>NC_133449.1:280307018-290307018 GCF_048565385.1 Saimiri boliviensis | reverse complement strand
TAGAGTGCAGTGGTGTGATCTCAGCTCACTGCAACCTCCGCCTCCGGGTTCAAGCGATTCTCCTGCCTTAGCCTCCCAAGTAGTTGGAATTAAACTGCCTGCCACCATGTCCAGCTAATTTTTAAATTTTTATTAGAGACAGGGTTTCATCATCTTGACCAGGCTGGTCTTGAACTCCTGACCTCGTGATCCACCCGCCTCGGCCTCCCAAAGTGCTGGGATTACAGATGTGAGTCACCATGCACAGCCAGACTTCCCCTTTTCATCAGTGGCCAGGTGGTCCCAGAGGCTGCTGGGATGGAGCAGCTCTGTATGGGCTTGGCAATTCACGTCGTTGGCTTTAAGAGACATACTTGAGTTTCGGATCTTCTGACAGGGGCCTGTGTCAACAGGTATGGAGTGATGAAAATATCTGGGAAGAGAACCGCAGGATCACAGTGTGCTGACCAGGATGGAGGGGTGCTGGCAGGAAATAGCAATGTGGAAAACAGGGACACAGGGCCATATTTTTCCGTCACTGGCTCTGAAGATCTGGGAAATAAAGGTTGCTTGCCACTGGCCAAAAGGAAATTGAAATGAAGGCTTGACCTAAAGGCAGCACTGTCTGTATCCTACTTAGCATAACATAATGTTCTATTAGCTGTGCAAAAAACTGGCTTAAAAAAAAAAAAACCCAGAGATACTGTGTTTGGGAATGCTACTAAATGGATTATTTAATTTCAGTTAAAAATATCAAATGCTTTTTAAAGCCAAAGCCTCTTCCAATGAAGTACATTTTATTTGCAGATATTCAGAAAAGGAAACAAAATTCTTCCATAGTTCATAAATAAGAAATACACACTATGGTTCTACATAATTTGAGCCATCTTCGATCTATTTTCAATTCTGCTTTGGCACTCAAGAAAAACTCAGAGGGGAAAAAAAAAGGATTCAATAAAAAGCAATATCCTCATGGGAAGATAATCAAATAAAGCTTAGTTTGGAAACTGGTTTTGTAGTTTCCTAAATACAAAGCATGCAGTAGGTTTACTAGATCTTTAGCATAACTATGAATATGGATGGGGTCTCCAGAGCTAACCCAAGATTATGTAGATAGTTTAAGCTTTCTTCCAGGCAAAATTTCAACTAGATTTAGAAATATTTTCATAAAAAAGGGCTGTAAAGAGATTAATGGTATTTTCACACAATCTAAAATCGTGGATTTGAGAGATCTTGCCTCGGTTTATTGTCTTTAAAATTACTCAGAACAATATGCACTGGGTATCTGAAACAGAATTATCAACATCCCTTTGTACCGATAACCCCGTAATTCCTATATTATTTCGAAAAAGTAATTTATCTTGAAAATTACCTGCTACATGCTGTAAGATTGCTTTTTAAAGCTGTAGTTTCTCTGAGCTTCAAGCAATACTGTACCCCACAGTAAGCTTAGTTTCCGACACCAAAAATGTTTCTGTCAAACTGGCATCCTAGCTTCTCCTTGAGTGCAATAGTTCCCTTGGTTTTTAACTCCAAAAGTGCTCACCTCCATGTTTTCATTATCAAAATAGTTGGCACAACTCTACCGGGGAAGCAAGGATGTGAGGAGGATTCCAGAAGGACTCCTAGTATCTAAATACATACTAAGTATGCCAACTGAAAGCTTCTTTTGGTAAATAGCAATACTCTCAAATGGTTAGAAATGGGCAGGAGTTGATAATGCTGCCCCTGTAACTATTATGTGGCTTCAAGGAATGGACTTAGTGATCCAATTTGGCCTCACGAGCAAGTATTCATTACGCAGCAAACACAAAAGGTCGCATGGTCTGTGTGTGCGGTTTGGGGAAGGCCCCCTCCCTGCTTTCCGGCCCTGGGACCTCTCCTTAGTCACCTTCCAGGAGGCAGAAGAGGCTCGCTCCAAGGTGGAGATGCAGCAATGTTTCGGTGGCAGGCACAACCAATCTCCAAGTCAGTTCAGGACACCGAGTCCTTTGGCACTGGAGTGTTGTGGGACCCACAGGCCTTCAGACCTCTAAGCCTCAGCACTGCACTCAAAATACCAGAACATGGTATTTTCTGGAATCTGACGCCCCGGTCACATAAGAGGGGCAGCCTTAATAGTATTTCTCATCTCATACATATCTTACCACCACTCATTTCCTCAGCAACTATGTGTTTCTAGTTTCCCTTTTGAACTTAGCAAACATAATGGTATGGATTTTGGTACCAATTTTTTAAGGGCCAAGGGATCATACTTACATTATGAACTCTTGACTGAGGTTTTTTTTAAACCACTAATTATCCAAGTCTACAGTAAAAAATAATGTTAACTTATAAACGCACACATAAAGCAGCACCCTATTCACACTGTAGTAACTTTAAAGTGAATCACTCTGCAGAATATAACACAGGGTTTTCTCTCCTGCAAGCAATGAAAATAACATCCTGCACACATATCTGTCATTAGAGTTTTTATACTCTACTGGCAAGAGCAGAAGTAATGGAGAATGTTGATACCTTGTTAGAAGTGATCATTCTGAATTTACAAAAGGTGTGGTCAGCCAAGGGTGATGGGTACAAATGTCTCCAGAAAAGGACACCTGGCCAAAGAACATGGGAATAGGACCATGAAAATATGTCAAATAGAGAAACAAAAGCCAGCAGGAAGGAACTAAACAAAGGATCCTATGCAGGTGAGGAAAGAGGGAGTCATTGGGGATGGGAAGGAAACAGGGTCCCCCCACAACAGTGAACTACAAAAGACAGGGAAGGCTGGCACAGTGGCTCACACTGGTAATCCCAGCACTTTAGGAGGTCAAGGAGGGTGGATCACGTGAGATCAGGAGTTCGAGGTGAGCCTGGCCAACATGGTAAAATCCCATCACTAATAAAAATACAAAAATTAGCTGTGCATGGTGGCAGGCACCTATAGTCCCAGCTACTTGGGAGGCTGTGGCAGGAGAATTGCTTGAGCCCAGGAGGCAGAGATTGCAGCAAGCCGAGATAACGCCACTGCACTCCAGCCTGGACGACAGAGGAAGACTCTGTCTCAAAGAAAAAAATAGACAGGGAGAGCCACCACCATGGGGGATTTTTATCATAAGGTAGTAAATATTAATTACCAAAATGAGACAGCTCAGGAAAGAAGAAAGGATGAAATAAAAACACTCAAAGATAGCACTCACCGTTTTGATATATGTTTTTCAGCCTTCCTTTCTATGAATACTTCACAGGTGAGAAGCCTCACATAGAAATTTACATTCTGCTGCCTTCACCAAACATTACTATTAATATCACATAACAGCACTTTTTAGATTTTATTTGGTTTGTCCACCAAATTAAGCCCAGTCACATTATTGCAAGACACACTAACTGCAGTCTGCGTGGCCACGTGCCTCCAAAACTGTTCCCCCAGCTGCTGGGTCTACAGCCACCTCCCGGCAATACCCAGCTGTCAATCCCTGCAGGAAGGGCCAGACAGTATGCTCGCCTCCCGGGATGGCTTCCCAGAGCCCTCTATAATTGGCTGGCTGTGGACATAGAAAGGTGCAGCTCCCTTGTACCACCTCCAAACAATCCCGAAGGGCTCCCCCAGCTCCAGAGTCACCCTACAGGGCAACTGACACCTTGGTTGTGACTACACCACAGCCCAACTTCTGCTGCCAGGCTTGTAGGCTCTTACCCTCACCATCCCTCGGCCCCCTCCCTCCACTCCCTCCTTCTTCTCTTCTCCCATCTCCCCACCTCCTCCGGTGTTGGCCTCAAGAGCAACCCCAATAAACTATTCTCCGTATCTGCGCTGGTTTCCCAGGGAACCTGAAAAACATTTATGGAAACATAAGATATTTAATTCCCAACTGTTTCTGAGAGAACGTTCTTCAACCCAACTTCAATTCCAAAATTTTAAAATACTCTCTCAATCAAATCCTAATATCTCAGGATATTAAAGACCTTTGAATTATAAAGCAACTTTTTATTGAGCTATTGAGCACCTACTGTACGTCATCCACTTAGCCAGGGGCTGAAACTTTATGAATAAATCAGGCAACTCACCAACAGAGAGTGATGAAATTAACAGAAAGAAAACTGTGTACAAAAACATTTTGTTCTATCATTTCAAATGATTTCTATAGGTTCAAAATCACAAAACAAAATCAAGAAGGGGCTTAAAGAAAAAGAATATCTGCTAGTCAGGAAATAAAGTTTAATCAGTATTTCACTGAATCAATTTCTATTTGGTCAAGGAAGGATCTGGATCAGATGTTACAGCAAGAGACTTCCCATGGCCCCAGAGAGGGGTTGCTTGTTTCTCTACAGACAGGAGAAAAGGAAGGCAGGAGGTGGGAAAAAGTTTGAAGCAGTCACTTTGCATAAAAGAAGCATGCAGTTCAGAGGAGAATGTGAAATTATGTTAGCAATTAATGCCTCTTTATGAAATAATAAAGCAATTAGTGGAAACTTGAACATCAGCCACTAGTGTTCCCATGAAATGGCAGCCCCAGTACGCAGAGAGGGGGAAAGGTGGAGATGCAAGTTCACAAAGACTCTCACTCTAGGCTAAGGCGAGTCCAGAGGAGCTCACATTTATGTGCATGAAAGGTCAGCCATCTTGTACGAAATACTGAATTTATAGTAATTCTTCTGTCAAATGCAAGACTTTCAGTGCAAATATTTAAGCATATTTTCTAGGAAGCCTATGCATATATTTTTGAGTTATCAGTTAATGGGCTTCAACAGCCCTTTAATGTAAATTATACTCAGGAATGGTCATTGAAGTCCTAAGGGGCTATTACCTCATGACTCCCTCCACCTAGGGTGGAACTGAGAGCCGACAGATGCCCCAGAAGAAAATGTCCTCCTGGCTGGCTTCATTGTGAATAATGAACAGAAGTCACTGGATCTCAGGCAGCAAGCACCCTGTAGCCTTGACTACCGCACAGAGGTCCAGTGTGAGACAGCAGACAGCAGGTAGCATGGCCCCAGCTAAGCCCAACACCCAGCACAGCTCTTCCTTTCCATGGTGGCCCGTGAAGCTTCCTGTCTCTGGCAAAAGACTCTGCTCTGGACATCAGCATTTCCACTTAAGGAGGCTTCATCTCTCACCAGTTTTTACATTCAATAGATCACTCAGAGCAACTTTTCTCAAAACCTGATGTGTATTTATGTGGTTTCAGGGTCTTGCCAACGTGAAGATTCTGACGCAGGAACTCTGGGATGGACCTTAGATCCTGCATGTCTAACAAGATTCGGATGTCAATGCTCCTAGGCGTGGGCCCACACTTTGAGGTGCCAAGGCTTACTGATCTGGACTGGAGAGGGTGGGGAAGCTCACACACCATTCTGGAGAGCATTATGTATCCACACTGCCTGTAAGAACGGATGTGTTCACCACATGCAGGCTTCTGCATAGCAGTGAATTTTGTAGCGCCACCTCATACAAAGAGTTTGTACTTTACTTTCACTCACCAATAAAAAAATTAACATCTGTCTTTTTATTCTTAAATGGCAGGAATATAAAGACAGCCTCCTACCGCTTTTATATCGTTCATATTTGGTAAGCCATTTTCACCTTCCTTAGTTAATTTGATGGGCAGGAACATCCTGTAAAAAACCTGAAAACCCCAAGTTTGTTGTAAATAACTGCTGACTCCCCAAGTTACCTGTGCTTGTTGTATGCACTAAAATCTCATATTCTTAAAGAAAAACCTAGGGAGCAGTGTGTACCACGTAAGAGCAAGAGAGGCATCCTGAGGGTGGGCCGGGCATGGTGGCTCACGCCTGTAATCCCAGAACTTTGGGAGGCCAAGGTGGGCAGATCACCTGATGTCAGGAGTTCGAGGCCAGCCTGGCCAACACAGTGAAACCCCGTTTCTACTAAAAATACAAAAAATTACCCTGGAGTGGTGGTTTGGCCTATAATCCCAGCTACTCAGGAGGCTGAAGCAAGAGAATGGCTTGAACTCGGGAGGCAGAGGTTGTAGTGAGCAAAGATCCCACCACTGCACTCCAGCTTAGGCAACGAGAGCAAAACTCTGTCTCAAAAAAAGAAAAAGAAATCCTAAGGGTGATTCTATGTGATGAGACCTGGCGACATCTATTTAAAATCTGAATTCCTTGTTTCATGTTTGAAAACAAGACTGAGGCCTTCCTCTGTAGAAGGTTGTCATCCAAATAAAATGAAGTCTGAGAGTTGTCTGTGAGCTAAATATTCTAAGAAATATGTAAGTTAGCTTTGCGTCAAAGACTTAAACAATTCTCTCTGCTCTAACGTTTGTTCTGGAGTGAACTTGGACAAGGAGTAAACACTTAGAAAAAAAAATAAAATAAAAATAAAAAGACTTCTTAGTCAGTTTCAGTGGCTCACACCTGGAATCCCAGTACTTTGGGAGGTCAAGGCAGGTAGATCACCTGAGATCAAGAGTTCAAGACCAGATTGGCCAACATGGCAAAACACCGTCTCTACTAAAAATACAAAAAGTTATCCAGGCGTGGTGGCAGGTGCCTGTAATCCCTGCTACTCAGGAGGCTGCGGCAGGAGAATCACTTGAACCCAAGAAGCAGAGGTTGCAGTGAGCTGAGATCGCACTGCTGCACTCCAGCCTGGGCAACAGAGTGAGACTCTGCCTAAATAAATAAATAAATAAACAAACAGACAGACTTCTTATGGAACAGTCACTTATCTGCACTGATTTAAAATGCAAAAGGAATTCTAATAAAATGATTCATCTTCTCACTCTAGTCAAATATACTGCCTCCAGCTCTTGTTGAAGAAACAGGCCGCAATCTGGTGTAAAATGTGCTTCAAAATACTCCCAAATATTATATATCCCTCTCTCTTGCGGATGTTAGCAGTATGGGATATTAACTCTTCAAGTTTGTTTGTTTCCCCATATAATTTTTTCTTATAGGTAGTATCATGCTAACTATGAAATTTCTGGCCTTGTTTTTGTTACTGTCCATTATAACAAGGAGATACTTTTTTACAAGGGTAATCTTGTAAGTGGCAACTTGTTCCTTGTTTATTCCTTGAGTATTTACAGATTGAAGGAAAACTACATGTATGACTCCATCTGTAATCACATGGAATATTATTAAAAGTATGATATTTTATACTGGACATAGCTCAGAAAAGAAGAATTGGCAACATAAAAAATACACCGTGGGAAAATTACACAATTAGAAAATATACAAAAGAGTTAACTTACAAAGATCTTTTCTCCCCTGCTGTTGCAAGCATGAGGTTTGAACCTATACTAGGTTTAAATCTCAGATCTGCCACTTACAACTCATCAGGTGACTTACAAAAGTGTCTTGAATGCTCTGACTTTCCATTTTTCCAACTATAAAAAAGGGGCTAAAACCAAAACTTTCCTCCTCAGTAAAACATGGCTAAAACCAAGGCCAACCTCACAGACTTGTTATAGATTTAAGTGCAGTTCTCTATGTAAAGCATTTAGAAAAGCACTTAGTAAGTGCTCAACAAATGTTAGCTCTTTTACTTTCTATTTTTAATCCATAGTAAGCACACTCAATAAATGTTAACTCTTTTATATTTATTTTCTATTTTTCATTTTTTAGAGCCAAGGTCTTGCTCTGTCACCCAGGCTGAAGTTCAGTGGCACTATCATAGCCCACTATAGCTTTGAACTAGTGGCTCAAATGATCCACCCACTTCAGCCTCTCATGTATCTGGGACTACAGGCTCAGCTAGCACACTCAGTTGACTTTTAAATTTTTTGATAGAGATAGGTTCTCTCTGTGTTGCCCAGGCTGGTCTGGAAGCCCTGGCCGCAGGTGATCCTCCCACCTATGCCTCCCAAATTGCTGGGATTACAGGTGTGAGCCACTGCACCTGGCCAATTTTCTAAGGTGGAAAACAAATCATTTACAAAAAAGATACTTGCACACACATGTTTACAGCAGCACAATTTGCAATTGCAAAAATACGGAACCAGCCCAAATGCCCATCAATCAACAAGTGAACAAAGAAAATGTGGTATATATTTATCATGAAATATTACTCAGCCATAAAAAGGAAAAAAATAATGGTATCTGCAGCAACCTGGATGATACTAGAGATTATTATTCTAAGTGGAGTAACTCAGGAATGGAAAACCAAACATTGTAGTTTCTCACTTGTAAGTGGGAGCTAAGCTATGAGGATGCAAAGGCGTAAGAATAACACACTGGCCTTTGGGGACTCAGGAGAAAGGGTTGGGGGAAGGAGGGATAAAAGCTTACACATTAGGTATAGTGTTCACTGTCCAGGTGATAGGCAACCAATATCTCAAAAATCACTACCAAAGAATTTATATATGTAACCAAACACCACCTGCTCCCTCAAAACCTATTAAAATAAAGAATCAAAAATTTTTAAATAAATAAGTAAAATGCATTTAAAACGTTACAGCAGTCATTCTCAAAGTGGGATTCCCAGATCTGCAGTATTGGTATCCACCAGGGAATTAGAATACAAGTTCTTGTGCCCCATCCAAGACTAAGTGAATCAGAAATTGAAGGCAGCAGGTCGGGGAGTGGGGGGGAAGGAGGCAGCAATTAGTCTTTACTAATCATTCTGCTGCACTCTCAATTTTACAAACCACTGGGATACAAGCAGAAGATACCATTGACTCTTTTAATAGATACAAATTCCTAATGGATTTTCAGTTGTTTCATGTATTAACTAATATGACAGATTTGGGAAAGGCTGGTTCACAGCTATAAAGCACTACTCAAAGATGACTCAAGCATCTTCAATGTTGGTTCATAATCTGTGTAATATTGGGGCATTCTGAAACAAAATTCTTTCTCTGATAAACCACATATCTGAAAAATAATGTTAAAATTATCCTGTTTGTTCTATAACTCCTTATATAACTAAGAAGAGAAATTAGTGTTAAAAATCTTATTTGAAAAAAATATGGGGTTGAATAGAATTTATATACATTGTTCAACTCATAGTTTGGAAAAGTCACCTATTCTCAGGTATTGTAGGATTCTTTTGTGTTGAGCATTAATACCCTACAGGCATCAATAGTTAACTTAAAATTTTTATTTCCTCTCTACCACGCTTTTACATGGAAAAATGAATTCAATGATAAAATAAGAAAGACATTCACACTTAGGTTGGGGAGTGGGCACTTTTGTATGGTGGAATTCAGAAGCAGACACTCTTCCTAAGTGTAAGAAGAAAGCACATTATATATTTAAAGAATAGTAGCAGCTTTAGTAGAAAGGATTATGACAAACATATCTTAGCATCATATAAAAATGCGAGAAAAGCAAACTGAATAAAATACCTATTCACAAACTATTTTATGTGTTTCTTTATTATTTTCTCCTGGAAAATAATATTACGGAGTATGGAATTGTAAGTACTGCTTTTGAACTCACTAATCACACTTCAGATTCTCTTGATGGACCTAAAGTGTTCCTAGCATTATTCCGAAGCAATACGAGAGCCTGTATACCCTTGGGTAGATTCACCATGGACTCAACCTAAAGAAACTCTTCCTGCATGAATGTCACTTTGGATTTGACCATCCATTCATTCCCTTTCTATTAATACTTTATTCTTAAATAGCAAACTAGCATTTTGTCCATATATCAACTACTTCTCCAGGACTGGCTTATTAACCATAGCCTCGAATTATACAGGAATTAGATACATTTAGGTTCCAATTTTATTAGAATAGTTTAGAAGTCGGAATGTTCATCTAATAGAAGAGTGGTAGGAAGGAAGAAGAACAAATAAGCTATGAATCTTTGCAAGACACTCAGCAAAGCACACCAACCTCTGTTTGTTGTGTAATAATTTTCCATCAATGAGTAATTCCCATTAAAATGAAGCATGGCTGTAACTTGACTCATTCAACACTTTTGTTAAATTAACAGTTTGCTCAGTTAACCAGTGGCCACTGTGTATTCTTAGCACATCAAAACAAAGAATGCTCTATAAAAAGGGCAAAAGGAGCCTGATTGTAATAATTATTCTTCCAATCTTAATCTCAAAGAGCAATTGCTGCTGCTTCCACTATTTTCATAACACTCCCTAGCTGCCCAGAAACCCAGTAACATAGAATTGAGAAACTTTATTTATAATATTCTATATATTCCATCATCACTCAAAGACACTCTCCTTGAGATACAGATGTTTAATGAACAAAAATGTAAGTAATCTATTTCTTGGTGTCTTGTTATTATTTTTTTGTGAAGAGCTCTTTCCTAATCAGACCGGCTGAAACACTCAGGTTGTTGCTTTCTGTTTTCTAGAGCTCTCCAACTATTCACAGGATGTTATTTTTAATGACAAAGTTCTCATAATCAATTCTCAATAGTTTTCCAGGACACTAATAAGATTTTTCACCTGGAAGTCTATAACAAGAGTTAAATGGAGTCCAAAAAAGCCACACATAATTCTTACAAAAATGATGTACAGTACATATACTCAATTTTTAAATATCTCTAAGTTATTGCTATTAAGATTCATCAATATTATTGCCACTAATTGTTGCTCCTCAGATACATGGTGTACATTTCTGGTTAATTCAACTCACAAGTGTACAGTGATCACTGGTGTCCTATGTTCAGACTGTAGGGGACTCAAAGACAAAAATGTCAGGGACTCCACTCTCTGTGTGCTCCCCAAGGTCAAAATGTGAGATAAGAGATTTCTGAAATACAGTATAAGTGTCAAGTCAAGAGTGTTCTTTGATTTGGAAAAGTTACTTGGGCTGATGACAGAATATATCCACATCTGAATTCCACATGACTGGCGCTTGGGGAAAGAACTTGCCTATCTTCAAGCCCAGGGCCCAGCCCGTGTCTGCTTTGTGAATTCAGTCCCCTAAGTCATTCCCACAACCCGCTGGAGCTACAAAGCCCTCAACCCTAATGAAGTGTGGGATCTACCCAGCTTCTTGTCACCTATAATAACCTGCTGTTTACAAGTGGCTTGCTGATATTTCAGTCACTCTGTACTGCTGTTGTTTAGAAAACCATTAGTACAGGTCAGTGGGCTAGATGAGCCAGTCATTCAGTTGCAAAGATTATCTTGAGGTGACGCTGATGCAAGCAGCAAGCCACGGGTCCTGCCAATGGTCAGTGGAATTTGCAGCCATTCTGCAGCTGATGTGAAGCCATTAATGTCCACTGGGCTTTCAAGGCACTGCCACATGTTTGTTCCTCCACCCAGCTCCACTTGGCTCCACCTCAGTGGCTGAAACATTTAAAATTACCAATGTGGGTCAGGTGCGGTGGCTCCCACCTGTAATCCCAGCACTTTGGGAGGCCAAGGCAGGAAGATCACCTGAGGTCAGGAGTTCAAGACCAGCCTGGCCAACATAGTGAAACCCTATCTATACTAAATATACACACAAAAAATAGCAGGGTGTGGTGGTGTGTGCCTGTAGTCCTAGCTATTCAGGAGACTGAGGCAGGAGAATCGCTTGAACCTAGGAGAAGGAGGTTGCAGTAAGCTGAGATCATGCCACTGCATTCCAGCCTGGACAACAGAGCAAGACTCAGTCTCAAAAAGGAAAAGAATTTTTTTTTAATATAAATAAACAAATACACAAAGTTACCATTATGATGGGTCAAATGGTTGGAAATTAATGATTCCATATATTTTGCCAAGTATTTCTACAAACTGACACTCTATACAACCTGACACAGTTTTAAATAAACTACACTCAAAGTGTACCCTCCTGCTGCTCACTTCCGTTAACAGGAATCTTTCTCTCCTCCAGAGTTCCTCTTCAGGGCACTTGGAAGTTGCCAGCATTGCCCTTGATTGCATGCACTCCCTGTTAGGCTGTGGAATACGTGACTTCCTGAGGGATGCACCTGTTTCCCTTCACCTTTATATCTTACAGATTCCCTTACGCCTTGTAAGTGCTTAATCATTTTTTCCAGAAGCCACTGGGAACCCCACTGGGAATTTCTAAGGAGTAGAATAAATGGTTATGACACAGATTCAAGGTCATACTGTTCATGCTGCAATCTTTTCTTTTTCTTTTGGAGAAGAAGTCTTGCTCTGCCACCCAGGCTGGAGTGCAGTGGCACGAACTTGGCTCACTACCACTTCTGCCTCCTGAGTTCAAGCGATTCTCCCACCTCAGCCTCCGGTGTATCTGGGAATATAGGCATGGACCACCACACCCACCTAATTTTTCTATTGTTAGTAGAGACAGCGTTTCACTACGTTGGCTAGGTTAGTTTCAAACTCCTGATCTCAGGTGATCTGCCTGCCCCAGCCTCCCAATCACGTTGCAATCTTAACATAGCTCTTTCCTACTGGTCCATACCCACCTGATAATAAAAATAATAAGGGTTTATACTTACCTCTAGTATGAGAGCTAAATAAGCTACCTCATCAACAAGTGCTTTGAACAGGCAGAGGTTGAGTGAATTATCAGCTATTATTGTTATTATTTAAAAGTGAGAAATGCTATAAATTTGTCGCTTATAGACTCAGGGCTTTGGCAGAAATACCATGAGCCAGACTTCAAAATACTATGCCTTTAGTCTGATCCAAAGCAAACCCAGGGTGCACAGGTGGCAGATGCCGTCAACTAAGGAGAGCAGCGACTTTACAATACGGAGTGACACCACTGCCCCTGGGTGCATATTAGACTCACCTGGAGTACTCCGAGAGCTGTGGATCCCTAGGCTTCCCCAACAGACCAATCAAATGAGGCTCTCTGAGATTGGTCCCAGGTATAAGTGGTTTTGAAAACTTCCTGGGTGATTCTAACATTATAGCATACAGGAACCACTGGTGCAAAACACTCTTGGAACATGCTTAAAATTACTTTTAACAGTTTTTTACCAGTTTCTGAAATAAAGGTAAGTAGCCATAAAGAAAAGTCATTCAGAGGAAAAGCTCTTTTCCAAGGTCATCATAATCTCAATTAGGAAAGTATCACCATCCCTCTTTCTTCTATGTCCTCACCTGTGGCCACCACCATAAAAGGACATAAGAGAACAGAACACACTTTCTAAATGAAGCTGAAACTTAGTGAAAAGCATATGGGGATCAGAGGAAAAGCCTCACTAAGCTTCTAGTCTTAGAGAATGACAAACACACTTGAACTTGCACTTTTTACACAGGGCTATCGATAAAGAACAAGAAACAATTTTCTTGTCTCTGCTAAGGGAACATTTAGATAAGACATCTCAACTGAATTGACTGTATTATTTGCTCACAATAAGCTTTTCTCAGAGCATGTTAATCCAAATGCATATCAGACCCCTGTGGTCTGTGTTCTATATGGCACAAAGCTCCTAATCCTCAAAAGCCAGATTTGTCAACCTATTATTCATTATTGACCCCCTAAAAAGCCTTTTCCAACTTGTATTCCAAATGGCTTCCCTCACCCCAAGCAACTTTACCACCACAGATACATCTGTTTGCATACTGTGACCTTTGAAGGTTCACAGACCACTATAATATCTAAAGTTTCCTGCCCTCCCCAGTAAAAAAGTCTCCTTAGGAATATCACCACCCCTTCCCTGTTGAAAAAGCACAATGTAATTATTAATAAATGGCTCTGTCTGCCAAGAACATGACCTGCAGGGATTTACCTCAGAGGTAACGCAGGAGTATGCCTGCAAAGCTCAGACCAGCAAACACAATCAATAATGAACTGTGCCAGATTCTAACCCCATCCCTGAATCATGCTGCAGGGACCCGCCGTGTTTGCACAGAACAAACTTCTTTGGAGGGAAGATTGGAATACAGAAAATTATAAAATAATGACTCTACCTCTTCATTATTTCAAATGTCCTTTTAACGAATTATTCCATGTTTTCCTGCTCATTTTCTAGATAAATTCTCAAAATGAGACTTCCGAGTATTAACTCTGATTCATTTTAAGATATATGATTTGATGACGACAGCCGCCAACATAAATTGGGGATATATAGCAGCCAGTAATGCAAAATGTTTGATTATACCAACTATAACTTCCCTTTACATACTGCTTTACCATTTAAAAATATGTTCCCATACATTCCTATTTTAATAATGAGATGGTGGTGAAATGATGTATATATTTAATAATAAACTTTAAAAAGCATATAATCTGGTCAAATTATTATAATTGTGCTTTTAAAAGAAATGAAAAGGTCATTATACACTCTTTTTAAATATACTGCACTTTAGGTTCTGGGGTACATGTGCAGATCACACAGGATTGTTGCATAGGTATATACAATGCAATATGGTTTGCTGCCTCGATCCCCCCATCACCTGTATCTGGCATTTCTACCCATGTTATCCCTCCCCAACCTCCCTACCCACCATGGACCCTCTTCTATTCCCCCACAACAGACTCCATTGTGTGATGCTCCCCTCCCTGTGTCCATGCAATCCAAGCAATTGTTTGATAAATGTAAGACAGTGACTTCCATTTTTACCCTTAAACTGTCTGTCAATCAAAGTCCTATGCCACTTCTTGTTCATGACAAACCCTTGATAAAGCATCATCCTATCTCAGCTTTACATGGGTCCCCCAAAACCCACAGGAACGGGAAAAGGAGGCTACAATTTTGGGGAGGCCAGAAGGGGGAATGCATAGGATATCCCTGAACTTCATTTCTGAATGTTATACTCTCATTTATTAACATCAAATCTTCACAACAAAATCTCAAGCCCCATATATAAGGACACTGGATTGTCTGCCATTGAATAACCTTGTGTGCACCTCTTCTGCCTCTGCTCCAGGAAGAACGAATGAGAGTATTGCAGGTAACTGGAATCAACTCTCATCTATGTGACCGCTCAATCAACTGCAGTTAAAATGACCTCATGCCTTTCAGGTCTAGCTTTAAAAATTGTTGAGGGACAACCAGTATGGGCAGGGTCCTCTCATCATGCTCTATGCAGATGAAGACTGCAAACAGTCCAGGCTCTGCTACATCTCTTTGGTTGGAACCACAACAAAAACTAATCAGAAAGGTTATGGCAGTATCATCTCCACTTAAGGTAAGTGTTCTCCACAGATACAGGCATTCCTTGATGTAAGGGAGACCCTGCAAGGCTTCAGGGTGGAAGATATTCCTTCTAACTACATTTAGGTTCTAACTACATTTAGGTACCTACAGATAAAAAGCGCCTGATACAGCTTGTATAGTTGATGTTTGTGACAACTAGTCTGATGGTTTCTTGTCTTGTTTTGTTTTATTGCATTTTATCCATTCATTGATAATACAATGAATTATGTCAACTTCTGTTAAAAGCCCTAAGTATGTATTGGAGCTACTGAAACCATTAAAGTTTATACTTAAATGGGTGAATTGCATGGCATATAAATTATATCTCAGTAAAGCTGTTGTTTTAATGATAAAGATTAATGGAATTCCATTCAATTAATAAATTAATCTAAACACAAAGGAGAGTCGTAGGCATTTCAAAACAGAAGAGTCTTTAGCCGTGGGGGTTTAATGCCCTGTTTACATTATTTATGATGCTCTACTCAACAAAGACCAATAATTTAGTTCAAAGTGGTCCTAAGTCAGCAAGATGCCCTCGTACTTGGCAGAATGAAAAATACATCTTTCTTGAGAGACCATACCTTAAACTCCGACCTCATGTACTTCCCATAAATATGTTACAAGGAACATGAATCCACAATCAAAAATCTTACACACATGAGAAAAAAATGCCTCAGTGAGCAGGCTGTCATTAAAAACTATAAATAGAATCAAAGTGAAAGAGATTGAAGATTGTAGAATTATCAGATGCAAAAAATGGGAAAAGTTTATATAATATACTTAAAATACAAAGGAGACTTTAAGATTAAAATGAAGGGATCTTCCAATATTCCAAGGCAGATTTGAATATGAACAAATTGAACTTCTAGAAATGAATAAACAGAGCTCAAAGTGGCATATTAGAAACAACTTAATAAAACACTGACATGCTGCTGATAGGATTAGAAAACAGGACAACCACTCTGGGAAGTAATTTGGCAGTTTTCTTAAAAGGTTAAGTATATGCACACATATGACACAACTATGCCACAACTAGGTATTTACAAGAACAAAGTAATAATTCAATCATACAAATGTGTGTTCACTGCAGCTTTATTTGTAAATAGCAAAAACTATAAACAATTCAATTGTGCATCAACTGGTAGATGAATATGCAAATTGTGTTACGTCCTCACAATGGAATACTATTCAGCAAAAAAAGAATGAACTATTGATATGTGCAATAACTAAACCTGAATAGTTCTTTATGATGAAACACTTAGCAAATTAGCAATTAAAAGGAATGATCTGAGGGCTGGGCATGGTGGCTGATGCCTATAATCCCAGCATTTTGGGAGGCTGAGGCAGGTGGATCACTTGAGGTCAGGGGTTCGAGACCAGCCTGGGCAACATAGTGAAATTCCCCTTTCTACTAAAAATACAAAAATTAGATGGGTGTGGTGGCAGGCACCTGTAATCCCAGCTACCAGGGAGGCTGAGGAAGGAGAATCGCTTGAACCTGGGAGGCAGAGGTTGCAGTGAACTGAGATCACACCACTGCACTCCAGCCTGGGTAAGAGCGAGACTCTGTTTCAATGAATCAGTCAATTTAAAAAATGACTTAAACTAGATAAAATGAGCCTATGGAAAATCTACATTTGGTCAGGCAAGGGTGGCTCATGTCTGTAATCCCAGTACTTCAGGAGGCCATGGTGGGTGGAACATCTGAGTTCAGGAGTTCGAGCAGCCTGGTCACACCCTGCCTCTACTAAAAACGCAAAAAAATAGCTGGGCATGGTGGCATATTCCTGTAGCCCAGCTACTTTGGAGGCTAAGACAGGAGAATTACTTGAACCTGGGAGGCAGAAGTTGCAGTCAGCTGAGATTGTGCTATTGCACTCCAGTCTGGGTGACAGAGCAAGACTGTGTCTCAATAAATAAATAAATAAATAAATAGATAAATAAATAAGCTACAATAAACATAGAGTCACCAAGAAATTCTGCTTGTTTAGCTATTTGTCATAATATTAAAAAAGTGAAAAGAATCCAAATGTCCACCAATGGACAAATGGATTTATGTCATTAAAGCATTTCTCCATACATACTTATTCATATACATCCATACATACTTAGGTCATTGAGTATGATTTATCCATACAGTGGTATATTGTTTGGCAACTAAAAATAAAGTCCTTATATTAGGCACAACACCGATGAACCTTGAAAACATTATGCTAAGTGAAAAAAAGCCAATAATAAAAGATCACATATTATATGATTCCATGTACATGAAATGTCCAGAACAGACACATAGAGACAGAAAGTCTAGGGCTAGAAGAATTTGGAGTTTCTTTCGGGGTGATGAAAATGTTCAAAAATGGACTGTGGTGATGGTTATAGGAATCTGAGAATATATTAAAAAACATTAAATTTTATATTTAAATGGGTGAACTGCATGACATTTGATTTAGATCTCAATAGTTTTTTTTTAAAGCCTTGCAGCAGTTCTTTTAATGATAAAGATTAATGTAATTCCATTAACTAAAAAAGACAATTTACTCTCCCCAGTTTCTTATCAGTACAAAAAGACAAAACAAAACAAAAATAATAAGATTTTAGAAGAAGACGTAATAGGGCAATTTTCACAGTTTGCTTATATAAAAACCCTAAAGAAGTCTACAAATTACTAGAGGCAATTAGAAAGTTTAGGAACTTTGCTTAGTATCAAGTCAATACAAAAAAAAATCAACTGCACTTCTATATAACACAGAAATTCTTAGAAGATGTCTGTTATTTAAAAAAAAAAAAACAAATAACAACAACAAAAACAACAACAACAACAACAAAAAAAACATTTCCAGCCAGGCAAGTTGGCTCACACCTGTAATCCCAGCACTTTGGGAGGCTGAGGCAGGTGGATCACCTGAGGTCAGGAGTTCTAGACAAGCCTGGTCAATGTGGTGAAACCACGTCTCTACTAAAAATACAAAAATTAGCCAGGTATGGTGGTGCATGCCTGCAATCCCAGCTACTCAGGAGGCTGAGGCAGGAGAGTCGCTGGAACCTGGGAGGTGGAGGTTGCGGTGAGCTGAGATCATGCCATTGCACTCCAGCCTGGGCAACAAGAGTGAAACCCCATCTCAAAAAAGAAAAAAGTAAAAATAAAAGAACATTTCCAAGAGCAACAAAAACTCTATGGAGCCTAGCAATGAATGAAACAACAAATAGTATAAAACCTTTAAGGAAAAATGTCTCATTTTCATTGAAAAAACGTTTTAAAAGGATTAAATAAATGGATATCAAGATCATGAATGAGAATACTCAAAATCATTAAGCTGTAACTCTTCCCCAATTTCTCAGAAATAGACTACACATATGTGAAAAATTGACACAAGACAAATATGGTATTGCAGCTTATGAGACAAATGACAGACTGCTCAATGGCAGGTATTAAAAGAGCTATTTTACATTAAACAAAGAATTGAATCTATACATGCTAATATGCTTAAAAATCAATGAAAAATTAAAGATTTTAATGTAGACCAGGTGCAGTGGCTCACACCTGTAATCCCAGCACTTTGGGAGGCCAAAATGGGTAGGTCACCTGAGGTCAAGAGTTCAAGACCAGCCTGGCCAACATGGTGAAACCCTGTCTCAGCTAAAAATACAAAAATTAGCTGGGCATGGTAGCAGGCACCTGTAATCCCAGCTACTCAGGAGGCTGAGGCAGGAGAATCACTTTAACCCTGGAAGCGGAGGTTATAGTGAGCTGAGATCACACCACCACACTCTGGCCTGAGTGACAGTAGTGAGATTTAGTCTAAAAAAAAAAAAAAAAAAAGATTTTAATGTAAAAAAGATATAGCTTTACAATTCACATAATAAATCACAGGAAATTATTTAAATGGTGTTTTAATTCTTAAAATTGTTTAAATATGTCTTAAACAGGACTGATCAACATAACAGTAAAACTAAGCATTCTGTTCATCAAAGGGCACTATAGGGAAAAATAGAATGAGCCACAAACTGGGAGAACATGATTTTAATACACACAACTAACAGATTAGTATTCAAATAGATTCAGAATTAAAATAACGAAGAAAACAGACAAATCACCAATAGAGAAATATGCTAAAGACATGAAGAGGCATTTAATCGAAGAACAGACATGAGTAATTGGTAAGTGCACAAAAAGTGCTGAAAACGCCTGTATCAGGGAAATGCAAACTCAAACTCACCAGATTTGCAGCAACAGCACCAAAATAATTAGGAAAATACTAAGTTTTGCTGAATATGTGGAGCAATGGATTACATGTCGCCAGTTGGAATGTAAATTTGCACAAGTACTTTGGAAAGTTCTTTAGCGTTATGAAGTTGAAGATGTTCAATCCTGCAACCCTGTCATTTCCCTTCTGTGACCGCCCAAGAAACCACATGCGCACCCACACAAGGAGATTCCTATGACAATGTCCCTAGCTATATGTCTGCAGAAGAACAACTCTGCAAACTCTGCAAATGTTCTCAGGAGGAAATGTAAATGCCCTGTGACATATTCAAATGATGAAGCAGGAGGCATCAGTGAAACAAAGAAAAAATGCATGAACTACCAGCATCCACGACACCATGGGCAAATCTGTGTAGAGTGCAGTAAAAAGCAAGGTGCAAAGAATACATATTTATGTAAAATTTAAAATCAGGCAAACCAAGTAATACTTTACTCATCAGGATGCATAGGTGTGAGAAAATGTAAAAAACTTCAAGGGTAAAAGAAACACAAAATTGTGAAAACTGTTTACCACTGACACGGTGAGAGAGAGGCAATGAGGAAGGGGCCTAGACTCTCCAACAATTACTGGTCAAATTCTATTTCTTCCACAGAGTTACGGCATTTTTTGAAACCATGAATATGCAAATACTGCATATTTGCAATTGCAGATTGCACATCACAGATTTCATTATATTATGTATGTTACTATCTTAAAATATGAGATTTGTTTCTGAAAATTATATTTGTATAGCATAATCTCAAACAAATTCTCTTTGCTTTATGATTAGAGACTATTCATCAATGACAACATTTTAAAAATAGTCTATCATGTAGTTCAGTATAATACTTTTATTTGTAAGTATCTTATCATTGCGTCCAATTAGCACCCCAGAGATATATTTGGTTTTGTACTTTTCTGACTTAAAATATAATCATTTTCCTCTGAAACAATGAGGCGAGTTAAATCTTCTGTGTAAAATGGCAAATCCTATCCTTTAACAGAAACACCACAGGTTCCTTTATATTTCATTTCTTAAAATTCTCTTATTTTGTTGTTGTCAATACTTCTTTATGTTTTAAACATTCTATGGATATTTATTTCTTTAGCAGTTTATTATGTCTTTGTTCTGACTCCAAGATCTGCACATGAAACTAAGTTCCGATTTTCTCCCTCTGGAATGCTACTTCATTAGCCAAACATAATAGCTGTTTGAAATTGTCCAGTTGATGCTTAAAATACACTTCTGCATCCCTACCTCAAAAGGTAGTTTAAAAGAGAGTTAATTTAAATTTAATTTCTTCTCTTGAATTTTGATCTTGCCCTTGCTGCTTGATCTTAGTATTAATTGGCCTGTCTTGCACAGGAGGGTTAGTTTGGTACATGTATTGTTATAGATACCCAGGAAGGTATTTTTAACCAGGGCGAGGTCTTGCTATCATCCCTGTTAAGGTATGCATTTAAGGTAGCATAAAGACTATAGGTTGCTTAACGGCAGGCAATTTGATTTTCTTATCCAGATCTATATCCTCAGTGTCTGTAACACTGTGTGACACATAGTATGTCCACAATTTACGTGTTGAATGAACAAATGAATGCATGGAGGAATGAGATTTCTCCCTGCTTCCCATCAGAGCAGAGGATAGCACAAACTCACGCTCCTAGGCATCTGTCCTTGATTGTTTGACCCCAGCATCCACTCACCTGCCCGAGGCAGACTCCAGATTTTAGATGCACATCCTGGAGAATGCCATCCATTTCCATAATCCCTCAAATACCCACAGGCTTTCAACACATTCAAACACCTCCAATTTTGGGGTAACATTGAGGATTTTCTGTGTTCCCACATTACTCTCCTTGATAAAATTCTTTTCTAGTACCAGGTTACAGGGGAATTAAATGAAGCTTACTGGGGTAGAATATAGACCTCAAAATTGCAGGGGCCTTGAGCAACTATCCACCTGAGGGCAAGGCCTTTTTCATGGCGATGAGACTGTGTGCTAAGCAGTGTGATATGTTCATGTATCACAGCTATGTTATTATGCACATATTATTACATATTAATTTAAGTACATTGTTGTACCATGGTGTTCTTTGGCAACAGCTATAATACTTGTCTTCAGCTAACTTGGTATCATTATCATCCACTAAGTAAAGAAGGAAAAGCCTTAAGTAAATAATGTATTTGTAAGAAAAATCAGGGCATTTCCTATCTACTCATGCATGTAACATGTCATAAAGTTATTTACGTAAACTAATTAAGTACTTAAGAAGAGGAACAGCCCACATGCATGGAATACCTTCTCAGTGCCTGATAGTATGCTAATTGTTTGAGAACACTTCTACATTCATGCTGATAACAGGTTTCTGATGTTAAGTGTTACTCTCCCAAATTTACAAATAGATAAATGGGGCTTACCAGTATACTTCCCAATGGCACATCACTAGTAATATGCAGAGCTGAGATTCAAATCTCAAAGTCTATGGTTCCAAAAATCCACTGTCTTCACCACCATCCTAGCTACCTCCTTAAGTTAGAGCTTTAGAATTTGTTGGGCATTTATGATATGACAAACAATAAGTGAGTCCAAAAGACAGAATTAAACTCTTTACCTTAAACGAGGCATGTCAAAATGACAATGAGTTCTCAACAGGTGGATGCCATCATTCCCCCATTAGGGAGAGAAGGTTAATTGCTAAATTTTGAGGAAAGTTGGCAGTCAATTCCTTGGACAGATCTTTTCAATAAAATCTTGCTGAGAGTCTCATTCTCAAATAAGTGCATAAGACAAAGCAACAATGTGTGACAATTTTTAAACTTCCTCAGCTCTTGAGGTACTAAACAAACAGATGTGTGAGAAGACGGGCTTATGATTACAGCGTTACTGTCAACCCATTAGGCGACATCTTCGCTGCCTGCTGCTAACACAGCAATCTCTGAAATTTACAATTCTATGATAGTTTCTCCTGGATAAAAGGGAATTAGAATACATTCACATAGGATGAATATTTTTTAAGAATCAAAGAGTTCTTGTTGAAAATGGGGAATGGTTGTGATAAAAGTTAAGCCCATAATATTGGATTAGCCTATCAAATGTTTTGTTAAATGTTTTTTGAAGTAAGTAATAGCTTCCCAATCCTGCCCTGTGTCCTTTGACACAAGTGAGTCTCTAGATCTTCTCAGCCCTAGCTCTGCCTCCAGAATTACTCATTTCATTGGTGAAATTTTTCTGACTGATCTCCTGGGCAAGGTCACCCTCTCTAACTCGCACTGTGGACCAGGCTCCCTGGGCTTTCATCCCTCCTCTTGGGCGCTCTCTTGCCTACTCAGCAACATGTAAAGTCTCTACCCTGATGCGTAGTACATGGCCACTCACAGACTGGGTATGCTTAGTCTCCATCCTTACCCAACAGCAGCCTACCCCATGGACTCCATTTCAACCACATTTATCCCAAATAGCGAATTGTCTCTTGACTGCCTTTCCCTCTGAGCAACGCCTTTACCCCATTCCTTTTTCTGCCAATGTTTTGTACCCCTGACAAAGAAATATCCATCTGTTAGTCATCCCCAGCATGACTTCCTGTTTTCTTCACAGCAGCAACATATTTTATCATGTTTTTAGCATTTTTGTGCCCCCCTTTTTTTTTGAGATGGGGTCTCACTCTGTTTCCCCAGCTGGAGTGCAGTGGTGCAATTATGGGTCACTGCAATCTCTCCCTCCCACCTCAAATTCCCGAGTAGCTAGGACCACAGGCACATGCCATTATGCCCAGCTTTTTTGTTTGTTTGTATGTTTGTGTTTTGGAGATGGAGTTTCGCTCTTGTTAACCAGGCTGGAGTGCAATGGCATGATCTCAGCTCACTGCAACCTCCACCTCCTGGGTTCAAGCTGTTCTCCTGCCTCAGCCTCTCAAGTTGCTGGGATTACAGGTGTCCACCTCTAAACCCCACTACTTTTTAAATATTTTCAGTAGAGACATGGTTTCACCATGTTAGCCAGGCTGTTCTCGAACTCCTGGCCTCAAATGATCCACCCACCTTGGCCTCCCAAAGTGCTGTAATTATAGGCTGGAATTATAACACTGCACCCGGTGTCTTTCGTATTTTTCATAGTGATGAGTTTTCACCATGTTGCCCAGGCTGGTCTAGAACTCTTGGCTTCAAGTGATCCCCTGACTTTGGCCTCCCAAACAGCTATTACAAGCCTGAACCACATCATCCTGCTGCCTCTTTTATTTGATAGTAAAACCCCAAAGGGCAAGAGCCACACCATGTTCTTCATCTCTTAGGTATCTCTCTGTTTAAAACACTATCCCAGCTCCTTATCTTTAGCTCAAGTTTTAACCAAACTGGAAAACATCCAGACTATCTGAGGCAATTTACAATATACTTACAAACTTCTTTTAAACTGTGTTTTCCCTCATATAAAGTCCATGCCTTGACCTAACAGGATATTTCTATATTTAAAAATATATATATAGATAATTCATCTGCTTTCCTTTAAAATACTAAATCTCATTACTTTTTTACACAAGTTCAAGTAATGGTCCCATCCTAAAATATTCAGACTAACAGCACCAGAGTGGACCACTGGGAAAAATCAAGGCTCTTCTTGTTTCCTAATTTACAGGTGAGGAAACTGAGATACAGAAATCCAAATGATTTCCTCTGAGTCACACCTTAAGTGTGCTGCTGCCAAGATCACAATCTTCTAGTACTCACTACAACACTCTTTCTGCTATACCCCGCCTCCTTTTCCATCCAAGTAATTTGAACACTTGGAATCGTGTTCATGGTAGTCAACAAGCTGAAGTCATCCCAAAGTTGATGACTGACATTTCCACTGACTTTCCTCTGAAGTACGTCAAATGCCCATTGTTAGTTTGTTGGCTGAAGTATCACTGGTTTCCAATATTCTATAATGATCATAAACAAACAAACGACTATGAACATATAGCTTGGTAAAGGCTTTTGGACTATCAGCATCTGAAGGAAGACAGAGTGAATATGAGGGAGACACAAATGCCTTTCTACTTCTTGTCATATTTACACACTTATACACAGCAGGGAGAGGAATGAGCACGCATGATTTGGGCAATCTATTCATCTCTTGCTGTTTGCTGTTTGAAGAATATCTATTTAAAGAGTCACTGGCTTCTATATATTAATTTATTGTGCATTTCCTATTATATATTTGTTATCATTGCACTATCACTCTTCTTTATACTATCACACAATATAAAAAAATCTCATCTTCAGTTCCAACGTGGGTACGGAGACCTATTAAGGTGGCCTGCATGAAAGGGAAATTGATTTAAGCTTTCTTCCATCTCATCTTGTCAATTTCTGGTTGTCTAGTCTATATTATGAAGGAAAGAAACATGGTACTACTCTGATACATCTTTGCAGCCCACAGTGAGAGGAACAATTTTATAATCTTTTGTAGATAAATTAGGAAGGAGACTTCAAAGAAAGATCTTCTGTGTATTCATCAAAAAGGGAAAACATACATGATTCACTCATAACAGTTGGTATGTGAGATGACTGATTTGCAATTCTCATTTAACCATTACAAATTTATAGAAGTGCATTATACCCATTTTTATAGATGAAATAAATATACGAGAAATTATGACTATATTTAAAGGCAAAGCTAGAAAATGTAAAAACACAACAATGAAATTTAGCTATAATTTATGGAATCACAAACTCGATGTTTTGGATCTATGAGTTTAAAAAAGGTCGAAGAGCTGGGCGTGGTGGCTCACCCCTATAATCCCAGCACTTTGGGATGCCAAGGCAGGTGGATCACTAGGTCAAGAGACTGAGACCATCCTAGCCAATATGGTGAAACCCCATCTCTACTAAAAATACAAAAGTTAGCTGAGCATGGTGGTGTATGCCCATAGTCCCAGATACTCAGGAGGCTGAGGCAGGAGAATCGCTTGAATCCAGGAGGCAGAGGCTGCAGTGAGCCAAGATTTCACCACTGCACTCCAGCCTGGTGACAGAGTGAGACTCCGTCTCAAATAAATAAATAAATAGCTCTAAGAATAAGGGAATGAAAATATAAATAATTTTCTATCCTAAATAAATTTATAAAGATTTCCAGTTCTCCACTGATCAGAATACTAAATTTCAAAATTCAATAGAGTCAGTTTTTGTAAAAATCTATTTTATACTACAATTCTTCTAAATTAAATTTGTTATATTGATTGTCTTTAGATATAAAACTAATATTAGCTTTTTGAAGTGAGATGACATTTAGGAAAGAAACCAGGTTTCGAAATTGATATGAATGTGTTAAAATACAGTAATTGATATAAGAAATATGTCAAATAATTACAGACATAAAGTATTCAATCTTTCTAAGGCCCTACATCAAACTATTTATTATTCTCAAATAAATTTAGAATAATTATTTGCTTACTATGATAACTGGTATTTCATATACATGAATATTAGTATAATTTGTCAATTGGCAATTTCCAAGAGTTAATATGAAGGTATATATACTGATGGTAACATACTCTTATGCCCTTTACTTAATTTGCATAAAAAAATCTCAGAAACATATTTTGATGAGGAATCTCAAAACAACTATAAACACTGCAGTGTATGGAAAAGAAAAGCAGCAAAATATCAGTTCAAGAATGTTTGCATCCCTAGGGTGAAGAAAGACGAGAGACATTTAGATGGCTGTTTACAACACGATTCAAGATACTGTGTTAGACTGAATGACAGCCTTGTGGTGTGACATTTTAATGTACGTGCTTGGGGAGTACAGATGTTTAGGTTCAGAAATCAATGTCTAGACACTATCGAATTTATACACAGTGAATTTTTTTCTCTGTATCTCAGTGTTCTTATCTACAAAATAAAAACAATAGGACTTAAAGGGTTAATTAGGATGACATGGAATAATCTATCTAACCCATTTAATGTGCCTGGCCGAGGGAACCTGCTCAATAAACTAATGCAATTGTTATTGTTAAAATTAATACTGTTGGCCAGGCACGGTGGCTCTCACCTGTAATCCCAGCACTTTACGAAGCCAAGACAGGTGAATCACGAGGTCAGGAGTTCAAGACCATCCTGGCAAAGATGGTGAAACCCCATCTCTACTGAAAATACAAAAAAATTAGCCAGGCATGGTGGTGGGCACCTGTAATCACAGCTACTCAGGAGGCTGAGGCAGAGAATTGCTTGAACCCAGGAGATGAAGGTGGCAGTGAGCCGAGATCGCGCCACTGCATTCCAGTCTGGGCAACAGAGCAAGACTCAGTCTCAAGAAAAAAATAAATAAATAAATAAAATAAAATTATTACTGTCATTACTATTGTTAGAACTATTATCACCCTTTTCTTAAGATCAGAGTGAAAGTATGAGACTAAGTCAACCACAGTTCCACATTCAGAGTACATCAAGGTATTTGGCTCTGGAATCCAAGATACCACATTAACAAGTAGATATTTTCATGAAAATTAAGTAAGATGAAATATCAAAATGTAATATTATGATATATCAAGGTCAGAATACTATATATACTACTTAATGTATTGTATAGATCAATTAGATACATGTAAAAGATATCTAAATATATAATATATATAAAATATATAACAGAAAGATAATAGAATAGAGAATATGTATGCTGGAAGATACAAAGATAGAAAAACTTATAGATTAATATGACTGGCTATTTTGTCAAAATAACACCAATGAGATTACAGCAGTAATAAGATTACTGTATATTCATTCATTTGTTCATTCATCTATTCATTCTGCACTGTCTGAACAATTTCTGTGTGTTGCCCACTGGTTTGGTATATGCTTGTCATCTCTGTCCTGGATAAACTACTTACAGACTAACCAAGGAAACAGAGGAGGAACAGACTCCTAGTTCTAGCAGTTGACAAGACTCAGCAAAGCCTTAGTATAGGAGGCAGCACCTTTAATCCAGGTTGTAAATTTTGCTTCAGGATTACGAGATCAAAGAAAGCTGGGTACTATACAGACCTGGCTCACTAGAGTGACCTTGGACTCTTGGCTAAATGAAAAAGGCTTAAAGGGCTGATGATGACAAAAAAAGAGAGGGTTAGAGGAATAAGAAGTTCTCTGTTAAAGGAGCAATCGTGTAAATGCTCCTGCTATTTGGGAGGAGAAAGAGAACGGAAACCTGACCAGAAATTTGATGATGCTTGGGAAGCGTGGAGATGAATCTTGAAGGCCCAGAAAGTATTCTAGAATATCTCTTCTGCTTTATGAGGAAAAAGGAAAAACTATAAGAGGAAATCTTAAAGGAATAATCTCAGCATTAAAAGGCATGAGGTTAAAATTAAAAAAAAAAAACAAATAATGTGAAAGAATAAAGACGTTAAGACAAGAAGAACAATGGTTCATAAAGGGACTTTAGAATTAGGAATATTTGTGAGGGAGGTTTCTGCTCTGGAATTTAAATTGGAAGAAAACAAAGACAGAAAAACTTGGAAAAAAAAAAAAATTGGCAATGCTGAAAAGTCTCCAAAATATGTCTATAGTCCTTTTAATTTATTCTTCTGGTTTTGTACTGAAGCAGACATTCTCAAAGACTTTGGAAATGACTACTGCAATGTTAATTCTGAATGACGATTCAGTAAACTCATTGTCTTGTTTAAATAAATTAGTACAACTTTGCTGGAGCAGTAATAATTTAGCCTCATGAGAAATAATTATTTCCTAGCATGAAAACTAAAAGTTACTCCTTAACTTTAAAACAGAAATAATATTTAACAAAAAAAAATTCAAAAAAATGATCCAAAAGCAATCTAACTTTTTTTTTTTCCCAGCTGGCAAATGTGTACTTACTGTGGTAAGGATATAAATTCCTATGGCTATGGTTGATAAACAGTAAAAAGCTGATATTTCAATATATTAGATGCCCAGTTTCCAAAAATAAATATTTTAGCAAATTTATTATTTCTTTATTGTAAAAAGAACAAATCAGATTATTTCAATATTGCATCCTGCAAAAGATAATAAAAATACACAAAATATCTTTTGTGAAACAATATTCCTATATGATGTATTTCCTTACAAAAATTCACTAATCACACTTTTGAAGAAATAAATTTCATTCTCACTAAATGTATGTGACCACTGGCTTCTGTTTCTTCACCAAATACTGTCAACATTAATATATTAACCAGAAATCAGCCTCTTCCTTACAATAAGTCTGACTTTTAGTGTACATGTGGAAGAGATTTTTAGACTCTATTTGTAGAACTGTCGGTATTTGGGCTCATGAAAGTTAGCTAATAGAATGACCTTTGATAGTATTTATAATCTATATAACTTTTGCACTCTAATCACCAAAGTATGGCAGACTTTGGTGGAAAATTCTCTTTGTAAAAAATTCAATAGTTCAAAGATGGGAAGGAAAGAAAGCACTTCCTTATGTGTAGCAAGCAACTGCTAATATTTATTACGTTTTATCTTTTCAAATATTGTTAACACCAATCAACATCTTGAGAATCTATATTACAGATTACAGGATAAAGATGATTGCTTTATTTAGTTGTCCTTATTCTACAGTAAAACATCACTCTACTTCAGATTCAAATTCTTCCACTTCTCAGAATCAAAGCTACATATTAGTTTTGAGTCCAGATGCATGCATATATGCCTGAAAAATAAAATAGGCTATATATAAATTAAACTTTTGAAAGGAATAAATATTGTCACAGAATAAAATTTATTTTCTTTCAAAAACTTTTATAATTCAGCTTTTTGTACTATATATCTAACATGACGAATTACAAAGCACTGTATTACTTTTCTATCACTGCATAACCAATTACCAACAACATTCATTGTTTTAGCTAACAGTTTTATAAGTTTTGTAAAGTTCAGACTTGGCAGGGTTGTCTGTTTAGAGTTTTACAAGGCTATCGTCAAAACTTCTACAGGGCTACTTTCTCTTCTGCAGGTTCTGGGGAATGATCCCCTTTCAAGTTCATGCAGGTTATTGTCTGATTTCAATTCCTTTGGACCATCAGACTGAGGTTCTGTTTTTCTTGCAGGCTGTGAGTTCACCATCTGAACATGGACACTTAGCATGTAGACACCATCTGAATTGCTAGTGTACAAAGCCTCTCAATCTTCAAAGCCAGCCCCAGATAATTTATCTTGTGTCAAAACTCTCTAGTTTGGAATTGAATTTCTGAATTTTCCTTTGTCTCTGACCTCTAGACACAGATTTAAAGGGCTTGTGTGATTAGGTCAGATCAAATAACCTATTTAGGAGAGTGAGGCCCCTGTATATTTACATTCCTGGTATTATACAGTCTGCAAAAACCAGGTCATGATGGGACCTGGCTGGACACCTTGGAATTCTGCCTCCCTCAAGTAACAACAAATTTTCTTCCAGCTAATAATCCTCGGAAGCATGCTGGGAATGAGGGAGTTATTGAAGAGACATACACATTTGGAATCTCTTGATAATCCAGGAGGAAACTAGGCTGGCTGAAAATTCCAAAGAACAGTTCATTTTCTTTAGGAAGGGCACAGGTTGCTTTCCATCGGCATAAATATTAACAGGTGATTTCCAAATAAAACAGAGGAATTATTTCAATAATTAACAAAGGAGGAGGCGACTGAAATTCATAAATCTAGATATCCATGGTGAAGTTAGTTTCAGAATCAATGTTTAACGGAAAATGGTGCAAATCCCAGGTCTACATTTTGAAAATGTTCACTCATTCTTTAGTCAATTAACAAGTATTTCTGAGGAAAAGTTCCATGGCAGGTACCATCTTGGTGCAGGAGACTCAGGAATGAACATGTCAAGGTCACCATCCTGAAAGGCTCACAGTCAAGAGAAAGAGACCTTCACCTAAATACTGATAACAGCAACACTTGGTGAGAAACCTGTGTGTGTGTGTGTGTGTGTGTGTGTGTGTGTGTGTGTGTGTGTGTGTGTTTGAGAGAGGGTCTCACTCTGTCACCCAGGCTGGAGTGTAATGGCACCGTCTTAGCTCACTGCAGCCTTGACGACCTCTTGGACCTAAGTGATCCTCCCAACTTAGCCTCCAGTGTAGCTGGAACTACAGGAGAGCACCACCACACAAGGCTATTTTTCTGTATTTTTTTGTAGAGATGGAGTTTCACCATGTTGCCCAGACTAATCTCGCGCTCTTGGGCTGAAGCAATCCACCTGCCTTGGTCTGTCAAAGTGTTGGGATTACAGGTATAAGCCACTGTATCTGGCCTGTGAGAATACATTGGCAGGTATATACAGGTGCTGGGTGGGACCCAGGTCATCAGGATCTGGGTCAACCTATAGCTTAGAGCAAAATAACATGGAGTTTGAAACCTATGACTGAGGTCCAGATCCCAACTATGCACTTATTGTCTATGTGGCATTGGTGAAGTTATTTAACATCTTAGCCTGTTTCCTCATCTATATGATGTGATGTGCAACCACCTACCTTGCAAGTGGTTGCACAGACTAAGTAGGTAACAGGTAATTGGGAGCTGTTGGGTCTACATTAGCACCACTACCACCCCCTTTTCTGGCTACCAAATGTGTGATTTGGCTTGGGCATAATTGTGCAAAATCATTGTAGAGGAGTATGGAATTTACGAGATTTCCCCCAGGGCCATGGCTGGCCATGTGAGGCCCTCTGGTAAATATTTTTCATACATTTTCATATTATATATCATTAATTATATAATTAATATACTATATAGCTATATATGTGTATGTGTATATGTTTATACACATGTGGGGGGATTGTGGGAGACACACACATACACATACAGAGAGACAGAGACAGAGAGAGAGAGAGAAAGAGAGAGAGAGAGAGATGGGATGTAAGTCCCTTCCCTCCCTTACAGCTCTGCATGCTCACAGGTGAGATGGTGGTGCCTTACAACCATCAGGTGAATGCTCGGGTTCTCACAGAGAGGTTGACTTAGGGTCACGACACCACTGAGACACCCAATGAAAAGAACCCTGTCTACCCTCAGGCTTCATGTTAACTAAGGCTGAGACAATAAATGTCTCCTCTGCTACAGTCCATGTTAGTCTAATATTCTATGCTCCCCACTTCTACCACATAAAATGCATTTAGCATGATGCTTTAAACTGTGATCCCTTGAATAGTAAAATGGTGGTTGTTCTATCTTCTATATCCAGGTCTTACCTAGAGGATTCACAAGGGCCAGAGCACCGTAAGTCTCCATGTTATGATATCCTGCCTGCCTCCCCAGCCTCCTGAGATCATTCTCACCATTGGTGCTTTCCAGGAGTGGCTGGAGGGTGCACAAGGGCAGGGCGCATGTAATCAGAACTGCCATCTGCTTCTCTGCAGCCTGCTGTTGTTACCATCTTTCTCCTTCACTGGGGGCTGTGGCTCTGCTGTCCTTGGGCTACAGTCCACGTCCTCACTACTGGACACCTGACAAGTGGAGCTCCCTCCCTCTATGGCCTTCTGATGCCCAGTACCAGCTCTGTTAGAGACATTACCTCAGCAAAGCCCTGAGACTACCAGCGACCCAGCTGCAGAGGCCATCTGCAGACATGCTCACCCACATGCTGTGGCTCATTCCCCAACCCTTGTGGCCTCTACCTACTTTGCTCAGTGTGGCCCACATTGCCAGACTCCTCCACGTCCTACCAAGGACCCATTCTTCCTGGTTTGCTCTGCCGTGGCTTCCTCGTTGGCAAAGTGGAGACGATGATGACACTTAACTGAAAAGGTTTCCATAAGCATGAAATCAGGGAAAATGGAAAATTCTTCCAACAGTACTAAAGTTTTTCCCACAGGAAAAACTAAGGAAATGTTGGCCTCACTCTTTATAATTGTTATTGTTGCCATAAATCTACATCATTCTCATCAGCATAAGTCTTCTAAGAGTTACACCTCATTTAGGAGCAGTCCATAGATAGGACTGTCAGTCACACTCCTCGTAATTGTTACTCTGGTCATAAATGACCTGATCATCATCATCATCATAAGTCTTCCAAGAGTCAAGGCCCCTTTAAGAGATGTTCATAAGAGAGGTTCAACTGTGATTTGAATTCCATTTCTCTACCATTATGGTACTGTTGCCTACGGAAATCAAGAAACATGAATAGGCACCTATTTAGGTGCCCTGAAATTTTCATTAACACTTGGAGAAATCTCCACCCATTGTTTGACCAAAAATTAAAACAGCCTGTGGCCGGGCACGTATAGAAGGGTCAATTGAGTATTAGCCCCAACCCATCTCTGATGCTTTGTTAAGTTACAACAACTGCCAAAGAAGAGAAACAGTCCAGTCTGCGCTGATCGAGAAGACATTCAGAAGGACAGGAGCCCTGAGCTGGGCCACCAGATCTACAGGAAGAGGTAACCCACGCTAAAGAGGAAGGATACTTCTAGGAAGAAAGCAACATAGGCCCTGAAATGAAAAATCATGGTGCATTCATAGAATCGCAGAAGTGGAGGAAGCATCCTTCACAGACATGGTTCTGGTTTATGTGTCCTGCAGATCTATCTCACACCATGAATTTGGGCTGAATACATGCAAAGTGATGAGTCTGAATGCTGTTTTGGGGTCAACGGAGAATATGACAAGGGCAAGGACTCAGGCAGGTCTCCAGGCAGGGTCCTCAACCTGGAAGAGGACTGAATGGCTCACTGAGCTGCCAGATAACACCTCATTGACAGGCCTAGAGACGGAGGAAGGGGCCTTGGGCGCAGCATGAGCCGGATCATTGTACTGGCTAGAGGTGAAGGGTGGCTGCTACCAAGAGGGACTTGATTATCCTCTTAAATAAAGCAGGACTTGATCACGATCCTAAATAAAAACCATCATCTGTATCATGTTCCTGCCTCCGGTCTGGATAGTTCTTGGGAGTCATGGAGAAAAAAATGAAACCCAAATCTCTATTTGTAGGAATGAAGAAGAATCCAATAGCTTTTTGATCTAAAAATAGGTTCTGGGTGAGGAAAGCCAAGACAGAAAAGACATAAGGTACAAAGTAAACCTTTAGCTCTAATGAAAAGCACCAGTAACTTCTTTCCAGATAACTCAGAACCCGTAGACAGTCACTCAATGGTCTGAAATCTGTTTAGGCAAGTCTGTGAAGAGATGAAGAGATCATAACGTTCCTATTTGCAGGTAGTTATAACCTAGAGAGGTGCGTGCAGAAGCTGATCTGCTGCAACAACAAATATCTCCAGATCCCTTGTCCCCCAAATTCCTAGCATCCTCCTGTACAATTGGGTGGACTGTTAGAAAGATGACTATTTCAAATGCATACTGATAATTTTTTTTTAATTGAAATGTTGATGTGACTACTTGGAAAGAGATCTTAGGGCAGATGCAGTGGCTCCCTCCTGCAGTCCCAGCACTTTAGGAGGTCACGACTTTGAGACCAGCCTGGCCAACATGGTGAAACCCTGTCTCTACCAAAAATATTTAAAAAGCCAAGTGTGGTGGTGCATGCCTGCTGTAATTCCAGCTACTTGGGAGGCTGAGGCAGGAGAATCACTTGAACCTGGGGGGGAGGTTACAGTGAGCCCATATTATACCACATTTGCACTCCAGCCTGGGCATCAGAGCCAGATTCCATCTCAAAAAGAAAAAAAAGAGAGATCTTGGGAGTCTGATGGAGCAATTCCTATCACCATCAAAGGCAGAGGTAAAACCAAATTATATTTATTAGTCATTTCTACCTGTTATATGCAAATATGTCTGGCAATTGTGACTGGATTTTGTTTCATTTCCTGTAAGAAACCCTTCTACCCACTCTCTAGTATCATTGACAGGCATGAATCAACATCAAAATTACCAATTAGGAGACTTTTAAAATAGCCCTCTTTTATAAAAAATTTTGTTGAAATTCTATTTTTGTTTAAAAATCCCTTTTGATATGCTAACTAGGTTAGTCTATCACCTTTAGCGAAGACTTGAATTTCTAAAGGTGCATTGCTGAAGCCAAGCAAACAAGTAGGTTATGGTGAAAAAAAAAAAAACAGTGGAAGCTATGCTATGCATTGGCTGTTCTCCAGAGAAGTATCAGTAAATACTTGTATCATACAAATGCAGATTCATATATTAAAGATTTCCAGGGTACAAAATAATTAAGCCAGATGAAGACTGATATTATACATGGCAAAGGGAAATAATTAGGCAGTGTCTTCTTCATTCAACACTATTATTTAGCACAGGTTTCACACAGATTTATTGATTATGTATCATAAGCTGTGAGCTAGACATACAAGACACAGTGTAAAGAACCAAAAGTTGTCACCGTATAATTTTTCTGTCTACTTTGGAATTCACTGATGTATTTTATTCAAGACACTTTGGATGTAATAAATGAAATCAACCTGAGACAAATCAAATGATGGAAGAGGACAGGTTTTGGGAAGGTAGCAGCTGATTTCATGAAATGTAACATACGAAAGGCAAGTTTTCCTAATGAAAACGAAACTGGTCTCACTGTCTTTCACGGCCATATGGTTTCTCTGCTGGGAGGCTCACTGCCACTCTAGAGTCCTCCAGTAGCACACAAGCCACTATGGCCACCATTGCCAAGCACCCAGTATTGTATGTCACAGATTTTGGGTTGCTTATTTCATATCTTCCAGAGTAAGAGCCCGGTTATTCACAGTCTGGTCAGGTCCATGTATGGTCCAATCAGGAAGTGGAAATTGATGCACAGGTTACTACACAGTTCCCTAGACCTTCTCCTATCAGGGGCTGGGGTTGGGTGAAATCATGTAAAAGGTGTACAGCATGAAAAAATGTCACACAGAAAGATTAGGAACATGAATTGAAAAGGTAAACCAGACCAATAGTGAAACAACAGCCTTCAAAGCGAACTCAGTGTCAATTCAGTGGTGCATGTGGACCTATAAAATCTGGCAGCCTTAGCTTTTCAGAGGTTCAGCTTTAACAGGAACCTCTTCATACATATAAAATTAGATGTAGTAAGCAAAAACACACTTAAAGCTGTTATTTTTCTCTCTCCCTAAATTCACCACCTTCAATTAGTTGAACTTATAAAAACCAGCTTCAGGTGAACACAATTGACTTTTCATTTTCATTATCCATCCTGCTTTGGTTAATCTGGATGTTCAGGCAAGTCTGTGATGAGTTTAACACACCACGTTGTACATATTTGTAGCAACATATACCTAGACATTTGGATGCAGAAGCAGATGCTTCCACATACCCTAAATAAAGTTTTGTAATGAAAAATGATATTCCATCCATGTGGTTAACCCCACTTAACAACACAGAGTGCAGTGTTTTCTATTTAAAGAAAAAAACTAAGCAATGTTAAAAGTTTAATAGCATATGACTCCAATACGAAATGCTCCAATTACAAAGTTATATGCTTACAAAGATAAAATATTTTGGAGCAACACATATAAAGATATTTGTATTCTTTTGCAGCAGCAGGTGGCTAAGAGTCCACCAAGTTCACGTTCCTGCTTCCGCAGAGTGGCTGCTGACCCCAGGACCCTGCCCCACTTCCATCTAACAGGGGTCATGTGACTGATACTCTCTAATGGACTCTGAGTGCAGTGATGCAACTGACGATGCAATTCAGGATGGAGCCACAGGGGATGGCAAGGCCATTAAGTTAGAAAGAGGTCCTGAGCCACTATATGGAAAGGAAGTGTTTTCAGTAGAGTGCCTAAAACACATCATCTAACAAGTGTGTTTTTGAAAAATGGAAGTTAAACCTATGTCTCTTTCACACACATATGCACACATACACTTACATTTTCATGTATGAAAGCCTGGTTCTAAGGGGGATAATTTTATTTTGTGGTCAAGTGGCTAAAAAGTGTAGGTTTAAAAAATATATGTTTAATTATCTCAAGCTAATCACTAATTGAAGAATCATTTATATTTATGAATGAGTAAATATTTTTATACATGGGAATTGCACATATGGTTCATATTCAAGGGGTAATTTTGTAACTCAGCATTATGTATTAGCAAACAATACTGGTTCCATCAGAATGTTCTCACTTTTCTTTCATGAAACTGGAACTCTGGATCATTTAGAAAAAAAAAAAAAGAACGAAACTGGGAGCCTGTGACTTGGCAATTCCTGATTTCCAGCAAGCTGGCTGAATGCAAAGCCTCCCTTTGTCTAAAATTACATATAATTTGCATTCAGGGCAGGCGTTAATTTTGTTAAAAGAGTTTCAAGTACAAATCAGGACATTTTGGACACCTTCTGAACATCTTAAATCAGGCCAGTTACAATTTCTTTCCAACACTTGAATGAATGTTCCAACTCCACCGCTGGGTTGGAAAGAAGAGAAATAGCACGATTTACGCACAGCGGCAACTCAAAGCACAGACAATGAACAAAGCAGCGCTGGTACCTGATGCTGCTCATGCTGCCGGTCTCGGACCCCAGCTTGCATCGCTCCAGCTGGCTGGCTACGATCTGCCGTTCAGCCTCCAGCTCTCGGGTCAGCCTCTCAAACTGTAATTCCTGAAAGAAACCCACAACAAGATCAATTCAATCATCTACATGACAGGTGAAATTCAGACCAAAATGATAGGATGGTGGAGGGGGAAAATAGGATATTCCAAGATGTCAAATTTGAGAAATGTGCAATAAAACTAGGATTAGAAGGTGAGACAGACTTGTGGCCGGATGGCTGTGCGACTTTGGATAAGTTATCACATAAGTATCAGTTTCATACTCTGTAAAACAGACTTAAAATACTTATTTAATAAGATGGAAATGAGGATTAAAGGAGATACTGTCGTGAAAAGTTTTCCAGTGCTATTTTTGTCAGATGGTCAGCACCGGCAGATACCAATACTCCTGACACCACAAGTATAGCATTTAATAAGAGAATAGTTCAGTTTTCAATTATCTTTTAGAGCATTGTATTTATTCCCCACTGGCCTTCTGGCCGACTCTGTACAGTATACTAATGTTTCTTCATATGACTTACATATTATAGATTAAAGCAAATAATGCTTTATAATCCACACTCTTTACAACTTTGCATTCCAGCAGAATGATAATGATACCAATTCTATACAGCCTCATTACTAAGTGAATAACCTTTGAGATATTTGATGTATTGCCTTAAAAATTAGACAACTGAACCAAAGAAAAATGCTTCTACAAAACTGCTTCAAATCCACCGTCAAAAACGTTAACAAAAAATTCAATAAGAACTTCAACAATCTCAGCTGTTCCAACTACAGGACTTTTGTACCATATTTTAGTACTTATGCTTTCTTTTCCCATACATGTAGGTGTTTTAAAAACTAAAAATAACTATAGCAAATCATGTATTTTAATAAGAAATGGCAGGGAAAGTTTTTACAACATCACATTTAATACCATTTTAAAAATTACCTAAATAGTTGTGTTTTGGGGATGAGAAACAAGATGCTTTAGCTTTCTGATACTCAAAAATAGCTTAGGAGTCAGTTTTGGAGAATTTAAACTCAGAAAGTGTGCAGGAATGTATCTTTCCGGAACCTAAGATTTTATTTACTTGCTACCCCAGGTTACTCTTGCATGAGATTTAAAAAGTAGAATCTGGTGTGTCCCCTATTACATTAAAACTATCCTGGCTCTTTTCCATAGGTGAAGATTTTTTTTTTAATGTTGACATTATTTTGAGAATCGAAGTAAAAGACATTTTGCAAATGAGAGCTTAATTTTCCATTTAAGGCACTAAAACCGAGGAAGCATTTTATTAACTTCAAACTTTTATTCTTACATATTCTGAAGGTCATCAAGTATTATAGGTTAGAAATTAATAAGACCTCTGCTCAATGTATTTTACACATCTAACTTCTCTTTCTTCTCTCTTAAAGTTCTACTGCTTTTTTTCTTTTTGGCGATTTCTTTTCATAATATCCAACTACTGGAAGATTTTTCATTTCTAGACTTCTTAACATATTGTATCTTAAGTCTCTCTGTTTAACAGGAAACCCACTCATACTTTTTTGTTTTTGAGATGGAGTCTCACTCTGTTGCCCAGGCTGGAGTGCAATGCTGTGATCTCAGCTCACTGCAACCTCTGCCTCCTGGTTTCAAGAGATTCTTCCGCTTCACCCTCCTGAGTAGCTGGGACTACAGGTACTCGCCACCATATCTGGCTAATTTTTTTTGTATTTTTAGTAGAGATGGGGTTTCACCATATTGGCCAGGCTGGTCTCGAACTCCTGACCTCGTGATCCACCCACCTCAACCTCTCAAAGTGCTGGGCCCACTCATACTTCTAAATTGATAACACCTTTAAAAACATAATACTTGAAGACACTACAGAACTCCTCACGGGCTGATGGAAATTCATTCTTTGCAGCATCTAAAGTACTTTAATTTGCTGCCCACTTTCCTGGGTTATAGAAGTTCAATATGGTGAAACTGTGCAGCTATCGGATTCAGAATTCATAAACCAGGGACTCCTGCTAGGACAGATGCTGCTCTTGGGCATCCGTGCTTCAGGCTGTGACCTCTCCATATCTCACAGGAGGGGTGACAATGGGAGATGACTTTCTCATATGCCAGCTTCCTTCCCAGCACTCAGATTTCAGGACTCTTCACCCATTCATGTAGATCTGTGGTTGCATCTGGCTTTATTTTCCTTCCCTCTGAAGGAAAAACCTTAGAGTTGTTCTTCTGGTGCAGTTTCCTGAGTAAAGAAGTCTTCTGTCTTGACAGACCTTAAAAAGGTATGTATCTGATTCTCTCATTTTGGAAGACGTTTTTGCTCTATTAAAAAAAAAAAATACAGTTATCCTTAACTGTATTTCTCTGTATGTCTATAGTGTTTCTTTTTAATTTTTCTCTGCTTTTAAGATTTTCTCTTCATCAGCAGAACTGAAAAATTCAATGATCACGTTGCTTGGTGTTGCTTTCTTCATGTTTCTTATGTTTAGGTTACTGAGCTTGGATCTCCGGCTTTGTAGATTCCACCGTATCTGAACATTTTAAGCCATTATTTCTTTACGATTGTTTTTCTCTTCTCCATTATTTCCTTTCTTTCAATGACTCCACTTAAGTGCATTTTAGGCCACTTGGAATTGTTCCACAGTTCATGGATTCTCTTGCAATTCAACTTTTTTTTTTTTTTTCCTTTTGCATGTCATTTGGCTAGTTTCTATTGGTGTCTTTGAGTTAACTAAGCTTTACTTCTGCAGGGCTTAACCTACCATTTATCCCATCCAGTGTACATTTATCTCAGACAATGATGAATCAAACATCTCTAGAAGTTTCGTTTGGATCTTTTTTGTATCTTTCATGACTTTAACTTTTTGCACATGCTGACTATACTTATATTAATTATATTTTTGTTAATTCTAACATCTGTGCCAGTTTCAGCTGATTGATCTTTTTTTCTCCCCAGTCTGGGTCATATCGTCTGCTCCTTTGGAGATGTGATAATCTTTCAACACAGACATTTTCACTTTACCTTCTTGGGTTCTGGATAGCTTTGTATCCCTGTAATTGACTTCAGCTCTGTTATGAAGCACATTAAGTTATATAAAAGCAATTTGATACTTCTGAGCCTTGCACTTTAGATTTGTTAAGGGGAACAGAACAGCATGTAGTCTAGTGCTAATCATCCTGCCCTACCAAGGCAAGACACTTCTGAAACTCAACTCTCCATGCACTATGGGGTCTCCTACCTTGGCTGGTGGGTGCTGGCATACATTCCCAGCTCTCTGTGAGTACCAGGCACAATTTCCTCACATCCTTTCAGATGGTTCTTTCCCTGGCCTCTGGTAGTTTCCTTACATACAAGGGATGTTCAGTTGTCTGCTGAATATGAGAAGGGGCAGATTGCCTTTCTGATATTTGGACCCATGAAATCCCTGGACTCTCAGCACTGTCTTACTACTCAGGCCACACCAGGGTTCCTCCTTTCTGTACTGCTGTGGGGAAACTCTCTCAAGGCCATCATTTCCTACCTTACCCCAAGCCAAGGGTCTATGGCTTTACAGGGAAAACTGTTTTGGCCTTGACACACCACTGGGGCTGGGATCTATCAAGATGTAACCACCCTGCCCTGGAATGGTATTCTCTTTGGAGTTCATATCTGAGCTTGTGAATGGGAACAGGAAGAGCCAGAATGGAAGTTCTCTAACTTGGAATGACTGATTGATTTTTCAACTGAGGATTGATTTTTCTTCTTGGTATAAGACATTCTTGTGGCCTAAAGGCATCTAGAGAACACAGAGCACCTTCACAAGAATAGATGAGATTCCATTGCACTAGAGGAACTTAAACTGTGGGGTGACTGGAAAGACGACATCATCCATCTCTAACACAGTTTGAGGTTTGAGGGAGGACAGACCCTCAGGAATGAATAAGCTGCTGAGTTTCTAGGAAAATTTGAGACGGAACAGCATTCAAGAGAGAGATGTTGCTAATAAGGGCAGGTGAGTACATAAGAAGTTAATTGGAAAATTAGAAGTATGTAAATTATATTTAGTAAAACTTGTAATTCTGGTTACAAGTAAATACATACTCTTCAATTAATTCAGTGAAGGTGAGACTGTAAAGAAAGAAGAAGAAATATCTTTAAAGGTTATATAGATTTGCAGGGTAGAAGAAACAATAGAAGCCAAGAAAATAAATAGAAGGTAATTCTGGGGCAAAGGACCACTAGTATGGCATTTTCCTGGGTAATTCCGGTGGAGAAATGGTGATGTAAATTAGGCTCTGAAAAACATAATACAGAGACTGTCCAGAGACATTAAGACTTCATGGGAATTTAGTGTAGCTGGTGGTTTGGAGAAGACATCCAACGGCAAAAAAAAAAAAAAAAATAGTTGTAACAAAGAGCAGAGCAATGTTAGAGAGCCTAAATCTTCCCACTGTGTAGAAATTACTTTATGTAAAAGATCATAAATATCATGAAAGCATTGGAGATATGATGTAAAAGTTCATTAAAATTTACAAAGAACCAGATTTAAATGGTTTCATCCTAGAATAGCATATTATTGACCGATATAATAATACATTGGGATTATTACAAGAAAAATTATCAAATATTTTATAACTTTTATAAATTGATGATTTATTTGGTTTAATTAAATGGAGTTTATTAAATGTTTTTAAGTAGATAAAAGTATGTAAACTCTCTTGGGGGGACTTAGTTAACTTAGTATGAAACTGAAATAAAAAAACTCATGTTCATAGTTTCATAGTTTCATTACTTCCTTCAATAAATATGTTACTTAACTTTGTGCTATAGCATTTGCTGGGATGGTACGAGCCAGATTTGAGGAAGCATAAAAATGTACAATTGTTAAGTCTTAACAATATTGAGGCTTCGTCACGTCTATGGTCTAAATGCCTGTGTTTCCATGCCCTGCCCAAGACTTGTGTGTTGAAATGCTAACCCTCAAATTGAGGATATTAGGAGTCAGGGTCTTTGGGAGGTGACAGGATGAACCAGGAAATGGGCCTTCACCAGACACCAAATCTGCCTGCACCATGATCCTGTGTTTCCCAGTCCGCAGAACTGTTAAGAAATGTTTCAGCTATTTATAAGCAATGCAACTTACGGTATTTAGTTACAGCAACCTGAACAGACTAAGACAAGATGCACGTGCTATTTTTTTGTACAGTTTCATTTCCTTTCACATACAACATTTTGTTTTCCCTAAGTTAACAACTTGGAGTTTTTTTTTTTTTCCTTTGCTTGGTTGTCTACAGACTTAATCAAACCCCCAAATTTGTATAAAACTTCTCTCAACACAAACACATGAAATAACATGTCAGTGTCAGCTACTGAAGAAATCTCTCCTAGAGTTTTTTGACCTGCTCCAATCTGGCCTGACTCCCTTCTCTGCACAGCTATCTTCTGGGGTCTCCATCTTCATGCCTCTCTTCTGTGGATTCCTGTCTCCTCCACAAGTTGTCTTCTTCATTTTCCTACTTTATTTCCTTTCCTGGCAGAAAATGTCTTTCCAGATATACAGAGATAGAATGAATGGGAGGCATTATGCTTTGATGCTCTGCACATCTTTACATGTTTTTATTCTACTCTCCTACTTAGTGAATAATAGCAATGGGTAAAGAAATAGAGAATTCTAGGCTGGAAATCATTTTACTTCAGGGTTTTGAGACAGTGATTTTTTTTGCTTCTTTACCTTCCACTCTCCAATGCTGCTCCTGAGAAGTGTGAAAACTTTCAGTTTTTTTTTTTTTTTTTAATGAAATCTGCGATTACTTTCTCCCAGAAAACATGTTATATCTTCTCTTTGTCCCTAGTATTCTAAGGTTTTGTGGCGACATGTCTTGATATACCTCTATTTTTAGATATGTTTGCTGCATATTTAGTGATCTATTATTTAGGGACCTTTTATTCAAAAACCTATTGTTTATTCTAAGCAATTCTTCTGAAAAATTTTTATTGCTTTTCTCCTCCTTTTAAATTTTTCTTGTTACTCTTGCTTCTCTTGTTTTTTCTTCAACTCTCCTTATTCAAATGCTAAAATGTAGTCCTCAAGGTTTCTTCCTTTAGTCTTCTTATCTTGTTCTGTTTCTTTATCTTCTATTTTACTTTCTGGAAAGGTTCCTCAATTTAATCATGTAATGCCCTAATGAATGATTCATTGCTATTATATGCTTTTAACTTCTCAGAGCTAGTTTTTATTCTTTGAATATTTTAATTAGCATCTGGTATTTATTCTATGAATGTAAAATCATCTCTTTTCTTTCTCCACAATATTAACGTTGTCGTGTTTGTTTTCTTCTCTCTGCATAGTTCCGGTTTTATGATTTTCTGTTTGTTTTCAATACATATTTGTGAAGGTATCTCAACTTCCCTGGCAGTCTGCTCATGTGTGAGTGTCAGGGTGAAAGAACTGACCTCTTGTATGAGCACCTGCATGAGTGGGGCTTGTTAGCTGTGCCTTCCAGGAGAACCACTGGGTGCAGAACATCACTGGGCATCCCCTGAAAAGGCTCTTCCTAGCTCCAGCTTTGAGTGTAAACATTTGTCTGCTCTTTTTGCACAAAGCTGAGCAAGGTTGAGGACGGATGACTCTCAAAATTTAGAACTGTATTCAATACCACTTTTAACACTTTTTCTTGTGGTCCCCGAGTCAAAAGTCTTAATTTCACCCCCTCCAGAGAATATGCCTTTAGTTTTTGCTATGGTGGGTAGCGAATTTGGAGGTCTAGCTGAATCTAAGCGAGTGTACAGCCATTCTCTGTGGCTTATTGCTGTACTTCATGCCCCAGGCACCCACACCCCGTGCCTTTGAGAGATTTTCCTGTGTAAACTGGTCTATCATTTAACTTGCCCCACTGCTTAGAACTCCATTCCCTTGGGTATAATGAGTCATTTCCCACTTTGTCCATCTATCTTATTTTATCCATTGTAAGTCACACATTTTTCACACTTTAGTATCGCTGGGTTTACTAGCTCATGAATTGGGATGAATTGCAATTGACAGCGTGTGACTCTTTATAGGAAGTATTGTTGCTTGCTTCAGAGTGCTGTAAGTAACTCTAAAAATTGGTAGCCTCTCAAACTTGATGTTTATGGTTTCTTATTTACCCACCCTCTATGTTTAGGGGCTTATATCCTTTTAAAAGTCTCACTGCCATTTTGGCAAGGAAGCAGGGGTTAACACAGGGATCCAATGCATCTTCTTTATTTGGCAGTAAGGTCATCTTCTAAAATAACTTGGCAAGCTCAGTGCAAATGAGAACATTCAGAGTCAGAGTGAACCTAAAACACCTCAGGTTTTTGTGCCAACTGCTGAACCCCTGAGTTGGAATATTCTAGTGGCAAAGGTTGGTCCCTCTGCTCTGCTTCCAAGCTTAATCATAACCTATACCAAGGTTCTGGTCATATTCCTGTTTAAAAAGAGTTAAAGACTGTCTGAAGTCCCATGCTTCAAGTTTCAGTCATTTTCCTGTTGTGTCCTCTATTTCTGAGATTTGGGTTCTACCTAGTTCTATTTTGAGCAAATCTCTGGGTCAATAATACAGAAACCCTTCTCTACGTCTGGGCCTGTACAGAAGCATTCTGTAGACAAGGCATCCCCAAACTTTTTACACAGGGGCCAGTTCACTGTCCCTCAGACCGCTGGAGGGCTGCCACATACTGTGCTCCTCTCACTGACCACCAATGAAAGAGGTGCCCCTTCCTGAAGTGCAGCGGGGGGCCGGATAAATGGCCTCAGGGTGCTGCATGCGGCCCACGGGCCAGGCCGTAGTTTGGGGATGCCTGCTGTGGACCATTCAGCCTTCCTAGGGAGGATACTGTGCCTCTCCACACCATTTCTGTTCCTGCTAGATGGTGGGCTCCACCTGTCTGATATCATCCACCTGATAGATCCCTCTGCTCCACCTTCACCTCATACTTCCTCCTTTCCTACGACTGACCACAGCCTAATATATCCACTGGCTCCTGCCAGAGTCTCAGCAAATTATCTATTTACCCCAGTGGCCCGCTACAGCCCCCATACTTCATTCACTATCCGCATGTCTGGCCCATCCTGTCTGTAGATGAGACCTGGTTCTCAGATGCACAAACACCACCACAATCGAATTTGCTACATGTAAAATACAAGAATGAAACAGCAATGCTGTATTTCTTCTGGGGCTAAGATTAAATGGTTTGATGGTGTCTGACTTGGTGACAATATTTGCAATAACAGAGCAAAATGACTATTCAAGTATTCTGAAGTACTTAATAAGAAATTAGATTATGGTCATTAGAATTGTGTAAATTTTTCCTTAGATGGTCTACCTGGGAGAGGATCGAGGTACAGAACTGTGGTTTCTTTGTCCTGGTTTCCCACTCGGTAGGTGAGTTCCTGCTGCCTGGTGTCTTGCCTGTCTGTACTGACCAACAATTAATACCATTAAGTATGCCTGGGCGATCTTTTTTCTTTGATCACTTTTAATTCCCATTTTGCATCGATGAGTTGACTCTATGTCCATATCTCTTGGCAACGTTAACTTTATACCACTGAGACATGCTGCAAGCCAAGTCTGAAGCGAAAGTGGCACAAATGACAGGGTAATAATTGGAAGCCTAGAGCAGAGTGTCCAACAAATCTGGGAAGAACAAGCCATGATGTCAGGATGGAATGGAACAAATCAATGTCAACTGTAAAGCCGTGTAGACCTCATTGGTGAGTCAGAAACTATGGCAAAGAGCTGTCTGTGAAAGTTTACGAAACTGACAGATTAATGTTTTAAACAACAACAGTGTCATCCTGGGTTACCCAGCAAGGCAGCAGATGACAGGAATCAGGACTCAGAAACGGAATCATAAGCACCTTTCCAGAACACATTCAATAACATAAAAATATAACGAAACACCTCTTTCTCACCAACTCCTTCATTCCGCAGTGCTCCATCTGCTTTTGCTCTGCCATTTTCTCTTGCCAAATGCCTTGTTAGCCAAATCAAGTATGTTTAATACAGTTTATTTAATTCACTAGATGACAGGACTCCATGAATTAACAAAGGCTACATTTCCTGGTATTTTAAGATGATGTGCAATTCCATTATTTTTAAAAATTTAGTAGGGATATTATATTGGTGACTCTAAAGTATATCACAGGAATCTCTAGAATTGCTTAAATGCCTGGTTCATTCCCTCAGAAGTAAAGACACAAATGTGTGGGTAATAGAGCCCAGCATGTGCATTCTGAAAATTTTCTACGCGTAATTATTATGACCTTACCTGCTTGGGAAAGATTGTTCTACTTATGATAATAGCACATAATGGCAGTTAAAATTTTAAATATTTACTTACCATGTGTCTTATTCTGCTAAGTGTTTTACATGCATTAACTTATTTATTCCAACACTGACTCAATATGGTAGGCATCTCATTGCCTGAGACATCTCAGAATTAGCAATGTTAAGTAGTTTCCCAAAGATAAGCTGGAACTGTAACAATAAGTCGAACCCACGCTAACAGTATAGAAACCTATTGCTTCTAAACTCTAGGAACATTTATTTCCACTGTTTTAATGAAGGCTACATAGTCAGGAACAATACAGCCAAAATAATAACACACATTTCTTTAATGAGGAAGAACTATAGCTCATCATTTCATACCCTTTTATTTTAGTTTTCCTTGCCGGCCTGGAAATAAAATATTAGAATTATTATGTCCAACCATAGAAAGAATGATACTTATTGTACTGTTCCAAGTTCACACTACAACAGAAATAATTCCTTCGAATAATGGCCCTTAACTTTTAAGAGGGGCACTGTGAAACTCAGATATACCAAACAAGGGCAATGAAGACAGGGAGGAGGCATGCATAGACATCTTTGCTCTACTTACATCATAGTAGAGAGAGCAGCATTCCCATATGCAAAGTGTGAAAGACAAGGTACCAGAACCCTAGGCTGCCAAAATCTGTGGCTTGCATTTCCTCAAACGGGCTTTGCATGTGTTCAGTCTGCATTCATTCACTCATTGCTCCCAATATCCATTTCCTCTTCTCTATCCTTTACTTGTTCCTCAAGTCTAGTGAAAATGCCTTTGCCTTGCAATCTTACAGTGATGAATCACAACATTATTCTATTTAATTGCCATTTGTTCTATATACATACATATCTGACCTCACCCTCAATCTCAGTGTCTGAGAAGAATTGTCCACCACTCTCACAGCACCAAAAACACTATCCTGAATTCTGTTAGTTATATACATATCTCCTCTTCTGGACCATACACGTCTCGATGGCAGGGATCATGCTTTTGCATTATCACCTTCTTCTCATCTACCAAAGTGTACTCTCGATACATGTGGAATAGATGGATGAGCAGATAAATGCCTTAACTAACCTCAACAAATAATGTCTGCATCCATATGAGAATGTGTGCAATAGTGAAGAACAAACTCACAAAATGGATCTGGGAAACTTTAAAAGACAACATTAAATCACTTTTATAGCAGTTCCGATGTAGAAGTTCTAGTCAATGATATTTTTCCATGAAATGCTCACTCACTCTCTTTCTCCCCCGCCCCAACTCTCTGTGTCATCATTATACATACTTTGTATAACTTACCCATGATTTAGGAATAATTAGTCTGAACAGAAATATTTGCGTGACAAAGGATGATGTTTACTCTTTCTTACTCAATGCTCTTTGTGGAAACTTAAATAGCTAAATATCCATATCAATGGAATAATTATATATGCTCTTATCAGCAAACATCATGTACTTGACCTGACCTGGTATCAGCATTTCACTTTGTTGGTCTCTTGTTCCTTCCCACACAAACTCTTCTGATGGTTTCCAACACACCATCTTCTGCTTTCTTTCCCACCTCTCTGGCTGACCCTCTCATTTTCCTCTGTGGTTGTCTCTTCCTCTCTTCAGCCACCATCCTCCTTGTTATTCTTATACCTTCTCTGAACAAGCTCATCTATTCCCAAAGCCTCAATGACGAGTTCTTGGTGTTGATTCAACTGGCCCACTGACATTCATTCCCAAAGCCTAGAGGTTAGTATCCAAAACCAAAATCAACCAAATCCCACAAACCTACTCCCATGTCTTCATTTTCCTATCTCACAGAATCAAAGTATCATTTGCCCAAATTGCCTGATCCACAGATTTGCGTATCTTTCAAGACTCTGTCCTCTCCAGACATACACAACAAATCATCTCCAATCTGCCCACTGAGTGATGCACTGATACCCCTCCAGTTTTGGCCACAAGCATCTCTTACCCAGATTCCTAAACTCAGTATCCTAATTAATCTCTGGCCCTGTTCATAATTGCTTTCAATCTGTTTTCCACAGTACAGTCAAAAAATTTTCTTTAAAAATACCAACTGTGATTATGCCACTCATATATTTAGAATGTTTGAGTGGATCCTTATTACTAAAGAATGAAAATTAATTTTTCTCAACATATTCTTATATAAAATATAGTGAGATATAATAATGATATACAATTAAGATTAATTATATAATGAATATATAATATAATATATATTATATTATATATAACAAAAATATATATAATTATATAGAAATTATATAATCTTAAAAGGTTACTTACTACAATACAGTTATATTAGAAGATGAGAGCATTTTCAAAGACATACTCCCTTTATTGGCCACCAAGAAATGTATGCAAAACTTTTCAGAGTGAGGAAGAACACTGTTCTGATATTCCAGAAAAGCATCAGTAGATACTTTCTATCAACCTAGCTGTAAAGTTCTCTGTCCAAACTGTGAAATCTACATTAAGAAAAATAAACTCAATCATAAAATTGACACTTTCAGATATTTTTAGCCTATATCAATGCATGGTACAATAATTTATTTTCTCATCATTTACCTCTTTCCTAGAAGAATAATCCATTTTCTACCTTCTTCCTAATATAAAATGTTCTAATGAATTTTAGAATTCAGTAGCTCTTTGAGAGGTGAGTGTCTATCAGTATTTCAAGACTAGGAAATCTTTCCAGTTTCCTTGGTGGCTTGATAATTCCCAGAGAGTTATCTAATTTGACTACTGAAATCAAAATTTGTCCCCAATAATATGGTGGTATTGCTGCTGAATTTCTCTTAAATACCACAATATCAGATTTTTCTGGTGCATACATGAAATGCCAACAGAGCATCACCTTTGCACTAACGATGATCACAGGTGTGTACTGTGCCTTTCACACTTTGCCTGGCAGTTTATCACAAGTTCCAATTATTTTTGACTTATCATCATGTTTTATTTCAAGGCAAGAGTAACAATATCTTCTTCATCCAAATCTCTAGTATCCTATCACATATTAGGTATGAAATCAACATTTATGGAATGAATAAGTAAAATAGCGGGAGAGCAAAAGGCGCTTACATGCAAAGCATTCTGCAAGGTGCTGAACGACACGGTCAGGGATGATATGACCATAACATTAATTCAGGAGTGGGTCCTGTTGACAGTTCCAAGTCTAGTAAAATCATTGAAATCAACATATCATGAAACAGAATGCAAAGTAAAATGCTAAGTTATGAGATATAAATGAATTTCAAAGATGACTTTCCTTTAGAAAGGATGGAAGGGTGTTTGGAGAAGGAGGGCAATGTCACATGCAGGAACTGGTATTTGAGACGCACAATGAGAGATTATTATTTGGCCATGTCAATGGGATGTCAGTCCAGACGCAAAGAACAGCAGGCATTTAAGCACAGACCTGGACAAATACTGAAGGTATGTGGATGTGTTTCAGAGAGCAATTAGAGTTCCATCTGATTGGAGTTAGGGACAAATTCACTATCAGGCAAATTACATCGGAAGGCTGACATAAGTAAAAGGTTGATATTCAACAATGATCCTGAGATGCACCATCTCATCTATGTCCATACTCCAAATAAGAAACCCTTTGAAATTTTATGGAACTCATGTATTTCACTAAAACAGTTAATAAAATTTGACTATGTTTTCTACATTTGAGGATCAATAGTGTAAACATGGATCATGTACTATATTGCATTGCAAGGATGTAAGTTTGCTGGTCCCTAAATACCCCTGTCAATTGTAGAGTATTTTCATAATTAGGTGAGCACAATAAAGTCAACTAGGGTTGTGAACACCAGTAGATATGGGCTCTTACAGTTTAAAAAACAGTCTCATTTTCTTCTGCATCATTTATGTTGTTGACAATTTTTTCCACCCACTTTGTGTGCTATTTTTCATAGCTCTTGTTCTTCATTACCTCCAGAGTGGATTTTAATTGCTGCTGTCACATCTACCGTTGATTGAGGGGACTGAGGTTACCATAGGGATGACATCAAGAGGGGGTTATTATTAAAATAACATACCCTAATGTAATAGCATAATAGTTTTACTATTTGTATAATAACAGCTATATTGCTACTCTATTTTATCTTCACAATGAAGCAATGATACATTTAGGAAATGAAGTAGAAACCATTGTGAGTAGTGAACTGGGCAGCATACAGTGACTCACATCTGTAATCCTAGCACATTGGGAGCTCCAGCAGATCAAGGCTGACAAGTCAGGTGAATCAAGAGGTCAGGAGTTCGAGACCAGCCTGGCCAGCATAGTGAAACCCCGTCTCTACTAAATATACAAAACTTGGCTAGGCATGGTGGCATGCCTGTAGTCCCAGCTACTTGGGAGGCTGAGGCAGGAGAATTGCTTGAACCCAGGAGGCAGAGGTTGCAATGAGCTGAGATCGTGCCTCTGCACTCCAGCCTGGGTGACACAGCGAGACTCTATTCCCCACCCCCCCCCCCCCCCAAAAAAAAAGAGTAGTAAACCAGTAATCACAGAGGTAAATTGAACTGGCAGTCAGAGAGGTTAAGTGAATAATTCAGGATCACTCAGTTAGTGGGATACGAGGGGCAATACAGAGATGGCTGGCCCACTGGTCTTTCCCATTCTTGATAAGGTATGTAATACATGCTTGCATGTCAATGCTTTTGTTTCATCTGAGAAATATATTTCCCTGCTGCTTAGGAAGCAATATATTTAAAACATGAGCATTCTTATATTAACTTATTTAAATCCATGTGGGACAGCAGGATTGATTTTACTGTTCATTTCTTACAATATCATGCATTCTATTAAATACTCTCTTTACTAAAGTAGCTTAATGATTTGAACATTTCAGTGTGATCCATTCTCAGATCAACTTCAAAAGACTGAATTTAAACATATCTTCAAGCTGTGAAGGTTTTAGTTCCTTTCATTATTTTTTTCCTTTTTAAAATTCCTCTGTGGGGAACGAATTAAGTACAGCCTAGCAAAGGATAGATCCATATTTGCATCCTGCTAATCAAACACGAACTTGTAAGAATGCAGCAGTGATAAATGTACCACCGTTGAAATTGTTTATATAAGTTGGAGCAAAATGAACTGTGACCAACAGATTCCTTCCACAGTCATCAACCGTCTGTATCACTCCAACGTGCAGAAGTATCTTAATGAATGTGCATTATCAAGTTTTCAGGCTTATTTTCAGTCACAAAGAATAGTGTACCAGATGCTCTTGGTACACTGAATTTGTCACACCGTAGACAAGCTAATATCATTATGTTAGACCACAGGGGAAAAAATAAAAAAATTCGCATTTAATCCGTATTAACTACCAGGAGATCCATCAAGGCAGTTGGGCTTGCTCATGATACAGCAGCTTCTAGCAAATTAGCAGCCCATAACAACTTAGTTATAATGAGCTGCAAGATCTTACACCATAAGCTCAACTCCATTAAAGCGAATTCAAGTACATGAATTCATGTACAAAGTATAACCTTAACATCTGTCTGTGCTTAGCCAATATTTTGTTTATGCCTTTATAGGAACAACCAAATTATCTGTGTGTCCCCTGAAACTAGGGACTGTAATTTCCATCAACTGCAGTTCTACCTGATAGAGAGGGCCGGGCTGATCACCACGGGCCGCCCTGGCTGCGGCGTCCAGCAGCAAGCTGTGCATCATCCCGGCACCTGTTTCCTACACATTGGGCCAGTTTTTTTCCCAAACAATTTTCCCTTGCTATTCAAGTGGGAGTCTACTCAGAAATTAAACAGTCAAAAAAGCTTGCCTATCTAATAAATACTGCAGACCTTGTATTTAGTTAAACCCAATGACTTAAACCTTATCCTACTATCTCAGCACAGAGAACATGTTTTAATAGGCTATTTTTCCCCCTAAAAAGCAATGTCCTTCTTTTCCCATAATGGACTGACTACTCTTTAGGGACTCAGGAAATAATATTACCTTTATTATATTGTTATTTCTGTTTTACAGATGGGAAAATGGAAGGATACACTACCCATTGTTAACCAGTTGCTAAATAACAGATATTCAGTATATAAGGTATTTTTCATGGAGTTTTATGTAAAGAATGAATACATATTTATGTAAATAATCTAACTTTCCTATTATTTTTCTGCCTTAAGTGTACATTATTCACTTGGGCAGTGTTTTCAAGTTTCGCATCTTACCTGCAGAAATCTTAGCATGCAGAAAAATGGGTACTACATAGATCATTATGTCTTTTCTAAAAGTTTACATATCTAAACCTCATCTACTTCTAATCAATCAAGAAACAACATCTTAAAGTCTTACAGAATTTTATATGTGGATGGGATCTAGAAAGTCATTTAATTCATCATCCTTCTCAAAAGTCAGCCTCTCCTCCAGCAGTTTCTCAGGGAAAGGTAACAAGGAAAGCAGTTCAAATCCCAATCCATACCATTCCACGGAATGACAGCTCTGGTAATCAAATTCATGGTATGTTTTCCTATAAAAAATAAAATGATTCTCCCTTCTGTTCCACTTCTAGCTTCTAGTTTACCAAAGCATGACACTGACTTTTTCATTGACACAGTAGACTTTGAAAGCCACATCTTCTCTTCTGTAATTCAAACGGGCGGTTCAGTGGTTTACTCATTGTTTTTAGAAGTTCCCCCTCTGGCCACACCTTTGATTGCCCTCTTGTTTTTGATGCCCTCTTCCACAACTCAAAATATCCAACAGTTTATACATGATTTCACATACGGTCTAAAAGAAACACTTTTCTTATGACTTTGAAATTAAACTTCCAATAATATAACTTAAGGTTACAGTAGCTTTCTTCCCATTATGAAGTAGCTGCTTTATAGGAAACTTGAATCCCACTAAGAATTTTTTTTTTTTTTTTTTTTTTTTTTTTTTTTTTTTTTCTGAGCCCATCAAACCAGACTTACCTATACTACAGGCTCTTCAGTTGATATCTTCGAACCTGCAGACAAGGTGGGGCATGTATCCACATTTTTATTTCTTTTTTATCTCATACTTTTCAGCATTGTGTGTTCTTCTTGAAACAGAATTCTGTATCAAACATATGCATATTTTCTTAGCCCTATGTAACCTGCAAATTCTATAGCTTGCTTTGAAGACATCAGTCCAAGTCTTTGATTATAGGTTTGAATAGAAAGTACATAGATCAATGCTTTCCAAAGACTCTTCTTTAGGTTGACAGTGATCTATTCAACAGCATATCCAAAGGGATATATCAACATGTGTCTACTACATGTCATCAGCATACACAGATCAGCAAATTCCTTGGATTGTTTTCTAGCCCCTACATGGACTGCACTGTGATATCAACATTATCTTATTGGCTCCCTGTCTCCAGAGTGGCTGGTGGTGATGGACTCATCTGCAAACCAAGAGCAATCATTCAAAATTATATAACTGTCATCTTTGGTTGACCCCAACTCCAGTAATAATGAAGACAGAGGGTCTTACAAGGATAAATGTCTAAGTTTATAAATTACCTATTTCTCATATCTTGGGTTTCAGATGTGATTGTTAACTTCCTTACAACTTGCTCAGCGATGCAGCTTAGTTAGTAGGGGCAGCAGTTGCCTCTGAAGTGGGGTATGGGAAGGGAAGGTTTGAACTTAACGTTTAAATGTACTGTTTTCAGCTTTTAAAACTTAGTTTTTATTATACTTTCTAACATGAAGGTTAGTACAGTAGTATTTGAATCATGTATAAATAAATGAGCATATAATGGATGTTCTTACTCAGAAGACTTTTACTGATCAACAAGTGAGATTAACAAAGGCTGGAGACCAGTGGATGAGACACCCACATAGGATAGGCCAGGCATCCAAGTGAGGGCCCATTGCTGCTAATCTGGTCTGCACTACAGCTGCAGTATACCCTAACCCAGCACTGGGAAGCCCCTGTACGGCAGACAATAAATTCCTACTCATTTGGAAAGGATCATAGAATTGAAGCTTTTAATTTTGCAGTTGTGGAAACTGAAGTGGAGAGAGATTAAGTGACTAGAATAAGCAGCTTTAAAGCCCATCTGGGACACAACAGGGAAAAGAAAATGACATGAAATAAAGTTCACGCCAGAGCAGGACCTGATTCTGTCCCATTACTCTTTCTGAAAATATATTGCCCTACTTAGGAAATAAACACACCAAAAACCAAAACAAAGAAAGAAGAGACAAAGAAGGAAATGGAGGGTGACAGTCACTGAACTACACCTTTTGGCACCACATGAATGCTGACAGATATTCTGGTGAGAGCATCAAGCACACTGAAGTAACACCAGTGTACTCCTTGGGCAGAATATTCATCTTGTAACTTTAAATTCCTACAGCCTTCAGCCTTCAAAAAATTGTGAATATCCACCTAAGGTAAATAATATATTATGAACACATCATCAAAAAATAAAGGTTTACATATGGAAATATTCAGTCCTAATCTTGCTCCAGTAAAATATTCTTCTACAGATAGAAGAGGAAGACACCATACAGTTCATACAGAAGATCACATGGAGCCTGGACCACAGTGATAAGAATGTCACTACTGTTACTCAGAGAAAGTTATATTCAAAACACATGGATTTTTTCTTAGAATCATACAATTGGAATGCAGTGGTGCCGGCACAGAAAACAGGCTCTGACCACCAATCTCGTACTATTTCCTCTACACTACAATGAAGGGGTCTATTTCACATCTCGTTAAATGTACTAAGAATGTTGTATCTAATGAAAACTCACATTTTCTTAAAGTTTCTCAAAGACATGAATGCTACTTTTAAGCAAGGCTGATAAAGTTTCTCTGGCTTCCTTCTAAAAATGAATGCGAACAGTGAGCTCTCACATAAAATTGACAGTGATAAACTCTACTTGCCCTCCTTAGGATGGATGTAGCCTCTATGCAACCATAATGCAGCTGAGTCAGGAAGCTGCATTTATAACAATTGCCCAGGGAATTCTCATACCAGTAGTTCCCACAGCACCCACTGTCATTCTTAGCTCTATGCTGATCAGTGGGTCAAAAAGTTTGTTGTAAGGGAAAAGTGCCTGGAGCACCTGGATGGAGGTAAATCGTAAAACAAAGAGGTATGTGCAGTGAGAGGGGTCTATGAACAGGTGAAAATCTAGGAGAGTTTTCCAAAATCTAAGTGAGATGCTTATATTGAGCCATTCCACTGGATAGAAGAAGGCTGAAGGAGGGAGGGTCAGCTTCGTTAAATACACATGGGTTCAAAGTCCTGTGCTCATTTAATTCTGTGATCTCAGAAACATCATGTAATGGAAATAATTACAGCGTAAAATTTCATTTCAATCATACTGGGATAATATCTAACATGCAGGGACCTTGTGAAGATTTAATGAGATATTATAAGTAAATAATCAAGAGCACACTGGATGTGCAAAATAATTTTATTGATTTTTATTTCAGAATAAGAACAAAATAAATGGAGGGGTCAGGTTTATGAATTTTTAAATGAAGAAATGCAAATTTCCTATTTAATTCTGCATACCCAGTGATTAAATAAGTTCCTAAATGGAATATGTATGACATCTGGTCAGTATGTGTGCATCTATTTGCCAAATACATGCCCAAACGTACCAGGGACTGCAAACTGAAGTCAGGGCCAGGGCAGCACCCCAGGGCTATGTCTGAGTCTACATACACAGCCTCGCAATGAACTGAGTCTCCCTTTTTAATTCTTTTTCATCTCTGCCTCTGTTTTTATGGTTTCCAATTTTTGGAAGAAGTACTCCACGATAATGTGGGTGTAGTTAATCCCCAACCTCGGCAAGTAAATTCAATTACATTTAACATTTCAACACTGAATATAGTATCTCTTGAAGAAATTCTATTAATGCTGATGAAAATTACCAGAAATTGGTTCAGAAGAGCATGGGGGCTTGAAATGAACTGAGGCAGATAAAATTCATGAAGAAGGAACGTGTGACTAATGCAAAATCTATGCAATAAATAAGCATCTTCAGAGTTGCTCTCCTTGTAGGAACACGTATGCAAATGTTACTCTATACATGCAAAACAGTAGTGGAGGCGGAAAGGAGGCAGAAAGGCTCTAATAATCGTTTTGCCTTGTTCTAAAACAATTAGACAGTTGACCAACACTTAAAATTAGCTTTTATTCTAGATATAATTTTTTTTTTTGAAAAAAGGCTAGTACTGTTGAAAGTCACAGACTAACTCAATATTTTTTATTCCTAGAGGAAGGAACCCCCATATCTTTGAAAAATATTGACATACTGGAGAAGGTCACAATGTAATTAGCCACCATATAGTGTTTATTACATGCCTAGAGCTTACAGAGTTTATGTGCTGAGTTTAATTAAATACGTCAAAGGAAGGATGAACTTCATGGGATAGAAGTAGATAATTTGATTCAAAAATAACAAAAATGCACCCACTGTTACTCTGCTTTACAGGTAAGCCAGTATTAGATACGGCTGAATAGTATCACCATGCACATGACTAATACTCATTGGTGATTCTCAGGACCCTAAAGGTACATTTTGTTTTTTCAGTAGAACTTGATCAGAGTTGCTGACTGGGTATGATTCCATGAAAAATCTAGGACACTGAATCATTTTTCTCATGCTAATAGAAGAAAAATACATGATTTAATATTTTAGAAATTATATATACTTCTATATGTGTTCTTTGATGAAAACATACTTTGGAGAAAATGCAGGTAAATCACAAAACCTTAGGGAGAGCTGGGGTATTACGATAATAGCCATGCTTTTCACTCTGAAAGAACAGGCAGAGCACACAGAAGTCAAATGCATTTGTGACACTTCCACAGCTGGAGGGTGGTAACAGGAGAGAAGATTTAATATTGTTTCACTTACAGTCTGTCTGACATCATATATCCTGCCACAGAAGGGAAATGCTCAGGTCTTATTCTGCTCCAGTGGAGAATAAGAAGGGTGTTGGAACATAAGCAGTTGTGAACCTGCTGCCCATAACTGACCACTTAAGAGAGAATAAGGGGTCGAAGTGGTAACTTTGAATACTCACTACTGTATCTTTTTTAAAAAAAAATTGGTGGAAAAAGAACAGTGTATATTTGATGTTAGAAAAAAATGTGTGTGTATATATACATATACACACACTTTATATATATATATATATATATATATACATACATACAATATATCTATATCTGATTCTCTTTTGTTTATTCAATAAATACATCAGGCACAGCCTAAGTGCTGGAAATGCATCAATGTAAAAATCAGATAAAAATCCCTACCCTCATGAAGTTTACATTCTAACGGAGAAGATAGTGAATCCAATAAACAGATTACATGGAACCACCTGAGGTAAAGGCAATAAAGAAAAGTAATTCAGGAAAAGAAGATGACAGGGAGGCAATCTGAATAGGATAATTGAGAACAGTGTCATTGACAAGGCGACATCACAGAAAAGAGGGGCAACAATGAGGAGGTAGGGCATGTGTATATCCAGGCTGGGGGTGGGGAGAAAGGAGGGGCTAGGATGGTGTTTCAAGCAAAAGTCAACAGCAAATGCAAAATCCAAGTTCTAGGAACATGTTCTAGGAGATGTGAGGAGTTTTCTGTGCAGGAGCAAAAAGTGAGAGGAGGAAACAATCTTGGGAGGCGTAGGAGGGATGGGGTAGCAGGTGGCACAGCACAGAGGCCCTTGTTGGCCACCGTAGGCATTTTCACTCTGCATAGAGTAGTAACATGATAGGACACACATTTTCATAGGATTCCTTTGCCTGCTATTCAGAAATAATCTTTATATTCATTTATTAATGGTTATTTTGTGTGTCACTTAATCTTTCTTCATCTCAGCTACAGGGGAGGACCTAATAAACACATTCAAATGCACCATCTAAGCTACCGCACTGTTCATGCTCTCCTGGCCACGGCATCAGTACAGCCATGACTTGACTACATCCCAGGTACTAGTGCTCACATCTGGACCCCACCAGCCTTTTGAGTTCTTGATCCCTAGGGAATGTCTCTTTCATTTTTCTATGTGGCAGCTCAATATTTACACCAGAGAAAGGACTCCAAAAAATTTGTTGAATACAAGATATTGTGAATGCAAAATGACTTCTAAAATGGCTACAAAACACAACTCTAAATCACAGTTCACATGTTGATAAGCTACTTGTAGAAACACACACATAAATCTTTGTTCCCACACCATTCCAACTGGAACTTATGGTCAAACTTAAGCTAGGATTCTCCAATTTGGCCATTATCATCCTATAAGAATTGGACCAGATCTGGAATTGTCTGGACAAGTAAATACATATATATTTAACATGAAAAGTGGTTTTTTTCTTAATTGTATAGATAAAATTTATGAGAATAGGCATATATTATTAAACAATTGAATTTTTTTTTATTAACTGTGTGGCTACAATCTATGAGTAAAACACCCCAGAAAAAATTTTGTAACATGGCATTTGAAAATTCTCACATGCAATATTTTTTTAAATTCTCATTAGACTCTCTGCTTGTGCTTTAAAATGCCACCTACTTAGTATGTTTTCAGGTATATCCACATAATATAAACGCCTGGATTAAAAAAAGAACTTGAATTCAAATTTACAATATTAACATTCTGAGATATGAGGGAATGGGCCGTCATAATCACACCACCCAATGAGTTGACTTATTATGTTTTTCAACTCTTTATTTGGCTCACATGCACATACTGTGTCCTACAGTTTGAAGACTTAATGTCATGTAAATCTATTAGATTGATTTACAAAAAGTGTGAGCACCCAAACACTATATTCCTAAGGTGAAATTTCACAATCATTTACTTTTATAGTTCAGCAATATTATTAAATTACAGTCAATATAGAAAACACTTCCAAAGGTCAAAGTTTTCTTAATCACTGTTCTAAATCCATATCATTGAGATTGACTTTCATGCCTTAAAAATAAAAAGATTTCTTAGCTTTAAGACAATAAACTTAAACTTTTACTTTTATTTAATAATTAGTTGAAATGAAATATTTAGTAAGGGATGCCCTCTGAGTGATATTGCCTTTCTTCATTAGCTTCTTTAAAATAAAATATAACTATGGCTAGGCAATTATTATATTAAAACATGAAAATATGTTTCTGATAAAATTAAATCATTTTAAGTCAACATGGTCATTTTTCACACTTAGTTTGTAACTTATAAAGTCATTCAAATTTCAAATAATATTAATCAAGTGTAAGTTTTATCTTGTATTTGTCAAAATTAAGGTAAAAATCATTTCTATCACTATTATTACCCATTTGAAAATCCTTTAAAGATACTTAGACTTTCTTTATAAAGACTTTATAAATACTAAAGACTTTTGAGGCATTCCATTTTACTGCAGTCACAATTCTACAAGGTACAGCTATCTTACAAATATATAATAATCTAAAATTAGTTCTATAGATTGTCATTTTATTCAATCACTGGTTTCAAAAAATCAATTTGTTTCTTTAATCTGTTGGGCATCACAATTTTTTTTATTTAACTACAGTGGTGTCAAAGGTGAAATCTACAAAGTCATTGTAAATTTGGGGCAAAATTTTCCAATGAGTTATCTGAATAAAAGCAATCTGGAAACACTTTGGTAAAGATTTTCTATAATTAAGGGGTTTGTACATCTTATTTACACCTGCACCATTTACAGTGATCAAAACATGTAATTATTGTATTCTAGTTCTAGTATAACTCATCACTGAGAACCAAATAATCTTTGTAAAAAAGAGAAAGCTATGCAACAAGTTAGCTGCCCAATCTATTGAATTTTTGGCTACTTTACATGTTGATACTAGTTGGGTGATTTTTTTGACTTTTCTCTCCATGAATAATTTCTTACTGGAAGGTGTTATTCCTTTAATTGTGCACTGAAGGAAAAAAAAAGACCTTCAATTTCCAAATTATTTAATTCTCACTTCAATTTTCACTCTTATTTAATTCTCACTGAACTATAAATACGATTTACATGGATAATCATAAGTTTCATAAAATCTAAAGTATATATCTCTGACACACCAAGTCTTACTAATAACAATCATTAAATAGTTTTAATGGTTAGTTAATAGGAAAATGGCACATGAATTCTTACAACCCCTTTCTGTTTAATTTGGTGATTTGGCATCACAATTTCAATGTTCAAATGCTGAATAAATTGATAACTCTCAGGTCAGAAATAAATTCTTACCATATTTTCTACACAGAACTTTAACCTGCAGTTTTAAAATTCTAGTTAAAATTATCACAAAAACAACATTCATAATGAAAGCATTGAAAAACCAAATGCAGTTAGTTTTCACTTTTTGTTGTTTACCTTTGCTGTACCTTTTGAAATAAATGGTCCTTAAATACTCGAAAATTGTAGTCTAGGCAAACAAGACGACTAGTCCCAAAGATGAAGGGTTACTCTTCCCTCCTTCCCCAGGCTGTGGAGCAGGCGGTTCCTGGCATCCTACCCACCTCCTCCTCCCTCCCTGCAATCAGGCTAAAAGGAACCACAGAGCAGCTCAAAAACCACGGAGAAGGGAGTGAAGAACAGCCTTTAAAAAGTCAGGACGCTGAATTATCCTATGGTAATTTCTGCTTTCACTCGCAAACAGTTTAAGAGAAAGCAAAGCAAGACATATCAGAGATACCACAAGCCTAATGGTTGCTGTCTTAAAAGAGAAAAGAATAGAGTTCAGCCAGGCACAAAGGTCTCCATGGCAACAGTGAATTTAGACCCCCCTTGGCATTATTTATGCAACATTTCATCACAAAAGGACCCTCCCACTAGCCTGCCTGGCAAAATCTTGTTTTTCTAATCTTCCATTCCTTTGCCTTGAGTGTATCTGGATTCTTAGCTATCTGTATATTAACATTAAAACACACACACACACACACACACACACACACACGAGACAACAACAGATTATGAAATGATTCTCAAACTCAAAACAGACTTCATTTCCTTGATGAATTCAAAAGCAAGAGACAGATTCAAGATGGTTTAGAGTTCATATTCAAAGCCAGTCCAGTTTTGGTTTCAAAGATGAACAGTTGTTCAACAAATAAGTTTATTCAAATTATTTAGTTTTTTGAAATTAATTATAATTCAAAGAGAGTACAAAATGGCAAAATCTAACCAAACCAAAAGGCTCACAGAAAAGAGGACTTCCTGGACACGGACTTTGAAGCTAAATTTTATATAATGATATCCTCCCCACCCACTCCCGGCTATTATAGTACCTCAAACAACTCCTTTGAGTCTTTTACCTGATTCTTTCTATTTTAGCCACAGCTTCCAAAAACATAAATTGAGTAAAGTATTTTAAGAACTTTTTATTGACCTGTGTAGCGAATGGATCCCAGGTCCACATTTTATAATTAGATGACCTGGGACAAGTTATTTAAAACAGAGCTAACACCCCTGTGGAACTAGATTGCTGTGAATATTAACAAGGCAATATCTGCAGAAGGACTTTCTTCAATTCTAAAACAATATAAAAATGTAAATTGTTAGTATAATATTTGATGACATTGAAAGGAAACCCTTATCTTCATTTGAAAAGGGTTGTATATAGTATTAGCTCAAATAAGAACTAATCAAAGTGACTTCTTAAAAATAACGTTTTGGAAATTATTTTTTTTTAAAAATACAAGGTTATTATTAAAAATTCAGAGGACATACTTTGATAAAGTACAGGGTAGTTCTTATACACTCCCAGCACCAAATCTATTCTCCATTTGGCATTTCTAGACCTAGACTCTTTATTCACCTTTACTTAGGTATTGATTGACTCTTATGTTGTCTTTAAGACAATTTTGCAAGAAAGTTCATGGATGCCTGTGTTTCCTGATAATGCACGTTTAAAAGGATTTTCCATTACTTTTAAGTCAGGCAAATGTCCCCATTATGTAACCTCCTGAAGCAGTTTTCACCTAGAATGGGAGTTACTGGTACCTCTGGAAGTACAACTCATTCTCTGTGAAGGTGTCCCTGGAATTGTGCTCTACTTAGAAGGTTATACAACTTTGGGGTCACACTTTTCTTCACTCAGAGTTCTGAAAAAATCCTTCAGTTACCTGACAGTGAAAATGGCAGAGTAGAATAAAAGAGCCAGATTGATACATCCCTCTTGTAAGAAAATTACTGTCCCAGGTGAGAACTATTGTAAAAATAACAACCCATACATTAGTTCCTGTTTATCTCTCTTCCACATCTATTGCCATTTTTTTTTTCTGATTTGTTTCCTCATACCAGTCCTGTTTATTTCTGCACTATTTGTATTCTTGATGCTTCTAACATGGTTTCATTTCACCAATAGTTTTCTTTATTTTTCTATAACCTCTGCCAGCTCATTGTTACTCCTTTCATACCTCCTCTGTCTCATGATCTCTGATTTTTTTTCATAATTTTAAATTTCTTTAGGCTATGAAAAATGCTTAACTTCCTCTTATATCAACTGGGGGTGATTTTATTTTTTCTGTAGTTATACTTTCTCTGCCTTTTGTATATTATTATTATGTGCCTTTCTTCTCTGATTTGTTTCTTACTTTATTTTGGATAATGTCAACCCATTATCTTAGTTTAAACCTTCCAGTTTATTACTTACTTTTAAATTATGGGAACCTTATCTTGGCCTGACTTTTGTTTGGTAACAGATTGGGAGGGGAGCAATTCTAAGTAGAAAAAAAAGTGAAGGCTTCTGGTAGCTGAAAATGTAGTTCTCATTCTACCTGCCCCCCAACTCCTGACGTTATTTTCTCCTGTTGGAGCCTGTCCTTCACAGAGCTCCCTGTCTCTCCTGTGTTCCCTGGCATCTTCAGAACTCAGTGTTTCAGTGGAGGATTCTGGCTCAGGAATCTATCTCCCTCCCTCCCTTCCTTCCTTCCTCCTATTTACCTAATTCCTTCATTCCTTTTATTCCTTCCTTTTCTTCCTACTTTCCTTCCTTCCTTCCTTCCTTTTCTTCCTGCTTGCCTTCCTGCCTGTCTTCCTCCCTGCCTTTCTACCTGACTTCCTCCCTGCCTGCCTTCCTTCCTCTCATTCCTTCCCTTCCTCCTTCCTTCCTCTTTTTTATAAAATGAAATGTGCATACTCTGATATCTGGAAAGAGATGTCTAAACTCATGTATCTCCTTCATATGAGTTTGTGGTTGATTTATTTCCTAGTATTATTGTAAGTTGAATTTTATTCTCAATCCTCTTGTATTTCGGTTCATTTTAGTGTTTCCAGGAAAGAAGTAGAATAAACTCAACATTGTGAGATAATCATAATAATGGTTTAAGGGAAATCCAAAAGATGGAAAATGTTTACTCTTGACAAAGTTCATCAGTATTCATAAGTAAAAAAACAATCTTTGCAGACCAGAAATAGTGGGGGAAAGCCCTCAGTTTGATCAAAAAAACAACAAAAAACTCTACCCCCAAATTATAATCAAAACCTCAGCATGCTTTTCTGGGGGTAAGAGGCCCAAGTTAATGAACAATGGATTCTAAACTTATAGAAAAATGCACAGGGCTAAGCAGAGTACGCAGTTTTCAAGGAAGAGAACTAATCTGGATGATAGCCTACAAGATAATATGGCAGAGTAGAAAACTGCAGTCATAAAGATTGCATGGTATCCAGGTAAGGAGAGACAAACAGAACACTGGAGCAGAAGGGAGTCCAGACGCCAAGCCACGCATCTACCTGATTTACAAGAAACGTGACACTGCAGTGCAGAGGGAAAGACAGTGCCTTCACCTGTTGAAAAATGCAACTTGAACCCCACTGCAAAAAAAATACTAAAAATCAGTTCCACCTGGAGTGCAGGGCTAGATGTGAAAGATTAAATGAAACTGCTTTGAGAGTAAAATATGTAGCACATGCATGACCTTGGAGTAGCCAGGGTTTCTTAAGCAGGACACAAAATGAACTAACCATAATAGAATATACAAAAGTCATAAATTGGGCCATATTAAAACTGAGAAATTGTTTACCAAAGACACCATCAAGAAAGTGAAAGTACAATAAAGGGATAAGATATTTTCATTCTCTCTCTATATATATATATGTCTGAAATGCAATGTAATATGCAATTAATAGGCAACCCAACAGAAAAAAGGAAAAATACAAGCACTGCACAAAAGAGAACAACCATATGCTCCATGTGGCCAATGCATAAGTGAAGAGACAATTGATAGAGTTTGGCTGTGCCCTACCCAAATCTCATCTTGAATTGTAGCTCCCATCATTCCCATGTGTCATGGGAGGGACGTGGTGGGAGATAACTGAATCATGAGGGCAGGCTTTCCCCATGCTGTTCTAATGATAGTGAAGAAGTCTCACGAGATCTGCTGGTTTTATAAAGGGCAGTACCCCTGCAAGCGCTCTCTAGTCTTCTACCATGCAGGCCATGTCTTTGCTCCTCCTTCACTTTCCATCATGATTGTGAGGCCTCCATAGCCATGTGGAATTGTGAGTACATTAAACCATTTTTCTTCCTAAATTACCCAGTCTCTGGCATTTCTTCATAACAGTACGAAAATGGACTAATATGACAATCAACTTCACTACTCACCAGGGTATAATATCTTAACCACTAGGGGATGCCACTAAGTACTCATTAGAATGATTAAAATTTAGAGAGACAGATAATGCCCAAATTGGCAAGTATTGGGTGTTACTGGAACTTTCATAAAACTGTAAGTGGGAATACAAATACAAAATGTTAAAATGTGATGTTTCTTCTAAAATTCTTGATATACATACTCTTTCTCATCAATTCTACACATAGGTATATAGGCAACACACAATAAAACGTTCACCTAAGACATTTCCTATAATGCTCATGTCAGTTCCAACTGAACACTACAAAAATGCCCAGTCGCTAGAATGACTACAGTATAGTGTACTATTCTGCAGAGTAAACCATGTAGAACCACACACACTATTGTGAGTGAGTCTCACACACATAATAGTGAGCAAGCTGGACATGTTGGAATATAGTAGGTTGATGCAAATGTAATTGCAGTTTTTGCCATTATAGCAAAAACCACAATATTTCTGTATGCATATTTTAGTTCTAAAAAGCTTCTAAATTATTTTGAACCTAGATTTTTGAAAGCTATAAAAGGCATGCATGTATGAAAACTGGAATGTGATTTACCTATTGGAATGTAATTCACCTACTAAATGTTCTTGATTTAAAGAAAAATTTCAAAGATTTCTAGCAATATTGTTGTCAATTTTCTTTTTAAAGAAAATAAAAGATTTTTACATTTTATAAAATAAAAGTAGAACTAAACTATATAGGAATTGCTATTTACTGTGGCAATATTAACTTTAAAATAATTGACTATGCTGTGGCCCTTTGGACAAATAATCCAGTCTTAAAAAAAAAAAAAAAAAAAAAAAACCTACATGTTCATGTCCTGGCCATTTTTATCTACTCCTCATATGGACAGAAAGGTGGAAGAATAAGTAACATTAACACAGAAAAACTTTAACATAAAATAGGTGACTTGGTAGTGATTTATATATAAGTTAAAGTTAACATTTAAAATGCTTATGCTAACAAAACTTAATATTTAGAAGAGACTTTAAAAGACATGGCTCCTGAAATTTTGGCTTCTTATTTTCTGATAATCAGCATTTCAGTGTAAAACTCTGTAATTCTATTTATCCTTCCAGACGCTAAGGTATAAAATTACACACAATTGACAGCCAAATTACTGAGTCTGCCTTCTAAATGGCATGGGGAAGCTCCAACACAAAGATTCTTTTGCAATTAAATCCTTCCAAGGAGTCATATTTTTCGGGCCGGCTCAGATTTTATTTATATTCCAGCAGTTATCTCTACTGAAATGGATTGCAGGAGGTGGTAAAGGAGAAAATGGGTAAAAGGGATGAGGAAGGAAGTCAAACAAACAATGCTGGACTTTTGCCTAGGGCCCTGGTAGTGACCGCTACTTAGATACAACTGAAACCCCAGTATTGCCTGCTACTGCCCTAAACTCTTGAAACCAAGTGTCAAAAACAGGACCTTCGGTACTAAGAGACTAGAGGTATATATCTTCACACACTAGCTCATAGCCCTGAACCCAGGGTAAATTTGAAGTCTGTACTAGCAGTGTCACATATACTAAATCTACTAATAATATATATTCTTGTTATGATTTGCTTTAGCAGGGTACAAACCTCTTATTTGGGAACTAACATGTCTTCCCTCACTCTGTGCCTCAAACTAAAGCTCAGGCAATGACAGATGAAGAAGACAAAATGAGTTCAGAAGCAGCTCTCTACCCTGGCATGAAATTAATTTCACTGTATTCAAAGTACCCTTGGCTTCTCAAATGGAATGTGGAGTTGACCATCCCAGTAACAGTTCAGCTTTAAACCCCTTGGCCTTACTGATGTTGTAAATTATCAATCTATGAAATTCACATGGTTTTATATTTTTGGCATAAAAAAGCTTGAAGACAGCAATATTCATCTAGTTATCAAATATACAATGGCAATAATTGCCAGAAAATTAGCTTAGAACACACTTTTTAAAATGCATTAATTAATTAGAGGTAAAGAAACACATCTGATATGTCGAATACGCACAACTGCCTCCTAAAATGCCATAATGTGCAAGTTCTACTGTAAATATATGTTCTTTCCAAATAATATCATAATAATAAATGCAGGATCTCATTTTTAAAATAATCTCTCTCTCGGAGACACACACATACACATGCGCACTTTTGCAGAATGCAAAATTTTAAATTATAAATTGAGAGTTTCATTATGGCAGAACCGGGACCATTTTTTGTTTATTACGAGATGGAAAACACCTACCATATTTTATCCTTTTCTACATCTCAAGCATAACTTTAAGGCACTGTCTTTCAAGACCTAATTTGACTTATTTGACTACTAAGAATACTGCAGCTTAATCGCCCAGCCTTAAGAGCGGCATTTGTTTCAATTTTTTGCATAATTAGCTCATCTCTTTACTTGATATCCTTTAACATTTATGTAAAGTGGTGATCATGAATAATACTCTGTCAAGACAGAGTGGGCCCTGTTTCTCTGGCTGGGCTTAGGTATTATGTCATTGCCCTTGGCTGAGGCACCTAAGGAATACCAATAAGAAAAGGCACATGACTAAGCATTTTAAGTTCTTCCCACAGTGTGCTTGGCTAAGGCACCCGCCAAAGAGACAACTTTAAAAATATTTCTTTGCAAACAGAAATAAAACAAATGAGTAATTTCTTGAAGGCATATCACATTTCAATACATCAAAGCGTAACTATATAAATGTTTTTGTGTAACCATTCCCTGTAGGATATTTTTGCCTTGAGTATTATAAAAATTCCTTACATGTAGGCTGGAACATTTTGTCCTTGAAATAGTTAACTTCCGACAGCCTTGGGAAGTTCAGATGCATGGAGGATAGTGGTTAAAGGTGCCGTCATGGAGGGGAGGGTTACAGGTGGACAAACAGGCTGAACATGACTGGCATCCCCCTATTTCTAGGGCTCTAAAGTTCTCTTTGTGCTTTCTGTTTGCTTATGAGAATTTTTTTTAACTGATAGCCGGATTTAAATATTTGGCAATCAATCTTTCATGTTCCGTTTCTTCTTGACTGCCTGAGAACAAGCTCTCATTTGTTCTTTGTACTATGGTGAGGCTTGGTGTGTGTGGAACAGGACAGGCAGTGAACCCAAACAAGTCCGAAGAGATCTCTGATGATAAAAGGATGCTGCCCACAGACATGGCAGCACTGTACATTAAGCTGACATGAATCACAACAGGCTCCGTGACTTATCTGTAGAAACAGCACATTGTTGTTCTATAATTTTGAAGATTTTTCTCTAAGAATTGTTGAATACACACCTCTTTTTCTGAACAGTGCATATATATTGATATCTTTTTTATTTTTTTCCCTGAGACAGTTTTGCTTTGCCACCAGGCCGAACTGCAGTGGCAGAATCTCGGCTCACTGCAACCTCTGCCTCCCCAGTTCAAGTGATTCTCCTGCCTCAGCCTACTGGGTTGCTTGAACTACCGGTGCATGCCACCACGCCCAGCTAATTTTTGTATTTTTAGTAGAGTCAGAATTTCACCATGTTGGCCAGGATGGTCTCGATCTCTTAACCTCATGATCAGCCCACCTAGGCCTCCCAAAGTGCTGGGATTACAGGCGAGAGCCACCACGCCTAGCCCATACAAGCATCTTAAAAATGGGGCCCTTTCATATATGTTACAGCTTAAGTTCGTTCTAGAACTGGTAATGCATTATTTGAAGTCAATGTTTAGATGTCCATAGGCTTTGCTTGCAGCTTTGTAAAGCTCTTAAATACTGAGTTTGCTCCCTTTATAACCCAATCCATCTGGAATGAGACGATTCCTTGGTATTTCAATGCTGCTGACATAATCTGATAGACTGGATGAAAAATTAAGGCTCATTTAGCTCTACAGATTTCTGCTATGTTCTCTATCTCTTGCTCTAAGCTTACAATTTGGTGCTAGCCAATAATGTGCTTTTCTTAATTCACAAATCAGCACTCTGAATTAGAGAATAAGAATATTCTTTTTTTTTTAGTCAGGATGTCACTCTGTCACCCAGGCTGGTGTGCAGTGGTGTGATCACTGCTTACTACAGCCTTAACCTCTCAGGCTCAGGTGATCTTCCCAGCTCAGCCTCCCAAGTAGATGGGACCACAGGTCTACAAGTGTGTTCCACCACATCCCCTATTTTTTGTATTTTTTGTAGAAAAAGATTTCACCATGTTGCCCAGGCTGATCTCAAACTCCTAGGCTCAAGTGATTTGCCTGCCATGGCCTCCCAAAGTGTTGAGACTAGGAGCATGAGCTACGAAGCCTGGCCGGGAATAATCTTTAAAGAAAATAATAATAGCAACGAAGATAAGTAGAGTTGGTATTTTATTGAGTGGGCAACTCACCACTGGATAATGAGGAGAACTCATTTCCCATATCACTGAAATTACCCTTTTTTCATATTCTCATGGATAAAAATAACTGTATTTTTGTCATTGTTGTATCCAAAAAGCAGTTTGGCCTTAAAGTAAAATGTTATCACTGTTTCCATGTACATCCAATGAGGAAAGTTCTTATTACCTCATTTTATAAATGGGGAAACTGATTCAGAGAAGTTAAATAATTTGTCCAAAATCATTCTTGTCTTCTTAACCACTAGAGAGAATTATCTATAATGATTTACAAAGTTTTAAGTTTCTCTTCCAGGAGCCATGGCTAACAACCACCACATCATGTTCTTGTATAATAATGATAAATCAGATTCTCCATCCTTCTACCCAATAACCAAGGGCGATATCTGCTCATGAGGAGAAATTCCAGCTCCCTAAGAATCAGGCAAATTCCTAGGGGTGTCAGTATTCCAAGGGGGTTTCCTATTCAGTAAACCCATTAAGCAATTCTTCACCACCATTGTTTTGTCAAGCATTCTAAAGGTAATCAAGGTTGATATTGTATACACATTTTAAAATCCTTTATCTGATTACATTTAAATGGGATAGTGTTGTGCTTCCTTAAATAAGAGAAAACACATGTCACCTTTCTTTTCATTAAGCCTCCTATGGGAGGGTTTACAAGTGGAGGAAAAGGAGGAAGTGTCTATTTCTTATAGTCTTAATATACTGATTGAAGACAAAGAGCTGGGAAAATATATCTTCTTCATGAAAACTGATGAAAAGTAGGAGACTTATCCAAAAGATTTCACAAACAAGTTTAAGTGTAAAACTTAATATTTATTAAAGTGAATATTCAATAACAACTGGGTCAACGAACATCAAAAGGAAGCCAACTTCTTGGATCAGTGTGTTCTCATGCTGCTATAAAAAAGTACCAGGTCCAGCGCAGTGGCTCACACCTGTAATCCCAACACCTTGGGAGGCCACAGCAGGCGGATCATGAGGTCAGGAGTTGGAGATCAGCCTGACCAATGTGGTGAAACCCTGTCTCTACTAAACATACCAAAAATTAGCTGGGCGTGGTGGCATACACCTGTGATCCCAGTTACTGGGGAGGATCAGGCAGGAGACTCTCTCAGACCCGGGAGGCAGAGGTTGCAATGAGCTGAGATTGCACCATGGCACTCCAGCCTGGGTGACAGGGTGAGACTCCATCTAGAAAAAAAAAATACCTGATACTGTAATCTATTTTTAAAAAGATGTTTAAATGACTCACAGTTCTGCATGGCTGGAGAGACTTGGGAAACTTACAATTATGGCAGAAGGTGAAGGGGAAGCAAGTCATGTCTTACATGGTGGTAGGTGAAAGAGAGTGAGTGAGCAGAGAACTGCCACACACTTTTAACCCATCTGATCTCATCGAATGTCGTGAGAACTCTATCACAAGACAGCACCAGGGAGATGGTGCTAAGCCATTAGAAACTACCCCCAGGATCCAGTCACCTCCCACTAAGTCCCATCTTCAACACTTGGGAATTACTATTCCACTTGAGATATGAGTGGGGACACAGAGCCAAATCATAACACATCTACTGCAACATCACAAATGTATGGGACATCTACTTAAGCAGGTCATGATAGCACAGCAGTATTTCCTGTAAAACTAAATAGTAAGTGTAAAAGGAGAAAAGTTAACTGTCCTAGCAAACTTCATTTTGAACAGTATTTTTATTTTTAACAGATGTTTTTGGAAGCTTGCGTCTTTTAGAACTTTTCAGTAGTTATAAATATATTTATACATATTTATTTATTTATTTATTTTTATGTGGGACAGGGAGTCATATACATATTTATTTAATGACCATTTTTGGAGTTTTGAGAAAGTAACTCCTTTTGTATATGAAATTTTGAAGTTGCCAACAATAGTTCTTGCCATATAGAGCATTTCTTCTCAAATATGACATCGATGACTGGTGAAGGATTTGGGGGATTTTTGTTTTGTTTTTTTTTTTTCCTTTTGTTATTTCTTAAAATCCCAAAAAAGTAGAACCTGTACCTATTCATGAGGTCCATATAGATCAAAGGTTAGATTTATGCCTGTGAGTGCAATTCAGTGAAAAGTCAGGGAAATGGAAAAGCGATTACAAAAATGGAGTTTAGACTTTCCCCTAGGGTTGTCAGGCCAGGAAGTTTGCTATTCTGGTGATGAGAAATGGCACACTGATTTGGCTATCTAATTTCTTGAGAGTCTTATTGCATGCCCAGGAACCTTCAAAGTGGAAGGTTCTTCTGCTCTTCTGATGGCATTCTATGTCCATGGAGTTGATACTTGTGTTACACTCTGAGGAATTCCAAAGTTAAGAAGTGGCTCCAAAATGCATCAAGGTACCTACTTTTAGCAAGGCCAAAATACTGAGACCACAAATGATTTTATCCAATTCTAAAGCACAATTATAAATATGGATCTGAATTTAAATTATCTAAGATTAAAATATGTGACTTAAATTTCCATTCCTTCATCTACCATCTAGAGTTTTCTTCATCTGATACTGTCAATGGCCAAGGCAATCACTGAAGTATTTACTTACTTACAGGATTATATACCTATGCTAATACAGCAAGTGTGTACACACATTGTGTTTTGTACGAGTGTGGGAAAAGAATTTGCTGAAATCTAAATTCTAAACCATATGTGAGGTACATTAAAACTAAAAAACAAACAAACAAAAAACCCTATGTATCATATCTTTTCCACAGATTTATTAAGTACATTGTGTGTTATATTTTTCCAATTCAAAAAAAAATGCAAACAATTGTACCAAAACATGTGCACATCTTTTAATATGAAGACTAGCCTGGGCATGGTGGCTCACGCCTATAATCCCAGCACTTTGGGAGGCTGAGGGAGGTGAATCACTTGAGGTCAGGAGTTCAAGACAAGCCTGAACAACACAATGAAACTCCGTCTCTACCAAAAATACAAAAATAAGCCAGGCATAGTTGTGCGTGCCTGTAATCCCAGCTACTTGGGAGACTGAGGCAGAATTGCTTGAACCTGGGAGGTAGAGGTTCCAGCGAGCTGAGATCAAGCCAATGCACTCCAGCCTGGGCAACACAGCAAGACTACATCACAAAAATAAATAAATAAATAAAAATAAAGACTAGCCCAGAAAATGGTATTTCAAAATTATTAGACAGAACACTTCCAGACAATGATGTTAGTAATGAAAGGTTTGATCTGAAAAGAAATGTTAGCAATCAGCTCAGCAGTAATAAAAAGCACAGAAGTCAGAAGGTACTGAGAGCACTGGTGGTGAAAATGCAGTGGGATGAAGGTACCAGCAGACATTGTGAAGGCATCCGTGAGTGCTTTCCCCCTCAATGAGAAGGCAGGCTCACAGGTAAAGATCTAAATTAAATGAAACGAATGCAAAGAATTCTAAATCTAACAAATACTCTAATTTGACTTGCATAAAACAGCAAGGACTTTAAAAAAATACGTGATACTCTACTTTAGTAATACTACATATTTAGATGTCAAAATATCTTAGAATTCCACATCTCTGAATGTATAACTAAGGACTACGTAAATAATGTGTTTGTATCCATAGATGTATAAATGAGAACATGCAGACGCATATTTTACATATATATATAATGTTGAGAGTGCAGTATTTGAGAACGACAAGAAAGCTAGTGTCATAAACCTTGTTTCTTTTTCCTGCAGCATTATTTTCACTGTTTTTCTCTTTATTACCTACTTGGAATGATTAGATTCCATTCCTCTCCATTGTGCACAGATTCTTTCTTGCAATAGTACAGAAAATGATGTATTGCTCTGTAAGAATTTTATTTTTTGTGAAAAAAATGAAAGACATATCATATTAAGCCATAAATAATTGGAACAGATTTAATTATGATTATTAAAAATAAAATTTAGATCTCTAAATTTTAATGTGGTCTATTTGAAAACCCTTAATCATTTTAAATTTGTTCAAATTATTTTATTAGATTTAATTGTTAATATTTAATTTTTCACTTCTCACAACTCAAGAGTTTAACATATTTTTCTAAAAGAGAATATATCATAATAATACATAAATCTACCGCTTTATAGTTTACAAAACTGATTTACATAAATTATCACTTTTGATCTTCTTAATAATCTTTTAAGTAGCTACTAAAATCTGAAACCAAAGAGAAAATATGAATTTAATAACAGAAAGCTAATTTAGATCAAAATTCTTATTTGTGAAGTTAAATTACCAAGCTAATTACTGAAAATATTCAGGCACACATTAAAATATGCTTCAGTAATTAGGTATTGCTCATTTAAAAAAGCACCTAGATAGTAGTACTATGTCTCAAAACATTCACCAGAATCTGTTCAACTCAAATCCGCCCCCACCACACACTAGAAGATTTTGCCAAGTGGGGAAAAGTGCCCTCCTCCCTACTACCCTGAGTTCCCAAGGCTCAGGCAGGCATTCCTCCAAGAGCCTGTTAATTAAGTTCTCTTAATAATAAAGGGATGTAAACCATTATGAGATTCAATTTTCCCGTTAAGAAAATTAATAATATCATTTCTTTTTCTTTTCTTTTTTTTTTTTTTGAGACGGAGTTTTGCTCTTGTTGCCCAGGCTGGGATGCAATGGCATGACCTCAGCTCACCACTACCTCTGCCTCCCAGATTCAAGCCATTCTCCTGCCTCACACTGAGTAGCTGGGATTACAGGCCTGCCCCACCATGCCAGGCTCATTTTGTATTCTTAGTAGAGATGGGGCTTTTCTATGTTGGTCAGGATGGTCTGGAACTCCTGACCTTGGGTGATCCACCCACCTCGGCTTCCCAAAGTGCTGGGATTACAGGCATGAGCCACCATGCCTGGCAATTTCTTTAAAAATATATTTTAGTATTATAAAATACTCCATCATAATTTAATTTTTAACATTGGAAGCGGCTCATAACAATGCCTTAGCATCATGACCTCAATATCAATATGATCATAATTAGGAAATTATAAACAGAAATATATTAGAGTTTTACATTGTTGGTACCAAGAACTCAATGATTTTTATCATCTGGGAAGATCTGAGAAGCCAAAGAAACACAAATGAATATTTCTTTTCAGGCAAGTTCCCCATGGACATGTGTCAGTATGCATAATCAGCACGATGACATTAGATAGTGCTATTCAAACACTTTCTTGGCAGTTGAAGCAAGAAACAAGGGCACCGCCCTTTGGCCACAGAGACCAGAGCGTCTCCTCTCGTCGTCTGTCCAGATGCGAGATTGACACACTGAACCACCGGGGGCACTAATGGAATAACCTTACAATATTCATGTTTGAAAAAGACAGAAACCAAGAGACAGTTTTGCTTTCTCTTAGAAAAAAAAAAAAAAAAAATATATATATATATATATATATATATATATATATATTTTAATCAACAGTCTCAAATACTGCTTTTCATTTTTCAAGCTAACATTGAAGTATGATGATAGAATAAAGCAATCTTTGTTCTATAATTCTCCTGTGCCTAAAATCGATGAGGGAATAAATCCAGCACATTACAACATAATAAATAGTAATGATTTATTTAAATAGTTTGATAAGTATAACAGAAATGAAGAGGTTGGTAATTTAAAAGGAAAGATACTTCTCAGATTATTCACTAACCTACTAGAAAGAGGCATTTAGGAGAGGGTACTTCAAAATGGGCATCTTAACAATAATGATCACAACACACTGTTGACCTTTTATGCCTCTACTTCCAAAACAGGGCATGCATTCATCATCAGGATAGAAGCATAAATGACACTGCTTTATAAATCTATTGAACAGATTTTATCTATATTTAGCGTATTAAAAAGATGGTCACCTATTTTGCAATATGTACATCAACAATTCTGGTTTCCAAAATAGATCCTACAATGAATCATCCCATGAAAGAAACACAATTAGTTTATCCACATCATAATTTTTAATGTCACAGTCGCAGTGACTCCCAGTTTTCAGCTTTGCTGCCCACTGCTGGTGTCATGGTCAGGACCTCATGTGCTGCACCAGGACTCTCAAAATACCTTGTATGTCTGTAAGTATCCAAGATCACACCACCACATTCCTGCTTTGACAGTGAAATAGACTGGAGGCCTCAAAGGCATTCAGAGTAAATGGCTAATTATAGAGTTTGCTACATTCAGCCTTATTATCATATTATTTTAATGTAAAATGCAAAACTCAGGATGATTATTCTCCCTAAAAATAAAATGCAAGGCTATATGACAGAGCTTGAGATTATGATAATAAATATTTCAGAGAAGTCGATTATACAATCGAACAAATACTGTAAGAATCTGATTTTTTATTATAATTAATTCCTTCACTCTATAAATAGTTATTAAATACCTATTTTGTTCCAGGCACTCTTCTGAATGGCAGTGATAGAGGTAATCCCACCCTCACACAGTTTACAGTCCAGTTTTATTCTGGAAACACTCTGTATCTGATATGTGTTTCTGCTTCTTCCAGAAGCTCAATTTTATCTCTTTTAAACAAATCAGTATACCTATTCCTATAGTTTCTTGCATATAACAAATACATAATCACGGCCTGACAGATTGAATATTTTCCTTTTTAATTAATAAGTATATAATATTAAGGCATATCCCTGAAACTTCAATATTATTGGCTATTTCACTGTAAGAGGGTGAAAATAAGAACATGGAAATTTACTTCTTCATGTTTTGTGAGTATTCATAGGCTTCTTTTACTGTGAAGTCTCAGTTTCTGAAATGTGGTTCATGGGAAGTGAGACTTTAGAACAAAAACAGTGTTTCATTTATGCACCAATGAGCTGAGGCAACCTGTGACCCATGTCTTCACAGCCATCCAGTTGGCATGAAAAAATTACAAACTCTCTAGTTGTTACCATGAGTTGGACAGTATCCACGATCCTGACATAGTACAAAATTCTTTATATATACAATCAACAACATTCACCACTGAAAAGAAAGTACTATTGATCTATTTGAGAGATGAGAGATATTCAAGAATGGGAGTGACTCACATCAAGCCCCAGAGCTGATATCTTGTGGAGCATGTGCACAGCTCTGCCTCCAAAGGCTTGAGCTTCCTCTGGCAGCAAGTGAACCCCAAGTTTTGCAGGTCCTCCTGACTTTCTGTATACAGTCCATACTTTTCTGACATCTTCCTTGTGTCCTCTAGCTTTTCACATCTTAGTTCTTTCTCTCCTAGAAAGCATGAATCTCACCTTTTCCAGATGATTCTAAGGCTCTGATATTACCTGGACCGAATTAATCACCCATGTCCCAAGATCTCAAAAAGTATTCTGTTAAAACAGTTGCTTTGGTATTTTAAGAAGCATATATAATACCAAGTACATCAGTGGAGGAATGCGGGGGAGATATTCATGGGCATTTGTGTCGGCTTTTCGTTTTAGAGACGGAAGACCTACTTGTGCATTTGTGCAATTTATTTATCTGTGCTTTAAGAATGCTGAGAATAATTACAAGTTTGGTATGATACAGAAAGGATTTGGAGCAGGGAACAATTGCTCTGGGTTTTAGTTATAGCACCAGGTTTCCCTAGGGAGGTTGCTGAACTCATCTTAGATGAAGTTCCTTTATTTATAAAATGAGAAATACTCTTGTACAGCATAGCTTGAGAGAAGATTATAGAAATACAATGAGATGAAACTACATAGTCTTTGGGGTTAAGGGTTCAGTCAGACGCACATTCATGCTCCTAACAGTGCTGAAGGGGACTCTGAGAGAGGCACACTGGTGTCCACACAACACACATGCTTGTGAAATGAACGTACACAGATGAAAGCTACTTAAATTATACAGAATGATCCCATATTTACGTCAATGCATTGTAGGGGCTGAAGATTTGAGCTCTAGCAAACAGACAAGGGTCTTACATTCTAATGAAGTGTCACAGACAAATTAACATCCATACTAAATGAACAGGATGGTTTCTCAAGTTGATAAGTCCTACAAAGAAAGTAAAATAGTCTGGTAAAAAGAGCCCTTGCAGAAATAAAAGCCCCTTATAGGCCATATTAAGGCTTGGATTTTATTCTAAGTACTTTAAAAAAAGCCATTAGAGATAACAAAGTGACATGATCCCACAGGTGCTCTTTTTTAAAAAAAGATCAACTATATGTATTATGCTGCATTTAATGTGACCCTATCCAGAATAATAGGAGCCATAAAGAAATAGTCTTGTTTGGATCTGAAATGCAAGGGTTCATAAAGATCATATGAGGGACCAGTGAGGAGTTTGCTGTAACCATGCAGTAACAGCAGTCACTGGAAGTCTAGTCGTAGTGGTGGAGAGTGAGAAGAAAAGCATGCTAAAATAGAGCTAAGAGGAGATTGCAGTTGAAAGAGAAGAATTCTAAAGATGTCTTCCACCCAAGCTCCGGTCCTGAAATCAATCAAACATTCACTGAGGTTCTACTGTGAAGGGCCTAAAGATAGACTCAAGGTTACAAGTAAGCTGACCTAAAATAGGGAGACTATCCTGGATGATCCAGGTTATTCCAATCTAATCACATGAGCTGGTAAAAGCAGAGAATTCTCCAGCTATATCCAGAGCTTTATGTCAGACGAGTCAAGAGACAAGACAGAAGAGGAGGTTAGAGAGATGCAAAGAGAGATGGAGGAATGAAGCCATGAGCCAAGGAATACAGGTGGACTCTGGAAGTCAAGAATGTTTCTAAGCCACCATCCAGTAAGGAAACAGAGACTTCCACCAGGGGATGGCATGGAACTGAACTTGGCCAAAAACCTAGAGGCAGATACTTTCCCAGACCCTCCAGAAAGAAATGCAGGCCTGAAGACAATCTGATTTCAGCACAGTGAAACCCACATTGGACTTCTGAGGCAGTGACATAAATAAACTGGTGTTGGCTTAAGTCACTAAGTTGGTAGCAATTCACTATGGTGGAAGCAATACAAAACTAACATAGTAGTGAAAATTACCAGAAGGCAGTGATGGAAAGAAACACACTGGGATAGCTCGGCTCTTTAGATAGAGTTTGAGGGAATGAAGGGATCATTTACTAAGAAGAGAAAACATGATGTACGAGCATTTGAGGAGAAAAATCAAAAACAACATTTTGTTTTTAACATGTGAAGCTTGAGATGTCTTATTCATCCAGCTGGATGTGCCAGGAAGGCAGGTACAAATACCCATTTGGAACTGAATGAAGAGGTGAGGGCTATAGGCATGGGTCAGCTTTTTAAGTGTGTCATAAACATATCAATGATGTTTTGAAATATGGGCCTACATATGTGGTCCCAGGGATATGGACAGATAAACACAGAATGTCTTCAGAATGTGTTCATTAACAATGTCAAAGGAAAATGAGGAGCATTAAGGGCAAGAGATTACACAATGTTCTGGGTGGCTGGGTGGAACTGTATCCCCTCTCAGAAAATAAGTTAGCATCCAATCCCCAGAATATGTGAATGTGACTCTATTTGAAGATAAGGTCTTTATAGATGTAATCAAGTTAAAACAAGGTCAGTAGGGTAGGCCCTAATCCAATATGACCAGCATCCTTATAAAAAGGAAAAATTTAGACAGAGACAGGTGCACAGGAAGAATGCTACATGAAGATGAAGTCAGAGGTCAGGAAGCTGCTTCTGTAAGCCAAGGAACACCAAAGACTGCCAGCAAACCAGCAGAAGCGAGCAGAGTGGCCAGGGACAGAATCTCCCTCCCAACCCTCAGAAGAAACCAATCTGATGACACCTTGATCTCGGACTTCTGGCCTCCTCAACTGTGAAGCAATGAACTTCTGTTGTTTAAGCCACTTAGTTTCTGGTAGTTTCTAAGAGCAGCCATAACAAACCAATTCATGCACATAATGCTATGAAGTTGATACCTACAACAGGTGAACAGCTATATTTTGAGTAGTACGGTCTCCATATCTGACACATATATTATCTCCACCTTTAAAATAAAGATAAAAATATGGCGAGGGAAAAATAATTTTATTAAAATGATTACAATGGTAATCATATAGTTTTGATGAGTTTTAAGAAACAGCAAATACATATTTCTCAAGTATGAATTACTCAGAAGTTAGTTTCTTTCATTAGATGATCTTAAAATCTACTGCAATTCTATTGACACAAATGACTATTATTTGAATATTAATCCTCCATGCAAAATTATGGAAAGGAAGGTGCTCAGCAGTCTTATTTATGAATTCACTTCTGCATATTCCTTGTGTTTATTCAAATATTTTATTACTTAACTTAGACCTGTTAATAAAGTCAAACTGTCAACATCCCAAATGAAAGAAACTCAAAACTTAGGCTGAAAGTCTGTGAACACAGCAGGTATCAAACTCCATCCAACTTTAAAAGGAGCATGCCTTTTACTATGAGCAGAAACTGATACCTAATTAGGCCCCATGCAAGGAATGTGTTTCATGTTGACACTATGCATTATAAGAAATTCTCAAGATCATTATTAACCACAAAAAACCCAGGGGGAAAATTCTCTTATAAAAGATGATGTCTCTGAATTTATCAACAATTCACCAGAAATCTAGAAATAGATGCTGCCATCTTAAGCTATGCTGCTGTGATGGTTAATACTGAGTGCCAATTCTGTCCCTCTTGAGAACCCAGATGAACACATAATACCAAATGCTATGTGAATATACCCACAGCAGTGGAAGCTATGAAGAGTCCTGTTAAAATCTGAGACACTATGATTCATAGAAACCCAGAAAACACATAGTTGAAAGTAGAAAATTAATGCAGTGTTTTCTCAGCCAGTTCGAAGGCTCTAAACATCATCTCTATGCTGATGATTTCCAAGGTTTTCATCTCCAACTCTGCCCTCCCCAGTGAGCACTAGATTAATCTCGGCAACTGCCTACTTCCCAACTCCACTGGGTATTTACTTACTCGACTTCTCTAAGTTCACACACCCAGAATAAAATCTGGTATTTCTCCCAATATTCCCATTCCATCACTCTCCAAATTTCCTCTATCCCAGGCACCCTTATCTTTGTAAGTGGTACCACCAGCAATGCAGTTGTAGGGAGCAAACATATAGGTGAGATTCTAGAAGTCTCTTTCCCCCATCCCACAAAAATACATCAGCAAGTTTCTGTTGGTTCTGCCTACAAAGTATATCCTGAACTCCTCCACTTCACATCATCTCTACTGCTGCCAACTAGCCCATCATCTCTATTCTAAATTTCTGCAGCATCTTACTTGGTTTCTCTGCTTCCTTTTCTGCACCCCCTGACACCCACCCACCACCTGCAGAGTCTTATTTTCCAGAGAGCAAGCAGAGTTTTCCAACTGTTTAATCAAATCATTTTACTCTTTTGCCTAAAATGTTCAAATGCCTTCCCATGAAATTATCATCGTCATCATCAGCATCATCATCGTTCCAAGGCTTTTGGATTGGATAGGACTCTGCCTACCTCTCCGATTTAACTTACTTCCATCCTTCCCACTTTTTACCAAGCCCCAACCATATGGCATTTTTCCTTCCTCAGATCCGTGAAGCAATTCCTGCAGCCTGGATCACGTTTTCATCACATGGCTTTCTCTCCTGGGCCTGTGAAGCTGAGCACAGGTGTTGCTCATCAGAGACACCTTCCCCTCAGCCAGCATTGCCCAAGTCTCTGATTCACTCAGTTTCTTTCTCCATGTATTTTGTTTTCTTCATCCACTGATCCCTACCTGAAACTGTACATATTACTTGCTTATTTTTTAATCTTTTGTTGCTGTTTCTGCAGACAGATTTATCATTTGTGTCCCCCAGTAAGTAACGTGGTTTAGAACTGTGCCTTCCTATGTTCTGTCCACCAAATCTGAGTGTGTTAATTTTTTTCTTCTTGATGAATTATGAGTAGTTACTCAAAAGTTTCAGCTTTTGGTTTCTACTAAATACAGAAAATGTACCCTCTTTAAAAGTATGAATTTCTTTCCAAATCAGTGCCTTCAAATCTCAAGGTACCCTCTGTCACTGCAACAGTCAGTCTTACCTGAAAGAGAATTATTAATCACTCAATGACACTCTCAGGGGATAATGACATTTCCTGAACTTTTGAGAGAACAATAGTCTATTTTACAATACTGATAATAAACACAATTCCAATACTTATTTTTTGGCTCAGTTTAGACAGACAAGGTCCCAACACTGAGCAGTGAAACAACAGAAAGGAACGCCTTGTCTGTGTGTCTGAGTATGCCCCAGTCCTGGGATAATGAGTCTTGACAAAGCTTGGTTGGAACGGTGGGTTTGAAGCCACCTGCCCCAGAGGAGGCTTGTACCTGGAAGCCTTCTGCATCCACAGCGGCGGGATCTCCACCAGATGACCGAGTGACAATAAACTTCTTCCACTTAGTCAGGCTCTACTAGCTTTTTACCATTACAGTTTGTCCCTAAGAAAATCACATTGAGAATCTTTTACACAATGACCTCCTTTAAACATGAGAAGAAATTTAGTCCTGATTTATTTGACAGCAATTTGGTTTGAGTCCTAGTATTTGTTATGTTGATTTATGATAACAATATAAGTGCTGATGACAAAGAGTTTTATAGCTTGTTCCAGACACAAAGTTCCACTTATCACCCCATATACTGAGTTCTCTCTACATGCACAGATCAAAGCCACTTGGCCATTCCCTGGGAACAGAGCCCAGTAAGACCTTGCAGGCCCAAAGATAGCAGTGACCTTCATAAACTGATCCTAAGCAAAAACCCAGTGCCATATTTTGGCTGGGATCAATGTCATCAAGGAAATGACACTGAATAGCTTCATCCTGTCTCATATACTGTAGCTTGAAATAGCAAACATTTCAAACTCTTTAGCTGAAAAGATGTTGAAGAATTTATTTGTAAGAATAGCAGATTTTCACAACCCTGTAAAGCACGCAACTCACATAAGGCAGCAGTAATATCCACATTTCAGTGGTGAGAAATTGAGTCCTAGAGAAGTGATGTGACTGGCGTAGATTTATAAATCACTATGTTTTAATGCCAGAAGGCTGCCTTGATTTCTACTCTTAGTCCAGGAAACCCACCATCCAATAAGACACTGTTCTCCACTTGCCTATGAAAGTAAACTCTTTGGGTTCTTCTAGTTGGTAGTCCCAAATTTTAAGTAATAGAATGTTATTATTATGATGAATGTTGCCTGAATGAATCATAGCAAAAATGTAGTGATCCAAAAATATCCAGAGTTCTATTTATCTCAAAGCAGTGTGATCAATTCATATTTCTACTATAAACGACATATTAGAGGTTTGCCAAGACTGTTGTCTTAAGGGATGTATTTTAGCTGCATATTTGTTCAGGTATTGAAGGAACGTATCCCAAAATAATAAAAGCTATTGAAGACAAACCCACAGCCAATATCATACTGAATGGGCAAAAATTGGAAGCATTCCCTTTGAAATCTGGCACTAGACAAGGATGCCCTCTCTCACCACTCCTATTCAATATAATATTGGAAGTTCTAGCCATAGAAATCAGGCAAGAAAAAGAAATAAAGTGTATTCATTTAGGAAAAGAGGAAGTCAAACTGTCTCTATTAGCAGACGACATGATTGTATATTTAGAAGACCGCATCATCTCAGCCCAAAATCTCCTGAAACTGATAAGCAACTTCAGCAAAGTCTCGGGCTACAAAATCAATGTGCAGAAATCACAAGCATACCTATACACCAATAAAGGACTTAAAGAGAGCCAAATCAAGAACGAACTTCCATTCACAATTGCTACAAAGAGAATAAAATACCTAGGAATACAACGAACAAAGGATGTAAAGGACCTCTTCAAGGAGAACTACAAACCACTGCTCAACGAAATAAGAGAGGATACAAACAGATGGAGAAACATTACAGGTTCCTGGTTGGGAAGAATCAATATTGTGAAAATGGCCATAGTGGCCAAAGTAATTTATAGATTTAATGCTATCCCCTCCAAGCTACTTATGACCCTCTTCACAGAACTGGAAAAAGTACCTTAAACTTCATATGGAACCAAAAGAGAGCCCGCATAGCCAAGTCAATTCTAAGCAAAAAGAACAAAGCTGGAGGCATCACACTACCTGACTTCAAACTATACTACAAGGGTACAGTAATCAAAACAGCATGGTACTGGTACCAAAACATAGACATAGACCAATGGAACAAAATAGAGGCCTCGGAGGCAATGCCACACATCTATAACCACCTAATCTTTGACAAATCTGGCAAAAACAAGCAATAGGGAAAGGATTCCCTGTTTAATAAATGGTGTTGGAAAAACTGGCTAGCCATGCACAGAAAGCAGAAACTAGATGCCTTCCTGACACCTTACACTAAAATTAACTCCAGATGGGTTAAAGACTTAAACATAAGACTTAACACCATAAAAATGCTAGAAGAAAATCTAGGTAAAACCATTCAGGAATAGGCATAGGGAAGATTTCATGACTAAACACCAAAAGCATTGGCAACAAAAGCCAAAATAGACAAATGGGATCTAATTAAACTCCACAGTTTCTGCACAGCAAAAGAAACAATCATTAGAGTGAACCAGCAACCAACAGAATGGGGAAAAATTTTTGCAATCTGCCCATCTGGCAAAGGGCTAATATCCAGAATCTACAAAGAACTAAAACAGATTTACAAGAAAAAAACAAACAAAACCATTCAAAAGTGGGCAAAGGATATGAACAGACACTTGCAAAAGAAGACATATATGAAGCCAACAAACATGAAAAAATGCTCATCATCACTGATCATAAGAGAAATACAAATCAAAACAACATTGAGATATCATCTCATGCCAGTTAGAATGGCAATTATTAAAAAATATGGAGACAACAGATGCTGGAGAGGATATGGAAAAATAGGAACACTTTTACACTATTGGTGGGAGTGTAAATTAGTTCAACCATTGTGGAATACAGTGTGGTGATTCCTCAAAGACCAAGAAATAGAAATTCCATTTGACCCAGCAATTCCATTACTGGGTATATATCCAAAGGATTATGACTCATTCTATTATAAAGACACATGAACATGTATGTTTATTGTGGCACTGTGTACAATAGCACAGATCTGAAACCAACCCAAATGCCCATCGATGATAGACTGGACAGGGAAAATGTGGCACATATATACCATGGAATACTATGCAGCCATAAAAAACAATGAGTTCATGTCCTTTGTAGGGACATGGATTAACCTGGAAACCATCATGCTCAGCAAACTGACACAAGAACAGAAAATCAAACACCACATGTTCTCATAGGCAGGTGTTGAACAATGAGAACACATGGACACAGGGAGGGGAGCATGGGAGCATCACATACTGGGGTCTGTTGGGGACTAGGGAAGGGATAGTAGGGTGTAGGGAGTTGGGGATTGATAATATGGGGAGAAATACCAGTTATAGGTGATGGGGACAGAGGCAGCAAATCACATTGCCATGCATGTACCTATGCAACAATCCTGCATGTTCTTCACATGTACCCCAGAACCTAAAATGCAATAAAAAAATATATATTTTTTTACAAAAGAAAACAATATTTATTATAAATCATCAAAGGAAACTCTTGTTTGCTAAATGAGAAAATATTACACTTTACTGGGGACAAATAGCTTAGAGATAGTCTGTAATCTATAGTCAAGGTTTAGGATACAAATCTAAAGTCTAAGTCAGTACATGATATGGGTTGGCTGTGTCCCCACCCAAATCTCATCTTGAATTGTAGTTCCCATATTATCCACATGTCATGGGAGGGACCTAGTGGGAGGTAATTTGACCATGGGGGCAGTTACCTTCATGCTGCTCTCATGATAGTGAGTGAGCTTTCATGAGATCTGATGATTTTATAAGGTGCTCTTCCCCCTTTAGCTCAGCACTTCTCCTTGCTGCTGCTATGTGAAGAAGAGTATGTTTGTTTCCCCTTCTTCCATGATTGTAAGTTTCCTGAGGCCTTCCTAGCCAAGCTGAAGTTTGAGTCAATTAAACCTCTTTTCTTTATAAATGACATAGTTTTGGGTATGTCTTTATTAGCAACATGAAAACAGACTAACATGGTAGAAAAATTCTAGCAGCAAAACCTTTCCACTTTTGCAGCCTTCAAAGTTTCACTTTAAGAAAAATGTGAGACTATCATGGTTTGTTGTCACTTAATCATGGAGTCCACATATTTTTGCTTCATCAGGATGCCAAGATAAAGGTTTTTCTTGGACTGGGTGCAGTGGCTCATGCCTGTAATCCTAGCACTTTGGGAGGTCAAGGTGGGCAGATCACGAGGCCAGGAGATGGAGACCATCCTGGTGGTCATCATGGTGAAACACTGTCTCTACTAAAAACACAAAAATTAGCCAGGCACAGTGGCATGTGCCTATAATCCCCGCTCCTTGGGAGCCTGAGGCAGGAGAATTGCTGGAACCCAGGAGGCAGAGGCTTCAGTGAGCTAAGGTCACGCTACTGCACTCCAGCCTGGGTGACAGAGCAAGGCTCCATATCAAAACAAACAAACAAACAAGTGGACAACAGTTTTTCTTGAACTCAGAACTGATTAGGTGAGCACACTGTCTAGGTATTTCCTTCCTGTGCTTTTCCCAGTGCACAAGCTCTGAGTATCTATCCCTGTCTCTATAATAACAGAGCATGTGAGAACACTCAATCATGTTTTGCGTGCCTTTGTAGGTATGTTCCCTTCCATTGGAATTGCCTACCAGCCATTGTTTCCCCTTCCTGGTCTGGCAAATCTTTGCTTATCTCCAGCTCAATGGTTAACTGCCATGTGACTCTGTTCTTGCTCCTCCTGAGGATATGGATCACCTTGTGCTTTTATCTACCAGGCAGGTAGTCTATGCATCTGTCACTACACATGTTAGCAACTTTTATCCCTCTGACAACCAGCTCCCTCCAGATTCTGAGCTCTTTGAAGGCAATTATTATATTTCACTTGTAGTTGTGTTCCTAATACAAAAAAAGTAATCAAGAAATATTTGACATTAAAAGCAAAACATACCATATTCATTTATATTTACAGAAATCCTAATATCAGAGGTTCACTAAGCCTGCATTATAACGGAAAGTCACAAGAGTTGGAGAATATAGCACCTTAAAACTAACAGTGTGTATATATGAACAGGCCGATAGGAAATCCCAAATGCCAGAAAGTAGACACTCTGTTCTATTACTTAAATGCTGTTGACTTAGGGAATGAAGATATGTGACTTTACAAAAGGAAAATCTGAAGTGAAAAGTTTTGCTTGATTATAATTCTGATCAGTAAATTATCACTCATGCCTTCTGACCTGAAAGTTTTGTCTTTATAGAAACAAAGTGTTTCAGAAGTAAGAGTTAATTGTTTTTAAAGACTAGTATTAAGTAATACAATATCCCTGAATTACATTTAAATTACTAATGGCCTAAATAAGCAGATTTATGCTACGATACACAGAATCTTAGGTATGCAACTTCTTCCTTCTTCATGGTATATGCATTAAATAAATTTGGATGTAAAAGGAAAACTATTCACTGAAAACATAGCTGAAAGCAACAGCATTAAGAACGTATACTGCTAACACTGAAGTGCTTACTATTTCTAAAATCAACAACAGGTTAGGCACAGTGCCTCACACCTATAATTCTAGCACTTTGAGGACCCAAGGCAGGAGGATTGCTTGAGCTCAGGAATTTGAGACCAGCCAGGACAACACAATGAGATCCTCATCTCTATAAAAAATAAAAAAAAATTGGCCAGGGGTGGTGGCTCATGCCTGTAATCCCAGCACTTTGGGAGGCCGAGGCGGGCTGATCACGAGGTCAACAGATCAAGACCATCCTGGCCAACATGGTGAAACCCCGTCTCTACTAAAAACACAAAAATTACTGGGCATGGTGGAGGACGCCTGTAGTCCCAGATACTCAGGAGGCTGAGGTGGGAGAATTGCTTGAACCCAGGAGGTGGACGTTGCAGTGAGCTGACATCATGCCACTGCAATCCAGCCCGGGCAACAGAGCAAGACTCTGCCTCAAAATAAAAATAAAAATAAATTAGTCAAGTGTGGTGGTGCATGCCTGTAGTCCCAGCTATTTGGGAGGCTGAGGCAGGAGGATCACTCGAGCCCTAGAGGTTGAGGCTTCAATGAGCCATGATAGTGCCACTGCACTCCAGCCTAGGTTAAAAAAAGAGATTCTTTCTCAATATAAATGAATATATGAATAAATAAATTCAATATAAAAGCACAAACTTTCATCATTCTCTAGGAGTAATTAACAATAGCTTAAATTAATTTCCATATTTCATAGAGTCGCAGAATTTGTCTCCTTAGTAGTGGTATGTATTTCTTGAGTGCATACTCGTGTGCTTTGGTTGAATAATGCTGGCAATGACATAAATGGCCATTAGCAATCGAATTTTTGGTGACATTTTCTGAGAAGTTTTTGTCAGTGTCAAGATTTCTTAATCAAAATCCATTTCGCTTTGGAGTTTTTATTTTAATGTCAAGATGGTATTCATATGGCAATTATCCTTTTGCAAGTAGCTTGTATAAGTAATGAAATTTGGCTTACCTCATTTCTCCATAATTTTGTAGATATACATGTATGTGTGTACATGTATGACACTTATTGAAGCTTCAATTAAAATAATCTTTTTAAAGTGCTTATTAAATCCACTGATGACATTTATGAGAGATATAAGCAAATCCTGATGCTTCCTTCAAAATGATAAGAGAAAAATGTCACAAGAACCATCATTTTGTGGTATTTAGAATTCAGGAAATAAACCACCACTAGAAGCTAAGGAACTAGCCAATGCTGCTGTCCAATTAGGCATTCAAAGACATTCATGGATGCCTCTGAATTGAATTTTTATGTATTAACTTGTATTTTCTGCTTCCAGTAATATACCGCTTTAGGGCTGAATTAAATGCTGGTGTTGGAATTAGACCCTGTTGACCGCTAAAGTCTCAGCTCTTGGGTCATCGCTTTCCCACTGGCTCTCTTACTGTCCTCAAGCTGGATAAAGCCAGCATTAGCATTAGGCCTTAATCTGTGTTTCCATGATGGTTAGTGCATGTCTGTAGCTTACTGTCACTCTACCAGGGACTGATAACTTTTGCTCCCCTGTCTCTACATCTGACTCCTGGACAAAACCTCATGTCCATTTCATTCAATATATCCATTGCTTTAAGACCTTTAAATCTTGTTTATCTTTTCATCTATAGTGACATGCCAGAACAGGTCATTTAAAATATATACGTATTTAACCATGTATTTAAAATATATTTGTAGGTGTGTAGTGAAAAGTAAAATGTCTGCCAATTGAAAAAGTCTGAATACTTTCAATAAAAATGCTGGATAATCCTTGCTGACAATGGACCTTTTTCCTATACTTCTTTTTATTTTTTTTTAAACAGTATAATGATTTTGAAGGTAACTTGTTTCTTATTAAGAATACAATGATGCTTCTGGTCTATCTGCATGTCGTTCACATTTTCAGTTAACTTATACTGATCACCTGTATGAAGAGACTATGTTTAGCAGGTTAAATAAAGTATCTTTAACTTACAAAGTTATATAATGATGTTCAGAAAGGTTAAAAAATGTGCCTGAGGTCTGACTTCTGATAAGTCTGAAGAAACAAGATTTCTGCCTCCCTTTTTCCCACCTGATCAATTATTTCTGCTTCATTCTACCAAGATTAAGAACTCCAAGTGAGGCAAAAAATGTGAATCTACAGAATCCCTTCCAGTGCTGATGGGAATACAATTTGACAACCATTTTGGAAAATTATTTGGCATCAGCCTACTGCGATGAATTTTAACTCCTGGGTATGTAATAAAGAGAAACTCCTGAAAAAATATAAAGGCAGAAACATGTACAAGGCTGTTCACGGCAGAAATGTTTTTAACAGAAAACTCAGAAGCAGTCCAAATGCTCATCGAGGAGAGAATGAATGAATTATGGGTATTTCTAGGGCAGTGATGAGCTACAGTGAGGCACAGCATACAGGGAGGACAACCCGTGTTTCACCACTGAGTCGGGCAGCATAGCAGACAGTTGAGAATCCAGCCAGGCGAGCCAGATCTGCTGTAGCACCAACATCAGTATGACCTTGGTCAATTCCGTAACCTCCCTCATCCTCATTTCTGCATCTCTGGAGTGGGGACAATAATATTTAACTGATAGGGTCCTTGTGAGAACTAAATGAATACACATATAGCAATTAAACTGGACAATGATGCAAAATATGTGTTTTCTTTCACCATTTAAACATCATTACTAGAATCTAGCAGGATTTGAATAGATATTCAAATTACTTATATTTCATATTCATTAAGCACATGTAGAAAAGATAATTTCTATATCTTACAGCAGAACTATATTTGCTGTATTTAATATATTAAAAATTTATTAGGTTGGTGCAAAAGTAATTGCAAAAGTAATTACTTACTTCCTCAGACATCTTTTCTTTACTATTTAATTGCCAAAGTAATTGCTATTACCTTTAATGACAAAAGCCGCAATTACTTTTGCAATGGCCTAATAACTGAAACCATGAACAATAGCAGTTATAACTTTGAAAGACAATATTTATAATTATTTGTCCACAATCCCTTAAAGAAACACACACACTTAATATAAAGTATTTTTCCATGTCAATTGAATTTATACTTAAAACATTATGCTCTTAAACATAATGTAAGGCCATTCATCAAATAAGCATTTGAGCATGACGACACATTTTTAAGCATTGGTTAGAAATGATGAAGACAATCTTATAAATACAAATAAAAAAATCCAAACTGAAGTAGCAAATCTTTGAAATCATCTGTTCAAAACCATTGACCCTTCAAATGAGGAAAACTGAGGTCCAGAGAAGCTAACAAATAATCCAAAATTCACATGAGTTGAAGGACAGGCCAATACTTAGAAATTCTATATTCTGACACATTTTCTAGTGTGTCACATAGTACGTTTTAAATAAATATGTCCTGTGACACAAGAGCTATGCATGTGGTAAGACCATAGACATTTCATTCTACGGCCTGGGGCTATGCAATGGACCATCAGAAGTCCCAAGATCATCAAGGACGGCCAAGTGGCTACTGAAAAATCATACGCATAACAATGGTATTCTCTGTTATACAAATATTCCTGTGTGGTGGCCCATCAGAAGTCCCAAGGTCATTTTAGCACATGAAATGGTCCATTACCTCCATGGATGGCCAAGTGGTTACTAAAAATCATAAGCGTAACAGTGATTTTTTTCTCCCTTAGACAAATGCTTCTATTTCTGACTTCTCTCTCTTGGTTGATGACATCACATTCTTCCTGTCACCACGTTTAAAACTGTGATGTTGGCTCTGAGCTCTTTTGCTCCTTTGCCTACTGCATGTGCCTACTTACTTCCTGAGAATTCTCTTTCCTATTTAATCTCCCTCTCCCCTCTGGGCCATTTTCTCACTACAAAAGGGCTCACTTTTTACAGTTTTCATCAACTCTTTTTGTCAAGGCACGATCTAATATGACTTTTGGTCAAGCACCTCAAAATATTTTCTTTTATTTTTACTCATGCATTTTATTTTAGTTCACTGCAAAAGAGCTTCTCTCATCCCCACTCTATGGAAATGCCTTTTCTCATATGGCCAGCCCAGGCCAGCATAGTGAATCCCCATCTCTACCAAAAATAAAAAGATTAGCTCCGTGTGGTGACGCGTGCCTGTAATCCCAGCTACTCCGGAGGCTGAGTCATGAGAATCACTTGAATCCAGGAGTCAGAGGTTGCAGTGAGCCAAGATTATGCCACTGTACTCCAGCCTGGGTGACAGAGCAAGGCTCTCTCAAAAATGAAAAATAAAAATCCAAAAACCAAAATTTATTCTCAGTATCTTTCCTTTCTTTTATCTGGTACTGCATGTATTCTGAGAGTACAGTTGATTGGTCCTAGTGGGTTACTCATTAATTAGTCTTTTTAAATCCTATGTTCAAGAGTCACTGTTGATCAGAAGCCATATACACTCTCTACGTGGACTGTAATAAATTTATTTTAAATTTCTAAACTTGTTTGCATGATGGCATAGAAAGAAGTTTAAAGAAGCATTCCAAACAGAAGGCATTTTGGCTTGGGTGAGTTTATAAAAATGACATGATCCAAAATATCTCAGTTTCTTAATGCTGTACAAGTAGCTGGAAATCTCCATCCCTGTACTTATCCCAGCTTGCGTAGTAACCCTTCTCCATTAACTACTGGTGCCATCTGTTGGTATGAAATGAATGGGCATCCAGATTGGTGGGTATTTGAATCACTCACAGAAGAAAAATCATGTGATTCACTTTATTATCTGACTTGTGCAGTTGCCATCATACTTTACTAATTAGATATTTTCAAATATGTTTTCAAGAAACATTTAAAATAATGTAGGAAATGCATTTGAATATGAACAAAAATAGCATTTTAATCAATATTTTGCATTTCTTGATTTTAAAATATAAATCTTAAATAAAAACTTTTAAAACAGTAGCTTCATCATTATTTTTGGTATTCTTCCCAAGAAATGAATAATGGCTCATAGGTATCCTGATCATCCTTTTTTACTTTCTATATTGCTGATGTTTTGGCATCCCGGGGCCTGGCTGACCTGGAAGGGACAGCTCCTCTCAGCAGCTGTGTACTCCTAGAGAGAGAAATGCCAGCTCCACAGGCTAATGCAGTAATCAATGCAGCACCCACACACACCACCTCTTCCTCTACAGGGCTGTTCTATTCAGGATCAACATTCCCCTGCCTAGTCATCCCAGGGGCAGAAAACACACAATTCAGGACAGTGCCTACATCCCACAGCCTGTTGAAATTATTCAAGCCATCCAATCCTAAGCCTGTTTACCCTGCCTTATTCTCCCTTCATACAGAAAGCACAATTAGGTGCTTGCTCACATCTCCTGTTTGCTCCCTCTGCCTCCTGACTGGACCAGTGCTTTTCCACATGACCTGGAATATCAGAGGGTGCCCCTCCTCTTGGGAATTATGAGTAAAGAACTATCTTTTAATGGCAGTTGTCTCCTGGTCTGTTGACCTCACGATGCCTGAGTAATAATAAAACCTACCTTTCACAACAGTAGATCTCTGGGTCTATTACCTGTTTGGAAATTCCCATAATTATAACCTGTGACATCCAGGGTTCTTTATAGCTGGAGGCTGGAGTTGTTCTTCCTAGTTCCAGGTACAAGTGCCAGGTGACACTGAGCCTAGTGGCTCTAAAACCTACTACCAGAATTTCTAGATCCCAAATACCTGAATAGTCTATTTATTTAGTGCTCAGGGCATGTGAACTTCAATGTGGCCCTGATGGAGCACATGACCTATTAGCCAAAATATGGTCTGTTTGGCCCTGTCTGTCTCATTCCAGAGATCAAGAATAGTTGTAGGTCCTGGTTGATTGCTATTTACTCAGCCATTCTCAGCAGTCTCCGGAAAGAACTGTGCATGTGTGAGTGGATGAGTACCTGCATGTATACACATGTATACACACACTCACATGCATCCATCTACAATAATTCTGCTGTATGTAAACATATAAAACCAATGTTTTAAAAATTCCATAAAATAAATATCAGATTTTAGACTACCACATTTACACTTCTTAAAAAGTAATTTTGTAATATGGATATATTGGTGGATAATTACTGGTAGTATTTTGGTAATGGAAAAAATTCTGGTCAGTGTAAATTCCATGTTGATTACTTTAATCATTATATTTTATTTGTAAGTAGTTTTGAATTATCAAACATGCAGAAATTTTATATTTCCAGTAGCATCTTTGCTAATTTCACTATTGAAAATTAATGCAGAGATAAATCCAGATTTTTCATTTACATTATATTAGAGATTTTTGTTAGATCACAGATTTCTTTAACTTTGGAATTTGTATTTTTGATTGAGAAAAAAATCTCAACCAAAAATACAAATTCCAAAGTTAAAGTGTAAATGGCATGCATTTGTAGCTCATAGAAATACATTTAAATCATGTAAAAACATGATAGAAATCAAATATAAATACAAAACAAATACAATATGGTATATCTTATTTTATTTAGATGTGTACAGATGATATATCAAAATGCACTTAGCCTCCTTCATGAAACAAAAGAGAATGTGGTAAAAATGTGACTGAGTAGGAAGCAGCTTTACTCCTAACCTTTAGCATTAATAGCTTGGGAAGAATAAATTATCTTTGTTATATGTTTTTCATCTGAAAATTTTAAACATCTAAGCTCTCTCCCAATGCTAAGGATTGTCTCATTAAGCATATGTGATTTGAGTTGTCATAACTGGCAGATTTTATAAGCTGCTTTAAGCACTTTCTTTCCCTTGTCCCGAACTCTTTGCAGCTTGCAGATATAATCCACAAACAAAATACAGCATTTTTAGATGAACTATTCATCACCACTTAAAATTAAAACTAAACTCAAGGCTACAAGTAGCAGCTCACGCCTGTAATCCCAGTACTTTGGGAGGCCATGGTGGGTGGATTATCTGAGGTCAGGTGTCCAAGACCAGCCAGGCCAACATGTTGAAACCACACCTGTACCAAAAATACAAAAATTAGCTGGGTGTGGTGGAATGTGCCTATAATCCTAGCTACTCAGCAGGCTAAGGCAGGAGAATTGCTTGAACCTGGGAGGCGGAGGTTGCAGTGAGCCGAGATTGCACCATTGCACTCTAACCTGGGTGACAAAGGAAGACTCCATTTCAAAAGAAGAAAAAACAAACTAAATTTAAATTTATCAAAAGGATGCCTAAAAACCCAAGAAGATCTAAATATGAGTAACTGTATCAGATAGCAGGTTTAAATCATAATGCTCACTAAGAAATACAATGAAAGAACAATACCCTACACCTCTTTTGGATTTAGAAACAATTACTCAACAGAAATTTCTAGTAGGAAATCATACAAGTTGTTCCTCAAGCTCTAAAATTACCTTACAATTATGATTTTTCTATAGAAGTTTATATTGAATAGATTCTATTTCCTAAGCTAAAATTTAATTTAAATGAAGACCAAAAAGTAAATGAACCTATTTTCTTGCCAGTGTAAAACATGATGACTATACCATTGATCGAGGGTAAAAACCTAGCCAACTTAATATTAAACATCAATCACATGCAACTACATATAACAGGTTTTGCAATAAACACAATAATAATGTGAGAGTTTTGACTATTTTCCTTAAGAGTTTTTATCAGAAATAGACGTCTCAGTTATATTCATATAGGTTTATCAACTGAAGAGTTTTTGATGATTTAGTCTTATTCCAAACCATCCTAAAAGGTGCAATTGATTGAACTTACCATGCAGTTAAAATGGCTAAAATAATCAGATTGAGTACAGTTCTGTCGGGTGCTATTCAGAAAAACATGATCTAACAGAGGCAAATTTTCCCCCACAAAAGCATGGCTCAGAAGCCTTTCCTACCTCCATACAAACCTGGACCCTCAAAAATATATTCTGAAGTATTTATTTATATTCTGTCTACTTCCAAATGGAGTTGAGACAATTATATCAAAGGAGAAAGAAGCCTGAAAAGCAAACAAGCAACACTAATGTCATTCATATTAATTTCAGAATGATTAAAACAACTGTTTTACCCCTTAAACATGTAAGATTCCTACTTTTTAAATTCGTCTTTTATTGTTGGTATTTTTAATCTACTATGATTGTAACCTTCAAAGCAATATTACCAATGGACTGGTTTATTTTTGGTACCATAAGGGGACTTCTTACTGGCAAAATATTCCCATGGAATGAGAATTAGAACTTAATTATGCTGCTGGTCTTTGAAATTTTTCCAGTGTAAATATCCCTTCATCCACCTAGAACGTGAAACTTTCAGCCTCCAGGCAGGCTCTTTATTTTAAAGGAAAAAAATGTCAAATCGGTAGAAACAGGCATTCATGACTTTGCTTTATTTTCATTTTCTTATAGGCTCATTGATATGGTTTGACTGTGTCCCAACCCAAATCTCAATCTTGAGTTGTAACTCCAATAATTTCTACTTGTTGTGGGAGAGACCCAGTGGGAGATAATTGAATCATGGGGGTGGTTTCTCCTTTGCTGGTCTCATGGCAGTGACTAAGTCTAGCGAGATCTGATGATTTTATAAAGCGTTTCCCCTTTCGTTTGGCTCCCAACTCTCTTGTCTGCTGCCATGTAAGCTGTGCCTTTTGCCTTGTTTCATGATTGTGAGGCCTATTGTAAGGCCTCCCACATGGCCATCCACATGGAACTGTGAGTCCATTGAACCTCTTTTTCTTTAGAAATTACCTTGTCTTGGGTATCTCTTTATCAGCAGCATGAAAATGGACTAATACACCCATCTTACATGCAATGACACCCATAGGCTAAAAGTCAAAAGATGGAGAAAATCTTCCAAGCAAATGGAAAACAGAAAAAAGCAGGGGTTAATATTCTAATTTCAGACAAAATAGACTTTGAACCAACAAAGATCCAATAAATACAAAGAAGGGTATTATATAATGGTAAAATGTTCAATTCAACAACAAGACCTAACAAGACCTAACTATCCTAAATATATATATGCACCCAACAAAGGGGCACTCAGATTCATAAAATTAAGTTCTTAGAGACCTACAGAGAAACTTAGATAACCACACAATAATAATGAGAGACTGCAACACCCCACTAACATTATTAGATCAATCACCAAGGCAGAAAACTGGCAAAGATATTCAGGACCCAAACTTGACCATATAGACCTCTTTTTCTTTATAAATTACCCAACCTCTGGTAAAGTCCTTATTAACTGTGTGAGAACAGACTAATACACTTGTAAATAAGTGAAAAGTTAGGGGCATGTAAACTCCCATGCTTTGAGTATTTCTGTGTTAGACAGAGTGTAAAAGGTTATAAGGTAAAATCTCATTGGATCTTCAGGACAAATCTATTGTTCTCTCCATCTTAGAGATAAGGATACCAAAGTTTGTTAAATTTACATGTCTTAACCAACAGTGAACAGTAGCCATATGAGAACTCTCCGGTCATATCCTTTATTCTAAAGAAATAGCTTACATCAATCGGCTTGTTGAGAAAAAAGAGGAACACGTGAAATGTGAGTATCTCTATTTATGAAAAAAATGTTGAATAACCTTGCTGTTTTCATTTACATAAGAGAGCATGGAATTCCTTTAATACTTGACAATGGTGTAATTGTATTCATGGACAATAATCAGTCAAAATGTACTCTGTAGGTTGTATTTTATTAAATAGATTTAATTTTAGATGTAATTTTCTTAAACAAATGTAACTTTAAGTACAAAATTAAAAGGAGACCTAAATAGAGCAGTGACATTCAGAAAAACTAACTTTTATTAAGAGTATCTTCTTTTAAAAGTGGCTTTTGTGATTCTGTTTTATAGGAGGTTAGAAAAAGAAAAAATGATTCTGCTGCAGTTAAGGAAAATTAACAGTTGGAACTCCCACAGTGATAGCTCCTGTCCCTACTCCAACATTAAGGAATTCCAAATTTTTACCAAAACAACTACAACTGCTAAAACTGTACCTACCTATACATTTATTCTATATATATTTACTTAGAGTCTACTCTATGCCAGGTACTATGTTTGAAGTTACATGTAACCTACTGTAATCTGTGGTTTATATTTTAAAGGCAGCTATCTGTAAAACCAAAACAAACAAAAAATTCAGTGACAACAGCAACCAAAAAACCCCACAATATTTTCAAAAACCTAAACACACTTCCACAATATGCACTGTAAATAGCATACAAAGTTATGACTACATGGCTGAAACTGTCAGAGCATGATAGGAGATAAAAGTAAAATTGCTCTGAATCAGTATGCCTTTTGTTTCTTGCTTCTAATCTTCTCAGGAAAACATCTTAGTCCTCAAATATCCATTCCACTAACTCTCTTGTTAGAATGATGAAAATAGTTTGTCTAAAAGTTTGAGTATGACATACACACAGAAATTGATTTTAAACCAAGAGGTCAACCAATCCTATTGGAAAAGAATGTTTTCAACAATTGATGCTGGAACAATTGGGTAGCCATATGCAAAAGAAAAATCTCTCTCTCTCTCTCTCTCTCTCTCTCTCTCTCTCTAACCTACTCTTATTTCACATCATTTACAAAAATTAACCTAACATAGGTCATAGACTGAAGTGTAGGATGTAAAATTATAAAACCTCTATAAGAAGATAAAGGAACAAAATCTTTGCAATAATGGGTGAAAATTTTCTTTAAAATTAACATAAAAACACAAAATAAAAATGGATATACAGTATTGGAATTCATCAAAATTACAAAGTTATGCCCTTCAAATAACAATTAGAAAAATTAAAAGGGAACCACAGACTGGATGAAAATAATTTCAAAACACCTAAGGACTTGTCTCCAATATACATGAAGAACTTTTATGACTCAATACTAAAAAGATAACTCCATTAAAAAAATAGATAAATATTTGAATGACCTCTTCAATAAATAAGACATAAGGGTGATAAGTATCTTAAAATTGGTCATTATTACAATTTGTAAATGCACCTTAATAAAACTAACAAAAATTTAATAGCATCAGTGTTTGCTAAGAGTTTAGCTATAGATTATCAATAAATTTAACTGAAATTACGAATATATTCATTTCACTCCAAATATATACGGTTTCTGTTAACAAGTATAGAATGGAACTGTCAGCCTCTTTCAAAGATTGAGTATAAAACAGCAGGTGTCTCAAATACCTACTGTGAAATAAAACATGAGGCCATAATGGAAAGGCAAGCCAACTGAAATGCCAGAACTCATTTGGTCACAGAGCTTTCCATTCTAAATTCAGCAAAGGGACAGTTTTCTTCTACCCCAAGTCTTTTGTCACACGCTGATGCCAACTTGTCTACCTTTCCCCTAATGCTCAGAATTTTGCCTTTCACTCCATTTGATTGCAAATGTACAGCTGATTGCCTGTTTTGCCTACTGATTACCTCATTTGTTTTTAATTAGCATTGTCTTAAAAATGAACATTATACTAGGTGTGATATTTAGTAATGAGGTTAAACCTGTAATATAAACTTATAGGTAAGACAGATTTACATAATTCATTAAGATTATATGAAACATCATTCATATAAGGAATGTACACATTGCTAATTGCAAAATTATATTCCATCAACCAGCACAAATTGAAGAGTCAGAGTGTTTAAGTCACTTAAGTTGTTAAGTGGTTGAGTCCTGGAAAGTGTTTTAGTTTTGCTAGACACTCTGACTTTGTCTCCGGTGGTTGCCACTGTGTAATTATATTCTTTCTCCTTAGAGGAGCAAAGACAGCAAGATTAACACTCTCAGATACAGGAAGCTATGACACTGTGTATCACATCCACAAATATATACCTACTGCTGCTTTTTCTAAAATGAAATGCTTGCTCTAGACAAAGCATTAAACTTCACATGCAAATCGGAAAATAAAAACAGAAGAAGAGTTTTATAAGTGTGTGAGCACACACATACACACACAAACTGAAGAACCCATTAGTGTTTTAATTCTAAGTTTTAAAAATTGTGACAAATTGTTCTTACTTCTTTTTGCTTTGGTGTGCAGGAGGCTCTTTCATTCTTTCTGTTAAGCCAGGAACCTTATTTCATCTATTTTCACCCGCCAGGTAGTGAACAGATGATGAATGAAATCTGAGCTAATTTGCAGAGGTGTTTGGAAAGCATTTGAAAAATTGCTGGTGATAACTATGCTCCAAATTGGGTCATGAAGAGCAAGTCCCATAAGACAGATCTTTTGTCTTTTTGTTAGATTTATTAACACTGGAGGAACCAGGGAATTCTATAAAAAAATAATAATGTTTTTGGACTTTGGCCAAACATCTGAGAGGGCTGGTGGTAGCGTGCTGCCTTGCCCTTTGAACTCTCATCACTTCTGATAATTCTTCAAGACCTGTCTAGATGTCCCCAGTTCTGCAAAGCAGACACTACATAATCCAGATGGAGTCACCACAGCTCTTCAGTGGCTCCACAGAACAGATGCTCTCCATCGTGCCCTTTTATCAGCTGTGTACCACAGTGATTTTAACAATTCTTTTTAACACAACCTCCTCTATTGGATCATGATTCTATAGTACGACAAAATGTTCAGACTGCCTGAAGACATCAATAGATATCTGATGAAAGTGATGGCTGAAATCCTGCAGGTAAAATGAAAAAATTTACTATGGGTAACAGTCTATATAAATAGTTAATGACAATGTGGAAATATAATTTGCTATTTCAAATGATGGGAATTATAGCAGTGGTCCCCAACCTTTTCAGCACCAGGGACCAGTTTCATGGAAGACATTTTTTCCACAGACTGGGGAATGTGGATGGCTAATAGTTTCAGGATGATTCAAGTGCGTTACATTTATTGTGTACTTTATTATATACTCATCATAATGTAGAATCAGTGAGAACCCCAAACCTGCTTTCGTGCAACTAGATGGTCCCATCTAGGGGTAATGAGGGACAGCAACAGGTCATCAGGCATTAAATTCTCATAAGGAGCCCACAACCGAGATCTCTCACATGTGCAGTTCACAACAGGGTCTCCAGTCTTACGAGAATCTAATGCAGCAGTTCATCCGAAAGGAAGTGAAGCTCAGCTTGGCTCACTCATCCACAACTCACCTTCTGCTGTGCGGCCGGGTTCCTAACAGGTCATGGAGTAGTACTGGTTCATGGCCCAGGGGCTGGGGACCCCTGCTTTATAGAATACAATGAACCTTTTAATGAAATGTGTGATTTGAATAGGGATAGCTATTATTTGGATGACGGAAATAATTTCACAAGTTTTCACCATGTTAGAACAATGGGCAAATCCAAAAAGACAGAATTTAAACGGGATAAATTAAAAGGTCTTAATTTTAGATTAAAATATCTAATGGTCCAGGATCAAGACACTGAGGCTCAAAAATCATAATAGGCGTCTAAGACCACACAATAATGGATAATGGCGATCGAGCACTTGTTCTGTATTAGCTTAAGTGCTAAGCATTTGACAAGTGTCAGGTAACTCAATTCTCTAAATAGGACAATATAGCAACAGCAGAATTTGCATGTAAAAGATGAGGCAGTTGAAACTCCGAGGGCAGAAGCAACCTGCCCAAGGTCACACAAATAGTATGTGACACAACATGAGTGTGATCCTCAGCTCTCTGGGGTTGAGTTCCCTGTATTCTTTTCCAGTTAATCACTGCTCCCGACCTCAGCTATGATCACCATGCTCTCTGCTGAATCTCAAAGCGGTCTGGGAGTTACTTGGCCTCTAAAAAACTATAAGGCTCTATGATACATTAATAGATGTATTATGGCCAGACTAAGAGGGCTGACTGTCCTTTATAACTTTTTGTACTTTCTGTAAAATTACATTTGTCTCAATTACAGTATCCCCAGGATGGGAAAGTGTCCAAAAAAATAAAAATTAAAATAAGAGGGGTTAAAACTTTTGAGAAGACTTGGAAGAAGACCACGGCCATCTTGGAACGCACAGAGAACTGCAGAGGCAAACGGCACTTTTAATTTTTGCATGCCTCCAGGTGATGGGACAGAAGCAGGCAGGAAAAACTTTTTTAGCAATTAGAAATATCTAAAAATAAACAGAATAATTTGTGAGATAATAAATTCCTCTACACTGGGAAGTATTTTTGTAGAACGTGGATGACACATGATTGGAGGTGGTATGCGGTTACAGATTTGACCAGGTGACTGCAAAATCCCTCTCCCACTCTAAGGATCCAGATGTTTAGTTATCAATGACCCAGGTAGCAGAACAAATGAAAATGTTAGAGCTATGCTTCAATAACTAAGTTCCATGCCAATATTTCTGAGTAATGTATATTGAGCATTTCTTAGTTACTGACCATTAGTCTTATTGCCACTGCCTAATCCAGAAAAGAAAAACAACAACAACAACAACAACAATAAAATTCATACAAGAGATAATAAACCTCTTAAAGAAAGACACAAAGACACACAGGAGGTAGAAGAGATTTTATCTGGTGTCTGATATGACTGCTGTTTTCTACAGGTGGCTCACAAACCCCACTTCCTACCCTGGTATCTCATTAAAATTCTCTAGGTTGTGATAACAGTACTTGTTTAGAAAGAATGTATTTCCTCCCCTGAAACAGAACAGTTTGAACATCTAAAATAAAAACTACCAGCAATTAGAGGAGAGATCATGACATAAGTAGCCAAAGATGGATTAACATTGCTGGTGAGTTTTGAGCGTTTACAGTTTTATCCATTTTATGTTTCATTTGTAGGCACACATTGTTCATATCTGAATATGAGTTCATTTGTTATTTTATTTAATGTCATGTTTTTTAGAGACATGGTCTTGCTCTGTTGTCTAGGCTGGTGTGCAGTAGTGCCATCAGAGCTCACTGCAGCCTTGAACTCCTGGGCTCATGCAATCCTCCCACCTCAGCCTCCCTCAGCCTCCCAAAGTGCTGGGATTACAGGCATGAACCACCACATCTGGTCTCACTCATTTTAACACATCATTGGTCCCCAAGTCAAACAGGCTATGATAGGCCATGCTTTAATTGTTGAAACAAAATGCTAATTAAAATTAACTGAAAGTTAAAATGACTCATGTTATAGGGGAAAAAAAGAAACTTTTCTTTCCCAAAGAGCAATGAACTCTAGTGTGTTTAATATATGTTTCTTAAATTCTCCATATAGTTTTCTACTTATATGTGCATCTTGGAAAAGGAGACCTAACTCATTACCATGGGCCAATGCTTAGTTCCCCATGTGCCACACTTTATCTACTCCTTAAGGAATCTCCCAGCTCTCTGCATCCCATACAGTACTGTGATAAATGTCTGCTACACATATCTCCTTGTGAGCTGTAGAAGGGTGTCTCTAATAATGCACACCAGGGTAGAATGCAGGACACTGGGCAACACACAGGCTGACTCTCATCAATTCAGTCCACTGGTTTCTGGAGGGACTGACCAGCAAACACTGCAATCAGGAGCGCAGGTGTGTTCCTGTTTCCCCAGTTCTTGACAGCACTTGGTATCTTTCAACCTTTGGCAAACTGATTAGTGTAGAGAGGTCATCTTTTCCTTAAACTGCATGCAGAAATTACTAAGAAGGATTCTACTTTGGTAACTTACCCATTTATGTGCTTTGCTCACTTTTCCATTAGGATAAGCTTTTCTTTTTCCTTTATTGATATTGTTTCCTTATATATCCTAGGTGTTAAGATATCCTGCTGTCAAATAATCCTGCTGTCAATAATCACACCTGTATTCCCAGCATTTAGGGAGGCCAAGGTGGTGGATTGCCTGAGGTCAGGAGTTCAAGGTCAGCTAACATGGTGAAACTGCCTCTCTACTAAAAACCCAAAAATTTAGCCAGGCATGATGGCAGGCACCAATAATCCCGGCTACTCAGGAGGTTGAGGCAGGAGAATCACGTGAACTCGGGAGGCAGAGGTTGCAGTGAGCTGAGGTCATGCCACTACACTGCAGCTTGGGCAACAAGAGTGAAACTCCATCTCAGAAAAGAAAAAAAATCATACAAAAACAATCATATCTTTTCCCAGTCACCTGTTTCTTAACTTTTCACATTATCCTTCACTAACAGAAATATTGGTTTTGATGTAGTAATATAATGTCACTTTTTCCCCTTAGGATTTTCCTTCCTGGGGAAAATAAAAAAAGTCCATTCAATAAAGCTTTTCCTATCTTGCTGTCATTAAGATAATCTCCAATATGTTATTCCAGACATCTTATAAGATTACTTTTTGCATTTAGGTCTTTAAAACATTGAAAGTATTATAGGATCTCTCCATGATAAGCCAGGTTTCTGTACAAGGTTATGCTATCTTTATCACACATCAAGTAAACATATATTCATGGGGATACTTTCTGGACTCCTCTGCAGCAAGGATCTGTGCCTTATTCTGAAGACTACACATGCATTTTACTACTATAAACATTTTCTTATTACTTGATAAGGAAAGGCCCTACTATTTTAATTATATATACTAAAGATACTTAAGTTGAAAATATTCCATTCTATATTTTACAACATCCTGTTAAAACACTAAGTTCGTGATAATATTTAAGCTAGATTATAGAACACATTATTAAGTTTGTCCAAAGACATCCAAATATTAATATGAATGAAGACTGTATTCACTATGTTTGCTCTGAAAAATAATTTTTTTATTTTTAATATAAGGGAACATTTATAAGGCTCAAAATTTTTACCCCCAAAATCTGATGCCAAGTCACAGGTTTCTCACTTTAAAATAAAATGGATGGACAAGATGATGTTGAAGGTCTGTGTAAGCTCTAAAATTTTTAGGAGCCTATAAAAATCACCCAAATAGAAATTTCAGTGAAAAAAGGCCATTTCCATGTCTCTATTTTTGGATACAATTCCTAGAAGGTAGGCTTTACTTGTACATTCACCTTCATGCTTTGTCTCAAACATGCACACCAACTGAGAATACAGAAACATCCTTCATTGCCAAATCGGTTACTTAAAAATTAAACAGCAAAAATAACTCAGAAGAAATTCTATGTAAAATTAATAACTAAAAATGCTTCGAGACTGAGGTGAGCAATTTAATAAAATATGAGCTAAATGAATTACATATATCTCATCAAACAAAATTACTATTTCTAAGGAAATCCCGTCATTTTTAGTACAAAAAGCTATTTTAAAAATATTATATATGATAGCACTTAAAAACAATACTGGTATCTTAGAATTATGCCAGTTTTTCCCTGAGACAAAATAGAGTTTCTTCAGATATTTTAGAGAAAATCTATTCCAAAATGTACACATCTTTTTAGAGGCAATTAAAAATACTATCTCATTATTACAAGTGAAAACTGAAACCACATTATATGCCCATGAGAATTGCTGCAATAAAGACAGATAATAACAAAAGTTACTCAGGATATAGAATAATTCTAACACTGATACATAGCTGGTAGGAATGTAAAATGATATAGCCACTTTGAAAAACAGTCTGGCAGTATCTTAGAAGTTAAACAGAAACTCACCATACCCAGAAAATACACTCTTATGAATTCACTCACGAAAAATGAAAATTTATGTCTACACAAAGACATGGATACAGATTTTCATAGAAACATTATTCATAATAGCCTGAGACTAGAAATACTAACGTTCACTGGGTAAACGAAATGTAGAATATCTACACAACAGGATACCATTCAGCCATGGAATGAAGGAGCTACCGATACATGTTAAAACGTGATGTCTCTCACAAACATTATAAGAGCAAGAAGCCAGAGGTAAATGGTTACATATTGTATGATTCCATATTTATAAAATATCCAGGAAAGGCAAACTTAGAGAGTCAGAAAGCACATCAGTAGTTGCTGAGAGCTGAGGTTGGGAGCAGTGATTAACTAGAAAAGAGCATATGGAACTTTTTTGGGTAATGCAAAGGCTCTGAAACTGGATTCTGGTATGGAAGCACCTAGAAAAATAGAGTATGAGGAGCTCCAAGGCTCCTTTTCCAATGAAATAATCATAATTAGTAAAAATTATTTAAAAATATTTAAAGTATTTAAAGTCTCTGAAAAATGTTTTAAGAACACATAGCAAATAGAGAAACATTTCCTCAAGATAACCAACTTAATCTCGGAGGGAAGAGAGACCACGGAATTCGAGCCACAACACACCCTCCTCTTTTTGCTGATCAGTGTGAGAGAAGCTGTACTCTACTTGGAGTAGTTGGTTCAAGAACACGGGGCTCACTCTCTCACCACCTCCAAGTATAGAGCTACGCAGTATTTCCAGGAGGGGAAAACCACCAGAGTTTCTCATCCTCCACAGCTTCATGTTGCAGAAGCTCCCTTTCAGACAAATATGACTGAGAGGCATAGGGCACCCTTCCTTTACCCAGGCCCTATGGATGGTGGAAGTTCTCCCCTGCTGCAGTAAGCTGTGACTAGTGACTCTAATTGGCCTTTCCCCAGCTGGCTCCTCAGGAGGAGATTTTATGCTGGGAGGAGCCAACTTAACCATCCCAGCCCTATGCCCTGCTTACAGAGCATGAGTGTCAATCTAAAAGACATGGGCCATGTACCAACCTCACCTCCAGAGAAGTGGTGTAAATGTGTTGCCTGGGAGAACAGGCAAGGCATATGAACAGAGAGTTCCAGTGCTCTCCTTAATGGGAATGGCTATATTTAAAATACAGCATAGAGAACTGAAGTCCAAGTGTTTGTTTAAAACAATGAAGCTCTGGGTGTTGAACAATTAAGAGAAGAATGACAGGTCCATGATAGCAACAAATGGAATGACAGACGAGCTAGAAGTTAGAAGTTTTCCAGAAGGACTTTAAGAGACAGCTAAGATGATCCCTCCTGTAGTTGAACAATTCTCAGAGACTAGCAGCTGGTAAAGGTTAAGTGAATGTGATATGGATAGAGGTATACCAGCAAGAAGCTTCACAGGGGGATGAAAAAAAAAGACAATGATAGACAGCCTGGCTAAAACCCGTCAACCTGGGGTGTGGGGGTAAGGGAGAGGACATAAAGGAAGACTATGTATCTGCCTAAGGATGCAACCTCTGAGAAGTGACAGCAGAAGCTGAACAGAGAAAACAAACCTCAACAAATGATTCCAGTCAAGTTACCAAATAAATAAACAACAGAAACAACAAGCACAGGTTGGAGGGTGGTCAGTATTCAGAGTAGCTTCAATGCATTATCTAAAATGTGCAGCTTCCAACCAAAAAAGCTATGAGCCACCCAACGAAATAGGAAAGTGTGACCCATATAAAGGAACAGCAACAACAAAATACCAAGACATTAGAAACTGCCTCTGAAGGAGCCTAGATGGTAGACTTAGCAGATGAAGATTCCAAAGTAACTATTTTAAATATGTTACAAGAACTATAAGAAACTAAGCTGAAAGAATTAAAGGATATATGATCATGACTCATCAAATACAGGATATTAACAAAAACAGAAAGCATTAAAAATAAATCAAAGGAAAATTCTAGAGTTAGAAGTACAATTAACTGAGATGAAAAACTCACTAGAGGGAACCCATTGTAAAGTTAAGCTGGAAGAAGAAAATCTCAGCAAACTTGAAGAAAGACCAATAGAGATTATGCAACCTGAACAAAAGAGAGAAAGAAGAACATAAATTGAACAGAGCCTCAGAGAAACGTGGTACACTATTTGGCACACTAACATGCATGTAATGGGAGCACCGGAGAGACGAGAGGGAGAAATTAACAAATGAGAGATGAGAGGCATGAAATTATCAAATGAATAATAGTTGTAAACTTCCCATATTCAATGGGAAACATCCCACACATCCAAGAAGCTCAATAACTAAAAACGGAATAAACACAGAGATCCATATCCAGACACACCGTAGTTAAAAGGTTGAAAAAGAAAGACAATGAAAAATCTTGAAGGCAGCAGGAAAAAAATCACTCCTCCTTAACAAGAGAATGCCAACAAAATTAGCAATTGACTTCTCACCAAAACAATGAAGGCAAGAAGGCAATTGGATAAAATATTCAAAAGTAAACATGCCTGAACTGAACTAGAGAGCCCCAAATTAGAGGAAGAAAAAAATCAGAAAATTGAAGGAAGATACCAAAAATTCAACAATATTAGTTGAAGATTTCAATATCCCATTTAAGATATTAAATAGGCTGGGCACAGAGGCTCACACCTGTAATCCCAGCACTTTGGGAGGCCAGGGCAGGCAGATCATGAGGTCAGGAGTTCGACACAACCCTGGCTGACATAGTGAAACCCCCGTCTCGATTAAAAATATAAAAATTAACCAGGCATGGTGGCAGGCACCTGTAATCCCAGCTTCTCTGGAGGCTGAAGCAAAATAATTGCTTGAACCTAGGAGGTAGAGTTTGTAGTGTGCCACAAACGCGCCCCTGCACTACTCCAACCTGGGTGACAGAGCGAGGCTCCATCTCAAAAAACAAACAAAAACTAGATAGTACAACTTTATAGAAATATATATCAGTGGAGTAGAATGGAAGTTCTAGAAATAAACCTGGACATGTACAGTTAGCACTGGAATATTTTACAACCCCTTGTCTGTCTGTCTCAGCCTTTCTTCACTGTTTCAGTCTGAATGCAGAACTTTCTAGTTAGATTAGATTATTTTTAAAAATGTATATAAGCTTAAGACTTTGCTCTGTTCACTTTTTACAAACTTCATTTAAAATCAAACATCTTTCTTCCTCCAATATGAGCTAGTATTTCAGGCATCAGTGGTTTGAAGTGGATAGGAGTATAATCCATCTTCTTATACCTGATGTTTTTTTCTTGGGTGTTGTCCAAGGAGAGAAGAGAAAGATGTTTCCTTACGAGTTTATCATTGAAGGAGGGTGATCTTCTCATTAACTGTAAACATATGAACAAATCCACCATGGGAAGTGGGAAGATGTGCTGGTCATCATGCACTTCCAAAAATTTGAGAAGAGTCTCTGTGTAAGTTAGTGGAAGTTCACAACTCATGAGAGACAGAGCCCCAATCAGCACCTAACGGCCAGTTCCCCCCTTGTGACATGTGTTTCCATTTGCTGTCCAGTTGACAGAATCAGACTCACACTTCTCATCTAAACAGCTCTCTGCCCCATGCATTGGCAGTGCCCATTTACCCAGCCACTCCAATTTCATCTATCCTTTTCCCCAACTATTGAGCGTTTGGCCACAGTAAGTCGAATCTCCTCTACATTCAAAGGACTATATACTCATCAGAAGGACAGAACTTTATCCTTTTCTTTATCTGGCTGCACATAGTGACATATTTTCCTAACATTCTTTTTCAGCCCCAGGGGAACCTGAGCAAGACCATAAGCACACAAAGCCATGGAGCAGGGTGGCTGTCTCCCCTCCCTTGAAAGCACCTAAACTTCAGAATTGAAGGATTCACAGTTGAGAATTTGAGGGAACAGAAGCCAGAAAAACACCTTCCACTCCACAGGGACATGAAGGGCGTGCGTGGGTTCTGGACCTTCTTCTCAATCTCAATCCCATGCACGATTTCTCCAGTTCTGTTTCCAGTTCTTGCTCTTGAGGATGGGGAGGTGACAAACCAGAAGTCTCATTTAAAAACCAGGGCTCTCAATAGGTTGCTCTTTCTATGCAATCTCACACTGAGTTTTGAAAGTCAGATCAGGAAAGTTGAATATTTTACTGTTTTGAGTAGGTGGCATTGCAAAAAAGATAGGAAGAAGTAGCGCAGAAAGTATGAAAAAAGCAACAAAAAGATTCACAGTAGAATTCCAAGGCACTTCAATATTTAAGGGAAAGGTGGAAGAAAATGAGTCAATGATGGAAAGCAGAAGAATCTTAGAAAAGAGAGAGCACAGAAAACATGATGCTAGAAAATCTAGAGTGACGAAACATTTCCTAATGGTGCAGCTTTTGGTATCAGATGCTGTGAATACATCAAGTAGCTTGAGAAATGAAATTAGTCCATTATTTTTGGCAGCCTGGAGATTATGAACCTTTAGATGAATTTTAATGTCATCTAGTGGGCAGAAGATATGGGCAATGGGTTAAAAGATCAATATAAAATGAGACATTAGAGGCAAGGATTATACAGTACTCTTTCAAAATATTTGGTGTTAAAGCAAGGGAAGGATAGCTTCATAAAATACAGGCAAATATATATTTTTTTCCATTGTAAACTTAGGCTGGAGGAAATGACTTGGGCATGTTTTTAGATAAAGAGCATGGAGCAGTGTGAAGTGAGTTTTTAAAAATTTGAGAAAGAAAATGGAATATAAAGCAAGATTTGGAAGAATATGGAACAAAAATGAGTGTGGGAGTTTTTGTGGCTAAATGTTATCTTTAGAACGAAGAAGGCATCAACCATCAGAGGTGGGTAATGATCAGAGAGAACTGTGAGAAACTGGAGACTTACTACTAAGAATGAGAAAGCAAAAAAGAGTGGAAGCTGAAAGGGAAGCAGAAGATGGAGGAGGAAAAATGGAGCTCCTAGGAGCAAGGACATCATTTCACAGGAGTTTTCAGAGCAGATAAGACTGGAGTGGATGAACATTCATAATTTCTGAATGGATGTTAGGAATAAGGCATTTCCATTTCTGTTATTGACCCTCTATAGCTCTCCAAATTGAGGCAAATTATTTTTTCAGAATTGCCACAACTTCTCAACCATATCTGGATATTCTAAGTAACTGTGCATGTCTTATGCTAACATTCTAACTTTTTTTCTACCCTTTTATTTCTGTACTATAATAAATCAGTCCTGAACATTCTACATAGAAAAGAATATATTTTTTTTCTTTTAACATAGATGGGGCATTCTTTAACCCCTTGTTTTCAGGCCCCCTTTTCATCCTGCCTTGCAGACACACTGCCTGGCGAACCTGAAACCTTTATGGGTTCTATGAGCAGATCAGCTCCCACCCCTCCTCCTTCACACCAGCTTTCACTCCTACTCTTTAATGCCAGCATGTATTTTGGGGTATCTTTTTCTTCTACTTTATATCACAACTGAAAACTCTTATACTAATTTTCAGTCTTACAGAAATATGTTCAAATGTCTTATCTTCTGAGGCACTCCAAGCATCAGTGGTTTAATCCCTCCCGCAACCTCATTCACGATTCTATCATCACTTGAATGAAATTTTAGAGAGAAGAAAAGAAAAAGAGAAAAAGGCACCCCTTAATAAGCATCATAAACAATCCTAGAAGACATGAACTGTTTATTTTGTATATTATACTTCTAATGAGCATTAAACATGCACACACCCACTTCAGCTGTTTCTAGGCTGGCTATACGATATAGCTGTAACTACTGCCAATCTCAAACCTCCACCTGCTCCAGAATCATTGTTCAAGTAGTTGTATCTGGAAATAATCTTGTTCTCTCTTTCCTCTCATTCCAGAATAAAATATCTATTAAAGTAGGAAGTAAATGCAAGAAGGAATATAGTGTTTTGCTCTATCTATCCAGATCCTGAATAGAAAAGATTTCATATCCTTCGTAGTTATGAAAATAAAACTTTTACTAGAAATACAATATAAAGTAAGGGTGGGGGAAGTCATCCTAACGGTTAGCATACACTAACAACAAGGAAGTTACAACAGTGCAGGCAGCTGAAGTGAGCATTTCTATCCCATCATGATGATTTTCCAACCTCTAGTATAATTGTCAAGTTAACTCTGCCTGAAAAAGTGTATTGCTGTTAATCAGAGGAAATAAGGTCCAATGTGCATGTCTTGAAGACACTTCTGAAACATTATAAAGTGTGTCATCTTGGCAGCCAGCTGGAGTGCAACCACTTGGAGCAGATCTATTTATCAATACACACCGAGAGCAAGTTTAAGACGTGCACATTGGAGTTGAATGGAGCATGAAGAAGGGGCAGTGGAGAACACATAAATATTGAGCAATGACCTTCCATTTGGAAGTTGGAGGCAATCGTTCACATGGGCTTTTATGCATTTAGAATTTATTTCTCTGGATTCCAAGGTGAAGGTGGATTGTAATAGGAACAAATAATATCATGATCCAGGAAAGAAAGCTACCAGCATGAAAAGGAGTTACTACCTCAAGTAGATGGCAACTTCAGAATGCCAATTATAACTTCTTCACAAGGAATAAGCAAAACAGCCATTTCATTCAGTAGTTAGAAAAGTTTATAACTTTTTTTTAAAAGAATACCTTCAAAAAATAATCACGACCTTGGAAAATGTTTACTTAATTTTGTCTATTTCTAAATACCCACTGAGCCCTTAAATACTAATAGAGGGAGTATGCATGCTTCCAAATAAACTGAGTTCTTGCCAATGAACCAAATGAACAAAACACACAATACAGAAGTACAGAGACATATTAAAAGACTGTCTTCCTAACAGCTCCCTTGAAAAAATAAGTACACATGCCTCAATGCCAGTTGAGAAGTTGACCTCTGCAACCACAAAATGTAAGCTAAAAATATCTTCATCCTGTGAATATGGAAAATAATACCTTGCACTTAATTTCCCTTCAATTACCTCTACTAAAAATTTTATATGACAAAGTTACTTTTTTAATTGCTTATATATTTATGACAATCTTAGTACAGAATTCCACCTCTTTAGCCTCAGAACAATGCCAGTGAAAATTAGACTAGCACACATTCTATAATATTGATTCCTAACACATTTCATTCTGAAAATTATAAGATCTTTATAATTTAGTAACATAAAAAACATAGATCTTGAAAACTTGACCGACATCAATCTTCTCAATAAATAATTGTTTAAAAATTATATACATTTTTTAAAAAGTATTTATTATTTTCAAACACAATTTCATTTCTACTACCTCCATTCAAAACCTATCAGGCATTTTGTAAAGGGGAGGAGGTCTTAGACATCATGTAATCTAAGACTCACTTTATAGATGAAGATACTTGCATTCTAGAGAAGTGATATTAATTGAATACAGGATAAATCTGCTTAAGAAAACTAATACCTTATAAGTCATCAGTAAAATCTAATGTAAAGAACTGTCTCTAAAGTATTTGATTTTAATGAGAAAAGATAACAGCCTCTCTTTTTTCATCAAGTGAATTCATTTTAAATTTATTAAAGTTTTGTTAATAGATTTCTAGTACTTTAAACTAGAAATTGCATCATCTGAGAGGGCAGCGTGTTTGTTACTAGCTACTCCTCTGGGTAATTAATGGCTTGTGCCATGGCTGACTCTATTACCACTCTTCTCCATTGATGTGTAATGTATTTGCCACTTGACTGTGTTATCCATTCCCAAACATTCCGCCCATGGTTCTCTGGTTAGAGAATTCAGCTCCTCAGAAAGCCAGCAACATTTATTTTGGGGATCTTATTTTATGTTTGCCAATTTTTTATTCATGGCATAATTCTACTTTTATTGCTTTATAAAAAAATTAGCAAGAAACACTAGCACTAGTCTGTGAAATAACTGGTACCACAGTAACGTATGAGATGTCTTAATTCTCCTTATCTCTGCAAAGGCCCTTAAATTCCCTGCAACATATTTCTTTGTCTGGTTCTAGAAATTCCCCTTAAATTAAAAATATGTTTCCTGCACCAAAGTTGCTAAGTGCTCACTAACTATCCTAATAACTGTATGGAACCACAGACTCCTGCTCACTATTCCTGCTCTGACACACAGGATGAAGTGCAGTGGTGCCATCTGGGCTCAATGCAGTCTCTGCCTCCTGGGTTTAAGAGATTCTCCTGCCTCAGCCTCCCACGCAGCTGGGACCTCAGGTGCCTGTCACCATTCCTGGCTATTTTTTTGTATTTTTAGTATAAACATAGTTTCACCATGTTGACCAGACTGGTCTCAAACTCTGGACCTTAAGTGATTCACCTGCCTCAGCTTCCCAAAGTGCTGGAATTATAGGTGTGAGTCACCACACCCCAGTCATAACCTTAAGTTTGGAACAAGGCTGGCTTCTTATATCTTTATAAGCAAAAAGGTTTTCATGATCTGTTACAATTTAAAGAGAATTCTGGGTTTGGCCAATCTCTTCCATCAGAACTGAGAAGGAATTACTTAAGAAATCAAAGAAATAGAGCATTGCAATGCAAACTATCTACACTAGCAGTCCCAAAGGGGGTGATTTTGCACCCCCTCCCCCCATCACCAGGGGACATCTGGCAATGTCTGGAGACATTTGGGGTTGTTACAATGGGGATGAGAAGGTGCTACAGTCATATAGTCATCCAGTGGGCAGAGGGCAGAAAGGCTGCTAAACATCCTACAATACGCAGGACACTAAGTACTATAAGAAATTCGCCAGTCCAAGATGTCAATAATGCTGAGGATGAGAACCTTGATTAAAGGTCTGGCTACTTAAAATGCTGTCTTCATACCAGCAGCTTTGGCCTTTCCTAGGAGCTGGTTGGAAACTTGGAACCCACCACAGACTTTCTGAATCAATCTACAGTTAGCAAGATCGCAGGTGACTCATATGGATAGTCCAATTTGAGAAGCACCGATTACATAACACTTAGGCAATTCTTACATGTTCTAAAAGAGCATCTGTCTTGTAGCACAAAAGAATACCCTTAACATAAATAACAGACTATTACAGCATCCTGTCTCTAATATGATATTACCATTAGTTCCACTATGTTGCATACAAAAAAAAAATCCATTGCTTGGTAAATATGGAAAATTCTGGTTAGGGAAAATGAACATACTGGAACCTCTAAGAGCCAAATGCATCTTAAGAATCTCAACGAAAGGGATATTATAGGTGCCATTTCTCAAAATTACACAACTCTAGAATCTATTTTTTTCAGAGCTTTTAATAAGTCTAAGTTTTCATAAAACAAATTTCCTTTTCACAGCATGGAAACTAAACAGAAACTGATTAAGGTTAAGATCTCTCTCAACAGAGCCTTGAATTAGTTATTACCTATGATGCATGTTGCTTCAACAAAAGACAAAACCCAAGACCTGTCTTAACAATGAACGTCTGGCTGGAATCCCACACAGCCTCAATAAGAGAACACCTTTCTCAAGTGTTAACCATGCCTAAGTAGAAACTTGCAGAGGAAAATTTCTTACATATAAAAATCCAGGTGAAAAAAATATCTTGGGTACTGTTGCATGTTGAAAGAACAAAAGCTTAGGACTGGAGATGATTTCTCTTCATTCAGAAATCATATTAAAAACACACATGCTTTCCTCACATCATGTGACTAGTGATAAAACATTTTTTTTGTTATGTAATAGAAAATGAATCTGTTAAAAGCAACTCTTGGGAACAATTGCAAAACAGAAGGAAACAAACATAAGTAATTCAATGTCAGTGGTGACTTGATTATGCACATAAATTACATGGAGTCACAGACTGTCTCTTTTCATCACTAATTGCATTACAGGTTATGTAAGGTTCACTGGATGAATAGAATCGTCTTGGTGTGGACAGCTTTGCAAAACTGTGAACATTTCCTTAGCAATTAAGAATTCCCTAAGGCTGCCACACTCTGGGTTCAAATCCCTGGCATGTAATGTTAATATGTGGACATCTATAAATAGAGATACTGTTACACTACCTAGAAAGAGCAAACAACAATAGCAAAAAGCATATCTTTGTAACTATAATTAATAAGACAATGGGAGTGGTGTCACACATACTTAGATTCAAATCTGCACATGCCCTGTGCCCTGAGTGTGCAGCAGCATCAAGGGAAGGCCTGTGTCTTCCTCATCAAGCACTTGTGTGGAATGTGGCAAGAGTCACGTGACACGCAAAAAAAGAGAACACAGAGCGTTGGCATCACTCTGTTAGCAATTACCTTTGTTATATTTAAGATTTCCATTTGGGGGGCTGTTTAGCTATTAAGACATCTTCAGGTGAAAAATAGTCATCCCGGTCCACCAGAGTCATTGTCTTGGGCAGAGCTTCCGAAGACATAATAAGCCCAATCAACTCTGCTGACCAATGGGAGTGATATATCCAAGATGGCATTAGAAGCTTACTCTAAAGTACTCGACTTTCACTGAGTGTATCATTCATTCCCCTAAAATAAAACCCAAGATGTCAGTGTTGACCCTGAGACACATGGTGCATTCAGGGGGCAGCATGGTTTCTGGAAAGATAGTCATGTTATTCAAGGTCATTCTGAGGAGAGGGTTTAAAAAAGGTGAGCCATCCTCACTTTTTATGATTACACGTGAAATTGTTAAATAACTTTTTTTCTCTAGAAGCATCAAATAGGAACATTTTAACTGTCTCAGATACTCTGCTCTAGAGTATGCAATGTAAGAATTCAATGAACACAGTAGAAACATCGCAGGCCCAGGAACAGGGTAAACCATACTCCAATCTCAGTTTTACTAAGAGTATCCATTTCCCATTGGAAAACACATTTAATCTCTTTGAGCATCCATTTCCTTCTCAGAACAGGAGTAAAAGAATATCTTTTTTTTCCCCCTCACTCACAAGGTTATTAAAAGAATTCATTTAGGTAATACAAAACAATTTACATGTTTAAAACTGATAAAGCTGTTCACTGATTCCATTCCATTCCCTTTTCTTTATGGTGCATAACCATTGCAGCTTCCTCTCATTAAGGTTTAGGATAATTGTTTTCCTCAGAAAATATTACATTGTATGAGCTTGGCGGGTAAAAATAGCAACATTGTTTCTTAAAAGTAAGAAAAAAAAGACACAAGGTTTGGAGAACAATTTTGTGCCCCAATTTAAACATACTAAATATTGAGATAGAGCCATTCTGTCTGTATATATTGACCACCTATTTGTGTGTCAGGTACAGCCCAGGTGTTTGAAATATATCAGTCATGAAAACACATAAAGATGCCCATCCTTGTGCAGCTTCGATTCTAGTAGCAGGAGGGAGAACATAAAGAATATGATAATAAATCATCAAATCATGTATTCTATTGGAAGATGGCAATCAGGTATTTTATAAAGGAATCAGAACAAGGGGTTTGCAATTTGAAGCAGTGCAGTCATAGTAATTGCTTTGAGAAGCTGGCACTGAGCAAAGAATCTGGAGGAGACAATGAAGCCAGCAGCACGAACTCTGAAGGATGAACTTTCAAGCAGAGGAAGAGAAGGGCAAAGGCTCTGGGGTAAAGGCAAACTGTTGTATTCAAGACACAGGAGGCACCAGTGGAGTTGGCCAAAGTGAGTCAAGGGTGGGGCTGGGAGGTGAGGGCCAAGAGGTGACAGGAGGCTAGTTGTCACCACCACGCCTCAAAGGAAGAAGGAGGTTGCCCACAAATGTGATGTTGGGGCCACAGAAGCGGGGCACAGGCAATAAGGGTGAGCTTTGTGTATGAGGAATTTAATTACACTAAGAAACCAATTGGCAGTCTGCTTCTCTTATCATTACGTGCCAGCAATTCTAAGCAATGTCACAGAGAAAACACTCCTCATCTCCTTTTGGAATTCTTTTTTGGTCTAAGTGCTAAATAATTGCTGTGGTTACCATGAAGTTCTATTTGTGTGTAGAAGAACTTCTACATATATTAGAAGTTCCTCCTATATGGTCAACCCCTAAAACATGGAGATTCCAGCTACAGGCATTTGGGTCAAAAGAACTTTGTAGTGGTCCAGAACTGTGTGAGTGCTGCCCGCATCTCCATTCTTGGTGTCAGTAGAGAGTCCTCAAAACTACAGTAATTAGAGCAGCAAAGAAACATATCTTCAGTTATAATCTATGTAAATACTTGGCAAGTGAATTATATCTCAAATTTAAAACAGTGAAACAGATCACAAACTGTAAGGTATAATATTTCGTGTGTATGCATGCATATTTTAGTTCACACATTTAATATTTTACTGATTTTTAAGCACATCTTTAGAACAGTAATTTGTTACTTTGAAATTGTTATTCTCATATAATTGCAATTTGCTATTAAATTCTAATGGGATTACTTATTTTTGTGAGAGACCAAAAAGTAATTTTTTTATTCCCTTCCCCAAAATGCACTAATGTAATTAAAAAATGTTACATAATTACTTATTTCCTTCTTTGTACTACAATATTTGTTTTTATTGCTCTGAATACATATATGAAGTAAAATAAAAGAATTTCATTTTCCCACTTTTTGTTCCTGGTCATTATTACTCATTTGACTTCATATTTATTATTGAAAATAACTTTTTGAATAGAGGAAGAAATGTTAAAAAAAATGATGCATTCCAGCTGTTGAATACATCAAGTAAACCAATGTTTGGGAGGAACTCACTTATTTTATGATTTAAATATTTAATGCACGAAGTACAATAAAATCACTTAGTCCAGAGGCTGACTTTATTACTTTTGGCTGTTCTTCTCTACAGTGGAAAGCTTCATTAATAGTTGAATCAATAAATGAATCAAGAAAAATTGAAAAAAACCTGGATAATAGTATTTGAGAGTCTGACAAGAATGTGTCATGCCAGACATATGACACAGGTACCAATGTGGTACTTTATGTAGGATGTTTCACATTCAATTAGCTTATTTTCTTGCTTTAAATATCCAGAAGATGTTTTAGGCAAACAATAGTAATTGTTATGTCCAACTGCTGTAACAGTTAAATCCTGTAAATGATACCAAGCAATATATAATTTTTTAAATTCTGCTGGTTTTACAAAAACATAACAGCAAAGGAAATCAGTTATGACTGACCACAATGTGGTCATTGTAATGTGCCCTTCATGCATAAAACTAAACAATTGATGCTTGTTACCTATAAGTCATACTGTGGATAACTATGAAAATAAACTTGTTTTAACTGATTTTTTGTCAATTAGAGAATTAGATATATGAAGAAGTAAAGTAAGTTTGATGGCAAAAAAGTAGATGTTTTCTAAATCATCAAAATCATCAAATAGTTATATATATATATATGTATGTGGAGATATATATATATATATATATATATATACTGTGAAAATGCATATATATATACACTTTCACAGTATTTTTTTTTAACGTACAGGTTCTCAGTTTGTCCCCAGGCTAGAGTAGAGCTGCGTAACCATCATGGCTCACTACAGGCTCAAATTCCTGGGCCCAAGGGATCCTCCCAACTCAGTATTCCAGATGGCTGGGGCTACAGGCAATGTACCACCATGCCCAGCTAATTTAAAATTTTAATTTTCATTAAAATTTTTAAAATTTTTTCAATTTTTAATTGTAATTTTTCCTAGAGATAGGGTTTTACTATGTTACCCAAGTTGGCCTTGAACCTCCTACCTCAGTTTTCCCAAAATTTTGGAATTACAGGCGTGAGCCATCATGCTCGGTCTAATTTTTTGATACACAATTTCAAAGTGTAAGCTCTAATGGTTCCCTTCACATATTTATGATTATGACTCAATAGAATGTGAAACAGGCCCATGTAACACAGAACAATATCCTAGAAATTTTGCTCATCTTCACAACACTGTTTTTAAAAATGACATTAAAAAATTTTGTATTTGCCTGGAAAAATACATGGTTTAAAAAATCACTTCTTTCTGTAGTTATTTATACTAAATTTAATCACAAGTGAATAATTCCTTATCTAGATTTTTTGTTTTCCTTTTTTAAAAAAATATTTTTCTCCAGATATTTGAATATGTCAATAATCACTACAGCCTTTCATCAAATCGAGAACCACTATTAGTGCAATAATTAAGAAGGGATTAATAGCCCTTTCAGATATTTTTACTGTATTCCTGTGCACTTGTAACTGTTTCAGTTTTAGACCAGGAGAATAAAAACTTCTTGTCCTTACTGCTTATTTAAGTGTACCTTGTTATCTTAAAATGCTTAAAAAAACAAACAGTATGAAGAATAAAATAACAATCACATTACCTGTGAAAAAGTACAGTAGGAAATTTCTTCTGTATTACTATTTGTTTTTTTATGAAAATAATGTTCAACTTTTAAACAAAAACATTATATTATTTATGTAGGTTTATAGTTTTGTGTTTGGTAAATGGTTCTTTTCAATATGCATAAATATGCAATATGCATAAAACATATGATTCTATTTTAGGTATTTATCTCAGCAGTCCTCTGTGAATCATCTTTTTTCTTTCCTTTTCTTTTTGATTCTTTTTTGCTTTTCTGCTCTTCTCTCTGTTCTCTCAGCGCATGAACCCATCGCCCCTCTCTCTAGCCTTGTTTTTTTTTCTTTTTATTGTGGATAAAATATACTGAATACTCATCATGTTATGTGCCAGCTGCAGTGCACAGAGTCTTATGTGTATCATCCTAGTTTTCCCTCACAATTCTCTGAATAGCCATTACTGGTGGTATTCATTTTATAGATGGTAAAAATGAGGCTTGGAGAGATTAAGGAATAGCCCAAGGTCATCAAGACGGCACACAGCGAAGCTTAGATTCCCATTCAGCAGGGTCTCTTTCCAGTGCCAGATCCCTTTGCAGTAATAGACACTGAAACACATATTCTCAAGGATCTGCCAACGTTCTCTTGTCTGAACATTTCCTTGGGATACATTTGCATCCATGGAACAACTTACAGGCTAACTTAAAATTTTTGAAACATGCTTCCAAATTATCTTCAAGAAATATTTTACCAATGATGCATGGAAAAGTCCTGGGTTCTTACTTCTTAGGACCCAATGTTGCTTACTTGAAATTTTAAAATCCGTTTTGTTCTATTTTTCTTTTTGTTCCTATCTGCTAAGGTAGAAGCTTTTCTTCCCTTCCCCTCCAAGACCCTGTTCTTCCTGAGCATGGCACAGGAACAGGTCACATGAGCCAGCCTCCTGCAGAATGTCTGCAGATTTTCTCAAGTTGCCTGACCTCCTACAATCAGGTGGAAATGTGCAACCCTGGCCTCCCAGTGCTCAGGAGGCTGCTGACACTTGGGGCATCTTTAGTCCCCATGAACAAATGGGGATTCCAGGACATCAAAGCAGCCACATATTCTCATTGGGATCCTTCTAAAACTGACCTTTATTTTTCTGTCTTCTATTCCATCAGACTTCTCCTCTTCCAGCACTTGCAGGACATTGTAACAAGTAAAATTAGTCCTGCGCCTGTAGAGTACTCAGTCACTGCTGTCCCTGTCTCCATCACCCCTTCTGCTCATTGAGCAAACTCTACTGTCCTTTGCTCCCTTCCTCCTTTAGCTGGATTTCATGGCGGATTTAAAAACTCAGCCAGCTTTCCTCCAATACCCCGTCAGCCTCAAATCCTGTGTCAATTTTCTAGTCATTACTAGTCTGACAAAAAATCCAACTCTGGATTAAGGCTATCTGCCTTCTCCATGTCTAAGTTCCAACAAAATAACTTCTGCTGGAAAAAGAGCACAACTAAGCAGAATGCTGTTGAGGAGAATCCACGCTGCATGGAATCCAACCTCAGCTGGTCCTCCTTCAATGCTCCCCACAACATTTCTAATTCCCAACCAACTTGTCCCTCTCATCTTCACCAGTCGCTCACCCACTGAAGAGTGGCTTTCATGCAAGCCACTTTGCTGATAGTGCTCCCTGCAAACCCCTTCTATCTGCTAGTCAGTGAGATCATACTTCTCTTCTGTAATTGAAATAATTTTCTGCTGGTTTCTATAACAACTCACACCCCTAATGTTCTCTTAAATGATTCTCTCATCCCTCACTATTCTTTCTGGATTTCTCCACTGATCCAATTACTATGGGTGATCTTCTCAAGGCTGCATCAGGACCTGTGCTAACTCTACACTCTGTCCCTTGACAATTCTCACCTTCTCATAGGCATTCCTTTACTAACTGCTTTCTTCATGATACCTCCACATCCAGCCACGATCTTGCTCCAGAGTCCAAGCTTATGCATCTAATTATGTATTTGCCTATTTCCTTAGAAATCCATGTTTCTGTTCTCACCACCTGGATAAAGTATAGTCATGTTCATGGACAGATGTAGACCAAAGGAGCAGGCTTGTTTGACTAAATCCTACATAACTTTTGGGTTTTAGCCTAGATATTGCCTTCCATATATGTTAAATATAGATTCAGTATTATTTCTATTGTATTGCATCCTGAACTTTTATCATACCACTTAGGACACATAATTTCTTATATAATTTTCTATCCCTCTCAGCCATCTGTAAACTGGTTCCATCCATGAGGGCTGAGAGAAAACTGATTTTTTTCTTTGACTATTTTATTCCCAGCTTTATACAGTCTACCCAACAGGTGCTTATGTTACCAAGATAAACTGAACTCAATGGAATTTAATTGTGCCTGAGAATATGGGCCACCAGAACTAGGCTATTTGGTCCTACCCTGTTAATCTCCATGTCTCAGCTGTCACTTTCTAGGGATGGTGGTACAGACATTTTCCTCAAAATCCCTTCTCCAACCTTATCACCTCTTGCCAATAGATGCCAAGTAAGCTACTGATCTATGCATTTTTCTGGGAATAGAAATCTATAGGCCCACTTGGGTTCAGCTTTACACCTCACCACACTTAGAAAGTCCTCCTCATGGGTGGCGTGGTGGCTCACACCTATAATCCCAGCACCTTGGGAGGCCGAGGCAGGTGGATCATGAGGTCAAGAGATTGAGACCACCCTGGCCAACATGGTGAAACCCCGTCTCTACTAAAAAATACAAAAATTAGCTGGGTGTGGTGGCAAGCGCCTGTAGTCCCAGCTACTTGGGAAGCTAAGACAGGAGAATTGCTTGAACCCGAGAGGTGGAGATTGCAGAGAGCCAAGATCACGCCACTGCACTCCAGCCTGGTGCCTGGCGACACAGCGAGACTCTGTTTCAAAGAAAAAAGTCTTCCCCACAATTATTTTTTCCCCTCAATTTATTTCTATTTTTTAACGTGCTGAAATCTTTAATCTACCTGAAGCCTGTTTGGCTAGAAACTTACCTTTACTTTTTCCAATTAGTAAGTTATCTTAGCACTATTTATGTAATTCTTCAACTATTCTGCCATGATCTAAAATTTCAACTCTATAACTAGTAGAATCTTCTAGCACCCTGGCAAAGAGTATAGACCCTAGATTCAGCTGCTCAGAACCAATTCCACACTGACACTCAATAGACTTTGGGCAGATCACTTAATCTCATTGTGATTAATTTATAAGTAAAATGCTTAAAGTGGTACTAATACAGAGAAGATCTTTTGTGCTACTGTGTATTGTTACTGTAATCTGATTTCAAATTTTATTCTTCAGCTCCATTTACTTTATTGTTGAACTTGTGCCACATTAATTGCTGTAAATGGATAACACATTTTCATGTCTAAGAGAATATTATTAATTCCAGTCCCTTTTAAAAAAATACTTTTCTACTCTTATGTAATTATTATAAAGTACAATTCTTTGTCCTCCAAATATTAATTTAAAAAGTCCACTACCACTTATGTATTTATTTCTATGGGTCAGGCATTGTATTAAAAGCTTTATTTATATAGGTAACCAATTTACTCATTTGAGATATGTTTTATTATTATATTTGCTTTATGAACTCAGAGAATAAAGGTTGTAGGCATTAAGTAACTCAGGTTGGCTAAGTCTAAAATTTGTATCCTATATGACTATACAACATATCATTTTCGTTAAAGAAACAAAATTTTTATTTTGAGACAGTGTCTTGGTCTGTCGCCCAGGCTGGAGTACAGTTGTGATATGTTGGCTGACTGCAACCTCTGCTTCCTGGTTCAAGTGATTCACCTGCCTCAGCCTCCTGAGTAGCTTGGACTACAGGTGTACATCACCACACCCAGCTAATTTTGTATTTTTAGTGGAGACGGGATTTCACCATGTTGGCCAGGCTGGTCTCAAACTCCTGGCCTCAAGTAATTCACCTGCCTCAGCCTCCCAAAGTGTTGGGATTACAGGGGTGAACCACCACACCTGGCCATAAAGAAACAAACTCTTGATGAAATTAGGATAGGATTTGGGTTAAACACAGATTAATCTGGGAAGAACTGACACTGTTGACTACTATCTTCTTGTTCAATATTGTGGTTAGTTACTCTTTTATCCCATTATCTATGCTCTTCATTGAAGTTTTATATTAGTATAACTAATGTTTACAGTTTTTACTATATTGTAGGCACTGTTAGAATGCTTTACAAAAATTAATTATTCTAATTCTCACAATGACCATATGACTTTGGCATTATTATTATTAATTTCATAGATAGAAGACCAAGGACAAAAAAGGCATAGAGATGTCCCTTTAAATTAAATGACTTAATGACTTAATATTACCTAGCCAGTGAGTGATAAAACTAGTATTTTTGTTACACACTCTTTGTTCCAGAATCCATGACTTTAGTCAGTGATAAGGTTTGAATTTGTATCCCCACCAAAATCTCTTGTCAAACTGTAATCCCCAATGTTAGAGGATGGGCCTGGTGGAAGGTGATTGGCTCATGGGGGTGATTTCCCCCTTGCTGTTCTCACGATAGTGAGTTAAATCCCATGCGATCTGGTTGTTTACTACAAGTGTGTGGCACCTCCCCTTTCACTCTCTCTCTTCCTACTGCTCCATTCACTAAAACAGAAAATTGGTATTGAGAAGTGAGGCATTGCTATAAAGACACCTGAAAGTGTAGAAGCAACTTTGAAACTGGGTAACAGGCAGAGGGTGCAAGAGTTTGAAGAGCTCAGAAGAAGACAGGAAGATGTGGGAAAGTTTGGAACTTCCTAGCGATTTGTAGAATGGTTTGACCAAAATGCTGATAGTGATGTGGACAATGAAATCCATACTGAGGTGATCTCAGATGAAGATGAGGAACTTATTGTGAACTGGAGTGAAAGTCACTCTTGCTATGCTTTAGCAAAGAGACTGGTGGCACTTTGTCCCTGCCCTAGAGAGCTGTGGAACTCTGAACTTGAGAGTGATGATTTAGGGTATTTGGTGGAAGAAATTTCTAAGCAGCAGTGTTCAAGAAGTCACCTGGCTGCTTCTATCAGCATATGGTCATATGCATGAGCAAATAGATGATCTGAAATTGGAACTTAAACTTAAAAGGAGAGCAGAATATAAAAGCTCAGAAAACTTGCAGCCTGACCATGTGGTAGAAAAGAAGAACCCATTTTCTGGGGAGAAATTCAAGCCAGCTTCAGAAATTTGCATAGGTAAAGAGAAGTCCAATGTTAATAGCCAAAACAATGGTGAAAATGCCCTTGCAGGCATTTCAGAGACCTTTGCAGGAGCCCCTCCCATTACAGGCTTGAAGGCATTGGCAAGAATAATGGTTTAAGGCAGGTCCAAGCCCCAGATACATCTCAGGCTGCTGCTCCAGAGGCTGCAAAACAGAAGCCTAGGCAGTTTCCAGGGGGTATGAAGCCTGGAGGTTCAGTGGACAAGAGTTGAGGCTTGGGAGCCTCTGCCTAGATTTCAGAAGATGTATGGAAATGCCTGGATATGCAGGCAGAAGTCTGCTGCAGGGGAAGAGCCCTCATGAAGAACCTCTACTAGGGCAGTGTGTTGGGGGGAAATGTGGGATTGAATCACGCAGGGTCCCCACTGGGGCACTGCTTAGTGGAGCTGTGAGAAGAGGGCTACCATCTTTCAGAACGCCGAATGAGAGATCCACTGACAACTTGTACTGTGTGCCTTGAAAAGCCATAGGCACTCAATGCCAGCCCATGAAAGTAGCCACAGAAGCTATACCCTGCAAAGCCACAGGGGTGGAAATGCCCAAGACATTAGGAGCCAACCCCTTATATCACTGTGGCCTGGACGTGAGAAGTGTAGTCCAAGGAGATTATTTTTGGGGGCTTTAAGATTTAAAGACTGCCCTGCTGGGCTTCAGACTTGCAAGAGGCCTGTAGTATCTTTGTCTTGGCTGATTTCTCCCTTTTGTAATGGGTGTCTTTATCCAGTGCCTGTAACCCCATTGTATCTTGGAAGTAAATAACTTATTTTTCATTTTACAGGCTCATAGGTGGAAGGGACTCACCTCGTCTCAGTTGAGACTTTGGACTGTGATCTTTTGAGTTAACGCTGAAATGAGTTCAGACTTGGGGCACTGTTGAGAAGAGATGACTGTATTTTGCAACATGAGAAGGACATGAAATTTGGGAGGGACCAGGGGCAGAAATAGCTTGGATTTGTGTCCCAGAACAAATCTCATGTCAAATTGTAATCCCCAATGTTGGACGTGGGGCTTCATGGGGAGTAACTGGATCTTAGAGATGGATTTCCCCCTTGCTAGTCTCATGATAGTGTGTGAGTTCTCATGAGATCTGGTTATTTAAAAGTGTGTAGCACCTCCTCATTTGCTTTTTTTCTCCTCCTACAGTAAGACATGCCTGCTTCCCTTTTGCCTTCTACCGTAAGTTTCATGAGGCCTCCTCAGCCATGCTTCTTGTATAGCCTACAGAACTTTGAATCAATTAAACCTCTTTTTATTTTCATAAATAACCCTGTTTCAGGTGGTTCTTTATAGCAATGTGAGAATGAACTAATATAGTCAGTAAGCTTTCAGACTGACTCAAATAATTTATAAATTTCTAGCTATGCATATTGTATTGACATTTGTAAATGGCAGTTTTTCTAACTATATTGTAACTGCTAATCTATATGAAAGCATTATTTATTTATTTTCCTTTTTAAATTATTGTTGTTGTTACTATTTTGAAAAGGAAATCTCAGTCTGTTGCCAGATTGGAGTGCAATGGCACAATCTTGACTCACTGCAACCTCCACCTTCTGGGTTCAAGGGATCCTCCTGCCTCAGACTCCCGAGTAGGTGGGACTACAGGTGCCTGCATGTATGGCTAATTTTTTGTATTTGAGTAGAGATAGTTTTTCACCATGTTGACCAGGATGATCTCAATCTCCTGACCTTGTGATCCACCCACCTGGGCCTCCCAAAGTGCTGGGATTACAGGCATGAGCCACCGCACCTGGCCTCCTTTTTAAACTTTTATTTTCAAGATGTAGACAAGAAAATTGTTACTGGTTTTTAATTGTTTTGATATACATAGACACTGTGAAGTAATCACCATAATTAAGCTAATTAACATATCAATTACTTCATATAAGATTTTGTGGGTGTGATGAGAAGACTTATGACCTACTCTTTCAGCAAATTTCAAATATACATTATTAACTATGGTTACCATGCTGCACATTTAATCTCAAGAATTTATTAATCTTATAAATGAAAGTTTGTAACCTTTGATCTATATCTTCCCATTCTCCCACCCCCAAACTTCTAGCTACCATCTTTCTACTCATTTTCTAAGGGTCCAATTTCTCTAAATTACACATATAAAAGACATCATGCAGCATTTTTCTTTCTGTGTCTGGCTTATTTTACTTGGCATAATGTCCTCCATCTATGTTTTTGCAGATGGCAGGATTTCCTTCTTTTTTAATGCTGAACAAAATGTGTGTGTGTGTGTGTGTGTGTGTGTGTGTGTGTGTGTGTGTCCCCTACAATTTCTTTATCCATTCATCCACTGGCAGACATTTAGGTTCCATATCTTGAATATAATTAACAATGCCACAAGGAACATGGGAATGCAGATATCTCTTTGGCATACTGATTTTAATTCCTTTTAATAATCCCACACATACCCATTACAGTGGGACTGCTATATGGTAGTTCTGTTTTTCATCTTTTGAGAAAATGCCATACCTAATGGCTCTATCAATTTTCAGACTCAGCATGAGGATTCTCTTTTCTCCTCACCTCACTAACACTTGTTATCATTTGGCTTTTTTATAACAGCCATCCTAACAGATGTGAGGTGGTATCTCATCATGATTTTGATTTCCATTTCCCTGATTAGTGATACTTAGGTCTTTTTATATATCTGTCGGGCATTTGTACATCTTTCTTGGAAAAATGTCTCTTCAGGTCCTTTGGCTATTTTAAAAGTTGGTTACAATAGCAAAGACCTGGAACCAAACCAAATGCCCATCGATGATAGACTGGATAGGAAAAATGTGGTACATATACACCATGGAATATTACGCAGCCATCAAAAACGATGAGTTCGTGTCCTTTGTTGGGACATGGATGAACCTGGAAACCATCATTCTCAGCAAACTGACACAAGAGCAGAAAATCAAACACCGCATGTTCTCACTCACAGGCAGGTGTTGAACAATGAGAACACATGGACACAGGGAGGGAAGCACTACACACTGGGGTCCGTTGGGGGGAAATGGGGGAGGGACGTGGGGTGGGGAGGTGGGAAGAGATAGCATGGAGAGAAATGACAGATACAGGTGAGGGGAAGGAAGGCAGCAAAGCACACTGCCATGTGTGTACCTATGCAATAATCTTGCATGTTCTTCACATGTACCCAAAAACCTAAAATGCAATAAAAAAGTTGGTTATGCGTGTTTTTTGTAAATAGTGAGTTATATAAGTTATGTTATACATTTTGGATATTAGCCTTCTCTCAGAGATACACTTTGAAAATATTTTTTCTCATTCCATCGGTTGCTTTTTCGTTTTATTGTTTCCTATGCTGTGCCAAAACTTTTTAGTTTGATGTAGATTTGTTTGCTTGGGTTTCTTCCCCCCTTTGGTTGCTTGTGCTTTTGGGGTCATAGTCACAAAATCATTGCCAAGATCAATGTTCAGGAACTTTTGCCCTATGTGTTCTTCTAGAATTAGTACATTTCCAGGGCTTACATTTAATTCTTATTCCATTTTAAATTGATTTCTATGTATGGTTTAACATAAGGGTTCAATTTCATTATTTTGCATGCAGACATCCAATTTTCCCAATGCCATTTATTGAAGATTGTCCTTTTCCCATTGTATGATCTTGATGCCTTTGTGAAAAACTAGTTGACCCTAGGTCAACTAGTAAGTGAGTTTATTTCTGGGACCTCTATTCCATTCCATTAGTCTTTGTGTCTGTTTTTATATCAGTACCATATTGTTCTATTTATTATTATAGCTTTGCAGTACACTTAAAAATCAGATAGCATGATGCCTCCAGTTTCGTTCTTTTGCTTAAGATTGCTTTGCTCTTCATGTTACCATCAAATTTTAGAATTATTTTTCTACTTCTGTAAAGAATGCCATTTTTGTGCAGACAACAATCATTGAATCTGTAGATCACTTCGGGTAGTATGGACATATTAACAATACTAATTATTCCAAACCATAAGCATGGGTTCTCTCTCAATTTGTGTTATCTTCCATTGCTTTCATCAGTGTTTTATACTTCTCAAGGTACAGATCTTTCTCCTCTTTAAATTTATTCATAAGCATTTTAATTCTTTTTGATGTTGTTGTAAATGAGATTTTAAAAAGATTTTCATTAAAGAAGCCCACTGTTAATTCAATATTATTGTATAGAAACATGAGTGGAATTTGTATGTTAATTTTGTAGCCTACAACTTCACTGAGTACATTAGTTTTAACCATTTTTTTGGTTGCATTTTTAGGGATTTTTTTTTTTTTTTTTTTACATACAAGACCACGTCATCTGCAAATGGAGATAATTTTACGTCTTGCTTTCCAATATGGTGTCTTTCATTTCCTTCTCTTGCCTAATTGCTCTGGCTAGGACTTCCAGCCCTATGCTGAATAGATGTGGCAAGAATAGGCATCCTTGTCTTGTGCCTGATCTTAGAAGAAAAGCTTTTTCCTCTAAGCATCTTCTAACATCGAGGATGATGTTAGCTGCAGCCTTGTCATATATGCCCTTTATTATGGTTAGGTGCATTTTCGTCTTTTCCTAATTGTTTGGGAGTTTTTAATCATGAAAAGGTGTTTCACAATGAGATAAAAAATTTGTCAACTGTGAAAGCACTGGTTTATATATATCATCTTGCTGCCCTGTTGGAAGATTACTAATTCTAATCATGTATCAATCAGTTACCCTGGGTTACATAAATCAGTTCGTTTTTCAACATTCAGAATATATCATTTCATATTGTTTTAAAGAATGTTCTGATTAGCATTTCCTGAACAATTTTAAATAGATTTTGCACTAAACATAATTGCCCATACTGCACCTCAGTGGGAAAGTGGGAAAACCTCTAGTTTTTCACATGTAAGAAAGACTTAACTTTTTTTTTTTTTAGGCAGATAATACTTAAGCTGTTCAGGAAACATTGGGGATTAAGGTGCTTATATTCAGTCAGTTACTATTATTTCCTGGATCTTTCATTATTCAAGGTACAACCACCACCCCCATTCTGCAAAACAGACCCATATATCTTGTTAAGACAGCGGTGCATCAACCAGTAGGACTCTGCTCTCCATAACACACATATATCACATTGGCATTTGTAAAGTAAAAGAACAGGAATCAGAAGAAACTTATTACTCTTATTCTTGACATGATCAATCATTCCAAGTTTACTTAAGATCATGCCATAATAAATTATATTAATAGATAATTTTTAAGGAAGAAGTACATGGATTGTTCAGCTCATGGTCATGTGTTTTGGCTGAAATAAATCAACATACAAAGGGAAAAAGCTGTGCTTATATTGATTGATTATTTTCATTCAGGGTTTAAGAATCAAATAAGATCAATCCAAATGTACTAGAAGCAGCCCTAAGTAGCTTTCATACATTCCATGTACGATTACCCAGGAAGTAAACATCACACACACTGTGGTTTCAGTAATTGAAGCAGCTGCTAATGCAGCTCCAGATCTCCCAAGCTGCTTTTTTTTTTTCTTTCAATGATGACACACACTTATTTGGTTTCTAATATGGGAGGTACTGAGTTAACCATTTTGACTTATTTCCATAACAGCATTATCAAAGTTGTACCTGTAGCAGATTATTCTTTGATTCGGTTAAAAAAATTAATAAATAAATCATTTAAGTTTTAAAGTAGCTCTGAATAATTCCTTTCCAAATCTGTTTCAGGCTTTTAGAATTCAGACATGGTTACATAAAAAGTGAACCATAAATTGGCATGAGACTATAAATTACAGTCAAAAAAGACCTACGTTTCAAGCAAGAAGAATTTGTATTTTTTAAATATTTGTGCATGCTTTTTCAGTTTTAATTCATATATACATTACCTAGAAATACAATCAATACATGGTTTTAGGTCTCTCCTCTTTAATTCCATGTGCAATGTTACCCTGTGCAAAACACTCTAGAAAATAAGAGCAGTCTAAGCTCACTTCATAAAACCTCTACCTTTGCTCAGCACAACCCTATACCATCCTGCTTCTATACCCTTGATGAACATTCCCAGAAAAAAAAAAATACAAATATGAACCAGAACCACTAAGCGACCTCATTTTTGCCCTTCGAGTATTAGGTAAAGGTTCTTTGTTTCACAGATTCTCTCTCTCAGCCGTGAGACAGGTTATTCCAAACAAACACTGCACGGTTACCACCAATGAGCCCACCAATCATTGATCTCAAGAGATAACTCTTGTTCCTTCTGATCCATGAACAGTAGAAACTCATTGACAGGAAAGCCTTCACCACCACCCCCCTTATTGCAGATGAATGTTAAAGCAGAGCGACAAAGGATGTACAAGTAACAACCTTGTAAATGCAAGCTCAGTAACAGTGACAAAAAGCAGTTAATGATAAGACAGTCCATCCCAAAAATTCTGAGATGCTCATTTCTTCCTATTTTAAGGTTTCTGAAATCACAACAAAGAGGACAGGCAGTATCTTCTTACAATCACTTTCAGCCAGATGGTGGCCATGGTAGTTTTCAAGCCCAATGCAGGTGAGAACTTGGCCTCTGTGTATCATTCAACAAACTCTTGAAGAGCTTTGAGTTAGGAATATCAGTTGTGGTTGTTGTCTGAAAACATTCCAGTAACATATTCTGATGAGACCAAGAAAATAAAACCTGAAGAATGTGTATCAACAGCTTGTAAGTCAAGCACAGAAGGCAATCGTGAGACACTTCTCAAAAATGCCCAGCAGTCTCACCACTTTTTATGTCACTGAGGGTGGCGGTGTGGGGAAAACTAAGACACTGATGGCTCAGCATCAAATGTGAATCAGAAGAGAAAGACTGTGAAATATTTTTGGGGAATTCTTAAGTCACCTTGTTGAATTTGTATTTTCATTTTTAAAGAATGTGCAACAATAATATAATCAAAGATGATAAAAATTTATATCTAGATTGAGTCTAAACCAGCTTTTCCAATCATTATAACATAAAAATATGAAGTAACACAAAAGCACTGTGGCCTACTTTGCATGCTAACATAGTTGTATTCAACTTGCTTGCTCTCTCTGTTTCTGATTCCCTCCCTCTTCTTTCTCTCTCCTCTTTCTCTCTCCTTCCTTTCTTCCTTTCTTAGCATAGATAAAATAACCATACATATTAAATTCAAAGTGCCTCAGGTTTTATGAGTTGGCAAAGATTTAAATAATGCTAGTAATTCCAACCATCAGTCAAAGAATTAGTGACAATCACACTAAAACTGACAATGTAAATTGCATTTTTTTTCAGATTAATATTGTATCAAGTACGTTTTAAATAACTTCGATTGGTAAATCAATCAAAATAACTTTAAAAAATCATTTTGATAAACCCACTGTGCATAAAATTCAAATACTTTTAAACTTAACCCCAAGCTCAGTATCACACAATATACGCATGTAACAAGCTTTCACATGTACCCCCTGAATCTAAAAGCTGAAATTATAAAAAGGAGAAAATGAAAAAACTTAAACTTAATGCTTATTTTGAATGATATGAAAACCTAAGTTGCTTCTAACCTTATGACTTTTGTTATATAGGTGGTTATAATTTTATTTAAAGTGGTTAAAAATCATTTTCTCAAAATCATCATCCAGAAAAACACTCTATTTTATTACTAAACCAAATTTTTATTTTTCAAAAATTGCTAAATTCATATTTTAATCTATTAGCTACACAAGTATTTCCTGAATACTTCCATTGAAATTACAGTCAGCTTCCTCTTTTAAGTTTTATAAAGATTATGAAACTTTCATTATTACATCTTTTTAACCAAGTGAGAATAAAAAAGCCTTGAAAATATCTTGTATGCATCTGTGCGTGTTCATATCGACACATGATCTACTGCCTGCATTACATAAACCTAGTCCAAGTAACTTTTGCAGACAAGGAAAAATGTAATTGCCAGAAGTGAGAAGCAAGAGCAGGATGAAGAAATAAATCTGTATTACTTTCCCTAATACATATCAGAGATACTGCAATTAGCTCCATGGCAGCATTCTGAATCTATCTGTTGTTTCACAGCAGATCAGGAGCAGTTAAGTCATATTACTGACAATCAAGGAATAAACAGAATCCATTATGGGAAAGCTCTTATTTCCTGGTTTCCTGTGCTATCTGTATTGTTGTAATCCATGGAAACTCACTAAACTGAAAAAAACTGACATCCCTCATCTATGTCAAAGCCATAAAAACATTACAGTCAATGTCTTGAAGTCACTTGAGCCCCCTGGCTTCATGCACTCAGCCTGTAAGCTTTCCATAAGTGACAGCTGATTGCTGAGGGGAGGATGCGACAAATGAGTGAATTAAAAATTTACACTGCGCTATATGAATATATTTCCTGACAATCAGCATTACTGGCTGCTAAAATGAGTTTCCAAAAGATGTACAGACCTTGAAATTTTAAATCACAGTTTCATCTAGTAACACAAATCACATTTTTATTTAGTTTACAAAGGATTACTGAAAGGAATTGAGAGATCAATTATGAATTAAATATTATCATAAAACAGAGCTTATAGCAAGATCACATTTAGCAATTATTTGATAGTTTAATAAAAAGTTTAAAAAATTCATTTCAGTTGATTGTGCTTTAATGGTTGTTTACTTGCAAATAAGGTTGACCCTTTATCTATTGGTTCCTCATCCATTCCACGAATGGCAGATCAACATTATTTAGAAAGAAATTTTAAAAATAAAACAATACAAATAATACAAGTAAAAACAATACACTATAACATTATTTTCATAGCATTTACATTGTATTAGGTATTATAATTAACATACAGATGATTTGAAGTATATAGGAGGATATGCATAGGTTACATGCAAACGCCACATCATTTTGTATAAGAAACTTGAGCATCTGTGAATTTGGGTGTCTGCCAGGGGTGTCCTGGAACCAATCCTCCTCAGATACCAAGAGCATATACTAGTAAGACTGTATTCTTAATATAGTATATGCAATTAGACTGAATCCTTAACTCCTATAAAAGAATAAGTTCATGTCTGGACTGTAGACTTCAAGGCATCATTCTCCTATTTGTCTGGTACATTATAGCTTTCAAGTGTTTGCAAGCACACTGATGCAAGGACACACAACTGATACATGGCTCTACATCCAGAACTAGAACAAGGGAACATGGAACAAGGACCCCTGATGGCTGCTCAACAGACCCTCCCTACACAGATGCAGTGGCCACTCCATACCATCCAGCATGTGACACATTAAGCCCAAATGCAACTATGATAAGGGCCACTGTTTCCTGCATTAGGCCCTGGTGTTTTAATGTTTTTTTTATTTATTTAATGTTTGTTTCTTCTAATCGACTTTCTGAAATGGTAGCTGCCTAATTCTATAATTTTGACCCTGAAGGTAGCTCCATTTTCAACCCTTACTCTAGAATTCAGCCTTACTGGAAGGAAACTACATTGTTTAGTTTTGTGAAGATTTTTCTGTCCTCAACATATCATCTTGCTGCCTTTATAAAAAAAAAATCAATTGACTATCAAGATAGGGCTGTTTATTTTCTATACTTAAACCAAAGCCATACTGGTTGCTCAGACCTTTTAAGTTTTTATTTACTTGTTATATGAGTTACTGAGAGATGGATGCTGAAATTTCCAAGCATGGCTGTATTTTCTGTTTCAGCCTTTAACTCTATCAATGTTTGTTTTATATGTTTTGAAATTCTATTATTACATAAACATACATTAGGAATATTATGTTTTTCTGTTTCTACATAAAGACTTAAATCACACTAATTTTTGTTTTTCCTATGTTTACTTTGACAAAAATTAATAATAATGGTAATTATCTGATATTTGCTTTTACATGATTATTGTTTGCATAAAATAATTCTTTCACTTTTCTTTCAAAACATCTGTGACATTGTATTTCAAATGCAACTTTTTTAGACAGTTGGGTTTTGGTTTTTACCCAATATAGTGACTTGTACCCTTTAAATAGAATGTTTAGTCCATTTATCTTTAATGTAATTATTAATAACATTGGATTCAGTCTACTATTTTTATACATTTTTTATCTGCTGATAATTCACTGCAGGAAGTGTGTGTTATATTGTTACCTCTAAGGTGTGTTGCCTTTTTATCTAGCCAGTAGTTGAGCTACAGGTGGAGCACTATGATTCCTTCAGGCTTTGGTTTAGGTTTTGTCATAGTCAGTGTGTTCTGTTTTACTCTGTAGTAACAGGAGATCACTTTTACTCTAGGCTGTGCATATTAGTTCATTCTCACACAGCTATAAACACATATCTAAGACTGAGCAATTTATAAAGGAAAGTGGACTCACAGTTCTGCATTGCTGGGGAGACTTCAGGAAACTTACAATCATGGAGGAAGGTGAGACAGAAGCAAAGGCATGTTTTACATGGTAGCAGGTATGAGAGAGAAGTGCATAATAACGGAAAAGCCCCACAGTTATCAAACAACTAGATCATGTGGGAACTCACTCACTATCACAAGAACAGCAGGAGGGAAACCAACCTCATGATCCAATCACCTCCCACCAGGTTTTGCCCTCCAAGAGATTTGCGTGATATTTATGTGGTTCTTACTTCCAAACTGTGGCTACTGGGGGGATCTCAGTTGAATGCCCAAGTTTATCAGCAAGGTTCCTTCACTCTGATTAAACCAGAAATCCAAAATTTCCCTTTATTACATGACCTCTGACGGTTCCACAGCAGCTGTTTTATCTGAAATCTTTGGAATCTCATCGTGTGCATGTGTATGCAGCCCTCAGCAAAGGACCTGAGAAAACAACCATGCAGACTTTACATTCCTCACCTTCTCTGATAGCCTCTGATGTTCACATTCCAATTTCCTCAGCAGTACCAAACTGATCTCAGCCCCTTATCTCACCAAGACACCAACTTTCTGCAATTTGGCTTTCCCTCCTGTGTCAGTGTTGGGAAATTACTTGTAGACAGAGTTGGGACAAACATGAGTCTTATCTCAGTTGCTTCCTTTCCCTCAATAACCAAGCCCTGCATCAGTTGTCCAAAGCCCGAAAACAGTTGCTTCATATATTTTCCAGTTTTATCATTGTTTATGTCATGAGCGTCCATCAGCTGCCAGTAACGTCTTTATGGCCAGAAGGAGAATTTCAGGCAAATGTATGTTAAGAAGGGTTTCCTGTAGTAGTAATAGTATGTAATACTTTCAGGAGAATTGTAAACACTTAATAGGCTAGAATATTGGATACTTATCCTGAAGTAGTGAGAAGACAGGATGGAATCAGATTTTAAACTTCTTTAGCTGTCAATAAAGAGTCTTTACTAGATTAGCAATGGAGAAACTTTAAAGAAATTTGAGCTGATGGGATGAGATCAACAGCTTCTGCTTGAAGAAATTTTAATCTGGGTGAATTTATCAGGTAATTGTAATGGAATAAGATCTGCATAGGCAGACCAGTTAAGAAGATGCTACCTGAGATCACAAGGCCATGAACAAGGATAAGGGCAGGAGAAATTTAATGAAAGAATGGGAATAAGTTACTTTATGAGGGTCTACTATTGGATGAGTATGGTACAAGAAAAGTATCAGTTAAAGTGCAATCAAAAGTGTGGAGCCTGCCTGATTTAGGGAAAAAGAGAATGCTCATTGGACAGAAGGGATTTGGGAAAAATATCTGACTCTGGGAACAATTACATTAATGGTAACATTTTTGAGTATGAGGCTGGTAAGATATCAAACCTTGAAAGAGAAGATGCCCAGATGGAAATGTCCAATAGATGCCTAAATATATGGGTCTACAGCCTCTGGAGTAGGCTCACTTCCCAAAAGAAATCTGAGGATTTTGTATACATGTAGGCAATGAGTAAGTTACACAAGGAAACAAATTAGGATAAAATAGAATTTGGGAGGAAAAACAATTTGAGAAAGAGAAGATGGTGACATTGACAGTGTTTAATTATTGATACTTTGGTATTCTTAAAAAAAAATCCACATATTTAAATTATTAGTCTAGTTTGTTTGTGTGTAGATGTGTGCATGTATTGCAAGTTGAAATAATAACCTTAAAAATGTCTTAGTTTATTAAGTAATATTAACTCACATGATCATAAGATCCCACAATAGGCTGTCTGCAAGCTGAGGAGAAAGGAAGCCAGTCTGAATCCCAAAGATGAAGAACTTGGAGTCCAATGTTTGAGGGCAGGAAGTATCCAGCACCGGAGAAAGATGGAAGCTGGGAGGCTAAGCCAGTCCAGGCTTTTTATAATTTTCTGCCTGCTTTATATTCTACCTATGTTGGCAGCTGATTAGATAGTATCCACTCAGATTATGGGCAGGTTTGCCTTCCCAGCCCACTGACTCGATGTTGCTCTCCTTTGGGAACACCCTCACAGACACACCCAGGATCAATACCTTACATCCTTCAATCCAACCAAGTTAACACTCAGCATTAACCACCAAGATTCTCGTAGGAGCATAAATTCTATTGTGAGCTGTGCATGCAAGAAATCTAGGTTCTGTACTCTTTATGAGATGGGACAGTTTCATCCCCCAAACATCCCCCTCCCTCCCTATCCCAAAACCCCATCCACTGAAAAACTAACTTCCACAAAGCTGGTCCACATGAGTGTCGAAAAAGTTGGGAGATTTTCCACAAAGTGTCGAAAAAGTTGGAGACTGCTGGTCTCCATGAAAGCTGCAAGTAAAAAAATAAAGCAGACAAAATATTTCCAGTCTGTACCCACCTGAGAAGGCACACACCAGAGCATCATGTCAAGACCAGGATGTTATTAAGCCATGCGTTGTGAGAATGAGAAGTGAGACAAGCACCAAATGATTCTCAGCTATTTTTAAGATTTTTGTTTTAAGAAATACCTCTAGTTGGGGTCTAAAGAAATGCAAAGCTCCAACACAGCACCCATAGAGTCACTGCAGATGGCCTGCCATACATTTGCACTTTCTGTAAAGTGGCCATGACATCATAAAAAATGTGTCTGCATAATTGATTTGAAATATAAGACTCTGACAAAAATTAGATCACCCTAATGTTCTCCACTTGTCTTTAGATTGATCCATATTAAAAAGACAATCAAATTTTCCCACTAAAGAGAAGATATTCAATCATGAACTTGATTTTTCCATTCCTATCTGCAATCAACATTTTAATATATACAGCCTATCAATAAGTACAGTGGAAAACAGAGTTATATAACTACTAAAGTGCTTAATGAGTAGAACAGAGATATTCCTGGAAGAAAAAGATATCTATTCCTGGAAAACAACAATGAGTAAAATCATTAAAACGTGATGTATTTCTAACAGCATGAACTAAACTACATGTGTGTGTGTATAAAGTGCATGTGGTTTCAACAAATACAATAAATTTTTTTCTTAATTATCATCCCCAAATACTCCATTCTAATGAAGTATTTAGAAACAAGAGCCTAATAAAGCCAAATTTAAACTTAGAAAAACCTTAAAATTATTTTCCAATACAAAGACTGTATAAATCAAAGATTATTATAATTAAAATATTTCAGAATCGAATCATAATTTGACCTAGAGAGAATAAGAAAATAAGTACAATAAAGTGTTTGATATGTGTTATAATAAAGATATTCTTTATCATTGTATTCACAGCTAATAGCATTAAATTATATTAGTTTGTGAAATTAATTTTAATGATAGTAAAAGAGATTTGATTGGAAACACTCCCAAGTAGCATTTCTTAGCAAGCCAAGAAGGCTGAAACCATCTCAAGACTAGATGCTATTCCTTCTTCAAATTCCATTAGTCACCAACATATCTCAAAACTACAGAGAACTTAATGTAAAAAGTTTAGTCTGGAAATTTGTTCAGACCTGAATGTCTCAGTTAAAGCTGCTAATGAAAATGTTATTTCATAATAATATAAATTGGTTGCTAACCTTGATAACTTTATTCAAAATATCATATCTATCAAATACTTATATATATACTATATTGTTATCAATAGAACGTTTTTTAAAACTTCACTTCTGTGTCATACCTTGACAAACATTAAGAGTTTTCAGGGCTGACTATATCAAGTTGACCCTTATAAATTAAAATACAGGCTGGGCATGGTGGTTCACGCCTGTAATCCCAACACTTTGGGATTTGAGGTGGGCAGATTGCAAGGTCAGGAAATCAGGACCATCCTGGTCAACATGGTGAAAACCTCAACTCTACTAAAAATACAAACATTAGCTGGAGATGTTGGTGCACGCCTGTAAACCCAGCTACTCAGGAGGCTGAGGTAGGAGAATCACTTGAACCACGAAGTCAGAGGTTGCAGTGAGCCAAGATGGTGTCACTGCACTCTAGCCTTCTGGCAACAGCAAGACTCCATCTCAAAATAAAAATATATATATATTATTATTTTTTGAGATACAGCCCGTGTGTGTGTGTGTGTGTGTGTGTGTGTGTGTATGCACATATATACGTGTATAGACACATATATACGCATATAGGTATATATACACACACACGTATATATACACACATATATACATATATATGTATATATACACATACACACATATATATGTGTATATACATACACAAACACACACACACACACACACACACTTTAAATTTTATAACAGAAACTCATGAAAGTACCAAAATCATTTATTACAGAAAAAACATTTGCTCATTTCCTAAATGTCAGATGGCCTTTGGGTTGAGATCCTTTTCACCCAAATTATGAGCTCCAATTCATTTCATTCACTATTTCCTCCATGGATACTTCCCAGGGAAAGTTAGAACTGATAATTTAGTCTTCCATTCTCCACAGAATGAAGTGCTCCAACAGGTCTTGTTCAGGGAATGAAGTATGAAGTCATTCTATATTGTTGGATTAAATATATAATTGTAAAATGAAAGCAAATTAATTGTATTGTGAAATCGCTGCTTTGAAGAATCCTAGTGAAAGGAATGCCTCCTCAGGATGAAAAGTCATGAAATTTTAATATTTGGTATCACAGGGTTTCCATTACTCAAGTTGCCAGCCTTCTTTTAATAGTGAGCACTAGAGTGAATTGAAATTCAATATCCCATCCAGATTTCCTATGAATAAATAAAGTCATGCTTGAGTTTACAAATAACTGGGTTAATATTTGCTATTGGTGCATAGTGCATCTCCATTCAGAGCTTAATAGCGAAATTGTGTAGTCTGTGGGCTAGCTGGGAACCTTGCCTGTGACTCTCAGCTCCACTACTTACCAGCTATGAGACAGTGAGCAAGTTATTCCACTCTGCTGCTTCATTGAGAGTTTGTGTCCTTTATAGGGACATGGATGAATCTGGAAACCATAATTCTCAGCAAACAGACACAAGAGCAGAAAATCAAACACCGCATGTTCTCACTCATAGGCAGGTGTTGAACAATGAGAACACATGGACACAGTGAGGGGAGCATCACACACTGGGGTCTGTTGGGGGGAACTAGGGGAGGGACAGCGGGGCATGGGGAGTTGGGGAGGGATAGCATGGGGAGAAATGCCAGATATAGGTGATGAGGAGGAAGGCAGCAAATCACACTGTCACGTGTGTACCTATGCAACAATCTTGCATGTTCTTCACATGTACCCCAAAACCTAAAATGCAATAAAATAAATAAAAAATAAAAAAAGAATGCAGATCGTGATACCTACATTACAGAGTTGTGGTACTAGTTTACAGAAGTGGTTCTGAATAACACCCAGTTCTACCATATAGCATAAAAACAGAATGCCTGAGCCCATGTATAATTCTTAGGACATTTTCACAACCACAATGTTACTGTCTTTAGGGATTTCACTTGAGGAGAAAATAGACTAAGTGACAGGAGGGTTTTCTCTCATTTGAGAAGCAGTAATTTGGTTTTATAGGTCAATGCTATATGAAATATTATCTTCAAGCATGGCTACTTCTTGGGGAGTTTTTATATTCCGCAACGACAGATTTACCTAATGGCTTGTATATTCAATAAAAAATATCAACTTGCTCATCTTCTCTCTATCATAATACTGATGTAAAACAGAGAGCAAAGTGAGATGTGTATTCCAGGGCCAGTTGAGTGAGAGGAGAAAGAGGCAACGAAAACCCTAACTTTCCTGACTCACATTGTTTAAACACATTTGTTTTGTCCTTCCAAGTGGACCACAAGGGTTATCCTCCTGCTTCACAATACAGTGTTATGCTTAAAAGATGACAGCAGAAATATGTAGGGGAAAACAAAATGTATCATTTTTCTTAATCAGGAATCATATATATTATGAGCAAAGAAATACAATTTCTAAAGATCTAAGCTTTTCACTAGACTTGCATGCAGTGACCATATGATTATTAAATTTTTAACCAAGCTGAATGTATACTACAGGATGATAGCCAAGAAGGGTGACACTTAAGCCCCAAACCTAAGATTTAGGGGACTAAAGGCACACACACAAATTGCAACCTGAAATAAAGTCATAGCCTGTGGTATAACTGCAAAGTCTGTGCACTGCAAAAAAGCACCTGGAGAAAGAGGTAATTAGAGGCTGAAATTGGATGCTCATTAAATTATCTAAGCTATGCACCCTCCAGGTCTAGGGCTGTGTCTTCCAGGAAGAAAAAACATTCCAAGTCAGCAGACTTGTATCAACCCAAAGGAAAAAACCAAACACCTCAAAAGTCCAGAATGAAATAAATACATTAAAAATGAAACAAAGATAAAAGAAATAATTATTTTCCCTTGAAAGATTATTGCACTCTTCAGAGACACTTTAAAGAGTTTTCATAGACAGGATTGTTTCAATTGTCACTTCAAAATTTAAAACCAAGTTTTTCACAGATTAAGTTGAAGGAGTACATTTGGATAAAAATAAGTGTGCTGTAATGTGAGCATAAAATGGAACTAAGCGTGCCTCATCATTGGAATTGTTCTCTTTCTTGGCCTGTTTCTGTAATGTACAAGGGAAGGAAACCACTTGAGATTTTCAACTACTCTTTTTTAATGTAAAGTGAATCAATTCTTCTTCACTTCAAATTGAGAGAATCTGATTTCTATGAAACTAATGTAAAGTCCACAAACTTGTACAAATAAGGCCAAAATTATTCTAATATTCTAGTTTATCACTTCAATACTCACGGGTTTTATAATCAGAAAATGCAGGGTCTCTATTTTGGGAACCCATCACTCCTGAATTTTTCAGAAGTTCTAAAACTTACACAGTCTTTTTATATAAGATAAATCGCATTTTCCCACTCAAGCAGGAAGTAGTAGAGAAAACAGAAAGTAATTATTGTAGATATTCACTTTCTATAATTCTCTCCTTAAGTAGTTCTCTCTCAACTAATTTATAGGTATAGCTATCATTATACAGATAAATATCCAGATATAAATGCCACTATTTTATAAACGCATGTTTGAGGCTTTTTCAGTTTTTTTTTTTATTTTTTGGGAAAACTGCTTTAAATGTTGAGCAAAGACTTATTTGAAATTGTAGTAAATGATCATGCATAAGTTTTGGGTTTGATGAGTTAAAATTACTTTGCAATACTGTTGCTTTACATTCAGAAATTCAGTCTAATCTTTTTCTCATACTTTATAATCTTATTCTGAAGGCTGTGTTTTACTGTTTTGTAAGTTTGTGCAATGGCCTCAAGCCCAAAGTACCATAGATTTGAATTTAAATTACCATGCTGAATTATTTAACCCATATTAGAAAGTCAGCTAATTTTTGCATGAAAAGTGAAGAGAGAATTTAGGCAAGACATAAGTAACTTCAGATAATAGAGAAAAATAAATATAAAACTGATAAAAAGTGTATCTAAATGTTTGAGCCTCTATGACTGATCAGCATATGAGTCTTAAATCCGAGCCACAGAAAGAGTGAAGTGTCCAAGTGTTGGCTGAGGGGTGACGGTTTTGATTTGTGCATGTCCTCTATATCATAATTATGACTAGATTGGCAAGACCTGGGTATATTCAACCTAATTAAAAAAAATAAAGCCCAATTTATTCACAGAGGTTTGGGAAACAGATTAAGTTATCATTAGAAAAAGTCCTGCTTAAACTACAAGAAGTAAATGCAGCGAGTTCTTGATTTCCAAACAAACTCTGCAATGTTGTTACTCTAAGTGTTGATTCTCTGAATATCTTTTGAATTCCAAACACAAGGTACACCAGCAGATTTTCAAGTGAAACCATATTTACAGCTTTTCCTCCTAATAATCCACTGACTTTCAAAATTATAGCAAGGTTACAAGACAGTATATCCGATAAAATATATGCCAAGTTCCATTATGGCCTTTCTAAGCAATTTAATGAAGACAGATTTTTTTCACATATGCATATATTTTATTACTTAACTTACTAATTTTAGAGTAGTTTTAGGTTCACATCAAAGCTAAAAGGACGGTACAAAGATTCCCCTATACCTCCTACTCTCCTACATGCAGAGTCTCCCCCATTATCAACATCCCCTACCAAAGTGGTACAGTTGTTATAACTGATGAGCCTACATTGATTCAACAAAATCATTTAAAGTCCATAGTTTACCTTAGGGTTCACTCTTCATATTGTGCATTCATATAACAACATGCATAGATAAACTCATGGACATGGATTTTTGTAGCGTTAGAGGTATATCATTACAAGTGGGATTGCTGAGTCAAAAGGTAAATGTATACATAGTATTTTTGTTTGCTTGTTTGTTTGAGATGGAATCTTACACTGTCGCCCAAGCTGGAGGGCAGAGGTGTGATCTTCAACCTCCTCCTCCCAGGTTCAAGCAATTCTCCTGCCTCAGCCTCCCAAGTAGATGGGATTACAGGCATACGCCACCATCCCTGCTTAACTTTTCTACCTGTTTTAGTAGAGATGGGGTTTCACCATGTTGGCTATGTTGGTCTTGATCTCCTGACCCTGTGATCCACCCTCCTCAGACATATATAGTTTTATCATATATTGCTATATTCTTTCCAGTGGAGTTATTGCAGGTTGCATTCCCCCCTGCAGTCTCTAAAAGAAGGCAGAATTTTTGAGGTGCCTAAAATATTTATTCAAACTTAGATCACCAATAAAAGTATTCTGAAAGGCACAGAACTGAAGAAAAATAAGGATTTACTCAAAAAAGTAGTAAAACAGGCATTTGATATGCAATACTCATACTTGAAATGGGAAACAAACCAATCAGGAAAACTAATGTATAGAAGAACAGAAACTCACTTTCCACAGGACCAGCCCTGTCCCTGTTTTAACTGTGATACCCAATTATCCAACAGCCACTGGCACTGCCCATGGAGACTGATCTCCATTGAACCTGTGTTCGCTTGGCAAGTACAGTCATTCTGAATCCAAGTAGCGATGAACGTCATTTGTCAGCAAGTGCAGTGGGAGGGAGGGAGGGTGACCAGAGCCCTCAGAGAAACCAGGGAGGGGCAGTTCTTATTCCTCACAGAATTCCATCTTCTCTCACTGCCTCTGCATAACCCAACGCCCCTCCAATTTTTAACTCTTTTTATATTTTGGTCTTTTGTCCCTCTATTTTTCATTCACCAATCCTTAAAATCACAGGGGACCCAGAAGAGATTTAAATGTAGCAACAATCAAAACATGTTTTTGTGAATGAAACACTCATAAATTCACTAAACATAAATATTAAAAAACTGTTATATATATATATATATATATAAATATTTTCAATTGCTTATACTGTGTGTGTGTGTGTGTGTGTATATATATATATATATATACATACATATATATATATATAACATTTTCAATTGCTTATACTGTGTGAATATATATATATATATAACATTTTCAATTGTGTATATACTATTTTCCTAGCTTTATCTCTACTGCCTTTTAGGTATAAAGAGAGCTTTATAGAACAGCTTTCCTTCCAAATGGACAGGCATTCTTAGATTAGGTACTTAAGTCCACATCACAACTTCACATTGTCACCCTTTCTGTGTCACCCTCAACTCTGTCCCAAATACTAAAAAATAAAAGGTGGGAAATTCTTAGAGTCATGGCAGTGATTTACACATTACATGTATCTTTAGTATTGTCAATCCAGGGCTTTTAGCACCCAATTTATGGGGTCAGGGGTAAAGATACAGGCCAGTGGGGTGAAATTCAGTGAATTAATATAATAAAGATAATCTCACAAAAGAGATGAGCATTTATGAGTGACATACATCTCCGAAGTTTAAGAACAGCACTTAGCATACTAAACTGTCCAACTAGTACTTGAATACTGACATTTTTTTTTGTAAAAACTTAACAAGAAAAAGATGTACATTCTTCAGAGCTATTTTTTCAATACCTGAAAAAAATCTTGTAATCCCAAAATTGGTTTGTGACATATGTTATCATTCCTTCAAACAGTTTTCAACTCAACTTGAGCTATTCCTCTTTGGTGCAGATATGTTGTATCTTATATTCTACTGCAGTTCTCTGCCATTCTTCTTGACCTCCAAATCTCAAACTTAGAGCATTTCTTATGAAATGTTTAACTTCCATTAATGTCAAACCTGTTTCTGTTTTGTGTAAATTAAATATGTTACCATTAAATAATATTTAAGTTTACGAAACATTTCTCAAAATTATCTCATTCTCTTTAAAAGATACTCCAAAATTTGGTCCTCAATTAATTTCTTCCATTGTATACCAATCCTTCCTTTCTGAACTGGCTTGCTTAATTGATTATATGCTTACTTTTTGATTCTGTTAAACAAACTCAAATTTGCTACTGCTGTATGTAGTTAACTGCAACCTAACCTAGTGTGTCAACCAAGAGCAAACCAACTTAAGAGTCTATTGTTGCAATAAGTAACTATGTCTCAGCCAATCACAGTAGTCAAACTTCAGCCAATCACAAGTTGCCAACTGATAAGACCATGTCCTTATAAGGCAAATGCCTCATAACATCTTGCTCAAATAGGGCAAACACTAAGCTGTAACCACTTCTATACCTCCTGTCCTTTTCTGGTCTAGAAATACTATCTGCCCACTTTGCTGAGTAGAGCTTCCTGAATCTCTCCTGGTTCTGAGAGCTGCCCAATTTATGTTATTCCTTGCTCAGATAAACTATGTTAAATTCAATTTGTCTGAAGGTTTCTTTCAATAGATCTGACTAGTTTTCCAGTAAGATGATACCAGATGGACTACTCTAGTGATTATCATTTCTTAGAAATGAATTAATATGAAGACTAACGTGAAGAAGAAGAACTGGCTTAGAGCAAAAATACTTAAAACTCAGAGATAATAATGTGCTTAGAAAATGTGAACACATGGTAATGAAACCCTTAAGTAAAAAAAGGTACATAATGAAAGCCCATGTATTCGAGTTTTGTTTTAAGTCATTCAAAATTGTGAAAGGAAACATTACAAGTAAGTTCTTTTTTGATCACAGTTGTGTGTAGTATCCACATAAAACACCTAAACTTCATCGTGCTTGTCCAGTATCATTACCAATGCAACTAACAACTGGTCCAGACTGGTGACAAAGGTGACGTGAATCTGACTCAGGTAATATCAAGCAGAACCCTGCAGAGGTCCCACTCATATTGGAAATATATTTTTGGCCTTATTTTCTACTCCACCAAAAATATTATTCTGGTTAACATCCCATAAACAGGCAGTGAACTAAAAAGAGGGAGAGAGCGTTCCTTCCTGATAGCTGGAAAAACATTCTCTCTACCACAGACCATGAATGGGTACACGTGTCAGACAGAATTCTGACAATAAGCAGCTAAATATTGCTTGGCACTGACAATACAGGAATGCAACAGGATTCTCTTTACTATCTGGAAAACAATCTAGATACGTATCTTAGAAAACTAATGTAACAGATCAATCCACTTCCTGCCAACTAAAGTTACCTCCTACTCTGACAGAAATGTGTTCTTATTTATTATTCAAATGGCTGCAGCTTAACAAATCTGATATCTATCAGGAGGGAGACTAGGTTTTCTGAAGTAGTGACTTCAGAACTCCTGACTGGTATTATACATTAATAAAATTAGCTAGAGCTCTAGACCTGCTGAGTCAAGAGCTAAAATAAAACTCCCCAACCAGAAATCCATCACCTGGATAGTGCAAGCGGCCACAGTGCTGATGGTAGAGTCTTTGATGGGTGTCCATTGCAATAAGGAGAATTAATTAATGCTCTGACAATCATCAACCTTCAATAGGAAATTAAATGTTATTAGGACAAAGCCCTCTAGCACTATTGATCATTGATATGAGCAGGGAACTGAGCTTAACATGAGCTGTTAAGTCCATCCCACACAAATTAATCTAGCTAAAACACTGCAAACCATGCAGTATCACAAACGAAATTGAGGTGAATATTTCATTAGTAAAGAGTAACAAACCTTATTTTAAAGTAGTATATTAGAAGTATGGCAAGTAACAGATAAGTTTAAGGAAAAAAGTACAATGTTCTGGCCTGTATACATGAAAAATCCAGAGTACTGGAGCTTTTGGCTCATTGGCTCCAGGAAAAAAGGGCAGGTGTATGCGTGGTGTTTTGCCACCCAATCCACACCTGTTACTTCCATTTCTTTACTTGCCTCTGCTTGGTCATATTGATGGATATACTCATTCTACATGGTGCTGAGATGGACACCAATGGTTATGGAATTACATTACTCTAAAAGATTGATATCTCAGAGGAGGGAAAAGATTCTGTTTTTCAGCATTCCTTTCATTTTCATGGGGGACTCTGACTGGCCCTTCCTGAAATGATGCTCACCCAGGAACCAATCAGTGTGATCAGGGAGATAAGATCCTAGATGGGCCAGTCATGAGTCACATCCCTAGCCTGGAGAACTGAAATTAACAATCCCAATAGAATCACACAGAATGACTAGCTGTCTAAATGAAAGGGACAGCAAAAAACCATTAACTCTACTACAGACACATTATGTACTCAATCCATTCAGAGGGTATTTACTGCGTAACTAGTATAGGCCAGGCCTTGTGCTAAACCCTATAATGCCAGAAACATGGGGGTTAAAACTGGTGCTTCTATCCCTATCAGAATTAAAATACTATAATTCATTGAAGTCTCAGTTTTATAACATCTTTAGACTCATTATGCTGGACCATATTATTAGCAGGTATCTCTGACACATGGTATGTAATGAAGTCTAGGCATTGTCAGCCAGGCTGCTTCTCACTCCCTCAGGAGTTAGTGACTTTCACCACAACTCAAAGCTTTAGGGTTAGTCTTTGGATCATGGCTTCATTGGTTGCAATCAAGTGGCTAATTTGGTGGTCCCTGTCTTTCCCAACACTCATGTGCCTCTTTACTTTCTGAACCCAAATACGCTCAAGCCTCTCACATACTACCTAATTAAAAATGCCAAACAACAGCATAATGGTTTGTTGAATTCGACCAAAGAGTACAACCCCACCAGTGGCTGCTAATGATATTAGTAAAGTGTTCTGTGGTGGGCACTCATAAAACTGAGCAATGACAACAGCCAGCTCCCTGACCTCATGGAGGCAGCACTGTGGTGAGAGAGACACAAACAAAACAACTAGTAACACATTCATCTGTTATTATGGTCATTGTGATGAACGTTCTAAAGCACAGTCACTGGAATTACACAAGAGTATAATTCAAGTACATAACTTATTCTGGGAGACTATAGAGATTATGTTTCTTGAGAAAGGGACTTTGGAAGTGTAACATGAAGGAGACTCAGGGATTAACTAGGGGATGTGGGTGGCAGGAGTGAGAGAGAATGCTCCAGAAAAATAGGACATTCTAAGGAAAAACTCTGAGGCGTAAAGACCATAGGATACTGAGAAACAGGGAGACGGCCAGAACAGGAAAAGGTGAGAACAGCAGGTGGACATCACCAACCTCTGAGGCAGCCCTTAGATACTGCAGGAACACAGAATTAGGCTAATGCTAAGGATTTGGCTCCTTATCCCTAGAGCAGCAGTTTCCACACATGACAATTTAGCCCCCCACCCACACCTCCACATTTGGCACTGAATGGCGACATTTTGGTTATCACATTGCCACAACTGTGGTGGTAGGAGTTGGGAGGGGGTGTTACTGACACATTTAGTGGAAAGAGACCAGGGCAGCTGCTAGACATCCTACCATGCTCAGGACATGCCCCTACAACAAATGGAATCATGTTGGCCTGAATGGGAAGAATGCTGAGGTTAAGAAACTCTGTCTTAAAACAGCACCAGGACCCAGAAAGGTTTTCAGCTGAGAAACTACATTAAAATGTGCATAACATGCACTTAAAAACAACCAAAATATTGTTCATCAGGAAAATGAATAGGAGGAGGAGAGTGGGTAGATGTCTGTAGGCTGATATAAGAAATAACCCAGGAAGTCAGGATGAAATAATGGCACAGAGTGGCAGGCAGGCTGCAGAAAAGGCCGGGATGGACAGTCATGGAGAACAAGTCAACAGGCTTGCTCATCACCAGCCAAGGGACCAAGGAAAGGGAAAGGTTCCAAGAGTGACTCCTGTGGTTTTGGCTGTTAGGTAAACAGAGCTATACAGTCACTCACAACAGGAATGCTAGTGGAGAGAAAACCACACGTTCAGTTCTGGACATGCCGAGCTTAAGATGTCTGTGAAACAGGAGGGTGGGGATCTAGAGAATGAGAGGGAGAGGCTGGGCTGCTGATGTCAATTTAGAGATGTTCATGATGGCCCGTGAGTGATCTCAATCAGGGCAGACAGACTGAGATGCAAAGATCTCCAGCTGAGCCTGGAAGAATTATAACCACAGTTGGGTAGGGAAGAATAAACTGGCTAAGAAAACGAAAGAACCGTCAGAGTGGTAACAGGAAAACCAAAGGAGAATAACAGATTTTACCTAAGAAAAAAATTATTTCAAGAAAAATGGAGTGTTCAACGGTTCGGAAGAGAGACCAGAGATAAATGAGAACTGAACTGTGTCCACAGCTGACACTCCAGAAGTACTCAGATGAATCTAAAGGATGCAGATCCAAGTCTTCTGAACGTAATACAAGCATTAAAAAGAAAATTAAGCCGAAAGCTTGTGTCTGCGCTGACATGTGCCCTGTGCCCTAACTTTTCAGGTTCTCTTTCTCTTTCTTCATTAGTCTTCTTCAACAACCCTGATCTTATTGTTTATTCCACATGGCTTCTATTGTGCACATGCTGAAGTCTCTAAGAAATCCTGCTCTTGAGGAAAAAAAAATAACATCTCTTTCCATTCCCAACAGAGAAGTGAATGAAGGGATAATGAATGCAATAGAAAGCGTAAAGATTAATTTATTTGGATAAGCCAACAATTTTTATAACTGCACAATAATCTTAATTACAGTTACTTATCACAAGGTAATTCCCACTGACCACGCCACGTAGATACATGTAGTAATTTTATGTGTACTTCCTAAAACCCATCGGTTTACACCTGTCAGAAAGCCTGTGCTTGCCAGCTACCCGCAAGTTTACTAATTACCTGCTTTGAAAATCTGACCTATCAGGAAAGGGTTAATTTTTCTCAGTAGCATTCCTGTGGTCACCATTTGAAGTAATTATCACAATAGAGTAAGAAACAGACAAGCTGTCAACACATGAGGTGACTGGAACAGCATGCTGGCCTTCTGTGCAGGGAAGTGCCTGCTTGTTTCCCCCCAGGTAACTGGGAGCAGCAACTGGCCTGTCTGTAACTTCCTGCCGTTGAGACACCATGGGGTCATAGAGCATTTGAATTATCTCCGATTTCTACAAAGACGACAGGCACACAGTGCACACTAGTTTAACGTATCACAGTTTCATATGCTCTTACTAGACTCTCACATCTTTATATGAAAGTTATTCTCTGTGCCTGAAGCCCTGGGCACTTCTACTGGGCTGGGGACAACATTTTTTAGAAACCAACAGATGGAAGCAAGATGACAGAGAAAGCCGAGGTGCTGAAAACTGCCCTTGCAGCTTAACATCCAATATTCCACAGGCGTTCCAAACACAACTTATTCAGAACCATTTGTACATTATCCCAACATCCAGATAGGCTCATAAAAATTTGAAAATGTCTACTTTGGTCAGCAAATGTATTCTAAATAAAAGAATTGTATCAAATGTATGCTGGAAGGATATTTATTTGTGTAAATTTAGATAAAAAAGGTTCCTCCTTTAATTTCTTTATTAACCGTGTTTTTGCTGTATTTATAAAGATGTAATAAATGTGGAGCTACATAAAGCAACACCTTTCACAATACATGGAAGGTGAACAGAGGAAGAGAGACACAGCTAATGTTCTTAATGGCAGTACAGAAAATCACTAAGCACCAAAAATGTACCCGGAACTGTGTGATGGGCAGATAATACAAGGGTCCTTGCTCCTTGATAGAAATGCAACACATGACCAAACCAAGAGCTTCATAGATTGGCAGGTAGTCTGCTGTTCAGATAGGATGAAAAACAGAGACTACAAAACTCTAAAATCCTATGACTGAAAATATTCCAGTAATATGCATCTATGAAGGAGGAGTTATGGTAGAGGAATTTACAAACTAAATGTGTTGAAAACATAATTAAATAATTACTAAATTTACTGGAACAGAATACATGGCCCCACAACGCAACTTAAATCACATTTTCTACATCGCTTCTTTGCCAGTCAATGATGCATCGATTTGACTCATCGATGGGTCAGTTTGCCCTGCTACTTTATCATGCACTTCTGGGGTTTATCTATCTAACTAGTTTCTAACATATTTTAACCTTCACTTAGGAATCCACAGACGTGTAATAGAGACTTAAGACATTTAAACATTCTTTCAAAAGTAGTGTATTAAATAGAATATTAAGCTTCCATGTCCGGATGTAAACTCCAATGAGGTCATAAAAATTTCACTGCCAGAATTTTAAGTATTCTGAGGAATGCAAAGACTATTTATCAAACAGCAGTGGAAAACAAATAGGTTTCATTACTCCAAAAATTTACCCTAAGTCACATATTTATACCTCAATTCACAGCCTACAATAAAGCCATTAATAGAATAATCATAATACATATAAAGACAATAATTTCTTTTTCCAAAATACAAATGAATCATTTTTAATAATCCATAGTACAACCTAAGCTAGCGATCCTGTAACTGTTGAAGATTGTCTGCACTTACACGGTACTTTGCCAGTAATCCATATTCTTCTTTCATTTTCTACTGAGCTGCTCTTTATAAAGTACCCAAAGAGAAAACTAACACCTCTCTTCTTAAACTTTCAAGTGAAGGCAAATACACTCTGGAAAGTGAGTTTCTAATCTCTCTCCTTCAAAAAGCCACTTGGAATCACATAAACAAGAAATCTCTGTTGACATCCCATGGAGAAACAACATATAAAGCTGCAGACGGCATGACACATCTTTCCGTTATGATGACTGACAGACTCTGGGTCAGAGCCCTGAGTCCTGGAGTGCTGCCCATGTTTCATTTCCTCACTAACATGAAGGGTTTTGAGGAAATCAACTCTAAGCTCTCAATAGGCCTAACATGTTATGACAGTAAAAGTTCTAGGATTGCATGACTTCAGGGAAGAGAATAAAAAGGGTATAGATGTAATATATACCACTATGATGCCGATCCACTTTTAATCAAGAAAGACAGATACTATTAGGTTTTTATACAGTATTTTTAATAAAATAGAAATAACACAAATATTTAATGAGACATATTGTAAAGGATACTGTTTCATTGAACAAACTGATCATTTTAAATTAGGGTAGAAAATTCAATATACTTTTCTTCATTTCCAATGCATATTTTCTTCTCCAATCTATTTCTTTCAATAAGATCAAATATATTAAGTCCTGTATCCAGTCAGCAAGTTGGTCGTGGCACAATTAGTACATGTACTGTGCTTTCCACCTTAACTTCTGACATGAGTGTGAATGAGAGTTTGAAGCTGCAGTAGCTATGTACGTACATAGCCTGCTTTTCCTTGAAGAAGATAAGCAAACAATGATGTACAAATAAAAGGCATCACATGAAGTGATCATCTTAATGGCCTTTAAAAATGTGATCAACAGCATTCCAAGAGCAATTAAGTTACCACCAAAAAGTGATCACCTATGAAACTTTATATAAAATTACACAATGTTCAACTCTCAGTCTCTGATTCTTACTTCCACAAAAAAAAAAAAAAAAAAATAAGCACTATAACCTATACTAAAGTACAGAAGTGAATTTGCAATCATTAAATATTCAAGGACTTAATTCTATGTCATAATGTCTCTAATCATACTTAAGAGAGTTTTATTTGTTTGAACTGCTAGTAGTGGTACTTCAGTCTCTGTGACCCATACCTAAATACCCTATATTGAAACCAAATGAAGGAATTCATATAAATATACAGCGGCTACAAAAAAAGAGGGAACCTCTCCAGCTCTGTCACCTCTAGGATAAAGAACCGGCATAGTTTTTGGTGTTTTGTTTGCTTGCTTGTTTCACACTGACCTGTGCTAGGCTCACTAGGGAAGAACCTGCCCCCAGGGAGTAGCATGTTTTTATGTCACTCACGTTTTCAGAGAAAAGTTGCCATCTTGGAGTCTGTATGTGATGCCAAAAGGGGAATTCATAGACAGACAGAAGTATGTTTGTTTTGTTTTTTTCTTTTCCCTAGAAAGATCCCTTACAAAATGAACTGTCAAGGTGCCTTTCAAAGCCATAGTTACATTTGTTATTACTGACAAAAGAAATCAGGAGGAATAACTAACAACTTTTGCATAGTTCAGTTTGCTGCATGGAACCTCCGAAGAGAAGGACAAAATGATGACTCAAGGAGACCTCCTACTAAAAAACTGCATAAAGACAAAAAAAGGCATGAAATATTAGCCTTATTAGAAATAGCACACTAAAGCATAAAGCGGGCTACAAAGAGTCTTGATATTGCAGAATATAAGAAAAACACTGTAGTGCTTTTTTTTCTGTAGTACTTACTCGGTTAGGTGATCGGGTGATTGTTCCTATAGTTACTGTGTGCTTGGTCAACCACTGTAGTAAGTCATCTCAGCTGAACTTCTTGAGGATTTTATGCAAATCAGCTCCTTTAACTGCTTTAAAACAGGAAGATTTTCTCTATTTCTGAAACTTTTTGAACTTCCTTCGTTAGAATACCTCCCACCCGGGTGCAGTGGCTCACGCCTGTATTCCCAGCACACTTTGGGAGGCCAAGGTGGGCGGATCACAAGGTCAGGAGTTCAAGATCAGCCTGGCCAACACGGTGTAACCCTGTCTCTACTAAAGATACAAAAAATTAGCCGGGTGTGGTGGCAGATGCCTCTAGTCCCAGCTACTTGGGAGGCTGTGGCAGGAAAATCGCTTGTACCTGTGAGGCGGAGGTTGCCGTGAGCCAAGATCATGCCATTGCACTCCAGCCTGAGTGACAGGGCAAGACTCGTCTCAAAAAAAAAAAAAAAAAAAAAAAAAAACTTCCCACTATAAATAGTCAAACAAGTAGGAACAAAGAGAATGGTCCAATCCTTCTTCCCTCTACCTGTTAATATAATAATCATTGTCGTGAAATCATTAGACTGATGTTTCACAGCTTATAACCTTCATCTTATTCATAGTGAAACCTAACAAAATGGCCATGCTATCAGCTGAAATAGGCTAGTATCATCAATTCCTCAGGGTTTAGTCAAGTGCACTAATATTTTAGAAAGCAGATTATGATAAAAATAATTTTTTAAAAACCCAGAAAACAGTATACGGAAATACCAATACTATGCTGACCCTAAGACATTTTTCTTTGTCCACACCTAGAGTCACAAATTTAAATGAGGGGCAGCAGATGAAGTGTGTGTGTGAAGATGCTGGGCCTAAGAGATAAGGGTGTCTTGGAGACAAAGGTGAACCCATATTCAGTCAAAACTGGTTCAATTTCTTTAAAAATAAAAATGAAGTGGTGGCCATCATATTAACCTACAGGCAGTTCACAATCTAACCTCTCATGAATTTCTTACAACAAATTCATAATTAATCAAGCTTTCTGGTTATTTGAGTGCCAGGTAATATTTGATTGTATGTGAACTAGGATCATAACGGCAGATTTAGGGTTTGAGATATAAGAATTCTTTCATAAAACAAATTCTTTTAACTATGGCTTACTTTTCCAAACAAAAGGATTATATTATTAAGCTCAACCTTTTAATCTCTTAATACGGAAACTTTAAAGACAGTACACTTTGTATATATCCACTGAAAATATTTTTTAAGTTAAATTTCATCAACAAATCATACAAGAATCATTCAGATGCTAACCCAATGCTACTACTATGAATTGTAATTTGGTGAATACTTGCAGTATTATCCATCTCTACAAAGAGTATCTCAGGAAACTCCCTCACAATAAACCTATATGAGAGTTATTTTCCTAGTCTACAGATGAGAAAATGAAGACCAGAGTTGTTTATCCTTAATCTTCACATTCCCTAAAAAGAAGTCCCCTTAACATTCAAATCTGTTACAAAATAAGCATAAAGATTTACAGAAGGCCTGGGACGGCAGCTCTCACCAGTAATCCCAGCGCTTTGGGAGGCCAAGGCAGGTAAATGAATAGCTTTGAGCTCAGGAATTCGAGACCAACCTGGGCAACATGGTGAAACCCTATCTCTACAAAAACTACAAAAATTAGCTGGATATGGTGGCATGTGCCTGGTGTCCCAACTACTCAGGAGGCTAAGGCTAGAGGACTGCTGTAACTCAGGAAGTGGAAGTTGCAGGGAACCAAGATTGCAAACCAGCCTTAGTGACAAAGTGAGACCATGTCTCAGCATTAAATAAAAGAAAATATACATATATATATATATATATATATATATATATATATATATGTATATATATATACACGGAAAAACTCATGTGAAGCACTGCACTTCGGAAAATTCTCCTACAATACAAAACATCAAGTATATAACAAGAGGCCATGGATAACTCTGCAAGGCATTACGAGGGTCCTGCCTAACCCAGGCTACTTCATTTGCTATTGGCCACAGCTGACCTTCATTTTCAGTCATCTTGTCCAGCAGCACTAGGAAGGTAATCAATATTTTGGAGGAGTGATTTTTTTTTTTTTTTTTTTTTTTGAGACGGATTGTCTCTTTTGCACTGTGGCACAGGCTGTAGTGCAGTGGTGCAATCTTGGCTCACTGCCATCTCTGCCTCCTAGGTTCAGGCAATTCTCCTGCCTCAGCCTCCGGAGCAGCTGGGACTACAAGCATGTGCCACCACACCCAGCTAATTGTTTTGTGTTTTTAGTAGAGACAGAGTTTCACCATGTTGGCCAGGATGGTCTCAATCTCCTGACCTCATGATCCGCCCACCTCGGCCTCCCAAAGTGCTGGGATTACAGGCCTGAGCCACCATGCCTGGCACAGGAGTGAATCTTTTAGGGGAGGGATGTGCTATTAAATTATATAATAATAATGCTAATACTATTTCTAATGAATAACTTATATTTGTTTTTTATATTTGTCACATTTAAAGACCTCTCCCAGAAGTATGTATGAGCTCCAAAAAGGAGTTTTCATTAGTCACTACTTCTGGTTCCACATCAAAGTATAGGTCTTGCTAGTGAATAGTGGAAAAGGAGAAATGTAATAAATTTCCAAATGTGAGCATGTTACAATATTTAACAACATACTTTATTAATGGAAGTAATACATATGTATTTCATATCATATTAAACATACTTATATAGAAGTATACGTATAATACACATACAGTATAAATATGTATTTATATACTATATACATCTATAATATACTATATTATACTATAAACATATATACTACATATACTATATACTAATATATTATTCTATGTCTTTAAAATGTAGACAAAAATGGAAAATATAGTCAAGAGGGTAAGAAAATGGTACTTTTCATTTATCCCTCCCAGTGATGTGTCTTCAAGAACTCTATCTCACATGCCCTTTATATCTACATGTGCTATGATTCAGTCTAGTTTGCCTTCCCAAAGTCTTTTAAACTCACCCTCTCTCCTTGTTTTCACTATAATTTACCTGGTTAAGTTCTTTGTCAAGTTTTTCCCTGGACCACTCCAAAAACCTCCAAACTGGCTCCCCAAACATATTGACTCTCTCTAATTTATTCTTCATGCGATTGCCAGAATGATCTTGCTAATACACCGGACTGATCATGTCATACAACCTCATCTCTAACCTTTAATATTCTTCAATGACTCTCATGTGAACCCAACTGCATTGCAAAGGCAAGAAGCGGCCGTGATCACCGGCCTCCTGCCCACCTCACTGGCCTCAATGCCTTGCACTGCCTCCCACAGTCATCACAACAACCATAGGAAGCTATTTCCAGGGTCCCAGATACACCATGTTCTCTTTCCTACCTAGACTCTAGGGCAGGCGTCCCCAAACTTTTTACACAAGGGGCCAGTTCACTGTCCCTCAGACCGTTGGAGGGCCGCCACATACTGTGCTCCTCTCACTGACCACCAATGAAAGAGGTGCCCCTTCCTGAAGTGCGGCGAGGGGCTGGATAAATGGCCTCAGGGGGCCGCATGCGCCCGCGGGCCGTAGTTTGGGGACGCCTGCTCTAGCGTATGGATTAAACATGTGGGATCCAGCAGCAGTCTACCCAGATTCAAAACCTGTTGCTCCCACATAGTCACTGACGCCTGGGTAAGCTACTATACCTGTTGAAACTGCAGGAGGTAGCTGGACCTGACTCATGGCTTAGGTGTGAGAATCATCAGGTGAATGAGATCATTCCTGCAAAGTTTTCCATACAGTGCTTGCCTCACACACAGGTAATATCTGTGGGCCTTCTTTCCATAGCTAAAAATTCACTATACTGCACAAGAGGGAAAAAGTCTTAGCCTCCATGGAGCACATGTTCCAGTGGAGACAGACACTGACAAGTGTAACAGATAGTGTGTTGGAAGTAAACACTCCCATGAAGAAACTAAAGCTGGCCAGGAGTGCCAATTTCAGTAGGGTGAGTAAGGAAGATATTAATGGGAAGGCGGCATTGGACCAAAGGTTTGCAAGAGGTGAGAAGGTGAGCCACCCGGAAATCTGAGAAGGAAATATTCCAGGCAGAGACAATTGAAAGGCAAAGACCCTGAGATGGGAAATACGCCTGGTGAGTCTGGAGAACAGAAAGGAGATCAATGTCTGGAACCAAATTGTACCTGGGCCAGTGACAATGAAATCAAAAGAGAAAAGTGGTGGTGAACGTCATGGTGGATTGAGGGCCACTTGAAGGGTATTGGCTTTTACTCTAAGTTAAGTGGAAAAGTGACTGCCACTGGCTATTATTACTTATTAACGTTACTGGGAAGTTTCAACTCAATCTTCCAAGCTGGCTCAAGAGCCTCATGTTCCCCCATAGGACATCTGAAACCTCTATTACGGCACAGCAGTCCCCCAATTGCCCATCTGAACTCCTGGAAGAAAAGGCTCAGGGATTCATCTCATTGTCCCCAGTGCTCTGTGGGTTGCTCAGCATGCAGGAACGGTTCAATTAACAATGACTTTGAGAAGACCCCAAAAAAGTACCTGTTCCAAAGTGCACTCGTTATGCTCTGTATGATCCTAAAAATAGTGATGGCAAATAAGCATATGCCTTCCACTGACATCATGTTGGAATTCTCAGCACTTTCAGCTGGACTATTTTGCTAAGATGCTTTCATTTTACAATTTTCAAAAATTCTTGCATGGGTTATCTAAATCTGTTTCAAAAATAACCCTGTGCTGCTTGGATTTCAGTATCTCCATTTTCCAAATAAGGAAATGGAAGCCCAAAATACCAAGTGACGAGTGGAAGTTTCAGTTCTATAATTCAGAAACCCACCACCCAGGAGAAAGTCCCTGAGGCTTGCACAGAATGCACAGCTGCTTATGACACAGAGAGCATCCCTATTAAAATGCCAGCAGCACAACAAGCGGAAGCAAGGCAGCAAGAGGGAGACAACAGATGAGATAATGGAGCAGCACTTGGCAGTGAGAGGAAACATCCAAAGCAGGAAGAATTCCATTCTGCATTCACTGATCACAGACGGAGGTGCCCTTTCGATGAATGACACAGCGAGGGCCGCAGAATAAGAGGTGCTGCCAAGAGACACCAAGATGACTGGGAAAGAACAGTATTGACACCAAAGTTACTACTGGTACTGTCTATTCTCTGCATTGCTGTGTTATTCTATTGCATTTTTGTCAGCAGCAATACTATCTGTGATATGGAGCACAGGCCAGCTGTAGCAACAATCAAAAACTAACCAGCACTGTACCTGTATCCAGTTAAGACTTTGCGTCTACTAATTATGAAGTCTTACACAGTCTTTTTGTTTGTTTGTTTTTTACTTCTGGGATCTGGTTGCTTAATCCACAAAAATAGGAATGACAATGTTTATTTTAAAGATTTGTTACAGAATAAATAATGTGGCAGAGTATTAAAAATCATGAACTGTTCTATGATGGCAAACGATAATTAAAATCTCTCTTCTCTCCACATATATTTGCGAATTAGTTGTGTTGCCCTCAAATTAAATAATATTTTACATTATGATTCTAAAATATATATTAATTTTTCTGCTATCTAAACAATTAACTCCTAAAAACAGAATCATACTCCATATCCATATCTTAATGTCACTTCTTAAATCACTTTGTGAATGTCATTGTAGAGAATATTGTGACTTAATCTTTTTTACATATACTGTCTCATAGTTTCATGAAGCTAGTAATCACAGTGCTGCAAAAATTGTCTAATAGGTCTTTCATTTACCACAGTGTCTCTGTATTTTATTATGGTGATATTTTGACACTTGAGAGCAAAAGTGGTTAAGAGTCTATCTTCAAAAAAAAAAAATAAGGGATCAATTAATTACATTGAACTACTTTGAAAGCTGAAGTAAAGAAATTCATTTTCCTCAACTTAGTGTGAGACTGCTGATCCTATCATGTCTTTTCAATAGCGCACACTGTAACACAGTAGAAGCTATTTTGTTACAGCAGCATCACCACCCATGGCCTCGAGTCTAGGATAGTAAATGAGCAACATGAATGAACTGCCATTCTTCTTCCTTCCTACACAAATTGTGGTGAATATAGACCAGCAGTCAAACATCAAGTGAAATCTATCTTGTTCTTTCAAAAATAATAACCTGGGTATACATTTAAAAGATTACCATCCCAAGTTTTGAGATTTTCAAATTGCCTCAATTGTAAAACTACTTAAATGAAAGTGACAAAGTCAAAAAAAATTGCACTGTGATGGGGAAATGAAATCAGCATGAGGAATGGGTTGGAAAAGAATTGAGTCCAATGTATCACCCAACTGGTGCAGGAATTCAAAATCATGTAACTGTTGACAAATATTTAAACAGCAACACATCAGCTTAAATGTACAACTAAAAATAAAAACAAAGGAAATATCTGTCAAACAATGTTACAAACAAGAAAGCATGCTGTTGAAAATTGTATAGTCCTCAAATGCTGCTTCACTTTTACGGTAACACAGAGACATGAAGCAAAACGAAAACCGTATCAGGTTCTCTAGGCCCTTCCATTCACCTGAGCTATTAGAGGCTCTCACTTAAGAAATCTATACTTTCAGCAATATACTCTTTTATAAAACAAAAACCTTGACTGCTTATAACTATTATATAAAATGCTGCTATATGCACTTTGGGCTTAATATGAAATTAATAACTCCATGCAGAAGGATCACAGCAAATTAACCTGAAAACATGTTGAAAATAAAAAGTGAAATTTTAGTTAACCAAATGTAATGATAATAAAAGTTGCATTGCTTTGTGTTTGTTTTCGTAGTCCATCTAACAGTGAGTCTCTCCAAGATAAGAACAAAAAATGTGAATATTGAAAATATATTAAAAGAAATGATATGTCTGGCTGATAGAGCATGCAAAGTAGACTCTAGTATGTTTCAAAAATTACTGTTTCAAAAATCAAACACCGCATGTTCTCACTCATAGGCGGGTGTTGAACAATGAGAACACATGGACACAGGGAGGGGAGCACTACACGCTGGAGTCCGTTGGGGGGAAATGGGGGAGGGACGGGGAGGTGGGGAGGTGGGAAGAGGTAGCACAGGGAGAAATGACAGATACAGGTGAGGGGAAGGAAGGCAGCAAACCACACTGCCATGTGTGTACCTATGCAACAATCTTGCACGTTCTTCACATGTACCCCCAAACCTAAAATGCAATTAAAAAAATTACTGTTTCCCCCAACATTAAGTACTCAACCAAAGCATCAATTCTTTGAAAAAAATAGTTTCATCTACACAGTCCAGATACAAAATATATGTATTTTAAAAGAAATGCTGAATATATAATAAAGACAAGTAAGAGGTAAACTGCAGTGGCTCACACCTGCAATCTCTGTACTTCAGGAGGCTGAGGTGGGAGGACTACTTCAGCTCAGGAGTTCAAGACCAACCCAGGCAACATAGTGGTCCCCTCTCTACAAAAAAAGTTAGCTGGATATGGTGTTATGCACATGTAGTTCCAGCTATGTGGGAGTCTGAGGTGGGAGGACCACTGGAAACTTAGGACTTAGAGGCTGCAGTAAGCTGAGTGCACCACTGTACTTCAGCCTAAGTCAAAGTGAGACCTTATATCAAAATAAAGAAAAACTAAGAAATGTTTTAGCTCTGAATTATGTAACTATATTTTTTAATGTGCACAGTGCCATTTTTATATTCTATGTTAACATTTTTGTTTAACTAGCTCTACAAAATTTCAAGGTTACACAGCTAATCACAAAAACTATATGATTGAAACTTTGGTTTTAAAAGAAGTTTTCCTAATTTCTAAGAAACACAATAAATCTATTTTTCTGAAAGACAACGCAGTCATCAAAACACTATTTTGCAGCAGGTGAACATTTAATACTTTGAAAGCATGACTGCAATCTATTTTGTGAATTTTAATCCTGGTTAATTCTGGGCATGTAACTATTAGAGGTTTTCACTTTGTCCATTTTATCTTACGTTCTTTCAAAATTTCCAACAAAAATGTAAAAAATAAAAGAATGATTCCCAATTCATCATAAAAATATGAAAATCAAACTGGAAAACTATTGGTAAACTATAGCTTGTGAAAATGCAACTGGACAGATGCACAGTAAGACAGGCTGCCATCTGTGTTTGGCTTTGTTGAAATTTCATTGCTTAGAATTTGTTTTATTGGTTAGGCAGCAAAACAAATCTTGGCAAGGGAACACCAGGTCTGAAGAGAATCCTGAGGATGTGGAATGTTTCAAGAGGCAGTTGGGCATGTGATGAGAAGATAAATGCCGTTAAGTGGAATTTGGAAAAGCAGGTCAATACTTTATTTTAATTTATTTGAGACAGAGTATCACTCTGTTGCCCAGCTTGGAGTGCAGTAGCATGATCTCAGTTCACTGCAACCTCCACCTCCCAAGTTCAAGTGATTCTCCTGCCTTAGCCTCCTGAATAGCTGTAATTACAGGTGCCTGTCACCATGCCTGGCTAATTTTTATATTTTTAGTAGATAGGGATTTTCACCATGTTGGCCAGGCTGGTCTTGAACTGACCTCAAGTGATCTGCCAGCTTCGGCCTCCTAATGTGCTGGGATTAGAGGCAGGAGCCACCATGCCCAGCCTGGTCAACGGTTTTAAAAGACTTAGAAAGTCTCACTGGGGTATGTGACAAAAATCCCCTCTTAACTCCCCAAAACTTTAGTAAGAATTTCCATATTTCTTCAAAGTTTAGTCCTAAAATATATCTGGGTTGTCCATTTTCGCATATTGTACATATAAATTCAGAGTCCAAAAACCAAGAACATTTTAAAACTTACTCCAGTGTTAAACATTGGAGTAATTTAAAAATTCCTCCTATGGTGAGAGGAAGCATGCTCACTATGTCTACCATATGAGGACACAGCAAAAAGATACCATCTACAAATCAGAAAGTGGAGCCTCATCAGACACTGAATATTCCAGTACCTTGATCAAAGATTTCCCAACCTCCAGAACTCTGATAAATAATTTCTGTTATTCATAAGCCACGTAATTTATGCTATTTTCTCATAGCAAAGCAAATGGACAGAAATGCAGGCTTTAGAGTCAAGTCAATTTGGGTTTGAAACCCAGTTTTGGAAGACACTGCATTTTATTTTAGGGAAGTTATTTAAATTATTTGAGTCGCAGTTTTCCAGTTTGGGAGGCCAAGGCAGGTGGATCACCAGGTCAAGAGATCAAGACCACCCTGGCTGACACAGTCAAACCCCATCTCTACTAAGAATAGAAAAATTAGCTGGGCATGGTGGTATTCACCTGTAATCCCAGCTACTCAGGAGGCTAAGGCAGGAGACTCGCTTGAACCTAGGAGGCAGAGGTTGCAGTGAGCTGAGATGGCACCACTGCACTCCAGCCTGGTGACAGAACAAGACTCTGTCTTTAAAAAAAAAAAAAAAGGAGCTAAAAACACCTGCTTCAAGGCATTGTTGAAAGGATTAGATGGCACACATAAAATGCCTGAAACAGGCACTTAGGAATCAACAAATCTCCAATGCAATAGAAGCTCAATGAGGACAGGGCTGTTTGTGTCTTTTGATCACTGGTGTATGCCTATCATATAGAAATGCTTCATATATATTTGGAGAATGAGAGAACTAGTGTTATCATCAATAATTATTTTAATAATTTCCCCTAAACTTAAGTAGCAGCCTAAACATAGTACAATTGATTCTTGTTATGTGTGATAGTTTTGTTCTCTAAAGTCAATGATAACACTGAATAACCAAACACTGAACTATTACTCCTAGAACAAATAAAGGGTTATGTTCCTGCAACCCTTTGGTCACAATGTTTTCATCAACTAATCAATGTATAACCTTGTTTTATGGGTGTTTCTATTTAAAGATGTCTTATTTTTTAAATATATTGTTGATTCATTAACATTTAATTCATGGCCAACAGCTCTATAACTCATGACCAAACAAAGCTTATTGAACACATATATTTCCTCCATAAGGCATGCTGCAGGTTTCTTGCACTTAGAAACACTAGATAACAAATCAGCATTACCATTGAGGGCTATTTTAAACAATGAAATCACTGGTAAAAAGCACGGAAATGAAAAAAAAAATAGTAAAGTAAAATGTGGTACCAACTAGACTATGAAAAGGACATCTGTTTGCAGTAGGAGAGCTGAAATAAGAAAGCAGAGTATTATCTTATGAGACTTCAGTTAGGAACATGTGTGTCCATGCATGCACATGACTGTGTGTTAATTTGGGAGTTATAAATTCATTTTAGCAAATGCACAAGCTTACAAGCATGAAGTTCTCAAATACTGAGAGTGGACTGTACACCCAACAGGAAATACAGGTACTCATATAAGGATTACACCTTCTATTTCTGCATATCTCTCTGCTCTATCTCTGTTAACCATTATAGAAAGTATTCTTTTCAACCAGTACACACTCAATCAGTACATGCTGAAAAGAAAATAATGAACACATGGTTTAAGGATTTTCATTCCAATGGAGACTAAATACGCAACAGGACTTCGAACCCCAATATGCTGTCATCTTAAATACATACGGTACAGTAGTCATCCAAAAGAATGCTGTATATAGCAAGTCATTTTTTTAACAATGTTGCCTACAAACATATGTCTTTCAATGAATGGTTTCTGGGTTATAGAACAGAAGAAATGGAGATATGCTAAATGAGGTTAAGTAAATACAAAGTAGACAGAAAACCACTAGCTTCCATCAGGGTCTAGAGTAGGCTATAATAATAAAAAGCTCAGGTCAGGAAGAGACAGATTGGAAGAAGAGGTATCACACAAAGTAGGAAATTGGTTTATATACTATGGTATTAAAAATGCTGATTTTTGTCATATCTTGTCACATTGCTTATTGTTCAAGACAAGTATCTAGCAACTGGCCTGAGAGGAAATTAATACCCTATCATAATCTATCTGATCTATTGTTCAGTGGCAAGCAATAGGGGAAAATCTTCTTCGTCTTCACAGCTCTGTGGCTTGTGAATTGGTTTATTACTTCTTCCACTGAAGCTCAAGTGTTGAATTATTCTCTACAGAATCATTAAGAAGTGGGGACAGAGTGCCCTCCCACTTCACTTTTCTTTGGTTACAATGAAATGGGTAAATAACAAGGTATTCAGAGATGTTTTCCTATTTATGTATTACAATAATGCTTTTCTATCTCTTGAGAAAAATGGAATATTATTCCATAACAATGTCACATTCACATTTACTTCCCTAATGAAGAACACTATGCAGACTTCCTTTTACTTAGCTTTGCATGAACTTAATGTTCTTATATAGTCTTATTATTTTAACACTGAAGCAGGCTTATTTAGAATTGTTAGGCAATAAATAAAAACAAAATCCATAATCTCTTAATCTGTCCCATTTTTATCTCACCATAAACAGATGTAATATTATATACACATATATTACATATTAAAATTGTGATATTGTATATAAAGTCTCGCACTGTTTTTAATCACTTAAATATATAATGAGTATTGTCCAGTTCTTTGGACAGTCTTCAAACCAGTGACTCACATTGCCTGTAATGGATGAATTATTTAAAAATTTGCCACTTTTATTTTAAATATTTATAGATTTCTTATGAATATCTATAATTTACTTTAAAATAGTTAGCATGGATAGTGTGATATTGCCATGCAATTATTTGAGCCAGGGTCAGCAAACTCTTTCTGTAAGAGGCCAGACAGTACATATATTTGGATTTGTGAGTGATCTCATCTCTTCTCCAACTATTTAGCACTACCATGGTAGTGCCAAAGCAGTGACACATAATGTACAAAGGAATGAGTGTGTTGTGTTCCAATAAAACTTTATTCATAGACAGTTTGAATTTCATCTAATTTTCACATGTCACAAAATATTTTTCTTTTGAATTTTTTCCAACTATTTAAAAAATGTGAAAAATCATTGTTAGCTCATAGGCCATAGAAAAATAGGCAGCAGATTGGAATTGGCCTTGGTCTATAGTTTGCAGACCCCTAGTTCAAGCCCCACTGCAGATTTAGTCAATTGCCCTAATGACAATCTCCTGTTTCAGGACTAGCCAACTCCCTTCCCAGTTAGAAGCCCCTTTCTCCAGAGGGGGGGTACCTTAAACTGCTTGGGCTAATTTCATATCTAATCAACAGCAGATATTTTTAATAATTTGCATGAGAATGAGTTTCCATGGGTGAAATTAATGGCTTGTTAGCATAATATAGATGTAAGAAATGAGTGCTCATTGTGCAAATTCATAGTATTTAGAGCCAGCTTTTACCCCTCTTTGGTGGTCTTCGGGAGCACCTGCAGATCCTAAGGGAGGTCAGAGACACTCTGGAACCCAGACAGTAGTTACGTATCAACAGGTATGAACAACTACTATTTAGCAACTGATATGCTGCATAACAGCTGAAAATCAGCCCTGCCTAAAAGGGCTTTATCTGATCTCATGGATAGTTGGATGAAATCTTTTGTGCTGGCTTGAAGATAAATTTTTGCCCCTTATAGAAAGACTTGCTGATCCTTGCCTTAAACACCTGGGCAATATCACACTATTTATGCTATTTTAAATCATAGATATTCATAAAAAGTAGCAAAATGTTTATAATAAAATGTTAAGTGTTTAAATAATTCAGCCATTATAGGGAATGTGAAATGTTTTTGAAGACTAACAAACTGGACTAATATCATTATGTACGTAAGTGATTAAAAATAGTGCCAGGATCAATATATCAATGTCCACAGGTGTGGTAATTTTGGTGTCAGAATTGTTCTCCCTTCCACCTGTTACATAGAGGTTATTGGAAAGTCTGCAAACTGCACCTAATTCTAAACATTAGAAGCTGCCATTCCATTGCCCAAAAAAAAGTTGTGCCTTACGAGTATGCAAAAGTTTGATCTCAATTCACAGTTCTTCAGTAAAGCACTTGCTGAGTTTCTCTTATGTGCCAGGCCTAGATACACACACAGTAGTGGAATAATGGCAGATATAGTCCTGATATTCATTGTTATTGCATAAGTAGGAATAAAAAATAAGCATTAAAATATATTAAATATCCCTTTGCATTTCCTAAGTCAGTAACAGCATACTATATTAATCACTAACTGGGATTTCTATCAGCCAGGACTGTCTCAAGGGAATGGCATATATCAATCTATTCAAGACCCCAGCCTTAGGAGGTAAGTAGTATTATTATGCCCACTTTTCAGATGAGAAAACTGAGGGACAGAAAGATTAAGGAATCTCTTGACATAAGACAACTTTAAAGTGGTGGCCTGGGTTTTAACTCCAGCAGTTTGAGACCAGAGTCTACGCTCTTAGTCTCTGTTCTTCAAGGTTTGGTGAATGAATTTGGGGTACAAAATGGCAGTTACTTAGGTGAACAGTCAGGAAGACCTTGCTTAGCAGGGATAATTTAAACTGAAGCCTGACCAATGGGAAGACATCGATTATGAAAAAATCCCAAACAATGGCCATCTAACAGCCTATGTCTGGGAGGAGATTTCTCTGTTCCTATAAAAGAAAGGAGGCTGGCATGCCTGGAACCTGGAAGCTACAGGGAGGACCTGGCTTTTATTCTAAGCCGGCAGAAAACAGGAGAGTTACAGTCAGATTTAATGTTAAAAACCACTCTGGTTGGTGTGCAGAGATTGCATAATGGGGTTTGGGGAGACAAGAATGTAAAAGTGACACTAGCTGGGGACCACTGAAGATCAAGAACAAAGGTGGCTTAGACCAGAGTAAGTGCTGCAGAGAAAGAGAAACTGATGCAGTCAATTTAAGAAACAGCTCAAAAGCTCTCAAACAATCCTCCCCAACCAAACCCTCCATGAAATCTACTTGATGCTTAAGATAAGTAACTGCATTTCTTGTATTAAAGCAATACATTATTCCTTTTTTTTTTTTTTTTTTTTTTTTTTTTTTGAGATGGAGTCTCGCTCTGTCACCCAGGCTGAAGTACAGTGACAGGATCTTGGCTCACTGCAACCTCTGCCTCCTGGGTTCAGGCGACTCTCCTACCGCACCTGTCACCACACCCAGCTAATTTTTGTATTTTTAGTAGAGACAGGGTTTTGCCATGTTGGCCAGGATGGTCTGAGCCTCCTGACCTCATGATCCACCTGCCTCGGTCTCCCAAAGTGCTGGGATTACAGGCATGAGCCACTGCACCTGGTCCAAACAACACATATTTTAACATAAATTACACACTTCCTTTTTGTCTTGAGCTTACAACTTTATTTCCATGAAGTGCTGGAAATAAACCAGGGACTAAATTTTCATATGCATAATTTTTTTCTCTCTTACCCAACTAAGATATACTTAATTTCATCTGAAATGTTATGAAAGCAATGGAGCTAGTATCACAACAAAGTTTAAAATAAGAACTGTCCATTTCAATCCATTAAACAGGTGATTTGTTTTTGAAAAACTAAAGATTTAAAGAATTTAAAAACCGTGTCAATCATTTATTCCAATTTATTATGTATTATAATAATTGAAGCATAATTAATATCAATAGGTATTTTTCTGTCTTGTACTTAATGCCATATTATCTCGTGCTGTTATCAAAAGATTAAAATGTTATAATTTATCTATTAGTTACTCTCTCTCCATATATATATATATATATGTATGTATGTAAATCATATGTACCCCCCACACACACATAGTTACATCTAATCTACTTATAATTTTAAAAAGAGTAACTTTTTTTTAAAGTGTCACTACATATGTCAATTCTATCAAATGAGTAGCTGTAGAACAGGTTTGACACACTCAATCATAATCTTAAGCACTGGGACAAATGGTCAGGTTTACATTTCAGAATCATTGCCTGGTCATTAGCTAGGCTGGGTTAACTCAGGGTAGAAGTCGAGTCCACAGAGAAACAAAGGGAAAGTAGAGAATTACAGAAGCATAAATGCAGTGCCTATAGAAATGGCCTATTTCTTGGGCCCTGGGAAGATGACTGAGTCAACTGAGGATCCAATGAGGATGACAAAAAGAGGGAAAGATTGTGGGTGAGAAGGTGAAAAAAAAGATTATTTATGGATGTGCAGAGTTCAGTTTGCTCAGGGAGCATGGCAATTTGAATAAAAAGTCTAAATGACTGAAGAGAGAGGTAGGCCAGACCTTCACAAATCTTCAACATTTAAGTGAAAATAATGGAGGAATAATATTCCTTAGGGATATTGTGAATTGCAGAGAAAAGGGACAAGATGATGAAAGGAATATTTAAAGGACAAGAACAGAAAGAAAAGCCTCCAAAAATACTGTGGCCCAACTCTCCTTCCTTCCTCGTACTGCCATCTCTTTAAATTCTTGCCACATAAACAATCGTACTATTCAGGGGCTTACTTTCAAAGTAAAAGTATTTTCTAGAGCATTCTAACTTGTACCTGTCCTATAAGAACTGTTCTATAATGAAGTTATAAATTATGAAGGTGAGCATGAAATGAGTACAGTGGGCACCAGGGTGTAAATTTAATCCAGTCCCCACGTGGTTTCCCTCTTTGATCCAGCTTCATTCTTTCATAGCAGAGGGAGAATGCTATAAAAATACTTTGTAGAACCTCTATTTTACTTATCATCAGGCTTAGTCTAAATCATCTATAATTTGGGCTTTAAAATATGTGTGTGGGGGGCACTGTGGGTGGGTAGGTGTGTTTAACATATCAATATATACTGAAGATTTAATCATTTGCCCAGGCATGATGGCTCACACCTGTAATCCCAGCACTTTGGGAGACTGAAGAGGGCAGATCATTTGAGGTCAGGAGTTAAGAAACCAGCCTGGCCAACACAGTGAAACCCCAGCTGTACTAAAAATACAAAAAAAAAAAAAAATTAGCTTTGGCATGGTGGCACTCTCCTGTAGTCCCAGCTGCAGAGGCTGGGGCAGGAGAATTGCTTGAGCCCAAGAGACAAAGTCGCAGTGAGCTAAGTGCATGCAAGTGCACTCACTCCAGCCTGAATGGCAGAGTGAGACTCCATCTCAAAACAAACAACGACAACAAAAACAAAAATTTAATTATTGAAGGTGACTGTCCCAACCTTGAAGAGCTTACAGTTTGCTGAGGGATCAATGACTTAACAAATCAAAGCCCTACTTGGTTGTATTCATCGTGGCTGGGGACTTAGCCATGGTGAGAACATGCCACAAGGTGATGCACATTTGTGAGCTGTTTTCATCAGCGCTGTGCGGTTCATTCTCTGTCATCCTCTGGGGCTGCCATCCTTTTGTCTGCTCCTATTCACTCACTGAAGCCTAGGGTCAATAGAGACACTAGTTGAATAGAAGATTATTTTAGATGGAACATTCTCAGAGCTCACGAAATTTCTGAAAAAAGTAAAGGTGCCAGGTAGCTGAGAAAAAGAAGAGATAAGACCTTGAAATAAGAGTCTGATTGAATAACTGAACTAAAGAGAGAGAAAAGCCTTTGAAAAGCAAGTGATCTACTTGAAATTTGAGGATTTGGGCTAAAGTATAAATCTGTCCTGTTGAGAGAATACTTAGGAAGTTGGTGAAGATAGAATCTGTGCTAACTCAGGGTAACTATAAAATGATTATTTTTATTTCATGAGTAGCATCAGATATAATCAAATGGCAGTTATTTTATTAAATAGATGCCCACTTTGGTTAAATATTTTATGATTACCTGAGACCCATTCTGTATATAATTGTCTTTTATGATGTCTAAAGAAACTGTCAATATTTTGAAAGGAGGTTTTTAACAAAATCATGGGCAACAGGTAGAGATTTCTCCTCTTTGCTTGAGGACATAGCAGGCTCTCTGAGTATCTATTTCTACTTCAGGAAGACTTAAGTCTCCATGAGGAACTCTCCCTAAGAAAATCCCAGCACTACCCCATCAGCTAGGGACCTTCCATGTAGAGGACCTTATTGGATGTCAGAGATAATGGCTGCATTTGAACCTGTCTGCTGAATGCCCAGGATAAATGTGTGTGAAGCATAAATAAATCCAAAGCAGACTGAATTGACAGTCTAATAATAATATCAGATTTAATCAACAGACATCTTTCACCAAGTGATTATTAAAACCTCTCAAATAATTTCTATACATTCGATTTTTGAATTTATTCTACTTTGAGTTAAACTGCTAGCTTTATGAAATACAGAACTATTAATGATGAGTTTTCTGTATAATTGTATATATGATGAATATGTGTAAGGACACACTTCTACCCACTTCATTTACTATAACCTATCTATGTATTAAAACCCCAAGAGAATATACTTACACATATATAAGAATAAGAAGGAGTTATGGAATGCTCCTTAATATAAGCTCCCTGTAGTATAAGTATAGAATTTCTGTTTTAAAGTCTTGTAAAATATATGACAAGAAATATTTCTTATTTGTATAATTTTTATATTAGCTAGGACACAAAAATGACGCTGAGAAAACAGTTGAGGATTTTTATCGCTACAGATATGTCGAGTTAAAAACATCCTAAAAAAATCTCAGCAGCTTGAGTCAACAACAGTTTGAAGAGAATGAATTCTGTAATGCCTTCCCACCGTGTCTGTAAACTCAAGCCACATAACTCATCACGGGAAATGGGACACAAGCAAAGGCTTGGAAAGCACTCGCATCGTTGCATTTGTCCTCTCCCTCATGCCTCAACCATCACTCTGAGAAAATGTCAGGTCTATTGCAGGAAGAAACACAGTGCACAGAACAAGGGTGTCCAGGTGTTCCAGGTCACATCTAGCTGAAACCTAGACACAGGACCATAAACAGCAAAAAGCAGCAGAACGGAGCTGACCACCCCAGTCCTGTGAGCAAAAAATGCTTTCTTGTATACCACGAGAGTTTGTGGTTGTTACACAGCATAATTGTGGCAAGGCACAGCTGATAAAGCTATCAAGGTCCTAGTATCTGATTTTAGCTCCCAGTTTATTTTTCTGTTTTGATGAACACTGTTTAATTCAGTTTCAAGTCCACATGTACATGTTAGTTTCCCCAATCTATTGCCCTAGAGTTACATGGAATAAATGAAGGAGGTACTCAGACAGTTCTTGTTTTATTGCATGTCCCAACAAGAAGATGCCACATGTTCAAATTAGTTATTCCCCTTGATCAGCTCTGCTTTTCTTTCTCCACACCAAAGTGCTTCTATCCACAATTACTACCGTCCCTCTTCTCTTTCTCCTTCCACACTGAATTGCAAAGACAATTATAAGTCACGGATTCCAAGCCACTCTCCAGGACAAGGATTGCTACACTGTGTCCTAGGGTGGAAATCTAAGAGGAGGATCTTTTCTGGCTTTCTGCTAATCCCTTCAAATCTGCAGGGCTTCTCCTGTGTACACTTCAAAAACACAAAGGTTGTTAGCATGGTTTAGCTCCCTATGCAGAGACTGAGGTCCCCTTTGGCTGGGATGCTTTCTTCCATTTCGCCTTGCTATAATCTCTGCAGGTGAAAACCAACCCTGACTTCCTGGATTCTAAACTGGGCCAGAGACCTCCCTACTTAATTTGGAGGTCAGGCTTAGTACTTAGTCACATCGACTTTTAGCCAACATTGGCAACACTCAGACGCTTCAGTGTTATTCCCAAAACATGGCAATGGGAGAATCTCAACAGACAAAGATTCTAGGATGAAGCATTCAGGGATCACAAATTCCTACAGGATCAGGCAGGTAACACAAATGAATGCAGTGGGCTAGCTGGGGTTAGAGTCGGGTAGAGTCTGCAGGCTCCATCCAAACAGGCTTAGAGCTACTCAACTGAAGTCCATTTGCTCCAAGAAGAATTATGTTCAATTTTTCAAATTTTCAAAAGAAATGAAAAATATACAGTTGGGAATTAATCTGTTAAAATTTATATTATCCAAATGAGACATATATCTAGTTTACAGATACATATTTATACATGCTATCAGGAGATAGCAATCACCATAGAGGTTTGAACAATTTGGTGGATTATTCCAGCAGGAAAACAGTGTTCTTACAGTCAAGATACACGCATGGTACCTGAATCATGTTTACTGGAAGCAGCATGGTCTCACCTTGCCTTTACCTGGGTTTTGCAGTCAGAATGGAACACAGAGAGTAGGGCCACACAGGCCAATCTCCATTGCTGCTGTAGAGTTATACCTTCTGCCAACAGCAATTAAAATATGTAAAAGATCTTAACTTTCTAATGTTTATTTAGCAAATGCTATATTCAAGGCACTAAATTAGTTGTTGCAGGATTTAGAGTGGAATAAACATTGCCTCTGCCCTCAGGGAGCAGACAATTTCACAGGATTACTGTATTTAGTAAATAAACAGATGACTTGCAGTCTTTTGGGGTCTGATAGAATGGATTTTTTAAGAGGATGAATTTGAATTACTTATCTAGGTATCTTGTAAATCTGCCAAAGAATTAGATTTTGGAATAAAGATACAAAATATAATTTGATCAGACCCCAGTATCTCTGATCAGAATCAATTAGTAACTAAAATAGTTGAGACAGTGTGAAGAAATATTATCCCAGAGGAAGAAAATTAAATGAATTATCTTTTTCCTGAGGGATTCTCAAGGAATCTTAAAAGACCATATAGAATGTCTTAAAAATATGTGTACAGGAATCCTCATCTCAAAGCATCCTACAATTTTTTTCATCTTTCATTCAGAGGACAGAAAGAAAGAATGGAAATGATTTTTGATCAAAAATTTGAACACGCTGTTTTAACAGATATGACTAGAAGACTAGATGTAGTCAAACTCATTTGAAATTAATTATCTAAGAAGCCTCAATAGTGTTCATCTCATCAATCTCGTTCAGGCCTGACCTCAAAGGACTACCTGCAAAGGTGTGAAGACAGCTCAGACTTCAGAACAATCCAATGCATGGCCTTGGCTGACATTCACTACAGGAAGACTAATTAAAAAGACTTCTCAGAATACAGATGCCTACCTAATGAGAGCTGTAGTAACACATACCATTTTTCACTTAGGTCAAGAAACAGATGACAGAGAGTAGCAGATGGTTCAATTTAACAGACGCCTGATGAAAATATGAGTGATGGCCTCTCAGCTGCCACCTGGTAGCGTTGAAAGTACCTCAGTCACAGAGAGGGTTTCTGGACCCAAGTCCTGAGCATCAGGGATGTAGCTCAAGTTCCGGTTTCCAGAGGATGTTCTAGCAAACATTAGTGGAGGCCACTTAGGCTCTGAACGAACCGTGTTTGTCCTGGAGGGCTCCTCTAATGGATGCATCCTAACCTTTAACCCATAATAAGACAAATGTACTTAAGCCCAACTCTAAATCAATTTGTCTTCAACTTGTTCCTTTGGAGGCCCTGTGTCCAGCCCAATTATGATATAGCTGTCACAGTTTAGTTATGGCTCAGAGTTAGGAAAAAGGAAAAAACCTGCCTACATAAAGCATATTTACTTGGCTCCCTTCCCTGAAACCCACTGGAATGGGAGAAAACAATATAATCACACAGAATAAAAATGGAAAATATCTACAATACAAATACAAACCTAGTGAAACTCAACTGAGAATACACATAGCCAATGTGTTTCTCTCCAGAGCTCAAGTAGAAGGCAGATTTTACTAGAATTAAATGAGAGACTCGAGTATCTCAACTCAAAATGATCCATTTTCTGACAAACTAGAGAAATTGTCTGAAGATAAATCCAGAAGGGATAGAAAGAATAGCCACAAGCTTTGAAGAGCTGACATTTGTCAATGGTTCAGGCATAAATCACCTCCAAATAGCCAACCAAATGCCTGAACAGGACAAATACCACACTGACCTTCAGCAAGAATGATCAGCATCTCTGCCCAAAGAGATGTCTCCAACTCAGAGGTTGCTACACATTGTATTTAGAGAAACAGAATATATCTGAGCAGTATACTCGCCAGAATTCTTCCCCCACCCAACTCCATTCTTGAGCAAATCATGAGCCAGGCTTGAGAATAATTATTAGAAAGAGAAAAGACTAAAGTAATATAAGTGGAAAAAGCAAAAGGCAGATGACAGAAATAATTCAAGAAGCTGCAAAACAGTACATGCAGCCAGATCCTACTTATATGAACATACATGTATATGTGGCCATGTAAATAAAATAATACCTGTAACGAGACATCTGAAAATGTAAATAGTATGTATCTGAGTAGTGACAGAGGGGTTTATGTGATGCTTCTACTCTTTGCTTTATTCATATAGGAACATTTTAATTCTCTTGAAGTATCATTTTGAAAAAAGATCTGAGTTGAGCTTAGCCTCTGAAGAGAGTGGACATCCCTTCAGGGAAGCAGTATAATGCTATGTCAGACTTGATCCTTTGTCCTTTTTCTTCTATCCCTTTTATCTTCCCCTTGACACTATGGTGAACAACTTTAGAGTGTCCCTCCACCAAAAAAATGACATCTGTCCACACCTTTAGGTAGTGCCCCACATCTTGAGTGTGGTTAGGGCCCAGGACTTGCTTCTAATCAAGAGAATATGGCACAATGATGAAATGTCATACCTATAATTACACTCCATTATATACACATACATTACATAAGACTTTGTCATGGGAACAGACTCACTCTAGAGACTCCCCTGGCTGGCTGGAGGAAGTTAACAGCTGTACTGGGAAATTCCACATGACCAGGAATTATGAGTAATCTTTAGGGACCACAGGTAGCCTCTGAGAGCAGCTTCCAGCCTTGAGCCAGACGGTAGTCCAGACCCTCGGACCTGCAAGTCTGAAAAAATTCTGCCAACAACCTAAGTGAGCTTGGAGCAGATTATTTTCCAGTAGAACCTTCAACAAAACCCAGCCCATCCAACCCTTGATTGCAGCTGTGTGAGGTCCTGAGCAGAGGTCCCAGATGAGTTGTGCCTTAAAGTCTGACTCACATCAACTGAATCATGTGTGTTGTTTTAGACCAAAGACAAAACAAAAGCAATACTCTGAAACCATTTTCATTGGTGTGATCATTAAATCATGGTGGTAAAATATGGGCCAAGCAGGGGATAGGGATGAGGCCTTCTCAACACCTGTACTTTCCAAGCATTTTTTGAAAATCAAGTTTATTAGGGGAAAACTTATATTCAGTAAAATTTACCCTTCTTAGGTACAAAGTTTATCACATTTTAGCTAACATATACAGAAAGGTAAGCACCACCAAATCAAGATATAGAATGCTTCACCAATCACACTGAAGAGTGCTCTCTTTCTCTTAGTTGTCAGCCCCCTGCCCTGGCCTGCAGGCATCCACTGATAATAGGATTGTCTACAGTTATGCCTTTTTGTGAATATCACATAAGTAGAATCATATATAGCTTCTTGTGTCTGTCTCATTTCACTTAACATTCAAAGATTTTCACAAATTATTTTAAGTATCAGTGATACGATCTTTTTGGTGATGAACTTTCTTACTAGGGAAGCTACTAAAATAAGAAAATGAGAACTAGGTGTTCCACAGCCATAACTTTTGACAAGGTGTGACTATAGAAACAGAGCAGGCCTGCCAGTTCCATCCTCCTCTCGTGCACACAGACCTAATGATTTTTCTACTGATTGTACCCGTTGTCCCCATACAGCGGCAGAATGATGACCTGCAGCTCACTTCTGCCTTCTTTTTCTCATGCATATAATCCAAGTGGTAAGACCTCAAACAAAATGAAAAGGCATCTGGGAAATATATTTTTACCATTCCAGCCTCTGTAGTCCAGGAAAATACCTACAATAGATGATGAGTGGCAATCCAAAATCCTGAAAACCTGGAATACAGGACACACAACTGCCGCAGTACGTACTGAATGCTAAATTTTCATCTACTTTTTAGAGTAAACCAAAATATAAATAAAAATTTTAATATTTTCTTCCTACTCTCTCTGTTATGGAAATTACTTTTGTAAGCTACTATTTTAGACACGTAACAACTTATAATTACAAAATCTGCTTAAAAATAAAAGAAGGAAAGCTTCAAAAAGGCCTCACGGTCTTCAAATATCATCACTGTAGACAACTCTCGCTGTTTGACTCGAATTAATCTCTTGGAGCCTCCATTTCTACATCTTTAAAGAGACAAAGTTAAATATTTCTAGAACTTTCCACTCCTAAATTTCTGCATTTTGCTAGTTCTAAGACATTAGCTATGATGTTAAGTGGTAACTCACATATATTCAGAAGAAATATTGATGATTAAAAATATGTTTGAAAGATTTCTTATGTTTTGAGAAATGGTCTCACTCTGTCACTCAGGTTGGAGTGCAGTGGCGTGTTCTTGGCTCACTACCACCACCCCATCCCGGGCTCAAGCAACCCTCCCACTTCAGCCTCCCAAGTAGCTGGAACTATAAGCACATGCCACCACGCCTGGCTATAAAGATGATTTTTAAAAACTTAATAGTTTAATAGATTTATCAGTGGTAAAATGTAAAAATACCCATTGGAGAGTAATAAATTGTATTTAATTTCTATAATAATATAAAACGTGTATCAATTTACTAAGGGAAAAAAGCCATTACACATTACCAAAGGGGGCCAAGAAATCTCCTAGAGAGAAAAGTTTTAAGGAAGAAAAGATGACACCTTTCTTAAAGGGTTTAATCGTGGTTCTCTCTAGATATTGGAGAGATCTGAGTATTTCTAAGAATTATAACAACACTACTACTAAGTCTTGTATTTACTAGAGACTAATCCACTAGGATGTATCCATTTGCACAACCTGAATAACAATGTCTGAAATAAAAGTTTACTTTTCTTGCATGGCAAGTCTGGAATTGTCTAGTACTGACCTTCTGCAATGTGGTTCAAGTATGATGAAGACAAAGGTTCCATCATTTCAGATGCTTCCGTATCCTGGGACTGTTGTTTGTCAGCTCAGGGCCATGAGCTCTGTTGCAGTTCCAGGAATCAGGCCACATTTAAGGCAGGGTAAGAACCACAAAATCAAGATACAGAGTGTTTCATCACCCTGAAGAGTACCCTCCTTCCCTTTCTTGTCAGCCCCCTCCCCTGACCACAGGCACCTACTGATGTGATTTGTCTACAGTTACATCTCTGTGAATATCATAAGTAGAATCATATAAAGTCTCTTGTGTCTGTCTCCTTTTACCTGACATAGTGACGTTGAGATTCACACAAAATGTTGTATGCATCAGTTATTAGATTTTGTTTATGAACTTTCTTATCAGCGAAGCTACTAAAATAAGAAAGTGAAAACTAGGTGTCCGGTAAGACTGAATAATAGAAATACAGTGATTGTTTCCAGGAAAGCAAGAACTGTCTCAAAAAACACAGTAGGTTTCTGCTTTTATGGGTCAGAGCTATGCCTTATGACACGCCTGGCTGCAGAGGAGGCTGGGAAGATAAAATCAGCTTTCAGCAGAAGCCAGAAAGGGAGAAGGCCGTTTCGCTTGGCCAATGGCAGTATCTGGCCAAGATTTACAAGATAAAAGTCTTCATAGATGCTATTCCTTAGGAACATTAGCAGCTACAGTTAACTCCATGCCCAGCTATACAGCAGTGTGAATGATCTCTTACTCAATGACCATTGACCCTAGAAAAACTCTCAACTATACCATGGTATGGGTGTTTCCTCAAATAATTTCATCACGTAAAAGCATCTCTTCTTGCATCTGTTAAGACACTTGTCAAAATGTCAAGTCAAATAAGATGATGAACTAAACTATATTATAAAATTGTGCACAATAATCCCAAACACTTTTTGAGTTATTTTTTTTCTGCTTGCTAAGAATACAGTATGACCTGCAAAAACAAAAAAGGTTAACAAGTCTACAGAAAGCAGTAAGAGCAGTGCAGAGAGAATTGCTTTCATCATTTAAAAAGTAGTAGACCAAGTATTCAGAAGCCTTGAAACAAATGCAAATGATGTTGTCAGTAAGTATAAGCTTGGACTCTTTTTAAGATGGAGAGATTTCATACCCAACATTACTTTAATATTAAACTAATGTTTTCTTTGCTAAATTATCCTATAGTGAAATTGTCCTTTAAGTACATTTTAAAAACATAAATCATGCTCATTGAATATAATTAAGAAATTACAAAAAGCATATTCATACATTAGTAATATAATAGTTACTTAGAAAAATACCTTTAGTGTTTCACTTTAGATACATGAATGACATGTATTTTGTTATATATGGAATATAAACATATTTTTATTATAAGAGATTAACTTAAACCCATAGAGATATTTCAGTGTAGTGAGGGAGAGGAGCCCGCAGATAACTCTAATACCTGTTCGAGATGACTCAGCATCCCAAGAAAGGGGCAGGCAAAGGAAAGATGACTGCTCTTTCCCTGGCTTTAAGGAGCTAAGAACAATTTATTTGGATTTTGACCTGCTTCCCTTTGTCTCCATCTCCTACATCAGGTGACAGTTTAAGAAATCCCTCAGTTCTTTGGGCTAGAAGGATATACTGACTGACCCCTGTGACTGTCACCATCAATAAGTGATCAATCCTGTCACTTATGGCTCTCTCATATCCCTCTCCATTCCCTGGGATACTTCCTTGGGCTGAGCTGTTGTTCTCCCACTTCAGAACTTTTAAAAAATTTCTCAATCTATCCACTTGATCCTTCTAAAGACTCCTATGTCACCGTTTTCCTAAAGGAAAATCTGATTATAGCATTGCCCCGCTTTAAAACACAACCACTGTTGCCACCACTACCACCATCACTTCTCAATATTTTTCATTGTCTTTAGAACAAAATGAAAACTCCTTATGTTTGAATGTGTTGTCTTTCATTGTCAGTAGGGAATTGACCCAGTTCTCAGGTTAAAGTGAAAGTGAAGGCTGGGTGCAGTGTTTTATGCCTATAATCCCAGCACTTTAGGTGGCCAAGGCAGGAGGATCACTTAATCAACAAGTTCAAGACCAGCCTCGGCAATATGGTGAAGCCTCGTCTCTACAAAAAATGAAAATTAAAAAAAAATAGCCAGATAGGGTGGTGCATGCCTGTAGTCCCAGCTACTTGGAGGCTGAGGCAGGAAGCTTGCTGAAGTCCAGGAGGCTGAGGTGACAGAAAGCTGTGTTCCAGCCACCGCACTCCAGCCTGGGTGACAGAGCAAGACCCTGTCTCAAAAAACTAAACTAAACTAAAACAAAAGTGAAAATGAGGACAACTCTGAAAACAAAGTAAAGAAAAGGGATACATAATGGTCCCAAGCCCTCCATTTCTAAGTAATCTCATCTCCTGGGTCTCAACCTGTCCATGACACCACAAAATACCATAGAAGCACCACCTGGTCACAGAATCACATGTGGTTTTCTCCAGCATCAGACCAACAGCTTGCTCTCTAGGGACTACAGGCTACCGCATGTCCTCAACCTTAGATTACCTATCTGTGAGCTCAGCTCAGTGGCTCTATTCTGAAGGCCTCGGGACTGGACAGTGACAAGAAGTACAGGTTATTTGGAGAAATGTTCATAATCAACGGACTCTACTCCTATAGAGGACATTATTCACTAGTGACACATTTGGCTTTATTGTTGTAGCAGGTTTACTTAACATAAAAGTAATAAATCTCTGTCAAATAGTTTTGCTAGGATTCTTTCTTTGACTTTGGCAATCTAAGAAGAAAACCCAAGCTGAATGATGACTACAGAAAACAAACAAGGAGGGTACATTGGCAACTTCCTTCCTGGTCTTCGCTTACTTTTTGCTTCTGCAAGGTCCAGATTTTACAACGGCCCTCCTTTTCCTCGTCTATTCAGGACAGAATTAACCACTTCCCTTCCTATACTGTCTTTTATCACTTTTGTTAATAGTTTGTAGCCAGCCGGGCGCGGTGGCTCAAGCCTGTAATCCCAGCACTTTGGGAGGCTGAGGCGGGTGGATCACGAGGTCGAGAGATCGAGACCATCCTGGTCAACATGGTGAAACCCCGTCTCTACTAAAGATACAAAAAATTAGCTGGGCATGGTGGCACGTGCCTGTAATCCCAGCTACTCAGGAGGCTGAGGCAGGAGAATTGCCTGAGCCCAGGAGGTGGAGGTTGCGGTGAGCCGAGATCGTGCCATTGCACTCCAGCCTGGGTAACAAGAGCGAAACTCCGTCTCAAAAAAAAAAAAAAAAAAAAAATAGTTTGTAGCCTACATAGTTGTCGGTTGTTACTTATTTTTCCTGCTTTACTATTATAAACTTCTGGAAAGTTGCAGAATTTTTCATTAATCTTTCCAGTTGTGGGATACAGGAGCTTAATACATGTTTGTTGATTGGGTGAGTCTGTATACAGATGAATGAATAAATGAATGAATGAATGTTCAAGACCCTGTTGTATACCTAACCCACTGTTCCTTTTCTTAATTTAAATAATCTCCTTTCACTAAATGCTGTCAAAAGCCCAATCCAATAAGTTTAAAGAGATACAGGGGTTAGTCTAACTTTAACTGTGTGGAGTCTGCAATGGTTCTAAGGAATTTATTTGCCATCTTAGGGATATAAATCTAAGGCATTGTCTATGTGATTCATATGGTTTTTATCTGTGTCCCCACCCAAATCTCATGTTCATTTCTAATTCCCAATGTTGGCGGTGGGACCTGGTGGGAAGTAACTGGATCATGGGAGCAGAGTCCTAATGAATGGCTTAGCACCATCCCCCCTCGGTACTGTATAGTTAATGAGTTTTCATGAGATCTGGTTGTTTAAAAGTGTGTGGCACCTCCCTACTCTCTCTTCCTCCTGCACCAGCCACTTAAAACAAGGCTGCCTCCCCTTAGCCTTCCTCCATGATTGTAAGTTTCCTGAGGCCTCCTCGGAAGCTGAGCAGATGCCGGCATCATGCATCCTGTACAGCCTGCAGAACCATGAGCCTATTAAACCTCCTATCTTTATGAATTACCCATTCACAGACATTTGTTTATAGCAGTGTGAGAATGAACTAATACAGTGGTAAACTAAATTACTCCTGGGGGCTTAAAAGATACAGTAAAATCTGGAGACAACAGATGCTGGAGAGGATGTGGAGAAATGGGAACACTTTTGCACTGTTGGTGGGGGTGTAAATTAGTTCAACCATTGTGGAAGACTGTGTGGTGATTCCTCAAGGACCTAGAAATAGAAATTCCATTTGACCCAGCAATCTCATTACTGGGTATATATCCAAAGGATTATAAATCATTCTACTATAAGGACACATGCACACGAATGTTCATTGCAGCACTGTTTACAATAGCAAAGATCTCGAACCAACCCAAATGCCCATCGATGATAGACTGGATAGGGAAAATGTGGTACATATACACCATGGAATATTACACAGCCATCAAAAACGATGAGTTCGCGTCCTTTGTAGGGACATGGATGAATCTGGAAACTGTCATTCTTAGCAAACTGACACAAGAGCAGAAAATCAAACGTCGCATATTCTCATTCATAGGCGGATGTTGAACAATGATACAGGGAGGGGAGCACTACACACTGGGGTCTGTTGGGGGGAAATGGAGGAGGGACGGGGGGTGGGGAGGTGGGGAGAGACAGCATGGGGAGAAATGCTAGATATAGGTGAAGGGGAAGAAGGCAGCAAATCACACTGCCATACTACCTATGCAACAATCTTGCATGTTCTTACAAGTATCCCCAAACCTAAAATGCAATAAAAAAAGATATAGTTGATAATCAAAGAGCTAAGAAGATAACTAAGTATTTTTCTTGAAAACTGATCTCAGGCCAGGCGTGGTGGCTTACACCTATAATCCCAGCACTTTGGGAGGCCAAGGTGGGTGGATCACCAGAGGTCTGGAGTTCAAGACCACCCTGCCCAACATGGCGAAATCCCGTCTGTGTTAAAAACACAAAAATTAGCTAGCTGTGGTGGTGCACACCTGTAATCCCAGCTACTTGGGAGACTGAGGCACGAGAATCACTTGAACCCAAGAGGCAGAGGTTGCAGTGAACTAGGATCACACTGCTACACTCCAGCCTGGGCCACAGACTGAGAATCCATCTTAAAAAAAAAAACACTGATATCAGACATAGCAAAAACAGCTTGAAGAATGTCTATATTTTCTCCTTCATTGGCTCATTAGCAGAAAAAATCCTTTAGGGTAGATCTAGGAAAAATGAACTGATGAAAAACAAACACAAACTTTAACTCTACATGTCTATCTTTTCCCTAAGTACCTCAGTGGGCTGCCTTTCCCAGCAGTTAACAGCTGAAGGTCCAGGCAGTGCACACAACAATGGTATTTTCAGTGGATGCGAGGTTAGGGTTGAGTTTGCTATGCGCATCAAAGTTTTTGCTACATTACTCTTTTATTCTTTGTCACAGCAAAACAAAATACCATGCAATCAGATTCTCTGCCTAGTCATTTTAAACATAAGAAAAACACATCTTAAACTCTTGTCACTCCACATCATTTACACAGATAATACATTTAACTTCCTTCCAATGTGTTTCTTATTGACTTTAATTATCAAAGGGAAACTACTGATACTCCCATTCTTTTACCAATGATAGGCCTAATTTGTTGTTGTTGTTGTTGCTAAGACTAAGTCTCGCTCTGTCACCGAGGCTGGTCTGATCTTGGCTCACTCCAACCTCTGCCTCCTGGGTTCAAGTGATTCTCCTGCCTCAGCCTCCTGAGTAGCTGGGATTACAGGCATACACAATCACACCAGGCTAATTTTTGTATTTTTAGCTGAGATACGGTTTCACCACATTAGCTGGGCTGATCTTGGAAATCCTGACCTCAGGAGGCAGAGGTTGCAGTGAGCCGAGATCGCACCATTGCACTCCAGCCTTGGTAACAAGAGCGAAACTCCGTCTAAAAAAAAAAAAAAAAAAAGAAATGTATATTCAGGTTTCACTATTGTCTTTTACATAAAAAAATGAAGCAGATACTCTTATGCTGTTGTCACACAAAAGTAATAGCTAATGGTTATTACTACATGTTATATACTGTTTTAAGCTCTTTAGATACAATCAAATTCTTACAGTTCTGTGAGATAAATACTATTATTAACTTGACTTTCACAGATAAAACTGAAGCACAGAGAAGTTAAATAATGTAATAAAGTATATTTACAACACTTCTTGTTATTGTTAAAATGAAGTATAGTTTTGTCTCATGGATAACCTTCACATCTTGATCATTCATACTTTCCACATACTAGCCACATGGTCTTAAGTATGCTAACTTATCTCATTAAGCCTCAGTTTACTCATTTTCAGATGGGCATGGGAATTGTATATGATTCTGGTAGGAGGCAGATTAATAACATAACGTGTGTTAGGCATGGTGCCTGGATAAGAGTAACTACTCAAGGATAATTAGTTAACATTATTATTACTAGGAGTTCAAACACTGACTTCTAGTCTTGGATTGGGGGTTTATAATTTGTATAATGATAGAGAAAAGAGTTAAGATCTTTGCTTTCCCAATTTTTTTACCTGTGGAGTGAGAACTAAATGTCCCCAGCCAGCTACATAAGGTAGTGCAAGGTCAAATCAAACAGTGTTTGCAGAAGCAGTTGGTAAACTGTAAAGAACTATATACATACAAACTATTACTTCCGTTAAATCAACAGGGGTAAAATGGCTTTAACCTTTTATTCCACAACGACTACTTGTGAAAGCTTCAGGGTCTCTGAGCTAACATAGGTAAATGCTTTCATTACATTTTTTTTGAAAATGGCAAAGTGTATATGATTTTTAAAAAGAGTTTTCCGAAATATTTCTTAGGATGCAGACCTGTCTCTGAAGTTTCACAGTCCTTGCTTCTGTAATTATGGATGAAATGTAATATTCCTATTAACACCATTGAAACATCAAGAAAATTTTGAAATGTTTGTAGTGTTCTGTTCTATATTCAATAAAGAGTATGCAACGATGTTAAAATAAAAATAATGTTATAAATACAATGTAAATAGAAATATAAAGTACTTTAAAGTTCAAACTCTAAACTCTCTTATTGGAAACTCATTTTTCCCAAGATGCTGATTAAATATATAACATTTAAATACTATTTTTATAAATTGCTGGGCACAGGTTTGGTTTTGCACATTAAAAAACAGGGTAAAATAAAACAAAAGAGTCATTCATCCTAGAAATCGGAGTTTAGTAACTTCCCACAGTTAGTATACTTAATAGCTTAAAATAAGTTTAAAATAGAACCAAATACACCAGTTTGAGAAGACAAATTTCTATAAAATTATTTTTTGATTAAGTATATGCCATAGTGAAAAATGGGAAAATGATACTGAACAGCAGCACAGAAAAGCAGAGGTATTTTTTGATAATAGTCATTCATAGTATCTTAAGGGCCAGGCTATAGATAAAGTTACAGCACCATTCCCTACAAAAATGGTACACACACAGTTCTGCAAACTGGGTACAAGGAGAAAGAAATAAGAATCTAGGATATTCCTCTCCCCTATGAAAAATTACACTGACTATGACCAGACAGAAACAGTAAATACAGTCAGCAATTTATTTCTTATTTTAGAATGAAAGAAATCAGTGTAAATGGGTGACTTCTAAAATAACATTTGTTTTTGTTGTTAATATTACTATTGTTATTATAAGGGCTGCATTTAAAAACTATCCTTGTGGAGAGAATTAGCTCCTACCTATATTAGAAATACAATATGCAGGCCAGGCACGGTGGCTCTAGGATATTGTTCTGTATTCCCAGCACTTTCGGAGGCCAAGGCAGGTGGATCATAAGGTCAGGAGTTCGAGACCAGCGTGATCAACATGGTGAAACCCTGTCTCTACTAAAAATACAAAAAAAATTACCCAGCCATGGGGGTGCACACCTGTAATCGCAGCTACTCAGGAGGCTGAGGCAGGAAAATTGCTTGAACCCAGGAGGTGAAGTTTGCAGCAAGCCAAGATCGTGCCACTGCACTCCAGCTTGGGCGACAGAGTGAGACTCCGTCTCAAAACAAAACAAAACAAAAAAAGAAATAGAATATATATATATATATACAAAGGACAGGTTTTCTCCTAGTATTTTCATCATGAGGATAAGACTTCTGCAACAACCTGGATATCATTAGAATATTTAAATATCAGCTCCATTTCAATACAGAGAAATAAAATTTAACACAGAGCCTTAATTCTACAACTGTCTTAGGGTGCCAATTGCAATGATATTTGTGATGAATTTGAAGACTAAAATAAATGGTTTGCAACACTCATTAACACAGTTTAAACTTGTCATCTTTAGGGATCAAGGCTTCCGGACCTAGTGTTCACCTGGAAGTGTGGCATAGAACACTGGGGACAGGAGGGGGGGGACTCTGAGGACTCCGTTCAAATATGGCAGGTCCCTAACAAGACTGCAGCCTCCACAGCAAGTTCCATATTAGTTTACCTGTAAACTACAATCTATATTTAACTTTGTTACATGGGGACTATATGTTTGCTGTGAGTGATGGCTTAATTTATTTTTAAAGAGAAAGTGAAAGATATTTCTTGTGATTGCATCTGAAACATAGTGAATGAATTTGATGGAAGGAGTGCTCCTGTGGAGCTAAAATTGGTAGAAAATGAAAAAAGGGAAACCCCATCAAAAACTGTCTGGAGTCAGCCTTCCAGACAGAAAACACAAATGTCTCAACAAATCTTTACATATTTTTATTTTCCTAGGGATAATGACATGTTTTTTTTATGACCAACTCCATATTTTACTAAAGATTACTGCATGAATTTCTCTCTTCCTCTTTAATACCTTACTCAGGTAAAGTTACATAGCACAACACTGGTTGCCTTGATCTTTTGCTTCATTTATATGCATTTATAGAGCAGCATAGAATCAAGCTCATTTGAAAGGTAGGAAAATTTAAGTTCGAATCCCATTCTCACATTTAATAGTCTGTGGACCTATAGTAGGTTGTGAAATCTCTCTTAACCTCATCCTCTTCATTTTAACTTGGGGATGATACAATCTTCTTTATATGTAAATTACAAGAATTCAGGAAGATAAAGAATGAAAACATATGTGTATTGTAACACATTATTATTAGCTATTACATTTATGATTATCACTATTAGGGAAACAATAATAGTTACAAAAAAATAAAATACCTTAAGCTTTTGAGAGATAGGGTTTCTGTCTCAGACTGAATTTTTCTTCCTGGTCCTAAGTTACCAGACAGAGTGACTGGGGAAAATAAATACCCAAATGTAATATCCAATACTCTCTGGGTAAGTTTAGTTCCATAGCAAGAACAGATGTGAATGATACTATCAAGCGTGAACTCCTCATTTATTCATTTTTACACAAGATTATCACAAGAGACTGCCAAATGCTTCATTGAAATCATGAAGCATTACATCTTCAGGTTGTCACTGCTTTATCTGTATGGTAATCTGTTGGGGAAAAAAAGGAAAACACACACACACACACACACACAAAGGCAGTTTGTAACCGTTCCATCTTAGTGAAGTCAGACTGGCTCATTCTGATGAATTTTTCGATGCATTCTCCAGTAACTGACTTAACTCCAAAAGTTTTCTGTTAGTCTAGACTTTTTAAGAAAGGAAAATATCCGTTAACCATCTACAGAACGTTGTCCAAATAACAGATACATGTAACAAGTAGATTTACCTTTCCTACTTTTTACTGGGAATTCAGTTCTAGGAGGCCTTTAGGAGTCAATATTCTGTAATGTTTCAATTCATGCATAGCTTCTTAAAGGCATCTCATAAGTGTCTTAAGTTAGAAATGGAAATATTATGGGTCTGCCTATGAAGAGATCACCCACCCAAGTCCCAAATACACAACTTAGTTAGAATTCATTTAGTTGTGACAGAAGGTCAATATGAACTAGTTTAAGCAACAATGACAACTAAAAAAGACAAAAAACAAAATCAAACCACAACAAAAAGAATTTATTAGAAGGATACTAGAATCTCTCACTGAATCAAAAAAGTTGAACCACCAAGTATTCTAGGTTTCTTTACAGGGCAGAAAACAAGGCCTCCAATTATTCAAAGTTTCTATCCTAGACAAGCAGACTCCACTCAATGGATAATAATGCTGGGACTAAAGGACTCAGAAAAATGGACTGGTGTGTCCACATCTGTTCAGGTAACCACTCCAGGGTCACCAATCCTCTACAACCAGCATGAGCATGAGGTACCTGGACTATCCATAGAGTGAGCAATTAGGGCGCACTTGACAACCACTCATAAGGGGTTTCACACCGTAACTTCTGGATTCCTTTTTACTCAGCCTGATGTTATACTGCATCATTATCAAGTCATAATGTTTTCTGAAAAAATTTAAACCCAATAACAAAAAGAGTAGCAATTTAGTTATACACTCAACTAATTAAATAGTTTAAACAATAAAATAAATGAGGAAAGTTAACAATAAATGTAATTTCTCATTCATTTATTTATGTGTATATTATCATAAAGGTCAAATTCAAGCATGTGCCCATAGAGACAGCATTATTATGAATAAGAGAGATTATTTACTCGGGTTAAAGTGTTTTAAAATTAAATGTAAGGTATTATTGCTATTGAAATATTCACATCACAGCTTTGTGACCCTTGAATCTACCTAAATACATTAAATTTCATTTATTTATTTTCTCTATATATGCAATTTCTAACAGTTGTTATTCATTCATTCATTCATTCATTTAACCTAAAATTGAATCCCATCAGTTAAGAAATCGGAAAGTACTAGTCGTTTATTTTTGAGATGGAATCTTGCTCTGTTACCCAGGCTGGAGTGCAGTGGTGGGATCTCAGCTTACCACAACCTCCTCCTGCAGCTTTCAAGCAATTCTCCTGCTTCAGCCCCACAAAGAGCTGGGATTACTGGGCCCACTAAGACGCACAGCTAATTTTTTTTCTTTTTCTTTTTTTTTTTTTTTTTTTGAGACAGAGTCTTGCTCTGTCTTGGTGCAATCTTGGCTCACTGTCTTGCTCTGTCTTGGTGCAATCTTGGCTCACTGCAACATCTGCCTCCTGGGTTCAAGGGATTCTCCTGCCTCAGCTCCCTGAGTAGCAGAAACTACAGGCATAAGCCACCAGCCCTGGCTAATTTATATATTTTTAGCAGAGACAGGGTTTCACCATGTTGGCCAGGCTGGTCTCAAACTCCTGACCTCAGGTGATCCACCTGCCTCAGCCTCCCAAAGTGCTGGTTTTACAGGCATGACCCACCACGCCTGGACAAAATACTAGTCTCAATATTAAGAATTTTGTTATAAAATAGTGACTTTTTGAAAAGATAGAAAATGAGTTTCACCTTATTCACTGTATTACTAGTTTGTTCTCACACTGCTAATAAGGCGTACCTGGCTGGGCACAGTGGCACACACCTGTAATCCCAACACTTTTGGAGGTCGAAGTGGGTGGATCACCTGAGGTCAAGAGTCCAAGACCGGCCTGGCCAACATGGCGAAACCCCATCTCTACTACAAAACAAAACAAAACAAAAAAATAAGTGAGGCATGGTAGGAAGCACTTGTAATCCCAGCTACTCAGGAGGCTAAGGCAGGAGAACTGCTAGAACCCAGAGGGCAGAGGTTGCAGTGAGCTGAGATCGCACCACTGCACTCCAGCCCAGGTGACATAGTGAGACTCCATCTCAAAAATAAGTAAATTAATTAATTAAGTAATTAAATAAAATAAATAAAGGCATACCTAAGACTGGGTAATTTATGAAGAAAAGAGGCTTAATGGACTCACAATTCAGCATGGCTGGGGTTTAATGGACTCACAATCATGGCAGGAGGCAAAGGAGAAGCAAAGTCACGTCTTACATGGGGGCAGGCAAGAGAGAGCTTGTGCAGGGGAACTTCCATTAATGAAACCATCAGTTCTCATGAAACTTATTTACAACCATGAGAACAGTATGGAGGAAACTGCCCCATGATTCAATTATCTCCACCTGGCCCCACCATGGACACATGGGGATTATTACAATTTAAGGTGAGATTTGGGTGGGGACACAGCCACACCATATCACTCACTATTAACACCATTTTAAATATATTCCAACAATTTAAATAAAATGGACAGATTTATCAACTTCTGTAAGATAGACCAATGGCAATAAAACATCAGGACTCCTGAAATGAATGTCACACGTTCAATTCAATCTCAGGGGTTAAGTCTGAAATTTATTACTATTGTTACTCATTATCAATTAATAAAATAATCACAATGTTCTTATTTGTAGCTACCACACAAAGAGTAGCTTCCATATTCCAGGCACTATGACAGGCACTTTCCACTGTATACAAAAGAAGGATGATGTCTCAAAGGGCCACAGGGACACTTTCCACAACATAATTCAAATGGTGGCTAAAGTTCTTGAGATTTCATGAAGACTACCTAGAGTCACCTATCCCACATTTTGTGAGAATTTCAATTGGCCTAGCATTTCTGAAAACCCTAGAACCTCATGTTCTACTGGTCATCTCTGGCTCTGAGTTCCTGCTTCTGTAGGAAATATATCATTCTTCATTCACATACAATAACTAATCCATGTGCTAACCAAGATGAGCAATACAACTTGTTCTCTTTGATCTCCCCCAAGCCTCCTGATATCAGACACTGGCAGGTTCTGGGACTGGAAAGACACACTTGTGTTCCAGAGGATTTTAAGTCACAGCAACAAAAATGACCTGATTATCAAGAGTTCTAACACATAAGTTTCTTTACTGTTTTACAAAAAATATGTAATTAAGAGAAAAAAAAATCTATATATTCTCCAAGAACATAGAAATGTAACATATTAAGTGTAATCAAGGAGCTCTGAAACACCTCCTGTACTCTCTCTCCATCATATTTATAGACCATCTCATGTTAACAATCTGTCAATAAGTAAAATCCTGAAAGCCAACTTATTCTTATTTTTTTCTCTGCCAAATATCCTCTCCTCTCTCCCAATTTCCTCAGTGACTAAAGAAATCCCAGATTCACCTTTGGGTTTCCTGATTTCATCTGTTGGGACTGCATATTCTTTACTGTTAAATTGTCTAAGAGAGATGGCAAAGAGTAATTCATCAAGCTGACGTCAACTAAGGAGCAAAGATTTCCATGGGCATCCTAATAAACTGTGTTTGTAAAATTTGTGTTATAATATACATATATTCCATCACAACTCTGAGGTCTAATTGTCTTCATTTTATCAGAGAATTAAAATCAATTTCAGAAATGTTACATAATTTAACCAAGGCCATTCAGTAAGAAAATGCTAGAAGAATCTGAACTAAGTCTACTGATGCCAAATGTATCACTTTTTCCATCAGGGAGAATATTAGCCCACACTCCATGGCCATTTATGAATAAATCCTTAAAACAAGATGACATACTTCTCCTTCAGGAGCAAGTGTTATGTATCTTACTCTGATCATGGGAGAAGCCATGAAAATTTAACTTATCCTAAAATTGATTATAACCCAGCAGTACTGAGTGACTTTCCCCTAGTTAACAAAGGTAATCAAATGTCCTAACTCAAATCCTTAACCGGACTTGTGGTGGCGACAGTCGTTTCTAATGCTGCATAATAAATTGTCTGCTGTTAGACACTATATATTTATGAAGTATGGATATCTCAGACCACAGAGGAAAGACAGGAACAACAATAGCAACAAAAATATATTTAAATGTTAATATTAAATGTTAATATTTAAATGTTAATATTAAAAATGTGTAATATTTATCCTTAGTGATGAAATACTAACAAGTAGATTTTACTAACAAGTTATATGTCATATTTTAACAACATCTATCTATGATTTGAAGGCCTTAGTTCATTTAGTTAAATCTTCTATCTAATTTAAGTCCCTCATAGATATTCATTCAGATTCTCCTTGCTTAATTCTAACAACTAGGACTTCACTATTTCTTTCTTTGAATTTGTGGGTAGCTCTGACATATATAATGTATTATTTAGGTTAGGTAATGCTATAGCACAGACCCTTTCCAACTTTTTTCATGCCCTAGTATCCTCTCCTAGTTTCATATGGTAGTTAGAAAAGGATAATCAATTTTGAGCATGCTGTGCAAGGCAATGGATGAGGCTAGTGCCAAGAGCTCACCCAGCCACACCCGGGGCTAAAAACAATCCCATCTCAGCACATTTACTGACAAGCTATGGTACATCTCTGTGCTGCCACCCACTGGTCAAAAGGTCTGTCACTGATTACTGCTTGTTAGTGAATTTCCTGAATAGAAAGCAGGAAATGGCCTTACTTGAGGGCACTTTCCTAAATTTGTCTCTTGTTGGGGTCTTTGAGAACCTTTTTTTCCATTAAAACAAAAAGTTTAACTTTCAAACACATCCCTAAGGCAGACCTGCAGTAAAACTTGCCATTGTCCCTCACGACATAAACCCCAAACCTATTTGTTCCTTTCAAATATATGGGGGGCTACCTAAGGCATTTAGTTACTCTTTTCTGCTTAAAACTCCTCAAGTTTGCATTTAAGATTTGTATCTGACACAAAATGACACTTGTCTCTTCTAAATTTTGACCCTTTATTCTAATGCTCTTCTCAGTTGTACAACAGTTGTTCAACAAAAGTTTGGTTCTTCTTTTGCATAACGATGTTTGAAGACAGTTCCCACAGCCCTGCTTCCTGTCTCACTCCACCACCACAGTCTGCAAGCCAAGCATTGGTTTTCCCACCTGCAGCACATGTAACTTGGCTTCTAGCCTCTTCACAGGCGTGGGTATGCTGCCCCAGGAATACTGAGACTAAGCACAACTCATGTTTGGAAACTTATTTTGTCTACTGACTAAATATATTGCTAACACTTTACATATTTTAAAATGGATTGTTGTTCTGTCATATAATTTTCTTGATGTCCTTAGGCTCTGGTCTAGCAGTTCATTTCAGTGTTACCTCAGCTTGCTATTCTGCCCATAGTCAAAAAAGTCAGAAAATATCAAGTGTTGGCAAGGATGTGAAGAAATTGTAATCCTCATAAAATACAGAAACAAGTTGACAGTTCTTCAGAGTGTTAACCTAGTGTTATCATGTGACCTAGCATTTCCACTCCTAGGTATTTACCCAAGGGAAATAAAAACACATGTCCACACAAATTCGTACACAAATATTCATAGCAACAGTATCCCCAATAGACAATAAACACAACCCAAATGGCCATCAATGAATGCATAAATGAAATGAGGTATATCCATACAATGGAATATTATTTGGCAGTAAAAAGTAATTAAATCCTGATGCAAGCTACAACATGAATGAAACCTGAAACATTATGATAAGCAATATAAACCCTTTACAAAAGACCATACATTTATAATCCCATTTACATAAAACAACCAGAATAAGAAAATCTACAGAAGCAGAAAGTATAACAGTGGTTTCCTGGGGTGACAGAATATACTAAAACCACATAAATAAGGGAACAGTATGGTATGTGAGTAAATTTCAATAAGTTGTTTTTTTTGTTGTTGTTGTGGTTGTTGTTAATTCACCCCAGGCTACAAAGAATCATAGGACCTAGAAGTAGAGAAAATGATCTAACATGACTGATTTTTTATCCACATGGAGAAATGAGTGAATTGGTTATCTACTGCTGTGTAACAAACCACCTCAGGATTTACTGACTTAAAACTACAACCACCATCTACTTGGGTCATCTATCACCAAATATCAATGAAGACAGGTGGCCTCTGCTTCACACAGCATCAGCTGGGGCTCAGGGCTCCACTGTGGATGGCTCACTGGAAAGGCTGCTCAGTCACTGCTGGTGTCAGCTGGGAGTTCAGATGGTGCTGTGTGCCTGGAGACTACATGCCTGTCCACACAGCCTCTTCACAAGGGTCTTAAGCATGTTCATCTCATGGTGGCTGGTTTCTAAGAATGAGCATCCCAGAAGAACCAGGCAGGAGGCCTACTGCCCTGCAGCCCTGGTCACAAGCATTCCCTTCCACCATAGTCCTAAGTCTAATTGGAGTGAAGAAGAGGAAATATCAAATTCATCTATCAATGGGAGAGGATTTGATTCTCATCACAAGAAGGATGGGAGACACAGGAAATTATGATCTAGCACTCTGAAACAAGACAGCCTGCCACAGTGAGTTTTAGGCTAAATATACTGTCAAAATTCACCCGTTTAATTCACCTTTCTGCAATCCTTAGTTAGGGTCCACATTTCTAACAAAACCACCTATTTACTTACTTCCTGTGTTGATGTAAAAATATATTCATATTTTACATTTTAGTGAAGTGGCTTTCTATAACAGACTGAAGACACCATTTTCCACAAAGAGTTTTCTTCTAAGAAAATGCTGAAAAGTAAACCCTCACATGAGCCAGGGACAAGAATAAAGAACTTGCTATAACAGCACTTAGAATTTTTCAATGCAAATCCTCCTGGCATTTTCTTCTATGAATATTCCATTTTCTATAAAGTGAAAACTGAAATTATTCTGTTACACAGTTGCAGGTTAAGTAAGCTTTTTGTCTCCCTCAGAACTATCCATGCAAATATGCTGAAAAGGTAACTTGTGCTAAAATATAAAAAATGCCAACAATAAAAACAACTACTACACACATACAATACTATTTGGGTCTGTTCTCACACGGCTATGAAGAAATACTTTAGACTTGGTAATTTATAAAGGAAAGGGGTTTAATATATTCATAGTTCCATAGAGTCAGGGTGGGAGGGGCCTCAGAAAACTTACAATCATGGTAGAAGAGGAAGCAAATATGTCCTTCTTCACATGGTGGTAGGAAGAAAAAGAATGAGTGAAGGTGAGGTTGGAAAGCCCTTTATAAAACCATCAAGTCTCATGAGAACTCAATCAATGTCACGAGAACAGTAGGAGGGTAATGCCCCCATGACTCAAATACCTCCCACCAGGTCCTTCCCATGACACATGGGGATTATGGGAACTACAATCCTAGATAAGCTGTCACTGGGGACACAGTCAAACCATATCAAATACATAAAACACACCACCATTAAACATTCAAATAAATAGTAAACACAAAAAAATACTTCAAAATCTGTAATGATTAGTACATTTTAATATGACATCAAGAGTTTCATCAAGCACAAATATGTAAAAGATCTCTCAAACATAAAAGGCATACAAAATAAGCACTAAAGCAAATAATTGAACTGCTCCAAGACTCTGGGGCAAAAGCTTGCTTTCGAACAGGAGTTTAAAATAACTGAAGGAGACTGTCAACAGATATGACAAACTTGGCTTAACTGTATAGAAACAAAAATAATTAAGTGCATTTGTATGTTTTTTTCTGTGTTAAGTTGCTGATTCATGTACTAGCATGGTAGGTGTTTTTTTTTTTCCTTAAAGTAAAACAAATCACACAGTCTAGTTTAAAAAAAAAGACACATTTTATTAATGAAGGATATGGTTAATAAGCCTCATTTTAAACTGAAAATATCTCATTCCAGCTGATTAAATGAGTTTCTATTAAGGCTGCTTATAGAAAAATATTGCAATTTGGAGGCCTAGAATTCATCAAAGACAATGGGCACATTCTGAAGCAATATGCAAGCAGCCCACGTGGAAAACCTAGATCCAATATAACCGTTCAAGTAAGTGTAAAAGTATAAAATGAATGTAACACTGAAAATGAGACCCTTGTACACAAAAATAACTAAGGATTTTTACCACAATTAAGCAAGGCATTTACTTTCATGTTAAAATAAAATGGAAAAAGACAGTAGGTTCATTCCTAAGTCATCATCTCAATAGAAATATACTGAACGCCTCCTCCGTGGCTGGCACTGCTCCAAGAGCTGGTGACACAAGTGTAAGGAGGGGAGACAAGGCCACATCCCCATCCAATAAGCTTTGGTGAGAGTTAGAAAAATACTACAGTTATTAATACTACTAGTAACAGTAATACATCTATTACTGAAATGTCTCATTTCTATTAAATCAGTTGACTAGAGCTAACTATTGAAAGGTTTTCAATGTCACTAAACAAACCAGTGAAGCTCCTAGTATGGTAAGTTTCTTATCTTGGATCTCCATAAAGATGACGTCATCATATGACTGCAGCGTTATTCAAGCCGTGTACTTGGGGCATTCCGGTGGAGGGATGAGGTGTTGTTTTCAATATCAGCAGAGGTCTCAAAAGTGAGAGGATTTACACTCTAGATGATTCATTTTAAGAATATATCACCTCTGGCTTTTGACAGGAGGTCTCTAGTAGACAATTTCAGGTCTCTGAACAGTACCTTAAGTGTGTGGTATTGCTTAATAAAATGATTTCATAAAAATGACTGCTTTGTTAATAAGTGGGCTGGATACCAAGCTTACCTGTTTGGGTGGAGGGTGTCTCTTTTGTTGTGTAAGTAGTGGGCATGGGTGCTGGCAAACAGGGCTGTAATTGTATTCCAAAAGCTCAATCAAATAAAAGACTTTAAGCACCTTTGGCTGATATCCAAGAGTTCTACTTTTCAGAACAGAAGATATGGCAGTGTCAAAACTACATGTGGAATTGCTTGTGATTTACTGTAAGAACTATGGAATAGTTAGATAGACTTTTATGTAATTTTTTATTGCATTTTAGGTTTGGGGGTATATGTGAAGAACACGCAAGATTGTTGCACAAGTATACACATGGCAGTGTGATTTACTGCCTTCCTCCCCTTCACCTATATCTGGCATTTCTCCCCATGCTATCTCTCCCCAACTCCCCAACCCCCACTGTCCCTTCCCTATTTCCCCCCAACAGACCCCAGTGTGTGATGCTCCCCTCCCTGTGTCCATGTGTTCTCTTGGTTCAACACCTGCCTATGAGTGAGAACATGCAGTGTTTGATTTTCTGCTCTTGTGTCAGTTTGCTGAGAATTATGGTTTCCAGATTCATCCATGTCCCTACAAAGGACAATTGCCACACTGTCTTCCACAATGGTTGAACTAATTTACACTTCCACCAACAGTGTAAAAGTGTTCCTATTTCTCCACCTCCTCTCCAGCATCTGTTGCCTCCAGATTTTTTAATGATTGCCATTCTAACTGGTGTGAGATGGTATCTCAATGTAGTTTTGATTTGCATTTCTCTAATGACCAGTGATGATGAGCATTTTTTCATATGTTTGTTGGCCTCATGTATGTCTTCTTTTGTAAAGTCTCTGTTCATATCCTTTGCCCACTTTTGAATGGGCTTGTTCGTTTTTTTCTTGTAAATCTGTTTTAATTCTTTGTAAATTCTGGATATCAGCCCTTTGTCAGATGGGTAGATTGCAAAAATTTTTTTCCCATTCTGTTGGTTGCCAATTCACTCTAACGACTGTTTCTTTTGCTGTGCAGAAGCTGTGGAGTTTGATTAGCTCCCATTTGTCTATTATGGCTTTTGTTGCCAATGCGTTTGGTGTTTTGGTCATGAAGTCCTTGCTTATGCCTATGTCCTGAATGGTTTTGCCTAGATTTTCTTCTAGGGGTTTTATGGTGTTAGGTCTTACACTGGCCAAAGTAATTTACAGATTCGATGCTATCCCCATCAAGCTATCCATGACCTTCTTCACAGAACCGGAAAAAAAAAAAAAAACACCTTAAACTTCATATGGAACCACAAGAGAGCCCGCATAGCCAAGTCAAGTCTAAGCGAAAAGAACAAAGCGGGATGCATCACACTACCAGACTTCAAACTATACTACAAGTCTACAGTAACCAAAACAGCAGGGTACTGGTACCAAAACAGAGATATAGACCAATGGAACAGAACAGAGGCCTCAGATGCAACCCAACATATCCACAACCATCTGATCTTTGACAAACCTGACAAAAACAAGCAACGAGGAAAGGATTCCCTGTTTAATAAATGGTGCTGGGAAAACTGGCTAGCCATGTGCAGAAAGCAGAAACTGGACCCCTTCTTAACATCTTACACTAAAATTAACTCTAGATGGATTAAAGACTTCAAAATAAGACTTTTATGTAATTTTAATTTTTAATTTGAGCATAACTTCTTTATCTTTCTAGGATGTGTAGCTTTCCAAAATGCATCCCCAGATGACTAAATCTATTGACTTAGGGGAATGAAGTTACTTAGCACTGTCTCTCTAGATGTTGAAGATTACCTGTCAAAAGTGATATTGTTTTTGTCTTATTGATATTGAGTTGTTGTTTCTCACAATAATTAGGCAAGTAGCCCAGCTGCTTCCTGAGGCTATGAGTACAATGTGAAAGTCAGAACTTGTCCTTAGTGAAAAAGGAGGATGCTAATCTTCACTTTTCCATGCCAGAAAGGCACAGAGCCAGCTCATTTAGAGCCCAGGCCATGAACTTACACGTGCCTTTTATGATTGTAGCCCAGTGACAGCACCTTGAACATGATTAATGAGCTGCCTCAGGCATGTTTACCTGTGTGACTGATGCATGCTAGAGATAACTCCAGTCCAAGCCACTGATGCCCAGCAACAGGAATTTTCAACTAAAGCAAGAATGGGTCTAACACACGGTATTCCCTTCCTTCCTGTCACATTTTCTCTACAGATACAATTAACTAAAAATGAGGTACAGCAGTTCCTTAAATTATTTGTATTTGGGTTATTAATAATCACTTTTAAAAATATACTGCAGATCAAATTAAATATATTGCTGATCAAATTAATGTATAAATTTCCCATTCTCTTCTCCTTGTTAAATAAGATTTAGACTGGCAGAGAATACTATCTAACTTGACCTTAGCAAAACCTTGGTCATAGAAAAGTATTTTTCTTGGGAAAAATATTAGGCAACATATTGTAGGCCTATTATTTTGTCTAAATGATGAGGTTGTGTAGTGCAGTAGAGAAAAGAAAGCACTGAATTTTCAATTCAGTGAATAAAACAATTCAGTTCTACAGCAATTTCCCGTATGGCTTTTGGTAAGCACACTGAATGTTTTTTAAAGTCTCGGTTTCTTGATCATAAAATACACACTGAGCAAAATAATTAAAGGAAAAAAAATCTGTTATTTAACTCTATATCTGAGGAAATGTTTCACATGTAGGTTTTATAAAAATACTTGTATTAAAAAACACATAAACTAAAAAAATGTATTATCTGTTCTTTTTAAAAAAATGTTTTTATTTTTAGATACTATTGAACATTGATTCCTTGCTCTATAATAATTCCTGTGTTTTTTGTAACTATTTCTAACATACCTGGTTCCATGTCTCTGAAAAATCAATATTTCCCCCGATGAGCTCCCTCTAGAATATGCTATTGGTTAATTTCTTGCTTTATGCAAACACTGCACAGGGCACTGACTACTTTACCCCAAGAGCCCCAGCTTTCATGGCCTGCCAGGGGCCCTTGTCAGTAATTAATGATGACATATTTTCCAAGTGAATTTGTAAGGGTCTTGAAACTCTTTTTTTTTAAGCCTTTGCTCCAGGCAGTGTTTGTCAAAGCAGACCCAATGATTAATGTACAAAGAAGTGTGACAAGTCACTTGTTTTCATACTGAAAAAACCGAATCAATCTAAGACATAAACAAAAGTAGAAATGTGAAATAAAATTATGATATTTAATAATCCACAGTGAATCTGTATCACATACCTGTTAGAAATATTTTTAAATAATATTAAATGATATGAAAAAATATTCCTCAGAGAATGTTAACTGTACAATGAATAATAAATATTTATAAAGCAAAATGAAAATTTTGTAAGGATAATCTTATCTTAGTATAAAAATCCTGGAAAGAAATCTCCCTAAACATTTGCAGCTACCTCTGTTTGTGGTACATTGAAAAAAAAAACTGATTTATTTATTTTCCTATCAAAGGTTTTAAATTTTTATATAATACGCATGAAATACCTTTATAGTGGAAAATTCATAAAAATTACTAAAACACCACACTTAAGATATTCAGTATGATTTTACATATAAATATTTAACAGTGAATTATAGTAGTAAATATGACAGAGGCATTAGAAACAGTATAATGTCATGTTACAAAACCCCACATACTAAAAGCTTATTTTCCAATTTAACATGTAACACCCAAGTCTCTTTTTTCCCCCATAATAGCCTACAGTGCTCTGTAAACCCAACAACTACGAGTAAAAGAGAACAGAGCATAAAATCACCAAATGTGTTAATTCTTGAAATGGAGTTTGGAGTTATAAAGAAAACATTAGGAAGCAGGGGTGAAGAGGCAGAGATGATGTATCCAGAGTTGCAGAATTATTCATCCATAACTGGAACTCCCAGCATACATTGCTAAGACTTCAATAAGAAGTTTATGATTTGTTTCACCTTGATTTATAGTTTGAGTTGTCATTTTTCTGATGCACAGGGTTAACAAGGAAACAAACACACTTCAAATGCAGGTGGTCCCATTAATCTCATGCTACTTGACCATCCCATCCTGCTCCTTCAGACGTGAACTTCATAACTTCATAACTTTATGTACACTCATTTTCTTTCTTTACCCTTCTGAAGTCTAAACATTCCATCTGGCCAATCTATCTATAATTCTCCCATCCTGTACATGTGATATTCACAAGGCTTTCTGATCCTTGCTCTCTCTTCCTTCATATAAAGTATATCATGTGTCATGACCCAGTTCTATGGATTCCTAGCTTGTGCCTTTATCTCTTGATTCATGGCTTGAAGCAGATGATCACTATTCCTAATACAGCTGAGTTTCTGCAATAAAAATTAAAGGAACGTCATTTTTTTTCATTTCTAATCCACACCTGGCTTGAAACAAGAAATAAAAATTCAGCAATCACGTAATTCTCATTTAAATTTTGATATATGGAGAAAGTTCAACTGGTAGCACTATGCCATGGATAATTCTTTCCTTCTCTGACTAAGAAAATATAAAGTTCACTGGTCTTTGCAGATAATCCTCTATCTTCTTGACCTTTCCTAAAGGTGTTTTAACTTCCTCTTTTTCTTCAATGATAATTTTGTCATTAATTTCATAAAATGCTTTCTAAAAATACCACCTGAAAATTAATAGTTATGGGTCATTTTCTGAATAACACATTGTGTTATCAGAAATTATTGTTGCACATTATAGTAACACTAATAATGCTGAAAGATTTTGCATGATATGTAGCACTGGAAAAAAACTAATTAAGGGAGTATTTTATACTGAACTTATTCCAAATAGTATTCTTGTTATATAGAGCTAAGTTACTTTTAAAATTCTAAATGTAGAAGCTGAAAAAAGTAATGCATGCTATCCTCACAAGAGATGATATAAAAGATCAAGTTTCTTTAGATTTTAAATGAATCTTTTTAAATGCTTCCTTGTGGCTTCATATGACACAACATATATAAAGTACTCAGTGTCATGGTTTGCCTCATAGTGAAAGCCCAGAAATGTCAGCCGGGGCACAGTAATCCCAGCACTTTGGGAGACTGAGGTGGGTGGATCATGGTCAGGAGTTTGAGACCAGCCTGACCAACATGGTGAAACCCTTTCTCTACTAAAAATACAAAATCAGCCAGGCATGGAGGTGCATGCCTATAATTCCAGCTACTCAGGAGGCTGAGGCAGGAGAATTAATTGAACCCAGAGGCGGAGGCTGCAGTGAACTGAGATCATGACACTGTACTCTAGCCTGGGCAACTCAAAAAAAAAAAAAAAAAAAAGTAATGTCTTACTCTTATTTTCCTATATTATATACAATAAGAAAAACAACTAAAAGGAAGAGACTGTTTGTTCTGCTACCTAAGAATCACTAATATCCTAAATAATGATAGGATACTCATAAACTCCTCTAAAATCAAGAATATGGTTTATAATGCTTGTGGAACAAAAAGAACAATAAAAATTAGTATAGCAACAGAGTATCTGGAGACATAAATGCTCTCAATTTCACATTTTTTTAATCTGGAAAAATCACCTGGAGTTTAATAATACATTGGCTAAAGAGTTTCCTTACATTTTCATTTATAATTTTTTATATTTTAAAACTCTTTACATACGGTTGTCTTGTATTTTTTTTTTTTTTTTGAGACGGAGTTTCGCTCTTGTTACCCAGGCTGGAGTGCAATGGCACGATCTCGGCTCACCGCAACCTCTGCCTTCTGGGTTCAGGCAATTCTCCTGCCTCAGCCTTCTGAGTAGCTGGGACTACAGGCACGTGCCACCATGCCCAGCTAATTTTTTGCACCTTTAGTAGAGACGGGGTTTCACCATGTTGACCAGGATGGTCTCGATCTCTTGACCTCGTGATCCACCCGCCTCGGCCTCCCAAAGTGCTGGGATTACAGGCTTGAGCCACTGTGCCCAGCCTGTCTTGTATTTTTAACTCCACTGCTAACTACTTGAAGACCAACTCAGATAAAATTTTTAAGAAATATATATAAGAGAAATGCAAATCAAAACCACATTGAGATACTACTTCATGCCAGTTAGAATGGTGATCATTAAAAAATCTGGAGATAACAGATGCTGGAGAGGATGTGGAGAAATAGGAACACTTTTAAACTGTTGGTGGGAATGTAAATTAGTTCAACCATTGTGGAAGACTGTGGCAATTCCTCAAGTACCTAGTCAGAGAAATTCCATTTGACCCAGCAATCCCATTACTGGTTATATACCCAAAGGATTATAAATCATTCTATCATAAAAACACATGCACATGTAAGTTCACAGCAGCACTGTTTACAATAGCAAAGACCTGAAACCAACCCAAACGCCCATCAACGATAGACTGGACAAGGAAAATGTGGCACATATACACCATGGAATACAATGCAGCCATAAAAAATGATGAGTTTGTGTCTTTTGTAGGGACATGGATGAATCTGGAAACCATAATTCTCAGCAAACGACACAAGAACAGAAAATCAAACACCACATGTTCTCACTCATAGGCGGGTGTTGTACAATGAGAACACATGGACACAGGGAGGGGAGCATCACACACTGGAGTCTGTTGTGGGGGGGCCAAGGGAGGGACAATGCGGTGGGGTGGGGAGGTAGGGGAGGGATAACATTGGGAAAAATGCCAGATACAGGTGACACGGGGATGGAGGTAGCAAACTGCATTGCCATGTGTGTACCTATGCAACAATTCTGCATGATCTGTATATGTATTCCAGAACCTGAAGTACAATTAAAAAAAAGAAAAAAGAAAGAAATATATTTAACTTAACTTTTTACTCCACAGATAATAGTCAAGACTTGAGAAAAAAAGGAAACTTTAAGGATGATTTAGGATACAAATCCCCCAATGAAAGAGATCAATTTTGTGCAAGAGACCATCCTCAAAAAGCTCATGAAATCTGCCACTTGTTGACTTAGCTTTCACCTAGGCAGATGCTGCACATGTCCCAGATGCTGGGACCTACTTCCCAGCCTCTGATTTGGGCACCTGGGGCTTCTCTATCTCAAGTTTCCAGAACACATTTGCATCTCTCCAAACATCACTTATGTGTCACCAAATAAACTCATCTTTGCTGTCCAAAAAGAACAACACATTTTTTAATTCCTCAGAAAAAAACTTTTCAAGTAATATGGTTTGACTTTGTCCCCACCCAAATCTCATCTTGAATTGTAGCTCCCATAATACCCAAGTGTTGTGGGAGGGACCCAGTGGGAGTAACTGAATCATAAGGGCAGGTCTTTCCCATATTGTTTTCCTGACAGTGAATAAGTCTCATAAGATCTGATAGTTTTATAAAGAGGAGTTCCCTTGCACATGTTCTCTCTTATTTGTGGCCAGGGAAGATGTGTCTTTCGCTTTCTACCATGATTGTTAGGCCTCCCCAACTATGCGGAACTGTAAGTCCATTACACCACTTTTTCTTTGTAAATTCCCCAGTCTCTGGCATGTCTTTATCTGCAGCATAAGAATGAGCTAATACAGTAAGTTTTTGTTAAATTCTCATTCAGGATTTTGAGAATTCACTTTATTTACAGTAATACAGTTTTGGCTTAAACAGTCTGTGCCTGCTCAACATTCAAACTTCACTCTGAGGTGAGTAAATATTTCCTATTATCCATACCCAACTAAAATTTATTCCAGTCTCCCAAATATGTTTTCCATTTTTGGTTTTCTTACCTACCCCCATGTCTTCAGTCTGTTCCCACCTCCATCTAACTGTAAAACACATATGCTTACCAATGTTGATAGTTCCATTTGTTTCTTTCTTTACTTTTTTAGATGCTCATAAATATGTATAAACCAAAACATATCTAATGTTACGATTTTTAAAAAATAGGATAATATCTTACTATATAATTTCCTTTCTAAAATTCTCATGGATTTTTTTTCCCAAAGGTTAGATATACAGCCCCAACTCATTTTTACTAATGACTATATAATATTTACAGAAAGAATATAATGTTTTCAACTCTTCACCAAGCCGAATTTTTGGCTATTTCAAATAATTGTATAATAAATATACATACACATAAATTTTATCTATATAGTCACTCATTTCTACAGAATATATATATATATATATATGATTAAATAAATGGTTATTGAACATTTTAAATGTGGATGCATAGAAACAAATCATTTCCCAAAAGAAAAATGACAGCAATTTATATTCCCATTCGGAATGAAAAAAAAAATGTGAATTTCCCCAAACCTTAACTCTTACATAGCATACAATATAAACTACTTTTCAACAGTTGTCTACCTAGTAGATTAAAAATAAGTCTTATTTTCAGTTAAAATTGTATGTCCCCAATTAGTACACTAGAGAGGACATTTCTGAACATTTATTACTTGCTTTCATCTTTCTTCTGTTTATTTCCTTGGCCTAGTTTTTTATTCTTTAATTTATCTTTTTCTCACCAACATTAGGAAGTCTTCATATATTAATTTTATCAACACTTCATTATACTTGTGGCACATATTTTCTCTTGAACTATTTTTCTTTTCTATTTTGAGTTTTGTCTTGCTATTACTGTTAGTATTCATATTGTGAAACACATCAACCATTTGTGTATGGCTTCTGGGTTTCCTCTTTTAATAAAACCTTGTCTACCTTTAATTTACAAGGCTCTTTCCCCAAAGTTTCTTCTGTTAACAGTTTTATTTTCACAGTTACATTTTTTTCCCTGTGAGATTTACTTTTTCTTTAAGCTGTTAACAGTTTTAATTTTCTTCCAGATGTTGAGTCAGTTAGGACAACACCATTTAAGCCACTTTGTAATGAACTGAAATACTAATTTTAAGTGAATAGACATAGATATATATTTGAATCTGTTTTACATAGAGATCATTCTTTATTTTGAGCCCATTGGGTAATACTGTGATTGGTATGTTTGGTAAGATAAAAATTTCACAAAACTTTCCTTGCATTCTCATATCTTATACTTCCACTGGTCTTTAAAATAGTTTGATCCAGTTTGCCAAAGAAACAAACCACCAGCCACGGGATTCTGATTACACTTACCTAAATTTTATAAACTAATTTGGGAGACAGTAATATTGTGATGATGCTAAGCTTTTCAACAGAGGGCCATGCCATGCCTTTTCATTCATTATGAATTACTTTATGTCTTTGTGATAAAATAACTTTCAGCAGACAGATCTTGTCATTTTTTGGTTACATTTATTCTTTGTGCTTTAAATTTTCTTACTACTCAGAATTTAACAGCCTAGCAAGACTTTCAGATCACACCTCAATAAGAAAGCATGACATAACCCCACTATAACAAGGTAGGATCCTGAGGATGGGGAGTAGTATTAACACCCTTTGTGGTCCCTTTTTCTATCTCTTGTTAAACGTAATCAGAAAACAATCTCAAGAGTAAGCTTTGGAAAGCAAACGAATCAAGGAGTACAGCCTAAAGCTCAACCCAATCCCCTGCTTCCTATTTTCACAAACTAGACTCTCCACTCAATCTATCAACTCTCCCTTGAGTACCTACTTAGCTACACACTTCCTGACCAGATGGCACACTTTTGACTGATAGCATCATTGATCCTTTCGGTCAGTGGGATGACGGTTTAGGTGGTTTCCCACTCTTACCTAAATCAGTTTCCACTCATAAAACAGAATCAGTTTCCTCTAGAGCCCTTTTTCTTTTTGAATAGAGTTACTATTCTCAATTGCTCCCATTTTAGGCTCTTGCTCGGCTGAGATGTTCCTGGAGTCAGGTAAGTTGCTAATTCAGCAGCAACAAATCACATAACCCAAACACAGCAGGCTTTTTTAGTTAATATAAAAAACAACTGATATATTTTCTGGCACGTTTAGAAGAAGCAGTCAACGAAAGAATCTTGATCGGCCAGCTTTCTTTGATTATTTACTGCTTTTTTATTTACAATAAAAATGACTTTAATAAAGTGACATTTTAAATCTAAGGTTCACATTTTATTTACTTGTGTATTTTTTGGCAAAGTAATGTTGGAGGCAGAATCGTTCAGAATTTCATTTGTTTGAGAGGAAAAGTTTTAGACCACATCCTTCCAGATCCATCTCAGAAAACACTGGAAAAAACAATCTGCCTTGACCTTGATGTGATATTCAATTACTGTCATACATAATAACTTTTAACCTCCTAGATATATTTTAACTTTTTTTTAGATTTTATATTTTCTAAGACTAATTATTTCACTTTGTACATTTAATAGCATTAATGTCAAACCCATCAATGAATCTGCCGAAAGTTCACCCACAGGAAATTTTGATTGTAAAGTTTTTTTTTCCCCCAATAAAATATTTTTTCAAGAAAGTCTGCCTAAAACATGGGAGTCAAAAGGACTCCCATTATAGTATTATTTATATAATAAATACCAATGCTCTGCTAGAAAATTATGAGTTTCCTTCAAAATAATCTTTAAAGTTCATCTAGAAAAACAATTAAAACATCCTGAAACACATGTCACAGGAATGGAATGTTTCTACCTGTTCTTTGACTGAGGCGAGGATTGCAGAGGTGGTTTCTGTTTCAGATCCATCCCCATTGGAGGTGTTTAAGCCGGGGCTCAGGGAACTCGTCTTCTCTGAGGCTGATGAAGGCTGGTCTGGGACAGGCATAGCTCCTGCAAGGCAAGAGGACACGATCAATACAATCAGATATGGACACTAAATAGGCACAACTATCAGATCGCTTTAAGGATACACACTAAAAAAAAAAAAGTAAAACTATGAGCTGCTGAGAATGAACATGACATAATTATAGAAGGGGAGTGATACGAGCAAAGCAAAGTAATAGTACAAGAAATAGAATGTTTTACCCTTTTATCAAGCCCAACTAAATTCCACTTCACACTCACACCTTGTGCTCTGTCTTTCAGATAAACGGAGAAATGATGAGAAATTAAAGGAGAGAGTATAAGAGTAAGGCAATAAAGAGTAATGAGTCTAAGAAGCGAGTCCAGCTACAAATTTATGACTACTTTAGGCAAATGTATTACCTGCCTATTGGTACATGTGTCATTATTATATGTTTCCTCCTTGGTTCCTGGCTCGTATCTCTTACAGACCCTATTACAGTCTTGTGATGGTGTTGGGTGTGTCTGGCCTCAGGAAAGCAATCTCTGAATCTCAGGCGTCTGAAAACAATCTCTCTGGCCTTCCTCTGACCTCCTTTTACCTGATCCAAGGCAGGACTCTAACCTTCCCTGCCTCCTTTCTGATTGTGGGTCATAAGACCCTCATTCCAGAGAGAGTCCTGCCACCACGCCCTGGGGAAAAGAATGCTGATGTTAAGAAGCCTCCTTAAAACCCCAGAGGCCTGGGTTTGTAGAACTTCTGGAGAGCTGACCACATGGAGGTTCCTGGAGAGGGTGGCATATCAGACGCCCTACACATATCTTCATCTGTATCCTTTGTGATATCCTCTGAAATAAACTTGTAAACCTAAGTGCATCCTGAGTTCTCGGAGCTGCCCTAGCAAATTAATGGAATCCAACCCAGGAACTATGGGAACCCCAGCTCGAACCCTGTTGGTCAGAAGTTCTGAGGCCTGGACTTGCAGTTGGTGTCCGGGGGGATGGGACAGTCTTGGGGACTGAGCCCTCAACCTGTAGGCTCTGACACTATCTGAGAGTAGACAGTGTAGTAGAGAGTGCCAGAACTGAATTAGAGGACACCCAGTTGTGTCTGTTGCTTGGTGTGTGAGGGGGGAAAACCCACACATTTGGTCACAGAAGTCTTCTTCTGTGTTGATGATTGCTGTTGTGTGAGAGTAGAAGAAAAAATAAAGTTTGAGAGGGTTTTTCCTATACCATATATTTCCAACTCAAAAGAAAATCTATCAGACATTTCCCTTTGTAAGAAAATCATACAGAAGCCATGATTAATAATTTACCAATAATTAAAGAGATACCTGAATTAACATAAGAAGCTTAGCTGGTATTATGAAATACAGTCAATAACTAATCTACTCCACAAATATTTACTGAGTTCCTAATCTGTGACAGACAGCAGACAAAAACTGGCAAGGCCATTTGCCACAGTTGATTTTGTCTGAATTCATTTATGAAAGAAAGCAAAAATTCAAATAACATTAGAGCCAATGCATAAGTAGATGCATTATGTACAGGTTAAAAACAAGATTCTCAGAATTGTTCCTCTCTTTCCTGCACAAATAAATGAGATTGCTGTGGTCTGAATGTTGATGTCTGCCAAATTCATATGCTGAGATACTAATACCCAAGGTGATGGTAGTAGAAGGCGGGACCTTTGAGAGGGGATGAGGTCAAGAGGGTGGAGCCCCCATAAATAGGGTGAGTCCTTATAAAAGAGGCCTGAGAGAAACTTCTCAATCCTCCCAGTATGGGAGGGCACAGCAATAAGGCATCATCTATAAACCAGAAAGTCGGCCCTCACCAAACACTAAATCTGCCAGGACTTCATCTTGGGCTTCCCAGCTCCACAACTGCAAGAAATAAATTTCTGCTGTTTACAAGGACCCAATTTATGGTATTTTGTTATAGTGGCTCAAATGGACTAAAAGGGGGACTGAAGTATTTATTATATATATCATCTAGCAATGATCAACAGAGAAAGCGATAGTTAACTGAGGGTGATATTTACCAAGGCATTACAAAATCCCCATCTCCATAAAAGACTGAGAGTAAATATAAATTATTTTCTTGCCTAAAGCTATTATATTACATATCCCCCATGGAACCACGGTTGTGTAAATGTTAAAAGATATTTTCTATTATGCCATATCTAAGCATCCTGCGTTTTACATTAAGAGATGTTTATTTCCACAGTAGCCTTTGCCCATGTTTTTAGCTATGTCTAGTTAATAGAGACAGGAAAACCTAAAAAGTCCCCATTATAGAATTTTACTTAAAATATATGACAAAAAAAGCAGTCATCCAAATTTCTTATTGAACATTCCATCTAATTTTTGAAATGTTTAAATTTTATGAGGTAATTACAGTAATATCACCAATGGGGATTGGAATGGTATTGGAAAAGTAAATCTGTTACAAACAGAATATGTGAGAAGTTTTGGGGAAATAATATCAACAGAGTAGAATTTGAGAAAAGAGTAAGGAACAGATTAAACATGATTTGACAAAATGCAACCATAGCTAAAAAGTTTAAAGTACTGAAGGTGATGAATACCAACAGGATGAAAGAAAGACATTTGCATAAGTTACGATGATGGGTTAGGAAGAACATAATAAAGTATACTTATGTATTTGACATGCTTTCTCATATGGTTTTCTTATTTGATCAAGTCTCTTAATCACTTAGAAGGTCAATAAGCAGTTCAACAAATGTGTCCAGGTAAAAGAGTGGAACGTATGAACTTCCATCTAGGAAAGGTTTGAGAAATGGGAGAAGAGAGCACAAAGTGAGAAGGAAGGACAATGCAGCTCTTGTGTGCAGTCATCTCTGATCTCCCAGAGAGCCACTGTGATCTTTTATCACCGCTTCTACCAATGTCCATGGGTTCACAGGGGACTCTATGCAAGATGATATGGTTTGGCTATGCACTGCTCCCCCATCTCATCTTCAATTGTAGCTCCCATAATCCCCACCTGTAGTGAGAGGAACCAGGTGGGAGGTAATTAAATCATGGGGGCAAATTTTGCCTGTGCTGTTCTTGTGATAGTGAATAATTCTCATGAGACTTGACAGTCTTAGGAAGGGCAGTTCCCCTGCACATGCTCTCTTGCCTGCCACCATGTAAGACATGCCTTTGCTCCTCCTTCACCTTACACTATGATCACGAGGCTTCCCCAGCCATACAGAACTATGAGTCCATTAAGCCTCTTTTTCTCTATAAATTACCCAGTTTTGAGTATGTCTTTATTAGCAGCATGAGAATGGACTCACACAAGGAGCACCTCATGCCAAGAGAAGGGGAGTCTTGCCTATTTTAAATTACTATTTGTTGTTTTCTTTAAATTTTATTGGGCCCACATTAATTCAGGCTCTGAGTCAGTATTACTATCAACCTATTTTTGACAAAGAAATTGTTTAAAGGCCCAAAGTTATTAAGTCACATACGTGGGCCCAGAACTCAGGCTTTCTGCCTTTTAATTCCTATTTCAATGTCCTTTGATGTGTCAGCCTATTTCCCGTAATCTGTACTGCCTCCTAAATGCTACTCTACAAACTAATTTTTAGAAAATGAAACTCTTTAAAAGTATAACAGTGACCTGTCATAAAAAATATGGGATTTAATAGGCACTGAATCAAGGTTTCTCCCTGGGCACTTGACAACTGTGACCCACACAGTATAGAGAATAATTAGGCCTGTTTATCTACCTCCTTTCTCCTTACAGCAATAACAGAAAGAGAAGTAGAATCTTCAAGGCTTATTCCACCATACAGAGCTATTGCTACCTACGGCAACCTCTATTCCTGAATGCAAATGACTTTGAATAATTTCCATGATTCATGATTTTTTAAATCAGAATTTAAATACTGGTCCTCACTATATCTGGAAGAAAAAACAGTCACCCTCCAATCACAGTCTTCTCGTATCAGGGCACACAGAAGAGAGACAGGAAACCTGCAAAAAACCTGCCCCAATCAATTCCCAATGGCCTTAGGGTAAGCATAAGTAGTGTTAAGCCTCTAACTTTGCAGTTATATGCCCACTTTAGTCTTAATCACAGCCAATATACTAAAAAACAGTATTTAATCTGTGCTAAATCCAGTAAATCTGGGTAGTACAGAGAAATAAAAAGCAAAAAGCAAGAACAAAGGAAGAGCAACCACCAGCAATTTTGCCATCCTAGATAAGTAAAATTACTTTGACGGGGATTTTGGTGATTTATTATTTCTGATATAACTTATTCTGCAGAATGATTTTTACATAATCACATACTAATGCAAGGTTTTTTATTTTTATATTTTGTTCAGCAACATCTCATGAACAATTATATCAGCAAATATTTATCTACAGTTTAATTATAATAAATACTTAGTATTCAATAATCTGTTTATATTGAAAGTTATCTACCTGTTTTTTATGTGATTTTTACTCCATTTTATATCTATGACATGTTTAATAGATGGGTTCCAAGCAGTAGAACTGATAAAACAAGGAATCTGTATTTTTCAGCCTTTTGTTAGTCAAAGTCCTGCTGCCAGGCTGGTCTAGCCTACCCGTGCACTGGAAAGGTCATGAGAATGTCACCTCAACACAACGTTAACCACACTGATCTCCATTATCTTCTCAGGATTTTGCTAACCTAATATAGAAAAATGCACCTCTTTGACTTAGCTTTTATTCAATTATGAATACAGTGCACATTTCCCACAGGTTTAGTCACCTTCTACAGCCCTTCTTGCCATCCTTGAAATGGTTACCATGTAAGAAGTCTTCCTATACATGGTAGAATTATAATCTGCAAATACCCAAGCTGCATTTTAGACAAACCCATCTTCCACATGAGAAAAAGAGACAGCAGTCAGGGAAAAACAACCCTAAATTTCGGGTGGGTTCTTCTAGCAGAACTTGGTACCAACAAGTCCTATGTCCAGAAAACGATAAAACAATAATACTAGCAGTTTCAGGGTGCAAGTCACATTGCTCTATGCCCATACATGCATGAACAGTGTTACAGACAGAACTGTGTTCCCCAAATTCATATGATGAAGCCTTAACCCCTCATGTGATTGTATTGGAGACAGAGCCTTTAGCGAGGTGGTCAAGGTTAAATGAGGTCACCGAGCAGTGAGGCCCTAATACAACAGGACTTGGTGTGCTTGTAAGAAGAGTAAGAGGCCAGGTGTAGTGGTTCATGCCTGTAATCCCAGCACTTTGGGAGGCTGAGGTGGTGGATCATGAGGTCAGGAGTTCAAGACCAGCCTGGCCAAGATAGTGAAATCCTGTCTCTACTAAAAAAATTTAATTAATTAATTAATTAGCCCGGCATGGTGGCAAATGCCTGTAATCCCAGCTACTAGGATGCTGAGGCAGGAGAATCGCTCGAACCTGGGAGGCGGAGGTTTCAGTGAGCCGAGATTGCACCACTACACTCCAGCCTGGGCAACAGAGTAAGACTCCATCTCAAAAACAAAAAAAAAAAAAAAAAAAAAAAAAAAAAAGAAGAGCAAGAGACATCAGAGGTCTCTCTCTCCCTTTGCATACACATAGACAGAGGTTGTAAGAAGACAGAATGAGAAAGTACTGTCACAAGCCAAGAAGAGAGGCGGCCTCATGGCTCCTTGATCTTGGAATTTTGGTCTCCAGAAATATGAGAAGATAAATTTCTGCTATTTAAGTCATTTAGTCTGTAGTATTGTGTTATGGCAGCATGAGCTGACCAATATGAGAAGGGTTTAATTGTTCTCACCTTTCTTTCCCTTCATTCCCCTGGGGGCTGGGTGTGGAGTCTTGGGAACTGACAGGAGCAGGGCAAAACATCTCTTGGTAACATCTTCATCTAAAATGAATCACAGGTCTCAGGAGGAAGCATATGTCCCACCCTTGCTTCAAATCCACACGCCGGGATAAAGCAAAGCTTACAGTAGGAGGTACCCTATTGAATGAAATAAACCTACAGAACAAAACAGTACCCTAAACATGCATAATACTACCACTTCCATAAATGATGCAATCAAAAATTCAGAAAAATTGGCTGGCATGACAATAACAGCAAAAGCAGGTAGGCCCTGCATGTTGAAAAAAGTTCTTTTCAATTTGAACTTTTATAACCATAGGTAATAAGATGCTAAGATATCCAAATGAATAGTCTAAACTTTTCTTTCCCAAATAGGAGTCTCAATAAATTTATATTACACTTGGCAACATGCTAGAATCTTACCTGCATTTTGGAAGGCCAAACTCTCTTGTCATTAATGCAGGGACAATAGTAAATGTCATGTTTTATTGACATCCATCATACACACAAACACACACACACACACAAATTCTTAATATTTGAACTTGTTCTTTCTTTAGTCACTTCTCCACAGCAACTGATGACTTACACATCAAAACATGGCCATCATCAACAGAATAACTGACGACGTCTGTGCCAGACAACCATCCAATTAAGTGACACCCTCAGCACACTTGTGTCTTTCTTACTTGGTGGTCTCCTCCTCTCCAATTTAGCAGTAAGTTCCTTTGGCTATGATATGGGTTTTTCTCCTTCTTAGTTTCCCTCCCCTCTCTGTGGACCATGACCTGTTATCCTTCCAATTCTCCTCTCATTCTGTCACTTTTGGGTCCTAAGGCCCTCATGCTCTGAAGTCACATGCTTCAAATTCCAGCATTTCCAAACTCCAAGTATGCTGTGGGAAGCTAGGTATTTCATTAGTTAGATTTGCACTATAGCAGCCCCTAGCCATATATGACTATCTAAATTTTAATTAAAATAACATTAAGGCCAGGTGCTGTGGCTCACACCTGTAATCCCAGCACTTTGGGAGGCTGAAGCAGGCAGATCATGAGGTCAGGAGTTCAAGACCAGCCTGACCAATACGGTAAAACCCTGTCACTACTAAAAATACAAAAATTAGCCAGGAATACTAGCATGCGCTGTAGTCCTAGCTACTCAGGAGGTTGAGGTAAGAGAATCACTTGAACCCGGGAGGTGGAGTTTGCAGTGAGCTGAGATCACACCACTGTACTCCAGTCTGGGCAACAGAGCGAGACTCCATCTCAAAAAAAAAAAAAAAAAAAAAAAAAAAAACTAAACTAAAAAGTCAATTAAGTCAATTAAACTATTCATATTTCAAGTGCTCAATAGCTAGAGTTGGCCAGTAGGTACAGTATTGAATGTTGAGAAGTAGAATATCTCCATCACTGCAGAAGGTTCTACTGATGGCCCCAGTCTATACCCAATAGGCAACTCTCTGATGTAATCTTCCATCAGCAGATGAATTCAGGCAAGAGAGGTCTTGAGAAGCAGTCAGATTATCAGGGTAATTTGAAGGGAGAACTGGTGGGACTCCTGAAAGAGTCTATGTGGATTGAGCCACGGAGAAAGGAGTCCATGTGAGTCCAAGGGCTTGGCCTGAGTGGCCGGTCAATGGCCAAGATGTCAAGACTGTGAGTGGAACAGACTTGGGACAAGGAAAGCCAACCTTGCTTGCAAACTTTTCAACCTGAAATCTACATGTGACTCTTCCATGCTGCTGACATCTGGGCAGCTGAGCTCTCTGGCAAACCACACTCTGATGTCAGTCAGGGAATGTAAAGATTGATGACTTCTAAACGTTGCTTGTCAAATCTTGTTTCCCCTCCTGTTCCTTTGCTTCAGGAAGGTCCCTTTTTATCTTTTATCTAGAGTAGCTAGAAACATTTATAACTCTTCTCTCACTTTCTTCTTTTGCCTTCAGCCACTAACTTAATGCCAGGGATTCCGATGTTAACTACCTTGACTTCCTACCCCCTCACGCCAAACAAACAAGGAAACCCTGAATACGGCCACACTTAGCCTTCTTTCCTTCTCTCATGTAGGTCAAAGAAATGACTTCCATTTCTTCCAGAGAATACCCACCCGCCTCCCTGTTCTTGCTTGACCCTATGTTCTAAAAACAAATGTTACCAAAACAGAATTACTTCTGCTTTTGACTTTACTTCTATCATTAGGCATTACTTTCATAATTTGCCATCACCTTACACCCAAGTGAATAATGAAATAGGGCATGAGAACATCTCAAGTATTATTATTTAAATACATATGTAAATATGAGCCATTGAATGTTTTTGAAATTTACATATTTTGACATTTTATTTTTAAAATCTTCTACAAAATAGGTGATGTTTTAAAGACTCTTACTATGTATAATTGAAGAATGAGCATAAACACCTTTTTATGCATATTCGGGTATACAGAATGTGTCAATTAGTACAAATGAGCAACATGAACAACCGTATTGAGCACCTCATTTGTGTAATCACTCTCATCACCAAAACTGCAGTTCTCTACTTGTAACTAGTATGTCACTACCAAGAGAAACGGATATCACATCATTCTTGCTCAGACGTGCTCTGCACATGTAAAAATACATTCATTCTCACTTCTTACTTTATAAAGAGAAATCTGAAGTTATCACTCATCATAATATAAACAATATAATAATAGTTGTCAAAACTACATACAAGTAAGGCAGAAACTCAGTCTGTCTTGGTCTACGTTCAATTTCCCACAGCTAGCTCAGCATGTAATATACAGAATCTAGTTAAAATATTTGTTGAGCTAATATATGAATGATTAAAGTAAAATTGGTAATAATTCCTTACAAGAGCATGTAACATAAATAAAATGGGCTTTGCATTAGGAGCATTTCTTTATGTGATATTTGAAATGATATTCCTTTATTTCAACTCAAGATAGCTGCTTTTCAGAAATCCTCTGACTAGGTTAAGACTTTCCACTCAGTCAACCACCCAAGAATGATGTACACTTTGGATAAGGTAGAAACATCGATCAAGTAGGCTTCCAGAACCTGATGCTTGCAACCAATAGCTTGCAAATAGAATCTGGTGAAACATACAGAGGACATCATGCAAGGATGGGAAACAGCACTACTAAGCAATAGTCAGAACACACAATCGCAAGGGCATAAGCAGACAAAGGCAGGAGAGAGAAAAATGTTCAGTTCCACCTGAGAAGTTGGAGGTGTGGCATCAGGTATTATTCATAGAGTCAGCCACACAGGCCATTTGCTGCTGTAGAGGAAGATGTGATGGCAGGAGGATGGAGAGCTGGTGGGATCTCAGGGCTGAGCTCATGCATCAAACACAAGGGGATGATCATTCTACCTGCATGTTCAGAATGGTAGGAACCGTGGGAGGTTCAACCTAGCTTGGTGGGGCAGGAAACCCATTCTGTCTCCTTGTAAGAGCTGTTCATTGAGGAGGATGGGACCATCCTGAATATCACCACAGACTTCATGTCCACCTGAGTTATTATTCTTCGTGACATAAATTACGCATGAAGGTAAAAAGGAAGCTTCTGTGGTGACTTCTACAAAGCAAGATGGAATGGTGGTGCTCACACAGGGGAAACACCTAAGCAGCCAGGCTCTAGCAAAATGTGGTCAGTGAGGATGGGAGGAGGTCTTCCTTTGGCTATGTTCTAAATGTCTCACAGTCCTCTTTCGAAAGGATGATCTCAGCCACTTTCATCTAATCTTAATAAGCATTACACTAACAACTTACCTATCTTAAGAATATTATTGAAAAGGTACTGCTTTTAAAAACAGGCCAGTAGTTAAGGGTGAATCAATGGCTGCTGCTTCTGAGCTCTGCCCCAGGCAAGCTTGTGACTTGAAAGCCACAGTTGACACCACAGGTGAAGCAAGGACAACGTACATCAATCAAGCAACAGGTCAGGTTCTCAGGGCTGAACTGACAGATCTCTCAACAGCAATCAGGGTATCCTCAGACCTGAGGACTGAGGGGAAAGAATAAAAAAGGGTAGGCGATGGAGTGACTGACAGTGTAATGGCAGAGGGTTGGAGCAGAGTGAAAAGGACCAGAATAAATGTATATGGGGAGACGTGAGGAGCAGGAAAGGAGCAACTGGGCTGAGATGCAGAAAGCATGGGTGAAACTCGAAACGCTGCCATAGAAGAAAAGTGGGGGCAGCAGCCATGCTGTTGGTAGATCCTTGAAGAGGATTTTGTGGGTTTGGTTTTGGTTTTGTTTTGCTTTTTGGAGACAGGGTCTTGCTTTGTTCCCCAGGCTGCAGTGCAGTGATATGATCTCAGCTCACTGCAACCCCCACCTGCCAGGCTCAGGTGATCCTCCCAAGTACCTCGGACTACAGGCATGTGCCACTATTCCCAGCTAATTTTTGTGCTTTTAGTGGAGATGGGGTTTCACCATGTTGCCCAGGTGGGTCTCGAACTCCTGAGCTCAAGCGATCTGCCCACCTTGGTCAAAGTACTGGGATTACAGGAATACAGGCATGACACACCACACCCAGCTAAGGATTTTAAGAAATTGGATGATGACCTTGGATTTGTCAATGATCTTGCACTTGAACCTGCTAATTTCAGAAAATAACTAATATATAACATACTATATTATCATTGTTTTATAAACCAAGGAAGTATTGTATTTACGGATCTGCATTTTCCTGGAATTCTGTGTCATATCCTAATAATGGAAGTGTGGCATGTACATTGTGGGCAATGTTGTCATCCTCACACATGTTGGTTCAATCGAGGCAGTCTCAGGAGTCCTTTTCAGATGGGCCCTTCATGGGGTACTATATTATTATATTAACAAATGAAGTCTCCACAACTGCTTGTGGAATCCTGGGAGAAGGCTAGCACAATGAGGCCGAAAGCCACTGTTGTACATATATGAGTTTCTAATGGGGTCTACACCTTCTATTTCTTCTCACTGAACACTGTCCAGACAAGTCTTTGGCAAAGCCATGCCCATCCAAGACTGGATGTGCAAGTAATGACTCAGTTGTTTACCTCAAGCTGAGACATCAGAGCTGATGTCCATACCTATACATTTGTAATAAGCCATAACCTATTACAAACAACTCCATCAGAACCTCAGAAACACACCAAATTCAGCATGACTCCTAGTCTCTTGCACACACAAAACCTTCCTAACCTGCCTCTCATACCTGCAATATTACCTCCTTCAATCAACTCCATGCATTATTTGTTAAGAGTGTCAATCTTCCTTACCAACCATCTGATCACAGGGTGCTTTTTCCCTAAATTTATTTGAGTGGATCTCTGCACCTAAATAGAGGTTTCCAAACTTTAACATAAAATGTGTTTTATCTCATGGCCCAGTGACACATAATCATGTATTTTAACTGAAACAAGACTTCATGAAAAAGGAAGTGACATGCTACGTTTTCAATTTTTTCCCTTTTATTTAAAATTCTAGTGATACCCATTAAATTAATGGATACAAAACAGTTTGGAAACCACTGACACAGAGGGTAGAGTTCAATCTGCTTTGTATGATGTATGAGGCTGTTCTTGCCCTGGCCCACACATCTTTTTTTTTTTTTTTTTAAAGACCTTGTCACCCAGGCTGGAGTGTAGTGGCGCAATCTTGGCTTACTGCAACCTCCGCCTCCTGGGTTCAAGGGATTCTCCTGCCTCAATCTCCTAAGTAGCTGGGACTACAGTTATGAGCCACCACCCCTGGCTAATTTTTGTATTTTTAGTAGAGACGGGGTTTCACCATACTGGCCAGGCTGGTCTCTAACTCCTGACCTTGTGATCTGCCCGCTTCAGCCTCTCAAGGTGCTGGAATTACAGGTGTGAGTCACTTTGCCTGGCCTCCATTCTTAGGACTGTTGCCTCTCCTCCCAAACCTTACGCTACACACAGCAAGCCTCTTGCAGCTCCCAATACATCTTATTAAACTGTATTGTGAACACACAGGGTTCTCTTCCTGCATGTGCACAATTCAGTTTACCACAATCCAGTTTATAATCTTCCCTTTATCATCACCAAGACCTTTGTTGCTACCAAACTCCCTTTCTCTTTTTGCTTTCATAGTCCTATGGAGGCATTTCTTCCTCCATGAAATCTTTTGGATAACTCCAGGCACCATGAATCACTTCACTTCCTCTTTACTGTTACCTTCAAAGCTTGAACTTTCCTCAAGTTTTACATGATCATTATAAACTGTGATGATCTTATCTCTTCAAGCTTAAAAAAAAACTTTTCCTATTTTTGAAATCAGGATGCTCCTTCATGTGACTGCAGTACCCTTTACCTTTAATTTGTTCAGGATAAATTTTCTGTCACTTGCAGCTAAAAGTGTTATTAAATCACTGATATACTCAATATCTTAGATCTGTGGAAATACCATATATTTTACATTTTATATCTCCTAATTAGTTCATGAATTCTTTGAGTACAGAAATTGGGTCTTATTCATATTTATAACCTCAGTGCCTAGAATAATGCCTGGTAAAGAGCTGGCATCCTTAAATACTTATTGAATAAGTCAAAATGAAGAACATTTATATTTTATTATCAGCCCCATTTTAAAATGTCAAGAAATTTTACACTTAAAACACTGGCACATAAATGTCCTATAACTCTTCCAAGGTTTACAAATATAAATATTCAATATATTAAATTAAATCTACTAAATATAAATCTATAAAAATAGAAATATTCAAATTAATGAGTTTGGTTGATACATAATATTTAAGCAGCCAAACCATATATATTTCCACCAACCACACTTATGTCTACATTTATAATGGAAATATGTTTAGATAAAATTAATAATAATGATAAGGTAAGTTCTAGAGTTCATCTTTACTACACATTAGACAGTGACCCACTTTTTGAATCAACAATCATCTTAGTTCCCCCAGAAAACACAGATATATTTCAACAGCTGATTGATGGGTTTACCAAGCTACAGAGATACTTACCCTTATGCCAGAAAAATAAAGTCTGTGATTCTAAAATTACAGAGCCATCAAACTAACAGTAGATTGAGCAGAAATTGAAATAGGCACAGTACCTTAAAATTTGGCTTTTCCACAATAAAAGGAGAAGTTCTAATGTATTTCATAAAAAAGAAGCTCAATGGTGAATTGACTATTCTTCTGGCTGAAACTTCAAAGAATCACACTTAGCACAGCCCCTAATACAGTGTTCATCACACACTGTGACTGTCCAGAATACTCTGTCACTGCCAAATGTCTCAGCTGCTGGAGTTCCTCTCACACAGCTCCTGTAGACTTCGAATCCATCTCATTCACTGCATCTGGGCAAGACACTGAGCAAAAGCATCTAAGCTTATAAGTGAAATAAAACCTATCATCCTAAATTTTCTCCCTAGTAATAAATATGCAGGTTTCCAGCTTATATTCCCCATTTAATCACAGATTTACATGATAAAATCTGATACACACACACACACACATACAAAATCATGCTTAAGCCAGTCACAACAATTTTATCACTGTGAATTGCCAAATTTGACTGTCACAATCTATTAAACAGAAGGTCCCCAAATGCCAGCTACACAGTGGTTCACAACATGTTCTTACTTCATAGTACTTGAAAGTGTCCACTCAAATTATGGCAATTTACACTTCATATTGATTGCAAATATGTGTCTGTCACTTCACAGTTTCTCAAGATACCCGAGCTCAATGACATATCTAGTTTTTCCAGAATTGCTATCAATGGGCAGTCAGGGACAAAAATCTCATGCTGCAGACAGCTGTACGCAGCCTATATGTTTAACCTATCACAACAGAGACAGTATCAATCAGTGTTTGAAAATTAATTAGATTCTCCTAACCATGAACATGGAATGTTTCTCCATCTGTTTGTGTCCTCTCTTATTTCGTTGAGCAGTGGTTTGTAGTTCTCCTTGAAGAGGTCCTTTACGTTCCTTGTTGGTTGTATTTCTAGGTATTCTATTCTCTTTGTAGCAATTGTGAATGGCAGTTCGTTCTTGATTTGGCTCTCTTTAAGTCTATTACTGGTGTATAGGAATGCTTGTGATTTTTGCACGTTGAATTTGTATCCTGAGACTTTGCTGAAGTGGTTTATCAGTTTCAGGAGATTTTGGGCTGAGATGATGGGGTCTTCTAGATATACAATCATGTCATCTGCAAATAGAGACAATTTGATTTCCTCCTTTCCTATTTGAATATCCTTTATTTCTTTTTCTTGCCTGACTGCTCTGGCTAGAACTTCCAGTACTATATTGAATAGGAGTGGTGAAAGAAGGCATCCTTGTCTAGTGCCAGATTTCAAAGGGAATGCTTCCAGTTTTTGCCCATTCAGTATGATACTGGCTGTTGGTTTGTCGTAAATAGTTTTTATTGTTTTGAGATACGTTCCGTCAATACCTAGTTTATTGAGGGTTTTTAGCATGAAGTGCTGTTGAATTTTGTCAAAGGCCTTCTCTGCATCAATTGAGATAATCATGTGGTTTTTGTCTTTGGTTCTGTTTATGTGGTGAATTACATTTATAAACTTGTGTATGTTGAATCAGCCTTGCATCCCTGGGATGAATCCTACTTGATCATGGATAAGCTTTTTGATGTGCTATTGCAATCGGCTTGCCAGTATTTTATTGAAGATTTTTGCATCTATGTTCATCATGGATATTGGCCAGAAGTTTTCTTTTCTTGTTGAGTCTCTGCTGGGTTTTGGTATTAGGATGATGTTTGTCTCATAAAATGATTTGGGAAGGATTCTCTCTTTTTGGATTGTCTGGAATAGTTTCAGAAAGAATGGTACCAGCTCCTCTTTGTATGTCTGGTAGAATTCGGCTGTGAACCCATCTGGACCTGGGCTTTTTTTTGGGTGGTAGGCTCTTAATAGCTGCCTCGACTTCAGACCTTGTTATTGGTCTATTCAGAGTTTCGACTTCTTCCTGGTTTAGGCTTGGGAGGATGCAGGTGTCCAGGAATTTATCCATTTCTTCCAGGTTTACTAGTTTATGTGCATAGAGTTTGTAATAATCTCTGATGATGGTTTGGATTTCCGTGGAATCTGTGGTGATATCCCCTTTATCATTTTTTATTGCATCAATTTGGTTATTCTCTCTTTTCTTTTTTATTAATCGGGCTAGTTTACAAATTCAATTGTATTCCCATCAAGCTACCAATGACCTTCTTCACAGAACTGGAAAAAAACACCCTAAACTTCATAGGGAACCAAAACAGAGCCTGCATAGCCAAGTCAATTCTAAGCAAAAAGAACAAAGCAGGAGGCATCGCACTAATGGACTTCAAACTATACTACAAGGCTACAGTAATCAAAACAGCATGGTACTGGTAACAAAACAGAAATATAGACCAATGGAACAGAACAGAGGCCTCAGAGGAAATACAACATATCTACAACCATCCGATCTTCGACAAACCTGACAAAAACAAGCAATGGGGAAAGGATTCCCTGTTTAATAAATGGTGTTGGGAAAACTGGCTAGCCATGTGCAGAAAGCAGAAACAGGACCCCTTCCTGACATCTTACACCAAAATTAACTCCAGATGGATTAAAGACTTAAACATCAGACCTAGCACCATAAAAACCCTAGAAGAAAATCTAGGCAAAACCATTCAGGACATAGGCGTAAGCAAGTACTTCATGATCAAAACGCCAAACGCAATGGGAACAAAAGCCAAAATACACAAATGGGACCTAATCAAACTCCACAGCTTCTGCACGGCAAAAGAAACAGTCAGTAGAGTGAACTGGCAACCAACAGAATAGGAAAAAAATTTTGCAGTCTACCCATCTGACAAGGGGCTGTTATCTAGAATTTACAAAGAACTAAAACAGATTTACAAGAAAAAAACAAACAAGCCCATTCAAAAGTGGGCAAAGGATATGAACAGACACTTTACAAAAGAAGAGATACAGGAGGCCAACAAACATATGAAAAAATGCTCATCATCACTGGTCATTAGAGAAATGCAAATCAAAACCACATTGAGATACCATCTCACACCAGTTAGAATGGCGATCATTAAGAAATCTGGAGACAACAGATGCTGGAGAGGAGGTGGAGAAATAGGAACACTTTTACACAGTTGGTGAGAGTGTAAATTAATTCAACCATTGTGGAAGACAGTGTGGCAATTCCTCAATGACCTAAAAATAGAAATCCCATTTGACCCAGCAATCCCATTACTGGGTATATATCCAAAGGATTATAAATCATTCTACTATAAGGACACGAATTACATGCACACGAATGTTCATTGCAGCACTGTTTACAATAGCAAAGACCTGGAACCAACCCAAATGCCCATCGATAATAGACTGGATAGAGAAAATGTGGTACATATACACCATGGAATATTACGCAGCCATCAAAAACGATGAGTTCGTGTCCTTTGTAGTGACATGGATGAACCTGGAAACCATCATTCTCAGCAAACTGACAAAAGAGCAGAAAATCAAACACTGCATTTTCTCACTCATAGGCGGGTGTTGAACAATGAGAACACGCGGACAGAGGGAGGGGAGCACTACACACTGGGGTCTGTTGGGGGGAAATTGGGGAGGGACGGGGGAGTGGGGAGGTGGGAAGAGATAGCATGGAGAGAAATGACAGATACATGTGAGGGGAAGGAAGGCAGCAAACCACACTGCCATGTGTGTACCTATGCAACAATCTTACATGTTCTTCACATGTACCCCAAAACCTAAAATGCAATAAAAAAATTAATTAGAAAACAGTTTCAACTACTCTTAAACAACTTCAGTCACTACCATTGCCATAGCAGTTTTTTAAATAAATATCTCTAATGACCTTAAAATAACAAATAGAAAACAGAGACTGAATAGAGCCATAATAATTTTATAGCTGCCAAGATACGTTGGCATTTTTTACACATAGATAACATATTTTGAAATTTTAAGTGAGATAATCTGCCTATTAAAACACGACTTTAAAAGCTGTGCTTAGAGAGTTAAATCTAAATTATATATGTTTAAAAAGTATTGCTGTAACTGTAAAGGTTACATAGCAAAGAAACTCTCATTTTTTTGTATATAATCATTCAACATTATACTTTAGGGTTTCAAGTATCCTGGTAAGTGATCAATAGCTAGTTTCGAATAGACAAATAATTAGCTATTACGGAAAGGTGATTATCAATTCCCAGCCTTACTTTTGCCAATTTGTTTTCTGTTTTCTTTTAATTTACAACTTGTACAAATCATTACCCTGTCAAGACAAATTTATAGCATTTCTTTACTGCCAAATTCCCCCTTTCTCCAACTAAGACTCTTAGATATTGTTTCCTTTTTAAAATGCCACCTAATGAAAATATTTTCCCTCTCACCTGCATTTACATTTTATTTGCTTATTATTTATTACTATCTCTCTTGGGTTTGGTTTGGGAGAATACAACGATTTTTATTTATGTCCACAGATTATTTCATACTCCTATCTTCAGGAAGTAGAGCTTACCTCACCTCCCCTTGAGAGTGGGCTAGACTTAGTGACCCTTTTCACAAATAATATGCTAGAAGTGATGGTATATGATTCTGAGACAAGTTATAAAAGACACTGAGACTTCCCTATTGATCTCTCTTTGATCATTCACTCTGGGAAAGTCAGCTTCTACGCAGACAGGATGCTCAAGCAGCCCTATGGAGAATGATGTCCAGGTAAAGAAAAACTAAAGCCTCCTACCAACAACTGGCAAAGACTGATACTAACAACTAATGGGTGATATGAGCAAGACAATTAGACAGCACATCTTCCAGCCCCAGGTATGGCTTTGGATGATAAAGACCTGGCTGACATTTTGACTGAAACATTAGAAGAAACTTTGACTCAGAAATACCAAGCTAAATGGCTCCTAGATTCTTGATTCACAGAATACATGAGATAAATATTAGTTGTGTTAAGGTCCGAAATTCTAAGGCAACATGGTATGCAGCAACAGATAACTAATACTGAGCGTAGTGACAATCTTCAGGTGTTTTTGAGGTTCACTACCTAATGCTGAGGTTTCAGTGATTTCATTATAGTCTTTTTTTTTTTTTTTTTTTTTTTTTTTTTTTTTTTGACACCAGCACACAGAATGAGTCAGAAAATATGCCAGGCCAGAGATTCTGCTCCATCCCAAAATTTTATTCTATACAGTCCCTCAGAGCTTATGACTTATCAAAGACTCCTCAGCAACCATGTCCAAGAAGGGTTCAAAGCTAGGAAAAAATCAAAGAAAATAATGTATGAATAACTTAGCATGAGTATAATCATGATTTTAAAATACATTTTAAAATTGACTGTTTAAAGATTTTTAATGTTCAAATATTTTACTGAACAGCATATATACATATTTAAAAAGCCAGCATTTCATAAGTATTGCTGAAGTGTAGGCTGATATTTTTCGAAAAGCATATTTTCTCCATGGTTTCCATAAAATAATAGTCTTACTTGTGAATGACGCAGTGAGGACACACAATGGTTTTATGTTATAAGATGATGTGATCATATTCATTTACTGTACCTTATTTTAAAAAAACAGACCCTTGTATATTTAGGTTTCAAGTGTTTCTCTTAATGACTGTGCATCATAATCTATAATTATATAGCTATGATTAGTGCTAAGTTTCCAATGACTAATTTTCTGGCAGGATTTTTGCAAGATCCTCTGAGCAAGTGACTTTCCTGTATTCTTATGCTTATGCTCAAGCCAGTATTCTGACACTTGACTTTCTTCCTATTCTTCAACTAGTACATTTCTGGTCTTGGTATGAACCAATTACATAATCTCCCAACTCAAGGTGGAGTGAGTTAACTCTAACTTGATAAGATACTAGTGATGCTGACTTGTTTTCCATTTTTTTTTTTTTTTTCCATCTAGGACAGCATTCACCTAAAATCAGTCTTGCTGTTATGACTTGTTGTGGTCAAGGACTTATAACTGAATACAAGCACTTAAGATCCTGTGCATGATTCTTCATCCTACCCTCTGTTTCTTCTTACTTTGAAAAACCCTATGTGTTGTATTAGGGTGGCACAGGCATACGATATTGAAGAGTAAATATGTGGAAGAGGAGGTTTTATCTACCCACAGAGGACATGTTGCTTGAGTGATTCAACAGACTGCTTGAATTAAGCCAGAGAGATTTTGGTATTGCTTGTTACTAGGCCATACCCAGCCCATCCTGACTAACACACTGTCCAGAGTGCATGATGGGGGATATTTACAAAAGTTTCTGAGTTCAAAGATCATAATAGTCTAAATTTATCTTGAAAAACACATTTTGTCTTGCCCCCAAAGGATTCAACTTTAATTACAGTCCTACTAGAAAAATAGTTCTCTGGATCTAGGTTTCATCATTGGTATAGGGAATATTCTATATTCTAAGTTTGTGTCAAGATTCAAAAATAGTAATTTTTACTATTATATTTAAAAAATCATAAAGCTTGTGACTAGACATTAGAACACTAATATAAAATTTTAATTCCTAAATTATCTTTGTTTATATATTTTACATTATCTTACACACCAAGATGTAATCAATAATTGGTAAATGAACTATAATTATGAATACTTATATTACATTGTGATATGTGGTTTAAGCAATGCATTTTTTAAAATCAAATATATTTCTAAATTTCTTGGTATAATAAAATTAAGATTTCATAGACACTCACCTGTCCAAGGTAAAATTTAGTAGACTTTCTTATATCAGGAAATTAAAGAAACACTTCATTTAAGAGTAAACCTGAAATTTCTATTAGGGAAACCATCAAATAATTTAAAAGAGATTTATCAGTGAATTTTATTGTTTTAATCAATATTAATCATCTTGTCCACCATTCATTCTGAAATTTCTCAAGTGTAAAACAGAAGAAAAGACAGCTTCTTAAAACTTTTGTTTTAGGTTCAGGGGTACATATTTAGGTTTGTAATATAGGTAAATTGAGTGTCAGAGGGTTTGGTGTGCAGATTATTTCATCACCCAGGGAAGAAGCATAGTAGCCAATAGGTGGTTTTTTGACCCTTTCCCTTCTCCCACACTAGACCCTCAAATAGGTCACAGTGTCTGTTGTTTCCTTCTTTGTATCTACATGTTCTCAATATTTAGCTTCTACTTATAATTGAGAACATGAGGGTTGGTTTTCTGTTCCTGCTTTAGTTGGGGGAGGGGGATAAGACAGAGAGTTCTGTAGCTGTTTGTCAGATCTATTTGGTCAAGTATGGAATTCAGGTCCCAAACACCTTCATTATTTTCTGCTCTAATGATCTAATGTTTTCAATGGGTTGATGACATCTTTCTCTATTATTGTGTGGTTATCTACATCTCTTTGTAAGTCTCTAAGAACTTGTTTTATGAATCTGGGTGGTCCTGTCTTGGGTGTATATATATTTAAGATAGCTATGTTTTCTTTTTGAGTTGATCCCTTCACCACTATGTAATGCCTTTGTCTTTTTTAATTGTTGTTGGTTTAAAATCTGTTTTGCCTGAAATTAGAATATAGCCCCTGCTTTTTTCTGTCTACTTAGTGGAATTTTTTCCATCCCTTTACTGTGAGCCTGTGGGTTTCACTGCATGTGGGATGGGTATCTTGAAGAGAGCCAGTCTTGCTTCTTTATACCATTTGCCACTTAGTGCCTTTTAATTGGGGCATTTAGACCATATACATTCAATGTTATTGTTGATATGTGCAGATTTCATCATATTATCTTGTTGCTAGCTGGTTATTATGTAGATTTGATTGTGTGGTTGCTGTGCAATGACAGTGATTTACGTAGTTGAGTTGTCTTTTCATGGTGGCTAGTAACATTCTTTCCTTATAATTAGCACTCCCTTCAGGACCTCTTATAAAACAGGTCTGGTGGTAACAAATTCGCTTAGCATTTGCTTGTCTGAAAAGCATCTTATTTCTTCTTTACTTACAAAGTTTAGTTTCCCTGGATATGAAACTCGCAGTTGCAATTTATTTTCTTTCATAACACTTCATATAGGCCCCTAATCTCTTCCAGCTTGTAGGGTTTCTGCTCAAACGTCTGCTGTTAGCCTGATGGGGTTTCCTTTGTAGGTGACCTGCCCCTTCTCTCTAGCTGCTTTGAACATTTTTTTTTCTTTTATTTCAATCTTAGGGAATCTGATGACTACATGTCTTGTCGATGATCATCTTGTACTACCTTGCAGGAATTCTCTGCATTTCCTGAATTTAAATGTTGGAGAACTGGCCTTTGAGCTCTGAGATTCCTTCCTCAGCTTGGTTTATTCTGCTTTTAATATTTGTAATTACATTATGAAATTCTTGAAGTGAATTTTTTAGCTCTGTCAGGTCAGTTTGGTTCTTTCTTAAAATGGCTATTGCATCTTTCAATTCTGTTTCATTTTATTTTATTCTTTATAGTTCTTGGACTGGGTTTCAAGTTTCTCCTGAATCTTGATGACCTTTGTTCCTACCCTTTGCTCCTATTCTGAATTTTATGTCTGTCACTTCAATCATTTTTGCCTGGTGAAGAACCATTGCTGAAGAACTCGTGTATGCCATGTGGAGGTAACAAGACACTCTGGCTTTTTGAGTTGCCAGGATTCTTGGTCTGGTCTTTCTCAGTAAGCTAATGTTCCTTCAAAAAGACTGACTTTTAATGCTAATATTATGCTAAAACTTTGTGCTTGGATTTAACATGAAATTCAGAAAAGCAAAGCAAAATAATTTTAAACAGTTATAAAGTCTATGCTGCAAGCACTACAAAATTATTAGCAAGAGGCTGATCCAAGAGTATAGAAAAAATTTTTTAAATATTATAACTTCTATCTGATCTAAGTAGAAAAAATACAGTACTCAAAAACTGAATAATAGATAAAACAGTTGTTTAGTTGTTACGTGAAAAGTCAGTAGACACCTTTCAGTATTTTAAGAATATATTAAAACTGATAAGTTAAAGGAAATGTAACTCCAGTATAAAAATTGATACTACCATTATAAAATGTTGCTTAAAACATTGATAAATTACACAATATCTGGTTTACAAATATTTAAACAACTTAGAAAAATAAAAACAAGATAAAGAAAAATTTCTCAAAAGTCATATTTTATGGGTATTCTGCTAGTTTTCCCTTTTCCATTTACATATATATGTAAAGATAAGCACATATGCATATACCCATGTACATACATATACATACAAACAAACACACACGTACACTCTTAACAAAAATCTGATGGTACTATATATATTATTCAGTAACTTTTTTTTTTCAATCAGTATGTCTTGGAGTCCATTTCAGATCATTACTTACGAATTTATCATGTTGTTTAAATCAGTATGCAGCTATTCCATCGTACTCATGTATCATTTTTAGGTTCTCTCCTCTACAAATGCTTTTTCATTGCATTGCTTTTAGTTCTTATCTGAAAAGTCAATAATGACCTCTAAGTATTTTAAGAATATATTGAAACTGATAAGTTAAAGGAAATGTAACTCCAATACAGAAATTTATTAGTACCGTTATAAAATGTTGCTTAACACATTGAAGTATTACACATTATCTAGTTTTCAAATATTCATACAACTTAATAAAAACATATAGACATATTTCTGAGCAGTCATATTTTATGGGTATTCTACTAGTTGTCCCCTATCTATTTACATATATTTGTAAAGGTACACACATATACATATACATATGCACATACACACAAAGACATACACACACACACATACCCACACAGACACACACACACACACACACTTAAAAATTTGATGATGCTATATGTATTGTTCTGTAACATTTTTTTTTCCAGTCAGTATGACCTGGAGACCATTTCAGATCATTACTTATGAATTTATCATGTTGTTTAAATCTGTATGCAGCTATCCCATTGTACTGATGAATCATTTTTAGTACTCTACAAATGCATTTTTCATTTAGCTGAAATATAGGTGCTGAAATCAGAATCACTTAATAAGGGTGTATGTGTGTATGTGTATTATTTTGGAATAAATTCCTAGAAATGAATTTGCTGTGTCTAAGAATACAAACATCTTAAGCTGTGACAGATGCTGCCATCTTGTTCCCAAAGCCTTTCCAAAGGAGACTTTGCCAACAACATAAAGGAATGACAAATTAAATGCACTTTGGCAAGCATAGATATGAGTGATTATTTAAATTTTTAATAATCTGACAGCTAAAATGTAATTTATAATTGTTTTATAAAAAATGACATTTTAAAATGTAGTCCATTAGACAACAAGCTGATTCCAGTAACAGGAAAACATGAGTCATCTTTCTATGACTTGTCAAGTTAGTGTTATTATACTTCTTTTATAGTACTTTACCCAATTTACTGCAATTACAGATAAAAATCTTCTGACCCCTACATCCATTGTATAAAGTCATTACTTTTAACTTAATTTCACAAATGGAGAAAGAGGAGACTCAGGAAAAATAAATAAGATGTACAGTCTCAGAGGGTAGTAGGGGCAGTCAAAGATTTTAAACTAAATTTCTGACACCTTGTCATGTACTGTTTTGATTAGAAACCAGAATAGTCAATGTTTGGATGTAATAGCTCTTTTGCATATACATCCTATTATGAAACAATACACATTAGTTTCAAGGAAGTTGTTTATATAATTATAGATTAACCCTTTAGTTTTGTCACTGGACAGTAATTACTTTTGAAATCCCGAGAAACCATCTTTTTAATTCGCTATATTACCAATATCTATTTAAAATTTTTAATTGATAAATAATTGTATACATTCATGGGGGAGTACAACATGATGCTTTGATACATGTTTACAGTGTGGAATGATTAAGTCAGAATAGCAAACACATTTATCACCTCAAATACGTTTTTTTCTGGCAAATAAAAAACTTCACCCCTACTCTTTTACCAATATTGAAATAGTCAATGCAGCTACTTTAGTTACTATTCTGTATAACAGATCAGGAAAGCTCATTCATCCTGTTTAACTGAAACTTTGCACCTTTTGACAAATATTTTCCCTTTCCCCATCCACCTAGGCCTTAGCATCTGGTAACAATCACACAGTATCTTTTTGTTATTATACTTTAAGTTCAGGGGTACATGTGCAGATTTTGCGGGGTCTGTAACATAGGTATACATGTGCCATGGTGGTGGTTTGCTGCGTCCGTTGCCCTGTCATCTACATTAGGTATTTCTCCTAATGCTATTCCTCCCCAATCCCCCCATCCCCTGTTATTCCTCCCCTACGCCCCATCGCCCAGGCCCTGGTCATCATGTTCCCCTCCCTATGTCCATTTGTTCTCATTGTTCAGTAACCACTTATGAGTGAGAACATGCAGTGTTTGGTTTTCTGTTCTTGTGTCCATTTGCTGAGAATGATGGTTTCCAGTTTCATCCATGTCCCTGCAAAGGACATGAACTCCTCCTTTTGTAGGGCTGCATCTTTTTAATGTGTTGTGAAGACAGTTATCTTCCAAAAGACCATGCTTATTCAAAACTCCAAAGGCAAATTTCAGAAAAGTTGTAATTTTTCTGTTTACAATTATTTTATGTAATCATATTTTAAATCTTAGATATGAGTAAATAGGTTTGTTTAAAATGTCATATTCCCAGTCTAAAATGGTAATATTTAACATTTCAAAATTCATTTGTACCATTCTCTACTGTACTTTTAAAAGTAATTTCTCTGACCAATTAAATGATTCTATGTTTAGGAAAACTCTCTTTACGGCATTAGGCGTCACACAATTTATTTTCTTCATTCTTTCTTTTCAGTACATTTAGAATGTTTCAAATAACCAGCAGTTATCATTCTCTAATACATAAATTATTGTTGAATAAAATGTCAAATATTTTAATATTTAGTTGTAAGAAAATCAGTCAATTATAAGTGTTCAAAATATTAGACAAATTTAAAATAAAAAAAAAGAATAACCTATAGAAAAAAGAAATTTGGGCTTTATGTCAAAAAACAAAAATTCTGTAAATTAGATAGGAAGCACCTACTTCTTTACACAGAAATATTATTATAGCATGATTTGTCTTTCTGGAGAGAGAGTTCCAAGCATAAACCTAATTGGAATCTTTTTATGTCCCTGTTTTTTTTGTTTGTTTGTTTGTTTTTATTTTTGTTTTTTTTTTTTGACAAACTGTCATCTCCAGAAGACGATTGGGAGATGAAATTTTAATCAACTAGGGATGATTTATTTATTTTTAATTTTTTGAGACAGAATGTTACTCTGTTATGCAGGCTGGAGTGCAGTGGCACAATTGGCTCACTGCAACCTCCGCCTCCCGGATTCAAGTGATTCTCTGCCTCAGCCTCCCGAGTAGCTAGAATTACAGGCACCCACCACTACACCAGCTAATTTTTGTAGTTTTAGTAGAGACGGGGTTTGCAAAAACGGTTTTATGTTCCATCTATTGTGAAAACCTTACTAACATGGAGGAGCTATTAAAAGCATAATTGCAAAGGCTTAAAATCAGAATTTGTTTTTTATAAACATGTCCAAGGGTCTTAAAGAAAATGATACATAAAGATAAATCAACATTATGTTTCCTTTTAAAATCTCAATTATGCAAATATGGTAAGGTATATAGATTTTTGTTAGACAAAGCATAAATATTCAACTACAAAACGTTTTTTCTATATTACTTTATAATCAGGTTCATTATCAATTAATTTCTCTATGTTTTAGATTAAAAAGCTATAAAAATGCATGTTAGTGTCATACTAATCTTGGCATGTATGCTAAAGGTTATTATCTATACACAGATCATTATGTATATGAGGTTATAAAATTCTAAGTTATAAAGAGAAATTTTTACAGTGCAATAACACTGATTGTATACGTACTATGGACCAGGCATTACTCTAAGCTCTTCGCCAGTACTGACTCAATTAATCCAGCAATGCTTTGCTACAGTTCTATTACTATCCTCTTTTCTAGATGATGGAACTGAGATCCAGAGACACTAACCTCCCCAAGGTGGCAAAGGAAAGGGCTATTGTTTAAACATACATGGCCTATGGTTCAGTCACTACACTGTGCTGCTAATCTACTGGATGCCTCTTAATACTAATACCAGTTTAATAAATTATTCATTAATTAAAAAAATCATTCATGGACCACATACTTTGCCAAGTCCAGTATTTGGCACTGAGTATAGGATGCCAAAAAAAAAAAATTTCTTATTTATCCCTTCTTCCTCCTTTGGAGGAGCCATAGGTAAAATAATTAATATAGTAATTGAATCTAAAGTATGCATTTTTGTTATGAAGAAGGAAGATCTGTAAGTAGGAATGACTTCAGTGGGCTATTACTTTGGTGTTCCAGTGCCTACCACAATGGGCAACAAGTATTCGAGAAGCTCTTGTAAATGGCTCCATTCTGTAATCCTTATTACCCAGCCCCTCACTGCACCTGTGGTTATCTGTCTACTCCATGGGAGTCAGGGACCCTTCTGTCTCCACTGGTTAAGGGGCGACTGGCAGGAACTAGCTGTGTTGCTTCCAAACCCAACATTCCAATTTTGTCTAACAATTATATTAGGTCAGGCATCCCCAGACTTTTTACACAGGGGGCCAGTTCACTGTCCCTCAGACCGTTGGAGGGCGACCACATACTATGCTCCTCTCACTGACCACCAATGAAAGAGGTGCCCCTTCCTGAAGTGCAGTGGGGGACCGGATAAATGGCCTCAGGGGACTGCATGTGGCCCGCGGAGCCGTAGTTTGGGGATGCCTGTATTAGGTGATTAAACATACGTAATACAATAAGACATAACTGCATCAAGAATTGTTTTTGTTATTTTATGAATATTTGTTGAAATTCCTTTAAGATACGCCATTTAAAAAATGCTGTGGAATTATAGATAAGATCATTGTAAAAAGCAAAGGAAAATATTAAACATCTAGAAGTATTCTTCTTTAAAATACTTAAAAAGTTTCTTAGATTCCTTGCTTTAAATCAACAAACTGCAAACCCTAAAGGAAGGAAGGAAGAATAGGGATTGAAGCAGCCAGAATGCTCATTTGGGATTATGACGAGCAGACTCACATTTAAATAACTGACCTAGGTCCTACATAGTTAGTGAACACAGGTACAATTAAGTTAAAAATAAAATGATTGGGAGGCTGAGGCGAGCGGATCACGAGGTCAAGAGATCGAGACGATCCTGGCCAACATGGTGAAACCCCATCTCTACTAAAAAAATACAAAAATTAGCTGGGCAGGGTGGTGTGTGCCTGTAGTCCCAGCTACTCAGGAGGCTGAGGCAGGATAATTGCTTGAATCTGGGAGGCAGAGGTTGCAGTGAGCCGAGATCAGGCCACTGCACTCCAGCCTGGCGCCTGTCTCAAAAAAATAAATAAATAAACAAACAAACAAATAAATAAATAAATAAAATGAATACAGCATTTAAGTAGATTTTTTAAATGCTTCTTTATTTTAAATGACTTTTTTTAACTCAATCACTTGGTTAAAAAGTTTTTACCAACCAGTGTCTCAATATTTATTGGCTGAATTAAAGAAAGAATGAACAGTAAGTGAATTGATCATGTGTAACCTATTCTGCCTGCTATGTGATTGTTTAGTTGGTCCTTTCATTGTATGAGTATTTGTTTTGCCTGGAATCATTCACTTACCGGATCAATTAGTCATTTATTAACTTAATTAAGAAACAAGTGGGTACTGGTACTTGATGATGTAAATAATTCCACCAAAGACGTTGATACTGCAGTGTTGAAGGCTGTTTTGTTTCGCCTGGAATCTGCCTCTGCTCCCTTGTGACTGTGTCTGAGCACAGCATCCGCATGAGGCAATGCACTTGGATAGACGAATTTCATGAAACTGTAATTACTCTGAGAACGATGCTAAATTTAAATTGTACAAGTGACTGAATTTCAATTTAGAATAACAAATCTACACATCATCTTATTGGAAAATCATTATCTAATTTCTGTGTACCACACATATAATTTGCACAATTGAGAAAAAAAAGTCTCTCAATTAGCTATTTTTAAAATGAAACAGCTTTGTGAACTTTGAACAGAGGATTAAAGTTCCATTGATATACTGAACAAAGTGAACTATAGGAAGAAGAATATTAATCCGAAATTAATTTATAGATTTTATATTCAAGACGGTATAATATCTAGTCACAATCTAATCACTGTATAGGTACCAAGGGAAAGTAAATAATAAAGAATTGAATTTTAATTTTGTATATTTAAATTTGTATCAACTCAAGTTACTAGAGTTGTTACCTCCTAATTTAGAACAAACAACTGCAGTACAGAAGACGAGCCTTGTGTGAATACAGGAAACTGTTTTGGCTGTGAAAGACTTCATCAGGTTTTCAGGTAGCATAGGACCTAACAGTATTTCTGATACTATACACTATTTCATACAAAAAAAAAAATGTGTAGCTTACATTGGTAACCAATAAAACTTCTTATTTAAAAAAATTGATCACGTTAGTTACTGCAATGGGCAAATGTGGAAAACTAGATTCTAGCACAATTAGAAAAAATGTGGAAACTGAAAAATGAAGAGAACAGGTCACATATATAGATTATATGATAATAATCAAATCAATAAGAGAAAAAACTATGTTATCCATAGGCATATGTGATTTGTATTATATTCAGTTTATATTATCTAGAAGATTAAAGGTACCTTTAAATAGAAAAATATGCTTATTGATATAACTGGATGAAATTTCCATTTTGCCTTGTCAATTTTAGAGTCCCCTGCAAAAATGGCATCCATTCTACACATTTCTTCTTGGCACACAGCAAAAACTACAGAAGCACATGAGTAGCCCTTGAGCAGCACAAGGGTGAGTGAGGACTCCTTGCCCAGACATCTTATAAATGGGAGAGTAATGAGGCATAAAGAAATTAAGTAACATTTTCAAGGTCACACCCTGAGTCTTTAATAGAGCATAGAATAGAACCATAAGTCTTGGCTATTAGATCTATACTGTAATGGCTGGAGCATGCCTCCAATCTTGCACAATGAACCAAAATGAAGTACCTGGGATGAAACAAGCCTCAAATGTGCATATGAAACACTTGCTTATCCAAGAAACTAAATGACCAAAAAAAGAATTATTTTGAAAAGTAAATTAAAGACAAAATAAAGCTCCATTACAATTTCCAAATGAAAGCTTGCTTTAAGATGGATGATAGCAATCAAGCACATTTCTCCTTTGCTTGCTCTTATTCATGACACATTTTGCAACGACCTTGTGAGTTTAACCCAGGCCTTCAAGATCAGTCCTGGAGTTGCCTAGAGGGGCTCTGTGCACAGTGCATCTTCCACATGGACTGGTCAAATCCCAGTACTGCCTTTTGTCTAGTTCTTTTCTCCTGCTCATATGTGGGTTTGGATTTGAAACCACACATCTGAGTTCACAAAAGAATAATTCACCAACTGAATTTTGCCTGGACAACTGTTGAGTTCTCATGAGATCTGGCTGTTTAAAAATGTAAAGCACTTCCCTTCACTCTCTCTCCTGCTGGCCATGTAAAGACGATACATGTTTCCCCTTCACCTTCCCTCATGATTATATGTTTCCTGAGGCCTCCCCACCTATGCTTCCTGTATACCCTGCAGAACCATGAGCCAATTAATCTTCTTTTCCTCATACTCAGTTTCAGGTAGTTCTTCATAACAGTGTGAGAATGAACTAATACAGTAAAGGCTTATATAAGGCAATGAAAATGGGAGAAACACACTGTACTCAGAGCCAACGTGCTTTCTGCCCAAGTCCCCAAGCCCATGTAACCCTATAACAGTAAATGGAGTCAATGGACTAAAACTACTGTAGGTCATTTCATTGTAGGATCATGACCCATTCTGCACAGATTATTTTGTTTATTAATGTTCCACCTGCCTGTGCTTCAATTGACCAGGAAAACTCTTACAGAAGAAACACTGACTTAGCTTAATTGTCTTCCAGATTTGATCCAATGAGTATTACAAGAGTTTCTAAAGTAAATAATAAATAATTCAGAGGAAATGGCGTCGCTGAATGCTACTTTAAAAATTTCATATTAGCAAATTCTTTCACCTAACTTCAGATGTTCTCACTGAATGGAGAAACATGTTTACAAGGTACATTTTAGTGTCAAAAATAGACTTTAATGTGTACAACAGAAATTAGTTGTTTTGGTTGATCAGTAGCCATTTTCCCTGTTTTTGTTAATTGCACCTTGATTTTCCTTGACAGACTTATCCGTCTTGACATTGCATGAAGTTTTGTGGACTCCCAATCAAGGGTCCACAACTCTGCAGACAGAGTAGTGGCCTCAAATGATATCCAAATTCACAATCCCTGGAACTTATAAATACATTATGTTAAATGGCAAGGAATATTAATGAACATGAAAGTGAAGTTTCTAACTAGCTGACTCTGAGATGGGGAGATTATGCTGGATTATCTGGTTGAACCCAGTGTAATCACAGTGTCCTTATTAAGTGGAAGAGGGAGGCAGGAAAGTCAGAGTCAGGAAGGAATGTAACAAAGAACGAAGGAATGATGAAGATGGAAGGGTCCACAAGCCAAGGAAAGTTGGCAGCCTCTAAAAGTCAGAGAAGGCAGGGAAATGGATTCACTTATAGAGCCTTCAGAAGCAGTGGAGCCCTACCAACACTTTAATGTTGTCCAAGTGAGGCTCATTTCAGACTCCTGGCCTCTCTCTTTTTGCATGCTGCTATCCACTAAGAAAGACATGACTTGCTCCTCTTTGCCTTCTGACATGATTATGAGGCTTCCCCAGCCACATGAAACTATATGTACATTAAACCTGTTTCTTTTGTAGATTTCCCAGTCCCAGGTATATCTTTATCAGCAGTGTGAAAACAGACTAATACAGGAGGCTTGGGGGCACTTACTTGATCCTCAATTTAGACTAGGGTATTGTTGGGCGCTTCATCAAAGTCATGGAGGGAAGGCTTTCAGTCCTGTGTGCTGTGAGTTCTATTTTTGCTGTGAATTAATACTAATTAATACTAATTCACAGCACTAATAATCAGAAGTATTAGTATTAGTAATTAATACTAATTCACATTCACTAATAATGTGCTGTGAATTATATTTCTCATCTTCTCTCCCTCCTTTTGACATATAGTAACATAAAATCTGAAACCTACCTTGAATTTCATGGCAATATTTCTGAGTCAGAAATCTTCATAGTAATAAACACCTCAGGAAAAAGAGAACCAGGAAACTGACTGATATCTGTGCCATGAAGCTGTGGCCAGGAGTGTGGCACCTCCTTGCATGCCAGAGCTCAGCCTCAGACCTACCCCACCCCACCACACAGCCCTCCATCCACTTTGCCATCTGGGACTGCATGACTCCATGTGTTTAGTACACCAACAGCATTAGCTATCACCTGGGAGCCCATTAAAAATAATAAATCTCACCTTTCCTTGGACCTAATGACTCAGCATTGTAACAAGATGCTAAGCACATGCCAGTAGCACAGAGATAGATGAATAGCACGTCCTAGAATTGAGCAGCGTACAACCTATGCAGCTGTATATGGTAGCTCCAATCCCATCAATGCTTCAATAGTGTTTTGATGGCAGACGACCACTGGCTACACATTGCCCATTAATTACTAGCATGCCATGTGACAACAAGTGTGAGGTTGTGTGTGGGCATATGTCTATGTCTCCATTTTTTCTTATATGCCAACTGTATTTCTCCAATTCCACTTCCAGAAATGCAGAACTCATGCCTGTGTACCTCTGCCTCTAAGATAAAAGATCCCTAAGTATGTGTCACACTCAAGAGATGGTTTAGAAATGAGCCACGAATGAGAACTATACTCCCTTAGATGAGCAAGTCGGATGAATCTCCATTTTTATCTGAGGGTCTTTTGGTACACCTCCAATATAATGCTCATTAGCCCCTCTTTAAGCATAATGAAAATGGATTTCTAGGATTCCTATCAAGGCAGATTGGCATAGGGTACCATTCTGCCTGATTCAGTGCTAGGTTTTGACTGGCCAAGCACTGATGAACACTTTTGAAGGAGAGGCAGAGACAGGTGAGGTAAGCTCTGTCTTTAGCAAATATGAACTGAGCAGCACTGAGAGGTCTGTCAACAGAGCCATCACTGTTCCCCCTAGCTAGACCATTGTACATTATTTGGGTATCTGTCAAATTAAGTAAAAAGAAAAATGCATAACATATATAAATATTGTGCGTATTTCATAATTTTATTTGTCCACTAAGAGAATATTCCAATAATGTTTCACTAAATGCTTAACTGTAATATAAAAATTCTAGGATAAAACAACAGACTCCTTCATTTCCACTAATAATCCAAAATGGGACTTGACATGCCTTATCACACTAATTTTCTATTCTAATTACAGCATTCAGCATGAAAAATCTCTTACATCAGGCGTCCCCAAACTTTTTACACAGGGGGCCAGTTCACTGACCCTCAGACCGTTGGAGGGCCACCACATAACTGTGCTCCTCTCACTGACCACCAATGAAAGAGGTGCCCCTTCCTGAAGTGCAGTGGGGGGGCAGATAAATGGCCTCAGGGGGCCGCATGCGGCCCGTGGGCCGTAGTTTGGGGAAGCCTGTCTTACATGAAGCTTCATGAAACTCAACGGAGCAGGTTTTTTGTGGTCTCTTCATTAGTCTGTTGTCTTCCTGACAATCACTGAACAATATTAGAGATGTATTATACTAAATCATGAGCAGTAAGGGGCACCTACATTCAGAGAGCCTCTCTCCCACTCAGGAATTTTTTTTTTTTTTTGAGACAGAGTCTTGCTGTGTCATCCAGGGTGGAGTGCAGTGGTGTCATCTCAGCTCACTGCAACCTCCACTTCACAGGTTCATACGATTATCTTGCCTCAGCCTCTCCAGTAGCTGGAATTATAGGTATGCACCACTATACACAGCTAATTACTTTTACAAAAGATGGGTTTTCCACATACTGGCCAGGCTGGCCTTAAACTCCTAACCTCGTGAGATCCACTCACCTTGGCCTCCCAAAGTGCTGGGATTACAGGCATCAGCCACCGCTCCCAGCCAGGATGTTATTAAATACCCAAGACATCTGAGACACTAAGACACTTTGAAGTTCACATAACCAATAAGTAAATAAGCCAGACACAACTTGCATCTTGTGATCATATAATATCCCATGCTCATTGATGAACACTACCTGTAATTATTTTTGAGAACAAGCCACTGCCAGAGTTGAATCACTGAGAAAGATCCCAAGAGAAACTAAGTCTCCCTAAGGGCCCTGATTCCCAGTATCTTCCACATCCCAGTTCTTTCTCCATCCTTCAAACATTTGGGGAGTTCAGTGATGGAATGTTGCTGGGAGTTGTTTGGCCCAGACTTTTATTTCTGTAGGAAAGACCTCCCTGCAGCTAACATAATCAAGCCAATTTCCCATAAAGGGGACAGAAGATTGTTTTTGCATTCTCTGTCCTTCATACACTATAAAATACAGGCATTTCCCCCCAGAATCGTATCAGTGGTTCTCAAACTTCAATATGCATCAGAATATCCTGGAGACCTTGTTAAAAATATAGAATTCTAGGCAGCAGGCTCAGAACTTACACCTTCTGGAATTCCTTCAGGGATCCAACCTGGGGTCACTGGAGGGACTACCTGTTCTATGCCTTGCTTTGAAAACCCAAACACAGAAACCACAGTGAGGCTGAATACCCAGAGGCAACATCACGGGGTGCAAAGTTGGGGCCTCCAGAATTCTCTGTGAAGATGATGGCACCAGGTCCCCAACAGTATTGACAGAAATGATACAGCTAACATACTTGAATGTATAACTACAGTAAGAGCATACCAACAGAAGACAATCATTTCATATTTGTAATTGCAAAAAATAAATCCTAAAGGAACTTTCTTTAATATGGTCTTTGAGCAACTGTCACGATGTACTTGAAGTGGATATTATACATGAATATTAAGATAACTGTAAAATATAACATTCTTCTAGATATTAAAAATGGCAATTTATTCTACTAATACTTTTACATATTATCCATTTGCCTATATCACTGAAACAGACACTTAATTTTCACTAGAAACTGAATTCCCTTAATGAAAGTTTAAGTATAAAATGAGATGGTAACTAGAGATCCTATACAGTGGATAGTACATATATGCAAATTAACACATATAAAATATATGCCCCAGAATAAGGCATTCGGTTGAAATCATTACAGTATAAGTAATTAATAATTACATTTTCAAATCTCAGTAATAAGATGATTTGGCCATTCATAAATATGTATAATTTTCTGTACCAACACTGTCGCCATATAATTTGTTTTCCAACCCCACTGATTTTCTCCAGGCAGATGTATCATTTTCCAATTATAAGATTAAACATTCAACTTTAAAATATGTTAGAAGTCTAATTCCAGTTTAAATAACTTTCTGTATATTTTCAGAAACACATTCTGGTATTCAGGGGGAAATTATGAAATTCAAAATGGCTGATGAATTTAAAAGATGCAACTGGCCTCTGAGAAGTATTACCACCACAGGCTAAGTTGTGAGGAGGAACAGAAGCTTTTAGAACAGGAAAAGCCTTTGAAGAGAGAGAAACAGAAACTCCCTAGGGCTGAGGAGACCTCATCGGCATCACAGACATAGGGACAGAGAGAAGAGGCACAGAAACCTGGTCTCTGCATTTTTCAAAACACGGAACTAATATTAACCTTAACATGAATATTAACCTCAACATGAATATTAATCTTAACATGAATACTCAGTACTGAACTAATACTACATGAAATACATAAAGTAAACAGAATTGGAACATATAAGGATCCTGAAATACTACGGAAGATTCAGTTTCAGCTTGTCACATGTGGTATTAAAAAAGAAAGAATGAATGAATGACTGTTCAATATGGAAATATTTTTAATTTGAATTAGTATTTCCCATCATGCAGGAACCTACTCATGCCTGCACAGTGATCCACAAAAAACAGAGCAGGCTGGCATGTGCCTATACTTCCCTGCATTCCCTTCCCTGAGGCAAATGTCTAGCCATCTGAATCTGACCATGCTAGGACAGACAGAGCCTGACCTGGGACCGTCAGATTTGGGACCCAGAGGAGTCAGCCAATCTTTCTTCAGTGACCACAAATGTAAGATGTAAACGTTGAGAGCAGTGAGTAGATCAGTAAAGCAGACACAGAAAGAGAGAGTATGTGTGTGAGCAAGAGACACAGAGACAGAAACATGGACTGAGGGGTGGGGAGAGAGTGAACATTGCAGGTGTTCAAAAAATAAGTGCATCCAAAAAAAAGCAGGGGAATTAAGTTTCGGCTGCTTTCTGATTCTCAGCTATGTTCCTCTTCTTGGGTTATGAGAAACACAACTGTATCATAAAACAAAACAAAAATCACTTCTTTTCTTAAATGTATATCCATTGGATTCTGTCAGAATCGAATATTCCTAATAACATACTCATAACATCACAATATACATATAAAATGGAAAGTTTTACATTATGAAAAGGAAAGGGGTCCACATATCTTAGCATCCTGGAAATAGCTCTATTTTATTTTTCATGAATCCACATTGTTAGCCTACCTTTTAGCATTTGAACATTTTTAAACATTTAAATTTTCTAATCAGTGCAGATATACAATATAAAATGAAAAATAAACACAAGGAACATAGAATAGAGTTAAAATACTTAAAAACACCATCATTTAGAGAAAAACCAATGTTAATCTATTACTTGATGCCTTATTAATAATTTAGCTCCTGATCTACTGTTTTGAATATTTAAGTTATTCCTAATTTCCCACTATTAAAAGAGATTAGAAAATCTTTGCTTGCTTGTTCACTTCCTTAAGATAAATTATTTGGGTTAGGATTATTGCCTTAAAGACCTATACCACATGAGGGCTTTTGAAACACTGAAAATTTTCACTCTGGGTAGGCTGTAGGATTTATGAGCTCAGTAGGCACCCTGAAAAGCCATGTTAGGTACTAGGATTGTCTAGTCAAGTTTGCTGATCCAAGGACAGTTACTTGACTGTTTCAATTACCAGGCAAAAATGCACATTTTCCCCACATCCTGGCCATGTTTACTTATTTTACAATTTGACCATAGTCTCTGCCTGTTCTTCTACTGTGGAGCTGGCAGATTTTCTTACAGACTATTCCTTAAATAGCAGAAATTGACTTTCTAACTAAAATAGAAGTTTTAATCTTAATTAAATCTTTGACTTATTTCCTTTATTATTTCTGCTTTTGTTTCCCCATAATTATATAAATACTTATACTTTGTTTTATCTTTTTCTAAAGTCTTATTTTTATACTTAGCATTAGATCTCAGCTGCATTCATTCTGGAAAAGAGTTTAAAGTCAAGTGGTGGGGCTTTTTGTCTGAGGATTTTCTGTGAGAAAATTAATAATAAAAACAATAATATGAAATTTAGATAGGAGTTCTTAACATGGGGTCCATGGAAGAGCTCACAGAGGACTTTGAATATTTTAAACCATCTCTGAAAAGTAGAATGTGTATGTATTTGTGGACTTTACTAAGAAGTCCTAAAGCTTATATTAAATTCTCAAAGAGGGGTGTGAACTCTTAATGGTAAAGAACTTTGATTTAAAGAGTAAACTACAGATTAAACACATAGCAGTCCTTTCCTTTAAAAAGGTGGCAAATCCCTTTTAATTTCAGAGGAGCAGACAGAGTCCTATGATCTTTTGGCCATTGAAGTTTTTGATCCAATTGAATGTCACACAAAGCCCCACAGATAACAGCAGAGTTCTTCTGTTAAAGCCACGGTGGGGGAGTCTGGAAATCTGGGGCAGAATGTGAAAATACTGCATCAGAATATGACTCAAGGTGGTAAGATGTTCTATGAATATATCTTTAAATAAAAGTTTTCAGAATGACTCACCATAAGTCAAATTTGTTATGGTTGTGAAATGTGAAATAAATAACGCTGCAGATTAATTAAGAGAAATGTGTCTTTTTCTCAAAGAGCAGAAGTGCTCTTTAACCCAGATCATCATCCAGTATCAGACTGTCTGGCATTAGTGCAAAGCTGGAATGACAGTATCACAAAGGCAGCTTCTGTGCTGAACAGTTACTGTCAGCCATGAAATCAACTTCAAATGCCAATGGAGCCCAATAAACACCAACACTTCCTCTCAATCATCTGTCAGTGCACCCACCTTAGGAAGTGACAGGAAACGATGCATCCACATGTAAACCCAAACAAATCTATGACTCCATACAAATGACATTATTTTTTCCAAGCAGTAAAATCCAGGTCTTTTAGCTTTTCTGTTTTGTCCCATACAGGTATTACTATTAAGACTAATTTATGCAATTAGGAATGGTGCAAATTACTAATAATACTGCTTAAAATAGTTTATTATTATTTAATAAGTACCACAGTCAAATGAGTTAGACAGGCCTGTGATACAAAATTAGTTATGTCAGCATAGCCTTAGCCCCAGATGCTATATAAGAACAGAACTCTCAAACATTTTTTTTTTTTTTTTTTTTTTTTTTTTGTGAGGTAAAGTTTTGCTCTTGTTGTCCAGGCTGGAGTGCAATGGCACAATCCTGGCTCACTGCAACCTCTGCCTCCTGGGTTCAAGTGATTCTCCTGCCTCAGCTTCCTGAGTAACTGGAATTACAGGCATGGGCCACCAGGCCTGGCTAATTTTGTATTTTTAGTAGAGATAATGTTTCTCCATGTTGGTCAGGCTGTTATCAAACTCCTGACCTCAGGTGATCTGCCCACCTCAGCCTCCCAAAGGGCTGGGATTGCAGGCGTGAGCCATTGCGCCCAGCTGAAATGTATTTTTTCTTTGTAAGTTTCCATATATAAGGACTTAGTAAAAAAGCATTCAACAAACATGCAAATTTAATAACCAATCAATTTTCAAAGGAAACCATCATGTACTAATAGAAGTCATTAAATTATTTTTGACTTTTAAGAGAATGATAGAAACTATCTTTTAGTAACTGTACTTTCTGTTCTGAACAACTTATTAGAATAGATAAAATACAAAACATGTTGTCAAACAAGAAGAGACAGTACATTAATCTTGTAGAACGGAAACTGGGTATCCAATAACGTTAACCAGAAGGAAATTCAAGTAGTTGTTTTATAAAAGAACTGAACTTTGACACTGTTGTCGCATTTATTCTTAAAAATATAAGGAACAGTTCATTGAGATATATTTCAAGTACACATCAATTTTCCTATTTATTGACAGAGAATAAAACAATAATGGCTTTAATCTAAAACACTGGTTGGTATGCTAGCCATGTTGATGATCAGATAGTCACATTTTCATTTGCAATATGGAAGTAATATGTATTTCAGTCTTGATTTAAGAAACACATTTTTTCAACTGTAGAACACAATTTAATTTTGTGTTACCCCATTGATACCATTTTATTAGTATGACCTTCTTTAAGGACTCAAAAATGGCTCTGCTCATTAATCTGAACATCCAGCTAACTGCACATTAGTACAGTCCAACTAAGTGAACTTGTCTGCATCCTTAACAACTAACATCAAACACCAGGGCCTGTTGGGGGAGTGGGTGGGCCAGGGGAGGGGGTGGGAGCATTGGGGAGGAGTAGCATTGGGAGAAATACCTAATGTAGATGATGGGGGAATGGATGCAGCAAACCACCATGGCATGTGTATACCTATGTAACAATCCTACACGATTTGCACATGTGTCCCAGAACTTTAAAAAAAAAAAAAAACTGGCAATGTTCTAACTACGTACAACACCGTTCAGCTGGAAGTACAGTCACCAGCTTCTCACGTCTTCCATCCAGTCCCATCCCAGTGGTCCTTCTGTATCTCAAAATGCACATGATATCTGACTTTATAGTCACAGTCATCAAAGACAGCCAAGCAGCGGAGGGGGCGCTGGTGGGGGTGGGGGCGGGGGGAAGACAGGTGTGAGCACTAAACACCTCTTTCAAATGGCTGAGAAAGGTACAGTTTTTATCTTGTTGTCTTTGAGGAATTATTCTACCAATCTGGCATAAAGATGACAGAAATTCAGTACACAGTTAAAAGAGTAAAAGACATTTCCCAAATTATTGGAGAACAAGAAAGGACTTGGGCATTTGAGTTGAAGAAAATTTGACATAAAATTCTCTTCTGCCACATGTTACCTATAGAACCTTGGAGAAGTCATGCAACTTTCCCTGAATATCCATTTCCTCTAATATCCATTTACTCATCTGTAAAATCGAGATAACACTAAGTACGTACACTCCTGAGGATAACACAAGAGAAGCACAGGAATTTTCCATAAGCATTCACTATCTGTCCAGTGTGTCCCTCCACTGCACTGTCCCCAACTCTCTTGCTAATGGAGATCACTTTATCTTGTCAAGTATCTCCCCTTGGAGTATTTACAGCTTTCCCCTATTGAATCAAAGGTTGTAAAATCACAAAGAGAGCTGGGTCCTTCCCCTTCCTGTAGAACTCAGGGAGGGCTGTGGTTGCAGCCCACTCTCATGGGTGCTGCTGCTTTCAGAGGGGTCAAAGGAGCAAAGCTTTCGGCCCCAGAAGGGACTATGAATAGAGCATGTGTCTGCAGCCGTGGGGCACTGAGATGAGTAACACATCCCTGAAATTTATGTCCACTGGAATCTGTGAATGTGACCTTATTTGTAAATAGAGTCTTTGAAGATATAATCAAGTCAAAATGAGATCATATTGGATTAAAGTGGTGCTAATACAAAGACTAGAGTCCTTATAAGAAGAGGAGAATCTGGACACAGATACAGACAGAAGATGGACATATGAAGATGCAGGCAGAGGGTGGGGCATCCTGCCATGAGTCAACTCCAAGGACTGCTGGCAATCAAGAGAAGCTGGAAGAGGCCAAGGAGGATTCTTTCCTAGCACCTTCAGAGGGAGCACGGGTGGTCCTTCTGACATTTGGGTTCAGATCTTCCAGTCCCCAGAACTGCAAGAGAATAAATTTCTACTGTACACCACTCAGTTTGTGGTATTTCATTACAACAGTGGTAGGAAACAAATACAACTAGGGAACAGTGGCAGGGGTAGAATCCCATAGCACAGAATCCTTCTGTAGTCACAGTGAACTTCAGGCAGTAAACACTGGAAGCAGAGGGGAAGACCTCCCTGTCCTCAGCCAGTGAATGAGACAAGGCATGCTGAAGACAAGGAGTTAAAATAGCCAGCTTCCCAAAAATACCCAACAACAGCACATTTAAAATAATATTTTCTGTTAATTGTACTTCTATTCATAAACCTCTACTGTGAGTGCTAGTTTGTGGAGGGTCAGAGATGGGGGTAAGTAATAGATGCAGTCTACAAGGCTATAAAACAGCTATCATTATTTGAATGGATACTATTTGCTGGGCTTATTGCCTATATTATTTTTATCCATATAATGAGAAATATAATATTACAAATCCCAATTATTTTATACATGGGAACATGGAGACTCAGAAATATTAATTAATAGCCTCAGCCTCACAAACAGCTAATAAGCAATGGATCTGGGATTTCCACCCAGAATATATCTGATTGTAGCTATTACGTGATGCTTTATCACAAGTATATATTCCCAATATATACTTTGATAGATTTTATTAATCTAGCAAATAAAAATTACTTTTAAGAAACAAAATCATTTTTAAAAGGCATATTGATCACCAGAAGATGGAAATATTTTATTGTTAAACATTCTATAAGTCCTTAGGCATATTGATCACCAGAAGATAGAAATATTTTATTGTTAAACATTCTATAAGTCCTTAATAATAATAAAAATAAGTGAAAAATTTTATAATCCCTTGAGCAGTAGGAAGCATCCCATAATAAATAATTAGGCAAGTTATACTACTGGATATCCATGCTCCTAATAAAAACAGTATGAGAAAATCCAGAGTTTCAAGAAGGATAACCTATGAGCTGACTTCTTGTTAAAAATACTCGTTAAGTAATTCTCAACAAATACATAATACTCATTACACTTTCTATTTCAAATAAATAATTGTATAAGCAAGTTCTCACTTTCAATTTCTTTGTTTTAATATACTTCACAAATTGTTTAAATAAATTACCATAATTGACCCTCAAATGAGCAAAATATAATAAAACATCTCTTGGTATGTAAATTTACCTTTCAGCTACAAATGAATCACTTACTCCTCAATAAACAGGGCATTTGTACACAATTAACAATAGCCGTCTATCATTCCTCCAAAGATGGCATTTTGCCCATGACTAGAACCATCAAAGTTCACTGACTATTGGTTATAAAACACTTACTTAGTAATATTTACCTTAGTATTTTCACATGTCAACATTTAATTTATTGAGTTTATTAGATTCAATGTTTATATTGATACTTCCCATTCATCTGCTTAACTTCAGTTAATGAGGTTGATTTTGTTGTTTCCAACCCTGGATGGAATTCTGAGACCTGAAAAATGGAGGGAGTTGAGTGGCCAGGCTTGTGGAAAAGCCCAACTCCGGAATCTTAGACAGAGGACAGCATAAAATTTGGGAAATGGGGCAGGGGGCTTCTCTAATAAATACTGGGGACTGTGCCTGAAGCAGGGGAAATGGATATTTGCTAGGCAAAAGCAGCCAGCATCTCCTCACAGCAAAATTCTTCTACAGCCAACATCTTTACTCTTACTTATTGAACACTGGTCCTGTGAGATTTTTCTAGGAAAACTGGTAAAAAATAAAAATGTCCAGGCCTGGCTCTCTAAATAACATTAAGTCCCTGTATTCTTCATTAGCTCTCCCAGGTGATTCTGAGATATCTAAATGTTCTTCAGAACTATTGATCTATTCCATGAACTTTTAAGTTTTGCACCTGGTATATGGATCAACGTAGTGCCAGAATAAAATATTTTTTGGACCAATCAATCTTAAGTATGTACTGTGTGCCACTTGTTGCACAATTTGTCCCAAACTACCTGTGATCTAAGTTTAGAAATAAAATGTCCAGATCTCAGGTTCTGAAGTGTCAACAAGTTCTCCAGGTGATTCATAACAGCCACTCCAGCCAGGTGACATCATCATCATCATGAGCAATGAGCCATGTTTGACAGGATGAGCCCATAATACACGAAGGGTACTTTACTCTGTGGTCTTTTCCCCTAAACCTATAATCTCAATTGAATCATGTGAAAAATTGAAAAATCCTATTTAAGAGATATTCTACAATATGCTAGACCAGTACTCCCCAAAACTGTCAAGGTCATCAAAAGCAAGCAAAGTCTGAGAAACTGTCACAGCCACGAAAAATCCTAGGGAGACATAACCTAAATGTAATGTGGTATCCTGAATGGGATCTGGAAAAGGAAAACAATACTGGAGAAACACTGAGGAAATCTGAATGAACTATAGGCTATACTTAGTAATGATGTATTAATACTGGCTCATTAATCATGGCAAATGTACCATGTGCATGCAAACTTTAATAATGGAGGAAAGTGGGTGAGAGACATATAGGAATCCTCTGTGCCATCTTCTCAATAATTCTGAAAATCTAAAACTGTTCTAAGATTAAAAGTTTCCTTTAAGAATCCCCCAGAAATGCCCCTCAGAAATCAGGAATTCAATGCAATGCCAGCTACCTCACCACATCCTCCCGACAGCCAGTTTCAGTAAGCCTGAGAAGCAGATGCCATCCTCCACTCCATGTGGTCTCCCAGTTTTGCCAGTGATCGTCACGACCTTAAAAAGATTGGAGGGATGGCTTCTATTCCCAGTGAAGTTTGCCCATGGCCACCTCACATCATCCTCTGCCCTTTCACCTGGAGAGTGCAGAGGCTATGGGGGACGCACTGAAATGGTAGTTCTTACCTCTTCTTAGCTGGACTCCACAGCTAGTAGACCTCTTCAGCTAGAATCAGATTGAATCCAGGGACCCCCATTCCCACATCCAGCAACTAGAAGATCCCTAGAACCACATTCCCAGTATACAGACATTTTTCTCACTGGATCCTACAAGGAGGAAGATGAGAAGGGTCAGAGAGACTGGCCAGGATTCTCTAGAGTAATAGAGGTGACACCCAAAGCTGAAGCTGATGATGCTTAATATAGGTGATGCTTTGACACCACAGACGATCCGAGGAGCCACCGTAGGCTGACAAGTGATGTCAGTGTTGGGTGCAAAATAAGTAAAGTAGCCTGCTCAGGACCATGGAGTTCTACAAGAATTTCTTTACCCAATAAAGTGCTCTCCCTTTCCTTCAAATTTGAATGTCATAATCTCCTTAACCTTTGTTCCAAGCCACTACTTTACTTCCCTTTGAAAGGCACTGCTTTAATGAAACACACTGGTAAACTGTTATCAAGATAGGCATGGAAGAGAAGAACTATCATTAACACACACCTGTTGCTGCTAGTCACTAAGGGTTTGCCAAATACTATGTCACTCCCCAGCAAGCAAAGAAGAGAGAGAACACTAATCCAATTGACAGAGGAGTGATCTAAGGAGTGTTAGGTGGAACCAAAATTGAGCTCCAGCCCAGCTCAATTAAAAGAATAAAAAGCTTATGCCTCTCCAATTTCATGCTGCTATTTTCCATGACGGTGTGCTAATCTATCAATTCCCTAACACAATCATTTTCTCAATGCTGAGTTTAGCCAAGCCACAAAGAAGTATGAGGTTTCTGAGGAAGCCAGCCTCTACCCTTAAGGAAGCTTATAATCAGATGTTGAGGATTCCTTTCCCCCAGGAGTCTGGCTTTTGCTTTTTATTGCCCTTCAACTGTCTTTTTGCAATAGAATTTATAATTTGAAGAAATGTTCGATAAAACTGCAGGATGTTCTTTGAACATAACCTCCGTTAAGACAGGCTTTGAAATGAAGAACCATATACAAGAGCAAACCTCCGTTTTTTGTTTTTTGTTACTGATAATTTACACAATGCCTGATTTACATGGTTGCAAATGACTCCTCAATTCTGAACCAGGTAAAATAAACATTTCATTTCTGACCTATTTTTCTTCGAATTTCTCCACACTGAATTATACTCAAGTGCATCACAATTACCAATTTAATCTTCTCTCTGTGTATTTTCTGACCTATCATCTAATTTATAAATACTACCTGTAAATACACTACTTTTAAATTATAGCTACAATGATTTTTAAATTTGTCTATACTTGGGCATCATCTAGAGTTTCCAAAAAATATATTGAAACCTGGGTCCCACAATCTTGATAAGGTTTGGCTGTGTTTCCATCCAAATCTCATCTTGAATTGTATAGCCCCCATAACCTACCCGTGTCATGGGAGGGACCCCGTGGGAGGTAACTGAATCATGCATGCAGGTCTTTCCTGTGCTATTCTTGTGAGAGTAAGTCTCACGAGATCTGAAGTTTGCATACACTCTTTTGTCTGCCATCATGTAAGATGTGTCTTTGTTCCTCCTTCATCTTCCACCATAATTGTGAGACCTCCTCAGCCATGTGGATTTGTGAGTCACTGAAGCTCATTTTCTTTATAAATTACTCAGTCTTGGGTATTTCTACATAAGAGTATGAAAATAAACTAATACAGCTCCCAAGAGACACTAATGCAATTGGGTTGGGGTGTGATTTAGATTTAGGGAGATAATTTTAATATGCAACAATGCTTGAAAACCACCATTCTACTAAACACTAAATACAAAAGAAACAGACCTTTTGTAAACTTACTACATTTGAAACATTTAAGAAAATGAGATAGAAGGAGAATTAAACCTAAATTGTCCAGATATCTGAATGAACACTCAGGAGGGCAATAAAGGTCTGAGAAAAGGACCTATTACATAAATTCCATCCATATGTACCTGAAGCCCACATGGAGGTATAAAACAAGCCTTCATAAATGTATGTTTTTGTTGTGAAGTCTCATCCTTTGTTAACTAGTGCTAGAATAGTTTAATAGTGGTTACATACCACTACCATGAATCTATTTCAATCAGCATTCCAAAACAATCTATTTGCTTGCTCCTTATTTAACCATCTGGGTTCACTATGAACAGCTCCGTATCTTTCACACAGCCCATTATCCCATTCCATTATGAGACTGAGATTCAATTTCTTATCTACATGTTGATCTTTCTATGATTATAATCAATTCCCCAAATTTGTGATGTGAATATTTTCGGGGACTGAGTCAATAATCACACTCATGTTCACTGCTCAAGTTAGAACCAAGTAAGAGATTCAGAAAGGATTCCGATGAAAGGACATAACAAGTTCATTTTTGGTGCTGGTCTAGTAGACAGTGGAGAAGATGGCTTACAGCTGTGGCCCAGAGGGAGTCATGATGCTGAAGCACGTGCAAGGCTAGAACAACCTACTGAGGCTGCCTTTGGTCAACTTAGTAAGAAGAAAGGGCTCACGACAGGCAGATCCCGCAGAGAAGAGAGGGATCAAATCATATGTGTCCAGCTCTTTCTCCCAGGCTCCCCAGTCACCGTAAGGAGAGATGAGTAAAGGAGCCAAGAGAATGCAGAAGAATTTCCTAGTTGGTATGCCTCCATTGCATATTCAGCATACTGCAGACTTGCTCATGACCTCCACTGACAACTGTCAAATATGCACTGTTATCTGTTATTTCATCTTGGCAGCGCTTCCCATTTGCTACCTGCAATTATGTCATTGGCTCTATATCTAAAACTCATTCTCCTGCACTCTACTGCTCAGGAAATCTGCCTCTTCCTTGCCCTCTTCATAATTTATTAAGCTGACCAAAGGCATCCTCAGTGGGTTGGTCTAGTCATGTGTGTGCTTCCTCATTGGGATTCCCTCTGGGCCACAGCTGTAAGCCACATTCTCCAATATCCATGAGACCAGCACCAAAACTGAACTTGAGTTTTTTCACAATGGTTTTTAGGTATAGAGCAGATGACATAATTGCAGGTAGCAAATGGGAAGATTGCCAAGATGAAATAATAGTGCATATTTGACAGTGGCCAGTGGAGATCATGAGTTAAGTCTGCAGTATACTGAATACCTATATGCAATGGTGAAGAAACTTCTTTTGCCTGCCTTCCTCTTTCCCTGTGGAGGCACAACAACTAGGAAATTCTCTAGGGTAACAGTTTTTAGATACAGAGAAGATGCCATAATTCCTACTTTCCTTCCCAGAGCCATCATGGGAGGAGGCAAGTCCCTGACTACTTGTGCTGCATGTCCCCTCTTCAGGACAACACTGGTGTCTCTCCATGGCACCCTGGGTGAGAGATCACTTAGCAGGGAAGTAAAAAGAGTCAGGGAGTAGACCTGTGAACCACCCTATAGAGGTGGCGTCCCATCCATGTACAGTAGATGGACCACATACTACATCCACAAAGCTGTTGCAAAAGAAAGCAGAACAAAAACAACAACCACTTACAGAATGCACTAATGAATAAGTTGACTCTTTGTTGTGATCAGTGGACAAATACAAACTGGATGGGCTATTGTCCCACTAAAAATGACATAAGCTATAGAAAATGATAACTGGTTGAAACACATAGCACATCAATCTCCTGTTAATGGAATTCAAATGGACAATGGGATAATAAAAAGATAACATGTTAAATTCTTGTGAAAAATAACTTAAGTGGTAAACAGGTGAAAATAATATGGGATCTGTCACATATTAGTAACTCAAAGAATATCAATGGTAACCGATTTTAGGAGGTTTAGGAGGCAGAACTCTAAAATGGCCCCTCTGTGATCCATATCCTTTTATTATGCCCTTACCCACAGATGTAGAAAAGATCTGTAAATATAATGGGATATCATTCCATTGATTAGACTATGTTATCAGAGGCAAAGGGACTTTTCCAGGTAGAATTAAGGTCACTAAGAAACTGACTTCCAGTTAAGCAAAAGGAAATTTATACTCCTGAGCCTGATTAAATCAGGTGAACTCATTTAAAAAAGTATCTAGAGATGAAAACCTCAAAGCAGCAGATGTTTTCATTGCTTACTTAGAAGAAGCAAATCCCATGAACTCAACCACCAACAGGAAAGGAATTCTGCCAACAATCTGAGACAGGTCAGACATAAGTGGGTCACTCCCCAGTCAAGTCTGCAGATGAGACCACAACTGGTCAATGCCTTGATTTCAGTCTAATGAAACCCTAAACAGAGGACGAACCAAGTCAAGCCTGGCCTTCTGACCTTCAGAAATTGTGAGATAATTGGCACTGTTATAACCATTAACTTTGTGCTAATTTGTTATGCAGCAATAGATAATTAATATGAGGATAATTTGCACCACAGTTTTCTTCCATTGTTTTTGCAACTTAAGTGACTATACATTTGACTATCTTGCTCCTATGTGCACACAGTGTAAAAATAAAAAATTCCCCTTGATTAGAGTTCTTTATCACAATACCTTATACATAGGCTTTTTCCTCACATCAAAACATAAATTATTATCTATATTGGTAATTACAATACAGTGAAACATAATTAATGTATCCCAATATTATAGTATTCACATTTACCTAGATGAGGATGATAGTGTGTGGTCAAAAATAGTCACTAGTTATTCCGCAAGCCATCTCTTTGGAAACAGGACAGGTATACATTTTAAAAAGAAATACCATGAATAATGATGGCTGGAGTAAAGAAAGGCTAATTTGGATTTTTGAACAAAATAAGCATTTAAAAATACTTTTCAGTAACTTGAACATGAAATATAAAATGTTATTTTTAAAAAACTAGGTTCCAATTTAAAGTGAATAAAATATGAATTGGATGTATCACAACCTCTGCCTCCTGGGTTCAAGTGATTCTCTTGCCTCAGCCTCCCAAGTAGGTGGGATTACAGGCATGTGCCACCATGCCTGGCTAATTTTGTATTTTTAGTAGAGACAGGGTTTCCCCATTTTTGGTCAGGCTGGTCTTGAACTCCCAGGTGATCCGCCCACCTCAGCCTCCCAAACTGCTGGGATTACAAGCATGAGCTACCGCACCTGGCCTGTATAATACATGTTCCATCAAAATAAGTCTACGCTATTTAACACAGTAGGAAGCAAGCGTGAGATGAAAATATGCTACTAACATACTGTTAATGTCGAGGGAAAAAAGGAAACTGTAAAACAGAATGTATAGAGTATCCTAAACTTGCAGGTTAAATAGTGGGGGAAAAAAGTCTTAAAAATTAGAATCAAAATTTACCTTGGGGAAGTAAGTGTGATGGTAGAGTTTAGGGGGTGGGCTACTAGCATCTTCCCCAACTTTATCAAAAATTCTCCTCCACAGGGAAGGGAGTGACACATCAGCTCTACTGAACTTGAGTGCCTTTCTGGGTCTGGATGCCAGCCACGGAGGGGAACTGCCCTGTTGCACGAACAGACTCTTCATGAGTCAGCCTCTTGGGATGGACAGCCAGTGCCTGGGACAGTCATGGAGGGGGGTCACACTGCTGCTGCTGTCACTCTCACTAACTGCACCCGCAGCATTTCCTGGGTGCCCAGTCCAGTGCTGAGTGCATGGCTCACCTCACCCTATTCCACCAGACCCCTATTCTGCAAGTGGGTACATGTAACAGCATGGCAGCAGAGCTGAGCTCTGGATACCCAGCCATCTCGCAGCAACCACAGGAGCTGCTCAGAGGACCAGGCCAGCTGGCAGAGGACAGGGGCTGCTTTTTTCTTCTCAGTAATCACAATTCACTTCCACAGCTGTCATAATTCCATTTTAGAAAAGTAAAGTGTAAGACTGCCCTCTCAGAAAGGAAATCTTCAATTTGCATATTTCCTAGAGACTTCTTTCTGTTACTCTATTAATTTATTAACACTTTTTAAAGTGATGCAGTTTCCCAAGATGCTCTCTGTCAGATAAATCATTGAGATGGTTATAAATAAAGCATTACACCTTAATTCCCTAGGTATCTAACCCAGAAAACGAAATGCTACTGATTTTCTACAGAAATGTTCTGAAAATTGATTGCTATTGATAATTCAATTCTTCCCTAAAATTAGGAAAGGCTGGAGTAAAATGGGAACATAAAATGTTTTCAGATGCTAGACAGAACAAAAATGTCAAAGAAATGTAAACCTATGGTAGGATCATTAAACAAAGTTAGTAGCTTATTTTGGACAAAAGAAACTGAATTAAAGGAAAAGATGTACTTTTCCTGAAGATCTCTCTCCTTTAGTATTTTTTAAATCATTTCTGTGAATACATACTTATTTTGAATTATCCAAAATTCTTAAACTGTGCTAACATACTGAGCTTACAGTTCCTGGAGAAATTGTAGGGTTTACCGACACTTTTATTTTAGTCACAACATTTTCTGGAATAGAGTTGTGGGGACAGAAGTAAGTATATGAAAATGTCAGAGGAAGGGATTCTACCTTCCTAAAATCTTGGCCTCCACAAAGATGCAAAACTGTTTAAACAACAGGGTCACATCTTATCAGAAAGTTAGGTTCCTCCAAACCTGGAGTCAGGAGTATGTTTGTGATGCTAAGGATGGAATGATCCCATGATCCTAATGTAAAAAGTTCTGGACGATGCAATAGTGGACAAGTTATTAAAGTCCCAAAAATGTAGGGGTTGGGGGAAAACAAGTCTTTATTAGTACCAATAAATTTTCTTAATTTAAGCAATGGTATCTTTACATAACAATCTGAAGAAATAGAGCTAAGCAAAATTGTTATGCATGTGTAAAACTAAACTGGACAGTCTCTTCATAATCAAGATATACTAAATGCTTCCAATTATGTTAACAACTCAGCAAGATTTGAAAGCGAACATAAATCATAGGTAAAATAAATGCAACAACACTAATAATTGTAATGCACGATTTATTAAAAACTGTATTTCAGGGGCTGCGCGCGGTGGCTCGCGCCTATAATCCCAGCACTTTGGGAGGCCGAGGCAGGTGGATCACGAGGTCAAGAGATCAGGACCATCCTGGTGAACATAGTGAAACCCTGTCTCTACTAAAAATACAAAAAATTAGCTGGGCATGGTGGCACATGCCTGTAATCCCAGCTCCTCAGGAGGCTGAGGCAGGAGAATTGCCTGAACCCAGCAGGCGGAGGTTGCGGTGAGCTGAGATCACACCATTGCACTCCAGCCTGGGTAACGAGCGAAACTCCGTCTCAAAAAAAAAAAAAACAAAAAAAAACTGTATTTCAGCCACTTTTGTAGAGAATCATTTACATGCCAATAACTTTAGCTACCACAGCCACACCAGGAAGTAGTCCCTTTAATTATGACTAATCTACCTGCAATTGATGTACTTATTATGTATAGCATTTGTAAAGATAACTTTTTATTTCTTACTAGGTTGCATTTTGAGCATTTTAAGATTTTTTCATTAACAAAAAGTATTATTGAAACTCCATTTGAAATACTTGTCTGGTTATATTGAAAATCACTGAACTTTACACACATTCCCAAAATTTAATAAAGGATTCTGGATGGGTATGTCCATGTTTGTGGACACATGTGTGTACATCCATGCCTAAACAATATGGATTACTTAGTACACTTATTCTTAAGCTTTTAACAGGTAAAGGTAAAATAGAGTTGCATTTAGAAGGGGGAACATTTCTATTCCCTAGTGAGACCGTGATCTGTTTTTAATGTACTTTTACTTGGAAGTTCAAATAAATGAATATGCATTGACAGGACCATATTAATTAATAACACTGATTTTCCAACAAATACACAGTAGATATTCATGTGTAGAATATTGCTCCCTTTAAGTTTGCTGCTTTGGAAGAATATATGCTTAAAATCCAATGATATTTATTTATTTTGAGGTAGAGTCTTGCTCTTTCATGCAGGCTGGAGTGGCACATTCTCTGCTCACTGCAACCTATAACTTCCTGGTTCAAGTAATTCTCCTGCCTCAGCCTTCTGAGTAGCTGAGATTACAGGCACATACCACCATGCCCAGCTAATTTTTGTATTTTTAGTAGAGATAGCGTTTCACCATGTTGGCCAGGACGGTCTTGATCTCCCGACCGCATGATCTGCCCACCTCGCCCTCCCAAAGAGGTGGGATTACAGGCGTGAGCCACCGTGCCCAGTGGCTAAAAGTGCTTTTTAAGATTTCAAAACAGAACTCATTACCTAATGATCACATCTAGTTTTTAATTCCAGTTTGTGCTGCTCGGTTTGACCAACTGTAAGCCTTAAAACAACTTCGGTTAAAATTTTTTTAAAGTAAAACTTCAAAAAATATGTATCATAATATTCAGAACTAAAGATTTTCACAATCTGGCTATTAAAGTTATTCCCACACATCAACATTAAATCAGCCTAATAACTTTCTGCACAAGACAGTGTGCTAAGGACCCCTCGTCCTGTCCTCAAATCTGTAAGAGGGCTGTGTTCACGCCAGCAAAGAGCAAATTATCATAACTTTACCTAATATTTTATATTATTTAAGAATTTTTTATTGCATTTTAGGTTTTGGGGTACTTGTGAAGAACATGCAAGATTGTCGCATAGGTACACACGTGGCAGTGTGATTTGCTGCCTTCCTCCTCATCACCTATATCTGGCATTTCTCCCCATGCTCTCTCTCCCCAACTCCCCATCCCCCACTGTCCCTCCCCTAGTTCCCCCCAACAGACCCCAGTGTGTAGTGCTCCCCTCTCTGTGTCCATGTGTTCTCATTGTTCAACACCCACCTATGAGTGAGAACATGCGGTGTTTGATTTTCTGCTCTTGTGTCAGTTTGCTGAGAATGACGGTTTCCAGGTTCATCCATGTCTCTACAAAGGACACGAACTCATCGTTTTTGATGGCTGTGTAATATTCCATGGTGTATATGTGCCATGTTTTCGCTGTCTAGTCTATCATCGATGGGCATTTGGGTTGGTTCCAGGTCTTTGCTATTATAAACAGTGCTGCAATGAACATTCGTGTGTATGTGTCCTTATAGTAGAAGATTTATAATCCTTTGGATATATACCCAGTAATATTGCATACTTTTTAACCATTTAGGGCCTTTAATCAACTTGGAATTTATGTTTTTAGTGGGAAGATGAAAATATAATATTACATTACTTTTCCATATAGACAAAGATATCACATTAAGACAACAGCACTGATTGAGAAAGTCTCCTGTTTCTTCCTCTTATATGTGAAATTCTCACATATGTAGAAGCCTATTTCTAGTTATATTATTGTTTAAGAGCTTAATATGCAATCCATGTAAATAAAAACCAGAATGGTACCTATGTATACTTTGTCTTATTAACATTATTATTTTGTAAATTATCTTGCATTATTTTGTTCACTTACATTTTCATGTGACTTTTTGAATCCATTCTTTGCCACTCCTAAAAAATCTTGTTTGGATTTTGGAGTGGGAGAGCATTAAATCTGTTGATTAGGAGTAATTCTCTCTTGCCTTCCCATTCACAAACCTTCTACTGTCTCCTTTTACCCTGATCTTCTTTATGGGCTTCTATGAAATTTATAATTATCTACAAAAAAACTTGTGTATTTTTGTTAGGAATCTATTTATGCATCCTATCATTTTATTGTTCCTGAGAGTAAGAATACATTTTCTATTATATTTTCTAGTTATTTGTAGCTGATTTAGAGGAAAGCTATTGACTTTTATATTTTGAGATTTGATCTCAATACCTTAATGGACTCATTTTTATTAGTTATAAGAGCTTCTCAATTACTCCCTTGGGTTTTCTGGGTATGTGCACTATAAAGTATACAAATAATGGCATATTTCTTTCTTCCATATCCTTTTACCCCTGCCATATTTAGATTTGCCTAGTATCTCAAATATAATGTCCAATATTCCAAGTGTTACAAAGTATAACATTCCAGATTTTAATTAAAATACTTCTCATATGTCACTACTGAACATAATATTCTGATTGGTAACTCCAAGTTTAAGAAATTCCTTTTATTTTATTCTGCTATGAGACTTAGTTTTTAACCATGATTTGGTATACATTATCAAATGTATTTCAGACATCTGTTGAAATGACCAGAAAGCCTTTCTTCTGACTGGTGTTAATGTATGAATTTTCATTCATGACTTTTCTAATATTGAGCCATCCTTGCATATCTGCAATAAAACACACTTTGCTATGATTCATTTTTATGATCAGAGGATTGAATTTTATTTAGAGTTTTTGCTCCAGTGTTTAGGACCTATCATTTCATTTACCGATTTTCACTTCTAGCCAGGGTACTGGGGTATCCTGTATTGCTTATCTAAAGATTAAATTTCTGAAAAACAATCTTTCTCTGGTTAACCAATTTGAACTGCATCATGTCTTTCGTTTGTCAGTCTTTCCATTATCCCCTACTCCAGATTAAGTTTCAGCCACTTAGTGCCTGCCATATGTTTGTCACTCTTCGTTAGAAAAACATTTCAATATGCAGTCCTGGAGCCCTCTGAGTTGCCTGACAATGCATAGAGATGTAGATTAAGGCCCAAAGTGGGGGTTCATGCCTGTAATCCCAAGGTTTTGGGAGGATGAGGTGGGCAGATTACCTACGGTTATGAGTTTGAGACCAGCCTGGCCAACATGGTGAAACCCTGTCTCTACTAAAAGTATAAAAATTAGCTGAGCCTCGTGGCAGGAGTCTATATTCCCAGCTACTTGGGAGACTGAGGCAGGAGGATCACTTGAACCCGGGAACTGGAGGTTGCAGTGAGGCAAGATCATGCCACTGCACTCCAGCCAGGGTGACAAGAGAGAGACTCCATCCTAAAAAATAAGAGATGTAGATTAAGCATGGGCTTTTAAGTCAGGCATGATATGTCCCATTACTGTGTAAGTTTAAACCTATGCTCTCTTCCTTTGTAAAATGAACATAATTCCTACTTTATATGCTGCTGTAATGGCTGAATAAGGTAATGTGCACAGAGTGGCTAGGGTACATAAGATTTTCTACAAGTAGTGATGTGTTGATTTTTCTTGATGAATGTGAATATTAACATTTGCTTCTTTGAATATGTCAGCCTATGTCTCTGCATATTGAGTGATGCATAGGATTTACACAGGAAATCTACAAATATCACTCATAAAAGAAATGCTTACAGGTGGTCCTTTGAAAATAAACTGATATTTATTTTCAAAATCAAAAGTTAGATACAGATCCTGGGACAATCTGACAATGGAGGGAACAAGCACCATGTCGTAGGGCCAGAAGCCACATAGCAAGTATCACAGAATGAACTGTATCCCTCAAATAGATACGTTGAGGGCTTAATTCCCCAGTACCTGCAAACATGATCTTATTTAAAAATGGGATTTTGGCAGACATAACTAGTTCAAACGAGGTTACACTGAGGTGGGACGGACCCAATCCAATAGTACTGGAGTCCTTAAAAAAAGAGAGAAGATGATATGAGGCACTGGCACCCTAGGAGAACACCATGGGAAGACACAGGTGGACAGTGGAGCTATGTTTCTAGAAGCAAGCAACACCCGGGGTTACCAGGAGCTGGAAGAGGCATGAATCCTCCTCTAGAGGAGTCGGAGTGAACACGGCTGTGCCAACACTCTGATTTCAAATTTCTAACCTCCAAAAGGATAAGATAATACATTTCAGTTATTTTAAACCACATAGTTGGTCATACCTTGTTATAGCAGCCTGTGGGGTATGGGCAGAGGGTGTCTCATGGATCAGAGCCACGAAATAACTTAAAGCAGGTGTCCCTGAACTTTTTACACAGGGGGCCAGTTCACTGTCCCTCAGACAGTTGGAGGGCCGCCACATACTGTGCTCCTCTCTCTGACCACCAATGAAAGAGGTGCCCCTTCCTGAAGTGCGGCAGCGGGCCGGATAAATGGCCTCAGGGGGCCGCATGTGGCCCGCAGGCCATAGTTTGTGGACGCCTGACTTAAAGGTTCAGGTTGTCAAAGAAGCAAACCAAGAGGAAGTGCAACAAGAAAATGCTGATATTAAATCAAATGTTATCTGAGCTGATATGAAAGCAAGAACATGTTCTGATGTGCACACCAGTTAGAACAAATGGAAGGAAATGGCCAAGGGGTCTGAGAATAAATGCCATGATGAATAGTTACTTTGAAGATTTATTAAAAGTATATCAGATGCTTATCAATCCACTAGGTAATGGGTGTGATTTTAACTGTTAAACATATTTGATAATGTATTTGGCAAACGTTGCCACAGAAACACAATTTCACGGAACAAAGAAACACTAGCACAATCTCCAACATAATTTTCCTGTGAAACTGGTTCACAAAAATGAACCTTGGGCATTGAGCACTTTCTTGTCTCAGGATTATCATCTATCCTATCAATTCATTACTACTAAACTTGGGGATCCATAATCTTTCTTAAGTAGTATCAATCTCAGTCTTCAGAATTCATCTTCCCCATCTCTGCCTATTTTCTGAGTGATGAGAGAGGCAAAGTCAATCACTATTCTAACTGATCAGATACTCTAGGCAAACAAAATGCAGTCATGCTGCTTTCACGCTGGTCAAACAGGATCAAAGATGTGGATGCCATGCCAAGAAAGTGGATGACTGCATTTAACATTCTACAAATAGAATTAATTGACTTGCTCTCCAAGTCATATGATGAAGCTATTCTAACTCTGGGAATGAAACCAGAATTTCTCACCATCAATTCTCTTTCCCCTAGACCATGCGGTCTCAAAGTTTTTATTCTCCAATGATAATCAGTTTAAATGAGAGAACGCCTGCCAAACCCAATGCTCTAATTACACAGCTAGGAAGAACTGATAATAATTATTGCAATGTTCTACCCTCAAAAACTGTCAGGCAATGCTGACTGATTTAGATACTGAGACACAACTTTCTTGAAAATACACACACATACATTATTTTTAAAACTGTCTAAATGTGTGTATGTCACAAAAATCCATCATTAATGATTGTTAGCACAAATTTGTAACCAGGAAAACTAGTTCTGAGGCTTATGTTTTGCTTTCAATTTTTAAATAATTCAAAAGTATTGGTTAAATCAATGAATGCATGAAGATTTTATTAACATGGTCTGCAAATATAAGAAAGAGAAATAAGTACTGAGATGCTCCGTCCTCGTATATTTTTGTGCAAGCATGAAAGCTTTCAAACATTTAAATACGAGTACAGCAGGGGTCTAAGAGGAAGCACATGAAGGCCGATGAATTGAGTGTTCAAGATATTATTCATGCTTGACATGGCTTTTTATAAAATTACACTTCTTGTCACCTAGAATTTTACTGATTCTTTCTTTTAATTACCAAATTCCATGGTTACTTCCTCTAATAAAACAGCAATGTCCTCTTAAAAGAAAAATATTCCAGCAGCGCACAATGCTTCTATTCTGCTTCCATTTCCTCTTTCCCTAAGGAAAGCTTCCTTGCCAGACTCCATTCACAGCCAATAAACTCTTGCCAAAAAAGGCTTAAAATGATAAACTAACTCAGGGATAAAAGGCAGAAGCTACATTTATTCAGGGAGAAAAAAGTCCACATTTGCCGAACTCTCTTATACATACCATGATTTTCAGGAATGCATTTTAAGTAAAATCAGAAATGCTTTAGATGGCTAAAAATTCTAATGCAATCAGTTTTCATAATTTTTTTGCATACAATGGACAATAAGGTATTGATGTCGATTTCCAGAGATAGAGAACTAGATACATATTTTATGGTTTGTTGTGCTGCTGGTTTATGGAGCTCCTCAGACTTACTATGTCCACTCTTCATATGGGCCCAACAAGGTGGGTCTCTCCGAGGCCCCATGTATAACCTGCTCTGCCTCCTTGCTCCTCTCCATTTTCCCTTTCTCAGGAAATGGCAACTCTGTTCCTCTAGTAACTCAGCCCAAAAACCCTGAAGTCATCCTTGACGCCTTTCATAATGTCACACACAGTACTGGTTACAGGATAAACTGTGTCCCACCAAAATTCATATGTTGAAGTCCTAACCCTCAATACCTCAGAATGTGACCCTATTTGGAAATGGGATTGCTGCAAATGTAATCAGTTAAGATGTGGTCATACTGGAGTAGGGTGAGCTTCTAAACCAATAGGACAGATGTCCTTCTGAAAAGGGGAAATATGGACACAGTCATGTGCACAGGCAGAATGCCATGGGGACACTGGAGTGATGCTGCCACCAGCCAAGGAACTACCAGAAGCTGGAGAGGGGCCTGTAGACCCTTCCTTAGAACCTGCAGAGAGAGCAAGACACTGCTGACACCTTGATTTAGGACTTCTGACCTCCAGAACAGAATGTAAATTTCTGTTTTTCTAAGCCACTCAGATTGTGGCAATTTGATATAGCAGCGCTAGAAAACCAATAGAGTCATCAGTCCATCAACCAATCATATTGGCTTTTGACACCTATGAAATTACTTGCATATGTTTTTCTTCTAACACTAGGGTTATTTAGTCCTAGATTTTATTCATCATGGGAAAGTTTTCAAAGACACAGTATTGGCTCTACATTGACTCCCATATTTATGACATATGCTTATTTTAAGTTTACTGATAAGAAATATCATAAGGTATAAAGCAGGCGTCCCCAAACTACGGCCTGCGGGCCACATGCGGCCCCCTGAGGCCATTTATCCAGCCCCTCGCCGCACTTCAGGAAAGGGCACCTCTTTCATTGGTGGTCAGTGAGAGGAGCACAGTATGTGGCAGCCCTCTAACGGTCTGAGGGACAGTGAACTGGCCCCCTGTGTAAAAAGTTTGGGGACACCTGGTATAAAATGTGCTTCATTGTTTGCTCCACCCTTGGTGACCAACTACAGGGATACTAGTTCACCCACTACACGTCAGTGTACCATACACACCTTGGGAGGGGCTGCCCTGGCATTAGGCCAACTCCTAAAACTATCATAGTATTCTTTATTCACAGTCAAGCTTCCAATATTAATTCTCTTTCCTAAGGAATTTTATTTCTGGAAGAGGGCTGAGTAGATGGCACCAACTGACATCCTCAAAGTTACTAAGCACTATCTCTGTCCCCATATTTTAATACATCCATGGTGTTTATATTATTTCCATCAGTCTCTTGAAAATTTAAAAACTGATCTAAACTTAGAAAAAATGGTGTATAAACCTGAAACACAATAGCTACCAATACAAGGTGCTCTATAATTAGGGGTTAAATTGTGCGCACAGATGCTACATGCTGTAAGAGATCAGAGCAGCCTTAGATCAATGAGAGCTCACCAGAGGACTGGAGTCTTGCTATGTGAATTTGTGTTTTTCTCTTTGATTTGCTTTGTCATCTGTAGACTCTTGTTTGTTTTGGATATTTTCTAAGTACGCAGAATTAATTTACAATATGAAAGCATAACTCAAAACATCTTTGTCCACAAGGAATGCTTATTTTTCAACAGGTCTGAAAGATGATTATTTATAAGCCAATAGGGAGCAAGAATTATAAACATCAGTCATTTATAAAATTAGAATGTATACCATCTTTTCTCCCATGTATGAGTGATTGACAGGATACAAAATAAATGCTTAGGATCCAAGAAGATGGGTTTTCCCCACTTGCAAGGCTCCAAGTCTTCCTGGGTAAGAAATGTCTACTTGGATGCTCTTTTGCATCTGGAATGGTTTAAACTTTCCTATTTACGATTTATAGGCTCAATACAGAAAACTTATGGTATTAGCCCCACACAAAATAAATGTACTATTATTATCCTCCCAAACACTACTATATTTGAGAGGATAATTATATAGTATTTATATATATAAATACGGTACATATATAAATATGGTATTTACCATATTTTCTCATGTATTTTTTTACTTCTCCCTTTTCACAATGTTTTACAATTAGATAACAAACAATAAATTAAAATGTTATTCAGGGACCATAAATATTCACTTATTTATTTAATTCATTTAATTTTGAAACAAAGACTGTGTGTTCCTCCTATGCTGAACAGTGTACCACGTGCTATGACTGCAGTGGAGGACAAAGAAACCTTACTGCCCTCCAGGGCGAGGCAGTAACTATCATTAACGCCAAAAATGTCTTTATTGAGAAGGCCAAGGAAGGTCTCTGGAGGAAGTGACATTTCAGTTGAGCAATAACATAAAAAGAGGCATGGGAAAACTATCAGGTGAGGATGCAGACCGCCGGGAAGGAATAAAAATCTGGAAACCAGATTTAACATAGGTTAAGGACATTTCCTTTATACTATGGGTAATGAGAAACTACCGAAGAGTTTTCACTTTAGGGAGCTAACGTCATCAGGTCGATTTCAGGATCCCACTCTGTGACTCCAGATTTAACGGATGGGAGAAGGTAGGGAGCCAGATTCCATAATCTTGGTTAAATGCAGAGTGTCAGGGATAGAAGGGGAAATGAAAGAAAGAACGGAACTGCTCTGAGGCAGGTTTGGAATGTAGACAAGCCCAGATACAGTGGCTGATGGCCCATGATAGCTAAGGAAGAAGACAAAGATTTCTTGGGAAGGAGAATATGATATCTGAAAATCCAAAATGTTATTCATGTATGACAAATAACCGTTCAATATGGAAGATCTGACTCTTCTGTCTTACTCAGTGAGGTTTCTATTACTGGTGGGAAAAAGGTTACCACAGACTTAGTAACATAAAACACAAAGTTAGTACATTACAGTTCTTTAGGTCAGAATGTCCACAAAGGCCTCAGCAGGCTATATCAGGCCTGTATTCTTTCCTGGATGATCTGGCAGAGAATGTTTCCTTGCCTTTTCCAGATTCTAGAGGCCCCCTGCATTCCTTGGCTATTGGCCTCCTACCTCCATCTTCAAAGCCAGCAATGGCAGGTTGAGTCCTCCCCTGACCCTTCTCTACCATCACCCATCTTGTACAGCCACACCCAGGGAAGGTTCTCAGCACTTAGAAAATTGTGATTTTATGTGGCTCCACAGGACAAACTAGGTTCCTATGCACCTCCCACCATCAGCTGAGTAGCAACCTTAATTGTATCTGCAATGCTAACTTCGCTTGCCATGCAATGTTACATATTTACAGGTTCCAGGGATTAGGGCACGGCCATCTTTCAGGGCCATTCCTCCAACAACCATACTGATGCAACCTTTCTTCCTACACATGCTAGTCCATATCCAGCCCAATTACTTCCCTAGAAAGGACTTTTGCACCATTCTGTTCTGAACAAAGCATATTACAGGCCATGTTCTTCCCAAGGAACCTTATCTGAGAGGCTTTCATTTGCAGCAATACTTCTGTGTTAATCCTATGCAAATAACTAACGGGCACTTTGTCCTTCTGTACCTACAACTTTATCTTGCTAAAACCTTATCTTGTTCTTTGTTTTGCTTAATTTACTTCTTAGGGCTCTCCTTCAATGGTATATAACATTTTCAAACATAAGCATTTGCCCATTTTTAAGGTAATGAGCCCAATCTGTTTTCTGAAAATGAAATAATATACTTAAAATCATGTGACTTAGGGCTGTTTATAGGATGTCTTCATTCTTTGAATGGTTAAGTATTACAAAAATCCATATGAAAACTAAACATCAATTCACACAATGCATTTTCCTATATTTTTATAACAAAAGAGTAGCAAAATACACTGCTGCTAAAAATTAATAAATTGTCAAAAGCTCAACAGAAGTGCTACTTCTGTCAATAAAACTTAAAAAACAAACGATCAAAGAATAGTATGTAACTATAATTTTTTTTGTCTTTGACTTAGCCCAGGAGGGATTTTATATAACTACTGTCCACAAACATGGGACTGTGTTTATATCTATCTCACTGTGTTTATATGTATCTAATAGTGAAACGGCAAATAAACTAGGAAAAGAGCCATTACAGATCCTGAAAATGGCAAAAATAACTGAGAAAGGTTTCTTTGACATGGAGATTGGCTTTACAAATGTTTTTCCTAAATGAGATCTCCTAAAGAAACAACTAGGAGAACACTTTTAACAGTTGCCTCCATTCACCACAATGGAACGAGTGATCACTGATCATTTTGGTGTGAGTAACTGATACGGACACAGGGCAGTGGGGACGCTGCATTCCTATCATCATCACAGGCCGGCACTGGCCCGTGTCTCAACACAGTTTGGAGAATATTCCAGCCAGAGCTTCCAAAATGGGGCAAGAATAAGTGGAATTAATTTTTCCCTCATTTTGGATGCATTCCAAGTTTTAGAGTTTAGTGGTGTCATTATCACAGGATCAAATTATGATCAAAGACAAAAATGCATAAATATTTTAGAGAGTAACCCAATGTAAGCTTGCAACTCCAAACTGTTTAGTATTAAATGCTGTTCTCAAATATTCACCTCTGAGCTACCATCATCCTCATTATGTACGTGAATAATTTAAATATAAATGATGTAGTTAAATGTATGTAGAAATTTTATAGAAGTAAAAATATGAAAATAACAAACAATTTTCAAACTTCTTAATAAAGATTTACTAGGATCCTAGAAATATAAAATAACGTCATTTCTTGATTTACATTTAATTATCTTCCTGTATCTATATAAATAGTTTAAATTTGTAGCATAGTTGCTTGACTGCATTTATAAAAAGAGTGTCATAAGTGTTCTTTGCCCCTTTGTAATGCACGCAACAAAGCATTTTTTGTATGTTTATAACTTTTTTAAATTTTATTTTATTATATATATATATATATATATATATATATATATATATTTTAGTTTTAGGTTTTGGGGTACATGTGAAGAACATGCAAGATTGTTGCATAGGTATATACATGGCAGTGTGGTTTGCTCCCTTCCTCCGCATCACCTATATCTGGCATTTCTCCCCATGTTATCCCTCCCCTACTCCCTACTCACCACTCTCCCTCCCCTAGTTCCCCCTCAAGACCCCAGTGTGCGATGCTCCCCTCCCTGTGTCCATGTATTCTCATTGTTCAACACCTGCCTATGAGTGAGAACATGCAGTGTTTGATTTTCTGTTCTTGTGTCAGTTTGCTGAGAATGATGGTTTCCAGGTTCATCCATGTCGCTACAAAGAGCACAAACTCATCATTTTTGATGGCTGCATAGTATTCCATGGTGTATTTGTATATGTGCCATGTTTTCCCTGTCCAGTCTATCATCGATGGGCATTTGGTTTGGTTCCAAGTCTTTGCTGTTGTAAACAGCTGTAATGAACATTTGTGTGCATGTGTCCTTATAACAGAATGATTTATAATCCTTTGGATATATACCCAGTAATGGGATTGCTGGGTCAAATGGAATTTCTATTTCTGGGTCCTTGAGGTATCGTCACACTGTCTTCCACAATGGTTGAACGAATTTACACTCCACCAACAATGTAAAAGTGTTTCTATTTCTCCACATCCTCTCCAGCATCTGTTGTCCCCAGATTTTTTAATGACTGCCATTCTAACTGGTGTGAGATGATATCTCTATGTAGTTTTGATTTGCATTTCTGTAATGACCAGTGATGATGAGCATTTTTTCATGTTTTTTGGCCTCCTGTATGTCTTCTTTTGAAAAGTATCTGTTCATATCTTTTGCCCACTTTTGAATGGGCTTGTTTGTTTTTTTTCTCGTCAATCTGTTTTAGTTCTTTGTAGATTCTGGCTATTAGCCCTTTGTCAGACAGGTAGATTGCAAAAATTTTTTCCCATTCTGTTGGTTGCCGATTCACTCTAATGATTATTTCTTTTGCTGTACAGAAGCTCTGGAGTTTAATTAGATCCCATTTGTCTATTTTGAATTTTGTTGCCAATGCTTTTGGTGTTTTAGTCATGAAGTCCTTGCCTATGCCTATGTGCTGAATGGTTTTGCCTAGAGATTTTATGGTGTTAGGTCTTATGTTTAAGTATTTTATCCATCTGCAGTTAATTTTAGTGTAAGGTGTCAGGAAGGGGTCTAGTTTCTTGTTTCTGCACATGGCTAGCCAGTTTTCCCAACACCATTTATTAAACATGAAATCCTTTCCCCATTGCTTGTATTTGTCAGGTTTGTCAAAGATCAGATGGTTGTAGATGTGTGGTATTGCCTCTGAGGCCTCTGTTCTGTTCCTTTGGTCTATATCACTGTTTTGGTCCCAGTAACATGCTGTTTTGATTATTGTAGCCTTGTAGTATAGTTTGAAGTCAGGTAGTGTGATACCTCCAGCTTTGTTCTTTTGGCTTATAATTGACTTGGCTATGCAGGCTCTCTTTTGGTTCCATATGAAGTTTAAGGTGTTTTTTTCCAGTTCTGTGAAGAGGGTCATAGGTAGCTTGATGGGAATATCATTGACTCTATAAATTACTTTGGCCAGTATGGCCATTTTCACAATATTCATTCTTCCTAACCATGAGCATGGAATGTTTCTCCATCTGTTTGCGTCCTCTCTTATTTTGTTGAGCAGTGGTTTGTAGTTCTCCTTGAAGAGGTCCTTTACATTCTTAGTTATATTCCTAGGTATTTTATTCTATTTGAAGCAATTGTGAATGGAAGTTCGTTCTTGATTTGGCTCTCTTTAAGCCTTTTATTGGTGTATAGGAATGCTTGTGGTTTCTGCACATTGATTTTGTATCCTGAGATTTTGTATCCTGAGACCTTGCTGACGTTGCTTATCAGTTTCAGGAGATTTTGGGCTGAGACAATGGGGTCTTCTAAATATAAAATCATGTCATCTGCAAATAGAGACAATTTCAATTCCTCCTTTCCTAATTGAATACCCTTTATTTCTTTTTCTTGCCTGATTGCTCTGGCTGGAACTTCCCATACTACATTGGATAGGAGTGGTGAGAGAGGGCATCCTTGTCTAGCACCAGATTTCAAAGGGAATGCTTCCAGTTTTTGCCCATTCAGTACGATACTGGCTGTGGGTCTGTCGTAAATAGCTTTTAGTATTTTGAGATATGTTCCATCAATACCTAGTTTATTGAAATTTTTTAGCATAAAGGGCTGTTGAATTTTGTCAAAGACCTTCTCTGCATCTATTCAGATAATCATGTGGTTTTTGTCTTTGGTTCTGTTTACGTGGTAAATTACATTTAGAGACTTGCATATGTTGAACCAGACTTGCATCCCTGGGATGAAGCCTACTTGATCGTGATGGATAAACTTTTTGATGTGCTGTTGCAATCGGTTTGCCAGCATTTTATTGAAGATTTTTGCATCTATGTTCATCATGGATATTGGCCTCAAGTTTTATTTTCTTGTTTAATCTCTGCCGGGTTTTGGTACCAGGATGATGTTGGACTCACAAAATGATTTGGGAAGGATTCTCTATTTTTGGATTGTTTGGAATAGTTTCAGAAGGAGTGCTACTAGCTCCTAAAGAGGAGAATTTGTCTCTGGTAGAATATGTCTGGTGGAATTCAGCCATGAACCCATCTTGACCTTGGGTTTTTTTTTTTTGTGGGTAGGCTATTTATTGCTGCCTCAACTTCAGCCCTTGTTATTGGTCTATTCAGGGTTTCAACTTCTTCCTGGTTTAGGCTTGGGAGGATGCAAGTGTCGAGGAATTTATCTATTTCTTCCAGGTTTACTGGTTTATTTGCATAGAGTTGTTTGTAGTAATCTCTGATGGTGGTTTGTATTTCCATGGTATCTGGGGTGATATCCCCTTTATCATTTTTTATTGCATCTATTTTAGTATTCTCTCCTTTCTTTTTTATTAATCTGGCTAGTGGTCTATTTTGTTCATCTTTTCAAAAAACCAGCTCCTGGATTTACTGATTTTTTGAAGGTTTTTTTTAAATCTCTATCTCTTTCAGTTCTGCTCTGATCTTAGTTATTTCTGTCTTCTGCTAGCTTTTGAGTTTTTTTGATCTTGCTCCTCTAGCTCTGTCAATTTTGATGATAGGGTGTCAATTTTAGATCTCTCCTTGCTTCTCATCTGGGCATTTCTTGCTATATATTTTCCTCTAGACACTGCTTTAAATGTGTTCCAGAGATTCTGGTATGTTGTGTCTTCATTCTCATTGGTTTCGAAGAACATCTTTATTTCTGCCTTCATTTCATTGTTTATCCAGTCAACATTTAAGAGCCAGTTGTTCGGTTTCCATGAAGCTGTGCAGTTCTGAGTTAGTTTCTGAATTCTGAGTTCTAACTTGATTGCACTGTGGTCTGAGAGACTGTTATGATTTCCATGCTTTTGCATTTGCTGAGGAGTGATGTATTTCCAATTATGTGGTCAATTTTAGAGTAGGTGTGATGTGGTGCTGAGAAGAATGTATATTCTGTGGATTTGGGGTGGAGAGTTCTGTAAATGTCTATTAGGTTTGCTTGGTCCAGGTCTGAGTTCAAGTCCTAAATATCCTTGTTAATTTTCTGTCTGGTTGATCTATCTAACATTGACAGTGGGTGTTAAAGTCTCCCACTATTATTGTGTGGGAGTCTAAGTCTCTTTGTAAGTCATTAAGAACTTGCTTTATGTACCTGTGTGCTCCTGTATTGGGTGCATATATATTTAGGATTGTTAGCTCTTCTTGTTGCATTGTCCCTTTTACCATTATGTAATGTCCTTCTTTGTCTCTTTTGATTTTTGTTGGTTTAAAGTCCATTTTATCTGAGACTAGGATTGCAACTCTTGCTTTTTTTTTTTTTTTTTTTTGCCCTCCATTTGCTTGGTAAATCTTCCTTCATCCCTTTATTTTGAGCCTATGTGTATACTTGCATGTGAGATGGGTTTCCTGGATACAGCACACCGATGGGTTGTTTATAACATTTTAAAATAACTTTAGATATAGTTTAACAGTATTACAGAGCAAAAGTGTGTACCTGTGCAACAATCTTGCATGCTCTTCACATGTACCCCAGAACCTAAAATGCAATAAAAAAAAATTTTTAATAATAATAACTTCTGTTTTGGTGGGGTGCAGTGGCTCACACCTGTAATCCTAGCATTTTGGGAGGCCGAGGTGAGCAGATCACTTGAGGTCAGAAATTTAAGATCAGCCTGGCCAACATGGTGAAACCCCATGTCTACTAAAAGTACAAAAAATTTGCCAGGCATGGTAGCGCACGCCTATAGTCCTGGTCACTCAGGGGGCTGAGACACAAGAATAGCTGGAACCTGGGAGGCAAAGGCTACAGTGAGCTGAAATCGTGCCACTGCACTCCCGCCTGGGTGACAGAGTGAGAGTGTGCCTCAAAAAAAAAAAAAAAAAAAAAAAGTTTGTGTTTTTTTCAAATCAAGATATCAATTTACTTCTTTAAATATTTTAAATGCCATTTTATTTTACTGGGGAACTACTTTCATGTATGTTAGACTTTTTCTACTCTTCAGGTAAGCACTGATTATGCCAGTGAGCATGTGTGTATGAAGTGATAGCACATGTTTTAGTGTCATTTTCTACAAAAATAGAGGATTTGGCTGGGTGCAGGTGGGGTGGCTCACACCTGTAATTCCAGCACTTTGGGAGGCCAAGGCAGGCAGATCACAAGGTCAGGAGATTGAGACCATCCTGGCCAACATGGTGAAACCCTGTCTTTAACTAAAAATACAAAAATTAGCTGAGCGTGGTGGTACATGCCTATAATCCCTGCTACTTGAGAGGCAAAGGCAGGAGAATCACTTGAACCACAGAGTTGGAAGTTTCAGTGAGCCGAGATTGCACCACTGCACTCCACTCCAGCCTGGCAACAGAGCAAGACTCCGTTTAAAAAAAAATAGGGGATTTATATAGCTGCATACATCTCCACGTAACAAGTATTCAAGAAAAAATATAAGGTTTTGTGTTAAAACGTACTGTATACATTTTGTGGACCACAAAAAACACAGTATAAATCATGACTTTAAAATGTCTGTGCTCTTCTTCATATAAATAATCATTTTAATCTACAAAAATTAAGGGAGGTAACAGATACCTTCATATACTGTCTCGGAAATCTGAAATACCTGAGGCTGAATCCTGCTTTGTTAATATTCTTTTTTCCTTGCTGAGTGTTCCTTGAGTAAGTTACCCTCTATAAACCTCAATTCATTCATTTGTAAAACTCCGTAATATACTAGCATTTACATTTAGGTCTTAAATCATCCATCACATATTTGTTCATCTTTTGAAAACCTCTTTACACACTCTGCAGGTGCTTCATGACTCTATTTTCTACTTCACTGATGTAGTTTCCTATTCTGTGATTCTATCTTTAATTTCCAGGGTAGTTTTATGTCACTGGCAATGTTTTTAATCCTGTATCATTTTTATTTACCACTTGCTTTCTTCCTTTTTACCTCAGAATAAAGATACGGGTTCCTTGGTGATTTCCATGTCTTTATTTTGTGACAGTATTTCACGTCTTAAGAGTCCACTTCCAAATGTCTCCTGCTTCTTCCTCCTTTTGAGCTGTGTAAGGGTTCAAACATTTTATCTTCTCCTATGGCTTTTGATCAACTTCTACTCCTCCTCTTTATTTGTTACATCATTTTCAATGCACTTTTGTTCTTTGAGACAATACACAGAGTTTTTTGTTGAATTTAATAGGAAATGACATTAGATGTTATTACTACCATATTATGAAATATCCCCCCTTGCTGTGTCCACAGCTCTACTTGGATAATGAGAAAAATGTTTAATATTTTATCCATGTTAGCAATATTTTGAAACATAATGAAACAGTGTTCTAACAGCATAGAGTAGATACTATTTATGTGACACTTAAGTTGTGTCAGGCAAGCTATTGTCTACAGATAAAAGTGAAGCATGAGAAGTTCATGTAGTTTAGTCAAAGTCACACATCACACAAAGAGGAATGCTAGATTCCAACTCATGTCAGAACACTCCATGCATTTTCCACTACTCCAAACTCCCTCTTAAATTATTTTAAGAAGGAATAGACTAGGGTGGTTGAGTTTGACATTCAAGAATTTTGGACTGGTGGCCCACTTAGCCCCTTACTATTTTATTTAAGTAACTGAATTAATTTCTCTTAGCCTCATTGTACTTTTTCTAAGATTTAAGCTACGACTATCAACTTCATGTGTTAGTGACACAATGAAATGAAATTAAGTATATATTTAAAAGCCTGCAACAAAATAAATGTTGATTGAATATTTGCTGAATGGAATTTAAACATTCAGAGGATTACTGCCATTATAGAGTATTGGTTTTGGCTTTCCCTCTGTAGTCACCTGTCAGCACATAGAGAACTTTTGAGGAGAAACGAGAGCAAAGATGATTCAATATGACAGGCTTTAAAGACATTTGAGTTTCTAACACTGAAGAAAAGCTTAATGACATAAAACACCTGGAAACATACCTTTCAAAATTCATTATAGATAGGATCTACTCAGGATTGTGGTCACGAAATTAGATAATACATTTAAATATGTTATTGAGCCTCATGATCTAATTAGCAGATTTAATAAAGAGAAGCTCACAAAGCCCTTTATTCCCCATGTGTCAGACCTTTGTTGTGATCCTACTGTGTGCCAGAAACTCTACTGAGTACCAAGTGACAATGAAGGAAAAGGCATACCCTTCTGTCCATTAGAGAAACTTTTAAAAATTTTTTCATTTGACTCTTCCACAGCATATAAATTAATGATTGATAAACATAAAATCAATTAAGGCAATTAGGCAGAACATTTCTTTTAGTAGAATAACAGTATTTTCTCATCATAGTCTCAACTATTGGGAAACCTGATCATTCTCACTTAGAAATGAATATTATATTTGAAATCCATCAATAAAGTAGTATTTATAAGTCATAAAATACACTTTAGAATTTGTTTCTCTTGCTTTCATTACTTTCAGAAAATACACTTGCTAAGTAGTGGTAACATGCTAATTTTCTAATGAGAGGGTACATACAGAGTTTCATGACTGTTTTTGAAGAGGGTGTTCTTTGCATCTACCAAGGCTAAAAGAAAGACAGTATTTAAGAAGCTAATTTCCTACAGGAATAATATAAGGTTTAAACATTTTCCGGGCTGTTCTTCCACAATTATCTTTTACAATTTTATCTTCCAAAGTGAATACACTCTTTTGTTGTTGTTCTGTGAGTTAAATAGCATGCTGGCAAAATGTCTTGGTAGCTGATAGGTACCAGTTAACCATGGAGATTTTTGTAAGTTTGCACAGTGGTTTTGTTTTCTGAGCCAACACAGAACAAATGTAATAATGAGCAAACTCTTACTCACCTAGGATAACAGTGATAGCTACATTTACTAAGGCAAAGGATCCAACCTATGATACAGTTGCTTCTGAATCTCTTTTAACTCTCACATCTGTTTTTGGCTCTGTGTTTAACAACAAAACCTGAGCTTTTCCTCAATTGCAAATGAATTAATTTGAATAGGAACAGAGATGGGTAAGGCAATGCTGGTTTCTTCTTACCTATGATAATTCAACAATTATAACTTCCATTTTTGCAATGCTTCTGGTGGCCCATTGTAGCTGAGAGCATTTGGCATGAGATAGCTGGTACCCACCAGGTATGAAATTGGGAAAACTCCATAGGCAGCAACTGATTTTTTTTCCTTTAGTATCCGCTTATATACCCTTAGTTATATTGTATTATTGGGAAGTGGAAGTTTTACTCTATGAGCATAAATATAAAACCAGCATCTTTTTACTTTAGTACAGAATAGTTCTATAGCATCAAATAATTGAACAATAACAAGTAATTCTGAACTGCACAGAGCGATCTAAGCAAATGTATATTTTACAATGATTTGTTTAACAAAATAAGCAGTTTCATTCTTGATCAAACAATATTTGGAAAATATCTCCCAAACATATCAAACATGTAAAAACAGAAATTACCACTCTGAGAATGTGATACGTTTTTCCCAAACTTTTCTGCAGGCTCAAGTGTGTATCTATTAAAAATTTTCTGCCAGCCATTGTGGCTCATGCCTGTAATCTCAGTCCTTTAGATGCCAAGATGGGCAGATCACTTGAGGTCAGGATTTCGAGAACAACCTGGTCAACATGGTAAAACCCCATTCTCTACTAAAAATAAAAAAAAATTGCCAGGCATGGTGGCCATACCTCTAATCCCAGCTACTCAGGAGCCTGAGGCAGAAGAATTGCTTGAATTTGGGAGGCCGAGGTTGCAGTAAGCCGAGATCACACCACTGCATTACAGCCTGGGTGGCAGAGGGAGACTCCGTCTAAAAAAAAATGGCCAGGCGCGGTGGCTCATGCCTCTAATCCCAGCCCTTTGGGAAGCAGAGGAGGGCAGATCACCTTGGAAGGCAGATCACCTGAGGTCAGGAGTTCCAAGACCAGCCGGATCAAAATGGAGAAACCCTGTCTCTATTAAAACACAAAATTAGCTAGTGTGGGGGGGGCATATGCCTGTACTCCCAGCTACTCAGGAGGCTGAGGCAGGAGAATCACTTGAACCCAGAAGGTGTTTTGCAATGAGTCAAGATCACACCACTGAACTCCAGTCTGGGCAATAAGAGTGAAACTATGTCTCAAAAAGAAAAAAAACCTTCTAATCATACTACATGAGTATTTTGGTTTATTATGACTTGTTACCTTGTTACATTGTATATACTTAACCAGGTCATATATAATAAAACTATGATATTAATTGCTATATAGTAGCCCACTATACGGCTGTTTGCAAATTTATTGAACAATCCTCATTATTACATATTTGAGTATTTTTTCTTTTTATTATAAACAACATTGTAATGAACATTATTTTATCAAATACATATTCATTCAACTAATAACTTTTGAGTCCCTTCTATGAGCATGTACCTAGGAAATATTATCTTTGTTCTCAAAAACTTATTGGCCCAGATGTCAAAAACACCAAATATCAGTGACTCTCACATACTTCAAGATACCTAGATTATTAAAAGAAGGGAGGGGAATATTCTCAAAGGTTTGTTAACCAAAAGTAAGTTCATGCAAGGCCTTTAAACCCTATTAAGAAGTTCCAATATGCACAAGAAGAGTGGTCATTGAGAAATTTGACTTTTTGCTTCTGAAAGATCATCGTTGCTCCAAAAGGGAAAAGGAATCTGAACTGTACATGCTTGTGCAGAGCAGGCTACTCCCAGCAGCCAGTTATGACTGGATGACATAAAATAGGGCCCTGAATGATATTTCAGAGGTAGACACAATAGGATTTCTTGATCCACTGAATTGAGGATGAGAAAACGACAAGCATCACTGAATGTTAAGGCTACTGAAATACTAAGGAAGTGAACCTCTGCCTGTCACATGTGACTCACAGCTCATGTTCTAAGGTTTTGCAGACTGCCACTGTCTAGTGCTTTTCCACAGTGAGACGAGTTCACTTCCTATCCCACAAACTGTTTTTCTCACTGTTTCAAAGGGAGAGCCTACGACCCATATAATTTCATATTGCTGATCTTTTAATTAACTGTTCTATCACCAGTGCCCATCCTCCCAGATATCTGGTTTGCAATATTGCTATACTTGGATTTTTCTTTTTTTTTACAATCATTTTTCTCCTCCAATCTAGTCAGCAAAAATTTTACTAAATTCTGGCAACCTCCATTTTTTTAAACTTACTAAATTCTTACCAAATTCTAGCCACTAGAAATCAGTAAAAAAAAACTTACGAAATTCTAGCCACTAGCCTCTGTTCTGAGGACTCATATGAGTTCTGCACTTCAATAAAGTCTTCATATTTTAGGGGACAAGACTCTGATATAGGGACTTCTAGGCAGATGCACTTTTAAATATATGTCATGGTTTCTGTTTAACAACATATTAACATTAACACAACAATGAGACAGTAACTGTTACTGTCAAGAATACAGCACAACAGGACCTCTCATTCACTGATGCGGGAATGTGAAATGGTACAGCCACTCTGAAAGATTGTTTGGAAGTTGCTTTAGTATATAACTAAATACAGCCCTACTATGCTATCCAGTCATTATACTCCTAGGTGTTTACCCAACTTATTTGAAAATATGTCAACACAAAAACCTGCATGTGAATGGTTATAGAAGTTTTATTCATTACTGTCAAAAATGGAAGCAAACAAGATTGCCTTCAAAAGATGGATGCAAAAATAAACTGGCATAGTCATATAATGGAAGATTATTCAGCCCTAAAAAGAAATGAGCTATCAAGCCATGAAAAAACATGGCTTAAACTCACACTACTAAATCAAATAAGACAATTTCAAAACGGTACCTACCATATGACTCCAATTATATGATATTCTAGAATAGGAAATCTACAGAGATGGCAAAAAAAAAAAAAAAAAGAGTGGTTACCTGGGGTTTGAATGGAGGAAGGGTTAAAGAAGTGAAACACAGGGCAATTTTTAGGGCAGTGAAACTATTCTGTGGCACACTATGCATTTCTCAAAACCCATGGAACTTTACAACACAAAGAATAAATCTTAATGAATGCACATTTAAAAGAGCACTTAGGAGATCAAGGGATCTGAGGATAAAATGCCAAGTGTGGCAAAGCAAACTAAGTGTACAAAATAACCTCACTGAAGAAGGTGAGAAAAGAACTGGTGATCTAAGTAACTTTGGAAATGAATGGAGAATGCAAGACTAAAGGGAAAATAATTATTTTAATCATTGTGAGTTAATCAATGATCTTGTTTCCCATGGAAGTATGAGTTAATGACTGTGATCCTGCTACATTTGTATACTGTCACTGAACAATTAAGTAAAAGAATGGCATGTGGTTTCAGTGAGGCTTCTCGTTTTTGAAGTGGGAAGATACATTTAGGCAAGAGGAGGAGAACAGAATGATCCAGGAGGTAACAGACTCGAGTTGGACACTATGTGTGAACTGCTACACAGTTTCACATACATACAGAATATAGGTTGAATACAGGGTGAATACAGAAATATTCATAGGTAATGTATATACTCAGGTTAGTCTACACTCATATATTTATTTTCTGTATCAACTAAGAGTCTAAAAACAAGGACACTCCACTAGCAACAAGCATATCTACCACCCTTGGTTTTTAATAGTATTTTTCAATAAAAGGAATCAGGGCTCCTAGAAAAAATGGCTGATCCTATGACTGGATCAGAGAAAATGTAAGATGAGTTCAGAGAACCTCATAGTGCCAGAAAATACGGAAGTACAAGTAAATGAATAAACAAAGAATGAATGAATGAATGAATGAATGAATGAATGGAATACATTAAAGCCACACAGAAGCCCCTTTGAAGAAAGTTAGAGTAATTGCTACAGCAAAATAAATATGGTAGTAGTGGATCATAACATAAAGTATAAAATAAATATCCTGTGTCTATACTAATATAACAGTTTGAATAAATAAATGGATAGAAAAGACAAATCTCCCACACAGAATTCTACATAACTCACGTAGATCCACCAGCCTCAAAAAGTAGAGAATCTTTGCACTCAAGTGTACACTGTACATTGTGACTTCCTTCCAAACAGTAGAGTATAGAAAGCAGGAGAAAGTAATTTTATAGTGGAGAAATCTAACAAACACTGTCTCAGTTAAGTGAGCAAGGTCAATGTCAATAATGATCAGTCATGTCAATAATATGTACAGTAACCCTAACAGATAGAGTCCAGAGAAGGACATCCTAAATATGACTGACCGATACTCTTCAAAACTATCAAAGTCATTAAAACAAGGAAAGTCTGAGAATCTTTCAGAGTCAAGAGGAGCCTAAGGAGACATGATTCTAGAATAGACAAGAAGACATTAGACAAAACCTAGGAAAATCTAAATAAAGTATGGACTTTAGTTAATAATAACACAACAACACAATTTTGTAATTACAAATGTGACATAGCAATGTAAGATGTTCAGATGAGGGATAACTGGGAATGGGATATATGAGAACTCTCTGTACTATCTTTTCAACTTTTCTATGGCTCTAAAACTACACAAAATTATCTTAAAATGCATTTTAAAATGCACTAGATAGCAAACAATTTAAAACAAATAAAACCAAGAGCGACTAATGCTCACTGCCCACATGTCACTCTAAATACAGAATACCTACAAAAACTTTAAAGTGAGCAAAGACATCATAGTATCTAATTTACATTTAATAAGGTAGAATATGTTCAATCAAAATTTGTTTGAAGATCTTTTGTCACTGCTGTTCATTCGTTTCCAGGGTTCATTTCCTGAGCCAGCCCATCTACGAGCAATGTGTAGATCTAATGCATTATATGGGTAATGTAAAAATTTGGGTAAATTATTTAACACTCTGGGTTTTGGTTGCCTCATCTACAACATCAGGGTTGTAACAGCACTTACATACACATTGGGGAAATCTAAGAAGTTAATACATGTTTATATACAAAACACTGAGAAGGGTGCCAACCACAATGAACATAAACATTAGCTATCATTATGATTATGCTGATGATCATGAATAAGTGATCCTAAAAAAAAAGAGATTATCAGTAATTGCTGCTGTCATTCCACTTTTATTAAGTAAACCATGGGCAGAGTAGGGAATAGACAGTGCACTACAAGTAGTAACTACATTTGAGTGGATGGATCATAGGTGATTTTCTTTTTCTTTATGTTTTGCTGTTATTCTCAAGTTGCTAATGGGTGTGTATTAAATTAAAAATAAATATTTAACATTCTGAATCAATTTGCTACATTAGATCAATGCTTATATCACCTCTGCTTCAATCTCATATTATAAAAATAATACAAGCACATAGTTAACTACTAAATAGTTCAGAAGGATTTCAAATTGAAAAACAACTTTTTCCTTCATTTCCTTCCACATTTAATGCCTCTGTTACTGCTGGCAATCTTTGACACTTTTCTATTTGTGTTTTTCCCAGTGGTTACTCCCACATCTCTAAATAATAGACTTAATTAAAGAATGCTTGTTGTGTCCAATTAAAGATTATCTTTGGACTTTTGATGACAATAAATGAGGATTCAGTTTGCTTAAGCCATGCCTACCAACTTCTGCCTCCCAGATTTTGATATGTGTATCATAACTCTAAGTCCTCGTGTTGATTAGGTTTTTAATTTATGTGACATTCAAAAGGCTGTATGTCTTTTGCCCTCAGTGCTCCCCAGTATTACATTAGCAAATGTGCTCCACTCTCCCAAGGTCATCGAGTTCAAAGGAACAGGTGTATATAACACAGAGATCAGAACTACGAGCTATGTAGTAGAATTTTTTGGCAATCTGAAAATATGTACATTTATATCTAATAGAATCTTAGGATTGTGAACTATGTGATCATTACAGACTTAGGTTTCCAAAGCCCACTCTAAAACACTATGTACCTCCTCTTAGAACTTCGCCATTAGCGTGCACTAAGACGCATGAACAGAGGCATAACGGTTATGTCTGCATGATCCCACAGGCCTACTTAACCAATTTTTTTTTTCTAAACATATATTAAAACAGCCATCTATTAGAACTGCTAAGCCTAAAAATTAACATATTATTAATGATTGTGTTTGGGTAGGTTATGTACTGTTTGTAACAGTGACTCTCACCCTAATTTTTCACTCTGTACAAAAGTACAGGAAATATAGTTTATCAGTAACAGTTGCTCCCTACAATAGAACTTCCCAACAGATGGAGGGTACCACTAGACATATTAGAATTTGAAAGGGATGGCATAAGCACTTAAGCCTCAAAATAAGCCCTACTTCTCTATCCAAAGAGATTCTGCTACAACTTCTAAAAGCAGATGGCCACTTCCTTTCCTGTCCTTAGCTGTACCACATCACATTAGACATCACAGATTTAAACCATAATGTGAAGACTTACAGTCATTGGGCCATAACTAAACATACTTTATTCAGTTATTGCCATATATTTAATGAACTCCCACCACCTGGCAGATGATGGTGGAGGAGTTGAGAGCCCCTCCCTCAAGGGCAGACAGAAACTGCTACACTCACAGAGCTGACAATTTAGAGGCGGGAACAGAGAAACAAACAGGCAATTACAATACAGAGCCATCAGGACAAGATCAATCATGACTTAATCTAACCCTAACTTTCTCTGGGAATTCTTTAATGTCGAATCAGATCTTCTCACGGCTTTTCTGCGGCTCTCAGTCTATAAGCAGTTTCATGCCAACTGCTCTGAAGTGCTTTTCATAGCTGCCAAAAGTTGATTTCTGTTACAACTACACGGTTTCTATTTTAGTATTTTCCCCTTCTAGTTGGTCTCACCCATTGCCTTGGATTCTCCTGCATCTGCTTTCTTTCTTCTCTCTACCACAAGCAGAAACCCTGATAAAAATATAAATCTCATTCACCAGAGACAGCGATGTGGACCAAACTTTCCACATTTTCCTAATCACAGCAATGCTTCTCAAAGCATCTTTGTTCAGGGCCCTACCATTTTCTTAGTAAAAACAACTCAATGATTAAATATAAGTTTTCTGTATGTTTTATATGAAGAGATGTTGAAAGTGGAAATGAGAATACTGACAATCACAGGCAAGACATCCAAGATACTAAGAAAATTAATTCGAACTACTAATGGGACAAGTCCAGCTGGAATGGAAAGCTGTGAGAATTATCATCGCTGAGGCTCTGTGAGGATACTTCAGTGCAGGAATAATGGGAAGAAGATTCTTGGGATATAATTCCTTGGTAATGCTGCAGGTTGAGCACTGTGCAAAATTATAAATGTACAAAATGTGAAACACGAATTTCTCCTTGTGATAAGGATGACAAATGTGGATGTTTTCATAATCAACTTTTAACTATGACTACCTTATTTTAAGCTTCTTAGGAGAACTGAATATCAGATTCTAGTTGTGATATCCATTTATTCTAGGATTTGATTGAATTGTATTACTTTCAAAGTGATGTAAAGCTATACATAATACTATAGAATATAAAAGATGAATTTTGAGAGACTCTTACAGAAGCTCCAAATTCTAAAAGCATATGCGTGTAGCAATGGATTGGTGGGACTCTAACTTAGTCATCTTTAGTTAGAATATATACAGAGAAGACTTTAAAAATCAAGATGTGTTCTTAATTTTATTACCTAACTCTGAACTTACTCACTCCCACAGGATATCCATAAAGCATGAATCTAACAAATGACCGAGCAAGAGTAAGTCATGGTAGAAATTCATATATCATTGTCAAGGAGAGGAATAACTGAGTCAGGATGGACCACAGGTCTCCAAATAGCAAATGGACTTCATCATCATCACCAAATACTGATTTATCACCAGGCACAAACCAGGGACCAGGCAAAGCTCTGTTCTATACCAGGACATAGAAATTGGTCACAGCTCATCAAAGGGTCACAGTTTAGTAGAGAACCAAAAAACAACTGTAAACACCAACCGGTCTCTTGTTATCTGCATGGTGCAACCAGTGATGATTAAAGGGGCAAAGAGTCTCTGGGAAGCCATTGGGGCTCTACTGTAAATAATTATTTTATCAGGAGGGAGGTCTTCTAACAGTTCTCAATGGAAGAGTAAAACTTAAAATCATGTCCATAAATGCTGGCCTTGAAAATCCCAGGCTAAACATAGCAAAGAAACTATCAGTCTCTGAAGCAAATGTACAGAACCTGATTTTTAAATATTGATTTTAAAGACCTCATTTTTAAATATTGAGAAAAGTATGTCCCCTTATAAATATGACATCTTAAATATAAGAACTTATACGTAAGACTATACACACCAACTTGAACTTTATATTCTTTAACATATTAAATATCTGCATATACTATGCTATATTTTATATGAAAAATCCATATCTCGTATCTACTTTAGTAGTTTCAGATGGTATTAAGTTCATTTCCTGAGCATTTGCTTAAGTTGCTATCTGAGCTACCACATTAATTTGAGTTAAATTGCTAAGATTATTATTTAAGCTTTAAAAGTAATTAACAATGACTATGACACAGACCTTGAAAAGGAAGGAAGGGCTTCATAATGAATAATGGTAGAATTTGGGATGATATTCATAATTTTTTCAAGGATTTACTATAGAAAATTACTTTTTAAGCTTAATCTTGAAAAGCAATTTGATAAATTATAAGAAAACATGGAACCATTGCCTCAAGCAATGTTGTGAAAATTAAATCTACATTGCATTAAATGTTTAAATGTGGAGTACTACTTTTTAACAAATGTTAATTTCTAAATTAAAAATGAGTACATTTTCCTCTTACTATAAAATATAATTTGCAATTATATCAATTGTGGCATGTCAGAAAAATCATTAACTTGAAAAACAACTTTGTCTCTAATGCTTATTATAAGGCATGATTGTAATTTGGAAAGCAACCCAATTCCTGGCATGTGTACATGGGTGTATATGTATGGAGGTATGCTACTGATTAAAATGAGAAGCAATGTGCCTCCTAAATTAGCTAATTAGGTATTGTCATACCATTTTAAGCTTAAAATCCTAGGGTAAGTTAGGCAACACCTGTTGTTGTCACTTAAGGAGCTTTTTTTTTTTTTTTTTTAAAGACACACTTTGTGACATGCAATGGAGAAAATGGTTCTTACATCTATTTTTATAATGTGCTATTTTATACATACCATCTGAATCCTACTATAGTTTGTGCTATGAGTTTGACATGCTTATTACACATTAAGACATAAGAAGTTGTCTTAAAAGTGAAATGTTTGTATTTAAAAATCACTACTCTACCTATATAAGGATTTTACCTTCAGCCAACAAATATTCATTGAGTTTCTTAGGAACCAGTCACTCAGGGTCTGTGAAAGATACTTAGGAAACTAAGGCCTGATGGAACTTACCACACTGCTGAGCTAAAATCTGACTCTGATCGTCCAACTCCAAAGACCAGGCTCCTTCTAGAGCACCACCGTAAAACTTAATGGAGAACTGGGCAGAGAGAGAACGAAATACAGATAATGTGGTTGAATACCGCTGCCTTGGGGACTTACGACACTACCTCCAGTCCTCTGTATAATGGGATAGTGAAATTTCATAGCCATTCTGATTTCCCTCATTGAGCGTGCATCTATCTAACACAACTTACCCATCCACATTAGATTTCTTTAAAGATTATCATTAATAAGAAGGTATATTAACATAAATAAATCCAAGAGGCTAGTATAAATTCTCTTTCATAAGGCATGCTATTGTAAAGGTATCAAAAATTTCCATTTTGTGCATTTAAAGTTTAGATCCATCCAATTCCAATTTGTTTAGACAAGGTCCAATTGATGCCCTCATTTTATATTACTCATTGCTTAAGTGCTAGAGAGTGAATTAATCTTCTGATCTATTTTCATTTTGATATTTAAGGATCAAGCAGAACAATACACATGAAATCCCAATTTCCATAATGGGAGATCAGCAAGATCACCAAATACTGAATTCTACTCTTGCTTTATAATGTCCAGCTTGGTAACTCAGACTCTTTCTAGACACTAGATCTACAGGTAAGCTGTTTGTTTTTGAACAGTGGGAACTAGGCAATGTTTTAGGTTACAAGTGGCATCACATGTCATCCAGAGAAAGATATGTAAGTGCTTTATGATCTTTTTTAAAGTTTTTTGAAATCATTATTTAAATGGCTATCCTCATAAACATCAACTGACACTGTAACATAATAAAGGTGTAAATAACAATGTAGCCATTAAATATTTATTAACTTCCTACCAAATGGAAGTATTATTTCATTCAAGTTTCCAAATAATCAAAACTCCCTGTCCTTATGAAGCTTATTTTTAAAAGGAGAGAAATAAATAATAAACGCAAATAAATTAGTAAAACATAGAAGTTGTGTTGGGAATATCAAAGCAGAGGGAGTGCATAGCAATTGCTGGGAGAGGTACTGCTTTTCATCGGTTTTTCAGCTCTACTTTTATGATGAATTAGAACATTTTTAACTCTGTGAAAATCCTATTTTTGGGTAAGAGGTCAGTTTTAAGTAGACCCAAATGCTTTCTATTCTTTTATAACTGCAAGACTGGAAACCATCCTAAGGCTGACATGGCATGACCCCTATTTATCTTCCCATCTTCTTATTCCACACACTCCCCAACAGCAGACACCGTGGAGTTCACCCAGCATCAATCCCTTTTCTATCCCATTTGTCAATGGCCATGAGTTTTGCATTGAACTGGTTGGCCACCACACTGGGGCAGTGATGGGGTGGTATCCCAGGTCTAAACAAATCCAAGCAGGTTGTTTGATTTCAGGAAAATAACAGTAAAGCTGAGCACTTTTGTTTGATGACTAAATTTAAAAGGTTCCTTTCTCCAAACAATGTATTTGAAAATGTGAGATCTAAACAGAGTAGCCTTTGTTTTCAGATAAGGGAAGACAGCCTAGCATCAAGCTGACTCTTAGGAAAAAACACAGTGCAAGGAACCACACAAAAAAGTTGCTGGAGCCCCCCTCAAAGCATGACTAAAGCCCATGATGCCAGGATACATTTCTAAGTCAAACAAAAAAGTCTCACCATTAATTCTGTGTTCTTTCCTGCTTTGTGTAACCAAAAGGAACCCGAACTACCACCCCACCACACACATATTCATATATACACCACAATATACTCACGTACTTGGGTGGGTTTCAGAATCTTATTTGCACAGTCACACAATGCATAAGGACATTTCATTCAATGATGGACCACATATATCAAAGTAGTCTCCAAAGATTAGAATACCATATTTTTGCTGTACCTTTGCTATGTTTAGTTACTCAAATACTTATCACTGTGTTACAACTGCCTACAGAATTCAGTACAGTAGTATGCTGCATGGATTTGTGGCCTAGGAGCAATGGGCCATATAGGCTGTACCATCTACTTGTGTGTAAGTACACTCTGCAATGTTTGCACAATGACGAAGTGCCTCATCATGCATTTCTCAGAATGTATTCCAATCCTTAAGCAGGGCAGGACTTAACCACATTCTTCCACAACAAAGTGAAATAGCATAGCTGTGCCTCAGCAATGTGAATCCTGGAATACTTTTCACAATCTGAAGTGATCTCTGTTATTTTTTTTTAATTTCATAAGCCTGAATAACAACTTCTCCTATCACTTGTTATAGAAATATATTCAACCATTTCTCCTCATAATTTGGTCCAGTATGAAGCGAAATGTGTATCAAAATGTTGTTAGCAACCAACATTTTTGGTGATACATATATCTCATTTTACGTCAACATCAACTTTCTACAAGAGTCCACATCTGTTTTAAAACAAAAACCTTTTATTTATTTACTTATTTAAAACCTTTCTGTAGAGACAGGGTCTCACTACATTGCCCACACTGGCCTCAAACTTCTGGCCTCAAGCGGTCCTTCTGCCTCAACCTCTCAAAGCACTGGGTTTTAAAGGCATGAGCCATCCCACTCAGCCTAGAACAAACATTTAAATCAGCATGTATGTAACTGAAAAATGAACAAGACATTAAAATGAAGCTACAATTTTCATGCTTTACCACACAGCACTGATGGGCACCCTTTTAATACTCCAGGTAAATCCTGTAAGGATCTGCAAAATCACTTGAGAACCATAAACTATTACAACCACCATGAAATGACTAATAGAATGAGGCTATTAATTTATATCCTTTTTCTTTAATGCGTATTTATGTACCTGACATATATTTTCATCATCTCTGTAATTACATTTAGTTTATGTATTAATAGATACATAGATACATAGAAATAATAGTTTCTAGCATATGTCATTTTAACAATAATGAAACTCAAATATTCAAAGTTCAATTAAGGTGTACCTAAAACATATTAAATCATACCAATGTATATTTTTACATGAATATAAAATGCATCTGAATATAAAATTTTATCTTATAAAATTCTACATACATATAAAATGCACTTGATATGGACTATATCTTTGTGAATCTACAGAGAGCAATCAGGAATCTCATATATAAAAGTGAAGACATCTTGACATTACAGAACTTTGAGTCCTCACTGGACAAGCTTCTAATGAAAAGATGTGGTAGAGGATAGCAGCTCCCCCACAAGTGGGGTATCACTGAGGGATGAATTAACACTGTAACAGACTGCTAGTTTAAAGAGTTCTATTAACACTAAGGCAGATCTGTCTACAATTTACTTTAAAGTTTGCAAGAAATGGTGACAGCACATGGGCTGGCCAGGTTGGAGAGCTGCAAAGCACACGTGGAAAAGGAAAGTGAGTGGCTCCCAGCCAGCTGAAAAGGGAAAGCCAGACAGCAAAGAGCCACTGCTGGTTACGGCTAAGCTACTCTGAATCATATCCAAGCTGCAGCTTTTAATGGACAAGTATCAGGGCTCTTACTAGCAATCCCTAGGTTTCACTCTGAATAGGACACTGCAGTGTTGCCTAAAGACAAAGCTTTCTCTAGTTGACAAAATAAAACATCAAATAAAAGGATAGCAGAATAGCAATATATTTCCGGTTGTGAGACTACAATATAGATTGCTGTATGAAAGATTTCTAAACAAGATAACAGTTGATATTTCCATTATCATGATCAACAGGAGCTAAGTTATAATTGGCCATAGCAGATTTAGTAAGTTCATAGTTTAGAAGTAAATGCTATTTAAAGAACTTATTTTTAAGATCTTTTATTTCATAAGATTCTCATTAGTGAGAAATTTGTGGATACCAGGATCCAACTTGCTAAAGGAATTATATCTATGAATTATATCTAAACATACAAATCACTACAAAATAGAAGTTCATTAAGAGATGAGAGATATCTCTAAGAAGTAAAATATAGGCAGTTAGAGAAATTTTGAGAAAACTGTCATGAATAAAATGAAAATTTAAAAAGAGTTTAATTCAAAAACCACAGAGAAATTAGAAGTTTCTGTACCAGAGAATTAGAATTAACATTAAATTTTAATTAGAATTAACATTAATGTAAAATTTTCACCTATTTTACTTACTTAACATGTTGAACTTGTAGAAAACACTGCCATAATTACACCTACTTTTAGCATTCTAATAAGAGCAAAAACTTACATGAAAGATGTCATTTAATAAATTCTATTTTAACCAATTGACAGTTATCAATTAATTTTATCTTATAAAATCCTTGGGAGACCCAAACTGAGTTTTATGATTTATGATCATGATCAATTGTTCTCTAGGCTACATAAACAACATTAATGGATTAGAAATCCCAAGGGTTTTTTTCTATATAATTCTATTAAGTAGTAACTACTACACACTGTTGCACAAAACCAGTGGTATTTCATGATAGATTCTGTCAAATCAAGTATGCCATTCAAGTAACAGCACTTCTGCCAGCAGTTTGATAATATAACAGGATGAAGAATGTTGTATAGGCATTTCAGCAGAAGCCCAAACAGGTTCACATTCTCAGGAGCACAGCTGAGAGCAGCGACCATCAGCTTCCCCAAGACTTGCTAACAGGTCGAGAATTCAGACACCTCCAAGACTTGCTAGCAAGTGACAGATCTGGTCCTTCTAACTCTGGGAAAGCAGAGAAAAGGCTCCTCCCCATCATCTCATGTCATTGATAAGGTCTCTACGATACTCACTGAAATGCATGGGGTGCCTGTGAGCAAGGAAACAGTATCTCTTTGTCCCCTTTTGCCAGCTGAGCTGCAGAGCCCATGAGTCCACTGTAGCATCCAGCACAGGACACAGTTAGAGCACTCTTTTGAGAACCTGGCAAGAGACCCTGGACCTGGGAGATCCTCATGCACCTGGGGGCTGGCACGTGCCTCCTGTCTGGAGAAACCACCCATGCAGTGTGGAGCAGCCATGATGTGCAGGGTGAGGAGAGATCATGAAAATAGATTAAGCTGATTTCTTTAGTGAGATAAGTAAATTGGGAAAGAGTTCCCACTGGCTACCTAAACAATGTAAAAGAGAACTAAGCTTGAACCTTTTTGAAGAGATCCTGTCCCCAAGGGCTATCTGCTGAGACAAGGAGACTACTAAAACAAGATGTGGTTGGGAGGTCCTTTGTGTGGGGGAACAGTTTGAGAGAGGGGGTCCCCAAGACTGTATTACCATGCAAACTACATGCATCCAGGGTCCGTGCAGAACCTCAGAAAAATACATGGAGGTGCTTCCATCCACATCTGGGATGCCTGCGGTTGGCTGGTATTAGTATAATTGTTTTTCCCTCAGGCCCTCTCCCCTTGCTCCAGCACCAGAGAAGCCAAGTGGACAGCAGGTGGGGAAGAGAAGAGGGAAACAAGGGAGGAGCTGGGGAGAGAGCAAGTAACTAGCACTTGAGCGAGCCAGAGCCAGCGGGGTTAGCATAACACCAACACAACCTTACTTCCCAGGGGTCAGGCCAACTGGAGGGAAGGAGAAAGGAAGCGTAGCAGGGAAGGTGAAGGGACAGCTTTGAGGGGCAGCTGTGGTGGAAATTCTGAGTCAAAGGAGACTTAATATATAAAAGCCCTGTGGCTGTTCAAATCAGACTGTTTTTATATGTGGAAGGGCGTCTCCATGCTCTGTCTCCACAGGTCGGTGAGGACGGGATGCGAGTCTACTCATGAAGTGGAAAACCACAGTTCAGCTCAATCAGGGCTCAGAATTTACGATGAACAGCAGCAGAAGCATATTCTTAACACTTAAGAAAAACATGATTATAAAAGAAGAAAATGAATGCTTGGAAAGAAGCACATAATCTGATTCGGAAATGGCAGATACAGACTCAATTACAACTCCACGCAAAACAATCTCAGGGGAGTTTCAAAATGCGATGAAGGGAAGTTATATATTACGAGGTGTTTTCTTTTTCCTGTTCTCCTCCATTCAAATCAAAACCAACCCTTATATTTCTTTGCAGAGCCTAGAAGTGTCAGACATTTGGTAGTCTCTATAATACATGCTTACTAATAAAACAGTGTGGAAACTAATTATTAATAATCTTGAAAAGGAAGGAAGGAAGGAAGGGGGGAGGGAGGGAGGGAGAAAAGGAGGGACACAGAAATGGAAAGAAGGACATTTATCGATCATGATACGTCTAGACATTGTCATAAGGGCTTTGACATTAACATGGTAATGCCCATGAATTTATTAATTAACTAAAAGCATCAACTCACATAGTTTTGACATCAATGTGCAGTGTTTACGTCACACAGCTCATGACTGGAGGATTTCCATTGAACCACGCAGCCTGGCTCCTATAAATGCTTTTTTTCTTTTTTTTTTTGAGACAAAGTCTCACTGTCTCCCAGGCTGAAGTGCAATGGTGTGATCTTGGCTCACTGCAACCCCTGCCTCTCAGGTTCAAGCAATTTTCCTGCCTCAGCCTCCCAAGTAGCTGGGACTATAGGTGCCCACCACCATGCCCAGCTAATTTATGCATATTTAGTAGAGATGGGGTTTCACCATGTTGGTCAGGGTTGTCTTGAACTCCTGACCTCAAGTGATCTGCCACCGTAACCTCCCAAAGTGCTGGGATTACCAGCATTAGCCACTGTGCACAGCCCTGTATGTGCATTCTTAACCTGTATGCCCTATTGTATCCAAGTGACAAAGAAATACTGGACTAAGCAAATTAAATAAGAGTACACGAAAGAGTCTACCTAAGACAGCATATGTCACACATCCATAAGGAAAAGCTCCTCTGCCAGCTAACATGGAGTCCTCCCTGTGAGTAACCTAACTGGGCAACTTTGGTTTTGGATTATAACGGGTTTCCTCTCATAAGCAACAAGTTGTGGCTGTGGAGGTGACGAGTGGAGGGAACCACACACCATGTGTCTCAAAGACCTACTGATTTTCAGAACCTGTCAAGAGGCTTATAAGCAGGCTTTACAATTCTTTCTTTGTTCTTAGATTGTGGGATTCTTGCAGGCGGGGCTGTGCATTGTTCCTTGAAGATCTTACTTGAAACAGTATCTGTACAGTCTAAATTTATATATTTCATTAATATTAAACCTGGCTTTGTAAATGTGACAGCACTTTGGGAGGCTGAGGTGGGCAGACCACTGGAGGTCAGGAGTTCGAAAGCAGCCTGGATGATGTGGTAAAACCTTGTATCTACTAAAAATACAAAAATTAGCCAGGAGTGGTGGCAGGAGTCTGTAATTCCAGCTACTCAGGAGGCTGAGGCAGGGGATCGCTTAAGCCCAGGAGGCAGAGGTTGCAGTGAGCTGAGATCACGCCACTGCATTCCAGCCTGGGTGACAGAGCAAGACTCCATTTAAAAAAAAGAAGAAGAAGAAAGAAAGAAAGAAAGAAGAAGACATATGGAATTTAAAAGAAACAAAAAACCTGTTTTGATTTTCTAAATGAAGAAAACCCTGCAAAACCTTAAGTAATTTTCTTTCCTGGCACTTACGGGAAAGCAAGACTATACCCATAGATCCACCTCTGTTCAGGCTCAGTAGCTGTGACAGCAGCAACTAGGATGTCACTATTTTCCTCTCCTTTTGGGTCTTCCCAAAGACATACTTAGGAGTGGGAACAGGTAAAGCAAATAATTCAAACAGCTGTCAGCTAGAGAAACCTCACAATTTCTCCTGTCCCTGTGGTTAGGGTCAAGGCATATTCCCTGCAGACTCCTTAAGACAAAAGGTGTGGTCAATCTTTAGGAGGTTAACAGTCTAGGCCCAAGTAAACTCTGCTGCCTCTTTTACTGTAAAGTCCCTTTGCCAGGGTCATGGAAATACTCTTGGCAAACTCTCCAGGAATGGCCTCAACAGAATCCTGGGCCTTGTCTTGGAAGTTGATGACATTCCCTGCTATGGAGTTCTCAAAGTAGCACAGGAGCTTTAAACATAGGCCTGCACACTGCCTGCAACAGTCTCAGAAGGTATGTTAGCGATTCTCTTCTTGCAAGTTGGCATGCAAGCAAGCTCTTCTCTGACTGCTAAAGGAAGAGCCCTCAGCAGCACTCAGCCTTTGGCTTTCTCCTGTATTCTAATCCCTGTCTTTCAGGACTTGTGGTTGAAAGAGTAGACACAGTGCCGCACGTCTGACTGCCTGCTTCCCCCATGTTCGTGTCCCCTCTTTTCAACACTGTCAAGGAAAGAAAATGTGAGCTCCTTGGTACTTTCTGTCTGAGATGGACTCAGATATAAAACTCTATAGCTTAAACTGTTAATCATGGTTACTAACATGGTCTATGGGAGGTAAAAGAATACGGAAAATCCTGTTCTAACTGCACATCCCATGGCATTTGTGCATCTGTCATGTGAAAGGGTTAAGAATGGCACCTTCAGATCCAAAGCTGGCTCTTTATTTTTTTATTTTTTTATTTTTTTTTTTTTTATTTTTTTTTTGAGACGGAATTTCGCTCTTGTTACCCAGGCTGGAGTGCAATGGCGCGATCTCGGCTCACCGCAACCTCCGCCTCCTGGGCTCAGGCAATTCTCCTGCCTCAGCCTCCTGAGTAGCTGGGATTACAGGCACGCGCCACCATGCCCAGCTAATTTTTTTGTATTTTTAGTAGAGACGGGGTTTCACCATGTTGGCCAGGATGGTCTCGATCTTTCGACCTCGTGATCCACCCGCCTCGGCCTCCCAAAGTGCTGGGATTACAGGCTTGAGCCACCGCGCCCGGCCAAAGCTGGCTCTTTACTATGGGCAATATCTCATATTTCATTCCATGGGACTATAACCCTTAAGGCTGAGACTTAGAAGAAGAATGGTGCTGGGAACACAACTGCAGGTAAAAATTAAAATGCAATACTTTAATAGTTAGAAAATAGTATCCACACTGCATTGACTTCTGCTCCAAAATTAATGGAATGCCCTGTATTAACACTTCAGAGTTAACTCTATGGTGAATTAGTAAAATGACAATAGTCCCAGGTCACAAACTAAGATGTGCTCATGAATTTACATATTAAAATGAAATTCTCTTGACTGCTTACCCTACGTTAAAAGGATTTCCTTTATGACAGTTTACACAACTGTTCCATATCAGATTTTTTTTCCTACACAGACTGTAAATTAATGTGCTGCTTTGATAGGAGGTCTCCTGCTAATGCAGAACTCAGTAATTGTTGCTCTATGTCTGTTAAACAAGTTGAGAAAATTTTTTGAGACCTCAGGTACTGCAGAATGTGGGTTTTAAAAGGTGCTTATGTCTGCACTTGAAGTAATGAAAGATTCATTGCATCCCACAAACTAATCAGCAACTATCTGATACTACTAGGATTATCATCGTAGCAGAAATTATTTTTAATGATAAATTAAGCTTTCAGAGGGATTGACCATTCACAAACTAGACACCATTGGTCAAACTACTAATGTGCATAGTATTCTTTGACAATGGCTTCCACGTATTATGAAACATCACATCTTTAATTCACATTGATTTTCTGGTAAAGAATATTACTTTCTCCAAATATTAGCAAAATACAATTGTCTGTTCCTTAAACTCTGACTTTTAACATGTCACTATATCTACATATAATCTAATACTCACTTGTCAGAACTTTTTGAATGATAAACTTATAAGTGTCATATTACGTAAATTTTTATTTTAAAAGAAGCATAGGGAAACTCGGAGATCTAGCTGATGTTACATAAAGTATTTAAATATATCATGAGCACAGTGTACTTTGCTTCACAACTTACTCTGAAAGCACCAACAATGGATTGATGGAAGAGTAAAGAAATGGTGTTTCTCCACACGATTGTTAAAGTGGTCTCCAGAGCCTTCTCTCTCCTCTGCAAAATGCCAACTCTTAAGGAAAAACTCATTGCGCCAGTTGTGGAAGAGAGGCAACAGTCCCAAACAATAAGATCACTGTAGTGGGTGCTGGACAAGTTGGTATGGCGTGAGCTATCAGTATTCTGGGAAAGTCTCTGGCTGATGAACTTACCCTAGTGCATGTTTTGGAAGATAATCTAAAAGGAGAAATTACGGATCTGCAGCATGGGAGCTTATTTTTTCAGACACCTAAAATTGTGGCAGATGAAGATTATTCTGTGACCGCCGATTCTAAGATTGTAGTAGTAACTGCAGGAGTCCGTCAGCAAGAGGGGGAGAGTCATCTCAATCTGGTGCAGAGAAATGTTAATGTCTTCAAATTCATTATTCCTCAGATAGCCAAGTACAGTCCTGACTGCATTATAATTGCGGTTTCCAGCTCGGTGGACATTCTTACATATGTTACTTGGAAACTAAGTGGATTACCCAAACACTATGTGATTGGAAGTGGATGTAATATGGATTCTGCTAGATTTTGCTACCTTATGGCTGAAAATCTTGGCATTCATCCCAGAAGCTGCCATGGATGAATTCTGGGAGAACATAGCAACTCAAGTGTGGCTGTGTGGAGTGGCGTAAATGTGGCAGGTGTTTTTCTCCAGGAATTGAATCCAGAAATGGGAATTGACAATGACAGTGAAAACTGGAAGGACGTGTATAAGATGGTGGTTGAAAGTGCCTATGAAGTCATCAAGCTAAAAGGATATACCAACTGGGCGACTGGATTAAATGTGGCTGATCTTATTGAATCCATGTTGAAAAATCTATCCAGGATTCATCCCATGTCCACAACGGTAAAGGGGATATATGGCACAGAGAATAAAGTCTTCCTGAGCCTTCCGTGTATCCTCAGTGCCCAGGGATTCACAAGTGTTATTAACCAGAAGCTAAAGGATGATGAGAGGTTGCTCAGCTCAAGAAAAGTACAGACACCCTGTGGGACATGCAGAAAGACCTAAAAGCCCTGTGGCTGCTGAGCTCTAGGCTGTAGAAGTTTAAAAACTACAATGGAATTAACTCTAAGCCTTTAGTTTTCATCCATGTACATGGATCTCAGTTTGCTCTGATCTTCAGTATGTGAATTTGGGCTCACAGAATCAAAGCCTATGCTTGGTTTAATGCTTGCAGTATGAGTTCTTGAACAAATAAAATTAACTATTGCAGTGTGAAAAAAATGGCAAAGTGTACTGATACATGAAAGACTTCATAGAGCAAATTGTGACCTGCAGAATCTAGGTGGGGAATGGTTGTTTACTGTCCAATTCTTTCAACATTTCTGTAGCTTTATGGTTTTTCCATAATAAAATGTTGGGAAATTTACTCCAAATTCTTCATGAAAATTGAAAGAGCTAAATCAAAAAGACATTTCATCTGATCTTGAACTTTAGAGTCTCTTCACATGACCTGTTGGTTGACCCCTATGTCAGTTCTAGACTGTTCTAACTGCCCTGACTTCTTTATAGGAAGACCTACCAGCTGGCAGGCTGTCTTCCCTACTATAAATAACTTTCAGAAATTACTTCTGAGAGAAATGTCAATGGCAGTGGCTTAAAATCAGTATGAGAGATACTTAAATTAGTTTTATCAATTAGAAGTATAGGCATTTCTATTTAGCTGAGAAAAACTAAATCATTCTGATTTCACTTACTAGTGAATTATTTTAACAGTTTAATTTAGTACTCCACATGCTGAAACCATTTCCTAATAAACCATCAGCCCAGCAAGTCTGTCCCCCAAATAAGAAAACTACACATTCAGTTTAGTAAGAATATATTCAGTTTTCTATCAATAAAACAGGATTCCTCATTCTTTAAGTAATGACATGCATAATAATAATAAACCTCATTTATGTAGCAATTATTATGTAGTAGTACTATATTAAGTGCTTTATTTTTATTATATTAGGTAAAGTATAAAAACTATCAAATAGAATGTCAATGTTATCTTCATTAGAAAAAGAAGAACTTGAGACTCAGGGATATAAAGCTAATGAGAGCAGGACTGTGAAAAAAATCGTATCTTGGCCTTTCTGTTATACCCTTTCCATTAATGTTGCAGTAACTGTCTATTGGTCTGTACCTCCAATGCTATGTTTTGCAGAGTTGTCATAAGTTATGGCACAATTGAGAAGAAGTTTTAGCGACATGGTAAAAACGATGAGCAGTGTATGAGTTTCAAATTCTTCAAAGCAATTTTATGATAAAGGATTTTAGTTACTTCAACAATATCTTCAAACAATACATGGTATGTGTAACAAATGAATAGTTTATTGTAGTAGGCAGTCTCAAAGACAGTCCCAAATAATTTCCATATCCTGGTATTCATGGTCTTCTCCTTGAATAAATTCGCTCTAACCACACAACATTGATGGGATTATCATTTCCGTAATTAAGTTACAGAACACTGTGACTTCCATATTGATAGTGGTCCCTCTCTGGTGGTGTTTGACTTTCACACTTTGACAAAGTAAGCTGCCACATTGGAGAGATCAGCATGGCAAGGAAATGAAGGAGGCCTCTGACCAAAAGACAGTTAGAATATAAAGACCTCAGTCCAACAATTTATGAGGAACTCAATGCTGCTAACAACCACTAGGTGAGAATGGAGGTCAATCCTTCCAATGAGACTGTAGATCTTGATTCAGGCCTTGTGAGAGATCATGAAACAGAGAATCCATCTAAGCCATGTCCAGATTCCTTACACACAGAAACCATAAGATAATAAATGTATGTCACTATAGACCACTAAGTTTTAGGGTATATTTGTTATGTAAAAATAGATAACTAAAATATTCAATTGCCAATGTTAAAATTACTCCATTTATTGGCTGAGTACAGTGGCTCACGCCTGTAATCCCAGCACTTTGGGTGGCCAAGGCAGGCGGATCAGGAGGTCAGGCATTCGAGACCAGCCTGGCCAAAATGGTGAAACCCCATCTCTACTAAAAATACAAAAATTAGCCAGGTGTGGTGGGGCATGCCTGTAGTCCCAGCTACTCAGGAAGCTGAGACAGGAGAATCGCATGAATCCGGGAGGCAGAGGTTACAGTGAGCCAAGATCGTGCCACTGCTGCCACTGCACTCCAGCCTGGGTGACAGAGTGAAACTTCACCTCAAAAAAAAAATTACTCAATTATTGTGGCCATTGATAATTTAACTCCAAATTCCTTGAACTCATATTCTGTGCATACTTTTAATATTCATTTCAACAATTCAAATATATATTCAACAGTAATGAGAATTATATTTAGAAGTAAAACATTTAATAAAATGAGAATTAAGGATCTGCACATGGTAAAGATTTCAAGTTCTGACACTTTGAGTCTTCCAAAAGACAAATGAAAAGATCAAATTAAACAAAACCACTAATGATGCATGCAATTTTTCCCAATTAATGAGTTTTTGGATTTGTGCTGGGTGTGCATTGGGAGATTACTACAGTCAATCATGAATCATATTGACTCAAATTTGTTCTCAAATATTTTCAAAGAAAATGTCTCATTATTTATTTTTTAGCTTAATTCTGGAAGTGTTACAGCCACTGTTACAGAAACACACTGGTGGCCAACCCAAGTTATTAATCACTGAGGATATTTTCATTGCTGAATAATGATAAAAATGTAAATATCAGTCATTATAAAACATTCAAATTTTTAGCTGTTATGCAGCTCATTTTCATTAGCCAAATTGATGGTATATGTTATACTTTTTTACGTAACATTTTTTAAGGCAATATTCTCACATTAGTAAATTTAAAGGAAAGGTATTATTCATGCTATGTAAAAGATTTGTAGGCCATTAGGTACCATGGTAATGCCATATTGTACAGTACTACTTTAAAATCAAGCCTTGAGAAAATGTTATGAATTTCATTGAGGGAAATGCTTACAATAAAAAGTATAATATCAAATGTGAAGCTCAGCTGGGAGCAGTGGGTCACACCTGTAATCCCAGCACTTTGGGAGGCCGAGGCAGGCAGATTACTTGAGGTCACAAGTTCAAGACCAGCCTGGCCAACATTGTAAGACCCTGTCTCTACTAAAAATACAAAAATTAGCTGGTCATAGTGTTGGGTGCCTGTAATCCCAGCTACTCAGTTGGCAGGGGAATCGCTTGAACTGGGGAGGTGAAGGCTACAGTGAATCAAGATTGAGCCACTGTATTCCAGCCTAGGCAACAGAAATGTTTGAAAAAAAAAAAAAAAAAAAAAAGAAAAAAGAAAATGATGAAGCTCAATTTAAATACTGATTTAAAAAATTAAAAGTTTAAAACAATTTTAGACTTCTTGTTGCCATGTCCGTTAGTATCCATCCAAGCCAAAAATAAGTGAGTTATACATAAATACTGTATTGGCCAATGAGAATCCATTTCATAAATATCCACAGTATTAGAGTTAAAAATTCAATCAACAAGTGTAAAATACAACCCTCTTCTCTACACCTTTGCTATAGAAAACAAAGGCATTAAAGAAGTGTCAGCAAATGTTTTACTTCAGGCCTGATGCAGGAGACAGCAGTGGCAGTGGTGGAGGCAAAAAGTGTCTGTCCCTTAAGGAGGGAGATGGGAAGAAAATCCTCCAACACACCATGAGGAAGCAGGAAAAATTCATTGCTTTAGGCTAAAGGGTAGAAGCAAAAGCAATCTGCCTCTAACTGAAGGGGAACCTTTAGGGCTCCAGAGTGACATAGAGCAGAAGTCAGCTACCATTAGGAGAGGTACAGAAAACTCTCTCCTACCCAAGATAAATCAGAGATGCTGAAGAGGTTCTAAACCTTAGACCTAGGAGAATAGCTTCTGTAAGACTAAATCTAGACTTGGAGAATCCTTCTGGCACCCACCATGTGTAACACTGCATAATAAGCCACAACCCTTTACCTCTGAGGAAAGACAAATATACAGAGAAAGATACCCCTCTGTGGAGCACATAATCAGGTACCATGTAAGACTGAAAATAGAGTGACAGAAGTCTGAACAATCCTCTGTCACCCCAAGCAGAGTAGGGGAACAATCATAGCCACAAGATAATCAGAGTGCATCACTGTACCCATTTGAACCTGTAGTGAACTAAGGATAACACTAGCCACAACAAAACCCTACACAGCTAAAATACTGATTACTAACTTATCCTCCAACGCTAACAGATTCACCATGACTCCCATTTCCAGAGGTAAATCGTATTTACCTTTGATTTTGCTGTTCTTCCACAAACACAAAAAGAAAAAAAAACTACCAAGAAATAAAATAATAAATATTCAGATTCAGAAATTATGCAGGTATTGAAATTATCACGTAGGAACTTTAAAAGAACTACAATTAATACAGACAAGGTAGAGACAAGCATGAAGTAATGGAAATATAAGCAAATAAACAGAACTATAAAGTATGAAAAACCTATGAAAAATGTGAAAATAAAAACACAATATCAGAGCTAAAAAGTACCTTAAGCAGGCTTATCAGCACAACAGAGATGAAAAATGAACAGTGAATTTAAAGATAACTCAATACAGGATTATCTTTAAAATGAATGAAAAAAATTAAACAGAGCATCCAAGAACTGTGGGATATTACCAAGAAGTCCAACCTATGGGCAACTGGACTTACAGAAGAAGAGGAGAGAATGAGACAGAAGAACTATGCGAAGAAATAATTCCTGAGAATTTCCAAAATAAATCAAAAAGAGACAACAAATTGAAGACTATCAGAGAATATTATTATTATTAAATTGCTTTTGCTGAAAATCAAAGATAAACTTATTATGGCAGACAGAATAAAAAGAGAAAGAAACTTTACTTGCAGAGGATCAAAGGTAAGGATTAAGCAGATTTTGCCCCTGAAATTATGACAGGCAAAGAGCAATGATGCAACACTTTAAAGGGCTGAGAGAAAAACATGTCAACTAGGAATTCCATAACTAGTAGAAACAAATAATAAAATAAATTAACAATAGAAATAAATTAAAACTTTTTCACGAAACAAATGCTGAGCCATTTTCTTGCCAACAGACATGCAATGTAAAGCATAATAAGGGAAATTCTACAGAACAAAAAATATGATGACAATAGAAATCTAGATATATACAAAAAAAGGAAGACTAGTAGAAATAGTAAAAGTTAAGGTAAAGAAAAAAGTTTTTTTTTTAATTATTCAATCATTTAAAAAGATAATATTGACATAAGCAAAAATAACTAATATTGTGAATTTTACAACATATGTAGGAAAAAATCATGGTTCAGCATCTGAGAGAGACAAAACAGAATTATACTATGGTAACTTCCTTACAGTATATGATGTAGTGCAATATAATTTGCAGTAGACAGTAAATCTTATACAAACATACACAGTAAGCCCTAGGTTTACCTGCTAGGTAAAAATAAAAGAAAGAGCTATGACTAAAAGCCAGTAGTGGATATAAAGCAATACTTTAAAAGAAAACGTAATCCAAAAGAATGGAGAAACTTTCAGGAAAAATGTAACACAATGATCAAAATGATTGATGTAAACCCAATATACAATAATCACATGAAATGCACATTAATTAAATATTACCAAATAAAAAGCAGAGATTGTCATATTACATTTAAAAAGTGATATCCAATCTCATGTGGTAAACATAAAGCCAGAGTTCAACATAATACAAAAAGATAAAAGTAAAAGGACAGGAAATTATACTAACCACCACCATTCAAAAGAAATCCAGAGTGGCTACATCAGACAAGACAGACATCAAACTAAAAAACAATTACAAAGACCATTTATCAGGACATAAGATTACAATCTACATATTCATACAACATTATCCAAAATATGTAACACAAAATGTATATAATTTAAAGAAGAAAAAGACAAAATTCATAATCATTGTTGGAGAATTAAAAATGTCCCTGTCAATAGTTGATAAAAGCAGTAGACAGAAAATTGGTGAGTATAAAAGAATCCTACATAACTGTATCAATGAACATGATGTCACTGACATTAATGAAACATTCCACACAAAAATAGCAGAATAAATATTAAGGGACACTTGGACATTGATAAAGATAGATCAGATTTAGTAACATAAATGAAATATCAATAAATTTACCATAAGTAAAATCCAACAAAATAGTCCCTCTAAACAAAATGAAATTAAGTTTGGAATTAACAACATAAAGACATCTGAAATATCCTTAAATGTATGAAAACCTAAAACTCAAGTGTAAATAACTCATCAGCTGTCAAAGAAGAAAGTCAGAGAGATTACAAAACATTTTAAAACTGAATAGATAGAAATTCCATTTGACCCAGCAATCCATTACTGGGTATGTATCCAAAGGATTATAAATCATTCTACTATAAGGACACATGCACACGAATGTTCATTGCAGCACTGTTCACAATAGCAAAGACCTGGAACCAACCCAAATGCCCATCAATGATAGACTGGATAGGGAAAATGTGGTACATATACACCATGGAATATTACGCAGCCATCAAAAACGATGAGTTCACGTCCTTTGTAGGGACATGGATGAACCTGGAAACCATCATTCTCAGCAAACTGACACAAGAGCAGAAAATCAAACACCGCATGTTCTCACTCATAGGTGGGTGTTGATCAATGAGAACACATGGACACAGGGAGGGGAGCACTACACACTGGGGTCCGTTGGAGGGAAATGGGGGAGCGATGGGGGGGTGAAGAGGTGTGAAGAAATAGCATGGGGAGAAATGACAGATACAGGCGAGGGGACGGAAGGCAGAAAACCACACTGCCATGTGTGTACCTATGGAACAATCTTGCATGTTCTTCACATGTAACCCAAAACCTAAAATGCAATAAAAAAAAAAACTGAATAAAGACACAATATAACACAACATGTGGGACTCAAAGCATTGCAATGAGCAAAATGTGCTGCCTTAAATCTTCTTGTAATAAAGCCAGAAAGACTGCAACTCAAGAATCTAAACTTCTACCCTTAAAAAGGAAGAAAAAAAGCAAATAAGATGCAAAGTAACAATAATGAATAAAACAGAAATCAATGAAGTTGACAAAAGGAAAATAATAGAAACAAATCCATGAAATAAAAAAAGCACATTCTCTGAAAACAATAAAACCGATAACATCATTAGACACATCAAGAAAAAGAGAAAACAAAATAATGAAGTCAGGGAAAAATAAAACATCACTACAAGAACTAAAGACATTAAAAGGAAAGTAAGGAATCATCATTAACACTTTCATGCCAATTATCTTTGATAACACAGATAAAACTGCAAACTCCTTCACCCAAAGAAAGCATACAATTTGCTTCAAAGGTGAATACTACTAAATATTTTAAAAGAAATTATACCAATTGTGTATCAGATTTTGCAAACTATAGAAGGAACTGAACCCTTTCTAAATAATTTTATGAGACTCTTTACTCTGATGCCAAAATCCAAATCATTGCCAGAACACCACAGTCCAAAATTGCACTAGATGCACCAGGAAGAGTTTCTCCCACCAAGAGACCAGACCAGCAAGAAAACTGACAGACTCTGATATGGTTTGGCTGTGTTCCAACCCAAATCTCATTTTGAATTCCCATGTGTTGTGGGAGGGACAAAGTGGGAGGTAATTAAACCATGGGGGCAGGTCTTTCTTTTGCTATTCTCATGATAGTAAATAAGTCTCATGAGATCTGATGGTTTTAAAAAGGGGAGTTTTCTGGCCAGGTATGGTGGTTCATGAGGTCAAGAGTTCAAGACCAGCCTGGCCAATATGGCAAAACACCACCTCTACCAAAAAAAAAAAAAGTTAGCTGGGTGTGGTGGTAGGTGCCTATATCCCAGCTACTTGGGGGCTGAGGCAGGAGAACTGCTTGAACCCAGAAGGCAGAGGTTGCAGTGAGCCAAGAGAACACCACGGCACTCCAGCCTGGGCAACAAGGGTGAAACTCTGTCAAATAAATAAATAAATAAATAAATAAATAAATAAATAAATAAGGGTTTCCTGAACAAGCTCTCTCTTTGACTGCTGCCATCCATGTAAGACATGACTTGCTCCTCCTTGCCTTCTGCCATGATTGTGAGGCCACCCCAGTCATGTGGAACTGTAAGTCCATTAAACTCTTTTTCTTGCATAAATCACCCAGTCTCACATATGTGCTTATTGGCAGCATGAAAATTGACTAGCATAGTAAATTGGTACCAGGAGTGGGGTTCTGTGAAAAGATACCTGAAAATGTGGAAACGACATTGGAACCAGGCAACAGGCAGAGGTTGGAACAACTTGGAGGGCTCGTTAGACAGGAAAATGTGGGAAAGGTTGGAACTTCTTAGAGACTTGTTGAATGGCTTTGTCCAAAATGCTGATAGTGATATGGACAATAAAGTCCAGGCAGAAGTGGTCTCAGACGGAGATGAGCAACTTGTTGGGAACTGAAGCGAAGGTTCTCTTGTTAAGTTTTAGAAGAGATACTGGTAGCATTTTGTCCCCACCCCAGAGATTTGTGGAACTTTGAACTTGAGAGAGATGATTTAAGAGTATCTGGTAGAAGAAACTTCTAAGCAGCAAAGCATTCAAGAGGTGACTTGGGTACTGTTAAAAGCATTTTTTTTTTTTTAGACAAAGTCTCCTTCTATGACCCATGCTGAAGTGCAGTGGCGCAATCACAGCTCATTGCAACCTCCACCTCCCAGGTTCAAGCAATTCTCCTGCCTCAGCCTCCTGAGTTGCTGGGAATATAGACACACACCATCACACCCAGCTAGTTTTTGTACTTTTAATAGAGACAGGGTTCACCATATTGGCCAGGCATGTTTCAAACTCCTGACCTTGTGATCTGCCCACCTCAGCCTCCCAAAGTGCTGGGATTACAGGAGTAAGCTTACTACACCCAGCCAGCATTCAGTTTTAAAAGGGAAACAGCATAAAAGTTTGGAAAATATGCAGCCTGACAATGCTATAGAAAGAAAATACCATTTTCTGAGAAGAAATCCAAGCTAGTTGCAGAAATTTCTATAAGCAATGAAGAGCCGAATGTTAATCACCAAGACAATGTGGAAAATATCTCCGGGGCATCTCAGAGGTCTTCAAGGCAGCCAGCCCTTCCCATCACAGGCCAGAAGGCCTAGGAGGAAAAAGTGGTTTTGTGGGCCAGGTCCAGGGTCCCCATGCTTTGTGCAGCCTAGGGACTTGGTGCCCTGCATCCCAGCTGCTCCAGTCATGGCTGAAAAGGGCCTCGAGCCATGGCTTCAGATGATAAAGCACCAAGCCTTGTCAGCTTCAACAGGGCTCTCATGCAGAACTTCTGCTAGGGCAGTGCCAAAGGGAAATGTGGGGTTGGAGGCCCCACACAGAGTCCCTACTAAGGCACTGGCTAGAGGAGCAGTGAAAAGAAGGCCACCATCCTCTAGACCCCAAAATGGTAGATCCACTGGCGGCTTGCACCAAGAACCTGGAAAAGCTGCAGACACTCAACACCAACCCAGGAAAGCAGTCGGAAGAGAGGCTGTACCCTGCAAAGCCACAGGGGCAGAGCTGCCCAAGACCATGGGAACCCTCCTCTTGCATCAGTGTGACTTGGATATGGAGTCATGGAGACAGGAGTCAAAGGAGATCATTTTAGAGCTTTAACATGTGACTGCCCCAGTGGATTTCAGACTTGCATAGGGCCTGTAGCCCCTTTGTTTTGGCCAATTCCTCCCATTTAGAATGGCTATATTTACCCAATACCTGTACCCCCATTATATCTAGAAAATAACTAACTTCCTTTTCATTTTACAGGCTCATAGGCAGAAAGGACTTGCCTTGTCTCAGATGAGACCTTGGACTGTGGACTTTTGACTTGCTGCTGAAATACGTTAACTCTGGGAGACTGCTGGGAAGGCATGATCAGTTTTGACAAGTGAGGACATGAGATTTGGGAGAGGCCAGGGACAGAATGATATGGGTTGGCTGTGTCCCCACTCAAAACTCATTTTGAATCCCCATGTGTTATAGGAGGGACCTCGTGGGAAGTAACTGAATCATCGGGACAGGTCTTTCCCATGCTGTTTTCGTGACAATTAGTAAGTCTCTTGAGATCTGATGGTTTGAAAAAGGGGACTTTCCTTGTACAACCTCTCTCTAAGCCTGCTATCATCCAGGTAAGACATGGCTTGTTCCTCCTTGCCTTCTGCCACAATTATTAGGCCTCCCCAGTCATACGGAACTGTAAGTCTATTAAACCCTCTTTTTTGTATAAATTGCCCAGTCTCGGTATGTCTATATCAGCAGTGTGAAAACAGACTAACACAGACTCCAAGCAGATCATTCAGAGGAAGGCACTGAGAGGCGAGAGGAAGCAGATCCTGGGCTGAAAAGGGAGGAAGCTGGCAACCCTGCAAGGAGTTGAGGAGCACCAGGATTCCTTACACACCTCCAGTGGCCCCCAGAAAAAGAGTGAGTTAAATACAAATGGGGTGGCCCACTCTTTCTACAGACCTCTGGACAGACCTCTGGAATCCTCAATGTTGAAAAATTAATTTTTAAAATGTATACTTGCAAATGATGATTGAAAATTAAAACAATACCATTTATATCATCAAAGCATGAAATATACAGGGTTAAGTGTAATAAAATATATTTGAAGTTTATTCTGTGAAAATTAGAAAACAATAATGCAAGAAAGTAAAGGAGAGTGTGTATTTGTACATGTGTCTTTACATGTGTCAACTGGGTCGGAAGACTGAACGTGGTTAAATTGTAGGTTTTCTCCAAACTGTTGATCTTCAAATTCAACATAATCCTAATAAAAAATGACAGCATATATGCAGAAATTGACAAATTGATACTATGTTTTTTGTGGCAAATTGAGGGACCTAGAATAGTATTAAAAGAAAAGAAAAAGGAAAAAAGCCTGAAAAAAAAAAGAACAAAGTTGGAGGACTTATACTGCCTCATTCAAGATCCAATATGAAGCTAGAGTAATCAAGACAGCATCCGTTTGACATAAAAACAGACATCTAGAATGAGGAGGAAAAAAAGAGTTCAGAAATACTCTCCCTCATAAATGGGGCCACTGCTTTTTGACAAATGTGTTAATGTAATGCACTGGAGATAGGAAAGTCTTCCTAACAACTGAGTGTAAAACAAGTGGACATACTTATGTATATAAACATAAAAAGAACCTTATTCCAAAAACATCACCTTAATCATAGATCTAAGGTAAAACTTAATGTGTACAAATTCTAGAAGACAATGTAAGAGTTAGGCAAAGATTTCATATATATGATGCAAAAGGGAGGCATCAAAGAAAAGATATAAAAACAAAACTTCATTAAAATGTAAAAGCTCTGTTCTTTGAAATATATTATCAAGATAATGAAAAACCAAGGTGCAGTCTGGGAGAAGATATCTCCAAACCACTTATCTGACAAAAGACTTGTACCCAGGAGCTCGGAAAAAACAAAAAACAAACAAAAAACCTACTACTCTAAGAAACAGAACCCAACTAAAAAATTGGCAAAAGATGTTAAAACACTTCACCAAAGAAGAGAGACAGTTAGAAAACAGAACATAAAAAGATGCTCTACATCAATAGCTATTAGGGATTCTCTCCCAAAGCAAAACCAGAATGAAATGCTACTACCTGCCTATTAAAAAGGATAAAATAAAACCAGCTGGGTGCAGTATTTCATGCCCATAATCCCAGCACTTTGAGAGGCCAAGACAGGTGAATCCCTTGAGCCCAGGAGTTCAAGACCAGCCTGAGCAATATGGCAAAAACTCATCTCTACAAAAATAGGAAAATGAGTGGGGCATGGTGGTGCATTACCATAGTTCCTGCTACTCTGGAGGCTGAGGCAGGAGGATTGCTTGAGCCCAGAAGGTTGAGTCTGCTGTGAGCTGTGATCAAGCCACTGGACTCCAGCCTGCACCACAGTAAGATCCTGTCTCTCAATAAATAAACACATAAAAGAAAAAAAATAATATATACAAATATTACGCACAGTGCTACACAGAGCTGACAAAGTTGTCAAGAAACTAAAACCTTTATACCTAGAATCATGAAAATAGAAAAGTACATGGCAATTCTGTAAAAGAGTTTGGTATTTTAAAGGTTAAGCATGCATTTAAGAATATGTATTCCATTCCTAGGCATTTAGCTGAGAAACAAAAATATGTTTGATATTTTAAGCAAATGTTTGTAGCAAATTTAATCATAATAGCTAATGACTGAAAACACCGTCAAAGTCCATTAACTAGTGAGTGGAGAAACGAATTGTGATAAAGCTACAATGAATACTACTCAGTATTTTTTTTAAATATACTGTGATGTATGATACAACATAGTTCAACCTCAGATCTATTATGCTGAGTGAAAGAAGCCAGACACAAAAGACAACTTACAGCATGATTCTATTTATATGAGATTCTGAAAAAGGCAAATTACAGGGACAGAAGTCAGATGGGGTCGCCGGGGCAGGGAGGATAGAGGTGATGACTACAGTAGGGAAGGAGGGAACTTGGTGGGATGATTGAACTGCTTTGTTGTTGTTGCTGTTGTTGTTGTTATGGTTTTTAAGACAGTCTCGCTCTGTCGCCCAGGCTGGAGTGCAATGGTGCGATCTTGGTTCCCTACAATCTCTGCCTCCCAGGTTCAAGTGATTCTCCTGCCTCCATCTCCAGAGTAGCTGGGATTACAGCCAACCACTACCATGCCTGGTTAATTTTTGTATTTTTAGCAGAGATAGGGTTTCACCATGTTGTCCAGGCTGGTCTCAAACTCCTGACTTTAGGTGATCCTCCCTCCTTAGCCTCCTAAAGTGCTGGGATTACAGGCATGAGCCACTGCACCCAGCTCAAACTGTCTTCTATCTATCTCCCTTTTGGCTGTGGTCACATGACAGTACAGATTTGTAAAACTTCATGGAATGCTAAACCAAAACAATTGAGCTCTGTAGTATGTATATTATACATCAAATCCTGAATATCCTGAAACAAACTTGAATTTAAAAAAAAAAAAAAAAACCATCACATATTCTTACTCCTAAGTGGGTGTTGAACAATGAGAACACATGGACACAGGGAGGGGAATATCACACACTGGGGCCTGTTGAGGGATGGGGGAATATGGTGGGAGGGACTAGGAAAGGGATAGCATTAGGAGAAATACCTAATGTAGATGATGGGGTGATGGATGCAGCAAACCAACATGGCATGTGTCTACTCTACCTATGTAACAAACTTGCATATTTTCCACATGTACCCCAGAACTTAAAGTATAATTTTTAAAAAGTTAATCATGTGACAGAGATCAAAAGTCTTAAGGCCACCAAAAAATAATCCTTTGTGGGATAGGCAGGTGAGACCTAGGGGAGGAGATGGGGTAGTTTGCCTTCTAAAAGAATAGCTTACAGTAAAATGCTCCGGAAAGCAGAACTTTGGGAAAATAAAAATCAAAGCACACACCCAATGACGAAGAGCTTGCATTCTTAGTAACTGCACCATCAAAAGCTCATAAAAAGATTAATACAGTCCCCATGGTAAAATGCATATAAAAATAAGTGCTTTAACAAAATAATGTCATAGCATCTTACCCTCTCTTCCTCTACGCATTTATCCAAGACACCTGTAACCAGCTGGTATCTACTGATCTTTTCTATTCATTCTAATTTTTCTTCTCTAGATAACATAAGATGCCAGAACAAGTAGTTGAACAATGTTGATTCTGAATATAAATACAAAAATGTTTTCCTCACCAAAAAAATGGTAGGTATGTGAAGAAGATGAATATGTTAATTAGCTTGAATTAGACATTCCACAATATAAACATATCAAAACAACATGGTGTACCCCATAATATGCATGTTTTGTCAAATAAGAAAATACCTATATAAATAAATAAGGTGCTTTAAAAGTACTCCATCAAATTGAACACAGAAACACCTATATCTTGCAGAAACTTAGGTTGAATATCATTGTGAATACACTTTCTATTACATCACAGAATAATAAATTCTGACTCCTACACTAAAGAAACTAGAACTACAAACAAAAGTAGCACTCCCTTTCAAATCTCCTGATTCACAGGTCTTTGAGTTTGCCCCCTTTCAATATGAGATCCCTCACAGAAAACATAGGTCTAAAGAACATTTGAAAGTGGATGGGGCCGGGTATGGTGGTTCCTTACTGTAATCATAGCACTTCGGGAGTCCAGAGCAGGAGGATCACTTGAGCCTGGGAGTTTGAGCACCCTGGCCAACATGGCAAAATGCCATCTCTACAAAAAATACAAAAATAAGCCAGGTGTGGTGGCATGGGTCTGCAGTCCCAGTTCCTCAGGAGGCTGAGATGGGAGGATGACCTGAGCCTCGGAGGTTGAGGTTGCAGTGAGCCATGATCACCCCACTGCATTGCAGCCTGAGTAACAGAGTGCAACCATCTCCAAAAATACAAAGATAAAGTGGATGAATGAGGAAAGGAAGGAAACCACCTTTTTTATATACTGCTAGGTTTGATTTTGTCATTTTTGAGTATTTCTGCATCTATGTTAATGAGTAATATTGACCTGTAGCTTTATTTTCTTGTATTGTTTTTGTCTGATTTGGTATCAGGGTAATTAACGTATCCTCATAAAATGAACTGGTAAATATTTTCTTCCTCCTGTTTTCTACACAAAAGCAGACACCATGCAGGCATGTTGTTATTTCATCTTTAAATGTTTTGTAGAAATCATCTCGCCAGGAAACCATCTAAGCCTTTCTATTTTTCCTTTTTGGAAGGTTTTAAATTATGAGTTCAATTTCCTTAATAACTATAGAATTATTCAGGTTACCCATTTAATGTTAGTGTTGGTAGTTTGTGTTTCTTCAGGATTTGTTCCATCTGCTCTAAGTTGTCAAATATGTATGTAGAGTTGTACATAGTATTCCCTTACTACCATTTTAATGGCTGCATGGTATATAACGATATTCCCAGTTTTGTTGCCAGTGTTGGTAACCTGTGTCTTCTATCTCTTTTTCTTTGTCAGTCTTGTTAGAAGACTGTCAATTTTATTGATCATTCCAATGATCCAGCACTTTGTTTCGCTGATTTTTTCCAATATTTGTCTCTCTTGAATTCCATTGATTTTTGCTATTATCTTTCTTATGTCTGTCTTTCTGTTTGCTTTGGTTGCATTTCCCATCCCTCTTTTTTTTTTTCTCTCTCTAGTCTTTAGCTGGGAGATGAGATTACTGTTTAGGACCTGTCCCCTTTTGTAATGTATGCATTTAGTGTTATAAATTCTGCTTTCAGCGCTGCTCTGGTTCTGTCCACCCATTTTTTGTATAATGCATTTTAATTTTCATTCAGTAGAATGTACTTTTTAAATTTCTTTGGAGCATTCCTCTTTGAGCCATGAATAATTTAGAAGTGTGTTGTTTAGTTTCCAAATGTTGGGAGATATAATCCCCCTTTAAATCAACAAATCACCATTCCATGATGGTTGAGCCATGGCAAGAACGAAGCAAAATGTTTCACCAATGGAACACATTTTTATATATAATTAAGTACAACATAAAAAAGCATCGGAGACTAGAAAAGAGTATTAAAATGATCGTGATTTCCCTAGATTCTAAGAGAAAACAACTATGGAATGTGGAAAACATGCTTATCTGGGAAAACTTGAGAATTAGAGAAACACATACTACTCTTTGCCAGTGACTAGTTAATCAGTAAGCCTGGTAAGGAAGACATGAGCACATGATCCTTTTGTAAAACATTAGCTCTGCTTTCGTGACACTATGACTGGCTCTGCAAAGACTCATTCTGCTTTCATTTTTATAAATTAGCTAATACCACTAAAAGGAGCCAAATTACCCCAAAAAAAGATTCACTTATGATTTATATTTCCATTAGGAAAACAGACAATTTAAAATTCAAGCAAAGAAATGAAGTACCCGTAAAGAAATTGTCTACTTTGAAAAAGGAAATACACCATCTCTTAACATGTGCTGATTAAAACAAACAAAAAAAAAATACTTTGCTAAAAATTCCATAAAAACCCAAAATTCTTTTAAAGCAACATATTTCTTTGCTACTCCGTATTTAGCTTTACCAAGGGTAGGTACATTGGCAACAGAAATATGTGAAACAGAAATTACAGTCACAAGAGAGCAGACAAATGACCTATGCTGCTTCTGCTCCTGTTATTTCAGGGGAACGGAAAGAAAGAAATCCAAGGAGAAAATATCCATCGCCCCCAGGGGTCCGAGGCCAAAGCTGCAAACAGGGCCGATCTGGAAAAGGTGGTCAGCAGCAGTAAAGGGAATTGACAGAGAGCTTAATTTTTAGGATATGAGAATAGAAGAGGCTGGAGTTTCAAAGAATAATCAAGGAATCAGTAGTGGATTTCTTACTTGTTAACTTGTTTTCTGACTTTGGTTCAACCACCACGATTCTCAGGGTGACCATTCTCTAGCTCTGAAGTACACAGTAGAGAACACATGTTTATTAAAGTTCCCTTCCAGATGAAAAATATTATGATTCCAATATTTATTAGACATCTACCTTAAAGGACATGAAAAATATGGCAAATGGGAGGAAAGAATAAGCACTGAATCAAAACAACAGGATCAGATCCTCATGCTACATTTTACTATCTGTGTGGCTTCAGAAAGTCACTGAAAGCATCTGAAGTCTATATTGTTCAACATTGACGATTGTTGGAAAAATAAATGTGATGACATGAATTAAAATGCTTTGTAAATTATAAATATACAGTGGGATATTATGGTCAGTGGTCAATATTTGAAGAACAGAATTAGTAAAGCCTTGTGAGCTAAGGACAGGGAAGACTAGTCATTGTAAGAGATAGCAATCTCCAGTCTCCATTCGTAGTTGGACGATCACACCTGAGTTTTAAGAAGCTGGATCTGCAAATGTTTCTAAGCAAAATTTACAGTATAAGTATCTTTAAAAACAAATAAGATCCTCTGGACAAAAGGTATGAAGTTTTTTTTTGTTGTTGTTGTTTTTTTGTTTTTTTTTTTCCATGTTTTCCCAGCTCAAAGACTTGTGAATCTGTTTTTTCCTTTTGGGAAAAAAAAAAAAAAAAAAAAAAAAAAAAAAAAAAAAAAAGATTTTATCCAGCTCCAAAACTCCTGAGTGTACTACAGAGGGAGACAATAATCTGCACGATTTGGGGTCACTAATATCTACAAAGCAGTTGGTTATGGAAACTCTAGGTCATTTATGGAGAAGAAATAAACTCTGAAAACAATCAAAGGTATATACTTTTGCTCTTATTATATATCCAGACCCTTTAGTTGTCTCCATTACAGCAGCCACGATTCCGTGACAAGTTCTCATTACCTCCAGCATGGAGCATCACTAGGTCCGTATAATTGGATTCCCTGACTCCAGTCTTGTGCTCTGCCAGGACAATCAATTTTACACAAAGCTTCTGTTCTAGGAACATCAAATATTTTTTGCACTTTGCATCCTAACATTCCCTTTCTAGAAAACATGCCTTTCCCAATATCTCAAGGGAGTCTCAGATGTTTCTCTCTCCTTCTAAGGAGATTTCCTAATTCTCCACATTCAAGCCTTTTGTTTCCACCAAACTTCACGATTCCTGAGATTAATCTTTATGCTTTGCGGAGTTCCTTTCCTCTCAGCTATGCATTTTTAGATTGCCTTAGCTGTCCTTTAAAAATTCCAAACATGGCCAGGCGCAGTGATTCATGCCTGTAATCCCAGCACTTTGGGAGGTGGAGGAGGGCAGATCATGAAGTCAGGAGATCGAGACCATCCTGGCCAACATGAGTAAACCCCTTCCCTACTAAAAATACAAAAATTAGCCGGGTTTGGTGGAACATGCCGGTAGTCCCAGCTACTTGGGAGGCTGAGGCAGAAGAATAGCCTGAATCCAGGAGGCAGAGGCTGCAGTGAGATGAGATCTCGCCACTGCACTCCAGACGGGGCGACAGAGCGAGACTCCCTCTCAAAAAACAAAAATTCCAAACATACCAGGCACATTTGTTTTCCACTTTCTCTGCCAGATTTAAAGTGTGTTCCAGAGTAGTGGTTCTCAAACTTTGGGCTGTATCTGAGTTATCTGGGAAATCTGACAAAAATATAAAGGTTCAGGCTTTTTCCTTACATGAATCTCAGCCTTTTTATAACTTTCTACTTCTCTAAGTAAGGGCAATGATAGACATGGATGTTTAAAAGTTACTGTTGGGGTTTGAGGTAATAGGAGTCAGCTGTGACAGAAAGGTTCACTTTCAAGTAGTTAACTACTTAAGTTCTACATTTTAGAATGAAGATCAGCCCCTGCGTCAGGTTCATCCAACTTATGGCTACTCCCTCAAGCCTATTCTGAATTTCTGAGATATTATTTGCTAGAGTATGAGACTATCATTGTTAAATATTATATTGCATCAATTTAAGAGATATATTTTTTCACATTATAATGTCCTTGAAATTGGGTCATATCTTAAAATATAGGACATCTTATAATTATTTATCAGCATCTTTTATTCCACATTAGCAGCTAACATAATGGTGCTTTTTACAATCAAGTTTTCTTAGATTTGGTGAAATATAATAGCAAAGACATCAAGATAAGAAAACTCTACTCTAACTCAAAGTTAAAAGAGAAGACGTAACCCAACAGGCTCAGTAAGTATTATGGAAATAAAGTGATAGAATAATGTAATATTATATGATTAACTGAATTCAGGCGAGGATACTTAAATATGAAAATTTTCAGGGGGAATTTGTCATCTGGGCAGTTTTGTAAAAATACAGAGGAGTCTAGTCTCTTTCCTTAAAAGAATTTCAGCCTTTTTATGATGTATTAACTGTCCAAGTAAGGACAGTGATATACATGGAAATCTGAAAAGTATTGCGGAGATCTGGGATAAAACAATTGGTGATCTAATATCTAATTACCCAGAGAACTGAGGCTTATTCCATCTAACCGCCAATTTGGTCTGCTAAAGGATGAGGCATGGACCACATCTCAGTTCTGAATTGTCTCTTGACTTGTGGGTCACCAAACTTAAGTTCATCCTAAGAACACTTCAAAAACCAGAGGTGTCTCTATCTGTATAACAAACTACCCCAGATTTAGTGGCATGAAACAATGACTTTTTTTTTAACTATTGGTGCCTATCATGGTTCCAGGGATTACCTGGACTTGGCTAAGGGGAGTTTACATGGGACTTGCATATGGATGTATTATTAGCAAAATCATGAGTGGCTGGTGCTAGAGACAGCCCATATGTTTGATGCCTGGGTGGGAAGACACAAACAGCTGGGAGCTGAAACAGAGGGGCACCTTGGGCATCTCCATGTGGCCTGTTTATGAGGTCTCTATAAGACACTAGCTTCATAGTCATACCTCTTATATGCAGGCTCCTGGCTGCAAAGGTGAGTGTCTCCAGAAAGACAGACAGAGAGAGAAAGAGAGAGAGAAAGAGAGAGAGAGAGAGAGAGAGAGAGAGAGAGAGAGAGAGAGAGAGAGAGACAAAGACAGAGACTGAGACCAAGTACCTATGAAAATTGTGTAGCTCTTCGTGACCTAGCCTAGGCAGGCATGAGTCTGCTGCATCATATTTGCAAGAATTGAATCATTAAGCCTATCTATAGTCAAGAGAAAGATAATTAAATTTATGGATATGTTTTAAAACCACCATAAAGAGACATCCTAAATGTTAGTGATCATTCTCTGAATCCAAAATTCAAATCTTGCATTTTAAATAATCTGAAAGTTAACCAACACAAAATCTTTTTTCATTCTTAAAAAATTATAAAAGTTAATGCAATATATTCATTAGGAAAAAAATAAGGTGTAACTAAATCGGAGTAGTATGCTGAGTCAACCAGAACTCAAAACAACCTATAAAAATAGAAAAACCCACCCACCAAAATACGCGATGGCTGTCTTTCCGAAACACAATTTGGATCAACACAAAATCTCTCAAAAAAGATGCTTAAAGTAGCATAAATAATGTTTCTTTGTGAAATGTTAATTGTTTACTACTACATATTGAAGATAATTTTAAAGTACATTATAAAAGAACTTGTGTCCCTCGAAATTAATTATTTCAGGTTAGTGGTTGATTTTATTTCTTATCTATGAACTGCACCCAGAGAGTTATGAGGCCTACAGGTCTGAATAATCAAGACAATAAATATCCTCTATGTTTTCATATTTTTCAAAGAAATAAATATTAAATAGGTAGATGCCCACTGTTTGTGATTTTGACTCAACTTTTAAAACTTGCACATTTGGATTTGAATGCTACAAACAGGACCCACCAAAATAACTCAGCATCACTTCATTTGATTTAAGAATCTCAAGTGTGTAAGTGTAGGAATCCATTCTGTTTAGAGTAAAATAAAATCTCCAGAATCAGCATTCTGGCACTTATTTTCAACATAATATAGACATAGCAGGAAACTGTAGGTTTAACAGGAGGCACTACTGGTAAATAACACATTAAATTTTAAAATAAGAAATACCCAAAATCTGACTGTCTGTCCATGTATCTATATACTAAAGTAATTTGGAAACGCCACTTTTTAATGACCATATCTACCCTATCAGGCAGCCACTGACAACTGTGAAATGAATAACATAAAATATCTAGAATATTTTTGTTGATGATACTACTATAACAAACATTGAATTCTCACCAGAAACCTATGAGGGCAATAATATTCTCTCTATTTCAGATCTGAGACATCTACTGTATAAATCACCCAATTCTATATAAGTGTTCAGGGAATCATTTGAATTCCTTATAACAAACAATAGTGAACATAAAAGCAAGGTAACCTTCCAATGTTCAACCTTTACCGTCTCGTTTCTCACTAATCCATGTTAGAGACACCTTGCTTTCTCATGCCAACCCCTTGTTGAATTTCAGCATTACTCCTAGCCTTATAAGATGTCTAAAGATTTTTAATCTCAGAGCCAAAACACAAAAAAATTAATAAGCCCTCAAGCCCACCCCTACCCCGTAAGTCATTACAGTTAAAGAATTATCTAAAGTTGGAATATGGATCACTGTGTTTAGGGCATAAATTGACTAAGTCTGTAAAAAATGTCTTCTGATCACATACTGTTCACCAGGCAATAGAACAGAACAGTTAAAACAAAATTATGGAGCTTTTATTCTGGATTGAAGTTGAGAGAGACAAAATACAAATGACAAAATAAACACAATAGACATACTACAATAACAGCTAGTAGTGAGAAAGAGAAATGAAGCAGGCCAGGATATGGAAGAGTGGGCTCTCTGGGGTGGTGACATTTCAACAGAGGTGATGTTATAGCTTGTCTAGACAAATCACATAACCTCTGTATGTCCATGTTTCCTCATCTGTAAAATGAGGAAGCGGACTAGAATGACATTTAATGGATCTTCAAGCCTTGAAGTTGTATGATTCTGAGCCCTTTCATTCACAAGAAAACCTCCCAAAGAAGAGTTTAGTCTAATAGCTCATCTAGTATCCATCCACCAATTCCAGTGGAACCAACAGTATCAATCAATTGCACTCCCCTATGAATAATACCTTCCACCCCTAGAAGTGAAGGTCTGCTCTCTTCTTTTTAATCTGATAAAGCATTCTGGTAAATATCACAATGCAAGAGAAACAATATTTCTAAGCATCAGCAAGGAATGTGTCAGGATTCCACACTGGCTGATCTTGTGGATCAGAGAGGGCGAGAGATGTAATTTTGTAATTTACCACTCAAATTCTCACAACCTGAAAAAAAAATTAGTGAATCAATTTTAATACAAAAAACCCAGTCCACTTTTTTTTCTCTGACATGAAGAATGTTATTATGTAAATAGTGTCAGGATGTAGGGATTACTTAAGGGGAGGCAGCAATTCTGAAAACATAGATTAAAGAACAAGAACGCACAGTGACATCTCAAGCTCTGCTTCATAGGCTGAACGTAGCAAGATGTGCCAGTAACACATGCAAAATTGTATACTAGCATTTAGAAAACCAGTGTACAAGGATAATATGGAAAGTCAAATCTTGGTAGCAACAAATATTGGACAAAATCTCCTTAGATATTTTGGCAATCGGTTTAAGTTAGAATAATCAATAGTAAGAAGTTCCCCCAAAACCGTCACCCTAGGATTTTGCTACCTAAAGTGTGGTCACTGGACCAGCTAAATCAGCGTCACCAAGAGCTTTCAGAAATGCAGAATCTTGAGATCTACTCCAGACTTACAGGATCAGACTCTGCATGTCAGAAAGATTCCCAGGTGATTCAGTATGCACAACCAAGCTTCAGAAACCACATCATAGGCTGTAAAATCAGATCAGGTAAAGGTCTAGTCTATCCTAGAGAGGGCACAACTGCAAGACAGGATCAGCACATATTAACAGGATTGGCACATATTAACGAGATTCAGATCAGCTGGAGAAGGGTATGGACAAACTCAAATCTCTAAAACCATCAAGACTATTCTAAGGTTGGGAACATTTGGTTTGGAATGTGTTATTTGGAAAGGCGGCCACTAGCCACATGTGGATATTTAGCTCATAATACAAGGCTGGTCAAAAATAAAAGGTGCTAGAAGCATAAAATACACTTCAGACTGCCAAAGCTTAGTCATAAAAAAACAAACATAAACTGTCTTTTTTATAATTTTATACTGAAAATGTCAAAATAATACGTTGGAGTGTTGGTTTAATACAAACATAGTATTAAAATTAATTTCACCTGTTTCTATTGTACTTTTTTAACATGGCTACTAGAAATTTTAACTTGCATATGTGGCAAACATTTTATTTCTACTGGTAATGTTGCTTTAGAGACAATAAGAGCAGGTACTCTAGTTCTTTTCTGTTTTTGTTTTTTGTTTTTTGTTTTTTCAGACCAAGTTTCACTCTTGTTGTCCAGACTGGAGTACAATGATGCGATCTCAGCTCACTGTAACCTCCGCCTCCTAGGTTCAACTGATTCACCTGTCTCAGCCTCCAAAGTAGCTGGAATTACAGGTGCATGCCACCACGCCTGGCTAAGTTTTGCATTTTTGGTAGAGATGAGGTTTCATTATATTAGTCAGGCTGGTCTCGAACTCCTGACTTCAGGTGTTCCATCCACCTCAGCCTCCCAAAGTGCTGGGATTACAGGTGTGAGTCACCCCGCCCAGCCCAGTAGTTCTTTTCAAACATGTGAAATGCTGTCACATAGCAGAAGTGTTAACCTGGCTCAGTCCAGAAACAAGAATCAGAACGCTGCTTTAATAGTGTTTGAGCAGCAAAGGCAGGTAACAAATCATTCTTTCCCAACAATGCCCAGTAGGGAAAGTCATCTCTCCAAAAGATCCATCATTAAATTCGACACTCAGAAAAAGGTTTCACTTCTTGTCTTACCAAAAAATGTGAAAATATGGCAATAAAAATAAAACAAGAAAACCAAATTACCTATCAAAAGGTAATGTCTCCTGAGTAGTTCCTGATGCACTCTCCTTTTGCCTCCAGAGAATAATTACAGAAATTATTTTATTTTCCCTTTAGAGAATGATAGATGGACAACCAGGGAGGCAAGAGCATCATCAAAGGGATTGACATTCAGGTTTGCAAAAGAACATTTTTCTGAAGATGGCACCTACTTTTGTTAAACTTCCTCATGGATACATTACAGATCATTCACTGGAACAAATATTTGCTGTCTTGAGACTGTCAGGATTCCCAGGCAACCTGTATCATCAGTATACCAGGAGGAAAAAGTAAATAAGTAAAACTACCCTGTGTCCATAAACCTGATCTCAACAAAGTATCAAGACTGTCAGCAGAGTTTAGCAAAAAAAAAGTCTATCTCATCACTATGATATTTAAGGCAATACTCCAAGAAAATAACTATCTTACCTTATTAACAAGATAAAGCTACAATAATATAGCTCATATTTCACGAGTTCTACATAGTTCACCTTCTAGATGTGTATTAGAAATGCTAAATAATTTGTATCCTAAAAAATGACTCTTTGATTCTATTTGATCAACAACAACAACAACAAAAAATCCCTTTTTTCCAAGGGTGGTTTGTTTGATTTTCTTTAGCAGAACCTGGTTTTACAGGAAAAATAAAAGATTATATTCTTTGTACTGGCACAGAAAATCTTAACAATAGTTTGTTCAAATTATAAAATATCAGTGGTCCACAGTGTTTCAAACACTGCTGTCTTTAAGATAACAATCTAGATTAAATAATATTCAGTTTGAATTTTCAGTTTCTGGGAGGCAGAGGTTACAGTTTGAGTGCCAGTTCTCACCAATTTCAATCTGTATATGAGATTTTAGTTCACTTATCATCTACTGAGGACATTGGCTATTGTACTAATTCCTCCAGCTTTAACTTTCCATATTCCACATTTTTTATGAAAATGGAATGGAAAAAAATGACTTCCTATTTAACTAAAGCCCATGCATATCTATTTTAATAAAAATAGGTGTTATTTAGGGATGAACATCTTTATAGAAACTTTTAATATGTTTCTAAGAAGTCTGTGTAATAGCTCCTTGAAGAATTTTTTAAAGTTTATAAATCAATGTATCGTGCATGCACTGTGAACATCTTGAAGGGATGGATAGACTGAAATACACACACACACACACACACACACACACACACACACACACACTGCCAGATTTTGAAGTCAACTAATGCAATCTCTGAAGCCAAATTAGGATTCACATTTGTAGATTCCCATTAAGATGAAAGCAATCTTCAGTTATACTTACTTCATTCTGAAAACTGGAAAATATTTTATAGCATAAAATAGTTCTGACATTAATTTTACAAAAAGTTATAGAACTTTCTAACTGTAAAACTAATGAATTCAGGGAGCACCTGTTGTTTAATCTGAACTCTTTCAGAGGTGCTATGTATATTCTGTTACCAGCATTCTGATGAATTGATTTTTTAAAATCTCAATAACTAGCTTATGTTTCTAATCAATCACTGTATTTGCCTGGCAAACTACTTTCTTCCTACTAAACTTCAAATATAGTAAGTCATGTTAATATTTTTAATCAATCTTCAGAGGAAGTGCCTGAGTTGCAGTTGGATATCCTGAGATTGGCTACACATAAAGGCAGGAAGGTGAAGATCAGGGAGTTAGCTCTTAACTGACTGGGGGGGTTGGGGAGTAGAAGGGCAGGAAGCCATCATTTTCATGAACAAGAGCTAGCGTGTGATTGTAACTAGAGTCACTTACTGTATCATGGCAAGAAACCTGACTCTCCAGTGGCTACTAGCTGAGGACTCACAAGGAAGCCACAGCTATGTTAGGACAGCAGCTTTAACATGGAAAGCAGGTTTCTACCATCAACTTTTAGGGCGTGCAATAGCCAGGACCTGAATGCTTGTCTTAGCACCATCTTGAATGTGACCTGCCAGTCAGCTTTATAAAATCAGGGTCTAAACATGTTGTTTTCTTTTTTTATTAACTGCTATATCAATAGCTCCCAGTATAGTACTTTAAATAAGAACTACTTTTAAATGAAAAAGTAAATCTCATCTACTCCATGGTGGCTGTTATGGACTACCTTATGCCCTCCCAAAATTCATAGCATCCTAACCCCAGTACCTCAGAATGTGACCTTATTTGGAAACAGAGTCACTGAAGATGTAGTTAATTAAGATGAGGTCATACTGGAGTAGGGTGGGCTTCTAAACCAACATGACTGGTGTCCTTAAGAAAAGGAGCATCACATGAAGATGAAAACAGAGCTCGGAACGAAGACACAAAAGCCAAGTAACATAAAAGATTGTTAGGGAACTACCAGAAACCTGCAACAGACTCTCCCTCACAGCCCTCAAAGAAACACCTTGGTCTTTGACTTTGATCTCCAAAATTGCACTTCCATTCATTAATCCACTCAGTTTGTGATGCTTTGTTACAGAAACCCTAGCACACTAATACAATAGTCAAGATGATCTATAGTTTGATATTACAAACAAATCAAGGAAAGGTTAAATCTGAATAAAATCTATAGGATATCAAGGCTAACAAAGAATTTTTTTCAAGGGATGTGTAGCACTATATTTAATGTTTGGGTCCTTAATAAATTGTGATTAGCCTATATTTAGAAAAGCATAAACGTATCAAACAAATTAAACCAAGACATCTAAAATGTAAACCCTGTGAGAAAGAGAAACTTTGATTTGTACATTGACACATCTCTGGAACACAAACCACAGCCTAGCACATCAAGGCCACAAACCACAACAATTTCTAAATGAATGAATGGCTAACACAGAGAATAATTATTCCAAATACAGGAACAAATTGGTGAACCTGCTTAACGAAACATTAAAAACTAAAAATCCAAACCAGAAATAGGTATAAAAAGAAACTTTTTTAACTATTTCTATTTGGAAAATTTTGTGATTGTTTTATTAAGTGAATGTCAGTCACTAAAGATAGAAATATTAATGGAAAAATTAGAAATGTGGCATATGAGTTGTCAGTTTGAGAAAAATGCAAGTACAGTAACATTTTCAGTATCTCAACAAGCCATCAAATTTTTGCTTCATACTGTACAGATGGCAAAGGTGCTGTTTTTTTTAAGCATCAATTAGAAGTAACTATATATCCACATATGGAAGATAGAAACCAGACCCCTATCTCTCACCATATACAAAAATCAAATCTAAATAGATTAAAGACTTAAATGTGAGACCCAAAACTATGAAATTAGTTGAAGAAATCCTAGTGAATTAATGCTTCATGAATTTCAACTGGACAAGAATTTTTTGTAATATGATCTCCAAAGCAGAGACAATAAAAGCAAAAATAGACTAACAGGGTTACATCAAACTCAAAAGCTTCTGAACAGCAAAGGAAACAATAAAGTAAAGAGACACTCTACAGAACAGGAGAAAGTATCTGCAAAATATGCATCTGAGAAGGGGCTGATACTCAGACCTTACAAGGAACTCAAGCAATTCAATCACTTAAAAAAAAAAAAAAAAAAAAACTGATTTTTAAACAGGCAAAAGACCATATATCAAAATCACAATTAGGATCCTTTCTCACTCCAGTTAGAATGGCTATTATCAGACAAAAAGATACGCAGACAAGAATACAGAAAAAGGGAATTCAGTACATTGTTGGTAGGAATGTAAATAAATTAGTTCAGCTATCATAGAAAACAGTATGAAGGTTCATCAAAAAATTAAAAATAGAACTATGGTATGATCTAGCAGTCCCAACAAAGAAAATAAAATCAGTATGTCAAAATTATAAATAAATAAATATGCATACCCATGTTTACCGCAACAGTATTCATAATAGCCAAGATATGGAAATCAATCTAAAAGTCTTCTACAGATGAATGGAGAAAGAGAAAGTGATATATGCACATATGCACAATGGAATACTATTCAGCCATAAAATTGCATGAAATACTGTTATTTGCAGCAACACAGATGAGTCTGGGGGACATTATGTTAAATGAACTAATTCAGGCACAATAAAACAAATACAACATAACCTCACTTATTTGTAGAATATAAAAGAGTAGACTTCACAGAAGTAGAGAGTAGAATAGTGGTTACCAGAGGCTGGGAAGGAGGAGGGGGAGGCAGGTATCAGGAGAGGTTGGTCAGTAGTTACAAAATTACAGTTAGGAAGAATAAGCTGTTGTGTCCTATTGCTCAGTAGGGCAACCACAGCAGGTAACAATGTGATTATACGTTTCCAAATAGAAGATTTTAAATGTTGTCCCCCTAAAGAAATGATAAATGTTTAAGGTGCTGAATACCATAATTACTCTGCTTTGTTCATTGTACTATATATACATGCATTGAGACAGCACATTATACCCCATGAATATGTGTAATTATATGTGGCAATTATAAATTTAAATAAAACTAAATGTGAAAAGAAATTATGAGAAATTATGTGGAAATAGATACTAAAATTTTTAAATAAGCATAATTATGCCAACATATCTACAGATACTTTCATTAATTAATTACTTTTGGGTTACAATGTCAAGTGTCAAACAGAAAAATATTTCAGTAGCAATGGCAATTATGTTAAAAACTGGACATTGTTTAGAATTATGTTAAAAGTTATTTAATGCTTATTATATTTTAAAATACCAATGAGAATCATAAATTCCTATAGTAACAATTTTCTATACTTCTACACATCATTTTCATAGATTTTTATCTCATGTGAGACAAAAGTTTGCCTTAATTTCTTTTAGTCAACAATGAGTATTAAAATATTTATAAATTACTTCCTTATGTTTAAACATTGCTACATTTTACGGGAGAAAAATTATAACCTGGTCTAAAAAAGTGTATGTTTCAAGAAAAAAAAATGATGCAGACATCCAGTTTTAAATTATTTGTATTATAATTAGGCATAGAGAAATACAACTAGGCCAGAAGTCCTTAAGTTTACAGAAACCACACACTTAAAAATGTAAAATTACAAAATAAATGAAAAAATAATTATGAAATAAAATTCAAAATAACAGCATTAATATAGTGTGTTTGATGTTGTAGCTTTGGAAAAATAATGACTACCCATAACGTGAATTTGGAACTCACTGGCAATGGTATAGATCTTAGCGTGTTTGATGTTGTAGCTTGGGAAAAATAATGACTACCCATAACGTGAATTTGGGACTCACTGGCAATGGTATAGATCTTTTCAAATTTGGTGTTTTCATTTTCATCCGACCTTATTCATGCAATAACAATGACTGCTTCCTAAGGACATGCTGGCCTTCACTTAACATAAACCCTTCATGAATGTCCTAAGCTTACATCATGTTGGTTCAGGCTGCATCTTCCACACCCAAAGCTTCTGGTAGAGAGCTTCTATACACATAGCTCCACCTATACTACATGCTGGGAGAGACATATGGTATATGTGGATTGTGTATCAAGTGAGTCAAATCCTGACCCAAACCTGCTAGATAAGAATATTTCATTATCTTGTCCAGGATGATTCCCATGAGATCCAGACTAGATAAGGCAGAAGGATCCCTTAACAGTCTTTTGGAAACGTCAGGAAAAAGTACACACTTCCTGTTGTTGCTCAACTTCTAGCACATAAACTAGGAGCTCCCACTGACATATTACACTATTTGTAAAGAGCCTGCTGAAGATGAAGTTAGTAATGAAGAAAGCAGAACTAATAGACGGTATGGGTCAATTATAATGCTGCTAATACAGGCATACCAAAGACTGGGTAATTTATAAAGAAAAAGAGGTTTAATGGACTCAGAGTTCCACATAGCTAGGGAGGCCTCACAATCATGGCAGATGGCAAAAGGCACATCTTATATCGCAGCAGGCAAAAGAGAGAAAAAAACAAGCAAAAGGGGTTTCCCTTTATAAAACCATCAGATCTTGTGAGACTTCTTGACTACCATGAGTAAGAACAGCTGGGGGAACTGCCCCTATGATTCAATTATCTCCTATCAGGTCCCTCCCACAACATATGAGAATTACGGAAGCTACATAATTATGGGAGCTACATAATTCTCACACGTTGTGGAAGAGACCTGGTGGGGTGAGATTTGGGTGGGGACACAGCCAAACCATGTCAGACAGAAAGAGAAAAAATGAGCCATGACCACAGAACATGGAGAATGAGCAGATCTCTAGCCTTTTTAATGAGAGTCTATAAATTTCATATTTCCTGTGACTCCAGGTTAAGTTCATTCTCTATGATTTCCAAAGGGAGTCCCAACTAATCAGAAAACTGCCACTGGCTACAAGTGATATGCCCAGAATAAAGAACTGGTTTGTCTGGGGGTAGGGTTTAACTGGTGAGCACACTGCCCTTGACCAGAAAGGTAGATATTCACTATCTGTTAGTAAAGCGGCTGTTAAACTCCTATGTATCTCAGACCACAAGCTAGGGCGTTTGAGGACTTGGTGAAGTATGCTAGATGATTTTCATGACCTTGTGTAAATTTCTCCAAAGAACAGGCAGTCGTACACCCAGACTGGCACATTAAGAAACAGAGAAAAGAAAATAAATGTATGACCATAGTGGCACATTCCATGAATGGCCAGGAACCCAGAATGGCTGAGTAGGAAAACCATAAGCCTTGCAGAGTTGAAAACCAAATCTAGTCCAAGGCTCAGACCTCTTTTTCCAGCAATCTGGCAATAAGATATGAGGTTTAAAATACACCCAGCACTCCATTGATGGGTGCAGCCAACCACTGGGCACATGTATATTTATGTAACAAACCTGCATATTCTGCACATGTATCCCAAAATGTAAAGTATAATAAAAAATAGTAATAAATTACTCTAAATAATAAATTACTCTAAAAGAAGAAATGCACCTAGCAGCTGAGGGCAAGGAATACAGGTCGAAGATGAGCTGAGGTGCTAATACAGAGCTCTCATGTATATGCTAAGACCAAAGGCAAAGAACACCATCATGGAAAGACACTTCACTCCACTCCACCAAAACTCCATGGAAATGAGAAACGTAAGTGAAAAAAAGGAGGATAAAATGTTGTGGTAATTTAAAAATGATGAACATATTTTGTTTTGTAAAGACAAATATATTCTCTAGATATGAAATTCCAAGGTACTATGTAATAAAGTAGCTACTGCTGATCAATTTCTCATTGATATAGAAAGTATGGACTTATCTGCATTATTGAAACCAAATATCTAGCTTTATTTCCTGTATGAATACTAGTATTATTTCTACTACACATTTTTAATAAATTATTAAATTGGCAGGAGACATTGTTTTGGGGAACGACAAAAAAAGGCAAGTATGATTAATAAAAAAAAAAAACTTAAAAAAATAATGGGAGTTCTTTTCTTCATTTATTTTCAAATTCATTCTGCTACTGAGCTAAACAAAAATAACACCCAGAGTGCTGATCCAAAATCACAGTATTCACTCACACATATTTGCATCTCATTAATGGAAATCAAAAGTTTCTATTTGAAGTACATTTTGTACTACCCAATATAAACTTTCCTATAATTCGAACATACTATTAATTTAGAAAGTAAATAAATATCTGAAGCTTCCACAGTTACTGTGATAGGTAACTTTCTGTGTCTACTTGGCTAGGGTATGGTGCCCAGCTGTTTGGTCAAGCACTAGTTTAGAGATTGCTGTGAAGATGTTTGTGAATTTGATTAATATTTACAATCAGCTCACTTTAAGTAAAGCAGATCACCAGCCATAATGTTGCAGGCTTCATCCAATCAGCTGAAGAACTTAAGAGAAAAGACAGAGGTTCCCTCCAATCAGAATTCTCCTCAAAACTACAATATAAATGCCCTGTTTGAGTTCTCAGCCTACTGGCCTGTCCCGCAGATTTCAGACTTCATTCTGCAGCATCGTGGCAGCATCGCCCACTACCTGAATTTCCAGCCTGCCAGCTTGTCCCACAGATTATGGACTTTTCAGTCTCTCTCATATTTGTATGAGCCAATTCCTTAAAATAACATTCATATTAGGGCCTGGTGCGGTGGCTCACGCCTGTAATCCCAACACTTTGGAAGGCTGAGGTAGGCGGATCATGAGGTCAGGAGATCGAGACCATCCTAACATGGTGAAACCCATCTCCACCAAAAATACAAAAAATTAGCCAGGCGTGGTGGGATGCGCCTGTAATCCCAACCACTTGGGAGGCTGAGGCAGGAGAATTGCTTGAACCTGGGAGGCAGAGGTTGCAGTAATCTGAGATTGTGCCACTGCACTCCAGCCTAGGCGTCAATCTCAAAATAATAATAATAATATTCATAATGTCTCCCTAATGTGTGTGTGTGTGTGTGTGTGTGTGTGTGTGTGTGTGTATGTGTGTTCTGTTTCCCTAGAAGGAATTTCTCTTATTAGAATAACATTTAAATGCCACCAAAAAGATCTTGGCTGAAACTCTGCCTTTTAAGAGAAGAAAGGTCTTTATGCCGCATGATTGAAAAAACGCTACACAGTCTATTTTCTCAGCCCTACTTACTCCTAGAGAAATTTTCTGACTTTACTCTGTGGCCTGGTGGGAACTGGTCTCACCCATGTTCAGTCCACAGGAGCAGCTGGTTTTATGCAGCTTTGTTCATTAACACAGGTCCTGTTTGGAAATCCTACTTTTAAAGTCATTAATCCAAGCCTAACCAGGACTTCTTCACAGAAGTGCTGGATTCTCTGCAGCAGGACTGAGTCACAGGCAGTCATGTTTGTGTTTTGGAGAGTTTGCTTGGTCTGTGTGCTGCTGCCAAGGCTCTACATTGGCAATGGCCAATTCCATTTGTGATTCTGGTAAACACAGTATGTTTCCTAAGGTGCTGATGGTAAAAGTAAATCCAAAATTCTAAGCTTTGATATTCAAAAACCTGGCCAGAACCAGCTATTTATATTTTAATCAGCAGTTAGGGCAGAGGGCAGATAAATGCAGTCCATGCTTTCTAGAAAAAGCAAATGAAAATTTTTTAGTATAATTTCCAGTCATTCAGTCATGGTACATTTTCTCCTCCTACCTCAAGCCAGCTACAAGCTTACCTTCCCCTTCCAGCTCCTGTTTTCTTGTTACACATTTACAATTAACTTATGTCTCTGAACCATGCCACCTCTTTAACCAGACCCAAGAGCACTGTTTCTTCCCGCTTGTTCCTACCTTTCAGACTCTTCAGCTTTCATCTGTTCACTTCCCATTTTCTAGGGCCCACTGTAGGCCATGGTACCACACTCAGCCCCAAGAATATCACAGGAATGTCACCTATGGACTGACCTCAAAATGCTCACAAAAAGCCAATCATTATAACCAAAGATGATTATCCAAAGTCTGAAAGACATTTTTAAACTGCATTCCTAAAATTAGAAAAACAATCCACAATCCTTGTTTAAATAATTATAGATGAAACTTGGTCAGCACAATGCTAAATCACTATATTCCTGCCTTGACCCTAAGGCATGGTCTAATGGCAGTAAGGAACAAATGACAAGAATCAGGAAGCCATCATTCTCAGCAAACTGACACAGGAGCCGAAAATCAAACACCGCATGTTCTCACTCATAGGCGGTGGGAGGGGAGCATCACACACTGGGGTCTGTTGGTGGGAAATAGGGGAGGGACAGAGGTGGGTGGGGAGTTGGGGGGAGATGGCATGAGGATAAATGCCAGATATAGGTGAGGGGGAGAAAAGTAGCAAATCACACTGCCACGTGTGTACCTATGCAACAATCTTGCATGTTCTTCACATGTACTCAAAAACCTAAAATGCAATTAAAAAAAAAAAAAAGAATCAAGAAAGAACAGAGGAAGATACAGTGAGCAAACGAGTAAACATTACATGCGGGCCCTTCTACGTGCACAGCATGATGCAAAGGAAATCCCAACTGTGACAATATCGCTGGTCAAAGAAATAGGTACCAATCAGGGTGATCCAAACAGTATCCACTTCAGAAATATTCATCCCATGAAAAGATAGTGCATACTTAGACACTGAAAACCTCAAACTTTCTGTTTACATGCAGTGGGAAACAGTTTCCTAGATCCTGGAATTATACTGACTGACCCTTTAGAAACAGAAGCGAGCAGATAAGAAATGTAATAGAGCAACAAAATATATATATTTGAATTTCCTGTTCATAGAAGGCCCAATTAATTATTCAGCAAAAAGAAAAAAGGCAGCTGGGAATGAACAATGGGGAACCAATTTGTTAATGGGTTTGCCCTTAATGTGCGCACTTTAGCAGCTCAAAGACCCATGTGATCTCTCTGAGAATCACTCTTTCTCTCTTCTTTGACTGTATTTTTCTTACCTGTTTCTGTGTCTCTCTTTTAACGTTTTCCTCTCTCCTTTCTTTTAAACTTCTTCTAAATAAAAGAATCACATTCAAATCTCAGGAGATTAATCAAAACCTGTCAAAAGTGGAAAACACATGAATTTCTGGGAAGAATCTACTTAGCTGGAGATCGCCCAACCTCTCACCAGGTCTCTCGTGCTAGGGAAAAGTCGCTCTTTTTCTGTCATCACCCCACCAAAACTGCTTTGGTCTGGCTCCCCAAGGACCATCCTCTTTCTAAATCTGTGGACAATTTTTAGGCCTTCCTTCCTTTAGCTGCCTGCAGCATGTGACAGGTGTCAGCACAGCCAAGCTCTTCCTGGGTGTTCATGTTCAGCATCCTGAGTAGCATTCACTGCAGGCTTTCTTCCTACTTCACTGGCCGCATCTCATTCTTTCGTTGTTTTTTTCCTCCATGACATCCCAATCACGCTCATACCAGGGTTCAGTGGTCTTACCTCCTCTTCTTTATTTACATTCACTTTCTTGGGGATCTCATCCAGTCTGATGACTTTAAATATCACGCATACATCGCTGAATCTCAAGTCATTGCCTTAACACAGACCCTGACTCCTGGATCCACCTGCCTACTCAGCACTGACAGCTGGGTGCCCCACAGGCCTTGGTGAACTTGAAACTCATCTGTTAAGTTGATCCAACTCTCAGACCTGCCCCACTCACCTTCTTCTCCTCCCCATTTGGTGCCAGTTGCATCCCTCAGAGTTTCTGAGGCCCCAAATCTTGGCAGTCATTCTTAACTCAGCCTTTTCTCTACCATTATACACCTAATCCACCAGGTACCTCCACTGAGTCTACCTTCTGGATATGTGCAGCATTTAATTGCTTCTTGTCAACTCCATTGTTCTCTCCTCCTAGTCCGGGCTGCCATCATGGGTCACTTGAATTGACAACACCATCATCTCTTAACTGGTCTCCCTGTGTCCACCACTGCTCTCCTGCAGTCTGTTCTCCACAGATTCATCAGACTGATCCAAGTCGGCGTCAGATCATATCACTTCTTGACTCAAAACCATCCATGATAAACAAGGCCCCAGAAAAGACCCTGGCTGAGCATTCGTTCTCCTAAGTATACTCCCACTATTCTCCTTCCAGTCACATTATCCTCTGTGTTGTTCCCAAAGCACATTCAGCACACTGCTACGGGTGACCCGTTGTGCTCACTGCTCTCTGGGCCTGGACTGTCTTTCCATGGCCAGGGTCACAGCTAACTCCCTCACGTCCTTTATTCTTGCTTAAGTGTCAGTTCTACCTAAATATCCAACATAAAAGTTCAACCACATTGCTCTTGCCTGGAATCCTTTCTCCCCAACCTTCCTCTGCTTATTTTGTTTTCCATGGCACTTATCAGCATTTAACACACAATTTACTCAATTCTGTTTACTGTTTTTATTTTTTTATTTTTTATTGCATTTTAGGTTTGGGGGTACATGTGAAGAACATGCAAGATTGTTGCATAGGTACACACATGGCAGTGTGGTTTGCTGCCTTCCTTCCCCTCACCTGTATCTGTCATTTCTCCCCATGCTATCTCTTCCCACCTCCCCACCCTCCCGCCCCTCCCCCATTTCCCCCCAAAGGACTCCAGCATGTAGTGCTCCCCTCCCTGTGTCCATGTGTTCTCATTGTTCAACACCCACCTATGAGTGAGAACATGTGGTGTTTGACTGTCACCCTCTCAAACAACTGGGCACCAGATCCCAGCCAGGCAGACATTTAAAATTACCTATCACAGTAAATGTAGAAACTTCAGAAATTTGTTTACTCTACAAATTAATAGTATGTTCGAACTACAGAAAGTTTACATTTGTTCTGTGATATATTCCAAGCATCTAGAAGAGTTCCCAGCTCAAAGAAAGAGCACAGTAAAAATCTCATTGACTAAGTGAATACTCAAAACTCTAATGTGAAAACTTTATCCAATATTTGTAAAATCTCTCCTAAAGCTCATAGAAGGTATAGATTCCATCTTAATACAAGTATCTAACATATAGTAAAATCAACACTGAACTTGGAATTCAAACTCTGGATTTAAACATGGATCTCATTCTTAGGATCTGGCCTTGCAGTAGAGTTCTTCAACCTTCCTGAGACTCAGTTTTTTACCTGTGAAATCAAGATAATGTTTAGCAGTTTTTGTTGTTGTTTTGGTTTTTAAAACCAAATATGATGATGCATGTAAAGCTATAAATTCAAAAAAGCAAGATCATCTGATAAGAGGCCCCACTGTTCTCTTCTAAACTGGGCAATTTGTGGTGTGCTGTCATTTTTCATAAAGCAAGTGATAAAAATACTCTGTAACTGTAATGTGCAGCTGCACTCCCAGACCAAAATAAATCTGATTAAGACACAGTTCCTTAAAGAGTGATGGTTACTTGGGTTTTTTCATTCAAGCATAAAAAACCTGTAATGCCGGAGGGCAGCCTTAAACCAGGGATTAGCTGGAGATGCCAAAGCGATTTGTGGAAAAGGCATCAAGCCACAGGTTGAGACAAGGACAGCAGCATCTTATGTTACCTAGAGAGATACCAAAGGACGGTGGTGAGGTGTATGAGCTCCTGAGCCAGACTCCCCAGGTTTGAATCCTGGTTCACCTATGTTTCCTGTGTGTATAACCTTGAACCACTGAACTAACCTCCCGTCATTGGAAAAACAGAGACAAATCATAGGATTTGCCTGAGTATTAACAGAGCTACCATCTAGGATGCACCATGTCTTCAACAGAAACTCCTTTCGGCAAACAAGGGTGGGAAAATAAGAGTTAGTGTGCACGTCCAACAAGTGAATGCATTTTCCCTTCCAATTAAATATAGACCAGTGGAGAGGAGATCTGTAAGCACCTTACTAGGTAGAAAAACAAAATCTAAAGATAAAAAGGTATATGAAATATACACAACTAAAAGCCACTTTTAACTCTCATCTTGAGATTATTCATAGATTAAGTGTTCTTGAACTCAGTAACTTTAAATACAGTACACAGAGACTTTTGGTCACCCTCCATAGAGGACCCTAAATGAGGTTCTGATGCAGAAGCATTCACATTACCTGGCAACCTCTCAGACATGTATATTCTTAGGCCTCACCCCAGACCTAATAAATCAGAAACTGGTTCCAGGACCTAGAACTTTAACAAGCTTTCTAGATGATGGGAATCGAGGTCAAAGTCTGCAAAACCACTGCCCTAAGCCATCAACTCCAAGAGAGAATAAAAGATACTGCCCATAATTGAACTTGCCTCTTCGCTGTTTTATCGATGTTACTAGTTAATAAAGCGTGGTTACAAGAAAGGCTTTGAGAAAGCACTGAGTGAATACTATGTGCATTAAGAAATTGTAGTTTGGGAGGACACAAAATCTTTAACTCACAAATATCTATTCAGCAATAATTATGTATAAGCTACCATGCCATAAACTGGGAGAGATAAAAGAATAAAACAGGAACCTCTCCCCTGGGAGCTTATAACATTATAAGGTACTCAGATACAGAAAGAATAAACAAAAATACAAAGCAAAACATATGTTCTGCTTTCACAGCTAAGACATTGAGCAGAGTTCAGGAATATTGACTACACAAGGCAAGATGAAAACAGCAGCTCATCTGGCATGGCCAGAGGAAACAAGGGAAGAAGGGATGCTGTGGAAGAGGAGGCTGGATGGGAAACTGGAAGTGAGCGTCATCTGAAGGAGTGTGGCCTTTACCACTTTTTCAGCCTTGCTGAAGGCTTTTGCAAAAGGCTGTGTTTCTCTGTATCTGACAAACTTGGCTCAGGATTATAGTTTAGTATCAAGCTGAGTGTCAAAGTAGAAAGAGGCTACAGACAGGAAGAAAAGGTAACTGTCCAGAAAAAGAGAGGTAGGAGGGAAGATACGGAAGCAAAAAGCAAAACAAAACAGAGGATAGAATATGAAAGGGTATCAGGGACTACACTGGCAGAATGAATAACCAGGTAAGTCAAATAGCACCCCAAGTTTAAAACTAAAAAGAACATCAAAAAATACATATCCCTTCAACATGTATGTGGTCTGTGACATGATTTACTTACTGGTAACGTGGCTGAATCTGAACTATCTATAATACTTTTTAAATACGTACTTGGACCAGAATAAATTTGAACCTTATCATATATGATGAGTTCCTGGCACAAGAAATAAAACCAAAATCACAGCAGTTTAGAGTGTAAAAGCAATATGGGTAGCTTTGGAAATCCCTTTAAGAATTATGTAAGATTATTTATTTTCAAAATTATCAAATTCCCAAACAACCCACTTAAAAAGTTGAAATTAGTGCATGAAGACGTATCAATGTCCAGTAAGCCAATTTGAGTCCATGCATTTTAAAAGTTTCACATACTTCGCATTAGATATCCGAACTTAAAAACCACTATTGGCCGGGTGCGGTGGCTTACACCTGTAATCCCAGCACTTTGGGAGGCCGAGGCAGGTGGATCATGAGGTCAAGAAATCAAGACCATTCTGGCCAACATGGTGAAACCCTGTCTCTACTAAAAAATACAAAAATTAGCTGGACATAGTGGCGTGTGCCTGTAGTCCCAGCTACTCGAGAGGCTGAGGCAGGAGCATTGCTTGAACCCAGGAGGCGGAGGTTGCAGTGAATTGAGCTCACGCCACTGTACTCTAGCCTGGCGCCTGGTGACAGAGCCAGACTCTGTCTCAAAAAAAAGAAAAAAAAATTATTATGCTACTGACATCAGGATTCGATTCCTAAATTATACAGTCCATACTAAATCATAAAAACACTGGTTTTAATAGTTCAATTTCCCCTACTCTCACATGATTAATTTGAATCCAGTACAAGAAAAGAGACAGAAGAATGGTCCTCCCTGTGGAGAAAACCTTTGAAAAGAGTCTGGGATGATGAGGATGTGCAAGCCATATCAAGGTACAAAGCTCTGGCAAAGATGTTTGCAGGGGGAATGTGTGGTGATACAAAGTCAGTGAGGCAGGAACAAGTCTTGTTTGTACAAAAAACAAAAATGGCAATGAGGCTGGAGCACAGCAGTCAGTGAAGCTGTGTTAGCAGGTCGTGGTAAAGATGATCTCTCTCCTGCATGAGAGCCGGACAGGGTTGTGAGCAAGAGGACAATATGATCTGACTACCCTTTGCTGATGAGTTTATTCCTGTGTTCTAACGAGGCCCGCAAATCTTGTCATCTGGACCCAGAATAATGCAAAAAGCTCTTGACCCATAAGGGTGTCTATGACCTTTGGGGTCACTAAACAGAAGAGCTAATATATATTAAGTACAGGTTAACCTAGTTAGTGCCATATTTAATAAATTTGAGCTGAGCTGCAAATGTGCATATTTGATCAGGGACTACCTATACTATTGAAGAAAAAATATCTTCTCTATAAGGGAAATTATGCCTGTCTGCTCTATAATATGTTTTGTGATCGTGCATGAGCACATAAGAAAAGGAAGAATACACAACACGATATATTACGATTTCAGCACAAACCTTCCAGACAAGATCCACAAGAGGCTGACAAGCATGCCCACAATCAGGATGGCCGTGAAATGGAAAAAAGAACTTTTCAGATAGGAAGCACAAAAACTGTGGGTTCCTTAGGGGCCTATAGCTAATCTGGGAATCCTTGTGGCATATGTTTGGAGGCTGGACTTACTCCCTCAAAATAACTGTGATAGAATGAAATTACAGACAATGTGGCTTCAACTCAGCCATGTACCACCTTTTAAAGTAACTTTATATGGTGACTGCTTGTGCTTATTTTTCACTCTTGTTTCCCTCCAGTTTAAATTTGATGTTTCTTATCAGTGCATCCCTAGACACCTGCTTAAACACTTTCTACAACACTGGATTCTACTTAATTAATAACAAAAATAGATGGCAAAGTTGGTTTTATATAATATCGACTTATAAATGATGTCAACATACATGCACACAAAGAAACTCCCACAGTTTTAGAGGTAAATACCCAGTTGGTAGGAATGGGGTGAGGGGGTGGAAGGTTGGATCACAGAGAGAACTTAAAATGTTTTTAAGGTAACTAAACCCAAAATTGTTGTCTGCAAATGTAAAGCTATAATACAATCAATAAAATATCGATATCTGTCCTATTCCTTCTACTTTCACCAACCACATTGCTCTACACAAACCCTGTATATAACCTATTGATATATGTACTTATTATTAGAATAATTCTTAGCTCCAAAGCATTAATTATTGTTACTATCCATGCTTAATCAAATAATAAAACAACAATAAAAATAAGTAAGAATTAAACAACAATAAAACTAGCTAATATATAGCAAACTTATATAGGCTGTCCCGGTGTTAAACCCTTCACATGTATTGTCTTGTTAATTGGAAAAACCCAATGAAGTACATTTTATGATGGTCAGCTCACAAGGCTAATGGTTGGAATCTAGCCTGAACTCAGACCCACACTTGAACCACTGCAAGGACATCTCCTTTGGGACTATCTGCTAAGACACAGCTGATGATTCCTATATGGATTCTTCACTCTCCTTCAACACTGACATATCCTTGCTATGAATGATGGAAGCAGTTCATTTCTGTGCCATTATGTGTTATACTTAACACATGGTGCCTTGTTTCATAATTTACACTATCACCACAGGTGTTAAATTCCACATGCAGACTTTCATATGGTAACAGATCTAAATGAACAAAACAAAATGCACTAAATGACAACAATGAAAATAGAAATTAAAATATCTTCCAATCGATTACCAAGCCTAATGATTATAAGATTATTGTAGGAAGAATAAACATCCAGTTCTTGGAAGAGAACAAGTTCACGCATAATCTGGTCCCCCTATATGTCTACATGGATCTGCAGGGCCTCTACCAGTCATCTCCCTGCTTCCCACTACTTGCTTTCAATACAGGGAAGGTCCTAGAGCCTTTGCACATGCTTTCCACAGAACACTCTCCTATTCCCTTAATAACTGCTGTTCATCTATCAGAGCCACCCACATGCCTGTAATTCACCCACCTACACGCCCGTAATTCATATACCTACACGCCCGTAATTCACACACACCTCACACAACATTAGCCTTTGTCCCAATGCTCTCTCCTCCAGATCCCGCTTTCTTCCCACTTAACATTTTTCTCAGTAGCAAAATTCATCCATGAATGTGGAGAAATCAGTGTCCCCAAAAAACTCTGAGCACCACAAGGGCAGGTACCATACCGATTTTGTTTTCAGCATTCTTTCCTTAACACCTATACTTACCACAATATAAGCACACTATAGGAACTACCAGATACAGACTGTAAGATCCATCACCATCCCTTTATTTGCCATTTATTTAAGAAACCAGCAAAAGAAGGGAGGAAAAAAATTCCAGTTGAATTGTTACTGTACTTCTTACAACTGTCAATCATATATTCATTCATTACAATATTTGTGATCAGTTTAAATATCTAAAATATTTAAGGTTCAATTGGTTTATGCTACAATTAAAAATGTGAAAACTAAACAATTTTATCAGACAATAAATTTGAAGTACAAGTTCATTCAAAAGCTAGATCTGCCTTGTAAGTTGTAGGTTTCTATTTCACCAGGAAATGCCGGGGCAGAGTGATTCTATCAGATTTTAGCATTTCAACTTCAATTTTCTAAGAAAATATAAATTGCAGAAGTACCAAGAATTTAAAAAAAAAATGCTATTTCTTGCAACCAATTCTTGTTCTAAAGCCTATTTCCTTAGGTAGTGGTTCTTACCCTATTATACTTGCTCACTCACATTGAAATTAACTAGCAAGTGATTTTATTAAGTATTATATACTGCTGTGATGTTTTTGAATCCTTGGATAATATGAATGTATATACAGCATATTTATAATAATACACAAAGAATTTTCAAAATAGGGATATTTTGTAACCAGGATCTACTGGCCATAAAAATATTTTAATCTAATGATGAATTCTTCTACTGAGAGCTATTACATCTTTTAAACAAAATAGAATCTATATTTACCATACATAATGCTTTTTACAGATTTATTAGTGTTTCAACTGCTGGACAATTCAGTAATTACATTTGCTGGACAGCTCCCTTCTTAGTAAATTGTAGGACTCAGTTGTGAATGTTCTTGGTTTAATAATATTTTGTAGCATTTGAAAAGATATATAATCCCTAATGTTTAACACAGAGGTTTATAACCAATTCTTTATTAGAGCTAAGTACTGTTAAGCTCATCTGTAAATTTTACCGTTTTAGTATCTTAATTGGATTTCTGGTAATTATAGCTAAGATTCTATAAGGCACGTAAGAAGTGTTTCAGGTACAAAATAGGAAAAATTTAAAATATACAGTTGCCTTCACTGCTTATAAAATTGCAAGCCAGAGGCTGTTTTTACGGAAGTGCTATAATTTACCTTACAACAGAGAAGCTAAACCACGTAATATAGGTACCAATTAGAACTTTTACTTTTATTCAAGCAGTGACCTAATTTACCACAGTTGTGGCATTTAAATACAACAATTTTTGAAGAAGGTTGGCACATTTCCATTACTCCAAGGACTTGCATAAAACATGACAACCCCATAAATATTGCAAATATAGGGCATTGTATCAAGTGTGCCTAAATTTCCATCCACACATTACTATATCAGTAGAGTTTTTCTCTCAGTAAAACATAATTTATTTTGTTGCTAAAGGGTAAATGTTTTCAGAAATCTTTCTATTGTATTTCGAAGTGTAGTGTTCTAAAAGCTCCTGGAACACTCTTTGTGTTACTGTCCTCTAAGATATGAACTACAGAAAATGACTTGACATACATTTTCTGACATACATACATCCATTTTTTATGTCTGTATCACATGATCACCAATATATGTGATGGTTTAGAGTTTTTGAGTTTTATGTTTCATGTCTTAGAGTCCCATTCAGCCTTCTCTGCTCAACTCTATACCCCTATCATCTACTGCCTACTGGACCCCTCCACTCAGACATCTGATAAACCTCTGCCACATGACATAGCATAACATCACATAGCAGAACTCCAAAATAAAAATGTAAAAACCATGATCTACTGAACCTCTCCCAACCCAAACTTCATTTTCTCCCCTCTCAATGAATAGAATGCCATCCTTCCAGTTGCTATGCCAAAAACTGGAATCATCTTTTATCCATCTATTTCTTACACCCCATCCAATCTGTCAGCAAATTCTTTGACCTTCAGAACATATCCAGAAGATGATCACCTCTCTCGCCATCTCTCCTCTAAATGCCATTGTCCAAATTAATGTCATCTTTTGTTCAGACCCTCTGTAAATGCCTGCTATCTGAGCTACCATCCCTGCCCCACAAGTGAGCAGGGAAGTCAGAAGAATCCTTGCAAAACATGAGCTGGATCATGTTCTTTCTCTTCCCAAAACTCTGCAGTGTGAAAGCCAAAGGGTCCTCACAGTGGCCTACAGAGTCTGCCTGATGTGTTCTTAAATCATCTCTCTGAAGTCTGCATGTGTGCCGGCCATGATTGGACTCCTTGGCATTTCTCGAGTATATTCAGCATTCTCACAAGTTAGCGACCCAACCTACTGTTATCTACAAAGCTACCATTCCTACCTTCTTGAAATATTAGCTCCAATGACTTCTTCAGATTCTACCCTGGCTACCCTATTTGTTAATAGAAATTCCAACAATGCCCCTATCTTTTTGTGCCCAACCCCTCCAAGCTTGTTCTGTGGTTTTCCATAGCAGTTGCTGCCTCATTAGATACTTTATACTCAACTTGAGTCAAATGGAATTAAATGGGAAACAGAAACTAAGACTTCTTCCAACTACCGATTTAAACAAATTTCCATATTTATATTATCTAAATATGAACGAACTGTTAGGAAACTTTTCTCAAAGATTGTCCTGTTTTAACCAACTTATCACTAGTAATTTTTCATTTGAAATATTCCATTTAAAATGAAAAAATCATGGAAAATAAAATTTTTCCATTAAAATGAAGGCATCTGCTATAGTAATTCATGTTCACTATAGTGTTTTCAGTACAGCTGGTCAAATTTTGGGAAGGTTCCCTCTCAAATCTTGGAATTTGTTCAAGTATGCACTAACAATATGACATTTTCTTACTCTGAAGGCACCATGGTTTTGAAAAAATTTATTCCATCTATTCGAAGACTTCTCAAAAGTACATTCATGGAGTACGTCATTAGGAAGCAGGAAAACTTGATGCACTTCTTACTATTAGTTACTAGTAAAACAGACATTTCTCTGCCTTACCCTACAATCCTAAAAAAGTTGGTATTTGAAGAGTTACTCAAAAAATAACAATCACATTACTGCCACTTCACCTGCTTTCTCATTCCCTAGCCCTCCTTCAAAAAGGAGTCTTCATTTTGCCATAATTATTAGCACACTGTTTCTTGGCTATGCGACAATTTATCTCCTCTGAGACACTGGACAGCTCTTCTGTTTTTAGCCTCTTGAGAGTTCTGAAACTGCTTTATATTTATTGTCAATGCATATAAGATGAGAAAAACAAGAGCTATATTAAATTGAACATGAATGAAATAGAGTGAATATCATTTGAATACACAGATAAACAGTTTTCGGTATCCCATTCAAGAGAAAAATTAGGGCTAACATGAAATACAAAGACTAGTTAGCCTTCAAAATTCAATGTACACAACAGCTCAGAATGAGATCTGGAGTCTCTGTCCTACTTAGCTGGCCCTAGTTTAGCAATGTAACCTGAGCACATCTATTTTCTCGTATTTCATTTAACCCACGAACTTATATGAAAATGTCCACGTGTTTAAATTATGTTTTCCTAAGAAAGCTGAAAGCTTTTTCTTTATGAAAAGAAATGATACACTGATATTCATGTGTATACTCCATGGTACAGTGCACGCTGTTATGCAAATAGATGTTCAATAATAAAACTGCTGATTGCCAAACAATTGTTGTTTCTTAGTATAAATGGTATATCCTGAAAATATTCTCTTTCAGAACTTGAGGGCTGTAGGTCTCAAACGGTTTTACTCAACGGGAATAAATCAAATTATGGGGCCAGATATATCATACCAGGACCTCATGCACAATAGCTTCCTTAGCTTAGGAACCAATTATTTTTGATTGGTGTTAAGCATTATATGGACAGCTGCTACCGGGCCAATAAAATTATTAATAACTTCCAGCAGTAAATTCAATTATTCTGATTATAGATGCTTGCCTATGTGTTACATGCAAAAACCAGGAAGTGAAAGAACTTCTTTTTTAATGCTGATTTCCATTAAAAAAATAATAAAATCTGAGCACGGAAAGGCCAACTTAACAATTGCTTGGCAAATTCATGTGCTACAATCAGCATAAAATGATAATCGCCAACCACACTTTGCCTCTTCTATCAAAGTACCACTTCTGTCCAAACCAAATTTGAGAATAATATAATTGCATATTGGAAGCAACATATTTAACACAAGACAATAGGCAATTTAGAATAGTCTGATGTAGGGTTGTCTGACACAAAGAGATGGTTGTATACCCCCAATTTCTACAGTTCTCTTCAACATTCTCTACAAAATAGATATAATAGATAACTGAAATCAGCAGAAGCAGACCCAGGGCTAAGAGCTACTAATGTCAAGTTTTATTTAGGGTCCATCTAAAGCAGAACTCCCCATTCTTTCAGCAGTTTGGGCCTGTTCTGCTGACTCACCACTGCTGGATCATGAATTGATCAGGATCACAAACGTCATGTTTCACTCCACTGCCAGGTCAGCGTGTCCACTTCCTAATTACTGCTTGACTTGCTTTGTCTTCCTCAATCACAGGAAGCCACTCTCCACAATGAAGGCAGGTCTGCAAGAGCTCACCCGTGGAACACCACCAGCAAAGGCTTTGACCAACCTCCGCTGCCTGAAGAAAAGGGTCAGGTCCCAGAGACAAATCGTTCTTCAATTTTAAAGGCAGAAAAAAGACGCTGTTCTTCCTAGAAAGTTCTATTGCCAGTATTTAGTAGAAATCATTACTGTACTACTTAGAAATGTGGATGACACAATAAGCAGACGCAAAACATGACATTTTCAGTTTTCACAAATCCTCTGACCATCATTCTTGCAAAACAAATGTGATGATCTTAAGATCAAGCAGAGTTAAAACTGTATCTAAAAGTCTCATCTTTCTCCTCTAGAAAGGCAACTCAGCTTACTGGTCCCAGCACCTGGGTGACTGTCCAGCAGACCTGGGATTAGCACTCCCACTGACTTTGCTAGATCCACCATCTAGCTGTATAGTCTAAGGCAGGCTTTCTCAGCCACGGGACTGTTAACATCACTGGACAGATAACTCTGTTGCAGGGGGGCTCTCTTTTGTATTGTAACATGTGAGTGGCTTCCCTGTACTTTACAGCTCAGAGTAAGAGCAGCCCTGCCATGCCTCCTCCACCTGTTGTGATATGCAAAATGCCTTCTGTCTGTGCTCAGTGTCTCTCAGGTGGCAAAACTGTCCCCACTTGAGAACTACTAGTCTACAGTGAATCACAAACTTGTCTGGTCTCAACTATTCTTTTTTTTTAATGTGTAAAATGGGCTGATATAAGAATATGAGATGGAGAAATGCATATTGGCAAGCATATTCACAAAAATTTCCTTTGGAACTAGGATTATATCATTTAGAAGTTCCCTTTTTTGGATTGGTAGCCTATCTGTTACTGAAAGGAAGAAAATTCAAAGGGCTTGAGATGGGAAGAACTGTCTGTTTTGAGAAAGGGAGAGAATTTATCAATAACTTCAAAAAGAAAGGGAAAAGAGAGAAAGGAGTTACTGAAAAGGAATAACTGTCAACCTCTTCAGGCATCAACAAACTAAATAAACTCTTGATATAATTAAGATTTATTAATAGAGACCAGCAAAGGAGACAGATTTTCACTTCTAAGATGAATCAGTGTGGGAAGCAGAACAACACCCCTTAAAGATATACATGTTCTAATTCTAAAACCGGTGATTATGTTATGTTCCACGCAAAGAGAATTAAGGTTGCAGATAGAATTAAGGTGGATAATCAGCTGAATTTAAAATTAGGAGATTATCCTGTATTACTTAGGTGGGCTTACTATAATCATAAGGGTCCTGAGAAGTGGACAAAGGAAGAAGAGGAGAACATACTGACTTAAGTTGAAAGACTCAACCTGTTGTCATGGTCTTTAGAATCTTGAAGAGACAAAAAAAGAGTTCTCCTTTATTTTTAGAGCCTCCAGAAAGGAACACAGCCTTGCTGTCACCTTAATTTTAGCCAACTGAGATCCACATAGAGCATCAAACATAAAGAACTTTAAGAGGAACAGGTGTGATGGCTCACACTTGCAATCCCAACACTATAGGAGGCCAAAGTGGGAGGATCTCTTGAAGCCATTAGTTTGAGGCCAGCCTGGTCTCATAGCAAGAACTTGTCTCTACAGGAAATTTAAAAATTAGGCAGGTGCCGTGGCACATGCCTATAAAACTGGCTACTCGGGAGGCTGAGGTGGGAGGATTGCTTGCACCAAGGGGTTTAATTAACGTTGTAGTGAGCTATGATTTTGCCACTGTACTCCAGCCAGGATGTTAACACAAGACCTTGTCTTTAAAAAAAACTTTTAAGAGAATGCATTTGTGATGCTTTAGGACACTAAATGTATAGTGATTTGTTATAGCAGCAACAAAAAACAAATGCAGTCAGGTATAGTCAATGCAGCATGTGAGGACACAGGACTTAGTTAAAAGGATGCCTGAGCAGGATGTGCATATCTCCGTTGCCATAAAAATGAGAGTACGGGCCAAAGTTAACCATCTACAAAAATCAGGAGGTCCTCACCAACAACTCTGATACAGGAAATTTAAAAACAAATACATTTCAGAGACTGGGAGAATTTAAGGAGATTTTGTATCTAAAGTGTGCAGCACAGTGCCTGGCACCATCCTATGTGCTAAATAAATGTTTATCATGGATATCTTACTGCATCTTTCCTACAATCAGAAAAGCTTTTGCCACAATGTAATTGCCTTTCCCTAATAACAAACTACACTATGGCTCATGCAAAATAACACACAGAGAGAAAGAGAAATCACATGCCATTAGGCTTCTCTTGGAATTCTTCGTTTGATCAATAATGGCATTCTATTCTGTGTGGTCCCAATCAATACATGATTCTAGTTATCATGAACTCACTCCAAGTCACTGTCTCACTGACACCTCATCACGAGCAGCAGATAAGCTGTAGCAATTTTTCTAAATATCTGCAAGCCCATCTATCACTGTGACAAATGCATGATGCGGTATTGTTTTCTCTTCTTAGCCTTGTTCTAATATCATAAGTCTGTATGTAACACCACAGGATTCTTACCCAAGTTCACATTTTAATGCTTTCTGGACTGCCAATGCATAATGACCTTTTTTAAATATCCAGCTGGTTGGCTGGTGCAAAGTACTGTGAAGCCAGGGACAGTTTCAACAAGTCGAGTTATTCCAGAGAAGCATGAACTTGCTAGAGGCTGTGGTACTAATTTTATTGCATGTTAATTCTAGCTAGGAAAATTGCCCTTTGCTCAGACTTTGGACAGATTTCAGAAAAAAAGTCCAATGATTATTTGAGGAAAGAAATAATTGCTGTTTTTGTTTTTATTTGGGGGAAGAAAATACAAAATCACAGAAAACATTACCGGCAAGGAATAACATCTCCGATTATTATAATCAGCCAATCAGAATTTTAACGAGCTGCTTAAGACTTTCTCTCTCTTTCACATGGAGATGTCAGTTCTGTTTCATTAACAGGATATTCAGTCATACTGGCAGAAAATGATGTGGCTACTGTTTGAGAATGAGTGATCATCATTTTTAGAATTATTGTGTATTAGACAAGAAAGTAACTCAAAAGACCCACCAGTTTTGCCATTAGTTAGAGATAGTGAGACCATTCATTCATTCAATAATACCTATGCTCCATAAAGCCTGTGCTGGTCTCAACTAGTCAAAGACACTGACCCTAAATCACCTAGCAAATCAGTGACAAAGCAGCATTTCTAAGCCAAGAACTTTGGCTGATCACTGCAATCAATACACCTAGTAAAACACAAACTTACATTGTGACTTAATTAAAATAATGTACTATTTATAAATTTTAAGAATGTATGAAAAACAGAAATAGAATGTAAGCAGTTCTGGACATCTAGAATGCCTCACAGGCACATCAGACTGTTTTTCCCGATTATCATGGAGCTAGTTCCCTATACTTTGCCTCAGTGCTCTGTTTTAGTCAACCCAGAGAAACCACTGATGGAGAAGCAGGGGCAGAATAGACAGAGAATCCACAGGTGGAGTACCATTGCTAATGCTTACCACCATGTATGACCTCTGACACCTGCAGGCACAGCCAGAGCAAGCTGTGCAGCAGGCACAGGGGTGTCCGTGGCCTCCAATGCAGCCACAATCCCTGCTGCAGTGCTTAGGATCACACTGGCCCCAACTAAGACCTGTGGCTGGACTCCTGCCTCTGCTCTGTCATGACAGCCTTTGAGTGCTCCAGGGTGGTGATCTGGGTATGAGTGCCACCTCAGGGCAGTCTGATGTGGGAAACACTAAAGAGAGACCGAAGCTACCAGTCTGAACATCATCGTACCTTCAAACATGGTACAAAACCCACTGAAACTAAATGAATCAAACTAATGGTCTTTGGTATTAGATGACTGAATATTCAGAATCAAGGGGATCATGGAGTTCACCTGTTCTTTCAAAGTATCCAACTCAACATGAAGAAGAAAATGCAAAAGGGGCAAATGACTTGAACAGACTTTACTCCTAAGAAGATTGCTATGGTTTCAACATTTGTCCCCTCCAAAATCCGTGTTGAAACTTAATCCTCAAAGTGGCAGTACTGAGAGATAGGGCCTATAGGAGGTAATTGGATCATGAGGGATTTCACTTCATGAATAAATATATCCATTAACAGATTAATGAGTTACCATGGGAGTGAGACTGATGGCTTTGCAAGAAGAGGAAAAGAGACCTGAGCTAGTGCACTCAGCCCCCTTGCCATATGAGGCCCTCCACAGCCTGCAGAGTCCCCAACAGCAATAAGCTCCTCACAAGATGTGGCCCCTGGACCATAGACCTCTCAGCCTCAATAAATTTAAGAAACACATTCCCTTTCTTTATAAATTACCCAGTTTTACATTTTAGGTTATAAGCAACAGAACACAGACTAAGACAAAGGCAAACAAATGGCCAATAAGCACATAAAAAACGCACAACATCAACAGTCATTAGGGAAACGCAAATTAAAATCAGAGTGAAATATCACTTCATATCTTTTAGAATGGCTATACTTGGCCGAGCGCAGTGGCTCACGCCTGTAATGCCAACACTTTGGGAGGCCAAGGCGGGTGGATCAGGAGGTCAAGAAATCGAGACCATCCTGGCCAACATGGTGAAATGCCATCTCTACTGAAATACAAAAATTAGCTGGGCGTGGTGGCGTGCGCATGTGGTCCCAGCTACTTGTGAGGCTGAGGCAAGAGAATTGCTTGAATCTTGGGAGATGAAGTTTGCAGTGAGCCAAGATTGTGCCACTGTACTCCAGCCTGGAGCCTGGTAACAGAGCAAGACTCTGTCTCAAAAGAAAAAAAAAAAAAAAGAATGGCTATACTTTAAAAACTTGAAAATAAGTGTTGGTGAAATGTGGACAAACTGTAACCATCATGCACTGCTAATAGGCGTTAAAAAGATGCAGTCTATTCAGTCCTCAAACAGGTAAACACAGAATTGTCATATGATGCACCAATCCCACTCTTAGGTATACGCCCCAAAGAACTGAAAATAAAGACTCAAATAGATACTTGCACACCAAAGTTCACAGCAGCATTATTCACAATCGCCAAAAGGTGAAAGCAACTGGAATGTCAATTGATGGATAAAGGAGTAAACACAATATGCTTTATTCATACAATGGAATATTATTCTGACATAAAAAGGTGCCAAATTGTGATACATGCCACAACATGGAATGACCTTGAAAGCATCATGCTGAGTGAAATCAGCCTTACTTATACAAGAGGTCAAATAATATGTGATTCCACCTACATGAAATACCAAGAATAGCCAAATTTATAGATTGCACAGCATCATCAATATATATAATGCCACTTACTTCTATATTTAAAAATGGCTATGGTGGTAAATTTTACATAGGTTTTAATGCAATAAAAACATACCTGTTTTTCTTTGGTCCAAGAGGTATACCAGAAGATCAGAAGAGAAGTCTATTTAGGCCAAATTTATTACATTTTCTTGTTCCAGAATGGGGGCACTAACATGTTAGCAACCAAATTCAAAAAAATAAGGAAGCAGGAAATATTATAATTCCCTTGACATAACCAAATTGATAGTAGGATGAAAATCTCAAAACTCCTGCACCTTGAGAACATTAAAGAGGCCTTGATGAAGCATGAAGCCACCTGGCAAATACATATAGACTGATTTAGAGTGGAAAAAATGGTCATGATGCATCTAGAGCATCATGGAGAAAACCAGAGGGGAGAATACAGGACTGTAGTAGCGGATGGGTCCATTGAAAGCCTCTAGGAATCTACATCAATGGTTCTCATTCATAGGCAGTTCTGTCCCCCCAGGAGACCTGTGGCAATCCCTAGAGACATTATTGGTTATTACAGCTGGGTGGTGGATTTCTGCAGGCATCTAGCAGACAGAGGCTTGCAATGCTGCTCAATAGCCTGTAATGCAAAGGACAACACCACCTCCCACCCCCCACAACAGTTATCCAGCCCATAATGCCAATAGTGCTGAAATAGAGAACTGTCAGCTACACGAAAGCTGAGCCTTCTACGTAGTTGGTCAATCAGTTAAGATGGAATGACAAGGACACTCATAACCAAGCTGTATAGTCAGAAAACATGAAGATGAATTTGCTTACAAAGAACAAACTTTTGCAGAATTCCCTGACTTACTTGAGGATAAGCAGAATCTCCCTTGGCTCAATTCCCTGTAAAAGGAAATAAAAACAAAATGCATCAAGTGCCTGGTTGGCTTTTGCAGGGCAAAGCAAGAAAACCTGTCCTGTCCACATCTCCTGAAGAGCAGAGAATGGTTTGGTCCTAGCTGTTGCTACCATTCTGCTCACTCAATTCAGTCATGAAGAGTTGGCCCCAGCACATGCTAGTACAAGAATTGGCAGGAAAACGGAAGTTAATGCCTGGAGGAAAACATCCACAAATTCAAACAGTCAAGTGCATGGGTCAACCTTAATGCTTACTGATCAAGACATAACTCTGTAATCTCAATTTATGGAAAATTAACCTTTGACGGAGACACAGGAGCAAGGTTTCTGCAACAGAATGAATGTTTGTGTCCCCCAAAGATTCAAATGTTGAAATACTAATTCTCAATGTAATAGTATTTGGAGACGGGGGTCTTTGGTAGGTGATTAAGTATAGGTAAGGTCATAACGGTAGAACTTCCATGAATGGGATTAGCGTTCTTGCAAGAAGAGGCCAGAGAATTAGCTAGGTCTTTCCACCATATAAGAATACAACCAGAAGTCAGCTGACCCCCACTTAGAAAAGGGCCCTCATTCTCAGACTTTCAGCCTTCAGAACTAGGTGAAATAAGTTTCTGCCATTTGTAAACTTCCAAGTCTATAGTAACTTGTTCTAGCAGCCCAAACTAAGACAATGCCCCTCTAACCCATCTCTCATGTTTACGTGGTTTGGTCTGTAGGTGATGACACACAGAGACAGACAAGTTTTTTAACTTCTCTATGCATTAGTTTCCTCAACTGTAAAATAAGAATAAAAACAGCCCCTGTCCAATAGGATTATTAGGGGGATTCAGGAAGTTAATACTCGTAAAGGACTTGGAATAATTAAAAAAAAAAAGGTGCTATGTATGTATTTATAAAATGAAGACTATACATAGGTATCATGTTAAAGGCTGCCTTTCTGATTACCATCATTTCTTTAAGAACTATCAGACTTATAAGAATTTGTATTTTAAAGAAAAAAAAAGATGATAAAATCTTTAGGAATTTAACTGACAGTTAACCAAGTTTTCATCAGTGTAACAAAGAAAGACTTTCTGGCACCCTCTAGAGGTTTTATTTTTGTCTCTAAATGATCTTCATAATGTTGTTCATATTTTAGTATTTTCAAATGAGATGACTCTTCACAATTTATTGTGAGACTTCAGACTGGATGAGCATGGGACACAATTATAGTAGTAAGAGTTTTCAGTGTCAAATTTCTTATATTACTATTGGGACAGAGAAACAATTACACACTTTTGGGAGAGGGCAAAGACGCAGAATGATTTGATTTGATAATTTCTGGGTATTTCCTGCAGAAAAAAACTATTCATTCTTAAATCTGTAGAAAACTAACATTTGATGGAGACACAGGAATTCAACAGTGTTATGCCTATCTGTCCGAAACACGTATATAATAACAAAAAAAGGAAAAGGTAGTTCCAAGATGTACACAGTGATTAAGGCAGGCACATCTATGCACAACTATTTAAAAGTTAATTCATGCAATGATATACTCAAAATAACCCAAATGGATACTTAAAGATAAAAATACTTAAAGATGAAAACATAACTTTATTTTGCACATCAAATAAGGCAGCATGCAGAGGTTAAAGTATAGCAAATCTGTTCCCATGCCTACTTAGTGCATATTCAGAGACACATCCTGGGAGGGCTGAGTTTACTTGTCACCAGTCCCTTTATATTTATCTTTCAAGGTGAACTGGATCACAAAGAGCTTTTATTGACCACCTGTGAGTTTACCACTTTATTATAACGTAAAAATCAATAAAAACATGTTGCATATAAGTCACCACTCCATTCCGAACCAATTAAGAAATATCAGATGGAATTAAAAAGACAGCATCCACTTTATTGTTAGACGCTGAATTATCACCTTGGGCTGGATGCCTAAGCAGCCACCTTGCTACTTCACTTTTTGAGTGGAACTTTCCCAACTGGCCAAGGGGCTGGAATACAGGCCACCCCTTTGACACCTGCCCAAGGTGGAGGTGACAAGGAGAAAATCTGCAGCTTCACAGCAGCCTTGTGCAGAGCACTGACCTTCAACATATCCATTCCATCCAAAAGCAGGACCAGCAGGTGACACAGCCCCCCACTGGTGACAAGGAAGTAAAAGCAATAGAGAGGGAGCCTAGAAAAGGCAATCTGCTATTACTACCTTCAGGGGAATGGTGGGGATGGGGAAACTGAGCACCCTCACCACATCGGTATCCAAGCCCTATGATTTAACAGTGAATGAAATGGTAGGCATATTTACAGCCTTAGTTTGAGAGCAAAGAAAAATAAATGGAAACATTGGAATTGATTAACTGTGAATTGAAGCCCTATCCTATATTTAAGTTAAAATAACAACCTTTTTTTTTTTTTTTTGGGAGATGCTGTCTCTCTGTGCCCAAGCTGGAGTGCTATGGCATGATCTCAGAGCAATGCAACCTCCGCCTCCCAGGTTCAAGCAATTCTCCTGCCTCAGCCTCCCGAGTAGCTTAGATTACAGGCATCTGCCACCATGCCCCACTAATTTTTCTCTATTTTTAGTAGAGACAGGCATTTCTCCATCTTGGCCAGGTTGGTCTTGAACTCCTGACCTCATGTTCCACTCACCTTGGCCTCCCAAAGTACTGGAATTACAGGTGTGAGCCACCGCGCCTGGCTAAAGCAGCAACTTTTATTGATAAAATTCTCTCACTCTTGTGACCTCTTTATGAGGAAAAAAAAGTGAGAAATTTTAAATAACCTCTGCACTGCAGAAAAACACAGCAGTAATATCAAATAGCATTGAACTAGTAAAACATAAGATAGCAATCCAGGGGGAATATGTGCCAGAACCCCCCAGTAGGTCCCCAAAACTGCAGATAGTACCAAACCCTCTATACACTGTTTTTCCTACACATACATACCTATGGTAAAGTGAAATTTATAGTTAGACACAGTCAGAGATTAACAATAACTAAAAATGCAATAGGACAATTATTACAATATACCAGGATCACTACTCTTGTGCATTAGAACCATTATTAAGTTAAAGTAAGAGTGATGTGAACACAAGCATTGCCATATTGCAACAGGGGACCCCATCACCAAGATAGTTCCTAAATGACTACTGGGTTGCAGGGGGCACAGACAGCATGGATTCCCTGGAGAAAGAGGCAATTCATATCCCAGGCAGGAAGGATGGGACAGTGAGATTTCAGCACACTACTCAGAATGACACTAAAGTTAAAATTTATGAATTGCTAATTTGTAGAATATTCTGTTTAATAATTTTAGACCACAGTTGAGGGTGGAAAACTGAAACCCAAAAACTGAGGATAAGTAGGAACTACTTTAACGTTTAACTCAGGAAATTAATACCACAATCCCTTACCCAGATAGCTTGTACTATGTCCAGGTAGACTCCATCATTAATTTTCAAAGGAAAATAAAACCTAGACATATGAAAAAATGAACATGTAACAGTGATTAGTTAATTATTTAAAACAATTGTGAAAAAAATATATAAATGATCCAATCACAAATTGGTTTGCCCAAGTAGAAACTGAAGAAGAATTCTGACCTCATATAGTGATCATGACTATATCTTTTCACTTAAGTGGATAACTTAATAATAATTTTCCTATGGAATCATAAAACCTTTGATCCTTCAGAAGCTAACGTTGCTAAATTGTTTAATCACTCTGGTAGAAACCTGTGTTGTTCAGGATTTCAAACTCCAAGTACAAGCTAGCTGTTAGCCTACTGTATGTAGTTCTTCAACTTTGAAACTACCTCCCTTTTTCTACAACCTCAACCTTTGCTTCCTAACCCCTAATTCACTATTAAATTTGTGTAAGAACATTGCTTTTTATGGTTGCTTCTCTGAGAATACATAATTCAATTCAAAATATTCACACCCTGGGGGGAAAAAAACTGCTGTCCAAAGCATTTTCAGCATTTGAGATTAATTACTACAATGTACTAAATGTTTGTGCCTCACTCCCCCAGCCAAATTCCTATGTTGAAGCCTTAACTCCCAGTGTTACAGTATTCAAAGCCAGGGGCTTTGAGAGAAAATTATGTTTAGATGAGGTCATGAGGGTTGAGCCCTCATGATGGGATTTTAGTGTCCTCATAGAAGAGGAAGAGGGGCTGGGTATGGTGCTCACGCCTGTAATCCCAGCACTTTGGGAGGCCAAGGTGGGCAGACCACGAGGGCAGGAGTTTGAGACCAGCCTGGCTAACACAGTGAAACCCCATCTCTACTAAAAATACAAAACTTAGCCAAGCATGGTGGCACACACCTGTAGTTCCAGCTACTCAGGAGGACTAAGGCAGGAGAATTGCTTGATCCTAGGAGGCAGAGGTTGCAGTGAGCCGAAATTGCACCATTGCACTCCAGCCTAGGCAATAAGGGCAAGACTCTACCTCAAAAAAAAAAAAAAAAAAAAAAGAAGAAGAAGAAGAAGAAGAAGAGTGGCAAACCTCTCTGTCATTCTGAGGACACAGTGAGAAGGCAATGGTCTGCAAGCCCTCAAGAACACAATCATGCTGGCACCCTGATTTTGGACTTCCCAGCTTTCAGAATTGTGGGAAATAAATACTGCTGTTTATAAGTCACTCCGTCTATGGTATTTTGTTGTAGCAGCCCCAGCAAACTAATACAGTGACCCTGAATAGACTCCAGATTATACTAGAAAGATTCAATAGTTCATGGAGTTTCCAATCCATAAATCGAGACCAGAAAGCAATCAAGGTTATCAAGATCAAGTGTGCTTTTGCTTCCACTCAATCTCACAAGGAATATCCTTGACGAGGAATAAAACAGATGAAATTGTGAAGGAAGTGTATAAATTCTCTGATTTCCTCACAGCTATAGCATGACTGAATAACATTACTGAATGATTCCCATTTATAAGATCTTCAACCTGGTGCTATTCATATAAAGAAATGGAAGGCATGATACATTCCCTATCCATAGTCCCTTGAGAATATGGGCATAAACATGTATGGTATGATTTCAGATAGACAGATAGAAAAAAAAGAGGAGAGGAGGTGAGGGGAGGGGAAGGAAAGGGGGACGGGGAGGGGGAGGGAGGGGAGGGGGGTGAAGAGGGAGACAAGAGAGGGGAAAAAAAGAAAAGAAATAAAAGAACAAAGAAAAGTCTATATATATAATCTTTCAACAAGATGACTTGGGTCAAAACACAATTCATAGCGAAGAATTCCATCTAACAGTCAACAAGTTTAACATTTAATCACAATTAAAATCAGTAAGATCATATTTGCAATGAATTGACTGTACACACATGCACATATAATTTAAAAGCACATTAATGTTTAAAAAAAAGAGAAAGATTATTTTTCATGGGAAATAAAGCTGGGAGAAACAGTCCAGGAGCCTGATTTGGGGAAAAGACTATTTTAAAAACACACCACATATTTAAGAGTATTTAATAATGATGTAGATTGAAACAGTGTTCAAAGTTAGCATTAAGTTTAAACTTTAGCTACGTTAATTGGCATTGAGTTATAAACAGTTTCTAAATTTCCTTATGATAACTGAATGTTATCTTTTAAAAGTAATTTTAATTATTATAAATCAAACATGAAAGAAATAAGTCACATTTAATATCATATTTAGTTCAGCAAACTTGCTGAGTTACCTTGCTAATTATGACATTTAAAACCTTAGAGTCCCTTGAGATTTGTAAGTAAATATTATCTGCACATAGTTTTACGTTTTTCTTCTTGTTCCTGCATAGGCTTCTTATGTCTATTCTTCATAGTGATGACTGAGGTTAAAGAAGTGATGTTAGAAGATAGTCTTTAATTTTTGTGACTGAAATGGGATGATACACCTTAGATTTCAGTATTATTTAGACTAAGAATGTTTTCTTTAATTCCTAGTTCACTAGGAGATACTAATTATGTCTGATGTTGAAATTTATCATTTTTTAAATGTGAAATATACACATTTGTAATAGCTGGTTTTCATCTGTTTTCTTTCATTTTACTCCATTGCCATTATTTTCGTAATTTCTTGAGATAAGCACTTAGCTCACTAATTATCAATTTTTCTTCTTTTCCAATAAATTGCCCTCTTTTAACTAAACTAGCTATGTGAGTTTTGCTATATGCTATTTTAATTGGCATCCAGTTACAACCAGTTTCTAAAATTCATTATGATGTCTCAAAGTTAACATTTAAAAATAAACTTTGTAGAACCATCATTATAAATCAAACCTATGGGAAATAAGCATATGTAATTTTTAAAGGAATCATATTTTGAGAGATCAGAAAATAATTTTTAAGCTATGCTACCAATATTTGAATATGCTTGAAGATTAACCCTAATATTTAAAGTATCTATTATTGAGAAGCTTTTATTTCACATTGCTGCCTAATTCACAGCAAGAAAATAAAGGTTTGAGAAAAAATTTTCCCACTTTCAATGATGATGGTTGTTGACAGCACCATCATAACCATCATTATCATCATCCTCATCCTCCTCTACCAAGAGGTATCATTTCTCTTTAAGACAAAGATATAAGACTATCAAAATCTGAAGGATAAAAAGACTTTTCTTTCATTTGGGAAGAAGTGCTATAGAACGAAGAGAGGACAAAAATACAATTTCCAATTATTAACACCAAATTTCATTAAACTATATATAAATCCATAAAATAACTAAAAATATTTAAGTACCAAAGAGCAGCATGCATAATTCTGAGACTTTGTATGTGGCAGAAACAAATAAATATATCTTGTGTATAAGAAAAGTAATGTAGAGGCAATTATCTTCTACTCAAGCTTTCTTCTTTTGAAAGTGCAGTGCAGAATAGCTTAACAATTTTGTACACACACACACACAGACACACAAAGGAACAGAAATTGTAAAAGCAATCAGAAACACTCAAAAATGTGATTCTATCTTTTCTAAATTGTTTTTCATTTTATAGTTGAAAAACGACAGCAGTGTATATTAATGAATGTGGTATAATAAAATTTTATATACAAATATCTCTATTATAAATATTACACATTTTCTTTGGCTTTGGTCCCTAAAGAATATTTTCTATCTCTTCTTTACTCTCTCTCCTCACCAAGATGTGTTATTTCTTCTAAAAGTTTGCTGGCTTGTCTCTGGGATGAGCTCCCAAGAGAAAAGGTCAGGCTCAAGAAAGGTAGGGTTCAGAGGAACCCAAGAAACAAATTGCATTTGTACTTTGTTTACTTCACATCTTCAGGGTTGATCAATGCATAGAGAAAACGGATGCAAATGGTTGGCAGTGTTCTATAACCCAGATCTCAAACTGAGTACAATTACATCAGAAACCTGCTCTAAGGCTTGAACAGCTGGGAAAGTGACTAGATGTTATTTCCGGAATCCTGACCTGAAGTTTGCAATGTAAGATCCACTGATCATGAAATTCAGTGTCTACACCTTTTCAGGTTATTATTTCCTAAGAGTCCTTGAGGCTTCAAGCATGTTAGCAGGTCACCCCATGCAGAGACTCACTCTCGTCCAGCCTCAAACCTGCCCACACCGTATTTCCTGAAACATGAACAGAGAAAAAACAGCCAAAGAGAGAGAGAAGCATGTGGACATTGGGGCACCATCACTTGCAAGATTGAAAAGAGGGATGGGGCCTCCTGGGAGTTTTGCCGCTAGCCTGATATCTCAAATTAATAACATTTTTCATTTCTGTCTCTGCAATTGCACTGGAAGCTTTTCCAGGGTTCTTCAAGGCCTCCTCGCTCTTTGATTGCCTCTGCCAGCTCCAGCCGCCCCACATGGCAGAGCTGCCTGCAGAGCAGCCTGTGGTTACCATGGAGACAGTACCCCACTGAAGACGAAGGGTAGAGGCAGATGCCAAGTGGCACCACAGAACATGACTGCAGCACCACCGAGCCCCAAGTACTCAGGATGGACGTGTCCGTGAAAGGAGAGGAAGGTGGGGGATGACAGAGCAGCAGGGCTGTGGGGCAGACAGGATACAGGAGAGAGAGGGAGAGACAGTTAAAATTGGCAAGTGTTTCTGGGTATGATTCACTGTTTCTACCAAAATGAAACATAAAAATCAGGCCTTCGAGTTTATTGAAAAATTAAATGTATGTATACATATACACAAACATATGCCTGTGCATGTATATATATAAAATACAAGAAAAGTTTGATTTGCCTTTTCTTTACATCTGGGAACAGCATTTATAGAAAGGCTAATTTCCATGGAAATACAAAAAACCAGCAAGATGGCTCTTGAGCATGCTACCTACCATTTTATTTGGGCATGTAATCAAAATATGCATTTCCAATCACAATTCACATCCTATTCTGTGCTGTTGATGAGCTTTTGACATTCATTTTCTCTTATACAAAAATCTTGTTTCTATCTTATGTACAAGAATTATGAAACAAGACTTGTTTTACTAATAAAAGCTATAGGTTCACAAAGAGTAACTCCCAAAATTAAAGTATATGTAAACTATCCAACTCACAAACAGTACACAAAAGGTTTTTTCTATGATGTGGTTAGAGTTGTTCTCTAGTATTTCAGTTCTTCATCCTCTCAGCATATGGAAGGGTGGAACTTCCCTCTCCCTTCAGAGCCAGGCATGGTCACATGGCCCACTCTGCCCGATGAAATAGGAGTCAGTGACATATGACTCAATTTTCTATATCATTTCCCTACCTCCATGGCCATGGAAGATTGTGCTAAGATGGAGGATCCACTGGCCTGGGTTCTGGAGTCACCAGGACTGTCCAACTCTCCATTCAGTTCTTGCCAATCCATGCCAAAAATGTACCAACTTTTATTCTTGTGGGTGGCTGAAACTTGGAATTATTTGTTAAAGCAGCCTAACTTAGTTTATCCTGATATACAACCCCATTATTCAATTATAAAATATTTTAATTAAGACATTATACTCATTTGTAAGAGGGGCCCAGAAATTTATAGCATATTCTCTTTTCAAGCTCTACTAAGTTAGGAAATTATTACTATAAAAGGTAATATATGAAATATTCCATAATAAATGGAAAACAAAAGTTCTGTAAGAGTTCACTCTGGGCAGAGGTTAAGACTAAAATAATTAGCACAACGAAGTACATTTAAGATGGTGATATTAAAGAGTCAATAAACCAAGAAGAAGGCCTTCTATCACAAGTCAGATGTGGGAGTCTATGACATGGAATAAAGTCCCAACTACTAATGCTAACACTGCTGCTGATGCTAGTGCTACTACAAAGGGAGTGAACTGTAGATCCCTTTGTGAACAAGAAACTCTGAATGGATAAACTAACTTGAATTTGTTTTCTATTTAATTTTTAATTGCTACATAAGAATTATACATATTTATGGCATATATATGATATTTCAATACAGGCATACAATGTGTAGTGATCAAATTAAGGTAACTGGCATGTCCATCACTTCATACATTTATTATTTCTTTGTGTTGGGAACATTCAAAATCCTTTCACGTAGCTATTATTGCTAACTACAGTCACCCTACTAGAACTTATCTCTCCTATTTAACTGCAATGTTGTACTCATTAATACTGAGAAGTATCCCTCCCTCCCCACTATCCTTCTTAGCCTCTGGTAACCACTATTCTACTCTCTACTTCTATGAGATGAAATTTTTCAGCTACCACACGAGGATGTTTGTCTTTCTGTGCCTAGCTTATTTCAGGTAACATAATGTCCTCCAGGTTTTTCGATGTTGGTGCAAAACACAAGAGTTCATTATTCATTTATTTATTCATTAATCTATCAGTAGACATGTAGGCTGATTCCACATCTTGTTTATTGTGAATAGTGCTGCAATAAACATGAGAGTACAGATAGCTCTTTACCATATTGATTTCTTTTCCTTCATATAGATACCCAAAAGACTGCTGGACCATACGGTATTTTTATCTGTGGTTTTTTGAAGAACAGCCCTACTTTCATAATGGCTGTACTAATTTACATTTCCACCAACAATGTAAAAGAGTTTCCTTGTCTTTACATTCTTGCCTGCATGTTATATTTTTTCCTTTTTGATTATACCCATTTTAACGGGGTTGAAATGATATCTCATTGTGGGTTCAATCTGAATTTCCCCAATGATCAGAGCTGTAGAGCATTTTTTCATGTACCTGTTCAATATTTGTCCTTTTTTGAGAAATGTCTATTCAGATTATTTGTCTATTTGTACTTGATTATCATCACTATTATTATTATTGCTGTTAAACTGTTTGAGTTTCTTATATATTCTGGATATTTACTCCTTACCAGTGGATAGTTTACAAATATTTTCTTCCATTATGTACGCTGTTTCTTCACTCTGTTGATTGTTTACTTTGCTACACAGAAGTTTTTTAGTTTAATATTAATATGACCCCATTTGTCTATTTTTGCTTTTGTTTCCTGTGCTTTTGAAATCCTATCCAAAAAAATCTTTGTCCAGACCAAAAGCATAAAGCATTCCACCAATGTTTTCTTTTAGTAGTTTCATAGTTTCAAGTATTACAGTGAAGTCTTCAATCAGTTTTTGAGTTTATTCTTGTATATGTTGGGAGACAAGGTTCTAGTTTTATTCTTCTGCAGAATAAATAATAATAAATAATAAGGGTCTAGATTATTCTGAAGAGTATCTCTCCTTATATACAAACACATACATATCTAGCTTTCCCATCAGCATTTATTAAAAAGAGTGTCTTTTCCGCACTGTGTGTTATTGGAACTTTTGTCAAAAATCAGTTGGCCAAAAATACATGGATTTATTTTGGCGTACTCTATTCTATTTTACTGGTCTATGTGTCTGTTTTTATAACAGTACTATAGCCTATAACAGTATTGGTTACTATAGCTTTGAGTATAAAGTCAAGGAGTGTGATGCCTCCAGCTCTGTTCTTGCTGAGGATTGCTTTGGCTACTTAGCGTCTTTTGTGGTTCCATACAAATGTTATAGGTTTTTTTTTTGCTATTTCTGTGAATAGTGTTACTGGCATTTTCACCAAGACTGCATTGATTCTGTAGATTGCTTTAGTAGTATGGACATATTAATTTTAACATATAAATTCTTCCAATCCATGAACATGGGATATTTTTCTATGTTTGTGTCCTCTTCAGTTTATTTCATCAATGTTTTATAGTTTTAATTTTTGAAATATTTCACCTCTGTGAAATTTTCAAAATCTCCTAAGATTTTGGGGGTTTTGAAAATCTACTGCAAATGTAATTACTTTCTTCATTTCTTTTTCGGATTGCTCACTTTGGGGTATATAAAAATGCTGCTATATACCCAGTAAAGGGGCTGCTGGGTAAAATGGTATTTCTGGTTTTAGATCCTTGAGGAATAGCCACACTCTCTTCAACAATAGTTGAACAAATTTACACTCCCACTAATAGTGTAAAAGTGTTCCTATTTCTCCACATCTTTTCCAGAATCTGTTGTGTCCTGAAGTTTTAATGATTACCATCTAACTGGCATGAGATGATATCCCATTGCGGTTTTGATTTGCATTTCTCGAATGGCCAGTAATGATGAACTTTTTTTCATATGTTTGTTGGTCAATCTGTTCGTCTCCTTCATGCACTTTTTGATGGGATTTTTTTTTTCTTGTAAAGTTGTTTAAGTTCCTTGTAGATTCTGGATATTAGCCCTTTGTCAGATGGCTAGATTGCAACAATTTTCTCCCATTCTCTAGGTTGCCTGTTGACACTGATGATAGTTTCTTTTGCTGTGCAGAAACTATTTAATTAGATCCCATGTGTCAATTTTGGCATTTGTTGCCACTGCTTTTGGTGTTTTAGTCATGAAGTTTTTGTCCATGCCTGTGTCCTAAATGGTATTGTCTAGGTTTTCTTCTAGGGTTTTTATGGTTTTAGGTCTTATGTTTAAGTCTTTAATCCATCTTGAGTTAATATTTGCATAAGGTGTAAGGAAGGGACCCAGTTTCAGTTTTCTGCATATGGCTAGCCAGTTTTCCCAGTACCATTTATTAAATAGGGAATAATTTCCCCATTGCTTGTTTTTGTCAGGTTTGTCAAAGATCAGATGATTGTAGATGTGTGGCGTTATTTTTGAGGCTTCTATTCTCTTCCATTGGTCTATATGTCTTGTTTTGGTACCTTCTTGGTATTGTCTTTAAATTTTTATACATAAGATCATGTCATCAGCAAAGAGTGGATAATCTGACTTCCTCCTTTCCATTTTGGATGCAACTTTATTTTTCTCTCTCATCTAATCACTCTGGATAGATGTGTTAGTACTATCCTGAAAAGAAGTGGAGAAGACAAAGTAGGTATCCTTATCTTACTCCAGATATTTTAAAAAAGGCTTTCAACTTTAACCCAGTCACTATGATGTTAGCTGTGGGTTTGTCACATACAGCCTTTATTGTTTTGAGGCATGTTCCTTCTATACCCAATTTGCTGGAAGTTTTTATCATGAAAGATGTTGAGTTTTATCAAAATGTTTTTCTTCATTTATTGAGATAATCCTATAGTGTTTTGTCCTTCATTCCATTGATGTGATGGATCATAATTATTGATATGCATATGTTAACCCATCTTTGTATTTCTGGGATAGTTCTCACTTGATCATGGTGTATAAAAGCACTTTTAGATGTGCTTTTGAAATCTGTATGCCAGTATTCTGTTGAGGATTTTTATATCTATGTTCATCATAGATAATGGCCTGTAGTTTTCTTTTTGTTGTTGTTGTTTCCTTGTCTGGTTTTGGTATCCGGGTAATACTCACTTCATAGAATGAGTTTGAAAAAAATTCCTTCCCTTTTAATTTTTTGGACTAGTTTAAAAAGAATTGACATTAGTCTTTTTTTTTTTTTTTTTTTTTGAGACAGAGTTTCGCTCTTGTTACCCAGGCTGGAGTGCAATGGCGCGATCTCGGCTCAACCTCCGCCTCCCGGGTTCAGGCAATTCTCCTGCCTCAGCCTCCTGAGTAGCTGGGATTACAGGCATGCGCCACCACGCCCAGCTATTTTTTTTTTTTTTTTTTTTTTGTATTCTTAGTAGAGACGGGGTTTCACCATGTTGACCAGGATGGTCTCGATCTCTTGACCTCGTGATCCACCCGCCTCGGCCTCCCAAAGTGCTGGGATTACAGGCTTGAGCCACCGTGCCCGGCCTAGTCTTTTAAAAGTTTGAATTCAGCCAGGCGCGGTGGCTCAAGCCTGTAATCCCAGCACTTTGGGAGGCCGAGGCGGGTGGATCACGAGGTCAAGAGATCGAGACCATCCTGGTCAGCATGGTGAAACCCTGCCTCTACAAAAAATACAAAAAATTAGCTGGGTATGGTGGCACATGGCTGTAATCCCAGCTACTCAGGAGGCTGAGGCAGGAGAATTGCCTGAACCTGGGAGGCGGAGGTTGCAGTGAGCCGAGATCACACCATTGCACTCCAGCCTGGGTAACAAGAGTGAAACTCCGTTACAAAAAAAAAAAAAAGTTTGAATTCAGCCATGAAGCTATCCAGTCCTCAACTTTTCTCTTTTGGGAGACTTTCTATTATTGATTCAATCTCATTACTTGTTACTGGTCTGTTCAAGTTTTCCATGCAAATAGAAACTACAAAAGAGCAGAAGTAGCTCCATTTGTATCAAAGAGAATACATTTTAAGTCAAAAAGTATAAAAAGAGACCAACAGGATCCTTATATAATGATCTTTGGGTCAATTCAGCAAGAGGATATAATTATTATAAATATATATGCACCCAACAGCAAAGTGCCCACTTTCATAAAGCAAGTATTAATAATCTAAAAGGAGGCATAGGTTGCAGTACAATTCAACAGTCTACTTTCAACATTGGACAGACAGAAATTCAACAAAGAAATACTGATGTCAAACTACTCTCAGAACCAAATAGACCTAACTGACATTTACTGAACATTTCATATAAGAGCTTCAGAATACACTTTTTCTTATCACCCCATGGAACATTCTTCAGGACAAACCATATGTTAGGCCACAAAATAGGTCTCAACAAATTTTTAAAAATATAATAATATCAAGTCTATTTTCTGACCACAATGGAACAAAGCTAGAAATCAACAAAAGAGAAACTCTAGAAACTACAAATACATGAAAATGAAGCATCATGCTTCTAAACAACCAGTGAGTCAATAGACATAAAGAAGAAAATTTTAAAATTTATTAAAACAAATAAAAATGCAAACACAATGCAATATACCAAAACCTATGGAAGACAAAGAAGCAGTATGAAGAGGAAGTGTATAGCAATAAATGTCTACATCAAAAAATTAGAAAGATTTCAAATAAATAACCTAAAAATGCACCTCAAGGAACCAGAAAAGCAGAAATAAACCAACACAAAACTAGAAGAAGAAAAAAACAATAAATGTCAGAGCAGAAATAAATTAAACTAAGAAATATAAAATATCAATGAAACAAAAAGTTGGGGTTTTGAAAGATAAATAAAATAACAAATATTTGGCTAGACTAACCAAGATTAATAGAGAGAACAACCAAATAGTAATTTGTTTATCTGGTTATTTAATAACCAAACAAATAGAACCAGAAATGAAAAAGGAGACATTACAACTGATACCACAGAAATACAAAGGGTCATTCAAGACTACTATAACTATATGCCAAAAACTGGGAAACATAAAAGAAACAGATAAATTCCTAGATGCATTTAATCTACCAAGATTGAACCACAAAGAAATCAAGTTCAATTTGATTTTCTGAAAAACAAAAAATAATTCTTTAGTGTAAGTGTGTCCTTGCAATATTTGGAACATACTTATACTGGAAAAAAAAAGTATGGTTTATCTGAAATTCAAAGTAAAGTAGGCATCTTGTATTTACATTTGCTAAATCTAGCAACCCTATGTATACGTTCGAAGGATTACATGGGTTATGTAAAGGGTTCCTGAGAAGGCATTAAAAGTTTACAGATAACAGTAATATAATTCATAAAATAAAGAATTAATTACATTTTTTGGCCTTGTAAATGGAAAGAAGATAGCATTCCTACTCATTTGTTAAAATAATTTCAAAACAAATGATGAAAATGCCCTTTGCTTCTATAACGGCCATACTCTAAACAAAATAGTTGAGTAACTTTGCAAATTTCAAGTTATCTGTTTCTTTTGATTCCAAGCCACCATCAAATAAGATGTTTTCTATTCTATTGCTTTTTAAAAACAATTTTGAGTACTTATTCTCCTTCCCTTCACCTTTGCCAAAAATTTATGACACAACTGATAAAAATATTTAGGCTGATTTACTATTTAATTAGAAATCAATTTGAACAATAATTCTAAAACATTAGGACACAGTCTAACCCACTAAAATTAAAAATATATATATTTCTCTTTACAGAGGTCTTTAAATACTTTGAGCAAGCATTTAAAAAAAAAAAGACAGACTAGATAAAGAAAACGTGGCACACATACACCATGGAATACTATGCAGCCATAAAAAAGGATGAGTTCATGTCCTTTAAAAGGACATGGATAAAGCTGGAAACCATCATTCTCAGCAAACTGACACAAGAACAGAAAACCAAACACCTCATGTCCTCATTCATAAGTGGGTGATGAACAATGAGAACACATGAACACAGGGAGGGGAACACACCGGGGCCTGTCGCAGGGTGAGGGAGCTAGGGGAGGGAGAGCAGAGGCTGGGGGACAGGGGATGGATAGCATTAGGAGAAACACATAAGGTAGATGATGGGTGATGGATGCAGCAAACCACCATGGCACGTGTATACCTATGTAACAAACCTGGACATTCTGCACACGTACCCCATAACTTAAAGCGTAATAATAAAAAAAGAGGTGAGTTAACATTAAAAAGAAAACTTCTAGTGTTAAAAATTAGGTTGTAAAAAAGAAATAATGTTTTATCTTTTAGGACCTAATTTCCCCTATTATAAGCATCTTACATTAGTATGGTACATTTGTTATAACTAATGAACCAGTATTGATACATTATTACTAACTAAAGTTCATACTTAATTCAGATTTATGTAATTTTCCCTAATGTTATTGTTCCAGGACCTCATCCAAAATACCACACTACATTTAGTCATCATGTCTCCTTGGTCTCCTCTTGGCTCTCAGTTTCTCAGACTTTCCTTATTTTTGATGACCTTGACAGTTTTGAGGAATACTGGTCAGGCATTCTGTAGAATGTTTTCCACATGATTAGACTGAGATTATGGGCTTTGGGGAGGAATCCACAAAAATAAAGTACTATTTTCAACACATCATATCAAGGGTATAAACTAGATTTTTTTTAATTGACAGTTTTTATGAATTGCTTACTCTTATCCTTGGAGGCTAAATTATATTTTAATGCTCTCAACCTGGTATTACCAGCATATTACCAGCATATTCAATTTGACGTAAACATTTGGACAAGACTTGAGGGCTTCAGTTTTATAAATGAATGCATTCTTTAATTAATTCTAATCTCATTTAAAATAATCATACAACATTTCAAAGTGCAAAAACAAAAAGTTGTTGAAACTTAGAAAACAGAATATTGTGAATATTAGAACATTATATTTGTCCTTTAATTAAATCCACTGTAGCTTAAAGGCCAAAGTTACAAACTTACAGCTGGGCTAAAAGACCCAGGGAAAGGTAGAATGGTTTACAAAGATAAGAATATTTGCCTATGGCAGAGAGTGACTGCCTGCACCCTACTCCCCAGGGCCAAACGTACTAGGCCACAGTTCTTTAAATTGCTCAGAGACTTAAGTTAATTCTTTCTAGCCTTGCCAACCTTAATCCAATCAATGGTTTCCCCCATGGCCTAAGAGTTGGCACATCTCCCTTAGTACTTGAAAACACATGAGAATTCAAATCTCCTATTTGTTAAGCTACCAAATGAAGAATTTCAGGGGGAAGATAAGAATACATGTTATTTTTCAACTATTAATCAGCTCCTCAATTGAGAAACATGAAAATAATTAGAATATTTTTATAGGTCAAACATGGTGACCCATCAGAAATTTCACATTATCCTACCTACTACTTGCAACACAGCAAAGTAGGCCTGGTTATGTATTTTTCAAATTCTCAGAATGACTCTTAAGTAGAAACCTTTTCAAGACATGCACCACTCTTCCTAAGTAATCTGGTAAATGTCCCTTTTCCTTCTCTCTGTAAAACTCAAAGCCAAAAGCTGGAATAACTGGACAGCATGCAGAATGTCAACCATGCAGCTGAAGGTAGGGAGAAGGGGCCAGAGTGCTACCTTCCACCGAGCCCTGAGATGACCAGCACCTAGACACACCACAGGTGACACATTTTCAGTTACAAACTTTCAACTGTCTCTCTAAGACTAAACTGAGTTAATGATTTTAGGACATGATTTAGAAAGGATCCAAATATTAAAGATGCACAACTATGTAGCCAATTCAATGCTCCAAGAGAGAAACAACTCAACCGAAATTACTGTTTGAGTGGGTAGCCACCATGGAAACATCAAAGGGGAGCTACCTTAAAATACTCTTGTTAGGCCAAAGGAACCTCCCCAATCTAATGACACATTCGATAACTTCAAGCATTTCTATGTGCAGGTTTATATTTCAAAGACATAACTCACTAAAGCCACAGCTAATTTAAATAAGCAGGGGATTTCATGATAGTGGAGTCCAAACAAGAGATATTAAAGTTTATAAAAGCAAATACTTCTTTTATATTAATATAAATTCTCAGATACAGACATTTCTTATGAGATGAACTAAGAATAAACATGGAATTACTAAAATATCACGAAGTCACAATAATCCACTTCTAACATATTATCACATAGCAATTTTTAAAACTCCATGTCCCAAACACATTAACATTTTTTCTTTATAAAGAACGTCACAAGGTTTTCAACCTTTATCACTCAAGGTCTTATGCCAAAATTAGCATCGGAATATTTTATAGTTATTTAAAATATTTTACTTTCCTTTCAGTTGACAATATTTCAAGTCATAGACAGCACCTTCAATTTAAAGATAATGAAAAATATAAATTCACTCTGAGAAAACAAATCTACTTTGATAATTACATGTGTTGTGCATTTCCAATTTTGCCATTATTCATCTATATTTTCTCATTCCAATGTCTTGGAAAAGTATCCTAAAAGTTCCCATCAGAGTCAACTTTTTCCTGCAGTTCATAGTCCACTATTTTTTTTTTTTGAGATGCTGATTACTGGTCCCTGAAAACATAAACTTGGTACAGCTATATTGTATAGTTCTATATTGGTTCATATTAAAATCATGAGCCAAAAGTATATTCTCATATATCTAACATATCCTCCTGCCACAAAAACCTGTCATAGCTGTATCTGTCATGAGATAACCTGCCTTTGAAAGACAACCTGCTCTATCTGAGGATGCCAGGAAATCCATTGCAGCTGACTTGAGAGGCAAAAAGCACTATATTACATCTGCACATGGAAAGGCAGGCAGCTCCTACAAACTAATCTTCATATTGATCCCTCATATCCCTTCAGATGGACTATCTGTCTTCTGCTTACATTCTCATTTCAATATATATCTATGACATGACTTGATGATCATATATTAAAATTTTATCCTTTTTAAGGCAGCTACTTAGAAACCAGGTATGCACTAAAGCTTTTGAGTTCCTATGTGTACTAGATCAGTACATGATCAATTTTAAAGTCATTTTAAAGATGAACCTTCAAGGAGGTTGCAGTCTAATGGAAGGAAACATGGAAACAAACCTGTAAGCCAATAAATAAATGAGATGATTTCTATCATTCATAGGTTATAAAAAAGATAAAGCAGGGTAACTGTTGGGACAAAAACATTTGCTTTAGCAGGGTGATCAGCAGAGACAGACACCCAAAGTGGCTGCAGCCTAATAAACCTGGGGACAGAAAGGGGAGATAAGATAAAATGGAAAGAAGCTGGACCTTTTCTGGTTGTCACTGCTAGGGTTATAAGCAAAGGCAAGATGTGAGTGAATCAGAAGGAGCCCTAGGATGGCTGTGGGAATGATGAGCCCATGGTGTGATGGCCAGCCAGGAGCCTGTGGCAGAAACCGTGGTGAGCAATAAGACAGCTGGAGCCTCTTAAGACTGAAGGTGACAAGAAGTGGGAGGTTAAACCAAGATGAGAAGCATCCATGCAATTTTGGAAAATACACGTAACAAAGAACTATGGAATACCATCTGTTAATAAATACAGGCATGTGGGTCTAGGTACTCTATACACTATATTGTTCTATGTATCACATTCCAAATTTTATAAATCAAAGCAAAACATTTAAAGTGAGCTGAATAAGAATTTATTAATAAAACAGCTCAAAAAAGAGCTTCATATTATACATTCAGGAATTCTCATTCATTTAGGGAAGAATTCAATCCCAAAGTCTCCAAATCTGCCCACCAGAGGTTGGCCTTCCTTGACACTGGGTACCTTGCTGGTTTCATCCTCTGGTGTCGGTTATGGATTGAACGTTTGTGTCTTCTCCACCCTCCCTCCCCCGCCCCACCAACAAAGTTATATGATAAAGCCCTAGCCCCTAATGTGATGACATTTGAAAACAAGACCTTTGGGAGGTAATTAGTGTTAGATTAGGTTATAAGGATGGGGCCCTCATGAAGGGATTAGTAGTTTTCTAAGAAGACAGATGAGAGATCTACAAAAGGCCATGTGAGGAAAGAACAGGAAGGCGGCCGCCTGCAAGTCAGGCGGAGAGCCCTCACCTGGAACCAAATCTGCCAGCATCTTGATTTTAGACATTCCAGTCTCTAAAACTGAGGAAAATAAATATTGTTAAAGCCACCCAATTTACGGTATTAGGGCAGCCTAAGCCCACTATGACAGTCCTGGAAAAATTTGGTGAAATCCTTCCAAAGCCAGGATGCACTATCACTTGACATTAAACAAGTTTTCCTTAACCTCTGAGATGAAAGGTAATACAGTATGTTACTAAATTTGGAAATATTTATGCCCTTCAGTTTGGTACTAAATTATCTACTCAGTGCTACAGCACAGTCTGTGAATCTCTTGTCAAAACATTCTACCATCTTCCCCTGGTGATTAATGAACAGCTTCCCAAATTCTCCTGATACCATAATATTCTCTATAACATCACACATCTGCGTATCATAAAACCTGGTATCTTACGTTGTGTCTATATTTTAAGCCCAGTATGCACATGCAGCTTAGCTTGTTGATGATGACAAACTTTTCCACATGCCATTGGTATCACTGCAAAGAGTACAGCACCACATGCTGATACTAGGATGACCAGCCGACCTCATTTGTCTTCTCAATGCATTCTAATTGATGTACAAACAGTCCTACATTTCTCCAAAAGACCAGAAAGATCTATATTCAAACGTATGCTGACAGTAAACATGTAAATAACAATGCTCTACTAAAGAAAACTATTAAGCAGAAAAACTGAAATCACTTCTGTAGTATGAGTAACTAACATAAGTCCTGGATACACATACTGAAAAATAATAAGCTATAGCAAAGAAGAACTGTTTTTCCTCATAATCCACAAAACAATTTGTTCTATAAATAATAAAAAAGAAAGGCAATGGACAGCAAACACCACTGTGTAAGCAGCAAAGATCTTGACAGAAACTGCAAAAAAAAAAAAAAAAAAAAACTCTTTGGAGTTAGCTAGCACCTTCTTCTGGCCAGACCTAAAAAAAAATTCCTATAGCCACCAAATCCAAGCCCACCACATCTCAATTAGCTAAAATGATAAATAACTGTAAGGAACAGCATGTATATTTAAAATCAGATGAATATCACCTAAGGATATTCCAAGAATCAGTGCACACAACGAAATCTACTACTGGTCCAAAAATCTGTTACATTGCTTTCAAAATTCTTACCCTCACTTTCAAGAGATAAAATATGAGAAAGCACTTGTAAAGACTAACATGCTATAAAATTCTACAGAATAACTTTGCTTATATTTCCTCCCACACTCTGTTCAACTTAAGACAGCACTTTATCCAGCCCTGTCACCAGCTCTCCCACTTGCCACTCTGTACCGCCTGCCATTCTGTAGGCCTAACTGCACTATTGTAAAATGCACGATTTATCAGGCCACAAGGAAGCTACATAAACTCATATTATCACTATGTAAATGTCAAGTATTTATGTTTACTACTGAAAGACCTTGAATCCTAGTAGCAATTAATGCATTTTAAGAGAATCAGCACATGGAGAAAGGGAAGGATTTCAGAGCTGTAATTCAATTAAGGCTGCATAGCCATCTCAGTTTGAAATCCATGTTTGAAAAGGATGGAAGTAGCTACCCATCAACTAGGAAAAAAAATGCCTAAACCATTCAGAGGGGGATAGATTATCTCACGCTGGAGGTACACATACAGAGCATTCTGTAATTTCTTGCTTCTTTTAAACTTACATTCACGCAGTTTGTTGAATGAATGCATTCATCAATAAAAAGTGGAGTCACCCATTGTAATAGTTCTGTTTCTAAAACTAGTTTAAGCTACCTTGCTCCTTCCCACTTGTTGAAATTCCTGCACTTACCAGATTTACCGAACTCCCAGCTTCTAGTTCATGAGAACATCCTCAGTCTTCCACATCCATCGCCTGTATTTGCAGAGGAAGAAGGATGCTGCCTGAGCGTTAATTTCCTCCAGCCATCATGTTGGTTCTACCCTCTCACACTCTGTTTCTTTCCTGGGTCCACAAGTACCAGCTAAGTACACCCCATGAACCCCGTCAACTGCTGCAACAGGAAGTATGGTGTCACTATACAATTTATCACACAACCTGTGCTAAACTGCTGAAGGAAGACTTGATTTCTAAGGAAAGGAGGTCATATCTGAAACTGCTATAAGCGGTGAGCAAAACGAATATCAGCATCTCCTCTCAAGTACCTAAAACTTTGCAACTCACTAAGTAACATACTCGTTGAAGGAAATTTTTAACTTCCCTTCTTTATCTCTTTCAAAAGTTTTGGGAACGGAGAATAAATTAGATTTCTGCAACTTACACATGATTTCTTCCTACTGGCAGGCAATAGTTAGAGTGATAAGAATTCGGTGCAATTTTCTTCAAAGTATTTAAGGAAATATGCTCAAAAAATGGAAGCCAACTATGGTTCACACTTCTAAAATTGTTCTGATAAAACCTCACAGGTGCCAGACTCGGCAGCCCACCAAGAGAGAAAATAATATTCTAGAGACATTTCTATAGACTTCACTCTTGAGGAACAATAGGGCTTCATTCCACTCCCATCTTTAAGCAGCAAATATCTGTGCCAGAAGAAAAAAATATATATGAAACTTCTTTGAGCCAATTTTATATAACTTATAATATTTGAAATGGTATAAAGAAATAACAAGAATTACTTCCGATGGATAAGGGAGAATTCTTCCTTTAGGCAATACCCAAAACCATGAAATGTAGCAGTATCTTTATAACCATTACGGAAGTGGGCATTTTATAACCATATTAGTAATGGAATTCAGAGATTTAGTTTTATAGGCAAGAATATCTTTTGACTGTAACTCCTATCCCCATCCCCATTACCTTATTTCTGAAGAGCATCAAAAATTCCAGAGAATATATTTTATACTGAAATGTTTGTTATAATCACCAAAGTCCTGTAAGTTTTGACCCCAATGAACAAATGGCAAAATAGGGAAAGATGCAAAGTCACAAGAGAAGGCAAATCCCAAGCACGATTTAGATCCCAGAACTTGGCATCCTAAGGCAGTGGTCCCTTAGTGCTGCAGTGTCTGATACCTGAAGCTAACCCCAAGCAAGCAAAAGAAACCTTGGTTCTGGAACCATTTTTGCTCCAATGATTAACTCAGTGTTAATTATGTACTACTCTATGATTTGAGGATCAATTATTTTAAAAGACAGATTACCAGTATGGGATGGGGCTGGGGAGAAGCATGGTCCTATGTGAGCAGAGAGGAGTATGTGCCTGGGAGCAGGGGGAGAAGGTAGAAAATCATGAATTTGCCTAAAAACTGTGTCCTGACTCTTTCCAGTGGACTTGAACATGAGAAATGAGGCAACCCTGAAGAACACACAATGAAGTGTCACTACCACACACAAAACACTTGCACCAGTGAAACCCAGACTGCCACAAACACCTTGCCTTTTCTCACAGTAGTCCTGGAGTCTGTGCAGGTGTGTAATTACGTTTCATGTGGGAAAAGCAAAGGCCAGAATTACAGAAAAGCATCTGGCATCTGTATTATTTCACAGTGGAAAGACCTAATGTGTGCTGTAATAGTTAACACACCACATACTCTGCTATGTATTGTAAGTCCATGGTCCCTTAATTCACCCTCACAACAAAACTGAAGACACAGGAATTATCGTTTCCCCTGTGTTAACAATGACACTTAGTAGTAAAACGTCCGCTCACTAAAAAAATGATAAAGTTGGAATATGAACTCAGTCAGCTGAGGCACAACTTTGAAGCTACTTTCTCAACCATTTGCTCCACTGCTATATTTACTACTGAGATAAACGAAATCACCAAGTAGCCAAATGTTTCCTTAAGGAAGAACTCCTGTAGGACAAGTGAATAAATTTAACTTCAAGCTTTAGAACTCTTCTCCCAAAATAAGAACTAATAAAATGATATATAAACTGTTAAGATACAACAAAGAGTGGCATTATTACTATAGACAAACCATAAAAATCAATTTAAAAAGAGGAAAATAGATCAATTGAGAAATGTGTATAAGATATAAAAAGATACTTCACAAAAAATTAGATACGGACAACAAAATTATAAAATATTTAACCTCAGGAATAATCACAGAGAAGTAAATTAATTAGAGGAAAACACAATATTTCTCCTATGTAACTGGAAGATTTTTTTTTCTCATTACTACACCCAGTGTTGTTGAAATCATGGGAAAATTGGCACACTCCTGCCTTGCTGAGAGAAATATAAATTATATAATCTTTCTAGAACTACCAAAAATGAAAATGTCATCAATCTCCAAAAACAGAAAGTTGTGTAAGTAAATAATATTAGATAAAGATATAGAAAACAGACACTAAAAATTGATACTAATTATATGAGATGCTAATAAGTAACTAAAAAGAATATGAGCAATTTTTCCTAAATTTAAAAATGTGTACAGAATGACATTTCTGCTAAAAATATGATGATTTCTGGGGCTTGCAAACATGCATGAATTTTAACTTCTTTTAATCATTTCTACATTTTCAAATTTTCAATGATCATGCATTACTTTTGAAAACAAACAGATCTCAAATTTAAAAGAGAGAAAAACATAAGTATGGCTGATAAAAATCTGTGTAATCTACATTCCATGATGAATGACCTTTGTTAACTTTAAGTCATACATTCAGCTAATTAATGAACTTCACCCCAAAATAAATATATATTATTTTTTTAAGAATGGAAAGGCATGTTTTTCTTCTGTATAATGTAATATACATTAAACTATGACATATTTAGTGGAAAAGTAATATATAAAGAATAAAACTCTTGAAACCCTAACATAAACACTGTGTTCTCACATTTGTGAGTGGGTATGTGTGCTGGGTATCACATTCAATACAGTTATTTGCCTTATCTTCTTAGCTTTAGTACCAGGAATAGTTATCATACAATTAGCTACTCTGAAAATATAATTCATAACTGTGTATTTCATTTGATAGAGGTGCCATAATATATCCATGCATCTGCTATGAATTCAACATTCCTCTTTCAACCCGAATTAAACAACACAAATAATCTGATCCAGATGCTAGAGCCCCAGCCTTCCTGCATCAGCCTACCATGTCCTGGGTTAATGAAATAATGTGTTCTATCTGTGAGACTTTTTTTTATATAACCCCTCAGTCTTTCTGGAGGATTGCTCTTCCTCCTCATTCAGTTTCTCTATAACCCCAAGAACAATGCTCCACATCAGTGAAGATTGTGTTAGAAATGAGAGATTAGACTGTGGTTCTTTTACATTTGAAACTACCAAAGAGATTGCTCTTTCTGGAAATTAATTTATTCTATATTGTTGATGGTAACGACTGCTATATTACTCTAATATTTGAAAGTCCAAATAAAATATGTGACAAAGAATAAAATTTACTTTTTAAAGTAAGCATTTTTAGATTAAGTAGTCATACTTAGAGTCAAATACAATATTGTATCTATGTAGAAATGCCATCTTTCTCTTCTTTACTGTGTTCTGGATTTCTCTTATTAACTGTGCAACATCAAACAGCCACCAAAATCTAATTATTTATGCTGAGGTAGAAAAAGCTGTGGACAATAGCTAGCCTGCATCATCATTTATATATAATTTGGGAAGTCAGGTTTTGACATCGTATTTTTTATGTCTTCTCACCACTTACAAAGCAATCCAATTATTGGCAGTTAAAGAATAACATGAGAGGCCGGGCGCGGTGGCTCAAGCCTATAATCCCAGCACTTTGGGAGGCCGAGGCGGGTGGATCACTAGGTCAAGAGATCGAGGCCATCCTGGTCAACATGGTGAAACCCCGCCTCTACTAAAAATACAAAACATTAGCTGGGCATGGTGGCGCGTGCCTGTAATCCCAGCTACTCAGGAGGCTGAGGCAGGAGAATTGCCTGAACCCAGGAGGTGGAGGTTGCGGTGAGCTGAGATCGCGCCATTGCACTCCAGCCTGGGTAACCAGAGCGAAACTCTGTCTCAAAAAAAAAAAAAAAAAAAAAAGAATAACATGAGAAACAGGGGAAGAACACCAAGGGTACGTTATTTTAAAGTTGGCTATACATAAATCTGCCGAATTTCATGGACCATACTTGCTATAAATCAACCAGGGCATTAGACGCTACCTTGATGATTCCTTATGTAGTGTCAAAATACCATTAAATATTTAAAGAGCAACTACCAAGCAAAGTACTGTGAAAGCTACTATATCCAGAATTCTATCAACTAGAATTCTTTATAAATCATGCCAATGGGGAACACGTCTTCTCTATTCTGATATTTCCTTTCAGGCAAAGGGAACTTAATTAATGTAACACTGCTGGCCTCTCTCCAGCCTTTCACTTTCTCTGCCTCTGAAGAATAAAGGAGCAGCTTGCTTGCTTCTTCTCTCTTCCTCTGGAGATCATCCTCCCCACAGAGAGCAAGGCTTGGCTCTGCCAGCTCAGAAAAAGCTCTGTCCCCATGGGGAGGAAGGAGGGAAACAAGGCCAAGGACCTGTGATGTCATTCAGCTGCAACACCAAGCTATGTCTAATCAAAACTCATATTTCTGCCACAGCAGTCACGTATTTATCTTTTCCCTTTTGATAGCCCAACTTGCTCAGATGGGGAGTGGAGAGGAGGAGAGCTTGATATTTACTGGATTCCTTAAAGACACCAACAACCCACATTCCTGCACATTTTATAATTCTTAAAGTAAATATATACGTTTCTGTGGTTTATGTTATTGCATATTTAAATGCAAAGAGATATTACAATAAGTATTTTTACATTATAGGGAGGCTTCTAAACCAAAAGAACAAACGGCATAAAACATGCACAAAATGCAGTTTTCTTTATACATATCTACTGGACAAAATTTCTGACAGTTGTGATAATCACATCTGTTAAACAAAAAATGTTATTAATGATAAAACTCTGGCCTTTACTTAGGCAAGATAAGTGTATGTTCTAATATCAATGATCAAGTTGATTGTTCCCCATCATCTAGTGTTACAAAGTAAACATCCTATTTAGTAACCTGTCTGTATCATTCAAAACTTGTAGAAATGTTACATATATTTATTTAACCAAATACAACTGGCTCAACCTCTTATTTTGATTTGAAAAAAACAGAAAGTTCTTTTATCATAACATGTATTTTGCTCTGGTAACTTATTATAGGCAGTTCCTACAACAACACATAAATTTGAATACAGATAACATTTATTGTCAAAATGTTTTCCTGACTGAAGATAAACTGGTCCTGTTATACAGGTCACATTCTAAAACAAATTGTAAGATGTATCAAATCACGATTATGCTAAAAATTACATTGCTGAAGATCACAGTTCTAAATCAAGCCCCTCTGGGTTTGAATATCCCAAGGAGCAGGGCATCTTCAAATCTGGAAGAGCTGGGCACTTTTTTGTCTTCATTGAAGCTCTTAAGAGTGAAACAACAAGCGAAAATGACCATCTATTTTCAAAAAGGTACCAATTCACATACTTTTTATTTCTCTTCAAGGACTTGATTTTAATTAAAGAGGGGGTCTTCTCTTTATATATTTAGCTGTTTAATGTTTCTTTTTTCTGTTTCATAATGATATTATGATGAGATTCATGCTCTGTGATTCTAAACAGAGCAGATGTGTAATATTTGACCTCACAGAGAGTGATGCTTATTAAACTGCTGATGATAGTCTTTGTACAACATTAATCTTTGTAGAAAATTTGATCTTAATCGGGTGACCAACACTAATAAAGAATATCAAAGTTTTATAATTTCTACTAGATTAGAATCTCTTTTTAATAATGGTGTTGGGAGATATAATTTATTTCTTCTTTAGCTTAACTATTATATACTGTAATATATAAAAGGCTGGTATGTTTCAGAATAGAAAGTTTAGCATATTTATATGCAAATCTGCATAATGAAGCAATATTACAATAGGAGTAGGCATAGGGAAATTACATCATTTAATACCCTTCGTTAGAGAGGATGGTGACCTAGATAACCTATTTAATTTTAACATTAGTACCTGTCTTGTATATATGGTATATATTGACTTCTTGTGTTTACATAAATTATATAATTTATGCATATTTTATGTAAATTATAAAATATATAATTTATGTAAACACAAGAAGTCAATATATACCATATATACAAAGTACAATAAAACATTAGTACCTGTCTTGTATATATAAGTATATATTGATTTCTTGTATTTACATATATTTTATACTTTACAAGCCACTGATCCATGTTCTTACTTTATCCTCAAAGAAACCTTTGAAGACATTCTGTCTTATTATACCCATGTTACAGCTGAAGAAACTGAGTTAACAACTGAGGATCACATAAATGGTGAGGGATACACAGCTAAGAAAAGATAGAGCTGGAATCCACCAAAAGCCAGTGCTCTTTCCCCACCAGAAGCAGAAGGTAAAACAGCATTACACTATGGAAACTTCTTTTTCCAGTAACTGTCATTTCAGATTACAAATACATTTTTAGAGAAATAGTTGGGCTCTGACATGTAACTCTGTGTGTGTGTGTGAGAGAGAGAGAGATAGAGAGACTTCATTATGAAATATCAGAATATATACTATATAGTAACCTAATAAGTTTCAATATATGTAATTCATTTTGCAGGTAATGTGCCAAGAGAGACAGATGAATATTTATCTAAGATGGAAAGCTTCTAGGAAGCATTGTCTCACTTATTTAGTCATTATTTCCAATTTGTCAAAAACTAATTGATACAGAGTATAACTTCGATATCCTAACACAGCTAAGACACTTCCTACAAATCAATTAACCATGATTCAGAGCTTGGAATTGTACTTAACTGCTATGTGATCAAAAGATAAACAACTGGAGGTGTCATAACTGCACATTTTTGTTATGAATCCTAACATTTAATGGACTAAAAGCGCAGTATGATACAATATTTCTGTGAGTTCCCTGTGTTGGAGGTACTGTTTGTAACTATAACTGAGTTCATTAAACCCAACCAGGCAGTTTGTTAATCAGTAGGCTGGATTGGCAGACAATGCGATAGAAACTGTTTATTGATGACATGCTTAATATTTTATATTAATATAAAAAGCTGTTGCTTTGGCATATAATCAGATAACTTGGAGCTGGCAACAAGTATCATGAACTGTTTCCACTCAAATTAACTTTTCACATACCAGAAGGCTATCAAAGTACTGTGGATATGAGAACACCTTCAGAAGATGGATGATGAAAACCATCATGGAAGCCAACAAATGAATTTGGTTTGAATGACGGTGTATCTCTGACTTGTAAATCAACCAGCAAAGAACCACACCTTCAGCCAAAGTACTGGACTAGAAAATAACTGGCAGTCCATGCTTTGTTTTCGTTCATTGTCTGAATTATGACATCCAAGTGTAAGTACTCCCTATGTGAAGTCTTTTAAAAACTCTTGTTATGAAGAGTGAGACTCGCATCAATGATTTCCCTCTAAGAAGTGAAAATAACGTTCACACAGAGAAAAAAACACAAATGGGTGTTCCCATTTTCTGTGGCTAATCATAAAGAAGAAAAATTGGAAGTCCAAAATGTAACAGTTTCCATTTTAATTCAACTGGCTTGTTACAACTGTATACACTGGTCCATACATAGTGTACTGACCCTATGGACAAATTACAATAAATTATTTCAAATGTAATTTTAATGTTTTCTTACATAAAGACAACCTGATGAAATTACTCTGAAAACACCTTCAACAAGTCCACATAAATGAATACCACACAAAAAAGAAGTTTGATAAGACAAAACAAAAAAGAGCAAATTCTGTAACATTTTCAAAAAATGCACTGCATATTCAAATAAATACCAAACTAATATTATATTTGAGAATATTATAACTTCATTTTTAATTTTAGAGGCCATTATGAAAGCAGTATTATCCTTAGAAATTATTTAACAAAACTATAAATTGCATTTTCAAGTCAATACGTGAATATCATTTTTTGTCTCTGACGAACCATTTCACAGGGAGAAAGAATTGGCTTGTATTCTATGAAAGATGTAAAGCGGATGGAAATACTGTAATCTGACAGTGTATGACTTTTATTACAAACAATGAAAACATTAGTGACATCTATAATGATTGGGTTATACAACTACACAAACGTACACCAGATCAAATAACTCCTTTCTGTAAGACTATGACAATTTCATAGAGCAACAACCTCATGTACTTCCTACAATTGCCATTCAATCAGGTAATATCATTTTCAATCCACAATATGACATAAAACCCACATAGACAGCAGATACAGTTTTTCTCATGCCCATCGGCCGCTCTGGGTGCACACACAGGCACAGAGCAATATCAACTCGTCAAAGAATCATGTTTAAGACTGAAACACTAGGCTTAAAAGGAAAAAAAAAGAAAAGGAAGGAGAAATGCCTGCTACTTCATCTATCACTTCTTTTTGGAAGAAATTTTATATTAAAACAATGCAATGGCCACCATAGTGTGTTCAAAGTGCTCTCGGAAAGTTCCCTGAATGTGAATAAGGTGAAACTAAAGCAATACTGCTAAAAAGTGATCGCAGCATTCAATTAACTTGAGTCGTAGAGACCTTGCCAGTCCTTCTGCATCACCGACTTGTGGTTAGTATAATCAAAAGCCTCCCCAAATGCAACATCCAACTCCGAATGTAATCGTCTTCCTTCAAGCCCTGAGTCCTTGTAATTTACAGATCAGTAAGGACACCACTTAGCATTTTCCCCCAACAACGTTAGGAAGATTCTGCGTATGGTGACCATGCGTTAACAAAAGAGATTTTAGGACAGTTTAAAGCATCTAGTTCATATCTGAGGATACTCGCCCCTATATGTCACACTTCTTGTAGCACAAATCCCCAAAATAATACACAGGTTCACCATCATAACTTGATATCAGTCATTGGAAACACTTCTCCACGGGATTTTAGAGGTGGTGCAGCCCGGAAGCCTTGTCATTATGTAGGTGAATGACCAGTAGCAGAGACAAGCTGGACTCCCCTCAGTAGCTCAGCCTCTGATGAAGTATACACAGTGAGAGAACTCCTAGGGAGTTTCAGCAGCTCCCTATTTTCATGGAAGTCACTGCAGAAAATGCCAAGCCTCTTCAATATTGGTCACATAGTTCTTAAAAGTGGAAATTTACACCTGTCAGGCCCAATACTATGCTTACAACATTCTGTTTTCTAAGTCAACATATTCTCTTGGGCACAGTAAGCATACATCTGAACACCTTCCAGAGCTAAGGCGAATCAGATCAGCTCAAATGAGGCACACAAGAGAAAAAAAACACCTTGGAAACACAACCTGCCCCTCTCTCTCCCATCTCCCACACCCTTCATACCCCCACGGTTACAGCAAAATACAACTTTAGGCATTCTGGAAGTAACTGTTCTTTGTGACAAACACATACACACACACACACACACACACACACACACACCCCAAAAATTCCTAAGTCTGTTTTCCTACCACACGAACCAGGGAGGCTGCACCACCTTTCTAGTGACTTAATTCTGAACGTAGAGAGGCTCAACCCTGCTGAGTAGCAATCGAAGAAAACACATTACACACCAGAACAAGAGGAGGGTCGGGAAAAAAAAGAAAAAAGCAGCTTCGCTTTCAGCCATTAATTACGGATCACCCCAATTTCGCATCGCTTATCTCCAACACGCACGCACCGCCTTCCAAACCTGGCTTTCAGGCAGCGCTTTCTGGAGCCCGGCTGTCTATTGTCAGCACGCAGAAGCCCCCGAAACCTGTGAAGCCGGCTGCAAAGGCTTCCTTGGAAGCCGCTAAATATAGACCGAGGGGGCTCTGGGTCTGGCAAGCCGCGGGAGCCTGAAGACACGGCCATGGACGCATATGACTAAGTCTTTCCATTTTGTTCTAGCCAAACATCGTAATGACATTGAACATAAGGGCGAAAGACTAGAGGGAAGTCCTCCCCGCCCCCACCCCGTCTCCTCCCGTATATTGGGGACGTCATGAATGCACCGGGTTTGTTCTCAGGGTGGCGGGGAGCAGCATGTCGGTGCTGCCCTAAATACGCTTCCTCCCGGGGAGATGGGCGGCAGGGAGGGGGAGCACGCAGGGCAGTCACTTAGTAACCGCTTCGGGAAAGGCGCTCACCCCGAACCCCCTTCCAGGCACAGCGGCTTCCGAGGGGCACCCAGCGCGATCGCGGTCCTCCCTCCGGCAGGCAGGACCCCCGCCCCCGCCGCCGCCCGCCGGCCGAGAGCCCGGGACCACCCCCGCCGGCGGCCGGAGCAGGAGGACGGCGCCAGAGGAAGGCTGCGCCCGGCCCCGGCCGCCCAGCCCCGCGACTCACCCAACGGCGCGGCGCCCGGCGCCTTCCTCGCGAACATACACCCGCCGCGGGCGGCAGCTCCTCGGTCCGGGGAGACGCGTGCACGGCGCCGCCGGCTTCAGGGCGAGGTCCTGACCTTGCCCAACTGCAGCATCTTCCGCTTTTGTTGTCTGAGCGCGGCCGCGGGACGAGGGATGCCGGCGGGCGGCAGGGGCGAGCGCCGCGGGCGAGAGGCGGCTCCCGACGCGAGTGCGCGGCGCCCGGCCCGGCGGCCCCTCCGAGCGCGGCGAGCGCAGCGCCCCCTGCCCGGCTCCGCGGGCTCCGCGGGCTCCTCCGGACTCCTCGGGGCTCCGGGCGCCGCCGCCGCCGGCCGGCCGGGCTGACAGAGTCGCCTCCGCCGCCGCCGCCGCCGCCGCGCCCGCCGCGCCCGCCGCGCCCGCCGCTCCACTCGGCCGGCTGCCGCCGCGGGCGCGAGCCTGGGGCCGCCGCGGCGCCCGGCGCCGAGCGCTCCCGAGCTGCGCCCCGCGCGCGGCCCGCGCCACCTGTGCCGCCGCCGCCGCCGCCGCCGCCGAGGGCGAGGCTCCTCCCGCGGCGCGCGGCAGCCTCAGCCTCCACCTAAGCCCCGGCGGCCGGCCCAGGCGCCCGGCTAGTGAGCGAGCGTCCGCCCCGCCGCCGAAACCGGCCCCAGGTGCCGAGCATGCCCAGTGCCGCCGCCAGAGCGGCGCTTCGCCGCGCGCATTCCACTTCTCCTGGTTTTCGCGGCAGCAGCGGCAGCCGCGGGAGAAAGGGGAGGAGGCCGCGGGTTGGGAGAGGGCCGAGCATCCTTGGGAACGCACACCCTGGACCTGAGAAGGGTGGATGCTCCGGAGCTAGGCGAAAGCTGGAAGGGACCTGGGAAGGGATGGAACCCCGGCTGACACCTTTTCCCTCATTCACGTGCAGGGCGCTGACGGTTGACTCTGGTGGGGCAGATGTCAGCCTGCAACAAAGGGCCAGGGGTGCGGGGGTCCTAGGGCGGCCAGGTGGGTTGAGGGAAGAGGCCGGCAGAACATACACGCTGGTGGGCGCAGGTGGATGCTTTTGCAGATCTTGTGATTCCGGAGCTAAGAAGGCACGACGCTCAGCAGAGGTCCTCTCTACGGCACCTGCCCAATCTTGCCAACACCTCCCATGTTCAGATGACATATGTTTGGGCGGGTAGTGAGAGTTTCTCCTTAGGGAAAATCACTCCGGATTTGAATCTGGAATGCCTGTAAACTTCCTGCAAGAAAGACCCTTGCCCAGTCTGAAACTTGAACAGATTAAGTTCTCCCTTCCCCTCGTCTTGTGCCACCTGGTCCTCCTCTCTTGGCCCTCTTCTGCAGCACCTCTGCCACCTTCTCCTCCTTTTCTTCTTTCTTTCCCAGGCAACAGTGAACCACTCCTCTGATCCTTCCCTACAGTCTTGCAATGCATCTTGCATTGCCTTCTTCACGTTCAGATCGGTTTCCCACGTCACCTCCTGGTTTGACTGCTCCTTGACCTCATTGGGACTTCTCCATGCGTATCCTGCTGTGAAATACAGCAAGTGAAATCACCGGATTCAAAGTCTTGTTGAAAAACAAGACCCAAATCATGAGCCAAGGAAGGCCTCTGGGCCTTCGCCCCTGTCGCTCTGATTCAGGAGTCAGGACGGGGCTCACCCCTGCTGCATTCACAAAACAGGCCAAGCAGAGCACAACCTGCCAGGGGCCAGGGCAAATGTTCCTCCTAATTATGCCACATACATGACCCTGAACACCGCGGACTGTCTGAGGTTGTGATCTCCTCCACTGCACCCCTCCGCAGAGCTTGTTTCTGAAACACGAATAAGCATGACAGAATACAGGAAACTGTAATAAGAGGGATTTGGGGCTTATGAGTCTCAGGTAACATTGTGCTTCTATTTTGTGTTGGAAAAGATTATCCAACAAACTTAAATGATTTGAATATTCAAGTCTATTCTGTATTGTACTTGGGAGTAAGTGGAAATATAAATGGATCTTAAAGGAGAAAACTCATACAGAGGTTAAATAGGTAGCAAATAATTGTTGAGAGGAGCAGATTAAGCAAGGACTATTGACAGCAGTACAAATGTTCACTTTCATTCCTCCTACGCCAGGTGTGGACCTGCACACATAGGCTTGATCTCATCTGCAAAATCAGTTCTCCAAGCTGGCTTCAAGTGTTAAGGCCAGTTTGATATTAAAATGTCCTGAGTCTTGTGAAAGAAGATATGCAAGACCATTGTTTTTTCAGCACAGGCTTAACTAATTTTTATCTTCGTTCTCAGAAAGGCAGTTCAATTACATTGAGTACTTGGTACAAGACAAATTAGCAGCACCATATCCATTAGGTCACATTATATTTCAAGAGATGTTCTGGGTTCTCACCTGAGCTTCTGTCAGTCTGCTATTGTTTGGTTTTCTCTTTTCATCATCTAACTCAAGAAGTCAGTGGAGAAGTGGGAAAGGAGATAAGGGGACATCATTTACTCTTTAGATTAAAATCGACAGCCGAGGGCAGTGGCTCACACACTTTGGGAGGCCGAGGCTGGCGGATCACGAGGGCAAGAGATCGAGACCATCCCGGCCAACATGGTGAAACCCCGTCTCTACTACAATACAAAAAATTAGCCAGGCGTGGTGGTGCACACCTATAGTCCCAACTACCTGGGAGGCTAAGGCAGAGGAATCACTTGAACCTGGGAGGCAGAGGTTGCAGTGAGCCGAGATCACTCCACTGCACTCCAGCCTCACGACAGCGTTAGACTCTGTCTCAAAAAATATATATATTGACATAGAAGTGTAGATTCTATTCACAGAAAATATGTGTCTTTTATGCCTAATAGAGATCTAAGTAAAGAAAATAATTTCATAAAGTTTTTTTTTCAGTTATTTTTGAGATGAGCAATGGCACATCCTATCGACTAATTGTAAGCCTGGGAAGTGCACTGCAGGCAGTTCCTACAGATACTGTTGGGGCATAGTCAGGTGTGATAGGGTTATTTAGGAAGCAGAGTGGTAACGTCTAATGTCCTGGACTGCTTTGATTTAATTTGCTCAGTGCGCCGTTTCATTGAATCATTCATGATTTTTATTGTTCTAGAATAATTTGTAACAAGATATTATTAAATTCACAATTAGATAATATTGAAAAATAAAAGCAAAATGATCATGTGTAATGTTAGATCTTGGAACGACTCACTGCTGCCATCTTTTGCCTCCTGCTTCTGAAGTTCCTATAAAAAGGAACATTCTGAATCCTCAAATGCACTGTGAGACCAGAACATTATTAGTTTATTGTTTTCAAATTACAGTACTCAATGCTAAGTGAAAAACCTTCCTTGTATTTCTTCTGATTATGCCTTAATAGAGTTATGTGATACAGAAATCACGTATAAATACTAAGTGCTGTATCTCTTGATTTTTCAAATCACTTTTCAAAATTTGAGGCAAACATATTTTTATATGGAAGGGTAAATTAATTTTAGAAATAAAATCTAATAATTCAAAATATTTTTAATAAATGTAGGTGTCTTTTTTTGTAATTCAAAGTATGCCAATTTTAGGAGAATGACATTCTTATTTAAGTCTCAGCTGTTTAAATATGACATTGTTTGTTGCTATTGAGATTCAAATAGAAGATAGTATTTTTCTAATTTTTTAAATGAGTTACCCATTGATAAACAAGTGAGAAATTTTCAAATTGGGAAATGAAATCAGGTGAGTGATTATTGTTGCTGTTCAGCATTTAAATAGGGAGAGTAATATCCCTTTAAATTCACAATTTAAATTTTAAGAAAATTACCTGGAATAGTAACCAAATAGTGTCATCATAAATGTATATGTGTATATATTTGGGAGGCTAATGCACACTATTTGCTCTTGATCATAAAAGATATGATATTAGTTACCTGAAGGTGTCTCTATGTTTTTGAAGACTGTAAAGTAGTTAACAAATTTAAACTAACCATTTTAGTTAAGATCAATGTGTGGGTCATTTCACTCTTTGATTCAAAACTTCACATTTTCACTCAAACTGCACTTTATTATTGCTGCAAGGCCTATGATGGTGTCATTTATTCATTCAGCAAATGTTTATTAAGCATCCATTCACTGTGATTCAGTATTGGGCTAAATTTGGAGAATTAATAAAAAATGATAGAGAAGATGACAAATTCCTTATCCTCCCAGAGTTAATTATAAATTGGGGTTATTGGGGGAGGCAGAAACTGAAGCACTGCAAAGAGGTAATCACCGCCAGAAGCTGATGGCACATAAACCTCCTCATTTGTTCCTGATCGTGTATGTGCCTCAGAGTATCGGTGATTTGTTTATTACATTTCTTTTCTTCCAGTGTTTTCCAATTGTTAGTGTCTCTTCGAAGGATTCTATTTTTTAATGCTAGGACATAGGCACCATGGTAAGAAAATAAGATCTGAAGTCCTAGAGCAAACCCAGGAGAAGGTAAATTTGGTAACAGCTGAAGGTCTTAGAGATACGATGAAGCTAGAAGTTACAGTGAATGGAGGATTCCAAGTTCAGTAAGGAACAAGCATTTACGCAAATAAAAACGTAATATTTTATTTTAAATAACTTTCTTTTTATTGTCAATATTTATGTTATGATATTGTGTCAATATTTTAGTATGTGGTTTTTGTTTTGTTGTTTTTGAGACAGGGTCTTGCTCTGTGTCCCAGGCTGGAGTGCAATGGTGTGATCATGGCTCACTGCAGACTCAAACTCATGTCCTCAAGTAATCCTTTGCCTCAGCCTCCCAAAATGCTGGGATTATAGACCTGTGCCACAGCACCTGGCCAAATATCTGTGAATTTTTTTCAGGATAGCAAAGTAAACATTATGCAATATCCATTGTAAAAATGCAGCATTCGGTTTCAGTAGGTTTGAGAAAGAAATGCCTTTAGAATTAGGTAGTTCCTAAAAAGTAATACTACTAATAATTAACGGTTAATCAAATACGCTGTTCTCGAAATCTGTCTGCATGTATAAAAAGAATCTATAAATAATGCTGAGTTCTCCTGACTTATAGCCTCAGATTCCAGAGACTATAATATTTATATCCACATGGCCATCTTATTGTGTTGTTTTATTTTAAATCCTTGATCTGATCTTTTAATGTAATGTATCCTCTACTTTGTTAACTTATTCTTCTGGCCAAGCCTAAACCTAATAGTTGCTGATGGTTGCCTTCTCAGTATCTAGCCTCCTCTTCCTTTCTTCCAAAACCTAACTTTTGTTGAGTGTCATGTGACCAGCATAAAATGATACTTCCCAGCCTGCCTTGCAGCTATACAGAGCCTGTCAGCAAGACAAATATGAGAGTCTGATTGGAATGTTCAGGGAGCACTTTGCTGTTGCAAAATAGCAGGCTGGCTAGGAGTTGACTGACCATAAGAAGGAGAGCCACAGACCAAAAATGTCTCAGCTTAAGATAAAAAGAACCTGGGAAACTGAAAGTTTCCTGCAGCCACTGTGTCACCCTGGAACTTCCACTCCCTGGGCTTCTTGTTCTGGGAGAAAAGTTTATCAGCATTTGATTAAGCCATGGTGGTTGGTTTCTGTTATATGCAGCCAAATTCAAGCTCAAATTGAAATACATGATATCTGTAATGTCTCCCCTCTGCTTACTATAGCTATTATTACTTTAGGTATTTCCCCCACAATACATTCTCTCCAAAATTAAAACATTTTTTCAACAAAGTGAGTAAATGGATATGGCCTGAAATCACATGTATTAGAAGATAAATCAAGGAGTAATGTAAGATGAGGTTTTTATTGTTACTGACCAGTAAACTCACGTTCAAGGCATTGCACAATGGGTCCACCTCGATGATTTTTATACTGTCTTCCAAAATGAAATAACTAATTTTCTGTCTTTGTTCTCCTTAATGTTCTCTACTCACTCCAGTGTTACTCTCAAGGTTGTCCAGAATACGCATTCTGAAATCAATTTACTCATTAAAATGAAATCCTTGAAGCTCTCATTTTATTATCCATAAATAAGCAAAATCTTGACTCTTGCTTTGTTGTGAAAATTAAATGAATGAATCAGTCTATGATAAGCAAATGGCTCTATTTGCTTGTCACAGAGTGGCACACAGTTAGCAATTAGTAAATGATGGCTAATATGAATCATGATATTAAAATATCCCTTTTACCTCTGCTGTTTAGTCAGCTTGCTATAGCAAAACACACTATTATCTGATTGCACATATCTTACCCAGTCATCAAGACACCTAGAAGATACCACCTTGCCAGTGAACATTTTCATATTCATTTTTTTTCAAATAACCATTAACTAAATTTCTCCCACAGGTAGGTAATTAAATCTTGCAGATTAATCATGAGAGTTGACGCTGATCTCCATTTCTGTAAACTGGTTGTGTTTCATGCTTTCACTGAATTTTTAGGAGTTTGAAAATCCATCACATTCAGATTATGGAGTCAGGTAGCTTACCTTTTTGTTATATTTCATACATCTATATATTTATATGCCTTCTCTGCTCCATACAATGTGTTGCTATAGTTTGTATGTTGGTAATAATGTTATCTAACATTATTCTCCATATTCTCTAAGATTTTGTCTATGTACATAGAATATGTTTGTGGGCAGTTAGATTTTCTATTTGTGAAGTATATTAAACTTCTATAATCAGCAAAAACAAATGTTTCACAAAATCTTTACACAAACATATTCTAACATGAAATGTTAAATTACTTGGAAAAATTATTTTCCTGACAACTTCTGCAAAGATGAAACATATATATATATATATATATATATATATATATTATATATATATATATATATATATATATTATATATATATATATATATAGAGAGAGAGAGAGAGAGAGAGTTAGGAATAGGAACTTAATAAATGTTTCAAATAATTGGCAATATCATTCAGGACATAGGCATGGGCAAGGACTTCATGACTAAAACACCAAAAGCAATGGCAACAAAAGCCAAAATAGACAAATGGGATCTAATTAAACTTAAGGGCTTCTGCACAGCAAAAGAAACTATCATTAAAGTGAACAGGCAACAAACAGAATGGAAGAAAATTTTTGCAATCTACCCATCTGACAAAGGGCTAATATCCATAATCTACAAAGAACGTAAACAAATTTACAAGAAAACAACCCCATCAAAAAGTGGGTGAAGGATATGAACAGACACTTCTCAAAAGGAGACATTTATGCATCCAACACACATATGAAAAAAAGCTCATCATCGCTGGTCATTAGAGAAATGCAAATCAAAACCACAATAAGATACCATTTCATGCCAGTTAAAATGGCAATCATTAAAAAATCAGGAAACAACAGATGCTGGAGAGGATGTGCAGAAATAGGAATGCTTTTACATTTTTGGTGAGAGTGTAAATTAGTTCAACCATTGTGGAAGATTACTCAAGGATCTAGAACCAGAAATACCATTTGACTCAGCAATTCCATACTGGGTATATACCCAAAAGATTATAAATCATTCTGTTATAAAGACACATGCACATTTATGTTTATTGTGGCATTGTTCACAATAGCAAAGACTTGGAATTAACCCAAATACCCATCAATGATAGACTGGATAAAGAAAATGTGGCACATATACACCATGGAATACTCTGTAGCCATAAAAAAGATGAGTTCATGTCCTTTGCAGGGACATGGATGAAGCTTGAAACCATCATTTCTCAGCAAACTAACGCAGGAACAGAAAACCAAACACTGCATGTTCTCACTCATAAATAGGTGTTGAACAATGAGAACACACGGACACAGGTAGGGGAACATCACACACCAGGGCCTGTTGGGGGGTAAGGGACTAGGTGAGGGATAGCATTGAAAGAAATACTTAATGTAGATGATGGGGTGATGGATGCAGCTAACCACCATGGCACATGTATAACTGTGTAACAAACCTGCACATTCTGCACATGTATCCCAGAACTTAAAGTATAATAAAAAAAAGATAGAAATTTTTAAAAAGTCTCATGAAAAAAATAATGTTAGTTCCCATCAAAAAAATTTTAAAATGCAGAAAATTATGAAAAACATCATAATTCTAACACCCAGAACTCATATGGTGTAAAAATGCCTATCCTCTTATTTACTTAAAATTATATTTCTATATTTTCCCATTCCATTTCTCAAACTTTTCTAAGGTTACATTATTCTTTTTATAATGAATTTTTTATTTTACACATTTTGACTGTTATCACATGACATCTCCCATGGTAAATAAAGGTTCAATGAAGATTCTCAAATTGTTTGAAAAGACAAACCCCTAATTATATCTATTTCTGAGTTGGATGAAATAGCTTATGGCAGCTCCATGCCTCTGCTAACAATAATTAGAATTTTTGAATAGAAAACAAAAATATTTATCATATATATCAGAAACCTGCTGAAGCAAAAGGAGTGGAGGAGTCAAGATCCCAGACAGGGAAGAATGCGGACATCGAGCTAATATGTCTGCTTCTTCCCTGGTAACCTCTTCCAGTTCTGGACACGGTGCAAGAGGCTGGGTTTTGAGGCTTTTCCTGGGTAGGGGGCCATTGTTTGAGACACAGATATCAGCAGAGTCTTTGTTAGTCCCTGTTAGCTTCAAATTGAAGCCCAAGGGAACAAGATCCCAGTAAGAAGAAAGGAGTAAAGGCCAGGCATGGTGGCTCACGCCTGTAATACCAGCACTTTGGGAGGCTGACATGGGCGGATCATGAAGTCAGGACTTTGAGACCAGCCTGACCAACATGGTGAAACCCTGTCTCTACTAAATATGTATAAATTTTAAAAAAAATAGCCGGGCATGGTGGTGCATGCCTGTAATCCCAGCTACTCAAGAAGTTGAAGCAGGAGAATCACTTGAACCCAGGAGGCAAAGTTTGCAGTGAGCTTAGATCGCACTATTGCACTCCAGACTGGGCGACAGAGCAAGACTCCATCTCAAAAAATAACAAACGAACAAAAAAAGAGAGCAGAGAACTGAGGCAGAAACATGGAAATATGGCTGGTATTCCCTTCAAAACTTTTGGTAAATTATAAAGCTGCACAGGACTAAACAGCTAAGCAAAAAGCCTCTGAAAATCAGATATAATTTTAACAGTCCTGCTGTGCAGAGAAGAAAAGCATTCCCATCCAGGACGAGCCTGACCTTGCGAGATAGTTCAAATTATCAGTTAAAAAACCCCTAGAGTGTTGCACCCTGAGAGCCAGAGAAAACAGAGGCAGAATAAACTCAACAATACTGTATCTCTTCTCCAATTCAGTGAAGTTGTTGTTTGGAATAGAAGTTACCAGGTGATCTAGCTACCTGCCAGAGGAAAGGGTGAAACCTTTTAGGCAAACCTCCGCAATTTTTAGATATTCATTGTCCAGCATTCAATAATATCTGTTATTCAGATTTAGGAACAAATAACCAAAAATAAATAAATAAATAAATGTAGAATTGGAAAAGACCCATAGGTGATCTATATACTAGAATTGGCAAATAAAATATCTAAAATGATAATAATCAATATGTTCAACAGAATATAGGACTGTAGAAAAAGATAAAAAAGAAAAAACATGAAAAGGAAAAGATAGAGAAATTCACCAAATAATTCAAAACTGTGAGAATGAATCCACTGGGAATTCTAGAACTTAAAAATATAACGACAAGTTAATTTAATAACAAATTTTATTTGATCCATCATATATAAAATTTTATCAATCCATATGTCACATTTGACAAAATCAGCCATGTGCTGGATTCTAAAGCATTTCACAGTGTGAAATGCTTGTATTCATTCAGAGAATATTCTCAAGGAACAGTGTCATTAAGCCAGAAATCAATAACTTAAAAAAAAATTCCTATTTATAATTTAATCTGCACTACTTTAAAATAAATTTACTTAAGAAAGTTGAATTATTTTAACACAAATGATAAATAACAGGTGTACAATAAAACTTGGAAGATGCAACAAAAACAGTCTTCACAATATCCATCAAATATATTATGTATAAAATATATAAATACAAGTTTTAGACATTAGACAGCAGTCAATGTAAGGCTGCTATTCTTGAGCTATCCTGGAGAGATAAAGTATTCAAAAGACATTCCACTTTTTGCACTGCCTTTCTCCCTAGGTAAATTTCTGGGGTATGGTACAAGCAAGATCTGGGTTTCCACTGAACAGAAAAGGCAAGGATTAAATTTGAGTTTACTAAAGAGTCTTTGATGTGGAGGAGACAGTGGTGGAAAAGAAAGGGTCATAGAGAGGAAAATCCAAAAGTATACATAGTAATGTACCTTGAGACCAGGAGCTGTGGCTCATGCCTATAATCCTAGCACTTTGGGAGGGCAAAGCAGGTGGATCACCTGAGGTCAGGAGTTTGAGACCAGTTTGGCCAAGATGGCAAACCTGCCCCCTGTCTCTACTAAAAATACAAAAATTAGCTGGATGTGGTGGTGTGTGCTTGTAATTGCAGCTACTCAGGAGGCTGAGGCAGGAGAATCTCTTGAACCCAGCAGGCAAAGGTTACAGTGAGGCAAGATTGTTCCACTGCACTCCAGCGTGAGCGACAACAAGATTTCATCTCAAAAAATAAATAAATAAATAAATAAAAATAAAAACTCCTTTGAGCCTTGAGTCCCTTGATGAAATCCTGGATTAATGAGAGTAGAACAAGATTCCAAGAAGCTAGGTAGAAAACAACTGCTGCTGGGAAGCAAAGAACTGAGGCAAGATTTCTTTTTCTTTTCTTTTTTTTTTTTTTAAAAAAAGGAAAGAAAGAGAAAAAGAAAAAGAATAATAATTTTAAAAAAAGAATGAAGGAGAAGAAGAAAGAGGAAGAAGAAGAGGGAGAGAGAACAGGGATGTTGCTTTATTGCTTGGGCTAGAATGCAGTCTAAAAATGGGTATGCCTATAATTGTGAGTAATAATGGAGACATGAAAAAAATGAGGGAAGAAAATAACAAACAAGCAGCTATCCAATATTTCATTTAAACCTGTAAGTAGGTGTGACATGGTACTGATAAAAGTGTATATTTTGTGTATTTAAAGTGGGGAGGTCTATAAATGTTAATTAAGTTTACTTGTTCCAGATCTGAGTTCAAGTCCTGGATATCATTGTTAATTTTCTGTCTCATTGATCTGTCTAATATTGATGTTAAAGTCTCCCACTATTATTGTGTGGCAGTCTAAGTCTCTTTATAAGTCTTATATATCTGGATATTCCTGTACTGGGTGTGTATATATTTAAGATCTTTAGCTCTTCTTGTTGCATTGATCCTTTTATCATTATGTAATGTCCTTCTTTGCTTCTTTTGATCTTTATTGCTTTAAAGTCTATTTTATCAGAGGCAAAGTTGCAACTCCTGCTTTTTATTTATTTATTTATTTTTGCTCTCCATTTGGTTGGTAAATCTTTCTCCATCCCTCTGTTTTCAGTCGTTGTGTGTCCTTGCATGTGAGATGGGTCTGGATATAGCATACCGACAGGTTTTGGCTTTTTATCCAATTTGCCTGTCTGTGTCCTTGGATTGTGGAATTTAGTCAATTTAAGTTTATAACTAATAACAATATATGGGAGTTTAATACTGTAATTTAATGTTAGCTGACTGTTTTGCCCATTAGTTGAAGTAAATTCTTCATTATATTGATGCTCTTTACTTTTTGGTATTTTTTAGAAAGGCTGATACTGGTTGTTCCTTTCTATGTGTAGTGGTTCTTTCAGAAGCTCTTGTAAAGCAGGCCTGGTGGTGGTGATGAAATCTCTGAGTATTTACTTGTTCACAAAAGATTTTCTTTTTCCTTCACTTACGAAGCTTAGTTTGGCTGGATGTGAAATTCCGGGTTGAAAGTTCTCTTCTTTAAGGATGTTGAATATTGGCCCCCACTCTTCTGGCTTGTAGGGTTTCTACTGAGAGATCTGCTGTGAGTCTGATAGTCTTCCCTTTGTGGGTAACCTGACCTTTCTCTCTGGCTGCCCTTAGTATTTTCTCCTTCATTTCAACCCTGGTGAATCTGATGATTACGTGCCTTGAGGTTGGTCTTCCTGAGGAATATCTTTGTGGTGTTCTCTGTATTACCTGGAGTTGAATATTGTCCTGCCTTGCTAGATTGGGAAAGTTTTCCTGAATAATATCCTGAAGCATATTTTCCAGCTTGGATTCATTCTCTTCGTCACATTCAGGTACACCTATCAAACGTAGATTAGATCTTTTCACATAGTCCCATATTTCCTGGAGACTTTGCTCGTTCCTTTTTATCCTTTTTTCTCTAATCTTGTCTTCTCATTTTATTTCATTAAGTTGGTCTTCAACCTCTGATATCCTTTCTTCTGCTTAATCAATTCAGCTGTTAAAACTTGTGCACACTTTGTGAAGTTCTCGTGTTGTGTTTTTCAGCTCCATTAATTCACTTATATCCCTCTCTAAATTGTGTATTCTTGTTAGCATTGTGTCAAACCTTTTTTCAAAGTTCTTAGGTTCTTTACACTGGGTTAGAACAAGTTCTTTTAATTTACAGAAATTTCTTATCATCCACCTTTTGAAGCCTGCTTCTACTAATGGAACTCACTCATTCTCCATCAGGCCTTGTTCCATTGCTGATGAGGAACTGTGATCCCCTGTAGAGGGAGAGGCATTCTGGTTTTGGGTGTTCTCAGTCTTTTTAGGCTGGTTTCTTCCCTTCGTTATAAATTTATCCATCTTTCATCTTTATAATTACTGACTTTATAATTGGGTTTCTGAGTGGACATCCAACTCGTTGATTCCCAGCACTGGAATCTGAGCAACCCACTGTGCCAGCTAAAGCAGCAGCATTAAGATTAATGGTGCTTTTCTGACTCTGCACCAAGAACCACCACACCAAGTCACCAGGAAAACCACCTCTCCGGCCACAAGAGTTGTGCTGGCTACTTGTGGGGCTCCTCCACTGGGAATCTCCTGTTGTGTGAGCAACAGATTTTTGTCTGAAAGTGTGGTGTCCTCTCGTTCTCTGTGCTTTTACTGGGAGCTACAATCCCGAGCTGCTAGTGATCAGCCATCTTGGATCTCTCTCCAGGAGTGCTGTGGAAGAGAGCAGAGAGCATGATTTGGGGCTTGGGCCAGGTGGTAGCTTGCAGACTTTTCCACAGGCTTCCTGGAACCATCGAGGCACAGCAACTCAAAATCGTCTTCATTCAGATTCTTAGCCCACGCTTCAGGGTTTTTTCCTAGGGAGAGAAAGAAGGTGGATCGGCTGGTGGCTTTTGTCAAGCTTCCCCACTGGGGAGATGGGACTGACTCAGTGGTGTGTAGAGAACTTGGGCCTTCTGGCCAGCAGAAATGCCCACACTGAGGTTACAGTGATGTGCACAGGAAGAGACACTCATGTGGTCTACAAGGCAATACTGGACTCACAACTGCCAGGAATGCTTATTGACCACCCCTTTTCAACCTTCCCCACCCAGCTAGGTGGGAGTGAACTACATTCTGTGGATGCTCTTCAAAAAGATCTTCCTTTCCACTAAATTCCAAAGTCTTCTGTACCTCTTGCTCCAGCAGAGGAAGAATGTGACACTCTAAGCCAGGTGGATCAATTTCTGTGGTGTAATATATCGCATCTCCAAACAAAAGGACTTTTCCGCAGGGGACACCTCTGGAATCTGCACCAGAATTTTAAATCTGACTCCCTTGTTCTGTGGTGAACATTCCCGTGTAAGACCCCCAAAAGGCATGGGTCTCACTATACGGTGAGTTTGATCCCAAACACAGTTTCCTCCTGGAGGCAGTTGAGCTATCGGAAAGAAGGGACTGAAAGATGGATGATCAGTTTCTAATATCAACCACGATATCGTTTGGGCCTAAAACTATGCAGTGCTGCTAGACTGAGTGACTCCCTACCAGCAACCAGTTTCTGCTTTTAATCTTTATGACTCTTTCTTTAAGAATAGCTTTAACCTTTTATTTACTTGCCTGACTGCCTTGTACCCTAGATAATGGTTTAAATGTGGGGATATTTGCAAAGCAAATGCCACCATACAGGATGGCTTTGATCCCTGACTCAGAGACTCCTGAATGGGGGAATTGAGATAAGTTGAGTCAGGAGCAGACAAAGGAGAGTCTGGTTAAAAGATATTCTGATGAGCAAAACCAGAAAACCTTTTCACATCTCAGTTCTAAAACAAAATTAAACCAGAAATACCTGTAGCCAAGAGGAATAATGTCTGGATGTAAACAAGCTTTGTGATCACAGGAAATCCTGTTACTTTTTACAACCACTGATTGTGTGTCTGATTTCTCTATTGTATAGGCCATGTAAGGTATAGATTTGCATTTCCTCTTGCAATGATGTAAACCAGAGCAAAGAGAGTGTATTTATTCCTGGCCTTTGAAAAATAAAATTCGCTGTTAAGGCACGGCTTATCCAGCCCTCCAGACACCTCGCTTTCTGTCTCCCTTTCCTCTGCACACTCTCTCTTCCAGGTATTGGGACCCTCTTGCAGGTCGAGAGACCCCCAGCAGACATGCCTACCCGTCCCGATGGTCGCTGACATGTTCCAATTCTAAGTGAGAATGTGCACATGCCTGTGTGATACACGTCTGTATCCCATCTTGGCCCCCTTTGCCTATTCTTTTTTGTAGTTCTAAAAAAAAGGAAAATCTCACCCATTCTTAGGGTTTTGGCTTCTTCCTCCTGAGGCACTTCGCAGATATGTTTTGCTAATTTTTATATATCTCCCATAATTCAGGATTATGACCTTTTTAAAGATAAATTTTTTTGGCTGGGTGTGGTGGCTCACACCTGTAATCCCAGCACTTTGGGAGGCCAAGGTGGGTGGATCACCTGAGATCAGGAGTTCAAGACCAGCCTGGATAACATGGTGAAACCCCAACTTTAAAAATAAATTAAAAAATAAAAATAAAAAAATGAAAAATGAAAAAAAAAATTTTTTTTTTGGTTGCAGCTGTTTTTCCAGCATGTCCCCAACCTGGTGGCCCTCCACAGTCCAGCAGGAGGGAGGTGGGAAGGAGTTAGGTCAGCCACACCTCCACACGACCCTAAGGTTGCCTCAGTTGCCGAAAGCTGAAACCTTGCTGGCCAGGGCAAGATTCCCCAGGAAGGAGGAGAGACCCTGGAAGGGCAGCCGAGCCTCCAAGCCTGGCCTGCCAGGATGTAGCAGAGTCCCACTTGGCAGACCCAGCCCTTCCCCTCCCAAGACTCATCCCTTCCCTGCCAGGAGCTGGGGCTGGGCTCAGTGTCCCAGGAGGCGCAGCATTTCCTGAGGATCCACCAGCTTCTCCCGGGGCTTCCCAGTGCCATGGCCCCAGGCCACCTCCTCAGCATCCAGCTTTTCCCAGTCTGAGAAAGAGACTGGCTAGACCCCTCGGCGGCTGAGCAGGGCCTGGATGGCTGCGGAGCCAGGCCTGGGGCCAGAGGGGAGCAGCCTGGCCTTCAGGTCCTGCAGCTGCGTTTGGCCGGTGAGGACGCTGTCAGTCATGGTTGTAGCTATGACTCCTGTGGGTCCTCTCTTCATCCAGCCACTGGGTAAAGAACTGAAGCAAGATTTCACAGCTTCTTCAATGGTATGGATTTTCACCGTCAGGCCCGACTAAAGTGCAGAATGTTTAAGAACAAGTCAAAGATGGAGTTGAGATTTCAGACACACCATCAGTTACAGGTGTTATGCACTGAGTCGTGTTCCCCTTCCAATTCATATGTTGAAGCCCTAACTCCCAGTGCGCCTGCATTTGGACATGGGGCCTTTAAAGACATAATTAACGTTAAATGACGTCATAAAAATGTGCCCTAGGCCAGTGGTGAAACCTTGTCTCTACTAAAAATACAAAAATTAGCCAGGCATAGTGTTGCATGCCTGTAATCCCAGATACTCGGAGGCTGAGGCAGGAGAATGACTTGAACTCTGGAGGCAGAGGTTGCAGTGAGTCAAGATCACACCACTGCACTCCAGCCTGGGCAACAAGAGTGAAACTCCATCTCAAAAAAAAAAAAAAAAAAAAAGAAAGAAAGAAAAAAATAAGAAAGAAAAGTGGGCCCTAGTCCAGTACAACTTGTGTCCTGAGAAGAAAGGAAGACACCAGGGATGCCTGTGCACAGAGGAAAGACCTCATGAAGATGCAAGGAAAAGGTGGCCCTCTGCAGGCCAAGGGAAGTGGCCTCAGAGAAACCTTCCCTGCTAGCATCTTGATCTTGGATTCCTAGCCTCCACAACAGTGAGATATAATTCTCTGCTGGTTAAGCACTCGCTCTGTGGCTTTTTGTTATGGCAACCCTATCAAACTAATACAAAGAGTAAAGATAAGCACACGTTAGGATTGAGGTCTAGGACCTAGAGATATGGGAAGGATGGGGAGAGGTGACAGATCTCTTTGAAGAGAGTGCAAAACTTCGGCTTGACAGCTCCATTTATTCCATTAGTACTTTAACTGCTCCCAGCATAAAACTCAATACTTTTTGATGGAAAATAAATGCAATCCAGTGCATTTTCAAGATGTTATTTTAAAATTGACCACTATAATTTTAAAAACTGGGTATGGAAAAAGGAAGAAAAAATAACCAGATTGTACAAAGAAAAAAAATCTATCACAACAAAATTGTTGACAACCAAAGATTGAAAAAAAAATCTTGAAAGCAGCTAGACAAAAAGAACACAGGAGACACATAGAAATAAGATTATTAAATACATTGAGTACTCACAAGAATTTATGGATGCCAGGAAACAATGAAACACAATCTTTTAAACACAGGAAAAAAGAATATCAACACAGAATTCCAAATCCAGTGAAAATATTCTTTGGACATGATGACAAACTGAAGACATTTTTAAGTGAGAGAAAAAAAATTCATTGCTATCAGTCTTGTTCTAACAGAAATGTAAAAGGAAACTCATCAGGCTGGTAGGAAAAGAGAACAGAGAAAAACTTGGAACTTTAGAAATGAAAAAAGAGCAACATAAATAGTATATATCTGCATTAATATAAAAGACTATTTTTCCTCTTCAGGTCAGTTACATATATATGACTGTTAAATGTTAAAATTTTAACATTTTCCAGTGCGGGTTTTGGTATTCATTGAAATAACATTCAGAAACTGTAACAAAATGTCAGTTGGTGGTAGTTGGTGTTAGGGAAGAGGGTCTTATATGGCTGCAAGGGTTCTGTATATTAACTGAAGTGATTGGTTATTAACTCTACTGACCAATAATAAAAATAATACAAAGACATGTAGCTAGAAAGTCAACAGACAAATGGAAACAGAATATTAAAAATACTCAAGTAATCCAAAACAAGGCAGACAAGGGGACAGAAAGAAACAAATGCAGAAGGGAAAAACACAAAAATAAAATAAAATGATAAGCATAAATTCATTTATATTAATAATTATATTAAATATAACTGGTTTAGCTACTTCAATTAAAAGGCAGATATTGACAGAGTGAATGAAAAGGAAGATCCTACCACAAGCCAAAAACAAAAGCACAGATTTTGGAAGTAAAGGATAGAAAAAGTCTACCCTGCAAAATTAAGCCAAAGAAAACTAGAGTGTCTATATTAATGTTAGATAAAATAAACTTTGAGACACAGAGAATGTAATTAGATAAAGAGGAAGATGTCATAATAATAAAAGGGTTAAATTATCAAGAAGAAATAACAATTAAAAATACACATTTCAGAGCCTCAAAAAACACAAAGCAAAAATTAATAGAATTAAAGGGACTCCTAGACAATCATTTAACAGCCTTCTTGCAGTAATTCATGTAGTAATCAGACAAAAAGTCTTTACCTCCTGATTATACACAGCATGTTCTTTACCTCCTGATTATACACACCATTGTGTGAGTCCCTCTTCTTGAGTTTAGGCTGGACCTAGCACTTTCATTGAATAGCATCCATATATCTGCAGAAATTCTAAATATCCATAGAAAGTGGATTGGTATTTTATAGCTGAAATTAATTTATGAAATACTGCAGCATCTATTGCTTCAATTACTTTTCTGCCTCTTCTAGCTTGATCATTCTGATGAAACATCCTGCCATGTTGTGGGCTGCTCCATGGAGAGACCCACATGGCAAGGAATTGAGGGTGGCAACTAACCAACAGCCAGTGAGGAACTAAGGCTGTTATCAAACAGCCCATGTGGAATTGCATGTCGCCACAACCACACCAGTAAGCCCGGAAATGAATCATTCTGAAACTAAGAAATAGTTGACTGCAGCCCTGGCCAGCAACTTGACTTGAGAGACCTTGAATCAGTGGGTCAAGCTAAGCCACCCTGGAATCCCTGAACCATAGAAACCAAAAAATAATAGTTTTTTGTTTTGTTTTGAGATGGAGTCTCACTCTGTTACCCAGGCTAAAGTACTGAGTCACAGTATCAGCTCATTGCAACCTCTGCCTCCTGGGTTCTGCCTTGGCCTCCTACAGGCAAGTGCCACCATCTCCAGCTAATTTTTGTATTTTTAGTGGAGAATGGGGTTTCACTCTGTTGGCCAGGCTGGTCTCGAACTCCTAACCTCAGGTGATCCACCTGCCTCGACCTCCCAAAGTGTTGAGATTACAGACGGGAGCCACTGTGCCGGCCAATAATGGATATTTTAATTCACAAGTTTCAGGTGAAATTTGTTACAAAGCAATAGATTACAAATACAAACCCTTTCTTGACAAAGACCAGTTCAGTAGTTCAATTGCAAATTAATTTTTCAATTAAAATGTAAATTGTATTTGATTTTTAGTTGATTGATTTAATTTTAAAATTAAACACTCATTCCAACAGCAATAGAAAATATGAGGCATATATATATGTATATATATATATATATATATATATACATATATATAACATAAATTGAATCCATAATTCAAAATCCTTTTACAAAGAAACTCAAGACAAGATGGCTTTAATAGTAAATTATCTTTCAAATACTTAAGGAAAAAAAATTATTGTGGTCTTACACAAATTTTCCAGAGAAGAGAAAAAAGAAAGCAGAGCTCCTTTACACTCATGATATGAGGCCACCATAAACTTGACACCAATGTCTAATGCAGACTTTACAGAAAAGAAAAAATATGAGTTTTGTGTCATGAATGTAAAAACCCATAAAGAAAATAATTAACTTCAAACTGAGTTAACTGATATATTTCAAAAATACATTATAAACAAGTGAGGTTTATCTCAGTAAAGTAAAGCTTTTTTCAACACCTGAATATCAACTGCCATATTCACCACATTAACAGAATAAAGGAGAAAATTACAGATTCAGAGAAAAACTTTTAATAACTTCAAATACCCGTTTAAGATAAAGAAAGCAATTTAGCAAACTAGGATTAGAAGGAAACATCACTAATCTGATAAAGGTTAACTATAAAAAAGCACCTATAGATTTCTCTCTGAGTTCTGGAAAATAAGACAAAGATGGTTACTATCGTCACTTCTATTCAACATTTTATTGTAAATGTTAGCCAGTGAAACAGGCAACAAAGGGAAATAAAGGTGATAAAAATGGAAAGTATGGAGAGCAGGATGATACTCCCCCAAATATCTCTACATCCTAATCCTTGTAACATATAAATATGTTTTTTATATGGTAAAAGTACTTTTCAGATGTGATTAAATTCAGGCTTTTGAGATGGGGGTTATCATGGATTATCCAGGTGGGCTCAGTATAATCACAAGGGTCACCATAAGTGGAGAGGAAGGCAGAAGAGTGAGAGGGAGAAAGATTTGAAGATGTTATGCTGCTGGCTTTGAGGATGAGAGGAGGAAGGGACCAGGAGCCAAGGAATTAAAATGGCCCCCAGAAGCTGGAAAGGCAAGGAAAATAAATTCTCCGCTAGAGTCTCCACAAAGAAGCAGAGCCCTGCCAACATCTTGGCTTTAGCCCAGTGTAAACCATTTCGTATTTCTGATCTTCCGAATCTTAAGGTAATGAGTATGTGTTGTTTGATGCCACTAAGTTAGGAGTAATTTATCACAGCAATAAGAAGAAATAGATACAGAAGAGATTGTTTATGTGTACAAAATCCAAGAGTCTGCTATTGAACTTAAAATGTGAATTCAGCAAGAACACTGGATTCATATTCACAAGGTGTCCATTGTATTTCTACACACTTGCAGCAAAATATTGAAAAACAAAATAAAATTTTAAACAAACACCATTCACAAAAGATATTAAATACCTGTATTGTATCTAACAAGGATAGGCAATATCTTAACAAGGAAAAGTATAAAATTTGCTGAGAGTGACTAAAGAATATCTATATAAATGTAAAGATATTCATAGTTATGAATTAGAAGACTCAAAATTGTTCAGATACAAATTCTTCATAAATTTATCTATATATTCAGTGCAACACCAATACAAATCCATGATGTCTTTAAAAATTCATATGTTGATTCTAATATTTGTGCATTAGTGAAATGTGCCCAGGATAACCAAGTCAATCTTGGATTTGAAAAATAAATTTCTAGGATATATACTACCAGATGCAAAATTTATTACATAAATCCATAGTAATTAAGACAGTGTGATATTTGCACAAGGATAGAAAAAAGACAAAGGAGTAAGGTAGAGTTCAGAAATTAATATATATGGATGGTCACTGACTCATGCCAAAACTGAGTGAACAGCAGTAAACAGTCTCAACAGCAAGATGAAGGCTGAATGAGTGATGTGCCTTTCCTTTGTAAAGTTGAAAAAGGGGAAAATTTCGAAAGGGTAGTAGGGAAGGAAATTATGCTCTTATATCACACATATGTTGTTGAGGAAATAAATTTTATGGAAATAAATTTTACAGAAATAAACATATTTGGATGTTGATCATTTGAAAAGTGACTTCTTTAAACTGAATGGTACCCTAGGAAAGTCACTGTGTGTCGCCAGGATTCTCTCAGGTGGGGACTGCTGGTTTGTCATGGAGATTCGGGAGTCTTTGTCAGGTCTCAATCACTAAGCTGATTGGTGAGTAAATGGATGTTCTTATTTTAATCTTTTTAACTATGAATAGCTGTACCTTGATTTCATTTTAAAACTATCTATCATGCATGTGGCTCTGTAAGATTTATATTACATAAATTCAAACATAAAATATATAAAGATAAAATATGCAAAATATAATTATGGAAATAAATCATAGTAATGATAGATGTAATTAAAACAGCTTTGAAATATCAATATTCCTCTATCAAATTTGCGAAGTCTTCTTCACTTGTAATATTCAGTGTTGGTTAGAAGGGAGAAGTGCCAGTGAAATGCACATCATCACAACAGTTTTGGGGGCTAGTTTGCAGTACATGTTGAGATTCTAAAGAACTTAATCTGCTTTATTATTGTAAGTGATTTTGAAGGTCTCATTTTGAAGTCGGGCGTGGGAAACACAAGTAAACCTTTCACTGATAACTCAGACCAAACATATGGGTGTTAATATACTATGACGCCAATATAGCCTCATGTGTCTTTGCAGTATCTCTTGACTTGTATTAAAGGACCCTAGTCTTTAAACATTTAGCTGTCACCAGACAAGCACTTATCTATTCAGGCCACTTGAATGTCTGCTCTCAGGATTCCCTTCCCTGCATGCACACACATGTGTAGTGTGATGGGTCCCCAACCAGGTTACTTAAGGATGTATACCCAGTGCTTGAACCCAAAGGCCAGGCATTGAGCCAAGGCCCTGATGCCAGGCAAAGGAGCAAGTGTCCCTGAGAACTTAAACATCCCAGGAGTATATGAGAACCTACCAAGAAAAACAGGCAAAGAGCCAGAGAATCGGCTTAAAAGTAGTTTAGAGACAAGGGGCAGGGTGGATCTCTAGAGCTGTCCTGCTGTTATTCAGGAGCACCCTGTATGTAAGTCCTAATAAACTTCATGTAATTGTCAAGTTGAACTTTGCCAATTTGTTAATTGGTCTCTCAACACCTTCCTTGTTGCAGAGGTAGAGGGGCTGTGGGTGTTACAGTCCCAAGTTTTTCTCTTAGCAATATGCAAAACCAAGATTCCTACCAACTTTTGTAACAGAGTCCCTGCTCTCTGGTAGAGATCAAGAGACTTCTCTGGGACTTTTCTAGCTTTATTTTTGCAAGATGTATAAATACAATATTTTGCAAAACACTAGAAGACAAAAAAAGAAGGTAAAATAAGAAAAAAGAATGATTTTGCTGTGAAATGGATGAGCAGGTTGTTTAATGGATAAATATCAATCTGAAAAGGGGACTCAGTAATATGTAAGTGGCCTTTCCTGGCTTTGTATTTTAAGCCTATACATTTAAAAGGAGGCACATGATGTCAGTTTGGGAAAAGAAAGTCAAAGAATTGAAAGACAGCATAAAGTCTCAAAACATATTCCAGGAGATGAGCACAGTGGTCTAAAATTAGCAAGATGAACTTCAGTGGAGAAAAATGTGAAGTCCTTCCCTTAGGTGTAAACAATGCTGTAAATAAATCCAGGTATTTATTTACACCATTATTTTTAGGTATAAAAAATTACACCATTTAGGAGGCTGTGGATTCTGAACTGAATCCATATACCAGAGCTGCACTGGCCATGCCCAGGCCTTGGGAACGTGGGTGTCCCTGGAACCAGTTGCTTCCCACTCAGTTCAATCTGTTCAGGGAAATTTCCTTCCAGTACCTTCAAGGGAAGATTGGCCTTTCTAACTAGTGCAAGCTGCCGCTAATTTTATTCAAAGGCAAACATCAGAGACACCAGCTAATCTAATTCCCCACCTGCCTGGAAAGCTGCCTTCGTCTTAGTGTCATGGAATGAGAAACTGAAGCACGAATTACAGTCTGCTGTGCCTATAAAGACCTCTGACACCACCTGGAGCCTCCTTTGGCGTCGTCCTCATTGTGACTCAGCACTGCCGTCTTCAGCTGCAACCAAAATTCAAGCCCTCTGGTCACTTTGCTTTTCATTATTTGTTACCATCTTGCAGCTCTATATTCTCTGGAAATTTTGACTTAACATCATTAAATACCCCTAAATTACTTTTTTGAATAAATTAGTTTTAATTTTATTCTTAAAAATTCATGAATTTGTACAAAGTATTAGGAGACCTCTGTTCAGGTTGACATGTATCCATTAAACCCAAGTTTCATAATTCTTACTCTTTTCATATGACTTATTATTGTTCTTCATTAAGCATAAATCACTCTTATTTACCTACATTGCTTATTTTTCAGTATACCAAAGACACAGAAATGAATTTAAATTTCAACTTGAATAAATAAATTTACAATAACTGCTGCTCTAAATCATGAGCAGTCAACCGTAACCAAGTAATGTTTATTTAATTCAGTTCCCTTTATTTAAAACTAAAATATTGATCCTAGGAGTTCAAGATCAGGCTGGGCAGCATAGTGAGACCCCATATCTAAAAAAGAATACAAAAAATTATCTGGATATGGTGACACGTGCCTGTATTCCCACCTACCTGGGATGCTGAGATGGGAGACTTGCTTGAGCCTAGGAATTTGAGACTGCAGTGAGCCAAGATCATACCACTACACTCCAGCCTGGGGTGACAGAGTAAGACCCTGTCTTACTAAACTCTATTTGTCAAGCTAAACTCTATTCTATATATCTGTCAAGCTAAACTCTATTCTATCCCCCAACAAAAATTTAACAATAGGTAATTCATATGCTTCTTACTTGAAACTAATATTACACGTATTTCCTGATAAAATTTTATCAGAACTTGGATTTCTCTAATTTATGAGATGGTTTCTTAGCCTAGATTTTAGATTTCAGGCCATTCTGCTTACTATGCAGAAAACTTATTCCTGTATCTGGTTTTATACTGTGTTCACCTCTGTATTTCTAGATCAGGTTCTTGTCTAATTCTTGGTTTATCCAGTGTAGCTATCAGGTTAATTTTCTGGGGCTGCCACCACAAAACACCACAGACTGGGTGGCTTAAACAAAAAAAAATGTGTTTCTCTCAGTTCTGGAGGCTGTAAGTCCAAGATCAAGATGTTGGCAGGTCTGATTCTCTTGAGGCCTGGCTGCTGGGTTTGCAGAGAAGCCTTCTCCACATGTCCCTCTGTCGTCTTCCTTCCAGGCATGTGTGTCCCTCATGTCCCTGTACATCCAAGTTGTCTTTTTCTAGAACATCAGTCTTACTGTATTAGGGCCCATATTAACAGCTTTATTTTAATTTGATTATCTGTTTAATGGCTTTATCTAGAAATACAGTCACATTCTGAGGTACCAGTGGTTAGGGTTTTAACTTGCGAATTTCAGGGGACACATCTCAGCCCAACGCAGCTACCATCTTTCCTTTGTAGTGATATTTGAGATTTTCATTCTCCTTTAGTTGGCCACATTACAGTTTTACTCCCCTTGCTGGTGCTGGCTGATCGCTCATTCCTTCATTCACTTGCTCATCAAACGCCTTCTCAGGGACAGGCCATGCTGCAGGGACTGGAGGTAGAGACGTGTCACTGCCCTGTGGCACTGATGTTTTTCTAGAAGAGGACAATGACTGTAAACACAGAAACTGACTTTTCCGTATTGTGGTGTCAGTTTGTAAGTGGTAAAGTCTCAGAGGAAAAATAAAGAAGGAAAAGGGCCTAGAGATGTAAGAGTGCTATATTTGATGGCGTGTTCAGAGACAGTAGATGTCATTTCAATAGTGATTTTAATAAAGTGAGAGAGAAAGCTTTAGGAATATCTACAAGATGTGTCTCTGAGGCAGAGGGCACAGCAATGGCAAAAGCCTTGAGTAAGATTATTCTCAGCAAATTTGAAGAATGGAAAAAGGAAAGCTAACGTGAAGGTCAAGGGCCAGATAATGTTGGGCATCTGCATTACAGAAAGACCTTTTTTTATTATAAGGGTGTGGGGAACACTTCGGAGAGTTTTGACCAGGGGCAAGATGTGACCCGACTTACCAAACTTAGACCCTCAATGGAGAGTTCTGGATGCTGCATGGAGGACAGGTCACAGGTCACAGGAAGGCAAGAATGGCACTGGGCTGCTCCCCTGTCAGACCAGGACAAAGATGACAGCAACACAGGCAAAATTATTACCTGATATGGTTTGGCTGTGTCCCCACCCAGATCTCATTTTGAATTGAGCTCTCATAATTCCCATGTGTTGTGGAAGGGACCCGGTGGGAGATGATTGAATCATGGGGCAGTTTCCCCCATACTGTCCTTGTCATAGTGAATGAGTCTCGTGAGATCTGATGCACCTCCCCTTTGGCTTGGCCCCCATTCTTTCTTGCCTGCCACCATGTAGGGACGTGCCTTTTACCTTCTGCCATGATTGCGAGGCCTCCCCAGCCACATGGAACTGTGAGTCCATGAACCCTCTTTTTCTTTATGATTTACCCAGTCTTGGATATGTCTTTATCAGCAGTGTGAAAACAGACTAATACACTGCTGGTGGAGGGAGGAGTAGCAAGAAGTGTCAGATTCAGGAATCTCTAGTAAAATCAAACTAGATTTGATGGACTCCTGTCACCTGTGCTAGGAAAGCAAGCCAGCAGAGTGACTGTCAGCTCTGCTCCTTGTGGTGTAGCGGAAAATTGAGCTCAGAACTCTTCCTCCTGCCAGACAACAGTATAAACTAAACTGGATAAACGTGGGCAAAAGTGGAATAGGTGGAAAAGAAGCCAGACACCCCTCCCTCATGGGTTGAGTAAGATGATGCTATTTCAGCACCTTACAATGTTGCCAATTGTTGTCCACAGCTGGAGGTAATATGAGGAGACACTTCTGCCGAGGAAAAATTCTCCATAAATCTTTACACATTTCTGCAAAGTCAAAATATGTTATGTTCCAAGCAAAAGTTACTCTCAACCTGGGTTAAAGAATGGTTTAATGGTAGACAAGCCTTGCAAGTTAGAAATTTATGTTGCTCTAAAGACATTTGCTTGCTTTGTAGCATAACAAACTTCTTTAACTCCCCTAGAACCACTGGTTTATAATCCAGATCAGAGACCTTCTCCTCCTCTCCCTAGAGATGTTTTCTTTATGTTCCAGTGACATGTTTTATCTCTGTCTCTGTCTCCATTTCTCTGTCTCTCTGAAAAAGAAGAGGGATAGATATGACAGCCACACTAAATATGCTCTGAGTTTCATAACACTGAGATTCTTCTCCTCTGCATGTTCAGGAAATATCAGGCAACCATTGCCTTGACCCTGGAGAAATTAAGTAATTAGGGACCAGCACTAAGATCTCTCTGTTTTCTTACCCAAAGAGTTAGTATTTCCTGTCAGGATGAATAAATACAGACATTGAGATGTGACAAATTCTACTGTGATTCATCTGAATTATCAAACTTTAAAACTTGAAGATAAATCTAATTTAGTGAATTTGGATGGAAAGTCATGAATGGTCATGGAGGATGAAAAATCTGCATAATATATTGATTGTACTTACATAGGCCATAGGTTTGGGATGAGTGAGATCATGAGTAAAATACTTTGGGATACATCCCACAAACTGGAAAGTGAAGCTGTGTACAATTCAGTCAGCATGATGACAATGTAGGTAAGTTCATGTACCATGCAAAACTTTTGGGAGCTACCTGCTTGGTGTATGCTATGGACTGAAGCTGCTCTCATTCTTTCCCATCCAAATTCATATGTTGGAGTCCTAACCCTCAGTTCCTCAGAAAGTGACTGTATTTGAAGATAAGAAAGTGACAATTAAAGTTAAAACAAGGTAATTAAGGTGAAGAACTACTCTAATAGGACTGGTCATATGGTTTGACTCTGTGTCCCCACCCAAATCTTATCTTGAGTTGTAATCCCCACATGTTGAGGGAGGACCTGGGTGGGAAGTAATTGCATCATGGGATGGTTTCCCCATGCTGTTCTTGTGATAAGAGTTCTCTAACTAGGTTTTGATTTTACAGTCTCATGGGCATAAAGGACTTGTCTCAGATGAAACTTTAGACTTTGACTTTTTAGTTAATGCTGAATGACTTATGACTTTGGTGGACTGTTGGGAAGCCATGATTGGTTTTAAAATGTGAAAGGTCATGAGATTCGGGACGGGCCAGATGGAATGATATGGTTTGGCTCTGTGTCCCCACCCAAATCTCATCTCAGATTGTAATCTCCACATGTTGTGGGAGGGACCTGATGAGAGGTGAGTGGGTCATGGGGGTGGTTTCCCCATGCCGTTCTTATGAGAGTGAAGGAGTTCTCATGAGATCTGATGATTTCAAAGTGTAGCACTTCTTACTTCTCTCTCTCTCTCTCTTCTACGTCCATGTAAGATGTGCCTTGCTTCCCCTTCTATAATGATTGTAAGTTTCCTGAGGCCTCTCCAGCCATGCAGAACTGTGAGTCAATTAAAACTTTCAGTTTTTAAAAAATAAGTTCCTCAGTCTCAGGGAGTATTTTATAGCAGTATGAAAACAAACTAATACAATGGGTGTCCTTTTAAGAACATTAGATTAGGACACAGCCACACACAGAGGAAAGACCAAGGAAAAGATAGCCATCTGCAAGCCAAAGAAGGAGGGCTCAGAAGAAACCCTGCCCTTGTTCTCTGACATTTAGCTTACATAATTGTTAGCAAATAAGTGACTGTTTTTTAAACCACACAGTCTCTGGCACTTTGTTATGGCAGCCCCAGCAAACTAATGCAATGTGTGTGTGTGTGTGTGTGTGTGTGTGTGTGTGTGTGTGTACACACATATAGTATGTTTATGTGTGTATATGTGTGTATATATATGTATAGTATATGTGATAGTATATTATACATGCATTTAATTATGTTGTCTTTGTTGCTAGCCGCTAACCCTAAAGAGAGAGCCAAAGATCCTTAACCTCATGCCAAAGGAGTTTTGGGCTCCTGAGACAAAGCAGGGCATCTCTGGATGATGGAGGCTGAGATTTTCTTTTAATTTTTGAGATTATTCTTATATTGATTATTCTTAAACCCAGATTATTATTGGTCTAATTGGAACATTCTGAGAAGTCTATGTGATTAGAACTGTTGGTAGGAGTGGAAGAGCACTGCATAGAGACATAGGGGCCTAATTCAGTTCTTTCAAGCTAAATATTGACTCAGGTGTTTTCTTCCCATTTGCGAAATGCAGAATTTGCAGAACAGTGATTATTAGTGAGAACATCAGTAAGAGCTGTTGCCTGGTACAAAAGACAAGGTGGAAATTGTTGAGAAGGTCAAGTAAGTGACACACATATCTTTATAAGTTGGGGCATGATAACTTCACTTTCATATAAGAGAAAAAATGGGTTCATAAATCATACAAATGTTTTTCTGACATACGGAAAGTTATAGTAATGGCGATATCCAAAATGAAATCTATGTTGGAAAATAGAGCATTAGCTAGCAGATAATGTGGTGAGGAGGAAAAATAGTACATTGAGAAAATGTTAGAAGTAGAAGAAATATTGCCAACAGCCACGAATCATACTTTATCTGCATGAATCAGCAACCTTGCCAAATTCTCTAATTAGTTCTAATAATTGGTGGTGGATTTTTTTTGTTTGTACTTTCTTAGTAGACAATTGTTAACATAGAAGCACAGGTTGGTGTTTTCCTCTTTGAAATCTTATACATTTTGTTTATTATTATTACTATTATCATCTTTAATCTCATTGCTCTGGGTAGGAATTCTGGGGCAATGTTGGAAAAAAAACATGAGAGTGCACAATTTATCATGTCCCTGATTGTAATATCTCTAAAATTTTACCATAAATTCTTTCTGTATATGAATTTCCTATCAGATTTTGCATTCTGAGGTCACAATTTTTGGTGTCTTTTTGTTTTCATAATTTCTCTGTAGAATACCCTTTGTTGCTTTATTCATTCTTCTACCTGATTTGGTTGCCTGATATCTGCCAACAGCTGAGCTTCTTTTGGAAGTTTTACTTTCCTTCTTTTGGCAAAATGTTTCTTGATGCCTTCTGGAAAGCCCTGCATTTTAACATTTGATGATACTGATTTGCTTTTTAACATTTAAGATTTTTAGTAATGTGCTCCATGTAGTTAATGTTTCTCATATTGGCATCTTGAAAAGTCCCGGAACACAATATACTGCCTACCTTTACTTGTTGAGTGAAAGTGAAAAGAAATTCATGCACAGCCTTGAGCATGAGAAGTGAGGAAGTCTAATACTTGGGAAAAATAGGTACGTAGGTAATACACTTTCAACTTTTTGGTGAGGAAGACTTTGAAACTTGACCTTGTATTTTCTTTTACGTTTCTTTTTGTTTAGACTTAAATAAAATTCTGGATTTGTCAGAGTGGGCAGAGCAAAAACAAGCCTAATGAGTTCTTCAGTAATTCCTAACACTTCTCACACTGTTTTCTACAAAACTGTTTTAAAAAGACCACACTCTTCAAATGATAGTCACCTCCTACCCCTCGAAAAATTTGCAGATGATGTAAGCTGCTTCAGAGGAGTAGAATTCTTGCAAGAGTGACTGCTCAGGAGACTGACGTGTAGGGGAATTGGTTCCAGTGCTTTGCTCTGTGACGATCTGTTTAAAGGCCACATTAGGAAGCAATCCTTGTGATGCCTATGAGCACATCACTAAAATATGGCCAGAGCCAGGGCATATCACATTATCTTGAAGATAGGTTCCACTGAATGGGGTCAGACAACTTGGTGATAAAACAATTGTTTGTGAGCAAAGGGTATTGTATTTACAGCATTCAAAATCATAGTGAGTTAACGTATGGGAGGAGGTTGTAATGCTATCCTTTATCTTAGTAGAAATATTATTGGGAAGCTTGACCCCATGTGTGGATGCAAGTTTTAATACCAATTCTGTGTAATTGAGGGAATGACTTTTTCAGGTTCCACCAATATGAAATATGAGCCTCCTGCCTTGAAATATTATGTGCCACTATAGTAAACACAATATGGGTTACCAAGATGATTTAGAAGTACAAAGTCATGTTTCTCTTAAATTATCATGGAAGTTACATTTTCCTTTGAGCAAGCCAAATTTTTATTGAATTTGCCAAAATTCATAGACCTGTGCCCCCAAATTAACTTCAGTATATGTAAATATACCCCAGTAAAAAAAATACAGGTTTACATATATCTGAGAAAACGTCAATATTGACAACATGTTAATAAAATTATAGCTTATATATTTAGGTACTTCTTAAATTGTATTACGTTTTTCTCTATCCTCAATGTAGAACACATTTCCTAAGTCCACTCTTGGCACTCAAAAACTGATGCCCCAAAATATGGCGTTTTGACATGCTGAACTGAAGACAGAGCCTCAGGTCTCTCTAGCCTCTCTGCTGCCACCATCTCTCCGAAAGAAGTTGAAGTTCCTTTGTCTGCCCAAGATCTGACCCCAGAAGGAGAACGATTGTTTTATTTTCTTCTCATCCCTTTAAGACCAAGAACATAACCACGCCTGAACAGGCATTTTCACCTGTCAAAGAGAACTATTTACAAGTTAATTACTCTTCCTGAATCCATCCATTCTCCCTAGCAAATCCCTCAACAGAATTTCTCTTCTCCCCTGTCCTATAGCCTGTTTAGGGATGATACGTAAATTCCTGAACCCCACTGGGGTGTTGGGTCTTCATTCTGAAAGCTTCCATGTATATACATTAAATAATTATGTGTGCTTTGCTTCTACTTATCTGCCTCATGTCAGTGATTTTTCAGCAACCCTTCAGAAAGCAAAAGGGAAGTTTCTTTTTGGTTTCTCTATATTCCTATAGGCTGAATTCAATTACCACTATCAGGATAGTGACTCTTTTTAGCGAATTTAATAGGATTATTCCCCACTCCCTGTATCAGTCAGGATTCTCCAGAGAAACAGAATCAATAGGAGATACTACAAATATATATATATATATATATATATATATATATATATATATATAATTTATTATGGGAATTGACTTACATGATCATGGAGGCTGAGATGTCCTATGACCTGCTATCTTCAATCTGTAGGCCCAGGAAAGCTGGTGATGTAATTCGATGAGCGTGCATGGCATAAATTCCAGTCCAAGTAATTTACCTAAAAACCACACCTAGGAAAAAATGTTTATTCTGGGCATCCCCTGGCCAGTCAAGTTAATACTCAAAATTGTTCATCACTTTCTCCCAAATTCATGACCCACTGTTAGAACTATCACTTCTCAAAATTAACATTAGCCATAGAAATACTTTCTTCTCTTAAACCTACACAAACATCTCTGATGTAAACCATAAAGTAAAAAGAGATAGTTTTTTTCCTATTTCTTGCACATGATCTGTTAGAATTCAGTTTATTTTATTTTAATTGAACTATGAATAAAATACTAGTTTTAAAAATCTGAATAGATTACTATGAAATGCTAATGTTCATTTATGAATATTAATGTGTCAGCATGCATGAAATTCTCATTAATCAGACAACTGGCACATGGTTGTAATGTGTAGATTGCTACAGTGTGTATCCCTGATGTTATGTGATCAAAAAAGTTGAAAACTTGCAACTTTAGCTCATGTAAAATTACCCAAACTTCTTGAGTTTGGTTATGGAGTGAAATATGTCCCCCTAAAATTCATATTGAAAGTCAAAGTCTCAATCCTCAATGCAATGATATTTGGATAAAGGACTTTGGGAAGGTAATCAAAGTTAAATGAGATCATAAGGGTGGGGCTCTAATCTGATGGGATTGGTGTCCGTATAAGAGGAGGACCACACTGGGGAGTGTTCTCTGTTTCTCTGCTTGTCTCTCTGTCTCTATCACTCTGTCTCTGCCTCTATCTTGTGTGAACAGAAGAAAAGTAATGTGAGGACACAGTGAGAAGGTTACTATCTGCAAGCCAGAAGAGAACCTTTACCAGAAACTGACCTTGCTGAAGCTTGACATTGAATTTCCAGTGTCTAGAAGTGTGAGAAAATAAAAGTCTGTTGTTTATGCTACTAAGCTTATGGTATTTTGTTATAGCAGGCTGAGAAGACTAATACAGGTTTTCTTTTTAGTTATTCAGAATAACTGGGAAATTGGAAAATAAATTCTCATTTTTTAGGAAAAATGTCTCTTTTTACAAGTATGATTTTCTCATACTTAGAATTCATAAATTCCATTCATATATTATGTAACAGTAACCAGAAAAATATGAACTGGGGTTTAAAAATTAAAAATAAGTTAAAGTAAATGGTGCACAGAAATAGGATTCTTAAGCACAACATTGGAAAGAAGAAACTAAACTAAAAACATAAATGAGGGTTATGTCAGCAAGATGGCAGAATGAAAAGTCTCAGCTATTTTTCCCATGCAGAAAATCCAATTTAACAATGATATATGGACCAAATATCATCAGTCTGTGTGCCTTTATGAGAGGGTCACAATCCAGTTATGAAATTGTAGGCTTCTAGATAAGCACAAAGCTGAGAATGATTGTATTAAACCAGGTAAGAACAATTTTACTTTACTAGTGTCAGCTTTTCTGCAAGCCAGCATAGCTCAGCACCAAGAGAAATAACCTCCACCCACAACTTCTCCCTCATGGATGGAGATAGAATGGATGGTGCTTCCAACAACGTGGCTTTTTAGTTCATTGCCTAAAGAAACAGAATCTGTCTTGCCTCACCTTGAGTTCTGACATAACTGCCATAGTTCAGATGTCCATGGACAGTTTGAAACAAGGTGGGGCTTTCTGCTATTGGCATGACTCTGTGAGTTAGGGAGAAGGAGCTTCTTCACAGAGAATGATGGATAGAAATCTAGCATGCCTCCAATGTCCCAGCCTGTGGTACAGGGGTCAGGTACCAGGAATTAGAGATTAAAGGCTGCTGGAAAGAAAAGAAAAAAAGAAAAGAAAAGAAAAAGAAAGAAACTAGTCAATCCACCTACTTACACATGCATTAGTTCAAAAAATATATATCCATAGAAGGGGATTGAGAAACTCCCAGAATCTCTCCAAAGGCTGATGGGTAAAGGTATCCCTCTGTCTGAGTCAGTCTATAAGGACTGGAAGAAGTAGCTGTTTCTGCAAATGCACAAACACCAACACAAATCTACAAGAATCATGAAGAGTCAGGAAACAATGATAAAGCCAAAGTAGCAGAATAAATCTCAATTAAATGGCCCTAAAGAAATTGAGATCTGTGAGTTGGCTGACAAATAATTCAATACAATTATCTTGAAGCTGAATGAATTATAAGAAAACAGAAAACTAAACAAACAGAAAAATAATACATGAATAAGATAGAAATATTAACAAAGGGATAGAAACTATCAAAAAGAACCAAGCAGAAATTATGGAGCTCAAGAATATAATAACAAAACAAAAACTTCAATATAGAGCTTCAGCAGCAGGTTTTATCAAGCAGAAGAAACAATCAGTGAACTCAGAGAGATGTCATTTGTTATTCAAGGAGAATTCAAAGTAGCAAAAAGAAAAAAGAATGAAAAAGAGTAAACACTTAAAAGACTTAGTAGACATGAAGAAGTTTTTTATTGTTCAAATTTTTATTTTAATGCATTATAAAAGTTTCAGAAAAGAGAGAGAGGGGAACACATCTTACTTAAATAACTAATATAAAAAATCTTCCCAAGTTTGGGAAGAAAAATGGACATCAGATTGCTGAAGCTTAAAAGTCCCCAAAAGTATGAACACAAAGAAATACACACCAAGACACATTATGATCATATTGTTAAAAGTCCAAAACTAAGGGAGAATTTTGAAAGAAGCAAGAGAGCAATAACTTGGGATGAACAAGGGAGCCTCAAAGACAATTAGGATATTTTTCAGCAGAAACCTTGTAGGTGAGAAGAAAATGTAACAAGATATTCAAAATGATGAAAAAAAATTGTCAACAAAAAATACTATGCCTGGCAAAATTCTTATTCAAAAATAAAGGGAAAATAAAGACTTCTGGAACAACAAAAGTTGAAGAAGTTCATTACTATGAGACCTGCCTTATAGGAAATGCTTAAGGGAGTTCATGTTGAAACAAAAAGGACAATTATGAAAGCATATAAATGTATAAAACTCCCTGGTAAAGGTAAATATGTAGATAAACACAGACTACTGTAATACTTCAATAGTGATTTGTAAATACTTTGGGTTTTAATATAAAAGTTAAAAGAAAAAAGTAATAGAATTACTACAATTACAACAATTTACAACATGAAAAAGTGTACATTGTCACATCAATAACAAAATGTATTGGAGGAAGAAGTAAATGTACAGCATTTTTTATGCAATTGAAGTTAAGTTGTTAGCAGCATAAGTAGACTGTTTTAAAAGATTTCATGTAAGCCTAATGGTAATCACAAAGAAAATACCTGTAGAAGATACACAAGAGGAAAAGAGAAAGGAATCAAAATGTAGCCTCAAAATTCTTCAAATCACTAGGGAAGATAGCAAGAGAGGAAAAGAAGAACAAAAATACTACAAGCCAGACAAGAAAAGAATTAACAAAATGACAGCAAGTTCTTGCTTATCAGTGATTATCTTAAACATAAATGGATTAAATTTATCAAAACCAAAATACATAGAGTGGATAAATAAATTTTTAAAAAACAATTTTCAACTATATGCTGTCTTCGAGAGACTTATTTTAAATTAAAAAAATATATAGAATGGCAGCGAAGGGGTAGAAAAAGATATTACATGCAAATGATAAACAAAAGAAAGCAGAGGTCATGTATTCGGCCATTCTTGCATTGCCATAAAGAAATACCTGAGACTGGGTAATTTACAAAAAGAAAAGAGGTTTCATTGGGTCATAGGCTGTAGAGGAAGCATAGTGGTATATGCTTCTGGGGAGAACTCAGGAAGCTTTCAGTCATGGTGGAAGGCAAAGTGGAAACATGTGTATCACATAAGAAAGCAGGAGTGAGAGACAGAGACTGGGAGTTTGGTGATGCCACACACTTTTATGTGGCCAGATTTGTGTGTACTCAGAGCAAGAGCTCACTTATCATCAAGGGGATGGCCCTATCTCTTCATGAGGGATCTGCTCCTATGATCCAAACACCTCCCACCAGGCCCCTCCTCTAACATTGGGGATTACATTTCAGCATGTGATTTGGTCAGGGACAAATATTCAAGCTATATCAGAAGGCTATACTTACATAAAATAGACTTTAAATTAAGAAAAGTCACAAGAGACAAAGAAAGTTGTCATATAATCATTAAAAGATCAAGTAATCAGGAAGATATAACAATTATAAATATATATATATCCAATATTAAGTATATATATATACACATACATATATATGTATACATATATATATAGCAAACATTGATAAGTCTAAAGGAAAAAATAAACGGCGATATATAATTCGTAGGATAATTTAATACCCTATTTTCAGAAATAAGGAACAGTAGAGTTGAACAGATGTGTAGACCAAATGGATCTAATATATATTGTATTAGTTTTTGGGGGCTGCTGTAACAAAATATCATAGATTGCATAGTTTATAAACAATAGACATTTATTACCTAGCCTCCTTCTGGAGGATAAGAAGTCCCATATCAAGGCACTGGTAGATTCAGTATTTGGTGAGGGCTGATTTCCTGGTTTATAGGTGGCAGCATCTCACTGTGTCCTCCCATGGTGGAAGGGACAAATGCCTCTCTGGGGTCTCCTTCATAAGGGTGCTAATCTCATTTATGAGGACTTCACCCTTATGATCTAATCTCTTTCCAAAAACCCCACCTCCTAATAAATTTGGGGGTTAGAATTTCAGTGTATAAATTTGGGGAGTTACCAACAGTCAGACCATAGCAAGACATATAATAAACATTCTACTTCACAGCAGCAGAGCACATACTTCTCAAGGGCACTTAGAGCACTCTCCAGGATAGATAACAGGCTAGTTAACAAAGTTAATCTGAACTAATTTAAGAAGATTTAAATCATGCCAAGTATGTTTCCTGACCACTATAAAATGAAACGAAAAATAAGTAAGAGAAGGAAAATGAAAAAAACAAAAACAAAAACAAAACAAAACAAAACAAACAAACAAAACCCACAAATATGTGGAATATGAACAATAAACTCTTGAACAACTGAGAAATAAAAATGCAACCTTAAGGCCCCCAGATGACTGAATGGATCCCTTCCTGGCCACGGGGACCCTAGAGAAACCTTGACAACTGAGTTTCTGGTTACGACAGTATGGGAGATCATTATGCCCTCTTCCTCACTAACCACCATTAGTTTTTCTTTCATAAGGGTTAAACTGAAACCAGTTCTTTGGAAATGCTCACTTGACCACTATATCAACCAGTTGCCTAATTCTCCCCCACCCATTTGTGGTTTCAATAAACTGTCCAGTCTTCCTTCCTAAGAGACCACTGGTCACAGAGTGGTTCTGCCAGTCTGCAGAGGCTGTGCAGCGAGGGTTTTCGTGTCCTCTGCTTTACCTTTTGATGTCAGAGGGCTGAAAACTCCATCCTCGTATCATGCTAGTGCCACCATTTATTTTTGAACATGGGTCCCATGGAGAAGCATGAAGCTCAGCTGAACAGCTGCATTGTTCTCCTATCATAAATACTCAAGACTTCTCCTATAGCTTATCAAATACGTATATTTGGCCACAACATTCAGCATAAATCTCCGTTTTATTCTTTGTACCCTGAAAGTGTCTGTTTCTGGCTTCTGGGTGCAGATTACCTTTCCCAACCTGTCAGAATGGCCACCTTGCATGCTGCAATCATTTTTGAGAAATAAAGCTCTTCTTTCCAAATTTATGAACCTTGTTATTCTTCAGCTGACACAACCTGTGGGTCAGAGAAGAAATAAGCAGGGAAATTAGAAGGAATCTCAAGACAAAGACAAAACCAAAACACAACATGCCAAAACTTAGGTGACGCAGCAAAAATTGCACTGAGAAGTTTATAGTAAGAGATGCTTACATTAACAAAAAGAAAGATCTCAAATAAATAATCTACCTTCATGCCTCACAGAACTAGAAAAAGAGCAAATTAAACACAAAGTTAGCAGAGGGTAAAAAGTAATCAATGTTAGAACAGAAATAAAGGAGAGTAAAATTCCGTAGGAAAAAAAAACACTGAAATTAAGAGTTGATTTTTTGGGAACGATACGAAAATTTGACAAACGTTTAGCTAGACTAAGAAAAAAGAGAGAAGAGTCAAACAAAATCAGAAAAGGAAGAGGAGACATTATAACTAATGCTACAGAAATTAAGATCACAGGAGACTTCTATTTAAGAAAATACATGGTAACACATTGGAAGACATGGAAGAAATAAATGAATTCCTAGACACATACAATCTACCAGACTGAATGATGAAAAATTACAAAATCCTAAAGACCACGTCTTTTTTTTTTTTTTTTTTTTGACAGAGTTTCGCTCTTGTTACCCAGGCTGGAGTGCAATGGCGCGATCTCGGCTCACTGCAACCTCCGCCTCCTGGGTTCAGGCAATTCTCCTGCCTCAGCCTCCTGAGTAGCTGGGATTGCAGGCATGTGCCACCATGCCCAGCTAATTTTTTGTATTTTTAGTAGAGACGGGGTTTCACCATGTTGACCAGGATGGTCTCGATCTCTTGACCTCGTGATCCACCCGCCTCGGCCTCCCAAAGTGCTGGGATTACAGGCTTGAGCCCCCGCGCCTGGCCAAGACCACGTCTTAATCAATTTGGGCTGCTGTAACAAAGTGCCTTAGACTGGGTAATTTATAAGTACCATAATTTATAGCTTACAGTTCTGGAAGCTGGGAAGTTCAAGATCAAGATGCCAGCATTTTTGGCGTCTGGTGAGGGTTAGCTCTCAGCCTGGTAGAAGGCAATTTCCTGTTGCATCCTCACTCGGTGAAAGGGGCAAACAAGCTCTCATAGGCCTCTTTACTATGAAAACTAATTCACCATTCATGAGGGTGAAGCCCTTGTGATCTAATCACTTCCTAAAGCACCACTTTGATAAAATCGCATTAGGGATTAGGTTTCAACAAATGAATTCTAGGGGAGCCAAACATTCAGACCACAGCAGACCAATCGTGAATAATGAGATTGAGTCAGTAATCAAAATCTTCCAACAAAGAAAAGCCTGGGACCATATGCCTTCACTGGTTAATGCTACCAAACACTTCAGAAAAAATGAACACCAATCTTCCTTTACCGATTTCAAAAAATTGAAGATGAGGAAAAATTTCCAAACTCATTTTATGAGGCTAGCAGTACCCTGATACTAAAGCCAGATAAAGTCACCACAGGAAAAGAAAACTAAAAGATGATAACACTGATAAACATAGTTACAAAGGCCCACAACAAAATACTACCAAACTGAGTTCATCAGCATGTTAAAAGGGTAATATACCATGATCAAGTGGCATTTATCCCTGGGCTGAAAGGATGGTTCAAATGGATTAATTTGACACATTGTAACAGAATAATGTAATGTAACAGAATAAAGGATAAAAATTATCTGATCATCTCCATAGACTGCAGAAAAGCATTTGATAACATTTAATACCCTTTCTCGATAAACTCTTTCATCAAACTAGGTATACAAGGATTAGCATTAACATAATAAAGCCCAAATATGAAACATCTATCACTAGTATAATACAATATTAATGTGAAAAACCGAATTGGGTTTCTTCAAAGATCAGAAAGAAGGCAAAGATGGCTATTTGAGTCACCTATATTCAGTATCGTATTGGCAGTCCTAGCCAGTATAATTGTTAAGAAAAAGAAATTGCATCCAAATAGGAAAGGAAGAAGTAAAATTATTTCTGTTTGCGTATGGCACGATCTTATATGTAGAAAACCCTGAGGATGAAACACATACATGCACACACAAACTGTTAAAACTAACAAATGAATTTAGCATATTTCAGGATTAAAAACTTAACATAAAAGCTGTGTTACTATTAACTGTCTAAAAAGGAAACTTACAAACCTATTTAGAGTGACTTTTAAAATGCTTAGAAATAAACCAAGGAGGTGAAAGACTTTGTCTTAGTTCATTCAGGCTTTTATAACAAAATACTTTAGATGAGTAATTTATAAACAACATAAATTTATTGCTCACAGTTCTGGATGTTGGGCAGCCCAAGATCAAAGCACCAACAGATTCATTGTCAGGTAAGGACCCGAGATGGTATCTTCTTGCTGCATCCTCACATGGCAGAAATAGCAAAATGTCCCTCTCACCCTTCTTTTGTAAGGGCACTAATCCCATTCATGAGGGCAGAGCCCCATATGATCTAATTACCTCTCAACAATCCCACCTCTTAATTTCATCACATTAGGGATTCAACAACAACACATGCAGTTTGGAGGAAAACAGATATTCGAACCATACATAACAAGCTTGTACACTGAAAACTGCAATGCGTTGATGAAATAAATTAAAGAAGATATAGAAGACACAAATAAATACAAAGACATGTGTTCATGGGCTGGAAAACTTAATATTGTTAAAATGTTCATATTATCTAAAGCAATCTACAGTTTCAATGCAGTCACTATCAATATCCCAATTGCATTTTGTACAGAAATAGAAAACAAACAAACAAACAAACAAACCTATCCTCAAATTTACACGAAAGAAACCTAAAAACCCCAATTAGGCAAAGCAATCTTGAGAAAGAAGGACAAAACTGGAGGCCTCACACTTACTGATTTCAAACTATATTAAACAACCAAACAATGTGATGTGGGTATTAAAAAGAAATATACCAATGGAACGAAGTTGTAATCTCAGAAATAAACCCACATATAACATCAACTAATCTTCAACAAGGATGCCAGAAATCCACAATGGGGAAAGGATAGTCTCTTCAATGAATGGTGCTGGAAAAACTGTGCATGTACAGCCAAAACAATGACACTGCATTCTTGTTTTAAATCTTATATAAAAATCTACCCAAAATAGATAAAAAATTTAAATGTAATACTTAAAACTGTAAAACTTGCTGATGAAGGCATAAATGGAGAACTGCTTGAGAGTGGTCTTTGTAATGATTTCTTGGTTGTGACACCAAAAACACAATACAAAAGCAAAAACAGACACGTGGCATTTTTTCAATGTAAAAAGTTACTGCAGAACAGCAGAAACAATAAATAAAGTGAAAAGGCAGCCTATGAAATGAAAGGAAGTATTAGAAAACCATATATGTGATAAGGGGTTGATACCAAAAATATATAAGGAAATCCTACAACTCAAAAGCAAAAAACCAGATATCCAGATTAATAAATGAGTGAATGACTTGAATCAACACTTCCCCAAAGAAGGCATAAAAATGGTCAACAGGTTGATAAAAAGATGCTTGACATCGTTAACCATCAATGCAATTCAAAAGTCAAAAATACAATGAGTTATCACTTCATACCTGTTAGGATGGCCTTTATTTAAAAAAAAAAAAAAAAAGATCACAAGGGTGGCAAAAAATGTGTAGAAATGGGAAGACTTCTATACTGCTGGTAGGAATATAAAACGGTGCAGCCACCGTTGAGAAAACTATTGAAGTTCTTCAACGTATTAAAAATAGAACTACCATATGATTCAGCAATATAACTTCTGGGTATATATATGAAAGAAATGAAATCAGGATCTAGAAGAGATAACTGCACTCCCACGGTCATTGCAGCATTATTCACAAGAGATAAGACATTGAAACAACCCTAGTGTTTTCTTACAGATGAATGGATTTTAAAAATGTGATGTGTAAATACAATGAAATATTATTTAGCCTTAAAAGAGAAGGAAATCCTGTCATTTGCAACAACATGGATGTACCTGGAGGACATTATGCTAAGGGAAACAAGCCAGTCACAGAAGGACAAATGCTGCATAATTCCAATTATATGAGCTATCTAAAATAGTTAAACTAACAGAAACAGAGTAGATTCGTGGTATTGGGGTTATGGGGAGGGAGAAATGGGAAGTGTAATTCAACGAGTATAATGTTATGTAAGATGAATAAGTTCTAGAAATTTGCTGTACAGCACTGTACCTGTAGATAAGAATGCTGCCTAGTACTTTTTAAATTTTCTTTACACAAAGGAAAACAAATCAAGTAAAGAGCCTAGAGTCGTTGTAAAATAAAAATCAGTCTCTGTTTTGCGTTTTTAACTAACAGGTAACACAATGAAGAGATTTTTAAAAGAAGCTTATAATTTAAAAACCTACCTATTGTTGCTGGAAATTCACATTGAATAGCATTGTCATCTATGTTTTTTATAGGTCTGCTTCACCTCTACTAGCATGTTAACTTACCTTACTAACTTGTCTCACCCATCGGGAACTCAATTTCCAGTCTCCAGGTAAATCTCGTTCTCAGCAGATTACATACTCTTGGTGAGACTCAGCAGACAATAATGGATAAACTCTGACTCAGATGTGTTCTCCTCCCGCAAGCTTTGCTGCACCAAGCCTGCCTGCAGCTAATGGAATGTGATGTTTCTCTAGTTGAGTCCACATGATCACTTAGCAGGCTGGTCATTCTCAGCCCACTGAAGCACATGAGTGGAAAGGGGTTGTGAGCAGCCTGAAGAAAACAGTGGTATTATTGCTGATTAATAACAGAAGTACATATAAGAGAATGAGGAAATCTTCAATGTCACAAAGTTATTATTTTCATTAGAGTAAGCAACACATGGAATTCAGAGTTGGGATATTGTTTAGGTGATAAAGGTAGGAATTGTGCTTACAACTTCATATATTTTTAAATATCACAGGCTATTAATACCATGTCTATATGCCTGTTTTATGTGTAAAAAATATAATCAAATTTGTTGTTAAAACATAAGAATCTATTTATATATAATTTCTAGTGAATGATTTTTTTCCATTCTTTCATCTCATGAAACAAACCATTACCTTTTTATCACACACACATGCACACATGTGCACACACACACGCACACACTTTTCATGATACAAGCACACATACATTTCTTGTACCCAATATGTGCTAACAGAGTCACCATATGATCCCTAGGTATATACTCAAGAGGAATGAAAATATATGGTGACACAAAAACCACATGTAAACAAAAATATTTATAGTAGCATTGTCATTATTCATATTCAGAAAGTAGAAACAACCCAAATATCCATCAACTGATGAACAGATAAACAAATGCAGTATAGCCATGCACTAAATAATGACTTTTAGGTTAAGGAGACAGCATATACAAAAGTGGTTCCATGAGATTACAATGAAGCTGAAAATTTCCTACTGACTAGTGACATCATAGTTGTTATAAAGCCATAGCACAGTTATTTTAAAAATTGAATGTAGTATAGGTGACCAGTGTTTATAAAGTCTTTGTTAGTATACGATAATGTCCTAGGCCTTCACCACTCGCTCACTGACTCATTCCAGTCCTGAAAGCTCTATTCATAGTCAGTGCCCTATCTAGGTATACCATTCTTTATCTTTATTTTCTTTTTCTTTCCTTTTTTTTTTCTTTTAAAGACAGAGTCTCACTCTGTCACCCAGGCTGGAGTGCAGTGGCATGATCTTGGGTTACTGCAACCTCTGCCTCCTGGGTTCAAGTGATTCTCATGGCTCAGCCTCCTGAGTAGCTGAGATTACAGGTGAGCACCACCATACGTGGCTAATTTTTGTATTTTCAGTAGAGAAACATGTTTTCACCATGTTGGCCAGGCTGGCTTCAAACTCCTGACCTCAGGTGATCTGCTCGCCTTGGCCTTCCTAAGTGCTAGGATTACAGGCGTGAGCCACTGTGCCTGGCCCTTATCTTTCATATTGCATTTTTACTGTACCTTTCATATGTTTAGATATACAAATACTTACCATTGTGTAGCACTTGCATACGGTATTCAGTACAGTAACAACATGCTGTACAGACTTGTAGCCTAGGAGCAGCAATAAGGCTGTGCTATATAGCTTAGGTGTGTTACAGACCGCACCATCATGGTTTGTGTATGTACACTTTATGATGTTTACACAACAATGAAATCTAATGATGCATTTCTCAGAATGCATCCTCTTCATCAAATGATGCATGACTGTTTGTCCTCCCAATGGAGTATTATTGAACAATAAAAAGGAATGAAGTACAGATACACGTTACAACATGAAAATGAAAGTGTTATGTGAAGGAAGCCAGACACAAAAGAACACGTATTGTTTGGTCCCATTTATATGAACTTGGGAGAACAGGAAAATGTATAAAAGTAGAGAGTAGATTGGTGATTGCCTATGTCAGGGAGTTGGAGGTATGGAGGGCAATGGGTAGGACTGTAAAAAGTTATGGGGCCTTTAGGGGTTACTGATAAAAATACTTTAGGCTTATGTTGTGATCGATGGTTGCAACAATATATGAATAAGCTAGAATAACCATTGAGTTGTGTGCTTGAAATAGGTGAATGTTTAGTGAATTATATCTCAATAAAGCTGTTTAGCAAAATAGAAAACACCAGGATTGCAGCAGGACATTTCAATAGACCTCTATTAAAGCAGGATTGGTAACTGCTATGATTTGTTTGTCCCCTCTGAAACTCATGTTGAAGTGTGCTCTCCAATCTGGTGATGTCTGGAGGAGGGATAGTGGGAGGTGTTTGGTTCATGGGGGTGGATTTCTCATGAACAGATTAATGCTCTCCAACAGGAGTGAGTGAGTTCTCTATCTGGCTGGACTGAATTCATTGCTGAGGAATGAGTTGTTATAAAAGTGAGTCCAGCTTCCTAGACTCTGTCTTGCTTAATCTCCTGCCATGTGATCTTTTTGTACATGACCACTTGCTTTTCTGCCTCTTTGCTGTATTTTGACTCAGCACACAATTCTCACCAGAAGACGGCCAGATGCCACGCTATGCTCTTGAACTTCCCAGCAAGCAGAATTGTGAGCTAACCAAACCACTTTTCTTTATTTATCACCCAGCCTTAGGTATTCTCTTACAGCAACGCAAACAAATACAGTCTCTATGGCCTAGATGCCAATGATTCCCTTCAATTTCCCTTTCCCTTCTGTATGTCTGTATTTCCCAATGAGCATCTTCTTCACAGTGAATATTAACAAGATACAAGTCCAGACTCTTTCATGTGAAACCTTAATCTGTGCTGGAGCTGCTTCCCCACAGGCAACTCTATCTCCTGCATGAGAGGCAGGTAAAAATTTTAATAGGGGTCCCTGAGAAGTAAAATGCAAAATGGCACATAAAAAGCTTTTTACAAAATTGGAGATAATTATGGCTTTATGTCTACTATTCCAATTATAGAGTTGCAAACCAGTATTTTAAAACTCTTCCTTTTTATATTCTTTTACTATGACCAGTGATTCTCCTGGACAATGGGAGATCAAATGCATGATTTATAATTAAAACATTTCTGTTCTTATGTCAGGAGATGTGTATATTGAAATTCAAAAGCATCACAGCACACATTCAATATTACAGGTAAAATATATTTCTTGTTTCGCTTATGACAGGTGCTATTTAGAGCAAGTTACATGCATTAATTCAAAAAAAAGTTTTTTTCATTGGATGGAGCATAATCAGAAATTAACCTATGCCTTTGTTTCCATTTAAGAAGGTGTCTTAGAGATTTTAATACACATAAAAAGTGTTTGCAACTGGGAAGTAACTTTAGAAATTATCCATTTTGGTGTTTCTATTTAAAAATGAAGAAACTGAGAGAGGTGGAAGCCCTAAGGTCTTTAGAACTAAGTGGTAAAGCAAATATAAATGCTAGTGTTCCCAGTCCCTTCCCATCAGGATACTTTCTTTCAAACCTCACATAAGCTAAAATAAGCATGTCTACAAAGAGATAACAGATATTCCAGTTCTGTATTAGCCTCTTAATACTTGTGGGTGGCAAACTTACTCAAACTGAATCTAGCTTTCCTAATGTTTATAATATCTCATCTAAATTCTATGATTTTTTTGATGCTCAAATTAAAGTATGCAGACAACATGTGTTTCACAATAAGCATACCAAAAATTACCATTAAATGTGCTATTGCCCAGGTTGAAATCTGGGATGTAGCAAAAAACTAGCTGTATGAGACCTGGTAACTTTCTTAAAAAATAAAATCCCTTCCCATCCCTCAGTTTCTTCATTTTTTTCACCTGAGGATAGCAACTGTATCTACCTCACAGCATTGTGCCATGAGGATTGCGTGACAGCAGGTTTCCAAAAGGGCTTTGGAAAGTGCTTCATGCCAAGGGCCCTTTAAGTTGTTTGAAAAGTTGTCAATACCATCGTCATCAATCATTATCATGGTAATCATTATAATCAAGGAATTATTTACCAGATGCTGATGAATTTATTAGCCTCTATATATTTTCCATATAAATGATTTGGAAATAAAGATTTCAAGATGTCCAGAGCTTTATGAAATCTGAAAGATTATAATTTATATTCATATGTTTGGATGTAACCTTGATATGCAATGAAAATGAGGTTAGCTCACATTTAGTAATTTAAAAACTCACTGTGTGAGAGGAAGATTTTTAAAATGCTTTTGAGAAAAATGAAAAAAATCCAATTAGAAAAGAAAAGCTGTTGAATTTCAGTATTGTTTTTATTAGTATAATTACCACAAAAAACCAGCATAATCCAAAGGAACACTTGGAACAAACCATAAATGAGTTAGTATTGTGGATTGTCTCTCAATTCCACAGCAAATATGATTACTGGAAGCAAAGGATATATTTGATGCATACTTTTGTTATTAACATGGACACTAAACCAAGGTTTATGTAACAATGACAGTTTTTAAATGGATTTCTCTTCACATGAAATTAATTTCATCTTTTATTCAGTTTCATTTCCAATATACATTGGCAAAAGCAGTCATCATGACTGAAAATGAGTACTGAGTGACACCATATCTTTCATAAAAGATTTTCACAATCTTTAAAACCAGTGAGCAATAAATGATAAAAATTTCTATTTATAATATCTCTACTGGATAACTATCAAGCTGCAAGCTTTTTTATTTTTTGAGACTGAGTTTTGCTCTTGTTGCCCAGGCTGCAGTGCAGTGGCGTGATCTTGGCTCACTGCAACCTCCACCTCCAGGGTTCAGGTGATTCTCCTGCCTCTGCCTCCCGAGTAGCTGGGATTACAGGTGCCTGCCACCACGCCCTGCTAATTTTCTGCATTTTTAGTAGAGACCAGGTTTCTCCATTTTGGGTTGGGCAGGCTGGTCTTGAACTCCTGAACTCAGGCTTGCCTTAGCCTCCCAAAGTGCTGGGATTACAGGCATGAGCCACCTAGTCCTGTCTGTAAGCTTATTTTAATAAATAAAATTTAAATATAAACAAGACAATTGTAAGTGCATATTTAAAGTTAACTTACTAGTAAAAATGCAATAGTATTCCAAAGTCATTATATGCCCGATTTATGTGGCAGAAATGTGTCTGACTCCAGCTTCCCTTTTATATCTCATTGGAAATATGCACCTGAGCGTCTTTTTTCCCTTATAGGAGCCTCCCATGCTGACTGAAGAAGCTCTAGCCCTTTTGAAATTGGCGGTAGAGAGCTTCATCATTTCCTGTTTAAACCAAGAAAATGGTGTATGTTGCAAAACCTTAAATAATGGATCATCAGTGAGAATAATATCATTTGCCAGTGACACAAAGTTTGTAAGAAAATGTGCTGGCATGGTTGGGTGTAGGAATGGTCGTTGTCTCGGCTGAGATGTCTTTCCTGTGTCGTTTTTTGGCCCATCTATCCCAATTTCTTAATTTTACAGATGAAGAAAAACAAAAAATAGAGGCCCAGGGAAGGAAGGTATTTGCTCAGGGACTCGCAGGTTGTTAACATAAGAACTTTGGTGTCTGGTATTCAAGCGTAGGGTTCTTTCTGCTATGCCATCTTAATATCACCCAAGATGTATGATTAAGTTTTGGAAAAGTACACAGCAGTAAAGCCACCAGCCATTTTATTTCCTAATAGGAGAAAGACTGGAGCTTAGGAAATGACTGTGATGTGTATAACATAAAATGTAAGGAATCAGAGTAAAGGAAACCTTTTTTAGTAGCACATACCATGGTGCATATAACCAAATATATATATACATACACACACACACATATATATATATATATGGATTAGCATGGAAATGAGTAAAATTGGATTGCTAAACCAAATAATTCAATTTGAAAATTGTAGTTTTTTTATATTGCTAAAATGTTAAAGGCATTTTGAAAAGGGAATCATTCATTTGTTACTTATACTTTAAATTCTTTCAAAGAGAAGTAAAGCAAAATGAGAAATACCTGAATTTATAAAGAAGCATAAACTGTAAGAAGAAAAAATGGTGTGATTTGGAGCTCAGATGCAGTAACACTAAATGCAATGCCACATGGTTAAAAGGACCCTGGGTCCAGACCAGCTTTATGCAAATCTTGATCTTACCACTTAATTGCAATGTGAACTTTACAAACTTAAGCCATGCTTGCCTCAAAGAATGAGAATAATAATGAATCCACATACATATACACATGGATCAGAAGAGTGCTTATAGCAATGCTGAAAATGTACCTTGTGTTAGTCTGCTAGCACTACCATACCAAAATACCATGGACCGGGTAGCTTAAGCAAAAGACATTTATTTCTCACAGTTCTGGAGGCTGGAAGTTCAATATTAGGATGTTGGTAAGCTTGCTTTCTCTTGAGGCCACTGTCCTTGGCTTGCAGACAGCCACCGTCTCCCCGTGTCCTCCCATGGCCTTTCCTCTTTCTACATGCCTCCTGGGTGTCACTTCTTCTTCTTTTAAAGATGCAGTCACTTTGGATTACAGTCCCACCCTGATGCCCTCATCCTAACTTAATGTCCCTCAGAGACATTATCTCTAAATATGGTCACATTCTGAAATACTAGGGGTTGGGATCTGAACATCTAAATTTGGGGGACATAATTCAGTCCATAACATACATCTTGGATCTTCTACCTTGCAGAACATAACTGGCTGAAAGACCAAGCTGCGTCTGAAATCTAAAATGCATGTATTCTGAGGCTGCGCTTCCCACAGGCCAGGGGCTGAGCATCACCGGAACACTCAGGAAGGCCCCTTTGTATAAGACTTGAGAACTCTCTCTGGCTTTGCAGAAATTTTCTTTAAAATGCACTTCATTCTTTCTCCTTCCGTCTCTATTTCCTTCCTTCCTCCTTTCCTCCTTCTTTCCTCTCTCCCTTTCTCCCTTCTTTCTCCCTTCTATCCTTCCTCTCTCTCCTCCTTTTGTTCCTCTCTTCCTCCTTCCTTCCTTTTTTCCTTCTTTCCTTCCTTCTTCCTTCTTTCTTTCCTTTCTTATTTCCTTCCTTCTTCATTCCTCCCTTCCTCCTTCCTTCTTTCCTTCCTCTTTCCTTCCATTTTTTTCTTCCTCTCTCCCTTCCTTCCTTTGCAATTCCATTCTCCATGGAAATTGAATATGCTTTAGTTACCATAAGTCTATTTTTAAAGACGTGTTGAAGCGTTTTCTTGCTGAAGAACTACCAGCAAGTATAATTGCTAAAAAGCAGCTTGATTTTGTTCTCAGCCTGGGACCTACCTACTTTTATGTCAAGTGGCCAAGGCGTATACTTTACAGAAACAATTTTATAAAAGAACTCCATACATTTTCATCATTTCCTAAAACAAAACAAAACAAAACTACATGATTTTTAGCACCTACATTCTTCTGGAAAGGTTGACGGGTTCAGCAGAAGTCTTGACAAGTGGTAAGAATTCATCTGAAGGTGTTAACAGGGACCTAGAAGCTTTGGTTCCTGGCCCTGTGTCATGTTAATAGGTGACACATGCCATTAGCACATGCCAGACTCAGCTGTCTTTGTAAAGTTTCCTCGCCAATGTTGAAGATAGTGACCAATTTGTACTATGATAAGAAGTTTCATAGAAACATTACTGAATATCTATTTGAATTCATCTGGTGTCACCATGGGACTATTTTGGGAGTGTCAGACATTACCTGAGTGAAGGGTTAGACCAGGTAGTTTCAACTCTTTCTTTATAAAATCTGGAACTAAACAATTATTATTTTATAATGGCTTGTTTGGAATCCCTCTACAGATTTATCTTTGGGTGGTTTAGATAGGATTATAACCTTGGTGAGGACTTGTTTGGTATAATGATCTACAGAAATTTTCTTTTAACTTCCATATTGCCTCTTTTCACAATACCTAAGCCATTATAATAGCCATCTGTCTAGGAAGTAGGAGTGCTTCTAAAAGTTCCGTAACTATAGTCCATTTTTTTGGTTGATATTGTCAGCTACCTAGAAACCCTTTTGTTTCCAAAGCATCCCCAAATCATGCATTACCCCAGAAGCATGCTTGTTGTCAGTATCTATCCCTCTCTGAACTTCGGGAAGTTGAAAAGTTCTAGCCAGTGCAGTAAGTTCTCCCACCTGGGCTGGTTTTATCTCAGGTAGAAGACTGTATTCTAAAGGAGAGCTTAAGTTAGCGAGTGTGTATCCTGTTTAATCCCCTCCAGTTTCAGTTTTGAGGCATGATACTGTACAGGGGCTGCGGGAAGCAGGAGAGAGCAGGGAGGTGTCCCAAAGATGCTCCCAATTCCCTGATCGGGAGGGGGAAGCACTCAGCTCCCTCCCTGTCTGGTTCTTTTCCCAGTGAGTCTGAGGTTCTTGGGCTCCCTTGCCCCAGGAATGGGGAAAAGGCCTTGGCAGTGCAGGTGAGCATACCAGTCACGTAAATATTGGACCCAAAGAGTTTTGCAGAGAGTGATGTATTAGGCAGAGAGAGAGAGAGAGAGAGAGAGAGAGAGAGAGAGAAGCAGAGAGAGCTCCCATGCTGTTGTGGGAGGGGATCCCAGAGAGGAAAATCTGCACAGGTATAGAGGGAAAGATAGCTCCTGCTTTGTTGTGGGAGGGGATCCCAGAGAGAGAAATCCCAGCAGATAAGGTGCAGTAGTTTTAACTTTGAAGTTATTCCCGCCCCATTCATGTTCTCATCCAATGAGGGGAGTTCTTTCAAATTTACTCTGGAGTGATTGGTCTTCGACTCTGATCCCGGATTGGTTGCTTGGGCCCACACCAGGTCCCCTCCTCTCAGGGCTTTTGGCGGGCTTTCTGAACAAAAGAAACTCACCTGGAATTTCTGCCTAGCCCAGGCAAGGAATGGGGAGGTGGATGAAGGCATGGTGCTGGCAAGTTCTTGCCTTTGAAACCCTGTGTCCTCCTATGGCGTTTCCTCTTTCTGTATGGTTCCTGGGTGTCCTTCTTCTTTTAAGATGCCCCTTGTGGACTCAGCTTTCCTTAACACAGTCCCTCAATACTAGATGAAGATGCTCAATGGAAGCCTCTAATACATCCAGGTGAGATAGTGAAGGTTCCCTACCTATGGTAAGGTGATGTGAGGTCCTCCTTTTTCTGTTGGAGGCAGGAAAGTGGAAGGACTCAGAGTGTTATAGGACTCAGTAGTTTAACTGAGACCTAGATCAAGCATGGAGCCTAGAACTAGTTCAGCAGAAATATTGACATGTAGGAGCAATCAAATCAAGTGAGGCTGCAGTAAGCGGTTGGGTATTTTGTTTCCCATGAACCATAAGAGGACAAAAAGGCTTGTTCAAACCACGCATGCGCAAATGGACAAAAAAAGCTTTTCGCAGTTAAAGAAGACTAGGGAAGAAAGCTTTGAAAAATCTTCCTTAGGTTATAGAAGTCTTGTTCATGTGTTGGCTCCTAAGGGAGAGAGTCTCTTATTTAGGACTTAGTCAGTTAATAAAGAGTTGATGCAATTTTAGAAAAAAAAAAAGTCACGTGTTGTCTGTAATGTCCAGTTAAACATGGAAATCCTCTCAATTGCTGTAAGAGGTTTAGGATCAGTTTGGTAGTCTTTATTCTATCTGAAGAGAGGTCTTTTTTTCTCTTTAGATAGTTCATGGCCTATAATGGACTGTGTTTTGGTAAAATTGTCATTTATCTTTTGAAACTTTATGTTCTTTCCCGCTAAGGTTGACAGCAAGTAAATGGATTCCTTTTTTACAGGTATCCTTTTTCTCTCAACAAAATAGATTATCTACATACTGTGTCAGAGCTGCATCAAAAGAAAATTTTGACCTTCTGTCTTGATTGAGGGCCTGCAAAAGTATGACGGTGCTTTAGTTAACTTCTAGAGCATAATAGTGCAAACATATTGTCATTTTCCCCAAGTAGGACCAGAAGATCTTTGTTGCCTTGGTTTAGGGGCATCCTGAAAAAGAGCACAAGTCTACTACAAAGACTTAAGTGGTTTTAGGAATTGACCACAAGGTGATATTTGGATTAGGTGCTACTGAGAAGTGAGACGTGAAAGCCACCAATTTTATTGATGGCCTTGAGGTTTTGAACAAATAGATATCTTTGGCCATTTGTTTTGCTGCTGGTGGCCTTTTTCTTCTTTCCTTTTCTTGTAGAATGGGCATGTTACAATGTTACAAAGACTAGTTCAGAGTAAGAGAAGGCTTTTGCATATAAGGACTTAACCAATTGGTCTGAGACTTTCCCCTACTTATGGCCTCAAGGGATATTGGCGAAGATTGGGTAACAGCTTGGTAAGGTAAAAGTTTAATAAGATCTGTTCCAGTTATTTTCCTGTGCCGGCATGTGTCCCACAGTGTGTTAGGTATGATGTCAAGATCTCTGATGGAGGTATGCATCAAATGTAATGGAGAAGGCAAAGATATATCCAAGTATAATCTACAACTTGATCATGAATAGAGAAATCTTCTGAAATCAAAACATACCTAGAACTTCTGGTGTGCATTTAATATTATGATCTCATTTGAAAAGTAAATCTCTCCTTGTCAAATTTGCAGCTGTGTTATTAGCGAGCATGAAAGAATGTTTTTAAGTCAAATGCCTAAGTGTTAAAAACTGGGAGATGGGAAAAACTTGTGGTTATTTGAAATACTTCCCATCTGCATGGTATGTTTATTCTGAGGAAGAGGCAGGATTTCACATAGAATGAATAGCACCCATATCCTCCAGGAATTGATGAGGTTGACTAAGGATAAGACAGGCATCTTTTTCCCTTGAAGTATTATTATTAATCTAAATGGAGAAATTATCTTGGTTTGAATTTTCTTTTGTAAAATGAAATGATTTTTATTCCACTGGTCCTTTTGTTACAACATCTACAATTGTCCTTGTCAATAAATGATCAGTTTTAAAGTTGAATATTTTACTGTTTGATTTTCAGGTTAATAATTTTATTTTGGGTCTTGTCTCAATTTTGTTATAAAGCTTTTTTAATGTGTTCTGAGTTAGGTGCAAAATTTAGAAATACAGTGAGAGAAAAAAAAATTTTTCCTGGAAAAGGAGAGGACTTAGACTTAGCTGACCCCATGGGAGCTGGAAATGATTGGTCACAAGTGATACTTGTGTACATTGTGCCTTGGCCCCAAACTTGATAATTATCTGCCACTGAAGGCAGATGTGACTATCTGTGCTTCTTGATCAGTGGAAATGAGAGAGAATGCTTTCTCTAGATCAAAGCCACACTCTGAGGACAAAAAAACCAAACACGAGTTGAAATGAACTTCATTCAGCTTTATTCGTGATCCACTGAAATGTTTGGATTAATGCCAATCTGGTGAGAAGTGCAAATTTACTATGGCATGAAGCCAGCTCAAACAAGTTTATAGGGACTATGCCCATTTTATACTGTGTGATTTTCCTTATTATGAAAAACAACACTTTCAGACAGTACAACACCACATAGGAGCACAAGAAAGAGTAAACATGAATGAACAGGAATGGCTCAATTCCACCAAGGATGCCAAACAAATGGAAATCAAAAACAACACCTGGGTACCAAACTAAAAATGGTTGAGGAACCCAACAAAAAGGGAACTGTATTAGTCCATTCACACTATTAATAGAAAGAACTACCTGAGACTGAGTAATTTATAAAAAGAAGAGGTTAAATTGATTCACAGTTCCACAGGTTGTACAGGAAGCACGGCTGGGGAGGCCTCAGGAAACTTACAATCATGGTGGAAGGGTGGAGAGGAAGCAATCACATCTTCACATGGCAGCAGGAGAGAGAGAGAAGCAGGAAGTGCCACTCACTTTTAAACCACCACCTCTCATGAGAACTCACTATCATGAGAACAGCAAGGGGGAAGTCCACCCCCATGATCCAATCACCTCCCACCAGGTCCCTCCACCAACGTTAGGGATTACAATTAAACATGAGATTTGGGTGGGGACACAGAGTCAAACCAAATCAGAATTGGACTTCAGACCTATTCTGAGTCACCACATTGGCACAGACTTAACAAGCCTGTTATGATTTGACTGTGTCCCCAACCAAATCACATCTTAAATTGTAGCTCCCATAATTAGTACATGTTGTGGGATGGACCCAGTGGGAAAAAATGAATCATGGGGGCAGTTTGCCCATACCATTCTCATGATAGTGAATAAGTGTCACGAGATCTGATAGTTTTACAAGGCGTTTCCCCTTTCACTTAGCTCTCATTCTCTCTTGTCTGCCTCCATGTAAGATGTGCCTTTCACCTTCTGTCATGATCGTGAGGCCTCCCCAGCCATGTGGAACCATGAGTCCATTAAACCTCTTTTTATTTTATTTCTTTAATCATACTTCAAGCTCTGGGTTACAGGTGCAGAATGTGCAGGCCTGCTAAATAGGTGTACATGTACCATGGTGGTTCGCTGCATCCATCACCCCATCATCCACCACCCCATCATCCACATTAAATATTTCTCCTAATGCTATCCCTCCCCTATCCCCCTATCCCCTGCTATCCCTCCCCTAGCCCTCCACTTCCTGACAGGCCCCAGTGTATGATGTTCCCCTCCCTGTGTCCACATGTTCTCATTGTTCAACACATTGTTCATGAGTGAGAACATGTGGTGTTTGGTTTTCTGTTCTTGTGTTAGTTTGCTGAGAATGATGATTTCCAGCTTTATCCATGTCCCTTCAAAGGACATGAACTCATTCCGTTTTATGGCTGCATAGCATTCCATGGTGTATATGTGCCACATTTTCTTAATCAAGTCTATCAGTGATGGGTATTTGGGTTGGTTTCAAGTGTTTGCTATTGTGAACAGTGCCACAATAAACATATGTATGCTTGTGTCTTTATAACAGAATGATTTATAATCCTTTGGGTACATACACAGTAATGGGATTGCTGGGTCAAATGGTATTTCTATTTCTAGATCCATGAGGAATTGCCACACTCTCTTCCACAATGATTGAATTAATTTTCACTTCCACCAACAGTATAAAATTGTTCCTATTTCTCCACATCCTCTCCAGCATCCGTTGTCTCCTGATTTTTTTAATGATTGCCATTCTAAGTCACACGAGATGGTATCTCAATCTCAATGTGGTTTTAATTTGCATTTCTCTAATGAACAGTGATGATGAGCCCTTTAATGATAAAGGGGATATCACCACCGATCCCACAGAAATAGAAACTACCATTAGGGAATACTACAAACACCTCTAAGCAAATAAATCAGTAAATCTAGAAGAAACGTATAAATTCCTGGACACTTATACCCTCCCGAAGACTAAACCAGGAAGAAGTTGAATCCCTGAGTAGACCAATAACAAGGTCTGAAATTGAGGCAGCAGTTAATAGCCTACCAACTAACAAAAGTCCGGGAGCAGACGGGTTCACAGCTGAATTCTACCAGACATATAAAGAGAAGCTGGTACCATTGCTTTTGAAACTATTCCAAACAATACAAAAAGAGGGAATCCTCCTTAACTTATTTTATGAGACCAATATCATCCTGGCAAAGACACAACTAAAACCTGGCAGAGACACAACTAAAAAATACCAAAACCTAGCAGAGACACAACTAAAAAAGGAAAATTTCAGACCAAAATCCATGATGACCATTAATGTGAAAATCCTCAGTAAAATACTGGCAAACTGAATCCAACAGCACATCAAAATCTTATCCATCATGGTCAAGTCGACTTCATCCCTGGGATACAAGGCTGGTTTAACATATACAAATCTATAAACATAATCCATCACAAAAACAGAACCAAGAAAAAAAACCACGTGATGATCTCAATAGATGCAGAGAAGGGGCTTTGACAAAACTCAACAGTTCTTTCTGCTAAAAACTCTCAACAAGCTAGGTATCAATGAAATGTATCTCAAAATAATAAGACCTATTTATGACAGATCCACAGCTAAAATCATACCGAATCAGCAAAGAGTGGAAGCATTCCCTATGAAAACTGGCACAAGACAAGGATTCTCTCTCTCACCATTCCTATTCAACATAGTATTGGAAGTTCTGGCCAGGGCATTAGGGCAAGAAAAAGAAATAAAGGGTATTCAATTAGGGAAACAGAAGTCAAATTGTCTCTATTTGCAGACGACATGATTGTATATTTAGAAGACCTCATCATCTCAGCACCAAATCTCCTTAAGCTGATAAGCAACTTCAGCAAAGTCTCAGGATAAAAAATCAATGTGCAAAAATCACAAGCATTCCTATACATCAGTAGTAGACAAAGAGAGAGTCAAATCAAGAGTGAACTTCCATTCACAATTGCTACAAAGAGAATAAAATATCTAGGAATACAACTATTGAGGGATGTGAAGGGCCTCTTCAAGGAGAACTACAAACCACTGCTCAAGGAAATAAGAGAGGACAAAAACCGATGGAAAAACATTCCATGCTCATGGTTAGGAAGAATCAATATTGTGAAAAAATGGCCATGCTGCTCAAAGTAATTTATAGATTCAATGCTATCGCCATCAAGCTGCCATTGACTTTCTTCACAGAATTGGAAAAAAAAACCCTTAAACTTCATATGGAACCAAAACCACAGCCTGTACAACCAAGACAATTCTAAGCAAATAAACAAAGCTGGAAGCATCATGTTACAGTAATCAAAGCTATAATAATCAAAACAGTATGGTACTGGTACCAAAACAGTGGTATAGACCAATGGAACAGAACAGAGGCCTCAGAAATAATGCCACACATCTACAACCATCTGATCTTTGACAAACCTGACAAAAACAAGCAATGGGAAAAGGAGTCCCTATTTATTAAATGGTGCTGGGAAAACTGGTTAGCCATATACAGAAAGCTGAAAGTAGATCCCTTCCTTACACCTTATATAAAAATTAACTCCAGATGGATAAAGATTTAAACATAAGACCTAACACCATAAAAACCCTAGAAGAAAACTTAGGCAATACTATTCAGGACATGGGCATGGGCAAGGACTTCATAACTAAAACACCAAAAGCAATGACAACAAAAGCCAAAATAGACAAATCAGATCTAATTAAACTAAAGAGCTTCTGCACAGCAAAAGAAACTATCATTTGACCCAACAACCAACAGAATGGGAAAATAATTTTGCAATCTACCCATCTGACAAAAAGCTTAAACAAACTTACAAGAAAAAACAAAACAAAACAAATCAAAACAAAACAAAACAAAACAAAACAAAAACAGCACTATGTAAAAGTGAGCAAAGGAAATGAAAAGACATTTCTCAAAGGAACACATTTATGCAGCCGACAAACATACGAGAAACCTTTTTTCTTTATAAATTACTCAGTCTTTGGTGCGCCTTTGTCAGCGGCATGAACATGGACTAATATGAAGCCCCAGCTCTAAGGCACAGGAAGATAGCATGTGTCCTACACCTATTTGAAGGCTGGGGTTTGCAGTGATGTGTGGTTTAGATCATTTCTTTGTGGAGCTTCCAGAAAAACTGTGGAAAGAAGTGAAGCCCACTCAAGTGAGAAACAAACAAACGAACAAACAAACCAGAAATGATCTATTTAGAGCTTGCTAAATTAAGGGTGTTAGCCACCATTACTGGTGTTAGGCAGAGATTTAAAGGCAGGCAGAGGAGTGGGAAGGCTTCATATTGACAAAAATAAAAAGGAAGGCTTCAGATATGCTCTGGTTGGATATCGTTGGCACGAGGAAGCTGAAGAAGCCTACCTAGAAGTGGGACATCTTGTATGATTGGTGTTGGAAGTGTATTTGACTTTCTCTAGTTAGTCTTGAGTTGGGAGCAATGGCAACAAACAAGAAAGCTGACCATCTTTGACCAAGTCCCAATCTTTCTGAGCTTATTGTGGTTCAAGTTATTGTTTGGCTTACTGAGATAGTTGATGCAGAGATTGTGAGTCCAAGCTTTATTGTCATACATGGTCATACAATCTGGCCTTTGTCCATTTGTTATGTGCAGTTTCTCCACATCTATAATCATTATTAATGATATCATCCACAGGACTTTATAGCCTCTGTTTTGTTGCAAAGAATAAAGAAGCAAATAAGAAAGTTCTGGAGCACAGAGTTGATTCCTCTTCTTTTGCCTTATAACAGCATATAGAAAACATTTGGCCCAGGTTGTGAGATGATTAAATACCAACATATGTTTTGAAAGCCTGACTGTAAAACTCTCTCCAAACTCTCTGGCTTGTCCTCCAGTTCAGCAGAGGGACGCAGGTCTTACAGTAATCTCCCTTGCAGGAATCCCCTTCAAAAGGAAGGGTGCCTTTGCTCCACTTTGTCTTTCTTTCTGCACATTTCACATAGAAGTTCATTTTCCCATGATTTCACATCTCTCTATGAATTTTAAATCCTGGATAGAAATATATACATGTCTCTTAAAATTTGAATGCATGTCTTACTAACTTTATTATTGTGTGTCCCATCTGAAATTGCTATCTTTTCCACACTGTTCCTTTTCTTGTATTTCCAATCCTTTTTTTCCACAAAATGCCCAGTCATTCAGTTTCCAAAACTTGAGACAAGTTTCTAGCCCTTGAAGTACATACTCTTAGCCTTATTATTCCTGTGTCTGAGTGGTGCCAACTTTACCTTTAAAGCATATTTGGAATCTATATTTTCCTCTTTAGTTTTACTGACACTTCCCTAATTTGGGTTCTCATTAAATTCAGATAGGCTAATGCTCTCCCACACTCCAGTCATTCACAGTCTAATTTGATGTAACTATTGGTGCCAGACTAAATTTTTTTTTTTTTTGAGAAGGAGTCTCCCTCAGTCTCCCAGGCTGGAGTACAGTGGCCATGATCTTGGCTCACTGCAACCTCCGGGGTTCAAGCAATTCTCCTGCTTCAGCCTCCTGAGTAGCTGGGACTACAGGTGCACCCCACCATGCCGGGCTCATTTTTTGTATTTTTAGTAGAGATGAGGTTTCACCTTGTTAGCCAGGTTGGTCTCAATCTTCTGACCTCGTGATCCGCCCACCACCACCTCCCAAAGCTCTGGGATTACAGGTCTGAGCCACTGCGCCCCGCCAAGACTAAATTCTTTGGAGCCATACCTGATATTTCACTTTCTTGTTGAAAAACTTCACTTATTCATTTGGTTATATAAAGTAAAGCCTGGACATTCTAGCCTGTGGGGCAATGCACTCTTCATCATCATCTCGCTCTCCCTTGCCCTAGTTATAAGCCTGTGCCATCCTTCACCTCAGCCTCTCATATTACTTTGCATGCTCAGCCCTACATCAGAGGCATCCATGTCCATGTCCAATCTTTTGTATTGAACAGAAAGCTTTATTAGTAGCATATCTGTATTTAATTCATCTTATTTTTAATAACATTTAGAATACTTAATGAGATTTATTAAACAATGAAAATTAAATTCTTGAGTCAAAAACAAATATAAATATATATGGAAATCATTTAAAAACGTAGTGAGAATGGCAAAATGCAAACTTTTATAAGAGGTATGTTTATGGCAAAAATTAAATGCTCTAGTATTATAGTGGTCAATTTCTATAGTGAAAATGTTGAATGGAGCTTGGATTTAAGGTATACATTTAATGAATTATAGGATGTTTTTTAACACAGGAATAGCAGAGAACACCATGCTAATTGGGGGAAATAATTTCAGCAAAGTTTTTGATATGCAGTTACAATGAGCATCTTTATCTAGTTAGATAAAAGGGAGTCTTGAGTATCATTGGAATTCATCCCTATTTCTCCCCTCTTCTCTTTCCTCTAGTGTTAAAATAGGTCCAAGAAACATTAATGCTGTGGAGAATATATTATAAATTAAGTGTTCCAATAATTTGAACATGTGATTTAAATTTAAATATTTTATACTACAGCTGATAAAAAGTTGTACTAAAGGTCTAAAAAATAACTTCCGCTCTGCAGCTATGAAAGAAAATAAAGCAGGATAGAAGTACGTTTGCCTTGGACTTGAGTTCCAAAAAAAAAAAAAAAAAAAAAAAAAAATGGAGTAAAACCTTGCTTACTGTGGAAAGTCTTTTAACAAAAGAGTTTTTACATTATTACTTTAGAGATTTTCTGATTAGATCCCTGTTTTACTTTGGCATAAGTGAAATATATATGAAAGATTGGCCCACCCTCTATCTTCTTTTCACTTAGAAAGAACAAAGTGTTTCAAAGGGATTCTTCAACTAAACCCTGATTAACCAGGATGTTCTTTTTGTAAACCAAATAGGGAATCTTGATATTACCATAAAAACAAGAGAATTTTTAGCCTTTCTAGAACCCTAGCTTTCTCTTGCATGCTGAAAACCATTACTCTGCCCTGTAATGATTCTGAGCATTGCTGGCTCGGGGGAGAGATGAGGATCCAGTTGGATCAATATCTGGAGAGGAAGCTCTTGGGTAAAACAAAATGCATAGCTGTGATAACTGGTATTGTTTTTCCATCTTGGGAATTTGTAACCAGTGGCATCATGTTCCAGGAAATGCAGAAATGGCCATGACTCACAAGAACCTAGCCAGCATTTACCAAAGTTACTCCATTTATCTTATGAGAATGTGGTCACTTTTCCTAGAGATAAGAATTGGTCCTAAGCCATGAAACTTCAAGTGATTAGGAGTAATTTTCACTGTTGTCCCAAGAAAGTACAAGAAATATGGTTTATCAGGGGGACAGAACAATCTTTGGCTTCTGTCAGTTAAAGGATACCATGCAGGGTTATTTGCTGACATACGCCTATTGGATTGGGAGCTGTAGCTAAACACAGTGCCTATGTTTCCTGTGCATAAATTACCAATGTTAATTCTTGTAATTTCTCTCACAACTCTCCAAAATGCCATATATGTTGATATTATCAATATAGGTTTGCTCATATATTTTATGGTGTGTATTTTCAGATATTGTTTTTTTAATTTTACATATATTTACTTGAATATTCTGAGGTAAACTGTCTTGAATGCTCTATCTTTATTTCACAAATGGCCATTATTAAGCTAAGATAATATCTCAGTACTTTCTCATAATAGCCGGGAACACAGTGTACAGATATTAGGAATGCTTTCCCACTCTAACCTGGATTAGAAAATGCATTGGCATAAATTTAACTTGTCTAGGTATCTTTGAGATTTCACCCAGAATAAATTCAGATAAAAGGCTTCCTCTTTTAGTAGATGTTCCCTGGCTATTCAAGCAATGAATGCTTTAAATAACCATAACAATCTAGCATGGTTTGCCCACTTCTAGAACATTAGTGACATCTCAATTTGAAGTCATTACCTATCTGCTCTCCTCACTAAGTCTCTTGGCATATGGACTTCTGCTTTTAACTTTGAGGCAGCACCCACATGCAATTTAGCACACAATAGGCAATGCCTATGTTTCCTGTGCATAAATTACCAATGTTAATTCTTGTAATTTCTCTCACAACTCTCCAAAATGCCATATATGTTGATATAATCAGTATAGGTTTGCTCATGTATTTTATGGTGTGTATTTTCAGATATTGTTTTATTAATTTTACATATATTTACTTGAATATTCTGAGGCAAACTGTCTTGAATGCTCTATCTTTATTTCACAAATGGCCATTATTAAACTATTTTTTCTTTATATATTGTGATGGTTGATCCTAAGGCAGATCTGTTAGGAGCTCATGTGTTTAAGGAGGTCCAAGATTATGAACAATCCTCAGAGGGAAAATGGGATAATGGACCAATAATTGCTGCTGATTGCAGAAATAGATATTCACCCTTTCATGAGATAAAAAGCCTTGTTTAATTGCTGTAAATGTGTCCTATGCCTTTAGGAATTGGATTCAAAAGATATTGCGATGTTACACCTGGGAGTCTAAATATGGTTTTGTACTGATTGCTGATTATTATTTTTAGGTCTTCATAATATCTTGTCTTAATGTGCTATATGAATACTCTGATAATACTTTGAAACAATCCCATGAACTCTATTAATGTTATACCTGTATTGATGAGAGGGGTCAGAATGTTTCAAGCACTTAAAATTTTCTTTTAAAGAAAGGTTACTAGTGTGGCATGCAGAAGAAATAATGAGTTATCAAACAAATTAATGAGGCAGAACAATATTTGTTTTAATGGACTTTGTATCTATTTCTATATGAAACCTTGACAAAATGATGGGACAATCCATTAAAAGCAAATCTGTCAAATTAGGTACTTGCACAGTTGGAAATGTTAAACAAAATGAATTTTATAGACAGTGACATTATCTTATAGGTAGCTTACAATTGAATTTTTTTTTAAAGAAATCTAAGTTTTAATTTTTACTTGAATTTTTATTGTTGGTCCTTTTCTGCAATTTCGGCTGTATTTTTTCTACCTCTCCCATTAGACAAATTTATAATTTCATTTCAAGATCATTTGTGAAATACTTTTGAAAAACACAAAACATAAATAGCTTGAAACAAATTATTATGACTGTTCTCAATACTTATCAACTCATACCAAAATAGCAAGTATTTTGCTGGTAACATATTTTATCATTGAACAATGCAGTGAAATTTTACTAAAAATGTATTATATTTTAGTCTCTGTCAGTAGCTATCTGGGCAGAAATTCAAGTCATTTTACCTCTTTATGCTTCAGGTTTTCTGTCAATAAAATAATGTTTTTTTAAAAAGTATTTTAAGGGCAACATTCATACCCGCTAATCTGTAAGTATAATGTTTGTGTGGGTGTGTTTTAGAAAAAAAAAGTGCAATAAATTATTGTTGCCTGTTAAAAAACTGATAATGAATAGCTGAGTTACATCATGAGCTGAGAGTATATGTCTTAGAAAACTTCAAACTGCTCTTGAAATAAGTAAAAAATATTTTAAACAAATAGGAGACAAAATTTTATGATTGAAGATAAAGAAAATTTGCTAATTAAGGAAGATATTTAAAATGTCAGAAACATTTCAGTTAAGTGATTTCTGAAAAATCATTCAGGTATTTCATGTATGACTGAGTCTATTACCTTTACATGAAGTTGATTTAACAGAGATGATAGGATACTAATAGTTTTCTGCAAATATTTTTAAAGGGAGAATTATAGTACTGTTAGTGTTCATGTGTTTTTACAAAGGAAAATATCAGGATTTAAGATATTCACAGAAAACTAAACAATCCTAATCCATGATTTGTGTAAATGGTGTTAATTTTATGAAATATGAGGGTCCAAATAACACAAAATTTACATACCCTGTCTTGAGTGCTCCATTTATTTTATGAAAGGCGATTATTAAACTCTTTATTCTTACATTGCGATGGCTGGTCCCTTAAGACAGATGTGCTTGGAGCTCATGTGTTTAAATTTACATATGAAATGTTACATAATTTTTTCCTACAAAGAAGTCAGAATTAACTTTATTTTGGTGATTTCACCTTTGGCATCTAATTAGGTGAGAAACAGCTTTGATTTACCTCTGTCCCTTTCTCAAAGGGAGCATGTAGACCTGAATGCCAAATTCCATTGACAGGAAAAAGGGACACGGCTGGAAAACAGCCTAGAGGCAGAAATATCAGACACTTGCAAGCCTGATGCTCTCTGGTACTCAGATTAAATTCTCTCACATGGAACTCTGCACAACGAATTTTTTCTTTTTTGATAGCTTTCCTTCTATTGCTACTGCTCTAAGGAAGGAAACAAATATATAAATCTCACACCCAAGCTCACAATAGAAAAACAACACTTCACAAACTTAATTGCATATCCTTCTACAAAAGAAGCATCAGGGAAAACACTGAAAATCTGAGTTTTGTACTCTTGTGGGTAATATTTTTTAAATTTGCCCAATTCTTTCTTTGAAGCTTCACTTTAAAATACCTTATGAGCATAATATTTCTAAGCTTTGGATTTGAATAAAATTATTGAGACAATTAATAATTCAATGTATAGTTGAAAAGATAGAGGCTTTTACACTTAAAGCTTTTTTTTCCTCCCAGAATATTGGTTTAAAATATGTATTGCCAAAGAGAGAAGAACATTTCTCATTTTCGCATTCTTAGGGAAAACCATGGAGTTAGGCTGGTTTTCACAGAGGAGAAAAGATCAATTAACCTGTAATCACTGCAGCAGCATATGTTTTAGAAGACTTAAGTAGGCACTACTTTCTGTGTTTCAAAAAATTGGTTCTTGTTTTGGAACTGTAACAAAGGAACTCTTGATTTTTTCCTAGACACCTGCCAGTCACTTAGAGATTGCTCACCCAAAACAATCAGGCAACATGGAAATGAATTGGAAGCCTGGTCGCAGGAGTATGAATGCCAGTATCATGTGTTAGGACATGTTACATTGTCTCCAATAGCTAATCTAAATAAAATCTTAGTTATTGGAACATGTTTCATAGGTTTTCAGTTTAATGATTTTTAGTAATAATATTCTAGAGAAGTTAAAATGTTAAAAGTACCATTCTCTGTAATATTCTTTAACTACGACATGTCATTACTCCAAGTTTTAAAAGATGTGAATTACTCCTTCTTCACAGAGCTTATATTTCTTTTTACTTTAAAATTTCTCAAATTTTATCACAGCTCATTCATCAGAACCATATATTTGTTTATTTTTATACTGGTTTCCATACTATTATTATAAACAATATTTCCCTTATTAAAATAATAAGACCTGTTTTTAGGTTTATTATGGTATTTTAATTTTACCAATTAACAGAATACCTTGTGTTATAATTAGAGTTTTTGATGGCTTTGTAGATAGTACCACTGCTTTAGTATTTTGTTTTTCAAAAAATCCAGGCTGATTTTAACGTAAATCTCCACTGCCTTGAGAAAATTAATAAATGATCCATACAATCATATATTATTGAAATAAACCATCATTTTTAAAACTGTGTGAATAAGACTTTCATGATTTTCCTTCAGAATCACCTACACTATTCCATCACCTTTTAATATATCTTCCATCTGATTGTAATTGTTTTAATTAATATTCTGGAAACCTGTAAGTTTCTATCTGAATGGATTCCATATCATTTTGATGTATCCACATCATGACCAACTCTACTGAATTGTTGCTAAACTTGGCCAGAAGGCACCATTTTTAGATTCCCGGGGAAGTGATATGATTTTTAAGATTTATGCCTCATAAATCTGAAAATATTTTCTTTCTCATGTAATAAAATGACCATACATAGCATATAAAATGGAATGTATCATAGGCATCTTCTCATCTCATGAGAATATTGTGCATTTGTTTCTTTTCTTGAGGAAAAAAATATATATATAAATTAAAAATCAAGCCAGTGGATTAAAATGGTAATAATTATAAATTGGCCAAAGCTATTTTTAAAGTATGAATCTTTTATGTACACTTACCCCTATTATTTCAGGTTATCTGTGGGAAAAAAGTAAACTACTTAAAGAGAAGATTTTTGTTATTGTTTTCCTAACCATGTAACTTTTATTTTTCAGAAATAATTTCAAAATTTTGAAATTATATTAAAAAACATTTTTTCAAAACGAATATTCACATGGTTAGGAAAACTGAACATAAAAATGTTATTTAAAATTTATATTATTTAAAATTTAAATATTATTTAAAATTTCTGAACAAGAGCATTTGAAGCTAATGATTTCCTTTACAAATTAGCATGAATATATTATTTAGAGTAGAAATACATTAAGGCACCCGGGGAAGAAGACAGAGGATTCTTGAAAAGTAATTTATGTAAATATAAAAGTCAGTTTTCCAAACTCAATTTTGAATATTCACCATTCCAAACATTTTTGAAAGAGTTGGTATTTGAGAGATGTCTTCATTTAAAAAGTTTAGATACAACAACGGTGAAGAATGAATTTGTTCTCTTTTAGAAAGAGCAAGAAAAGTGACTCTAACTACAAATGACCATTTAAAGGGGTTCAAAATCGGTTTGAAATAATTTGAAAAGAGCCTGCCTCACCACACATTAAATTTTCATAATCCCTTAGTGTAGTATAAAGAACTGCATTAGTTTTCATGCATGCTAACCAATGCACGTATATACACAGTTTGTTTTCTTTCTTTTTTTCTTTTTCTTTTTTTAAGGATATGCTCATCTTTGTCTTTAAATCTATATATGAAGTGTATATTAATATATTATCTAATTTGTTACCTCAGGAGTACTACTACTTTCAGTCTTATCATTGATATTCAAAGAGCAATCAACACACTAAAAATGTTTTGAATTTATCACCAATAGCTACTTAAAGATTAACTCAATGTGTACAGTGGATTTTTTAAATAGAAATTTTCTAATTCTAATAATATGCAATAAAATAGTATAAATTTTGATGTTATATTCACCTTTATTTATATGTTGCTATTCAATTTTTTCCATGGAATCTTTACACATTATTTATGAAGGTTTACATTTATATCCCTTCATATGTTACTTTAAGAATGGGGTGTTTATTTTATAGAATATATTTTCTAAATGTTACAGTTCTTTCATCAAAAGCTATTGATTCTTACATATCTACCTTGTAACCAGCAACACTGATACAATCAATGATTAGTTCAATTTGTCTCTGTTTCTCCTAAATAGACATATTTATCATAGCAATGATTTTTTTTTCCGTTTCAAATATTTTAATTTTTTTATTGTATAGAAGAGTCTTTACTGTCTTTTTACGTTAACACCATTTGCCAGATTGGTGATCCTTTCTTGTTCCTGACTGAGATGCTTCAAAGGTTTCTCCATTAACTATGATGTTGGCTGTAGGTTTTAATGGATAGACTGATCTCATTGTAAGGAAGTATCAGTTTCTTTGTTTTCTACTTATCATAAAAGTGTATCAGATATTTCCAAGTAATTTCTCCGCTTCTCATGAGGGTTTTGTTATTATTATTTTCATGAGTTTTTTCTTTTTCATATGTTAATTTGATACATTGAATTCATAGATTTCTAAGTGTTTAGCTAGCTCTGCCTTCTTGGAATAAACTTGTTCTTATGAATTATTTAATACACTGCCTGATTTTAACTTACATTTTTTGGATCTATATTTATAAATAGATATTGCACTATAATTTTTCTGTGAATTTACGCTTATTTTTCTTTGAAAATTCTCAGTTATATCATTTTCTTTTTTAGTGTTTGATTTCGAGTAAATAGCTACTAGATTTTTCCCTTGTTTTCAGTTTTGTAAGTGTGATTGACAAATAAAACTGTGTATCTTTAAGCTGTGCAACATGAATGTTTTGATAGATGTATGCATGGAGAAATGTTACCACTATCAAGCTAAATCAAGCTACCACTATCCATCGCCTCATAGTTACCAATATTTCGTGTGGGGTGAGAACATTTAAGGTCTGCTCTTTTTGTATATTTCAAGTAAACAATATACTATCATTAACTATAGACACCATGTTGCATCTTAGATCTCCAGAAATTATTCATCCTGCATAACTGAAACTTAGTATCCTTTAAAGAAATAGCCACTGGATTTTTGTTATTCTTACTAAACATTTTATGTTTTTCTATCATTTTCTGTTTTAATCTTTACAAATTTGTCCCTTCTGCTTTTCTGAGGCTTAGTTTTAGGTTCTAACTTTTAAAATTAAATGCTTAATTAATTCATTTAAATTTATTTTTGCTAAGTGATGAATGCATATTTGCCATGAAGATTTCTCTAAGCCCTACTTTGTAGTTATTCCCCAATTTCTAAAAGGTAAGGTCTTCATCATGGTTATTTTCCCTATATTGTGAAAATGTAGTTTGATTTTCTTTGGCCTTAACGTTCCTTTTAAAGAATTTCTAAGTAGAATAGTAATCATTATTCACATTTTTCTTAATTTCCGGCTTTACTGAAGAATCCAATGAAGTTTTGTGTACATGGTAACCTTTAAAAACACTTAAAAATAGGTACTTGCTAGAAAGTTACAAAGGAGTACAAATAAGGTAGTTAATAAAAATACATCGATTAGATTTGCTAATTAATTATTTTACATGCCTATTGACTGTACTTTTTCCCACTGGGCTAATGGAAATGATACAAAGTTTCTTAGTTCTTCATGTTGCCTTCTCCTTATACTTCCTGAGGTTTCCAATTCATGAATAATAATGTTATGTAATTTAATAAATAGTACTCGTTATGGTTAGATTTTTTTCAATGTAGGTTGTCGTATTTATCATGGTAAAGTTTATTTCTATGTTTTTTTTCTTTATTTTACATTTAACCTCAGTAAATATTGCTATTCACACTGCTATGTTTTTAGGAAAAGAAGGGATTATTCCAACAATGTTGTACCCAGCCACCCTTCCTTATCTTCAGACACCTTCACCAACATATCTCTAGGGAGCATATGAATGCAATCCAGAAACAAGAAGCCTTCTTGGCCCACTGTGGAATACCTAAACCTGCTTCTTTGTGTGTGTGTGTGTGTGTGTGTGTGTGTGTGTGTGTGTATACGCATGAATGGAACCTTATGCCTCTTTGGCGAATCCAAATCATCAAAGAATCCTACCTCTCCAACTCCCCATCTCCAATATTTCTCCATCAATAATCTCTCTGAGTGTACTATCTGTTTGTTTTCTAATTCGACTCCACTTTCTCTAGCTTCTGCTTAGAGTCAGTGAGCTGTTAAAGAGACCCCTTGTTTGTCCCATCCAGCTGTTCCCAAGCATTTTCCCCATATTTTTAAGGGACGCAGAATTGAATACATTGCTAGTTCTGCACAGGAAGTGAAGAGCCTAGCATTACATTTTGGTATGCCTGATTACCTTATTCCCTCCAATTGGGCATTGGGAAATCTTCTATAAAATTAAAAATTAATAGTGTTCCTTAGTTATCTTGACTATAGGCTTTCCTTTTCTATTCTGCAAATATCTTTTCTGCTTTCCTTTGTTTCAGAAAGAAGTGGAAATGCCTTTACCTACCAAATTAATTTGAAATTCTCAACATTTTTTTTGAAATGGTCACAGTTGTATGCTGGAGATGAACAGGTCTAAAAAATTAGCAGTCTACAAAATAATTTACAGAATAAGATTTTTCCGTATATAAAAGCTATATAACACGCTGTTAGTAAATACTTATTTCTGAGGGAACATTCTGTAGGATATTATTTAAGTTTCAACAATAATTAAAAATATTTGAGTTAATAAACTGTTTTAAAACAGGGTGTTGCAAATGTTACATGAGTAAATTTGGAGTAATGAATATTTTATTGCAAAAGTTGAAAAGTAAATATATATTATCCAAATTATGTAAAGTACTGTATAGTCAAAATTATTTGAAATTGAAAATAAAATGCAATAATAAGATAAAAAACAGTAAGCTGTAAATCTATAGCAGATAATAATAAATTATACTGTAAGTTTATAATGTTTTTTCTCTACTGAAAAATGTAATGTGTTTAAAAACCAAAGTAGATTATTTACTAATTTGCATACTATCAGTATGTTGTTGAATTATTAAATACAGCACATCATGTACTGGTGTTTTATCTATTTCAAAGAGATAAATTTGTGTTTACTATGTTTGGCCAATCACAAATGTACTCTCAGCTGAAAATTATATCATTTAATTAATATCCTTCAAACTTTTCTGTCACGTTACTCTAACCTTCAAAAGAGCCAATGTGTATAATCAACATTTATATAAATCAAAGATGTTATAATAATATCAATTTAATGAAAATTGTACCTAGTGATAATATTTTGTGCACAAAAATGGCCCATAAAAATGTATAATTATTTATTTCCACTAATATGTAACTTCTTATTTCATACTTGTGAAAATCATGCTGCATTTTATTTACTTTCTAGGTAGCTGAAGTAGAGTCTGATTTGAATAGTATTCAATAATCTTGGCAATGACATATTTTACTATTTTAATACTTAAATATCCACAGGAAAAGGATGAAAGATTATTGCTTCTCATTAGAAGAAAACATAATAATAAGCAATATTATGGTGATTGAAAGATTTTTATATCTGAAGATAAGCAACAACTCAGGATTATCTATTTTAAATAATTTTAAATGGTTGCATATATTCTATATTCTAAATATTCAGGCGGAAGGGTTTAATTTTATGTAGACTGTGTTATATTCATATGTATTGAGTTACAGTTTAGATACTTCAGGTCCAACTTAAGAATTAAACATTAAATCAGTCAAAGCCCTTCTGTCTTCCTAAGGATAACCAGTTCCTATATTTGGTGTCAATTTTTTATGTGAACAATACAGATTTCTTGTTTATTTTAAAGCTTTATAAAATGTTACTGTATTCTATCTTTTTTTCCTCTCAAATTATATTCATTAACCTAAGTATATGAGCTTTAATGCATTAATTTTCAGTGTTTATTATACTTAACCAAGAATATACCACAATTTATTACCTATTTGCTTGCTGAAAAGCATTAATATTATTTCTGATATTTTCCAAAGACAATCAGTGTTGCCATAAACATTTCTAGACATGTTATTTGTTCACATACGATTCCTTAGAATATACCAAAGTCTGGAATTTCCCAGTCATTATTGTGTATGGATATTGCATAAAATTAGTCTTCAAACGTCCTATCCTAGTTAACAATTCCCACAGTAGGATATAACCAACATGATTGCTTATATTCTCCCGGACAGGTGGTATCTTCAGACATGATCTTTGCCAGTCTGTTTAGGAGTATAGTGTAAGTTTTCTAGTTTTAATTTGTCTTTTGTTACTAAAGAGCAGAAGAACAACTTTTCAATTGTATATTGGTGATTTAGATTTCGTCCTCTGTGAATCTCCTAATTTTGTCCATTGGAAAACCAGTAGACAAAATTGAATATTGTTTCACTTTTCGTCATTGTTTTTGTTTTTGAGACAATGTCTCACTTTGTCACTCAGGCTGGAGTGCAGTGGTGTAATCATGGCTCACTGAAGCCTTGACCTCCCAAGCCCAAGCAGTCCTTGGTAGCTGGAACTACAGGTGTGCCCCAACATGCCTGGCCACTTTTTGTAGAAACGGAGTTTTGCCATGTTGTCCAGGCTGGTCTCGAACTCCTGGGCTCAAGTGATTTGCCCACCTTGGTCTCCCAAAGTGCTGGGATTATAGGTATGAGCCTCCGTTCCTGGCCTAGTATTATTTCTCTTTTAAGAATTCTTCACTGCTTTTAAGAATTAAATTATTTGTTGAAGTAAATATTACAAATAATTTAGTCTGAAAGTTCCTTTTTTACATTTTTAAACTTTTTGACAAAGATTTGCTTTTTTACGTTTAAGTTCAGGAGTACAAGAGCAGGTTTGTTACACTGGTTAAAACAAATGCAAGTTTCTTACGTAGGTACACTTCTGTCATTTTTTTTTTTTTGTTTTAGATTATTTCATCACCAGAGATTAAGTCTTGTATCCATTAGTTATTTTTCCTGATCCTCCCTCTCCTCTCATCCTCCATCCTTCAAAAGACCCCAGTGTGTGTTGTTTCCCTCTCTATGTCCATGTGTTCTCATCATTTAGCTCCCACTTATAAGTAAAAACATGAGGTATTTGGCTTTTTCTTCCTGTGTTAGTTTACTAAGGATAGCAGCCTCCAGCTCCATCCATGTCCCTGCAAATGACTTGATCTCACGCTTTCATGGCTTCATAGTATTCCATGGTGTATGTGTACCACATTTTCCTTATTCAGTCTTTCAGTAATGGACATTTAGGTTGATACCATGTCTTTGCTATTGTGAATAGTGCTGCAATAAACATATATGTGTATGTATCTTTATAATAGAATGATTTTATTCCTTTGGGTATATAAACAGTAATGAGATTCCTGGGTCGGATGGTATTTCTGTCTTTAGGTATGTGAGAAATCACCACCCTGTCTTCCACAATGGCTGAACAAATTTAGACTTCTATCAACAGTGTATAAGCATTCATTTTCTTCCACATATATGAAAAAAGATGCTTTTAAGTGTATTGTTATTGTTCGTACATTGCTTGTATCTCCTTTAAAAAGTCATTTCTTAACTAAAGGTCATAAAGATAATTTCTGTATTCTAGTTTTTTTCAGAAGTCTATTTATAATTGTGAATCCAACTGTGGGTAACTGACATCTTAACAAATGTTAGCATTCCAATCTATGCAGATGGACATCTTTCAATTCATTTAGAAAGATTTAAAATTTGAAAAAAATGTGTGACTTAGCTCCATAAAATTTATAAAAACTTTTGTTAGATTTTTGGAGATATTTTATGCTTTATTGCTATTGCAAATGGCATTTCAAAAATTGTCTTTATAACTTTAAAGTTTTTCTTTCAAGTTATGAATCTGTTATTACTTTTATCTTATTTATCTTTCATCCAACAACCTTGATCAATTACTTGCTAATTTTAATTATTTTTAAAAATCTTGGCATTTGTTGTTTAGACAGTTTTATAGTCATCATTTGAAAATAATAGCAATTTGCGGCTTTACTTTCATTTTCTCCACTTTTATTTGATTACTTTTTCTCTCTAACTTTACTGCTTAGAATCTTAAGAGAGGTAATGAATTGAGGTAATGATGAGTATCTGTCTACTTTCAAGTTTCTTTTTAACATTGTTAAGTTGGATTTTACTTCTATCATGCAAATGTTCCCTTCCACCAAGTACTGTTTTTTGAAAAATGTATTTATTATACTTTAGGTGCATATTATATCTGGCATTTCTCCCCATGTTATCCCTCCCCACTCTCTCCTCCCTCCCCACCCCCTGCTGTCTTTCCCCTACCCCCACCAACTGTCCCTAGTGTGTGATGGTCCTCTCCCTGAGTCCACATGTTCTCGTTGTTCAACACGCACCTATGAGTGAGAACATACGGTGTTTGGCTTTATGTTTTTGTGTCAGTTTGCTGAGAATGATGATCTCCAGATTCATCCAGAGGACATGAACTCATCGTTTTTTATGGCTGCGTAGTATTCCATGGTGTATATGTACCACATTTTCTTTGTCCAGTCTATCATTGATGGGCATTTGGGTTGGTTCCAGTTCTCTGCTATTGTACACAGGGGTGCAATGAACATACGTGTGCATGTGTCTTTATAGTAGAACCATTTATAGTTCTTTGGGTATATACTCAGTAGTGGGATTGCTGGGTCAAATGGAATTTCTATTTCTAGATCCTTGAGAAATCAAAGTTTCAATTTTTTAAATGGATTGTTTCTAAACCTTGATCCCTCTTTATTATTTACTTATTTTTCAAATGGGGTTTTGCTGTGTTGCCCAGGCTTGCCTTGAACTCCTGAGCTCAAGTGATGCTCCTGCTTCAGCCACCTAAATAGCTGGTACTACAGGCATGCACCACTGCTCCCTGCTTCTCCTATTTCTGTTAGTTTTGCCATATGTTTATCTATCCATGCATATATACATCTTCACATTCATCTTTTTTGGCTACCTTTCTTCTTGCCTATTAAATCTTCCTTCTGGAATTGTTCCTCTTGTCAAAACATAAAATTGAGAATTTCCTCTGTTAAGTCTCTGTTGATTAATAAGTTCTGTCTTAGGTTTCCTGAAAATGTCATGATTTCAACCTAGTTACTGAATGACATTTTAACTAAATATAAAACTCTAAGTTGACTTATTTTCGGCATTTTGTAGCCCTCATTCCACTGTCTTCGGATTTGCTCCTCTTGAAAAATGTATCGATACCTCTATTTTTCTTTTGTAGGCATTCTATCTTTCTGGTTTGTCTTCTTGTTAACTTTGTAAAAATGCCTCCCCTATTTTTTTTTTTTTAGTTTTATTGCAATCAGATGGATGTACAATAAAACTATTCAAGCTAAAGTTGTGCTATAGACTGAATGTTTATGTCTTCCCAATATCTATAAGTTGAAACCCAGTCAATGATATGATGGTATTTAGAATGAGGGTTTTAGTAGGTGACTTGTCATGAGGATGGAATCCTAATAAATAGGTAGGTGTGTGTGTGTGTGTGTGTTTGTGTGTGTGTGTGTGTGTGTGTGTGTGTGTGTTGTGTGACTGTAGAGACTTTCCTTCCTTTTCTCATCATGTGAAGACAAGGCTAGAAGACAACCATCTCTGAAGCAAGAAGTGGGCCCTTGCCAGACAGCAAAGCTGCTAGTGTCTTCATTTTGGAATTCCTAGCCCCTATAACTGTGAAAAATACATTTCTGTTGTTTACGAGCCACCTAGTGTATGGTATTTTTTTTTTTTTTTTACAGCAGCCCAAACAGGTTTAAGACAGAAAATTGGTTCTGACAGGTACAGTGCTGCTTTAAAAATATCCAAAAATGTGTAAGCAGCTTTGGAACTGGATAATGAGAAGAGGCTGGAAAAGTTTTGAGGTGCATGCCAGAAAAAAACTACATTGTCATGAACAGACAGTAAAGGGTGATTCTGGTGAGGCCCCTACCCCCAAAGAAAAGAGGAGTGCTGTAGAGAACGACCAGTCTTCTCAGACTGCATTAGTCCCTTCAAACTGTAATCCAGGAAAACTGGCCTCTCCAGATACCAGATGAGCTAGTACCTTGAACTTGAACTTCTCAGCCTCCAGAACTGTGAGAAAATACATTTTTTATTTAAGCCACCAAGTTTATGGTATTTTGTATGGAAGACAAGGCAGACTAATACAAGCTCCTTTCACAAGTCTAAGGTAACCCAGCATTAGGTTTTTGTAATATGCGCAAAACTAATACATTTTCACATCAATTGTTTAAGAGTGCTCTGCGTTTAGTCTGACTTCTTTTTGTGAGTGCCTTGAAAGGGTCATGGGCATTTTGAGGATCAGGCAAATGGAACAATAAATTGGAGAATCATTTAAATTTGTGCACAGTCACTTGTATTATGTTTTTGGCAGTCTCTAGTTTGTATAATCATGTCATTGCTAGCCATTCTGATGTAGGCTGGCTCCAGGCGTCTACCACTTACTAGGCTGCTTCATTTAAAATTAACATTGCAGAGGTATAGGTCTGAAGCTCATATTGTCATATTACCTGATGCTAAAGAGATGTGGGGAATAAAGAACAGTTTAAAATAAATCGGGTCATAAGCCACTCTGTGGCGAATTTTCCAACAATCAAATGGATAAAGTTGTAAACAGATAATATGATTTTCAACAATACTAGTGAAAGGAGAATTTATCTCTTAATACAATAATACTTCATAATTCACTTATATAACAGTGTATGTTAAACAATGGGAATCCATGAACTAGAATTTATCAACTCTTATGTTGACATTGTGCGAACATGTAACAGTGTTAAATTATGAATGTCATAGGTGAGTGTTGAATAATGAGAACACGTGGACTCGGAGAGGAGCATCACACACAGGGGACAGTTGGTGGGGGTAGGAGAGAGCAATGGGTGATGGAGAGGGAGGGGAGGGTGGGGAGGGATAACTTGGGGAGAAATGCCAGATATAGTATGCACCTACAGTAAAATAAATTAAAAAAAAGAATGTCTATGTGTGGCATATTTATTCATTCTAAAATCAATGATAAATGATTATGAACCAGGGTCAGTTATCCTAGAGGAGTAGTTTTGAACAGAGTGTAACTTTACCCCCACGTGCACCTAGGGATGACTGCCAATGTCTGGATATCCTTTTAGTTGTTACAACTGTCATCTAAGATTTAGATTTCAGGGATGCTACTACAGGACCTATAGTCTATAGGATGCTCCCACAGTAAAGAATTATCCAGCCCCAAATGTCAGTAGTGTCGAGGTTGAGGGAGTCCATCTTGGAGGAAAGACTAAATTATCTCTTTTGCACTATAATTAAAACTATTACCCAATCATTGTCATATAAAAAGATAACCTATGAATATGTAGTTAAATATTAATATGTGCATGTGATTGTTAATTGCCAAATATGCTATTTCTGCACTGTGTGATATTTACAATATTTATCACAAAACTTTTTAAAATTTGTGATTTTTTTTCTCAGTCTAAATGCATTTTGACTTTTACGTTTAATTGTGTAGTTATAAGTTTGTTTTTTTAAAAAAGAGAACTCCATCACCAAAATTTCAGGCCCATAAAACTTTGGTGGTACTTCTGGAAACATTCTGGAATATGAAAAATGTATTAGTTATCTATTGTTGGGTAAAAAAATCACCCAAAACTTTTTGGTTTTTGAACAACAACCATGTATTAGCTAATGATTCTGCAGTTAGTAGTTGGTCTGGATCAGCTAGGTGGGCCTTCTCCACGCATGCAGTTGTGGTCATTTGACAGGCTACCTGGGGCTGACTGGATAAGGTGGTCCCACAGACGTGTTTGGCCAATGGTACTGGAAGTCAATTGGGCACTTTAGTTTTCCTTCTTTCCTTTGTGGTTTCCTGAGCACAGGGCTCAGACGAAGTTCTTTATATTGAAATCGCAGGACAGCAAATCAATGGGTCAAGAGTGGAAGCTACTCTGGAATTCATTGTCACCTCTGCCACATTCTACTAGTTAAAGCACTTTAGGAGGCCAGTTGTGTCAAGGCATGCAGAAATGGACTTTCCTTTTGATGGTTGGGAGAAAAGTAACATTACAAAGTCACAGGACTGTAAGGGGGCTAGGTTTTTATGGGAGACATTGTTTTGAACAGAGTGCCACAGCCAACATTTACTCAATTTTCTAAACTGTAATTTATAAGTTCCTGTCATGCTGCTGCCTTTTTCATAGATGCTTTGCCCTGCACAGAGTAGTCTAGTCACAGTCTGCCAGCAGAGGTGTTGGTGTTGCCAAGCGGCCGCAGGTTCTGCCCAGCTGCTGTGTGAACTGCCTCGGTAGTGTGGTAGCCCTTTCCCGCACTGAAGTGGACCATCCTGGGTCCAGCTGCGCTTGCTGCGAAACTCTCAGTCCAGGGTGCTTCAGATTGCTTGTTTTGTGGGGTGGTACCTGCCGAGCCAGATCGCCTGGTTCCCTGTCTCTGCCCGCTCCCTTTCACTTGAATGGGCGGCTCTGTCTCCCAGGCATTCCACGTGCCAGTTGAAACAGCTGCCCAGATTTGTGTGTTTCTGTGCACCAATCTGGCACTGGCTGAAACAGCCATGCTGAAAACTCATGGCACTTTTTGGCCCAGGGATCTCCTGGTCTGTGGGCAGTGAAAATTTGTTTGGAAATGTGGTGGGCACTCACCCTCTCTGTTGTTCTTGCTGGGAACTGCACTTGGGAGCTGTTCCTATTCAGCCGTCTTGGATCCTCAATATTCTTTTTGCAGTATTTGTTTCATTCACAAGTTTAAATTTTGTATTTTGAAAAATTTTCCACATTTATTTTACATTTCATACCTGAATATTTCATTATCTGAAGTTTGTAAGGAGGTGTCTTATTTTATTCTTTATTATTTTTTGTAATTCTTAGTAATGGTTTATTTCCTTTTGCTTTTATCATTTATTTTTCTAAATTGTGATCTTCTATTCAGTGGGGTTTTATCTATGAGAATCCTGTGTTTCTGGATATGAAAATATCCCTTCCAGAGAGTGCTGTTGGGCTCTTCAAATACTCAGGGATATTGCTAACCAGAATCAGGCACTCAGACTCATGTGAGAGTGCATATGATGAGGAAGTTGCAGAGAAGAACCTGAAGATAGAAAAGTGTCTTACCCTCTTTCTGAAGAGTAGACTTCTTTTCTTTTTAAAACTCATCTTTTACCAAAGGTGCAGTTCCTTAAAACAACCACCTTTCTGGAGTTCCATTGCCAAACCCTCCTTTTGCATGCCTGTATTAGTGTGTTCTCATGCTGCTAAGAAAGGCATATCTAAGACTGGGTAATTTATAAAGGAAAGAAGTTTAATGGACTCACAGTTCCACATGGCTGGGAGGCCTCACAATCATGGCAGAAGGGAAATGAGGAGCAAAGTTACTTCTTACATGGTGGCAGGCAAAGGAGCTTGTGCAGGGGAACTCCAATTTATACAACCATCAGATCTCATGAGACTTATTCACTACCACATGAACAGAATGGGGGAACCATACCCATGATTCAATTGTCTCCGCCTGGCCCCACCCTTGACACATGGGAATTATTACAATTCAAGATGAGATTTGGGTGGGGACACAGCCAAACCATATCAATGTTCAATCATGTGTCATCTACATCATGAGGCAATTCACACTGCACCTTTTTAGTTACAAAGTCAGAATGGGCACGCTAGCATTACTCACAAGGTTCTACCTCTTGTTTCCAGTTCCCCATGCATTTTGGTACCTGATATATTCTTCTATTTCTCTAGTTTTGCACTTAAAATCATGGGTGAATATTTTATTCAGCATTTCAGGAAACAATTTTCTGGATATTTAGCCTGCCACATTCCCAGAAATAGCAATTCTACACCACATTTTATAGGAGGCATTTTTACATTAAAGCATTACCGCCTGTTCAAAGTTCAATGTAAAAATTAAAAGTTTTCAATTAATATCAACACAGTATGAGGAGAATACTTTGATATGACTTTACTGGTTTCATCTAGTAATACTTTTTTCTTAAATGTGCTTGACTGTTGGTTTTGTTCCTACCTCATTATTCCTTATATATTAGCTATGAAATAAATCTTTGAAAATATTATCCTTAGAATAAAGGGTAACACCTTACTTTGCGTATGTTTATGCTGTTAAATTTAGTCAGTCCTTGGTTACTAAGTGTGTTCTATAAATTAACATTTTTAAAATGTAATTCAAAATTCCTACTCAGTCTTTGGTTGAGTAGCCAGGTGAACACATACAATCTATCAAAGGGTCTATGTCTAGGCTGGGGTTGCTCAGAAGAAAGAAAGAGTCTCAGACACATTTTTTTAAATTTGTTATTGCAGTGTTGCTGAAAATAGATTTTTTAAAAAACATATACCGTCCCACACATCGTTCTGTAGCTATATTCATTAGACACCACATGATGCCAGATTTCAGTGCTTGGCATTACAAGAAATACTTGTGTTTTTTTTTTCTAAACAAGATTATGCCAAATGTGACATATTAAAAATAAATTTATATAGAGCATGGTGTTTATTAATTAAAAAGCAAAACCTGTATTTTAGAATTAATGTAAATTTATATTTTAAACCACAGTATTTCTTCAGTTTTTTTTACTGACATAGATTATTACTCCAAGTGTCTGAATTACAGCTTCTAAAAATCATTAAAATCATTATATTTGACAATTTTTTTTTGATGCTGAGTCCAAAAGAAGAAAGATAACGTAGAAGTTTATCCAAATAAGATTCTCCGTAGTTCTGTAGCACACACCAAATTGTATCACATTTAGTGTTAGATTGTTTAAGGGCCCAGATAAACTTTTTTATTTTTGCACTTTGAATGTAAAGATTAGATTTTTTTTTTTTTTTTTTTTTTTTTTAAATACAGAACCTTGCTCTGTCACCTAGGCTGAAATGCAGTGGAATGATCGTACCTCACTGCGGCATCAAACTCCTGAGCTCAAGGCTTCCTCTAGCCCCAGCCTCATAAATGCTAGGCTCACAGGCCTGTGCTAAGATGCCCAGCTGATTTAAATTTTTTTTTTTTTTTACTTTGGTAGAGACAACAACTCCCTATGTTTCCCCAGGCTGTTCTCGAACTCATGCTCAAGCAGGCCTCCCTCCTCTGCCTCCCAGAGTACTAGAATTACAGGTAAAAGCCACTGTGGCAGACCTGAAGATTTAATTATATTTGTCCTCTATGAAGTGAGTAGTTGGTTCTTTTGGACCCAGGTGGAGGTGGGAAGGGTGAGACATTGTTTCTGGGTATAGGATGGGAGTAGGCTCTGAGATCACCTGAGAGAAACCATTTTCTCCAGTGCAGGGTGGCCAAAGAAGTGTCTACACCGTCAATTGGATGTGAACTCATCCTGAACCTCTGTGAGAACAGCCTGGAGAGACACCCCGGGTGAGGCTTGAGACCCAGACCTGTAGAAGGTGAGGGGAAGCTGGTACTGGGCATGTCCAGTGTGAGCACAAGAGAGCCTCCCAAGAAGACAAGAGAGAACAAAATCAACATTGGCTATTGGCCACGTCCAGAGGACACCACCAGGCTTGCATCTGTGTCTGGCCCTCAGCCCGTCCTCTCCTCCTCTCCCCTTTCTCATGGAGAAAACTCAGAGCCACTATAGGGAAGGGAGTAGCAAAGAAGAAGGGCAAGGATGCCTACTCTTCCCTGTTCCCAGGGTCTCTCCTCCAGCCCACACTCCCAGAAGCAGGCCTCAGCTGGGAGCAAGAGTGAGTTTCAAATGGGAAAACTGTGGAATTGACTCTGTAGGACTTTTAATTCAAAAACAAGAAGGTTGCTTGTCTGAAAATGACCTGAAGTATTTTTATTACCTATCACTGACTGGAAAAGTTATGAAGCCTGGGCAAGTTTCATCCAAAATGTATGGAATAAATGGCCCACATTATGGGTTCAAGGGACAGTAAAAATAAAACCAAAAAAAATGATACTGATTTATTAAGTAAAGTTTTGTCAATAGTTAAGAGCTGGCTTTGGGTTAAACTTGAAGATCTAGAATATCAGATATACAGATTTTTCTTATTAAAACAGACATCTAAATTTCTGTGTGATATTATAGTACATGAAGTATAGATTATTTAATGGGCATGTATATGTAGCTTGTGCTGTGCAATGTTACAATTAATTGATTGATTCATTTATTTACTCATTCATTCACTGATTCAACAAGCATGTAGTGAGCATTGAGTACGTGCCATCTCCTCCTAAGAACTTGGCAGGGAATAAATAGACAATTTGTTTGCCCATGGAGTTTCTACTATCAGGAAATAGACATCCTTAGGGCACTGTTGAGAATAAACAAGTACCAAAAATTCCTAGTGGAGGAACTGTTGAATAAAAGAGCATGTGTTTTTGAAATTCTGCTACATGCTGTTAAATAATTGCCATCCAAAATGTCATCCCTGTTGACAAACACGTCAACCATATAAGGGATTGCTATTTCCCAACTCTTTACCTGTGTGCTATTCATATATTGTTTTTAAATTTTGCAAATTTGATTCTTAAAGCTTGTTCTCAATGTCATTTTATATTTCATTCTTTTACCTGTGAGAGAATTTGGACATCATTTTATAACTTTATTTGCCATGTTAAGTCTTCCATGATATAGCTATTCAAAGCCTTTGGCCTCATATTTACCTCCAGTTGGGCTGGTCATTTATTTCCCTATAGTCTTTCATCAAACCTTTTATTTGTTTCCATATTTTCTGTTTTCATTTAAAGTTTTCTGTTCTCTCTGAAAGATCTTGCTTATTTCATGTTTATAAATACTTCCTGTAATTACAGTTAATTTTGTGATTTTAAATCCTATAGTAACTAATCTTTTTTTCTCTTTTCTTAACACCATGAAACAATCCTTTTCCCCATTGATTTGAATAACCATTTTCATCATTTTCTCAATTTCCATTTGTGTTTAGGTTTCCTGCCATTTAATTATTCTTTTTTTATTTTTACCTAGTTCCAAATGTATTTGTTGTAGCCTCATAATGTTCACATCTGTCAACATATGTTTCAACAATGGGTCATTTTAAAATTTGTTCATTGTGAAATACTTTCAGACTTTAAATAAAAGTTACATAAATAATATAAACAGGTCCCTTATACCTTACCCAGCTTGCCCAATGTTGAACTCTTAATAACCACAGCATGATTAATTACACCAGGAAATTAACACTGATGCAATACCACTAACTAATCTACAGGCCTCACTCATGTTTTGACCATCTATTCAAGTTACTGGTTCAGATTTCTATCCAGGATCCCTGTTGCATTTATTTGTTCTGTCTCCTTAGTCGTCCCTAATGTCAGCTGTTTGTCTTTTGTGACGTTGACTTCTTTGTACGGTATTGGTTATTTAATTAGACATCTCTAAATTCAGATTTGTCTGATATCTCCTTATGATTAAATTTAGATTATGTATTTTTTGGCACAAATACCACAAAAGGATGTCTACTCTTGTGAGTGTAGGAGTCGGGAAGAACGTGTCACCTTCTACATCTTATTGCTGATTACCTTTTATCACTTGATGGTGTCTTCCAAGCAGAACCACTGTAATGTGGTTTCCCCCTACCTAATTAGTATCTTGTGGGGCAGTATTTTGAGGCTATGCAAATATCCTGATTCTTATAATTTTTTAACTCACTAATTTTAGCATCCATTTATGATTCTTTGTAACAGTTATTACTGTGGCATTTGTCAAGTGTCACTTTAAAAAAAAAATCAGGATTGTGTTTTTGTATTTTTATCTCACACAACAACAATGAAGCAAAAAACAGGCTCTGGGAACATTGTGTGTGGTTTAATTTGATTCGTTGGGCAAAGCCATGTCAGCAAATGTCATGTTTTAGGTTGTACAAATAAACATCTAAGAAAACTCAAATACCTGAAGATCTGTTTCAATGATCTTCAAAAGTCTATTTTTGTAATAAATCTTCCTTAATAAGCACAGTTAATATTAAAGATGATTTGAGAACCTAGACTTATTTTTGGGTGGAGTCACAATATTTTTGTGATATATATAAATGTGGTTGATGAGTTACTTTCAGATGTAAGTGTCTAACTAATGTTTAAACTCTCACGAAAAACATTGCTGGTATCTGTCATCTACCTCAAAAGTGGAATTTTAGATGAAAAAAATTTGACAATTTCGTGTTCTAAAAAACTTACCACTGTTCAAAAATATGTCACCCACTTTTCCTCCCATCAACAATAGACTGTTACATAAAAAGCTATGAACTTTCAGATGTCATCTGTACAATTTACTTGTGCTTTATTGGCTTAAAATATCTGCTAGGCAGCAATTGCCAGTCTAAAACTTAAATACACATTTCAAATCTAATTATTTGTCAAAGCAACTTGGCAAAAAATGTTATTTTTTTGAAGATCATCCAAAATGTTCTGTCTAAAACACATTTCTCTTAAAACTCATGGATATAAGACAAGTATGGGTACATTTTGCAGATTATTCAAAGAGAAAGAAAATGAGATATTTAGGTTGATGAAATAAGAGAACAGGCAATTACAATAATGTAGACCTCCACTTCAAATTGTATTTTTAATAAAATCAAATATTTTTCTATGACTTCTATCTAACCTCTTCCACATAAGTAATTGGGATTGTATCACAACATTAGTATAGTATATTTGAACATTGTGCTAAAATAAGAAATGTGTCGGTGACTTAGTTCTTGCATAATCGAGCTCATATATTTATAGTGAAACTAATAGTCTGAATAGTTGTTACGTTTTTCTTGGTCTCTGGGTAGGTCCTTGTAGCACAGTACCTTACTCTGAACATACAGCATGCCTGAGACTTTAACCTTGCATTTGTTACATCATCAATATTTTGAGTTTCTTTGTTAGAAGAGTATAAGTTTAGCTTTCCTTGATTAATACAGTTGCTAATATTTCCCCCTCTCTTATAACAATTTACTTTCCTTAGACTAACTACTCAGAGGTGGACTGCTGGATAAAAGATATGCCTATGTTAAGTTCTACATTTTTCTAGAGTACTTTGAAATAAAAGGTATAGGAATTCACAGTCACAAAAACAACAAGTATCCCAGTATAAAATGCATTTTATTCATTCAGTGAACTCTGAATGCATCTACTAAGAGGAAAGATTTAGATTAGGAACTCTCAAATGTCTTGATCTCAAAATTACTTTACACTCTTAAACAATATTGAGAACTCAAAAAAACCTTTTGCTTAAATGGGTTGCATCTGTTGATATTTTCCATGTAAGCAATTCATATTACAGAATTGTCAGTATCATGCATGATTAAGCCTTTTTAAAAGAGCAGTAGAAATTCTATTGCATAAATAGATTAAACATCTAAGAAAAATACCTGAAGGTCTATTTCAGGTATTTGAGACAAGATAAATAATGTTTCTATAGAAAACAATCATGTTTTCCAAAACAAAAAATAGCAGTGGGAAGAGTGGCATCATTTTAATTTTTAAAATGTCTGCCTCACTAGAAAATAGGTGGATCTCACAGCTGCCTCTGCATTAAATCTGTTGCAATAATCACACAAAATGTGTCCTCCGAAAAAGTCTACTGTATGCTGTGAGAGAATGAGAGTGAAGCAAAAAACTAAAGTCTTAGTATTATCATGGAAACACTTCTGACCTTTCGGTCAACCACCCACAGAATTTATAGAACTTATGGTCTGAATGTTGGTGTCCCCCCAAAATTCACGTTGAAATCCTCACTCCCCAAGGTGATGACATCAGCAAGTGGGGCCTTTACGGGAATGATTAGATTGTGAGGTCAGAACCTTGGTAAATAGGATCAGTGACCTTTTAAATGAAGCCTGAGGGAGTTCTTTTACCCTTTCTACCACCTGAGGACATGGTGAGAAGTCACTATGAAAGCAGTCCCTCACCAGCCAGCAAATCTGTGGGAACCTTGATCTTGGACTTCCCAGCCTCCAGAACTGTAAGAAATAAATTCGTGTTGTTTAGAAGCCACCTAGTTTCTTGTATTTTATTTTGGCAGCCTGAATGGACTAAAACAGAGCCTCTGGTTTAGATCATTGGCTACTGACTTGGGGAATGGCCAGGTTGCAATAAATGAGAAAGCAATCCTAAGAGATGGAATGAATATATATAATATAATATATATGTAAATATATATAATATATATTATATATTATAATATATATATAAATATATAAAATAATATATATAAAATAATATATATAATATATATACAATAATATATAATATATATAAAATATATATTATATATGTAATATTTTTAATATATATAGTTTTATATATGCATCCATGAGTCTATATATGTGCATATGTGTTTAACAGTAACACCTACTGTTAAATATACCACTAGAAGAATTCCAAAGGATGAAACTACTGCACAGATGCTTAGCTCTGTCCAGGGTTGTCTAAACACTGAAGACGCTCCAGGAGAATTTGCCTCACGACGTTAAGGTGATTTACCTGGATGTTTTAGTGTGTGTTGCTGTGTAACAAATTACCCAAATGGAGTAGCTGAAAGCTGGAACCCTTTGTCATTCCTCAGCTCTGTAAGTCAGATGTCTGGCATAACATAAGTGGTTCACTGTTTGAGTCTCACAAGGTTGAAATCTAAGGTGAACAGAGGCCTCATCTGGAGGCTCTGGGGAAGGATCTCCTTCAGAGTTCATTCTGGTTGTTGGCAGTTTATTTTTTTGTAGGTCTAGACTGAAGTCCCCAATCTTTTGCTGGTTGTGAGACTGGGCTCCCTTCAGCTCTTATAGGCTTCCCTCTGTTTCTTTCCACGCAGCCTGGTCTACCTTCAAAGTCAACAATGAATAATCACCTTGCTTTGAATATCCTTCCACATTCTACCTTCTCTAACTACTCATCTGCCACCACATGAAGACCATTCTCTGCTTGTAAAGGGCTCATGTGATTCAGACAGGTCCAAAGAGATTGTCTATCTTACAGTCAACTCAGCCACATAATGTAACGTAATCACTGGATTGCTATCTCAGCATATTTAGAGGTTCTACCCATACTGCAAAAGGAGGAGGTTTTATATATATAGGCCAGGATCATGGGTCATTTCAGTTTGTGCCAACCACAGTTGAGTCAGGGCATCTGGTGAAACATGATGTGGTGGGCAGCCTCTGAGGTGGCCCGTTGTGGTCTCCATTCTTGGTATTTATTTATTTATTTATTTATTTATTTTATTTTTATTTTTATTTTTTTGAGATGGAGTTTCGCTCTTGTTACCCAGGCTGGAGTGCAATGGCACGATCTCGGCTCACCACAACCTCCGCCTCCTGGGTTCAGGCAATTCTCCTGTCTCAGCCTCCTGAGTAGCTGGGATTACAGGCACACACCACCATGCCCAGCTGATTTTTTGTATTTTTAGTAGAGATGGGGTTTCACCATGTTGACCAGGATTGTCTTGATCTCTTGACCTCGTGATCCACCCACCTTGGCCTCCCAAAGTGCTGGGATTATAGGCTTGAGCCACCGCGCCCGGCCTCATTCTTGGTATTTATGCTCTTGTATATCTCTTTTCTCAAGTGACCTGGCCCTAGTGACTCACTTTTAAAAATTAGCATGTGGAAAAAGGGATGGATGAACACTGAATAAAAGTGTGTGCATTGACCCCAAGGTCAAATGGACAATGCACATTTAGAAACATTACTCGGTGAAGAAACATCTTGTAGCAGATGTTATGGAAATACTGATCCTTGTGCCACTATCCAGACTGGAATAATATTTATCACATACTCACCAACACAGTGGCTGCCATCATTGTCAATGCAGAGCATTAAGAAAAGACCAAATCCCCTAAGACTGAGAGGAGGAATACAATTGAAGAGGAAATGTAGTTGTCAGCAGAAAAGAGACGGAAATACTGAGGGGTGGAGGTGGATTTGGGGTTGAGGAAGATGATGGGAGTGTAGGAATTGTAAAAGCAGATGTAGGTGCACTTACTCTGTTTCAGTTCTTGACATTGGCAACCTGAAATTATGAATGTTTATTCTTTATTATGAGTGTTTACAAGTTCTCTTTCCTGACAATGCTGAACCAAACCGATAGGATAATACAGTCTTAAATTTCTCTTCATACTTCATCAAAATTGAATTAATAAGAATAGCTGCATAGTGCCTTTCTACACATTCCTCAGTCTTCTTGAAAATGCTGAGGGGTGTGTGTTGCTTTAAAAATGTGTATCATATGGTGAAATCTAGAATTAAACTCCTAACTTAAGGCTGAATTTAATAAAAAGCAAGAGGAGCAGCGTGCCAGACCCACTTGATAGTGTGTTCAAAAATTCTATTTTATTTGCTTCTGCACTTCTCTGTCTTATGAAACCTGACTTTTTAAAAATTAAACTTAGATTCCCAACTCTGAGACTATATTCAGCATATTTTCTTTCTCCGCTTCTTTGCTTCTATTACTCCCCAGGGCCATCTTTGTCTCTTCCCCAGCAAGCCAACTTCCATTGCTGACCAAAATATGAGACATCAAAATTTACCATCTTTCCGTGTTATTGCTTAGTTTCATTGCTCTATTTATTTTTACAATCTCCCACCAAAACCTCCCCTTTTTCTGTTTTTATATTTCTCTTCCCTGGAGGCTATTTTTTGTCTTCTTATGTCTTGCACTAAATTTCTATTTTGGAAAAAATACTTGTGCTGCCTTTTTTTCTTAATCAAGAGTCAGCCTGAGCTTTAATACACATTCTCAGGCATTGCCAGTTGACTTTATTGATTCCTGAAAATCATCCATTGGTTGTCAATTCTGTACCACTATCTCCGGGAGAGTGAGATCACTGAAAAATGCCCTTACTGAGAACAGTTGGTATTGGATGGTTTAATCAGATTGTAACTATTTTTTTTTTAGGTGTCCCTAAAGAATCCCTAAGTCTTTCTTTTTGGCCTCAGAAGTTTAGAGTTATAAGTTTTCTTGGAATTTGTACCATTAGAGCTAGAGATCATTCTGTATTTCCTCACCTAAAGTCTCTGTGATAACTGCTTTCCCCATAATTTTATTTTCTCATAATGCTTATAATCATTCAGTTTATGTTTCTAACCATAAACATTATATAGAAATATACAGATGCTTATATAGAAATATATAGACGTACTTATAACCATAAGCATTATAACTGCTTTCTTTATATTTTTATTTTCTTATAATGCTTATAATCAAAATAGATTCAGGTATGATCTATGCAACCGTAAAATTCATTAGGCCTGATGGTTTTAGATATGAGGATGATCCAAAATATTTGGTGCCATGTTTCTGGAAACCTTGTAGTGATGGTTATTAAATTCTAGGGAATCACAGGAAGAAATGTGGGGAGAAATTTCCAGGACAAAGAACAGATGTTATGGGGCAAGCTGATTTGTTCTTTCTTATTCTATATCTCTCTTACAAATATTGCCCTCTCTCCCACTCAACCTTGATCATATATAGATGTTTGTGATTTTTAAAGGGATAAATTGGTGATGACTGTAGACTTATTTACAAATGAGTACTAAATATCACTTAAATCAGTCTTATGATTGATTCAAGCTATGACTTACTATAGAATGTTTGAGTTTCCTGGTTATATCCCTCTTTTCCTTTTCTTATGCAGATCAAACACTAAGTCCCACACCTAACGTTGCTGATTTCAACTGAACTTGGAAGTGTGTGTTTTACACGCTGGAGGAACCTGATTAGAGTGCAAAATGTCTTCACAGGTAAGTGTTAATGTGGAAAATGGTGCTGTATTTCAGAAGACAACTGGAAAACGACACATGGCAAGCTTGGCAATACAGCAGTAGTGAAGCAGCTCATGATCAGCCTTGGAAGGCAGCAGAGAGATGGCAGGCAAAGAGCGGTTCAGGCCTTCTCTGATTTAGACAGGAAAGTAACGTTAAAGTGGTGTTCATACCAACTTTTAAGAACATAGTGGTCCTTATGGAAAAATAATATGGAAAGAAAAATTTCGAAAGAAAACTCTAAGATAGACCTATAAGTTGATCATTTGATTTTTCAGAGAATGTGAAGGTGAATTTGATGCTTAGTTTAGTCAAATTAGAAGTCGAATAGGGCTACATGATTAAAATTCTGTAATGGAGCGTAAGTTAGAAGTAAACCATCATTTCTATTAATCTTTCTATAAATCTAATGATAATTTTGTGGTATTCTGATTCATAATGTACGTTAAAGTATAAAAACAAAATATTTTTAAGAAAAAGTGATTCTCCCACTATTAATATGAAAAGGAGAATGTACAATCAATATTTGGAGGAAATTTTATCATTATTTACATATTTTATGTGTTGCGTTAAGCTGCAGGACTTCCTTTGGAGAAAAATATAAGGCCATTGGCAACTCTGGATACATGAAAAACAAAATAAAACAAGCAGACAAACAAAAACGTCTGGGAGCAAAAAAGCAAGAAACTTCTGGGATTTATCAGATAATTATTTATTCTTGGTTTTATGGGGATGCATGGTCTTTTCAGCTGGGCTGGATTAGGAAATTAGAAGAAAGATCACTGATAATTATACTATTCCATAAGACCAGGTTTGCATAATCTTGTACCAGTACACAAACAATGCAGCCTCCAATAAAAGCTCAGGCCTGGAAAATAGCTGTCATAGGATAAGGAGTCATTTAATATTTAATGATTTAATATCTTCTGTGCAATTATGCTCAATAGGTAAGCTCTAAATTCAAAAGTAATGAGAATTAGTCAAAAGAGGTACATTTTAGAAAGACAATGAGAAGCAATTGATAATTTTCATAGAGAATGATGTCATCAGTAATCTGTTTTATAATAATTGTGAGTGCGGAGAGCAGTTTTTAACATAATAATGCTGTCCTGATGACAGGTCAACAGTAATTTTTTATTAACAATAGGTGAAGCAATAATGTTTTCAAGTAATATTTTAATAAACTGCTGAAATCTATAGACTTCTTTAATTTTTATATTTCTTGAGCGGGCAAAATCAGTGTGGAGTTATAGTTTTCATGGAATTAATTTCACAAAGTTCCTATTCATGGGCTTGTGTAGTGCAGGTTTACATTACATATCGTTGGTTTTCATAGACGAGGAAGATGAGCGAGGTATAGAATATCCTATGTTTAGGGAGTGTGATTATTGCATGAAAAAATAATCAATGAGCCAGGTTTAGAGAGTTATGGATAGGGAAACCTGGGTGAGACTAGGAGAGAGAAGAGACATATTAAAGGGAAAATAGAGGCTTTGGTATTTCTGGAAGAGGCAGTCTTCATATACTCAAACATGACTTACTTCCAGCTGTAATACTGGAAATCACCTGATTTCTAGCTGGATATGTGATTGTCTAGAGTAAACACTGTATTTCACAGTCATGTAGGCAGTTAAGTGTGACTGTATAACCATGTGTCCAATGATTGTTCAAAGGGATGGCAGATGAAGAGGTGTATGCAATGTAATGTTTATGCTCTTAACAGGAAATAAATTGCCCTCTCTTTTTTATCTCTGGCTCCTTCTGTGTGCTGCAGTGCAGACAAGGCATAGCGCAACCTTGAATCATGTGGACAGCCCTAAATACTGCAGAGTATCCTGAGGTCAGAAGGAACCAGCTTCCTTTGATGACCTCATATGGAAGAACTGCTATGTTGCCCTGGTTTACATGCCTCAAACTGTATGCAGAAGAATGATACATTTCTATCTAGTTTAAACTATTGTTAATTTTGGGTTTTGTTACACTAATATCTGAATCTACACCTTAACTAATGCAGCATTTATATGTTAAGCAATTCTAGGATTTTGTATTTTTCTAATAATTACAGCTTTCCTGAGGCCCTGGATTACAGAGAGAAGACTGGCATTCACATCTGTAGGCAGCCTTATTTTTTTCTTTAATTGCAAGCTGGTATCATGCAAGAATGTAAAGGAAGTCCAGGGAAATGATAACAAATATTCTTCAAAATTTCAACTCATCTGCAAATTACTGTTTGGTAACCCTCTTTTGTCTTACCATGGAAATTAATATCTAGTGATAAAAAATGGGGTATTTTTGAAAGATGTCATATTTGCCAAGTTAGGCATGAAAGAGGGCTCAACTGACAGGCAAATTGGAGATAGAAGGAAGTCATTATTGTAGGCAAATTGCGAATCTATATTGACTAAACCTTTAAAAATTGACAGGTAATAGAAAAGAACAGATAAGTAGGAAGGAGCATTTCGGAATGTTCAGAATTCTTGAAAAGAATAACATAAGGAAAGCAAATACAAAATTAAGAGGTGTATTAATATGCTGTGAAATCACACAATCAGGGGAGAATATTGAGGAAGAATAGCTCAGAGACAAAGAAAGAAATAGAAAAGAACCATCAAGAAGCAAGTAAAGTTAACCAGTTTCATGATTTTGTTAAAATGATTAGTCTTTCTAAAACTAAACAGTAATATGAATATGTACATCTAATGCCCAAATTTCTAAATGCCCAGATTTATAAAGAGCAGTCTCCAAAAAAAGGGAGCAGAGGTCCTTGGAAAATTGGGGTTGGGACAGCAAAAATACAAGATGAACCTGTGGTATCTTGTGATGAGTAAGCAACTCCTTAAAAAAGAAAAGGTTAAGAAAAGGGAAAATAAAATGTGCATGCCCATAGGACTTAAGAAACAACTTGAAAGAGCTGTCCCTAGATTAATCTGGAACCATGTGAATAACAAAATATTTATAGTATATGCATTTTAAACCAAATAAGATGATAAATATCAATGACTCTACCCTGGTATAAATTAATGTTGTATGAATAAATGAGTAAATAAATAGGGGAAAAACAACATCTCCTTACAGAAGAATTCCATTCAACAAATGTGGGAAAAAGGGGGAATTAGAAAATCACTGTTAGAGCACTACAATAATAATTGCTGCAGGCAACTTCCATAATGAATGCTGAACTGATTAGCTAGGATAAGCATGATATTTTTACAGCCACAAAGTAATTTCCCCAAAGTATTTATTAATTACTGTAATGGTTTTAAAATATTTCATAGATACTTTCATATACTTCTTTCCAGAAGATGGAGCTTAATTCTTCTCCCTGTGTATGTGGGCTGGGCTTAGTGACCTGCTTCCAATGACTAGAGCCTGCAAACAAGAAAGAAACAGTAATTTTACAGTGGAACTTGCAGATACCACCTGTACCAGATGATAAAGATTAACATCACCAGTAGTAAGATATATCGACTTCATGTGCCTCCTAGTATGATGTGATAAGTAGGGCACATCATTTCTATGTCATTCCTTTCAGAAACTATATAACCTTAATCTCATCATGAGAAAACAGCAGACAAATCCAAATTGAGGGGCATTTTACAAAATATGTGACCAGTATTCCTCAATGTCAAAGCTATGAAAGATAAGAAGACTCGGGAACGGTCAGAGATTGGTAAAGACCAAGACAAAAAAAAAAAAAGAAAAAAGACAGCTAAAGGCAATGTGATATACTGGCTTGAATCCAGAAATATAAAAAGTACATTAGTGGACTATCCTGGGAAATCTGAACAAAGTCATTTGTTAAAAATGTTTTGTCAATGTTTATTTCTAACTCTTAATAATTATACCATGAATATAAGCTGCTACATAAGCAGGATATGAGTAAAGGTTATACAAAAAAATTTTAAGTATATTATCTTTGCAATACTTTTGTAAGTCTATAATGATTTTAAATTAAAAGTTTATAAAAATAAACATTTAAAAAAATACCTATAGCACTAAGGTCAAGTGCATAATTTCTTCACACTGTAGGAATCTCGAATTTCCATCTGTAAATTACATGTGGGGAAGTGTTCAACTAGAATTGAAAAAAAGATCCAAATTATGCACTGTGATACCAAAGTACTTGAGTCTGGGATTCAAAATAGTACCTAATTAAATTATGAACAAAATATACAAGAAAAATACAGAAGATGTGTAGAAAAGAAAACTAGTATCCCAAATGAATAATAATGAGTGGTTAGAGGGCAAAAAATAATTACATTTAGGCAACATTAAATTTAATTAAATTCTCTTTTTTGATAGATATTATGTTCTTGCCTTGCAAGGTAAAACATTGTTTTAACAGAAGAATTTATTAAATTTAAATGCAAGGTCTAAAGAAGATGCTATAGCATATCATGTGGAAAGTAAAATTTAAGGGAAAGTGAGGAAATGGAACTGAAGATGAAAATTCAGCAAAGTAATTTTGGAGAGGAACGTTTTTATATTCATTCATGACAGCATCATGGGCAACTATCCTGATAGTCATATAATACCTTCATCTCTAAAATGTATCTTCTAGTCTGAAGATAGCAGCCATGAATGTAGCAGCAATGACATTGAATACTGAATTGAAACATGTGACTTTATGACAAATTTTAGAGACAATTCATGTGATAGGTTGAATTATTGCCATGATACTTTATTCCTCCCTTTTCCACATGACTTTGTTGCTTCTTCTTCCATCAGAGGTAGAAATATTATAATTCCCTGCATAAAGCTTTCCTAGGCCAATTTAATTTTAGAAAACATAACAGAAGCAAAGCCTTGAAGTGTGTTTGTGCCTGAGGGCTTGCTCTCTTACACTTTGGGGATGCATGATAAGAATGTGGCCCCAGCTGGTGCACTGGTCCCAAAAGGATGAGAGACACGTGGTGCAGATGTGGCTTCTATCTAGAGCTTAGAGGGAAGCCCTGAGGAGCCCAGCTCACATCAACCAAACCCCAGCCAACTCACACACATATGAATGAGAATAGTATTATTAAATAAAGCTACAGAGAGAGTTTTATGGTGGTTTGTAATGTAGATTTATTATGGTAATAGGTGACTGTTACAATAAGTTAGAATTGCTGTCTTCTTGCTTTAGTTTTGACTTGGATTCAAATAAGGAGATTAAACTCCAAAGTGTAAGATGTAAAAATCACTGTAGGGAGATACTATTAGAAATATGTCCCAGGACACTTGGTACATAGTATATCATATATATATATTTACATATGTATAAAGCGTACTTTATATAAATATATTCTACATATTAATATATTATATAGTAACTATATCATAAAATATATTAATATATTATGTATGTGTATGGTATATATTAATATAGAGTATATATTAACATACACTATATAAATATTAATATATTTATATATAATATATGATACATATATAAATATTTAATATATTTTATATAATATATAATCTATGTGATGAAATATATATTAATAAAAACAATGCATTATATTATATTATATATTCATAATATATAATATATTATATACATTTATAATATATAAATGTATACTATATATTATTTTTATAATATATACTATATCTATAGTATATAATATATATAACATATAATGTATCTATACTATATATTATATGTAACATATAACATATCTATAATATATAATTTATTTAGAATGTATAACATGTGTGATATATAATATATATTATTAACATTTTTTAACAGAATGATTTATTATGTTTAAATGCAAGTTCTAAAGAAGATGCTATATCATGTAGAACGTAAAATTTAAGAGAAAGTGAAGAAATGGAACTCGATGAAAATTTAGCAAAGTAATTTTGGAAAAGAAAGTTTCTATATTTTATATTTTATGGTGGTTTGTAAGGTAGATTTATTATGGTGATAGGTGACTGATACAGTTACATACGTAACATATATACTATGTTATAATATATATAATATATTTGCTATGTTATAATATGTAATATATTTATAGTATATATCTATAGTATATATTTATAATATAGATTATAAATAAAATATATATCACATATTTATAATATACTGTATATTTTAAATATTATACAATATATATTTATAATTTATGACATTATATATTATAAATTTACATATATTTATAATATACAGTATTATACAACATATAGTATTTATAATATGTAATAGTGTAGATATATAGTATTCATAATATGTAACATATATATAATATGTAATATATTATAGCGTATGTAAGTATAATCTATACTTAATGTATGCTTATATACTCTATAATATATAATATATATACTCTAATGTAATATATAATACATATATTAATATAGAGTATACTTATATAGATAAAATGGCAAAGAGTCAGGTTTTATGAGGAGATCTTCAGCAGCAGCTGTGCCATTAACCCCACTCCTCTGCTCCTTGCATGTCCCTCCCCAGGTCAGTGCAGTAGCTTTTCATGGGGTTAATGGAAGTAAATTTCAACATATGCTGATGTGTAGGGTTTTGTGCAAATCCCTAAAAGGACAGGGATTAGAAGCCCTGGGTGACACACTCATGTTGAAGGCTAGATTTTGGAAGGCGTGGAAAGCTTTTAGGCATGGAATAGGGATGCAATCACTCAGGTCAAGGGATCTTCAAGGGTCTGACTAGACCATAAGCTGGGAATAGGTGTGAGGAGAAGGAAAGACAAAGGAGAAGATGACAAACAGCTTCGTTCAGTCTCTAGGCTTTCAGCCTCTAGCAGGTCTGATTTTAGGAATGGGTGAGAGCATATTTAAAGCTCTCATATATCTATCTATCTATCTATCTATATATATATATATATTTTTTTTTTGGTTAACTATTTTCTTTTTTTTTTTATTGCATTTTAGGTTCTGGGGTACAAGTGATGAACATGCAAGATTGTTGCATAGGTACACACATAGCAGTGTGGTTTGCTGCCTTCCGTCCCCTCACCTGTATCTGTCATTTCTCCCCATGCTATCTCTTCCCACCTCCCCATCCCCACGCCCCACCCCCATTTCCCCCCAACGGATCCCAGTGTGTAGTGCTCCCCTCCCTGTGTCCATATGTTCTCATTGTTCAACACCTGCCTATGAGTGAGAATATACGGTGTTTGATTTTCTGCTCTTGTGTCAGTTTGCTGAGAATGATGGTTTCCAGGTTCATCCATGTCCCTACAAAGGACGTGAACTCATCGTTTTTGATGGCTGCATAATATTCCATGGTGTATATGTACCACATTTTCCCTATCCAGTCTATCATCGTTGGGCATTTGGGTTGGTTCCAGGTCTTTGCTATTGTAAACAGTGCTGCAATGAACATTCGTGTGCACGTGTCCTTGTAGTAGAATGATTTATAATCCTTTGGATATATACCCAGTAATGGGATTGCTGGGTCAAATGGGATTTCTATTTTTAGGTCCTTGAGGAATTGCCACACTGTCTTCCACAATGGTTGAATTAATTTACATTCCCACCAACAGTGTAAAAGTGTTCCTATTTCTCCACATCCTCTCCAGCATCTGTTGTTTCCCGATTTTTTAATGATCGCCATTCTAACTGGTGTGAGATGGTATCTCAATGTGGTTTTGATTTGCATTTCTCTGACGACCAGTGATGATGAGCATTTTTTCATATGTTTGTTGGCCTCCTGTATGTCTTCTTTTGTAAAGTATCTGTTCATATCCTTCTCCCATTTTTGAATGGGCTTGTTTGTTTTTTTCTTGTAGATCTGCTTTAGTTCTTTGTAAATTCTGGATATCAGCCCCTTGTCAGATGGGTAGGCTGCAAAAATTTTTTCCCATTCTGTTGTTTGCCGATTCACTCTACTGACTGTTTCTTTTGCCGTGCAGAAGCTGTGGAGTTTGATTAGGTCCCATTTGTCTATTTTGGCTTTTGTTGCCATCGCTTTTGGTGTTTTGGTCATGAAGTCCTTGCCTACACCTATGTCCTGAATGGTTTTGCCTAGATTTTCTTCTAAGGTTTTTATGGTATTAGGTCTGATGTTTAAGTCTTTAATCCATTTGGAGTTAATTTTGGTGTAAGGTGTCAGGAAGGGGTCCTGTTTCTGCTTTCTGCACATGGCGAGCCAGTTTTCCCAACACCATTTATTAAACAGGGAGTCCTTTCACCATTGCTTGTTTTTGTCAGGTTTGTCGAAGATCAGATGGTTGCAGGTATGTTGTATTTCCTCTGAGGCCTCTGTTCTGTTCCATTGGTCTATATCTCTGTTTTGGTACCAGTACCATGCTGTTTTGATTACTGTAGCCTTGTAGTATGGTTTGAAGTCCGGTAGTGTGATGCCTCCTGCTTTGTTCTTTTTGCTTAGAATTGACTTGGCTATGCGGGCTCTCTTTTGGTTCCATATGAAGTTTAAGGTGTTTTTTTCCAGTTCTATGAAGAAGGTCATTGGTAGCTTGATGGGAATAGCGTTGAATCTGTAAATTACTTTGGGCAGTATGGCCATTTTCATGATGTTGATTCTTCCTAACCATGAACATGGAATGTTTCTCCATCTGTTTGTATCCTCTCTTATTTCGTTGAGCAATGGCTTGTAGTTCTCCTTGAAGAGGTCCTTTACGTTCCTTGTTAGTTGTATTCCTGGGTACTTTATTCTCTTTGTAGCAATTGTGAATGGCAGTTCGTTCTTGATTTGGCTCTCTTGAAGTCTATTACTGGTGTATAGGAATGCTTGTGATTTTTGCACATTGATTTTGTATCCTGAGACTTTGCTGAAGTTGTTTATCAGTTTCAGGAGATTTTGGGCTGAGATGATGGGGTCTTCCAGATATACAATCATGTCATCTGCAAATAGAGACAATTTGATTTCCTCCTTTCCAATTTGGATACCCTTTATTTCTTTTTCTTGCCTGATTGCTCTGGCTAGAACTTCCAGTACTATATTGAATAGGAGTGGTGAGAGAGGGCATCCTTGTCTAGTGCCAGATTTCAAAGGGAATGCTTCCAGTTTTTGCCCATTCAGTATGATATTGGCTGTTGGTTTGTCGTAAATAGCTTTTACTGTTTTGAGATACGTTCCGTCAATACCTAGTTTATTGAGGGTTTTTAGCATAAAGGGTTGTTGAATTTTGTCAAAAGCCTTCTCTGCATCAATCGAGATAATCATGTGGTTTTTGTCTTTGGTTCTGTTTATGTGGTGAATTACGTTTATGGACTTGCGTATGTTGAACCAGGCTTGCATCCCCGGGATGAATCCTACTTGATCATGGTGGATGAGCTTTTTGATATGCTGTTGCAATCGGTTTGCCAATATTTTATTGAAGATTTTTGCATCTATGTTCATCATGGATATTGGCCTGAAATTTTCTTTTCTTGTTGAGTCTCTGCCGGGTTTTGGTATCAGGATGATGTTTGTCTTGTAAAATGATTTGGGAAGAATTCCCTCTTTTTGGATTGTCTGGAATAGTTTCAGAAGGAATGGTATCAGCTCCTCCTTGTATGTCTGGTAGAATTCAGCTGTGAACCCATCTGGACCTGGGCTTTTTTTGGGTGGTAGGCTCTTTATTGCTGCCTCGACTTCAGACCGTGTTATTGGTCTGTTCAGGGTTTCGGCTTCTTCCAGGTTTAGGCTTGGGAGGATGCAGGTGTCCAGGAATTTATCCATTTCTTCCAGGTTTACTAGTTTATGTGCATAGAGTTGTTTGTAATAATCTCTGATGATGGTTTGGATTTCTGTGGAATCTGTGGTGATATCACCTTTGTCGTTTTTTATTGCATCAATTTGGTTATTCTCTCTTTTCTTTTTTATTAATCTGGCTAGTGGTCTGTCTATTTTGTTGATCTTTTCAAAAAACCAGCTCCTGGATTTATTGATTTTTTGAAGAGTTTTTTGTGTCTCTATTTCCTTCAGTTCTGCTCTGATCTTAGTTATTTCCTGTCTTCTGCTAGGTTTTGAGTTTTTTGATCTTGCTCCTCTAGCTCTTTCAATTTTGATGATAGGGTGTCAATTTTAGATCTCTTCTTTCTTCTCATGTGGGCACTCATTGCTATGTATTTTCCTCTAGAGACTGCTTTAAATGTGTCCCAGAGATTCTGGTATGTTGTGTCTTCGTTCTCATTGGTTTCGAAGAACATCTTTATTTCTGCCTTCATTTCATTGTTTATCCAGTCAACATTCAAGACCAAGTTGTTCAGTTTCCATGAAGCTGTGCGGTTCTGAGTTAGTTTCTGCATTCTGAGTTCTAACTCGATTGCACTGTGGTCTGAGAGACTGTTTGTTATGATTTCTGTTCTTTTGCATTTGCTGAGGAGTGATTTATTGCCAATTATGTGGTCAATTTTAGAGTAGGTGTGATGTGGTGCTGAGAAGAATGTATATTCTGTCGATTTGGGGTGGAGAGTTCTGTAAATGTCTATTAGGTTTGCCTGTTCCAGGTCTGTATTCAGGTCCTGGATATCCTTGTTGATTTTCTGTCTGGTTGATCTGTCTAATATTGACAATGGGGTGTTAAAGTCTCCCACTATTATTGTGTGGGAGTCTAAGTCTCTTTGTAAGTCATTAAGAACTTGCCTTATGTATCTGGGTGCTCCTGTATTGGGTGCATATATATTTAGGATCGTTAGCTCTTCTTGTTGCAGTGATCCTTTTACCATTATGTAATGTCCTTCTTTGTCTCTTTTGATCTTTGTTGCTTTAAAGTCTATTTTATCAGAGATGAGAATTGCAACTCCTGCCTTTTTTTGCTCTCCATTTGCTTGGTAGATCTTCCTCCATCGCTTTTTTTTGAGCCTTTGTGTATCCTTGCATGTAAGATGGGTTTCCTGGATACAGCACACTGATGGGTTTTGGCTTTTTATCCAATTTGCCAGTCTGTGTCTTTTGATTGGGGCATTTAGTCCATTGTCATTTAGGGATAGTATTGTTATGTGTGAATTTGGTGCTGTCATTTTGATGCTACCTGGCTGTTTTGTTGGTTAGTTGATGCAGATTCTTGATTGTGTTGATGCTCTTTTACCATTTGGTGTGTTTTTGGAGTGGCTGGTACTGGTTGTTCCTTTATATGTGTAGAGCCTCTTTCAGGAGTTCTTGTAGAGCAGGTTTTGTGGTGATGATATCTCTGAGTGCTTGCTTGTTCACAAAGGATTTTATTTTTCCTTCACTTATGAAGCTTAGTTTGGCTGGATAGGAGATTCTGGGTTGAAAGTTCTTTTCTTTAAGGATGTTGAATATTGGCCCCCAATCTCTTCTGGCTTGTAGGGTTTCTGCTGAGAGATCTGCTGTGAGTCTAATGGGCTTCCCTTTGTGGGTAACCCGACCTTTCTCTCTGGCTGCCCTTAGCATTTTCTCTTTCATTTCAACCCTGGTGAATCTGACGATTATGTGCCTTGGGGTTGCTCTTCTTGAGGAATATCTTTGTGGTGTTCTCTGTATTTCCTGGATTTGAATATTGGTCTGCCTTGCTAGGTTAGGGAAGTTTTCCTGGATAATATCCTGAAGAGTATTTTCCAGCTTGGATTCATTCTCTTCATCACATTCAGGTACACCTATCAGACGTAGATTAGGTCTTTTCACATAGTCCCACATCTCTTGAAGATTTTGTTCATTCCTTTTTGCGCTTTTTTCTCTGTTCTTGCCTTCTCTTTTTATTTCATTGAGTTGATCTTCGACCTCTGATATCCTTTCTTCTGCTTGGTCAATTCGGCTGTTGAAGCTTGTGCATGCTTCACGAAGTTCTTGTGTTGCGTTTTTCAGCTCCATCAGTTCACTTATACTCCTCTCTATGCTGTCCATTCTCGTCAGCAGTTCGTCCAATCTTTTTTCAAGGTTCCTATTTTCTTTGCGTTGGGTTAGAACATGTTCTTTTAGCTCGTTGTAGTTTCTTACTATCCACCTTCTGAAGTCTGATTCTGTCATTTCATCACCCTCCTTCTCCATCCGGTCTGGTTCCCTTGTTGGTGAGGAGTTGTGATCCCTTTTAGGAGGAGAGGTGTTCTGGTTTCGGGAGTTTTCATCCTTTTTGCACTGGTTTCTTCCCATTTTTGTGGGTTTATCCACCTGTTGTCTGTCTCTGTCCCAGGGAGTTGGAGCTTTATGAGTTTCCCTTGCACTACTGCCTTTTTTGATTTTTCTTTCAGGTCAGACCCGCCCAGCTAGCAGCACGCCTAGCCTCTGCCTGCCTGCAGGGTCTTTGCTGAGCTGCTGTGGGCTCCGCCCAGCTGCCCTGAGCTCTTCCCTGTAGTCCTTTTTATATGGGCATAGTTAGAACTGTCTCAGCAATGGTGGCCCCGCCTCTGTTATGGCGGACTCTCTCTGTTGTGGCAGGTTGCCTCGGCAATGGCAGCCTACCTCCTTAGCGGTGGAGAGTCTCAGTAATGGCAGAAGCCCCTCCCCCACGGAGCCGGACTGTCCCGGTTCAGCTGTGCTTGGTTTGAAGGGCTCAACCCAGAGGGTTTCCAATTACTGTTTTTGTTTTCGTTGTTGTTGGGGGTGGAGGGGTGGGACCAACGGAGCCTGATCACCTGGCTCCCTGACTCAGAGTCTTTTCTTTTAAGTTGAAGGACCCCGCGTTCCGGTCGCTTGTTGAAAAGGCGCCAGGATCTCCCGTGCTGCGACTCACGGAGTCGGCTTGAACTGCGGCGCCGGCTCCTGGCGGATTTTTTGCCTAGGAATCTCCTGGCCTGACTCGCTATTTCAGATGAGTGGGCTATTCTGCCGTCTCAGGGCTCTGCTCGCCAGCTAAGAGGCTCCCAGACCAGTGGCTTTTGTACGGAGAACCGCAGCAACAGGGTGTGGTCACAGCAGCCGGGCGGGCGGAATCAGCCCCCTGGGGGCCAAAACAGCCGCACAGGCTGGGACTGCGACGCTGGCGACCCCTCTGCCTGGGTATCTCCTGGTCTGTGGGCAATAAGAGTTCGTCTGGTAATGCAGCGTCCACTCACCCTCTGCACTTTCACTGGGAGCTGAAGTCCTGAGCTGTTCTTAGGCGGCCATCTTCCCAGCATTCCCAAAAAAGAATTTTTGAATGGTTCCGATACACCAGAAACTCCTCCGCACTTCACCGGTATCCTAGTAAGAAGAAAGAATAAAGGACAAAGAGGAGAGAACAGCAAGAAAAGTTCATTTTTTTTTTTTTTTTTTTTTTTAAGGAAAGGAAGACTATGTGTTGAGGAAAAGAATAATCTTGTTTAGGAGAGGAACAGCACTTTCCAGAAGTAAATTAGAACCCACATTACCCTCCACTCCTACCCTGAAGTCATAAATCAAAACAAACAAACAAACAAACACACAGTAGTTTTGGATTAGTTTGCTTTTGATGGTTGATTCTGGGTTACCGAAAATTGGATTTTAAACAGATTTGTTACTGTGTTCATGAACTTAAAAAGAATTTAAACATTCTAGAAATAGATGCGTTGCTCTTAAACAAATGCAAAATCATTTCTACAAGTAACTTTTATATGATGTATGTAAAGTATGTCAATGTAATTTGGTACAGGTCAAATTATGACACCAGGTCACTCATTCCCCTTGTCTGAACTTCTGATCATTACCAATGATAAATCTAGGGAGGGTGTTGAGGAGTCTGATAGATGTCGGCAGGCATTCTAGAACCTGTGATCCATTAAAATTTCCAAATAGACCATAGAACATCTCCATAGGTGTGCTTTAGGAAGAGGTAATGGTGGGGAAATGTTTGGAGAATGACTGGCTTTAGGTGAAATTCTGCCAAAATACACAAGAAATGAAACAAGTGGATCATTGAATACAGATTCATTTGGCGTATTGCTATGTGTGCCATTATATTTTTCTTGGACTATTTTATATGAAGTTATTTTGAGTTCAGAGCCAAGGACGTGTTTCTTAGCATTGGTTACACGTTGACCCATTTGACATTTATACCAGTTGCTCTCACAAGGTAATAGAGTAGATGCTAAAACGTTTCCTGAACCCCAAATATTAACCCCAATTCCTTTTCTACCATTATTGCTTCATTCATCTGGATTATCAAGACTATAGCAGCTTCAAAATCTCCTGATTAAAATGCACTTTGGAGAGGTGTTTAGCTATCAACTAAACTGGCAGCTAACTGGAATACTTTATCTATGCCAAAAATACTCCCAGCATCTGTGGAAATAAGTGCTTCCTTGAGAGGGCTCTAGATGGCTCATCCACAGGTACCACCACAACATGAACTTGGCTTTTGTCTCAATGAGTTAAAAAGCTTCAACACATCATAAGCATTCAAAAATTATTAAAAATAATTAATAATAAAAGAAAAGCAAGTATAAATAAATGTGGTTGGAAAGTAGAGAAGTCCAAGATGGCAGACTACATTGGAAACTTTCTAGGCCTGAGGCCATAAGGATACAATCCCACTGTGAGATGGTAAAGAGACTGCCCTTAGGTTCTCTTTACACTTGAGCAAACTTGTTCTCTTCAAAGCCTGTCAATTTTTGTCTCATAGTCTAGTTTCTAAGTGCCTTGTTTGCAATGTGAACCAAGTTCCCATGATTCTGAACCTGGAATTCTATCCCCTGGAAAGAATCATAATTAAATTTATGCAGCTATTCTTCTGATAGTAATTAAAGTTAGTCATTCAATATTCAATTCTATTTCCAAATGAATATCTTTCTTCACTTTCATCTGCATTTTTCAGATATTTATGATGAAAAAGTTTCTGATATGATTTATTATGACTCTCAGGAAAATTGTTCTTTGTAAAATATAGTCTTTCCTAAACCAATATTTGCAATTTAAAACTGGTTAAATAGTAGAAGTGTGTGTGTATGTCTCTGTGTGTGTGTGTGTGTGTGTGTGTGTGTGTGTGTGTGTGCATGTGCATGCATGCATGCACATAAAACTTTAAAAATACTGTCTTTTGTCAATTTTAATGTTTTTTTTTTCTTTTGCTGGAGTTGTTTAACTTTCTCATAGATTCTGATAGTATATCTTTGTCAGATGCGTAGTTTATGAATACTTTCTCCCATTCTATAGGTTGTCTGTTTATTCTGTTGACAGTTTCTTTTCCTGTGCAGAAGCTCTTCATTTTAGGTCCCCTTGTCAATTTTTGTTTTTGTTGCAATTGCTTTTGAGAACTTAGTCATATATTGTTTTTAAAGGCCAATGCCCTGAATGGAGTTTCCTAGGTTTTCTTCTAGGATTCTTAGAGTTTGAGGTCTTACATTTAAATCTCCGTTCCGTCTTAAGTTAATTCTTAGATATGGTGAATGATAGGGGTCCAGTTTTATTCTTCTACATGTGGCTAGCTTGCTATCCCAGCACATTTATTGACTAGGATTCTTTTCTCTATTGCTTATTTGTATCAAATTTGTGGGAGATCAGATGGCTATAGGTATGCAGCTTTATCTCTGGGTTCTTTATTCTGTTAGATTGGTATATGTGTCTGTTTTTATACCAGTACCACGCTGTTTTGGTTACTGTAGTTTTGCTGTATAGTTTGAAGCCTGGTAATGTGATTCCTCCTGATTTATTATTTTTGCTCAGGATTACTTTGGCTATTTTGGTTCTTTTTTGGTTCCATATGAATTTTAAAATGTATTTTCTAGTTCTGTGAAAAAAAATGGCTCTGGTACCTTGAAAGGAGTAGTGTTGAATCTATAGATTGCTTTCAGCCAAATGGCCATTAAAAAATTAATATTTTCCAATCCACGAGCTTGGAAGGTTTTTCCATTTCTTTGTGTCATTTTTTATTTCTTTCAGCAGTATTTTGTAGTTGTCCATGTAGAGCTCTTTCACCTACTTGGTTAGATGTTGACCCATTTGACCCAGCAATCCCATTACCAGGTATATATCCAAAGGATTATAAATCATTCTCCTATAAAGACACATGGACACATGTTTATTGTAGTACTATTCACAATAGCAAAAACTTGGAACCAACACAAAAAAATCTAGGTTAATTTTTTTTGGCAGTTGTTGTAAATGGGATTGCCTTCTTGCTTTGGCTCTCAGTTTTCACATGATTGGTGTATAGAACTGGACTCCTTCCTTATGCCTTACACAAAAACTAACTCAAGATGGATTAAAGACTTAATGTATTAGGACCCCAAACCATAAAAACCCTAGAAGAAAATCTAGGCAATACTATTCAGGACATAGGCATGGGCAAATAATTCCTGATTAAAACACCAAAAGCAACAAAAGTCAAAAATGACAAATGGGATCTAATTAAACTAAAGACCTTCTGCAATGCAAAAAACAAAAAACTAAAAACTATCATCAGAGCGAGCAGGCAACCTACAGAATGGAAGAAAATTTTTGCAATCTATCCATCTGACAAAGAGCTAATATCCAGAATCTACAAGGAACTTAAACAAGTTTACAAGAAAAAAGCAACCCCATCAAAAAGTGAGTAAAGGATATGAACAGACACTTCTCAAAAGAAGATATTTATGTGGCCAAAAAACATATGAAAAGTTCATTATCACTGGTCATTAGAGAAATGCAAATCAAAACCACAATGAGATACCATCTCATGCCAGTTAGAATGACAATCATTAAAAAATCAGGAAACAACATATGCTGGAGAGGGTGTGGAGAAATAGGAACGCTTTTACACTGTTGGTGGGAATGTAAATTAGTTAAACCATTGTGGAAGACAGTGTGGCAATTCCTCAAGGATCTAGAAATAGAAATACCATTTGACCCAGCAATCTCATTACTGTGTATATACCCAAAGTATTATAAATCATTCCATTATAAAGACACATGCACATGTATGTTTATCATGGCACTGTTAACAATAGCAAAGACTTGGAGCCACCCCAAATGCTCATCAATCGGATACTGAATAAAGAAAATATGGCACATATACACAATGGAATACTATGCAGCCATAAAAAAGGATGGTCTTTGCAAGGACATGGATGAAGCTTGAAACCATCATTTTCAGCAAACTAATGCAAGAACAGAAAACCAAACACTGTATATGTTCTCACTCATAAGTGGGAGTTGCACAATGAAAGGGAGGGGAACATCATACACCGTGGACTGTCAAGGGGTGGGGGGCTCAGGGAGAGATAGCATCAGGAGAAATACCTAATGTAGATGAGTGGTTGATGGGTGCAGCAAATCACCATGGCACGTGTATGTATATACATATGTAACAAATCTGCATGTTCTGCACATGTATCCGAGAACTTAAAGTGTGTGTGTATATATATATATATATATATATATATATATATATATATATAGCTGATTTTTGTGCATTGATTTTTGTATCCTGAAACTTTACTGAAGTCCTTTATCAGGAGCCTTTTGGTAGAGTCTTTTAAATTTTTTTTAATTTTAGTAGGTGTATATATTCATGAGGTATCTAAGATGTTTTGATACAGGTATGCCATGCATAATAATTATATTCTGGGAAACGCAGTATCCATCCCGTCAAGCATTTATTCTTTGTTTTACAAACCATCTAATTATATTTGCTATTTTAAAAAGCACAATTAAATTATCATTGACTGTAGTCACCCTCTCATGCTATGAAATACTAGGTCTTATTCTTTCTAACTATGTTTTTTGTACCCATTAACCATCCCCATCTTTCCCTCACCCCTCCACTACCCTTCTCAGCCTCTGGTAGCTGTTCTACTTTCCATGTTCATGAGGTCAACTGATTTGATTATTTTTAGATTCCACAAATAAGTGAGAACATGATATTTGTCTTTTTGTGGTCTGGTTTATTTCACTTAACATAATGACCCTCATTTCCATCCATGTTGTTGCAAATGACAGGATCTCATTCTTTTTTACTGTGGAGTCTTTAGGGTCCTCTAGGTATAGCATCATATCACTAGTGAAAAGAGATAAATTGACTTTTTTTCCTATTTGGTTGCCTTTTCTTTCTTTTGCCTGATTGTTCTGGCAAGGGCTTTCAGTACTGTGTTGAACAGGAATAATGATAGTGGATATGCTTGTCTCTTCCTGGTTCTCAAAGGGAATAATTCCAGTTATTGCCCATTCAGTACGATGTTGGCTGTTGCATTTTCAAAGATGGCCTTTTCTATTTTGAGATTTGTTCCTTCTATGCCTAGTTTCCCGGGGGATTTTATCATGAAGGGATGTTGGATCTTACCAAAAGCTTCTTCAGTGTCTATTGAGATGAGTATATATATAGTTTTTTAAAAAAATTCTCCTTATATGGTGAATCATATTTATTGATTTGCAGATGTTGAAATGACCCTGTATCCCAGAAACGACACTTCTAGAAGGAAGAAATACAAGTGGCCAACAAACATGAAAACATGTTCAACATTACTAATCACTAGAGAAAGGCAAATCAAAACCACAATGAGAGGTATAATTTCCATCTAACATCAGTCAGAATGGCTACTATGAAAAAGTAAAAATACGTGTATATAAAATAAAATTAAAAAAAACTCCCTGTTTGTAAGGCTGAAGAGAAAAGAGAACTCTTACACATTGTTAGTGGAAATGTAAATCAACTCAGCCACTGTGGAAAGCAGTTTGGAGATTTTTCAAAGAACTTAAAATAGAACTACTATTCAACCAACAATCCCATAACTGGGTTTATATCCAAAAGAAAATAAATCGTTCTTCCAAAAAGACACATGCACACATATATGCACACATATATTCATCACAGTACTATTCACAATAGCAAAGACATGGAATCAGCCTAAGTGCCCATCAGTAGTGGAATGGATAAAGAAAAGGTGGTACATATGCACTGTGAAATACTATGCACCCATTAAAAAGGACAGAATTGCATCTTTTTGAGCAACATGGATGCAGCTGGAGGCCACTATCCTAAGTAAATTAATGTAGGAACAGAAAACAAGAATCACGTTTTCACTTATAAGTGGAAACGAAGCAATGGATTCTTAAGGATATAAAAAAAAATGGCAAAAAATAGACACTGGGAACTACTAGAGGAGTGTGGGGAGGTGTCTGGGCAAGCATTCATAAACTAATTATTGGGTACTATACTAAGTACCTGGGTGAAGGGATTAATAGTACCCCAAACCTCAGGATCAGACAATATACCCAGATGGCAAATCTGCACATGTACCCCTTGAATCTAAAATGAAAGTTGAAAAAAATCTGGCTGAATATTGCTTTTACATTTTAATCATGGAAATAAAAAAAGTGAAAGTTGCTGTATTAGTATTTGCTCATCCACTGATTTATTTATGTCGTGCTCAGGATTTTGACATTATGGTCAATAAATATTGCTTCAAAGAAATAATAAAAATGCACATTTAGTTTTATTTTAGAAAGTATTATAAGGTAAGCATGTTGCCTTATCTCATTTTTGAAGTTATCCTTCGCTTAATCATTTTATTTATATTCTTGGAAGGCAATATTGCTAAAAAGGTTTTTGGCAGGAAATTACTGAGTCAAAATTTCCAAAAATGAATATTGCATCATTCATTTTATGAACTTTGCATTCTGAAGGTTCAGCATCATTTTGGGTTTCTTTGAAAATCATGTAAATACTTCTCCGACTTTTAAGGATTTATAAAATCAACGAATATGTTAATAAAATATCTGTTTAAATTTCAAAACTGGATGGTAAATGAACCGCAGTAATTTTCCAATGTCAGTTTTCTTTTAATCATCTCTTTCATCTTTGTTCTCATTTCACATGTTTTAAATATAGATGTTATTGCTAATCAGATGCACTCAGCATTTCAAAGTGATTTGTTTTTTCAATATAAACACATATTTTCATTGATTTTTAAATTCCAGAATGGGATCAAATAGAAACAAGGGGTGTTTATTTGTTTGGAACTTCCAGATTATACAATTTGGAACCTGGAATAATGATTTCCTCATGGTGTTAATATCGTAAATAATCACTTTACTTAAGAAGTCTCTGTGCCAAATTAAAATCAGAAAATGCATTGTTTATTGGCAATAGAAGTGATATTGGTGTCATTTCTGCTCTTTCCCTTTCTTACTTGTTTTTGTTTGATCCTGGTAAATTGGCTAATGTTTAGATAATGTCATGGAGAGTGGATAGGTACCACAGGGGATCTTTTTATAGTAAATATTTTTAAATTATGGAATAATAAACTGGAAAATGTCCAGATCTCCTAAGGGTATTGCTGAGATGCAGATTCTGATTCAGTTTTGGACTAGGACCGGAAGTTCTGTATTTCTGATGAGTTCCCAGATGGCATGGATGCAGCTGATCACCATGTTGAGTAGGAAGGCCAGAGAGGCTGGGAAGTAAAATTAGATTTTTCCTAAGACAGGGGTTCTTTATTTACATCAGTCATGGAGTTCTATGACAGGCTCCTGAAGCCCATAAGCCCTTTTCAAAATAAGGCAATACAATATATCAAAAATAAGATTAAAAAATTAACAATCATATAGAAATACCAGAATCAAATTATTTTTGGAAAACTATATGTCATATAATAATAGTGTATGTGCTTCACTATTAACATTAAATAACAAGACCTAACAAAAGGTCCAGTGATTCATGTAATTTCAAAAGAGTGATATTTCAGCTGGGTGTGGTGGCTCACACCTTTAATCCCAGCACTTTGGGAGGCCAAGGTGGGTTTATCACTTGAGGCCAGGAGTTCAAGACCAACCTGGGCAACACAGTGAAACCCCATCTCTACTAAAAATACAAAATTAGCCAGGCATGATGGCACATGCCTGTGACCTGAGAAGTGCTTGAACCCAGGAGATGGAGGTTGTAGTGAACTGAAATCATAACACTGCACTCTAGCCTGGGGGACAGAGTGAGACTCTGTTACAACCCCCATGCCAGAAAAAAAAGTGATATTTTATGATATCTGAAGCTACCATATTAGGATATGACGATATCTGTGATTTTTATGTATGACAAATGCGTAGGACTACTGTAGTTCATTGCTCACATTCATAATGGGAAGAAATGCCATATTTTAGTTAGTAGTTAATGAAAATAAAAATGCTAATTTCTTCTAAGCCAGTGCTCTAATTTCCTTTGCAGCAGTAAATTTCATGGTTTGTAACCAACACAAATATCGGATTTTCTTTGTATAATTTATGAACTACTAAATATAGAAGCAACAGCTTGACCTATTTATACCATTTAATCAATGACCCTTCACTCTTGCTGTTGTATCTTTTCATACTTTATTTTTATAAATACTTATTAAATATGTGACTACATATTTTTAAATGTACATGTCACATTTGGGAAATCACAATATAAGAAGTCAAAACACACATGATATTTTAAAAAGTGTAGTGGTAATTCATATTTGAAACAATATTATTTTAAAAAATTAGCCCTAATTTTTGGCCAGGTGTGGTGGCCCACTCCTATAATCCAAGCCCTTTGGGAGGCCAAGGTGGGCAGGTCATGCGATCAGGAGTTCGAGATCAGCCTGGTCAATATGGTGAAACCCTGTCTCTACTAAAAATACAAAAAATAGCTGGGCATATTGGCACATACTTGTAGTCCGAGCTACTCAGGAGGCTGAGGTGACAGAATCGCATGGACCCAGTAGGCGGAAGTTGCAGTGAGCCAAGATGGTGCCACCGTACTCTAGCTTGGATGATAGAGTGAGACTCCATCTAAAAAAAAAAAAAAAAAAAATTAGCCATGTATTAGATGTTTCAACTTCTGGAGTGTATATCATAATAAAAACAAAATCAATACTAAGAAAACTATAAAATAAAGTACAGGGATTACTATGGATGATACCTTGCCTCTGGGGAATAGTTGCTGTTGGCAGAACACCTTCCCACAGAATCTCATTCCATTCCTGAATCAGCAAGGATGTGGGAGACGTAATCATTGACTCTATCTCACAAATGAGAAAACTGAAGTTCGGATATATTATAATTAACTCACATAACTAGTTGTGAAGTCAGGGTTCAAATTCAGGACACTTTTTTACATCTATATATTTAGTACCTATTCTTTGCTATCCACAGTAATAAAAGAGAAATATGAAAGGGTTCTTGCTCTTAAGTGGACCACTTTCTGCTGAGGCGGAGAGACATACCATGGTCAATATTGCATATATTGATATGTTTATAAGGTGCCAGAGCCCTGTCCCAGCCTATAGGAGGAGGGGGAGATACTGAATGCCGTGCCTCTTAAAATCATCTAGGATATCGTAGGGTTTGCATTTTGGGAAATAACTTTATAGTTTATTTTAAAAAGTCATCCTGTTCAGCCTTGACTGAGCCTGTACCTTCTTTTAAATTACTTTCGTTAATCTTTTCTGTCCTGGAATAAACAACTCTCTAGCACTAGCTGAGCAAAATGTCCTAGAATAAGAATCAACTTGAGTCCTTGGGATTCAAAAGCACTCCTTGTTTTATGCAAAAGACGGAAAGATTTGAAAAGTTAGCTTTCTATTTATTTGAGTCTTTTTTGATGTCATTTTTGATGACATTCAATAAAATCTTCTATTCTGTAGAGTTGTTGCCCATATTTTATTAATCTTATCCTTACCCTCTTTTCTCTTTGCTGTTATTACATATAATATATGCTGTATTTTTTTTTTAATCAGTAGGACATTTTCTTTCTATTTCTAGTTTATAGAAGATATTTTTGTTCTCATTGTGTTTTGGTTTTCATCACAAAAGAATTTCCACCCAGCAATTTCTGGGGTGAGAAGATAATGGAAAAATGTTTGAAACTCTAAGGGGAACAAAGTATAATCCCAAAATATTTTATCTAGCCAAGACAAAAATAAAGATGAAAAATTTTATTTTTATGGAAGCCAATATGTTAGTCAAATATATTTTGTGCACAAAGTAGATGCTTTAAAACATAAATAAACTCAGACTATCAATGAACCTTCCTTGGCACAACAAATGGGAGCACTGAAAAAAAATAGAAAGCAACATTAAGAACAACAGCAATGAAGCTCCATTGACCACAGCATTCACCAACTTAAAATTGTTTCCAAAAATACAGAGTCAGCAAAGCATAGTGAGAGCTTTACTAAATGTTTTATTAATTTAGCAGTCCATTTGGGCTGCGATAAAATACCATCAACTACGTAGTTTATAAACAACATACATTTATTTCTCACAGTTCTGGAGGTTAAGAAATCCAAGATCCAGGTATCCCAGATTCACTATCTGGTGAGGACCTGCTTTCTGGTTCACTGATGGTGCCTCTTACTGTATCTTCACATGTTGGAAGGGATAAGGGGTTCCATGCTTGAGGACTCTGCCCCATGATCTAATCACCTCACAAAGGCTCCATCTCCTGATAGCATTAACTTGGGGGCGAGGACTTCAACATTTGAATTTTGGGGGACATGAACGTTAACACTAAATGTATTTACATGTAGACAACAATCAAACAACTATGAAAATTATGGATTTAGAAGAGAGTATAAATGTAGCAAACCTGGATAATCATTTCATTTTATATAGTTGCATTTTTTCACTAATGTTATGTAATACGGTGTGCAGGCATAGGTTCTAATTGTTTTAACATTTTAGCTGTCATAATGTAAAAGAAAAGTAAAACATGAACAAAGTAGGAGGTGAGATGGGGCAATCAGAGTAAGCTTGATAGGGCTTTGATGGCCAGTTGTTAAAACAAATGGTCTAAAATGAGAATTTTAAAAGGAAAAAAAGAACTCTAACCTAATTCCATACAGGAATTTTAGAAATAGTATTTGGAAAACAGTATTTTCTTTAATAACAAGGCATTTATTAGAAGTTCTTTAATCTTTTAAATTTATTTTCTGTTAAAGTTAAATTTCTGTTATAATTAAATTTCATGTACCTTATTACAATCAAATTTATTATGTTTTTAAATAAAATGTGTTTTTCACTCTCTATATATTTAGAAAATACATTTTATTTAAAAGCATAAATGCAAATATAGTGAAAATACATTTTATTTAAAAACATAATAATAAATGCAAATATATATATATAGAGAGTGAAAAATACATTTTATTTAAAAACATAATAAATGTGATCATAATTTGACTATCCATCTGTATATATTCCTAAAAATATATTGGACTAAGAGCCTTAATGATGATATCGGTTATTACTGGATACAGTGATTTGGTGTGATTTCTTTTTACATTTGTCCTTGCATGTTTTTCATTGTAGTAAATATATATGAAAAAGTAGTGTTAGTTACCAAAAACTGATTTAAAAAACAAAAGGAAGACTGGAAGCACTACACCAAGATGTTTACCGGAAATTCTAGTGGTAATTCCAGGGGTAAATTCTAATATATGGGAATATGGATGCTTATTTTCTTGTTACTTCGCTGAAATTTTAACTTCCCACCAGAATGTGTAAAAATGAATAAGCATAAGCCTGTTCTTAGTTTAAATGCGCAACTACAGCCAAAGAACTTAGAAGGAGGGAAAGGTAAATATCCTTAGAGATTTTTGCTTCATAGCAAGGCGTTTGGGTTTGGTAGGGGAGATGGAGAAAAATGGCAATTTCAAATGGAGATGGGTGAGCGATGCAAACGCAGCATCCTGAAACAGGTTACACCTGTTTTGGGAACTCTTCTGCGTCAACATAGAGAAGAGGAAGGGGTGGCAGGGCGAGGCCTTCTGTTGCTCATTCGCCTCAAGAGTCATGGTTCACAGGAAGCCTGAGGAAGCCTCGCCAGGCCCATTGGCAGCGGGACCCTTCCAGAGGCTGCACCTAGCCCTGTTAGGTGTCACGATTCCTTTCCCACTTGGGAGGAGACCTCCTGGCGGTTGCTCAAAACCACAGTGTGTGAATGATAATGGAGTGCAGATTCCTTCTCAGTAGGGAGGGAATTCTCAGTCCTTTTCTAACTTGCCATCAACCCCAGTGACTGCGCAACCTTCGGCTGATCTTTATATTTCTCTTTGGCCCCTAAAAATCTGGTGAAAGAGTATATCAAGACAGGTTAGTATTGAGGATGGGGGGTTCAGCATGTAAAAATACTATGCGCAAGGGGCACAGTACATGGGGCATATATCATGCGTCTCACATGATGTGCTCATGTATAAACAGCCCAGTGATTTTTAAGCATATGGAGAATTTATCCCAAGGACAACCCAATGTATTTATTCCTTTATTTGTTCCAGCAATACTGTTATCCTGTCATCAGTTTTATTTACAACTTTATAAAGACCAAATGGAAGTTATATGCTAAATTTCTACCTCATGCTAGCAAAAAAAAAGTAATGAGCAAATAATTTCGTGTAATACACTCTAATAAATCAAAATTAGCAGAATGTATTAAGCATCAATGAGCAAAACTAAAAGTTTGCATGATTATAAAGGGCAACTGTGTTACAATTAGCATTTTAAAATCAGCACAGAAATTCTATCCTTTTTCTTTCTGATGAAAGGTATAGTGTTAGTATTTTTCCTTGACTTTATAGGCTTATCAGTATTCTGAAAGTAAAATGACATGACAGAAAAATGAAATGATGTTTTAAAATATGGGTAATATTATCATTTTATAATTTAGAGTTTGGACATCATTTAAAAGTTCCAGTTTCATTCAGTTGACTTTAGTTCACCCATCTGCAAAAGTACACACTTTTTCTCAGTTCAATGATTGCTAATTCTAAAATGGACAATTCAATAAATGAAAAGATAAGGAAGCTCCTCAGGGTCTGAAAATTAGAGCAAAGATAGTATGCTTTTTATTCTGGTTTCTAAGAAATTAGCATCTTGAAATTGCTTTCAAAAATCTCATTACGCAGCATTAAGCATTTTAAAATTTACCCTTAAAATATTCTAAAATGAAAATAATTCTTATTAGGCATATTTTATTTTTAAAAATAATAGCTTTATTTGAAATATATTATGCATATCATAAAATTTAATCTTTTAAAATGTACTTTCCAGTGTTTTTTTTTTTTTTTGTTACTTTCACAGACTTATGCAACCATCACCACTTTCTGATTGCAGAATGGTATCATCCATTACACACATTTAGACAAATATACAATGATGTATGTCTACCATTATAGTATCATGCAGTGTATACTCACTGCATTAAAAATCTTCTGCCTGTTCATTTCTCCCTTCTCCTCAACCCCTGGCAATTACTTAACTATTTTCTGTCTCCATAATTTTACTTTTTCCCAGAATGTCGTATAGTTGAATCATACATTATATAATATTTATGACTGGTTTCTTTCCCTTAACAATATGCACTTAAGTTTCTTCTATGTGTATCATAGATTAACAGCTCATTTCATTCTAGTGCTGAAAATTATTCAATTGTCTGGATGTATCACAGCTTATTTACCCATTAATTTACTGAAGGACATTTTGATTGCTTCTAATTTTTGGCAATTATGTTTAAAGCTGCTATAAATATCTATGAACAGGATTTTGTGAGGTCATGTCTTTAACAGATTTGAGTAAATACTAAGGAGCTTGGTTGTTGGATCATATGTCTAGTTCTGTAAGAACCCAACAAACTGTCTTCTTTCATGGATGTGCCATTACCACTGTCATAAATGGAATTATAGTCTACATTAAAAATATGTTTATTGACAGTGTATAGCAATACAACCGATTTTTGCATATTGCTTTTATTTCCTAAAACCTTGTGGAACCCAATTATTGGTTCCAAAGTTTGTGTGTACATGTGAACATATCTTGTATTTCAAGTATTTTGAGTGTATTTTGTTTCATTTTTAACATATATGTTGTCATAGTTCATGAGACTTTTGGAAGTTTTATTAACTTTTGTTTTGTTGCTCTTTTACATAGATTTTTGCAATTCATCCATATTAATATGCGTAATGGCATTTATTTTTATTGTATTTATTTTCATACAGTGAAAACATTTAAATCTATTTATGTCTTCCTTGCTGATGGAACTTGGGTTTTAGTGAGATTGTTAATATGACAGAAATGCTGCATTGAACATTTTTTTTTTAAGATGGAGTCTTGCCCTGTTGCCCAGGCTGGAGTGCAATGGTGCACTCTCAGCTCACTGTAATCTCTGCCTCTCGGGTTCATGTGATTCTCCTGCCTCAGCCTCCCTAGTTGCTGAGATCATAGGCACCTACCACCATGCCTGGCTGGTTTTTGTATTTTTAGTAGAGATGGGGTTTCACCATGCTGGCCAAGTTGGTCTCAAACTCCTGACCTCAGGTGATGCACGTGCCTCAGCCTCCCAAAGTGCTGGGATTACAGGTATGAGCCACTGAACCCAGCCTGAACATTCTTTTGTATGTCATGTAGTACATAAGTGATCCTTCCTTCCTTCCTTCCTTCTTTCCTTTCTTCTTCCTTCCTTCCTTCCCTTCTTCCACATAGCAAGAATCACCTTTGCTTCAGTTTCTAATAAGTTCCTCGTCACCATCTGAGACCACCTCAGCCTGGACATTTTGGTCAAAACTATTCAAGGGAGCTCTAGGAAGCTCTAAACTTTCCCACATCTTCCTGTCTTCTTCTGGGTCCTTCAAACTCTTCTGACCTTTACCTGTTACCCGGTTCCAAAGTCACTTCCACATTTTTTGAATGTCTTATTAACAGTGCCCACATTACTGATACCAATTTACTGTATCAGTCCATTTTCACACTGCTGTGAAGAAATATCTGTGACTGTAATTTATAAAGAAAAAAGAGGTTTAATGGACTCACAGTTCCACATGGGTGGGGAGGCCTCACAATCATGGTGGAAGGTGAAGGAGGAGCAAAGGCATGCCTTACATGGCGACAGACAGAACAGCGTGTGCAGGGGAACTGCCAAGTATAAAACCAGTATAAAATCAGATCTTGTGAGTCTCATTCACTATCATGAGAATAGCATGGGAAAAACCACCCAGATAATTAAATTACTGAGTCTCTCCCATGACACTTGGGGATTATAAGATTTGGATGGGGACACAGCCATACCATATCACTCTACGTTATTTGTTTATTCCTGTACTACAGTTTTATAGGATATGGTATTGCTTGGCAGGCAAATTCACCAATTTTACCTTGCTTAAGAGTATCTGGGCCATTCATAGATTTTTGTACATTTATGCTGATTTTAGAAATGTGTATTCAAGTTTACGTTCAGAGTTAAGTTGAAATCACTTTTATCCACAGAATAGAATGGCTAACATGTTTTGAGTCTTATTTTAAAAATCTCAATCTAACCTCTGATCATAAAGATGTTTTCTTTTTTTGTCTTTTAAAATTATTATATTGAGTTCTTGGGTAACTTCCATTTGATTTTTTCCTAAGAACACTGTATTTTTGTTGCTATGGTAAAAGGACATTATTAATTAGATTTTCTGCTCCTTGCTTTGTAGAGAAATATCATTTTTTTTCTGTTGATATTCTATCCAGCAACCATTATTTATAATGCTCCGTAGTTAGAGTTTCTTAAATTTTCTATGTAGGGAGTCATTTTATTTGCAAATAAGACAGTTTTGTTTTTCCTTTCCAATCTGTGCCTTTTAAATGTTTTGTTTTTCAAGTTTATTGGTTGGAAGAAATAAAGTTACTTGCAATAAAAAGTTTACACAAATATGGTTTTATTTGTAACATTGTATAGCCTGATCCTCTGTTCCCTTAATTTTCTATCCCCAGATTAGTTTGTTAGATCTGGATGTTTGATTACATTAAGATTTTTTGTGTGTTATGTGTGTGTGTGTGTGTGTGTGTGTGTGTGTGTGTGTTGTGTGTGTGTGTGTGTGTGTTATGATAGATGGTATTTTATATTTCCACTATGAGTCTCATAATGTTTATTCATCTCAGTTTTTGAGATGTTGCCAAACCCAAGTATCACTGCCTAGAATGATTTTCTAGGCTCCAAAAAGTGGCCACAAATTATTCTCTTCCCTCTTTTCTCTGCTCTCTTTGCAATAGACTTTTCCACTCCTCCCATTAAAAATGGAATTCACTTCTTGCCCTCTTGACTCTGGGTTGGTGTTGTGATCTGCTTTCATCAGCATAATCCAAGGCATGTGAATTTGGAGGGTTTAAGCATAGGACCTAGAGACTTTCTAATCTTGCTCTGTTGCTGCCCTGAAACTACTATCCTCCTTTAATACAATATGTAGAAGAAAAGGTTGAGTCGAGAGTCAATACCAACTGACAGATGTGTGTGAAGTCCTTTCAGATCATCTGACCTACTGATTCCAAATGTGTGTTTTATAGGGGAGATCAGCATATTTGCCAAGTTTAACCCTTATACTCACAAAATTGCCCAGCCAAAAATTGTAAGCAAATATATGACCGTTGTTTTTAAATGACCGCATTTTAAGAATATTTATTACATAATAACAGATATGTGATATAATGTTGGAATTTGTTATGGGCTACTAAATGATGATTTTCTAATTCTATCAATACTTATCTGGAATACTTGCGTGACACTGACCACTGATCAGTCTCTTCCTTGGTCTCCTCCAGTCTGTGGATTTTCAGCTTCTCATTTTAAGAGTGTCATTTCTTCTTCTGGTTTCCTCTTATAACATTTCTATTTCTATAAGTAAATGTCAGTATATCTCTATCCCACAGATACCTTAAGTTTTTCCATTTTTGCTATCTACATGAGAATATCTGATTGAACAGAAAAATTTTGGATTTCAAAACTATATGCCCTGTTGGAGCTTTGCAAACTGATTTATAAATGCCTCATCCTTATATATTCACAAAATGTCCTCTTCTGTTTTTAGGGGGTTTTGTTATTTTTGCAATGCATTCAAACAAGTAAAATAAGCTCTTAGAAGCTAAAATATTATATTGCACAAAAGTCTGATGCATAATTGTTAATCATGTATTTTTGTATGATGAAAGCTAATATATTCACTATATGTAAACATGTCCACGTAGATTTATTTGTTGCTAGAATACATTTTATGCATTTTCAAGTACATTAATATACATACATGTTATAGTCAAAGACTTAAGCAGCTAAATACTCTGTAGTTGGAAAAAATAAAATATTTACACATTGAATTTTGAAAAACGTGTTTTATTATATATAAGCAAGTCATACATAAAACATGTTTTGATTTCACATGCTATAGTTAAATTTCAAAATTTAAAACCAAGCTCAGTCCATTCTTTTATTTATCACATTTTATTAAGGTTTAATTTAAAGTAACTTCATATATCTTTAGGATTAAACTACAATGGTTTTATACTTTATTCCTTTGGGTATTTTATGATAAACTATATACCATCTTTTTGATCTACTCAAGAGGGTCTGTTAGATAAATCTTCTGATTGCAGTAATACTCACATCTACGTATCAATTTCCTCTTTCCAAAAAGGGTGATTTGTGAAGTTTAACTAAAATACAGTATTTGATATAGAAGGCAAGAGATAAATAACAGCTCAGATTATTTACATAATATATTTTCACAAGTAAATATAATTCACAATTATGCATTTGTTGTTATTGCTAGTAAAACAAACAGATGCTATTAATGAGGATTTTTTTTCTTCTGTAGGATGAGAGATCCTCTTGAGCTAGCTCATTGCAAGGATCCCATAGAAGTCTAAGTCACAGACATAAAAAAATAAATAAATAGTTGCTGGTCCTGGGAAATGGGAGATTGGGACTTACGGCTGCTTTCTTTCACCATTAATGAACTGATAGTCTCTATCAATTTTGCTTTTGCATGTACATTTTTGCATGCTTACTTAATTTTCTTTCTTTTTTTTCTGCCCATATTTTTTCTGATGACAAACAATGTAGACACATCTCTCTGACGCTGGCAAAGTTTAATGAAGAAATGCTTGAAAAGATGAGACTTCAGGCTGCTCAAAGATTATTACTTGCTATGGTCAGAATGTTTGTGCCTCCTCAAAATTCGTATGTTTAAATTCTAGTCCCTATGTAATGCCATCATGACTACAATTAGTGCCCTGATGAAAGGAACCCCAGGGAAATTCCCTTTCCCTTCCATCATGTGAGGGCACAGTGAGAAGTCTGCAGTTCACAACATGGATGAGGGCCCTCACCAGAAGCCAACATGCTGGCACCATGACCTTGGACTTGCCAGGCTCCAGAACAATTAAACAAATTAGATTCTGTTGCTTTTTAAGCCACCCAGTTTATGGTATTCTGTTACAGCAGCCCCAGCAAACTAAAAGATCAGTTTTTACCTTCATCTCTTTAATTCACGATGTCTCCCTTTCTCTGTGCATCTGCTTCTCTTGGTCTCTCTCTCCTTAGCAGTTATGTCTGGATCTTTACATGCTCCACTTTCCTGTACCTACTGCCACAGAAAGCCTGTCTCATCCTCACAGCTCCATTAACTACTTGCTCAAGTCCTCACCCCCAACTACTCATCTTCTTCTGGGCTTCTGATTCACAAGATTGAGTATGTATAAAATTGTCTCAGCTGAACTTTGTGAAATAGGTCACATACCATAAGTGATGGCGCTTTCCTGTCAGGAGCTCACTCCTAAACTAGTAGACTGAGGTTCACAGATTGTGTCCCCAAACAGGAGAAGGGAGAAACTCAGGAAAGGACAGGATAAGGTTGAGGAATAATGGGTAACCCTTGCAGAAAAAGTGTGGCTCTCACTTTCCAAGGGAACTAATTGTGCTATCTTGGATAATTTTTAAAAATATTACACATAAAAGTCACTTAAAATGATGTAGCAAATAAAGTAGAGTTAAGTATCAATGGATAGATTTGCTTAAATTACAGTCCAGTCTTCACCCTAGAACTCTTTCTGTCCAGTATTATCATAGGATGATTTAAGAGGAATTATAATTATGGATAAATATGGAAAATCAAGCTGAGTCTCAATCCCTTGAGATTCCAGCCATTAATTAAGTCAGGTCACTGGAGAATTACATCCTGGGACCATATGGTCCTGAAACCTTGCAGAATTGCAGCTGCATTTTGGCAGCTTTTCCACTAACTCATGAAAGGCTTCCGCAGGAAACAGCATCAAGCAAGAACATACTGAATTACATGCAAGGAAACACCTCCTTCCCTTCAGTACATCCTATATGAAACCCACTGTCACAAGGTTATATTAGAGATAATCTATGGGGAAGTTTTGCTCTTCCAGGATAATGTTTTCTCTTCAATGACAATGAGTGCTACATAGGTAACCATCTGTATAGCTCGCTTTCATTTTGCAGCTAGGAAATTCAGAGCCAAAATGTAGGCTTTTCTATGACTGTCATCTTTTTAAATTTCCTTATTTAACTTTTAACCTTTTCCTCCCCTCCCCTCAACATCATAGTTAATAGCTTCTTATTTAACCTTCATTCTAGCTTTTTAGTTAAAAGAATATCTTGCCTTTTAAATGTTTATAGCCTTAGCTCAGGCACATGTATATAACATAAGCCTCCACTCTGACCCAGAGAATCATCATATGGTCCAAGCCAGATATATTTCTCTACAATATTAGTTCCATTATATCTCTACTGAAAAAAAAGTCTTTATATATCCTGTTGCTTACAGAAGAATGACAAAATTTACGGTTAAGATTGTCCCTTATTGTACCTATAAATTCTTACCTCCATGTGCTTCCTCGTGTGATTTCATTTCTCTAGGATCATTTCATTTTTTGCCTGACAATGAACACTCACACAGAGTATCCCATGCCAGTTTATGCTGCTTATACTTCCTTAAATCCTTTTACCCTCCACCTATGCTTTGAAATCCAAGTGAAAACCTAAGATTGAACCCTGCTGACCCAGATTGCAATAATTCTTTACTTCTCTGACTTCTTCCAATAGCATTTATTGACTGCATCATGAAGTTTAGCTTAACTTCATTGTGGTGGAAATCTGCCTTTTGAGTGGCTGCCTAGATTAAAGGTTTTTAGGGTCATTATTAAAATTGTGTCTTTGCACACGTTCACCCTCTTATCAATGGTGAGGAAAGGAGTTAACATCATGGTGCTATCTTCAAAAGGTCTTGCTTGCAGGGTTGGCCTTTGGTTAGCATCTGGGAGCTTGAATCACGATAGTTTCTCCACTCCTGGCTGATTAGTTTGTTTTGCTACACCGGGGTTGCTGATATAAACAATGCGATTTATGATGAAAACCTGGGCAGAGGGTATCTACGTGACCAGCTACCAGTAAAATTCTAACTAAATAACAAAACAGATAGTTATAGTAAGTAAGCCATAAAAAGGAACACAATACAGAGGGAAAATACACAACAGGAAAAATAACACCATACCGAAAAACATTATAGCTGTGAGTAAAAAGGACACCGGTTCTGTGAGTCCTTCTAGTGAATCACCAGACATGTGGCTGGTCTTTATGACCCCCGAAGACCACCTGAAATACTGTTAAAATGGGAATGGGCTAGGTGCTCTGGCTCACCCCTGTCATCCCAGCACTTTGGGAAGCTGAGGTGGGCAGATCACCTGAAATCAGGAGTTTGAGACCAACCTGGCCCACATGGTGAAACTCCATCTGTACTAAAAATACAAAAATTAGCCAGGCAGGGTAGCGGGTGCCTGTAATCCCAGCTACTCAGGAGGCTGAGGCAGGAGAAGAGGTCGAATCCAGGAGGCGGAGGTTGCAGTAAGCCAAGATCGTACCACTGCGCTCCAGCCGGGGCAACCAAGTAAGACTCTGTCTCAAAAAAGAAAAAAAAAAAAGGACAGTGAAGGTATCGAGTAGGTATAATTTCACAACGACTAAAAAGGGGGATGGGAGTGAGCATTAGTGAAAAAGCACTAAAACAGTTTGGCAGAAGAAAAGTGTGCAGATTGATCCCTAACAAAGTGCAGTGCAGAAAATGGAGAAGGGAAAAAGGTGAGAGTTGATACCAGTGTTGGTCCTTCTGCAACCCCCAAAAGCTCGGGACTGAAAAGCCAGGTACAAGGGAAGGCAGGAATCACACTGGTGCCTGAGGGAGTTATTGCAGTCAAAGCATTACGGCCCTCTAGTCCCCCCGCCCGGTAATTTTACAAGCTCCAGATTAGATGCCGCCTTCATCTTCTTCTTTTTTTTCTCTAAGTTTTCTTTTTAAAAAACAGAAATGACTCTAGGTTGATCCTGCTATTTCTTAACTGTCTCCCTACCAGCGTGGCACTTGACAAAATCCACCCAGGTACCATAAGTTTTCAAGCAAAATCTGACACTTTGATTCTTGTATTGACTTGGCACATCAGACATCTGAGCCAAATTGTACTGCATGTGAGAGCTATATAAAAACATCATTAAAAAACTCGACAGTTGCAGTTTTGTATTAAATTCTTTACCTCTCCAACATAGCCGAGGCCACAGGCAGCTGTATTCTGCACTGAACCCAGCCCTGTGTGGATGGAGGTGGCTCATCCAAGCTCAGCTGCACAGTCTTTTCCTCATGCGTTTGGTTCCTCTACATTTGTAAGTTTGGCAAGGGAGTGAGCATTTGTTTTTATCTTCCATATGGCAGGGAAAAAAAAAAAAAAAAAAAAAAAGAAGAAGAAGCAAGCCTGATGAAAGAGGGGATTAAATAAAAGGAGTTGAGCTGAGCTGAGATGAGAGGTGGAAAATTAGAAGGGATCCCAGTTCATGCTGATCCCTTCCAGGGCGCGGCTGTCTGCTTCCCGCTGAGTCCCCCACCTCCCGCTGAGTCCCGGAGACACCTCTGTCTGTTCTGTTTCCCTGTCCTCATTAGGGGAGCTCCAGTGGGAGAGCTGAGATCTTTATAGACTGGCATGGATTTTCAATTGCATCATAATTAAATTCAATCTCAGGCATATGTATTAGAAACGTTAGGTTTTTGTTTTTAAATGACCAGAACCTCGCATATTACTATATACAGGACAAGCTCTCGCTTTCTCTCAAATATACATAATATATATCAAATATTATTATAAATATTACATCATTTTCATATATTATAATTATATTAAAAATAATTATAATAGCAATATATCATAATATTTATAATACAATATATATTCCTAATGTTATAATTATAAAACATAAAATTATATTATATATTATATTTATATTTATAAAAATTATAATGCTTTATAATAAATATGTTATAGTATATATACATTATAGTATATATAATATTCATCATGAATATGAATATTATATTATTTTCATATATAATAATGGAATAACACGTGATAGCAATGTATTTGTATATGTAACTCAGTAAGTTAAGAACAAACATTTTTATTTTTATTGGCTTCTGTTTCTCAGCCTTCTGAGAGTATCATCAATCATAAACTTTATCCCTAAAGCTTGTAGCCAGGGCAACGTGAAGGGTTGTTTTTTTATCCTTTTACCCTCGAGGCAGCCTTTGTCACACATCGCCTCATTACGTTCACGCTGACCCGTTTTACACCTAAGACCGGGAACTGCTGCCGGTCTGCACAGCACAACCGTTCTCCCACCCACAGCTTCCTCCTGCCCGTTGGCTTTGACACGGGGCATCACACAGGCTGCCCTCTGGCTTCAGCTCCATTGCCTGCTCTGAGCAAAGAACCCGCTCCTTAGCAACTGATAACTGGAACTTAACTTGGAAGCTCCCTGGGCTCAGCTGCAGCCTGCTAGCTTCATTTCAGCCCCAACACGAGAACCAGGACAACCTTCTTTTTTTCAAACGGCGTTTTCAAAACCAACACTACTCACGAGCATGTTGTCAAGATCAAACTGAACAAGTCACTCCATGTGAATATATTTGTTTTAGATAGCATAGCATATAATATTGGTATGCATTGTGATATGTTTTAATCATGCATGCTACCCTGTACAGAGTCAATCCTTTAGTGAAATTTAGCATAGAGAATGATGATTAAATAAAAATAATGAGTCCATTTAGAACAGGAAACATTAAAATTTTGCTAAAGAAAGAAAAATGCATGACAGTTTTCAAAAAGTTAGATCATGTTTGAAAGTGTAAAAGGTCTTCTACCACAAGATGTTCATTTTGGCTCCATTCATGGTGAGTAAAACAATGAATCTGACATAACTTTTCTTTCTTAGGCCGTGTTGTTTGTTTCCTATACCCTGATCTCATTCGGTCCTTTTAAAACTGACATTTTATTTCCAAATTTTTTGTGCATAGGTATAGAAATAGTTGAGCTTCCTAGAGCATACAGTATCATCTGTTATTTCTTTTTCAACTAAAATTACTGCATTGACTCGTTTATAATTTCCCGGCATCTAGCCTATCTTTCAAATTCTTAAAATTATAGCTAAAAGCCTTGCAGAGACTTTTGCCAACACCTTAAGTATCTTATTAATTGAGTTTGAAAAATTGTGTCTAGACTGGACATTCAATTCATTCAATTAAAATTAATGAGAATCCATGAGGCTGCTGGTTCCGAGTTGGGTTCTTGCCAACTCATCTCTAACCAAAAGTAAAATATGCTCACTTTTGGACAAAGTCCCTGTCACAATCACCGAATGATCATAGAGCGCTTCATCATTGCCAGTGATGACCCAATACCACTTCCCACTGTTTCTAGGGTTCCCATTGTCCCATGGAATTGATGAAAATAAGTCACCAGCTCTTGGCGGTAGCTTTGACACATAGCACGATGTATTTCAGGGTATCATGAAGTCTATTGGTTTTTTGCAGGTGATTAAATAGTCTGGGCTGGCTGGGAAGATTTATTTGAAGTTGTGGAAAATAAATGTTTGAAAAAATGATTTTTAAAAACAATATTTACAGAGCAAAATTTTGAAACATTTTTATTTGTCTTATTTGATTTTCCTTAGACTCTATTCTCCACCATTTAGAAATTATTCCTATGGTCTGGTTGAAGACATAGTTGTATCGGAAAGAAACACTTTGAAAGAAAAGAATTTAATTCAGACCATTAGTAAATATACTTGTAATATTATTTTATTCTTAGCTATCCAAGTAGTAATGATTTTCTACTCTTATTTGGCATAGCAACAATATCAATGTGGGTTTCAAGAGTGTATACATGAATTTAAAATAAGGGAAAATGTATATCACAATATTCTTTTTTACTGGACTACAAGAAGACTTAGACATTGGGATGGTGTCTTTACATATTTTTATTTCCCTCATAGCTCTATTTCAACACCTCGTATCTTGGTTTAGCCATTCAAATATCACCCAGATAAACAAAATGAATGACCTGGATTTGAATTTGCCATTTTACCTATCAATTGAAGTACATGGTGGCAACTGTATTCCTTTCCCTGAAATTTTGAATGTCACAAACTTAAAGTGCATGAAGATAGACATTTAAGACTCTATCTAGTCTTGGAGCTGACTGTATAACCAAAATGGAACAGTATGGGTGCAGTTGGGGAAATGCCATTTATCACATTAGTCTAGAATTCCTTCTGTTCTGAAACAAATACCCAGGCATTATTTTTAGCTTATATATAACTTGCAAAGAGCTGTACTTGGATACCTACCAAATAAAAAATGTAAGTATAACCACAGAGACATTCTTATTCTGAAGAATAAAGGCATATTATCAAAGCTAAATAGAATTATGTGGTTTTTAACTAATTATGATTTAATTAGTAGAAACTGAATTTTTAGAACGAGGGCATTTTACTTCTTGGTCCTTTAAAAAATGCTGTAAAAAGGGTATTTCAAATGCAAATCAGTCTTTGTAATGGTTGGTGTAAATTTTGGTGACATAAAAGTGTTCTTTGTTCAGTTGCACCCTCATCCCCAATGCACCTGGAACAAAACACTCAGCTTGTGGTTCTGAGTTTCTTGTGAGATGTAGGAACCAGATTCTCCAACTTTCTATGGATTGCATTCTATGACTTTTTTGTTCTTATCCAGTTATCATGCTTATTAGCAAGATATCATTTTCAACCAGTTAAATGCATTAAAAAAATTAAGTAAGCATGTACACTTGGCTGGGTGAGAAAATGCCCATGAGCCACAGCAGAGACTCTTCTACAAGCATTGTTCCATCATCTTCCTTTTAGAATCATCCTCTGCTTCCACCTCCAGCAGTGCGAACGGCTCATTCAATGCCACCAAATCATTTCCCACTCCCCAAGGATCTGCTTTCTAGCTACCTTCTGTTTCTTTTGAAAATTCTCCACAGAAGTTACCTTCTGTATTCCACATCATTTTTTTCTCCCTAAATCACAATTCTCTTCTACTACCTCCATCATGGCATTTGATGCTGTTACACACACAATCCACTGTATGCTTTCAAGCACTTCATTATGTTTCAGTTTATCTACCTCTTTTCTGCTGTTTTAGCTATAAAATAGCCCACAGTACCTTTTGTTTTTTAAAATGAGACACAATAACCTGAGACTCTTACACAAGTGAATGCTTTCTACGATGCTTAAAATGTGTACACCTTCCAATTTTATTTACCCGGCAACATTTACCGAGCACCTATTCTGAGCTTGCCACTCTACAAGGGGGATTCTAGACAGAATAATAAGAAAATAGGCACCAGCCCTGACTCTTATGTGGCTTTCAGTCTAGTGGGAAAGACATAATAACTAATAAACTAGGCATATGATAAGTGTTTATTGATAGGTCCTTCTAAGAGAGGGTCTCAATTCTATGCCAACCCATGCTAGCCATAGGGGATTCCATTCCAGGTTAAGCAGCAGGATGTGAAAAGGAACTGTGGCAGGAAATATTTAATAACATGGTGTATTTTAAGAACTGAAAAAAATGTATTTGTATGTATAAAAGATAAAATCAGTAAGCTATGTGTATATTAAAAATATGATTCTCTGAGTAATTTATTATGTAGCTGGGGTTACTGTGGGATCTGACATCCACCCATCTGTCTGTTGAGAAGACAATTTATACAGATCTCTATAAATATCCTTGTTGGGGGTATTTTCTCATCCAAATAGACACTGTCTCTTCCATATCCCATTAGTTGCATTGGAAAGAAGCATATTGAAAGGAAATAACTTAATATGGACCATTAGTAAATATACTTGTAATGTTATTTTATTCTTAGCTATCCAAGTTCTTATGAATATAGACCATTAGAGTAATGAGTTACCAGTGGCAGAGTCTTTGCCTTGCAATTCCACAAATTCCAAATATTTTTATCTATCATCTGTCTATCATCTCAATAAATCAATCATCTATCATATATCATATCTATCATCTCAATCAATCATCTATTTATTATATCTATCTATCTATATGGATATAGTTAGTGTGCTCAATGTGTGTGTGTGTGTTTAGCAGCTTGGGAATTCTAGCTTAAACAAGTAGGTAAATAAACTGTTGGAAAGTTAAATTAGGTGTGGCTAATATCCCTAGAGGTGCTAATAATGTTTAAGCATAGAAGTTTTGTGTTTAAGCACAAGAAGTTTTTCCTATCATCTGTGGAAGGCAGTTCTAAGGACACAGATGGAGATGTGACTGTCTTGGGGAAGAGGCAATGAAAGGAGTACTTTTCATCCTAGAAAGTGCTTCTGAGGAACACTTACTGTGAGGAGCACTTTTTCCTTTTCTCTTCCTGAGTCAGGGATGGCTTGGCTCTCGATAATACTCATCGTGGGATGACTCTTCAGAGGGATGCAAGATGCACTGCTCCCTTCAGAGACAACAATTACGCCATCCATGACCTCTGTCCCTAACAGAACTCTCAGGTAGGAGCTTAATCTGTACAGTGATCCTGAATATAAATCTCTTGTCATATTGGCCAGGGTTCTCATCAGTAAATTGTTAGTAAAATTTTCCTTCTGCATGAAACTTTGAAATTCACCTATTCAAAAATAAAATTTATCTCATAAAGAAAAATATAATGTATCTTGGGAGTCTTGTACTTTACAAATAGAGTCAACACTATTAGTTCTGACTCACTAAGTCAATGTATCAGTATTCAGGCAAAACTCTGAAAAATATAAACTTGATTTTCACAAAGTAAAAAAATTACAATGATGTTATCATGATCTGCTCTCTACAACCTACTGTAACCTTTTCATTCAAAATGATCTTTCTAAACAATGTCCCCAGATGATAAAGTATGCAATAGAGTTTTTCTTATGCCAGTTTAAATTTCTGTGTATTTTCCTAATGAATTATATATCCTAATATTTATATGGCACTCTGTCACCCGCAAAGCGTTTTCACACTTTCATGTTTATTATTATCTCATCTCATTCTTTGGTAAAATAAATGGGTATTATAATTCCAATTTAAGAGGTGAAGAAGAGATTCAAAGAAGTTAATTATTTGCCCAACATCAAATAAAAAGTGATGTGCAGAGATGATAAGAGTCATAAGTATTTACTAGTCAACAAACACATCCTGGTCATTATGACATGCGTGCTGTGTACATTTCCCTAAAATGCTTGCCTCAGCCTCTGAAGGAAGGTAACATTACCTCCAATTAACTATGATTACCAAGTTAACCCAGTGAAATAAGTAGCGGACTCTAAAATTACAATGGTGTAACAAACTAAACTAAACTCAAAGCATTTCACGGTAGGCTATAAAATAGTTTCCCTCATTCAGATCAACTTTGCGTCTTTCATTTAATAATTTCTATCAAGAAATTTATTATCATAGAAAAATTTGGGGACTTTTTTCAAGTCAAAGAGTGACATATAAAATAATGTATAGTTGAAGACAGTACCTTTTTAAAACGTAGCTATTTTGAACGATAATTTTCTATCAAATTACCAATTTCTTCTTCTCCCTAAGAGAGATTTAATAGGAGAATCAGCATATGGCAGTGTTGACTTAGGTGCTGCAACATGAAATAACTGGAAATGTTTATGTCATGTTCCAACTTATTTACTTTTTTCAGACATTCCTCTTAGGGAATATTTAGATAACAGAGTAGAGAAAAAATCCTATGGAAGCTTTATCATCATCATCAAATATTTATTTCTAAGCACCACTCAAAACAAAGAAGATATAGTCCTGGCATGGTGGCTCATGCCTGTAATCTCAGCATTTTGGGACGCTGAGGCAGGCAGATCTCAGGGTCAGGAGTTTGAGACCAACCTGGCCAGCATGGTGAAACCCTGTCTTTACTAAAAATACAAAAATTAGCCAGGCGTGGTGGCAGGCACCTGTAATCCCAGCTACTCAGGAGGCTGAGGCAGGAGAATCGCTTGAACTATAGAGGCGGAGGTGGCAGTGAGCCAAGACCCCACCATTGTACTCCAGCCTGGGCAACAGAGAGAGACTCTGTCTCAAAATAATAATGATAATAATAATAATGAAGAAATAGCTTCTTCCTAAACATATAAATCTAAAAAAAGGGAAGCTAAAGACTACATATCCAGAATGAAGTATTTTTCAAATAATTAAACTTATGCTTAGAAGTAAAAATTCAAATGGGTTTAAAAGAATAATTAAAATTAAGAAATACAGGAAAATATTTGAAGGGAAACTTTCTATCTAAGAGGACATGGGTCAAAGTTGTGTAACTGGCAAATTACCATAGGAATTTTTAAAGCGAGCTTGATAAGTTTACAGAGTAGAAACAAATGAAACTATCTATGGAAGTAAAGAGTAGACGTTGTCTTCTTTTAAAAATTACATATTGCACATATTAAAGTGCCTTGTCTTTTAAAGTAAAATGCTGAGATGTTTGAAAACAAAAACAGTATTTGAGATTGTTTTAATATTTCTGAAAAGGAAGAGATTACTTCATTTTTTGGGGCTAGATACTGATATTATTATAAGATATAGCACAGTGAACTAAAAGGCACTCATGAATTTGGGATTTTTAAATCACAAGAATGAACGAATCACCATGAAGATTCAACTAGAGTAAAAACTTCAAGGGCTAGAATTCACATAATCTTAAATTACGTTATTTTTCAGGTCATTAACTCTTTAGGGACTTTACCTATCTTAATTCTTGTAAGCAAGAATACAATTAAAGATAAATTAGATTTTTTCAATATTACTTTTGAATATAAATTCTGAAGAATTATTTAATTTCTGATTCTCATGTACATTTCTATTTGACTCATTACTTGAAAACACATGTATACCTCATATTAAACAATATTAGCGTTATCAATGTGACCACAGCTCTGTAGTTATTGCTGGTCTGTGCGCACATTTTACTTCTTCATATCTCTATTGCCACATTGTTCCATTGAATTTGAGTCTCTGTTTTAAGAAGCAAAATCGAGTTGTACTAGGCACTGGAGTTAATGGGGTCATTCATTCACAAACTCTCAAAGAAGTAATAAGTTAGTTTCCATATGTAGCACTGCCCTCTACTGGGCAAAGAAAAACCTGATGTTATTAATGGTTTTCTAATTACAGTACTTAAGGGCAGCTTGGTAGAAAATACTGATAGAGATATTCAAATTGAACTACTCTGGTATTTTTTAAAGGTGTAGAGGCTGAGAATTAACATCATAGAGATGAGAATCTTAACGTTTTGTAAAGACATTTTTACTTCTTTTCCTCTTGTTTTGATTAAACATGATCTTTAATTTGATCTTAGATTCTTTTGAAGTTTCAACATACGAGAGAGATGGCATATTGCATTATTAACTAGTAATGTGATTATGAAATTAAAGTCAATTTGGCATTAATTCAAGGGTTTTTATTTGAGTTTGTTCTTGGGATACAGAGACAAATATTACCTTTATTTTGTAATTTGTTTATAATTTATTTTGTTTATAACTTTATATTGATAATCAGTTTATATTTGGATGATAATATTTGAATGTTTGCTTTAAGGTATACCTTCTGTAGGGTATCAACAAGAGACTGTGAAGTGTTATCTTTTCTCTTTTTCTCCTTACTCTGTTGCAATGCAGGGCAGGGGTTTTAGAAATTTATACCATAACCAGACTCTGCTAATTACCATTAAAGACAAAGGTTCAATAAAAGTTTTTAGTGTGCTCATACACAACAACTCTAAGTAATGTTGAATAACGTTGGAAAATATGATTAGTTGCATCAGTAAATGTAAAAAATTTGGATCAAACTGGGTAATATAGTCAGCAGTAGGCGTCAGAACATGCAGAGACGGCAAACACACACACAGGATTTTCCTACATTGTTTCCATGATTGCAGATCTAATGAAGCTAACATCTTTTTAAATTTTGCATGTCATATTAATATTTGTTTGTCTCAACCAAACTTTTACAAGATACAGAATGGCAGCCAACTCAATAATATTCCCTTTCAGGTATCTGTAATGATATTCCCTGTATTTGTTGGGGAAGAAACAAACTTTAAAGAATCAGCCGAATTAAGGCAGAATTTACAGCCATCTGTGAAAACAGGATACTTTGAAGACATTTGCTAGTTAAGCTGGGTGTGGTGGCTCATGCCTGTAATCTTCAGCACTCTGGGAGGCTGAAGAATCACTTGAGCTCAAGAGTTCAAGACCACCCTGGCCAACATGGTGAAACTTCATTTCTACTAAAAATGCAAAAATTAGCTGGGCTTGGTGGTGTTTGCTTGAAATCCCAGCTACTTGGGAGACTGAGGCACAAGAATTGCTTGAACCCTGAAGGCAGAGGTTGCAGTGAGTCGAGATTGTGCCACTGCATTCCAGCCCAGGTGACAGAATGAGACTCCATCTCAAAAAAATAAATAAATAGAAAATCTATTTGTCGGTTAGGAGCAAAGGGGATATTGGATGGCAGGGTAAGATTCTTTTTGAAAATATTTTTTGTTGACTCTTTCTCATTGAAATATTACTTTAAATTGAAAGTGAAAGGTCTTAGACACCTTTCAGTTAAGAGTGTTTTTCCGAGAAATATTTACCAACAATTTTTTGAATAATGACAATCCAAAAACCATATTTTTCAGTAAAACTTTATTTGTAAGAATTCCAAAGAGATTGAAATATTAACAGTATCTCTTTCTTTTAAGTGATATGGCTGGCAGGGACACAGTAAATGCCCGAAATGGCTTAAATCCTATTACTGAACATTCTTGGGGCTATTGTGAACACTTACCATACCTTCAATGCACAGTCTAAAAATGAAAGCATCCACCATGATATTACCCCACCCAATATCCTTGATGATTTTCTGTCATGTATTGGTTAAAATCTAAAATCCCCCTTATGGGTGTGAGACCCTGCAGGTCTAACCTCTCTTCTCTCTCACCCTTGATGTCCACTATGCAAGCCAGGTATACCTACACACAGTCACTCAACGCCAGTGAGCAAACCATATTAAATTCTTCCATTTCTCTGAAACAGAAATTGTTTAGAATGAACAGAGGGGAAATAAAAAGGATGCGATTGATCCATACTATAATGAATAGAAGATACTTAAAATCTTGTCTTCACAATCGGTAACTTAAATTTAGCAGTTCTTTCTTTTATGAATGTAAGCAGACAAGCATCATAAGAAGTACATGATTCGTGCAGATCACATAACCAAAAAAAAGAAACAGTCCTTGAGGCTTTCTTATCAATAGAAATCATCTTTATTTTTGTAATATATTGTACTTGTTGCAGATACTTAAATTATAATTGACTCATCATTACTTTAAAATTGTAGTAAATATAATTTTAGAACTTTCTTAATAATCAGTAATGAAGCATAAATTTCATTACACATTTTTAATGATTAGACAATTGTGTTTATAACTCTGTCATCATATTTTTAACTGTTATGCATTTAATATTTTATTTATTTAGTCCATTTATAATTAATGTAATCATCAATATATACATTTTATTCTTCTATTTGTTTCCTAGCCTTCTTTGTATTAATCAAATATATTTTTGTCATTTTTCCCTAAAATTACATTATTAATTAAATGTTATTTTAATATTCTTTTAATAATTACCTTGGAAATTACACAGTCTATGTCACATTATTTCTTTACATGTGAAAAAACTCTAAAAGGAGCTAAATATCACATTGATAATAGCATCTCATAAAATAAATACAGAACTCATCCAAGTAACTTTTGAATGGCCTATGTCTTCAGTCATATAATGGAATGGAATATAATCTAAAGTTAAAAATGGAATATAATTTAAAGTTAAAAAGAAACAAACAGACAATTTAGACTTCATCTAGGGAATTTTTTATTGTTAGTGTTGTCAAAGTAGAAATTCTAAACGACTTTATGTGTACAGTGGAATTAAGCAAATGAATAACTATGTAAATATTTGGGAACCAGAGCTTTTTTTTCCTGTGGGAGAAAAGTTTATGTATAAGGACTGAGGCAAAGAGAGGGAGATCCTGGTGATGAATTGCACCAAGGTTTGTTGTTTAACCAGCATTTTCTAATTATTAGGGTGAAGTGACAGTCATCCTAGATTTGTTCATACTATTTATTAGTCTGTTTTCACGCTGCTATAAAGAACTACCTAAGAGGTTTAATTTATAAACTAAAGAGGTTTAATGACTCACAGTTCCACATGGCTGGGGAGGCCTTGGGAAACTTATAATTATGGTGGAAAGCAAAGTGGAAGCAAGGCACTTCTTACATGCTGGTGGGCAGAAGGGGAAAATGTCACACTTCTAAACCATCAGTTCCCCTGAGAACTCACTCACTATCGTGAGAACAGCATGGGCAAAACTGGCCCCATAATTCAATCACATCACAACAGGTCCCTCCCTCAACACATGGGGATTACAATTTGAGATGAGATTTGGGTGGGGACACAGAGCCAAACCATATCCTTCTGCCCCTGGGCCCTCCCAAAATTCATGTTCTTTTCACATTTCAAAACCAATCATGCCTTCCCAACAGTCTTCCAAAGTCTCAGCTCATTGCATCATTAACTCAAAAGTTCAAGTACAAAGTCTCATCCGAGATAAGGCACGTCCCTTCTGTCTATAATACTGTGAAATAAAACGCAAACTAGTTACTTCCAAGATTAAGTGGGGGTACAACCTTTAGGTAAATGCTGCCATTCCAAATGGGAGAAATTGGCCAAACAGACTTCATGCAAATCCAAAACCCAGAAGGGCAGTCATTCAATCACAAAGCTCAAAAGTAATTTTCTTTGACTCCATGTCTCACAACCAGGGCACCCTGATGCAAGAGATGGGTTTGCATGGCCTTGGGCAACATCACTGCTGTGGCTTTGCAAGGTACAGCTCCTGTGAACTGCTTTTGCAGGCTGGTGTTGAGTGCCTCCAGCTTTTCCAGGCACAAGGTGCAAGGTGTCAGTGGGTCTGCCATTCTGGGATCTGAAGGATGATGGTCTTCTTCTCACAACTCTACCAGGCAGTGCCCCTGTAGGAACTCTGTGTGGGGCTTTAACCCCACATTCCATCTCTGTATTGCCCTAGTTGAGGTTCTCAATGAGGACTCCACCCTGCAACAGACTTCTGCCTGGACATCCAGGCATTTCCATACATCTTCTGAAATACAGGCTGAGACTCTCAAAGCCCATCTCTTGTCTTCTGTGCACCCACAGTCCCAACATCACATGGAAGCCATGAGTGGTAGGGGCCTGCACCCTCTGAAGCAATGGCCCAGGCTCTACCTTGGCTGCTTTTAGCCATGGATGGATATGGAGCAGTTGGGACACAGGGCATCATGTCCTGAGGCTGCATAAAGCAGTGGGGCCCTGGGCCTGGCCAATGAAACCATTTTTCCCTTCAAGATCTCCAATCCTGTGATAGTAGGATCTGCCCTGATGCTCTCTGAAATGCCCTGGAGACATTTTCCCATTATCCTGGCTATTAACATACATCTCCTCATTACTTATCCAAATTTCTGAAGATGGGGTCTTGAATTTCTCCCCAGAAAATGGGATTTTCTTCACCACTGCATGGTCAGGCTGCAAATTTTCCAAACTTTTTGGTTATGCTCCCCTTTTAAACATAAATTCCAATTTCAGATTGTCTCTTTCTGAATGCATATGGCTGTACACTTTTAGAAAGAGCCAGGTCACCTCTTGAATGCTTTACTGATTAGAAATTTCTTCTGCCAGGTACTCTAAATCATAATTTTCAAGTTCACATTTCCACAGATCTCTGGCAGGGACAAAATGACTTCAGTTTCTTTGCTAAATCATCACAAGAGTGATCTTTGCTCTCTTCATCTCCATCTGAGACCACCTCAGCCTGGAGTTCATTGTCCATATCACTATTAGCATTTTGGTCAAAATCATTAAACAACTTTCTAGGAAGTTCCAAAGCTTCCCAAGTCTTCCTGTCTTTTTCTGAGCCCTCCAAACAACTTTAACTTCCGCCCATTTCCCAGTTCCAAAGTCACTTCCACATTTTCAGGTTATCTTATAGCAGTGCCCCACTCTGCTAGTACCAATTTTCTGTGTTAGTCCATTTTCACCCTGCTATAAACAACTACCGAAGACTGGGTAATTTATAAACAAAAGAAGTTTAATTGACTCACAGTTCCTCCTGGCTGTGGAGACCCCAGGAAACTTATAATCATGGCAGAAGGTGAAGGGGAAGCAAGGTACATCATATATGGCAGCAGATGAGAGAGAGAGAAAGAGAGAGAGGAAGTGCCACACTTTGAAACTATCAGATCTTATGAGAACTCGCTGACTATCATGAGAACAGCGTGGGGAAACCACACCCTAAATCCAATCACCTCCCACCAAGTCCCTCCCTTGACATGTGGGATTACAATTCGAAATGGTATTTGGGTCAGACACAGAGCCAAGCCATAGCATTCTAGGCAGAAGTTTCTCAAAAAGATGATGTTGAAAACTTTGTTGTCAAACTTGAAGAAAAGAAAGTCCTAATGGGGCAGAAATGAAGAGGGAAGCAGCACAGCAAGTGGGAGCTGACACCATGAGCATCACAAGTATTTGGTACTTAGACAAAGCTCCTAGGGCTGCTTACTGGGAGGTTACTATTCAAGAAGGACATGAGAGAAAAATACTTGATTGTGTACAAGGGAGGGAGCTTAAAATAAAATCCTTGCCTAATGCTGGGTGCCTCAAAGTGCTGTCCTGCTCAGCAGATAAGAAGATTAGAGGAACTACATACTGTCACTGGAAAATGGTTGGGATGGCTGCCACTAAATCATCCTTGGATGAATGGAGGGAAAAGGCAACTGCCAGAGCTACTAAAATCTAGGTGTGAGTTGCTGTGTATAAAATTAACATGATATAAGTGAAAAGCCCATTGAAACCTCATGGCTCTGAAAGGGGGCAAAACAGCCCCTAGAAGAGACATGTTTGCCTCTCCATAAACAAATCAACTAACAAATAAATATACCTTAAATAGTTTGTATATGTCGGCCAAACCTCATGTCGGTATGTAATCTCCAGGGCCTTGAGGGAGGTGATTTGAACATGGAAGTGGATTTCTCATGAATGGTTTAGCACCATCCCTCTTGGTTATCTCCTTATAATAGTAAGTGACTCATGAGATCTGGCTGTTTAAAAGTGTGTGGCACCTCCCTTTCTCTCCCCTGATTTCACCACATGAAATTTCTGCTCCTGCTTCACCTTCCATCATGAGTGAAAGTATCTGGAGGTTTTCCGGAAGCAAATGCTGCCATGTTTCCTGAACGATCTGCAGTACCATGAGCCAATTAAATGTATTTTTATATAAATCATCCAGTTTCAGATATTTCCTCATAGAAATGCAAGAATAGCCTGACAGAAAATTGGTACTGAGGAGTAAGGCATTAATGGAAAGATACCTGAAGAAGAAGACTAGAAGACTCAGAAGAAGACTAGAAGACTCAGAAGAAGACTAGAAGATGAAAGAATGTTTGAAACTTCTTAGAGACTGGTTAATATGTTGTTGTTACTAAAATGCTGATAGTGATAATGAACGGTGCAGTCCAGGCTGACAAAGTTTCAGATAGAAATGAGGAACTTTTGGGGAACTAAAGCAAAGGTCACCTATGTTGTGCCTTAGCAAAGATAGGCACTGCATTCTGTTCATTCCCTAGGGATCTGTGGATGTTAGAACCAAAGAGTGTTGATTTAGTTCAGCGATGAGACAAAGAAAGAGATGAGAGAAAATCATGTGGGAGTAAAGAAATGGGCTAAAGTTCTACTTATATTTAAAAGGGAAGTAGAGTACAGAAGTTTGGAGAATTTGCAGGCTTACAGTGTGACAAAGAAAGGAAAAACCTTCATGGGAGAGAAATTCAAGCAGGCTGTGGAGCAACCACTTGCTAGAGAAATTTGCATAACTCAAAGGGAGCCCAATGCTGGTAGCCAAGACAATGGGAAGAAGGCCTCAAAGGCATTTTAGAGACCTCCATGGCAGCCCCTTCCATCATAGGCCCAGAGGCCTGGGAAGGAAGAATGGTTTTATGGTTCAGGCCCAAGTCCTCACTCCCCTGTGTAGCCTCTAGAAGTGGCTCTCCACATCCCAGCCAATTTGGCTCCAGCCTCATCTCAAAGGGCTCCAGATACAGCTTGAGCTGCTGCTCCAGAGGGTGCAAGCCATAAGTTTTGGCAGCTTCTATGTGGTGTTAAGCCTTAGGTGCATGGAGTGCAAAAGCAAAGAATGCTTAGCAGCCCCTGCCTAGATTTCAGAGGATGTGTGAGAAAGCTTGAATACCCCACACAGAAGCCTGGTACAGGTGTGGAGTCACCACACTGAACCTCTACTAGGTCAGTGGCAAGGGAAAATGTGGGGTTGGAGCCCCCATGCATAGTCCCTACTGGGGTACTGCCTCATGGAGCTGTGAGAAGGAGGCCATCATTCTCCAAATCCTATAATGGTAGATTCACTGACAGCTTGTACCATGTGCCTGGAAAAGCCACAGACACTCAACAACTTGTGAAAACAGCTTCAGGAACTGAAACTTGCAAAGCCAGAGGGATGGAGCTACCCAAGTGCTTGGGAGCCCACCAGCGTGCCCAGTATGTGGACATAAAGTCGAAGGAAATTATTTTGGAACTTTAAGTTTACTGTCTTGCTGGGTGTTGAACTTGCATGGGGCCTGTAGACCCGTTTTGGCCAATTTCTCCACTTTTAAAATTTTAATTTGATTTAATTTAGTGTTTTAGACAGAGCATAACTAAGTCATTCAGGCTGGAGTGTAGTGGCACCATCTTGGTGCATTGAAACATTTGCTTCCCATATTCAAGCAATTCTCCTGCCTCAGACTCCTGAGTCATTGGGATTACAGGTGTCCACCACCACATCCAGCTATTTTTATTTTTATTTTTCAATAGAGATGATGTTTTACCATGTTGGCCAGGCTGGTCTCAAACTGCTGACCTCAAGTGATCCTCCCACCACCCAAAGTGCTGGGATTAAAGGTGTGAGCCACACCTGACCCAATTTCTCCCTTTTGGAATGGGAATATTTACACAATGCCTGTACACCATTGTATATTGGCAGTAAATAAGTTTTACAAAAATTATTTTACATGCTCATAGGTGGAAGAAAGTCATATCCAGACGGGATTTTGGATTTGGGACTTGGAAATTTTGAGTTAATGCTGGAATGAGTTAAGAACTTGTGGAAGACTATTGAGAAGGGATTATTGTATTTTGAAATGTGAGAAGGACATGAGAATGAATGGCTGATGTGGTTTGGCTGTGTGCCCTCCCAAATCTCACCCTGAATTGTAATACCCATAATCCCCATGTGTTGTGGGAGAGACCCGGTGGGAGGTAATTGAATCATGGGGGCAGTTTCCCTCATGTTGTTCTCATGATAGTGAGTGAGTTCTCTAGAGATATGATGGTTTTATAAATATCTGGCATTTCTCCTACTGGTACTCATTCTCTTTCCTGCTGTCCTGGGAAGAGGTGCCCTCCACTATATTGTAAGTTTCCAGGGGCCTCCCCAGCCATACAGAACTGTGAGACAATTAAACCCTTTTTCTTTATAAATTACCCAGTCTTGGGTGTTTTCTTGTAGCAATGTAAGAATGAATTGATACAATGGCCTTACACAAAATTCATCTTCCATTAAAAATTAATTGCAACCAAAAAGTTACAGAAAAAGCAGATTAACTTGAAAGAGAATCATCCATCAAATAAGAATTGGAAATGATAGATAACATTGAAATAAGCCCTAAAATAGCACCAAAGTGGATAAAATGATTAAAGATGGGGGGGATATTTCATTTATAACAATTGCTAAGTAAGAGTCTACTCCTTCAAAATTAATATATCAAAATAGTCATTTTATCTTTTTCACATTTTTGAGAGTTGGAAGTTTCAAAAAAAGTTTATGGTGGACAATATTTATCTCTGATTCACTCTGGAGGCTGGAGCAGGAGGGTCCACTCCCATCACAGCCCTGTACTGACATGTCTGTTTCATTGGGACTGTCTGACTTCTCTGTTTTTCTCCACGGCACATGATGTCTTACCTTCCAGGCCTTTCAAAGGCAGGTGCTATATCCGGTGACATGGCATCTGGCTTTCAAGAGAGGGTTTCCCAAGAGTGAGCTTTCCAAGAGGCTGTCTTTGGAAAATACAGACTGCCACAACAGATAAGACAGAAGATTCCCCACAGGAAAATAGAGAGCTTGTAAAGCGTGTGTATGCAAGTACATAAGGAGTTGGAAATGCAGAACTGGAAAGTGTTAAAGAAAAATAGACAAGAGAGGAGGAGTGTTGCCTTCTGTCAACTGGGAATATCAGAAGGAAAAATTGTAAACATTTTAGAAGATCTAAAACTCTGGTTTTCTTCAGATATGAAAAAATTCTTGATTCTCTCTATCAAAGGAATGCTTTGAATATTGAGCAAGATAAAAAATTCAAACCTAGGCACATTGTGGTAAAATGGCAAAATATCAAAGACAAAGAGAGACACGAAAAATTCAATAGGTAAAAAATACAAAATTAGCAGGGCGTGGTGGTGCATGCCTGTAATCCCAGCTGCTTGGGAGGCTGAGGCAGGAGAATGGCTTAAATCTGGGAAGTGGAGGTTGGGGTGAGCCGAGATTGTGCCATTGCACTCCAGCCTGGGTAACAAGAGTGAAACTCCATCTCAAAAAAAAAAAAAAAAAATTCACTAGGTAGAAAAGCCAGATAATGTACAAAGAAGGCTAATCATACTGTATGTTATAGTTTTAAGAGGCAGAGAAACCAGTGGCTGCTGGAGTATCCAAAATAGGTTTCCTGGAAGAACTGGGTGTAAACCAGTTTTTAAAGCCTGAGATTTGAATAGTGGTTAGAAACCAAAGTTCTTTTCCTGGGCACACACATTCTACAAGTATATGATTTGAACATGGTAGAATACATTATTTTATTAAAGGTAATGATAATAGTTAATGATTATTCAATGTTTATAAGTACAGAATGATTTTTAGGCATTTTTCAAACATTGTATCATGTAATCTCTAAAATAATGTTGGGAGGTGCCTATTGCTTTTGTCATTTTATAGACAAAATTTAATGGCCAGAGTAACTGAAAGTAAGTAGAAGAATCAGCATCATACCCCAGATAGGTTTCTGACTATATTCAAAGGTCTTAATGGCCACACGGTACTCATCTAAAGAGACCAAGAACGCCACCAATTCATAACACCTCTACCATACTTTCCACGAAATTCACAAGAGTTTACTGTAGGTGAATACGCACATGGGGAATGTGATTTCTCTCAAAAATACAACTGTGTTTGTAGAACAGCAAAAAACTTTTATAATGGGGGTGGCAGTGGGTTTTGCTTTTTTATCTTGCTTTTCTAATAACAGCAACCCTCAAAAAAATAAATCTCAAATGAAATATTCTTTATGGAACAAAAAGCACTTGCCTTACTACATTAATGCTAGAGGAAGGAGATTGATGTTTTCTTACCTTTTACTTTTATTCACTCTTCCTTCTATGCTGTTTAGAAAATAATGGATATAAAAAAATTGCTTTAACACTTCAGACAAACCCAAATTGTGGTCTTTGCAATCAGCCTTCAGCCCTCCCCTGTTACCAATCATGCCCTTTGGAGTGAAGACTGAAATTCTGCCATATCCTTCAGATTAACAATGTATACACACTCTTACATGCATTCTCATGGATTGGATTTTAAATTCTGACATAAGGGAAATGATTATTTTATCTGAAATATGTTAACCTTATTAAAAAATATGTGATCCTACTTACGATAAAACCATGTAACAAAATTGTAACCAGGCTTTGTATGCCCCACAGGGCCGGGAAAAACATTCAGGTATAGTATTTTACCAAAATTCCCCTTAATTTTCTCATAGATGGTCATAATAGTTCAAAATATTTATAGACTTTTTTCTCTTGATTGGCATGCAGGCCATATGAAATTGGGTCAGGAAAGAACATCAAAGTCTTTTAAAGCGTGTTTCCAACTATGCATTTTCCTTTTATACATTTTTTTAAATCTTTTTTGGGGTCTTAGACACATTCTGTCTCTAAATTTACAGGCTGATTTACAGACACATTTGATCTGTGTCTGGGCTGGGGATACTCATTCCTGGCTCTATCCTGGAAAGGTTTGTGACAGACCCTTGCATTCTTCAGAGGGAAGAAACCATAAGAAAATCTAATAGTGATTTTCTGCAATACTAACCTTCTTGCAATACGATTCTGTCTTCTAGCATTACTTCATTCGTTAGATTGTACTTCATCACTATTGCAGCTTGCCTGTATATTATCATTTTTCTTTTCCCCCAGCGCATAGATAGAAATAAACAATTCTTAAATGAATGAGAATATTGTAGTGTAGGATGTGAATTTTACTTTTATGTGTATGGTGGGTGGGGATAATGGGATAAAATACTACAAATAGGACGTAGTGTATACTATTCAGGTGATGGGTACACCAAAATCTCACAAATCACGACTGAAGAACTTACTCATTTAACCAAACACCAACTGTTCTCCAATTACCTATGGAAATAAAAAAAATTAAGCAACAACAACAAAATAAAAGCCATTTAATTAACCAATAGTACCAGAATTGATAGGACCCACAATTTGTCCTTCAATCTCATGTATTCAAGTAACATCCATTTTCTAAAATTCTTTTGCTTAAAACAGCAAGTATATTGAATGTGGGAACAGTTAAACAATGTAAATGAATCATATGGTAACAGTTGGTGCACACACATGCACACCGATATAGCCTGTCAAATATATATATATATACACACACACACACATGCAGATAGGTGAAATTAATAACAAAGTGAAATTCACACACACACGTGTGTATGTATATATATATATATATACATATATATATATATGTATATGTATATATATATATATATATATACATATATATATATATATATGTATATGTATATATACACACATATATATTTCTCAACATACGTATATTGGTTGATTTAAAACCCAGTCTACTGCTGGTCTGAGGCACAAAGTTACTAGTTCTTGAATAAGTAAAAGATCTTCTTTGACTCATTTTTGGTATTCTCTATTTCTAATCATGACACTGTCATTCAGGTAGTTCTTCAAATAACACTGAGGACATTCACCATACACTGCTTTCTATTATCAAACATAGCCAGCTACCCACTGTGTCTATTCTACCCCCAAATATATACTGTGCCAGTTTCTCTACTTCTCTACCACCACCTCCCTAGTACCAGCTACCTCAGCCTGCACTTGGTTGATTTTTCTAATATTTTCCTCACATTCACTCCTGGTCCTCACTAGGACATCATCATCACATTTTAAAACTGTCATTCTTCTTTAAGTGCCTCCAAGGGAAGAAAAACAAGTAGAAGTGAGTAATTTAGATATGAAGATATATTATAAACTTTCATAACTAAGACAGTTGGCACTGGCCCAGCAATAGGCAGAGTCATCAGAAAAATATAATGGAAAGGGTGAAAGTGGCACAGATAGACATAAAGTTGATACATGACAGATTTGGCCATGCAGATCAGAAGGGAAAAATGGATTATTTGATAAGGCATGCTGGGAAAATGAATAATTTATATGTAAATCAACAGAATTGGACACTTCTTTTTGTATGCAAAAAATACATTTTAGGTCATTCAAAACTGAGATTAAAAAGCAAAGCTGAAACAATTCTAGATAAAATAGGAGAATATATTTATTACTTCAGTTTTTGAGTCAGTCACAAAAAGCAAAACAATGAAGAAAATGTTGATTCATATTGATTAGAGTAGCCATATTACAGTATAGAAACCAAAAAAAAAATAAAGCAAATGCTGTGTTTGAATATTTGTTTGAATATTTGTTTGAATATTTGTGCTCCCTCACACCCCTGCAAATTCATACGTTGAAATCTAATTCTCTATGTGAGGGTATTTGGAAGTAGGGCTTTAGGGAGGTAATTAGGCCATGAGGGGGAAATTCTCATGAATGGAATTAGTTTCCTTATAAAAGAGCCCCAGAGAGTTCTCTCAGCCCTTCATCCATGGAAGGAGACAGTGAAAAGACAGCAGTCTCTAAAGAGCACCTCTACCAATTCCTTGATCTTGGACTTTCCAGTTTACAGAACTGTGAGAAATAAATTTCTATTGTTTATAAGTCACCTGGTGTATGGTATTTTGTTACAGCAGAAAAACTGATGAGGAAAAAATTCTTATAATGTGCTTAATAATATACATATGTAAATTAAAATGGCAGAACACAGTTGGGAAAATAAAACATCAAAGCAATGAACAACCCATATTTACAATACAAAAAGATGTAAGTATAAGTAAACTATGCAAATAACTCAATAGAAAATCAGGAGATATAAATGGACAATGTGTAGGAGAGAATATCAGAATGGCCAATGAATTTCTGGAGATTTTTAAATGCATATTTAGCTGAGATGTAAAACCATAGGAAACTACAATTTCACATCGATCAGATTGGCAAAAAATAAAAAATTGGATAATACTAGGGACAGCGACATGCAAGTTTTTATTTGCTTGGGTGATAGTTTACTAATTTTTCTGAGTTTTTATATAATAAGTTAATGAGTATTAAGAGTCTTGTGATATTTTCCTTGTATGTTAACACAATTAAATCACTGGTATGTTTTGGACTTTAAATCAGTGTGTCCTTTGTGCATTTAAAAAAAAATTTCTGCTTTTTCCCCCCAAATAATTTATAATAGCTCTAGAAACTGATATACTCCTGAGAAAAGATGAAAAAATATTAACTTTGCCTGGCTTAATTTAGAAGAAAAGTAAATTATTCAAGTGAAAGCAACTTGAAAGTGCAACCAGAACAAAACTAGCAATTGAGGTGCAATTTCTGTACTTAACACTGCCTTGTATTTTATGGTTGAGGTACAAGATTAAAAAATCACAGGTATAGAAGCTTGTTTCCTTAATCTAATAATTACTATTTTTAAGGAGTACAGTTAACTGTAGAAAATATTTTGCTTGCACCAATGTGACAATTCACTTTCCACTTACTCTTTGTCCACTCTTTGGTGGAATGAACCATAGTAATAGTAAAAAAAAAAAAAAAAAAAAAAAAAAAAAAAAACAACCAACCAAGCAAGAAACAAGCAAATGAGAAAAGAAAATGCTGTGAAGGAAGTCACAGGAAGTGTAGTTATTTTATGTCAGAGATTTATGCACTTTGCAGTCAATATTTGAAGAAAATATTCATCTTGTAGCTTCTGTAAGCATTTTACAAGTGTCTCATTATAAATAACTAGACTGAAGAGCATTTTTTTACAAGTACAGAGATACTGTCTTGCAAGAAGGCTTGAAGGATGTGTTCAGTAGGTGGAGGACCATGAGAAGCTGCTTTATATTTCTGCATTTTGAATTCTTATTACATGGCTTTCTGTTGTCATTGAGAAAAGAAGCTGAATCCAAGCTTAAATATATTTGTATACTTTTTTGATGGCAAGCAATGTATGAATAGATATGTATTGATGTATTAACCTTTTCTCCTAAATTCTCAGTAAGCTCTTTACTCTCTATCTACGTATTTAAATGTTCAGTGCTCATATCCAGCTGGATAGTTTTACAAATTATCTTAGTACATAAGAAATATTCAGTAATATTCCTGAATAAATGAATATCTACAACTACCACTATTATGTGCTGACTTAGATGAGAAAATGAATACTGACTCAGTATTAACAAGAAATCTCATGAACAAACTCAGTCTATGAGATTTAGCTCCCTAAATTTAAATTATATTTATGTGAATAATTATCTTCTGAAACTCTTAAAATTAGTTATTTCAATTCCTTCAGAAGAAAAATATCGTTATCATTAAAATATATACTTAGAATACTCTCTGGCAAAAATTTTAATTTATATTTTAGCTTATTATATGAATCAAGGATAGCAGAATTCATTCCATTCTTTGGAATTAAAAAAATAATGTAAGCACCATAAGACACGACATGTTAGGGCACTACCAAGTAGAGTATTGGAATGCAGCTTGGATTTAAGAAGCCAAGCAGTCTGGAACCCAGTCCTGGAAAACAAAATAACTATGTGACTTTGGGGAAGCAAATTAAACTCTCTAAACTTCAGATTTTCATCTGAAAAAAATGGAATAGTAATATTATCTACTTCATAGGGTCATAGGAAATTTGTATGTCAAGTGCTTAGAATAGAAGCTAGCAAATGATGTGGCTGTTATCTATAACAACAGCAGCAGCAACAACAGCAATCATAAAATAATCGTTACTGTTTCAGCAAACTGCCTTACCAACAATGGGAATTTAGCATTAACTATATTGATCGGCTTAATAGGCACTTGTTTGTGGCAGATGTGTCTACCTGGCATAAATAACAGTGTATATAGCATTCTTACCTTACATATAAATGATGAAGAATGCATCTGAAAGTTTTCTTTACAATATCTTCCAAGGTTCTAATGAATGAAAGGTTTATTTTGTCTTATTGTAGTCTTGCACAGCCTTTTAAAGCGTCTGACTCTTTTTGGATATTTTCCCCTCTATTAAGTTTCTCTTTAGTGCATTGCAGAATTTCTGAACTCTCAGTACTGATGTTTCACTGACTCCCATTATGACTGAATTGCACAATGACAAATGGATAATTTAGAAGTTCCAACTACTTGTCTTTCAATATTAATATTGTTTAAAAGAAGAAATTTTCCTGCGAACTTGTAAAGTACTATTGAATTAGACTAAAGTAATGATAAATGTAGATTTGGACAGAACTTGGAGAATGTGAATTTTAAGGTTGACACTGTATAAATAATTCATGTAGAACCATATGTTAAAATGTATTTATTCAAGTAATAATGTAACTGTCAATTTGCAGGGGTTTTTTTGAAATTATTAGCATTATTTCTTTCAAATACGTACTTCCTTGATTCCAAAATAAAAGACTTTTCCAAACTAAGAACCTAACATCCCATTGTGTGTACTTAGATAAATCTAAAGGATAAGTTTTTCTGTCTCATTAATAAACAGATATATTTTAAGACTTTTTTCATAAAGCCAAATAAATATCAGTAGAGAACAATATTTGAGTTTAATGCAGAAATCATAGAATTATCAAATTTTTAACCCTCAAATTTCCTAGATTGTTTTCAAGGAAGATAGTATCCTGAATCTTTGAGGGAAGTAATATTTCCAGTAAATGCTCCTGTAAAAGTATCATGTTTTGTATCAAAATTATTTTTAAATCCCCTCCTCCCTCTAGACCATAAAACTCTTGACTCTTGAGAATAAGGATACTGATTGATATGAGTTGCCTATGTCTTCACCCAAATCTAATCTTGAATTGTAGCTCCTATAATTCCCACACATTGTGGGAGGGACCTGGTGGGAGATAATTGAATTGTGGGTGTAGTTTCTCCATACTGTTCTAGGTAGTGAATAAGTCTGACAAGATATGATGGTTTTATATGGGGATTTCTCTTTGGCTTGGCTCTCATTCTCTCTTCTCTGCCACCATGTAAGACGTGCCTTGATTGTGAGGCTCCCAGCCTTGTGGAGATATGAGGCCATTAAATCTCTTTTTCATTTTTCTTTCTTTCTTTCTTTCTTTTTTTTTCTTTTTTCTTTTTCTTTTTTTTTTTTTTTTTTTTTTTTGAGAGATAGAGTTTTGTTCTTGTCGCCCAGACTGGAGGCACAATCTCGGCTCACTGCATCTTCTGCCTCCCAGGTTCAAGCAATTCTCCTGCCTTAGCCTCTTGAGTAGCTGGGATTACAGGCATGAACCATCATGCCTGACTAATTTTTGTATTTTTAGTAGAGACAGCGTTTAACCATGTTGGCCAGTCTTGTCTTGAACTCCTGACCTCCAGTGATCCACCCACCTTGACCTCCCAAAGTGCTGGGATACAGGTGTGAGCCACCATGCTGCCATCTCTGTTTTTTTCCATAATTACTTATTCTTGGATATGTCCATATCAGAAGCATGAAAACGGACTAACACACTGCTTTTCCTCACTTTCCTATCTCTGTCATATTTCAGAGGGATAGTTTGTACTCTATGTGTTGAATCAAGAGCCTATATATTTTTGGTCATTTGTAAGTAAAAGTCAGCATTAATTTAAATGACAATATAAGATTTCTCCATTTTTAAATGTTTGATTGTGCTATGTGATATATGTAAAGAAAAATCCATAAAGCTTATGTATAGTTATATGTTTTAATAATACTTCTCTGTGAACCCACAGAGAAATTCATTTTCTAGTTATTATGGTCCTTACTAGAAAGTGTGAAAAAAGAGAAATCTTTTTAGTTCAATTAAAAAAATGCCAATACTCCCCTCATAAAGCAAACAAACTTAAAGAATTTCCCATTGCACTTAGGATGCATAAGACTCTCAACCTATAATTGAGAAAAACTTTAAAAACTGACAAACTCATACGTTTTTTTGGATCCATCAGAGAGCAGAGTTTGCAAGATATACAGATGAACTGAGTTCCACATGGTGATAAGCACCTTCAAGAAGGGAGTGAGACACAAAAATCGTTCTGCCTTTGGCATAGAAAGTCAGAGTCAGTAACAGTCATAATAGCAGGTAAGAAGAAAATAAGTGATATTGCAAGGCATTGTAAGTGTAGGCTAGTGTGACAATTTAAAAGCTTGAGACACAGGGCATTGGTTCTACCTACAAGCTTTCACCACAGACCTCCACCTATTGTTTATGAGAATGATTGGGTGGGCAGAGCAAAAGATTCAAGAGAGATCTGACTCTCCCTTAATGAGCAGTGGCACTAAAACCCATCCCTTTCCTGAACAAGCACTTTTCTAAGCAAAAGTCACCTGCACTAAAAGAACACCCTGGAAATCTCTGTTGCAGGCAAATGTCACCAGTGGCCAGGAGAACAGTAGAAGCACAAATCACCAGCTTGTGAGGAGGGCAGAACGCCTGTTGTACCCAATTCTGCAGTGATACCAAACAAAGAGCTGCTACCAGAGGAAAAATGGGAAACACATTTCTACCCAAGACCTTTCTCACTATATATGACAGATTTTAGGTGCCATGGAATGAGTGAGAAAGCTCCATCCATCAGACTAATTATTCAGGACCTGCCTGAGCCTGAATCTAGAGCATAAGAATCTAAAAATTCCACCTTTTAACATCAGTAATTTGCACTGATAACAAATGATAGTAACTTACTAGGGGAAAGGCAAAAGTATGGAGAGAGACATCTGTGGGGAATATCTGTGCCTGGCTTTCTGAAAGCAGATAAACAAACATTTGAAAAAGATCTTCATGTAATGCAGGAATCACACTAAGTACAAGGTAGCAGCAGCCCACAGCTGGAGAAATTTTCCGTTTTCAATGCACTAAAGGTAAGTATAACAACAAAAAATCCAAAACATATCCTAATTCCTGAATAGATGGACTTATCCTCCTATGGCAAGAGTTAAGAAAAGCAGAGGAATGACCACACTTGAGTGTACATACAATTTGCTTCAAAATCTAAATAATCACCACTTAATTTAAAAAATCTGACTCTAAAAGCAAGAAAAATAGTACCCATTATCAAGAGCTAAAACAATTGACTGAACTAGACCTAAAAATGGTCTAGATAGGCACATTAAACTACCCACAACTAATAAGTCAATGGATGTAGTTGACAAGTTGGGCAACATGCAACACTACATGGAAAGCATAAAAAAGAAGATGGAAATTATAAACAGAATTTTTTTTAAACCCACACTATCAGAGATAAAGAATTCCTTCCATCATTACACTTTATATAACTGACTCCAGAGGGGCTAAGCTTAAAGATGTGTCAACAGAAATGGATCATTTAATTCATGGTTAATAGAAATGGTTAGTCATTTCATAAGATAATCTTACATGAAATACAAAGTGAAAACGGAATGAAAAGAAAAAAATGTAACAGAGTACCTAAGAGGTGTGGAGCACTGTTAAATTGTTTAACTCATATTTACTTTTAGTTCCAGTATGAGAAAGGTGCAAAAATAAAAAAAAGAATATTTTGAGCAAAGAATAAGTAGAAAGAAAAACAGACCTGAGCACATGACAGTCAAACTAAACAGCAACATTAGTAACAACAGCAACAAAAAACAAATATGGAGAGAAAAATCTTGAAGGCAGCAGGGGAAGAAGAAAACCTTACATTCAGGACAACAAAAAAGAAAATGAAAGCAGGTTGCTTGTCATAAACACAGCTACGTAAACCAGAAAACAATGGAGTGATATCTTTAAAGTTCTGTAGGAATAAAGATGAAATACTCTTAAGTTTAGAATTTTATACCCAGAAGAAATGCAAAATGCCAATATCACAGAAGTTATCGGCTCCCTTCTCCCAGACCATGTCACCTTTCCCTGCTAAGGTAATCACAATACTAACATTTATGAAAATATTCTCTTAATTTTCTTCATAGTTTTGCACCTATGCATTCACCTAAAGTTTAAGTCTAATCATTCTATTCTTGTTTTATATTTTGGCTCAATATTACATTTATAAGAATCCTTCACATCATAATGGGCAACTCTATCTTCAAATTAATCTCTGTGTACCTTTCCACTATATTATAATTATCACAATTTATTATGCATTCTTACGTGAAGGGACATCTCTTCTGTGGGTTCTCTAGCTAGTCCTCTAGGATACCGCTTTCTTTCTTGGTTCACCACTTGCTTTTCTGATGACTTTGAGAAATTTGGCTATGTGAAGACATTATCAAAATTTGGCCTTCTCGATCAGTATGCGTTTCCTGAAATAACTCATTCATTTCTATTGATTTAACAGTCAAAGAAGGTGACTTCCTAATCTGCATTTATCTATTCATTAACTCTGTTGACTGTCCATTTCCTAAAAAACTCTTTGACTAAGCAAAGCCTACTGCTTGAAGGTAGCATACTGTTTTGATAGACTCTTAGTAATGTCTTAGGAGAACAGATTCAGGAAAAGATATTTGTAGGAATCTAGACCTTTAACGATGTGATTTTAGGTCAGTTCTGCCAGGTAGGAATGAATTTTGATGGAATAGAGTTTATAACGTAATAGTTTTGGATTGATATTTACAACAAAGAAAGGGTTTTGAAGTGAGTCTTAAACAAGATATCAGTTTTGATAAGTAAGCAGTTTTTTAGTGTCTTGTCATCTAGGATCAAACATTTTCTGAGGCAAGACATGAAGTCATTTTTACTTGGGCCCAGCATTGTTTAACAAACAGATAGGAAAGTACATCTGGTACAAGCATTATTCAACACAGGGAAAGTGGATTATGTTAATGTGAGTTCTCAGACACTGGACTTTTTAAGATAAACTGCATATATTTACAATTAAAACTCAATGCATTTGTGTCACACAGACACTCAAATGGCCTCCTCTTGAGTATGGTGTGGGATCTATGACTTGCTTTTAATTACTAAAATATAATGAAGGTAATGAGAAGTCACTTTGATGATTACATGACACAAGATTGTAAGTTCTCTCTTGCTACCAGACCCTCTGGCAATGAACTGAGAGTGCCCTCTGGATAACAGCCAGCAAGAAACTCTAGGCAGCCTCCAGTTAACATCTAGAAAATAACTGAGACCCTCGGTCTAGCAACCCATAAAGAACTAAAACATGTCAACAGTCAGATGAGCCTGGAAGCGGAGCTTTCAGATAAACCCCCACCCTGGTTGATACCTGGATTGTAGGCTTGTGAGAGATCATGAAACAGAAGACCTAGCTAAGTTGTGGCAGATTACGTTCTATAGAAACAGCGAGATGATATAGTAAGTCGTCACTTAATGTTATTCTGTCCACAGATTTTTGGAAACTGTATAAAGCTGGTTGCAGAATAACATACTTTTGATCAACATTGTTTTATTATAATTTTTATGCGAAAAAGAATTGGTTTCACTACGTTATTTTGCTTAGAACTTACTGATGACATTAAGTGAGGGCTTCCTGTATAGCGTTATGCATGTTGCTTAAGCCACTAAGTGTGGCAACATTGTTATGCAATAACTAATAAAGCATTGAAAACTAAATTCTCCATTTTGGGAACACAAAAAGGATTTTTAAAACTGCATTCTCTGCTCCTCCCAATCTATTTCTCCAAGCATGTTTTCTCTCTTCCCTTCTCTTAACATTTTACATACTTTTCTTCCTTTTCCATTTCTTCTCTCTGCTTCTTACTTTGCTTCTGGTAAATTACACAGTTACCTTCCTAGTCACATTGAAGTTTTGGAGATATTTTTGGTTTATTATATAAATGTCCATGAGAAGATGTTTCTTCAACATGTAGAGGCCAGGGAACTGGACATATGGTTGAAAGTCCTGTGCAATGTTTTTTATTCACAGGAAACAGCTCAATGCATTTTCAGCCTAATTGTAGTTTGAGCCAGAAAGATGTTCTCATGCAAAGAAGATTCCTTGCTATTGTTGAAGCAGTAGAAAAGGTGTAAGTTCTTTATTTTACTGATTTTTACCTTCACATGATTTAATTGTACACATTGCTGTGAAGGACAGATATTGTAGATAGATTGGGATTTTAGATCCCAAACGTGGGACTTTTAGAGGAAAGTAGGTTGAGAATGTGGAGTCTGATATAAAGGGACCAAAGAACTTATGAGAAACCAAAATAGAGCTTTACTTTTACTTTTAAGTTAAATTAAATTTTAAAGACAGCACCTTGTTCTGTGCCCCAGGCTGGAGTGCAGTGGCATGATCACAGCTCACTATAGCCTTGAACTCCTGGGCTCAAGCAATCCTCCTGCCTCAGCCTCCCAAGTATTATTGCTAGGACTGCAGGTATGTGCTACCATGCCTGGATAATTTTACTTTTTTTGTTGTAGATACAGGGTCTCACTTTGTTGCCCAGTCTGGTCTCAACTCCCTGGCCTCAAGTGATACTCATGTCTCAGCCTCTCAAAATTACTGGGATGGCAGATGTGAGTTACCATGGCTGGCCTGAAATGATCTAAAGATGAGTGCTTAAGTATATTTTCCCAGCACCCATGGAAAAGTTCAGCATATTTTATCTCTAGATGGTAGTATCTTTCTATACTCTTTCTTGCTCTCATAGTGCCTTAATTTACGTGATTTTTCTCCTGTCACCTGCACAGCATTCCTACTCTGCTTGTCCCATATCATTTCCACCAACTCCAGCCATCCCAGGCCACTTATTAGCACAGACTATACCATGCATAGCTGCCTGGAAATTATTTTTGCTATTTTAAAATTTTACGTCAGAATGCTCTGCTGCTTCATCTTTATCTTGACAGCAAGAGAAGCTCTGAGCATGCTTCATTTCAAAATATACCGTCACCATTGTCATTTCTGATCCCAAGTCAGAATTACAGTCTGTCTTCTATCCCGCCACAGCAAGTTTCCTGATACCCAATTCTACTTAGAAGCCATTTTACAAGTCATGATGTCTGCCTGCCTTACTAGAGTGCATGCTTCTTGATAAGAAATTACTCTTTTATTTCCTTCTCTAAGGGGGCCTAACATTGTAGATTTCGCAAAATGTGGGCTCAGTTTTTCTTGATACCAGTTCGTCTGCAATACTTAAAGTAAAAATCTGACCCCCACAAAAAAACAGAAAATGTATTTTAAAGTGGCAAATAAACATGTGGCCTTCTGAAGTTATTACTAAAATAAGTATTAATAAATCAAATACATCTATTGAAGTCATATTCCACAAGCAATTGAACAATAATTTCCCAACTCTATTTTTTCCAAGCCATTCTCTACTACACAGAATTGGAGAGCCTGTAAAATTTAGGTCAATTTACCTTCTGCTCAATGGGAATACAATTGCAAAATTCGGTAACTTGCAGAACAAAAACATTCTCACATTTTCTTTAGAAGTCTTTAGATTATAAACTTTATACTTTTCAATTATGGTTGAAATCTCATTTTCTTTTTTCCTGAAATGTTGTTTTGGAAACAAAAGTGAGTTAAGTTTTTAAACATTATCAGTTTAAATGCTGTCTAATCAGGTAGCTGCTGCTTATAAAAGTAATCAGAAAAAACAAATGTAAACTGAAGAAAACTCTGAATATTTTCTTTATTATTAATTAGTCACTTTTATTTATTTAGGTGCTTCACATTTACATTCAACTACTTCCATACATGTTATATTTTATCATCGCAACTGTAGAAAATGGAATAATTGTTCTAGCTTATGACATTTTTGCATAATAAAGAGGGAAACATATTTCAATGCATATTAGATACAGCCAATTCTATGTGTCTATTAATAAAATTAAAATATCTACATAAGTTAAAGCCTTCACATGCTAAAGTGAAATTGAACTTATTTTGCCTGGTAGCAAAATGCAGGTACTCAGTAACATTTTTATTAATAATGTTAGACATTTAATATTAAAAACACTTTCTTATGCAAAACAATAAGAACTGAGATGAAAGATAATGATGAAGCACTTAACATTATACAGTGAGTGCTTCAGCAGTTTAACTTCACAGCTTTTTTTGCAAATATTAGTATGGAAAGGGTACAGTACACTACAGATATGGCTTTTAATTTTGAGCAAGGATGTGACAAATTGTGTGGACAGCTATGTCTTGTATTTTGGAAGATGATCTATTATATAACATCAATAATTTTGACACCTTGAACGTTAGCTTTTCTTCTGAAATTGGAAGCATGTTTAAAGTTTTCTAACGCATACATTTGATGAAAGTTAGTATATGGTTATTTCATAAGAAAAAGTTGAAGGATTAATATATGAAAGATAAAATTTTAATTTTCAAAAAATTGGGGCAAGTATATATGTACTCTAATTAGTGTGTTCTGCAAATTCTCATTTATTTAGAGGACTTATAATTATAAAACCCAGAGATCAGTGGATTTTATCAAACCATAGTAATTTTGATTTTGAATTGTTGCCCTTTTAAACTTAGTGTTTTATTTATTTAATAAATTTGATAATCTCAGTGAGTATCAAAGTACTTGATTTAATCTTAAATGGTAACTTACACAATCCTGTGTGCTGACCTTTTGTGAAGAACTTGGAAATTTATTATGCATCTTACTATGCAAATTGAGTATCAAATGTATTAACTAAGCTCAGATTCAAAATACTATCAGAATCCTATAAATTGTAAAGCATAGGAATAATTTTTTTAAACATTTAATCATATATGTAATTTTTAATGTATACTTTTTGCAGGAAAACAGGCCGAGATTAGTAATCTGTACACAAACATTTTTTGATACTCTAGATACAGAGTCTATGAGAGCAGTTTCCAGTTTCAACACAAGAATACACAGCCTTCTGTCTGCACTCCTGAACACGTGAGCCAGGCTCGTGTGTTCACCACCACTAGAGACTTCCGTGTACACAGAATAGGATCCACAAGTCCTTCTGAAGGTGTGTGAGTGCATGATAAATGCTCCATAAATGGCTACTAATGGGAAACCTACATCACAGGTGATCGTTGCAAGACAAGTGTTAAAAAAAAAAGGGTGATAAAAATCAGATTACAACATACGGAGGGTGAATGAGAGACAGCTGATGAGCATGAAACACTTCTTCAAGAATGTCCAGTGTGGTAGAGAAAGGGGGTTAGTTTGAAGGTCAAGGAAAATTAATATTTTGAAAAGATTAGGGTAGAGGATATTCATAAAAGATCTCTGGAATGATAAATACTGTAAGACATGAAGGGCATAACAGACTTTATTCATAACAGAATTTTTTATGACAAAGCATTATTTGTTTTGGGAACTAGGTTCTTAAACATTCCCTTCATGTCAAAGGCCTCAAAAGCTAAAAGCACTGATAACACTTGTTTAAAGCTCCTCTCTGTATTTTATAGAGTTTTATTAATGTCCAACTCATTTGAAGAGATACTCATTCTAAAGGAATGACTCTGGATCCACATGCTACAAACGTGGATTTCATTATTTATTTATATTATTTACCCCAAACCAAGGTTTGTTCCATGCATTATAAACTATTTAACCATGATTTTTTCTTTTAGGATATAATTTGTGAACAGTCTGCAGAAATAGAAGCGTTATCTTTTAAAAAGTGACTTTTTTGCATTTTAGATAATCAGGTTTAATTTAGATATAACAATAATGATTAAAACGTTTACGTATATTAAATATTCATTTAGCAATAAATGTTCTCAGGTGTTTAAGGAAATGTGCTTAACTGAGCGTTAGCCATCCTACCTTGGTGAAGGTGGGTGGGCTTTTGGACCCTGTGTCAGTTACCAGTGGCAGAGTTTCAGGTGTAGTAAGAGGCATATTGCCTCCCAGGTGAGAGCAAGGGAACTCCTCAGAGGTTACTACTATTTAGCCAATACTAACTGCAGCTAACGGGTGGGGACATTTGCCAGAAGACGCGGGATGTGGCAGGTTGTCTTGGAATTCACCAAAGTCTCTTGGAGAAACCAAGCATTGTTCAAGGCACTGTACATTTAGTAAGGAGCCGGGTGAATAAGTTGCTGTCATCTTGGAGCCTACTATCTAGGGGTAACAAAACAAACAAATGCAAAAATAAATAATGTAATTTCAGACACTAATAATTGCCATAGAAACTGAAACAGAGTAACAGAATCATGATTGGCAGGAAGTTGGGAAAATACTTTTCATGTTGTTTATGAATAATTTACCTGTACAGGGGACATTTGAGCAGAGCTCAATGATGAGAAACATCCTGCTCTGGGGAGACCAGGAGGAAGGGTATATTGTAGAATCTGCAACCACTGTAGCAGCTCTGTGGTGGAGATGGGCATGTCCTATTGATTTATACTGAAAAAAGTTAAGAGTGATAGGAGATGGATCTGAATGGTTAGCAGGGATAGATGACATAAAACTTTGTTGGCCATGGATATGCGTTTAAGCTTTATTGGAAATATGATGTTGCAGGTAACAATCAAAAGGTTTTCAAGAGTTACAAACAGGAAGACTGCATAATATCAGACTCAACTTACAGTTTAGAGTTTCCTTTGTTTGTTAGGTAGAGATTGGGCTATAGTGAGTCAAGGGGGAGAAAAGGAAAAATAAACAGACTGTTGGAGTTGGCCATGTGGAAGCTACTTGCCTTGGACCAATGTGGAACAGCTGGGCAAAGTGTGAGAAGTGACGAGGATACATTTTGAAGGTAGGACATTCTGATGTTTTAAGTGCAGGAGATAAAGACTTTAAAAGACAAGTTATTGGAATAATCAACTAGTTCAATTACATTTCATTTAACAAGATGTTGAAAACGAGTTGGAGATTTGGTGAGCAGGCATGGGAAGTGGAACACAGTACATGTGACAGTGTACATAAACTCATATGTAAAAATATGTACCTTTAGTTTAATTGAAAGTATGATAATTATAAGTAATACATACAGTAATTGAGAAAGAAACTATGGAAGTCCTCTTGTTTCCCAGGAAATAAAAAATAAAACAGGTATTTTATAAAATACTCCAGAGTTTTGACTTTGGATTATTTTAATGGTTTTTGTTTAGATAATAAAATTCTTAGTGTTAACCCTTAAATTCAAGATACTGTATCCTATCGGAAATTAATCTACATCCTTTATAAGCACCAGCTAAGATAAACATTAAAAAAATCAGCACACTAAGGTTTTACAACGCCTCCCTTCTCATACACAAAGTCAATTAAATGTGACAGCACAGACACTTCACTAATGAATTAATTCTACATTAAGAATTAGCTGTCTGTGTTTCCAGAATTTATTAAACAGAATGCAGTTTGGCCAAGGGGAGAGATTACTTCATTTGAAGTTCAAAGAGCTGAGTTTAAACTCTGTTTCTGGAATTTATAACCTTGGCAAGTGAGTGAGCCTCAGTTTCTTCATCATTAATTAGAGGTAAGACTATCTGTATTGTCTTATGTAAAATACTTTATAATATTAAGTATGATAAAAATAATTTATCTATCCATGTAAACATGCCACTTTAAAATGCATCCCCTAAATAATTAGAAGTAGGAGAGCCCAAGGAGACCTGGGCAAGTCTGACGTCTCACATTACATCACATTTGCTTTACCTGTACAACGGGCCTCCTTTGGGTTTCCAATCAGACTCCAAGACGGGCTGCTTCCTCAGGACAGGGCTTTTGGCAATGTCTGCTGATTCTTAAACTGTCTCCTCCATCTTTTTTGACACCCGATACACTAAGCTTTCTTGGGATCCTTCTTGTTAAGCAGCCCCAAAGCATTCTTACTGGGTAGGATTGATTTGTTTGCCTTAAGCTCTAGCTCCAGAAGACTAAATAACAAATAGCATTCATAAATTAATATGTAAATATATCTGATAACATTCACAATGAATTTTCCTTAATACTATCCTGTAGTCTTTAAGAGAGAGGACTCTAGATTCAGATTATCCATTTCGAAATCCTGGATCCATGAGTAATTATCAATGCTGGTGAAGCTTTTTGTGACTAATTGTGCTCTTCTGTAAAACATAAATATCAAATATAAAGAAAAAATGTGATTTTTTAAAAGGAGAAACAAAAGTATAGACAATCTGAAATAAAGACATTTTGGAAGGTTGCTGAGTATATATGAGATCATGAAGAGCTGGAAGGAAATGCTGCATTTTAATACATGTTTCGTGACATGAGTGAACATTTTATTTGAGTCTAATACCTTTTTGTTACTGAAATACTGAGAAGTCAACTATTTCTTAGGTGTCTCAGGGAAAAGGCATTGAATTGTGTTATTTTTATTTTGTTTTAAATTGAAGTTATTACTTCTTTTATTAGAGCTTCTGTTACTTAGCCTAGATCAGATGTCTATAACGTGTCACTAATTACTTTGGCATAACAATCGTTATTTCAAAAAGCTTTTGAGAAAAAAACAGATTGAAGATGAATACATAAATTTTCATGTCTATATCCTATCTATCTATCTATCTATCTATCTATCTATCTATCTATCTATCTAATCTATCTACTCTTTCTATAGACATAAAATAATTTTTACTCACATGTAATATCCTTGCTATTTACTCAATATACATAAACTTTATAATTCCTGGCATAAAAGTGAAGAATACACTTTCAAAATCCAAATATTTTACTTTTGTAAAACACAAATGTTACAAGTTCATCTCTGCATGCAAATTATTTGCCAGTCATAATTTTTTTTTCTTTTTTAAAATTCAAGGTGTAATTGAAATACAGTCAAATTCAACTGTTTTAGCATAATTTTTGTGTTTTGATAAGAGTTTGACAGAGTTTTGACAATCATGTAACCATACCATAATCAAAATACAGAACATTTCCATCAAACCAAAAATTTCATTTGTACCTTTTCAAGTGATTCCACTATATATATTTTGGTATTACATTGTAGTTTTAATGTGCATTTCCCTAGTGACTAATGATGTTGAACATATTTTAATGTACTTTTACCCATTTTTTTTAGTATGCAGGTTATTTTCTGCTTATGGACATTCAAAAGTTCTTTATGAATTCTTAATGCAAGTCCTTCATCAGATATGTGTTCTGCTAATATTGTCTCTAATCTGTGGCTTTTCTGTACATTTTCTTTACAGTATCATTATCATTTAAAAAATAAATATATAATTTTTCCTAGTTTGAATTATTTTGTTGTGTTGTATATCAAAAATCTTTGCCTGCTCATGGTCACAATATATTTTAGTGTGTATTTTACTTTAAAAGTTTAACAGATACAGCTATTACATTTAGGTTTATAAAACAGTTTGTGTGAACTTTTTTATAATATATGAGGTAGGAATTGATGTTAATTTTTGTCATATGGATATTTAATTGTGTCAGCACCTTTTGCTGAAAATACTATTCTCCATTGAATTGGTTTTGGCCTTGGTAAAAATCAATTGACTGTATAAATCTGGGTCTATTTTTGGACACTCTATTTTGTTATATTGATTGATATACCTACATTTTATTTATTCATACCTTCTATCACTCTAAGTTTGTCATAAGTTTTGAAATCAGGGAAAATTTGTTTTCCATGTTTCAAAATCATTTGAGCTGTTTTAGCTCATTTGCCTTTTCAAATAAATTTCACAACCTGCTTTGTCTATATATAAAAATGTATTCTGCTGGAATTCAGATAGCAATTGGGATAAATATATAGATCAGTTTGTGAAAATATTCATGTTAACAATATTGAGTCTTCTGATTTCTGAATATAGTATATCTTTATTTAAATATTTTATTATTCTTTTATCAGTATTTTGAAGATTTTAGCTCATGACCATATTTTGTTGAACTTATAACTATTTTATTTTATTTTATTATTATACATACATATATCTATTTTATTGCACTTTCAGTTCTGGGGTACATGTGCAGAGCATGCAGGATTGTTGCACAGTATATACATGGCAATGTGGTTTGCTGCCTCCATCCCTCTGTCATCTATATCTGGCATTCTCCCCATGTTATCCCTCCCCAACCACCCTACCCTGCACTGTTTCTCCTTTATTCCCTGCAACAGAACTCAGCATGTGATGCTCTCCTCCCTGTGTCCACATGTTCTCATTGTTTAACACCCACCTATGAGTGAGAACATGCAGTGTTTGTTTTTCTGTTCTTGTGTCAATTTGCTGAGAATGATGGTTTCCAGCTTCATCCATGTCCCTACAAAGGACTCAAACTCATCGTTTTTTATGGCTGCATAGTATTCCATGGTGTATATGTGCCACATTTTCCTTGTCCAGTCTATGATCAATGGGCATTTGGGTTGGTAGAAATTCCACTTGACCCAGCAATCCCATTACTGGGTATATATCCAAAGGATTATAAATCCTTCTTTTATAAAGACGCATGCATAAGTATGTTCATTGTGGCACTGTTTAGAATAGCAAAGACCCGGAACCAACCCAAATGCCTATTTTATTTTTTAATGCTATTATGATACTTTTCCTTTTATATTACCTTACAATTTTTTATCGTAAGTGTATAGAATTATTATTGATTTTGGCGTATTGGCTTCACATGATATGCCATTGCTACAATTCATTTGTTACTTCAAGTAACTCTTTTTCAGATTCTTTAAGATTTTTCAATGTGAAATATCAAGATGTTTGAAAAGACATTTTTTAGTGTTTCTTTCCATTCTACGTGCCTTTTATTTACTATTCTGAGGTTATTGCATTGGGGAAGCTCTCCAATACAATGTTAAGTGAGAGTGGAGAAGAAGAACATGCTTATATTTCTATTTGAAAATCATGTTCTTCTCTCCATCCCACCTCATTCAGTCCAGCTATGTGTTTCTCAAATTTATCAATTGTTTCAAAGAATTGGCTTTGAGTTAAATAGATCTCATTGTTTGTGCTACTGTTGCCATGAATTTTACTTTTACAAATGCTGTACAGATACAATTTATTGGTACTATCTTTGCTTCATCAGCTCAGATGTATTTCAGAGCAACAAAAAGGGAAAAAAGTACACTTTGTGGCTTTTTTAATGCACACATTACTTCTGTCTGAAAAACTTACTGTAACATGTCTTGTAGTGCAAGTCTATTGCTAATATCCTGTCTTTTATTTCTCACCTTTAATTCTCTTTCAGTTTTGAATGATGTTCTTGCTGGCTGTGAAATTCTGGGTTGACTTATTCTTAACATTTCAATGATGCTGCTCCATCATATTTTGGGTTGTACATTTTTCTGATGTGTAGACATCTGTAATTCTTATCTTTATCCTCCTGGATAGAGTATGTCCTTTTTCTCTGGAAAACTTTATCTTTGACTTTCAGCACTTTTAATATCTTGTGTCAATATGTCAAGATTCTTGTTTGTTTGTTGAAGTAAATAATCTTTATGCTTGAAAAGTACACTTTTATTCCTTTCGCAATTCCTTCCTCTCTGCTACTTTGCTTCTCTCTCTCCCGCTCTCTTTTTTTTTCTCTCTCTCTCTCTCTTTTGCAGCCTTTAGTCTGGGGATTGAGCCAATCCATTTAGAACCTGAGCTGGGATTGTTCATTTTGTGATTATTGATTCTCATGTTATCCTCAGTGTGGCACAAACTTCAGATTCCGCCAGTGTGTTTAGGGTGAGGGCAGGTTTGCCAGACTTTTTCCTCAATGTCTTCTCACCATCTGATTTTGGTCTCTCCTTTGTGCCTGCATCTCAAAGGTCTCTCTGTGAGCTTTGATTCTCCTGTGGTAGTGGATTCCTATTACATCTTAATGTTTGCTTCTCTGGAGATAGGTATGGGAAGGCGAAAGGTGTTTTCTTTTATTCAGTTGCAGCCTAAGTCTTTGGCAAGTGTTGTATTGCTGGGTCTTGGGTGTGGCTTGTTCTCGGGGATCCTGCACCTCTTGTGCCACTAGAAGACAGCAAATGGTTTGGACCCCAAAGATTTTCTTATTTCTGCCCCAGAGATGAGGATTTCTTTGATAATTTAGGGAATCCTTTTTAGTTCTCTTCCAAGACCAGCTGGAATGGGTCTTTCCTGCATCTGGAAGGAGACAGGTTTTACCGCTCTTTTCCCCGTGACTTGTGACTGTTTTCCTCTAGGGAAGATGAAGAAGGGTGGGACTTGTGTCTTTCCCCAAGCTGTACTTTGCCCTTAATCCAGGCCTGTGTCATGAAAGACAATCTTGGCTCTCCTGGGTGCCTTGTGAGGGCCATGGCGAGCCAATATGTGGCCATGAATTCCCATGTATCTGTGGCTCCGAGGGTTTCATATTTTCTTGGTAGCCAAGTCAGTCATTAAGAGTTTGCTAAAAACTAACACAAGAACAGAAAACCAAACACTCCCATAAGTGGGAGTTGAACTATGAGAACACATGGACACAGGGAGGGGAACATCATACTCTGGGGCTTGTTAGGAGGTGGGGGGCTAGGGGAGGGATAACATTAGGAGAAATACCTAATGTAGATGATGAGGTGATGGATGCAGTAAACCACCATAGCATGTGTACACATATATAACAAACCTAAACTTTCTGCACATGTACCCCAGAACTTAAAGTATAATCAAAATAATACAAAAAAAAAAAAAAGAGTTTGCTAACAACTTTAGCTGACTTCCTACCAGCCCAGATGCATCCAGCATCTACTTCAGAGATGAAAATATTTGTGTCTTAGCTTCCTACCTGGTACCTGTTTTTCCTCAGATTTCAGGTTAGTGCTCTGCAATATCAACTCACCTAAGAATTCAAGAAAAGTTAATATTTTACAAATTGTTTCACTATTTTTGTTGTAGATATAAAGTTGTGTGGTGCAATGCTTTTTCCAAATTTCTGTGATGGAAGTGGAAGAACTGAAATCTGTGAGCCCTGGAATTAGTATTTCTTTATTGATACATGAATGTAACTATTACTTTCCTTTGAAACAATATGATTAATGCTTAATTTGGCAGAACACATATCATTCAAAGTTTCAGTGCAGTTTGAGTTAAAAACACTTATATGCTTTATAAAGTTTTGTCCAATGGAAGTACTTAATATATTAGGGAATGAATTTAACTGAAAGTAAAATACATTTCCACAAGATTTCCATCTGTACACAATTTATTAAATTTCAATTCAAATCTCTGATGGTAGACTCTGAATTCAATGTGGAAGTCTGATTTAATAATCATATAAATTAAGTCCACATTTAAAAGAAATAATACTGAAATTCTTCTATTGCAATTGCAAACTAAGAAATGGGAAATCTTTTTCTGCTATGAAAATGCAGGACTATGAAATGTCAAAACAGTTAACTATAGAAAAAGTTGTTACAATAATTGTATATCTTTTAAGTAATTATATGCTTTGATTATCAATGAGATCTTTAATATCAGTCTAACTTAACTTTCTTTAACTTTTGTAAATATAAGATTAAATGAGTAGTAATATATACCTTTTTCTGTTCCTCAGTGAATTATCTTCTACATTTCGTTCTGAAGAATATTTTTCTGAATAATTTACTTTTATTAATGAAGCCTATACACTATACAGAAAATATTTAATGTTAACATGGTTAACATTAAATATATATTTTGTTAACCATGTTTTAAAATGACTCAGGATGGCTTATGCTAATTGTGGCTTAAAATAACTCAGTATTTTCATACTACCACCAGCTTATTTATGTACCTCAAGTTGGTAAGTTAGATAATAAAATGTTAACTGAAGAAAGATCTTTGATTTAACCTTAGTAACCTCTTTTTAATAGACTTGACTGCTTACTGAAAACTGTCAAATTGATTTTGGATCTTGGCTGTGTCATTTACCAGGCATGCTGTCCATCTCAACTTTGCCTCACCCACGTATTTTACAAAAGCAAATGGCAAATGTCTATTTTCAGTAAAGAGATTGTCAAAATGATTTTCAAGCTTAAATATTGCAAACCACAAAATGCTGGATGTTTTCATTAATGTGTACATTGTAAAGCACATTTATATGTCTCATGCTTTAAAATATAATAAAAAATTTATTAAATTATGTACATGTAATTGTACTGGGAGATGTGGTTTTGAAATTGATTATGAAAATACACATTTGATAATAAATTTGATTATCATAGTGTACTGTAAGTGCATAGAATTATTAATATCCTGTTTTAACCACTTCTACTTAATTTTAACAAATATATAACTAGCATTTAAAATAACTCAGAAGTAATCCTAAGCTGAATAGAAAGTTTTATATGGTAAATATGACAGAAGAAAAGGGATTCTTGGTATGAGTGCTTCTTATTTATAAACTTGGGCTAAACTTTTAAATTTATTTTATGGAATGCACTTAAATTCTTCTTGAAACTAATTACTAAATTTTAAGCAAAATTATTGGTACAAAGAGAAGCTGTGAAGGTCCAAGCAAAAAAATTTTAACTGTTGTCTTTAAATCAATATAAAAAATTGCCAACATAGCTGGAGATTTCAAGGATGAATTAGAAAACTAAAAATTATGTTATTGGATGGACTTATTTTTAAGTCTCGGAAGGCAACTGAGCCCTATTTTATTTTAAAATAGAGACATATTAAGAGCTAAATGTCCATATGCAGAAGAATGAAAGTAATATAAATATTCCAGACATTAACTGTATAATAAACTAACATGTTTAATGGTTATTTCATGAGTAAATTATGGATATCTGCAAACATAATAATACAAAAACCAAGAAAGAAGAAATTTTTATTTTAAAATATGAGTAGAAAAATCCAACTTCATTAATGACATTCTTCATGTGATGGGAATGATCAGCTAGTTAACTGAAAGTATGTTAATAGGGGAGAAAGTCACTTTAATAAATAAACAATGGTATGCAATATGAATAGAATATTGATATAAATATTTGTTCAACCTATTATCTGGAAAGCCTCAGTGCGTAAAGCTACAGGAAATATCAAGATTCTATGTAAAATCTTTTAGTATTTTCATGTAGCTTAGAATTTACTGTATAGCAGAGATAGAAACAAGATGCCACATTAAAAGGCAAAATGACCTTTATTAAAAAATAGTACAAAATATAGAGGCACAAAGGAGGCATATATTTTTAATTTCAGTAAAGGAAACCAGGAAAAGCACTTCATGGGGGATTTGCCTTCTTAAGTGGACTTCCAAGGATGAACCCATGTACTTTCTACTAACAAAGAATAAGGAGAAAGATGTATTATTCAGAAGAATTACGATGAACAAAAACATAGAAACAATTAAAATTCTTGGAAGGAGGGGAAAAGAGGGAATGTAGATCACAATTGGAGGGGATGCCTTTGGAAGAATTAAAGAAAATTATCCCACTTTATGGAGAGAAGCCAGAAGGGATAGAAACTGATACAGGTTAGTCTAGTTGATTGAGTTTCCATATGATGACATCTGTTTTATCAATACAGTATGAAGTGAAGTCTTAGCTGAGAGGGTATGGTGGGGAGGAGAGTTTGGAACTTTGAAGGGATAGGAAGGAGTATGCAATTGTTGGTTTTGTTTTGTTTTAGCAAGGGAGAAGGTAAACTTAGAAAGGACATGTAGTAAATTCTCTGGCTAATGATGAGGGTCCATTCAAAATCTGTGGTCCTGTGTCACGTGGTAGAGTAAACATTTCCAGCAATCTTTACTTGCCAAGGTCAGATTAAAAGGCAGATATAGATTTGCAACCAGGATTGGTGCTTTATCAGTTGGTTGGACAAGGGAGAGTAAATCAAATGCTGCTATCCAGAGCAGTGACTATGAAGACAGCCAATGAGTTCTAACTTGGTAAACAAGCAAGCAAATATTTGGAAAGTGTGATAGAAAACATACTGAGGCCAAGGAATTAGTAGAGGAAAGGCTCTGGTTTCAGACTGAAGGTTAAAATGACTAGTTAAATAGTGGAGTAGTTGGAATTGAGATTTTTGATGGTCATGTGGCTTTAATGGTGATGATTAAGGTCCACTATGTAATCAAAGACAAGATGACCAAAATAGGATAAAGGAAAAGGTTGTAGGAAGTGAGGTGGCCAAAGAGCTGCTAATTCAAAATGTTGCATGGACTTTTTCCATGCTGGTTTTAAAATCGCTGGGAATGACTACCATAAAAAGGGGAAGAGAAACAGTGAGGCAGGAACTAAATTTTTCATGAACACAGTGGAGAGTTTGTGGACATTTTGACACTGGTGTATCACAACAATTTGAAGATTACAGCTAAATGGTCTAAAGTTCAAAAGAGCAGCAACATTTTGAAGGAAGTAGAAGTGCAAATGGTTTGGTAGTAATCATGGAGGTCATGAAGCACATGAAGAGAGTAAATAATAACCTCCGCCTGCAGGGAGTGTCAGCATCTGTCAGGGAGAGTGACGGATGGGTAGGGAGAAGGAGAAAGGAGAGAAAAGAAAAGTTGGTAACAGGAGAAAATTTTGTAATCCCAGAAGCAGAGTTCCAGATAGATTTCTTCAGGGGAAAAAATCAGAAGTTTATGGTAGTTTGGAAGTTGTGTAAAGTACAGTGGGTGTCAGAATTCTCAAGATAATAGGTGACCTGGAGGCTGTCATATCTAGAAGAGACTGGGGCAGAAAGAGAAATAACTAATATTACATTCCTTAAAACACCACTTCATTTTCGATCAACACTAATGCTTAAAAATCATCTGAGCAGGTTCTGCTTTATATATATGTTTACAATTATTTATATTCAACATACATGTACACTTTACTAGCTTTTGTGGACTTTATGAATTATACATAAAATGGGCCAGACATAGTAGTTCACACCTATAATCCCAGCCCTTTGGGAAGACAAGGTGGCAGGATTGCTTGAAGCCAGAAGTAAAAAAGTCAACTGTGGTGGTGGCATGTGCCTGTAGTCCCAGCTACTCAGCTGCCTGAGGTGGAGGATCACTTGAGCCAAGGAGTTCAAGGTTACAGTGAGCTATGATTATGATCATTCCACTGTATCCCAACCTGGGTGACAGCAAGATTCTGTCACAAAATCATCAGTCAATCAATCATACAAATAATGAATGAAAGGTGTTGAGAAAACGATACTTTTTAATGTAGAAACTTAAAACAACAATTCCTTTTTTCTTTTGCACAATAAACTGAGGAATAATGCTGCATTAAAGAAAGACCTTAAAATTCATCCAGAACAATGAATTATTCTTTGGGCATAGAGAATGCTCAAAGAGTGAGAGAGTCGGGCTAAAGCTCTGCAGCTGCACTAAACATCAGCAGCAAGCAAACATCGGGAAGCCCTCCTCCAGGGATGCAAATGTAACTGCAGGAAAATGTTTTATTAGATCATTCAGACAAAATATGTTTAGAGGAAATGACTTTGAATTGTCTATTACACATACCTTCAACTTAGCTTCTCAACTAGAATAAATGCTGCTATTAGGACCAGAAATTTTAAAAAAGTAGTTAATAAATGACTTGTAAAGTCTGCTTTCTGGTTTGACCTCTAGGCACCCTGAACTGAATCTCGCCATTGCCTGGAGAAGTGATGTGATGATGAGTCTAGGTTTGAACTTGGCATTCAGCTCTCTGATGTAATAGTTGTCAGATAAGGTTTTTTTTTTTAACAAGAAGCTAAAAAAGATTGAGATGCAATGGTGAAAAATTTATTCAGAGGTGGAAGATGTAATTGTTTTCAATGGAATGCCTTCTTTCCACTTTATAGGATCTGCTGCATGTTCACATGGCTGGCTATAAGTGCCATTCTAGACTACAGACTATGTGAGAAAAAAAAAATCTTTCTTCTATTCATTGTATATTTTTTAATGTCCCTTGGATAATTATTTTTATTACTGCTTAATCAATCAACATACATTTGGTTTGGAATTTAAAAAATTAAAGACATCCTGAAAAATTAAACATCGTATTGTCACACTAGAAAGTTGTCTCACCCAGCGTCATTTCTTCTAGTGGCTGATCCTGTTCTTTCTGAAAACCACTCATCTCTGATAACAGTAGGACTGTAGACCTGAATGCAAGGCAAACCTGCCTTCCTTGAGTCAGGCCTTGTTCACAAGTGGGTCATCACTCTATCCAGGACAATCATGATTCTTTCCTGGAATTTTTACACATAATCTTAGCCAAAAAGCTGAGAAGCAATCCTAGGATTTTCCAGTGCACACTTGACTTTTCTTCTCAGCAGCCAAGCTGTGTGAAGGTGAGCCTGGAGCTGCTGATGGCCATGGCTCCTGAGTTATAAAATGTTGCAATATAAAATGTACACTAAATTAAGGCCAAAAACCTTCAGAAACTGTGAACGATGAGTGAAAATTAAGTGGTGAAATGACATTATGTTCTATTTGATTCTACTTATGTGAATTTCTAGACTAGGAAAACTAACTTATTTTCGTCAAAAGTAGATCTGTAGTTTCTAGGAGGCTTGATTTGCAGTAAACGTGCAGAAAAGGGGTAACATAAGCAAGCAGGAGACTGATCCTTAGAAAGGCCTACTTTCAAGGTTGGTCTTGGCTAGCATCTAGAAACTTATATTTTAAGAGTTCCCACCATTCTGTGATAAGAATAATTCATTGTCTGAAACTATTTGTTCAAACAATTGATTTATCCTGAATATTTGATTTTCTTGAAGTCTAAATTTTTTTTTACAGAGTAGGCAGAGTTTGTTCCATGTAATCAACCCCAGTAAAAACCACGGACTTTGAGTCTTTCATAAGTCTCCCTGGTAGACAGAATTTCACATTGCCATCCCAAGTTGCTGCTGGGTGAATTAAGATCAGCTGGGCGACTCCAGGGGATAAGACTCTTGGATGCTTGCACCTGGTTTTCTCTGGATATTGCTGGATGCAACTTTTCTCTGCTGATTTAGCTTTTTATCTGTTTTCTGTAATAAATCACTGCCATGACTATGCCTATATGCTGAGTCGTGGGAGGCCTCATCAAAGGTGGGGATGATCTTGGGACCCTTGGTACAGCATAAAGAAACTTTTTGTCTCAATAGAAGTGTGATTTATGTGGTTGCATTCAATTGTCAGAATTGAATGTGTACTTAAGATCTATATATCATACCCAATAAAATTATTTTGAGAAAAAAATGATCAATACATTTGTTTAAAAATACGATTATGTGACGTGTCATTCTTTAGTTGCATGATCTCTCAAAAGAAGACCTGAAATGCCATGACACAAAGAACAATATTCCAAAGACAGATTATTTCATCATCGGTTGAATAAAGTACATAACCTCTGGAAGGGTCTCTGCAATTCCTCAACCCACTAAACCCATGGAAATGATAACATTCAAGTAGTTCTGATAGACTTTTTATCCCACTTAGCTGTACGATTATTTAGAGAAAAACTTGGCATTGCATTTAAATAAAGTATATTTTCACCTTTTTTTAAGGTAAGAGGGGTGAGGGATTAGGGGTTGAAAGACATGGCCTGATTTGATTCATACTTTTTATACCAGTTTTCCTGCTGCCAGGTGATAGGGGCATTTTATGATTTCTCAACAAACTATCCCAGGCATGGCAACTCTTCAAGTGGACAGGACCTTGTTATCATGTTAAGAGCTATTTAGACTTATTACATGAGATTCTTCTTTGCAAATTCTAAACAAAAAGAATTTCAGTGAAAAATGTTCTATCATCAAAAAACAGAAATATTTAGTAATTCTCAGAAGTATTAATATACTGGCATGAAATGTGATGGTTCAAGATAGGGAAAAGAAATAGGTGTTTACCAACTCTTGTTTTTCTCAGATACAGAGCCCTGTGGGGCTCCTTGGGGAAATCTCTTCTTGAGGAAGAGATAACATATTGCCAAAGAGAAAAACAGTTGTTTTTATTTCTAGTTTTTAAAACAATTAAAGTCTATAATGAATGTAATAGTTACATGATAAAAGTAGCATGCAAAATGAGGTATATTTTTGTACAAATTAGAAAATGAAATTAACACTATCTTTTAAAAGAAAAGCAAGCAAGTTAGGTGCTTACGTTAAAACAGATTTCTCATTTTATTGACTTTCATTAAGTTTAGGGTAGCAGCTGAGGCCTTGCTAATGCTCAAACCCTCTTCTTATTAGTATGTATAGTTGAATGAGGAATTTTTGGGTGTCAGATGGGTTAACAGTAAGAGAATCTTTTCCTGCTGTGTTTGCTTAATTAGAGTTGCTACATCCAGATGTTATCTACTGGTATGCAAGAAGTTTCATGTAACACTGAAAGAGAAAACATATTTTACACACGTTTTTAGCTCATGCATTTAATTTAAACTACCTCCTATAATATCTGGCCCCTCAAATTGTATGCAGAATGTTGTGTTTCAGTATAAAATACTGAAAACCGAATGGAAACTTCTAGAACCCAGTAATTTTATGTAATGCATGGAAAAAAATTATTAGTCTAAAAACCAACTCATCATTCACTGTCCAAAAGATGGTTTAAAGAAGCCTCATAAAAATTCAGAGTTAAGGTTTTATATTAGACAATAAATCTAGACCAAAAATAATTTTTCCCCAGAAAGCATCAAAAGTCAGTGAAAAGTGACAGTTTTGATTAGAAATTTAAGAACCTGGAGATGTCTTACAAAGTGATGGCTATAAGCTGTCATGTCATGATGTCATATTTTTAAGTCTTAGGAACTTCTGTGATCCTATGATAAAAGGAAATGGACCACATAACTTTTAAGTAAATCACTTATTTTATGACACAGTATATATTTTGAGCATAGTAATATTACAAATCTATTTGAATAATCATATTTATAAAATCCCTAGAATTTAAAAATATATAGGTTTCACATTTTATAACTACCTCTTACAGTCCAAAAGATGTTTACATAAATTTTCATCCAGGCGAGAGCTGTGGATTTCCAGGGATTTGTAGAATGATTAGTTCAGTGGATTGTAATGGTCACAAAAGGAGGAAATGATGTGTAAAATAACCAAAATGTACCAATTTGAAGCTTACAGAAAACCATGCAATCTATAATACACAGATATCTTGCTTTCCATTCAATTTACTAATTCTTTCCAGAGATATGCTTCTGCCTGTGTGACACAGCTGCTGGTCTCATCTTTAAGGCACTGAAATGCCTGGAACTGATGATGCAGACACTTTGTCCATGCAATGCTTAGCACCATTTAATAATTATGCATTGACAAGTGATTATGCAATCTAGCCATTATGAAAATTAAACTATCTTAATGATGAGACAGATGATGGATGATTTTGGGTGACAGAATCATTATGTTACGGTCTATGTTATAACTGTCTGTAGACAGACACAAATTCTTAACATGATACTCATTAGCTTTCTTTGTTCAAGCAATAAAACTTGTGATATTTTGCAGTTATTTGAAATATACTGAAGCCCATATGTGAAGGTTGACACAATCTCTCTTGGATATTCAATATGGAAATCAGATTGCACTACATTGCCTTTGCTACCTCTTGGAAGTATAAATTTTGGAGGTAGTTACTGCACCAGCAAATTTACAAGGTGATAACTTCCAAATAACTAAATCAAAATTCTATTCTGCCTAAATGGTACCTATGACAAGTGTAAATTCACCTTTCATATGCACCATGTAGAGGATCCCACCAAAGTACAGAAGCGACATTTGTAATTACCTTATACAATATTAATTGGCTTCACTATATTACTGTGGTCACAAAAGATTTCTTCTTAAGAATAATGTACTTGAGGCCAGGTGCCGTGGCTCATGCCTGTAATCCCAGCATGTTAGGAGGCCGAGGTGGGCAGACCACCTGAGGTTGGGAGACTGAGATCAGTCTGACCAACACGGAGAAACCCCATCTCATTAAAAATACAAAATTAGCAGAGTGTGGTGGTGCATACCTCTAATCTCAACTGTGAGACAATTATCTAATATTCTAACATATGAGAAAAAGTAGTTGCAGAAAGATATGAAAAAATTAGGCAGAAATAATGGCTGAAAGTTTCTCAAATTAGGTGAGAAACATTACTATTGAAGAAGAATAAATACAGTTGTCCTCTTTATTCATAGGAGATTAGTTTCAGAACTCCTCTGTGAATATTAAAAATCATAGATGCTTCACTCCCTGATAAAAATGGGCAAAATATTTGCATATAACCTATGCATATCCTTCTATACAGTTTGAATAATCTCTAGATTATTTGTGATACCTAATAAAATATAAATCCTATGTAAATGTTTTTTTTTTAGGGAATAATTTTTTTAAAGGCTGTACATGTTCAGTGCAGATGCAATTTTTTTTTCCTGAATATTTTTTATCTGTAGTTGGTTGAATCCATCAATGTGGAACATATGGTTGGCCTACTGCACAAAGGCAGACTGTGCAAGAAAAAGCATGCTTAGGCATACCATAACCAAATTATTGAAAAAATATAAAGAGAAAATATTGGAATCAACCACAAATAACAATATACTGGGGACTTGTGATTTGAAGAAATGCAGACTTAGAAACTATAGTTACCAGAAGACATTGCAACAATATCATTGAAGTGTAGAAAGGAGAGAGATGTATCAATCCAGAATTCTATACACAACATATCCCTAAAGAATGAAAGCAAAATGAAGATACATTCAGCTAAATTGAAATTAAGATAACTTATTGCCATAAATTTAAGTTCCAGGCACTACATGAAATTTTAAAAGAATTTTAAGCTTAAGAAAAATAAAGCCTTAGAAAAAATCTGGTCTCCAGAAAGGAATGAGAAACATCAGAAATAATAAACAATGAGTGGAATATAAAAGACATCCCTTTTACTTTCCTTAAAATGCATAGTACTGATCAAACTAAACTTATATTATCTCATTTGTTTGTAAGATACACAGCTATAATACATATGGCAATTATAATATAAGAGATAAAGATCAAATAGGCCTGGAAGTTTACAAGCTTTCTACATTTTATGTGTTGTGATAGTACTAATTCTAAGTATGTTTTGAAAAGCTAAGGATATATATTGTAATCTCTAGAGCACTAAAAAATTATTTTAAAATATATATTGGCGTTTAGTTAGAACATATATTCTAAATATATATTGTAATCTCAAGCACTAAAATATAATGCAAAACTTCAAGACACAAATCATTATCGAAGTAAAAATGAGCTATTTAATAATAACCAAAAGATCAACTTGTCAATAGCAATCATAAATGTGTAAGCACATAAAATAGAGCATTAAAAATAATCAGCAATAAAATGGACAGGATTAAAGCAGAAAACATATAATAAATTAGAAATTACTTAATATAATATTAGAAAATTGAATCCAGAAATGTAAAAATAGTTAACATATTATGACCAACTAACTAGGGTTTATCACAATAATTCAAGTTTGATGTAATATTTAAAAATGAAACAATGAAATTTATCTGAGGAGAATAAAGGAGAGAAACTATAACATCATTTCAATAACTGCACAAAAGCATTAGAAAATGATATACCTATTAATGATGAAGCTATCAGTAAACTAGAAATAGGAATAGTCTAAATGCCATCAACATAAAACAGTTACTGGGGATATTAGTAAGATGGTAGCATAGGTATTCTCAGTCTTGACTTTTTTCTATGAAAAGTAGCAACAATCCACAGAATAGAATGTCTCTTAGAAGGTTCCAATACTTGAGTACAATCTTGAGACAACTGCATGGTGTCTATATTTATACTTACACAAAAATATATACTATAAAAAATTTAAAATCTGATAGGAGAGATAGATTGTAATACAAAAATTGTAGGAATTTTCAACACTACACTTTGAACAATGGACAGATTATTCAGACCATAAAGAATAATAAGAAAACATTGGAATTGAACAACACTAGTACAAATAGATCTAAAAGACATATATACTTAACATGCCATTTAAATAGCAACAGTCTTCTCAAATGCATATGTAACATTCTCCTGGATAGATCACATGTTAAAACACTAAGCAGCCTTAAAAATCATGTCAAGTATCTTTTGTGACCTCAATGATATAAAACTAGAAATTCATAAAAAATGAATTTTGAAAAATTCACAAATACATGGATATTGAATGATATGCTTCTGAGCAACCAATGAGTCAATAAAGAAATTAAAAGGGAAATTTAAAAAGATCTTGAGACAAACAAAGACAGAAACACAACATGTCAAAGCCTAAGGGATACAGGAAACACAATTCAAAGAGGAAAATTTATAGCAATAAACACCCTACAAAGCTGAATGAATGAACAATTGAGATCCTCTTCATGCCATTGGTATAGGTTTTCATCCAAAGGAGAGAGAGGAGAACATCCTGTAAGATAACCAGTAACAGTGAGGGGCAAATTACCAACTGCTTTTCTGATAGTATGTCAAACATCTGACCTTCACTCCTGAACACTAGGAAAATTTTATAAAACTAGGAAAGATGATAAAATTTCCTAGTCTGTAAACAGCTTATAACTTTCTTAATCTCTTGTTCAGTTGGTCTTACACATTTATAGTAATACTGTGGCTGATACAAGTGTAAGATATTGTTCCTGCTTTCAGTAACTCCCAGTCTATACAATAGAACCACTCACCTATTTTTCTTAGGCTAAACTTTATCCCTGACTGGCTTCCTCATTTGGACACTGCACCCTTGGATCCTCTTACAAATCTGTGTCTTTTCTGCATGTCATGTGGTCTACACCCATACCACTGATTTTGGAAATCTGATAAGGTTGGCACCTCCTGCTGGATAGACATACTTTAACTGCATGTATGGAGTGTGTCTCTGTGACTTTCTCTTTGGGATTCTGTCTAGTTTGTTTCTCATCCCTTACTCCACAGCATATATTTCAGGTTGGTTGGTGGGAGATGGAAGATGATCTTTTCACCGCCTCAGAATATACAATAAAGACAATATTTTTAGAAGCAAAAATTTCCTGGCATGAATATCTAAGATTGTGGAACTAGTCAGACCAGTCCCTGGGCTTGACCTACACTTGATTCTACCTCTAAATCCCCATAAGAAAAGATTAGGTCACTGAGAAGGGAAAAACCCTTGGTGGTTCCTTTTCAGGAGAGATCAGAATTCCTCCCCTATATAACATTTTTAAAGGGCTTCCATGAGCTGTTTGAAGCCACCCTAGATAACAATTCTCAGAGAGGAAGAATTAGGCTGAAGACATTTTGTTGAACTTAAATATTGATTCTCCTGTGAGTAATATTTCTGTGGATGACAATTTCAGACCATCTTATTAGATTAAGAACAGATTTTAGGAACATATTAATTCCTAAAATTTTGTTTCATTGTAAATTTTTGTTAATCTTGCTTACATTAAAGAAGGTCTAGTACATTTTCTTACTGTTTCCAGTCATTCTCAATGCTTTCTTCATTATTAGTGTAGATAAATAAATGAAGAAGCAAAAATAAACTCTTCTTAAGTTTTTTATAAAGAAAGAAAACAGAAAGTGTTGGCTGTTTATGTAAAGAGAATAATTTCTCTATTTATAAAATGATTCTTTTCAAGAGAGGTTAGCACTATTCCATCATTATTCCAGATCCATTTCTGGTTCAAAAATTTTGGCTCAATGGGTCACACCAAAGGGCAGTACTCTTGATTCTCAAAGTCATTGCTAATCAGCATTTACCAAAAGCTCAGTTGAGAAAAAACACAATTAAGAGTATTGGACTGAAATACATCTAATTCTCCAAGTCACTTAAAGTATATCCTGTATCAAATCATATTTAAGGAGGATAATAGGACAATTTATTATTGAACTTCCTCTCCCATATACACATGCACACATACACATCTGCTCACATGTACACACACCCAGAATTTTTGTTACTGAGTCATGATTGAATCTAAAATTACAAGCCTATGCTAAATTTTGATGCACTTGACTCTATTTTGAGAATATTGATTCTATTTGATCATTGACTCTATTTTGAGAATATTTAAAGGACAGTACATCTTCACTGAACCCAATTTTTGTTGTTGTTATATATACTAAACATGATTCTAGGCATTTGGGATTCTTCAAAGTTTATGACAAAACCTTAGTTTCCACATGGCACAGGTTTTTAAATAATCTACCTGTTTAGAGAAGAACCACTAGTTACAGTGCCCATATTATTTATTATCCAAATTGGTGCACTCTTGTGAGAGCTAAATGGGAAACTATTACTAATGCTGAATTAGTAAAACTTCATTGGCATATGAAATCATGTTACCTTTAGGCAATATTTCATTATAGTTAAGCGGGTCTTAAGTCAGACTGCCTGCATTAATATTTCCTACCACTACTTAACAGATGTTTCTCCATGAGAGAGTTAAAAATCCTAGTTAATTTTTAATTTTCACCTGTAAAATTAGACAAAGGTAGTACTCAATCCTTAGTTCTGTGAAGAATGAAGTAGATGGTGTGTAAAGTAGTACTATACCTGGCACACGTTGAGCATTTCATAGTTGTTAGCTATGCTGATCTAAGTAGAAATCCTAGTTATATTGCAAGCAACAATTATTTTTGGGATATTGTTCTAACAGACATTGTGAATTTGTCCTGCACTCATATTAGATATGTTCATTTGTCTTTTTAAGAAGTTTTTCTTATTCTTCCCATGGAAGTTGAATAATACCTTTGACATTTGATTACTTTTGCAATTTATCCTATAATTGGCATTTTAAAACAAAATACCTCATAAATAGGTATTTTTGGCTTTGCTTTAATATCTTTATATAGCTATATTAAACATTTGTGTAAAGAGCTAATTCTGTCCATTGTCTTTTCATATATATTTGATTAATGACTGCAACCACTGAATTTATACTCTTAATATCAATATTTTAAGTATCTATAGTCTTTTAACTACTCAAATTGTGGTCATCGTATGAATAATGGTAACCCTCTGTCTTTCTACCCAACGAATTCAAAACTTCTGTTCTTTATTCAGATGCCACCTTCTGGGTGAGGTCTTCATATAAATAGAATTGAGCAGAATGTCAACTCTGTAACTAAAGAGACCTTGCTTCTATTTACTGCTGTATCCATACCTCCTAGAAGAGTGCTTGGTAACTTGGATGAGCTGAATAAAATTTAAGTGGACGTTAAATAAATTGTAGATAACTTTTCTATATATTTCATCTCAAAGAACAATTTGTTATTTCCAACTCTTTGGTTTGGGAAACATAATTTTCTATATAACATGGAGAGTAAAACACTATTATTACATTTTAAAAACATACATGAAGGACAATACAATTCTCCAGAAATCAATAAGTATCATATACATGCAATAAATTCCAAATTTTACTTGTGTCTATCTCATGTCCTATCATAACTTTTTCAACAAGAAAACCAAAATCTTTTTCTGAGTCATGAACATATACAGTTAGCTCTAATTATCCAAGATAATAATGAAGTATGTGAGTAGAATGAATTGATATTCATAAGTAATTTCCCAGTCACATTCTGACCAGTATACTAATTATTCTGGAGACCATCTCTTAACCTTTAACTAGAGATACTGGCAGGAGGAAAAGTTTACCATCTAGCCAATCCCTTCTATCTTGCAGGAGTAAAGAAAGTATGAAAGATCTAAAGGGCATACAGGAGAAAGAGGTCTACAAAAATGCATTACTGATTCTCAGAAAATCCCTAAATAATTAAATGTGCAATTGAAAGAAAAATTCATGTCAACAAACTATATTTTCAAGTATGTTGCATTCCCTACAGTTTACCACAGACCTTAGCATTCTGTTCTTTAATGTTTTCATAATTATTGTTTCTTTTCCACCTAGTTAGGTTGTAAGTACTTTGGAAACTAAATGTGTGTGTGTGTGTGTGTGTGTGTGTGTATGTGTTCCTCTCTTTTCTAAGAGTACACATTTGTATATAGAATTTAATGTGACATATGGTAAAACAATAATAAATACTAAATATGTAGATAATACATAAATAAATAGATAGTAAATACTAAGTAAATATCCTTTTCTGTTCAGTAAACACTTAAGAGTTTGATATACACAAATTAAGCTTTTATGTTATCAGTGATAGAATTCTCTTCATTCACTCCTTTTGCCATTTTTCACCTGATAATGCTGATTCTACAGATGCCAAGAAAAGTTATCACAAGGATCCTACTCACAAGGAACTAATAAGCATTAGAATATGAGTTTCAGAATGGTAAGATCTTTAACTCTTCACAGCTTTATCCCCAGCACCTAAGTTAGTGTGCAGTACAGAATAAAATAAACACACCTAATAAGAGAGAAATATATAAATATCTTTAAAAATGTAGCATGACAAGTAAAGCAATAGAGTTACTTACACATTTAGAAAGAAAAAGTGACTACTGCTATCTTTAAAGAGAATCAGGAAAAATAACATACAAGAGAGAAAGTGGAGCAAGATTTTATCAGCCAAAATTGTTGGATTCATAATTTCAAAAAAGGGTCATTATATGCATATAATCACAGAAAAATTAAATAGTAAGGTATCTTTTGCTCTTATTAATGACAAATGGTATCTTGGCATTTCTAGAAGACAAGAGACGAAATGGAGAATGGTTACATTAGTTGAGCTGCATGAGCTCAATGTAGGTTTCTTTTAGTTGGGTTTTGTTTTCTTGCTAGAAAGCCACAATGTTGAACGCTTTTGCATCCTTAATCATTCTTACAAAGTTATAGTAACTGTGTTAGTCCATTTTTAGGCTGCTGATAAAGACAAACTCAAGACTGGTCAATTTATAAATGAGAAAGGTTTATTGGACTTACAGGTCCACATGGCTGGGGAGGCTTCACAATCATAGTGTTAGGGAAGGAGGAGCAAGTCGCATCTTACATGGATGGCAGCAGACAAAAGAGAGCTTGTGCAGGGAAACTCCCCTTTAAAAACCATCAGATCTAGAGAAACTTATTCACTATCATGAGAATAGCATGGGAATAACCTGCCCCCATGATTCAGTTGTATCCTACTGGGTCCCTCCCACAACACATGGGAATTCAAGATGAGATCTGGGTGGGGACGCAGCCAAACCATATTATTCTGCCCCTGACCCCTTCCCAATCTCACCTCCTCACATTTCAAAACCAATCATGCCTTCCCAACAGTTCCCTAAAGTCTTAACTCATTTCAGTATTAATGCAGAAGTCCACAGTCTAAAGTCCCATCTGAAGGCAAGTACCTTCTGCCTCTGAGCCTGTAAAATCAAAAGCAAGTTAGTTACTTCCTAGATACAATGGGGGTACAGGAATTGGGTGAATACATTAATTCCAAATGGGATAAATTGGCCAAAACAAAGGGGCTACAGGCCCCGTGAAAGTCTGAAATCCCATGGGGCAGCCAAATCGTAAAGCTCCAAAATGATCTCCTTTGACTCCATATTCACATTCAGGTCATGCTGATGCAAAAGGTGGATTCCCATGGTCTTGGGCATCTCCACTTCTGTAACTCTTCAGGGTACAGCCTCCCTCTTGGCTGCCTTTATGGGCTGGGATTGACTGCCTGTGGCATTTCCAGGCACATGGTGCAAGCTGTCAGTGGATCTACCATTCTGGGGTCTGGCGTATGGTAGCCCTCACAGCTCCATTAGGTGGTGCCCCAGGAGGGATTTATGTGAGCACTCTGATCCGACATTTTCATTGCACACTGCCCTAGCAGAGGTTCTCCATGAAAGCCCTGCCCTGATGAAAACTTTTGCCTGGACATCCAGGCATTCTATACATCCTTTGAAATCTATGGGGAGGTTCCCAAATCCCAATTATTGACTTCTGTGCACTGCAGTAGGCTCAGCACCATGTGAAAACTGCAAAGGCTTTAGGCTTCCACCCTCTGAAGCCACAGCCTGAGCTCTACATTGACCCTTTTCAGCCATGGTTGGAATGGCTGGACATAGGACACCAAGTCTTTAGGCTGTGTGCTACAGCAAACCACTTTTTCTTCCTAGGCCTCTGGACTTGTAATGGAGAGGCTGCTATAAAGACCTCTGATATGCCCTGAAGACATTGTCTTGGGGATTAACATTAGACTCCTCATTACTTATGCAAATTTCTGCAGCTGGCTTGAATTTCTTCTAAAAAAAATGAGATTTTCTTTTCTATTGGATTGTCAGACTACACATTTATGCTCTGCTTCCCTTATAAAACTGAGTGCCTTTAACAGCACCCAAATTACATCTTGAATACTCTGCTGCTTAGAAATTTCTTCCACCAGATGATTTCCACTGTAAATCATCTCTCAAGTTCAAAATTCCACAAACCTCTAGGACAGGGACACAATGGCACCAGTCTCTTTTTTAAAACATAACAAGAGTTACTTTTGTTCTGGTTACCAACAAGTTCTGAATCTCCATCTCAGACCACCTCAGCCTGTATTTCCTTGTTCATATCATTATGAGAATTTTAGCCAAAGCCATTCAACAAGTCTCTAGGGAGTTCCAAACTGTCCCAAATTTTCCTGTCTTCTGAACCCTCCAAGCTGTTCCAACCTCTGCCTGTTAACCAGTTCCAAAGTTGCTTCCACATTTTTGGGTATCTTTTAAGCAGTGCCCTGCCCTACTGGTAAGAATTAACTGTATTAGTCCATTTTCATGCTGCGGATAATGACATACCCAAGGTTGGGCAATTTACAAAAGAAAGAGGTTATTGGACTTAGTTTCACATGGCTGGGGAGGCCTCACAATCATGGCAGGAGGCAAGGAGGAGCAAGTCACATCTTAAGTGGATTGTGGCAGGCAAAGAGTTTGTGCAGGGAAACTTCCCTTTTTAAAACCACCAGATATCATGAGATGTATTTGCTATTATGAGAATAGCATGGGAAAGACCTGCCCCATGATTCAATTACCTTCTGCTGGATCCTTCTCACAACATTCAAGATGATATTTGAGTGGGGACACAGCCAAATTGTATCAGTAACCATAGTTCCTAAGTTAATGCATACTTTTAAAATGCTGCCTTTTCTCAAGTACTTTAAGATTTTTTGCTCCAATTAAAAAAATATAAAAAATTCATAATTCACATTTTTTTACAGAAGTCATTGTAGATATTACTCCACTTTTACATACTATTAGATGATGGTGCACAGAGCCTGGGAGAAGCCCGGGTTTTACCATTTTGTACATTATCGAACTTTATTTCCTTTTCTTTTATTGCCTTGAGATTCATAGTGATTTTTATTTTACTTTTGAAGTCTAGTGAGTAGCATAAGAAGGCACTCATTATAGATAACTGTGCACCAATTTTGTTAGAGATACTGGAGTATTTTTCCTTTGTAGACTTGAATCTTCTTTTTAAAGAAAGTTTCTTTGAGAAAGGCCTTCAAGATGTCTCATTAGAAGCAATTGGTACTTGCCTCTTCTACAAAGAAGAACCAGAATTCTGAGTAGATAATCACACTTTGAATATATCATCTAAGAGAGAACAATGGAGTTCAACAGAGCAATGACAGAAAACATTTAAAGCAAGGAAGAAGAGGAAAGCAAAAGAGCCTGCTTTGCTAGGACCAGTGGGGAGCCTGGAAAGGTTCTACATTGTGTGGAAACAGTGAGTGACCTTCCCAGAATCCATATTCTCACCATGGACTCCTATACTTTTAGCTGCATGAGAGCCTCTACACCTTTGTGAACCCTGAGCCTAACATGGGGAGTTGCCTGGACATTGCATGAAGGCATTGTTTCAGTGAGAGAGCTCATGTTGGGTACCACACCCACGCAAGGCCTAAGCAGCTACAACAAGGCACCATACAGACAGCCCAGTCCCCTCTAGACCATATCCTGCCCAGGAGTCCAACAGCTTCTGCATTTTCACAACCCTGGAGCCTCATTCACCATCCTTTGCCCACAGTCACTGCCCTGACTGGCTGTTTCTGTCAAGGCTAAAGCACAGTCTATTGGTAATAACCCCATTTTCCCTAAGCAGCAAAGCTACTGTGCATTTTCATGCACCTTCAGGACAAACTCCTCCAGCAGCTGCAGGAGGCTGCCACTGAGACCACAGCACAGTGAAATGCATGCACCTCCAACACCAGCATAAGGCTGTTGCCACTGAAAGCAACCCCATCCTCCACAGTAGCTGGGCTGCATTGTCATTGCTGTAGCCCCTACCTAAGCATTCTTCTGGGTTCCTGGGGGTCACCTTGCACATGTCTACAACAACCAGCAGCTGGTGCACTACCAGGAGTCCTAGGGTAGGTTTGCCCAACCAGGACCCACCCACCCCGCAAATGTCTGAGTATGCCCTCTGTCAGCCTACCGACCAACCAGCCAAGTCCACCACCATGCCACCATGGGTCAATGAATACTCTTCCCAGGGGCCTGAGGTCAATCTCACCCAACTTGCCATTACCACAACAGTTGGCACCCATAACAGCTGGTTACCATACATGTGACACCTGTGGGCCTGGAGACTGGCTCACCCAACCTGTTGCAACCACTGCTAACACTGAAGTGAACTTCTTGTGAGCCAGAAAATTGTCTCAACCCTGCTGTTGCCATTTTCCTTGCTACACCCAATGCCCAGGGGCCTGAGAACTGGTCCATCTGCCCAACTGTCTTCTGCCATTACTAGCACCCAGGCAAGCCACCTGGAGGCTCCCAAAATGACTCCTTTGGACTGCTAACACTGGTACCAAATTATACCACACTAGGGCTCAAGAATAGGTCCATTTCATATCCCAGTACCCACCAAAACTTTATCACAGCCTCCACTAACAAATTTACCCCAGGCTACTCAGGAAATAACAGATATCACCAATGCTATTTATAGCCAGGTAAATTATATTGAAACTACATTTCTACACTCAGCATAAAAATTAAAGTGTGTTACCCAATGAACACCATAAATACATCTTCAGGAAGATTTACTTCCCTTAGGTAAATTCTAAAACTTAGAAGGGTGACTGTTTTACCAGATGTACAGATATCAACATAAGGACACAAAAACATAAAAAAGTAAGAAAACATTACACCTTGAAAGGTTCACAATAATTTTCCAGCAACAAAGTCCAATAAAACAATTATAAAATTCCAGAAAGAGAATTCAAAATAATAATATTAAGGAAGTTCAGTAAGATACAACCAAATACAGAAAAACAATACAAAGAAATTAGGAAAACAATTCAAAACATGAATGGGAAATTTACCAAAGAGATAGATGTAAGAAGACCAAACAGAAATTCTGGAACTGAAGAATTAATTAAGCAAAATAATAAGACATTCAAAATCTTCAACAATAGACAAGATCAAGCAGAATAAAGAATTTCAGAACTGGAAGACAAGTCTTTTGAAATAACACAGTTAGACAAAAAGAAAGCAAAATAACAAAAGAGACTGAAAAAAACCCATATGACATATAGGACACCAGAAAGTGACCAAATATTTAGAGTTCCAGAAGGTGAAGAGAAAAAAATGAAAGAAATAGAAAACCTATTTAATAAAATTGTCCCCAAGTCTGGGAAGAACATTAGACTTTGAGATGCAAGAAGCTCAGGAAATGCTAGATACATTTTTTTTAAAAAAGTTCTTATCTTTGGTAAATTATAGTCAAACTGTCAAAAGTCAAAGAGAGATAATTCTACAAACAGCAAGAGAAAAGTATCTTGGCATTTATAAGGTATCCCCCATTAGGATAACTATGGTATTCTCAGGAGAAACCTTACAGGCCAGGAGAGAATTGGATGATAAATTTAAAGTATTTAAAGAAAAAACTTCCAGCCAATGCTATTACACTTTATAAAATTACATTTCTTAAATGAGGGAGAAATAAAGTTTTTCCCAGACAAGTGAAAGCTCAGGGAATTTGTCAGCACTAGACAGGCTTTGTAAGGAATGCTTAAGGGAGTTCCATGTGTGGAAGTGAAATAATGACATCTGCCGTCATGAAAACATGCAGAAGTATAAAACCCATTTGTAGAGCAAACACACAAATGATAAAGCACTCAAAACAGAAAACCACCAAATCAAAATGATCAACAATGAGACAGAAAAAAGTAGATGAGATACATACAACCCAAACCAATTAATGAAATGACAGGAATAAGCTCTAACATACCAATAATAACCTTAAATGTAAATAGATCAAGCTTTCTGCTTAAAATATGTAGACTGACAGGATAAATTTTATTTTAATTGGTCCAACTATAAGCTGTCTACAAGAAAGTCATCTCGCCTTTAAGATATAGAGACAAAAAAAGGATAGAAAAAGATTTTCCTTATAAACAGAAACAAAAGTGAGAAGGAGTAGCTTTGCTTACATAAAACATACTTTATGTCAAAAATAATAAAAGAGACAAGGTCATTATATAATAATAAAAGGACTAACTCAGCAAGAGGACTTAATTTTAAACCTATATGCACCCAACACGGGAGCATCCACATATATAGAGGAAATATTATTAGCTTTATAGGGAGAGATAGAGTCCAATACAGTAATAGTTGGAGACATCTGTATCCCACTCTCATCATTAGACAAATAATCCAGACAGAAAAGTAATAAGAAACATTGGATTTAAATTGCACATTAGACCAAATGGACCTAACCAACATTTACAGAACATTTCATTCAGTAGCTACAGAATACACATTCTTCTCATTAATATAAAGAACATTATCTAGTATATAACATATTTTAGAATACAAAATAGCTTATTGGCAAATTTTAATGAATGGAAATTATATCAATTATCTCAGACCACAGTGAAATAAAACCAGCAATCAATAATGAGTAATTTTGGAAACTGTACAGATTGATGAAAGTTAAACAACATTCTCCTGAAAAACAATTGGGTCAAGAAATAAATTAGGTGGAAATACAAAAATTTATTGAAACAAATGAACATAAAACCACAAGGAGATATCATTTTACCCCAGTTATAATGTCAATTATTAAAAAGAAAAAAAATGAGTGCTGGCAAGGATGCTGAGAAAAAGGAACTCATATACATGGTTGGTGAGAATGTAAATTAATACACCTATTGTGAAAAATAATATGTGTATTTCTGGAGAAACTAAACTTAGAACTACCAGATGATTCAGAAATTTATCCAATGGAAAAGAAAATAAGTATATCAAAAGTATAATTGCTCTTGTAAGTTTATTGAAGCATTATTCAAAATAGCAAAGATATGAAATCAATTTAAGTGTCTATCAAGACTAATGGTAAAGAAAATGTTCCATACATACACAATGGAATATTATTCAACTACAAAATAGAATAAAATTATGTCATTTGCAGCAAAAATGATGAAACTGGTCATCAACCAGGCACAGGAAAACAAATATTGCATGTTCTCACTCATATGTGAGAGTTACTGGACAAGGATGCTCTTTCTCACCACTCCTAGTCAATACAGTATTGGAAGTTCTAGCCAGAGCAATCAGGCAAGAAAAAGAAACAAAGGATATTCAATTAGGAAAGGAAGAAGTCAAATTGTTTCTATTTGCAGATGACATGATTGTATATTTAGAAGAGCACATCGTCTCAGCCCCAAATCTCCTGAAACTGATAAACAACTTCAGCAAAGTCTCAGGATACAAAATCAATGGGCATAAATCACAAGCATTCCTATACACCAATAACAGACAAACAGAGAGCCAAATCAAGAGCTAACTCCCATTCACAATTGCTACAAAGAGAATAAAATACCTAGGAATACAACTAACAAAGAATGTAAAGGACCTCTTCAAGGAGAATCACAAACCACTGCTCAATGAAATAAGAGAGGACACAAACAGATGGAAAAACATTCCAGTAATTTATAGATTCAACACTATCCCCATCACACTACCAATGACCTTCTTCACAGATCTGGAAAAAAAACACTTTAAATTTCAAATGGAACCAAAAGAGAGCTCACGTAGCCAAGACAATCCCAAGCAAAAAGAACAAAGCTGGAGACACCACATGGCCAGACTTCAAACTATACTACAAGGCTACAGTAATCAAAACAGCATGGTACTGGTACCAAAACAGAGACATAGACCAATGGAACAGAACAGAGGTCTCAGAAGCAACATCACACATCTACAACCATCTGATCTTTGACAAACCTGACAAAAATAAGCAATGGGGAAAGGACTCCATCTTCAATAAATGGTGTTGGAAAAACTGGCTAGCAATGTGCAGAAAGAAACTGGACCCCTTCCTGTAACACCTTACACTAAAATTAACACCACATGGATCAAAGATTTAAACATAAAACCTAACACCATAAAACCACTAGAAGAAAACCTAGGCAAAATCATCCAGGACATAGGCATAGGCAAGGACTTCACAACTAAAACACCAAAAGCAATGGCAACAAAAACCAAAATAAACAAATAGGATCTAATTAAAATTCAGATCTTCTGTACAGCAAAAGAAATCATCATTAGAGTGAACTGGCAAGCAACAGAATGGGAAAAAATTTTTGCAGTTTACCCATCAGATAAAGAGCTAGTATCAGAATCTACAAAGAACTAAAACAGATATACAAGAAAAAAACTAACAACCCCATTCAAAAGTGGGTGAAGGATACGAACAGACACTTTTCAAAAGAAGACATATATGAGGCCAACAAACATGAAAAAATGCTTATAATCACTGGTCATTAGAGAAATATAAATCAAAACCACATTGAGATACCATCTCAAGCCAGTTAGAATGGCGATCATTGAAAAATCTGGAGACAACAGATACTGGAGAGGATGTGGAGAAATAGGAACACTTTTACACTGTTGGTGGAAGTGTAAATTAGTTCAATCATTGTGGAAGACAATGTGGTGATTTCTCAAGGATCTAGAAATAGAAATTCCATTTGACCCAGCTATCCCATTAATGGGTATATAATCAAAAAACTATAAATTATTCTACTATAAAGACACATGCACAAGCGTGTTCATTGTAGCCCTGTTGACAATAGCAAAGACTTGGAACCAACCCAAATGCCCATCAATGATAGACTGGACAAAGATAATGTGGCACCTATACACCATGACATACTACACAGCCATAAAAAATGATGAGTTCATGTCCTTCGTAGGGACTTGGACAAATCTTGAAACCATCATTCTCAGCAAACTGACATAAGAATAGAAAACCAAACACTGCATGTTCTCAATTACAGGCAGGTATTGAAGAATTGGAACATGTGAACTCAAGGAGAGGAGCATGGGAGCATGGAGGGTGGTTAGGGGAGGGACAGTATGGGGTGGGAAGGGTTGGGAGGGATAACATGGGGAGAAATGTCACATATAGTATATACCTATGCAACAACCATGCATGACCTGCACATGTACCTCAGAACCTAAAGTAAAATAACAAAACAAAATAAAACAAAACATCTTATGGAGGTAAACAGTAGGATTATAGATACCAGAGGATGTGAAGGGTGTGTTGGTGTGTGTGTTAGGAGAAGGGGATAAAGAGAGGTTGTTTAATGGGTAAACTGTACATATATAGTGAGATAGAAGGAATAAGTTCTTAGATTCAATGGCGTAACTGTTGTTAACAACGAAGTGTTGTATATTTCAAAATAATTTAAAGAGAGGAGGTGAAATGTATCTAAAACATAGAAATGATAAATACTGTTAGGATTCACTTCAGGTGGCTGACAAAATACTAAGGGAAATATTAGGGAAAGGTTATAAGACATAGTCTCTAATCTTTTGGAAGGCTGAAAGGTTTTAATGAGAACGGGCTGAAGGCAGCCAGTTCCTATGTTAGAGCATTAAGTCATAGGGTAAAGATTAGGATAACAAAAGTTTCCCAATTAAGTCTGTTTACCAAACATTCCTTTGTCTCTACTCTGTTTACTCATGTAAACTTTGTGGTGGATGGCCCTCTGAGGGGGAGGTTGAAGAGGAATTACTGTTAATGGTGTTTATTCTGGGCCCCAGAACCAAGCCCCTCTATTATTTGTAAAGCCACTCTTTTAACTGTGTTAATTATCCATAAGTGTGTAACTTAGAACCTCTGTTATTAAATCTATACTGAATAAATGTGAGAAGGAACAGGGAGTCATGGTCAGTTAGCTGCAATCGCCCTCTGAAAGCAATTGAAAACCATCTTTAGCCCACTCTGATTCACTGTACTGGGTCTGAGAGTGTATTCATTTATCTGTTGCTGAGACAGGGTCTACAGGATAGACCTCTGCAGGTGATCCATTCTCAATACTCGAGATACGGACACCCCAAACATGCTGATTTGATCATTGTGCTGTCTAGGCCTGTAACAAAATATCACATGTGTGATGATTAATACTGAGTGTCAACTTGATTGGATTGAAGGATGCAAAGTGTTGATTATGGATGTGTCTGTGAGGATGTTGCCAAAGGAGATTAACATTTGAGTCAGTGGACTGGTAAAGGCAGACCCACCCTTAATCTGGGTGGGTACCATCTCATCAGCTCCCAGCACAGCCAGGGTATAAATCAGGCAGAAAAACATGAAAAGGCCAGATTGACTTAGCCTCTCACCCCACATCCTTCTCCCATGCTGAATGCTTCTTGCCCTTGAACATTGGACTCCAAGTTCTTCAGCTTTGGGACTCAGACAGGCTTCCTTGCTCCTTAGCTTGCAGATGGCCTATTGTGAGACCTTGTGATTGTATGAGTTAATACTCCTTAATAAACTCTCCTTTATATATATGTCTATCCTATTAAATCAGTTTCTCTAGAGAACTCTGGCTAATACAACATGTATACCATAAATACGTACACATTTTATGTCCCAATAAGAAATTTAAGAATTGAGAAAGGAAGTTTCTCTGAATTATATCACTGCTTTATTTTCTCATTTCTTTTGTATTCACTAGGGATATTAGCTATGCATACACTGAATTCTTTTAACTGCCTATTCCTTTAGCATTTAATTCACTTCCTTCCAACCAAGTATTAACCATGCCCAACCCTGCTTAGCTTCTTAGATAGAGGAGATTAGGCATGTTCAGGATGGTCTGGCTGTAAACCTCACTCACTTTCCCATCCTAATCTACCATGGTTTGTTTTCCCAGGTGCCCATTCTCCTTGTCACTGCTTCTAGTGTGGCTAAATGTTCTCTATTGGAAACAGAAAACCAAATACTGCATGTTCTCACTTATAAGTAGGAAGTAAATTATGAGAACACTTAGACACATAGAGGGGAATAACACACACTGGGGCCTATTGGAGGGTGGAGGGTAGAAGGAGGGGAGAATCAAGAAAAACAACTAATGGGCACTAGGCTTGATACCTGGGTGATGAAATAATCTGCACAATAAACCCCCATAACACAAGTTTACCTACATAACAAACCTGCACTTACCTCTGGAGTTAAAATAAAAGTTAAAAAAATGAAAAATACAAATAAAGTTGACTGCAACTTCAACATTAGCAATGAAAAAAATCTCAATAAATTGTAAAGAAAATTAAGATTTCCAAATAACTATAGCTTTCTCCTGTGAATGTTAAAAAAAGTTCTCTGGTGGTTTTATATTTTCACTGGACTTCTTACTTGAGCTCTGCCTGTTTATGATTTAACCCTTTTATATTTCCTTCTTGACTATTTACAGTTATGTTTTGAGTTCCTTTTACAGAGGCCACTTATATTTTGTTTGTTTGTTTGTTTGTTGACAGAGTCTCTCTCTGTCACCCAGGCTGGAGTGCAGTGGCACAATCTCAGCTCACTGCAACCTCCACCTCCTGGGTTCAAGCAATTCTCCTGCCTCAGCTTCCTGAGTAGCTGGGATTACAGGCATGTATCACCACGCCTGGCTAATTTTTTTTGTATTCTTAGTAGAGACATGGTTTCATCATGTTGGCCAGGATGGCCTTGAACTCCTGACCTCATGATCTGCCTGCCTCAGCCTCCCAAAGTACTGGGATTACAGGCATGAGCCACCGCACCTGACCTATTTTTTTTGTTTGTTTGTTTGACTCTATCAGGAATTGATTAATCACCTTTTTGGGCTCCATGACAATGAGTGTTTTTTTCTTTTTAAAATATGTCTGGATTTTATTTTGTCTATTAACTATTAGTTTTTTTTCCCCATTACAACATATGCAAATATCTCTTTTCTATTTCCTTTTTCTTTATTAGTATTTGAATGAGAGCAATTATTATTGGAATAGCTATTTAAAGAATAGTGATCTACAAGAGTGCTTGCAAGATGATGCCATACCTTTCACCAAATGTGAATACAATGTAATCTTGTATACGTGTGTGTGTGACAGAGAATCTGCAAGGCAAGATATTTATCTGCCACACTGATTCATGTCATCCAAGAGACTAATGCTTGACATTCAATTCATATGCAAATTAGTATGCTTTGAATGGATAAATGAAATGAATCGGCTTTGGTTAAGTCTTGACCAACAAAAAGTACAAGTCCAGTGCTGTGCACCACCACCTGGGGGTTTCTTTGTCATGTGGCTGGGAAAGCTGCCTTGTACAGAGATTTCTATGTTCTTATTAAGCTACTGGGACATACCACACCATCCAGCAAGACTCGAATTCTACAGTGTTCTGTGTATCCAGATGCTGCTTCTAACAAAAGGTCTTTACTTTTGGGTTTGGGGAGAGGTCACCTACTGGTGATCTCTCTTCTCAGAGGTTCTATCGGAGACTTGCAGGCCAGGGATACACCCTTGTGTCCTCCAGGCTTCATTCATATTTTCAACGACCTTGGTAGCCCTTCTACAGTAGGTACTGTGTTTCAGTTAAAAGTTTTCCTGTTTCATTACCCACATAGTAATCATTGTTTGCAGACAGAAGAAAAGGAAATAGATATATTCTTTATTGTCTTAAGGGTATAATACCTCTTCTTTCTCTTACACATTCTTTCAGGTATTTATCTTTATCGGTTGAAAAGAGCTTGGGGTCACATGGCTGTAAAGCCTCAGTTTTATAAGACTTAGAAAAGTAAAGGCTATTTAAGATACTGATGAAAAAGCAATGAGCTTAATACATAAATGGCTTTTTCTAAATATTTTCAGCAATCCTGAATTAAAATCAACCAACCCCCAAACAGTATTGTAAAAATTGTCTCACATTTCTTAATTTATGGGTAGCATAAGGACTTTTGCAGAGTCGGCAAACTAGTTTCACTGGTGACTTACTCTTGGAGACACAGTGATCTCAGATGAGATGATTAATGAGATTTTTTTTTCTAGAACCATGTCTTTTGACAGTAGACACTTGCTAAAAAACTTTTCAGGTCCAGATGCTCCAAGTTGTTATTTCAGGTATCAAACTGTAGGAATTTTAATCATTTGCTCACTTTGTTTGGACCCAGAAAGGTCATCTTTGTATCTCACTACTTGAGGAGGGTAGAGGAATCATCCACCTATCTGAAAGTCATATTTACAGTTGTAAGTCACAGGTGAAATTATTCCAGTCTTACAGTATTCCCCCCTTATATGGGGATAGTTTGAAGATCCCCCTGAGTAGATGTCTGAAACCCCAGATAGTACTAAACCCAATATATACAATATTTTTCCTACCCACACATTTAATAAAGCTTAATTTATAAATTAGGCACAGTAAAAGATTAATAACCATACCTAATAATAAAATAGAACAAATGTAATAATATACTGTTGACTTCTAAAGGCATAATGAGCCCCCTCATGGGGCCCTTCATGAGGCCCCTCATGAGTTCATATATCCATATTTACCTCCCAAGCTCCTACCTACCAATAGCATCATGTTTGACATCAGGGTTTCAGCAGAAAAATTTTGGGAGGACACAAACATTTAGTCTATTACTAGATGGTAAGTGCATAAAGGAGATGAGGAAAGTGAAGATATTTAGAATTATTTCCATGTTTTTGGCCTTGGTTACTGAAAACGTAGAGGTACCAAAGCAGTCATTAATTATATGGACGAAGGGGAGTAAAGTGTTAACTCTGTGTTGTCTGCACAACTTATGGTGGAGCTCCACAATAACCAGGCAAATACACAAGTCTGCTGGGGCTCCCAGGAACTGTCAGGGATGATGGGGAGATAGCCTAACAAGGAGCCAGTCAGAATCCAAGGACACTGCGGAGAGTGAGAAGAAAAGGGTCTCATGAGGAAACTGAAAGGAACCTAAATATCTTGAAGGGGGAAAAAATAAGCTTTTAATTAATGTGACTATTTGTTAAAATAAAAATTTAAAAATATATCTATTATTTACTAACATCTGATGTCAATTAGTACAAAATAAATAGTAATGGCAAAGTTGGTTTATATGCATTCATAAATGTAATAGATTTTCAGAGGAGGATTTGACATTTGAGTAGAGCCTGTCTGGCAAACAATGGGAAAGAGAAAATTATTTCTGGTGGCAAAAGAAGTAGGAGCAAATAAATACAGGCAAGAAGTTATGCAAAATTATCCTAGAATGGTTAATATTTTGACTGTAGGTTTGTTAGACTATATAAAAATGGAAAAAGATACTAATGGAAAACAGATTTGAAAAAACCAATAGAATTTAAACTTTGTAATTTAGATGTTAAACAAGAAAGATTTTTGCTACATATTATAAATCCAGATAACTGTACAATTTGTCTTGATAATTAATTTAACCACTCCTTCAAGTGAAGGACTGGAAAATCCTTTTTAGCATGGTGTTCACTTCTGTGTTAATATTACTGTTTAAGAATCTTGGAAGTGATCTAAAATCTAAATTTAAAGACACAGAAATCTTATTTTGGCCAATAGTATCATGTTTATACTCAAAGGAGAATTATGAATACAGTTTTATTCCCTAGATTGATTGGTTTAACATGGTAGATACTATTCTCAAGACCAGTGAAGCATCTCAAAAGTAATTTAGCTTGTTTAGGACACTGATATTTTATAGCACAAAATAAAATATATTTTGAGAAGCTTTTTATTATTTAACATTAAAATGTATATCACTTTAGTGAATCCTTATACATTGTGCTTTAATTATGCAATGCTATTAAGTATATTTTAATACATTCTTATGTATTTATAGAGGAAGTATCAGAATTCAAAAGGTGTCACATTTTTATTCTTGCAGCACCGAATCGAAAGACTTGAGAGCTTAAATGTTTAAGACTGAAGAGGTTCCTTTTATCTATTTATTGTCACTGTAGTTCTATAACTAGGCCATGGGAAAAAGCATGACATTTTAGCACAAAATATTAGACAAGCAATATATTCCTATGCACATTAAATCTTCCATGCATCTGGAACAAAGCCTGAGGCACAGCACCTTTGGGAAAATGTACAGTTAAACGAAATCAGTGAAATGTATTAAATGGATATTGACAAGCATTTTGAGTAGCATTAACATTTAATTTTAGATATTACCTATAAAACGCATGGTCAAAAGTGTAAAATACGTAGAATCTGTTATTGAGCAGTATTATGTAAGGTGTTTAAGTCAAGCTGCTTATTGCAGCCATATGCATCTGTATATACAAAACAAAAAACACAAAAAGGGTAGATAATTCTGATGATTTTCAAATAAATTTTGACAAGAAAGTCTCAAGATGATACAGAGTTATATAGGATAAAATCGTATCTGTGTAAAAATCAATTCATTTTCATAAAACAGTTGTTATTAATTGTACAGAAAAAATATAATATTTTCATTAAGGTCAGTGACAGGAAATTGTGCCTTATATCATGGCTATTTTTAAGCATTATTACTGGAAATTTTAGAAGTTATAATAAAGTCAGACAAAGACATAAGAGCTAAAATATTTAAATGGAATTATAAGTGAAATGAAATAAATCACAAAAATGAGGAAAATCTACAAAATACTACTAATAATGACAGATTCAATAAATGTATGAAGACATAACAAAAAAATGAGTATTTTTATACATGAAATAAGTGCAATAATGTTTTTCTTTTAAGCCTATTCTAAAGAGGAACAAAAATGCGATGGCCACTAGGAATATGTATAAAATATATGCACATGTGCATGATACCTAAAATATACGATGCCACTGAAAGCTTTAAAGAAGAAAGGGAAGATGCACTATTTTAAAAATGTAAATTCCCTACAGACAATAAATTAATGCAACTTTTAGCCAGATTTCAACGGGACATTTTGTGAGATGTAAAACATTGATTCTAAAATTTATTGAAAACCATCACAATCTTTGGGGTATGTGGCAGGGGTGAGAGGTTGTCATTTTAGGTTTCAAGGCATATTATAAAGCTCTAATGGTTGAAGTTGAGTAAGCTATAGAAAATGAATCAACCAAATGGAAATCATAGAATTCATGTACAGTTCAAAGTAGATTACAGAAATACAAAACTTAGTAAAAATGAGTAAGTTGCAGAATAAGACAAACAGTAAGGTAGCATTTATGTAATGTAGAAGTAAAAATGAGAATAAGTATATTTTAATTTTTTATGCTTCAGCGTGTGTAAGCATATATATTTAGATTGGGAAGTTTGCTTCTACAAAGTGGGCAGTGAAATGAAACTAATAGTTGGAGATAAAATGACCTTAACTTTATCTGTACTGTTTTTTATAAAATAAACTTTAATAAAAAGGGTATGCTTATACACTGATGGTGGGAATGTAAACTAGTACAATCTGTATGGAAAACAGTATAGAGATTTCTTAAAGAACTAAAAGTAGAGCTCCCATTTGATCCAGCAATCCCACTACTTGGTATCTACCCAAAGGTAATTAAGTCTTTATATCAATAAGACACCTGTATGTATATGTTTATTGTAGCACAATTCTCGATTTCAAATATATGGAATCAACCTAAGTGCCCCTTATTCACCCATTATAATGAGTGGATAACAAAATTATACACACACACACACACACACACACACACACACACACACCATAGAATCCTACAAAGCCATGCAAATGAATGAAATAATGTCTTTGGCAGCAACTCAAATGAAGCTAGAGGCCATTATTTTAAGTGAAGTAACTCAGGAATGGAAAATGAAGTATGTTTTCACTTATAAGTGGGAGGTAAGCTATGGATAGGCAAAGACATACAGGGTGATATAATGAACTATGGAACCTCAGAAGTGAGTGGTGAGGAATAAAAAATTACATTATGAGTACAGTGTACACTACTCAGGTGATGAGTGCACTAAAATCTCAGACTTCACCACCATGCAACTCATCCAGGAAACCAAAAACCACTTGTACCTTCAAAACTATTGAAATAAAAAAAATAAAAATAAGAAAAGGTAATATAACAAAAAGTGAACAAATATAAATTTGTGATTGCTGTAGAATTTTTTTGTTGCTATTTTTGTGCTTTGCAGAATGTTTCTTAATTTTCTCATGTAGTTGTTAGAAATGATAAATAAATAAAGAGGTGTTGGTGAATCCTAGAGCAGGCTAGCTCTGTGTCCTGCTTTCAAGAATAAGAAACACACAGCAGCAATAAACCTGATCAAGTAAAACTCTCACAGATCAGCTGACAACAAACAGTGCCAGTATTGATAGATGAGAGACAGAAAAAAAAAAAAGATCTTATTCTGTTTCTGTTGCTATAATGGAATACCATAAATTGGGTAAACTATAAAGAAAATAGATTTATTCCTTACAGTTCTGGAGGCTGGGAAGTCCAAGAGCATGGTGCCCACATCTGTGGAGGGCGTTCTTGTGGTGTCATAACATGGCTGAGGTACAAGGCTGAGGTATCAAGAGGACAAGAGTGTGAAGCATCATATGGTGAGAAGGCAAAAGTATGAGTCTCAGCTGAGGTTTCTCTTGCCTTTTTTACCATGGCACCAGTTCCATCATGGAGATCCCACCTTCATGACCTTATATAATCCTAATTACCTCTTAAAATTCCCACCTCTGCCCATCATATGAACTTGATGATTAGGTTTCCAGTACATGAAATTTGGGAGACATATTCAAACATGGCATGCACCCACCACACATACAGCAAGACACTTCTTGGTTACTTATTAGGTTTTCGAGGACTTTAATACAAAGAGAAGAATCTAAATTGATTAAAGGTATATCACCTCTACCATATGACATGAGGATTAAAACAAAATTTAAGTTCTAATACAAAAAATCATGAAATAGTATTTTTAGATAAATGGATTTATGAACTGATATTCATATCCATTGCAATTTATAACCTCCCCACAATTTTAATTATAAGTTTGATTACTCTTAGCTGGGCTAACTTATTGTAGTTCTTAATCTATAAAATAGTAATTATGATGGCTTAAATTATACATCACATTGTACCATATGATACCATACATGTATAACACACACATGTATTAATACAACATGATATTCACATGTTATGTGTATGATATACATGCGTAATCATACATGTATAATAGTTTGGTTCTTAAGATGGAATGCATTTAGATAAAATATTTTATCTTCACTCAATTTAAAATCTGATTTTTCGCTGAGATGCATTTATATATGCTAAGTATAGCTAACATTTAATTGTGTGAGCTACAGTTTTCAAGGTCATACTCATAATAGAAGTACTAATTAATAGTTAGCACTTATGGGCTTTTTATCTTCCAAGTACTTTACCAGTAATTAATTGAATACTCTCAAGAACCATGTGACTTCTCTTAGATAAAAGGAAGGTTATCCTAAATTCACTGGGAAGAAAATTATATCAGGTATGCCTTCACATACATTTGCAATATTTATCAACATTAGGTAGGGATTTAAAAAAGGAAATAAATCACATATAATTCAGCTTGTCTTTATTGTGAAGTTGCTGCTTTCTAGAAAAAGAAAATTCCTTGTTCCTAAGTTAAGGTGCGGTAAATTGAACTTTAACAAAGGGTAGAATTTGAGTGTTCTTCTTGGTAATTAACTAAAAGAAGGCCATATGGGGTAAAAATCTATTATAACACTAGAGTAGTTCATAATTATTTCTGATTGTACATTTTATTTCAAGATTATTTATTTCAGATTTCATTTGTTAAGCAGGAGACAAATGAGATATTTTGAAGCACAATCTGTCATATAATTTTGGTGATGGCTGTTTTGAGCATTGAGACCATAGTGGTAACTTTGTTACAATATAACTTTTCTAGAATTCTGTTGCAATTTAGAACATTCTGGCTATATGCTATTAATTCAAACTAAACATTTAATAATATAAATGTAGGCCAAAAAAAGACTCACCATGGTTTGCAGTCAAATTAATGTTGTGCCTATAAAATTTGGCAAATTGATATGCTTGGTGAAAATTCTAATTGTTAAAAACTGTATTTATTATCTTTTTTGTTACTTTTCAGTGATCTCAATGAGTTGCCTTTTTTACCACTAATTATCAAATTGAAATATAGTTCAATTTTATCATTGTTAATAGAGCAAAGTTTCATGTCATAAATGCACAAAAATGATTCACATCAATATTTGAATGGATTTACCTCTAAACTGGGTGATATAAAAACTCAGTAGAGAGAGTTGTCTCCCATTCTCATAGCAATGGTCATTCTTCTTGGGGTATCTGGCTATCTAAAGTCGTTGAAGGTGTCATCATTACCTTGAACAAGTCAAGTGATTGTGTTCTTGGAGAATTTCCATTTAGTGAATTACATGCTACAAATTGGAACAAGAACATCACTTTTTCCTTACTTCCTCTCTCTCTTCCTCCTCTTTCTCTCTCATATTCCTTCTATTTCCTCTTCTCTCTCTCCCTCTTCCTCTTTATAAACAGCTGTGAGTGCCTAGTTCATTAGCCTCTGGTTTTACCCACATACTGTCATTTTCAGCATGGCACCCTGCATAGGTAGCTTTGTAATAAACATTTAGTCCTCATCTGCAAATGTGAAACCTTTTATTTCATTGGAGAAATGTTCAATATGTCTTGCTAATGCTGTGCCTAATGTGAGAAAGTGAAAAGTTGTAGCAAATTTAGGCAAAATAGCTATTATTAAACAGAGAGTTATTTTCCTTTTGAAAGAATCATTTATATTTATTAAAAATATCAGTTTACTACACAATTTACCAACTATTCAAATACTCATTTTACTTTAAAGTATATGGAATAAATACCTTTTATTTCTCACTCATTCATACAATCAAATATTATATCTGTTGATGCCTTAAAAATGAGTTATAATGGTTTTCTATTATTGGTCTATTTATTCAAAAGCCTAATTTTTCTCTCATTTCTTATAATTTGTCTAATTTTGTCAGAATTTTGGAATTGTTTCAATATAGAGATGGTTACATTCCAGGGAGTTCACTAATGAGTAGTTCCAAAGATAAATGTTAGTATTATTTTACTGGAATTTAAGAATCCCTCTCAAGGGCTTTTCTAGAAAAGGATTTACAGATAAGTAATCAACTATTTTCTGAAAAACGTTGTTTCTAATGATGATACACATTTGGTAATTAATTGACATAAACCTAAATAAAAACATTTTCCAACATTACCAATGTTATTGGCTGATAGCAGGGCTCAACTTCCTATTTTTTCAGAGATTTTAGGAAATTCTAACTGCATTTTCTAACCTGTGTATCAGGAAAAATTCTAGCATTTCTATGGTAGGCTAAAGAATGACCCCAAAGATACTCACACCCTAATCCCTGGAATGGGTACATATTACCTTACTTGAGAAAAAAGACTTTGTAGATGTGACTAAGTATCTTGAGATGGGAGATTGCTTGTCTTATCTGGGTAGACCCTAAATGAAATCACAATTACCCTTAAAAGAGAGAGGCAGAGGTAGATGTGACTATGCTGAGGAGAAGGCGATGGGACTATGGAAACAGAGAGAGGAGTGATACAGCCAGGAGCCAAGGACTGTGGGCAACCTTTAGAAATGGCAACATCAACGACCATATTCTTCCACAAAGCCACTAGACATAATCAGCCCTGGAAACACCTTGACTTTATCTCAGTGAAACTGTCAGGCATCTGGCCTTTAGATGTGTAAGAGAATATATTTGTGTCATTTTAAGCCACCAAGTTTTTAGTAAGTTGTTACAGCAGCCACAGGAAACTAGGCCAATAGTCTTTGAAATTCCTTCCCAACTAAAAGGTTATACAGTCACTGTAAGCCAGTAAATAACTGATCACATATATATAAAATACTTGCTGGTAATCATATGTGTATGCTTTATATTTTGATAATAAATTTTTTAGTACTCTGTTTAGTGAGCTTATACATATATATGTACATATATATATATTTTTTTTTAACTTGCATTTATTACCCTTTTAATTTTCACAAAGCAATCACCAACATTTCTCTGTCCACCTACCTGCAATGTAAACAACTCATCTGGTTTTTAAGCATAATTCATTTGGTAAGTTACTTTGTACAGTTAAAATGATTTTAATAAGGTATTCATAATGAAGACATTTGGCTACATAACAATCAAACCTCTTCTGCTTTGCAGATAGAATATTTAAAAATTCAGAGAGGCAATGTCTCTGTTTTAAAATCGCCTGACATTTCACAATCCATATTTGGTTGGGTAAATTTTATTTTAGCTAGTTGAAAGAAAAAAAAATACATGCCTTGTAAACCCTGAGGTGCCATCTTAGTAGCATATTGCACAGGAAGTCTCTGATCACACTTGTTATAGAAAACTATTGTTTCATCACTTTGCTCTCAGATTCATAGGCTTGAAGCACATGTACATTAAAAACATATTCATAAAACAATTTAATAATTATACTCAGCATAAAAGTGTGTATGAACTAATCTATATGTGAATGAACTAGTCTATATGCGTATGAACTAGTCTACACATGTTTTATAAACATTAATAACTAAGTCATGGAAAAGTGGATCATCTCAGTCTTTGCATATCAGTTTTTTCCCCATAAAAGTGGAATATTGCACTGCATTACCTGTCTTGTTGTAAATATTCCTTGGATGCTACTGTTATTTTATGGTCAAATCAATAAGAAGATTCTCTTTGTGACTGTTATTTCCAAACTGTGGTACCCACCCTGTAAGCCTGCTTCAAATCAGTGAGGAACTACTTATTTGATTCCACAAGCAAAAAATTACAGCCAGCTAGTAATTCTTACAGAGATGATTAACATTCTTAAAAAAAATCATACAAGAAATAGAAGTAAATTCTCCTAAGTGAATATGCTTATTTAAATGATTTGCAATTATGACTGTTAAGAAAATTACACACACTTCTTAATGATCCAGGAATGTCCTCATGAGGTTATGCAGACTCCTGTAACTTGCATATATATAATTCAGAAATGGAAGATCAACAGTAAGTTACCTGGAATTGTGCACTTCTGAGCACTTGCACCCTCTAAGTAAAAGTCAAGCAAGTTTTGTGTGTGTACATGTGTGTCCACGTGCGTGTGTGTGCACATGCAGGAAATGACAGGTAAGGTGTGGTTGGGTTGTTTATAAAAGGAAGTTTGGGCTGGGTGCTGTGGATCATGCCTGTAATCCCAGCATTTTGGGAGGCTGAAGTGGGTGGATCACCAGAGGTCAGGAGTTCGAGACCAGACTGACCAATATGGCAAAACTCTATCTCTACTAAATACAAAAAATCACCCAGGTATGGTTGTGCATGCCTGTAATCCCAGCTACTTGGGAGAATCGCTTGAACCTGGGAGGGGAAGGATGCAGTGAGCCAAGGTCATGCCACTGCACTCCAGCCTGGGCAATAAGGGGAATCTCTGTCTCAAAATAACAAATAAATGAGTAAGTAAATAAATAAATAAGTAAATAAATAAATAAATAAAATGATGTTTGGGAAACTGGCCTGATAACCAAAAAATGTATGCCAGGAACTCAGACCTACATTTTCTTTTAGAATTATTCATTGGATTTTATTTCTAATTAAATGAACATTTTAAACCAAAGCATTTTTTTTCTTGCAAGATTATACATATAGTGCAAGTCAACATTTGCACAGGATTTTAAGAGGTAGGTTGTTCAGAGTGCCACAGAGTAAGGAAAGAAATAAGAAGGTCCCTTACAGGGAATTTGACTTCAATGCCTAAGAAAATCCCTCAAATAAGCTGCAGACAATTTTCCCCCAAGCATCACATGAAAACACTACGAAGTGGGCAATCAAGGTGGGCCCCAACCTTGGCAGCTGGCAATGCTGCCCCTGCATAGTCGTTGTCCCTGGTGGAATCTAGTCCTCCAAAATGTCAAAAAGGTGTCCTGTGCCCTCCACTCCTTTTATTCCCTTCCTCTATTTTCTTCCTCACTTTATTCCCTTCCTTTCTACACTGAACACTTCCTCCGTCATGCCACAGACCACTGTGGCAGCCACGCTTGGCAACATTCCCACTGGGATGCCTAAAACTGTGTCACTACATTTTGGGTCCCATATTTTTCCCTTTTAAGTTGTTCTAACATGAAAGCCTCTGACAGACATGAGGGAGAGGAACGTGGTAAATCGTTACAGTTCAATATTTGCTACATGCGAAATCAAAGGTATAGCCTTGGAGGCAGACAAGAAATACAAACCAGCATGAGCCAAATATTTTGCCTTTATGTTCTAGAACAGTCCATACAGTTCACTTACTTAGTGCCTGTTATCTGAGAGTGTGGCCTCTGATGTGGGGCAATTGGGGTGTAGCCTAAGTGGAGATGACTAAACATGGCTGCTTTCAGCCACCTGGAGCCCCATACTGTGAATGTAAGCAGCATATTGAAAAACTGTGATAAGAGATGCAACCTAAATGAACCTTTATTTTTTAGTTCAGTAGCAGAATGCTTCACTCTCAATAGGAGGAAGCCTTAAGTAGGTCTCCTCACTTGCCTGTTCCTTCATAGGCAATGACAGGTTGAACAGCCACATTACATTATAAATACAGTTGACCATTGAGCAACATGCGAACTGTACATGGAAGGCTGACTTTTTTTATTTGTGGGTTCTGCAGGGCTCACTGCCAGACTTAAGCATGCATGAATTTGGGTACACACAGGGTTCCTTGAAACAATTCCCCACATAGAATGAAAGATGACTGTAATGTCGCATGTTACAATTAGAATATTCGTTTCAAGCTGTTAAACGACATAGGGAACCTGATGTCAGGTTTGCTTTTATCTTTGCCAGCTCTGGCCTGCATGAGTGTGGGCTCTAGCACTGGGAAGAGGCAGGCTTGGTCTCTTCTCTTATTCTTCTTGCTGTTTTGTTTGTTTGTTTGTTTGTTTGTTTGTCTGTTTGTTTGTTTTTTAACTTCCACTCATAACCCTCTTGACCTGTTTTGGATCTTTCAGGGAAAGGGAAAGGATGAGAAGTATGGAAGGATTTTCTTGTACAGAGAAATATTGAAACTTTCTTCCATCACTTTAGTGAACTTTTTGCTACTTCCATAATCCTGTATCTTTTTGCTGCCGTTCACTTTGCTTTGATAGGTGCTTCTGTACCCTGGGTGCTGCCTTGCCAGCCATTCCCAGTCTCCAGGAGCCTGTCATTCATCTCCAGCCTTTTGTATCCTGTTGAACAGAACCCAAGACGGCTCTCTTTCACAGGCTCACATCTGCTCCTTGGCTCATTTTCACTTTCTCCTGCTGGTTCTGAAAGAAACCTAGCAGTTCTCTGCATTTCCCCACTGCAGAGAACGTGTGTCAAAGCATTACTCTGAGTAATCTCAGAGACTGTCTTAGCCCATTTTGTGTTGCTATAAAGGAATACCTGAGACTGATTAATTTATTTTTAAAAAGGTTTATTTGGCTTATGATTCTGCTGGTTGGTAGACTGGGCATCTGGTGAAAGCCTCAGGCTGCTTTTACTCATGGTGGAAGGCAAAAAAGAGCAGATGAGCAAAGAGATCTCATGGTGACAGAGGAACGACTGGAGTTTTTTTTTTTTATTATTATTAGTGGGAACTAATAGAGTGAGAACTCAGGCATTAACATGAGGGTGGCATGGACCCATTCATAAGGCATCTGTTCCCATGATCCAAACACCTCCGGCCCTGCCTCTAAACTGGGGATCAAATTTCATCATGAAGTTTGAAGGGGACAAACATCCAGACAATAGACTATAGCAGAAACTGACCTCTGTTCCACATCTACTTGCCTCACATATGAGGCAGCCTGCAGATGCCTCTGCTTTTGGATGAGGACACAGAGTTCAAAGATAACTTTCACCAAAAATGCCTCTCTTCACTATCTAGCTCCACTTTCTGGTTTCTTTTCATAATTGTGATAGTACCACGAGGTTCTGGAGATATCATCAATGCATAATTATTCCTGTATAGATTCTGCATTTGAGGATCTTTTCCCGTACTCAACTACCTATCTGATATCCGCTGCATTGATATCTCAGTCTAAACAGAGACAACTCAGCTCTTAAAATCTTGATAACAAATAATTCCAACACAATGTGAAAAGCATGAGACAAAAATTGTGCTATTCACAATAGCAAAGACATGGTGAAACAAGAGATACATCAGCAACTTATTAGGATAAGAAAAGGTCAAAAAGATGGCCCTGTCTAGAAGTGAGTGGCTAGGTGTGAAGAAGTGAGTGGCTAGGGAGCGGCAACGTTGAAGAGAACCAAACATTTCAGCAGGGCCTTGGAGGAGGAGCTCTGTGGGCGCAGGAGAAGGGCTATAAAGGTAAAGGTATAGAACAAAAGTGCTAAACCAGTGATCAGGACTTCAAGGTGGTAATGACTTTACAGGTTGGGAATCTTTTTGGTGTGATTTGAAAGATTGAAAAACAAGAGTCGTCCATTCTAACACTTCTCTTTCCTTGCCACATTAAGATGTGCAAACTCTCTGCTTCTCCAGAGTTACTCTGGTTTCATGCATATTTTCTTAAGGACAATATTAAATTTTATTTCAATCAATAACAAGGTATTGCATTATCAATATATTTAAAGTACCATGTGAAGAACCTGAAGGCATTCAAACCTAAGTCCTTAATAAATGGACAATGCAGGAGAGAAAATAAGCCAGCTAAACAAAGAGAAAGAAACCTTTCACTGAGAACCTAATTAGTGCCAAACATTTTCTGTACAGTTCCAGGTGGGTATTTATTATCTGCATTTTAGAGATGAGAAAAAGTATAGATAGAAGGTGAAGCCATTGCCTTGATCTCAGAGATAGAAAAAGGAAAAATTTGCATTTGGGTGTGCCTGCTCCAAGTCCTCTTTCCTTTCCATGACATATTCTGTTGTCCTTAAATGTGTCAAATGCACACTGTAATCAAGAATGAATCTTAAGAAAGACATAAAGTATTGTGAGCCTACAGAAGAGGATGGAACTCATTTCAGTTTGAAGGACTGCAGGTAGTCCTTTTTTATTATATTTAAGTTCCAGGGTACATGTGCAAGATGTGCAAGTTTGTTACATAGGTAAGCATGTGCCATTGTGGTTTGCTGCACCCATCAACCCATCACCTGGGTAATCTGCATTGCATGCATCAGCCATTTTTTTTTACCCTCTCCCCATCCTCCCTGTCCTCCCCTGACAGGCCCCAGTGTGTGTTGCTCCCCTCCCTGTGTCCATGTGTTCTCATTGTTCAGTTTCCACTTGTAAGTGAGAACATGCAGTGTTTTGTGTTCCTGCATTAGTTTGCTTCCAGCTCCATCTATGTCTCTGCAAAGGACATGACCTCATTCCTTTTTATGGCTATATAGTATTCCATGGTGTATATGCATGACATTTTTAAAATTCAATCTATCATTGATGAGCATTTGGGTTGCTTCCATGTCTTTGCTATTGTGAGTAGCACTGCAATGAACATTTGCATGCATGTATCTTTGTAATAGAATGATTTATATTACTTTGGGTATATACCCAATAATGGGATTTCTGGGTCAAGTGGTATTTCTGGTTCTAAATCTCTGAGGAATTGCCACACTGTCTTCCACAATGATTGAACTAATTTACATTCCCTCCAGTAGTATAAAAATGTTTCTATTTCTCTTCTACCTTGCTAGCATCTATTGTTTCCTGACTTTTTAATAATTGTCATTTGACTGGTGTGAGATGGTATCTCATTATGGTTTTGATTTGCAGTTCTCTGGTGATCAGTGATGTTGAGCTTTTCTTTATTTGTTTGTTAGCTACATGCATGTCTTCTTTTGAGAAGTGTCTGTTCATGTCCTTTGCCCACTTTTTAAAGGATTGTTTTTTTCTGGAAAATTTACTTAACTTTCCTGTAGATTCTATTTATTAGACCTTTGTCAGATGGATAGACTGCAAAATTTTCTCCCATTCTGTAGGTTGTCTGTTTACTCTGATGATAGTTTCTTTTGCTGTGCAGAAGCTCTTTCGTTTAATTAGATCCCATTTGTCATTTTTTGCTTTTGCTGCTATTGCTTTTGGCGATTTCTTTATAAAATATTTGCCAATGCCTATGTCCTGAATGGTATTGCCTAGATTTTCTTTTAGGGTTTTTATAGTTTTGAGTTTACATTTAAGCCTTTAATCCATCTTGAATTAATTTTTGTATAAGGTGTAAGGAAGGGGTTCAGTTTCAATTTTGTGCATATGGCTAGCCAGTTCTCTCAGCATTGCTTATTAAATAGGGAATCCTTTTCCCATTGCTTGTTTTTGTCAGGTTTGCCAAAGAGCAGATGATTGTAGATGTGCACTCTTATTTCTGAGTTATTTATTCTGTTCCATTGGTCTATGTGCCTGGTTTTGTATCAGTATCATGCTGTTTTGGTTACTGTAGCCTTGTAAAATAGTTTGAAGTCGGGTGGTAAGATGGAAGGCAGTTCTTCTTGTAGGGAGATGGTGTTTGAAGAATGTAAGAGAGGCAGCCCAGAACTTAACAAAGAAGTCAGTTGTGGCCGGGAGGAGAGGAAGAGTATTCAGCATTATAAACAGAGGAACAATTATGGACTCACATGTAGGGAGAGGGGAAAGCTGAGGTGCATTCCAGAAAAACAAGAGTCTTGTTTGAATGCCATATGTCGTGAGGTGTGGTGTATTTAGGAGAGTTGTAAAAATTGAGAGTCTAAAGTCAGAATACGTGGTATTCACTCAATTTGATGAAATACAAAGACTTATTAATGTTTTTCGTAATGGCATATGGTAATTAAATCCATGTTAAATTGAACATAGATTCCCACACCTGCTGTATGAAGCCTGAGTACAGGTATACACTCTCTCTCTCTCTCTCTCTCTCTCTCTCTAGGCTACCAAGCTTTGTAAAGGAGAAGGATAATGTATTGTTAAACTTTATTTAACAGGAACTCTGTTTTGCTCTGTGCACAGAGTTGGTACCACAGATATTTTTAAAAATATTAAATAAATGACACTGTAGATAGAGTTATGAGGCCTTTAAACATGCCAGTTAACAACCATGTTATGGTAGTGCAGGGGAGACATAGTAAAATCTGGAAAAAGGATAGATGAATGCAATTTTAAATGCTTACTTTTCATGAATTAACACATAAATACACATCAAGAAAAAGGAACCATAGTCCAGAACACTCTAACTTTGGACTATTATTAGAGTGGCTCCAATCACTTTAATTTTGGACATTTACAACAGCGTTATGCGGAAGAGAAGGCAGTTTCCATTTAATTTGTAAAGGGTGAATATTTTATGCCTGTTTACACACTCAAAAGATGGGTTTCCTGGCTTAGTTTGAGATCATGCTAAAAAGGAAGTGGGTTTGGTAGGGTCAGACAGCAGGCATTAAGATGAGACAAGGAGGAATAAAAAGAGCATGCTGACTGCCACGTGCTTCCCATGGAGGTGGGGTTTGGGTTGAGCTGAAGAAATCTCAAAGGAAGGCCTTCTTTATACAGTTTATTGTCTTCACCATGATTGGCACGAAGAATAGCAGTAAAAGATGAGGCTGAAAGGCTCTTAGCAGGAAAAATCAATCATTTTTCTAAAGCGAGAAGGATCCAGGCATTGATATTTAAAATTGCCTTTAAACAAGAGTAAGAAATGATAGATGAAGAGAGAATTGAACTAAAAAAAAAATAATGAAAATGTAGGAACTTTGAGAAGCTCATGGACAAAACTAAGTTCTCAAGAATGCAATGGAATTATTGTAGAAGAAGGTAGGTCTTTTCTTCCTTTTTTGAGAGGAGTGTAGCGTTTACATAAATGCACCTAGAGAAGGGTATGGATGTCTTTTGGCAACTCTGCTTTTTTGCTGTCTTGCTTATTGGTAGGTAAAGGCAAAGACTATGGGAGTTGATTTTCTATTTTAAGAAACTCTGACTTCACAAAATCCTGAGGGTCTGAGATAGCCCTCTGATATGGCTTGGATGTGTGTACCATCCAAATACCATGTTGAATTGTAATCTCTAATGTTGGAGGAGGAGCCTTGTGGACGGTGTTTGGATCATGGGGACAGATCCCTCATGAACTGCTTAGCACCATCCCCTTGTGATGAATGAGTGCTCACTCTGGTAGTTCACAGGAAATAAGGTTGTTTAAAATCACATGAAACCTCTCCCTTCTCTCTCTTGCTCTTGTTCTCACCATGTGATGTGCTTGCTCCCACGTAGCCTTCTGCCATGGTTGTATGCTTCTTGAGGCATCACCAGAAGCAGATGCCAACACCATGCTTCTTGTAAGGCCTGCAGAATTGTTAAGTCAATTAAAACACGTTTCTTCATAAAGTACCAGCCTCAGACATTTCTTTATAAAGATGCAAGAAGACTACTAGAGCCTTCAGAAAGGAGGCACAGACAGCCAACTCAACTGTTACTTTAAAAAGGTGAGAAGGCATTGGATGCCCAAACGTGACTCAGCCTAGGTGGTTAAAAGAAGTGACCAGGCTGCCTCCTAATGAAACTGTCCCTTTCTAGTAGTGTTCTTATTACATATATCCTTTAGGACCCTGCATCAATAAGGGGCTCTTATTGTCTCTGACTCAAAATAGCGGCACTAAAGCCTCGAATAATCTCATGCAAAGTGCCAGTTATTTAAGTCATGGTAATTGGAAGTAAACTTTAAAATTATTAAATTATTCAAGTGTAGAAAATTGTAAGTTCTCTACCAACTAAATATTTAAATTTAAATATTTAAATAATCTAAATGTTTTTTCTATCAAAAGAAACGCATGTATTTGAGAACTATGACTGTACTCAGAAGCGTAGACTTTAACGGTTACTTATCAAGACTTGTATATGTTCATAAGAGGCATTTGAAACTCCTAGATTTCAACTCTTACACAGTTAAAGGAAATACAAACTTGCATCTAAAGAGATTAAAAAGACACAATGGACTTCCCTTGTAGCACTGTTTTCACCATTGAAATAGTAATTATTATTAGATCTAATTATTACTATTATCTAACAAAAATCACTTTACACCAGGAACATCCTTCATACCCTTAGACTTGCCTCCATTCTAACATTGCTCACTGTTGTGTGTGGAGTATCATAAAGGGTAGTTAAATTACCAACTGAAAATCTTAAAAATAGAAAGTGATATCATATTTGCTTAAAATTTCTCTCATTTTGATTCTCAAATCTGGGTCTTAAAATTCAAATTTTAAATCACCAGTGATGTTATACATATTATGTATTAACAGTGTTATTTATTTCAATTTTTCTAATCTCATAAAATTTCCAGAAGAGAATCACACCTTTTGGTTTATCCTAAAACAACTGAGGTGAAGGTAAAAATGTGTTTGATTTTTCTGGAATCTACTTGCAGATCAGACTTTGAGCTATTATTCTGTAACCTCATATTGCATTCCTGCCTGCCAGGACTGTGGAGCTGGGGTAGCCTTCCTGCCACTCCTCGGGAGACTTCGGGGCATTTCACTCAGGGCTAGTGCTTGTGCTTGCTGCTGGGGGATCCTAGGGTGAACTTTCCTGGTCCGTCTCTACCCAGCTTTATTCCCTCTTCTCAGACTTAATGGGGAGCTCAGGCCACTGTGCATTCGAGAGACCCGCCCATTGCCTAAGCCAGCAGAGAGCTTCTCTCAGTAAACAAAGGCCAAGCATAAACCTGACTGTTACTGCTACAATCTACAATCAGTTCCTATCGATCTGCAAGCACCACCTACTAGGCTGGAGGCTAAACTTCACAATCCAATACAACAAAATCTGTTAACACAGTGCATAGCACTTGGGAATTATATATATTTCCTGAAACGTCTGCCTTTTCAGCCCTATAGGAGCCCATAAACTTGTTCACACACCAAAAGTATATTGCTACTATAACCAGCATTTGTGAAAGCAACCACTAAGGCTATCTATAACCAAGAAATACATAGAGTCTTTGCCATTGAAAGTACACAGAACCAAAGCCAGATGAACCCATGTTACATACATTATAGTCACATCTTCAAGGGAAAAGAAAACCTATTTAAACAAAATTAAATTAAAAAATCAGAAGATAAGATAGTTTCTCCATATGAAAAGAAAAATATAATTCTGAAAGTATGAAAATAAAAGAAGAGTGATGTGACACCCTCAAAGGATCACACTAATTCTCAAGCAATGAATCCTAACCAAAATGAAATCTTGGAATGCCCGATAAAGAATTCATAATGACGATTTTAAAGAAGCTCAATGAGATTCAAGAGACAGCTGAAAACCAATACCAAGAATCCAAAAACTCAATTTAGGTTATGGTTTAAAAAGATAGAAAATCAACAAAAGAACCCTGTACTTAAGTTGGCCTTTAGATCAAATGGACTTAACAGACACTTATACAACACTCTTTCCAACAACTACATAATATACTCTCTTTTCCTCAGTGCTTTGAATATTCTCCAACATAGGCCATATATTAGGCCACAAATCACATCTGAATAAATTTTTTAAAGTTGAAATCACATCAAATATCTTCTTGGACCACCATGGAATAAAACTAGAAATGAATTCCAAGAGGAAATCATACATAAAATTTACAAATACATAAAAATTAAACAATCTGCTGCTGAATGTTCTTTGGTTCAAAGATGGAATTAAGATGAAAATGAAAACTTTTTGAAATGAATGAAAATGGAGACACAACATACCTCTGGAATACAGCAAAAGTAGTGCTAAGAAGGGAGCTTATAGTGTTAAATGTCTAAACCAAAAACCAGAAAGATCACAAAATAATAACCTAATGTTGTACCTCAAGGAAATAGAAAAATAAGAGAAAACTAAACGCAATGCTATCAGAAGAAAAGAAATAACAAAGATAGGGGCAGAACTAAATAAAATTGAGATATATATATATATGTATATGATTAACAAAATGAAAGTTGGTTGTGTAATAAGATAAACAAAATTGATAGGTCAGTAGCTATAGTAACCAAGAAAAGAAGAGTGTGATACAGAGGTTACAATCATTGCATACAGATTGCAACATACAGGCTAAAATGTTTACCTGCAAGACAATCTATAAAAATTCATGTTTCAGAAATAAATCAGTCCTTCTCAATGTCATTAGGCTATGCATTAATCAGTACATTGACAATTTGAGGGACTCACGATAAGATTCTTTACATAGGGACAGAATGTCACTATGAATCACAAGTCTGTCACATGGCCATGTATTTTGTTATTTTGGATGCCTGTTTACTTTTAAAGTAGATTGTCAAGTGTGACCTGACACTGACTTAAGTTATCAGAATATAGACCTGAAGTGACAAGATGGAAAGAGAGATAGTTATTTTAAAGAAGAAGGCTATAAGAAAATCAGAGTGTGGCCAGCTCTCAGGAGATCGATGCACCAAGTATAATCATTGTTGTTGCTGTTGTGAAATTAATGGTTAGAAAATTATCACTCTGGAAATTCTGGATGCTTCATAAATAGGCAACAGGTAACGATAAGAGCCAGAGACTATTTGAGACTACAAACTGAATTTAGAAGAAAACATGGTTAGGTTTAGGTATTAAGTATTATGATAATACACATTAGTTTAATATGTGCTCATTGGACTTATTCTTCATTGTAGTGGAAAGTGTAGCATTGAATGTATATGTAGTAAATGGTGGATCTTTAAAATTTATGTTAGCCAACTCTGTAATCCTGTGCTTCTGTGCATCTATTATTTATTTTATATTTGACCTATATATATTTGAAATATATATTAATATATATAGGTTAGTACATTAACTTTAATAAATGTTTTCTCTTGTATTAAATCAAATGTTAAACTGACTATACTGCTCACTCACAGAAAAACATGGCTTTTGCACGTTCTTTTTTGCAGAGAAACTGAAGCTTATAGTGAAGTTCTCAGGCAAACTTTAAAAAATTTAGAAGAGGCCAGGTGCAGTGGCTCACACCTGTAATCCCAGCATTTTGGAAGGCAGAGATGGGCAGATCACAAGGTCAAGAGTTTAAGACCAGCCTTACCAACATGGTAAAATTCCATCTCTACTAAAAAAAAAAAATAGCTGGGCATGATGGCACATGCCTGTAATACCAGCTACTAGGGAGGCTGAGACAGGAGAATCGCTTGAATCTAGGAGGTGGAAGTTAGAGTGAGTTGAGATCACACCACTGTATTACAGCCTGGATGACAGAGCAATACTCTATCTAAAATAAATAAATAAAAATTTAGAAGAAACTGACATACAACCACACATATAAATGTGCATTCATACACAACACTACCATATGAGGGACAAAGAGAACAGCCAGGCCATCAATGCATTCCAGAATCGCATTCCTGTCTTGTAAAGAACTTGGTGACAAGTCACTGGGAAGTTTCACACATTGTTTTGTAATTAGAGACTTTTCTCACAACTACCCAGAAAGCATATATGGATGGCTAATATTTAATTAAAAATAATTTAACTATCAAAACAAACCAACATTTTAAATAAACATTATGAAGAAAGCAAACTGTTTAATTTATTGACTGATTTTATTTGAGAAGACAGTCAATACATTTTATTTGAGAGAAGTCTTGAATGTGGTTGATAATTTTTAACATAAATAACACAAGATTCTGCTTAAATTCCCCTCATAAATAAGAGAGAATAGAAAATAATGAGACACTTCATGGTCTGGTGGTTGGAGAGCAGTGCATTAAAGAGTTGCTTGAAATAAGCCTGGTGGGACACAAGTGTCTTCAGCTTGTCCATGTATTGTAACTATAACTGCTTTCTTAAATTTATTGAAAATGCGACAGAGACTTGCCAGAGATCACTGAAGAGCTTTATAAAAGGATGGTTCCCAAAGTTAATGATTAACTAGAAAGCATATACTCAAGATTTGTAAAATATATTTGCTTTTAAAAATCTTAAAAGAAGTCAGAACAAAGGCACAGTACCTTGAAAAGGACCACAGGAAGGCCACTCTGGACTTTCCCAGGGAGGCAGGGAAACCAGAAGACAGAATAGCAGCTTCAAAGGGAGAAAAGCAGATGTCGACTTAGAAGTTAAACCCATCAGAATATCTTTCAGAAAATATAGAAAGACATTTTTAGAGCAATTAAGTGGCACAGGATTTGTCACTAGTAGAACTACATAAAATAACTGTATTTTTCAGGGAGAAGGGCAATGATGCTGGATAAAAGCTTGAAAGATGCAAACTTGAAAGAAGAGCATTTGAAAAGGCAAATATATTAATAAAGATGAATGGATATAGTCTGTTGCAATTATGGTGATTATGACTTGTGGAGTAACCCCTCATAAGGAGAAAAGATAACGAAGTAAAAAGAATCAAATCACATGAGAGAGGTAGGATGTAAGTCAGGAAGAGGACAGAGAAAATGAAGGTGGTTAAAGGAAATTGGTATGAGAAGCAGTAAAATTACTAATCTGTGATAACTCAAAGACATGTGCTGTAATTTCTGGGTAACCATTAAAAAACATAGTAAAACAATCTTGTAGTCTTACATCTTATAAATTGACCAAGCCAATGAAAGAATATAGAACAATGAAAAAATAACCCAAGAAAAGTTAAAAGGTAAAAGAAAAGGAAGAGTAAAAGACAAGAAAAGGTAAATAAATGTGAATCCATGCTCACCCATTAAGTTAGTTAATTACAAATGGATCAAATTCTCAAATTAAAGAGCAACCTTATCATATTGGAGGAACACGTCTTGAAAGTAAAGAATAAGAAATCTGAAAATATTGGACAGTATGGATCTAGACTTTAAGACACGACTTTAAGACATGATTACCTTCATAAAAATACATTTATAGCCCTATACTTAAAGGATATTTACCAAAACTTGCTATGCCTTCTGTTATTGTAAGTAAAGTCTGTATATGTACACAAAACTTTGTTCAGAAGGCATTTGTAAACTCTTACTATCCACTTTTTCTTTTCTTTTTTGAGATGGAGCTTCACTCTTGTTGCCCAGGATAGAGTACAATGGTGCAATCTCAGCTCACTGCCACCTCTGCCTCCTGGGTTCAAGTGATTTTCCTGCTTTAGCCTCTGGAGTAGCTGGGATTACAAGCATGAGCCACCATGCCTGGCTGATTTTGTAGTTTTAGTACTAGAGATGGGTTTTTACTATGTTGGTCAGGCTGGTCTTGAACTCCCAACCTCAGATGATCTGTATAGGGTGTCAATAGTTAGCTGTTACATTATATATCAACAACATTTTTTGCAGAAATATTAACTTTCATTTTCTATTTGAATTCACAATTATCAGGCTGAATTACTCTCCTCTCCCAATTTCTCCCCTGGCTTATTTGGTATTCTCTATATCAGGTAATGGCAGCATTCACCCAGTCACCAGGGCTAGCACTTAAGTGCTATACACAGTATTTTATTTTCCCTCCGGTTTCTTCACTTCCTCAAAACCACTGATAGTGAATATGCAGACTATTCATCTTGGTTGGAACTATTTCAATTAAAGAACATCACAATAGCTTTGAGTCTCTAAAGGAAAATGTCATGGGTTTGCTATAGCTCTTTTGCACTGTTCTGACAGTATACCAGAGGCTGGGTAATCTAAAAAGCGTGAAAATTTATTTCTAGATTTGTTTTCACAGTTCTGGAGGCTAGAGGAGGTTCAAGATTAAGGTGCAGCGAATTCAGTGTCTGGAGAAGTACTGTTCCTCCCAGATGATGCTGTCTTGGTGTCCTCATGTGGTGAGAGAGGCCAAAAAATGACAAATTCTATGTCCTCATATGGTGGAAGAACAGATAGGAACAAACCCATTGCCTCATAGTCTTGTGTAAAGGGTCTGAACCCAATCATGAGTGCTTCATCCTCATGGCTTAATTACCTCCTAAAGCCTCACCTGTTAGTACTATAACTTTAAGCATTAAATTTCAACACAGGAGTTCAAGGGACACATTGAGACCATAACAAACCTCAACCTGCTGACTCCCTAGATAACACTTCCACCTCCTGCTTGTGGTATTTGAATTCCACATGCCATAAAGTTTGGATAGTTGGAAGACCTTTATCAAATTAAAAACTTGTCCCCTCCCTAATACTTGATTTGGGAAGCTGTGTTTTTTCTAAAGAGAATTTAAAGTTATATCAAGTAGAAATACAAAATATTACTATATTTTCTTGATTTTATAGTGGCATCAATAATAAGGCATACTGTATGTATGTATACATAAAATATCTATCTATCTATCTATATATATATATATGTGTTTACAGTCTTACAAGAAAATTTCAAAGATGTCAAAATGAATAAAAGGTGAGTCTTAGAATCGGAGAAATGTGTTATTATCCCATAGTGAATTACTTCCCTCAACTCTAGGTCCAGTGTAAAGAAATTCTATGGAAAATAATACCTTTGTGAGCTCATAACTGTTATTATTTCTAAGTCTGCTCAAGAGATGGCTTCCCAGTCAAGGTTTTTCATCTAATTCCCATTTCCATGCATGTAATTGTCTGCCTAATACTCCTATTTGGGCATTTGGCAAATGCAAATAAATTGTACAAGCCCAACATTAAATCAGTATTCTCCTCCCTTCACCAAACAAGTTCCATGGCCAGATTGATTTGTAGGGATATCAGCATTGCTGCATTCTCTCATTCAAACTGTATGAATATATCTTCTAATCTCATGACAAATGTTAAATTGTTCTTGGGAACAGTTATTTTGTGTATCTGATACTTTCACCAAATTATAAGTGTTTGAGAATCTGATAGGACCAACACCAACACATGTGATGTACATTGTAGATTACTGAAGTAGATTGAATATATTATATGAGATTTTCAGAAAATAAATTAAAATGGTTACTTTTGTCTATCATAAAATTATCTGCAGTCCTGTTATTTTCAGATCTGCCCTCAAAACATGAAATATGCAATTATTCCTTCATTGTACTGGCCTAATTCTTTGAACATTTAATATCCATGTCAACTCTTTCCTCCACCCCTTCTGAGATAAGAATACACACATGTACACACACATGCAGGGACAGAGAGAGATTGAGAGAGAAAGAGAGGGAGACTATAAGAAACTTTAATGAAGCAAATCTAACATATATATGTATAATACCATAAAAAAGAAAATAATAAGATAGTCAAATAATACAATTTTTCTGCTCTCTTTCTCTCTCTGTGTATGTCTCTCTCTCTCCCTCCTTCTTTGTGCTTTCCAGTATAATTATATGTGGAAATGCCCATTATACTGATTCATTAGATTTAATGAAGTAGATAACTTTTTAATTTTAGAGAACAAATTATGCCATACATATACCAAATTATATGTTTTTGAATAGCTGTATTTCATGCTCATTTTATGCTCATGAATACAAAATTAATTCCTTTAATTTATGTTAGAAATGAAAATAATGTGTGCAAATTGCAGCTCCATTTTCTCCAATATTTTGTAGTTATTTGACTAACATATTTCTTATGTAACCTGTACTTCAATATTGACTGAAATTGTGTCTAAAAAAAGAATACATACAAAAAACACCTAAAAAAGTGAAATATTCCTTTCTTTCTTTCTCTTTAAGCTTTGTTGATTAAAATATGGCTGCCTTTTCTGAATTAGACTGGCAAGGTGTCAGAGTCTTGACGAGTTGTTTAAGTTCTGAATATTGTTACAATGTAAGCGGTGGAAACATAGAAGCCCTTGGGAAAAGGAATGTCTTCTTTAGAATACAAAGTAAGTAATGCAACCATGTTACAAATAGATGTGGAAAGAGGAGACATGAAATATTTGACTTTAATAGAAGTAATTACTTGAAAAACCAATCACAGAGGAAACTACTCAAAAATAGATACTTTATATGCAATAAACCATCCTCCAGATTATGTGTGTAGTCAACCAAAGACTGCCAAAAATATTAACAGATTGAAATATTTCTACCTCTGGAGTGAAATTGAGCCAGGATCTGATGCTAGTTTATCAAACAAGTCTTGCAGGGTGAAAGCAGTAAATCTCCTTAGCTTTGGAAGTTATTATAACAATTTAGTTTTTATAAGTTAACTACTGCACTGAATACCAGGACAACTTATTCTACTCCCAGTTACATCCTTTACTTTAGGAAAAAAATAAAGTGATTTATCACTTTAAATTTGGTTCCCTTAAAGTTATCAGTCAATTTCTTCCAAAAAAATAGAATGCAACAGTATATTAAGGAGTACTTTGTAAATACCAATATGCAATACTAACATTTGATTGCAGTTATAATTAATTCTCAAGCTCTAGAATATGAGAGATTTCTATTGCCAGAGAAAATTATTGTAACCATATGCAAATGTAAAAATAATCATATCAAATAATTATACTTTATTAGTATTGTTTATTATTCAAATAATGTACATTGTTTTGATGGCAGGTAAATATTATTTCACTATTTCAGATTTAAGTATGCATATGTAACTAATGTCTCAATTTTAGGAATCTTATGTGAGAAATCACAGAGGAAACTCCTTTCATATGAAGTTGATTGGGATCTTTCTTATTTTAAGAATTTCATAGTATTTAGGTTACATAGTTTTCCATAATTAGTACAAATATTTATGCATATTTATATCAAAATATTAATTAAAGTTTTTCCTTCAATGTTACTCTCTACCCCAGGCCTTTTGCTCCATTCAAATGTTGGGGTCTTCTACCTTTATCATCTCAGAGAAAGGGTGACATAGCAGACTATAGCAACAAGTCTCATTGGCCTTTGTTTCCAAGGTCTTGAAGTTGAAGAAGGAAGGGGTTAAGAACAACTTTCTGGGCCTGAATAATGTGTTTTAGAGAATGCTTAATGAAGGGTTACTGATCTTCATTCAGGAAAATGATCCTGGTTGACAGGATTAAGAGTTGCAATGGACAGTTTTGAATACTGAAAATATATTTACAGGGGAGGATCCAAGATGTCCAAATAGGAACAGCTCTGGATTGCAGTTTCCAGTGAAAATGCAGAGGGTGAGTGATCACTGCATTACCAAACGAATTTTTACTGCCCACAGACCAGGATATTCCCAGGAAGAAAAGTGCCACAAGTCTCTAGTGTGGCTGTTTCAGCCGGCACAGTGTCTATGCACAAAAACTCACACAAATCCAGGAACTGTTTTAACTGGCAACTGGAATGCCTGAGAGACAGAGTCATCGTTTTTTTCAGTTGAAAAAAAAGGGGACTGAAACAGGGAGCCAGGTGATCTGGCTTGGCTGGTCCCAGCTCCACAAAGACCAGCAATGTAAAACGCTCTGAATTGAGAATTTCAAAGCAAGAACAGCTGGATCCGGGATGGTCCAGCTTTGTGGGAGGAAGGGCATCCACCATTACCAAGGCAGTCCACCACTACCAAGGCAGTTTGCCATTACGCAGGCAGTCCAACATTACTGAGGCAATCTGCCATTTCAGAGGCAGTCTGCCATTACAGAGACAGTCCACCATTACTGAGGCATACTGCCATCACCGAGGCAGGTCTAACTCTACCCCTATAAACAAAACTGCAAGGAAGTTCATACAGCAGCTGGGCAGGGTGCTGGGCAGGGCCCATGGCAGCTCAGCAAGCCTCTGCTGGCAGACTGTGACTAGGCTACCTCCTCGCTGGCAGGGCATCTCTGAAAAAAAGGAAGCAGAATGACAGGAACTCATAAAGCCCCACCTTCCTGGGAGAGAGCACCTGGGAAAAAAAGGTGGTTCTGAGTTCTGCTGCAGCAGACTGAAATATACCTGCCCGGCAGCTCTGAACAAAACAACAGAGGTTATAGCTTCGCACTTGAGCTATTATAAGGGACACACTGTCTCCTTAAGCAGATCCCTGACCCCTGTATAACCAAAGAGACACCTCATAAAGGAGAGCTCAGACTGACATCTGATGGGTATCCTTCTGGGACAAAGATAACAGAAGAAGAACTGACAGCAACCCTTACTGTTCTGTATCTGCTGCTGGTGACCCCAGGCAGGCAGGGTATGGAGTGGACCTACAGAAGTCCTACAGCAGGGGGGCCTGACCATTAGAAGGAAAACTAAGAAACTGAAAGAAATAACTTCATCAGCAACAAAAAGGATGTCTACTCAGAGACCCCATCCGAAAGTCACCAACCACAAAGACCACAGGTAGATAAATCTACAAAGATGGGAAGAAACCAGTGCAAAAAGGATGAAAATACTCCAAACCAGAATGCCTCTCCTCCTCTATGGTATCACACCTCCTCACCAGCAAGGGAACAAGTCTGGATGGAGAATGAGTCTAATGAATTGACAGAAACAGGCCTCAGAAAGTGGGTAATAACAAACTTCTCTGAGCTAAAAGATCATGTTCTAACTCAATACAAAGAAACTAAGAACCTTGAAAAAAGGGTTCATGAAATGCTAATGAGAATAAACAGCTTAGAGAGGAATATAAACGAATTGATGGATCTGAAAAATGCAACACAAGAACTTCGTGAAACATACACAAGTTTCAATACCTGAATTGACCAAACCGAAGAAAGGATATCAAAGATTGAAGATCAACCCTATGAAATAAAACAAAAAGGTAGGATTAGAGAAAAAAGAGTAAAAGGAAATGAACAAAACCTCCAAGAAATATGCAATTATGTGAAAAGATCTGATCTACATTTGATAGGTGTACCTAAATGTGATGAAGAGAATGATGAATCCAAGCTGAAAAACACTCTTCAGAATATTATCCAGGAGAACTTCCCCAACCTAGAAAGGCAGGGCAACATTCAAATCCAGGAAATACAGAGAACACCACAAAGATACTCCTCAAGAAGAGCAACCCCAAGGCACATAATTGTCAGATTCACCAGGGTTGAAATGAAGGAAAAAATGCTAAGGGCAGCCAGAGAGAAAGGTCAAGTTACCCACAAAGGGAAGCCATCAGACTCACAGTGGATCTATCAGCAGAAACCCTACAAGTCAGAGGAGAGTGGGGGCCAATATTCAACATCCTTAAAGAAAAGAACTTTCAACCTAGAATTTCATATCCAGCCAAACTAAGCTTCATAAGTGAAGGAGAAATAAAACCTTTTATGAACAAGCAATTGCTCAGAGATTTCAACACCACCAGGCCTGCTTTACAAGAGCTTCTGAAAGAAGCACTAAACATAGAAAGGAACAACCAGTACCAGCAACTCCAAAAATGTACCAAGTGTTAAAGAGCATCTACGCAATGAAGAGACTGCATCAACTAAAGGGCAAAACAACCAGCTAGCATCAAAATGGCAGGGTCAAATTCACACATAACAGTATTAACCTGAAGTGTAAATGGACCAAATGCCCCAATAAAAAGACACAGATTGGCAAATTGGATAAAAAGTCAAAACCCATTGGTGGGCTGTATTCAGGAAACCCATCTCACATGCAAAGATACACATAAGTTCAAAATAAAGGGATGGAAGAAGATCTACCAAGCAAATGGAGAGAGAGAGAGAGAAAAAAAAAGGCAGGAGTTGCAATCCTAGTCTCTGATAAAACAGAGTTTAAACCAACAAAGATCAAAAGAGACAAAGAAGAGCATTACAAAATGGTAAAAGGATCAATGCAACAAGAAGAGCTAACGATCCTAAATATATACGCACCTAGTACAGGAGCACCCAGATACATAAAGCAAGTTCTTAATGACCTACAAAGAGACTTAGACTCCCACACAATAATAGTTGGAGACTTTAACACTCCACTCTCGATATTAGTTAGATCAATGAGACAGAAAATTAGCAAGGATATCCAGGACTTGAATTCAGACCTGGACCAAGAAAACCTAATAGACATTTACAGAGCTCTCCACCCCAAATCCACAGAATATACATTCTTCTCAGCACCACATCACACCTACTCTGAAACTGACCACATAATTGGAAGTAAATCACTCCTCAGCAAATATAGAAGAATGGAAATCATAATAAACAGTCTCTCAGACTACAGTGCAATCAAATTAGAACTCAGAATTTAGAAACTAACTCAGAACTACACAACTTCATGGAAACTGAACAACTGGCTCTTAAATGTTGACTGGATAAACAATGAAATGAAAGCAGATGGTTATTCTTTGAAACCAACGAGAATGAAGACACAATGTACCAGAATCTCTAGGGCACATTTAAAGCAGTGTCTAGAGGAAAATTTATAGCAATAAATGCACACATGAGAAGTGAGAAATGATCTAAAATGAATACCCTATCATCAGAATTGAAAGAGCTAGAGGAGCAAGATAAAAGCAAAACAAAACACACACACACACACACAAAACCTCAAAAGCTAGAATCAAAAAATCCAATAGCTGGTTTTTTGAAAAGATCAACAAAATAGACCATTAGCCAGGTTAATTAAAAAAAGAGAGAATAATCAAATAGATGCAATAAAAAACAGTAAAGGGGATATCACCACAGATTGCACAGATATACAAACAACCATCAGAGATTACTACAAACAACTCTATGCACATACACCAGTAAACCTGGAAGAAATGGAGAAATCCTGGACACTTACACCCTCCCAAGCCTAAACCAGGAAGGACCCAAAATACTGAATAGACCAACAACGAGGGCTGAAGTTGAAGCAGCAATTAATAGCCTACCATCCAAAAAAAGCCCAGGTCCAGATGGGTTCACAGCCAAATTCTACCAGACATACAAAGAGGAGCTGTTACCACTCCTTCTGAAACTTTTCCATATAATCCAAAAAGAGAGAATCCTCCCCAAATCATCAGACCAACATCATCCTGATACTAAAACCCAGCAGAGACTCAACAAGAAACAAAAACTTCAGACCAATATCCATGTTGAACATAGATGCAAAAATCTTCAATAAAATACCAGTAAACCGATTGCAACAGCACATCAAAAAGCTTAAACATCACGATCAAGTAGGCTTCATCCCAGGGGTGCAAGGCTGGTTCAACATATGCAAGTCTATAAATGTAATTCACCACATAAACAGGACCAAAGACAAAAACCACATGATCATCTCAATAGATGCAGAGAAGACCTTTGACAAAATTCAACGCCCCTTATGCTAAAAACTCTGAATAAGCTAGGTATGGATGAAACGTATCTCAAAATAATAAAAGCTATTTATGACAAACCTGCAGCCAGTATCATACTGAATGGGCAAAAACAGGAAGCATTCACTTTGAAATCTGGCACTAGACAAGGATGCCCTCTCTCATCACTCCTATTCAATATAGTATTGGAAGTTTTAGCCAGAGCAATCATGCAAGAAAAATAAATAAAGGGTATTCAATTAGGAAAGGAGGACGTCAAATTGTCTCTATTTGCAAATGGCATGATTATATATTTAGAAGACTCTATCTTCTCAGCCCCAAATTTCCTTAAACCGATAAGCAACTTCAGGATACAAAATCAATGTGCAAAAATGACAAGCATTCCTATACAAAAATAATAGACTTAAAGAGAGACAAATCAAGAATGAACTGCCATTCACAATTGCTACAAGGAAAATAAAATACCTAGGAATACAACTAACAAAGGATGTAAAGGACCTCTTCAAGGAGAACTACAAACCACTGCTCAACAAAATAAGAGAGGACACAAACAGATAGAGAAACATTCCATGCTCGTGTTTAGGAAGAATCAATATCATGAAAATGGCCATACTGGCCAAAGTAATTTACAAATTAAATGCTATTCCCATCAAGCTACCAATGACCTTCTTCACAGAACTGGAAAAAAATCGCCTTAAACTTCATATTGAACCAAAAGAGAGCCTGCATAGCCAAGTCAATTCTAAGCAAAAAGAACAAAGCTGGAGGCATCACACTACCTGACTTCAAACTATACTACAAGGCTACAGTAATCAAAACAGCATGGTACTGGTATCAAAACAGAGATATAGACCAATGGAACAGAACAGAGGCCTTGGAGGCCATGCCACACATCTACAACCATCTGATCTTTGACAAACCTGACAAAAACAAGAAATGGAGAAAGAATTCCCTGTTAATAAATGGTGTTGAGGAAACTGGCTAGCCATGTGCAGAAAGCAGAAACTGGACCCCTTCCTGTCACCTTACACTAATATTAACTCCACATGGATTAACGACCTAAATATAAGATCTAACACCACAAAAAAACTTAGAAGAAAACCTAGGCAAACCCATTCAGGACATAGGCATAGGCAAGGACTTCATGACCAAAACACCAAAAGCATTGGCAACAAAAGACAAAATAGACAAATGGGATCTAATTAAACTCCAGATCTTCTGCACACAAAAGAAACAATTAGAGAAAACCGGCAACTGACAGAATGGGAAAAATTTTTTTGCAATCTACCCATCTGACAAAGGACTTATATCCAAAATCTACAAAGAACTAAAACAGATTTACAAGAAAAAAGCAAACAAACCCATTCAGAAGTGGGAAAAGGATATGAACAGACACTTTTAAAAAGATGACATATATGAGGCCAACAAACATATGAAGAAAAACTCATTAATCATCACTTGTCATTAGAGAAATGCAAATCAAAACCACATTGAGATACCATCTCGTGCCAGTTAGAATGGTGTTCATTAAAAAATCTGGAGATAACAGATGCTGGAGAGAATGTGGAGAAATAGGAACACTTTTACACTGTTGGTGGGAGTGTAAACTAGTGCAACCATTGTGGAAGACAATGTGGCAATTCCTCAAGGACATAGAAATAGAAATTCCATTTCACCCAGCAATCCCATTACTGGGTATATATGCAAAGGATTATAAATCATTCTATTATAAGGATACAGGTGCATGTATGTTCATTGCAGCACTGGTTACAATAGCAAAGACTTGGAACCAATCCAAATGCCCATCAATGATAGACTGGACAGGGAAAATGTGGCACATATACAACATGGAATACTATGCAGCCATAAAAAGTGTTGAGTTCATGTCCTTTATAAGGACATGGATGAACCTGGAAACCATCATTCTCAGAAAACTTACACAAGAACAGAAAATCAAACAGCACATGTTCTCACTCACAGGCGGATGTTGAGCAATGAGAACACATGGACACAGGGAGGGGGGCATCACACACAGAGGTCTGGGGTGGGGGACTAGGGAAGGGACAGAGGGATGTGGGGAGTTCAGGAGAGATAGCATGGGGAGAAATGCCATATATAGGTGATGGGGATGGAGGCAGCAAACCACATTGCCATGTATGTACCTATGCTATAATCCTGCATGTTCTTTACATGTACCCCAGAACCTAATATTCACAGTTGTAAATATATTTTCTTTTTTACATATAAATATAGAATAGAAAATTTGTAAATATATTTTCTATAGAAAAGAAAATATATTTACAACTGTGAATATTTGGGAAGGAGATGTGAAATATTCAGTGCAGAGCACTGAGCTATGCACAACCTTCTGACCTCAACAAGAGTGTAAAGTCCAGGTGTGGTGGGAGAGGGACAGTCCAATGCCTTGGTGTGTTTACAGAATCCCAGAGCAGAAGGAAAATTAGCCACCTCTCCAAGGCAGAGGCTCAGCAGTCCAGAAAGACCTCAGTGAAGGAATGGCTTATGGTATATCCAAGCAGTTATCACTTCAAACACCCAAGGCTTGATGCATGAAGAGAGCTTAGAAGTAGCTGAGACACATGAAGACATCTGATGATTCAAGAGGGTATCAATTTGTGAAACCATGACCCAAGGTTCTATAGTAAGTATAAATCAGTGGAAATGCATGAAAATGGGCTTATTCCTATTTCTTCACTCTTATTACTCTTATACACAGTGCGGCCAAAACCCTTGCCACTTTGTAAGCCTCCTGGAACTTGACACAACTCGAGAGAGAGAGAGATAAAAGTGAGAATTAGAAAGTGACCTATTTAGATTTCTATCATCCCTGTAAATGGGGGAGAGAAATGGGAAATAATGTTTAGTTGCTGTAAAAGATAATTAAGAATACCACTTGAATTTGTGTTCTAAAGTACAAACTTGTTAGAATAAAAAGTAATGGGTGTGGTAAACTGCCTCCGAGCCTGACAGGGAGCCTTAAAGGAACATGGCTCCCTCATTCAGGTCAAGGTAGTGAACAATAGTCTAACAGAGCCTCTGGTAATGTGATTGCAGCTCTGAAAGCTGCTCCTTCAGCAGCAAGCTCTCCTACTCCCTGCTCTAGTGCTTCAGCTGGTGACTCAGCGCTCCAATTTCTGCTCTGAAAGCCCTTGGCAATAACCAAGGACTCCCATCTTCTTTCTGCCTCATGATCCTACTTAATGTCTTGCTTATAGATCCCGTTTTGCTACTTGTCCACTTTAATGGCTGCATTTTTCTCCACTAATTGGATATTTAATCTTTCTTAGAAATTGGGTTAGCTAGGTTCCGTCCGGAACAGATTTCATTCCTTTCAGACCATATCTAAGCTAAATTACCCTCTTTGACTGATCATGCAGTGGCCCAGGTGCCTAACTCACATTTTACCAAGGCAGGTACCTTCTGCATAAGGGATCCTCAGGCTGTACTGTGAGTAGTGCAGAGCCTTCACAGACAGGGAGGGGTGAACACTCAAGAATGGTCTACATATACATTCTAGTTCTTGTCTGCCAGGAAGCAGGGATCTTCTGTGTAGATTAAATAAGTCTTTCGGTAAGCCTACCTAAAATAATCTGGTAACAGGGACACATTCTTACCCTTGTTCACCCTCACTAAGGGTTTAGTATCCAGATAAGGTATTGTTCCCAGAGGTGAAGCAGAGAAGTTACTATATGAGATGATTTCCCTGAGCTATCCCCTGCAATTTCAATGTTAATTCATTCATGTTTTCATTTTTTGAACTCTTACAAGGCTTTGGGTACATGAAAGATCTTAGATAAACATCTTGCCCCATGAATTCCATTTTAGCATGACAAGAGGGAACATACTTAGTAAGCACACGAAATAAGATAACATATAGTGTGTCAGAAGGCAGTATGTGCTACAAAATAAAAAGAAAGTAAGAAAAGGCAAAGGACATGGGAGTTGAAATTTATAAATAGGATGATTGGTGTGAGCCTCATTGAGAAGAAGGCATTTGAGTTCTCCTCCAGTTCTATTTTGATTCTATCCAGTGACTTTTGCAGTGACTACTTTATTTAGGAGAGGACAAGGTGATGAAAAACAAGAACCGTCTATTCCTGATTCTTGAGCAGATCAGCCTCAGCTTCAGAACATACATCATGACCTAAAAAAATAAAAAGCAGAACATCTTGGAAGGATGTGTGGGCTATCCTCCAACCTCCCAACTATGGGAGATTCAGGGTGAGGCAAATATGGCATTAGTTTAGTTTCTTGGGGCAAGAATGCTTGACTATGGCTCTAAAATATCCCTGGAAATGTTGGGAGAAGGTTGAAAGTGTGTTTGACACCCCTCCTTTTCTGGGGAGACTGTATGTTTTCATGTGATCGATTTTGACACCCCAAGGAGGTCAGGAGTCTCATTAAGTCTCACCTGGTTAGGTCAGAGTTCTCAAGTGATGATGAAGCAATGCTATAATGCCTTTTAAACAGGCATACCTGAGTAATCACAAGTATTTAGTTTTGCTAAATGAAGTTTTCAAATTTGTATCTAGTCTTTATATATAGGGAGAATGTACTAGCTTGCTACTGCTCCTGCTGCTGTAAGAAATGACCACAATCTTGATGACTTAAAAAAACACAAATTTATTATCTTACTCTTCTGGTGGTCAGAAGTCCCAAGTGGGTTTACAGGACCACATGCTTTCTGGAGGCTCTGAATATTGTGGGGGACAATTTCTTGCCTTTGCCTGGTCCAGTTTCTGCACACAGCAATGGCATCACTGAGACCTCTGTTTCCATCACTGTGTCACATCCTCTGACTCTGACACTCCTGTCTCCTTCTTACGAGGGTCCTTGTGATTCTATTGAACCCACTGGAATTCAGGAAAATCCACCCTCATCTTAAAATACTTGATTTAGATCATCTTCAAAATCCATATAAGATATAAGATGATGCCATATAAGATAATGTAGTCACAAGCTCTCTGGATTAAAATAATGTTGGGTGCCATTGTTCAAACTACCATAGAGAGTAGGCCAATATCAAGAAATTCTACTTCCCTTCCACCCCCCACCATACTGAATGTATTACTCACTTCTCATTCTAAACAACTGTTGAACAATGTTTAAATATTTTGAAATATTGGTGTGAATGAGCACCAAATCAATGTTCTCTTTAGGAAATCCACATATCTTAGTCTAGTATAGGAGTGAAGAGCTTTTTCAACATAGGCTCAATGCCTGGCATGTTTGGCTTGCATAGCCACCCTACTTATCAGTCTACTCATACTGGCTGGAAAGAAGGGAGAACTTATGACTAGCCAGAAAGCGAATACAATCGACCTATGTTATGGTAGTATTTCTAATTTGTAGCCCTTTAAATTCTTTGCATTATGCTCATGAATAATCTGATTCTTCTCTATCTGCCTTTAAAGGCCAGGACCAATTGAATCTAGTTTTGTTTATCAACCAATATCTAGCTAAATCTTCAGTCAGTTGCCTAAACCTAACCTTGATGCATGCGAACTTATTGTCTCCCAACTACCACCAAAGTAATTAATTTAGCATAATTTCAGCTTATACTGTTGGGTAATTTTCTAGCAAGCTTTAATATCGATGTCCAGCCAATCTATTGATAGTTTTAAGTTGGCTTTATTTGGTTTGATAATTGTATATTTTAGTCTTATATTAGTTGTTTTATTAGGCAAAATCACCAAACCAAATAATTTAAAATTTTTAGTGACAGAGACATGATTGTCCAGTTTCAAGTGAAGATTTTTTAAATTAGTTCCATTATCCTATTTCTCATTCATACATTGCTACTTTAAAACAGTACTTTACAAATGATCACATTTGACAAAAGAGATCTCCATGCCTATTCCCTTGTAATCATTTAAAAATTCATATCTAGAAAGAGAGTATACAGTGTGGTGGTTTATTGTATGTGTCAACTTGACTGGACCATGAGGTATCCAGATATTTGGTCAAAACTTATGCTAGGCATTCCTGTGAGCTATTTTTGGGTGAGATTAATGTTTAAATTGGTAGACTTAGTAAAGCCGATTCCCTCCATAATGTGGATGGGCCTCATCCAATCAGCTAAAGGCCTGAATAGAACAAATGATGACTCTATCCCAGGTAAGAGAATTCTCCTACATTATGGCCTTGGAACTGGATGCTGGCTTTTCTGATTTTAGACTTGTCAGCCTCCATAATTGCATGAGCCAATTCTTTATAATAAATCTTTCTTTCCTTCATTCCTTCTTTCCTTCCTCTTTCTTTCTCTTTCTTTCTTTCTTTCTTTACTTCTTTTCTCTTTCTTTCTTTCTTTTTCTCTTTCTTCCTTCCTTCCTTCCTTCCTTCCTTCCTTCCTTCCTTCCTTCCTTCCTTTCTTTCTATCTTTCTTTCTTTCTTTCTCCATCAATCAATCATCTATCTCTTCATCTTATTCATCTGTTTCCTCTGGATAACCCTGAGTAATATATAAAGTCTTGGGGAAAACCTTAAGTGGGATGGTTTAAAGAATTTATTGGTGGTTTCCTGAGTTACATGATGTAAGTAATAGAATTTCAGTCAGGTGCCTTATCTGAAAGGTGTTTATTTACAACTAAGAAGTGGTTCTCTTTTCTCATCTATGAAACTCAAAATGTTAGATACCTCTTGTGAACCACCTAATTTCCACTGTCTACTCACCTTTTGTTGTATCAACCAACTTCACAAAGGTAACCTAACAGATCATTTTTCAGATGCACCACATTTCAGTGGCTCTCCTCCTGTGACTTTTCTGATGCTGTAGCCTAACTCTCTGTAGGAACCAGTTTGGCACTGACTTTCTGCATATCAAGAGGTGTGAGGAAGTGAATTCTTCCTGAGTCAGCCTTTCATCAACCCAACAAGGAACTGTGGCAGGCACTCTTAGATAAAAGCTCCCCTTTTTATCGCATCGCTAGTGAATTCTGTGATGCATTCTACCTGATTCCCCATAGAGTCCCATTAGGGTCAAACCCCAGTTGCCCTCAGTGATTGCCAGCTTGAAAGCCCCACCATTGTCTCATGTTTTCACTTTCTATTTCTTAGTCTTCCAAGTTTTCTATTTCTATTACTTCTATTCAATTCTCAAAAGAAATTACTGATATAAAATCCCTTGTCCTAGACTCTGTCTTCTGGGGGCAAACTAGGTGAAGACATCCATGACCTGCGTTTATCTCCTATTGTCTTCTTTTGTGTTTTACTAATTCTTTATATACATTCTTAGCATTCTCAATTTCCTTATCATTTTTTTAATCTTGATTTTGACATTGTGCCTTTTTGGAGATAGAAGTGGACTTTGCAGTTATAAAAAGGCAAGATGAGGGATGCTTGTGATGATGGAACTGTTTGTTCTTTACCTTGACTGTGGTGGTGGAAATGAAAGCCTACCTCTGTGATGTAAATGATTAAAAATCAACACATGTACACACACACACACACACACACACACATACACATGTAAAATTCTGCTAAGCTTTGTGGATTGGATCAATGTCAGTATAATGGTTATAATATTATAGTTCTGCAATTTATCATTATTGGAGGAAACTGGTCTAGGTATATGAAATCTCTTTGTATTGTTACTTATAACTGCATATAAATCTACAACTTTCTCAAAACCAATGTTAAAGAAAAAGCTATTTTGCCTACTTTTGAGAGTATCTCTGAAATTTACACACACATAGAAACTGCATTCATTTAGCAGGTTATTAGCCAGCTTAAATACTTAGGTATACATTTGTAAGAGCCTGTTAACTAAGTTGTGAACTAATATTAAAAAGCCTATTTGCTTTTAAATGTAAGCCACCTATTATGCCTCTGTGCTTTGAATCAGCTGGAATCTAGTGGAAATATTCTATAAAGGATTAAGTAAGAAGAACATTCTCATTTGCTGCTTTCAGTATTTAAGAATAAAATCACTCCTAAGCTATTACACCTGTACTAAGAGAGAATACCTGTTATGAAGGAGGCTTATAAAAGCATGTTAAGTTAGAGGTTTTTATTTCCACTTTAAAAATTTTTACAAGAATACTTGTGCTCAGTTACATCCCTGGTTTTGCAAATGGAAGATGTCATTGAATATTCATATTAGGATAAAAAAAATCAGCTGGATGGAACAGCTACCTATCTGCTTCCTAAAACTCCAGTTCAGAGACTAAATTTATATTATGTAAAAATTATGGGTTTCCCCCTTTAAAAACTAGTTAAGCATATACTAAAACAAAAATGTTACACGCAATGCATTATAATTTTAAAGATCCATTTACTTTGGAATTATTTATAGCAACCCAGAACAACTTTAGGAAGGAAAGAAATGACAAAATATGATATGGTACTTTGTTTTATTATCATTTGTTTAAAATCTGGCCAGTTACATTTTTCTGTAAATGCTCCATTCCCCACCCCACAACACATGTGTAATACACAAAGTTTTCATTTCTGTACATCACTCTCCAATGCTCTTTCCCTGTTTTAGTTACCCTTGGCCTATACCTTGACATTCTGCTACCTGTCTCAATAAATTCAGAACACAAGCATTTACCAGCAGCAAATGTGAATGGTTCCCCTAGAAATATAGCATCCTATAAAAACTAAAGCCAAAGGAAATAGAAGGGTGAGGTCAGGTATAATTTTCTCTTCACAGCCTCCCTCATATTTTTCTTTTAGGCTCAGATACTGTGTTGATCTCTGTCTATTTTTATGGCTAGATTAATTCTGCTATTTCAATGAGTTGGAAATTTCTGATTATGTCGCTTAGATGACCTCAAGAGTGCTGTTCTCTAAAAATATTATGTGAAAAAATAATAGAAAGATTTAAAAAAAGTAAAGTTGAGACTTGCAGACCAAGAAGATACCTTAGAGATGATCTTACTCAGCTTTTCAATTTTATAAAGAGGAAGACGAGGAAGGGGCGGTTGAATGATGATACTTTAGGCTTGTATTCCTTTTAGGTTGGCTGTCACATCCTCTGAGCCTGTTTCAGCAGTAGTACCGATTAAAGGCTAGTCACATCTCATGTCAGGGAAGTAGGCAGCATTCCAGGCTAAAGGGTTGAATAGTTCATATTAAAATAGGAATTTCTAATGCTTGAACTTTGAATACCCATCCACCCATGTCTCAGTATTAGTATTTTAACCTGTTGTCAAGGCCCTGCTTTGTGCATTGCAATTATCCATGACTGGGTGACTTTTACCCCTGTCCGTCAAACGTTCACTTCTTTCCCTGCATAATGCCCTTCAGGATGACTGTGCTTCTGACTTGCCTCTGACTTCTCACAAAGTTTGCAAGGCCTGTAGAAAGACTCATGATGCTCATCCTAATAGAGGAAACACACCACTTGCATCTGACTCTTAGATGTTGATGATCTAACTACCTGCTTTGGGGTCTCTTATTTGAAGGTCTGCCTGCCTCTGTGGATCTGTTTGGGGCTAGGACTCGCTCTCTTCGATGTGGCTTTCCGCTACCAGCTAAGGTGATTCCATAAATGTCATACAGTCTGGAGACACCTGTTTTTCAATATTTGTCTTTGGGTTTAGAGATTTGCCTGAGAGGTGTTTTCTACTGTTGTCTTAACAGGTTCCCTTCTGCCCAAATCTTGGTCAAATTCAACCTTAAAATTCAATTTTGGGGATTATAAGGGAAAAGTAGGAAATGAGAAAAGCCCATATGTGAAAGTGACCCTATCAAAATGGTGAAAGAGAATCAAAGCTATGATAAAAACAGAACTATTTTATGTTCCCAATTCGATTACAGTCCTGCACTCCATAACATCGTTTTGGTTGATGGACCACATGCATGACACTGGTCCTGTAAGATTAAAATGAAACTGAAAATTTCCCATCACCCAGTGACACTGTAGCCATTATAATGTAGTAGTACAACAAATTACTCATGTGTTTGTAGTGATGCTGATGTAAACAAACCTGTTGCATTGCCAGTTGTATAAAAGTATAGCACATGCACTTATGTATAACACAGAATGCTGAATAATAATAATAAACAGTCATGCTACTTGTTTATATATTTACTATAGTATATTTTTAATTGTTATTTTAGAGTATACTCATTCTGTGTAAAAAAAAAAAAAAAAAAAAAAAAAGGTAACCATGAAAGAGCCTTTTGGAAAGTTTTCCAGAAGACGTTGTTATCATAGGATATAACAGAGATGAGAGCTACATGTGTGTTACTGCCATTGAAGTCCTTCCACTGGGACAAGAAGTGCAGGTGGAAGATAGTAATATTGATGATGTTGACATTGTGTAGTCTTAGTCTTTATGCATTTGTATATTCATTTTTAACAAAAAGTACAAACAGAAAAAAATAGACAAGACTTTACACCTTTATACAATAAGAAAATAAAAAGAATATATTGTATAGTTATACAATGTGTGTGTGTTTTAAGCTAAATGTAATTATAAGAGTCAAAAGTTAAAAAAAAAAAAAAAGTTTATTAAAAAGTTACAGTAGGCCGGGCACGGTGGCTCACACCTATAATCCCAGCACTTTGGGAGGCTGAGGTGGGTGGATCACGAGGTCAACAGATCGAGACCATACTGGTCAATATGATGAAACCCCGTCTCTACTAAAAATACAAAAATTAGCTGGGCATGGTGGCACATGCCTGTAATCCCAGAAACTCAGGAGGCTGAGGCAGGAGAATTGCTTGAACCCAGGCAGCGGAGGTTGCGGTGAGCCGAGATCGTGCCATTGCACTCCGGCCTGGGTAACAAGAGCGAAACTCCATCTCAAATAAATAAATAAATAAATAAATAAAAAGTTACAGTAAACCAAGATTAATTTATTATTGAAAAAAGAAAATGGTCTATATAAATGTAGTGTAGTCTGAGTGTCCAGTGTTTATAAAGTCTACAGTTGGGTGTAATGACGTTCAAGGCCTCCACTTTCACTTACTACTCACTCACTGATTCACCCAGAGCAATTGCCGCATTCCCAGTAAGAGCCCTATAAATATGTACCGTTTTTTAGCCTTTATATTGTATTTTGACTGTATCTTTTCTGTGTTTAGATATGTTCAGATACACATATACTTACCAATGTGTTACATTAGCCTACATATTCAGTACAGTAACATGCTGTACATGTAGCAGTCTATACTATTTAGGTTTGTGTACTCTATGACATTCATGCAATGATAAAATCGCCTGACCACACTTCTCAGAAACATCTTTGTCATTAAGGGACACATTATTGTACTTCTCCTACTCCTCTCTTCCAGGGGTACCTTAATCATATTTGGCTCGGAAAACTTTTTCCTTATACACAGTAACTGTAATAGTAGGTCATGTACAAGACCCATAAGAGACACTGAGGAAATAACCATCCTTCCTGAGTTTTATAGATTATTAATAAAAATGCTTTATTATCTATCAAACATCATATGAATGTGAGATATATAATTTCTTTTTTTTTCTTTTTCAAAAAATGTATTTATTTATTTTTAAAATTTCAGGATACATGTGCAGGATGTGCAGGTTTGGTACGTAGGTAAATGTGTACCATGGTGGTTTGCTGAACCTAACAACGCATCACCTAGGTATTAAGCCTAGCATGCATCAGCTCTTTTCCTTAATGCTCTCTCCACCCCACCAGCCCCCAACAGGCCCCAGTAAGTGTTGCTCCCCTCCCTGTGTCCATGTGTTCTCACTGTTCATTTTCCACCTATAAGTGAGAACATGCAGTTCTTGGTTTGCTGTTCCTGCATTAGTTTAACATAGCAATGCTATTACTGAGTATATACCCAAGGAAATATAAATCAGTCTATTATAAAGATATGTTCACATGTATATTCATTGCAGCACTATGCACAATAGCAAAGCCATGTAATAAACTCAAATGCCCATCAGTGATAGACTGGATACAGAAAAGGTGATATGGAATACTATACAGCCATAAAAATTAATGTGAGTGTGGCCTTTGCAGGGACTTGGATGAAGCTGGAAACTATTATCCTCAGAAAACCTCTTTATACTAAAGACAAAGATGTAATACAAACTCAGCAAGTTTACAAATTTGAAATACAATTATTTTGGAAATAGCAATTTTAATATTTACTGTAGAATTAGTTAACAGATAATTTAATTTTTTTCTTTTATGCTTTATTTTCATGTATAATTTTCTTTAATAAAAATGCCATAGAAAATCATAGTAACAAAATAGTTCTACATAGTGGAAAATGCAATGCGCTTTTAATTTTTGTTTAAAAAACTTGTCATTTGGCAGATAGAGTCACACTGTCATACAACATACTTATATATAACAAAATATATTTCTTATACATAAACAAAAACTTTGTAAAATCCTAGAATTTTTATCTTCATTCTTAATAAAAGATACAATATGATTCATTTAAAAAATAAAAAACTTATACTGAGAATTAATCAAATTAATATTTATGGCCCCACACAGTACATACTAAATGTGATCTTTTCAGTTTGTGAGATACAAAACATGACCCAGGTGGAATGTTGGCTCCTCGAGTTAACAATATGCGTGGTGACGTTTATGCATAAAATAAACAGAATTTTTCACCATAACTTATAGGCAGGACTATTTTTATAGAAGGATGATTAATCTTCAAATTGTTTAATGGTACAGATAATGAAATAGCTTCATAAATCACTGATATTGATCTGAATAAGTTACTCAACAAATGATTTAAAAAGATAAAATAGAATGAAGTACTAGAACAAAACTAATGTTTTAGCTTTTCACTTTTAGTGATGGCAAAGCCAGGCAATCAAATAAATACATTTGCATTCATGTTTGTGAATCTAAATATAGCTTTATAAGAAAATTGGAAGCCAGTGTACAATATTAAAAAGAAAGTATTAATATGTCTTCATGTTCTTATTATTAAAGATTTTTTTTTAATTTGATACAATTATTTTCTGTAAATGTGAAACTCAGGGAGCAGTAGCTATTTTTCACAAAATTATTCTCATGAAAATGAATGGTCAGTGCCAAGATGACTGATAGAAAGTAGCTCCTGTGTACTGAAAAGAGCTAGTGTTCATGAACCCACAGGCCGATCATTTGAGAAAACACATTGGGATTCATCAAGGAAGCAAAGGAAGACAGAGTGTAGAGAGGAATGAAGCTGGACCCCACCTGTCCAGGCTCAGCCTGGAGCGAGGAGAACCTCTCCAACATGGAAAAGGCTGAGTGAGTGAGAGGCCTGGGGTATTCACACTTTCCACAGGGACCTATGCTAGACTAGGCACGAGATAATCACTGCACTTCTGGACTGAGAAAGAAAGATGCCAGATAGTTTTGAGGGGCAACTGTCGAGTCAAAGGGTACCTCTACAGGCCCTGGGTCCTGGAGCAGACCAGTATGGGTTCTATATCCCCAGTAGTGGTTGCAGTTGTGGTGCCTGGGAGCAGTAGGATTCCTCCAACCCACCTTGCCAGAGGGGACTTGGCATCAGCAATCCTGCTTAGGCCCAAATTTGGCCTGCCACTTTGCCCACACTCACCATGGGTAGTCAGGAGAGCAGCATCTGCTAGAGCCTCCAGCCCAGCAGTCTGGCTTTTGTGTGTACTTAGCTGGAAGGTGCAGCCTCCTGATGTCCCAGGAAACACCCTGCCAGCAGGGTGAGTGACTGCACCCCAACCACTCCCCATCTCCCCAACCACTGATAGCCAGAAGGGCAATGCTTGCTACAACTTCCCACCCAGCAGCCCGCTTTTGTGTGAACTCAGCCAGGGGACACAGGTTCCATTGGACTGGTCCTGCTTCTGTGGAAACTCAGCTGATGGACACAGCCTTCTGTCATCCTAGAAAGCATCTGGACTGCAGGGTGAACATCTCCAACCACCCCTGGCACTGATAGCCAGAAGAGCCATGCCTGCTAGACTTTCTAGCTCAGTGGTCCTACTTCTTCCAAAATGTTCTGTGGAATGCAGCCTCCTGTTACCCTAGAAACACACAGATGGTAGGATGGGCACCTCTACCCATGCCTGCCTCCTGTACCAAGAGGGCCCACCCACTAAAGCTTCCAGCCCAGTGTCCCCCTTCAATTTGAACTCTGTGGACAGGTGCAGTCCTATATTTTCCCAGGAAGCACACAGATATCAGATTAGGATTGACCTCTTAAGGATATGGCTTATCCGCTCACTGTGGCCCCTACCTGAGGGAGCCCCATGGACCAGAACACTCAACAAAAGAAACACAAGCATAAAGGCAGTAATCAAAACGTCTCCTCCAAGACTCAGGAGATGACTGGAACTGAAGCCAGTCAACTGAACACACGTTATACCATAATCAAACTCCAAAGGTTATCAAAGAAGAAAAAATAAAAAATAAAAAAACCCGTCCAAAGGATAGAAACTTCAAAGACTGAAGGATAATCAGGCAACAGAAATAAGAAAGAATCAGCAGAAGAACTCTCCTGATTGAACTCTAATAGCCAGAGCATCCTCTTTCCTCCAGACAACGACATAAGTTCTGCAACAAGGTTTCTTAACCAGGCTGAAATGGCTGAAATGACAGAAATAGAATTCAGAATATGGATAGCCACAAAGATCATCGAGATTCATGAAAGTATTGAAACCCAATCCAAGGAAAGTAAGAATACAGTAAAACAACACACGGGCTGATAGGTGAAATAACCGTTATAAAAAAAGAACCAAAATGAGATAATAAAGTTCAAAATCATACTATAAGAATTGCATAATGCAATCACAAATATTAACAGCAAAATAGAACAAGCTGAGAAAAATAATCTTAGTGCTTGAAAACTGGCTCCTGAATTAATCTAGTCAGACAAAAATAAAGAAAAGTGAATTAAAAAGCACAAACAAAAACCCTCCTGGAAATATGGAATTATGTAAAGGGACCAAATCTATGACTCATTGACATCCCTAAAACAGACAGGGAAAGCAAACAACCTGGAAGACATATTTCAGGATATCATCCATGAAAACTTTCTCAACCTCACTAGAGAGGCCAGCATTTAAATTCAGAAAATGCAGAGAACCCCTGTGAAATAATACACAAAGAAGACCATTCCTAAGACACATAATAATCAGATTCTCTAAGGTGAAAATAAAATTTAAAAATGTTAAAGTCAACTAGAGATAAGGGACAGGTCACCTACAAAGGCATCCCCATCAGATTAACAGTGGCCCTTTAAGTGAAAACCCTGCAAGCCACAAGAGACTGGAGACCTATATTCTACAGTCTTAAAGAAAATGATTTCCATCTGAAAATTTCATGTTCAGCCAAACTAAGCTTATAAGTGAAGGAGAAGTATCATTCTTTTCAGACAAGCTAAAGCTAAGGGAATTTGTTACTACCAGATTTCTATATGAGGTCCTGAAAAGAGCACTAAATATGGAAAGAAAAGAGCATTACCAACTGCTACAAACTATACTTAAGTACACAGAGTAGAGATAATAATATAAAGCAACCACACAAACCAGTCTTTATAACAACCAGCTAACAACATGATGACAGGATCAAATTTGCACCTATCGATACTAACCTTGAATGTAAATGAGTAAATGTTCCAATTAAAAGGCACAGAGTGGCAAGTGGAATAAAGAACAACACCCAGTGGTATGCCGTCAACAAAAGACACATCTCACATGCAATGACTTCCATAAGCTCAAAATAAAATAATGGAGAAAAATCTACCAAGCAAATGAAAGACAAAATCCTAATTTAAGCAAAGTAGACTTTAAACAAACAAACAAACAAAAAAATCAAAAGAAATATAGAAGGACATTGTATAATGGTAAAAGATTCAGTAAACAAGAATACATAACTATGCTAAATCTATGTGCATCAAAAAAAGAGGAGCACCCAGATTCATGGAGTAGGTTCTTAGAGACTTATGAAGAGACTTAGATTCTAAAACAATAAAAGTGGGAGACTTCAACACACTACTGACGCTGTTAGACAGACTATTGAGGCAGAAAATCAACAGATATTCAGGACCTGAACCAACACTTGATGACATGCATCTAATAGTCATCTATAGAACTCTCCAGCTAAAAACAACAGAATAAACATTCTTCTTATTGTCGCATGGCACATACAGCAATACTGACCACATAATTAGACTAAACAATCACAGCAAATTTTTAAAAAAAGCTGAAATCATAACAACCACACTCTTGGACTATGAAAATAGAAATGAATACTAAGAAAATAACTTAAAATAATACAATTACATGGGAATTAAACAATCTGATCATGGATGACTTTTGGGCAAAAAATGAAATTAAGGCAAAAATCAAGAAATTCTTTGAAACTAATGCAAACATAGGTACAATCTACCAGCATCTCTAGGACACAGCTAAAGCAATGTTATGAGAGAAATTTATAGCACGAAGCACACCTATCAAAAAGGTAAAAAGATCTCAAATTAACAACCTAACATCAGAAGTAGAATAAACAGAGAAGCAAGAACAAACCAATCTCAAAGCTATCAGAAGATAAGAAATAACCGAAATCAGAGGCAAACTGAAGAAAACTGAGACAAGAAAACCTGTACAAAAGATCAACAAATCCAGGAGTTGGTTACGCAAAAAAGCGAATAATATAGATCACTAGCTAGACAGATAAGAAAGAGAAGATTCAAATAAACCTAATTGTAAATGACAAATGGGATGCTATCACTGAACCTGCAGAAATACAAAAAGAAAATAACATCAGGGACTACAATGAACATTTTTATGCAGACATTCCAGAAAATCTGAAATATATAAATAAATTTCTGGACACATACAGCCTCCCAAGTCTGAAAGAAAAAGAAATTAAATTTGTGAACAAATAACGAGTTCTGTAATTAAATCAGTAATGAAAAGCCTACCAAGCCAAAATCACCAGGACCAGATGGATTCACAGCTGAATTCGACCAGATGTATACAGAAAAGCTGGTGTGATAACTACTGAAAATATTCTAAAAATTGAGCAGAGACTTCTCCTCAACTCATTCTATGAGGCCAGCATCATCCTGACACCAAAATCTGGTTCAACATATGCAAATCAATAAATGTGATTCATCACATAAACAGAACTAAAAACAAAACCCACACAATTATCTCAATAGATGCGGAAAAGGCTGTGATAAAATTCCGCATTCCTTCATGTTAAAATGCCTCAAAAAAACCGGACATTGAAGGAAAAATATTCAAATTAATAAGAGCCTTCTATGACAAATTCACAACCAACAACATGCTGAATGAGTGAAAGCTAGAAATATTTCCCTTAAAACCAACACAAAACAGGTATGCCCTCTCTCTCTATTCACACGTTTGGCATAGTATTAGAAGTTTTATTATTATTATTATTATTATTATTATTATTATACTTTAAGTTCCGGGGTACATGTGCAGAACATGCAGGTTTGTTATAGAGGTATATAGGTGCCATGTGGTTTGTTGCATTCATCCCCCTGTCATATACATTAGATATTTCTCCTCATTGTGTCCATGTGTTCTCATTGTTTAACACACACTTATGAGTGAGAACATGTGGTGTTTGGTTTTCTGTTCTTGTGTCAGAACAATCAGGCAAGAGAAAGAAATCAAAGACATCCAGATAGGAAGAGAGGAAGTCAAACTATCCCTGTCTGCAGAGGTCATGATTCTATATCTGGAAAACCCCATAGTCTCAGCCCAATAGCTCCTTGATCTGATAAACAATTTTAGGAAAGTTTCAGGATACAAAATCAAGTTACAAAAATCAGTAGCATCCCTACACACTAACAACATAAAAGCTGAGAAACAAATTAGAAATGCAATCCCATTCACAATTTCCACACACAAAAATATACTTAGGAATACAGCTAACCATGGGGGTGGAAGGTCTCTACAACAAGAATTACAAAACATTGCACAAAGAAATCAGGAATGACACAAACAAATGGAAAAATATTCCATGCTCATGGATAGTAACAATCAATATTGGCCATGCTGCCCAAAGGAATTTACAGATTGAATGCTATTCCTATCAAATAACCAATGGTATTCTTCACAGAATTAGAAAGAAAACTGTTTAAAAAATTCACATGGAATCAAAATGAGTCCAAACAGCCAAGGCAATTCTCAGCAAAAAGAATAAAGCTAAAGGCATCAGATTACTTGACTTCAAACTATATTACAGGGCTACAGTAACCAAAAATGTATGGTACCAGTACAAAACTAACACATGGATTAAAGAAACAGAATAGAGAGCCGAGAAATAGTACTACACACCTATAACTGTCTAATCTCCTACAAAATTGACAAAACCAACCAAAGAACTCCTCATTCAATAAATGGTGCTGGGATAACTGACTAGCTTTAGGCAGAACATCAAAACTGGAGCTCTACCTTATCCCATACATAAAAATCACCTCAAGGTGGATTAAAAGGCTTATATGTAAAACATGAACCATAAAATCCCTGGAACATAACCTAAGAAATACCATTCTAGACATAGGACTTGGCAAAGATTTCATGATGAAGACATCCAAAACAACTGCAACAAAACCAAAAATTGACAAATGAGATCTAATTAAAACTAAAGAGTTTCTGAACAGCAAAAGAAACTATCAACAAAGTAAGCAAACAACTTACAGAATGGAAGAAAATATTTTTAAACTATGTCTTACACAAAGGTCTAACATCCAAAATATTTAAGAAACTTAAATTTACAAGCAGAAAGCCAACAATCCTATTATTGGGTATATAATCAAAGAAATACAAATCATTCTACCATAAGACACATGCACATCTATGTTCATATTACCACTATTCGCAACAGCAAAGACATGCAATCAGCGTAAATGCTCATCAGCCATAGACTTGATAAAGAAAAATTGGGTACATATACACCATGAAATACTATGCTGTCATAAAAAAAAAAATACTATTATGTCCTTTAAGCAACATGGATGGAGACAAAGGTCATTTTCCTAAGCAAACTAATGCAAGGACAGAAAACCAAATACCACGTGTTTTCACTTATAAGTGGGAGCTAAACAATGAGAGCACATGGACACTAGGAGGGCAACAACAGATACAGGGACCTATTTGAGAGTGGAGAATAAGAGTCAGGAGAAAATCAGGAAAAATACCTATCAGGTACTAGGCTTATTACCCAGGTGATGAAATTATCTGTATGCAAAACCCCCACAACATGCAATTCACCTATGTAAAAAACCTGCTCCCATGTTTCCCTAAATCTAAAATAAAAGTTAAAAGAGAATATAATAAAATTTACTATCTTATTCAATAAAGAAAAATACATTATTTTATTATTTTAACCTTACATTAAAATAATAATGATTTTAATATAAAATAATAAAATACATTATTTTATTTTAGATATACTGATTTTTGCTTCTGCTCTTCTATATAAAATATTTCAATATTTCTAATTTTGATTCAATTTCTTTATCTTATCTAAATTCTAAGGCATTTTTCACTCTTTAAAATATTTTCTATATTGCTGTCTTATGTCAGCTAAGTATTTAGCCACCCTAAAACTTAGTGGCTTCTAACAATAAAAAGTTGTTATTTCACTCATATCAATGTTGATTTGATGGTTTTACAGACTGACCTGGACGTGGGTGGGCTGGGATCATGGTCATTTAATTATCTATGGTCATATGTTGGGTTAACTGGGAATGAGCTGGTCTGGGAAGACCTTGGCTGAGAGGCCTCTACTTCATTAGCCTGGGCTTTTGTCTCATGGTGGTAGAGCTCCAAGCAAGATGGCATAAGTGAGCATTCAAAGGGCTAAGACAAGTTGCAATGCCAGTCCAGCAGCCAAGAAGAATTGCAAAGTTCCATGGCTAAGGATGAGATGACACAGGAATGACTGGAGAAAAGGGACCATTTTTTGACATCAGTTGAACACATATTGTATGCCTTATTTAAATAATTTCAAATCTTTCAGGAATTGAGAAAGGATTTTAAAAATGACAATAACCTCTCGTTTTGAAAAAGACAAGCTATTATTTTAATATTCCTTTATTATTGATTATTATTGACAGTTGCAAGTTATACAATGTCATAAGGTAAGATAGTTTACAGACATAAAGATGTAGCACCATCTACTTTACTTTCAGGGAGTTTAATTTATCAGGTTATCAGGGAGACAGTAGAGACACAAAAAACACATCACGGCTTTTAAAATGCGAAGCAAAATTTACTGAGGAAATCATGGATACAGGAAGAGTCAGGCTTTTCTGTAGAGTTAGGGATCATTTCCTTTCCATGGGAGAGCTGATCCCAGCTGAAGAGATGGATAGGTGTTCATCACTGTGTGTGGTGATGGGCAGGAGGTGCCAGGGCAGGAAAGCATGAGGAGTGTGTCACATGCGTATGGGCACATGCACATCAGTGTAAACAGCAGTTGGGGGGAGAGGGGCTGAGAGTACAGTTGGAAAATGAGTCAGACTAGACTGTGAAGAGCCTTATAAGCCCTAGAAAGGATTATGAATGAGAATTGGCACAGAATGCAGATTCCCAGTAATACTGAGAAAGTAGATCTTTTCCAACACAACTGGGCACATTTTTCTCACAAAAATTTGCTAATCTTTCTTTGAATTCTAAGAAAGTGATTGGGCCATGTGCCCCTTTTAAATTTTCTTTTTTTTTTTTTTAATAATAAAAAAGGTAACAGTTTTATGGATATTTGTGGATTCTCTCTTCTCTGTCTGCCACAACCAGCCAAGCAGCAAGATGGGTCAGATGGACCCACTTGTGGTCTGTGACTTCCTCAAGTGAGTCTGCTATGCCTACCCCCGGGCAGAGGTAGTCAGACCCAATTTGGATTTGGGGTTTAGAAGTCAAACAAAAGCCATTGTAAGTCTATAAATGTGTTTTACATTCTACAATCTGCTTCTGTCGGAGTATCATTGAGGTTTCAGCGCTAGTTCCCTTAATAGAAAGTGCTCACTTTTTTCAAGTTTTAAATTTCTTTTTTAAATTTATTTTTTATTTTTATTTTTTATTGCATTTTAGGTTTTGAGGTACATGTGAAGAACACACAAGATTGTTGCATAGGTACACACGTGGCAGTGTGATTTGCTGCCTTCCTCCCCTTCACCTATATCTGGCATTTCTCCCCATGCATTTATCCCCCCAACTCCTTACCCCCTGCTGTCCCTCCCCTATTTCCCCCCAACAGAACCCAGTGTGTAGTGCTCCCCTCCCTGTGTTACTAGGCATATATCCAAAGGATTATAAATAATTAAATTTCTTTAGTGTGAATAGCTCTGGGAAGCTTGTAGTGGCAAGTCGCCTGCACCAATGCAGATCTGGGGCCCCCATGTCACAGGATGTTATGCCTGGTATCTCCCTCTACATCTCCATTGCCCCAAACACATGAGGTAGCAGGATTTTAGAGCTCTAAGGGACATTATCTCTAGATTGTGAGATCTCTGACATGAAAGGTAGAGTCTTGTTTACTTTACTATGATTATTTTAGCTCCAAATTTATTTGCTGGCTGGATAGTTTTCAATAAGCGACTATTGAATGAATCTAGTCTAACCTTCTTATCAAAAAGGAAAAATTGGTTAAGATTTTACAATAGTTTCATGTGTTGAGTTGTAATTGTTGTAAAATTAACTCCAGATGGATTAAAGGCTTAAACATAAGACCTAACACCATAAAAACCCTAGAAGAAAATCTAGGCAAAACCATTCAGGACATAGGCATAGGCAAGGACTTCATGACCAAAACACCAAAAGCATTGGCAACAAAAGCCAAAATAGACAAATGGGACCTAATCAAACTCCACAGCTTCTGCACAGCAAAAGAAACAGTCATTAGAGTGAATCGGCAACCAACAGAATGGGAAAAAACTTTTGCAGTCTACCCATCTGAGAAGGGGCTGATATCCAGAATTTACAAAGAACTAAAACAGATCTACAAGAAAAAAAACAAATAAGCCCATTCAAAAGTGGGCAAAGGATATGAACAGACACTTTACAAAAGACGTACAGGAGGCCAACAAACATGAAAAAATGCTTATCATCACTGGTCATTAGAGAAATGCAAATCAAAACTACATTGAGATACCATCTCACACCAGTTAGAATGGCAATCATTAAAAAATCTGGAGACAAGAGATGTTGAAGAGGATGTGGAGAAACAGGAACACTTTTACACTGTTAGTGGGAGTATAAATTAGTTCAACCATTGTGGAAGACAGTATGGCGATTCCTTAAGGACCTAGAAATAGAAATTCCATTTGACCCAGCAATCCCATTACTGGGTATATATCCAAAGGATTATAAATCGTTCTACTATAAGGACACATGCACACGAATGTTCATTGCAGCACTGTTTACAATAGCAAAGACCTGGAACCAACCCAAATGCCCATCGATGATAGACTGGACAAAGAAAATGTGGTACATATACACCATGGAATATTATGCAGCCATCAAAAACGATGAGCTTGTGTCCTTTGCAGGGACATGGATGAACCTGGAAACCATCATTCTCAGCAAACTGACACAAGAGCAGAAAACCAAACACCACATATTCTCACTCATAGGTGGGTGTTGAACAATGAGAACACGTAGACACAGGCAGAAGAGCACTACACACTGGGGTTTGTTGGGGGGAAATGGAGGAGGGACGGGGTGGTGGGGAGGTGGGGAGAGATAGCATGGGGAGAAATGTCAGATACAGGTTAAGGGGAGGAAGGCAGCAAATCACACTGCCATGTGTGTACCTTTCCAACAATCTTGCATGTTCTTCACATGTACCCCAAAACATAAAATGCAGTTAAAAAAGAAAATTTCCTGAACATTTTAACTCAGATTCTATTGTAACCTTATGCCACTATCATGAATAACCTCTGTTTTTCTAAGCCTGGTCAGTGATATCATTTATATCTCACTATTTTCCAAAGCTTTTTATAATCCTAAAAAAATAGGCAATGTAATATAGTCAATCTACATGTGTTTTCAGAATTGGAGTGTTTATCTTGGAGATCACAACACAGTCATTTGTTGAATTATGAAATAAATTTATTCAATGGCCTTAGATTGGTAGACTAGTAATCTGTTTCCTCACCTATATGTACTTTGCTAATTTTTGTAGAGAAGCTAGTTATTGCTTCCATATTTATTCTCCCTTTGTAGATAATTTGCAGCCAACCAAAGTTCCAAGTATCTCTTATTTTCTACTTTTTTCATTTTGTGGGGGGACATGTATTCCCTCAAAAGCCATAAGAGAAGTGGAATGTTGACACCAGAAACTTTATCCATATGCTATGATGAGTGAGTCTTTCTGAAGCTATAAAAATTTGAAATGGAAACCTTAGGGTCTATGCTAACTAGATTCTGTGAGGTGTGAAGATTGAGTAGTTATTTGAATGTAAAGCCAGTGTGGATGTCATGGCATGCTAAAGCATAGCATTAGACAGAAAAACAGAGTTGATCAGCGTAATTGTCCTTGGAGAGAAACTGGAGAGTACATTAGACATAGAGTGAGAGGCAAAAGTGGAAGGAAGAAGTAGCTTCAGCGCTAACTTTCCAATACCAGATCTGTGTGCCATGGAGGTGATTTTTTTTCTAGTTCCACAAATATTTATAAAATCATCTATGAGCTTTAGGAAAAATAAACACCTATATGTGTATCAGCATGAATGTCTTTATGTTCTTGCAATTAAATAATAACTAACATGTTTTAGCTTTTTGAAGCTTCTGAATTAAATACACCATTATAAACTCCCTTTCAGAAATGTTTTCCAAAAATATTTCTGTGTACGTTTCTCTGTGTTCCTTTGTATCTAAGATTAGTACTACTGAAGATGACTTTTTTCAAGCCTCTCTCTTTTCCAGTTTTAACATGACCTTTGGTTATAAAGGGCACCTGTTCCATTAGACTCTGAAATATTGATAAGGAGCTCTGTTTAGCTGGTGAACCACCAAGCATTGTTAGGTCAGCGTTTGAAAGTGGGCTTCCTGTTCAATTTTCCATTCTGCAAATGTACTTTGGCTTTAAAGGTCAAGAATGGTACCACAGGGACTTTTGATTGCATTATCCTGATTTCTCAGCTATGAATCACTGTCTCTCTGAAGCTGTGGAAGCAGAGGCTCTAAAATAAATTTAATCATTACCCCTTATGATATTACTTCTACTTCTTTGCCTGTCTGGCAAAATGCCTGATATTGGCTGACATTGGAAATGAACTTTTTAATTCTGCCTTGGAAGAAAGGGGAAGAAAAATAAAATTAACAAGATACAAATAAGCTTCACAATCCTTATTTCTACTTCTCTTATTTGCCAGTGACTAATTTTCAAGAACACTGATTATACCTGCTTTTAAACATCACATCATAGCTTCTATACAATTTGTTAATAAATCAATACATTTATTCATTTATTAAGGGGTATATAACATTATACTGTTTCTTTATTTCTTTAGGGAAATTACTTGTTTGCTTTTAATAAATTTATATTTTGTTACATGAAATATATAAGCCTAACTTGAACATAGAAAAATGCATGATCATTATTTTGTGTGTAATGCAAAATAGTAATTCAAAGTATTTGCAATTTTTAGTACAACTTTAAAGAAAATATAAAACATGTAGCCATGTTTAAGATATAAGTAATTATCTCATTTTTTAATCCATAATAATATACTTATTTATTTTGCTCAGTGCAGTCTTGACTCATGTAAAATCTCCATCTTTGCTTAACTTCTTACAAAAAACTTGTCTATTTGCAATTTTTTAAAAGTTTCTTTTGTGTTCAAATATTAAACCCTAATATCCTGGGATATCTTGTGGACACAGTAATGTTAGTCTCCCATAATATCTTTCTAGGCATATATACATTTTTTACAAGCATTACTGTTCCTTTCCCTGACCTGATAAATTCCTGAATTTAATGCAGTCTGTCATGGTCCTTAGTTTTCTTGTCAGGCCACTGTCTCATTCCCTTTGTCATTTATAGCTAATTTTAGTAGAGTAAGTTCTACATCCTTACAGAAACACTTTTTCTCCATTTTGTGTATTCCTAGTAGAAGAATCACCAATAATTGATGCTTGCTGCCCATCGATCAAGGGATAGATACCTAATCCAAGTCAGGACATAGTTCAAAAGCAGGAATTTGAAATGGACTTGGAGAAATAACATGACAGTGGTGGCAGCTCAGTTAAATCTCAAGTGTTTTAGTCATTTTCAATCATTAGAAAACCCATTCCATTTCTGATTTAATTTTGATTTATTTTTATTCAATCTTATTTTTAATTCAACTCCCCATTCCACATTACTGACAGGTTTGAGAGACATGTGACATCACTGGTTAAGTAGAGATTGTAGTAGAGATGAAGACGTGGACAAATGCCTTCCTCTCCCTCAAATTCTCCTATAGATGCATTTCAGGAAGAAGAAAAGGAAAATGATGGACTCTACTCACGGGTGCAGATTGAATATTCATTTGTTGGCTTTGTTCTGTACCATTGCTATCCTATGAAAGAGAGCAAGTTCAACAGAAACCTACTTGCTCCCCACCCATCCATATAACAGATTAGGAGAAAAGGGGAAGGGAACCCTAATACTCTGTGAACCCTACATTCTCAAATGAGACGGTCCGTATCTGCCACCTACCTTCAGAACCTTCTTTATTTTAAAGAAAGTGGGGATTTTGTTTCTTTTTCTTTTTTGTATTGTACTTTAGGCTCTGGGGTACATGTGCAGATCATGCGGGATTGTTGCATAGGTACATACATGGCAAAGGTTTGCTGTCTTCATCCCTCGTTCACCTATATCTGGCATTTCTCCCCGAGTTATCCCTCCCTACACTCCCCAATCCCTGCTATCCCTCCCCTAGCCCTGCCCCAAGCCAAGCTGACCACAATGTGTGATGCTCCCCTCCCTGTGCCCATATGTTCTCATTGTTCAACACCTGCCTATAAGTGAGAACATGCAGTATTTGGTTTTCTGTTCTTGTGTCAGTTTGCTGAGAATGATGATTTCCAGATTCATCCATGTCCCTACAAAGGACAAAAACTAATAGTTTTTTATGGCTGCATAGTATTCCCTGGTGTATATGTGACACATTTTCCTTGTCCAGTCTATCATCAATGGGCATTTGGGTGGGTTCCAGGTCTTTGCTATTGTACATAGTGCCACAATGAACATACATGGGCATGGGTCTTTATAATAGAAAAATTTGTAATTCTCTGGGTATATACCCAGTAATGGGATTTCTGGGTAGAATGGTATTTCTATTTCTAGGTCCTTGAGGAATCGCCACACTGTTTTCCACAATGGTTACACTAATTTACACTCCCACCAACAGCGTAAAAGTGTTCCTATTTCTCCACATCCTCTCCAGCATCTGTTGTCTCCAGATGTTTTAATGATCGCCATTCTAACTGGTTTTGATTTGCATTTCTCTAATGACCAGTGATGGTGAGCATTTTTTCACACGTTTGTTGGCCCCATAGATGTCTCCTTTTGTAAAGAGTCTGTTCATATCCTTTGCCCATTTTTGCATGGGTTTGTTTGTTTTATTCCTGTAAATCTGTTTTAGTTCTTTGTAGATTCTGGATACTTGCCCTTTGTCAGATGGATAGATTGCAAAATTCTTTTCCTATTCTGTTGGTTGCTGGTTCACTTTAATGATTGTTTCCTTTGCTATACAGAAGCTCTGGAGTTTAATTAGATCCCATTCGTCTAGTTTGGCTTTTGTTGCCATTGCTTTTGGTGTTTTAGCCATGAAATCCTTTTCTATGCCTATGTCCTGAATGGTTTTGCTTAGGTTTTCTTCTAGGGTTTTTATGGTGTTAGGCCCTATGTTTAGATCTTTAATTCATCTGGAGTTAATTTTAGTGTAAAGTGTCAGGAAGGGGTCCGGTTTCTGCTTTCTGCCCATGGCTAGCCAGTTTTCCCAACACCATTTATTAAACAGGGAATCCTTTCCCTATTGCTTGTTTTTGTCACGTTTGTCAAAGATCAGATGGTTGTAGATGTGTGGTGTTGCTTCTGAGGCCTCTGTTCTGTTTCATTGGTCTATTTCTCTGTTTTGGTCACAGTACCACAGTGTTTTGATTACTGTGGCCTTGTAGTACAGTTGGAAGTCAGGTAGTGTGATGCCTCTAGCTTTGTTCTTTTTGCTTAGAATTATCTTGGCTATGCGAGCTCTCTTTTGTTTCCATAGGAAATTTAAGGTGTTTTTTTTTTCCAGTTCTGTGAAGAAGGTCATTGGTAGCTTGACGGTGATAGTGTTGAATCTATAAATTACTTTGGGCAGCATGGCCATTTTCATGATATTGGTTCTTCCAAATCATGAGCGTGGAATATTTTTCCATCTGTTTGTGTCCTCTATTATTTTGTTGAGCAGTGCTTTGTAGTTCTCCTTTACATCCTTTGTTAGTTGTATTCGTAGGTATTTTATTCTCTTTGTAGCAATTGTGAATGACTGTTTGTTCTTGATTTGGCTTTCCTTAAGTCTGCTATTGGTGTATAGGAATGCTTATGATATCTGCACATTGATTTTGTATCCTGAAACTTTGCTGAAGTTACTTATCAGTTTCAGGAGATTTTGGGCTGAGACGATGGAGTCTTCTAAATAAATAATCATGTCATCTGCAAATAGACAATTTGACTTCTTCCTTTCCAAATTGAATATCCTTTATTTGGGGATTTTTTTCTAAACTCTAGTATGTGTTAGATACCTTGAGTGACTCTCTAAGTTAAACAATATGCTAGATAAGAAATATTTAAAAATGAATTTATTAATGAACGATTATGAAAATAAGGACTCTTCAGAATCCACAGATAGAGTTAAAGCAGATTTCCTGAGAAGAAATCAAGAGCCAGAATGGACTTACATCCAGAGTGTTTTTGCCACACTCTGGAAACCTTGAGTTTTTACTTGAATGACCAAGTGCACTACATGTGACAGGCAATAATATTGAAGATTTCCTTATAGTAGTGAAGATAATCGGATGAATAAGAATTAGAATCAGCCTCCCAGCAGACATAAACTAAACTTGACTATAGCAAATTTATGGGTGGGCGAAACAGCAAACATCTCACTTGAGAATTCATCACTTCAAACAGGCCGTCATGTAGAGGTTTTTCTCAAATCGATGCCACCTGTAAGTTTCCCGGTCTCAGAAATAGGGAATTTAAAGTGGTCTAGGTGGATAATGCCCCTAGAAGCTGGGAGAAGTAAACACAAATACTGAAAGAACACAACTTCAACATTGAGTTCAATGTATTCTTACTAATAAAGTTGAAAGAAAACAATTAGCTCAAATTCAGAATTAAAAATTACAGGAGAGTGGTAACATTAGTAAAAATTAACTGCAACAGAGATTAGCAAGAGAACTGCAATGATTTTAAATAATGAAATTGTCAGGTAAAGCATGGAATATAAATATATTCACATGTTTGAAGAAGCTAGAAAAACTACAAAATATTTGAAGAAAATGTAGGATTAAAACAAATTACTGCTATGATTTGGCTGTTTTCCCACCCAAATCTCACCTTAAATTGTAACTCCCATAATTCCTACATGCCATGGGAGGAACTGGTGGGAGGTGACTGAATTATGGTAGTGGGTCTTTCCTGCACTGTTTTTATAGTGAATGAGTCTCATGAGATCTGATAGTTTTAAAAATGTGAATTCCCCTGCACAAGCTCTCTTGCCTGCCGCCATCCACATAAGATGTGACTTGCTCCTCCTTGTCTTCCATCATAATTGTGAGGACTCCCCAGCCATTTAGAGCTGTAAGTCCATTAAACTTCTTTCTCTTGTAAATTTCCCAGTCTCAGGTATGTTTTTATCAGCAGAATGAAACTGGACTAATACAATGATCAAGCACATATGAATGAAACAAAAAAATCCAGAAATAGAATAAAAATTAATTTAATGTTATTTTAAATTTAACTGTTAAACTGAAAATGCAATATATGTCATTATTCAAGCACCACATTTACTCAGTTGAAGATATAGTTTAATAGTTCTATTATAAATCTGATGATATTATCTCAAATGTAGTCCAGAGGCATAGAGATGAAAAACACTGAAATAAATCTTAAAAATTTGGATAATATTTGGATACATACAAAGAAGTTCCACAATTATATAGATATTCAATAATATTAAGTGGCTAAAATTTCAGAAGAATATACATTAAAAATATATCAGAGTCCTGACACATTTCAGAAAAACTGCAGAACAAAAAAGCAAGAGAAAATCTTACAGGTAGAAGATGTCGTTGAAGAGGCAGCCACTTTCAGGGTAAAAATAGAGTAACTGCAATTAGCAACAATGAAGATAGAACCTAATGGAATTCCATCTGTATTGAATTAGAGAAAAATAACTTAAAATTCAATTTCTGGCAAATCATCTTTTAGAAAAGAAGGCAAATAAGAGCATTTTCAGATAACAAAATTGGAATTTACCACCAACCACATTTCTAAGAGTTGAAAATAGTCTCAAAAGAATGGAGAAAGAGTAAGAAAAATGTTTGTGAAATTGAGAGTAAAACTTAGTAAACATTGTTTGCATAAAAACAAGAACTAAAATGATGAATAAAGCCATAATTTCAATGTAAGTTAAAATTTAAAAATATGCCCTAAAATAGATAGTAACGCACTGAAGAAACAGAGCAGATAACACCTCAAAAAGTAGGGGGAAAGGAATGATATTTGTAAACACAACAAACCAACTCTTAATGGAAATAAAATTTGGGAACAGTGAGGAGATTGGAGGGGAAGTTTTATCCAGGTCCTCCTGAAATGAGCCCCTAGAGAGCTGTCAGATACCACATCAGCTGGTCCTTTGAAATTAGAATATGGGCTGATTAACACTGTAGAACTCAGAGGTTACCACTTGCTGTCAATGCAAAAAAACTAAAAGAATTTACACTACCATTTTTCAGATTTAATTGGGAAGGGGTAGAGTTCACCTTCAAAATAAAAGTAGTTTTGTGAACCACTATTTTATTAGCTATAAATTTCATAATTATGAAACATAGAAGCTGAAATTTGTCTTCTTATGAAACACAGACTAAATGTTTTAAAATTAAAGGTTGTTTTATATTACAATAATGTATAATAATGAGAGTATTCTGTTCTCTATAGTAAATATTTTGTAAAATAAAATTAGTGAATTGTATTCCGTTAAACAGTAAAATATTGTCTTCTAATGCAAACCACATGACCTTTCAGTATGTTTCAATATTATTTTCCTTAAAATGAAGAAATACCGTACAAATACTGTCCTCAGAATTTCTTCTTATCTTTGGTGTTAATATTTCTAAATGTAGATTCTCCAATATCAACAAAAAAATTATCAGAATCAATAAAACAGTAAAGATTTTCTTCAAAAAATTTAGAATTAGTACATAATTCTGCTCTTTTAGGAAACTTTCTAACCTCCTCATGTGATGAACACTAGTGAAATGAGCTTAGAAAACTTCCCTGTTATGTATATTTGCTTTTGTAGGCAGGTGACATCAATTGATTAGATAATAAAAAAGCTACTTTATGATTGAAGGATCCAATCAAAGTAATTAGAGCTCTGAGTGATTCAATTATTTGCTTTGATTAATTTGATTCATTATAACATTTTTATTTAGGGAAATCAAAAAACTTAAAAGGCAAAACTGTAACAGGTAAGGGGTGAAAATGATAGTAAATGGTTTTTAGGGAGGTGAAATTAAGACATCTGATATCTGGGTATTACATTACATTTGTTTTTCAAACTTTGGTTTTTTTACAAAAATATTGGTTTTATATTTTTCCATTTTTTGAGGCATAATTGACAAATAAATGTATATATATTTACAGTGTATTACATGATTTTTTCATAGATGTATACACTGTGAAATGATTACCACACTCAAATGAATTAACATATCCATTATCTCATATGCTTATCATTTTTTTGTAATGATAACATTTCAGATCTATTCTCAGCAATTTTCAGGTACACTATACATTGTAATTAACTATAGTTGACATACTATGCAATTAATCTGCAGAACTTACTCATTCTATCTAACTGAATTTGTACCCTTTGACCAATATCTCCCCATCCAACCTCACCTATCTTCAACACCCTGGCTGTATTAGTCTGTTTCCACACTGCTATGAAAATCTACCTGAGACTGATAATTTATGTGGAAAAGAGGTTTAATTGACTTACAATTACACAGGCTGTACAGGAAACATGGCTGGGAGGCCTCAGGAAATTTACAATCATGGTGGGAGGGTGAAGGGGAAGCAAGCATGTCTTCACATGGTGGCATGAGAGAGAGAGAAGGGGTAAGTGCTGCACACTTTTGAACAACCAGATCTCATGAAAAATCTCTCTTTCTTTCTCTCTTCCTTCTTCCTTTCCTCTTTTCTTTCCTTTTTCCTTCTCTTTCTTTTTGAGACAAGGTCTCTCTCTGTCACCCAGGAAGGTGTGCAATAGTGCAATCATAGCTCACTACAACCTCAAACTCCTGAGTTCAAGCAATCCTACTGCCATGGCTTTCCAATGTGTTGGAATTACAGGCAAAAGCCATCTGCCTGAACTTAAGCCACATTTTTAGTTCTTTGAGAAATCTCTATACTGTTTCCATAAAGGGTATACTAATTTACATTTCCAACAACAATATATAAGCATTTTCTTTTATATCATATCCACACCATCTATTATTTTTTGACTTTTTAAATAATAGTCATTCTGGCTGCAGTAAGATGACATTTCATTGTGGCCCAGTTTTACTCTTCTACATATGGAAATACTTTCCCTTTCTCTATTCTATTCCATTGAGCTATATGTCTATATTGTGCCAGTATCCTACAATTTTTTGTGTGTTCCACTGGTCTGTTTGTCTATTTTTATGCCAGCACTATGCTGTTTTGATTAGTATAGTTTTGTAGTATATTTTGAGATCAGGTAATGTGGTGATTCTAGCTTTGTTATTTTTGCACAAGCCTGCTTTGGCTAGTTTGAACATTTTGTGGTTCTATGTACATTTTAGAATTTTTTTATTTGTGTGAAAAATAACATTGGAATTTTGACAGAAATTGCATCAAATCTGTAGACTACTTTGGGTAGTATGAACATTTTAACAATACAAATTCTTCTAATCCATGAACATGAAATATCTATTTATTTGTGTCTTCTTCAATTTCTTTCAACAATGTTTTACAGTTTTCAATGTGTAAATTGGTTAAATTTCATCTTTGTTAAATTTATTCCTAAATATTTTTAAATGTTTTATGCTATTTTTCATAGGCATCAACCATCCCCACACCCCTCCAACCCCTCACAACCCATCCCAGTCTCTAATAATCATCCTTCTCCTCTCTGTATCCATGAGTTTGATTGTTTTAATTTTTAGCTCCCATAAAATGACAAGAAAATGCAAAGTTTGACTTTCAGTTCCTGGCTTCTTTCACTGAATAATTAATGGCTTCCAGTTACATCCACATTGTTTTAAATGATAGAATCTCATTCTTTTTTATGGCTGAAAATACTGTATTGTGTATACTTACCAATTGAATAAAAGCCATTTTAAAAGGGGTGAGATAATATCTTTGTAGTTTTGATTTGTATTTCTCTGATGATCAATGATGTTGAGCACCTTTTCAAATACCTGTTTGCCATTTGTATGTCTTCTTTTGAAACATTTCTATTCAAAACTTCTGCTCATTTTTAAATTGAATTTATCTTTTTTCCCCTATGGAGTTGTTTGAGTTCCTTACATATTTTAGCTACTAATCTCCTGTGAGATGAGTAATTTGCAAATATTTTCTCCTATTCTGTAAGTCGTTTTTTTCACTTGATTGTTTTCTTTGCTGTGCAGATTTTTTAACTTGTTGTGATCCCCATTTGTCCATTTACACTTTGGTTGAAAATGATCCATGTGCAGAGGAAAATGAAGTGTATTTTGTAGTCATTTTATAAAATGTAGGTAAACATTTTTTAGATCCACAAATGGGATTTCTTAGTTTCATTTTGGGATATTTATTAGCATACAGAAACTATTGATTTTGTATGCTGATTTTGTATCCCAAAACTTTACTGAATCTGTTTAATTGTAACACTTTTTTGATGGAGTCTTTAGGTTCTATATATAGGACCATGTCATCTGCAAACAGACAATTTACTTCTGTTTTGATTTAGATGACTTTCATTTATTTTCTTGTGTAATTGCCCCTGCTAGGACTTCCAGTACCATATCGAATAGACGTGGTAGAAGTGGAAACTCTTGTCCTGTTCCTGATCATATCAGAAAAGCTTTCAGGTTTTTTTTTTTTTAATTTTTTACTGTTAAGTGTGATATTAACTGTGAGTTGTCATATATGGCTTTCATTATGCTGAGGTTCATTCCATTTCTATACATAATTTCTTGAGATTTTTATCATAAATGGATGTTAAATGTTGTCAAATTTTTTGTTTACATTTATTGAGATGACCATATAATTATAATGCTTTGTTTTGTTAATGCATAGTTCACGTTTATTGATTTGCCTCTATTCACACATTCATGCATCCCAGGGATAAATCTTACTTGGTCCTCGTGTATGATTCTTTTAATGTGCTATTACATTGAGTGCTCTGTCCCGCAGAGCAACAAACAGGAACCCGAGCAAGCCTGTCGTGGATGAGAAAGGGATGGGACAAGAGGCGCGAAGAATGGCAGCAAGACAAAAGTTCTGATCAAGCTGCAAAGTTTATTTCAAAATGGGTTCCTTATATAGGGAGGGGAGAGGGTAGAGAGGGGAAAGGGGAAGTAGTTCTGATAGGCTGGGAGACGAGTGTTTAGCTCATGATCAGCTACCCCATTGGTGCAGCCATGCATGTTCTGTGCGTGATCAGGTCCTCCATTGGTGGCCCTGAGGCATGTCTTGCCCGTGATCAGGTCCTCCATTGGTGGCCCTGAGGCATGTCTTGCCCGTGATCAGGTCCTCCATTGGTGGCCCGCCACCACGCCCGGGGCATGCTTTTGGCGGGGAGGGCTGATGCAACCTTTTGTTCCAAATGCATCAGCTTAGCCTGGGTTCCCAACATCTCCTCCCTTTTTCTTTAAAAAAGAGGAGGCGGACCTTAACCAGCTAGGGGAGGTAGAGGCTGTGCTCCTCCTGAGCCTTAATTTTCAGGCTTACAGGTACCTTTTTGGGAGGAGAGGATTTTTCGAGTACCAACCTCTATGCAAGCCAGCTTACCTCTCAGGAGACTCGACAGTAGCCTTAGTAAGGCCTCTCCTTGCAGTGCCTTGCCTTGCACCTAGCGGTGTCCATTACCTTCGTAAAGCATAGTGTCGAGCGGTATGCTGCTCCCGTAGGAGGGGAACCGGCTACAGTCTGCCATATTCTAGATCACGCGTTGCTAGTTGGTGATAGTGGATTTGTATGGGCTTTCCCAGTAGGGAATTGAGCTGATCCCTGATTAACGCTGTTACTCGTCTTAGGATCCAAGGGGCAAAAGAGAAGAACAGGATGATAGCGAATAAGGGTCCAAGGAAGGGGAGGAGGTAAGGGAGAAGTCCATTGAGGCCGGTGAGGAAGGGATTGTCTGCAAGTGCCTTGCGTCTTTGTTCGAGGTCTTCTTGTAGATTTTTTATTTTATCTCGGACAATTCCTGACTTGTTGGCATAAAAGCAGCAACGTTCCTGTAGAGCCAAACAGATACCTCCCTGTTCTGCAGTGAGTAGGTCTAAGCCTCTTCTGTTTTGTAGGACTACTTCGGCTAGGGAATCTAGTTGGTCCTGTAAGTCATTAATGGTGCTAGACAAGGCTTGGACATCGTTAATAAGTTGATGGGAAAGTTTTGTGTAAGATTGAACAGCCACCCCGAGTCCTGCTGTACCGGTAGCGACTGCTGTAGAGACACCCAATCCTACTAGCAGGGGAATCAGTGTAACGGCTCGTTTCTGCCGCCCTGCAATATAGTCAAAGGTAGGGATAGGGACAGGGTCATCACCAGAAATAATGTCTATATCTGGCAAGAGGGCGGCTAACACACATGACCCTGTCCAGTTTGCAGGCAGAGCAGTAAAGGCGAGGTTGTTGCCGCAAACAAAAGCTTGGCCTGGGCCAGGGCAAAGGGCCTCACTGTGGTTGGAACTACTGGAGCAGTTTACAAAGTTGGCAACGCCAACCGGAATATCAAAGCTGTTGTTTTGTGCACCTTTAAAGAAGCAAGGGTATACTTGGGAAGGCATGGGCTGGACTCTAAAGGGTAAGCTGGGGGTGCAATTATTTTGTGAGGCATTAAAACTAGATATATTGACAGGGAAGGCTAGGGGCATGGAGGTACCTTGATTTAAGCATAACCAGCAATTTTGGGCTAGGCTGGGGTTGGAGATATTGAGGGCCTGGTGGGTGGCTGACAAAATGTCAAGCATTTGCGCATCAATGTCAGGTCCTCTTGGTTTTGAGCGAGCTAGGGGGTGGTAGGATAACTTAGGGAATTGGCTTTGAATAATAAGCTCTATTTGTTTTTGTACATAAAGCTCTCTCACAGCATCTTGGGGTCCGCCACCGTCGGAGACGTGAATAGGGGCTTGCTGATTCCAACAAACCGATTTTCCAATCGTGCCATCGCATCCGGCCTGGAGGACCCCATGAGGTTGTAGGCCGCTGGTGACAGGACTGGTTTCTGAGGTGCTCTTTGTTCTTTGTAGAATGGCAGTAAAATAAGTATTATTGCCTTGAGTACACTGTGAGAAACTAGAATAGCAGGAGGAGTGCATCTGGGGTTCAATGTTGCCTCTGCACTCGCTTGGGCACGGGCCTGGGCGGCCATTAATGACCGGTATACTAGGGGGCTTGCGCACACAAAGCCACTTAGGTGAAGATACTCCATTCCAATTGGTGTCATAGGTAAGATAGGCATTTTTGTCCCCACAATCTGTTACCTGAGTGTAAGTTGGGGTGGCGTAATTATTGGTCTGAGTCCCCCCTTTACAGTCACATGGCGCTCCAAAGAGGTCAGTGTAAATGTCTCCGGATGGCTTTCCAAGTCCTCCCTTTGTGACTGGGCAGAGGCGTGGGTGCAGTAGGAGGATGAGGATGCAGAGCATTCTTTCTGGAAGAAGAGAAAAAGGGGGGCTCCTCAGGGCGAGTTTTCTGACCCTGGGGCTGTATTTGGATTAGTTGGCCCATTACACAAGGGGGCTGAATCATTGACGTGTCTAATTAGTCGCTCAGGGAGCCAGCGGGGGCCATCCTCCTTTTGATCGTATATGCAGGCTGAGCCTCGCCCCCATATGAGAACAGGGTCAGGGCCCTTCCAAACACTGGTGAGAGGGTCACGCCACATAACCGTAGCATGCTGCTGAGAAGTTTGGGGATGCCATAGACGGTCAGCTGCCGAGCGACCTTGACTGTCAAGCTGTAGAAAATTTAGTTGAAATAGGGCATGACTAAGAAGGTTTCTGGGTTGTTGCATAGAAAACCCAAGGGGGGAGCGGGCTAAGCGACTTAGGGCATTTTTTAATGTTTGATGAGCTCGTTCAACTACTCCTTGACCCTGGGGGTTGTACGGTATACCAGTAACATGTTTGATTTGGAGTTTTTGGCAAAAGTCTTGGAAGTTTTTTCCAGTATATCCTGGGCCATTGTCTGTTTTAATGGTGTGCGGTTTTCCTATGGTAGCAAGACAGTGGATAACATGAGAGATAACATTTTTTGATGCTTCACCTGTTTGGGGAGTGGCTAAGATAAAACCACTAAATGTGTCAACAGTAACATGAACAAACCTCTGTTTTCCAAAAGGAGTAAAATGAGTGACATCCATTTGCCAAATGGCATTGGGGACTAAACCACGGGGGTTCACGCCAAGATGGGGTACAGGGGTGGCTACGACACATTGTTTGCAAGCTTTTACAATATCTCTGGCTTGTTCTCTAGTAATTTTATAGAGTAATCGTAGGGTGTGTGCATTGAGGTGATGTAGGGTGTGAGCTTGAGTAGCCTCATGTATTGGGTCACTTATAATGGGGAAAATCTGTGTGGCAGCATCAGCTAAGGCATTGCCTTCAGCCAGGGGTCCTGGAAGATTTAGGTGGGCCCGAAGATGTCCGATAAAGAAAGGGTGTTGTCTGTTTAAAATTAGCTGTTGCAGTTTAGAAAATAAGGGGGTAGCATTGGTTGAGGATTTGATAAAGGGGACTGTCTCCAAAAGAGGGACTGATTGAGCAATATACGCACTGTCAGTGTACAAGTTAAACGGTTGGTGGGCTAGAACTGTGAACACCTGGAGAATAGCATAGAGTTCAACAAGTTGAGCTGACAGGTAGGGGGATTTTATTGAGATGGGTTGATTATCAATAATATATGCAGCAATTCCGTTTGAGGATCCATCAGTGAAAACTAGCGTGGCTTGAGGAATTGGGGCAGATTTTGTGATCTTGGGGAATATGAACTGGTGAAGCTTGGCAAATTGGATAACAGGGTCACTGGGGTAATGATTGTCTATGTCTCCTGTGAAGGAGGATAATGCAATGGCCCATTCGTCAGAGGTTTGCAGGAGCCAGGTTAATTGATCCTGGGTGTATGGAATGATTATAGAGTGGGGGTCCCTGCCAAACAGTTGGCGGCCAGTGTACCGACCCTTAATAATTAACATGGCGAGGAGCGAAGGGTAGGTGAGTAAGACCTTTGATGGGGAGGCAGGTAGATGGAGCCAAAGGAGGGGGCTTCCGTATTTAGTAGGGTCTGTACCGTTTGGTTGCCAAAACACCGCGGTGGGTGTATGGGGAGTTGGGAGCAAGAGGAGTACTAGGGGAAGGTTATACGAAATTTGTTGAACACTTTGATTTTGGATAGCCTTGTTGATGAGGGCTAGAGATTGCTTTGCCTCTGGGGTCAGTGCTCGAACCGATAAAGGATTTGGATCGCCTTTTAGAATATTGTTAAGGGGAACAAGGGCACTGGTGGGCAATTTTAAATAGGGTCGAAGCCACTGAATGTCCCCGAGTAATTTTTGGAAATCGTTAAGGGTTTTTAAGTGATCAGTTTTTAAGCAGACTCGGGGAGTAAATACTTGCTGATGGTGTAACTCAAATCCTAAATAAGAAAATGGCTCAGACACTTGTACCTTGTCTGGAGCAATTTTTAGTCCATATGAGGTAAGACAGGATATAATGTGAGCATAGCAGGCCTTGGCTGCCTCGGCGCTATCACAAGCAAGAAGGATGTCATCCATATAATGGAGGATATAGGCCTCTGGCCACTGGGATCTTACTGGGGCAATGGCGGCAGCAACAAATTTTTGGCACAGTGTGGGACTGTTGGCCATGCCCTGTGGCAGAACCTTCCACTGATAACGAGGCATAGGACTTTGGAAGTTGATTTGAGGGACGCTAAAGGCAAAGTAAGGTCTGTCTTCAGGGTGTAAGGGGATGGTAAAGAAACAATCCTTAAGGTCAATAACAATTTTGTGATAGTTTAGGGGAATGGCTACAGGAGAAGGAAGACCAGGCTGAAGGGCTCCCATGGGGACCATTACCTTATTAACGGCTCTTAGATCCTGTAAAAGACGCCAGCTACCTGATTTTTTCTTAATGATAAATATAGGAGTGTTCCATGGAGAATTTGTAGGTTCAACATGTCCTGCTGCGAGCTGTTCCTGTACTAACGCAATGGCAGCGAGGGTTTTTTCATATGTAAGTGGCCACTGATCAACCCACACAGGGTCTGTAATTTTCCAGGAGATTTTGTCAGCGTGGGGTACAGGAATGTCAATGGCCGCTACGGTAAATTTTGGTGGAATCCTAGGCCTGTTTTGTCTTTTTTGGGGGTAATAGTAATGGGCTGGGTGATTCCTTGATTATTTTTTCCCAACCCTTGGCCGGGGAGATACCCCTGGCTTAGCATTTGGGTCATAACAGTATTGTTAGGACTGCACATAACGAGTTTCATTTGAGAGAGGATGTCCCTTCCCCAGAGATTGACTGGCAGATTGGGGAGGACATAAGGGGTAATGTGACCATTATTGCCTTCAGAGTCCTCCCACTTAAGCATTTGAGCACTTTGTTGGGGGTTGGTGGCCTGGCCAATACCGCGCAGGTGAGTAGCAACGGTTGTTAACGGCCAGTTCCTCGGCCAGTGAGTGTAAGATATAACGGTGGCATCGGCCCCTGTATCAAGAATGCCAGAAAAGAGCTTACCATTTAATTTAAGTTTCAGGGTAGGCCGCTGTTGAGAAATTTGTTGAACCCAGTAGACATCAGAAGACCCAGGGGCACTAGCCCCGCGGTAGGGCTTATGGAAATTGGAGTTAATTTGTTGGAGGGGGAGAATGACTATTTGAGCTAGTCTGGTGCCCTTTGGGATGGTGACTAAATCTTTAGTTGTAGAGAGAATGATATGGATTTCTCCCTCAAAATCATTGTCTAATATGCCGGGCAGAACTTGGATCCCTTGGAGGGTAGAGCTGGCTCTGCCTAATATGAGGCCGAATGTCTGGGGTGGTAAGGGTCCATATATTCCAACTGGAAGTATCAGAGGGCTATTTTGGGTGGTTAGTATTGTGTCGGTGGTGGTACAGAGGTCCAGTCCTGCACTGCCCGCTGTTGCTCGCCAGAGGTCTGTGACGTAGCGGCGTGGTTGATTACTGGGAGGGCAGGGGTTGGCTGGCGGTATTGGGGGGTGAACTGTGAAGCCCCGGAGTTCATCCCGGTAGTGGGGCCCTGGGGCTGGCCCCTGTTCAAGTTTCCCTGCCTAATAATGGGTTGTCCATTAATGTCTAATCGAGAACGGCATTCTGAAGCCCAGTGAAATCCTTTTTTGCAGCGAGGACATTTTGTTGTGGGACCTAAATTTTTTATAAGGCTAGCCTGTGGGGCATTAGGTTGAGTTGGGAGTTGAGTAGGTGGTTGTATTTTTTGGGGGCAGTTTCTTGAAAGATGGCCGGGTTGGTGACAATTATAGCAAAGGCGGGCCTGGGCTCCAGGCAGTTGCGCGGGGGCAAGATTTTGGAGGGCAGCTCCTATGGCTAGGCCAACAGCATGGGCAGAGCCAATACCAGAGCAGAGGCGAACATAGTCGCAAAGCTCCTTCTGCCTAAAAGGCCGAATTGCACTTTGGCAAGCGGGGTTAGCGTTTTCATAGGCTAGGTGTTTTACAAAGGAGCTCTCACTTTCCCCGGAGCCAAAAAGGCGATCTGCCGTCTCCTGGAGGCGGCTTACAAAATCACTGTATGACTCATCGGGGCCTTGTCTAATCTTTGCAAGGGAAGTAGTAGCCGCTCCCTTTTGAGGGAGTCGCTTCCAGGCTTTTAGGCCTGCGGACTGAATCTGGGTTAAAAGCCCTGGGGGGAATTGGGCCTGTTTGTCATTGCTCTGATAAGGGCTGGCGCCCAGGAATTTTTTAAGGGTCCATCCTTTGGAGGAGGCCTTACGCGCGTTGCGCTCTGCAAACTGTTTGGAAATATCCTCATACTCAGACTTCCAAAGGATATTGTCCCCTCCGCTCAGCGCAGCACGAGACAAGAAAAACCAATCACTAGGGGTAAGCCATCTTTCACTAAGACTCTCTACAAGGGCCACGGTAAAGGGGGCAGTAGGACCATAGTTAGCAACAGCAGTTTTAATTTTTTCTATGGTCTTTAGATTTAGCCGCTTATAGGAATGGGTGTAGGTAGGCTCAGTGGGCTCTGAGCTTTCCTCCTCCTCATCCTCTGAGTCAGATTCTCCGGAGTCTGCTTCCTCCTCCTCAGGGATGGTGTGTGTGTCAGGGTGAGGAGACGCTCGGCCCGTGGTATTGGAGCTAACCTGTCCCTGACTTCTGGTAACGGGAAAAGCCATAACTCCCGCGGGAGGTAGAAGGGCCAAATCGGACAGTTTTGTGACTAAGGTTTTAACCCCATCAAGAAGAGAAACAGTCTCATCAATGGGACCGGAGGGTTTGGCTAGGGCTACACCGGGCAAGTTTGGGGCCGTGGGGGAACCAGGAACGCCTGAAGTAGGGGCATGCAAAACAGGAGCCGCAACTGCCACTGGGGGCACTGCTGTAGGAACATAGGGCGGTGGCCGGAAAGGTGGCAATGCCGGGGTGTTAGTTAATTGGGGCCAATCAGGGTTGTTATATTGGGCAGCTGCCTCTTCCAGATCTGCTTGATCGGCGGGATCTAGTTGATCATCCTGACTACCCGAGTTATGCAAGGTTTTAGAATTAGCAAGCAAGGGCAAATGTTGGGGCGGAGTATGCGCCCGAGAATGAGGACTTTGAATGGGGGGGTCCGTAAGGGTTGCAAGGTTGGGGTACAGTGAAGACTGCCCTGTATCATCTGAACCAATGTCAATTGCAACCGAGGGGCAGGTAGAAGGGGCCCTAGAGGGAGGGCGAGAGGAGGCCTTTTCAGAGGTGGTAATTGTTACAGGGGCTTGTCTAGATGGAGGTCGGGAGTGGCTAATAAGAATTTTGTGACCCTCCTTGCAGAGGCGTTGAATGTCAGGGGAGTCGCCCTGATTAGTAAGGACGTCCCTTATTAAATTATAATAATTAAAAGTGGTGATCGGAATAGTCTCAGGACCAAAAACACGGTAATAGTCGTTCAGACAATCACCAACACGTCCCCAAACACGGGAGTCAATAGACCCTTCCTGGGGGAACCATGGACATGTTTTAAAAATGAAACTAAAAAAGGAGACAAGGTCTTTCTTGCGAACCCGAATTCTACGCACCTTGAGAGATTCCTTTAACTGACTTATAAAGAGATCATTTTCACTGTGTGAAGATGCTTGTCCCATGATTGGGTCTTACCTGAGTAATGCCGCCGTCGAAATGAGGAACGAACTCCAGGAGTCGGCTCGCGGTCGGGTGGTCCGCGGTGCTCCGTGCGGGGAATCGGTTAATCGGGACGGCCGTGCAGGGAACCGGTTACAGGGGACGGCGGTCCACGGAGGCCGGCATCGAGCCCCACGTCTGGGCGCCACTTGCTCTGTCCCGCAGAGCAACAAACAGGAACCCGAGCAAGCCTGTCGTGGATGAGAAAGGGATGGGACAAGAGGCGCGAAGAATGGCAGCAAGACAAAAGTTCTGATCAAGCTGCAAAGTTTATTTCAAAATGGGTTCCTTATATAGGGAGGGGAGAGGGTAGAGAGGGGAAAGGGGAAGTAGTTCTGATAGGCTGGGAGACGAGTGTTTAGCTCATGATCAGCTACCCCATTGGTGCAGCCATGCATGTTCTGTGCGTGATCAGGTCCTCCATTGGTGGCCCTGAGGCATGTCTTGCCCGTGATCAGGTCCTCCATTGGTGGCCCTGAGGCATGTCTTGCCCGTGATCAGGTCCTCCATTGGTGGCCCGCCACCACGCCCGGGGCATGCTTTTGGCGGGGAGGGCTGATGTAACCTTTTGTTCCAAATGCATCAGCTTAGCCTGGGTTCCCAACAATTGAGCTTGCTAGTATTTTGTGTTTTTTACATTTAGGTTCATCGTGGATTTTGGCCAGTAATTTTCTTTTCTTAGAGTCGACTTGTCTGGGTTTTATACATGGTGATGTTGGGCTCATAACATAAATTTGGAAGTGTTTCCTAATCTTCAACATTTTGGAAGAAATTCAGAATGATTGGCATTAATTACTTAAAAAAATATTTGGTAGAATTTACCACTGAAGCCACCTAGTCTTGGATTTTCTTTGTTTGCATGTTTGTGATTACTGACTCAATCTCCTTACTCATTATTTATCTGTTCAGATTTTCTATTTCTTCGTGATTCAGTCTTGATAGGTTGTACATTTATAGGAATTTATTCACTCCCTAATGGTTGCTTAACTTTTCAGACTTTCAAGTGTGCTTAATTATATAAAATAAAAAGTGAGGATTGTGTTTGTGGATATTTTTGAAATCAAGTTAATTTCTTTTTTATAAACTTGATTTCTTTGATAAGTCTTCCAGTTTTCATGCTATGGTTTATAAACTGTAATTGCTTTTTGATGATATTCAATGTGAAACATTTTTCTCTACATGTGAAGGCTAATATGCAGAAATATATCTGACTGATTTTAGAGTGTTTAAGAAACACGTAATCACACATCACTCTCTTGAGATTAATTTTCATTCTTTTCAACTTTCTAATTCTCAGGATTATAACAATCACATAGCCATGACATTGAAGATTAAATAGACAATAAAAATTCCCTTTTAACAACTCTTGATTTCTCAATTTATTGTTGATTCTAAATAGCCTTAGCCTAAATCAGTGAGTAAATAATTCATTTGTTTATTTATGGCAACCAAACAAAGTCTTAAATTACTTGTTTCTTATTTGACTATACATGTCAGAAAAGAGAGAGTGAGACAGAGAGAAAGAGAAAAGAAGAGAGAGAGAGAGAGACAGAGAGAGAGAGAGAAATACTTTGTTACAGTTACAATAACAAATTAAATATTAGCTAGAATATTCAAAATACATTGATCTGTGCTAGTTTATCTTATGATCTTCAACTTTACACTGGTGTGAAAGTGATGCACATTCAGTAGAAACTATGAGTACCTAACAACATTCTGTTTATCACTTTTAGTACAGAATTTAATAAATTATGTAAGATATTCAACATTTTATTATAAAGTAGGCTTAGGGTAAGGTAATTTTGCCCAACTGTAGGCCAATGTGTTTCACACATATGTAAGGTAGGCTAGGCTAAGCTATGACATTGTCAAGAAGCATCTATATTATGATTTAATTAAAGATAGTACATACAGAATTTCCATTCCTCAACATAATTTTTATTTGATCCAGTTATATTACAAAGTCTATGTGCTTATCAGTTTAAAATGGTTTTATGTTTTAATTTGCTTAGTATCATAAAACTCTCTAAATAGAGTCTACCCATTGATGATCTGAAAGAGATGCCCTGTTTGCCCAGTGCAAGAAAAACGTGATATTCCCAAATGAGCAGAAACAATAGTTACAGAAGATCAACAAGGCAGAGAAAGATGACTGTGATGCATGTAACAAGACCAGGACAATTCTACTCCACAACCAGAGAAATTGTCCAAATCTCCCTTTTCTGACATTATAGATGCTGGATCTGTAACCTATGATTTGATTTTTAAGAGTGCTAGAGATCTAATATATAATTTTTATCTGTAGTGAAAATATTATGCCTAATAATTATATAACGCTAGTTACATATTTGTATCATACAATGTATTAAGTATATAATATACATATAGCAATATATAATATAAAATGATAAATATAAAATGTTATTTATATTAGTATACTTACATTTATATCATATAATATTTTTAGAGTATTTATAATTTTTATAGCTATATAATCATATAACTATATAATGTGATAAATTATTATGATAATTATTTGTGTGATTCTTATAATATTGTCCTTCTTTTTGACATCTAATCTCAGACTAACTCCTTCTTCCTTAAATTATGCTCCTTAAAGTCATCCAGCACAAGGTCAAATTTCATATAAATCTCTTTTCATACCTCTCTTACTGAGACAACCCACAGTTCTCCTGGATTGTGTTAATCCTTGCTACACCCAAATAAATAAATCAGACTTTATTTATTAATTCATTTAAGGTTTTACTATGAGCATAACATCATTCAGCTAATCAATCAGAAGATGAGTGTGCAAGTCCTGAGCACATCATTTACCTCCATTCAAGTGTTGGCAAACACCTACTGAAACCTCTCTGAACTTGCATTCCTCATCTACAATGTTGGTTAACAATGTCAATATTTAACCAACTCCCTCTTCCTCTTCCTCTTTCTTCCTCTCCTTCATTCTTTTTAATAAAAAAAAAAAAAACAATGTCAATATTTAATGGTTTTGAGGGCCAAATGAGAAAATAATATTTTAATGAATTATAAATGCTTTTTAAATTGTGATTGCTAATGTTAACACATTTTATTATTTTATTCTTTAAGCAACATTCCATTTCTACTCACCCCATTGCCACTGGGCACTCACCTTTTGCCCTCAGTTTCATGGATAGAAAATACTACTTTCTGCACTGTCATTTAGGGAGAAGACTGATTGCTTAATATGTTGTAAGTGCTTTGTTGATTAGTTTAAAAGTGCTCAAGAATCAATTATTATGGATCATCTACATACCTCCATGATTTTGGTAGGTGACGTTTCTTTGGGTGACCCATCTATGATGCTCTTTAAATGGTTTACATGAAGCAAAGTCCAATAGGCAAGTTCTTCAATAACGATTGCTGTGTTTTCAGAATAATGTTTCATAAAACTAAATGAAGTATGCAAACACATCAGACTTTTATAGACATGGTTCTAAAGCAAAAGCAGGATTCCATTTTGGACTCAATAAATTAAAATCTCTGAGGATGGGACCCCAAAATTTGCATGTTTTAAAAGTACCTTGGTTTCCTAAGTGCACTTAAGAGAGATTTTTATCTAAGATCTAGACAACTATGCCTATGACAAAAATGATCTCCATCTGAACTTTAACAGTATTCCATCTGTGGCATAAAATCTTACCTTTCAAATCACAGAAGGAAAAAATATTAATGAAAAAATAACAAAAGAACTAAATATTTTTTAATTAAAAATAACCCCACATAGTATTTCAAGGCAAAAAGGACATAAGTAAAATCTAAGGTATTTCTTAATCCAAAACAATGATATAAGCAATTGTTCAGTTATAATTTATGACATTTCTGTTAGACTGAGTCCACTTAGCCTGGAGGATTGCAGAAAATATTGACATCCCTGGATAAGTTGGCCAGAAAACTAGTTTGCTGAGACTTTAGGCTGTTTCAGCTGCACAAGAATTTCCCTTGTATCAATCATGTATGCCAATGTTATGAATGTTCTTTGGCTGTAAAGAAATTCTTAAATTGACTTATCTGGCTTTTGCAGGAGGGAATTTTGTTTTTTTGTTTTTCTCCTGCAGGATTTTCTCCCCCTTATGTATCTGTTTTTGTATTTGTTTGACCTAGGGCTGAAGTTGCAGAAATAAGCTTGTTTATGTGTTTGTACTGACACATGCTCTTCTCTTACTTCAAAAGGGATGCTAATTATCTGCTTATCCTGTTCTGTTTGTAAATATAGTCATTGTGGCTGTGACAAATTCTTTTGGATACCTTTTGAGATTAATTATTACTTGTGTTCATTATAGCAATGTCCCTCAGTCATACAAAAGGAGAGGAAATATATACAAATATATAAACAATGGAAGTTGCCTTTCTGTGCTCAAGAGCATCAAGAGCTCTGGCTCCTAAATGGACTTCCCTGGCTTGTATGATGATCGAGTGAAATATGTTTCACATCTTAAATTTTAGATTTAGAAAGCAGATAGAATGGGATAATTCATTGCCTCTGCCTTTGCCATATCTGAAAATTATCATTGTAGAATAAGAAGAGTTTGGAGTACATGGCTTTTCTTCTCCTTTTTTGGAAGAAATAAGGAAATCCCAAATAAATATACAGAAGAGACAAGTGAAGACGTAAGAAAAATTTGAGTGACTTGAGAAATGGTCTTTAACCCTAGAGTTAAGCCCTAGCTCAAATTACAACCCCCCAGAGTAAACGTCACACAGAATTGCATGCAATGGAAAAGGGAGAAATCTAGCTATCGACTCCTGAGTTTCCTTACTCACCCAGAAATTTCACGAGATTCTTCCATGTCATAAGTATAAAATCATTTCTGACAAAATGGATTGGTATTCTTCCTCTTACAAGGATTTGTAAATTGCATTATAGAATCCCTGAAATTTAAAGGAGCTCTCTTCTGATTGGCATAATCGAGACTGATAAGTCTTTATTGAATCTAGGATGACAAATTCCCTAATTATCAGAGAAAGAAAAAAATTGAACATCTTATACTTAAAATGTGGAAGCCATATGATGAATACTCTTTTAACAAAGATTGCCTGCTCACTTTGTGATGTCCAGTTGCTGGATAAGAAAAAAAAGATAATTCTTGTCATTGGGCTAGGAATCAGTAGTCATAAAATTATACTAATAAGATCCCTGAAATATTTTACTGTATGGGATATACATTTGAAAAATATGTAAAAATCTGACTTCATAAATACTTCTAGTCCAGACAAATCTTTGGACAATACAATATTAATAGTATTGGTTTAAAAATATCTACACATCTTTCCCTAATTTTGTCAACTCTGGAATAAAATGCAAGAATGGCATATTAATTTTCATGATGCTTAAGTTTATTTTTCTTATATACATTTTAATTATTTTGAGCTTTCTAAATTTCTTATACTGTTTTTTGAGGGGTCACATAGTCATCATTGTTTTCACAAATTATTTAAAATTATGGCAATATAGTCAGATTAGGGATTTAATACTAATGTTGGAAGTGTTGCCTTCCATGACCATCAGTTAAAGTTGAATATCGTGTGGAATCTTTTGCTCCACCTATGCTACTTGAGTGTTGTGGACCCTTGCCATTTCAGGCCAAAAGTCACCCCAGCTGCCAACTGCCAGGCCCTATGCCTCTTTGCCTAAAGGTTTTCTCTTGTCACTAGAGCCTGTTTTGTCACACATGTAGCCGGCTGGAAGAGTCAGGGAATTGATGCTCTCTGGGAGAAGTCTTCATTCAATGTCTGACAGGAACTGATGAGAAAACATTCCTGGGCTGAATAGGAACAGCTCTGATCTGCAGCCCTCATGAGAACAACACAAAAGGCCAGTGACTGTTACCTTTCCAACTAAGGTACCCGGTTCTTCTCATTGGGACTGGTTAGATAGTGGGTGCAGCCCACGGAGGGCAAGCCAAACCAGTGAAGCAGAGTGGAATGTCGCCTTATCTGGGAAGCACAAGGGGTTGGGGAACGCCCTCCCCTAGCCAAGAGAAGCCCTGAGGGATGCTTCCATGAGGGACAGTGGTATCCTGCCCAGATACTACACTTTTCCCATGGTCTTCACAACCCACAGACCAGGAGATTTCCTCAGGTTCCTACACCACAAGGGCCCTGGGTTTCCAGCACAGAACTGGGCGGCTATTTGGGCAGACACTGAGCTAGCCACAGGAGTTTCTCTTCGTACCCCAGTGGCACCTGGAATGCCAGCAAGACAAAACTGTTAACTCCCCTGGAAAGGGGACTGAAGCCAGGGAGCCAAGTGGTCTTGCTTAGTGAATCCTACCCCCATGGACCCAGCAAGCTAATTTCTGCTGGCTTGAAATTCTCGCTGACAGCACAGCAGTCTGAAGTCAACCTGGGATACTAGAACTTGGTGAGGGTAGAGGTGTCCACGATCACTGAGGTATGAGTAGGTGGTCCCCGCACTGGGAAGCTAGGACTGAGCAGAGCCCATCACAGCACTTCAAAGCTGCTGTAGCTAGAATGCCTTTCTAGATTCCTGCTCTCTGGGCAGGGCATCTCTGAAAGGCAGGCAGTAGCCCCAGACAGGGGCTTATAGATAAAACTCCCATCTCCCTGGGACAGAACACCTGGGGGAAGGGGCAGCTGTGGGCGCAGCTTCAGCAGACTTAAACATTCCTGCCTGCTGGCTCTGAAGAGAGCAACAGGTCTCCCAGCACAGTGCTTGAGCTTTACTAAGGGACACACTGATGGCTCAAGTGGGCCCCTGACCCCATGTCTCCTGAAAGAAAGACACCTCCCAGGAGGGGTTGACAAAGACCTCACACCGGAGAGCTCCAGCTGGCATCTGGCAGGTGCCTATCTGGGACAAAGCTTCCATAGGAAGAAGCAGGCAACAATCTTTGCTGTTCTACAGCCTTTGCTGGTGATACCCAGGCAAACAGGGTCTGGAATGGATCCTCAGCAAACTCCAGCAGACTTGTAGAACAGGGGCCTGATGGTTAGAAGGAAAACTAGCAAATGGAAAGCAATAGCATCAACATAAACAGAAAGGATAATCACACAAAAACTCCATCTGAAGGTCACCAACAGCAAAGACCAAAGGTAGACAAATCCACAAAGATGAGGAAAAACTAGCATAAAAAGACTAAAAATTCCAAAACCCAGAATGCCTCTTCTTCTCTTCCAAAGTATCACAACTCCTCGCCAGCAAAGAAACAAAACTGGATGAAGAATGAGTTGGATGAATTGACAGAAGTAGGCTTCAGAAGGTGAGTAATAACAAACCTCTCTGTGCTAAAGGAGAGTGTTCCAACCCAATGCAAGGAAGCTAACAACTTTTATAAAAGGTTAGAGTAATTGCTAACTAGAATAACCAGTTTAGAGAAGAACATAGTGACCTGATGGAGCTGAAAAACATAGCACGAGAACTTTTTGAAGCATCACAAGTATTAATAGTTGAATTGATCAAGTGGAAGAAAGAATATCAGAGATAAAAGATCAACTTAACGAAATAAAGCATGACACATTCTTATTTAAGGAAATAAGAATGAAAATGAACAAACAAAGCCTCCAAAAAACATGCGATAATGTGAATAGACCAAACCTATATTTGACTGGTGTACCTGAAAGTGGCAAGGAGAATGGAACCAAGTTGGAAAACACACGTCAGGATATTATCCAGGAGAACTTCCCCAATCAAGTAAGACAGGACAACATTCATATTCAGGAAATACAGAGACCACCACAAACATACTTCTCAAGAAGAGCAACCCCAAATCACATAATCATCAGATTTACCAAGATTGAAATGAAGAAAAAAATATTAAGGGCAGCCAGAGAGAAAAGCCAGATTATCCACAAAGGGAAGCCCATCAAACTAGCAATGGATCTTTCTGCAGAAACTCTACAAGCCAGAAGAGAATTGGGGCCAATAATCAATATTCTTAAAGAAAAGAACTTTCAACCCAGAATTTCATATCCGGCCAAACTAAGCAACATAAGCAAAGGAGAAATAAAATCCTTTACAGACAAGCAAATGCTGAAGGATTTTGTCACCACCAGGCCTGCCTTACAAAGCTCCTGAAGGAAGCACTAAATATGGAAAGAAAAAACTGGTATCAACCACTGCAAAAACAAACCAAAATGTCAAGACTGTCAACACTATGAAGAAACTGCATCAACTAATGGGCAATAAAACCAGCTAGCTATCCATAATGATGGATCAGATTCACACATAACAACATTAACCTTAAATGTAAAGTGGCTAAATGCCCCAATTAGAGGGCACACACTGGTAAATTAGATAAGAGTCAAGACCCATTGGTATGCTGTATTCAGAAGAACCATCTCATGTGTAAAGACACACATAGGCTCAAAATAAAGGAATGGAGGAATATTACTAAGCAAATGGAAGGCAAAACAGACAAACAAAAACACCAGGGGTTGTACTCCTAGTCTCTAACAAAACAAACTTTAAATCAACAAAGATCAAAAAGGACAATGAAGGGCATCATAAAATGGTAAAGGGATCAATGCAACAAGAAGAGCTAACTATCCTAAACACATATGCACCTAATTCAGGAGCACCCAGATTCATAAAGCAAGCTCTTAGACACCTACAAAGAGACTTAGGCTCCCATGAAATAATTGTGGGAGACTTTAACACCCCACTGTCAATATTAGACAGATCAATGAGACAGAAAATTAGCAAGGATATTCGGGACTTGAACTCAGCTCCTGACCAAGCAGACCTAATAGACATCTACAGAACTCTCCACATCAAATCAACAGAAAACAAATACTTCTCAGTACCACATTGCACTTATTCTAAAATAGACCACATAATTGGAGGGAAAACACTCCTCAGCAAATGCAGAAGAATGGAAATCATAACTACCAATCTCTCAGAACACAGTGCAATCAAATTAGAACTAAGGATTAAGAAACTCACTCAAAACCATAGAACTATATGGAAACTGAACCTGTTCCTGAATGACTACTGGGTAAATAACAAAATGAAGGTATATATCAAGAAGTTCTTTGAAACCAATGAGAACAAAGACACAATGTACCAGGATCTCTGGGACATAGATAATGCAGTGTTTACAGGGAAATTTATAGCACTAAAAGCCCATGAAAGAAAGCAAGAAAGATCTAAACTCAATACCCTAACATCACAATTAGAAGAACTAGAGAAGCAAGAGCAAACAAATTCAAAAGCTAGCAGCAGATAGAAAATAACTAAGATCAGAACAGAACTGAAAGAGATAGAGACACAAAAAAAACCCTTTAAAAATTAATAAATCCAGGAGCTATTTTTTTAAAAAGGTTAACAAAATAGATAGACCACTAGCCAGACTAATAAAGAATAAAAGAGAGAAGAATCGAATAGACACAATAAAAAATGATAAAGGAGAGATCACCACTGATCCCACAGAAATACAAACTACTATCAGAGAATATTATAAACATCTCTATGCACATAAACTAGAAAATCTAGAAGAAATAGATAAATTCCTGGACAAATACATCTTCCCAAGACTAAATCAGGAAGTTGAACCCCTGAATAGACCAATAACAAATACTGAAATTGAGGCAGTAATTAACAGCCTACCAACCAAAAAAGCCGAGGACGAGATGAATTCAAAGCCAAATTCTACCAGAGGTACAAAGAGGAGCTGGTGCCATTCCTTGTGAAACCACTCCAGACAATAGAAAAGAAGGAACTCCTCCCTAACTCATTTTATGATGCTAGCATCATCCTGATACCAAAACCTGGCAGAGATACAACAACAATAACAACAACAAAAATTTCAGGCCCTTGTCCCTCATGAATATTGATGCAAAAGTCCTCAATAAAATACTGGCAAACAAATTCAACAACACGTTACAAAGCTTATCCTCCATGACCAAGCTGGCTTTATCTCTGGGATGCAAGGCTGGTTTAACATACACAAATCAATACACAGAATCCATCACACAAACAGAATCAATGACAAAAACCACATGATTATCTCAATAGACGCAGAAAAAGCCTTTGATAAAGTTCAACACCCCTTCATGCAAAAAACACTCAATAAACCAGGTGCTGATGGAATGTATTTCAAAATAATAAGAGCTATTTATGACAAACCCACAGCCAATATCATACTGAATGGGCAAAAGCTGGAAGGATTCCTTTTGAAAACCTGCACAAGACAAGGATACCCTCTTTCACCACTCCTATTCAACATAGTATTGGAAATTCTGGCCATGGAAATCAGGCAAGAGAAAGAAATAAAGGGTATTCAAATAGGAAGAGAGGAAGTGAAATTATCTCTGTTTGCAGATGACGTGAATGCATATTTAGAAAACCCCTTCGTCTCAGCCCCAAAACTCTTTAAGCTGATAAGCAACTTCAGGAATGTCTAAGCATACAAAATTAATGTGTAAAAATCACAAGCATTCCTATACACCAATAATAGACAAACAGAGAGCCAAATCATGAGCAAATTCCTATTCCCAATTGCTACAAAGAGAATAAAATACCTAGGAATACAACTTACAAGGGATTTGAAGGACCTCTTCAAGGGGAACTACAAACCACTGTTCAAGGAAATAAGAGAGCTCACAAACAAATGGAAAAACATTGCATACTCATGGATAGGAAAAATCAATATGGTGAAAATGGTTGTACTGCCCAAAGTAATTTACAGATTCAATGCTATTGCCATCAAGCTACCACTGACTTTCTTCACAGAATTAGAAAAAATACTTTAAATTTCATATGGAACCATAAAAGAAGTCATATAGCCAAGACAATCCTAAGCAAAAAGAACAAAGCTGAAGGCATCATGCTACCTGACTTCAAACTATATACTACAAGGCTGCAGTAACCAAAGAAGCATGGTATTGGTACCAATATAACAGAACAGAGGCCTCAGAAATAACACCACACATCTACAACCATCTGATCTTTGACAAACCTGATAAAAACAAGCAAGGAGGAAAGGATTCTCTATTTAAAAAATGGTGTTGGGAAAACTGGCTAGCTATATGCAGAAAACTGAAACTGGACCCCTTCCTTTCATCTTATGCAAAATTTACTCAAGATGGATTAAAAATTTAAACAGAAGACCTAAAACTATAAAAACTTGAAAAGAAAACCTAGGCAATACCATTCAGGACATAGGCATGGGCAAAGACTTCATAACTAAAACACCATCAACCAAAAAGCCCATCAATAATAGACTAGATAAAGAAAGTATGACACAAAAACACCTTGGAATATTATGCAACCATAAAAAGATGAGTTCATGTCTTTTGCAGGTACATGGATGAAGGTGAAAACCATCATTCTCAGCAAACTAACACAGGAGCAGAAAACTAAACAGCACATGTTCTCACTCAAAAGTGGGAGTTGAACAATGAAAACATATGGGCACGGGGAGGGGAACATTAAACACCAGGACTTATAAGGGGTTGGAGGGCAAGGGAAGGGATAGCATTAGGAAAAATACCTACTGTAGATGATGGGTTGATGGGTGCAGCAAACCACCGTGGCACATGTATACCTATGTAACAAATCTGCACTTTCTGCCCATGTATCCCAGAACTTAAATTACAATAATAATAATAATAAATAAATCACATATAGAATAAAAGAACTAACCAGAAAATTTGCAATTAAATATATATAGAAAAGTTGGAAATTGTTCACAAATATATTAAACAACTAAAATAATAAAAATCACTGTATTTTTTTTAAAATCCTGCTTCTATATTCCTTGAATGTGATAACATTGAGGCATGTGCTTTCCACTGAGTCCTGAAAATTTATATAAGAATTAAGCTCTGCTAACCCATAGCAGTACCTGGCTTGATATTGTCAATTGCCTACCCATCCTTGTCTCACTCCCATGTTCCTGTGTCTTTCATTTCTCAAATAAATGACTTGAGCTTTGATCTTTGGACATATGCTTCTGGAAAGACTAAGTCAGAAGGAACCATTGGTAATGTCATCTCTTCAACAAACGTTTTATCAGTAATTGGATTACACTGTTGTAAAAGTAATTGCATTACTCTGAAATATCAAACTGAAATGTAATTTACAAAAATTTCAGTTGACTGTACAATCTTGGATTGTTTTAAGTTGATTTAAAAGTAATTTTTATTTGGACACTTTCTACAGGAGATTAAAATTCATAAAGAGAGAAATCTGAAGTGTTCAGTCATGAAGCAAATATTTGCTTATCTTTTCTTGTCTGTACAAAAACATAGTAAATTATAAATAAGAGTGTGAATTCAGTGTGATATATAAATTGCTTATAATATAATTAAAATTAGTATATTTTAAAGCTGATATTTTATTACATTTATATATTTTAAGAAGCTGAAGATAAAAGTATATTCTCATTATTAATCAAATTAATCTTATACACAATAAAGAGAAAAAAGTTAGCTCAGAAGAAAATTGTTTTTTAACAGAAACAGTATATACCAGTGCATTCTGCCTAGGGAACAGATGTTCATATCTCATTACAATATTCTCATTTCCTGAAAACCTTTTAACTTACTGTGCTTTTTATATGAATTTTTTCATGTTATTGAATCATCTTTAAAAACACTTTCTGGCTTCTTCAAAAGATAAAATTTGTAATAATTGTCTATTTTCTTCATTCAAAAACTATTGTCTAGCAGATTAATTATGTAAACAAGACTGGAATCATTTCTGGTCCTGAGTCATCTACAATTTATACTCATCTGTTGCTGTAATAACAAATCTCCTCTCATAACTTTTTGATATTGCCTTTTAAAAATCAAGCCTTGAATTAAGAAGAATGCTGGGTAGCACCAACATTAGTAATGTGTATCTATGAGACATGACACTCATGAACAAGTAGAAATGCCAAAAAGAGTAGATATGGAGAATATTTATATTATTGTTGAAGGGCTGAATTGTTTCCTCCTCAAATTTTTATTTTGAAGTCCTAACCATGTGGAGATGAGATTGTTGGGAGGTATTTGGGTTAGAAGAGATCAGGAGTCTGGGGTCCCCATGATTGGATTAGTGACATGTGAGGACACAGGAGTAAAGTCTGCAAGGCAGAAAGAGGGCACTTAGTGGAATTGAATTGGCTGGCACCTTGATCTTTGACTTTCCATTTTCCAGAATCATGAGATATAAGTGCTGGTTTAGTCATCCAGGCGGTGATATTTCGTTATAGCAGCTCAAGCTGACAAATCCAGATTTCGGTACTGGATGTAGGATGCCACTGTAACAAATACCGAATCACGTGGAAGTGACTTTGGAACTGGGAAACTGGTAGATACTGGAAGAGTTTTGATATGCATGCCAGAAATACGCATGTTAAAACTGATTCTGGTTGAGTTCTCAGAAGAAAATGAGGAACAGTTTATTGAAAACTAGAAAAAAAGGTGACATTGTTATAAAGTGGCAAATAACTTGGCTGAACTGTGTTTTACAGTTTTACAAAAGCTAAGAACTGTGAGTGATGAAGTCAGATATTTATCTGAGACTATTTCTAAACCAATTGTTGAAGGAGTGACTTTATTTCTTCTGACTGCTTATAGTAAAATGTCAAAAGAGAGAGATAAATTGAAGAAGACACTGTTAAGCAAAAAGGACTCAGAAGTTGAAGACTTGGAAAACTCTCAGCACAATGCAAAAAATGAGAAGATTTGTTCTGAAGAGAACGGTAAGGGTGTGGCTTAAAAAGGATTTGATAAAGAGATCGTTAGTGTGACTCATGGATTGAATCAGCTGTTTCAACAAAAGCCAAGAATAGAGATGGGGTCATACCAACAAAGACACTACCAGTTTGAATTAAGGGGAAAGACTGAGACTAAATGAAATAAGAATGTCAGAATTCTTCTATCCCACAGACTACACCATAGAGCTCTTGGGTTGAGCACATATGGTATCCTTTAAGAAAAGAAGTGTCCTGAAGGTGTTAATGCATTAGGGTGAATGCCTCAGTTTCAACAGGCTGAACATCCTCTAACAGAAGTCTTGCAGGTGAGGCCTCCCAGAGCATGGAGAAAACAACCCTTGCCCTGCAGAGCTGTGGAGGTGAGACTGCTGGCTACCTCAGGAGTTCCAGAGGTAGAGTATCCAAGCCAAAAGGATTGTTTTTGAGCCTTAAGATATAGTAGAATTTGCCTTGCTAAGATTTGGACTTGCTGGGGAATCACCAACCTTTTCTTTTCCCGGTTTTCTCACTTTTAGAATGGGAACATCTACCTGCCCCTGTCCCACTATTACATTTGGAAAGTGCATCATAAGTTGTTTGGCTTCACAGTTTCCATGCCGGAGAGAAGTTTTGCCTCAGTATGAGTCATACCTAGAGTCTTACTCATGTCCGATTCAGATAATATTTAGACAAAAAAAAAGGGCCTTTAAAAGAGTTGATGCTGGAATGAGTTAAGACTTTGAAGCTATTGGGTTGGAATGAATGTACTTTGCATATAAGAAAAATATCAATTTTGGGGGTCTGGGGCAGAATGCTATAGACTGAATAGTGTCCTCGAAAAAATCATATATTGAGTCACTAACAACGAATGGGACCTTTGCAAGTAATTAGGGTTAGAGATCATGAAAACCGCCCCTCATGATGGGATTTGTGGCATTATAAGAGACATACAGACATAACTCTCTTTTCTACTATATGAGAACACAGTGAGAATAAGGTTATCTACAAACAAGAAAGAGGGCCTTCAACAGGAGCCAAATTAACTGGATCTTGACCTTGGAATTCCATTCTCCCAGTACTATGAGAAATAAATGTGGTGTTTAAGCCATCCAGTTCATTATTGAAGCAGCCTGAGCAGGCTAATATAATTTTCCATATTTATCCATAAAGTAGCTCAACAAGGCAATTAAAGCCTTTTTATCTAGATCATAATTGTAATGTAATTATGTTTAAGTTATAGTTTATAATTCATCATAACTCACTGCAAACTCTAGCGAAGTATTTGTCAGCAATTTGAGTTTAAGAAAGTTTTGTTTCTAGGAATAAAATACACTTGTCAGTGTTGAAAATTTTAACATGCATTCAAGAATAGATTAGAAGGTCTGGAAAATTTGCAAGTGCCTTCACTGGTCATAATATTTTCTGAATCTCAAGGTAACCATTGATTGATTACATATAATATAGTTGTATGTGTATTTTTTTATTATACTTTAAGTTCTGAGGTACATGTGCAGATCTTGCAGGTTCGTTACATAGGTATACACATGCCATGGTGGTGGTTTGCTGGATCCATTGCCCCGTCATCTGCATTAGGTATCTTTCCTAATGCTATCTGTCCCCCAAACCCCACCCTCTGCTATTCCCCCCAGGTCCCTACCCACCAGACCCCAGTGTGTGATGTTTCCCTCCTTGTGTCCATGCATTCTCATTGTTCAACACCCATTTATGAGTGAGAACATGTGGTGTTTAGTTTTCTGTTCTTATATCAGTTTGCTAATAATGATGGTTTCCAGTTTCCTCCATGTCCCAGCAAAGGACATGAACTCATCCTTTTTTATGGCTGCACAGTATTCCATGGTGTATATGTGCCACATTTTCTTTGTCCAATCTATCATTTATGAGCATTTGGGTTGGTTCCGAGTCTTCGCTATTGTGAACAGTGCAGCAATAAACATGCGTGTGCATGTGTCTTTATAATAGAAGGATTTATAATCCTTTGGGTATACACCCAGTAATGGGATTGCTGGATTAGATGGTATTTCTATTTCCAGATCCTTGAGTAATTGCCACACTGTCTTCCACAATGGTTGAATTAATTTACACTCTCACTAACAGTATAAAAGCATTCCTATATCTTCACATCCTCTCCAGCATCTGTTATCTCCTGATTTTGTAATGATTGCCATTCTAACTGGTGTGAGGTGGTATCTCAGTGTGGTTTTGATTTGCATTTCTCCAATGACCAGTGATGATGAGCTTTTTTTCATATGTTTGTTGGCTGCGTAAATATCTTCTTTTGAAAAGCGTTCATATGCTTTCCCCACTTTTTGATGGGGTTGTTTGTTTTTTCTTGTAAATTTGTTTAAGTTATCTGTAGATTCTGGATAGCAGTCCTTTCTCAGATGGGTAGATTGCAAAATTTTTTTCCCATTCTGTTGGTTGCCAGTTCACTCTATTAATTTCTTTTACTGTGCAGAAGCTCTTAAGTTTAATTAGATCCCATTAGTCTACTTTGGCTTTTGTTGCCATTGCTTTTGGTGTTTTAGTCATAAAGTCCTTGTCCCTGTTTGCAGATGACATGATTGTATATTTAGAAAACCCCATTGTCTCATCCCAAAATCTCCTTAAGCTGATAAGCAACTTCAGCAAAGTCTCAGGATACAAAATCAATGTGCAGAAATCACAAGCATTCCTATACACCAATAACAGACAAACAGAGAGCCAAATCAAAAGCGAATTCCCATTCACAGTTGCTGCAAAGGAAATAAAATACCTAGGAATAGAATTAACAATGGATGTGAAGGACCTCTTCAAGGAGAACTACAAACCCTGAGTAAGGAAATAATAGAGAACACAAACAACTAGGCAAACATCCTATGCTCATGGTTAGGAAGAATCAATATCGTGAAAATGGCCACACTGGCCAAAGTAATTGAATACATTTATTGCTATCCCCATCAAGCTACATCTGACTTTCTTCACAGAATTGGAGAAAAACACCTTAAACTTCATATGGAACTAAAAAAGAACCTGCATAGCCAAGACAATCTTAAGAAAAAAAAAAATCAAGTGGGAGGCATCATGCTACCGGACTTCAAACTATATTACAATGCTACAGTAATCAAAACAGCATGGTACTGTTACCAAAACAGAGATATAGACCAATGGAACAGAAGAGAGGTTTTAGAAAGAATGCCACACAACTACACCATCTGATCTTTGACAAACCTGGCAAAAACAAGCAATGGGGAAAGGATTTCCTATTTAATAGATGGTGTTGGGGAAACTGGCTAGCCATACTCAGAAAGCTGAAACTGGATCCTTTCTTTACATTTTATACAAAGATTAACTCTAGATGGATTAAAGATTTAAACATGAGGCCTAACATCATGAAAACTCTAGAAGAAAACCTAATCAATACCATTCAGGACATAGGCATGGGCAAGGATCTCATACAGTTGTGTTTTATGCCACAATTAGAGATGCTATTTCCTCCATTCTGACCCTGGATAGGTGGTTAGCATTATTCTCTTATTTATGTAAAGTTCCTGCCACCAGTTACAAAGCAGAGGTTGGATCTCCTTGGAGAAATAATAAATAAAGCTCATTTTTCAAAGTCTTGGTAGAAAAGTTGTAACAAGCACCCTGGATTGTTGATGCAGAGAGTCATGGAGACAGTCACGAGCTCAGGTTCTCAGCACCATATGACATGGTCTATGAAAACAGATGAACTTCATATAGGGACTGAGTCAGGATTTCATGCTTATTGATGAAGCAGATGATTTCATGAAGCAAACTGTTGACTCAGGTTCAAAAGAGCAAGAGTTAAGTTATGTGGGTCCAGATGAAACTAAAGAGGGGAGTTTAACTTCAGTGATTTGTCTTGAAATATTGTTCTTTTAAATATTCTATTTTCTGGTGGACCTTTGTAAAAACCACTTTTATCCTTTTATTTTTCTATCAGTTTTAAAAGATTTAATGGGGAAAATTAGAATGACACAACTTTTCAATGGCATCTTGCTCTAACTGATACAACAAAGTTCATGAAAAGTATCTTGTGAGAAATCATGTATGTATTGTCAATTAATAAATTTGCAACACCTCAGGAAGGTGGTTCTTTAAAATATGACATATATTGATAAATATTGTTTGATAAATGGTCAAATATTGATCCCAGTGATTTTTGTCTAATTTTGCATCCTATTTGTATAGATTAAAAAATATTTTTTCAACCATACCCCTGCCAGAGATGTAATTTCACTGCCAGAGAAATTACCATTTGATTAGGTAGGATAGTCCATAATTAAAGACATAAAGCCTACGTTTTGTATATGGAGATCATGACTCAAACTCCTCTCATTTATGGAAGGAGGAATTTTGAGTCACAATCTCCATATGCAAAACATAGTGGAATTCCATAATCTCCATATACAAAACACTTATCGAATTCCTTCTTATAAAAAGCATAGTCTGCTGTTGTCCCATAGTATAGACTAGGAGGGAAAGTGTCCAAATATGATTTATGAAACAAGAATAACTGGAATCTTTACCCCCAACAAAGAGTGTACTGTACAGGAAAACTAAAGGCCAACCTTAATTATGAATAGTAATGTAGAAATGTTAAGAAAATAGTAGCAAACAGAATTATTTAGCTCATTTAAAACAGAAGCCATCCTGACACAGTGGGATTAATTCCAGGGATGCAAGGATGATTTCAATATTAGGAAATTTAGAAGCATAATTCACTGCACTGATAGAACTGAAGAGAAAAATTATAGGATCATCTTCAGTGATGCAGAAAAGGCATATAACGAAGTGCAACAGTCTTTGGGGATTAAAGAATACAATAAAAAGGAAAATCATAGATACTTTCTTAATACAAAGTTTATGTATAGAGGCTAATGGGTAACAAGGAACTAGCATTAAGGAAATAATATATTACTACTACAGCTAGAGCTTAGACTGTGAATGTGATGAAACTGAAATAAATTAAATAGTCCAGGAAAGATCATACAGGGCTTTGCATGATATGCTGAGAACATTTGATTTTATCTTGATGGTATTAGAAAGCCATAAAATATGGTTAGCAGGAAATTTGAATGTACAATTTGGGATTTTGTACAGCTCGTTGTTTCTATATGTAGGCTAGAGAGGAGTAAAAGTGAGGTAGATTGGGAGGCTGGTGCAAATTGTGTTGACCTGAATAATAAGTATCTGCAGGCAATGAGGTATGAGTACAATTCCTGAGCACACAGTAGGACTTTGACAAATGCAGTCTGTAATTCACAGGTACTTTAAAAAAATAACTGGAAAATAATTTAATGATCTGACTATTTAAAAATCCTTGGCCGGGCGCAGTGGCTCAAGCCTGTAATCCCAGCACTTTGGGAGGCCGAGGCGGGTGGATCACGAGGTCGAGAGATCGAGACCATCCTGGTCAACATGGTGAAACCCCGTCTCTACTAAAAACACAAAAAATTAACTGGGCATGGTGGCGCGTGCCTGTAATCCCAGCTACTCAGGAGGCTGAGGCAGGAGAATTGCCTGAACCCAGGAGGCGGAGGTTGCGGTGAGCCGAGATCGCGCCATTGCACTCCAGCCTGGGTAAGAAGAGCAAAACTCCGTCTCAAAAAAAAAAAAAAAAAAAAAAAAAAAAAAAAAATCCCTAAAGATGTTACAATAACTTGAAGTCAATGTTTTTTGTTACAAAAATATTTTGTAATTAAAGAGATTAATATAACGTTAAGCAATAGGGAATTCACCTCACAACTTCTGTGTCTTTTATATTCCACTAAGGTGTAAGATGTGGTTTTTGTTTTTGTTAATAGTTTCTTGTTTTTTAAAAATATTTTATTTGCATAGAGGTGTTTATAGTATTCTCTAATGATTTTTTGTATTTCTGTGGGGTCAGTGATGAGATACCCTTTATCATTTTTATAGGGTCTGTTTGATTCTTCTCTTCACTCTTTATTAGCCTAGCTAGCAGTCTATTTTATTATAACTTTTTCAGAAAGAAAGCTCCTTGATTCACTGATTTTTTTTGAAGGTTTTTTGTGTTCTATCTCCTCCGGTTCTGCTTTGATATTGGTTATTTCTTGTCTTTTGCTAGTGTTGGGGTTTGTTTGCTCTTGGTTCTCTAGTTCTTTTAGTTGTGATGTTAGGGTGTCAATTTGAGATCTTTCTAGCTCTTTAATGTAGGCATTTAGTACTATACATTTTTCTCTTAATATTGCTTTAGCTGCATCCAACAGATTCTGGTACATTGAACAAAGAGACATGCTAGATACTATCTCACACCAGTCAGAATGATGATTATTAAAATCTCAAACAAGAGAGGCTGGCGAGGCTGTGGAGAAATAGGAATGCTTTTAAACTGTTGTTGGGAATGTAAATTAGTTCAAGCATTGTGGATGACAGTGTGGTGATTCTTGAAAGACATAGAACCAGAAATACCATTTGACTCAGCAATCCCATTACTGGGTATATACGTAAAGGAATATAAATCATTCTATTATAAAGATACATGCACATGTATGCTAACTGCAGCAGTATTCACAATAGCAAAGACATGAAAGCAATCCAAATGCCCATGGATGATAAACTGGATTTAAAAAATGTGTCACATATATACCATGAAATACTATGCATCCATAAAAAGAAATGAGGTCATGTCCTTTTCAGGGACATGGACGGAGCTAGAGGCCATTATCTTCAGCACATTAACACAGCAACAGAAAACCAAACACCACATATTCTCACATATAAGTGGCAGCCAAATGATGAGAACACATGAACACATCGGGTGGAGGGAACAACACACACTAAGACCTGTTGGTAGTAGTGGTAGGGGGAGGGAGAGCATCTAGAAGAATAGCTAAGGGATGCTGGGTTTAATACCTAGGTAATGAGCTGATGGGTGCAGCAAACCACTACGGCATATGTTTCCTATGTAACAAACCTTCACATTCTGCGCATGTGTCCTAGAACTTAAAATATAATTAAAGTAAAATTAAATATATATATATTTTAATGTAATTTTTTATTTGCGTTGTTTAAATAGGACCAGAAACAATAGATGAAATAAGCTCTTTTAACAGAGATTATTGCACTTAGATATGCAAAAAACAAAATTTATAATGTGTGGGAAAAAAACTCAGGCGCACAGATTGTGTAACATGATTTTTCTCTAGCATTTGTACGGTGTTATTTTCTACATCCTGTATTTAATGACATGAAAGAAAGAAATCACATATGCAGTTGCATATATTTACATTTTTAAACTGTTCTTACCAGAGTTAGCATGTTGTCACTCTCCACTAAATAAATTATCTCATATTTCTTTGATTATGAACAATGTACATAATTTAAACTTCTATTTTCTCACTCTCTCACGGTTTCTACTATCATCGAAGTCTTTAAAGAATGAAATTAGAGACAAATACAAGATAGTATGCTATGTCTCTTTAAATGATAAATATAGTAAGTATACTGGAATTTTATGCAGGGAGCCATTGGATTTATGGAAGTGAGACAGTACTGTGTCTTAAAAGATGTGAAGCATTTGTCTAAACAGAGGTTAACTGAATTCCAGTCCTTTAGTTCAAGACCAGCTTAAGTTATTCCAAAAATAAATAAGATTTATTTTAAATTCAAATGCAAGTAAGGATCCCATTTTCTAATTAATATTACTGATATTGAAAGTTTTATTATTCATATAGTCTTAGCAGCACAAAATTAACTATTTTTACAATAATGCTTGGGGCTTGTTGCTACTGAATTACATTTTATGTGTCAAGGCTCATCTTTTGATAATCACTCTTTTTCAGTTAATGAAAAAAAAATAACTTAGAGATTATCTAGTTCCCCCAGCTCATGTTTGGAGTGGAAAGAAATTTAGGAGAGAGTCGGTGGCTCAGGCAGAAGCTCACAGTTTATTGAGTCAGAACTGAGGATGGGACTGACACACCAGGGTCTCTGGATTCTCACCTAGAAGTCCTCTTACCCCTCTCTCCTTCAGCCATTCATTTTACATAGATCGTTGATACTTCCTCAGATATTTTAAAACTTGAAAACAGCTGTCAAAGGCTATCTGAAATAGTGCAAAAACACAAATTGTTTTTAATAAATAGCTATGAGTTAGCAAAGATTTATATCTGGCACACTGTGGGGAGTCAAAAATATGCTTTGAAACTTAATTTTATTGTTTTTTAAGTGTGACTTTTGTGGTAGGTCTTGTTTCAGTGGAAAAGTATTTTGCAATCGGCAAATTGAAATACAGGCCTAATACGGGTTTTCTTGGCCAATATTAATAGAAAATTCTATGTGAATGCAAATTATTAAGAAGTTTGAAAATTTGTGTCTAAATTGTAAATAATGGCTGTCAGCAAACATTTCAAATACACTTTTAGAGGCTCTGTGTGGTGGCTCATGCCTATAATCCCACATTTTGAGAGGCCAAGGCAGGAGGATCACTTGAGGCCAGGAGTTCAAGACTAGCCTGGGCAACTTAGTTAGATCCTATCTCTACAATAATGAACAAATAAACAAGTAAATGCACACACAAATACATATATAATAGAATTAGCCAGGCATGGTGGGACATACCTGAGGTCTTAGCTACTCAGGAGGCTGATGTTGGAAGATAACTTGAGCAATAAGTTTGAGGTTGCAGCGAGGTGTGATTATACCACTACGCTCCAGCCTAGATGGCAGAGCAAAACCCTGGCTCTTAAAAAGAGTTTTTAAATAAATAAAATTCACTTTTAATATAGAATCTAGTCAATTCTTGAAAATTTCCTACAAAATCAATAATAGTAACCTTCCATTTTAAGATAAAGCAATTGAGGCCAGAGTAAACATGCAATTACCCAAGGTAATATAATCCAGTAATAGTAGACCTGGATTCTAAATTCATCTGTGGTGGCTTTTGGGTAATTATTATGTGTATTAATATTTATTCAAATCAAAGAAAACTCAATTGATCAACTAGATTATTTTTAAGGTATATATTCTAATATTTTCAAATGAAGAAATTAGAAGGTAGGATAGTTCTTAATGGCAATAATGGGAAAAACTGTAATTCTGTTTATTTGCAAAACAATTGTCCTAAAATCTGAAACAGGTTTTTTTTTCCCCACAGTTTACGTTGGAGTATAATCAACTGTGTTCTCATTGATTTCTCAATTTAGTTTCCCCTATGTAGTTAAAAATTTACAGGCCGGGTGCGGTGGCTCAAGCCTGTAATCCTAGCACTTTGGGAGGCCGAGGAGGGTGGATCACAAGGTTGACAGATCGAGACCATCCTGGTCAACATGGTGAAACCCCGTCTCTACTAAAAAAAAAAAAAATATACAAAAAATTAGCTGGGCATGGTGGTGCATGCCTGTAATCCCAGCTACTCAGGAGGCTGAGGCAGGAGAATTGCCTGAACCCAGGAGGCGGAGGCTGCGGTGAGCCGAGATCGCGCCATTGCACTCCAGCCTGGGTAACAAGAGAGAAACTCCGTCTCAAAAAAAAAAAAAAAAATTACTTATAACCCTTATTTTACCAAAACTTAGCATAATTTTACTGTAGCAAAAGTTGAGACATTATCAAAGCTAATAAAGAAAATATTAATATTTCCAATATACTCCAGGACTTGTCGGGTATATCACCTGTATGGCTGACAGATTTTACACAGGAAACTAAAAAATTACTTAGGTGCCTTTAATTAAACATCTCAGTGATTCACTTAGAAAATGGAAAATTATTTTCTAACTCATAAAACTGCTATAAGTTTTAATCAATTAACAGTTGCTAGTTGAACTCCAACTATAATAAAAGTAATCTTAGTTTTTACAGTATTTGATAGATAAGGTTCTCTTCTATAGATACTATCTTGTTAAATCATCATCCCAATGATTGGAAATAGTGAGATAAATACATTTTATAGGTGGAAAGTATTCTGTAAATGATCAAGATTACGTACCTCTGGTCTTTGCATTCTAAACCAATATAGTTTTTTTTCCCCACTTTTTACTGCATGGTATAAGCACACAAACCTTCACAGTGTGATAAAAGCCAGTAACTTCAAGATGCTTTTTAACTTGTGAGTTAGGTCTACCAAACATGAAACAATAAAGTAAAAAGGAGATTTTCCTATTGATTGCACTGCTTAGGGTAAGTTTAATACAGAATGCAAACCTGTAAGCAAAATCCTGCACTTCCTCGAAGAAACATTTGGAGATTCATCTAGCTCAGATTACTCTCACTCTCCACTGTACTGCAGCATCACTTTATTTAAATGTTAACATTTTATTCATTCTGACTTGCCCTTTCTCTGATACATATGATGTAATTTGTTCTCACATGAAATAGCTAAGGTTCCAGAAGGCTTGAACTATTATCTCTTTCACTTTTATATTTTTCTTTTCTTTTTTTTAATTGCATTTTATGTTTTGGGGTACATATGAAGAGCATGCAAGATTGTTGCATAGGTACACACATGGCAGTGTGATTTGCTGCCTTCCTCCCCTTCACCTATATCTGGCATTTCTCCCCATGCTATCTCTCCCCACCTCCCCACCTCCGTCCTGCTCCCATTTCCCCCCAACAAACCCCAGTGTGTTGTACTCCCCTCCCTGTGTCCATGTGTTCTCATTGTTCAACACCCGCCTATCAGTGAGAATATGTGGTGTTTGATTTTCTGCTCTTGTGTCAGTTTGCTGAGAATGATGGTTTCCAGGTTCATACATGTCACTACAAAGGACATGAACTCATCTTTTTTGGAGGCTGCATAATATTCCATGGTGTATATGTACCACATTTTCCTTGTCCAGTCTATCATTGATGGGCATTTGGGTTTGTTCCAGATCTTTACTATTGTAAACAGTGCTGCAATGAACATTCGTGTGCATGTGTCCTTACAGCAGAGCAATTTATAATCCTTTGGATATATACCCAGTAATGGGATTTCTGGGTCGAATGGGATTTCTATTTTTAGGTCATTGAGGAATCATTCACACATGGTTGAATCATCACACTGGTTCCACAAAGGTTGAATTTTTACACTCCCACCAACAGTGTAAAAGTGTTCCTATTTCTCCACATCCTCTCCAGCATCTGTTGTCTCCAGATTTTTTTAATGATCCCCATTCGAACTGGCGTGAGATGAGGCCTCAGAGGAAAATCAACATATCTACAACCATCCGATCTTTGACAAACCTGACAAAAACAAGTAATGGGGAAAGGATTCCCTGTTTAATAAATGGTGTTGGGAAAACTGGCTAGCCATGTGCAGAAAGCAGAAACTGGACCCCTTCCTGACACCTTACACTAAAATTAACGCCAGATGGATTAAAGACTTAAACATAAGACCTAACACCATGAAAACCCTAGAAGAAAATCTAGGCAAAACCATTCAGGACATAGGCGTAGGCAAGGACTTCATGACCGAAACACCAAAAGCATTGGCAACAAAAGCCAAAATAGACAAATGGGACCTAATCAAACTCCACAGCTTCTGCACGGCAAACGAAACAGTCATTAGAGTAAATTAGCAACCAACAGAATGGGGAAAAATTTTTCCAGTCTACCCATCTGACAAGGGGCTGATATCCAGAATTTACAAAGAACTAAAACAGATCTACAAGAAAAAAACAAACAAGCCCATTCAAAAGTGGGTGAAGGGTATGAACAGACACTTTACAAAAGAAAACATACAGGAGGCCAACCCAACAAACATGAAAAAATGCTCTTCATCACTGGTCATTAGAGAAATGCAAATCAAAATGACATTGAGATATATTTTTCTTAATATTTATCAGAGTGGTTCTCGACAAATGTTAGTTGAATTGAAAAATACATGGAAATTGGGTAGAAAGGAGTAGTACTGATTTTGATGGGTAAGGAAAGATTAATGTGTTTGGGCACTTATGGTATGTCAAGTACTAGGCAAAGCACTTTTCAATCCTCTGTAGTAATAATCACTTTAGATAGTCTAATCATTAGCATATCTAAACTTTAGTAAACTGATATTTGCTCAATTAAGAAGATTTCCTGTAGGTTATAGGTGACAAAGTCAGGAAGTGGTCCAGTTTTATTTGTCACCAAAGTACCTGCTGCTTTCCATTACCAAATAATGTCCTCCATTTGAGATATCATTTAGTAACAGACGATAACTCACAGCCCAAGTGTGCACGTCATATTTGTGAATGTGGTTAGAAGTGTAAGAATCTTACTTAAATTGTTTTCAAGTAATTCTGGGCCTGACACATCATATAGTTTGGCTCTGTGTCTTCACCCAACTCTCAGGTTGAATTGTAATCCTTAGTGTTGGGGGACGGACCTGGTGGGAGGTGATTGGCCCATGGGGGCAGATTTCCCCCTTGCTGCTCTTATGATAGTGAGTCAGTTTTCATGCGATCAGGTTGTTAAAAAGTGTGTAGCACTTCCCACTTTGCGTTCTTCTGCTACCCTGTTAAGACGTGCCTGCTTCCCCTTCACATTCTGCCATGATTGTAAATTTCCTGAGGCTTTCTAGCCATGCTTCCTGTACAGTCTATGGAACTGTGAGTTGATTAAATCTCTTTTCTTTACAAATTACCCAGTCTCAGGTTGTACTTACAGCAGTGTGAGAACTGACCAATACAATACAGATTTCTACTTGTACTTTTTCAATTTTTTTGGAGTTTTGCAACAGCAAATCATTCTTCAGTCCAACAGCAAATCATTCTGCTTTTAAGAAATGAATTTTCCTCCATACGTTTACCAAAATCCAGTTCTTTCTCTTAATTTTGCTAGGTAAATGAATGAGATGTCTGAGTGCCTTGGAAACAATCTTCAAAAATGAATCCCTTAACCACTTACCTTGTTTTGTTGCCCAGGCTGATCTCGATCTCCTGGACACAAGTGGTCCACCTGTCTCTGTCTCCCAAAGTGCTGGGATTCCATGTCATGACCAACCATGCCTGGCCAAGTTTTCCCTTATAGTGAAAGATATAATTTCCTGACAGAGTCAGCATACCTAGTGGTCCAAATGCAGCAGAAAATCTTGAGAAACCAGTGAATCACAAAGAACCTTGACAAAAGCAATAATTTAGAATGGCTTTTCATCTATTCACTCATAGCCATTTTTAAGTACCTCCTATGAGCCAGGCAACTTGCTTAGACATTGAGATACAAAGCTCAGATACACTGACTGCTACAGGCAGTTCACATTCTGGTAAAGCTGCAGTTATTTAAACAAGTTTTTATAACACAATGATAAAAACACAAAGAAACTCAAAGAAGAGCAGAATTATAAACTATTTGATGATGTCAGGTTTTGCTTGCTTAAAACATTCATCTATCCAAACCACATGAAAAATATTTCCTCATCAATTCCTTTCAAGTGTCATATTACTATGCTTCTATTAGCTTTTGCAATTATAGGTGTTTTCTGGCTTGTGCCAGGTGATCAATAAATGTGTTCACCAGACTTGCTAAAGATGACAAATGAGCTTGGAGGAAGTTGGTAGATCTGAAGAAAGCAGCTGAATTTGAATAAGAACAAATGGAGAGTGAGATGTAACTAAGGAAAATAGAGATAATTCTTGCTTTATTCAGCTTTATCAATGAATTTCTTATACAGTGCGAGCTACTAAATATCCTCAAAATATGTTGCAAAGCCTTCGCATTTGTTAAGGCTTCCAAGAAGGTCTAAATCAGAAAGCACATATATGATAATGCCTACAATTGCAAATATGAAATAGGTTCCCTAGTGAACTTGTGCTTTGGAGTGGTAACAAAGGATAAGTACTCACTCAATGAGTGGAAGCTATTTGAAAACTTTTCATTTTATTTTAGTGGATAATCCAAAAATAAATGGTAGTCAAAAGTAAAGACATTTTTAAGTTCTCTCCAGTGACAACATAAGAAAGATATGTTAATACATAGAATTTCATCTCTAGAAGCTAGCAGAAAAATAGGTGAGAAATAAAGTAAAACCTCTGGATTTAAGATTCTCAAGACTATGTTTTCTTTCTTGTATATTGCAAACACTGGAAGGCAAAGATGCAGATTGTGAAAACAAAAATGAATAACTAAAAATGAAAGAAAGGAAGAAGAAAAAAGAAAGTAAGAAGGAAAACAATTTGAGAATCATTTGGAGATGTCAAGTTGACATCGTGAATTTTGAAATAACAGATTATTGATTTGGGCATATCATGCTGCTCCTCTTGAGATCTTTGAGAAACAAAGCAATATTTCTTTTGGTGTTTGAATGGCAACATTCTTTATGTATACATTTGTGCCTCTCAAAGCAGTATGTTTACTAGACCTGGAACTTCTCCAGACTCCACCCCCTGAAATACTAAATAACAATGGCAACAGTCCTCTTATCACAACAATTTCATTAACAAGCAAAAACATTTTACCCTTTTTACTGCCCCTCCATTTACATACCCTTGGGAGCCTGGCCTTTCTTTTGATTGAAACTATGTATAGAAAGGGATTGGATGAATGAGAACATGCGGTATTTGGTTTTCTGTTCTTGTGTCAGTTTGCTGAGAATGATGGTTTCCAACTTCAACCATGTCCCTGCAAAGGACAGGAACTCATCCTTTTTTATGGATGCATAGTATTCCTGGTGTATATGTACCCCATTTTCTCTATCTAGTCTATCATTGATGATGGGGTGATGAATGCAGCAAACCACCATTGTACCTGTATACCTATGTTACAAACCTGCACGTTCTTTATGTGTACGCCAGAACTTAAAGTATAATAAATAAATTTTTTAAAAAAGAAAGGGATTGAATGGAAAGAAAAAGACTGAATCTCAATAAAGGTTTTCTTGTTGTGGTTGTTAGACTGCATTTGTTTTGCTTTTGTATTCACAAAACAAAACTCTATTTTGGTTAACTGAGGAAAAACATTGTCAAAAGGTATTTATCAGAAGAACTAGAGAAGTTACCTAAAAATTAAAGGATGGTTAGAAATCAATGTATTTCCTAGAGTTTCTGAACCTTTCTTATTATTTTTGTCACTGCCTTATAGGATGATTTGTACCCAACAAAGTGGTTATATGAGTATCTTTTATCAGATTTCAAATCTCCAGCAGGGAATGCTCTTGGTGCAGTTTGAGTCATGAAGCTCACATAGGAGTCCCTCAACTCAAGCCAGGGAGTAAGCCTAGGATGAGCAACTGGGTAAGTACTACTGTGTAAATTGCCTTATGCAACTAGACATAGTCTATTAAGCCTTTGCAATATTTTAAATTGTTTGACTTAGGCTTAAAAATCAGAAGGTGCTGTGAAAACACTTGAAAATCACTTTGAAAATGTTATTCTCAAGATATATTGAGACGATATTTCCTCATCTCTGCAAATGACTAAAGTCAAGAGGTGTTCCCCTTTAGATGCGGTATTCACTCCCTGTGTGTCAGATAATGAACATCAGTCTTTTAAGTCACTAAGCTGGCCCTTGCCAATTGAGTGTGTGAGTCCCCCATATATTAGTGAGGTGGTTCTTAGAAGTGTTATTCTCTTGAAGGGACAAAGAAGCACGCTAAGAGAAATTCATTGTAAACTTCATATTTAAAGCAATGCCAATTTAAAAAGTAAAAAATATGTACAGATATGATGCATCAAGTGTGTAGCTTTAATTTTTCCTTGTTACTATTATTTCCCTAGACAGAAAAAAAAATATAATAACTTCCTCTAAATGTAGAAATAAAAGAAAAATATGTCAATTTTCAAGAAATAGCCATGTGCTATTTATAATTCCTTTTATAAAGCAAGTGAGTTCCTGGAATGTGCTGACTATCCTGTTTTTGGAAACTTCTCCCCTGCTCATTAGCTATTTCACACAAAGTAACAGGACAGTTCCAGCAGTAGGTACCGTTAATTGATTATATAATGGATTGAATTTTCAACTTCATGTTTCTGTGATATCCCATCGTATTTATTCCTCATTAAAATGATTTCACTTGTGTACTTCACTTTTGGCTTTTATTTTTTGGGAAAAATTCTGTTTTTCCCCCTTTTAGCTACATTTTAACATGCTATTTGTTCCAATCAGCAAAGTATTTTTTTGCTCTTTTTTCCTATTTTTTTAAATCAAGTTCAAAACAGTTGGTAAACAGATGTCTTTTGAGAAAGGAAACAATTTGTTTTTGGGGATTTCTATTTTCAAGTAAAATAGAATTTCTATTTCTAAGTGAAGTAGAAATTCTTGAACATGTACCCCTCAATTAAAAACAATGGGGGTGATAATGTTTCTAGCTCCCACTATAATAACTAGATTTTAAAAGATTTTTAAAAGATAGAATGGTTGCATTGATTTTCCTTTTAAAGAAATATTACAATTGGGAATTGAAAAAGGGAAATTAACATCTAAACTTGGTACATCTTTCTGAAAATCAGAGTAAGCTCAACATTTGAGAATTTTCACATAGGGAATGCTTAGTCATAGTAGTTAGTCATAGTAGTTATTCATATACCTGGACACAGTTTTCAAATTGCAACAATATGCTGAACTCATGACGTACTGTATTATTTAAGCCAATTGTTAGAATAATTGTAGTCATATAGTTAATTTGTGGAAATGAAATAATAGGCAATATGATTAGAATCTTTGCTTTCTTTGATATAGAATTAATTGTATCCATCAAGTTTTTTTTCCCCATTTCTAATCAATATTAAGAATTTACCTTATATCATATCAAACATTTATTTCTTAGGGTAGTCTTAAATTGCTTGGTAGGCAGGAACATACACAAAACACACCAGGACCTGACAGAGTGCTGACCTTGATTTCTGTTTGGTAAGAATTACTCTTCTATGAAATCTTGCAATAAGTCTCAATTAATCCTTCACCTACCGAAATGATATAAATACACTTTAGAATCAGCATAAAAGTGAGTTTTCTGTCTGTATTGGTTATTGATTGCTATATAATCCATTGCTACAAATTTAGCAACTTTAAATTATTTACACTTATGGATCAAAGTCCAGACAGGAAGCTGGGCACACTGGCACATGCCTGTCTGTCCAAGCTACTCAGGACCTGAGGCAGGAGGATCACATGAGCTCAGGAGTTTAGGGCTGTAGTTCACTATAATCATGCCTTTGAATAGCCACTGCACTCCAGCCTGGGCAAAAAAACAAGACTTAATCTTTTTAAAAAGAAAAAAAAAAAAAGTCAGGCATTGCTTAGATTGGGCCAGTTTTTAAAGTGTCTCATAAAGCTGTAGTCAAGGTATCAACCTGGGTTGAGGTATCATCTGAAGACTCAACCGGGGCATGATCCAATTCCAAGTTCTCATGGTTGTAGGCAGAATTGACTTCTTCATGGGCTATTGGAATTAGAGCTACAATTTCTAGTTGTCTGTTGGTCTCAGGCCACCCTCAGTTCTTTGCCTCATTGGCATTTCCAAAATAAAAACTCACTATGGAGGTACAATTTTATGTAACATCATCACGGAAATGACATCCCATATCTTTGCCATATTCTATTGATTATGAATAAGTTGTAGGTCCCACCCCCCCCCAAAGACAAGGGAAAAGAATACATAAAGTATGAATACCAAGAGGCGGGGACCATTGGGATCTATCTTTGAATCTATTGGCCATGCTATTGCACATACTAAATGTCTTAGTCCTTTTTAGATTCTACTAAATATCCATTCAAGATAAAATATTAAAGCATAGGCATTGCAAAAAGGTATGTTTTTATATGTTATTGAAATCTAAGCCAAAAAAAATACAATAGTACACAAAATAAAATTTGCTATTGTATTTGACCTTACGACTTATTTTAGTAATACTTCTTTGAATTACATGATATGTGGAGAATTGTGAGGCTGGTCACTATATCTCAAGTCTATAAGAGGTAAAATTTATCTGTAAACTTTGACTATGCCCATAGTATTTGTGAGAAAAAAATTACCAGAGATTTTCCAATTTAGGCACAGATTTGTATATACTGGAATGAATTATTTTGATCCAGGAAAAACGCTTCATTTTGATCAATGAAGGCTGCCCAGCCTCGAATTCCATCAGTATCTTCAGATAATTTGGGAATGTCATCACAATGTAAGATTAACTTGAATGCCATATGACATATTCTAAATATGTCTTGAGTGACATATTTAAATATATGTGCTTTAAAAGAGGCACTTCTGATTCCCAAGGGGAAAAGCTGTATTATGATGATCAAATTAAGAATAATAATTTGAGGGACAAATAAGCTACAGTTAAAGGAGGCAAATTAAAAACTTTTCTACCTGATGAATAACTTTCCTTAGTTGGCATGTTATTTGATTTTAATACAGGGATATTAGCTCTAATCAAATACAATAATAAGTCCTGCTTAGATAGATCAATCTTTCTTGAAAATATGCACTCTTGTTTTGCATATTGGTAGATTAGGTACTACATAAACCAAAAATTTCCCTATTTATGAAATTTCCCCTTTAAATAATGAGCTCTGCTAACCAAGTGATATCCACTTTTGGAGGCACTGCCAACAGAAATATCTATTTATGTAGACTGGAATTAAAACATTATAGTCCACTAATTTGCTCGATTCCTTTATTTGAAGTAACCTAAACATATAACTTACCCTACTCATAAGTTTATATTTTGAGGCTTATGTATACAATTTTAAGCCCATGTTAAAGGTAAATGAATGCCTTAAAAGCAAATTTTCCCAGCTTTTTATCCCCGTTTATTGTCATTGTATCCAATGTTGCTTATTGCCATTTAATCCATTTTATTCAATTGTTATTGTATCTACTAAATAGAGAAATTGCTGGGAGATTGAAATGCTGATATAATTCAATATGGTATCAGTAATTCAATTTTTGAATCTACCTTAGGACATTCTACATTATTTTGCACTTTTTTGAGTGCCTTTCTACCAATTAGTTTTTATCCTTAGAAAAAATTATTAATGTAACTATTTATAGTTTCTTTACATGTACTCTTAGAGTGGTAATATGTGATTTAAAAAACACACTTTCACACTTCTATATAAAATAAAGAATGAGAAATTTCTAGATGATGAGATGAGATTATCATAAACACATATCTTATTGTCTTATCTTACTGCAGTGTTTTTCATATCCAGCTTTAGGAATGTATATGGTTTAAGAGTATAATAATAATTGTTAATGCAAAGCAATGTGAAAAGTGTTAGCATAAACAAATATATTTTAATTCAACATAATGAAAAACAAAGTGAAATCAGTTTATAGTATCCCAAACTTATTGTTACTCAGCGGCTTTGAAAGTAGTAATTAGAAAACAATCACAGGAAAATTCAGTATTTTATGTTCAACTAAAGAAAACTTTAAGCCCATTTGAAATAAGTGGCTAGAATTTACTGATTTGTATGTTTCCAATAAGTGCATTATCGTATTTGGTATTTACTGAAATACAATTACTTAAGAAGCAGGTCAAATCCAATTACAAAAAGCTAAACATTTACCTCAGAAATTTTGCTTTATCATATTTAATATTTAAAATTCTAATTAACAACTCACAATAAGAGGATTATTTCTATTGGTAATAAATTTTAAGCTAAAAATACATGTGTTGTTATGTAAAAGATAAAGTGATTATTAAAAAATATTTAGCCAACTTCTATAAAAATATAAAAATTATAGATTTGTTCATTTTATATTCAAAAGAGAGGCCACAAAACAGTCTAGATATTTTAAATCATATTTATACAATTCAATACAGTTGGTTGACACATTGAGTTAGCTGGCACATCTTTTTCTGTGGTCATTAACTTTGAATTGTGCCTTATGCCCAACTTTGAAGCTTGTGCTTTCTTTCTCTATATGAATACATTTACATTAATCTAAACCTCCTTCATCTTAAAGCTCCAACAGAAGTTACTTGTTTTCCTTTAGGTCTTATCCTTGTCGTTTAAAATGCTTACTCTGCTCAATGTTACTGTCAGATGTTTTGTCATTGAAATATGTGCTGCCTTGCTCTGAAATACGTTTTCATATGTTTATGCAGGAAAGTTCTAGGGCTACAAGAAATACAATGTCGTCTTTGGTTCATTGATTCTGGTCTTGTAAGACTTTGTCACATGAATGTCATTATATACAATGACTATTATTACACTCCTGCTAAGTGGAATGGTAATTCTGGCATTTGCCTTACCAAAAGTAGAGACTTTGAGTAGGCAAGTACCATTCAAAGGCTTCCACGAACTTGATCTGATCAATGTCACCTGTTGGCTTACATATGAGCATTTTCAATCAGAAACTCTTTACTGTTAAGTAAGACTAAATTTTTATGATAAAATGCAAAGATAATACATCAAGATTGTTGATTATTCATTTTGGGAGTTACATTAGTTTGGCAAATTCTTTTTGGAGAGTGAATTTTGAAAACAGAGAACTTAAGAGAGAACACTGCAATAGGTATATGGAATACAGTACTAGATAACACTAGATATCACAAAAGTTTAAGAACTGGTCTGCAAAGAAGGAGAAGAGCATGTAAAATATTTATTTTAAATGCAAACTTTTAAATACTTCATTTTCTTCCCCTTACAAAAATTATGCCACTTAGTTGCATAGTGATAGTTGAATACGTGTCCACTCTCTCTGTAATTTGTATACTTCCTTTCTGAATAGAGTTCAATCCTTTCAATTTACTTGATCCTGAGCAGATTTGAGGGTTGCTAATGTGTATAGATTAATCTAAATACTCATGATTTTTGAAACGGTGTAAGTTACTTAGTCTATGTATTAGTAGTTGTCAAAAGGACATTTAGATGTATAGTGCTAGATGATAGTTCATAAAATTGGTTTTCTTATCTAGCGAGTTTTAAATAGCAATTTATGCCAGGGTATCTTTGTAATTTTCGAGGATGAAAATGATTTGATTCAGTATAATAAAGTTCTGGCTTTAAATGGTAATCCAAATTACCAGCTGACCTTTAATTGAATCCAAAATTAAACCAGAGACGGGAGAACCAATGGTATTTGAGTAATATTTTACCTCAGTGGCTGTTAATTTATTCTTCAAATTTGGAAAATAAGACATCTTAACTTTACATTTTATAGATGATTTGCCTTTTCACAAAATCATTGACCTAAATGTGGTATGAAAAATTTTAAAACAGGTTTCTATGAATTAGGAAATTCACAGTGTTTTTGCTATGTGAAGATTTGCTTTCTACAAAAACTGGCCTGTGTTTCATAATTTTATAAAAACAATATTCATTGTTATTTTGACTTTAAACTTTTTTCTGTACTGAAAAACTGAAAAATCTTCACAGTTTTTAATACTAAGAACATATATCCCAGATAAGGGGGCTTTCACTTCTGGACATAAGTAAGTGCAATTTAAGCAGAATGTATGCTTTTAATTTATACACATCTATACATCTAGCTTTGCAACCTAAATATTTGACTAAAATTTGTCTGATAAATACAAAGCAACACATTTGTAGTATCATACTTGGAGTGGCTGTGTGAAAGGAATGATCTCCCTGTCCTGAACACACAGTTATTCAGGATCCTGATCCATATTTAATAAGACTTTATTAATATAAAGTTTACTCTTTATAATGCAGTTTACATGTTTAAGATTTTGGTCCTGCAATCTACTTCACATGTAAACAAATTGTAAAATACATGTAATTTGCTTTTCAAGACTTATTTGTGTATTTTCAAAATGTCAGATATACCTAGTTTACTGTGATTCAGTGAACTATTCTTATAAGCTGGACAATGAATGCAGTTAAAGAAAAATACGGATAAAACACTGCCACTTAACACATCACTACACTGGTTAGACTTTGAAACATTAATCTAAGCACACTAAACACTTAATCTGGAATGTGTGGAAGAACAAAAAAGATCTCTGAACATTGATGGAAGGAAGAAGAGTCTAGCACCGGAGACCTGTGATCATGATGGATTGCACTGCAAGATGCTGATCATTGCCATAGCAACAGACCATGTTTTGTTACATCATGGAAATCAGGAATGTATGAGTTATGAGTGCAACACCCCACTGAGGGGACAAATTCAAAGCTATTATGAGAAAGAGTAATATAAATGTAGTCATAGGTAAAGATGAGCATTTTGAAAAGGGTAACAACAAAAGCACACGGAGATAGATGAGCAGCTCATGAAAATTCAAGTCTACTTTTGTAAGTGAGGCCTTTATTTGTAACCATTCTTAATAACTGTTATCACTGGCTTATTTTCTTCTTTCTTTTGTAAAATAAGACACAACTGCAAGCAGCTTTGAAAAGAAAGTTCAATTTTTTACTTGTTTTATTTTCTAGGAGACTATATTTTCGATTGCTCTCAATTCAAAGAGAAGTATAAAAGATTTTTAACTCTCACATATTGTAAATATTGTACTCATCAAATATTCAACTGTACTTCTATGGAGAGGTTATAGATGTCACATATTAAAGGTGCATACACGTTCCTAGCACATATACATGTATTTCATTGTTATGAAGCAAGTTAGACTCAAATATATTGATATGTTACCAAGTACAGTGCAGATTTCCATAAGAAACCCATGTTTAAAAAAACCCTTAGGATATTTAGAATTGCATTTCTTATAGTGGTGGTGTAAGGTCAAAGTGGACTAATGTTGCTAGAGATAGCAATAATAAAATCTAAACATAATACAATAAGCAGATACCTGAAGGCACTGGAGAATGAAGAGAAGCAGGCAGGTGTGGAACACAGATTCTGATGGAAGCTGTATGGTGTGAGTTCCCCTCTGTCGTTTCAGTATGAGGGATAGGAGCAATAAGCACATGTGGAGCCGGGAAGAAAGTAGCAGGGGAAAGACCACAGTCTGCCTGGTCTCAGGAGCCACAGTTAGGAGTCACAAAAATTCAGCCCAATTGAAAATAGGGTAAGATACCTATGACAACATCTTGTATTACATCTTGGGGAAAACAGACCCACCCTTAATCTGGTGGGCACAATCTAATCAGCAGCCAGCTAATCTAAAGCAGTCAGAAAACTGTGAAAGGATGACACTGGCCTAGTCTTCCAGCCTACATCTTTTTCCCATTCTGGATGCTTCTACCCTAGAGCATTGGACTCCAAGTTCTTCAGTTCTGGGAATTGGACAGGCTCTCCTGCTCTTCAAGCTTGCAGACAGCCTATTGTGGGACCTTGTGATTATGTAAGTTAATACTTAATAAACTTCTATTAGTTCTGTCCCTCTAGAAAACCCTGACTAATAAACAGCTTTTAAAGTTGGTCATGTGTACAGGCTGGAATACTTTGTTGGTGAATCCTAGAAGCCTATCACTCCATGAAAGAGAGTGTTAGAGGCTATTCTGGTAAGGGCTCAGAAAAAGATGTGAGATGTAGAGATAATTAAAATCTTAGAAATTGCTTAACTGGTCATCATCAGAATGCTGATAGAAATATAGACAGTTAAGATCGTTTCAATGAGGTCTCAAATAAAAATAAGGAAGAAAGTATTGAAAATGAAAGGAAATGCTATCTATAAAGTGGCAAAGAACTTGGCAGCATTATGTTCCTGTTCCAGAATTTTTTGGAAGGCAAAACTTAGGAGCAATTGTTAAAATAGATTGCTAGGCAGGCATGAGCAGGGCAGGAGAAGCACCCCACCCCCACCAGAATGTTAGGCAACCTTGACAACCACATGATAGTCATGTGGTCACTAAATGGTCTGTCTAAAATAATAATTGTACACAGCCAGTGGCAGGGAAAGAGGGTCTCCTAATAGATAGAAAACACCTGAAGTTGGTGATCAGCAGCTTCCAATAAGATCTCAGGAGTTGGGCGAGCAAGCTCAAGCATGCATACTGAGAGGCAAGTGGCAGAATTTAACTGGTATAAGACCTTCCTCTAGGAACATTTGACTAGTAGGGGAAAAAAATGCCCCTAATATGGTTTGGCTGTGTCCCCACCCAAATCTTATCTTGAATTGTAGCTCCCATAATCCCCACATGTTGTGGGAGGGACCAGGTGGGAGATAACTGAATCATAAGGGCAGTCCCCCCACACTATTCTCATGGTAGTGATTAAGCCTCATGAGATCTGATGGTTCTCTAAGGGGAAAACCCTTTTTGCTTGGCTCTTATTTCTCTCTTGTCTGCTGCCATGTAAGACATGACTTTTGCCTTGTACCATGATTGTGAGGCCTCCCCAGCCACGTGGAACCGTGATTCCATTAAACCTCTTTTTCTTTATAAACTACCCAGTCTTGGGTATGTCTTTGTCAGCTGTGTGAAAACGGTCTAATATAGCCTCAAATGAGCATGTGCAAAACTTCAGTAAACACATTGCACATGCAGCCCCTCCCAAGTGCCAGAAGGCCACTGTATTAGCGGAAAGGCTGCCCCAAGGAAAAATCAAAAGAGGAGACAAATGAACCTCAAAACCATGCCAATGTATAAAATTCCCAAGTCAAAGATTGTACGCAGCACTTGGATCTCTCAAGTTGCCTATGTGGCCCTCTTCCAAGTGTATGTACTTTTCTTCCTTTTATTCCTGTTCTAAAACTTTTAAATAAACTCACTCCTGCTTTAAGATATCTCTCTCTCTCTCTCTGTCTCTCTCTCTCTCTCTCTCTCTCTCTCTCTCTCTCTCTCTGCCTTAAAACTACTTCTGTCTGTTGGCTGAATTCTTTCTTCTCAGGAGGCAAGAGTTAAGTTGCTCCAGACCCATCAGATTTGCTGCTGGTAACACAATGAACTAAGATATTTGGTGGAAGAAATCTCAAATGAAGTGTTGAGGGTGCTACATGGCTTCTCTTGATTCTTATACAAAATGTGAGAAGGAAGGATGAATTAAAGCTAGAATTTATAGTAAAAAGAGAAGCAGACTTAAAAATCTGAAAAATTCTATGTCTGACCAGAATGTAAAGAATAAAAAGGTATGTTTTGGAGAGAACAGCAAGGGTCCTCCAAGTGAACTTTTGATAATATCAGTATGCATGACAATGAAAGAATAACCCCAAATGCATTTTGGAAATTTTCTTGGCTGCCACACCCATCAAAGGACAAGAGTGCCAGGGCCTTGAGGGCAGAATAGTTTCAAAAAAGGGGTCTAGAAAACCCATGCGATTTGGGGGCTCACTGCCCAGTGCCCCCTCATGTCTCTGGTGCCTGAATACTAGTGAAGCACTTTTTGGCTGCCCCAACCATGGCTCAAGGAGTCTGGGTACACCTTAAACTGATCCTCCAGAAGGCACAAGTGGTAACCTTAGTGATATTCATGTGGTGCCAGCTCTGCAGGTATACAGAGTACAAGAGCTGTGGGAGCATAGCTCCCTCCACCTGCATTTCAAAGGTTGGATTCACTGAAAAGCCTCAATGATCAGGCAGAGAACTGCTATAGCTAAGAGCTTTTGCAGAGAGTCCCTGTTAGGGAAATGCCTAACAGAGCTATGGGGTCAGGGCCATTGCTGAGAGCCCCCACTAGAGCAATGTCTAGTGAAGCCATGGGATGGTGTAGGGTGAGGGAATCCCCCAGACCTGTAGCACCACTAGTGTGCAACTCCAGCCTGGAACAGCCACAGGTGTAAAACTCCCAACTGTAAGAGCTGCGTTGTAGGCTTTTCCCAGCAAAGCCATGAGGGTGGATACTTGTGGGCTCAACCCATGCACCAGTGTATCTGGAAGATGAGACACAGAGCCCAAGAAGATTATTTTCGGGCTGTAAGATTTAATGTTGTTTGCCTCATTTAGTTTTGGACTTACTTGGTACGCATTGCTCCTTTCTTGTCTATTTCTCCTTTTGGACTGGGAATGTCTATTCTAAGCCTGCCCCATCATCGTATTTTGGAAGCAGGTAAATTGCTTGATTTTTCAGGCTAGCAGTTGGAGAATTTGCCTGAGGCTGAATCACACTTGCAATCTCACCTATCTCTGACTTAGATGACATTTAGATGAGACTTCGGCCTCAGACTTTAAAATTGATGCTAGAACAAGTTAGAACTTTGGGAACTATTGAGACAAAATATTTTGCATGTGAGAAAGGCATGAATTTGGGGGGACAGGTATATAATGCTACGGTCTGAATAATTCTTTCCTTCCAAAATTCATATTGAATCCCATTGGGACGATTTTAAAATGTGGGACCTATTGAGAACTGATTAAGTCATGAGGGCCCTGCCCACGCGAATGGGACTAATACTCTTACATCAAAGGCTTCCAAGAGCTTCTTGGCCCCTTCCTCTCTTCGTCATATGAGGACAGTGTTTGCCCTATTTCTTTCTGAAGTATGCAACAACGAGGCATCATTTTTAGGAGCAGATTAAGACCTTACCAGACACCAATTCTTCCAGCAACTTCATCTTGGACTTTTTATTCTCCAAATCTGTGAAAAATACATTTCTATTATTCCCAAATTACCCAGTCTGTGGCATTTTGATATAGCATCGGGAATGGATTATGGACAGGCACATTTTAAGCAGATTTTATTTATTGCATGTAAAGAATATTTCAATACAAGTAGATTTTTAAAACTACTTGCATTTTTAGGTTGTTGAGATTGAAACAATATGCAATTTAATTATAACTTTATATACGCACATAAATTGATGTACTACATTTATGGAAGTTATTGTGAAGATGAATTTGTACTGATTATACATGAGATGATCTATAGCTTATTACAAAATTGCTATTTAGTACATAAAAACAATTTTACTGTTCATCCCATCATTTCAGTAACGTTTGTCTGAAACTAAACATTCTGCATAAATTAGCAAGAAAACGACAAAGTTGTACTAGTATGTCGTATAGGTAGCATGTTGATTCTACTAAACTCAGCCAGAAATTATTGAAACAAAAGTGTTATTTAAAGACTCATTCATTTTAATCATTAAAGTATACTAAAATTTATTTAATTGCTGTCTTGTATTTTACTTAAAATGAATAAAGTAATGCAGGAAATATTTTAGCAGCACATGGTCCAGTTTTCACACAATTGTCCTGAGAAAATAACTATCATAATTTATTAAACCTAATAAAAATAGCCAGGGTTTATTTTCAGAAAAAGTCTAATTTTGAATCCCGAGTTTATTCCCATATGATGTAAGACGTTACCTTAATGTATTAAATCCTAGTTTACAACAGTTAATAGGGGGCTGCAAGGAATGCAGATGACCCTGCGAAACTGGAAGAGACAGGTACCAGAATCTCCCCTGGAGCCTCCAGAAGAAACCAACCCTTTGGACATCTTGCCTCTAGTATAATAAGATGGTTTAACATTTCTGACCTCCAGTCCTCCAGACTTACTGGCATATTATTTTTCGATTGTTACTATAACAAATACCACAAATAGTGATGTAAAACAGCCCAGATTAGAAGCCAGAAATTTAAAATCAGTTGCAATTTACAACAGGTAGGTGTCCATAGGGCTACTTTCTTCTGGAGGCTCCAGGGGAGCCTGTACCTGTTTATCCAGCTTCATGAGGCCACCTGCACTTCTTCCTGCCCTGTTTCCTCCTTCAAAGCCAGCAGCACAGCATAGTCAAATTTCTTCCTCTCTAATTTTGAACTTCCTGCCTCTCTCTTACAAGAAACATTGTGATCACATTGGGCCCAATGGGATATACCAAAATAATCTCCCCATTCCCAAATCTTGAATTTAGTCAGATTTGCAAATCTTGTTTTGTTGTGTAAGGTAGCATATTGCTGAGTCTGGGAATTAGGATAAGAACATTTCGGCTGTGCAGTCTGAGCCTACAGCAACCAAACACCCTGAATAGTGCCATCAGCTGAGGCTTCTGTGGTGACTGCAAAAGACATAGGCTTGACCTCATGGACTTCAAAGTAGGGCAGGAATTTTAATAAATCCTAGTAAGGTGATGTAGGACAATAAATAATGTATGGCAAGTGGTAGACACAAAACCCTTACATAGTTATCAATATTTAAAGAAAGAAAATGAGAAATGCAATGTTTTACTTAGTCCACATTAAAAAGTAGTATTAATTTAAAAATGGAAAGTAATTAAAAATGTTTCTGTAAAACTTATATGGAGAGATGAGAATAATAGCAGAGAATGACATTCCAATAGTCTTTTTTCATATATTTTTCTGATTAAGATTAAAGAAAGAAAGTGTTTATGTACAATAAAATTGAGTAAATGTATTTGGTGGATATTTTGAGTACTTTTTATTAGCAGAATCTATTATTTACCCAAACATTAGTATGTAAAGATAGATCTACAGTTTGGAGGATAAGCCCTTGAGCCTGAGAGATCCTAGCCAAAATGGTTGGGACCCAGGACTCAGCATGAATTGGGCCAGAGTCTAAGCTTTCTGGGGCACTGCTCTTTCAAGAGCAAAGTAGTTTGTGATGTTCTGGGTGAAGAGCAAGGAAGAAAGTTTTAAAGCCCAATGAGACATCAGTGAGCTGAGAAACACATGTAATCAGGGGTGTCATGGTGACGGTGCTAACAAAAGGAAAGTGTCTCCAGGAGCACCACTGCTGTATTCAACATTTCGGTTGAGCCATGATTTGAACAGCTTTGCTGTTAACATTGAACAAAGTGATTTCCTTCAGCAGAGATTTTTTTTTTTTTAACAGAAGCCTGTGTTTTCAGCCAATTTATTCAAATATATAGAGATAATTGCAACTGCAGTTTTTAAGCTATCTTGTGATTTCTTCAGAGTAAACTCCAAAATAAATTTATTGCACTGAAGGGTCTATTTTTTGTTTGCTTGTTTTTTTCCTGGATAAATTTTCTATTTTTTGTAGAGATAGAGTTACACCATGTTTCGCAGACTGGTCTCAAATGACTGAACTCAAGCAGTCTACCCAACTCAGCCTCCCTAAGTACTGGAATTACAGGCATGAGCCACAGTGCCTGGCCCTTCACTTTTTAGAATTAGTATTTTTTTTTAAGTTTTAAAAAAATTATGATTACACTATAATTTCTGGGATAAATGTGCAGATCTTGCAGGATTGTTACACAGGTATATACTTGCCATGGTGGTTTGCTGCCTCCATCCCCACGTCCCCTACTTTAGGTATTTCTCCAGATGTTATCCTCCCTAATTTCCGTACCCCTTGCTATCCCTCCCCTAGCCCCCCACCCCACAACAGACCCCAGTGTGTGATGCTTCCCTCCGTGTATCCTTGTGTTCTCGTTGCTCAACACCCACCTATGAGTGAGAACATGCAGTGTTTGGTTTTCTGTTCTTGTGTCAGTTTGCTGAGACTGATGGTTTCCAGACTCAACCATGTCCCAGCAAAGGACATGAACTCGTCCTTTTTTATGGCTGCATAATATTCCATGGTGTATATGTGCCACACTTTCTTTATCCAGTCTATCATTAATGGGCATTTGGGTTGGTTCCAGGTCTTTGCTATTGTAAACAGTGTCACAATGAACAAACCTGTGTATGTGTCTTTATAATACAATGATTTATAATCCTTTGAGTAGATACCCAGTAATGGGATTGCTGGGTCAAATGGTATTTCTATTTCTAGATCCTTAAAGAATCTCCACATTGTTTTCCACAATGAGTGAACTAATTTGCACTCCCACCAACAGTGTAAAAGTGTTCCTATTTCTCCACATCCTCTCCAGTATCTGTTGTCTCCAGATTTTTTAATGATCGCCATTCTAACTGGTGTGAGATGGTATCTTAATGTGGTTTTGATTTGTATTTCTCTAATGACTAGTGATGATGAGCATTTTTTATATGTTTTAATGAGCTTTCAAATTATTTCTTCTAACAGTTTCTTTTTTAACAAATTGAGAATTTTACAACAATTATTTTGGAAAATTTTATGATACATACATTTTATTCTACTTTCCAGTTGGTTTTTGTGTGTTATGAGCCTGGTAACATTGTCCCAAAATATTTAGTAGCCCTGGCAAGAGTTCAAGTTTATATATTTTTTATCTACAACTTATATTGAAAATTTCAGACATACAGAAAAATTTACATGAATAGCTTGTGTCCATGAACGCTTTATCCACCACAATTATTTATATTTTGATGTATTTATTTAACCTTTTGAGATATTATTTGAGATAATCCTTTGAAGTATTTTGAGATAATATAGTTATCTTTGGTGAACCATTGGAGAAAAAGTAAGTTGTAGACATAATGACATTTCACCTCTGAATACTTCAGTAATAATTTCCTGAGAAATGGGATATTCTCTCTGATGTAGCCACAATACAATTATTAACAATTATCATATTCAAGGACTTTCATGTTTATAACATATTCATGTTTGTCCAACTTTCTAATAATATATTTTATGATAGTTTTATATAAAATTCATTTAAAGGATAAACACTGTAATTTTTACATTGATTTAACTTTCTTTAATTTAAAAAAATTATCAGGATTTTTAAATTTATTTCATTGATAATTTGCAAGTACCTAAGTCACTTGTTGCACAACTGGATTTTTCTGTTTCCTTGTTATTCAGTTCATACAGTGTGAGTTTGTGCCGTCATTAGAGATGTTAAGTTGAATCCTTTGGTTCATTGTTAAAAATGTTATTTTGTCTTTGTAATGACCAAGTCATCTATAGGATGATATTTTGAGATTGTGATTATCCTGTTTGCCAACAACATTTTTGCTCGATGGTTTAGTATTCATTGCTGATTCTTCCTTCATTAGTAGTTACTTGGCTATTTGGCATTTATCATGCTGCAACTTTCTGAAAAAGAAAGAGCTTTATGATTTCTATTCATTTTATAATTTTTATTGTAATTATGGATTCATGAATTAATATATTTATTGTAACGCATACTGTCATAATTTCCTTAGATCCTGGCATTTTCTCATATTTTGTGAGTGCGGACCCTGTAAAACTGGTTCTTGTGTTTTTTGAAATACCTGCATCAGTTTTTGAGTACTTCCTTTTTTCCAGCAGAACAGAATCTTTCAAATACCTCAGTTATTTTTATTGCGTTACATCTGGAACCTGTTATTTCTCTAAGGAACCTTTCTTGCTTTTATTGGGGAATGATATTACAGCCCAATATCTAGGCACTAGGTGTGCTCATTATTACTGGCGTATCATTGCCTTTAGGTCATTTCAGCCAACTGAGCAAGAAAAAAAGTACTGAAAATTGTTAAGTTCACACTGATACCTTCTCAGACAACTTAACAATACAGGATTTCTCTGCTTCTCCTATTCACATTTATATCAGACTTCTCCCATAATAATCACTCTACTTCCCCAAATGACAATATGTTTACTAGGCAATATTGAAATATAAACAATACATATAAAATAGTTTAAATTTAGTAAACTAATGTTACAAAAACAATTTTAAATTTAGTTCAAGGTGTTTCTTTTCTTATAATTAGAATGTATCTGACATCATTTAGTAAGATCACTGTGTAAAATTTAGTTAATTTTTTCTGTGTTTCTCTGTTTTCAATTATATGTACAATTAGATTTTTACTTTTATGATTATATTTAATTTTATTCCTTCTATTCTTAATTTTGTTTTATGAATATTTAAAATAGCAAAATCAAAACCATAGAAAAAATATCCTCACAAAGATTTTACTTCACTATTTAGAATTAGATTGTTAATTTATTTCAGGTCACTTCATTATGATGTAAAGTATGAATTAAAATTTACCTACTATCAATTGGTTACCCATTTGTTCAAGCACCATTTATTGAGAATTACCACTTTTTTTGATTGATTGCAAACTATTTATATACATGTTCATGTGGCATTTTTCTGAATTGGTACATATCTATATATTACTACTACTTACATGCTTAGTTTATTTTAACAGATGAGAAAAAATCAATGTAAAATTATTGACATAACTGATATTTAATCTCAAACTGGTCTCTCTCTCTGTGTGTGTGTGTGTGTGTGTGTGTGTGTGTGTGTATGTATATTTAAATATATATGTATACATTATACATATATAAATATTCTGCATTGATTTCTCCATATTATACTTTAAAAAATATTTTTATATTGCTTTGATGTTCAGAAGGGGTTCACATTTTGTATTCTAGTGTTTATCTTTATATTGAGACCTTACATAATACTCTAAGTCCCAGTTATTATTAACTCATTTTCTACTCTACGGATTTCTGTTTCATCAGATATTCTTTGACACAAACCTATTAGCTATGGTCTAGTCAGTGAGATTATCTTACTATACAATTTTTAAAAAATTTTCTACCCATATCTTGTATTTCTTTCCAGTTGGAGCATACAGTATTTGTTATTCTTCTACTTTATCTCCACTTTGTTTTAACTTCATATCTGCTATAAATACATGAACTGTTTACTGTTAGTCTTTTTGCTAAAATTTCCACCACTAATACTTGGGGAAGGTCAAAATTTGTTCTATGGGAAATTTTTAAAAAGGGGTTTCAGAATGTGGTATTTATGGAGTCACTGAATATATAAAACTCATTTTCTAAGACCTTGATGCTTGAAGCACAGCTTTGTTGAATACAGTTCTTGGTTTATCCTTTTTGTGTTTTAATTTCTTGTAAGTCTGCCTCATTTCCTTCTTGCAAAAACTCTGATACCAAGTTGATTTTTCTTTTTTCTTCCTCTAATTTCCTTTTTCTTGGTGGGGTGACAAATGACTTAGCATCTTTTTCCTTGTGGCCCTGACAGTTTTTGTTTGCTTGTTTGCTGTTGGCTTTAAAGTCTAATCCTTTTATTAAGGTTGGATATATCATGAGATGATCATTTCATATTAATTTCCCCAGATATACTAAGGACACATTATATATGAAGATTCAAGTCTTAATGTAATTGTGTAATGTTTTCTTCGAGTTTTAAATACATGTCCTATTACATTATTTTGTATTTTAATTGATTCTATGCATATTACATAGTGTATATTCTTATCTTGTATATTGATCAATAAATCTTTTCACTTTTTTGTTCCATTTTATTTTTTACCTCTTAATTTCTTTCTCATTGTCTTGACTGTTGACTTTCTTCACTGAACCCCATAATTTAGTCATGATATCTAAGATTATTTGCAGTTATTTAAAATTTCTTCATTTATTATAGACAGTTGTTAATTTGTATCAACTTATTTCTTCAGTTCTGTTTCTGACACTGTAACACAAGGCATTCTATGTATGCAAATGATTTATTTTAGGAGTTTTTTGTTACAATTTTCTACTTCATGCATGTTTTCTAGGGAAGACGTTTACCAGCTGAAATGCTATTTATCATTTTGTATTTTTCTCACAGTGTATGAAAGATTTTCTTTATTCCTCATCAATAAAAGTGGTGTGTGCATGCTGAGGATTTTGGTTAGTTTATTTCCCAGGTCATGCCTGAATAACAGACTCTGAAGCACTTTCACCTCCAGAATATTTATTAAGGGGCACTCAAGATGAACGCCTGGGAGGTAATGAAAGAAAGCCACAGTGGGTGGCAGAGGGAGAAAGAGATACGTGATTCAGGCTTAGGAACAGCTTTGGCTGTCCCCTTGGGGACATTTGGAGCTAGAATGGCCTTTTGGAGTTGCCCCAAGTTGAAGCAAATGGCCAGGTCTTTATACTCTTGGTTCAAAACGTCTTGAGAGGGAGCCACCGGGAAAGAAATGTGACATTTCATGAGAAATGCCTCTGCCTCTGGGACACCCCTGAGAGGTTGACACTTGAATCCATCTGTCAATAACATTGATATAGTCAAATATAATTTTATTGAACTGATTATGCTCATTGGCGAAGGGTGAAATGCTTTAGTATGTCTACGGCTCAGATTTCTTTATTGCTTGTCATAAGACTTCTTCCACCTGCGTTTCTTTCCGTTTATCACCACGTCTCCAAGGAGCAGCTCACACTCCAACTTACATTCATCTCCTGAAGCACTTCTTCCTTCTATGAACTCATGAATTTCAAGTTTCTTTCCTTGAATTCCCCCAGAAGCTAGTTATTTTGGCTTGTATTCTCCAGAAAATATATATATGCACACACACACGCGAGCGTGCGTGCATACACGTATTTCCAAGGAGACTAGCAAGGAAGTTTAGAAAACAAGACAGGAATGAGAAGGAAGCCAAGCAAACTTGTGGTAACTGGCAAAGTTCCATGATACTCAGAATCGTCCTGATCAGCAGCGGCAGGGCTGGGCTGGCATACTCCAGAGTCTTCAATTCTTGGTGAAGGGCCACCTCTAGTTCCCTGTGCCCCAAGTAAAGAGGGATCCAGAAGTCTGAGAGAGATTCTCTGGCAAAGCATCTATAAAGATGTTGGCTGTGGGATGGAGTGAGACAGGGGTAGGAGCCCATAAAAATGCCATCAGAAGGAAGCTGAGAGGATCTGGGTGGTGTGCTGCCGTTATCCAGTGACATTATTCACTGAGCTCTGCCAACTCGGAGAACGGTTTTCAGATTTTCTAACTCATTCTGGGATCTGCAATGTTTCAGGATGACTGTGTTTTTTTCTCTCGAAGGCACTTCTCTTTCTGTGTTTTCTTCAAAGTGCTTCTTAGTCCGTTTTCCGTTGCTTTTAACAGAATACCGGAAACCGGGCAATTTATAAAGTTTACTTCTTATACTTACGGAAGCTGAGAAATGCAAGAGCGAGAGGAAGCATCTGTGAGAGCATACTTGGTGGGGAAAACTCTCTTCAGAGTTCTGGAGCAGCACAGGTCATCACACGGCCAGGGGTCCGAGCATCTCATGTGTAAGCTCAGGTCTCCCTTCCTCTTCTTATAAAATCACTAATTTCACTTTAATAATAACCCATTAATTCGCTAACCCATTAATCCATGAATGGAGTATTCTATTCACTAGGGCAGAGCCGTCATGACCCAATCACCTCTTAAAAGATCCAACTCTCAATACTTTCAGGTTGCGCATTAAATTTCAACGTGAATTTCGCAATGGACAGGTTTGAATGAACTCCTATGACAGTTCTGCTGGATTTGGGTGTTTAATCCTTATTTATACATTATGAGAAGTTTGAAATATTCTCTGTCTCCTATCTGTGCTATTTATCTTTATTAAATATGCTTTTTGTTTTGCTTTGTTTTGTTAGGTGAGTGAATTTTTTAAAAATCTGTACAAGTTTTTGGAGTTTGAGAGGAAAGATGTGGGTTTTGGCTATTATCAGTATTTTAGAAGACTTAGGGAATTGTCTCCTTAGTACCTTCATGTAATGATTATTATTATTTCTTACATAAATTTATTTCTTTATGTAATATGCAAACCTTTAAAATATATTATTTTCTTCAATACCCATGAGCAAATTTTTATATTTTTATTAATGCTACATTTTTGAAGTGAGGAACTTGTGGATCAATAAGCTTAAATGATTTGATCTAGGTAATGTGAGTGAAACTCAATAATTCAGGATTTATTACCTAAGGGATTATATTAATCTACCACTGAGTTAAAATACATGTAGGCAAACTCATATGTCATGAATCTAGAAGTTTAGCATTCTTGATTAGTGGCTCCAGTTGAAGCAAATGTGAAAACCTCCAGTTAGTTTGAAACTGAAAATCCATACATACATCATTTCAAGCATTTATTGAATTTTTATTAGTTTTTTATATTTCTAAATTCATCAGAAAGGTTTTTTTCTAGCCTGATGTACTTCCAAAGTCTTATTTAAAATACTGCTATTTATTTTAGCTTGATTTTGTAACATCATTGGAGTTCTGGTTACATCATTTCTCCTTACATGGTCCTTGGGTTTACCCTTGTATGAATATGTTAGGGCTGTGTGGTAGCTCATGCCTGTAATCTCAGCACTTTGGGAGGCGGAGGTGGAAGAATTGTTTGAGGCCAGAAGTTCAGGACTAGTCTGGGCAACATAGTGAGACTCCATCTGTACCAAGAAAAACAAAAAGAATTTAGCTCGGTGTAGTCATACACACCTGTGGTCTCTCAGGCAGCTGAGGCAGGAGGATCAAGTGCCTGGCAGGTCAAGGCTGAAGTGAACTGTGATTATGCAGCTGCACTCCAACCTGGGAAATAGAGAAAGACCCTGTCTCAGAAACGTTCTAGTATTGATGAAGTATTTATAAGATTATTTTGCTTAAATAGAATCTCATTTCTTTATGCAACCAGTATTTGAAATTAATATTTGCATTACTAATCAAACTCTATACATAATTATATTTTCATGTCATATGCTCCTATGATTTTTCCAGTAACCAAAAGATTTTAGCTGTCCCAATAAATCAATTATTGTAATTCAGCCAACATTTTTCTTATTATAGATAAAAATTGGACCCAGCTTTAAATATAATCTTAGCTCTATTTCAGTTGGCAGATCCTCTGCTGGTTTCTAAAATTTAAAGGCCACATTTTGGGGCTGGGCGGGGAATGTGCTAAATTTTCTACTATAGATTTCAACAGGGTATGCTTATATAAATGTAGGACAAACAACAATTACCTTGTTATCTTTATTTTCCCTTTCCATTGGGTCTTCTGTCAGGTATTACAATTCTACTACAGTTTTCTGGGATTGTTTTATTTCACGGATCCTTGATGAATCCCTGCTAAACTGTCAGGTGCTAACTACCAGTGAAGACTTACATTATGCTCTTTCAGAAATATGTGCAAAATAGGCAAATCCTAATGACTGAAAATATTGAAAGCTCAAAGACTTAAATCATAATTATGATGATTACATGCTAGTAAAACTTTTCTTATGAAACGATGAATGGAGAAAAGTGTTTTATAGTTCCATTGTAGTATCAAAAGTTTGAATGTCTGATCCACTGAGACACTGAGTTACATTTTTGCATAAACCTAGGATTAATACAAACCAGACTGGGTTGTTGAATAATTTATTGCATAATAACTTCATTAATACATCCAGATTCTTTATTTAGTGAGCCCTGTCTTCTAATATCTCATGATAAACTGATTTTTCTTCTGTTTTAATCAGTCTCAATAATATTAATGAGATCTGAAATCTGCCAATATTTCAGGTGCAGTTAAACATAAATTAATAGTAATGACTCCATTTTCATTTTATTCATTTATTAATGATCCTTTCAATCACAGTTTTGAAAGGAATTTTTTATTCTAATATCATATGGTTTAAACATCTGCAATTAGCCATTTTATTATATCAAATGCACAGTGTGAAGTGAATATACTAACCAAATCTAAATACAACTATTCAGGGGGAAAATGTATTATTTACAAATGTTTTGATCAAATTTCCTCAAATGTTACGCACAGAATTCTCTTCAACTTCAAATACCTTCAGTTCTCTTTGACTTTTTAAACCAGATATTTATTGATATTTTCAAGATTCTAGAAATGTAGTTTAGTTTTCCATTTCATATCTCCGTATATCTGAAAGAAAATTACTTTTATTTGTTGGGTATACATATAGCTGTTGCAACAAATATATTTTCATTTATTTAAGAAAATTAAATTCAGTGAAATAATCTTAAATGATTTAATTTTTAAACTTCTGGATTGATTTCAATTTCATCCATTAGTTGTTCCTAAGTCTTGGTCCTTCTGCCTCTCTGGCAATAACATTAAAATTCTTTAAAATATTAAATAACAAACTGAGCTATTATGAGGAATTCAGTATATTGGTTAAGAGACAGTTCTAGAATTAGATCGTTCTGCCATCAACAATCATCTCCAGGTGAACACTGGGATAAATCGAGTGACAGAGATCCAAAGCTTATGCCGTAAGTCTGTTGTTCTCGAACAACTGATGGCTGTGTACGTTAGAATCATGCGAGTGCTTTTTGAAAGTACTTTTCACAGATGACAGCCCCAACTCCAGAGCTTCTGACTTAGTGGGTTTTGGTTGGAACTCAAAGATTTATATTTCTAATATGTTTCCAGGGTTGCTGCTGATGCTGCCAGTCCAGGGGAACCATACCATGGGTAAAATCTCTAAATCCAGATGCTCTAAATAAGCCCCCTTTTCAGCTTTGCAGTGGTTATTTGAAGGAGGCAAAAGGAGACTTGGAACTCTGTGCTCCCAGAAAGTGTCTACTGCACACTCTTCACCAGTCATATGCTTACCATCTCGTCTGCCATAGAGAGACCATGAAGATTAGTCACATGAGTGTCACAATGATAAGGATGTCTCAGGACTCCAGGTGACTTGTTATCTCTTGCATTCCAATTCTCCTGCACCTCTGCACTTTCCTGTTTCATTTACCTTATTCTATCTTTTTCTAATTTCAACTGGGCTCTTCGCTGAAGCCATTGCTTTCTCTGCAATCCCTTCAAGTAATATCTGTTTTCTCTCCCATACCTCCCACTAGCTGATCTGGAAGTGAAATAGCTACCTTAATTTCTCTTCATTGCCATTTCCAAATTATTTTCCCCTCTTTTTTCCTTAATTTCATCTCCACTTTCTTATGACACTGATGTTAAATTTTGTACACAGAAAACATTTGATGTGGCTTTTGTGTTGAGCCAGGATCAGAATCAGAATGTGAAGGGCTATGTAGAAACTTTAAAAAATCTATGATTTTAACCTGCGTCAGATCCAGAGTCCTTCATACAATGTGTGTGTGCATGTGAGTATGCACACTTCTCTCTTGGTATGGGTATATGCCTGTGTGTGTGCATCTAGGTGGACATAGTGACAGTGATTACTTGTCTCCAGTGACACAGAACATTATCCACAGTTTCTTGACACCTGGTTTTTATTTCCACCATGATTTTATTTAACATCAATAGCCCAGTTATAATTTTGTTTGTTTATTATGAAGTTGAAGTATCTGTATATCTGCATGTTTCCTATTCAGTTCCAGATACCTAGTCATTGTCAGTGGAGATCTTTTATGTTTATACATTGCTTTACCATTTAGCATATGCTCAGCAGATTAGGCCCACTATTAACATATATTAATTGAATAAATACACTTTCAAAAATTTTAAAATGTTATAAAAATAAGACAATGACAATAAGAATTTTGTAACTTTTCATGGCATATTTTAAATACATGCTTTTATTTCACCTAAATGTTTTCATTTGAAAACTAAAAATTTTAAAATATATTTTTATTTAATTTTACAAATCCATGAAAAGTTATTGAAAGATGTTTAGGATAACTGGAGTGTAGCATCACCTTTTTGGTACTTTCAGTTATTAATCTCATTCAGTATACACTTGATACAATTTTCAGAATAGAAGCAATCAGGCAAATGGAAGACATGTGTGATTCTATGTAGAACTTACAACATTCTTATGATTCCTAGGGCTACATACACCAAATTGTTTAAGCTCTATAGTTGACAGATATTTATATCTCATCACTTCTGGAAAAATGTTTTTGCATTCTCTGGGACATAACACATAGCATATTAAAGTACCATATTTAAATATACTCTCAAATTTGTAGGATTTTCTTATCAAGGATGTATAATTATTTACATATGTTTTTCAATTAATGGGTAATAGATTTGTTCCTATAATGATGCCTATCTCATGGCAATAGCTATTTGATCTGTATTTTATTTTTCATGTGTTTTATTGGCAAATACTTTAAATAGCTTCATCAAATATAAATTACAGTGATTAATGCAGCATCTAAAGTGAAACAGGAATAAGCATTTACATTAAAAAAAATAACATTGTCATAACTCAACACAAGGACATACAAAGTGGTTTCCTTGGCAACAAGAGATAGTAAAAATGTACTGGTGAATTTAAAATTATATTACCTCATAATTTGATGAACATTCTCATTGTTTAAGTTTTATTGTGGGGAAATTCTTTTGTAATAAACAAAACTAGATATAAGAACTCTACTTTTATAAAAGAAAAAATGTTAAACTTACCCAGACGCAGAGATCACAAAGGAAATGTTGTTAAGCACAATAGACTTGGTTCAATTTAAATAAAAACAGTCACAAAACAATTAATTTACCATTTTTGAAAACACTCAACAGTGTTATATAAATAAGTATGCAATCAAATGTACCTGAGATTAAGTTTATTTAAACATGTTGATCTCCAGACACATTCCTGATGTAGTTTCTTCCATGAAAGAAGAAAATCAGACAATGAACTTCAATTATTTTGATTATCAATTATCATTAGTAATGTTCTCTGAAAAATAATATTACTAATGGCAAAATAGAACTACCGTATTTGTGAACTGGTCAAATTTCTTCAGAGAAACAGAACCAGTAGGATACATATACATTAAGGCAAACTGGCAGGTTGAAGATTCAGTTAAGAGTCAGTGTGGTAGTCTTGAGTCTGAAGACGGGGATCTCAGGCAGAATTTCCATGTCGTAGTCGAGGCAGAATTTCTTCGTCCTTGAGAAGCCCCAGTGGTTATTTTTAAGGTTTTTCCTGATTGAATGCAGCCCACTGACATGGAGGGTAATCTGCTTTATATGGAGTAAACTGGTTGTAAATGTTAATCACATCTAAAAAAATATCTTCACAGCAACATTCATCTAGACAAGTGTCAAAGCAAGTATATGCTCACCCAAATCTAGTCAAGTTCATATATTAAATTAATCATCACATTAATAATAAGGATTTCAATTTTAATTAACAGAAGCACAAACTTCAAGTGACTCAAATAGAAGGGATACTTACTACCTTTCATCAAAGTTAATCCAACACGACCCCAGTGTTGGTATAACCACATTTTTTCTGTCCTTCAAGACTTGAATTTTATATGTTGACTTCATCTTCAGACTTATGACAAGATAGCTATAGCATTTTGAGGCTTCACAATCTAGAAACAGAAGAAAAAACTTTTTTTCCCCTATACTTCTTTCTTAGGATTAAGAAATACTTTCCACTATCAGACTTCCCCTCACATCACAATGACGAGAATCAGGTCACATGCCCTCATTTCTGCTCAACACTGTCAAGAAGAATGACAAAACTCTGTATGGCTTAGACTGATCATCTGATAAGGAACAGGTATTTTGGAGTCATCTACAATGTCTTCCATAATCAATTATATTTTTATTTACACTTTCATATTTTCTGGAGGTATACCTATTTGCAGGTTTTGCTGTTGATTGAAAATAAATGCTGATAACTGCATAAATACGAGTTGCATACCTTGTATTTTCTTCTGTCTACTGAGCAATTTTACCCAAGTTTCTGAAATTCAACATTTTGAAGTAAGCTCTTAGTCTTCCTCTTTAACCTAGTATGACTTTTTGTTAGTGGGTAGGATTACTATCCACTCAGTTACTCTACAGATAAAATTTAGAGTCAACCCAGACAATGTATAGTCTCACAAACTTGTACCTAATGATTTATCACATCTAATTGTTTTGCCCCAAACTACTGACTAAGTCTTCTCCTCTCTATTCCCATTACTGCTTTCCTGATCTAGACCATTTCATTCAAAATGCTGAAGAGGCATGATATCTTCAAATGCTTTCCACCTTTGAGGCATACTGAGGCCTCAAAAAATATATATGCACATATATAGATATATGCATATATATGTGTGTATGTATGTATATATATGTGTATACAGATATACTTTTCAGAGGCTATATTATTTATATATAATATATATTAGACAAGAGGCTGTAAATAATATAAACATATTATATATACAATATATTCACATATAAAATGCATATGCACAGAAATATGTGCATGTGTGTGTATTTATGTGTACATATAACATGTGGGTATACATATATTCTTTACAGCCTTCTATCTCATTACTGACTCTCATATAACATGGGGCTTGAAAGATACAAACTACTACTACTAATTCCTTAAGCACAATTTGTCTCAGCTCTGGCTTCTTCTTATGCTAAGTTTCAGCTTAGAAGAAAATTCTCTTCCCTGGAATTGTCAACATTTTTATTAGTAAATTTGATTTACTCAATCCAAAGTGATAAATCTAAGCTTCAAGTCACTTTCTAAATCTTCCTAGATTCTCTCTGCCCTTCTCCGTGGAGAAGAAAGAACTACTATTCTTTCTCTTTTTTATCTATATATTTCTACTTCATCTAGTAGGCAGTGGCAAACCTGAGGGCAAAACCTAACATTCAACTTTGCATCTCAGAGGCTAACATTGTGCCTGCTACATACGTGTATTTTATTGTATTCTAACTATTTTAGGTTCAGGAGTACATGTGCAAGTTTCTGTATAGGTAAACCACGTGTCATAGGGGTTTGGTATACAGATTATTTTGTCCCCCAGGTAGTAAGCATAGTACTCCATAGATATATTTTTCTGATCCTCTTCCTCCATTCCACTTTCTACCCTTGAGGATACCGTGGTGTCTGTTGCTTTCCTCTTCATATCCATGTGTTCTTGTTGTTGAGCTCTTCTCACTTATAAGTAAGAACATGCAGTGTTGACTTTTCTGTTCTTGCATTTGTTTGCTTAGGACTGTGGCCTTCAGTTCCATCCATGTTGCTGCAAAGGATATGATTTCATTCTTATTTATGGCTGTGTAGTATTCCAGATGTGGAATATGTACCCCATTTATTTACCCAGTCTACTCTGTGTATATGTACCACATTTTCTTTATCCAGTCAACTCCGATTGGTTTTTAGGTTGATTCAACATCTTTGCCGTTGTGAATAATGCTGCCATGAACATAGGCTGCATGTACCTTTATGGTAGAACAATTTATATTCTTTTGGATATATATACAATAATAAAATCACTGGGTTGAATGGTAGTTCTGTTTCAAGTTCTTTCAGGTATCGTCACACTTCTTTCCAAAATGACTGAACAAATTACAGTCCCACCAGCAGTGTATAAGCATTTCTTTTTCTCCACAACCTCACCAACATCTGTTATTTCTTGCCATTTTAATAATGGCCCTTCTGATTGGCTTGAGATGATATCACATTATGGTTTTGACTACGATTTCTCTATGATTAGTAATGTTGGGCTTTTTTCATTGATTAGTAATGTTGGGCTTTTCATATGCTTGTTGGCCATATGTATGTCCTCTTTTGGGAAGTGTCTGTTCACGTCCTTCAACCCACTTTTTAATGCTTTTTTCTTTCTTTCTTTCTTTTTTTTTTTACTTGTTAATTTGTTTAAGTTCCCTATAGGTTCAAGATTTTAGGGTTTTGTTTGATGCGTAGTTTGAAAATATTTTCTCCAATTCTGTATGATGTCTATTTACTCTATTGATAGTTTCTTTTGCTATATACAAGTTCTTTAGCTTAGTTAGGTCCCATGTCAATTTTTGTTTTGTTTTTTGGCATCTTCATCAAGAAACCTTTGTCAGGTCCTGTGACCAGAATGGTATTTCCTAGGTTATCTTCCAGGGTTTTTATGGTTTTAGGTTTCAAATTTAACTCTTTAATCCATCTTGAGTTAATTTTTGTATATGGTGGAAGGAAGGGGTCCAGTTTCAATCTTCTGTTTATGGCTTGAGAGTTCTCCCAGAACTATTTATTCAATAGGAATTCCTTTCCCCATTGCTTGTTTTTATAGGCTTTTTTGAAGATCAGATGGTTGTAGGTGTGCATCCTTATTTCTGGACTCCCAATTCTGTTCCTTTGGCCTGTGTTTCTGTTTTTGTACCAGTACCATGCTTTTTGGGTTACTGTAGTCCTGTAATAGACTTTGAAGTCAGGCAATGAGATGCCTCCAGCTTTGTTCTTTTCGCTTAGGATTTCCTTAGCTATATGAGCTCATTTTTGGTTACATATGAAATTTTAAATAGTTTTTTCTAATTCTGTGAATAACATTGTTGGCTGTTTGATAGAAATAGCATTGAATCTGTAAATTTCTTTAAGCAGTATAGCCATTTAAATAATGTTGATTCTTCCTATCCATGAGCAGGGGATACTTTTCAATTTGTTTGTGTAATCTGTGATTTATTTGAGCAGTGTTTGGTAATCATCATTGTAGAAATCTTTCACCTCCCTGGTTAGCTGTTCTTCTAGTCATTTTATCCTTTTTGTGGTGATTGTGAATGGGATTGCTTTGCTGATTTGGCTCTCAGCTTGGATATTGCTGCTGTATAGGAATGCTACTAATTTTTGATGTTGATTTTGTATCCTGAAATTTTACTGAAGTTGTTTAACAGCTAAAGGAGCTTTTGGACATAGACCATGGGATTTTTCTAGATATAGAATTATGTCATCTGCAAATAGGTATAGTTTTACTTCCTCTCTTTCTATTTGAATGCCTTTTATTCATTTATCTTACCTGATTACTCTGGCCAGGACTTCCAGTAATACATGGTATAAGATTGGTGATAGAGCTCATTCTTGTCTTGCTCCTGTTTTCAAGGGAAATGCTTCCATCTTTTGCCCATTCAGTATAATGTTGGCTGTGGATTTTTGATAGATGGCTCATATTATTTTGAAGTAAGTTTCTTCAATGCCTACTTTATCGAGGTTTTAAACATGACATAATGTTGAATTTTATCAAAAGTCTTTTCTGCATCTGTTAAGATGATCATGTGGTTTTCATTTTTAGTTCTGTTTATATGATGAGTCATACTTATTGATTTGCATATGCTAAACCAACCTTACTTCCTATGAATAAAGCCTACTTGATTGTGGCGGATTAGCTTTTTGATGTGCTGCTGGATTTGGTTTACTTGTATTTTGTTATGTATTTTTGCATCAATGTTCATCAATAATTTGGCCTGAAGTTTTCTTTTGTAGTTGTGTCTTTCTAGGTTTTCGGTTTCAGGGTGATGCTGGCCTCATAGAATGAGTTGGGGAATAGTTTCTTTTTCTTTTCTTTTTTCTTCTTTTTTTTTTCTCTCTTTTTCTTTTTTTCTTTTCTTTTCTTTTTTTTTTTTTTTTTTTTTTTTGAGATGAAGTCTCACTCTGTTGCCCAGGCTATAATGCAGTGGCAGGATCTCAGGGGCTCACTGCAACTTCTGCCTTCCGGATTCAAGCAATTCTTCTGCCTCAGTCTCCAGGAGATTAGGAGACTAGCTGGGACTACAGGTGAATGCCACCACACCTGGCTGATTTTTGTATTTTTAGTAGAGATGGGGTTTCACCATATTGGCCAGGCTGGTCTCAAACTCCTGACCTTGTGATCTACCTGCCTCAGCCTCACAAGGTGCTGGGATTACAGGAGTGAGCCACTGTGCCTGGCCTAGTTTCATTTTTTTGGAATAGTTTCAGCAGGAATGGTATCAGTTCTTCTTTATAAATCTGGCAGAATTTGGCTATGAATTTTTCTGGTCCTAGGCTTTTCTTTTGTTGGTAGGCTTTATTACTAATTCAATTATGAAACTTGTTATTGGTTTGATCAGGGATTCAATTTATTTCTATTTTAGACTTGGGAGGTTGTATGTGTCCAGGAATTTATCCACTTATTTTAGATTTTCTGGTTTGTTTGCGCAGAAGTGAGCGTAGTAGTCTCTGAGGGTTTGTTTCCATTTTTGTGAGGTCAATGGTAATGTCCCCTTTGTCATTTCTAATTGTGTTTGTTTATACATCATCTCTTTTTTTCTTTATTAGTATACCTACTGATCTATCTTGTTAACTTTTTCAAATAATCAACACATGGATTAATCTTTTGTATTCTTTGTATCTCAGTTTCCTTTAGTTCATCTCTGATTTTGGTTATTTCTTGTCTTCTGCTAACTTTGAGGTTGGTTTCTTCTTGTTTCCATGGTTCCTCTAGATGTGATGTTAACTTGAAATTTTTCTGTCTTTTTGATGTGAGTATTTAGTGCTATACAATTTCTCTCAACACTGCCTTAGCTGTGTCCCAAAGACTCTGCTATGTTGTATCTTTGTTCTCATTAGTTTCAAAAACTTTTTGATTGCTGCCTAAATTTATTATTTACCCAATAGTAATTCAGAGGCAGGTTAATTTTTGTGTTATTGTATGGGTTTGGGGACTTTCTTAGTATTGGTTTCTATGTTTATGGCACTCTGGTTTAAGAGTATGGCTGGTATGATTTCAGCTTTTTTTGTTTAGTTTGTTGAGGATTCTTTTATGTCTGGTTGTGTGCTTGATTTTAGAGTATATGTCATGTGGTGATGAGAAGAACGTGTATTCTTTTCTATTTGTGTGCAGAATTCTGTAGATGTCTATTAGTTCATTTGATTCAGGGCTGAGTTCAGGTCCTAAAGATCTATGTTAATTTTCTACCTCAAAAGTCTGATGCTGCCAGTGTGGTGTTAAAGTCTACCTCTGGGAATCTAAGTCTTTTCTTCACAAGTGTCTAAGAACTTGCTTCATGAATCAGGACATTCCTATGTTGAATGTGTATATATTTAGGATACTTAGGTCTTGTTGTATTGAACCCTTTACCATTATGTAATGCTCTTCTTTGTCTTTTTGATCTTTGCTGGCATAAAGTCTATTTTGTCTGAATTTAGAATAGTAATCTCTGAATTTTACTGTTTTCTATTTTCTTGGTAGATGTTCATCCTTTTATTTTTAGACTATGGATGTTATTGCATGTGAGATGGGTATCTTGCAGAGAGCATAGGATTGAGTCTCACTTGTTTATCTGGTTTGTCACTCTGTGTCCTTTATTAGGACATTTAGCCTGTTTACATTCAAGGTTAGTGTTGATAGATGCAGATTTGATCCTGTAATCATGTTATTGGATTATCATGCAGACTTGTTTGTGTGGTTGCTTTATTTTATCACTGGTCTGTGTTCTTAAGTATGTTTTTGAAGTGGTTGATAATGGTCTTTCCTTTCACATTTAGTACTCCTTTTAGGACCTCTTGTAGGGCAGGTCTGGTGGTAATGAACTTTCTTAGCATTTGCTTATGTGAAAAGGATGTTATTTCTGCTTCACTTATAAGCTTAGTTTGGCTGGATATAAAATTCTGGGTTAGAAATTACTTTCTTTAGGAATGTTGAATATAGGTCCCTACTATCTTCTTGTTTGTAGGGTTTCTGCTGAAAGATTGGCTGTTAGCCTGATGGGGTTCCTGTTGTAGGTAATCTGCCCTTCTCTCTAGCTGTCTTTTACATTTTTAATTTCATTCCACCCTTGGATAATTTGATGATTATGTTTCTTGCGGATGGAGAATTTGATGATTATGTTTCTTGGGGATGGTGTTCTTGTGCAGTCTCTCAAGGTTTCTCTGCATTTTCTGAACTTAAATTTTGGCCTCTCTAGTAAGGTTGAGGAGGTTTTCATGGATGATATCTGGAAATATGTTTTCCAATTTGCTTGCTTTCTCCTCTTCTCTTTCAGGGATGTTAATGGTTTGTACACATGGTCTCTTTACGTAATCCCATATTTCCAGGAGGTTTTGTTCATTCCATTTAAATGTTTTCCTTTATTTTTTTCTGACCTATTTATTTCAGAGAGCCAGCCTTTGAGCTCAGATTTTTTACTCGGCTTAGTCTATTTGATGTTTAAACTTGAAATTGCTTATACAATTCATGTAATGTGTTTTCCAGCTCTGTCAGATCAATTTGGTTCTTTTTTATAATAGCTATTTTGTCCATCAGCTCCTGCATGATTTTACTGTACTCCTTAGATTCCCTGGATTAGGTGTTAACACTCTTTTGGATCTTGAGGTTTTTCTTTATTTTTCATTTTTTGAATTCTTTTTCTGTCACTTCAGCCCAATTAACCCTTTCTGAGGGACTAGTACAGTCCTTTGGAGAAAAGAAGCCACTCTGGCCTTTTGAGTTGCCAAAGTTCTTATACTTATTCTTTCTCATCTATGTGGGCTGGTATTCATTTAACTGTAGCACAATTTGACTGCAGTCAGTAGACTTCTTTTCTGGTTGTTTTCAGAGGGCCAAGGCTTTGTAGGCCCCCTGAAAACATCCAGAATATAATTTTTGGGTTATAATTTGCAGCTGAATTCTTATTCTAGATTTTCAGATGGTCAGGTGGTATATTAGCCAAGTGTTTTTGATGTTGAAGTTTTGGTCCATGATCCAGTACATGGTTCTTAAGCATAATGGCCAGTAGATAGGCTCTTGCTCAGCCACTTTGCTCCTCTATATTTCCTCGGTTGCAGCCATGCTCCCACTTACTGCTCAGTGCTCTGGGAGTGTGGGCTCCTCCCCTACTTCAAGTGTTGGCTGTAGATTTCATCTTGGCACTCCCAGGCTGCACATTGAAGCTCTGGGGTGAGCTCAGGCTTTATGTTCCTTCCCCAGCTTGGAGGCAGCAGGGGAAGGGATCTTAGCTGTGGTTGTAGCACAGAGACTTTCACTTATCTCTTGGGGATCCATGCCAGAGAGATGTGGAGCCACTGTCAATCAGTGTGATCAGCCAGGAATGGGGTGGCTGCCCTGTGGACCCAAGCTAGAGGGCTCTGCCTGGTAACAAGCAGGAGAGATGGTTGGTTCATAGGACAGATAAACTGGCCTCTTTTCCTTAGGGCAGCTGCAGCTTGTTGGCGATATAATTAATGCACCCACTCTTTGCTCCTTCCCCAGTCCAAGAGCAGCAAGGGCAGTACCACTGCAGTGACAGTGGGAGGGGGGCTTTTGGTTGCTTCTTGGAGCTCCACCTCAGAGAAACACTGAGCTGCTGCTGCTGGGAATGTTCAGCCAGGAGGTGGGGTGGCTGTGCTGCTGCCCAGAGCTGCGGGCCCTGCTTGTGGATGAGTGCGGCAGGCAAGGGCTCACAAGGTGGAGAAATGGAGCTCTTTCTCATACGGGTAGTGTGGCATGCTGAGAGCGTGGGTGAAACCCTCAGGCTCTTTACTTCTTCCCCAGACTAAGGGCAGCAGGGGTAGAAACACTGCTGTGACAGTAGCAGAGGGGCTGTCGGTTGCCTCTGGAAACCCCTCCCTAAGGAAACCCAGAACCATTACCAGTGGGAGTTCTCAGCTGTGGGTGGAGGGGCTGATCTGTGGTACCGAACCAGGGGCTCTGCCTGGTGTAGAGTGGGAGCCAGGGACTCATAGCGAAGAGGCACCGAACTCCTCTCTGTATGGTGGCTGCCGAGTGCTGGAGGTACCAGCTTAGTGACTAGGCCCTTTGTTCCTTCTCCAGCCCGCCGATAAGTAGGGCAGCACCACTGCAGTGGTAATGGCAGAGGGGCTGTGGATTGTCTCTGGGATTTCCTCCTCAGAGAACTGCAAAGCTGCCTCCCGCTAAAGTGTTCAGGTGGGGGCAGGGTAGCTGTGTGAGAGTCACAGGGTGGGAGGCCGTACCCAGCCAGGAGAAGCAGGATCTGGTACTTGCATGGAAAATAGTCTGGCTGCTTTCTTCTGTGGAGCAGCTGTGTTGTGCTGGGGATCTGTCCAGTCCCGGTCCTACCACACAGTCTTCAAAGCCTGAAGCAAACAGCAAGAAGGTCTGCAAGACAGCAAAAAATGAAGCTTGCCTCTCCATCCCAGAGCAATGCAGAGCCGCCACTCCTCCAAGAGCCCTGGCTGAGTGGGGGCAGAGGTCCGGGGTTGAGATGTCCTCAAAGTCAGAAGCAGGATTGAGGACCCACGTAAAAAGTCTGGTTGGTTTTTTTTCCCATAGGGCAGCTGTGAGGCACTGGGGATCCACATGGGTCCCTGGTCACCATACACTCTCTGGAGACTGAAGGCAGCATCAGCAAGGTCTGCAAAAGAGCAAAAATGGCAGCCTTCTTTTCCCCGTGAGAGCTTCATCTCAGAAAAGGGCAGAGCTACTCCTAGCCTGAGAGCCCCAACAGCAGGTGGCTGAAGTCCTAGGCTAGTGGGCGTTAACCTGGGAGATTGCAGTGGAACTGAGGCCTGCAGTCCATCACTGCTCAGCCCTCTGGACTTGGCCCCTTTCCTGTGGGTATGCAAGGGAGCCTAACCTTCCCATTTGCTGGAGCTGCAGCCACTAATCCAGAATGCCAGACATCCAGGGCTCCCTGGACTCCTCATGTGCCTGAACAAGGACTCTGCACAGACTCCAGGTAGCTGTGCATGTCAGTCTGAAGACCCTGGTCAGGTGAAGAGATCTCCTAAGCCCAGGGCTGCAAAAGTCTATGGGAAAAGTATGGATCCCAGGGGTCACTCACTCACTCACTCACTCTTTCCCCATGGTAGGGAAGGCTTCCCTGGCTCTATGCCATTCCTGAGTGGGTGGTCGTCCTGTCTCACTCCTCTCTGTTCTCTTTGGGTTGAGTTGTTTTCTTGATTAATCCCAATGTGTCCTCCTGGATGTTTCAGCAGAAGATCTATTATTTACTTGCCACCTTTTCTCTCCTGCATAAGAGTGGCACACACTGGCTGCTTCTAGCCAGCCTTCTTGGCCCTTGCCTCTGCCATGTTGATAATATAGATAGGTCCAGTGAATAGTTCTGATGATATTTAGAAAAAATCATATCTGTTCTTTTGTAGGCAATACAAATATATACCAATTGCTAATTAAATATAATGGATTATACTATCTAATGACCACAATAAACCTATGAGTCACTTGATACTACCCTTGGAAGGACCCAGGTGTTAATGTCAATTGTAGTAAAGACAGGACTGAAACTAAATCTAGTGTCTGTGGACATAATCATGACCCTGATTGTCATCATGGGTAAACAAGACATTGAGTAAATAACTTTGCCTCGTTGTTTCACCATCACCCAAAATAATTTTCTCAAAGCCACTAGGTCTCTGGCCAGGTACGGTGTCTCATGCTTGCAATCCCATGTAGGTGGATAACTTGAGGCCAAAAGTTTAAGACCAGCCTGACCAATGTGGCAAAAACTCCATCTCTACTAAAAATATAAAAATTAGCTTGGCATGGTGGTGCATACCTGTAATCCCAGCTACTCAGGAGGCTGAGGCATAAAAGTCACTTGAGCCTGGGAGGCAGAGGTTGCAGTGAGCCAAGATCATGCCACACTACTTCAGCCTGGGTAACAGAGCGAGATTCTGTCTCAAAAACAACAACAAAAATACAACACATTGTCTCATTTCTAGTTGCTGGTTTGACATACTTGCCCTTTGATTGTCTAATAGTATAAATAATTACAAATATAAAATAATTTTATGTAAAATTCTGTAGTAATTAGTAGGTTGCTTGCATGTGCTCATTCTTAAAATATTTGTTGAGTCTGTATTTTTTTTCTTAACACTGTACTTTGTGATTATCCTGTTTTTTCCATGAATGACCTAGAAAAATGATGACTACTCCTAATTCAGCTTAAATTCATGTTGCCAGGCTACTGAAAGACATTTTTTTAAATTAAATTTTATTATTTATACTCATTCTTTTACACCTTACATGAAAATATGTTACCATATCATCACTTAGATTATTTAAATTTGAGGACTGGTGTGTGTATGTGTTATACATGTTATTGCCTGCCCTTGGAAATATGTTTGTGCATATTAACTTGAAATAGTAATACTTTACCTATTTTAAATTAAGACCTGAGAGAATAAGAAAAATAAACATAGAAACAAATGAACAAATGCTACTTTTTTTAAAAAAAGACCTCTGTAAATGAACATTTTTTATGGAAACTGTAATTTATTTACTTCCAGAAAATGATGATATAATCACCACTAGGGATAAATATTGTCATTATAAATACATCTTAATCACTTTTTCCAAGCTAAAGAAAGTTTATTAATGACTTATAAAAAAATAGCTGATGTAACCAAGGCTAGCCAGTTGTTCAAGTTTCAAAAATTTATACAAAGCAAAGTTGAGAATGGATCAATAAATATGTTTGGAAAGAGACTTTGTTCTTTCTAAATAAATAAAGATATTTTACTCTTATTGTTTTAATTGTTAGTGTTAGAATGATAAGATACCTTAAATAAGATTAATGTCTGCATTATGAAACATACTTTACTAGGTAAATGTACACAAAAGTGTCATGTTTAAAAACATGAGATTCAAAAGTGTTATATGTCATATATGAATAAGGGTGAAGCAAAATCTAGACTTTACTGTAATCATAAATTAAGAAAATTATTTTTACAACAAAACATGAACAAAAGTATTCTAGAACTAGGTCAGAGATTTCATACACTGAACATTCTTAGACTGCCTATCTCTTCCATCAACATCAATAATAAATTAACTGATCGCTAACTCCTCTCTGTCTTCTAAGTAAAACAGCAAGTCAATGAGAGCAGAGGTTCCTCCTTTGAAGTCAGGCAAAGGGGCTGCTGCAGTCCTATTTTCTGATGAGCCTTAGGCAGTGGCTGTTAACTGCTCCTGCTTTTGTTACCTATCGGAGATTGAAACTATGGGAGTTCATCGATGGGAAAGGAATTCAATGTCTCTTGGACAAGAGCTCATTTCATTGTACTTCCATCGTTTTCATCAAAGACAGCCACAAGCTCAGGACACTACAGGAGTCTCATCTCTGAGGTTCTTCCTCAGGGAGAAACCTAAGAAAGAGACAGTCTTCAGAATTTCATATCATGTTACAAAATTGGAGTGCTTCCCTCTACGTGTGCAGGTGCCATTGAAAGGAGACTTTTCCTAAATTCTTCATGCAACTTGCTCCTGATGGATCTTGCAGAAATGGAAATTATATTTTCTTGGTGACTTCAGCATCAGGATATGAGAATGAGCTATTCTTTCTTTCTGTCTTCTCATATCACCGCAATGAAACTTGTGACTATGCCACAAACTTTGTAAAAAATGTTCTGTAGTTATGGAAAATAAGATCAGTTCAGAAGGTGTTAGGACCTTTTGTGTTGGCCAAGGACATTGACAAAACAGACAAAAAGTGTTTATTTTATTTTATTTTTTAATAAAAGTTATAGAGAGGGACTGAGAATTCTGGAATAGATGAGGTAGGCAGTATTCCATCTGTAGACACAGACCATAATGGTTCTTGACCTTGGCTTTGAATAATCATTCTTAGTGTACAATGTTCACACCGTTTTTTGTTGTTCATTCCATTTGAGTATTTGGCTTTTATCCAGAATATCTAAGCAAGTGACATGCTATGTTAAGGAAGCTTGTAATGTTACAATATAAAATAACAAGATATTTTTATATAGCCAAGAGGCTGTTTTCATAGTGTCTAGATGATATATGTAGGTTGTCAAAAAATATAGCAGGCAGGGCATGTGAGACCTTAGGCCAGCAGCAAAATACATGTCCTGGGTAGTGATAAAATAGCCCAAGGAATCCAGGGACTTTACCTGACCCAAGATTTGTGTGCAAACTGCTGTGGCATGTCTATAAACAACACATGTGCCTGTCTTAGTACACATAAAAATAAATGGAAAGGAAGTTTTAAAAGAGTCTGTACTCAACACTGCTTTAATTAGTAAACACCTGATACAAGGATTTACTTAAATCCTTGTGAACTTAAATATGTACCAATAGAAAATGTCAAATTAAAATACAAAGAGACAAACAGTTAAAAATAATAACAAAAACAGTATCCAAGAGCTGTGGGACAGTGTAATGTGGTTTAATATACATTAATCTGAAGTCTCAGAAGAATAAGAGAGAGAGAACAGGACAAGATAAATATTTAAAGAGATAACATATGTTTTCAGATATAATAAAAAATCAAAGAACAAATACAATAAGAATTTTTTCAAACATAATAATTGCATAAATATAAAAGTTCTAGAAACCTCAATGTAAGTTAGCAATTTTTAGGTTTGATAAAAATATCAAAGATCCAATTATATAGAAGAAAATATATTTTAAATATAAAACAAACAGTAATCAAAAGTTGATATAGCTATGTATCTGATGAAGTAGACTTCATAACAAAGAACACAATCGGAAAGGACAGATTATTCCTTAATATTAATGTGCTAATTTACCAGGAAAGAAATACAATCATAATGTGTATGCTAATCACAAAACAAGTTAAAAGTTTTTAAGGGAATAGAAGACTGGAACAACACTCAAAGATAGCTTGACTCAATTGGCATTTATAGAACAGCCATCATATTAGGATGCCCACTCTTTTTAAGTACACATAAGAGAATTCATCAAGAAGGTTTATATTCTGAACTATAAAACATACCTTGAAAAAGTAAAAGAAACAAAATCATATAGAGTATGTTTTCTGATTATAGTGAAACTGCATTCGAATTCAAGTGTGGAAAATATAAAAGAAAATCTCTCATATATTTGGAAGTTAAATAACAAATTTTTAAATAACTCACATAATAAAGTGTTGGATTATCAGAAAGAAACTCATGAAATGTTTTGAACTGAATGAAAATAAAAAGACTCAAAATTTGTAGTATGCTACATAAGTAGTGTTTAGAAGGATGTGCATCATACCAAATTCTCAGGACAGAAAGCAAAAAAGGTTTAAAATTTAAAAACTAGAGAAACGAGAGTAAAATAAACTCCAAACAGGAAATAATTAGAAAATTCTAAAGATCATAAGCCTATAAAATAAAAGACAGAACAAAAAAAAAAAACAGAAAATAAATGAAAACAAATCTGCTTATTGAAAATGATCAATAAAATTAATACTTCTGTCCAGATACATTGAGTGAATATAGAAAGAACATGAAATCATTATCAATATTACAAAGATAATGGGCATACCTCTACAGATACTACAGACAGAAAAGGAAAATAAGAAAATATTGTGAACAACTTTTCAAATTCTTTGCAAATTTCACCCCTCCAGTAATTAATAGTACCTCTAAATCTCTGTTCTGGTCCCTTACAACCATAAGAAAGCTTGTAACAAGCGATTGTAAGCTTACAACCTATAACACTAAGTACTGTGTTCTGGGATTATGATATTCATTGGGATAGCTGCTGTCAGAATTGGGGGTCAGACACATACTTACAATTTCATTAGTTGTGTCCTGAATTGGGAAATCAATGTGCATTTATTAAAACTTTAGAAATCCAATGTGTATCCATAGCATCTGGAGTCTAGACACTTTAAAAAGTAAAAAATGCCATCTGGGGTTTAGCATTGAGCTAATAAAACTTCTGAGTCTACAAAAAAGCCATTTTGATCCAGTGAGATGTGGCCAGACTGCGGTTTCTTTAGGAACAGCATGTTCCCTCAGATATCATGAGAATTTCTGGGTAAGAGTTAATAGAAGAAGAAAATGTTGCAGAGGCAGATTTGTTTAAGATACGCACTTTTAAAAACTACCTCATAAGAATGAAATCATTTTATTTTGGACTTTAACTTTCTTAGATTTTCAGCACTTTAAGAGGCTATAATAATCATATAATGGAATCAAAAAGTTTGAAATCTTTTTAATGTAATTGTGTTTTATTGAAATATCTTTATGTAGCATTTAACCTTATGGCAGGTCTCTGATAGGTTATGTACAATAATGTGGCATAAGATATAGTATGTAGAGTACATTTTCTGTCTTGAATAAAAAGAACATTAACATTTCTTGATATACATTTTAGAACTTTTGGGGAGTAAATAATTACTAACAAATAGCAATTCATGGGAGAGACAGAAGAATGAATTGGTTAATTTGGGGTCAGTGGGGCTTTGTGAATGCTAGAACAAGATGGCCACGATTTGGTTCTGATTACCTCTCCAAGGAGGATAGGAAAAAAACAAACAAACAAACAAATAAACATAGGAGAGGTTAAACCACGTATTTATACATAATTAAGAATATTGGCTAATGTTAAAATGGGCATTAGATTTCCTTATGCTTTATTATTTCTATTCAATAGTATTTTTCTTAAACGATACTTGCTTCTTGCACCTTTTCACCTATGGGAGGAAGAGTCACTTAGAGTTTGGTAGAAGAAGTGATGAAGGTAGACATCAGCTCCCTGGGAGCCCATTGCCGAGGTTGTTTTCTTCTCCATTAATTCAGTTTTATAAGGAGCAGATTCCACTATTAGGAGCCATTAGGTTGTCCAGCTGTGCCCAAGAAAGGCTGAATACAGCACAATATTAAGAAGCCTCGTATTAATTTACAACCAACCCATGTTCTCCAATACAAGCTTTATGAACAATAATACCAAAATTCCTCTCCATGTTGACTTCTTATTCTTTAAATTTCAACTGGTTCAGATATTAGGATGTGGTGAAAGAGGGCTCTTTAGCAATGTTCCCATGACTTTTCCATTTTTTTTTCCCATCTCTGAGCTATCCATTACCAAGAAATGAATATGAGGTGACAAACGTATCTTTGGGCTCCAAAAGTTGCATTAATTTGTTTCATGAAGGAATTAGTTTATTATCAACATTAATATTTTGAACTGTATATTAAAGGAATAAATATTTAATGCCTAGCTGTTATTAAACAATTTTAAAATTCAATAGTATTTATCCTACATATTTTAAAGTTAGTATTTTATGTAATGATTAGAAATATGCTATTCATTAGCATTTTATTTAGCTCTCTTTTATTGTCAAAGCAACCTTTTCAATTACTATGCTGTAGAAAAGTTGTGTTTTCTTAGTTTCATTTAAACAATCGGTCTGTTTACAATAGGAAAGACCTGGAAATGCACATTAATGATAGACTGGACAAATAAAATATGGCATATATACTCCATGGAATACTATGCAGCCATAAAAAATAATGGTTTCATGTCTTTTGTAGGGACATGGATGAAACTGGAAACCATCATTCTCAGCTAACTGACACAAGAACAGAAAACCAAATACCACATGTTCTCACTCATAGGCAGATGTTGAACAATGAGAACACATGGGCACAGGGAGGGGAACATCACACAGTTGGGTATGTTGGGGGGTGCAGGCTAGGGGAAGGACAACAGGGAGTAAGGAGGTTGGGGAGGGATAATATTGGGAGAAATGCTGATGTAGGTGATGGGGGGTTGGAGACAGTAAACCACCATGTCATGTGTGTACCTATGCAACAATCCTGCAAGATCTACACATGTACACCAGAACTTAAAGTACAGTTTTTAAAAATTAGACTTGTAATATACATAGATTATTTAAAAGAATCTTTGTTTTCCAACTTTTAGCTACTGACTGTAATTACAATACTTTGAAAAGAATCAACCCATTATCAATATTTGTATTGCATAACTTTGAACAATTATTTTGCATTTTAAGATCATTTAAAAGAGAACACCTCAAACTTTCATGAAGAAAACTGTTGTAGAAGTGTTTAGTGAGTATGCTTTGTAACCTTAATGGCACTATTATAAAAGATTTTATAATTATGTATATCTATAAGTGTATATTTTATATGACAGTATTCTAGTATGTGAGAAAATCCTACAAATAATGCATTTCCCTGCTGGCAAACATACTATGTAACCTTTAGTGATAAAGTCTTCTGCCTCTTGTGCTAGGCTGTCTATCTCAAGGTTGATACTCTTACTGGGCTCTTGAATGATCCACTTTATTAAATACTTAACTGGCATAATTAATCAATGCATGTTTATGAATAATTTTATAACAATATACAAATATTTACAATAATATACAAATATTTTTAAATTGTAATATACATGGATTAAAGTATAATAATATCCTTTATATAATATACACATATTAATATATAATATACAAAATTACAATATTATATATTAATATTATATAGTAGTGTATTAATGTTCAATATCAAAAATATGCAATTTATATAATGATATGCAAACAATTTTAAATTTCTGTCAGTGCTGTCTAGTACATCTAAAGCTATGAGTAGGACAAGTGCTTTCTCTGTTATCATGTAGCTTAGAGCTGCGTCCTCATCCATTTCTGCAAAAAGTCCAGTTATGCACAGAAGGTGAAACCATTTTTGGCATTTGAAAAATTCGGTCCAGCAGACTGCTGGGAAGATGGCTTACTAAGAACAGCTCAGGATTTCAGCTCCCAGTGAAAGTGTAGAGGGTGAGTGGATGCCGCATTTCCAGACGCATTTTTATTGCCCACAGACCAGGAGATACCCAGGCGGAGGGGTTGCCAGTGCAGCCCTTTCGGCCTCCAAGGCTGTTTTGGCCCACGTGGCTGATTTGGCCCCCATGGCTGCTTTGACCACACCCTCTTGCGGTGGTTCTCCGTACAAAAGACACTGGTCTGGGAGCCCTCTTAGCTGGTGATTGGAGCCCTGAGATGGCAGAGTTGCCCATTTATCTGAAATAGTGAGCCAGGCCAGGAGATTCCTAGGCAAAAAAACCGCCAGAAACCTTAGAGACGCTGTTTCAGCCAGCTCAGTGAGTCGCAGCATGGGAGATCCTGGCGCTTTTCAACAGGTGACTGGAACGCTGGGTCGTTCAACTGAAAAAAAAAAAGACTCTGAGTCAGGGAGCCAGGTGATCAGGCTCGGTTGGTCCCCCCTTCTCCCCAACAACAACAAAAACAACAACAACAAAAAACAGTAATTGAAAATGCTCTGGGTTGAGCGTTTCACAGCAAGCACAGCTGAACCCAGGATGATTCGGCTCTGTGGGGGAGGGGAGTCCGCCATTACTGAGACTCTCCACTACTATGGAGGCAGCCCATGGTTTCTGAGGCAACCTGCCACAACAGAGAGAATCCGCCATAACAGAGGTGGGCCACCATTGCTAAGGCAGTTCTAACTACACCCATATAAACAGGACTGCAGGGAAGATCAAACCGTAGCTGGGTGGAGCCCACAGCAGCTCAGCAAAGCCTCTGCAGGCAGACAGTAACTAGGCAGCAGCAAACCTAAACGTACCTGTCCAGCAGCTCTGAATGAACAACGGAGCTCACAGCTCAGGACCTGAGCCGCAGTAAAGGACAAACTGTCTCCTCAAAGAGCTCCTTGACCCCTCTAGATACAAAGAGTCACCTCATAAAAGGAGAGAACAGACTGACATTTGGTGGGTATCCGTCTGGGACAAGGATAGCAGAAGAGGAAACTGGTAGCAACCCTTACTGTTCTGCAGCTGCTGCAGGTGATCCCCAGGCAAGCAGGGCCTGGAGTGGACCTCAGCAGTCCTACAGCAGAGAGACCAGACTGTTAGAAGGAAAGCTAAGAAAAAGAAGTAACTTCAGCATCCACAAACTGGAAGCTCACTCAGAGACCCAAGCTGAAAGACAATAACTACAAAGAAACAGGTGCATAAACCCACAAAGATGGGAAGAAAAAGGATGAAAACTCCCGAAACCAGAACACCTCTCCTCCTAAAAGGGATCACAACTCCTCATCAGCAAGGGAACAAGACCAGATGGAGAAGGAGTGTGATGAAATGATGGAATCAGACTTCAAAAGGTGGGTAGTAAGAAACTACAGTGAGCTAAAAGAACATGTTCTAACCCAATGCAAAGAAACTAAGAACCTTGAAAAAAGATTAGATGAAATGCCAACGAGAATGGACAACATAGAGAGGAATATAAGTGAATTGATGGAGCTGAAAAACACAACACAAAAACTTTGCGAAACATGCACCAGTTTCAACAGCCGAATTGACCAAGCAGAAGAAAGGATATCAGAGGACGAAGATCAACTCAATGAAATAAAATGAGATGGCAAGAATAGAGAAAAAAGAGCAAAAAGGAATGAAGAAAATCTTCAAGAAATGTGGGACTATGTGAAAAGACCTAATCTACTTTTGATATGTATAGCTGAATATGACGAAGAGAATGAATCCAAGCTGGAAAATATTCTTCAGAATATTATCCAGGAAAACTTCCCCAACCTAGCAAGGCAGGCCAATATTCAAGTCCAGGAAATACAGAGAACACCACAAAGATATTCCTCAAGAAGAGCAATCCCAAGGCACATAATCATCAGATTCACCAGGGTTGAAATGAAAGAGAAAATGCTAAGGGCAGCCAGAGAGAAAGGTCAGGTTACCCACAAAGGGAAGCCCATTAGACTAACAGCAGATCTCTCAGCAGAAACCCTACAAGCCAGAAGATAGTGGGGGCCAATATTCACCATCCTAAAGAAAAGAACTTTCAACCCAGAATCTCCTATCCAGCCAAACTAAGCTTCATAAGAGAAGGAAAAATAAAATCCTGTGCGAACAAGCAAGTACTCAGAGATTTCATCACCACCAGACCTGCTCTACAAGAACTCCTGAAAGAGGCTCTACACACATAAAGGAACAACCAGTACCAGCCACTACAAAAACATACCAAATGTTAAAGAGCATCAACAGAATCAAGAATCTGCATCAACTAACCAACAGAACAGCCTGCTGGCATCAAAATGGCAGTACTAAGCTCACACATAACAATACTATCCCTAAATGTCAATGGACTAAATGCCCCAATCAAAAGACACAGACTGGCAAATTGGATAAAAAGCCAAAACCCATCAGTGTGCTGTATCCAGGAAACCCATCTTACATGCAAGGATACACAAAGGCTCAAAATAAAGGGACGGAGGAAGATCTACCAAGAAAATGGAGAGCAAAAAAAAAAAAAAAAAAAAAAAGCAGGAGTTGCAATTCTTATCTCTGATAAAATACATTTTAATGCAACAAAGATCAAAAGAGACAAAGAAGGACATTACATAATGGTAAAAGGATCACTGCAACAAGAAGAGCTAACGATCCTAAATATATATGCACCCAATACAGGAGCACCCAGATACATAAGGCAAGTTCTTTATGACTTACAAAGAGACTTAGACTCCCACACAATAATAGTGGGAGACTCTAACACCCCATTGTCAATATTAGACAGATCAACCAGACAGAAAACTAACAAAGATAACCAGGACCTGAACTCAGACCTGGAACAAGCAAACCTAATAGACATTTACAGAACTCTCCACACCAAATCCACAGAATATACATTCTTCTAAGTACCACATCACACCTACTCTAAAATTGACCACATAATTGGCAATAAATCACTCCTCAGAAAATGCAAAAGAACAGAAATCGTAAAAAACAGTCTCTCAGAGCACAGGGCAATCAAGTTAGAACTCAGTATGCAGAAACTAACTCAGAACTGCACAGCTTCACGGAAACTGAACAACTTGCTCTTGAATGTTGACTAGATAAACAATGAAATGAAGGGAGAAGTAAAGATGTTCTTTGAATGAAGAACAACAAGAATGAAGAATGAAGACACAACATACCAGAATCTCTGGGACACATTTAAAGCAGTCTCTAGAGGAAAATATATAGCAATAAGTGCCCACATGAGAAGAAAGGAGAGATCTAAAATTGAAATCTTAGGATCAAAATTGAAAGAGCTAGAGGAGCAAGATAAAAAAAACTCAAAGCCTAGCAGAAGACAAGAAATAACTAAGATCAGAGCAGAAATGAAGGAGACAGAGACACAAAAAACCCTTCAAAAATCAATAAATCCAGGAGCTGGTTTTTTGAAAAGATCAACAAAATAGACAGACCAATAGCCAGATTAATAAAAAAGAAAAGAGAGAATAACCAAATTGATGCAATAAAAAACGATAAAGGGGATATCACCACAGATTCCACAGAAATCCAAACCATCATCAGAGATTATTACAAACAACTCTATGCACATAAACTAGTAAACCTGGAAGAAATGGATAAATTCCTGGACACCTGCATCCTCCCAAACCTAAACCAGGAAGAAGTCAAAACCCTGAATAGACCAATAACAAGGTCTGAAGTTGAGGCAGCAATTAAGAGCCTACCACCCAAAAAAAGCCCAGGTCCAGATGGGTTCACAGCCAAATTCTACCAGACATACAAAGAGGAGCTGGTACCATTCCTTCTGAAACTATTCCAGATAAATCAAAAAAAGGGTATCCTTCCCAAATCATTTTATGAGACAAACATCATCCTGATACCAAAACCCAGCAGAGACTCAAAAAGAAAAGAAAACTTCAGGCCAATATCCATGATGAACATAGATGCAAAAATCTTCAATAAAATACTGGCAAGCCAATTGCAACAGCACATCAAAAAGCTTGTCCACCACGATCAAGTAGGATTCATCCCAGGGATGCAAGGCTGGTTCAACATACGCAAGTCCATAAACGTAATTCACCACATAAACAGAACCAAAGACAAAAACCACATGATTATCTCAATTGATGCAGAGAAGGCCTTTGACAAAATTCAACAGCTCTTTATGCTAAAAACCCTCAATAAACTAGGTATTCATGGAACATATCTCAAAATAATAAAAGCTATTTACAACAAACCAACAGCCAATATCATACTGAATGGGCAAAAACTGGAGGCATTCCCTTTGAAATCTGACATTAGATAAGGATGCCCTCTCTCACCACTCCTATTCAATATAGTACTGGAAGTTCTAGCCAGAGCAATCAGGCAAGAAAAAGAAATAAAGGGTATTCAAATAGGAAAGGAGGAAATCAAATTGTCTCTATTTGCAGATGACATGATTGTATATCTAGAAGACCCCATCATCTCAGCCCAAAATCTCCTGAAACTGATAAACAACTTCAGCAAAGTCTCAGGATACAAAATCAATGTGCAAAAATCACAAGCATTCCTATACACCAGTAACAGACTTAAAGAGAGCCAAATCAAGAACGAACTGCCATTCACAATTGCTACAAAGAGAATCAAATACCTAGGAATACAACTAACAAGGAAGGTAAAGGACCTCTTCAAGGAGAACTACGAGCCACTGCTCAACGAAATAAGAGAGGACACAAACAGATGGAGAAACATTCCATGTTTATGGTTAGGAAGAATCAACATCATGAAAATGGCGATACTGCCCAAAGTAATTTACAGATTCAACTCTATTCCCATCAAGCTACCAATGACCTTCTTCACAGAACTGGAAAGAAACACCTTAAACTTCATATGGAACCAAAAGAGAGCCCACATAGCCAAGTCAATTCTAAGCAAAAAGAACAAAGCAGGAGGCATCACACTACGAGACTTCAAACTATACTACAAGGCTACAATAAACAAAACAGCATGGTACTGGTACCAAAACAGAGATATAGACCAATGGAACAGAACAGAGGCCTTGGAGAAAACACAACATATCTACAATCATCCAATCTTTGTCAAACCTGAAAAAAACAAGCGATGGGTAAAGGATTCCCTGTTTAATAAATGGTGTTGGGAAAACTGGCTAGCCATGTGCAGAAAGCAGAAACAGGACCCCTTCCTGACACCTTACACCAAAATTAACTCCAGATGGATTAAAGACTTAAACATAAGACCTAACACCATGAAAACCCTAGAAGAAAATCTAGGCAAAACCATTCAGGACATAGGCATAGGCAAGGACTTCATGACCAAAACACCAAAAGCATTGGCAACAAAAGCCAAAATAGACAAATGGTACCTAATCAAACTCCACAGCTTCTGCACGGCAAAAGAAACAGTCAGTAGAGTGAATCAGCAACCAACAGAATGGGAAAAGATTTTTGCAGTCTACCCATCTGTCAAGGGGCTGATATCCAGAATTTACAAAGAACTAAAACAGATCTACAAGAAAAAAACAAATAAGCCCATTCAAAAGTGAGCAAAGGATATGAACAGACCCTTTACAAAAGAAGACATACAGGAGGCCAGCAAACATACGAAAAAATGCTCATCATCACTGGTCATTAGAGAAATGCAAATCAAAACTACATTGACATATCATCTCACACCAGTTAGAATGGCAATCATTAAAAAATCTGGAGACAACGATGCTGGAGAGGAGGTGGAGAAATAGGAACACTTTTACACTGTTGGCGGGAGTGTAAATTAGTTCAACCATTGTGGAAGACAGTGTGACGATTCCTCAATGACCTAAAAATAGAAATCCCATTTGGCCCAGCAATCCCATTACTAGGTATATATCCAAAGGATTATAAATCATTCTACTATAAGGACACTTGCACATGAATGTTCATTGCAGCACTGTTTACAATAGCAAAGACCTGGAACCAACTCAAATGCCCATCGATGATAGACTGGATAGGGAAAATGTGGTACATATACACCATGGAATATTACACAGCCATCAAAAATGATGAGTTCATGTCCTTTGTAGGGACATGGATGAACCTGGAAACCATCATTCTCAGCAAACTGACACAAGCGCAGAAAATCAAACACTGCATGTTCTCACTCATAGGCAGGTGTTGAACAATGAGAACACATGAACACAGGGAGGGAAGCACTACACTCTGGGGTTGGCTGGGGGAAATGGGGAAGGGATGGGGGTGGGGAGGTGGGGAGAGATAGCATGGGAAAAATGACAGATATAGGTGAGGGGGAGGAAGGCAGCAAATCACACTGTCATGTGTGTACCTATGCAACAATCTTGCATGTTCTTCACATGTACCCCAAAACCTAAATGCAGTAAAAAAATTTAAAAAAAATTCGGTCAAAAAATCGTTATTTTTCTTTTAATATACTTGGCACATTTTACAGATAGGCTCTTGAAAAATCTTTAAAATGGAGGGAAAGCTACACATTAAAAATATTTGTTTTGCATTTCCTACATTAGAGTAACATTCAACAATATTTTGTGTATCCTAGTAAACACATAAAAATGAAGAAAATACGTATTTTTACTTTTGTTATATGAGAAACTGCCTAATTTATTCTAACTTGCTTTTCTGTGTAAATTTTTATCTTAGATCTATTTCCTTGTCAATTCATGTAGTGCTTATTTATTATTTTACAGTGACTGTCCTTGTAGTTCACTGAATGGTTGTACAAAAGACTTTTAAAATCATTTCAGAGTAGCCATTTAGTATCTCTCCAAGATTTTACTACTGCAAACAACATCATAGGAAATGTGGCTGGAGAGGTCTCTGTGCACTTTGCAAGTAGTTACTTTGGATATATGCCTAGAAGGAGATTTGCTAAATCAAATGACACATGTACTCTAAATTTTGCTAGAGATGTGAAGTTGCCAACCAGAAGAAAATCAGTATCAATTTAAGTCTTTCACTAGCTGTGTATGAAATTATGCACTTTCCATCATCATTTTCCATAGGAATATTATCATATTAAGAAATTTCGAAAGAAAAGTGATGAAAGAAAATCGTATATCAATTTTTCTTGAAATAAACACTTTCCTTATAAATACTGACGTTGAAATCTTTGTATACATGTATTGGCCATTAATATATCTTGTGTATTTAATCTGTAATTTTGTTCTCATATTCCTTGGCTGTTGTTTTTACTTATCACAATTAATTACTTAAAATTTTAGGCAATTAAAATACCAAAAAAAGAGGTAAAGTCAACCCAAATCCCACAAGGAAAGAAAATGATTATCAACTTTTAAATGTTCTTTTTATGCAATTGCATGAATTAAAAACGATCTTTTTATGCATGAAATTTTTCAAGAAACTTTCATTTTATTCAAACATAAGATGTGGTCATTTATTACATGAAATGTAGAAATCAAACTATTTTAAAATGTTATGCTATTCACCCTTTGTATGGTTGTACTTAATTATTTAACTAATGTTCTATCAATGAATATTTAGAATGTGGACATCTATTTGATGTTATAAGCAGCATTGCATTGACAATCCTTATGTGTGTACCTATTTGTGTGTATACAAGCACACACACACCCTTTCTATATTATCATCTTAGGATATGTTCATTGACCAGAAGCAGCTGAAGCAAATGATATGCACAGTTTAAAAATGGCATATATTATAAAACCACCTTTTATAAAGCTTGCAAAAATTTACAAATTACTACAAAACAAATAACAAGTTCCTGATCTATAGAGTTACTTTTTCTTACTCAATGATCAGTTACAAAGCTAAAGTATTTCATTAGCGCTTTTATTTGAATTGATTTGTTAATGTGGTTAACATGATGAATATTTATTAGACAATTGAGTAATATGTATTTCTTTATGAGTTATTCATGTTCTTTGGCTACATTTCATTTCGGAGTTTTTTTTTTAATACATATTATGAGAGTGCTTAAAATGTTACCAGTGACAAGATTGCATATATATTTCTCAGTTTATTATCTTTAAAACATATTTGCACCATATACAATTTGGAACATTCATATACTTTCATCTAGAGTAGCATTAATAATAGGTACAATTAGTCTTCTTATTAATTGGACAATGAATTTATCTGAATCAGCATTTAAAAATTAAATAGCAACTTATTTGTCGCTGAATTTCCAGGTTAATCACATCTATAGGTCTTGCACTAGTATACTATTGTTTAATTAAATTTATCATAATGCATTTTGATAACTGGGTGAAAATTTTTATTTGTGGGGAACACTCCCGTGTGAGACCCCTAAAAGGCGTGAGTCTCACTATACGGTGAGTTTGATCCCAAACACAGTTTCCTACTGGAGGCAGTCGAGCTATCCAGAATATAGGAACTGAAAGATGATTGATCAGTTTCTAATATCAACCACAATATCGTTTGGGCCTAAAACTATGCGTTGCTGCTAGACCAAGTGACCCCCTACCAGCAACCAGTTCCTGCTTTTTAACCTTTTTTATGACTCTCTTTTAAGAATAAGTTTTAACCTTTTCTTTACTTACCTGACTGCCTAATGGTTTAACTGTCGATATTTGCAAAGCAAATGCCACCATAAGGGATGGCTTTGATTCCTGACTCAGAGATTCCTGAATGGGAAATTGAGTTAAGCTGAGTTAGGAGTAGACAAAGGAGAATCCGGTTAAAGGATATTCTGATGAGCAAAACCAAAAAACTTTTCACATCTCAGTTCTAAAACAAGATCAAACCGGAGATACCTGCAGCCAGGAGGAATAATGTCTGGATGCAAACAAGCTTTGTGATTACAGGAAATTCTGTTACTTTTTACAGCCACTGATTGTGTATCTGACTTTTCAATTGTATAGGCCATGTAAGGTATACATTTGCATTTCCTCCTGCAACCATTGTGTATCTGATTTCTCTATTGTATAGGCCATGTGAGGCATACATTTACATTCCTCTTGCTATGATGTAAACCAGAGCCAAGAAAGTGTATTTATTCCTGGCATTTGAAAAATAAAATTTGCTGTTTAGGCACAGCCTATCAGCCCTCCAGACGCCTCGCTTTCTCTCTCTCTCTGTCTTTATTATTTTCTCAGGCGCACTCCCTCTTCCAGGTATTGGGACCCTCTTGCAGGTCGAGAGACCCCCGGGCAGACATGCCTACCCGTCCGGACGGTCCACGACATTTATTAGTGTTTATTTCGGACTTATTTTTATTAGTCTGTTTTATCTCTATTTTGTCTTATATTAGTCTTTGTTAGCCATATTATTTAATTAAATTTCTGAGAATGTATTTTGATAAATGGATAAATATCTCTCTATATTGGTCATTGTTTTAGAAATTTTGAGCTATTTTATATTTTTGACTTTCAAAGATGAATGTTAAAATCATTTGTGATTGAAAAATGGACAAATGATCTAAATAGACATTTCTGAAAAGAAAACATAGCCAATACATATAAGAAAACATCCTCAGCATCACTAATCATCAAGGTGCCGCAAGTCAAAGCCACAGTTGAGCATCATCTCATTCCAGTTAGGATGGCTATTATCAGAAGCAAATGCTGGTGAGAATATGGAGAAAAGGGAATGCATATGCTTTTGGTGGGGATATAAACTTACTACTAGTAAGGCCACTTGGGAGAACAGTATGGAGGTTCCTCAGAAAACAACAAACAGAATTACAATATGGGTCCAGCAATCCCACTCCGGGGCATTTATCCAAAGGAAAGAATACTAGTGTATCCAAGAGACATCTGCACCCCCCTATTTACTGGAGCACTATTGACAGTAGCCAAGATATGGAAATCAACCTAGGTGTCCAACAGCAGATGAGTGAATAAAGAAAATGTGGTATATGTACACAACGGAGTACTGTTCAGTCATAAAAAGTAATAAAATCCTGTCATTTGTGGCAACATGGATGAAACTGGAGGATGTTATGTTAAGTGAAATAAGCCAGGAACAGAAAGTTAAACACTGCATGTTCTCACTCAGATGTGCAAGCTCAAACAAGCTGATCTTGTAGAAGTGAAAAGTACAGCGGAGGATACCAGGGGCTGGGAAGGGTAGAGGGAAGGAAGAAGATAGGGAGAGATTTGTTAAAGGATACAAAATTATAACTAGATGTAAGAAATAAGTTCCAGTGTTCTCTAACTGTTAGATGAGTAAAGTTAACAATAACATATCATTTTAAATAGCTGGAAGGAAGATATTTAATGTTTCTAACACAAACAAATGATAAATGGTTGAAATGGTGGATATGCTGATTATCCTGATCTAATCACTATACATTATATGTATGGAAACATCACCATGTACCCTACAAATATGTTCGATTGCTATTTGACAATTTAAAAAAATAAAATTAAAAAAAAAACTTATTTGTAAAGCATCAAGTACATATAAAACTCATGAAAACATTTTAATGTACAGAAGTATTATTGGGCCAGGGGTGATGGATAATCCCAGCACTTTGGGAGGCCGAGAACAGATCACATGAGGGCAGGAGCTTGAGAGCCTGGCAAACATAGTGAAATCCCAATCTCTACTAAAATTACAAAAAAAATTAGGTGGGTGTGGTGACAGGCACCTGTAATCCCAGCTACTTGAGAGACTGAGGCATGAGAATCATTTGTACCTGGGAGGCAGAGGTTGCAGTGAGATCATGCCACTGCACTCCAGCCTGGTTGATGACTGAGACTCTCTCTCAAAACAACAACAACAATAAAAATATTATTGACAAATTCAACGAAATCTCAGTGAAACTACAATGGATTTTCTGGATAGAAATCCACAAACAAATTCAAAACTTATGTGAAAATGCAACATACCTGGAAAAGCAGAAACAATTTTGTAAAAAAACAACAGGATGACTTGTGCTTCATTAACTTGTCTTAATGTTAAGAGTTGTCATGAACCAAAATGATTGTAGCATTTGCATAAAATAGACAAGTAGTTCGATAGAACAGAATATATTGTCTAGATTGGTTCATGTCTATATAGTAAATTGATTTTTATGCTAATTCTATGTGAAAATGTAATATTTTCAATAAATAATTTAATTTATTAATAAATGTTTATTTATTGCAATATAGGAATACTAGATCATCCACTGAATATCTTTTAGGAAAAAAATTAAATTTTACCCTTACTTCATAGCATAAACAAAAATTAACTTGAGGTGGGACTTACGATGATCGATGGTCACAATAACACTTAGAAGCATAAAACTTTCCAAATATTATATTTGCAAATTTAGGATGGGCAAAGATTTCTCAGCAAAATGTAAAAAGCCCAAGCAGAAAAAAAAAAAAGAGATGTTAGACTTGATCATAATTAGAAATTTCTCTTTTCAGAGCTACTATTGAGAAAGCAAACAGGGAAGCCCCAGACTTGGAGACAATATTTGTTATACATGTATCTGACCAAGGGTTTGTATCCATAATATATAAAGAATTATTTTTTAAAATGAAGAATTCTTACCCATCAGGAAATGAAATGGAAATTTTAAAAATTGGGTAAAATATCTGAGCAGAAATTTCACAAAACAAGATACAGGATTTTCTAGTAAGTACTTATTATTTTTCAGGAAAATGAAAATTCACAAAATGAAATAACACTGCACAGGGATTAGAATGATTAAAATAAAAATGACTGGTGAAAATACTGTGATTGGTAGATCTTAGATGACCCCTAAGTGTTCTCACATTTTCACATAAATGCTCTTGTGTAAACTCCTGTTCTTGCAGAAAACCAAACACTGCATGTTCTCACTCATAAATGGGTTTTGAACAATGAGAACATGTGGACTCAGGGAGAGGAGCATCACACACTGGGGGCAGTTGTCGCGGGGGCTAGGGCAGGGACACTGGGGTGTGGAGGAGGGTGGGGAGGGATAACATGGGGAGAAATTCTGGATATAGATGAAGGGGGAATAGAGGCAGCAAACCACCTGGTTATGTAAGCACCCATGCAACAACCCTGCATGACCTGCACATGCACCACAGAACCTGAAGTAAAATAAAAAAACACGAAAGCTCCTGTTCTTGAATAACTTCCTTCTAATTAAACAATATGGCAATGTGGAAGCAATACAACTTTCGAGTTGTGAAGAGAAGGATTTATATCCTTGCAGTCTTTGTATTAGTTACCCAGGGCTGCCGTTAACAACTTATCACAAGCTAGGGGATTTGAAATAACAGAAATGTATTCTCTCATGGTTCTGGAGGTAAGAAGCCTTACATCCCAGTGTCAGCAGGGCCCTGCTCCCTCTGAAGGCCATAGAGGAGGAGCCTTTCTTGCCTCTCCCAGCTTCTGGTAGCTGCAGGCTCTTCTTGATGCCCCTTAGCTTGCAGCAGCCTCATCCAGTCCCGGTGTCTGCTATCATATGATATTCCGCTTTTGGGGGATTTCTATGTGGCTAAATTCTCCTCTACTTATACGAACATCCTTGATTGAATTTAGTCTACTCTAATTCAGTGTGACCTCATCTTAACTGATGACAAAGACCTTGCCAGGAACCTATGTGCAAGTAAGATCCAATTCACAGATTCTGGGTGGGTGTGTATTTTGCTAGGATTCTATTCAGCCTGGTATAATCTCCTTTCAATAAATCTATGATCTCAGTTTAATAACGAGAAAAAACATCAGACAAACTAAAATTGAAGGACATTCTACAAAATATGTCACAACTATTCTTCCAAACTTTTAAAATTGTAAAAAACCAAACCAAACCAAACCAAAACAAAATAAAAAAAAACAAAAAACAAACAAACAAAAAAACACAAAACATAAAGCTGCCACATTTCAGAGGAAGGAAAGAAAACATAGTGACTAAATATAAGATGGTAACCAGGTTTGAATCCTGGTACAGAGAAAATGGATATTAGTGGAGAAATTGACAGAATCCCAATAAAGGCTGGAATGCAGTTGATGGTAAGTTTTTAATGTTTTTGATAGGGAGCTGCGGTGGCTCAGGCCTGTTGTCCTGGCACTTAAGGAGGCAAGGCTAGGCATTCAAGGCTGCCTGGGCAGCGTAGAAACCTCTCATCTACATAACCACAGTTTCTGATAAATATACCAAAGACATGGTGAGGGCTTTATGGGAACAATCTTATTCTTTCTTTTAAATACATCTAAAAAGATTCCAAAAGAAATGACTTATATTTTAAATGCAAGCTGCAGGATAGACTTGAGAAATTTAATTTAGATTGGATGGTTTCAGACAACTTTTTCTGTGAGAACTTTAGGCTGCAAATAGAAATACAAATCCAGCCAATCCTACCAGAATTGTGGGATGAAGTCTCCTAGGCAAAACACATGACCAGTGAACAGGTATTGTGGGTGACGGATGCTTGCAGTCTTGGAGAGGATGAAAAAAACTCAGAGTGACAAGCAGGTGAGATGGAGCCTAGCATAAAATTAAACTGAGCAGCAGGCTTCGAACAGGCCACGCAAAAAATTAGAATTAAAAAGAAAGGAAGACAGACATTGCTATAGCACTTCCTATGTGTTAGAACTATTTTAAGCATTTTTCACACACTAGCACTTTTCATTCTTGCCACAACTATATATGGTGTGTACTCTTATTATCTTCCATTTCTCTGGTAGAAAAACTGGTTCAGAGAGTTAGTCACTTGTCTGAAGTCATTCCATTACTAAAAGACAGAGCAGTGGCCATCTGGCTCCACAGTTTGTATTTATCTACTACATCCTTTCCCTGAATATAATGGAAGCCCTGCTGACTCATTCTTCCTTAAAAGACTAAGCTATCAACTCAGAAAAGAGATAATGGTGATTCAGGTGAGATGGAGAGAAGTGGATGGGCTTGAGGAAACTTCCAGATAGAATCAAATGCAACTGATGGTATGTTAGATGCAAGTAATGAGCGAGGAGACCATGTCAAGAATGACCATCCAACTTCTGGCTTTACTGGGTTATTTGCTAAAGTGGGAAATGGCAAAAGAAGATGTTTGGTGAGGAAAATTATGTTTGCAGTGGGAAATCCATGTGGGTCTGCAACAACCTCAGTACTTCACTCTCAGAAAGAGGAATTTGACTGAGGGGGTCATGAAGCAGAGGGAGAGACTGGGACAAGTTTTAGAGTAGGAAGGAAAGTTTACTAAAAAGTTTTAGAGTAGGAATGAAAGGAAGTAAAGTACATTTGGATGAGGGCCAAGCAGGCAACTTGAGCGATTCAATTGCCTGGTTTGATCTTTGACTTGGGCTTTTACATGTTGGCATTCTGTGTGTGCAGCAGCATGCCCGTACTTAAGGAAGGATAAAAGTGCAGTGTGTTTACTGAAGTTATTGAGGTGTTCTCCCCTTGCCAGTTGAGCATTTCTAGAGGAACGTCACATACCAGTCAAACTCCACCATCTTACTCTTCATGTGCATGCTTGAGCCTGCTTCCCCAAATTCTGAGATTTTTTCATCTTATCAAGAAGCTTCGGATCACCAGTTTCAGGTGTTTTCTATTGGGAGACTGCCTATCCCTGGCACAGGTTGCAATCAATTATTATTTTGGAGAGAAAGTTTAACCAACCACCTCACCATCACCTGATGGTTGCCTGACATTTCTCGAGGTGGGAGGGAATACTCTCTCTTGCCCTTCTTATATTTGACTAACTTTCTGACAATTACAGATATTTTTTCTATTAAGTTTGAGAGGCTAAAGAAATGTCAAGATAGATATGTAAAGCTCAAGTTTTGGATGTGTAAAGCTCAAGTATTGGATCATTTTCACCCTTCTTCCCCAACATGAAGTATGTGAGAAGAATTGCCTGACTGCCCAGAGGATGGGAAGACAGCCAACTCCCATGGACAGGTGCTTAGACTCTCCTCCAGGTCACCATAAGTCACTGTCTCTGGTAGCTGGTCAGGTGTATTCTCTGAGAGCTCTGTCTCTAGTTAATATAGTGGGTGTGTGTGACCACACCCAGCTAATTTTTGTATTTTTAGTAGAGGTGAGGTTTCACCATGTTGACCAGGATGGTCTCGATCTCTTGACCTTGTGATCCACCCGCCTCTGCCTCCCAAAGTGCTGGGATTACAGGTGGGAGCCAGGTGGCTTTTTCTTGCTGACTAGGTCACATCTTCCTTATTGTTTGTGCTGCAGCCCCACCTGAATACATAGCAAGTATGTTGATTTACCCATTAACTCCTCCTATGCCCTATTTAAGAAAGAGCATCCCTTCCTTGGATGTAGGAGAAAGGTTCCATATTCAAAAGAATTTCCCGGACAAACAGAACCAGCAGGAGATAGACAGATATGGATCCATAGATAACTAGATAGGTAGATAATAGATAGTTGGGGCTGGGCACGGTGGCCAACACTTATAATCTCAGCACTTTGGGAGGCCAAAGTGGGCACATTACCTGAGGTCAGGAGTTCAAGACCAGCCTGGCCAACATGGTGAAACCCTGTCTCTATTAATAATACAAAAATTTAGCTGGGGGCATGGTGGCACACCCCTGTAGTCCCAGTTACCTCAGGGAGGCAAGAGAATTGCTTGAACACAGGAGGTGGGCATTGGAGTGAGCCGAGATCAGCCAATGCACTACTCCAGCCTGGGTGACAGAGTGACACTCAGTTTAAAAAAAAAAATGTTGGATAGATAGATAGATTCATTTAAAAAATTGAGTCATGTAATTATGGAGGCTAGGATGTTCCATAATCTCCCATCTGAAAGCTGGAAACAGGAAAGCTGGTATAAACGTCTGATCTTTAAAATTGGGGAAGTCTATTGTGTAAATACCAGTCTGATAGCAGAAGATGAGATGAGATGTCTTAGAGCTGTGAGGAAGGAAAAAAGGGATAAAGGTCTCTTTTCTCGGTCTTTTGTTCTATTCAGGCCCTTAGTGGATTGGATGATGCCCAACTGTACTGAAGCAGGCATTCTACTTTACTGAATTCTCTCATTCAAATGCTTACCTCAAAGGTGGTTCTCAGAAGCTGGCTGGGAGGGGAAATTATGGGGAAATGGAAAATGAAGATCAAAGGGATACAAAGTTAGAGTTAGTGTGGAGGAATGAGTTTTAGTAATCAATTGCACTGCACGTTGACCACAGTTAATTTAATAATGTATATTATTTAATTGGTGAAAGAATAGACTTTTTAATATTCTCACCCAGAAAAAGTTAAATTGGACATGTTAATTAGTTTCATTTAGTCCATGATATATATAAATATATGTCAAAACATTACTTCGTATCCCATAATATGTACAATTATTATTTGTCAATTAAAACAATGACAGTAACAAATGCTAATCTCAACTGGAAACATCCTCATAGACATACCCAGAAACAATGTATACTCTTGGCACCCTTTGGCCAGTCAAATTGACACAGAAAATTAATCTTCACAGGTTCAGAAGTAGTTAATCAGGTCCTCTCATTAGACACAATGCCATTGTTACTGTGATGCAGGCAACGCATGTTCAGAGAGCCAGGGAATGAGACCACTTTGCTGTCAGCTGTGCCCTCGATCTATTTTCACTCTGAAGGGGAGGTCGGACCACATAGTGAGCCACTTGCCTTCCCTTCCTCTTTACTCTGGAATCAGAGAGGATTTATTTCTCAGTCCTTAATGCCTGGGACTTTATGTTCTTTTTTTTTCCAAAGCTCATAACCCTCATCCCTTCTCTCTGGGTTCCCAAATGCTGAAATATCTCCAGGAGAACATGAATTACTGAGAGAATGAAAATACACATCTGTAAAAATATGGTTTAATTATTTCAAAATAATTTTTTCATTGCACCCATCATTCACAAATGTGTTTTTGTTTTTATCCCTCCATTACTCAGCAGGAATTTACCTGCTGGAAGAGATGGTTTCTAGCCATTGTTACTACTTTTCAATTTTAGGTATAAATTAGAAAATTGGATGAAACTTTTAGCTTCCCAGATGAGAGAATGTTTAAAGGGGTCCAGTGACTTGGAGAGTGAATGTACTTGAGTAAAAATGTCTATAGTTTACAGACTGAAGATGAGATGAGACAAATGGTGTTTATCATGGGATATTGAGAAGTTAAACTTATTCAACACAACATTTTAGTGTTTGATTTGATTGAGACACTCTGTAATAATTACTGTTTTGAACTATAAAATATAAATATAAAATTTATTTTGTTGGTTTGTGAAACTTCAAATCATGTGTTGAATATCTGTAATTTGATACATTTTCAGATTTCCCTTTTCATACCTTATTGTCAATAAAGTATTCTAGAAATCTCTACAGACATTGATTGATTAAATCTTGGCTTATTCAACACAAAATTACATTTTATTTCTATTGAATTATGGTTTACACAAAAACAATAAGATATAAGGCAACTTTGTAAACAGTCTCCTAAATTCCGTTTTCACCAATCTATCAAAATCTGACAAACTTCGTGAAATCAACATTCATGTATGCTTGCTTATCCTCTAGTTTTGCGTTACTTTGATATGTCTCCTGGCTTCAGCCTCCTCCCTCATTTATAGTAAAAAGAAGTCTTCCTTTGGCTTATGCTATTACATTATCTTTTGTGAGGAAAGAAAACTATGTTTATTTTACTGAGGAGACAAATTGGAGGTAGTGGAGTGATTTGTTTACAGTCACAGCTTTTTCCATGCTAGGAATATTATTTCTTAGTTCCTCTAGTAAGTAAATTCTGTTATTCTTTTATCATCTAGTTTTTTCCAAATCTAAAACAAATTTCATGCTCTTTTACCTTTCTTTTAAAAATATTTTTAATTTTTAACCTTTGTGGGTACATACTAAGTGTGTATATTTATGGGGTACATTAGATATTTTGATACAGGAATACAATGCATAATAATCATATTAGCATAAACAGTGAATTCATTACCTCTAGCATTTATTCTTCCTTTGTGTTACAAACAATACAATTTTACTCTTACAGTTATTTAAAATATACAGTAAATTATTGTTAACTGTAGTCACCCTGTTATACTATCAAATACTAGGTCTTATTCATTCCTTCTAACTATATTTTTGTCTAAGTATATTTTTTTCTAAGTATATTTTTGCACACATTAACTATTTCCACCTCCCTCCACCATTACCCTTCCCAGCCTCTGGTAAACATCCTTCCCATCACCATGAGTTCTATTGTTTCAGTTTTTAGTTCTCACAAATAAGTGAGACTATGCCATGAGACTATGAGACTCTTCCTGACTTATTTCATTTAACATAATGATCTCCAGTTCCATCCATGTTGTTGCAAATGACACTCTTAGTTATGACTGAATAGTACTCCATTGTGTACGTGTACCACATTTTCTTCATCCATTCTTCTGTTCATAGACACTTAGGGTTGCTTCCAAATAGTAGCCATTGTGAATAGTGCTTCAAGAAAATGGGAATGCAAACTTTTGGAGGGTATATGAGTGGGATTGCTGAATCACACTGTGGTTCTCTTTTTTGATTTTGAGGAAACTTCAAACTGTTCTGCAAAGCGGTTGTACTATCAATAAAAGTGTAGTAGGGTTCCTTTTCTTCCATATAGTTGCCAGTATTTATTATAGCCTGTCTTTTGGATAATTGGGGATAGATGATATTTCCTTGTAGTTTTGATTTGCATTTTTCTAATAATCAGTGACATTGAGCACATTTTCATATACCTGTTTATCATTTGTATATCTTCTTTGTAGTAATATCTATTTAGATATTTTGCCTTTTTTTTTCTGAGACAGAGTCTCACTCTGTCACCCAAGCTAGAGTGCAGTGACATGATCTCAGCTTCCTGCAACCTCCACCTCTCAGGTTCAAGCAATTCTCCTGCCTTAGCCTTCTTAGTAGCTCGGATTAGAGGCATGTGCCACCTCACCTGGTTATTTTTTGTATTTTTAGTAGAGATGGGGTTTCACCATGTTGGTCAGGCTGATCTCGAACTCCTGACCTCAGGTGATCCACCTGCCTTGGCCTCCCAAAGTGCTGGGATTACACGCGTGAGCCACTTGGCCCAGTTCTTGCCTATGTTTTAATTGGATTATTAGATTTTTTTTTCCTACAAAGTTGTTTGAGTCCTTTATATATTCTGGGTGTTAATCCCTGGTCAGATGCATTGTTTGCAAATATTTTCTCCCATTCTATTCATTGTCTCTTCACTTTGTTGATTGTTTCCTTTGGTGTGCAGAAACTTTTAAATGATGTCATTTCATTTGTTCATCTTTGCTTTGGTTGTGTGTGCTTGTGAAGTATTACTCAAGAAATATTTGCCCAGTCCAATGACTCGGAGCGTTTCCCCAATGGTGTCTTACTAGTTTCAGAGTTTGAGGTGTTAGATTTATTCTTTTACTCATTTTGATTTACTGTTTCCAAATGGCAAGAGATAGAGGTTTAGTTTCATTCTTTTGCATATGGATATCCAGTTTTCCCAGTGTGATTTATTGAAGAGACTGTGCTTTCCTCAATGCATATTCCTGGCAATTTTGTTAAAAATGAGCTCACTGCAGGCCTGTGCATTTGTTTCTGGTTTCTCTATTCTGTTCCATTGGTCTATGTCTCTATTTTTTGTACCAGTACCATGCTGGTTTGTTTACTGTAGCTCTGTAGTATAATTTGAGGTCAGGTATGTGATTTATCCGATTTTGTTCTTTTTGCTCAGAATAGCTGTGACTATTCTGGGTCTTTTGTGGTTTTTTTATAAATTTTAGATTTAGTTTTTCTGTTTTGTGAAGAATGTCATTGGTATTTTACTATGGATTGCATTGAATCTGTAGATTGCTTTGGGTAGTATGAAAATTTTAGCAATATCGATTCTTCCAATCTAGAAATATGGAGTATCTTTCCATGTTGTGTGTCCTCTTCACTTTCTTTCATCAATGTTTTATAGTTTTTATTGTAGAGATCTTTTATTTAGTTGGTTAATTCTTAAATATTTAATTTTATTTATAGTATTTAAATGTAATTACTTTCTTAATTTCTTCTTCAGATTGTTCACTGTTGGCCTATAGAAATGCTACTAATTTTTGTATGTTGATTTTGTATCTTTACTACATTTGTTCTAATAGTTTTTATAGGGTCTTTAGTATAAGATCATATCATCTGTAAACAAGGATAATATGACTTATTGTTTTCCAATTTGAGTATCTTTGATTTCTTTCTCTTATCTGATTGCTGTAGTTAGGACATCCAGTCTACGTTGTGTAACAGTGGTGAAAGTGGGCATCCTTGTTGTGTTCCAGATCTTAGAAAAAAGGATTTTAGTTTTTCCTCAGTCAGCATGATATTAGCTGTCATTCTGTGGTATATGGCTTTTAATCGTTCAGGTATATTCCTTCTATAACCAGGTTTTTGTGGGTCTTTATCACTAAGGGATGTTGAATTTTATTAAATGCTTTCTGAGCTGTTAGTTAAAATGATCATATAAATTTTGTCCTTCATTCTGTTGATATGATGTATCACATTGATTTATATGTGTATGTTGGATCATCTTTGCATCTCTGGGATAAATCCCATTTGGTCAAGATGTGTTTTTAAATGTTTTGTGAAATTTAATTTGCTAGCATGAGAATTTAGTTTGCTATGAGAATATTTGTATCAATTTTCATCAGGGATATTGGTCTATAGTTTTCCTTTCTGAATATGTCTTTGTCTGGTTTTGTTATCAGGGTAATGCTGGTCTCACAGAATGAGGTTGGAAGTACTCCCTCCTCTATTTTTTAGAATAGTTTGCATAACATTGGTATTAGTCCTTTGCTAAATGTTTGGCAGAATTTAACAGTGAAGCCATTGGGTCCTGGGCTTTTCTTTGCCGAGACACTTTTTATTACACTTTGAATCTCATTACTTGTTATTGGTCTGTTTGGGTTATTCATCTTTTATGTGTCCAGGAAATTATCAATTACTTCTAGGTTTTCCAATTTATTGGTACATAGTTGCTCATAGTAGCCACAAATGATCCGTTGAATTTCATGTTATTGGTTGTAATGTTTCATTTTTCATCTCTGATCATATTTATTTGGGTCTTCTCTATTTTCCTTTTTGTTATTTAATGTCAAAAACCACATTACTTTTGCACCAACCTAATAGTCTGGCTACAGGTTTGTCAATTTTATTTATAGTTTCAAAAAAGCAGGGTTTCTGTTCCTTTACCTTTTGTATTGTTTCCTTCATTTCAATTTCATTCATTTCTGTTATTATTTCTTTTCTTCTCCCAATTTGGGGTTTGGTTTGCTCTTGCTTTCCTGGTTCTTTAAGATGCATCATTAGGTGATTTATTTGAAGTTTTTCTACTTTTTTTGGTATAGACACTTATGGCTATAAACTTCTCAGTTAGTATTGCTTTTGCTGTATCTCCCAGGTTTCAGTATGTTGTGTTTCCATTATTACTTGCTTCAAAATATTTTTTAAATTTCTGCTTAGTTTCTTCATTGACTCAGTGGTCATTCAGGGGCATATTGTTTAATTCTCATGCATTAATATAGTTTCCAAAATTGCTCTTGTTATTGATTTCTAGTTTTATTCCATTGTGGTCAGAGAAGATACTTGATATAATTTGAAATTATTTTGAATTTTTAAAGATTTTTCTGTGGCTTAACATATAGTTTATCCTTTAGAATGACCCATATGCTCAGGAGAACCGCGTGTATTTTGCAGCCATTGGATGAAATGTTTTATAAATATCTGTCAGTGCAGATTAAGTCCAATGTTTCTCTGCTGATTTTCTGGGTCATCTGTCCCATGCTGAAAGTGGGGTGTTAAAGTCTCCAGCTATTATCATATTGGAGTCTCTCTCTCTCCTTAGCTCAAATAATATATGTGTTGTATATCTGGGTGTTGTACCCTCTTATGGAATTGAACCCATCATTATTATATAATGACCTTTTGACTCTTTTTTAGTTTTGTCTGGAAACCTATTTTGTCTGATAGACACATAGCAACTCCTGCTTTTTTCTGGTTTCCATTGATGTAGAATATGTTTTTCTATCACTTTATTTCCAGTCTCTGTGCATCTTTGTAGCTGAAGTGTGTTTCTTGTATGTAACAGATTGTTGAGTCTTGTTTTCTTATTCATTTAGCCACTGTCTTTTGATTGGAGAGTTTAATTTGCTTACTTTCAATGTTATGATGGATATGCAATCAGTTATTCATGCCGTTTTGCTATCTGTTTACTGATTATTTTATTGTCTGTCTTCCTTGTTTCCTTTCTGCCTCTGTTCTGTGTAGTGAAGGTCATTTTCTCTAGTGGAATGTTTCAATTTCTTGCTTTTTATTTTTATTTTTTGTATTATTTGTTGCATGTTTTTTGATTTGATATTACCATAAGTCTTGCAAATAATATTTTATAATCCATTATTTTAAACTGATGACAACTTGACACTGATTGCACAGAAAACAAATTACCCACAAACAAAGAAAAAAACTAATAAAAACTTTTACTTTATCCCCTGGCTTTTTAACTTTTGTTGTTTTTATTTATATCTTATTATACTGCCTATCTCTTGAAAAGTTGTCATAATTTTTTATATGTTCATTTTTTAGTCTTACTACTAAACATATATTTTATACATTAGCAATTACAGTATAATAATATTCTGAGTTTTTTCATGTACTTACTATTACCAGTGAGTTTTATAACTTTAGATGATTTCTTGCTCACTAACATTCTTTTCTTTGAGATTGAAGAACTCCTTTTAGCATTTCTTTTAAGAAAGTTTTGGTGTTGATGAAATCCCTCAGCTTTTGTTTCTCTGGGAAGCCTTTATTTTGCCTTCATGTTTGAAGTGTATTTTCACTGGATATACTATCCTAGGATGAAAGATTATTTTCCATTTATCACTTTATGTCTTGCCCCTCTTTCCTAGCCTATAAGGTTTCCACTGAGAAGTCTTTTGCTAGACATACTGAAAACCTATTGTATGTTATTTGTTTATTTTCTCTTGCTGCTTTTAGAATCCTTTCTTTTTTCTTGAATTTTCGGAGTTTACTTATAAATGTCTTGAGATAGTCTTATTTGGGTTCATTTTTCTTTGTGTTCTATAACCTTCTTGTACCTAAATATTGATCTCTTTCTCTAGGTTTGAGAATTTCTCTGTTATTGCTTTGAATCAACTTTTTACCAGTATCTCTTCTCTATCTCCTCTTTAAGGCCAATAACTTTTAGCTTTGCTCTTTTAGGGCTATTTTCTAGGTTTTGTATGTATGTTTCATTATTTTACAATGTTTTTTTCTCCTCTGTATATTTTCAATGAGCCTATCTTCAAACTTACTAATATTTTTTCCCCTTGGTCAATTCTATTAAAAATCTCTGATGCATTCTTTAGAATGTCATTTGCATTTGTCAACTCTAGAATTTTTACTTGATTCTTCTTAGTTATTTTAATCTCTTTGTTAAATTTATCTTATAAAATTCTATATTTCTTCTCTGTGCTATCTTGAAATTCACTGAGTTTTGCCAAAACAGTTATTTTGAATTCTCTGTCTCAAAGTTTACATATCTCTGTTTCTCAAGGATTGGTCCCTGGTGTCTTATTTGGCCTGTTTGGTGAGGTCATGTTTTCCCGGATGATTTTGGCATTTGTGGATGTCCACTGATGCCTGAGCATTGAAGAGTTGGATATTTATCATAGCCTTCATTGTCTGGGCTTTTTATACTTGTCCTTCTTAAGAAGGCCTTTAACCACTTGAAGGGATTTGGGAGTTGTGATATAAGTTTTTGGTCATTGCAGCCATATCTATATTGGGGGAATCCCAAGAATGATAATATTGTGTCTCTTTCATACTCAGGTATACTACCTGGATAAGATCTGGAAGAATTATCTGGATTATCAGGAAAAGACACTTGTTCTCTTCTCTTACTTTCTCCCAAACAAATGCAGTTTCTCTCCATGGTGGGCTGCCGGGAGCTGGGGAAGGGATGACACAAACACTGCAGTGGCCACCACCACTGGGACTATGTTGAGTCAGGCCTGAAGCCAGCACAGCACTGGTTCTCACCAAGACCTGTGGTAACCACTGCTCTCTACCACCTATGTTTGTTCAAGGACCAAGGGCTCTACAGTCAGCGTGTGGTGAAACCAGCCAGGCCTGTGTCCTTTACTTCAGAGTAGTAAACTCCCCCTGGTCCTGGGCAGGTACAGACATGCTGTCCAGGAGTTAGGGCCTGAAGCTGGAAACCTTTGGAATCTACCTGCTGTTCTATTGTGTCTGATCTATTCTACTGTGGCTGATCTGGCACTGACACCACAAGAGGAACTCCTTCCCATTTTTCCATCTCCTTTCCACAGGAAGAGAAGAGACCACCACCACCCCAGGTCTTTGGTAAACGCTGCGTGGAGATGACTGATGTTCACTTATGGCCCAAGGGCTCTTTGGTCATCTTGAGGTGGATGCTGACAGACCTGGGACTCTCCCTTCAGGGTAGTGGTCTCCCCTCTGTCCCAGGGTAGGTTCAGAAATGTTATCCAGGAGGCAAGGTGTGGAATCAGGATTGCAGTTGCCTGTTTGGTGCTCCGTCCCACTGTGGCCACGCTGGTACCTATGCTGCAAAACAAAGTCCCCTTTACTCTTGGATCTCCATTTCTTAAGCAGAAGAAGTTTTCCCCCATAGTTACCATAGCTGGGAATGGGTTGGGTCAACCTAAAGCTAACAGATATCTGAGTCTCACACAAAGCCCATATCAGTACCATCTGGCTACTGCTGCTTCTGATTCACGACCAAATGCTCTTTAGTCAGCAGGTAATAAATCCTGCAAGGACTGGGCTCTTTCCCATGAGGCAACAGATCACATTTTAGCCCAGGGTGTGTCTGGAAATATCATCCAGAAGCTAGGGCCTGGAATGGAATCTGGAATGGAATCAACTCAGCCTGTTGCCCTGTCCTCCTGTGGCTGAAGGAATATCTAAGTTGCAAGACAAAGTCTTCTTTACTCTTCCCTCTCCTCTCCTTAGGCAGAGGAAAGGAGTCTATCGTGGAGCTGTGAGCTGTGCTGCATTGGGTTACTGCAGGCGGAGTGGTGCAAACATTCCCTTGGCTTCCCTAGCTGGTGTATCACTGGGTTGTGTGTCCCACAAATTGGTTCTCAGTCTGGTACAGCACCAGGACTTGACAAGGCATTAAAGTTCTTGTTCCCTAGACTGCCTTTTTTGTTGTTGTTTTTTGAGATGAAGTTTCACTCTGTCACCCAGGCTGGAGTGCAGTGGCACAATCTTGGCTCACCACAACCTCCACATCCTGCATTCGACCAATTCTCTTGCCTCAGCCTCTTGAGGCTGGGACTACAGGGGTGCATCTCCATGCCCCTGTATTTTTTTTTAGTAGAGACAGGGTTAATTTTTGTGTTTTTAGTAGAGACGGGGTTTCACAATGTTGCCTAGGCTGATCTGGAACTCCTCACCTCATGATTTACCTGCCTCTGCCTCCCAAAGTGCTGGGATTACAGGCATAAGCCACTGTGCCCAGCTTGACTGCCTTTCAAGATTATTTGGAACTCCAGAACACTGGTTCTCAGTGGCAAGGCTTGCCAGAAATCAGGTTCTTACCACTGGGATGAATGAATCCCCTCTGGCTATGGACATTATGGAGATCTAAACGCTCCTTCCAAGGGCCTCCAGCTGAGTTCTTCCTGGTGTTGCTTTCCACTGTAACAGGCAGCACTATGTACCAATGCAACGTCTCACAATCACTGTGCTCTCCCTCCCTCAAGCACACAGATTCTCTCTGCATGCCACCCAGCTGTTTCCAGGGAAATGGTGGTGCTGGCAGTTGAAGACTTTCTTCCATGTTTTCTTCAGTGCCTCTTTTTCATATACATAAAAATATTTTCATGAAAGAATAAATGAAAAGGATAGATATATAGAGTAGGCATTTAATTTATATTAATTCTATTGTTGTTAGTCTCAATTGCTTTCCCTGGTTCCTTAATGCTGATGGGACTGATATCTACCAGCTCCTATGTGGCAACATTCTCAAAACAATCTTAGTTCCTGAGGCAATCTCCAATGCAGTAGAACCTGTGTCAATGGGCTTACTGCCCCTGACTCTCAGCATAAAACAAAAACAAAGATAACAGGAACCTGAGATCAATACATTGTGTCTGGATATGGATTTATGAAGTTGCCACGGGTTTGTTTCTATATTGCTTCTTGTATCTACTTGGCAGTCTGTCATTCTGAGTTCCCTCTTAATCTCTTTTTCCCCTTTGTGATGGTCGAATGAGTACATGTAGTTCTAGAATAGTTTCTGCTCTGAAGACTGTCAACCTGCTTTGTATGAATAGTCAGTACCATTCATTTGAGACAATTTTATTCTTTATTTCCTTAAATAATTTTATATAAAAGAGAAATATCTCATTTTTGTTTGGATGGCTATGATTATGGATGAGATTGTATTTTAAGCAGTTTGAATGCCCTTAGAAAATTATTTCTCTGAATTTCATCCATCCAACCCTAGCCGTTTCTGGAAAATTTTCCCAAGGGTTTCATTCATTTGCTCATCATGGTAGAGGACGTTTTGCTTCAAGTGATGATTGCTTGGCTTCCCTCAAGTTTGCATTGTCTTGACATCCAAGCCTGTGTATATAAATCTGGATGGCTAACTCTAGCAATTGGGGTCTCAGAGGTGCTAAAATAAATGAGCAGTTGATAATTTCAAGTAAACCCTCTTTTTCTCTTCAGCTTCCGGGTGATTTTTTCCCCAACATTAAACGAATATAAATAAAATTCCTTATTTAATCTCAAGCAGAAAATTCACTTGCTTTAATTAAATATGTAGCACTACAATATAAACAGATAAATACAGAATGAATATTTGGGGACACTGAGTACTCTAGGTAGATGTCAGAAAATGGAATACATAATTCTGAAGTGATTTATGTGGTAATTTGGTATGTGTTAGAGAAGAGGAAATGGAAGCGTCTATTATAGAGCTATTAGTTTCTCAATATAGCCAATTTTACCTGAAAATCACTTTTTATCTTCATTGATCTGTCCCTGGGGCTATTAATTGACTATAGAATTCTTTGAGAAATACAGATATGTAAACTGAGTGATTGTTCATAAAATTAATACTTTTTCGCAAAGGTATTTTAAATACTGTTTTACTATTTTATAATTAAATTAGACCCTTACATAAGAAAATTGGTTAAATGGCACAACAAAGCTTTTTCATTGTTAATTAAGTCAGGGAAATCAACAACATATACTTTTTATGTTTTGACCAGAATATTGTTTTTTAAAGTTTTAATTCATGCTCTTTCTGCTTTGAAAACAGAATTATAATCTGTGCTTTTGCTGAGTAAACACAATTCTTGCTTACTGTAAAAAATTTAAATGCCCTAAAAAGTATTCTGTTGTTTATCCTCTTGAAATAGCAACTGTTAGTTTATTATATGCAATGCTCAGAATTTGGCAATTATGTGTACAACATATACAAGATTATTCTAAATATTCTGTAGTGTTTTAAATTTTTCTTTAAATAAGGGGCAGTTTTAAGTGTCAACACAAATATTTCTTCCTTATAATTTCAAAGGATACTAAATATTCCATTGAACAGGAATACTACAGTTCCTACCCACCTCCCAGTTCTTGAATGCTTAGACTGTTTTCCGTTTTTGATTAAGGGTGGAGGGTGAAGACTGAGTAGGTACCTGTTGGATACTATGCTTATTACCTGAGTGACAAAAGATTTACATATAACTTGCACATGGACCCCTGAAGTTAAATTAAAAAATAATAAAATAAACTTTCAGGCAATTTGAGTAAATTATGTTAATGATTTAAATGGAGGAATGACATATGTATGATACAGTACATCCCAAATGCTTATCTAGTGTGTAGCTCACTGATTTTATATATGTATGCACAAATGTACACAGGCTTAATAACTGCCAATATCAAGATACAGAACATATCCAGAATCACATACGATTCACTCCTATGTGTTCCTATTTCATAGAACACACATATACACCCCAAAACTAACTGCTATTTTGATATTCTGACTTCCATGTTTTATTACATGTGACTGTGTTTGAATCCCTCATTATAGCATATACCATATACTTGTTTGTATCTGGTGTCTTTCATCCAATATATTGTCTTTGAAATTTGCCCATGTCGTGTGTACCAATAGTCCACTCCGTTCTGTTGTTGCTTCATATTCCACTGCATAAATACGTCCCTCACTTCTTGATGATTTTGGCTGAAGATGCTGCTGCTGTTATGAACATTCACGCTCAATTCCTTGTGTAGATCTGGGCATTCATTTTTCTAGGGGCAGAATTGTTAGGCCATGTAGTAAGAGTATGTTTCACTATATGAGATCCTCAAATTCTTTTTACAGGTAGTGCTACCATTTTACAGTCCTACTACATACGTAAGAGGTTTTGCTTTGTTATACACACTCATCACTACTTGACGTTGTTAGTCATTTTAGCCACTTTTGGTTACCACAGTGAAAATGTAACTTCTTGCATGACAGAAGGAATAAAAGCAAGAGTAGTTTATTAGGAGTGTGTAAAACATAAGGTCTTTCTAGAGTTCCTGAGCTGTTTAATGCTCTATACACATATATTTTGAAGTTATTCCTGGCTTCCATTTATTTTGAGATTTTTGAGAAACATTTTAGCTTTTGTGTTCTTAGGATTGAGAATGTTTCTTGCTGTTACTAGTTATGTGACAATTATTTTATAGTCATCATTTTTTATCTGCACTGAAAATCTTGATCCTAGCTGTTCATATGGGTCTCTACAGTTGAAGTTAAGCTATATACACTGTGTTTAATTGCCTTTTGGAAAAAAAGATTACACTGTTATTTGGTGCTAAAGAGAAATTACTATGTATAGAAATGGCATAGAAACAGAGTAGTGGACAAATACTGCTTTTTGTGACAATTCTATTTGCTGTAAAAAGAATATCTTCCATTGTCCCCTTTTTGGCCGATATCTAATGTGTTAGTATTTTAATTTCTTTCTATGAATAAGGGATATAAATGATAAAATTATTTGTATAAATAATTCTAAAAGAGCCCTCAGGATAAGAACAAAAAAATGAAACTTATTATAGAAAAACAGTATGTCATAGTTTTAGTTTTTTCTTAATGCTACATCAAAGAATGTGATTTGTAAAATGTGTAACATGTTGTATTTGGTGAATTACCACATTGCCATCTACTCTTTTTTTTTTTTTTTTTTTTTTTTTGAGACAGAGTCTTGTTCTGACATCAGGCACCAGGCTTGAATGCAGTGGCACAATCTTGGCTCACTGCAATCTCTGCCTCCTGGGTTCAAGCAATTCTCCTGCCTCAGCCTCCCAAGTAGCTGGGACTACAGGCGTGTGCCACCATGCCCAGCTAATTTTTGTATTTTTTGTAGAGACGGGGTTTCACGATGTTGGCCAGAATGGTCTTGACCTCTAGACCTCGTGATCCGCCCGCCTTGGCCTCCCAAAGTGCTAGGATTACAGGCGTGAGCCACTGTGCCCGGCTGCCATCTACTCTTTTAAGTTATTTATGCTTTTTGGTACCTTGTCTATTTCCCCATCTTCCTCCCTCCAGGTTCAATTTGGGCTGGTGTCTTAGCAAAAAAAATCATGCACTCTCCACCTGGGAATTAGAAAATCTGTTTTCTAGGTAAAGGCCATTTAGCAAGTCTAGGACTGTCTACAAACAGCATTGATGGAGTGAGAAATTGGAGGAAATGGAAAGCCTAATGACAATCATTCTAATTTTCTACTTTTCTGAATTCACCTGCCCATTTTTTGTGATTGTTTTTGCTGCTATGACAACCTTCTCTCTCTGACCTCTGCAACTATATGTCAGTTGTTTTCTGTAATATTTGTAACTGCAAGGGATACAATTTCATATTTGTAGGATTATGTTTTTCAGAGGCATTTAGAGTTCAGTGTTGCTAATTTCTTTACTCTTTTACAACAGATCTCATGATTAGTCTCCTTATGCTGAATTACAGAATTTTCACTTCCCATGTGGTCTGAATAGCTGGTAATAACTCCCCAAGAAAGATTTTTCCTTTTGCTTACCTGTGTGCAGGGCGGTGTGGTCATCGTGTAGCCTGTTTTTAACACCCCACCACATTTTTAGTTTGAAGTTGAGTCATAAAAGGAGTTTGACTTGCTGAACTCTATACAAAGCTCTATACACTGAAAAAGCATTGCCATTTTTAGTGGGTGATTCCTTTTTCTTGAAGAAATTGAAGGATCAATCCAGAAACTGTTTCAGAGAATTTCTTAAGAGCCCTAAAATGTTTTTTATGTAGTAGGCCTTATTATTGCCGTTTGGTAAATATTTTGCAATACGGTATATTTTGACCTTTAATATATGCTGAGGGATGCCTTTTACTTTAATCCTTAAACTTTGAAATTGATTTACACATCATATAAAGTGTTGACATAGGTAGGGAAGAGTGAGAAAAAATGACAATGAATTATATTTCTGTTTTCCTTTTCTCCTGGGAAGACTAATGTAGGTGAAATTTTTCATGTTATGTCTTAATTTGGGGAACTCTGCATAATCTTGATATTACATGTTAGTCTGGGTCATAATAAATTGCTGGTTTTGTAGGTCACAGATGGTCACAAATGGCAATTTCAAATGGTTCAACATAACACAAAGGAAGAAAAGTTAAATTCTGTAAAAATATAACAAAAAGAAATGATAAATATCAATGTTTTAATTATTATGATAGTGAACTAGAAATTAAGAGACTGTTACTCATGCTGATATAATATTTTTTTCTCTGTGTTATATATGGGTGTACATGTGTGTGTGTTTGTGTGTATGTATGTGTGTGTAATTAGCAATTAGGTTAACACCTCTAAAGTAAAAAACATATATTTGTTTGGCTAAATAATTACTGTCAAAGCTGAAGGTCTATAACATTGGAAAATTCATTTAACTCTCCAGAGCTTTTTTTCCATTTTTAGTAAAATGATGAAAATAAAACCCTATTTTCCTACTGTTGAGAGTAGATGATAAAATCATAAAAGGAAGTAAATCTAAGACATACATAACGCAATAGATAATTACAATTATATCATCTCTAACAGTTTATTTAATGAAGTAAGATAGATTTGTGAACTTTTTGTTGCTGTTACCTGGAGAAAACATTTGAAGCTTAGATTTATTTATTACTATTCAAGGGTAAGATTTTGTTATAGGTAATTCATTTTATTTAGCCCTCACAATAACTCCATGATCATCACGATTTTGGTGCTATTAAGATTCTCCTTTTATAGATGAGTAAACTGAGTGTCAGAGCAGTGAGCAAATTTCTTAAGACAGCACAGCTAGGAAGGCCCAGACTGTGGTCAAGCCTGAGTGATCAGACTCTGGAGACCGGTCCTTCAACCCCATGTCGGACCAATGTCCTTCCTGCGTTCCCACACCATTTCCCAGCATCCCTTATCATTTTACTTTACAATTTTAAGATCTTTTTTTGTCCTTAATATTTCCTTCGCTTCTGATATACCCTAATTCACATGAGAGTATTTGAATTCAGTTGTCACTAGGCCGAATGTGGGATACTGGGATGAAGCTTTCCCCTTGTCCACACCCCAGTGCATCTGCTGAGGTTGCTGTGATGGGCAGAGGGTTTGTTCCGGGACTGCTTTCCCTGTGGTCAACACTCAACACAGAGATTTAGGTCCCAGACACAAAAAAAATGATGGAAGAGATATAACATACAGAAAGAATTAGAGGTTAAGTGATCTGCTTGAGAATACTTGTGATACAAGCTGATCCCATCTACATTTGTACAAGACAAGTAACCTTTAAGGGGAAAGGTAAACTGACATTGGAATGTATGTATCTAAGGAAGAATCTTTCCATGGCTTAAACATTTTTAGTGAAAAAACATTTCAAGAAAGATGGAGTGGCAAACTTCCAAAAATAAAATCAGGTACGTTCTGTCAATTTTTCTTTCTCATTTTAGATGATTCAATAGCTGACCACTAAACTGACATATAACGTATTTTTTTTAATGCTTAAAAATCGTCTTTTTGGTACTTCATAATTATCAGGCTAAATATAACAGAATAATTTACTTTATTGTTAAGCTTCATATTTTGTAAATCATGCTCTTTTCCACCAGCAGCCTCGCAAGAGATTTTCCTAGCTTCCTTCTGCATCTGAAGCTTATTCAGTTTAACAAAAGCTGCTCCTTTGTACTTGACAATCACAAAAGGGCATTGCAAGATTGCGATCCTTGGTGTGAGAGTGTTTTTGACTTGTTCTGAAAGAAGAATAAATGTCTCGGCTGAGATAGTCATTCTCAGAAACTATTACTTTTCTTGGCTTTTGAAAGTCTATAACTGATTTGTGCCTCCAAGTGTAAGCCATCCAAAGCCATAACAAAGATCACAGGACATAGCAAGCTTAATTAGAGATATTTTCTCTCTCCCCTCTGGAGAGAATCTCATCTGTCTTGCTCCTGATGTAATGTTTTCAACTACCACCAGTGCAAACCTAGCACACACTAAGTGAGGTCACAGGGTTTCTTTTTACTTTCCACAGAATTTTCAGCTGGAAAAATGTTTATTTCTAATCTGCAGACCCTCAAAAATGTTAACTTAAGTTGCATTTTAGTTTTCTTTTCTTTTTTAATTCCTCACTTGGATTCTTTGTAATTACTGGTGGGTGCTCTTTTATTTACTGTGTATCCTTTAGGCAATAAAAATACTATTTTATCGGCTTTGCTTCCTGCATTAATTAATGTCTATATTCAGTCTCCTATTGCTTTTTCTCTACTATGATGCACTTAATTCGTGATGGTGAGATTGCCTAGGTTCATATTAGATGTTATATGAATGTTATTTACATAAAGACATTAAACTTTCTTTCAGTTTGTCTCCAATGTTAAAGCTGTTGGTGTTAAACCTCCAGTGTGTCATCACTAAGAATATTATAAAGCTAAAATAGTTATTAATTCAACTCAGATATTGTATACAGACACAGCCAAGATCAACAGTCTTTTTGATAAAATAGAGAAAAAAATGATGGCTCATATACCTCCTATGATTACATTCAAATATTTATTCAACTTTCCAAAAATAATTGGTGAGGAGCTTCTATGCCCCAGTCACCTGTCTGGGGGACAAGGATTCAATCATAGACACAAGAGATTAAAATCATTCCCTTGACAAAGATTAGTGACATAAGAGTTTGCTATTCTAGAAGTCAAAGAATTATGTTAGATGTTTGCTCTATGCCTTCTCTAACCATAGGCAAATATTAACTAATAATATTACTAAAATTTTGGAGGAAAACTTAAAAATAAATTTGAATATTATAAAAGGTATCAAAGAATAATATTATTTATTCAATATGATCATAATGTGACAGACGTATGCCCATTCATATTTGAAAATAATTTATATTTCATTAAAAAATAATTTTAATTATAAATGAATGTATGCCATTTAAAAAAAGCTACAATAAATTAGAAAAATACAAGGATTCCTGGATAATATTTTAAAATAACAGTCCATGGTTTTGCATTTTCTGTAATTAATTTTAGCTCATAAAACCTCCATTATTATGATTGGATTATGGAGTTGTAGTTTTCTTTAGAAAAATGTTGACTCCCTAAATCTTGTAACACATTTGCAGCAGAGCACATACATGACTATTTGCAATACTGCCACCTGAATGTATTTAGTTAAGATACTTGACTTACATTCACTGGCATCTAGATAGCAGAATTAATAAAGTGACACAATTGATAGGTTGGTGGCTATAATATGAGGCTAAGGAGTGGAGGGTACAGCTTAAAATCATCTCTTGCCACCAGTGGCATACCATGTGGTGGTGGGTGGAGGACACAGTTTAGAACTTATACTTGATGTTTTTCAAGAGTTTCTGGGGCACCTGCTTTTGGTTGTGTGCTCTTTTATCTGCTTCATATATTTTATAGTTAAATAATCTAATGTCTGGAATATATTATGTCATATAAATCTTTTTGTATCATATACAAAATTTTGATAATTTCAAACCAATGACTGAAGAACAGCATGTCAGTAACTTGTAAGTAAATTTCCCAAAACATTCACTTTGTCAATATATAACAATTGTATCTAATCCAGGAAAATAAGATATTATAAAGAAAATAGAAAATAAGTGTCTACAATAAGAAGAAAATAGGATATGAAAATTAAAATACAGTAGATGATAAAAATTCTCCATAAATGTAAATCACAAAGAAGAAAAAAACTTTACTATCTCTGAAACCAAATTATATAATTTTAAATAAGCAGTTGCAGATATGATAAAATTACTTATTCATTACTTCAAACAACAACCAAAACACTGGGAAAATCTATGAACAAAATCAAAATAAATAAGCAAATTAGAAATAAATGAAATGAAAAGTTAAACAACCCAAGACATAAATTGGAAAAGAAGGCCAAATCATTATATTGTGCTAAGTTACAAAATCACCCATGGAGAAATAAATTTGACCAAAAATGTGATAAGTCACTGGAAAAAAAATAACAAAAGTAATAAATTATCTTAAATGATATAAAATAGATCAGAAAGATAATTTTCTCTGTAAAAGATGAGTTTAAAAATCCATTATATTTTAAAAGATACTTTGAAGAAACAGCATGCTACATGAACATTTAATATTTTAATCCAGTAATTACTTTGGGAAGTAAAAGATGTGAATCTACATTTTCTTTTCTTTTTTATTTAAACTCTTGAGACAAGGTCTTGCTCTGTCACCCAGGATGAGGTGTACTGACATGATCATAGCTCATTGCAGCCTCAAATTTCTGGGCTCAAAGGATTCTCCTACCTCAGCTTGCCAAGCAGCTAGGACTACAGGCTTATGCCACTACCACTGTCTCATTTAATTTTTAAAATTTTTTGTACAGATGGGGGTCTTGCTATATTCCCAAGCTGGTCTTCAACTCATGTTCTAAAGTGATCCTCCCATCTCAGTCTTTCAAAGTGCTATTACATGCATGAATCACTGCACTCAGCCAGAATCTACATTTTTAGTAGACTATCCTGTACCTTCAAAAATGTGTTCAGAGTTTTACAATCAAGACATATCTTTATAAGATTATTGGATATTAATAATAGATAGAAATAAATTCTCAGGGTTCTACACAAAAAGAACACATTTTCCTCAATGGAAAAAAAAATCAAGTTGGCATTACACTCTAACGAAATCAGCTCTTTCAATAAAATTAACGGAAAAGTTTGAAGAAAAATTTTATATTCTGTTGAGATGTCCTTCAAAATTTAAATCTATAAAATATTTTGAATATATACAAATTAAGGTAATATTGAGTCATGAAAGATGCCAAGAAGTCCACTAAGAGACCTAGTTCATTCAATCAGGAGTTTATGGGAGAAAAGAAAGTGGTGAAGGAAAGTGAATATATGTAATTGCAGATCTAATACTAAAACAAATATGGGAAAATAATATGTAAAATTGATATAACAACACAGAAATATCACAATGTGAAAACTGAAAATAGGTAAGGTAAACCAAAAGAGAAAGTGACACAATCTTACTCATTGTCACATAGTTAAGATGTCAAATAAGTCACTTAAAACTAAAACCAAATTTTAGACACATAATAAGAAAAAGAGACCACAACCACTAGAAAATATATTAGTCTGTGTAGAGAAAATGGCACAAAAATGCAAGCATCTGTAATGACTCAAAATGAAGCTAAATAGCTAAATAAATTAATGAGAGTCTGCATGGAGAATAAAATCACACAAACAAGATAATTTAGTGAAGTGAGAACAATAAAATCATTTATGTAAATAAAGACCAACAGATTTCATTCAGCTATTAAGAAACAGAGATTTCAAACTGGCTTACAAAACACAACCCCAAAAATACTATACACAAGAAACATCCCTAAACTGAAGGAAATCAGAAAGTTAAAAATTAGATAGGTTAAAAAAGATGAGGTTGGGGGAAATAATAGAAAAGCAAAAATTATAATCCTCATGTCAGGAAAATATTTAGTATTTGGACAACAAAGCATTAAATATGATAAAGAAGATGGTGTTATGCTGAATACTATAATCAAAATGAAGCTATAAAATGATTGATATCTGTGCAAAAGTAGCACAGAAGCCAACTTTATAAATTTGTGGTTCCAGAAAGTATAAAAAATATTAACATAGCTTCTACATTCAAAATAAAGAAATAAGGTATAATGTGATCAACATAATAATTGCTTTCTGTGATCTGTATAATATAAAATAGACTGCAAAATTGATATGGTTTGGCTCTGTGTTGACATGCAAATCTCATCTTAAATTCTAATTCCCATAATCCCTATGTGTGTAGAGAGGGTCCAGGTGGGAGGGGATTGGATCATGGGGCTGGTTTCCTCCATTTTGTTCTCATGAAAGTGAGTGAGGTCTCACAAAATATGATGGTTTTATGAGTTTGACAGTTCCTCCTTAACATACTCTTCTCTCTACTTTCACCATGTGAAGATGGTCCTTGCTGTCTCTTGTCCTTTTGACATGATTGTAAATTTCCTGATGTCTTAACACAGCCATGTGGAACTGTGAGCCCATTAAACCTCTTTATAAATTATCCAACCTCTGGTATTTCTTTATAGCAGTGCGAAAACAGACTAACACAAAAATTTAGCTTATATATCTTAGGGGTATATTTATATTTTATATTATTATCCAATAAAGAATGTATTCTTAAGCATAAAATAACTACTTAAAATTCATCAAGTAATAGTTTACATGGAAAAAATAGTAGAATAAAATAAAGCTCTAAGAACACAATTAAGTTATAAGTTAATAACAACTTCTTCCATCTGACAATTTTAAAACTCCTTCCATCTGACAATTGTAAAATTCTCTAACAGATTTTTGTAGAATATGGACATGAAAATTAAAATTATTAAAATGTCAAAAACACTATCCATCTAAATTTTTGGATTTATTTCAAACTATGAAAAAAGAAAAACCCATAGTCAGAAGCATGTATTTAAATAAAAACGAGAGAGTTAAATTAGTTTAAATAAATTTCTAGCTTGAAAAGCTAGGAAAAAAGTGAAAGTAAACAGAATATCAGGAAACAAATATAAAATTATCATATTAATTAGATAGGAATCAAGAACAATTTAATCACTAAATAAAATTGAAACCACTGACTAACCTACCCAATAAGAAAAAGGAAAGCAAAAATAAAGTGAGAAATGATAATAAAGAAATAAATTATTTAAATAGAATTTTTTTAAATTGAGAAATTATTTTAAACACCTCTCTGAAGGTAAATAGAATAAATAGATAATTTCCTATTAACACATAATGAACTAAAAGTGAGAGGACTGGAAGTGGAAAAATATTTTCAAGAAAATTATAAACTAATCACAAATATGAATATCAACCCAAAAATTCTAAATAAAATAGCAGATGAAGAAAAAAAGGCAGAGTACATTGTAGGTAAATAGGCTTATTTCAGAAAAGTAAGCATGTTCATTATGCAAATCTTTGATAAAGTTCTCTATATGATTAAATCAAAGGCAAAAAGGCATTCTCCTTTTAGATGCTAAAAAGACCTTAAATAAAATATTAAGCTGTTGATAAAATGCTAATATCTCTAATACATTTAAAAAAAAAAAAACCATGTAAAATCTGGAAAAGATGGCAAGAACAAAGAACAAATCTGACCGAAAATATGAACAGACAAAAGTATATACAAATGACTTTTGAACATAAAAAAATATGGTCACCTTCAGTCATAATAATTAAAATTCAATTTGAAACTTTAAAATAGCTTTGCTCCTTTTGTACATTGACAAAAATTGTAAGAGCTGGATAACATAATTCTGCTGGTATTGCTGTGCAGATACCTACCTTCTTATTCATTGCTGGTGTTAGTGCCAGATGGTATGCCTTATGAAGAGAAATTGTGTGATATCTAATCAATGTACATTGCCAATTTGCCCCTGGAAGTAGCAACTTTGTTTATTTATTTATTTATTTTCTTTAGATGGAGTCTCACTCTGTTGCCCAGGCTGGACTGCAGTGGTGCCACATTGGCTCACTGCAAACTCCGCCTCCCAGATTCAAGCAATTCTCTATCTCAGCCTTCCAAGTAGCTGGGATTATAGGCATCCACCACCATGCTTGGCTAATTTTTGTATTTTTAGTAGAGATGGAGTTTCACCATCTTGGCCAGGCTGGTCTTGAACTCCTAATCTCATGATCCACTGACCTTGGCCTCCCAAAGCACCTTCATTTCTAAGAATTAATACCAAAGGTAGAAGGTGAGAAGAAACAGGTGCAAATTAGTATTCATTGTGACATTATTGTTAGCTGCAAAATATCAGAAACTACATAAATGCACTGTAGTTTGATTGAATTAACCAAGGTATATACATGTAATGTAATACTATGTGTCTCTTGAAAAGAGATCTCTATAGTATAGACTGAGTTCCTAGATACATTGTCAAGTGTTAACATCGTGGATAGAGTGTACTTCCTGTCCTATGTGGTTATTTGTGTTCCTCTCTCCCCACAAAAAGCCACAGGAAGAATAGCCAGAAACAGTGTTGTGCAAAAGACGTGATACATGGGGTAGGGAAAAGAAGAGACCTCCTCAGAGCATAATAGTTTCGACTTTTGAAGTGCATTCATTTTCTAAATCTTCAAAAAATAAATTTGAATACACAGAGAAGAAGGAATCTTACCACTGTTAAAGAAGAAAGTCACACTGGACAAGATGAGCAGACAGAGGTTGATTTTATTGTAATATTATTGCCAGCAATAGGGTACTGAGCACAGATCAACTCTGGATACCAGCAAGAACTGGAATGTTTTCAAGATCTGGGGCTGGGGGGAACCGTAAACCAATTTTGTTTGCCAGTTGGCCTTAACCAAAAGAAAAGTAAACTTTTTATTTTCATGGTAGGAGGTTAGAGCAAGGTGCCCCACTGCAGCTAGGCTCCTACCCTCCCTCGGAGAGAGAGGAGCGTTCCATCATCCTTGATGATTTCATTTCAAAAGTATGGCTCCTAGGTCTATTCTTGAGTTGCAAAAGTGAAAGAGGCTTTTAAAAAGATTTGCATTTCAAAAGTTCAGAGATAGGATTTACAATGAGAATTTTTCTAAAGTAAATGCTTTAAGAAAAGGGAAATCAGAACTGAAAGGCAGGAAGAAACCTGTCTAAAGTTTACTTAAGCTGAGAGGAATGTTTAGGCTTTCTTGGCCACCACTTAGCTCTATGTCAAATTGATGAAGTGATTATGACAAAGAAGGTATATTAGTCAAGGTCCTCCAGAGAAACAGAACAAATACAGGCTACATAGATACATAGAAAGAGCGTGAAAGATTGGCTCACGTGATTACCAAGGCTGAAAAGTCTATGATCTGCCATCTGCAAGCTGAAGGCCCAGGAAAGCCAGTGGTGTAGTTTCAGACAAAGCCCAAAGGTCTGCAAACAGGGGAGTTGTGAAATCCCGGTCTGAGGCTGAAGGCTTGGCTAGCAGGAGCTCAGCTGCCAAAAGTCAGAAAAAGATGGGTGTCTCAGCTCAAGTAAAGAGAGAAAATTCATCCTTTCTCTACCTTGTTGTTCTATTCAGGCCCTCGTTGGAAAGGATGGTGTCTACTAATATTGGTGAGGGCTTTCTATCTTCTTTACTGTCTACTGACTCAAGTGCTAATTTCTTCATTAAACACCCTCACAGACATACCCAGAAATAATGTTTTGCCAGCTGCCTGGGCTTCCCTTATCCTAGTCAGTTGACATATAAAATTAACCATCACAAAAGGTAAAACATGATCCAAGAAAATTTTGGTATTGGATAGAATACAGTATTCTGACTGTACACTATCAGTGGGATGATTTATAATTACAGAAACAAATGCAAACTAATGTTGTTTGTATTTTACTTAGCTTGTTATTGGTACTGTGGTGGAAGTAGTAATGTTGATAAATATTTGTGTTTATTACAGAACTGAGCAAGTGACAACTAAATGCAAAATGTTTACAGTAGGTGATAATCAAATTCTAGGGTGAGACAAGGCAGTTATCAAGGACGTTAGTGTGAAAATTAGGGAAGTTTGGGTATAAACTGTGTATTGGATAATATTACCTCAATGTACTTTTGTTGTACATGATCATGGTTGCAGAACACAATGTACTTGTTTTGGAATACATGTTGAGATATCAAATGATAAAGTGGAGTGATGTCTGCAATAGAGCCTTAAAATTTCAGAATCGTGGTTGAGAGAGAGAGAGAGAGAGAGAGATAAGAGAAGAGTGAGTAAAGAAATGCACAAATGTGGCAATATCAATTGTTCATGTTTACCTAGGTAAATGTAAATAAGTGACGCTTAGTGTACCATTCTTTTTTTTATTTTTATTTTTTGAGACAAAGTCTTGCTGTGTCTCCTGAGATGGAGTGCAGTGGTGCGATCTTGAATCACTGCAACCTCGGCATCCCAGGCTCAAGTGATTTCCCTGCCTCAGCCTCCTGAGTAGCTGTGACTACAGGTGAGACCAGCACACCCACCCAATTTTTGTATTTTTTGTAGAGAATGGGTTTTGACATGTTGGTCAAGCTTGTTGTAAGTAGCATTTTCGATGCAGCAAAAGAAGTAGCACTAGAATATAAATTTCTCAGCAAGGCAATTTACTTCTATAGAAGGGTGCAGCTCACAGATGGAACAATGGCAAGCACATACCTGGACAGGGAGGGGAAGGGGTACTTCTGCCTGAAGGGTCACCCCTACTGCTCTGTTGTTCCCCTATTGGCTAGGGTTAGACTGCACAAGCTAGACTAATTCCAATTGGCTATTTTAAGGAGAGCAGAGGTCCCAGCTGGAGTGGCAGGGTGGGTGGTTTGGTAGGAAGGATGGTTACAGGCAGGTCAGAGCAGGTAGCCACAGGTGACTGAGGTCACAGAAGATGACTGGAGCAGGTGACTGAAGCAGGTGACCAGGATGAGTAAGGAAGGAGCCAGGAGCCAGGGGAACAGATGTGAACTGGTGGAGAAGGTTGTTTACTAAAACTACAACAAAGTTAAACTTTAAAATAGAGAATTAAAGAATAAGAGCGCTGAACATACTGACATACTGATTCTCTGAAGAGAAACTTGGGGTTCAGTACATTTAACAGGCTGGTCTCTAACTCCTGAGCTCAGGTAATCAGTCTGCTTCAGACTCTCAAAGTGCTGGGATTACAGGGGTGGGCCACCACGTCTGGTCCATAGCATTCTTTTAACTCCTCAATATGTCTAAAATTATCCAAAATTATAAGTAGGAGAAAATTAACCCCACCCGAAAATAAGTCACAAAGTGCATTTAGACAAAACTTCTGAAATCATTATTTTCTAAGTTCAAATGATAAAAATAGTCTATGCAGAGGCTGTATTCCAGATTTGGTAAAGCACAGAAAAAACAACCACAAAAAAGAAATTATAGTCTTCGAATTTGCAAAACAGACTATTGAAATTCACAGGGAAGACAATGGCCTTAAAGAAAAAAAGCTTACTCTTTCTAGGGAGAATTTTTGATTTTTGGAGAACTAGCCTTTGTGCTTCTCTGCAGGTTTTGATATATAAGTGTGCGCCAAACTGCAGAAGATATTTTGGATTGCTCAATTTTAGTAATGCTTGGGGCACCAACACTAATGTAATACACACATTTATAAGTTGTATGTATAGTTTCATAGTAATCTGTTACATGCATTAGAAATTTTATATCATACAATGAAAAAGAAGATAAACAGAAGTTCAAATGAAGATCATTTCAAGTGCCCCCTTAGACTCTGAGCCTTAGGCTTTGGAGGTTAAGTATCTCAACTGTTGGCTTTAGAAGTACAATGTAACAATGAAGGACTTTGTTTTACAGTACCAAATGAGGAAAAGTTCAATGGCTAATGGAGAATTGGAATAAACAGCAACAGATTGAAGTATAGATAAATATTTCTGAAAAGTGACTCATTCTTCAAGACAGAGTTTTGGTGGGGTGTAGCAAGGGAAGAAATCCCAGATAATTTAGCAGAATTGGAGAGTGGTGGGTCTTGGGCCTATCTTCCAAAGGTATAGTCCAGAGCACTTGTGGACTCTTTCCAGAACTGTGTGTACCACCTTCATCAGAGAATAGAGCTGCTATGATCATGTGAGCAACATGGCAGCAATGACTTAATACGTCTAGGGGATGAATGAAAGAAAAAGTCAGAATTGCAGTGTCTAGGGTTCCGTGATTGCAGTCAACAGGCAGATAAATGTGAACAGGGTCTCAGAAGAGGAAGATAAAGATGTGGGGTGGAATGGAATTGATTGAGTTTTAATTTTCAATTGAAAAATTTTAATTATGAAATACATTTGGAAAAAAAATTTACTGCATTTTTCCTGAAGCTGAAAGGATTATTTTTTTCTCTTATCAAATAGAGTAGAATTCAAAATCAAACTTAAATTGTTATAAAAAGTTACATTCACAAGATTAAAAAGGTGATGTGAAAATCTTCATCTGTTACCTAAATAAAATTACATTTTTCTTTCACCCTCTCACCAGAAATAGCCATCAACAGTTTTATCAGAACTTTCTTCTACTTGTTGGGATAATGAAAATAAAAGTCTTACATACATGCATCAAATGGACCATGCTTGAGAAATATGAATTGTTTGTCTAAGTGTTGAGGATACTGTGGTAACAAAATAAGACAACCCCCCTGGAGCTCTGTTCTAGCAGACTTGTTAATAAACCTTCAAGATTACTAGTTTAATTGAGGTCAGTTTTTAAAGAGGTTTTAGCAAATGAAGGGCAGTATATATTTAAAAATCATGGGAACCCTTAGTCCTAGATCTTTTCTTGTGAATATTGAGACTACTGTATTTTGCTTTTCTTGAAGTAGAAAAATAATGCACATCTTCATTACTCTCTCCTCCCTCCTTAAAAGAAAAAAAAAAAAAGAAAGAAAGCTTGGCATGTTCAAGCTTTTCTGCTCCCATCAGTGGGCCCTCAGGAAAGGTGGGGGTGAAGTGGTGGCATGGAATTAGTAGGCCAAGACGTGGCTCACTGGCCAGTGGGTTTTCATTTCAATATCGTATTTAAGGACATTATGCTGTGGTTACCCATGAACTTATAATGCTGTGATTTGTAGGAGTTTTATTTATTTATTTATTTAGCATTTTAAAATTATATTTGATTGTATTTTTATTTTAAATTTACTGCTTTTAATTTACATTTAATTTTCTCAATGTTTCGACCTATGTCAAAAAATAATAAAATAGTAATATTAGATTTTAAAAAATTCTTAAATTGTCTAGTTATTAGCAAAAGAAATTTAAACATAGGAGGATTTTGAAAATTCTATAATAAACCTTCTGATTTCTGCAAGCTGAAATTGAAGAATCCAATTTAAATAAATACATATTTAAATAGAGATTATGTTGACTATTTAAAGAAAACATTGCCCTTGTATTTCTATAAATGGGCCATCTTGATTATCTCCAATCAGGTTTATTTAGGACAACAATATAGTATAAAAATGAGAAAATGACCAAATGCATGTAGAACACGTATTTTTTTTTCTCATGAAGGAATTATGTTCTCTAGTGGAATCTATCAATTTCTAAATGTCTGTCAGTTCCAGGCAGAAATTATCCCCTGGCTCTTAACAGCCCTTTGGAGATCTGTCAAATGAATTCAAAGGAATTTTTATATTATGTCAGTTCAAGTTCCTTTCAAATTTATCTATTCTGTTCTTTGCTGTTTCCAATTTATTTTAAAGAATTTTAATGTGAATTAAGTAATTTTCCTTAGGAAATAACTTTATTTTGCTCACATTCTATTGTTTTATCATAATATCAAGCTCTTGATTTATTATCACTTTATATTTTTATTAATTCCATGGGTTTTTTGTTTGTTTTAGTTTTTTGAGACTGTGTCTTACTCTGTCACCCAGACTGGAGTACAGTGGTGAGATCACAGCTCACTGCAGCCTCAACATTATGAGCTCTAGTAATCTTCTCATCTCAGCATCCCAGGTAGCTGGGACTACAGGTGTAAGACACCACACCTGACTAATTTTTGTATTGTTCTTAGAGACAGGGTTTCATCATGTCGCTCAGGCTGGTCTCAAATTCCTAGGCTCAAGCCATCCACCTGTCTCAGGCTCCCAAAGGCCTGGGATTGATTACAGGGGTGAGCCACTGGACTCAGCATTAATTCCAATTTAGAAAATACTCAAGGGAATTTTCTTCTGCTTCTCCAAGTACCTTCTTGCAATTTCACTTTGTTATCAGATGTTTGCATTCTACATTTCTCTTAAAAATACATGCCCATGTACTGTTCATTTAAAAGCATGTATTTGGGCACACCCTGCTCTGTGTGCCATGCATTGTGCTTGACTCTGGAGACCAAAGCTGACTGGGTCCCTGTCATCATGGTGCTTACATTTTACTGGGAAAACGGACAATTTTAACAAAGATAAATGAAATACATATCAGATAGTGAAAAGATCAAAGGAGAAAAATTAAGACAGAGAGATTTGAAGTGTTGTGAATGTTGTTAAAGTTTTAGAGAGTGGTCAGGGAAAGCATTACGGAGGATATGACTTGTGAATGCAAACTTCATATTCTCAGCTACAGTGAATGGGCTTGGAGTGGCTTCCCATTTGTGGTGAGAGAGTGCAGCTGAGTTCGGGCTGTCCTGTATGGGGATATGGGCTTGGTTCTCTCTTTGGAGAGCTTCTGTGAAGACCTCTCCACAAGCCAGCAGTTGATCACAGGCATGCCACTTCAGCACAGTTCCCTACCTTATTGAGCACAGGCCTCTCAAAAATGGTCTCGGGTAGGCACTCACCCAGTAGAGTACAAATGAGAGAGTTCCCCTGGTGGTGCTGTTTTCCCCCTTAGTTTTAATAAAGAATTTTAACATTTAAATCTTTATCCACCTGGAATTTAGTTTTAAATGAGGAAGTAGAACTTAAACTAGATAATATTCTCCACCATATTAAAATGAAAAGGAAAAAAAAAATCTGCAACCAGAAGAAATTCTTAAAATTCCCCAAACCAATCGATCAAATAATGAATATTTGCAACATTGTTGGAGACAACTAGCTTTTTGAAACCATGTAGATAATTCTTACATGTTAATATGAAAAGAATGCAAGGGAAACAATTAACATATGGTAAAGCAGACATCCATGAACAGTATACCAATATTAAATGAAAATATTTACTTCATTTAAGTAGGTGAAAAAATGCTAAAATTCGCATGCTGTAAGAAAATGGAAAAAAAAAACTACAATGAGATAGCATTTACTTTCAGCTCAGGTTCGCAACAATAAACAAAATTCTGTTAATACACTTGGCGAACACGCAGAGTATGAGGCTCTCTTACGTATTTGGGAGGATCCTAAACTGGTACAGCATCTGTGGCAGACATACTTATGATCTCTGTCTCTGGGAAATTGGGCCCTTGAGTAATCTGCTTGAGTGTGGATATAACCTGTCACATCCTTCTAACTAAGAGAATACAATAGACGGGACATGCTTGATGATGTGTACATGATTATACTACGTGAAATGTAACTTCCTTTGTGCTGAGATTCTTATGCCTGCTTGTTTGCATTACACAGGTTGTCGTGTGTATGTGGGGTGGCATGGTTTACAATATAATGAGCTGAGGATGACCCCCAGGAGTTGAGGATGACTTTCAACCAACTCTGCAAGAAAATTAGTCTCCCAGTCCTTGGATGCAAGGTTCACAGTCCTTAGGTGCAAGAATTCTGTCCACAAACCTGGAGATCTTGGAAGAGGGTCCTTTCCCAAATGGGCATTCAGATGAGCTTCTAGCCTCAGCTGACAACCCAACTGCAGCCTTGTAAGGCTAAGTCAGGTCTGGACTGCTGTTGCACAGAAGCAGTGAGAAAATAAATGCATATAGTTTTAAACTCATAAGTTTGTGATTTTTTGGTATGCAGCAATAAAAATCTAATAAACCATCTATGCAGATAAATTAAATGATATTTATAGAAAGAAATATTAATAAACAATTTGAACCAATAATGCCTGCTTATGGAATCTGTCTTCTAGTTATAGTACAGATATGTGCAAAGACATATGTACAAAATCATTCATTGTGGTAAGTTTTCTGTAACAGTAGCTTGGGCCAGGTGCAGTGACTCATGCCTGTAATCCAAGCACCCTGGGAGGCCGAGATGGGTGGATCTTCCAAGTTGAGGAGTTCAAGACCAGCCTGGCCAACATGGTGAAACCCTGTCTCTACAAAAAATACAAAAAATGGCTGGGCATGGTAGCGCACACCTGTAATCCCAGCTACTCAGGAGGCTGAGGCAGGAGAACTGCTCCAGCCCAGGAGACAGAGGTTGCAGAGAGCCAAGATCATGCCACTGCACTCCAGCCTGGGTGACAGAATGAGATTCTGTCTTAAATAAATAAATAAGTAAACAAATAAATAAACAAACAGTAGCATGGAAAAAGTCCTCCATACCCATTAATAAGCAGCTAGTCATATTTGGATAGATTATAAACATATGACTAGATGCTTATTATAGGAACATTATAAACAATAAGGATAGTATGTATATTTAAAACAATCTCCAAGATGATCTTTCAGTAAAAAATCGTTTGCAGAATAGTGTGCATGAGTATGCTGACATCTGTAAAATGGCAAAATAATACACAGAATTAAATTCATATATATGTAGATTATAACTAGAAAAAATACTTTTAATTGCAAAAACTGCAATAACTTTTGCAGCAACCTAATACATAGAATTGGTAAAATGGGTTGCCTCTTTGAAAATGTATGGGAGACTGGAGGACAAGGCTTAGAAAACAGTTTTTATTTTATTTTGTATCTTTTAGATTTTTTTAAAATGTGGTATGTGAATTTCATATTCAAATAAATTATTGTTTATATTTATTTAGCATATATATTTTACAATATATATATAGCAATATATTTTACAAAATAATGGTCTTAAACTTCAAGAAACTATAGCTAACTAATGTTTTCTAGATTGTATGACTGTGGGGTTAGTAAATTATTTGATGGTTAATGTACTTTTGAAATTCTTGATGTTGTCAATGTTGTTTCATTTACTTTTTATGTATGTGCTACATTATTTATTTACTCAACAAATAAATATTTGAGTGTTTGCAAGATGTTCTGCTACTTTAGGTTCTGTGAGAAATTCATACATGAATAAAATAAAGTCCCCAGTCCCAGGACTTTATATCTAGCAAGGGACATTAGAGCAGTAACAACTAACTATAATCAAGAAAATATGTGGACAGAAACATAAATGAAGCATGAGAGGCTTGTAAGCTTTTATAGAAATTTCTGTCTCCTTTCCAGGGTGTTTTAGATCCAAGAAGGAGAATAGATTGAATCTGATGCTAAAGTATAGATGAAATATCAAAAATTTAGATACATTAAAAAGACATTTCAAACAGATGGGATGAGTCAAGCCACAGGTCTGTGGGAAACTGTCAGACATTCCTGGGAAAATGGCATGTGGGCATTCTGGCTAGAAGGCAGAGTTCTTGTAGATGTTCTTGTAGTGAAAAGCAGGAATAATGGCAAGGAAGAACTTTTTAGTAATGACTTGTGAGGTTCCTTGAAAGTAAGAAACTTTGTTCAATGTAAAGAAATGATGAGCAATATAAGATTTCCGAGCAGAGTAATAGAATAATCAGAACTGTGAATCAGCAATATTTTTCTGACAGTGGTGTTGAGGAGGCTTAGAATGAGATCAATTTTGGTTCCCTTGAATTTTTTGTTGTTGTTGTTATATATGACTTAAAATTGCAGCAATCATGTGAAAATATGAAAGTGTTGAGGGAAGAGACCCTTAGCACTCTTAAGCATCTAAGACCATCCCCTCCTTCTCCACTGCATTTCAATAGGAGAAGTAAAGGCTCCTATTCAAAAGGATAAGTAAGATGGGGCGCCACCTTAATCGCCCTCCTATAGATTGCAGGCAGGGTGTGGAGGAATCTTTCCGGAAGGCATTGTTTTTACTTAAACATGATGAAACCCCCACAATACCCCATGTCTACTCCTAAGCCCAAGACCCTTTCACATGTAATTTCTAGAGTTGTGAGCCTTTAAAGGGTGAGGGACTTTCTCTGTGAGCTGGAGCTTGGCTATTGCCGCAGCTTGCTGCCTTGCTCCAGGCTGAATAAATCACCTTTTCCTTCCCAGTTCGGTGTTTGAGAGGTTTGTTTCTTGTAGCCGGTCCTGCTTCAGTGTAACTAAGTAGTGTTGAGTTACTCTAGCTAAAGATTTTGGAATAGATATGATTTTCAGAAAAGGTGGGGCAGAGGAAAATAACATTTGTAATCAATGAATCAATCATTCATTTGTTGAGTAAGTGAATAATGCAGCAAGTACGTAGAAAGAAAAAATGTAGGGACCAATGAATTACGTTTGTCAAACATAATTTGAGGGACAAAACGAGTCATAAAAGCCTCTGGGGAAAATATGAGGAAGAACCTGAAATCTTACAGCATTAAACTGAGGTGAGGAATTCACAAACACTCACATGTCATAATGAATTAAATTAAATATGTATGTGAACAAAACCATGTATTTCTGAAATAATACCACACTTTTAGCAACAGGAAATCTTCTATTAGGTTAGTTACTATTTTTTTTAGTGATCAGTTTCCTATATTAGGCTAGAAAATATCTAACATCAATTCAATTTTATGTTGAATATGATTTCAGCACAAATTTACAATGTATAAGCACATCTCTAGGGAGATGCAGGCAAATGCATTTTTTTAAAAATTCCAAATGTAAGACTACATGGTAGTCCCAGCAAAACTTCTTTACATGGTTGATTTTTCTGTTTCATAAATCTAAATACAAACATAAATTACTTGAATAATTTATCCATCATATTATGAGAGAAATACATTAAAGAATTATCAGTTGTTAGATAATTTTAGAGCTTCTTTTAACAGTAAAGGGAAAAAAAGGAAAAGATTAAAAAGAATCCCTCAGCAGTCTTCCTTAACATCCAAATACATTACAATTGAACTTCCAATGAATTTAGTACATTCATTTGCATGTCAAGTTTTCACAGCATGAGATAACTTCTTTTTTAGTAAAAGATAAGCTGTACTTCAACCTCTATTACTGTTATCACTGTGTCCTATCACAGTGCCAATGCTTTTCTCTCAAGGAAAAATGCCACTGTACTCTAGTTTCCTTTTATAAATTATTTCCTGTCCAATCAGCTTTGCAATCAGTCTAAATTCCTACTTTGTGAAGGAAAATCTGGTAGGTACTTATTTAGGAAAAAAGAATGTAGACAGCATATTTTAATGTGAAACATTCTGATGGGTGCTGGAAATACCGTGTTGTAGAAAGCAGACATAGTTTCTGCCTCAGAGAAATTAAGAGTGTTTTTTGGTAGACAGACATTTTGCAAATAAATCCTGACAAACTGTTGGAAACGGGTTTTCAACGTTGGGAAAAATTCACACCGAGACAATGGATCACTCAGCAAAGCTAGTTTTACTTCCTAAGGAAAGGGTGCAACTCAGGCAGTCTTACCCCGCGAGGACATTTGAACAAAGGAGACAGGGAAATTTACAGCTTTCATAACCCGATGCAATCACCCTACTGCTGTGTCCAGTTTCCATTGGCCGAAACAGGACCTCACATTCTATGCTTGACCCAATTGGCTAAAAACTTGGAAATTTTCTAAAGAAATAAAGGTAGAGGAGAACAAAGGAAAAGAGAAAGTAACTTGAGGAGTGCTTAGACAAGCAACAACATTTCCAAATAAGGAAGGGTAATAAGCTATGATCTAAGACTTGCCTGGGCTTCTCCAGGCACGTCAGGGCAAATATCTAGGTTAAAGTGTAAGAACTAAGAACACAGGATGCACTTATTTCGTTATTATGACTGACAGTGACTTCAAGATTATTAGCAAAAGTTTTAAAGTAAATTAACCTTTGAAGAAACTATTATTTATTTGAAATGAACCAAGAGAAAAGCTTTGAAGAGGAACCTTTTATTTATTCTTATTTCCTATGCAAACTAAGGGCTATGAAAATTAACAGATAACCTGACTAGTAAAGAACACTAGCAAGGAGTTGAGGAGTACTAAGGTAAGACCCATTCCTGATCTCAACTATAACATCAACTGTTGGAAATAGGTTTAGAAGAAGAATTGTTTAAAACAAATGTTAGTGTCATTTAGAGAGGGAAGAAATAGAAGAGAATATATTTGTGGTGGGGGATGTTTTATGAAATATGATCTCAGTAGCCTCCCAAGTATAGCAGTAAGCAATTTATTTTAGAAATTATGAAATATAAATGTTCATGGACCATTTAGATTATGACACTAATGTTACATGCCTTGTTTAATTCATTCATGACACACAAAGCCAAACAGGGAGAAAAAGATGTGGCGAGTTAACAACTTTATGATAGGGTACAAGAGGAAAGAAGGGCTATGCTCCGGAAATCCTGTGTTTTGCGATGTTCATAGGTCCTATATCTCGGAGATGCACCAATCTCCACTGGTGGGTTAATTATAAGGAGAAAACTGAGGTTAAACTAGGGAATTCAGCAGTCAAATTGTGCCTGGAACCAACCAATGCTCTTTTGATCAATTATGTTGACCATGGGTGTTGCTAACCAATAAGCTTGATGAATAGCTCTAAGTTTCGTATGAGTTTCTTGGCAGAGTATGGGGCCAAACTAGGACTACCATGCCATCAAACAGTGGGCAATATGGGGATGACGTAACTGTTTGTCTGGAGTTGGCATGATCCAGAACTCACAATTGGGCCTTTTCATCCTTTCTGTCTATAAGTAACACTTGCATTTGTCCCACCAACGTTTTTTCAATCACATATTCCATTTATCCGATGTACTTTTAACCTGTCTTAGAGATTACTAAGTTGCTATTCATCCTGTGTCTCATAAGATGCTTACTGGCTTACTCTCTCTCTAATTAACATGTCTTATAAATTTGCCTACATCTCAAAGACTACTCCTGTGTTTATAGTTAGCCATTTTTGTGAGTTCTATTTGTTTTTCTTTTTTAAAAACATAATAGCATTTTTTTCAGAAAGAGAATAAAAATCTATTACAGTGGGAAAAGAATATTAGGTTAATTTGGGATGTTTCATTTTGATGCATCCATGTGAAAATTCAGGGCAGGCAGGTGGGCTTATGAGTAGTTTAAGAGGAAGACCTAAATAAAGATGCCATACTTGAGGGAAAAAATCGGAAACATGAAGATTAATATGAAGTCCCAGGAAGAGAATGTAGAGAGAGAGAGATAAAGTAGGCTATACCTAATTGCTGATGAACCCCAAGTTTTATTGTCAAATGAAAGATAAGCAATGGCTAAAAATCAGAAGAAAAGCGAAGAATTTCTTTCTGTAAAGACTAGCAGAAGAAACAGAAAATGTGATCAACCTCCATGCAAGGAAAGTGGCCACTTCTGGCAAATGAGTAGACAATGGGCAATAATGAAGGAGCACGGGGAGAAATGCCAGATATAGGTGATGGGTGGAAGGCAGCAAAGCACACTGCCATGTGTGTACCTATGCAACAATCTTGCATGTTCTTCACATGTACCCCAAAACCTAAAATGCAATAAAAAATGCTAAAAAAAAAATGAGGATCCAATAGTGTCCATCAGTTTCATTGTCATGACATTTATGTTTATGCCTGGGTAAAGCTCTCTAGCATAATGGCAAGGGAGAGGAGACACAGTGAAGATTCCTGATCAATAAATGTGTGGTGACAAAGAGGAAACAGCAGCTACTATATAGGACTCTTGCAAAAAGTTGAAAATAAAAGAAATACCTAGAAGAGTATGTGGGATTCATAGAAAAAAAACTTTTTAACATGAGAGACTAAGAAAGGTTTAGAAAATGTGAAGGCAAGATATGGGAAAACAGAAGACAGATGGCAGAGCTGGCTTTTTGTAGTAGATGGACAAAATGTTCCATTGACATATAGAGTTAGAAAGAAAAGAGGGGGATGCTGTACTTCAGTTTTTATATTTGTTGATGTAAAGTTGAGAAAATTACAATCTGGTGATTTATGTTTTCTCTGAAGTAGAATCCCAACTTTAAGAATATATGCCTATAAGTGTGTTTAATGGTGTTGAGGATACTGGCAGGTTAGGAACTATAATTTAGGTCTTACCAATTATCCCAATTGTGTGATTTTTTTTTTAATTGTGCAGTCCTATTAGGTGCAAGCAAAGAGTAGATTAGTGGCTTGTCTAGAATGGGAATATAGCCAGATGACATGAAGACAGATCAATGATAATTTAAATTATTCTCAATAGAGTGATTGAAATGATAGACTTTGGAATATGTTAGATAAGAAAATGAAGGAAAATGGGCTGATATTCAGAAAAACTATATAGATTAATTGACTGGTGGTCTTAAATATTTCAAACCCAAAATAGTTTTAGATGACAACAAATTTCAGGAAGGGACTATAAATAGACACTGAGTTGAGTGAAGTAGACATTAGAAATTAGGATGATTTGAAAATGAGAAGTCAGTATGCTGGTAGTCATTCAGGTGAACAGAGAATTCATGCTGAATACAGCATGCACTGTAGTGGAGGTGAATTTTTTAAATGTGAGAACCTTGAATTCTTTAGAATTACTGATTAGTTCATGATGTAACATACTTTTAAAATGTTGCTCCTTTTTATATGCTAATACCGTGCAATGTTTTTTAACATTTATTTCATAAGTGGCATTTGTTAGATATTGTATATAATTGGTGTATAATTTATTTTTCTGTGGGGATGTCTGGTATTAGATTTATATTGGCTTTATAAAATGATTCAGAAAGATTTGTTTCCTCTCTTCTAGAGATTTCATGTAAAGATGGTCTTATTTCTTCCTTAAATGATTGACAGTTGAAACTACATAGGCCTGGAGTATTACTTGTAAGATTTTTTTAAAAAACCAAATTAAAAATATTTATAAGGTTATTCTGATTGTTCCATCTTATGTCTGCTGTGGTAAATTATGTTTTTAAACAATATTTGCTCATTTCTCTAGGTTGTCCAATTTGTTGTTATAAAGTTGTTCATTATTATCTTTTTCAGGTCTACTGGATCTATGGTAATAATCCCTTTTCATACTTAATATTTATAATTCTGTCTCTCAATTAGTCTAGCTAGGGTTTTAATTTTTTCGTCTTTTGAAATTATCTGTTTTTTATTTTTAAATTTCTATCACTTGTTTGATATTTTTTCATTCCTGTTCGTTATTAGTATGTCCTTTGCTAAACTTAGCTTGGGTTTATTTTGCCCTCCTTTTTGAGCTTCTTAAGAAGAAACTTAAGATTGTTTATTTTAAACTTCCTATTCTAATGTAAGCTTTAAAAGTGACTAATTTCCTAATAAACATATTTTAAATGAATTCAACAATGTTCAATATGTTGTAGTTACACTTTCATTCTGTTTGTAACATTTTCTAGTCTCTCTTGTTTTATCCTCAGGAAAAATTGATTATCCAAGTATTTAAATTTCCAAATATGTGTGTTTTTTGTATTTTAAGAAATAATAGATTGTAAGTATTCCAATATTTCCAAATAATTTCAAAATTTTTCCAAATGCTTATGTTTTCTAAATATTTTTAGCATTTTTCTTGTGAGAACACACTTTTTAATATTTCAACCTTGTTAAATATTTTGATTCTCTGTACCATGAAAATATGAAAAGAACATGTATTCTACTTTTAGGGGATGCAATGTTCCATAAATATTAATCAGGTCAAGGTGGTGGATAATGTTTAGATTAACAGTGTTTTTAGATGAAATGCTTTTTGTCAAGCTTTTCTATCAGTTACTGAGACAGTAGTGCTAAACTTTACAAATAAGGCTTTGGAAATGTCAGCTTCTTTCTTTAATGATGTTATTTTTTACTTTGTGTATTTTGAAGTAGTTTGTTAATAGAAACCCATTTCTGATTGTTATGTCTTTTTGATGAATTCATCCCTTTATCATTTCATTATGAAACATACTTCTTTATCTCGGCTGATATACTTTTCAACATGGTAGTCTCTTTTGTGTTCTGCATGTATTCACTCCGGCCTTCTTATGCTTAAGGATTGCTCAATACATCTTTCCTATCCATTTTATTTTAACCTGTCAGTCTCTTGGTATTTAAAATGTATCTCCTGTAGTCATTAAATAGTTGTCTATTACATTTCCATTCGTTTTGACAATCTCTGTTTTCAGGTTTATTAACATTAAATGTAATTGTTGACATAATTTTATTTAATTCTACCACTTTATTCTTTGCTTTCTTCTTGTCCTCCCTCTTTTTCTTAATTTGTTTCCCCCTTTCTTGCCTTTAAAAATTTGAATATATATTGGCATTCTAATTTACCTATGTGATGTGTATTTATACTACCTTGCATCATTGTTTTAGTTTTTGCTCTAATGATGAAAGTATAGGCTTCTAACATTGCCCAGTATTTTCTTAGAATTAATAATTTTTTCTTACAAACAATGTAGGAATTTTACAATGTGATTTTCTTTTCTTTTTTTTTTTTTGAGACAGAGATTTTCACAAAGATTTTCTTTTCTTTTTTTTTTCTTGTTACCCAGGCTGGAGTGCAATGGCACGATCTCGGCTCACCGCAACCTCTGCCTCCTGGGTTCAGGCAATTCTCCTGCCTTAGCCTCCTGAGTAGCTGGGATTACAGGCACGCACCACCATGCCCAGCTAATTTTTGTATTTTAGTAGAGACGGGGTTTCACTATGTTGACCAGGATGGCCTCGATCTCTTGACCTTGTGATCCACCCGCCTCGGCCTCTTAAAGTGCTAGGATTACAGGCATGAGCCACCGCACCCGGCTTACAATGTGATTTTATATGTAATTTTACTCTTCTCTGGCTTTTATGACATAGTTGACATATATATTAGACCTCATAAGACAATGTCATGATTTGTTCTTAACCCTTTATATATGAAGGACATTAAAAATAAATAGTCCATTGTATTTACACAGATATATACCTTGCCCAGTGGTCTTCATTCCTCCTGAAATTCTGGGCTTCCTTCTGGTATTATAACAGGGGGAGGGAGTACAGGTGTCCAGAAGACACTTCCTGTTCTCCAGTTTGATGTCTTCTCCAATGTGCCCAGCCAGGTCCTTGACCTCTCTAACCTCAGGAATGGGGAAGGGGTCCCAGAGACATGGTGAGATTACCATTGGAATAAATATTGTAGACCCAAAGAGTTTATCAGAAAGTGATTTATTAGGCAGAGAGAGAGAGGAGGAGAGAGAGCTCCCATGCTGCCATGGGAGGGGATCCAAGGGAGGAATCCTATAGGTAAGGAGCGGTGGGTTTTTAACCTTGTCATTATTCCTGCCCCATTCATGTTCTCGTCCAATGAGAGGAGTTCTTTTAAACTTCCTCTGGAGTGATTGATCTTCAACTCTGATACTGGATTGGTTGCTAGGTCTTCAACAGAGGCCCTTCCTCCCAAAGCTTTTCACTGGCTTTTTAAACAAAGAAGCACACCTGGACTTTCTACCTATCCCACACCAGGGAAAGTCAGACAAAGAACTTTATGTTCCTGGATGGGTACATGGATGGAGGTGTGGTGCTGGAAAATTCCTGCCTTTGAAACCATGCCCTTTGTGGACTTGGTTTTCCTTAACACAGTCCGTTAGTCTCTGCTCTGAACAGGAAAGTTCAGCTGCTGTTGGGACATGGGCTTTGATCGCTCTTTATTTCCTGCTGAATTGGGGCATAGAAGGGGCCCATGCAGTTGGGGTTTCCTCCAGAGGGGAGTCTTCCTGGGGTGCAGGTTGATCCAGAGGTACATGATAGAATTTGTGAGCCAAGGACATCCAGGATTCTATTTGCAGGATCATTTGTGGCTTTATGGCTTTAATTCTAGAAGAAATGAATTTGACAGGAAGGTTAAAGATAAGAAGTCCGAAGGCCAGCAATAACAGAATGTTTATAAATGGGCTTAAGAGAGGGTGGAGCCAAGACACCCAGTTGTTAAAGCCCATGATTCTGTTTTTTGAAGGTTTTTAGCCCTGTATTTGATTTGGTCCCTGAGTTCTTTAACTTTAAGACAATACCTGATTGGCTTATAAAATAGCAGCATTTTTCTACAGAGACAGGTTCCTTCTTTCTCTTTGCTGTTAACAGATCCAGGGCCCTTCTATTTTGAAGAGCTGTGGCAGCTAAAGAGTTAGGCTGCTTTTGCAGAGAAAATTAGCAATATTTTCCATGTTAACTCCTGAGATAGCTTATAGTAAAACTGAGTAGAGGTAGTAAATCTTCAAGTGCTAGTACTAAGTCCTCCTATTATTCAGCCCCCCATGAAAGGAATAATTGGGGTTTGAGTATGGCATGGCCTTGGCAAGAGAAGACTCTGCACCTGAGAGTTGGTGTAAATTGTCATGGGGCAGGGGGCACTAGGAAGGAGGGGAGGAGAGCTCTTAGGCTAATCTATAGGAGCATTTGCATAGCGTCCAGTTGCAGATAGTAAAGTTAAGAGTGATAGTCTTGGCCGGGCGCGGTGGCTCAAGCCTGTAATCCCAGCACTTTGGGAGGCCGAGGCGGGTGGATCACGAGGTCGAGAGATCGAGACCATCCTGGTCAACAAGGTGAAACCCCGTCTCTACTAAAAATACAAAAAGTTAGCTGGGCATGGTGGCGCGTGCCTGTAATCCCAGCTACTTAGGAGGCTGAGGCAGGAGAATTGCCTGAGCCCAGGAGGCGGAGGTTGCGGTGAGCCGAGATCGCGCCATTGCACTCCAGCCTGGGTAACAAGAGCGAAACTCCGTCTCAAAAAAAAAAAAAAAAAAAAAAAAAAAAAGAGTGATAGTCTTGTTAATGCCAGGATGTAAGTTAGACTTATGAGTATTTACTTTCCTGGGGATCTCATTGGAAAAGCAAATGGAGGTCCCCTAATGGCTTACAGGTGTATGAAGGGTCATCTTCTGGAATTTCAGGCTGTGGAGTGGAGGGCCTATGATTTCTTTCAGGAGGTGTTCAAGGCTTCAGCTCAGTGTGATGAATCCATGAGTCAATTCCCACCACCTTATCTATGTTGGGGTAGACAGAGTAACTGAACTGGCCTAGTGCATTTATACTGCAGGCAGTCCTTACAGGCATAAGTCTGAGGGTGTTATGGGCATGGGTCCCTGGGTTGCCACTGCCCACCCTGGGAGCCAGGACCACCAAAGCAGTGCCCCCCATGGTGCTACTGTTTGCCATGGCAGCTGCTGGGTCCCTATGTGTACATTGGACCCCTCCCTGCACCCTTGCCTTCGGGATGTCTGTCGGCTGGTTCGGATTACCTTGCCAGCACTGCTCCGTGTGGCTTGGTGGCGAGGACAGCGGCAGGAGGCCCTGGGGCAGCTGCAGTCTGCAGAGACCTGGGGCCTGGCCTGGCTGTGCCCCTCCCTTCTGACAATCTGTGCTTGCAGCCTGGTCTGAACTTGACCCCGAGAAACAAAGAACAGCCAGAAAAGGAAACTGGTTGGGAGAAAGCCTGGCACTGTGTGTCCTTAAGTCTGACCACTGCACTATTGAAAGGCTGGTCAGGGCCTGCATAGGCGACTGCAGCTTTTACAGCCCGGGCCCAGCTGCTGGCTATGCATGGCCACACTCAGGCCCAGCCACCAGGTGTTTATATCCAATCTCACACAGGTCTGGCTGCCCACTTTCTCCTTAGCAAATTTAAAGGAAGTGAATAGGACAGCTTTTAGCAAGTGAAATTGGTCTGATACACTCACTGCTCCGACGTTTGCTCCTGGCTGGCTCGTCAAAGATGTAACGGGTGGGGAGGGGGCAGAGGTGACCCGAAGACGCTTCCTGTTCTCTGATCCAATGTCTTCCCTGATATGACCAGGTTCTTGACCTCTCTCACCCCAGGAATGGGGAAGGGGTCCCGAGGGGTGGTGAGCTTACCTTTGGAATAAATATCACAGACCCAAAGAGTTTAGCAGAAAGTGATTTATTAGGCAGAGAGAGACAGGAGAGAGAACTCCCGTGCTGCCATGGAAGGGGATCCAAGGAAGGAATCCGTATAGGTAAGGAGCAGTGGGTTTTTAACCTTGTCGTTAATTCTGCCCCATTCATGTTCTCATCCAATGAAAGGAGTTTTTTTAAAACTTCCTCTGGAGTGATTGATCTTCAACTCTGATACTGGATTGGCGGCTAGGTCCACAACAGAGGCCCTTCCTCCCAGAGCTTTTGATGGGCTTTTTGAACAAAGAAGCACACCTGGAATTTCTGCCTGTCCCGTGGGCAGGAAAGTCAGACAAAGAACTTTACCTTTCCGGATGTGGATGTGGATGGAGGTGTGGTACTGGAAAATTCCTGCCTTTGAAACCACGCCCCTTGTAGACTCAGTTTTCTTTAACACAGCCCTTCAGTATCATTTTTTCTCAGGCTGCAGATTTTGGCTTACTATTATGGTGCAAACCCGCTGGCATCAAATTTTCTTAGTTTTGTTTTATTTGGAAAGACCTTTATTTTCCTTCAATCTTTAAGAATATTCATGCTAGCTAGAGACTATGGGTCAACAAACCTATTTTGCCTTTTGGTGCTTGCAGATATTATATTGTCTTCTGATTTCCAAAATATTTTTGAAGAAACTGGCAGTCACTTAAATCTTTTTTTGCCCTTATAAAAACTGAAAACATAACAGGGCATTAGTTAAGAATAAATTAAAATAAAGAATTCATATTAAGCTTATTCTTGTTGGTCTCACACTATTAAGACATAACTAAAGATAGTTACATGATAGTATTACTTTAAAAACCTAGTTTTAAATAAGTTATAAAGTCAATATCCAATATCCTGTAGTTAAAATGGTTGGTGAGTGCATGCAAGTTTTGAGTGAACTCACTCCACAGAACTTCCCTCCTTTCTGATATCAGCTGCAGACTTTGGGGATTCTCAAGGCCACCAGTAGATTTGATAATCTTCTAGAAGAATCCACAGAACTCACTGACCACTGTTATAGTTATGCATTATTACAGGGAAAGGACACAGATCAAAATCATCAATGAGAAGAAATACATGTTGCAGACTCCAGAAGTTCCTAAACATGAAGCTCCATGTTATTCTCTCCCCATGTAGTTATGGACAGTGCTAAGTTGTCCTGGCAAAGATTGGTGACAATACGTACTGAATATTGCAAACCAAGGAAGCTTTCCCAAGATTTGGTGTCCAGAGGCTTTATTGGAGCTGCATGGTCCACTGCCCACATGGCTGACCTCAACCTTAGTCTCTATTCTAGCCCCTCTGAAGGTTGAGTTGAGATTGAATGACCAAATACTCTGCTGACACACCTACTGCTCCAGGATCCACAGTATTAGATTTTCTGTCATGGTCCAAAGACCCTAAACAAAGATATGTCTATCAGGCAAGACATTCCAGGGGCTTAGAGATCATTTCCTCAAAGGTAGGGCAAAGCTCACTCAGATTTCTATTTGGGAAAAACTAAATCCTTCACCATACAGTCGTGTGTCTTTCTCTTTCTTTTTATTTCCAATCAATACTTACATGTTTTATGTCTGGATCGAGAATTTTAGCATCACTATGATCAACCTCTATTATTAAATATTTATAAGTCAAATGTGTACTCTGTTGAAATTTGTCCTTGCTAAATTTTCAGATATGTTTATACACTATTACTAGTTGTAAAAATAAATATATATTTTTTAAAATTTTACATGTGAGAAGGGAATTTAAACAATTTGGGATACACTTAAGCAAAGATAAAATGATGAAGATGAAGTGCTTATCTGGATTGTCAGCAGCAAGTCAAATATTCTAAAAGTGATTTAAGCAGCAGAGTGAAATGGTGAATTCTAAAATCTATGGAAGATTAGAGTGAAACAGATGGAAAACAGTTTTTTTATGGTTATGGGAGACCAAAGGCAAAATTAAAAATAATGATATTTCTGTTATCTACATTTTTTTGTTTGATAAATGTTGCCAGAGTGAAATTGAGAAGTGCAGTGAAAATATCAACAAATGTCATGAACTTTTCAGACATGGGCAACTATTAAAATTTTAGAAGGTTAGACTAAATAACTGATAAAGAACTACCATTTATAAAATTTTATTGGCTTGTTATACAGGGACAATTTTTGAAATGATGATCCAGACACCTGAGTTCAAATCCCATTTTCTTTAGGAAGCTTTTAGCCTAAGGCAATACACTTAAATTGACCAGGTATTTATTAAATATATACTATATTCCTGGAAATATAGATGTGAAATTCAAATAAGGTTTACAGATATAAAGTTACATGAGTTTTTAGTTGTTGTCATTCATTAATTTTTCTACATATTTTTGAACATTTAATGTGTGTTAAGAAATGCCAGATTTGAGAGTTTAATGATAAACAGAATGCATCTCTTGCTGTCTAAAATTTCATCTCTAAAAGGAAAAAAATAAAAAATAACTATACTATAATGTGATGAGTATTATAATCAAATCATTATAATAGAAGATTCTACATGACCTCCTTATATTCTAAACATAGAACTTATTTATTTCACAAGCAACTGTGTCAATAAATACAGTCTAAAAAGACTCACAGTTCTTAGCAAATTCTACATAGTTTTGTCTGTACTATTTGATCCCAGCTTAGCTCTGCAATCAAAACATCATCACTGTCAATAATCAAAGTGTGGCAAAAGTATACTAGTAGAAACCTCTTTTGTGATAGAAACAAAATAGACAAACCATAGTGAAAAGTCCACTTCATTTAATGTTGGTAATCAATCAACATTTGTTGAATTGAATTAAATAATACCCCAACGTTGCTAAATGATGCACTTGTTTAAATATATATCTCTATTCAAAGACACATGCACAGGCTTGTGTGTATGTGTATAAAATGATGGTTACGCTTCAGTGGATTTCATTCTGTTCCTTGAAGTTTCTTAATAGCCTAAAGCCAGAACTCCCTCACTTATTTATGTATATCTTTATTTGCATTTAAATCTATATAATATTTCCCTTATATTCCCTTTTCAACACTCAGTAAGACTATCACATCAACAATAATTAGTCTAAATAATAATTTTCTTTGTTAAAGGGGACATCAAGATTTAAAAAATGCTTGCCTGAAAGGTGGGGTGTTGGGAAACATTTTTGCTTGACAAATCTGTCTATTTGAATTTTGCCACTGAAATGAAACAAGTATTCATCTTAAAAGTCTCTTCTAATGGATGCCATTCTTTTCTGATTAGAAACAATGTATGATTAAGACTGCTGTTAAAGTTCCATAAAATATTAATCAAACATCTGAAGGTCAAGTTAAAAACGTCCAGTGCAGGCTACTTCCTGTTGCTGCCCTTGTCCCTCATTGATACCTTCCTTAACCATCACACTTTCACTAGGGACAACTCATGGAGAATGTAAAAGGAGCCAGTAGTGAACTGAGTTTGTTTCCCCCTATGAGATTCAGATATTTATAAAAAGTTGAAAAGTTATTTTCTTGTTTTAATGTAAAATTTCAATTGTACAGGTGTATATCTATCTCCTGAATTTGCATGTATCATAAAGTGTATCATGTATCATAAAGTGTTGCATGTATCATAAAGTGTTTCATGTATCATAAAGTGTGTATTTATCTCATGAAGTTGCATGTATCATAAAGCTTTTTGGATACATATTTTTTCCTGTTCAGTAAAAGTAAAAAACAATCTTCTGCCTATTTTAGTTACACTGTACAAGATAATATAATTTGAGCACACAGTTAAAATAACTTAGTCATTATAATCATGATAAAATAGAAGCTTTTGGTCTGAGTAGGGCTCTGTATGAATTATCAAGAAAAAAATGATGATCAGGTATTTTAAATTAAAACCATATTCCCAGAGAACGTTCTATTCTTTGAGTAGTATTACTTTTCTTTCAGAAGTGCTTTTTAGTGATGTTATTGAATTTGTCTATACTATTGAAATAGCCTCCTCATGATTTAGAGGAGCAAAAGCTTGCTATGCAGAATTCTGTAGTTTATTTAATTTTTCATTTGAATCTCAGTTTACCAAAATACTCTATAATGTATATTTCTAATTGTTGAAAATGATTAAAATTTAAGGATCATGTGTATCTCACATATAGATAATGTACAATTTCAGTCTCACTGAAAAAAAAATCTATGCTTAGTGATAAATAGAAAATTATAGAAACTTGAGAAATTTCAGCTTTAATTGAATTTGATTATATTATAATATAAAAAGTCTAGATGAAATAATATAATACAATAAAATCAAGAAAATATAATATGATCAGAAAAATCCAGATAAAGATAGACTACGAACGAATTACTTTAATATATTCCAGTAATAATAAACACTTACATATATTCCACTAATAAAAACACATTTGCAGGGCCAGCAACGATTTTTACATGATTTCTCAGTTTTTAAAAATGAGATAAATTCAAACTCACCAATAAAATATAGAGTTAAAATTTGAATTAAAAATATTGTATCCAGGTGGAAAATTAGAAGAATTAAGTACTATTTATTTAACTTATATTTATAGGCATAGGTTAAATAGGAATCAAATAAGCAGTTTCAAATAAATAGTAAAACAAAATTAGAGCATATCTTACTTAGTTTTTAGAATTTTGCTTCACCATTCATGTAGCTAATGTCTTGTGTACCACTATTCATAAAAAACATGGTTATTATGTAAGTTAAAATTTTTTTGAGAAACAGAACCAATAGGAGATCTATTTATTTATCAATTATTGTGAGGTTTTGAATCACCCAATTTTGGAAGCTGAGAAATCTGCAGTCTTCAAGCTGAATATCTCAGAAAAGCCTGAGAAGAAGGGGGCCACGTGGTGTGGTGTAAATCCCAGACCAAGGCTAGAAGGAGGATGATGTCCCAGCTTAACAGGCAGGCAGGAGGGGGCGGAATGTCCCCTTCCTCCACTGCTTTTTTCCATTAAGTTCCTCAAAGGATTGAATGTTGCCCACGCACATTGAGGAGGACAATCTATTTCACTGAGTTCACCAATCTACCTGCTAACCTTATGCAAACAGCATCACTGACATATTCAATGATATGATTTGGCTGTGTCCCCACCCAAATCTCATCTTGAATTGTAGCTCCCGTAATCCCCATGTGTTGTTGGCAGAACCTGATGGGAGATAATTGAATCATGGGGGCAGTTTCTCCCACACTGTTCTCATGGTAGTGAATAAGTCTCAGGAGATCTGATGGCTTTACACTGGGAAACCCCTTTCACTTGGTTCTCATTTTTCTCTTGCCCGCTGCCATGTAAGACATGCCTTTCACTTTCGGTCATGATTGTGAGGCCTCCTCAGGCAAGTGGAACTGTAAATCCATTAAACCTTCTTTTCTTTGTAAATTACCAGTCTCAGGTATGTCTTTATCAGCAGTATGAAAACAGACTGATACACTCAAAAACAATGTTAACGTGGACACTCCATGGCCCACTCAAGGGGACACATGAGTTAACCATCACAATTTGCCTTGTATCCTCAGTTCAGGAGTCATCAGCAGAATTCCTTGGGTCCCTTATCTCCTTAGAAGTTAATTTATTTCGTTTAAGTTTCTACCCAAATTCATTTTAGTGGAATGGACTTCCCTGATAATTCTTTCTAAAACATTGACCCATCTCTTACTCTGTTTTATTTTTTAAAAGTAAAGCACTTATAACTATCTTGCACAGTACGTCTAAATTTGCCTATTTAGCCATTGTCTGTCTCCCTCCATTGGAATGTGAGCTCTCTCCGAGTAAAACTTTAGTTTATTTCTTTCCTGCAGCAGCATCAGAACATGGTTCAGGTGCTCAACAAATATTGATTGAATGAGTGAACGTATTTGTGGTTGAATGAAGGATATAATATTTCTTTTCTCACCCAGGCAGTAAGCTTTTTTTTAAATTTGAGGACCACATTGAATTCAAATTTTCCAAAGTAGCAACTGATATTTCTGTTACTGCTTTTTTCAAAGCCAAATGATACCTCCACTCTGTAGCCATTGAGGTTTCACTGTGTCACTCAATAAAATCTCTCTAATGAGCTCAGATGCAGCTTCCATCTCTATTCTACATTGCTGCAAGTTGTTGAAAGGGTGTCTTCTTTTGAGAAATGTCCATTCATGTCCTTTGCCTACTTTTAAATTGAGTTGTTTCCTTTTTTTTTTTTTTTTTGCAAATTTATTTAAGTTCCATGTAAATTCTGGATATTAGACACTCGTCAGATGGGTAGATTGCAAAAATTTTTTCCCATTCTTTAGGTTGTCTGTTTGCTCAGATGATAGTTTATTTTTGCTGTGCAGAAGTTCTTAGTTTAATTAGATCACATTTATCAGTTTTAGCTTTTGTTGCAATTGCTTTTATGTGGCCCACAAACAAATGAAAAAAAGCTCAAAGTCACTGAACATTAGAGACATATAAATCAAAACCACAGTGAGATATCATCTTATGCCAATCAGAATGGTGATTATTAAAAAGTCGAGAAATCACAGATGCTGGTGAGGCTACAGAGAAATAAGAATGCCTTTACACTGTTGGTGGGAGTGTGAATTAGTTCAACCATTGTGGAATACAATGTGGTGATTCCTCAAGAATCTAAAACTAGAAATACAATTTGACTGAGCAATCCCATTACGGGGTTTATACCCAAAGAAATGTAAATAATCTATTATAAAGATATATGCACACATATTACTGCAACCCTACTCACAATAGCAAAGACATGGAAGCAACTCAAATATCCCATCAATAGTAGACTGGATAAAGAAAATGTGGCACATATACACCATGAAATACTATGGAGCCGTAAAAAGGAATGAGATCATGTCCTTTGCAGGGACATGGATGAAGCTGTAAGCCATCATCCTCAGCAAACTAACACAGGAACATAAAACCAAACACCACATGTTCTCACTCATAAGTGAGAGCTGAACAATGAAAACACACGGACACGGAGGGGAACATCATACACCAGGGCCTGTTAAGGCAGTGGAGGGCAAGGGGAAAAAGAACATCAGAACAAATAGCTAATGCATGCTGGGCTTAATACCTACATGAGGGTTGATGGGTGCAGTAAACCACCAAAGCACATGTATACCTATGTAACAAACCTGCAAGTTCTACACAGGTATCTTGGAACTTAGAGTATAAAAGAACCAAAACAACAACAACAACAACAACAACAACAACAAAACAAACAAAAATGGTGTCACTCGTTTTGTTCTTAGAATTTCCTTCCAGTGTCTCTGCAGTTTACAGCTTATTTTGCTCCTGTGCTCAATGTGTAGCGAGCTTTGAGCTGGGTTTATGCCTTCTTCACTGAAGTAAATAAATACCATTTGCTTCTTACTTTGATGTAATGCTTCAGAGTTTAAATGTTTTTTGTTGTTTGTTTAGCTAAAAATAAATACACTTCATTAACTGGGACATGACTCCTGTTACTCCCAGTGACAATTCTTGGAATTATCTTTAGGGAAAGACAGCTATATGCTGACCCTAAGAGAAAACAATTTCCTTCCTGAACTGTTTCTCAGGGAAAGTCTCTTTGCTAAACTGGTAGATCAACTTTACAGTCCCTAAAATGTCCCATGGATCATTTTCCCAAATATGGCATGCAAGTATCCCTATAGTTATGGTTCCTGTGCCTCTTGAGATAGTCAAGCATAGTTCTATTCGTAATTTAACATTCAATTCTTAGCCCCTGTCATGTATAGGCAAAATCTTTAATAATTAGAGATAGTAATGAAATAATAAAAACGAAATGCGTAAGGTACACTTAATAATTTGTTGGCTTTATGTGTTTGGCACTTTATAAATGATATCTTATTTACACTCACTAAAATATCTGGGCAATAATAACTTTACTGATGAGATAACGAGAAATAAAAGAATTAAGTAATTTCAAAGGGCAAGCAGTCTTTAAGTGATTAATTGAATCTAATTGCTCTTCTCAGCTATGTTAATGAAACATTTCTTCCCCTGCTCCTCAAGTTTATTCAATCAACACAAACCTAAATGCTTCACCTTTATGGGGCTCAGAAGAAATGATGTATGCAAACTGGCTACCTTGTGTGAATGGGAAGCGGCATTGGCTGTGGCATTGGATTGCTTTCTCCATTGGGGGATAAAAAAGAAAAGCATTAGAACACATGCCCGTGTTTGCTTTGCTCCTTTTGAGGGATTTAGGAAGAACAAGGCTACGATGGTTCCAAATGGATGCCTTCTATCATTCAAAGTCAATTAGAAAGTTGTGAAAAACTCTTGAGCAAATCAAAACATGAAAACTTCAGATTGAGCTAGTAAGAAAAGTGAAAGAATTCACTCTGAATGTTTGCCATCTAGGAGCATATTTTCAGCAAAATCTTACCTTTCTTGTTTGTCTTGGCAAAACTGATTGCATCACAGAAAGACAGTTTCGCCAAACCAGCGCTTTGAATGACGTTACTGGGAACATGTCATCAATAAATAGATATATGTGTTTCCTTTTTTCAGACACCATAACTTTGGGCATTAGGCACTAAAATAGTATCATTTACAAATAGAATCAACAATGAGTCATTCATGATAGCAAAAAATATCTTAAATAACCTAAGGTTCAAAAATAAGGGGTAAATATGGTAACTAGATTAGTAGTTACAAATTAGCAGTTTGATCAAAATGAAAGAAATCTATATCAAGATCCTTTACCTAGCCTACAGACTGATAGGCATTACTAATAACCTTAAATATTATTTTTTGGCTGGGCACAGTGGATCAGTCTGTATGTAATCCCAGTACTTTGGGAGGCTGAGGTGGGTGGAGCGCTTGAGGTCAGGAGTTCGAGACCAGCCTGGCCAACATGGTGAAACCCCATCTCTACTTAAAATACAAAATTAGCTGCATATGGTGGCACATACCTGTAGTCCCAGCTATTTGGGTGGCTAAGACAGGAAATTTGCTTGACCTGGGAGGCAGAGGCTGCCATGAGCTGAGATTGCACCACTGTATCCAGCCTGGGCAAGACAGAGAGAGATTCTGTCTCAAAAATAAATGAATAAATAAATAAAAACAATAACGAAATTTTTCAAGAGTTTAAATAATTTACTTCTTTACATCTGTAACATTAACAGGTATATCTATATGTTTGATCTTTTAATTATTTTTATCCTCACCAAGATGATCCACAGGAAAGTGAATATTCCTGGGTCATACATAATTGGAGCTAGATCAGCTGACCATGTTTAAGAGATAGGTCTTGATTTGTAACCTATTCTCCAATATTTAACTGTGGTAAGCATAGCATAGGTGATTCCAGTTCATATCCTGAGATTTAATCTCAAAAAGAACACAATTGTGAAGAATATAGAGCATGAGTGTTGTTTATATAAGCGACACATCATTAACACAGCTCTAACAGATACTGTTACTCTCTAGGAAGAGAAGTCTGCGAACTCAGTTTCACATGAATTTAACCCGAGAAAGACAATCACATCACTCAATCTGTACTATTTGGTGTATGTAGAAAAACTCATAGTAGCAATGTCTCCTCAGAGAATCATCAGAACCACCTTCTCATCACAGTGAAATAATGAGATGACAGTGAGGGCAGCTGCTGTATCATAGAGAAAAAGAGCGTGTAGTCACTGAGCAATATGAAGAGTGAGACAAAGGTCAACTCTAGGAGGAAGGAAGAGGTCGAATGTCTGCCAGGATCATGGAGGGCAGGCAGTAAAAGTCCGCACAATTTTAGTTCAGTGGATTGTGACTATTAGAAATGTTCTGTATCTTCTGTGGTACTTGCATAATAGTTGAACATGGCCACAGAGGATACACTACATTCTGATTGAATTGATTTGGACTCTTGACCTAAACATTCTGAGCAGAGGATTCAAATTCTTTCAAGCATTTCTACAGTGCCTTAAATCAGCTTCAGTACCGCAAAGAGTCAGTAAAATGATGAACAGACCAACACAATTTAAAAGAAAATGTGGTATGCACTTTCCTTCAAAGAAATACTATGCACCTCTTAATAATGATGAGGTAGAACACATTCATTTATGAATGACAGTAACTAGAGGCCGGGCATGGTGGCTCATGCCTGTAATCCCTGCACTTTGGGAGGCCGAGGCAGGGGAATCACCTGAGGCTGGGAGCTGGGGACCAATCTGACCAACATGGAGAAACCCCATCTCTACAAAAAATACAAAAACTAGCCAGGTATGGTGGTACATGACTGTAGTCCCAGCTACTCAGGAGGCTGAGGCAGGATAATCGCTTGAACCCAGGAGGCGGAGGTTGCAGTCAGCTGAGATTTCACCATGGCACTCCAGCCTGGGCAATAAGATCAAGACTCCGTCTCAAAAAAGAAAAAAAAAAAAAAAGAATGACAGCAACTATAAGGCATAAATTATTATTATATGTAAAAAGTAGAATATGAGAGAGTATGAAGTATGATAGTTTTGTTTTATTTGTGCATTGTATGTTCACATTTAACACTGGAAGACTTGCTTCAAAAGTTTGGCCACAGAGATTTTAGTATTGGAAGATCACACGTTCTTTTTACTTTATTTTTTGTTCACATGCATTTCCCAATGATTTTTTAATGTACATTTATTACATAAATCAGAAGAAAATAGTAACACTACTAACAACAAAAATAATTAGTTCTTTTGTTTCTGTTTTTAGTCTTCTGGTGTAGTATCTCCAAGAGAGGAAATCTGTGGTCACTCTCCTTAACAGCAAGGTGTCATTTGTGTCAGCAGCTAAGTGAGTCCTAATGTGGCTATTTCAAACTAATGCATGAAAATAGCAGCCTTTCTCCTACCTTTTTCTTCTTCAATTTTACTCCTCAAGCTTGGCGCTACTCACATCCCCTTTCATCCTCCTCACCCTCCTGAGTCACATAAACCAATTCACGAGGTTAGTAATATTCAGTACTTCCTAAACAAAAAAGGGTCCAAGAAGCTCCAATAATCAGCAGACAGTCTTCTGCTTTTGCCTGGGAGTGCCACCTTCACATGAGAAGGATTACACAGATTAGCAGCATTTATAGGGTTTTGGGGGTGCTGTGCAGGGCCTGGCATAAGAAGAAATGCAGCGCTTTAAATAATAATAAAGATGATGGAATGTTTTAAGAAATATTTAATTTCTCTTATGAGAAAACAAGTGTAATTAAGAAGCCAAGCTAAAGTGGAATAGAAGTGAGATTCCCTGTAGGTTAAAAAAATGTAGATGCAGAGATAATGCACTGGGTTTTCTGATTTCTTTAAATTAAATTCATGTGGTTTATATCCTCCATGAACCAAGTATTTTTTTTAAGTGAGGGTAAAACTCCCAAGTTTAGAAAGAAACACTTGTTTCATAATACATGAAACTAATCTTTTGTATTTTCTTAGTGACACTGTAATATTTTCTTCTGAAAAAAATGACATCATTGTTCTATTAAGACATGAATGCTTTCAAACCGAATCTGTTTCAGATGAGACAAACAATGTCATTTTTTCTCTAAAACTCTATGCTTATATTAATCTTTGCTTTCTTTGATTTTTATTAATGGAGGTGATTCTTGATATAAAATTTCCTCAGTTAGGTAGTGATAGCATTGTAGTATCCTGAGAATCCTACCTGAGATTTTAGCAAAGCTGTGGAGAAGTTTCCCACCTTGGGGAAGAAGCAGAGAGACCATCCTTAACAGCACTGTAGGATCCTCTGGCTTTTCCTGTCTATCCACGTGTTAAATTAAATTTGAGTTCATGGGAGACACCCTTTTATTAAAGTGCTATATGAGATCTCATTTTGCACCCTTCTGAAATTCATGTGTTCTTATTTAGCTTTAATTTTCAAAGTAATTTCATTAATGTATTAGACAATTAAACTAGTTAGATAATACAGAATAGTGGATAATCCCCCAAATACAATCATGGCTTCCATTTAATAAGTTGGATGTAGGTCTCTGGAGTACATCTAATTTAATCTTTATGTCCATTTCATAGATGAATAAAATAAGATTTGGTGAAATTAATTCACTTGCAATTTTGCACAGAAACTTTTACGGAAAATTGAAAGCCTATTCATATCACCCTTACTCTATATGAGCTGTTTGAATTTTATATCATGCGAAAAGTTTTTATCAGCTTAATATTCTCGACATATACATTTCATAAACAGCAATGAACTCTCAGTAAAAAGGGGAAGAAAACGGAATTTGAAGACATTAATGGAAATTCAGAAAAGCTTTCCCATTTTCTAATTATTTCTCCATTTCACTTCCTTTTCATGCTTGTATGAATTCTTGTCTCTTATCCACATGATAAAGAATAGCAGTACTCTTAACCCCCAACAAAAGAAAAATCTCTCTCTCACACACACACACACACACACACACACACGAGAGAGAGAGAGAGAGAGAGAGAGAGAGAGAGAGAGATCTGTCAACTTGATGGCCTACATATATACTGCTGCCTAACAAACTGTCAAGAACGAGGACAGATAGTTGAAAATAGTAGTTATTTTTTTAAAAAATGATTAATTTTGCTTATCAATCTTCAGTTTGGCCAAGTCTCAGCAGAGACAGCTTGTTTATGTTCTACGTCAGCTGGAATGATTCTACTAAAGACGGAACAGCCAGGATGTCTGGCAATTCAGTGTTGAATTGGGACAACAAGTCAATCATGGCTGAGGGCTGGGAGACTTAGCTCCTTTCCACATAGGCCTTTCCATAGAAGCAGCTCTATGGGCTGCTTGGGCTTCCTTGAGACTGGTGATTTGGTCTCAAGTGTGTACATCCCAGGAAAGCTGGAAGGAGCTGTGTGAAGCTTCATGGTCATCTTCAGAAGTCACACATACTGTCGCTTCTGCTATATATTGTAGTTATGAGAGCACTCAGATTCAAGGGGAGGAAGCTAGGAGACACCATTCTCAAAGAAGTCAGTGTCAAAATCACCTTGTGGGAAAAATATTGTGGCCACCTTTAGAAAATATCTTCAACAACTGGTGTTGGCAATTTTCTTTATTGAGAAAGGTAATTAGTGTTTTGTGTTTGCTGCTTATGGTGATGCCATTTGGGCAGCAGAAAGTACAAGGAAGTAAAATTAAATAACAGCTTTTGCCACGCATTTGGACTGAGCTTTAAATAAGGAAATGAAAGCAGCAGTTGCCAAAGATAATCTAAGATTGACTTTATGTTCATCGTGAACATTCTGTTTTAAAATCAAGTTTTTCCTGAGTGTACATCTTGCTGTATGTATATTTTAAAAGCATCTAGGTGAAGGTTGCAAGTATTTATATTCCCAACAGTACATGTGTTACTTCTTTCAGAAATATGCCTAGTGGACTATATGAATGTTATTTCTGCAAATGTTTCTTAAAATCATAAATTTTCTTTTAGGATAGCATTGGATTGATTTTAAACTGATTTCATTATGCTTCATTCAGCACCCTGCACACTGCCTTGCACACCTGGGTGCTTAATAATGTGATTTGGTGAGGAATTACTATTAAAAAACCTTTCTGGAAGTCAAAATATTTCACTGTATTGTTTGGGTTACAGCATTTCGCTAAAGCATTTTATTCCTTTTATTCATTTAATAAATGTTTATTGAGTATCCCCAGGGTCACAGTTTTTAATTATAGGCTTTGGGGGCAGAAGAGAGGGAATCTCATAAATATATGACTATTTATTTTGAAATTATGTAAGGTCCAGGGCAGATGATATCATTTAAATCTAGTTATTCAACTTAAAAACATACAAGGCTGGGCATAAAGGCCATAGCCTTGGCCTTTCAGAAAAGGGTCAGTATGTTGATGTCACTTTGGAATATAAGACAATTACACAAATGGTCAGTTCAGCAAGCACTGCCCCACAAATAACAATGTCTCCTATAAATATCCTCCTATCTTCATCCCTGGGAGTCTGTTCTGTTACTCTGGTCACAGTCATGTTTTCTGTGTGTATTTTTAAATTTCAAAACACATTTTTACAATTTAAAATTATTGTGATCACTTTAATTTTCTTTTTATTTATCTATGAAAAACAAACTTAGGCAGCAAACTAAGATTACTTATGAGAGAAGCTTTTGTGTATTTCTTTCTTTCTTTCTTTTCTTTTCTTTTTTTAAAAATATATTTTATTGAGTTTTAGGTTTGGGGGTACGTGTGAAGAACACACAGGATTGTTGCATAGGTGCATACATGGCAGTGTGGTTTGCTGCCTTCCTCCCCATCACCTATGTCTGGCATTTCTCCCCATGCTATCCCCATATTCTCCGCACCCCTTGCTGTTCCTCTCCTAGTTCCCCTTCACAGGGACATGGATGAACCTGGAAACCATCATTCTCAGCAAACTGACACAAGAACAGAAAATCAAACACCACATGTTCTCACTCATAGGCGGGTGTTGAAAAATGAGAACACATGGGCACAGGGAGGGGAGCATCACACATTGAAGTCTATGGGAACCTTTGTGTATTTAAAACTCCACTTTCCTCACTGTTTGAAATACACGTTTTCCTACATATCACATAGAGACCAATCCTGCTTAGGCCACTGAAAGTGACATGGCCATTATAAATTATTATTTCTTTAATGGGTAATTTTCTAGAATGCTTATCTGAATCCATGTAGAGTATCACCCTGAAAGCAATAAGGTTGCATTTCTCTAGCTATAAATTAAATATTTCAATTTTCACCTTATCAGTCAGACACTGAGTCTTTTCTCTATTTCCCATGTCCGATACGTATTTGGAATTTCTAATGATATTATAGTGTGTATGTTACCCTTTCCACCAAGGGTCTTCTTCTTTAATTTTGAAGAGAAAGAGTGTGTGGCAGGTCTACCCCTAATCCTTGTCTTGCCAGTGGCTTGCCTGTGCCAATGGCCAGTGTCCACATGCAGTAACTGGGCACATTCACATTCTGTTCCCTTTGAAGGTGGCATGCTGCCCTAGTGGTGTGGGTGGACTGCCTATTTGATCTCAGCTCATCTGCTAAGAAAGATCTTTATTTCTCCTACAAGCAAATTCTTTTTTTCTTCAATGAAAAAAACGGTCATAAGCTATATTTAATTGCTTGTTTTCTTTTGAATTTATTGTATTAAGTAAACATTATTGTATATATCTGGGTAGTGCAGGTATTGCCTTGGTACAATTCTGCAACCTCCCTTCAATGTACATTATGTTTTTAATGGCCTCTAAATCTTTCAGTGGGAGAACATTTACACAACTGCAGGTTAGGTGAGATTAATATTCTTTTGCCTGGGTTGTAATGATTTCTCTTATTAATCGAAATATGTTATTTTTTCCTTGCAACTTACTTGAATTGCTCTTCAGATACAAGTAAAGTTAGAAATCTGATTTTGTAGCGATCCACTTCAACCTAAATGATAAGATTAGAGCTAAGATTTTATAGTTTCATTAATTTGCTCATAAAATGTGTTAGTTACTGAAACTTGTGTTGTTGTTGCTATATGTTGAATTGTCTACTGCTGTAGTGAACAATCTGCATGAACTAGGTCTCCTGCCTATGATGGAAAAAAAAGTTCTCTGGAGAACTTAATGTAGTTAAAGGAATTGTTACTAGGATGATGATGATATGAAAAGCAAAAATGGGTGTACTGGCATTAAAGATGGAAAAAAATAGAGATCCTTTGTCAAGTTTATTCCTTGTACTTAATAAATTATCCTTATACTAAAGTTCACTTGTAGGACAGGGATTTGTTTATCCCATTCTCCCTTTTTCTGAGTTCAGCTGTCCCTGTATCTTCTCTAATCCTGTTGGATACTGCCTATCTCTCTCTGGCAGTAAGTATACAGCATAAACACACACATTCAACTCTTCACAATTGTCATGGATTATTTTGCAGTAATTGGTAATAAATATACCAGACATCTAAATTACTAATAATTTAGAATCTATCCCTATAAGAACTTTCCCTAGAGGAAACATCTATCCCTAGAGGAACTGAGTTAAAATAAAAAATTATATTAAAATCATACTCTTCTCTTCAAAGAGTAATTAATGTGGTAGAGTGTAAATTGATATTTATTTTCACACAAGCTGTTTTTGTTAAACTGCATAATATTTTCTCATAAATAGTTACAAATCTTAGGAAGTACGACTAGTCATTTTCTCTGTAAATTCTGTGTAAATAACTTATTTGGCTAATTTTTTAATTTCTAACTTTTAGAGAACAATTTTGTTTCTTATTTTTCTAAAAGGTTTCAAACAATCCAATAACCTGAAAATTTTCCTGCTTCTTTCAGCTTAGCCTTTGCTTCCCTGTGTGAGCAAGTAACTTGTTTGTGCTGAGGGAATACTGGCTGGCGACAGTTGCCTCCTTCGTTTCTGTCAAGTCAATCAGTGAAATCTGTAAAAGATGCAGCCTAGTCAATTGCATCAATTAGGATTGTCATGAAGTGTGAAGTGAGAGACAATGTTCATATTCGACCAGAAATAGTAAAAAAAGTAAACATAATTTCAGAATGTTATGATTCCATCCTTGTATTTCTAACCTAAATTTCAAATAGAAACAACAAAACACTGTAGTCCCAGCTACTTGGGAGGCTGAGTCCGTAACACACTATGCTTGTGCCCATGAATAGCCACAGCACTCCACCCTGGGCAACATAGCAAGACCCTGTCTCTAAAAAGATTTTTAAAGAAACTATACCATAAAAGCAGAAAGGGTATCATCAATAGCGTTGCTTTCTACCATTACAAAGTATATTTTTAACTTTTCCTAAGAAATATTAATTGGATAAAATAAGGCTACCACAGGATGAATGAATAATTTTATGTTTTGTCAGGGTTTTGTACAAATATCTCAAATCAGATATAGAACCATAGAGTAAAATGAATTTTAGCAAGAAGAGACATGTGTTTTAGAGGAGTATTATAACATCTTTGAAGTGCTGTGCTTCTTCATCCTTACTGGGGAGTCATCTTTTCAGTTTCATTTATATTTATGTTTAAAATAAAATATTAATCTTATAAATAACATTTATGTTTTAGCCACAATTGCATTCATTAATTTCATTTTATTCAAGTTGTGAAGACTGAACTTAACAATAAAAATGTATTTCAACTTGACCTACAATAGTGAAGAGATTTTCTACCTGCTTCCTTTTACTTACTTTATGCTAGGTGTGGTTTCGAGCACTTCACATGTGAACTCCTTCAATCTCAATCAGCATCGTGAGAAACTGACTATAGAAATCACCACATTAGATATGGGGAAACAGACAGAGGCTCCTCGGTCACCAAGTGAGTGGCAAAAATGGGATGTGAATCCAGGCAGCCCCATTCTGGAATCCCTGTTTAATGCTAAATAAGGCCACCTCTCAGGGTGCAGAATAATTAGAGCTACCATTTTTTACTTCTCATTACTTGGCCGGAAAATGTAATTTCTCTGCAATAGTTCGCTTAATCCTCACAGCAGACCTGCAAGATAAGGAAATTAACTTTTCTCAAAGACAAGAAAATGTTGCTTCAGAATGCTGCATGACTTTCCCACTTACTCTAAATTATGTCATCAAGTGCCAGACATAGAATAGAAATTCAAGTTAAACTATCCTTAGCCTTTAGATGCTTCAATCAATTATTCCAAAAGTTTAGTTACTATAATTTTCACTTTAAAAAATTTTAAATTTAGTTCCTATTATTTTCCCTTTTTAAAAGTTATAGTGCAAGTGAAAAACAGATTGTGAGCAGACATTAGCAAGAAGAGGATGAAGGAGAAATGGAAGCTATTGTTGCAAACCACATGAGGAGTGCCATTTTGAGCAACTACAGATTGTTGCCAGGTACCCAAACATGAAAGTAATGCAGTAAATTCTTATAATTTTATGTGGCTTTGGCATTGGTTTTGAACGTGGTTTGACTTTCTCATATCAGAAGCACAGCTCAGTTACCCTTGGCACAGTTTCCAGCTTTATACTATTCTCAGATGGCTCAAGCTGGTTACCAGGGAAGAAAATTTACAGGCATCTCTCCCACCTAGCAGACTGGGTTTCCCACTTTCTCTAGCCTTGAAAATTACCTGGTAGACTGACCAGACCTTCATTTCTAAGAGTCTGAGCCCCTGGTCACCATGACATGGTTGCCAATTAGCCAGTTCATCAACAGTAGCAGTTAAAGAGAAGTAAGAAAGGCTCCAGTGGATCTGTCCCTAAACCCATGCCTATTTGCTTGATTGTGTTACAACCTCAACATTTCCTTCCCACATGAGGGTCAACCACTCTTGCCATGACAGCTTCTCATTTTCTTATCTGTTATTCATAAGACATAAAGACACCAACTTTTTGCAACCTGGTAATATAGTTTTCTTGTAACTTTAGGTTCAATCTTGGATATAACATCCAGACTTAACAATAGATTATGGCAGGGTTCATCTAACCTGTTGGCTTGGGGAGCTTACTAGAAGTCAGCTCATGATGGACAGCTTTGCCTGTTTGGTCACTTGGGGTCCCATGTTCAAAGGTTCCTTTTGAACCAGGTCCTACCAGCATACCAGGTTTAGGTTAGGTGTTTAACCATTTGCTGCAGCTGTATGGCTGATGCATCAGAAACCTATGAGGCTGTGTTGTTACTTTCCCATTAGAACTTTGAATAAGTACCACATGGTGTATTCTCCCACCATCGATACCTCTAAAGCATTGGTTCTCGACCAGGACAAGTTGCCACTTATGGGAAATTGGGGAATGTCTGAAGACACTTTGGATTGTTACAACTTGGGAGGACAGTGACATCACTACATAACAGGTGGAGGCCAATGCCACTAACCATGTGACAATGCTCAAGCCAGCCCACCTAGGACTATAAATTAGCCAGCCTGAAGTGTCAGTAGTGCCAAGTCTGAAAAACCCTGCTCTTATGCCATAGGAACTACCAGTTTTTGTGGCTAAAGTGTCACTTTTACTCTGGACAGGTCAGGATTTGTGGCAGAGAACTTTCTGCTCTGGGTCCCACACAAAGCTAGCAGCCCATCTTGCTGTCTGGTTAGTGAACAATGGCAAATACCCCCAGGTTTTGGGTTTGCCACTGTACTAACCCTAAGTGGCCTGCCTTATGCTGTGGGTCTTTCCTTGTGGTGGGAGTTGCATGAGCCAGCAAAGAGTGAACTTTTATTTAAGGTGAACAGTCATAGGCTCTGAAAATTTTAAAAATGAGAAAAATATATTTTATTATTTTTCTATATGTTTATCTGTTTTGGTGTTCTTCATTCCTTTAAATAGACTCAAATTTCCATCTGGTATCATTTTCTTTCTTCAAGAAAAGCTTCTTTTGACGTTATCTATAAAATAAGTCTGCTGGCAATGAATTCTCTGAATTTGTTTATTCAAATATACTTTTAATTTACCTTGATTACTGAAGGAGACTGTTTCTGCATGTACTGTCCTAAATTAGTTTTTTTCTAGCACTTTGAAGACATGATTTATTCTTTTGGCTTGAATAAATTCTGATAAAATCCCATAGTAAATAGTGTCTTTGTTTAGCTGGATATGTTTCTGTTTTTCTTTCAAATGACCTTTAGGGTTTCTCTCTGGTTCTCTTAGAAATTTAAAGTGTTTTAGGCAACTTAAAAGTTGTCTAAAGCCATGGTGGAGAGCATGATGATTATGAGCAAAAGCAAAAGTGATCCAATGATGATACTGAACTTTCAGGCCTTAAAAAAATGCAGTTAAACAAATATTCATACCTACAGTGGAACTTTCCTGAGGTTGAGACAGACTTGAATCTGAAGGTCCAACAGTCATATCACATGACAGGAGATAAAGGTGGGTGGTGATGATTCTAAGACAGGTAACAAAGGCATATGTCTTGGTTAGACGATAAGGAATTCACATAGTTAGGGAAATATTCGTATGGCCTCAAAAATAGTGATTTCTAAAAAATAGCTTCTCATTCTGAAAAACTAAAAAGACATCTATTAGATTTTTGACTTTTAAGTTCAAGGGTACATGTGCAGATTTGTTACATAGGTAAACATGTCTCACAGGGATTTGTTGTACAGATTATTTCATCACTTAGGTATTAAGCCTAGTACCCAGTAGTTACTTTTTTCTGGTCCTCTCCCTCCTCCCACTCTCCAGCCTCTGACAGGCCCCAGTGTGTGTTGTTCCCCTCCATGTGTCCATGTGTTCTCATCATTTAGCTCCCACTTATAAGTGGAAACATGTGGTATTTGATTTTCTATTCCTGCATTAGTTTGCTAAGGATAAAGTTCTACAAATTCATAAGAAAACGTGCACCTAAAAAGTTTTATATTCATCCAAATTAACCTTCAAATATGAATTCAAAAGACATTCCCTCTCAATGTTTCATGATTTTAGGAATACTTGATAGTCAATGCTGAATATAATTATGTGATGACTGATAAAAACATGTTACATGCTGTCAAAGAGAGAGCTAAGATTAAATAATTGTATTATATAATATAATGTACATACTATAAATAACGAGAGCATAATTATATGAAATATAAATAATGAGAACATGATAATTATATAAATAAAATTAGTTTTGATGTAACAAAAGGAAATGTAATGATTTCACCTCTTATCATAGGAGGGAGCTGCCCCCTAAGTAGTGCCTAAAATTAAAGATTTTGATCTCTTGATGTTTTCTGTCAATCATTTTTTAAACTCTAAAAAGATCCCCTAGTAACTAATATTTTACTTAATTAAAAATAATAGATCTTTAGTTATGAGGTGCATCATTATGTGCCATGAATGAAAAAAAGAAAAGAAACTATAAGTGAACCAGGACTATTGCCAAAGCACCCTTGACTGTAAGAGGCATTCTGATATCAAACAGCATAATATGTGAATAACCAGAAGTCTTTCATTGATGGGAAAAATCCTTTTGGTGAAGAAATACTTAACTGAAGCTCAGAAATTCCTTTAGTTCTACCTTAATATCTACATATTATATTTAAGTAATCTTAAGTGTACACTTAAGTGTCAGCTGTTTATTTACATTAACATTGTATAATGCTATGTATATTTATTCATTTACTCCTATATGTTAAATGTATTATCTGTCTTTCTATCTTTCTGTCTATCCATTCATCTAGCTTTCTATTTCCACATATATTTCTAGCCATAGAAAAATGTGTGCTAATTGTCTTTATCACATAGTAAAAAAGATTGTCTTGTGTGGTTGTCTTTAATGCATATTTATGTGTGTATGATATAATTTTTGTTTCCTTTGATATTTTTTTCCTTGCCTTGAAATTTTTGTCATAGACAGCTACCAAATTTGCAAAAACATCATAATTCCTAGAAAAATTTCTATACAGGAATGCAAAGCCGTTTCAGCATTTTTTTTCTCAGAAGGGATTATTGCCTTAAGTACCAATTGCGGAGATTTGTTCTGATTTGAATAGGTGTGAGCCTTGTGTATCTAGTTTGGTGTCCAGATAATTTCTTTACTGCTTTTGCCTCATAACACTTTGAGATATGTGTGCATGTGTGTGTGTGTGTGGACAAACCCATACTCTTTTTTTTTTTCCCACTGTTCTATATCTGGAAAATCACTGTGAAACAATTCTCAGAAAGCTGCAAAGAAGTAGCTGAACATAGAGTACAGTGTTTTCAGGCTGCTGAAATGCTGACAGACATTTTTATTGGTTTATCTTCTTGCTGATAGATTGATTGCTCGGTCAAGGTATATCATAAGGGTCTCTGATCCAGGTTATTCAGTCAATGTACTATCTCAGAGAAATACCTGTCAAGTAAAGGTTGATAGATGACTTCTGTGAGTAATAATCAAACTTTAATCACAAGTAAATAAACTGATGAACAAATAATTATTGGTCTACCTAATTAACTTTAAATTTCAGCCAAATCAGGAGGGACATGAGAGAGAAACAGAATTCTCATGTTGACACTTATTAAAAATGCATTCCTGGGGAAATAATTTAACTTCTCAAAACATCAGTCTTTTCATCTACAAAAATATTGTTATGAAGAATAAATGAGAAAATGTATGAAAGCATTAGCAACATAATTTTTACATGCATATATGTGTATAAACATTTATTTTCTTAGTAAGCACTATGTATATGAACTTCTTGTCTACACAAGTCAAAAACAAGATAACATTCTCCATTAACCAAAGTACGGCAATGGGCAAGGTAAGGGCCATCTACGTCAGGATTGGCAGGACCATCACATGAAGCAAAGAACTGCGATGATATTGAGAGACATGGAGTTACAGAAGGCACAGAGACTGCACTCAGTAGAAAACTGGACCACAGCACTCACTCTCCTGGGGATACCATCTCCACCAGTCCTGTGCAATTTACAGCCCCAAGATGCCATGTTGGGACTGCTCAGAACTGTGGGATTCTGGCGATGTGGAGAAAGAATATACTTACAAAACAACCAGATGAGAAATAGCATCCTCAAGGTTATCTTCAAATACAAAACTTTCCTTAACATTTGCACATATCATTAACAACATGTACACAGGCAACAAGCACAAGAATTGTAATTCAGATAGAAAGGTAAAAGCTGAAAGTATTGAGGAGAAAGGGAAATCGATATAATTCACAAATAGATTGTGAAAGGAATACTATCTAAAATGAAACCGTATCTATGAAACAAAGCCAGAGGAATTGCATAGGAAACCTTCGCAGAAATAAAGGAAAGAAAAATGAAAGAAAGCAAAGAGCTACAACTGTGGAACTTCAGTCTTTCCACAAGTCTTCCCATGTGCGATAAAAACATTCACAGATTTTTGCACTTGTGACTATGGCATTGTTCGACTAATATGTTAGGTTTACAGCTTTGGAACAGCTGGATACAAATTCTGGGCTTCAGTTATATGCCATGTGAGTTTGGGGAAGTACTTAACTTACACTACTTCAATTTCCTCATTTGGCTATCATTCAAAAGAGTAACTCCGTGGGTAACACTGAAGATTAATCGGCTAATGCAGTTTATTTCATAGTAAGCCCTTAATCTTTAATGTATTGTTAAACTTCAACGTTAACTAATTTAAGAGAGTCTAGCCTTGAAATCAACCTTCTCAGTCATCTCATGAGTATTATTTTCATGAACAATAAACTCATTACTCTGTGTGTGTGTGTGTGTGTGTGTGTGTGTGTGTGTGTGTGTGTTTACCCATTGTGAAGGCATTTTTCCTTCAAGAAGGAAAATTAAATAATTACTACTGAGATGAAAATTCTTGACCAATGCCTCTTCCAGCTAAGCTAGCGTATCTGAAATCGGCTGGCTGGCTTCCCATTGTGATCTGATCTAAAGGAGGATAACAAAAGCCCCTTTCTCAAGCTCTAGCTTACCTGACTTTCAGCAGAATAGCAACAAAAGATCCTAGAAACTGTTATCCACAGTTTCTGCTTCAGGGAGGCAGGGACTTCCCTGAGGCCCTGCATGTGCAGTTTGGACTAAAACTCAAATTATAGTTACTTCTTGTTCATTTTAATGCTAAAAAGTCATACCCAAAGGAGGAAATTTAAAATGCCAGTGCCGCATGCAACATGTAAAAAGCATGTAAAACCACTCTCCTATGCATGCCCTGATAATACCCCACCCCATAGGAAGATCCTGCAAAATTAACTCCCATATCTCTTTCAGGGAGCAGCCCATTCCTTTTCCTTTCTGAGTGCTGACTGTGCACAAGCTAAATAAATATTCTCTTAACTGCTATACCTGATAGTCTTTTCTCGTGATTTATCTCCTGGGAGATTGCAAGAACCCAAGGTACCAGTAACATATCTTTCACAGGTTCCACAAATCATTATTGACAACATGACAAAAGTGTCAAGATAAGAAGCTTGCATAAACCATTGTACTTTTTTATATACGTTGCTTTGTTTTCTCTATGTGCTCCTAACTCCTAATAGACAGACTGGTAACTATGGGTACTAAATCATGTTGATTTAATTAATAAATGAAAAAAATCATAAAGAACATTGTATACAATCCTTCCAAAATCAAGAATATTCTGACATATTTATTATTTTAGGCTTCATCTGGACTTCCATGTATTTCTTGGGTAACAGATTAGAAAATGATATGTTTCTTTTTTTTTTTTTTAATTTTATTTGGGCTCTGGGGTACCTGTGCACATCCTGCATCCTGCAGGATTGTTGCATAGGTACATACATGCCATGGTGGTTTGCTGTCTCCATCCCCACTGCCGCCTCCCCCCTTGCCCCTGACACTGCCACCCATCACCTACATCAGGCATTTCTCCTGGTGTTATCCATCCCCATCTTCCCCACCCCTCTGCTGTCCCCCCTCCCCTCCCCTCCACCCCACTACCTAGCCCTGTGAGTGTTGTTCCCTTTCTGTGCCCAAGTGTTCTCATTGTTCAACACCCGCCTGTGAGTGAAACCATGCAGTGCTTGATTTTCTGTTCTTGTGTCAGTTTGCTGAGAATGATGGTTTCTAGGTTCATCCATGTTCCTACAAAGGACACAAACTCATCGTTTTTTATGGCTGCATAGTATTCCATGGAGTATATGTGCCACATTTTTTTTTTGTCCAGTCTATCATCAATGGGCATTTGGGTTGGTTCCAGGTCTTTGCTATTGTAAACAGCACTGCAATGAACATACATGTGAATGTGTCTTTATGATAGAATGATTTATAATCCTTTGGGTATATACCCAGTACTGGGATTGCTGGGTCAAATGGAATTTCTATTTCTAGATCCTGAGGAATTGCCACACTGTCTTCCACAATCATTGAACTAATTTACATTCCCATCAACAGTTTAAAAGTGTTCCTTTTTCTCCACATCCTCTCCAGCATCTCTTGTCTCCAGATTTTTTTAATGATTGCCATTCTAACTGGCATGAGATGGTATCTCAATGTGGTTTTGATTTGCATTTCTCTAATGACCAATGATGATGAGCACTTTTTTCATATGTTTGTTGGCCACATATTTTTCTTCTTTCAAAAAGTGTGTGTTCATATCTTTCGCCCACTTTTGAATGGGTTTGTTTGTTTTTTTCTTGTAAATCTGCTTTAGTTCTTTGTAGATTCTGGATATTAGCTCTTTGTCTGATGGGTAGACTGTGAAAATTTTTTCCCATTCTGTTGGTTGCTGATTTACTCTAATGATTGTTTCTTTTGCTCTGCAGAAGCTCTTAAGTTTAATTAGTTCCCATTTGTCTATTTTGGTTTTTGTTGTTATTGCTTTTGGTATTTTAGTCATGAAGTCCTTGCCTGTGCCTATGTCCTGAATGGTTTTGCCTAGGTTTTCTTCTAGGATTTTTATGGTGTTAGTTCTTATGTTTAAATCTTTAATCCATCTGGAGTTAATTTTTGTATAAGGTGTAAGGAAGGAGTCCAGTTTCAGCTTCCTGTGTATGACTAGCCAGTTTCCCCAACATCATTTATTAAACAGGGAATCCTTTCCCCATTGCTTGTTTTTGACTGGTTTGTCAAAGATCAGATGGTTGTAGATATGTGCAATTGCTTCTGACAGCTCTATTCTTTTCCATTGGTCTGTATATCTGTTTGGTACCAATACCATGCTGTTTTGATTACTGTAGCATTGTCATATAGTTTGAAGTTAGGTAGTGTGATGCCTCCAGTGTTTATAAAGAATATAATTCTTAAAAGCATTACTCAATTATTTTTGTGAAGTTCTGAAATTCATACTATAGAGTTCTTAAAAATTTTCAGTTAATTTAATAGCTCTTAGTAAACAGCTTTATGAATTAAAAACCTTTGTAGAATATCTAACTCTGTCTTTCTGAACAATCTGAACAATATGTCAATGCTTTTTGTTTCATGGATTAATTTTTTATTTCCATATAAAATGAGTTTCAGATGTCACCATATTTCAAAAAGTTTATATATTTTAATAAATGTTTATATTTTATAAATATATATTTTCACACATACTGAGGTTTTTGTTTTTTCATACATATTATGAATATTTAAGGCACTTGATCATATCAATGCAAAAATACTTAAAACTTAATAGAAAAGTTTTTACTTTATTTTCTCTCCAACAGATTTGTGTATCTGACTACTAAAAGACTGTTTTAGATTTGTTTTGAGTTATGAATTATTATTAGCATCTTGATATTCTTTAAAATAATTAGCATGGAAAATATATTTAGAAATTATATATTTATGTAGAAAAATTTTAATGTTACCGACTGCATATGTATATGTGCATGTGTGTGTATATATATATATATATATATATATATATATATATATATACCTTAACAAAGCACCAGATACTTACTTATTCTGTGACTTAAAACAAGAGTCTATTCTTTCAAAGTTCTGGAGGCTAGAAGTCTGAAATCAGGATGTTGGCAGGGCCATGCACTCCTGGACGGCTCTAGGGGAGAACCCTCCTGGCTTCTTTCAGCTTCTTTTGGTAACAAGCATTCCTTGTAATGACAAGTAATTTGGGCCAACAGAAGGAGCTAAAACATAAGCAAGGCTGAAATATACGGGCAGCTCCTTGCCTTGTTCGTGCACCACTCCAGTCATATGATACATTTCTCCTCATATGTCTTTATGTCATGTCATTTTTACCTTGGTGCATGTCTGTTTCTTTGTCTAAATTTCCCTTTTTTAAAAGGACACTAAAAATCATATTAACTTAGGGCTCACACTAATGGCCTCACTTTAACTTGATTTTCTGTGTGAAGACCCTATTTCTAAACAAGATCCTAAGTTGAGATAGTTAGTGGGATTTAGGACTTCAAAATAGTTTGCTGTGACACAATTCATACCCTAACAATGTATTTATTTAAATATTGAACCTTTGAGCCACTATGTCTTTCTCTCTTGCGTAAGTGAAATGACTAATCAAGAGCAAGGTAATTTTCATTTTCTAACTACATATAATGATGAAATAAATTTTCAGATGGGCCTAAAATTTTGAAAACGTAGCTTCATTCACATTTCTTTTAAATGTTAGTCATAGTTTTACCCTCTTATCAGATTTTCCTTTGAAATATGAACTGCATGCAAGACTCATTTTCACATTGGATGTTTGATTATTGGCTTACCAGATCGAATTATGTATACTTTGTAAAGAAGGGACGTTTTTATGCTTAAAATTGCATTGTATATGGAAGATATTCCATTCTTAGGTGACATTGGCCTTATGTTAATATATTCAACTTTAAACTTCTCAGATTAGGGTGTTCAAAGGACAACATCTGCTTGTCTAGTGGTCCTACTCCCAGGGGAGGAATGGTTCCAGCACGGGACACAGTATGGCACTGTGTCCATTAAAATGAATGGTTTTCCTCGCAAAAGCCCATAATCTTATTCTAATAGCAAGAAAAACATGGGGATGCTCTACAAAATTCCCTAACCACTATTCCTAAAAACTGTCAAGGCCATCCAAGCAAAGAAAGTCTGGGAAAGTGTCATAGCCAAGAGGAATAAATTATAAAAGACTGGTGTTTATTTTTTAAATGTTTAGTAGAATTCTCTAATGAAACCATCTGAGCCTTGTGCTTTTTCTTTTGGAAGGTTAATCATTGATTCTTTTTTAAGTAGATATATGTTTATTTATATCATGTATTTTCTCCTATGTGAGATCTAGCATTTTGTATCATTCAAGGAATTGGTTCTATTAAAAAAAGTTATCAAATTTGTAAGCCTAGAGTTAGCTGTTTATAGTATTTCTCTATCTTTTTAATATTTATGTGATCAGAAATGACTACCTCTCTTTTGCTTCTGCTACGTGTATTTTGTGTCTTCTTTTCTTGGCTAAGTTGGCTAACAATTTATCCATTCTATAGATACTTTCCAGAAACTGGCTTTTGGTTTTTTAAATTTTCTTTATTGATTTCTTACATTCAATTTGATTGTTTTTTCTCTAATTTTAATTATTCTTCCTTTTCTGCATGCTTTGTTCCTATACTGCTCTCTTCTTTATATAATTCCCAGGCAAGGACCTTGATTATTGATTTTTTATCTTCTAAGATACGCATTCATATGCATCTTCTAAGATATAAATTATTTTCTCTAAGTACTGCATTTGCTGTATCACGTACATATTGAGAATTTATAACTTCATTAGGAGTTAGTTCAAAATATATTGGTCTATCTAAAACTTCTTTCATGATCCACAGTTATTTAGACATTTTCTGTGTAATCTCCAAATATTTTGGGACTTTTTGGCTATATTTATTTTATTTATTTTTAGTTTAATTTCACTATAGAGAACATACTCTATGTGGTTTCTATTTTTAAAATGTATTTAATGTCTCAAAATATTGTCTAGCTTTGTGAATATTCCACATGGGTTTGGGAAGAATGATTAATCTCTGTTGGATGAATTATTCTATAAATGGAAATTAGATCCAACGGATTAACGGTGCTGTTCAGTTCAACTATATCCTTACTGATTTTCTATCTGTTGGATCTTTCAATTACTGCTGGAGGGATATTTAAGTCTCCAAGTGTAATAGTGCATTTATCTGTTTATCTTTGAAGTTGTATCCATTTTTGTCTCACTTATTTTGACATTCTGTTATGAAGGGCATATACATTAAAAATAGTTATGTCTTCCTAAAGAACTATTTTTTTTATTGTACCTTAGGTTCTGGGGTACATGTGCAGATCATGCAGGATCATTGCATAGGTACACACATGGCAAGATAGTTTGCTGTCTCCATCCCCCCATCATCCACATCTGGCATTTCTCCCCAGGTTATCCGTCCTCACCTTCCTCACCCACCCCTGCTGTCCCTCACCTAGTCCCCGCAACAGACTCCAGTGTGTGATGCTCCCCTCCCTGTGTCCACATGTTCTCATTGTTCAACACCCGCTTATGAATGAGAATATGTGATGTCTGATTTTCTGTTCCTGTGTCAGTTTGCTGAGAATGATGGTTTCCAGATCCATCCATGTCCCTACAAAGGACACAAACCCATCCTTTTTTATGGTTGTGTAGTATTCCATGGTGCATATGTGCCACACTTTCTTTAACCAGTCCATCATTGATGGGCATTTGGGTTGGTTCCAAGTCTTTGCTATTGTAAACAGTGCTGCAATGAACATTCTTGTGCATGTGTCCTTATAGTAGAATGATTTATAATCCTTTGGGTATATACCCAGTAATGGGATTGCTGGGTCAAATGGTGTTTCTATTTCTAGGTTCTTGAGGAATCATCACACTGTCTTCCACAATGGTTGCACTAATTTACACTCCCACCAACAGTGTGAAAGTGTTCCTATTTCTCCACATCCTCTCCAGCATCTGTTGTCTCCAGATTTTTTAATGATAGCCATTCTAACTGGCATGAGATGGTATCTCAATGTGGTTTTGATTTGCGTTTCTCTAATGACCAGTGATGGTGAGCATCTTTTCATATGTTTTTACATTCTGTCATTTCCCTCTTTATCTCTGTTAATTCTTCTTTTTTAAAAATCTGTTTTATATAATATTAATATAGCTACCCCAGCTTGCTTTTGATTAGTGTTAGCATGGTAGATCTTTCTTTATCAATTTACTTTTAATCTGTTTACTTTTTTATATTAAAAAAATGTAGAGAAGATAGGGCTGGGTCTTGTTTTTGTACACATTCTGACAATATCCATCTTTTAACTGGTGTACTTAGACCATTAACTTAACATTATTATTAATATTTTTGTATTAATATATCCATCTTTATAACTGTTTTATATTCATTGAACTCATTTTTCTTTTTATGCCTTCACCTTTAAAAAATACTTTTTCTAGTTTTAATTGGTCAGTTGATGATTTTATTTTCTGTCTCCTCTTATCATATCATTTATAATTCTTGTAAGAAGTTTTTATAATATTGTCCTAGTGTTGGTAATATACATTTACAACTAATCTAAGTCCACTTTAATTAACACAGACCACTTCATGGGTAGCGCATATAACTTTGAAAAAACATCCCAATTTCCTCCATTGGGTCTCTTATAACTTTCACTTATCTCAAGGTCAGTTAAGGATAAGAAAACTAAAATATTTTCTTTTTTTTAACCTAATTTATTCCTCCTTTGATATTCTCCCTTTAGTTTTTAAAGTTTTATTCAGGTATAACTGATATACAAAAATTTAACATATTTGACACATACATGTGATAAGTGTGAATATAGGTATATACTTGATATATCATCACTACAATCAAGGTATCAAACGTAACCTTTACCTTTAAAACATTTTCTTGTGATCTTTTGTAGTGTGTGTGTGTGTGTGTGTGTGTGTGTGTGTGTGTGTTGGTGGTGATGGTGGGAACACAACATGAGATCTATTCTTTTAATATCTTTTTTTTTTTTTTTGTGATGGAATTTTGCTTTTGTTACCCAGGCTGGAGTGTAATGGCACGATCTCGGCTCACTGCAACCTCTGCTTCCTGGTTCAGGCAATTCTCCTGCCTCAGCCTCCTGAGTAGCTGGGATTACAGGCACACGCCACCATGCCCAGCTAATTGTTTGTATTTTTAGTAGAGACGGGGTTTCACCATGTTGACCAGGATGGTCTCGATCTCATGACCTTGTGATCCACCTACCTCCACCTCCCAAAGTGCTGGGATTACAGGCTTGAGCCACTGTACCTGGCCTCTTTTAATATCTTTTGAAGTGCACAATAGTATGTTGCTAACTATAGGCACCATGTTGTAAAGTAGATCTATAAAACTAATTTATCTTGCATAAATTGAAACTTCATAACCACTACACAAAATTTTCCATCCTACCTCCTCTCTGCTCCTGACAACCACAGTTTCATTCTCTGCTGCTATGAATTTGAATGCTTGAAATACGTTATATAACAAGATTCATACACTGTTTGTCCTTCTGTGATTGCTTATTTCACTTAGCATAATGACCTCGAGGTTCATCCATGTTGTTGCTAATATCAGGATTTCCTTCTTTTTAAAGTCTGAATAATATTCCATTGTATGCAAATACGTTATTTTCTTTATCCAGTTATCTGCTGATGGACATTTAACCAGAGAAGACATAAATGGTCACCAGGTGTATAAAAAGATGCTCCATATTACTAGTAGTTAGGGAAATGCAGATCAAAACCACAATAAGATATCACCTCACATCTGCTAAGATGGCTATTATAAAAATAAAACCCACAAGCACAGCTAGTACTGGTGAGGATGTGGGGAAACTGGAACTCTCACACGGTGTCAAAGGGAATGTGAATTGGTGCAAGCCACTATGAAAAACAAGATGGAGATTCCTCAAAATATTAAAATTAGAACTGCCAGGTGATCCAGCCATCTTATTTCTGAGCATTTATCCCACATAATTGAAATCAGGGTTTTAAAGAGACGTATGCACCTCCATATTCATTGTAGTACTATTTATCATAGCCATCATACATTCTTTGTTTTATGCAGACTTAAGTGTCTGACATGTACCATTTTACTCTTCTCTAAAGAACTTCTTTAATATTTCTTGCAAGGCAGGGATACTGGCGACAAATTTCCACACTTCTCATTAGGCTAATAATGGACCAATCAGAAAAATAGCAACTACTTTATGTATTTGAAACATGATCTTTTAAAGCACTAATTTGTAAAATATATGATGGAAAATTGAGAAGCCAAATGAGGACAAGTGTTGCTACCAGAGAGAGAATGGTGAGCCTCTGGGACCAATAGACTGGAGGGGCAAAAGCTGGGGCTGGTCTTTGGGACTCAGCAGACTGGTGAACAGAAGGTGCACCTGGGGAGCCCATGCTACTCCTGCCAGAGACAGGTTGGGGTAGAGAGGGAGGGGAAGAGACATCCTAGTTTCTCCCTCCTCCTCTCCGTTTTTGCTATTGGACAATTACGAAAGTCTCTGGCAAAAGACCAGGGAAACATGACCTTTCAGCAGCCAGGAATCTGTTTTACAGAGTAGTATTGGCAAAGACTGAGGAAATCAATCTAAGGGCAAGTGGCCTAGTGGCACTTACGTGTTATATTTGTTTATAGCTCAGATATATTGATTCCTTCAGAAAAATGTCTCTGAGCACAGTACTGTGCCAGATGCAATTCAGGTAGGTGCTGGGGACTGAAAGGACTAGGGAAATTAAGCAAATGCTTGTAAGAGTGTTGGATTGTTATAAAAGCAGGGAACCTGTATTGTGTGGCTCTGTATCAGGGTAATGAATTCTAGACTCTGGTCAGGGAGTTAACATGTTTCGATCCTTCCCATCCTTCCAAGGAAGTGAACTTTATACTTTCATCTACAGGTTAGCAAGGAGAAAATGAGGAAAACTGAGTGAGGAAGAAAGTCATAAGCAGAGAGAAAATCACTTGAAAATGCACGAAGGCAAGAGAGTATAATCCACTAGGAGACTAACAAGTAATGAAACTATGGCTAAAGTCTCTTGAGAAAATGGGTGAGAGTTTTTTAGGATATCAGTGGTATGCAGAGGTCAGGCTGTGCAACTCTTTGAAAGCTTTGTCAAAGTTTTGCATACTATTCTCAGGTGAGTAAAGCAAAGAAAATAATGAAGTTATGACCGGATATAGATGTTCAAGAGATTTCTTTTACTGCAAGTGGTAAACTGAGCACAAGGCTTCTGAAAGCATTGTAGGAAGTATGGCAGGGGCGGGTGAAGAGGCAACGGCTCAGAAGAGATGTTGGGAGCTTGGACTTTGGAGACTGAAGTAAGAAAGACAGTCTGAATGAATTCCAGAAATATTTGTTCAGAAAAATGAACAAGAGTTAGTAGTGTCTGTTTATTCAATTATTTAGCTACTCAACAATATTTGCTGAACAATGATTATGTGACGTGAACAAGATAGGGTGAAATGAATGAGATAAGCAGGAATTTATAGAGTAGTTTAGACATGTTAATATGTTACTATTATATATAATTATAAATATACAGTTATTTTTATGTTGCTATAAAGGCCAAAATTATATTTTTTTGGAAAGTGTTTTAATAGAGAATAGTAAAAGTGAGGAGATTAAGATTGTCATGTAGCATTAATTCGAATTCAAATAGATGCACATATTTCTGAAAGAACTGCATTAAATTCATCATTGGAACCATGAAAGTGGATGAAATGCCTCTGGAGAAAAAGGATTCCTGAGTGAGAGAAGAGGAGGCCCTAAAAAGATTAAAGTGAAAGAGGATAAATGGTTCTTCTCCTCCCGCAACGTTCCCACGTTTCAGTAGCAAATCAAGACAAGATTTCAGAGAAATCTTTTCATTTTTCTGTCAATGAAATAAATTTAGATTCTCATTTGCTATAGTAATTTATTCAATAACAGAAGAATGCTAGGACCATGGTGTAAAGGGTGGAGAAAACCAGAAGAAATGATCAAGGTGCAGCCGAAAGTAGACCGAGTTCAGAGTGCAAATGCCTTATTATGGATTTGAGCCAGGTCTCTCTTGCTCTGGGGACTTCCACACCATCTTTTCTCTGCCCTAATCTTCCTGGGTTGGCCCAAATTTGCTTTTGGTGCTGTGTTCACTCACGGCAATCTTACAATATATGTATCCTAAAAACTGTGTTGAAACGCTCTAATGTAACAAATATGATTTTACTCCTGGACCAGAAATCATGTTATTTTCCTTTACTTTGATGGCACTGAAAATGTTCCATTAGCCTTACTGCATTAAAACACACACACACACACACACACACACACACACACACACACACACGTTATTCAAAACATCAGTGTTGCTATGGAGCCTGGAGAAACACTGTTTGACAAATATTAAATATCATCATGTACAAACTGCTGTGAATGTAGTTTTACTTACTTTTATATTTATATTATTTACATGTATTAAAAGGAGAATGTTTTAGATCTCACATAAGAGAAACACAAAATATTGTGGAAAATTCAACATAGCTTTTTTCTTTTTCTCAAATGAAGCCATGGGGGATGTGGAAAGAAGACTGTTTCAACTCTCTGCCTGGCAGCCCCCACTGACTCTGTGAACTATTGCAAGTAGCCAAACTTGTTTAACCTAATGTAATATTGATAAGAATCCACTTTTCTCAATTAATGTAGATGAGAATCAGCTTTTTCATTGATATAACCCATAGCAGTGCTATGAGGATGAAGAAGATGAGACATAATATACTTGAATAATGAGGGTGATTACTATTGTATGAATAGGAACTGTTATTTCAGGTATGGTTATTTTTAACATAAAATGATATCACAACAATAAAACCCAGTTGGCCAATGTTTTATGGTTTTCTATGCCATTAATAATATCTTGGCATATTAAGAATCATTCATTTAAAAAGTCACATATTTGTGAGAGTATTAATTGGGGATGTTGATCGAGCAACATTGTGAGAAGGAAGCAAAATATAGTTGTTTTGTAAAAAGATACATTTGAACATTCTGCCATTGCCTTTATCTAGTGAGCTTATCTTTTAGATGAAATAAAATATAATCCAACTTTATGTAAGCAATCCATAATAATGGCTATTTTATATATTAAATAGACAATTAATAAAGAAATTTTGCAATCAGAAACAACTGAATTTCCTTAATAGACCTTATGAAGACTTTCTAATTTCAAATGGCATGAGCAAGAGCTATTTAAGATTGGACTTTTATATGTAATAGAAAGATGATGTTAGCTAGCTATAGATTTATTTTCTGTTAAAAGATGATCACAGTAACAATGCCCCTAGACTTCCAAAAATACACTTAGTGATATATCTAAATGCTGCAATACAAAATAAAATCCAGAGGTTTGAAAATGTAAAACCAGATGTTTCATCTATAAATATTGAGCAAAAAGTGACCTGAGTTATACAGTTGCAAACATTGTCTTCAATATCATAAAAAAGTAAAACATGAATGAGTAAACTAGCATTCTTCATTCCAAGTTCTGTGGATTAAAATGTAATTTCATATCCAGTAGTAAATCCACTGTAGAAATAAATCCTTCTTCAATAAAGTCCTGCTGGACAATTCCAAATTTGATTGCTAAATTACTATCAGGAGAAATGACACATTACAATGTGATTGCTACATACAATGGCAGATGAGTGAAAAATTTCTCATAAATAGGAAATACTTAGAGCTACAAATATATTTTTATGTTTTAGAAATAAGGCAATAATAGATCATTATATTCATGCCAATGATATTTTCTTTTCTTTTTCTCTACTCTGTTTAGTAAATTCTCTAATAATGCACAGTTTACTCAATGTCCTGTTAGCTGCCAGTGTCCCCTTGTATTCTGGATGGATTTGAATGATGAATTCTGGTAGATCTTCTAGGTGTTCACAGTAGGCTCAAATCAGTTTGTTTCTGCACAAGAAATGCTTGTCTAACTTTCATGTGGTAGATATTGATGGGCTTGAGAATAAAGACAACAATTCTCAAAACTTAGCTGTGTTACTTATGAACTTTTCCAAGTTCATACAGTGTGACATTTATAATCTACCATTTTTCAATGTAAAATTATTGGATAATAATATCTCTGAAGATTAACTAAGGTGGTATATATGAATAGTCTTATAACATATAAACTGTATTTTCTTCCTTCTTCTTTGTTAAAAATTTGCATCAGACATTGTGTGACACTCTGAGAATTCAAATGCACAACTCTTAATCCTCATGAAGCTCACATCCCATGTACATAAAGAACAGGTACATATAACTGGTATGTCATATGGATACCACATTTTTAATCCATTCTTCTGTTGATGGACACTTAGGTTGTCTGCATATCTTGGTTACTGTAATACTCAATGGAATAGTATTCAGCCTTAAAAAAGAAGGAAAATCTGAGTCCCTGCTAGTTCGTCCTCCTCGCACCTCTCTCCTCTCTTCTTTTGAGTTTTGTGTTCCTCAGAGCTCACATTAGTCTGTGGCTCATCCCCCTGCGCTAACTTTTGTTTGTTTTTGTTTGTTTCTTTTTTGAGACAGAGTTTCCGTCTCATTGCCCAGACTGGAGTGCAATGGCTAACAGCAACTTCCGCCTCCAGGGTTCAAACGATTCTAGTGCCTCAGTCTCCGGAATAGCTGGGAATACAGGCATGCACAGACACCCTCTCTGCACTTCCACAGGGCTTTACATTCCCAAAGCTTTAATTATTCAGAAAATATTTAATCGATCTTAGTTTCTATTTATACTGCCGTCTTTCATTGAAAATCTGGAGTTATATAGATAATGCCCTATTTGACATTTGAACTTAAGGAGACCACAGATACCACGAACCAACATTTTCTAATAAGAGCCTTGATGTTTTCTTCCAAATTAGGTTTCCCTCATTCATCACCATTTCGGTAAATGGCACCACCATCTACCATGTGGCTTGATCTAGAAACTTTCTCATTTCTTCTCTTTCTGTTAGCATCCACTTAACAATCACCAGCCAAGATCAGATAACCTTTTCTTGAAATTACAGGTAGAATATTTTGATTTATCACCATCTCTGCTGCTACAACTTAATCCAAACCAGTGTCATATCTTGCCTTCAGTGTTTATGGAATTTTCTGTGTTTATTCTTTTACTGTTTCTCACGACTCCCAAATCCTCAAAATAACAAGAGTCATCTCTTGAAAATGTAAGCTATTCAAATGGTGTTCCATTGAATTTAGAACAAAATACAAAATATATCACTCGGCATATACAAATGTGTATACTCCATTCCTATTTTCCTCTGCAAACCTTATTTTTCACCACCTATTCATGTAACGAGTATTCTTTAGTTTCCTAGATCTTAACACAACAAGCTTGTTCTGACTTTAAGACATTGGCCCTCTGTCCTCTACCTCTTCTAGTGTACGGCTCATTCCCATTCATTCAGTTTTATCACAAACACTTCATTAGGGAGCCCTTCTACAAATGTCTGAGGTAGCTCTCAGTGCATGATTGGTAGATGAGGGTTCAGCATTCCTGTCAACTTTCTTCTAATGTTCATTCAAATAAGGCATTGGGTCAGGCGCTGTGGCTCATGCCTATAATCCCAGCACCCTGGGAGTCTGAGATGGGTAGATCACCTGAGGCCGCAAGTTTAAGACTAGCCTGGCCAACATGGTGAAACCCTGTCTCTACTAAAAATACAAATTTAACCGGATGTGGTGGCATACACTTGTAGTCTCAGCTACTTGGGAGGCTGAGACAGGAGAATCGCTTGAACCTGAGAGGAGTAGGCTGCAGTGAGCCAAGATTACACCACTGCACTCTAGCCTGGGTAAGACAGAGTGAGACTCCACCTCAAAAAAAAAAAAAAAAAAAAAAGAAAAAGAAAAAAAAAAGAAAAGAAAAAAGAAAAAAGGCAGGGAAAGGAAAGCCAAAAATAACATTTTAAAAACTCTCTGTGTCTAGGTATGGCTGTGAGATAAATTGTAGCTAATTAGATGAAAGTGGAAAGAGTGTTAGCCACTTTGAGTGGTATATATAAAAAGAGAAAAGGTGCAGGCTAGGATTAGAAGGTGCTGCATGCCACTTCAGAAAATGTGGATGAGTGAATCCCTTAGGGATGATGGTGTTGTTTACTGCTATTTTGTGAGATATGTATATATATGCACACACATATTCTTTTATATACACATATATTCACACACACACACACACACATATTCTTAATTCTTTATTCTTAATAAAGCCAGTGTTATCTAGGGATCTCTAGAGTAGCATTTGATCCTATGCCTTACTGATATAGCCCTGCCATTCTTTTTTATCTCTGAGCTCTCTTTACCTCCTTCCCATTTTACAATTATTAGTTTATTTGCTTGTCAAATATGTATTACCACTGCTAGGCAAGATGAAGATAGGAAATTTTGTTGCTATGCTGATTACTGGATATCCAATGTCTATTTTAATCATTAGTTAACAGTAGACCTGCAATACATATTTGTGAGTGTATGGATGAATGAGAATGGAAGAATAATTTAATTGAGTGAATACTTTGAAACTATTATTTATACAATTCCTTCAGGTTAAAACTCCAGAAATCACCAAAGGGGATTAAATTGTGATGAAATTGATTGGGCCAGGATATCAGCAGCTGAACATCATGAGGTCCCCAAATGATCCCAAAGTGCAAAGTCGAAAATGTCTATCATGAAAGTTTCCCAGAAAAACACAATTCTTCATCAAAACTGATAAGGCATTGACTACTGAGGTATGTGGGGAGTTAGCAGGCAATCATCTATCATATTTTGACAAGATAAGTGATCCAATGCATGGGCAGAAGGACCCTGTAGAAAGAAGTTTGAATGTCAGTTATTGAAACAATAAGAATGTTGGGCAAAATGTAAAACACCACAGGTAAAAATGTATATTTGGTATATACATATTATAATTATATGTTAATACATACTAAGCCATTTTTGCAAATACAATCATGGGATGGTTGAAATCATTAAATAGAAATTTACAATCTTAAATTCACTGAGTTTACTCCATTAATTTATGTAAAATCATGTGAAGTACATGAGCCTTGGAATGCTAATGATAAACCAAATCCAAACAATGCCCTTGGGGATTTCAAGGATAAAATATAGATAATGTATGAGAGTGTGTTGGTCCCTCAACAAATTATACTGCTATTTTTACATAGCAAGAAAAAAATCATCAATGCTCAATTGAAGGGACAGGTGAAACATATGGAACTCCACATATATGTAGCACAATTCTGTACACACAAAGTTACATAAAATTATTGACCATATAATAATTATATATATGTATAATTATATATATAATAATAATAACCATGTCTACTTAACATTTTATTCAACTATGTGAAAATACTTACTCTGTTGAGTTGTAGGGTGACAAGTCAAGGGTAATGCATAAATCTGTAATATCAATATTAAATTTAATATGTACACTTCATGCAACCAAATAAACAAATGAAAACAAGTAGTTAGAAGCTGATCGTGTACCTTGATATCACTGATCCAGGCTATAGGATTCAGATGTAACATCAACTTCTGGTAAATCTCTCATTTTCAGCACTATTCAGATGAATTATCATACGCATTTGGAAAGAAATCCCATTGGCAATCCTTGAAATATTTCTGGGTTTTCAAAAGTAAAGCTTTTGCAAAGATTCTCACCTCTCAATATGTCTAATTACTCTCTTTGTGCATTGAGACCTACAAGGCTCTTTCAAGATTCAAAGCTAAAGTTAGAAACTCAATTTCAGATGATATCAAAGGCTGTTCTGATCAGCACTTTGGTTTTTCATATAAAATGAAATGCTTGAGAATCTAGGCAAATTATCATGTTAAATCATAGTCGCCTGTCAATGTTTCAGCCTTTTGAACATATTTTATTGCAAGTTATTGAGATTATAGCAGTTAACTGTGAATTTTCATTTTTACATTTGTATGAAAATTGGAAACAAATTAAACACTAGAGACAAAATGGTGTTAGTTTGTTTTTATGAGATGTAAGTATTATTTGGTACCTTATACCCAGTAGTGTATCTGCATTTCATCACTTAAAGCATTTTTACCTTGATTCATCTGAAACACACACACACACACACACACACACACACACACACACAAACTATATATAGTGATATGACTAATAAAAATATTCTCTGATTATGTTGTGGAATCAAATCTGTCATTGACTCAGAAGAATATTGTTCTTGTACCTAATTACATTCATTTATGACTAGCAGAACACCATTATTGTATGTGTAGGTTCTTTTAATTTCATAAGAAATATTGCTTGGGACATACTTTTGTTAAATTTCTTCTTTGTTAGTCTGAAGTTCTTTTTTTGGAAAAAAAGAAATAAAGAAAGAAAAAGGAAAAAGAAAAAAAGAAAGAGAGAGAAAGAAAGAAAAAAAGAATGAAAAAGAGAAAGAAAGAGGAAGAGAAAGGGAGAGAGAACAGGAGTCTTGCTTTATTGCTCAGGCTAGAATGCAGTCTAAAAAATGGGTATTAAAAATGTCTTTTATGCCAATAATGTGCTTAACAATGGAGATAGGAAGGGATAAGGGAGGAAAATAACAAACAAGCAGCCAACCAATATTTCATTTAAACCTGTGAAATGTTATGCAATTACTGAGGAGTGATTTACTTCCAATTATGTAGTCACTTTTAGAGTAGGTGTGATGTGGTACTGAGAAGAATGTATGTTTTGTGGATTTGGGGTGGAGAGATCTGTAAATGTTTATTAAGTACTTGTTCCAGGTCTGAGTTCAAGTCCTGGATATCCTTGTTGATTTTCTGTCCCGTTGATCTGTCTAATATTGACAATGTGATGTTAAAGTCTCCCACTATTATTGTGTGGGAGTCTACATCTCTTTATAAGTCATTAAGAACTTGCCTTATGTATCTGGGTGCTCCTGTATTGGGTGTGTATATATTTAAGATTTTTAGCTCTTCTTGTTGCATTGATCCTTTTACCACTACGTAATGTCCTTCTTTGCCTCTTTTGATCTTTGTTGCCTTAAAGTCTATTTTATCAGAGGTGAGAATTACAACTCTTGCTTTTTATTTATTTATTTATTGCTCTTCATTTGGTTGGTAAATCTTCTCCATCCCTTTGTTTTGAGTCTTTGTGTGTCCTTGCATGTGAGATAGGTCTGGATGCAGCATACCAATGGGTTTTGCCTTTTTATCCAATTTGCCTGTCTGTGTCTTTTGATTGGGGCATTTAGTTGATTTAAATTTAGGATTAATATTAATATATGTGAGTTTAATACTGCCATTTAATGCTAGCTGGCTGTTTTGCTCATTAGTTGATGTAGATTCTTCATTATGTTGATACTCTTTACCTTTTGGTCTATTTTTGGAATGGCTGATACTGGTTGTTCCTTTCTATGTGTAGTGCTTCTTTCAGAAGCTCTTGTAAAGCAGGCCTGGTGGTGATGAAATCTCTGAGTACTTGCTTGTTCACAAAACATTTTATTTTTCCTTTACTTATGAAGCTTAGTTTGGCTGGATATGAAATTCTGGGTTGAAAGTTCTTTTCTTTAAGGATGTTGAATATTGGCCCCCACTATCTTCTGGCTTGTAGGGTTTCTGCTGAGAGATCTGCTTTGAGTCTGATAGGCTTCCCTTTGTGGGTAACCTGACCTTTCTCTCTGGCTGCCCTTAGCATATTCTCCTTCCTTTCAACCCTGGTGAATCTGATGATTATATGCCTTGGAGTTGCTCTTCTTGAGGAATATCTTTGTGGTGTTCTCTGTATTACCTGGAGTTGAATATTGTCCTGCCTTGTTAGGTTGGGAAAGTTTTACTGAATAATATCCTGAAGAGTATTTTCGAGCTTAGATTCATTCTCTTTGTCACATTCAGGTATACCTATCAAACGTAGATTAGGTCTTTTCACATAGTCCCATATTTCTTGGAGATTTTGCTCATTCCTTTTTACCCTTTTTTCTCTAATCTTGCCTTTTCGTTTTATTTTATTGAGTTGGTCTTTGACCTCTGATATCCTTTCTTCTGCTTGATCAATTCGACTGTTAAAACTTGTGCATACTTCACAAAGTTCTCGTATTGTGTTTTTCAGCTCCATTAATTCACTTACATTCCTCTCTAAATTGTCCATTCTTGTTAGCATTTCGTCAAACCTTTTTTCAAGGTTTTTAGTTTCTTTGCATTGGGTTAGAACATGTTCTTTTAGCTCACAGAAGTTTCTTGTTATCCACCTTCTGAAGCCTGATTCTGACAATTCATCACACTCATTCTCCATCAGGCCTTATTCCCTGGCTGATGAGGAACTATGATCCCCTGAAGGAGGAGAGGCATTCTGATTTCAGATGTTTTCAGCATTTTTGTGCTGGTTTCTTCCCATCTTTGTGGATTTATCCACCTGTCATCTTTGTAATTGCTGACTTTCAGATTGGGTCTCTGAGTGGACGTCCAGCTTGTTGGTGATGATGTTATTTCTGTTTCTTTGTTTTCCTTTGGTGGACGCCCCTACCCCACAGAGCTGGGCCTTCCTGGGTTCAGCTGTGCTTGCTGTGAAACTCAGTCATCAGCATTTCCAATTGCTGCTTTTTTGTGGTTGTGGGACCAGCTGAACCCGATCACCTGGCTCCCCACCTTGGAGCCCCATTTTTTTCTTTTCCTGATTGAACAGTTGATTCTCTCCCAGGTGCCCCAGTCACCCACTGAAAAGGAGCCGGGATCTGTGCAACTTCCCATGCAGCGACCACGCCGGCAGAAACAGCGGCACTGAGATTCATGGCGCTTTTCTGCCCGGGAATCTCCCGGTCTGGCTCCCTGCTTCAGTACCTCTTTCAATCAGCTGAATGGGTGACTCTGCCTTCCTGGAGCTCCAAACACCAACTAAAAGGACACCCGGTCCTGCATACTCCGCATTGAGAACTGCCACATCAGGATACTGGCAAAACAGCTGTGCTGGCCAAAAGAGTCCCGCTGGTGACCCATGGGGCTCCTCCGCTGGGAATCTCCTGGTCTGTGGGCAACACAAATTCATCTGGAAGTCTGGTGTCCGTCCACTCACTCCCTGCACCTTCACTGGGAGCTGCAATCCTGAGCTGCTACTAGTCAGCCATCTTGGATCTCTCTCTCTAGTCTGAAGTTCTAGTACAACTAGAATCCTGTATGTTTTTTGCTAAATCTGACAATCCTACTAAGGGTAGAGAAACTTTAGAAGCCACTTAGATATTCATCAACGTAATATTTCAATACAGCAAACACATATATAAGAACTTAAAACATATCAGACACCATTCCAATCACTTTACATTTCCCTGGTAAGTTTCTTGCACCTTGAATCCTATTTTGGTGTGTGCTCCTCAGAAGATCTGAACTAACACAGAAAGCCTCTTTGTCCAGATGCTCTGGAATGTTGCTGGTAATGTTAGTTATTCTTTTGATGCTATGAACTGATTATAGCTCTATAAATATGCCTTGAAAACTTTAGACAATACTGGAGGTTAGCAGTGTGTGTTATCCTTTCCCCTCTTCTAATAATTTCTCCACCTGAAAAATAAACTGGAATTAGCTAAGGCCATGTATGAAAAACCCACAGCTAATAATACACTGAATGTGAACAAGCTGAAAGTCTCTATGAACTAGAATAAGAAGTTGCCCATTTTTACCACTCATTCAACCTAGTACTGGAAGTCGTCACCAGGGAAACTAGGCAAGAGACAAAAACACAAAGGGCATCCAAATTGGAAAGGAGAAAGTTAAATTGTTCCTGTTTGCAAATGACATGATTCTATTTATAGAAAATTCTAAAGATTCCAGCAGAAAACTCTTAGAACTGATAAAGTCAGTGAACTGGCAGGATCCAAAATCAGCTTACAAATATAAGTAGTATTTCTGTATACCAATAACAAATTATCTGAAAAAGAAATCAAAAGAAGCAATTCCATTCACAATAACTACAAAATTCTCCTAGCAATAAATTTAACCAAAGAGGTAAAGATTAGTACTGTGAAAGCTACAGAATAATGATGACAAAAATGGGGAGGACATACAAAAATTGGAAAGACATCCTTATTCATAGATTGGAAGAATTAATTTATTAAAATAAACATACTACCCAAAGTTATCTACTTGAAAACCATCCTTTCAACTTATCAATACCATTTTTCACAGAAATAGAAAATATCCTAAAATTTTTATGGAACCATAAAAATCTCCAAATAGTCAAAGTAATCTTAAGGCCCCAGTACAATGGACAGACAGCCTTTTACTTAGATCAAACCACATTTGTACTTTTGATCATTTCCTCATTTTTTTCTTGTAGAAAGAGTGATAGCAGTTTATGTGAAGAGGAAAAACTTTACAGTTGATTGACGCCAGTTGTAGATCACTAATCAACTGCTTCAAATAGAAAACAAGTTCAGTCTAGTAATTGTTTAATTTTTTCCATCTAGTTTATGACATCAAAATAATGTTGTTGAAATTTATCCTCCTGAAGGTTAAATGTAAAAAAAAATTCTGAGTAGTATTCTATAATAAATTTAAATGTCAACACTGAAGAGAAATGATTAATTTTCTGGTGACATTATGAATACAAATATTTATAAAAACATGCTCTAAATTTAGTGATCTACTTGCATTTGGATGTGGTACCCACATAATTCATAATTACATTCATATTGTCAGAAAGCAAACTATCACAAAAATATAATTGCAAAAATGTGTACGGAATACTAAATTACAAAAATTGCTCCTATGTACAGAATACTAAATTACAAAATCTTATGATAATGCTGGTGTTGAATATAAAAAACGTACGTCAGCATGGGATTATGTATTTTCTCTCTTTGTTGCTTGTCTTCAATCTGATGCTTAAAAAAGTCTGAGTCTTTGATATCTGTTTTCTAAACCAATATAAGTATTTTATCATCACATTGGACTGTTTATAAATGAGTACTCTAAATTTTGGCTATACATTGTCCACAACTAGTTGGAATTCGTTTGCTCTCTTTTGTTTATCAAAATAATATTTATATTAATTTTAAGTGTCCAGACTGGCAAATTTCAGTAATTGCATGCAAGCATTTAGCCACCATGATCAAGAAGTAGAGCAATTCCTCACCCCAAAATGCTTCCTCATACCTGTACCTATTCCACATTCTTTCTTCATCCTGACCCCAGGCCACCTTTTGTTTGCTTTCAGTCATTATAGTTTTACACATTAAAGAATTTCATATAAATGGACTTACATGGTACAAAGATTTGATGATTGACTTATTTCTCTTAATGTAATGTTTTTGAGATGAATCTGTGTTATTGTCTATATTAATATTTTTGTCTTTTTATTTCTGAGTTTTCCACAGTATAAATGTACCACACTTTGTTCAGTCATTTAATAGTGATAACCAGTTGAGTTGTTTCCAGTGGGGCTAATATCAATAATGCTACTATGAACATTTATGTACTTGTTTTTGTTTGAATGTATATTTTCAATTATCTTGGTTAAATACCTGGAAGTAGAATTTCTGGATTATATAGGAATGAATGTAACTTTTTAATGTAATGCCATATTCATTGCAGGTTACTGTACCATTGTGCATTCCTACAAACAATGTGTATGAGTTCTAGATACATCACATCCTTGTCAACACTTGGTAGTGTCAGTATTTATGACTTTATCTATTCTAGTACTTAGTGATATCTCATTGTGATTTTAACTGACATTTTTTCTGCTAATAAAGTTGGACACATTTTGCTAAAACTTGTAAAAATGATAATTTTTTAATCAACATTAAAATAATATTTAAACCTAAATGCTAAGTAAACTTTTTAAAAATACAAGCAAAAAAAAAAAAAAAAAAAAAAAGGAAAAGAGTTTGAAAATAATTCTCCAGATGTAGGAAAAAGAAATTATAATACACCTTAAAAAAAAAAAAGTAAAAGAATGGGTATAATGAAGAGGAGAAATAAATACAATATATCAGGCTGGAAAACTTAGTGACACCCCATTTCTCCAGAGAAAAATAAAATTAGCCAGGTGTGGTGGCAAGGCGCTGAGTTGGGAAGATCACTTGGGCCTGGGAGATTGAGGCTGTGGTGAGCCATGATCATGCCACTGTACTCCAGCCTGGATGACAGAGCAAGACCCTATCTCAAAAAAAAAAAAAAAGAAAGGAACAGAGGAAATAATATAGAAATTTATAAAATTCTATACACATGAAAAGAATAATGCAAGAGACCAGACATACACAAGAAGTTAAAATAATATGAGCAGCTATATGCATTAAAATTTTAATTTTAAAAATAAATTTTTAAAAATGCTATAATTAACAATCACGCAAATTACCCAGAATTAAGACAACATGATTAGATCACTAAACATAAGAAATTTAATTTCTACTCAAGTCTAATCACTCATCAGACATAAAGAGAAAATAATATTTTTTTTTTTTTTTTTTTGAGACGGAGTTTCGCTCTTGTTACCCAGGCTGGAGTGCAATGGCGCGATCTCGGCTCACTGCAACCTCCGCCTCCTGGGTTCAGGCAATTCTCCTGCCTCAGCCTCCTGAGTAGCTGGGATTACAGGCACGCGCCACCACGCCCAGCTAATTTTTTGTATTTTTAGTAGAGACGGGGTTTCACCATGTTAACCAGGATGGTCTCGATCTCTTGACCTCGTGATCCACCCGCCTCGGCCTCCCAAAGTGCTGGGATTACAGGCTTGAGCCACTGCGCCCGGCCAGAAAATAATATATTATTAAAAATCTCTCCTGGAAATTGGAAAAAGCAATAATCTTCCCTAACTAAATTTCTATAGCTAGTATATTATTATCAATATCAAAACCATACAGTTAAAGTTCAGTTAAAATGAGCATTACAGGGTAGTATCATCTTTGCTTATTTATATGAAAATTCTATGAGAGATGATGGAAATGCTGGTTAGCTTGATTGCATGTGATGATCATTTCACAATATATACTCTATAAATCTATCAAGTTTGTGTACCTTAATTTACACATTTTTTGTCAAATATACTTCAATAAAGCTGCAAAAAAATCTGAATAAATTATGAATGAACTTAATATAACATTTAACCCAATACCATGATTATTGTAGTTTATTATAGCCATGCAAATTTGTTTTAATGTTAGATAATCAAAATAGCATCAGGCTACAGTAGAAAAACAAAATGATTATCTCTGCAGAGCCATAAAAATGTATTTCATGAATTCATATTTAAGAAAATTTGGCAAAGTGAAACAGAATGAGATGGCATTAAACTGAGTTTTAAAATCTTAGCTAACTAGTAACAGAATGAAACTCCATTAGTAGATGTCTCTCAAAATCCTACAGCAAGCAATGTCGGTGTGGCAAAAATTATGAAGATTATTCAAATCTTTATACATAAAGCCAAAGGTGGCTGTAAGTGTGTATTAGTTCATTCTAGCACTGCTATAAGGACATATGTGAGACTGGGTAATTTATGAAGAAAAGAGGTTTAATTGACTCACAGTTCTGTAGGCTGTGCAGGAAGCATGGCTGGTGAGGCCTCAGGAAAGTTAAAGTTATGGCAGAAGGTGAAGGAAAAACAGGCACAATCTTCATATGGCCTGTGGGAGGTAGACAGTGATAGGGAGAGTGCTGCATACTTTTAACCAACCAGATATTGTGAGAACTCACAATTATGGAAATAGCAAGGGGGAAATCTGCCCCCATGATCAAATAAACTTCTAGCAGTTTCCTCCCCCAACATTGGGAATTACAATTCAACATGAGATTTGGGTGGGGACACAGAGTCAAACTATATCAAAGTCCTTTCAATTTCAATGACTTAACTAAGGACTATTTCATTATTAAGAATGCACCCATATTTGTCTTGTTTTTCCACTAACTGATTAGAGCTCGGAGACTATGAAATTACCTGTGCACTTGTAGATTACTGTTTGTAGAGAAGGCCATCCCAAAAGTAGCAATTTCCTGCTGGTAGGGCAGTGACTACCTTTGTTTCTATTTGTAAATTCATTTTAGGCTTACTTCATCATATACATACAATGTTCATATTATAAACATATGAATTTACTTATAATCCTAACTCACCATTTGACAGATTTCATTACTAATTAATGAACTGAACAAAATTTTGATACATGTTCTTTTACGACTGTTAATTTTAAAAATTGTGCCTTATCTGTACTTAAAATAGAGACTTTAGAAACATTTACCCTTAAGTTGGGAATAGTACATGCATGCTAGCTGCACCTTTATTATTTATACAAGATTAAATGGTGAATTTATAGCTCTGTTCATTTATAAATAAACATTTATATAAAATAAACAAATGAAAAATTGGTAAAGAGGATTTGATACTTAGGTGTTCATTTTGCAGTATACTGCGTCCACTATCCTCCTAGCACAAATGAAAACATTCCATTAATTCAATGGATATTTATTATGTCTTCATAATATGCAAGCCACAGCCATGAAGTTTCATCCAAAGAGTATTCCTCTATGAGCAGTGACTTAAAAAAAATGGAATAGCTTACATATTTTATAATATCTTGAAACCAGGGATAATTTAAGTTGGAAAGTTTCATTTAACATCTTTAATAGAAATTTTGTCAGCACAATTCATTTTACAGATATTTGTTAAACAGTCTTTCTGCATTAGGCATTTACTTTTGATATAATGGCCATCTGTAAGTACCTTCTTTCAAGGGAAGAGAGTTCAGTTCAGCTGGTTGTCTAGGGAAAGCTGACAGATTGATTACAACTACAAGACACTTTGAAAACCGCTAAGTACCTCCATGTGTCTCAACAACTTTACTTCAAATGCCTCTTATTAAAAAGCAACATGATAAAACCACCAACAGAAGTTCACAGACCTGAAACCTAGGACATATGTTGACTTTCCCTTCGTGAGCCTTTCAAGTCATCAACATTTCCCACATTTTTTGACTTCTCTGTCAACGTTGTAGAAGGCTCCATCAATTCTAGCCGGGGAAACCAGATGGATTTTCTCAAAAAGCTGAACACACAGCCATTGGAAGGCATCTTAAAAGAAAAATTCTCATGCTATTATCTAACTGGAACGCTAATCACAACAAACAAAATAAGCAGAAAAAAATTCAGAATGTGTCAATGTGTACAATGGTGATAAATTTAAACATGTAGTTTTCTCATAATAATGTCTATCTTATCCTGCTCAAGGTGTAGACAATGGACTGCTCCTGGTCCTTAAAATATTCATTATGAGACAAACTAGACAGATATACAGAAGATAAGAGTAATATTTTAGAAATTGTATAGCAATTTGATACTGTTGTGATTATTTCTCTTATTTTGCAAAATTTTTTGCTGGAGAGATTGAAAAAGAACTGAAAAAAATAAACAGTATTTCACCAAATATATTTCAAGAAGCATACTCTAGCTTATAAAACTACCAATATTTTGTTAGACTGTAGCAAAAGTTTCCATTAGCATATGTTTTACAAGTTAGACATTCAATAAACATTTATTTTGACTCATATTCTCATACATAGAAATATTAACAGCCTTAAGTGTCCTATTTTGGGAAATAATCAGGGAAACACTTCATAACCACCAGTCCAGTGAGAATTCCAAAGAATATTGGAGATAGACTTATATAATCTTTACATATCTTTCAATTTTACCATTCTATGTACCAAATGATAATCTCTAAGTAGTATTTTCATTTATTTTTCTTTCCAAGTAATAACGTTTGCTTTTAAATTTTCTTCAATTTGTGTACATAACAACTGCATATTTAAGCCTTGGTAGTAGCATACAAATTGGGTTTATTTGCCAGTAAGGGCATGCATGGTTTATCAACATTTCTGTGAGTTCTTATATGATGTACCAATTGTTTTCACCTTTCTAATGAGAAAACTCACAGGTGAATTTATTAGGTTAGCGTGATCTGTCATATAGACATCTGTTAACCAGGAGCAAAAATCTGTCTGGGTCAAGAACCCAATTATTTTCACACTTTCTTCTTCGGAACAGCGAATGAACATTTTTGACTTCTAATAAGAAAATGGACATTTAACCAATGTTTATTTAGTTTGTAATAAGTTTAACTTTTGCCTTGTTTTTCAGCTTGTATCTTCCCATTTCATTCTATTAATTTCAGTTGCCATTGTTGCTTCCAGCGGGAATGCATTTACTTTTTCTTACTGTTGGAAAATGAATCCACCTAGTTCTGGCATTCTGTACTAGGAACAGTAATGTGATACATAATCAGGGTGCTGCTTTTTATTGCCCCAAAAGGATTTATTTCCTTATTAAAAATTAAAGGTAGCAATAAGGCTTGTTTCCTTTTAAGCAAAAATGTGTTTTTATCTCAGATCTCAGTCATACTGAGTAAATATGGCCATTATTTATTATGAATCAGTTACCATATAGTAATTGAAATAAAAGTAAGAGGAGAGTCAAGTTTTAGATGCAAAGTGAAGGTTTTTGACATGGACTTATACTGTACATCTGTGAATTAGTCAAGAAATTTTCATGGGCATTCATTGTATGCACAGTACTGTGGAAGGCATGCTGTAGGATATAAAGCTACTAAAGGTGTCACCAACCATTCAATCTGTAAAATAAGAAATATTTTTATTCAAATGAAAATGGATTTTGCAGGGAATCTTCTAGGACCATGCATACAAAATATATGGAATCATATATAGTAAAAGAGATCAAGGTCAGGAGACTGAGACCATACTGGCTAATATGGTGAAACTTCGTCTATACTAAAAATACAAAAAATTAGCCAAACATGGTGGCACACACCTGTAGTCCCAGCTATTTGGGAGGCTGAAGGAGGAGAATTGCTCGAACATGGAGGGCAGAGGTTGCAGTGAGCAGAGATTGCACCACTGCACTCCAGCCTGGGCAACAAAGTGAGACTGTCTGAAAAAAAAAAAAAAATCCTGTACCCTCTCATGGTTGCTTTCCCTTTGTGGCCGACCCTTCTAGCTTTAAGCAATCACCAGTCTCCTTTCTATAAACATAGGTTTTTCTGTTCTGAACATTTTGTATGAGTGAGTGACATAATATAATGCATGATCTTTTACTCAGCATGATATTTTCAAGGTCCATCCATGTCACAGCATGTCAGCACTTCATCCTTGATATGACTGAATAGCTTACAATCTGTATACATCATATTTTGTTTATCCTTTCATCAGTTAATAAACATTTGGATTGTTTCCACTTTTTTTGCTATTATGAATAATGCTGTGGGTTAACCTTGAGGACATAATGCTAATGGAAAGAAGCCAGTCACAGAAAGACAAATACTGCATGAGTTCATTTACATGAAGTATCTAACAGTCAAACTCATAAAATTAAAGTGTGGAATAATGGTTGTCAGCGGGTGGAGGAGAGGAAGGAATGAAGAGTTGATAATCATGGGTACAAAGTTGGAGTTAAGCAAGATGAGTAAGCTCTAAAGGTCTGCTACACAACGTGGTACCTAAAGTCAACAGTAATGTATCATACACTTCAAAATTTAAGAGGGTAGATCTCTTGTTAAATATTCTTACCAAAGTAAAATATCTGTTAGAAAGAAAACAGGCCTATACAAACACTTTTATGTGAATGATCATTTCTGCTTAGTTGGTATTTTTTTTTAAGCAATATGCGAAAATAGTGATAGTCAATAGAAATGGTATTGAAGGGTTGAGGGAAATTGATAAAGGCAAGGTTAACAGGAAAATCCTTCAATGAACCCAGAGAAATTTTTTTTTGTGTATCCTTGCCTCCGAAAATCTATTTCTTCATTGAGAAATAATGGTGAAAAACAGATAATTTTTTAGATAATTAAATAATATAAAAAGAGACTCTAGAAAATGCACTAATGTATATCATTAAATATTAGCCCACAGGTTAGACATTTATTTTTCATCTAGAATGTCATATAATTTTCATAAGTGAAAATAATATTCAGTGACTTAGTATATATTGAATTATGATGAATAGGATTGTTAGAACTTCTTGTCATTTAAAATTAGCAGAGGAGTACTATTTTTAAAAATCTTTCTCACAAAAAATAATATTCAGATGAAAATAGGATCACAGTGTCTGCTTACATTAATAAAATACATTAAAAGTCCCTAAAATTTTCATGTTTTTGTGTTATATTTTTAAATCATGAGCATAAAAGAATATTTATCTGTTTCAAATCTTTCCAAGAGTAAAATCAAATAACAAAATTAAAGTTTTCCAAATGTGAGAGAGGTATTGAAAACTGTACATTATTATAATATACAGAAAGAATATTAGAGCTAATGAAAGGGTCTGATAATAATGGTTTTATGAGACAACTGTAATAAAATTGGTCAACTCTACAAAACTATACTCCTGGCTCTTTCACTAAAAATACCATTATTTGCTCTAAAATCACAATATCGTATTTTAATTAACAAAAATTGTCTTATTTGTCATGGTTTTAGTTATTGTTTGGATTCCTTCTAAATTTAAATTTTTATAATTCATATCATTCATATATAAATATTAAGATTAGGTATAACATTCAATATGCCTAATACATCTAAATATGTTACATTATATATAGTTAAGTAATTAAAGAGTTTAGACACATAATTTTGCTTTGGGTTCTATTTATGGATGTTCTGCATGAGATACATTGTGGTTAAAGAAAAGGTAATGTGGGGATTTGATTATGCCTCATCTGTCAATTGTCAAATGCCTGTATTGGCAATGCAACATTTTTGAGTGGCTCCAGGGCACATGTTTCCACAAAAATGAAGTCCTGTGTTCCCAATTTGCATATGATACACCAGTCAGGAGCCTAATTATGAGCATCACACATAGTTTGTGCTTTTATGCTGTAAGTATTTCAATCATCAGGCTAATGAAGGTGAATAAGTACATAAAGAGGAAGACACGTTTTGTTTGTCTTGGGAAATCACTTTATGAGATTTTGGTAGCAGATTTGCCTACTGTTTCATTTTCTTGCATAATGTTTAACATATTTTACATTTTCTTTCTATTTATTGATATGATGAGGCCAAGAAGTACTCTGAAGCTAAAAGAATCCAAATTTGGATTCAAATTTTGCTACAGAAAATGAGAAGTGGGAAAAATGCGTAGACAAGTAATTGGAGAAGTGAGAGTACTCTCTGTGTATGAATATAGTGCATGATCTGTCAGAGATTAATCTTCTAGTTTTGTATATGAGCCAAAAATTCTTTCTGAATTCTCATACACTCCTCAGATTTGCATCCTGCTTGATTTTTGTCCCTGCAAATAATGCAATAATTTCAATACTTAATATTAAGTTTTCAGAATGGTTTCATTGGCATTCCAGTCACTTATGGGCAAGGTATTAGGGTGAATCTTTCATTCTCCGAAGAGCACTTCATGCAATGGCTGCCTTTAGAAATTTAGTTCCTTTGAAAGCTCTCACTTGGTGTTGCAATAATATTTTAGAAATACAGTCTTGTAAACGTGGTCTTCTTTACTGCCAGGCAAACATAGCTCTAAGAGTATTATTTATCAGGGACATGACTCCAATTCAATTAACAGGATTGTGATTCTTGCCTTTTTTAGAAACTACAATAATATTGCTTTTAATGTTTATAGCATCAATCTTACTTTGTAATATCTTAAGGCTGTTTTGGCTCATAAAAAAGCTACAGAAAAATAAACTATATTTGGGGCCTGATAACCTCAATTAAAATCTGTTCCCCACTATTTAAAAACTAGTTAACTTTTGGTAAGGTGTTTGGGTTCTCAGAATGAATGTTAACCTGTTTATGAAATGAGATTTAAACGATCTCTGATAATCTCTTATGACTGTAAATTAGATCGCTATAAATAATGAATGTGCAATTCTACTCAAACCTATAAGCTATATTACAAATTTACTTTCACTTCCAATGAATACATCTGAAGTTTGCAGAATGCGTAATATAATTATAATCAAATCCATAGTTCCCACTTTAAAGTAATGTGTACGTTAGAATTCATTAATCATATAACCTTGATAATTTTATAGATGTTTTAGGGTATTCAATATAAAATATCCTTATTTGTGCACATGCATGAGCGTATGTGTGTACACAGCACACACATGCTCTATGATAACTGTCATGAATAAATTTACAATCCAGTTACAAGTGAAAGGTCAACATTCATATAAGATTTGTACAGAATCCTATATATTTAAATGTTAACTTGTGTAGTTCACGTAGATTATATGCAGTATGAAATTTCAAGGTAGAGGAAAGTTCTGTGGGGAGTAGTGTCTCAGATAATCTTATAGAAATTTTGAGCAATAGAGTGGTTTAGGTTTGTAATTTAACCTGGGCATTTCTAGACACACCTCCCACCAATCTCTTCCTTGCTTTTTGATCTCCGAACTCTGGAATCTCAAGGTTACTCTTGCCTGGGGCACCTTCTCCCTGCCTCAACTACTGTTTCTCAAGAGAGTCACATTACTCACTTCCTCAAATTATCTAGGTCTGTGCTCCTATGCCTTTTGTGTACAGGACTTTTCTAGACTACATTAAATAAAATAACTGCTCCACCCTGACCTAGCTCACTCTCTTGGTTTTTACCCTTCCCTCTTCTGCTGTCTTAGCACTGATCACTCAGTATGTGCTACATGGTATTTCGAGCATTTGAGGTAGTGCTATGACCTGCAGATCAAGTTACTGAGGCACAGAATAATTAAATGAATTCTCAAGGTGACATATTTGACAGCACAGCCAAAATTTGAGCCCCTTCAGGCAGATTCCATATGTTTAGAATTTATCCAGCTTTTCCAGCTGATATCAATGGACACAGGCCTTGATGGACATACTCTCATTTACAGACAGACATTTCTAATTTCACATTACATTTATGTAAGTGAAATAGCCTCCGAGTTAACAATTCTCATTCTTTAAAACTAATGTTTGGGAAGAATAGCTCCAAATTTTATCTCACATTTCAACTTTGATGTGCCTCCCTGTATCAAACTGCTCAGGTCTGTCACTTCAGAAGAATAAGTAGAACAATGTGACACTTGAAAGAAGGAACTGTGGAGCCAGCAGTGAGGGTGAAACGTTTTGATGTTCAGCTTAGGGAGGGCATCGTAGGAAATCCATTCTCTTTCTGGGCCTAACTTTCATCTGTGAAAGAATATCTAGTCTATTGGATTGTTGTGAGGGTATGGTAAATTAAATCATTTAATTACTTAGTCTGTTTTTTCATAAGTGCTATATACTTGCTGGTGTAAAAATAAGAGTATATTGCTTGGTATCATATGTATTTGACATATTTTTTAAAAAATTGTGTTTGTTTTGGGATTTTAGATGTACATAAAAGTGGCAAAGAGAGTAAAGAGATTCTCTGTGTATCCATGACCTAATTACCCTTAGTGTTAACATCTCACATAAACATGGTTCTTTTATTGGAGATTCGTAGTTAAAGATCAATATCTGTGTCATTGCTCTGGTTTCTTCTGAGGTTTCATTGCTTCTAAGCTCTTTCCCGGTGGACCAAGTTAGGAAAAACATGTATATATACTAATATCTATATTCAGCATATCTATGTTGATTTGTATATTTATCTCTATGCATATATGTGTATCTATCTATCCTCCTCATCTATCCATTTCAAAGTTAACATTAGTTCATACAGATATCTCTTACTCTAAATGTAAGTTTTAGAAGAGACACTATCTATATACTTTTGTGACTTAAATAGAAGTGAAATTAGCATTTTCCTTTAAAATCTGCTTTGCTCTAAATTTTGCTGCTTTGTATACTTGACTATAGATAATGTGGTTTCTAGATGGTATACAATCTCACTGTATTATGAACAATAGTATAAAGTTTCCTAAAAGAAATAAAAATAAAATTACCGTAAGATTAAAATATTCCGACTACTGCATATATATCCAAAGGAAATGAAATCAGTATGTCAAAGAAATGTCTGCACTCCCATGTTACTGCAGCTGTATTCACAATAGTCAAGGTACAATAATCAAGTGAATGAATAGATAAAAAGAACTGTGGTATGTATACACAAAGTAATACTATTCAGCCATAAAAAAGAATAAAATCCTGTTATTTGTACCACCTGAATGAACCTAGAGGACATTATGTTAAGTTAAATAAGTCAAGCACAGAAAGACAAATATCATTCATAGGTAGAATCTTAAAAAGTTGATCTTATGGAAATAGGCTGGGAAGGGTGTGGGAGGGTGAGGTTATGGTGAGAGATCGGTCCATGGTAAAAACTTAGTTAGGAAGAATAAGTTTGGCTATTTTATTGAATAGTAGGGTGACTATAAAAGATAATATATTGGACATTTCAAAAGACCTAGAAGAGAGAACTTGGAATGTTCTCACCAAAAAAACATGACAGGTGTTGGAGGTGATGAATATGCTAATTATCCTGATTTGATTATTATATAATATACACAATTATTGAAATATCACAGTGTCCCATAAATATAACAAAATTTTTAAAAATACAAATTTAATTAAAATAATTCCTTTTTCACTTTTTTTTTTTTTTTTTTTTTGAGACAGGGTCCCTCTGTCACCCAGGGTGGAGTCCAGTGGTGCAGTCTTGGCTCACTACAGCCTTGTACACCTGGGCTCAAGCAAAAATCCTCCCACTTCTGCCTTCCAAGTAGCCAGGGTTACAAGAACACACAACCATGATTGGATAATTTTTGAATGTTCTTTATTTATTTATTTATTTTTTTTTGTCTAGCTATGTCAACCAGATTGGTCTCAAATTCCTGACCTTAAGTGATCCTCCCATCTTGGCCTCCCAAAGTGCCAGGATTACAGGGGTGAGATACCATGAATGGCCACTTTTATCTTTTTTTTTGAGATGGAGCCTTGCTTTGTCACACTGGCTGGAGTGCAATTGTGTGATCTTGGCTCACTGCAACCTCCACCTTGTGGGTTCAAATGATTCTCCTGCCTCAGCCTGTAGTTGGGATTACAGGCATCCACCACCACACTCAGCAAATTTTTGTATTTTTCGTACTGATAGGATTTCACCACGTTGACCAGGCTGCTCTCAACCTCTGACCTTGTGATCTGCCCTCCTCGGACTCTCAAAGTGCTGGGATTACAGGCATGAATCACTATGCCTGGTCCCACTTTTACCATGTTTAATAGCAGCATTTGTTTACAAAGTGAGTTGGAAAGTGCTATACTAAAATATATATACTGAATAAAAATACACATACATTTACATTTGTACATATACACGTACAATTGACTCTTGACAATATGGGTGTCAATTCTGTATGTGTATTTATTTAACTTTCATTTTAAGTGCAGTTTGTTATATAAGTAAAGTCATGTCATAGGGGTTTGTTGTACAAATTATTTCATCACACAGGTATTAAGATTAGTATCCGTTAGTTATTTTTCCTGATCCTCCCTCCCTTATGTCTCTCCACCCTCCAACAGACCCCAGTGTGTGTTGTTCCTCTGTATGTGTCCATGTGTTCTCATCATTTAGCTCCCACTTATAAGTGAGAACATGCAATATTTGGTTTTCTGTTCCTGAGTTAGTTTGCTAAGAATGATGGCCTCCAGCTCCATCCATGGTTCTACAAAGGACATGATCGTGTTCTTCTTTATGGCTGTGTAATATTCCATGGTGTATATTTACCACATTTTCTTTATCCAGCCTACCATTGATGGACATTTAGATTGATTCCAGGTCTTTGCTATTGTGAATGGTGCTGCAATAAACATATGCATGCATGTGTCTTTATGATAGAATGATTTATATTTCTTTGGATGTCTACCCAGGAATGGAATTTCTGGGTCCAATGGTAGTTCTGTCTTTAGGTCTTTCAGGAATTGTCACACTGTTTTCCATAACGGTTGAACTAATTAACAATCCCACCAACAGTATATAAACATTCCTTTTTCTCCATAACCTCTCCAGCAGTGACAGGACTGCAGACACACATGTGTGCTGGAGGGGCAAGGAAGGCAAAGGCTGCCCACACATCCAGGTGCTGGTGAAAAGATGTGGAAAGTTGTTGTAGGCCTGGGTGAAGCTACAGTGTGGGGAGGAAGTGGGTGGGGCTAATGTATGGCCATGGGGGCTGCCGGGCTGGAGCTTTGCGATCGTCAGGCACGAGCTGCCAGTGAAGGAGTTATGATGTGGTCCCCCAGGACATCTGAGACTATCCTGGAAGTAAACACAACCAGGTTAGGGCCCCAGGAGAGGCTCAAATGTGTCCATTTATACGCAGATATTTTTCTGCCTCTGCCATCCCAGTGACAGTGAGATAAACTCTTCTTCCACCTTCTCAGCCTACTCACTGTGAAGATGATGAGGCTGAAGACCTTGATAATGATTCCCTCCACTTGATGAATAGTAAATATATTTTCTCTTATGATTTTCTTAACATTTAAAAAATCTAGCTTACTGTATTATAGGAATACAATATATAATACAGATAACATACAAAATATGTGTTAATCAATTTTATTTTATCAGTAGAACTTTTGAACAACAGTAGTCAATTAGTAGTTGTTTTTGGTGACTCAATATTTATATGCAAATTTTCGACTGCATGGCTGGAAGGGGTGGTCAATGCCTCTAATGTCCACGTCTTTCTGTAATAAAGAATACAGAATGTCAAATGTTGTTCTGATTTTCTTTCATGGATCATGAGCATTATTGAGGGAAAAGACCTTTAATCACCCTTAAGCATCTAAGACCATCCCCCTCCCTTGGCTTTCACATTGCATTTCAATAGGAGAAGTAAAGGCTGGCAGACTGGGCACCACCATAATCACCCTCCTATATCACAGGCATGGTGTGGAGGAATCTTTCCAGAAGGCATTGTTTTTACTTAAACAAGATCAAACTCCCACCTAAGTCTCTATACCCTAGGCGTACTCCCAAGCCCAAGACCCTATCACATGTAAATTCTAGAGTTGTAAGCCCAAGACCCTGTCACATGTAATTTCTAGAGTTGTAAGCCTTTAAAAGGGCAGGGACTTTCTCTGTTAGCTGGAGCTTGGCTGTTAGGCAACTATGCCGCCTTGCTACTGGCCGAATAAATCACCTCTTCCTTCCCAGTTCGGTGTTCGAGAGGTCTGTTTTGCTCGTGGCCACTCCTGCTTCATTATAAGACTCTTTCGTAAGAAGGTCATGATAGAGCATGAGCATCATAAACTTGTTCTGGTGTAGCATGCCAATTACTTAGAATACTGAGCACTTTTTAGGAAACTTTCCTTACTTTAATGACATTAATAGCACTGAGAATACTAGGGCCCTAATATCCCTAGCTCCAGTTTGAGGTAGTGGCTCCAAACAGGGAGAAAGAAGATAAGAAGACCTCGGGCTTTAGCCCGCCTTTCACTAAACCAAGAATCTCCCTCCCTTATAGAGAAGTTTGCCATTGTCTTTGTCTTCAGCCCTGGCTTAGAGATCTTGTCTGGAGGAAAAAGTAAGCCATAAAACAGATAGATCTTAATCTTTTTCCCAAAAAACTGACTTTATTTCCAACCTTGAGGAAGTTCAGCCTTAATATACTCTCGAAAATAGTGAAACTTGTGGGATAAGATAATGGGAAGAGAGTCCAGATAGAGGCTCAACTGTAGGCTGGTGATTACAGAGGAATAAAACACCAGGGAGGAGCCCACCTGAAGTCAGAAAAAAATGACAAACCTGACCTCAGAATGTTTTTTTTTTTTTTTTTCCCAAAGGAGTCAGTCTTTGATTAGATTACTTTGTAGAGCAATTTGTGCCCCAGGACATTCTTGAAAACAATGGAATAATCAGCCGGCAATTAGTAAAGTTTAATAGCTCCGTGTGGTCAGAGAAAGAGGAAGAAAGCCTTACAACAGCCGCTGTCATGCAAGGTGACTGTGAGTGTTCCCAAAGCTGAGTTTCCCTGAGGAGTAACATTAGAAGCTTAACAATTTGAGGAAAAAATAGACTTCACTAAAATAATTAAACCAGTCACTAAACACATAAACAAGCCAATAATGATAACATACATTGAGTGGAAGCAGAAGTAACCAGGGTTGCTATATTATCAAAGATAGCCAGTTTTCAACAGAAATTTTGAGGCAAGCAAAAATACCAGAAAGTATGACTTGTTCACTAGAGAAAAGCAAGCAACAGAAACAGCCCGTGAAGGTGACCAGATGTCATATTTATCAAAAAAAGACTTTAAAGTGGCTATTACAATCATGTTCACAAATTTTTTTTAACAAAACAACTATGATTGAAGAGTAAAGAAAGTTTGATTACAGTGATTCATCAAATAGATGTTAACAGAGATAAATGTTGTAAAACAGAACTAAAAGGAAATTTTATAGTTAAAAAGTACAGTAACTGAAATGAATAGTTCTCCAAAAAAAATTTAAAAAGATAATTCAACTTGCAAAAAAGAAAGTAAAATTCAAAGGCATGTCAACAACAATTACGCTAGATGAAGAATAAACAGAAAAATGATTCAAGAAAAACAGAAGAATCTCAGATAAATGTGGACACAGTTGAGCACACCATCGTAAGTGTAACGAGACTTCCACAGAAAGAATGAAAAAAGCAGAAAAATATTCAAAGAAATAATGCCTGAAAATATTTCAAATTTATTGGAAAACAATAAGCTATATACCTAGAAACTCAACAAACTAGACAGTAGGATATATGTAAAGACACTCACAAATGGATGCATTACAGTAAAAATGTTGAAAGTCAATACAATGAGAAAATCTTAAAAGCAGGAAAAGTGACACATTACTTACAAAGGAGCTTGCAGTAGACTGAATGCTTATGATTCTCCAAAGTTTATATGTTGAAATCCTAACTCCAGAGGTGATGGTATTGAGTGATGGAGCCTTTGGAAGGTTGGATGTTTGGCAGTGAATCTGCCAGTGCCTTGATCTTAGACATTTTTTTTTACAATTCTTATAACTGTAAGGGCATATAGCCCAGACAACAGAGCTCTTTCAATATCTCAGTATTGTGACTATAATTCTTACAGTTATAAGAATTGTAAATAATAAATTCCTGTTGTGTATGTTACTCAGTATTTTGTTATAGCAACCTGAAATAAGAGAGAGCCCAAATAATTTTTATAGCTGACATTAACACAGGAGTTATTAATAAGTCATTATTAGATAGCTAGAGAGGGTGAAAGTTTTCAGTGGAATTTTTCTTTAATAAAAAGCAGCCCAAATCATTTCTTCTCTAACAAAAAGCAGCCTGAAAAGTGAGGCATAGATATGCAAACTAGGAGATTTTATTTGTAAATGCCAGCAGCTGCACCTGGAAGCCAGGTACATTCTATATGGCCTCTCCTGCTTTCTTTTCCCTGTTACCTCTTTTATGGGCATCATGGCAGCCTCCGGGTAAAACCACATGTGCAAGTATCAAGGCCATGACCAGGTGGAGACCACATTTACGTAATAAAAGACTAGAGCCAGTCTGTTTGTGAATGGCACACCTGATCAAACCTATCCCCTGAGCCTTATATAAATCAATCACTGCGTCCTGAAGCCACTTTACAAAACTGATTGCTTTCCACTGCAAATCAGAGACCTCTTTTGGGTGACCCCTTTCTCAGCATGAAGAAGCTTTTTATCTCTTTCAAACAAGGTTCCTACATCCATCAAAGTTCACTTTTCAAAAAGAAAGGTGAAATAAAAACTGTTCAAGATAAACATCAGCTAAGAAACTTTTTTTTTTTACTAGAAAACTCACCTTAAAAGAATTGCTGAAAATGTTCTTCAGCCTGAGAGCATTTAACTTCAGTCATTTATTTGCATCCACATCAGTAAGAGTAATTACATGATTATAGCTCAGTATGAATGCATATTTTCCCCGTGTTTCTCATAGCTGATTTTAAAGACAATTGCATATGCAATTTAAAAAGTTTTAAAGCATATGCAATTGCCCTTTAAATCAGTTAAGAGAAGCAAGGAGAAAATATTATATATAAAATGTACAGTTGTGACTACAACATAGGGAATGTTTAAGCCAGGCACAGAAGGAAAAACTTCACAAATTCTCAGTTATTTGTAGGGGCTACCAATCAAAATTATTGAACTCACGGATGTAGAAAGTAGAAGGATGGTTACTAGAGCCTGAGAAAGTAGTGGGAAACAGTGGGGAAGGAGTTGGGAATGATTAATGGGTACAAAAAAGTAGAAAAAATAAATAAGACCTAGTATTTTCTAGCACAACGGGCAGATTATAGTTGAAAATTAACTGTACATTTAAAAATAACTAAAAGGATATAATTGCATTGTTATAATACAAAGGACAAATGCTTCAGGTGCTAGATACCCCATTTACCCTGATGCATTATGCATTGCATGCCTATCGAAATATCTCATGCAACCCATAAATATACACCTACTATGGACCCCAAAAATAAAGAAATAAAAAGTTAAAAAAATTTAAGTGTAATATATATATTAATAACATCACAGAGGAGTCAGGTTAGAGCAAAGCTCTATCATTACAGATAGTTAAGTAAGGATTTTAATAACATATTGTTGGATTTGTAACATTAACAGATGCAATCTGTACAACAATAATACCACAAAAGTAGAGAAAAGGGAATAGAGCTATATAGTATTAATGTTTCTATATATGACAGGAATTCAGTTAGTATAAATCAAAGGCTGATTCTGATAAATTACATTATATATGGTAAACTACAAAGTAACTACAAACTTTTAACTCAATAATATAGTGAAAATACAAATAAATTAAAATGTTTAAATATCCATTTAATGAAAAATAAATCAGGGAAAGAGAAATAGAGGAACAAAAATGCATGAGACATATAGGTAAACAAAAACCAAAATGACAGACATAAATCCAGCTATATCAATAATAATAATAATAAATGTGATGGATAATATTATCTAATCAAAAGGTAGACATTACAAGATTGGATTAAAATATGTTGTATACAGGAGACATAGATACAAGAACCAGAACCAAAGTATCACATCAGCTATCAACACTTACATTAATACTTTTTATTCATTTTGATTTTTTTTCCTATAAGGTATGAAGGAAGGCTCTACCTTTATTCTTTTGCATGTGTCTGTGTAGTTATCACAGCATCATTGGTGAAAAGACTATTCTTTCCCACTTGGATGGTAATTGCACTCTTGTGAAAAATTAGTTAACCAGATACATGGGTTCATTTTGGGGCTCCTAAAGGTTTTATTGCTCTATATGTTTATACTTCTGCCAGTATCATACTACTTTATTACCATCGATTTTAAGTTAGCTTTAAAATAGAGAAGCGTAAGTTCTCCAACTTTTTTCGAGATTGTTTTGACTATTCTGGGTCTCTTTTATTTCCCAGTTGTCAATTTCTACAAAGAATTCAACAGATACTGAATTTGTAGGGCAGTTGGAGGAGTATTGCCCTCTTAATAATGTTAATCTTCTGATACATGAACATGAGATGTTTTTCTAATTATTTAGATCTTTAATTCCTTTCAACAATGTTTTGTAGTTTTCAGAGTATGAATTCTGCATTTCTTTTGTTAGGTTTATTTGTAAGTGTTCTAATATTTTTAATGCCATCATAAATAGAAGATATTTTAAATTTTTAAATTCAGATTATACATTGAATGTGTATGGAAATGCAATTGGTTTTTGTATCTTGATCTTGTATTCTTTTACCTTGCCCAATTCACTTATTTTCAAGATAAATGAGTTATGTCAAAATGATTAAAGTGGTTATTGAAATAATTTTAATTTATTCCAATAGTTTTTAAATTGTATTTCTTATTTTTTATGTACAAGTTTATGTAATATATCTGGAGGCCTTTTTTTAAATTATTATCTCTCTTTTTTTTTTTTCATCTAATTGCTCAGACTGGAATCAACAATATGATGTTGAATAGAAATGGCAAGAACAGTGCAGCAGCACTATCTACAACAGCAAAGACTTGGAACCAACCCAAATGCCCATCAGTAATAAAATGGATAAAGAAAATATGGCACATATACACTGTGAAATACTAAGCAGCCATATAAAAGGATGAGTTCATGTCCTTTGCTGGGACATGTATGAAGCTGGAAACCATCATTCTTAGCAAACTAACACAGGAACAGAAAACCAAACACCGCATGTTCTTACTCATAAGTGAGAGTTAATAATGATAATACATGGACACAGGGAGGGGAACTTCACACATCGGGGCCTGTCTGGGGCTGGGGGAGGCAGGGGAGGGACAGCATTAGGAGAAATACCTAATGTAGTTGATGGATTGTTGGGTGCAGCAAACCACCATGGCATGTGTATACCTATGTAACAAAGCTAAATGTTCTGTATGAGATACTACTTCACACCCTCTTGGATGGCTAGAATTTAAAAAGCTGCACACTAAGTTTGGTAAGAAAATGCAGCAATTGGAATCTTTAGTCACTGCTCTTGGTAATGTAAAATGATTCAGGCATTTCCTAACACATTCTGTCAGTGTTAAACAATTAAACATAGTTACTACATAAAACAGCAAGTACACTTCAAGGTAAATACCCCAAATAATTGAAAACATATGGCCTTGCAACAACTTATACATGAATGTTTATAGCAGCATTTTTCATAAAAGTTAAGTCGGGAAATCACATGTATCCCTCAAATAATGAACAGATAAGTGAAATATAAATATACCTGTGAGAAATACAAATTAAATTCTAAGCCTACAATGGACTTAATGGGCCCCTCTTTGGCCAAGGGGACCCCAAGAAACATTGGAAGCTGAGTTCACTGCCATTATGAGATGGGAAGGTCTTCTTATCATACCTTCTCCCTCACTAACCATTATTAGGTTTTTGTCCTGAAGTGCTAAATAGAAACCAGCTCATTCAAAAGACTCCACACTGATAACATGTATTGTGTCAGTGAAAAGAGTTAAACTCTAAAATATTTGAAGATATTTATTCTCAGTCACATATGAATGACCATGGCCCATGACACAGCCCTCAGGAGTTCCTGAGAACATGTGCCCAAGTTTATTGGGGTGCAGCTTGGTTCTGTACATTTTAGGGAGGCATAAGACATTAATAAAATACATTTGAAAAATACATTGGTTTGGTCCAGGTTATAGATGAATTTAAACATTTTCTTGTGGACAATTAGCTAAGTTTGTCTGTAGACCTGGGATCAATAGAAAGGAAATGTTCAAGGTAAGATAAAAATTTGTGCAATGGCAACAAAAGCCAAAATAGACAAATGGGATCTAATTAAACTTAAGAGCTTCTGAACAGCAAAAGAAACTATCATCAGTGTGAACAGGCAATCTTCAGAATGGGAGAAAATTTTTGCAGTCTACTCATCTGACAAAGGACTAATATCCAGAATCTACAAATAACTTAAACAAATGTACAGGAAAAAACCCCATTGAAAAGTGGGCAAAGGATATGAACAGTTACTTCTCAAAAGGAGACATTTATGCAGCCAACAAACATGAAAAAAAGCTCAGCATCACTGGTCATTAGAGAAATACAAATCAAAACCACACTGAGATACTATCTCATACCAGTTAGAATGGCAATCATTAAAAAATCAGGAGACCATAGTTGCTAGAGAAGATGCGGAGAAATAGGAATGCTTTTACACTGTTGGTGGGAGTGTAAACTGGTTCAGCCATTGTGAAGACAGTGTGGCAGTTTCTCAACAATGTAGACCTAGTACTAGAAATACCATTTGAGCTGGCTATCCCATTACGCAAAGAATTACAAACCATTCTATTGTAAAGACACATTCACACCTATGTTTTTTGCAGCGCTGTTCACAATAGCAAAGACTTGGAACCAACCCAAATGCCCATCACTGTAAGACTGGATAAAGAAAATGTGGCACATAAACACCATGAAATACTATGTAGCCATAAAAAGGATGAGTTCATGTCTTTGAAGGGGCATGGATGAAGCTGGAAACCATCATTCTCAGCAAACTAACACAAGAACAGGAAACAAAACACCACATGTTCTCATTTATAAGTGGGAGTTGAACAATGAGAACACATGGACATAGGGAGGGGAATATCACACACCAGAAACTGTTCAAGGGTGAGGGACTAGGGAGGAATAGCATTAGGAGAAATACCTAATGTAGATGATGGATTAATGAGCGCAGCCGACACGGTGGCACGTGTATACCTATGTAACAAAACTGTATGTTTTCCACATATACTCCAGAACTTAAAGTAGAATAATTAAAAAAAAAAAATTGTGGAGACCAAGGTTCTTTTGAAGTCTCATAGTGGCTGCCCTTAGAGGCAATAGATGACAAATGTTTCCTGCTCAGACCTTTAAAAGGTGCTAGGCACTCAGTTTATCTCTTTAGGACTGGGTGGTCTTGTAAGAAAAATATCTAGTTATGTTAATAGAGATTCTTTACAGATACAAATTTATCCCCCAAAAGGATGGCTTTGCAAGGCCATTTCAAATATGGCAAGTAAACACGTTTGGGGATAAAATAGCTTAATTTTCTTGTTATGTAATGTCATGCCAGAGTCATATTGGAAAGTAATCCACAATATATAGGATTAAATGAGACCCAACTGATGAGAATTTATGGTTTGTAGGGCATGACTTCCCAGCCCCTTTAGAAAGAAATTTGGCCAAGATAAGATAAAATCAGAGCTTAGCCCTCAATTATTAGCTCAAATTCCCAGGAACGAAACAAAGATAAGATGAGATTAATCATTTCTTCACTCTCCCAGAGGCCTCTGTGTAATCTCTTTTTATTCAAATGTTCTCCATCTCTTACATAAAATTTAGATTTAGTGAGTACTAACTGAAGTCTCAGAAGTATGTAATCACTCAGCTCACTGCTGCTCTCTCCTTTTCAAAATTTTATTTATTTTTTATTTTTATTTCGATAGGTTTTTGGGGATCAGGCGGTGTTTGTTTACATGGGTAAGTACTATGCTGGTGATTTTTGGTGCATCTATTACCGAAGCAGTGTACACTGAACGCAATGTGTAGTATTTTATTCCTCACCCAGTCCCAACCTTCCTCCCAAGTCCAGAAAGTTCATCGTGTCATTCTTACCCCTTTGCATCCTCATAGCTTAGCTCCCACTTATAAGTAAAAATATGCTATAGTTGGTTTTTCATTCTTGAGTTACTTCACTTAGAATAATGCTCTCCAACTCCATCCAGGTCTTTGAGACTGCCACTGTTTCATTCCTTTTTATGGCTGAGTAGTAGTCCATGGTATAAATATATACAACATTTTCTTTATCCATTTGTTGATTAATGGGCATTTGGGATTATCCCATATGTTTACAATTGCAAATTATGCTGCTACAAACATACATGAACAGGTGTCTTTTTCATATAATGACTTCTTTTCCTGTAGGTAGATACCCACTAGTGGGATTGCTGGGTCAAATAGCAGATCTACTTTCAGTTCTTTAAGGAATCTCCACACTGTTTTCCATAGTGGCTATACTGGTTTACATTCCCACAAGCAGTATAGAAGTGTTCCCTATTCACCACATCCACACCAACATCCATTATTTTTGGATTTTAAAATTATGGCCATTTTTAGCATTGTTTTGATTTTAATTTTCCCGATAATTAGTGATAATGAGCATTTTTTTCACATTTGTTGGCCATTTGTATATCTTCTTTTGAGAACTGTCTGTTCATGTCCTTAGCCCACTCTCTGATGAGATTATTTGTTTTCTCCTTGTTGATTTGTTTGAATTCTTTGTTGATTTTTGATATTAGCCTTTGTCAGATGCATTGTTAGTGAAGATTTTCTCCCACTCTGTGGATTGTCTGTTTACTTTGCTGATTATTTCTTTTGCTGTACAGAAGCTTCATAATTTAATTAAGTCCTATCTATTTATCTTTGTTTTGTTGCATTTGCTTTTGGGTTCTTGGTCATGAAGTCTTTTCCTAAGCGAATGTTTCGAAGAGTTTTTTTGATGTTGCCTTCTAGAATTGTTATGGTTTCAGGTCATAGATTTAAGTCTTTGATCCCTCTTGAGTTGGTTTTTTTATAAGATGAGAGATGAGAATGCAGTTTCATTTTTCTACATGTGGCTTACCAATTATCCTAGCACTATTTGTTGAATAGTGTGCTTTCCCGGCTTGATGTTATTGTTTGCTTTGTCAAAATCAGTTGCTGTTAAGTTTTTTGGCTTAATTTCTGGATTCTCTATTCTGTTCCATTGGTCTATGTGCCTATTTTTTATACCAGTACCATCCTGTTTTGGAGACTATAACCATATAATATAGTTTGTTGTCAGGTAATGTGATGCCTCCAGATTTGCTTTTTTGGTTTTTTTTTTTTTTTTTAAGAAAAATTTGTAAATATATTACTAAACCTCCTGAGAACTTCTTTGGAAAAAACAGCCATAGATGTGTCTGTAACTTATTTTTCCTGGGTATCCCTTCAGGCTGGCTCAAGAAACCTCAGTGATGCTTCAGTCATTCATTTTGATTGCCACATGCAATGTAATATTATTTGGTCATATAAAGGAATGAAGTATTAATATCTATGATAACATAGATTAACCTTGAAAATGTTATGCTAAATTTAAAAAGTGAGTCAAAAAAGACCATATATTCCATTGCTGTGAAATGCTTAGAACAGGAAACTATATAGAGACAGAAAATAGATTAGTAATTGCTGGGGGCTGGTGCATATATGTGGACCTGAAGTGTACAGAGTTTCTTTTTGCAATAATGAAAATATTCTAACGTTAACTGTGGTAGTATTTTTCCTTATCTGTGAATATAATAAAAATATTTTCAAAATTTAAATATATACTTGATTTGGATGAAAATTATCTCACTAATGCTATTTAAAATAACAAGTTATCCCTGAAATGAATTTAAACAATGATATCTGTGATCAGATAAGGTTAATCATATTTTGCAATCAGACAGAGAAACATGGCTGTTGAGTTACAGAAAGAACTGAGGACATTGATGTGAAGTGAGCAAAAGAGAAAATACTTAGAAAATAAGGGTTTTTAAATATGTGTTCACAGTTGAGGAAAGTGATTAATGTAATGTTCACCAGTAGTGGTGACACATTATTATAATAGAAGACAGAGCATAGTAAAAGGGAACATGGCATGGTGGATTCTCTGAATCCCTGACCACCAGTAAGGGGATGACTGGAAGGCTGTTTATGCATAGGCCTTCCACAGCCTGGGGTTCAAGAAAGAAATTTTATCTTCAGGTAGAAAAAGAAGAAAAGACACAGCTGGGGAATTTTTTGTTTTTTGAAGAAAATACTTAGTTTTGCAGTGTACTAAAATGAGAAACAAAAAGTCAGTCCTCAGGCTAAAATCGAGTTATGCTAGTAAAGGGTTTTGTCAGGTGAGAAAAAACCTTAACATTTACTGAGTGCTCAGTTTTCTTCCTATTGTGCTTATAGAAGAGAAAGGTCAGGCATAGTGATACCAGATTCCAGAAACTTGCCATCACAATTTGGTAATGATAAAGGAAACAGGGCAAGAAATTAATGTGAGATCTTGTTATAATTAGATGTAAACCAATTAAGATTTCTGGATGCTAGGGGAAGAGTATTAGGGAAAGAAACGGGTTATTCAAAGTGGCTTCCTTATAAACCCACTTAAAATATTAGGAATGTGCTTTTTTTTTAAGAAATTACTTTTAAGTCATTTATTTTTGGTTATTATCTCACTATTAAAGTAGTGTTTCTTAATCACTTAATTATAACTATGTAATTTTTGTACATATTAGTACTTAAAAACCCTATTGACAATAGTGAATTGTCCTCGATATTATAAAAATGTTTAAATAATTCTGAAATTAAATTTTGAATCACATTATGGTTGGAAAGAATATATTCATATGATTGATGTATTATCTCATGGAAAATATAATTATTAGAGAACAGATTTGGTATAGAATTAAAAGTTGTTTTGTTATTTTAATACAAATTTAGCATAATATTTTCCACAAAGACTGAGTCAACTAAACGGATCCAGAAGAATGAAATGTTACCACTTCAATAATTACGTAGTAGTGTAGTTTAGGTCCCACAGAGATCAGTTTATAGCCAAACAAAATTAGAAAAACTTGGTCTTTCTGATTGTCAATGTGATTTATTTTTCTCTCTTACTTAAAGCAAGATAATTCCTCCTGAGAAAAGTCAAGCAATAATTTTGTTTTAAAATTCTCACCTAATTTAGGTATTCAGAATTTTGCAAAGATGGTTAGAAAAATGAAAAATAGTTTGCTTCATTTTCAATTGCTTTAATGTCCTAAAGTATTATATATAGAAAATATTATTATTTTCTGTGGTTTGTGTATGATAATGACACTTGTGATCTAATATTGTAAAAATTTTTTTAGATGTCATTTGCTATCTGAATAATCTTAACTGTTTAATTGGCTGGATGACATTTGACAATTTGATTTTAATTAGGGGTTAGAGCCTTCTTCTTATTCATGTCAGTTATAAACATAATTATAAAATAGGTATAGTGAGGAAGAAAAAATAAAAACTCATTGGTATAATTTAAGGAATAATTTATGCTGGGTTGCTTAAGGTTAGTATACAAAAAGACAGAGACATAGGATATATAATGATGCAGATACATAAATATGCAGGGCTAACAATATTGCTTTGGTATAATTTAAAATAGTGTATTTGAAACCTATTTTCTGTTAACAAGAACAAAAGGGAAGGTTAAAATATACCCAATATCCCAAAGGATATATGATGTAGGCTATTTTAATAAAAATATTATATCTGAAGGCAGTTACAGCTCTGTCCTATAAAATTGACTTTCCATGTTTTTACATATTTACATGGATAAGTTTAAAAATAACATAAGACTTCATTGGAGTTTGCATCCTTTTTTGTGTTGTCTAATATATCTATGCTAATTCTGTTTCTGGGTTCTGGGTTCTGGAAATACAGTTTGATTTTTCATTCTTTTTTTTTTGGATTCTTTAAAAACTAATCACACACAAAATATTATACTTTATTAAAATATCCTGGGTATAGCTATGCAAAATTTTCTATTTGTTTACTGCTATCTGCCCTATCTCCACTGACATGTATTCCTTTACAAGTATTATACTGAGCAGCATTTTACTTGGTTCAAAAGTACAAAAAAACACAAAGTGAGTCATCAGGACATGAACACAACCATGCATTCTTCACTCAAGTTACCAAAAGTTAGGTTTCCCAGAAACAGAGATGCGTGCCGGGCTGTAAGAACCCATGGTTATGGGCGAAGTGCTCTCTGGGCAAATCTGTGAGCAAAAGTGTGAATCTTGAGAAGTCCTTAACTAAGGACATAGTCTCCAGATAGGTTTAGGCAGGGCTGCTCCAGTAGGAAAAGGGCCCTGGAACATCAACGGCAGCACAGTGTTCTCCTCTTTAAAGGAGGGTTAACTGGCCATGAGTAACGAGAAAAGGCTTCTTGGTAAGACAGCGACTTTCATGCAGAGGTAGGCTTCTGGAGAAGAGGCATAGCTGCCAGCAATAGGAAGTCACTATTCCCAGCAACTGCATAGTAAGTGGATCAGGATCTGGGCAGGACCCCACAATATGCTTTTCAAAGGTAAGAAAGTAGAATTAGTTGAGGAAGCTATACTGGGTTGCCTTATGTTATGGTGATCTCAGAGTGCAGGACTTCTTACGTTGCCTTCTCTTAGGGGAGGGAGAAGCTTCACATTTCTTAAAAGCTTGGTCTTTCATTGCCACAGTGTCACTTTGCATACATTCTATTAATCTAAGAATGTCACAAGGCCTGCCTTAAATCAAAGCAGGAATTATTTCAGCTCTTGTAGATACTATTAGAAATATTAAGTACGGTGTTTATTGAAAACGTTGTGTAGATGACGTTTTATTCTCAGGTGAGAAAGCAAGCACTGCAGTGTACTGAATTGGACCAAAGAGTCCTAGCCCAACCCAAGTAATATTACCTTCCTTTCCTAATTGTGAATCTTAGCCAACCCCCGTGGATTGAATCAAAGTCCACACTCTTTCTTAGGACTGGGTAGGATAGTGAGTTAAGCACTTGTATTCAACACAGGGATAGAAATTCGATTCTTGTTCTTCACCAAGATTCTCCAGCTTACTTATACAGACACATGTGATGTTTAGTCCCTTTTCTCCCTAAGGAAGCTCATGTTAGGGTAGGGAATGGCAGAGAGATCAGGAGATGTACAAGTAAGTGAACTCTCAGATTCCAAAGTCGTGGAGACTGCATGTAGCTTGAACAAATGAAATTTATCCATCCACCCAGAAACTCTGTCTCAGACAGAAAGATAATCATTACTGAACTCCACTATTTCATCGTGGTGGATCCCTTTATTCAATAGTAACATCCGCATTGTTTCCTGGTTGGCCCCTTTATACCCTTTAGCTAACTGAGACTCAGTTCATATAGAAGGAGACATTTTTTAATGACCCCAATTAAAGAAATACCCTTTAGCTGGAATTTTTGCTGCCCATTTTTCATGACATCTCTTACCTTTTGCCCAGTTTTTTTTTATTAAATAAATATATTTTATTGCACTTTAGGTTCTGGGGTATGTATGCAGAACATGCAGGATTTTTGCATAGGTATACACATGGCAATGTGGTTTGCTGCCTCCATCCCCATCAACTATATCTGGCATTTCTCCCCATGTTATCCCTCCACAACTTCCCTACTGCCAGCTCTCCCTCTGCTATTCCCCCTCAACCAACCTCAGTGTGTGATGCTCCCCTCCCTGTGTCCATGTGTTTCTCATTGCTCAACACCGCCTTTGAGTGAGAACATGTTCTATTTTGAGGATGAGAGTTTTCCAAAGCAGTAGAGATGACTACAAGTATTTATACAGATATCTTGACTCAACTTCTCCTTCTCCAGTAGGTAACCTCATCAATACTGTAATTCTAAACTAGGTCAGTAACAGCAGCTATTAGTCAGTGTCTCATCTTCACTTGGGAGTTTGTCTGTCTTATGGAAATCTCCCTGCGAAGGTCAATGTTCCTTCATGTCTCAGTATTTTTTTTTTTTTTTTTTTTGAGACAGAGTCTCCCTCTGTCACCCAGGCTGGAGTGCAGTGGAGTGATATCAGCTCATTGCAACCTCTGCCTCCTAGGTTCAAGTGATTCTCCTGCCTCAGCCTCCCAAGTAGGGTTTATAGGTATACACCACCACACCCAGCTAATTTTTGTATTTTTAGTAGAGAAGGGGTTTCTCCACATTGGCCAGGCTGGTCTTGAACACCTGATCTCAGGTGATCCACCCTCTTTGGCCTCCCAAATTGCTGGAATTACTCTCATGAGCCAACTTGACTGGCCGTATCTCAGCACTTTAACAAAATGAAAGTGTTTTTCTTGTTCTTAAAATCACCCACTATGAAACATCTTGGTTAGGTGATATCTTTCAAATGTTGATTCATAAATGGAGTCTCTTCTGTCTTAATTCCTGTGGCTTAAACAACTGTAAATATTATTTCTACCAAAGTGACTGCTAACAAAGTTTCAATATGTTTTCCTTCCACATCTCATTTTAAAATTTAATTGCCATTGTAACAATATTAAGAGGAGGGACTTTTAAGAAGTGATTAAGCCATAAGAACTTCACTCTCGAGGGTGGGATTGGTGACATTATTAGAGTAAATTCAGCCCTTCTTGCTCTCTCTTGTCCTTCTGTCTTCTCTCACGGGATGATTCAGCAAAAAGACCCTCATCAGATGTCAGCTCCCTCATCTTGCACTTCTGAGGCTCCAGAACTGAGAGACAATAAATTTCTGTTTGTGATAAGTTATCCAGTCTCTGTGAGACCAGCAAACACAAACTAAGACAGTAGCCTTAGAAGTCATACCATTTTAAGGATGGTAAACATGGAGAATCACACATGGGAGATTTTGATGTGATAAATGGGCAAGTAACTGACATATCTTTTCCCTTTATTTATTGACCTAGACTTAGTCATTTTCCCAAACTACAAAGGAGACTAGTAAACATAGTCTAGCTCTATGCACAGGAAGAATAAGCAGGTTTGGTTGATCAGGCATCGGTAGTCACAGTCTGGTAACAAATAGCATTTCACCTTTCTTCCCACTCCAAGTGATGGCACCTATTTCCTTTGTCCAATCAAAACAATAGAAGATTTTGAATGATGCAGTCATCTCTATTCTTTTTGATACAGAGCTCCTAAGTCTGGTGACCTATAACTGACAAGTTAAACTATGTGCTTTCCCGACATTTATTTGTATAAACTGTTAAATCAGGGACAGTGTATTTGAACTAAATTTCTTTTTAATTTTTTTTTTTTTTTGGTTCCATAACCTCTTGGTTTTTCTCTCAACTTAATGGCAGTTCCTTTGAGTCTACTAGAAATAATTGCATCAGGTGAGAAGAAAATACTCATGCCAGAGGGCGAATATTAATGCCTTTATCACTTAAAATGCCTTGTGTTTTATTTTATACCTCTGAACTATAGAGGCAATCAGGTTTTCCAAACTTTTAAATCCCTACATTATTAATTTTATTTACTTTCATTTTTTCATGTAAATAGGCTAATTCTTTCCTAAATTTATCTTTTTTCTTGATGAGAGAAAAAGCCAAAACACATTATTACTCTGAATCTCTGCAGCTCTTTCACCTAGATTTAGGCTCAGTGATCTGATTCCTGTAGGTATTCATTTTTTTCTGAAATTACACAGCGTTGTTCCCTATCTTTCCACCCACTGATATTCAGATATCACTTGGTAAAAAGGGGCCTCCTAAACAGAGAGTAAATTTGATGGAAATTTCAATGTATCTTGAGCCTTATAAATTTTCTTGCTAAAATATGTCTTACCATCACCTTTTCTTCATCTCTGATTTATTATCATGTCAGTGATTACTGAAGACATACAGAGGAGGCTGCAACTTAGTGAAAGACCTGTCTTCTAATCCTTGAGGTCTGATTATTGTTTATGGTCAGTTTCACTCAGATAGCTGAGGGAGAAGTCAAAACCTCTCTGCTCGAGTCCAGCAGGTCAGAATATTTTGGAATACCTTTCTGTTATTGATAACAAGTCTACTTAAAAAATGGATTGGGCAGAGACATTCCAGAGGTAACCCACCATATGTGTTAGGAACCTGTTTTAATTATTTTTCATTATCCAGTTCTGTCACCATCATCAACAGAAACTATACAGTACCCTGGACATTTTCCTTTGTCCTAGAGAAAACACATTGCAACTTCTGGTAGTATTCCTCCAAGACTGCACTCTTACACATGGTACTTAAAAAATAAATACATATAATCTTGTGTATGAAGATAGTAATTCACATGTGATTATTTCACTTTTTTGGTGTTGTCTAGTCCAGTCTTAACCCTACAATGCATGTTGTTATGACTCCCTGAAGGTTATTTCAAGTTTTCAGTTGGAATTAACATGGTGACCAACTTCTAGCCCTGCTTACTTAAGTGCTTTATCTTATTTCATGAAGTTAGTCATTAATGCAGAGAAAACATCACTGGGTGCTGAATATGGTCCATTTATAGACCTTTCCAACTTGTGTGTGCTAAGCTGGTCAACAGCCACCATGCCTGGAATAATTAGGAGCATCAGCCTCTGCACCATTGCCCATAAATCTTGTCAACTCTGGCATAAATTCCACTTCAGTGCCCTTCTCTGTCACAGTCATAAGAATGTAAGAATGACAATCACTTCGCTTATTCATTTCTACATTATGCTTACATTCTAGCTTACTAACCAAGACAAATTCTTCTTGTTGAGTGAAAAGGCCATCTACTGTTTCACTAATGAAATGCATTTCTTTTAAGTCATTAAAATATTGTAATGCATACAAATATGTTAATGAATACAGATATTTTACAAGGCATATTTCCAACCTGCTGAGATACAGCTATAAAATACCTCAATATATTCTCATAAATTTATAAGATTAATATTTCTTCTAATAAGTCTTAATAATTAACATTATGTTGAAAGAGATGCAGTATAAAAGTCCCACTCAAAACTTTAAATGTTGTTCATGTGTAAATGTGTTGGATTTTACTCCTGAGAACCAATTACAAATACATGCCTCATATATATATATATATATATATATATATATATATGTGCATATATATATATATAGAGAGAGAGAGAGAGATAGAGAGAGAGAGAGGAGAGAGAGTGCCAGAACATACAATAACTTAATTCCATAATACATAAGAAAATGAGATACAACTAAGACAAATAATTTTGTTCATAAATATTTCTGATATTTATAGCTGCCTTTTTTTATTATATCAACATCAAATCATCCTCTCCTGCATGATAAGAAAAAGTAAAACAATCTTGCAAAGAAAACAAAGTAAAAATTTCCCATAATTGGACAATTATTTTTTAAATTACTCTATAAAGATAAATAAATGTTACATACCTGCTAAACTGATACTTACAAATAACTTTGACTTGCAAACCTAAAAACATCATGACACAAAAATTTCTATATATATCATTTTTATTGTTATTTAATGAATGGTAAAATTATTTTATTATTTTTTATTTTATACATTCCTGATATAGCTAGAGAAACATATACATTATATTCATAACCAGCAAACTTTAACAAAATAATGTATTTGTATTTATATTATAATTTCCCGAATTAAAAAAAAAAGCAGTGGATTAATAAGCCATTTTTTTTTCTTGTTTCTCTTTCATCCATTTTCCACAGCTTGACTCATCAGGAGCACAATGTAGCACATATTTTATTTTCTTCTGTTGTTGGCCAGAACATTACTATGAAATGACTGTAGCTTTCCTGTCTTCCTCTTACATAGGCAGAGCTCATCTGCGGGCCTCTGACCTCACTGGGGACTCCCAGTAGAGAGCAGAAAGAAATGCCTCTGGCCCCAATAGGGAATTCAACCCTGGCAAAATCCCTGCCTCAGCCAACTGAACTTGCAGACCTATGGGTCACTGGGCACAGATTGCCTTCGTTGAACTGCATTATCTCCAAGACTCCTTCTGCTTAATGTCTCTGGAATTCCTGACCCTTTGGGTTATGCCTGACATAATACCTTTAATCCTGTAACTGAAATCTGGAGTGAAATCTTCTAGGGATATAGAGCTGAAAACAAAAATAAATAACATTTTAAATAACCAGAAAGTAATAATGACATTCTTTTTTGATTGACACAAGATAAATGTCCAATTGTCATGACAAATAAAGTATGTATTTAACTTCAGAAATAGAGTATCTTTCTTATCTACATAGTTTGATAATTTTGATTATTAGGTTTGTCTCTGTTTCTTTTCTATTTAAAACTCTTGAGTTATTTTTTTTTCTTAATGTATAATCAAGAGAAAAACCTTTACAGTTCAAGTAGCAATAGTAGGCATTGTCTTAACATCTTTAGTCATCTTTTATTATATTTATTGTCCAAAAGAATAGGATCCAATGTATAATTAGTGTCAAGAAAATGTGGCAACTCCATGGCATTCTTCTCATAGGCATTGAATAGTTGTTAAAAGTCTCCAAAATGATTAGTCTACAATCTGATTAGTTCCTAAATTTAAAGAAAATAAACTTCATAATTTACCTCTCAAAATTGTAATTCAAAATAATAATGATGTTAACGAGTATGCACAGGATTGGAATAAGTTTGCTTTTTGTGGTGAAGCAGGTGGAGAGAAGAATCTGGACAATCGGTGCAGGGAAAACATCATTTCTGGAGAGAAATAGATAGACAGCATTTGGAAAAACACAAGTCTAAGCAACAGTGACTTGAAATCATGCTGTGTATTTTTATAATCTAGTTTTATGTTGAATATTCAAAGTAATATAGAAGGTTATTCTGACATATAATTTTATTGTTTCTTATGGAAGATCAGAATCTTGTTTATCACTGAATACCTCAAGTAAGACCAATCACTGTCCAAAATGAACTGCAAAATCACAATCTAAATTCAGGGCTATGGACAAAACTCAATACTTCAGTATTTGAAGCCGTTTTACTCCCAATTTGTCCAGCAAGTGTTAGAAAACAATAAAAATAACTGAACTGGTCTCCTTATGAAATCCCTGAAGACATTAGATTCATAAATCAATTATTTCCTGTGCAGCAGAACATTTTGTTTCTGCCATTGGAGACACTAATGTGGTGTGAACATGAACTGAGTTATTAAATTACAAGTGTAAATTAGTTAAAGTTTTCAGGACCTTTGTCATTATGCTGACTTTCTTGTCTCCTCATTTTAGCTCTCTGGCTTCATCTTTAACTGAACACACACACACACACACACACACACACACACACACACAGACACACACGTGCATGCATGCACACACCATTTCCCCCCTCCAACAAACCATTCATTGGGTTGGAAAGTTACACTGGATTTTAATTAGATACTTTTGAGAATCATAGTACAGTCTTCTCTGGTATTTTTTTTTTCAGTGTATGTATTCAGATACGGTTATTGTGTTCTGTGTCAGAACAACAAAATACACTATATTGACGCAGAAAAATTTAAAGAGTTTAAAGCCAAAGTGTAAACATTTGAATCATTTTATTTTATTTTTTTACTGTTTATTTATATTTATTTATTTATTTATTTATTTTAATTGCATTTTAGGTTTTTGGGTACACATGACGAACATGCAAGATTGTTTCATAGATACACACATGGCAGTGTGATTTGCTGCCTTCCTCTCCATCACCTACATCTGGCATGTCTCCCCAAACATTTGAATTATTAAATGTACCACTGTCATTTTAAATCTGCATATAAAATCTGATTATAAAAAGTTAAAATAAAGGATTCATTTGTTAATGACAATAATACAGACAAAGGCAATTTGTACTGGGAGAGAGGAGAGATCAGATTTGTGCCCCTGACATTTTGTCTGTTATATTGTTAATACTTCTTCTTTATTTCTTTTTCTTTTTCTTTTTTCTTTTTTTATTTTTTTTATTTTTATTTTTGAGAAGGATTCTTGCTTTGTCACCCAGGCTGTGATGCAGTGGCGTGACCTTGGCTCACTATAAACTCCACCTCCTGGGTTCAAGCAATTTTCCTCTCTCAGCTGCTGGAGTAGCTGGGATTACAGGTGACCACCACTGCACCCAATTAATTTTTGTATTTTTAGTATAGATGGGGTTTCACAGTTAAAAAAAGATATTTTAAAGGACAGCTTTAACTGTAACTGCTAGCATATTGGATTAGCAGAAGTATATAATTTTCATGAGGGTAAAGAACTCTAAGGCAATGGCTGCCAGGACTATTAAAGCCCAAAAATCTCCTTATACATGTCACAGCCTTGCTTGTCTAACTTTAGTTCTAAGTTGTGCATAGAAGATAGAAACTCATTCTCATTCTAATTAAAATAATGAGTTTTCTCTTACAATGGCATGTTTGAAAAAGGACAAATGAAAGACACGGCTCTTGAAAATGGAACAGCATTGAGGGAAGTATCATGTATGTTTAGCATTCATTATATTTGTTGTCCAGAAGAATAGAATCCAATGTTTATATTATGACATTTTTCACACAGGCATTTAGTAGCTGTTAAAAGTCTCCATTGCAATAGCTACTGGTGTTACCAACACTAGTTAGGCAAATCAATTTGAGTTTTTATTCACGGATGATGGTATGGTTTGACTTCAGGTCTATACCCAAATCTCATCTTGAATTGTAATCCCCACCTGTCCATTTGAGGGACTGGTGGGAGGGGTTGGATCATGGGAGCAGTTTCCTCCATGCTGTCCTCGTGATAGTGAGGGATTTCTCATGAAATTTGGGGGTTCAAAAGTGGCAGTTTCCTCTGCACTCTTTCTCTCTCCTACCTTCATGTAAGAAGTGCCTTGCTTCTCCTTTGCCTTTCACCATGATTGTAAGATACTTGAAGCTTCCCCAGCCATGCAGAACTGAGTCAATTAAATCTATTTTCCTTATAATTACTCAGTCTCAAGTACTTCTTTACAGCAGAGTGAAAGTAGACTAATACAGAGAATTGGTACCAGCAGAGTGGGGTACTCTATAAAGATAACCTAAAAATGTGGAAAAAACTTTGGAACTGGGTAACAGAAAGAGGTTGGAACATTTTGGAGGACTCAAAAGAAGACAGGACGATGTGGGAATGTTTGAAACTTCCTAGAGACTTGCTGAATGGTTTGATCAAAATGCTGATAGTGAGATAGACTATGAAGTCCAGGCTGTGGTGGTCTCAGATGGAGACAAGGAACTTATTGAGAACTAAGTAAAGGTCACTCATGCTATGCTCTAGCAAAGAGACTGGTGGCATTTTTGCCCCTTTCCTAGAGATCTCTGGGAATTTGAACTTGAGAGAGATGACTTAGGGTACCTGGCAGAAGAAAATTCTAAGCAGCAAAGCATTCAAGATGTGAACTGGATGATTTTGAAAGTGTTCAGTCATATGCAATCACAAAGAGATTACCTGAAAATGGAACTTTTATTTAAAAGGGAAGCAGAGCATAAGTTTGGGAAATTTGCAATCTGACCATGCAATAGAAAAGAAATACCCATTTTCAGGGAGAAATTCAAGCCTGCTGCAGAAATGTGCATAAGCAACAAGCAGTCAAATGTTAATAGCTAAGACAATGGAGAAGATGTCTCCAGGGCATATCAGAGATCTTTCTGGCAGCCCCTATCATCACAGGCCCAAAGGTCTAGGAGGGAAAAATGGTTTCATGGGTTGGACCAGGGCCCTGCTTCTCCATACAGCCTCAGGTCTTGATGCCCTCTGTCCCAGCTGCCCCAGCTCCACCCATGGCTAAAAGAAGCCAAGGTACAGCTCAGACTACTGCTTCGGAGGATGAAAGCCCCATACCTTGGGATTATCCACATGGTGTTGGGCCTGATGGTGTACAGAAGAAAAAAGTTGAGCATTGAGAGTCTCCAGCTAGATTTCAGAGAATGTACGGAAATGTCTGGATGTCCAGGCAGAAGTCTGCTGCAGGGGTGGAGTTCTCAGGGAGAATCTCTACCAGGGCAATGAAGAGAGGAAATATGGGGGCTGAAGTCCCCACACAGAGTCCTGACTGGTACAATGCCTAGTAGAGCTATGAGAAAAGGGCCACTGTCCTTCAGACCCCAAAATGGTAGATCAACTGACAGCTTACACCATGCACCTGAAAAAGCCTCAGGCACTAAAAACCAGTCCATGAAAACAGCCACAGGGTCTATACCCTGAAAAGCCATGGGGCGGAATGGCCAAAGGCCATTCCTTGCATTAGCGTGCCCTGGATGTGAGACATGGAGTCAAAGGAGATTATTTTGAAACTTTATAATTTAACGAAATCCCTGTTGGCTTTTAGACTTGCATGGGGCCTGTAGCCCCTTTGTTTTGGCCAGTTTCTCACATTTGGAATGGGAGCATTTACTCAATGCCTGTACCCCCATTGTAGCTTGGAAGTAACTAACTTGTTTTTGATTTTATAGGCTCATAGGCAGAAGGGACTTGCCTTGTCTCAGAGGAGACTTTAGACTTGGAGTTTTGGGTTAATACTGTAATGAGTTAAGACTTTGGAGGTTTGTTGGGAATTCATGATTGGTTTTGAAATGTGAAAGAGACTGCTGTTCTTAAAATCAGAGAAAAATGATGACATTTTGGTACTTAAATTTTAATGAATTTATTAAAGAGTATCTTGATTCATTGTTGGTACTCTCTCTGTTTAAAATAAAATACTTGGTTTATTATAGAAACTCTACATTCCAATACAATGTACAGACAATATACCCATAATGGCAAAACAAAACACAAACAAAAAAACTCTCAGTGTTTAAAAAGTAACCTTAAATATATTGAAAACTGAGAAATAAAAAGATTCAAAATATTCTATGAAAGTGGTATTTGTTGTTGTTCTTGTTGTTGATATAGGGTTGCCCAGGCTAGAGTGCAATGGCACAATCTTGGCTAACTGCAACCTCTGCCTCCCAGGTTCAAGCAATTCTCCTGCCTCAGCCTCCCAAGTAGCTGGGATTACAGGCATGTGCCATCACGCCCAGCTAATTTTGTATTTGTTTTTTAGTAGAGATGAGGTTTCTCCATATTACTCAGGCTGGTCTCAAACTCCTGACATCAGATGATCTGCCCACGTCAGCCTCCCAAAGTGGTGAGATTACAGGTGGAAGTATTTTAATACTAACATTTCTCCAAACTGTTTTAAAATTCTTTTTAAAATTCCATACTTAAAAGAATCCAAATGCAAATTATGAGATGAATACTGTATAAAACTAATTATGCTCAACATTTTTTGGTGTGTGTTATTTTATAAGGTAATTGTAGTAATGAGGTACACAAAGAACAACTTTAGGTGTGAAATTGCATTTAGTTCTGAGTGCATATATCTATTTGTGCCTTTTTTTAAAAAAATATATAGAACGCTTCACAAATTTGCATGTCATCCTTGCGCAGGGGCCATGCTAATCTTCTCTGTATCGTTCCAATTTTAGTATATGTGCTGCCAAAGCGAGCACTATTTGTGCCTTTTTAGATTAGATATTTTTAATAATGAATAGAGTGCTGCTGCAATTCTGCAAACAAATGTAATTTTTTTTTTTTTTTGAGACAAAGCCTCATTCTATACCTAGGCTGGAGCACAGTGGTGTGATCACAGTTCACTCCAGCCTGCACCTCCTAGGCTCAAGTGATCCTCTCACTTAACCCTCCTGAGTAGCTGAGACCTACAGGTGTGTGCCACCACCTGTAAATTTACCCGGGTAAATTTTGTATGTTTTGTAGATACAGGGTCTTGGCACATTTCTCAGCCTGGTCTCGAACTCCTGGACTCAAGTAATTCCCCATCTTGGCCTCCCATAGACCAGGCTTACTAATGTAATTTAAAAGACTTTACAGAATAGTGTAATGATTGAAATTGAATATCCTAAATTAGGTTTATGCTGCTAACAATTTTTTTTTTAAATTTAGGGCATTTATTCATATTTTCTTTTCTAAATATGTTTTCTTATATTCTATATTTATATCAAAATCTATATATCAATATCTATATCTATATATATTTATTTACAAATCTATTGATTTAGTCTTCATGTACGTTGTAGACTTTCATATTAACTATGGTAATACCACATAATGTTAAATCAATAAACTCATCATAAAGGGACTATCATGTTATTCTCTCATATGCTGTTTCCTTATTTTTAAATTGGGATATTTGACTGTTATATTTTCTTACGATGGCTTAGCTATAAACATGAAAAAAACTATTTAAATTATTAATAATATATTATTTTATTAGAGGGCTGACACTTCAGTGACACAATTCGAAGTATAGAGAATGATATCTTGTCATTTGATTTAGTTTTTTAAAATGTTAAAAAATATTAATTGTATTTATTAGGTTTATATTTTTAATCATGATGTTATATATCATGTACCAGAGTATCAAGTGACAGATTGTTAAGACATTTCCCCCCCAAGACTATACTATGGACTCCCACTTTTTGAATGCATAAGCTTGTGGACATGTAAGTTACTTCATATTTCTTTACTCCATGATTTTCATTTTCTGATGGCAGCAAGTTAATAAGAGAAAGCCACTGAAGTCACAAAATATAACATTGAAATAAATCTGCATTATTACTGAAAACTGGGTATTGAGATGATGATTTCTGCCTTCTAATGCTGAACGTTTCTCTTGATTATTAGATTTCCTTTTTGCTTATTTGTTCTTTTTCTTTACTGCTCAGGTCAAACTTTGGGTATTAAGTTCATCATTTGAACTTTCGCTTGAAGACAGTTATATCTTCTGTGTAAGAGTGAGGTCTTAACTTGTACAAAGCACAATGTGTGATCCTATTTATTTGTGCAGTTGGGGATTATCTAGTCCAGCCAGAACTGTGTCTTATCTGTGCCTTGGCTTGCTTGAGGCCTGCTACCCAATCACAGCCCTCTCCTGGCAATCTAAAAGCGAGAAGAGGACCCACAGTTTATAAAACAGTCTTTCAAAAAATGTACGGCTGTGGGGAGATTGATCCAATGTAGAAAATCAGAAAATTCCTTTCCCTAATATTGTGGCCAAATTACAATCTAAACCTCGAGAAAGACAAAACCTAGCTTTGTCTTTGGAAGGTTGACTGGGAGTCGGGTAGCACCTTAGAAATACCATCAAAACAGTGTCATATCAGAAATCAGCTGTGGCAGGTGTGATAATTTTACTTAGTAATGAAGGGAGATAAGAGAGAAAGCATATAACGATGTCCAACCCCATTACATGATTAAATGTTTGAGAGTGAACACTTTTCTTCTGATCACTTATCTGAGCAAGAGCTGGCATTATCTTCTGGGTATTTTCATTGAGAACTGTGACAATTTTTAATTCGATCAGGTGAGTGTGTGTGTGGGGGCAATTAAAACATCTATTCAAATGATTATCATAATTTTCCTCCAAAGGGCTAATTAAGTGAAATATCAATTTTGAGGAGACTTAGTAGGATGATAAAATAAATGTCATTCTAAAGACTAAAGCTATACTTTGAATTTTTTTTCCCGTTGTTTTACAGTAAAAACAAGGGTGTAAAATCTATAAGGCATTAGAATGTTTGAATACATTGGAATTGCATCTTTGTTTTGATTGACAGTGAACATTTAGACCCTTTCATTCAGTTACGTGTGTCTCCTATATTCTTACATAAACTCATCATTTTTACTTTTTAAGGTATTGTATAAAAGTTTTCTGACCTGTCTTCTAGTTTACTAGTTCTCTTTCGTTTTTCCTTCTCTACTTTTAAACTTAACTATTTCTTGCATTTCTAATTTTTGTCATTGTAGTAATCATTCCCAGAATTTCCATTTTATTCCCTATGGCATCAAATCTTCCATTGAAATTATTTTTGTCATTTCATTTCTTGCAAGTATTAATTGCTCTTATTTTAAAGTCCTTCAGTGTCTGACCTGCCTGTTAATCTGTTTTCAGCGTTTCTTCTTCCAACTCATTTCTCATCCCATCTAATTTTTTCATATCCACTATTTTCCCCCTGTGTTTTTGGGCATTGTGATTTGATGTTGTCTATTATGTGTCTATTTTCCAGAGATAATTTATTTTTGCAAATATCCTTGGAATTTCTTTTGCAGTTTCCTAAATTGAGCAAATTTGGATTTCTATCAGAAACGACATGCAATTATACCTGGATGAATTTATAAGGAAACTGCAAAGATAAAGGAGGAAAGCTACCTGCATAGTACATATTTATGCAATACACTGCATGTTAGTATAATCTGTGAATATTTCTGTATGTGACCCAATATTTATAATAAAATTAGAGAAACAAATGAACAAATTAATGATCACATTAATGCTAACGTATATAAATTTTCTATTTTGACATTTAAACAATAAAACAGCTTATGATTTATTTATTTTTTTTTTTCCCGCATCCTTTACTAGCAGATGATCTGGGATTTTTCACCAGGGATTACATTTTATTGTTTGTTGTTTTTCTTCTTTTTTTTTCTTTTTTTTTTTTTTTTTTTTGGATAAATTGGTCTTTTTTTTTATTGCATTTTAGGTTTTGGGGTACATGTGATGAACATGCAAGATTGTTGCATAGGTACACACTTGGCAGTGTGGTTTGCTGCCTTCCGTCCCCTCACCTGTATCTGTCTTTTCTCCCCATGCTATCTATTCCCACCTCCCCACCCCCCGCTCCTCCCCCATTTCCCCCCAACGGACCCCAGTATGTAGTGCTCCCCTCCCTGTGTCCATGTGTTCTCATTGTTCAACACCCGCCTATGAGTGAGAATATACGGTGTTTGATTTTCTGCTCTTGTGTCAGTTTGCTGAGAATGATGGTTTCCAGGTTCATCCATGTCCCTACAAAGGACGTGAACTCATCGTTTTTGATGGCTGCGTAATATTCCATGGTGTATATGTACCACATTTTCCCTATCCAGTCTATCATCGTTGGGCATTTGGGTTGGTTCCAGGTCTTTGCTATTGTAAACAGTGCTGCAATGAACATTCGTGTGCACGTGTCCTTGTAGTAGAATGATTTATAATCCTTTGGATATATACCCAGTAATGGGATTGCTGGGTCAAATGGGATTTCTATTTTTAGGTCCTTGAGGAATCGCCACACTGTCTTCCACAATGGTTGAATTAATTTACATTCCCACCAACAGTGTAAAAGTGTTCCTATTTCTCCACATCCTCTCCAGCATCTGTTGTTTCCAGATTTTTTAATGATCGCCATTCTTACTGGTGTGAGATGGTATCTCAATGTGGTTTTGATTTGCATTTCTCTGATGACCAGTGATGATGAGCATTTTTTCATATGTTTGTTGGCCTCCTGTATGTCTTCTTTTGTAAAGTATCTGTTCATATCCTTTGCCCATTTTTGAATGTGCTTGTTTGTTTTTTTCTTATAGATCTGCTTTAGTTCTTTGTAAATTCTGGATAACAGCCCCTTGTCAGATGGGTAGGCTGCAAAAATTTTTTCCCATTCTGTTGGTTGCCGATTCACTCTACTGACTGTTTCTTCTGCTGTGCAGAAGCTGTGGAGTTTGATTAGGTTCCATTTGTCTATTTTGGCTTTTGTTGCCATTGCTTTTGGCGTTTTGGTCATGAAGTCCTTGCCTACGCCTATGTCCTGAATGGTTTTGCCTAGATTTTCTTCTAAGGTTTTTATGGTATTATGTTTGATGTTTAAAGTCTATTTTATCAGAGATGAGAATTGCAACTCCTGCCTTTTTTTGCTCTCCATTTGCTTGGTAGATCTTCCTCCATCCCTTTATTTTGAGCCTTTGTGTATCCTTGCATGTAAGATGGGTTTCCTGGATACAGCACACTGATGGGTTTTGGCTTTTTATCCAATTTGCCAGTCTGTGTCTTTTGACTGGGGCATTTAGTCCATTGACATTTAGGGATAGTATTGTTATGTGTGAATTTGATGCTGTCATTTTGATGCTACCTGGCTGTTTTGTTGGTTAGTTGATGCAGATTCTTGATTGTGTTGATGCTCTTTTACCATTTGGTGTGTTTTTGGAGTGGCTGGTACTGGTTGTTCCTTTATATGTGTAGAGCCTCTTTCAGGAGTTCTTGTAGAGCAGGTTTGGTGGTGATGAAATCTCTGAGTGCTTGCTTGTTCACAAAGGATTTTATTTTTCCTTCACTTATGAAGCTTAGTTTGGCTGGATAGGAGATTCTGGGTTGAAAGTTCTTTTCTTTAAGGATGTTGAATATTGGCCCCCAATCTCTTCTGGCTTGTAGGGTTTCTGCTGAGAGATCTGCTGTGAGTCTAATGGGCTTCCCTTTGTGGGTAACCCGACCTTTCTCTCTGGCTGCCCTTAGCATTTTCTCTTTCATTTCAACCCTGGTGAATCTGACGATTATGTGCCTTGGGGTTGCTCTTCTTGAGGAATATCTTTGTGGTGTTCTCTGTATTTCCTGGATTTGAATATTGGTCTGCCTTGCTAGGTTGGGGAAGTTTTCCTGGATAATATCCTGAAGAGTATTTTCCAGCTTGGATTCATTCTCTTCATCACATTCAGGTACACCTGTCAGACGTAGATTAGGTCTTTTCACATAGTCCCATATTTCTTGAAGATTTTGTTCATTCCTTTTTGCGCTTTTTTCTCTGTTCTTGCCTTCTCTTTTTATTCCATTGAGTTGATCTTCGACCTCTGATATCCTTTCTTCTGCTTGGTCAATTCGGCTGTTGAAACTTGTGCATGCTTCACGAAGTTCTCGTGTTGTGTTTTTCAGCTCCATCAATTCACTTATACTCCTCTCTATGCTGTCCATTCTCGTCAGCAGTTCGTCCAATCTTTTTTCAAGGTTCCTATTTTCTTTGCGTTAGTTAGAACATGTTCTTTTAGCTCACTGTAGTTTCTTACTACCCACCTTCTGAAGTCTGATTCTGTCATTTCATCACTCTCCTTCTCCATCCGGTCTGGTTCCCTTGCTGGTGAGGAGTTGTGATCCCTTTTAGGAGGAGAGGTGTTCTGGTTTCGGGAGTTTTCACCCTTTTTGCGCTGGTTTCTTCCCATTTTTGTGAGTTTATCCACCTGTTGTCTGTCTCTGTCCCAGGGAGTTGGAGCTTTATGAGTTTCCGTTGCACTACTGCCTTTTTTGATTTTTCTTTCAGGTCGGACCCGCCCAGCTAGCAGCACGCCTAGCCTCTGCCTGCCCGCAGGGGCTTTGCTGAGCTGCTGTGGGCTCCGCCCAGCTGCCCTGAGCTCTTCCCTGTAGTCCTTTTTATATGGGCGTAGTTAGAACTGTCTCGGCAATGGTGGCCCGGCCTCTGTTATGGCGGACTCTCTCTTTTGTGGCAGGTTGCCTCGGCAACGGTGGGTTGCCTTGGCAACGGCAGCCTGCCTCCCTAGCCGTGAAGAGTCTCAGTAATGGCGAAGCCCCTCCCCCACCGAGCTGCACGGTCCCGGTTCAGCTGTACTTGGTTCGAAGGGCTCAACCCAGAGGGTTTCCAATTACTGTTTTTGTTTTGGTTGTTGTTGGGGGTGGAGGGGTGGGACCAACCGAGCCTGATCACCTGGCTCCCTGACTCAGAGTCTTTTCTTTTAAGTTGAACGACCCCGCGTTCTGGTCGCTTGTTGAAAAGGCACCGGGATCTCCCGTGCTGCGACTCACGGAGTCGGCTTGAACTGCGGCGCCGGCTCCTGGCGGATTTTTTGCCTAGGAATCTCCCGTCCTGACTCACTATTTCAGATGAATGGGCAACTCTGCCGTCTCAGGGCTCTGCTCGCCAGCTAAGAGGCTCCCAGACCAGTGGCTTTTGTACGGAGAACCGCAGCAACTGGGTGTGGTCACAGCAGCCGGGCGGGCGGAATCAGCCCCCTGGGGGCCAAAACAGCCGCACCGGCTGGGACTGCGACGCTGGCGACTCCTCTGCCTGGGTATCTCCTGGTTTGTGGGCAATAAGAGTTCGTCTGGAAATGCGGCGTCCACTCACCCTCTGCACTTTCACTGGGAGCTTATGTCCTGAGCTGTTCTTAGGCGGCCATCTTCCCAGCATTCCAGCTTATGATTTATTTATCAGTAATAAGTACCTGTGTATATAGTTTATTATTGCCAGTGGAGAGGTGGCCTATAATAAAATTATAACAATTTATAAAGCTGTAGTTAACTATGTAGAAAAGAATGGTTTCGGCTCAATAAAAATCCAATTTAATTACTGCCTCAGCATTGTAATAGTAAGCCACAAATGCACTCTAGCGAGTGCATATAGCAATTAAAAAAGCTATTCAATCTATATAAAACCAGTTTTTTCAGTTGTCTTGTTTTAAATATTTACAAGTATTATCAAAACACATTAGAGACTTTATTCTTATAGCCTTGTATGGTTCTTCATTCATATTCATCCATACCTTATAGAATCAACAATTTTATTTTTCCAAAATCATTTCATAGGTAAAGCAAAGTGGCATGTCTATTCAAATAAAACGAGAATAAACAAGAAAGAGAAAAGGATAGAAGAAGTGCATTGTGATTAATATAGGAATGAGCTTAAGTTTTGAGCCTGGACTCTCTTTAAATTCCTGGTCATTGTAGCAGTCCGTTTTCACAGTGCTAATAAAGACATACCTGAGACTGAGTAATATAAATAAAAAGAGGTTTAATGGACTCATAGTTCCTTGTGGCTGGGAAGGCCACACCATCATGGCAGAGGGCAAAAGGCATGTCTTGCACAGTGGCAGTCAGGAGAGAATGACAGCCAAGTGAAAAGGGAAACCCTTTATGAAATCATCAGATCTCATGAGACTAATTCACTACCATAAAAACAGTATGGGGGGGAACCCATGATTCAATTATCTCCCACTGGGTTCCTCCCACAACTCTTAGGAATGATGAGAGCTAAAATTCAAGATGAAATTTGGGTGGGGACACAGCCAAACCATATCAGACATTAATCTCAGGAATACCCTTCACTCTACCCAGCAAATGTGCCTCCTTTTTTCACATTCCCATATTCTATGGCAATTTCATATTTTGTGTTTTCACAAACCTTCAACATCTTTTCCCCACATCCTCACATTTAACTGTCTTTCTACCATTTCCTCTTCTCCATGTAAATTGAAGTTCTTAGAAAATAGATTTCACAGATTCATCATCACAACTCCTGACTTCCCGTTTTCCAGCATCTGCATCTACGTATTCTACCTGCCTGCCTGAAATTATAGACCTATGCTTTCCAGTACAATAGCCCCTGTCCACGTGTGGCTGTGAAGCATAGGAAATGGGGCTAGTTCAAAGTGAGATGTGCTGTCAGGGCAAAAATCACACTAGATTCACAGAGAGTATAAAAATTAAATATAAAATATCTCATTCAATTTGTTATACTGCTCAAGAAGCTATCCTTCAAAAATGAAGCAGAAATAAAATGTTTCCCACACAAATAAAAACGGAGGTAATTCATCACCACTAGACCCGCCCTAGAGCCCTGCATCTGGCAGAAAAAGGACAATACCTATCATCACAAAACACAGAAAAATATAAACTCGCTGGTATAGCAGAAACAAAAGAATAGCATTTTAGATATATTGGGTTAAATCACATATTAAAGAGTTAATTCCACATGCTTCTTTACCTTTTTTTTAGTGTGGCTGTTAGAAAATTTAAAATGACCTAAGCTGTTCATATTATAATTCTATTAGGCAGCATTTCTGTTAGAACTCTTCAAACTTCTATCTTAAGTCAGTCTCTCCAATTTCATTGATTTTTTAAAAGAAGGCTCTAGTTAGGGACATTGCTCTGGCACATTTCCCGTCTCCTACATTGCCAGTTTGTTTTCTCTCCCACATCTTTTCCAGTCGTTTGCAGATAGGAAGTTTTTCCCCCATTTTTAAAAAGACATTCACATAGTTCTTCTTCCCAATTAGTATCCCATTTCTCCAGTTTACATTTTATTAAAACCTTCCAGGGTGTCCCAAATTCTGAGTGTTTGCACTCTCCTTTTCTCATTCTTTCTTAAACTTACTTTCATTTGGCTTTTGCCCTCTCCTTTTTGTCCTCCACGTTTCAACAACAAAAAAGTTCAATGACAACAAGCTGTTTTTCTTATGGTCACTATTGACTCTTATATGGTACAAATGTAGTGGTTAATTCTAGGCCCTCATCTTTGTACAGCTACCATCAGCTTTGGCAGAGCTATCATTCCATCTTGACATAGTTCCTTATTGAAATTCCAAAGCACCGCATACACCTGGCTCCCCTTCAACGTCTGCTGTTCCGCCTTCTCAGCCTCTGTTTCTGAAATATTCTTTCCCTGTTGAGCACTTACATTTTACATACGATGTTTTAGTCTTTAGGCATATTTCTTGGTGATCTCACAAAACCCCAAGAATTCTCAACTTTTATCTTCTGCCAGATTCCTGCAAGAACTCCAGACTAATATATACAAATGCCTGTTAGATTTCTCTTTTTATGTTTCTAATTAGACAATCAAACTTTGTAATTCTAAAACTGATATTCTGACCTCCCTGACTCCAAAACTGGCCCAGTGGCTGTTTCTTCATCATCTCAGCTGATGAAAACTTTTTTCTATTGAAGAGACTAAATGTCTCTGCAGAGTCAGTTTTAAGTCTCTGAGCCTCCTTTTACTGCTCATATTCTATTAGGCACCACAACTTGTCTTTATTTTCAAAACACAATGCAAATTCCAGCCGTTTCTCACGACCACCATTTCTACCACTGGGAATGTACCTTGCTGGCCCTAATTCTTATGTAGTTCTTTAACTGTGCTTTCTGGTTCTATGCTCGCTCAGTGTATTGTGTTCTCAGCAAAGCAAGTGGAGTGATCCTTTTAGGACACAAGTTAGATCATCTAACTTCCACTTAAAGCCCTGCTGTGGTTCTCCATTACACCTAAATAAAAGCCCAAGTGCTTTCAGTGTTCTGGCTGTGAAACCTCACATCATCTGTTTTCCCCAAACAGTCTCCTGCTGTTTTTTTCTCTTTACCCATTTTCTACCAAACTTTCTTCTTTCTAGTTGGCTGGAGCTACGCTGGTTTCCTTTTTGTTCTTGGGGAAAAAAATGTTCATGCTTTAAAAGTTGGCACTGGTCATTTGCTCTGCTTGAACCATTTATCCTCTGGTTGTAAGATAAGGATAACATTGTTACCTACTACTAGTCTTTGTGCAAGTATTAACTTCCTGATGAAGTCCCTGGGACAATTAATCAGAATCCCCTTGCTATTCCCATGTCTTTGCCCCATGTCTTTCTAATAAACTGTTATTTAATTAAAATATAGAAAACTTGATCTTTCAAAATTCAAATATGTGCATTAAAACATTTAGATTAATCAATCATTTGCCCACTCTCCGCCTTTCTGTGATCAGTGACAAGATTTTCTCTTTGCTTGACTGCCAACTTTTTCTCAGGAACTAGAATAAATAATGAATATTTTCAGTCATAATGCTTATTTGAACTTCCCAGAGAAAAACCTGAGGTATGGGAGAAAAGGGGAAAGAAAAATTGGGGATTTAATTGGCAGTGTCATGTAAAGAGAGAATGTAGATTGATTACACTGTAGAAAGGCTTCTATTGGATTTTGTACTTTTTTCTGTTGCCTGAAATGCCAGAAGCAAAGACTGCAGCTCTCTGGTGGATGCTGCACTTAATGCTGGGGTGTAGACACTCCTGGACACAGAGATTCGGGCCATAATCACGGAGGATTTTATTTCGTTGTTACATTAAAAGAAAAAAAAGTACATGTTTTTGCATATACAGTATCCCTAATAGTACAGGCTATTGGTTTTTCTTTAAATTAACGAATTATTTTTATTGTTTTGGAGACAGGGTCCAGCTCTGTTGCCCAGGCTGGAGAACGACAGCACAATCATAGCTCACTCCAGCCTTGGGCTCCTGAGCTCAAGTGATTCTCTCATCTCATCCTCCAGAATAACTGGGACTTCCAAGTGTGCCCACTGTGCCTGGATTGATGGTTTTTGTAGAATCAATTTTATTCCCATTAGGTTAAAGAAGTCACTGAAACAAAATATCTTAAAAATACAAATGAGAAGAAAAGAGGCTGAATCAGGAAGCATTGTTCATTTTGTTTGTGATTAGGAGAAGTAACCTTTGGAGTATTTTGTGTTTGCTTAGTGAAACACGATTATTTCATCTATAAATAACACTCATAACCTGCTTGTTTACCCTTTTTTGTCCCATTGATTCTTATCTTCTGTAGCTCATATTGTTGGTGTGTGGTTTATTTGTTCGATAATATTTGATCTGTCTCCAAGTCTATAGTAGAAGTGAATTAAGTATCACTCAGGGATTTTCTTGAATCAAGGACAAGGAAAGAGTAATTTTTACGTAACTCCATTAAATTAATTGCACTAGACATACTTGGATCTTTAGGGAACCATAATGTTTGATCAAATCAAAGACTATACCAAAGACATGTTCTTAAAATTCTCTAAATCTAAACACAGTGAGCTGGCATTTTATGGAATTATTTACTGTTTTAAAAAGTTGACTATATTAGCTCTTCCTTTACTAGAATAATTAAAAAAAACATAAAATGGTAGACTTAGCTTATTCTGTATAATTTGATCATTTCTCCTGGTGATCTGAACTTTTTCAGATAAGGTTTCTGCCATCTCCAATGTCATATGTACATTCTGCATTTACTTAGTATTTTTTCTAATCATTTTATGGACCAATGTGAATATATAAAATAGGATTTTAGATCTATGTTGGCCATTTTATGTCTTTCTCTGATTGCTAAGTAAAATAGGTTTCTCTCATAATAATTTACATTGCTGTGTTTATTCCAGCAAATAGCTTCAGCATTTTTGGCATTGTCTTTAAATCTGTATCACAATGCTGCTGCTACAGATAATCATAATTGAAATTAATTGTAGCCTGAAAACTGGTTCTATTAAAATAAGTCTACATCAGCAATTTCTTTGATGCATAAAGACAATAATAATTTATGTAATCACATTTATTTCAGTCTAAATGAAGATGTTTATTATTAGGCTGAACAAGGGGATATATTTGCCTATGTTTTCACATTTTTTAAATAAATTGTTCTAGAAAATTTACCTACATGGTCAAAAGTATCAAAAATTGATATTTGTTATTTTGTGCTTTTATTATAATGTTTCTACTGTGAAGATGCAGCTATATTGTGACTAGCAGTGAAGAGTTTTTAAAAAGATGAGATTAAAATTTTGTATACATGGGAAAGATTCATAGCAGTATCTGTTTTTAAAGTTCTCAGGATGGCATTGAGTATCATTAACATCTCTTATGGTATTTCTTTATATATGTCATGAACAAATACGGATTTTGATATGTAGTCATCTTCTGGATATTTTATAAGAAATTAAATAGCTTTAATGATAAAAAACTATTCTGGACCATTTCATCTTTTTGTAATGAAGTTTTTAAATTATAAAAGTAATAATTTTTGTAATTAGAAATTAGAGAGTGCTAATAAATTTAATTTTTGCTAATTTCATTACTTATGTTTTTCACGTTTTTTGTGACAATGTAGAGCACTGCAATTTGGCATTTTATGTAAGTATATATTATGGGAGGGTTTACATATTCTTACAACATTGGGATCCTATCTTTGGAAATTTTGAGTCCAGGTTTTGTCTTGTTTACTAAATCCCTTCTGATACTGAAATCACTATGACATTTTTATATTTTTTTCTAACACTTTTAAGTTTTTTTAAATTTAACCCTTGAATTAGTTTGCAGTATATTTTTGCACAATGTACAATATGGACTTTCTTAAATGCCATCTAATTTATATTTTCCAATATTATATGGTAAGTATTTTCAAAATTTAAAATAAAATGAATGAATTTACATACCCTCAGGGCTCTATAATTAAGATTTTATTATATTGTTTTGTCAGACACTTTTGTTGATCGTTTACCAATTAATATTTCATTTTCGAATAAATTATACATTGGTATGTTGAAGATACCAATACATTTCTCCTTGAATACTTTGCATATTATTGAGTCTGCAATATGACTATAGACTATAGTTTTTATGTAAAAATTACATACAATAAGAGAAACAAATATTACATTTATTAAATGTATGTGTTACATTGGGGTTCAGGGTTTCAGGGTGCTCTCAGCTGCCCTGAAAGAACATTTCTCCAAGCTCTAGGTCTCCTGCCCACTCAAGAATGAGAGAGGGGACCATGGTCCAGTGTGCAATAAATGCTGGACTCAAAAATGTTTGTAGAAAGTGATTTATTTAAAGAGAGAGAGAAACAGAAGGAGAAGAGAAAGAAACAGCTAACTCTCACACTGAGTGAGAGAATCCAGAAAGATGGAATCAGGAGAGGAAAGCAGCTTCCACACTCAGTGGAAGGGACTGGAGAGAGATGGAGTTAAGGAGGGGAAGACAGGCTTCCACGAGAGAGTGTGGAAGGGGACTCCAGAGGGGAAATCCAGGAGAGAGAAAGAAGGTTTCCATGAAGCGAGTGTTCGTGGAAGCGGACTCAAACATGGAGTCCAAAGGGCTGTGGAAGAAGGGGACCTTTGACCTGTGAGAAACCTCCACCTTCTCTAAGACCGCAGGCCAATGAAAGTAGTTCCTTAGAACTTCCACTGGGGTGATTGACTCTTAGTTTTTTCCCATGCCTGTGAAATTTAAACATAAACTATTAAATCTCCCAGCCAGAGAGAAATGGGAGGGGGGCACGGCATTGGGAAGTTCTTGCCCTAGAAACTATGCCCCCTCCGTGGACCTGGAAAGAAGAACACATTCCCTCATATGTATTAATCATAGTACTGACTGAGAACCACATCTTTAGGTCTGGTTATGTTGCTCACTTTATCTATTGAAAATGGGTTGTTTTCTTCTTGCCTTTTTATGTATGCCATGTTTGGTCGAAAGGTAGACTCTATTTGTAGAAGAATGCTAGGAACTTAGGTAAATGATAATTACACAGAGAAATAGGCACAGATTTTCATCTGTCATGCAGTCAGTGTGAGGAATTCTGTCTTGTCATGAGTTGAAGTAGGTTTGGATTTTGTTTTTATCATTTTCAGTGCTCCACAGACATCAAATGCCTGCTGTGATTTTAATTAAAGATGGGCTGCTGTTACCTTGGGCTTAGTGTGATGCTTAGATCTTTCTTCTGTGTTCCTGCTTTGCCTCTAATTTTCTTTTGTTCCTGGACACTTGGTACAAAAGTAGTGACCTTGTCTGAATTATTGCCCTTTCCCTAGCAGCAGGCTTCTCTTGCCTGTTTCTCTTGGTTAGGCTGCTGAGCGGTGGTGGTGAGGATCCAGTTCTACTGCCTGGACCTCTAGAACTCTGCACCTGGGATTTCAGAGTAGGCGGTCTCAGCAACATTCCCACCCCCTGACCATGGTAGACAGTCCATACCTTGTACCTAAAAGAGCTCTTTGGTGAGAGAGGGTTAAAAGGTTTTCTACCACTCTGCCAGGAACAGCAAACCTTTGTTCTTCATTAGCTCGTAATGTGTTGGCAAAGAAGGTTTCATATCTTTTGCCTCCAGGCAGAACACTTTTGTTTCTACTTTCCACTGGAAGAAACTGATCTTATCTCAATAGTTATATTTGAAAATAATGGTGTGAATTTTACACTACTAAAGAGAATTAAAACTAAATTTAACAGAGATTATCGCAATCTTTATATTTAAGTTTCTTAAGGACACATTTAAATATTATATTTGTAATTTGCCATGTTGGCTTTTAATTTATTAGAACTATATTGTTGGATTAAAGACAGTTTGAAATGCTCTGCTTTCTAACAATTCCTTATATATATATATATCTTTCTTCTGGATCAAATATTCTTGTACAAGTTTTAATTTTTAAGTAGTTTTAAGAAAATATTTAGAGTTATGACATCTTTCCTCATAAAACTTTTGGGCGGTTATGGTGATACTAAATTTACCAGGTTTTCTACTTCTGCATTGCTTTTTTTTTCTCTGGATACGAAAACATAATGCTCACTCTATTTTACTGGCTCATCTGTCTAGAATATATGTATACAAACACACAGACACTTGTATTTGCTTCCAGAAACCAAAGTTTAGAAACTTGAAATTACAATTTTCTTCTTTGTGCACTTTTTTTTTTTTTTTTTTGCTATAAACATGTGGATAAGTTGTAGACATTAGTAACAAATCAGGTGTGTCGTGATATTATGAAGTTTAAAAGTAACTGAAGTAAACTCTGTACCTTTTTGACTCACTTCAGTTGTCTCTTCATTAATTAACTGAAAAGTTCTACCCAAATCCTATAGCTATAAAACCTCTTTTTTCATCTTTCACTGTTGTGCAATCCTAAATTTCTACTACCAGAAATACAGTGTTTATTAGTATTAGAGCTAAGACTCAGAAGCTAAGGTATTTTTCCAGCAAAGCTTTGAGAACCTTTCTCTAGTATTCCAGATGCACATTACAAAAAGTAGGAAAGGTAGGAAAAGCCTTTCTAAAGAATTTTCCATTTGGGATCTTGAAGACAAAATATTTTCTACCCATGCCTTAGTTCATTGTTTCATCATTCCTTTTTTGAATAATATTTCATACATATGCTTTTTCTTGTTTTATTTTTGTTATGTGTTCGGAATAGCAATCTGAGATCAGAAGCAGTCTATAGCTTGACAAAGCATGTTTTGGTCAGAAGCAGCCTCCAGTGTGACAGTGGCTATCCCCACTAGCTGAAAGACAAGATATTAATACCTGACAAGGTTGGCAGGGAGTTGGGAAACTCTCCTGATGAAGGGCTTCTTCTTCTGCTTCAAGTAGCCACCATGTACATGGCCAATCTTGCATGTGGGAAAGGCTTTCAAGATTGTTAGTCACCATGTGCCAGCTACAGAGCAGGAAGAGAAAGCTTGATTTTAAGCAGTTTAGGATGCTAGACTAAGAGCCAATCTGCCAGATTTCCATAAATGCACTTAGTCAAGTTCCAGCCCTTTCTAGAAGCCTGGCTGCTAATATTACTACCATACCCTTGTGGGACAGTCTCAGGTCAGCAACAGCAGGGATAAGTCCTCAGATGTTATGGGATCGTTTTCCTAATTCAATTGGCATGTCCTTAGGAATTCAATAACATAAAAACAGACTATCCATCTCAGAGAAGTTCAAAGCTTTGAAAATTTGGACTCACCAATATTTAATGTTATTTTTAATATTTTTAAATACTAGAAGCAAGAAAGTTTTCACATATGAGATCAACGAAAATCTCAGTAAAACAAGGCTGTTTCCCTACTCTTTAACACCTTACCTATTGTTCTAAGATTTTAATTAGTAATAATATGATTGATTATTCTAAATGGTTAAAATAAACTAGTATCAGTCATGAATAATTAAAACAGAACAAAACAAACAACACTTTGAACTTTTATAAAATATCCATCACTTGCAAAGCTGTTATTAATCCTAGTATTGTCAAACATACACATTCTGGAGGAAAAAAGTAATACAAGTGACTTTATTACCAGAATCCTCACTGCTTCTTTAAAAAAGAAACATATATTCTATATACATACTCTTGAAATAAATATACCAAAAGTTATAGATATATTATTTTATGAATTTTAATTTTCATGTAGATATTATAAATTTATTTTCTATTGCACATAACTGATGAGTAACTTCATTGGTTGTTTAAAAGACAAGTTGTCTCATTAATTTACACAGCTAGCTAGATGTTTCACTAATTAAACTCATAGCTGAATTTTCAGATATGATCACAGTCATAAAAATAAGTACATTTTATGCATACCATACACAAGATTAGGTTTACATTTTCTGTTTGCACAGTTAACTAAGCCTTCCTTTTTATTTTTAGAATGTGTCACAACTACATCGAGGAGATGCATCCATATCAAAAACCTGGAAATAAAAACTTTGCTTTTCCTGGTTTAAAGTAAGAGTCAGGCATTAACTTTAGGTGTAAACAATTCACTACTGGAAGTTACTTAACTACACTAACCAGACACCATCATCATCTAGGTGATAGGTTGATAACACGAATGAAAATTCGGCTGTTGTAATTCTCAACACATTATCAGATAAAGCTATACAAAATCAATCTGAGTTGGATACAAATACCACCCTTCTTGAGAAGCTGAGATTTCAAAGTGGTTTTCATGACTACATCGTGGATAATTGACTAATTGCATTCTACAGACAAAACATTTTGATTTGTAAGTATACTAACAGAAAAAGTTCAACAGGTTTTCCAGCTAACCTAGATTTCACAAAACAAAGTTGATTTAACTCTTTGGTGTGAGGTGGACTTAAAAATTGAAGAAATAATTGATTAAATTTTATTTTGTTGATAAATATGTCTTTCAATGCTATATTTTTAAAGCTAAATTTGTACTTTTAGTAATATTCAAAACTGAAGCCACAGCTACATTTAATGAGAAGATAATTTTAATTTCATAGGTTACAATGTGTTTCTACTCACAATAGTTTATTTAGGTTGTGTCTTTAGACAAGTAGTATTATCGATAATATCTCTCTACTTCTGTTTTAGGGTGCCAGTGGATAGGAACAGTGCAAAATAATCATTCATATTCTGACCTAGACCAAGAATAGTTTTTGTCTAGAATAGTTCTGTCATCAGATAGAAACTTCATTACCTTTCCTTTTCTTATTAAATAGTTCTTTAGAAGAAATTTCCACTGACTAAACTTATTTATATTTATTTACTGGTTAATTACTGCTTATCTGAAATGCACAAGATCAAAAGTGTTTCTGATTTCAGATTTTTTTTTTGGGATACTTGCAATATGCATAATGAGATATGCTGGAAATAGAACTCAAAATAAAATTCATGCATGCTTCATATACACCTTATACACTTAGGCTGAAGGTAATTTTATGCAATAATTTATATTATAGAGTGTACTTACACAAACCTAGATAGTATAGCCTACTATAGCCATAGGCTATGTGATGTAATCAATTGCTCCTATACTACAGACCTGTATAATATGTTACTGTACTAAACAGTGTAGGCAGTTGTAACATAATGGTATTTGTGTATCAGACACATTTAAACATATAAAAGATACAGTAAAAATAAGGTATTATAATGTGGGAACACTGTCATATAATAAGTGTGCCATTAACTAAAGCACTGTGAGGCACATGACTGGTATTCCCACTAACAATTATTTTTCCACCAGCAAGTATTAGGTTTTCCCCATAACAAGTATTAGTTTTTTCCACTGACATGTATTAGGTTCTCAACATTGCTTTTAGTTCTTTGAAATGTCAGCTAAATTATCTAGGTGCCATTTCATTTTATTTTCTTATTTTTATATGTCCCTTTAGAGATTTATTGTACTTTCAAAATGTGTAATTTCTAAACTGTCTGGCTCTAGAAAATTCTCAGGTATTTTTAAGTTTAGCTTCTTATACTCACTTCCATTTTCTTTCATTTATTTTATTCTCAGTAGTGTTTTCTGAATAACTTGCTGATTTTTTGTCTTTAATAATTTTCCTTTTAGTTTTTAAAATACACTTTATTCCATCCATTGAATTGAAAAATTTTAGATTTTATAATTTACTCTTCTATACTTCTATAAAGTTTCATTTATTCAAATATGTTTATCAGTGTTTATAGTATCTACTTTCATATAATACTAATATTTTCAGTTTCATCTTATTTTCTTAATGCTGTTACAGATGTTTATTTTATATTCCATGATTAATAATCTCAAAAGTATTTTTCAAATTATTCTGCTTACTTTTGTTTGGATTTTTGTTAATGGGTTTATTATTTTTATGTATTTCATAATTTTATGTTGTGGTTATGTTCATTTGAAGTTCATGTTTAAAATTATTAGAGAAAGGCATTTTCTTTGAAATGGAGGGAAAAAGAGTCTTATTTGCTTCTGTAGTGTACAAAACAAATCTCAGTAAGTGCATTTTAATTTTCTTTGTTTGTTCACCTTAAATTTTGTGGTTAGTGAATCATTTGAGTCCAAACCTATATGAAAGGTAGTTCATGGTCATTGATATGCAGAGGAAACTCCCTCCTCTGTCTATTACCAAGGGCCAGGTGAGATGGAAATGTCTTTTTCTTTGAGTGTCTACAAGTGAGTTTGTGTTGGGGGTGTAAATGGGGATGTTTGGGTATTTATAGTTCACCCATACTGTATTGAGTCTCTTCATGAAGAAGACTTTGATCTGACATCCCTGATTGAGAGGCTTAGCATTTTTGACGTGGTTGCAGAGAACAAACTTGGCAAATTCCTCCAAGACAACAGTCAGCTTTATCTTGTTGCTGTTTCTTGATTTACACCCCTCACTGTTGCTTATTTATTACTTGTAGTTCTACTTCTGATTATTATCCATAATTTATTGGACACTCCACCATTCTTTAATGACATTTATAATTTTGTAAATATATATATTTTTCTACATTTTTGGTTATTTTTCTTTTTTAATTAAAGCCAATAAGTTGTCTACATATGTAAGGAAACTCATGAATAATATAATGTATCATATATTTATACCCTAGAGTTTGCTACTATAGTGCATTATATGGTTCATCCCATCTTGTTCATTTCAGAGCTCTCCTCAATAAAGGTGTTACCTTATTGCAAATAAATTAGCAGTGTGGCCTGGCCAATTTCCTTTTACAATGGTTTTCATAGAAATATAAGAGATGTATTCACTTTTAGGATTTTCAAATTTTTAAGTTGAGGAATAGCTATAACTATAAATATAATTTGAAACATATGTAATCTTAATCAAAATATATTATATAAAAATGTGAAAACCATACTTTCACCACTATGCAATACATCGATGTAACAAAACCTCATTTGTACTCCGTAAATTTATATACATAAAAAATAGAAAGAAAAACAACATAAATTCCTTACCTTGAGCCTTATTAAAATATCACAACACAAGAACAACTCTAAGGTGGGAATTCTGTGGAGGGAAGAAATATAAAGGTTTTATAAAATAGGTTGAGGAATACAATCAATTTTAAGTTTTGTTCCAGGAATAATTCGCTGCTCGAATTCCTGGAAGCTGTGGAAAAACCTGGGTGACCACAGACAGGAGACAGAATGTAGTGGGCAGCAGAGACTCTAATCACAGTGAGGCGATCATTACCTGGGCGATTTGGGTTTAGCAGATAGGTGGTGAATTGTGTCCCCACCAAATTATTATATCAAAGCTCTAAGACCAAATATATTTGGAGATAGAGTCTTTAAGGAGATAAATAAAGTAAAATCAGGTCATATGAGTGGGACAGGAATCCACTAGAACTGGAGTTCTTATAAGGAGAAGGGGACACGAAAGCACTTCTCCATACCCAGAGAAAAGGCCACGTGAGAATACAGCAAGAAAGTCAGCCAAGAAGGAAGCCCCCATCAGAAGCCATACAAGTTGACACTTGGATGCTGTACTTTCAGCCTCCAGAACTGTGAGAAAAACACCATTTTTTTTTGTTTAAGTCTTTAATATGTGGTATTTTGTCATGGCAGCATAAGAAGACTAACATAGGAGAAGAAGGATGATCATGAGCTAAAGTCATACTAAGATGAGTAAAAACAAGTCTTTCATTTACCTTTCATAATAATGTGTATAAGTCTAATGATGTCCTACAATAACATATACTTGCTTGAATTATAGGCAACAATGAATATTTCCAAGCTGGATGTCGGGATGGAAATGCAAATTAACATCTCTGAGAGTTGGAACAGCAATCTCTGTTGTCTGTCCATGTTATCTGGAATATTGTCATGGTAACTAGTGAATGTGCTCATTTTTGGTAGCCAATTGACCTGTTTGCCTTTTGGAAGTACTTGTTAGGAGAAGAGAAAAACTTGAAATGTGAGAAGGGAACACAAATGAATGAAAAGTTTCTGTTCAGGTGATCAAACTTGACTAATTATACTTTAAAAACTTAATTTAGCAGAGTTGAAATATCATTGTTCTAAACCAATTTATAATAAGCGTGTTTTCAAATTATAGGATAAAGTTTTCAAAGCCAAAATTTTAACATTAGTTTATTTATCTTACTTACTCTAAGCACCTGTGAGATTAAAGAGTTGTGTAGACTGTGATTTAAAAGATCAAATCGATGTATAATTATGTCAACTCTAATTAGTAAATTTAGAAATACAGTAAGGTGAAGAGTCTTTCTTTTTTTATTCTATGAATTACCAAAAAGCTCTGTCTCTTTTATGATAAACCCAAATGGAATTAATTTCAAAGTGCATGCATGTGTTTAATTTACTAAACAAGAGAAATAACACAGGGTTTTTAAAGGAGACTGGATACCTCAGATTTGATAAAAAATGGATATTGAAAAAGAAAAGCAGCAATGAAATATTCATAAAATTCAACACAAATATATTAAATATTATTATCAAAGTATTATATTGTTGTACCCACATTCTTTTAAGTATTTATTTTAACCTCTTTTGCCTTTTATTTTAAAAGTGATACTGCCATTTATCTACTTATGCTATGAAATTGTCTACATGGATATTTTTTGCTCAGAATTTTAAAATAATGCATTTATTCAAAGTTGTTGAACTCTGTTTTTTGATCCAAGTCTCATTTACTTCAAAGGAAATTCACCTTTTAAAGAACATCACTTTGAAAACTCTGTAAATGCTTTCCTTTGTTTGGGAGTTGGAGGAGGTGAATGTAAGTACTAAGTTGTCGTCTCCCTCCCAGTTTAACCTTGGTAAGCTTTGACTCAGTACCAGATAAATTAATTCCATATAAAACACCACCTAGTACTATATTTCTAAAATTTAATAGTCTTCTACTGGGAAAATTATTTTATTTTTAGAAAATTTGGACTGTTTATGAGGCTGAATATTTTTTTAAAACAGCACTTCATAGATTCACTCTAGTCACTCCTTCCTGTGGGTGGGACTGAGAAGCTAATGTACCTTTCAGAACCAGAAAATGTAACAAGGGCACCAGGAGTATATACCCTCTGTGTTACACTGATGAAACAATATGGAAATCCAGTATTGTCACAACAATCTACATTTTGAGTATTTAAACAATATGTTGACTTGCACTCCAACTGTTTTAGATTTTAATATAGCTGGTATCGTCTCTGTGTGTGTGTGTGTGTGCGTGCACGCGCATGCATGCGTCTGTGTGCGCATGTGAGCATGTGTGCAAAACTGTCATTTATATAAAACATATCTTTGGGGTTATGAATTTTGGTTGCTGTTTTTATTCTCTTCATTTTGGTCCTGTGTGTATGACTATATCTATTTGATGGTGGGGTTATTTGGAAATGTTTCATAGGAGGATGCAGGATGTGATATATAATTTTAAACAGCTATTAAATACCCATGGCCTTGAATCTCTGTTAAGTTCATCTACCTTTTATACCTTTGCTATCTTCCTGCAATATGTGAACCAACTGCAATTCCTCCTCTTGCTTGATTATCAGAAATAAACTATTCTTTCGGAAAGCATTTAGCCTCTTTTAAAAAGCATTAAAACATAGCTTCCTGATGGCTCTACTGCTGCTTCCTCATCTTGATTATGGATCACTTTGATGTGATCTTAGGGTGTTACAAAAAAGAAGATTGTTTTCTTTACCATAAGGTATTACTTATTAGAAGACACTTTGCAAATCATGGGTAGCTATTTGGTGGGCAAGGGGTTGCTTTCAAAGGACCTGTGCATCATACGTTATAAGACATGAAACTTGGATATTATTTCTAAATTTAAAAATTACACATTTGATAACCACACTCTTTCACAAGTACCGACATCTTTTAAGACAAGACACATTATAAGATAAGACTGCAGCAGCAAATGAGTCAAATGAAGCTAACCTACTTAGCACTAATAGGATAGTAAGTTTTATTATACTATTTATTGACTCCTTGCTTTTACTAAAAATGATAACCAGGCTTCAGCCCTGTTATAGAGCATCAAGTTTATAGTACATCTCTAAATCTGTACTGCAATAAAGTAGGCTTTATCAGCATTATTTGGTGAAATAACATATTACCTCTAGATTAGTCAGCCACTGTTGTGTGGAAGAGAAAAAAACAGCTTCAAGTAATTAAAGAAATCCTAGGTACTTGACATTTTACATCCAAGTTCTTTGGTCACAATTGAGATGTTCCTACAAAATGTAATACATATTTTATCAAATTTTACTTTAAAGTGAATTTTTATTAGTTTTATGAAATTAAGAGATTAAAAAGCACTTTAACAAAATGTCCTGGATTCTGATTGAGAGATTATACTTATATAATCCTCATGGTATTAAACCTTTTGAAGAAAATTAACCAGAGCCTTGGTTAATATTTTTCACTGTTATTAACTGATTTGCTTGGGCTGTGTGTGTGTATCTTATGTATAAACCTTTGTTATCAATAACAGAAATACAATAGATGCAATTGAATAGAATATTAAAATCTATATATTTATTATTCTGGAATGAGAGCAGATTCTCTCTCTGATTCAAAAACCAGTTATCAGATTCAATTAAAATGTTAGTCCACTTTCAGACTGATTTGGAAAGAGAGGTACAAAAAGGCACAGTGAAAGAGAGAGAAAAAAGAAAAGAGAGAAAAGAAGGGAAAGTAGAAGAGTAAGACTGAGTGAGGGCAGGAGAAGTGGTCCCTTTTTCTTGTTAGGAGAATTTGCTAGGAACAAGATCTGGGGGAGCTGTGCTTGCTCACTTCCACCACTCCTCCTGTCACTGACTTCTTTGCAACCTTGCTTTAGTAACTTAATTTTTATGCACCTCATCTGTAGATCAGAAATGTTAACAATTGTTATTTGTCCACTGTGATCTTTTGTTATGCTGACAGTAAATGCTACTTAAATGTCATCATTACTAAGGACATTATTCTCTACCATGTTGCTGTTGTGAGGATTCAGTGAGTTAACATGTATCAAATGCTTAGTGTCTCAGTCAATTCAAGCTGCTATAACAAATATACCTTAGATTGACTGGCTTGAACAACATTTATTTCTTATAGTTCTGGAGAGAGTAGCAGATCTGGTGTCTGAAGAGTTCTTATTTCTTGATTTATAGATGGCCATCTTCTGGTGTTATCAGGGGGCAGAGAACAGAGATGGAGAGGCAAGTCTCTCCAGTTTCTTCTTATAAAAGCACTAATCCCATTCATGAGGTTTCTGCCTTAGTCAATTAATCTCCTCTTAAAGACCCCATGTCCAAATACCAACCCCTTAGGAATTCCAAGATGTTGATTGAATGCTGTTAAGTTAATGTGCTTGCAACATTTTTTCTATAACACAACTCTCTGCTGTTATTTTGGAATTTTGTAATTAAAATAGAAGAAAAACACTTTTAAATTTAATATTTCAGAAATTTGTTTGAAAAACATATTTCATTAGCTGCTGTCATATAAATTTCTGATTAAGAAGAGCATATTGTACACAATACATATGCCCTACTGACTATGTAATAGGTTCCCAATTGTGACATGAACATATTAGGTGCATATGCTTTTAAAAAAATTGGATTCATAGAATTTCCCTCCTCAAACATCAATACACAATTTTAAAAAGTTGTCAGTGGAAATAAATCACAACCATGGAAGACCACAATGCTTCAATATATCCATTTTACTTATGCCAATATTCATGGGAGAAGACAAATCTTTCCCTCAGCAATGTTATTTTACTTCAGCATTAACAAAAATTTTGTCATAGAAAAAAGACAGTACAACTTTTCCTTTTATATGCTACACAATAGCTCTGACACAATTTTTGAAAGTTTGTGGTGTTGCCAGTCTCAGACTTTATATGATTCATTTAGGTTCCTATGAAAATACATACAAAGAAAGAATACAATAAACCAGGAATTTATACTCAGTGACAAATTTATATGGAAGTAAAATATATTGTAAGAAAGATAAAGAGTGGCCTTGCCTGGGTAACAACTAGCATTTGCTGCTAGCTTCATTCTTTTGTTATTAGGTGCCAAGCACCATATGCAATAAAATTGTTTTAAGAATTATTTGGAGGTCTAGGCCAACATTAACTTCTGCCACAGGGGATTTGCATTTACTTCCCCATGCACCTCTCAGAGACCCTAGCAGTCTGTGGTCTCCTACCCCAATTTCAGAAACTGAGATTGTAGACTGAAAGTAGGGTTGCTTCACCCTTATTTCAGAGGTATAGCTTTTCAGGGATCCTGGCTAAATTCAGACACTTTAGCAGAGCCCCACACTGGTTGGCTGTGAATTTCAACTTTTATCCTTTGATTCTTACAAAACCCTCAAATGTCTTGCTCATATTCATAGAGTGTCAGCTACCTACCTATTTCAGAATTGAAAAGAATTCTCCTTGAATTTCCATCTCCTGCCAGATTGTGACCTGGTAACCTTTAGAGCCTTGTAAGGTCCCAGTCCTATTTACATTTTATCTACAGTTCTTAGTAGGAGGGTTGTTCTGAATTTCTTAGTTCACTTTAAGGGGACAAATGTTCCACAATTTCTGTAAGTTTTAATTTTCCATTCCTAATGCTGAATACATTACTTCTATAATTTTGAAACATGTGAGTAAAGTCTGGCAAATCAAAGTTACCCACACCAAATCAGTAAAGAAAACCAAACTTCTGTGCTTTTAAAATTTATTATACTTGCTTGATAAGCATTCTGATTCTAATGACAATAGTTGGAATAATATTAGACAATGAAAAGAAATAATCACCAGGCAAGATCATTTCCTGACAAAGAAAGTATTAACTTGGGAGAAAATATTCATGCATCCATTTATGTGTTCATTTACTCAGCAAATTTCTATGAGTGCCTTGAGTATGGATACCTAGGGCACTGAGCTGAGCACTGGGGATTTATGCGATGTCAATACTGATATGGGCCCTTCCCTCATTAGAGGGCGTCTAATCCAGCATGTGCTGAAATGTGTTTCATGTTCATGAGCAGTAAAGAGTCATCAGTGATGGGGTTTCTATTTTTAAAGTAAGGCAGGCCTTAGAAATAGTTAAGTCAAATTTTCTTTTCTTATTGAAAAGTGAAACGTTGCTGATTAAGCTCCATTGAATTTCCCAAGGTCTCAAAGGTAGTTAGTGGATGAACGTAGAGTAAAACTCTTTCTTCCAACTCTCAGAGGGGTTCTTTTGTAGTAACACAATGGGGTCTTTCATCTTCTGGGTACTTTGGACAATCATCACAAATACCTTTTAGACATTGGAAATAATGACAAAGGCTCTGAATTCACATGCATAATGACTGGAATGCCATTTTTTTTGTTTAGGTAATTTCAAAAATTAATTATGATTTAAAAATAAAATATTTAGACTAAGTTGGTCCACTGTGTCAAGCTACTGTACGTATATACAGTTGAACTTGAAATGGCTAGTATCAAACATGCATGAGAACTTGAAACACGGTGTACCTTAAATATTGCCTAAAAATCTGCCACAGTTTTTATTGAAAGTTTATTTTCTAGACAACTCAGTTCTGCTAGCACTTTTCCATTATACTCATTATTGTAGTGATTTAGTACAATCATAGCTTTATATCAGTTTTCATAACAAATTAGCGATTTATGGCACTTAAAATAATTAACATATACATAGCATGTAATTAAAATTAATTAAAATAGATAGCATGCAATTAACATATATATATAACATGCAATTAAATATATATAGCATGCATTAAAATGTCATGTGTGTGTTTCATATTGGGCACAATCTATGATTTTTTTTCTTCAATATTTCTTTGCTACATCACTAAATTCTATTATCATAGTTCAAACTGAATTCTTATTTTTTCCTTTTAAATAAAGTAAAAATTTTAAACTTTTCATTACAACTGACCATTTTATAATATTTAAAGGCAATAAAACAGATGGAATTTGCCTACTACATAAAAGATCATTTTTATTTTAACATTTTCAGAAGGTTGATCTGCCAAATTGCACTTAACCTAAAGTGTGCTATTTTTTACAGTAAACAAATTTCTAGTATTTTTACAGAAATTCATAATGCAATAGGGAAGGAAAAAATGAAGTCTTACAATGCTTAGAAAATATATGCTTAATATTTGGATCAATAAGAACTCTTACTCTGGCAGCAGACTTATCTCCCTGGTACATATTTAAGTGAGGAGTTGTAATGATGTGTACATTTCATTTTTTAATGTACATTCACAGTTTGCTAAACATTTAGTTTGCTAATATATGGAAAAATAACAACTCATACTTATTTCTGGCAAGAGAAAGTAGAAGTTGCAATTTTTGACTTGGATAAATATTCCAAGCAGCATATTAAAAAAGGTAAGGGTCTAAAATTAACTGGCTTTTCTACTAGAATGATAGCTTCTAAGGGAATTTTTAAATAGTGAGAGAGATAAATGGTGTTTGAATTACAATCTCTAGTGAAATCTGAAAGAAGAAAGTACAGTTTCTATTATAATAAATAAAATAGAAAACATGGTCTATGCTTCCCAGAATGCCATATTGGCAAGAAAAAAAATAATTAGAAACTAGGATTTTAGCTCAAAATACAAAATTTACGTCAGTAGCTATCACAAATTATTTATTATTTTCCTTTGATGTATAAATAAGTAATTCATTCTTTGCTCACATCCTTATGACCTTCATGTTTCCTGAAAAAATTGTGTTTTTCTTCTAGTGACTTCATTGTGGGAACAATAAAGGAAAACATTACGTTATTATCCTTGAAAAAAATTGAACTATGCATTATTAAGAATTATTATTTTGCAAATCTGTCATAAGCCACATGAGATTTCTAGCATGCTCATCTTTATCTGTTTGTTCTGTTTGGCATATCCAGAAACCTGTGAGCAATTCTTTGAAAAACTTTTTTTCTATACACACATCAAAGTGGCAACTTTTAAGTAATCCCTAAGCTAGAGAAGACCAGATAGTATCTTCTGCCTTTGTGAAACTATAAAAAGAAAGCAGGGGATATTTTATTTCTTTTCTTAATTGCCTTCCAGAGTTCTCAAGGTAAGCAAAATAAATTATGTACAAAAAAATGAAGATCTTCAATGGTTGTTTGTTACAGTCTAGATATTTTTTACCTTCTAACATATATTTATAGAATTATTATACTATAGAAAGCTTTAGGTAACAATGTATAGGGCAAGGAAGTTTTTTTTTGGAGTACAATAAATTAGGTGGAAGTTAGTATGGTAGAGTAGAAAAACAAGGATTTTACTGGAAGAGTGATTCTTAGCTTTTGGAACGTAAGTTTCCTTTTAAAATGGAACATTGCAAACTCAGGCTAATTTGTGTATAGGATCTGTTAATTTAATTTGTAGATCATCTAAAAAAAGCTGCATCATTTTGATTGATTTTATTTCTCGTCACTAAAGTTGGTGTGTGGATGTGCAGAGCTGAGCATAATCAGGAGAAGGGAGGTCATTTCAAATAACATGTTTTCCACTAAAAATTTATCCTGTTCTCTAAATTATTTTCACATAAAGAGGAGGCAGAAGAGTGCAGCAGAAAAATAATGGACACTAGTCTTGAGTTTAAGTTTCACATGTAGCCCCTTATGGAGGGTAATCTAAGACAATTTACTTAGATTCTCTAAATTCTTCTTGTGAGAATACGATAAACCATATGAAATATCTAGTCTGGTGACTGGTGCATAGATGATTGACGTTTCTCAATAAAAGTTCCAACTGTTATATGTGAATAACAAAATAGATTGTAACAAGTATATGAGTTATCTTTTGCCCTGTGCTGCATAACAAACCAAAAACATAAGGGTGTAAATCCATCACCATTGGTGTAGGATTTTGTGAATCTGGACCAGCTATGGTTCTTTCAGCTGGTCTTACTCATTGTCTTGCGAGCTGCTGGGTCAGCAAGGGTTAGCCTATTTAGAATGGCTATAGTTTGAAATCTTAATTTTTGTTCCACATGATCTCTTCTCAGTAGGCTAGCACAGTCTTTATTCTCAGAGTGGAGACCACATTCCAAGAAACTGAGGTGATACACATCAGGCTTCATGTATTAAAATGAGCCGCCAGTGATGGAGACACCAGAGTCACCTGTATAAAAGATGAATGACTGAGATGTTGGGAGGTAGCTGTCAGTCTTCCCTCACTGTGAGTCTGTATCCAAAGTTCTGGTGATAGGTCTGACTGCAGGTCATTACGGGGAAAAGGGTCAGGAATAAGAAATGGATATGGTATTTAATAGAGCAAGAACAAGCTGGAATTTGCTGGTTAGGTCTGCCTCTGCCACCAGAAGAATCTTTCAGTGGTATTCATATAGTGATAGCTGTTTACATTCTCATGCCAAATCACATGCAAAGCTTTTAAAAATCAACTCCAACCCCGAATCATCAACTCTAATCCTGAATAGTACAGTGGTGGGGACTCTGGGAAACATAGCTTCAGAGAAACAAAATCCAGTCCTTGTTGACATGTTATCCATTCACATGTATCTTAACTGTGTTTTTTTATACCTCTAAAGTAAATAAATAAAACATTAAATTTATTTGTTTTGGTGTACAGTTCTATAAACTTTACCATCTGTGCAGATTTGTGTATCTACCACAAATTAAAAAACAGGATGGTTTTATCATTCTAGAAAACATCTTGGTAGTTATATAAACCCCCAACCATACACTTTCCTGTTTGCTCTGACAAACAGGAGAATCATTCCAAGACTGCATTCTTTCACTCAGTATCTTTACTTTGAGATCCAGACAACTTACTGGGTGTATCAATAACTGGTTCATTTTTCTTGCCGATTCATATCCCATCTTGTATAGATCTACTAGTTGAAAACATTTTGGTTGGAAAAACATATGGGCTGTTATGAATAGAGCTACCACGTACATTTGTGTATGGGTTTCTGTTTGGACTTAACTTTTATTTATCTAGTATAATTCTTAAAAGTGGATTGCTGGACCATACTATAAGTAGACATAGAAAATTATAAGACATCGCTAATGTGATTTCCTAAGGGCTGTACCATTTTGCATTCCCACCAGCCTTGTCTGAAGTTGCCACTAGCTCTACATTCTCTCCTGCCTTTGGTATTATCAGTACTGTTGTTTTAACCATTCTAGTAAGTGTATATTGATATCTCATTGAAGTTTAAATTTGCAGCTCCCCATAGTCTAATGTACATTTTTATGTGCCTATTTTCTATCTGTATATCCTATTTTCAAATTATTTGTCCATTTTTAATTGGATTTTAAATTTCCTTTTACTTAGATTTGGAGAGGTCTTTATATATTCTGGATACAAGACTTTTGCAGATGTAATTTAAAAATATACATGGAAGCGAAAAAATCTGTCCGATCATGATTTCGATAGTGTCTTTGCAAGAAAAAATTTAAAAATATGGATTCTGATTTGTCCTTTTTTAATTTATAGATTATTGTTTTGTTCAGGTATAAGAAACTTTTGTCTAACCACAGGACAGAAAGATTTTCTCTTTAAAACTTTGTATCACTTTAGGCTTCAGATTTGGATCTATAAAAAATTTAAGATAACTTTTTGTAAAGTATAAGATTTGGGTCAAATTTCTTTTTTTTTTCTGTAGTGTTGGCCAATGATTCTAACTGCTGCTAAAAAAAAAATCACAGTTTCTGATGAGAAATCTGAGGTTATTAGAATTTTTAGGCATTTCTCTGAATTTTCAGTGTATATTCTCTTAAAGTATTCTTGTTAATTTTTATTTTACATTCAGTAATGCATGTATAAATTTGTTATATAGGTAAATTGTGTGTCCTGGGAGTTTGGTATACAGATTATTTCTTCACTCAGGTAATAAGCATAGACCCCAATAGAGAGTCTTTTGATTCTCTCCCTCCTCCTACCCCTCACCCTCAAGTAGGCCCCAGTGTCTACTGCTCCCTTCTTTGTGTCCATGTGGACTCAATGTTTAGTTTCCACTTATAAGTGAGAACATGTAGTATTTTGTTTTGTTTCTGTGTTAGTTCACTTAGGATAATAGCCTCAAGCTCCATTCATGTTGCTGCAAGGAACAGGATCTCTCTCTCTCTCTCTTTTTTTTTTTTTTTTTTTTTTCAGCTGGAGTCTCACTCTGTTGCCCAGTTGGGATACAGTGGTGCTATCTCAGCTCACTGCAACCTCTGCTTCTTGGGTTCAAGTGATTCTTCTGCCTCAGCCTCCCGAGTACCTGGGGCTACAGGCCCCACTAATGTTTTGTATTTTTACTAGAGACAGGTTTTCACCATGTTGGCCAGGCTGGTCATGAACTCCTGACCTCAGGTGATGTGCTTGAGTTGGTCTCCCAAAGTACTGGAATTACAGGCATGAGCCACCTTGCCAGGCCAGGATCTCATTATTTTTATGATGTGTAGTATTCCAAAATGTCTGTGTTCCAAATTTTCTTTATGTATCATTGGTTAATGAGCATTTAGATTAATTCCATGTCTTTGTTACTATAAAAAAGTGCTGCAATGAACACATGTGTACACGTGTGTTTATGCTAGAATAATTTATATTTCTTTGGGTATATACCCAATAATGGGATTGCTAAGTCAAATGGTACTTCTGTTTTAAGCTCTTTAAGGAACCACCACATATTGTGATAAAATGTTCACACATTGTGAATGGCTAAACTAGATTTCTACCAGCCATGTGTAAGTGTTCCCTTTTCTCGTCAAGCTCACCAGCATCTGTGTTATAAAAATCTGAATTTTTTGCAAAATTTGTCTCCCATCTTGTAGGTTGCCTGTTTATTCTGTTTATAGCCTCTTTTGCTGTGCAGAAGTTCTTTAGTTTACTTATATCCCATTTGCCAATTTTTGCTTTTGTTGCAATTGCTTTTGGCATCTTCATTACAAAATATTTGCCAGTGTCTATATCCAGAATGGTATTTTCCAGGTTATCTCTTAAGGTTTTTAACATTTTGGGTTTCACATTCAAGTCTTTAGCCCATTTTGAGTTTATTTTTGTATATAGTGTGAGGATAGGGTCCAGTTTCAATCTGCTACATATGACTATCCAGTTTTCTTAGCACCATTTACTGAAAAGGGGTTCCTTTCCCCATTGCTTGTTACTGTCAACTTTGTCAAAGAAAAGATGGTTTTAAGTGTGTGGTTCTCCATTCTATTCAATTGGTCTTTGTACCTGTATCATGCTGTTTTGGTTACTGTAGCTCGTAATATAGTTTGAAGTCAGGTAACATGATTTCTCTAACTTTGTGCTTTTGCTTGTATTTGCCTTGGTTATTCAAGCTCTTTTATTGTTTCATATAAATGTTAATTTTTTTTCTAATTCTGTGAAGAATGTTATTGATAGATAAGAATTGAATCTAAATTGAATTTAAATTGCTTTGGGCAGTATGACAATTTTAACCATATTGATTCTTCCTATCCATGAGCATGGAATGTATTTCCATTTGTTTATGCCATTTCTTATTTCTTTGATCAGTATTTTGTAATTCTCATTGTAGAGTTCTTTCACTTCCCTGTTTAGCTGTATTTCTAGGCATTTTATTCTTTTTGTGGCTATTGTGGATGTGACAATTTGGCTCCCAGCTTGGACATCATTGTTGAATAGAAATACTGCTGATGTTTTGTATATTAGTTTTTGTATTCTGAAACTTTGTTGAAACTGTTTATTAGGTCCAGGAGTTTGAGAGCCAAAACTGTGGGGTTTTCTAGGTGTAGAATCCAATTATCTGCAAATAGAGATAGTTTGACTCCCTCAATTCCTATTTTGATAGACTATTTTCTTCCTCTTGCCTGATTGCTGTTGTGCTATGTATGTTTGTGTATGACTTCTAGTGCTATGCCGAATAAAAGTGGTGAGAATGGGCATCCTTGTCTTTTTTTGCTTCTTAAGGAGAATGTTTCCAGCTTTTTTCCCCTCAGTATGATGTTGGTTGTGAGTTGGTCATAGATAGGTCTCATTATTTTGAGATATGTTCCTTCAATGTCTAGCTTGTTGTGGGTTTTAAACACAAAGGTTGAATTTTGTTAAAAGACTTTTATGCATCTATTGAGAAGACCATGTGTTTTTTATTTCTAGTTCCGTTGATATGGCATCACATTTATTGATTTATGTATGTTGAACCAACCTTATATCCCAGGGATTAAGCCTACTTGATTATGGCGTGTATAATTCCTGATGTGCTGCTGGATTTGGTTTGCTAGCATTTTGTTAACAATTTTAACTTCCAAATTCATCAAGGCTATCTACCTAAAGCTTTCTTTTTTTGTTGGGTCTCTGCCAATTTTTGGTATCAGAATGGTGCCGACCTTGTAGAATTAGTTGCGTTGGAATTCCTCTTTCTTAACTTTTTGAAGTAGTTTTAGTAGGAAACTACTTGCTGTTTATATACTTGGTAGAATTTGGCTGTGAATTTGTCTGGTCCTAGGTTTTTTCTAAACGGTAGGCTTTTCTTTTCTTTTCTTTTTTTTTTCCTCATTCAATTTTAGAACTTATTGGTATGTTAAGGGATTCAGATTCTTCCTGGTTCAATCATGGGAGGTTGTATGCTTCCAGGAATTTCTCTCTTTCTTGTAGGATTCTTTGTTTGTGTGCATACAGGTGTTCATTCTTTGTTTGTGTGCATACAGAAACTCTTGGGAGTTTCTGTTTTCTTTGTATTTCTGTGGGGTTGGTGATAATGTCCCCTTTTGTCATTTCTGATTGGGTTTATTTGGATCTTCTCTCTTTTTTTTTTTCTTTATTAGTCTGGCTAGCAGTCTATCTTATTAATTCTTAAAAAAAGAAGACTTGAATTTGTTTATCTTTTGTACGTTTTTTAATTTTTTTCATTTCAACTTCATTCTGTTTAGCTCTGATTTTGGATATTTCTTGTCTTCTGATAGCGCTGAGATTGGTTTGCTCTTATTTTCAGTGGCACCCAAGGGAAAGAATACAGTCATGGGTTCTTAGTTTCTGTTTCTTGTTGGGTCAGTAAAGCCCTTCTTTATGCCTTTATTATTTTTTTTTGAGACAGAGTTTCACTCTGTCACCAGGTGCCAGACTGGAGTGCAGTGACTTGATCTCTGCTCACTGCAACCTCCACCTCCCTGGTTCAAGCAATTCTCCTGCCTTAGCCTCCTGAGCAGCTGGGACCACAGGCGCAGGCCACTAAGCCCACCTAATTTTTGTATTTTAGTAGAGACAGAGTTTCACCATGTTGGCCAGGATGGTCTCGATCTCTTGACCTTGTGATCTGCCTGCCTCAGCCTCCCAAAGTGCTGGAATTACAGGCATGAACCATCAAGTGCAGCACCTTTCCTTATTCCTCTTTTCTGCATATCACTAGACACAGAAACTAAAAACCATGGCTTCAGGCAGCTAAAAGCCTAAAACAACAACAAAATAAGATGGGTTGGATAAGATTGCATTTCTTTAGTTTTGATGTAAGGTTGTTAATTTGGACCCTTTCTAAGTTTTTCCTGTGTGCATTTAGCACTAAATAACTTTCCCCTTTAACACCACATTAGCTGTGTACCAATGATGCTGGTTTATTGTATCTTTGTTCTTATTAGTTCCAAAGAATTTCTTGATTTTTGCCTTAATTTCTCTGTTTTATCCAAAAGTCATTCAGGAGCAGGTTGTTAAATTTCCATGTAATTGCATGGGTTTGAATGATTTTCTTAGTATTGATTTCTATTTTTATTGCATTATTGTTCAAGGCCGTGTTTAGTATGATTTCAGTGTTTTTTGGAATTTGTGGAGGATTGTTTGCTGTCTGACCATGTGATTGATTTTAGAATATGTGCCATGTTTAGATGAGGAGAATGTATATTCTATTGTTTTTCAGTATAGACTTTCATAGATGTCTGTTACTCCCATTGTTCGAGTGTCGAGTTCAGGGCCCAAGTGTCTTTGCTAGTTTCCTGTCTCAATGATTTATGCCCTTCTTTGTCTTTTTTGATCATTGTATGCTTAAAGTCTATTTATAGTCTGGAATTAGAACAGCAACCTCTGCTATTTTTCTGTTTTCATTTGGTTAGTGTTCTCCATCTCTTTACTTTGAGCCTATGGGTATTACCACATTTGAGATAGAGCTCTTGAAGACAACATGTAGTTGGGTATTGCTTCCTTATCCAACTTGACACTCCATGCCTTTTAAATGGGGACATTTAGCTCATTTAAATTCAAGGTGAATATTAACATGTATGAGTTTGATTCTGTCATTGTGTTGTCAGCTGTTTCTTATATACGCTTCATTGTGTGGTTGCTTTATAGTGTTACTGGTCTATAGATTTAAATGTATTTTTGTGATGGTCAGTAACAATCTTTTCTTTACATAATCAGCACTCCCCTAAGAACCTCTGACATGGCAGGTGTGGCGGTAACAAATTTCCCCGGCATTTGCTTGTCTGGTAAGGATCCTGTTTCTCCTTCACTTATGAAGTTTATTCCAGCTGCATATGAAAATTCTAGGTCGGAATTTCTTTAAGAATGCTTAGAATAGGCACTGAATCTCTTCTGGCTCATAGACATTTTGCTGAAGGGTCTACTGTTAGCCTCATGGAGTTCCTTTTGTAGATAATCTACCTCTTCTCTCTAAACTGTGTTTAACATTTTTTTCTTTCCTTTTGAACTTGGAGAATGTGATGACTATGTCTTGGGGATGGTCATCTTGAATAGTATCTCACAGGCGTTCTGGCATTTCCTGGATTTGAATATTGGCCTCTCTGGTGAGGTTGGGAAAATTTTCATGAATGACATCCTCAAATATGTTTTCCAAGTTGCTTGCTTTCTCTCCATCTCTTTAAGAGATGCCAGTGAGTGTGATTTGTTCTCTTTACGTGATTCCATATTTCTCCGAGGTCGTCTTTATTTTTATCTCACTGAGTTATTTTAGAGAGCTGGTCTTCAGGCTCTGAGACACTTTCCTCATCTTGGTTGAGTCTGCCCTTAATACTTGTGATTGTATGATGAAATTCTTGGAGTGAGTTTTTCAGTTCTATCAGGTCAGTTTGGTTCTTTCTTAAAATTCCCGTTTTGTCTTTGATCTCCTGTGTCACTTTATTGGATTACTTAGATTCCTTGGGTTGGGTTTTGGACATCTTCCTGAAAGTTGATTATCTTTGTTCCTATCCATATTCTGAATTCCAATTCTGTCATTTCTGCCATTTCAACCTGCTTAAGAACTATTACTGGGGAACTAGTGTAGTTGTTTGGAGGTAAGAAGACCTGGTGGCTTTCTGAGTTGTCAAAGGTCTTGTATTAGTTCTTTCTCATTTGTGTGGGTGGTTGATCCTTCCACTTTTGAAGTTTTTTTTTTCTCTGGAGAGATTTTTTTTTGGTGGGGGGGGCTGCTTTTATATTCTCTGATGATCTTGGAGGTTTTATTTTGGCATAAGGTGAATTTAGTCAAATTCCTTTGATTCTGGAAGATTTCAGGTGGCCAAGCCTCAGTCCTCTGCTCTGGGCCACATGCTGTAACTCTAGGGGTCTGGTACTAAGCCCCTGGTTTTGTTCTCTGACCCCTTGAGGACAGGAACCTGCTGTGTTGGAGGGATTGAGGTGTTCCTGTTCTTCTGGACACAACACTATGATGGATGTTGCTGGTCAAAGCGCTCATCAAGGTGGTGGCAGTGGCAACTGTGCTTGCTTGCATGTGCCAGCAGTTATGGTGGTGCAGCAGAATGCACACATTGGCTGGTGTGGGGCACTGATGGGAGACTTTGCTTTCATTTTCACAAGTGCTGCATATTGGCAATATATTTTGGTATTGTATGATCCAGTAGGTAGTGCTTAAGGGTGTTAGCCAGCAGATGGGCCCTTACTCTGCTGTGTGGCTTTGTGTGTGTGTGTGTGTTTTGGTGCAGTTGGCAGTCGTGTTCTATGGTGGATGTGGAAAGAGAAGACTCTTTTACATCGTCCACTCATGTGTCTTGGAGGACCCCCCTCTGATGACTCTCTGTGCTCATATTTCTTTTGTTAGGTGTTCTGGTTCATGGGGCTCCCTCCGTCAGGGACTGCAGTTGGCAGACAGGCCATATCCTTCTTAGGTCAGCCCTGTGGAGGGAAGCATTCCCTATTTCTCCACTGACATGTAAACCTGGGCATCTCACTTATCTCAGAAATTTGAGAGTGAGGGCTCCTCCCTGCTTAGATACTGCCCAAACTAGCAAGTCCTGCTGAGCTTGAAGATATGGATGTAGGTGGGTTCACCTAATTTGCTGTCTGAATGCTTCCCAGGAAAACATGGGGTTGTGCCTTCCCAGAGACTTCAGGCAGCAGTGGGACCATCGTGCTGGAAGCTGCAGCAGGTGCAGCCTGTCTAACTAAGAGAGGTGGTAGGTGGAGTTGCCCTCTCTGTCATCCAGGTGATTTCCAGAGCAACAGAAGGCTGTGCTCCTTGGCAGAATTAAGAAAGAAGTGTGTCTGCTTGGCCAAAAGCTCTTGCAGGCATTTGCCCACCTGGCTACCAGTGGCAGTGATGGGTGGGGTCGTCTGCCCTGGCATCCAAGTGTTTCCCAGGATGAAAGGATGCTGTGCCCATCAACACAGTCCACACAGAAGTGGGACTGCTGGGCTGTTAGTTCTAGCAAGCACTGACTGCCTGATTCACAGTGGCAGTGGTGGATGGATCACTCACTATCCCTGGTGTCTGCATGCTTCTGGGGACAATAGAAGGCTGCATCTGTTTACTGAGTTCACATAAAAGCTGGATGGCTGAGCTGGAAGCTCTAGAATGCATTATCTTCCTGGCTACCAGTGTCAGGGTTGGGGACTAGGGGAGTGTTTGCCCTGTCATCTGGGTACCTCCTGGGACAACAGGAGGCTGCGGCTACTGGTCAAGTTCAGGCAAAGCAGAATCACTGGGCTGGAAGTTGGCACTGAGCCTTGTCTGGTGAAGTGGGGTGGAGCCATCTTACTGCTTCCATGAGCTACAACTGTGGCTTCTGTTGGAGCTATGGTGCTCATGCTCATCTGTTTCAGGGTTCAAGGCTTGTAGGGGATCCCTGAGACTTAACAGTTCCCTCTGCGAAAGGTCTGGGAGGCTGTCTACCTCAGTTTAGACATGCAGGGGAGAGAGCCAAAGGGCTTCTCTCATTCCCAAGTCTTGCGAGGGTCCCTGTGGAGAGTGCAGATCCCCCAAGGGGCTCTCATTCATTTACCCTTTCCTGAGTTGGGGAACTTCTCCTGGCTCCACATTGAGCCCTGTTAGGCTAGTGCCCAGTTGGGCCCCTCTCTGTTCTCTGTGTCCCCCTGATGCCTTGATGGATTAGCATAGCTTCTTACATGATCAGCCTTTAGGGTCAGCATTCAACAGCCCTGTTTTGCTCTCCATGAGAGTGGTACGCTTGAGCCGCTCTAGTCTTCCAAACTTGACCCAACATTGAACACATTTTCTCTATTAATTTTCATAGATCCACTGTTCTGACCTATGTCATATTCCTTCTATCTGGATAATTTATTTTAACATTTCTTGTGAACAGTTCTGTTGGTAATAAATTTCTTGTTTTCCATTACCTGAGAAAGTTTTTACTTCTTCACTTCTGAGGAATATTTTCTCTGGACATACAATTTCTGATTGTCTACATTTTCTTTCAAACTTTTAAATGTTTCAGTCCAGTATCTTCTTGCTTGCCTGGTTTCTGATGAGAATTCTGTTGTAATTATTGGTCTTGTTCGTCTGCAGGTGACATGCCCTCTCTCCTCACCCTGAGCTGCCTTCTTGGTTGTCTCTGTGGATTTTTGTCTTCAGTGGTTTGAATATGTGGTTTGACTTATTTTTGCTTGTTAGTTTTATCTTTATATGTATTCTGTTTTGGTGCATTCTGTGCTTCTTGGATCTGCCTGGTTTATTGTCTGTAACCAGTTTCGCAAAGTTTGGGTAACTGATTATTTAAATATTTCTGCTGCTCTAAATATCTTCTCCTTGTGGGATTGCAATGATAATGTATATCTCACATTGCTTATTACCCCAGGGTTCCTGTTTGTCATATTCTCTGTTTTTTACTGTTTTCTCTTTCCATTTCAGTGTTCTGTTCAGCTGTCTTCAATTTCATAATTTGGCTATCCTAAGTCTACTCATGGGCTTGTTGAAAATATTTTCAGTTTTTGTTACTGTTTCTATTTATAAAATTTCTATGGATTCTTTCTCATAATTTCCATCTCTCTAATGATATTACTCATCACATATTGCAGATTTCTGCCTTTAATTATTTTAAATTCCTTTCTAATAATTTCATTGTCTCTATTTTAGCTGAGTATGGCTCTGATCATTACTTTGTTTTATTACGTGGTGCTTTTTCTTGCCTGTGGGCATGCCTTCTACTTTTTTCTTCCAAATGTTGAATCAGCTTTCACAACACAATGGATACTTTAGAAGATAGGACTTTACTGTAAGAATTTTAATTAACTTACTCTGTAATTGAGCTATATTTGAAGTGTGCTGTTGGTGTGGGAACCAGAGGCTTCAGACTCCTCTAGTGACCTTGTTTCTAATCTCCCTTCTGATTTTGGGGCTTCTCCTTTAGCTGTATCTCAGAGAAAGTCTATTTCTTGCCACTCTGCCAGCTGCAGCCCACTGTTGTATTATTAATGGGGGCTTCCTAACATAGGGCATGGGAAGGGCATTCTCTAATCTTCTGATTAGTCTTTGCCTTTGGAGTACACAGTAGGCCTGGGCCTCAGGGTTGTGAACTTCAGAAGCATTTCTATTTCTCCTTCAGGGCTAGAGACTTTTCCCTCTGTCCTCCTCATCCCTTTCCTGGTTGCTTTTGGACAAGTTTTCCAGCATCCCTTAGGCCATTGTTCTTGTAGATTATGGCTTTTTTTGTGTCCCAAGTGAGACTGGGAGGCTGGAGCTGCCCTTAGTTTTCTTCCCTTAACCATAATGAAATTTCACCTCAGGAGGCATTGCTTATTTCCTTCCCCCTTGTGGTCTGGGACTTTGTTCCATGAGGGCAAAGGATCTTTGTGTAACTCACTTATCCTTTCCCACAACCGACCCTGGTAGGGTGTGTGTGGGGGTACTTTTTGCAAATCCACATTGTGAGAAACATTGGGGGTTCTTGGGAAAAGCCTACAAAACTGTGGTGATATCCCTGTGACTATTGATCCCAAGCATTTCTCACTCTCATCCTAGCCTGTATTTGGCTTCCAGCAATTTGTCAGAATTTTTAGTTTGATCTTACTATTGGCTCCTGTGGAGTCCAATCAATGGCTTCTGCCCAGGTAAGAAAATTCTCAAATCCTATATCACCTTGCAGGTGCCTTGGGGGTAGCAGTTTGTCCCAAGACCCCAAGATTCATAAAGAATTATTGGTTTTCAATTTGTCTAGCTTTTATTATCTGAGCTGAAATTTGTCAATTTATTTTTTTAATATTTCACTTTATAATCTCACTGACTACGCAAATTGCTTGATATTTTATTTACTAAAATAAATAAAAAGTAGTTTGAAGAAATTAAGAGTTTCTTGTTTACGAATATAGAACATATAATAAATGTTAAACCTTACATATTTTGGGGTGTTTTTTGCCTTTGAAATTATAGTGGGGTAATTCAGAGTTTTCTGATTTTTTTTTAAGATGGAGACTCGCTCTGTCACCCAGGCTGGAGTGCAGTTGTGCTACTATCTCGGCTCACTGCAACCTTTGCCTCCCAGGTTCAAGTGATTCTCCTGCCTCAGCCTCCCGAGTAGCTGGGATTACAGGTGCACATGCCTGACTAATTTTTTGTACTTTTAGTAGAGATGGAGTTTCACCATGTTAGCCAGGAGGATCTTGATCTCCCTACCTTGTGATTTGCTGGTCTCAGCCTACCGAAGTACTGGGATTACAGGTGTGAGCCATTGTGCCTGGCCCTGTGAATTTTTGAATAAAGAAAACAAATGTGAATCTTTACATAGTTTCATATATAAAGTTCTAGAAATAATAGTTAATTTGAGAATTCTTAAAGGAAAAAATTAGATTGTTTATAACAACACTAGAAACCTTAATTTTTTAAGCAGTCATCAGAGTTTCTGTAAAAAATTGTCATTAAAGAAAATAATGATTTTTTTTAAGATCTACTAAAGATTTTTTATAACCTTAGAAAATTTTTAAAAAATCATTAAATCAGAGATTATTTGGAATTTCTAATTTTCACTGTACTGTTTTTGTATATTTCTCTTTAGTTATAGAGAATTTTCCATGATGGTAGACCCTAAGAATATTTTGCTCACATACATTTATTATTTGTGAGGAATTATTATTTGAATAGATTTCTTATTTCCCAGTTGTTTCTTTTACAGATATGTATAGGTTTAAATGGTGAATTGTGAGTATCTTACTCACCTTTTGTGCCAGAGGTTTCTGCCTTTATAATTTTTGTATATAATTTGGTACCATCAATAATGTACTTTTGCAAAAGCATGGTAATTAATGTATTTAAAAAAGCATGTCATGCCCTCACAAATGAATCTTATTGAAGAAGAAAGCCAAATATTTTTCCATTATAAACAATATTATTTATTATTCTTAAAGTCAAGTAGAACAAAAGAATGCTGAAAACATTACTGTATAACAGTAGAACAGTGCTGTGCTTTGGATGTTGCTGTGGGCTGAATTTTGCCCCCATCCCCAAAGTTTGTATGTTGAAGTAATTACCAGTACCCGAGGCTATGGCTGTATTTGGAAATAGAGCCTTTTAAAAGGTATTTAAGGTCCTTAGTATGGGCTTTTATCCAATATGATTTGTCTCCTCATTAGAAGTGATTAAATAAGATACAGACACACACAGTGGAAAGATCATGTGAAGGCAGAGGGAGAAGTTGATCATCTATGAGTCAAAGAGAGAAGAAATCAAGACCATCAGCACTTTGATTTTAGACTTCCAACCTCCAGATTGTGAGGAAATAAATTTCTGCTGTTTAAGCACTGAGCCTGTTGGTACCTTGTTATGGAAGCCTTGGCAAGCAAATACAGGTGATTGGAGATCATCATTTTTGGATTACAATATGGGTCTGGGTGAAGTCCACCTGTGTCATTGAAAACAAGCATCAGTCCCATTAAGTTCTTGAAGATAATTAATAACAAACCGAAGAATAGAAATAATGAAATAGCCTTAGCACAGTGGGAAATCTGGGCAAAGCTAAGGAATTCATGACTTCAAATCTATCATCTTTTTCTAAATTTTTTGTTTTCAAAATTTTTAAATTATAGGTGTTGACATTAGAGTACTTACTCATTTTTGTTAGTTATTCCTTTTAAAGAAGACTATGGTCTATTTGAAAGAGCTCTAGAGAAGAACGTCATGATTCTCTCCTGTGCTCATATGTGAAGACATTGCAACCATATCATGTTATATTATTTCACAGGAGTCTAGATGTGTAGCAGGAACAGCCGCAGGCAACAGATTTCCCAAACACCAAATACAGAAAGAAAGAGTTTATTCAGCCGGGAGCCTGAGCATAATTTGTCCAAAGCCCAGCTCATCTAACAAAGGAAGGTTTTGTCTTTATATAGGCTTATACTTTAGGTATTATACATGGGAAAATCTTAGGTTTATAGCTTTAGAAATCACATATTAAAAGGATTTTGCTTTATAGTTTCAGGAATCACATACGAAAAGGTTCCAGTTTATGGTTTTAGGACTCACATGTGAAAAGGTTTCTGGTTTGATCTTGTTTTAAGTAAAAATAGTGTCTTCAGAGAGTTTCCCCAAGATCAAGCGTGTTATTTTCAGGAAGGAGATTCAGGAGGCGCCAGGTGGCCTTCTCTCTTCTATAGAGATGCACATTGGAAGACAGAGGGGGAGGGAATCCCAGATGCCTGGGTCTTCTTCCTCAGATGGAATCTCCATATTCTTTCTGAATACTGTGTTCCACAACACCCATGACTATTGGTAAGACTTATTCAACTTAGTGAGTAAGAAAATGATTTTTCAGACTACTTTGTGCCAGACACTGCTTTAGGCACAAGAGAAATGGCAGACGGAAGAGAAGTCAAGCAGCTAGCCTGGAATCCATTGATCTCTCTTTACAGGGAGGATATGCAGGCAGAAGACAGGTGGCATTTGAATGGCGTCATAAACTCGTTGGCAACTGACCTTCTGATTACTAGACTAATGGTATGTGCTATTTTATTACCAAATAAAAATATTTTCCGTAGGTTGTTTCTGGTTTAGCATTTCTTTTGGCAGACAAACTTAATTCTTTGGGCGTGAATCCCTGGAAATTTTTATGTAAATTCTAACTATATAAGCAAAAAAAAAAAAAAAAAAAAAAAATTAGATGTTTTATGACCTAAAATATTGCTTAATATTTCAGGGTAACTGTGTTCTGCGTTTGGAGACTTCATCCTTCAATCTGGGTCAGAAAGCACATTTCCAGCAGAAAGAACATGAGGAGTCACATTCTGTCCAAGCCTTCTCTAACCTTTGCTTGTGTTTCTTGATTCTCGTATATTGCAAATAATGAGCAAGCCATGACTTGGTATACATAATTGCCACTTCAGAACAATGCTATGGTTTTAATAGGGAGATGTGAACTTCACCACCACTGCTTGCAAAGTTTATAGCAATTAGAGACATTTCTTAAAGCATAAAATCTGTAAACTGAATACAGTCTTCTGAGCTATTATTATAATTGCAATTCTCAATTTCTCTTCTGAAAACCTTGGGGCAAAATAAAATTTGAAATTGGGTTATTTTTCAGATGTTAGAAAGGAGATACCAGTCAGGTATTATAAATTATATAACAGCTGCAGTAGAGTTGAAGGCAGAGCTCCATACCCAAAAATGTTAATGTTTCTGAAATTAAACATATGAATATTTATACAAAATATCACACATACAGATTATAATATGTTGTTTTCTCTCAGTGCTGACTATACCACTGAAGGAGTTAGAAAAAAACTTTTAGTTTTCAGATAGTTTTGATTTATATAATTATAAACAAGTAATTATGCAACTGAATTTTTATTATTAATTCTCTACATTTTTAACAAAAACATTTTTTCAAGGCATTTTTGACTTCTTGTCTTAGATTAAACTGATTTGTTTTTCTGCCTGCTGAGAACTGGATATTTCTTATACTATCTTGGGTATTTAATTAAATGCATTGATTCTTACATCCCATGGCTTCCTCAATGTTTTTTTGTTTGTTTGTTTGTTTTTAACTTTCAGTTTAGCTAAAACATGCCTAAGCAGTTTTATTTTCAAATGAATTCATGGGGGAAATTAAGATGCTTTTGCAAGAACAAAAAATATCTTTAATTTTTTGTGCACGTAATTGATAATTTGTTTGGGTAAAAAATTCAAAATTCAAAATTCTTTTCCCCCAGAACATTGAAGATAATGGCTCTATTGAGCTTTGAACCCAGTGCTGCTAATGGTTTCTTTGATGACAATCTGGTTTTTATTTATTGGCCAATAACCTGATCATTTTTTAAAGCTATTAGCTATTAAAGCTCTTCATCTCTTATTCTTTGAAATCAGCATGATGTTCCAAGGTGATAGTCCTTTTAAAATTTATCGTGTTGGTTATCTTACAGAGCTTTTTATTACAAATGCTTTTATCTACTTTTTAAGCTTAGTTTTCTTGTTAGTCCTTTGTTTTCATTCTTCATCTATATATTCTGTTCCTTTATTCCAGTGTAATGTATTTTGCTATCCTTCTTTAATCCTATATATTTCTCAACTTTTTATGCATCTTTTAGTTTTTATATTTTTGTTTGCATTATGGGAAATTCTTTTAAGATTTTTGTATAATTTCAGGGCTTTTAAGAAAGCAAACTCTTCCTTATATTGTTTAACTTCTTTATATGACCCTATTATTTTTTAAAAAGTATAATATCCTCTCATATATCTTTGTAAACACAAATTAAAGTCTTTTGAAAGTTGTTCTCATTTCCTTAAATATGCCTGTCTGTTTTCAGTACTAACTTTTTTGTTTATTCATCTTTCCTCTTTCATGCTGTGCAGTAAACGACAGTGTTATGATCTGTGTTCTTGCACATGATTGGTAAAGCCGCCATCTGCTACCAGGCATCTCTTGAAATGCTCAGATCCTCACTCTCTAAATTCAGTATGACATGATATGTCAAGATCCTTCACACGGTAGCTGCTTGCATTTTAAAAATGAATAGTAATAAAAACTATTGCTTACCAGTTTTATATTCACCACCTTCTCCAGTTCAGCATACACAAGGCCTATTCCCAAGCATGTTTTATGAATTACCTATTGTGTTTATTAACCACATTTCATAGCTCCTTTTGTGAATTACCTCCTTAGTTTTGAAGAGAAAGCAGGACTTCCTTGATCGTGTCATGCTTAAATGCAGCCCTAGTTTTAGTCAAATAGTAATGAAGTGAGTTTGATGTAGATGTGAAGAAAGGTATCATCTTGCAAAGCATCCACTATAGAAAGGATAGAACTTTCTATGGTCTTCAGGGGATTGGAGGCTGCTTTCCACCAGCAAAGTAGAGAACATAATTTCAGAAGCTAGGGGCTCTGGACATTTAAGTATATCTGTGGTTGAAACACATCTGATAGGATGCCCCTACTCCAGGTCTCTTGGGACCACACTTTCTCTGTCAAAGCCTGAATTGTGGTGTAGGAATGGAATATATATATATATATATATATATATATATATATAGCTGCAAACAAAATACTATACCCTTGTCACCTTCGAACAATACCATTAATGTCAAACAAAATTTAACACACTTATAAGCTTCAAACAACACCATTAATTTATTAACTCTGAAAATCTGAAACCTGTTCACGGCCAGGTTGGATTCTTTGTTCAAGTTCTCACAGATGGAACTCAAAGTATCAGCTTATCTAAGTTTTCACTTGAAGATGAGCATCCTCTTCCAAGCTCAGATGGTTGTGACACAATTCAGTTCCTTTTCATTGTGGGATTAAAGTGTTTTTGTCTTGGTAGATGATAGCTAGATGCAGCACAAAGAGGCTGCTCACATTTTTTGCCATGTGGCAGCTTCTATCTTCAAAGCCAGCAACAGAGAATCTCTCTTGTGTTGAATCTCTCTCATGTCGAAATTTCTTTTGCAAGGAAGATTTCAATCTTATTAAAAGATTGATTGACTTGGCCAGGTTCCTTATGTTAATGTCACCTGGTTAGAATATTAAATATGTCTGTAAAACTCCTTTACAGCAGCACTTAAGATTACCTTTGAATTGAATACCTGGAAGAGTTGTGTGTCTACCAGGGATGGTAATTTTGAGGGCCACATCAGAATTCTGTCTACCACAAGGAGACTTGCTAGGGCTGTGATTCAGCTTTCTCTGTGCTTCTCTTCCCTCACAATGCATTCCTTGAATTGATTTTCAGCACAATCTTCTTTCTAGTTGCAAGGGATGGAGTCTTTAATACTATCCATAGACACCGTACTGGGTTTAGCATTCTTCCAAAACTCATGTATATATGGAACCTCATAATATGACTCAATTTAGAAAAAGAGTCTTTGCTGATGTCACTAGTTAAGATGAGGTCATATTGGATTAAGTTGGTCTTAATTTAATGACTGATATCCTTATAAGAACCCATCTGACAAGGGGCTGATATCCAGAATTTACAAAGAACTAAAGCAGATCTACAAGAAAAAAACTAACAAGCCCATTCAAAAATGGGCGAAGGATATGAACAGATACTTTACAAAAGAAGACATACAAGAGGCCAACAAACATATGAAAAAATGCTCATCATCACTGGTCATCAGAGAAATGCAAATCAAAACCACATTGTGATACCATCTCACACCAGTTAGAATGGCGATCATTAAAAAATCTGGAAACAACAGATGCTGGAGAGGATGTGGAGAAATAGGAACACTTTTACACTGTTGGTGGGGATGCAAATCAATTCAACCATTGTGGAAGACAGTGTGGCAATTCCTCAAGGACCTAAAAATAGAAATCCCATTTGACCCAGCAATCCCATTACTGGGTATATATACAAAGGATTATAAATCATTCTACTACAAGGACACATGCACACGAATGTTCATTGCAGCACTGTTTACAATAGCAAAGACTTGGAACCAACCCAAATGCCCATCGATGATAGACTGGATAGGGAAAATGTGGTACATATACACCATGGAATATTACGCAGCCATCAAAAACGGTGAGTTCACGTCCTTTGTAGGGACATGGATGAATCTGGAAACCATCATTCTCAGCAAACTGACACAAGAGCAGAAAATCAAACACCGTATATTCTCACTCATAGGCAGGTGTTGAACAATGAGAACACATGGACACAGGGAGGGGAGCACTACACACTGGGGTCCGTTGGGGGGAAATGGGGGAGGGGCGGCAGGGTGGGGAGGTGGGAAGAGATAGCATGGGGAGAAGTGACAGACACAGGTGAGGGGACGGAAGGCAGCAAACCACACTGCCGTGTGTGTACCTATGCAACAATCTTGCATGTTCTTCACATGTACCCCAAAACCTAAAATGCAATAAAAAAAAAAAAGAACACCACAGAAGCTAGGAAGAGACAAGACAGGATCCTTCGAGTTTTCTGTGAGTGTGTATAGCCTTGCCAACACTTCAGATTTATAGCCTCTAGAACATGAGAAAATAAATTTCTACTGTTTTAAAGACACACTTAAACGGTATGTATTTTAAACATACAGTTTAAAACAGTATGTGTTACTTTAAAACCAATGCTGAGGAGACTAAGATAGAGGCTTCCTGACTTTCTGACCATGCCCTGAGTTTGTAGTTGTTTACCCATCACTGTTATTTTTTTCCATTAGCACTGCAAAAATACTAAAAAGTAATAAACCAGTATGACAGTCCTTATAATCAGCATTGCCACTATGGAGATATTGCAAAACCAGTGTATACTTTCCTATCTATGTCCCATCTCACATGACCATGGGTGAGCATCCCTTAGCTCTGTGCTATAGCAATAGGTGCACAGGTCTAATCTCTATATGGATATTTATATACGTATCACTCTTAGCTCTATATCTCATTTTATTTTTATATTGATCTATCTACAGATTTATTTTAAGGAATTGGCAGACTTAATATTTCAAATCCCATCTGAAGAAAGTCTGGAGACACAATTCATTCTTCCTCAGGAGAAATCAATCTTCTTTGAAGGCCTTAAGGATTAGATGTATTTACCTTCTGAGGAGTCATCTGCTTTACCAAATTCTACTGATATAAGTTTCAATTTCATCTAAAAATGCCTTCGCAGTGACATGTGAACTTACATTTAGTCAAATATATGAGTATTGTGGACCAGAGAAGCAGGTACATAACTAAACCATAACCACTAACAATTGAGTTCTCTTTGCTATATGTCTGGTAAGTCATCCATTAGAAGAAATCCATATTTCTAGTTGTCAATAATGTTACTTAGATAATAATAAGTAAAAACATTGAATACTGGTTATACTTAAAAATCACTTAATTGGAAGTTTCTGATAAAAATTTTAACATTTCTTTTTAACTTTTAAGTTATGAATGAAGAATAAAAAAAAGTACTGTGGTAAAAATATTATCAATCTTGGAAGGGACACAGCTATTTATTTTCACCTTCATTTCACAGATGAGGAAATTTTGATAAAGAAAAAGATAAGCTTTCAATAAGTGATTTTTAGTTTCATCATGGCTTTCTTATTGTTCAACACTTTTGCCAACATGACAATTAGTTGAATCAGTGGCTCATTATCGGGGACATATGTTTAGATTTGCTTTGTTTTATACACGTGTCATATTTGCTATGGTACTTACTCCTGTTAAAATTTGTATAATATATTCATGGATCATAAGACATGGGCTAACAATTCCCTGAGTGCTTCTAGTGACTTTCTTGGTACTTCTCTTGTTTCAGCTCCTGTGTTGACTGAGAATTTCTGAATATCACAAATTATAATTGGTGGAAAGCTTTTGTTTTTACCACCTTAACTGAATTTGGTCACTGTGGCAGGTGATTTTTACAACGCCAAATATTCAATGAAGATTTACTGAGCCCTTAATTTACATTTGGCAAAAAGATGGATATTGATTGTTTAAAGCATTGATCTTGTTAAAAAGTAGAGAGGAAAAAGACAGCACCAATTTTAATTCTACTAATAATAATCTAATAAAATAATATTCAATTATATTTTAATATAACTGTAAGTTCCAAAATTAATTTATATTTATATAAATGTAAATATTGTTGAATTTAATAATTTTCATTGGAATTTAAATTTCATTTCTGATGAAAATTATTAAATTCAACAATAAACAAATAACTTTAAGTTCACAAGCATAAATTTTCTCCTATTACACTTGTAAAACAAATTTTTTAATATGAAAATAATAGCTTAATTGTATTTTTCCTGTTGGCAGATTATTGCACAGTTAATAGTTTTACTATATTTATGACACTTAAAGCTTCAAAAGAATCACTTCATTTCAACTTACTATTACCCAAATGACTGTATTAATATGCACTTATCTTAAAGTCTATGCCTTAATAAAATTTTATGTATAAATTATGTTAAATATTACATACTGTGTATGTGGCAAGCTATTATTTATGAATATTAGTTCTAAAGGCAGCATTCAGTTTGAAGCACAAACGTTTATTTTATATTTTATAATGAACTATAATGATTAGTCCGGAGAAAAATGTGAAAGCATACATTGATTTAAAGAGCTATATGTCACACATGTTACATAATAAAATGGTTTTAAGCCAGCATCAAATGTGCTACAGAATGCTTTTAAGAAATAAAATTTTCCATGAAGCTGTGTGGTTCTGAGTTAGTTTTTGAATTCTGAGTTCTAACTTGATTGCACTGTGGTCTGAAAGGCTGTTTGTTATGATTTCCGTTCTTTCGCATTTTCTGAGAAGTGATTTACTTCCAATTATGTGGTCAGTTTTAGAGTAGGTACGATGTGGTGCTGAGAAGAATGTATATTCTGTGGATTTGGGTTGGAGAGTCTGTAAATGTCTATTAGATTTGCTTGTTCCAGGTCTGAGTTCAGGTCCTGGATATCCTTGTTAATTTTCTGTCTGGTTGATCTGTCTAATATTGACAATGGGGTGTTAAAGTCTCCCACTATTATTGTGTGGGAGTCTTAAGTCTCTTTGTAAGTCATTAAGAACTTGCCTTATGTATCTGGGTGCTCCTGTATTGGGTGCATATATATTTAGGATTGTCAGCTCTTCTTGTTGCATTGATCATTTTACCATTATGTAATGTCCTTCTTTGTCTCTTTTGGACCTAATCAAACTCCACAGCTTCTGCACAGCAGAAAAAACAGTCATTAGAGTGAATCAGCAACCAACAGAATGGAAAAAATTTTTGCAGTTTACCCATCTAACAAAGGGCTGATATCAAGAATTTACAAAGAACTAAACAGATTTACAAGAAAAAAACAAGCCCATTCAAAAGTGGGCAAAGGATATGAACAGACACTTTACAAAAGAAGACATACATGAGGCCAACAAACATATGAAAAAATGCTCATCATCACTGGTCATCAGAGAAATGCAAATCAAAACTACATTGAGATACCATCTCATGCCAGTTCGAATGGCAATCATTAAAAAATCCAGAGACAACAGATGCTGGAGAGGATGTAGAGAAATAGGAACACTTTTACACGGTTGGTGGGAGTGTAAATTAGTTCAACCATTGTGGAAGACAGTGTGGTGATTCCTCAAGGACCTAGAAATAGAAATTCCATTTGACCCAGCAATCCCATTACTGGGTATATATCCAAACGGTTATAAATCATTCTGCTATAAGGACACATGCATATGAATGTTCACTGCAGCACAGTTTACAATAGCAATGACCTGGAACCAACCCAAATGCCCATTGATGATAGACTGGACAGGGAAAATGTGGCACATATACACCATGGAATACTATGTAGCCATCAAAAATGATGAGTTTGTGTCCTTGTAGGGACGTGAATGAACCTGAAAACCAGGATTCTCAGCAAGCTGACACAAGAGCAGAAGATCAAATACCACATGTTCTCACTCATAGGCGGGTGTTGAACAATGAGAACACATGGACACAGGGAGGGGAGCTTCACACACTGGGGTCAGTTGGGGAGAAATAGGAGAGGGACAGTGGGGGGTGGGGAATTGGGGAGAGATAGCATGGCGAGAAATGCCAGATATAGATGAAGGGGAGGAAGGCAGCAAATCACACTGCCATGTGTGTAACTATGAAATAATCTTGCATGTTCTTCACATGTACCTCAAAACCTAAAATGCAAAGAAAAAAAAGAAAAAAAAAACTACAGCTAATGGAACTTTGTGAAATAAAATGCTGAGAAATAACTGCGTGTGAAGCATCCATGAAGAAATAAGGATTTGAACAATATTTAAGGCAGAATTAGCATCTTGACTCACATTTAAAAAATTAGCCAATTACCTGATTTCATTCAGAAATGAACATTTTTTTTTCATTTGGGATTATTAAAAGGGAAGTATTATTAATGTCTGAAAATGTTTGAAGATAAAAATTCCCCAAGTTGAGTTTATTTTAAAAATACAAAGTTAGCTCAATATTCAGATATCAATGTCATCCACCATATTAGCAGTCAAAAGAAGAAAAACCACATTATTGCAGCAATTTAAGTAGTTAAAGCATTTGACAGAACCCAACACCTACTGTTAACAAACTGGTATTAGAGAAGAACTTCGACTCTGTGAAGGGCATCTATTAAAAAATCCTATAGTTAACATTGTACATAATATTGAAAAGATGAATCCTGTCCTGCAAAATAGAAAAAAAGATAAGGATGCCCACTCTCATCACTCTTATTCAAGATAATGCTAGCCAGTAAGATAAGGTAAGATAAGAAAATGAAATGCACACAAAGTAGAAGAGAAGAAATAAAACTACCCTATGTGTGCATATGATAGAATTGTTTGTGTAGAAAATCCCAAGGTACCCAAAGAATCTCCAGAACTAATAAGTGAGTTTTGCAACTCAAGTTTTGCAACTCAATCATAGAAGGTCAAAACAAGAAAATCAGTATTTTTATATATGATCACAGAGTATTTTGAAACTAAAAAAACATGATTTGCTAGCTTTAAATAAATCTAAAAAAACACATAGATGGTATGCTGAAAATTTCAAAATGCTGATGAAAGACCTAAATATATGAAATGGTAGCCTTAACTCATTTTCCTTCAATAATTCAGTAGGAAGTTTATAGATATGGTTAATTCTAAAATTACATGAAAATGAAGAAAGAACTAGAATAAAATATTTCAAATTCAGAAGAAAAAAAATCAAAAGACCATACAATCAGATTTTTAAGTTTAGTGTATTTCTACAGTGATGGAAAGAGTGTGGTTTTGCACAGAAATAGAAACACAGATCAATGGAACCAATGAAAACTGAGAAATTGAACCATAAATGTAGAATCCAGTGAATTTTGAGATGGGTGCAAAGAAAGAGGAGTGTTTTCAAAAGTGGTGATGGTACAATTATACATCCATATGGAAAAGAGTAATTTTTGACATAAGCCTTATATCTTTCAAAACATCAAATCAAAATAGATAATTGGTACCAAGTAAAAATATGCAATTATAAAACATTTAGAAGACAGCAAAAGAAAAAATAATCTATTTGTCCTATGATTAAGCAAGCAGTTTGTGGGCTCATAAAATACATTGGACTTTTTCAAAATTAAAACTATTTGCTTTACAAAAGACATTATAAGATAACCACACAATGGGCAAAAATATTTTCCAATAACATATCTAGCAAAGAACTTGTATTCAGAGCATAAAAATAGTTCTCTAAACCTAACATTAAGAAAACAAATAACCCAATCAGAAAATTGAATACACTTCAGCAAAGAGGATGTATAGCTGGCAAATTAATACATGAATGAAAACTTAACATTGGTAGGCATTAGGATAATGCAAATTAAAGCAAAAATTAGATATCATTACATACTAGAATGGTATAAATAGATAAATTAACTAAATTGCTCCACCAAGTGTAGAAAACGCTGTGAAGCTCTAGGATCTCTTACATTTTGCTGATGAAGACACAAATACGTAGTCACTTGGAAATAAATGTTGGCAGTTTCTCATAAAGCAAAACATACAGTTGCCACATGCCCTAGCAATTCCATTTCAAAATATTTATTCTGGAGAAATGAAAACTTAATTTCAGAAAAAGAACCTGTACACATATTTCATATAATCTTTATTAGCAATAACCCCAAATGAAAAAAAACCCTGATATCCTTTAGTAGGAGAATGAATAAACAAACTCTGATTTTTCCATATAATAGCATGTCATTCAGCAATAAAAAGAAGCAATTCATTAATTTATACAATTTTGATGAATGTAAAAAAATGATGCTAAGAGAAAATAAATTGACTCAAAGAGTTGCATAGTATATGGTTCCATTTATATAAAACCATCAGAATAACAAGCAGTGTTGCCAGAGTTAAAGTGTGGAGGGACAATGTGATATGACAGTATAACACAGGACTTTCTCTGGGATGATGCAATGTTGCCTATTCTGATTGTGGAGGTGGTTGCAGGAATCTATACATGTAATAAAATTTTGTAGACTTCTACAAACACAAACAAGTGCATATAAAAAGAAATTCTGTGTAAGGTCTGCAGTTAACAGTACTGTACCAATGTCTATTTTCTTGTTTTGATAATTATACGATGATTATGCAAGATGCTGTCATTTGGGGATATCAGGTGAAAGGAAGGTAAGAGCCTTATTATTTTTGCAACTTCTGTGAGAGTCTAAAATTATTTCAAATTGAAAAGTTACAAATAATATATTCAGATGTAATATATATGTGTGTTTATATATATAAAAACACACACACATATATACACATGCAGCATGTATTTATATATATGCATACATATATACACATACACATACACAAACCATATATTTACATATATAAATACGTATATTTATACACATATTATATATTATATATGTATAAATATGTGTATATAAATAAATATGTATGTATTTATACTTCTATATTTATATATATGTATTTATATATATACATACATACATATATACACACGCACACACCTACCATGTATTTATATATATGTATTTATATATATAAATACATATATATACATTTATATATATAAATACATATATATAAATACATGGGGGGTGTGTGTGTGTATATATGTATGTATGTATATATAAATACATATATATAAATATATAAATACATATATAAATGTATATATGTATAAATAGCATTTATATAATAGCATTTATATGTATTTATACATATAATAAATACATTTATATATATGTATTTATACATATATATGTAAACACATTTACACACACACACACAAGATGACATTAATAATGAGGTAAATGCTAGTGGATATTTCCATGATTTGCCATTTTTTACATAGGGGTTGTGGTATTGTAATACAGTTTCTAAAAATTTAATACTGTCTTGTTCTGGTTATGAGGTCCTGGCTAGAGGCCAGTCAGTTCTCTTCTTGAACAGCTGATTTAGTCCACACTGCAGTAAGTTTCTTTATGGGGCTTACACACCTTTCGCACTCGAGGCCTCTATGTATGCACCTGTCCTAATTGTTCTAGGGCCAGGTATGACAACTAGAGAGGGGAGTTATGTCATAGAGCACATGACACTATTAAAATTATTCAAGTGATATGGGTTGATTTGCATCCCCATTGTGCCCCCTCAATTTCGTATTTTGAATCCTTAACCCTTTGTACCTGAGAATCAACTACATTTGGTAGTAGGGTCTCTAAGAGGTAACTAAGTTAAGATGACAAAATTAGGGTGTGTCCTAATTCGGTATCACTGGTGTCCTTGTAAAGAAGAGGAGGTGAGGCTATATGAACGTATAGAAAAAGATTATGTGAGGTCAGTAGGAGAAGCAGCCAAAGAAGCTCTCTGAAGAAACCAACCTTGCCAACACTTTAATCTTGGACTTAAATACTTCAAAATTGTGAGAAAATAAATTGCCATTGTTTAAGCCACCTAGTCCATGTTCGTTTGTTACAGCAGCCCTAGCAAACTAATGCATCAATCTTCAGAGAGCACAAACAGCTAGTTACTAACCCCATTTCACTCAATGTGAGAACTGCTCCTAGCAGCTCCAGCTTGCTGTGACTGTGTCCCAGGATGCGACACCTTGCATGACCCTACCTGGTGGCCTTCTCTCACTTGGAGCTGTAAGCAGCAAAGACTTCTTCCTTTCATCTCTTCAAGTGTCCGTGTGCTGTCTTCTACCATCAGTGAATCTCTAAATTTCATAAAGCAAATATTAATTTTAGGGTATCCTGTAAAAAGTTTACAATGTATATTATAGAACCTAACCACTAAAAATGACGCACAGAACTATCAATATTAAGCTGAAAGATATATTAAAATAGGAACCTAGAGCAATATTCAAGTTATCCAAAGAAAACAGGGAATGAACAGCACCTAAGTTGTTTAATGTTAATGGACATAACACCCAGTTAAAAGATAGTTCCAGCTTATTGTTGTGTAAGTGAGATGCACTCACAGTATACAGACACAAAACAGTAGAGAGTAAAAATGGTTATAAAAAATGTACCTACAGGCCGGGCGCGGTGGCTCAAGCCTGTAATCCCAGCACTTTGGGAGGCCGAGGCGGGTGGATCACGAGGTCGAGAGATCGAGACCATCCTGGTCAACATGGTGAAACGCCGTCTCTACTAAAAATACAAAACATTAGCTGGGCATGGTGGCACGTGCCTGTAATCCCAGCTACTCAGGAGGCTGAGGCAGGAGAATTGCCTGAACCCAGGAGGCGGAGGTTGCGGTGAGCCGAGATCGCGCCATTGCACTCCAGCCTGGGTAACAAGAGCGAAACTCCGTCTCAAAAAAAAAAAAAAAAAAAAAAAAAAAAAAAAAAAAAAAAAATGTACCTACAAACAGTGACTGTAAGAGGCCTGAAATAGTAATATTAATATAAAATAATGTACAAAACAGCAATACTATCTGTGATAAAAGTAACATTTCACAGTGATAAATTTCAAGTCTATAGGAAGACATAATAAACTTTAATGTGTATGTACCTAAAACTCCTCAAAGTAAAGTTGACAGGACTCAAGGGGACAATAAATTTTTCTTCAATTTTGTTGGAAAAAATATGAAACAGTATCTTAGCAATTCATAGAACTACTAAAAAAATTGAGGACAAAGGTGATCCGAACTAAACCTTTTGAAGAATTCCACTCTGCCTATTTAGAATACACATTTTTGTATTTACTAACATAGAGCATGTGTTGCATGACAAAATAGTATCAAGTAATTTAAAATAACTGAAATCACACAGGGCTTATTGACCACAATAGCATTTAGTTAGCTATCAATAAAATGTCTGGTTTGGACCTAACTACTTGGAAATTAACATAAAGCTTAATAACTAATGGGTAAAATGTAAATTGTAAAGAAAATAAGCTTTTCATTGATTAGCGCTTGCGTGGTATGTTTTTCTCCAACCCTTTCACTGTAACAATCTAAGTCTTTAAACTTAAAGTAGGTTTCTTATAAATACAACATAATGGGGTGCTTTTTAATACACTCTGGCAATCTGCCTCTTAACTGATGAATTTAAAATATTTCTATTTAAAATGATTATTAATATGGTTGGATTGATATATAACATGTATATAAATGTTTTCTATTAATTCAATTTGTGCTTTGTTTCCTTTTATATTAAGAAACATTTTAGCCGGGCGCGGTGGCTCAAGCCTGTAATCCCAGCACTTTGGGAGGCTGAGGCGGGTGGATCACGAGGTCAAGAGATGGAGACCATCCTGGTCAACATGGTGAAACCCCGTCTCTACTAAAAATACAAAAGATTAGCTGAGCATGGTGGCACGTGCCTGTAATCCCAGCTACTCAGGAGGCTCAGGCAGGAGAATTGCCTGAACCCAGGAGGCGGAGGTTGCAGTGAGCCGAGATCGCGCCATTGCACTCCAGCCTGGGTAACAAGAGTGAAACTCCGTCTCAAAAAAAAAAAAAAAAAAAAAAAAAAAAAACAACAAAGAAACATTTTAATATATTTTACCATATCAACACATAGAAAGAGAAAAATTATTAGTAGATTATTTCAACTTAGTAGATTCTTTTTTTTTCAGGTTTTAGGGTACATGTGAAGATCATACAAGATTGTTGCATACGTACACACATGGCAGCATGATTTGCTGCCTTCCTCCCCTTCACCTATATCTGGCATTTCTCCCCATGCTATCCTTTGTTTCCTTTTTATTCATCTTTTTCTGCCTTCTATGGTTTTTAACTGCAGATGTTATGTAATTTTATCTCCTCTTAGCATAGTAACGATATTTCTTGTTTTAGTATTTTTAATAGTTGCCTTACAATTTTCAGTATCCATTTTAACTAATATACATTCATCTTCAGATAACACTACATGCTTCATGTATAATGCAAGTACTTTATAAAACAGTATTTCCCATTTTCCTTTTTGCTCCTTATAATATTGCTGTGATTAATTTTACTTATTTGTATGCTAAAACCACTAATATATTTTTCCTTTAATTTCAAAGTTATTTTTAAATTAGTTAAGAAAAAGGAAAACTGACTTCTTCTTTATTTATTCCTTCTATAACATAACATTCACTCTTCCTTTATGTAGATTTGAGTTTTGTAAAAGCTAAATTGCACCAGACCCTAGTTGAAAACAGCAAGGACGACTTTATTACAATAGGGAGAGAGTTTGAACTCAACTCAGCTGAAGCACAAGTTGAAGTCATCTGTGTTTGCTAATTGTCGCTTATCAGAGTTAGGCTCCTATTCCCACCACAGATCTGAGAAAGTCTTTATTTCTCCTTCACTTTTGAAACCGTTTCAGTGGATATGGATTATTGGTTCTTGGCTTTTTTTTTTTTCCACTTGAAATATTTAACTATTTTTTTTGTGTGTATTTATAGTTTCTGACAGGACATCCATTGAATTTCTTAGGCTATGCCTCTGTGAGTATGGTGTTTTTCCCTCACTCTTTTGAGTGTTTTTTTGTTTGTTTGTTTTGTTGTTGTTGTTGTTGTTTGAGATGGAGTCTTGCTCTGTTGCCCAGGCTGGAGTATAGTGGAACGATCTTGGCTCACATCAACTTCCACTTTCTGGGTTCTAGCAATTCTCCTGTCTCAGTCTCCTAAGTAGCTGGGATTACAGGCGTGTGCCACCAAAACACCCAACTAATGTTTTTGTATTTGTAATAGAGACGGGGTTTCACCATGTTGGTCAGGCTGGTCTTGAACTCCTGACCTTATGATCCACCCGCCTAGGCCTCCCAAAATGCTGGGATTACAGGCATGAGCTACTGCGCCCAGCCTCCTTTGAGTTATTTTAAGATTTTTGTCTTTGGTGTGCTACTGTATGTCAAAATGGAATTATTTTCCCCTTGGTAGTGTTCTTTGAGTTTTCTGGATCCATGTTTGGAGTCTGACATTAATTCTGGAAATTTCTCAGCCAATATTACTTCAAATATTTCTTCTACTCCATTCTCTCTTTCTTCTCCTCCTGGTGTTCCCGCTATGCATATATTACAGCTGTTGAAATTGTCCAACAGTATGTGGCTGTTCTGTTCTTCCCACCCCCCCAATTCTGTTTCTCTTTTTATTTCCATTTGGAAAGTTTCTATGCATTTGTTCACATTTTTCTAAATGCAATGAATGTACAGTCAGTATTTGTGCATTTCATTTTACATGGAAGACATGAATTCTGCCAGGCACTGTGGGTCACTCTTGTAATCCAAGGACTTTGGGAAGCTGAGGCAGGAGGATTGGTTGAGCCAAGGAGTTCAACACTAGCTTGGACAATATGGTGAGACTTGTCTCTACAAAAAGAAAAGTTAAACAAAATTTAAAATAAAAAATTAGTTGGGTGTGACTGTACATGCCTGTGGTCCTAGCTGCTTGGGAGACCGAGGTCAGAGGATTGCCTGAGCCTGGGAGGTTGAGGCGGCAGTGAGCCATGATTATGCTACTTGCTACTGCACTTCAGCCTGGGCCATAGAGCAAGGTGCTGTCTTAAAAAAAGAAAGATGGCCGGGCGTGGAGGCTCACGCCTATAATCCCAGCACTTTGGGAGGCCGAGGCAGGTGGGTCACAAAGTCAAGAGATTGAGACCATCCTGATCATCATGGTGAAACCCCGTCTCAACTAAAAATACAAAAATTAGCTGGGCATGGTGGCACATGCCTGTAGTCCCAGCTACACAGGAGGCTGAGGCAGGAAAATCGCCTGAAACCAGGAGGCAGAGGTTGCCGTGAGCTGAGATTGCACCATTGCACTCCAGCCTGGGTAACAAGAGCAAAAATCCATCTCAAAAAAAAAAAAAAAAAAAAAAAAGAAAGACAAAATTCATAATAAATTATGAATGCTAATTAATAATATAATGTTAGAGTATTTAAGAGGAACTAAGTTAATTTCTGCTACTATTTATATAATTAATTGAAAGAGTCGGATAATTGATAGCTTGGCAGTGGCATATGAATGGGAGAATATGGGATAAAACAAGTCTAGTAGAATTCTATTTGTAGAAACCCCATCGTGAGTAGATGAGGATTCACTATAAAATTATTTTAACTTTTTGTATACTGGAGATGTTCCTAATATAATATTTGAAAAATACAAAATTGCTCAAAATCTGAGGACCATAATTGAACAAAATAAGGCAATAAAATAATGAGAAAAATGACCAGAAAATCCATATCAATCTGCCCCTAGAGAGGCTGCACTTATTTTTGTGCAGAATGTATCATTTGTTATTAACCTAAACTCCAGTTTTATTATTGACTCAAACACTAGTTTAAGGTCAGATGCAATAATGCCTCTCACACTTGAAATACAATAATTTTAACTTGATATAGTAATAGAGCTTTCAATCACCAGTGAGTAGGGTAAAACATTCGATGTCAAAAATATCAACGAGGATAGAAAAGATCACATAGTGATATTAAAAAAACAGAAATTAATTGTATTATTGTTAAAGTTAATGACTTTATACTAAGGGAACTCAATGATTTAACAGACTATTTTGTGTTCTTTATCACATTATGTAGGGTAATAAACCACAAACTAGAAAGGGAAGTATTCTCTTTTATTTTTCTCTTCTTATCACTGCCATAAAAATGCGTTTTAATAGTATTTTCCTTTTGATAAAGTGGCAAATAAAAGTTTTGTATTAAGTCCAGAGATAGATCAGCACATATTGAATTAGTTAATCTGCATCTGTGCTACTTCACTTTGATGTATTATCTGGCCATCCTGACCTCAAGCAGACATGTTCCTGCTGATCCTTCTGGTTGTCTGATGCTCGAGACTTTTTTCTCTGCTATTTCTTTAGATCCCTCTAGCATTGAGTACATATAATCACAGATTTCCTTGTGGCTATTTTTGGTTTCTAATATATCCTTCAGTTTGGGCACAGCTTTATTCTTTGATATTCTATTTACAGCTTCCTAGAGACCATCACCCTTTGAATTTCACCAGGTAACCTGTGATTCAATACTTTTACATGAACTCTACTACACAGCCTTGATACCACTTTTTAAATCAGATAGACTAAAAATTTTACAGCCCTTTCCACTATTCCTTCTGTTCCTTGTTTTATTCTGTCTTATTCACTCTATGACATAGCCTTGCTTTTCTTCAAGTTTCTCTGGTATGTGGATTTTTCCTCATGTTAAATCATTATTAGGTCAATTCCATGCCCCCTGGAACAATCAACTATTTGAATTCATCTAACAAAAGGGCATACAATTTTGAAAGTATATCCACATAACTTTTCTAAAATTCAGAACTATTTTTTATAAAGTAGGAATAATAATGATATTAATGAAAGTACAAATATACAGGGATGACAATTGGAGCCTGGAATATATGGTTTATAAATAGTTATAATGGCAAAATCTTCAATCATGGCCTCTAGGTAGGCATTTTTGCTGGATGGCAAGAATGTCTTATCAAGTATGTTTCTGGTTAATGAGAACTGACAATATTTATACAAGGACCTAATCAAACTTTCCTGAGTTTAAACTATTTTTCTTTTATTTCATCACAGAAAAAAAACCACACACACACACACACAGAAAGATGCTAAGTTGTGTGACAATTTTTGATAAAAGGTAAAGCCAAGAGCCAGGTTACTGTATTTTCAGAAAATAAAGCAACAAATCTCTATGAAATTTTTAAAGTTCACTATAGAAAATATGAATAAGAGGAAATCTTCTCATACTTTTATTGCAGATGAAAGTCCTCTGTGTCTTTATCTTTGTGTGCACTTGTGTGATTTAACAAAACTAGTACATTACTAGTTAATTTACTATCTTGGTTCTTTCAAATTTAATATCATGTAATAAGCATTTTTCCATCCATTAATTAATCCTCATGAGCATAATTTAATGCATTGTATATGATAAATTATGCTTCATGATCTAATTGATCTTATTAATGTTTTTATATTTGCATTTTTCTCAGTTATATAATATTGTTTTAAAAGTTTTTATTTAATTTTTAGTTTTTGTGGGCACATAATAGGTGTATGTATTTATGGGGTACATGAGATGTTTTGATACAGGCATGCAATTCATAATAATCACATCATGGAGAATGTGGCATCCATACCCTCGGACATTTATCCTTACTGTTACAAACAATTCAATTATAATCTTTACATTATTTTAAAATTTATGATTATAGTATTATTGGCTGTAGTTACCCTGTTGTACTACTTTTTGTAGGTCTTATTCATTCTTCTACTTCTCTGTACCCATTAATCATCTCCATCTTCTCTCTACCCTCTCTACCATCTTCTCTCTACCCTAAATGTTTAGTACATTTACAGTCGATGTTATTATTAATAAGTGGACTTTCTCCTGCCATTTTGATATTTTTTTTTCTGCTTGTTTTGCAGTCCATCTTTCTTTCCCTCCTGTCTTCTTTTTTGTGAAGGTAGTTTTCTCTGGTGATATAATTTCATTTCTTGCTTTTTATTTTTTATGCAACTGTTGTATGGTTTTTGGTTTGAGATTACCATGAGGTTTGCAAATTCTATCTTATAACCTATTATTTTAAGCTGATAACAACTTAACTTTGCATAAAAAACCTAAAAGGAAAAAAGAAGACTAATAAAAACTCTAAACCTTAACTTCATTCCCCACTTTTAATTTTTTGTTTCTATTTACATATTGTATTGTTTATATCTTGCAAAGTTGTTGTAGTTACTGTTTTTATGGGTTCTTCATTTAGTCTTTCTACTTAGTATAAGTTAAATAACAACTGTAACCACAGTTACAGCGTTTAATATTTTGTGTTTTTCTGGACACTTATTATAATCAGTGAGTTGTGTACCTTCAGGTGATTACTTATTGGTCTTTAATGTCTATTTCTTTCTGATTAAAGTACTCCCTTTAGAATTTCTTGTAGGACAGGTATAGCGTTGATGAAATCCCTCGGCTTTTGTTTGTCTGGGGAAATCTATTTCTTCTTCATGTTTGAAGGTTCTATACCAGGATACCTGGGGTGTTCACCAGATGTACTATTCTAGGGTAAAGCGTTCTTCTTCTTCTTCTTTTTATTTCTTCAGCACTTTAAATATGGCATGACACTCTCTTCTGGTCTGTAACATTTCCACTAAGAGGTTTGATGCCAGACATATTGGAGCTCCATTTTGAGTTATTTCTTTTCTCTTGCTGCTTTTAGAATACTTTCTTTATCCTTGATCTTTGGGAGTTTGATTATTAACTGCCTTGAGGTAGTCTTTGGGTTAAATCTGCTTGCTATTTTATAACATTTTTGTACTTGAACATTGATATCTGTCTAGATTTGGGAAGTTCTCTGTTAATATCTCTTTAAATAAACTTTCTTCTCATGTCTCTTTCTCTACCTCCTCTTTTAGTCGAACTCTTAGATTTGCCTTGTTGTGGCTATTTTCTAGATCCTATAGCCATGTTTCATTGTTTTTTACTCTTTTTGTGTATGTGTCTCCTCTGATGGTGTATTTCTGTCATCAAGGTCAGTAATTCTTCCTCTGTGTGGCAAATCTGTATTGAAAACTCTGGTGTACTCGTTAGCATGTCTACTGCAATTTTCAGCTCCAGAATTTCTGCTTGCATCTTTTTAATTACTTCGATCTCTTTGTTAAATTTATCTGACAGAATTCTGAATTCCTTCTTGGTGATATCTTGAATTTATTCAAATTTCCTCAAGACAGCTATTTTGAATTCTCTCTCTGAAAGGTCAGGTATCTCTTTTTCTCCAGAACTTCTCTGCCTCATTTAGTTCTCTTGATGAAGTCAAGTATTCCTGGATTGTTTTGATACTCGTAGATGTTCATCTGTGTCTGGGTATTGAATAGTTAAATTTATTGTAATCTTCACTCTCTGGGCTTGTTTATACCCATCCTTGGAAAGACCTTGCAGATGTCACAAAGATGTGGGTATTGTGATCTAAGCTGTATCTGCTTTAGGGGGCACTGCAAGCCCAATAATGCTGTGGTTTGTGAAGACTTGCAGTACTGCCTTGATGATCTTGGACATGATCTGGGAGAATTCTCTGGATTACTAAGCAGAGACTCTTGCTCTCTTCACTCACTTTCTCCCAAACCAATAGAGCAACTCTCTCTAGTTTCTGAGCCACCTGAAGCTGGGGATGGAATGAAACGATCACCCTGGTGGCCATCACCACTATGACTGTGTGCTGGGTCAGATCTGAAGCTAGTACATCACTGGGTCTCACGCAAGGTCTGCTGTAAGTACTTCCTGGCTACTGCCTATGTTCACTCAAAGCCTTGTGGCTATATAATCAGCAGGTGTCAAAGTCAGTCAGTCCTATGTCTTTCCTTTTAGGTTGGCAAGTTTGCCAAGAACCCGGAGGGTCCAGAGGTGCTATCAGGGAGCCAGGGTCTATATTCAAAAACCTTAAAAGTCTACCTGGTGTTCTATTGTACTGCAGCTGAGCTTGCACTCAAACCACTAGATGCTGACCTTCCCACTCTTCCTTTCCCTTTTCAAAGGCAGAGGAGCCTCATCCCATGGTCACCATCACTACAGAATGAAGCATTAGTACACTACCAATGTCTTGATTTTAATCTGTTGAAATTATTATTATCTTTTGACATACAGAACTGTGGATAATAAATTCATGTTGTTTTAGCACACGAAGTTTATGGTAATTTGTTATGGTACTAAGAGAAAACCAATATATTATACTTACTATATTAATAATAATAATGGTATAATTACAGTAATCATAATAGTTTACTATTTTCATTGAGCACTTACTATGGCCCAGTCTGTATGTAAGTATAGTAATTATATTAACTCAATTCATATTTAAGCTCTATGAATTAGAGTTAAATATCTGACATGTGAAGAAACTGAGGTGCCAAATGGTTAAGTAACTCATCCAAAGACATTTCATTAAAAGCACCATTAAAAGCAGGAATGTCAGGACTTGTTTCTAATTTTAGTTTGGATGTAGTTGTAATCTTTATTTGTAAACAATTGATAAGATGGTATAATATATTTAAAGCTTTGAGATGTAACTATTAAACACAAAATCAATGAATTATTGGAATACATCATCGAAATAGACATTTTAAAAACTCCATTTATTTACTGTTTTAAATTTACTTATTTCTAAAATCAGCCTGCATTTAGTGTCTATTCTACTTTCTGCATGTTTCTTATTTGTTTAAAAATATACGTATAAAAATGCTTGTAACATAAATTAATAAAATGCCAAACTTTTGGGCAATATTTATTAATTCTTTGAACTTGTGAGTGTCATGTGCTCCAAATCACATAGTAAACTCTCACCACAAAAATTACTTTTAGAGATTTCCTTGACCATAAGATAAGATTTTCTTCCAATTTAGTTGAGTTAAAATACTCTTGCAAAAAAAAATTGCCTACATTTTTGTAGTATCTACAGATTTCCTTCATTTGAATTATGGGAAATAATCTCCATAGAAACTCATTGCCTGAAGCCCTACTTCCCAAAACAAAAGCAATATCACATACTCTCTCCCAGAAAAAGTCTGACCCTTGACAGCTGGGATGGTTTTTTTGGGAGGGAGAGGACACAAGAGAGGAAAAGATCAGAAAAGCCAACCCCTCCCCATGCTTCTTGGGCTTGGAGGAGTGACTGTACAAACCCTCTGACCCTACACAGTCAGAGGCTTGGGAAAAGGAGAGATAGGTATAGGATAAGCAGCTCACATTAAGAAATTGGGTTACAGTTGCCCTACCCACCTGGGGAGCTGCCACAGAAAAATGCTATGTGACCAGGAGAAAAAATATCTGCCAATTACCTTTGCCTAAATGTCCTTGAATTTAAAGTGCCAGGACCAGTGGGCAAGGGTGGGCCACACAGTGGCACACAGTGGCAGAGGTAGGAGGTCAGGGTGCTGGATGAGTAGAGGATGCAGGATATCATCAGTGCCCAAGTGGGCACTTCCCAGGCCAAAAGAGAAAAAACTGAGTTACAGCAGCTAACACATCAGCCCAAACGGCAACAGGGCAAACAATACTCAGTGGGTGAGAGACAAGCCCTAGAGACAAATATATAAGGAGTAACCAGCACAAAGTCAGCTGGTCATTCTTGTCTTTTCTTTTTCTTTTCTTTTCTTTTGGTTTTTTTTTTTTTTTTTTTTTTTTTTTTTTTTTTTTGAGATAGAGTTTCGCTCTTGTTGCCCAGGCTGGAGTGCAATGGCACGATCTCAACTCCGCGCAACCTCCACCTCCCAGGTTTGAGAGATTCTCCTGCCTCAGCCTCCTGAGTAGCTGGGATTACATGCATGCACCACCATGCCCAGCTAATTTTTTGTATTTTTAGTAGAGATGGGGTTTCTTCATATTGGTCAGGCTAGTCTCAAACTCCTGACCTCAGGCTATCCACCAGCCTTGGCCTCCAAATGTGCTGGGATTAGAGGCCTGAGCTACTGTGCCCAGCCCTCAGCTGGTCCTTCTCAACACTCAGCTGGTCCTTCTTAACACATTGCAGCTGACATTGAATTCTGTTTTAGAGATAGGCAGGTGGAGGCTGGAGGACAAATGTACACAAATTAATACTTTTCTAAAGATAATCTTCAAATAATCTTATAAGACTAACTTCGAACTACTTTGGTTATGTATTTATTTTGTTTCCTCTTATCAGTAAGAGTCAGGTCAGAGGAAAGTTCAGACTGGTCAGAGATAAGAGTAGCTCCATTTTTTTTCAGACATTTGGACTGTACTGGGAGTTAAATTTGAAACTCTATTATGTGATATCTGGAACTTTGCATTTTATTAACTAAGCGTTGCATACCTACAATGATACTTGCTATTTTGATTGAGAAAATATCTTTTGGGAAAACAATAATTGCTGGAATTTTTTTTATCATTTATTAGATGCCATAGACTAGTATATGTATTGTCTTTTATTGTTTTAAATCCTTATAACAATCCTACAAAATCACTCTTCAACTGTTGCAAATGAGAAAACTCAGGAACAGGGGATGTAAATAATCTGATAAAGATCAGCATTTTAATAGAAGGTGGAATCAGGATTCTGCACCAAGAAGTCTGAATCTAGAAGCTGAGCTCTGAATTCATAAGTTGTGCTTATGTGCCAGGATGTAAAATTACATAGATCAGTTGTAAGTGGAAAATATGGAAACAAGAAAAAAATATTTAAATATAATTCTCCTTTTTAACCTGTCACTGGAAAAAGAAAGAGAGCTATTGATTGATTGGTTTTCTTTTCTCACTCAAGGTATTTTATCAAAAAGTAGCTCAGCTGGCTGGATATATAAAAGTCAGTTCCAAAATATGTTCTATTTTTTTTCTATTCACAGGAAGGTACTTACATTGCTTTACTGCTAGCAAGTCGAAAATTGGTCTCAGACAACCAGTCAGCCAGAAAATATCCTTCTTCCTTTTTGGCCAGAGAGTGAGGTATGGAGTATTGATTCCTTCATACAATCCAACTAAATCTTACAGTCTAATGTTATGTGATCTAGCAAAATTTAAAGATATCTTCTTTATATACAATTATTGTGGCTCATCAGGTGATATAAAGTCATTTTCATTAGTGATTATGGAAAGGGATGTTGGTGCACTACTCTAATAATAATTCAACTGTTGGAAGGATAATTATTAGTGTGAACCCATCATTCTCCCTTTCACAACAATTAAGGTCCACGAGGCCAGCAGCTTAGACCTGCCACAGACGACTGCAGTAGCTGAGTATTTCTTCCTCTGAGGTCTTGAGATGGGGAAGTTGGTATGCAAGGGGAGGGGAACAAAAGGAAAATAAAACAAAGGAAAAAAAAACATGAGATAGTCTTTCCTAAATATGCATTATTAAGGGTCAGAAATAATTTGTGCCTAGTCTGGGTCTTCTGTCTTTCACTATTCTGCTAAACTTACTTATTCAAGCTGAAGAATCAGCCCTTCAAGACACCTGATGAGTTTTGTAATTAAATTCAGACAGTGCATTGAGACCTTACTGAAAATACGCAGCCATGGGAGTGTCTTATTCTACGATATCCACATTAAAAAAAAATAAGGACTGGTTTCTACTAAAGTGGAAGCAAAACATTGAGCACACATGGACACAAATATGTGAATAGTAGACACTGTGGACTAGCAGAGAGTGGAGGGAAAAGTGTGGGTTAAAAAATGCCCTATCGGGTAGGTACTGTGCTGACTGCGAGGGTGACAGGATCCCTACTCCAAACTCCCGCATCATGCAGCATTCCCATACACCAAATCTACACGTGTACCCCTGTATCTAAAACAAAAGTCACGATTTAAAAAGGATAAAATTTCAGATAAAAAATAAAATTTGTAGGCAAAATTAATTTCCATTTTTTTAAAAAAAATTTTTATTATTACATTTAATATTATATTTCAAATATTTACTTTGTGGATTCTCAAAGATTCTCTTTGTTAGATCTTTCTTGACCTCCAATGCCTCATGGGCAGAAATGAGTAGAGTCCAAGACCTTGAGTTACTTCTGGAAGGACCACCACCCATCTCTTACAACCACAGTCACCTTCACTGCCTTTTTCTGTCTTGAGGCCATGAGGATTAGTTTCATCATGATATTAACTCTGTTTATCTTAGTCACCAAAGAAGCCCAGGACTACTGGATCTTCTTCACCCCAAACTCCTTTCTTGTCAATATAATCCCTCTGGTGATTCCTTACAACCATTTCCCATCCTTTAACCAACTCCTCAAATTCTCCCTATTGCTCATGGAACTCCTGGCCTGTCAACAGCAGAATCTCCTGAAGATTCATATTTTCTCCGAATATGCCCTTCCCACTCTGGCTCTATCAGCAATACAAAACTTTATGCAAGGAGTGAGTGACCCCTGAGGTCTTCTCCAGTGGGAGCATTTTCTCTCTTGCAAACCTTAGAACTTTGGTCTAGAAATGGTATATCTTCCTTACTCCTTGTGGCCACTTCCAGACAATTCACACCTCTCATTCCTTAAAACACTAGCTATGAACTTAGTAATAACACATTACACCACACACATTATCTCCTTTCAGGTCATGCACCTAACCTTTATCACTGTCCTATACTCTAAAAATTTTCCCTTCTGATGTGTGGTCACATTATCACTCTTCCTGATGCAAAACTCACAGTTCAATCACCTGAGCTTCTCAGTAACTGGATCTTCTATTTGCTAATACTCCTCATTCTTGAATCCATCTCAGCCCTTTCTGCCAAGGTCTTTACTAATAATTCCATCTTCTCATAAGGGAGTGGCCAGAAAGAACTTAGGCAAATTCCTAAAACCGTACCTATTCACTATCTGCATTTATGCCTGAATTCATATCTTTACAGACTGGGTAAATGCCCTCTCACAGAGCAATGCTTCTGCCATTGTTCTCAAACCCATTTCTCCTATCTACTTATGCACATAGTGCCAGAAGCTCTCTCTGCTGTTTCCTATATCATCATTTTTTCCTCTCTCCTAGATAATTTAAATCAACATAAAAATGCTTTCATTTTCCAATCTGCTTTCATTGTTACATATTTGAACAATAATTTGTCTTTCCAGTGCCAGACCATGGTAACTTGGTGCTTTAACACAGTAAACTGAAAAAACTCTAGTGACAGTCATTGGATAAATGAAGTGCACTCCTGTATTTTCATCATACGTGTCATTCCTGGGATTGTACTCTGCCTACTTCACATCTTACTACTACTACAATTTGCTAGAAAGAAACCCCGAGTTTTACTCAAGACAAAGATAAGTGACTGGATTAGTAATTCTGTAAAATTGAATCAGTAACAACTGTTTAATAAGCCAGAAAATCTTTAAAAAAGAAAAAAAAATGGTATGATTAACCATCCTAATGTTTGCTTTGTCAATTGCAAGTTGTTATTCCCCAAATTGACTAACTCTGTCTCCAGTCAACAAACTGGCCAGGAAGGAAAACTGACACCAAGACACAGACAAAGGGTAGTCACCTTTGGGTCTCCCATTAGGTTTCTTTCATCTTCACCAAGTTTAACTTAGTCTGTGAAATAAGTGTTTTTTTTTTTTTTTTTTTTTTTTTTTCTGTTTATAAAAGAGAGATGGATCTCAAGAGCATTATGCTAAGGGAAACCAGATGTAAAAGACTTTATGATTACATTTACATAAAATATTAGAAAAAGCAAAATGACAATCAGAGTTAGCAGATCAGTGGCTGCCAGATTTTTGATGGGAGAAAGGAGACTGTAATTGTAAGAAGTGAATTTTCTTGATGGAAATGTTCTACATCATGATTGTGGTGGCTGTTTTACAACTGCATACATTCTTTGGAAGCATTGAATAATAAAACTAAAATAAGTGAATTGTATTGTGTGTGAATTATAATCAATAAAAAAACTAAAAAAGTATTTAGTGAATTGTCTGTCCTTTATACAGAGTTTATCTTAAAGAGATTAATTTTACCCAAACATTCTAAAATTTCTAAGGATCTGTACACTATAAAACAACTAAAACAGTTGTCTCTTGGACAAATATCAGCTATACGTACATTTTACTCCAAAAAAGGTTAGAATAATTTTATATTTTATAATAAAAAATGAAATAATCTACACTTGATAAATTTATGTTATAAAAATATACATTTAAAATTTTAGTTTTTAATATATTTTATATTTTATTGGTTGCTCATAAAGTATCCTAAAGAAGTAACAAGATTTTCTTGTATTTTCTAAAATTCCAGATAAAATATTTATAGCAATGATTTCTATTCAAATTTCTAAAATTCAGCTCCACTTGTGGTATAGTTTGGCTCCGTGTCCCCACGCAAATCTCAACCTGAATTGTAATCCCTATGTCAAGGGAGGGACTTGGTGGGAGGTGATTGGATCATTGAAGTGGTTTTCCCCATACTGTTCTCATGATAGTGAGTAAATTCTCAAATGATCTGATGGCTTAAAAGTGTTTGGCAGTTTTCTAGCACTTCCTGCCACCACGTAAAATATGCCTTGCTTCCCCTTCACTTTTCACCATGATTTTAAGTTTCCTGAGGCCTCCCTAGCCATGTGGAACTATGAGTCAATTAAATTTCTTTTCTTTACAAACTACCCACTCTCAGATAGTTCTTTATAGTGGTGTGAAAACAGCACTATAAAGAAAATTGGTACCAGAATAGTGGGGCACTACTATAAAGATAACCTGAAAATGTGGAAGCAACTTTGGAACTGGGTAACAGGCAGAGATTGGAACAGTTTGGAGGGCTCAGAAGAAGACAGGAAAATGTGAGAAAGTTTGAAACTTCCTAGATACTTGTTGAATGATTTTGATCAAAATGCTGATAGTGATAATGGACAATGAAGTTCAAACTAAGGTGGTCTCTGATGGAGATGTGGAACTTCTTAGGAACTGGAGCAAAGGTGAATCTTGTTATACTTTAGCAAAGAGACTGGCAGCATTTTGCTTCTGCCCTATGGATCTGTGCAACTTTGAACTTGAAAGAAATGATTTAGGGAATCTGGCAAAATAAATTTCTAAGCAGCAAAGCATTTAAGATATCACTTGACTTTTTCTGAAGGCATATAGTTACATGCATTCACAAAGACATGATTTGACTTTGGAGCTTATGTTTAAAAGAGAAGCAGAGTATAGAAGTTTGGAAAATTTGCATTTTGACCGTGCAGCAGAATAGAAAAATCCATTTTCTAGGGAGAAATTCAAGCTTTTATCTGCAGAAATTTACATAAATAAAGGGAAGCTGAATGTTAAGAGCCAAGACAATCAGGAAAATGTCTCAGGACATTTCAGAGACATTCACGGTAGCCCTTCCCATCAAATGCCTAAAGTTCTAGGAGAGAAAAATGATTTCCTGGGCCAGGCCCATGGCCTTCCTGCTCTATGCAGCCTCAGGATATAGTGCCCTATATCCCAGCTGCTTCAGCTCCTTTCGTGGCTAAAAGAGGACAAGGTACAGCTCAGTCCATTGCTTCAGAGACTGCAAGCCCTAAGAATTTGGCAGTTTCAACATGGTGTTCAGCCTGTGGGTGTGCAGAAGACAAGAGTTGAAGTTTAGAAGCCTCCACCTAGATTTCAGAGGATGTATGAAAATACCTAGATGTCCAGGTAGAAATCTGCTGCAGAGGTGGGGCCCTCATGAAGAACCTCCGCTACCACCAAACTGAAGGGAAATGTGGGATTAGAGCCCCCACACAGAGTCTCCACTGGGGCACTGCTTAGTGGTGCTGTGAATAAATGGCTACCATCCTCCAGATCCCAGAATGATAGATCCAGTGATTGCTTGAACCATGAGACTGGAAAAGCCTCAGGTACTCAACATTAGACCCTGAAAGCTACTTCAGGGGCTGTACCTTGCAAAGCCACAAGGATGAAGCTGTCCAACACCTTGGAGCACACTCCTTGCTTCAGCATGTCCTGGCTGTGTGACAGGGATTCAAAGGAGACCATTTCAGAGTTTTAAAATTTAATGACTGCCCTGATGGGTTTTGGACTTACATAGGGCCTGTATCCCCTTTGTTTTGTCCAATTTCTTCCATTTGGAATGGGAACATTTACCCAATGCCTATATCACTATTGTATCTTGGAATTAACTAACTTGTTTTTGATTTTACAGGCTCATAGGTGGGAGGGACTTGCTTTGCTTGTCTCAAATGAGATTTTGGATTTGGACTTTGGAGTTAGTGATGAAATGAATTAAGACGCTGGGATACTGTTGGGAGGCATAATTGTGTTTTGAAATGTGAGGAGGATATGAGATTTAAGAGGGATCAGGGGAAGAATGATATGGTTTGGCTCTGTGTCCCCACTCAAATCTCATCTCAAATTGTAATTTTTATGTGTTAAGAAAGAGACCTCATAGAGGGTAATTGGATCATCGGGGTGATTTCCCCTATGATTTTTTCATAATAGTGAGTGAATTCTCACAATATCTGATGGTTTACAAGTGTTTGGCAGTCCCCCACTCCCTCCTGATGCTATGTAAGACATGCCTGGTTGTCCCTTTGCCTTCTGTCATGATTGTAAGTTTCCTGAGGCTTCCCCAGTCATGTGAAAAATTGAGCAAATTAAACCTCTTTTCTTTATAAACTACCCAGTCTCAGGTAGTTCTTTATAGCAGTGTAAAAATGGACTAATATAACTTGTCAAAAGCAGAACATGCGTTTGACAAAATTAAACACCGATCATGATGAACACTCTCAGTAATTCAGAAATAGAGTGAACTGCCTCAATTAGATAAAGAGAATCTATATAAACCCACAGCTAACATTACACTTTATGGTGAGAAACTAGATACTTTGATCCTAGTATTTAGGAACAAGACAAGGATGCCCCCATTACCATTTCTATATAACAATATAATATATTTCATGGTTAATGAAATAAAGAAATGTGCCTACATTAATTGGAAAGAAAGAAATACTACTGTATGTTCACCTTAACATAATTGTTTATGTATAATATTCCAAGGAATGAACAAAATAAATTCCTGAAACTAATAGTCATAACAAGGTTATAGAAAAGAAGACTTCTATATAAAAGTCAATTGCTTTTTTATACTATCAATGAACAATTGTTAGTTGAAATTAAAAATGTAAAATTAAATTTACATGAACAATACAACATTAAATAGATATGAGCACAACAAAAATGTACAGAATAAGTGTTAGAAAAATTATAACACTCTAATGAAAGAAATCAAAGAACATCTAAATTAAAGGATAATATTCTTTATCCTTAGATTGGAAAATTCAATATTATTAAGATTTTAATTATTCCCATATAGATGCATAGGTTCTATACAATGCTAATTGCAATCCCAATTAAGCTATTTTATTGATAACAGCAAATTAAATCTAAAGTGTATATAAAAACATGAAAAAAACCCCAAGATTAGTTAACACTATACTTAAAAAGAGCAAAGTTGAGAGACTATCACTACCCAATTTTAAGACTCATCATAAAGCTACAGTATCAAGACAGTATCAAGTGTGGAACTGGCAAAAGAATAGACAAAAAAATCAATGGAATGGAATAGAAAGCCTAAAACTAGCCCCAGTCATACATTTTCAACTCATCTTTAAGAAAGGCACCAAAACTATTCAAAGGTTAAAGACAATTTATAAATGGTGCTGGAAAATTTGAAAATAAGTAGGCAAAAACAATAAATGCAGACACTGGTTTTATGCCTTTTCCAAAAAATTACTCATACTAGATTGATTATTTACCAGAATTGTAAAAGGTAAAAGTATACTGCTTCTAGAACCCAATATAGAAGATATAAGAGACCTTGAGTTTGGTGTTGAGGTTTTAGATACAATACAAAAAGTACAATTCATGCAAGAAAAAATATTGATAAGTTGGGCTTTACCAACTTTAAAAACTTTTCCTCTGTGAAAGACCCAGTTAGAATGAAAACAGAAACCCAGACAGGAAGAAAGTATTTGAAAAACACAAGCCTGATCAAGGAAGTATACCTAAATATGGAGAGGACATTGTATATCTCAAAATAGCTAAGAATGAATTTCAAATTTTCAAGCCCCCAAAATGATCAGCATTTGAAGTGGTAGATGTTTTTTTTTGCCTTCATTTAATTATTTTATATTGTATTCATAAATTGTAACATTACTTAATACCCCATAAATATATACAAATGTAACTTGTTAATTTACAATAAAATAAATAAAACTGACAAAGTAATGAATTAAAAGAAAAACTGAGAAACTGAAAACTAGATTGGATCCTGGAACATAAAAAGACATCCATGTAAATACTGGTTAAGCACAGGAGACCATGAGGTTGTTACAAAGATATTCCTGAGAAAAACTTTAGACAGATCTAATCCCTGCAAGCCTTGACATTTGCATTCATCCCTGTGGGGCTTATATTGCCCAGTTGCAGCAAGCATCATTCTAAGTCAGTTTGGAGAGAAACCATCACCTTTGATATTGAACACCTGACTTGCTTTCAATAAGAATTCCGTCAAGTAGTTTTAGCCAGAATCCCTCATCCTCACTCCTGATATTCCCTCTGAGTACTTTTCCATCCACTGTCCCTACCCTGCTTCTTAGCTATCCAGCCCCATCTGCCCATGGTATATTCAGAATTAATCCAAGTTCTATACTGAGGTTTCTTTTACCATATTGCAATAATTCTTGTATAAAATCTATTTTTACCACTTTACTGTCTGGTGTTTTCTTTAACAGTTGGTAAACTATTCTGTATGATACTTAATAATGAATCCATGACATTATGTGTCCCATAGAACTGCAGAATACAAAACGTGAACTTTTATGTAAACTGTGGTATTTAGTTACCAGTAAAGTATAAATATTGGTTCATTAATTGTCGTAAAGGTCCCACACAAGTGCAAGATATTAGTAATAGGGAAATATGTGTGTGTGAGAGAGAGAGGGATAGATATAATAAATCTCTGCACTATCTGATTAATTTTTTGGTAAGTTTAAATCTGTTCTAATAAAATGGTGAAGCCATCGACTTATCTGGAAAAAAAGGTCTTATCTTTTGATCAAGAGCCAAATTATGTATGTATATACCCCTAATATGCAGATGTTGCATAGGCAGTTGTAGCTGGATTTCAGAAGAGGGTGCTTAGTTAGAGATAGAGATATAAGCGTTATTTAGAGCAATGACAATAAATGCAATCTCCAAGGCTGAAATTATAGAATGAAAGTAACACAATAGCAAGATTGTTTCTGAAGAAACCAAACATTTGAAATTGGGAACATGAGTAGGTGTAGGCAAAATGTAAATAACATTGATTTGAGAAATAAGAAGAAAATAAGAATGAGATATCAAAGTGCAGAATTGCTTATGCCAGACTTAGACTCCAGATATTTTTTCAGTTGAAACAGGAAAAGTCATATTATACTATGCTGCCAGGAAAACTTCCATCAGTGTATTAGTATGTAAAACACTGTCAAATGTACACAAAAGACAAGTAGAATTTTCATCTTTTTGGAGGCTGGGCGCAGTGAATCACTCATGTAATCCCAGCACTTTGGGTGGCTGAGGTGGGCGGATCACCTGAGGTCAGGAGTTTGAAACCAGCCTGGACAACCTGGTGAAATCCCTTCTCTATTTAAAAGAAGAAGAAGAAAAAAAGAATTTTCATCTTTTTGAAAAATAATCCAACCCTAATAAATAATTTTACCTAAGAGAACATACACACCAATTAATGATTTTGTGCATATATATAATTTTTTTGAGGCAGATTCTCACTTGTTGCCCAGGCTAAAGTGCAGTGGCATGATCTTAGCTCACTGCAACTTCCATTTCTGTATCAAGTGATCCTCTCACCTCAGCCTCCCAAGTAGCTGAGATTACAAGGGCATGACACCATACCTGGCTAAATTTTGTATTTTTAGTAGAGATGAGGTTTTTCTATGTTGACCAGGCTGATCTTGAACTCATGACCTCAAGTGATCTGCCTGCCTCAGCCTCCCAAAGTGCCAGGATTACAGGGGTGAGCCACTGCACCAGGCCTGTCTTAATAGCCTCTTATTTTATTCCATAAAACTCACTATTCTTTCAAGTTCTTCAATTTTCTACCCAAAAGAAAGTGTTGGAAACTGACCTGCTTACCATAGTAAGCTCTCAAATAGTGGTTTTTCATTAACTCTATTAGACCTTTAGATATTAACAACAAAGAAAAAGTGTGTGAAATTCTTTCAAGGTGTGTGCATTGTGTTTTCAAAATAATCTGATGAATTCACTCATTTATCAGTATATTACATAATAGAATAGCCTTATATCTGTTCCTAATTTTAAGAGTGTATGTTATATATTTTATTTGGGTTAACTTGTTTGTGTTTAGATCTTGTGATGTCTACAGTAATATCATTAGTTGAAAAACAATACACAGTTAAGTATTCTACTAAATCAGTTTATTCAAGCAAACATTAGTAATTTGTGGTTTAATACAATAGCTCCTTAAATTATTAAGTGTTTAATACTATAGTAAGTTTTTCTTATCCCCCTTTAGTTAAAAGACAAATAGAAACTTACATTTATGGCAACACAAAATATAACAGATACAGATTACACTTAATTTTTTTTGTTAAACTTGTACCCAAAACATACAAAATTTCCTTCTTTTTTCCTCTTTAAATAAAGTAAAATATTGAATATAGTGCCATATTCACAAAAGTAACTGCAAATATATCTTCAAATCTTCAGGTTTCCTTGAAAATCAACAACAATCAGAGAAACTACATGTTGTCTGTATTAAACTATACTTTTCATCAAAATAAAACAAAACATATTTAGAATTAATGAAAAATTATGTCCACATTCCTGAGAAAAAGACTTTATATTCTCTTTAGATTTAGCAGCATAGATATCACTGGAGTGTCATTTTCGGTAGAAAATTCAATGAAATCGAAAAAAGAAGATTGTCATATGAAGAAGACCCAATGGGAAGTGAGAGGGTGAAGCCTGCATAATGTTTTTTCCCCTAAATATTTCTGCCTTAGACTGGAATAGTAGACTGTCTTACATCTGGAAAGAACGCAATAGAAAACAAGAGCAGTGAAAGCCCCCTGAACAGTGTAAGGACAAAGATTCATTTAACAACGGACACGGTAGAGAAGGTGGAAGATGTGCTGTGATTGGGCAGCATTGGCTTTAGTGACAGCAGTCATTTCTACTGCAGGCTTTCTTCAGCAGTATTTGGCTACTAGAGTCTGTCTGTGGCTTGTAGGTGGTGGGGTCAGTTCAGACTGGATTTTTAATGAGAAAGTAATGGAAAAAGAAAAACATGTTGGGATTAAGTGTTAGTTTATTGTGGCTGCTGTAACAATGAGCACCCATTTGGTGGCTTAAAACAATGAACATTTGTCTTTTACAGTTATGGAGGTCAGAGTCTAAAACCAGTCTGAATTAGGCAGAAATCAAAGGATTCACAGGTCCACTCTCCTTTTGAAGGCTCCGGGGAAACCTGTTCCTTACTTCTTCCTGCGTCTGGTGGCTGCAGGCATTCCCTGCACCTTTTTATCAGAGATTCACTCCAATCTCTGCCTCTTTTGTCACATTGCCTTCTCATCTATGTGTGTCAAATCTCCCTCTCCCTTTCTCTGATAAGAATACATGCTATTGCATTTAAGAACCACTTGGAAAATCTGGGATAAACTTCCCATTTTTAGATCATTAACTTTATTATATTAGAAAAGACACTTTCCCCAAATAAATGTGTTAATAGTTACAGTTTCCAGGAGTTAAATCTTGGAATCTGGGGGCCATTACTGGCCTGCACAGGGTATTTGATGATGATTTCAAGGATCAAAGTAATCTGGAACCTAAGCTAGATGAAAAAGAAAGAAAGAAGAGGGTTAAAACATGGAAAAGAAGACAACTGTGAATCATACAATGAATATATTAAGAAAATAAAAATCAGATGCTAAGCTGTACAAGATATTTTAATGTATGCTAAAAATACATACATATTAATGTGCATATACAGTATATAAATTTTTGCAAATATGTTAACAGTGATTTTTTTTTTCTTGGTGGTGCTATTGAAGTGATCCTTATATTTATTTAGTTTGTATTGTCTCTGTGTTAGCATAACCAAAATCTAAACTTAAAAAAAATCCCTGCACCTTTTTATCTCACATATGATGAAGTCTTTTTGATGGTCTTTGCAATATAATTATATTTCACGTGAAACATTGGAGGAAAATCTGACATTGTGAATCAAATAGTGTAATAAGGTCAGAAACATAGACTCCATTAAACCAAGACAATGTCTTAAGTTGGAGCAACACAAACTTCTTACATCTAAGAATTTGTCATCAAAGATAAAAACATCATGTAGTCCTCACTACCAGTGGAGTTGAACATCAATAATCAAATAGTAGAGGGAGTGGGGGTTAACTGTAGCAAAAAGTTGGTAGTTTATTGCCCCTAACTTCAATCCTCCTTCATTGCTGGTAGATGTAATTCTTCAGCTCCTCCCTGTTCTCAGTGAGGGTCTCTCACTTGAGGCTCTTCATGTAAAAGGGATATTAGTGCAAAATACTAATAAGCATTCTAATTATAAGTAGTCTGAGCACTAAGGTGATTGCTTAGTACTGTAAGCTGGGAAATACGTAGTTTGAATATAGAAGTGTCAAAAACATTTAGTTTGGGAAGTATTATAGGAAGGTTGATGAAAAGGCAATGGTTCGAAGTGATGTTTTCTAATTCTTTTAAAACATCATGCAAGAAATGAGGCAGTAATTCAATGCAAGCCAAGAGGTAAGAATAGTAATTTAAAAAGTAATTTTTCCAAAAAGAAAAGTTAAGCTAAAAAAAAAAGAAGTAATTTAGAGCAGTATTGATCCAAGGGAATGAAATTGAATGACGACAACATTCTATTCCAGTTAAAAGACAATGTAATTAAATTGGTTTTATTGGAGACATCCAGCAAGATGGATTTTAGTGAAGATAATTATTGACATGTTATATTTGGGAAATAGACAACTGAATTAGTATGTTCCTCCGTCATTATTATGCATTAATGGTATTAATTTGTTTGTTCTGCAAAGATGGTACATATATGTTTAATATCATTTAGTTTTCTAACTAAAAATATTTGCACTACTGATTTTTATCAACATTATGTGGTGATGATGAAATAGTTTCTTTGAATTTGAAGAGTTACTGTAAACGTTCACACTTTTTTTCTAAATGTGTGATTACCCTTAGAGGGCCTTATTTGTTGTCTTACAAAATGTTAACAGAACCTCAAAGTGACAATATTCTCTTTATTTTTAAATAAAATGAAGGGCATGTTCTGATTGCTCACAGGCTCTTGTCTCCGAATTTGCTGACATTTTAAATTCAAATGTCAAACTTAATAGTGATGCAAGGGAATGTTTTCATAATGAATTGAATAGATGAACTTTTGAAAGAAGTTTATTATGGTCAGTGGGTTAACAAAATGCCAGAAATTCAGAATGACTTTGGAAAATATAATTTTGTATAATTATCTACAGAATAAATGGTTTCTAACATAGAGAATAACTTATTCTCAATTAATCACACTCAAATATATTTTCTCTACAGTGTTGTGATTACATGAGGATTAACTGATAGGTGAGATATGCACATCTTAACTCCTCAAATATTTCAAGGAGGATGAGGATTTTTATGCACATTTATGCCTAGGGCTGTGCTTCTTAAGCATTAATGTACATAGGAATAGCCTGGAGGTTCTGCCTCTGATTCAGTAAGTCTCTTTCCAGCTCCAAGATTCTGCATTTTTAGACAGCTCCCAGGTTAGACTGCTGCTGCTGATTCACAGACCACATTTTTTGAGTAGCCCAAGGCCCCACCCCACAGTGCATCACACACAGCTCTCTATGTTGAGCAAAATTATCATCAGACATGAAAATAAAGCATGACAATCAAAGCTTATTACTCAAATGGAAAGCAACTTATTTTATTTATGTATTTATTATTTATTTAAATTATTTTTAAAGTAGAATGCAAGTCAGAAAGCAGCTTATAGTCGGACGGCAGGTTTTGAAGCTAAAGTTCACGAATGTGATTTAATGGTCAAACTAAATGTTCTGTTCTTAGTCATAATTTCTTATGAGTTGATGTGTTGTCCCCTGCAACTGTAGAAAAAGTCATTGTTTTACAGAACAATGACATTGGAAGAAATAAATAGTGTCCATTTTATTAAAGGTAGATGTGCTTTTTGTTGCTTGTAAAGTGTATGTGTTCAGATGTGAAAAGATACATGGTCTCCCTTTTATACTTACTCACTATAGGCAGTGATGCTAGAAATACATTTATTTTTTTTTCCTAGAAATTGGAATGAAACAGATTAAATGTAGCTTTACAAAGGTGGTCAAATGCATTTTCAACAATTGTACCAGTACAAATAAATATAAGCATCTTCAGCATTTAAAAATAGGTTATGGAAATCAATAATTAAAACTAAAAATAGATTGTGGAAATCAATCATTAGAAACAATTTAAATATGTTTCTGAAAGTACACAAATAAAATATACTGAATTGGTAATATTTTGGGTGCCAGTAGTCAAATAGTATAATATGTATGTGTGAGAGGGTAGATTGGAAGTGAAAGAACAAAAATCATACACAAAGAGACAGCATAGTATAGTTTTTTTAAAGTGTCCAGTAATTCTGTAGCCTGGGGCAAATTACTTCCATTCTGTGTCCTTAAATTTTCTCATCTACACAACAGAGATAATTATAACTGCCTCAAAGTGTTGTTCTATATATGAATACATGTAAAATCTTAGGACAATGCCTGGAAGATAGTATATTCTGAGTAAATGTCAATGAATTAGTTCGTTCAGACTGCTGTAACAAAATACCATAGACAGGGTTGCTTATAAACAACAGAAACTTACAAAAAAAAATCTGATGGCTGAGAAGTCCAAGATCAAGGCCAGAAGATTCAATGTTTGTTGTGGGCCTCTTTCCTGGTTCATGGATTTCAGTCGTTCTCTGTCCTCACCAGGTGGAAAAGGGTAAGGCAGCTCTCTCTCTCTGGGACCTCTTATAAATAGGGCTATGCCCTCCTGACCTATTCACTTTCCAAAGACCTCACTTCCTAATACCATTAGTTAATGGGTTAATATGTAAACGTATGAATTTTGGGGAGACACGACTATTCAGGTCACAACATTTAGCTACTATTATCTAAATTTTTGCTAAAATTAAAAGTTTCTTTTTGAAGAATCAGTATTTCTTTTTTTTTTTTCTTTTTCTTTTTCTTTCTTTTTTTTTTTTTTTGAGACAGAGTTTCGTTCTTGTTACCGAGGCTGGAGTGCAATGGCGCAATCTCGGCTCACCGCAGCCTCTGCCTCCTGGGTTCAGGCAATTCTCCTGCCTCAGCCTCCTGAGGAGCTGGGATTAGAGGCATGCGCCACCATGCCCAGCTAATTTTTTGTATTTTTAGTAGAGACGGGGTTTCACCATGTTGATCAGGATGGTCTTGATCTCCTGACCTCGTGATCCACCCGCTTCAGCCTCCCAAAGTGCTGGGATTACAGGCTTGAGCCACCGTGCCTGGCAAGAATCAGTATTTCTAAGTGATATTTGTGAATGTCTATTGAGATATTTTATAAGCCCTTCAAAATCAATGTCTTCAAATCCGTACCTATCAAGTTCAGCATTAATACTCTCTCTGCTTGTTTGCTGCCAACTCCTGCCCCCAACAAATACATGATCAATAAAACCTTTGACCAAGCAAAGGTGAGTTTATTAGATCTAATATAATAACAGAGGACATCACTTAGATAGAAACTCAATACAACCTTGAAATAGAGACTTTGGAAAAAGATACTGATATGGATTGAAAGGTGGGAAGCTGATTGGGATTGAACAAAGTTTATGGCCTAATAATTTGGGACTGGCAGGTACAGATGGCAGCAGGGTGGTTAAAATGAGTCTCAATAAATAAACAGCTGCCTGTTAAGGGAGTTCTTTGCCCAGGTTGGCAATCTATTGTCCAGAGAAAAACTGCTGTCTCAGAAGAAATATTGTCTCTATAAATTGATTTTCAGAAATTTTATGGAGCCAACAGTAAAAAATTTGTGAGTTATTGCTTTATATTTCTGACTGAGAGAGTTTCATTGAATGAATGGTTAAGTCATGTTGACACAGGTGTCAGTTTTTACATCCAATAGTGTGTGAAGGTAATCTTAATTCTGATGCCTAAAGTTCTCATGTCTTAATGATTGTCATGCCTATCTTTCAGATATCGATCCCTAAGTGACAACAACCAAAATACATTATATTCCCCAGCTGGGCTTCTTTTCTCATTCATATGCCTAGTTTACATCAACTATTTGCCAGATAGCTCTGGAAGACTCTATCTTCTCTATTGATGTCAGGTTTTATGTAACTTTATCCTCAGTATCAATACTCATTGTTCTTCAAACAGCATCTATAATCATTAAAATATAATCCCAGTATTATCATTCCATTACTTAATATCCTCTTTGTCTATAGGATGAAACACATTCTGTTTCTCAGGAAATAAGACTGTATAACTTATGTGGTAATCAGTTTTACAGGCTTAACTTCTTCCTTGCTCAGTAGGTACCTAAAAGTCCCACTTCCCCTTCCCTTTCCCTTTCCCCTTCCTCTTCCCCTTCCCTTTCCCCTTCCCCTTCCCTTTCCTCTTCCTTTTCCCTTTTCCTTCCATTTCCTCTTCCCTTCCCATCTTTCCCTTCCCTCCCCTCCTCTCCCCTCCCCTGTTCTCTCCATTCCTTTTTCCTTCCTTTCTTCTTTCTTTTTCTTCCTTTTCTTTCCTTCCTCTTTTTCTTCTTGTTCTTTCTTCCCCTTTCAACTCCTCCTCTTCCTCTTCCTCCTTCTTTATCCTCCTCCTCCTTCTTATTCTTCTTTCTTCCCTTTTTTCTTGCTTTCATACCTCTGTTCTTAGTCTGATTCCTAGTGAGCTAAGATACCTTCCCTGGTGTACTCACACCAATAACTTAGAAATCCCTCTGTTATAAGAAAAAAAACAAAAACAAAAACAAAAACAAAAAACAACTCCATCAAAAAGTGGGCAAAGGGTATGAACAGACAATTTTCAAAATAAGACATTTATGTGGCCAAAAAACATATTAAACAAAACCTCATCATTACTGGTCATTAGAGAAATGCAAATCAAAACCACATTGAGATACCACCTCACGCCAGTTAGAATAGTGATCATTGCTGGGCGCGGTGGCTCAAGCCTGTAATCCCAGCACTTTGGGAGGCCGAGGCGGGTGGATCACGAGGTCAAGAGATCGAGACCATCCTGGTCAACATGGTGAAACCCTGTCTCTACTAAAAATACAAAAAATTAGCTGGGCATGGTGGGGCGTGCCTGTAATCCCAGCTACTCAGGAGGCTGAGACAGGAGAATTGCCTGAACCCAGGAGGCGGAGGTTGCAGTGAGCCGAGATTGCGCCATTGCACTCCAGCCTGGGTAACAAGAACGAAACTCTGTCTCAAAAAAAAAAAAAAAAAAAAAAAAAGAATAGTGATCATTAAAAAATTAAGAGACAACAGATCCTGGAAAGGATGTGGAGAAATAGGAACACTTTTACACTGTTGGTGGGAGTGTAAATTATTTCAACCATTGTGGAAGACAGTGTGGTGCTTCCTCAAGGATCTGTAAATAGAAATACCATTTGACCCAGCAATCCCATTACTGGATATATATCCAAAGGATTATAAATCTTTCTATTGTAAAGACAACATGCACCTGTATGTTTATTGTGATGCCATTTAGAATAGCAAAGACTTGGAACCAACCCAAATGCCCATCTATGATAGACTGGTTAAAGAAAATGTGGCATATATACACCACAGTATACTAGGCAGCCATAAAACAAGGATGATTTGACATCCTTTGCAGGGATATGGATCAAACTGAAAACCATCATTCTCAACAAACTGACACAGGAACAGAAAACTAGACAACTCATGTTCTTACTCATAAGTGGGTGTTGAACAATGAGATCACAGAGACACAGGGAGGGGAACATCATAGACTGGGACCTGGGTGGAGGGTCGTAGGGGAGGAATAGCAAGGAGTTGGGGGATTGGGGACAGATAGCATTAGCAGAAATACCTAATGTAGATGATGGGGCGATGGATGTAGCAAACCACCACCATGAACGTGTATACCTATGTAACAAACCTGCACAATCTGCACATGTACCCCAGAACTTAAAGTATAATAAATAAATTTTTTTAAAAAAGAAACATCCTTGTTATATAAATAGTGATGTCAAAATAAGCTTTTCATTTATTCAAGTGTCTTGTCTGAGAAAAAGGTAAGAGTTGGCTGCTACAGGTGAGAAAAATTAGATGACACTTTAGCCTTATGCATCCTCTTGTACAAGTAATCAAATAAGAGTTGTTGGAATAGAGGTCATTTCCATTTGCCACTGGTGCCATATTTGATGAACTGTGGTCACATTGGCAGAGGCTTGGCTGTGGAGGGTTATGGGGAGGCATGGAAATGAATGATATTAAAGGAATAGTCTACCTGGTTAATAACAATATCTAGCATTGAGATGAATTTGTGGAATTCCCACATCTTCATATAGCTATTGATATCCTGGACCACTTTGACATAGAGATGTCTTGAGTGTAGGCAACTATTACAGCAAAGGTAATGGGGACACATGTGTAATATTTTTCAGATACAGAGCTATTTGTCTGGGACTAGGGAAAAATGCGTTCATGTGAATTGACTTTCATATCAACTTCCCAACAAGCCATTCAAGAATGTCCTCCATCTGTACTTGGAACAGGTTTGCAGATCACTGTCCCTAGAAATATCAGGAGGTGTTCAGAGTGTAAAGAATATGCCCAGCGTGAATTTTAAAAAGAACATTGATGATCTGGAGGTTAGAAACCCAGTGAAGTTTCCTATCCCTACAGAGAAGGCTGTGGTGTATCCTATCCTGTGTAGCTGTGTGTAGAAACCTCTGTCATTTAAAATCATTACCTGAATTAAGAAAATTAGATTATGTCCCTGTGTTTATTACTAGGTCACAAAATGAGTGGTGTATGTGTGTGTGTGTGTGGGGTGTGTGTGTGTGTGTGTGTGTGTGCATGCTTGAGATTGGTGGATGAATAAGATAAAAAAGGAAAATGGGGCCAAGATTGAACCTCTAAGATATGTGTTGGGAAGCCAGATGTTTAATCATGTTGTTTACAAAATAATATAAAAATAATGAAAAGAATCTGATTTAGTCATGTTAGTATTAGGCATATAAATCTTGGACCTTTTTGGATCACATGATATTGAAAAATATAGCTAAGATTACCCATGATTTTCTAAATTAGCATGCCTGAAAAAAATTTGGTTAAAATTCATCCACTGTTTTACTGGTTTGTACAAAAACTCTCCAGTCACCATTAGGTTCTGTAAGGTAATGTGTAATTCATTCCAGCTTCATCATTTTGTTTTTTATAATAATTGTTCTTGTGCATAGAATCATAGAGAAAAGTAGGTCATCCATTTGACTTCCTGCAAAGTACCTTAGGGAGAGAGGGATAAAATGCAGGTTTTGTAGCTCTCAATAGAATCATGTTAATGATTTTTAGTGGTTTGAACTTTGTGCTGTGATGAATATAATTTGGCTGTGTCATATCGTCTTTGACTATTTCCAGGCATCTAATACAGGTCAGATTAGATCAATATTAGTAGAAGCTATTTTGAACTGTGGACTAAAGAAGAATGATTCTGAGTTTGGGTTGCCTTTAAGACTGTGCAATAGTGTTTAATAAGGCAGACATGCTAATGTTAGGACATTGACAATACTGCTTCCAGTATCATTGGAAATGATGACACAGCATACACAGCAAAATATATGACTTAGGAAGCCAACTGTACTGTATATGATATGACTATATAGAAATTGTTGTTAGAGACATTTTCATGGAAATTATAATTCTGAAATTTGGTGAAACATGGAAGATGCTGGACCTCTAGTCCTGGGGACAAGGCCAGGTTCTTTTGTGTTAGCCAACAATATTTTTGTTCATTTTTCACATATATTTGTTAAAGGAAAAAACATTTTTCTGCATCTAATGTAGTCCTCTAGATTATCAGGGTCTACTTTTAATATCCTGATAGAAAACAGGGGAGAATTTCTACATTTAGGGATTTTAAAAATGGGCTAAGACCTAACAGCCAATTGAAGCAGCAATAATATATAATAACATTGTTTATAATCACTTTGTGAAAACCACTTAATTTACTGAATTGTGAATATATGAAGTCTTATATTGATGCCACTTCTCATGTAGGGAAAATATGAATGTTACAGTTCACGTTTTCAATGTGATGTGGCTATAAAATAACAGTTCCTGGCTTTAAGACTGCTGTATCAAAAATCCATTGCAAGTATTATTACTGAATTTTTACAAAGACTCTTTGGAAGTCTCTATATATTCCAATATGTTGTATTGCTTTAACCATTTCTGCAATTGTGCATGCAATTGTTTTCAGAATCAGTAGCAAAACTTCTTTCACTTTTATTATATTAAATATTTTCATTTTATTAAAATAGTAGATCCTAATTCCAGAAAATTTAGAACATTTAGAAAAGCATAAAAAATAATTAAAAATACCTGTAAAATAGGTTTTGATAGGTGGAAATAATAGCTATAAATATATTTATATATTTCCTACCAATATAGTACTTGGCTAACTACTATTATTAATATGGCTTATATATAATATATATGTGTGTATGTGTATTGGTGTGTATATATGCATATATAATTTAGATCATACTGTCTATATATACTGTTTATATTAATACTCTAAACATTTTTGAAAACATTTAAAAAGTATGACTGCATAAGCCAATGTTAGGTCATTTATAACTACACTCAAAGTGATTCTTCCAGTATAAAAATTGAGGTGCATATTCTGAAATACTTATATTTGTGCATACTTCATAATTTTCTTAAGATATTTGCTATTAGAGAAATTTGAAAGCCAAGTAGAATAAAATTTTCATAGATCTCCAAAACCATTCTGCCACATTACATTTTGAAGAGTGCAATGAACTCTGCTGACTCATAACCCAAGATCTGTTTTCAACTATCTTTTTGTTTGTTTGTTTTTGGAGACAGGGCTTCAGTCTAGTCCCCAGAATGGAGTGCAGTGGCTCCATCTTAGCTCCCTGCAACTTCAGGTTCCTGGTCTCAAGTGAGTCTCCATCCTCAGCCTCCTGTGTAGCTGGGACTACAGGCACAAGCCACCAATGCCCGACTAATTGTTGTATTTTTTGTAGTGGCAGGATTTTGCCATGTTGTCCAGCCTCGTCTCCAACTCCTGAGCTCAAACAATCCGTCCGCCTTGGCCTTCCAAAGTGTTGGGATTATAAGTGTGAGTCACCATGCCTGTTCTCAACTATCTTATATTAAACAAGGATGTAATTTATTAAGGTTGTGAAAGGTGTCAAATGGCTATAAGAAAAATTCCAAGCCAATCACAGCTTGGCCAGGCCTGATAGTGTAAACAGCTGAATCTCCTGTAGAAGTCACATTTAGAATCAGTATGTGAGATAAATTAACTCCTAACTCTTTCCGGCCACTTTTAGGAATCTCTTCTTTGTCTTGCCTTTTGCCTTTATAGTTGTAATGTGACTGAAATTATTTATGAGTCTCAGTAGGGGGAAAATGCTTTTTGTTATTTAATACAAAATAAAAATTTATTTGGTATTAAGTCTAATGAATATTAACATTCATGGAAGAAAAAATCTCGCTTGGAAGATAAGTATAATTTTTCACTGGTAAAGCAAAGAATTCAATATCTTTTAAACTATCTAAAGTTTTTAAAAAAGAAGTTCTGGAAATATTTTGATTGGATTACGTGTGCAGATTCCTAAAGCTGACTGCTCTTCAGGTAACCCTTCTCATTTGAGATTTCAAATCCCATGGATGTATTCAGTGAGGGAGATGAAAGAAAAGAGTTGCCTTAATAAGATAGAAATAAATAAAAGTAAAGATACAAATGGTACAAGAATGAGAAAGTGAGATACAAAGAGAAGAGAGACAGAGACAGAGAGACAGAAATGGAAATGCCATATTTTCAGTGACTTTGAAAATGTTGTAGAAAAACGGTGTATAGTTTACTGTTCTCATTTCATTTCACTTGATGATCTTTAACTCCTGCTCTTTTTATTTCCCTTCTGATAGGAAAAAAAATCTTCCCTTACCTTAGCCTATTAATGTATGCAAGCAGAGTAAATTGTTAACTCCAACGATTTAGTAATATACTGAGACCCAATGTTTTCCTGCTGAAAAGAAAGAGAAAATTGCTGCTCTTGCTGTTATTGAAAGATGCCCTATTATAAATAATGTCTTGTCCTAAATTCTCATCGTAAAACACAAACAACATTCACCTGGGAAATACAAAGAACCACATACCTGACCCACAAGGCAGATAAACTGAGATGAAAATAAACAATTAACAAATTTTTACATCAGCATTTTTCAATATTTGGATAGAAAATGTCAATAGTACAATATATTCCATACTGTATAAATTCTTTCTTTGAGAAAGAGTGTCTTTAATCCATCCGTATGGTTTAGTTTTATTACAATCACTAATCCATATTCATTTCCTCCATACAAACTGTCACACCCTCCTCTTGGGATCTACTCCGCTTTCTACATACAGTTAAAATATCACAGCAGTTTCAAAACTCCTCTCTGGTGTTTTGTATCTATTTTTCACAAAACCTGACTGAGATATCTATAGTTTAGATTCTTCCTAAACTCTTACTTCTGCTACTCTAACTGCAGGGATTCTTTAAAAGCCAGTATTTCTTTAAAAGTTCTGGAATCATTGCTTTTTCCCATTGTGTACTTTGATTTTCTATTTCTGAGTTTACTTGTCTTCCCCAAAATGTCTTAGTTTCATAAAAACAGCAGTCATGTAGATCATATTCATTACTTTCTCTGTGCCAATTACAAATAAGTTACTTCATAAATATTTTTGAATCTTTTTATGTGTTAATTTAGAAAATGACAAATGGTGAGAATCCTAAGAATCACATAAATATTTTAATAGTAGGTGAAAGTATCCTCCTAAATTACATTTTAATTTCAATTTCTGGAGTTAAATGTCATCAAAATTATTTACATTTTTGAAATATTTTATCTAGGTGGACTTATACCTGTCTGAATAAGATATGTTTTCCTATTCTGCATAGACAACATGATGTTTGTCTAACAATACATAATCTACTGCAGTTTTTAAGGGACTTTATAGTATGCCAGAGAGCACAGTAATTTCACTTTCACTAAACACTTTATAGTCTCCTAGAGAAACAAAATGAAGACAGAATATGTATATGACACATGCACACACAGAGAAAGAGATAGAGGGGCAGAGGGAAAAAGAAAGAGGAGCAGAGGGAGGTTTTAAGAGACTGGTTCTCATTGTGGTTTTGATTTGCATTTCTCTAATGACCAGCGATGATGAGTTTTTTTTTTTTTTCATATGTTTGTTGGCTGCATGAATGTCTTCTTTTGAGAAGTATCTGTTCATATCCTTTACCATAAACAAGGATGAGTTCATGTTGTCTGCAGGGACATGGATGAAGCTAGAAACCATCATTCTCAGCAAACTAACACAGGAATAGAAAACCAAACACTAAATGTTCTCACTCATAAGTGAGAGTTGAACAATGAGAACGCATGGGCACTGGGAGGGGAGCATCACACACTGGGGCCTATTGTAGGGTGGGAGGCTCGGGAGGGATAGCATTAGGAGAAATACCTAACGTAGATGAGGGGTTGATGGGTGCAGCAAACTACTATGGCACATGTATATCTATGTAACAAACCTGCACGTTCTGCACATATATCCCAGAACTTAAAATATAATAATCCTTTTTTTTTTTTTTTTAAAAAAAAAGAGGGACTGGATGACACAATTGTGCAATTTAGCAAGTTCAAAATCTGAAGAGAAGCTAGCAGACTGGAAATGCAATTAGGGTTTCTATGGTGCATTTTTTATGAGAATTACTTCTTATTTGGGAAATCTTAGTCTTTGCTTTTTATGCTTTTACCTGATTGAATGAGGCCAATCTGCATTATAGACGACAATACGCATTGCACAAAGTCTACTGATTTAATCATCTCTAAAAAATACTTTCACAGTAATATTTTACTGGTGCTTCACCACACAACTGGACTCTGTAGCCTAGTCAAATTGACACATAAAATTAAGCATCACATCAATCTACCCATTGCTCAGGCCCCAAATTGGAGTTATTTTTGACTGATCTCTTTTATGTGGTATAACCACTCCATAACTAAGTCATATAGGCTTCTCGTTCCAAACACGTCTGCATCTCTCCATATCTAATCTTCTGTGCCATCATAGCCCAGTCACATATTTTGTGTGGATTCCTGCAATGGTATCTTAACTGTTTTCCTGCCGTATACACTTTGTTTCCCTCATATCCCACCCTCCCCAACACATATATATTCTCCATAAAACAATCAGAGTAATTTCATTTAAGGAAACTCCTATGCTAAGAACACCCCAATAGCTTCCCATCTCAAGCCAAGTAAAATTAGCACTCTGTACTTCTTAGAACCCTGCAGACTCTGGACTCTTGCTTCATCATACACCACTTCAGAAGCATTAGCCTCCTTGATGTCCTGTGGGCATGTCAAGCATGGCCTCTCTCAGAACATTTTTTTTTCTGTCCCATCTGCTCATGACCACCTTCCTCCAGATATCTGTATTGCATTGTTTTTCACTGTATTTAGGTTTCTTCCTCCAAATCACTATAACACAGAGTATTCTCCCTGTCAGTGTTTTTAAAGTACCCTCATCAAACACTGAATGTCTTCATGCCTATTATTTTCCTTTACTTTTCTTCATTACAACTAACATATTCAGATGTAAAGTGCATATTTTCTAAACTTGTAAACTTATCTGTTGGCTTACTGCTTCACTTGCTGTGCACAGGAACAAAAGTGCCATGAAATTGGAGACCACACCAAAATCTTTCACTGTAGTTTTCTCAAGCAATTGAAGTGAATTTGGGCATATAGAGCCTCCATTTAAAAATGTGAAGATTTATTACTCAATTTGCAATATTTGTTTGATTCAAATGCTTTTTATATTTATTTATGAATTATTGAATTATTAAAAATTTACTAATTACTAATTATTCAAAATACCTTATTTCATGCTTTAAAAATCATCTTATGTGTGTCTATTTTTCCCATTTATAAATAACAACATTGATATTCAAGTAGTTTAACTATCTAAATGTTACAGAACTTATAAGAGATAAAACAAGAATTAAGATGCTGGATATTTTAGCTCAAAAGGTTATGATACCACAAAGGACTTACATACTAATAAAATATTTAATTAATAAAATAATGAATAAAAGTGTCAGAGAACTAACATGCACACACACAAATCATCAGATAAATTCAGAAATATGCTGTCTAAATCTGAGTATAGAATGTGTAAAAGTATCTTGACTGAATCCCATTGAAATAGAATATTATAAATGACTCTAAAACCTGGCAAGAAGAAAATAAACGAACTAGATACCTCATGGCTTGAAGAATGAGAGTGTGTTGAGTTTCTCTGGCTTTATTTTTATTTCTCGTATATCTCATACTGGGTGCCAGAGTGCTTTGCACACTCAGACTGCAAACAGAGATAGGGAAAAAATAAAGACAAAAGGTTGGAAAAGTGTACTCTGGCTGACCAAAGACTGATGAAAGAGAATCCCAGTAGAAAGTTGGTGTGGAGAGCAATACCTAGTGGGAATAGTGGCCCAATCTGCCTAATGAATCATTACCAGCAGAGGTTGAATGAGCCAAGTCATCCTTTCTTTTACACCCACTGGTGGTTGTAGCTCCTTCTGACTCCAGTGGTAATATCAACAGATACAGTGAGGGCTGTCAGAACTTACATTATAAACCTAAACATTTTGATAGCTAGCTAAATTAGAAGATTTAAATAGAATAAAAAATGTCTTAGGATAATATCAAATATAACCAGAATATAATTGAATATCACTCATCATATCAAGAATCAGAAAAATCTCAACTTAAATGAGAAAAAGACAATCAAGTTATGCCAACACTGAGATGAAATGGTTATTGGAGCTATCTGGCAAAGAGTTCATATCAGGAATTATTAAGTAGATTTCTCACATAGTTACACATTTCATTAATGCAAGTAAAAATAAGAAGCCTCAAAAATATAAATACAAACTATAAAAAATCCAAATGAAAATGGTAAAATAACAAAACGCAATAACAAATATGCACTCCATGGAATGCATCAGTAGCAAAGATGACAAAAACCAGGATGTTAGAAAAGATAATTAGAATTTACCTCATCTGAACAACAGAGATAAAATGAATCTAAAATAAAGCCTCATGGACATGTGGTATGATAAAAGGATCTGAATTTGTATTATGAAAATATCAAAAAGAAAGGAGAATAAATGAGGTGATTAAAAAGTATTCTAAGAGATAATGAACAAAAATGTCACAAATTTGTCAAAAGATAGAAACCTACAATTTCAAGAAACCATGTAAATACCAAACAGGTAACTTCAAAGAAATCTATGCCAAGACAGATCATAACTAAATTTCTCACAACTAAAGGCAAGGGAACAATATTAAAAGTAAGCAGAATGACATGAAACATTCAGAATCTAGGTTTAAGGAAAGATATGTTAGGCTTGACTATGAAACCATGTTTTATATAAGGAAAATTGACAAATTGGACTTTATTAAAAATGTAAAAAATTGGCACTATGACAAGGATGCAATAAGGTAAACTATAGACTTGGAGAAAATATTTAAAATTTTTTACATGGCAGAGGATTAATATGTATTATCCATATAAAATGTTTAAACTTCAAAAGTTAAAATCAAATAATCAAATCAGAAAATGGCAGGTGATATTAAATATATAGTTGGTACCCTCACCCTCAGTGGGGTAGATAGTGGTTTGGGAGAGATACTTGAGCAGCTGCATAAATTCCTGCAGCCTAGGCCATTGAGGTATCAGTGATGTTAACAACAGTTGAAAATTGTATGAAGACAATACTACAATGCCTACCCAGAATCAAAGCTGATGCACCACACCTCACCAAAATCCTATAACACATCTAGAGGTGAAAATCTTTCCCTAGGAAAAGCACCTTATTAAATTGAAAAAGGCAGTTGTTCTGCCTCTTTCAGATGCACAGATATCAAAGCAAGGATACAAGAGACATGAAACAGTAAAGACAAATGACACAGTAACTGACCACTTGGAAATGGAAATGTATAAATTGTCTGAAAAAGAAATCAAAATGATGCTCTTAAGGAAACTCAGTATGATAAAAAAAAATCTAGATAGAAAATACAATGCAATCAGGAAAATATAATCTGAATGAGAAATTCAACAAAAATGTAGATATCATTTTAAAAATCTCAGAAATTTTGAAGCTGAAAACTTCAATAAATGTGATAAATATATAACCTACAGCTTGAAAAACAGACTAGATCAAACAGAAGAAATGGCTTATTTAAGATACAAAGTAAATGTATATTTAGAATCAGAAAAATATCACAAAAACATGTAAATTTTGAAAAAAAAAAAAAATACCAAGAACATGAGATGATCCAAAAAGAACAGTTTGCTCTTAAGAAATTTCATGACACAACTCTATAGTACCTTTGTCTTCCTTTTTGTTTGCCTGCATACTCTTTGATCACCTATTCAAGTGACAATGACCTTGTAATATTTCTAATAACTTGGAGTGATTATTTATTTATGTCATTTATTGTTTCTTCTAACATTTATTTTAGTCTCAGAGGTTACATGAGCAGATTTGTTAGATGGGTAAATGGTGTGTCACTGGGGTTTGGTGTACAAATGATCTGACAGGTGTTTCTTTTATCCTAACCCTTCTTCCACACTGCACCCTCAAGTAAGTACCAGTGTTTATTGTTTTTTTCTTTGTGTCCGTGTGTACCTATTGTTTTCATCTTTGTGTCCATATATGTTTAATGTTTATCTCCCATTTACAAGTGAGAACACATGGTATTTAGTTTTTTGGGACTACATTAATTTGCTTAGAATAATGGCCTCTGAGTCCATTTATGTTGCAGCAAAGAACATAGTTTCATTCTTTTATGGCTGCACAGTATTCCACGGTGTATATGTACCATATTTGCTTTATTCACTTCACCCATGGTGAGCATGTAGGTTGATTTTATGGCTTTGTTATTGTGAAAAGTGCTGTGATGAACATATTTGTTCATGTTTCTTAAGGGAAGAATAATTCATATTCTTTTTAGTATACATCCAGAAATGGGATTTCTGGGTTGAATTATAATTCTGTTTTAAGTTCTGCAGCAAATATGCAAACTGCTTTCCACAATGGCTAAACAAATTTACATTTCCTCCAGTGGTATGTAAGTTTCCTTTTCTCTGCAGCCTCATCAGCATGTTATTTTTTTTTTTACTTTTTAATGATAATCATTCTGGCTGATGTAAAATGGCATTTCATTGTGGTTTTGATTTGTATTTCTCTAATAATTCATCATGTTGAGTATTTTTCCATATGTTTGTTGGCTATTTGTGTGTCTTCTTTTAAATAATGTTTGTTCATATCCTTTGCATGTTTTTCAAGGAGTTTTTCATTTTTACTTGTTGATTTGTTTAAATTCTTTATAGATTCTGGATTTCAGACTTTTGTCAGATGCATACTTTGCAAATATTTTCTCCCATTCTGTAAGTTATATGTTAACTCTGTTGATAGTTTCTTTTCTGTTGAAAGAATTTCTAAACTTAAAGACAGGTCTTTTGAAACAACCCAGTTAGAGGAAAAGGAAAGATAAAAAGAATGAAAAATAGCAAAGAAAGCCTATGAGACTTATGAGACATTATTAAACAAGTAAATATTTGCTTTTTATAGTAGTTTGATTGGGAGAAAAAATGAACAAAGGTGAGAAAAGCTTACTTAATAAAATAGTAGCTGAAAATTCAAGTATATGAAAATATATGGACATTTATATCTGGTGACCTCAAAGAATTTCAATTAGATATTATCCAAAAAAGTTCACTCTGAGGCACATTAAAATTAAGCTATAAAAAAGTAAAAAACAGAGAGAATTCTAAAAACATCAAGGCACATATCAGGAAATAACCAATAGACAGTCAGCATATTTCTCAGGAGAAATCTTGCAGGCCAGGACAGAATGGGATTATATATTCAAAGTGATGAAGAAATAAAGCAACCTGCCAATTCCAAATACTATATGTCCAGCAAAGCAATCCTTCAGAAATAAAGGGGAAATAACACAGTTTTCAGACAAATAAAAGCTGAAGGAATTCATCATCAATAGATTGATCTTACAAGAAATGCTTAAAGGATTGCTTTAACCATAGGTAAAAGAACATTAATTACTACCATGAAATCACATGAAAGTGTAAAACTTGTGGTGGTATGTACCTGTAATTCCAGCTACTTGGGAAGTTGAGGCATGAGAATTGCCTGGTAGGTGGAGATTGCGGTTAGGAGAGCTGAGATAGTGCCACTGAACTCCAGCCTTGGTGATGGAGTTAGAATCTGTCTTCATTTAAAAAAAAAAAAAGAAAGAAAGTATAAAACTTACTTGTAAAAATAAACACAAAATCAATTTGGAATATTCTATTACTGTAATGGTGTTATATAATGTTTAAGATCTCTAGTGTGAAGGTTAAAAGTCAAAATGATCAACTATAATCATAGCTGCAATGAGTTGTTAAGGAATATATGATGTGAAATATATACATTAAGGCCTCAAAATTATAAATTCTGAAGGAGGATTAAAAAATATAAAGTATTTGCATGCAACCAAATTTAAATTGCTACCAGCTTTAAATAGTCAATATAAGAATTTATTATTATTTTTTGAGACACAATCTTGCTCTCTCACCCAGGCTGGAGTACTGTGGTGCAACCTTGGCTCACTGCAAGCTCTTCCACCTGGGTTTAAGGAACTTTCATGCCTCAGCCTCCCAAGTAATAGCTGTGATTACAGGTGTGCAACACCATGCCTGGATAATTTCTGCATTTTTAATAGAGATGGGGTTTCACTATGTTGGCCAGGCCTCAACTCCTAGCCTCAAGGGATCTGCACACCTTGGTCCCAAAGTGCTGGGGATTACATGCATGAATGAACCACTACACTCAGCATTCTATATGATTTTTAATATAAGCTCCAAACTAATCACAATGGAAAACGTTACAGCAGATACACAAATAAGAAAGAGAATAAAACCAAAGCTTATCATTACAGAAAATCACCAAACCACAAAGGAAAACAAGAAGAGAGGAAAAAAGAAATAAAAGATCTGCAAAATAATAAGAAAACAACAGATGGTTGCTGTAAGTCCTTACATCTCAATAATAACCTTGAATGCACATGGCCTAAATTCTTCAATTAAAAGATGTAGAGTGACTAAATAAATAAAAGAAAAAGCATGACCCAACTGCATGCTGCCTACAAGAGACACCAACTGAAAGTAAAGGGATAGAAAATGATATGTCTTGCAAATGGAAACCAAAAGAAAGTAGAAGTAGCAATACTTACATCAAATAACAAAGGCTTTAAGTCAAAAACTGTAAAAAGACACAAATATAACCATGATATAATGATAAAGGTATCAATTCAGCAAGAGGATATAACAAATATAAATATATATGCCTCCAATATGAGAGGGCCCAGATGTATAATATAAAGCAAATATTATCAAATTTAAAATAAGGGATACATTTTCATACAATGATTGCCTAAGTTTCCAACACCTCAATTTCTGCAATAGACAAATTATCCAGAAAGTAAACCAACAAAGAAAAATCAAACTTAAATTGCACTCTAGATCAGGAAAACCAAACTAATATTTACAGAATATTCTACCCAACAGCTGAAGAATACACACTATTTTCTTTAACAAACGGAACTTTATCTGTAGTAGTTCATATATTAATTTACAAAACAAGTCTCAGCAAACTTAAATCATAGAAACTGTCTTTTTCACCATAAATAAATAAAACAAAATCAATAACAGAAAATAAAACTTCGGAAACTAAAAAAATTGGAAATTAAAAAACCTATTTCTGAGAAACAAATAAATCAATGAAGAAATAAAAAGAAAGTATAAAAATATTATTTAACAAATGAAAATGTAACACAATATAGGAAAACTTGTGGAATACCACAAAAGTGGTTCCAAGAAGTTTATAGAAATATACACCTACTCAAAATATTAGAAAGATCTCAATCTAATCTTGAACTTCAAAAAATTAGAAAAGAACAAACTAAACCTAAAATTAATAGAAGAAAACAAATAATACCATAGAAGAAGTGAACAAAATAGAGACTAATACATCAGTACAAAGGATCAATGAAATGAAATTATTTTTGCTGAAAAGATAAATGATATGGTTTGGCTGTGTTCTCACCTAAATCTTGTCTTTAATTGTAGCTTCCATAATCTGCATGTGTTATGGGAGGGACCTGGTGGGTGAAAGTTGAATCATGGAGGCAGGTTTTCTCATGCTGTTCTCATGATAGTGAAAAAGTCTCACAAGATCTGATTGTTTTTAAAAGGGCAGGTGCCCTGCACATGCTCTCTTGCCTGTTGCCAAGTAAGACATTCCTTTGCTTCTCCTTTGCCTTCTGCCATGATTATGAGACCTTCCCACCCATGTGGAAATGTGAGTCCATTAAACCTCTTTTTCTTTATTAATTACCTGGTCTTGGGTATTTCTTCATAGTGGTATAAAAATGGACTAATACAGTAACTTGATACCAGAAGTGGGGTACTTCTATTAAGATACCTGAAAATGTGAAAGGGACTTTGGAACTGGGAAACAGGCAGAGATTGGAAGAGTTTGGAGGGCTCAGAAGGAGACAGGAAGATACGGAAAAGTTTGGAACTTCGTAGAGACTTGCTGAATGGCTTTGATGAAAATGCTAATAGTGATATAGACAATAAAGTCCAGGCTGAGGTGAACTCAGATGGAGATGAGAAACTTGTTGCAAACTAGAGTAACAGTCACTCTTGCTATGCGAAGAGATTGGTGGCATTTTGCCCCTGCCCTAGAGATCTGTGGAACTTTGAACCTGAGAAAGATAATTTATGGTATCTGGTAGAAGAAATTTCTAAGCAGCAAAGTATTCAAGAGGTGACAAAGCAGAAATGTTTGGAAAATTTGTAGCCAGATGCAGTAGAAAAGAAAAACCCATTTTCTGGGTAGAAACTCAAGCCAACTGCAAAAATTGGCATCGCTGATGAGGAGCCAAATGTTAATCACCATGACAATGGGGAGTGTCTCCAGGGTGTGTCAGAGATCTTCACTGCCACCCCTCCCATTACAATCCTGGAGAGTAGAAGGAAAAAATGGGCCAGGCCCAGGCTCACCCTGCTGTGTACAGCATAGGGACTTGGTGACCTGCAATCCAGCCACTCCAGCCATGGGTACAAAGGGTAAGGTATGGCTCAGACCATGGCTTCAGAGGTTGGAAGTCCAAAGCCCTGGCAGCTTCCACATGGTGTTGGTCCTGTGGGTATGCAGAAAACAAGAACTGAGGTTTGGTAACCTCTGCCTTGATTTCAGATGATTTATGAAACTCCTAGATGTCAAGGCAGAGGTGTGCTTCAGAGGAAGAGCCCTTATGGAGAACCTCTGCTAATGCAGTGCAGAAGGGAAATGCGTAGGGTTGGAGCCCCCCCCCCCCCCACAGACTCCCAACTGGGCCACTGCCTGGTAGAGCTGTGAGAAGAGGGCCATCATCCTTCAAAGCCCAGAATGGTAGCTTCACCCAACAGCTTGCACTGTGTGCCTTGAAAAGCCACAGACCCTCAAGGCCAGCCAGTGAAAGCATCATGTTGACAGCATCAAAGTGAAAAAAAAAAAAAACATATAATCATTTCAATAGTTGCAAAAACTCACTTGATAAAATTCAACATCCTTTTATGATAAAAAAAAAAAAACTCTCAACAAATTAGGTATAGAAGGGAAGTACTCAAAATAATAAAAACTCACAGCTATTATCAGACTGAACAGGAAAAGTAAAAAAAAAAAAAATTCTTCAAAGATCTGAAACAAGACAAGGATGCTCACTTTCATCACTTTTATTTAGCATAATACCAGAAGTTATAATCACTACAATTAGTAAGAAAAGAAAATGAAGGACATCCAAATTGAAAAGGAGAAAGTAAAATTATCTTTGTTTGCAGACAACATTAACGTTTATACAGAAAAACCTAAAGACTCCACCAAAAATTCTTATAACCAATAAAACAATTCAAGAAAGTTAAAGGATATAAAGTGATCGTACAAAAATCAGTAATGTCTTACATATCTATAGTGATATAGTTTATCTCAACAAGGTATCAAGACAGTAATTTTATCTGCAATACCTATGAAAAAGAAAAAAAAAATACAACCATAGGGGTATGTTTAACAAAAGAAGTGAAAGATCTCTACAATGGAAACTAAAATATTGATAAATCAAAGAGGATGTAAACAAATAATAAAAAAAAAAACCCGTATTTATGGATTGGGAGAAATAATATTGTTAAAGTGTTTATACTGTCCAAGGAGATATACAGAATCAGTGCAGTCCCTATCAACAAAACAGTATTTTCACAGAGAGAGAAAAACATTATTAAAATGTGTATGGAGGCCGGGCGCGGTGGCTCAAGCCTGTAATCACAGCACTTTGGGAGGTCGAGGCGGGTGGATCACGAGGTCAAGAGATCGAGACCATCCTGGTCAACATGGTGAAACCCCGTCTCTACTAAAAATACAAAATATTAGCTGGGCATGTTGGCACGTGACTGTAATCCCAGCTACTCAGGAGGCTGAGGCAGGAGAATTGCTTGAACCCTGGAGGCGGAGGTTGCAGTGAGCCGAGATCGCACCATTGCACTCCAGCCTGGGTAACAAAAGCGAAACTCCGTCTCAAAAAAAAAAAAAAAAATGTGTATGGAATTCCAAAGTGCTCACACTTTCTTCCAATGTTTGATAGAATACAACAGTGAAACCATCAGGTCCTGAGTCTTTTTTTGATGGTAGACCTTTTATTACCCATTCAATCTTGTTACTCATATTGGTCTGTTCAGATTTTTATTTCTTTATGCAATTTCAGTCAGTTTCAGGTGTCTTACAATTTCTCATTTTTCTTTTCTTATTTATTTGACCTCTCATTTTTTTAATCTAAAGTTTTGATGATGTTTCCTGTAAGAGTCCATGTTAATACTGCTTACACTAACCAAATCAATCTTAAGGAAAGAGAACAAAGCCATAGACATCACTCTATCTGACTTTAAAATACACTACAAAACTATAGTAACCAAAAGAGCATTTCATTGGCATAAATATAGAAACATAGACCAATGTTACAGAACAGAGGACACAGAAACAAGTCCTCAAACTTAACAGCCAACTGATTTTCAACAAAGGCACCTAAAACACACATTAAAGAAAGGAGAGTGTCTTCAATAAATGGTCCTGGGAAAATTGAATATCTGCATGCAGAAGAGTGAGACTAGACACCCACCTCTCACCCCCATACAAAAATTAATTAAAAATGGGTTAAAGATCTAGAAGTAGAAATATCAGTGGACTCAGAAATCCCATTACTGAGTTTATATCCAAAGGATTATAAATTGCTCTATTATAAAGACACATGCACATGTATGTTCATTGTGGTACTGTTTACAATAACAAAGACTTGGAACCAACCCAAATGCCCATCAATAATAGACTGGATAAATAAAATGTGGCACATATACACCATGGAATACTATGCAGCCATAAAAAAGGAGGAGTTCATGTCCTTTGCAGGGACATGGATGAATCTGGAAACCATCATTCTCAGCAAACTGACACAAGAACAGAAAACCAAACACTGCATGTTCTCCCTCATAACTGAGTGTTGAACAATGAGAACACATGGACACAGGGAGAAACATCACACCCTGGGTTCTCTTGGTGGTTGGAGAGCTAGGGAAGGGATATCAGGGAGTGGAGATATTGGGGGGCGGGGCTAACCTTAGGAGAAATACCTAATGTAGGTGGCAGTGGGATGGATGCAGCAAACCACCATGGCATGTATATACCTATATAACAATCTTGCAACATATGCATATGTACCCCAGAACTTAAAGTAACATAAATTTTTAAAAAAGAGGGAGTATTTCAGTGTCACAAAGACCAGTGAATTTTTCTGTCAAAACACCACAAAAACAAATGCAATTCTTTTAAATAAGAAAAAATAAAACTCTTTTAAAAAATAAAAATAAATTGAACATCACATACTGGGGCCCATGGGGGGATGGGAGGGCTAAGGGAGGAATAGCAAGGAGGTGGGGGATTGGGGATTGATGACATTAGGAGAAATACCTAATGTAGATGACAGGATGTAGCAAACCACCATGGCATAAGTATACATATGTAACAATTCTGCAAGATCTGCACATGTACCCTAGAACTTAAAGTATAATTTTAGAAAAAGGAAATAATGAGTTAAAGAGTTAAATATGAGACTCAAAATGAGAAATCTACTAGAAGAAAACACAAGGGACACACCTCATGACACTTTTCTGAGCAAGGATTTTGTTAGACATAAAAGCACAGGCAACAAAGGCAAAAATGGATAAATGAGGTAACATCAATGTAAAAAACTTCTATATAACCAAAGAAACAATCAACAGAATGAAAAGGTGACCTACAGAATGGTTAAAAATATGTGCAAACTACGGATCTGACAAAGGATGAGACATACATAAAATAAGGAGGTTATATCCAATATATATATAGAAAAGAATTGAATAGTCTGATATTATTAAACACAATAGATGTTGTTGAGGATGCAGAGGAAAGGGAGCACTCAAATTATTATGACCTCTAGAGATCTACACTTGTATGTTTACGACAGAACTATTCATAATAGCAAATATATGGAGACAATTTAAGTGTCCATAAAGAGATGTTTGGAAAAAGAAAATGTTATATATATTCATATCTCCTATATTTAGGTGATAGCTACACTAGAAGCCCAGATCTTACCATTGCACAATATATCCATGTGAGAAAACCTGCACCTAGATCACCTGAATCTGTCATTTATAAAATAAAATTAAATTAAAAAATTAAAAAAAGATAAGGAAACTGGAAGCCTTTTCTTAAAAAAAAAAAAAGACATACAAATGGTCAACGGATATATGAAAAAAATGTTTAACATCATTAATCACTAGGGAAATGAACATTAAAATTACAATATCAGGTCACACCTCTCAGAATGACTATTATCAAAAACATAAATACTACATATGGTTTTTACCCAAAATATTTGAAATAATTATGTTGAAGATATGTCTGCACTTCCATATTCATTGCATTGACAATAACCAAGTTATGAAATTAATTTAAATGTCTACCCATTGATGAATGGATAAAGAAAATGTGGTATGTGGTACACGATTAAATACTATGCAGTCTAACAAATGAAATTTTGTCCTTGTGACAGCATGGATGGAACTGGAGAACATGATGCTACATCAAATAAGCCAGGCACAGATAGATCAATGCCATGAGTTCTCGCTTTATATGGAATCTAAAACACTCAACTCAAAGCAGCAGAAAGTAGAAAGACGGTGACTAGAGGCTGGAGAGTGGGGTAAATGTGGAAATTATGGTCAAAGGATACAAAGCCACAATTAGGCAGAATGTCTATATATTCCAATATATATACATATATGCATATACCATAAAAGATGTGGTCTTTCCATGTGTCTATGATGGAGAGAACAGTTGAATATCATAAAGGCAATATGTACCTCAACCATTTGCTGGACATCAATTTTGTTTGTTTGTTTTTGCCCCCTACTCAGAGACAGAGCACACCCTCTTCAAAGAAGACATTCTAGAATTTTATCCAACCCATTGTGTCCAGCTCATAGTCTAGGACAGCCAGATGTATATGTATTGGAATATATATACATTCCTCCTGTCTAAACATATATATATATATATATATATATATATATATATATATATATGCATACACATTTATATATACACTATATATATATACATTATATATGCATATATAATATATATAGACAGGAAGAATGTGTATATATTTTATAGATGCTATCTGTGTCTACATATATTATATAGCCTTTATCCTTATCACTTTCAACTAACCCAGGCAGAAAACTATTTTAAAATAATGGGAGAGAGATTACCATTGCTGTTGCAAATCTCCTTCCTCCTTCCACCGACTCTGGAGAAAGTATATATACACGTATATATTCGATGTATTGCACAGCATGGTAAATTTACACAGTGTGTAAATAATAATGCATTGTACAATTTAAAATCTCTGAGGTTAAATTTCAAATTATCTCACCAGGAAAAATGACAAATGTTTGAGGTGATGAACATATTAGTCAGCTTGATTTAATTATTCCACATTGTATCCATGAATCGTAACATCACTTTGTATCCCACAAATATACAAAGCTGTAATTTGTCAATTTATCATTAAAAACTGCTAACATACAAATGTAAATATATATTAAATTGAATAGAAATAAATATACACACATAAATGCAAATGAGCACATGAAATATAAATATGGTTGATGGATTCTATCAATGTTAATTTCTGGATTGTGATATTGTAATATAGTTATTAAGTACATTACTACTGGGAGAAACTTTGTAAGGTGTACAAAGGATCTCTGTACTATTTCTTTAACTGCACATGAATCTTGATTTTCTCTAAATACAAAGTATTTTTAAAAATCCACTTAAAGCTTTCAGTGTACACCTTTATAATCCAATTCTCATACCTCTCAGTCTTAATGAGTTTTCTGAATTGAGTGCTTATCATTTCATACATATATGCTTCTTCTACATGAGAATCTACATATTAACAATTCGTGGTGTGGATTTATGTATTTTTCAACTCCAAGTAAAAATGCAGTATGATACAGTCTTCATGTTCAATTTTGCTAAGCATTTTTTAATATTTGTGCATTTATATTTGTTTAATTATAGATTAATTTATATGTACCTTTAATTTACATATTTGTTTAGTTTGTTGCTGATTTCTGAAATATTACAAACAATGTTGCAATAAAAAGCCTAGATTTTCTCCATGCAGAGGTCAATCAGTCAAAGTGCCAATAATTGTATGTGTGAGGTTATAGCTGACTTTCCATAATGCTTATGTATATATTAGCCTCAGAATTTTCAGTATAAATTTAATATCTACCATCATGTTTCTCGAGTATCTTTTGTATCTACTATACTGTGGAACACTGATGTCTTACACATTTATTCCACAGAATAGTAGAGACTAGCTCCTGTGTGTACATCAAAAATGGAATTTCATTTAAAAGCCAATGAAACTGTGATACTTTGATTTCAGTGTCAGTCAGGATAGTACCAGGACTACTAAATTTCAGAATTTAATATTGCAGTTGTTACCTTCTGCTATAGAAGCACAGATTTAATCATTTTGAGTAAGCCTCATCTTTCTCGAGAGACTGGCATGAAGCAATTATCAACTCACTCAAGTGAAGAGATTGCTGTTGAGGTAAAGTACCTAGAAAACTATTCTTATAAAAGTGCACACTACGTTAAGTAGAGCTCTGGCTACAAACAATCCTGGAATTAGAAAGCAGATTGAAGAAAGTGCAAGCTTGATGCTATTCTCTTGTATTATCAGGTAAGCTGAGGTTTAGTTAATGCCATTTAGTACTAATTCGTAATAATTGTACATGTAGTGTACTGAAAGGAGAGCCTTTATCCTCATCACTTTCAGCTCACCCAGGTAGAACACTAATTTAAAATCATGGGAGAGAGATTGCCATTGCAGCTGAAAACCTGACACTGGCTTTGGAGGAAGTGCATGGGTACAGGTATCCTGCTCTCTTGTGTTAAAGCGATACTCCCTTTCTCAAAGGAAGGTACCCATTCCCCCGAAATATCAAACTTCTCACTAGATAGGATGGTGAGAGATTATAATTAAATAAAAACTCAAATGCATAATTAGATGCTCAAATTAAATTTAGCTAGAATTTCTTTTTATCTTGAAAACTATTAGTTAGAATTTCCTTAATGAAGATTTCATGTTTGGTAGTATACTTAAGTGTTCGAAGCCTCAAGAAAATAACCTACCCAAATATTCATATCTTCCTTCATTTAGCATCTAGAAGACCAAACTCTTTTACGTATAAATAAAACTAAATAAATTTCCTAAATCAGTTTTCATAGAACGTCTAAGAGAATTTAGCCATGTGGCTTTGTTAATACATATTTTGGAAATAATGTTGAATTTGGTAGTTTAAGGTTTGATAGCTATCATAACAAACTCTGTCACTCAATTGCTTAAATCTACAAGTTTATTTACTACATATACCAATTTCCCACTGGGTACAGAATTCCCTTCCAAATCATTAATCAGACCCTCTCTGTCTTGGCTCCACCATTTTAATATTTGGCATTGAGGGTCAAGAGAGAACTGGAGGGATGTGAATAGCACCTTAACTACTTCAGTCCGAAGTAACACATGGCGTCACAGTCAACAGTTATAGGTTGCAGATAGGCATGCAGCCTCGCGGCAGTGCAAGGGAGCAAAAAGGTGTGGTCGTTCCATGTGTCTATGATGGAAAGAAGAGTTGAATATCATCAAGGCAATATGTACCTCAACCATTTCCTGGACATCAATTATTTTTTTCTCTTTTTCCTCCTACTCAGAGTCAGAGCACACCCTCTTCAAAGACATTCCAGAGCTTTAGCCAATTCCTCATGTCCACCTCTTCGTCTAAGATACCAGGGCTCTTGCTGTAGCCTCCATCATATCTCAATTAACAACTTCTGGTGTATACATATGTGAATTAGAAAGATATGGGTCATGCGCAGTGGCTCACGCCTGTAATCCCAGCACATTGGGAGGCCGAGGTGGGTGGATCACAAGGTCATGAGATCGAGACCATCCTGGCCAACATGGTGAAGCCCCGTCCTACTAAAAATACAAAAATTAGCTGGGAGTGTTGGCACATGTCTGTAGTCCCAGCTACTGGGGAGGCTGAGGCAGGAGAATCACTTGAACCAGGGAGGCAGAGGTTGCAGTGAGCCTAGATGGCACCACTGCACTCCAGCCTGGAGACAGAGGGAGACTATGTCTCAAAAAAAAATAAATAAATAAAATAAATAAATAAAAAGATATGTCCCCTAAATACACACACACACACACACACACACACACACACACACACACACACACGAATGTTATAAGTAGAACAGATAACAAATTAAAGTCTTTCTTTTGAATTGAAGAAACAAAGAAAACAGTAACAGTTGCTTGCATGTATGGATTTTGCAATCTCATGGAGCAGAGACTAAGAAGTCTTTCTACCCTGAGGGTGGCTAGTACTAGTTGTGATTTAACTTTGAGATTCTTTTAGTCTTACTTTCTTTTCCTTCTGGGAGCATGTTTCCCTCAGGGAGGTTCTATTTACTTCCCTTTATTTTCCTTGGCAAAATTTGTTGTGGATGTTCGTGAATGTGTTTCTTAGCCTCTTGCTTTAGGAAAATGGGGTCCAATTTTTTTTTTTTTTTTTTTTTTTTTTTTTTTTATGAGACGGAGTTTCGCTCTTGTTACCCAGGCTGGAGTGCAATGGCGCGATCTCGGCTCACCGCAACCTCCGCCTCCTGGGTTCAGGCAATTCTCCTGCCTCAGCCTCCTGAGTAGCTGGGATTACAGGCACGTGCCACCATGCCCAGCTAATTTTTTGTATTTTTTTTTTTTAGTAGAGACGGGGTTTCACTATGTTGACCGGGATGGTCTCGATCTCTCGACCTCGTGATCCACCCGCCTCGGCCTCCCAAAGTGCTGGGATTACAGGCTTGAGCCACCGCGCCCGGCCCCAATTTTGTTTTGATTCTTGAGCAAAGCAGTATTGAAATTTCATGGGTAATGCATTTCTAGCAAATGAATGGTAGTCTACTTATCTATTTTACTCTAGTAAATTCCATGTACAAGTGTATAAATAAAATTTATTTTTAGACTAAGCTATTTATTTATGTGTTTTCTCATTTCCATTTTTTCATATTTTGGCATTGGCTATATTGAGCAAGAAATGGGAAGAAGATATGTCTTTAATTTGAGCCTGGCTCTGAGTCATTTTACCCACCATAGAGGTTCAGATAAACATCATATTCTTAATTTAGCTTTTTGGTTCAATTTCAATCTAATGAAATGTCTTACTGGATCTTTTAGTCACTCAAAGCCTTTAACAACATCCCATTTGTGGTCATTTTGTGCCCAAGAGAGTTAACATCAACATCCTTCATGACTCTGAAATTATAGCATATGTTGTATATATTACATACTTTATACACTTTTTAAAATGACAGAAATCTAGATCTGACAGTGGCAGTTCATTAGGACACAACAAATCACCAACTACTAGGAATGTAATAGAAAGCTTTTTGTCAATATGTGGATGATTGGAATAGATGAAACTAACTGTCCTAACACAGGGAAATGATCAATGCTTGAGGTGACAGATACTCAAATTATCCTGATTTGATCATTACACATTGTATGCTTATATCAAAATGCCACATGTATCCCATAAATATGTACAACTGTTAGGTATCAATAATCATTAAAAATAAAAAATCAAAAAATAAAGGTCCTTTAGAAAGCCAATGTTTGTTATTAGAATACATTTGAATATTTAATAACGAATTAAAGATTTTAACTTTCCAATAAAATACAAAATACAAAATTATAAATAATCTATTCAAAATTAAAATTGAAGCTATTATTTGAGGAGTTGATAACAGATAAAATAAACTCTTCCTCTGGTCATAATTCAACTTCCATTTTTGTAATTATTTGTATTTAAATTCCCAAGAGTACAAGGTGGCATGTCCTGATGGTGTTGCTGTGTTTTCCTGCACTGATTAGATGCTGCTTGTTTACTGAACTATGGTAACAACACTCAAATAGTTCACAGACTGATAATTTTTCTTGTATATCTGACAAGCAATAGGCAGTGATTTCTGGAACTGCTTATCAACTTATTATAGAAGAAAAGCTTAAATATGTAAACATCCATGTGATTTTTCTGTGCATATTTGAATTTAAAACATTTGAAATCAATCAAACTATTTTATTTTTGTTAGCATCATCAGCTACTTGGGCCCTTGCGATACGACCCTAAAGGAAAAATGCTTTCCCATTGATTTACTCACTCATGGATACTAATGTCATCTCTAACTCTGCTCACTTGCTGTTACTGTAAAAGTAAGTCAATAAGCAAAATTAGGGATCTTTACTTTCTTTTTTAATTTTTTTCATATATTCACAATATGTTTGATATACTTGCAGGGAACTTATGGACTCTGTGTTGTTCATATGTGCCAACCTTTGGTGCCCTTGCACCCAGTGTTGAGAACTCCAACACCAGAAATTATGTCAGCATACAAACAACCATCCAGAGACTCTCTGCCATTGATGAAGTTTTTTTTTTCCTTTGGTTTAAAACTATAACTACTTATTTATTTATTTATTTATTTATTTAATTTATTTAACTTTAGGTGCACACTATATCTGGCATTTCTCCCCATGTTATCCCTCCCTCACTTCGCTCCCCTCCCTCTCCACCCCTACTGCCCCCAGTATGTGATGCTCCCCTCCCTGTGTCCATGTGTTCTCATTGTTCAACACCCACCTATGAGTGAGAACATATAGTGTTTGGCTTTCTGTTCTTGTGTGAATTTGCTGAGAATGATGGTTTCCAGATTCACACAAGTCCCTACAAAGGACACGAACTCAACTTTCTATATGGCTGCATGGTATTCCATGGTATGTATGTACCACATTTTCTTTGTCCATTCTATCATTGATGGGCATTTGCATTGGTTACGGGTCTCTGCTATTGTACACAGGGCTGCAATGAACATACATGTGCATATGTCTTTATAGTAGAACGATTTATAGTCCTTTGGGTATATATCCAGTAATGGGATTGCTGGGTCAAATGGAATTTCTATTTCTAGCTATCTTTACCTTCTTTATTAGTTAAGTGAAATATAATTAGTGCAACCAATGTGATTTTCTATTCCTCCAAAATATATAAAATTTCAAATTGCAAAGAAGTATATTTGTCAATTACAATTGATTTAATAGCTGAAAATATACATACTTTAAACAGAAACCAAGTTGTCAAGAGACATTTTTACCTTATATGAGTTTGATGTTCTTATTTTTTTGACCAATTACTAATCAGAGCATTGCAAATTGCCATTATTTTTTGACATAAGTAATAATTTTTGCTGAAAAAATTTGTGAATAATATGAAAATTTAAGTAATTCTCAGTAAAATATATATATATACATATATATATATGTATATATATATATATATATTTTTTTTTAGACGGAGTTTCGCTCTTGTTACCCAGGCTGGAGTGCAATGGCGCAATCTTGGCTCACCGCAACTTCCGCCTCCTGGGTTCAGGCAATTCTCCTGCCTCAGCCTCCTGAGTAGCTGGGATTACAGGCACGCGCCATCATGCCCAGCTAATTTTTTTTTGTATTTTTATTAGAGGCGGGGTTTCACCATGTTGACCAGGATGGTCTCGATCTCTCGACCTCGTGATCCACCCGCCTCGGCCTCCCAAAGTGCTGGGATTACAGGCTTGAGCCACCGCGCCCGGCCTAAAATATATTTTTAAAAGGACTCAAGAACAAATAATTAACTGAGTAATAATTGGTTTGACTTTCACTACAATTTTTAGTAAAGGGAATTGCAGTCTCCCTAGGTTTTTCTCCAGTGCGACCTCTCTGTGCAGCTCACACATGTGGAATGGAACAGAAAGCAGGCATATGCTGCTACTGCTTTGAGATCCGTCATCAATCTCTCTGTGAACAAGCAGGAACGAGATTGAAGAAACTATTTGGCAGAGACAAGTTGTGTAACAGCAGACCTCTGTATATGATTCTGGTCAATGGAGTTTAATGTCTGCATTAAAAGAGTTGGTAACACGTATTCAAAGCTTCCCCAGCAGATTAGTATGCAGAATTGACATTGATGAGGACCAGATGACTCAGCTGAACAAAGCTTGAGCAATACTAAAATGTGAAATCCTGGCAATGCGACTGTGAGATTTTGCTCTATGCACAATTGAATGTTTCATCAAAATAATAATTTGAGATGTCTTCATAGATTAGCGAATATAATATGGTGAAATTTGGCTTACTTTTTATAACACTGCTTAAAGAGAAAAATTCAAAGGTTTTGTAGATAATTTAGTACATTCTCTAATTTTATTAGAAACTTCAGATGTGTGATGGAATGAATTCTGTATCTCCTCAAAGTTCATATGCTGAAGCTTTAATTCCTAGTATTTCAGAGCCTCTATCTCCTAGAACCTCAGAACGTGACTATGTTTGGGGATAAGGCCTTTAAAGAGGTGAGTAGAGTGAAGTGAGATAATAAGAGTTGGGTTCTATACTTACCTGGCAGGGGAGATACCATGATCACCAAGGTGGCTTTCCCAGGGCGAGGCTTACCCATTGCAGTCCGGATGTACTGACCCCTGTGATTGCCCCAAATGTGGGAAACTTGACTGCATAATTTGTGATAGTGGGGGACTGCATTCACATTTTCCCCTGTTAAAAAATATTTTTAAAAAAGAGAAAAAAAAAAAAAAAAGAGTTGGGTTCTAATCCGACAGGACTGGTGTCCTTAGTAAAAGAGGAAGAAACACGAGGAATGCGGGTGCACAGAGGAAAGGCCAAGTCAGGACACAGAGAGAAGGCGGCCATCTTGCAAGGACCGAGAGAGCCCTTAGGAGAAATCAATCTTGCTGGCACCTTGATCTTGGACTCCCTGCGTCCAGAACTATGACAAAATAAACTGCTGTTGTTTAAGTCACCCAGTTAGTGATATTTTGTTATGGCAGCCCTAGCAAACCAATGCATGGTTTAAGATTCTAACAATTTGATTTGTTTTTAATTTCATTTACTATGTGTAAACATGCTTTCAGAATTTCAGACTTCCTTAGAATGCTTAATTTCTTTTTACAAAACATGTGAGTCTCTCAATTATCATATATTTTTCTATACTTACTGAAGCAATACTTTTTTTTATTATTCCCATTTTTGTTTCCACATTTCAAAGCTGGTTATGTACAGCAAGTCATACTTTTATGTTTAAAAAACACCTTGCCGGTAACCTTCTCCAAGGTTATCTTCAGGTTTCTTAATGAAAGGGAGGATTTCAATGCTTTTCTTTGTTGTGCTTCATAGATTTCAATTAATTGAAATAGTGGCTTTAACAGAAATACTAGCAACTTTTTTTTTTTTGTAAAAATAAATGTAATCTTAAAATACATACGTGTTAAATATTTTAATGTTTGATCTCTTTGAAGTAATAATAACCAGGAAGACAATTATAATGAAGACACCAAATATAAAATTATTTTATATTTTGCATCCTATACTGGAGAGGGTTTAAAGAAAGACAGCACAGTTATAAGATATTACTTCAGAGAACCGATTTTTTTTTTTTTTAAACTTACATGCGATAGGCTACAAATTATCTCCTGGCCAGAAAGTGAAAACCAGTCAAGCTGGATTATTATAAATTTAATCATAACTGCCTCCAATGTTCAATATTTGGAAATTAGTTAAAAGAAAAATTATTATTATCATCTTTGAAAATAGCTGTTATTGGAAATATAGTTTGTGTATGTATATATTATATATATGTCTCATGTTCCTATATCCCTTAACATTACCTTATGCATTTCACAATAAGCTTCATATTCCAGCTGCTACTCAAAAATGTGCTTTCTTTTCTCACAAAATTTCTCAGTGAGGCTGTGAAGAATGGTGGGACTTTTTATGATGCTGTTTTTCCTGTTAATACTTAGTCCATTTTCTTCCTCTAGAAAACTGCAACTGTGTGCCTGTTGAGAGAGACTTGACTCTGTAATTTCAGCAATCCCTGGAGAATAAAGTAATCTAAATTTTGCAGTACAAGTTTTGAAATACTTTTGAGGCCAGTTCCTTCTGTATGGAAAGAATAAACACATAAAACGTTATTCCACTTGGTAAGATAAAAGAAATTCAGGCTAATCACAAGAATATCATCTTGATGTAATAATAGTGATAATTATAATAACATCGTTATCTTGTATATAGGAAGAAGTATTATTGTAAAAATCATTTCAAATAACGTTAAGGATTTTTCATTGTAACTTTATCAGCATGTTAAATAATCCTCTACAATATTGTAGAAATGGAATATATTTTAGTTTTTTGCATTATTAAAATATTCTTACACATATTCATATATTTCAGCCACAGATTTTTCATATCTGCACATATAAGTTATAGAGCCACATTTTAACTAAAATTACATCTTTTTAAACTGATGTTTTTGCTTTTAAAAATATCAACCCATTTCTAAGTACTACCTTCCTATTTACTATAATTTAGCTTACTCTTAAAAATGTTTTTATCATATACTCAATAAAATACACACTGGCAAAAGTAAAACATCAACTTATTAGAAAACAAAAAAGTATGTTTGACACTCACACTTTTTTCTTAGTAATTTATCTCTTTTATGAATTCAAAAATCCTGAGATTTATTGTGTTCTAAAATTACCATTTAAACAATATTTTATCAGTGTTTTGAATATGCCTTACACATGGTTTATTTCTTTAAGTTTTTAAGTAATAATGTATAAAATGAAAACTAAATCTAAGACAAGAATGATCATATTTTCTAATTGCATTGTTATAAAAAAAGTAAGAATTTTCTCAAAATCTGATTCATATGACTCAATCCCAATAAAAACCTAAGGAAAGCCTATAAGCATTTAGAAACTACCTAGTGGATATCCAGCATTGTGCTGAACTTGCTACTGAATTAAGAAAGAATATAGGTGTAGATTCTCCACTTACTATATTAATAATCTAGGATATATAATTAATTGTTTATAAGATGTATAAAATAATGTATGTCAGCATATAATATACTAAATATATGTGTATTTTATCTATTAATATATACTCATATTTTATACATACTTCAGTGTAAATCAAATGATTTATTTATTGCTTTTCTTTACATGTTTCATCAGAGTTAAAAATAATGACATCTTCTGTAAATGCATAAGGAATGAGGTAACTGGAACTGAATGGGTCCTCATAAAATAGTTATCATGTTTGTCAAAGGTTTTTGGTGTAACTATGGGTACCCATATCACAACTGAACAATTAAATTGCAAGGCCTGAGACTGTGTGGCTATGTTTTAACATTCTGTGTTGCCTATCATGCTTTGAACCATGCTTTGGTTTTATGAGACAGTGACTATTTCAGAGAAGGAATAAAGGATAGGAAGAAAAACAGAAAAGGCAGAAATTGGAAATGAAGGATGGAAGCAGAGGTCCAGGAAGAAAGAAAGATAATCAAACTGAAGTCTGCAACAGTCAACAGATTAAAACAAAGATGACTGGAATTGAAGGGAAGGATGGTTGATAAAAACTAAAGATAGAAATGGGACAGGACACTTGATTTGGTTATCCTGTCTCTCCATATCTGGTCTCCACTTCGTATTCCTTTCTCTGCCCTCTGCTTTATTTTGGGAGACTGATTCCCACAGGTTGCATGACCAAAGCCCTTGTGCTTTCTGGCTTCCAGTTGAGTGGTATCAGTGGGGAACAAATAAGAGATAGGAAGGCGTGAAGAGATGTATAACTCCCTGCCTTGCCATTTTTTCACTGTGGCTGGAAGAGACTGTGTTTTGCAACTTATGGCTTCAGTTTCTCTTAGCTAGCTTTGCCCTAGAATTACAGTAATTTTTGGTTTCCAATAGCACTGTTCTCTCCCAAATCATCTGCAGATCTAGGGCTATTGACTCCTCACTTTTCTCTAGTTTCTGGAATCTGTACCATACCATCTTAATTTCCTAAATCTTCTCCATACCTTTTTAAACAGGCCTTCATTAGTTTTTAAATTACCCTTTGACATGTACCATCTCTTTTTACACCAAACTTTTCGCCAATTAGTACTGGGGTGGCCTCAAGAAAAAAATTCACAAAACTAGATTATGAAATAAAAATGTCCATCTAATGACTCCTCAAAAAATCTCCATGCTGAAGTGAAAATGGGATTTAAAACAATATGGCATGGAGTGGTGTATCACAATCACACACATTATCACTGACACTGCAAGGGCTTGAATGCAAATGGAGGACAAGGTATTGGCAGACAAGTGGAAATGACGCTCAATGGCTACGGCAAAAAGATTGTTTATTGATTATGTTTTGTGCTGAATGATGTTGATTGTATCATAATGATACAATCATTGAGCAATGATAGAAAATTTTAAGCAATGATAGAAAACTTTGAGCAATGATATAAAGAGCAGTGATAGAAAATTTTGAATTCCTATCTCAAAGTGCAGGTCAATCTGTCTGGCTACCTCTATGGCAGATTCAGATTCAGGGCATACATGGCTGAAGATTGATCACAAGAATTGATTGTAAGAGTTCCAGAGTTGGAAGCAAATAAATCCTTCATAAAGTGCTGGTTTGAAAAGACATAGGAAATCTTTCGGGAACAACACGTGTAAGGAAATGAGGAGGCACAACAGGCAGAGAGAGAAACTGAAATGTGATAAATGGCTTCAGATGTTTCAACTGTTGTTACAGGGATCTGTGAAGCTAGGATGATCCTTCAGAGAGTCTTCAATTGACAGAAAGGAACCAGGCTTTCTACCCTCTATCCACAACCAAGTGGATGTAGGTCTTCCCTGAGAGGGGTCATTTTCCAGTTAATACATTACTGTATTATAAACCATCACCAAATTTAGAAGCCTAAATAAAAAATAATTATTTTGTTGTCATTCTGTGTATTACCCTGTGATTCTTCTTTTGGTCTCACTTGAAATCACTCATGTGGTTGCACTTGGTTGTTTCACTGTGGCCAGGATTCAGCCATATTTCTGCCATTTTCCTCCTTGTCTTTAGATTGAGCCCTAAACAGACTTTATTTTGTTTTCAATCTAAAAGGCCACTTAAAGCCTAGCCTTGGAAACCACTGACTCTCTTCTACCACATACTATTGGTCAAAGAAAATCATAGAGTCAGTTCAGTTCAAGAGGAGAGAGCATACATTTCACTCTTTTACCACAAGAGTAGCAAATTCTCATTGCAAAAAGCAGGCAGGATAGGGGATGCAGTTGCTGACATCCTTAGAAACAAACCACTGAAGGCTGCAGCTCTTGGGTTCTTTAGAATTCTTGAAGAGAGACTCATTCATGAGCCATAGCAGACAAAGTTTCCTGCATTTGGGTCAGTGAGTACCTTGATGTTGAAAAGATCTAGGCAATGTACCAGAACTTCCACCACCTTGACTGCACCTCATTTCTTCCAAATTCTTTTTTCTTTGTACTGTCTTTTGGTCGAGTTTCCTTCTTTTACACACACACACGCACACACACACACACACACACACACATGCATATACGTATATAAAATTCCACTTTAGGTTCTGGGGTACATGTGAAGAACATGCAAGATTGTTGCATAGGTACACACATAGCAATGTGATTTGCTGCCTCCATCCCCCCATCACCTACATCTGGCACTTCTCCCCATGTTATCCCTTCCCAACCTCCCTACCCCCAATTCTCCCTTCTCTATTCACCCCAACAGACCCCAGTGTGCTGGATCCCAGCAACTCCCAGATGGAAAAGTGCAAAGCATGATCTTGTTGGAAGAGAGTTGATACACTTACATCTTGACACCGTTTTTGGCGTAAGCGTGGAGAACATATGGGAATGCATTCTTAGGGTGTTAGACTGAAGAAGGCAGAATATAAGATTCAATATTTCTGGATTTATCACTGTGAATACACGCATAGTGTTAGAAGGTTGATAAGTTAACTTAAAGGATATTAACAGTCTGTTAGGCTGTTTAAGTGAAGCCTGTATGCAAGGCTTGCCAAAACACAGATTGTTAGTTTCCACTTTCAGAATTTCTAACTAACACAACATGGGCCAGAACTTTGGGCCTAGCTTAGTTAGATCCTCTGCTCAGTGTGCTGAAGGGCTCATCTTTGAGATGTGGTCCTCATTTTGAACTTGGGATGCTTTTTCAAGTCTGTCCTGGTGATTAACAGACTTTAACTCTCTGAGGTTGTAACACTGAGACCGTCAGTCTCTAGAAGCTAGCTTTGTCTATACACGATTTTGAACACAGCGGTTTGGTTCTCTTCTTTGAGACTGGAATCAGAATCTCCTTGATGTTTTAATCTCTTTTAAGAGCTCACCTTATTAGGCCAGCATTACCCAGGATAATCTTGTTTTATATTAATTTAAAGTAAATAGATTAATTATTAAACTGAGGCAGCCATATTCAGTACAAGAACATCTACACCAGGGACTGGGAATCTTGACAGTTGTCTTAGAATTCTGCACATCAGAGATGAAAACTGAATATTTTCATTTCTATAAGGTTCCTATTTACACCGGCACTGTCAGCCTGAGTGGAATACCTGGAACAAATCAAATAGAGCAGATGAATTTTGGATACCATAATTTCCTTGGCATAATGTATAAGAAGTAGTTTGAAGGTTCAAGGAGGTAAGGCTGATGGAGAAGATGTGTTGTTTATAGCCTTTTCAATCAATACCTACTCAAACCTTAATCCATAAAGACCTAAAATTCTCTCTTCACCAAAGAATTTAGCAATATTTTTGTAAGGTGGACACTTTGTACTTGAAAATTTCTGCTGTGTCTGACCTCTTCACTCCAGAGTTCATAGTTGGAGATGCAAAAATTAGATGTGTGGTAATGCCTATTGATCACAAAAACCCTAGGATCAAAGAATAAGGGGTCTAATGAGATGATACATAAAATTTAGAAGCAAAACAGTTTTAGATCAAGTCATAGTGAGTAATCCTGGCCTGTTGCCCAGTTCACAAACACAAACTAATTCAAAAGACTACCTTAACTGGTTGAGGGAAGAATATGAATCCCTTAACAAATGTCCCAAATACATTTTGCAGCTTTCTCCTGAAACTTTCCCCATAGAGACTCTTAATCATTTGTCAAGAAAAATGTAAATTGGGGAAATGAAAATACCCGGAGCTTCAACAGACATATAAAATACTCAATTAAAACCAGTGTTACTAATATGTAAATTAAATGACATTGAAAACATTTAGTGCATCTGAAGGCTGAGTCATAAATGTAGCTATAGCCCTGGTTACTTTCCTAGTATGTTCAACGTGCATAGGAATCCTGGCTTTGATTTTTATCCCAGGCTATGTGCACAGTGGAAATGGACATACATTTTACATACTGTAAAACTCTGCTTTTGAGTTCCCGACTCATGAAGACTATGACTCATGAAGGTCCAAGAAGGCCCTAGAACTAATTACCCAACTGTTAACTTAGCAAAACTACACATTTAAAGCAGTACCACAACCCAAAGAAGTAGAATAAATTATCACTACCATCAAACACTTGAAAAATTCGGGACTGTGACTTTTTTCTGTATACTTAGTAAGTTCACCTGGTTGGCTATGTCAAGATGTGAATCAACTTTGGATAAATTATTAATATTAAGGTTTTGTTGTCAATTGCTGATGCTTTCCCAGATGTGCTATTTTAACTGGAGTGAATCAGTGCCAGCTCTGGCACTTGGTATATAATTATTGACCTAGAAAATATTTTTTTTGGTATTTTCTTCAACTAAGAAAACTAGAGCCAATTTGCCTTCATTTTATAGAAATAGAATTTTTAGGCTTTCTTCTTTTAAGAATATAGTATGCTTCTTATCTCTGTCATCATAGTCTGGAGATATCTTGATAAGCTTGACATCTTACAAAGCACAGTAATAGCTCATATGCTTGATGGATTAAGCTGACTGCATTTTCGAGCAGAATAAAGCAAAATCACAAGATGTTTTAATGATGTGTGCCAGAGGGTGGGGAATAATGTTGAAAAGTTCAGATATCTGTCAAATCAGTAAATATTCTAGAGTTTCTATGTCCTTAGGCATACCAAGATCTTTCAAGTACGAGACAATTTGCTGGACCTTATGCTGTCCACAAAAGGCACAATGATTGGTAGGCTTGTTTGGATTGTTGCAGTAATATGAGCTATATTTGTGTGTGCTGTCACCACATATTTACTGAGTATCCCCTACATTTTCCAGTTTTGAGTGGGCCTACTGCTAAGTCATGCTTCATGCCATATCCAAGTTGCAGGGATCTAGATGCTGTTGCATTAGATATTAGGGACTATCAGAACTATGCTATTGGAAGAGTCTGTGTCAAATTGGATTCCTTGATGAAACCTCTCATGAGACCCAGAGCAGAGAAAATTAATAGAGATTTTGGATAAAAACGTTTCTTCATTGACAGTAACTATTCTCTGAGAGAAGGCAGGCTTACTCTTGGAATCCAGTAAAGAAGGAAGGTCTGACAGTGGCAACCAAGTGATAATGCTCCTTTAGTCTCCATCTTGAACGGTTGTTATCTGGCACAGTAAATCATAAAGTAAGCTGTGCTCAGCAACATTCCATTTTAAAATATACCTTCTTAATTTAAAGCAATAGGCTCCTAAGCATAAGTGACAACACGTAAGCATGCAAAACAGATTCCCACGTAACCTGTTTTACAACCTCTCTGCTTGTCCTCCAGCCACATCTATGGCTGTTAACTAAATATGGAGAACAACTTTTGGGTTGTCCATTTAGTTAATAGACAAGGAAGATTTACATATCTTCCTGGTATGCTTAAATCCACCAGAAGTGGTCCCTAATAAGGGGTAGCCTAAAAACAGTGATAAGAAAAATTTTCAACGGTGGATAGCACTGTTGGAAAACACAGCTGATTTTTCAAATTTTGGTGGAAAAAGAGATGGTCAGAGATTACCATAGGTTGTAACTATTGGATTGGCCAGCTCCTCACAGGCTAAGTAAAGGCCCCAAAAGAGCATACACAAAAGAGGTGTTCTCAATAAACACAGTAATAAGTGAAATCTTCCTGAGGATGAAAATCAGCCCCCTTCCCAAATTAACATGGTCTTGTTCAATGGACCCATGTATACAGATCCTAAAGACATCAGATGTGAGATACTAGTGGGCTAAACAAATTTTATTTTACATTACCAAGACTAATTTCATTTGGTCACTGAACCTGCTGAGAAATCAAAATTTCAAGAGCAAAAGTCAATGCTAATATATGTTGATTTAATAAATAAATACATATTTCAGAGTCCAGGAGAAATATGGATATAATTATTGATTTATTAAGAACGAGGGCCAAACTGCTCTTTGCTGTTGTTAGTACAAACTACTAACAACAGCAAAGACATGGAATCAACCTAGGTACCCATCAGTGGTGGATTGGATAAAGAAAATGTGGTACATATACACCATGGAGTGCTATACAGCCATAAAAAATAAATGAAATAGTATCCTTTGCAGCAACATGGATGTAGCTGAAGGCCATTATCTTAGGTGCATAAACCCAGGAAAACAAAACCAAGTACCATATGTTTCCACTTCTAAGTGGGGACTAAAAATTAAATATAGATGGGCACAAGGAAAGGAACAATAGACACTGAGGACTATGTGAGGGTGGAGGACAGAAGGAGGACAAAGTTTGAAAAACTAACTTTTAGGTACTATGCTCACTACCTGGGTGACAGGATCAATCATATGTCAGTATCACTCAATATACCCGTGTAATAAAGCTGTACATATACCCCCAAATCTAAAATAAAAGTTGAAAATACAAAGAATAAAGAGAGGAAGGAATGATAACTAAATTGTCTCTTTCTATTTTTAGCTCATCATACCAATAAAATAATAAAGAAGAATGTCACTATGTTAGCCAAGGTAACTGATCTCAATTAACAAAGGCAGTTTTGATTCCTGCTACTGAATGAATGTAATTCAAGAGACATGCTGGAGTGCCTCTTAGATTTACCATTTCCATAAAAATAGACAATAGGAAATTAGAAAAGAATGAGAATGCTAATAACTTAGATCTGTTAGTTTGGTTTATCCAATCAGGTTTAAAAAAGAAAGAAAAAATGAAAACAACTAAGGTACTAGAAAATGTTTGAAGGAAAATAGATTGGGTGTTATTCAATTTGGCCTTCTTAGCATCTACAGATGGAGAGATTGTGGCAGCTCTTATATAATAACTAAATATATGTCATCCTCTCATTTTTCAAGTGCCTTATGTAGAGTGCTAGGAGTACATTTAGTAATTACTAAAAGGATTTGTGTATCTTTGGTGCTTAAAGTGTTTGTGAAATATTCAAGCTTACAAAATTATAGTTTGTAATTCAAATTAGAATTGGGTAATTTATTTTACTATTGTGATTTTACTCTGAGCTACGTGAGAAAAATGTCTTATTTGTTAAAACTGTAAACTGTTCAGATGAATTGAACGTAATTAATATTTTTAATATACTAGATTCACAAGGACTATAAAATCATTTGGAATATTTTGCTGCTTAAACTTCAAATCTTGCCCACTTTGGCTTTGAAAGGCTTTAAATGACTGTCAAATAGATTACATTCAAAAATGCTTTTAAAAATGATTAATGAAATTGCATTAACTAAGTCCTAAATGTTTTTGAGAACTTAGTCTGTTCAACTAAAGTTGATAGAACATTAACCAGATTTCCCTAGGAAATGTTCTAGAATTATAAATAGAATATTATAATTTGTGGGACTTTCAAGATGGCCGCCTAAGAACAGCTCAGGACTTCAGCTCCCAGTGAAAGTGCAGAGGGTGAGTGGACGCCGCATTTCCAGACGAACTCTTATTGCCCACAGACCAGGAGATACCCAGGCAGAGGGGTCGCCAGCGTCGCAGTCCCAGCCGGTGTGGCTGTTTTGGCCCCGGCGGGGCTGATTCCGCCCGGGCGGCTGCTGTGACCACACCCTGTCACTGCGGTTCTCCCTACAAAAGCCACTGGTCTGGGAGCCCTCTTAGCTGGCGAGCAGAGCCCTGAGATGGCAGAATAGCCCATTCATCTGAAATAGCGAGCCAGGCCAGGAGATTCCTAGGCAAAAAATCCGCCAGGAGCCGGCGCCGCGGTTTGAGCCGACTCCGTGAGTCGCAGCACGGGAGATCCTGGCGCCTTTTCAACAAGCGACCGGAACGCGGGGTCGTTCAACTTAAAAGAAAAGACTCTGAGTCAGGGAGCCAGGTGATCAGGCTCGGTTGGTCCCACCCCTCCACCCCCAACAACAACGAAAACAAAAACAGTAATTGGAAACCCTCTGGGTTGAGCCCTTCAAACCAAGCACAGCTGAACCGGGACGGTCCGGCTCCGTGGGGGAGGGGCTTCCGCCATTACTGAGACTCTCCACCGCTACGGAGGCAGGCTGCGATTGCCGAGGCAACCCACCGTTGCCGAGGCAACCTGCCACAACAGAGAGAGTCCGCCATATCAGAGGCGGGGCCACCATTGCCCAGACAGTTCTAACTATGCCCATATAAAAAGGACTACAGGGAAGAGCTCAGGGCAGCTGGGCGGAGCCCACAGCAGCTCAGCAAAGCCCCTGCGGGCAGGCAGAGGCTAGGCGTGCTGCTAACTGGGCGGGTCCGACCTGAAAAAAAAAAAAAATCAAAAAAGGCAGTAGTGCAACGGAAACTCATAAAGCTCCAACTCCCTGGGACAGAGACAGACAACAGGTGGATAAACCCACAAAAATGGGTAGAAACCAGCGTAAAAAGGAGGAAAACTCCCGAAACCAGAACACCTCTCCTCCTAAAAGTGATCACAACTCCTCACCAGCAAGGGAACCAGACCGGATGGAGAAGGAGGGTGATGAAATGACAGAATCAGACTTCAGAAGATGGGTAGTAAGAAACTACAATGAGCTAAAAGAACATGTTCTAACCCATCGCAAAGAAAATAGGAACCTTGAAAAAAGATTGGACGAACTGCTGACGAGAATGGACAGCATAGAGAGGAGAATAAGTGAATTGATGGAGCTGAAAAACGCAACACGAGAACTTCGTGAAGCATGCACAAGCTTCAACAGCCGAATTGACCAAGCAGAAGAAAGGATATCAGAGGTCGAAGACCAACTCAATGAAATAAAAAGAGAAGGCAAGAACAGAGAAAAAAGCGCAAAAAGGAATGAACAAAATCTTCAAGAAATGTGGGACTATGTGAAAAGACCTAATCTACGTCTGATAGGTGTACCTGAATGTGATGAAGAGAATGAATCCAAGCTGGAAAATACTCTTCAGGATATTATCCAGGAAAACTTCCCCAACCTAGCAAGGCAGACCAATATTCAAATCCAGGAAATCCAGAGAACACCACAGAGATATTCCTCAAGAAGAGCAACCCCAAGGCACATAATCGTCAGATTCACCAGGGTTGAAATGAAAGAGAAAATGCTAAGGGCAGCCAGAGAGAAAGGTCGGGTTACCCACAAAGGGAAGCCCATTAGACTCACAGCAGATCTCTCAGCAGAAACCCTACAAGCCAGAAGAGATTGGGGGCCAATATTCAACATCCTTAAAGAAAAGAACTTTCAACCCAGAATCTCCTATCCAGCCAAACTCAGCTTCATAAGTGAAGGAAAAATAAAATCCTTTGTGAACAAGCAAGCACTCAGAGATTTCATCACCACCAAACCTGCTCTACAAGAACTCCTGAAAGAGGCTCTACACACATAAAGGAAAAACCAGTACCAGCCACTCCAAAAACACACCAAATGGTAAAAAAGCAGCAACACAATCAAGAATCTGCATCAACTAACCAACAAAACAGCCAGGTAGCATCAAAATGACAGCATCAAATTCACACATAACAATACTATCCCTAAATGTCAATGGACTAAATGCCCCAATCAAAAGACACAGACTGGCAAATTGGATAAAAAGCCAAAACCCATCAGTGTGCTGTATCCAGGAAACCCATCTTACATGCAAGGATACACAAAGGCTCAAAATAAAGGGATGGAGGAAGATCTACCAAGCAAATGGAGAGCAAAAAAAGGCAGGAGTTGCAATTCTCATCTCTGATAAAATAGACTTTAAAGCAACAAAGATCAAAAGAGACAAAGAAGGACATTACATAATGGTAAAAGGATCACTGCAACAAGAAGAGCTAACGATCCTAAATATATATGCACCCAATACAGGAGCACCCAGATACATAAGGCAAGTTCTTAATGACTTACAAAGAGACTTAGACTCCCACACAATAATAGTGGGAGACTTTAACACCCCATTGTCAATATTAGACAGATCAACCAGACAGAAAATCAACAAGGATATCCAGGACCTGAACACAGACCTGGAACGAGCAAACCTAATAGACATTTACAGAACTCTCCACCCCAAATCCACAGAATATACATTCTTCTCAGCACCACATCACACCTACTCTAAAATTGACCACATAATTGGCAATAAATCACTCCTCAGCAAATGCAAAAGAACAGAAATCATAACAAACAGTCTCTCAGACCACAGTGCAATCGAGTTAGAACTCAGAATGCAGAAACTAACTCAGAACCGCACAGCTTCATGGAAACTGAACAACTTGCTCTTGAATGTTGACTGGATAAACAATGAAATGAAGGCAGAAATAAAGATGTTCTTCGAAACCAATGAGAACGAAGACACAACATACCAGAATCTCTGGGACACATTTAAAGCAGTCTCTAGAGGAAAATATATAGCAATGAGTGCCCACATGAGAAGAAAGGAGAGATCTAAAATTGACACCCTATCATCAAAATTGAAAGAGCTAGAGGAGCAAGATCAAAAAAACTCAAAACCTAGCAGAAGACAGGAAATAACTAAGATCAGAGCAGAACTGAAGGAAATAGAGACACAAAAAACTTTTCAAAAAATCAATAAATCCAGGATCTGGTTTTTTGAAAAGATCAACAAAATAGACAGACCACTAGCCAGATTAATAAAAAAGAAAAGAGAGAATAACCAAATTGATGCAATAAAAAACGATAAAGGGGATATCACCACAGATTCCACAGAAATCCAAACCATCATCAGAGATTATTACAAACAACTCTATGCACATAAACTAGTAAACCTGGAAGAAATGGATAAATTCCTGGACACCTGCAACCTCCCAAGCCTAAACCTGGAAGAAGCCGAAACCCTGAATAGACCAATAACATGGTCTGAAGTCGAGGCAGCAATAAAGAGCCTACCACCCAAAAAAAGCCCAGGTCCAGATGGGTTCACAGCTGAATTCTACCAGACATACAAGGAGGAGCTGATACCATTCCTTCTGAAACTATTCCAGACAATCCAAAAAGAGGGAATCCTTCCCAAATCATTTTACGAGACAAACATCATCCTGATACCAAAACCCGGCAGAGACTCAACAAGAAAAGAAAATTTCAGGCCAATATCCATGGTGAACATAGATGCAAAAATCTTCAATAAAATACTGGCAAACCGATTGCAACAGCATATCAAAAAGCTCATCCACCATGATCAAGTAGGAATCATCCCGGGGATGCAAGGCTGGTTCAACATACGCAAGTCCATAAACGTAATTCACCACATAAACAGAACCAAAGACAAAAACCACATGATTATCTTGATTGATGCAGAGAAGGCTTTTGACAAAATTCCACAACGCTTTATGCTAAAAACCCTCAATAAACTAGGTATTGACGGAACGTATCTCAAAACAATAAAAGCTATTTACGACAAACCAACAGCCAATATCATACTGAATGGGCAAAAACTGGAAGCATTCCCTTTGAAATCTGGCACTAGACAAGGATGCCCTCTCTCACCACTCCTATTCAATATAGTACTGGAAGTCCTAGCCAGAGCAATCAGGCAAGAAAAAGAAATAAAGGGTATCCAAATTGGAAAGGAGGAAATCAAATTGTCTCTATTTGCAGATGACATGATTGTATATCTGGAAGACCCCATCATCTCAGCCCAAAATCTCCTGAAACTGATAAACAACTTCAGCAAAGTCTCAGGATACAAAATCAACGTGCAAAAATCACAAGCATTCCTATACACCAGTAATAGACTTCAAGAGAGCCAAATCAAGAACGAACTGCCATTCACAATTGCTACAAAGAGAATAAAGTACCTAGGAATACAACTAACAAGGAACGTAAAGGACCTCTTCAAGGAGAACTACAAGCCATTGCTCAACGAAATAAGAGAGGATACAAACAGATGGAGAAACATTCCATGTTCATGGTTAGGAAGAATCAACATCGTGAAAATGGCCATACTGCCCAAAGTAATTTACAGATTCAACACTATTCCCATCAAGCTACCAATGACCTTCTTCACAGAACTGGAAAAAAACACCTTAAACTTCATATGGAACCAAAAGAGAGCCCGCATAGCCAAGTCAATTCTAAGCAAAAAGAACAAAGCGGGAGGCATCACACTACCGGACTTCAAACTATACTACAAGGCTACAGTAATCAAAACAGCATGGTACTGGTACCAAAACAGAGATATAGACCAATGGAACAGAACAGAGGCCTCACAGGAAATACAACATACCCACAACCGTCTGATCTTCGACAAACCTGACAAAAACAAGCAATGGGGAAAGGACTCCCTGTTTAATAAATGGTGTTGGGAAAACTGGCTAGCCATGTGCAGAAAGCAGAAACAGGACCCCTTCCTGACACCTTACACCAAAATTAACTCCAGATGGATTAAAGACTTAAACATCAGACCTAATACCATAAAAACCTTAGAAGAAAATCTAGGCAAAACCATCCAGGACATAGGTGTAGGCAAGGACTTCATGACCAAAACGCCAAAAGCAATGGCAACAAAAGCCAAAATAGACAAATGGGACCTAATCAAACTCCACAGCTTCTGCACGGCAAAAGAAACAGTCAGTAGAGTGAATCGGCAACCAACAGAATGGGAAAAAATTTTTGCAGTCTACCCATCTGACAAGGGGCTGATATCCAGAATTTACAAAGAACTAAAGCAGATCTACAAGAAAAAAACAAACAAGCCCATTCAAAAATGGGCAAAGGATATGAACAGATACTTTACAAAAGAAGACATACAGGAGGCCAACAAACATATGAAAAAATGCTCATCATCACTGGTCATCAGAGAAATGCAAATCAAAACCACATTGAGATACCATCTCACACCAGTTAGAATGGCGATCATTAAAAAATCGGCAAACAACAGATGCTGGAGAGGATGTGGAGAAATAGGAACACTTTTACACTGTTGGTGGGAATGTAAATTAATTCAACCATTGTGGAAGACAGTGTGGCGATTCCTCAAGGACCTAAAAATAGAAATCCCATTTGACCCAGCAATCCCATTACTGGGTATATATCCAAAGGATTATAAATCATTCTACTACAAGGACACGTGCACACGAATGTTCATTGCAGCACTGTTTACAATAGCAAAGACCTGGAACCAACCCAAATGCCCAACGATGATAGACTGGATAGGGAAAATGTGGTACATATACACCATGGAATATTATGCAGCGATCAAAAACGATGAGTTCACGTCCTTTATAGGGACATGGATGAACCTGGAAACCATCATTCTCAGCAAACTGACACAAGAGCAGAAAATCAAACACCGTATATTCTCACTCATAGGCGGGTGTTGAACAATGAGAACACATGGACACAGGGAGGGGGGCACTACACACTGGGGTCTGTTGGGGGGAAATGGGGGAGGGGTGGGGGGTGGGGAGGTGGGAAGAGATAGCATGGGGAGAAATGACAGATACAGGTGAGGGGACGGAAGGCAGCAAAGCACACTGCCATGTGTGTACCTATGCAACAATCTTGCATGTTCATCACATGTACCCCAAAACCTAAAATGCAATTAAAAAAAAAAAATCTGAAAAAAAAAAAAAAAAGAATATTATAATTTGTATATCAAATGAAAATAAGTTTTAAAATATTTATAGCAGTAAATTAACATTAACTTTAAATCTAGGACACTACTGGTGGACATTTTTTTATGTGGAAAAAGCCCTGGATATTAAGACATAAATATTAATTCTTCAGATACCCATTGTAATTTTAATATTCAGAGAGAATGTTGAAACTCATGACTATATCCTAAAAGATATCATGAAACAAAGTTGACTACATTTCAACATATATGCCATGCAGCCTTCTTGTTCTCTTGACATCTAACCTAGAGCCTTCTAGCTTTCTTCAAATGACTTAATCCTTCCTTTTATTTAGATTTCAACCTAAAAGTCATCTTCCAAGAGCGGCTTTCCCGGAACCCTTGACTGAAGAAGTTTCTGTATCATGATTATTTCTCCCTCTATAAGAACACCAACCCCTGGATAATCTTCTCTATTTGTTTTTTCATTTATTGTATGTTTCTCTCTATCAGAAAATGAATTTTGTGAGAGTTAGGTCCTTGTCTGCTGTTTCAGAACTGTATTTCTAAAAGTTAGCCCTGTTATCTTCAATAATGGCATATGCACAATTAATATTTGTTAAATGAGGTTAGTTTTCCCCTTCCTTTTCCCCTTTATTAGTATCAATCTTATGACTCCAAAGTCTGCAATGTTACCCAGAAAGATATGCTGTGTCAGGTTCTAAAATATAACTATTAGTTGAGGTTATTAAGTAGTACAATTTTATAAACCAGATAGCTCAACTTTAGTACAAAATACTTTTTTAAAAAACCATTCAGGAAATTAGAATATGGATAAAAATAAGGTTAACAATTTCCCAGGCATCATGATGATTAAAATCTCTATATTGAACTAATTTCAAACGATCAAGCATATTTCTGTTTATACTTTTGTGGGTTTACCAATGCACTTACTACAAGAATTGTATTATTTAATCAATAAAGCAAAGATAATGAAATAAAACTTTGCTCTGGCACTCATTGTACAATGCACAATGAAATAAAGAGATATAATTTTTTTCTTCAAAAATGCCATCTGTGTTTTACATGTACGTTGTAACAAAGACGCTCACGTTCTTCCCATGTTTTTATTCATTTTTAAAAAATCTTATTTAGTGACAGACCATGCACAAGTTCCTATCAATAAATGACATGTAATTGCTTAAATTATGGTCATTTTTAAACTGTCAGTTTTAATTTAAAGTATGAATAATTATTGAGAACTGTTAAAAGATTATAAAATTATAAAAAAAAAAAACTTGATTCCTGGAAAAGTACAAAATCCAAGCCAAATATAATTGTCATTTGTGGTAAAATACAGGAAAGCATAAAAAATAATTTTGATAAGGATCAAGTGCTTTGTCCCTTGTCATTGATAAGGATCAAGTGTCATGTCCCTTGTCCACTAAGATCCTTATCATATTGGGAGTTTCCACAAGTGATTTTTCATTAAAACCTTGTGAAGTACTTTTACCTTATTCCATAGCATCAATCAATCACATCTCAAATGTTAACATGATGGTTGTGTTTGGTATTGTGAAGACTAAACTACGAATACTAAATAACACTTTCAAATAACATATCATTACATAGGAGAATGTTGAAGGTAATGAAGTCAAAGCACTACCCCTTCTTCCCTTATGAATTTTAGCTACTCTGAAAAAGAACATAGGCAGCAAAGTTAGATTTAGTTATAAAATAGAGTCATGTCTCTATTACTCCACAGCTTCCTGGTAAGTCTGTTGGAGTACACATTTTAATCTTGAGGAGAAATTGAGGTTACCAATGAGCTCATTCTTTCCTACTCTTCTTACCCAATCTATATGTTAGGGTCGGTCCAGTTGAATCCATAAGATTCCTAGAGTTTGTGGTTTATATATTTGTAGTCTGTTCACACCTTTTGGATTACAAGAAAGGTGTGTATGTGTGTGTGTGTGTGTGTGTGTGTGTGTGTGAGAGAGAGAGAGAGAGAGAGAGAGAGAGACAGAGAGAGAGAAAGAGAGAGAGAGAGAGAGACAGAGAGAGAGAGAAAGAGAGAGAGAGAGAGAGAGAGAGAGAGAGAGAGAGAGAGAGATGTATGTCTGATTACATGAGATATGAAGAAAAAAAAAAGACCAAGGCAGAAAGGTCTTTACCATTTTCTCTTTCAGTCCCCAAAGAAGGTGGCCTAGTGAATTTCAGGTATCCATCTTTTCAATTACATATAAAGCATAGGTGTGGTCTTGCTCCAAAATAGCCAAATAGACACAGCCAGGAAGAACACTTCCCACAGAGGGACAAGGACGTCAAGAAGACCAATACACTCCTAGCAGATCTTCAGAAGGAAGGCATTGAGAGCAGACAGAGGGAAAATACAGTTGCTGAGCTGAAGAGGGAGGAATCTGGGAATCTCACACAAGCTTATTATGCTACCATGTTGCTGGGCCCTGGTGAGTCTTGTGGAGGAGATGAGTTGAACAGGCAGGGTGCAATCTGCTCTCATCATGGGGCTCTGGAATCTAAACAGGAGGAGACAGCTTGACCACCATGAACATTTGAGTTGACAGGGAAAGTTAATTATAGAAGCAGTAGTGGGCAGAACCCCAGTTAGTGCAGAGCCCAAGGAGGTTGGCACAGGAGCATCTGTGGTGGAACCCAGCTAGGGATGCCCAGTCCCCTAGGCCTGACTTGCTTACTTAGGAAACTTTAGCCCTAGGAGAACTGTTAGACCTCAACCCTTCAAGGTGGTCTTGTACATGAGACTGGGCAAGTACAGCCTGAGCACCTTTTGGTCTAATGGCTCTCCTGGAGCCTAAATAGGGCCAGGCCTGCTTAAAGTATAGCTCTGATGTACCTCCTGGGTGCCCACATATAGCTCCTGCATTTGGTGGATCACACATAATTGGCAGAGTGCTCCAGCAGAGAGGTGCCTGTGGACCCACACTAGCCTGCCCATGCCCTTCCCTATTGCAGCCTTCTCCATGGCATTTTGCCTGCAAACACTTGCCCAAGGACACCCCCTACACTGCTTTGTTGGAGCATGAGTGCATGGGTGCTTCCCTACCACTGCCAGTGTGCAGTTGTACCATGCTGCCCCACTACAGCTGGTGTGAGTGCATCCCACTGCCTCTTCCCCCATCATACTACCACAGTAGTCAGAGCATTGTCAGGCACAGAGCCCACCAGCCCCACCCCTGCTAGTACACTGCTCCTGTACCAACACTGCCAACAGCATGAAATTAGGCATGGAAAACAATGGACCTGACCCCAGCCTTGAATGGCCACTACTACCTGCATAAATGCACACAGCAGATAAATGCAGTCTTGAACCCGCATGTGCCCATCCCTGTGCTAACACCACCACTAGTGTGAACACATGCACAGTAGCTGGCAGGGGCCCGTCATCCTACTGAGGTGTACAGTCACTGCTGCTACGCATGCACACACAGGGGCCGACACTGTACCCTGCCTCAGCCATTGAGCGTGTGCCCTGACAACTGCCACTACCAATACTGCTGGCATATATGAACAAGGATGAATCCAACTGTCAACCACCTTACAAAGTGTTTTCGCTGGCACTACCCCTCACAGTGTTGTTATCAAGGGTCTGGAGGTACCTCAACCCCTCCAGTATGGCAGGTTCCTAACCTTCAGTAGCCAGAGAACAAAGCCAGGGCCTATGCCAGTCCAGAGGTCCTGAGATAAACCTTGGATGCCTAAATGAAGCCAGTCAGCTGATCACAATCAAATCCCTAAAGTCATCAAATAGGAAAAAAGAGAAAAGAGACCCATTAAGGGACAGAAACGTCAAAAGAATGAAAGAAGATTGCCATCAAAGATGAGAAAGAACCAGCACAAGAACACTAACAACGCAAAAAGCCGGAGTGTCTGTCCTCCAAGTGACTGCAGTGGTTCCCTCAAGGGTTCTTACCACATGGGATGGCTGCAATGGCAGAAATAGAATTCAGAATATGAATAGGAAGGAACATCATCAAGATTCAGGAGAACATTTAAACCAAATCTAAGGAAGCTAGGAATCACAATAAAACAATAAATGAGCGGACAGACAAGATAACGATTATAGAATAGAACATAACCAACCCGACAGAGCTGAAAAACATTCAAGAAGAATTTTGTAATGCAATCACAAGTACTAACAGCAGATTAGACAAAGCCGAGCAAAGAATCTCAGAACTTGAAGACTAGCTTTATGAAATAAAACAGTTAGACAAGAATAAAGAGAAAAGAACGAAAAGGAACAAACAAAACATCTGAGAAATATGGTATTAGGTAGAGACTGAATCTATGACTCACTGGTGTCCCTGAAAGAGATAGGAAGAAGGAAAGCAACCTGGAAGAGCATGTTTGAGGATATTACCCATAAGAACATCTCCAATCTAGCTAGAGAAGGCAACATTCAATTCAGGCAATGCAGAGAACCCCTGAAAATTACTTCCCATGAAGATCATCCCCAAGGCACATAATTACCAGATTCTCCAAAGTTGAAGTGAATGAAAAAAAGTTTAAAGGTAGCTAGAGAGAAAGGACAGGTTACTTACAAAATGGAGGCCATCAGACTAAGAGCACAAGCCAGAAGAGATTAGGGGTCTATATTCAGCATATTTAAAGAGAAGAAATTCCAACTAGGAATTTCACATCCAGTCACAATAAGCTCCATAAGCGAAAGAGAAATAAAGTCCTATTCAGATAAGCAAATGCTAAGGCAATTTATTACCACAAGACCTACCTTACAAGAACTACTTAAGGGAATGTTAAACATGGAAATAAAAGACCATAATCTGCCACCACAAAAACATACTTAAGTACCTGGTACTCTGACATTACAAAGAAACTGTATAATCATGTCTAAAAACCACCAGCTAATAATGTAATGACAGGATCAAATTATCACATATAAATATTAACCTTGAATGTACACAGGCTAAATGCCCCACTTAAAAGGCACAGACAGGAATATTGGATAAAGAGGCAAGACTGAACTGTATACTGTCTTCAAGAGACCTATCTCATATGCATGACACTGTTGACTCAAAATACAGGCATGGAGAAAAATCCACCAAGCAAACAGCAAACAGAAAAAAGTAGACGTTGCAATGGTAACTTCAGGTAAAAACCAACTTTAAACCACTAAGGTAAAAACAGACAAAGAAAAGCATTACATAATAATAAAGGGTTCAATTCAACAAGAAGACCTAACTATCCTAAACACATATGCAGCCAACACAGAGAACCCAGATTCATAAAGGAAGTTTTTAGAGACCTTCTGCAAGACTGACACTCTCGCACAATAATAGTGGGCGATTTCAACATCCCAGTGACAGTGTTAGGCAGATCGTGGAGGCAGAAAAATAACAAAGATATTCAGGACCTGAACTCAACACTGGACCAAATGAATCTGATAGACATCTACAGAACTCTCTACATAGAACAACTCTACATTCTTCTCACCTGCATATAGCACATATTCTAAAATTGGCCATACAACCAGACATAAAACACTCCTCAGCAAATGGAAAGGATTAGAAATTATATGAACTGCTCTCTCAGAGCAGAGCGCAATCAACATAGAATACAAGATGAAGAAATCACTCAAAACAATACACTTGAATGGAGATTAAATGAACTGGTCCTGAATGACTGTTAGGTAAATAATGAAATAAAGGCAGAAATCAAGAAACTAGTGAGTCTTTTGAAGCTAATGAGGACTAAGATTCAACAAACCAGAATCTCTGAGACACAGTCAAGACAGTGTTAAGAAGGAACTTTATAGCACTAAATACTCACATCAAAAGAAAAATAAAGATTTCAAATAATAACCTAACATCACAAGTAAAATAACTAGAAAAGAAAGAGCAAACCTACCCCAAATCTATCAGAAGAAAACCAAAATCAGAGCTAATTGAAGGAGATTGAGAAATGAAAAACATTCAAAAGATCGAAAAGACTGGGAGCTATTTTTTGTTTTGTTTTGTTTTTTGTAAAGTAACAAGACAGACCACTAGCTAGACTTTAACAAAAAGAGAGAAGATCCAAATAAACAATCACATATGACAAAGGGGTTATTACCACTGACCCCACAAAAATGCAAATAACCATGAGAGATTATTATGAACACATCTATGCACACAAACTAGAAAATCTAGAAGAAATTGATAAATTTCTGGACACATACACCCTCCCAAAATGGAACCAGGAATGGAATCCCTCAGGAGAGCAATAACGGTCTTCAAAATTGAATAAAAAATAAATAGCCTAGTGATTTAAAAAAGCCCAGGACAAGACAAGATGATTCATAGCCAAATTCCACCATATGTACCAAGAAAAGCTGGTATCATTTCTACTGAAATCATTTCAAAAAATGAAGAAGAATGAATGCCTTCCTAACCCATTCTATGATGCCATCATCATCCTGATACCAAAACCTGCCAGAGACACAAGAAAATAAAGCTTCAGGCCAACATCTTTGATGAACATCTACGCAAAAATCCTCAATAAAATAATAAACCAAAACCAACAGCACATCAGAAAGCTAATTCACCACGATCAAGTAGGCTTTATCCCTGGAATGCAAGATTGGTTCAATATATGCAAATCAATAATTGTGATTCATCACATAAACAGAACTAAAGACAAAAACCATATGATTATCTCAATAAATGCAGAAAGTCTTCTGATAAAATTCAACATCTCTTCATGTTAAAAACTCTCAAAAATCTAGATATTAAAAGAATATGCATCAAAATAATAAGACTCATCTGTGACAAACCCACAGCCAACATCATACGGAATGTGCAAAAGCTGAAAGCATTCGCCTTATAAATCAGCACAAGACAAGGATGCCCTCTCACAGCACTCCTATTCAACGTAGTATTGGAAGTCCTGGCTAGAGCAATCAGGCAAGAAAAATAAATAAAGGATATCCATATAAGAAGAGAAGAAGTCAAACTATTCCTGTTAGCAGACAACATGATTCTTTACCTCTAAAACCCCGTAGTCTTGGCCTAAAAACTCCTAAAGCTTATAAATTCAGCAAGATTTCAGGATATGAAATCAATGTACAAAAATCAATAGCATTTTTATATCTCAACAATGGCCAAGCAGAGAGCCAAATCAGGAAATTAGAAGGCTTCTACTGATGAGTTTTACCAAATATTTAAAGAAGAATTAATGCCCATCCTTCATAAACTCTTCCAAAATTAGAAATGTTAGTATGCTTCTCAACTCATTCTAGGAGGCCAGTATTACCCTAATACCAAAATTAGGCAAAAAGATCACAAAAAACAAAACAAAACTATAAGCCAATATGATTTGGGAAGACTAAAAAATCCTCATCAGAGTACTAGCAAGCCATTTCCAATAACTATCCCTGAATCTGGACCTCTACTTCACATGCATAGAAAATTTAACTCAAAATAAATAAAGATCTAAAATTTAAGTGCTAAATCTATAAAATCCTTAAATAAAAACTAAGTGTAAAAAAAAAGCACAGGTGTGCACAAAGTAACCAGATGAATCACTTCAAGAGTTGCTCATAGTATGATTAGAGTTAATTACACTTATTAGGAGTCAAGGAAACACCTTCCATGACTGTGATTATAGAGATTTGCCTTTTTTCTTTCAGGACTAGTTTAAACTGTAAAATATTTAAAGTAATATACCTTTTTTGGTCTTTCAGTACTAAACATAATGAGACTAAAAATGTCAAAATGACTTTTTTGTTAATGAATGAATGTAAGAAGAACAAGAATGAATGCGTAACTTCTGTATTTCTATGTAAAAATATAGTTGTTGAATTAGTAATTTTCATGAGAATTCATTATAAAATAATTGCATTCATGTCAAAGTGTTTTCTTCAAGCATTTTGTATATTATTTTTATTTCTGTTGTTCTACATTTCCCCCCTACAAGAACATACATTTACAACATTAGATTTTAAAAATGTTAAATGTAATGAGATATTGAAACATTACTTGTGTCAAATCACATTATTTACTCCAAGTCAGTAACATCTTTGTCTTTCATGAAAGATTTTGTGGCTTTTAGAAATATCAGATGTCATCAAAATGTATTGCCAGATAAAGGCTTGAGTGGAGTGGAGAAAACTTTTTGTTGTGTTTAGGGTTGAAACACTTTTGAGTTTTGCATATACATTAGGCTTCTGCTTTGTTGGTAAGAAAGACTATCCATTGGTAATATGACATGACTTTCCATATAGACATGAATTGGCCTCTGCTATAATTCTTAAAATATCTTAACCTAGGGAGAGAGAAAATGTGACTAATTGCAAAACCATCCTGCTGTTAACTTTTCAATATTTGGAGGCTGGGAAGGTACCCCAAATTCTTTAAGCATCTGACAGAATTTAATCTTTATCTGTAATATTTTTCACTTTATTTTTAAAGGAGACAAAAAAAGATGTTTACTCATAGCTTTTCTTAATTTTTGAGTATATTTAGTTATATAAATGAAGAAAATATTTAAGTTTAATACTCAACCAGGCACCACTGGGTATTTTACTGACATAACAGAAATGTAAAACTAAATGGCACTTTAGTCTGCTACACTCTAAAAGGTTAAAGTCAGAAAATGCTGCAAACTTTTCAATATTCCTAGAGGAGCTGCTGCAGGCTGGAGTCAATAGTGATAAAACTCTGTAAATTTCTGGGCAGGTTGAAGATTTCAGTTATTGGAAATTACTGAAGGATGCGTTCTTAAGGTCATTTTTTATTTAATGTTATGTGTCTTTAGTGCTTTATTTTATTCTGTCTATTTGTACATGAACTATGTTTTTTCTTTGCTTACTTTGTGAGTACAAGTTTTACTTCTGATAAAAAAAGGCATAGTGTCAATTTTCAGTTATTGTACTGTTTATATTTACTACCTATAGAAATATACAAAGACCAACTAGATGAGAAAAACAAGGTAATTTATTCTTTACTTGCTATAGCAAAGGAGTTGGACATTGTCACTTGTGTTTGACAGAGACTCAGAGGCAGGCAGAGGAGAGAGAAAATTTTATAGTGGATAAAGTGAAGGCATTGTGTGTGCCCTGTTGGTTTGGAGAAGCCCCACATGGGATTAAGCAGAATCAGAACATCCCATGTGATTGATAAAGGGTGCATTTTTGGCTTTCTCTGGTTGGCCTTATTTGGAAGTAGGAACAAAAATTAAGGAAATCATCAGTTACTAATCAATTCCTGGCCATTTTTGACCAATCGCTACATAAGTTATCATTCAGCTTCCTGGATTGTCACTGGAGATAGCATTCCGGCTCCCTGCAAGTCTGCCTTACAACTGCCTTCGTGAGTTCTTTATTGTAGATAAGAGTTTGGTTTCCTGGACAGCTTGCTGAAGTTTGTGGGTCAAAACTCCATTTCTATATATAGTAGAGGCCATTGTCTGTTTCTGTATTTAATCTTTCAACCTTCGTGTTTTGTTTCCAACTCGTAAGACCCTGTGTTCTCTGATCATGGGTGATTCCTAGAGACTCATCTGTACCATTGCCTTTCTTACTCATCTTAACTGAGGTGTGATGACCTTCCTTATCTTAGGCCTTTACATTTTCGTTTCTTTTTTATGAAATGTTCCTCAGTAAAACATTTACTTGGCTCTTTTTCACTCTGTTACCTGGTCTCTGCTCAAATACGACTACTTCATTAAGACTTTTCTTTATTAGCCTACACAGACCACACCAAATCAAAATCGTTCTGTTCAACTTATGTGTTTCCTCCTTGTATAAATAATCATGACTGTGATCCAGCTGTTCAATTTTGTTTATTATTTCTCCCCTACTTGAATGTAAACTACATGGCCTCATGAATACTGCTTGTTTTGTTCACTGCTATATCTCTTCTTCTTTGAATAGTAAATTATGCAGAAAAATTGGCCAAGTATTATCAGTTAAACACAGCTAAATACCTGTGTTCCATGATCGAATAAATTTAAGCAATATTTTTCCATCCACCACACGAATTATAAAACCTTACCTCATTTTTGTTTTTCTACTTCCCCTTTCCTGTATCTTCTCACCGTTTTGATTTGTTTTATCTTTATCAAGATATATTCATTTCACAATTATCCTTAATTTAATTGTAAAATCAGAAAAAAATAATAAAATACTGCCAAATAAAAAATTCATCGATTTAAAAAAATATAAAAACATTTTTTGCCAGTCTTGTTTAGCTCATGTCCCCCAACATCAAACCACACATTGCTTCCAAATTGGTAGCCATGACTCTCTTCTATTGTATATGTTTTCAGATGATTCTATACTAATCATGGTAAATGAATGCTAGTTGCTATAACAAGCAAACTTATAGGAAAATACCAGGGAGTTGATATATTAAAGGTTTATTTTCACTTAAGTTAAAGTATGATTAAAGTTAGATTTTTCTCTAGAAGTCACCTTTCAGAAAATAAATCAGGAATCCAGTTTTCTTTATATTAAGCAATGGGAAAATTTAATATCATGGTATCTGTACAAGGAGAAGAGAGATTAAAAATGAGCAAGAGCTCTGCTCTGGTCCATAAGTGATACACATCAATATGCTCACATTTTATTTGAGATTTAATTAAGTGTACCAAAACTAACATGAAGGGAAGTTGCAAAATACAGTCTGTTTATTCAGGCAAAATAAGTCGAAGAGTGGACCTTCTAAGGACAAAAGTTGAAGTCAATTAAATAGAAAGCATATAAACAAAAATCACTTCAAATTAGTTTTTGAAACATCAATAATATTAATAAAACTAACTTTAGCCAGATTAATCAGTAAAATGATAGAAGACACAGATTATTACTATGAGACAAAAGAAGCTATTACAGCAGATCTTACATGTATTAGAAGTATAATAAGGGGCCATTTTAAACAAATGTATAATAATAAATTTAAAAAACTTAGATGATGTTGGCAAATTCCTTGAAATTCCCAGTATCCAAAAACTAACACAAAACAAGACAGAAAATCTGAATTGCAGTATATATGGAATACCAACTGATTTTTGTATTAAAACTTAAGTACTGCCAATTTTAAAGTATCTCTTTAAGAAAACTACCAAGAAATATTTTTACTCCTCTATGAAGCCTGAGTTATCTTGATGCCAAAATAAGACAAATACATTGAAAGAAAACAGAAAAGAAAATGAATATATGTCATAAATGTCAATAAAAAAAATCTTAACAAGCATTAGCAAATAAAATTTAGCAATTTAGAATGAATCATCATGATTTATTAGAGATTGTAGGAAGAGTGCAAAATTATATGTCAGACATTGAAATAAACTCTTGTTTCAAACATGTGGATAAGCACATATAAAGTCTTAGAAAATTTACAAAAAAAAGTCCACTAGAACAAGTGAAGACTTTAAGTAGGTTGTGGAATACAAAATCAATAAATAAAAATTAATTGCATTTCTATAAACTGAAAGATAAAAAGATGGAACAAAATACTATTTTCAATAGTTTATAAAGACAAAATACTTTGAGCAAGATTTAGACACTGAAAAATTTGAGACAATGTTAGTATAAATTGAAAAAATTAAAAAAGAACAGAGATATGTCAGTTCATGGATTCAGAGACAATATTCTTTTTCTCATTGCATTTTAGGTTTTGGGGTACATGTGAAGAACATGCAAGATTGTTGTATAGGTACACACATGGCAGTGTGATTTGCTGCCTTCCTCCCTTTCACCTATATCTGGCATTTCTCCCCATGAATATTCATTAAGATGTCAATTATCTGGAAAGTCATCTAGAGATAGAATGAATTTCTAATCAAATTCTCTGAAGCTATTTCTTAAACTAATAAGTTATTTCCAATAGTTATATTAAAATGTAAAATATCTAGAATTACCTAAAGGAATCCTTAAAAACTAAGAAAAAATTTAGATGGTATACACTACGTTATTGCAAATTTAAATACAAATGTAAAAATATAGCAATCAAGAAAGTGTAATACCAGCCTAAGGATACATATAGATCAGTGAAACAAAATAGAGGATATAGACATAGACCCACAAATATGTACATATTGGCTTTCTAGATGCCAAGTTAACTCGGTAGAGGATAAGCCTCATCTTATTCACAAATGGTTCTAGTGAAATTGGATAACCACATTAAAAAAATGAGCCTCAGTCTGTATACTATACCATAAATGAACTAAAAAATGAAGCAAGAAGCATTTAGTAATACAAATCCTAAAACTCTAAAATCTCTAGAAGAAAACAGGATAAAATCTTCACAATCGTTCTGATAGAGCATAAAAATAAATATATATTTAAAAAGCAGTAAAATGGACTTCATTAAAATTTTAAATTTTAAATGTCAAGGGTTGAAATATCTGTACTTTAAAAGACTACATTGTTAAAATTAAAATAGTCATATTTCTGCTCATGCGCACTTGTGTGTATGTATATTGCTGTGGTTACATGGATGTGTATCTTTGGCAAAATTCATTTAACAGTACATTTTAAATGAATGCTTTTATTATATGTAAATTATACACCAATAAGCTTCACTTTAAAGCTTAATATGTAATAATGATATTTTCAGGCAAGCAACTATAAGAAAATTTGTTGCCAGTTAACCAGTACTAAGTGAATTACTAAAGGTAATTTTATCAGTCAGAAGGAAAATTATCTCAGACCAACTAAAATATTGAAAAAAATGAAAGGAACAAATTTAAAATGTGGATGTGGAAAAGCAAATAAACACAAATGATACACGATTATAATAATAATGCTTTGGGTTTATAAAATGCCTAAAGAATGAAACACTCTGAAAACCAAAAAGCCAAACAGTGGAAAGGAATAATTGGAGCTGAAGTGTTCTAAAATTCTAGCAACATTCAAAAATTAGTAGAAGTTAGAGTCCATAAAAATGTTCGCTATTTTATTTTATTTTATTTTGAATGGAGTCTCGCTCTATCGCCCAGGCTGGAGTGTAGTGGTGCTATCTTGGCTCACTTCAACCTCCGCCTCCCAGGTTCAAGTGATTCTCCTGCTTTAGCCTCCTGTGTAGCTGGGATTACAGGTGATGGCCACCACTTCTAGCTATTTTTTTTTTACATTTTTAGTAGAAAAGGGGTTTCACCACGTTGGCCAGGCTGGTCTGGACTTCTGACTGCAGGTGATCTGCCCACCTTGGCCTCTCAAAGTAGTGTGATTACAGGTGTTAGCTACCATGCCAGGCCAAAAATGTTCACTTCTGGAACAGTCTACAAGGTTGTGATCATTGAGGTTTTCACTAAAAAGACTATGAAACAAATTATGAATGTATAATTAGCAAATGAGTGGATAGGCAATGGGGAATAATGAAAAATGGAAAAAATCAAGGGAAGACAAGTAAATCTTAAAAAAACATAAAAGCAGTGGGCCAAATAGAAAACAGTTTTATGATATAAACCTAGATATAGCAGTGATTAAATTAATGTAAATAATTTTTATAGACATATAAACATAATTTTAATATAAATATAAATAATGAAAATACTTTTTACTTGGTGGCATGCATGAGGGTACAGAATGGTTGAAAGGAAAAGGGTAAAGTATGTATTTCCTAAAACATTAACCTAAAGATAATTTCTGTAGTTAGACCACTTTTAGAAATTAGGATAGTAATAGTGTAGTACTAGACTACAAGCAAAATAAAATACAATAAAGCATTGTAAGACATACGTTATTTTTTATAATAAAAAGAGCTAATCCTAAATAGGTATGCTGTCAATACTATATATATTCAAAATAATGTAGAAAGTCAAAATAAGCAAATCCACAATAGTAAGAAATTTATATATATATATATATATATATATATATATATGTATATATATATCATTAATTAGCTGCTGGTAGAACATAGCAAAACTACCATAAGCAAAATAGAAAAGCAATCGGGATGTAATACTTGCAAAATATAGCAGGCAAATTTCAAACTTTCCTAATATATATAGAGTTCTTACCAATCAGTGATGAAAGAACCATTTGCCCAGTTTAAAAAAATGGTCAAAGATATGAACACACAGTTCAGAGTAAAGAAACTACAAATTGCACTTAGAAAAACTCCCAAAATAAAAGCATCTAGTGGCAAAGATGTTAGCATATTTACAACACACTATGATAGCAAGTTGCAAAGAAGTGGAAGTTGTCATAAAACGCTGGGGGGGATGTAAATATGTAGAACTGTTAAGGAAAACAAAGTGGTGAATTCCTTTAAAATTCTAAATGTACATACTCTTAAATTCTACTCAGAATTTAGCACACTGATATGTTAGCGTTCTTGAAAAATGATTCATCTGCCTACAGGGTTACTTATAACAGCACTGCATGAAATGCAGAACACTAAAACTTGTCTAAATGATTATCAATGTAAAACTAAATATATAATGTTTGCATATATAGCATAGATAATATACATTTACTTTTATATTTATACACTGGTGTATTATGTTACTTATATATATATTTATATTTATATAAAAGTATATATAAATATTTATAGATATCTTACCCAAAATACCTAATAATTATGTCAGAATAAAGGATTTGAGTAACAGGATTAGGAGAGAGATTTTTCATTTGCTTTTTAGGTAATAGGTAGGGTGTGAGGGGAACATTTCATTGTACCCATTTTTACGTGTAGTGAATGTCAAATAATTTGGATACAAACATGCCAGGGGAAAAAAATAAGGTGGAACTCATTTCACTGAATTGATTATTCTGTTAATGTGCCAACTGTTTAAGTTAAAAAATTGGATTGGAATGAAAAACTGTTCAATTAATAATATGATTTTACTGAGGCTGTGACATGGTATCTCTTCAAATTCTGTTTCACAAGAAAAACAGATGTATATGTAGCAACACTTAAGTCACTCAACGAATATCTGAAGGTTAGAGCTATCTACTCCATCATATTCTGGCCAATAAATATCCGCATTAAGTAGCTTTATTGAAACAAACACTTTTTTTTTCTAGCCACTCTAAGGGCATGCTCATCATCATATTTATTTCAATAGGTTCTAGTAAATTGCATGTGCTAAGCCTAGCCTATGTATGCCATCTGAGAGTCCCACAGGATTGGCACTCTGCTATCTCATATCCAACCTACCTTATTTATTCAAGCCATCTGCATGGATTTTGTAGGCAGCTGAATTTTAGAAATGCCTGTTCCAAAGCATTGAGGATAAGAGCGGGACCTCAGAGGAAGTCAATCAGTGTGATGGCTTAGTTAACTCAGTTAATCACTACATATTTAGTTTAAGCCTGACAATAAGTGTTTTAAGCAACTTTGTTAAATTAGACTAAAATTAGATTTCTCTATGTGTGAATCACTATGCAATTTCTTAGATAGTTTTGAAAATACTTTCTAAACCTAACATTAGAGATAACAATAGCCTTTAGAAATAATTATTGAACTACAAAAAACATGGTCAGTGGATACCTTATGCATAATAAAAAGACAAAGAAGCTGTAAACATATTTTCAGCAAATAACAAATACTTATGTTTGGTACCTTTAATATGAAGAATTGTCATATAATTAGATAAGAGAAATGTTACATTCCAGTTCCAGAGGAGAAATACACATGTTTAAAAATCAGAAAATGTATAATTAAAAGAAAGACTCATTAAAATAACAGATAAAAGATTAACCAATTTGCCATACAAATTAACCAAGATGATAACCTGGCTATACTTACTATCAGTTAAACTGGGAAGAGGTAAAGGCAAAAATGGTACTCTTTGTCTCAGTCATCAAAAAGTGATGAGTACATGGTCCTAAGTGGTCTGTCTTGGTTATCTATTCTTTTTCTATGATTTTACATTGTCTCCTGTCTCCTATGACTCTCCTCATTACTCACTCTGCATCAACCTGCTTAACCTCTGTCTCCTTGAACAAGCCTAGCACAAATGCCTATAGACCTTTACTATTCTTCTTTCTTCCATCAAAATTTATTTGCCCTATGGATTGCTCACCTAATGTGTACATGAAGCTCATATTAGAAATAGTTTCCTTGACCACCAAATATAAGACCTCCCCCATATAAATATCTGTTCCCATATTTGACATACATTTATATTTGTTTGTTGATTTACTTTTCTGACTGTCTTCCCCACCTTAATATTCATAAATACAGATGTATGCATGTGTGTGTGTGTGTTTTCATTACAGCAGGCCAAGCACAATCCTTGGCACAAACTTTTTTGTAAATATATGTTGAATGAATCAATAAACAATTAATCTCCTCTTCAATTTGGCATTCTATCCTAAAAAGTGATTTAAAATGTAGCCAAATATTTATGAAACAGTATTAATTACAATATTTTCAGACATAATGAATTATTGAAAAGACTTAATATCCTATAAATACAAATTTTTAGTCAACTTTTAACATAGAAATATGAACAGATATTATACACAGTGAAGTGTTTTAATGATGTTGAAAAATATGCATTGTACAATGTTACCTATATTGTACAAAGGGTTTGAATGCAACTGCAAAAGTGAGCAAGAAAATAAATTGGGAAGAAAGCCTTAAAAAATGAACAGAATCATGGAGAAATTGATGCCAAGTTTTTGTTTAAACTCTTCTAATAAAAAAAAGGTTTAAAAAATAATCATTACTATGCAAACATCATTAATGAAAATAGTCTGAGGATAAAATATGAGTTGCTTTTGTTTTTCTTTTTCTGAAAACAAAAGTGATAAAGTCACTCTACAAAATCCCTGCAAGCTTCAATTTTCTATGCCCTTTTAGAAGTATTTTATGACCATAGAATTTATGTTTATGCCTCATACACACCACATAAATTTGTTCTTTAAGTTACAAGAGAAACAAAGTTCTAAACTCTGGATGGAAGAGCCTAATTCTAGCACCCCCAGTAGAAATAAGAACACTGTCATGCCAAAATTTATCATAGGTATAAAAGTTTAGAATCTTTCAATCAGCATATCTCCATGTGTTTTCAATAGACATCTAATTTATAAGATGACTTACTAGAAACATTTCTGAAACATCATATACCAAATACTGTTTATGTCTCATGTATGTGTGTGCATAGATGTGTCATGTATGTGGGGACACATACACACACAGATACATATCCAAAGCTAAGAAACCTCTTCTACTTCGTTTAAAATGGTGCAACTGCTGTGGAAAACAGTATAGAGGCCTCTTAAAAAATTAAAAATAGAGCTACCATATAATCCAACAATCTCATTTCTGGGTGTATATTAAAAAAATTGAAATAAAAATTTCAAAGAGATATCTTAACTCTCATGTTCATTACACTATTATTCATAATAGTCAATGTATGGAAACAACCCCAATGTCCACTGATAGATTAATCAATAAAGAAAATGTATGTAAATACATTTACATAAATATATAGAAACATGTGGACTATTATTCAGTCTTCAATAACAGAAAATCCTACCATTTAGTACAATATGGATAGACCTGTAAAACCAGTTGTGTTAAGTATAGGTTAGTAACAGATGAATACTGCATGATTCCACTTATATGAGGTATTAAAACAATGAAACCTGTTGAAGTAGGAAACAGAATGATCTGGCGACAGGGAGAAATAGGGAATTGTTGTTCAGTGGGTATAAAGTTACTATTATACAGGAGGAGAAGTTCTAGAAATAGGTTGTACAATATAGTGCCTACAGTTCATATGGTATTGTGCACATAAACATTTGTGAAGAGGGTAGATCTCTGAATTAAGCCATTTTGCATTACTACAAAGAGATATTTGAGGCTAAGCAACTTGTAAGAAAACAGGTTGAATTAGCACACAGTTCTGCAGGCTGTACAGGAAGTAGAATGCTTGTATCTGCTTCTCAGTGAGCCTCTGGGAGTTTTTACTCAAGGCAAAAGATGAAGCAGGAGCTTGTGCACCACGTGGCAAAAGCAGGAACTAGAGAGTGAGAGAGAGAAAGTCATAGAGGTACCACACACTTTTAAATGATCAGATCTCGTGAGAACTCAGATAACTCACTTATCACCAAGAAGATGGCCCAAGCCATCTGCACCAGTAATTCAAATACTTTCCACCAGGCTCTACTTCCAACATTGGGGATTATAATTCAGCATGAGATTTGGGCAGGGATAAGTATTTAAACTCTATCATTTGACCCCTAGCCCTTCCCAAATCTCCTGTCTTTCCTACATTGCAAAATACAATTATGCCTTCCCAGATTCCAGCTCATTCCAACATTATCTCAGAAGTTTAAAGGCACACCTTCGAAAAGGCAAGTCCCTTCCACCTATGTACCTGTAAAAAGAAAAACAAGTTAATAACTTCCAAGATGCAATGGGGATACAACATTGGATAAATATTCTCATTCTGAAAAAGGAAATCAGCAAACAAAATGTACTATAGGTTCCATGTAAGGTCAAAACCCAACAAGCAAGTCATTAAATCTTAAAGTTCCAAATTAATTTCCTTTGGTTCCATGTCCTACATCCAGTGTATACTGTCACTAGGGGTGGACTCCCAAGGCTTTGACAGCACCAACCTGTGTCTTTGTGGGGTTTCAACACCCATGCCTGCTTTCACAGGTTCTTGAGTGCTTACAGCTTTTCTAGGTGCAAGGTAGAAGCTGCCAGTGAATCTATCATTCTGTGATCAGGAGAGCAGTAGGCTCCTTCTCTCAGCTCTATTAGGCAATGCCCTGTTGAGGCACTTTATGGGGCCTCCAATCCCACGTTTTTCCTCTTCACTGCCCTAGTAAAGTTGTCTGTTAGGGTTTCACCCCTGTGGAACTATGTGTAACATCTACTTTTGCCTGAGCACCCAGACTTTCCCCACATCCTCTGAAATGCAGGTGGAGGCTCCCAAGCCTCATTCACTTTTGCATTTTGTATGCCTGAAAACTTAACACCACATGGAAGCCACCAAGGCTTATGGCTTGCACCCTCCGGAGCAGCAGCCTAAGCTTTATCTGGGCCCCTTTGAGTCATGGCTACAGCTAGAGTGACTGCGATACTGGAGTCAGTATTCCAAGGCTGTACAGGGTAGCAGGGCTATGAATCTGGCCCATGAAACCATTCCCTACTCCTAGGCCTTGGTGCCTGTAATAGGAGGGGTTACCAGGAAGATTTCTGAAACGTCTTCAAGGCCATTTTCCCATTGACTTGGTTATTAGCACATGACTCTTTTTTAGTTATGCAAATCTCTAACAAGTGGTTCCTCCACTACCTGCTTGAACTCCTCTCCTGAAAAAAATTTTTCTGTCTTTGGCACATGACTACCTGCAAATTTTACAAACTTTTACACTCTGCTTTCCTTTTAAATATAAGATCCAGCTTTAAACAATTTCTTTGCTCCAACAGCTGAGCATAGGATATTAGAAGCAGCCAATCCATATCTTGAGTGCTTTCCTGCTTAGAAATTTCTTCCACTAGATACCCTAACTCATCACTCTCCAGTTCAAACTTCCACAGATCCCTAGGGCATCTACACAGTGCAGCAAAGTTATTTGCTAAAGCTTTAACTGGTGTGACCGTTACTCAAGTTTCTTGTACGTTCCTCATCTCCACCTGAGATCTCATTAGCCTGCTCTTTACTGTTCATATCATTATCAGTATTTTGGTCATAATAATTTAACCAGTCTCTAGGAAGTTTCAAACTTTTTCTTATCTTCCTATCTTATTCTGAGCTCTCCAAACACTTCCAACTTCTGACCATTACCCAGTTCCAAAGTCACTTTCACATTTTCAAGTATTTTTATAGCAATACCTGACTTTCAGTACCATTTTTCTGTGTTAGGTCATTCTTGAACTGCTATAAAGAAATACTAAGGCTGAATAATTAATAAAGAAAAGAGGTTTAATTGGTGAATACTTCTGCAGGCTTTACAGGAAGCATAGTGGCACCTGCAGCTGAGTAGTTCTAAGGAAGCTTCCAATTACGGCAAAAGACAAATGGAGAGCAGGCGTGTTACATGACAAAAGCAGGAGCAAGAAAGAACGAGTCAGGAGGGGAAAGGTACCACACACTTTTAAATGATCAGATCTCACAAGAACCTAGAGAGCTCACTTACCAGCAAAGCTGTGGGTCAAGTCATGGGGATCCATGGAGATCCATGCCCATAATGCAAACACCTTCCACCAGGCTCCACCTCCAACAATGGAGATTGCAATTCAACAGGAGATTTGGGCAGAAACAAGTATTCAACTTCTATCAATCTCATACTAAGTATTTGTACTAAAAAACAAAACAAGGCAAGACAAAACAAAAACTAAGGGACACAAAGAAACATCTGCAAATAATGGATATTGAGTGATAATATTGCAGGTATATTCATAGTTCCAAGCACATCAAATTGTATGCATTAGAAATTAATTATACCTGAATAAATATGTTAAATTATACCCAATTCATTACATTAAAAATGCAAAATTAAAAAATTTTTCCAAATTATTTTAGCATTATACTATATATAAATTTATTTCAGTATTGGTACAACAAAATTACTGAAATGACATTTGAATGTGTATTATTTTCTCACTTAGCCAAACAGAACGGCAGTGTGGCACATGAATTTGACATGTGAGGTTTGGAGGCAGACTGCCTGGGACTGAAGCCTGGCACCTGGGTCGGTTTTGTCACCTCCTTGTGCCTTGGTGGCCTTATTTTGTTTAAAGGAGGAAACTCACATTAATTGAGGCAATAGTGAGCGGTCTACTATTCTTTTTCCTTCATGTATATTTTCCCTAAAAACTATTTTACTTACTATTGATATAGTTTGGATTTGTGTCCCTGCCCAAATCTCAGGTTGAATTGTAATCCCCAAAGTGGGAGGAGGGGCCTGATGGAGGTGTTTGGATCATGGGGAGAGAACATCCCCTTTCTGTCCTTGTGATAGTGAGTGACTTGAGACCTGGTTGCTTAACAGTGTGTAGCATCTCCTGCTTCTTCCTCTTCCTTATACTCCAGCCATGTAAGAGGTACCTCTTTCCCTTCTGTAATGTAAGAGGTACCTCTTTCCCTTCCCTCCTTTCCATGTAAGAGGTACCTCTTTCCCTTCCCTCCAGCCATGACTGTAAGTTTCCTATGACCTCCTCAGCCATGCTCTTTCTATAGTCTGTGGAGAGATGAGAGAATTAAACCTCTTTTCTTTAGAAATGACTTAGTCTCAGATAGTTCTTTATGGCAATGTGAGAACAGACTAATACCCTATTATTTCTGACATAAAATTTGCATAAATTAATGGAGTAAATGTGATGTTTTGATATATGTAAACAATGTGGAATAATTAAATCAAATTAATTGACATAACTATCACCTCACTTTAAAACAGAAAAGAGAATAATTACTATTACCTGGGATTTTATTATTTTTTAAACTGTAAATTGTTTGTGTAAACATTTTGGTGCAGTGTCTGAAGGTAATATCACATATGTTTTGTTCTTACTGTTTATGTTTAACCCAGTCTTTTTACTGAATTCCTTTTTCTTTCAGGTTTTTCCTAATGTCTCTTCTTCATCATAGCTAATAGATAAATTATGATGGTACTTGTTCTTGGCATGATGGGTCTCTGGGATCCCTGTCGGTCCTTGCATGTGCACTTTCTCTCATCCTCAACTTACAGTCAATTTGTCATCTGTGGACTCACTCCTACAGTTGGTGGCCTCTTGGTACCGTATGTTTCTCTGAGCCACATCTGCTGTGTGACAGTAGCCTAGGCTGACCTCACTGCAGCCTCTGTCACATTCTTGCCACCCAGTGCCTATCATCTATACTTCCAAAAGGGAGAGAATAAAAGTTATTTTGAATTTGCTATTCCTTTTACCCACACAATTCAGCAAATACTTGTGCACATTTGTGCACATTTGTAGAGCTCTGGAGCAGGGAGATTGGAACACACATTTTCACCAGTCTTCCTTTACATCCATAATATAGTGTTTCAGAAGAGAAGGTTTTGTTCCTGATCTTCTACTCTGTGGCCTCTACACTTTATCTATAGCTTAATGGTGGGAATGTGAGAGGGTGTGAAGGGAGGGAAGTTGCCCTACTAATAAATACTACACATAAAAAATAATGGTGGACACAATATGTCCATTGTGCTTATGTTCATATCATATAGATAAAGCCACTGCTAACTCCTCCTTTATTCTGTCCAACTGAAGCTGATATGTATCAGCCCTTTTCCACATGTTTGAATGGAATCATCAATTCTTTCTCTATTCACATAATGCTTCAGTTTATCCAACTAACTGATTTAAAAATTCATATATAAATTATAGTTTGGAAAACAGAAAGTCAATTCAAATGTTAGTTATCAATGTTTAAATGAAATGTCTCTCATTTTCAGTTAAGATTTTCATATACCTACCTTTGCAAAATAAGGATGTACTTAATATTCTGGCCAAACAGCAAAATTCACATTTCTGGCTCTGTATTAAATTGCATCTCTCATTAGGCAGTAACTTCTTTGACAGTGTTTTCACCTTAAGTCCTGCATTTTCAGTTTCTTGCATAGTCACAGAAGCAAAGCACATATTTTTAAAATGCCAAATGAATATTTGCTTAGTGAATTGGTGGTAGATAATTCATATTCTTATATTTAGTGAAAACTTTTTTCCCACAGCAAATAATTGTTGGATGATTAAACTTTGTTAATACATTTAGAAGAATTGTCACTGTGTTCAAAAAATAATCATGGAGAGTGACAAGATGGCCACTAGAATAGTTTGACATTTGTCCCTGGCAAAAGGAGATCATATCAACAAATAAACAACTATAATTTGACTGGAGTGATTGAGGATGTATGCTGGAGAGAACCAGCAAACAGAAAAGGTTTTGTGGAGATTGAAGCCCAGGATAGCACTCTACAGAGGGGAGCAAGGCACCCAGCCTCTGCCACACTGTTTCTCCCAACAGAATCAGCTCAGAGCCAGGGGAGACATCTTACAGGATAAAGGTAAGCTGGCGGCCCTATGCCATCTGCATCACCACTGTAGATGCCAGTAGTCATTGCTACAAGAGGGTCCCTCTGTTCTCACAGGTCTTGAATTCAACATAGGCAATTGCTGGGGATTTTCCAGCTGTTTTGCATGAGAGCAGAAACTCCTTTGGAACACCCCATCTCACTCATCCAACATAAGTTGCTATGGCCCAGTGCTAACTGAAGTACATTTTGTTCTGGGAGCTGGTACTCACTGACCTCTAGCTATCTATGAGACCCCACCAGCAGCCCACTACATATCTGCAGCACCAGCACCCTGGCTGTTTAGAGCCTAGGCATGAAATGAGGACCAAAATCCCAACATCTGAATCCATGAAGCACCTGAATTACCAGGAAACCATGCTACCACATCTACCTAGAATCAAAACCAATACAACATTCCCACCAATTAACAAAATGTAGTAGGTATTTATATATCAACAATAACTTTGTAAATACATTCAATTCTCCAATTAAACATACAAATTCTCTATGGAGATCAAAAAACAAGACTCAACAAAATTCTATCTAGAAGAGACTTATCTCATTGGTAAAAAAAAAAAAATGTAGAGAGAAAGTGAAAGGATGAAAACTACATTCCATACAAATGGAAACCACAAGAAAGCAGGAGTAGCCATACTTTCATAAAATAGACTATAATTCTAACAGTATAAAAAGAGACAAAATTGTAAAAATATGTGTATCCAGCCTGGAAGACTCAAATAGATAAAACAAATACTATTTGGTATAAAAGAAGAGATAAATTGTGATACAATAATATTAACACTCCTCTTTCAACAATGGTCAGATCATCTATACAGAAAATCAACAAAAAAAAACTATTGAATTTGAACTAAACTTTAGACCAGAAGGACCTAGCAGACATTTAGAAAACAACACAACAGCAACAGAATACAAATTATTCTCGACTGCACATGGAACATTCTTCAGGATACATCATATGTTAGGCCACAACACAAGTCTTAGCAAATTTAAGAAAATAGAAATCATATTAAGTGTCTTTTCAGACCACAGTGCTATAAAACTAGAAATCAACAATAAGATAACTCTAGAAAGCTTACAAATACAAAGAAATGAGACATCATGCTCTTAAATAAACTGTGAATCAATGAAAAACAAAAAAGGAAAATTTTAAAAATTGTCGAGATGAGTGAAAATGGAAACACACCATACCAAAACCTATGGGACACAGCAAAAGCATTTCTAAGAGGAAGTTCATAATAATACATGCCTACATCAATAAAGAGGAAAGATATCTCATAAAGAACCTAATCATGCACCTCAAGGAGCTAGAAACATAAGAACAAACTAAACCCAAAATTGGTAGAAGAAAGGAAATAATGAAGCTCACAGAAAAAATGAGCAATTGTAAACACTAAAACAATTCAAAAGATCAACAAAACATAGGGTTGGTCTTTTGAAAAGATAAACCAAATTAACAAACCTTTAGCCAGGATAAGTAAAAATAAAAAGTCCCAAACAAATAAAATCAGAGAAGAAAAAGGAATCATTAAACTAATGTCACAGAATTATGAAAGATCATCAGAATTATGAAAGATCATTCTATATCACAAATTTGGGAACATAGAAAAAATATATTCCTGTACACATACAACCTATCAAGATTAAATTATGAAGAAACAAAATCTGACCAGAACAATAACCAGTGAGAAAGCTGAATTGGTAATAAAAAGTATTCTTTAAAAAAATGACCAGGTTCTGATTATTTCAATTCTGAATTCTATCTTACATTTAAAGAAAACCTAATATCATTCAAATTATTACAGAAAATTGAAGAGAAGGAGATATTTTCAAACTAATTTTATGAAGCCAACATTGCCTTTATTTCAAAATCAGACAAGAACACAGCAAAAAAATGAAACTACTGGCCAATATTTCTGATAAACCCAGATACAAAACATGTCAACAATATACTAATAAACCAAATAAAACAGCACATTAAAAAGATCATTCATTATGGTCAAGTGAAATTCATCCCTGAAATGCAAGTATAGTTTAACAGGTGTAAATTAATTAACCTGATATATTACATTAACAATAAAAATTTAAAAATCATCACTTTAATAGATAACAGGAAAAGCATTTGACAAAATTCAACAGTCCTCTGAAAAAATTAGTTATCGAAGGAATGTACCTCAACGTAATAAAGAGCATGTATGACCACACAACAGCTAACATCACATGGAATCAGGAAAAGCTGGAAACTTACTCTAGCATCAGGGCAAGACAAGTAATAAAAGGCATCCAAACTGAATAGGAGGAAGTCACAGTATTTCTCTTTGTAGTGATATGGTTCAACATACAGAAAACTCTAAAGAACAGTTCCCCAAAAGAACTGTTATAACTAATACACAAATTCTGTAAAGAAACAGAACAGAAAATTAGCATACAGAAATTAGCAGCATTAAAAACAATTATTTTTCATTTCTGTGGGTACATAGTAGGTGTATATACAAGCATGTAATGCATTGTAATCATATCATGGAAAATGGGGTATCTATACCCTCAAGAATTTATCCTTTGTGTTACAAAAAATCTAATTATACTTTTTGTTATTTTAAACTGTACAATTAAATTATAATTGACTATAGTAGCATTTTTATATGCTAATAGTGAAGTATCTGAAAAAAACAGAAAAACAATTTTATATCCAATAGCCACAAAACCAAAAAGTATCCCTGTAAATGAACTTGACCAAGTAGGTGAAAGAGCTCTACACTAAAAGCCATAAAATATTAGTGAAAAAAAATTGAAGGCATAAAAAAATGGAAAGATAGCCCATTTGCATGGATTGGAAAAATAAATATTGTTAAAATTAGCATATTAATAATCTACAAATTTAATGCAAATCTTATAATACCAATGACATTCTTCTTAGAAATAGAATAAAAATCTTAAAATTTAGTTATAGTAATAAAAGAAGCATGATACTAGCATAAAAACAGACACAGACCATTGGAACAGAATAGAGAGCTCTGAAATAAATTCATACACCAACAGTCATCTGATATTTGACAAAGGTATCAAAAATACTCAGTGAGGAAAAGACTGTCTTTTCAATAAATGTTGTTGCAGAAATTGGATATCTACATGCAGAATAATAAGACTAGACCTCTAGGCCAGGTGTGATGGCTCACACCTGTAATCCCAGGATTTTGGGAGGCTGAGGTGGGTGTATCACCTGAGGCTGGGAGTTCAAGAGTATCCTGACCAACATGGACAAATCCCATCTCTACTAAAAATACAAAATTAGCTGGGAGTGGTGGTGCATGTCTGTAATCCCAGCTACGTGGGAGACTGAGGCAGGATAATCACTTGAACCCAGGAGGTAGAGGTTGCAGTGAGCCAAGATCACACCATTGCACCCCAGTCTGGGCAACAAGAGCAAAACTGTCTCAAACAACAACAACAAAAACAACAAAAAATCCTAGACATCTACCTCTCACCATATACAAAAATAAATTCAAAATAGATTAAAGACTTAAATATAAAACGAGAAACTATGAAACTGCCATAAGTAGACATAGGTGAAATGCTTTATGACATTGGGCTGGGCTAGTATTTTTAAAATAAGACCTCAAAAGTGTAAGCAACAAAAGCAAAAACAGACAAATGGGGTTACATCAGAAAATAAGCTTTGCACAGCCAAAGAAACAACAGGTTCAAAGAACAGCTTGCAGAATGGGAAAAAAAAACATTTGTAACTATGTATCTGGCAAGGGGTTAATATCCAGAATATATAAGAAACTCATGCAACTCAGCAGCATAAAACACAAGTAACCTGATTTTAAAAATGAGCAAAATACCTTAAGAGAAATTTCTCAGAAGCCATATGATGGTCAACAGGTACATGAATAAAGGCTCAACATCACTAATCACCAGGAAAATGGAAATCAAAACCACTAAAAGATACCATTGGACTCTAGTTTGAATGGCTATTACCAATAAGACAAAAGAAAACAAGTGTTGGTGAGGATGTGGAAAAAATGAAACACTTAAACACTGTCAGTGACATTGTAAATTACTACAGCCGCTGTGGAAAACAGTATGAAGCTTCCTTAAATCATTAAACATAGGACTATAATATGATCTACCTATCTCACTAACAGATATATATTTAAAGAAATAAAATTAGTGCATCAATGAGTTATCTGCATGCTTATGTCTATTGCAGCACTATTTTTTAATAGCCCAAGTGTCTTATGACAGATAAATGAATAAAGAACATGTGGGGTGTGTGTGTGTGTGTGTGTGTTTGTGTGTGTGTGTGTGTGTCAAATTTTGTCAAATGCTTTTCCTGTTATCTATTAAAGTGATGATTTTTTAATTTTTATTGTTAATGTAATATATATATATATGGTGCACACACACACACACACACAGACGCACACAATGCTATTTAGCCATAAAAAATAAAATCCTGTTATTTGGGACAACACGAATGTATTTGGAGTATATTATATTAAGTGAAATATGCCAGACATAGAAACACAAATGTTACATGATCTCACTCATGTTTGGAATCTGAAGATAAATATAGTTGGTATTATAGAAGTAGATAGCAGAATAGTGGTGGTCATTGGTTACAAAGTTAGATAGAATAAAGAAGATCTGGTGTTCTACTGCACAGTAATGTGATGATGTTTAGCAGTAAGGTATGGGTATTATAAAATTGCCAGAAAAAAGGCATTTAAATGCTCTCACCAGAAAGAAATAAATGTTTGCAGTTGTGAATTTACTGACTACCTGGATTTCCTTATTAGAGATATGATCAACATAAATAAGTATGTTTTCTCAATTGTATCACATAAATATGTATAATTACAATGTGTCTAAATAAAAAAATAAATGACTAAATAAATAAACAGCATCTCAGGTCATGATGGCATGGATTTATATGTGAACACATAGTAGAAATTTGTGATAATAATGCTCTCATGATTTATTGGAAATAAGCATGTAAATATGCCTATATTAGTCAGGGTTCTCTAGAGGGACAAAACTAATAAGATAGATAAATATAATGGGGAGTTTATGAAGGAGTATGGAATCACACAATTACAAGGTGAGGTCCCACAATAGGCTGTGGGCAAGCGGAGGAGTGGGGAAGCCAGTCCCAGTCCCAAAGCTGAAGAATCTGGAGTCCGATGCTGGAAGTCAGGAAGCAGCCAGCACGGGAGAAAGATGTAGGCCAGAAGACTAAACCTGTCTAGTCTTTCTATGTTCTTCTGCCTGCTTTTTTTCTGACTGTGCTTGCAGCTGATTAGATGATGCCCACCCAGAGTGAGGGTGGGTCTGCTTCTCCTACTCCACCGACTCAAATGTTAATCTCTTTTGGCAACCCCCTCACAGACACTCCTAGGAAAATACTTTGCATCCCTCCATCCAGTCAAGTTGACACAATATTAACCATCACAATGCCCTTTCTACTTTTAGAATTTTGGGAACATAAAGTATCAAGCACTGTAGCACCCTTTTCTTTGGGCTTACTTATTGCAAATGGCACTGATACACAAGTTTTTTTTTTTTTTTAATGAGATTCATTTCATCATAGTTGGCAATTATGAATAATATTTGAAGGACAAAGAAAAGACATATAGCTTGATGAGTCACATGTACCATTTCAGAAATTTCCCCTAAGTTGATAGAGCAAGTAAATAACACACACACCATCAGATTTAAAATTCTTTGCCAAAAAAAGCAATGAAGGAGTTTGCTTCTGTATCATATCAAGGATTATTTTATGAAGTATTTCTTAAGGAGAATAGAAAAATTTATGGCCTTGAATTGCCTTAAACTTTTAGATTGTTGAGAATTCACTGAGCCTCTCCCATCAGTTTTATATCTTAACAGAAGTAGTTGTTTGAATTTTTTCAAATTGATCAAGTCACTGAAGAAACTCAAACCATTCTACAGATGCAGCTAAAGCTAATAGCGATGGTCGAGGTCACTGGAAAATAAAAAATGCAAGTCCAAAAGAGAAAACAGTGACAAAAAGCTATCGCCTATTTGTGGCATTAGACTGAAGCTGAAAAGGGCACTAAAGGGAAATATATCCAATTGTTATTTTAAAATACACTTAGTATTTTGTAATTCCAAATGGATACATATAGAAATAAATGTTTTTCAAGCTCAATCACAGCATGGAAAAGACAAATTTAATAGATAAAGTCATCTGATATGTCAGAAACACAAATAGTTTTAGAAAATTGAAGGAGTACCAAAATAAAGACCCAAAATAGAAGGGCATCCATCAAGTATATGACATGGAGAAAAATCCATTCCACTGACTTTCCAATTTTGTTCTTTATCAGGCTTATTCTCAGGCTTACTTTGGTATAATACAGTATATCTTTCTCAGTATAGCCCATAGTTAAGAATACAAAGAGGTAAATCAGAAGCTCTAAAAACATACTGTGTTGGTACAAAGCAAGAGATGTCAGCAATTTCAGCTCCTAACATAAAGGATAAAAGGTACTTACATCCTGATAAAAGACAAATATTTAGGGAACTGAAATTGTCAATTTCAGATCATCAGACCTTATACAAACCAGTTTACTTATAAACTTTTCTTATAAACTTTGTGTCAGTATGGTTAGAACAACACATAAAACCTAGTGTGCTGTCTGTCAGTCAATATGCTATGATTTAGAAAATGTAAAGAAAGAAAAATGATCTATTGACCAAAGTATATCACCATATACACAGACAAACTTGTATAAATACAATGCATATTTTATGCTTTTATTTATCTCCCTAAACAATACATTTTTCTCTTATTCACTATGTGTACATTTGTTTAGACATCTTACATATTTTTTCATTGGAGGGCAACAATATAAAAATGCAGTGCAACTAGTAATTTATTAAAATAATAAACACCATTTATTTTAGGTTTGTCTGAATATTTTAACCTATACTTTTGCTTAATAAAATATAATATTGAATATATCACTTAGTAATAAACTATTAATACTAATATATAGGCAGTATTAGTTTACACACATCTCTATAACATTTTCCGTGTGTGTGTGTGTGTGTGTGTGCGTGTGTGTGTGAGAGAGAGAGAGAAAGAGAGAGAGAGAAGGAGAGAGAGAGAGATGTATACTAATGTTTTCATGTCTTAATGGTTTGGGGCATAATACGTTATACTCAAGAAACTGCAACAGACTAATAAATGACTAAAGACATCTGGAACTACTAAAATATTTTGAAATAATGACAATTTCTTCAATTAGGGAAGTAATTTTTAAACCCATTCATGTTTATATATTTTGCATATATACATATATATAGTAATAACATAATACTATGAGAAATTTTAAGATATAGGAGACCAGACTTACACACTATTTAGTTCTATGTATATGCATTTACACCATACCAGCGTAATGATGGAGCATAGGTTATGTAATAAGACTATGGAGTTCCAATATGAACTTTACCTTATGCTACCTATGTAGAGTGAATTACCAAATCTCTCTGTGTCATCGTTTTCTTATCCATAAATTGGGTTAATAACGGTGTCTGTCTCACAGGGTTGCTGTGAAGATTAAATGAGTTCATATATGAAATGATATGAAATGTGCTTAGATGATTGTCTGGCTTATATGTTCTGTTAGCTGTAGTAATAATGATGAAAATAATATATCATATATTAATTTTAATAATGACATTATTATTAGTTTTAACTTTAAAAGAAGCTGATTGATCATTTATTTTATCATTATACATAATCAATACAGAAGAATCAACTAAAGTTTTCTAACAGTCAACACATATGGAATTCTATAGGAATACTTTTTTAATCAAGATGCCATATTATTCATATGCTTATCTGTCATCTTCTTTTCTCATTTGAAACTTTATAATAGTTATCTCCAGGTCACTGAAGTATACAATAGAATATATTTAGTTGCTCTGTTCCTTTTCTTGATCTTTCTCCGTAAATGAGGTTATCTAGAACTCTAGCGTTCATTATCATCTATATTTTGATCATTTCCCAAACTACAAATGTAACTAAGGATATGACTAGATGGACAGATGATAGATAGATAGATAGATAGATAGAGAGAGAGAGAGAGATAGAGAGATAAATGGATAGATGATTTTGAAAGCATCTGTAAGCGAATATGTCCCAAATTGAACTTATCATCTTACACTCACAATGTGCTCCTCCTATTTGGCCCCAGGTATAAATGGTGTCATGCTTCTTTCCTGTCCTGGAGATCAGTCAATATCTTTACCTTCTCATCTTTCCTGTTGTCCATGTCTCTCATCAGGTCCTCCTGGCTCTGTCTCCTAAAGAGGTTTCAATTATCCCCCTTCCCTCTACACTGATGTTGCTATAAGTTAGGAGATGATCACCTCTCACCTGCTTTGCTAAACAATTTTCTTTACATTTATAAGATCAAAAACTACTCATAGATGTGTGTTTTCTTCAATATAAAAATGGCATTAAAATATTGAGCAATTACAATGTGATAGGCACCTTTAAATTAATTATATATCTTATCAGGAAAAGTCTTAGAGAAAGAAAATAATTGCTATGCAAATTTATTGTGGAGGAAACTGAGACAAAATTTGAGTAATAGCACTAGTTCATAGTTACCACTAGTTAGCAGGTGGTAAGCCAATAAAAATTGCCTAATCATATTTAGAAGACCATTATTTATGCCCTTGATTCACTCCAATGTGTTGCTCAGCTAATGTCCTTGCCTCTGGCAAGCCTCTCTTATCCTCTCAACACTGGGCTGGATCTCATAGAATTCATGACTTCAGAAAGCACAGTATTCATCCAAATTCTAAAAATATTGATAGCCATTATTTCCAGATCTACTTGCCTCCATATTAATATAGGCTTTGTGAGAGACAGGACTGGGCATCTATGTTTACGGTTATCACTGGATGTGTCTGTCACATGTCATGGGAGCCAATCAATAATTTTTGTTAAAATAGTGAATCATATGAGGTTACCCATGTTTCTTTTTGTAGCAGTTTACTAAATGTCTAGCATATATTTCTAGAACTATAACATCTATGACATTAAAAAATGAGCTATTAAAAATAGTAATTGTATATACACTTGATAGGTGTGGGTAAATGGAATGAGGAAACAATGATCTAACATAAAATGATTTCAAGTCTCGTTGAATAGATTTCATGTAAATAACTGCATATCAAAGGTCTGAGATTAAACATGGGCATAATCTGTTGTTATCTTGAGTTTCTCCTTTTTGTGGAGGAAACCGATTCAGAAAATTTAAATAATAGCACTTTTTGTTATTATCAGGCTTTTATTATCAGGCCAGATTTCTGCATTTGAAAATAGATATCTTTGCTTTGCAATAACTTTCTCTTTTTACCTATAAAGAATTGTTTAGCCCTCAAGCAAACTTTTACACACTTATTTTATTAACACAGCTGAAAAGGAAAATGGCACTCTCTTTTATTCCTGGGTTTTAACATTTTCGGAATAAAATTGTCAGTTGTGAAGATTTTATGTATGTATCTTGATTTGTTAATGATGGTTTTGTGTGACATGCTCTATGGATTAAAATGTGTATATGTGTGAAATAAATATATGAAATATTGGAAGAAGTCTATGCTACTTAAATTGATAAGAAGGAAAAAAGCATATAAAGCTGATTTGTGCCAAGTGCTGGATATCAGCCAGTGTGTTTAATTTGCTCTTTAGAAAACTCTATCGCAGGTAAGAAAATTGTGACTTAGATAGGAGGTGCTTTATGTAAGACCATGCAGGCAGTAAGAAAAATATTAATGTTCAACACATAATGATACTCTATGCTATGAAGAACTGCGATTAAATATAGTGTCTAATGTTCACATCCAAAGATACAAACATTAATTGAGAACAAAAACGATACTCATTAAAATCAAAGGCAGCAATCAGAAAAGTTAAATTACAAAGGTTATGAAAGGAGAGTGTCTTAGTCCATTAGTACAGCTATAACAAAATACCTCTCACTGGGTTCTTAATAAAACAAACAAACAAACAAAAAAAAAAAAACCTGACATTTATTTCTCAGTTTTGTAGGCTTGGAAGTTCAAGATCAAGGTGCCAGCAGGTGATGTTTGGTAATGGCTTCGTTTCTGTTTCCCAGATGTCACCTTGTTACTGCATCTTCTAGAGGGGAGAAACTCCGTGTTCTCACATGACAGAAGGGAAAAAGGGGTAACTGCTGTGTGAAGCCTTTTTATTTTATTTTATTTATTTTTTAGCTTTTAAGTCCAGGGGATACATGTGCAGGTTTGTTACATAGGTAAACCTGTGTCATGGGGTTTGTTGCACAGATTATTTCATCACCCAGGTATCAAGCCTAGTACCCAGTTGTTATTTTTTCTGATCCTCTCCCTCCTCCCATCTTCTACCTTTTGAAAAGCCCCAGTATATGTATGATTCTCCTCTATCTTTCCATGTGTTCTCTTAATTTAGCACACACTTATAAGTGAGAACATGCGATATTGGGTTTTCTGTTCTTGCATTATTTTGGTAAAGATGATGGCCTACAGTTCCATCCATATTCCTGCAAAGGACATGATCTCATACTTTTTTATGGCTCCATAGTATTTTGTGGTGTATTTGTACCACATTTTCTTTACCCATTCTACCATTGTTGGGCATTTAGCTTGATTTAATATCTTTGTTATTGTGAATAGTGCTACAATGAACATGTGCATGCATGTCTTTATAATAGAATTATTTGTATTCCTTTGGATATATACCCAGCCATGGGATTGCTGGGTCAAATGGTAGCTCTGTTTTTAGGTTTTGAGGAGTCACCACACTGTCTTTTACAATGGTTGAACTAATTTACTCTTCCACCAATGCTACATAAGTGCTCTTTACTCTCCACAACCTAGCCAGCATCTGTTAGTTTTTGACTTTTTATAATAACCATTCTGACTGGTGCAAGACGATATTGCATCGTAGTTTTGATTTGCATTCTCTAATGAGCAGGGATGCTGAGCTTTTTTTCATATGATTGCTGGCCACATGTATGTCTTCTTTTGAAAAGTGTCTACTCATGTGTTTGTCCACTTTTTAATGAGGTTGTGATATGGTTTGGTTGTGTCCCCACCCAAGTCTCATCTTGAATTGTAGTTCCCATAATCCCCACGTGTTGTGGAAGGGACCCAGTGGGAGGCAATTGAATCATGGGAGCAGTTACCCTCCTGCTGTTCTAGTAATAGTGAGTTCTCGTGGAATTTGATGGTTTTGTAAGGGGCTTGCCCCCACTTTGCTCTGCACTTCTCCTTCCTCCTATGATGTGAAGGACCTATTAGCTTCCCCTTCCACTATGATCATAAGTTTCCTGAGGTCTCCACAACCATGCTGAACTGTGAATCAATTGAATCTATTTCCTTTATAAATTACTGCATCTTGGGTATGTCTTTATTAGCAGCCTCACAATGGACTAATACATGTTGTCTGTTTTTTCTTGTAAATTTGTTTAAGTTCCTTATAGAGGCTGGATATTAGACCTTTGTTAGATGCATAGTTTGCAAAAATTTTCTCCCATTTTGTAAAATGTCTTTTAGAAAGACATTTTAGGTTCTTGATAGGTTCTTTTCTGTGTAGAGGCTCTAGTTCAACTAGATCCCATTTGTCAATTTTTGCTTTCATTGCAGTTGCTTTTGGCATCGTTGTTACAAAATTTTTGCCATGCCTGTGTCCTGATGGTATTGCCTGGTTGTCTTTCAGGTTTTTTTAATATATATATATAGTTTTGGGTTTTATATTTAAGTCTTCAATTCATCTTGAGTTAATTTTTGTATATGGTGTAAGAAAAGGGTCCAGTTTAAATCTTTCATGTGTGACTAGCCAGTTATCTGAGCAACATTTATTGAATAGGAAATTATTCCCCCTTTGCCTGTTTTTGTCAGCTTTGTCAAAGATCATGTAGTTGTAGGTATGCAGCCTTATTTCTGGGTTCTCTATTCTGTTCCACTGGTCTATGTGTCTGTTTTTGTATCACTACCATGCTGTTTTGGTTACTGTAACCCCATAGTATAGTTTGAAGTCAGGTAATGTGATGCCTCCAGCTTTGTTCTTTTGTTTAACCTTGCCTTGCCTATTTGGGCTATTTTTTGGGTTCCATATAAATTTTAAAATAGTTTTCTCTAGTTCTGTGAAGAGTATCATAGGAATAGCACTGAATCTGTACATTGCTTTGGGCAGTGTGGCCATTTTCATGATATTGATTCTTCCAATCCATGAGAATGTAATGTTTTTCTATTTGTTACTGCCATCTCTGATTTCTTTGAGCAATGGTTTGTAGTAGTCCTTGAAGAGGTCCTTTACCTTCCTTGTTATTTATATTCCTAAGTAATATATTCTTTTTGAGGCAATTGTAAATGGTAATTTATTCTTGATTTTACTCTCAGACTTACTTATTCTGTAGAAATTCTAGTGATTTTTGCACATTAATTTTGTATTCTGAGACTTGCTGAAGTTGTTTATCACCTTTTTAAGCTTTTGGACTAAGACTATGGGGATTCCTAGATATTGGATTATGTCATCTGCAAACAGGGGTAGTATGACCTCCTCTCTTCCTGTTTGGATATGCTTTATTTCTGTATCTTGCCTAATTGCCATAGCCAGAAATTCCAATGCTATGTTAAATAGGAGTGGTGGGAGAGGACATCCTTGTCTTTTGCTGGTTTTCAAGGGAATGCTTCCTGCTTTTGCCCATTCGGTATAAGGTTGGCTGTTTGTTTGTTACAGATGGTTCCTATAATTTTGACGTATACTCCTTCAATATCTAGTTTACTGAGAGTTTTTAACGTGAATGGATGCTGTATTTTATCAAAAGCCTATTTCTGTATCTGTTGATATAATCTTATGGTTTTTGTCTTTAGTTCTGTTTGCATGATGAACCATTTGTTATGTTGAATGAAACTTGCATCCTGGAGATGAAGCCTACTTGATTGTGGTGAATAAGCTTTCTGATGTGCTGCTGGGTTTAGTTTGTCAGTATTTTGTTGAGGATTTTTGCATCTATATTCATCAAGGATATTGTCCCACAGTATTCTTTTTTGTTGTTATTTTAACTCTGCCAGGTTTGGGGATTAGGATGATCCTGGTCTCATAGAATGAGTTAGGAAGGAGTCTCTCTTTTTAAATCTTTTTGGAATAGTTTCAGCAGAAATGATGCCAGCTCAGGCCGGGTGCGGTGGCTCACACCTGTAATCCCAGCACTTTGGGAGGCCAAGGCATGTGGATCACGAGGTCAAGAGATCAAGACCATCCTGGTCAACATGATGAAACCCCATCGCTACTAAAAATACAAAAAATTAGCTAGGCATGGTGGTGCGTGCCTGTAATCCCAGCTACTCAGGAAGCTGAGGCAGGAGAATTGCCTGAACCCGAGAGGCGGAGGTTGCAGTGAGCCGAGATCATGCCATTGCACTCCAGCCTGGGTAACAAGAGTGAAACTTCCTCTCAAAAAAAAAAAAAAAAAAAGAAAGAAAAAAAAAAAAGAAAGAAATAATGCCAGCTCTTCTTGGTATTTCTGGAAGAATTCAGCTGTGAATCCATCCAATGTTGGGTTTTCTTTGCACTATAGGCTATTTATTACTGCCTCAATAACAGAACTTATTGTTGATCTGTTTAGGGACCCAATTTCTTTCTACTTCAGTCTTGCCAGGTTGTATGTGTACAGGAATTTATTCATTTCTTCTAAATTTCCTAGTTTATGCATAGAATGTTCATAATATTCTCTGTTGATTGTTTTTCTGTGAGGTCAGTGGTACTATACCTCTTGTTGTTTCTGATTGCGTTTATTTGAATCTTTTCTCCTTTCTTTATTTCTTTAACTAGTGGCTTATCTATTTTTTTTTCCAAAAAGTCAGCTCATGGATTTATTAATCTTTTGAGTTTTTTAATGACTTTATCTCCTTCAATTCAGCTTGGATTTTGTTTATTTCCTGTCTTCTACTAGCTTTGGAATTTGTTTCCTCTTGGTTCTCTAGTTCTTTTAGTTGCAATGTTGAGTGATTAAGTTTAGATTTTTTCTAATTTTTTTAATGTGTGCATTTAGTGCTATAAATTTCCCTCTGAACACTGCCTTAGCTGTGTCCCAGGGATTCTGACACACTGTATCTTTATTAGTTTCAAAGAACTTCTTGATTTTTGCCAGAATTTCATTATTTACTGCAGAGTCATTCAAAAGAAGGTTATTGAATTTCCATGTAATCGTATAATTTTAAGTGAATTTTTATTCTTGATTTCAAACTTGTTTGTGTTGTGGTCCAAGAGAATGATTTTTATGATTTCAATTATTTTGTATTTGCTGAGGAGTGTTTTAGCTTCAATTATATGATGAAATCTGGAATAAGAGCCATGTAGCAATGAGAATAATACATGTTCTGTTGTTTTTTTGAGTGGAGAGTTCTATAGATATTCACCAGGTCCATTTGATTCAGTGCTGAGTTCAGGTCGTGAATATCTTTGTTAATTGTCTGTCTCAATAATCTGCCTAATATTGTTAGTGGGTTTTTAAAGTCTCCTATTATTAATGTGTGGGAATCTAAATCTCTTTGAAGATCACTACAAACTTGCTTTATAAAGCTGTATGCTCCTCTGTTGGGTGCATATAAATTTAAGATAGTTAGATCTTCTTGATGAAGTAAACCCTTTATCATTATGTAATACCCTTTTTTGATGAGACCTCCTTTATAAAACTCTGAAGTCCACTCACTAAGGCTCTGCTTTTATAAGTTAATCACCTTATGAAGACCCTGCCTCTTAATACTGTCATATTGGCATTAAATTTCAACATATGATGTTTGGAAAGAATATTATTCAAACCATACCTGAAAGACAATTGTAAATGTAGGTAGCTAGGAAACTTCTTTTCAAAAACAATAAAGCCTGAGGTATTCTTAGTTGGAAACAATCAATGAGTAGATTGTGATTACTTATATTTATTTATTTATTTGTTTATTTAATCTTTTTGAAACAGAGTCTTGCTCTGTCACCTAGGCTGTAGTGCAATTGTGTGATCTCAGCTCACTGCAACCTCTGCCCCCAGAGTTCCAACCATTCTCATATCTCAGTCTCCTGAGTAGCTGGGATTAGAGGTGCCTGCCACCATACTCAGCTAAATTTTGTATTTTTAGTAGAGACAGGGTTTCATCATGTTGGCCAGGCTGGTCTTGAACTCCTGACTTCAGTGATCCACCTGCCTCGGCCTTCCAAACTGCTAGGATTACAGTCATAAGCCACTGTACCTGGTCTACTTATCTTTATTTTAAGAAAGGCTTGTAGGGGGACTCTAGAAAATTTGCTTGGAAGTTTGTTATTTTTTTTGTATAAGGTGTAAAGAAGAGGTCCAGCTTCAGTTTTCTGTATATGGCTAGCCAGTTTTCTCAGAACCATTTGTTAAATATGGAATCCTTTATCCATTGCTTGTTTTTGTCAGCTTTGTCAAAGATCAGATGGTTGCAGGTTTGGAGCCTTAACTCTGAGCTCTCTATTCTGTTGCACTGGCCTTTTATAAAACCATCAGATACAATGGGCCTGTTATTAAACCATTGGAACTCAATAACTACCACAAGAACAGCATGAGGTAACTGCTTTTCTGATTCAATTACCTAAACCTGGTACTGCCCTTGACATGTGGGGATTTATGGGGATTACAGTTCAAGATGATATTTGCTGGGGACACAAAACTGAACAACATCATCCCACACTTGGCCCTTCCCAAATCTCATGTTCTATTATTTCAGAACATAATCATGCCCTCCCAAAATTTCCCCGAAGTATTAACCCATTCCAGCATTAACCCACAAGTCCAAGTCCAAAGTATCTGAGACAAGGCAAGTCCTTTCAGCCTATGAGCCTGTAAAATCACAAACATGTTAGTTATTTCTCAGATACAATGGAGGTACAGGCATTGGGTAAGTACACTCATTCCAAATAGAAAGAAATGGCCCCAATAAAAGGCTAAAGGCCCCATACAACTCTGAGATTCAAATTGGACAGTCATTAAACCTAAAAGTTCCAAAATAATCTCCTTTGACTCCTTGTCTCACATCAAGGTCATGCTGATGCAAGAGGTGGACTCCCACTGCCTTGGATAGCTGTGGGATTGTGATTCTCCATGGTAAAGCTCCCCTCCTGGCTGATTTTATAGGCTGCCATTGAGTGTCTGCAGCCTTTTCAGGTGCACAGTACAAGTCATCTCAGGATCTACTATTCCAGAGTCTGGAGGACAGTGGCCTTCTTCTCACAGCTCCATTGGACAGGGCCCCAGTGGAGACTCTATGTGGGGGTTCCAACCCCACATTTCCCTTACACACTACCCTAGAGAGGTTCTCTGTGAGGGCCCTATTCCTGTAGCAAAAGTTTTCTTGGAAATCCAGGCATTTCCATACATCCTCTGAAATCTAGGTGGAGGATCCCAGACCTCAATTCTTGACTTCTCTATACCTTCAGGTTCAGCACCATGTGGAATTTGCCAAAGTCTGGGACTTGCACCCTCTGAAGCCACAATCCCAGCCGTACTGTCCTTCCTTTTAGCCACGACTGGAGTGGCTAGGACTCAGGGCACCAAGTCTCTAGGCCATACACAGCATGGGGTGCCAGGACCCAGCACAAGAAACCATTTTTCCCCCCCTAGACCTCCAGGCCTGTGATAAGAGGGGCTGCTGTGAAGGTCTCTACGTTCATAGTCCCTAGAGACATTTTTTCTCTTGTCGTGGTGATTAACATTTGGCTCCTAATTTCTTATGCAAAATTTTGCAGCTGGCTTGATTTTCTCCTTAAAGAAAATGTTTTGTTTTGTTTTGTTTTCTAGCACATTGTCAGGCTGCAGATTTTCCAAACTTTTATCCTCCGATTTCCTTTTAAACTTAAGTTCCAATTTCAAACTATCTCTTTGTAAATTGAGAAAACTCAATGCTTTTAATACCACCCAGGTCAGATTGTGAATGCTTGGAGGCTTAGAAATTTCTTCTCTCAGATACCCTAAATCATCTCTCTCAAGTTCAATGTTCCACAGATTTCTAGAACAGAGGCAAACTGCCACCAATCTGTTTGCTAAAGCATAGGAAGAGTCACCTTTATTCCAGTTCCCAAGTTCGTCATCTCCATCTGAGACCACCTCAGCATAGACTTCATTGTTCATATCACTGTCGACATTTTGATCAACGATTCTCTAAGAAGTTTCAAACTTTCCCATACCTTTATATCTTCTGAATTCTCCATACTGTTCCAACCTCTGCCCATTACCCAGTTCCTAAGTTGTTTCCACATTCTCAGGTATCTTAGAGCAATGCCTCACTACCTTTGTACCAATTTATTATTTTAATTCATCTCATGCTGCTATAAAGGATTACCTGACACTGGATAATTTATAAAGAAAAAGGTTTAATTGATTCACAGTTCTGCATGGCTGAGGAGGCCTCAGGAAAATTGCAATCATGGTGGAAGACACCTCTTCGCAGCAGGACAGAGAATGAGTGTGAGTAGGGGAAATGCCAGACATTTAGGAAACCATCAGATCTTGGGAAACTCACTCATTATTATGAGAACAGCATGGGGGAAATCATTTCTGTGATCTAATTATCTCTACCTGGTCCTACCCTTGACATGTAGGGATTATTATAATTCAAAATGAGATTATGATGAGGACACAGAACCAAACCATAACAAGCAGGCAGCTTCTTCACAAGGTGGCAGGAGGAAGAAGTGCAGATCGGGGGTCAGAAGAATCTCTTATAAAACTATCAGATCTTGTGAGAACTCATTCAGTATCATGAGAACATCATGGGAAAACATGCCCCCATGATTCAGTTACCTACTCTGGTCCTGCTCTTGACCAATGAGGACTATAGCGATTAAAATTCAAGGTAATAGTTGGGTAGGGACAGAAAGCCAAATCATATCACCCCTAAAAAAGTAACTTGCTAAACAAACCCTCTAAAAATTATATCATATATCCCTGTGGGACACCAGCTAGTTTAGTATCCAACCTAGAAAATTTATCCTAACATTTATTTTTTAAATTGTATGTGCACATGCACACACATGTACATTTGCTTAAGAATCATAATTTTAACCACTTCTAAATTATAATTTAATATGAATTCTGGCTGTTTACAAGACTGTTAGTGACCAAAAGCAGAGGGACAGAGATGAAAGAAGCTAGAAGGAAATGTAGTGATTATGATTTTTTAAGTGTGGGGACCAAGCTTATGAGAGATTAGACAAAGGAAAACCACATATTGAGATCAGTCTCTTCCAGAGGAGAACCTTACTTAACAGATAGTTTCACAGCCTGTGAACTTCCTGGGCCTATCACATTCATTTTTTTTTTTTTTTTAACTTTCTTTCCTGTTCTCCACAGTGCCAGGATTCTGACTATGAGTACCATTAGTAGGAAACCACAGGATTGCGAAAGAGGACAGGAAATGTGTCTCTTTCTTTTCTAATGAGCTCTTTGACCTTTCTGATTCCAATTCTAGATTTTCCCTGGGGACTGTAGCTCCAACTGAACCACTGCCTCTGTCTCTCGAGCCTAAGAGTAAAAGAGACTGTCTTCTTGTTTTTTTCCTAGTTTCTGGGATTCTTCATTGTCTCCTTGATTCTCCAGTTATTTAATTAGCTTTGCAACTAATCACCTGCATTAATTTTCCATGATAGTAGATATTACTCAAGTGGGATAATTTTCTGATTGGACATCAGGTATATATACTTAATGATCTATATGATTTTCATTTTATTGAGTAAAATAGTTTTTTTTTTTCTTTTCAGGGCCATTCCAACCAACACATCTGTTGTTGAATTTTGATTGGCCTTAGAAGCCAGTGAACATATTTCATTTAATTGGAGTTGAGAGTGTTAGAACAGATGACAATATGCAGAAACTTCCAGAATAATGAGATCAAAGATTGCAATTAACAGACTTGGGATAAAGGAGTTGGCAAAGAAATGGGAACAAAACAATTAACATGACAACAGGTAAGGGAAAAAGGGCAATGTTGTAGGCAAACAGAATTCGATGCCAGATTTTGGGTAATTAAATCCTTGCAAGTATAAACATATTAATTAAACTTGTACATAAACAATTATTTGCTATTTAGAAATAGTAGGGGGGGTGGGGAGGTGGGAAGAGATAGCATGGGGAGAAATGACAGATACAGGTGAGGGAACGGAAGGCAGCAAAGCACACTGCCATGAGTGTACCTATGCAACAATCTTGCATGTTCATCACATGTACCCCAAAACCTAAAATGCAATAAAAAAATAATAAAAAATAAAAAATAAAAAAAAAGAAATAGTACTACCTAAATTCTAGTTTTTAAAAATTAATATTATGTGTAAGACACATAGTATAGGTTTTGACACATGGTGTATGCCAAATTTTGAGTTTTAGTTTTGTGGTTATTACTGGTGCTACTACCACAAATGCTACTGTCATGTGTCATGTGAAATATATTTTGTAGAATAATCAGTAGCTTTGATAACTAAATATATAGGGGAAAAAGGAGAGAAAAGAGCCAAATAGTTCTTGAAAAATTTAAACTAACTTTATTGGGCGAATCATGGAGCTGATTTTAGAAATAAGGAAACCCCAAGCAAATCAAGAAAATGTATTTTATCTGGTGAAAGATGACATGATTTAAAAAGCTATGTCTTCATTATTATAGTTTCTAGGCTATCACAATTGAAATACAAAGGGGAAAGTATGTTTATTATATTTTTGGTCTTATTTCTTCTCCAAATCCTTTGGTCAACTAGTTACTTCTCAATAATCAGTGTGTCAGAAATATTGCGGTGCAGTTTAAGTATCATTAGGAAACTAAAAGCTGATAAGAGGTGAATAATTAATGTGATCAATGATGTGAAATTACATTATATAAGCAAATGTTGAAGAATACAGTAGACATCAATAATATAAATCTAGACCAGAATTTTTTTTCAGGTTCAGCATTTTTGACATTATGTGCTAAAATAAACATTACTTGAGGGTTGAAGGTAGCTTTCCTGTGCACTACAGGATGTGTAACAGCATTCCTGGCCTCTACATACTAGATGCCAGTAGTAACAGCCTCCTTCTTCTTCCATGTGATAAGAAAATGTTAGAGATTTTGTTATGCATGCCCTAGGGATCAGAATTGCCTCTAGTTGAAACTGGTTATGTTGACATTTTAAATATACTTTTCTTAATAAATCCTCTAAGAAAAAGGAGATCAGGGACCTATAATCATCAAGAAAATTGTCTGAATTAAGTCTAAATAAAGGAAATATTAAGGCAATTTTGGTCATGACTTTGGGGAAAAAAAATAGGAATCCAAAATTGCAATTGCTTATTTGCTTTCCTAAGTCTTCCAACAGTTAATTTAAACTTTGAAATTACATTATTTCTTTTGATATGTAGAGTATTCAAATAGAAATCCATTATTATATATGTATATTATATTTTTAAAATATAAAGTTTGATTTATTTCCTAGAATATAGTTTTACTGATATTCTTAATTATCATCCTTAGATATAACAGTAAATGACCATTTAGACTAAAATTAGATTCTAGTGGTTAGGCATGGTCTTAAATCTTCAATAGTGGTTAACATTATAATTCACAAATGTGTTGATTATTAAAACATATTATTATAAATAACTTTGAAAATATTCTATAATAAAGAGTGGGGTAGGTTTGTAATTTAATTGCTACAATAGTTACCTTTTGGTATCCATTGGAATATTTTCACAACCATATTAATTGATATTGTCACATACATGCACCAGTCCTCAGTTGCTACATATTTACACTACTAAAACTTGGAAAAACGGAAACATATTGAATGCAATACTAAATCAAAATTTAAAAAATTATCTTAAGATATATTAAACATAATTTTAAAAGTACTCATTTAATTCCATGGTTTTCGATGTTTATTTATTCAAAACTTTCCCCAATGAATTTATGTTTTCTTTTATACTATCTTTCTTATGTTAATTTCAGTGAAATGCTAATATATGTTATTGTCACAAATTTTTTTACTTTTAGTTCAACCACTTGATATGAGAGAATTTTAAAATTATACCTATTTGATATAATTTAAAATTGGATGATCTTTTATTAGATCATAGGTAATATAGTCACCAAAAACAATGATTCAGAAATTATCATGTTATCATCACAAGTCAATAATGCATTAGACATTTTATAGTCTTTGTATTAAGGCAAAACATTCTACTTTTGCTTAATACATGATATTATTAAGCAATTTATTATTATTGCTTAATAATAATAAATTATTTTAGATACATGTTTTCTGAGCATAAGCCTTATTAGGATCATCAGCAACATTTGACAAAAAGGCAATATTTTGCAAATTAGCTTTTGCAAATTAGCTTTTCATATTAGTAAGAAAGTGTTTTTTATTTCATGTTTAATTACTTAGTCTCCAAAATACGAAAGTATTACTGAAAGAATTTTTTAAAATCTAATAACAATATTTCTTCTTTTATATATTGTATTAGTCTATTTTCACATTGCTGATAAAGACATACCCAAGAATGGAAAGAAAAAAGTTTAATTTGATTTACAGTTCCACATGGCTGAGGAGGCCTCAGAATCATGGCAGGAGGTGAAACGCAATTCTTACATGACAGCAGAAATAGAAAATGATTAAGAAGTGAAAGCAGAAATTCCTGAAAAACTCATCAGGTGTTGTGAAACTTATTCACTATCATGAGAATAACATGGGAAAGACCAGACCCTATGATTCAATTACCTCCTCTAGGGCCCTTCCCAGAACGATTGGGAACTCTGGGAGATATAATTCAAGTTGAAATTTGGGTGGGGACATGACCAAACCATATAATTCCAATCCTGGCCCCTCCAAATCTCATGTCTCATATTTCAAAGCCAATCATGCCTTTCCAACAGTCCTCCAAAGTCTTAACTCATTTCAGCATTAATCCAGAAGTCCACTGTCCAAAGTTTCCTCTGAAACAAGGCAAGTTCTTTCCATCTATGAGCCTGTACAATCAAAAGCAAGCTAGTTACTTCCTAGATAAAATGAGGGTGCAGGCATTGGGTAAATACAGCTATTCACAGTAGGAAAAATTGGCCAAGACAAAGGGGTTACAGGGCCCACATGAGTCTGAAATCCAGTGGGGCAGTCAAATTTTAAATCTCCAAAATGATCTTCTTTGATCCCAGGTCTCAAATCCAGGTCACACTGATGCAATAGATGAGTGCCCATATTCTTGGGCAGCTCTGACCCTGTGGGTTTGCAGGGTACAGCCTCTCTCCCAGCTGCTTTCATGGGCTGGCATTGAGTGTCTGTGGCTTTTCCAGGAACACTGTACAAGCTGTTGGTGGATTTACCATTTTGTAATCTGGAGGACAGTGGCTCTCTTCTCACAGCTCCACTAGGCAGTGCTCCAGTAGGGACTCTGTGTATGGACCCAAACCCAAAATTCCCTTCTACACTGCCCTAGCAGAGGTGCTCCATGAGGGCCCCACCCCTGCAGCAAAAATTTGCCTGGCCATCCAGGCATTTCCATATGTCTTCTGAAATCTAGGCAGAAGATCCCATATCTTAATTGTTGGTTTGTTTGTTTGTTTGAGATGGAATTTCGCTTTTGTCACCCAGGCTGGAGTGCAATGGCATGATCTCGGGTCACTGCAACCTCCACCTCCCAACATTACTATCTGGTAAGTAAGAGTATTTTAGAATAGTCATGCTTGTTATAGTGGTCACTAATCTTTATATGGTTTTAAATGTAAAGGTAAGTGCTCTATACCTGTCTGTGATTAGTCTCTACTGTCATAAAAATCTCAGAAATAGTATATTTCCATAATTACAGAAGGTTATATTGAACCAATGTATTGTAAAAAGAACTGAGAATCTCACTAGATATAGCAGAAAGTAATAATATTCACCTTTAGTCAAACCAGAGTAGATTGACTACATATTTAATTAATATGGCAGAGGGTGCAGCCAATTCCTAAGACAAGAGCTAAAGTCTACAAAAAGTAATTCAGAAAATAGGAACATCAAACACATATATGTTGAACTAGCTGTTAGGTGTCCAGGTAAAAGAAAGAGCAGAGCGGATCCCCTGGATTTTGAGAGGCACAAACAATTTGCAGACATTCAAAAAAATCTAAACTTACCTATGCAACTATTGAAAACACAAAGATTGCTTTCTCTCAAACTTCCCAAACTCTTGAAAATAAAATTCACTCAAAAATACTTATTGAGCACTGTCTACTTTTGTAATATATCAAACAATGAAATACGCTTATAAGAGAAATCCAAATATACCACGTAGCCAGTTTCTGGAAGCTAACATTCTCTTAGATGGAGATAGGCTAGGCAAATTTATAAAATTAAAAAAAATCAGGTTGTATTAAATTCCATTAAAAAATTAAACTAGATGTTGCAATCTTGTAGAAATAATTTTAAGATAAGTGTCTAGTTAGGTCACTTGCAAATGAGAGTTGAGTAGTCACTGCCTGGAGTTCTGTACATTTATTAAACAATGTAATTCTCATGTGAATCCAGTGAGGTAAGCAATATTTTTATTCCCATCTTTCAGATGGTGGAACAGAAGCACGAAAATGTCAAGTAATGTCCCCAGGTCTGGGCACTCAGATCTCAGGGCTATGCCCTTTATCACTATACCACACTGCATCTCCTGGTGAGAACTTACTTAAGAGAGTCTAAAATGATGAGAGAGTTAGCCACCTTAAAACATAATAGAGTAAGCTTCTATTTAGAGGTGACAACTCTTAGAAAGCTAGAGGAAGACAGGGAGGAGGAGTTGAAGTCAGAAAGGGGTCCTGGTCCAAATCATGGAGAGCTTGCAGGTGATATTTAAAAGTATATACATATATAATTCACATTTACATATATTTGTATATGTAAATATATATATGACCAGATAATATGCTTTAAGAATCTTTTGAAAAGTGATAAATAACTTCAAAATAAAGATCATTACTGCAATTTATATATACAAAGAGATTCTTAAATCATAAAACTTTGTCACATTGCCATATGCACATATTGGCTAATATACAGCAAATAAGATACACTTCTTCTAAAGCAGTAAAAATATTATTTATAATATTAGCTAACATTTTTGAGTACTTACTCCACACCAAGCACTGTTCTGCTATATGTTCTACAAGAAATATCTCACTTAATTCCATAAATCACCAGGAAGCGATACAATAATTTACAGAATAATATCTAATTTTCTCTCTGTTGAAAGCCTCTGTTGTAGGAGTTCTTTTTGTTCCTTGACAGTAGTGTGTGTTTTTTTTATGTAGAATATCAATAAGTTCTGCTACTCTGATTTCTGTTCAGAGATTTAAAATTATTTTCAAAATAAAAATGTTACTTGTGTTAAATAAACTGAATAGAAAAACAGAATTCCTGATATGACTTAATTGAGATAGTTAGTTTCATGGATTGGGATTTTGTTAAGAAAAAAAAATGAAGTCGGGCGCAGTGGCTCAAGCCTGTAATCCCAGCACTTTGGGAGGCTGAGGCGGGTGGATCACAAGGTCAAGAGATCGAGACCATCCTGGTCAACATGGTGAAACCCCGTCTCTACTAAAAATACTAAAAATGAGCTGGGCATGGTGGCACGTGCCTGTAGTCCCAGCTACTCAGGAGGCTGAGGCAGGAGAATTGCCTGAACCCAGGAGGCGGAGGTTGCGGTGAGCCGAGATCGCGCCCTTGCACTCCAGCCTGGGCAACAAGAGCGAAACTCTGTCTCAAAAAAAAAAAAAAAAAAAAAAAATGAGGTACATCACCCTCAGCCTATATAATCACCGTTTTTGGTTCAACATTGTTAATTATTTATATAAGAAGAGGATATCCTCTTTTGATTAGAAAACCTATCCTAAGTTTTTCTCGTGTTTAGATTTTGACACTGGTTGTACCTTATCTGTTGTTCTCAGTTTTTCATTTGTATAAATCACTGATGTCTTTGCATCTGACAACCTTATAAGGAAGCAGGAGGCAAGAGGAGAATTTTATCACAGACTGTTGCTTCCTCATGAATGATCCACTCTCTCAGAAAGATGTGCTGAAAAAAATATACTTTGTTTTCCTGGCAAACCTCTGGCCTCTGAGAAACTCTTGAGACAACTGCAGCCTACTTCTGTCAGTGAGGCAGTCAGGGAGCAGTTGCCTCATCAAGTGGATGATAGTTAGCTTAGTTAAGAAACGAAGAACTAAGGTGACAAATCCCAGTCATGTTTTTCACTTACCTGTGTCTGACTTTGCTTCCATTTTAGAAATCATTGGAACTATTCTAGTCAGTTGTGCAGGTGAAAACTCAGGGCAGGACAAAAATTCAGGAGATGAGAACTGGCGAAAACAGGGATTCATTCATCCATCACCCTTTTATAAAATCCTGGTGAGTGGACTATGACTCAGCAAGCGCTTCCTCCCAGTGCATCTCCAGAGGTTTGGAAGTTGAAGCCCTGAGCTTTGGAAAGGCATAAGTTCTTAATTTTTATTAAGTACTATTACTGCTTTTTCTTTTACTATATTTTAATGTCATACCTAAGAAATCGTTATCTAATGCTAAGCCATGTTAAATCCTGCTGTGCTACCTTTTAGAAATTTTATACTATTAGATTTTGCATTTAGATCTATAATGCACTTTGAATCATTTTCATGATGTGACTTATGAACTGATATTTATTTTTTGCATATGGATGCCAACTTGTTCTGGCAACACATTACACAAAAACTATTCTTTCTTCATTAACTAGGCTTTGCATCATTGCCAAAATTTAATCGACCACATATAAGAATATCTGTTGTGACTTTTTATTGTGATCTAATGTATTTGCTTATTATTAGATCAATACCATCTTTTCTTGATTAATGAATAATATCTATGCTATATTTTGAAGTAGGAGGTTGAAACTTTTTTGTGACAGCTGTTTTGGCTATTCTAAATGATTTGTACTTTTATATAGTCTGTTTTATTCAGATTTAAAGAAAACGTTCTAATTTCCTTTTACACCCATGTTTATTTAAAATATTGTTGGTTTTAAGTTTTCTGTCTTATAATTTGTGATTTTGCCATTTGTACTTTGTTCCTTTTTTTTCTTATTTTTTAATACATTGACTAGGTTTCCTCTTACTGTACTTTTATTGTTGACTTTAACTACATTTCTTGTTTAAGTGGTTGCTTTCAAGCTTATACATCTTTCATTTATCTAATTACCTATTTACCTTCAGGTACTATTATACCATTTCACATATAAGAATCTCTAAACTTTATACTTTATTTCTCACTTACCAGGATACATGCTATCCTTGACAGACATTCTAATTTATATATGTTATATACGCAAATATTTTGTATCAACTTGCCTTAAATTGAAAATTATTTTTTAAAAATAATAAAAAGAAAAATATATTCGTTTCTAAAATTTACGTATATTTTCAATTTTTGTTACTCTTCATTTCTCTGTGGGGATGTAGATTTTCATGTTTCAAAAGGATCTTTTTCAGTATTTATTGTGTTACAGGTCTGCTAATGTTAAAATCTTTTATTTGATTGTCCTGGAGATGAATACACTAGAAACCCAGACTTTGCCACTATGCAATATCTCCATGTCACAAAACTGTACATGTACCCCTGAATATGTAAAAACTAAAAAAATACATTTTAATATAGTAAACTACTGATAGAATTGTAAATTTAAATTAAATAATTTTTATTCAAAAACTATTTCTAAAAGACTGCCAATTAGACCCTACACACTTGGTGAAGATTCTTGAAATACAGAAAAGAGGCAAAAGACAGACTCAGGCATATAATGCAGTTGTATAAACTAGGAATAAAAGGACAAGAAATGAGTAGAAAAAAAGGCAAGTGATGTAAAAGACATGTCATTAAACAGGAAATACATGTCACAGAAACATTATTAAAGATGCTGAGAAAGCACTTAACAGGTACAACATACAGTGTTTGGGTGATGGTTATACTAAAAGCTCAGACTTCGTCACTGTACAATATATCTGTGTAGCAGAACCACACTTGAACCTCTTAAATTTTGTTTAAAAGATGCTCAAAATTATTTACAGGTAAATTCCAATGAAGATCACACTCATTCAGTTGGTGAACATTAAGAAATGTGGCAATATCATATTCTGTAGAGCACTTGTATCAGTCAGATAACTTGTATATTATGCTCCTGAGTTTAACATATTGGAATCCATTTTGTTAAATGGTTTGGCATGATATTGTGAAGACCAACATTTCCATATAAGATGAGTCAATAAATCCACTCACTTGTATATACTCATGAGAATTTTTAGTCCTTTTATCACAGAAGAGAGTTACAGCAATACTTAAAATGGCACTGCACCAAATGTTAAAAGACAAAAGGGGGAAGATAAAATATAATCTGCCTTGATAGCGAAAATGAATAAATTATAACATGTTGCCACAAAGTAATCATACACATTGCAGAAATAATTAAATAATAGCTACACGCAGCAACATAAATGTCCTGTCCTGATCTCTAATTTCTAGTGAAGGAAAAAAGGGTAGTTACAGAAAAATATACACTCTTTAATATGATTTTTGTGGGATTCAGCAACAATTGTGTGTGTGTGTGTGTGTGTGTGTGTGTTTGAGTAGGTATGTATAAGCACATTTATATGAAGGACTCACATAAATGATAAAATATTTTAAGAAGTGATAAAATTATATTTAAAATTTTATAAAAGGGGCAGCGAAAAATACATTAAGGGAGGACATAAGTAGATAAACATCTTAAAGATCTAGGGCACTGAGCAATGGCTGTTCATTGTATTATGACAAACACATGTGGATATGCATACCTAAATCTCTTAGTGAACCGATAAAATCTAAATTGTTTCTCTTCCCTTATCAATTAATGAAATAATCTGAACATTACTAGCTGTTGTCTCTTTTCGTTTTTTTCTTCCGTTTCTTGTAACACCTAGAATCTGATTTTTCTGAATTTCAAAGTGATCCCGAAATAAACTTAGTTCCTTACAATGGTAAGATAGAGCCCTATAGGGAACACAGAAATGGATTTGTTTGGCTACAGAAACAACAAAAAGGAAATAAATATTTCACTGCACCTTATTTCACAAGGCTAACTGGGTCCTGTGCCAAACTGTCTTTGGGGAATCCAGTGCTATGCTGAGGAAATCCAGTTTCCCTCTAAGATTCTTTCTGAGTTCTTTTTAGACTAAGTAAATAGATTAGGCTGTTTTCTGGAAGAAAAATGAAGTCTTAATGAAATAATCCTCAGAAAAATCACCTTTTAATGTTTATGTTATATATGTTATACATATTACATATGTATATAAATGAATTTCTAACAAATACACAATTTCTACAAATTACAAAATTACAATTTTTACAAATGTCTTCTAAATGACTTTAGACTTAACAAATCAATTTCAATTAAGATTCTTTTTTCCGATGGACCCTTTAGCAAAATAGCTAAACAATTAGATGCTAGATTTAGTACTGAAGTCTCCTTTGAGATCTAAACCTGCCATATATATGACTTGTAACCCAAATCCAGTTATATACTCATTTGTGCCTCAGTATCCTCAACTGTAAAATAGTTCTTTCCTCACTGTATTGTTGTAAGGATTAAATTAACAAATAAGGGTCATTTAAAACATTCCCATCAAAATGGTACTGTATGTGGATTTGCTATTTTTTCTATGACAAATATTTCTTCACACATCAAAAACTTGCATGTGTTGTAATAGATGCCGGACATATTAATGACTGTGTCATACTCATTTCTTCCTGGATAGCTATTATAATCTAGCAAGCATGACACTGTGAACAGTAAACATAAAAAGACATTAATTTCTCATGAAAGAAGATAGTATGGGTGAATAAGTACATTTGGGAATTGAGAATATATATTATGTATAATATAATAATATAATATGTTTATTATGTGAACAATGGGGGCAATTTTACTTATCATGGAAAAAGTTACTAAAAAGATACTTTGGAAATTTACTCTAGGAAAGAGTATATTTTTATGGTACAAAATTTTGAGGAATTAAAGGTTTTAAACAAAACATGAACAATCTGAGATAAAATGAAATTTAAAATTAGTTGAAGACACCCTTGGTAGAATTTTAAAAAGCAACCAAAAAAGAAAGAAAGAAAGAAAGAAAGAAAGAAAGAAAGAAGTGAAATGCCATTGAGTGATTTGTTATTATTTACAGGGAAAAATAAAACCCTACAAAATAAATTCTTTAGATAAAAAAACAACAGTAGTAATAATGGAGACATATTGGACATCAAATAGTGAAGGAAAATAGATAAAAATGAGTTTCAAGATTTTTCCTCTAGACAACAGACACTATGATATAAAATGCCCATAACTGATGTATTTGAAAGCAGACCAGGAAAAATGAAACAAAATATTCAGAATAAATATAGAAACATTTTTTATAATAAAAGAAACCTGAATTGGTAGATTCAAAACACTCATTGTATTTCAGTGACTCAAAAAACATTAATAATGATAAAAAAGACTGAGACGGATTCTGGTAAACGTACTGATCTTCTGGTTCAAAGAAGGAAACCTGCAAACATCCAGGGAAAAGGACAAGAGGTCATTTTAAAAGGGAAACAAAAAGATTATTTTATATTTCACAGTAACTTTAGATGACAGAGGATAGCAGAGAAACCTCAACAATGCATGAAAAAGGAATAAATAGACTCAGCAATCTTATAACCAGCTGTCATGTTATCCATTGTATAACACAAAATGAAGATGAGTTTGACAAATCCAAGGTTCAGGAAATAAAGCATTCACTAACTCACTGTTAAAGAACATGCTGGTGAATGTGTCCATTCATCAGAACTATATCTAAATAACCGTAAAAAGTACAAATATAAAATGGAATGTAAAAGCTACACCTAAAAAAATGCTTAACATGAAAAATAATATATTTCTTATACACAGATTGAGAATATATCTAGATATTTTCCCCAGTCTCATTTGAGAAAAAAAGATGAGTAATTATCAAAGTATACTCATTTATTTATGCCTAAATAAAACAAATTATTTACTGAATGCCTACCATGTGTCAACCACCTCTCTGCCTGCTAAGAAGACTGCAAAGAAAGACAGAAATTCCTTCATAATAGAGTATATGTTCTACAGCTTGTGTCCCCAACCCCTGGGCCCTGGACCAGTACAGGTCTGCGGCCTGTTAGAAATCAGGCCGCACAGCAGGAGATGAGTGGTGGCAAGTGAGCCTTACCACCTGAGCTCCACCTCCTGTTAGATCAGCAGCGGCATTAGATTCTTATAGGAACACAAACCCTACTGTAAACTGTGCATCTGAAGCATCTAGGTTGCATGCTCCTTATGAGAATCTAATGCCTAATGATGTAAGATGGAACATTTTTATCCCAAAACCGTCTCCAGGCAACTGTCCATGGAAAAATTGTCTTCCACAAAACCTGTTCCTGATGCCAAAAGGTTAAAAGGTAAATATATAGTATATTAGAAGATAATCAGTACTATATAGAAAAGGAGCACAGGGAATGGCTTATTAATCTCCCTTATTTAGTTGAGGTTGCAATTTTAAACTGGATGGTAAGGGAAGATAAATAAGAAAGAAGGTTTTATTTAAAACTTCTTAAATAAAGATGTGTACAGCCTTCAGACTCCCTTGAGGAGAGGTCATCTAGATCCCACCTGTAATGATTATTCTCCTTAAAATAGCTGAGGCTGAGGTTGAGAGGGAGGGTGAGATGAGGGAGCTTGGAGGGAGAGAGCAACTCCCTTCCAGGAAGCAAAAATTTACATTTTCTTTTAGTTTAGAATGGCGGCTCCCTGAGGCAACGTTTTGTTGATTCTGGACAAATTCAAACATCATAATGCAAAAGTATGTCACCTCATCCTCCTGCCTTAAACCCTTTAACTTCTGCACTAGATCTCTGCTGTTGACTCTGAGCTGGGAAGTCCAGGATTATCTACAAACTTGCCCAATCCCAAGGCCTGTGGGCTGCATGGGCCACAGGCGGCCCAGGATAGCTTAGCAGGCAGCCTAACACAAATTCATAAACTTTCTTAAAATATTATGAGTTTTTTTTGTGATTTTTTTTTTTTTTTAGCTCATCAGCTATCCTTAGTGTTAGTGTATTTTATGTATGACCCAAAACAATCTTCTTCAAATGTGGCCCAGGGAAGTCAAAAGATTTGACACAACTTGAAGAATTCTGAGTGAATGTCCTATAAGGCAAAACGTTGGCAAATAAGAGATAAACAGTGGCAAATACAATTTTCTTTCTTCCACCTTCCAACAGGCTTGTCTTACTTCATTTGTGCTGTAATAACGAAAGACACAGACTGAGTGATTTATTTAAAAATTCAGAAATTTATTTCTTACAATTCTGCAGACTGGAAGTCCAAGATCTGGGCACCTGATGGGAAGCCTCTTTTATAAGAGCCTTAATCCATTCATGAAAGCAGAGTCCTCAAGACTTAATCACTTTCCGAAAGGCCTCACTTCTTAACATTATTGCATTAGAAATTAAGTTTCAATGTGGATTTTAAAGGGGACACAAACATTCAAACCCTAGCTATATTGACAAATAATCATTTACATGGCTTCTTAGAAGAGGGTCCTGAAAAATGAAACAATCATTAGTGCTTGATATCTTGTTCCCCTTTCCCTGCCCTTTTGTCCTGGGATTGCACTCTTAAAAATATAATAGAAAATAAACATAGGCTATGGCATCGGCTTCTGGAGAAGCACAGGGTAAAACAATGTTTATAACTTTACAAATCACAACATCTATAAATTCCAGAATCACTCTTTCACTTTGGTCTCAGATAGTTCATTGGACATGGCTTTCATTAATGGCATCCTAATTGTCAAAGAGGTCAAAATTGCCCCAAGTTTTCTCAGGGTATAGGCCTATACAGATATTTTGGAAAATAAATTTCCTTATAAAGATATGTCCTGGAAATAAGGGTATCAGGGTCCTGGCAGACCCTCTGGGACAGTAACCAGCATCTCACAAAACCAGATGCTCTCTGAGTGACAGGCAGTCTCTGAAGAAACTTGTTGTCTAGTCCATTATACAGCAGTAGAGAGAGTTAAATGTTTCCATTTGCTTCATTTTGGTTCAAGTGACTCTACTTTCTCTGGAGAAAACAGTAGCAACAACAAAACCAACAATAAGAAAACCCAATTAGCCATGAAGTACTTCTTCTAATATTTATTTATTTATTATTGTGTGTGTTTTTGTTTTGTCTTTAAAGATGGAATCTCACTCTGTTGCCCATGCTAGAATGCAGGTCATTATCATAAATCACTGTAGACTTGAAATTCTAGGCTCTAGCATTTCTCCCACCTTGGGGTCCCCAAACACTTGGATTACTGGTGTGGGCCACCATGCCCAACCTTATGCTAGCATTTATTTTGTATCTACAGATTTTCTTTGCTAGATTGAGTAAATCTTCTGTATTTTGATAGAAAGGAAATGAGAAAGTTGTAAGGCAGTGTAGAATTGAGAAAATTTGATGAGCTTTGGTGTATAGAAAATGATAATATATGCACATTAAGTATGTAATTAAAGTAAAATAAATATTTTGTTACAAATGAGTGAATAATATCACATAATATCACTGTTCTTTGGTAGGGAAGTGGTGATGCAGAGGACATTAATACCTTATGCCTCATCTTCTTAAAAGGCCTCTGATTTCTGGATGATTCTGTGCAGCATCAGCCTCTGCCCATGAATCCCTTCCTATGCCTGGACTACAAGTCTTATCATTTTCTACTCCAGTGCCATTTCCAGGTATTTTCCAAGATATGTTAAGTGTTACCCGTAATGCAGAAGGTTTAAGGTACCCAGGGTCATTCCTTAGCCATATGGATTAATAAAAGCTTTCTTGTGTTTCAGGAAAAAGATTCTGACAGGCATTTTATACATCGGTTGGTAGGTATCAGCAGAATTAACCCTGGTTGCCACAATTGTGATCTTGATCTTGACAAAACACTCTCCATATTGGCTTTTCCAACTTCTTTCTCTTCGTCTCATGTTCTCAAGCTGCCCCTCTCTGCCATCATCTCCCCAGCAAAATATGTCCACCTATTCTATTGGAGAGGGAGCTATTAATCATACTAGAGTTTTTATTTCATAGAGAGAACATTATGTTTGCCACTTGCTACATTTATAATGCAGAAAAAGGGAAAGTCCAGTGGGCAGTAGGAGGCAACTGAAACAACAAAATGTTTTACAAGGGAAGGGGATGCAAGATAAGCCATTAAAGAGAAGACTGATTTTTACATAGTTTAATATAAGATGACTCTCTATATAATCAAGGAGTCTCATACATATTACAACTTTTTCTAAATAAACATTAGTTTTCATGACAGATGATGACTTGGAGAATGTGATAAGTAGGAACTCAAGATATTCCACATAATCTGGAGGTAAAGAAAATAAAAGTTTAATAAGTGCCTCAGGATATTGGAAATCAGAAGTAACACTTTTTTTTTTTTTTGCACAAAGTTATTTTAAGATGTAATAACACCCAAAGGAACAAGATATTAACACAACCTGACTGAAGGAACTGCACACAAAGTAAAGTAATTCATTGAAGTTTACTCAGGAAAGAAACAGAGATAGAAACCTGGAATCAAATCCCAGGAGAAATAAAACCAAGTCCCAATTATAATTTTAATCACATTGCATGAATGGACACATTAAATCATTTCTGATCTTTTTATTTTTGACTTTATCGTCAAAACAGCTATAGTTTTGGGAACTGAGAAAAGAACCAATTTTCCCCAAGAATTATCAGACAGGAACTACTTTGTTACTATATAAAAACATGATGAAAATTGTGAACATTCATAAAAGCAATAATATATACTTGTCGGACACAGGCAATGGTTTCACATAATTTGAAACCACTTTCAAGTTTCTATCCATTACATATCAATGTGAGATAGTTAATAACAAAGAGCTGCAAGTATTGTTTAAAAAGAATTGCTTGAATTTAAGTGAATCATAGTTTATCAGGATTACAGATTTAAGGATATTATTTTTCTTTACTTTTAAATTTCAAGTTCAAAAAGTAAAATTTATGTAAAAATAAAATCAATTTATAAGCAAGATTAATGGTTGCATGTAGACATTTCTTATAAAAAGATTAGTTCCATTTTAGATTCATTTCATGATTTTTCTTTATATATTTCAAACTATATTTATTAATTTTCTAGTTTTGATTTTATTTTAAGCAGTTAATTGCTTCCTGATTGAACAAGTTTATGAGTTTATCAAGAAAATATTCCTAAGTACTTAAACAACATATGCAAATTCAGTAAATTAAAGCTATAAATATAGTAAAAATAGTTTGCTAAAATATTCAAACATTCTTTATGTATTTACTAAAATATATGTTATATCTTTTAAATTAAAATAGTAAATTTGAAATAAATTTTATATTGTTATATTGAGTCTTATGGGTGATCTGTCAGGTTCTCTAATGAGCCAAATTTTTTTTCAAACATAACAACACTTCAAATGTTATTCAGATTATTTCTAACAACAAAATATGCTATTGTGATATATTGGATCTCCTGTTATAATTAACCTTTATATATTTATCTTTTTTTAACACAAACTTGAAAAATCACTAATCTCTTGATAAAGTAGATTTTATGTTTCAAATAGTTGTGGTCTGCAGATCACCTATGTAGGACCAGGTGATGGTGAAGGTGTCGGCAGACTGAGGTCACAATGAAGTTTTAGAGGCTGCATTCAGTGAACTGAATTATTTCCTCCTGTACACGAGCATACTGAGGTCTTTCCTCATTTTGATGACACAAGGAATCTTCATTATGAAGGCTTCTACAACTACATTAAGACTGATTTCAGGGCTGGATATAGTGGCTCAAATCTGTAATTCTAATACTTTGGGAGGTCGAGGGAGGATAATCTATTGAGACCAAAGTTTGAGACCAGCCTGGCAACATGGTGAAATTCTGTCTCTACAAAAATACAAAAATTAGCTAGGCATGATGTTGCATGCCTATAGTCCCAGCTACTCAGAGGCAGGTGGGAGGGTGGCATGAGTTTGGGAAGTGGAGTTTGCAGTGAGCTAAGATCCAGCTGATCTTAGCTGAACTCCAGCCTGGGTGACAGAGTGAGTCTCTGTCACAAAAAAAAAAAAAAAAAAAAAAGGGGACTTCAAAACATTAACTTTTTACCTCAAATACTTCACGTGTACTACATTCATCTTATTAGAATAGATATATATTTGCACACACTCTTACAGATGACTAATTTTCTAATTTTTCAACTCATTTTTACTCTGCATTACATTAAATCAGTGTTTTCTAATATTTTAAAATGTAATTCTTATTTCTCATATATTAACTTTGTTAACAATTTGAATATCAGGAAAATGAAAAGACAGAGATAGAAAGAGAACTAGAAAATCAAGTTCTCTTCCTGAATTAAGTAAAGCCATCTCTCAGTCATTTTAGATATGCTGAATCTGTGTCCTCCCACAAGAAAAGAAAATTATTAGTATTCTCATGTCTTTCAGGCCTTCCGAAGGAAAACAGTAGGTCGACAAGTTGTTAAAAGAAAATGTAAACGGCCATTCCACTTTACATACCTTAAGCTATTGAGTCTTGTGCAGAATCTCTGAAAATTATTTATACAATTACAAGTGTAGAGTGGAAAGGTAGTTCCTAAAGTGATGTGAAGAGGTGTGGAACATCCTGGGAGCCGGGAGATACCTTAGGAGGCTCCTTCAGCGGAGTAGGCATGACATCATGCTGTGAACTGGATTTGGAAGAAAAAGACCATCTTGGCAGATGTTGAGGAAATCCGGTTGTTAGAAAATGTGTGTGAAAAATAGGTGGTTGTCTAGTATAGCTGTCAGATTTTTGGCTTGAGTTGATGGAGATATCGTAAAAGAATGTCATCTTAAGTTTGTGTTTTTCCTGATATTTGGTGAAAGGACTTGGTAGGAAGCCAGGAAGGAAGGAAGGAAGGAAAGATGGAAAGCAGGAAGGTAGGCTGGCCAGGCTCTAGGGAGACTGAGCTGAACGTTCTGTAACCCACCCAGGAAAAGGTATCGAAGAAGCTGTTAACTCTGATTTTGGAACTCAGAAATAAGTTATCAACTAAGGAAAACGGTTAAGGAATCACCAGCCCTGCATATTCATGTATTCATGAAATTTCTGAACAGATCTCCTATGTTTTCAAGGGAATACAGATCAGTGGAGACAAATATTTAAGATAAAAATGTGAATCTGTTTAAATAAGCTGACGTAAGAGACTACCCATGGGAGGAGAAAGTACCAGCAATGAGCGATTTTATAGAAACCAAGAGAAACGCTTGCTATTAACACAAAATTTATGGCACTAGTGGGCTTTTTTTCTCATTTCACAAGAAAACTAATGAATGATTTTAAATATTCCCATTCTCTGTCCATCCACATTACACATTAGTGATGCTCCTGCATCGTTTTTCACAAAGAAAATAAAGGCAACATATATTCATTCCACAAATTCACAAACCTACACATCACTCTGTATTTGCTGCCTTTTCCTCCTTCTTGCCTTCTTGTGTAATGAAGGAATCAATACTCCTGTTTATCTTCTACTTTTATCAACCCCTTATTGTCTGGGAGTTTGATCTCTTGCAACTTTATCTGTCACAAATTATCATTTTTCCCCTTTCTTGATTGGATATATATCCCATCTCAATTTATGAAGTGACTAAATATATTATAATAGAATTTCCTTTAGCTGCCCCCCCTTCCCAAGAAATTTAGACTTAAATGGTTTAAAAAGTACAAAATGTTTTTCTGACAAATGAGGAAGTCTAGAGGTGAACTGTGATTGCCACTGTTCCATGGTTTCACAGGTTCAGGATCCTTAGTTAATCCTTTTACTCCTGTGATCACAAGCTGCATCACGTAGCCCCAGAAATCATTTTTAGGTGTAAGATATGAAGAAGGGTAAATGTTTGTTATAGAAAGTTAACCTGTCCAATGAAACTGTTAGGAGGATTTGATGTGTAAAATTTGTAAAGCATTTGGAACAGTGCTTGGTATAGAGTAACCATCATAGAGCACAGTAAATAAATGAAAAACAAACCTTATCGAAGCAGCAATCTCTACTCCATTTATCTTTTAAAATGATTTCTGACTCTACTCCTCTGCTCTTTTTTCAGAGTGACTTGAAAAATAATTACATAATTACCTTTATCTCAATTGCATTGACTCCCTTTTCTTCGTTCAACTAATTTTAATGTACCTAGTGTTATAACCACTCAATCAAGTGATGTGTCACTTTTGATGGACCTGCTTCCCTCCCCATTTTATTCAACTCCTCCTTATTAGACCGTGTGCTCTCCTCTGAAACACCTATGTCTTGGCTTCCTTGAGACATCAGTTTTCTGCCTCAAAAGGCACTCCTTTGCAGTCTCCTGTGAATCTATATTTCTCCTCTAATTACGGCTAATTTTCAGACTTTTTGGTTCTATACTCGCTCAGTCCTCTCCCTGCAAGGTCATATGCAATCTCCAAGATAAACTCGAGATCTGTGTAATTTTCTATATCTTCACTCAGTTATGAACACTAACATGATGATCAGAATTTGTGCTTGCTCTTCCTTAATTATGGACATCATGCTAAACATACACACAATCAATGGCTTTCTTTATATTCTCTGAACCTTGTTAAGTCCTTGTAATTCAAGGCTTTGTGTGTGTGTGTGTGTGTGTGTGTGTGTGTGTGTGTGTGCATTGCAGATTTTCAAAAAGCATTCAGCCTTAGCTCAAATGTGCTTTACACCCTATTTTGTTCATTTTGAGTTGGCATTCATTTGTTTCCTTCACAGTACGTGTCACAATTTTATTTGTGTATTTCCTTTTCTTATCTCCCTCTAGACTTTATGCTCCATGAGCTTATCAGAGCCTAAATTCTAATTTGACTTTAGACAATAAATTCAAACGTGGTTTGCCTAGAATCATGATGCTAGTTAGCGGCAGAGGAGGGTTAAGTGAAAGATTTCTATTGCTGTTGGCCACTCTCTTTATTCATGCTTCTCTACCCACAGGTACCGAATATTTAGGGGAGGGGCAGTGCAAGACATCAATAGATTATTCTTACTCTTCTCAACTTAACATTAAAACATTCAGATTTCCAAAGGTAGACCAATTTGTAATTCCAACATATTAAGGAGGAGAGGCAATAATATATTAGAGAAACATATAAAAGCTCTGCACATTTATCCAATATTTTTTACCCCTGGCTGTACTGCATTCTCTTTTGATTTTATTCATATGTAACCTCTTAAAATACCACCCCACCTTCACTCACCACCCTGATCATATTTTAAATTTGATTTATTCTTTCGTAACAGCTTCTGAAATCTCAAGTCCCTACAGAGAGGAGCATTTAATAAACAAGTGGTTATGGGAAAGCAAAACTTTACAGAGTCTATGTTCATAGCTATTATTTATATCCTACAACTTTATCTATTTTATGTAAGAAAAAGAAAAGCTATTGTAAATGTTTAAAAGTAGAGACACAGGAATTTTTTCAAAAGTCACTATCTTTGTTTATTTACTTTTGTTATTTTACATGTTGATTCAGAAAGATAAAAGAGATTTTTATTTTAAAATGTGTGTATAAATTAAATGATATGGTGGCCATGGAGGAAGTTATCTAGTAAGTTATTGATGCTTTTTTTTTTTCAAGAAATATATTTTATTTTACTGCACAACTGTTCTGATTTCATTATGTGAATATGAGGATTATAATGTTAGGTTTTATGAATTCCATTGAGACTGACATTTGAATTTCAAGATTACTTAATAGACATTTCTGTTAATATATATATATTAAATATTTTTTAAGATTAAAACATCTGACAAAAGGAAAAATTACATGTAAACCTATTTTTTAAATAGAAATTTAATCTAAGTCAACAATAGTGCTTTTATGCAACTAAATTCATTATATTGCTATGTAGATTTGACATGGAATGTTGCCATCAATTCCAGGTATTAAAGTCCTCTGATAAAATGCAACACTTCCATTTGCCAGAAAAGGTACTTATTTATTATGGATTTTACATCTTGGATATAAAGAAAAATTGTAATGATAGTATCATCATCATCACTATCATAATCATTTGATCCTTGTACCTGGTCATCATCATGGATGTTTTATATATGCCATTTTCTTTGTTTATTTCTTATTTAACTTGATATGGGTTGGGTATCTGTAGCATGTGAGCAGCAATACCACATTGAAAATCATCTAAAACATGTACATTATACTACACAGAAGCCATTTTTGGAGTTGTATATACTGGAAGATAAATGCATGTCTGGCAGCTAGCTTACAGAAAAACAACCACAGAGAAAGATTCCCAAAGGTGTTCTAGGAGCACTTAACTCCCTTTGAATGTCTTCTCAAAGTTTCTAAGTTTCTAAAGTAAAAGTTCTGTCATTCTATAAGGTAATCTATTATTCTTTATGGAATTTTTTCTTTTCCTGTGTTAGGTAATGCTAAGTTTCAATTCTTGACAACCAAAAGACCTCTGACTAATTAGAAAATGTTAAATATTTTGTCGAGATAATTGCAAAAGTCCATGTGAATGAATTAGATATAATAAGTGCCTTTATAAATAGATGAAAGCAGGAATTACAAAAGGTGTGACTGTAAAATAATAGAAGAGGATGTGTAAAATACATTTTAAAATGACATTTTAAAAAGGTTAAAATTCATAGTAGAAAAACATAATAAAATATCTTTAAGGACATTTATGATGAATTAACGAAAATTGGTGTTATTTCAAGTTGAAACACAAAACAAGGAGAAAAGATCAAGTTTTTCAGACCCTAGAGTGTAAAAATATGTTATTGTAATCTTAGAAAACAAGATAAAATTATGGAATAATAGTATTGTAGGGCTATATAAGCTAATACAACCTCAACTGCTTACATTACAAATATGAATATTAAAATTCTGTAATGTAACATGACTATTACCATTTTAGACACATTCATATTTAGCACCAAATATTTAATAATATAAATTATTTGAGAAAAACCCAATTAGTTCTTTTTCTGATGTAATGACCACGAAACCATACTCTGATGACAAATTTAGTATGTAGTTAACATGCTCATGGCAAGGGAATGTCTAACTAAGATGCTTCTATACCTGTTAAATTATTTAATAACTGAGGGTCATGTAAGTGTCTTTGTCATGTCATGCCAGTTACAAATATGAAGAAGTTATTGAGTAAGTAGTTGATGTGCAGTAGTATCTATGTACAAAATCTACACTATCACCCTTTAGAATGGAAATGAAAAATACACAGAGGTAAATTTCAAATTTTACTGACTTTGTTTTATTATAATCTAGAAGAAAGACTTTTAAAAATTTAATGAAGTTTCTCTTCAAATCTATTTTGACAGGATCTTTAAGAGATCATAATTTTACAATATTCTTTTAGGCAGTAGATAATGTATAAATTATACATATCACTATTATGTTGTAGATAAATGTAAAGGGCACAATGACACTCTTAATAATGTCAGCTAGAAATACATTTCTTGTAATTGAAGATTTGTATAAAAATATTTTAAAAGTAGCTGATACTTTTGTTATTATATGTAAGTACATAATTTTTATTTAGACTTAGGCTTCCTTGGCTATATTTGAATAACTGTTTAATTATGAATTTAAAATAGATTGTCAAAATGAAGGAAGAAATTCACACAAAAACTAGTGTTTTAGTTAATATGTAAAAAAAACTTCAATATGAAAGTTTTATCTCAAATTAATATTTATTATTGTGATATTGTTTGCAAATCTCAAAGACAATGATGTATTGCATAACACAACAGATAATTATCTCGATAAAGTAATATTAGCTCTGGGCCAGGTGGGGCAATTCACACCTTTAATCTCAGAACTTTGGGAGGCCCAGGCAGGTGGATCATGAGGTCAGGAGTTCAAAATTACCCTGGACAAGCTGAAGAAAATACAAATTATACTAAAAATACAAAAATTAGCCAGGCGTGGTGGCAGGTGCCTGGAATCCCAGCTACTCAGGAGGCTGAGGCAGAGAACTGCTTGAATCTGGGAGGTGGAGGTAGCAGTGAGCCAAGATTGCACCACTTCACTACAGCCTGGGCAAAACAGAGTGATACTCCATCTCAAAAAAAAAAAAAAAGAATATATAAGTCATATATATATATGACTTCTTAATACTGCTACAATTTTCAGAATAATTTTAGCCATTGAGCTGTGTGTTGATCCTTTAAGAAAGATACAACAAGCAGTTACGTCTCACTACACTCAGCAGTGTGCTTTAAAATCATGAAGCAGAGATAGGAGTAGGTCAATAAAATATGCCATATGATTGCTAAATATATATATAATATAATATAAAATATTATATATAATATAAAATATAATTATAAAATATTATTATATAAAATATATTATATATAATATAAAAAATTTAAAAAGTCTTCTAATGTAAAGATTAGGTTATGTATGTTTTCATGTAATAAGTATAAATTTTGTCACAAAAGGCATTGGTGACAATATACATTTTTATTTTTTACTTTCCATGTTGATTAATTTTCAGTTATGTGTGTATGAGAAATAAGATTTTTTTAAAATTTTAATGTTATTTGCTTTCCAAATATTAGACAACTTCTTTCATGAAAAATACTTTATATAGCTTTAGTGTCCTCAAATGTTGCATATTGTCTTATAACATCTAAATTACACAGACATTTTCCTGCACATTTACTTTAAGTTGTCTAATGTTGTAATTATCTTATATTTTACATACCAGAAATAGTTGCTGCTAATAGTTTTCTGAGATGGAAAGTAAAAAAAAAAACTACAAATCTTAAAGGAAATAAAAACTCAAATGCTACCTTATGTGGACATTGAGTAAATGATTTTATGATTTCATATTTTGTTTAGTTTATCATTCAGAGGCATAGATTAATTGTTACTCAATTTCATTTTTGGTACATTAGGAAGCTGAAAAACCTGATGTGCATGTGTTGATTTGTGTTTACAAGCCATGGACTTTGTGTGTGATCATTATATTAACCGGTCTAATGAAAATTGTTACACTTTCAATGCTCTTTCAACCTTCAGTTTCTAATCTGTCACAAATCATTGTGGGTACCCATCCTGTAGCTGGATCACCTTGTCGGTGTTAAGACAATGACAAGGCACAGCCAATATCTGGAATTTTGTTTTCACCTGTTGCCCATGAACATTTTTTTCATATTATCTACTCTCTTCACAGTCAGATCCAAAACTGTCTTAATTCTAAAGTACATCATTAAAAAAAAATTTAAAATAATTTCTGACTATGTTGACAAACATACCCAGCCTGCTTCCTCAGCTTGTTTGTTCAGTTGATGTCATTATTTGTCCTGTCCTAGTTCCACTTACATGTCTATCCAACTAAGACTTCTTGGCCCATTATTTTAATATTTTTATTGCCTCCAGAAATAATTTTGTTCACTTTCTTCTAACAAAACTCTAATTCTGGAAGAAGGCATGTCATGCAATATCAACAAAATGCTTATAACTGCACATGATCTATATCAAACTTTGAACCTGGGAGGTGGAGGTTGCAGTGGGCCACAGTGGAGTGAAACTTCATTTCAAAAACAAACAAACAAAACAAACAAACAAACAAAAAACACTTTTGGAAGGTAGATCTGGCTACATAATTTATTAGGACTAGTACAAAATAAAAATGCAGGTCAAAAGCTTTATTTTTGTATAAAAAACTATAATTAAAGGCATTAAAATATGTAACTTTTCCCATTAAAAATATGTTATAACTTATGTACATAATAATGATATATGTAGACAATGTAAAATTGCAAAGAAATTCTAAAATACAATAAATAATAGCACCTGAATGTAAAATCTTTATCGATAAAATATTTTTTGAAAATTTATTTATTAGGACTTTATAAGTTATATATTTAGCAACTATATTTTTAATTGATACAGATAAAATGTGATGTTATTCACTCTTTGAAAATGCATCATTGTAAATAATTTTTGATACTTTTTGATTCTGAGAAGGATCTTTCTGCTGATGTAATTGACATAGAAGCTGTAACAGTATTTTGCAGACTGTTAATATACTTAGAAAAATCTTTGATAAATTCTTTTGAAATATAAATTTTAGTACTTATAGGGCTAATAATTCTTGTGGAATAAAATATTTTTCTCAAAAGATTTAACTATATACAAATCTGTTACATGTAAGTAAGAATTTAATTTTAAATATAAATGTATTCAGTAACATTTTAACCTCACCTCTGACATTTTATGTGTGGTGGTGACAAAAAAATCAAATCACTTTGTGAGTTTTATCTAACTTAAAATTGTTACTTAAACAGCAGAGGTTTGGTCTAGGTCCTCATGCTCACTGCACAGAAAGCCAATGACTGAGACAACAGGTATTGCTAAGAAAGAAGGCTTTAATTGGTGCTGCAGCCAAGGAGATGGGAGCTCAGCCTGATATTCCCCTTGGACAAATCAAACTAGGGGTTTATATAGCAGAAAAAAAAATGTGACAATGTGTAAGAAAACAGGAACTAGGGAGGGGCAAGGAAGCAATCATGATAAATGAAATCTGGCATTTCATTTTCTGAAGGTGGTGATCTGGTGAGTTTCAGTTCTTTGATAAGTTTTTTGGGGAACTGAAGGTCATTTTTTGAGGAAGCAACTCAAATAAAACAAATGTAAGTTTAAAATTTTAAGACTAGAAGGGTGAACTTCAGATTATCAACAATAACAACAACAAATAACAACAACCACATCAAACCTATCTATGGGACTGTTGGGTCAGTTTCAAAATGTCTGTTCACTTCTTTTTTTTTTTTTTTTAAATATATTTTTTATTGTACTTTAGATTCTGGGATATATGTGCAGATGAAGCACGATTGTTGCATAGGTACATATATGGCAAAATGGTTTGCTGCCTCCATCTCCCTATCACCTATATCTGGTGTTTCTTCCCATGTTATCCCTCCCCAACCTCCCTACACCCCAACTGTCCCTCCTCTTGTCCCCCACAATGGACCCCAGTATGTGATGCTCCCCTCCCTGTGTCCATGTGTTCTCATTGTTCAACACCCGCCTATGAGTGAGAACATGTGGTGTTTGATTTTCTGTTCTTGTGTCAGTTTGCTGAGCATGATGGTTTCCAGGTTCATCCATGTCCCTAGAAAGGACACAAACATCTTTTCTTTTGGCTGCATAGTATTCCATGGTGTATATGTACCACATTTCCTTGTCCAGTCTATCATCAATGGGCATTTGGGTTGGTTCCAAGTCGTTGCTATTGTAAACAATGCCGCAATAAACATATGTGCGCATGTGTCTTTATAATAGAATGATTTATAATCCTTTGGATATATACCCAGTAATGGGATTGCTGGGTCAAATGGAATTTCTATTTTTAGGTCCTTGAGGAATCACCACATTGTCTTCCACAATGGTTGAACTAATTTACACTCCACCAACAGTGTAAAAGTGTTCCTATTTCTCCACATCCTCTCTAACATCTGTTGTCTCCAGACTTTTTAATGATCACCATTCTAACTGGCATGAGATGGTATCTCAATGTGGTTTTGATTTGCATTTCTCTAATGACCAGTGATGATGAGTACTTTTTCATGTGTTTTCTGGCCTCATATGTCTTCTTTTGAAACGTGTCTGTTCATATCCTTTGCTCACTTTTGAACGTTTTTTTTTTGTTTTTTTCTTGTAAATCTGTTTTAATTCTTTATAGATTCTGGATATTAGCCCTTTGTCAGATGGGTAGATTACAAAATTTTTTTCCCATTCTGTTGGTTGCTGGTTCACTCTAATGATTGTTTCTTATGCTGTACAGAAGCTCTGGAGTTTGATTAGATCCCATTTGCCTATTTTAGCTTTTGTTGCCAATGCTTTTGGTGTTTTAGTCATGAAGTCCTTCCCCTTCCTGACATCTTACACTAAAATTAACTCCAGATGGATTAAAGACTTAAACGTAAGACCTAACACCATAAAAACTCTAGAAGAAAACCTAGATAAAACTATTCAGGACATAGGCATAGGCCATTTACTTCTTAACACTATATTTTCAATTTGAGTCAAAAATAAAAAATGTATTTCTCATTAATATGTTTTTGTCATTTAAAAATGCATATTTTCTGGGAGGCAGAAGTTGCAGTGAGCTGAGATCATGCCACTGCACTACAGCCTGGGTGAGAGTGAAACTCCATCTCAAAAAAAATTTTTTTTTTGAAGAAAATACTGCCTAGAATTTCAATACAGTGACGGCAGAATGAGCAAGCTGTATCTCATACCCTAAAGGCAACCTTGTTAGAAGACATAGATGCAGCAACAGTTTTTTAAGTCTAAATACTTTCATTTGCTGTCCAAAAGCATAAATCCACAGAACATAAATAAATAAATACAGCCATCACATTACATACCTTTTTTTTTTTTTTTTTTTTTTTTTTCGAGACAAGTCTCTTTCTCCCAGGCTGGAGTCCAGTAGCATAATCATAGCCCCTTGCAGCCTCAAACTGCTGGGCTCAAGGAATCCTCCCACATCAGCCTACCAAGTTAGCTGGGACTACTAGAATGTTTCACCACACCTGGCTAATTTCTTTTAAATTTTATTTTGAAGAGATGGGGTGATCCTTTCTTGCTCACGCTGGTCTTGAAGACCTGGGCTCAAACAATCCTTCCACCTCATCCTCTTAAAGTGATGGGATTACAGGCATAGGCCACTGCACCTGGCCTGCATATATTTTTTAGTTATTAGCAGGATACTAGAGAGTCTCAGGCCAGAAAATATGAGACATGTAAATTCTGGAGTGCCTTTTTATTAAGAGAGTAAGAAAAATGGTGCTGTTTATAAGCTTGAGAAGGCATAACAATTTTATGTTTTGTCATACTCACGGAAGATTAGTTTTTTCTTTTTTCCCTAAAGATTTTTTTATAACCAAAAAGTATATGTTGAGACTCAAGATAAAAATTTGCAAAAATTTAAATCTAACAATAAATTGAATCATTCTGGAGAATCAGCAGTGTATTACGAGCATAAAGATATGACTATGACATTAGAGGAAATGTAGGTCTAGAAGGGACGGCTTGGTCCTGCCTAAAATTAAGAATTGGTTCCCTAACCTCCAAACCTTTCCAAACCACAGAGTAAAACAGAGTGACATCAGTACCTTGATCTGATAAGTAAACTACTAATTCTATGTTGATTTTGTTTTTAAAGTATTTTTTTTCTCTATTTCTAAAAAAGGAAAAAAAAAAAAGCCACTAAGCTTCATATAGCCTTGGTATGTTTAGTGGAATGACACAGAGGAAATTTGGGTAAATTGTAGTATGATGTATTCTTCCTTTCTTCACCCCAAGATGCATCCCCTAGTCTTCAGATTTCAAAGTTGACTGATACAGATATTGATATAGAGAATGTTTTCGTGAATTACTGTTTGTTTGCTGAGTGAATTTTAAATCCAACTTTTTTATCTCTTGCTCAGATTTATTCCCTAGAAAGCTGACCTCTATAAACTATATCATATAGGCCACTTTCCTCTTTGCGTTGAATCTGTATCTGAAAAATGGCAGGAGTTACTCAGAGATAGAGAAATCATTTGTAAAATTTAAGCCACACTAATTTCCTGGTAAGCTGTTTTCCTGGTCACCCTGAGTATCCTAAAGTGTACAGATCCTGACAGATTGCAGTTTTCATTGTATGTTTTAGATACAATGTAGTTCCTTATCAGATACATGATTGCAAATATTTTCTTTCATTTGGTGAATTGTCTTTTTTTTTCTCTTGACTTTTATTTTAGGTCCAGGAATACATGTGCAGGTTTGCTAATGGGTAAATTGCATGCCTCTGAGGTTCCTTGTGTGAATGACCCCATCAACCAGCTAGTGAGCATACTATTCAATAGATAGTTTTTCAGCTCACTCTCCTTCCATTCCCTGCAATCATCCCTAGAGTTTTTTTGTTCCCATCTTTGTGTCCATGTGTACTAAGTGCTTAGCTCCTGATTCTAAGTGAGAACAGGCAGTATTTGGTTTTCTGTGGCTGCATTAGTTCTCGCAGGATGATAATTTCCAGCTCCATTCATGTTGTGTTTTTGAAACATAGAAGCATTGAATTTTTGATGAAGACCAAGTTATCTTTTTTGTTTATTTTTCTTTTGTTTCTTGTCATTGTAAGAAACCATTATCAAATGGTTTCTATGAAATTATTCTAAGAAATCATTACCAAATTAGAGGTATTCGGATTTGCCCATAGAGTTTTCTAGTTTATAATTCTACATGTAGGTCTTTCACCCATTTCATTATTTAATATTTTGAGAGGTGAGAATCCAGTTTTATTATTCTACATGTGCTATCTAGATGTTCCAACAACATTTGTTGAAAATACTTTTATTCATTAAATAGTCACAGAAACCTCATTAAAATAAATTGACCATAGACACATTATTTATTATTTAATGTTTGATTTGATTCGATTTTTATATACGTATGTATATGCCAGTATCTCCGTATCTTGATTACTGCTACTTTTTAGTTAACTTTAATATTGAAAAGTGTGAGTCCTCTAAGTTTTTCTTCTTGATCAGGATTATTTTGTCTATTCTAGATCACCTACAATTCCATATGATTTTTAGGATTAGCTTTTCAGTTTCCAAAATTGAGACTGTGTAGAGATTGTGGTAAATCTATATATTAATTTAGTGAATATTGCCATCTTAACAATATTTAGTCTTTTGATCCATGAACATAGAATTTACCCCACACCTATATTTTAATGTTTTTCAACAGCTTTGTAATCTTCAGAGAGTTTTATATTACTTTTTAAAATATTTTCCTGTTTCTTTCTGACGCTATTAAACATAACATTTTAACTTCATTTGTGAACTGTTTATTTAAAGTGTTTAAAACTAAAATTGATTTTTGTATATTAATCTTGAATCCTATAATCTTGCTGGCCTTATTAGTAAGAATTTTCTTCTAATGGTTTCTGTAGAAGTTTATATATACATACACACATACATATGAGATAACATAAAATTATGTGGTCTTGTGTATATATACATATGTATGTATGGGATCTTGTATATACACGTGAGATTATGCAATACTTAATATATTACATATGTATGTGTATATACATATAAAATCTTGTGTGTGGGCAAGTGTATATATACACAAATACACACAATCATATCATCTGTGAATAGGAATAGTTTTACTGCTTTCTTTCTAATCTGCATGTCTTCTATTTCTTTTCTTGCCTAACTGCTCTAGCTAGAACTTCTAGTATAATGTTGAATAGAATTGAAAAGAGTGACTATCATTGCCTGTTCCTGATCTCAGCGGGGAGAACGTCAGGCTTTCACCACTAATATGATGTTAGCTGTGAGTTTTCCATAGATTTTTTTTTCCCCTCTTTTTTTTTCTTTCAAGCAGGATTAAATAAATTATAAAAATAATTTTATTTTCTAACTTTCATCTTAGATTTAAGGAGTACATATGCAGGTTTGTTACCTGGGTATATTGCATTCTCCTGAGGTTTGGGGTATATATAATCCCATCACCCAGGTACTTACTGAACACAGTACACAATAGTTTTTCAACACTTGCCCCAACTACCTTCTCCCACTTTAGTAGTCCTCAGTTTCTATAGCTGCCATCTTTATGCCATGAATAACTAATGTTTAGCTTCTACTTATAAGAGAGAATATGCAGTGTTTTGTTTTCTGTTCTTGCATTAATTTGCTTAGAATATAGTTTCCTGCTAATGGTTTTGATGACATAGTCATAAAGTCATTCCCAAGTTCAGAATAGTATTTTTTAGGTTTTTATATAGAATTCTTATAGTTTGAGGTCTTACATTTGAATCTTCAATCAATCTTGAGTTAAATTTTGTATATGGCAAAAGGCAGAGATTCAGTTTTAGTCTTGTGCACATGGCTGTCAGCTATTCCAGGAACAATAATTGGATAGGTAGTCCTTTCTTTATTGTTTGTTATTGTCAATTTTGTTGAAGATCATGTGGTGGTAGATATACGGCTTTATTTCTAACTCTCTATTCTGTTCCATCAGTCCATGTGTCTGTTTTTGTATCAGAACTACACTGTTTTGGTTACTGTAACCCTGTAGTGTAGGTCTGTATAACCCCTGTCTGAGGTTGGATAATGTCATGCCTCTGGCTTTGTTCTTTTTGCTTAGTCTTTGGCTATTCAGGATCTTTTATGGTTCTATATGAATTTTATAATTACTCTTGCTAGCTCTATGAAAATTTACATGTGTAGATTGCTTTGAGCATTATGGCCATTTTAACAATACTGATTCTTCCAATCCATGAGCATGTAATGTTTTTCCATTTATTTTTAGCATCTATGATTTCTTTTAGCAGTGTTTTGTACTTCTCCCTGTATATATTTTTCACATCCCTTGTTGAGGTATCCTTAGGACGTTTTTGTGGCTAAATGGGATTACATTATTGATATGGCTCTCATTTTGAATGTTTATTGCTGTATGGAAATGCCACTGGTTTTTGTACATTGATTTTGTATCTTGAAACATTACTGAAGTTGCTTTTCAGATCTAGGGGCCTTTGGTGAAGCCTTTAGGATTTTCTAGGTATAGAATCACATTACTTGTGAAGAGAAATAGTTTGACTTCTTCTTTTGCTGTTTTGATACCTTTCATTTCATTCTCTTGGTTGATTGCTCTGGTTAAGACCTTCAGAAATGTGGTGAACAGGAGTGGTAAAAATGGGCATTCTTGTCTTGTTTCAGCTCTCAAGGGGAAATGCTTCTTGTGTTTTCCTGTTGAGTATGATGTTGACTATGGGTTTGTCATAGAAAGCTCTTACTATTTTGAGGTATGTTCCTTTAATCCTTTGTTTCTTGACAGCTTAATCATGAAGGGATGTTGAATTTTATTGAAAGCTTTCCCATCATCTATAGAGATGATCATAGGATTTTATTTTTAATGTGATTTATGTGCTGAATCACATTAATTTGCATATGTTGAAACGCATTTGCATTTCAGGAATAAAGCCTACTTGACCATGATGATGTAACTTTTTGATGTGCAATTGGATTCAGTTTGCTAGTATTTTGTGGAGGATTTTTATGTCTGTCTATGTTCATCAGTAATATTGGCCTGTAGTTTTCTTTTTTGAATTGTGTTTTTGCGAGGTTTTATAATTAGGGTGTTGTCAGCTTCATAGAATTAGTGAGAAAACAGTTCCTCTTCCTCTACTGTTTGGAATAGTTTCAGTAGAAATGGTGCCCACACTTCTTTGTATACCTGGTAACATTTAGCTGTGAATCTATCTGGTCAAGTTATTTTTTAAATTACAGATTCAATTTCAGAACTCAACATTAGTCTGTTTAGGTTTTCAATTTATTTCTGATTCAATCTTGGGAGATTGTGTGTTTCCAGGAACGTATGCCTTTCCTCTAGATTTTCTAGTTTGTGTTCATAGAAGTGTTTGTAAGAGTCTCTGAGGATCTTTTTGTATTTCTGTGGGATTGGTTGTAATGTCACATTTGTCATTTCTGATTGTGCTTATTTAGATCTTTCTTTCTTTTCTTTTTTTCTCTGGTTAATATAGGTAACACTCCATCAGCTTTATTTATTCTTTTAAAAAACTAACTTTTAGTTATGTTGATGCTTCATGTAGATTTTTGTGTCTTAATTTTGTTCAATCCCATTATGAGTTTAGTGATTCTCTTCTGCTAGCTTTGGGGTTAGTTTGTTCTTGTTTTTTTAATTCCTCTATATGTGATGTTAGATTATTTGAGATTTTTCCAACTTTTTGATTTAGACATTTAATGCTGTAAACTTTCCTGTTAACATTGTTTTTGCTTTATCTCAGAGATTTTGGTATGTTATTTCTCTATTTTGATTTATTTTGTAGAGTTTTAAATTTTTTATCTTAATTTTGTTGTTTACCCAGAAGTCATTCAGGGGTAAGCTGTTTAATTTCCATGTAATTCTGTGGTTTTGATATGAGACTTGCCTTATAGCTTTGCATGCAGTTAATCTTGGACATGCTCCCTGTGTGGATGAGAAGAATGTACATTCTGTGGCTGAAGGGTGGAGTATTCTGTATATGTCTATTACATCCAATTGTTCAAGTGCCAATTTTAAGTCCAGAGTTTCTTCTAGTTTTCTACCGTGATGATTTTTTAAGGCTGACTGTGGGGTGTTAAAGTTCCTCAACAATTACTGTGTTCCTAAGCCTTTTCATAGGTGTAGAAGTACTTATATTTTGAATCTGAGTGCTCTAATGTTGGGTACATCTATATTTATGACAGAAAAGTCTTCTTGTTGAATGGAATATTTTATCATTATACCATGGTCTTCTTTTTCCTTTATTTACTATTGTTGGTTTAGAGTTTGTTTTATCTGATGCAAGTATAGCAATCCCTGCTCTTTTCTTGTTTTATGTTTGCATGGTAGGTCTTCCTCCAACCCTTTACTTTGATCTGTGTGTTTCAATTACATGTGCAATGGGTCTCTTAAAGACAGAAGATTGATGAGTGTTTTTAAAAATGCAACCTGACACTCTGCACCTTTTAAGTAGGGAATTTAGAATATTTAATTTCAAGATTAATATTAATATGTGAAGTTTTAATCTTATCGTAAAGTTTTTAGCTGGCTGCTTTGTGGTTTCTACTGTGTGATTGCCTTACACGGTCTGTGGGTTATGCACTTCAGTGTGTTCTATTTCTTCTTTTCCTTCTCTTTTTTTCTTGAGACAGAATTTCACTTTCTTGTCCAGGCTAAGGTGCAGTGGTGTGATCTTGGCTCACTGCAACCTCCACCTCCCGGATTCAAGCAATTGTCATACCTCAGCTTCCTGAGTAGCTGGGATTGCAGGTGCCTACCACTATCCCCAGCTGATTTTTATATTTTGGTAGAAATGGGGTTTCACCATCTTGCCCAGGCTGGTTTCAAACTCCTGAGGTCAGGCAATCCACCTGTCTTGGTCTCCCAAAATGCTAGGCTTATAAGCATGAACCACCACGCCCAGCTGTTCAGTGTATTTTCTTTTGTGGCAGGTGCTGTTATTCCATTTCAATGTTCAGAATTCCCTTAAGGATCTCTTTTACGGTTTGTCTACTGGTTACACATTCCCTTAGTGTTTGCTTGTCTGCCAAAAAATTTATTTCTCCTTCATGTATGAAGCTTAGTTGACAGCATATGAAATTCTTAGTTTAAATTTATTTTCTTTAAACATGCTGAGAATAAGTTCCCAGATGCTCCAGGTTTATAAGGTTTCTGCTAAGAAGTCTGATGTTATTTGGTTGGGGCTCCCTTCATGTGTGATCTATCCTTTATTTTTTCAGCACTCAGCTTGGACAGTATGGAAAGCACATACCTTGGTTATGTTCATTCTGTAGAATATCTCATTGGTGTTCTCTGCATTTCTTGTATCTGAATGTTTGCCTCTGTAGCAAGATTAGAGTACTTTTTAAAATTATTTTCTCAAATATGTTTTCCAGGTTGTTTGCTGTTTCTCCTTCTCTCTCAGGAATGCCAATAATGTATAGGTTTGATTACTTTACATAATATCATATTTCTCAAATACTTTGTTGATTAAAAAAAGTTATTTTTAATTTTTATCTGACTGGGTTATTTGTAAAGACCAGTCTTGAAGCTCTGAAATTCCTTGTTCTGCTTGATTCAGTCTATTGCTAAAGCTTTCAATTATATTTTGAAGTACATTATGTGAGTCGTTCAATTCCAGAAGCTCTGATTGATTTCTTTTTAAGATGATTATCTCTTTCCTAATCTCCTGGATTGCTTTAGATGCTTCTTTGTGTTGATTTTCAACCAAGTCTTGAATCTCATTGAGCTTCCTTGCAATCTGTTTTGAATTCATTATCTGTCATGTCTGAGTTTCCATTTTGGTTAGGGACCCTTGATGGAGAGCTAGTGAAATTCTTTGTGGTGTGACCACACTCAGAATCTTCATGGTGCCAGAATTTTTACCCTGGGTACTTTTCATCTGAAGATGATGGCACTTCTACTTTTTGTAGTTATTTTCATGTGGGTAATTTTTTTTTTAAATCTTTCTTTCTCTATACTATTTTTTTCTTCCTCTTTATTGTCTCTTCTTACCAAGGGTTGTGTTTGTAGAGAATTCTGGGTAGGATCTTTTGGCTTTTCCTCTGTTGCCCTATGCTTTTTTTTTTTTTTTTCAGCCTCATGGATATTTTTTATAATGATTTCTTTTAACTGTATTCTTCTGTAACTTTGCATATAGAGCATGTAATTGCTACGTTCAAAAGTCAGTTTTTCTCTTCCACTTTCTCCGCATCTGCTATTCAGCAAAAAAGTTAGATCAAGATTTGCTCAGTGGAATTTGTGATCTCATGTAGTGGAAGAGAAAGGCAAAAATTCACACTAATACTCTGTGACCTAGTATCTTTCCACCGCAACACTTATCAGAATACTACATGGGGTGGAGAGAGGAAATTCATGTATTGTTTTTTCTAAGCCATAAACTAAGTAGTAAATTGATTCAATTGGAAAATTATTTCCTCTGGGCATTGTTTCTTTTTGTCAACAACCTCAAATGGAGACAGTGATAGTAGTAGGATTTATCGTAATAGCAACAAAAAATGAACAAACAACTACAATACACTTAAAAACCTCCCACCCACTCCCAAACAGTAAATATTTTAAATGCTTTTCTGTGTGTAAAATAGTTCAGAATTCAATAGAGTATGCTTCAGATTTTACCTATATTCCTCAAAAAGTTCAGACGATACCTAAGCTCCAATTTTTACATTATATTGGCCTAATTTGAATTGCAAATAATTTTGCGACTCAATAAAATAAATTATGTACCAGGTAGCAAAAAGATTTTAATTTTAATAATGCGCAATTTTCACTGTTTTCAAAATTCTATGAGGGTTTTACCATTTATGAAAAGGTTTCGCTTGTGTGGTTGCACAAAAAAGAATTTTGTGATCACATTTTCTTTACAAAAAATATGATACACCTGTAAAAGACCAAATACATGAGACACATTTAATTTTACTATTGAGAAGAAATATTTTACTCTTGTCACTTTCTGCAGAGTCAAAAAGAATCATAAACATAAGAGTAGGCAAAAGTCCTCTTAGAAATGTTATCTCAAATAACTGAAAGAGGACATGACATCTGAATAAACATTTTCCTGTCTTTCTCATTATGGCACACTGGCATGTATTGGATTTTTGCAATTAGATTTTTGTTTCCATTAGGGTAGACATAATGCTGATATCAATAATGTGTATATTTGCCAGAGACAGAAGAAAAATAACAGATAATTATTTTTTATCATCAGGTGAATTATTGCAGTATAACAACCAGATTACTTGTGTGAAAGTGACATATCCTTAAGCGAAAAAATATATTTCTCAGAGTAAAAAACTTTTCTCTTTCTTTCTTTCATACCCATTGTATTATTTCCTGTAAAAATGCAATTTTAATGTTATATTTTTAAACTGGTAGAAAAAATACTTCAAAAGACAGTCCTATTTCTACCCATTGCATACTTAGGAAATAATATAATTCATTTTCTGTTATTTATAACTCCAACAACAATGAAAATAGTTATGAGCATTAAAATATAATTGTTTGTATTCACTTGTCTTCTACTTAAGTTCAACTGTTACAGTTTAGTTCTCACAATTTAGTTGCTGCATCACCAGTCTTAACCAACTGGTCTTTACCATGTTAATTAGAGACTATATACACACCATTATCCTAAGATTTATTGAATTATTCATCTTATTTGCTAAAATTAAAACTGGAAGGTAATGTGTGATTGATTATTCTGATTAAGTGCATTATTTGGAAATAGGAGGGACATTCAAAAAATTTCATTGAACAGTATTACACCAAAAACTTTTTTCATATTTTCTCTTGAATGTTAATTTTATTATATTTCCAAGTGGACATTTGACATAGTAAAAGGAATAAAATAATTACATACATATATATATATATATATATATATATATATATATATAAAATACATATATAAATGATAAATATATATAACATGCACATATGATATATATGCATTATATTTATGTACCATATATGTGTGCATATGCATTACATATATGCATCATAGATGCACTATTACATATATATTATGTATGTGTAATAATTTTGTCTACATTCCCCAGTTTCTCCAAAAGTCAAGTGATATAAACTGGGCACTGGTTTCTAAGAGTCTGTGCAATGCAGGCCCGTTATAAGATAAGTGACTGGGTAACAACTCAAAATAGTTTCAGCTAAAGAGGAAACCTAATGGGTTACAATACTGAGAACATGGGTGGTTTTGTTTTAATAGGATGGATTAAGAGACTGTACACAATATTTCAGACACTCTTACTATCTTTAATCTGTGCTATTCCTGTATTCTCATTGCCCCATTTTAGAGATCAATAAGAGGGTGCAGCTTGGATGAGGGAAAAGTGACTGCAGGCCCCTCCAGACATTTTTTTAAGAGGGAAATGTGGCTACCAGATTCCCAGTTTTCCTTACCGTGTGGCATCATAGATATGTTATGGTTGTTTTAAAATTTTATATAAATGGAATCATAGACATTATTTTGTCTTTCCTAAGTAATATGTCGTTTAAATGGACCTATGCTCTTGCATAGAATATGTATGTTAATTTTTACTCCTATATGCTTATATTAGTCTGTCCTCACACTACTGATAAAAACATACCTGAAACTGGGCAATATACAAAAGAAGGAAACTTAACAGACTTCCAGTTCCACATGGTTGTGGAGACCTCACATTATGGTGGAAGGCAAAGAGGAGCAAATCATACCTTACATGGATGGCAGCAAGCAAAGGGAGAGAGAGAGCTTTTGCAGCAAAAATCCTCTTTATAGAACCATCATATCTTGTGAGATGTACTCACTATCATGAGAACAGCACAGAAAAGACCTGCTCCCATAATTCAAGGGCCTCCCCCAGGTCCCTCCCACAACAGTGAGAATTCAAGATGAGATTTGGGTGGGTACAGTGACAAACCATAGCATTCCATCCCAGCCTCACCCAAATCTCATTCCATCACATTTCAAAACCCCTCGTGCCTTCCCAATAGTAACCCAAAGTCTTAACTCATTTTAGCATTAACTCAGAAGTCCATAGTCCAACATCTCATCTGAGACAAGGCAAGTCCCTTCAACCTATGAGCCTGTAAAGTCAAAAGCAAGTTAGTTACTTCCCAGATACAATGGGGATATAGGTGTTTGGTAAATACAGCCATTTCAAATGGGAGAAGTAGGCTACAGGCCAGCAGGGAGTTATAGGCCCCATGCAAGTTTGAAATTCTGCAGGACAGTAAAATAGTAAAGCTCAAAATGGTCTCCTTTGATTCCAAGTCTCACATCCAGGTCATACTGATGCAAGAGGTGAGTTCCCATGATCTTGGGTAGCTCCACCCCTGTAGGTTTGCAAGGAACAGTCTCCCTCTCAGCTACTTTCATAGGCTGGTGTTGAGTGTCAGAGGCTTTTCCAGGCACGTGGTGCAAGCTGTCAATGGAACTACTATTCTGGAGTATGGAGAATGGTGGCCCTCTTCTCATGGCTCCACTAGGCAATACCTCAGTAGGGACTCTGTGTGAAGGACTCCATCCCCCATTTCTCTTCCATGCTGCCCAGGCAGAGGTTCTCCATGAGGGTCCTACCCCTGCAGCAAATTTCTGCCTGGGCATCCAGGCATTTCCAAACATCTTCTGAAATCTAAGTGGAGGTTCCCAAAGCCCATGTCTTGACTTCTGTGCACTCACAGGCTCAGCACCATGTTGAAGCTGCCAAGGCTTAGGGCTTGCACTTTCTGCAGCCGTGGCCCATGTTCTGCATTGGCTCCTTTCAGCCACAGCTGCAGCAGCTTGGATGCAGGTCACCAAGTCCCTATACTACACACAGCATGAAGTCCCTGGGCCCAGCCCAAGAAACCCTCTTACCTCCTAGGCCTTTGGGTCTGTGATGGGAGGGGCTGCCATGAAGTCCTCTGACATGCCTTTGAGACATTTTCCCCATTGTCTTGGGGATGAACATTCAGCTCCTTGTTACTTATGCAAATTTTTGGAGACAGCTTGAATTTCTTCTCAGAAAATGGTATTTTCTTTTCTACAGCATCTTCAAGTTCCAGACTTTCAAACTTTTATGCTGTGCTTCCCTTATGAAATTGAATGTCTTTAACAGTACCCAAGTACTTCTTGAATGTTCTGCTGCTTAGAAATGTATTTTGCCAGATACCCTAAATCATCTCTGTCAGGTTTAAATTTCCACAGATTTGTAAGGTAGGGGCCAAATGTCCCCAGTCTCTTTGCTAAAACATAACAAGAGTCACTTTTGCTCTAGTTCCAAACAAGTTCCTCATCTCCATCTGAGATCACCTCAGCCTAGATTTCATCATCAATATCATTATCAACATTCTGGTCAAAGATATTTAACAAGTCTCTAGAAAGTCCAACAGTTTCCAATTTTCCTGTCTTCTTCCGAGCCCTCCAAATGGTTCCAAACTCTGCCTGTTACCCAGTTCCAAGGTCTCTTCCACATTTTCAGGTATCTTTTCAGCAGTGCCCCACTCTGTTGGTAGGTGTTTAATGTATTAATATGCTCTCATTCTCCTGATAAAGATGCACCCAAGACTGGGCAAATTACAAAAGAAAGAGGTTTAATAGGCATGGTTCCAATGGCTGGGGCGGCCTCACAATTATGATGGAAGGCAAGGAGGAGTAAGTCTCATCCTACATAGATGACAGCAGGTAAAGAGAGAGCTTGTGCAGAGAAACTCCCCCTTAAGGAACTATCAGATCTTGTGAGACATACTCATTATCATGAGAAGAGCATAGGAAAGACCTGCCTTCATGATTCTGTTACCTTCCAAAAGGTCCATCCACAACATGTGGGAATCAAAGATGGAATCTGGATGCAGACATGGCAAAATCATATCAAATATCAATGTTATAACCTTATATCAATACTCTGCATTATATTTATGCTTTTCAGTTTGATACATTAGGTAGTTCCCAGATTTAGAATATTATGAAAAGCATTGTTATTAGTATAGCATTACTTTCTTTGGTGTGGTGTGGTAGACATGAAGACATCCCACCTAGATCACTCTTCAAAAAAGACATCTATACAAAGCTTCAGAGAACACAGTCATTGAACAGACTCCAGTTGTCAATTCCTTCAACATCTTCCTTTAGTGCAGAAAGTCATCTTGCTCAAAGCTCTAAAAGTTTGAAAATTTGGTTTGATGTGGTTCAAAGATGATGAGCAATTTCATCCCAGACATTCCCTCTGGGTCACAGAGACTTTCTTGGTCCTGCAGTTTGTCTAATCTTGCTTGCTTTGTTCCCTTGTCCCTTACTGATGTTGATTCCTGAAAAGTATCCTGCACTCCAAGCTCTGACTCTCTTCCTGGAGTAGTCCCAGGAAGGAAGGAATAAAATTTGGTGTGCCATGCTCCAGGGTGAACTGGATCAAAAGAAACAAATCAAGGAATGGAAGAGGGAGTTTGTTGAATCATATAACTTTTTATAATGCTATATAATCAATAAAAAGAACACCTGGGTCAGAAAACCAAGAGATAAAAGCAGAAGGAGTCCCTCTAAGCAACACTCTCAATGACATGTTGGGGAATTTATGCTTCCCATCTCTGCAACCCTGGGATATACAGGGATAGAGCTTCTTATCCTCAAATGTAGCACACTTCTACTGGAGACATAAGGAAATCAATTGAACTATAAATTATGGTTGCTCCCTAGGCATTTGGGATCTTTTGTTTTGTTTTGTTTTATCAACAACCAAAAACAGAAAATTGAGTGGTAATTTTCAGTGGACTTCTGTTACACCAAAGGGCAAGGAGAAATCCATGTGTAACTCATGTGATCCATTTGAGCCCATTACTATTTCTTTGTCCACTATGGTTTACACAAACAGATACAGAGGCTTTGGTCTAAGAAGGTCATGGAGATCAGAAACTCAAACCTCTCAAGGATGCAGGTCTCACCTCCAGGTAAACTACTGAAGTCAAGCAGAGCTATTTGCTGATTGAAGATATGTACAATGGTTAATGGCAGGAGCAAAAAATGTGTGTCAGTTGTGGCCCTGACATTAACTGCTTCAGTTAGTTTCTTTTCTCTCAATTTTCCTCAGAAGAAAAAGAAATGCCAGTAGGAGTCTTGGAGAAGATTTTCCCTGAAAATGTGTAGGAGAACTTATACTACAAGAGATCAACTGCTGTAGGCAAGAAGACATGCCACTCAGCTCTCCTGTCAGTAACATTCTTGCTGGCTCCTGGAATCTCTCTTCCTTTCATTCTTTATCTGTTTATCTATTCTCACACTGATTCCACAGTATGGTATTTGTATATTAAAATAAGATGTGAGTTTTCATAATGGAAGTTCTCTAGGTTTGTTGTAGCTTTTTAAGATTATCGGGGCTATTTTGGACCTTATATTTCCATGTAAGTTTTAGAGAAAGTTCACCAGTGTATGTACATTAAAACAAGCTCTGAGGAAATATTTTGTGAGGTGGTTGTGGGATTGCATGAATTTATAAGCATATTTTGAAAGAAATGTTGTCTTCAAATCTATGTTTATGTATAGGGCTCACAGACTTATTTATGTATTAACATCTCTCAGGAATATGTTGTACTTTACATCAGAGAAATTGTTCATATCTTTTGTTAGATATATTCCTGAGTAATTAATTTTTTCATATGGTTATAAATGGTATCATTTATAATTTTATTTTCTATAATTTTCTGAGATTTACAAATGCAATTGATTTACTTTGTATTGCTCTTGTCTTTTCCAATATTATATTCATTTATTAAATTCTAATATGTGTATAGTGTACTAGTCCATTCTCAAATTGCTATTAAAAAATACCCAAGACAGGATAATTTATAAAGAAGAGAGGTTTAATTGACTCGCAGTTCCACATGGTTAGGGAGTTCTCAGGAAACTTACATTCATGATGGTAAACACCTCTTCACAGGGCTGTAGGCAAGGGAATGAGTGGAAGCAGGGGAAATACCAGATGCTTATAAAACCATCAGATCTAATGAGACTCACTCATTATCAAGAGAATGGCATAGGGGAACCTGATCCCATGATTCAGTTACCTCACCTGGTCCCGTCCTTGACATGTGGGGACTACAATTCAAGGTGAGATTTGGATGGAAACACAGAGCCAAACCATATCATATAGAATTTTTGGATTATTTTTATTCATATTATTTGGAATGAGGAAACACCTTCGAGATGTTTCTGAATATATTATATATTAATTTTTGGAGTATTGTTGTGTTGTGCTATCTTAGATCACTGCCACAAATTTGAACAGAAGTGGTGAATGTGAGTATCAATGTATTTGTAGTGATGCATTAAAAATGAAATTTTATTTTTTTAATTGTCTTTGCTTTAAAAAGTTAATATTTGTTAAATTTCATCAACTGTTTTAACACATCTATAAAGGCAATCACACATATTTAATTTCTTATGTGGTGATGTAGAAAGATTAATTTTAATTCTACATTGTCTTTGCATTCCTGATTTATAAAACAGACATCTGTAATCTAATACTAATGTTATTTGTTTCTGGATTTTTATTTGCTAATGTTTTATTTAATTTGTTTTTATGGGTATACATATACTCTATGTTCTTGTCAGATTTTGTTATCATGGTTCTACTGGCTTCACAATAATAATTTTTAAATATTTTCCCTGTTTCTTAATTTTAGAAGAATATGTGTAAAGTTGCTGTAATTTTGGCTTTAACTATTACGAAAAAATCACTGATCAGGTAATCTGTTTGTGGGATTTTGGGGGGGAAGATATTTACAATGGGTTCAATTTCTTTAACTGGCATGATATAAGTTACGAGTACTTTAAGTTGCCACACATTAAAAAGAACACAGAACATAGGTACGATGAAGACTGTGACAGCATCACTGGCTTATCAGCCTCCTAAACTCTGGCCTCACTGAACATGTCATTCCTCTAGATTCAGTGGTTCTTACCTGTAATTCCAGCATTTTGGGAGGCTGAGCCAGGCAGATTGCTTGAGCCCCAGAATTTGAGATCGGCTTGGGCAACATGGTTAAACCTTGTCTCTGCTGAAATAAAAGAATAAATGAATAAATAAAGAAAAATTAGCCAGGCATGCTGGCATGCACATGTAGTCCCAGCTACTCGGGAGGCTGAGGACTGTTTGAGCTCAAGAGGTGGAAGTTGTAATGAGCCAAGATTACACCACTTCACCCTACCCTTGTCAAAAGAGATATACCTTGTCTCAAAAAAAAAGAAAAATTGTAATTTTTCAGTTTTGTTATCAAATACTGAGTCAGAATTGAGAATATTTATAGGATTTTAAAATGAAAATATGATAGTGAGTTGAATGATACATCTCACCATATGTGTTCAACTGAAACCTCTTACTTAGAATGAGAGTCTTTGCAGATATAATAAAGGATCTGAAGAAAAGTTTATCCAAGATTTAACCAGACCCTAAATCTAATAATGAGTTTCCTCATAAGAGACAGAAAAGAAGACAAACATAGAGAGAGAACAAGTGAATGTGAGGATGGGCGCAAAAATTGTAGTACTGTGTCTCAGCTAGGGAATGCTACACATTCCAGGAAACTTGCCAGAAAGTAGGAGAGAGGCATGCACAGGTTCTCCCTCAAAACCACCAGGAGAAAGTCACTCTTATTTCAGGAGGCATCTGACCTCCTGAACTGGGAGACCATACATTTCTATTGTCTTAAGCCACAGAGTTTTTGGTAATTTGTTACAGCAGCCCTAGGAAACTAAAACATGACCCTCCATGTATAGATGATAAAAGACAAAGTAACTTTAAGCTTCTAGTATATTGAAAAAGTGTGATTAGTTTTTTTCCATCCAGCTGTCTTTTGACAAATCCCTAAAGGCATTATATCTGTTCTTTCCTTCCACAGATAAACTATTTGCTCTGGAGGAGAGTTTGTTTTCTCACAAAGAATCCATTGAACATATAAGCCTCTGGTCCTTTTTTTAGTCCACAGGAGACTCAGAAGGTGATTTTGCCATGACTAACACCCTGCAGATGAAATAAACAAATGCCTGTTAAATTCTTATATTGTGTCTTTAAACAATTGAAATACCTTTGACATTTATTGACATTTACACTGCAAATTGACCTATACGGCAAATTCTGTTTCCCACTCTTGATTCAATTGATCAGTAAATAAAGCCAGAGCCAACCTCTGTGCCTTTGCTTACTTTCAAGACCTCAATATAATCCTTGACCATTCACAAATAAAATAATGGTGAGGATTGAAATATTTTTTAATAGGTAATTAACCAGTTTTAAAATTTTCATTTTACAGAATAGTCCTGGCTTCAGGCACATAGATAACTTGTTTGATTATTCATGTTACATATGGTAATTAGTTATTTTTGTTTAAATAAACCCTGTAAATTCTGCTTAATTATTTTTTTAAAAAGTGGCCTGGAATAAAATCTTCTCTGTTTCAAAACATCTTCTCTTTATTATCTCAGAGTAGCATTAGAATGTTTGATCATTCTGCCTGTTTATGATTCATAAATGATGATTCCACAATTATGATTTTTGTGTACATACAAGTGTATGATTCTGGCATGTACACGTTTACTAATTGAAATTACATGCACCCCATAGAAAAAGCAAATTTGAACCTAATGAAGTCTAAGATGTTTTGAATATTTTTGTGCAATCAAGTGCAAGTGTATATGTTCATTTTGCTGATCCAAGGAGTATCTGAACCTCAAAGGCAGAGAATCTCAATAATACTACATGCAATCTGAGAACAGAAGCATAATCTTTGGTACTGAGATTTCAGGTGGGGCATCCACAGTGTCAGACTTCGTTAAGATCAAATGAGAGAAGATGTCCCAAGACAATTGAGAGCATATATCCTAGAGGCAGAAAACTGTTACCCTACATATACACTCCATGTCATCATCTCTACCACCACCATGATAGTAATATTCTGAATTCTGTAAGTATGTTGATGGGAAGTACTTAAATCACACATTTACCTTGTGTATCATGATATGCGCACTTTGCACAAATCTTTAAATCTTCTATTTTCCAAATGGTCATAGTTCTTAAGTGAGAATCATGTAACCTGTTAGGTGAATGTAATTATTACTGACTTGCACAACCACTAAATATGGACAATGTAAATATCAAAATAAAAATTGATAACACAAATTCTATAATGTCAGAAAGAAACAGAGAAGAAATAGGACATGACTATTTCCTATGTCCTTGAATGCAAAATGCTCTCATTCATCACAAATATTTGAAGTACAGTATTAACCACTAATATTGAAGTACAAATGTGAGGCAGAGTTTGTGGTTTGAGAAAAAGCAAACAACAAAAACAATGAAACAGTCTTTCGACGTACGTGCATGTGTCTTGGTCTGTTTTTGGCTATCATAATCAAACACCTAAGATCAAGTAATTTAGAATAAGCAGGCATTTACTGGTTTACATTTCTGGAGGCTGAGAAGTCTATCATCCAGGTGTTAGCACCTGTGAGGGCCTTTTTGCTGCATCATCAAATGGTGGAAGGAGAGAAGGCTAGAAGTGCAGGAGGGGCTGAATTTCTCCATCCAGGTATGATGGTGGAGCCTTCATGGCCTATCACCTCTTAAAAAGTCTCACTTCTTAATACTGTTAAATGACAATTAAATTTATAAATGAATTTTGAAGGAGACAAGCTTTCAAACCATAGCAGCATGCCCTTACAAATAGTAATTACACATGTTTTCATTTAGTGTTAATAAGTCCCTCACTCTATGTCCTATAGTTGCCTTTTCTATATATGGCAATGTGAAGGTAGGGCTGGGAGAGGAAATAATTTGTTGTCCATGAAGCTTGAAAGGTTTAGAAGAATACTTATCAAGCAAAGAAATAATATGGTGACATAGAAAATAATAATTAAAAATTCAAAGATTATACGAAGACAACCACCACCACAAACATGTAACACCTGTAGGCTATGCCTCATTTTTTTTTTTTACTTTGCTAATTGGAAATTAGATATATTTGTGCAATAAACTAAATGTTCAAACACAATATGACAGGAAAACTAAAATGTTATTAATTGTCGAAATTGTTCATATTTTACAAATTCAACATGGCTATGATTTCTGAAAAGTAGCTAGGGATCTGAATAATAAGTATTGCCTAGTATTTTTAATAGTATACATGGTGCTAGACTCAAGAGTGTAGCATAGCTATTGTAAATAGCATTTTTTTCCCTTTGAAGAAAGAGTTACCATGCTGTATGAAAATCATGTGGTCCTTAAACTTCTCTCTGCATTTAAGTAATTAAGATGGGTTTGAGAGTGAGCACGGTGGCATGCTGCACTTCCATGGTTATCCACTGCATATTGCTAGAGCAAAGCACGTACAGCATCATTTAAAAGACAAGGAGCTCCACATAGGCAGAGGATCTATTTTTATAGGATTTTCTTTTACTTTCTTAATTCAAAGGAAATACTTTAAGAAATTGACATTTTGTTTCTCTCTTGGGCATTTATCATGTCCAGTGAAATAAACTACTGTTTCTGTTGCTTACCATCTTCTTATGAGTTCTTTCATGAAAAAGAGCTGATATTTGCCTAGTTTGAAATTTTAATTGTTCACATAACTCTTTACTACTCTGCTGATTCTAACTAAATTGTGATAAGTCAAACACATTTTAAATTGAGATTATAGAAGCTGCATTATTTTTTGTATAAAATGAATCCACAGCAGACATGTAAACCGCATAAATTCCAACTTGTCATGAATTGCTTACAAAGTGGAAAGATGGTAGAGTCAGTAATACTTAGCAATGATTACAAATTTCAGATGGTTTATACTAATTTCCATTATTTGTATAAATGTCTCTATCTGGGCACAAGTACAATTGGAATCCTTGTAAGCCATAATTATTTGCTGCAATTCATAGATGGGTGTTCACATCAAGTGTTTTTTCCTGCTTCAGTGAACTTCCTAAGAACTGATTTATGTTATTTAAAAAAATCTGGTTCTGAGTTCCCTGGAAATGGTTTATTGTTTTTCTCTTCAATGTAAGTACAATATACAATCATTAGCCATCTGATTAATTTTGGTATACAAAGAAATTAAATTTTTTTTTTTTTATGTGCTAAGAGAGGGCAAAAGAACAGGCCTTGTTTGTCTTCAATTGGATGTAAATTTGGTAGAGTAGCAATAGACTGCTTTTGAGGTAAGCAGTAAGAATAAGAAATTAAACCAAAAGTCATTTGGTTAGTATACTACAATAGTGGAGAGCATTTTCTTTTTAATACAAAGCTTACTTAATTCCCAGAGTAACTCTATTGTATCCAGTGGTGCAATTTTCAATTCGTAAGGATGAACAGAAGTTACCTATGACCTATTATATAATTTATAAACCTCTTCTTACAAAGAACGATGTGTCTTAGAGGAATAAAAGTGAGGCATTAATTTTATTTTCTTCAAAATTAAATATTAACAATTGTTTTAGGCTGATCATGGGAAGAGTAAGCTGCTTACACCAATTCCAATTTACATGTGGTATTTTTGTTTAAGAATTATAATTAATAATTCAAGAATAAACTTAAATTCCATTTTATTTACAATGGCTTCTGAATGTAAGAAACACCTACTACATTTACTCTGTATCCATATGAGACCTAATAGAGTGCTGGGCTCTATATCGAAAAACCAGTGAAAACCTTCTTGTTGACAAATAGCCAAAATGACAGAGTTTTCTATCTGTAACCATACAAACATGCATTTTATTTTGAACATTCATTTTGTTATAATTCTTTATTATTTTACTGGCAAAATCAACAAAATAATACATTTTTCTTAAAGATAAAAGAACACATGCTAAAACAGAGGCACACTATATATGTTTACCTAAAGTACTGTAGGGTTGCTATTACATTGAAAAATGCATTTGTTTGTAAACTTTGGAAAAATCAAAATGATCTAATATCATTTCATTAAGTGTTTTAACAAAAATTCTTTAGAAATGTATGCAACTTTAACTTTGAATAAAATAAGAACATTTAATTCTGAGTTAAGACAATATTAATGATCAATTTTTTACATTTAAATAAATAAAAATATTTCCTATAAAATATTTAACTTTACATATACAATTTAACTTTATATATACTTTCCTCCTAACATTTGTGAGGCTCAGGGAATGAGCATAAGTAAAGATGTTTATACTACATGCCAAAAATTTAAGGTTATAAATCAAGCTAAGAAAGAATTAAATGAAATATGCTTGTCTCCCTACCTTAAGAAATGAAACTTCAGAGTGTTGAAATTGAAAAATATAAGTAAAGTTATCTGTCTAGGCATAATTGAATGTAAATATTAATGCTCATGGTTCCACTGTGAGCCTACAATGTGGTGGAGGATATATTTATAAATTATTTTATATTTATATAAGCATGATTTCTCTTGCTTTCCTTTCCACATAAGCACTTATTAGATTATTAAATCTAGACTATTTTCACATGTTTTCTACTATCTATAGCACATATATAAGTGCTCAGACTACAATCATATTACAGGTGTACACTATTTTCCTAAAATATATAAATGGAATGAAATATTTTTAAAAATTTAAGAAACAGTGTACATTTTTATAAAAGCCAGTATTCTTATAAAATACATAAATTAATATTAAAATATAAAATAAAACTAATTTTAACTATTTAACTAAATATCACTGAATACTTTTATAAAATAAAACTACAATTCCACCCCCCAACTGTCTCTCTTTCAACATAAATTATTAGCATCAAGCTTTATACATTTTACATACAAAATTACATATACATAGATTTTAGAGAGTTATAAATTGTTGAAAATTATATATGTTCTTTATTCTCCAATTCTTATACATGATGTATTAATTTTTGAATAATGCTTCATCTGCAAATTACAGCAATAAAGAGATTCAAGATACCCATGTTACCATTATTAGATAATACTAATTAAGGAAATATATAATTCTTTGGTGCAATTTCAGTGGAAGGAAGTGATAATTATTATTTTTTACTTCCTTCCTAATTTCTTCTGCCATTAATACCCTTCTCACACTTTGAATCAGTGTCCATCTCTGAAGACTGTCACGACACAACCACACAAATTCACAGCATCTAGATGAAATCATCAGTTTTTTTGAAGACACAGGACAGTGTAAGGGGAGACAAAAAAATCCCTGTGGGGCTGAGACCATGTGAAACATGACATGTGTTTTTAGGGCTAAAGTCCCTTTGTGTCAGTGTTGCATGTTAGACACCTAATGAGAGACTGTGCTTGATAAATGCTTTTTTTTTTTTTTTTAAGTTTGTGATATATAGAACTTTGAAATCATGAAACCCAAGGCAGAGGTATCTCTTGCATAGGTTTAAGGAAGTATTAATTACATATATTTTATTGAGCAAACATTGAACAGAGGCACACTGGGTTTTTACTCAGGTTTCTACAGGTGATTAAGATTCACTAACAAGGTAAACAAAGCATAAAAGTATGTTAGAAATTTTCTTCCTGTCTTCTAAACTAGCTTTAATGGGATAAGAACTCCAGAATACATAACAGTGGCAAATCAATTTTTAAAAATATGAACTAAAACATTCAAGCTGAGAACCACAAATAGAACAAAACCTAAGAATATTACTAACTAATGGGGTGACTGTCTCTACAAGGAGAATTACAAAGTGTAGTTGAAAGAAATAATAGATGACACAAACACATTGAAAAACATAGGATGCTTATGGATTGGAAGAATCAACATCATTAAAATGGCCATACTGCCCAAAGCTTTTTAAAGACTCAGTGCTATTCCTATGAAACTACCAATGCCATTTTTTACAGAATTAAAAAAAAAATTATAAATTCATATGGAATTGAATAGCCAAAGCAGGCTTAAACAAAAAGAACAAAGCCAGAGGCATCTCTTACCCGACTTCCAACTGTACTACAAGGCTACAGTAACCAAAACAGCATGTTACCGATACAAAAAATAGACACATAGACCAATGGAACAGAACGGAGAGACTAGAAATAAAGCTGTACCCTTACAACCATCCGATGGTCAACAAGACAACAAAAATAAACAATGGGGAAAAGACTCCATATTCAGTAAATGGTGCTGGGACAACTGGCTGTCCATGTGCCAAAAAATGGAACTAGATGACCTTAAACTATAAAAATCCTCAGAAATAGCTATCAGATTACCCTTCTTAATATCAGCCTTGGCAAAGAATTTGTGGCTTAGTTCTCTAAAGCCACTGCAACAAATCCCAAAATTGACAAATGGGACCTAATTAAGTTAAAGAGTTTCTGCACAATAAGAGACACTATCAAGGGGTAAACAGACAACCTACAGAATGGAAGAAAATATTGACAAACTATGCATCCAACCAAAGACATTAGTTTGGATATCCCAGAATCTGTATGGGATATTAACACATCAACAAGCCAGGAACAAATAACCCCATTAAAAAGTGAGAAAAGGACGTGAACAGACACTTCTCAAAAGAAGAAATACAAATGGCCAATAAGCATGATGTTGAGCATTTATTTCATGCTTATTGGCCAATATTGCTTATTGGCTTGTTGTCATTCTATTTTTAGAAGTGTTGGCTTCTTTTTTTATACTTTATATTCTGGGGTACATATGCAGATTGTGCAGGATTGTTACATAGGTATACACATCCCATGGTGGTTTGCTGCATCCATCCCTCTGTCATCTACATTAGATATTTCTCCTAATGTTATCCCTCCTCTATCTCCCCACCTCCTGCTACCCCTCCCCTAGTTCCCCATCCCCCCAACAGACTCCAGTGTGTGATGTTCCCCTCCCTGTGTCTATGTGTTCTCATTGTTCAACACCCACTTATGAGTGAGAGCATGTGGTTTTTGGTTTTCTGTTCTTGTGTCAGTTTGCTGAGAATGATGGTTTCCAGTTTCATCCATGTCCTTGCAAAGAACATGAACTCATCCTTTTCTATGGCTGCATAGTATTTCATGGTGTATATCTGCCACATTTTCTTTATCCAGTCTATCACTGATGGGCATTGATAGGCAAGTCTTTGCTATTGTAAACAGTGCTGCAATGAACATATATATGCCTGTGTCTTTATAATACAAGATTTATAATCCTTTGGGTATATACCCAGTAATGGGATTGCTGGGTCAAATGGTATTTCTGTTTCTAGATCCTTGAGAAATCGCCACACTGTCTTCCACAATGAGTGAACTAATTGACACTCCCACCAAAAGTGTAAAAGAGTTCCTATTTCTCCACACCCTCTCGAGGATCTGTTGTCTCCAGGTTTTTTAATGATTGCCATTCTAACTGGTGTGAGATGGTATCTCAATGTGATTTTGATTTGCATTGCTCTAATGACCAGTGATGGTGTGCTTTTTTTCATATGTTTGTTGGCTGCATAAATGTCTTCTTTTGAAAAGTGTGTGTTCATATCCTTTGCCTACTTTTTGGTGGTTGTTTTTTCATTGTAAATTTCTTTAAGTTCTTTGTAGATTCTGAATATAGCCCTTTGGGTAGATTGCAAAAAACTTTTCCATTCTGTTGGCTGCCGGTTCACTCTAATGATAGTTTATTTTGCTGTGCAGAAGTTCTTAAGTTTAATTAGATTCCATTTGTCTATTTTGGCTTTTGTTGCCAATGCTTTTTGTGTTTTAGTCATGAAGTCCCTGCCTATGCCTATGTCCTGAATGGTTTTGCCTAGGTTTTCTTCTAGGGTGTGTATGGTGTTAGGTCTTGTGTTCAAATCTTTAATCCACCCTGAGTTAATATTTATATAAGATGTAAGGAGTGGATCCAGTTTCAACTTTCTGCATATGGCTAGCCATTTATTAAATAGGGAATCCTTCTCCCATTGCTTGTTTTTGTCAGGTTTGTCAAAGATCAGATGGTTGTAGATGTGTGGCGTTACTTCCGAGGCCTCTGTTCTGTTCCATTGGTCCATATCTCTGTTTTGGTACCAGTACCATGCTGTTTTGATTACTGTAGCCTTTTACTCCACATTCTTTTATTTGGTTTATTAGTTAATTAGTACATTTGTGCTGATGCCTAGTGAGAAGAATCTCTTGAATGCATTTAGTTTAATTTTATCTTTGGAATGACATGGATTTCCCCTTTGCAGCTAAATAATTAACATGAATTATAAGGAATGTTCCCTTACACATACTAGATGCATCTACTGCTCAATGAGTGGTTTTGAGGAAGCATTTGATTATGTCTGCAAACATCTTTACAATTATTGAGACACCATCTCCCAAAAGGTGCTCTTCTTCCTTTGAGTGTAAGTAGATTGGTAGTTTTGCACACTTTGCACCGTATCTTTTATGTATATGTATTTTGTCTGGGTGACTGATACCATTTTTATATGACTCTTAATATGATACATTATACGTAGAAAATTGTGTGTATACTTCTGGGCACTTTGCATTACTAACAAATCACAGTAACATTGGATTGAATCATGGAAATTTTCAGAAGTCTCCAAGCTTTTACCCTGACAAATCTGTATGTAGTACTCCCAAGTATAATCATCCAAAAAAATTTAGGGTGTCTTATCCTCTAAATGTATTGAAGCTTGTTTGTCAGTAACATTTTTGTCTATGCTGTTATCCATTACTCTTTGTTTTTCTCTTTTTAGTTTGTGAGTAGAACAGCTGTGACATATTTTATTTATTTATTTATTTATTTATTTATTTATTTATTTATTATTTTGTTTGACATTTATTTTCAATCCTAGTGTGAAATCCCTTAGGCCTCTCAATTAGTACTAAAATGTGTTTTACTTACCCTTTCAAAAGTTACAGTAATCGCTAAGGAGCTAAACCAACCCATGTTCTCCTTGGGGTTTGATGCTAAACCAGCAAAGTCGATATTTTCTTGAACCTTCACTCTTTTTTACTTTTTATTTTTGACACTATTGACCATTGAAGAGCATTCCAGTGACCAAGACTACTTGTTTGTTGCTAGATCACATTTTTAATAGGCATGTTTAAAATGAGAGTGTAAAATGTGTAGAAAGGAGATTCTCTCTTCTGCTCCTTGATTATCCTTCACTTTCTTGTCAATATTCTTTTTCTCAAAAGCCTCTGGGAAATCGCAGGAAATATTTTTGATTGTACATGCCACATGTGCATAAAACACAAACTTCTGAGGCATATTATGACAGAAAAGTTATATGGCAGAGGGCATTCAAGTACACAGATTGAGAAAGTACAGATTTTTAACATACTGCATTGTGAAAATTTACATATAGGAGGCTAGCTATGATCAGTGATACAATCCAATAGATAGATTTCAAATTTATGAGACTATTTTGAACACATTATTCTAAGGTTGTTTATAAGTACTACACTCTTTTTCTTCTGGAAGTTAAATCTTTTGTTATTTAATGCACGGATTAGAAAAATTGTTTGAAAATTCTGTTACTTTTAAAATTTAAAAATCAACTATAATTTTATATTCCAATCCTATCTGAAATTGAATTAGATCATTTCTGTATTGATTGCTTTTTATGCATCTATTTTTCAAGTATTTTGGAGGCAATGACCCTAACAATAGTTTCTGGATCGTTTTGCCATTGTTTTCCAATTTTCAGATCCTAATCAGTCAGTTGACAACAAGGGTCATACTTCATCTGCATTTGTAACTTGAACACATAGCAAAATGGCCTGTAAATATAGAATAGATAAAAAGCAAGTAAATAAGACAAGCAATATTTTTGCTTAATTAGAAATGTTTTTTAAAAATACTTAAGATATCATGGAACAGTTCAAATACTGATTCATTAATATAGTGTAGTCTACAAAGAGAAAATAAAACTACTAATGTATTTATTCTGTTCCAGTTACTAAGTCACATCATAAAGAAATTAGTTTTAGTAAATGATCTTTTACAAAAGATAATAAGATTGTGTGATTAAAGAGTATTTTTTCTTGAAGAAGTGCTAAATATAACTAAACTTTAAATATTTAATCATATTTTGGTTAATATCAATGCAAAATTTAATTATATTAAAGTTAAAAGCCACATTAAGTAAAACATTGTTTATGAAAAACAATAATAACATAGTATACTACTAAACATTTACTCTTAATTCAACTATACTGATTATTTTTTCTATTTTAAAATAAATATAAATCATTGTCATCATAAAATGTTTTTCGGCCAGGTGTGGTGGCTTACACCTGTTATCCCAGCACTTTGGGAGGCCGAGGTGAACAGATAACTTGAGCCCAGGAGTTGGAGACCAGTCTGGTTAACATGACAAAATCCCATCTCTATTAGAAATATAAAAATTAGCCAGGTACAGAGGCACACTTCTGTAGTCCCAGTTAGTCAGAAGGCTGAGGTGGGAGGATCACTTAAGCCTGGGAGGCAGAGATTACGGTGAGCTAAGACTGTACCACTATCCTCCAGCCAGGGTGACAGAAGAGACATTGTCTCAAAAAATTATATTTTTCTCTTAAAACAGTTTTATATTTTATATAATTAACGTAACTATTTAATATATTTATGGGATACAGTGTAACGTCTTTTTTTTATTTCTTTTTTAATTTTTTTGTGGAGACACAGGAGGTATACATATTTATGGGTACATGAGATGATTTTATACAGCCATGCAATGCACAATAAACAAATTATGGAAAATGATGTAACCATCCCATCAAGCATGTATCTTTTGAGTTACAAACAATCCAATTATACTCTTTCATTTACTTTTAAATGTACAATTAAATCATTGTTGACTATAGTCACCCTGTTGTGCTCTAAAATACTATGTCTTACATATTCTTTCTACAGTATTTTTTATAGCCATTGTCTATCACCACCTTCCCAGCACCCCACACACTACCTTTCCTAGATTCTGGTAACCTCTGCGTCCATGAGTTCAATTGTTTGGAATTTTAAATTTCACAAATAAGTGAGAACACACTATTTTTGTCCTTCTGTGCCTGGCTTATTTTACTTAACATAATAACTTCTTTTTCTACCCACATTGCTGCAAATGACAGGATCTCATTCATCTTTATGGCTGAATAGTACTCCACTGTATATACATACCACATTTTCTTGATCTATTCATTTGCTGATGGACACTTAGGTTGCTTCCAAATCTTATCTATTGTAAAAAGTGCTGCAACAAACATGGGAGTGCAGATATCCCTTCAATATACAGATTTTCTTTCTTTTGGCTTATATGCTGAACAGTGGTATTGCTGGATCACATGATAGCTCTATTTTTATTTTTTTGAAGAACCCCCAGGCTGTTCTCCATAGTGATTATACTAATTTACATTCCCACTAAGAGTGCACAAGGGTTCCTTTTCTCTGCATCCTCACCAGCATTTGTGTTATCATCTGTCTTTTGGATATAAGCCATTTTAACTGTGGTGAGATAATATCTCATTGTAGTTTTGATTTGCATTTCTCTGATAATCAGTGATGTTGATCACCTTTTCATTTGCCATTTGTATGTCTTCTGACAAATATCTACTTAAATATTTTGCTTATTTTTAAATCAGATTTTTAGATTTTTTCCATTGAGCTTTTTGAGCTTCTTTTATATGCCAGTTATGAATTCTTTGTCAGATGAGTAGAGTGCAAATATTTTATGCCATTCTGTGTGTTGTCTCTTCACTTTGTTGTTTGCTTTGTTTGCTATGCAGAAGCTTTTGAACGTGATGTAATCTCATTTGTCCATTTTGCTTTGGTTCCCTTTACTTGTGGGGTATTACTAGAGACATTTTTGCCCAGATCAATGTCTGAGATATTTTCCCCAATGAGTTCTTATTGCAGTTGTATAGTGTGAAGATTTAGACCATTTTTATTTGAGATTTTTTTTTACATGGTAAGAAACTGTAGATATGCTTCATTACCGTTTATGTTTCCTTTTTGCGCCTACTCTGACTGTGTATTTTCAAAAATAGCCTGTCTTCAATTTCACTAATTCTTTTGTCTGCTTGGTCAATTCTGTTATTAAAAAAACTCTGATGCATTCTTTAGTATGCCTATTGTACTTTTCAGCTTGAGAATTTCTGCTTGATTCTTTTAAATTATTTCAATCTCTTTGTTAAATGTATCAAATAGAATTCTGAATTCTTTCTCTGTTTTACCTTGAATTCTTGTGAGTTTCCTCAAAACAGCTATTTTGAATTCTCTGCCTGAATGGTCACATATCTCTGTCTCCAGGCTTGGTCCCTTGTGCCTTTTTTAGTTCATTTGTTTATATTTTCCTGGATTGTCTTGAGACTTGTAGATGTTCCTATGTGTCTGAACACTGAAGAGTTCTTCTTTTAATCTGTCCTTGGAAAGACTTTCCAGATATTCTTATCTTTTTATATGGGAACCCCAAGCCCAGTAATGCTGTGGTTCTTGCAGACTCCTAAAGTCTACCATCATGATAGTCTTTGATGAGATCAAGAAGAATTCTCTGTATTACCAGGCAGAGAATCTTGTTCTTTTCCCTTACTTCTTCCCAAACAAATGCAGTACCACTCTTTGTTCTGAGCTACCTGAAGCTAAGGATCAAGTGACAGAAGAATCCCCATGGCCACCACTATTGGGGCCATGCTGGGTCAGATTTGATGCCAACACAGCACTTGCCTGCTATGACCACTGCTTGACTACTACCTACACTCACCCAAGGCCCTGGGCTTTTATAATCAGCAGGCGGCAAAGCCAGCTGGGTCTGTGTCCTTGCATTCAGGGTGGTGAGTTTCCCCAGAACCTGGGTAGGTCCAGAGGTGCTGTGTGGGAGCGAGGAGTTAGAGTCAAAACCATGGAAGTCTACTTGTTCAAGTGTACATGGTTCAGCTGGCATTCAAACCACAAGGTGCAATCCTTCATGCTCTTTCTTCCTTTTTCCAAAGGCAGAGCAGCCTCGCCTCATGGCTACTGCTACCACAGACCCACAGGGAGTACTGCTAGACTACTGGCAATGTTCCTGTAGGGCCAAGGGCTCTTCAGTCAGTCTGTAATGAATGCTAACTGTGTGGTTTAGGACTGGCTCTTTAGGGAAGTGGGCTCTGTGGCCCAGGGCTGGATCAGAAATGCTGTCAAACGGTGAAATCCTGTCGGGGTCCCAGTGAGCTTGCTTGGTGTTCCATATATCTGTGGCTGAGCTCATACCTAAGGTGCAAATCAAAGTCCCCTTTACTTTTCCCATACTTTTCTCAAGCAAACAATCTCATCCCACAGCCACTACAGTTGGGAATGTGCTGAGTCTCACCTGAAGTCAGCAAGTCTCGGAGTCTCACTCAAGGCCCTCAACATAGTATCAGATTATCATCATTCTTCATGCAATTAGAAAAAACTATTTTAAAATTCATGTGGAACCAAAAAAGAGACTAAATAGCATGATAATCGTAAGCAAAAAGAACGAAGCTAGGGGCATTATGCTACCAAACTTCAAACTATACCACAGGGCAATGGTAACAAAAACAGCACAGCGCTGGTATGAAAACATGCACATAGACCAATGAAACTAATAGAGAACCCAGAAATAAGACCATCAACCTAAAACGATCTGAACTTCAACAAACCTAACAAAAGCAAGCAATGGGGAAAGGATTCCCTATTCAAAAAATGGTGCTGGCTAGTCATATGCAGAATATTAATACTGGACCCATTATCTTCTTATATTGTTCCAATAAATTGTATGAATTAATTGAAAAAAACTCTAATCAAAGTCACCATTTTTATAAACATTATTTAAATTATTTTCTCTTGTCAGAGGAATGTGATAGCATTAATACAATTCAATTGCTGAGGACAGATATCTTCTTTTTATCTTAATGGCATACCTTGTCATAATTTTAATAACATTCTTTGTTGTTTTAATTCATATAAATTTTTCATCATTATTCATTATGAATGTGCTTATGTTTTAAATCTTTTTTCTTTAACTTAATTTCTAAACAGTCGATTTAGTAAAAAAACAAATTTATAAAACATTTGAATATAAGCAAAAATGAAAATACATACCATGATGGCTCATTGAAAAGGATTCATTTAATCTAGAAATAAATATTGATGTACTAATATTTTTTTGAATGTCTATGTCATTATTATTAATGTCTGTATCTTACATTTTGTTTGTACATCTATTTATTAAATAGCCCAATAATGCCTATATATGTATTAAGTAATCATATTTACAAATAGGACAACTATATGTTTATGCACAAACACACAAACATATATACACTCAAAATACAACATAAACCACACCTTGAAATGAAGACAACAGTTTGATTTCCAGTTTGTTTCCGATAATCTTTGAAGAGAAAATATATTGCAATATATCCATGCTTAGTAACTTTTATTCTGAAGCCTTTTATTGATAGTTTTTTAGGACATTTTAGAGAACCTGGGGAAGATTTCTTTTCAGTACTTTGGAATCACTCAGTAAAAGTTTATCAATTGTGATTAACTAAATGATAATGCCAGTCTGGGAGACATCCTGCTTAGTGACTGCAAAATATATGTGTAATTAATGAGGACAAACCTTTAATAGACATCACACAGATAAGCAGGTATAGATAAAATCTAGACACTGGCATATTTTAGATTTCTGTCTATCTCAAGTTCTGACACTCAACTTTTTATCCCAATCTCTCTTCTCCTCCCCTCTTTTTCACTCTCTTCTTCCCTTCTCTGTTAGTTTTTTTGTCAGTCTCATCCAGCTCAACACCCTTGCTAAATTTTTGAAAAATCTGTTTCAGCTCTTTATTGCCTACATCTCCAACCTAGTTTTTCTTCTAGTCATGATTTCCATCCCTATTAATCCCATTTATCTTCATTTCCAATGGGCAGAGAATTTTATCTTTAAATTATAGAGTGTAAATAAATAAATTATAGAGAGATGTTTGGTTGGAGACATATCTGAAATATATTTTTTTCTGAATGAATAGAAGAGGAGAATAGTTTATATTTATAAACAGAGGTAAGAGTAGTTTATTCAATTAAAGCACTATACTGATACATCAAATTTTCTATACTCTCTATTATTATGTTTCCAGCTATATATGTTACAAATACAACATACAATCCCTCCCCAGAGTGCTAATAGGGAAATAATACATACATACATAAAGGCAGCTAATAATATTATTGGATTATCCTGACATGTATCAAATTGATTTATGACTTTAAATGCCATACAAGGTTAGTATAAGGTAAGAGACATTTTTTTTTTCCTTTTCAATATTGGTTAAATTGGAACATGTTTTAGAAGATAATAATATCACCTAGGGAGGCATAGTAAAAAATTCTTTCAAGTTCTCAAGTTTGATAAATAATTTGTATTTCATCTTCTACAGTTTCTCAGAAACTCTGTCAAATAGTGCTTGAAAATTTTGAAGTGTCCTATAACCCTAGTACTTTGGGAGGACGAGGCAGGAGGATCACTGGGCTCAAGAGTTTGAGACTAGCCTGGGCAACATAGCAAGATCTTGTGTCTACTAAAAATTAAAAAATTTAGTCAGGCATGATGGTGCAAATCTGTGGCCTCACTTACTTGGGTGGCTGAAGTTGGAGGGTTGCTTGAGCCCATGAGGTCAAGGTTGCAGTGAGTGCATGTTGTTGAGCTTATTCTTAGCCTGCATGTACACCACCACGGTAGCAATTTTCATGAAATTCTTGTGCAAGCTCCAGGGTAGCTCAAATCAGAGTGGCTCACTATCTTTGGTATAGGTCCTTCTGTGCACTGTTAGTCAATGCTTCTTCTGCAGTAGATACTCTTTGGTGAAAATTAACATGTGATATAAAGATCCTTATACATTGTGCAACTCTCATGTGCCCATTCATTCACCATAACCAACAGTTCTTTAGATTAAGATCCCTTGGCTTTATTTTTTTTCTTTTTCTTTCTTTCTTTCTTTCCTTCTTTCTTTTTTTTTTTTTTTTTTTTTTTTGCCTCTCTTCCTGTTGTTCCATATCCCTGGGATTAAGCTAATCCATTTACCAGCTGCTATTCTGGATTTCTACTATCCCCATTGACACTAGGATCTATAGCATCCCCTACATGAGCTGCACATAGCTGTCACCTGAAGAGGATAGTCAGGCACTAGTGAGCATGTCTATGGTATTATTGTATTTTTAGCATCATATTACTTACAATACCAATTCTATAAATGTCTTCTGGATCTTTACAAGAAATAGAAGCACCTGTTGACTTCTCCATTATTGCAAACTTAATTTGCTTGAGTATGCTAAATTTTTTATTCTTTCTTCAGAACCTTACAAACACATTTTTGGTATTTCCAACTTATTTAATGTAGGACATATTTTTCCCCCAAGCTTCCAGCAGCCAGCCCACTACCATGTCAGTATTGGCTCCACTGGTAGCACATTTTATCACGGCTAAAGGAGACTTTCCAACATCAAAGAGCTCTCCATTACTTAACGTTAAATTTTACTTTCCCGGTCTATAGCCCTCAAGGTCTCCTCTCAGGTATGCTTTCTCAGTAGATATGTGCCTATGAGATCCTCAAGCTCCCTCGGAGAATAATTCCCTTCTTAGTGTGATCAGAACATTTCTGATTACTACTTGTTCTAATTGCCTAACCCCAGATTTTGGTATTAGCCAAGAGCTAAGGTAGAGAAAGTCTTGAGGAGGGCAGATATAGTCTTGTAAGTCATTTGCCCCTATTGATGCCTCTAAGAAACGCTTCATGGTAGTCCAGCTACAATACTCTAATAAAGAAGGAATTCGCTGTTGTTTGCTCAAATTGTTCAGGAAAATGTGAGGTGTTCATTACTGTAGATCTGGCAAAATCTAGAGACCCACATCCAACTTCAGTGTCACAGCCCTGTAAAGAAGATTGGCCAAAGCTCAAAGTTCACGTTTACCTGAAGCTCTTCTACTCATAGAATTCATTATGATAGGTATGAGGTCTGGTTTTCAACATGATTGCAGACCTGGCTAGTGGAGAAAATTGTCTCTTTAAATGCTAATGTGGAAGCTTACTGACTTTTCCAACATGCCTTATGATGGATTATGCTGGCAGTATCTTTTTTATGTTTTAATGGCGCTGAGTAACTATTAGCCCATTTCATAGACTTTATAGTGACAGTTACCTTTTTTCTCCAGGCCAGATCCACTGCGGAAGCCAGTGCATCTCTTTCCCCGGTACTGCACCCTGATTCCCTCAGGCAATTCTGCTGGTGATCAGTATGCTACAGTGTGCCAGGGGCTTCCAGCTATCTATTCACCCACAGCCCCGGTTTCTTTGTTGCCGTATGACTGGCAAATGATACACCCCAGAATTTCAGTCTTAATTCTTACAAGATATGAGTTGTCTAATGTGACATCTGCAACAGGGTTAAAAAGTTAAAAATTCAAGTGCAAGAGGCTAATTAACTGCTCCCAGGAGATACTGGTAAAGTCATGAGGAAGGGAGGCTCGGACAGGAGTGGAAGCCGAGCAAGAATGAAAGTTCAAAGACCCTCAGAAGCTTCAGCTCGACTACATGAAGGAAGCCTGGCATCAAAATTACATTCAGAATTGTAATGACATGAAGCATCTGATAATGTGCAATGTTCACAAAATTATGTGCCATCTTAAATGTAAATATTACTATTTATTTTATATCACATGTAATTTGATATTTTATTTTAAATTGCATGACAATACTAGTATTTTAATAAATAACAGCATCTGATAGTAGTCAACAATTATATTTTAAAGTATGTTAAACGTTTTTCATATTGTGTCTATTTTTTCTTTTAAAATAAAACAAAACCATTTTTCACAATACTTCTTTGCTTTGATAATTTCTTCATTGTTCTTTTTAAGGTGCAACAATTTAATATTAGAAGAATCATACATTTATAGTAAAAAAGGAAATAAATCCATTTAATCCAAGGACCACTAGCTCCGTTTTTAAACATCACATTACATGCATGTGGACAGAGTTAAAGAAAGCTGGAATAAACAGAATGTTAGAGTTAGCTTGTAGTTACATTTCATTCAAAATGCATTATTTCTGAATGCATGGATTTCCCCTCTTTTATCTGTTATTTCCTGACTTTTAAACGATGTTTTCAAAACAGCCTCAGAAAAATACAGTTGTGCAATGATTTTTAAAAACCCCTTAATTTATGCTATTGTGCACTGAGACTAAATGAGTATATTTAAGAGACCAATTACTCGGCTGAATGACAATCAAGTTTCATTTACTATTAAATCACCACAAAACACAAAAGCACTTAGCTCATATATACCATGGCTACTATGATAAAAGACAATAAGGCATGCAGTTCCACCTAAATCTGGAAATTTTGTACTTTACGCAGAAACTTACGTAAAATAAAGCAAAAAATTAATAAGGAAATTAATTAACCCATTAGTAATTTGGAAAATAAGTAAAATTTGGATTTTTTTTTTTTTTTTGAGATGAAGTCTCACTCTGTTGCCCAGAGTGTAATGCAGTGACACCATCTCAACTCACTGTAACCTGCACTTTCCAGGTTCAAGCGATTCTGCTGCCTCAGCCTCCTGAGTAGCTGGGATTATAGGTGCCCACAACCACAACTGGCTAATTTTTGCATTTTTAGTAAAGACAGCGTTTCAGTATATTGGCCAGGCTAGTCTTTAACTCCTGACTGCAAGTGAACCACCCTCCTTGGCCTCCTCCATAAATTGGGAATTTGTATGAGCGAATAGTACTCTAGAATTACTTGTTTTCATCTAATCTTATATGAAATTCAATTCAACTTTTAATGTCAAATATTTAAATTCTTACCTGTTATAAACATAATGTATGCATTTTGATGCTGTTTGTACATTAGAGACTATGTGAGCAAACTTCATTAGTTTGTAGATGAGACAATTTAAGCACAAATAATTTCAGTGATGAGCATTTGTGATGATTATAAATAGTGCCTATCTAAGACAAAAGCCAGTTGAATGTTAGCCTTATCATATCTTCCTGCTGCTTCACAGTCACACTGAAACAGCAGGAAGCTCTGTAGCTTCTAGCCCTGATTTGTTATTTTAAAATTATGAAATGTTAGAAAATGTGTTGTTGTACAATAAGTAAGACAGGTCTCCTAAGAAAATTTACTCTGGCTACTAAAATATGAAATATGATCTTGTTTCACGGGAATGCTTCTGACAGAATTCTTGAAAGTATTGCTCTTCCTGAAGACAAGTGCATAGAAACTTACACAATTGTGTCCTTCATGAAAGTCAAAACCTTCCCTTCTATGAACCAACATACTTATCTCTCTCTATCTCTTTTTCAAGAGTGAGTCACTGTATAAAAACTAAATGTATATAAGATTCTTACAAACTAGAGTATTTTAACCCTAAATAAATTCAGTTTAACTTTCATAGTCAGCCTTTCCGGAGAGCAGCATATGTATACAAACTGAGCTCACAATCAGAATGAAGAACTATTACATCAATAATAGTATAAAAAGTATTAGAAAACTTTTTTGTTGTTGTTATTTAGAAGACACAGCAAAATATTTCTTACAAGAATTCTTCATAGGCAATAAAAATAAATCAAGAACTCTTAAATACTAAAGAGATGACAGGAAAAGGAAAAGTAATTCCTCTGGGTGATATATCACACATAGTAGATTGTAACACAAAAATTAATGAGAGATAAATGAATGTAAATTCCTTACAGGATTTAGAATATTATATCAAAATTCATGTATAGATTATCATCCACATTACAGAATCACCAGCACCCTAATTTGTCTTTCAAAATATCATAACAAAATTGAGTCAATATGTATTACATTTTAGATGCTTAAATATTTCAAGACACAATTAACATTTAATACATTCAACAAATGTTCACAATTTTTAACAAGGTAGACAATGATAAGGTCATATATCAAATTAAATGTAATGGAAAGCCCATTTTATATAGAATGAAATTTATAAGTGCACAGAAAAATGATTTTCTTTTTGACAATTTTAGTTGATAAAAAGACACCAGAATATAATTTTCCAGGAATAAAGTAGAAAGTAAGATGGGGTTTCATTATCTATAAAACCATAGAGGCTATGACAAGCGGACTTACAAAATTAATAATTGAGATTTTTGTTGAAATACATTATAGACTTTGAAAAAGAAAAAATTTAAGATATATATATATATATATATATATATATATATATAATCATGTATTCATTTCCTTCATTTAGAAATTCAATACTGTGCAAAGAATAATATATACTCTCAACTTCAATTACATTTATTTTGTAATGTCTCAGTATAATATATATCATATATATGATATATATATTTGATTGCACTTTAGGTTTTGGGATACATGTGCAGAAGATCCATCAATTACTTCTTCCAGGAAAACCAAGCTTTAATAACAGAATGGGAGAGTACAACTTCATTTAAATTTATTTTTCACATCAATTGTCAGTTGGGAGAATGTTTCTGCATGGATTTTTAACCTCTAGCCTAAATACTTAGGAACCTCTGGGCTAGAGGTTCCTAAGTAAACAATACTTTTTATTATTTATTTAGGAACCTCTAGCCCAGAGTGCAGTAGATATTAAATTAAATAATAATACAAACTCTCTTCATCCGATGCCATGTAGTTACTACATTTCTCTAAAAGTTACTGTTATGGACTTACATATGTCAGAAAGATTATTATTTCAAATAGAATCATAAGAAATGAGTAGGGAAGAAATATCAGGGAAGGTAGTATAAGAATTGTCCCACATTCTAAATATTTCCAGTAAACAAGAAACATCTACAAGCAGAACACAAAGAAAAACATTTGCATTTTCCTGATTAGATTTTGGCAATTTAGGGACAAGTAATATGGAACATCTCAACGGAATCCTCAGTTATCAATACAATCAACAAAATATGTTGTTTTTAAAAGAAGTTTGAATTACAGAAAGGTATTGATGAGAATGAGTCAGATATAGACTTAAATATATTTTTAAAAAATTTACTGCTGTTAATTTGCTTAATCCTTTCTTAGAAAAACATCCAATTATGTTTAACATAAAAATATATTATTGTATTATAAAGATAGGAGATTGGTTTTGAAAGTAAAGAAGATACAGCAAATGAACTCTACACATCCTGTTATAAAACACAATTCACTATTCACATTTTATTATATAATATGTTTTATAGAAGTAATTTATGTTATTATTTTTAGTAATAATAACATAGTGAGGCAGAGTTTCACTATGTTGCCCAGGCTAGAGTGTAATGGCTATTCACAGGAAAGATCATAAGCACTACAGCCTCGAACTCCTGGGCTTAAACAATCTTCCCTCTTCAGCATCCTGAGTAGCTGAGACTGTAGGCACATGTCAACATTCCTGGCTTAATTTGTTGTTTAATGAGATAATGGCTTTCTTAATATTTTCCTTGAAATGATTTAAGTACCCAGTTCTAATGGAAGTGCTATAGATAAATAAATCAGGAACCAAAGTGGATTCCTGACCTGATTACACAATTTTTCACAGCCCAAAGTTACCTAAGTGACTTTTTTGAAAGCTGACAGCTATAGTGAGATGAATGTCTACCCAGAATCACTTACAGTGGACCTACTTAAGGGCAAGAACAGGCCTGGCCTGGTGGCATGCCTGTAATCTCAGCACTTTGGGAAGCCTCAGCAGGAGCATCCCTTAAGGCCAGGATTTATAGGCCAGCCTGGACAACACCACAAGACTCCATCTCTACAAAAAAGAAAAAAAGAAAGGAAAAATTATCTCAGTGTGGTGACATTTGCCTGTAGTTCTAGTTACCAGGGAAGCTGAGGCTGGAGGATCTCTTGAGACCAGGGGTTCCAGGTTACAGTGAGCTATAATAACAACATTGCACTCCAGCCTGGGAGACAGAGCAATATCCTGTCTCTAACAAAATAAAAAATAAAAAAAGAACAAGAACAACACCTAGAATAAACTACTCAGGATATTTTGTCTTTATATGTGTATTCATTTCTCTGGCATTGCCCTAAATGGTTTATTAGATGATAATAAAATGACACAAAATTTCAAGTATACATTTAAAAATATATGCACAATCAAATATAATATAGTTGATTCTTCTTTAATTGAAACTTTTAATGATCACTTCTCAGACTACTAATACTGTATTTCTTACTTTTCATAATTCTGCATTCTCTTGGTTCTCTTTTTATTCATTTACTTCTTCGTTTGAATCATTCTTTTTTTTAAAAAAATATGTATTCTTTTCCTGACCCAAAATATAGAAAATACGTAGTATTGAACTCAGGTCTACTATTTGTACCCTGTTTTTCAAAAATCCCATTTACTCCCATGGCTTTGTTTAATCGTTTTATGTTTTTAGATCTATATCTGATCTTTCTCCTGAGTACCATTAGTTCAGATTGCTCATATGTAGGATGTCTTCATGTTGGATGCCCTTCAATCAGCTTGAATCCATTTTTGCTCCAAAAGTTATTATTTCTGTGGACTTTTCAATTTTAATTTTTTTTTTTTTGAGACAGGGTCTCACTCTATCACCCAGGATGGAGTGAAATGGCATGATCATGGCTTACTGCAGCCTCAATCTCCCACACTCTAGTGATCCACCCACCTTAGTCTGCCCATAGCTGGGACTACAGGTATGCAGCACCACTCAATTTTCATTTTTGAGAAGATTATTTTCCCATATCCCAAGTTGAAATTTTTGTGGCTACCCTTGAGTCCCTCCTAGCTCTCATTTTTCTACCTATTCACATTTCTACTTACTAAGTTCTTTTCATTCCCTCTGAAACTAGTTCAATGCAGGACCCTTAGGACTTGGTACCAGGAATTTCTATTATTTTTCTAAAGCCCTCTTTACTCCTTTCTGCATTTCTGCAAAGAAATTTCAAAAGCACATTATTGAAACTCTACAGGTTTTGTTTCCTAAGTTCTCACTACCAATGCTTTCAAGGACAATTTCCTTTTTGGATGTCCTGTATCCTGCTGTGCTTAGAACCGATTATTTCAATTCTTGTACTGCTATACTTCTGTCAGTTTCCCAAGTCCCTCAGGCACCTGTGTGACTGAATCCCTGGCTCATCTGAAAGTTGAGCAGAGTATTTTATAATAGGTTAAATGCCCATGTTAGCATGTTTTTTCCTCCTGTGTAGTCATGCTTAATTTTGGAAATTTGCTGGTCACTAAAAAAAAAAAAAATAGTAATATTTACTGTATTTTAGTTTGTCATTAAATGTTGTTTCATTGTTTTATTAAAACTTTTCTGACACCTAACACATGTTCCCATCGCACACTTTCTAATACTTCTCATTCTCCTTCAGATTTTCTATTTAGCTCTGGTCTGGACTCTCTGTAGAAGTCAGTGGGATCCATGTGATCTTTACGATATATGTGGTTAAACAATTGATTTTTTAAAACAAATACTTGTGCTTATTAAGATGTTCTGCATTACAATTAGAAAAATTAATAAATACAGAATTGGTGCTTACTCCATATTTTCAAACTCTCTTCTTTTGGCATTATCTATTTCTTAATTCTACCGTAAGATATTCTTATTCTTTTTTCTTATTTATTCTATAATAAATTTTCTTCTCTTTCTATTCTTTCTTTAACCACTGATTTATAAATTAGATTTTCTCTAATTTAATATATTTATTTACTCATATATCAGTGACCATTGAATACAGTGTCATAGTATCATATTCTAACATTAAGCTTGATTGACATTACCTTTTCAGATTATTTTTACATGCATTACTCATTTTACCTTGAATATCATCTTGGAGGTAAATGACATAATGCTATCATAAGCATTTTATATATGAGTAAAACAAGTAGTACAGTTTCAAAGCAAACTGATGATTTGACACATCACTGGTATTCTTACCACTCACCTTCTGATATCCTCTGTGTGTGTATATATGTGTAATGACTTGTTCATTGCTATAAAATTTTAGCTCTTATGATTATTTTTTCTGTAGTTTGATCAAACAAGCTCTTATTATTCCACAGAGAATAAAAAAGTCAATAATCACACAAATATTTTCATGCTCAAGGGCAGCATATTTCATTTGTGTGATTCAGAAAATGTTTAATCTTGGCATGGTTTTCTTAACATCTTGAACATGAGATATGTGAATAGAAATTTCTGATATTATTTTAAAATTATACATATTAAAGTTGGCACTGAGTTGAGATAAAATTTGAATGCCTTGTGAATTACCCAAGAACAAGAATAACTTTGGTTAAAGATATAATGTTTAACATTTTGCCTAATTAAAATTTAACTCATCTTTAAATCAATCACTAATTTGCTTTTATGTTGCCTAGAAAATGAAAAACGTTTTAAGAAATATTTTCTTCCTGCTAAGGTGTGATATTTCTTAAAGAAGGCGTGGTATTTCTCAAAACACTCAACTCACTGAATTTTATTTGTACTCTACATAGAAAAACAAAAATGAACACTATTCTTTATAGAAAGGTGTTGCAGACATCCATTCCTGATGTGGATATACAAGATCAACTGTTTTTCTTCCACCTCTGATGATCCTTTTACGCAATTCTAGAAAATAAGACATGTGGAAATCTGCTGTCTTTTCTCTAGTTTTTCATCTTTTTCTTCCTTGTACATAGATGTGTTTAAAGTCATTGGAGATATGAATTAATAAGCATGCGGGGAAAAAAATCAATTGTTCTACACCCATCCTAACACCTCTCAATGTATATTTACATAAAGTAAGTTCTTATTTAAGTTGCTATTAATTGCTTTTTTCAAAAATGTATGCAACAATAAGCATTTATAGCAGATATTGAAGAGTACTACCATATACAGAAAAAATGTTATTGTATATCAAAAAAATTATGAATTCAACAAAGAATATTATAATAATTAATAATCTAAAAATGTGATTGATGACTAATTTTAGACATACATATTTATATTTTGTATCAATCCTAAAATTGCAATGTAAAATAAGGTGTATATTTTCAGTGGTTTGAGTTAGAAATTGTTTTTGTTTAACTTTTGAATATTTTTTATTTAGGAGAGCTCAGAAAATAACTCAATGTCTCTACATAGTTTCACTTAAAATATGATAGAAGTGGGACAAAATCTTGGTAAACGATTTTTTGGTAATGTAGGGACATATGACTTGCTATTTAGTTGGGTTTGAACTTTATATAAAGTTACAGTCTTTGTAGAAAGTTTTCGGACAAATTATATAAAGGCTTCACCTCTAATTTGCTTCAGTTGGTTTTATTTGGTGTCATGACAGGAAAGAGAAATTATCCATGATTGATAGAAACTAGGAGACACAGCATAGAACCTATGGTTCTATGGTTCTTTGCATTGGGTTGGAATCTTAGGTTCTTTGCATTGGGTGGTAATATGATCTTTTAGCTCAGAGAGGTTTGTTATTACCCACATTCTGAAGCCTGTTTCTGTCAATTCATCAGACTAATTCTCCAACCAGCCTTGTTCCCTTGATGGCAACCATTGTAGAATACAATGTGGTAATTCCTCAAGGACCTAGAAATAGAAATTCCATTTGACACTGTAATCCCATTACTGGGTATATATCAAAAGGATTATAAATCATTCTATTATAAGAACACATGCACATGTATGTTCATTGCAGTACTGTTTACAATAGCAAAGACTCAGAACCAACACAAATGCCCATCAATGATAGACTGGACAGGGAAAATATGTCACATATACAACATGGAATTCTATGCAGCCATAAAACAATGAGTTCATGTCCTTTGTAGAGACATGGATGAACTTGGAAACCATCATTCTCATCAAACTGACACAGGAACAGAGAATCAAGCACCACATGTTCTCACTCATAGGCAGGTGTTGAACAATGAGAACACACAGACACAGGGAGGGGAGCATCACACACTGGTGTGTGGGTCTGTGGCAGAGGTGACTAGGAGAGGGACAGTTGGGGGTAGGGAGTTGGGGAGGAATAACATGGGAAGAAATGCCAGATATAGGTGATAGGGATGGAGGCAGCAAACCACATTGCCATGTATGTACCTATGCAAAAATCCTGCATGTTCTTTACATGTACTCCAAAACCTAAAATGCAATAATATATATGTGTGTATATATATATATATACACACACACACATATAGATATATCTGTGTGTGTATATATACATATATCTATATGTGTGTATATATACATATATACGTATATCTATATGTGTGTATATATGTATACATATATATACATATATCTATATGTATATATATATATACAGATATCAATATGTGTGTCTGTATGTGTATATATATATATATATATACACATATATATATAATTGCATTTTAGGTTTTGGGGTACATGTAAAGAACATGCAGGATTTTTGCATAGGTACATACATGGCAATGTGGTTTGCTGCCTCCATCCCTGTCACCTATATCTGTGTGTGTGTGTATATATATATATATATATATATATATATATATACACACATATATGTGCATATATATATATAAAGTTAAAAAAATTAGTGGAATGACATCCTTAAAGTGCTAAAAGATAGCAAATATCAGCTTATAATTTAATATCCAACTAATGTATCTTTCAAAAATGAAGTCAAAATTAGTAAGTATTCATGAAAAGTAGTGATATTTAATTGTTAATAGTCCTATACTAAGGGGAAATACTAAAGAGAGTTATTTAAAGTGACGATATTTCATCACAGATGCGATTGTGGAAGAAAGAAAAAATTCAAACCTTCTGAGGGCACATAAATGTAAACAAACATTAACTAGTGATATCGTTGGGAGACTAAATGTATATTTGGGAGAATAGAATGAGCGTACATTATAATAATATATAATCAAATCGAAATCACAAGATAAAACTTCATATCCATTAAGCTGGCTATTAAAAAAATAATAATAAATAACAACTATCGGTGAGAATATAGCAAACTTGGAATCCTGCACATTGTTCGTGGAAATGTAAGATAGCGCAACTACTGTAAAAAGTAACAGTAATTTTGCACATTTATTTTGTATCTGAGATTTTGCTGAAGTTGTCTATCAGCTTAAAAAGCTTTGGGGCTGAAATGTTTGGGCTTTCTAGATATAGGATCCCATCTTCTGCAAATAAAGGTAATTTGACTTCTCCTGTTCCCATTTTAATATCCTTTATTTCTTTCTTTTACCTGATTGCTCTGGTCAGAACTTCCAGTACTATATTAATAGTAGTGGTGACAGAGGGCATCCTTGTCTTGTGGGGGTTTTCAAGGGGCATGGTTCTAGCTTTTGCCCATTCAGTATTATGTTGGCTGTGGGTCTGTCATATAAGGCTCTTATTATTTTGAGGTATCTTCTTTCAGTACCTAATTTATTGAGAGATTTTTAACATAAAGGAATGTTGAATTTTACTGAGGGCTTTCTCTGCATTTATTGAGATAATCATGTAGATTTCGTCTTTATTTCTGTTTACCTGATGAATTACATTTATTGATTTGCATATGGTAAACCAGCCTTGCATCCTGGGGATGAAGTCAACTTGATCATGGTGGATAAGCTTTTTGATATGCCTCTGGATTTGGTTTGCCAGTATTTTATTGAAGATTTTTTGCATAAGTGTTCATCAGGGATATTGGCCTAAAGTATTCTTTTTTGTTTTATCTCTGCCAGGTTTTGGTATCATGATGATGCTGGCCTCATAAAGTGAGTCAAGGAGGAGTCCCTCCTTTTCAATTGTTTGGAATAGTTTCAGAAGGAATGGTGCTAGCTCTTCTTTGTACCTCTCCTAGAATTTAGCTATAATGTGTCTGGTTTGGGGATTTTTTTGGTTGGTAAGCTATGTATTCTTCAGTTTCAGAACTACTTACTGGTCTATTTAGGGATTTACTTTCTTTCTGATTCAGTCTTGGGCGGGTATATATGTCTAGAAATTTATTCATTTCTTTTAGATTTTCTAGTTTATGTACATACAGGTATTTATAGTATTCTCTGATGGTTGTTTTTGTTTCTGTGAGGTCAGTGGTGACATTCTCTTTATCATATCTAATTACATCTATTTCATTCTTTCCTTTTTATTTATTAATTTTTTTTTTTAAAGAAAGACCAGCTTCTGGATTTGTTGATCTTTTAGAGGCTTTTCATGTCTCTATCTTCCTTAGTTCTACTATCATCTTATTTATTTCTTGTCTTCTGCTAGCTTTCAGATTTGTTTGCTCATGGTTCTCCAGTTCATTTAGTTGTGATGTTAGGTTGCCAATTTGAGATCATTCTAGCTTTTTGATGTGAGCATTTGGTGCTATACATTTCGCTCCTAACACTGCTTTAAGTGCATCCCAGAGATTCTGGTATGATGTCTCTTTGTTCTCCTTACTTTCAAAAAACTTTTTATTTCTGTCTTAATTTCATTATTACATAGAAGTAATTCAGAAGCAGGTTGTTCAATTTCCGTAGTTGTGTGGTTTTAAGAGTTTTTCTCAATATTGAGTTCTAATTTGATTGTGTTGTGATCTGACTGTTATGATTTCAGTTAAGTGCCATATAACAATAAGAAGAATGTATATTCTATTGTTGTGGAGTGGAGTGTTCTGTAGATATCTATCAGATCCACTTGATCCAGAACTGAGTTCAGGTCCTGAATATCTTTGTTAATTTTCTGTCTCAATGATTTGTCTAATACGGTCAGTTATGTGTTAAAGTCTCCCACTATTATTGAGTGGGAGTCTAAGTCTCTTTATAGGTCCCTACGAAATTGCTATATGAATCTGGGTGCTTCTGTATTTGGTGAATAATATTTAAGATAGTTAGATTTGCTTTGTCAATTTAACCCATTACCATTATGTGTTGCCCTTCTTTGTCTTTTTTTTTTTTATATATATTTGTTGGTTTAAAGTCCATTTTGTCAGAAACTAGGATTGCAATCCTTCTTTTTTGTTTTCCATTTGCTTGGTAAATTTTCTTTCATCCCTTTATTTTGAGCCTATGGGTATCTTTGCATGTGAGATGTGTCTCTTGAAGACAGCACACTGATGGGGCTTGACTCTTATCCAAGGTGCTATTTTGTGTCTTTTAATTGGGACATTTAGTTAACTTACATTTAAGGTTAATATTATTATGTATGAATTTGATCTTGTCATCATGAAGTTAGCTGGTCATTTTGCAAACTTGTTTATGTACTCGTTTCATAGTGTCACTGATTTGTGTACTTTGTTGTGTTTGTGTAGTGGCTGGTAACAGTTTTTTTTCTTTCCATATTTAGTACTTCCTTCAGGAGCTCTTGCAAGGTAGGCCTGGTGATGATGAATTTTCTCAGCATTTGCCTGTCTGAACAGAATCTTATTTCTCTTTTGCTTATGAAGCTTAGTTTGGCCAGATATGAAATTCTGGGTTGGAAATTTTTTTCTTTAAGAATGTTGAATATTGGCCCTCAATCTCTTCTGTCTCATAGGGTTTCCACTGAGAGGTCCACTGTTAGTCTGATGGGCTTTCCTTCGTAAGTGACATGGTTTTTCTCTCTGGCTGCCCTTAACATATTTGTTTTCATTGCGACCTTGGAGAATGTGATAATTATGTGTCTTGGGGTTGATCTTCTTGTGGAATATCTTACTGGAATTCTTTGCATTTCCTGAATTTGATGGTTGGACTGTGTTGTTAGGTTGGGGAGGTTCTCCTGGATGATATCCTGCAGTATGTTTTCAACTTGGTTCCATTCTCTCCATCTCCTTTAAGTACCACAATTAGTCACAGGTTTGGTCTTTTTGCATAGTCTTACATTTTTGGATGTTTTTTTCATTTCTTTTTATTCTTTTTTTTCTATTCTTGTCTTCTTGTCTTATTTCTAAAATAGTCTTCAAGCTCTGAGATTCATTTCTCTGCTTGGTCTATTTATCTATTACTACTTGTGATTGCATTGTGAAGTTCTTGTATTGTGTTTTTCAGCTCCATCAGGTCATTTATATTTTTCTCTAAACTGGCTATTTTGGTTATTGGCATGTGTAATCTTTTATCATGATTCTTAGTTTCTTTGCACTGGGTTAGAACATGCTCCTTTAGCTTAGCAAAGTTTGTTATTACCCATCTTCTGAAGCCTACTTCTGTCAATTCATTCATCTCAGCCTCAGCCTAGCTCTGTGCCCTTGCTAGACAGGTATTGTAATCATTTGGAGGAGAAGAGGCACTCTGGCTTTTGGGGTTTTTAACATTTTTGCATTGATTCTTTCTCATCTTTGTGGGTTTATCAACCTTCAATCTTTGAGTTTGCTTACCTTTGAGTGGGGTTTTTTGTGGGGTCTTTTTTACATTGTTGTTATTTTTTTCTTTGTTTTTCTTTTGAAAGTCAGGCTCCTCTTCCTTAAGGCTGCTGAATTTTGCTAGGGGTTCACACCAGAATCAATCACCTTAGACCCTCCTGCACCAGGAGTTATCAACAGTGAAGGCTACAAAACAGCAAATACAGTAACCTGCTCCTTCCTCTGGGGGTTCCATCTAATGGGAGGCATTGACCTGATTCCAGCTGGAATGCTCCTGTAGGAGGTTTTTGGAGATCCCTATTGGGAGATCTCACACAGAGGGGAGGAACAGGATCAGGGTCTCACTTAAAGAAGCAGTCAGACTGCCCTTTGGCAGAGCAGGTGCCCTGAACTACAGGGAAGCCCCCTTGTCCAGACTGACCAGATTATCCAGAGCCAGCAGAAAGGAAAGTCTTTCAGCGGAGCTGCAGATATGGTGTCTGCCCCTTTCCCTGGGGGCTCCATCCCAGAGAGAGATCATAGTTTTGTTCATAAAAACCTGGCTGGAGTTGCTGAAATTCCTGAGAGGAGACCCTGAAGGGTAAGGAGGGATGAATCAGGGTCCTACTTCAACAAGCAGTCTGGTTACAATCTGCTACAGCAGCTACGTTGTGTTGTGGGGAATTCCTCCCAGTCAGGACAACCACCCATTTTCCCTGGATCTGGGCGATTAAAACCAAAGTTTTTAATGTATAATTTTCATTTTCTACTGATCAGTCTTGATTATTATAAAAATAGTTATTTGCTGTAATATAGTGTGCCATTCTTAACATGTAATTGCTGATGATTCCCCTTTAACCCCTTTAATCCCCTTGGTGTTAATTTGACATTAGAAATAGTAAGAAATAAGTAACTTCTAAAAAAATTTCCTGTTTTGTTATTATATTAATGAGTGTGAGTTAGTTTGACCCAATAGGATAGCTTTGAAGCAGGTATAGTCTGCAGCTAAATATTTGACTAATATTCTAGACTCCAAACTTTTATTTTACTCCTTGGGTGTTTCTGTAAATTATAAAATTACATGTTTGAATACCTTCGAAACTTTAACTTATGATATATTTATATACATGATTTACTCAGAATCTTGATAATCATCTTTCTGCTCTTTATAAGAATTACCATTTGATTTTGATTGCACTCAGTATTTAAATACGTGGTGTGGTAAAACTGACAAAACAATAGGCAACAAGAAAAATGCAATGTGGAGATTCTTCTATTTTACTTTGATATTATAATTATCTGTTGTATCTTATAACAAGGTACTGCATGTGTAACATTGGAAAATTATTGTGAAAAGTCAAACTGTAAATTGTGCTCATAGCATTACTTCTATGAGAACGAAACTCACATAAATGAATTGCAGTTCTTGCACTTACAACCAGACTAGGAGAGGTGTTTGAGAAGAGTCTTTTAAACAGAAAAACATCAGCTTATCTTTTTCAGGAGCTGAGTATCAGCTAGTAACTGATTCAATTGAAATATTGATAAGTCTTAAATCAATTAAAATGATCATTTTTAGTGTTTTGGCTTAAAGGATTAAATTTTGGAAACAGGAAGAGGGTAGATTAAAAATACACAAGACTTTCCACAAATATATTTCAATGAAAGAAAATTAAGAATTTGTGAACCACAAAGTGCCAACCACTGTATTTCTAAATCTCCATGAAGAGATGTTGGTCAAAATCCAGACTTTGAGTACACTTCTTGTGAACATTCCAAAAGGAGAAAAGAACAGGCTATTGGACATTAGAAAAAGGGGTATCTTTGCTATGTGCTAGAAGAAATCTTAGCAAAATTGTTTCCCTTAGAGCCAGTTAATGCTGAAAGCAGAAATTTGTTGTCTACCTAAAAAATTTCCAAAATAAGTTGTTGAAGTTATGGTCCTATTTATTTTGTTGTTTACAACAAAATTTGAGAGGAAAAAGAGAAATTGAGATAAGAACTTGTAAATAAAAAAAAAAAGGAAGGACTTGACAATTTTAAATATTCTCAGGCTCTCCAGATAGCAAGGAATGCTAACATTCTGAAAAGGTTTCGAAATAACTTAACCAAATAAGGCTAAGAACAAAAGGCAGGAGTGAGACTGAATGAACTTGTTTTAAAATTTCAGAAAGACAGAAACATGGACATGATAGTTACACAAAGGACTATTTGAAGAGATTAAGAGTATACCTTGTGGACTTTTCAACCAAACCATAGAATTTCTAGGAAGCCTATAAAGGATGTCCGCAGACTTGTCAGCAGAAGTCCAAGACATAAGAGCTTATATTAAAAGCAATCTGTAGGCATGGCTTTTATATAACTGAGTGAGCCACAGGGATATTTTTCATGAGACCCACAAAATATTTGAGAGTTATTTCAGCAAAGACATTACCAACTTGGATCAAAAAAGACAGAGAGTACAAAATGAAAGGATACTGTTTTGTTCCCCCAGGTCTGCTGACAGAAGACAAGCAAAACTACTCAGCTGCAAATACTTGTTGGCTTCCATGAAAAAGAAAGAGGGCAGAACAAACAGCACAGAGAGTGGAGCCCAGAGCAACATGGAACTATTTGCAGGCCTTAAATTCCAACCAAGGAACTCTGGACATTTACCCAGCTGGATTTCAGCATGGCTATTGATTAGTGACTATTTTGTGCCTTCACTGCCCTCCATTTTTGAATAAGAATGTCTGTAACTGTTATCCTATGACTGTGCCACCATTGTATTCTGAGTTTGGAGGGCAAATAACTTGCTGGGTTTGCTTTCCAGATTGTCAGATAAAGATTACTATATTGAAGGAATCTCATGAACATGTGGAACTATTTTAGATGACGGGTTCTGATCATAGGTTTTAATAGGATTACAGACTTGAAGACTTGAAAGGGAATGAATGTATTTTTGCATGTAGGAGGAATGTGGATGGAGACTCTGGAGTGCACTCCATGATCTTCAACATACAGTGTCCTTGTGCTTTCTTGATTCCCTCCCTTTAAATGGAAATGGAACCTGTGACCTGCTTGTAACAAACAGATCACAGGAAGGGTGGTTTATGCAATTACCTCAACCTGATGGTATTATGTAAGATTATATTTTATCTTTCAAGAAGATTTTTGTCTTTCCCTTGGAGATTTTAAGAAACAAGCTCTCATAATGTGAGCTGCTACATAGGAAGGAACCAAGGACAGCCTGTGGCTGACAGAACGAACCTAAAACCTCAGTTCAGCAGCTGGCATGGTCTGATATTTGCCTCCTCCCAACATTTATATGTTAAAATCCTGAACTCCAAAGTGATAGTGTTAGGAGGTGAGGCCTTTGAAAGGTCATTCTGTCATAAGGGTGTAATAGAATTAGCGCCCTTTCAAGAGAGACTTTCGACAGACCCCTTTCTCCTTCCATCACATGAGAATACATTGAGGTGACAGCTATAAAATAGAAAATGCGTCCACTGCAGACACCAAATCTATTGGCCGGGTTGATTTTGGCCTTCCCAGCTTCCAGAATTATAAGAAATAAACTTCTATCATTTATAAGCTACTCAGTTAGTGATATTATAGCAGAACAAAGAGATTATGAAAGTATCCCATGGAAACTGAGTTCTGTTGGAAACCACGTGTTTGGAAATGACCCCTTCCCTACTCAAACCTCAGATGAAATCACAACCCTGGGCAATACTGTTATTGTAGCTTTGAGAGACCTGAAGCAGAAGACCCAGATAAACTGTTCTGGGACTCCTGACCCACAGAAACTATGAGATAATAAATGTATTAACTTATTATTTAGAAATTATTTTTATAGCTTTAGTGGTATAAGTGTTTTTTTGTTTTTGTTACATGGATGAGTTTTATAGTGGTGAAATCTGGGATTTCAATGCACTCATTGTTATTCAGGTAGTGTACATTGTGCCCAATACCTAGTTTTTTATCCCTCATCCAAGTCCCATCCTCCCTTGTTTTGAGTCATTGATGCCCATTATTTCACTCTGTATGTCTTTGTGTAGCCATAGCTTAGCTCTCACTTAGAAGTGAGAATCTACAGTGTTTTTTGATTCCTGAGTTACTTCACACAGAGTAATAGCTTCAAGTTTCATCCAAGTGTTTGGAAAAGACATTATTTCGTTCTTTGTTATGGCTGAATAGTAGTCCATGGTATGTGTGAATGCATGTGTGTGTGCATGTGTGTGTGTGTGTGTATGTGTGTATACACACATATCATGAACTACTACTCAGCCATAACAAAGAAAGTATATCACATTTTCTTTACCCACTCATTGCATTTTCTTTATCCTCTCATTGGTGGCTGGGCATTTAGGTTGATTACATTTCTATGTAATTGTTAATTGTGCTGTAATAAACATATGGATGCACATGTCTTTTTAATACACTGACTTTTCCTTTGGGCAGATACTCAGTAATGGGATTACTGGATTGAATGGTATATCAACATTTAGTTCTTTGAGAAATTGCCACACTGATTTTCATAAAGGTTGTACTAATTATATGTGTACCAGCAAGGTATAAGCATTCCCTTTTCATCACTTTCATGTGAACATCTATTTTTTTTTTTTTTGGCTTTTTAATAATGACTATTCTGGCTGGGGTAAGATGGCTTCTCACTGTGGGTCTAATTTGCACTTACCTGGTGATTAAAATGTTGAGCACGTTTTCACAGATTTTTTTGCCCATTTGTATATTTTCTTTTAAGAAATTTCTATTTATGTCATTTGCCCACATTTTAATGAAATTATTTGTTTTTTTCTTGCTGATTTCTATGAGTTCCTTGTAGATTCTAGATATTAGTCCTTTGTTAAAGGCATAACTTTCAAATATTTTCTCCCATTTTATAGGTTGTCTGTTATCTCTGATGATTACATATTTTGCTGTGCAGAAGTTCGTTAGTTTAATTAGGTCCCATTTATTTATTTTTATTTTTGTTGTATTTGCTTTTTGAGTCTTAGTCAGAAATTATTTGCTTGGGCCAATCTACAGAAGAGATTTTCCTAGGTTTTCTTCTAGATTTGTTATTGTTTCAGGCATTAGATTTAAGTCTTTAATCTATTTTGAGTTAACTTCTGTATATTATGAGAGGCAGAGATCCAAGTTCAATTCTTCTGCAGGTGGTGATCCAATTTCCCAGCACCATTTATTGAATAGGGTGTCCTTTGCCCAATTTATGCTTGGTATGCTCTGTTGAAGATGAGTTGGTTGTAGGTAGTTGGCTTTACTTCTGGGTTCTTTATTTTGTTTTCTTGGTCTATGTATCCATTTTTAAAAATTAGTACATGCTGTTTTGTTTACTATAGCCCTGTAATATAATTTGAAGTCAGGTCATATAATGCCTCCAACTTTGTTCTTTTTACATATAATTGCTTTGGCTATTTGGCCTTTGCTTTCTGTATGAATTTTAGGATTATTTTTCTAATTCTGTGAAAAAAAAATGATGTTGGTAAATTGATAGAAATTGTATTATATGTATAGATTACTTTGGGAAAAAGTTATTTTTATAATATTGATTGTTACTATCCATGCACACGTGATTTATTTCCATTTGTTTCTGACATCTATAATTTCTTTCAGCAGTGTTTTGTAGTTCTCTTTGTAGGGTCTTTTACTTCGTTGGTTAAGTATTTTCCTAGGTATTTTTTTTTACTTTTTGTAGCTTTTATAAAATAAGTTGAGTCCTTTATTTGAGTCTCAGCTTGGTTGTTAACATTTTTTCTTTCATTTCAACCTTGTAGAATCTGATGATTATGTGTCTTGGGGTTGATTTTCTTGTGGAGTATCTTATTGGAATTCTCTGCAATTCCTGAATTTGATGGCTGGACTGTGTTGTTAGGTTGGGGAAGTTCTCCTGGGTGATATCCTACAGTATGTTTTTCAACTTATTCCATTCTCCCCATCTCTTTTAGGTATCACAATTAGTCATAGGTTTGGTCTTTTTTGCATTGTCTTATATTTTTGGAGGTTTTATTCATTTCTTTTTATTCTTTTTTCTCTATTCTTGTCTGCTTGTCTTATTTCCAAGGCAAGATGAATTCTTGTCTTCTTGTCTTATTTATTATATAGTCTTCAAGCTCTGAGATTCATTTCTCTACTTAGTCTATTTATCTATTACTGCTTATGATTGCATTGTGAGGTTCTTGTATTGTGTTTTTTAGCTCCATCAGGTCATTTGTATTTTTCTTTAAACTGGCTATTTTGGTCATCAGCACCTGTAATATTTTATCATGATTCTTAGTTTCTTTGCACTAGGTTAGAACATGCTCCTTTAGCTCAGCAAAGTTTGTTATTACCCATCTTCTGAAGCCTACTTCTATCAATTCATCCATTTCAGCCTCGGCCCATTTCAGTGCCCTTGCTAGATAGGTGTTGCAATCATTTGGAGAAGAGGCACTCTGGCTTTTGGGGTTTTTAACATTTTTGCATTGATTCTTGATTTCACTGTTTACCCAAAAATCATTTAGGAGCAGATTGTTCAATTTTTATGTATTTGTGTGGTTTTGAGGATATATTATGGAATTGATTTCTAGTTTTAATCTACTGTGGTATGAGAGGATGCTTGATGTGATTTAAATTTTTAAAAATTTATTGAGATTTGTTTTGTGGCCTAGTATGTGGCCTGTTTTGGGGTAGACTGTTCCATAAATATCTGCTAGGTCCATTTGTTCTAGAGTGAAGTTTAACTCCCGTGTTTATTTGTTGACTTTCTGCCTCAATGATTTGTCCAGTTCTGTCAGTGGAATATTGAAGTTCCCAGTATCATTCAGTTGCTAGCTATTCCTTTTTTAGTTCTAGTAGTCATTGTTTTACTAATTTGGGAGCTCTGATGCATATATATTTAGCATCATATATATGTTACATTTTGTTGTGCAATTGATCCTTCTATCATTATATAAGGACCTTTTGTCTTTTTTTGTAACTGCTCTTGCTTTAATGGATACAAAAGAGGCTTGATACAAGAGGCTATTCCTGCTCACTTTTCATTTCCATTTGCATGAACTATGTTTTCCACCCTTTTACCTTGGGTAAATAAGAATCATTATGTACTAGGTGGTGTGTCTCCTGAAGACAGAAGATAACTGGTCTGTAATTTTTATGCCTTCAGACAATCTGTATTTTTTTGAGTGGAACATTTAAAGCATTTATACTCCACATAATATTGAGACATGAGGTATTGTTTGTCATCATGATGATTGTTACCTAGTGACTTTGTTTTCCTCATTGTGTTGTTATTTTATAAGCCTTGAGAAGTTTATGCTTTCAGGAGGTTCTATTCTGGTGCATACTGGTGATTTGTTCAAGACTTAGCATCACCTTTAGTATTTCCTATAGGACTGGTCTAGTAATGAAAAATTCAATTGGCATTTATTTGAGACAGACTTTATTTCTCTCTCATTTATAAAATTTGTTTTGCTAAATACAAAATTCTTGGCTGACAGTTTTTGTGTTTAAGGACAATATAAAAAATACCTCAATCTCTTCTGTAGTTTTAGCTCCCTCAGTTTTCTGCTGTGAAGTCTGTGTTAATCTGACACATTTTCCTTTATAGGTTGCCTCATTTTTTTTTTTTTTTTTTTTTTTTTTTGATACAGAGTCTAGCTCTATCACCAAGTTGGAGTGCAGTGGTGCAATCTTAGCTCATTGCAACCTTCATCTCCCAGGTTCAAGCAATTTCACTGCCTCAGCCTCCTGAGTAGCTGGGACTATAGGCACACATCACATCTGGCTAATTTTTTTATTTTAGCAGAGACAAGGTTTCACCATGGACAGGATGATCTCAATCTCCTGACTTCATGATCCATCCATCTCGGCCTTCCACAGTGCTGGGATTGCAGACATGAGCCACCACGCTGGGCCTAAAGGTTGACCTCATTCTTTTTTCCCACTCTTCTTAGGATTATTTCCTTCACATTGACTTTAGATAGCCTGAAGATTGTAAGCCTTGGCAATATTTTTTTGCAATGATTCTCCCAGGAGTTTTTTGAGCCTCTTATAGTTTAGTGTCTAAATTTCCAGCAAGTCTAGGAAGTATTCTTCAACTATTCCCTCAAATAGGTTTTTCAAAATTTCCAAGTTTTTCTTTTTTCACAGGAACACCTATGATTCCTAGGTTTGGCTGTTTTGCATGATCCCATATTTCTTGAAGAACTTTTTCATTACTTTAATTCTTTTTTCTCTATCTCTGTGTTACTGAACTAATTTGAAAGCCTTGTCATCAAGCTCTGAAAATCTATCTTCTGCTTGGTCTAGCCTATTGTTAAAACTTTCCACTGCATTTTGTAGCTTCCTAAATGTGTCTTTTATTTCCAGAACTTCTGATTATTTTGTTGAAATATCTATCTCTATAGCAAATTTTTCATTCATATTTTGAATTGATACTTTTATTTCTTTATCTTGGTTGTCACTTTTCTGTTGTATTTGATTAAGTGAATAATCAACCTTTTGAATTATTAATGTGTTATTTCAAAGATTTCATCTTGGTTTGGATTCAACTGTTATTGAGAGTTAGTGTGATCTTTTGGGGATGCTGTAGAACTCTGGATTTTTTCTTTCTTTTTTTTTTTTTTCAATATTGCCAGAATTATTTTCCTGGTTTCTTCTCATTTGGGTAGAATATTTCTTTTAATTATTTTTGAATTTATTTTTAATTCAAACATTTCTTTAGCTTTTTCTTTTTAAGGATGTAATTTTACTGTTTATTATTTATTATCACTTAGCTTGGCTCAGAGTGCTTTGCATGATTATAGAGAAACTTAGTGTAATGACTGTTCAGATGCTGGTTTTAGTAGCTATGTGCTAAGTGTGTGAGTAGACTCATTGTCTCCTTTGGGACTGGAATGGCAGAGATCTCATGCACCTTACCTTGTCCCTCAGTGGTATGCCCTTTAAAAACATTTTCCCCAAAAATGTATTCTCTGTGTTGAACAGTTTAGGCCAGTAGAAAGTACCCATGGGTTAAAACAAAACAAAGCAACTGTGGCTAAAGTAGGTTGGTACATGCAATACCCAATGGTTGGCAACAGTCCCAGCATTGACAGAGGCAGCTAGGGAAGCTCTCATTGAAATGCACTGAGGTCTTTTCAGGGGGTATGAAGAGAGCCACAACAGCTCTCCTTCCAGGACAGCAGGAAAGCAATGCACCTCCAAGTCACATTGACCCAGTTTTCCAGCTATTCAGATCAAACAAATGCCTCTTTTCATTTGCCAGAATATTGATGTACCCTATAGAATGGGATTGCAACTCCCCTTCTGTGCAAACCTGAACCTAAGGGTCACTCCTCTTGTGGGGATGTAGTCACCCTAAGTTTTCCAGAAAGGCTTTCTACAGACTCACCCCTGAAGAGTTCACATAGGAGAAGCCCAGGAGTGTCTTCAGTGGTGGGTGGGGGGAGAATAAGTCCCATTCTCCAAGGTCCTTCATAAGCATTAGGGATTCTTGGCTGTTGTGTGAGACCTCAGACTTTCCCTACTGAGCCTAAAACTGAACCTGTGCCTCCGTTGAAAAAAAAAAAAAAACTCATAAGAGGAAAGAAAGTCCAGAGACACTGGGCCTGCTGTCTAGTTTCTTTTGTCCTATGGGGTGGTCCCTTGATGCCGTGCATTTCCCTTTTTCCTAGGAGTAGCAGTCCCTGAAGGCTAGGCAGTATCTAGATGCCCAGTGGGGCTGCCATGCTTCAGGATGGTGCTATCGAATATCTGCATGGGATTCAGTTATGTAATTGGTTCTCTAGTCTCTCAGCATCAGGTACCAGCACAGGTTCTGATGGGGTAGGAGAATGACATAGATTCTTTAAGATTTTTTGGTTATAAATAGCTTTAATGTGTTGGTTACCTCAAATGCAAGCTGTAGGAGTAATGTACAGATTCAAGAACTCCTGGTTAGCCAGGGTGATGTAGGCAATGCTAATAGCTACAGTGGTGCAAAAGTTTTCTCCTAAGTAAGCACCGTTACTGTTTTTGCAGATGTTGTAGTGGTCTGTGCCAGTTGGCTTCCAGCTGGGAGGTGATGCTTTCCAAAGAGCACCAGCTGTGATGGTAACAGCAAAATTTGTGCTTGTCTTATGTTACACAGTGGAAGTATTCTGATGCCTCTGGCAATGGGCAGGTCCATGGAGCTCTCAAGGTAGTGTAATGTGTTATATTACATTTTGAGGGCAAGTAGAGGGGCAAAGCTGATGGGGGCTTGGTTATACAATTCTGGCTCCCCACATATGGGTTGATATAATTTGAATGCGTGTTTCCGGTCAATCTCATATTGAAATGTAATCTCACATATCATACTGAAATCTCATATTAAAATGTAATCCCCAGTGTTGAAGGTGGGGCCTGGTGGGAGATGATTAGAGCATGAGGGCAGGTTTCTCCTAAGTGGTTTTGCACTACCTGTGTTGGTACTGTCCTTGCAATGGTCAGTGAATTCTTATGAGAGCTAGTTATTTAAAAGTGTGTAGCACCGTTCCCCTCACTCTTGCTACTGCTTTTATCATGTAACATACCTGCTTCCCCTTTGCCTTTCACCATGATTAGAAGCTTCCTGAGGCCTTCCCAGAAACAGATGCTGCTATGCTTCCTTTATGGCCTGAAGAACCATTAGCTCATTAAATCCCTTCTCTTCATAAATTATTCAGTCTCGGTATTTTTTTACTGCAATGCAGAAAATTGATATCAAGAATGTGGCATTTCTGTAAAGATATCTGTAAATGTGGAAGCAGTGTTGTAACTGGGTAATGGGAAGAGGGCTCAGAAGAAGATAAATAAGAGAAATTTTGGAACTTCTTCAAGACTGGTTAAATGGTTATAACCAAAATTCCGATGGTCATATGGACAATAAAGTCCAGGCTGATGGGGGTCTCAGAGGGAAAGGAGAAACAGAAACGTCTTGTGAACTAGAGCAAAGGTCATGCATGTTATCCCTTAGCAAATAACTTGGCTAGGTTGTGTTCATGTCCTAAGGATATGTGAAAGTCTTAACTTGAGAATGATGACCTAGGATATCTGACAAAAGACATTGCTAAGCAGGAAAGTATTCAAGAAGTAGTGTGGCTATTTCTAACAGCCAATGCTCAGATGCAGGAACAAAGAAATATGTTGGAATTTATATTTAAAAGGGAAGCAGCATTTACATTTAAAATGGAAGTGTAAATTATCCTATCTTGGGTATTTCTTTATAACAATGCTAGAACAGATTAATACATAGGGGCAAGCATGGCCACATGGGAGAAAAGAAAAGCCCATTTTCAGTGGAGGAATTCAAGTGGGCTGCAGAAATTTGCAAAAGTAAAAAGAAGCCAAGTGCTAATAATTGAGACAATGGGAAAAAGACCTTGAAAGCATTTCAGAGAACTTCCCAGCAGCCCCTTCCATCACAAGCCCAAAGTCTAGGAGGACTGAATAGTTTTGTGGGACAGGCCCAGGACTCTGCTGCCCTGCACAGCCTGGGGACACTACTGCCTGTATCCCCGCCACTCTAGCTCCAGCTGTGGTTCAAAAGGGCCCAGGCACAGCTTGGTGATTGCTTCAGAGGATGTGAGCCATAATCCATGGTGAGCTCACATGGTGTTAAGCCTGTGGTTGCATAGATTACAATAGATAAGAATTGGGTGCCTCTGCCTAGGTTTCAGAGGATGTATGGAAATGTGTGAGTGTTTCAGGGAAAAGCCTTCTGTAGGGGCAGATGCCTCACAGAGAATCTCTACTAGGGCAATGTAGAAGAAAAATGTGGGGTTGGCACCCCCACAGGGTCCCCACTCGGGCACTGCCTAGTGGATCTGTGAGAAGAACACCACCATCCTTCAGACTGTAGAATGGTAGATCCATCAGCATTTTGCAGACAGCATGTGGAAAAGCCACAGGCATTCAACTACAATCTGTGAAAGCAGCTGCAAGGGATGAACCCTGCAAAGCCACAGAAACAGAGCTGCCCCAGGCCTTGGGAACCCGCCCCTTGCATTAGTGTGACCTGGATATGAGACATGGAATCAAAGAAGATGATTTTGGAGCTTTAAGAGTTAATGACTACCTTACTGGGTTTCAGACTTACAGAGGGCCTGCAGTCCCTCTCTTGTGGCCCATGTCTTCATTTTGGATCAGGAGTATTTTCCCAATACCTATATTCCCATTGTATCTTTTACATAACTAACTTGTTTTGATTTTACAGGCTCAAAGGCAGAAGAGATTGCAAGGATCTTTGAACTGACTGCACCATGGACTACACCATAGTCAAGCCATGGTGACCCCTGTGACCCTCATGTACACCTCCACATGGCCTGCCAGGGCCAGAAATTCTGAGGTAACAGGAAAACTGCAAAAGGAGAATAGGCAGCTCCTGTAGTGCCTGATTAACCAACCTTGTGACATTCCACTGCTGTTCCTGCGTCAACTGCTAAGTCAACCTTGTGACAATGAACCCTGTGACACCCCAACCTCCCCAGCTTGCAAAAAAACCTCCCTAAACTGTAACTTTCCATTGCCTATCCCCTATCTATAACACCAGCTCCCATCCTACCACACTCTTCTGACTCTCTTTTCAGACTCAGTCTGCTCACAACTGAGTAAATCAATAGCCTTGCTGCTCACACAAAGCTTGCCTAGGTGGTCTCTTCGTTCAGAGCACACTTAACAGACATTAGCCTTGTCTCAGATGAGATTTTGGACTTTGGTGTTTTGAGTTAATGCTAGAATGAGTTAAGACTCTGGAGATAATTGGGAAGGCATGACTGTATTTTGAAATGTGAGACAAGTATGACACTTGCGGGGGGAAGACTGAGCCGATGTAGTTTGGATGTGTGCTCCTGCTCAAATTCCACACTGAAATGTTATCCTGAATGTCAGAAGTAGGGCCTGGTGGGAGGTGATTGGATCATGGGGGCAGGTTTCTCATGGATGGTTTTAACACCATCCCCCTTGGGACTGTCCTCACAAGAAAGAGCCAGTTCTTGTGAGACCAGGTCATTTAAAACTGTGTAGCACCTCTCCACCTTGTTCTCTTGCTCCTGCTCTCACCATGTGATGTGTCTGCTCTGTCTTCACCATGTTGTTTCCTGAGGCCTCCTAGAAGCAGATGCTGCTGTTATTTCTGTACACCCTGAAGAACCATGAGCCAATTAAACCTGTTTTCTTTATAAATTATCCTCTCTCAGGTATCTCTTTATAACAATGCTAGAACAGACTAACACACAGGGGCCAGCAGTGAGACCACTGGGAATCAGAAGACAGCTGCCTGTGCAACATAAAAGAGTACACATGGGGGCTGGCATGATGGTGCACACTTGTAATCTCAGCATTTTAGGAGGCTGAAGAGGGCAGATCACTTGAGGTCAGGTGTTTGAGACCAGCCTAACCAACATGGTGAAACCCGAAATCTAATAAAAATAGAGAAAATTAGCCAGGCGTGGTGGTAGTTGCCTATATCCCAGCTATTAAGGAGGCTAAGGCATGAGAATTGTTTCAACACAGGAGGCAGAAATTGCAGTGAGCCGAGATCTCACTGCTGCATTCTAGCCTGGGTGACAGAGTGAAATACCGTCTCAAAGAAAAAAAAAAAAAGAGCGGAAAATAATGCAGATGGAAAGCAGGCGGCAGTACGCCCCACTCAGCTCTCTTGCTCTTGGTAAGGCTGGTCTCATACGCACAGTGTTCTGCGAGCAGCAGCTAGCTAGCTTCCGAGTAGCCTGCACTCAGTACTCCAAACTGCCACAGACCATAAGCTTTCCCAACTGAGACAAAAACAGTGACTTTCAGGCTGTGATCCTCCTGGTCCACCCTCAAAGGACAGGTGCCAGGCTGCAGTTAGAAAGTGGTGACAGCACACTTCCCGCTCCTCTCTTGGTTCCAGCCAAGGGGGTTCATCCCCATTTGAGATTATTTTGCAAATCTCAATTCGGAACTTCAGTCAACCTATAAGAACCACCTGAGCGAGCTGGCACACTTCCAGGAGGTCACCTGTGAAGTAGCATTGGAATGATTTTTCTACATCTCTGCTGGAGTCTGAGAGTACACACAAATGCTGCTGCTTCTCACACTCTCCCCACTGCTCACTCAATCAGCTCCAGCACTGAACAGGGCTAAGGCATTTCCCTGCTGCCTGGGTTGTCCTGCTCCTCAGTCGGAGCATGTGTCATGAAGGCAGTTTCTCCTCTCTCACATTCTAAGACACAGTTTTCTGCCTCACTCATGGTGTAGGTTGCTGTGTGCTGTTTCTTTCACAAAGTCTGTAGTTTCTTTCCGTTTTTCTGTTAAGTTCCTCTGTTGTTTCTTGGAGGCGGGGAGGAAACGCACAGCATGAATCTTTGCACACTATTTTGTACTTCCAAGTGGCAGAGGCATGCTAACCATGCCCCAACCCACCATCATGGAAACAGAATTAAACAAAGAAAAGACAAGTACATTATTGTGATATGAAATGTTGGTGGCAATATGTGTCAAATACAAAATTACAGCAAATTTAAAGATCTTAATCGGTTTTTACTTTTGATACTAGAATTGTTCTAATAGGCTGAGCAAAGGACATTATTTCATAGACAATAAAGGGCTGAGGAAAGTGGATATAGAAAACAAAAAATGAATTGGTTGATTCAAAGTTACTTTTCTTATAAAGATTAAAGCAGAAGAAACTTTCTTATCACATCACCTAAAACTAGCCTGTTTGGGAATTTGGCTAGCATTTATCTTTCCCCTAACGTCCTGGAAAGTCAGAAGAATATCTTTTGGGTTGGAGGTGTACTTCAGCATGAATAATTTTTTTATTTTTGGGCTGTTGAACCTAACATAGGAGCTCAGTCCAAACCAATGGCCTCCTAGAAATATTATTTAGCATAAGTTGGCTAGGCACGGTGACTCACACCTGTAATCCCAGCACTTTGCAAAGCTGAGGTGGGCGAATCATTTGAGGTCAGGAGTTCAAGACCAGTTTGGCCAACATGGTAAAACGCGGGGAGAAGCAGCAAAGGAACAAGGACTTACAGAGTGCCTAAATAAATTGGTTATGAGTAACATACAAACTGTGAACAACAAACCATGGAAAACTGTGAAAGGCCTCCGAGCAGGCAAACTTCTCCATGCCTCATGTTCTGGTGCATGGTGACGTAAGCTCTGTTACCATAAACATTGTCCTCAAGGATGTAAAACCCCTGCGTAGCACTAAGATGTAACCAGACTTGTAGGCTCTTTGTGAGGCCTGAGTTCTACCAGTTGCACATAGATAATAGGCTAAAAAGATACCATATTTTTGTTTTGTGAAACTCCCAAACCACCACTGTTATAAACCTTTAGTATGACACACCAGCTCTGGTTTGCTGATTCAGTTCTGGCTCACTGATTTACCCCACCGTCACATCACCTTCTCCCCACCATCACTCCACTGCCTCCCTATAGATCAAAGTGATTGTAACCAATAAATACTGTGGGAGATGAAAGTTCGGAGCCTTCACTGTTTCCACTACAAGTGATGGCCCCCTGGTCCCACTTTTTACATTCTTAACCTGTCTTTTTCTCATTCTTTTGTCACCACCAAACACAAGGTACCCATGGGTGGAGTGTGGGGCTGGTTCCCTACAGTAAAACCCTGTGTCTACTAAAACAAACAAACACACACACACACACACACACACACACACACACACACACACACAATACCTGGGCATGTTGGTTCACATCTGTAATCCCAGCTACTCAGGAGGCTGAGGCAGGAGAATTGCTTGAACCTGGGAGGCAGAGGTTGCAGTGAGCTGGGATTGCTCCACTGTACTCCAGGCTGAGTGACAGAGTGAGATTCTTTCTCAAAATAAATAAACATTATTTAACATAAGTTATGCAGTGATGCATAAGTCATGCACAGATGCTAGTATATTAAAAAATGACATTATATTTATGAGCTATACGGATGTGACCACTAATTGCTATTAACAGCCTTAAGCATCTTAAATCTCTGAGATAATCATGCTGATGATAATAACGTTTATATAGCACTGAATGTGTTTGAATTATTGCTATAAGCAGTTAACATATATTACCTGTTTTAATTATTGCCAAGTCCCCATTCTGTAAGCAAAAATATTGAGATGCAAAGAAGTTGAGAAATGTCCCCAAAGTCACATGGCTTATGATTTTTTTGTCCCTTTTTTGCTATATAATATTTATCTAATGCTTAACCTAGTTTAGTGGACTGCTCATATTTTTTAATAGTTTTTACTTTATCCTGTTACATATTCCAAGGGATAGACTGAGACATCATGAGCAAATACCTTTAACTTTAAATCTGTGACTATGTGAATATTTCAGCATGAAGTTATAGGAGGAAAAGCTTAATGATCCTCAGCAAGAATTATTATGCCAAAGTATTGCAGAAACTCAGAAAAGGTGGAGAGGAGATTCCAGATATGTAGTAATAGGTTACAGTAAATCCAAGGATATTAGATTCGATTGTTAGAGTGAAATAGAAGTGTTCATACAATTAATGTTAAAAATTAGCCTTTTTTTGCATTATAAATTCTGCAAGATAATAAAATATCATCATAATTAGGCCAAAAAAGGTTGCAGAAAGCACACCACATACACTTATTTGAAGAGCATAATTTGAACAACATGTTTTGCTTTGCCTGTGAAGAAATAACATGTAATAAATATATTATCCTGGATCAACCAGGCTTTCAGCTCTCGCTGATGTTTGTCTCAACCACAATTAAATTTTTAGTGAATAAAATACCTGCTGGAATATGTATTTTTCCTGCCTAGGCTTATGCTAACTGTTTATGATTAATACGCTTCAGAAACCAATGATTGTAGAATGAATATGACGTTTAACATAAGCCTGAATGGGAATTCATGACCCAGATAACATCAACATGCTGACAATGCATGCCAGTATCTTGCTATACAACTCTTTTTTTGACACATCTAGGCTGTGTCAAAATGAGTATCATCTGTACTCTGCAGGTGGCCTCTAGGCATACTGAGAAAAAGAATGTGTGCATATACACAGGACATATTTTCATCTTCTCATTAATCATCTAGGAATTGTGTGAAAAATTTTTGTAATAGCAGTGTAATAAACGGACTGATTTAGATTTTAGTTAAAATAACAAGTACAACACATTTCAAATGTACAGGTTTTGTTTTTTTTTTTTTTTTTTTTTTTTTTTTTTTTTGAGATGGAGTTTCACTCTTGTTACCCAGGCTGGAGTGCAATGGCACGATCTCGGCTCACTGCAACCTCTGCCTCCTGGGTTCAAGCAATTCTCCTGCCTCAGCCTCTCGAGTAGCTGGGACTACAGGCATGTGCCACCATGCCCAGCTAACTTTTTTTGTATTTTTAGTAGAGACGGGGTTTCACCATGTTGACTAGGATGGTCTCGATCTCTTGATCTCGTGATCCAACCGCCTCGGCCTCCCAAAGTGCTGGGATTATAGGAGTAAGCCACCGTGCCTGGCCTGTACAGAATATTTTTAAAGGGACTACAAACTGACTGTCACACATATTAACATGTTTGACATAAACTTAATGTTTTTAATAAAAACTTCACAGATTCAATGAACCATTGATGTCTTCTATTCTTTCTCTCTTAAGAGGTAATCATGACTAAAATCTATAGGTATTCTCCCTATCCATATTTTATCCATTTGGTGTATTTACTGCTATCATTAAATATATTTGCATTTTTATGATATTATAAAAATGATATAGTACATGAATTGTTTCATACTTCCTTTATTGACTCTATGCTCTTGATAATTATCTACAATATATCTAAATATGTCTGTTTATTATTGCATGGCACTCCTTTCCTTATTGTGACATATATTTCAATATTCCCCTTTTGAAGATCATTTATGTAGTTTTTTTTGCCTATTAAAATATATCTTCAAAAAAAAAAACATCAACAGTTGTGTATTCTAGTGATAGGTCTTCAAAACTGAAATTAGTATACAAGGGAGATACATATTTTCTATTGTACCAGATAATATAATAATAATATCTAAGTCATTATAACAGATGACATGGTTAGTAGAAAACTAATGTCATTTAATTTTCTGTATTTACACAAAAACTAAAAAAATAAAAATAAACATAAGTTGGGAGTGGTGGCTCATGCCTGTAATCTTAGCAGTTTGGGAGGTCAACGCAGGCAGATCATGAGGTTAAGAGTTTGACACCAGCCTGGCCGACATGTTGAAACCCTGTCTCTACTAAGAATACAAAAATTAGCCACGCATGTTAGTACATGCTATAATCCCAGCAACTCAGGAAGCGGAGGCAAGAGAACCACTTGAAGCCAGGAGGTGGAGGATGCAGTGAGCTGAGATCACACCATTGCACTCCAGCCTGAGCAACAGAGCAAGACTCCATCTCAATAATAATAATAATAATAAACATAAACAAAAATTTGAATTGAGCCAATAGAAATTGTGAAATACATGTTATGTTTGTTCTATAATTTATTATGCTTTACTACAAGTGACATTAAACATGTTTCCCTATGTTCATTTTACAATTTAGGTTAACTTTGAGGTAACCATCCATCTAACTTGCCTTTTTAATTTTTCTGCCTAAATTTATTCACATATTTAAAATATTTATATATCTTGGATACTTATCATTGATTATTTTGTCTGCAAATATAGCTTTATACTCTCTCACTTATCTTTTAACTTTTTTGCAGTCATATTTTACCATGTAAAATTTGAAAGCATTCATTTTATCAAAATTTATTATTGTTTATAATTTTTGGTTGTCTGTAACTTGTGTTACTATTCTACTGCAAATAAAATAACTAGATTACTCTTATTCTAAAATTTTTTCTATTTATTTTTAGGCCTTTTTATCTATCTGGAATATATCTTTCTGTGCATGGTGTATCATTGAAATCTAACTATATCTCTCTATATGCATCCACATGAGTGTACACAGATACATTTACAGACTCATGTACATATACACAAATATATGTCTATTTTAAGAAAATGGAGATGTCTTGCTCTAGAATCACATATTTTCTAACTTATTATTTATTCCTTTGATTTTATAATGACACTTTGGTTGCATGGCAATATTTATATAATCATACATCTATAGCTTGTATCTCTATGCTATTCTAATTTTCTTTTGTCACCTTTAGATAATAAGCCATTAACATGACTTACTGTAGTACAGGTAAATTTCTTTTTGTATTTTCTTTCTTCAACTTTTTAAACTTAGTTTTTACAAAAATCTGTTTTGTAAGAATTTTAGAAAGAATATAATATGTTTATTTACAAAACCTATATATTTACTAGAGATCCACTTAGAAATAGATAAACTGATAGTTTTATGTATTCTTTATATGATTAAAAAAATTAGCTTAACATAATACCTTAATAGAAGAAAATATATCAAAATACATTTATAAATTCAAGATAAGGATGAACCCCTATGGCAAGTCCAAAAAAGCAAAATCTACAAAATTAAACTTCTAATAAATTTGACTAAAACAAAAATTAAATAAAAGCAACAATCAACTTCAGTATGCTAACATATTCTTATAACAAAGTATAATTTTATATGTGAATCTGAAAGAAACCATTTTTAAATAGATAGACAAATGACAAGTTGTCAAAACATATTGAAAAAATGCTTCTAATTGATCAGATCAAGTCGAAAAAGTAGATTACACTATTGGAACAATATGGACATGAAACTGAAAATAAATGAATATTTGAAAAGCTAGTCTAACTCACTAATGAGGGTACTGAAGATTTATCTAACCAAAGTGTCATTCATTTGGCGACCTAGAAAAACACATGCATTTTGTTTGGAGTTCAGCTTTGCATAGCTATTTAAACAAGAAATTAGATATTTGTGATTGATTAAAAATTGGCATGACTATTTCCTATCAACTTCACCTCTCAAGTATCAAGGAGAAAGCTGTGCACATAAGCACAAGTGGTATGCACAAGGAAAACATATCCAATATTGTTTTCCTAGTGGAAAATAAAAACATTTTGATTATTCATCTCAACTATACAACACTTTGCAATAATATAATACAGAGTGGTTTCCTCTTTGCTTTTCCCTAAAACAACCTTTACAAAGAAACTCTTGGCCAGGTTACAAACCCACTCTCTTACCTGCTCCTCTTCCTGAGAAGAGACTTCAGTAGCCATGCCCCAATATTATCACAAATGGCTTTCCTTCTTCGTCGTCGTCTTCTTCTTTTGCCTCTTTTTAACTACAGCTGGGTCAGTGAGGCTGGCTGCATTTTCACGTGTAGTATACAGAAACTATTTCTGAGTGTTTTCTTTGGCAGTATAAACTTTTCTACAAGAGGGAGTCAAGGCATACATTTTATCAGATGTCCAATCCATGTCCTCCACATTTGCCAAATAATTGTTTACTGTGGTCTTGATTTCTCAAGCATGGAGCTTTAGAATGAGCTAATGCTTTATTTGCCTTTTAATTATCAGTTTCCTGTCTTTACATACAATTAGATCCACAAGAATATATTCCAAATATAAATCTCTAAATTCAGTTGGATTTATTCTCAAACTTTTGAAAACACAATTGAAAGTAATTGTTATTGTATCACTTAGGTATCAACGGCATGCAGCAATTCCATAAATCATCCTGGCCAAAGGCAGGATCCCCTTTCGTCAACAGGACCTTATTTATTCTGTGGAGGAATATTCCTGTGTGCATCCTTCTCAGCACCATTATCACTTCACAATATTTTGTCTCTTCTTTACTGTGAGTGGCATAGAAGGCAAGAAACAGCAAGGTACTTTTTCAATATTCTGGCTCCCCTTTAATTTTTCAGGCAATGGCATGATTGTACTCTTGGTACTCTTTGGGACTGGTTTTGGCTATGTTGCTAATTTTGGCTGATGGGAAAGAGAAATGCACCACTTCTGGGCTGACATATACAATGCTGATGTAAGATCCTCTAGAAATCTCTTTACCTCTGCTATGTTTCATGAACAATCGACTATTGGCTGATCCATAAGCCTGGGTCCTACAGTGAAGTCAAGCACAACAGGAGAGCAGAACCTCAGATTATCTTTGAAAATTATGATGTGAATGGGAAATAAACCTCTGGTGTGTAAAACCACTTTAGTTTGGTTTAATTTATAAATGTATATAACTCTAGTCTATATATTCTTACTGATACACAGACTATGCTTTTAGTTCACAATCTCTTGCTTTTAAGTTAAAACATATTTTAAAAATTGTCACCTACTTTGAATGTTTTGTGATGGTTTTCCAAATTTCTAGATTTTGAGGCAATTCAAAATCAAGGTTTCTCTAATATTTTTTCTAGTTCTGGAGTTTAATTTTACAGCACTTTTGAACATGCTAGATTCTATATGACTCATTAAGCTCTCTCCACAATTTAAATAAGTTAAAAAAATCAATTTTATTGCTGCAAGAATCAGGCATGAAAATAAATAAGGGGAGAACAAGTGACATCTTGATATGACTTTCTACCTGCCAATTTTCTATATTGTAAGTCATGCAAATATTCCCTTTTTTTCACTCTTCAAACCTGTCTTGTTGAGCTATTATTAATAATACCTCTGTATGCATTCCTGCATGGACATTCATACACACACACACACACACAGAGACACACACAGACACACACAGACACACACACAGCTTAGCTTTTTAAGAAGATTAGGTAGGACATGTCAGCATCTCAGCAAACTTTGCTAGTAATTTTTCCTTTTTAACCAGTTTCTGCTAAGTTTAAAAACTGACCCTTTAACTCCTTAATACTCATCCAAATATTTATCCATATTTACCTTTCTAAATCTTAAAAGCACATAATTTATCTCTTAGTTTTGGCTTGCATTCTCCATCAGCCTTTCATTGAGAAAATAAGTTCTGATTATGGAACTGGAAATGCAGGTTAGAAAATTAAAGGCAACAAATCAATGAGGAGAGCATTAAGGAAAGTGAGGTTTTATTCCTTTCTAATCTGCAGTTAACATATTGAGCACTAACTCTGTGAATGGCCCTGAAATATACTGTCTTTTCTAAAACTCTCTCACCATTCATCCCAGGAGACAGGTGTTATCAACTCCATCTCACAGATGAGGGACTGAAGATTTGGAGGTTAAGAAGTCTCAGGATTAGTGAGGTGATCAATCTGGGTCTCAAATACAAGACGTGCTCACTGCAGGGTCCAACTTCTGTCCCTTGTGCCATGCTGCACACAATGTTCTCTTTGTGTTGACACTCTTTATGGGCTTTTCTGGTAGGTTAGGTCATGAGACCGAATCAAGACCAACACAGGCAACAACAACAACAACAACAACAACAAAAACAAATTATCATCTCCCAAGAGAACAAAGTGTTAATTTTCGAGTCCTTCCAATAAAATGTGAACAGAAAAAAAAAGAATCACTACAACTGCTGCTTAATTGAAGATTTTCAGTACTGAGTGTTTATGTTCCCTGCTGTGAAATGATGAGTTTATTTGAACACAAAGATACAGAATATCTGGAAATTAAAAAATAAAATGCTTTGATGACAACCTGGAGTGAATCCTTTCATGAGTGACTCCCCGGAAATCTAGTAATCACAGTTTAAGATTTCTGTTGATTTTCTCAATGAGACAAGACAAGAATTCAATAGAAATGAAATTTCTAATCTTAGGCAGTTCTATGTGAGTTATGAGATATCATGATCCCCAAAGTTTGTGAAAGAAACCTATGATTGAGCAAAAACTATTTTTTAAAGCCTTTAAGGCAAAACCAATATGTGTTCATGGTTACACTGTAGAGAGTCTGTCTGAGAATGTTTGATGAAGAGATAGAGTTCTGTGTCTTGGTTAGAGTTCTGATATGATTATGATATCATGTGCTATGACTTTATTTTGTTTCATGGATATAGTTATCATAAAATATATAATCATTGATTATTTTTCTGGAGTCATGTAGTACATTACAAATCATAGGATCTCAACAGGGAGAAGCTGAGATACAAATAACCTGAAATATTTACTTTATGTATAAAAAAAATTTTAGAAATTGAGGTATAAAATATTGTCCATATAATAATGAAAGTATATGAATAAAGGAGTCAGGCAATTCTTTTGAATGCTAAACACCTTCTAGACTAAATGGCAGCAACTAAATAGATTCTGCAAAGTAAGTTCTCAACAGGATGCATTTTCTGAACTTGCAGCACATGGAGCAAGTATAAGGGAATTTAGCAAAGTAAGAATTTCACAATGTAGGGCCTTAAAAGATACAGCAGAAGGTTAAAATTTTACTCTGATATTTTTGGGAAATCATCACCACAGTGGCAACATCTAATTGCCTTTGCTTTTATGTAGTAACAAGAAAAGAAGGAAAGGAATAAATTAAGTTTAATAAATTCTTGTAAAATTTAAAAGAAAAACTTTAGCCAAATTAAACTTAATAGAGTTTATTTGAGCAAGGAAAAGAAAAATGATTCAGGAATCAGGTAGCTCTCAGAATTAGCAGATTCAGATAGACTCTGGAGCAACTGTGCAACTGGAGAAAATGTATAAATTGAAAAAGAAAAGTGATTACAGAAAATGGAAGCGAAGTACAGAAACTGCCAGACTGATTATAGCTTTGTGTTTGCCTTATTTGAACATGGTTTGAAGAATTAACTGTGGGTGACTGGTTGACATTTGACTACTGGGATAGTCTTAAACACTGCAATTTAACACATTAAGTTCTGTTTTCAGTTTGCCTATCTATTACCTTAGTATATAGGCCATCCATAAGGACTTAAGTATTTAAATGCAGAGGCTTTCTCAGGCCAGATTTAATTTGATTTAACATGAGGTACAATGAGTGAGACAGTGTGATGACAGATTGGGTTAGTGGTAACAGGAATAAAATAAAGTGAACAGATAAACTTAGGATATAGTTTTGACTTTTAAAATGGTGTGATTTGCTGGTTGCATGAATGTGAAATATTGAGAAATAAAGAGGAATCAAATTGTCCTCTATATTTTAGTATAAACCATTGGAGCAATGTAGTTTTATGCAGAGTGACAAGGAAAGCAGAGGGGGACGATACTTACTGGGGGCAGAGATACGGAAGTCAAGTATTTGGTTTTGGAAATGATACTTTTGAGATGACTGAGATATTTAAGTGCTAATGTCAATGAGTTTGTTTAATGTTTAAATCAGAGATGCAGAACAGGAACAAGATAACAGAGTTATTGGCAAAAGGCCTCAAAAGGAGGAAATAGACATTGAATCAGAAGAGCAGAAGGCTCAGGACTAAAAACCTCAACATTAAGAGGTCATTTATAAAGAGAAAAGTCAATAATTGAAAGAAGAGAATATCCCAAGGAGATAAACCAGAATACCTTCTCTTTATTAGGAAGTTAGAGAAGGAGAATGCTTCAAGAAACAATAGGGAACTTGTACATTTTACGTTATTTACACATATTTATAAAAACTAGTAAACAGAATCATTTTCACTCTGCACTTTCTCACAATCTTAGTGTACATATTAGTCCATTTACACACTTCTCATAAAGACATGCCTGAGACTTGGTAATTTATAAAGAAAAAGAAGTTTAATGGACTCACAGTTCCACATGGCTGGGGAGGCCTCAAAATCATTGCAGAAGAGCAAGAGACATCACCTTACATGAGGGCAGGCAAGAAAGCATGAGAGCCAAGTGAAAGAAGAAACACCTTATAAAACTATCAGATCTTGTGAGACTTATTCACTTTCAAGAGAACAGTATGGAGGAAACTGCCCCTATGATTCAATTACCTCCTACTGGGTCCCTTCCACAACACATGGGAATTATGGGACATAATTCAAGATGAAATTTGGGTGGGGATTCAGCCAAACCATATCAGTATATTAATATAAGGTATACTAATATATGTATGTTCATGTACTGTTTTACTATGATACACTAGTATTTCAATATACTAATATGTACCACACACTATATAAATATTTATATATATTTTAAATATACAAGGAGGCAATGTATTAAACATCTTTTTTCCAAAATTACTAAATATTTGGATAGCTTTGCTTTGGGATCACATTATTAAAATATAAAACTGAAATGTAATATGCTACAGAAAAGATAATTTATCAATTTATCTATATCTATAATCTATCAATTTATCTCTATACTCATGTGTATACAGTCTATGAAATAAAATGCAGGCATTGTAACCAATCTGCAATCAAACAAATTCTTTAAGAAACATTTTTGAATTGTATATATTTAAGCTGTACAATATGATGCTTTGATACACATAGTATGATGATTACTACAGCCAAGCAAATTAACATTTTCATTGCCTCACATAATTATCTTTTTTTGGTGGTAAGAGTACCTAAATTTTACTCTTTTGGCAAATTTTCAAAATGCAATACAATTGTATTCACTTTAGCCATCATCAAGCAAGGTGATGTAATTAAAACAAGCAGCCAACTCCAGAAGCTAGGGAAAAAATATAAAATAATTTCAAGTAAAATTAATCTATATTATAAAAGAAATAAAAAGGAACATGATGAACTTAAACTGAAATCTAACACACAGAGAGACATACACACAAACTGTAAATTCCTTAAAGTATAAAAATGTAGCAGAAACAGAAGCAAAATATAACTTATAAGGTAAAAAATTTTAACCCTCTGACAAATTATTTTATTAACAATCAATTTTTAAAAATCCATATTCTAAATAGAAGACATGGACTGAATGTCTACCACCAAAACTGTTAGCAAGTGGCCAGTATAGAAATGAGCTATATTCTTTTGATCATTACAGATCTGCTAAAGTATTAATATACATCCCAATGCTTTATCATTACATATTACCCAGAATTTCTAAAACAAAACAAAACCCAGAAAATTCCAGATGTTGATGAGGTGATGATACAGCAACCTAAACTCTCATAAATTGATGTCAGTTATGTAAATCAGCACAATCTTACTGGAAAACTGTTTAGGAGTAACTACTACTAAAGTTAAACATACTTATGACTCAATGATTTCATTCTAATAATACACTCCAAAATATACACACATGACCACCGAAAGTCTGTGCTAGAACACTCACAAATGAGTCCCAAACTGAAAACTACAGTAAATAGTTCATAAGAATACTTCATAAATGAATCTGAAACTGAAAACTACAGTAGATTGTGATATATCACACATTGAAACACTGTACAGAAAAGAGCAAGGATGCTCTAAAACGTAATAGATCACTTTCACAAGCAGAATGTTGACCATACATATTGCAAGTTACCATTTATATAAATAATACACAAGTAAAAGTCAAAATACTGGTAACCTTCTGGAGGCAGTGACTTAGAGATTGGAAAATAGGGAATGCAAAGAGATTCAGAGGTTTTGAAAACATTTTATTTATTGATTTTGATGATGTTTCATGGCATGGCCAGTTTTAAATAAATTTAGATATGTCCACAATGTTATAACAAATAATTTTATGACAGAGTCATTTCATAATTCAAAAATACATATTTACTATTTCCATGAGATGTATTTTAAATGTGATTAACATAATCAAGTTATATTTTAACTATGACACACGTTTTTCTAAGTAAAAATTTAGAATATAGCTTCAAAATTTTTCAACATTTTATACAGCAGAGTATTAGCCATATATTCCTCATTCTGAAGGCAAGTGTTGGTTAGCACAGGAATTTCATAAAGATACATATATAGTAGATTGAAGAATAAAGTGATGAAATCGTGTTAAGTAGCAAAATGCACTTGTTAGACTATTTATGATTTTAAAAGAAAAAACTACTAACCAACGAGAAATAGATACTTTAGAACCATAATACAGTGTAACTATATTCATATAATATATACAGCAATATAGGTATATATATTCATAATATAGTCAACTATATTCTCAAAAAAGTTGAGAAACTAATGGGGGAAAGACATATCTGTTGGTTAACAATTAGAAGAAGTCTCTTGAAATCAAGAAGAAATGCCTAAATCATATATCACTGCAATATTTGTAGTCAATCAATACTTTAGATCCAAAAGAAAACTTGACTCAATTTACTTTTACCTGTCTAAACTGTATTTATTACCCCATCTATATCCTCAACACATCAGAGAACACCTCCATAGTATACTGACTGGCAATTTTCTTCTGCCTTGCTTCTCCCCAATTTATGAGCTGTACTTCAGGTACAATTATGTAAAAACACAAATTTGATGATGCCATTTCTAAATGCATGATTCACCTTTCATTTGAGGCAGAATTCACACTTGGTACTCTAATTTTCAAAGCCCTAGTTGATACCTACCCTGTCTCCTCATAAAACCTCATCTTGCATCCTCTTGCTTTCTTCTTGGTACTCAGTCTCTACTCCTCATTTTTAAATTCATTTCAACTTCTCAAATATTTAAATATAATTTTTGCTTTAATATATAGCACTTACTTTGCAAGAAGGCCCTCCATTCTCTGCACGCACAGACGTTTTGCCTGAAGTCTACTACCTACCTTTCATGCCTATGTTTAACTGTCTCTATTGCTTCTGGAAAGGTGGCTCACAACTTTAATTATGAGTTATATTTGCCTTTTTATATTTGGCTTCACATATAACTTTGTGCTTCTCCTATCATTACATAAGCATGACTTGTCTAACTAGTATTACCTGCTCATTTATCTGTACCCCAGTGAAAATACAAAGCCTATTGGAAGAGCTATCATGATAGTATGCTTCTTTGAATGCTGGAGTTTAGTGGAGGACTTTTCTCATATGAGTGTTAAATAAAGAAATAAATAAGTAAAAAATATTGTCTAGGGAATTATAAAAAAATATACAAAGACTATGAATTTTATGAATAAAATATTGAAGAATAGACTTTAATATCCTTATTTGAAATAAGTGTGATTGCCAACACAACTGTCAGAGCTCCAAAATCTATTATTAGGGGCTAATAAAAAATGAAAATATGATTTTGAATGAAAGAACATATGGTATAAAGAACAGTAATTAAATTAAAAAATGAATAAATCAAGGTTGCTAGGGTGATGGATACACTAAGTTTAATAAAAATAAAGTTGAATGGATTTTCTGGAGCAGAGATCAGAGCAATTCAAGAAAAATAGCTGTAAATCTAAGAAAAGGCCTGACAGATTTCATTCAAGGAGGGGAAACAAGTGAATCTCTAAAAAATTCCAGGAAAAAATGAAGAAGAAAAATAAAGCAAGATGTATGGGTGGATCAAGTGGTCCCTTGTTGATGTGGTCAGGGTTGACATTCATTTGAGTTTACTTGTGAGAAGGTAATTAAATCATGATGCAATTTTTATTTTTAAAACGATCACTTGGGATGATATGAGAAGAATGCAGAATAAAGGTCTGGACCAATTAGGACAAAGCTGTTATTACTAAAATGTTGATAGTTTGCTGAGCATGGTTTCATGAAAAAAGATGTTTGATTAAAAAAAAAAATACTGCACTAGAAGATTAAATTTGGCATGCTTTAAACTTTACACCATAAATCTGTACTTCACCCTAAATCTGGTCCTGATAAAATGCAGCAGTTTTAATGACAGGCCACATACTCTAAGCTGATTAAAGAGGAACTTGAGGGTAGTAGTGTATAAACACAGTAGGATCAATGCAATAAACACTTGGTAGCATAATGATTACTGGAAATAGGATACTGGAGGCAGTGACCTTGAAAAACAGAGTGTATGTTCAGAAAGTTATTCTGTAAGTAATACTACTACTTAGTTTAAACTTTATTCAAATATAAAGGTATACAAAAGACATATTTAAAAAATAGACTTTCTTCTTTCTAGTTTATACGTGTAGAGGTGTTTCTATTATTCTCTGATGGTAGTCTGTATTTCTGTGGGATCAGTGATGATTTTATTGTTTTTTATTGTGTCTTTTTGATTCTTCTCTTTTCTTCTTTATTAATCTGACTAGCAGTCTATATATTTTGTTGATCTTTTAAAAAAACCAGCTACTGGATTCATTGATTTTTAAGGGTTTTTTGTGTCTCTAACTCCTTCAGTTCTGTCCTGATCTTTATTTATTTATTTGTTTGTTTGTTTATTTATTTATTTATTTATTGTCTTCTGCTAGCTTTTAATTTGTTTACTCTTGCTCTCTAGTTCTTTTAAGTTTGATGTTACGGTGTTGATTTTAGATCTTTCTTGTTTTCTCCTGTGGGGATTTAGTGCTATAAGTCTGCCTCTAAACACTGCTTTAGCTGTGTCCCAGAGATTCTGGTATGTTGTGTCTTTGTTCTTATTGGTTTCAAATAACTTATTTATTTTTGCCATAATTTTGTTATTTACTTAGTTGTCATTCAAGAGCAGGTTGTTCAGTTTCCATGCAGATGTGCAGTTTTGAGTGAGTTTCTTAATCCTGAGTTCTCATTTGATTGCACAGTGGTCTGAGAGACTGTTGGTTATGATTTTAGTTCTTTTGCATTTGCTGAGGAGTGTTTTACTTCCAATTATGTGGTCAATTTTAGAAGTGAGATGTGGTGCTGAGAGTAATGTATATTCTGTTGATTTGGGGTGGAGCGTTCTGTAGATATCTATTAGATACTCTTGGTCCAGAGCTGAGTTCAAGTTCTGAATACCCTTGTTAATTTTCTGTCTCCTTGATCTAATACTGACAATGGGGTGTTAAAATCTCCCACTATTATTGTGTGGGAGTCTAAGTCTCTTTGTAGGTCTCTAAGAACCTGCTTTATGAATCTGGGTGTTCCTGTATTGGGTGCATATATATTTAGGATCATTAGCTCTTCTTGTTGCATCAATCCCTTTGTCATTGTGTAATGCCCTTTTTTGTCTTTTTTGACCTTTGTTGGTTTAAAGTCTGTTTTATCAGAGATTAAGACTGCAAACCTGCTTTTTTTTTTCATTTGCTGAATATATTGTCCTCTATCTCTTTATTTTGTGTCTATATGTGTCTTTGCATGTGAGATGGGTCTCCTAAATACAGCACAGCAATGGGTTGTTGGAATTTGCTTGGGGTGGCTGTCAAAATATTATGGAAAATACAGGGAAAATTATAGATTATAGTCTCTAAACTTTTGGAAGTCCAGAAGGTTTTATTGGGACAGGCTGAAGACAGCCACCTCATTGACATTAGCATAGGAAAGAGACATAGAAGATAAAAGGTTTTCTGAGTTTAAGTCTGTTTACCCCACATCTCTTTGTCTATGCTATAACTGTTTACTCATGTAAATTTTGTGCTGGTTGGTCCTTTCAGGGGTAGATCAAAGGGAAATTACCCATTAATAATATTTACTCTAAAGCTTTTATCAATCTAAAACCATTCTTTTAACCATGTTAATTATCCACAAGTGTGTTAATTTAGAATCTCTGTTGTAAAATCTTACTGAACAAATGTAACATTGGAAAGGGCATCTTGGTGGATTGGTTGCATTTATCCCTCTGAAAGCAATCAACGACCATCCCCAGCCCACTTGAATCACTGTAATGATGTGAGAATGCATTCATTCATCCATTTGAGTAAGAGTCTGCAGGCCAGACCTCTGCAGGTGGTGGTTGACCTCTCAATGGATCTTGACTCTTTATCCAATCTGCCAGTCTCTCTTTCAATTGGGGCATTTAGCCCATTTACATTTAAGGTTAATATTGTTATGTATGAATTTGATCCTGCCATTTTGATACTAGCTGATTGTTTTGCCTGTTAGTTGATGCATTTTCTTCATAGTGCCTATGGTCTTTACAATTTGGTATTTTTTTTCCAAAACTGGCTGGTACCAGTTTTTCCTTTCCATGTTTAGTGCTTTCTTCAGAAGCTCTTGTAAGGCAGGACTGGTAGTGACAGAATCTCTCAGCATTTGCTTGTCTGTAAAGGATTTTATTTCTCCTTCACTTAGAAGCTTAGTTTGTCTGAATATGAAATTCAGGGCTGAAAATTCTTTTAAGAATGCCCCCACTCTCTTCTGGTTTGTAGGGTTTCTTCAGAGATATCCACTGTTAGTCTGATGGGCTTCTCTCTGTGGGTAACCTGACCTTTCTCTCTGACTGCTCTTAACATTTTTTCCTTCATTTCAGTCTTGGTGAATTGGATGATTATGTGTCTGGGAGTTGCTCTTCTCAAGGAGTATCTTTGTGGTGTTCGTTGTATTTTCTAAATTTAAATGTTTACTTGTCTTACTAGGTTGGGGGAAGTTCTCCTGGATAATATCCTGAAGAGTGTTTTCCAATGTGGTTCCTTTCTCATCATCACTTTCAGGTACACCAACCAAATGTAAGTTTGGTCTTTTTACATAGTTCCGTATTTCTTGGAGGCTTTGTTCATTCCTTTTCATTCTTCTTCTCTAATCTTGTCTTCATGCTTTATATCATTAAGTTGATCTTCAATCTCTCATATCCTTTCTTCTGCTTGATTGATTTGGATATTGACAGTTACGTATGCTTCATGAAGTTCTTGTGCTGTCTGTCAGCTCCATCAGGTCATTTATGCTCTTCCCTAAGCTGGTTTTTCTAGCTATGCAGCCATACAAAAGGATGAGTTCATGTCCTTTGCAGGGACATGAATGAAGCTGGAAACCATCATTGTCAGGAAACTAACATGAGAACAGAAAGCCAAGCACCAGATGTTCTCACTTATAAGTGGGAGTTGAACAATGAGAACACATAGACACAGGGAGGGGAACATCACACACTGGGGCCTGTTGGTGGGTGGGGGGCCAGGGGAGGGATAGCATTAGAAGGAATACCTAATGTAGCTGACAGGTTTATGGGTGCAGCAAACCACCATGACATGTGTATACCTATGTAACAAAGTTAAATGTTCTGTATATTCCAGAGCTTAAAGTATAAAAAATAAATAAATAAATAAATGAATAAAATAAAATGTAAGAGTCAAAAAAATAGACTGAATCTTAATGATGTGGTTGTGATTATTTAATATTTTTTCCTCTTACATTTTGTAATGACATATATTAATTATATAAACAAATTTTTCACTGTGCCAGTAAATTTACTTGATTCATTAAAATTGAATTTTTTCTAATAATTAACATAGTTATTTAATAATAATAGGATAGAATAACAACATATTGAATTCTTTTAGTATTTTTTTGTGAATTGTTCAGTAGAGGTGAATTAATTCAGAGATGGATATCTTAGTTCCAGATTTATTCCCATTTATTTAGCCCTCTAAATGTCCATTATTTGTCATATAAAACAATGAAAGTAAAATTGACAAAGTTTCCCCCTGGATGAGTGCTTTCCTAAATTTAATGAGTTTACAAGTCACCTGAGGATCTTATCAAAATGAAAAGCTGATATGTTAGATCTGGGAATGGGCCTGAAATACTACACTTCTTACAGCCATCCTTGACCTAATGCTGTTGGCTTATGAACCACACTTTAATTAGTATGTTGCTGAGTAAACATTCTTCTGAGATCCTAATCTGGATTTGGAGACAATTTATTTAGTTCTAAGGTAACAGGTGAAGCTTAACAAGATAAATTTGACCAAATAAATTATATCAAACATTCATCTGGTAAGTTAAAAGTAGTCTAAATTTAGCTCTAATTTTATGCGCAGGAGACAGTGCTATGTCCTGGACACCCCTTCTGCATTATTTCTGAATAACTGACCTCAATTTTCTCTTTTATTCCAAGCAGTCCAGTGACTAGTTTTGCACAACTTCCTTTCATCTCCAATGTGGATTACAGCAGCACTTTGCCACAGGCAGATTTTGTGTTATTTGCTTCCATTTTAAGGGATTCTCTGTTGTTGCTGCAGTGTGGGCTTCTGAGGGAGACTTCCACAACCATACATATGAATGAACAAAGTTAATGCTCTAGAGGGTGAACTTTTTTAAACAATAAGGAGTAAGAGTCAGTAGAGACATTTTAGTTTTCTCATTCTGTCTTGCAGTCACGGATCTAGCCAGTCGTCACCCCTAACTGTGGGTCAGCTTGAAGATGCATCCTTTATTGTATTTTCTTTCTTTCTTGCATCTCTCCTCCATCTCTTATTCCCACCTCTGGGCCCACAGTTGTCAATAAAAAGACTTGTAAACAAGTCTTTGCCTCTGTACTGCTTTCTACTGAGCCCAGGCTAAGAGGATAAATGATTTAGTTTGTCCAGGATAAAAAGATTACTTATCTAGATTACTTACCTACATGAAGAGGGAAGATCAATATTTCTAAGGAAATTGTGTCCAGATTAAAGAGTATTGCTTTATATAGTAAATCCTTTTAAACACATGCCACCTTTAGTTAGTTACAAAATAAAAAAATTGATTACAATTACACTATTTCCTTAGACTTTTGGTTTTGGTGGCATTTTAAATTTAAAGCTCCTTACTACTTGTGACTCTTAACTGCCCTGACTTTGAGATAAAATTTCCCTACCTAATATCTTTAAACATTTCAGTTTGCACTTGCTTTGAGGTTTATTTTATATTTCTTGGCATCAAGCTATACTGTTTTCTTATTATACTGAGAACGATTAGCACTCTAATTTATCATGTCTGATAGCATTAACTTTATTTTTTTTTGCATTGACTTATTTGATTGTAAATTTAATCATACTATATTTAAAAAATCATACTATGTAAAAAAAGAAACAAACACAAAAATGAGGAAGAAAAACTAACATTACTGAATAATGTTTATATCTATTAGGATACACTAACAGGCGTCTCCTTTATGCTGTTACTTGTGCAAAATGAAACCCTTTATATTTTCTTGTTATAATAGCTAGAATCTTTTTCAGCGTTATTTCTTACTTTTGTTTTATTTTTATATACTTCCATTACCCTTGTATACAAATTATGTTCTGGATTGCCAGATCCTTGTTAACAATTTCCAGATAACTGACTAAGAAGTTGAGGTAGGTTTTCAAGCAATAGGCTACCACTGGTGATTTCCATGTCCTGCTGACACAAGACATTTCTTACCGTTAGTCTGTTTTCCCCTTATCTGTATACCAGGCTGTGCATATATCATCTGTTTACATCTATAAAATAAAATATGTAGCATCTTAATAACTTTTCCCAGCTTTCATGAAGTAGCATCATTCATCATCTATAATGGCATCGTTTCAAGTACTGAAATGCTACATATTCAAACAATGAATACTTGAATAAAAACAGGAAATGATTTATTTGAAAATAAACATTAAAAGCATGCAGTTAAAATGTTTAGCATCAACATTATGACCATTGCATAATTATAACCTTTTACTGAAATAAATAAGAATACTAAACTAAATTAAATTTAGTCTATACCTGTTTACTCTCAAATTTTTACATATTCTTCTGGACTTCGTTATGTATTCTGTTTTTAATGCTGAGAATAGTACAGATCTAGGCATCAACAATTATCTTTAGCTACCCTATGTGCTTATAGGGTATTTTAAAACTATATCCATGTTTACCTTCTAAGTGATTTAATTTGGGATCTCAACATAGCTGTCTGATGACTGAGAAACTAATTTCTCATACCCTTAATATAGGATTGGTGATCTGAATTCCTAACAACAGCTAGAAATTCTCACCCAAAATTATCATAGTAACAAAATTCTCAGTACAAGGACATAACAAGAAAAATCACAGAATTAGTCTATAGATTTTAGATATGTCAAAAGGAAATGAAGGTCTGGTACTACATGAAAGAATAAGAATGTATAGAATCATATATGTGGAAGTTTAAAAGTAATATGCAGATAGAAAAAGGGATAAAATTGATAATATAAGTGAAACAATATTTATTACAATGAAAATAATTGTAGATGGAATAAGTTCTAGTCTGGAAAAATATAAGAGAAAGTTTAAATTATTCAGAGAATTTTCAAAAAATACAGCTCAAATATCAAAGTGTTTAAAATATGTGAAAAATGTTAAAGGAAATGGAAAGCACATTTAACAGCTTGAGAAAACATCTAACAGGATTCGTAGAATGAGAACTAGAGGAAATTTTGAAGAAACAATATTTGAAGGGGTAATAAAGGGAGATACACTTTTTCACTGATAATTATTCATGTGTGAAGAAAATCAAGAATCCTCAGAAACAATGAGTTCTGAATACAAAGAGGAAACATAAAAATATATATCCATAGCTAGATACCAAAGGAAAACCTAGAGCATTATAAATGAAGACACGTCCAGGCGCGGTGGCTCACACCTGTAATCCTAGCATTTTGGGAGACTGAGGTGGGCTGATTGTCTGAGCTCAGGAGTTCAAAACCAGCTTGGGTAACATGGCAAAACTCCATTTCTACTAAAAATACAAAAAATGAGCTGGGCATTGTGGTGGGTGCCTATAATCCCAGCTACTTGGGAGGCTGAAACAGGAGAATTGCTTGAACCAGGGAGGTGCAAGTTGCAGCGAGCCGTGATCTTTCCATTGCACTCCAGCCTGGGTGACAGAGCAAGACTGTGTATCAAAAACAAAAACAAACAAAGAAGAGGCCTTGGTTAAAAGTACTGAAGAAAAACATTAGGTTGTCCTCCAAAATGACTAACAGACTAACAGTTTACTTGATATTAGTGAAAATACAATACAAAATAAAAATATATTCTCAGAGTGCTTAAAAGAAACTGTGCTATATACTACATTTCCCTACTGAGCTAAGCCATCAGAAAAAAATCCTTCTAGACACTGCCTTAGGCAAACAGTCCGTGACCAAGAACCGAAAAGCAAATGCAACAAAAAGATAAATAGATGGGACTTAATTGAACTAAAAAGCTTCTTTCTGCACAGCAAAAGAAAAAAAATCAGCATAGTAAACAGACAACCCACAGAGTGTGAGAAAATATTACAAACTATACATATAATATCCAGACTCTACAAGGAACTCAAACAATCAGCAAATAATAACAAAGATAATCCCATCAAAAAGTGGGCTAAACTCACCATGAAAGTAGCTTACTGCCTGGGTCACTCCCCTTAGCCATGCCTCTAGCTACAAAACAATTTAATTTTTTTTTTTTCAAAATAAAATCTCAGTTAGCTCTACCAACTGTCAAAAGAAAAGGAAAGTGGTCTAAGAACATGAATATACAATTCTCAAAAGAAGATCTACAAATGGCTAACAAACATGCTCAACATTACTAATTATTAGAGAAATGCAAATCAAAACCACAATTTAATACCACCTTACTCCTGCAGGAATGGCTGTAATAAAAATCATAGATGTTGGCATAAATGTGGTGAAAAGTGAACACTTTGACACTGCTGATGGGAATATAAACCAGTACAACCACTATGAAGAGTAGTATGGATACTCCTTAAGGAACTAAAAGTATAACTACCATTTGACTCAATCCCTCTCCTGAGTATGAACCCAGAGAAAAAAAAGTCATTATATGAAAAAGGCACTTGCACACAGATTTATAGCAGCACAATTCACAATTGCAAAAATATGAAACTAGCCTAAATGCCCATCAATAAATAAGTAGTTAAAGAAACTGTAAAATGTGACATAGTGACACACACACACACACGTATAAACATATATATATATATACACCATGGAATACTACTTAGCCACAAAATGGAATAAAATAATGGCATTTTCAGCAACCTGAATAGAGGTGGAGACCATTATTCTAGGAAAGTAACTCAGGAATGGGAAATCAAGCATCGTATGTTCTCACCTATGAGTGGGAGCTAAGCTATGAGGATGCGAAGGCATAAGAATAATGATCTCTGGGGATCCAGGCAGAAGGGTGGGAGAAAGGTGAGAGATAAAATACTACACATTGAGTGTAGACTGTATTCAGTGGGGTAATGGGTGCCCCCAAATCTCAAAAATCTCTACTAAAGAACTTATTCATGTAACCAAACACCATCCGTTCCCCCAAAACTATTGAAATAATATTTTTTTAAAAAAGAGTTATTTCAGTATCAAAAAAACCCCACAAAAAACTAAGAGTTAAAATTCTAGAGCCCTCATTAAAATTGTATCTAGCCTTTATTTTTTCAAAAAACACACACATGTACACATATGAAAAGACTGAATAGAAAAAAACAATTTTTATCTAAAATATAGATTCATTTATATATATATATATATATATATATATATATATAAAATAGTTACCAATTTAAAACGGATACACAGATTTACATGTTGTTTCCTGATGATGAAATTTGCTTTTAGGTGACACTGTAATGTAAAAAAAAAAAAAAAGAATATTTATAAATTACTGAATTTGCTTCATTGCTTTAAATGCTTAAATACGTATTTTAAATTTTAAATGTAATAAATATATAAAGTAAAATTATGACCTTATAACCAATATAATAATTTTAAGAGGCTTATAGTAGAATTTTGTTAAAAAATTAAATAGCAAATAAAAATAATTATACTCAACATTTATTCAGGAATAGTAAAGAAACCGAAAAAGTGCTTTCCTAGAAAACTACAGACATGGATATGTTTAACTCATTAAAATATATCCAGAAACTGATAATTAGTTCTTCCCATGGATATGCTTCCTAGTTAGTGTCAGGAGCGGAACAAGTATGCCCTCATAATTAGTTCCATTCAGCACAATACATTGAGATTCATCCAATGCTATAATGCAGTTAAATAAAATCGTAAGAACTGGAAAAAATAAATAACATTGTTTTTATTCAGAGAAGGTATTCATGATGGTTTATACTGAGTGCCAACTTGATTCGATTCAAGCATACAAAGTATTGATCTTGGGTGTGTCCGTGAGGGTGTTGCCAAATGGAGATTAATATTTCAGTCAGTGGGCTGGGAAAGCCAGACCTATTCCTAATCTGGGTGGGCACAATCTTCCGGCCCACGTCCTTCTCCTGTGCTGGATGCTTCCCGCCCTCGAATATCAGACTCCAAGTTCTTTAGTTTTGGAACTCAGACTGGCTCTCTTTGCTTCGCAGCCTGCAGATGGCTTGTTGTGGGACCTTGTGATTGTGTGAGTTAATACCAAATAAATTCCCCCATATATGTATGTATATACAAGGGAATATATATGTATAATTGTATATATATATATATATATATATATACACACACATATATATAAACACACTCATATATATATATATATGCTATTGTGTATATGTGTATATACACTGTTATGTGTGTGTACATATATCTTTTACATATATATAGGGAATATATATATATAAACACTATATACATGTTTACATATGCAAACATATGTTTATAAATATATAAACATATATATATGTTTATATATATATATATAAACATACTAACAGTTGACTTGATATTAGGGAAAATACAATACAAAATAGAAATATATTTTCAGAGTGCTTAAAGGAAACTGTGCTCTACTGTTTCCCTACTCAGCTAACCCATCAGAAAAAAACCTTCTGGACAATGCCTTAGGCAAAGAGTCCGTAACCAAGAACCCAAAAGCAAATGCAACAAAAACAAAGCCATAAAGCAAGGCTCTAGGGTGTTCCAAGCTTTGTCACATTTTCCTGTCTTCTTCTGAGCCCTCTAAACCGTTCCAACCTGTGTGTTACCCAATTCAAAAGGCACTTCCACATTTTTGGATATCTACAGCAGCACTCAACTCCTGGTACCAATTTACTGTATTAATTTGTTTTCACGCTGTTGATAAAGATATACCTGAGACTGGGCAATTTACAAAGGAAAGAGGTTTAATGTGACTTAGTTCCAGATGGTTGGGAGGCCTCACAATCATGGTGGAAAGCAAGGAGGAGCAAGTCACATCTTACATCTTACATAGATGGCAGTAGGCAAAAAGAGAGCTTGGGCAGTCAACTCCAGGTTATAAAGCCATCAGATCTCAGGAAATTTATTCACTATCAGGAGACTAGCAAGAGAAACACCTGCCCTCCATGATTCAATTACTTCCCACGAGGTCCCTCCTACAACTCATGGGAATTCAAGTTGAGATTGGGGTGGGGACACAGCCAAACCATATCACCAGTGAAGAAAACAAAATCCACGCCAGGTATTTGATAGATGGGAGTTTGATAGATGGGATTTAATATGGTAACTGAACAGAAAACTGTTAGAAAAGTTAAAGGGGGATATTGAGGAGAATGAGACAAGCCAGTTATTTATAATAGCAAAAGAAAAATCAATCGAGGGAAATATAAAGGAGTTGATGAAACCAGACATAAGAATTTTGAGGTGCCAACTGGAGAAAGAATTGCACAGTGCTGTCAGTGGGAAGAAGGACAGTGAAAGGAAGCTGCCTTAAGGATGCATCACAGGGGAAGGAGATGCCACGATTAGATGGGTTACCCAAAGCAGAGAAAAAGGAGGGCATATAACATGCCACTTCCATTGTATTCCTTGTCCAATCTTCCCATTATTTAAAGAAAAATTTATAGAAAAAAGGCTTTCCTCACATATCCATAAGCTAGAAAATTCTGGAAAAATATCAGCCTCTGCAAAGAAAAACTACAGGAAAAAGGTGGTAGTGAATGTGACAGCAAGAAGACACAAAAGAAAAATGTCAAAATCAATTATGTTCTGGTTAGAAAAGATTCATAGATATATAAAAATAAAGACTAATGGAATATTTTACAATTAATTATATTAATATTTATAAATTGTTATTGAAGCATAATATTCATAAAGTAAAACTTGCTTAAGCATACAACCCATTACAAAATATATAGCATTTATAAAACCATAAAACTCCCCCCATTTTCCTTCCAGTAAAAATTTCCCCCAAATAAAACCACTCTAACTTCTATTACAGAGTAGGTTTGCCTGCTTTTGAAATTGATATCATATCATAGTAGATTATATTATTTTTATCTGAATTTTCTTGTAGATCATTGTAACTGCCAGATTCATCCATGTGTTGCAGTACTGTGGTACCACATTTATATGCATTCTTTAGTAATAATGCACAATATGAAAAGCATGATTTATTTCCTTTAATGTTGAGAAATATTTGGGTAATTCATCTTTTCATTGTGAATAAAAGTATTATTCTTATACCATTTTAGCCATTATTTGTGATTTTCAAAAATTTTAATGAACTGTAATCATCTTTTAGCATGTCAATGCTTTTGTTAAATGCTTAATAAATATCTGTCTTATTGAAAGTTGAAGAGATATTCTTCTTCATTTTCTTCTCAAAACCTTATTGTTATACTCCTAACACTTAGGTCTACTGTTCATTTTAAATTCAAAACTCTGTGTAGCGTAAGGTAGTAATTTAGATAACTTTTTCCAAAGTGGTTATCTAATTTAACCATGTTTTTAAAGCATTTACTCACTCTTACCACTAAATTTCAGGAGCACAACTTCCATAATCAGATAATACTATATGTGTGGTATGATTGTGTTTCTGGATTCTCCACTAAATTTTATTGATATAAATATAATTGTTTCTATCAATAGCATTTTAAAATTGTATTGTTATTTTACATGACATGGGATCTGATACTACATTCTGCAACATTGTTATCCTTCAAGACTGCTTTCAGTTTTTAAAACTCTTACATTTCTGTTGTATCATCTTATCAAAAACTTCCAAAAGGAAAAAAAAAATCAGTTAAGATTTTAATGGAGTTTTATTGAATCTATATATCAATATGGGGGAAGTAAATATTTATTTATACACTATTTACATATAAGATGATTTATATAATGATATCAAAATCTATATCTCATATATGCCTATGTATAGATGAATGCATGGAGAGTTAATGTGAATTAAAAATGACTCAAAATTGATTCATTAAACATTATAAACATTGATAAATATCTATCAAGTGGCTGAACAAAGGATATTTTTAAAAAATAAACATAATATGAAGAAGTCTTAGAATTTTAAAAATTAGGAGAAATGAACATTTTCCTAAAAAATACAACTTACCAAAGTTTACTAAAGAAAAAAATGGAAAATTTATGTGTCATCTATGACGGATGAGAATTCTTTCTCATGCTGCTAATAATGACATACCCGAGACTGGGTAATTTACAAAGGAAAGAGATTTAATTGACTCACAGTTCAGCATGGCTGAGGAGGTCTCAGGAAACTTACAATCATGGTGGAAGTAACCTCTTCACAGGGCAGCAGGAGAAAGAATGAGAGCCCAGCCAGAGGGAAGCCCTTTATAAAACCATCAGATCTCATGAGAGGTTTGTCACCATCAGAAAAATAGAATGGGAGAAATCGCCCCATGATTCAATTACCTTCCACCAGATCCTTTCCACAACCTGTGGCGATTACGGGGACTACAATTCAGGATGAGATTTGGGTGAGAACACAGCCAAACTAAGAACAGGAGGCAGGGAAATACTGAGTGGAAAAGGGTAGTTCCCCAGGAAAGGCTTCCCACCTCAAGCCTGGATACTCGTGGTCCTAAATGAGGACAGACATTCCTGTTTTCATGTCTGAAATGTTACCTTTTGGCCCACCATGCCCCCTACCCTGTACTCATGTAAACCCTGAATCACAGGCCCCAGACAAAGACGAGCAGGCTAGGAGATGAGGAGACAAGAAGATAAAGGCAGGACGATGCAGCAGAGGAGAGAAGAGGAAGAACGTCTGAACACAGAGCGGAGTTTGGCGGGGGTTGTCAGAGTAGCTCTGCCACTGCGCAACCAGGCTCCAGGGGAAAATCATCTCCCCACTCCGGGCACCCCAACCTTCTGGTTCCCCATTCATCGCACTGAGAGCCACCTCCACCACTGAATAAAACTCCCGCATTCATCTGAGTCCCTGTGTAAGCTAATTTTCCTTGGACACTGAACAAGAGCTTGAGATACATAAAGCTGTCACACTGGCCCTCTGCCCTTGCAGAAAGATGGGGGATCCACTGAGCTGATTAACACTGAAGCTGTCCACGGACCACAAGGCTTAAAGGACACACTGTAACACATGCCCATTTGGGATCCTTCACCTGTCCTGTGGCATGCTCTGCTTCTCCTAAGGGGTTTAAGCAGTGGCAGTGGGGAACAGGAAAGCCACACCTATATCACATTTCCTGTGAGGGAAATCAGGGAACTTTCCAGTTTCAAAACCATATCACAGAGTTAGTAACAAAGACACATGACATATTAATAGATAGATTTAAGAATTTTAATAGTTTATTCATGATAAAGTCACACACACACACACACACACACACACACACACACACACACACAAAACAAAAAAAAAACAGGAAAAACATGACTTCCTTGGTTAGATACAGTGATTCCTCAATACCAGCAGTCAGCATTATCATTAATATTGTAAGCTTTTACCCTGTTAGTTCAAGGAAATAACAAAGATTTCTGAATTATAATAAACATTGTATTAAATGTCCTAACCGGTGTAATAAGAAATGAGTAGAAATAAAAGGTAAACATTTTTGGAAAGAACATAAAATTTTCATCATTTGCAGACTCTTAAATTTTCTACCAAGAAAATTCAAAAGAAAATACTGATTATCTTTTAGATATAATAACTGAATTTGTTAAAAATCTTTGGATACAAGATACTTATGTAAAAGTCAATTTTACACCTAGTTACAAGCAATAAAAATTAGAAAGTTAAATTTAAATCATACCAATTCAAATTGAATAAAATGTGTTTAAGAAAACAGAAAAAGTAGTACAAGTCTTCTCAGAAACCTGGAATTACTACTTTTGTACATATTAATTATACTGACTTTTAAATCCTATCTATGATAACGCTAAAATGTGAATGCCCTGTGGCCTCTTTTTACTTGTAGTAAAAAGAAGAAGTCCTTCTCAGATATAAAGACACAAGTCTCAAAAATTAAAATATTTTTTCTATGAAATTCCAAGATAAAATTGATAGGGAGAAAATATAAAAACCTTTTGTTATAAAGCAAAACAAAGTAGATGATTATTAATAAGATAAAAGTTAAAATTGGCAGCATACTTCTTATCAAAAATCATGGCTGCCTGCAGGAACACAAGCCAAACTTTCAACATCTTTATTAAACATCTAATTCTATTTATACCAAAAATACACACACAATACATGTCTGCATGTGTGTGAGAGACAGAGTGAAAATGGGGTTGAAGAGAAAGAGAGAAACAGATTAGCATATTATTCAACGTTTTGCGGACCTGGTCAAATTTGGACTTGTCAAAATTAAATACATACCCTCTCAGACACACAGACACACATTAAATAACAGTGCATAAAGATGGCAATTGTAGTCTTTAATGTATTTGATTAACAAAATTTGAACACATCGTAATAATCTATGTTGATAAGGGTGAGTTGAAATCAGGAAATTCCAACTCGGGAGCATTTGAAAAATACAAATTGTTAAATATATATTTATAAATATAAATAAATATAAATATATAAACATAAATATATTTATAAATATAAAATATAAACATATGAATATATGATAATTTATACATATAAATAAATTTATATATTTCTAAATAAATTTTTATAATTATATATATTCTTATGCATTTATAAATACAAATTTTTATATAAGTATATATAAATTTATATTTATAAACATATTTTTGTATTATATTATATATTGTATCATATATATTAACTATATTTTATATTTATAGAATATTTATAACCCTAACCTAATATATATTTATTAATACATAAAATTATATTTAGAAATAGATAAAAATACATTCGGAAATATAAATATATTATGTATGTTTATACCTTTTTTCCAAGTTCTATTTGCTTAGAAATTTATCTTATTGAAATAGTTGTATGTTCAATAATTTCATAAACTACTCATTTATAACTGTATTAAGAAACATGCCATCAATATTTGATTCCACAGTGAAAATACAGACATGGTTTTGGATGGCGTTGTGTATCTTGTATTAACAAGTACAGGGAAAATAAAAGCTATTTTGTAATATTAAGTAGTAGTAAATAAGAAGAAACTAACAGAACTAGGAAGTAATAGAGATTTAACCAAAGCAATAGTCTTAAGTGGAGACCTAAATTAAAGAGTCATTTTGGCCATGTAGTAATAGTGTGTTAATGCGTGGTGACAGGGTGTGAGAAGAAAGCATGGATGGCTTATCTCAGGCCCAGCCAAAAGCAGTGTGGCTGGGTGTGAGGGGCTAAGAGAGAGAGAATGATATGCTTTGGCTGTATCTCCACCCAAATCTCATCTTGAATTGTAGCTCCCTTAATTCCCACACATTGTGGGAGAGACCTAGTGGGAGATAACTGAATTATGAGGGCGGTTTCCCTGAGGCCTTTCCAGTTATGTGGAACTGTAAATTCATTAAACCTCTTTTTCTTTAAAATAGTTACCCAGTCTCGGGTATTTCTATATTAGCAACGTGAAAACGGACTAATACAGAGAATAGTGGAAGCTGACGCTGGACAGCAGACAAGGAAAGGTGAGCAGTGCATGGTCACTGTAACAAGAAAGGACTCTACTCATTTCCTAGGGCTGCTAAAGCAAAATCTCACAAACTGGTTAGCTTACATCAGCAGAAATTCATTCTTTCGTGGTTCTGTGTGCTAGATTTCTGAAATCAAGGTGCTTGCAGCATTTGTTCCTACTGGAGACTTTGAGGAAAATCTGTTCTATGGCCGCCCACACTTGGCTTCTGGAGATTGCAGTCAATCTTTGCCACATAGATGCCTGGCTCAAAACTCTTTCTCTCTCTTCACATGGCTACTCTGTGTGTCCCTCTGTACAAATTTATCTCTTACAAGGACGTCACTCATTGGATTAAGACCCATATTGCACATAACCAATACCTGATTACATCTATACAAACCTAAATTCCAACATATCGTTTTGGAGACAACATTCAATGGGAGATCCCACATGAATTTTAAGTCAGAAAGTAATTTTCAAATATTTATATGATTTATTTAGAGCTGAATTGTATTGAACTGGAATAGAAAAGCTAGATTGAAATAAAAAGACACCACCTAGATTACTTCTGAAGTAAATGATAGAATTGGAGAAAATAAAATAAGGTAGATGGTAGAAGTGTAGAAAAGAGGACAAAGTTAAGATATGAAATTCAAAGAACTTTCTTTAAGGAGATTAAGAGAAAGAGAATATGGAAATTAAGGAATAGTAACATGTGTACCTATGCATATATAATTATGTTATTTACTTCATAGTCTTTAGCATAATGTGATTATTCATAGAGATGTCTATCCATGGAAGAGTAAATTTATTAGTATGTTGTTCAACTAGTGAATATTGTGCATTCTTTGAAAAGAACAAAATGTCCTACATGTGATGGCATGAACACAGTATATATTCTGTATTAGTTACTAGCTAATAAAAGAAAAAAAAAACTGGCCTTAAAATATAACATTTATATACATGTGTATTTTAATTATAGAATGTCATTAGAAAATCTTAACAATGCTTTCTTCTGAGTATTAATCAGGAATTGGATTAAAAAAAAAGAGAGGCCTTTGAAATTTACATTTACACATTTCTTTATTTTGTTGGCATATTAAGTGGTGTATACATGTATTATGCTTGTAATAATGAACAAATACTTATTTTGTTATTTTTATAACAAATGATCATCTACTTTAGGGTTTAATCCTAAAGAGTTCAATTCTGTATATTTATCAATTCAGTAAAATTATACTACGTGATTGATTTTGATTTAGCAAATAAAAATATAAATATATTATAATTCATTTTAGATAAATCATTTCACAAAAGTGTGGGGAAGTTAATTCAGGAGTTAGTCTCCTCATCGAAAAATATCTCACTTGCTAAAATAAGACCAAAAAAAGTACAGTTTAAATATTCATAAAAATTGGGAAGTTTGGCAAAAAAGAGGAGTACACACCTGTGACTACTGAGTTGCTGTGAAAGTTTCATTTCCTGATACAAAATTTTCTAAAGCACTTGGCTTCAGTTCAGGCAACAAAGAGCAAACCAGCCAAGTTTTGTATAAAGAATATTTAGTTCCCTAGAGCCTTGTATCAGAAAACCTATAAAACTTTTTGAATTTTCTAGTTAAATTTGCAGTAAAGTTTTTAGATGTTTTTGTGTATATATCCCTCAAATTTTGAGTGCTACAACATTCAATTCTTAACACTATTACCATTGCTATTAACCCTTGATTTTCAGAAATATTTACATAAATCTATAAACATTCCAAAGACTCTAAAATGGCCTCCTCCCTCCAGTTTTGTTTGAAATTCAAATAGGAACTGTCTTGTAATAGCTTTTATTATTTTGAAGTATACTCATGTAACCAGAAATATGATGTGTGACATTTAGTATGAGTAAGAGTTAATACATATGGTGATTTAATTTACTTAATATAGTATATTGCATTGGGGTTAAATTCATAGTATCAAAATCAGTTTCTTTCTTACATGTGCTGTAAAATTCTGTCTGATGTTTGTCTGCCTAGCTCTGTATCCTAGTACCTACCTTACCTGATTATAGGTACCAGTAATTTGTAGGTACCAGTAATTACATTATATTTTTAAGGAAAATTTAAATTCACTGAAAAGAATTGAAAGAAGGAGAAAAGCAGAAAAGGAGAAATATACTATTTTACATCAGGGGCATATTTAGAAATGCTTTAGTTAGTATGCATCAGGGAGGTATAATAATAGCGGCAATCTCCTTGACTGGTGAAATGTCACTCCGTAACACAAGTTTATTTACTTTTCAAGTGAAAAGTCTTGTCATCATTTCATTATGTTACAAAACCAATACTAATCTAACATCAAACTGATGGCGGATTATATAACCTTATTTGTGCTTCCAAATCTTCACCTTTTAAAATTATTTTTTACACTGTGGCTACTTCCTCTTCCCTTATGCCCATGACAAGCATGGAAATCATTTCATTTCTAGGCCTATGACAGGAAACATAAATTTTATTAAACAAGAATGTCAAAAAATAATTAGAAAGTTTCATGTTATTGATCTCAGTGATAAATACGCAGTAATTACCATGCTGTGAAAAATTTCTACTGCAATATATTTATGATTTAAGCTTTGTTTTTCATATACGTTGTGTATCAATAAATCATTTACGGAAAATTATCATTCAATTAAATACTTTATAAAGTAAGAAAATCACACAAGACTAATGGACTAAGATTCTAAAGGTTGAAAACCACAGGAAGCCTTGATGATTTGAAGCTTTCTTTTCCCTATGGTATTTGTCATCTGTGACACTGAGAAGTGAGACTTAGCCAAGGCAGTTGGTCAATGCTGGAATAGAAGAATGAGCAGAGTATTTGACTTTCTGTCTTCCAAAAATTCACTAATATTTTTTCCTAGATAGGAATCTAATTTATCTTTATGACATTCTTGTAAATTTATTATTTTGATATACCATTTTGGATATTTCAATAATCTTTCTAGATCATTGTAATTGCTGGTTATCTACTAAGTTTTATATTTCTTTAGATTCATTTGTATTTATTCTTGAAAATTTTGTATTAGAATTCTGTATTTTACTCCTTAGAGGGTTTTCTCTCTTGGAAAGTGTTCTTTAGCTTTTTATCTTTCAGTGCCTTTTCATTTTACCCACTTACCAAATTCTATGCTCATTTTTCTTGCTGGTTATTATATTAACACATTTAATTCCACAAATTTTAGACACTGATATTTTATCATTTGTAACAACTTGAATACTTTTCCACCATAAAATCATACTTTTTCTTACGATTTGTAGTCTGTCTAATAAATGGCATAATGTAAAGACAAACATTCCCCTAAATCCTTTCGGATCCTTAAAATAATTTATGTAAGAGTCATATCATTATAGAAGATACTACATTTGAATCCTTCAAAGTCTTCAAATACCTTTTTATATGTTACTTTTCTTATTTTTATACTTGATTCTACATGAGTTATTGGAAATTACCAAATATTTTTTGTACTGCAAGTTCATCATCTAAGATTGAAACAAAGTTTGGATCTTATGGACATACTGTTTACAAGACTGTGTGTGTTTGCATGTGTGCACATATGTGTGTGTGCATGCTTGTAGTATAAGCCTCATTTTCATCTGCGATTATAGAAAAATTTTTCAATGAGAGGCTTAAAGTGTTTTTCGGCATATAATCTACAAAACTGTTTTCCTTCTTACTTGGTAATTTTTAGTATTGCTAGTATTTCTGTCTAAGGGGAGGACAGAGAGTAAACATAGAATCATCAGTGTTTTCAACATGATTGCATTGCTGGTATATCTACCTTATAAAAATGAGAGACAAATTTAGTTTCTGGCTTTGAGTGTGCATAGAATTCAGTATGACATTTCTATTGAAATATCTTCAAAATTGAATAAAATATTGCAAACATTTTTCTTATATCAGAGAATAGGCAATGTAGAGCTCTGATTCTTAAGAGATGGGAGCTAAAAAAGTAAGTTCAACATTTTCCCAGATGTTTTGGCCAAGGACGTTTCTACACAGTGGCTAAAGGAGGAGGGACTGGAATAAAAACCAGCAATCTTGCTGAGTGGAACAGACCGAGCACAAAGTTAAGAGAAAAGAAGAAAATGCGGAGAAGAAGTGTTCCAAGAATCTTCATAAGTTTGGCTTTGAGCCTCTGGCATGCACAGAGTGAAATTCCACAAGAGAGGACTAAGAAAATGTTCCTGGAAAATAATTATGAAGGCGCTATAATTCAGACAATTCCCAGAGCTCACAGATGGCAACAAACCTTTGAGTCCTCTCTAGCTAAACAATAGAAGCTGTGTTAAATAGAAGCAGTATTCAGTATAGACCACTATGGTTGCAAAAATAAATTCATATAAAATACAATACTACCCTCTTAAAAAAGATGTTTAAAATTTATTCTCTTTCTTATGACCTATGCCAGATTTTGAAATTAATCTGCCATCTTTCATAAAGTTAGAGAAATCTTTGTTTATTATTGAGAACATATTCCAAAAAGAATTTCTATTTCTGGAGTTTTGAAAGCATTCATCCACAAAATTTTCTGCACCTGTATATTTTGAAGCCATATCTTATTTCTTCAACTTTTATTTAAAACAAATTTACTTTCAAAATTCTTGACTAGCCATGGTGGCTCACAAATGTAATCTCAGCACTTTGAAATGCCGAGGTGGGAACATTGCTTGAGCTCAGGAGTTCATGATCAGCTTGGGCAACATGGTGAGATTGTGTATCTTATAAAAATTAAAAAATAAAATAAATTTCTAGTATATGGTTTCAATATGTTCAATTTAATTACATTACGGAAATGATGAGAATATGCCCACATTTATGTTTTCTTCTTTAAAGGTTTCAATTTCTAAATAACCACACAAAAGACCATTTTCCCCCACATGTTAACATGCTCTAAGATATGTCTAGACTGTTATAGTCTAAATTACATTTGAACATTCTCTGAAAACATTGACTGATTTAGTTTAAAATTATTATCATTATAATTATCACATCATGTATTATCATCAGATTCTTTGATGATAACCATTGTTTTTAAATAGTTAAATCATTCTATTAGTCATTATTCACATAAGATTCTTCCATACACATTTATAGCCGCACAATTCACAATAGCAAAATCATGGAGCCAACTCAAATGTCCATTGATCAATGAGTGGGTAAAGAAACTGTGGTATATAAGTACAATGGACTACTACTCAGCCATAAAAAGGTATGAATTAACAGCAATTGCAATGACCATGGATGAAGTTACAAATGATTATTCTAAGTGAAATAACTCAGGAATGGAAAATCAAACATTGTATGGTCTCACTGATATATGGGGCCTAGCCTATGAGGATGCAAATGCATAAGAATGATACAATATACCTTTGGGACTTGGGGGGAAGAGTGGGAGGTGGGCAAAGCCTAAAAGACAACAAGTATGGTGCAGTGTGTACTGCTCGGGTGATGAGTGCATCAGAATCTCACAAATCTCCAGTAAAGAAGTTACGCACGTAGCCAAATACCACCTGCACTCCAATAACTTAAGGAAACCCAGGAATAAAAGATATAATAAAGAAGGTAATAGTACTTTTTTTTTCTGGGGAAAACAAAAAAACAAAAAGCATTCTTTTTAAATAGCTAAACCATTCTTCTTGAATAGTTGTTACGGTGCGAAAGAGATGTGATGAATAATGGCAGCCTATTTCATTCTGTGCACATTTGCAAAGTTGTTGCTTTTGATCATAAGGATGATATCTTTCTTTTATCTTTAGTTGTTTTTTTTTTTCTTTCTGATTCTGCTGAGATGTGTGCATTTGTTCTTTTTCATGTTAATTTGAAAAAAGTTTTAATTACCCATAGTTAGGGTGAGATTATAACAAACACTCATGTATATTCTACCTAGAATTAAAAATATTACAATATAACATGTTTAACTAAATCTGCTTTATTTAATAAAAATTGCAAATTTTACAGATATGGTCAAAATACTTTAAAAAATTCTTCCCACAATCTGTTCCACACCCTTTCACACTCTCCTACGCATCACTATTCTTAATTTGGGATGTTTATTTCTAAATGTTGTTAATTTCAATTTCTATTTTTTATATATTCATTAATGATAGATGTGTATATCTTACATACAATTGTTTTTATTAAATTTATAATAAAACTGTGATATTTAAAGCACAATCTAGTGACTGGTTTCTTCTTTCACACTTGACATTGAAATCTATCCATATAAAATTGCCAGTTCATTAATTTCAACTGTTGTATGATATTAAACCAAAACGTGATAATATGATTTTTTCATTCATTCTCCTAGGGATGGCTATTTTTGTTATTTCTGAAATCTACTGCAAAAGAGTGCTGCAATAAAAATCTCTGAATATGTCCTAATGCCATTAAACTGGAGTTGAGTTGTTCAATTGCTGGATATATCAAAATTCAATTAGATTATATATTGTTCATTTACTTTCAAATTATGTACACCAAGTAATACGTGCTCTAGTAAAATAAGAATATATCATTCAACCTGAAATTGCCCAACTTTTCTTTCCCATTTTCCCCAGTCCAGTGAGTTGAACTAATACTGTCTACAAATATATATTCATTTGCTTACCTGTTAGTATTTCTTCCATGTATTAAGAAGCTTTTCTAGGCTATGAAGACATATGTATCACCATGTCTTATGAATTAGTACTTTTATCATTTTGAAATATTTGTTTTCACTTCTGCTGACAGTTCTAACTTGGGTATCTATTTCGACTGGTTTTTAATGTAACCACTAACATCTTTTTATGTTCAACACTTTTTCACCGTTTTATTTTCAATGTCTTTATTTTTAAAATATATCTCCTGTAGATAGTTTACAGGTAGTCTTGTTTTACTATAAGTCAAGTGACAATCTCTGTTTCATAACTGACATATTTAATCCATATATATATTTAATTTAACCGTTATTCTGAGACTTAATATCCAGCTTTACTGTTTTGTCCCAGTTATTTTTTGTTTGTTTTAGATGTCTTGCCTTATCTTAGATTGACTGATATTTTTAGTATTTTATTACATTTCTTTTATTGGCTAAATTTCTTGAATTTTTTTTTTATTTTAGTGATTGCTCTGGGATATAAAAATCATCTTTAAAATCTATTTAGAGTTAATGGTACTACTTTATCCAGTAAGTAAAAACATTTCACTAGCACAATTTCATTTGCAGGAACCTCACCTTCTGTGATAGTATTGTCTTATATTGTTACATTTATGAGATACAATCTCCACAATAAAGTACTATTTTCCATTCATTGTGTCATTTTATAAATAAACAGAGGAATAAACGGATATTTTCAAAATCCCTTTGCTTGCCATGATAAAGTATGAGGGGCCAGAATTTCCCTTCTGATAGAAATAAACAAAGAAAAGTTTGAGTAACATAAATGTCAATTGCTTTCAACAGCCACAAGACATCAGGCATTGAGGGGGAGTGATTCCTGATAGACGGAGAACAAGGACGAATGTGCAAAGGCTTCTTCAACTTACTGCCTTTGGGCAAGTTTCCAGACTGCAGCACTGGGAAGAGCATTTAGAGCTCTGAAGACTCCTGGGTTGAGGAGATGAAGATAGATTCCAAGAAGACCATGGCAACTCAATCTAGAACAGAGTATCACATAACTTGTGGGATATACTGTTTCCTCTCCGATGGTATTTGAAAGATTGATGATTGATATATTCATGTGATAAAAGCACCTGGGAGAATTAAAGGTAGTAACATCCAGGGCTATATAGGGCATGGAATACTTCTTGTTTCCAACATCAAGGTTAGAAACCCTCTTAAATTGTGTACCACTTGTAGAATGGAAAATTCCAACTGCAGTAGTGAGCAATAAGTAAGCCTTAGACAAAGTACAGATCAAATCCCACCTAAATATTTTAAAAGCAAGATGAACAGTGATCAAGTAACTTAACTTCATGCCAGAAAAAAGCTTGTATCTATCATTTTCTCTATCTAATATCTATTTACCTATCTACCTACACAAACACACACACACACACACACACACACACACAAACACACACACATATGCATACAAACATATTTATTACTCAAAAAGATAAAATGCACTACATGTGACATCCAATCAAACTTTGCAAGGCAGGCAAAGAAGCAGAAAAATATCTTCTATGCCAATGAATCAATAACAATTCATTGAAACAGTCCCCCAAATGACGCAGATGTGAGAAGCAGAAAACAAGGAATTTAAAAGTTATTATAATTCCTTTTTTCATGTCCTCAAATTATATAGAGATGTCTTCATTAGAAATAAACAAGAACAAAACTTGTAGAAAAGAGTTACAATATTTGAAATAAGTAAACCTGATAGGGCAAATGAAGATTCAACATTGCAGAAAAAAAGAAAATTAATGAATACGAACACACAGGAGAAGCCAAGGGGAAATAACACAAGACGAAAAGGTAGAGAATCAGGGGAAAGCTTTTTAAGCATAATGAAAAACAAATTGATATACTTAAAGGGAGAAGAAAAAACAATTGGATAAATGACAACTGAAAATCTCTCCAATTTGAAGAATATTATAAATGCTGAGATCCAAGCAATTCAATGAACCGTAAGCACAAAAGGAGTAGGAAGAGGAGGAGGAGGAGGAGGACAGTGAAAAGGGCAGGGTGACAATTACACCAAGGGGAATGATACAATTTTTCAAATCCAGTAATAATAATAATAAAGGAAAATTGATGATAGAAGACACATTTGTAACATACTGTGAAATAAAAACAAGAATGTTAGCAGATTATGCAGCAAAAGCAATGGAAGTGAGAAGAAAGTAAGGTAACATTTTCAACTCATACAAAAAAGAAAAAATGTCTATTTTTGATATCTGTATCTAACAAATATTACCTTATAAAATAAGGACAAAATAAAAGACTCGTTCAGGTTTACAAAACTTTGGTCTGACAAAAACACCTGCAGACCCACAGTATGGGAAATGTTGAGGGAAGCTCTTCAAGTGGAAGGCAAATGATACAGGATAAACTCAGATTTTCATAAATAAATGAAGAGTACAGGAAAAGGGAACAATGTGGATACATGCATAAGAATGTTTTCCAAACATTTGTATCTTTACAACTTAACTTACTTTTCAAGCAAAAATAATAATATTTATTAATTATACTCATAGCCTTTGAAAAAGAAGAGCAATAAATGTAAACAGAGAGATATGCAACTTAGTACAGTAGCTACTGGTAAAGAAAAACTTCTTTGCAAATAAATATTAAAACTTCCTTTAAATAAATATTTATTTTACTATTACCTTTAATGCTTTTCTACAAATAAGAATGCTTAAAGATTAGAATTTCAGAACAGTAATCTCTCTTGATATCAGTAATATGCAATATATGTAGTTTCCTAAATTATCCTTAATTCAAAGTTGAAAATATAGTTTTTGTAAATTTTGGTTAACCAATCAGTAATTTAACTCATTTACCAAAAGATTATGTTTACATTTATCTTTTATTTTACTGTAAGGCATTTTTTTAAGCTTTTATTTTAAATTCAGGGGTATATGTGCAGGTGTGTTATACAGATAAACTTGTGCATGGGAGTTTGTCCTACAGATTTTTTTTGTCACCCTGGAACTAAGCCTAGTAGCCAAGATTTAATTTTTTGGATCCCCTCTATCCTCCCACACTCTACTCTCAGGCATGTCCTACTGTCTATTATTATTCTCTTTGTGGCTATCTGTTCTCATTATTTAGCTCCCATTCGTAAGTGAGAACATGCAGTATTTGGTTTTTTGTTGCTGAGTTAGTTTTCTAAGAATAATGGCCTCCAGCTTCATCCATGTTGCTGCAAACACATAGTCTTGTTCTTTTTCATAACTGCATAATATTCCACGGTATACATGTACCACATTTTCTTTATCCCAGTGTACCACTGATGCGCATTTAGGTTGATTCCATGTCTTTGCTACTGTTAATACTGCTGCTGATCATTAGAGAAATGCAACCAAAACCACAATGAGATACCATCTTACACCAGTTAGAATGGCTATTATGAAAAATCAAAAAACAACAGATCCTCATGAGGCTGCAGAAAAAAAGGAACACTTATACACCATTGGTTGGAATGTAAATTGAATTAACAATTGTGGAAAGCAGTGTGACTATTCCTCAAAGATCTAGAATCAAAAATAGCATTTGACACAATTTCATTACTGGGTATACAACCAAAGGAATGTAAATCATTCTGTCATAAAGATACACACATGTGTATGTTCACTGCAACACTGTAAGGCATTTTAGTTTTCATTCTAACTGCCTTCTTGATCTCTTCTATATTAAATCATTTTTTCTTCACTAATTAAAAGTTTCCTAAGTCAACTGTGATAACACTGATTTGCAATTTTTTTCTTTGAGGCACATATTGCCCATATTTCTCACATGTACTCTTTTCTCAACACTATCACTAACAGTATTTTTTCTAAAATGAATCTTTTTACGTTACTTTTCCCCATCGAAAGTTTTTTGGAATCTTTTTTTCTAAGTATTACAGTCTGATCCCAACTCATGAGTTGTCTTACTGAAGCAGGAGTGGCTGCAAAAAACAGACCTTTTGGAAACCGAAGTCAGAAGCAAAAGGTTATTTATTTTGGCCAGGAGCAAGGTGACATGTTTGTCTAATAGCCAAGCTCTCCTAACAAAGAGAAGATCTGCCTTTATATAGACTTACAGCTCTAGATATTACATGTGAAAGGGTCTTGGGTTTACAGTCTTAGAAATTACATGTGAAAGGGTCTTTGTCAATGGAGGAGGAGTGGGTGGGGGTTTGATCTTGTTTAAGCAAAAACAATGCCTTCCTGAGAGATTCCCTCATGTTATGTCTGCTATCTACAGGAAGGCAATTTAGGAGGTGCCAGTCAGCCAGCCTTTTCTATTGAAATGCAGTGTGGTAGTCAAGGGGGAGGTGATCCTAGATGCTTGGATCTCCTTCCTCAATACCAAGTGCACTGGGTGAATCTAACCATAATAGGTGCTTAATACATCTACTTAAACAACTTTATTCCCTGCCACTCCATCTCATTTGTCATTTGTTCCAACCATGGTGAGCTCTTCATAATTATCTGAATATAACTGAAGGGTATCCCTTTTAACAGTTTCATGCTTTTTCACCTATTATTTTCTGTCTTCACTCCTGCTTTGATCTTTTTAATAGCATCAGAAGAAGTGCTCATAGCCTTCCCAATTTGGAGTAGTTATTACCATCTCCGGACCCCCTAATCCTTTGCTTGAACAACACTAAAACTGTGGTTTAATGGACCTTGCTAGTTGCATATTTTCAAAACCCCTAAAAACATTGTACATGCATAAGAATAAGTCATTTCTTTAATTTTGGCATGAGAATGACAAAGAACTCAGTAGATCCTGGTTAGCCTTTAGAAGTGATCCCAATGGGCTCATTTATAAAATATATTTTTATCCATTAAATATTGACATCCCTACATCTGGCATTGTAAACTATTGAACTGCAAGAGAAACATGGTCCTGTAGGTGAAAACAAAAAATGACTTTAAGATACAATTTTGATAGATTCCTACAGACTTAGGTGTCATGTGACAGGCATTTAGAAAGTCTTCGCACTGATATTTTACTAAACATTTGAATAACTTATAAATGACTTTGGATAGTGTTTTTCCAAAGACATTTTTTAGAGCATCTTTTAGAAATAGCGGATGGCTAATCCTCCAATCCATGTGACACAAAAGGACCCAGGAGATCTCAAGAGTTACAGAAAAACAGGATGTGAAGAGATGCCTCAGGTGTGTTTGAATTGTAAACACTTCAGCATTATTTAGGAGCACTCTAATACACCCTTCACAGAGAACTGCTAACACACTTCATGTTAACCCTATGTTCTATTTTTAGTGTATTGAGAAATGTAACTTCCAGATGTGCTTTTGGTTATGCCAAAATTTTGCAGTGAACATATTTGCAGGCGATAAAATTGCAGAAACGTGACTAACAATTTAAATGTCAAAGTTCTGTCATGAGTGCATTGATTTTTTAAAAATCATATAGTACTAAATGTCTTATATCAAAACCAAGTTCCTTTTGAAACCCATGTTCTCAGACCACAGTCTGTTCCCCAGAGTTAGTGACTTTCACTGCTTTATTTTTACCCTTATATTTTAAAAAATATTTTATAATGTAATTCCTTATAGTACCCATTTTAGATGATGTACATTTATTTATTGGCCTTTAGTTGTGGAAGGATCCATATTGTTTACACAGCCATTTGTCACCTTTACTTTCCTCATCCATCTAAAATTCAGCCCTATCACAATATTTGGTTTCACATTATTATTGCATGCAATCATGCTCTATGTTTAACCATGTGGTCTACTGTGATTGTTTCCTTTATACAACTTATTTTTTTTATAAATTCATAACTTTGATTTTTAATTTTTTTTTTGTTAGTTTAACATTTATCCACAGCTAAAATATTTTGAGAGAACAGTCAATCACTTAGAAGAAATTATTGTCCAAATGAAACGACTCTGTTGTCTGGGGTATATATGCTGGTTCTTGGTCTGGATAGAGAAATAATTCAAGACACAGACACACATGAGGAGTGGATTTAGCAGCAGAAAGTTTAATAGAAAAAGAATAAGAGAGAGACAAAAAGTTTGCCCATGCTAAGAAAGCTGGTTGCCCAAAAGTGGGTCTCTCCAGATTGCCGAGGAAGGCAATCTGTTTTGTACAGAGGCTTGAGAAGGTGGTTACTGATTTACACAGGGTCCAGAGGATTGGTTTGACCAGGTGTATCATTTACATAGCAGGGGAAAAGATTGGCCCTCCCATCCTAGTCTTTTATTATGCCAATGTAGCAATGATGCACATACATGTGGTTTTACCTGGAGCTGCCTTGAAACCAGTAAATGTTGTGACAAGGAAGAGAGGGCGGGGCTGCCGAATTGAATGTACCTGGCTTCCAGGTATAGCTGCCTGCATTTACATATAAAGGCTCCTAGTTTGCATATCTGTGCCTGACTTTTCAGGCTGCTTTCTGTTAGGGAAGAAATGGTTTTAGGGGGTGATTTTTATTAAAGGAAAATTCCATGAGAACTTTCACCCTTTCTAGCTGCCTAAAAAGTATTTCTTAATAACCCCTGTATTACAAAAATTTAAATACTTTAAATGATCCATCAGTGCTGGTTGGTTTTGTTTCATGATTTGCGGCAACTCTTTCACCACAGTCACACCCTTTTTAATATGACATGCTCACTAGAGCTGGCATTTGCTGTTATGATCCTTGGCTGGATGCTCTGTTTCATGGATGGCATATCTTTTTTATTTACAGCCTTATTTCACTGGTGCATATTCTTTGGTAGCTTCCTGCTGGCTGTGGTTGTGCATAAAAAAAGTACTGAATACCAGCTATGTCGGGCCAAGTTACATAGTAGTATAGATGATTCAGTAGTCAAGACAGTGTGTCATTTAGAAAAGAAAGAAAACTAAAGAAAAAAAAAAGCTTACATTTATCAATGGAAAGGAATAGAAAGCCCAGAAACAGACTTACCTATATACGGTCAACTGATCTTTGACAGAAGAGCTAACACAAAACAGTGGAGCAAAGAGAGTCTTATCAACAAATGATGCTGTACTAACTGGACATCCATATGCAAAAATATGAGTATAGATGCTGATTTTATACTTTTCCTAAAAATTAGCTCAAAGTGGATCAGGTCTAAATTTAAAATTCAATACTAAAACTCCTAGGAAATAACGGGAGATAACCCAGATGACTCTGAGATGAATCATGACCTTTTAGATCCAATATCATAGGTATAATTCACACAAAAAATTAATAAGTTGGACTTTATTAAAATTGAAATTTTCTGCTCTGTAAAAGAAACTGTCAAGAGAATGAAAAGGCATGTTACAAAGTAGGAGAAAATATCTGGAAAAGAAATATCTGACAAATGACTGTTATTAAAAATATACAAAGAATTCATAAAACCCAACAGTAAGAACTCATAAAATCCAACAGTAAGAAAAGGAGTCGTCCAAGTATAAAATGGGATAGAAATCTTTACAGACATCTCATCAAAAAGGTATACAGATAAAAAATGAGCATATGACAAGATGGTTAACATCATATTATTAGAAAAAAACCAATGTAGATAGGGTATGGTAGGGTCAGATGTTAGTCTTTGAATCTCACAGGCTTAACAAAGAAGAGACCCTTTTTAACTGAGGCTGCCTTTACAACAGAGAGCAAGGGGTTCTGCTAATTGCAGACAATCAGAGACCCAGGCTGCTTTTTCAACAGGCTTCCCTTTCTCCACAGCATTAGAAATGGGAAGAGGATGTGGCCAACCTCACATTGGCTTTTAAAGCTAGGGTAAAAAAAAGTAGCACACCTTATTTTCATGCACATTTCTTTGGTCAAAGTGAAGGAGGGGAAATATTCGGGAAAACTGCAATACTGATAAAGCTATACTCCACCTCAGTGAAGTTCATTTGACGCCATCGGCGTCTTGACACTAATCAGAACTAACCTTTATTTTGATGATTTTATTTCCCTAATTCCTTTCATGCATAGCCCTCCTCCTTCAATGCCATATGCAGAGAATGACATTAGCTTGTCTCTCTGATCATGCTGCTGAGGACACCCAGTCTCTCATGGGCAACACACAACACATACCACACTCAGTCTATTTCTTTATGTCTGTTTTCTAATACCAGAATTTAACAGCTGAGGACATTTTCCCTTACACATACTGCATCAGTGATAGTCTGTCACTGCTTCCCTATTTTATGAGTTTTAAAAGGTCATTGATATGCAGTTTCAGTAAGATGACATGTGTTGATCTGATTAGACCTTGCCTTTCATGATGAACATGTCTCTAAATGCCAGGACTGTTCATGTAATCACTTGTTTCACCAACATATCTTGCCTGGAATCTGAATGGGAAGGTCAGTGGCCATCAATTTTCCTAGGAAATATCTCCACATTGCGAATGTACCTAATATCCAGCCTTTATTCAGGCTACTGAGTGTGTCTCCAGGAATTTCCCCAGAATCCTGCAATGTCATGTGTCCCTCTAAAAGTAGTGGAAGTCATGTCCTTATTGATGAAAGAATTCAATTCTATTATCTAACTATGTATAAGAATGCCAAAAGCCTTTTATGTGACATTTGTAACTCCTCAATAGCATAATCTTTCCAATACTTAGAAATCCTCAAAGCTGCATCAGAGTTTACCTAATTTGAAACCTGATGGGTGAGTAGATTATTTTAGACAAAGTCAAAAACCTTTTTTTTACTGTGAATTTCACTGTCATTTATTGATTATTCTCAGTAATTGGGAACATGCTAAAACATGTTCACAATTTGCTCTGTCCCGCAGAGCAACAAACAGGAACCCGAGCAAGCCTGTCGTGGATGAGAAAGGGATGGGACAAGAGGCGCGAAGAATGGCAGCAAGACAAAAGTTCTGATCAAGCTGCAAAGTTTATTTCAAAATGGGTTCCTTATATAGGGAGGGGAGAGGGTAGAGAGGGGAAAGGGGAAGTAGTTCTGATAGGCTGGGAGACGAGTGTTTAGCTCATGATCAGCTACCCCATTGGTGCAGCCATGCATGTTCTGTGCGTGATCAGGTCCTTCATTGGTGGCCCTGAGGCATGTCTTGCCCGTGATCAGGTCCTCCATTGGTGGCCCTGAGGCATGTCTTGCCCGTGATCAGGTCCTCCATTGGTGGCCCGCCACCACGCCCGGGGCATGCTTTTGGCGGGGAGGGCTGATGCAACCTTTTGTTCCAATAGCATCAGCTTAGCCTGGGTTCCCAACATCTCCTCCCTTTTTCTTTAAAAAAGAGGAGGCGGACCTTAACCAGCTAGGGGAGGTAGAGGCTGTGCTCCTCCTGAGCCTTAATTTTCAGGCTTACAGGTACCTTTTTGGGAGGAGAGGATTTTTCGAGTACCAACCTCTATGCAAGCCAGCTTACCTCTCAGGAGACTCGACAGTAGCCTTAGTAAGGCCTCTCCTTGCAGTGCCTTGCCTTGCACCTAGCGGTGTCCATTACCTTCGTAAAGCATAGTGTCGAGCGGTATGCTGCTCCCGTAGGAGGGGAACCGGCTACAGTCTGCCATATTCTAGATCACGCGTTGCTAGTTGGTGATAGTGGATTTGTATGGGCTTTCCCAGTAGGGAATTGAGCTGATCCCTGATTAACGCTGTTACTCGTCTTAGGATCCAAGGGGCAAAAGAGAAGAACAGGATGATAGCGAATAAGGGTCTAAGGAAGGGGAGGAGGTAAGGGAGAAGTCCATTGAGGCCGGTGAGGAAGGGATTGTCTGCAAGTGCCTTGCGTCTTTGTTCGAGGTCTTCTTGTAGATTTTTTATTTTATCTCGGACAATTCCTGACTTGTTGGCATAAAAGCAGCAACGTTCCTGTAGAGCTAAACAGATACCTCCCTGTTCTGCAGTGAGTAGGTCTAAGCCTCTTCTGTTTTGTAGGACTACTTCGGCTAGGGAATCTAGTTGGTCCTGTAAGTCATTAATGGTGCTAGACAAGGCTTGGACGTCGTTAATAAGTTGATGGGAAAGTTTTGTGTAAGATTGAACAGCCACCCCGAGTCCTGCTGTACCGGTAGCGACTGCTGTAGAGACACCCAATCCTACTAGTAGGGGAATCAGTGTAACGGCTCGTTTCTGCCGCCCTGCAATATAGTCAAAGGTAGGGATAGGGACAGGGTCATCACCAGAAATAATGTCTATATCTGGCAAGAGGGCGGCTAACACACATGACCCTGTCCAGTTTGCAGGCAGAGCAGTAAAGGCGAGGTTGTTGCCGCAAACAAAAGCTTGGCCTGGGCCAGGGCAAAGGGCCTCACTGTGGTTGGAACTACTGGAGCAGTTTACAAAGTTGGCAACGCCAACCGGAATATCAAAGCTGTTGTTTTGTGCACCTTTAAAGAAGCAAGGGTATACTTGGGAAGGCATGGGCTGGACTCTAAAGGGTAAGCTGGGGGTGCAATTATTTTGTGAGGCATTAAAACTAGATATATTGACAGGGAAGGCTAGGGGCATGGAGGTACCTTGATTTAAGCATAACCAGCAATTTTGGGCTAGGCTGGGGTTGGAGATATTGAGGGCCTGGTGGGTGGCTGACAGAATGTCAAGCATTTGCGCATCAATGTCAGGTCCTCTTGGTTTTGAGCGAGCTAGGGGGTGGTAGGATAACTTAGGGAATTGGCTTTGAATAACAAGCTCTATTTGTTTTTGTACATAAAGCTCTCTCACAGCATCTTGGGGTCCGCCACCGTCGGAGACGTGAATAGGGGCTTGCTGATTCCAACAAACCGATTTTCCAATCGTGCCATCGCATCCGGCCTGGAGGACCCCATGAGGTTGTAGGCCGCTGGTGACAGGATTGGTTTCTGAGGTGCTCATTGTTCTTTGTAGAATGGCAGTAAAATAAGTATTATTGTCAAGAGTACACTGTGAGAAACTAGAATAGCAGGAGGAGTGCATCTGGGGTTCAATGTTGCCTCTGCACTCGCTTGGGCACGGGCCTGGGCGGCCATTAATGACCGGTATACTAGGGGGCTTGCGCACACAAAGCCACTTAGGTGAAGATACTCCATTCCAATTGGTGTCATAGGTAAGATAGGCATTTTTGTCCCCACAATCTGTTACCTGAGTGTAAGTTGGGGTGGCGTAATTATTGGTCTGAGTCCCCCCTTTACAGTCACATGGCGCTTCAAAGAGGGCAGTGTAAATGTCTCCGGATGGCTTTCCAAGTCCTCCCTTTGTGACTGGGCAGAGGCGTGGGTGCAGTAGGAGGATGAGGATGCAGAGCATTCTTTCTGGAAGAAGAGAAAAAGAGCTCCTCAGGGCGAGCCTTTTGGCCCTGGGGCTGTATTTGGGTTACTTGGCCTGTCACACAAGGGGGCTGTCTGATTATTGATGTGTCTAATTAGTCGCTCAGGGAGCCAGCGGGGGCCATCCTCCTTTTGATCGTATATGCAGGCTGAGCCTCGCCCCCATATGAGAACAGGGTCAGGGCCCTTCCAAACACTGGTGAGAGGGTCACGCCACATAACCGTAGCATGCTGCTGAGAAGTTTGGGGATGCCATAGACGGTCAGCTGCCGAGCGACCTTGACTGTCAAGCTGTAGAAAATTTAGTTGAAATAGGGCATGACTAAGAAGGTTTCTGGGTTGTTGCATAGAAAACCCAAGGGGGGAGCGGGCTAAGCGACTTAGGGCATTTTTTAATGTTTGATGAGCTCGTTCAACTACTCCTTGACCCTGGGGGTTGTACGGTATACCAGTAACATGTTTGATTTGGAGTTTTTGGCAAAAGTCTTGGAAGTTTTTTCCAGTATATCCCGGGCCATTGTCTGTTTTAATGGTGTGTGGTTTTCCTATGGTAGCAAGACAGTGGATAACATGAGATATAACATTTTTTGATGCTTCACCTGTTTGGGGAGTGGCTAAGATAAAACCACTAAATGTGTCAACAGTAACATGAACAAACCTCTGTTTTCCAAAAGGAGTAAAATGAGTGACATTCATTTGCCAAATGGCATTGGGGACTAAACCACGGGGGTTCACGCCAAGATGGGGTACAGGGGTGGCTACGACACATTGTTTGCAAGCTTTTACAATATCTCTGGCTTGTTCTCTAGTAATTTTATAGAGTAATCGTAGGGTGTGTGCATTGAGGTGATGTAGGGTGTGAGCTTGAGTAGCCTCATATATTGGGTCACTTATAATGGGGAAAATCTGTGTGGCAGCATCAGCTAAGGCATTGCCTTCAGCTAGGGGTCCTGGAAGATTTAGGTGGGCCCGAAGATGTCCGATAAAGAAAGGGTGTTGTCTGTTTAAAATTAGCTGTTGCAGTTTAGAAAATAAGGGGGTAGCATTGGTTGAGGATTTGATAAAGGGGACTGTCTCCAAAAGAGGGACTGATTGAGCAATATACGCACTGTCAGTGTACAAGTTAAACGGTTGGTGAGCTAGAACTGTGAACACCTGGAGAATAGCATAGAGCTCAACAAGTTGAGCTGACAGGTAGGGGGATTTTATTGAGATGGGTTGATTATCAATAATATATGCAGCAATTCCGTTTGAGGATCCATCAGTGAAAACTAGCGTGGCTTGAGGAATTGGGGCAGATTTTGTGATCTTGGGAAATATGAACTGGTGAAGCTTGGCAAATTGGATAACAGGGTCACTGGGGTAATGATTGTCTATGTCTCCTGTGAAGGAGGATAATGCAATGGCCCATTCGTCAGAGGTTTGCAGGAGCCAGGTTAATTGATCCTGGGTGTATGGAATGATTATCGAGTGGGGGTCCCTGCCAAACAGTTGGCGGCCAGTGTACCGACCCTTAATAATTAACATGGCGAGGAGCGAAGGGTAGGTGAGTAAGACCTTTGATGGGGAGGCAGGTAGATGGAGCCAAAGGAGGGGGCTTCCGTATTTAGTAGGGTCTGTACCGTTTGGTTGCCAAAACACCGCGGTGGGTGTATGGGGAGTTGGGAGCAAGAGGAGTACTAGGGGAAGGTTATACGAAATTTGGTGAACACTTTGATTTTGGATAGCCTTGTTGATGAGGGCTAGAGATTGCTTTGCTTCTGGGGTTAGTGCTCGAGCCGATAAAGGATTTGGATCGCCTTTTAGAATATTGTTAAGGGGAACAAGGGCACTGGTGGGCAATTTTAAATAGGGTCGAAGCCACTGAATGTCCCTGAGTAATTTTTGGAAATCGTTAAGGGTTTTTAAGTGATCAGTTTTTAAGCAGACTCGGGGAGTAAATACTTGCTGATGGTGTAACTCAAATCCTAAATAAGAAAATGGCTCAGACACTTGTACCTTGTCTGGAGCAATTTTTAGTCCATATGAGGTAAGACAGGATATAATGTGAGCATAGCAGGCCTTGGCTGCCTCGGCGCTATCACAAGCAAGAAGGATGTCATCCATATAATGGAGGATATAGGCCTCTGGCCACTGGGATCTTACTGGGGCAATGGCGGCAGCAACAAATTTTTGGCACAGTGTGGGACTGTTGGCCATGCCCTGTGGCAGAACCTTCCACTGATAACGAGGCATAGGACTTTGGAAGTTGATTTGAGGGACGCTAAAGGCAAAGTAAGGTCTGTCTTCAGGGTGTAAGGGGATGGTAAAGAAACAATCCTTAAGGTCAATAACAATTTTGTGATAGTTTAGGGGAATGGCTACAGGAGAAGGGAGACCAGGCTGAAGGGCTCCCATGGGGACCATTACCTTATTAACGGCTCTCAGATCTTGTAAAAGACGCCAGCTACCTGATTTTTTCTTAATGATAAATATAGGAGTGTTCCATGGAGAATTTGTGGGCTTAATATGTCCTGCTGCGAGCTGTTCCTGTACTAACGCAATGGCAGCGAGGGTTTTCTCATATGTAAGTGGCCACTGATCAACCCACACAGGGTCTGTAATTTTCCAGGAAATTTTGTCAGCGTGGGGTACAGGAATGTCAATGGCCGCTACGGTAAATTTTGGTGGAATCCTAGGCCTGTTTTGTCTTTTTTGGGGGTAATAGTAATGGGCTGGGTGATTCCTTGATTATTTTTTCCCAACCCTTGGCCGGGGAGATACCCCTGGCTTAGCATTTGGGTCATGACAGTATCGTTGGGACTGCACATGACAAGTTTCATTTGAGAGAGGATGTCCCTTCCCCAGAGATTGACTGGCAGATTGGGGAGGACATAAGGGGTAATGTGACCATTATTGCCTTCAGAGTCCTCCCACTTAAGCATTTGAGCACTTTGTTGGGGGTTGGTGGCCTGGCCAATACCGCGCAGGTGAGTAGCAACGGTTGTTAACGGCCAGTTCCTCGGCCAGTGAGTGTAAGATATAACGGTGGCATCGGCCCCTGTATCGAGAATGCCAGAAAAGAGCTTACCATTTAATTTAAGTTTCAGGGTAGGCCGCTGTTGAGAAATTTGTTGAACCCAGTAGACATCAGAAGACCCAGGGGCACTAGCCCCGCGGTAGGGCTTATGGAAATTGGAGTTAATTTGTTGGAGGGGGAGAATGACTATTTGAGCTAGTCTGGTGCCCTTTGGGATGGTGACTAAATCTTTAGTTGTAGAGAGAATGATATGGATTTCTCCCTCAAAATCATTGTCTAATATGCCGGGCAGAACTTGGATCCCTTGGAGGGTAGAGCTGGCTCTGCCTAATATGAGGCCGAATGTCTGGGGTGGTAAGGGTCCATATATTCCAACTGGAAGTATCAGAGGGCTATTTTGGGTGGTTAGTATTGTGTCGGTGGTGGTACAGAGGTCCAGTCCTGCACTGCCCGCTGTTGCTCGCCAGAGGTCTGTGACGTAGCGGCGTGGTTGATTACTGGGAGGGCAGGGGTTGGCTGGCGGTATTGGGGGGTGAACTGTGAAGCCCCGGAGTTCATCCCGGTAGTGGGGCCCTGGGGCTGGCCCCTGTTCAAGTTTCCCTGCCTAATAATGGGTTGTCCATTAATGTCTAATCGAGAACGGCATTCTGAAGCCCAGTGAAATCCTTTTTTGCAGCGAGGACATTTTGTTGTGGGACCTAAATTTTTTATAAGGCTAGCCTGTGGGGCATTAGGTTGAGTTGGGAGTTGAGTAGGTGGTTGTATTTTTTGGGGGCAGTTTCTTGAAAGATGGCCGGGTTGGTGACAATTATAGCAAAGGCGGGCCTGGGCTCCAGGCAGTTGCGCGGGGGCAAGATTTTGGAGGGCAGCTCCTATGGCTAGGCCAACAGCATGGGCAGAGCCAATACCAGAGCAGAGGCGAACATAGTCGCAAAGCTCCTTCTGCCTAAAAGGCCGAATTGCACTTTGGCAAGCGGGGTTAGCGTTTTCATAGGCTAGGTGTTTTACAAAGGAGCTCTCACTTTCCCCGGAGCCAAAAAGGCGATCTGCCGTCTCCTGGAGGCGGCTTACAAAATCACTGTATGACTCATCGGGGCCTTGTCTAATCTTTGCAAGGGAAGTAGTAGCCGCTCCCTTTTGAGGGAGTCGCTTCCAGGCTTTTAGGCCTGCGGACTGAATCTGGGTTAAAAGCCCTGGGGGGAATTGGGCCTGTTTGTCATTGCTCTGATAAGGGCTGGCGCCCAGGAATTTTTTAAGGGTCCATCCTTTGGAGGAGGCCTTACGCGCGTTGCGCTCTGCAAACTGTTTGGAAATATCCTCATACTCAGACTTCCAAAGGATATTGTCCCCTCCGCTCAGCGCAGCACGAGACAAGAAAAACCAATCACTAGGGGTAAGCCATCTTTCACTAAGACTCTCTACAAGGGCCACGGTAAAGGGGGCAGTAGGACCATAGTTAGCAACAGCAGTTTTAATTTTTTCTATGGTCTTTAGATTTAGCCGCTTATAGGAATGGGTGTAGGTAGGCTCGGTGGGCTCTGAGCTTTCCTCCTCCTCATCCTCTGAGTCAGATTCTCCGGAGTCTGCTTCCTCCTCCTCAGGGATGGTGTGTGTGTCAGGGTGAGGAGACGCTCGGCCCGTGGTATTGGAGCTAACCTGTCCCTGACTTCTGGTAACGGGAAAAGCCATAACTCCCGCGGGAGGTAGAAGGGCCAAATCGGACAGTTTTGTGACTAAGGTTTTAACCCCATCAAGAAGAGAAACAGTCTCATCAATGGGACCGGAGGGTTTGGCTAGGGCTACACCGGGCAAGTTTGGGGCCGTGGGGGAACCAGGAACGCCTGAAGTAGGGGCATGCAAAACAGGAGCCGCAACTGCCACTGGGGGCACTGCTGTAGGAACATAGGGCGGTGGCCGGAAAGGTGGCAATGCCGGGGTGTTAGTTAATTGGGGCCAATCAGGGTTGTTATATTGGGCAGCTGCCTCTTCCAGATCTGCTTGATCGGCGGGATCTAGTTGATCATCCTGACTACCCGAGTTATGCAAGGTTTTAGAATTAGCAAGCAAGGGCAAATGTTGGGGCGGAGTATGCGCCCGAGAATGAGGACTTTGAATGGGGGGGTCCGTAAGGGTTGCAAGGTTGGGGTACAGTGAAGACTGCCCTGTATCATCTGAACCAATGTCAATTGCAACCGAGGGGCAGGTAGAAGGGGCCCTAGAGGGAGGGCGAGAGGAGGCCTTTTCAGAGGTGGTAATTGTTACAGGGGCTTGTCTAGATGGAGGTCGGGAGTGGCTAATAAGAATTTTGTGACCCTCCTTGCAGAGGCGTTGAATGTCAGGGGAGTCGCCCTGATTAGTAAGGACGTCCCTTATTAAATTATAATAATTAAAAGTGGTGATCGGAATAGTCTCAGGACCAAAAACACGGTAATAGTCGTTCAGACAATCACCAACACGTCCCCAAACACGGGAGTCAATAGACCCTTCCTGGGGGAACCATGGACATGTTTTAAAAATGAAACTAAAAAAGGAGACAAGGTCTTTCTTGCGAACCCGAATTCTACGCACCTTGAGAGATTCCTTTAACTGACTTATAAAGAGATCATTTTCACTGTGTGAAGATGCTTGTCCCATGATTGGGTCTTACCTGAGTAATGCCGCCGTCGAAATGAGGAACGAACTCCAGGAGTCGGCTCGCGGTCGGGTGGTCCGCGGTGCTCCGTGCGGGGAATCGGTTAATCGGGACGGCCGTGCAGGGAACCGGTTACAGGGGACGGCGGTCCACGGAGGCCGGCATCGAGCCCCACGTCTGGGCGCCACTTGCTCTGTCCCGCAGAGCAACAAACAGGAACCCGAGCAAGCCTGTCGTGGATGAGAAAGGGATGGGACAAGAGGCGCGAAGAATGGCAGCAAGACAAAAGTTCTGATCAAGCTGCAAAGTTTATTTCAAAATGGGTTCCTTATATAGGGAGGGGAGAGGGTAGAGAGGGGAAAGGGGAAGTAGTTCTGATAGGCTGGGAGACGAGTGTTTAGCTCATGATCAGCTACCCCATTGGTGCAGCCATGCATGTTCTGTGCGTGATCAGGTCCTTCATTGGTGGCCCTGAGGCATGTCTTGCCCGTGATCAGGTCCTCCATTGGTGGCCCTGAGGCATGTCTTGCCCGTGATCAGGTCCTCCATTGGTGGCCCGCCACCACGCCCGGGGCATGCTTTTGGCGGGGAGGGCTGATGCAACCTTTTGTTCCAATAGCATCAGCTTAGCCTGGGTTCCCAACAACAATTTAGTGGATAGTTTTCACAATTAATAGTGCAAATCTATTCTATGACTCATGATCAATTTATCCAAAGTTAGACATTTTAAAAAAATTCCTTCATAAATATAGTCTGGGAAAACTTCCAGTACCTTTAAGAAAATGAGGATATTATTTTCTTTAATATTTAGTAAGTGATACTTGCAGAACTTCCTGTTTTTCAAAATCACAGGGCTGAGTTTTTCTAGTGATACTTAAAGCTGCATGATAGCCCTTCAAAGTGTGTAGTAGTATAGAAGATTTCTGAAACCTGTAGCTTATTCCATTTTAACACATACTTCTTTAAAGGTAACATTTTCTTTTATTTCCATTACATATGATTGAGATATTATTTTTGATTTATTTATTTTAAAACCTTGTTTCTTTAATAAAGTCTCAGCCCCTAGTATATGGTCAAGATGAGAAAGAACTTGAGAGTCCATAGGCAATATTTAGTCATTAAATTATGTGACAGTATCTTCCAGAACACATATTTTGTGTAATAATGAAATAGAAGTGGATTTCACTTATTTTTATTGTGGCCTCATTTTCCACTGGAACCATTTGTCTTTTTTTAGGCAGGAGTCTTGTGCCTTCCAATTTGTGAAAGTTTTTAATAAATGGTTCAAAATCCCTGGGGTTTTACTGTTGTAGAGCTGTTAGTGTATTTATGCCACATCTATGAATTTAGGCACCACATTATAATGTACCAGAGCTTTATTAACTCCATTTATAATACTTATTTTCATCTACTTGTTCATTTACTTGAAGATAATTTTTACCAATGCTCTGTCCCGCAGAGCAACAGACAGGAACCCGGGCGAGCCTATCGTGGATGAGAAAAGAAGGGACAAGAGGCGCGAAGAATGGCAGCAAGACAAAAGTTCTGATCAAGCTGCAAAGTTTATTTCAAAATGGGTTCCTTATATAGGGAGGGGAGAGGGTAGAGAGGGGAAAGGGGAAGTAGTTCTGATAGGCTAGGAGACGAGTGTTTAGCTCATGATCAGCTACCCCATTGGTGCAGCCATGCATGTTCTGTGCGTGATCAGGTCCTTTATTGGTGGCCCGCCACCACGCCCGGGGCATACTTTTGGCGGGGAGGGCTGATGCAACTTGCCTTTGGCGGGGAGGGCTGATGCAACTTCTTGTTTCAATTGCATCAGCTTAGCCTGGGTTCCCAACATCTCCTCCCTTTTTCTTTAAAAAAAAGAAGGAGGCGGACCTTAACCAGCTAGGGGAGGTAGAGGCTGTGCTCCTCCTGAGCCTTAATTTTCAGGCTTGTAGGTACCTTTTTGGGAGGAGAGGATTTTTCGAGTACCAACCTCTATGCAAGCCAGCTTACCTCTCAGGAGACTCGACAGTAGCCTTAGTAAGGCCTCTCCTTGCAGTGCTTTGCCTTGCACCTAGCAGTGTCCATTACCTTCGTAAAGCATAGTGTCGAGCGGTATGCTGCTCCCGTAGGAGGGGAACCGGCTACAGTCTGCCATATTCTAGATCACGCGTTGCTAGTTGGTGATAGTGGATTTGTATGGGCTTTTCCAGTAGGGAATTAAGCTGATCCCTGATTAACGCTGTTACTCGCTTTAGGATCCAGGGGGCAAAAGAGAAGAACAGGATGATAGCGAATAAGGGTCCAAGGAAGGGGAGGAGGTAAGGGAGAAGTCCATTGAGGCCGGTGAGGAAGGGATTATCTGCAAGTGCCTTGCGTCTTCGTTCGAGGTCTTCTTGTAGATTTTTTATTTTATCTCGGACAATTCCTGACTTGTTGGCATAAAAGCAGCAACGTTCCTGTAGAGCCAAACAGATACCTCCCTGTTCTGCAGTGAGTAGGTCTAAGCCTCTTCTGTTTTGTAGGACTACTTCGGCTAGGGAATCTAGTTGGTCCTGTAAGTCATTGATGGTGCTAGAGAAGGCTTGGATGTCGTTAATAAGTTGATGGGAAAGTTTTGTGTAAGATTGAACAGCTACCCCGAGTCCTGCTGTACCGGTGGTGACTGCTGCAGAGACACCCAATCCTACTAGCGGGGGGATCAGTGTAACGGCTCGTTTTTGCCGCCCTGCAATATAGTCAAAGGTAGGGATAGGGACAGGGTCATCACCAGAAATAATGTCTATATCTGGTAGGAGGGCGGCTAACACACATGACCCTGTCCAGTTTGCAGGCAGAGCAGTAAAGGCGAGGTTGTTGCCGCAAACAAAAGCTTGGCCTGGGCCAGGGCAAAGGGCCTCACTGTGGTTGGAACTACTGGCGCAGTTTACAAAGTTGGCAACGCCAACCGGAATATCAAAGCTGTTGTTTTGTGCACCTTTAAAGAAGCAAGGGTATACTTGGGAAGGCATGGGCTGGACTCTAAAGGGTAAGCTGGGGGTGCAATTATTTTGTGAGGCATTAAAACTAGATATATTGACAGGGAAGGCTAGGGGCATGGAGGTACCTTGATTTAAGCATAACCAGCAATTCTGGGCTAGGCTGGGGTTGGAGATATTGAGGGCCTGGTGGGTGGCTGACAAAATATCAAGCATTTGCGCATCAATGTCAGGTCCTCTTGGTTTTGAGCGAGCTAGGGGGTGGTAGGATAACTTAGGGAATTGGCTTTGAATAATAAGCTCTATTTGTTTTTGTACATAAAGCTCTCTCACAGCATCTTGGGGTCCGCCACCGTCGGAGACGTGAATAGGGGCTTGCTGATTCCAACAAACAGATTTTCCAATCGTGCCATCGCATCCGGCCTGGAGGACCCCATGAGGTTGTAGGCCGCTGGTGACAGGATTGGTTTCTGAGGTGCTCTTTGTTCTTTGTAGGATGGCAGTAAAATAAGTATTATTGCCTTGAGTACACTGTGAGAAACTAGAATAGCAGGAGGAGTGCATCTGGGATTTAATGTTGTTTGTGCACTCGCTTGGGCACGGGCCTGGGCGGCCATTAATGACCGGTATACTAGGGGGCTTGCGCACACAAAGCCACTTAGGTGAAGATACTCCATTCCAATTGGTGTCATGGGTAAGATAGGCATTTTTGTCCCCGCAATCTGTTACCTGAGTGTAAGTTGGGGTGGCGTAATTATTGGTCTGAGTCCCCCCTTTACAGTCACATGGCGCTCCAAAGAGGGCAGTGTAGACGTCTCCGGATGACTTTCCAAGTCCTCCCTTTGTGACTGGGCAGAGGCGTGGGTGCAGAAGGAGGATGAGGATGCAAAGCATTCTTTCTGGAAGAAGAGAAAAGGAGCTCCTCAGGGCGAGCCTTCTGGCCCTGGGGCTGTATTTGGATTACTTGGCCTGTCACACAAGGGGGCTGTCTGATCATTGACGTGTCTAATTAGTCGCTCAGGGAGCCAGCGGGGGCCATCCTCCTTTTGATCGTATATGCAGGCTGAGCCTCGCCCCCATATGAGGACAGGGTCAGGGCCCTTCCAAACACTGGTGAGAGGGTCACGCCACATAACCGTAGCATGCTGCTGAGAAGTTTGGGGATGCCATAGACGGTCAGCTGCCGAGCGACCTTGACTGTCAAGCTGTAGAAAATTTAGTTGAAATAGGGCATGACTAAGAAGGTTTCTGGGTTGTTGCATGGAAAACCCAAGGGGAGAGCGGGCTAAGCGATTTAGGGCATTTTTTAATGTTTGATGAGCTCGTTCAACTACTCCTTGACCCTGGGGGTTGTACGGTATACCAGTAACATGTTTGATTTGGAGTTTTTGGCAAAAGTCTTGGAAGTTTTTTCCAGTATATCCCGGGCCATTGTCAGTTTTAATGGTGTGTGGTTTTCCTATGGTAGCAAGACAGTGGATAACATGAGATATAACATTTTTTGATGCTTCACCTGTTTGAGGGGTGGCTAAGATGAAACCGCTGAAGGTGTCAACAGTAACATGAACAAATTTTTGTTTTCCAAAAGGGGCAAAATGAGTGACATCCATTTGCCAAATGGCATTGGGGACTAAACCACGAGGGTTTACCCCTAGACGGGGTACAGGGGTGGCTATGACACACTGTTTGCAGGTTTTTACAATATCTCTAGCCTGTTCTCTGGTGATTTTATAGAGTAGGCGAAGGGTGTGTGCGTTGAGGTGATGTAGGGTGTGAGCCTGGGTAGCGTCATGTATTGAGTCACTCAGAATGGGAAAAACCTGTGTGGCAGCATCGGCTAAGGCATTGCCTTCAGCTAGGGGTCCTGGAAGATTTAGATGGGCCCGAAGATGCCCGATAAAGAAAGGGTGTTGTCTGTTTAAAATTAGCTGTTGTAGTTTAGAAAATAAGGGGGTAGCATTGGTTGAGGATTTGATAAAGGGGACTGTCTCCAAAAGAGGGACTGATTGAGCAATATACGCACTGTCAGTGTACAGGTTAAACGGTTGGTGGGCTAGAACTGTGAACACCTGGAGAATAGCATAGAGTTCAACAAGTTGAGCTGACAGGTAGGGGGATTTTATTGAGATGGGTTGGTTATCAATAACGTATGCAGCAATTCCGTTTGAGGATCCATCAGTGAAAACTAGCGCGGCTTGAGGAATTGGGGCAGATTTTGTGATCTTGGGGAATATGAACTGGTGAAGCTTGGCAAATTGGATAACAGGGTCACTGGGGTAATGATTGTCTATGTCTCCTGTAAAGGAGGATAAAGCAATGGCCCATTCGTCAGAGGTTTGCAGGAGCCAGGTTAATTGATCCTGGGTGTATGGAATGATTATAGAGTGGGGGTCCCTGCCAAACAGTTGGCGGCCAGTGTACCGACCCTTAATAATTAACATGGCGAGGAGCGAAGGGTAGGTGAGTAAGACTTTTGATGGGGAGGCAGGTAGATGGAGCCAAAGGAGGGGGCTTCCGTATTTAGTAGGGTCTGCACTGTTTGGTTGCCAAAACACCGCGGTGGGTGTATGGGGAGTTGGGAGCAAAAGGAGTACTAGGGGAAGGTTATACGAAATCTGTTGAACACTTTGATTTTGGATGGCCTTGTTGATGAGGGCTAGGGATTGCTTTGCTTCTGGGGTTAGTGCTCGAGCTGATAAAGGATTCGGATCGCCTTTTAGAATATTGTTAAGGGGAACAAGGGCACTGGTGGGCAATTTTAAATAGGGTCGAAGCCACTGAATGTCCCCGAGTAATTTTTGGAAATCGTTAAGGGTTTTTAAGTGATTAGTTTTTAAGCAGACTCGGGGAGTAAATACTTGCTGATGGTGTAACTCAAATCCTAAATAAGAAAATGGCTCAGACACTTGTACCTTGTCTGGAGCAATTTTTAGTCCATATGAGGTAAGACAGGATATAATGTGAGCATAGCAGGCCTTGGCTGCCTCGGCGCTGTCACAAGCAAGAAGGATGTCATCCATATAATGGAGGATATAGGCCTCTGGCCACTGGGATCTTGCTGGGGCAATGGCGGCAGCAACAAATTTTTGGCACAGTGTGGGACTGTTGGCCATGCCCTGTGGCAAAACCTTCCACTGATAACGAGGCATAGGACTCTGGAAGTTGATTTGAGGGACGCTAAAAGCAAAGTAAGGTCTGTCTTCAGGGTGTAAGGGGATGGTAAAGAAACAATCCTTAAGGTCAATAACAATTTTGTGATAGTTTAGGGGAATGGCTACAGGAGAAGGAAGACCAGGCTGAAGGGCTCCCATGGGGACCATTACCTTATTAACGGCTCTTAGATCCTGTAAAAGGCGCCAGCTACCTGATTTTTTCTTAATGATAAATATAGGAGTGTTCCATGGAGAATTTGTAGGCTCAACATGCCCTGCTGCGAGCTGTTCCTGTACTAACGCAATGGCAGTGAGGGTTTTTTCATATGTAAGTGGCCACTGATCAACCCACACAGGGTCTGTAATTTTCCAGGAAATTTTATCAGCGTGGGGTACAGGAATGTCAATGGCCGCTACGGTAAATTTTGGTGGAATCCCAGGCCTGTTTTGTCTTTTTTGGGGGTAATAGAAATGGGCTGGGTGATTCCCTGATTATTTTTTCCCAACCCTTGGCCGGGGAGATACCCCTGGCTTAGCATTTGAGTCATGACAGTATCGTTGGGACTGCACATGACAAGTTTCATTTGAGAGAGGATGTCCCTTCCCCAGAGATTGACTGGCAGATTGGGGAGGACATAAGGGGTAATGTGACCATTGTTGCCTTCAGAGTCCTCCCACTTAAGCATTTGAGCACTTTGTTGGGGGTTGGTGGCCTGGCCAATACCGCGCAGGTGAGTAGCAACGGTTGTTAACGGCCAGTTTCTCGGCCAGTGAGTGTAAGATATAACGGTGGCATCGGCCCCTGTATCAAGAATGCCAGAAAAGGGCTTACCATTTAATTTAAGTTTCAGGGTAGGCCGCTGTTGAGAAATTTGTTGAACCCAGTAGACATGAGAAGACCCAGGGGCGCTAGCCCCGCGGAAGGGCTTATGGAAATTGGAGTTAATTTGTTGGAGGGGGAGAATGACTATTTGAGCTAGTCTGGTGCCCTTTGGGATGGTGACTAAATCTTTAGTTGTAGAGAGAATGATATGGATTTCTCCCTCAAAATCATTGTCTAATATGCCGGGCAGAACTTGGATCCCTTGGAGGGTAGAGCTGGCTCTGCCTAATATGAGGCCGAATGTCTGGGGTGGTAAGGGCCCATATATTCCAACTGGAAGTGTTAGAGGGCTATTTTGGGTGGTTAGTATTGTGTCGGTGGTGGTACAGAGGTCCAGTCCTGTACTGCCCGCTGTTGCTCGCCAGAGGTCTGCGACGTAGCGGCGTGGTTGATTACTGGGAGGGCAGGGGTTGGCTGGCGGTATTGGGGGGTGAACTGTGAAGCCCCGGAGTTCATCCCGGTAGTGGGGCCCTGGGGCTGGCCCCTGTTCAAGTTTCCCTGCCTAATAATGGGTTGTCCATTAATGTCTAATCGAGAACGGCATTCTGAAGCCCAGTGAAATCCTTTTTTGCAGCGGGGACATTTTGTTGTGGGACCTAAATTTTTTATAAGGCTGGCCTGTGGGGCATTAGGTTGAGTTGGCAGTTGGGCAGGCGGTTGTATTTTTTGGGGGCAGTTCCTTGAAAGATGGCCGGGTTGGTGACAATTATAGCAAAGGCGGGCCTGGGCTCCAGGCAGTTGTGCGGGGGCAAGATTTTGGAGGGCAGCTCCTATGGCTAGGCCAACAGCGTGGGCAGAGCCAATACCAGAGCAGAGGCGAACATAGTCGCAAAGCTCCTTCTGCCTAAAAGGCCGAATTGCACTTTGGCAAGCGGGGTTAGCGTTTTCATAGGCTAGGTGCTTTACAAAGGAGCTCTCACTTTCCCCGGAGCCAAAAAGGCGATCTGCCGCCTCCTGGAGGCGGCTTACAAAATCACTGTATGACTCGTCTGGGCCTTGTCTGATTTTTGCAAGGGAAGTAGTGGCCGCTCCTTTCTGGGGGAGTCGCTTCCAGGCTTTTAGGCCTGCGGACTGAATCTGGGTTAAAAGCCCTGGGGGGAATTGGGCCTGTTTGTCATTGCTTTGGTAAGGGCTGGTGCCTAGGAATTTTTTTAAGGGTCCATCCTTTGGAGGAGGCTTTGCGCGCGTTACGCTCTGCAAAGTGTTTTGCGGTTTCCTCATATTCAGACTTCCAAAGGATGAAATCACCTCCGCTTAGCGCAGCACGGGACAGGAAAAACCAATCGCTAGGAGTAAGCCATCTTTCACTGAGATTTTCTACTAGGGCCACGGTAAATGGGGCGGTAGGACCATAATTAGCAACAGCAGTTTTAATTTTTTCTATTGTCTTTAAATTTAGCCGCTTATAGGTATGGGTGTATGTAGGCTCGGTGGACTCTGAGCTTTTCTCCTCCTCATCCTCTGAGTTAGATTCTCCGGAGTCTGCTTCCTCCTCCTCAGGGATGGTGTGCGTGTCAGGGTGAGGAGACCCTCGGCCCATGGTATTGGAACTAACCTGTCCCTGACTTCTGGTAACGGGAAAAGCCATAACTCCCGCGGGAGGTAGAAGGGCCAAATCGGACAATACTGAAGCTAGGGTTTTAATTTCTCTGAGGATGACTACAGCTTCTTGAATGGAGGTTTTATTGGATAGATTTTGAGCTGTGGAGGGGGCGAAAGCATCTGGTGTGGGGGCATGCAAGACCGGAGCCGCGACTGCCACTGGGGGCACTGCTGTAGGAACATAGGGCGGCGGCCGGAAAGGTGGCAATGCCGGGGTGTTAGTTAGTTGGGGCCAATCAGGGTTGTTATATTGGGCAGCTGCCTCTTCCAGATCTGCTTGATCGGCGGGATTTAGTTGATCATCCTGACTACCCGAGTTATGCAAGGTTTTAGAATTAGCAAGCAAGGGCAAATGTTGGGGCGGAGTATGCGCCCGAGAATGAGGACTTTGAATGGGGGGGTCCGTAAGGGTTGCAAGGTTGGGGTACAGTGAAGACTGCCCTGTATCATCTGAACCAATGTCAATTGCAACCGAGGGGCAGGTAGAAGGGGCCCTAGAGGGAGGGCGAGAGGGGGCCTTTTCAGAGGTGGTAATTGTTACAGGGGTCTGTCTAGATGGAGGTCGGGAGTGGCTAATAAGAATTTTCTGACCCTCCTTGCAGAGGCGTTGAATGTCAGGGGAGTCGCCCTGATTAGTAAGGACGTCCCTTATTAAATTATAATAATTAAAAGTGGTGATCGGAATAGTCTCAGGACCAAAGACACGGTAATAGTCGTTCAGACAATCACCAACACGTCCCCAAACACGGGAGTCAATAGACCCTTCCTGGGGGAACCATGGACATGTTTTAAAAATGAAACTAAAAAAGGAGACAAGGTCTTTCTTGCGAACCCGAATTCTGCGCACCTTGAGAGATTCCTTTAACTGACTTATAAAGAGATCATTTTCACTGTGTGAAGATGCTTGTCCCATGATTGGGTCTTACCTGAGTAATGCCGCCGTCGAAACGAGGGACGAACTCCAGGAGTCGGCTCGCGGTCGGGCGGTCCGCGGTGCTCCGTGCGGGGAACCGGTTAATGGGGACGGCGGTCCACGGAGGCCGGCATCGAGCCCCACGTCTGGGCGCCACTTGCTCTGTCCCGCAGAGCAACAGACAGGAACCCGGGCGAGCCTATCGTGGATGAGAAAAGAAGGGACAAGAGGCGCGAAGAATGGCAGCAAGACAAAAGTTCTGATCAAGCTGCAAAGTTTATTTCAAAATGGGTTCCTTATATAGGGAGGGGAGAGGGTAGAGAGGGGAAAGGGGAAGTAGTTCTGATAGGCTAGGAGACGAGTGTTTAGCTCATGATCAGCTACCCCATTGGTGCAGCCATGCATGTTCTGTGCGTGATCAGGTCCTTTATTGGTGGCCCGCCACCACGCCCGGGGCATACTTTTGGCGGGGAGGGCTGATGCAACTTGCCTTTGGCGGGGAGGGCTGATGCAACTTCTTGTTTCAATTGCATCAGCTTAGCCTGGGTTCCCAACATCCCAACCCAGTGCTTTGAGTAACAGAGAAGTAAACTTTCTGGGTACTTCCCTATGTCAGAAATAGTGTTTTCTAGTCCTCTTTAAGAAAAAGGATCACTTCTTTCAAAACTTCTATCTTTCAAAAGCTAAGGCTAATTTTCCTCATCATCTTTACTTTTTGCCTCACACCTCTGATGAGAAACTCTTCCCACTTCTCTGCCCTGCTCTCTGGACTTCAAAAATAAACCTGTTTGGATGCCATCTGGGCTCTTCCTCACCTTCTGTCTCCTTTTTGTGTCTGGGCAACAGGAAGCCCTATCAAGACACTGAAAGGAGGTAGAAGGGAGGTCAGTGTGGTTGGTCGGAGCCTGGGGTTCTCTCTGCTTGGTCACCTACCTCCTGCTGGTTGCATCTGCGGCAGAGTAGCTCAGCTCCTATAAGGTGGGCCTCCCCACAGCCCTCTGTATTTCTAGTTCAGATAGCACAGCCTTTCTTCTGTCCATTGGGCATAGGGTTACTATCAGCCCATCTCATAGCCCAAGAATCACCCCCTTCTCATGTGATTTCCCAGTCTCCTTCCTATATATGTATAAAATCTGCCTGTTTAGTAAAATCTCACAGTGTCTTAATCTGACTATGCTGTTTTCTCCTTAGATTGTGACTGATTATCAGTCAGAGAATAAAGTTTAGAATCCTGTTAATTCCTAATGACTGTAATCTATCAATACAGAAAGGCATTTGTTCCTGATTTGGTTTTATCTGATCAAGCATTTTTCTCTATCTCTTTCTCGCCTCCTCTGCTCTCATGTGTGTGGGTGGGGGGATGGTGCAGGGGTGGTGCATGTCTCTATGTATGTGTGTGTATTTCTGTGTATAGTGTTGTGAGAGAATCAGGCCAATTCCTACCACCATACTGACAGAATTTAATACCATTATATACCATATAAACTTGGATTCTACTTCTGGAGAGATAACTCTGGGACAATGCCTGGAATGTGACTTCTACAATTTTCTTGAGAGATTTAAATAATGCAGGAAGGCAGAAATATGGGAAAGAAGTGAAGCGGTATCCCTGGATGAGTTCCATTAAACCAATAATGATACAATAGTAGTAAGTTTTACTTTGTAGTTTATTAATAAAATTTACAATGCAAAATGATCCCTCACTTTAATAGTTATTAACATAATGACTATTTTGGTTTTAGTTGCAAGCATAGTTCAATGTGTTAACTTAAAAAAAAAAAATCAGCAAAAGACAACTACATCCACTGGATTCCTGAGTGCCAGTGGCAACATGAGAGGCTGGAGCTTAGAAAAAGAGGCCATTTTATATTTTTTTTCGACTACGACTACATAGATCACAATCAGAATCCATGTGTCAAGAGCTACTTTACATGAATAATAAGAACATGTTGGGTGGCCAACACAGGCAGATGCTTGAGCCCAGGAGTTGGAGACCAGTCTGGGCAACATGCGATGAAACCCCATCTGTACAAAAGATACAAAAATGTAGTCAGGCTTCTTGATTCACACCTATTGCTCCAGCTACTCAGGAGGCTGAGGTGGGAGGATCACTTGAGCCTGGGAGTTTGAGGCAGCAGTAAGCTGTGATTACATCACTGTACTTCAGCCTGAGAGTACAACAGTGAGATCCTGTCTCAAAAATATAAAAACAACAATAAAAATAAAAGATCATGGCCAAATTTTTCTTAAATTTTGAAGGTAGGAAGTGAGATTACTCAGAAAATTTATTAAAATTGTTAAAGTGTTATGAGTTAGTTGAAATTATAATGAAGTATTTTAATTATCAATGGCAAGTACATAAAATACTTGACTCAATTTCTCATATAGATTGTAATTCATAGATATAAAATGTGTAAGGAGAGTGATTGTTGAGAAGATATTACGATTGGCAATTAAAAGAAAAGGCAGGAATGTGAAAAAGACATGAACAAAGAGGCAACATTTGATCAAATCATCTTCTCACAACACACACCACCCTTTATGAGAGTTCTCAGCAATTTGTGGATATCAGTGCACAGTTAGGCTGTGGGAGGTCCACATGTATATGAGTAACTCTATTAATCATTCTGAAGTCTAAATTTTCCTGAGGCAGATCAGAATGACCTTCTACAGATAGAAATAGCCTCTTCATGAGGTGCAGATAAACCAAACTATTTTTTCTAAACCTCAGTATACTTCTTCTTAATATCAAATATTTTAACTTGTGTCTGTTTTCTTCCAGAAAAAAATTCACTGCAGTAGCAATTCTATTTACATAGATAAAATTTTCTATTTTCCTTTTTCAAAATTGTAAAAGAAATTTCAGAATTTATTTTATAGAATTAAATATACAAAAGAATTACACTGATGGTTTTAAGTTTCAAAATATAAGTTAAAGAAATATGGCCACACAGTGGAAGCATTAACAGTGTCTTTGGATTCTAAGGAGTAACACTTACTGACAGGTCAAGTTGAATTGTAAAGCATCTATCTGCTCAGAGTTGCGTATTAAAATTAATAGTAAGTAATCATAGCCAAAATGCATTAAATGTTTGTATGGGACAGACATTGTTCAAAAACCTTTCTCTGTACCAAGGTATATTTTTTTTTCTGAAATATTCCAGTCTTTATGGCATAACAAATAATATGATGTAATCATTTTAAAAAAATCAAAATAAGTGAAAATAAAATTTTGTTTGATGCTAAACAAATTCTACTTCTTTCTATGGAGGTGATAATTGTCATCCATTGGCTATGTACCAATACAGCTATTTTAGACTTTTTAAAAATATTATATACACACAAATCTCTGTATATTCAGATGTTATGACATCTCTTTGGGCATGTCACCACAGTTCCATTTTGTTTAAAAAATCATATTTGCTTTTTTTTTGACATTTCTATTTACAAACTCAGTTAAATAAATCTACCTGAGATTAATTCCTTTTTTCTTTGGAGATAGAGAAAGAGAAAGAATAATTTTCAAGTAAAAAACTTCATAATTTTTCATTTGATTTATAAAAGCATGTAAACAAATTTTTAGAAAACTCTCTTTTATTCTGAGACAGAATAAAATATTGGTTTAGAATTTATGATTGAAGAGAAAATACTCCTAAATTCTGGTCTTAATTCTGCCTTGCATTGACTGTTAATTAATATCTCTAAGCCCCAGTATCTGCAATATAAAATAAAGACATATATAATATTCAAGTCAAAGTCATCATGTGAACATAACAGGTCATAATGCAGCTTAATATTTCTATTTTATAATAATAACTTATGAATATCATGATTATTTTATTACCGTTTCTAATAAAAGTAAGTTTAGGAAAATTCTCACTCTGAACAAAATTAAGTGGATAGACATCTATAATAAATAATCATTTAAACTTTTCAAATAAACACTGAGAACTTTCTATTTTACTTATAAAATATTCTAGGAACATAAAACCAAATCAATAAAAAAGGTAACATCTTGGGTGAAAAGGATGTTAAAAAAATCTATCCTGGATTCTTTCCCTTACCCATAAAGTAACTAAGAGATGCAAGGATGAAACTGTGTCACTGTTGAAAGGATATTTTATAAATAGGCAATGAAGTATGTATCAAAGAAAGCATATCAGGCCGTCCTCGCATTGCTGTAAAAGAATACCTGAGACTGGGTAATTTATAAAGAAAAGAGGTTTAATTGGCTTACAGTTCTGCAGACCTTAGAGGAAGCATAGTTTCAGCATTTCCTTTGCTTCTGGGGAGGCTTCAGGAAGTTTATAGTCATGACAGAAGGTGAAAGGGGAACAGAGAGGTGTCACATAAAGAGAGCAGGAGCAAGAGAGACAGAACAAGGTGCCCCATCCTTTTAAATAACCAGATCTCATGAGAATTCACTCACTATCATGAGGATAGTATCAAGGTGATGGTGCTAAACCATTCATGAGAAATCCAACCCCATGAACCAATGATCTCCCACCAGGGCCATCTCTACTACATGGATTACAATTCAGTACGGGGTTTTGGTAGGGACACACATCCAAACTACATCAGAAAGCAAATCAAGTTATGAAAATAAATATATGTAAGATCAACTTGTTAAATAATATAAACTGAAATATATGATTCATATTTGTACAAATAATTTTAAAACAGCAGACTCAAGATTCATGTGGCATTTAGAATAATTAAAACATTGTAGGATTAGACATGTTTATAGCCTATGTTTAAAAGGTAAGTCATCCAATAAAGAGAAAATAAAAAATTTATAAAGTTCTTTGGCATTTTTGATAGAGCAAACTTATTATATATAATCTATGGTTATCATTATTCTGAAGATGGCATGCAAAAATGAATATGAAGAGTTCTATTTTGGTAAGAAAAATCTATTCTAAAATAATTGAAAAAATAGATAAAACTTTTTGTCATGAGGATAAGATTCTTAATTTTTTTTACAGTTGGAGATGTTGCAATATATAAAACATCTGTGCTTCACATCTGTCAGATATATTATGACAAGTTAAAAACTATGTGAGAATGGAAGACATACTTTATAAACTAGAAAGCTCATAATTGTTGGAGTACTCATAAAGAGCTTAAATTCTTATTGACTTGTGCTGTTGGGGAAATGAGTCCTAAAAATGTCTAAACTCTCATTTGAAGATATAATTTTGTGATTTTATGCCTATGCTAATGACTTCTCACTAGGTAGTATATATATAATTTGTATTCAAAATATAATAAAGTGTGATTTAACTAGTTTAGAATTGTGGAACAAATAAGTCAACTCAAATTGTTGCAAGGATAATTGATTGTTTCATTAAATGAATTTTTTTTAATATAAAATAGATATTAGAAAGATTGAAAAGTGGCCAAAGGGCCTTTCTGATTCTACTTCATAGTATTAAGAGATGGTTTCTTACTATGGTTGGTGTCCTGCCAGGAGTGGGAATATCATAGTGATATTCAACCCAATATGTTTCCCCATAAAAGTCCAGCCAGATTTTAATGATGCTTCCTGATGTTCTTCCAAAGAAAAGTAATAATAAGGAAACTTCTTCCCCAAAAGATGCAAATATGCCTATCTTTATATATCACTGGCCTGAATGGACAGCAGTCTTTCCCAGCAGAAAAATGCGGCAAGAGTTATGAAACTAAGACCAGCACATCTGTAGGACTGCTGCATACAAACAGATCACTACACTGAGACAGCAGAAATTGTGGCAGAGAAAGTGTTTAATGATCACAGGGCACTGAGTGAGGACATGGGAAAAGACCTTCAAATCCATCTCGTCATCTGGTTTCGGGTTTTTGAGGAGATCATGGAGGGCAAGGAAGTGGAAATCTGGGGTCATTGATTGGTATGGCTATTGGGATGTGAAAACTGCATTCTTTGGTGAGTCAGCTATTTGTAGGATCTTTCAGACCAGCTAGCATGAGTAGTTTCATTGGTATGCAGAGCCTGAAAGAACATCTCAAAAGGAAAAGTTAAAGATTTCTTCAAGTTCAAGTTGTTATCTATAGAGCAGTTAAGAGGAATTATAATCTTGTAACAAGGTCTACGTGATTTTGAGGCAATAAGCAACTAAGAGGGAGTAAGTCAGAGAATGTATTAGTCTATTCTCACACTGCTATAAAAACTCTATCTGAGACTGGGCAATTTATGAAGAAAGAGATTTAATTGACTCAGTTCTATAGGCTGTACAGAAAGCATGTCTAAGAGGCCTCAGGAAACTTACAATCATGGAAGAAGGCAAGGGGAGGCAAGTATATCTTACAGCAGAGCAGGAGAGGGAGAACAAGGAGGGAACTGCCACATACCTGTAAGCCATCAGATCTCACAAGAACTCACTTACTGTTATGACTGATAACAGCATGGGGAATGGGCTCCACCATGATCCAATCACTTCCTATCAGGTCCCTCTCCTGTCATGTGGGGATTACAATTCAAGATGAGATTTGAGTGGGGACACAGAGCCAAAACATATCAGAGAGGAATATTACTCAATGATTAATCCTTAATGTGTTGCAAGCTTGGTTTATTTTCATTTCTCCCCTCTCTTTTTTCCTGATTAATTTTATAAAATTTATAGGGATGTTTCTGAAATTGTTCCAGTTTCATAATACCTTAGTCATTAAATGAATGTGGAACTATGTAATCCTACAACTCATGTAGTGCATGAGGAAAGAGTGGATATTTGAGTAAATCAGGGTTCTGTTTCAAGGAATGAAAGAGAAGAGTTGGTTTTGGAGAAGCTGCCAAAATATTACACAGTGCAAAACAACAAAAAAATATTAACTTGTTTAAATAATGCATCTGGCATAAAACATTTGCTACACTTATGAGATGCTGTTATTATTAGAAATTTTAACTTGAAATATTAAAGAGTATCATTCATATGCATTAATATAAAATATTTCAAAAATTATAAAACCAATCATATTTTTGGATATCCAAATTAGTGGTAGTCACCTCATTGTGAAGATCTCCATGAATCTTGTCAAGTCTTTTGACACATTTTGAAGATCATATTAAACTATACCAAAGGTCATGGTTTCAAGAAAACTTCAAGGAATGGAACCTTATATACTTTAATGTACCAGTGAATTGAAAAATAAAAATCTATTTCTAGCAGAGAAAACAGTTGAGATCATGCTGCAAGTCTTTGTGGGGAGCAAGAAGATCAAAACAAAGCACTGAAACAAAAGAAGCAAACAAGGAAAACAACACAGCAACAAAATCAAAAACAAAACGTATGGAAGAGAGAAGGTGACACTGAAGGCATAGAGTGTGCACAGACACAAGCGAGGTAGTCTGGGGAAGAAGATGCTTCTGAAGGAGAAGCAGGCGAAAGGGAAGCTTGAGTTGAATTTTGAAAGCAGGTGGCAAAGGAAAAAAGAAACAGAAAAGGAGAGCACAGGATCCTGAGAAGTAAGACTTGAGCCAAGGGAATACAGTGAAACTTAAATTCACTTCATTCTAGATCTAAGATTCCAATAAAACAGGAAAAAGGGTGAAAACTAAGGTGTAAATATTTAACATACTGTCACAAAAGAAATAATGCAACTAAAACCATGGGAGTGAAACAATGTGGGAAAGAGAAACAGAACATTAATGGAAGAGGCAGTAGATGGAATCAAAAAGATCATTGCCACCAACACAGGGATAACAAAAGGGTAAATAAGAAAACAGGAGAGTAAGCATTCTGAAAACATGTAAGCACAAAGGTAACCACTAGAACAAAAATATGAATATTTTTATTTTCAATTCAACTTACGAATATCTGTTTACTGCATATAAGACACAATGCATCTAACACAAGATAATTCAAGTGTCTAAAAATAAAGAGATTGACAAAAGAATATCAGATAAATGAAAATAAAAAGAAAGCAGAGTTTGTGTTCTTAATAATAAATGGCTTAAAATGCATGTCAAAATAACTGGAGGAGCCAAGGAAAGACACGTTTCAATGTTAAATAATGAGTCACAGTAAAGATATAAAACCAGTATACACAAACACCAGGTAAGACTTTATAAAATAGAAACAATAGTGGATTCAAGGAACCATAGATAGAAATAAACTAATTTAAATAAATAAAAAGCCACCACTTCAGGACAATACTGATAAAACTGACAATGTGCAAGACCTAACTGCATCATGAATGAAGTCATTGGTAAATACGATATCAAACTATGTACCCTAATAATAGAGAATATATACCTTCTTTTCATGCACTTAGAACATTTATCTTTTAAATGTTATGAAGAGAACAGCAATATACGCCATAGAGTAGAAATACTTTTTAAAGTTTCTAAAAATAATACATTAAACCCAGATATCTGACAGAAATTGCAAAACCAAAGGCCATTTTAACTGAAAATTAAATAAAAATATTATATTTAATAACTTGTTTAGAATTGATACATAAAAATATGTAATTAAAAATTATAGTACACACCATATTACTACATATGTAGTATATTTAAAACAGTGAAACACATATTTTATGCCTGAAGAATATTTAAAAATATCAAATCCAATCTCAACCCAACAAAAAAGTACAAGGATAGAAATTATAGATATAAAATCAGAATTTATGAGATTTAAAACAGAGAGCTGTAATTAATAATTATAAGTCCTCTTTTTGATTAAATAAATAACCAAACTACTATCTAACCTAATAAAGTACAAGTCTAGAAAAATTAAGGTATGACAAAAAGAAATAACTATTACAACAAATTATGTTAGCAAATAAGAGATTTTGCAATATTTATGTAAATAAATTGAAAATAAAAAACAAATAGAAGTATATAATGTATCAAATTTGAGGCCATAAGGACTAACACTTGAAATATATCAATTTCTGTAGATGATGAGAAGTCATTATTAACAGATTATACTGCATGAAAGCAATTATCGTGGTTAGTTTAATGTTCAAAAACCACATAGGCTTAATATTCAATAAATTATTCCAGAGCATACAGAATTAAGAAAAATGTCCAAATTATTTTTTATGACTAAAGGGTAACATTTATACTTAATTTTGAAATTTTAGCTTTTTAGAGCTGCTGTCATAAAATAACATAATCTGAAGGACATGAAGAACAGACATTAATTGGCTTTTGGTTCTGGAGACTGGAAGTCCCAGATTAGGGACTCAGCATGGCCATGCTCCCTCTCCAATCTTAAGGAAATTTTTCCTAGCCTCATAAGAAAAGCAGTCATGGTATAATAAGAGCAAGATACAAATAAAGACAATTTGTACTCTTCAGTTAAAGAACATTCTGAATCATTTTATACAATAAATATTTATAATTAAATAATTCAAAAATATTTAAAGATCATTGATATAAAATGAAGCATATTTAAAAGTTCTAACAGGATTCTAATAGTCTCTGCTGATGAGTTAAAAAGCAATCAAGAATTTTGAAAATATTCAATATGTAATTTAACTACCAAGAAGATACTATAAGAAAAACTATTTCTATGGTCATAGACTTATGATAAAATTTGTGGCAAAATATACATCTACTAAATGAGAAAATAACTTAGAGGACATAAATTTGATAACTGATAAATATTTCAATATGTCAAATAAAAATATCTTTCTGGCTTACCTAAAATGTAAAATTCAAAGCTTAGGATATGGTATATTGGGTTCTGTTTATCATGAAGTCTTGGAAAAAGCATCTGAAATAATATATCAATATTTATTATCAATGTACAATGGATTCAATACTGTATTCATGTATGGAGAGTGACCACATACTGTGAGGTACAAAGTCTGGAGTTGTGGTCAAATGTTTAGAAAAGTTATGGAAAGTTATATTTACCTCTATGTTAGTCTATTTGTGCATGATTAAATAAAATACATAAATTGATTATCACATTATCTTATTATTGTATTGGATATTTTATAATATTCATGAAAGAAGATCAGAAAGATCAGATTTTAATAACACATCTGAAGCAACTTATAAAACAAAGACAATACCTGTAGCATAATTTGAAGTGTGTCTGGTATTTGGATACCTAAAGCAAGCTGGAATTTTAGTAAGTGTCAAATATTCATTGTTATAGAAATAAAGATTTGAAAGTATTTGAATATTTGACAAAATAACATGGTTTTATATTGATATATTATGACAGAGATTCAAACAGTTATTTAATGGTACAATAAATAAATATTTAATTAGTTCAAAATGGCAAATTTATTGGAGCAAAATAATTATTCATAAATTTAGATTATAAGAGATAATATAAATATATATATATATAATAAATAAGTATAGTAGGCTAGCATGCATAAAGAGTTAAATTTCTTCTGATTTGAAGTACATATAAAGCACCTTGCTAGCTATTTTTAGAATAGCTCTCGGGAATTCAGGCATTACTAACTATGCAGAAATGACATTAGAAGACAGAAAAAAAGAGCTGATGTGATTTTCACTTAATAAGAAGCTTAATTATTCCTTATAGTTCAAGCTTGAACAAATGGTTGTATTAGTTTTCCAAAGCATATGAAGAATTTTGATTGTGACCTTACTTACAAGTGAATACTTTTCTCTAATAGAGAAAATCATAACTTATTTTATCCAAGCATTATATATTTATTATTCACTGTAAACTTTTGAGGTAACGGAAATGCAAACAAAACACCCCCTGTAGAAGTTATTGATGTTGTACTTAGAAAAGTATAGTATGGTTTGCATGATTTGATTTGCGGGGTGATCTCATGATATATATTGTATGGATAAGTATCTTGGATTCTTAATATTTTTTGTTCTATCACCATGTACTGACTGTACTATGCTTTATTTCAAAAAACAATATTTAAGTGTGTTTAAGTATTACATTTAAAACTATTCATCATCTTCTATAAATATATGATTTTGCATTTATAAGCTATACATTACATCATACAATAAAAAAACTAAAATGTATATACAAATGCTTCTATATATAAACATATACATATGCATAAACTAATGCATAAACATATCCTAATGAGTGGATAAATTCCATCAAAAGATTTTCAAATGGAATTAAGCTTTGAAAAATCATCTTGAATTGTCTTTCAGGGGCAGAGGTGTCCATCTCCTCAAGCACAATTTATCTTTTATGTTACAAAGAATTCAATTACACTCTTACAGTTATTTTAAAAGTCACAATTAAATTATTATTGACTATAGTCACCCTGTGATGCTGTCAAATAATAGGTCATTCTTTCTATTATCTTTTATTCATTAATCATCCTACCTAACACCACCACAGACCCCCACTACACTTCCTCGCCTCTGGTGACTATCCTTCTACTAGCTATCTCCATGAATTCAGCTGTTTTGATTTTTAGATTACACAAATAAGTGAGAACATGTGATGTTTATCTGTCTGTGTCTGGCTTATTTCACTTAACATAATGGTCTCCCAGTGCTATCCACATTATTGCAAATGACAGGATTTCATTTTTTAATGGCTAAACTGTACTCCATTGTGTATATGTATCACATTTTCTTTATCCATTCATCTGTTGATGGACACTTCCTTTCAAATCTTGATTATAATAAACAGTGTTACAGCAAACATGGTGTAGGAGATCTCTCAGAGTGGTCGGAGAAACTGTAGGGAAAGGAGCAGGTCTTCTGAAAGGTTGGAAGTCTCTGCGTAGCTTTGGAGGAGAATCAGCTGAAGGCAGCTGTTCTCTTACACTGAGGCAGAGGGCAAGGGGTAGGTACAAGGGTGTATAAGGGAATTTATCTTAAATAGGTTGTTTACTTGTAAACTGAACCTTGATCTTCTGTGACTGCTCCCTGAAAGGGGGAACATAATGCTAATTACACACAGATTGTGCTGGCTCCAGACTTTCAGCATTATGTCTGCACTGAATAAAAGAAAGCAGCTCCAGCTGTTCCAGGCCACTGTCTTCTTTGGCCGCTAGTGCCAGCAGCCCTCTGGCTGCACTTACACTGCATACCTGTGTCTGAGTATGCCTTTCATCTGTTGCTCAGCCAGGGCCTGCAGGATGGACCCGGCCGCTGATGCCCACGTGAGGGCTGCTGCAATGAATTCCAATGCAACCCTCAAAAACAAAGGTGAAGAAACTGTGCAATCAGTAAGTAATTGGTGCCCACTTGTGATATCCAAGTTCAAGGGAATTTTAGAGTTACTGTTTCATCATGGGACAACAGGTATCCTCCCAACAGAAACAGTATATAAAAGTATTGAAACAACTGCTTAAAGCTAGCAGAGCCTTGGTTTTGGAGGCCCAGTTAAGGGACCTAATGCGAACTGTTGTTTCTAATAACCCATGCTTCCCAGAAGAAGGTATGTTAGATCTAGAGCTCTGGGAGTGAGTGGAAAGTCTTAAACAACATCATGCTCAAGGGCAACAGGTCCGACTAACATCATTAATGTTATGGGCCTTAGTCAGGGCTGCTTGAGCCCTGCTCTATACAGAAGAGGCCAAAAAGGGAAGGGAAGAGGAACTGTCACCTACCTTACCACTTCCTCCTCTTCCCTCAGCACTGCCATTATCAGGTAAACGTGTCACAGAGGAGACAGAGATTTTCCCTGAGCCCCCTAGCCCAACAAATTGGAAAAAAGATAAGGGATACACTACAGTTATGTGATCCTGTCTTAGGCAAGCGGCATTAGAAGGGGAGCTCTTGGCCTGCCCAACAATGCAATCAGGTATATGAACAAATTACTTTAAACACTTAGAAACAAGTAAGAAAAGGCATTAGAGAAAACAGAGCTGCTAGCCCATTTACAAAAGGATGAATTGAAGCCATAGCAGATAACTTACATATGACCCCATGGGACTGTTCAGTGCTAGCTAAAGCAACTTTAGAGACTGGTCAATACCTCCTCTGGAGAGCAGAATTTGGTGAATTATGTTAACAGCAGACCCCTTTCCAATAATGACCACTGTTGTCATTCCCACCCCACTCCTGATCTAGCTCTCTCAAAATCCTATTTGGGTAAACCAGTGGACTTTAAAGGGAGAGAAATTACAATGAGCCCATGAATTAGTTGAGGAAAAATTAAAAGCTGGCCATACAGAACCATCAAATAGCCCTTGGAATTTGCCCATTTTCATCATTCCCAAAAAGTCTGGTAAATGGAGACTTTTGTATCACTTACTTGCTATCAATGCTAAATTGGAACCTACGGGGGCCCCCTTCAACAGGGGCTCTTTTCCCCCTTGGTGATTCCTGCAAATTGGCCTATAGTCATTATTGACTTAAAAGACTGCTTTTATATCATTCCCCTTTCAAAACAAGATGGAGAAAAATTTGCATTTACAATACCAGCTATCAATAATGAAAGGCCAGTTCCTGGATTTCATTAGAAAGTACTTACTCAAAGAATGCTATCCCAGTACTGGGTATATATCCAAAGGATTATAAATCGTTCTACTATAAGGACACACGCACACAAATGTTCACTGCAGCACTGTTTATAATAGCAAAGACCTGGAACCAAACCAAATGCCCTTTGATGATAGACTGGACAGGGAAAATGTGGCACATATACACCATGGAATATTACACAGCCATCAAAAACAATGAGTTCGTGTCCTTTGTAGGGACATGGATGAACCTGGAAACCATCATTCTCAGCAAACTGACACAAGAGCAGAAAATCAAACACCGCATGTTCTCACTCATAGGTGGGTGTTGAACAATGAGAACACATGGACACAGGGAGGGGAGCGCTACACACTGGGGTCTGTTGGGGGGAAATAGGGAAGGGACAGCAGGGGGTGGGGAGTTGGGGAGAGACAGCAAGGGGAGAAATGCCAGATATGGGTGAAGGGGAGGAAGGCAGCTAATCACACTGCCACATGTGTACCTATGCAACAATCTTGCATGTTCTTTACATGTACCCCAAAACCTAAAGTACAATTTAAAAAAAAAGAATGCTAAATAGTCCTACCATGTGTCAATATCATGTAAATCAGGCTTTGCTTCCCAGTTGAAAAGAATTTCCTAACTACAAGATCATCTATTCCATGGATGACATCATACTGGCAGCCCCAATGGAACCAATACTTTTGAGTTTATATGTCTCTGTCAAAAGGAATACACAGTGAAGATGCTTAATCACAGCACCTGAAAAGGTACAGATGTCCTCTCCTTGGAAATATCTTAGATACATACTAACTTCCTGGTCAGTAAGACCTCAAAAGCTTAAATTGAATACTGAAAACTTACATACCTTAAATGATGATCATACATTACTGTGTGATATTAACTGGCTTGGCCCACCTTGGGCATAACTACTGACAAATTTCAGGACCTATTCTCTGTCCTAAAGGGCAATGCAACCCTAGACTCCCCCAAGTATTTAACCCCAGCTGCAGAAAAAGGAAATTGAGGAAATAAAGCAAGCTATTTCTCATAGGCAGCTAGATCACATAGACCCATGATATTCAGTCCAATTATCTGTATTTCCTACTAAACATTACCCAACAGGATTAATAGGACAGATGGACCCAGGGCTGCGCTTCCTAAAATAGGTTTTTTTTTTTTTTTTTTTCTCATATGCAGGGAGTGAAATACTATCTCCCTATGTCCAGCTGGTTAGCAAAGTCATCTATGTGGGTCGCAAATGATGCAGTCAATTGTAAGGTTATGACCCTGATGTCAAAAGAATACCCTTAAGTATAAAACAATTCGAAGCAGTCCTGCCCCTATCTCTAGACCTTCAGATAACATTCTCTAATTACACGGGCCATATAAAACATACCCTTCCTGCTGACAAACTATTTCAGTTCTTATCTCATATTCCTGTAGTTATGCCTACAAACGTAGTGCAGTCCCCCATGCCTAACGCTTTAACGTGTTTCACTGATGGCTCTGGTAAAAAATGGAAAAGCAGCTATTTGGTGGGAACCACATAACTCCTGCACTCATTCTAGATTTACTAGCACTCAAAGAGCCAAGCTTGGAGACTTAATATTAGCCCTGGAAACTTTTTCTGCTCAGTCCATCAATATTGTTAGTGACTCTGCTTACTCTGTTTATTTATCACAGAACCTTGAAATAGCCCTCGTTAAGTCCACTCTGGAGCCCACCCTGTATGCACTTTTTCTTGGACTCCAGAAATTGCTAGATCAATGAACACATCCTGTTTTCACTACATATATTTGAGTCCACAGCTTGCTACTTGCCCCACTGGCTTATGGCAATGATCAAGCAGACCTGCGAGTTATGACATTACTGCCTGACCAAGCCACCAGTCACATCAATTTTTCCACCAAAAATTGGAAAAATTAAACAATTTCACCTTGCCCCAAAACTAGCTGAACAAATCACTTTACAATGCCTTTAGTGAAGGCGATTTTTCTCTGGTGATACAATTTCACTTTTCTTTTTGTTTTTGCATATCCATTGAATGTATTTTGACTTGAAGTTTTCATGAAGCTTGCAAATACTATCTTATAAGACATTATTTTGATGTGATAACACCTTAACGCTATTATGTAACCAAACAAACATGCAAAGGAAAAACTAATAATAATTCTATGCCTTAATTTCACCCCCCGATTTTTTTTAGCTTTTTGTTGTTTCTATTTATATCTTATTATAATATCTATGTCTTGAAAGTTGCTATTATTTTTTATTGGTTCGTCATTGATTCTATCTACCTAGGATCAGAGTATTTACACATGACAGTTATAGTGTTACAATACTCTGTGTTTTTCTGTGTACTTACTATTACCAATTAGTTTTGTACCTTCAGTGATTGCTTATTGCTTACTAATGTCCTTTTCTTTAAGTACTCACTTTAGCATGTCTTATAGGACAGGTATAATTTTGATGAAATCCCTCAGCTTTTGTTTGTCTTGGAAAGTATCCTTTATGTTTGAAGAATATTTTTATAGGGTATACTATTCTGGGTAAACTATTTTTTGCCTTCGGCACTTTAAATATATCATGCCAGTCTCTGATGGCCTGTAAGATTTCCACTAAGAAATCTGCCACCAGAAGTAGTGGAACTCCATTGTATGTTATTTGTTTATTTTCTCCTGCTTCTTTTATGATCCTTTATCCTTGACCTTTGGGACTTTGAATGTTAACAGCCAGCATGTGGGTGTGGTGGCCCTTCAAAGAAAAATGTGTTTGCTAGTTAGGTGAATATGTAAATGTATCTGTAATGGTCAACATTATGTATCAACTTGACTGGATTGAAGGATGCAAGGATGCAACATGTTGTGCCTGGGTATGTCTGTGAGGGTGTTGCCAGAAGAGATTAACATTTGAGTCAGTGGACTGAGAGAGGCAGACCCACTCTCAGTGTGGGTTGGCACCATCACACTGGTTGATGGTGCAGCTAGAAGAAGCAGGAGGAGGAAGGTGGGATAAGCTGGCTTGCTGAGTCTTCTGGCTTTCATCTTTCTCTGGTGCTGGATGCTTCCTGCCTTTGAACATCAGACTCCAGGTTCTTAGCTTTTGAACTATTGGACTTACACCAGTGGTTTGCCAGAGGATCTTGAGCCTTTGGCCACAGACTGAAGACTGCACAATCAGATTTCCTACTTTTGAGGTTTTGGGACTTGGGCTGAGCCACTGCTAGCTTTCTTGCTTCTTAGCTTGGAGATGGTCTCTCATGGAAATTCACCTTGTGATCATGTGAGTCAGTTCTCTTTAATAAACTCCTATATGTATCTATTATTTCCATCCCTCTGGAGAATCCTGACTAATATAGCATCTCACTGTGGATTGAATTCACTATTCTATTATTAATAATGAGATTTTTAAGTATCTTCCTTTCTTTTTTTGGCAGGGGTGGGGGTTATCTGTCTTTACTCATTTTGATGTTCTTGTATTTTACCTACTGATTTCTAAGATCTTTTACCACCCTTACTGCACCATCATCTCACTTACTCAGAATACATGTTGCAAATATTGACTCAGGCATGTCTTCAATATTCCTCCTTTTTAAGTCCTAACTTTTCATGGATATATGGATAGAGATAGTAATAAGGATTCCATTTCATGGTGTTTTCCACATATCATACCAGTTTTACTCAAATAGCAACACGAGAGAAGAGAAAGAAAAATATAAAGGCATCTTAATCAATTTCCATGACAGAAATAACAATCATCTAAATTACATAAACCTTAGAAAGTAATGAAGTGTCATCCATATTATTGCAATTGAAATAAAAATGAGAGACATGTAAATACTGGGGTCAGGAAATTTATGTTACATGTATCTTAAGTGTGTAAAGCAGGGATTAGCAAACTGTGGCCTCTGTGTCAAATTCTTCTGTACATAAAGTTTTATTGAAACAGTCACATCCGTCTACTCTCATGTTGCCTATAGTTACTTTTACATTGCAATGAGAGAGCTGGGTAGTTGTAAGAAAGAATGCACGTTTCCCAAAATCTAAAATATTTTCTATCTGCCACTTTACAAAGAAGTTTGCCAATCACTGGTCTAAAGGATAATGTAGAGTGCTATGAATAAGCACTACTTTTTGTGTGCAAAATGTAAAATAAAAGATATTTAAATAATGTAAAGAACATATAAAAGTTATTTTGAAACATTTTATAACCATGGAATAACTACTCAGCCTTTACAGAATACGTGTTACAAAGCCTGATTTATATACTCCTGCCATTTTTATTGTTACATAATAAAGTTACTCTTTAGCACCCACTAATCTAAGTTTTAGAGTCAAAATCTCTTCCTATTAGGTCTACACTCTTTAGTATCCACTAATCTAAGTTTTAGGGTCAAAATCTCTTCCTATTAGGTCTACACTGTGTTCCACAAGCTCAAAGGTGAGCCCCTACTTTACTAGTTCATGTGTTTGCCTGTTATACCTATCTTTATTCTCTCTACAGGACAGATCCTCTCCTTAAAAGACCAGAAACCCTGACACCTGATATATAAAATCTTTTCGGTTTAACCACCCTTTAATTATGTCATTTCCCAACTTTTCCACTTTTTATGTTCATTCCACTGATTTTTTCTTATAAAAGGTTCATCTTGAACTGTTCAAGTTTTCATCACTTGTGTTCCAGTGCCTTAAAAATAATCTCGATAGATTATATTAGGAGACTGATTAATAACAAGTTATTCAATAAACATCTTTGTTAAAGGTATTATGTGAATAACTGGTCACCTTTGTTAAAGGCATTATGTGAATAACTGGTTAAGTAAAAAAGAGACTGTTACCTTTGATAAAGTCATCTTTGTTAAGGGTATTATGTGAATAACTGGTAAGAAAAAAAAAAACACTAATTCTGGTTTCAAAACAGTCTGAATTTGCTCGTGAGTGTTAACAGTTTCTTCATAGCTTTCTCTGGGTGAAGACAGGGACAACTGAATGTAACATGGATTCCTAAACTCAGCTCGTCTTAACAACTTTTTATGTTATGCTTTTAATTGACATATAACAATTATACATATTTATGGGATACATAGTGATGTTTCAAAAATATAATGTGTAATGATCAGATCAGTGCAATTAGCATAATCATTTTCTCAAATATTTACCCTTTTTTTATATTACAAAAATTCAGTATCTTCCTTGTAACTTTTAAAAGAAGAATTAAATGTATTATTATACATATTGCGTGATGGTTAATTTTATTGGCAACTTGTCTGGGCTAAAGGATGTCCAGATAGCTGGTAAAACATTATTTTCTGGTCTGTCTGTGGAGGTGTTTCCAGAAGACACTGGAATTTGAAGCAGTAGACTGAGTAGAGAAGATAACCCCAACCAATGTAGACAGGAATCATCCAATCTCTTGAGTGTCTGGTAGGAAATAAGAGGAAGAAGGGTGAATTATTTCTCCTTGAGCTGGAACATCCATCTTCTCCTGCCCTTGGACATCAGAGCTCCTAGTCCTCAGACTTTAGGACGCCAGGGCTTACACTTGTGACCCCCAGCTTCTCAGAAGTCCAACCTCAAACTGAGACGTATATCATTGACTCTCCTGGTTCTCAGGGTTTTGAATGAAAACTGAATTGCAGCACTGGCTTAGCTGCTTCTCCAGCTTGCAGAAAGCAAATCGTAGGACTTCTCAGCCCTCAATTGTTGAGCCAATTTCCATAATGAATCTCTCTCTATATATTCTATTAGTTCTATTTCTTTAAAGAACCTTAATATATATTGTGAAGCACTTGACAAAGATGAATAACCTATAATTATAATTGTGTTTGGTGATGGTTTTGATGTGCATTAATTTAGAAATATCTTCTGTTGACTCTTAACTTCTCTTCCCATGTTTCGTATGACAAATTGCCGTCTGACAGTCGTTTATGATGAGAAATGGCAGTTCCTAAGATGCTGGTGAAAAAACTGACTAGACTTGGTCTCAAATACATTTTTAACTGTCTGAATTAAAATATGTTTTTTAAAATTTATTTTTCTTTTATCTTTAGAGACAGGGTCTCCCTCTGTGCTAGAGTGCAATGGTATGACCATAGCTCACTGCTGCTTCAAACACTTGGGCTTAAGTGATCCTACTGCTTCTGCCTCCCAAGTAGCTAGAATTACAGACTCACACCACCATGCCTGGCTAATTTTTAAAAACAGTATTTGTAGAGATGGGGTGTCACTATGTTGCCCAGGCTCATCTCCAACTTCTGCCTTAAAGCAATCCTCCTGCCTTAGCCTTCCAAAACAGATTGCAGACATGAGCCTCCATGCCTGACCTAAGTAAGTTTTAATGAAATAATTATTTTCCAAGCCTTTTCTTATTTTACTATTTTCCCTTTATCTAAAGGTGTATTGTTAGGTATCATAAAGTTATCATCTGGTATAAAAGTTATACTTGATGAATAGATTATCTTGGCTTTGTAAGTGTAGATTAGTAGATGACCATTTTTACAGCTTGTAAATAGCAAACCTTCCATGAAGCCAATCTCTGGTAAGTGCTGCCTTTTCATGGTTTCTTTTAATCTTCATACTGTCCTACGCTATCTGCATTACTCTTTTACCCATTTACTGCTAAGGAAACTCATAGAGGGTAAGTGATTATCGAACACCTACAGCTCACAGGTGGCAAAGCTCTCACCTGTGTCATAAATCACAGCCAGTCAGGCTGCAAAGCTGAGCATATACATACAGAGGAAACCCTGCTGTGGCCACCTTCCCATCCCACAAGTGGTAATAATTGAACAATAATCACTGTTTGGGATTATGTTGCTAAATATACTCTCTTTTGCTACAGAAATAACTGAAGCTTTTGAAATGTAAAGGTAATTTTGTTACTAGTTAAAACATAGAAATTTCAACAACTCCTTTCTTTTTGGGAAGTGATTAACAACTGAATATTCAAGAGTTTCTAAGTCATTGAGAGTCTATAAGCATCATTAATATAAAAATATTGTTTAAAATGTAATATTCATATGTAACCATATAAAAATATTGTCATTTTATCACTATCATTAGAGATTAAATTAACTTTTCAGATAACCTGTTTTTGAAAAATGGCTCCCTCAGAAAAAGAAACAGAAATTTTTGCACATTTTAAAAATGTACCTAGGCAACAATCCTGCAGAATGCAGGATGTGCACATGCACTCCAGAGCCCAAGTACAATAAAAATTTTTTTTTTTAAATGTCATTAAAGTGGGAATAATTTTTGGTACTCATAAGAAGAAAAAATGAATGTAGGCAGGTTGAAAAAAAGAAACATCCCATGTTGATGAAGTGAAAAAAACATGATCACATAAAAAGCTATTTATTACTGCTTTTATTAAATTATGAATTTCTGTATATATGTTTATATATTTATTTAAATTAAGTTCAAAGGTTTATTAATTTTGCTAGCAATATGTTAAGAAAGGCAATGAAGGAAGAAGTTTAACTTCCATCATAAAGAGAAGTATGCAAGGATAATATGATATAATGTGAGATATAATCTGTAAAAGTGAAAATCACTCTGCAGGTATTTGAATGATGCATATATGGAAAAAATGAGTAAGCTGAAAAATTAGTATGTGTAGTGACTGGTGTACAGGATCATTAAAAAAGGAGTCAGCAAATGTTGAAGGTAGCCATGAACATTTTCGCATTTATGTTATTTTGATAAATAAGATCCTTCTGGAGTTACTAATTTTTGTCTTGCAAATTATTAAAATATCAAGTTATAAAGTCTATAGTTACCAACAAAATTCATTCAAACATATTTTTGTAGACCATAATTTGTCAAAGCATAACTCAAGGAACTATGTTCTGTTATATAACTTTTAAAATAAGAGCAAAAAAAAAAAGTCTATGAACATGTATATTTGAAAATTAAAAAAATATGTATTTTATGGGACATTCTACATTTCTTTAGCATAATACTGTTTAAAGAAGTTCTTCAGTAGTAAAATTCTGCCAAGCTTGTAAGAAAACTCATTAAGCAACACAGTATAATTTTTTCCTCACACTACTGGAAAAAAGAATGCAGTATTCTGGACATGAGCTTTCCTATCTGCTTCCATTTCCCACTTGTAGATTCTCCATTTTGAATACCACAGTTAAAATTTACTTGCTTTTCTGAGTTTTGTTTTTCTCTATATCTTTAATATGTGGAATCCTTCCTTCCTATTCTCATTCTTTCCAGACAAGATCTTGCTATGTCACCCATGCTGGTGTGCAGTGGTGAGGCCATAGGTCACTGCAGCCTTGAAATTCCAGGCTCAATCAATCCTCCTACCTCAGCCGCCCGAGTAGCTAGGACCACAGGTGCATGCCACCATGCTTGGGTAATTTTTAACATTTTCTTGTAGAGATACTATCTCCTTTGGTTGTCCAGGCTGATTTCAAATTCCTGGGCTCAAATGATGCTCCTACTTGGACCTCTCAAAGTGCTGGGATTACAGGTGTAAGCCCCCATACCTGGCCAAAAGTGGAATTTTCTAACAAATACGCCTATAAACTTATTGTAAACATAGGCTTGACTGTATGACAAACATATTTTATTTATCAAACTTTCATTGTCATTAATTTCTCAAACTGCAATCATGACAAGACCTTACTGTACCTCTTGTTCCAATAAAAATGCATTTATTATTAGTGTTTGGAGCATATGCCTTTGGAGATATATATATATATATATATATATATATATATATATATATAATACAAAAACATTTTGTATTTTTAGTAGAGATGGAGGTGGTGGTGTGCACCTGTAGTCCCAGCTACTCGGGAAGCTGAGGCAGGAGAATCGCATGAACCCATGAGGTGAAGATTGCGGTGAGCTGAGACTGCACCACTACCCTCCAGCCTGTCTTAGAAAAAAAAAAAAATTACATGACCTAGAATGAGATCTCTTTGTCACAAAGATCTCATTCTAGGTCATATAATCTTCCCTGAGCTGTATGTTTGTAAAATCTTTTCATAATTGTATAGCTATAGACATTTGTTTCTTTCTGATGGACACCATACCAACAGAATGATCCATGGTGTTTTGCCTGTTTTTTCTCCTAGTTTTTGTCAGTATTTAAAAATTTATTATTTTTGAAAAGGGATTTCTCTGTGTTGCCAGGCTGGACTTAGGCTCTTGGGCTTAAGCAATCAACCTGTCTCAGCCTCCCTAACAACTGGGACTACGGGTGTGCTTGGTCTCATATTGAATCCAATTGATGGCTAGACAGACACTAAGGGAATTGTTCCTGTGCACAGGAGTATAGCTCTGTGTTACCATTCTGGAAAATGATATAGCTTCAGAAGTAAAATTACTGTGTCATAACATGTATATATATATTTATATCCATTAACATAAAATTAGAATCACCAAATCCCAACATGTACATCAACACTTTATCTAGTTTTAATTTTTATTTCTCCAATCTGATAGTAGCAAACAATATCATTATTTTGTTTTGCTATGGTCTCATTTAACTACAAGTAAGTCTAAAGCCTCTCCTACACATGTTGCTTTTTGAGTTCTCTGTTTAGTCCATTCTATGCTTTGCTTTTTCTATGCTTTTTCCTTGTACTTCATTATTTTTCTTATTGATTTGGTTACATTTCTCATCTGCATTATTCATTAAGTCCTTCTTAGTTTTTGATTTTACAAATCTCTGCTTCAAGTATGTAATTTTTCTATTAATTCAAAAGAGTTGTAATTTGTGGCATTACTTTGCTTATAATCTTGGTCCTAAGAGGATGTCAGGGAGGCTGCCAGATGAATTTAAAGCCTATTTAAGATAAAAAAAAAAAAAGGCTGGCAAGGCACAGTGGCTATCTATATAATCCCAGCACTTTGGGAGGCCTAGGCAGGAAGATCACAAGGTCAGGAGTTCGAGACCAGCCTGGCCAACATAGAGAAGTAATGCTGGCCAGCATTACTTAAAGAAGTCATTATCACCAAAAGGCCACAATGTATTTTTTCTACTTTGTCCCCCCATTAGATTTCATTTATTTATTTGAGACAGAGTCTGGCTCTATCGCCCAGGCTGAAGTGCAGTGGCACAATCTTGGCTCACTGCAACGTGGGCCTCCCGGTTGAAGAGACTCTGCTGTCTTAGCCTCCCAAGCAGCTGGGACTACAGGTGCATGCCACCATGCCCAGCTAATTTTTGTATTTTTAGTAGAGATGGGGTTTCTCTATGTTGGCCAGGCTGGTCTCGAACTCCTGACCTTGTGATCTTCCTGCCTAGGCCTCCAAAAGTGCTGGGATTATATAGATCTTAGCCACTGTGCCTTGCCAGCTTTTTTTTTTTTTAATCTTAAATAGGCTTTAAATTCATCTGGCAGCCTCCCTGACATCCTCTTAGCCGCCTAATAATGGAAATGAATCTATAGTGAATTTTCTCCATATTCAGAGCCACTTTTTAAAAATCTAATTTATTTAGCAAAGAGTCCTCTGCTCATTGATTTGTAAAGTCATTTCTATCATATACACATGGATCTATTTCTGAGCTTTCTATTTTTCTCTACTGTGGCATTTTTGTCTTTCTACTAAAGGACTGTATTTTAATACTTCAAAGAGTACATTTTCTTGATTCATTCACCTTTTTATATACAGCTTAACTATTTGGGGCTCTTTATTCTTTCATATATTCTTGCTTTAGTAGAAGATTTCAACTACCTTAAAATTTGGATTGTATCTAATTTATAGATGAATTTGGGGTCTGAATATGAAGTAGTTCCAGAATTGACTGTAGTATAGTTCTGCATATTTTAGATCTTACCATCTTGATTCTTTTACAGTTCCTATGTAGAAGATCATGTTATTTAAAAGCATTTGTGTATCTTTTTTTTTAATTTCAACTTTTTTAAACATATTATATGTTTTCAACTATTGGATCATTTTCTTTAGTTTGCTGAGCTCATTAAATTGATTTATTTTATTTTTAATCTTAATAATTTATTGCTTTTATTATATACTTTATTTAGTTTCTCCTGTCTCCCTTCTCAATGTTAGCTTCACGTAACTTTATCATTTAAAAGAATGACATTTTCAACAAACATGTAGTGCAACAGTCAATCAAAACACTGACCTTTAATGCAGTGGACACAGTATCTATTATGTCCAAGTGTCTGGAAATTCTGCTCACAGTCACATCTCCTGTGTTGTAATGTGTTTAACAGAATACAACCCTGACTCTATCTACAGCAAATGGCCCACATAGAAAATAAATGGCCAGTTGTGGTTCAAGTGACTAGCTAGAGAATATTAACTCCAGATGGATTAAAAACTTAAACATAAGACCTAACACCATAAAAACTCTAGAAGAAAATCTAGGCAAAACCATTCAGGACATAGGCATAGGCAAGGACTTCATGACTAAAACACCAAAAGCACTAGCAACAAAAGCCAAAATAGATCAAACTGGACCTAATTAAACTCCAGAGCTTCTGTACAGCAAAAGAAACAATCATTACAGTGAATCAGCAACCAATAGAATGGAAAAAAATTTTTGCTATCTACCCATCTGACAAAGGGCTAATATCCAGAATCTACAAAGAGCTAAAACGGAATTACCAGAAAAAAAAAAAACAAAACAAACAAACCCATCCAAAAGTGGGAGAAGGATATGAATAGACACTTCAGAAAACAAGTCATCTATGAGGCTAACAAAGGCATGAAAAAATGTTCATCATCACTGGTCATTAGAGAAATGCAAATCAAAATCACATTGAGATACCACTTCACACCAGTTAGAATGGTGAAAATTAAAAAATCTGGAGACAACATGCTGGAGAGGATGTGGAGGAAAAGGAACACTTTTACACTGTTGATAGGAGTGTAAACTAGTTCAACCATTGTGGAAGACAGTATCCTCAAGGACCTAGAAATAGAAGTCCATTTGACCCAGCAATCCCATTACTGGATAAATACTCAAAGAATTATAAATCATTCCTCTATTACAAAGACACATGCACATGTATGTTCATAGTGGCACTGTTTACAATAGCAAAGACCTGGAACCAACCCAAATGCCCATTCATGATAGCCTGCACAAGGAAAACGTGGCACACATACACCATGGAATACTATGCAGCCATAAAAATCAATGAGTTTGTGTCCTTCATAGAGACATGGATGAATCTGGAAACCATCATTCTCAACAAACTGACACAATAGCAGAAAATCAAATACCACATGTTCTCACTCATAGGCAGGTGTTGAACAATGAGAACACATGGACACAGGGAGGGGAGCATCACACACTGGGGTCTGTTGGCAGGGGCCAAGGGAGGGACAGTGGTGGGGCAGGGAGGTCGGGGAGGGATAACATGGGGAGAAATGCCAGATGTAGGTAACAGGAGGATGGAGGCAGCAAACCACATTGCCATGTGTGTACCTATGCAACAATCCTGCATGATCTGCACATGTACCCTAGAACCTAAAGTACAATAAAAAAAAAGAGTTTGTAATTAATTTACTTAATACCAAAGAACCTTGCTCTTATCCTCATCTGACTTGTTTTTTTTTTTTTTTTTTTTTTTTTTTGAGGCAGGGTCTCACTGTGTCACTCAGGTTGGAGTGTAGTGGCAGTAACTTGGCTCACTGTAACCTCTGCCTCCCCAGCTCAAGCAATCCTCCCAACTCAGCTTCCCAGAGTAGCTGGGAGTACAGACATGTGCCACCACACTTGGCTAATACTTTTGTATTTTTAGTGGAGAGGTCTTGCCATTGTGTCTAGGCTGGTCTCAAACTTCTGCGCTCAAGCTATCCACCCGCCTTGGCCTCCCAAAGTCCTGGGATTAGAGATGTGAGCTATCACACTGGCTGACTTTCCTCTTAGATACATCTAATATATAGTGGTATAGTATACTGCTTGTCATGGATCCATGTGGTGATAAAGAAATAACTCTTATAGGAAACATATGATGCTTAATATATACCATTACGTGCCAAAGTGTTGCTGATACCTTGGTGAATATTATTCTGTAAACTTACAAATTATAGTCAACATGGATCTTTAAATCAATTTGGAGATTAATATATGAAAGAGTTTAGCTAGAGTTGATAAATTTAAACATATATTTTCCAGACATATTTTTAAAAAATATACTCAGCCTGTCCAGTAATATATATTATATGCCCTAAGAACTTCTAAATTTGTCTATATTGGGTTTCATTCTTGTCTGATAAAGGTTGTGAAAGATATGGAAAGGTAATATTATTTTTCAATTGTCTTCTACAGATTTCCTACTATGGCTGGTCCTTATCTCTGTGGCAATTTTCTTTTGCATTCAAATTTGGTGTATTATATTTTTATGTTCTCTGTGTTTTAGTATTCGCTGCTCCTGCTGCATTTGTGTTTCTATGTGTACATATTCACCACTTTATTTGGATAACTTTTTCCTTTTCAAGCGAATTTGTTATTTAAGTTCCACTTTCCCCAGGTAGTTGCGGTCTCATATTGGTTTCTGACAGCTGGGCTATGCCTGGAGGTGATGTGCTCTGGACCTTGGTGCCCGTCTCGCCAGGGCGGCTCTGCCTCTGTGATTTCCCCTCTGGTTTGCATCCATTTTGGCTGCTATAGGATTCTGCTTTCTGCTTGTTTGTTTTTAGGCTCTTTGGGTTTTATTCATAAATATGATTTGTTTTTCTTTTCAAAGAAAATTTATCCTTTTTTTGTGTATTGTTACTGTCTCTGTACCCATAGACAATTGTTTTATAACTCCTGATGCTGTTTTATAGAGGATTGCAATACTTCTATATAGCTGACTCTGAGCCTCTGTAAAAATTTGTTTTATAACATTTTGTATTTTATTTGGCTCCTTTTACAAATTTTACTGTATAGATAATACTGCTATAGACTGAAAATCACTATAAGAAATCAAGGATAAAAACAAATATGTGACAAAATTACCTGATATTTATAGAGGTGAGCATTATTTCACTTAAAAACCTGTAGTTTTAATTATTCAATTTTCCTTTACAAAAATTTTAATTTTTTTCAATACTACTTGTATCATGATCATTTTATTCACTTACAAATCAAGTAATTTCATAGATATACCATTAAAACTGTACTCTCTATCCCCCATCCTTCAAATTATCAGAGTTTATGATACTAGATATATTAAAATGTATAAATATATAAACAAACATGTATATTATAAAAAAACTATACTTTAAATAATGTGAATATATGAGTATTTCTATACAAACATCAAATTTGTACTATATATTGGCTAAAAAATTTAGGATGTAGATCTTACACAAATCGCTACTTCATATAATCAGTTTTCTTAGCTGATTATATATTATACAATTCTGTCTTTATTAATAGGTAGATAGCTGAATAAATAGAGGTACGGATTACAGTTAGCTATTTAATTATTAAATATTTGAAAGTTTAGAATTATATAAACTATATTGTCATTTAAACCATGCAGTGTTTATATTTCTTTTCCATTACAACTTTTTGGTCTTATTTCTGAATTTAATTATTGCCACAATTATTTTATTTATTTTGTTTCATATATGGCTTTCACTATTTCACAACCAAAATCTTTCATTGAAGTCTAAAATCCTTTTCAATATTGCCATACCCTTCTATTAATCTAATGCAATTTTCTGTAAGTTTTCCCAAATTTATAGCACCACTGGCATTTTTTAGCATAGTAGTAGAAGTCATTGGATATACATTTTCATTGAATGGGGTATTGGGCTACTTCTTGAAGATGTTTAGCTATACTTCAAGAATAAGTTATTATTTAAACATAAAAATTATTGTTTTAAAAAACAGAAATCACTTTGGCTGAACCATCTAGTCCCCTTAACTAGAAATTATGACTTATTTGCTAGTTCACCTGCTTTATTATTTCCAAATTCAAGAATAAAGATCCAAATCAACACAATCTATTCTTTAGGATAAATACATTGGACAAATGTCACATCCGAACATACTTTCATAAGCAACATGGAAAGCCAAGACTTTTCTAATTTTAGAACATTCCCATTTTTTTAATCATCTTAATTTGTCTTGAAATATCCTAGGCTTCCATTTAATAGATAGAATAATATATTTTTGGTAAATGTAATATAACGTCTTTTTTTATAATTTTAATATGAGAGAATTTTTTTAGGTAATCAAGTTTTAGCATATTAAAAATTCCAAGAATATTATTACAAACATGCTTTTTCAACATATGATTTTAAATATTTTAATTGAATTATCTCCATTTTTTAAATACATTTGTGTTAAATTACATTATTCAGAAACATAATTTTTAGATTCTAAAACCTTATATTTGTCTCAATTATGAATGTAGAAATAAAGATATCTCAATCAAGAAATGGACATATATTGGTTATAAAGATTTTTTTTGATTTAAGTTTTCAAGCAAATTTGGAGTGATAAAAATGATATGTAGAAATACGGTATTCATATATTAACAAGATAACTTTAACCTCTCATCGTTGACTTCATTAGCAGCTATGTCAGGTAGCTGCTAATGTGTGTGTATGTGTTTGTGTGTATGTATTTACACAAAATGTATTGTGTGTATGTATTTACACAAAATGGGGAAATTTCCACATTTTACAGAGCAGAATATACTTTTGAATTCTGAAAAGTTATGATGACTATTCTTCTACACTGTGCTTGTTTTCTAAAAGTATATACTTTATTCTCCTTATTATTCATTGATTGCCTATTAATTGATTATAATTTGTTAACTGGGTAACATTCAATACATAACTTCAGGTTCTAAGTTTTGACCATGAGAGTTCTAGGAATCAATCAATAGGTATTAAATTTGTATTTGATATACTTATTAATCTCCTAAAACAATTACATATTTTATATCTTTATTTCTGAGTAGAATCAGGGCTTCCATCAGATTTTTATAGGTATCTCTACATGAAATAACAAAAAGTTGCATAAGAGGGAGAGCAAGAGAGGGAGACAGTAAGACGAAAAGAGAAAAATCACTATATATTGTTCATATTGCTAAATAAATTCTTTTCTGCATAAAATTAAGTATACTTTTAAGTATTTTTTTCACACTAATGCCTCAATAATGTGTGAGTAGGACAAAGCTGCTTCTAGCAATCTCCATATTTACACTTTCACAGTAACCTGGGGAAAATTTTTGTTTTCAGCTGCTAATGCATTTGCTTTCTGGACAAAAGCACTCATAAAGAAAGTCTCCGGAGTAGAAAAGTCATTATGGAGTCTGGCTCACTGTGGTCTGCATTAGTCTGGACTGGAATACGTAATTCAGCATTGTATTTAGAAGTATTTTATATCTTTATTTTATCTTTATATTTATATCTTTATAAATATAAAGAGATGAATTTTCTTCTCACATTTATTATGTTTGGCCAATTTTATGTCTTTAAAACTTGGTACTTGTATAAATGACATAGAACATAGACATAATTAATAGAACATGACAACTCTACATGAATAGTTTCTCCAAAGTTTTAAATCTGTGCTATAGTTACACATAAAGGATATTTGGAAAATAGAGTCTGAGAAATTAAACCTTTCAAAATTTAAAAAGTTTGTCTTTCTTAGTGAAGAAAGGTGGTTTTACTTCCATTAATTTATGAGCCTATCTTCAGCTTCCCCTTTTTGAGGTATTTGAAATGGACAAGAATTACACACTTCTCATTTAAGACTCTCCATTTTATAAAGTGAGTCACTGGGTTAATGGATGTACAACATTAATAGGTGAATCTTTATTTGTATGAAATTTTGATCTTATAAAATCTTTCCTGGCTATTTGACATTGTGGTAACATTAAAACCTTAATGAAATATGCTGTTAATAGGCATAACATACCTGGAAAAATGAATAAAAATGCTAATTTAAATAGCTGTTTTGTACTGATCTCAAGATTAGCAATCTCATTTAGGACTAATGTGGAACAATCTACGCACAATTTGTCTTTACTTACAAAGGTCTTTGTAGTTTTCAAAAATGATTTACTATGCTGTTTTTATCTGATGGTCCTGAAATACCTAGAAATGCTGGAATGAAGCATTCTTAATATCTACAAATATCTGTATTATCAAAGATGTTTTATATTCTTTGATAACACACAATATTTTCTGGATGTATATGGTCCCTTATATGTTACTGAGCAAATAATTGACTTATAATGTTTTCAATTTTTATTATTTCCCATTTGTTTAAAATAATGTAGTTGTGAAAAAACAGAATGTATATGAGAAAATAATAAAAAGTTGGGGAAAAATAAACTTTTTCTGCCCTATCCAAATAAGAAAAGTACTTATTTTTGTCAGGGGATGGGAATAAATGAAGAAGATTAACATTTGTATTAAAATATCTGAAGCATTGTTATTTAAGAATTGCCCACTCCTTTTTTTCCCTCTAGAAAGTAACATCATTTGGTGATTTAAAAGAAATAAACTAGAATGACTATCATCAGTTGGGTTGTGTGGTTGTTGGTTAGTTCTATATAAAGAAAAATAAATGTGCCAAGAAAAATGGGGTGCAATTTTAAATAGGGTGGTTAGGGAAGGCCATACTAAGATGATTTTTAAAGAAAACAAGGAAACATCTGTAAGAAGATCATCATTCTAGCTAGTGCCGACTTTTGAGGAGGGGTAATAGGTAATAATCTTAAAAAATAATAATCAGAAATGATTAAAATAAAGTGAATATAAGCAATAGTACGATGCTAGAGTCAAGTAGACGTATTTTTTTTTCATCCTATAGGCTATTGTAATGCCATTACCTTTTGCTCTGATAAAGAGGAAAAGCCATTTACGGTTTTGGGCTAACAGCTATGATTATGCTCTGCCTTTTGTTTTAGCAAGGTAGCATTAGTTTCACCGGCAAGGATAGGCACAGGGAAACCAGTTGGGATGCTATTGGAGTAAATTGGTTATAGAGGTGTTTGTGTTATTTTCTAGAATGGTAGTACCAGAGATAGTGAAATAATCAGACTATAGACTGAAAATATGTTTTGATGCTACAACCAAGACAGGTTGCTGATTATTTCGATACAAGGTAGTTCTAAATATTTTATCCTAAGCAACTATGATGATTAAGTTGAAAATAACTGAGATGATAAAGATAATAGAAAGCAAAGGTCTGGGTAGTGGGTAATGGAAGGAACAGTAAGATTTTGATTTTAGCCATGTTAAGTATGAAATACATACATATTCAAGTGGCAGTGTCACTTAAGCAGTTGGGTAAACTCATCTGGACTTGATGGGATACACCACATATTTTAATTTAAGAGTTCTCAACAATGACTTGAATGACACTGCCAAGGGAATAACCAAATATAGAGTTTAAAAAGAGAGACAAGAATGAGCCAAAACATTGTCCATTGTTAACATCCCAGAAAGAGGACGAGAACCTTGGAAATAATCAGAGGAGAAATACGTTGTGAGGTACAGGGTAAGCCAGGTAAGGATAGTGTCCTAGAAAGCAAATAAAGAAAGTTTGTTTAAGGATCAGGGAATAATCAGCTTTATTAAATGATGCTCAGTGATCAAAAATGATAAGTATTGGTAATTGATTATTGGATTAGCAAAGTGAGTGTCATTAGTGACTTTGAAAAACGCTGTTGCAGAGTAATGATTTGAAAAGAAGCTAGCCTGAAATGAGTTTTAAGGAAAGAGAAAGGGAAACAGTGAAGACAACAAATATAAACAACATTTATAGGACTTTTGCTCTAAAAGATGGGGCAAATAAACATAGTGGGAAATGTGGTGTGGGGAAGAAGAAGGAAAGTTTTGTAGTGTTTATTTTTGATCAAACAAATGAAACCATGTTGTGTACTGACAGAAATGATTCAATAGACAAGGGGGTGGGAGATGATCAAGAGAGAAAACACAACTCCTACAGCAATATACTCTCTGCACAGGAAGAGAGGAGTTACGGAGTAAATGTGGAGAAACTGGCTATGGAACTCTGGACAGCCGACCAACAATGAAAGAAGAGGAGTGTATAGGCACAGGTGCAGGTAGGTAAGTATATTAAACGAGATAACTTTGTAGAAATTTCCTTCTGATTTCTCTTGTTTTCTCGAGAAAAGAGGCAATTTATCTCTAGTTGATAATGAAGATGGGAGAAGATGTTGAAAATGTAAACATGATTAGATAAGAGAAATGTATGATCTCTGTGAAGCATCCAGGGCTCACTTGAGGATAGTGTTACTGAATCCAAATTTTATCTTGAACTAAATGTTTTTCAGAGACTGAGTATATGACAGGCCATGGAAGTTAATTTATTAATAGGGAGATACAGCAGTAGTTTGGACTGTAAGAAAATGGTGAATTAATGGGATTCTTGATTCTGGAGTAAAATTGCCAGATAAAATATGGAGTGACTTTAAATTTGAATTTAAGATAAACAATGGCATTTAAAACAAATATGCCTCAAATATCGCACAGGGTATATTTATACTAAAAATATATATGATATATATTTGAAATTCAAATTTATCTCATTATTTTGTTTTTGGATAAGTTGTTCTTTTGCTTATTTTTTCTGCATCTGACAATCCTGTTCTGAAGAAGTTAAATGATTTTGGAATATTGGATGCATGATATGAAGCATAAGAAGTGATAGCTTGTGTAATAATTAATATTGAGGTAATACAGCAGTTATAGTTATCTATAGTGAGACTAATTGATTGTGATTGGGCAGTGAAATATGAAAAACAGATTTATCACAAAAGAAATGACCAAGAACTTCAGATTACTTCCTATTTGAAGGATTATTAACAAAGATGTTCAAATCACCAAAAATTAAGATGAAGGTGAAGACACATGTTAAGAATACTAAAGAAATTTTAGCAAAACTTTAATGAGTGTTAGAGAAGGCAAATGGACCATAAGACTAAAATAAAAGTATATAATGATAAAGCTGGAAAGAAAAGAAGGGTTGAAATTAGAAAATGTGTAAAACATACTGGAACTAATCAAGTTAAGGTAATACTGCCATTAGTTCCCCACCTATGATAAAAACAGAAAGTAAAAACTGTGAGTACTGTCATGAGTTGGATATTTTTCTCGCAGTTATACATTTCTTCCTTGTATTAAAAGTTAATATTTTTTTATAATAAAAAATATACAATATAAACAAAGAGGAATTTAATTGAATATGTTTTTACCATTTTATCATGATTAGTCATTCACAAGCGCATTTTCCTTCTATAGAAGTCTGATATGTGATGTCATTAAGTGACATAGTTAAGAATTAAAGCAATTTTATTTTACAGTGAAACCTATGAATATGTTCAATGCCTGTGTTTACATTAAAGTTATAAATATTTCTATAATGGTATATTTTATGACTAAAATCTTGTTTATAAGAAATCATACATGTGAGCCTTGGTATCAGGGTTCACAAAGAATATTCCAATCTTGAGCTTCTAAATAGCTGTAGATTTCTCTGGTTATATTTTTCTGAGCAAAGATAACATAAAACACATAAAAAGGAAAGTAAGTATAAAGCTTATATTGAGTGTATTGACCTGAAGTTATTCTAGAACAAATAAATGTGTTTTATAAACAGCTGAAAAGGAGTCTTGGCAACACACACTAAATTACTGCAATTAGAGAGAGAGGTTGTTACCTGTGGTAAGACTGAAGTACACACATCTTCCACGTGAGATTGTTAATTGCAGGTAATTTGTTGTAAACAGTAACAAGAGAGCACTAAACTTTGAATCTGGAGGCTGGAATTTAATTGTGTTTTGCTACTAATTAGCTGTATATTTTGGGGAGAGTTGTGTATCTTCTCTGGGTGCATGTGACCTGATATTAAAAAGGAGTTGAAGGGCTGAGTCATTTTTAATTTTAAAAGGCTTATCTTTATAAAAGTACTTATGTAAAAAAAAATTGTTTATATTTCCATTTTAAGCTCCAACATGTAAACAGCTTAGAAGTTATAACTTCCATTCTTAAAAAATGCTGAACAAGCAAAAAATCAGTGACTGTTTTTGGACCCATCAGGTAAAAATCAGAATAGGGTAAGGCACCACATTGGTATGTAGAGATTGGTGTTTAGTGGGACAGTGGTATTTTTAAAACCTTAATGATGGATGATATGATTTGGCTGTGTTTCTATCCAAATTTCAGCTTGAATTGTATCTCCCAGAATTCCCACATGTTGTGGGAGAGACCCAGGGGGAGATAATTGAATCATGGGGGCCACTTTTCCCATACTATTCTCATGATAGTGAAAAAGTCTCATGAGATCTGATGGGTTTATCAGGGTTTCTGATTTTTCTTCTTCATTTTCTCTTGCCACCACCATGTAAAAAGTGACTTTCGCCTCTTACCATGATTCTGAGGCCTCCCCAGCCATGTGGTAATTTAAGTCCAATCAAATCTCTTTTTCTCCCCAGTCTTGGGCATGTCTTTATAAGCAGTGTAAAAATAAACTAATACAGGAAATTGGTAAAAGTAGAGTGGGGCATTGCTAAAAAGATACCTGAAAAGGTGGAAGGGACTTTAATACTGGGTAATGGGCAGAGGTTGGAACAGTTTTGAAGGCTCAGAAGAAGACAGAAAAATGTGGGAAAGTTTAGAACATCCTAGAGACTCACTGAATGGCTTGGCAGAAATGCTGAGAGTGTATGAACAATAGGATCCAGGCTAAGGTGGTCTCACATAGAGATGAGGAATATGTTGGGAACTGGAGCAAAGGTGATTCTTGTTATGTTTTAGCAAAGGTACTGGCAGCATTTTGCCCCTGCCCTAGAGATTTGTAAAACTTTGAACTTGAGGAAAGATGATTTAGGGGACCTGGCAGAAGATATTTCTAAGCAGCATAGCATTCAAAAGTGAGTTGGGTGCTGTCAAAAGCATTATGTTTTAAAAGGGAAACATAACAGTTCAGAATATTTTCAGCCTGACAATGCAGTAGAAAAGGAAAATCCATTTTCTCAAGAGAAATTTAAGCTGGCTGCAGAAATTTGCATAAGTAGCAAGGACCCTAATGTTAACCATGGGGAAAATGTCTCTAGGCCACGTCAGAAACCTTCATCACAGGCCCTCCCATTACAGGCCCAGAGGCCCAGGAGGAAAAAGTGGTTTTGTTGGCTGGGCTCAGGGCCCCTGTGCTGTATGCAGCCTAGAAACTTGGTGGCCTGTGTCCCAGCCACTCTAGCTGTGGCTGAGAAAGGCCAACATGGAGCTCAGGCTGTGGTTTCAGAGGGTGGAAGCCCCATGCCTTGACAGCTTCTGAGCCTGCAGATGCACAGAAATCAAGAATTGAGGTTTGTGAACCTCCATCTAGATTTCAGAATATGTATGGAAAGACTTGGATGCCTAGGCCAAAGTTTGTTGCAGGGGTGAGGTCCCCATGAAGAACCTATGGTAGGGCAGTGCAGACGGGAAATGTGGGGTTGGAGCCCTCAAGCAGAGTCCCTATGGGGGCAAGGCCTGGTGGAGCTGTAAGAAGAGGGCCAATGTCCTCCAAACCCCAGAATGGTAGATCCACCAACAGCGTGCACTGTGTGCCTGTAAAGCTTCAAATACTCAAAGCCAGCCTGTGGAAGCAGCCACAAGGTAGGCTGTACCCTCCAAAGCCACAGGGGTGGAGCTGTCCAAGACCATGGGAACCCATTTCGTGCATCAGCGTGAACTGGATATGAGACCTGGAGTCAAAATAGATCATTCCGGTGCTTTAAAATTTGACTGCCCACTGAATTTTGGACTTGCATGGGTCCTATAACCCCTCTGTTTTGGCCAATTTCTCCCATTTGGAAAGGCTATATTTATCCAATACCTGTATCCCCATTGTATCCAGGAATTAACTAGCTTGCTTTTGATTTTACAGGTTCATAGGCACAGGGGACTTGCCTTAACTCAGATAAGCCTTTTGAACTGTGGACTTTTGGGTTAACACTGAAATGAGTTAAGACTTTGGGAGAAGGCATGATTGGTTTTGAAATTTGAGGACATGAGATTTGGGTGGGGACACAGCCGAACCATATCATTCTGACCCTAGCTGATGGAGGGCCACAGTGATGCTTTGGGTATCCTGGAATTAGTGTCAGTTTAGAGCTAGTGTATGCCTTTACGATAATATACAAAAAAAATTCTCAATTTTTAAATGTATATTTATGTCATCTTTGCTTACTTTTCTCAGTAGTGGGTCTGTGGAACTTCTTGTGCCAACATCTCAGAGTGGAAGAACTCCTCAGTTTTTTGTTTTTTGAAAGTCTTTACGTTTTATCACCTTTCACTGTAGAAAGATCGCATATGGAAAATACAGAAAACCTAAAATAAATGGCCAATTCAAGTCCAACTATATCAATAACATTAAATGTATATAGATTAATCTAATAAAAAGCAGAAATTATCAGAATGTATACTAAGAAAACAAGATGAACTACTATATGCTCTAAAGGAGATAATCGTATTCAAAAGTATAAATAGGTTTAAAGTAAAATAAAGTAACAAAATATGTTATTCAAACAACCATAAAACAGTTGAAATTGACATAAAATAGCAGACGTAAGAGGCATTTAAAGATGTTACTAGACAAAAAGATAGACATTTCACACTGATAAAAAGGTCAATCTATATGTCGATCACTTGAATCCTCCATTTTCAATATAGAGGGAAAAACACCAACCAACCAAAACATCAACCACACAAAACATAACAAGGATATAGGTAAATAATATTGGACACAAACTCTATCTAATAGACATCTACAGAACCCCTTACCCAACAATAAAAGAAAGTGTATTTTTCTCAATTGGACATGAAACACATTCTAGAATAGACTATATACTCATCTATAAAACAAGTCTTTAAAAATTTGAAAGGTTTGAAATTATATAAAATATCTTCTCTGAAAATTGGGGTAAAATCAGAATTAATAGCAAAGGGATTAGGCAATTAACAAATATGGTCCCCAACTGATGATGGTCTCACTTATAATTTTCTGACTTTGGGGAATAGCGCAAAAGCCATCCCATACACACACATTCAGCACATAGAACCATTCTGTTTTTCTCTTTCATTACAGTATTCAATAAATTAAGATCTTCTACACTTTATTATAAAATAGGCTTTGTGTAATATGATTTTGTCCATGGAGGCCACTGTAAGTGTTCTGAGGACTTTTAAGGTAGGCTAGGTGAAAATGTGCTGTTCAACAGGTTAGTTTTATTCAATGCTCTTTTGATACGTGATATTTTCAATTTGCAGTGAGCTCATCAGGACATTACCCTATTTTAGTTGGCAAGCATTTATAATATGGTTTGGATGTTTGTCCCCTACAAATCTCATGATGTAATGTAATTCCCAATGTCAATGTCGGAGCTGGGGCCTAGCGGGAGGTGTTACATCATAGGAGTGAATACTTAATGAATGGCTTAGTGCCATTCTTATGGTAATAAGTGAATTCTTGCTCTGAGTTCACATGAGATCTGTTTTTGTAAGAGTCTGAGACCTCTCCTGTCACTTTCTTGCTCCCTCTCTTGCCATGTGAGATCGCCTGCTCTTTTTGCTTTCCACCATAGTTGGAAGTTTCCTCAGGTCTTGTCAGAAGCAAATACCGGCACTAAGCTCCCTGTACAGCCTACAGAACCATAAATCAATTAAATCCTTCTTTATAAATCACCCAGCCTAAGGTATTTCTTGATAGTGACACAAAAACAAACAAACACAATCTATATATGAAAATTAAACCCAAATAAGCAGAAGAGAAAGAATTATGAGAAAGACAGTGGGGATCAATAACACAGAGAGCAGGAGCAAACTACAAAACTCACCAAAGCCAAAGGTTGGTCAATTCTTTGAAAAACTCAACAAAATTCAGAAAAAAAATTAGCTAAACTATCCAATAAATAAGAAAAACCAAACTATCAAAGTCAGAAAAGAAAGTATATGTATTACTGTTGAACTTATGTAAGTATAAAAAAGAATTATAATGTAATACTACAAATAACTGCATGGCAACAAGTTATATAAGTTTGATGAAATGGATAAATTCCTAAAAGGCATAAACTACTCAAAATGACTCTATAAGAAATTGAAAATCTGAGTAGACCTTTAACAAGTAATGAGGTTGAATTGGTAATCAAAAACATTACACAAAGAAAATCCCAGGACCAGATGGTTTCCCTGATGCATTCTACTAAACTACTAGAGAATAATTAATATAAATTCTTTACAGATCCCTCCAAAATATAGAAAATGAAGACATCACAGGAAAACTACAGACCAATAACATTAAATCAAATATAACAATGCATTAAATGAATATACAGTGCAACCAAGTGGGCACTTTTCCAGGCATGCAAGGCAGAGTCAACATTTGAAAATCAACAAATACAATCTACTATGTTGACGGAGTAAAAAGAAAAAAAAATCATATGATCACATTACTTGAATCATTACTAGGCATGGTGGCATGTGCTTGTTGTCCCAGCTTCTTGGAAAGCTGAGGCTGGAGTCCAGGTGTTGGAGGCTAGCCTGGGCAACACAGTGAGATTCGATTCTTAAAATCATAATAATAAACAAACATATAATTAATGCAGAAGAAAAATATTTGAAAAAATGTAGAGCCATTCAAGGGAAATAAAAAAAAAACTATTAATACTTTGTAAGGGAAATTTTATCACCTTGATAAAGAAGAGCTAAAGAAAACCTTAACCTACATAATACTTAACATGAGAAATGGGAATCTATCCTTCTAAGAACAAGAACAAAGTCTACATGTCCTCTCTCATTACCATTTAACATTGTAGAGAGAGTTCTAGCCTTAACCCCACATAAAAGAAGTGGGTAAAGATATCTCAGTGCCTCTTTTATGAGGGAATTAAAACCATTAGGTGGGCTCCAGCCTAATGATCTCATCATTTTCCAAAGCCCCACTTTCTAATACCTTCACACATGGGAGATAAGTGTTTCAGTGTATAAATTTTGAGAGGACGCAAAGGTTCAGTTTGTAGCATATTGTAACCAAAACTATAAGATGAATATCCTTGCACTTAAATTGATAAGATGAATGAATGAATGAATGGACAAATTCATGAATGAATAAGTAGATAGATAAGATAGATGATAAACAGATAGCTAACAAACATATGCACATGTTCTACACTCAAAAAGATGTAGCATAATCACCATCTACTTAAGAGCGAGTTTTACATGGTGAATTTCTTCCAAAAGTAAAATACAGAAAAGAGAAAAATAGAATAACCTGACAGTGGAAAAACAAACACTATCTCAGTTATTTATCAAGGTCAACTACTATAACTCATGTTGATAATAAATAGTCCTGTGATGTGATAAAAATGAAACTTTACCATTTAAACCTCTCAAAAACCCATAACCTCCATCTAATTATGAGAAAAACATCAGCTAAATTTCGAAAGAGAGATACTCTATAAAATATAAGAGCATCACTTCACACAAATGTCAATGGCAGCAAACCTAAGAATGTCTAAGAAACTGTCACACTGTAGAGGAGCCTCATGAGACATGACTGTTAAATGTATTGTGGTATTCTGGATGGAATCCTGGAACAGAAGGGGGACATTAGTTAAAAACTAAACAAATCTTTGTAAAGTATGGACTTTATTTTAAAACAATGTGACAATTAAAGTCCATGACTTGTTACAAATGTACTATCGTAAAATAACATGTTAGTAATAGGAGAAAATGGACACGAGGGGCATGAGAACTAGGTGTACCATCTTCGCGATTTTTCTGTTAATTTCTAAAATTATTTTTTAAATTAAAAAAGTTGCTTCAAAATGCTGACAAATATTTATAAATGCCTGTAAAGAGGGATTAAAATGTTTATATAATTTATTTCTCATCATCCAGATTTTTCTAACAAATAGAGAAAAAATCATAGTTTCTTAAAAGCAGACCAAGTTCCAAAAGCAGTGTTTCATACTGTTCAGAAAGATAGGCAGGAAGAAAAGCCAGAAAGGCAAGATGCAAGGGAGGGAGGCAAAAGAGAAGGTAGGAGGGAGAGAAGAAAGGAAGGAAGAAAGGGAGAAAGAGAGGAAGAGTGGGAGAGAGATCACTGTGTTAATGCTATTTTCTTACTATATATATAGCAAGAAAGTAGATATATATTTTATTATAGTATATATACATACATTGTGTATATATGTATATATACTACATTGCATTAATACCATTTTCTTACTCAATCTGCCATTTAATAGAAAGATGAGATGCCTACATTGAGACAACTTCTTGCTAGTAATTTGCAGTCATGAGCCTGCCCAATTTTCCTATGAGGCCGTTCATTCTACCTGTGACCATCAGCTCCTAACCACAGGCTATTTGTGAAATGTGAGGGTTCACATTTATCAAAAATTTTCATATAATGTCCATACTCCAAAAGTTTCATTCAAATAAAATATGGATATAGAATGTCTAAGGAATATCCATAAACTGTTACTTTCTAAAAATTGTTCTTGAGTTATATTAGACTACCAAGCAGATTTCCGTATTTTGGCTGAGAAATTGCTTTTACTGAAAACATCCAGGCATTATCCTTTCTGCCTAAATACTATGATCTTAAGAACAGCCACATGTATTTTTTAATTACTCAAGAGATAACATAGATGACCAAGTTATCGCTATTATTCAATATTCTTTTTGTTATTACAAACGAGCAAATTTTCTCAGGTCTGAGTACCAGGAAGCATTATACAAAGTATCACATAGCTTTTTAAAGAGACATCCCAAACCATCATCGTCGTCATCATCATCATCATCATTGTTAATAATGATCATTCATCATCACTGAATTACATTATCCTTGGGCTGTCTGTAATGAATTATAGAAACATTCATGACTGTCTTATTTTGCAAACAAACTTCAGATAATTCATTTATTTTAACTTCAACTTGGGTTATTTTATGATGATATATTTCAATTTTTTAATATCCACTTACTTCAAAACACACTCTCAAAAACCACCTAAAACATTTTATTATAGGTATTTCATAAATTTATTGGATATTCATTTAAAAAATTTGGATAGTATCTAATTGATTCCTCTGTTTTCTGATTCCTTTTGCACTGAGTCGTCTATATTCAACGCATAAATAGAAAACGCTTTTGCTTGGGTAGTACGAACTTGTTTGCCTTTAAGAAATGTGCCTAAATTTGAGCCTAAGTTTTCACAAGAGTAAATAAAGACTCTTCAGTTTTCTTAAAAAGTATTTTTGTTTGTTTTTAAATGGAAAGCTGAGCTATGAATAGGCACCTAGAAAAAATGCTAACAGGTGTACTTTATGGTTAATATTTTTAATGAATAATTGTGTAATGAATGAATGCAATAATATATTACTTCCAGCTAAACACTAGAAAAAAAACCCCTAAGGTTCAGCAAGGTTCTCTGATATTCATATAGCTTTCCAACATGCAATCAAGTTTTCCTATTATACATGAATATACTTCTCATTACCTTACCTTCATGGTGGCAGTGACTAGAGGCCTTAACAGATGAAAGCAAACAGTCCAATATGCCTCAATAATTCCTAATCTGAAGACATTATTATTAATATTAAAATAATAATTCATGTCTATGAAGCTTATTTGTGAAGATAATTTGAATTCATAGTTTGTTTTATAAAAAGCAAAGATTCATAATAAAAATTTAAGATTCTCATTAGCTATATAATAAACAGAAAACATAATTGGGATTATCCCTTAGCACTTTTGATGACTCATTTTTTCTTAATAATTTGTTAACCTGTGATTAAATAAAAAATAATGACTCTTCAAAACATATTCAAAGACATTGATAAACTAAATCTTTAGTCCCTAAATTTCATAAGTTCTTATTTTTGTATAAAGTCAGAGAAAAATGCACAAATTCTAAGCATACAGCTCAATTAATTACCATGAGAAAACATACACTTAGGGTGGACAAGCTTGTTAAGATAAAGAATAGAAAAAGTTCATAATGTCTGGTTCCTCCAAACTACAACAGGATCCCCTTTCCAGAAGTAACAACAAACCTGAGTTCCAACCTCGTAGATTTTTTTCCTAAGTTTTTAACATAATACAAATAGAATCATATTAAATGTATTATATTCCTTCTGGCTTTTTTGTATAACATAATTATGATATTGGTGCATGACACACACACATATATATATATATATATATATATATATACAAAACATATTTAGAAAGAGATTAGTGCATTTTATATATATATATATAAAAAATATGATATGCAGCAATCTCTAAATATGTAGGTGTATATTCTAAATATATATATATATATATATATATACCCATAATGGCGCATATATATTATATATATATACATATCTTATTTCAATATTTTAAAATATTGCCATTGGTATGTATATTAGTTGGAATTTTGCAAATATTTTATATATGTGTATATATATATATATATATATACACACACACATACATACACAAATATATATTCTCTGTGTGTGTACTGTGTGTGTGTATATATATATATATATATATATATATATATATATATATATATATACATTTTAAAGGGATTTGTTATAAGGAGTTGACTTACACAATAATTATGAAGTCTACAAAATCCTGAGATGTAAAGGTTGAGTGGGTAAACTGAAGAGCCAATTGTTTAATTTCAATAAAAGGCCACATTGCTAAAGACCCAGGAGGAACCATGTTTAAATTTGGGTCTGAAGACAAAGAAAGTTAATGTTCTACTTCAAAAGGCCATCAGGCAGAAAACAATCTCTCTTTATTTGGGGGAGAGTCAGGCTTTTTGTTCTATACTGATGTACAAATGATTGGATGAGGCCTACTCATATTTGAAAGGGCAATCTGCTTTACTAAATCTGTTTTAGGATCCAGATGAAGTTACTTGAAATATATATGAAAGAGTAAATAACTATATATTTTTCACCATAAATTCATCCTTCAAATTATATATGCTATTAACTATATATTTATATATAGTATGCTACCATATTTAGTATACACTAATATGCTACAGATGAAAACTATATATATTAGGCTAATAACTATAAAGGGCATTCCTGACATTGCACACATTTTTGTGTGTGTGTTTTAATGAAGATACTATATTACAGAGCTTCTCATAATCAAATTGGTAACCATAATCCTTGCCATAATTCCATGTTTAAGAAAATAATGGGAACATTTTTAAGCAGATTTTCTTCATAACCGGGTGTTAATTTAAAACAATTATTCAAAATAATTATGCTTTAGTAGCCTATGTTTTTAATTAACTTTTTGATATTCTAGGATATTTTAGAGAAAAATTACTAATGATTATCTCTAAAACTTTATTTGTATTTTTGTTCCAGAAATAACAGTTTACATTGCTTTGGATTATCTCTCAATCTCAGAATAAATTTCAAAATATGAATATAATGTGGAAGAAAATAAAAAAAAAATTCTATTTGAAATATTTCATGAGTTTAAAACTGAATGTATTAATATAAGATGTCATAATCAGGTTGGGTGTGGTGGCTCATTCCTGTAATCCCAGAACTTTGGGAGGCCAAGGCAGGTGGATCATCTGAGTTCAGGGGTTCAAGACCAGCCTGGCCAACATGATGAGTGCCCAACTCTACTAAAAATACACACAGACACACACACACACACACACACACACACACACACAAGTTAGCCAGGCTTGGTGGTAGGCATCTGTAATTCCAGCTACTCAGGAGGCTGAGACAGGAGAATCACTTGTACCTGGGAGGCAGGGGTTGCAGTGAGCCAAGATTTTCCCACTGCATTACAGCTGGGTGACAGAGTAAGATTCCATCTTTAAAAAAAAAAAAAAGTCATAATCTTGTAGAGAACAATGCCACAGTATCCTTAGTCACATTCAAATAAATTCCTAGGACACCAAAGTTAGTATCTTATATGTTTTTAAAGAATAATGTGGAGGCTTCATATAAATGGCATTGAATATTTCATTGTCCTTATTTTACTTTTGGTCCAGAGAATAAAAGGAGTGATACCTTTCATAAATTAAAAAAAAAAAAAAAAGAATAGTGTTAAAATTAAATCTAAGAATAAACCTTTTATCTTTTGGGACACAAATCATATGATTAACTATATATCTAACATGATTCCATCTGAACCAACTTCCCTGACTCTGATTTATTTTACCAACAAATGTGTGATGTTGATCTTTGTGTGAAGATTAAATAAAATAAAATTTGTGCATGGGGCACATGACTGTTATCATTGCTAACTAGATATGGTGTATTCAGAGTACTCAAACATACGACCATAAGTAAAACAAAAAAAGAGTGTATTTCAAATGGATTTTTGCTCTCAGCTCTGAGAATTTGGGCAAGGTAATTTTTCTGTACTTCAGTTTTTCACCAGTAAAATGAGATTGATTTATCTATAGCAATAACATTTTATAAAACACAACCTTGAGTATAAAGATCATATTCAATGGGAACTTTATAAATGAATTTCATTAGAAGAAATATTTTTAATAACTCCTTTTTCAAAAACAAATCTATGAAAATGTTCTATTTTTTTTTTAATGAATGGGGCACTACACTTTCCTAAGTACTAACATTAAACTAATTATAAAAGAATTTTAATGTATTATAGCTTTTAAATATAAGTCAAAATTGCTATAATATGTTTTATTTATTTTTCTATCACGATTAACCACTACTGTCAGGTATATTATGAAGAAGCAGAATTTAATTTGATTTTTCAAACTACAGAATGACAATCAGACATTTAAACCTCCTGCATTTTCTGAACAGAGATATATTGGATTGTGCATTAGCATATAAAAGGGATTGTAAGAAAAAACACAAAACGAGAAAAATACATGTTGTTTGACTTGAATGTCAAAATTATGCAAAAAAGAATTTTGTAGCTCTACTTCTACAATCAAAGGTAGTGTTTGCATACTCAGGCTCTCTGTTTTTCAACTATTGGTGACTCATCTCGGGTTCAAAGTTTTGAAAATGTTGTTCTTAAGATGTTATACTTTTAGATTTAGTACTAAGCCTGGTCAAAGTAAAACAGTGTCCTTTGTTAGATAATCCTTTAAGCTGTCATAGAGTAACATGGATCTTTTTTTTTTTTCCTTTGACCAATTTGATAAATGCCCCACTGCTAGAGTAAAGACAATATGTTTATTAACCAATATTTATACAGATCTTACTACATAGTAGGCACGACATACTAGGAATGGTACAATGAGAACGGCAGCTCTCATAGGACTTGCATTCTAATTGACTAAATAAAAATACAACCAACAAAGTAAAATAATTTGTATAGGTGTTGCTAAGACTCATCAGAGAAAGTTTCTTTAATGAATGAAATTTTGTCTTTTCTGATGAACCTGAGAAGAAGGAAGAGTAAATTATGAAGGGAGCTGAGAAGAGAATTCCCGGAAGAGGCATCAAAATTTTTAAAAAGCATGAGTAAGAGATTAGATAGTTCACAAAATGGGAAGGAATACATAACACATAAAGGCAAAGTTAAAAACATAAAGAGGATTTTGGAAAGATTCCTGAAATAGGAAAGAATTCAGAATCCAATGTGAAGCAGCTTGTCACTATGAAAATTAAGAATAATCCTGGGACTGATAATCTAGATGATATGGATGTCCATGTTTGATTTTCGACATTCCTATTTTGAGATAATAGCATGTAGACTTGCCAATAAAAGATTCTGAGTTGAAAGTACCTCTCCATACATATAGTAATTGAAACCAATGGAAAAAAAATGAACAACACAGAGAATCTCCATCAAGTTTGGCCAAGAGTGAGTCCAGGACAGAATACTTGAGAGTACCATTATTTAAAAGAAAGCCAGAGAATAACCACTCTGAAAGGGGGACAGAGTGGGAATTGGCAGATATCTGTTTGAGGAATCCTGGGAAGAATAGAAAGCAATTGACTGTTTTAACACCAGGCACAGTGGCTCATGCCTGTAATCCCAGCAATTTGGGAGGCAGAAGCAGGTGGATTACTTAAGGTCAGGAGTTCGAGACCAGCTTGGTCAATATGGCAAAATTCCGTCTCTACTAAAAATATGAAAATTAGCTGGGTGTGGTGGTGAGTGCTTGTAATATCAGCTACTTGGGAGGTTGAGATGGAGAATTGCTTGAACCCAGGAAGCAGAGGCTGCAGTGAACCTAGATCATGCCACTGAACTCCAGCCTAGGCAAAGGAGCAAGACTCCAACCCCTACCCACCACACAAAAAAATAAATAAATAAATAAAAAATAAAAAAATAAATAAATAAAAAAAAGAAAGAAAGCAATGGGCTGTTTTAAGAAGGTACTGATTTGTTAAGTGTTCTAATGGTATCCCTTGAGGCTGGCTACCATTACAATGCCTAAGTTCATTGAGTTGTGAAGGCAAAAGCCAGGCTGGCTAATATTCTAGTAAATGCATGCAATGGGATAAATTTTCATGCTTTTCTGTGTGTGTGTGTGTGTGTGTGTGTGTGTGTGTGTGTGTGTGCATGTGTGTACGTTTCTGATACCTAAACAGAAACTATACAGTAGTGTTGGAATGTAAGTAGAGTATATCATGTAAAAAACAATTAGATTGGTTTGTTTTCAGTTTAAAATAGTTTTTTCTCTATATAGAACCTGTTATAATACAGAACATGGAAAAGTATAGGAATGAGTAACTGAAATCAGTTGCTTTGTGAAAACTGTCATCATTCAGTGACTGTTTACATTGTTAAATAACTGATGTTACTAAGACATATACATAAAAATTAACTTTGTGGCCTTCTGGTTTTAATTTTTACATTAGGATAAATTCATATATTTATGTTACATCCCCCAGAATTTTTTTTTTGTGCTCTAATAGAGAACTAATGGGCTTTATCCAGCATTATAATTATTTCAGTGTTTTTTTCAGAAACTGGGCTTATTATCTATCTTCACTTTTATTTCACATAGGCATTCCTTTGTTATGTCTACAGTTACTCCAATATTTTAGGCTTATGGGGAAAACGTAAACAAACCAAAGCTTAATTTTTCCTCAACTTGAAATTACACTGTCACCCAATCTTGTGATTACACCCTCAAGACAGTTGCTACATTATATCCCTTCAATTTATATTCTAGGAAAAATAAGCATATGTCTACTTTAGCTTACCTTCCCTGAATTTATCTGTATCTCTTTGCCAAAATTTTCTACAAAATAAAGTTTTCTCTATCTTTTGTTTTGTTCCTTCTTGACTCCAAAAGTAACAGCAATCACATACACTATGCCTAGAAAATATTAAAATGTGTCAAATCATCAGCTGTCCATTGTCTTATTTTTACAAAGTAGAACTCCAAATGGAAATAGAGCATGTCAAGCACACTACATTACCATGTGATTTAACATGACAAATTGAAAAGATCTCATACAGGTAATGGAAACATTGATTGACCTTTAAATATGGTTCTCAGATTATGTTTCTATTCATAAACTCATGCTCTCAGGATGCATTATGAAACACTCTAACAGATTGCTTAAGATGCTAGAATTAAGAGACAGTAAATGTCATTTTAAAAAGAGAGAAATAGAATATTCAAATTGGTGAAAGATGTGTTTTATCAGTTACAGTTCAGTAATGTCCATCTTCATTGTTGAGTCAATATGTACTTCACCTCCAGTCTCTGAAGGAAAGAGAAACAAATCAAAACACTATTCTGACATCAGAACGTATTTATTAGGAACTCTTTCTATAAACTTTTGTCAATTTATCATTTTTCTATATTAACCAAAATGCTGCCAAATGATTGTATCTTTCACTGAAACATAACAAGAACTTTGCATTTGGGATGCAGGGTGGTATTATTTATTTTTGGAGGGGCTATTTAGAGTCAGAATATCAGGTGCCAGTTTTGGTTTTTTTTTTAATTAATCTGGATAGCATGACACTAATTCAAATGGCAATTCTCATTTTTAAGGTTATGTCTCAGAAACTGTAAAAGGAATCTTAGCATAATAAAAAAATTAACTAATTCTCTTGAGAGTCTATCAAGCTGTAATTTCAGATTGAATTTTAAGATAATATCAGATCTGTGGATTATGCTTTAACAATCAGTAAAGTTCCACAGGATCTCAGGTTTATTTTATGAAGAACTTTGAACCTGAAAAGCTACAAATCATTCTAGTCAGAAATATTCCCTCTAAAGAATCCCTAGGAATATTTTACTATAGGAGTATAAAAATATAAGGCTGGGCTTGACATATATTTAGCTAAAGAAGAAGTTTGAAGTCTTTCTGAATTTACTAGAACTCTTGTCACATGGCCACATCATTCACTTTTGTGATTCTCTCTCATCTCTGACTTGTGTATTTGATGCTACTTATTTTGATCTTATATTTTGTCTTCTGGGGAGTGTCATGATGGCTTCCTTCTGTTAGTTCCCGTCAAGAAGATGGAAAATGATATTTCAGTCAATGCACTAAGAAAATGTGTAATGCATTTGGAAAGTTCTGACATCAAAACAGTACTTTTGGAACCACATTAAATAATTTCATTAAAAAAAGAAAACTTGAGCCGATGAGATAAAACTGGTTGACTATGATGATCATCAACATGGCAAATGTGGCACTCATTATAGTTAGCAATAATATTCACTAAATTTTAAATACCATTTCTTAAATTTCAATTTTGATAATAAAAAATTATAGTGAAAAACACTATGAAATTTTTGGGATACTCTTCCTAATCAGTCAACACTCAACTTCAACAGATCCTAACTAAACTTAAAATGAAAAAAGTAATTTGATTCATTTCCTTCATGGTGATCTTTCTAATTTTATATATGTTTTCCTACTGTTCATCTTTATTTCTGAACAATTAATATTTAATCTCTCCATTATTGCCTCCAAGAGCCGTTCTTACTGTTCAGTTCTCTCAATGGTATTCTTTTATTTTGTTCCTTGGACCATCATTAAATTTTGTTTTATTTCTTTTATTCATTCGTTCTTATGAATTCCTTTGCTGAATATGCTAAAGTAATTCAATGGGAAAATGCCATTAATTTCAAGAAGTTTATAGGAAGTACTGAATGTCAATATGGGGACAAAATGAACCTAAAAACTCAACTTATGCCATAAACAAAAATTAAATTAAAATAGATCATGGACTTAACCATTCAAATATATACATAAAAGTCCTAGAACACAATATAGGATAAAATTTCCATGACTTGGGGGAAAGTAAAGATTTCTTAAATATAGGAGACCAAGCAGGAAGAAATAAAGATATGATAAATGAATCAACGTATTTTCTTCTCACCTTATATGTACCATTAAGAGAACAGAAAGATAATACACAAACTGGGAAGTTATTTTATATTTCATGTATCTGTTGAGAACTTGTATATAGTCTACATAAAGAACAATTTAAATCAAACACAAATTATTATAAAAATACAAAAGCAAAATGGACAAAATATTTGAGCAGACATTTCACTAAAGAATGTTGATGAACGGCTAATAAATACATAAAAGAGGTTCAATCATCAGAAAAATGCAAATTAAAACTGCCATTGGATACTAATACATACTCCTTATAATGGCTATAGTCAAAAAATAAAAATATCATAGTTGGTGAGGATGTGGAGCAATGAATTATATATAGCTGGTGGGAAATAAAAATATTTCAACTATGTTGGCAAGCAATTTGGCAATTTTTAAAAAATGAAGTTAATGCTGGTTTCACTTCCAGGTATTTGCCCAAGAGAAAAGAAAATTTAGTTTACACAAATTGTTTCACATGAATATTCATAGTAATTGTATTTCTAAATACAAAAATTTGGAACTAGCTCACATGTCAATCAACAGGTAAATAGAAAAACAAATTTGGATATATTTATAGAGTGTAATACTACTCATGCATATAAATGAAAAAATGTTGATATGCACGTGATACATCCACCTCAAAACATTTTGTTGAGCAAAAACAAGCTAGCCAAAAGTGTACATGCTGTGTGATTCCGTTTCACTCTTATTCCACCACAAGATCAGACATGTCCAACAGAAAGACTTCACGTTCATCTCTGACGTCAGAATGAGAAGGCATGGGGAGGAGATCCAAGCAACACTAAACAGACTCAACCACAGTAGGAAGAGTATAGCTGCCACCACAGTGAGGGCATAAGAAATATTGAGAAGTTACTGAGATTCTGGGATTTTTGTTATTGCAGCAAACCTGACAAGCACAAGAAAATATAAAAGACCCAGAAGAAAATGGATATAATTTCAAGAGTGACTTCTTTAAGTCTGCGAGAAAAGGTATGATCTCATACACAATATAAGCCAACGAAAAGTTGAATACATGCAAAAATAGTTGTTACATAAAATAATTATATGTATAAATATGAATGAGTAGGCAGTAAGATACCCTGACATGTACATTTAGACCTTTCCAAAAATGGACTGGAAAGTTTATTTAAATTACTTGAAACATCCATCCTTCAGAAATGGAGAAATCACAATGACAAATTCCTTCTATGTGACTCTTTCTAAAATTTAATTACCTTTTTGTTAATATATTATTTGATTAACTAGAAAACAATTAATTTTTTTAAAAATTGTATTTTAGGTTTTGGGGTACATGTGAAGAACATGCAAGATTGTTGCATAGGCACACACGGCAGTGTCATTTGCTGCCTTCCTCCCCATCACCTATAGCTGGCATTTCTCCCCATGCTAACTCTCTCCAACTCCCACCCCCCGCTGTCCCTCCCTTATTTCCCCACAACAGACCCCAGTGTGTATTAAGTTACACTCTTACTTCTTCATGATAATAGATGTTATTTTAATTTGTATTCTGTGTAGTAAACAGATTCCTAATAAATACATTTAAAAGCAATCTCTTAAAATCATGCCACAGATAGGTATTTGAGGATGGTTTGAGGATCACAATAATTAGCCTTAACATACATTTACAATTAAACTCCAACCAATATATCTCCAAGTTATGCCCATCTCTTAGATAAGTCCCAGAATTTCTATTTTTCATCTTGACTAACTTATAAATTTATTCAGTTCTTCTAATTTATAGCACACAGATTTATATATTTTTCTTTATTTCACTTCCTTATGATCTGTTTTCTCACCATTGTATAGTGCTTGTAAAATAAGAATCAGATATATTTTTAACATAATCAGTAATGTCCTATAAATTCCACAATTTCTAGTTCAGTGTTTAACTAATTCATTATCTGGCTCTAGTCTAAATTTGCAGAAGAACTTTTAATTATACTCCAGTATATGTTCTATAATCTGACCATAGACAGCTAACATGTATTGAATTGTTCTTTGAACCAAACTGTCTTCTAAGCACTTTGCCGATACTAATACATTTAAGAATCTCAACAATTCTATGGGGTAGAAAGTCTTGGAGCAGTCTGTCTCTGAAACTACCATGATCTAACAAGACTTGACGTCCACTGAAAACACTGTCTCATAACTTTTTCATAACTTTATGAATATGGTGTTTTCTCTATCGTAAATGCCCCCTCTCTGTATATACATAGAAATTCAGTTTTTTTCCAAGATCTAGTAAAACGCTTACATTTTGTTAAATTTGTTACATTTTATTTTAATTCTTAAAAAAATGTAAAACTAAAATTTAGTTGTTTAATTCACTGCCTCCTTCCTTCAATAGAGAATAAATTCTGTGCGTATTGACATGTTTTAACAAACTTTAATCTTCACTGAATATCACAAAGATGTGTTTTGTACATGCTGGCTGAATAAATAAATCAGATTTACGCATTAGTACTGAAAATCACAAGCCGAAACATTTGACATGGCATTGGCAAGAGGACAATTGGGGCAGAAAGGTCTGGAGTTTAGAAGAAATCAACATAATGTGGCTGTCGTTTTTCAGCACTCCATCCCACAGAGGATCATTCTGAAGGTCATGTATTACATTATAAATATTTTTCATCCAATGCATAGCGATAAGTATGTAGCTTTGGGGACAGAAGGAGATTTCATTCTCTCCCTCTTTCTGTCTCTCTGTCTTTCCTCAAATTTAAATATGCTTCTGTCCAGTCCATTCTCCACTTCTGCAGCATCCTGTTTCTGTTACTTATCTAGATGCTCTTGATTTTATCCAGCATTCAGTAATCCTTGGTTGCCTTCTAGTTTGATCATGGAAAAACTGTCTGATGCTGAATTCTACGTAATTGCTTTAAATAGCTTTATTGTCAGTCATAGGTTTTAGTTTAAAAGTCAATGTAAATTTTCTCTGCTCTGCAATGTTTAAAAACATTTAGTGACTACAGAGGAACATATATACCATCAGAACAACTTCATGATAATATTGAAAGACTATTTACATTGCATTTTAATTTTTTCCTTTATCTCAAAACCTTAAAAACTAAAACCTGGTTAAAGTACAAATATCCATTTCTCTGTGACTATACTGGGACAGTACTATAATTAGATATCAAAAAGGTTTGTAGTTATACTTCTATCAAATGCTGGTAGTTACATTTTTTGGAAAAGGAGTTTAAAATATAATTACATATTCCCAATACAGATGATATATGCACATTCACAAACACACACACACACACACACACACACACACACACCACTCACACACAAACACACACACACTCATGCACAGGCATACATATGCAAATTAAATGGTAATTTAATTTTAAGTTGGTATAGTTCTGCAAAAGGTGTCTAAGTTTTACTCTTTGTGCATTCTGTTACTTCAAGTGAATATATCCGTTTAACTTGATCACTTATGATGGCATATCTCTTCTATTACATATCCTATGTAGACTGGTAAAAATGCAAATGCTTCTTCTATAATTATGAATTTCAATCAAATCTCCATTTTTTAGATATTAATTTTTCTACAGTGAATTATGAAGTCAATTACTTATATTGCCCTTTATTAAATACATTAGTCTTACATTAAACACAAATAACATCATAATAAATGAACTACGAAGAAAATTTTATTATAGTAAAGTCCATGATTAAATCAAATATGCTAACTACACAGTATAAAAATAGGGCCTCAGTTTATCTTGTAGCTCTTCTTGATTATGAGCTGATCAAGAGTGGAGATTTATCTTATTTACTTTTTTTTTTAAACCCAGTACCAATTCTTTGCCTTCCAAGAAAGATAATAATTAAATAATGATGACTTTTGATAAATTGTACTTTAGTAAATCATACATTTATTAGAATTTTATGAAAAGAGCTTAAGGAATCAGGAATCAGAAAAAAAGATTTATTATCACCCTAGAAAAGCTATTTAATGATTTAAGCTTCATGTTCCTCTTCAGTAAAGAACAAAAATAATATTAACTGTGATTAAATTACCTAATGAATATTGATAAGTTCTAATTAGAGATGTGATATAAAATTTTTGCATATTATTAATATTAATAAAACCATGATGCTAAAAACATTTCTAACCCACAGCTGTAGACAAGAAGGGTTCTAAATTTCTCAGTGGGAAACTTGCAAATACAATTTTTGTTATTTTAATTAACTGAAAGAGAAGATTAGAAACCTGTTTGTGTTTCTTTTCACTCTTTGGATTTTGAATTTTAATTTTGTAAAGTTAAATCAAAGATTACTTACTCTGATTTTATTTTCAATTCATTTGTAGAAAATGCATTTTTCAATAAAAGCAATTATTGTGAGATATTAAAATTAATATATCAAAATAAAAAGACTATAATCTAAAACATTTTAAAAGTTATCTGTCATCTACTTACATTGCTATGAGTATTCCAAGTTCTATACAACTTTGCTTAGAAAGTTGCACTAGAATTTTCTTTATCCTCTTTTTAAATTTTTTTTTATTAAGGCATGAGGTCTTACTCTCTTGCTCAGGCTGGAGTGCAGTGCCACAATCATAGCTCACTTGAGCCTCAGACTCCTGGGATCAAGCAATCCTCCCACCTCAGACTCCCAAGTAGATGGGACCACAGGCATATGCCACCACTCCCATCTTGTACTTAAATTTTAAGTTAAATTGGGTTAATAAATAGATAATTTAAATTATACAATTATCACTACATTTGCAAACACATTTTTTCTATAATATTTAAAATTATCTGTTTTAAATTATATATATATATATATTTTTTTTTTCTTTTTAATTCTCCAGAGCAATATATTGCATAACACATTTAAATGTAATGGGCCTGAAATTTTTAAATTTCTTCTGATGGAAAACATATGTTACTATAAATATTTCCAGCAAAAATATGACAGAGTAGTCCAATAATCTTATCCAGATTTTGCATAGTTATGTGTTAAAAATCTGAGGTAAATTTAGTAACATTTTGATTTGTTTTTTCCTTTAATTTCAAATATGTCAGCTTTATTTTATTTTCATATAAAATCAGCGTGATTTGAGAGGTTCATGTCTTCAGGTGATTGTAATACATTAATTATGAAGTTTGCTAAAATACAATATACTTTGCTGATCAGAAGAAAACACTGTTAGTAGCATCGTATTTTTTCTTTCAGTTACTTTTCTCCCTTTCAAAATCTTGGACTATTTAGCTGGATGTTACCTCTACCAGAAAGAGTGGAAATCAAAGTGATCAAAATTCTTGTTATATTTTGAGGGTTGGGTAAAATAATTTGCTAATGGGTTGAAGATGGGATATGTAAAATAAGAGGTGTTTTGAATGAATCTAAGGTCCTGTCAAGTAAAGAGATGGGATGTCAAATCTCTAAATGTAAAAATAATCCAAGAAGAACAATTTAGGAATTGGGAAGAACAGGATATGTATAATCATGATGTCATCTTTCATAGACAGAGAAAAATACTTTCTCATGTCTACTAGAGATAAAATAAAAACACTTCATAGAGAATTGTTTAATAATTTTATAAAATGTTCAAGGGATGTCAAGTAAGTTCTTTATTTTTACGGAACTGGAATTCAGGAGAAATATCTGACTGGTCTATACATTTTGAAATCATTAGCAATTAGGTGACATTGAAAATTCTGAGACTAGATTAGGCAACTTAGAAAGTGACTATACATAAAGAACAGAAGAATCATTAGAGAAGGTCCTAGGAGGTTGAAAAGATGAAAATAGAAAAGAAGACTAACAAGGGTAGTTATAATTTGGAGAAAAGCAAAGGAGAGTGTGTTCTGCTGCTATGCAAATGAAACATTGACTTTGAAGAGAAAAATCAACTGTTTTAAATGAAACTGAATATTCAAATAAGACCTTCTCCTACTTCTGATTTCAGCTGCTCACTTCCATGGTCATACCTTAGCCTTGTCATTAACAATATGGAAATTCTTCAATTATCTAAATTTCCATTATCACCCTTTTTCATGCCAACTTCTCAGTTTCCACCTTATTGCTTTTATTATCCCAACTTAACTTTCCTTCAATGATACCAGGACTCATAAGCCATTAGTTTTATCACCTATTTAGTGTATCACGGTCTCATATTCCTTTATGCAGCATTAATTTTGTGGTTAACCTTATAATTATTCCCCTACGGATACCAACTTCCCTGCTCTACCTTTTGTACTGCTGTATCTCTGGCTGAATTAAACTATATGCCAGTTCCATGCTTGTGCCCTTAGTGCTGAACATGGCTGGAGAGGTGCATATGGCAGCACAGATACTTGGATCTCACTCCTCACTGGTCAGTTACTTCACAACATATACACACCTCTCAATATGCTCCAGACATTGTGCATTGAAGGGACATTCACTCTCCCTTCTCTTGAAGCTATGCAACAAGATCTGTGGTATCTCTTAATCCTTCATTGCCTTCATCTTCCTACTTAATTGGGAAATAATGATTATTATTTCCCAATTAAGCTTTCTTCTGTATAGTGAACAAGAAAGTCATAATATTCTCCAGATTAACCAAAGTTAAACAGGTTTCTTCTAGACTATAAGCCCCTGACTTCCTTTTTTTTTCTTTTTTCTTCTTCTTTTTTTCCAGAGCATTAATTTTAGAAAGCTTGTAGTAGCAAGTTCTTTTTCTGCCAATTTGAGACGTACATCTTTTAAAAAGCTTCTAACCAGTTTTTAACCCAGGAATGTCTTTCCCGAGGACCTGGGATCCAGCTCTTTGAAATGTAATCATCAAGGAAGATACAGCCCCTACCTTGCAGCCTCTGTGGAAGAATAGAAACCTAATTTCAGCAGGGGTGGCTTGCTCCGAGCTCTAAAACCACTCCCTGTCACAAGGATAAAAGAACATTTACTTTTCTTTTGGGTAAAGCTAATGGAGAGACAGGAGGGTTCTGGAGATGGTTATTGCTCTGAAGCTGGGAACTATTGGAACGCAGATGCCCAAGTCAGAAGCTCAAACTCTCCCTCCTGGGCTGCCATCATACATTTTGAGTCCTCTAGGACTTTTCCTCTGCTCTCTCCTGAGCTCACTGGGTTGCAGCATGACAGCCCCCTGCTGCTCCTAGAGCCTGCCTCGCCTGAGCTTATCCAAGGCCACTAGGCTTTGCTGTTCCAGCTGCCTGGAATCTTTCCAAGTGTGTGCACGTGGTTTTTTTCCTCAACATTTTCGAGTATCATCTCAAACATCACTTTGCTACTATATGAATCTTTGGTTATCCTGATTACATTTGTAATCCCCTTCTGGCCCAGCAATTCCTAGTTTTACCTTTGCATCATAAGTAATCGAGCATGGTACATATTCAACTTATTTTATTTTCTAACATTTCACACTAAAATGTAAACACCATGAAGTCAGGGCTACAGGAATTTTTAAGTTTTGCTCCAAGGACAGTGACTGGCACAGCACCTGCTACATCAGAGATAACACTGAGTAAACTGGTTAACAGATTAATCAATTAATGAATGACAAGACCCCATTGTAATTGTAATAAGATTAGGGGATAGCTACTTTTCATTTCATATATTTCCAAGAATCTGTTTAGAAATTCCAGTGATACTTGCTTTCAGTTTTGAACTTTCATGATAATGTAGAATTATTTTCTAGGAAGAATGATTTAATCATTGTAATTCATATCTAAGGTCTGCAAAATTCTCAATTAACCCCTGTGAACTCAAAATAGCTGAGACAGGTCTCAGTGAATTTAGAAAGTTTATTTTGCCAAGGTTAAAGATGCACCTGTGACACAGTCTTGATGGCATGGGCCCTAGGCAGTCAAGGTACAGTCTGCTTTTATATATTTTGGGAAGACACAATGCATTAATCAATATATGTAACATTTATATCGGTTTGATCTGGAAGGGAGACTGAAGGAGGGTGGCTTCCAGGTCATAGGTACATTTAAATGTTTTCTGATTGGCAGTTAGTTAAAAGAGTTGTTATTAAGTTTTGCTCAACTTAGAAATAAATATTTGGGTTATTCTGAGGTTTCAGGGGCACTTAGATTTTACCATGCAGATGAGGCCTCCAATTAGCAGGCTTTAGAGAGGAAAGACTGTAATGTTTCTTATCAGACCTAAGGTCTGTGTTGATGTTAATGCTGTCAGGGTATAATGAAGCATGTCTGACCCCCACTTCCTGACATGGCCTGAACCAGTCTTTCAGGTTAAATTTTAGAGTACCCTGAGGAAAGTGTTCACTCAGATGGCTGCCTTCAAATTTTATTTTTAGTTTTCACCCTACATAAAATTTGAAGGGGGACTTCAATTTTATTTTTGGTTTTCACCCTACATGAAACATGGAATTTGATGTATTTAGCGATGTTATGTTACAGATACGTTACTAATATTTCTGATTTTTCTGAGTTTTATCAAACTATGAGGACCAGTTGATGCCATTTTAAAAGCCTAGGAAAGTGAGCATAATTCAGAGAGCTTCTAATTTATGTTATCTCCAAATTTTACCGATATACTGTTGGTAATGTAGAGTCAAAGTTCAAACATTCATTTAAAAATAACCGTTGTCATTATTTATTGTTTGTTTACTGAACTGGTCTGGCATCTTCCTTTATAGAAAAGTCTTGCTAGAGCATAGCTTTGTTTTGTGATTTTGTAAAAATTTAGTTTAAAAGCTACTGAGTTTTAATTAGATTAATAGCTTAAAATTATTGTTTTGATTACTCCATAAATGTATATAAAACTACTACAGTATCCTGATTAACAAGATCCTGATTGAAAAAAAATGGAAAAAAAATAAATATCAAAACTTTTTGTAATTTTTTTTTCATTTTTTGTGGGTACTAATTAAATACCAAAACTTTTAAACACAAATTCTCATATTTAAATTTACAATTACACATGCAATACAATCTAATTTCTTGCCTAGCTCAGGTTCCTAAGTTGATTCTTGGTAATAAAGTCAATTTTTTCTAGGTGTACTCTCTGATGGAAATCATTAAATACCCTTCATGGGAGCGTGTGTGTGTGTATATATGTGTGTGTGTGTCCATGCATGTGTGTACATCTGTGTATACACATTTTATGTGAATAATTTTTTCAATATGTATGATCAGATTTTGTTAAAAAGCACCATATATTAAAATGATGTATTTTAATAAAGCAATGTATTTAATAATAAATAATACACCTTTCTACATCTTTAATACATGACCCCTTATACTAACATTTGCTTTCTAATTTTTATAGTATTTGAAACTAGAAAAGGTTATCATTTTTAAGAAAGTAAAAACTGTAACCCTCAAAGGTCTCTTAACATTTATGCATAGATTCAAATAAAGAAACTGGGGGGTTTTATCATGTTTTCATGGATTTTGGAAGCTGGTCATTCTTGGTCAGTTTGTCCTTTGAGAGTTACCCAATACTGAGAACAAGCAAATGAGCCAAATGAATATCTTTTGAAGTTGAGTGAAGTAATAGAACTCCATGGAGACTTAATTCTAATATGATTATAAAAACATATTTTAATAAAAATTATTTAATTTTCTTACAATGATGTAAAGAAGAAAAACAATTAAGTATAATCCAAAAACAACCATTAGTGCTCCAAACCCAAAATAGAAGTAAAAATAACACAGTTATTATTGTATTATTATAAAAGAAACATCAAATTAAGAGAGCACTCAAATTAGATAAAGTAGAGCCCCCAATTTATATGTCCTAGAGAAGAGTAAAATGTTATAAACTCAACGAAGCATTTCTGAAAGGTGTGGACTAACAGGTATCAACCAGATAAAATTTTGCTTTTCACAGGGCACTTGGAAATATCTAAAGACTTTTTTTATTGTCAGCTAAGAGTGGGAGTGCTACCATGATCTAGTGGATGTAGTCCAGAGCTGCTGTTCAACATCCTACAACCACAAGATAATCTCCCAAGACAAAGAGTTACTCTACAAAATGTCAATACTGTCAAGGTACCTGATGTATAGAAACTTGAAAAGAACATGAAATATGAAAAAAGGAACCTGCTGAACTGCTATGGGAAGGACACAGCCAATGGTACTTAAGACCTGAAATATCCAAAAGCTGAAGCAAGCCAATGTTGTACAGCTTCAGTGGGAGAAGCCACTGTTGTTCCCCTTGTCCTTTATATACATGATCTTTGAAAGTATCTGTAGCAGCCTCAGCTCTGGCATCTTCTAAATGGTGAGACTCCTGAATGAGAGGACATTTTCCCAATAGAGTAGGGTTTATAGTGTGTCATTCTTCTAATCTCACTGGATCATCCCAGTATGAGCATTCCATAGTTGATAGAAAAGGTGACAATTAAGATGATGAAATATGTAATATAAGAATGAAAAGGGATTATTTTGAGTTATCTCAGACACTAACTCAAAGTTTAGAAAGCAAATGATTTATGTGGAAGGCAATCCCAGGATTCACTAGAAGGAAAATCAATGTAGTGTAACTACAAAGCAAGTAACCATAGAACACCTGAAGCTAAACGCTTCTACAGAACACTATCAGACAGGTAAAAGCATATGCCTTAGAGCTACCTCTAAATAGACAGTCAAGGCACTGAAGCTTTGGTATACCATTTCTCATCAGTAAATGGATGAGGGCTGCCCTTTGGGGAATATTTTCCTATATAGGTGGAAATCTTCCTATATTACTTTGCCTTATGGATCCTCATTTCCTTTGGCTGTGAGGGAGGACTAACTGGGCATCTCTTCCCAGCTCAGTGCTCAGGGACATCATATAGTTGACTTCAAATAAATCCTGAAGAATTTGCACCAGGGAAAACAAGGTAAGAAAATCAGACATTTAAAAATTTTTTGTAATGCCTTTTTCTCAGAGTTGGTTGTTAGACTTTTATCCATATAGCACAGTTCCCACTGCCACAGTCTTTCCCATAGGCAGCCAAATTCATTGCCTGGAGAAAAGGCGCAGCCTGGTCAGCAAACATTTGCTAGATGTATTCTCAGTTGCCTCTGACTACTTTTTCTTTAAACAGTATATTCATGTTATAGTACTTTTATAATACAATAAATGAACCTATATTATATCATACTGTATATTGAACCAAAATGACCAATAATACAATAAAGGAACCAACTAATGAACAAATATTGCTGTCAAACAGCACCTTTTACCATGCATATCAAATCTAATACATTTCCCTTACAGTAGTATATCAGAAAGAAAGTGTTCTGTATCTTTCTTTGAATCAGCTGTTTAATAATTTATCATAATAATAAAATTACAAGTTAATGCTTCAATATAATATGAAGGAGGAAATACTAATCAGGAAATACCATTATCTTTTCCAAAATATTATGAAAACAATTTTAACATATGTTCACTGTCATGTTTAGGTGAAATAACGCTTAAGTAGAAGAATCTATTGATATGTAACATAACTGAGTTTGAAAATCATTATCTTTAATAAGCAATAAGATCACTGCAGTGTCTTCATTAATTCCTTTAAATAATTTATAATTTGAATCTCCCCTGCCTGGAAGTTATATAGGGTAAGTTACTACATTTTTTTTCTTCATCATGCCCTTTAGCTTATAACTACATCAAAGATAGTTCAGAGCTGCTCTGAAAAAATGCCTCCTCTTCAAAATGCATGCCGTTATTTTAAAAGATGTTATGCAACAACATGGCTTATTTGAAAAGACCACAGGATTTATTTTAAGATGTCAAAATAGCACATTCAACATTGGCTTTGACTTCTATTTCTTTATTTAACGTGGTTTTGATATAGTAAGAATATTAATTTGGTTCACTTGAAAAATTCATAAGTGTTTTTCTATGCAAAGCAATGAAATAATTAGAAAATTGAATATCAGGGTATGGTTGAAAATGCTTGTGATGGCCAAACATCAGTCTCACAAGTATTCATGAGTATTATTAATATTCTTCAATTTGCAATATATTAAATGAGATCGTTAGTGAATGAGAAAATTTTCATTTTGGTTTTAGTGTTTCTCTTAACATTGATTAAAAAATAAATAAAATATTTAATAGGCCAAGTGCAAATCATAAATGAGAGTATAAATCAACAATGATTCTAGATGTTATATTACTATTTCATTGTACTTACCCAATTCATTACACCTTTTCATCAATGCTTAATAAAGTAAAACTAACACTTTCAGTTGAATAATGTGGTATGGAAGTTGAATGTTAGAATGATTTATTTTAACATTTTCCCTCTTGTCATTTTATTTTACCTACTGGCATTTCCCCAATCCAACTCACTTGCAAATATCCAATAACTACCCATGTTTGTGATTAAGTTAATTTACTTAGTAGGCAGAAAATCTTCCTAGAAGATAAGCAGAGAATATAATAAGATCAAGACAAACAATTTATAAGGTATCAGGATAATCTGATACCTTATAAATATAAATATGCACATTTTTATAATCCTTAATTATAATTTATGCTCTACCATGATACCTTATAAATATAAATATGCACATTTTTATAATCCTTAATTATAATTTATGCTCTACCACTCCAAAATATTGACCACTGTAACACTCCAAAGTGTTGGTCACTGAAATGAGATAAGGGATTTTTAAATAAAGTTTTACTTAATTTAAATACATATGACTTAACAAACTTTAAATTTAAAGCACCATTTTTACCTTGCAAAATTTATCTTCAAATATAATTTTCTTTAAATATATTATCAGTAATTTAGAAAGCATTTTCATGTAATAATATATATTTATTTATAGGTAATAAAATACTTGATGGCCAGTAAAATTACAAAATTATCTCTTGCTATCCAAATTTTCATTATCACTATATTTGCTTTTTCTCTGAAGGTATGCAAAAATGTATGCAAAATTCATGGCCTGAAAAATTCATTGTAACTAATATACAAGTGAATATGAATGAAAATTTTCAGTTTTGTTCAAGTTTGAGAAGCTATAGGACGTAGTGTGTCATATTTCAACTGTGTGTATGACAGAAGTACCTCTTGTGGTCCATAACTATTGCTTAAACATGTGTGTTGTCCCTCTCATCTCCCTTTTTCTTTCTATTGAAGGTATATTGTTTCTGTGTCCTAAAGTTTACTCTACCAGACATTTGGAGCACAATCGCTCTGTTCACAAAAATGTTCAATTCTGAATTCTCTTATAAATGAGGAAAGTTGATGGGCCTCCCTCCAAGCCTAATCCTTCTTGTGAGAGTAAACTTGGATGCAAATATAATTTACTCTTCCAAGAGACAGCAATCTTTATTTAATTCAATTTAATTTGAATGATTATTTTGTGGCAAAATTGTTTAAAAATTAGTTTAGTAAAAGAAGCAACAAGCGACAATTATCACTTGCTGTCACATGCATTATCTCTGTGATAGAATAGAAATAATAATACGCAATAAATTATGTAGATAAACAGCTAACAGGGATCATGAGAATATAATCTTAAATCAGCATGAATATTATACTTATGTTCTCTATTCCTCCAGAAATATCAACTTGTTAATATGAATTCTTGATCAAATGATGCCTATATAACTATACTAAAATGAAAAAATCCCACTTCACTTTTAAAGTTATCTATTTGATTTATCTATAAGAAGTCTAGTTGAGGGACAAAAAAACTAACATGGTATTATTCCCGCAGTATTTCTTTTACTTTCACTTCTGTATTATATGTCACAAGATCTCCACTGGTCTAGTGGTTTGTACTGTATCAACTTAGTCAAGCTTCAAGATCATTCCTTTTACTCAAACAGCAGGCAGTCAATATGCCAAAAATGCCAAAACCTTAGTTAAGTATAAGAACAAATTAAGGTGAGAGAGAAAATGATTATTCAGTAAACAATTTTCTTGTCTATTTTCTGGCTATGAAATCTTTCTAATTCATTAGAGATTAGTCAACTTTTCTAGAGTAGAATACTGTTACTGAAACACCAAGTGATCTGGGTCCTGCTGTTCACCACATGGAAAGCCAATGACTGAGATGATGAGTATTGCCAAGGAAGAAGGATTTAATTGAGTGCTGCAGCCAAGATGGGAGCTCAGTCTCAAATCCATCTCCCTAATTGACTAATGCTAGGGGTTTTATATAACAGGGAAGAAATATAACAATGTGTAAGAAAACAGGAACTAGAGCGGGGCAAGGAAGCAATCATGATGAATGAGTGACCTGGTATCACATTTTTTGGGTATGGTGATCTGTTGCATTTCAGTTCTTTGAGAGGCCTGAAGGAATAAACTAAGATAAAACAAATATAAATTTCAAGCTTTAAGACCAGAGGATTAATTTACAGGTTTATTTAAAAAAAGAAAAAAAACTATCTATCGGACTAGTGGATCAGTTTCAAAACTAAACTTCAAGACATTCATTTGCATATAGAAATATACATATGTACATATAGAAATACATATATGTATAGAAATATGAGTATTTCTATACATATATTCATTTATAAGTCTATATGTTAACTTTTTAAATGAATTATCCACTAAAATAATTTAATAAAGAGTATTACTGATGGCAGTGGCAGCCCGTCTGGAGCAGCTGCTGCCATGATGCTGCCTGCATTGGGAGAGGTATGGTCAGGGCTGCACACTCCATGGAGCCAGCAGGAGCCGGGAACAGTTGGAAGCCCTGCTCCCTTCTGAGCTAGTAGGTTGGGAGCTTCATGCTCCATGGCCACAGCTGTGGCTGCCCAGCCATGGCTTCAGACCCAGGGATCCCTCTGCTCTTGTAAGTTGAGAGCCGGCAAGAGCCCTGCGCTCCTGGGTACTGCTGCAGCTGCCTAGCTGTGGCTGTGGGCCTGGGGGCCTCTGCATTCTCAGGGACCAGGGATATCCCCACAGGCTCAGAAGTGCCTGCTCCACTGCCTGGACTCTCCCTACATAGTCTCAGTGCTCAGTTTGATCTCAGAGCAAAGTTGAGTCCAAGCCCAGGCACTGTTGAACCCGGCAGAATATGCACACTGGGGCAGTGCTGAAAGGCCAGCCATCTCCTGACTTGGGCCCCTCCAGAATTTGGGCCCTAATGAACATGAGAAGGAGGTCAACGAAGGAGCTGAAGGCAGTGCTGGCCTACAGGCACCCCTCAGAACAAACAGCCTGGGTGTCGTGGATGAAGGCAGGAAGGTGACAGGCTCCCAGGGGGGAAAGGACAGGCCCCTGGTGAAGTCCCACCTTCAGGCCAGATACCACCTGAAGCCTGGAGATGGACTGATGAACCAAAATAGGAACTTATGGTGTTTTTCTAGGCCCAATCATGGCCACCCATAAACCAATCTGCATGCACGTCCTTCTCTCTGAAGCCCATAAAAACCACAGACTCAACCAGACTTGAGGAGATGATGAGAAGGCAGCTGCAGAGAGGGGCTTCCCACTGCAGGGTCTCCTCTTTGCTAATAGCTGAACATTCATTGGGACGCCCTGGCTGCTGAGAGGAGCTAACCCCTGTCTGTCTCCTCTGAGCTGTTTGATTGCTCAGTAAAGCTCCTCTTCATCTTGCTCACCCTCTACTTGTCCATGTACCTCATTCTTCCTGGAAGTGAGACAAGAACTTGGGATCCACCAAATGGTGGGGCTGGAAGAGTTGTAACACAAAAAGAGTTGAAACAAGCACCTTGCTTGCTACATTGCCAGTGACAAGGATAGAAGAGAGAAGGAGAGAAGAGCCATGGACCTTTGGGGAGCCCAGACCTCGGAGCTCCCCAGGCAGGGCTGTGATCCCCTCTTTGGCACTCTGCAGTTTCTGGCATCTCTAAGCTTCTGGGCACCACTGCATTCCCTGGTGCCAGCTGTGGAAGCTGTTTGAGGTATGCCTGCTCTAGCCATAGTCTTGCAAGAAACCAGCACCTATGCTCACCTAGAGCTGCCTGACCCACTGCAGCAAGGATTGCTGGCTGTGCACAGTGGCTGAACCCCATGCCCACTCACTCACACACCCCACTCTTCTTGGCTTGCCTTTGGTGGCATGGGATCCAGGGTGGTAGCATGAGCTGAGCACTGCCTGCCAGGCTGAGTAGGTCCAGTGGACCCAAGCAAAGCTTGGGCAAAGGTACCACACCAGCCACAGAGGCTTCCTGCTAGTGAAGCAACATCTCAAGGATCCTGTAAAATTACATTTTCAAGACTGTTCTCAAAGTATTAACAGGCATTTCAAATAATATTACTTAAATATATACCTAACCATTTCTAAATACCATTTAATTTAAAACCTTAAGAATTCTGAATTCAGAGGTTATAATTACCCATTTTACACATATTTATAAATGGTTTTATCTACAGATATTTAACAAATTGAAATATTTATTCAAAGTAACAGCTCAGTGGTGCACCAAGATCTCTCTCTAATATGATTTTCATTGAATTGATTTTCATTTGAATTATAGCTTAAATAAATACTTTCTTTTCAATGCCTAGAATTAAATAAAATCAATGTAGAGATTACAAATATGTATAATTGGAAAACATTATTATATATAACTCCATATATATATAAACATATTTATAAAATGAATGCATAAAGATAGCATTCAGCCACAGTATGATTTAAAAGCCTTCTGTATTCCCCTTTGCAAATTAATTTATTCTTTTAAAACTTACATTATTTAAATAAATCCTAAGGACCAACCTAGACTCCAGATTTTTAAAGATACATCTTTATCGTCACCAGCTCTAATTGTTCCTCAGCTGTAGTCAGAATGATGATCTTTCCTATGGTATGAAGGCAGGCAGTCAAAGTATGAAGTCCACAATTCTGCGGCTCCAGCAAGAGCTAAAATTATAAAATCTATTTTCACAGAGCAAGTTGAGAGGCATTTAAAAGTACTTAAAGCAAAACCAGGAATCTGGCAGGTTCTGTTTACAGGTATCTAATTTTGTTATTTATTTATTTATTTATTATCTTTTGAGACATAGTCTCACTCTGTCACCCAGCCTAGAGTGCAGTGGTGTAATTATAGTTCACTGTAGCCTCAATTACCCAGGCTCATGTGATCCACCCACCTTAGCCTACTGAGTAGCTGGAACTACAGATGCACGCCACCACAGCCAGCTAATTTTGTGCTTTTTGTAGAGAGGAGTTCTCCCTATGTTGCCCAGGTTGGTCTTGAGCTCCTAGGCTCAAGAAATCTAGTCACCTCCACCTGCCAAAGTGCTGGGATTATAGCCATGGGCCACTCCACCTGCCTGTTTGTTTTATTTTGTTTCTATAGCAAATAGGCCATACTTATGCATGGAGAATGGAATTCACTAAGTCTTGTGTTTGTTAAAATGGTACTATGCTAAAAAAAGTTATTGAAAAATTATATAATCTGGATTTCATTGATCAATTTCATAATTTTGAATCAGAAAACCTAAAGAAGTTGTGGTCATTTTATAAGTTTTAAAATATGTAGGTAGTGGAAAGTATCCAGTGCTTCTCTCAAAAGACATTGTGTATAAATATTTGCCAGCCTTTTTTCTTTGCATGAAACCATCAATTATGCTGTGAGGGCATCTTCGTGTGGCCAATGAGAATAGAGTTGTGATTTTTTTAAATGTGCAAAATTTTCATCAGCATTCTAACAAGCAGGCAGGTTCATGTTCTATTCTGTAAATACTGCTGCTAGTTCACAAGCCACTACTCACTATACAAAGCTTTTGGTCGGTGGGGAAACCTTTGGGAAATGAAATGAAAACTAGTGGTAAGTATGGCTGAATTTGACACAGATTAATACATTCAAGGCACCACTAAGACACAATCCTGAATTTTGATAATATTAGTGTCTCAAGATGCACATGTGACTTTTCACATGACCCCAGAGTTCTGCCTCTTCAGGATAAATCTTAGTCAAATTGTTCCCTAGAAGAATAGCTGGCCGGGCACGGTGGCTCACACCCGTAATCCCAGCACTTTGGGAGGCCAAAGCTGGTGGATCACCTGAAGTCGGGAGTTTGAGATCAGCCTGACCAACTTGGAGAAACCCCATCTCTACTAAAATTAGGTGGGCATGCTGGTGGGAGCCTGTAATCCCAGCCACTCAAGAGGCTCAGGCAGGAGAATTGCTTGAGCCTAGAAGGCAGATGTTGCAGTGAGCCAAGATCACGCCATTGCACTTTAGCCTGGTCAACAAGAGCAAAACTCTGTCTCAAAAAAAAAAAAAAAAAAAAAATAGCTGCAAGATATGGTTGTATTCAGCAGTGTAAAAATCACTTAGGATTCTTCTGCAGGTATCATGCCATTGAGGCAAAATTTGTAAAGCACCTGTGTTATGCATTTCTGTGTATCTCTGAGTCAGACAGGTATGTTGTTTTGTTAACTGTGCCTATCCTAACACCACATGGAAGAATTGCCTCAACTGTACCATAACTGATTTCCCTTGTCTCTGTTAAGACATATATTATTTAATACAATATGTCTTAAAATTTATATTTTTTCTCTACTTCTAGTAAGCTATGTAACGGTGAAAAATTCAATTAGCATTCTGATCTCCTGCTTTTGTTAACTTCCTGGTAATTGTAACATTAAAGGAAATATTACTTATAAGGCTACATTATAAATACTGGAATTCTAGGAAAATATAAAATCAATGTAAATTCAAATTCTTACATGTAAAATAAATATCTATAAAAATATTGTCTGAAATAGTGCACAAAAATATTTAAGTAAGAATTCTTTTAAAATAGAATAAAATATAGTAAAATATCAAGAATTCCTATTTTTGTTCATTCAGTTGTTAAAACTCTCCAGAATACTTTTAAATACTTTCTTGCTAGACTCAAACTCATTTATCCTGCTCTAATTATTACATATTCAGGAGAGAATGGAGAATTTCACTGCATTTTACATACATCCCTGCAAGTACTGAATCGGAAAGCTTGGCACGTATGCTTAAGACAGGAGAGAGACACAAATTAAACACATTCAATACAACCTCCTGGAAACACAATCACTATAAAAAGAGATATGTATATGTACTTACACACACACACACACACACACACACACACACACACATACACATAAATACATGTATTTACAGCTATTAAAAAGTTAAATGTCTTTCTTGAGAAAATGCAAGCTTCGTTTTTTTTTTTCAGTGAATCATTTTGTTATTGCAATATGCTTATTCTGTTGTCAGTCAACAAGAAAGTACCCTTCTGGTCATCAATTTAAAAATGAGGAAGACTTAAATGCCATTTGTACCCAATACCTATAATCTTTCAATGTTTCTATTTTTTTTTTTTTTTTTTTTTTTTTTGCACAAGAAGCTTGGATAATTCTGACATATCTATAGGTCAAGCATGCATCACTCGAAGGAGGTTAATAGCTCGTTTCACAAGAGTCAACCAAGTTTCTTTGGATATTTATCAAATTATTTGAGTAAATGGATTGAAATGCCTCAAAGTAAGCTTTACAAACAACACATAGTCATAATTACAAATTTAATGATATATGAAAATATAAGCACAAGCTTTGCATATACAAGATTCTAAATAGATACTAAATTATTCACCCCCTACTATCAACATTTTTGGTTTCTAAATTAAGTCAATGTTACTCTTGTACTTCATGCAGGACAATATTATTTGGTTATTTAACAGCCATTTATACCCTTATTCCTTGGAGAAAACAAAAAAACAATACAGAAAAACAATTTTGAGGATGACAAAAATATCCCATGCGTTTCCCAGATACTTGGTTTCTAAGCTTGGTTTGCAAACAGACATGACCATGAAACCTGGTTATCATCTCTAAAGTGAAATCTGGTGGGCTTAGAAAAAAGGTAAGATTATCACAAAGAAAAGCTTTTTTTTGCTCACTCTTCACACTCTTTAAATTTAGGAATGCGATATGAAGTTGAATGAAGAGGCTGTATAACAAAACTCAAGAGCAACACACTAAAAATGCCTAAAAAGAGCTATTGACTAATGAATTTGATGGTTTTCTATTTGATCCTCTGGCAGTAGTATCCCTAAGTCTGTTTCTTTAACCACCATTAGTTGAGAATTCTGGGGTTTACTACTGATATAATTCTAAATTGCATAAACAAATATTATACCTGTACATACCAATTTTGGACTGTAATCATGGTTACAAATATACCTTAATTCAGTCAAGTTAATATGAAATAACTCCGATTTATGAATGTAATATTATTTGGAAAATCTGGGAAATAAATAAATGCCTCAGGCCAAGTCCCTATCTTCAGAGATCTTCCAGTATATTGTAAAGATGAGAGCAGTTTTGAATGTTTTCTTCTGCACAAAAACTTTCTTACTTCTTCCCAAACTCTATCCTTCCCCCATCCTGAAGAATCAGGTCAATAGCTCTAAAATGGTAATTTGTACATATTTTAGTGTACTTTCAACACTCTTATTTCAAAGAGTGAATTACCCAGCATCAATAACAGTGTCTCATTAAATGCCTCGAACAGACATTGTCCACTCAGCCTCATAATTCACAGATTCATACATTACCTAATTTCTTTATTAATAGACATTTCTTGAGCATTCATGATGAGCAGATTCTTGATGGAGGTAGGCATATCCTTTGCTCTCTTGGAGCTCATGATTTACTTTCACAAACTAAAGAAAATGCAAGGTCATATTCTTAGAGTGTATTGCTATAAATGTGTTAATAATGTAAAAATAAAACAAAAACACCAACACCACTGACAATAATGTAATTAACTGTATCAGAAGAACTTGCAAAGTAATTCACAGGGAAAGAGACATATCAGCTTAGCTGTGAAGAATGTGTAGTAGTTTCCATAGGAGGAGGAGGAGTAAAGGGGAAAAGAAGGGAAGAAGCAAAAAGGAGAAGAAAAAGAGGAAGAGCACTGTAAGGATGTGGAGAACATGGGAATGTAATCCAGTTAGGGATTTTGAGAATTAAAATACATTTTCACGGTCTGTTAATAGTTTAGACATTAATAGAATAGTTCAGGGACTTTTGTTTATGTTAATGTGAAAATCTGTATACAAGGTATAATCATTGTAAGACCACAATATTTATGTCTGAATCTAGTGGCTGTTTCAGACCCTAGAGCTGGTAATCATTTCTGGTTCTTTCAGGACCATGGGAAGATTTTACTTTCCCTTCCAGACTGTATCCTTCAAGTTCAGTGTTGTGTTTTGCTAACCCAGAATTTACAGGGGTCTTTACTGTACCCCAAAATATCTCCAAGTAATTTTCACATAGTTTTAATGTTCTGCCTCCCCAGCTTTACAAGAATTTCCATCTTGTTTGATGAAAATATAATCTCCGTTCTCTAATATGTTTAGCCCTCTTTTATTCATTCTTTTTCAGACACTTGACAATGTCAAATCTTTTCAGTCTTGATCACAAACAATATTACCAAAGCCAACAATAGCACTCTTCCTTTGACCAGTATGCCCAACAATGCCTGTCTGACTCTTGGTATCTCTCGACTTTCCTACACAGCCAATACGGAATGAGTGCATACAGTGATGCATTCCAATTTTCTACCAAACATTCAGTGATGTCACTGTCATCTAGGGTACAGGTACTGGTTTGACCAAGCTCTTATCATGTTTGATGTTAATTTCTTTTTTCCATAGCCAAGTGATGCTACGTCTTTAGTCTATCAGCAATTGCACGATTGACCACATAGTCCTCCATTAAACACAAGACAAACAAAAAGGAGTCCCTCTGCTTCTGTGATATTATGTTCCCCATGTTCTTCCACCTCTCTGTCTACTTAACCACTTATAATCAGTCTCCCTTTTTGGGTTTTCTTCTTGTAGATAGTCAATAAAAAGGGGATTTTTTTTTTTAAGATTTTGACTTGAAATTCTTCCTTTTCTCCTTTTGTGCTTTCCACTTTCTATATCTGAAGATTCATTATTGTCTATTCTTAACAACATTTGTCTTCTGAATTATAGAAATATTCATCTTGCCTTTTCAAAGTCTACATATACAGTCAACATTAGAATACAGGTTTTATTATGATCTTTTTTTAAACCTATAGCACTCTCCTCACACCATTCAGTTTACCCATCAAGTCTTGTAAAGTTTATTCTTAATAATTTCTTTCTGATTGGCCTCTTCACTCTCTGTCTCCAGTGGAAACAAGATGTTCTCTCTGGATACTTGGTTCTCTCTGGATATTTGCTTCCAATGTTTCTTCACTCCATCACTGCCATCACTACCACATTTACCAGATTACTACCTATTGAATGATCTTTTTAAGATAAAAATCTGACATGTCATTACTTTACATAAAACCCTTCAGTGTCAATTAATTGTTCTTTTTATAAGATATAAATTGGTTAACACTCTTTTTTTGAAGTCCTACATGATCTGGGTTTTCATGGCCTTTCTATTCTTTTATTGTACAAGAGTTTCTTTCATTTTCAAACTGATAAGTGTACAATTATTTTCCATTTTCTAAATATTTCTAATGTTCTCTCCATGCTGAAATTTGTAAATGTTGCTTTTTCTGTTTCTCCTACTCATCCTTGATGTCAAAGCCTAAGGATTACTTCCTACTGTACTTTTTCTCTGGTCTCTCATGTCTGTGTTACATGCTTCTTAATTAGTCATGTAATAATCAAATGTGTACTATGTAAGTTATGACTTATTACTATAAAACACTACCATAACAGTAACTATACTATGCTTTACTTGTGTGTTTTAAATTGCATACCAACAAAATAGTGAATTCTATATTCATTTATTTTATCAGAATATCCTTAGCATGTAGCATTTATAGCTGGCATATTATTATTTAAATAATTGTTGAATGATGAATGGTATCTCACATTTATTCAGTAAGCAGTTCCTCTAATATTGTTTTACCATCTCTTTAATATTTTAATTTTAATTTTCTGTTGTTACAATTTTGATTAAGGGCCTTATGAACACCCCTTTATAATGCCACAACATCTCTCCAAAACTTTTTCCCTAGTTATACATTCTTTATGAAATCGTTTTTCTTCATAACATAAACTTTGCTTACTCATTGACTGGTTTCTACTCTCGTACTATGACACCATTACAGACTCTATAACTAGTCATAAATTCTAGCAAAATGAATGCCATTTAAGTTCATTATAAAATATTGATCTGGAATGTATCCCTAGCAATCACATAAACAGCCAATACATTACAGATAGTAATAATGTGGTCAGAAAAGCTAATATGTACCAGCAATTTATAGAACTACATTTAAAATTAAACCTCTTGGTTTCAAAAAGAACTAAAAGTAGATTTACCATTTGATCCAGCAATCTCACTACTGGATATCTACCCAGAAGGAATGAAGTCATTACATTAAAAAAGACACATAAATGTGTATGGTTATCACAACATCATTTACAATTCCAAAGATATGGAATCAACCATCAACTTAAGTGCCCATCAATGGATTAGTGGATAAAGAAATGTGGTACACACATACACACACACACACACACACACACACACATGCAGATACACACATTATGAAATAGTACTCAGCCATAAAAAGAATGAGATAATATATTTTGCAGCAACTGGGATAAAACTGGAGGCCATTATCATAAGTGAAGTAACAAAGAAATGGAAAACCAAATACCTCATGTTCTACTTTATTATTATTTTGAGGTAGTGTCTCGCTCTGTCACCTAGGCTCTCAGATAGTGACACGATCTCAGCGCGCTGCAGACTCTACACACTGGGTTCAAGCAATTTTCATGCCTCAGCCTCCTGAGTAGCTGGAATTACAGGTATGCACCACAGGGATTATAGGTGTGTATCACCCACCTGGCTAATTTTTGTATTTTTAGTAGAGACAGGGTTTCATTAGGTTTGCCAGGCTGGTCTTGAACTCCTGGCCTCAGGTGGTCTGCCTGCCTCAGCCTCCCAAAGTGCTGGGATTACAAGCGTGGGCCACTGTGCCTGACCTGTTCTCACTTATAAGTGGGAGCTAAGCTATGGTTATGCAAAGGCATACAGAGTGGTATAAAGGATATTGGAGATTTAGAAGGAGAGAGGTTTGGGAAAGGGTAAAAGATAAAATATTATCTACTGGGTAGAGAGTATGCTATTCAGGTGACAGGTTCACTAAAAGACCAGACTTCAACACTACAAAATTCATCCATGTAACTGCAAGCCACTGGTGTATATACAACTACTGAAATAAAAATAATAAATAAATAAATAAATAAATAAATAAATAAATAAATAAATAAATCTATCTCTTGACTTCCAGGATTCATTAGGTTGTCCAAGATTAAACTTTTTCTAACACATTTTTGAATCAGGTATATTTTTCTCTCCCTGCTCTCTCAATCAGTAGGTCCTTTCTACTGGAAATAAATGCATTCTCAGCCATCATCTTTGATTAATAAATTAGTGTCAATCCTATTATTCATTTGAGTAGAAATCGATAGCAATCTGTTTGTGATGATGGTTGTCCAGGGACTCTCCACCACATTTTATTTTGTCATTAATAAGTAATTAGTAGTTTATTCCATCATATGTATTGAATTAATTTGTTTTTCACTCTCTTTCTAGATATCCATAGTAAATTGTCAGCTAAACAGTGAAACGGCCATGTTCGCACAGTTCTGTCTTCTAAAGCAGTGAACTACATTAAAAAATCAGCAATGTTATAGCAAAAAATGAACATAAATGTGTATGTATATACAATCATAATAGAAATGGATAAACTGGTTACAAATTTATATGGGAATGAAAAGAGTCAAGATAACAGTGCAGTCCTATAAGGAGCATAGTAAAGATGGGAGACCTTCACCAGCAGGTAACAACAATATAGTGGGTCTAAAGCTATAGAATTCAATACAGTGGAGTATTGGCTGAAAGACAGATAAATAGATCATAGGAAAATAATACAAGACAAACATACCCACAAATGTAACATCACCTAATTTACAAAAGAGATAATACTACATCACTGTGAGGAATTGTTGGTATTTCAAATAACTGATGCTTGAAGATTGGATGTCATAATGCACTACATATTCACCAGAATGTTCAAACAAAAAAGACATAAAATACCAAGTCCTGATGTTACATTCATAACTTGGAAAAGGAGCTTGAATAACTGTTAATTTCTACCAAACTCAACCAAACACATATTCTGTAATCTATAAATTCTCAAAAATGGTGATTACTCCAAAAGAGAAATGCTAAAGCACATGTAGAACAGTGTCCACAGCAGCATTATTTGGAACAGTTAAAACTGGGGGAAAATGCTACATTTTAGAAAAAAATTAATACGTAATTAGTAACATATTCATATGCAATGCAACTCAGCAATGGTTATTATTAATTGCAGCTACATACAACATGCATCAAATTTACAAAGATAGTATCTTATGAAAAAAATCATAATAAGTGCTTTTGTTTATATAACACTTAAGAACAGGCGAAGCATATGTTTTATGTTTGTGTTTTATTTTTATTTTAGTCCTACTCATTTATTTATACTTTTGACTTCTGTTTTAGATTCAGGGAATACATGTGTAGGACTACTACATGGACATATGGCAGGATGCTGAGGTTTTATACAACTGATTCCATCACACAGGTACTGAGCATAGTAGCCAATAGTTAGCTTTTCAGCCCTTTCTCTCCTCCCTTCCTCCCTGCTCTGTGGTCCCCAGTGTCTATGTTTACCACCTGTTGTCCAAGCATACCCAATGCAAAACATATCTTAATCGGTGTCCTTGTATCCATTGTCCTTGGTAATACACTGAATGTGTCAAAGTGACATAATATATTATTTTAGTAAACTATTACGTTGGTGCAAAAGTAATTGCAGTTTTTTTCCTTTAAATGGCAAAACTGCAATTACTTTTCCACCAACCTTATATATAGTACCAGATATGTGTTCTTAATTATATCTATTTGTAAGCTTTTAGAACTTTAGCCATAAACTCGATTTTTGTCCAATATTTTTCATTTTCCAATGCATGTAAGATTTCATGGGAAACTGATACTAATGGAACCAAAATGACCCAAAAAATGGTAGTAATGGGCTACTAAAATGATAAGTGGAAAATCAACCAGACTTTCATTTGAAATATCCAAAGAACTTTCTGTGCTATATAACTCATGGTAAACTGTATATTACAATATCCTCTCAAAGAAAAATCTCTTTCTGAAGTAGTTTCAATCCCTAATTAGGCTAATCTTATGTGGCAACACCTTAACTTCTTTTCAAATTTAAATATTAAATTTAAATTTGAAAGTTAAACACGTTAACTTCTTTTCAAATTTAAATATATTATACTTTAAAAGAAAATTATCATCATTAAGAATCCAAATATTCCTACAATTTCAACAATTATACAATTTTTTAAATGTCTGAAATTCAAGAAAAAAATACATCATACAAAAAAGAATACTCAAATAAAGTCAAATGAAAAACAAATGACTACAAATAGCCTTGCAGAAAATATGGGTATTGGAGCTATAAGAACTTAAAAATATATGTAATTGATATATTAAAGAAACTACAGACAAACTACAAGGAAATTATATAAATGAATTAAATTACTTAAATATTATAATTATTCTTCATAATTTATATCATCTGAAAGCATGTTATGTACAGCTTAAGCCAATATTAGTGGACTATAAAATAGGTCATTACAAAATAGGTCAGCACACAAAAAGAAAAACAATGACATTCAAAGTAAGAATATAAGAGACATGCAGGCAACCCTTGAACAACATGGGTGTGAATGGTGCAGGTCCACTTAGAGACAGATTTTCTTCTGTTTCTGTCACCCCATAACAGAAAGACCAATCCTCCTGTTCTTTCTCCTCTCAGCTTATTCAACATGAAGACAAAGATGATCAAGACATTCATGATAATCCACTCTTCCACTTGAATAATAAATACATTTTATCTTATTGATAGTTTTCTTAATAACACTTTCTTTTCTCTAGCTTGCTTTGTGTAAAAATATAGTATATAACACAAAATATATGTTAAACAACTTTTGATTTTATTGGTAAGGCTTCTGGTCAACAGTAGGCCATTAGTAGTTAATATTCTTGTGAGTTAAGTGTTATACATAAATTTTTGACTACATGTGGCTCAGCAACCTTACCCAGTATTTTGTTCAAGCATCAAATATACATTTTTATTTGTATATTTTCTGCTGTTTAGAAACAGATTTTTCGAGGCAGATTTTAATCTGTTCCTGTCACCCCCAAAACAGAAGGACGAATCCTCCCCTTCTTACTCCTCTCCAGCCTATTCAACATGAGGATGAAGAGGATGAAGACTTTCATAATCCACTTGCACCTGAATAATAAATATATTTTATTTTATTGACGGTTTTCTTGATAACAATTTCTTTTCAACATCTTACTTTATTGAATATGTGTTAATCAACTGTTGATTTTTATCAGTAAGGCTTCTGGTCCACAGTAGGCTATTAGTAGTTAAAGTGCTGGGGAGTCAAGAGTTATACATAAATTTTCGACTACATGTAAGTCAGCACCCTTAACCACCACTTTGTTCAAGCATCAAATATACATCGTTACTTGAGTTGGCATAGTGAGACAGAGAACGTGGGCAAACACTATTTGAAAAAAAAAAGTGAATAAAAACTTAGCAAAACTGAAGGAAAAATAAAGTCTTCAAGTAGAAGACAAGGTAAGTGCAAAGAAAACCTTGCTTAGGTGTATGAGAGAAAATTGCTGGGAAAAAATGTTTTAAAAAGCCGGAAAATAACTTGCTGCATGAAAATACTATCATGAGCTGACACATAACATTTCTAAAGAAACTATGTAATACAGAAGATAGTAAAATATCTTCAATTTTTTTAAAGAAATTCACTGCCGCTATACAACTCTATGCTCAGCAATAGTATCCCTCAACATTAAGACAAAATAAAAACTTTTGAACTGAATAAATATTGAGAGAATTTGTTCCCAAGACCACCAAATTAAGCAAAAATTTTAAGAGTTCTTCAGGGATATACAAAATGTTTGCACATGAAAGTGTAAACACTAAATTTTTTTTTTTTTTTAAGATTCTATCTTTTCTTCTCTCCAATTATTCTTATTTTAACTGTTAGAATTCATTATTAGTGAAAGAGGTATATTTGCAAACGTTCCCCTGATTTTATTGTGTACTTTATGTTAATTATTCTTCACTTTCAACTTTTCTTCCTTCAGTTTGACTATTCTTTTAATCATTATTTTTTCACTTCATTTTTTGGAATTTTAAATTATCTGTCTACCTTTTAATATTTACACTAAAATATATCTCAAAGGTTGACTTAACATTAAATAATAAATTTGGACAATTTAAAAAACTTAGGATATAAGTGATTGATAAAGTGAAAGCAGTACTAATTTAGATAGCATTGTAACTGCCACACTATCCTTTATGCTTTAAATATATAAACTCATTTAGGCACACCAGACACATAAAATATGTGCATATTATATATAATATAAACATTTTTGCTAGTAGATTGACTGAGTCAAGGAGAGTTAATTTTTTTTCTAAGTAGCATATATAGCAATTGATGGTGCTAAGATTTGAACCCATACCGATGCCACAGTCTATAACAGTATCTTCTTATTCTTTTCATAGCACTGTCTTATACCCCTGACTATCTTATGTGATATCTTTTGATGCTAATGTAACTTCATATTTAATTTAGATTTCTACTTTTTAGGCTTTGAAAAAATCTCAATGAGTATTTTTTTTTTTAAAGCACTCTAATGCCTCTCGCTATGTGCTCAGTTTCATTTTCTTCTTGAATTACATTCCATAGGATATTTTCTTATGTGAACCATATAGTGATAAACTAAATGTAAAAATGTTTTCATTCAGATACTCTACAGAATGGGGGAAAATTTTTGCAATCTCTTAATCTGACAAAGGTCTACTACTGAGTCTACAAAAAACTTTAACAAATTTACCAAAAAAAAAAAAAAAAAAAAACAACTCCATTAAAAATTGAGCAAAGGATATGAGTATACACTCCTGAAAAGAAGACATTCATGTGGCCAGATAACATGAGAAGGTCAACATCACTGATCATTAGAGAAATGCAAACCAAAACCACAATGAAATACTGTTTCATGCCAGTTAAAATGGGTGGTGACTATTAAAAAGTTTAGAAACTACAGATGCTGACAAGGTTGTAGAGAAACAGGAACACTTTTACATTGTTGATGAGATTGTAAATTAGTTCAACCATTGTGGAAGACACTGTGGCAAGTCCTCAAAGATCTAGAAGCAGAAATATCATTCGACTCAGCAATCCCATTACTGGGTATATATCCAAAGGAATATAAATCATTCTATTATAAAGACACAAGCATATGTATGTTCATTGCAGCTCTATTCACAATAGCAAAGACATGAAATCAACTCAAATGCCTGTTAATGATAGACTGGATAAAGAAAATGTGGTACAAGTATACCATGGAATACTATGCAGACTTGAAGGGACATGGATGGAGCTGGAAGCTTTTATCCTCAGCAAACTAATGCAGGAACAAAAAAACAAACACCAAATGTTCTCACTTATAAGTGACAGTGGAATGATGAGAACACATGGAAAAATAGGGGGAAACAACACATACTGGGGACTGTCAGTGGGTGTGGGGATGGGGAAGGGAAAGCATCAGGAAGAATAGCTAATGGATGCTGAGCTTAATATATAGGTGATAGATTGATCTGTGTAGCAAATCACCATGGCACACATTTACCAATGTAATAACCCTGCATATCCTGCACTTGTACCCCAGAACTTAAAATAAAAGGTGAAGAAAAAAATGAATAAAAATTCAGCTTGTAAGAAAATCTAAGTTCACAATTACTTTCCCTTAGCACTTTAAAGACACCATTCAATTTGTTTATATATTTTTCTTCTAACTCCTTTTCTTTGTTGTTTATCCTGGTAGAAAGCAGAGCATGTGGCTTATGTTCAATTATCAGTTACTTATTAAAAGAATCCTGAAGCAACACAGATCAATGCTCTATCAGTGTTGCTTTGATCATGTAGGCAATGACCTAAAATACTGAGGTGATGTAGAAAGTATTTTTGCTCTTAAGTAGCAACCTTAACTTAGTACTCTTTTCCTCATAATTTGAGTAGAGATATTCAGATATCTGAGGATAGAAAAAGACGTAAAATGGAAAAAATAATGTTAAATACACTTAATAAAATTTGCCAGATAGTTACATATCTGATGCCCTATACTCTACGTTTTAGAAATTTTAATACTTAAAAGTAGCAGAACGTCTCAATCAGGGTATAAATTAGTAATTCTGAGGGTGTTTTCTTCCAAGAAATACACAGCTGGTGGTAGAAAGGATTGAAGGCATTGATCTCCAGGTAAGAGAAAAAAGTTAGACTGCTCATAAGATATATTATACTCTTTAAATATGAGAAAAGAGCTTGTAAATAAAGACATGGAAGAAATAAAGTATATGGCATTTCAATCACAATTTTAAAGGACTTTAAAGTGTAGCAATATTGATATTAGAAGAAACAGACTTTATGAAAAATTACAGAGATAAAGAGGAGCATTTTATATTACAAGTATAAATTCAAGAAAAAGGTATCACAGCATAAATAACATTGGCTAAAATACATAAAACAACTTAAAGTTATAAGATGAACAAGTTCCAGCAACCTAATCTATAGCATAACCACTATAGTTAATATATTACACATTGAAATTTGCTTGAAAAGTAGATCTTAATTATTCTTATCACAAGCACACACAAAAGTAACTATATGAGGTGATTATTTATGTTAATTTAGCTTGATTTTGGTAATCATTTCATCATATTTATATTTTAAAACATCATACTGTACACCTTAAGTATATAAAATTTTAATTTGCCAATTATATGTCAATAAAGATAAAAATATATATAAAGATAAAAGGAGTAAAATGAAAATTCATCATCAAATTTCAAAATTTTGCCTCACCACTCAGTGGCTGAGAGAACACATGGAATTGTATAACATAATGGAATTGTTATACATAATTGTGTAACTTAGAAGATTTAAAGTATAAGATTAATCAATGTAACCTAATTGATATTATAGGACTTCACACACGATTGAAATCAGTTCCAGTAAAATATGACATTACATATTGGCCATTTAGGATTGTGCTTGTCAATGGATAATTAGGCACATAAAAAATGATTTTGGGTAATTTGGAGGTGGCTAATACTGATTATTAAAGAGTAATAATGATATATTACAAAATAGATTTCTTCACTCATACCTGTTGTTTTCATAAGAATGTCCAGATCTTCTAGGAATTTCCTCTTATGAATAGATCTGTAGAAGCATTTATTTTTTTGCATGCTACTACAAAAGGTACAGGGTTTACACACTCTTCTCTAGGACAGTGAAGATACTTGCTTAGCTGCTACATGACATGGACTTAACCTATCTGTAAATTGTCATTTTTTTCACACTCACAAAAGTTTCTCATTAAAATTCAATGAACTAAGTGGAAGATGAATTGGATTCTCCATCAGAGAAAGGACACTAATTGAAAAACAGTTGATATCTGAAAAAAATGTATTTATTTAGTAAAATCAGTTGAGACATTTGTCTTTGGCTATTGGTTGTTTTAGCATATACTATGATATGAATGATTGTCCCCTCCAAAACTCATGTTGAAACTTAATCCTTAATGTGACAGTATTGAGAGGTAAAGCCTTTAAGAGATGATTGGGTCAGGAGAGTTCTGCCATGATTGGATTAGTAGGTTTATTCATTAATGGATGAATGGGTTATCATAGGTGTGGGACTGATAGCTTTTTAAGAAGAAGGAAGATCTGAGCTAGCACTCTCAGTGCCATCTTGGGATTCTGCAGAGAGTCTTTACCACGAGAAGCCCCTCACCAGATCCAGTCCTTTGTGGACTTCTCTGCCTTTAACTGAAGAAAAAAAAAATTAATTAATTATCCAGTTTTAGATATTCTGTTATAAGAAACAGAAAATGGACTAAAACAGGATATGAACATATTTTATTTCTTCTACTAGATCATGAGTCCTTAAAGGACAAATATCATAACATACATTTAAATAATTAACTCATTGATTCTAAAACTTTTGAGTGCCTACCATATTCTTGCTACAAAGGATATGTATTGATAAACAAAACACATGCTGCATGTATCCCATAGTCTTTAAAGTGGGGATACATATTTAAAAAACATAAATGAATACATTGTTAAAAAATACACGAAGGATGATTATAAGTTTTAGGAGAAAGAAAGTTACAGTACAATGGGGCTCTGTAGTACAGTACAGTACTACAAAGAAGTACTGTCTGACTAAATAAAATTAATCAGAGATTTAAATATTAGTAACACTTTTCCAGGCAAACTTCAACTGAGAAGGTTATGAGAATGATGGAGACTTTTCTGAGGAAAAGAATAATATGCACAAAAGTTCAGATTTGAGAAAGACGTCATAACGAAGTAAAACCAAAGTGGTTAGAGAGCAGAGCTGGAAGAAGGGATTAATGTCAGCTGAAGCAAGATAATTTAATAAGGGATACCTCAAAATGCAGGCTTTAGAATCCATTTTCAAAAACAAAGTGAAAGACGTTGCTAATACCAATTGCTTTATAATATTACATATCCTGCTTTTTGTAAATATGTATGATGAAGTAAGAAAAACAGAAGTGAAGAGACAAGTAGTAGGGATTTGGACAAAAAAAATGGATGCCAATTTGAACTAGACTGAAAAAGAAGAAATTTAAAGGTTTGAGAATAATTTATATATATTTGGGGAAAAATTAGCAGGTTTTTGGATTTAGTGATTAATTGAATGGAGACGTTGAAGAAGTATCAGCAAAGAGTTTTAGGTTTCTAGAATAGATTCATTTTTCTTAAATGGAGCAGTGAATGTTTGATGTGAGGATCAAAAAGTAAATTTTACTAATATTTGCTTTATAATATGTTACATATAAATGTAAACATGAATATGTAAATATGAACCACAAAGAAAAGTCTAGAATTAAAGATATACAACTGAACGCTATCACTATGTAAAAGTTATTTAGTGTCATAACTCTCCTGCTTTACTCTCCATATAACCTCAACAAATAGTTCATGGCTGAGTCTCCTAACACACACTCCTGAATTCTGCTATAGCATAAATCAATCCGAATGTTTATGGTTATTTTGAAAAAGCAGTACATGAAATCCCTAATAGGAGACAAAACATGCATGAGATATTTTTATATAAACTGCATGGTCATAAAAGTCCTTAGACTTTCTTTTGTGTAAGTAGCATTCAAATAAGGCTACTTTAAGTTGAATGGTATTTGGGAATAAATCTGAATTATACTTTAATACAAATCATAAAACCAACAATTAAGAGAGAAGTACTCTGGGCTTCACAGAATTTATCTCTAAAGATAAAGGGACAATGAAAGTTTTTTTTTTTTTAAATCTTAGTGAAATACTTTATCCATATTGCTATATGAGTAACAGTGATTGTAATGTTTTAACAACAATCAAATGAGGTTAGATATAGATGATTCTAAAGAAAATGGAAAAAACATAAGGGCTTTTTGCATATATAAATATTACTTATATTTAATAAGTGAGTGTTCTCTTTGAGATTGCTTGAATTTTTAAGATGAAATGCAACTGTCATCTCTATATATGAAGTGCTATACAAAACAGAAATGAAGATATATAAACTGACAAAAACCTTTATTATGTTATAATATAAATTTGCAGGTGAAGTTTGTTGGCTACCCTCAATCTCAAGGTATCATATTTTCTTAGTAAATGTCCATGTATTACCAAATACTTTTTTTTTTTTTGAGATGGGATCTGTTCTGTTGCAGGCTGGAGTGCAGCAACATGATCATGACGGCATCCACCTCCTGGGATCAAGTGAGTCTCCCATCTCAGCCTTTCGAATAACTGGGATTATAAACACATGACACCATGCTCCACTAATTTTAAAATTTTTGTAGAGACACTGGGTGGTCTCTAACTTCTGGGTTCAAGCAATCCTTCCACCTTGGCCTCCCAGAGTGCTGAGATTCAGGTGTGAGTCACCATGTCTGACATACACCATACTTTTATTTGGAAAGTCATCATGTAAAACATGGAGATATGTTTTTTTTTCAATGATTTAAAATAGTCTAATAGTTTAAGAGGCACAGCAGCCAATACATACTTTAGAAAATTAACATTAAAGCCTTAAATATTAATGATCAACGTTTAGTTATTATGTAAGACAGATACTTCTTTGCATTTTCATGGTTAATCTTAATTTGAGTGAAGTACACTTTGAGAATTAGTAGGGTTTTGAGCTGTTAAGAGGCAAAGAGTTAATTTTCTATTGAGTATTTTTAAATTCATTTTTTCATTTTGTTCTAGAATGTTTTCTTCCTCTGTATAATCTTACTAAAACTCCAAAATAACATTTACCAAAGCTGAGCTGATTTGGTTAGTGAGATGAAAGAGAAGAATACTAAGGTCTCTCTAAACAAACAGAGATTTGCCAAACACAAGTGAAAAACTCTAGGTTAGCCTAATCAGTACATATTCAGATAAGAAAAGTAAATCTAGCTAAGTTATCCAAATTTTTGGGTTATATTTCTGTCCAGGATTCCAGTATTCTACAAAACCTTCTACAATGGTGAGTAATAACTTCTATTCATAATGTCGACAAGATCATTTCTGTGGCAAGATTTGTCATTTGCATAGTGTGTAATTTATTTAACCTGTCATGAATTGCCAAGTTTAATTGATTTACTTTTGACATGACAAAAATAATGAGAAATGATAATAATGGACTTTCTCTCATTCTAACAGAGATTATTGGGAAGAAGGGATCAACTTGCCCAAAAGCCCTATAGTAATCTTCCCACCCACGTCAGCATGTTTTTGGTCCTCCATAGCAGAAAGACTGTGGGGAGTCCTTATGCATTTAATTTGTCTACATCTCTTATTGAAAAGCAAACTGTAATTTATAAATTGTGGAGCATGAATGATTAGAGAAAGGATACAATTCTAGTAAATGATGTAAATAACACAACACTGAACAGAGAAGTTCTGAAACAAAAGATCTCTTTTTATAGTGAACAATGTGTCCCACTTGTATGTCTTATAAGTGATCCCATGTATTAAAACTGAAATTAAAAATTACTTTAATGTGGGAACAAATTGATAATTTTGGAGGTCTACATTTGATGACCTAAAGTGAATATTTCAATACCAGAATATGATTTTCCCTGAGCCTGGTACCTGCATATATGCTTAGAAATTTTTAGTAGAGTGTGGATTTTGGATGTCTGATTCATCTGAGACTGACTGTAGAAGTCAACACTTTGTATTTTCATGAGTATTATAATTTCTTATACTTTCTATTTTATAGTTTTAAAATTGTTTTTCTTATATATAAATCAATTTTGATAAATGAACTTTTGACTTCATTTTTCGCTCTTTTGGAGTTTACTTTTGTAACTGCATGTTTATGCTATACTAACTTAAGAAAGCACATGGCGGCATACCGTTATGTTCAATGATGAAATTAGTACATTATTTTGGAGTTATCTCTAGAGACGATCAGTCTCCCTTAACAGTTGGTAAGGAGCCCTTCCAAATATCTCTGCAGTAAGTTGTCTCCAACTAAATTGCAAAGATTAAATAAGGTAAAAATAAAAATTCATAGTGATCACAGCAAGACTCTACCAATGATTACAGCTTTCCTAAGTGAGTTTTAAAAAGTGACTGTTTTTAGATTTTTCTCAGTGTTTTCTTAATCAAGTTTCCATGCAATATGTCACAAGCTAGTTTTATACTCTAATAAATAATATTCTTAAAACAATTAACTTTGAATTTTCTCCATATTTTCATGTTTTATAATATTATGAAATAGTAAAATTATTTGGAGGATCCAATAAATATATATTATTAAGAATTATGATTGTCAGACAATAACAAAGAATGTTACCCCAACAAACAATAATAGTTTAAAAAATTGGATTGTTATTTTCTAATAGAAGTCTTGAGTTTGGCAATTGAAGGACTCATTATGCTGTTTCTGCTCCAAGACATTCTCAAGTATTGAAACTCTTTCCACCTTTCTGCTCAAAGATATACCTCAAAGATGATCTCCATTCTCAAGGTCAACTCATGTTTCAGTAGGTGCTTCAGGTCTTGTCATCATAAATACATTTTGACCAGCATGGAGAATAAAATAATAAATAAAAAATAGAAAACTATACTGCATTTTTTTATATGGAAAATTTTCAGACTCTGACACTTTAGAATTTGCTTACATCTCTCTGATTAACCAACAATGCATGAGCTCACGGACATACCCTAACACAAGAGAAGATTGGAAACAAGAGGCAGTACACAACAGTATACCCTAGCAAGGATTCTGTAAACAGACTCTATTAAAAACCTGGCTTTGCCATTACTAACTCTGAATTTTGGCAAATTAAGCTTTCCTTAGCTTCCTCAACTATTAAATGGAAATACAATAACAGTTTCACTTCCTACTTTTGTGAGCATTAAATTTAATAATATATGTAGCAGCCTTAGAACAGTGGTTATCACAGATATACTCTATCTTAGCAATACTATTATTATTATTTATTTTGCAAAACTAAATGATAGCTACAAGTTGGGGACCCCATTAAAATAGAAGTAGAGGAAGTGGAATTAGGAAACTAATTGGTATTCTCTTAACTCAGAGTATGATAAAATTACAAAAGAAAAGTAATCGGTGGGCCAGGTGCAGTGGCTCACACCTGTAATCCTGGCATTTTTGGGAAGCTGAGGCAGGTAGATAATCTGAGGTCAGGAGTTTGAGACTAGCCCGGTCACCATGGTGAAACCCTGTATCTACTAAAAATACAAAAATTAGCTGGGCATGCTGGTGGGCACCTGTAATCTCAGCTACTTGAGAGGCAGAGGCAGAAGAATCAGTTGAATCTAGGTGGTGGAGGTTGCAGTAAGCTGAGATCATACCATTGTGCTCCAGCCTGAGTGACAAGAGTAAAACTTCAAAAAAAAAAAAAAAAAAAGAAAAAGAAAGAAAGAAAGAAAAAAAAAAGAAAAAGAAAAGTAGTCTGTACAATTAATAGCAGTGTTTGCATTTATATCAAAATTGAGTTTGACAAAACTATACAATTTCACAGTTATTAAACAACCTGTTTCTGAATGACTTTTAGATAAAGAATGAAATTAAAGCAGAAATCAATATGATCTTTGAAACTAATAAAACAGATACAGCATATCAGAATCTTTAGGACACAGCTAAAGCAAGGTTAAGGAGAACGTTTATAGGGTTAAACACTTATATAAGAAGTTAGAAAAGTCTCAAGTTAACAACCTAATATCACACTTAGAGGAACTAGAAAATAAAAGCAAAGAACAAATTAAGCCCCAAACTAACAGAAGAAAAGAAATAATCAAAATCAGTGCTCATAATAAAGAAATTGAAATGTAAAAATTCATACAAAAGATCAACAAAAGCAAAAGTTGATTTTTAAGGATAAATAATATTGGTAAACTACTAGCTAGAATAATAAAAAAGAAAAAGAAGGTCTAAATAAATACAATCAGATAGTACAAAGGTGACATTACCATCAGCTCCACAGAAATATAATCCACCTCCTACAGAGACTATTATAACTACCTCTATGCACACAAACTAGAAAATATAGAAGAAATGGATAAATTCTTGAAAATATACAATCCTCCAAGATTGACTCAGGAAGAAATTGAAAACCTAAACCGACCAATATGGGGTTCCACAGTTAAATCAGTAATAAAAACCTGCCCACCAGGAAAAGCCCTGTACCAGGCAGGTTCACAGCTTAGTTTTAACAGACATGTAAAGTAGAGCTGGTACCAATTCTACTGAAACTATTCCAAAATAATTGAGGAGAAATGACTCCTCCCTAACTCATTTCATGAGGTTAGCATTATTCTGACACCAAAACCTTGCAGAGGCACAATGAAAAACAAAACTGTAGGCCAATATTCCTAATGAAAATAGAAGCAAAATTCCTTAACAAAATATTAGCAAATTGAATCCAGCAGCACACAAAAACTAATATGCAATGAAAAACAAAACTGTAGACCAATATTCCTGATAAAAATAGAAGCAAAATTCCTCAACAACATATTAGCAAACTGAATCCAGCAGCACATAAAAACTAATACACCATGATCATGTAGGATTTACTCTTGGGACACAAATTTGGTTAAGCATATACAAATTAATAAATGTGATTAATCACAGTAACAGAACTAAAACCAAAACCACATGATCATCTCAATAGATGCAGGAAAGGCTTTTCATAAAATCCAACAACGCTTCATGTTAAAAACCCTCAACGAACTAGATTTTAAAGGAATACACCTCAAAATAGTAAGAACCATCTATGAAAAACAGCCAACATTATGCTAAATAGAAAAGCTGGAAGCACTCCTCTTGAGAACTGGAACAAGACAAGGATGTCCACTCTTTCTAATCCTATTCAAGAGAGTACTTGAAGTCCTAGCCAGAGTAACAAATCAAGCATGAGAAAAAAATTAAAGGCATCCTAATAGGAAGAGTGGAAGTAAAGTTATCTCTCTATGCAGACAACATGATCCTATACCTAGAAAACCCTATAGTCTCTTCCCAAAGTCTCCAACATTAATAAACAAATTCAGCAAAGTCCCAGGACACAAAATCAGTGTATAAAAATTCTGTAGTATTTTATACACTAATAACATCCTAACTGAGAGCCAAATCAAGAACACAATCTTAGTCCTAATAGCCACAAAAGGAATATAATATTGAGGAATACAGCTAACCATGGAGTGAAAGATGTCTAAACAAATATTACACAACACTGCTGAAAGAAATCAGAGATGACACAAACAAATGGAAAAACACTGCATGCTCATTGACAGAAAAAAATCAATATTGTTAAAACGTTCATATTGCCAAAATAATTTACAGATTTAATGCTACTCTTCTCAAACTACCAATGACATTTTTCACAAGTTTAGAAAAAAAACTTCTAAAATTTATACAGAACAAAAGCAAAGAGCCATAAGAGACAAGGCAATTCTAGGCAAAAAGAGCTAAGCTGGAGGCATTATGTTACCCAACTTCAAACCATACTACAAGTCCACAGCAATCAAAACAGCATGGTACTGGTACAAGAACAGAAATATATAGCAATTTAACACATGAAAGAAACCAGAAATAAAGTTGCACACTTACAACCTCTGATATTCACCAAAGTCAACAATGAAAAGCAATGGGTAAATGACTCCTTAGTCAATAAATGGTGCTAGGATAACTGGCTATCCATATACAGAAGAATAAAACTGAGCCCCTTCCTTTCACTATATACACAAATTAAGATGGATTAAAGGCTTAAATGCAAAGCTTAAAACTATAAAAGTCCCAAAAGAAAAACTATTAAATGCCATTCTGCATATAGGAACAGGCAAAGATTTCATGGCACAAAGAGTCCAAAAGCAATTGCAAAAACAAACATAAAACCAACCAATTGACAAATGGGACCTAATTAAACTAAAGAGCTTCTACACAGTAAAAGAAACAATGAACTGAGTAAACAGACAACCTATGAATGGGAGAAAATATCTGCAAACTATGCATCTGACAAAGGTGTGATATTCAGAACCCATAAGTAACTTAATCAACAAGAAAACACAAACAATCCTATTAAAAAATGGGCAAAGGTCATGAATGTACACTTCCAAAAGAACATATACATGCAGTCAAGGAGCATATAAAAAAGCCCAACATCACTGATCATCAAAGAAATGCCATCAAAATCACAATGAGATATTTTAAAAAGTGCTAAATGAAGGTGATACAAATCAGAATGGCTATTATTACAAAGTCAAAAATAACAGATACTGGCGAGGTTGCAGGGTAAAACGAGTGCACACACACTGCCGATGGGAAATAAATTAGTTCAGCCACTGTGGAAAGCAGTTTGAAAATTTCTCTAAGAACTGAAAAAAATTACCATTCGACCCAGCAATATACCATTAATGGGTATATGCCCTAAGGAATATAATTGTTCTTCCATAAAGACATATGCAATTTTATCTTCATTGTAGCACTTTTCACATCAGAAAAGACATGGGCTCAACCTAGCTGCCCATCAGTGGTGGACTGAATCAAGAAAATGTGGTACATAAACACCATGCCAGATTAGGCAGACATAAAAAGACTTAAATCATGTCCTTTGTAGCAACATGGAGGTAGCTGGATGCCATTTATCCTAAGCAAAGTAACATAGGAACAGAAAACCAAATACTGAAATGTTCTTTCTTTTAAGTGGGAGCTAAACATTGAATGTTCATGGACACAAAGATGGGAACAACAGACACCAGGTCCTACTTCAGGGTAAAGACTAGGAGTGAGGATCCAAAAACTACCTATCAGGTACTATGATCACCACTTAGGTGATGAAATTATGTGTACACCAAACTCCAGTGACATACAATTTACCCATATAACAAATCTGCACATGTATCCCCTGAAACTAAACTAAAAGCTGGAAGAGTTTCAGAAAATACAGTTTGAGCTCATGTGTCCCTTTCCTCTAAATGAGCAGCTCCAGTTAGAAATGAGGATAGATTATGAAAATATCATTGTATTAACAATTAGCCTTGTTTATAAATATGTAAGCATTTCATGCTATCCATAAAATTCAAAAGAAGAATCAGTTTTTCCAAATTTTAACATTTTATCACATTTGGTTTATCATCTTCTATCTCTTTGCCTCTCTTAGTCTCTGTCTCTCTCTTTCGTTATATATAATATATACACAAATATGCACATGCACACATTATAAACATATACAGTTTTGTAACTAGTGTAAATTTCAGATGTGGTGGTCTTTTTCTCTAAGTACATATGTATTTTAGAAGAATCAGTTTTTCATGTTTAAATTTTAGGCATTTATATATATATACAAAAAAAAAACTAGAAACAAGCAAATGTATCAAAATATTTTACTTCTGAGATGTAGGAGCAGTGGCAATCAGAGTCAGGACCTATGAATAACCACATTCTTGTATTAAAGAAGCAGATACAAACAGACTCTTGAAGCTAGTCCCTTAAAGGGTAGAGTCAGCATTCTTGAGAAGCCATGTTCTGAGTCAGTGATGCTGAGAAACAAAAGGACAAAAACACAATTGCTTGATGCCATGAGCCAGCTCAGTGACTGCATATGCAATATTTTGATGTCATTACAGGAGTAGCAGCCTGTCCTTGCCAGAAGAGAATTAGGTGACACAAACAGACACAATGGCTGTGTGCTCAAACAACCAGCAGAGTACACAGTAAAAAAACAGCCATCTGCAAGCCAAGAGGAAACCAATTTTGTTGGCACTTTGATCTTGAACTTCCAGGCTCCAGAAATGTCAAAAAATAAATTTCTGTGTGTTAAGCAGTCTGAGTTATTTCATTAAGGCAGTTGTTTCAAACTAATGCAAATACCATGATTTGAAGTGAATGAACCAATAGATCAGATGGAAATAATTATGGAGAGATGGAAACATAAAGACTTCTTTGGGAAACCTCCAGGTTAGGCAGAGACTAGCCAGCAGCTATCAGAAGTGAAAGGAAAAAGCAGCGAGTGAGACAGACACAGTCTAGTTCTCACCAAAATTTTCTTCTAAGGATTACAATCTATTACTTTTTACGTAAATTTGCACACCTTATGTTGTACCAAAAAGTCTCGGAGGTTGCAGTGAGCCGAGATTGCGCCATTGCACTCCAGCCTGGGTAACAAGAGTGAAACTCCGTCTCAAAAAAAAAAAAAAAAAAAAAAAAAGTATCATAGATCCATTCTTATTTGATAAACACCATAAGTGCATCACTGTTTTTAATAGGTGCACAATCTTTCATTTTACAAATACACAATTGTTTGATTACAAACATAGTTTTTAGCAGTTAGGTTGTTGTCACACAACATAATTACACAAATTTTACAGTGTAATGTTTAAGGTATTAGATTTGCCTGGATTAAAATTTTACTGCTGAAAACTTTATTGCCACTGTGTCAATGTGTTATTGGTGTCTGTATTAGTCTGTTCTACACTGCTACAAAAAAAATACCTGAGACTGGTTAATTTATAAAGAAAAGATGCTTAATTAGCTCATGATTCTATCGGCTGTACAGGAAGCACAGCAGCTTCTGCTCCTGGGGAGGCCTCAGGAAACTTACAATTATAGCAGAAGGTGAAGAGAAAACAGAAACATGTTACATGGCCAGAGCAAGAGTAAGTGAGAAAAGTGGGGGAGGTGGCACACACTTTCAAACAACCAGGGCTCACAAGTACTCAGTCACTATCATGAAGCCAAGGGGGAAATTCACCTCCATGATTCAATCACAGCCCACCTGTCCCCATCTCCAACAATGGGAATTACAATTCAATATGAGATTTTGACAGGAACACAGATCCAAACTAAGCATTCTGCCTCTGACCCCTCCCAAATCTCATGTTCTTCTCACATTGCAAAATTCAATCCTGCCTTCCCAATAGTCCTCCAGATGGTTAACTCATCCTGGCATTAACTCAAAAGTCTGAAGTCTCATCAGAGACAAGGCTAGTCCTTTGCACCTATGAGTAAGTAAAATCAAAACCAAGCTGGTTACTTCAAAGATACAATGGGGATACAGACATTTGATAAATACAATCCTTACAAAAGGGAAAAATTGAGAAAAGTAAAAGGCCTATAGGCCCCATGCAAGTCCAAAACCCAGCAGGACAGTTGCTAAGTCTTAAAAGTTCCAAAAAACATCTTTTGACTTCATGTCCCACATCAAGTGCACGTTGGTGTGAGGTGTGAGTTCCCAACGCCTTGGGCAGCTCTTCCACTGTGGTTTTGCACAGTTCAGACTCTGCAGTCGCTCTCAAGAACTGTCATCGAGTAGCAGCAGCTTTTCCAGGCTCAGGGTGTAAACTGTCAGTGAATTTACCATTTTGGGGTCTGGAGGACAGTAACCCTCTCCTCACAGTTTAACTAGGCAGTGCCCCAGTGGAAACTTTGTGTGGCAGCTTCAACCCCACGTTTCCCCTCCACACTGCCCTAATAGAGGTTCTCCATAAGGGCTCCATCCACAATAGGCTTCTTCCTGGACATCCAGGCTTGTCAATACATCCTCTTAAATCTAGGCAGAGGCTCCAAAGCCTCAACTCTTGCACTCTGAGCACCTGCAGGCATAATACCATGTAAACTTGGCAAGACTTATGGCTTGCACCCTCAGGAGCAGTGGCCTAAGCTGTACCCTGGCTGATTTTATTCATGGCTGGAGTTGGATTGGCTGGAATGCAGGGAGTAGGGCAGTGGGTCCCTGGGCTTGGCCTGTGAAACTATTCTGTCCTCCTAGGCCTTCAGGTCTGTGTTGGAAAGGCTGCCAGGAAGGTTTCTGAATTGCCTTCAAGGCCTTCCCCTACATTGTCTTGGCTATTAGCTCGTGCTTTCCATTTAGTTATACAAATTTCTGCAGCCTGCATGAATTCCTTTCCCAAAATGGGCTTTTCTTTTCTACCACATGGCCAGGCTGCAAACTTTCCAAACTTTTACACTCTGTTTCTCTTTTAAACATAAGTGTCAATATCAGGTCATTTCTTTGTTCATGCATATGAGAGAGGCAGTTAGAAGCAGAGAAATCATCTCTTGAAGACTTTGCTGCTTAAAATTTTTTTCCACCTGATACACTAAATTAATCACTCTCAAGTTAAAAGCTGCACAGATCTGTAGGGCAGAGGCACAATCCAACCAAATTCTTCACTAAAGCATTTGCTCCAGTTTCCAATAGCTTCCTTATCTCCATCAGAGACCTCCTCAGCCTGCATGTGTGACTATATCACTATCAGTATTTTGGTCACAACCATTCAACAGTTCTCTGGGAAGTTCCTTTCTGTTTTCTTCTGAACCCTCCACACTCTTCCAAGCTTTGCCCACTATGCAGTCCCTAAGCCACTTCCACATTATCAGATATTTTTATAGCACTGTCCCACTCCTCAGTACAAATTTTCTTGATTAGTCTGTTTATGCACTGTTATAAAGAAGTATCAGAGACTGGGTGATTTCTAAAGAAAAGATGTTTAATTGGCTCATAATTCTGCAGGCTACACAGGAAGCCTAGTGGCTTCTGCTTCTGGGGAGACCTAAGAAAACTTAGCATTATGACGGAAGGCAAACAGAAAACAGGTACATCTTACATGACCAAAGCAGAAGCAAGAGGGAGAGGGAGAAGGTGCCACACACTTTTTATATTTATTTATCTATTTAGAGGCAGAGTCTCACTCTGTTTTCCAGGCTGGAGTGCAGTGGTGCAATCTTGGCTCACTGCAGCCTCTGCCTTCTGGGTTCAAGCGATTCTCCTGCCTCAGACTCCCAAGTAGTTCAGATTACAGATACTCACCAACATGGGTTTTTGCATTTTTAGTAGAGGCAGGTTTTTACCATGTCGACCAAGCTGGTCTTGAACTGTTGACTTCAGTTGATCTGCCCACCTCAGTCTCCCAAAATGCTGGGATTACAGGCATAAGTCACCATGACCTGTCGAGGCGCCACACATTTTTAAATAATCAGATCTCAAAAGTACTCACTGACTATCATGTGACCAGCATGAATGGGGAGATCTGCCCCTGTGATTCAATCACCTCCCACCAGGACCCACCTCTAACACTGGGGATTACAATTCGACATGAGATTTGGGTGGGGACACAGGCTCAAACCATATAAGTGTCCTAAAGTGAATTTTAAAAAGTTTCAGAAAGCCCAGTGATGGCAATCAATGATCTATCTGCATAGTGAATGAGTAGCCTTGATGTGACAGGCTTTTTACAAAAATCCTTAAATTATGTAACAGAATGACACTACCATGAGAATACATTTTGTGAAATACTGTATTATTGATATATCATAACATATAACACTTAATATTAAAATTGTGATTTCTTATATTTTATATAATATTATCAGTGTTTAAGCTCTCATTAATTAGTATATCTAAATATAGTACCAATACAGTATTTATGCATTTTTAGTGATTTCTCTTAATATTTTTACACATGATAAAACGTCAGTTGTTACATACTAAATAAGTTAGAAGTCTTAGACAGATAGGATGTACTTCTCTGAAAGTGTTTTTAAAAATGTTAATAAACTTACTAGAAAATCAAGACACTTTTTTTTGGTAATTTACTTTAACCAGTGAAAAAGTGATTTTGGCCTTGTTTACAAAATGCATAAAACAGATTTTATACATTGTAACTTCTATTTGGATTGATTCAAATTTTTCACTTTTCTTTTAATTTGTTTTTAATCAGATTATGTTTATTTTCAGACAGAATGACAATGTCATTGAGCATTAGTTTAATAGCCTATTAATTACTTTATTAAAAGACTTCTATCTGTAGTCCCAGCTACCCAAAAGGCTGAGGCAGGAGATTTAGTTAAACCCAGGATTTGAGGCCACTATGGAAAATATAGCAAGATTCTATCACTAAAAATAAATGAATAAATAAATTTCATTTTAACAATTATTCTACCATTTATATAGCTTGCCTTTAGAGTCTTTCAATAATCTTCTTTGAAATGTAACTCTATGTACTTTATTAAAACTTCCTGTAACAATGTCAACTTCTGATATGGTACAGATTAGATAGGCTTTGAGAAAAAGGCTGGAATAGTAAAGGTTCATTGACCATTTTTTGTGTAGATTTGTGCTATCCATCTTTTTAAATTTTATTTAACTTTTATGTCAAAGGGTACATGTGCAGGCATCTCTTGGTACATTTACAGCTGTGCCATTTTAAAGATGCCATTCCTTAGTACAGCTACATAATTCATATGGACAAAGAGGTGATCTTTAGAGAAATAGTGCTTGCTCTCCTTATATTTTCCTGTGTTTTCAAAAAAAGACCAGATGTCCCAGAGCAAAACACACTAGGGAATTATTTTTGCCCTCTGCTAGCCTGGAAAAATTTAGAAAATTTAGAACTAGAGTCAAGAGAACTGACAGTTAGTTTATAATTTGCAAGAGGAGCAAAGAGCATACTGCAAGTACAAAATATATATGACACACATAAATAATGAATTTCCCTTCATGCTTTTTGCTTTTGTTAGGTTCTTAGCTTTAACCAAGTAGCAGATGAGTAAATCATGATGGGTAAGCCCAAAATCTCATTTTCCCCAGAGTAGCTTAAGGAGGAGAAATTTTCAAACATAGAAAAGATTTTTCATAAGAATACTACAAATTCGTTTTATCAGGTGGCTTGATAGATGTACTGTGTCCTGTTAGTTTGCAAGTGGGCTTCAGGATTGTTAGTGGGACCCTTAGTTTATACCCAACTCTAGAACATTATAGGTCATCAGCGGAGTGTTCAAGGCACTCTTACTTCTCATTCCCAAGTTGTGGTAAGGATTGGAATTCTGTGAGGCGCACTGAATTTTTACACTTCAGGCTTCTACCTGATGTCTACTGACTTCCTCTGTCTGTATCTTGCAATCTTAACTAGAAAGGAGGTTGTTCTCCACAAATTAAGGAGATCCCCCTGGCCCTTTTTCTGCACACAGTACAAAATTCCAAACAGAAACTCTTCCTGGAAGACGTACCTCTTTGTATTTTCATCTTAGGTCTTCAAACATGGAGCAAATGAAATAAGCTTTGTGAAAAGAAATCTGTAGCTCTGTGCTTTTGGAAAATGATCCTGGGTCCAAGAGCAAAAACTTCCATAAGCAAGATCTATAGAATGAAGACTTCTGTCCTGTCTGTTGTTAGTGTAGGTTTCACACCAGGAAAATGAAGGTACCTTTACAATGACACCATATGTTCCAGGGCAGGTTGAACAGAGGAGGAAGTTTTCCATGGGAGATGTTGGAGCTAGAGTTCAGCATGTTTCTGTGTGAATGTGTGTTTCCACACGTGTGCAGGAGCAGATGTACTTGAAGGTACACCTGAATCTGTGTTACAATAATAGACAGATTATTGAGAATTTGACATCATAGGCCACTGTCAAAAATTGCTTCAAAAATGGCATCGTAAGAAAGCAAGATTGATATAAACAATGAAGCAGGGAATGAGTTAAAAGACAATAATTAGCTTAAAAGGACATATTTTTACATTAGAATTATCTAATGTCAAAACTGAAAACACAAATGAAACCAAATACTGACTGAGTAGCATTCTATAGCAAAATTAGCAGAATATTGACCACAGTGATAAGAATTCTTCAGGCCAAAGAAGCAGTCACCTTAAAATAGGTAGGATAAATCTGAATGGTCTTTGGCTTTCTGAGTTGAGCTTCTGGTGGCTCCATATCATCCAAGCACAAGGTGCTTTTGCTCATTCCATGTTGAGATAGTGTCAAGTCACCATGGAATGATGCACTGGAGGAGCTGAGTTCCTAGAAGGCTCTGGAAGATGACGTCCAGTAACCTTAGTCTCTCTCGTCTTTTGTGCATGAGTGGGTGAAATTCCAATCTTATTTAACCGCTTTTTAACCAGTGAACTTTAACAATTCTCACAAAATAATTACAGGAGAAAAAACATACATGGCAAAGGGTACAAGGAGAAGATTCACAATGAATTCACAATAGCAGGAAGACAAAAGTAGTGTAAACTAGCTTAACTTTCAAATTTTCTATCAAGCAAATAAATATATATATAGAAGTAATATGATAAATCAAAATTACATATATAAATAGATACTATAAGCATGTAAATTAGAGCTTGTAAAATATTAAATTGTAAGGTGTTTATATTATATAATATATATTATACTATTGCAATGACATACATGTGATAGATTACAGCAATTGGATTGTCTAGCTTTATAAAAGTTTGTTCAAAATCTGTGTTAACTAATTCATTAGGTCCTAAGCAATCCCATAATTTACTTGGTTTTTGAAAGAAAAATGTGAATAGCCCATATGAAGTCCAATTTGATGACAAGATGAAATAATTGCAAAATTATTGATTCAACAATTAAGAAATAATCTAATACATTTCAAAATTATAGTTACATGGCTCTACCTAATTCCAAGTATAAATTGGCTGGATAAATATATACAACCATATTAAGAAATAATATTTATCCATTATAAAACATAAATTAGGGATCTATGATGGAGTATCAAGCATATAATCTCTGAATTTAAAACTGAAAGAGTATAATTTAAGATAGATAGACTTGTTTTTTCTGGAATGGAAGTAGATGATTTTAATATTCAAATCCCTACCCTATTTCTATGTTGCAACTAATGCCACAAAAAGGAAATCCTGTTGGTATATTGAACCAACACAGTTGATACTACGAGTGCCCTGATTAATGGATGTTAATACTTACTACTATACGTGAATTTAAATTTTATTCTAAAGAAGAATATGAAGATTTAGCCTGATCTACCATCACCTAGAAGGCATTATGGGTAAAAAGAAATAATGTAAACTTTTATGTTATAGATTTTTAAACATGCTAAAACATTATCTTAATATTAACATCTTTCTGTTTTTCAAGATCTAAAAGAAACTGATTATCAATGAAAGACTTTGTTTTTTATAGTAAAAATTAACATTTTGTTTAGTAAGCAATTCTCAAGATAAATATTATATATTTGATTTTGTTTTTCATTTAAATATTTGCAAGCTCACAGAAATAAATCTAATTTCTGACTAAATGTAAATTTTCCTTCCTCAAAATTACATTATGTAGAGATAGACTCTTTCAGTAATCAGATAGTAGCAAGCCCCTGACTACAAATAATCATAGCACTTCAGTTTTACCTCTCTTGAAAATTAAAAAGAAATGACCCCACCTATGCATATTTACCTTATTTGGGGAGCTTCTACCTCTGTTAGTGGCAATAAAATAAATTAATTGGATAGTACTGCCTTACATTTTGTAAATGAAGCACTGACACAATATTTTATGCAGTTTTATGACAGAGATAAACTGAAATTTAAAAAATGAAGCTTTTCTTACAGTGCCAATTTTTTCACACTGATGGAATTAAGTATGTGCCAATATTACCATTAAATTTCTTCTTTTCAAGAATTTCAAATCAATACATTAAATATGACTTATTCTAGCACTTGGCAAATAATATTTTAGGCAATAAAGAAATTAATCAGAATAGTTTTACAAAGAAATTGAAGAAGTAGGATTAGAGATTTGGAGAATGGAATGTAAAATGCAGAGCAGTTCTAAAGTAATTTTATATGTTCATATAATTTAAAATAAAGTAACGTGTGTTTAACAAAATCACCATACACCCTGAGATCTATGTCTTAAAGCTATTCAAAAATGTAATAAAACAAAAAAGTGGCATTTCGTGTGTAATAGCCTAGAAAATTAAAAACATATTCCTTTATTAAATAAACAAGTAATATAGATTTTTTATCTGAAATAAGAATGACTTCAGTTTTATTATCTGTAGATTTCTGAAATTAATTATTGCTATTGCTCTTAAAATTACAGTGACCACAGATATATGTATACAGAGTTAAAAGGAAAATATTACCTTTTAAAGCTGTTAAGGAAAAATGCTCTTAATAAAGATAATTATACAGCCTGGAAAAAAAAAAAAAAAACAAAAACCTGAATGCACTGTAGAATGAAGAACGCAGAAAGATTCTAAAAGGAAGTGAACATTTGCAGGAACAGAATGGCAGAAGCTAAATTTCTTGTCTTTAGCAACTTTTAGCTGGAATGCATGCTGCACTTCACCGTATACAGTAGATACAACTCAGATAAAATGCCCACAAAAGAGGTATAAAAGAGAGACAGGGACAACCACAGGTGCTGCAAAATGTGTGCATGCACATAGAAGGGTTATGCCCCAGGAAAGAGAGTCCGAGAGAGATAGACATGTGTTCTACCCATAAACCCTGCAACAACCTCTGGCTCACTCTGAGTCACTTATGCATAGGACAAAGTCAAAGGAGCTCAGTATAGGATACAATGCCTCAACTCTAATTTAACATTCTGTCCCAGAGATCGCGTTTCCAGATTAAACCCAGGTGACTTATTTGTCACTAAAGCAAGCAAACAAATGAGAATCTCAACACTATCTAGTGGACTACAACAGAATTCAGATAGAACATAACATAGCATTCACAAAGCATAGGATGCAATTTAAAATTACCAGATTTGGAAGAAACAGAGACAGGTATCACTTTCTCAAGAGAAAGGCAGTAGATAATAACTATGAAATAACTGAGATGTTGGATTTATCACACTAATATTTTTTTACATGTGAATTTTCATTATGTTTAATGTAATGAAAGAATGTTTGCTATAAATAAAAAGGTAAAAGAATATCCATCGGAGATTGGAACAAATAAACACAAATGAAAATTCTGTAATAGAGGAAATATATCTTAAATAAAAAATGCATTGATAGCACACTGATGATTCTAATCGTCGCCATAGTAAAGTATCACAATGTTGGTGGCTTATACGACAGAAATTTATGTTCTTACAGTTCTGAAGGCCAGAAATCCAAGATGAAGGGTTGTCAGGTGTAATTCCTTCCGAAGGGTATGAGGAAAAAATTATTTCATTACTCTTCCTTAGTGTCTTAGTCAGCTTGTGCTACATTAGCAAATTACCATAGACTGGACAGCTTAAACAACACATGTATTTCTCACAGTCTGGAAGCTGGGAAGTTCAAGATCAGTGAGCTGGCAGATTGCTTCCTCACATGGCAGTGAGCAGAGTGATGAAGCAAGCTCTCTCATGTCTTTCTTTATAAAAGCACGAATCCTATTCCTAGAGCCTCCAGCTTCATGATCTAATTACCTCCCAAAGTCCCCACCTCCAAAGGCTATTACATTGAGGATAGTCTTTCATATATAAATTTTAATAAGATAAAAACATTTTGTTCATGGCACCTTGCTTCTGGTAGTTTCTGGCAATGTCTGACATTCCTTAGCTTGCAAGAGTATTTTCCCAATCTCTGCTTCATTTTCATATGGCATTCTTCCCATGTGTGTCTGTGTCCAAAATTTCCCTTTATATATCAGTGTTCTTATAAGAACACTGATCATATTGGAGTAAAGTCCACCATAATGACCTCATTAACTAATCACATCTGCAGTGGCCCTATTCCCAAACAAGGTCACATTCTTAGATGCTAGGGTTTAGAACACCAATATATAAATTGCAGGGGAAACAATTCAAAAATAATGAAATAATTAAAAATAATTAACCTCTATGTTAGTCAATAACACAAAAAGAGATAAATGAAAATTATCTGATCTGGAAAAACAGACAAAATGATATATATAGTCTTGATAAATATCATCACATATATAAAACATAGGAAAATTCCCAAATACACTTTCGGAATGTGGAATATTGTCATATTTTATATAGCTAGCAGGAATTACATTCCTATGAACACTGAAGATATGAATAACAGAGTTAACAAACTGTTCTTTACAATTGCACATTAAACATTTTAAAAAATTGAGATTGGGAAGCATGATGAATACAAATTGCAAAGGATGGTCATAACTCAATGTTCCCTCAGCCACAAGTGAATCATTACATAGACATTATATTTATAAATAATCTGAAAAAATGCAAAAGAGAAAGAAAATATTTCAAATTGAATAAAAAATGTAGTAACAGTTTATTGTGTTTTAATTTACTGTGCTTCACAGATATTACATTTGTTACAAATTCAAAATTTGTGGCAACCCAGCATCAAGCAATTCTAACAGTGGCATGTTTTCCAACAGGATGTGAAGGTAGCTAAACTAAAGAGCAGATTTTCAATGTAGACACAATAACCTTCTATTGGAAGAAGATGCCATCTAGAAATTTCATAGCCTGAGAGAAGAAACGAATGCCTGGCTTCAAAGGACAGGCTAATTCTCTCGTTAGGGGCTCATGCAGCTTGCGACTTTAAGATGAAACCAAATCTTACGTATCATTCTGAAAATTCTAGGACCCTGAAGAAGTATGCTAGATCTACTCTGCCTGTGATTTATAAAAGGAATAAGCAAGTCTGAATAAGAGTACATCTGTACAGCAATGCTTATTGAATATTTAAACCCTCTGTTGAGAGCTACTGCTCAGAAAAAAAAAAAAAAAAAAAGATTTCTTTCATTGTATTACTTCTCACTAAAAATGCACCTGGTCATCCAAGAGTGTTGATGGAGATGTATGAAGAGAATAATGTGTTTTCATGCCTTCCAACACAACGTCCATTCTGCAGCCCATGAACCAAGGTGTCATTTCAACTTTCAAGTCTCATTGTTTAAGGTACACATTTTTTAAAGCTATATATATAGTGATTACTCTGATGCATATATATATATATATATATATATATATATATATATATAGTGATTCTTCTGATGGATATGTGCGAAGAAAATTGAAAATCTTATGTAAAATATTCACCATTATAGATGACATTAAGAACGTTTGTGATTCATGGGATGTCAAATATCTACATTAACAGGAGTTTGGGAAAAGTTTATTAAAACCCTCATGAATGATTTTGAGGGGTTTAAGACTTTGGTGGAGAAAGTAACTTCAGATATGGTAAAATAGCAGGAAAACTAGAATTAAACGGGGGGGCTAAGGATGTGACTGAACTGCCGCAGTCCCATGATAAAAACTGTATGAATGTGGAGTCATTTCTTATGGATGGGAAAAGAGAGAGATTTCCTGAGGTAAAATCTACTCCTGGTAAAGATGCTTTGTATGTTTTTGAAATAACAACAAATGAATTGGAATATTACATAAATGTAGTTGATAAAGCAGCACGGTTTGAGAGTATTGACTCCAATTTTAAATGAGGTACCACTTTGGGTAAAATGCTATCAAACAGCAATATATGTTACATAGAAACCTTTTATGAGAAGAGTCAATTACTATGGCAAGTTTTATTATTGTCTTATTTTAAGAAATCAACACAGCAGGCTGGGTGCAGTGGCTCATGCCTATAATCACAGCACTTTGGGAGGCCAACGCGGGTGGAACACCTGAGGTCAGGGGGTCGAGACCAGCCTGGCCAACATGGTGAAACCTCTCAACTAAAAGTTCATAAAATTATTGAGGCACGGTGGTGGGCACCTATAGTCCCAGCTACTCAGAAGGCTGAGGCATGAGAATCCCTTGAACCCAAGAGGTGGCAGTTGCAGTGAGCCAACATCGGGCCAATCCACTCCAGTGTGGGTGACAGAGCGAGAGTCCATCTCAAAGAAAAAAAAAAAAAAAAGAAATCTCCCCTGAATGCTGAGAAGAATCATATAATTGGATACAAGGACTCTCCATGCACCAATCCTAGAAAATCCCAACTCACTTCCTGCCTGCTACTGAACTGGTTGATTGGATCTGTGAGTTGCATGCTTACTCTTTTCAGCAAAATATTTTCCAGGCATACCCTTAACCCAGTTTTCAGAGCACACTATCTGGGTAGGGTAAACATTACCCAAATCATCAAATGCTCATTGTTCTTTTCTTAACCATTCATTCTTTAATGTATCTCTCCCTTGCTGTGTTTTACTATGAGCAACTAAGAGAAATGAAGTTACATCTTTCACACTTAACTTGAAAATTTACTTAGCTAAATATTCAAGTGAATCACTTCCAAGTTCTACTTTCCATCCAAAAGAAGAACATAATTCACTCAAGATATCTGGCACTTCATGACAAGGAATGCCTTTCCTCCAGTGTCCAATGACATGTTCCTTCTTTTCATCCAAGGGTTCACAAAGTACCTTTAATGTTTATATTTCACACAGCATTCTGTTTATTATTATATATGCATTCCCTAAAGATGATAGAACCTTTCTCTCCAACTCTCTTACCTCTTTCTGAGCCGTTACTAGAATCGCTTTAATGTCTATATTTCTACAAAACAGATTCCTCAAGGAAATCTAGTGTTTCCTCTAAGTATCAAGCCACTCAATATATATAGCTACAATCCATTACTCAAAACCAAAGTAATATCCACATTTCTAGGTATCTGTTACAGTAACACCCCCTCTATTAGTACTGAAATCTTTACTTGTTTCCTAAGATTGCTTTAATTAAGTATAACAGACTGCGTGACTAAGACAGCATATATTTATTTAGTCAGTGTTATGGAGGCCAGAGGTCTGAAATCAAGATGTCAGCTCAGTTCTGCTTCCTCTGAGACACTGGGTAGAATCCTTTTTTCCCTCTCTCTAGCTTCTGCTGGTGGCCATTGATCCTTGGCCTTCCTTGGCATGCCGGTGTATTACTTCAATCCCTGCCTCCATATTAACATAGATATTTTCCTTCTGTCTCCCTTCTCGTGGCAGTTACATCTCTGTGTCTCTGCTTCATTCTTGAGAAGGACACCAGTCCTACTGGACTAGAGTTTACCCTAAGTGAGTATTATCTTATCTTAACTTAATTACATCTACAAGAACCCCATTTCCAAATAAGGACACAATCACAGATACTGAGGGTTAGGACTTCAGCATGTATTTGGGTGGTAGAACACAATTCAACCCACAACACATCCACAGCTTCAATCACAGAAAATCATTTATCTGATTCTGTCATTACAGACTACTTAAGGTTTTTCTAAATTTGGGTGTGTTTGTTTTTGTACCATTACGATGCTGTTTTGGTCACTGTAGCCTTGTAGTATAGTCCGAAGTTAGGTAGCCTGATGCCTCCAGATTTGTTCCTTTTGTTTAGGATTGCCTTGGCTATTTGAGCTCTTTTTGATTCCACATGACTATTTAAATACCTTTTTCTAGCTCTGTGTAGAATATAATTGGTAGTTTTTAGGAATAGCATGGGATCTATAAAAAGTCTTTGGGCAGTGTGACTATTTTAATGATAGTGATTCTTCCTGTCCTTCATCTCTGATTTTTTTGAGCAGTATTTTGTAGTTCTTATTGTAAAGATTCTTCACCTGCCTGGTGAGCTACATTCCTAGTTATTTTATTCTTTTTGTGGTAATTATGAATGAGACTGTATTCCTATTTTGGCTGTTGATGGTTATTGGTGCATCTAGTAATTTTTTAACATTGATTTTGTATCCTGAGACTTTGCTGAAGTTATGTATTTGTTTAAGGAGTTTTGGGGTTAAGACTTCGGGGTTTTCTAGATGTAGAATTACTTTGTCTGCAAACAGGGATAGCTGATGCCCTACCTTCCTATGTAGATGATTTTTATTTCTTTCTCTTGCATAATTGCTCTAGCAAGGCCTTTCAAAACTATGCTGAATAGGAATGTTGAGAGAGGGCACCCTTGTCTTGTATGAGTTTTCAAAGGGAATATTTCCAGCGTTTGCCCATTCAGTATGATATTGGCTGTGGGTTGGTGATAGATGGCTCTTATTATTTTGAAGTATGTCCCTTCAATACCGAGTTTATTGAGAGTATTTAACGTGAAGCAATGTTGAATTTTATTGAAAGCCTTTCTGCTTCTATTGAGATGATCATGGGTTATAGTAATCAAAACAGCATAGTACTGCCACAAAAACAGACACAGACAAACAGAACAGAATAGAGAGCCCAGAAATAAGGTCACACATCTATAGCCATCTGATCTTTGACAAAGCTGATAAAAATAAGCAATGAGGAAAAGACTCCTTATTCAATAAATGATGCTAGGGTAATGGGCTAGCCATATGCAGAAGATTGAAACTGGACCCCTTCCTTAAATCATATATAAAAATCAACTCAAGATGGAGCAAAGACATAAATGTCAAACTAAAAACTATAAAAACCAAGAAAGACAGCCTAGACAATACCACTCTGGACATAGATATGGGGAAAGATTTCATAACAAAGATGCCAAAAACAATTGCAATTGCAATCAAAAGCAAAAATTGACAAATGAGATCTAACTATTGTAAACTAAAGATCTTCCACTCAGCAAAATAAACTATGCAGAGTAAACAGATGGCCTACAGCTATCCACCTGCCAAACGTCTAATAGCCAGCCTCTATAAGAAACTTCAACAAATCTATAAGAACAAAGAAAAAGCCTTATTAAAAAGTGGTCAAACATGAACAGACACTTCAAAAGAAGACATACTTGTGACCAACAAGCATATAAAATAAAAGCTCATCATCACTGATCATTACAGATGTGCAGACCAAAACAACAATAAGATACCATCTCATACCAGTTGGAATGGCTATTATTTAAAATTCAATAAATAACAAGTGCTGTCAAGGTTGTGGAGACAAAGAAACACTTACATAGTGCTGCTGAGAGTGCAAATTTATTCAACCATAGTGGAAAACAGTGTAAGTGACAATTCCTCAAAGACTTAAAAACAGAACTCCTGTTTGATCCAGCAATCTAATTAGTGTTACATACTCAGAGTAATATAAATCATTCTATAAAAAGGTACATCAACACATAGGTACATTGCAGCACTATTCACAATAGCAAAGACATTGATTCAACCAAGATGCCCATCAATGATACACTGAATAAAGAAAACGTGGTACATATACCAGGGAGCCATGAAAAAAGAACAAGATTATGTCCTTTTCAGGAACATGGATAGAGCTGGTGGTCATTTTCCTTACAAACTAACACAGGAATGGAAAACAAAATATTGCATGTTCTCATGCATTAGTGGGAGCCAAATCATGAGAACACATGGACACATAGTGGGGAACAACAGCCACAGGGGCCTACTGGTGAATACAGAGAAGAAGAAGAGAGAAAGTCAGAAACAAATAACTACTGTAATGGGTACTATATTAGATATCTGGGTTACAAAATAATCTGTACTACAAACTCCCATGAAACAAGTTTTCTTCTATAACAAACCAGCACAGGGATCCCAGAGCTTGAAATAAAAGTTAAAATAATAAATTTTCATAAAAATAGAAAAATAGGGTATGTACTATTTAAATCCGGTTTCTTCTTCTCAGCCTAATAATTTTAGCTATTATCAATATTTTCCAACAAGTCTATCTTATTTTACATACTTAGCAGTGTTTGAAAATTCCTTTTGTTCAATATCCTTGTCAATATTTGATGTCACTGGTCTTTTTAATATTAGCCATTCTTGTGTCTCTGAAGACATGATAAACTTTTAAGGTTTTAATTGGCATGTATCTAATTGGTAATGTTATTCAACATATTTTTATGTGCTAATTGGTTGTCTGTATGTCTTCTTTTGTGAAGTGTCTAAATGTTATGACAATTGTTTACTGGGAGATTTGTCTTCTCGTTTTTGAGTTGAAAAATAATTCTTTATTCTGAATAAAGTCACTTATGAGATATAATTATTGTTAGCATACTAACCCAAGTGTAACTTACATTTCCATTTTCTTAATTGTGAATTTCAAAATCAGTCCTGGAAATCTTGTTTGAAACTAATTTGTTGCATATTTTCTACAGTTGTTTATGAGCCCTGCCAAAGAGGACCTTCTTCCTCTGTATTTAATAAATTGTGTAAATTTAGCTGTGTATCTATGTTCATAATGTATTCAAATTGATTGTTTTTTAACTTGTGAGGTCATATTTTTCCTTACCATTAAAATGTTTGCCATTTTCGGTAAAATTCATTAAAAAGATAATTCTTTCTTTATTGAGTTATTTTCATTTTTGTTTAAAATAAATTACTTATACTGTGTTTATTCTATTTAATTAATCTAACACTAACCTGTTTTGATTTCTCTAGCTTTATGGTAAACTATCAGTTACTACAAGTATAACAACTTTGTATTTTTCTATTCTGTAGTAATATTTGTTGGATTTTGTCACATCTGTTAAAGTAATCTGTTGTTTTCATTCTTTAGTCTATTGGTATAGTAAATTAAGACCCTGGTAAGATTAAGTACATTTTTATAAGAAAGTAAGAATTGACTCATTTTATATAATAAAAATGGAGCACTATAATTCTAAATAGTAACAGAGTGAAGATGGCAAAATATTTCAGAGTGAATTAAAGTATGCTGAATTATTTGTCTTGTTATTGAAGACAATATGGTGACTAGAAATATTTGGATATTTATAAAACTCAAGGTTAAATAAATTAAGTTTTAAACCAGAATATTCAAAACGTAAATTAAAAATATACCTTTAAATTACATAAGAATGAATGATTAAAATAAGTTAACAATTTAACAAAAATTAATTAAAATTTGAAAAACTTTAAAATTAAAACTTAAAAAGGAATAATTTTACGGAGATTTTGTAGTCATTTCAGTTATGTATTTTATGCCTTTTATGTTTATTCAAACCTCTGGGCATTTATTTCCACTGAAAGTATTAGATTTTTATAAAATTGTCAGAGTGAAATTAATGATTTTCTGAGATAAAAAATAGTGTCACAACATTTGAGCTTATTTTAATTGTCCTTTTATCTGTTGAAAATATATTATTATGTACACAGATGTCTAATTTATTGCACAAATCCTTAATTCTTAAATAATACAATTGATGTTGGCTTTTTGTATGTGTTAACACTCTATATCCTTAGATGAAAATGTTTAAATATATTTCACTATTTATAATGAAATATATTTATAAATATATTTCGTTAAATATATTTCACATATTTCAGTATAAATTTTAATATTTTACTAGTTTGGAATTTCATTTGTTTCACATACACATTTTTATATAAAGTGCAAAATGCAGATAATTTGCAAATATTCAACTAATATGATAAAAACAAAGTAGCGTAAAATGTATGACTGATTACCACATTTACATAACAAAAGTTGTGTGACTTGGATGTCATGAGAGACCCTGACCTTAACTGATTTACATTACCTCTTTAACAGTTTATCAGTAACATAAGGAGTTAGAAATCTAAAGAAAATAAATGAATATTAAAACTGAGCAATAGAAAACAGAAAAACAATTTTATCTGAATCCTTGAATAATTATTGAAGAGTAAAAATATGATCTAGACAGTTTTTATGTAATTAACATGATAGTGATTGTATCTAAATTCTCACATAACTTTAGCTAATGCATTAGAGAATTGAGAGACTGGAATAAATGTACCGTCTTCTTAATATCTAAACAGTTTTGAAAGATCTTTTTAAAAGATCTCTTTTTACTTAACAAATATAGTATATTTTTAAGTGTTTTGACTCCGTTTTCTTTTTAAAAATTATTTAAAACAATGTACAGTAAGTTCTGCCAGGTATAGAATGTGATGAGTTCGACATATGCATATGTTTCTCTATAAGTATATGCTCATATATGTACAAACCTGTGAAACCATTGCCACTATTGAATTAATAAAACAAAAAGTATCCTTTTGACACTCTGTAATCTGTCTCTTCCTAATATCCCTACCATTCTCAAACAGGAATTTGCTCTCTATCACTATAGATGATGACAATTTTCTGTTTTTAGCTATTATAAACAAAGGTGTTATCAACATTAGTATTTAAGTCTGTGAGAACTCATTTTGATATCTCATTAAATACTTAGGTGATGAACTGAATAAAGGTAAACACTTGGGCTAAACTGTGTGGCAAGAATATGGTTGATTTTTAAGTAATTGACAATATGCTTTTCATGATAATTATACCATTTTACATTTTTATCAAAAGTATTTGAGAGTCCATTTTTAATCATATTCAGTAATAACTATTATAATTAGTGTCTTTAAATTTTTAGCCATTCTAATGGCATGTAAAAGTGCCTCAATGTGGTTTTTATTTTCACTTTTTCCTGAAGATTTGTTGATTTCAGCCTCTTTCCACGTGTTTCCATACATATATTTGTTGAAGTGTCTATTCACATTCTTTGCACATTTTTTTTGTTATTTTCTAATTAGTAAATAATAAAACTCTAAAACTCCTTATATATTAAACAAAATTTTGGAGGATACATATTTTACCATTTTTTTCTCAGTCTGTAATTTGCTTTTTGATTTTCAAAATGATGCCCTCTTAGAAAGAGAACACTTTTTGACATTAATGTTGATGAATTTTAATTTCATTTTTAATCAGTAATTAATAAGTTTTGAATTCTATTTAAGAAATCGCTGACAAATTCAAGGACATTAAGTATTAACTTCTAGAAATTCATATTCTTAGCTATTACCGTTATTTTGTTCCTTAAATTTATGTTGATTATGTTACTTTCTATGCAAGATAAAGAATTGAATTTTTTTCTCCATATTGTTATCTAACTAATCCAGCACTATTTGTTGATAGTGTTATCCATTCTCCTTAAAATTGACTTGGTATCTTTGCCAGTATTAGTGATCATGTTTGGGTCTACTGATGAGCTTTTAAAAAAATTCGATTAAGATACTACCTAAATGTGAGACCAGTCAATATTGACTAACAATTCTTTAGAGGTGAGCTTTGGGGGAACATTTCACCTCTCTCTGGTGTTTTTTCATCAGCCTCCAATAGTTTCATCACATGCACGCAATGATCAGTACTCAACTGAACTCTTGTGGGAGCCTCTCCCCAGATGTTTAGGTTTTTCTGTCTAGCTCCCTTTGGGCAGCCGTCTCAGTAGTACTCCACATATGGAGTTTAGCGACCTCTATCTTCCTAAATATTTAATTCTATTTTAAACACATCAGGATAGCAAGTTTCATTTTATGTTTTTCTGTTGTCCTGTATTGCACCTTGAAAACTCTCTACTCTATAATCTGGGGCAATCATAGATTTATCCTGTTTGTTTTCTTTGTGTCAGGAATAACTGTCCAGGTCTGCCAGTTTTACAAAATTTGAAAGCTGTTGTTTCATACATTTGCTCAACTTTTAATGTGTTTAAGATGGGAAGTTAAATTTGGTTCTAGTTACTTTCTTCCAGTTGAAAGCCACATGTATTAGCGTTCTCCAGAGGGACAGAACTAATTGGATATGGCATATATGAAAGGGAGTTTATTCAGGAAAATTGACTCACATAGTCACAAGGTGAAGCCCCACAGTAGGTCATATGCAAGCTGAGGAGCAAAGAAACCTATAGTGACTCAGTCCAGAGTCCCCAAACCTCAAAAGTAGGGAAGCTGACACTGCAGCCTTCAGTCTGTGGCTGAAGGCCCAAGATCCCCTGGAAAACCACTATTCTAAGTCCAACAGTCCAAAGGTCAAAGAACCTGGAGTATGATGTCCAAGGGCAGAAAGCATCTAGCATGAGAGCAAGATGAGAGTGAAAAATCTCAGCAAGCCAGTTTATCCCACCTTCTTCACCTGCTTTGTTCCAGCCACACTGGCAGCTGATTGGATGTTGCCTACCCACAATGATGGTGGGTCTTCCTCTCCCAGTCCACTGATTCAAATGTTAATCTCCTCTGGCAACACCCTCACAGACATACCCAGGAACAATACTTTACCAGCTACCTAGGCATCCTTCAATCCAATTAAGTTGACACCTAATATTAACCATTACACTTCACTGATTTTTAAGGATCACATATTTTAAATAAAACTATGCTCATAGGCTCAAATGCAAACTTATTTCAGTCAAAATATTGATAAATCTTTAATACCTTATTAGTTATCTTTTTGACATAAAGTAATTGCTTAATACATGTTGAATACATAAATGCCATAAATATATATGAATTAATGAAATGATATGTTGATAATAACAATGCCACTGTTTTTAATGAAGAGGAAAAAGGGGTAAAATTATGATAGGAGTAAGAGGCAAGAAAAAATGAGCATAATTTTGAAACAAAATGGGGAAAATGAGGGAAAATAAATATATAAATTTAGATGTGATAGTTCACAGAGTTCAAGAAGATGCTCAAACAGACATCTGGCCCTATACAGACAGAGGTGCCAACTTGCATTTGAAATATATTACAAATTTGTATCATTACAAATCCAGTTGATAGCACTGAGAATATAATCTAAAATTATTTAAAAATAGTTTTTAGAAAAAAATGTATTCTTACAAGTTACAGGAGAACCAAAATTATATACAAATTTATCTGACATTTCCATATTAGAAATGAATCCAGAAGTTTGTGTCAAAAATCTTTATATTTGAATAAGAAAATATTTTTAAACTTATCTCGATGAAATGAATTATTGAAGGCAAATTTTATAGGCCTGTTGCTATAATGAAGGAATATGTTACTGTGCAAACTGCCAGTCTTTGATTAGTTGAAGTTGACCTAGATCTTTGTGATACTCAAAACTGGCACAATTCTTGAGTGTAGTGCTAAATTCAATGTTGCTGGTAGAGATATACCAGCTTAGTCATCTGTCACAAATTCACTCGTATGTCACTATTATTAGAAACCACTGATTCACCTAGCTGTAAGTCAAAAGGTAATTTGATACATGATAGGTTGTGATGGGACATGAGAGAATCAGTTTTTATTTTGGATACAGGACGTATCAGATATTAAACTGATAAGAACAGATACTACAATTGATCTTAGCCAAAAGGCTGTAACATGGCTAGCCTAACAGAACCTGAGAAATGCCACTTTGTAAAAGACAAAGCTGTTCTTAAAATAAGTTGTAATGGCTTCCCCATTTGCTTTGCAATAACTGCTGACCTTGGCTTCTATGAAAAGTGTGTGCTTCTGCTTATCAGTAAGTGCTGAAACGTTGCTTGCCCTGCATCCCCTCACCCTGAAACCAGGATGTGGTTTTTCAGCTTAGAAACCCCTCTCCCCCTGAACTCGGGGCCACGGGTTGGAGAGACGCGAGTTCTCCGTGGTCACTGGCAATAAATGACCCTGCAATTTGACATACTTTTGTCTTGGTGTTGAATTTCTATGCTCGGTCAAATACAACAAGGCCAAGAAGCGATCTGCACCTGCAGGTGATATGGAGGTCACAATCTCATCCTTGGAATGCAGAATAAGCCACAGATGTTCATAGCTTTACAATTTCTAGATTTCATTACTACAATTCACTGAGTCCACAAACTGGAACTACTCACTCAGTGACTTCTGCTTGTATGGGATGAAGTGGATCAACAATTTAAAATTGGCTATTGATGGTAACACTTCAAATATGATTTCATACACATTGCCTCTACTTTAGTGACACTCCACCATCATTTCTAAAGGCCAAGTACAGAACCTGCAATAATACAGTTGAAATACTCCATGAACCTTTAAATAAAATAGAACGAGGCAGCAAAGCTTTCTTTTAATCACATACTTTACTGCATATAAGACAGTAGTATATATGCATATAGAAGTAGGCACAAATGTTTAGCTCATTTCTTAATTAGAATGATTCTGTTAATTTGCCCTTATTTCTTCCATATTAAGATTTTAAAACTGAATAATAACATGACAAACAATACTGGTAAGAAAATGCCATTGCAAAGTTGTAGGTGATTGACTTAAAAATCAAACTCGAGAATCTTGTCAAGAGAATGGGTACATGCAATTGTTATTATTCTGGCCACAGATTCAATTCTTTGAAATCATAGGATTTTAAAAATGTTCCTTTTTCTATTATAGTTATATCATAGTAAGGTAATTTTTATTTATCCACTTTATGCCATTTTATATTATAGAATGTGTTACGTAATATTTATCACAATAAATTTATTTTAGGTAAACAAAAAAAAACCCTTTATATATGAATTAGAACTGAAAAATATTTTTGTTCTTCCACAAAGATAAGTAAAATTTTAGATAGAAGTCACATTCAAAGGGTAATGCTTTTCCTGAAAACCATGAGTCAACTATCATTGCTATCATTGTAATTAAAACACTTCTTTTACTATTAAAGAATTTTAAAATACTAGAGAAAGTCATTATCATTACTAGGTATATATCCAAAAGAAAATTAATGGTTCTACCAAAAGACATATGCACTCATATGTTAATTGCAGCACTGAACGGCAAAGACATGGAATCAACCTAGGTGCTCATCAGTCATGGATTAGACAAAGCCAATGTGGCACATACACATCATGGAATACTACACAGTCATAAGAAGTGAAATCATGTCCTTTGCAGCAACATGGATGCAACTGGAGGTCATTATCCTATGTGAATTAACACAGGAACAGAAAGTGAAATACCTCATGTTCTCACTTAAAAGTGGGAACTAAGTATTGAGTACACATGGACATAAAGATGGCAACAGTAGGCACTGGAGGAGGGAGAACAGAAGAGGGTGGCAAGGGCTAAAAAAATGGTTGGATACAAAACTCACTACCTGTTGATGGAATTATTTGTACTACAAACATCAATGTCACTCAATACAACAATGCAACAAACCTGCATATGTACCCCCAAACTAAAATAAAAGTTGAATTCATAACAAATGAATGAATAAATACACTTTTTCTGTTAGGTTTAAAATAACTGAAATGCAAGGAAAATAACATGGAAGGGAAGAAAATGGAAGTAGTATTCATTGTCTTTAGATATCTCTCCTCTTTTGCTTATTGCTCTACAGATCTTCTTCAAAATAAGAGAGATTATTTGGTGATGACTCAGGCAGACCTAGAATGAGACTTTTTGAGGGATAGGAAATATGTTAGAATGGACAAGATATGGGTTGGATAAAGAAGGCTTGAGATAGATGTGCTTCCAGGAGTTAGATATTTCTTTTCCAAATGAAAGTAGAGAATTTGACCATTAATATTAGAGTTCACCCATATCTATGGGTAAGCAAAAAGAAATTAACTTGTAGATATTTATTGTCAGGCTGAATAACTTCAGGGTTGTTCTACGTGATGGTCAGGTTGATGGAAAAAAGGGTCAACTCCTGGGAGATGGAGTGCTATAGGGCCAGGGTGTCATGACCAAAAACAGAAAAATAAAAGACTGGATCGATATAGTGGTCATTAATAAAATGTTTCAACTTGACAGAAAAGCAAATGCACAGCCTAGAAACTAATTCTGAAAATTTTCTGACTCGTTAGGTATGAAGCTAAGAATCATCTTCATACCTTAATTATAACTGGCTCAGTTATCTGGGGGAACTCTTCCTGTAGGATAAACTACTTTAGAGCCTAATTGTTTAGAAATCTTAAAGAAGACTGGAATGAAAAACTTTTAGTATTAATTTTTAATAGGAAATTCTAATGAAATTATACTCCATCATAGTATTGCGTTTAAATTTGCCTTTGAAATCTATCTAGAGATGAAAATAAAGAGAAAAAAGAGGGAAAGATTAAACAGTGTTATTTATGGCAAATGCTTGACATGCGGGAGATTAATCTAGGACACTGAATGGCCCTTTTATCTTATCAACAAATACATGAGGTGAGGCCAACAATTCCCTTCTTGCTCTGATAAAACTGAGGCTCAGTAAATTTAAGTAACTTGACTATATCACATTTACAGGAATGTCATATTCACTATATGAACCAAGGTTTGTCTGACAAGCTCTGAGGAGAAAATTCATGAGCTTTCAGACACATTAACACATCTGACGTGCCGTTTCTCAAAGCACGCTTTTTTCCAACATTACCGATCCATGCTAGATTGGCTTTTAAAAATGTGTGTGAGTTACATTTTATCACATGAAAATGTATTCCAATTTTCTGCAAACCATGAGCAGTAGAATTAAGCAATGACAAAAAAACTTTTTAAGAGCTAAGGGGACTGAGCAGTGTTAATAAATATATGACTTTTTCATTTTATTGTGGCTGGAGACACAACTTTCAGATGCATCATTGAATTACATTCTCCAAATTACAGAAAGAGATCATGTATGTTGTATATCAACTAATTTTAATAGCTAAAATATATTTAATGTGTCGGTATCATAGACATAGATGTATCAATTATTACTAGTTATTTTTAATATTATTTACAGAGATTTTATTAGAAAAGCATATGATGGCTAATTTAGACATTTTGAAAAGTTACATAAAAAATAATAAAAATAGCATAATTTTGCTACCTAAACCAGTAGTCAGCAGGCTATAGTCTCCTTGGCAAACCCAGCTGTAGCCTGTTTGTATTAATAAATTTTATTGGAACACAGATAAGCCCATTTATTTTTGTTCTGTGTATACCTATTTTCATGCTACTGTGGTAGAACTGGATACCGACTACACCAGCTGGCCTGCAAAACCTAAAATATTGGTTGGCTTGCCCTCTACAGAAAGAATGCCTATTCCTGACCCAGAGGATAATGCTTTTTACAACTGACTCTAATATTTTGCTATTTCCCTGAGCATCATATATGTTTCCAGTTAACTGGAAGATAATTATGGAAGATAGCTATAAAATGAGAAAATCCGTAATCATTGTCCAAAATCCTAGTTATTTTTAATATATTTGTGAGAAGATGTAGTTAACAGAAGAATTTTCTGTTTAACCTGTAGTTTCATTCATTTATCTAATACCTGTTGTTTGCATAAACAGTACCAAGGTCTGTGCTAGGTGCTGGGACTACTATAACTCAGTTTTGAAGTTTTTAATTTAATATACTTATTAGACATCCAAGTGAAATTATACAGTATATAATTAGGTAAATGAGTTTTGAATTTAAATGAGAAGTTCTAGAAGATTATTTTTATTATATTATCTGCTGTTCCTTCCATTGGTGAGAGAAAGATTTCCCCTCTATGGTTATATGGATGGCCAACTAGCAATAGTCAACATGGGGAAGATGAAATAGACAGCAGTGTATCAGACACTTAAACTCAGCTTTGGGGAGGAAATCCAGGTAGGAAGGAGATCTACTTTGGGCCAATTAGAAGGAAACCCAGGAATTATTCCCATAAAATTGATAATAACTTATGCCATCTTTATCTCCCTTGATATGAATAATAAATCCATAATCACTCCACTTTTGACAGTCAAGTAGTTAAAAAATCTACACAGTGAGTACCTGTGACCAAGAAGATACACAGAGAAAGTTGAAACTGATCATGTTGAGAATCTCAATGTATTCCCTAAGTTTTGCTTGAGACACAGCATTTCAATGAAGGCAGGGATAGGGTTCCATTATTGGTTAAGCCCATTTGTAATTTGATTTTCTGTTACTCACAGATTTAAGAGTTATTGAGAAGCTGCACTCTTCTACTTCCAAACTTTAACTTCTTCACAGAAGGCAATTTCAGAATTTAGACAAGCAAATACTTGTTACATATTTTAAGGAACAATAAGTACTGAGGTTGCAAACAGGTTCTATGGACCTTTGTCAACAGGAGACAGCTGATCACAAATGCGCGGAAAGGTAGAAAAATGACAGTGTCTGACCGTCCTACCCTCTGAGTCAGCAAATTGTTTTCCCAGTATGTTTCTACTCTGGCCCTTGTTTAATAAAACCTCTTGCTCCTTACAGCTCCCTGCAGTAATATTTATTATTTAAAGTTCTTGTCTTCACCTTAACAAGTCTTGGTTTCTGCTTTGAAATAATCTCTTAAATATTCATATGGATTGTACATGTTTTTCAGCTGTCAATATTATTTGCTATACACTTTATAATAAAAGATTTTTTGTGTGTTTTCTACAGGTAATTTTTTTAGACATTCCTGCCTAAAAACCCAAAATTATTTGGAATTTGGTTTTATAAATAATGTGAGATTGAGATATGGCATATTTTTTCTTCTAAGCTCATAACTTAAGAGTTCAAACTTCCTTTTCCAGATGATTTGAAAATGGTGCATTTTTAATATGGTAAAAACCTAAACATCATATGTATTTCTCCCAAATTTTATATTATATTTATCTATTCATTGTCCCTTATGAGAAAATGTCACCTTTAACTACTATAGGTTTTTACCACATATGGGATACAGTATAATTAAACATATTTAAAAATATTATATAAATTCTCACTTTCTTATTTTTTCTCATGAAATTTAAAATTGATTTGCCAATTTACTTTCAGTTGCATTAAGTGCATACATAATTTTGTCCAGTCTCAAATGGTTTGCATCACTGCTTATCCTATTTTAAAAGTGTGAAACTTTTATGGTTTTCTTAATATGAACTTTTGTAATTTCTTACAAAGTTTATTTCTACATAACTTAAAGTTTTATAACTTCTGTGACTGGGATTTGATTTTCATTATATTTCCTAATTAGTAATTTCTGTTACATAGTCAAGCTATTGATTTTTGCTGATCTATTTAAAGAATGCCTTACTAAAATCCAGGTATTCTAATGACTCTCCTAAGGTTTTCAAAGTAGATAAATCTTATATAATATAATGCTTTTGTTCTAATACATATAACTCAAGTAAAAGCTTGAAAAAATGATTTTAAAGAGCAGCCATGAATGTGACTCTTTATATCTAACTGTATTTCTGCATGTCTTAAATATTGATATTTATGTTCACTTTCATACTTCTAAACACATTCAATAAATATACTTTTGATTCATTTATCTCAACTTCTTTTTTTAGTTTTATTATTTACATCACATTTGGCAAAAATAATGTGATTTTTTTTCATTTTAAGAATTTACATGATAAAATATTAAAATGGTTTCTAGTATTAAATATTTTAATATTAAAATATTAAAATGGTTCCTGGTGTTACTGAAATCTACCAATTCCATTCCTGCCTCATCACTTTCTTTGGGTAGTGATGGTCTCAACTTGTTAGTATTTTGTTAACTTTTTTTTTTTAACAAAATGCATTGATTAATTTTACACACTATTTGTCCTTTTCCTTTCAATTTTGTCTGATAATGGCAACAGAATTCTGTACAATGCAAACTGTAGAACACATTTGATAATACTATGGGCTTTGTATTTACACGTTTCGGTATTTGAATCCCAGTTGTGTCATTTTCTAGCTTGATTGTCTTAGGTAATGTATTTTATTCTACGTTTTTCTGTTTCTTCATATTATAAATACGGAACCCCATAGAGTTTGGCGATGATTAAGTAAGGTAAGAGAAAAGGCAAGCAAACCAGCTATCCCAAAGGCTGGAACCTCAACGTTAGTCAATAAATATCAAATATGAGATAATGGTACAAATCCTGTCTCTTGATTTGTCGTTTCTTATGTTTAGATGGTATTTCTAAGTAGATAGATTTTTTTTGTTTGTTTTTTGTTTGTTTTTTTCTGAGACGGAGTTTCGCTCTTGTTACCCAGGCTGGAGTGCAATGGCACGATCTCGGCTCACCGCAACCTCCGCCTCCTGGGTTCAGGCAATTCTCCTGCCTCAGCCTCCTGAGTAGCTGGAATTACAGGCACGTGCCACCATGCCCAGCTAGTTTTTTGTATTTTTAGTAGAGACGGGGTTTCACCATGTTGACCAGGATGGTCTCGATCTCTTGACCTCGTGATCCACCTGCCTCGGTCTCCCAAAGTGCTGGGATTACAGGCTTGAGCCACCGCGCCCGGCCCCAGTAGATAGATTGTTAAGAGTGGGAAGGGAGGAACATGCACACCATATTAACACAAAGGCAATCTTCTGGCTCGGACTGTTCTTTACTACTGTTCTTAAAGAAAATGTTCATTCTGCTGCAGCTAACTAGCCTCCATCTTTTACACCAAATACTATTCCACGCCATGGAAGTGCTATGCAATAACTCTCCCCAGTAGCACCTTATACCACTTAAAAGCCTTTAAAATCTCTAATCTGAAGGTGTCACAGTAAAGAAATGTAAACACTTAGGAAAACAAAAATGTAATTACCTGATGAAGTCATCTATGTCCATGGAACGGGCCCGTTTGTCACTAAAGCCTGTGCTGGTTAGGATTTGCTGTATTTTATCTGCTATGCTGAAATCTTCTGGTATTATCTATCAATATAAGATTAGAATAAATGAACGACATATCTTAAAAAAAAAAAAAGCCTCATACTTTTTCTAGAACATTTTGAGGGATCCTCTTTTCCAAATGTAGACCAAAAAAGAAAGCTACAATATTTCAGGCACCCATCAGCTTGTTAGAAAGAAGTCATCACAACTGGTATAGTCGATTTCTCTATTGAAAAGGTTATTCTCCCTCATCTACAGCTTCCATCAATTAGCATGAGTAATGCCTCTATTCATTACTTGTCATGATGTTATTTACCATATCAAGCAACACGAGACATTTAACTTTCCCAATCCAACTTGGTTGTCATGGCTGGCCCTACTTTTTATTATTCTTTATTATATACATTTAAGGTATACAACATGATGTTTTAATATATATGTATACACATAGTGAAATGATTACTACAGTCAAAGAAATTAACATTCCATCATCTCACATAGTTACCATTTTATGTGCATGATAAAAATACCTAAAATACATTATTTGATTGAATTTCCAGTATATAATCTAATATTACATAGCATTATAATATTATTATATAACAGGTATATGTCCACTCTGAAGTCTAGATGTGCTTCCTAGAGATGCTTCAGGGAATGTAATAATCCCCAATTCTGAAGCAATCCTTGCATTCTGAGAGAATGGATTTGCTGGCAAATCTTCCATTGCCTTCCTTTATATTCAGAAAATCACGTTAGTTGACCTGCCTTCAATTTTACAGATACATAATAACTGTACATGGTTATGAAATACACGATTTTTAATACATGTAATGTGTGATGATTAAATCAGGCTCTTTAAAGTATCCATCACCTCAGACATTTATTTCTTTGTGTTGGGAATATTTCAAATTTTGTTTTGAAATATGCAATAAATTGTTAACTACAGTCACTCTGCTGTCCTATCAAACACAGGAAGATATTACTTCTATCTAACTGTGTTTTTGTACCCATTAACCAGCCTTTTTTCATTACTCCCCAATCCTGGATTCTGTTAACCCATCTTATTATTCTTTATTTCCATGAAATCAATTTCCTTAGCTCCCAAATATGAATAGGAACATGTGATATTTGTCTTTGTGTGCCTGGTTTATATCACTTAGTATGATGATCTCCAGTTTATCCATGTCTCTGCAAATGACAGGATTTTGTTTTTATATGACATGGCTTCAGTTTTTATTTCACTTTCAATATTAATGAGATATGTTCTTTAATGACTATCTTCATTTTCTTTTTAAAAGTACTGTTGTGAATTATTTTCTCTTATATATTCCATGTGTGATTTCTACAGGGAGCAGATTGGTGGATAATTAATACATTTTCCATCCTCATCTTACTGAGAGTCATCTTTATCTTTGAACCAACAAATACTCCTTCATATTTTATTATTACAATTACTAGGTCATGATGCGATTCCTCAGTCAGCAATAAAGAAAACTAAGTAACATCTGAGATTTCAGCATCTGCTCTACCCAATTTAATTTCTCCTTCATAACAATTTAGGGAGAAGTCTATTATATTTTAGAATAGTTAGAGAACAGCTGCTGTAAAAAGAAATATGCCTATCAAAGTTATATCCTGATGTTAAATTAGCCTGTTACCTGACTTGCGTTCTGGTCCTGAAAAACTATAAAGACTATACCAGTGACTCTATTTGAAGAAGCACACGTATACATATTATACCCCATCATAATAATCAGTAGAGGAGAAGATAACACAAAATGAATGCTCTATAAATATATCTAAAGGCATTTATGGAATGGTGAGTAGAAACATAAATTAGTAAAATATATTTATAATATAAATATTTCTAAATATGTAAGGCACAAAATCAGCCATAGAATCACAGCATTGTAGTAATGTGCAGAGGAGGCAAGAAGAAAAGAAAGCTGATGGAGTTTTTGATATGTATGTGTGTATGTGTGTGTGTGTGTGTGTGTGTGTGTGTATGTAAATATACCACATATATGTAAATATACCATATATATGTATATTTAAGAATTTTCAGGAAATATGTAGTTATTGGTACCCACACAGGTAGGTAGTCTGAGCTACCTACCAAATGTTTAACATTAATGTTAAAGAAGTTATAGAGTGTATATATATATATATATATATATATATATATATATGTTTCATATATGTGTTTGTAATAAAATGTCTATAACATGTTTTACCATAATATGGTATGTATTTAAATTAATTAATAAATTGTGCTCAGAGTTCATTAAGTGTACTAAATTGTGCTGAGAGTTCATCCATTATCAACAGAAGTTCTGCAGTAGAGGCCTACAGACTCTTTCTTAGCTCCACAGCATGTTTAGTGTGTGGGATTCCCTTAGGATTTTCCTTTAATGGAAATGAATATTAAATATAATGGAATGACCTATTTGCTGATTAAACTGAAATATTTTCTCTAACATTTGGCAAATCCATCAGTTTTCTTTTTTATTGTTATGTAAGTTCAATACCAAAATCTTTTTAGAGTTAGTTACACCAAATTTGATTTAATACACATCACATATAAACTTTCATTGGTTGTTCATTTATGTGCTTATTACTTATTCTACCTGTTGTTTTCATTTTTACAAAGTAGTTTACCCCATTCATGGATTTTCTGTTTTGTATTAAAGCTCTAAGTAGCAGCCTGTTAGGGAGAGTGTGGAGTAAAAACTCCTTCAGCCAATACTCTCCCAGTTACCTGAGCAGTTTTATTTTGGAGATATTCTCCAATTCAGAAGCCCTATGAAAATTGTCTGTTATTTTCATAATCTGTGCAAATAGCTACTCTTCTAATTGATGATTTTCATACATAAAAAATCCAGTATGGATTTCATGTATAAAAAACCATGATTTTTTTATGTATGAATCACCAATTAGAAGAATAGTTATTTGCACAGATTATGTGATTGCTAAGAAATGAATTACTGAAAATTTTTAACCAAATTTGGGGACAAATTCAGAAAAGAAAAACATCAAAAGCAAAAAATTACAAGAGAAAAAAATCTGATACTTCATATTCATGAATATCACGAGAAAAATAATACTTCAAGGTTTTGTATAGGGACCATTTTCCAAGGAAAAGAGTCAAAGTATTTATTTCCAAAACTTGATCTCTCTTTTCTCCTATATCTAGAATCATAGAACAGGATACCTTGCCTATATATTCTAAACTTAATTCCATACAAACTGTGTAACACATTTTATCATACTGACTTTTTTTTCTATGTTAAATACCTGCCAAGCTGCTTGTCACTTCTGGATATTTTCATTCAATTCAAAAACCATTTTCCTGGTCTTTCACATATCTGGCTTCTCTCATGAGTCAAGATTCACAGCTAGGTCCACTTCCCAGAAAGGCCTTCCCCAAATACATTACGTATCTTAAGGTACTCCATGACAGCTAATATTTATTTTACTTTGAAAAAATATATTCATTTATGTGTTTTCCTTTATTATTACTATTATACTTTAAGTTCGGGGTACATGTGCATAACATTCATGTTTGTTACATAGGTATACATGTGCCATGGTGGTTTGCTGCTTCCATCAACCCATCATCTACATTAGGTATTTCTCCTAATACTATCCTTATAGTTCATCTCCAATAGAATGGAGGCACGCAAGGCATACATTTCTCTGGTTTCTGATTTAAGCAAATGACCGAAGGACATGGTGCTGAATGCATATGTGTTGAATGCATAGATGGATAAATGCAAAGAAGAATGATGTCAAGACAAAGTGTTTCTGAGGAAAAGGTAATAGTTACAAAATCTGTCAGCAAAGTAAAAATTAATACAATTTAAATAAACTTACTATTTAACACTTATAAATTAAAAACTTACTATTTAATCCTTATAAATTAATATGGATTAAATAATAAGCTTACTTAAATTTATTAAATTTAAATTTTATTACATTAAATTTAAATTTTATTAATTTAAATTTATTAAATTTAAATTTTATTAAATTTAAAGAAACTTATCAATACTTATAAATTAATCCAATTTAAATACACTTATATAATTTATTATTCATTCTACTGTTAAAACATTTGAAAGTTTTTTCCATTTGATGTGATTACTAGGACAGCTATGAAAAATTTCTATGTATAAATATTTTTGTACATGTATATAAGCATTTTACTTTAGTATAATTTTTAAGAATATACTAACTTGTACATAATACACTCTTTTTTTATTATACTTTAAGTTCTGGGATAGGCATGCAGATGGTGCAGGTTTGTTACATAGGTATACACTTGCCATGGTGGTAGTTTGCTGCATCCACCACAGTTTGCTGTCATCTACATTAGATATTTCTCCTAATGCTACCCCTCCCAAATCTCCCCACCCCCTGCTATTCCTCCTCTAGCACTCCCACCCCCCAGGCCCCAGTGTGTGATGTTCTCCTCCCTGTGTCCATGTGTTCTCATTGTTCAACAACCACTTATGAGTGAGAACATGTGGTGTTTGGTTTTCTGTTCTTGTGTCAGTGTGCTGAGAACGATGGTTTCCAGTTTCATCCATGTCCCTGCAAAGGACATGAACTCGTCCTTTTTCATGGCTACATAGTATTCCATGGTGTATAGGTGCCACATTTTCTTTATCCAGTCTATCACTGATGGGCATTTGGGTTGGTTCCAAGTCTTTGCCATTGTTAACAGTGTCACAATAAACATATGTGTGCATGTGTCTTTATAATAGAATGATTTATAATCCTTTGGGTATATACCCAGTAATGGGATTTCAGGGTCAAATAGTATTTCTACTTCTAGATCCTTGAAGAATCGCCACACTGTCTTCCACAATGAGTGCACTAATTTACACCCCCACCAACAGTGTCAAAGCTTTCCTATTTCTTCACATCCTCTCCAGCATCTGTTGTCTCCTTATTTTTTAAGGATCACCATTGTAACTGGCATAAGGTGGTATCTCAATGTGGTTTTGATTTGCATTTCTCTAATGACCAGTGATGATAAGCTTCTGAATAGTTTAACAATTGTGATTTTCCCATTGTGAACCCAAATATGACATTGAAACACAATAGAATATGAAGCTATCAAGCCACATTTAATGTCTAGTTTTACCAACTGCATCTAAACACTTTAAAGCTGCATATTACTGCTATTATCATTACTACTACTGATACTACAGTTATTTCTGTATTGCCAGCTGCACTGTGCTTACAAGCTCCTCAATGGATATACTTCATTTTTAAAGCAAGTTCTATGATCAAAGTATCTGAATAAAGAAAATGAATAAATAAAATGTAACTCCCCTGCATCACTTTTAGACTATAAGATAGTTCATTTGTACATGTTTATAGACCAGAAGAAAATTGTTTTCTCCAGTGAAATTCTATGTATGGCAGTAATTAATTTCAATGGAAAAATCTGCTGGTAAATTGCCAAATCATTCTTATTCGAAAATGACATCAATATTAAATTATTGTATGAAAACCTATGCACCAGAAAAATTATTAACCCTTAAATGTTCTCAGCTTTAAAGATAAATAAATTCTTTCTGACTGAAGCGTGTTTCCAACCAGTGACTAGAAAGACAGGACAGGGTTTTCCTCATTAAATAAAGGCATTTACAAAGACCAAGGCATGTCATTAGACCTCTATTATTTTACTCTTTTATTCAGCAATTGTTAAAGTTTGTAACACACTAGGAGTTGTTCTGAGAGTACAAAATGAAGTCTCAAAAATAGACCTAGATGTGAGACATGCATAAGGAGAAACTGCACTCAATTTGGGCAATTACAGTAATGTGTGGGCAAATCCATAGTGGGTGAGTCTGTAATTGACCAGATACTGCCTTTGCTTATCAACCTTGTGTTTGAAAAAACAAAGAATACTTCCATCTTTCACTTGCAGAAGCAAATTTTCGCAGGAAAAATACATAGCTAAGTAAGGTGGTTAAATTAAACTAGTTACTATTGACATGTTTAGAAAGAGGAAAACACTTGCATTTCCATAAGCAATTATTTGTTAATTTTAGAATTAGAGTATTTAGATAAAAAGTGAAGACAAAGCATTTTTTACAAAATGTCAAAATTCTGAGAATATTTAAAACAAATTTAATTAAGAGCTGAGATGGACATACATAACACAAGATACACATTGTTAGTATCCTTTATATAAAAGTATATCTGAACATAAGCCATATAGAGAAATACTAATATTAAAGTCATTTTGGAAATAAATTAAGACAGATTGATTATGAAAGCTGATTTACAAGAATTGTGAGAATTGTAAAGTCAACTGCAGATTCAAAGCATACTATCAGGAAGGAGGAAACAATCCAGCTTGCCTCTCTGGAGGGGCTCAACTCTCTCGAGTACAGCTGCCCAATTTTCTCTTTCTTCTGAAATAAGATAGCTTCTGGTTTTGAAGTAAGAAAAGAGAAATGTGTGCAGAACTTTGTTCTCAGAATAAGCACTTTTGGTTTGGATCTTGCTATAGTTTGAATGTGTCACCAAAAGTTTATGTGTTTAAAACGTAATCCCCAATGTAACAGTTCTGTGAGGTGACATGTTGTAAAGGTGATGAAAATTCTGTTCTTATGAATGGATTGCTGCCACTATCTCAGAAGTGGGTTCTTGATTTTTAAAAAAAGAGTTTGGCCACCTTCTCTTCTCTCTCTGTCTCTTACACTCTCTTGCTTTTCTGCCTTTCATCATGGGATGACACAGGATAAAGGTACTTACCAGAGGTGGCCCCTCAATCTTGGACTTCCTAGACACTAGAACAATGATCCAAATAAACTCTCATTCTTTATAAATTTGCCTGTCTCAGGCATTCTCTTACAGTAATACAAAATGAACTAAGACAGTTCTTCCTACTTTTATATTCCAATATGCATGCAGAGAGAAAAAATATCTGCCTGGCTCTCTTTCATACTCCAGCCAGATTTGCTGTTAAACGATGACCTACCAGTATACTTCCCATTTAGACAGATGGAATATGTCCTGCTAAATATGTTTTTTTTTTTTTGTCAAGGTAAGAACTCTCTAGTATCACACACTTAGTAAATATTATTAGCATTTACAAATAGGTCCATCTTTTAAGCTTTTCATTGCCTACAGAGTCCCCTAGGAAGATGCATGCTACTAAATCTTTCTCAATTTTACAAGAAGATGCTCAAAACTTTAATCAGCATGTTGAAAAAAAAATCTTGCTTCATTAACAAGTAATCACAAATTACAACAATAATTTTCTAATATCAACTATTAAATTAATTATTTTTGTCTTTTATTAAATTATGACCCCATTTCAGATTTCAGTGCAATGCTGGAAAACTATTTTACAATTTGGATAAAGATTGTTAAAAATTATCCTAAGACTTAACCTGATGTTCTTACTCCTAAAATGTTACTAAAGATAATTATCAGTGAATTTGTGAATAATGACAAAACAGCCCAACACGATCTTAACATTAATGTGTCAAAAATTAAAGAATGGCTAAATATATTGTTTTTATACAAAAATAAATTTTTCTAACATATAAAATGTTTTGGAGACTTACTGACCCAAGGGTTTACTCATGGTATCACTTGTAGCAAAACCCTTAAAAAGTCTCATAGCTTTAAGTCAGTAGTTCATCTGACCTGAAAGTTATCTAATTAAATACAAAAACATTGAAATATGCTAAAATATCTCTAATTATGCATTCAGTAGAAATAATGTGTCAAACAATTGTAGAATATTAATATAAAATTGCTAATTCCATACATGATAAGCTATTAGTTAGGTTATAAAAAATTACAGTCCTATTAGAAATTGCTTATAAGATTAACATTTTAAAAGTATACAAAAGTGCACATAAGATAATTAGGTAAAATAACTTTAAGATAAAATTACATGATATCTTTATAAAAATTGCATATTAGAAAAAAATGGATAATTTTCTAGATACATGTAAATTATCAAATGTCACATCATTATACCAGTAATATCATAATTGTTATTACATATAGAAGATATCCCAACTCTTCTATGCAACATTTTAATTAATCTACATAATAGATGTTATAAAATAAGGTGACATCAGTGTTAAGTGATCTTTTATCACCATCTTTGGAAAGTGAAAGAAATGAAATATATTGCCTATGTGTTTTTTATTGTTAAAAGTTTCTTTTACAGAAGCTTATAAAAGAGCGACATTAATACATATGCTAAATGATTATGTAAATTCTATTGTTAAAAGAAATCAGCTCTCCCAATAAATTTGAATAAGCCTGTAAATTATTAGAGGTAGAATTTTCCTTTCTTGTATATCAGCTTTATAAAACTTACTTAATCAGCATAAGAAAAAAACTTATCTGTATCCTTAGAAAAGTTTTATCTCATTTTATTTGTTTCATAAACAGGCAATTTGTAAAATATGAATCAAAAAATAAACATGGATTTAATTTATAAAAGGTAGTAAAAATATATTTTAAATACCAACTTTCCATCAGATCTTATATATTGTTCTTTAAATACAAGAAATGTTTAAAGACATCTATCTAGATAAGTAAATGTATAATATCACTATTTTAGATAAATCACTCTATACATTTAAACAAGAACATAAATGTTCTTGTTTGCTCTTAAAACTCTTGTTTGCTCTTAAAACTCTTAAAATGCTCTTGTCAGCTCTTAAAACCTATTTGTATACAAGGCCTGAAAAAATATGATCATAAGAAGACCTAAAGTTTCATAACAATATTCAAAATACCAAGATTCTAATCTGAAATCATTCATCACCAAGAATCAGTTCTGTCAAATTGAATGAGAAAAGAAAACAGATGGATGCCCACAATAATATTATAAAGACATTAGAAGTATTTGGCAAAGACTCTATAGCAGTCATTATATGTATGCTCTAACAACAAATCACGTATTTGAAATAAATGTAAATATAATTATACTAAATAAAAATTCTGAAGAAAGTAAAATATGAAGAAGAATAAAAATTAAACTTTGAAGGCCGGGCGCGGAGGCTCAAGCCTGTAATCCCAGCACTTTGGGAGGCCGAGGTGGGTGGATCATGAGGTCAAGAGATCGAGACCATCCTGGTCAACATGGTGAAACCCCGTCTCTACTAAAAAATGCAAAAAATTAGCTGGGCATGGTGGCGAGTGCCTGTAATTCCAGCTACTCAGGAGGCTGAGGCAGGAGAATTGCCTGAACCCAGGAGGCAGAGGTTGCAGTGAGCCGAAATTGCGCCATTGCACTCCAGCCTGGGTAATAAGAGTGAAACTCAGTCTCGAAAAAAAAAAAAAAATTAAACTTTGAGGACTGAATAATATTATGACAAAGGCTAATATAAAAAATTTAGTGGAAAGTCTCAAGAACGTAATATATTGAACTTAAAAAAGAATCAGTGATCTTCGAGATAGATCTACAGATTGTCCCTGACTTACAATGGTTTGACTTACAATTTTTTTACATTACCATAGTATGAAAGTGATACACATTCGGTACACTCCTTGACTTATAATGAGGTTACATTCAGATAAATCTACTATAGATTAAAAATATTATAAGTTAAATTATGTTATTTTCAACTTACTATGGATATATCAGGATGTAATTCCATTATAAGTCAAGGAACATTTGTACAGAAATTATCCCACCTGAATTGTAGAGAAGAAACGCACTAAATAAAAATGAATAGCAACTCCGGGATATGTGAGACTTAATAAAATAATAAGTATTTGTGTAGTTTAAGAACAGAAAAAACGGGATAGATCAAAAAAGTATTTTAAAAAATGGCTGAAAAACTCAATATGTGAGACTATAACAAAATATTAAGCATTTGTGTAAGTGAATTTCTTTAAGAAAAGAAAAAAATACAAAGGATGGATTTGGATAAAGATTTTGAAAAATGGCTCAAAATTTTCCAAAGTTTGCCAAAGACATAAAACAATACATTCAATAAATTCAGATTGACACCTGACATGGTTAATACTGAGTGTCAACTTGATTGAATGAAGGATGCAAAGTATTGTTCCTGGGTGTGTCTATAGGGGTGTTGTCAAAGGAGATTAACATTCAAGTCAGTGGACTGCAAGAGGCTGACCCATCCTCAATGTAGGTTGGCATCATCTAATCAGCCGACAGCGTGACCAGAATAAAGCATGCAGAAAAAGGTGAAATAAGACTTGCTCAGTCTTCCAGCCTTCATCTTTCTCCCATGATGGATATTCCTGCCCTCAAATATCAGACTCCAAGTTCGTCAACTTTTGAACAAGATACTTGAGAGCAGAACATACACCAGTGATTGCCAGGGGCTCTTGGACCTTCTGCCACAGACTGAAGGCTGCAGTGTCAGCTTCTCTACTTTTGAGGTTTTGGGACTTAGACTGGCTTCCTTGCTCCTCAGCTTGAAGACTGCCTATTATGGAACTTCACCTTGTGATCATGTGAGTCAATTCTCATAATAAACTCCCCTTAATATATACATCGATCCTATTTGTTATGTCCTTTTATGGAACTCTAATACAACACCTCAAATTTCAATGAAGGAAATAAAACACAAAACGAATAATTCCAAAACAATCTGTGCCAAGTTACACCATACTCAAACTTCCGAAACCTAAAGACAACAGAAAAAGTCTTGGAAAATCAGTGTGATGTGAATGATGAAGACCTTCAGAGATGTCCACATTTTAATCCTTAGAACCTGTGAATATCTTACCTTATGTAGTAAAAGTTACTTTGCAGATATAATTGCATTAAGAATACTGACTGGAGAATGTCACACTGTTTTATCTGGCTTTGCCCAATACAATAATAAACATCTATACAAGAGAGAAGCAGGAACGTCAGAGTCATGAACGGAAGTATAATGAAAGCAGATGTGGGAGCAATGCCAATTTTGGAAAGGGCTCAAGTGCCAAGGAACATGGGTAGTTTCTGGGAAGCTGGAAAGGACAAATACACAGATTTTCCTCAATATGCCCTTTAGAAGAAACACAGATTTTGTAAACTACTTAGGATTTCTGACCTCCAATATTGTAAAATACATTTTTGTGTTGTTCTTTGTTACAGAATTTGTTGTAATTTTTTCATGTCAGCAATTGAAAACTAATGTAAGGAGAGGAAAGAAAAATACTGCAATATGGGTAAAGGCAAGACTTTCCTTCTCTTCTTGAGCTTTCCAAAGTATGTTTGACTATGGAAGCCAAAATTATAGCCCTGTCTTATACAATATAATACACATAGTAATATTCTAGATAAATAAAAATAAATGGCAAAAATGGTTTAAGAAACCCACAGAAAGGAAAAAAAGAAAAAAACTGCTAAATACACTAAAGAAAATACAGAAGCAAAAATCTGAAAAAAAGAAAATATTGCAGATTGATGTCTTAAAATATCAGTGAATATATTAAATATAAATGGTCTAGACATACAAATTAAAAGACAGACATGGACATAGCAGATTACATAATAATGATCAATGTATGTCTTTTTTTAAGACACTCATTTAAACAAATCAATACTTTATATATACATATATATATATATATAACCCAAATGTATATAGTTTCACTGAATAATTCTACAAAGATTTTTAAAAAAACAAAACAATTCTACACAATTTCTTACAGAAAGCAAAAACATTTCTAACTCATTTTATGAGATTAGTGTTATCCTGATATTAAAACCAGGCAATGGTAGCACAAGGAAGAAAACTATGTATCAGTATTCCCCATGAAAATAGATGCAGATATCTTTGACAAAATAGTATCAGAAAAAAATCATAAATATATTAAAAATGGAGTACTATGACCAAAAGGGACTTATTTCTACAGGAGAAATGCTATATCAATATTTTTTAAAAGACAATTTAATTTATAATTTTAACAGGGTTAAGAAGAAATATTACACAACCATAACATTAAGTGTTGAATAAGTAATTGACAATATTAACATCATTTATGAAAAAAATTCTAAAAAAATAGAAATAAAGAACACCTTTCTCAAATTTATAAATAGTATTTACAAAAACATCCTACCAATAGCTTTATATTCAGTGGTAAAGGACTTAATGGGTGAAACACTGAATGCACTGTCCCTGAGACTGAAAAGACAACAGGGTCTTCTCTCAACATGTTCAATCAATTCAAATCTAGAAGTTCTAAGTAGTTCAAAATGGCCAAAAAAGTGAATAAAGAGCATACGTAATGCAATTGAAAATATAAAAATGTTTCATTTACCTGACATAATTGTCTCCATGGACACTCTCAATTAACACACAGAAACCTATAACTAATTAGGTCATCAAGGTCACAAGATACAAGCAGTATACAAAATAAATATCCAAAAATAATTTTTATTTCTATATGCTAGGAATAATCACAGACACTAAAATTAAAAATTTTATACCATCTTTGATTATTCACACACATGAAGAAATATTTAGTTGTAAATAAACTATGTAGAAGACTTGTATATTAAAAGATGTGAACTGCTTATCAAAAGATCAATGAATATTTAAATAAAGAAAAAGATATACAATGTTCATGAATTGGAAGGCACAGCACATCAAAGATGTTAATTCTCCATAATTATATATAGGTATAACCTAATTCATATCAGAATATCATTAAGATTTTTATAGACATAATGAACATTATTCTAAAATTTGTATAGAAAAACAAAAGACCAGAAGAATTAAAATAATATTAAAAACTATAAATGTAATGGGCAGAATCAGTCTATCCATTTTAAGACCTACTATATACCTACAGTAATCAAGATTGTGTGATACTGATGGAGGGATCAATATATAGATCAACAAAACAGAACAGAATTAGAAATAGATCCCTGCAAATATGCCCAACTGATTTTTGATATAGGTGCAAAAGCAGAATCATGGAGGAAATACACCCTTTGCAACAAATGCTCTAACATTTGTTATAGCAATTGGACATGTCTCAAACTTAATAAAAAGATTAACTCCAAATGGATTACAGATAGAGTGGGGGAAATAGATAGACGTTGGTCAAAAGATACGTTTCAGTTACATGGTGTGAAAATGTTATAGAGATCTGATATACAGAATATTGACTATAGTTCTTAATACAGTGTTGCATATTTGAAATGTGCTAAGAGAGTAGGTCTTATGTGTTCTCACCACACACACCTGCTAAAAGTCTACAATGTGAGGTGATGAATATGTTAATTTGTTTTTTGTAGTAACCATTACTCAATGTATATTTATACAAAAACATTTTTTAAAAAAATTTATGCACACCTTAAATTCATACAACTTTTATTTAAAAAATGATTACAGACAAATGTAAAATGTGACAAAGTAAGACTTTTAAAAATTAGTAGAAAGATATTTGAGATCTAGAGCTAAGCAAAGAATTCTTTTGCTGTGCAAAAGCTCATATCCTGCACATGTACCCATGAACTTAAAAGAAAAGTTGGGGGGAAAAAAAAAGAATTCTTACAAAAGACCCAAAAACCAAAGAAAACCTTGGTAAGTCAGACTTTGTTAAGAACATCGAAATATTTTATCACTGTGAATGATCCTTTGAAGAGGGATAAAAGACAAGCTGCAGACTGGAAAAAAATAATTTCAAATTACATTGCTATCAAAAGATTCTTACCTAGATTTTACGAAGAAGTCTCAAAAGCCAACAGGAGGAAAACAAGAAATCAAATGAAAAAATGAGCAAAGGACATGAAGAACCATTTTAAAAGAAGGTTAATAGATAGCAAATAAGAACATGAAAAGATATTCCTTATCATTAGCCACCAAGATAATGCAAACTAAAACCACAATGAGTGATTACTACACACATATCAGAAATGCAGAATCTAAAAACAGTATCAATTTAAAAACAAAAACATCATCAAACACATGCTGATGAACATGCAGAGAAACGGGCTCACTCACACATTGATGATGGAAATGCAAAATGGGTCAGCCACTCTGAAAAACAATTTGACAATTTCTCAAAAATCTGAGTATATCACTACCATATGAACCACAGTTTGATTACCATATGCCAACAATAATTGACATTTATCCAAGAAAAATGAAAACTTATATTCACACAAAACCTGTACATACATAATTAATAGCAGCTTTATCTGAAAACAATTCAGATGGTTTTCAATAGGTAAATAGTAAAAAAAAAAAAAAAAACACACACACACACACAAAACCATGGTATATGAATATCATAGAATATCTCTCAATGAGAGAGAAAAAAAACACTCTTTATATATGTAAGAATCTTGATGAATTTCCAGAGAATTATAGTAATAAAAACCAATCCAAAAATTATATATTTTATGATACAATTTATATATAATTATTAAAATGAAACTATAGAAATAAAGAACAGAGTTGTAGTTGCTAGGAGTTTAGGAGGGGGTGAAAGTGGAAAGAAAGTGTTCATGGATATAAAAGAGTAACATAAAGGATACTGTAGTGATGGAAATGGTCTGTATCTTGTCTGTAATTATACCAAAATCCAGATTAAAATATAGTTCTATAGTTTTACAAGATGCAATTATTAGAGCAGATCTCATAAAAAGTACGTAGTACCTCCTTCTTTTATAAATAACCCAGTCTAAGGTATGCCTTTATTAGCAGCATGAGAACAGACTAATACAGTGACGTTGAGCACTTTTTTGCATATCTACACACCTGTAGGCCATTTGTATGTCTTCTTTTGAGAAATATATATTCAGGTCCTTTGCCTTTGTTTTTTTTTTTGTTTTGTTTTGTTTTGTTTTGTTTTGAGACAGAGTCTCCCACGATGCCCAGACAGGAGGAGTACAATGGTGCAATCTCGGCTCACGGAAACCTCTGCCTCCCACGTTCAAGTGATTCTTCTGGTTCAGCCTCCTGAGTAGCTGGGTTACAGGCATGCACCACTCTGCCCAGCTAATTTTTGTATTTTTAGTAGAGATGGGGTTTCTCCATGTTGGCCAGGCTGGTCTCAAGTTCCTACCTCAGGTGATCTGCCCACCTCAGCCTCCCAAAGTGCCAGGATTACAGGTGTGAGCCACTATGCTCGGCCTGAAACTCATTTCTCTAAATCACTTTGTTAATGTTGGAAACTAAGGAGATATCAATGCAGACATATAGCTCTTCTGAACTGATATTCATGGTAATACACACTTACCTTAGTAGTTATTCCTGTTATGTAGTGGGAGATAAGGCTTTATCCTAGACAGTCTTTTAAGTTAGAAATGATGAACTATATCAATAAATTATATGGCAAGAAAATCACCAACCAGATGGCAGCCATTCAAACATTCTGGAGGATCTTTAAAATTAATTCACTGAGCTATAGACAAAAATATGTATAATTTATCATTGACAACAGCTATCCTGCCTGAAAACTGGACATCAGCCAATCTTGCATGACTATGCTGCCATGTAAGTAACTAACATAAGAAGCATGTATAAAAACATTTGAAAGAGAGTCTATGGTTTCATATAATAAAGTTCCATTTTTTGAAAATTGACTTAGCAAATATAGTTTGTCTGTATTTTCTATGTTACATATTAATTTATCTTTGTAGAAAATATATAATGTGAATTGTAATATGACAAAATTAGGCTTCATGTAAATCCAAAATCACTTGACTAACCTAATTATCCAGGATAGTAGAGGACTGGTATGTTAAAAGGTACACTTATACTTGGTATAGTTTAGATAGCATCTCAAAGAACAAACTGTGTTAGTTTAACAGGCATGGGATTTTCTAGTATTTCTAACTATACTGTGACATTAGTGAGGGTGAAGAAAGTTTCTAGAGAATACTTGTCAGTAAATCTGTTCTTTTGTGAAAGTGTTACTCTTGGAGTATAATTTAAACATAGTAATATTGGAAATTACCTGACCTTTTTCAGAAACAAAAGTTACAGAGAGAATCTATATATTTCTCCAAGTAGTATCAATGGTTTTTACAAATATGAGAATTGTTTTGCACTTGCAAAATTTCTATTTGCCATATAACAAATAATTGTAGAAATAATATTCTCTCATGTCCACAGGTCATGCTCATAATCAAAGGAAAGGGGTTACATAGAAGTAAGTCACCAGGGATCACTTTAGCACTCTGCAAACCACAAAGTATACTTTGTTCCTAATATGCATTTACTAATTTATGGGATTGGAAAGTAAAACAAAACCTTCTTGATTCCACTCTCAAATTTACATTTCTAACAAAATGGTTAAAACTGTAAAACAAAGAAATACATAAAGGTAGGAGAAAGTAAAATTATTCTTTATATTATGATGTCAACTAACATCAAAGAAATGATAAACTCCTAATAAAAATGATTTTGGCCGGGCGCGGTGGCTCAAGCCTGTAATTCCAGCACTTTGGGAGGCCGAGGTGGGTGGATCACGAGGTCGAGATATCGAGACCAACCTGGTCAACATGGTGAAACCCCGTCTCTACTAAAAATACAAAAAATTAGCTGGGCATGGTGGCGCATGCCTGTAATCCCAGCTACTCAGGAGGCTGAGACAGGAGAATTGCCTGAACCCAGGAGGCGGAGGTTGCGGTGAGCCGAGATCGCGCCATTGCACTCCAGCCTGGGTAACAAGAGCGAAACTCCATCTCAAAAAAAAAAAAAAAAAAAAAAAAAATGATTTTGATATGTATCAATGGATATCCAAACATTAGGTGAATGTTTGTTGAGAAGAGGATCAAAATTGTTCCCCATGAATGACTTATTAAATTCTAAGGGAAGAAAGAAACCTGTGTATGGAGAAATCTGATGGTCACTACCACGCCAAGGTTCCAGCATCAATGATGGTGTGCTCTGACACCAGGTGTTCCCTAATGTATCATTTTACACTGAAAAGGATACAGCTTCAAATATATCATATTCCTGCCAATAATTCATTACCTAGATCTAGTTATGATAAAATATGCAAGCAAACACAACTGTGGGACCTTCTGTAAAGCTCTTGGTCTTTATACTTCAAAAATATCAACGCAAAAACAGTTCCAGAATAAAGTATGCTAAAGGAATATTAACATGAAAGGCAAAATACATTTTTGTGCTGGAATTGGAGATGAATAAAAATTGCTATGAAGGAGGTTTGAAAGGTAATTAATAAAACTTAAACATGAATTTGATAAGAATTAGAAGTATTGCATCCATGCAAATTATGTTAATTTGATAATTGTCTTGTAGTTTCATAAAAGGTTCTCCTCATTCCTAGGATATTCATATTAAAGAATTTCAGGGTGAAGGATAATGTTATCCAACACTTAATTTTGTATGTTTAAACATAAACAATAATCCTAATATGTATATATTTATTGATAAGTAAGAATAATTTAAGAAATGTTAGAAATTTGTAAATCTAAGTCAAGTTTAATACATTTTTATTGTAGCAGTCTTATAGTTTTTATTTAGATTTAATAATTTTCAAAATAGAAATCAAAATCTGTCTAAATGATTTAAAATATTTCCAAAACACAATTGGTTCATTTTCAGTTTAAATAAAAGCTATTTTAACCCCTTCTGGAAAATTTTAATTGAAAAACATAGTGAGAAATGTACACTGCAAACCCTAGAAAACTGTATGTTGCCATATAAGGGAACAAAATTAGAGAAAAAGAGAAAACAAAAGCAAAGGAAGACAAGTGCAATTGGACTATACACACTATAATTATATTAGTTTTCTTTAAAAACAAGTTTGTCTTTTGTACCATTAATCTCATATCAACACAACAGATTTTATAAGCAGAGCAATGGATATATTTCAGTGGAAATCACATATATGACAGTTTTATTTGTGCTTTGGACAAACTCTGCCCCAAAGATAAAATATAGCATCTGTTTCACTTGCATTGAGGAAATGCAGAACAAATTTAAAAATGAGGAAAAGCATTACATTCTGTCAATCTATTTAATTACCACTTCTGTAGGTCTTTCTTTTTTTTTTAAGTTAAAAATAAGTTGGTCACATGTGGGCATTGAGACACAAGAAAAATATATCTTATATTGACATATGTATGTTTAGTCACACTTTGGAACACTACACTGTTACTACAAGAAGTAAATTGCGACATTACTGGTAAACGTCAATCAAAAATACTCACTTTAAAATAAATACCAGACTCTGGCATATCTTCACCAAAAATTTTTTTTTTTTTTTTTTTTTTTGAGACAGAGTTTCGCTCTTGTTACCCAGGCTGGAGTGCAATGGCGCGATCTCCGCTCACCGCAACCTCCGCCTCCCGGGTTCAGGCAATTCTCCTGCCTCAGCCTCCTGAGTAGCTGGGATTACAGGCACATGCCACCATGCCCAGCTAATTTTTTGTATTTTTAATAGAGACGGGGTTTCACCATGTTGACCAGGACGGTGTCAATCTCCTGACCTCGTGATCCACCTGCCTCAGCCTCCCAATCTTCACCAAAATTTTTAATAATTATTTTCATTGTTAACAAAAATTCACTAAAACATTAAAAAACAGTATTAATAGAAGTAATCTAGTACCTCATATGTATTTGTACTAATGATATCACCAGTGAGATTACATTTGTTATAAAGTCTTGCTACGCTACAATAAATAGAGCAAACCTCCCTCCCTCATAGTAAGTAGAAAAACCTACTGTCCTGTCCAGATCAGCACCCTGTTTCAGTATGCAAGTCTGTTGCTTAAAAAAAACTGAACAGGCCGGGCATGGTGGCTCACGCTTGTAATCCCAGCACTTTGGGAGCCCGAGGCCAGTGGATCACAAGGTCAGGAATTCAAGACCACCTTGGCCCAGATGGTTGAAACCCCATCTCTACTAAAAATACCAAAAAATTAGCCAGGTATAGTGGCAGGTGCCTGAAATTCCAGCTACTCAGGAGGCTGAGGCAGAGAATTGCTTGAACCCAGGAGGTGGAGGTTGCAGCAGTGAGCAGAGTGAGCAGAGATTGTGCCTCTGGATGACAGAGTGAGACTCAAAAAAAAAAAAAAAAAAAAAATTGAACAGACGATGTTCAGGGGTTCTCTACCCAGTGATGGTGTTGGTGTTTCAGCGTCAAACCTTGATACTATGTAGTAGTTTTTACTCTTTTGCAAATAGCAGGATTCTATCATCCTCTTCCTCCCTTCCCTCTTTTTCTTTCTTACTGCCTTTCTTGTTTTTCTTCTTCTCCCCTTCTTCTCATTTGGTCATATCCATCTGGCCACAGTGAGCTGTCAGTTAAACTAACACTAGATGACACAGAATAGCCTTGCTCTTATATCAGGTTGACTGCTGGCTTTTGACTGAGATGCCCTTTTCATACAACTTTTCATGTGACCATCAGCAGCCTAGCTCAGGGTAACAATTTTCCAATAGGACAAGAGCAGGAGCTACATGTCCTCTTGAAGGCAAGGCTTAGAACTCACAATTTGTCATTTCTGCCTTATTCATTCTCAGAGCAAGTAACATGGCCATCCCAGATTGAAATGGTGGCAAAAGAGACTACAGAGTATTTTCTGCCCTTTTAAATCTGGTATAGTGCCTCTTCCACAGTGGATGCAACCTGGTGAGTATGGAGATTTTCACCCATTATGTCCCTTTTCACTAATCCATTCAAACGCTTCTTTCTTAGGCTTCTTTCTTTCTAATTGTCCATTTGCTCCTTCCAGGACTCTGACAATAAATAGATAATTATTTTTAAAAAGCTAAGCCACTCAGTATAACCTAGAATTCTGGGAATATCCCTATCCCAGGCCACTTCTCCTTCCTCACAAAGTTGATGGCCAGATATACTTGTCAAAGTCATGTGTAGTAGGAGCATTTTGAGGCCACCTAGATTGGGGTAGTAGTGTCCATTCTGGTCTACACTATCATATCAAGCTGATGTCTCCATAGAACAGAGCTGTAATGTTTCCCACTGACATGAGCTGCTATTAGAGAACCTCTCACAAGGCTACAGGATGAGGTAAATCAAATACACTGCGCCTCAGAGGGCATCTATGTAGCACATGAATCCTGCAGACTTGCTCAGACTTGAAGCCAGAGCCATTGCTATTTCATTGTGCTATGGAGTACTATGGTGCCCAGTCAACGTTAGAACTTGCTGGGTTGAAAATTTCCAGTTTATGATGAGTAACACCAGCTGTAGAGTCTTTCAATGGCCTTTGTTTAGATATTCTGTCTTTACTATCACAGGCACGGCTGGAGCTCTTTTTACATCATGGAGTAAAAAGCTCACGTCGACTCCACTCCATATACTGCCACTTACAGAGAGCAGAGATTCATGATGGAGTTTTGGTTCATCTGATGTTAAGACAGGCCCTGCAGCCAACATCCCTAGGAAAACCTCTTTATGTTTTTTTACTCTTCCATCAATATTCCATCAATATTCGTATCAAACAATTCTAATATTTCCACTACATTTAAGTGTTAAATATAGATATCATATATATTTATTATATATACATATATTTATATATACATACACATACACACAAACAGAGAGAGAGGGAGAAGAAGAGGGTGAGGGAGAGAAAAAGAGAAAAACATGGAGAAAGAAAGTGAAGTGGGGAGAGACGTAAACTTTAAGGAGCTATCCCAGAAGGGTTTCAGGACCATCTCTATGTGTCCTGTTCAAGACTTTACATCCTAAGTTATCTGAGTTATAGGAGCATGCTCCCACATCAATATTTTATATTATTTTGCTTTAGAGGTATGTTCCAGGAGACCCTCAGTCTATATCATCAAGATCTATTTTTCACATTTTCTCTGTTTCTTGTTCCCCCTTTGCCAAGTGAACACTCTTTCTCCAAGTGATTCAGCTGCTTTATCCTTTCATCATTAATTATGGAGGTGAAGTAGAAACAGATTTTGATGATATAAAATATCTTCTTATGAGAAATTATCATCATCTGAGAGCTTCATGTGCTTTTCAGTCTGCCATTCCTAACAGAGAAGAGAGGTTTGTTTCTTCTAGCCCAGATGTGGATGATTAGAAACTGCTCATGAGCTATGAGAATGAGAATATTAATACAGTAGTGGTAATAAGACAAAGGGAAATTGGGCATTTGGGGAACCTAAAGTGCACCCACCCAAACGCCAGCATGCCAGGCCCTGGGGTTTCCTCACTTCCCTCTCAGGATCCCCAATCTAGCATAAAACGTATCTTCGTATTTCACATTTAACCTTTTTTCCATAGCTCTTATACTCACAAAATCAGTGGCTGGAATTCTTATCAGTGCAGTTATTTTCCTGGCTCAAGGAAATCAGCACCTTTGCCATGGAGGTGTTCGAGCTTTCACCCCAAGCCAAGAGTTTGTAGTTACCTAGCATAAACCTACTATTTGCTGCCTTCACGGTATTTGCGGTCCTTAGCAACTATCAAAAAACTCTGCAATACTTAAAATTACTTTTTTGCATTGCAAACACTATGGATACAACATAGGCCAGTAAATGATTCCAGTTGTATGTCATACATCTCAATTCACAATATGTAATAGTCTTCCAAATTATAATGCTCTATATAACATGTCAAGAAGTGTCAAAAGCAGCAGTGGCTCCCTGATTGTCATCTGGCCAGTATAATAGTCAATGTCACAATCCCATTCCAAATATCTGCTTCCTAGAACAATATCTGTTGCCAGTTGCCTTAGTTGAGATTCCCCTAAAGATACCCACAAAGAAAGTTTTAATTACAAGTAGTTTATTTAAAAAAGTAATCCCAAGAATCACTGGTACAGAATAGTGAAGTAGGGGAGAAACCAGTGGCCATACACTAAACTGTACATTGTTAATAAATTACTTTTATGAGTACTTGGAGCTTAATCCCACCAAAGAATTCTGAAAGCCAGGGTAGAGGCACTTGCCTAAGAATAAGCCCACAGGAAGATTTACTCGTTAAATCCTGTCACTCATTGTTTGAGGGCTACTGGAGCAAAATCTGGGAATAATAGTCATTATTTCCTCAACATTTCAGTCTAAATTCATATTTTGAAACCTTAATCTCCCATGTGACTATCTGGAGATAAGAGTTTTTCAGAAATAATTAAAGGTAAATGAGATTGTAAAGGTGGAGCCTTAATCCAATGGGATTATTGGTTTTATAAAAATAGGAGGAAAAATTTTGTTCTTTCTCTTCTCCATGTGAGGACACAGCAAGAAAGTAGTCGTCTGCAAGCCAGGAAGAGAGCCCACACCAGAAATCAAACCCTATTTGGACTTTGTAATCTCTAGCACTATGAGAAAATAATTTATGATTGAGTCACCTAGTCTAGGAGATTTTGTGATGGCAGCCACACTGATTAAAACACAGGTCTACTATGCATGAAGGGCAAAGACATCTTTTGACAGAGAAAGTGCTCAAAGTATGCAGAGGTTGACTGTTGGAAATTGGACAAGGTTGACAAGACCGCTAAAGGCAACTGTGACAAAGACCACAGGATATGAATGTGGTGCTGACAGTCTCTGTTACAACTATTATAGGAAAATTGTACACATTTATGGATATTTTACTTCAAGCATCTTAAACATGTAAGAATCGAGTTTGCTAAAAGGAAATTATGTTTTATGGGGATAGGTGCTATCTGTTTACCACAAGATTCCAACAAGTACAGAGAGGTCATGTTAGGCATAGCATTAGCTGAACCTTTTGCATAATATGATAAAAGTTTGATAATGTTAACAATTTAGATACTAAAATAATTAGTACTGAACCTATTTAAATATATAAGAATAGATTGTTTTAATGATTCAATCACTGTTTAAAATTGCAAAATCAACTGGCGTTTTTTTTACTTGACAAGGTATTCTGTTTTCCTATTGAGCATGTGATTTATAACAATATAAACTATTGATTATACATTTTAGTCATTCTAAGTAATTAAGACCTAGGAATTCTAATATAAATCTAATTAATTTTTTTCTTATTTAAATTCAGAGCCTGCTTTATTATGACAAACCATGCTGACAAACTGGTACACTCATTCTATAAATTATAGTACAGTATGGAGTTTAACTGCAATGAGCAAAATACACTTCCATGGACCTATACCTCTTCCCAAGTATTGTTTATACTTTATGTCAATTATTTTTCTGACGTTTGGATCTGAAGACCTAATTTGATTCCGTTTCCATTTCTAGAAAAAAACGCTTTATAGATGGGCATGTGAAATTTCAACAAAACCTACCCACTATTCACTGGTCCTTTTTCTATGGATGATTATCCCACTTAATAACTATTGCCTACATTCTTTATTTCAAAAAGGCTTGAAAATAGTGACATTCAAATTATATCATCCTTATTCACTTATTAATTAAAATTACTTGTTTCTTAGATTTAATAATCTGATCCATTTGGGATGTATCTGGGATATACTGTGAAAAATTGATATAGTTCTTTTTCCCAAATGACTAGCAAGTTATCTCAAATATTCGTTACTGTAAAGCCTAATTTTTCTCTATTGTTTTGAGGTAATGTCTTTCTATAGTGTAAAGTTTGAAATGTAGTAGTGTTCACTTATGGAATTTCTATTCTGTTCCATTGGTCTGCTTTCTTGTAGGCCAGTACCACAGTTTTTTTAAATGTAGTGACTTCATAATACTTTTTCATACGTGGTGGATTTGCACACTCACAATTGCTCTTACATTTTAGGAAATTTGTTACTCTTCTTGGCTGTTTGTGATTCCAACTATAATTAATAATCAACTTGCTTCAGAAAAAAACTTGATGGTATTTTTAGTGGTAATACATGATATTCATAAATTAAATTTTGGGCCACTGATAACTTTATATTTTCTTTCTGTGCAAGGTCATAATAGATCTTTAAGTATAATTGTAAGCCTTGATAAATGTTTTATGGTTTTCTAGATTTGCATTTTTCCTTATTAAGCTTATTATTTAGATCTTGTCTGCTCACTCTTTTAGTTAATGGACTTTGTTTCTGAGCAGATTTAAGTTTACAGAAAAATTGAGCAGGAAGTATTGACACCTCCCATATGTCTTATCATGACCTCAATTTCTCCTATTTGTCTTACGTTAGTCTGGTATATTTGTTATACATAATGAAATCATATTGATATGTCGCTAAAGTTTCTAGTTTAGAGTTCATTATGTCATACAGAATATATGTTTTGACAAATGAATATTTTAATTTTCATATTCATCTGTTTTGGGAACTAGGGAGGGCTGAGTAGAAATAGATGAAGGAGAGAGCTGTCAGTGGGGTAGCAAAAAACAAACATGTATTGATTATGTTCATTATCTAATATAGGTACAATTTGTGGTGCCCCCAAACCATTACAATAGTAACATCCTAACAATAATACAGCAAAAAACAAACATAACCCTCACTCTACTTTTCTTTAAGAGGCCTTTACCCATTTCTGAATGTAGACTAGGATAAATTTAGAGCACTGAGATAACATGCAAAAACAGCAATCATGTAGTTTTTTAAACTAACTCTGGTATTAAAAAGAAAGTATGTAAAAAACTAACTATGTTTTCTTAAAGATATATATGATCATTGTGATCTGATCAAGGTTAAAGAAATTCCTAATCTACTCAAACCCTCACTGGTGCCCAGATGTCTGTGGTTGTTGGTTACCTCTCGAGGACACCCCTTTCTCTTTGCCCAGCCTTAACATAAAAAGACCCTGAAATATGTACTGACTTAAGACCATACTTTAGGATACTAGTCCACTATCTTCTCAGATTACTGGCTCTCCAGAAAAACCTGCTTTCCTCCCAGCATGGCTCCTCTCTTTTGTTTCGTTTTCAACAGGTGAGCAGCTGAACCTGGGTTTGATTAAAACATCAAGGGTCACTGATCACAGATCACCATAACAAATATAATAGTAATAAAAACTTTGAAGTATTGAAAGGATTATAAAAATGGACACCAAAACAGAAAGTGAGCACATATGTTGGAAAATATTTGAAGAACATCTAAATATATTAATAGAATAAAAAATCTATAATCCAAAGAGCATCATTAGAAAATAATCAAAATTTTTAATAAAGGTTGAGAAAGGAATATTTGAAAAAAATATCATACAGACCCAATTAAAATTGGAAATTAAAGAAAATGTTTTATCAATGAAGACTAAACTAGAACATGAGAGCTAAAAAACCCAATGTAAGCTATACAAATATGAGAAGGAAAATATAAAGAAATTAATAGAAAACATAAAACTATTTCAAAAACTCTAAGCAAAATAAATTAATTTTTAATGGTTGAAAATAAATTATAGATGAAGACGTATTAGAAAACACGTATCAGAGAATAGAGGGAAATGTGGTTTCCTTAGTAAATACTTCCTGTCTTTGCTATGGGCCTTCTTGCTGATCTTCAAATATTTTTCTGTGTCCTTTTTCCCACACAAAGAACAAACATAATCCACTTTGGGAAAAATAGTTTCATCCTGTCACTTTACATAGCTTAACGTCCAGGCTGTTGATTCTTACATAGCATACTCTGTTAATTGTGCTTTGCTGATACTGCCCTTTCTCTAAAATGAAAGTTTGTTAACAACTCTGTGTCCAACAAGCCTATTTTTCCAATGTTTGTAAAAAATGTTAGAGCAAGTTACATCATCAGGTGTAATATTTAAGTTAAATGTTTTCTAATAGACGTTTAATTCCCTCACTATCATTAATCACAAAACCTCACCTTTGCCACAAGTTGCAATTAGAACAATTCCTGGAATTAATCTGCTTCAGTAATGGTCTAGAAAATCACCTTTTAAAAAACATTACAATGACCACCAGTGTTTTTCATCTGGCTTCTTATATCGCTCAGTACTTCACCAAGTCATGGGAAAACTAATAACAATAGCAATCCCCACCTTCAATTATCTAAAAGGAGATGCTCATTTTCCTTGTTTCATTAATTATTTGGAAATAATTACAAAACCAAAATCTTTCTTCCTGTAAATTTCTCAATGGTTGGGTGCCTCACAACTATGTCATGATTTTATCTCTCTGATTCTCACCTTCATGACTAAGATAACCTTGCCTCTACCTGCCTGACAGGGGATGGATAGAATATACTCATGCCGAACTATTAGAACAAATGACCTTACACTTTTAAACAATGAGAATATTAGTAGCATGGATAATAAAATATTTGCAATGTGACTCATAGCAAATCTTCAAATTTTTGTTCTAATGCTGTAAGTGTGAATGGTATGGGTGTACATACGTGTGTGTGTGTGTGAAATCTTGTGAATCAGACACGTATTGAGCTAAAACCAATTTATTGAATACCAGTTCATTAAAAGCCAACTGAATAAAATTTTGATTCACCAAAATTTTGTATATGTTAAATGTTTATAAATTTTACAAATTATTACTCCAACAGCATTGTTTTGAACATCCTTTTAAGGTTTTAATTTCCCAAGAGCTCTTTCCTCTCAGTAATTGTATTATATTTGTTTAGCAGCCAAAACTATTCCTGTTTATTGAATAAAATGATAATGATATAATAGTATGTTGATTTCAGCTTCCAAATATTGAGCATATTTCAGATGCTCAAATAACATAAAAAGTAGTGTTTCTATCATGCAAGCTAAGAAACTGGTAAGAAAAAAAAACAAAGAGATTAAATATTATGAAAATCTATTGAAGAAAGAAATTTGCCTCATGCATCATGCTTGAATTTCAAAAATATATCTATATAACTCTCATTTTTCAATGTCGTATTTCCCAAAGTACTGAAAATTATACTCTGGAATTAACTAAATTTTGGTCAGCAGTGGAAAAATTATTTCAGCTATACTAATATTAAGTATACTAAGCTATGTGATGATTTTAAATACCACAGGTAGTAAAATATCCCATGCCACAGTGAATGAGAAAGTAGTTGAGAGAGTAATTTTGTGAACTTTTAGTAATGATCATTTTGAAAATTAAAAATAACTAGCATTTAATCATCACATATAATCCTATGCAAACAGAAGTAAAATGGGGCTTTAAAAGTTTAAGTAATTTGCCCAAATGCATTCTTCAAATAATGTGAAGATCAGCAGCATGTCTTTAAAGCTTATATTGTATTGCTACCTGATTTGTGCTGAATTGACTTTCTGTGACTTTTTCTTTCCCTAATTGGTCGGTTCACTAAACAAGTTTTTGCAAATTGATTTCACTAAACAATTAGTACATAGTTAAAATTTTTGAACCTGTAAGGAAACAGTCCTTTATCATTTGTTTAACAAAAGTTTATAGTAGCATATTATTTTCAGTCTTTGAAGCATTTGTCTATGTATATATCATCCATATATCTATCACCAATCTATTATTTATCATTGTATCCAGAATGGTACAAAGTTAAATAAAGCTGAGGTAGAAATTTCCAGTATCAGTATAGGTATCCAGATACAACCAGTAAGGTAGGTAGGGGTTTGGGAGTCACTGCAGTTCACTTGAGGTTGACTGAGCTCCTGTTTATAATTATAGATAATATAACTATATAAGCAAACATACCAACATTTTTTCCATGTGCCAAATATTAATTGTTTTTCAATAAAATACTTTTTTTTTTTAACTAAAACCAACACTTTTACTAATCAAAATATTTCACTATAGAAAGGCAACCTGGAAAATAGAAATCTCAAGGGCAAAGGCAAACTCTCTTGAGAAAGAAGGTGGTCCAGAACCAAAGGCCAACAGCAGGTAAGTGGTAGGTGGTGGAGTTACGTGGAGGGGAGGCTTCAAAACTACTCAGGATTTTGGTTAATGGCTGGAATTTTGGAAGACCTCACAGGTGTCCACAGGTCAGGCAACCCATTCACAAAGTGGGTATAAGTTGATTCCTTCTGTGGGTCTTAGAGGATGCTCACAGAGGGTCACAGCTCAGGCGGTGTAAGGGGGTGAGCTTTATTCTCTATTTCTACCTGTTTTCCTGGAGCAGGGCTCAGAACATAAAGCTTAGGCATCAAGGCATACCTAACGCTAACAGGGCTAGAAGTGGAGATAGACCTCAGGCCCAAAACCCTAGGGGAAAAGTTAGAGAAACTCTGCCCAGAAAACATAGTCGGGGAGGAGGAGGAGATCTTCTGGGGATGGAGGATGTTGGAGGAGAAGCAATCATTGCTAAGGGATGGGGAGGAAGAATCTCCCAGCGGATGAGGGTGAGGAGGCATGAATAAGGACTGCATGAAGCATGGCTTGGAACCTCGAGATCAGAACCTGAGCTGCTCTGAAAGGCAAGCTGTCGTAAGCCAGCACCATGGGAAAGAGGATACTCACAGCTGGACCAGGCGGAGAGCCGAGGCCGAGAAGGGCTGATCTTCGCTGGGTGGAACGACTCCGGAGGGCAGTGCCTGGCGTCGTGCTGGTCTGCAACGAGCAGGGCTTGACCTTGCCGTGCGACCGCGAAGGGCAGGGCCAGGCGGATGCCGCCCCGCGGGGAATCAGGGCCCGCCCGGGTGCCGCCCAGCGGGAAATCAGGCCCAGGCGGATGCCGCCCGGCGGGGAATCAGGGACCGGCGGATGCCGCTCCGCGGGGAATGAGGCCCAGGCGGATGCAGCTCCGCTGGGAATCTGGGTCCGGCCGATGTTCCGCGGGAAATCAGGCCGATGTTCCGCGGGAAATCAGGCCTAGGCGGATGCTGCCCCTCGGGAAATCAGGGCCCGCCCGGGTGCCGCCCGGGGGGAAATCAGGGACCGGCGGATGCCGTCGGGGGGCGGGGGAATCAGGGACCTGCGGCTGCGGCCCGCGGGGAGGGAATCAGGGACCGGCGGATGCAGCCCCGCGGGGAATCTGGGCCCGGCGGATGTTCCGCGGGAAATCAGGCCTAGGTGGATGCTGCCCCGCGGGGAATCAGGGCCCCGCCCGGGTGCCGCCCGGGAGTGAATCAGGGACCGGCGGATGCAGCCCCGCGGGGAATGAGGGCCCGGCGGATGCCGCCCGGGGTGGGGGAATCAGGGACCGGGGAATGCCGCTCCGCGGGGAATCAAGCCCAGGCGGATGCAGCTCCGCGGGGAATCTGACCCTGGCCTGGGTGCCGCCCCGCGGGGAATCGGGACCCGCCCTAGTGCCGGACCGCGGGGATGGGCCCGTCAACGATGCACAGCCTCGGCCAGCAGGGCCTTGCCCAGATTCAGCTCTGCGGACGTCAGGGGGATGCACGCCTTCAGTGAGCAGGTTCTAGAAGAGGGGCGCAGCGTGGAAGGGCAGGGCCTGGCTGGGTGGTGCAGCGTCGGATGGCAGGGCCTGGACCAGATGCATGTCCGCAGAGAGCTAGTCAAAATACGTGGGTTTTTTTTTTTTTTTTAAGACCTACAAATGTGTCTGCAATCCAGGGCATCATTTTCTTGGTTTCAGTCAGAACATTTCTTTAATTAAGACATAGAGAATTGGATGTTTTCATTTAGACACTCACCTTGAGACCCCCCCCCAGACCCCATAACAGAAGTTAGCACAGATGTAAACTGTGACAGCATGTGCATATTAATCATGAGTAAACACTGGAAGGGCCTAATGAGCTATTCCTTTCCCTAATCGTAACTCTCAAGTGTCACAACTCTCACACTCAAATACTCTCTATAATTTCCAGATGCAGTAGATAAATATGGCAAAAGTCTTACTCTGTGACATTGCTTGCATCAAATGAGTAGAGTCTCAATTCTTTTTATTTCATCATGGCTGCATAACCATGCCTCCTTAATTTAATTTCTAATGTCTCTTCTTCCTTCCCTTTGTTTGCATTGTCTGTAATTCTACTTGTCCCTTTATTTGCCACCAGTTAACTTTGTTGTCATTGTGCTTTCTAGCAGGTATAAATAATTACACAGTGTTTATTTATAAACACTTATTTGTAAATAATTACACAATAAATGATTACACAATAAGTGCCATGAGAGGAGTAATCGGACCATTAATATGTAGAATGTTAACTTCGGTGTTTTTGATTTCTGCACAGGGAAGAGCTATTTTCATGATTATTTACATAATGAAAGATTCTATCATATATTTCTGAGTAACTAGATTCTATTCTTGAACTTTAAAAAGTGAGATTCCATGTTGTGAGAATGCTTGTGAGAGAGCCACGTGCCAGGGAACTACAGGCAGCTTCCAGGAACTAAAAGAAGTCAGGGAGAAAGCAGGGACCCCGGTTCTACAACTGCAAGGAACTGAACTCTGCCAACAATTACATAGTTTGGGAAGGGAACACTGTGCTCTAGAAAGAAGCAATACCTAGTGGAGACACAAATTGCAGCCCTGCGACTCTCTGAGCAGAGGGACCAGCTAAGGTATGCCGGACCCTCTGACTCACAGAAGCTGGAAGATAATCAATAGGTGTTGTTCTAAAACAACAGAAATTTATTTCTCACAGTTCTGGAGACTACAAGTCACAGATAAGACACTAGCAAATTTGGAGTCTGGCGAAGGTCTGTTTTCAGTTTCAGAGATGGTGCCTTCTTCCTGTCATCACATGGTAGAAGGGGAGAGCTGGTTTCCTGGGGTTTCTTTTATAAGTTCACTAATCCCATTTATGAGGGTAGGCCCTCATGACCTAAGCATTTGCCAAAGGCCACACCTCTTAATCCCTTACGTCCTAATACTGAATACTTCCTAATACCCAATCATCTTGAAGATTACAATTTCAATATGTAAATTTTAGGGGACATAAACAATTAGAACATAGTATGATTATTTCTCATAAGCTATATATTTTTCTTTACTCTTAATGCTCCCCCTGTTGAAAGATTTTGTCAGTTTCCTCTGTAGTTCAGTGTCACTAGGTCTGAAGTTTGACTACTCTACCTGAAATCTTCTCTCTGTGTTATTCTTTCCCACAGATAAATTTTCAGTTTCGTGTTCAGGTTATTTTTAGAGTGCTAAAGAGCACATTTCCATATAACAGTAAAGAAATCTAGTTTTGTTTTCATGGCCATGTGATATAAACTGTGGCAGGCCCTCTGCTTCCTTCTCTCTGGTCTGATGCTTCTCTGCCAGATCCTAAGGTTCATCCTAACCCTGAAGTTATCATACTCCTAATCCTTCTTGAATCAGAAATCCCCAGTAGACATGAGAATAAAAAAACTTTTATGGAAATTAGGTTGTTATCTATATAACTTTGAGCATCAAGATCTTCCCAGGATCCCACATTTCTGACTCTGTTCTCCATGAATTTCCACAATCCAGAAGGCAGAAATTATGCACAAATTCCCCTTGCTGAGATACAGAGAAAGGCCATGGCTTCACTTATATTGAGTTGCCGCATCTTAGGAGCTGTTTGGCCCCTTAGGAATCCAACATCAGGGAGCTGGCAGGAGAGGGGAAGGGAAGCCAAAAGCTGTATTTCCTACACCCAGAATTCTCCCATTTTCCTTGTCACTTCCATCCCATCTCCTTCTATTAAGACTCTTCCATACCTTCCTACATTAGCTTGGAGTACACCCTTTGGGGATTTCCAAATGGCCCTATAAACATGAACAGTACTTTTTAAAAATCTAATTAGCATTTTCTTTTTAAATACCAATATTAAAAATGTTACAATTTTTATATACAGAACTTCTAGATAGAACACAAATATCACCTGAGATAAATATTTTACGATCTAAAGAGCTAGTTATCTTTACATGAACTGAGAAGGAAGAAATCAGTTAGACCTTTTGTTTTGTTTTGTTTTGTTTTTGTTGTTGAGACAGAGTCTCACTCTGTTGCCCAGGCTGGAATGCAGTGATGTGATCTGGGCTCATTGCAACCTCTGCCTCCTGAGTTCAAGTGATTCTCCCTTCTCACTCTCTTGAGTAGCTGGGACTACAGGTGTATGCCACCACATTCAGGTAATTTTTGTATTTTTAGTAGAGACAGGGTTACACCACGCTGGTCTTGAATTCCTGGCCTCAAATGATCTGCCCACCTCAGCCTCCCAAAGTGCTGAGATTCCAAGTGTGAGATACTGCAGCTGGCCTGTTAAACCATTTTTAAGGTTCATGTGTTATCATTTGCCTTTATCCTTTAAAAGACAAGGATTGGGGACTTCTGCCAACCTGGCTGAGATTGGGCAACTCTGGAGTGTAGCTCCCAGTGAATGAGACACAGAGGGTGAGTGGATTCCACGTTTCCAAGCAAGGTGCCACGTTTGTTTCGGTGGGACTTGTAGGACAGTGAAAATAGCCCAGGGAAGGCAAGCCAAAGCAGGGCAGAGAAGCCCAGAGAGGATGAACCAAGTCAGGGCAGGGCACGTCCCCACCCAGGAAGTGCAGCTGGCCCAGAGGGTTGGGGACTTCACCTCTTCTGTGCTCCAGTTCAGATCCTGCACTTCCCTCATGCCTTCTGCAACCCACAGTCCACAAGAGCACCATCGGACTGAGCAGGGACACTGGTTTTTTACCCAAATCTGAGTGACGGCTATGGCCCGCCCAGCACCACAAGTTGTCAACACGGATCTGGGAGTAAGTTTTGACTAATGCCAGCAGGATGGAACTACCCGTCCCACAGAAAGTGGCAGAGTTGAAAGCAGGGAAATAGGCCATATGGCCTGGCAGGTCCCACCCCAAAAATCCCAACAAACTGAAGCCCGAACACTAGAGAGTTTTGCAGCCAATACACCAGTTTGACCCCGACAAGGAAGATGGAGCTCAGGGAAGGAAAGAAGCCTGCCATTGGGAAGGGGGAGCTAATCTCACCTGCCTAAACAAACTCCAGGGGAAGACTACCCAGCAGCCTGACTGAATCCAAGGAAGCCCATCAGCACCTCTACAGGCCAGGGGGAAAATAAAAAGCCTCATACAGGAGATATAGCTCCAACTTCAACAGAAAGAGATTCCTCCCCAAATCTCCAACTTCAAAGATCAAAGGGAGATAAATCCATGAAGATGGGAATAAACCAGTGCAAAAAGGATGAAATTATTAAAGACCAGAATGCCTCTTCTCCTCCCAGGGATCACAACTCCTCACCACCAAAGGAGCAAAACAAGATAGACAATGAGTTTGACAAACTGACAGAAGCAGGCTTCAGAAGGTGGGTAATAAACAGCAGACTTCTCTGAGTTAAAAGACCATGTTCTAACCCAATGCAAAGAAACTAAGAACCTTGAATAAGGTTAGACAAAATGCTAACTAGAATAACCAGCTTAGAGAAGAACATAAACAATTTGATGGAGCTGAAAAATAGCATGAGAAATTTGTGAAGCATACACAAGTTTCAACAGCTGAATCGATCAAGCAGAAGAAAGCATATCAGAGATTGAAAATCAACTCAATGAAATAAAAAGGCAAGATTAGAGAAAAAAGAGTGGAAAGAAAAGCCTCCAAAAAATACAGATTTTGTGAAAAGACCTAATCTACTCTTGATCAGCATACCTGAATGTGATGGAGCGAATGAATCCAAGCTGGAAAACACTTCACCATACTATCCAAGCGAACTTCCCCAACCTAACAAGTCAGGCCCAGATTCAAATACAGAGAACACCACAAAGATACTCCTCAAGAAGAGCAACCCCAAGGCACATAATCGTCAGATTCACCAGGATTGAAATGAAGGAAACAATCCTAATGGCAGCTAGAAAGAAAGGTCAAGTCACCCACAAAGGAAAGACCATCATACTCACAGTGGATCTCTTGGCAGAAACCCTACAAGCTACAAGGGAGTGGGGGCCAATATTCAACATTCTTAAAAAAAAGAACTTTCAACCCAGAATTTCATATCTGGCCAAACTAAGCTTCATAAGTGAGGGAGAAATAAAATCCTTTACAGATAAGCAATTGCTGGGGTTTTTGTTGGCACCAGACCTGCCTTAGAAGAGTTCCTGAAGGAAGCACTAAACATGGAAAGGAACAACCAGTAACAGCCACTGCAAAAACATACCAAACGGTAAAGACCAATGACACAATGAAGTAACTGTGTCAACTAATGGGCAAAACAACCAGCCAGTAACAAAATGACAGGATCAAATTCCAACATAACAATATTAACATTGGATGTAAATGGCCTAAATGCCCCAATTAAAAGACACAGACTGTCAAACTGGATAAAAAGTCAAGACCCATCAGTGTGCTTTATTCAGGAGACCCATCTCACATACAAATACTCACATAGACTCAAAATAAAGGGATGAAAGAAGATTTACCAAGCAAACGGAAAGCAAAAAAAAAGCAGGGGTTGCAATCCCAGTCTCTGATAAAACAGACTTTAAACCAGCAATGATCAAAAGAGAAAAGGCGGGCATTACATAATGGTAAAAGGATCAATGCAATGCAAAGAGCTAACTGTCCTAAATATATGTGCAGCCAATGCAGGAGCACCCAGATACATAAAGCAAGTTCTTAATGACCTACAAAGAGACTTAGACTCCTGCACAATAATAGTGGAAGGCTTTAACACTCCACTCTCAATGTTGGACAGATCAACAAGACAGAAAATCAATAAGGATATCCAGGACTTGAACACAGATCTGAACCAAGAGGACCTAATAGGTATTTACAGAACTCTCAACCCCAAATCCAGAGAATATACATTCTTCTCAGCACCACATTGCACTTACTCTAAAATTGATCACATAATTGGAAGTAAATCACTCCTCAGCAAATGCAAAAGAATGGAAATCATAACAAACAGTCTCTCAGACCATAGTGTATTCAAATTAGAACCCAGGATTAAGAAAATCACTCAAAACTGCACAACCACATGGAAACTGAGCAACTTGCTCGTGAATGTCAACTGGATAAACAATGAAATGAAGGCAGAAATAAAAATGTTCTTCGAAACCAACAGAATCTCTGGGACACATTTAAAGCAGTGTCTAGAGGGAAATTTATAGCACTAAATGCCCACATGAGAAGAAAGGAAAGATCTAAAATCGACATCCTTTTGTCAAAATTGAAAGAGCTAGATGATCAAGATCAAGAAAACTCAAAAAGAAACAGAAGGCAAGAAATAACTAAGATCAGAGCAGAACTGAAGAAGATAGAGGCACAAAAACCGTTCAAAAAATCAATAAATCCAGGAGCTGGCTTTTTGAAAAGATCAACAAAATAGACCACTAGCCAGACTAATAAAAAATAAAAGAGTGAAGAATTGCATAGATGCAGTAAAAATGATAACAGGGAGATCACCACTGATTCCTTGAAAATAAAAACTACCATCAGAGATTACTACAAACAGCTCTATGCACATAAACCAGTAAATCTGGAAGAAAATGATAAATTCCTGGACACTTGCACACTCCCAGAACTAAATCAGGAAGAAGCTGAAACCTTGAATAGACCTATAACAAGGCCTGAATTCAAGGCAACAATTAATAGCCTACCAACCAGAAAAAGTCCAGTTCCAGATGGGTTCATAGCCAAATTCTACCAGATACAAAGAGCAGCAGGTACCATTCCTGTTGAAACTATTCCAAACAATACAAAAAAGGGAATCCTCTCTAACTCTTTGAGACCAACATCATCCTGATACCAAAACCTGGCAGAGACCCAACTAAAAAAGAAATCCACAGGCCAATATCCATGATGAACATTGATGCAAAAATCATCAGTAAAATACTGGCAAGTCGAATTCAGTAGTACATCAAAAAGCTTATCCATCATGATCAAGTAGCCTTCATCCCAGCGTTGCAGGGCTGGTTCAACATATGCAAATCTAAAAATGTAATCTGCCACATAAACAGAACCAAAGACAACAACCACATGATTATCTTAATACATGCAGAGAAGGCCTTTGACAATATTCAACAGCCCTTTATGGTAAAAACCCTCAATAAACTAAGTATTGACACAACATATCTCAAAATAATAAAAGCTATTTATGGCAGATCCACAGCCAATATCATACGGAATGGGCAAAAAGTAGAAGCACTTCCTTAAAAAACTGGCAGTAGACAAGGATGCCCTCTCTCACTGCTCCTATTCAAAATAGTATTAGAAGACCTTGCTAGAGTAATTAGGCAAGAAAAAGAAATAAAGCATATTCAATTAGGAAAAGAAGAAGTCAAATTGTCCCTATTTGGAGAAGACATGATTGTATACTTAGAAGACCCCATTGTACCAGCCCAAAACCTCCGTAAGGTGATAAGCAACTTCAGCAAAGTCTCACAATACAAAATCAATGGAAGAAATCACAAAGCACTTCTATACACCAACAACAGACTAACAGGGAAGCAAATCATGAGCAAACTCCCATTTACAGTTGCTGCAAAGAGAATAAAGTATCTAGGAATACAACTAACAGAAGTTCTCCTCTTCAATGAGAACTACAAACCACTGCTCAAAGAAACAAGAGAGGACACAAACAGATGCAAAAACATTCCATGCTCATGGTTAGGAAGAATCAATATCGTGAAAAAGGCCATGCTGCCCAAAGTAATTTATACATTCAATGTTATTCCCATCAAGCTACCATTGGCCTTCTTCACAGAACTGGAAAAAAACTACTTTAAACTTCATATGGAACCAGAAGAGAGCCTGTCTACCCAAGACAATCCTAAGCAAAAAGAACAAAGCTGGAAGAATCAAGCTACCTGACTTCAAACTCTACTACAAGGCTACAGTAATCAAAAGAGTTAGCAGTACCAAAACAGAGATATAGACCAATAGAATGGAACAGAGACCTCAGAAACAACAACACACGTCTATAACCATCTGATCTTTGATAAATCTGATAAAAACAAATAATGGGGAAAGTATTCCCTTTTTTATAAATGGCATTGGGAAACTGGATAGTCATATGCAGAAAGCTGAAACTGAACCCTTTCCTTACACCTTATACAAAAATTAACTCCAGATGGATTAAAGATTTAAACATAAGACTTAGCACCATAAAAACCCTAGAAGAAAACCTAGGCAACACCATTCAGGACATAGGCATAGGCAAATACTTCATGACTAAAACACCAAAAGCAATGGCAACAAAAGCCAAAATAGACAAATTGGATCTAATTAAACTCCAGAGCTTCTCCACAGCAAAAGAAACAATCATTAGAGTGAACTGGCAACCAACAGAATGGGAAAAAAATTTTGCAATCACCCATTTGACAAAGGGCTAATATCAGAATCTACAAAGAACTAAAACAGATTTACAAGAAAAAAACCCATTCAAAAGTGAGCAAAGGATATGAACAGACACTTTTCAAAATAAGACATTTATGCAGTCAACACACATGAAAAAATGTTCATCATCACTGGTCATTAGAGAAATGCAAATCAAAACCACATTGAGATACCATCTCACGCCAGTTAGAATGGTAATCATTAAAAAATCGGGAGACAACAGATGCTGGAGAGGATGTGGTGAAAAAGGAACATTTTTACACTGAATTAGTTGAACCACTGTAAATTAGTTCAACCATTATGGAAGACAGTGTGTCTATTCCTCAAGGATGTAGAAATAGAAATACCATTTGACCCAGCAATCCCATTACTGGGTATACACCCAAAGGATTATAAATCATTCTACTATAAAGACACATGCACATATTTGTTGCAGTGCTGTTTACAATAGCAAAGACCTGGAACCAACCCAAATGCACATCAAGGATAGACTGGTTAAAGAAAATATGGCACATATACACCGTGGAATACTATGCAGACATAAAAAATGATGAGTTTGCATCCTTTCTAGAAACATGGATGAATCTAGAAACCATCATTCTCAGCAAACTGAAACAAAAACAGAAAACCAAGCACCACATGTTTTCACTCATAGGCAGGTGAGGAACAATGAGAACACTTAGGCACAGGGTAGGGAAAAAGAAGACAAGGATTAATTACGTACTTATGGAATGACAATAAAATTTAACATAATCTTTGTTTACTCCTTAATATAGAATATCTTAACACATCAACCTTCTGGTATTAAGGTAGATTCAGGAAACATGCAGTCTTTATAACTGTGGTTCTCTTCTCACATGAAATTAGCATACACACACACAGACACATACACAGAGGGGGAAGAATATTTGAGAATGCATACCTTTAAACGTTTTGCATTGGATTTATCATTTTAACATATTTACTTATATTTGAACCATAACTTTTGATATTAAATGAATTTATGTTTTCATATTTATGTGATATGATTACATTTAAATCATTTATAATTTATACAATTTATAATACAAGTCATAATTAAAATGCTGTTAGAATTTATTTATAAATTATTGATTTTAATCATCAATTTAAACCCTCTCCTCCCTCAACATCTAGAGTTTTACAAACTGCATGCTTATTCTAGCTATTCTAAAATAATTTAAGAATTAAAAGAAAATGCTTTCATGTATACACCTGAATCTTCACTTTTATATGAAATAAATAAAGATCGCTATAGTAATTAGTAACATGCTTTAGGATAAAGATAAGTAATGATCTGAACTTGGTTATTTGGAAAAGATAACCACAAATTCATTGAGCTTATGACATTTAATAATGTTGTATTCCTGTTCTTTTAACAGTTCGAAAAATATATATTTCATCTGTCTAAAAATATGAAATAATATCAAATGCACTCCTAATTAAAATTTAAACTAATATCACCTGATCTTGAAGAGTTAAGCAAATATGTAGACAGATCATTTTTTCTTTTGAAAGGATCATAGGACACTTACTCTTTAACATAATGATTCAGAAATTCGACTTAGCATGTTATCTTTAGTGTTCCTCTATATAAATAATTTTTCAAAGCTATTAAATTGTGAGAGAATAAAAAGAGTGAGGATTCACTTTATTCATTTTGGACTAAACCATATAAACTAAATTTTGAAATAGCTAATTTTGGTTTATATCTGTAAAAGACATTGCAAATGGCAGACCAAACAGTGATGAATCTAATCTGTGTTTTTGCCAATATGATCTTAAGAGGGACATGGTTTGCAAGCACAGGAGAATCTGATGGGTGCTTTCCTGAGGTGATTATAGAAATGTTATGTATAAATAAATAATCAGTAAATACGTTTATAAAGACTTCTAATCAGAGACTATATCATATGTGATTGCAATCAGACTATTTATTAAGACTTGTTTATGACAATGAGACATGTTTTATAGCTAAGAGTTTTTATTCCAAATAAGGTTTTGCACATTATTTTATTTTTTTCTTAATTCATTTAATAGCATAGTTCAACTTGATTGCTTTATTTTATTAGATTTGCAGTCTGGGGTCTTTATTCTTTATCTAAGTAGTAATACTGCTTACTTGTTCAAAAGCAAAATGTTAAATGCAGCACAATACAATTTAGGACGTGAATTCTAAAAAATGCAATCAAAAGTGATATTCCCATGAAAGGCCCCAGTGGTAATATAACAGCTGAAACTATTCTGGTTATAGTTAATTTCTGAATATATCATCCCATAAGGAAAATTACTTTGTGAACATCTATACTCTAACATAAACCTGAATAAAAATATTTTTCAACATACAGCTGTTACTTAAAATAAGATGACCTTTCTAAAAATGAGTTTATAATGCTCTGTTTCTTTACAATGTTCAAAAATCTTCAATCACCCTATTCAAAAACTCATAATGGAAAATGCCATAGTATATCAATGAAATACTAATTTCTCAAGTTATCTGAAACTACTGCTTAGCTCTTCATAAAATTGCAAAGTTCTGTCTTAAAATATAATCTATTTTTAGCATCTGTAGAAGAACATGCCACTTTGAGTGATAGTTGCTAGATGCAGTAAATACTAAAACAATATTGTGAAATGTTAACTAATAATATATAGTATTCTATAAGCACAATTTTGAGTGTGCAACATGGAATGTCTGTTTAGAAGTCCATGTATTAAGTTAATGATGCTACAGCTTTTGGCCCATTTATCAAGCCCTTGTCAGGAGGTGAATCAGAGCCTGGCAGCCTCTAACAGACTGGTCTGCTTACAACTTGTACTGAATTGGTAAAGGAGAGACTAGAAGAGGAAGCTTTGAGTGCATTGTATATTTTGCAGAATCACCTATTTCCTTATTTTTGTTTACTTTTATCCTCTGCAAATGAGAATAAATCCCCATTAAAAAGAATGTGAGAAGACAGAAGGTAAGTGCTATGGTTTGAATGTATTCCCCCAAAAGCATGTGCCAGAAACTTGATCCCCAATGCAACCACGTTGGGAGGTGGGCCCTAATGAGAGGTACTTAAGCCATGAAAGATCAGTGTATGGATTATTACTATCATCTTCGGAGTGGATTCATTATAAAAGGGGAAATTTGCCACCACTTTACACGCACCCATTCTATCTCTTTTTTTCCCTCTCTCTTCCTTTCTGGCCCTCCCATCACCCACCATGGGAAGATGCAGCAAGAAGGTCCTCATCAGATGCTGACCCCTGTTTCTTGGGCTTCCCAGCCTCCAGTATTGCAAGAAATAAATCTTTGTTCTTTATAAATTAATCACTCTTATTTCTATTCCTTATAAATTACTCAGTCTTAGGTATTCTGTTACAGTAGCACCAAGTGCACTAAGACAGTAATTCTGTATACTCACAAAGATTATTTGTAAGGAAATGAATATGTTCTTAAGACAGAAACTTAAGTAAAATTAAAATGTTATAGGGCATGATGCTAGTTTATTTTCTTACATGTGTACAGTGAGAATAACATATTACATGCTGCAAAATATATTTAGAAAGCAATATGTGTGTTGTTATGTGATGCACTCTTACTCTGGGCTAAGAACATTTACCCACCCCATTGGTTTGACCACATGGCTTCCTTTGACCAGTGGAATGATATTGTGATATGAACTGAGGCTTTTAATGAATTCAGCCAGTTTAACTTACTACTTGCCTCTGGTGAACCTGCTTGAGAAGAGAATGTCCAAGTGGCCTGGAGCCTGGGCTTCTGAAATAGGAATAATAAGGGTCTCCCAAAGTCATCTATGCCCCAGTCTTAAGAATATATGAATATGTTATCTTTCATGACAAAAAACAAAATAAAACAAAACAAAACAAAAAAACCTTGCAGATGTGATTAAGGATCTTGAGATGAGATTAACTTTGATTATGTGGATGGGCTCAATGTAATCACAATGGTTATAAGAAGAAAGAAGGATACTCAGACAAAGAGCAAAGGAGATGTGAAGATGGAGGCAGAGACTGGTGTGACACTAAGAAAGGGCTACTAGCCAAGGAAGATGGGTAGACTTTAGAGATTGGAAAAGATAGAAAAACACATTCTTCCCTAGAGGCTGTGGAACTAACACAGCCCTATCAACACTTAGTTTGTAAACCTCTTAACTATGAGATAATAAATTTTAATTGGTTTAAGTTAATAAATGTGTAGTAATTTTTTTTTTTTTTTTTTTGAGATGGAGTCTCGCTCTGTCATGCAGACTGGAGTTGGAGCTGCAGTGGTGCAATACCAGCTCACTGCAACCTCTGCCTCCCGAGTTCGAGAGATTCTCCTGCCTCAGCTTCCTGAGTAGCTGAGATTACAGGCATGGGCCACCGTCTGTAGAATTTCTTTGCATTTTTAGTATAGACGAGGTTTCATCATCTTAGAAAGCCTGGTCTCGAACTCCTGACCTTGTGATGTGACCACCTTGGGCTCCCAAATTGATGGGATTACAGGTATGAGCCACTGCACCTTGCAGTGTGTAGTAATTTGTTAAAACAACAATGGGAAGCTAACAAAGCATCCAAGAACACATAAGACAGAGACCTGAACCAAAGAGCCTAGGCCCAGGCCCACCATGTTTTGGTCTGAAACAGAGCCATCCTTGATAAGCCATGAAAGTTTATTTGTGAAGTTGAAATTCTCTTTTTCTCTCTTTGACTTTCTATGTAAGATATATACGTGTGTGTGTGTGTGTGTGTGTGTGTGTGTGTATATATATATATATATATATATATATATAGAGAGAGAGAGAGAGAGAGAGAGAGATCTCCATATATATATATGGACATATGTATTTTTTCTGTTTTAACAAAAACATAGGATTATAGACAGGTACATGACACACAAATTTTATTATAAACTTGCTGACAGCATTACTTAATACTGCATCCTGTACATCATTACATCATTTCATATCTGCTTATATAGATATATTTGTTCCCTTTAAGGCTCCATATTATTAAACACCAGAGTTTACATAGTCAGTAGCCAAATGAGGAATTAAATTTAGCCTAACTGTCCTCTACCATATATTAAGAGAATATAGAATGTTGGTTAGAATGTTGGTATAACTTAAACATGTTATAATTGAGAAAAGTTTGATTTAAAAATTAATTGTTCAGAATTTATTAATTACAAATACACATAAATTTTAATTAATAACTAATTATCAATCCTACATCTGGCCTTCATGGTGGAGAATAAAAACTAGATAGATGATAATTTACTCATAACTGAGAATTATATTTTTTTTATTAGGCTGAACTTTTTGTACTTATAGAAACAGAGAAATAGAATGTATATGTTTGGAAAAAAGGATTATTTCTGAGGCATTTGTTATGTCATGTATTATGTTAAAAAGATGAGTAATTTTTAAACTTTGAATTGTGTTTGTTTTGAATATAACAGAGACTATAAAGTATATATATGTTTAACTAAATGAAGAGACTGTAGGAAATTTTATATAAAAGATAATTAAATAGATGCTTATAATTTAAGATTGCAAATTAATATTTAAGTCATCCGAGTTGTTAGTTTTATTTTTGCCCAAATCATAGAAAAAGTGAGAGCTATATTCAATACTTTGTTAGTAATCTACTATTCTAATTTGGGATGAATAGAAAAATACCTGTAGAAATTGTTAGATTAGTATACTAAAAATATATGAAACAGGTCTTCAATTTAATAGTTTAGCAGCACTGTGGCTCAATTGAAGCTGCATGTTTATTTTAATTGTTTTCCTGAGTAAAGGAATATGTATGAGCCTATCTCTTTGCATCTGTCTGTCCATCTATTTATCCATTTATCTATATACAAAATTTTTGTTAGAGAAATTAAGTGCTAAAATCAATTTACAGGAACAAAGTACGGAAGAAAGGTGAAGAGTTAGCGTGTGGCAAGGTGGTCTCTCTTTCTCCGCCTAATGTTCCTGTTGTAGTGATGAACAAAGAAGTTCATCACAGGCCAGAAACTAGAAAAAAACAAGCGAACAAAAGAAAAAACCTTTAGCGCTTTTTTTTTAACATGGTGATGTAACTTCCTCCCTTCACAACACAAGGATGTCAAGGTTGTTCTGTCTGTAGTTCTCCCACAACCACATCACCAGATGTCCGGAGGTAACGAATTTGGTTCAGGGAATTCCCTGGGGACGGCATTCAACCAGAATAGTGTGTAAACACCAAGTGATATTTTGACATGCCAACATTTCTTGAGTTACTGCAAAATATGAGTAAAGTCCTATGACATGTTGATGGGCTGTGAGGACTGGCTTGGATTTAAGTGTGAGTCCTTTGAGATTATGAGGTAAGTAGTAACTATGTAATGAGGGGCTGAGGACTCCATGTGATTCTAATGCACAGCAATATTTCTTGCCATTGTCCATTGATAGGGACGAGGGCAGAGAAATTCTAGGCAGACAGGAACAAAGCCCCACCTTCAAGCTGAAAAGCCTGAGATCACAGCCCAAAATGAGAACTTACGTCCCTGTTTCCCTGCTCAAATGCTGCCTTTTCTTAAATCACCCATGCTACCGCCCCACCGCATCCTGTGCCTGCAGAGATCCCACACTCAACTGGCAGAGAGAAGCAGCAGCTGAACGCTGGAAGACTATGACTGGATGTAAGGAGAGAAGCAGCTTGACTTCAGAGGGACAGCCTGATGGTATAACTTCAGAGAACAATCTGGTTAGAGAGGGCTGGACTCCAGGGAAAGACTACCTACCCTTCTCCTGCCCCATTCCCTTTCAACTCTCCTTCCCACAGAGAGCCAATTTCACCAGCAATAAAATCCCCTACATTTACCATCCTTCAATTCATGTGTGCAACTTCATTTTTTCTGGACATCGGAAAATAAAAGGGCCAACTGGGTTGGGCGCGGTGGCTCACGCCTGTAATCCCAGCACTTTGGGAGGCCAAGGAGGGTGGATCATGAGGTCAGGAGATCAAGATCGAGACCATCCTGGCAACATGGTGTAACTCCGTCTCTACTAAAAATACAAAAATTAGCTGGCTGTGGTGGCAGCGCCTGTAGTCCCAGCTACTCAGGAGGCTGGGGCAGGAAATCCGCTTGAACCCGGGACTCAGAGGTTGCAGTGGGCCGAGATCGCACCCCTGCACTCTATCCTGACTTAAGCTGTGCGCAGACGGAAGGGCTAAAAGAGTATGTGACAGGGCCACTGGGAGTCACAGGCAGCTCCCCGCACCCACCTGCCAGAGTTTGCAGCCGCTGACCCAAAAGTGCTCACCCCAGTTCCTGCACTCATTCATCTGTGTGCCCCCTCCTGTGAGGGGTGAAATCCAGCAGGTCTGAGTGAGTGGAGTTCACTCCTGGGGGCGCCCAGGCAGCCGGCTGGTTTCGGTGCCTGCCTTGTTTGCTCACGTGCTCTCTACTGCGAGAAGTTGAGAGTGGCAGGCTGAGTAAACAGGACAATCCTGTCGCGAGTCCCAAGAAAGGGTCAGGGGAAAATACCCTGCTTCACCATGACTAGGTCCACTCATCCTGTCTTAACGCAAAGGACATCTTCCATATCGGCAAATTCTCCAAAATGAGTTCCTGTGTTTGAGAATCTGTTACATTTCTGTTCTCCCTACACCCACAATCCACTCGACTTCTGTACCACATCTACTTGATCCTTTCTACCTGTGCTTTGTTTGCCAAAATGATTTTCTTTTCTTTCTATTCTTTTCGGGTACAACTTGATAGGTTATTAAAGCCAATGCTCTAATTGTTAGCATTTTTAAAAACTGACATTTTTTTTTTTTTTTTGAAGTGGAGGAAGGGCTTAAATCCTAGACATCCCAAATGTATGGAGACAATATGAGCTTACCATTCTTCTCATGAAGTACAGAACAATTATACAAGAAAAAGGGAAAGTCAATTGATCATCAATTTTGTTATACTTAAGTGTGAATGAAACAGAGAAATATTTTCTAACAAATTCCAGAGTTGCTATCAGACATTCATAAAATGAAATTTGATGATTCGAGATTAGCAGTCCAATTTACCAGTTTGCTGTTGACTAGAAAGTCTATCCACCAAGCTAAAATTTGTAAAACCCATAGACATGGGTGTGGTCAGAAAGTTGGAACTTCGATGAATATTTGCTTTTGGCGGGTTTTGATTATGTGTATCAAACATTTTACTTTTGTTTTTAAATGATAAGTTATTTTTACCCTTATTACAGAAATGTTTACATAATTCTCAAAGTATTGTCCTATATTAGTTATACTTGAAGACATAGTCTCTCATAAATGGATGCAACTAAAATACAGTTGCATACAATTTGGAATCAGTGTAGCTATAGTAAAATATTTTGATAATATTGAGGAAAATATATGGCTTTAAATATATCGATTATATATTATTTAATATTTTAAACCATTTAAATTATTACCTTTCAATATTTTCAGTGAAATTATTACCTAAGAATTTGATACAATTTCTTAGCAGCACATTTGCTGAAGCTAGTTTATTTCTGCTTCTCTCTAATTCTTTGTTATCATTTATTCCTTTTGCTCTGTAAAGTAAAAATTGTGCCACATTGAATTTATTTTCTAGTATTTTTTGGCTCTCCAAAACTCTCAAAAAATAGTTCGAAAGCTCTCCAATGAAGATTAGAATAACATAATCCACAAAAAGGAAAACCCAGCCACCTAAACATACAATTGTCCATTGGAACCTAGAGATGTGAGAGGTGACACCTCTTACTAGGCTATGACCTCATTGCCTGGTATGCATTCCATGTTGCTGTTCAGGCATCATCAAAGGGAAAACAGTGCTCTGCAGTCTCCAGACACTTTCATAAAATGCATTATGTCGATCAAGAAACTCATCCAACTGATAGGCAGTGTTTGTGAGTTACCAAAAATAGTGCAAAATAGCTAAAATTGGCTACTTAAAACTGGAAAGCCAGCAAAGAATAGATCTTTATGAACTTGATAAGTTTTGTGTTTTTTTTTTGTTTGTTTGTTTGTTTTTGATGGTGTGTTTTAACTTAAGTTTGTTGCCACTAATGGAATTTCAAAAGAGATACCAACAACAAACTCAGTCACTGAAAATCGATTCAGGTTCATATGGTGGGTATGCAAGTATTTTTAATTATTTATAATAGTAATGATATTTATAATAATACAGTAAATCTATTATTTCAGGCATTTTTATTTGTGTACTGTTGGGTTTGTATATTCTCTGCGTTTTGTTTATCAGAATAAAATGAAAAATATTTCAGTTGTACAGTTGAGTCAATTCATAAATCATTATTAGAGTGGCTGTCTACATTTTAATCAGTGCACTAATTTATATTTAATGAAAAATATGTATAAATAGAAAAGAAGAACTTATGTGCATATACTTTCTTGTGTTCAGAACTTTCAAGCATTGGAAAGCATGTTTATAAAATATAGATCATACACACAAACATTTTATTATATCACAATTGTTGATACATAGCATGAAATTAGCCAAATGATAATAAAACAGTTAATGCTCCACTTTACAAATTAACAGTGATTTCTAATGGATTTTGCTATTCCAATAGTCTAGTTTTTAGTGTTTTCTTTAGCAGTTAGAAAGCAAATATGATTATAGGAAAACCCAACTTATTAGCTCCCTTAGGAAATTAATACTTGCTTTTTAGAGAAAAGCACATTAACCTTCTAAGTGTCTTCGCAGTCAAAAAATATTTTCATAAGGATACTATGAATGAGTAAAGCAATTATATTCTATAATTCTTGAACTTTTTTTTGAAAGAGTGATATATTTTACAAAAGTAGTTATAATTTTCACTGCAACGCAATTAGTTTGAAAACATTTTTATGACTTACTTCAATTATATTCTCATAGTATATTGATTTTTTTTCTTATTGAGCTTCACTTTATTGCACTGTGCACATATTACATTTTTTTGTATTTTTTTATTGCATTTTGGGTTTTAGGGTACATGTGAAGAATATGCAAGATTGTTGCATAGGTACACACATGGCAGTGTGATTTGCTGCCTTCCTTCCCCTCACCTATATCTGTCATTTCTCCCTATGCTATATCTCCCCACCTCCCCACCCCCTGTCCCTCCCCCATTTCCCCCCAACGGACCCCAGTGTGTAGTGCTCTCCTCCCCATGTCCAGTATATTGATTTTTAATTTTTTTTTGGACAGGATACTTTACTTAATTCAGTGGTTTTGGACATCTCCGAAGACAATGATTTACTTTTGAAGAAATAGTGTTCAGATAAATTGCGAGTATAAAAGACGTTGATATTCAGTACATTTGAATAAAGTTTTATTTTGCACAAAACACTGTGAAATACATAAATCTGCATATCACAAAATGCTTCTAAGAATGTGTTTCTCAAACACCCTGTACCATCTTTGTCATAATTCTAAATTTTCTTGCTAGTTTACAAATTCCGTGAAAGCAGATGACTTTTCTGTAAGAGCAGACTGAAGTCCACAAGTCAAAATCATCGATTTTAAACACTATTTCAGTATTTAACTGACCTTTCTTAATTTGTTATCTGTTATGTAAGCTGAAATAGGATACAATAGGATAAACAATGAACTCACTATAATGCATTTTCCAGACACAAGAGTTATTAGTTTTATGCTTATATGATTGTATCAATATCTTTTTCTTAATCTTAATATATAAACATATTAAATATATGTGTGTGTGTATATACATATATATGTATATATATATGACTATTTTTGAAGAAATAGTGGTCATCTCAACTAAAAGTATAAAAGCAACTGATATTCAGTATGTTTGAATAAACTTCATATATTTAAACTTTTGACATATATGAATAATGTGTAAAGATATATAATAAAGTTAGCTTCACTGTGAAGGCATATAAATATATGCATAAATGAAAAATTTGATATATATGTGTATAAAGTTGAATAAAGTTATATAGATAGATAATTGATATAAACTGAATGTTTGTGTCACCTGGAAATTTGCATGTTGAATCCTAATCCAAAATTTGATGTTATTTGGACGTGGAGTCTTTGGGAGGTGATGAGGTCATGGAGGTGTAACCTTCATGAATGGGATTAGTGTCTTTATAAGAGACACCTCAGAACTTACTCTCTGTTTGCCACAGGAGGGTACAATGAGAATATGGGTGTCTGTAAATCAGGAAGAGGTTTACCTGACCATGCTGGTACCCTAACATTCTATGGTGTTTTGTTACAGCAGCCAAAACTAAGACAATAATGTTTTGTGCATGAAACACAATATACAATTCAATATACATTATGTAATGCAATATACGTTTTATATATTTCACACATATATATTTTTTCAGATACATTTAATTTCCAAATATTGAGTTGACATCTACATAATCCTAATTTGTTCATATCAGGCTCAGTTGTTGAGATGAGCTGCTGCTATCATCTAGTGAGTAGATACCAGGAAAGCTGCTAAACATCCTAAAATACCCAGGATAGTCTCCACAACAAAGAATTATCTGTTCCCAAATTTTATCAATGCTGAGGTTGAAAGAGCCTGATGTAAATAGTCAGGGGATGGTAAATACTAATTCTTTTAAAATATGAGAAAATAAGAACTTACTCTATAAATTTAATTGAACTAAGGTCTAACAAAATATAGCAGGTAAAGTCACCATTATAACCCATGTAGTCCTAGAGTTGAAATTGTTGTATGTTACCAGTAGACAAAACCTGGTATTAATTTTAGCAATGTTAAGTGTAAAGGCCTTGGAGTCTGAACCACATTGTTTAGGTTTATATTAGTTATTAATCATCATATGCCTTAGTTTACTGATCTATAAAACAGTCATAATTGAACCTACATTTAATTTTTTTTAGTTTTTATTTTTTTTCTGTTTATTTTTTTGAGATGAAGTCTCACTCTGTCGCCCAGACTGTAGTGCAGTGCTGTGATCTCAGCTTACTGCAACCTCCGTCTCCCAGGTTCAAGTGATTCTCCTGCCTCAGCCTCCTGAGTAGCTGTATTACAGGCTCCCACCACCACACCTGGCTAATTTTTGTATTTTTAGTAGAGATGGAATTTCACCACGTTGGCCAGGCTGGTCTCTAACTCCTTACCTCAGGTGATCCACCCACCTCGGCCTCCTGAAGTGCGGGATTACAGGTGTGAACCACCGTGCCCAGCCAGCACCTACATTTTAGGATTAATATGGTATTAAATTATCTAAAACATAAATGCTTTTTATCAATGGCTGTCATATGTTAAATGCTATGTAAATATATATATTGAATACTGAATGTTATAAATAAGCATATTCTAATAACATAATGAGTTTTACATGGATATTTTCAGGATATAAAAGAATCTTATTAATTCAAAGAAAGGATTTGTTTCCTTAATTTGAGAGCATTTTACATTCATAATATTTTTATTTGGAGGTTGTTGGCATGTTTCTTTTTTTTTTTTTTTTGAGACGGAGTTTCGCTCTTGTTACCCAGGCCGGAGTGCAATGGCGCGATCTCGGCTCACCGCAACCTCCGCCTCCTGGGTTCAGGCAATTCTCCTGCCTCAGCCTCCTGAGTAGCTGGGATTACAGGCATGCACCACCATGCCCAGCTAATTTTTTGTATTTTTAGTAGAGACGGGGTTTCACCATGTTGACCAGGATGGTCTCGATCTCTTGACCTTGTGATCCACCCACCTCGGCCTCCCAAAGTGCTGGGATTACAGGCTTGAGCCACCATGCCCGGTGGCATGTTTCTTAAGTCTAACATTTTTAAGATGCTTATAAAGTGAAAATATTTTAAATAATTATCTCTTAAGCAAGCAAAGCTATCAAAACATTGTACCCAAATTAGTAAGTTGCAGTCTATCAAAGAAGGGTCAATGTTTTCATATTGCTTATTTCAATAATTAATTACATTCTACAGAATAGTGCTAGTGTTTGAGTACAATTTTAACTTTTTGAGTTAAATGATGATAAAAATGACTAAAGTGTCCTGCAAAAAATGTATAAAAAATTTAGTTACTGAATACATGAGTATTTAAAATATAATGGAGAGAATTATTCCTGTATAATTTTCAATTTTATTAGTCATCTGTCACATAGTGTTAATATACACTTTCTCTTTATATAAGAATTTACTTACTGAGTTTAAATATTACATAACATCTTAGAAATATCCCAAATAAAGCTTATGCTAGAGTTTCTCAGACTCCTTTTGTAGGCATTGTGCCATATATACATTGAAAAGTCCCAAAATGTTATATCTACTCCAGAACTGCATTCAGTTTATAATTTAGCCAACAGGCAACCTTTATAAACAATATTATATTAGTGTATGTCAGAATGATTCTGAATTTTACTCCTTAAAATTTAAAATATACAAATAAAATAAAATGCTTATTATGTATAAATATCTGCACTCTGTGCTCTACATGGTGCTATGCTATACTGAGCACTAAATTTGCAAATTTCTGTGCATTGAAGTGAGACTCTAGTCACTATGAAGTCACACAAAGTGAAGCCTGCCTGTAAATTTAAATGAATTGTCGGGAATAACATTTTCACACTTACACCCCAACCCCACAACAGAGGCATATAATATTCATTTTCCATGTGAAGAAATTTTGGATGAACTTGATAGAGATTTTCTTGTCAACCTTCCAAATTATGATTTAAATATACTCATACTTAATGTTTCCCCATAATAATGTATAAATTCAAGTTTAATAATGTCTAAATTATCTTCTAATGTTGTAGGGATTTTTTCATATATTTAGTGCTTAAATTTAAAAGGTTTTTAAATCATGGATAAAGTTATTTTGTCATTTTTATTAATAATAGTTTTTACTTTAAAAAACTACATGACATTTTTAACAGTTTTATTAGATTTTCCTCTCCAGATAATTTATATTTGTATAAATTTGTATTTGGATTTGTGTTAAATTAAAAATAAAAGCAAAAGGTCAAAACTCTACCTTGTATAATACCCTATCCAGAAAAAAATAAAAAATAGAATTCATGAAAAGAACATCACTTCTGTTTTATTTAAAAATACATATTTTATTGTGTTTTAGGTTTGGGGGTACATGTGAAGAACATGCAAAATTGTTGCATAGGTACATACATGGCAGTGTGGTTTGCTGCCTTCATCCTCATCACTTATATCTGGCATTTTTCTCCATCTTCTCCCTCCCCAACCCCTCATACACTGCTGTCCCTCCCCTAGTTCCCCAACACAGACCCCAGTGTGTGATGCTCCCCTCCCTGTGTCCATGTGTTTTCATTGTTCAACACCCGCCTATGAGTGAGAACATGCGGTGTTTGATTTGCTGCTTTTGTGTCAGTTTGCTGAGAATGACGGTTTCCAGGTTCATCCATGTCCCTGCAAAGGACACAAACTCATCGTTTTTTATGGCTGCATAGTATTCCATGGTGTAAGAATCTATGAAGAACTAAAACAGATTTACAAGAAAAAAAAAAAAAAAACAAGCCCATTAAAAAGTGGGTGAATGATATGAACAGACACTACAAAAGAAGACATATATGAGGCCAAAAAAAAACATATTAAAAAAATGCTTATCATCACTGGTCATTAGAGAAATGCAAATCAAAACCACATTGCGATACCATCTCACAGCAGTTAGAATGGGGATCATTAAAAAATCTGGAGACAACAGATGCTGGAGAGGATATGGAAAAATAGAAACACTTGGTGGGAGTGTAAATTAGTTCAACCATTGTAGAAGACATTGTGGTGATTCCTCAAAGACCTAGAAATAGGAATTTCATTTGACCCAGCAATCCCATTACTGAGTATATATCTAAAGGATTATAAATTGTTCTATTATAAGGACACATGCACACGAATGTTCACTGTGGCACTGTTTACAATAACAAAGACCTGGAACCAGCCCAAATGCCCATTGATGATAGACTGGACAAGAACATCACTTCTATGCTCCTCTTCCAGTAAACATTAACCCTAGTCTAATCATGAAATGAACATCAGGCAAACCCAAATAAAGAAAAATTCTAAGAAATTCCACATCAATATTCCTTAAAACTCTCAAGATTACCAGGAAGAAGGAAATTCTGAGAAAAGTCACAGACCAGAGGAGGCTAAGAGCATGTAATAACTAAATGTCAAGTGTTATCCTGGTTGGAATGGTAAAACGGAAAAAGGACATTAGCCAAGATGGAATGAAATCCAAAAACTGGCATCCAGCCAGTAAAAATATACCAGCTTCGTGACAAATGTAATATTCATTTCCTTGATTCTGACAAATGTGCCCAAGCAATATAAAAAAATTAATAATAGGGGTAACTGAATGTAGTATATATGGGAACTCTCTGTATTCTGCAATTTTCTGTAAATCTAAAATTATTTTAAAATAAGCATTTGCATAAAATATCATTCAGAAGGCATGAATAGATTATACAAATAGAATTATAAAGGAAAGTTAGCCATTTCAAAAAATTGATTTTTTAAATATCTTTCATCATTTCGTAGCATGAGGAAATTTAGGGCATGGTAACATATGAGAAGACAAGAAGGAAAAATAATATATTTTCCAGGTAGAATTAAGTAAGGGCCATAGGGAAATACACAATTCACAATTAAAATTCAGAACTTAGAAAATTGCAGCTGTATCTGTCTTGATAAAACAGCCTTCTGTCTCTCCATTTGGAGATACTGCAAATTAAATAAAATTAATGAGCCGAAGACTATGAATATCTATTCTAAATTTCATTTTCCAATAACTTGCCTTTGTACAAATTCCTAGAAAAATATTGATTACTCCAACGGTATTTTAATTAGCTACTCTGAAAGCAAGTCAGTACAATTAGAGGTAAAATCAGCTTGACTGTTTCCTCAGTCCCAACAGTATTCTGACCCCATTCTCGGTGAGGAATCAATCACATAGTGTTGTGACAGCAATCAGACTGTGGCAATTTGGAGAAACAGACAATAACATGTACAACTAAAGTAAATTAGTTCATTTTTTGAAAGGATAATGTATTTCTGCTGCCCATGTAAATTCATACCGCACCTGGAAAATAAGTTTACTTACAGCACTCATAAAATAGTATCACTGCATTTGCAATAGAAGAAAATCTATTTGTTACCGAGGAAAAAAATCACAATGTAACCTTTAAAAAGATGGAAAATAGTGGCATCTTTCTCACACTTGGAAAGAAGCAACCAATGCTTGCTGGTAACAGGGCTTGTACTCAATTTGTTGTAACAGGATAGCCATGGCAACCAATCCTGATGACAAAATTCAGAGGAGGGAGAGGAAGATTAAGGTATTTGGCTTGTAGACCAAATTTATTTTTCTCCAACCATTAGTTCTAAAAAAGGTGAAAATACTCTGACATTTGTTTCCTCCCATCAATTTGTTAAAACCCAACTTCAATTTTACATAGATTGGTCATTCAATCCCATGCAGGAATCATTCAGATATTACAGGAAAGAATTTTGGCGTCAATCAGACACTATTCCAAAATGACTCTACCTTTGTACCAGGAAGACATTACAGCAAGTAAACCATTTCTCACTTGGTAGGGAGTCCCTTGTAAAAGGTTATAGATTAAACCTAATGGGAATGAGAAAACACCACTGTGATAAATGGTACTCCCGGGAGGGCTCCATTAACCCAGGCACAGTCAGCAGAAACACAGGACGAACCTCCCTTTACCAAGGCAATGGGTTACCTAGTGGTGCCTCTATAATCCTTAATGTAGGAGAATATCCCAGAGTTGATGGATTCAGGAATGTGAATGAGAGAAATGACTCCTGATGCAGCATCACACAGAGAATTGAGATACAGCAAGTGGCTGTGACATTTCAAAAGCAACGAATGATGCAGTGATTTAAATGCTTTCAGTCAGCTCAAGTTTCCTGAGTAGTCAACCCAAAGAAGTGGTGATTATCTTTCCTATGTGCCTTTCTTTCCTTCTCAAAATGTGCTTAATTCAGTGATCTTCCCATTTGGAAAACACTGGGATTACTACCCTACCATGCAAAGGCTTCCAAGTCCAAGGGATTTGATGAGGGAAATGGGAAAGAAAACCTCCTATCCATCTTGTATGCGGTGTATGTGTGACAAAGGTGGCAAATTCACCTGCTTAATATTGACTGGGTGAAGTTTCTGTCGCAAGATTTTTACACCATGCTTGTATTTAAATTCTCAGGGCCAATATGGAACATATGGTTTTCAAAATCCTAAAAATAAAATGAAATAAGGTCACTTAAAAAAGATTTGGTAAAATAAAAAACATATTGACAATAGAGTAATCCCTATAGGAGTAAAACATCCCAAATTATACAATTTTTTAAAAAATAGATTTGAACTTGGAAATTATTTGATTCAGCAGACAAATGTAACTCTGGAAACCATCATTCTCAGTAAAAGTAAAAAGGGGGAAAAAAGAAAAAAGAAGAAAAAATAAACACACATGACATTCCTGGCATTTCACTTTTGCAAGCCACATTTTAACAATCTCAAACTCTGTCATTAAGAATTAGCAATGGAATGAAACTAGAAACTCACATTGAGTCACTTAAATTATTTACTTTGTTAAAAATGAAAACATTTTAATAGTACACAGGATGATGTCTGTTTTTCAAATGTAACCAGCAATTTTGTTTTATATTTAGGTGCCATTGATAGTTTAATATTGATATCTTTAATATCCTGGATTAGGGGATTTTTAAAAAACATAATTTGTGTCTAGAATTACATGTGTCTTTATGCTGAAGAACAAAAAAAAAACAACAAACCTGCTATGTATTTAATATTTTATGTTTAATTAAAAATTCCCACTGGAAAGATTTTCTGGGAATAAGATGCATAGTACAATTCACTTGTGCCCACATTCTGTGTATAAAGCAGCCACTTACCAGTCCCATTTAGCACAACATGTTGTACACTATAATTCATATGAAATATTAAAAAATTATACTGTCATCAGAAACAAAGGAATTTAGAGAATGAACTTACAGTAACTGATTCCTTAACTGCAGAAAAGTTGTTTTGTATTACAAATAGAGTGTAGTAGAAACAATTGAAAAGTATGTTATTTTTTCTGATTTTAGCTGATACTTTATTGGATCACTACATACTATAGTTCTTAATCCTCTCGATGTCATTTTTCTTTCTGCAAGCTATGTTCCACTTTTTTCTAATTAACAAAATTTTTAGTATATTTATAATGCATGTCATGATGTTTTGACATATGTATACATTGTGGAATGGCTAAATCAAGTGAATTAATATATGCATTGTCTCACATACTAATCATTTTCTTGTGGTAAGAAATAATATCTGCTCTCAGCAATTTTCAAGTACACAATATATTGTTATTAACTATAGTCACTATGACATACAATAAATCTCTTGAACTTATTCCAACACTCTTAATATATTTAGTTTGGAGAACTTCCCTCACTCTCAGGCATTTCCTAAGCAGCATTCCTCACATTAAGTGTAGGTGAGGCAGAACTTTTCTGTAACATTCCAGCTCATTAAACTTTTTAAGTTATTTTTATTCAGTAAATTAGATAGCTTTCCTAAAGTTTATTTTTGGATAAGCATAATAACCATTTAAAAAATGTTTATTGTGTCTTGTTACCCAAATGAAAAAGTGTACATTAAGTAAAATTACACATGTTAGAGGGTTATTACAAAGTAAAAACTGATGGCACCACCAACTAATTACAAACTAAATAATTGTCAGAATTTTTAACATGATTTACCACATTAAATGATATTCTTTCCCCTGAATTTTAGGAAAATCATTTACTGTATATTTATCATTTGTTTTTATTGCAACTTAACATTTACAAGCACATTTCTTAACATCCCTAAACACTTTTGGTTTGGTTTTGCCTGTTTTACAAATGGAAGATAAGTGGAAACATTTGTAATGTATATTTTTGTGTCTGGCTTCTATACCTAAATTTCATGTTTGTGAGGCTGTGTTTTTTTTTTCTTTCCATTATTGTGTGCATTACTCTGCAGAAATATGTAACAATTTATACATTCTGCAGAGCTAGATGACGGGATGATTCCAATTTTTGACCATTGGGAAAAAAATGCATTATTAACAATCGTCAGCATGTCTTTTGCTGTTTATATAACAATAAATATAAAATGTATTGTTTTGTCTGCCAAATTTTGTCAAAAGGGACTGTACCACTTCACATTTCCTAGTAAAATGGTAATTCCTTACCATACTTGTAAACGATGTTGTAATTTTGCATGTAGTAATTATGAAGGTATGTATTTTAATTTTTTTAACTTCCCTACATGAGGTTACACAGATTTCTATAAGTTTCCATATGTTTATTTGTTACTTAAGATATTCTCTTTTTTTAAAACAGCATGTTGAATTAATGCACACATTTGTAACTGTACTTTTTCTCTTTTGATTTGCGGAAATATGTTATCCCTTCTTAATATGAGCTTTCTCTGGAATGATGCAAAGATGTAATTTTTACATATTTTCTTCCAGGATCCTATTTTAATGTTGTCTTGATTTCTAGTTTGATAAGTAGACTTCTTAATTTCTTGTAGTCAAATACATAAAACTTTTCCTTTATATGCTGTATTTTAAGAATTTAAACTTTCTCTTGTATGTGGTTTAATACTGAATTACATCAAGCAATTTTATCAACTGACATTTTTATTTATATATTTAAATTTTAAAATATACTGATTATGAATAATGACTTTTTCTTTTTTTAGAATTCATTATACATGCTTTTTCTTACCTAAGCACATTGCCAAGCACCTGCTCTAAAAGATGTACTAGAAGTGGTAATAATGTATATTTTAATTCAATTTGTGTCTTAGAGGAAACATTTTACTATTTCTCATGAAAAATGAAGTTTCCCATGTAGGTTTGTTAAACCCTGTATCACATTATGTACAATCCAAATAATTTAAGTTTACTAACAGGATTTTAAAAATCACAATTAAATTTTGAAATTTATAATACTATTTTTCTGCATCTATCATGAATGAATTATTTTTCTTCCATTGGGTCTTATCAAAAAAGCAAATTACAACAAATTTAAAGGTCTCCATTGGCTTTATTTGTGATTCTGAAACCGATCAACATTTTATTCCATAATACAGGTGAGAGTTCCAGTTAACTGACCAGAAGAGGTTGGGCTTCATTATATAGAGAAGAAAGATGAAGCCATAAGCAAAAGGTAATTGGTCCTTTAACAGTTAATTTTCTTGTTAGTCTCTAACAGAGGAAAAGAACAATAGAAAATTAACTAATTGTTTAACATTAGGTTGTTTCAGGTTAAGGATTAAAATAGAAGGAACTTCTTTATCATGGCTATTGAAGATTGAAACTGGCCTATTTTGGAAATTGGCCATAATCTCTCTCTCTTGATTTCTCCTAAGATAAAATAACAACTCAATTTACGTTTGACAATATAGATCTTTAGCACAATTGACTCCATTTTGAATTTTAGTCTGGTCTGTTGGGCCTAGTGCAAGAACTTAGTCCAAAACAATGTTTTCCTACAATTGTTATTTAATAGATTAATTTGGAACATTGTGAAATATCGTGATGATTGATACATTTCTATCAACATAAACTTATATCTGCCAAATGCACAGATGTTTAATGTATAGTCCTTTTAGCTTTTGACAAATGCATACCCTCTTAACTCACAAACTTTTAATATAGAACATATATAGAATTTTAATAAAGAATATAGTATAAAACAGATATAGAATTTTTCTATCAGTCCAGAATAATCACTCATACTGCTTTCCAATTAATTAGTTTGGTGAGTTCCAAAAATTCCTATATAATGGTAACTTTCAGTATACATCTGTTTTACTTCACACAACATGATGTGTTTTAAAGTTCAATGATGTCCTGTGTCTATCAGTAGCTTTTTCTCTTTATTGCAGACTTGAAAAGATTGTATGGTTAAGCAGAGTATTTCTCATTCAATCTTCAATTATTTTAGTCTGTTCCAGGTGCTGTAACAAAATAACATAAATTGGGTAGTCTGAACAACAGACATTTAATTCTCACAGCTCTGGAGCCTGGGCAGCCTAAGGTCAATGTGCTGGTAGATTCAGTTCCTGGTGAGGGCTGCTTCTTGGTTTGCATACAGTTGCCTTCTTGCTATGTTCTCACCACAAAGGTGATCTCTTTCTCTTCTTCTAAAGCATTAATCTTATCATGAGAACCCCATCCTCATGACATTGTTTTTAGCCCTAATTACCCGTCAAGGGCTACATCTCCAAATATCATCAACCATTAGCAGACAGAGCTTCAATGTGGATTTTGATAAGTCACAATTCAATTCAATTCACTGTCTTTCTCCTCTTTTCCTTCAAAATTCAGGTCCTTCTCACAAGTAAAATACACTCATTCCATTCCAATAACCCCAAAGTCTTAACTCATTCCAGCATCATGTCTAAAGTTCAAAGTCTCATTTAAATATCAACATCAGATATTGCAGAGACTCAAGATACAATTCCTATGGAGTCTCTCCAGTTGTCAACCCGTGAAATCAGACAAGTTAGGTGTTTCCAATATATACATTATTGAGACAGGCATAAAACAGACATTTCTATTCTCAAAGAAACATATAGAAAAAAGGAAGGAGTGAGGTGTCCCAAACTAGTCCCAAACTTAACAAGGCAAATTCCACTAGATCCTAAGTCTTGAAAATAATCCTCTTTGGTTCAACTGTCTGCCTTGTGAGCAGGGGGTCCCTCCACTATCTGGGGCTCTGCAGAAAAGGAGTTACAACCCAACGTTTCCAGACACCCATGTCCCAAGGTTCGGCAGGGATTTCCTTGCCCCAATGCTCTGGTTGGAAGCTGCTGGTCTTTGTAACAAGGCAGTGTCTCTGATGATATCTGAATCACCTTCAGGGTATTTTTTTATTTTTAGACATAGTCTCGTTCTTTCACCAGGCTGGAGTGCAGTGGCATGATCTCAGCTTACTGCAACCTCCGCTTGGGTTCAAGCACTTCTTCTGCCTCAGCTCCTCTAGTGTTTGGGACTGCAGGTGCACACCACCATGCCCAGCTAATTTTTGTACTTTTAGTAGAGATGGGTTTTCACCATGTTGGCCAAAATGGTCTCGATCTCTTGACCTGGTGATCCACCCGCCTCATCCTCTCAAAGGGCTGGGATTACAGGCTAAACCACCCCGCCCAATCTGGGTTCTTCTTTCCTTTTCCTGAGGAATAGTGCTCACTCTCCACTGAATAGCACCATGGTCCCCTCCTGTAGAATCTGACCATCTTCCTTCATTTCCTCTCCTTTTTCTTCTAACTCCTTTCGTTTAAATTGACAGTGCCTCTGCTATAATCTCATTTCTATTTCTGGTTTAAATTGAAGTGATTGGTTAAGCCCATGTGTCACACCAATGATCTCTTTATCAAATGAATCTCCAGACACACCCTTAGTGTATTAGTACAAGTCATCTCAATTTTACCACTTACTGTAATTTTTTTTAAACATTTCTTCCTCAGTTTGAACAAATTATTTTCTACTACTAATTTGGTTAGAATTTTTATTTCCTGAATCATGAATGGTTATTGATATTTGCCAATTATTTCTTAAATTGATTGATATAATCTTTATGCAACAAATTATATTGACTACTGTTCTAATATTAAACCAGCTCTCCATTTGAAGGATAAGTCATATTAGAGCATGATGCATTATCCTTTTTATATTGTACTGGATTCCATTTGGTAGTGTGTCATTGACCTATATTCATGAGGTCAATGAATTAGTAATTATCTGTAAAAATAATGAAATTTTTGATTTTTAAAAATCGAAGTTAATTCTTGTAGCTATCTTAACCTGAATTTTTAAAATTGCATTTTTTGTAATAAATGTTTTAATAACTGTTGATTTTAATAGATACATTAATATGCAAAAATTTTCAGTTTTCTTGTTTCACATATAAATTTACATGCAGTTGTTAAGAGATCCTGTGTATCATTTACCCAATTGCTCCAGTAGTAACATTTTGAAAATCTATTAGTATAGTATTATAAAAATGTACTGACAATGATAGGATCCACTTTCTTTGATTTATTCAGATTACTTTTGTGTGTGTGTGTGTGTGTGTGTGTGTGTGTATTTCTGTACCATGTTATCAAGTGGAGGTTTGTACACCCATTAACACAGTCAAGATGCTAAAGACCCTCCTTCTTGCATTTTGATAGCCACATCCATCCCTTATCTGCTATCATTCAAATTGATATTATCCTGTAGACAATGTGTCATTTCTCTCTGGCCACTTCGATAATTGGGTTTTTTTCCCTCTAGTTTTCAGGAGTTGGATTACAATTGATCTTGGAATGGGTTTATGAAGTTTATGTTTGAGATCTCTACAGAAGGTTATGTTGGAGTCTTTAAATATGCACATTTATGGTTTTTGCCAATTTGGAAAGCTTCCAGCCATGTTTCTTTAAACACTCTTTCAAACCCACTCTTTTTCTCTGTTCTATAATTCTTATACTAATGGAACTTGATCTTGTGTTACAGTGCTACAAATTCTTGGACTTCTTTCATTATTTTTAGTCCACTTTTTCTGTCGTTCAGTTTATATTGTCTATGTTCAGCTACCCTTAACTTCACTATTTCTATCCTCTGTTTTCTCTACTCAGTATTACATTTGTCCAGCAAATTTTAAAAAATTATTTGTATTTGTGATTCTAAGTCCCATAATTTGCATTTGATTCTCATATAATTTACATTTTTGCTCATATTTTCTATTTTTTTAATATTTTGTTTCATGATAATTTATAATTGACAAAGTATTTTTATAATGGCTGCTTTGAAATTTCCATTGGGCAATTCAAACATTTGATTCATCCTGGTGTTGGCATTAATCATCTTTTCTCTTTCATATTGTGATTTTCTTAGTTTTATTTATGACATGAGCTTTTCAATAGTATCTTAGACCATTTATTTTTTATGTTGGTAGACTCTAAGGCCTATTTAAATACTTTGTTTAGCAGACACTCACTTTATTTAAGATTGTCACACATATATTGGCTCATATTCGTCGACTCTTGTTCCAGTGAAATTTTAATTATCACGACTTTTTCATTGTTACTTTGATCTGCTTGCTTGTTTTTGGAGCTGCTGGACTGACTGTGTAAGCCAGGATTGGGTGAGATATCTCCTAGATGTTGGTAATAATAGGCTTTCCTGGATTAATGTTTATTGTGGAAGGAAACAACTCCTTGACTAGTGCCTTCTCCACCTCGCCTTCCTTTCTCTGACCCATAAAGGGGATTGATGAAGTTCCGCAGAGTGAAAGAGATTTCCCAGCATAGGTTTCTTATGGTGGTGGGGTACCTCTTGCAATTTCTACCCACTTGAAATTATTTTAAACATAAATAATAAATAATAAATAGAAAAGCTATTTTGTATGTATTTGCCCAGATACCATTTCACATGCTCTTCATTACTCTATGTAGATTCAGATCTTCATCTGTTATTTTTTTCTTTCTGCAAGAAGGATTTTCTTTAATATTTCTTGTAGTTAATTTGGCTGGTGGTACATTATTTCTGTTTTTATATATCTAAATAAGTCTGTATTTCACCTGTATTTTTAAAAGATGTTTTCACTGGGTTTAGTTTTCTGGGTAGACATGTATATTTTCTTTCACTATTTTAAACATAATGATCCAAAGTTTTCTAGTTGGAATTTTTTTTTCTAAGAAATCACTTGTCACTATTTTCTGTTTCTCTTAAAATAATGTACCTCTTTTCTGTGGATGTTTTTAAGCCTTTTCTTTTATTATTTTCTCTTTATCTAAACAATTTAGTTATAACATCACCGTGCATTTTTCCTTAGCTTTTGTGATTGTTTACAGTTTCTTGGAATGTTTTAGATTTATGGATTCCTAATTTTAGTTAAAATTAGAAAAAACAATTGGCCTATGCCTTACCCTTCAGGAAATTATTAATGTTTTCCAATAGACATAAATTTTTTCCTCAGTATTTTTCATTTTGAGTAGTTTTTATGTCTCCTCATAATGTTTGCTTTGGCAATATAAGCTAGTGTTAATTCTAAACAACAAATTTTCCACCTCAAACATGCTAAGATTCCTGAGTTAATCTGGATGTCTTTATAAATCTTCTGTAGCTCTACTTCTCAGTCTTTCTCTAGTTTACTGAATATATAAAGAATATGTATGAATGTATGTTCTTTCTAATGTTATAATTTATGCTAGTTGTGGATCCATTTTAAATAATTGATTTTTCTCCTTTTTATGGCTATACATTCTGACATTATGAATTTTAACTTTTTAAATGATGGACATTTGGTATACCAGCTGATCATTCCTAATTCACAAATTTGAAATCTGAAATTATCTAAAATCTGCAACTTTTTGAGTTATCACATCATACCAAAAGAAGAAAATTCTACACCTGACCTCATGGTAAAACACACTGTAAACATTGTTTTATTCATAAAAATATTTTAAAATTGTATAAAATTTGCAAATAAATTTTGTGTTTAGGCTTGTGTCCTATTTCTAAGGTATTTTATTATATGTATGCAAATATTCCAAAATCCCAAAATATCCCAAATCCCAAACACTTCTTGTCCCAACGTTTCAGATAAAGAATATTCAGTCTGTACTTATACATATTCATAAACTTTTAAAAGTAATAATTATGTTGGTTAACTGCAGCAGCTCATACTTGTAATCCCAGCTCTTTGGGAGGCTAAGGTGGGCAGATCACTTGAGGCCAGGAGTTCCAGACCAGCCTGACCAACATGACAAAACCCTATCTCTACTAAAAATACAAAACAAACAAACAAAAAATTAGCCAGGCATGGTGGTGGGTGCTTGTAATCCCAGCTACTTGGAAGGCTGAGGCAGGAGCAGCTCTTGAGCTTGGGAGGCAGAGGTTGTAGTGAACAGAAATTGTGCCATTGCACTTCAGACTGGGCAACAAGAGTGAAACTCCATCTCAAACAAAAACAAAAAACTAATAACTATGTTAATGGAAAACGTTTTAGTCATTTAATATTTTGTTTTTAAACTTTAATTTTATGGGAAGAGATATTTAGTGTAATGCTTATTTTTCCCTACTCCTTAGGAAGAACATTCTAAGTATTGAAACCAATATTACATGAAAAGCAAAATTTTACTTTTAAATACTTGCAAGAAAGATAATTTAAAAATATTAAATCACGCTAAATATTAACTTAATCTTTTATTTTGTGCTTAAAATGTTTTTATTTTTGTGAATTTATCTTACAATATAATTTCAGAATTTATTCTGTAAGATTACTGATTTCTACATAAAAACAGAAATGAAGTGCTTATTACAATGTGATCTAGCAGTCTGATCTAGCAGTCATCTTTTTTTGAACATCACATTCTGTTAAATATCAAAGGTATCTTTAAAGCATACGGCTCACGTACACATAGCCTTTCTTATACATTTTCATCAAGCAATATTAAAACAAGTTTCGAAACTTATGTGTGTCTGAAGGAGTACTATTGGTGTCTTTCATGAATCATTTTTCTTCAATGTACCCCATTCATTCATTTACACATATGTGTATATATATATATACGTATATTTAATGTATATTTTATTGCACTTTAGGTTCTGAGGTACATGTGAAGAATATGCAGGTTTGTTGCCTAGGTACATTTATGGCAATGTGGTTTGCTGCCTCCATCTCCATCACCTACAACTGGCATTTCTGCCCATGTTATCCCTCCCCAATTCCCTACACATATGTATATTTTAATCATTCTCTTACCCCTTCATTCATCAAAATAGAGCCACAATATTCCAGAAAACTGGCTACTGGAAGAGATAAAAATATTGCTCTTTAGTCTGAAATATTGTTAGGATTTCACATGTCTACATTTGTTCACAAAGCTGGTTACATTGACCCTCCTAACACATTTATATATATATATATATATATATATATATATATATATATATATATATAAAGTTTTCCAATGTTTTATATAATGCTGACATAAAGACTCTGATATTGCCTTCTGGAAAGGAAAGCACAATATAATTCAGATCACTTTCATTTATGAATATTAATATAAACATCTTGAATAAATTAGTATCGTATTAACCCAAGTACTATTTGAATAGCGTGATACATCAAGAGAAAGTGGTATTTCTTCTATGTATGCAAATATAATTCAAAATTATAAGATTAATCTCTTGTATAATATTTATTACCTCTAGATAGAAAAAATATATCTGATTAAACTAATATATTTTAAACTGGCTTTAATAAAATCCATAGTATGCTGAATAGAAGTGGTGAGAAGGCATCCTTGTCTTGTTCTGGTTTTTAAGGAGAATATAGTATCCAGCTTTTGTCCATTCAGTATCATGTTGGCTGTGGGTTTGTTATAGAACACTTTTATTATTTTGAGGTATGTTCCTTCGATACCTAGTTTATTGACAGTTTTTAAAATGGAGAGGTGTTGAATTTTATTGAAATACTTTTTTGCATATATTGGGAGAAAGAAATAAAGGACAACCAAACAGAAATTGAGGAAGCCAAACTATGTCTGTTTTCAGATGACATGATTTTATATCTAGAGAACCCCGTAGTCTTGGCCCAAGAAAAAACTTCAGCAAAGTTGCAGGACACAAAATCTGTAACAAAAAATCGCTAACATTTCTATACACCAATGACAGCCAAATGGTGAGCTACAGAGCAATGGTAGGTTACATACATATTACCAATGTCATAAAAATCTAGTAAGCAACACAGAGAAGATAGTGTACACAGATTGTGATGCATAACATGTTTTGTCCTAAAATAATCTAATATTTAAAGTTAGAAGTTATCTCTAAGTTAATTTAAGGATTATATGCAATGACAACTATATATATATGTAGTATATATAAATACAGTATGTATAAATATAGCCAGTAGAATTTATTACTGAGGATACTTAATATAGCATCTCAATGAAAAAATACATGAGGATATAGCAGGAAAAAATCTGATACAGTAGAAAGAGGAAGCATAGACAATCTGTAACATAATGTGATATGATCTTACAGATATATTTTAAGAGGTAAATATTTTAGAGAGGAAAGTTTATATATATATAAATGCATACACATACATATATAAAATATACTTAAAGTTTGTATATACACATATATAAATATATATAAACACACATGTAATTGTTATATATGCATATACATTAGTATACTATTTATATATGATGAATATGAAACCTCAATACCTGTGTTTAATTTAGACACTAGCTTAGACAGGACACTAGCTCATTCACACAAATCAGTTCCTTATTTGTCAAGTGTTTATTAATAACCACATGCTGGGTAAACTGAACTTTTCCTCTCCTCACAGGCATACAGTCTTTAACCCAACAATATGAATATACTCATGCAGCAGGAAAAACTTTAACTTGTGAGATATCTCCAGTTGAATTAGAGATAGTTAACAAAGGTTTTATGAGAAGTTACTGGATCCATTTATTATAAATGTACAGTTTCTAGATTTGTTTACTATAAGCAATCGTAAATCAGAGCCAATCAGTTAAAAGCAATCTATACAAAAAGACTCTTAGAAAATACCATTAGTTTACTTACAGAAGAATTGCTATCAACATTATTACAAAGACCTTAAATAGGTGAACTGTTTTCTTTCTTCTCTAGCAGAATTTCACTCACACATCCCTGCCACTATCTGTCCAGTGATAAGGGAAAAATCTAACAAAGCTCCTACCAAGCATTCTTCCCTCCTAGACTATCTTCTGATTTTTTAATATTTTTTCCAATAGAGATCTAAACTATCCATTCATTATTTATCTTTCAGCATTTTTAGTAGTGCCTTACGCAAAGTGATAAATATACTAACACTCAGACAACTGCAAGAGTTTGCGCCACCCAACAGGAGCAGGACTTTCCTCCACGTAGTTGACTAATCAGTACTTTTAACGTATTCTACGTTAATTACAATTATTACATCCTTCTCTACAACAGAAATGTTTTTTTTTTCTATTTACTACAAATCTCCGTTGACTGAAGTAGTTGCTAGAGCCTATTCTTCAGTATATTCTTAAGTCCATCTGATTTTGAGGGCTTATCCCAGAATTATAATCAAGAACTTTACATGTAAGATTTCTAAGTGTTTAACCTAGTACTATTCCTCTGCCTTGTAAAAGGATGACATAATGCATTCTAAAAATTTATGTAACATAAACTACCACACAACATGTAATAAAAATTTCCTTTTTAGTCACAATACCTGATATCATGGGAGACTGAGAGAAAATTATATAAAGACAATGGAGTTGAGTAGCATCTATTCAAAACATAAATTTAACATTTTCTTAATGATTTCATTCCTTTACTTTTGTTTTCTACAATTTCTATCCACAGACTCAGGCACATCAGTTTCTGCAGTTGTTAGAATACCCCTTGGCATTGCCTGGATGAGAAGAGAAGCTAGTTCTTAGAAGGTTAGTAAGAATGGTATGCCCTTGGTATTGTTATTCAACTACTCCATTCAATTACAACTTTCCTTTTCCTCATGCCATTTTCAAGTCAGATCCAGGATTCTAAAACAAAGCTTTCTCCAACATCTTTATTTGATTGAGCATGATGTTTCAGGAATACTGTTTTATTCTGAGTTTCTATCCCCAGACCAGCTTATAACATCCTGCAATTGTCACAACGTCGCAAAAGCTGATGGAATCAAAGTGCATATGGTTGCCGTCATATACTTATGAAATCTGTACTGGAATGGCAATATAGTTTACAGGATGGCAAAACAACCTTCAAATTGTGGCCTGAGTGATAGCTATAGCTGACGATCTGAAAATAGTGACTAGGAAGGGTTTTGCCCCCTTTACTCTGATGCTCAAGTGAAGTATTTATGTAGAGTTTGTAAATCAACAGGAGTCTTATTTTATCTTTCCAGAGAAAACAACTCTGGAGTTTTATTCTTTCACCACAGCCAGATATGAGAGGAAGACCTAAGTGTATGAATATCTTTTTTCAAAGCATTCGTGTAGATATTTCATGATTAAAACCAGACACTGGTATGATCTCCTTCTGTGTGTGTATTATCTCTCTACCTTATTATCCCTCTCCTCATCATCAGACACCTTGACCAAGCTTCTGTCTCAAAAGGCACATTTTTTTTCCCCACACAAAACCAGTAACTGTCTATCTAACTAACGTTTCTGCAAGGAGGAACTGCATAGGATGGAGTAACAATCTGCTTCAAAGTAGTTTCCTAATATGCATCCTTAAATTCAATGTTATTGTGTATGATATTTGATATCTTCCTTTTGTACATGTACTTTTGACAGCCTTATTAAGGTATAATTTTCAGATCATAAAATTATCCCACTTAAGTGTCCAATTTGATGAGGCTTAAGAAATTTATGCAGTGTAAAATCAGCTCTAAGTTTTGTAGGTTTCAACATAGAGGGTATACCAGCTCTTACAGAATGATTCCAGGATAAAGGACAGATAAAACTGAGTTGTCTCCCAAAGTCACCCTATGTTTTCCAACTCAAAGATGTGTAAGCTACAGAGATTAAGAGCTATTCACAGAGCCCTGCATCATCAAATGAAATCCAAAGATGTGTGAGAAATATTTAGTGTGTATGTCCTTAAGTCTCAGAGGTTAGTGTTTCATAAGCAAAGGTAACTGATGCAACATCTTTAAATTCTGTGCATTGACTAATCACCTATCCCTCCATTCTCCCTCTTATACTCTCTCTCTCTCTCTCTCTCTGTGGATCTATCTATATCTAATTTTTTAAAAAATAGTTAAACAAAAACTTTTATTTGCCTGCAAATAAATAATAATAGATTATCTCTTCTTTTTCTGAAAACTCTTTAATGTTTAAATTTCAAATACTTTAAAAATCTATGTGACTTATATAAAACTCACATTATATGTTTATTTCCAACACTGTGCGATGAAAATACTTGTACACTTAATGTTTTATTTCATGTCCTTTAACTTCTAAAGATCAAATTTTGTCACCTGCTATTTTTATATTTGCATGGTCAAGGAAGATGGTTTTTATTGTGTTCTTTTATTAAAATAATCTACATTTTACCTATAGGTTGATTTTGGCAGGGGAAAAAATAGCATTTGTATTATATGCATGCATACAATACTCATTTATTTTTCTTCATAATCAATCTCAAAGTATTTTACATTTTGGAGTGTACCTGATGTTGGGAGGTGTTTGCCTAGTGTCGTGCAATTAACTATTTATCTCATTTGGTGAACAAATGTATTGTGTTATTGTCATATTTCATATATGCCAATGATACAATCATTTACTCAATAATATATGTGCCTATTTAATATATAAAGATTTGTGTATTTGTCTAATACACAGAGATACATATTATTAGAGATTTATATACTTGTACTGTCTATATTACATTATATATATCAATTCATTGTACTAGGTATATATCTGACATAGATTATATATTCTATACATATCTGAAAGAGAGATAAACAGATGATTGACCTACCCTCTTGAAATAAAAGCCCAAAAGTAAATAGTAAAATAAAAAGTATCAAGGGAAGACATGTATCAAATGGGTTAAAATTCATCAGGCAAATATTTTACAAAGTAACAATCAAATGAAGAAATGTTAATATTAACATCAGATCAAATAATATAATCCAATAAAACACATAAACCATCTCTTTGATTGATGAAATGAGTATGTCAATAATAAAATGTGCATGCCAAGTTTACATGCATTGAAATGTATAAAGTAACTTGTAACAAATAATAAATAGGAAAGGAAGACACTGAAACATCATTTTAACCTTTTGTTTAGATTGTGTAGAAAAAGAATTTGAAAATTGAGAACAAACTTTTTTATTATTATACGTTAAGTTCCTGGTACATGTGCAGATCATGCAGGCTTCTTACACAGCTATATATGTGCCATGGTGGTGGTTTGCTACATCCATCACCCTGTCATCTACATTAGGTATTTCGCCTACTGCTACCCCTCCCCAATCTCTTCACCCTCTGCTATTCCTCCTCCAGCTCCCCAGCCCCCAGGCCCTGGTGTGTGATGTTCCCCTCCCTGTGTCCATGTGTTCTCATTGTTCAACACTCACTTATGAGTAAGAACATGCAATGTCTGGTTTTCTGTTCTGTGTCAGTTTGCTGAGAATGATGGTTTCCAGTTTCATCCATGTCCCTGCAAATGACATTAACTCATCATTTTTTATGGCTTTATAGTATTCCATGGTGTATATGTGCCACATTTTCTTTCTTCAGTCTATTAATGATGGGCATTTGGGTTGGTTCCAAGTCTTTGCTATTGTGAACAGTGCTACAATAAACATACATGTGTGTGTCTTTATAACAGAATGATTTATAATCCTTTGGGTATATACCCATTAATGGGATTGCTGGGTCAAATGGAATTTCTATGTTTAGATCCTTGAGGAATCTCCACACTGTCTTCCACAATGGTTGTGGAATTTACACTCCCACCAACAGAGTGAAAGTGTTCCTTTTCCTGCACATCCTCTCCAGCATTTGTTGTCTCCTGATTTTTTAATGATCACCATTCTAACTGGTGTGAGGTGGTATCTCAATGTGGTTTTGATTTGCATTTCTCTAATGACCAGTGATGATGAGCTTTTTTCCCTATGTTTGTTGGCTGCATAAATGTCTTCTTTTGAAGTGTCTGTTCATATTATTTGCCCACTTTTGGATGTTTTTTTTTCTTTGTAAATTTGTTTATGTTTTCTGTCAATTCTGGATATAAGCCCTTTGGTAGATGGGTAGATTGCAAAAATTATTTCCCATTCTGTTGGTTGCTGGTTCACTCTAATGATAGTTTCTTTTGCTTTGCAGAAACTCTTAAGGTTAATTAGGTCCCATTTGTCTATTTTGGCTTTTATTGACATTGCTTTTGGTGTTTTAGTCATGAAGTCCTTGCCTGTGCCTCTGTCCTGAATGGTTTTGCTTTTAGGTATTCTTTTAGGGTTTTAAAGGTGATAGGTCTTATATTGAAATCTTTAGTCCACCTGGAGTTAATTTTTATATAAGGTATAAGGAAGGGATCCAGTTTCTGACTGATTTTCCCCAATGTGTAATAATTCAAAGAAGTTCTAATATTGATCATATATCTGGAAATTACAAATGTTGTTAAATTAATGCTAATGATTATTGTATGTATACTCTTTGATTTTGAATATATACAATTAAATCATCTTCTGAGAGTGACAATTTTATCCTTCCTTTAAACTAATCCGCTTCTATGATTAGTTCACACATTTTTATACTATTACAAGCTATAGTGAAGGCCCTCTGCAATAATGTGGGATAGATGTTGTAATAGTAGGTATTATTGCTTGTTTATATTATGAAAAGTTCATTAATTTTTGCTCTTATTTTTCATTGATGTTTCTTCTAATAATATATTATGTTTTTCTCTTTAGAAATTGTATTCATTTAAATGATTAGCTCATTCATTTTTCACCTTTGTCTTTTCATTTATATAGACAGAAAGGTACAGTGGTCAATTTACTCATGGGTAACACAAGTTTTACTTAGTACTCAACATTAATAGTGGTTTTAAAATGACACAAGAAAATAGTTATAGCATAAACCAAATCAATGTTTGCGGGCCACTAATAAATTTAATATGGTTTGGTTTTGGAATTACTGAAGATTAATTGCTTGCAGTTCAAAGTGCCTCAAATCTTGCAAGTCATATAAGCCTGTTCTAGACATGTGTCTTTATTACATAAATGCGCATTTATGTATAATAAAAAAAATTGGTATATCTTGCTAAAAGTATTACTAGATTTGTAGTTAATAACAGACTATCTTTCTAGTCTCCATTTATATTTCAGTTATTTCAGACATTTTAGAGGAGGAGATTTAGCTGAGAATTCTCTGCTAGCATATTTATTTTCAAACACATACACATTTGAGTATATACATTTTTCTCTAATTACCACTGTTGGTTCCCAAAATCATTTTGTGTAGCATTGTTTTAGTACACAGTTGTGAACGCATCATCTTTAATATTAATCTTTCTGTATTTTAGAATCTTATTGAGGTCATCCATATTTGTGAGTAGTTTGTGCATTGATTATACCGGTGATTTGTTAAAAAACAATTTCTTTTTAATGGAACAAAGTTTGTTATACAGTTATTATGTTAAACATGAAAAATTATACTTTTTAACTTACTGTATAACTGTATATTTATAAAGATGATTCAAAGGCAAAATAATAATACTGATAATGAGTGCATAGTTTTTGATCACTCATTATTTGATGCTATACAAAATTAATAATTAAAGTAGTGTGGTGTTTTTACACTGACCAAAAAGGAGTCTAACTGAAGAGAGTAGAGAGTTCAGCTATAGACACAGGCGTATGTTGAAACGTGGCACAGCAGCCGTCACAGAGAAGTGAGGAAGGAGGCTTCTCAATAAATGGTTCTAAGACATTGGTTATCAATATTATAACAAATGATGAATACCTAGCTTATTTATATCCAAACTACACAGACACAATTATAAATATACATTTGTAGATAGATACAAACATTCATATGCATATGATGTAGGTACATATATATACGCTTATATTTCCTATACTGTTTATGGATTATTTTATTAGTTCTTAACCTAGAAGTATATATTGACTCTTTATAGTGTATATTTACAATTGATCAAATAAGTCTTTCCCTATTACTAATAGTTTGAGGAGAAAAATGAAAAATTTAAATATATTTATATCTTTTTAAGAAATATTTCACACATACTAAAATTTGGTCACCATATATGAATGGAACATAATACATATGAATGGAACTTACTGAAATTCTAGTGCTGAGGGTTTTTTAATGCTTTATTTGACGTTATTAGATATTTACAGACTTTATCAAAATATATTTTAATTGTAAATTTAATATCAGATAAATTAAGTAACAATATAATAAAAATGAAAAAGTGTATTTGTATGTTTATCTTACATTTGGGTAGGAAATAAAATTATTTACTGAGGATATAAGTCAATGGAAAATAGATGTAAAAATTATAATAGTTTTCGTAAATGTATGTCCAAAATTATGATAAAAACAAATACAATTTTGCCACAAACAAAGGTCATAGAGCAGAGTAGTTTAGATCAGTGCTTCTTAAATACTCTTATGTTGAAGGACCATTCTTTTCTAACTACTCATGCAAATCTTTCTATAAAATAAAATAAAAATAAATTATTTAGAAATCTTACGTTTTAAAAAGACATGCACATTATATTTTATTATTATGTGCAAGAAATATAAACTTACTCATCCCATTTCTATAACATATTACAAACATGTAGTATGAAATGTATTTACTTAGTTCACTGTAAACACACAACCCATACATTATGGAGCCACACAGGTCTCTGGAACCCCTAATCTCTGGTTTTATCTGTGGCTTATGTCCCTTTTCTGGTTCTTACTACTACTTGGAATAGACACATAAAGTCTTTCTTCCTCCATTTAATCTACTTTAAAATAAAAGTGAAAACTCTGTATAAGATTAAGATGATGTTCAATAAAGTAATTACTGCATAAGAATAACAACTAACATATATGCTTGGCATATATTAAGCAGGCAAATGTCTGTTTATAATTTTACGGAATGAACTTTATCAGTCAGAAGTAAAAATAAAGTGCTTGTCTTACTGTTACTTAGCAAGATTTGTTTACTATAATTGCTCCTAGTGTTTTCTAATGTGACAAGAAAATTGAGTGACTTTCTTATGCATTTGTGAAAATTATAAAAACAAAAACAGCCTTTGTAAAATTACAAGTTGGGTTCTATTTTACTTACTAATTTTATTAGTAATTTCTTTGCTTGGATTTGCATTCATTTTTAACCTAATTTAATGCTGATTAATTGTATTTACTTAATTATACTTAAGGTTTTAGTATTTCTGTAAAAAATTTCTCTGATATGTAATACCTTAACACTCTGCTGTTCTCTTACATTACTTTTAATATTATACTACAGTTTAATATTATATTATAGTTGTCCATACTGTTTTTTCTTTCAATATTATTGGCTTTCATTATTACTTTCCTTTTGCACTAATAGAAAAGACACATTTTTACACAGAACCCTTTTATTCATAGATATTTTCTTATGTATTAATATTTTAATTTAAAAGTTTAATTAATTTGTTATTTATTTTCTATTGTGTAAGATGAGGAAACCTAGTGACCTTATCAGAAAGTAGCTAGCCAACTACCTGATTCATATTTATTTATTGTAAGTATTCTTTGTCTATAGGCTTTGAATACTTCCAATCAAATTTTATTTTAAACATAAAATTTCATATAAACACTTTCATTTTGTTACATGTAATAGCATTTACAATAATGTATCATTACAAAATTATTATAAAGTTTTGTATGTGTGTGTAGATATATATATATATGCATGTGTGTGTGTTCATGATTGTTTGCATGATAAAGATAACTTGCAAATACAGATGCTTCTTGACTTATTATGAAGTTACAACTCAAACCATCATATCATGTCAAAACATATTTAATATACCTAATTTACAGAACATGTTAGCTGTGTTGTCACTATAGGTCAAAACAGGGACAGGAAGGATTGATGAATAATGTAAGATTGTTCTCCTCTTCAGTCCACTTCAAAATCTGAATGATAGGTTATCTCCACAAAGAAAAAAACATTTTAACAAAGAACTGTGACTATTTAGGGAGTATCTCCGTGTAGTACAGTGACCAATAATAGATAAAGAAACAACTATCAGGAGTCAATCTCAGGTTACAACCAATAGTATATGCATACATACATATATATATATATATATATATATATATATATATATATATGCTTATATCTCTATTTATCATCTATCTATCTATTAAAATAGAGAGAGAGTTTAAACAACTGGCTCACAGAATAATGGAGGCTGGCAAGTGTGACATTGCAGGTCAGCCAAGCCAGCAAGCTGGAGGCCCAAGGAAGAGTTGATGTTGCAGCTCAAGTTCAAAGTTAGTCTATAGTCACTTTCTTCTTCTTTAATGAACTTAATCTTTATCTATATAAGTCTTCAACTGATTGGATGAGGTTTAACCCTATTATGAACAATCTACTCAGACTGCTGATATAAATATTAATCATATCTAAGAAGTACTTTCACAACAGCATCTAGACTAGTGTCTGACCAAAAGCTGGATGCCATGGTCTGACCAAGTTAACACATAAAATTAACATCACAATGTTGTTGGGAATTATTTGCCCTGGAGAACTTTCTCACCTGTCCATTAAAGTATCAAAAGTGATTAGGGTTTAGTTTTGATCTTTCCCACTGATGTATTTTACCTGTAAAGTTAACTGATAATCTCGGGGGAATCTGAGCTCATAGAAAAACTATACTCGTTTTCTGAAGACTACAATGGTCTTAAAGAAAAATAGATGTGCTATGAAATCTATAATAGAAAAATACAGCAAAAATGTCACACATAAATAAAAATTTTATGTAAGCTTAATAAGCACCTTCAAAAAGTCATACAGTATTATTGTAAATAAGAAGCAGGAATAACCTGATAAAATAATGAATCAAAGAGAAATTCCAGGTCTGAACAATGTAATATTTTAAATGAAAACTCTGTAGATGAACTAATATGAAATGGATATAATTAATGAGCAAATAATTGAACTGGGATGTAAGATTGAGAAACTTCATCACATGTCATAAAGTTATAATGGCAGGAAATATATGCAAAGTTCAACAACATGGGGTCAAAATTAGAAGAGAAAGCATTTATATGATGAGGACAAGAGTATTCCCTTATCATAAAATTGGAGTCCCAAAGGAGAGCAAAATTCAGAAGTATATGAAGAAATATTTATCATGAATCATTAATATAGACAGATGCAAGAATTGAGACATAAAAGCCTTAAAGAATACTAAAAAAAATAGATAACAAGATCCTACAATGGGACTGTAGATAGCAAAAGTTTTAAGATTCTTAACATTTAAATAAATTTATAAAACCTTCCAGATACTAATTATGAGTTAAGAACAAGTGTTAATTTTGACTTTTTGATAATGATACTGAATGAAGGCAACAATTATTTAATATAAAGTAATTGAAAGGGAAAAATACATGTGTTTAAACTGTTTGAACATCTTCGAAAGTGTATTCAAAAGGTTTTCTCTTTACTCTGTCTTAATGAGATAGTTATACATGTCTAGTGTTTGATGAGAGAGGGAGAGAGAGAGAGAGAGAGAGAGAGAGAGAGAGAGAGAGAGAGAGACTGTGGAAATAGATGCACTACCTTCAAGCAGATAAGGTTATTAGGTAATTCCAACATAAATATCAAGGAGTATATCTCATGCCCTTTAAGCAGTCATTTGAAAGAGGAACATCTAGCAAAATCTTAGAGAAGAAGCAAGTGTACTTAAATACAAGTCACTTCATAGCATATATTTTTAAGTGTCTGCTTTAATACCCCCAACATATCTCTTTAATTCAAAAGATGAAGAATATACAAAATGGTATAATTTGGTGACACATTATAGAAAATATTAAATAACAGATGAATTAATTGTTTATAAAAGTTTGCAAAAATTGGATTCTGGGTAAATCACTCATCAGCTTTCACTGAGGGATGGCAAATTGAGCAAATGACAGCATCTCAGTGCAGTTTTAGTGTGATCTGGAATGTTTTCACTCTGGTTTCGTGTCCATTTCACTCTTCTAGGCTGCTTCTTCTTCTTTTTTTTTTTTTTAAAGTCAGGGAAAAGCGTGAATGCAGTCCCCCACTACCACAAATTATGCAGTCAAGTTTCCCACATTTGGCGAAATCGCAGGGATCAGCACATCTGGAATGCAATGGATAAGACTGGCCCTGGAAAAACTACTTTCGTAATCATGGTATCTCCCCTGCCAGGTGGCTTCTGCTTCTTAATAGAAAGTACATCTTGATGCATGTGATCTGCAGGGACTTGACATATTCACTCACCATTTTACAAAAGTAGTATTTCTAAGCTAAATATATATAAATTTCTATTTTTCTCCATCGTCTGTTGTCTCGATGCTTTTATCAGTTGCTTTTCAATCAACAGTATTATTTTTCTTCTACATATTCATGAATTGTATTGGACAGCAGGATAAAGAAAATGTTGATTACAGTGTGTGAGACTGACAACTCCCCTCATGAATACTTTGTATTGTGCTTGGACCTCTGTAGGAAGAATACATATCTGATTATTTATCAGTTAATTGAAAGATTACCTAACTTTAGCTAATGGAAAGTGTAGATTATCCCAGGTCACCAACAACACCACTTCCAGTTCCAGTTACAGGTTTAGTAAGTTCTAGTACTCAGAAGCACAATTTCTTCCTGTAACACATTCCAAGGGCTTTAATAACCTTCACAATTTGAGAAAGAAAAAAATATTTTCAGCCAAAAAAGAAGAAAAACATATATTGTTCTCTAATCATTTGCCATTTTTACTTTCTCTTTTCCATCTTTACTTTCTCTTTTCCTTGAATGGCAAAAAAAAAAAAAAAAAAAGAAAGCCTTGATAGCTTATGTGCATACCTCATTGTCAAAATTCAACCATTGTTACCCTAAGAAAAAAAGACCCTTCTATAATATGAATCATGAAATTTCAGAGGCATTATATTTGGCAAAACATCAGCACATAGAAACATAGATGTACAGAAAGTTTCTACTTTCTACTGTTTTTACTTAGGAAAAATCAGTGGTGAGCACTGGTACATATTGTTAAGCATAAAATCAGTTTTCTTTCATAATGAAGCCACAGGAGAGACAGGATTTAAATTAATTACAATGATTACATAAACCCATGCTTTTGTGAAGTGTTAGACTACCAATTGTCCAGAGGCAAAAGAGAAAATTATTCTTAATTTATTGTCATATAATTATCCTCATAAATATATTTACTGCTGTTTCTCTGGATTCTTAACAACCTAATTTTCTCTGTTGTCATGGGGAATTTTATTACCACCCATGTTGATTTCTTCATGGGAGAAGACTTAGATATGAGGGGAGTAGGCCTCAGGGATACATGGCAGATTTCATGACGTCCTGGTCAAGATTGTGATCTGCAGCTCACATACTCACATTTATTGAACATTTTAAGAAGGGCCTATGTATTATGCAGTTGAATTATAAATTGATTATTATGCTGTATTGGGTGAGAGGTTTAGAAGATAAAATTTAAGTCAGTAAACAAAAAGACCAAAAACAAAAGGAAGCTTTGAGTTATTATGCAGAAAATAAAGAGGAATTTTGAAATTTGTGCATCACTAGATTCCATCTCCATCTTCCCCATGTCCCTTCATCACTGCAGCAAAAGTAGGAGCTTCATTTTTTTGTGGAGAATATACAAAAACTCTCTAAAGCAGAGGCAAGTTGAGAATGAGGGTGCTGAAAACAATTACAGAAATTGAGTCAACTCTTACATACCAAATTTTGGAATTCTCAGTTGACTTTAGCAGAGCTCCCACAATGCTGGCAGCCAAGGCTATAGAAATTGGCATAGGATTTCTGTAACCAAGTGACCCAGCCAATCTCTCAACATGTGCTAGATGAATATCACCAATCAGTTGAGATACTCAAACCAAACTTTTAAAGCCCCATCATAAATATAAGCAGAAAAGCAAGTGCCAGTATACATCTGAGGGAGGCTGACAATATAAAGGAGACCAAAAGAAAAAATAAATATTTAAAGAAAAAATATATATAATAGTCAAAGAAAAACTAGAAAGGAACAAGATATTCATAGTCTCAGAAATAGAAGATAGGAACAATGAGATAGAAATAAAGAGCAAATGCAAATACATACAAAGGAGATTATATATATATATATATATATATGTATCTCCATATCTAATATCCATAGAGATGTATGAGATGTATATAAAATATAAATACACAAAAAGAATATATATCTATAGATATATTTTACACACACATACATATATATAGCTATATAACTAAAATTTCAAAACAAAAACAGTGAGAAAAATTTTTTTTACAGCTTTGCATTTTTATATTTTTGCATCTTTCCTTAAGATCTGGTTTAATAGAAAATAGCTGTCACTTTATATGTGCTGCTGTATTCAATCTGTGGAAATACATTGTTTTTTGAATTATATGAGTAAAATCTGACCACACCCAGAAAAGAATTGGACATAAATGAGTATTTTAATAGATTTTCAGATAGTAGTATTATTTTGGGATATTATATCAAAATTTAAGGGTGGTAGTTTCTTAATAACTAGTTGCACTTTAGAAATGAAAGGTATATTTTTGTACTCTACTACTTTAAAATCCATTGATTTATCTTGTATTTTGAATGGATCTTCTGCTCATGCATTGTTTTATAACAAACAATGCCAATTTGGGAAATCTGGTCTCATTGAGTAATGCGGTTATTTTATATGTCAATATCATTCATAACAAAATATTACAAAAATCACATTTGTTAATACCATCACCATCTCATAAAGTCCTTATGTATCGGGAATCAGTCAATCATTTCCAAAACTTACGCTTTAGAAGTTCAAGTTTTGCTTTGGCAACAATAAGTACTAAACTTCTCTTATTTTCATATTTTTGTTTTATTTTATAATTTTTGTTTCTATCTGATTCAAAAATGACACTTTCACATTATTTACTTCAGAGAAAACATCAGCCAAATATCCATGCTTGCATAACCGTAATTATTACAATTACATAAACTCTACAAACATGTATTCAACCTTATCTTCATCACTTCCTTCACTCCTGCAACAGGAAAAAGGAGATTCCGTTAAAGCAGGTGGTGGTACATGTTTTCTAAAATAGTAAACATTTTAAGTTTTTTGGTCCCTATGTTTTTCCTTAAGTACTCTCTTTATCATTGTAGTGCAAAAGCAGCCAATGACAACATGCAAATGAATAAGTATAGCTCCATTCTCATAAAATTTTATTAATACTCATGTGTCATAAAATATTACTATTCCATTAATAGTTTTTTTTTGTAACCATTTGTTAAATCTTAGCTTGCAGGGCATGCACAAACACCTGACACCCCTATTTTGCTTTGGCACACAATTAATAATTTACCTTGCATTAAAGAAAAAATAGAGTCTTTATGTTTCTTCTCCCATGCCTTGAACTTGAAATTAAATGCTCAAATTTGTATTTTACATTGCGTATGCTCCTGGAGGGAGAAACATGAAGTCCCATGTACTTCCCATTATGTTTGTAATGACTATTGTTATTGTAGCTAGTATGAACTAATGTCATTTGATCTCTCAATGTTTTGACTGATACCTTCACTCTATTTGCTGCTACAGTACAAGATCATTTTTATGTCATGGTTACCAGCATTTCTTTGTCATTTGACAAAGTAGCCAGCTAAGTCTTCCATCAAGTAGATGACTAACTTAATCGAAAAATCTATTTTGAAGTTCCATTCCTGAAACTCATGTTAATTACTGTATTGATCAGACTTTCAGCAAAAAACTGATAGCACACCCATGAGAGGTGGTTGTAGATAATTTAACAAAATAACTACTTAGATAAATATGAACATACTTAAATGAATTAATTAGAAATTGTAGATAAGCATGGCACTGAGAACGTCCATGGGACTGGTTAGGAAAAGCAGGTTCACCAGACGCTGGTAAGAGCTATAACCATTTAAACAAGAAGGAGGACACCAGAAAAGAGTTGTGGATACAAACATATGAATTCAATGGACAATACTGTGTCCTGACAGAGAGGAAGCAGGAAATATCCTAACCTGTCTCTTCTCACTTCAAAGTCCTATTAGTGGTTCTCACTAGCCAAGGCCAACCGGATATCAGAAGGCAACAGATCCTATATAATAAAGTTATGGAGAACAAACTTAGACACAGACTTTGGTGTAGAAAAGGTCAAATAATGGGTATAGAAGGTCAATCAGAAGAGAAACAGTGCAAACTATGACTCTGGCTGCATTACAAGTAATGGATTAGTTTGTGATAAGTCCGGTGAGATACCACTCTTAGTTTTTTTCCTTTCAATATCTGCCACACTTCCACTGAGAATTGGGGTAGGGATAAGTAAAAGTATGTTTCATCTGTTCTGCTCAGAAAACTAATTATTTGTGCAATGTGAGGTGTATGTATTTGAGAGATATTGAACCATTGAAGAGAAGAGAAGCAAAGAGATGAGAGACCAAAGAAAGAGAAGGAAGATAAGAAAAGAGAAGAGAGAAGACAGGGAAAGAGAGATGGCTTGAAGAAAGGAAAAGAAAGATAGAAAAGAAAATGAAGAAAAAGGGAGTCAAAAGAAAAAGGCAGGAGAAGAATGAAGAGTGTGAGGTAGAAAGGAAACAGCTGAAGTACCCAATTGCAAAAGAAATGAAAATCGTGCCTTATTCAAAATAGTTTGTATGAAGCAATACTAATGTGTGTAATTAGATAAGTTTGTAAAGAAGAGCAATTCTGTATTTAAAAACTAAAAAAGAAACTCAGTTTACGACAGTTGACAAAAAGTTACAGATCCAAAATTATTCTTCAGTGAACAACTTAAATAGCATCCTAACAAAAATTTAACAAACTATTATGATTTATGTGATTTTCTCACTGTTCTCATTAGGTGGTCTGTAATTCTCTGTCCACCTGTTTCTAGGTGGCACCTTTGACCAGAGTTGCTTTCATGGCTCAACTCTTACATTCTCACTAAGTTTTCCCTGATGAAAAGGCTTGACCTATCAGAGTGGAGAATTGTATTGATGAGGTGAAAAACGTATAGCTTTTTACTTTCTGGATCCTCCCCTAAGGATGTGTAGTTCAGGTAGGAAGGACATATATTCTTTTCTCCACATAAGGAGAGTAGATGACTCTTCAAGAAAAGGTTGCCTTAATAGCAAAGAACATTAGAATTATCCCATTGCTACATCTTTTTAGCTGGCATACTGATTTATATCTGTGTTCTATATGACTCATTTTTTAATGGATTCCAAACTTTTGCTATTCTGTTGTGTTTTATTTTATCATCCAAGATGGAGAGTCTAGGATATTAGTCATTACACCTAATTTTCTACCCCAAATCTGCAATGTGCTGAATATTTATTTAGTGTTTCATTGATGGTTTTTACTCAGGGGTAAAATTTTATTATTTAAACTGTTTTTTTCCCAAACAATTCATCATAAGAATTTATAAATTATAATGAATAAAATTGAGTCTTTTTTTTTTTAATTGTACTTTATGTTCTGGGGTACATGTGCAGATCATGCACAATTGTTGCAAAGGCACAATGTGGTTTGCTGCCTCCATTCTCTCCATCTGCCATACCTAGCATTTCTCCCCATGTTATCCCTCCCCAAACTCCCCACCACCCTCTGTCCCTCCCCTAACCCACCCAACAGACCCCAGTGTGTAATGCTCCCCTCCCTGTATCCATGTGTTCCCATTGTTCAACACTCTCTTATGAGTGAGAACATGCGGTGCTTGATTTTCTGTTCTTGTGTCAGTTTGCTGAGAATGATGGTTTCCAGATTCATGAACATCCCTACAAAGGACACAAACTCATCATTTTTTTATAGGTGCATAGTATTCCATGGTATATATGTGCCATATTTTCCTTGTCCATTCTATCATTAATGGATATTTGGGTTGGTTCCTGCTCTTTGCTGTAAACAGTGCTGCTATTAACATACGTGTGCATGTGTCTTTATAACAGAATGATTTATAATCCTTTAGATATATACCCAGTAATGGGATTGCTAGGTCAAATGGAATATCTATTTATAGATCCTTGAGGAATTGCCACACTGTCTTCCACAATGGTTGAACTAATTTACACTCCCACCAACAGTGTAAAAATGTTCCTATTTCTTCATAATCTCTCTGGCATCTGTTGTCTCCAGATTTTTTTAATGATTGCCATTCTAACTGGTGAAAGATGGTATCTCAATGTGGTTTTGATTTGCATTTCTCTAATGACCAGTGATGATGAGTATTTTTTCATGTTTGTTGGCCTTATATATGTCTTCTTTTGAAAAGTATCTGTTCATACCCTTTGCCCACTTTTGAGTGGGTTTGTTTGTTTGTTTCTTGTAAATCTGTTTTAGTTATTTGTAGATTCTGAATATTAGCCCTTTATCAGATGGGCAGAATTCAAAAACTTTTTTCCCATTCTGTTGGTTGCCTGTTCACTCTAATGATTCTTTCTTTTGCTGTACAGAAGCTCTGGAGTTTAATTAGATCCCATTTGTCTATTTTGGCTTTTGTTGCCTATGCTTCTGGTGTTTTAGTCATGAAGTTCTTACCTATGCCCATGTCCTGAAGGATTTTGCCTAGGTTTTCTTCTAGGGTTTTTATGGTGTTAGATCTTATGCTTAAATCTTAATCCATCTGGAGTTAATTTTAGTGTAAGGTGTCAGGAAGGCGTCCAGTTTCTGCTTTCTGCACATGGTTGTTCAGTTTTCCCAGCACCATTTATTAAACAGGGAATTCTTTCCCCATTGCTTGTTTTTGTCAGGTTTTTCAAAGATCAGATGGTTGTAGATGTGAGGCGTTGCCTCCAAGGCTTCTATTCTGTTCCATTGGTCTATATCTCTGTTTTAATACCATCATCATGCTGTTTTGATTACTGTAGCCTTGTAGTATAGTGTGAAGTCAGGTAGCGTGATGCCTCCAGCTTTGTTCTTTTTGCTTAGAATTGACTTGGCTATGTGGGCTCTCTTTTGGTTCCATATGAAGTTTAAAGTGATTTTTTCCAGCTCTGTGCAGAGGGTCATTGGTAGCTTGATGGCGATAGTGTTAAATATATAAATTACTTTGTGCAGTATGGCCATTTTCACGATATTGATTCTTCCTAACCATGAGCATGGAATGTTTTTCCATCTGTTTGTGTCCTGTCTTATTTCCTTGAGCAGTGGTTTGTAGTTCTCCTTGAAGAGGTCCTTTATAGTCTTTGTTAGTTGTATTCTTAGATATTTTATTTTCTTTGTAGTAATTTTGAATGGGAGTTTGCTCATGATTTGGCTCTCTTTAAGTCTGTTATTGGTGTATAGGAATGCTTGTGATTTTTGCACATTGATTTTATATCCTGAGACTTTTCTGAAATTGCTTATCAATTTAAGGAGATTTAGGCTGAGACAATGGGATCTTCTAAATATACAATCATGTCGTCTGCAAATAGAGACAATTTGACTTTTTCTCCTTTCCCAATTGAATATCCTTTATTTCTTGCCTGATTGGTCTGGCTAGAACTTCCAATAGTATATTGAATAGGAGTGGTGAGAGATATCATCCATGTCTAGTGCCAGATTTCAAAGGGAATTCTTCTAGTTTTTGCCCATTCAGTATGATATTGGCTGTGGTTTTGTTGTAAATAGCTTTTATTATTTTGAGATACGTTCCATCGATTCCTAGTTTATTGAGAGTGTTTAGCATAAAGTGCTGTTGCATTTTTTCAAAGGCCTTCTTTGCATCCATTGGGATAATCATGTGTTTTTTTTCTTTGGTTCTGTTTATGTGGTGAATTGCATTTGTAGACTTGTGTATGTTGAACCAGCCTTGCATCTCTGGGATGAAGCCTAATTTATTGTGATGGATAAGCTTTTTGATGTACTGTTGTAGTCCATTTGCCAGTATTTTATTGAAGATTTTTGCATGTATGTTCATCATGGATATTGTCTTGAAGTTTTCTTTTTTTTTGTTGAGTCTCTGCTGGGTTTTGATATCAGGATGATGTTGGTCTCATAAAATATTTTGGGAAGGATTCCCTATTTTTGTGTTGTTTGGAATAGTTCCACAAAAAAATGTGTATTCTTATGCTTTTAAGTTTTGCAGTTTCATTAAGACTTTTGTAGGTTTAAGTTTAAAGAATGTAACTTAAGGTCATATAGGAATTATATGTGATCCAGAGCAGTTTATAAAATTTTACTATATTAAACCCTGTGATTAAGAAAAAATACTACTTTGAGTTAAAGATAAATTGTAATTATAATTGTTTAGGTCATTTTGAAAAGCCCACTGAAATAAACATTTTGTTTTAAAAACGGCCGACATTAAATAACTTATTTTTTCTATCTGTTTGGAATGTTAAATTATTTTGAATTAATTGAATGATTTAATATTTATCACAGGCCAATGGGAATCTGGTTAGTTCTGGACAGCTAATAAGAACCCATCTAAACAATGAAAGACAATTATTTTTTCTGATGTTCAATCAGTAAATATATTTTTCTTTTCTATTTGTTTTATAATTTTCTTTGTTTCATTTTGTTCTATGGCCTCCATTATTACAACTACCACATTTTGTATTATTGGAGCAGTTCTGTTTTCTCTCTGACTTTCTACAATGAATTGTCTAGTAGGGTAGCCAGTACCTTTATGTGGCTATACATACTAAGTTTTATGTTACTTATAATAATACAAATTTAAAAGAAATGATTTTTCTCTTCTTCTAGCCATATTTCAAATATGGAATAGCCATAAGTGACTACTGTTACTCTCTTGGAGAGAAAGGGTTTATAAACATTTGTAGACACTTCCATAATTGAAGAAAGTCCTATAAAACAATATGATTCTAGGCAATGTCTTTATTCTAAATATGATTTTTTTTCTTATTAAAATATCTGAAATCTTAGATATCATGACACAGCTACATCAAATCTCAGGCTTTTGCATTACTTTGATGTAAAAGTAAAATAGTTTAATGAGTACAATGTAAAATGATGGACATGTCTTCAACAACAATGGCTACCTTAAAATATTTTTATATAACTGATAGAAACTCTGGTCAAGATTGAAAATTATTTAAAATTTTTCTTATGTAAAAATAAAAATAATTTGTGTGCATGTTTTTGTTGCAAGTAACTGCCTTCTCTTCCAAGTGGTTTGTAATTCAATTAATTATTTTCACCAATGTATGTCCAAGTATTAGGTACAGGAAATACAAAAGTAAATAAAGAAAGGGCTCTTTTCTTCAGCTGTCTGTGAGGGCTCTATGAGAAGAGATTGAGCCAATGGAAGACTACAGTGAGCTGGGAGAAAAGTGGGGCCACATCTAAATTGCTTCCATTATTGTAGATGTTAGGCTTAGTTGTATAATATTGGACAGAATGAGGCCCAACACAGACCTCTGCAAATAGTTCCTTTACATATTAATTAATTTTTAATATGTTTCACTATGTAACTGAATGACAAGGCTTAGTGCCAGAAATGTATCCCCAGTGAGTAAACTCAAACCAGGGAGAACCCCACATTATCTTGAAAATTTTGGCATTAGATTAGTACGGTTTTTGTGCACCATAGTGGATGGAAAGTGGGCTATGTATGTCTCTCTGAAGAAGGTCTTAAAGTCATATTTTCATCATAGTCCACATGGCCAAAAGCTCTAAGCTCTTAGGCTCCATTTTAAGGTGGAATAAGCAGTCTTATCCTTACACAAACATTGTGTGTAAGGATAACACACAAATGTGTGTAAGCATGCACGGAGGCCTCACAGCACCACAACAAGGCCCTGTTTTTAGCAGCAAACACACAAACATTGTGTTATCCTTACACACAATGTTTGGGTAAGTTTTATTGACCATGAATAGCACCTGTCATTGACTAGTGATGACTCTAAAGAAACGATGGTTGACTGGGTATGGTGGCTCATGCCTGTAATCCCAACACTGGGAGGCTGAGGCGGGAGGATCACCAGAGGTCGGAAGTTTGAGACCAGCATGACAAACATGGAGAAACCCTGTCTCTACTAAAAACACAAAATTAGCTGGACATGGTGGCACGTGCTGTAATCCCAGCTACTGGGGAAGCTGAGGCAGGAGATTCTCTTGAACCTAGGAGGCAGAACTTGCGGTGAGCTGAGATCATGCCATTGCACTACAGTCTGGGCAACTAAAGAGAAACTCCATCACTCCCCTCCCCCCCTAAAAAGAGGAAAGGATGAAGGTGACAGCAAAGCAGTTGACAGGATGTGGACTATAGTGGCAATGTACTAAAGAGCTAAAAAGGAAAAGAGCCAGGTAGAAATTTTATGGCAAAACAGCAGTAGCTTTTGCATATCAGTATATTGCTTTAAATCTAATGACAGTATTTATTAATACTTTGTGCTATTTCTATTTTGTGTTTCTGGTACAGATCCACAGAAAATTTTTCACATTAGTAAACTAAAAATTATTCTCTTAATTATATCTGTTAGTGTTTGTCACAACGACAAAAAATAAATTTTTTATTCTGAAAATTTCCAGGAAATGTCTTCCAGTGAAAGTCATGCTAAATTTATACTCTCAAGGTAGAAGTTGAGACTAAGTACTTTCCCTAAATGTAATATAAAAATTAAATAGAAAATTGTTAGCGAAATATTGGATCATAACATAGTATCATAATTGCATAGCATCATAAACTTTGTACAATAAAAAGCAATGGCTTGGATATTAAAATATTTATATTTAAATACTCAAAAAATACTCATGAGTGTAACACAATGGATTCTTCTGATACAATTACATGCAGTTCCTTATTGAAATAAAGGCAAACAATTATATTTTATACTTAAACAGTCTAGCTTACTAATGACATACATTTTGTTTTACAGACTATTGTGGTTAACTATTTCCAGTTTCTATGTTACAGAAAAAAAAAATCTATATTTATTAAAAGAAGGTTTTTAACATATAAAATGTATTGCTATATAAATTTGCATACAAATTTATGATTTTATTCAGTATATGATATTAATTAGCTAGCAACTCATCATATGTTTTCGAGATAAAAAAGAAATACTATTTTGGCAGTTTTCCTACAGTTAAAAAAGCAATTATAAAAATGCTTTTTATATTCATAAACACATAGACTAGTAAATCTTTTAAAACTAATTATTGTTATAACTCTCAAGTGATGACTGAAATCACATTTAAGAGAATAACTTGCCGGGCGCGGTGGCTCAAGCCTGTAATCCCAGCACTTTGGGAGGCAGAGGCGGGTGGATCACGAGGTCAAGACATCCAGACCATCCTGGTCAACATGATGAAACCCCGTCTCTACTAAAAATACAAAAAATTAGCTGGGCATGGTGGCACGTGCCTGTAATCCCAGCTACTCAGGAGGCTGAGGCAGGAGAATTGCCTGAACCCAGGAGGCGGAGGTTGCAGTGAGCCGAGTTTGCAGTGAGCCGAGATTGCGTCATTGCACTCCAGCCTGGGTAACAAGAGTGAAACTCCATCTCAAAAAAAAAAAAAAAAAAAGAGAGAATAACTTGTCCATCAAAGAGCAGAGTTAAAAATTGTTTATATTTTTAGAGCAATGCTACACTCTACAATACTTCCTACATTTTATCAGTTCAGACTTCAATATTCACCGATGACTTGAAACAAATGCTTTCTGAAATAAGTTTATGACTCATGATTCTGAGATCTAACTGCATAAACCCTGAAAAAGCCATGAATGTAAACAAAAAGAAATGCTGTGTCAAGCAAAACATCCACAAAGAGGAATTTTTTACTTTGAGGAATCTGAAATAGGAGTGTGGCTGAAAATAATAAACTTTTTGCATAATATAAATATTTAATTGACTAATATTAGTTATTTGCATAGATAATGTCTCAATATTAATTGGCAAGCAGCTCTCAAAAATATGAATGAACAAATTTTAATGTTGTGATACATCAGCATGGTAATAGTTACACTATCCTTCTGTAAATAACTAGAATCAATACACCAAGAAGTGAAGAAAAAACATTTTATTGACACTTTAGATAACATCAACAATATAATATTTTAGAATACACTGTTATCTTGTTTCACCAACACGTTTTACACAACTTCAAACATCTACACTTTATGGACAAAGGTATTGTAGATAGGCTCTATGGTCCCCTATTAACGGTATTTGAATAATCATACAAGAGTATGCTACCTCACACAATATCAGTACAGATAACACAGATTTGACAAATTCCTTAGCAAGGTGTGTGATCTCTAAAGAAACATAAAAAGCCTTCTGCAGGTGCAAAAATAAAATAAAGATGATGTGTAAAGGACTCTGTCACAGGTTGAATTTCTGTAGACACAAACTGTGAGAAAAAGGCTAATGGGCACAATGCTTATTACTGGGTTATTTCCAGTCATGCCTGTGACTGGAAAGAACATTGGGAAAAGAAGAAGTTGTCCTCGATGTAGTCTTTGTGAAGACCTCAGTCATGTTTGTAGTGAGCTCTGAAGATGAAATAATCCTTCAGAATTGTTCAAGATGAGGTTAAAGCACCAGGATTTTATAACCCAGATATCTAGGCAGCTGTCTTAAAGACAAGTCCTAAAGACACCGAAAATTGAGAGAGCTGTCACCTGCCACCTTTCCAGGACCTGGGATTGACGGGGCATATCTACCATTATGCCTGACAGATTAAATTTATAATTGTTTAGTCAGGGATATGCAATTTTCTAGTACTAAGGCTTGGACTAAGTAGCTCTATCTTCATTAACATTAGAGATAATAAGGGTTAGTTTATACGTTAGTCTAAAGCAAAGAATAAAAAAGTTAATTGTAAGTGAATTTTTTATTATATATATTTATGCTATATAACATATGTAGATAATACTGCATTTTAATCATCATTCACAAAATGCTATTTCAGGGTTTAAAAAATTAATTTTACTATTGTCAAATAATGTATGTATTTTACAAAATGACTTGTACATATATTTTCAGCATCTATAAGCTATATAGAAAACAACAAAATAATTTTTATATCCCAAAATTTAAATATTTGTTATTTCATTTAAAGTTAAAAATCAGTACCATCAAGTCATCCTATGAGTAGTAGTGGTTGCAACAATTATTTGCCTGTTATAATAATGCTAATGATCATTCAACATTTATGGCAATAATATTCTACATGAACTTGAGAAAAATCAATAATTGCAAAGATTTTTAATAAGAAATTTCAATGGGTACAATATTATGCTAAAATATTCTAAATGATACATATGAGTATAATACTTTTGAATAATTTTCTATCTTTGGAAGGCATTATAATCCAAGTCCACAAACAAGACACCAACAGGTTATATGTGTGTTTGTGTGTATACGTGTTAATGTTGTGAAAGATATTAATATATTTCCTAATATTGGGTCATTCTTGCATTCTTATTTATCAATCCTACATGGTCATATTGTCCATACCTTTGTGTGGATTATTCCAATACTATTCAGTACTAAATTTCATAGTATTTAATGTTTGCGCAATGATCATGAAGGCTCCTTGTTTGTGAATCTGGTTATTGCCCAACTACCTTTGCTATCCAGAGGGTCCTGCTGACATTGAGGCTTTGGATTCAGCTCAAAGCAAAATTTACACCTGAATCTTCAAGGTATTGTTGCAGAGAGCTCTTATTTATTCATTCATTTTACCTTAAAACAGATTGAGTTACATTTTCTGTTGTTTGCTGTCAAAATGTCCTATCATTACAATGAAAGCTTCGTTTTCTTTTATTTCCACTTTCATTTTTGTGCTAAATTGTGTTAACATGACTGGAAAAATTATTTCCCAGAATTCCCTTTCGTGGGTGGTTTCCATGAGAGTTGGCCATACGGAATCACGCATGATATTCAAGATGAAGTAAGGAGAAGCGGTTACAACTCAGAAGCTGGCTGTGGTCATCCGGATTGATTGACAGACCCAGTGCTCTCCATAGGCTCCAAATTGTCCTCACTTTCCTGCATTTCCTGCCCAGCTCACTTTTTCTACTGGTGATGCTGGAGACCAGTGGGAGCTCCACGGTGACCTTGAGGTGCTTCTCTTCACACAAAGAGAAGTTGGACCAGGACAGTTTCCCCAGAGGAGTATCTTCCACAGACCTCTCCACAGAGTCCTCCCTCTGGGTTCCCTCTTTGTTGGTTAGATGCACTTGAGCAAGGGTGTGTGATAGGATGTGCAGTTTATGAGCCACACAAGGGAAGGAAATGGTAGAAAGTATTCACATTTACAACAGAATGCTGAAAAAGTAGGTTGGTGGCCTCATTTCTGGCAGACAAACTACTTAGAACACTCGAGTCTGTCTGAGTTAAAGCAGAATGCTGTTTGTTTATGCCAGATTTTGACCATGTACTATCAAGAAGGAGAGAACAATTCTGCACAGGATTAAGACAAGAACATTTCTTTCTATAAGGACAATTTGGGAAGATTTTCTTCATCACAGGTAGATAACCCAAGTTTAGTTGGAGCATAGTAGTTATGGCTATTTATAATTAATTACTCCTAAGAATTTTAGAATTTATAGATAATTACTGGGAGATACCTATCTCTTAAAACTCCTAAATAATATCCTTTACTAATTTTGAGGTCTCAAAATATACACATGTGAAATCTGATCATGAAAGAAAGAGGAATGAGAAACTATGAAGGCTAAATAGGCACACTTCCCTCTCAGTAAAAATTAAATCTTGATATTCGTATTTTGAGTCAAAGATAGCTGGTAATCTCCCAATCATCCAAGATCTATCTATAGAAGATTTTCCCTGTACTCTACCTGACCCAGTGTCCCCAAGTATTAGACACAATTCAGCTGTGATAGAGGAGACTTACCATGGAGCAACAGCTTCCCTGCTGGGAACATAGAACGCTCCTCAGATATTCAGGCAACTGGGCATAGTCAAAAAGCAGTACTTGCAGGTGAGACTTTAGGGGTACTGCTCTCACCTCTCTCCAGGAGAAATGAAGGTGAGGTTCAGCTTGGAGCTGAAGAAAGAAGCAACTACAGCAGCTTTAACCATGCCTAATCTAACTAGGATTCTTTTAAGCCAGCACATCCAGAGTAGATAGAATATGAAGGACTAGAGATTAAACTCCTGAAAAGAGTCAGAATGAGTGATGAGAAAGACACTGTCTCTAAGGGGTGCTAACAGCAGCAGTTCACAGATAAAGAGAATGAGTAATCCATTACATACTTGGTTTATTTATATTGCATTTGAGATACAAAATAAGAAAGCTGCCAAGATAATTAAGGACTATTCAGCATGTGGTGCTATTACCCTCCAAGGACATTCTGGAGAAAATACCTGATGTTTAAAGTGCATTTTTATATTTTGCCCTATTCCACAAGGAACGTGGAGGGAGAATTTGGAGGACAGATGCTGCTTTCAGGAGTTGCAAATACTTCTCTAGAGAGAAAGTGAAGTGGGCAGGGAAATAATTATAACAACATCTGGCCGTAAGTCTTGTTAAGGAGTGGAGAGTCTCTTTTCAGCAAATTTTCCTAGAATTGTCTTAGGGAGAAGACAAACTTTTCTATGAAGGGCTACAGAGCAAGTATTTTAGTCTGGCCCTCCATGCGGCATTGCAACGACTTAACTCTGCGTTTTTAGAAAAAAGGAAGCCATGGACAATGCATAAATGCAGCTGTGTTATGTATAAAATCATGCATAAACTTCATTAGAAAACAACCAAAATGAAAAACAGGTGCTGAACTACATGTGGCTAAGGGCTGTGGTTTACCTGCCACTGGTTTAGAAAAATGAGGTCATAAGAGCATGTGTTGTTGGAATACTATGAAATAAAGGGATACGTTGCTACATATGGAAGATCAGAATTTTCAAGGTATGCAGGGAGAAGAAGAGGAAGACAAGGGCAGAGAGCAATACCAATCATGAGGCAGGAGGCCTGAGGCCTATAAGGAAGCATTGTAGAAAGGAATTTCTGCTGATCTGATGAACATAGTATGATCTATTATCTGTTACTATGCTATTTACACAGTGCAATATGAGACCCATCATCTCCTAAACCTTCAATAAAGTTTTCTTTGCAGACCAACTTACTATCAATAAAAAAGTTTGGTTAGTCTATATTTGTTTACTTGCTTACATTAAGATTATTAAGAAATAGAGATTGCTTTCCTTGCATGGTTAAAGCAGATAAAATAGGTAAGAACTATATTGAGAAGACAGTGAAAAGGGTATTTTGAGACCTGTGGATGCTAGAACTGAGAGCCAGTGACCCTGACAATTTAAGCCCTTAATAATGTTCAGACAACCTGGAGAAAATAGAAGATTGTTAATCTGAACTGAAATCTTGGTATAAGAAAAGCTAAGGTCTATCTGAGTCATACCATTAGACCACTGAAATAACTATGCACACATTAATTTGCTCAAAAATGACTACAAATGCTTTCCAACTAGATATCAAAAAATATATATTTTATTGCATTCTTTGCGGTAAATTATTTTGCTATTGTTCATGGTAATATAAAATCAATGTTTTCTGAATCTGATGCAAAAATTGGTTGAAACTGCTTATCAATGTTTCTTTCTTCTTATTGTAAAATTATTAAGCACCACTATTGAGATTCTGATTTAGTAGGTCTACATGGGTCTGTAAATTGCTGTTCATAAAAATCTCCTAGTAAACTTTCTCAGGTGCCATCAAGCTTGGAAATCACCCTATATGACGGAACATAATTTGAATAAAAAAATCACCTACTACTGCCAAATAAATCCTTTATGTCTTTCTTTAGAGTGGAAGAGTTTTACTCACAGAAAATGAGTAAATCTGTTATCTGGTTGGATTCCAAGTAGGAAGTGTCCTATTTCATGTCAAGGAGAATTTAAACTTATTTATATTCTAGAACAGCAACTAGGGCAGAGTATGTCTGCCAAACAGAATACTGATCCATATTTGAAAGACAGAGAACAACAGGGTCACTCATTAGAAAGTCAAACTTTTGGATCATACTGGAAAGATTTTTGTATAATTGAATTGATGAGCTGTTATAGTTGGTTACACCTGTGTAACACAGATCATTAAAAGACTATTTGGGAAGACTTGCATGAGGTACTACAATCTTAAAATATGAATTTAAGGCCACCCAGACTAAATGGCACACTTTGTTTTTATTGTTGGAAAAAGTACCAATGGAAAGGCCCCATTTTTCATCCATGCCTGATCATTGTAAACCTGGATAAAGGCAACATAAACTTTACAGTAAAATCTATGTGGTTCTGTAGGTGTACATTTCCAGAATCGAAGGTAAAAGATGTTTCGCTGAAATTTCCATAATAAATATCCACCTCACGTCTTATTTCCTGTAATACCGCCATGAGAATTGGAACATTATTAAGGCACGCAACAAGTTTTTATTGAACATTAAAGATATTTGAAAACATGTACAGCACTGAAGATGTATCAAGGACAAAGCAATGTAAGTTCCTATCTCTAGGAGCTTATCCTTTAAAGGAGGAGATTGATAATAGAGTTTATCAAATAAATAAATCATACAATGTTAGATATTGAAAAGTCCTGTATCTCTGATATCCGTGGGAATGGTAAGAGAAAAAAACTAAAGGAAGGTCTTATGAAGAAAACTATAACATGATGATTAGATATAAAATAGTTGAGTAGGAAGAGGCTGTTTTACATGGAAAGGGCAGGCTCAGAGGCAGGAAAGAGAAGGTCTCCATGATTAAGTGCTCTTTAATAAGAAGTATGAATGGAGTAAAGGGGATTCCCTGTGGATATCCCAGACAAGTGAAACATCGTGTTCAATGCCCTGAGGCAGGCATGTGCTTGTTGGGTCTGGGGGCAGAAAGTTATCTAACAGGCTGGAAAACTTCATAAATTATTACTAAATAAATCAATAAGTTGATGTGGAATGAGGATGAGTTTGTAAGTGGATAGCATGAAAGAAATTACAAAAACACTAAACATGTATATGTAAAGGTTTAGGGGTACAAAGCTTGTCCAGGGATTCTTAGACTCTTTGGAACAGGTCAGGTGTGGTGGCTCACACTTATAATTTCAGTACTTTGGGATACTGAGGCAGGTGGATCACCTGTGATCAGGAGTTCAAGACCAGTCTGGTGAACATGGTGAAAACCTTTCTCTACTAAAATACAAAAATTAGCCAGGCATGATGGCATACACCTGTAATCCCAGCTAGTCTGGAGGCTGAGGTGGGAGAATCACTTGAACCCCGGAGACGGAGGTTGCAGTGAACTGTGATCACACCACTGCCCTACAGCCTGGGAGACAGGGACTCTGTCTCCAAAGAAAAAAAAAAAAAGGACTGTTGAAACAAACACATGACTGGGACCCTGTAATGTTGGCACTTTAGAGCTGTCAAAACCCTTTAAAAATGGAAATAACATGAAAAAATGTGTATTTCAAGTAGATTATTTTTGTAGTGCTATGAAGTGTAAATTGAAATGCAGAAAAAATAAGGAATGAAGAATGAGGAATTAATCCAGTATTTTCACATGAAAATAAAGACAATATATATGAAATTAAAGGTAAAAATGATAAACATTATACAGAAATATTTGACAGTATATGAGAAATGATTCAATTTTTCAGCAAGGAAGAAAAACTCAAACATAACTCTAGGATGTCGGGAATCAGTGGTTGATGATATAACGGTATTGGAGAGGGCAGAAGAGGAAAAAAGGATCAGATGTTTGATTTAGGGTAGGTTAGTATCAAGTTTATGGCTTGCCTGTTTAAATATTCAACACATCAGATAAGTATAACTTAAGTTTTCAGGACTACAGAACCATTAAGATGTCATATGCTTTGGTACATTTATTGAAGTAATGAAAGTAGTAAGCTCCAAAATAAGAGTATCAAGAATTCAGAATGTGAAAATATAAAGGACATATATCAGGAAATCCAAACGTTAGGACATAGGTGGAGGAAAATTATAAATATTAATTTTTAATATTAGATTACATGGAATATTTTAAGTAAAATATTTAGATATTGCTTTTAATATACAAAAATATATGCATATACATGCATGTAATATTCTCTAAAATTGTCTCAATTTAAATTGATTTAATTTACCAGTCATTCTATTGTAAAGATTCTTTTATTTCTAAACGAAGTATTTAACATAAAAGAATGACTTTTGTTTCTGGTGCATTATTTTTCAAAATACATTGTTTCTTACACTTATATTTTTACTAAACTTATTTTAACATTTAATATATATAAAGTACTTTATAATACATTAACAATAGAAAGATAATAAATAGGAGAATATAATTTAGAGTTTGTCTAAATAATAATGATGACAACAATAATTGTTATCATAAAGTAACATCATAAACTGGGCATTATTTAAAGCAGGTTACCTGTAGCAATGTATCAAGTCATTTACATATCACAGCATATTATTAAATATGTGCTAAACTTTATAATAATGGCAGATATGGAAACACAGGCATCAGAAGACTAGCTACTGCAACTTGCTCAAGTCTCTAGTACCAGCAACTGCCAGAGACAAGGGCAAAGACTTCTGTCCTCTAAATGTTAACATTTATGACCATTCAAATATAAAAGAATGGCAAAGATAATGCATATTCAACACTGCATTACAACTGCATGTGAAAAATGTATTTTATTTGGCAAGGCAGCTTGATGAAATTGTTATGCTCTTTGGATGGATTTCAGGAGCATGTAGAGGTGGTAAGACTTAGCTTTTGAGTTATTGAAGTCATTGAAGGATAAGTCAACAAACTCTATAAAGTAAATTTTAACTGTTTTATGACAAGAAGTCAACTGCTGTTGATTTTTACTTAACTTTATTTAGTGTCCTTCAAAACAAGAATTTATTGTATTTTAGTCACTGATATTATCATCTCACGAATATATGCTGCTGAGGCTTTTATCAATAAAACACACATAGTATCAACCAAAAATTATACCATATTTAACTGTGAAACTTCATTCTGTCTCCATAGACTTTGCAGGAGGTTCTCTATGTCTTGAATGTCTATATAGGTTCATATCTATAACTCAGCTACAATATTTTCCCTTTCATTTTTTTTAAGATTATTGAACAAGCTAGTTTGGGTGTATATAAACAGAGCAATCTTCAGCATGCTGTTCTATATCTGAAGAAACCATTAAATTCATGACCAGAAATGATTCTATTTCAAAAGGATATTCTTAATATCAGACAACATAATCTTAATTGGAAATGCCTTTTGAAGCACAAAACTAAGGTTTTGAAATTTGATTCCTGATAACACTAATGGAAGGCACACACAATATAATATCTCTTGGGAATCTAGACTATTTACAGCTGACATTGTAAAGTCTCTCTCTGAATTAGAGGCACTAAAACAATTTCTTCCCTTATAGAATAATACATTTAATTTGTGTAACTGAAACTCAACTATCATTATTTTTCTTGAATTAAATAGTATCCTATAAAACACATCTATATGAATAAAAAAAGAGACAAGAACTCATTACTTAAGCTTCTCTTAGAAGCCACAGTGAAAAGCTCTTTTTTTAAAAAAAATATATTTTAGGGTTTACAAAAAATAAGACAACAATACTTTGAAAGAAAAATTTTCTTTCATCGACTATATTATTTTAGAATTTTATAAAGAAAATATGTGATTTGACATGATAGTAATTGTACCTTGATAAATTAGTAGTAATGTCCTTATTATAGTTCTTCTTAACACTGTCTTTCTTTTTAGAAAGAGAACACATTATGTTATACCCTTCTTAAATTATAGAAGGAATCTGTTATGAAATATAAATACATATGTTTAAAATATAATTTATGTAAAAATAGCTGGAAAATTTGCAGGGGACTCTTGACTCTACTTATGACAGGTTTTTTTTCTTTTCTTTCTTTCTTTTTTTTTTTTTTTGAGACGGAGTTTCACTCTTGTTACCCAGGCTGGAGTTCAATGGCACAATCTCGGCTCACCGCAACCTCCACCTCCTGGGTTCAGGCAATTCTCCTGCCTCAGCCTCCTGAGTAGCTGGGATTACAGGCACGCGCGACCACGCCCAACCAATTTTTTGTATTTTTAGTAAAGACGGGGTTTCACCATGTTGACCAGGATGGTCTCGATCTCTTGACCTCATGATCCACCCGCCTCGGCCTCCCAAAGTGCTGGGATTACAGGCGTTAGCCACCACTCCTGGCCTATGACAGATATTTAACCTACAAAGCAATTTACATTCCACTTCAGTTTTTAAGTTATCTTAAAAACTCTTCTACATATTTCCATTACCTTTATTGGCTACACGAATTCCGCAGACCATTACCTTTCTGCTGCTATTCCTTCTTTCTTCAAGAGCTTGAATTTTTCTTCCTCTCCAGTCTCTTCTTCATGGTTTCCATATTTGTTGCTTTATTACTTACTTTGGTATTTTAGATTGACTGGTTTCCGGCAGATGGTGCGAGTAGGACAGTTTCATTCTCCCTCTCTTCTATTTGGGCTCTAGTTGCATCATATGCTCAGACTTGTAGTAAAAGGCAGCTTGACTTATGCAGCTCCAAGGACAGTATCCTTGTTTGTCTGATAGTTCAACCACTGCAGGTATGTGAATCCAGCAACGGTTTATCCCCTATCTAAAATATCCACCTTCCTGACACTTCAAAAATTCATTAACACAAGAGGAACTTCATTCTTTAAGGTGCATTTCTAGCGAGACTCCACATTCTCTGTTTCTGAATAAAAAGCTTTAAACTACAGTGCCACATTTCCCAGAATTCAATGAAAATGTGCCAGGGATTTGTCAGCATTGTAGGCGAAATAATGCCCCCTGCCTGAGGATGCAAACACCCTAATCCTCTGCATCTGTTCATCTGTTTTCTTGCATAGAATTAGAAATTTTGCAGATGTGGATAAATACATGAAGGTTGAGAGGGTAAAATTATTCTGGATTACCCAGGTGGGCCCAGAATAATCACATAATTTCTTAAAAGCAGAAAATTTCTTGGCTAGTTTAGTGAAATAGATAAACACAACTTGCCTTTTCTAGCGTTGAGGATGGAGGATGGGGGCCATAAGGTAAACAAATGCAGCAAATTTTAGACGCAGTGCAACCCTCCAGCTGACAGGCAACCAAGGGCCAGACACCCCAGTACTGCAACCCCAGAGAATTAATTCTACCAACAATTCAAATGCACAAAAGATGGATCCTTTTTCAGAGCTTCTGAAGGAGTCAAGGAATACAGGCTGCTGCAACTGATTTTAGCACACTGAGATTTTTAACCGGACGTCAGACCTGAATAACTACAATGATAAATTTGCATTGTTTCAGTAATTGAATAAGTGGTGATTGGTTATTGCAAAAATAGAAAACTAAAATGGCACCCTCAACCTTCTGGTCTCTTCCTCACCCCTACTTGCTAAGTTGTTTCCTGGGAGTTAAATACTACAAATAAACAGAGAAGGAGAATATTGTATTTCATATTATCTCACAGAAAAGAAAACAAGAAAACATGTAGGGGAGGTAAATCAAGCAAGGTTATCTGTTCTGATAGGAATCAACTCTCAACAGCTGAAGGGCAAGAATATTAAGGTGGTGCATGGCCATCATAGAATGGAAGTAGTTGTAGCAACCTTGTGTCTTAGGAAAAATATTTCCTGTATCTAGTTGCCCAGGAAAATATATTTGTAACAGGAATTGTTAATACTAACTTCTAGTTAAAACAAGCCATTAGATTTTATATTGTTTCTATTACTATTCAAGAAAGATATACTAATATTTTTCAGGTTAATTTGATATGGCATTGGTAAGATTAAAAATTAAACACCTAGCTTAAATTCAAAGCAGACAGTAATTGATGATATGTTATTTTCAGTAAGATAATAACAAGTAATTTCTTTCTTTTACCATCTACTAGCCAACATAGAGGTTTTGCAATCGAGTAATTCCAACATTTAGTTCTACACATCACCAATGGATTCCTTTATTATTTTAATAATTACCTTAACTTACATTCAGTAAGATGACACTGGTGATGACGGTGGAGTAGGAAACTCTCAAAATCTGATTCCCCATAAATATCATGAGAACATGGCAAAAATTGTCAAAATCAATTTTGTCAGTACTCTTGAAATTAAACAAAAGTTTGCAACAATCCACGGAATGTTTATTCTAGAAAAATTTCTGAATCTTGTTATGAACAGTGAACTTTGCGGCGCTTTAACTTAACCCGTCCCCATCCCTCTCTCTGCAGATCTTAAGTAGCCTTGAATACCAAGAGCTCCACAGTCATGGTGGAAACCAGCAGCCTCAGTCACTGCAGGACACAGATAGGTTTGGAGATCTCCAAAAACTCCATTCCAAGAGACGTGGGATTATTTGACCCTTTTGCCAGCTCCCAGAAAATCTCCACTCAAGACTGGTCTTTATTTGTCCTGACTCAGAGATTACTCAGTACAACAAATAGTCTTTCCTTCCCAACTGAGCATTAAATATTTGACCCAACACTCACACAGAACTACCCAGCAAAGTCTGGGAACCTAATCCATTTTTGGCACTTAAGGAAATTACACTACAGTAATGGTTGAGTTTTCAACCAAAAATTTTGAGACTTGTAATAAAATAGGAAAGTGTGGGTTACAACCCATGGAGAAAAAAAATAAGTAAATAGAAACTGTCCCTGAAGAAGTACAGGTCCATGGCACTTACTAGAAAAGTGCTTTAAATTGGAGAATTTAAGTATGTTAAAGGCTCTATGTAAATATTCATTCATTAAGGTACACAGTGCTGTAAAGTTCTATGGGCTTTGTCAAATTTATACTGTAATATATTCGCATGAAAGTGTCACCCAGAATAGCCTTATCTAAGATCTGTAAGCAATGATACCCAGTAGCAATAAGTACACCTACAATCAAATCTTGTTTCTAATACTACTCACATAAGAAAGGAACCAGGGCTTCTTAGTAAAAATGATTGCTGGGAGAGCTGAACAGGAAATATACAAGTTGAGGCTAGTCCATCTTGTAGTACCAAAAAGTTAGCAGTGCTCACACACACGTGCACACACGCGTGCGTGCGCGCGCGCACACACACACACACACACAATGACATTATCTCAAAGGGAGCCAAAAGAAAGTGTTTTCAGTGACCAAATTAGAACAAATTGAGGAACAAATACATGAAGATGCTTTGGATTATAACCCAATATATAAAATAAGGATAAGTGATTAAATATATAAATAGGGTGGAGAGAATGGACAAATCTCAACTGCAGGATAATTCCAAATATGTTAATTCTTTGCTGGTTACATGGAGATTTTGCTAATTTTCTCTACTTTTTAATTGTGAATTGCGCACAGTGACTTCCTTCCAAACAGGAAAGTAAGAAAAGGGGAAACCAGAGTAATTTTAGTTTAGAAATCTGGCAAACCCTAGCATACCACCCCAATTGATCAATTGCTAGAATCAACATTGATATGATAATTTGTACCCTCAATATGATGAGTATAACACTCTACTTCTATTTTCTCAAAACAGCATAACCATGTAAAATCACGAGGAGAAAATCAGATATATAGCACTGAAGAAACAGTTTATGAAATACTTGACTAAAACTCCACAAAACTGTCAAGGTCATAATAAGCAAGAACATTCTGGGAGACTATCACTGCAAGAGGAGGTTAAAAAGACATGACAACTAAATGTAATGTGGTATAGAGGAACGTTTGGTGCTATTGCAATTTTCCTGTAAGCCTAAAACTATTCTCCATTTTATTTTTAATTGACAAAAAAAATGTGCATATTTATGGAGTACAATGTGATGTTGATATCTAAAACTATTCTTCAGAAAAATCTACTTAAAAAGTCCATTGTAGGCTGTAATATGCCTTCACCATAAGAAAAAATGTATTTCACATTCTGATAATATATTGACTGTCTAACTCTAGCTTTAGTAAATAAGTAGGATATGTTAGCCAATTTTTACAGATAATTTCACACTGAAGTGTTGTCTCAAAGTTAAAACCAGTTTCATTCAGAACAAAAGCACAATTTCAAAATTTTTATTTTGCTTTTTTTATTGCTTTCAGGTGAAATAGTGAAATATTTGCAGTATTCCAAATGTTTTGGCCAAGTGTTTTGTTCGTCCTCATTTTCTTTTCTAAATGTTAATGCTCATTTGTATTATATCTTCCTTTTCAACGTTTACTTTAGAACCATCAAGTACAAACACTGTATGGTCATTCATAATTTATGACAATATTCAAAAGTACATTATTGTCTCTTACGGTTGGACATCCCAACTGAATATAATATATACAACACTTATAAACAGAAGACAAAGTAATGAAAATTAATATTTAAAGACTTTATTATCACGAGTTATAACAACAGAGCATTTTTATTTAATATCAACTTATTGCTTTTAGTCATTGTACACAGGGACATTCCAATAACCTAAAATTGGTAGGAATTATCTATTTTTGGAAAAAGTCAAAGGTATTTTAACAGAAGATAAGATATCACTTACCGTGGAGGCTATCAACTAGAATTCCAATAGAAGTAAGGTTGATAAATGTACACTACGTTTCGTTTAAAAAGTAGCAACTTTTGTGTAATTTTATTACAATGAACATCTTCTGGGAGTATATTGTATAGTTTTCCATGGTAAAATAACAAACATAATCTTCAAAATAATCTGGAAGGCATAGTGAGAAAAGGAACATGAAAGTAAAATTAAATAACCTGTTAATTTTAAATTGCTTCTATAAATGGCCCTATAGTCTCTACTCTTAATTAAAGCACCAGACTATGTATAACAATCTAAAATTCTGTTTTTTAAATGTTAAGCAATGTATGCAATATGTTTATTCCCCACTGTTTTTTCCATGACACTTAATAATTATAATCTTATGCCAGCAATGTGAAGCAACATTCCATCCCTGTCATATAATGAATTATTAGTATTTTCTTTATGCTTGTAACAAAGAAAAGCAAGCTTTCACAAAAGAGCCTGATACAGTTGTTGGTATAAGAATATAACACGATTTGAAAGGTTGGAAAGTGCGAGATAAGATAAACTTCTAGTATTTCTATCTTTTCAGTATTTCTTGAGGCAAGGTACAAAGAGTCAATATTGAATTCCAAGTCATTTCTGCAAGTTTCTGGCAAATGTCTGAACAGTCTAAAAAGTATACATATGAACATTTAGCAATAGATTTGAAAAAGTATGTCCAGTTTATATGTATTTTAAAATATACATCAATGAGAGGTTTAGGGCAACACAGGATATTCTATGAAAGATAAGTTTGGGGGAAAATATTCAAAAGTATCTAACATTGAAATAAGATTACAGTAATTGGTTCTTGATCAGTTTCAGCAACAGAAATTCCATTATAGAAGAATTCATTTTTAATTAAATATGTATTTTCTGGATGTCTAACACTTGGCAAACCATGGTCCAGACATTGAGATCATAGGGAAAACTAGCAGTGTATTCAAGATAGGCTGACATAATTTTGATCATTCATTTAATATGTAAAATCTTTGAAGATGGATTCTTGTTATGTGCATATAATTTATATTATGTACCATACTTCCAACACATTAAGTTCATTTTAAAAACAAAATGAAACCTATGATCAGAAAAATAAATAGATAATATTTATTCTATTTATTCCTTATAAACAGGTGAAAAATGTTATGTTCCAGCAGGGTTCCTGGCCTCAATATGAGACCAGACTCTCAGAGAATCTCTGCAGTTAAAAACTTTCTTTTCAAGGTTGACTTACACTTGAACTGCTTTCGCATTTGGGTTTACCCTGTGTACTTGTTATTCTTAATTTTTTAACTGAATGTTACAGAAGACACCACAGGTTATGGTGATCTAAAATATAGCTCTATTCATATTTTACAGTTATAAACAAATGCTTTTTAATTTTTTTTTTGTTTTAGACTAATGTTTGAAGACGGAACACATAGTTTATATAACATAGCCAATCTAATTAGTATTACATGCTGTGCTAAACATGTTTATATATTTTTCCCAATATCTTTCTGAAGTATTGTATCCAAGGCTTAATGTTTATTAACTAATTAATCCAGAAGTGCAATCAGAGCCTGTGTTTATTTAGGAAGAAAAACAAACCAAAACAATTGCAAATACATGGCATGTACAAATCTGGAAGATTTTTGTTTTACTATGTATTGGAGATTCTTAAAAAGACTTTCAAGTAAATATTCTGAACAAAATCACTGATTTATCTTGAAGGTGTCAGAATAGAAAACTTTGAATATTTGTTTAGTGTTATTGTTCCTATACAGTGAATTTAAAGGGTCTGCCCCAAATTAAGAAAGCATTGTTATCCTTTCTAATTTACAATCTTAGAGAATGAGATGTTAGCATAAAGTTTTTCTTTGTTTGTTTCTGTTCAACCAGCCCATTTAGAACAGTATGGCAAGAGAAAGCATTCAGTTGTGTGAAAGTCAACAATAAAACACTTGATAGCCTTCCCTATAGGAGACATTCCGTGGAGTTTGAGTGCAGGGTTTAACATCATGGCTCTACGTTCTAAACTGTCCAATTTCATATGGTTTGGCATCTTCAGAGCTACTATAGGATTTGTAGATTATGTTCTCTATGTGTTTAAAAACTGTTGACGTTTTTACAGTAAGTAGCTCATCAGGCTCCAGCTGGGCAGGAAAAGGCTCCCGTAACCCATCAGGAATGTCAGGTGACTACCGGGGATGGTCAGGCAGTTGTCACACTGCCTCTCTAAAATGATAATTGGTTGTGAGAAACCATCCTGGCACCAGGGAGAGGCAGTTTCTCAATAGATAAATACACCTGAAATTGGAAATCAGCAGCTTCCAGTAAGATCTCAGGAATTGGACAACTGGGCTCAAGCAGCATGTGAATTAAGAGGCAAAATGATAGAATATGACCTTCTGGGGGGCATTCCACTGGAAAAGGGAAGAAGCCTTAGGTGAGTATGTGTACAATTCCAGTAGACATCCTTTGCAGGCTCACTTTCCAATTGCAGGCAGGACACCACTCATGTGGGCAGCTCACCCTGAGGGAAGAATCAGGGAAATGGGGCACAAGATACCAGAAGTAGGCCAGCATATTCAATTTTTGGTTCAAAGTCAAATAGGACACTTGATCTCCAAGATGCCCTCTTGGGCCTCTTCCAAGTGTACTCTTCCTTTGTTTCTGCTCTATATCTTTTTAATAGACTTCCACTCCTGCACTGAAACTTGTCTAGGTTTCCTTTTCTGCCTTATGTCCTTCAGTCAAATTATTTCTTCTGAAGAGGCAAGAATTGAGGTTGCTACAGACCTATACAGATTTGTTGCCAGTAACTCAGGCAACTTCTATCACTAACAGAGTGTTATTGAAGAAAGTCAGGGTTAGAAGGGGAAGTATATATCATTTAGAAAAATTAATTCTTATAATAAAATTGAAGAATTTATATCCAAATTCATAACCAATCACTTAAACCAAGAAAAAGTCAAATTTTAATTTTTAAGAAACAGTTTGCAGATATTTCAGAAGAGGGAATATATAGATATATAGAGAATTAGATAGCTGAACAGGTTAAAAAAATGGAAAAATATTTAAGGGATAACCAAGTCAAGCTATTCTTTGGAAAAAAAAAATCCCAGACTATTTCAACTGGGTCTTCTCAATATTCTTTTGTCATCAAAAACAGCCTCCTGTTTTATATAGCACAGTTTTAAAATCACACATTTACTCTATAATGTTATGTCAAAATCTTTCTTAAGAAAGCTTGAGGAGGGAATGCTGGGAAGATGGCCGCCTAAGAACAGCTCAGGACTTCAGCTCCCACTGAAAGTGCAGAGGGTGAGTGGACGCCGCATTTCCAGACGAACTCTTATTGCCCACAGACCAGGAGATACCCAGGCAGAGGGGTCGCCAGCGTCACAGTCCCAGCCGGTGCGGCTGTTTTGGCCCCCGCAGGGCTGATTCCGCCCGCGCGGCTGCTGTGACCACTCCCTGTTGCTGCGGTTCTCCGTACAAAAGCCACTGGTCTGGGAGCCCTCTTAGCTGGCGAGCAGAGCCTTGAGATGGCAGAATAGCCCATTCATCTGAAATAGCGAGTCAGGCCAGGAGATTCCTAGGGAAAAAATCCGCCAGGAGCCGGCGCCGCGGTTCGAGCCGACTCCGTGAGTCGCAGCACGGGAGATCCCGGCGCCTTTTCAACAAGCGACCAGAACGCGGGGTCCTTCAACTTAAAAGAAAAGACTCTGAGTCAGGGAGCCAGGTGATCAGGCTCGGTTGGTCCCACCCCTCCACCCCCAACAACAACGAAAACAAAATCAGTAATTGGAAACCCTCTGGGTTGAGCCCTTCAAACCAAGCACAGCTGAACCTGGACGGTCCGGCTCCGTGGGGGAGGGGCTTCCGCCATTACTGAGACTCTCCACCGCTACGGAGGCAGGCCGCCGTTGCCGAGGCAACCTGCCACAACAGAGAGAGTCCACCATAACAGAGGCGGGGCCACCATTGCCGAGACAGTTCTAACTACGCCCATATAAAAAGGACTACAGGGAAGAGCTCAGGGCAGCTGGGCGGAGCCCACAGCAGCTCAGCAAAGCCCCTGTGGGCAGGCAGTGGCTAGGCGTGCTGCTAGCCCGGCGGGTCCGACCTGAAAGAAAAATAAAAAAAGGCAGTAGTGCAAGGGAAACTCATAAAGCTCCAACTCCCTGGGACAGAGACAGACAACAGGTGGATAAACCCACAAAAATGGGAAGAACCCAGCGCAAAAAGGATGAAAACTCCCGAAACCAGAACACCTCTCCTCCTAAAAGGGATCACAACTCCTCACCAGCAAGGGAACCAGACCGGATGGAGAAGGAGGGTGATGAAATGACAGAATCAGACTTCAGAAGGTGGGTAGTAAGAAACTACAATGAGCTAAAAGAACACGTTCTAACCCATCGCAAAGAAAATAGGAACCTTGAAAAAAGATTGGACGAACTGCTGACGAGAATGGACAGCATAGAGAGGAGTATAAATGAATTGATGGAGCTGAAAAACACAACACGAGAACTTTGTGAAGCATGCACAAGCTTCAACAGCCGAATTGACCAAGCAGAAGAAAGGATATCAGAGGTCAAAGATCAACTCAATGAAATAAAAAGAGAAGGCAAGAACAGAGAAAAAAGTGCAAAAAGGAATGAACAAAATCTTCAAGAAATGTGGGACTAAGTGAAAAGACCTAATCTACGTCTGATAGGTGTACCTGAATGTGATGAAGAGAATGAATCCAAGCTGGAAAATACTCTTCAGGATATTATCCAGGAAAACTTCCCTAACCTAGCAAGGCAGACCAATATTCAAATCCAGGAAATACAGAGAACACCACAAAGATATTCCTCAAGAAGAGCAACCCCAAGGCACATAATCGTCAGATTCACCAGGGTTGAAATGAAAGAGAAAATGCTAAGGGCAGCCAGAGAGAAAGGTCGGGTTACCCACAAAAGGAAGCCCATTAGACTCACAGCAGATCTCTCAGCAGAAACCCTACAAGCCAGAAGAGATTGGGGGCCAATATTCAACATCCTTAAAGAAAAGAACTTTCAACCCAGAATCTCCTATCCAGCCAAACTAAGCTTCATAAGTGAAGGAAAAATAAAATCCTTTGTGAACAAGCAAGCACTCAGAGATTTCATCACCACCAAACCTGCTCTACAAGAACTCCTGAAAGAGGCTCTACACATGTAAAGGAACAACCAGTACCAGCCACTCCAAAACACACCAAATGGTAAAAAAGCATCAACACAATCAAGAATCTGCATCAACTAACCAACAAAACATCCAGATAGCATCAAAATGACAGCATCAAATTCACACATAACAATACTATCCCTAAATGTAAAAAGACTAAATGCCCCAATCAAAAAACACAGACTGGCAAATTGGATAAAAAGCCAAAACCCATCAGTGTGCTGTATCCAGGAAACCCATCTTACATGCAAGGATACACAAAGGCTCAAAATAAAGGGATGGAGGAAGATCTACCAAGCAAATGGAGAGCAAAAAAAGGCAGGAGTAGCAATTCTCATCTCTGATAAAATAGACTTTAAAGCAACAAAGATCAAAAGAGACAAAGAAGGACATTACATAATGGTAAAAGGATCACTGCAACAAGAAGAGCTAATGATCCTAAATATATACGCACCCAATACAGGAGCACCCAGATACATAAGGCAAGTTCTTAATGACTTACAAAGAGACTTAGACTCCCACACAATAATAGTGGGAGACTTTAACACCCCATTGTCAATACTAGACAGATCAACCAGACAGAAAATCAACAAGAATATCCAGGACCTGAACTCAGACATGGAACAAGCAAACCTAATAGACATTTACAGAACTCTCCACCCCAAATCCACAGAATATACATTCTTCTCAGCACCACATCACACCTACTCTAAAATTGACCACATAATTGGCAATAAATCACTCCTCAGCAAATGCAAAAGAACAGAAATCATAACAAACAGTCTCTCAGACCACAGTGCAATCGAGTTAGAACTCAGAATGCAGAAACTAACTCAGAACCGCACAGCTTCATGGAAACTGAACAACTTGCTCTTGAATGTTGACTGGATAAACAATGAAATGAAGGCAGAAATAAAGATGTTCTTCGAAACCAATGAGAACGAAGACACAACATACCAGAATCTCTGGGACACATTTAAAGCAGTCTCTAGAGGAAAATATATAGCAATGAGTGCCCACATGCGAAGAAAGGAGAGATCTAAAATTGACACCCTATCATCAAAATTGAAAGAGCTAGAGGAGCAAGATCAAAAAAACTCAAAACCTAGCAGAAGACAGGAAATAACTAAGATCAGAGCAGAACTGAAGGAAATAGAGACACAGAAACTCTTCAAAAAATCAATAAATCCAGGAGCTGGTTTTTTGAAAAGATCAACAAAATAGACAGACCACTAGCCAGATTAATAAAAAAGAAAAGAGAGAATAACCAAATTGATGCAATAAAAAACGATAAAGGTGATATCACCACAGATTCCACAGAAATCCAAACCATCATCAGAGATTATTACAAACAACTCTATGCACATAAACTAGTAAACCTGGAAGAAATGGATAAATTCCTGGACACCTGCAACCTCCCAAGCCTAAACCTGGAAGAAGCCGAAACCCTGAATAGACCAATAACATGGTCTGAAGTCGAGGCAGCAATAAAGAGCCTACCACCCAAAAAAAGCCCAGGTCCAGACAGGTTCACAGCTGAATTCTACCAGACATACAAGGAGGAGCTGATACCATTCCTTCTGAAACTATTCCAGACAATCCAAAAAGAGGGAATCCTTCCCAAATCATTTTATGAGACAAACATCATCCTGATACCAAAACCCGGCAGAGACTCAACAAGAAAAGAAAATTTCAGGCCAACATCCATGATGAACATAGATGCAAAAATCTTCAATAAAATACTGGCAAACTGATTGCAACAGCATATCAAAAAGCTCATCCACCATGATCAAGTAGGATTCATCCCGGGGATGCAAGGCTGGTTCAACATACGCAAGTCCATAAACGTAATCCACCACATAAACAGAACTAAAGACAAAAACCACATGATTATCTCGATTGATGCAGAGAAGGCTTTTGACAAAATTCAACAACCCTTTATGCTAAAAACCCTCAATAAACTAGGTATTGATGGAACATATCTCAAAACAATAAAAGCTATTTACGACAAACCAACAGCCAATATCATACTGAATGGGCAAAAATTGGAAGCATTCCCTTTGAAATCTGGCACTAGACAAGGATGCCCTCTCTCACCACTCCTATTCAATATAGTACTGGAAGTTCTAGCCAGAGCAATCAGGCAAGAAAAAGAAATAAAGGGTATCCAAATTGGAAAGGAGGAAATCAAATTGTCTCTATTTGCTGATGACATGATTGTATATCTGGAAGACCCCATCATCTCAGCCCAAAATCTCCTGAAACTGATAAACAACTTCAGCAAAGTCTCAGGATACAAAATCAACGTGCAAAAATCACAAGCATTCCTATACACCAGTAATAGACTTCAAGAGAGCCAAATCAAGAACGAACTGCCATTCACAATTGCTACAAAGAGAATAAAGTACCTAGGAATACAACTAACAAGGAACGTAAAGGACCTCTTCAAGGAGAACTACAAGCCATTGCTCAACGAAATAAGAGAGGATACAAACAGATGGAGAAACATTCCATGTTCATGGTTAGGAAGAATCAACATCGTGAAAATGGCCATACTGCCCAAAGTAATTTACAGATTCAACGCTATTCCCATCAAGCTACCAATGACCTTCTTCACAGAACTGGAAAAAAACACCTTAAACTTCATATGGAACCGAAAGAGAGCCTGCATAGCCAAGTCAATTCTAAGCAAAAAGAACAAAGCAGGAGGCATCACACTACCGGACTTCAAACTATACTACAAGGCTACAGTAATCAAAACAGCATGGTACTGGTACCAAAACAGAGATATAGACCAATGGAACAGAACAGAGGCCTCAGAGGAAATACAACATACCCACAACCATCTGATCTTTGACAAACCTGACAAAAACAAGCAATGGGGAAAGGACTCCCTGTTTAATAAATGGTGTTGGGAAAACTGGCTAGCCATGTGCAGAAAGCAGAAACAGGACCCCTTCCTGACACCTTACACCAAAATTAACTCCAGATGGATTAAAGACTTAAACATCAGACCTAATACCATAAAAACCTTACAAGAAAATCTAGGCAAAACCATTCAGGACATAGGTGTAGGCAAGGACTTCATGACCAAAATGCCAAAAGCAATGGCAACAAAAGCCAAAATAGACAAACGGGACCTAATCAAACTCCACAGCTTCTGCACGGCAAAAGAAACAGTCAGTAGAGTGAACCGGCAACCAACAGAATGGGAAAAAATTTTTGCAGTCTACCCATTTGACAAGGGGCTGATATCCAGAATTTACAAAGAACTAAAGCAGATCTACAAGAAAAAAACAAACAAGCCCATTCAAAAATGGGCAAAGAATATGAACAGATACTTTACAAAAGAAGACATACGGGAGGCCAACAAACATATGAAAAAATGCTCATCATCACTGGTCATCAGAGAAATACAAATCAAAACCACATTGAGATACCATCTCACACCAGTTAGAATGGCAATCATTAAAAAATCGGGAAACAACAGATGCTGGAGAGGATGTGGAGAAATAGGAACACTTTTACACTGTTGGTGGGAATGTAAATTAATTCAACCATTGTGGAAGACAGTGTGGCGATTCCTCAAGGACCTAAAAATAGAAATCCCATTTGACCCAGCAATCCCATTACTGGGTATATATCCAAAGGATTATAAATCATTCTACTACAAGGACACATGCACACGAATGTTCATTGCAGCACTGTTTACAATAGCAAAGACCTGGAACCAACCCAAATGCCCAACGATGATAGACTGGATAGGGAAAATGTGGTACATATACACCATGGAATATTATGCAGCCATCAAAAACGATGAGTTCACGTCCTTTGTAGGGACATGGATGAACCTGGAAACCATTATTCTCAGCAAACTGACACAAGAGCAGAAAATCAAACACCGTATATTCTCGCTCATAGGTGGGTGTTGAACAATGAGAACACATGAACACAGGGAGGGGAGCACTACACACTGGGGTCCGTTGGGGGGAAATGGGGGAGGGGAGGGGGGTGGGTAGGTGGGAAGAGATAGCATGGGGAGAAATGACAGATACAGGTGAGGGGACGGAAGGAAGCAAAGCACACTGCCATGTGTGTACCTATGCAACAATCTTGCATGTTCATCACATGTACCCCAAAACCTAAAATGCAATTAAAAAAAAGGAAAAAAAAAAGGAAAAAAAAAAAAAGAAAGCTTGAAAGATTAAAAACTGTTGTGTTTATACTCCTGGTTAATATATGTTATTAGAGTATTTTCATAAACAAAAAATGACAAACCTGATTAAAAAAAAAACAAAAACAATTCTCTCAGCTAGTTGTTTCTGCTTCTCAAGATGTTACAAACAGAGATAGACGTATCAAATTGTAATTTCCAAGTCTTGGTCACTTTTTAAAGTTTTTCAGGTAAATCTTCATCCCTCTCTTTCCCATTACTAGGGCATTATCCTGGATTGTGGGTCTCAGGAGAACTTAAAAACAGAATGCAGACACTCTTCCAAGTATTGCAGTTAGATAGGAGAACCTCTTGCTCTTTTAGACTTTTTTTCCACTAATATTTTCATCGTGACAAAACTTACTATCTCAGGCTATTCCATAAACCAGGTTTCTACCCTACGTGGAATGATTTGTTTTCCTTTATTTTTCTAGTAATGAAGGATACCATTAAGCAAAATCCCTTTGAAGCAGAGCTTCCATCTACTTATGTTTGAATCTACATTAAATGTATTAATCCTACATTCAATGAGAGAGTTTTCACAATCATCCCCCACATACACTTATGAAGCAGAAACAACTTAAATGTAAAATACCAATAACTGAGATAAAAGGTAGTGTTCTAGTATTAATTTGGACCACCCTCATTAATTATTTCCTGGGAATTGTTAATGCTCTACTTTTCTTTCCAGTATCCCAGAATGCAAGGTACACTGGCATGTATCACACATCAGTTAGTGAATACACTCATTGACAAGAGTCATATATCAATGACAAAAGGCAACAACAACTGAATTAATTCATGTTCAATATCAAATGAATACAATTCAGAGACTGATTTTAAACCCATTTGTAAATCAGTAGAAAATATCATATAAAATATATGCCTGAGAGGAATATGGATATATTTTTGAATAGTAATATATATATATAGGAAATATAATCTGCTAGGGAAAATAAAATATTTTAAAGACAAAGGTACATACTGTTTTCAATCTGTAAGTTTATAGTAAAAGTAATATAGTACATTATGAATGCTTTATGTTGAATTACAGAAAATAATTTACCCTTTCAATTGTATTCACACCAAATTTTTAACAGGCTAATTGGTTTTAGAATGTAAATGTATTTAAAATCCCTATTTCAAGCTTTATGTTGACTGCATTCCAAAACAACCATGAGCATTTTCAATTCACAACCCAACTAAGATGGCCTCATGCTTTAGACAATTTGGTATACTTGGTCAAATTTTTGAATGTCATACTTTGGAACCTTTCTATGTGATTCCAGTGATGACTCTTTAATCATGTTATTTTTTGACTAATCAAGCTGCGTAGAAGGAATTCCTTCTCTTTTGCCCACCAATAACATGACATGCACATAATGATGATAAGAATAGTCTCATATATTTTTCCATCTCCAGCTTCTCAGGGTTTGTCTTCTAATACAATTTTATGGTTTTGTATGAAACAGATATCAAAGTGAGAAGAGTAAATTTAGATCTGAATTAAAATCATAAAAAAGTTATTAGAAGGTCACTGGAATATATATTATTTTAGGATCTGAACTTGTCAGATGTCTGAAGAAACTCTTTAGGTATTGTTGAAGATATACAAAAAGAGAAATGATTTGAGTAAAGTTTCAAATTAATATCAAGCTTAATACACTGATGTGGGGTGGGGATGATATATCAATACATCGATCCTTGAACAACATGGTAGTTAGTGTAGCCATTGCCTTACATACTAACAAATGTTTGTCTAACTTTTTACTCTTGAAAGCTTTAAACAGTAACAGCTTACTACTGACCTGAAGCCTTACCAAGAACACAAGCATTCATTAACACATATTTTGTGTATTAAATGCATTATATACAGTATTCATATAGTAGTCTAGAAGAATGAAAATGTTATTAAAATAACAATAAGCAAAATATATTTACTTTCAATCAAGTGGAAGTGGATTATCCTAAAGGTCTTTATTCTTCATGGGTTGAATAGGCTGAGGAGGAGGAGGAAGAGGAAGGAATGGTATGGGTATGGTTGTCTCAGTGGTGGGAGAGGTAAAAGAAGTTCCACAAATAAGTGGACTCATGCAGTTCAAACCAATGCTGTTCAAGGGTCAACTATACTGAAGAATAGCAGTGAGTCAGGGATATGTTACTATTACAGAAGTTAGTTATCAGAGAAAGGATCGTTCAGACAATAAAGTCAGTAGTAAAAATTCAATGTATTACTAATTACTGACTTCAGATATGTTCATTTTAAAGAGACTTAATAATTAAAAATGTACATGGAAGTATAATAGGATAATTACTTTGAAAAGAAATATAAAAAGTGTTTGATATAGTTTGGATATGTGACGTTGACAAATCTCATATTGAAATATGATTCCCAATATTGGAGATGGGGCCTGGTGGCGGTGATTGGATCATGGTGGCAAATTTCTTATGAATGGTTTAGCACTGTGCCATCGGGAAAAAAAAATGAGTTCTCATTCAGTTAATTCACAGGAGACCTTACTAGTATGGAAACTCCCCCTTCTCTCTATTTTTTCTGAACTGTCGTGTGACTTAACATGCAAGCTCCAGCTTCACCTTCTGCCAAAAAAAAAAAAAAAAAAAAAAAAAAAAAAAAAAAAAAAAAGCTTCCTAGGTCCTCCTAGGAGACAGATGCCAGTGCCATGATTGTACTGCCTGTGGAAACATGAGCTAAGTTTCTTTTCTTATAAATTACCCAGCCTCAAGTATTTATTTATAACAATGTTAAGAATTACCTAATACAGTGTTTAAAAACTTTTAGTAATTATAAGCTAAGTGATTTTTAGGAAAATGTGCCATATTAGTCTGACTTCTGTGTCCATTTGGAATAAAAATTCTGTTGTATAATGGTTAATGAAGTTACTCGTAAAAATAATTATACTATATTACTATGCTGGAAAACCTTTCATTAAACTACTGATATGGTTAGACTTTGTGTCCCCACCCAAATCTCATTTTGAATTATAATCCCATAATCCTCATTATCCCCACTTGTCAGGAGAGAACAGATGGAAGTAATTAAATAATGGAGATGATTTTCGCCATGCTGTTCTTGTGATAGTGAGTGATTTCTCAAGTGATCTGATGATCTTATAAGGGCTTTTCCCCATTTGCTCACCTCTTCTCCTTTTTGTCATCTTGTGAAGAAGGTGCCTTGCTTCCCCTTTGTCTTCTGCCATGATTGTAAGTTTCCTGAGGCCTCCCTAGACATGCTGAACTGTAAGTTAATTAAACCTTGTTCGTTTATAAATTGCACAGTCTCAGAGGGTTCTTATAGTATTGTGAAAATAAAATAATACAACTACAAAATCTAAAAAATAGTGAAAAATTATATTTTCTACTTGACTCATGTAGTTTTATTATTCATAACACAATTGTTAAGGAATAAATAGATTCACGTGCTTACTATATTATGTTGTGAGCAACCAACTAGTTTCAAATTATTTGAAGAGCAAAAATAAAATATAACAGCCAGGTACAGTGGTTTATGCCTGTAATGCTAGCACTCTGGGAGGCTAAGGCATGTGGGTCACCTGAGGTCAGGAGTTCAAGACTAGCCTGCCCAACACAGTGAAACCCCATCTCTACTAAAACTGTGAAAATTAGCCAGACATGGTGGTGCATGCGTATATTCCCAGCTACTTAAGAGGCTGAGGCAGGGAATCACTTGAACCCAGGAGGTGGAGGTTGCAGTGAGCTGAGATCATGTTCAGGAAGCTACAACCTTTAAGAGAGGAAGAGATAAGCAGCATGAGTAAAAAGCAATAAATAATGTAAAATTAGTGTAATAATGAAAAGAGTATTCAAAATGCAATGTGATTAGAATGCAAAACACTGCAGCTAATTTAAAATTGTCTGGTCTTTCTTTCTTTCTTTCTTTCTTTCTTTCTTTCTTTCTTTCTTTCTTTCTTTCTTTCTTTTTTCAGAGAAAGAAAGAGAAAGAGAAAGTGGTAGCAAGAACAGGAGTCTTGCTCTATTGCCCAGGCTGAAATGCAATCTAAAAATAGGTATTAAAAACCTCTTTTATGCTGATAATTGTACTTAACAGCAGAGACAGGAAGGAATAAGGGAAGAAAATAACAAACAGCCAATGAATATATCATTTAAATCTGTGAAATTTTATGTAAATGCTGAAGAATGATTTACTTCCAATTATGTGGTCACTTTCAAAATAGGTGTAATGTGATACTGAAAAAAATGTATGTTCTGTGGACCTGGGGTGAAGAATTCTATAAATATTCACTGAGTTTCCTTGTTCCAGGTCTGAGTTCAAATCATAGATGTCCCTGTTAATTTTCTATCTCATTGATCTGTCGAATATTAACAACGTGGTGTCAAAGTCTCCTGCTGTTATTTTGTGGGAGACCAAGTCTCTTTATAAGTCATTAAGAACTTGTCTTATGTATCTGGGTATTCCTATATTGGGTGCATATATATTTATGATGATTGACTCCTGTTGTTGCATCGATCCTTTTACCATTATGTAATGTCCTTCTTTGTTTCTTTTAGTCTTTGTTACTATTAAAGTCTATTTTGTTAGAGATGAAAGTTACAACTCCTGTTTTTTTTTTTTTTTTTTTTTTCTCTCTCTCTCTCCATTTGATTGGTGAGTCTTCCTCCAACGTTTTGTTTTGAGTCTTTGTGTGTCCTCGTTTATGAGATGGATCTGGATACACTGTGATGATGAGTTTTGACTTTTTATTCAATTTGCATGTCTGTTTCTTTGATTGGGGCATTTAATCCATTTAAATTTAGGATTAATATTGATATTTGTGAGTTTAATATTGTCATGTAATGCTAACTGGCTATTTTGCCCATTAGTTGATATAGATTCTTCATTATGAAGATACTATTTACTTTTTGGTAAGTGTTTGGGATGACTCATACTGGTTGTTCATTTCTCTGTGTAGTGCTGCTTTCAGAAGCTCTTGTAAAACAGGCCTGGTGGTGATGAAATCTCTGAGTGCTTGCTTGTTCGTGAAAAATTTTATTTTTCCTTCATTTATAAAGCTTAGTTTGGCTGGACATGAGATTCTGGGTTGAAAATTCTTTTCTTTGAGGATATTGAATAATGACCCCCACTCTCTTCTAGTTTGTAGGATTTCTACTGAGAGATCTGCTGTGAGTCTGATAGGCTTCCCCTTATGGGTTACCTGACCTTTCTCTCTAGCTGCCCTTAGAATTTTCTCCATTATTTCAACCCTGGTGAATCTATCGATTATGTGTCTTGGGGTTGCTCTTCTTGAGGAATATCTTTGTGGTGTTCTCTGTATTACCTGGAGTTGAGTATCATCTATCTTACTAGGTTAGGAAGGTTTTCCTGAATAATATCCTGAAGAATATTTTCCAGCTTGGATTCATTCTCTTCATGACATTCAGGCACACCTATCAAACGTAAATTAGGTCTTTCCACATAGTCCCATATTTCTTGGAGACTTTGCTCATTCCTTTTTACTCTTTCTTCTCTAATCTTGTCTACTCGTTTCATTTCATTAAGTTGGTCTTCAACCTCTGATATCCTTTCTTCTGCTTGATCAATTCAACTGTTAAAACCTGTGCATACTTCATGGAGTTCTCGTATTGTGTTCTTCAGTTCCATTAATTCACTTATATTCCTCTCTAACTTGTCTATTCTCATTAGGATTTCATCAAACTTTTTTTCAAGGTTCTTAGTTTCTTTACTTTGGGCTAGAACATGTTCTTTTAACTCACAGAAGTTTCTTATTATCCACCTTCTGAAGCCTAATTCTGTTATTGGAACACACTCATTCTCCATCAGGCCTTGTTCCCTTGTTGATGAGGAACTGTGATCCCATGTAGAGGGAGAGGCATTCTGATTTTGAGTATTCTCAGCTTTTTTATGCTGGTTTCTTCCCATTATTGTAAATTTATCCACCTGTCATTTTTGTAATTATCGAATTTCAAATTAGGTCTCTGAGTGGACATCCAACTTGTGATTCCCAGAGCCAAAATCTGAGCAACGCACTGCACCGGCTAAAACAGTGACGTTAAGATTCTTGGTGCTTTTCTGCCTGGGAATCTCCAGTCTGGCTTCTTTCTTGAGTCCTTTTTTCAATCAGCTGAATGGGCGACTCTGACTTCCTGGAGCTCCAAACATCAACCAAAACGGGACCCAGACCCGTTTACTCTGCACTGAGAACCGCCATGCCGGCACTGGCAAAACCACTGCACTGGCCACAAGAGTCACAGTGGCGACGCGTGGAGCTCCACCACTGGGAATCTCCTGGTCTGTGAGCAACAAAAGTTCGTCTGAAAGTGTGGCATCCTCTTGTTCTCTGTGCTTTCACTGGAAGCTACAATCCTGAGCTGCTAGTAATTGGCCATCTTGGATCTCTGCTTTCTTTTATTAAATAAAACATAATCTTACCAAACAATATAGCAATGATATTCCTTGCTATTTATCCAAATAAGTTGAAAACTTATGTCTACACAAAAACCTGCAGACAAATGTTTATAACAGCTTTATTTGTAATTTCCAAACCTTGGAGGTAATTGAGATGTTCTTCAGATAATCAAGGTGAATGGATAAATAAACTGTGGAATATTCAGACAAAAGTATATTATTTAGTACTAGTGGACAAAGGACATGGACAGAAACTTTTCCAAAGAAGGCATACATGTGGCAATAATCATATGAAATAAAAAGTTCAAGATCACTGATCATCATAAAAATCCAAATGAAAACCACGGTGAGATAACATCACATGCCAGTCATAATGGTAATTATTAAAAAATTAAAAAATAACATATGCTGGTGAGATTGAGGAGAAATGGTGCCACTTATATACTGCTGATGGGAGTAAAAATTAGTTCAACCATTGTGGGAAGTAATGTGGCGATTCCTCAAAAAGCTAAAGACAGAATTACCATTCAACCCAGCAATCCCAATGCTGAATATGTACCCAGAGAAATATAAATCATTCTACTGTAAAAACACATACACATGAGCATTGATTGCAGCACTATTTACAGTAGAAAAGACATAAAATCAACCTAAATGCCCATCAATGGCAGGCTAGATAAAGAAATGGTTGTACATATACACTTTTTTTTTGATAGCTTAGGTGCATTTTATAGGTTTTCTTTCATAGTCACTCTGAAAATGAGCAAAGTTAAAAACCAAGGCCCTGGAAAGAGGGTGTAATCCTTCCTCATTTCAGGAACCCTCCACCCCTCCACCATGTCCCTAGCTGTGTCACTGCTACAGTTCATGGGAGTGGAAGGCTTGCTACTTTTCCCCTTACCAAACCCAAAATGGGAAAGACCTACCTCCTAGTAACCCCTTCCCCTCACTCCAATCTCCCTCAAGTTGATCCTGGTTACAGAAGGCCATGGCCAGGGCACAGTCTGCAAAAAAAAAACATTGTCCTCTGTCTTGGCACACCCTAGAAACCGCATTGGGCCCAGCATCTAGGTGTAGAGAGAAAAATCAGTGAAAGCCAATCAATTTAAATGCCAGTTGTCCCAGGAATCGAGGAACTCAAGACTCATGCATAAGATTGGGCAGATTGTACATAGCACAAAGGTGCCACATCTATGCTAGGCCGCACTATGCAGTCATAATAAAGAATAAGATCCTATCCTTTGCAGGACATGAATGAAGCTGGAGGTCATCATCCTTAGAAAACTAACATAGGCACAAAAAACTAAATCCTTCATGTTCTCCCTTATAAGTTGGAGCTAAATAATGAGAACTCATGAACACAAAGAAGAGAACAACACACACTGGGGCCTACATGAGGGTTTAGAGTAGGGTGAGGGACAAGGTCAGTAAAGATTGCTATTAGGTACTAACCTTAGTACTTGGGTGACAAAATAATCTTTACAACAAACCCCCATGGCATGAATATAGCTATATAACAAACTCGTACATGTACCCCTGAATCTAAAACAAAAGTAAAAAAAAAAAAAAGAGAAATGAAATGAAAAAGAATTAGTCCATCTTCATGCTGCTTATAAATACATACCCAAGACTGGACTGGGCCATTTACAAAAGAAAGAGGATTAATGGATTTACAGTTTCACATAGCTAGGGAGGCCTCACAATCATGGTGAAAGGCAAGGAGAAAGTCATATCTTATGTGAATGGTGGCAGGCAGAGGGAGAGACCCATATTGGGGTCCACAGGACAATGGCCTTCTTCTCACAGCTCCACTAGGCAGCACATCAATAGGGACTCTGTGGGAGCTCACTTCCTCACTGTCTGAGAAGAGGTTCTCCATGAGGGCTGCACCCCGGCAACAAACTTCTGCTTGGGCATCCAGGCATTTCCGTATGTCCTTTGAAATCTAGGCAGAGTTTCCCAAGCCTTAATTATTGACTTTCATGCACCTGCAAGCTCAACACCATGTGAAAGCTGCCAATGCTTGGCATATGCATCCTCTAAAGCCACAGCCTGAGCTCTATGTTGGCTTCTTTCAGCCACAACTGGAATGGCTGGGACACAGTGCACCAAGTTCTTAGACTGCACAAAGAACAGGGACCCTTGGCCCAGCCCACGAAACCATCTTTTCCTTCATAGGTCTCTGAGCCTGTGATGGGAGGAGCTGCCTCAAAGGTCTCTGACATATCCTGAAGACATTTTCCCCATCGTCTTGGTGATTAACATTTGACTCCTTGTTACTTATAAAAGTTTCTGCAGCTGGCTTGAATTTCTCCTCAGAAAATGGGTTTTTCTTTTCTATCACATTGTCAGGTTGCAAAGGTTCCACACTTTTATGCTGTTTACCTTTTAAAACTGAATGCTTTACCAGCATGCAAGTCGCCTATTGAATGCTTTGCTGCTTAGAAATTTCTTCTGCCAGATACCCTAAGTTGTCTCTCTCAAGTTCAAAGTTCTGCAGATCTCTAGCACAGGGGCGAAATGTTGCCAGTCTTCTTGCTAAAACCTAACAAGGGTCACCTTTGCTCCAGTTCCCAACAAGTTCCTTATATCCATCTGAGACCACCTTAGCCTGGATTTCATTGTCCATATCATCAGCATTTTAGTCAAGGCCATTCAACAAGTCTCTAGGAAGTTCCAAACTACCCCCGATGTTTATGCCTTCTTCAAAGCCATCCAAACTGTTCCAACCACTACCCAATTCCAAAGTCACTTCCACATTTTCAGGTATCATTTTAACAGCATCCCAACCTACTGGTACCAATTTAGTATATTAGTCCATTTTAATGCTGCTGATGAAGACATACCAGAGACTGGGCAATTTACGAAGAAAGAGTTTTAATGGACTTAGAGTTCCACGTGCTGAGGAGGCCTCACAATCAAAGTGGAAGGCAAGAAGGAGGAAGTCACATCTTGCATGGATGGTAGGAGGCAAAGAGAGAGAACTTGTGCAGGAAAACTCCCATTTTTAAAACCATCAGGTCTCATGAGACTTATTCACTATCACAAGAACAGCACAGGAAAGACCCACCCCCATGATTCAATCACCTCATCAGGTTCCTCCCAGGAAATGTGGGAGTTGTGGGAGTTACAATTCAAGATGTGGTTTTGGTTGGGACACAGCCAAACCATATCATGAACCATCAAAACTTGAATGAGATGTGAAATGCATGTTACTAAGTGAAAGAAGCCAATATGAAAAGGCTACATACCCTATGATTTCAACAATATGACATTCTAGAAACAGCAATATTGTGGAAACAGTAAAAAGATCAGTGGCTGGCAGGAGTAGAAAGCAGGGAAGGATGAATAATCAGAGCACAGATGATTTTTAGGTCACTGAATATGTTCTGTATGATATTACAGGGGTGGTCACATGCCATTATATATTTGTCAACATTGAGAACATAGAATATCAGGAGTGAACCCTAATGTCAAATGTGAACTTTGGATTATAACAAATGGACCAATCTGGTGTTGGACATTGATATAAAGAAAGCTGGATGTTGGGGCAGACAGGAGATATATGAGAAGTCTTGTATCTTCTATTCAATTTTGGTGTTGCATATAAAATTACGTTAAAAAGTTAAGCCTATTAAAGAAAAGAAAGCAATGTGGAAACACATATTGAAAATAATTTCTTTTGGTGGGCTGCAGGAAAGCATGGAGAGAAGATAAAAATTAAGTTGGCTTCTATAGCATTTAGTATTTCCTAGAGAATGTATCAGTGCCAAATAGTTGGCAAGGCAGAATGGCTCAACTGCAAAACTCCCACCATCTCCTGTAACACAGAATGTTGTTTGTTGTGGGAAGAGTGTGTTGTGTTGGACTGTAAAGCGTTGATAACTCTGGATGAGTTTTGTGTGGGTGTGTTTTTTTTGTTCTTGAGCTTTGCTTCTTAGTTTTCTCTTTAAATCTTAAGGCATTGATAACTCTTGGTGAAGTTTGTGTGTTTGTTTTTGGTTTTGATTTTTGCTTCTTGGTTTTTTCTCTTTAAATCTTTGCATAGGAATGGTTAGACTTATGAACAGTTTCAGGGAGGAAACAAGACTATCCATATGGGAAACAGGGGCCTAGAAAAGATATGAAAAGTCCTAAGAGTTGGAAAAGAAAGGGGGAAACAAAAGCAATAGTGCAATTAAAATGCTTGGGGTGATATTTATCCTACTCTTGGATAGAGAGATGGCTGCAGGATGGGACTTCTCATGCCAGAGGCAAAGCACAAGATAGATGCTTGCAGACCTAAAATTCTGGCAAGAATGAGGCCTTCCCTTTTGGCTCTCCATCTGTAGTGACCACAGTGAAAGGTATAGAACTGAGATTAACCTTGTAACATTCTTGCTGCCCATATGCCATTGTCATTAGGCATAAAATATAACTCCCTCTTCTCTAAGTTTTTTGTAGAAGTTTATCAGAGTTAGGGAGAAAAAGAATAGATATTTATATTTTTTCTAAACCATGATAGAATTGATGGAGTCCTAAAAAGCCTGGCCTCAGTCCCAATAATAATAGTGTGTTTGCAATATTTTTTTTTTCTGGAACAGTTCGCAAAGAAAAACAATAATAGCACATTTAGGGTAAACCACTTTATCATGGCATAATCTTGGATGGACACAATAGATTGACAACATGAAAAGTTCTAAAATTGTGTAAATCAAACTACACTTAGTGTCTCTTAGAGTACACAAATTGCTTTAGGAATAGAAAGATATATGGCCAGGTGTGGTGGCTCATGCCTGTAATCCAAGCACTTTGGAAGCCAAGGAGGGCGGATCACCTGAGGTCAGGAGTCAAGACCAGCCTGACCAACATGCTGAAACCCCGTCTTTAAAAAAAAAAAGAAAAAAGAAAGAAATAGAAAGATATTTCTTCAGGTTATTTTAAGGTATTTGAATATGCCAGATTTTTCAGGTCTCAGGAATATTGCACATGAGTTTTTTTGGAAAAGCTACTGAAGAGCCAGTTTTGTAATCTAGCTGGTATGTACATTTTATTTTCAATTCTATTAATACAAATTTACAACTGCTGATAATGCATTATCTTTCAGAAATGCATGCAAATGACTTCCAGAAATGGGTCATTAAATATTTGCCTTTTACCAGAGTACATTTAATTCACTCATTTATGTTATAGCATTCAGCTAGAGAAAAATAGAAAAATGAGAAATCCATTTTTTTATATGAGAGAAATAGCCAATCACCCCTTCCTTCTTTTAGGAATCTGGTACATGGTTGTATTTAAAAACCCATCATTTAAAAAAAATAAAAGATCACTGTTCCTTACCTGTTTCTGCAGAGCTACATTGAACCAATAAAGCAAAAATGAGTGGCCCTATCCTACTATTCTATTTAGGCCTGCTTTTATGATTAAAGTTTCCTTCATTCAGATTCTGCTATATCAATTTTTTAGCTTTATATTTAATTATAACATAAACACCCAAAAGTGTACAAGTTGAAGAGTAGGTCTTGATGGATTTGCGCCAAGTGATGACAATGTGGGATTGGTAGTAACAGAACGTCACCAGCACGCAGAACTTTCCCCCGGGACCCTTCTCATCACTACTACCTCAAAGGCTGTACATTGACTTCCAACTGTACAGATTAGTTTTGCCTGTTTATGAACTTAAAGTATGTTATATTCTGTGTTCTCATTCTTTCATGAGATTCAGCCATATTCCTGTATGTTATAATGGCCCATGCCAACTCTTAAATAAATTAATTGTGAGTACACCAAAATATTTTTTATTTTTATTTTTCATTTTTATGCTTCTGTAATAGTTACACATATTTGTGGAGTACATGTAATATTTTGAGAGAAGCATATATCATGTAATGATCAAATCAGCATAATTGAACGATCCATCACCTTGAGTGTGCCATTTCTTTTTGATAGGAACATTTTAAATCCATTCCTATACATAGTTTGAAATACACAATAAGTTATTGTTAACTATAGTTTTCCTATTGTGCTACTGAACACTAGGTCATATTTCTTCTTCCTACCTGTATATCTGTACCCATTCACCAAACTCACCTTCCTCTGTCCTTTCCACTACACTTCCCAACCTCTAACGACCATCATTCTACTCTGCCTCTGAAAGAACAACTTTTTTGGCTCCCACGTATAAGTGAGAACACACAAGATGTGTCTTTCTATGTGTGGCCTATTTCACTTAACATAATGTCCTCCAGTTGCATCCATGTCTTTGCAAATCACAGGATTTTGTTATTTTCTATGGCTGAATAATATTTTCATTGCATCTATAGGTACTTTTTTTATAGTCATTTGGTGATAAACACTTCAGTTGATTCTGCATCTTGGCTATTCTGAATAGGGCAGCAATAAGCATAAGAGGTCAGATATCTCTTTGATATGCTGATTTCCTTTATTTTGAATATGTACCCAGGAGTGGGAGTGCTGGTTCATATAGTAGTTCTCTTCATTGTGTGAACACACCCAGATTTCTTTATTTCACTCCTGATGGTCCTGTAGATATTTTCATTTAAGGGAAATTTTATATAACACTGCTGTGAACATCCTTGTATGTTTTTCTTCTAAAAATGTAAATACATTTCTCCTGAAAATTGTGGGAATAGAAGGACCTAGATTACAAATACTTCAGCTTTATTATATCCTTCCACAAAACTTGGATAAGAGATGGTAGCAATCTATATCCTCCCAGCTGAGTATGCACATTCTGGTGGCTTCATTTCAGTGTTAACACTTGGCATTGTCTGCCTTTTTTCTTGTAATCATTCAGATGTCTGTACAATTGTTTTGCACTGTATTTTTAATTTGCACATTCATAATGATTAATGAAGTCCAATATCTTTTCATGGAGCTATTGTCCAATTGAATCTACCTTTTTGTGGATTGCCTGCTCAAGACTTGTCTATTTTTCTACAGTTTTTTATGAGTTTTTCTCCTTGACTGTAGTTGTGTTTTTATATTAGGTCAGTGCAAAAGTAATTGCAATTTCTTCAATTAAATATAATGGAAAAACCACAATCACTTTTGCATTAACCTAATATCTCGATGCAAGTCTTTAATTAGGCATCAGTGCTGCAAATTTCAGATGCCTTTCTCTCTCTCTCTCTCTCTCTTTCTCTCAATGACAGCTTTTGACAAAATAAGTATCTTAATTTAAGCCAAGCTCCTTTTACAAAATCTTTATTGTTTTACTTTATATGCTTATATATGTAATTTACCTAAGATTATTTTGCAGACTATGAGGTTGAGATTGTAACTGATTAAACATGATTGATTGAAAAGATTATTGATCACTTAAAATTTTACTTTGCACTGATTTTTAAAAATATACTACAGAAGAATATTAGATACTTTTCAGATGCATAATTTGAAAAATTTTTCTCTCATTCTGCAGATTGTTTACTCTGCTGATAGTTTCTCTTGCTGTGCAGAAGCTCTTTAGTTTAATTATATCCTATTTGTTAGTTTTTGCTTTTGTTGCAATTGCTTTTGGCATCTTTGTGAAAATTTACTTACTTATATAGGCACATTGCCTGTGACTGTCCTGAATGGTATTGCCAAAGTTATCTTCCAGGGTTTCTATAGTTTTGGGTTTTACATTTAAGTATTTAATCCATCTTGAATTGATTTTTGTATAAAGTGTATGTAAGGGGTCCAGTTTCAATATTTTGCATATAGCTAACCAGTTATCCTCAATAAAATTGCCCATATAATTTAGGGTCCTAATATTCTTACAGGAAAATAAACTACAAAATGTTGATTCAAAAATTGTTAGAAATAACCTGTCATCATCATCAGAGATGTATGCCTGTTTTCTTCCACTTACAGAAGCCCTGATAGGCCAAGAAAACATCGCTCTTGTCCTTGTCTTTATTTCACTAAAATGAGCCTAAATTTTTCAAAATCTTCTTGTAATTTCTTTTAAATATTAATTTAAATTTATTTAAAATACATTTTTAATTAAACAAATTTTATAATTATTCTTAAATTGACATTATTTTGTATCATTCTACTTTAAATTTAATTAAAAATATTATATAAATGATATATGAATTTGCTTACTTGTTTCAATTTAAATTGAGGTATTTGCATTGATTTTTTTCTGGATTTTATTTTTGACTTTTATGAACCACAATTTATAATTGTAACTAGGTTTATCAATCAGAAAATGGCAGTAAAGTCTGCACTTACTCTGATACAAGATTACTAACCAATCAAACTCTGCCTAAAGACAGTGTGAATGAAGAGATGTAAATTGAACTTGGTGAATAATGTAAATATAGAGAGCTTTACTAGACTTCATCTTGTTACTCTCATAATCACAGTCATCTCTTTATGGATAAGATCAAAATCAAGGAGAGAGAAACATATATGATCATAAAACTTACTCTAATCTGTCTCTAATATACAGAGATACAGGCAGAATGAATGGGCCTATGCTATACTTTTTTTCTGTAAAATAAATTCCCCAGTCAGAAGTGATGCTATGTGGAGAAAAAAAAAAATGTCAATAAATAAGATATTCTTTCAGTTCCTGGAGAGAAGGATTAGCAAAATAACTGAAAAAAAGAAAGGCAAAACCACATGCAAGGTAACTAGCCTTTCCAATAAAAATACATTCTTGTCTTTTCACTTTGAAGAGAACCATATAAGTAGGAGAGAATTCTCTTACTTTGAGGCTGCCTAGTTCTCTGGGGCATACTGCCCTTTCAGGGGCTCAGTTTTGGTCTCAGCAAAGGCTGGACAAATCGGTATTTCTGAGACATTGCCTTAACTCTAATATCTGTCCCATGCTGTCTCAAACATGTGGCCATCAGGCAGGAACAGGAGTCTGAGAAAAGAAGCTAATTGATATCCATAGAACAGGTCATCTCATCATCCTGAACTCTTGATAATCAAGAGCATTATCTTCAATGCACACCTCAGTGAGCAGTCACACAGGATAAAACTACACTCTTACCCTCACTAATTCAGAGATGTTCATTCTTCCTTTTCCTGATCTTCTCCTTGCTAGACTCCTGATTACTCTGCCAAATGTCTACTGATGCCCAGAACTAACTCCAGGTGAGTAAGTAGGCTTGGCCATCTGCCCTTTAACATGCAGTGAATAATCAGGCATGTCACTCATAATTATGTCCTTTGAAGTTTCCTGCCTTCCTCATGGTCCCTCAGAGAAATGGTTGTGTGAAGCTGTGAAGCAGCCTTCCAATTTTAGGTGATATTTGCATATGTGCAAAATGATCTTTAAACCAGCCACATGAGATTTATTTTTGTTTTTTAATTGCTTTGATCCACTGGCAATAGGAGACTGTAATGAGGCCATGAGTGAAGGATAAGAGAAAGGTGTTGATACAGCAGCAGTAGATTTCATGGGAATCAGGCCTAAATTACCCTTTCTGCTTTGTCTTCAGAACCTGCACAAGTCTTGTAACACAATGTCTATTTCACTTAAGGATGAAATTTTTCTACACATGCCCAACTTCATATACACCTTTATTTCATCCTTAAGTGAATCAACAGATTCAGGTTGCCTGCAAGTATAAAGCTTTGTAACGTGACACTAAAACACTCACAGTCCACACAAAATTTTGGAGGAAAGACATGTCTACTGGTGCAGTTAACTGTTCATATTTTGAGCAAAACCAAAACCAAACAAAAGCAAAAGCACTTTTTTTTTTAATCTGGTTACATACACTAGTGGCAGATCTAATGCTTGATCACGGAAAGCTAGCTTGGCTGATCAAATTACAGCCACATAATAATCAGGATAACAGGTCACCTGTTGAAGAATCTTTTCTCCCTCTAAGCCCCACTCAAAACAGGAAGCTCTGTATGTAATGTCAAAAGCAAAACAAACAGAAAAACCAAAACCTTTGGAGTATGCCCTAATGTGATACATCTCTCCAGAATTTAGAAGCCCATTAGGTATTGTGATTCATTTAATGATGGGAGAACATTTGTACTTCACCTTGAATTCTCAAGACACTTCAGACTTTACTATCACTAAAACATCATTCAGGTGATGGGTTTTGGGTTTTGCTTGTTGGGTTTTGAATATTCAGGTGTGGTGAAAGTATGCTGGGTTTTGGTTGCAGTGGGCCAGTGAGAAATATTGGCTTGTTCTTTCTTTCTTTTTTTTTAAAATTATACTTTAAGTTCTGGAGTCCATGTGCAGATCTTGAAGGACTATTACATAGGTATACACTTGCCATGGTGGGTTGCTGCCTCCATCTCCCTTTCACCTCTATCTGGCATTTCTCCCCATGTTATCACTCCCCAAAATCTCCACTCTCTGCTGTCGCTCCCTTAGGCCCCCCACCCACTAACAGACCCCAGTGTGTGATGTTCCCCTCCTTATGTCCATGTGCTCTCATTCCTCAACACACTGTTACAAGTGAGAACATGTGGTGTTTGGCTTTGTTATTGTGTCAGTTTGCTGAGATTGATGGTTTCCAGTTTCATCCATGTCCCTGCAAAGGACATGAACTCATCCTTTTTTATAGTTGCATAGAATTCCATGGTGTATATGTGTCACATTTTCTTTATCCAGTCTATCCCTGATGGGCATTTGAGTTGGTTTCAAGTCTTTGCTATTGCAAACAGTGCCATAATGAACACACATGTGCATGTATTTTTATAATAGAATGATTGATAATCCTTTGGGTATTTACCCAGTAATGGGATTTCTGGGTCAAATGGTATTTATATTTCTAGATGCTTGAGGAATTGCCACATTGTTTTCCACAATGGCTTAACTAATTTACACTCACATCCACAGTGTAAAAGCATTCCTATTTCTCCACATCCTTTCCAGCATATTTTGTCTCCAGATTTTTCCATGATCACCATTCTAACTGGCATGAAATGATATCTCAACATGGTTTTGATTTGCATTTCTCTAATGACAAGTGATGATGAACAATGTTTCCTATGTTTGTTGACCACATAAATGTCTTCTTTGGAAAAGTGCCTGTTCTTATTCTTTGCCCACCTTTTGATGGGGTTGTTTGTTTTTTTCTTATAAAACCACTGCTCAAGGAAGTAAGATAGGACACAAACAAATAGAAAAACATTCCATGCTCATGGTTAAGAAGAATCAATATCATGAAAATGGCCATATTGCTCAAAGTAATTTATAGATTCAGGGCTATCCCTGTCAAGCTGTCATTGACCTTCTTCACAGAACTGGAAAAAACCAGATTAAACTTCATATGGAATTTAAAAAAAAAAAAAAAAGAGCCTGTATAGCCAAGACATTCCTAAGCAAAAAGAACAAGGCTGGAGACCTCATGCTACCTGACTTCAAGCTATACTACAAGACTCATAGTACTGGTACCAAACAGAGATATAGACCAATGGAACAGAACAGAGGCCTTGGAGTAATGTCACACATATACAACCATCTGATCTTTGACAAATCTGACAAAAACAAGCAATGGAGAAAGGATTCCCTGTTTAATAAATGGTGTTGGGAAAAGTGGCTAGCCATGTGCAGAAAGCTGAAAATGAACCCCTTTCTGACACCTTATACAAAAATTAACTCCAGATGGATTAAAGACTTAAACATAAGACCTAACACAATAAAAACCCCAGAAGAAAACCTAGGCAAAACCATTCAGGACATAGGCATAGGAAAGGACTTCATGAGTAAAACACCAAAAACAATGGCAACAAAAGCCAACATAGACAAACGGGATCTAATTAAACTTAAGAGCTTCTGCACACAAAAGAAACAAACATTAGAGTGAACCAGCAACCAACAGAATGGGAAAAAATTTTCTGCAAACTATCCATCTGACAAAGGGCTAATATCTAGAATCTACAAAGAGCCTTTTTATCTTCCTTTAGTTGCTACATTGATACTTACATTTTCTGGCTCTAATTTGTTTGAGATTTAGTAAGTAAAATTAAATATGAGACTCTTTGAAGCATGACTCTATAGTAGTGGCTCTTACATTCAATACCAAAACAAATAGATGATATTTTTAAATTCTATAGCAAAACAATGGCACTCCACTTTTATTGACCAAACGATCACTTCACATTTAATAATTACCTCAAATACTTTTAGGAAAAAACAATCTCCAAACGGTAAATAAGCAAAGCATTTCATTTGCTTTTAAGTTTAGTATCAACAGTATAAAGGTTTAATAGACTTTCACATATGGTATAAAATATGGTTGTTATTGTTGTTTTCAGACAGTCTTGCTCTGTTGCTGAGGCCGGAGTTCAGTGACATGATCATAGGTCACTGCATCCTGAAACTCCCGGACTCAAAGGATCCTCCTAACCTGAGCCTGAGCCTCCTAGCAGCCAGCTGTGCCTGGCTTTTTATTTCATTATTTTACTTTACTATTTCTTTCTTTCTTTTCTTTTTTTTTTTCATTTTTCTTTTTTTTTTTTTAAGAAGGGGTTAGTGATGTTGCCCAGACTGCTCTTGAACTTCTGGCCTAAAGCAATCTTCCCACTTATCCTCCCAAAGCACTAGAATGCTGGGATTACTCCCGTGAGCCACCACTCCTGGACAAAACACAAATTTTCAATGACATATTCTACATCCTAATTTATATTTTATTATGTTCTCTGCAGCACAATAATTCCCTTGTATGCAAAACCATCAGGTGACCCCCCATAAAAGGTACAGATATTTTAAGATTTAAAATATATTGCATCTTGTTTAATGTGCTTGTTGTGAAACTATGGACTATTATTTTTAAACTGAATTTATATTTGGTTTAAAACGGATACCAAATTTCTGTTTCTCCTGCTGAAAATTAGTCTATTTTTAAAATACTCTATTATAATTGCCCTATTCTAGAGTAATTCTCTTCTATTTAAATTCAAAAACTTAATATATTTTGCATTTTAAAAGCCTTAAAACTTTTAAAACATTTATGTTCAATTCATTTTTGTTGTAAATGTTGATATGCAATATTGAATATTTTTTGTTATGATTTAAAATTAAAGCGTTTCCCTTATTTTCTGTGGTATAGTTAGAGCCAATTGTCAACTGCAATTATCAAAAAAATTTCTTTTCCTTATAAATGTCTTTCCCTATTTTTTTTTTTTTTTGTATTGTTACCAAAATGATGTAGCATGAAATCGATTGTCAACAGTCATGGTGTGATTATGACAGAGTTTATTGTTCTGTGTATTTTAATTCATTTCAATAAGTATCACACTTATTGAAAATAAGTGAAAACACTGAAAATAAATATATGAATAAAAAAGCATAGCTATGAAATACATTTTTTGTTGTTACAAAATGACTGCAACCACTTCTTTCTTGATGTTTCTCTATTCTAGGTTTCTTTAAAATTCAGTTCACTACAAAGAACCTTTCTAAAAAATGTTATACTTTTCTGATTAAACATCTTAAATAAATATTTTTATTCTACTGATAGTGACTATTCACTGATAGGGAGTCAAACCCCTCCTGCTGCCACACGGCATCCCTCAGATTTGAGAACATCCTTCTTTATGAAGACATTGCTCCTCACTCAACTCTTTACATCTTTATGTCTATCTTCCCTGGGCTAACTAAGTAATCATATTTGATTATCACTACAGCTTTTATGCCTTAAGCATTATGATAATCACCATTACATAAATAAGTATTTTTATTTAAAAGTTTTAGTGACATGTCCAAGGTCACACAAATTATATCCGTTAGATTCTAATGTCTTCTTCCTGACTTCTTGGTCATTGAAGAAACAGTTCCTTTATTGTCTAGAAATCAACAGCTGTCTTCTTGGAAAAGACAGCATCACAAATATTCAGAACCCCTTGGGTTTCCTTAGTCCAAGTTACATTGGTATTTTTTACATTACATGTGACTCAGAGTTTCTTGAGTTGAACCACCAAATACAAATGAATCAATCTAGGTTCTCCTAAAAAAAAACCCTGTCTCCTACCACTACTCTAGGACCTCATCTCACAGAGCTTAAACAGCAGATGTGTTAATGAGAGAGGAACTCTCACTTGATGCATGCAGAGGCATACGAATTTTTACAGCATTGCTTTCTCCTTAAAAACTCAATTATATTTTATATTTTCTAGAATTGATATGCTCTTTCTTTGTTTCTTTTATTCTCCTTTCTTTCTGTCTCTTTCTTTTACTCTCCCTTCTTCTTTTGTCTTCCTTTACATATATGAAATCTATATAATATATATATATATAAAGCCATAACGAAAACACACTTAAAAGGGTAATTACGAAAAAAAGATATATACATATATACACATGTAGGTATATGTACACATATACATGTATATTTTATACACATGTGTATATATGTGTATATACACCTATATGTGTATATATGTGTATGTATATGTGTATACATATACACATATATATACACACACACATATACACATACATATACTCATATATCTATACACACACATATATACATATATATGTATATATGTGAATATATACGTATACACACATATGTATATATACACTTATTTACATATTGTATACATATGTATATGCATATATAAACATATATACTCATATATGTATTTATATATACACATATATTTATATACGTGTATGTATATGTATATATGTATATAGACACACACATACACATATGTATATAGACACACACATATACATATGTGTGTATGTATACATATATGTATATATACATATGTGTGTATACAAATATACACATGTGTATATATGTGTGTGCTTTTATGTGTGTGTATATATGTGTGTGCATTTGTGTGCGTGTGTGTGTGTATATCTATGTGTGTGTATATATCTATATATATCTATATATATCTATATATAGATATATATACACACACACGTACATACATACATATATATGGTCATCCCTCTGTCCATAGAGGTTTGGTTGTAGAATGCCTCCGGGATATTAAAATCTGCAAATGTTCAAGTGCCTGATATAAAATGGCATACTATTTGCATATTGCAAACACACATTTTCCCATATACTTTTAATACTCTTTAGATTAATTTAAAAACCTAATACAATTTAAATGTTATCGAAATAGTTGTTATACTATATTATTTTGTTATTTCTGTTGTTATTTTTATTGACTTTTTTCTTTTTCTAAATATTTTTTATCTACGGTTGGTTGAATCCGGAAACATGATAACTGAAAATGGAGAACTAATGGTATATCTCTGACTTTTAAATGCATTTTTTATAGCTTTAACAGTTAAATACTCAATATTGCTTTATCTAAAAGGTATTTAGTAGGGCTATTACCCAAAGTTTCTACAAGCTTAGCTGTAAGACTGAATAATTCAAGCTCTTTGGGTACTTTTTTTTTTCTTTTACTTTCATAATTAAATGAAGAAGATATATAAGTTAAATGCATTGGTTTCTGGGTCAATTCCAGTAGCAAAACGGTATGACTTTAATAGATTTAAAACAATTATTTTTGTAGGTGCTCTTTTATTTCTAGAAATGCTTCTACAAATTGGGGTTTTAAAAAGCATTTATGTCTTTATGTGATTGAATTGTTTAACAATAGCATGTTTAATAGAATTTTAAATTTAAAAAACCATTTATGCCTTTTGCTTACATAGTTAGAATACACAAAAATAATACTCTTTGTATTCTCATAGAGTGCTTTTTGTGTTCATTTTTTAAGGTTAGACTTATTTGATCAAAGTTGTAGAAATAGCAATTCTAATTTTTTCCCCCAATTATTGCATGCTGCTTTCGTCCTACAATTTCTGAAGTTTCAGTTGTTTTGTTTCTTGATTTACCTCATTTTAATGATATAGATTATGTTTAGGAGGGAATCTTCTCCTATCCCCTCCTTCTATTTCATCAAATTATCTCCTTTCTATTGTCAACCCCTGCAGCAAGCAGCTCTCCCTGACTATAGGTAACAATACTTTACGATAACATAAAAACTGAACACCAAAGCCCCACCACTGACAATTAAATGATACCCTGTAAGGATGAAAATCAGACATTAGTATTTTTTAACTCAGGAGAGGAATTTCATTTGCAATCAAGTTTGAGAACCACTCTTGAGTGTACCTGTTTCTTTTGCCCCTGCACAAAGGAAGGAGTGACTAAAGCTTTCAGTACTTTTCTACTGAGTAGGACTAATGTTTGAAAATCATTGCACACACTATATCTGGGCTTTGTGCCAAGCTAGACCAGTCTGTGCTTCTTTTTAGACCTGCTTTCTCACTGACTGCCTACCTTCCCTTCTCTCCCTTCTCTTCCTTTCAGTAACATCAACTGTATTTATCAGAGTTCTCCACAGAAACAAAGCCAATGGAATGGGCAATATGTAGAAAGGGATTTACTATAAGGAAAGGCTCATACAACCATGAGCCTCGCATGTTTGACATCCAGAGTGGGGTGACATACTGGAGGTCAGGAGAGTCAATGTTCCAGTTATAGTCTAAGACAGGCAGGGTGCTGGAAAATTATCTCTTGCTGTGGGGGAAGGTGGGTGATAGGAGAGCCTTTTTGTTCTAGCCTTCAGCTAATCAGATGAGGTCCACCCACATTCTGAAAGGGAATCTGCTTTATTCAAAGTCCACTGATTAAAATGTTAATCTCATCCAAAAACACTTGCACAAGCATACTTACCAAAATCTGGGAACCCCACAGCTCAGCCAAGTTGACACAGAAAATTAATTGTCACAATTATTAAGGAATGATCTGGTGAATCCATGCTCAATCTGTTAAGAAGTTCATTTTAATTTGCTCTTTAAACCATACTTTCTAGCCAGATTTACTGGTAATGAAGCCAAGATTTTCTTTAATATCTTACTTATGTACTCTACTCAGTTGGTTCAAAATCCATATGGGGAAAGAGTATAATACAGTAACTTTATCAAATCCCAACAAATCTCAACACAAGACCTAATATTTTTGTGATACAAGTGTTTTGTCAATGAATTAATGTTAAGAGGGTCTCCTTAAACAATAATTCACTGTTTATTTCATGATACCTAAAAGAGAAGATATGGAATGTTTTCAACATAAAGAAATGATAAATATTTGAGGCTATGACTATTCCAACTACCCTGACTTAATCATTACACATTGTGTACATATATGGAAATATCACATGTACTGCATAAATAGGTACAAGTTTTATGCATCAATACACAATAGCATTAAAAGCTCACTACATAAACCACATTTATTAAAATGATTCAGAATGATTTTTTCCATGTCTTATCCACATTAAATGCATACATCATAGTTCAGTGTATATTTTGTGAAATAATTAATTTGGGAGACAATATAAAAATGCTCTTGATATATATATTCTGTATCTGTAAATGTAAAATTAACAAATGATATTTCTGTTTCTGAAGAGACTTATGACATTTTTATGGTATTTAATATGTATGTATTTTCCAGCTTATTATAACTGTAATTTTAGTTTAAGATGCACATTTTGTCATAATCATCTTTGCATTACACTAACACATAATGGAATACATTGAACATAATAAAAACCTAACAAATATTTGCTGAATATATTTTTATTTAAAATGGGACTGTGCCATGTAAACTCATTGTATTAGATGTACATTCATTTTCTTCTGCACTTCTTTAAAAAAACGTAGGTAATATATATAGACCTCAATTAACTTTTAAGGATTCTGGATAGAAATACAGTTTATCTGTCTCAGTCAAAAAAAAATTGCACAAAAGGGACAAAGTTATTCAATATTTAGATGTTTTCTTATGTTTGAATTATACAGAAAAAGGGTAAACAGCTGTTTATAAATCTCTTCAAAATTACATTATGGCTTAGATAAATCAAATTTCTCATGTAATGAATGTAACTCAATCCAAGGAGATCACTTAATCCAACAGGAATTTGGCAACAGCAACTGGTTTCAAGAATTAGACCTTAATATGTGCTCATTGTTCCTGGAAAATGTTATAAGCATATGGGTTAGGATACATGCACTAAACAGAAATTTATATGAACGACAAGTAGAACGTATTAGAATCTTAATGGGAATCTCCTGTTATGTAAGAAAGGAGTACTATAACTTTCAGAATTTGTTGTTTAACAGGTTTTTATTTTCACATTTTTCTTGAATGTGATTAAATGCCTTTACTTCTATCTAAAACAATAGTCAGGATTGAATATCATCAGGGGCTTTATAGAATGCTTAAATTAACTCCCCACCACTATCTCTTTACAGCTAATAATTCATAATTGCCTGCTTTGTACAGCCTGCTTTTTGAGTGTGTATGCATTCAATGAAAAATTTCAGTCACTTAAGAGGCAGCCACAAGTTCACACGGATCACAGGTGCCAATCTGCTTCGAGGCTATCAAAATGTAAGTAAAATTAAATGAACATATGGAAATCAATCTCTGCCTACTTTGCCAGCCTTGCACTAATACATTTGGTATTTATTCTTGGTTTATAAGTACCTCAAGGCGGGGAAAATGTCAGAAATACAGTCAGCTTCATTTGTAATTATGCTGCTTTTGGTAATTTTAATAATTGAATAGAGTTATTTCATCCACATGTCCTGTTCCAAGAAAACATTTTCTAAAACTTATGTCAGAAAAAAATATAAAAAGAAGTCTGTGTTTATGATAAACTGAAGACCCTTATTTACTTGTCTTCTTGTTATATGAAGAGTAAAAAAAGTGTTAAGACAACACAATGCATAATGTAACATATTTCTATGACTACAAAAACAGAAATATCAAACAGGTCCTGTTGTTAAGACACTTGACAAAGTAATAGACAAAAGGGAAAAATTCACATTTTAGACATAAAAGCATTTGTGCAAACTATATAAACAGTATTATGCACATTCTGAATACATTTAATCCTATTTTGAATAAAGTAATATTCTAATTGGATTATTGGTATTGGTTTTATATAAAAAATTTTCTGTTTCACTTTATTTTCATACAATGTATGAAAAAGTACTTAAAATGGTATTACAGTAATATACCTTCCTTTTCACAGAATTCAGGTAATAGTAGTGCTTGCATGATCACTTGTGTTATTGCTATACCATATTTCCTTAGTATGATAAGAAATTAAAGCTATTTTTTATTGGCTAGAATTAATTTAAGAAACTAAAATACTTAATACAATTGGAAGTTCTACGTTCTTGAGCTAATCAAAAATATGAGGGGGGGACAATGAATTGGAATAAATAAACACAAAGCAGTGTGTTTGCAATGAAAGGGTCATAATTAGAGTCTTGGTCTGATCTTCCCTCTGAGAGCTTAGGAAGCCTCCTCAGAAGTCTGGATCTGTTTCCTCATCTGCAATAGGAACAAATATGTCTCAAAAGACCATCTTTCTCCTTCAGCATCGAGTGCATCTGTTCCACGTAATCAGTCTTCTTGGAAGTTCCTCCGACTGCAGGGGACTATCCAGAGGACCTAACTTTGTTTCTCTTCCTAAAAGGACCTAGTAAGCCAAACATTTTAGCCCCTATTTTTTTAACCTCTGGCCACAATATTGGGATACAGCAGAAGGTAGCTTGTTCTCGTGTTCAGAGAGCCTTTTAGCCCTTGGAATGGGGTAGGTCCCTACTCTTTTCAATCTGTTGTGCTAAGTCCCCGGTCCTCTGGTTACCCCTAACCACAAGCTCGTTACACTGTTTGATGATTATACATTTTATTTCCCATCTTTCCTCACTAGATGGAAAATGTCATAAAAAGACAAAAGTATCATTTCTGTTTTAATTGAAACCCTAGTGCCATGCACAAGGAGTGTTATATTAGATCCCTGTAATGGAGTATTGGGTAAAATTGGATTTCAGGTGTAAGGATATAATAAAGGTTTAATAATCCCAATGAGTAATGAGTGAATATTTGGCTTGGGTTTTTCATTGTTCAACTAAATATAATATAACGCACTTCATGTTTTACTTTCCTTGATATGGCCTCTAATAAAATGTTCATAAATTCTTAGAAAATCTAAATTTCCTTGAAGCCAACTACTTTTATTATTAAAATAGTCTCTCCATAATGTCTTGAGACACTAAATACCATAAGAATTATTCTGCCAACCTTAAGGACTCAAATAACCTCTTTTTATTAGAGAACAGGCAATGGTCAGTCCAGAGGCCTCCTATGTCAGACCTTCTTAATGAGGGGTGGGTAATATTAGCTTATTTTAAATATAATTTTAAGACACAATTTTGCTCCACATTTGTTCTTTGTACATTTAAAGGAAACTTTAAATGAATTTATTCAAACTTAACACAAAGCACATTGATTACATACAATGTAGAAATATAATTATCCATTAACACACAGCTATTCAATTATTCAGTTACCTTAATAGTATTTTTTCTATTGGAAAATAAAAAATATATTATATTATAAATGATAGCATTCGAAGTACATTAAATTAATAAAATATATTTAATTAGAAAATAGTTGTTATCAAATTGACATGCTAATTATACTTTGTGATTTGATAGGCTGGGTAATTTATATATTTCTCACTTTTCTTATTGATTTTTACACCTATTGCATGTGGTTTAGGTGCTTTTATTCCTAAACATTATCATCTCCATGCACCTGTACCAACAAATTCAAATTCTCTAAGGTAATTTAGACAGAGTTAGCAAAACTCCTGCATCTATAACACCTGGTGGCAGTAAAACATAAGTGCAGATTGGACTTTTAAAAATTAGTTAAGTCTTTTAGCATCTTGAAGATTTGGGTAACAATAAAAGTAAGTATGAATGCCATACAAAGTAATCAGGTTGCACAATAGCTAATTTCGTTTAAATAAAGTCACTGAAAATATACATACAAAAAGAAATACAATTTAGGCCTACCTCTTTCAGGTATCCCTCTTACCTTTTTCAGTTTGCTTAAGTGAGGTACGTCAGGATGAACTAATTGGCATGATGAAATTGTGTGTGTGTGTGTGTCTGTGTGTGTGTGTGTATGTGTGTGTGTGTGTGTGTGTGTGTGTGTGTGTGTGTGTGTATTAAGATAAGTAAAAACCTCTTGATGTATCAGCTTCTGGGAGGTGGAGTAGATATGTAAAGAACATCATCAAAATTCACATAGCCTAACTCCAAAAGAATATCAGAGCAAAAACAAAACCAATTTAGTTCTAACTTAATTGAATGAAATCTAAGCGTAATCTATTGCAGATTGTACTGAAATTACCTTGGTGTTTGGCATTTACAACATATGCACTACAGTTTCTCAGAAGGCTAATTGTTTCAAGTCTTTGCATGCAAATTTCACAGAAATAGAGCAGTGTATGCAATATCAAATTTAGAATGTTTAACCTGATGTTCAGTACTCCTTCATTAAATGACAGTTATTTGAACAATTATCATAACAGATACTTACATTTACAAAATATACAGAGTTTATATAGTATGTAAATCACAATTCTATTTCTTTTGAGATTATCTCTGTCCTTTTTCTGCTTTCATTAAGTCATAGTTCATAAAGAGTAAATTCTACCCATTCTTGTTACATCCTCAATTTCAAATTCTGTCTCAATTCTACCCCTCAGAAATTTTTTAAACCATTCAGCAATGGCTGGTGCATTGCCAAATTTTGAAACTACTCACCTCTGTTTGTAATTGCTTGCTCATTTGGCTTTTGAGAAAATGACTGTTTTTCTAACCTTTCTCTATCTATCTACTTCAGTATTCCCCTTTTATTATAACTCTTTAAATATATTTCTTCACCCTTATTTCTACTATTAACTACCATCTTAGCTGATTCATACCCAAATTTAAATTTTTCTCCTATAATATCCTTGAACTTTAGATTTTAGTATTCAATGCCTAAAGGACATATGTATTGGGAGTATCTTCACATTTTACTATATTAATGCATGTATATTTGAACTTATCATCTTCTCTCTGAAATTGATTTCTCTGCCTTTATTCCATTTTTCTGGACATGGTACAATCAATTATTGACACATAAAATTCAGAAGCTTTGAAGTTATACTAGACTTTTATTTCATTCTTGTTTTTAACAAATCATAGTGTACTTGTCTTACATCCTCTAACCATTCTCAATCTATTTCACATCTTTATAGCTATTGCTATGATCAGACATTTTGTGCCCTCCCCGATTTATATGTTGAAATCGTGTCCTGCCAGGTGACAGTTTTAGATGTGAAACTTTGGAGATGCTCGTAGTTCATAAGGGCAGACCCTTAATAAATGGGATTAGTGCCATTACAAATGAGTCACCACTAGTAGTCATTTCAACCATATAGGGACGCAAGGAGAAGATGCCATCTATGAACCAGAAATTGGGCACTTACCAGACATTAAATGTGCTGATGGATTGATCTTGGACCTCCCAACCTCCAGAAGTATAAGAAGTAAATTTTTTTATTGTTGATAAGATGCCAGCCTATATTATTTTTCATATTACTGAAATAGTATCACAAATGGACTATGGACTTTACTGACAGTGTATCAGACTCTTTTCAACTGATCCTCTCTTGAAAACTTAGAACCCTCTCCCTTGTCCCCTTCAAATTTATATTTCACAGAAATGTTAGGCTGAGCCAAAGGAAATGAAAACTTTCAATAGCATTGGTTCTCAAAGTAAAGTCCTTTGATATGCAAGACCGGCATTACCAGAGGAATTGCTTAAGATGAAATTCTGAAGCCTTTCTCTAGAAGTACCAAAAATTCTGAGTGGAGACCAGCAGTCTTTGTTTTACATCACTTCAAGTGATTCTGAAGTACTCTCAAATTTGAGAACTGTTATTCTACAGCACAAAATCGAAGACACACACCTGCCATGTATACTCTTGATTCCTGCTTTTTTACATTTTCTACCTAAATAGCTCTGCTCTCTTTACTCATCTGAATTATTCTACTCATCTGTTTAGACTATGATCAGATGTTCTCACATCTACAAATTTTCACTAATTTCCAAGATGCCTTATTTTCCCTACTTCTCTATCTTTTGGTGCAGAGCCCTATAATTTCTCAGCCCACCAATTCCACTAGACAGTTTCTTCATTCTCTACACTGCATTCTCTTTAGGCAAAGTGATACTGTGTGACTTCTTTTAGCATCCACAAAGTTCAAGTACACTGCACACTGCAAATAATAGGTGCCCAGTAATAATTCTCTGTTATACTAAAATAAGTTAATAAATAAGTAAGCAAGCAAGATGGATACTGAATCCCTAAACCTTAAAGTCTTACCCTGAAGTGGGGAAAGAGGAGTACCTTATAAGTTCATCATTTTCTCACTTCTGAAATTCCACCTCTTGATAGTCTCTTGGAATAAGATGAGACTATCTTTTAGATTCTATTCATTACTTTCAGGTTTAGGCCAAGAACAACAAAAATGATATAACTAAATAGCTGAAAAGAGGCCAGTATCAGATAAATACTTTAACCACAATCTGCCTTCTAAACAAATTGACTGAAATCATTTCAAATGCAACATGGCCACATATTCTGTTTTGTTCAACAGAAGAGCAAAGAAGATCTTCATACTTAAGCATAGTTGAAAATTGATGAAATAATCCAGTAAAAGAGAGAATTATTACACATGAGAGAATTGATAAAGAAAACATTTTACTGAATAGTTAAAAATGGTGAAGATTCAAAGATGACATGTAAGTACTTAACTTGATAAGAGAAAGATTGCTCACACATTGAAACTAGAGATAATGAGACGATGGCAAGATCAGCCCCAGAAATTAAGAAGAAATTTGCACATATATTCCTGACAAGGCAATCATAAACAAAATATATGGATTCTCTCAATTTAGCAACAGAAAGTAGTCAATTTGTTTAAAAATAAGCAAGATATTTGATTTGAATAGACACCTTACTAAGAAGAAAATCCAAGTTGCCTATGAACTATTGAAGGAGTTCCCAGTCATATTACAAATAGGAAAACACAAATTAAAATGTCAATAAAATAGTGCTACACATATAGCAAATGCACAAAGACTAAAAAGTCTGTTTACTTTTTAGAGCTGGTGAGGATTTAAAACAAACAACTCATCCATTCCAAGGTCAGGAGGAAGCAAGACAATGGAAATGATTACTATTTTGGAAAATAACTTGGCATTATCTAATACAATTGAAAATATGAATACCAGTAATAATCAAGCAATTGCACCTTTGCATATGTGTCCCAGGTAGCTTGCACCTGTGTCTGCAATAAATACTCAGAACATCTTTGTTTATGTTAGCTCTTGCTTATCAATAATAAATTAATTGAGGTGTATAATTCTTTCCAAAATGAAAATAAAAATCAAAAATCTGTAAGAACTTTCTTTTACCATCATCATTAAATCAAATGAATAAATAATGATAATCGTTACTTTTATTCGTCCACTTGGATGGCTCTAGTATTCCCAGAAAACTGGTTAAACATGATTTCTGAATGTGTCTGTGAGGGTGTTGCTGGAAGAGATTAGCATTTGAATTAGTGGAGTGAGTAAAGCTGATGATCCTCCCTGAGGTGGGCAGCATCATCCCATCTGCTGAGGGCATGAATACAACAAGACAGAGGAAGGTTGATTGATCCCCACCTAACTGTTGAGCAAAAACATTGACGTTCTGCCCTCAGCTTTCCTTATTCTTAAACCTTCAGACTCAAGCTGGACAAATTACATACAGCCCTGACCTTCCTGGGTCTCCAGCTTGTAGATGGCATATGGTGGGACTTCTCAGCCTACATAATCTCACAAGCTAATTTCCTCTTTTAAGTCTAAGAGATTTAGCAGTTTGAAATATTAATAGAAAAAGGAAAATACAGTCGAATATGTTTGAAGTAAATACAATTTATTTTTAAATCACAAATTTCACAGGAAAAGGTATTTTAAAAACAATTATGATAGCAGCCTTCAAATAACAGTAATATAAGCTGGGATATAGAACACCTATTCACTTCAAGATAAACATTGACACCATGAAAACAATAGCTTGAAAAAATTAAAAATAACATAACAATGACATATATATTCAAACACAAGCATATGAACATATACATACAAACACACATATTTGTGTATGTATATAATGCATACAAGATGATTTTATTTATTATGACATTTACATGATAGTATACAAAGGTATTAACATTTTTATTAATAAAGAATGCTATACTCACTAATATGTATGAAATTTAATCCTTGTAATTCTTATCTTTTATTCTTTTGAGAAGTAGTATTGTTCTGTTGCCCAAGCTGGAGTCGAATGGCATGATCTCAGCTCACTGTTACCTCTACCTCCTGGGTTCAAGCAATTCTCTTGCCTCAGTCTCCCGAGTACCTGGGATTATAGGTGCCCACCACGTGCCTGCCTAATTTTTGTACTTTTAGTGGAAAGGGGTTTTACCATGTTGACCAGGCTGGTCTTAAACTCCTGACCTCAGGTGATCTGCCTGCCTCCACCTCCAAAGTACTGGGATTATAGGCATGAGCCACTGCACCTGGCCATATTTTTTTTTTTATTAGTAGTACAAGTTTTCATTATTTTGAAACAAGCATTTTAACTCATGTGAACCACATCTCTAGTCTAACATATGTAGGCATTCCATTAAAATGTCTCCTTTGTGCATTTTGTCTTAAAATATTGTAATTTTTAAAAGTCTGGAAATGTGGAATACAAGGTGTATGAGCTAACTGGGTAGGCCTTAACTTTTGCTCACACACACACACACACACACACACACACACACGAGAATAACTGAAAATAAATATCAGTTCTCTTCCTCCGCAGAACTCTAATACAATAATAAACAGTCAAATAAAGAAACAGATTTTTAAAATAAACATAAAGAGTGATAAAACAGAAAGGCCTATGGTCAATGTAATGCTTTGACCAGTTGGTACTGTGATTAGTCAAACCTTGACATGAGCTCTCTCCAATATAAGGAAGGTACAATGAGTGGCAGAAGGTCAGGCATAACCAGGTCCACGTATGTTCATATCTTTTCACAAAGTCAGTGGTGCTGTTTCAATCCTAAAAGCCATGAGTTATATGAACTTTCCATGTAGGCAGTTCTTAGTACTACCTGTCCACATCGTAGTCAGAGACATGGGCACAAAGGCTCAAGCCAATCTACAGGTCAATCAGTATTTCAAACCATACATACAAGAATACTTAATCAATATGTAAATATTATAGATTAAACATTCCAAATCAAACAAAGTAATATTTAAAATCAAGAGAAAAGGAATAGCAAAAAGGAGTTAATAAGCCAGTCCAAGGAGCGTGACATGGAAAAAGAGAGTATGACTTGATCTGAAACGATGTCAAAAAGGAAGACTTTGATTTGGGCAAAGCCTTTGGGGGAGATGCCAGGTGCAGACCACAAGTGACAGCAAGACAGGGTCTATCAGTACAAGCAGCTCAAGCAGGTAAAGTCCTGTTCTTCTTATAGTCACAGAGTTCTACTGATTTGGTAGAGTGTGCATAGTTATGAGTATGGTCTCTATTGATTAGGCAAACATCTGGCCACTGCTGGCATGATGTCTTTTGAAATGTAAGATGGAATATTTTTCTGAGATGGAGTTACTTATGTCAAAGGTGCTCTGTACAAAAGGCAATGACAGGGAGGGTTGTACACAAGATAAAGAAAAAAATACTATCTGATCAAGGTTATAAAGATAATTTGGCATTTTTTTATCCTTCTAACATACCCCATTGAAAATGGATTGTATTTAGTTTTAGCTCCCCCACCTCCATTCTACCAAATGAGTGCGATGCAAAATAAAAAAATACGAAAATTTGCTTTTCCCTATTTTATAATAAATTGATAAGATACTTAAATTCTCATTACTGAAAAATAGTCAAAATGCAAGCATGAAAAATATGGTCTACAGAAGCAGACAAAGAAAATATTCTGTGATTAAAAGGTAAATAGAACCAATTGTGGATCTAATGATCCTAAGTCCTAACTTTATGTTTGACATAGTCATATTACATAGTTCTTATATTAGAAAGGAAGCAATTTATAATGTATTTTATATTTTAGCATCACCCTTTCCTCTTGAATTGTTATTCAGGACTAGATGTAGGGTGAGAAAACATGGAAGAAAGAGAAAAAGTAATTTCTTTTTAGTTGTTCTTAACAGGAAATAACTAAAGATTTTTAAATCAATATACATAAAAGCCACAGAGTAAAACCTCATTAATTGTGCAAAGATGGGCAGTAATTATTACAAAAGAAAAAGAGAAGAAAAAAAAGGATTTCCATTCAGGAAAAAAAACACGATGGTTCCATCTAACAAAGTTCAATTATCTGAAAATGAGTTTAGTTATTTAATATACTATAGAAGCAGTTTGGAGGGGAAAAAAAGCTATGCTTGTTCAATACTGCTTTCAGTGAGTTTTAAAAGTTGATGATCTCTGTTGGAGACTTAGCTAGAAATAGTAATTGAAAAGTAAATACAGTTTAAATTAATACATTCATTTTTACATCACAGATTTTTATAGGAAAAGGTGCTTCAAAAGCAATTATGATTGCAGCATTCAAATAACAGTAAGAAGGCATTGCCTAGAATCACCTTCCTTTAGAATAAAAATATGACTTATTCAAAATTATTTACAGAACACCAGCCCATGTATTTTTCAAGGCAGCTTCAGACAAGCAGGAGTGTTTTTGACAAGAGAAATAGCACGAACCTGCCATAAGTAGAAGTCTTCGGTGCGTGAAATGCACTTGGCTCAGGGATTTGCCCAGGTAATGCTTTGTCAGAATTTAATGTGCATTGTTTCTCCATGTCCCACCTGACTTGGGGAGTAGTTTCACTTGGCAAAGCTCCAAAATAAGAAAAATTAAGGTTTATCCAGTGAGCTCATATGTCATACTTTCCACCTTTTCAAATGTATTAAAGTCACAGTACTTTAAGACAAAATGCACAAGGCGAAAATGTTTAATGCCATCACTATATGCATAATAGAAATCTGATTCTTATGAATTATAATATTCCTTTTTAAATAATGAAAATTCGAACCAATAATAATATTTGTAAGAATTAAAATTCACATATTAGTGAGTATAGCTTTATTAATAAAAATGTGTTTTATCTTTTTGTAAAGAATCATATAATGTAATCATATAAATCATAATTAAAAAATCAAAACCATTTTTGTATGAATTATATATATACATAGATATATTTACATCTCTGTGTTCATGTGTTTGTATTTTAATATACTTTCATGTTCTTATTAACTAGACACTCAGTTTTGAAGTGACCATTACAGATTTTTGCCCTTTTTATTATCTTTCTGTCTTTTTCTTACTTTACTGAAATAATTTCAAATATATGTTTATGAAATTATAGTTAGAAGTTACTCATGAGTTCTTAGGATACCAGTACAGAGAGCAGAATTTAATAATATGCAAATGACCTTAGAATACATACCATCTCCATTTTACAATGGCTTTAAATGGATTATTATTTGCTATTTAGACCAATTGAAAATATTTGAATTTTTGATACATTTTAGGAAAACACTAATTTTATATGTGTTCACTTAAATTTTATATATTTTTTAATTTATGAGATAACTGAGGAAAATTTATGAACTGATAGACATTTAGTTATTGAAAGTAAATTCCAAAGATAATATTTAGTAATTCATGTGTATAGAAATTATTCAAGAAAAAGTGCTGAATTTACAGGTGAAATAAGTGGAACCAGGTTACTAGGCATAGCATATCAATTGTGTTATATTACACAACGTATTTGACAGACATTTGATTCTGGTGTATAAAGAGGTACAAATTCTAAATCCCATGATAATGACAAAAATATAGACAACATTATATATACATACATATATATGTGGCTCTAAAAATTGGTGCGTGAAATATACCCAAATTAATTGAATTCCACAGAGAGACATAAGCTCTCTATAGTGACAGGAAAATAAGAAGCTTTCTTGCTGCATCTGAGCACCAGACAGGCAGCAGGTAGAAAAAGTGTCTCTCATATAACAGGAGACTATGCAAGATAAGAAGAAAGAGAAGGAGACTCTGATGACAGTGAGCAGTGGAGAGATAGATCAGAGGTTGAAGGAGATGAACATTTGTAAATAAATTACTGAGCCTGGCAACCTCATCTCATTATCAGGAGGTTTTCTGGTAAAAGACAGTAAAGAAAGAGTTGATAAACAAAAAACATTCACAGTATCTTGTGTTTTCTCGATGTATTTATGAAGTCTTTCTGGATTTTAATAGAAATTGAACCAAAAGTATCTGGAGCCATAATCTATCTTCTCTGAGCGAAAGTAGCATCAAAGGATGCAGCTACATAGATATGACATAAAAATTAGAGAGTGGACTGAAACAGCTTTTTCATCTCAGCTAAACTTGACTTTGGGAGGATTCTGAATGATCAGCAGCAAATCATCACATAAAAGAGCTTGTATTCTCTGGAAAAGAATAAACTAAAAATACATACTTACAATTTGATGGTCCTTTTTTGCATGATGTTCTGAATATGAGCATGAAAATTATATAGATGCAAGAAAAACCTAGTGTAAACCAGAAGAAAATCGTCTAAGATTTTCTACCAAAACCTATCAAAAGTAGTCATTAGAAGCAGACTCACAGATGACACATTGGAATGATCAGAAAACGATGTCAAAGTAACTCATAAATATGCTAAGTAATTTACACAAAAATAATTTTAGTTGGTTTAAACTATTATGTAATTTAAAAGATAATACTCTGAAAATAACTAAGTATAATATAGAACCTAACAATTATATATACTGAATGATATTTGAGAGAAAATTAAATAGCACAGAAAAGCAGATTGGACACTACAGAAAAAATAACTTAAATATAGGTCAATAGAAATTATATACCTAAAAATATAAAACATATTGAATAAAAATAAACACAATGTCATTGGATTCTGGACAATTATTAACTAATAGGAGTTTTTGTTGGACTTTCAGAAGAATATATAAAACAAAATAGGAAGAAAACACATTTGAATAAATAGTAGTCAAAATATCTTCAACTTTTATGAAAACATTACCCAAAGAGCCAGAAAGCCAAATAATCACTAAGCCAGGTAAATACAAATTCTGTCAGCCAACAAATTGTACTGGTAGGCTCTGCAAATTCAAATTGCTGAAAATCAAAGATAACAAGGAAAACCTCAAAGCAGACAGAAGCAAAAAGATAACAACACTACTGACAGGAAAATGTAATATGTATGACAGTGAAATGGTGAAGCCAGCAGACAATCAAATGACATTTTAATGTGCTGGAAACAAACAAAGATCATCAACCAGAACTCCAAAGTAATCTAGTTAGCAAAGCGTCTCCCCAAAATGATATTGTAAAAAAGAATTTCATAAAAATAAGTATACATTACCAGAAAATTCTTACTAAAAATAATGCTTAAGTGAGAGGAGAAATTGATGCCAAATGAAAAGATCAACAAGAATAAATAGAGTATCAAAGGCAATAAATATTTAGAAAAATATAAAGTGCTCTCTTTTCTTTTCATGATTTCAAGGCAACTGATGTATTACAGTATAAAAATTGCATTTTATATGTAGATATAAAAATATGACAAAGATAAACACTAAGTGTAAGTGGAAGCATAACTTATTACAAGTTATTTGAAGTGTTATATATTAATTCAGGTGAGACTGTAACTAGTCAAGGATGAATACTGTGGTCCCATTAGCATCAATTAAAGAAAACAATAAAAATTTTATAGCTTATTTTTTAACTGACTTTCAGTTGGAGACAGCAGAGCGGAACGTATGATATATTAATAGCTGTTACTGAGAAATAGCGCTCTTGCATGCTCAATATTTATTTTGTGTGTTTTTAATGCATAAGAACTAGTACTAATACATTTTTATTTATTTATTATACTGCAGGTTCTGGGGTGCATGTGCAGATGGTGCAGGTTTGGTACATAGGTATGTACATGCTACGGTGGTGGTTTGCTGCATTCATCGCACCGTCATCTACATTAGATATTACTTCTAATGCAATACCTCCCCAATCCCCCAACCCTTGCTATTCCTCCCCTGGGCCCCCACCCCTCAGGCTCCAGTATGTGATGTTACTCTCCCTGTGTCTGTGTGTTCTCATTGTTAAACACCCACTGATGAATGAGAACATGCAGTGTTTGGATTTCTGTTCTTGTGTCAGTTTGCTGAGAATGATGCTTTCCAATTTCATCCATGTCCCTGCAAAGGACACGAACTTATATTAAAAAAAAATTGAGAACTAGTACTAATACTTAAGTAGTGTATTTGATCATATACATTTGATCACTGCATAATATTGGATGGTGCCATAATACACTTAAAAAAAAAAAAACAGAAATTGGCATTTTACCATTATTTTTCCAACTATGTTCTATTCAGTTTTCTGTTTCCTGAGAATTAGTTTTTATATAAAAGTTTAATAGATTCACCTCATATGCATAACTGCAAGTGTTAAGCATTATTACAAATTTTCTATTTGACAATTTATGGAGCAAGACTGTTGATGTTCATAGTGTAGTCTATTAAGCAAGACATTTAGAAAAGAAGGTGAAAATTAAATTTAGTGTTACTGCAGTCCTCTTTGATATATTATAAGAAAAAAACTATTAATAATTTATTTATAAAATTTACTGAAGTATGGGTTTGTGAATCACATACTCTTTTCTTGAAAAGTCAGAGTAGATTTTTGTAGAACTCTCTCTCTCTCATTTATTGCATTCATATTCTACTGCAAGAAAAAAAGTGGATTATTTTATGCTTCTCATGTTGGCAATTTCTAATATTATAGAGTTCTCTATTTTTGCCTTTCATTTTTCCTTCCCTTTAATATTGGAAGCATTAATCAAACAGGTATTCTGCCATATATTTAATCATTTGAATGTAAATATCATAGCATTGCTAATGGGTATATTGTTAAAAGAAATGAAAATGTTTCTGCTAAAAACAAAAGTAAATGTAGGCATTTAAGTAAATATGATTTGTTCACTGATTGTTTTAGTATCTGTATAACTAGCTTAAAAGACATTTTTTTCTGGACTATATTAAGATTGTTACTGAGATATACTCGTAGAGTAGCAAGCCAAATAAATCCAAAGCAAAGCAAAAAATAGATCAATATCATCCATCAAATAGTTGAAAAGATTTATATTTGTATTTTCTGGTGTGGTAATATAAAAATAATGTCATATATTAATAAATATAATATGATTTTTATGATTTTAAAATTCAGATAAGGACAAAAAATCTCAAGGAATCTCATGAATGACTGAAAAATATTTTCACACAGATTGAAAACGTCGAACAAAAATAGCTTTCTCTTAGAAATACTTCATCATTTATTGATCTATTGCTTACAAAAGTGTCACTGAATTAATGAGAAATGCCATCAGAAAAGCAGGATAATCAATGTTACTCTAAGAAAATGAACTGTGATACATGAACTGTTCATCTTAAATGTCTTTTTGAATACCTTAATGACCATGTCTGTTTAAACCACTGAGATAATATATGTGCCTCATGCATCATGAATTGCTTCATTTTGATTTTGCTTAATAATCATATACACTTTGGGGGTAGTAACAATAAAACAAGGCGGCCCTAACCACCATAGAAGAAGCTGTGGAAGTAGCCTATCAGGACAGGTGCAGAAGAAGAGTGATGAGATGATGACAGACAGGGGAGGACCAGGAAAGCTGTTCTAACTCTTTCTGGAACAGCAAATCTATGCAACTCTTATACTCCATGTCTTAATAGAGACTGGCATCATGTGTAGAGCAGTGCAAGGGTCACTTTGTGGTTAATATAACTAGAAGGCTTGAGTTCCAGAATTCCTTCTCTGTCATAAACTAACAAGATATTTTCAACAATTTCCTATATTTTTATTTTTTTTTCTGTGTATGTGATTGGCATTATTCTAACTCAAGAAACTATTTGAGGATAACCCTTATTGTTTAGTTCCCTGATCAGTCTGAATCATATAACATACTCCAAGTTATTTCTTTGCCCTAGTGTTTTGGACTTTGGTGAATGATCCATGTTCTGCCTTTCTGAATAGATAAAAAACCTTAACAGAAAGGAAATATTCTTCTTACTACTGCTGTGTAACAAATCACCCACAAATGGGTACCATTTCCTAATGGTTGTAACCAAGGTCTCCAAAAACCTAGCAGCCTAAAACAGTATATTTTACTTTTTTCTTACTTTTGTGAGTCACTGTATTCATTTTTATTATTGTACAATCAATTACCAGAAATGTAGGAGCTTAAAACCACTACCATTTATCACACCTAGTTTTTATGGGTAGGGAATCTGGGTGTGAAATAGCTAAGTGTTTTCTTAGCATCGCTCAAGGCAACTTACATCTTTAAAGCCAGCAGGGAAAACCTCTCTCCAGTATGCTACCACAGGATTTTATAAAAACAAAATATTTTCTCATTGTTATCAGAGAAAAGACTACCTCAGTATCTTTGTCTTATAGCACATGGCACAATCTAGGGCATGAACATTCTATTCTATTCACAAGTCTTGCCCACACTCCAGGGGAGGATAATAGACGAGGCATGCACTCCAGGTTGAAGGGAGAGAACCTTAAGTGCCATCTTAGAACTTAGTCAGGAAATAAGAAATAACTTGTCTGGGTAGTTCTCACTTGGGATCTCTCACGTGATACAGTTTCACCTCAGCTGTGTCTACCCATCTGAAATTCAGACTGGGTTGAATACTCAAGATGACTTACATGAAACGGCCTCACTGATGCTGACCTTCTGCTGGGAGCTCGGCTTGGACTGAGGTCAGAGAGAGATTATACATAGGCTCACACACAGGGTGAAGCAGACCTCTGCTTACATGGGACTTGGCATCTTATCGATCAAATATCCAAATAATCCAGATAGAAACTGCATCATCTCTTCTGAAATTGATATACTTTGTGTTATTTTTCACACACTGTAACTATACTGTTTATGTCAGATTCAAATCCATGCAGATCCCCATGGGTAGGAATTTTCAGTGGAAAATCTGTCAAATAGTTTGCAGGGATGTTTTAAATCCACCACTAAGACACTAAAATGTCAGGACAGTCAGCTGGGTTTCCAATCCTTATGAAACTCTATGAAGGTGATAACAATACCTACTTGGTAGAGTTCATAGAATAAGAAAATACGGTAGACATGGAGGTAACTAGGACACCGTAGACACCTTCTTTGTTTGGCTATAATTTTCCCAGTATTTGTCATTTGTACTTCCCCTGTTATTTCACTAAGGGTCTTATCCTGGATCTGTATCAAAAGAGAGCATGCCTGATATGAAATTTCTCTGAGAATGGTTTGTATAATATGATAGTGAGAGTTTATTGATTAAAGAGTTTGGACTTTGATAAATTCATGTGTTTCTAGGCTCACAGGCATCTTTGCTGAATCAATTAAACCAGTCTAATTGCAAAATAAATTTCAAAATCCTCAACAATCTTTGGAGATGGATTTTCCCATTTTCCCCATTGTTATTTACACCTGAAGCAGAAAGGTATTCCATATTCTTCATCTTCATTACAGTTTTGAAAGTTTCTCTTTCAATAAGCTCTTATAAAAAATAAAAATTTCCAACATGTCTTCAATCTTCACGATGCAATCATGAAGTACAATGATCTTGCAGTCTATATTTGGTACAATTCGTGTGTTTAATTGAATATTCACATGAGTTTCACAAGTTTTGAGTCTGAATAGATACTTCTGTCTCTATGTCATTTAAAAAATTCCAGTGTGTACTTGTTAGTGTTCTCTGTCCTTTTATTATTCTAAGAATTTGAACAATATTTACCTAACCCAAACATTTTAAACAACTGACTTTATTAAGTTGCTTAATAAAGAGATGATTTAAAGTCATCTCTTGATTCTAAAAAAAATGAGGAACATTTCAATTAAGCATTGATGATGGTGCTTTTACTCAGAGAAATGCAGTAGTGAATGAATTTAGTAATTAATACGTATACAGCTAAAAATGATAATTATAAAATAGTTTTGAACTTACAGTTCCAGACATTTATGACTAAAAAACAAAATATTTTATATACAGTAATATGAAATTTGGAATTATAATCTATGGGTAGCTGTCAAGAGTTTGATATTTAAGAATGAACTCTTCACAAACTTGAACATGTGCAACTTTGCTTGTTGATTGTTTTTTCTTGGCAGGTGAACAAACACACAAATCAATACTTACTACACATCATGACACTTTTTTCCAAAATGTATAATTTAATACTTCATGCAAAATGATTTTGATATTGTAGATAGTTTGGACTTCATTTTGGGACTAAAAGTGGTTTTTTCCTTGTTTCTTTATAGCTCTGTGGTTCCCTTTTGATGCTTTGCAGGCTCTACCAAGTTGCAACTAATTCACTTCTGGGATGGGTCACCAGAGGAGATTCATTTAACTTTCCCACAGTTCCTGGAATGTTTATTTCAAATGATTTTCCCATAAGCACTTTATGTGTCAGAACAGATCCCTGGGCTCTAATGACTCAGAAAAGCTTACATCTGACTTTCAGCCAAACACCTTTACAAGCATATGTTTTCCCAAAGTGCCAAGTCTGGAATGGTCATGACACAAATTCATTGTGAAAATTCAATTTGTTATTCAGAATGAAGAATGGAAATAGGTCTATTAATCCATCAAAATTAATAGAAATGAAGTTTTAACTATAGTATTTTAAGGAAAGGCAAGGAAAGTTTTAGCTATATTTTCCTGGCATGGGTCAGCTTTGTACTTATTGTAAATCCTCCTCTATCCTCCCTAGATTATTTAAACTCCTTGTTGTGAATGCTGATAACAAGAACAAAACAAAATACATCACTTCCATTTATTTTCATATAACTGCTGGGAAGATGAAAAACATTCAGAAATGGTATTTTAAACCAGTGAAATAAAATAGTGTAAGAGAAATAAGCCATACTGAACTGAAAAGTATCAGTGCCATAATTTGTCCTATTTACCCATGTGTATGTATGTTAGCACACAAGCACTGCATGGATGAAAGAACTTCTAACTCAGTTTATAAATACACTTAGAACAACTTCACCTGTTGCATATACCCAGTCTACAGGATAGAGTTGTTTTTCTTGGGTTGAGAATACTACCACTGATTGCAGTGATGAGAAGCTGCAGTTAACTTGCTGGAAAAAAAGGGAATCATGCACTTTTAAACCCTCTAGTATTACTGCCAACAAATAAAAATCCTAATTACTTTATGCTGCCCCAAATTTCTAATCCAACTCTCTTTATTTTACTATTTAACTTTCTTTCTTTCTTTTTTTTTTTTTTTTTTTAGTTGTACTTTAGGCTCTGGGGTACATGCGCACATCCTGCATCCTGCAGGATTGTTGCAAAAGTGTACCATTTCATCCAGTGTTATCCCTCCCCACCCTCCCCAACCCCTGCTGTTCCTCTCCTTCCCTCCCCTCCACTCCCCTTTACCCCTGGCCTACCCCAGTGAGTGTTGTTCCCTTCCCTGTGCACAAGTGTTCTCATTGTTTTCTTATCCTACTGAACATCTTATCTCATTATTCCCCCAATGTCAGAGCCTCTTCAAATTTTGCCCTTGAACATAGTCCCTCAGAGATATGAATGGCATATGTCTATCAACCTGCGAATGCCAGGATTTCTGAAGATGCAGCTCCTCTAGATATAGCTTCCTGACAGTATTTACATTTCTTTAGAATAGGGACTAGTTCTTTTTAAAATCTGCACTTTCTGGGAAGGCGAATAAGCTCAGCAAATTTAGCTAGATATATTCTCAGCTGGATTGCCAGGGGTCCAAATTCAGGGTCCAACATGGCTATGCACTGAAGTTCACCAGTGGTTTAGCAAACAGTCTTCAAGTTATTTGGAATTTCTACTTTTATACAGTTTACAAGAGTTAAAAGATTTATATTTTCAAATAGAAATCTCATAATAGTCTTAGTAAACATGACTTTCTTAAAGATCACAAAAGCTCTAAATAAATGGTGTTTTTTGGTTAATATCCTTAGATTTATTTAATAATGGGCTTTCCTTCATAGTCTTCAAATTGTCAGCATTTGTTTAAATTTGTTATATCTATGTTTTACTATGTATCTTATTGCCGATTAAAGATTAATATTTTGAAAATAAATTCTAAGTACATCATACTGTAATTGTTGATCCATATTTCCCATGTTAGTATTTCTGAGATCAGGATGTATATCAACTTAATTGGAAAGATTTTTTAGGGGTAGTCATGATTATACATTATATAGCATCTTAAGAAGTTTTCGTTATTACTAGCTTTTTGATAAATGAAAATGTCCTATAAAAATGATCAGAATTACAAAGTGACAAAATGCAAATTTGTAACTTTTGGACAACTGAACATGCTGCTAGTGGAATGTTGGAGAAGCAGGAAAAATGTGCAAATACTGAGAATGTATAAAAAAATAAATTTTATTTAAAAAGTTACCCTAACATTTGTAAGAAGTCTGTAATGAAAATGAATTTTATGGAAACAATCTAACATTTTTATATAACACTCAATTTTTTCCCATCAATTTATTGCATTTTTCTAGGACAGAGTTGAATTATACTTTTCATTATAAGCATTCAGTTTGGCATCTAAACAAGAGGGAAAAAAACATGGGGCCATAATTTAAAGTTGTTTTCTTTTTTGTGTTAAGTTAAAAAAGTCAGTTATCTTGGAAGGATCATCAAATGAGATGAACAGTAATGAGAAATTATCTTAGAGAAAAAGCAAAATCGTATTTTTGGAAAAATTGTTTTGTCTTATGATTGTTCTTCTGTGATATTAACATCATATTATATGACAGAAAAAATCTATAATGTTTGTCAAAAAAATTGGAGTTTGATGAAACCCTCAACATACAGTGTATGAATCTGTATTTGGTATAGGGTTGAGTAAATATATTTGCCAATATATTTATATACTCAGTAAATATATTTGCCATATTTCTCTTTACAGAGAAAATCAGAAGATACAGAATTTTATTTTATTTTCTCTGTGAGCTGTAATGTGGAGAGCACTCATTTTTGTATTGATATGCCAGATATTTGTACTTCAATAAAAGTCATTGTTAGAGGAATAAATGTATTTGTGACTAACTGCAAAACCACACAATATTTTATGTAAATCACAGTTAATTATCAATTTGCTGATTTTGATTCACTTTTTAAAAATGCAAATCACCACCCTTGATTATATATGAATTCAATGTGCTTTAAAAAATAAGATTAAAACAGAGCAAGGGGATAAGAAATAACTTTGTTTTCTACACTCTAAAATCCTCTGGCCATCAAAGCAAATGCTTATAGCTGCATTTTGAAATAATCACTGAAATAAAACATCTATTTTAATTACCTTCTTAATACCAGTAAGCACCTTTTATATGATTCAGGTATATTTGAATGGCCTGAAATCTGGTGTATATGAAAGTTACACATTAGCGTACAAATGAGATCTAAATATATAATTTTAGTGTAATAACAATTAAAACATTTGAAGTACTACACCAGTACTTATTAAAAACAAGTTGTGATCTACTTAGTTTGAATTCCAAGGCTTTGATTCTTTCTCTCTCCCTTTAAGTATTTATTGGTAGTACAATATACTTTTATTAACTATAGTCACCATGTAGTACAATAGATTTCTTGAACTTATTTTTTCTATCCAACTAAAATTTTGTATCCTTTGACCCATATCTCTTCAATCCTTCCCTCCCAACTACCACAGCCTTTGGCAATCCTATTTCTACGAGATCAACTTTCTTGATTCCATACAAGAGTGAGATCACGCAGTGTTTGTCTTTCTGTATCTGGCTTCTTTCATTTAACATAATGTCGTCAAGGTTCATCTTGTCACAAATGGCAGAATATTCTTCTTTTTATGGCTAAACAGTATTCCATTGTATATATATACTTTTTTATTTGTTCATCCATTGATGGACATTTAGAATTTTTCCATATCATGGTTATTGTGAAAACCTTGCTTATTCTCTCTACTCATCAGATTTTAAAAATGATTAGATATCATTAATGTATTTAAAATTTCTAAAAATATTTACTTGAATAATAATTATTGCATAGAATCAAATGCAATTGAATTTTACACTAGTAATCCATTTCTTGATTTCCTGTTTTTTTCCATTTAAAACAATGTTCAAGATTTTGAATATTATTTGATTTTCTTCAGAGTATCTTACATTACATTTTAAGAGGTATTCAGTAAGAAAAATATTCATGGTTTTGGGGTTCATACTACTTTCATCTTTTTATTCAAGAGCTCTGTCATTTTCAAATCTCTATACTCATTTCTTTGTGATTGAAATTATCACTGGCAACTATATTACTCCTAGAGTTCAAAGCTATGAAAGTCATTATTTCATTTTTACAAGAGCAATCTAGTATATTCATAAAAGAAGTTGAGAAAGGGAAAAATAGCAAAATTTTGGACATGGGAGAGTGAGTCAATTGAAAAATTTGAATTCAGACTGAAGAGTACAGCTTCACCAATCACCTTGTGTGGTTTACCTGAAGACATAATTGCATTCAGTAGGAGTCAGGTTATTCCAAGTACTAACAGAAAAGGATTGTTGTGTATATTTGAAGTGAGCAATCTTGTGTTTGTACAGAGCAATGGCTCGAAATGTAATCTATGGACCAGCAGTGTTAGCATTATCTAGGAACTTTTAGAGAAATAAATTCTAAGCTCCCATCTTAGACCAATTGAATCAGTGCCCTGGTGGCAACACCCCAAAATCTCTGTCTTCACAAGTCTTCTGAGTAATTCTGATGCATGCTAAAGTGTATTTGCATGAATAAATTGTAAAGTTAGGAATTAATGCCAAAAGAGTGGACTTTTCCAATTGAGACTTTTGTAGGTGGTATGTCATGACCAAGGAAATAGATGGTTGATGTAGTTAAGTTGAACCCTAGAAAAAATAAACCTTACAGTAATTTATAGAGCATTCTACTCTATAATCACAGTCTATACATTTTTCTCCTCTGTGCATTGAAGATTTTCAATAATTGACCATACAGTATGCCAGAAAGGATATATACCCGGTAATGGGATTGCTGGGTCAAATAGAATTTCTATTTCTAGGTCTTTGAGGAATTGCCACACTGTCTTCCACATTGGTTGAATTAATTTGGACTCCCACCAACAGTGTAAAAGTGTTCCTAATTCTCTACATCCTCTCCAGCATCTGTTGTCTCTGGATTTTTTTAATGATAGCCATTTTAACTGGCATGAGATGGTATCTCCATGTAGATTTGATTTGCATTTCTCTAATGACCAGTGATAATGAGCATTTTTTCATATGTTTGTTGGACTCATATATGTCTTCTTTTGTAAAGTGTCTGTTCATATCCTTCGCTCACTTTTGAATAAGCTTGTTTGTTTGTTTTTCTTGTAAACCTGTTTTAGTTCTCTGTAGATTTTGGATATAAGTCCTTTATCAGATGGGTAGATTGCAACAATTATTTCCCATTCTGTTGGTTGCCGGTTCACTCTAATGATTGTTTCTTTTGCTGTGCAGAAACTCTGGAGCTTAATTAGGTCCCATTTGTCTATTTTGGCTTTTTTGCCAATGCTTTTGGTGTTTTAGTCATGAAGCCCTTGTCTATGTCTATGTCCTGAATGGTTTTGCCTAGGTTTTCTTCTAGGGTTTTTATGATGTTAGGTCTTATGTTTAAGTCCTTAATGCAACTGGAGTTAATTTTAGTGTAAGGTGTCAGGAAGGGGTCCAGTTTCTGCATATGGCTAGCCAGTTTTCCCAACACTATTTATTAAACAGGGAATCCTTTTGCCATTCCTTGTTTTTGTCAGGTTTGTCAAATATCAGATAGTTGTAGGTGTGTGGCATTACCTCCAAGGTCTCTGTTCTGTTCCATTGGTCTGTATTTCTGTTTTGGTACTAGTACCATCCTGTTTTGATTACTGTAGCTTTGTAGTATAGTTTGAAGTCAGGTAATGTGATGCCTCCAGCTTTGTTCTTTTTGCTTAGAATTGACTTGGCTATGTGGACTCTTTTTTGGTTCCATATGAAGTTTAAGGTGTTTTTTCCCAGTTCTGTGAAGAAGGTCATTGGTAGCTTCATGGGGATAGCATTGAATCTATAAATTACTTTGGGCAGTATGGCTATTTTCATGGTATTGATTCTTCCTAACCGAGAGCATGGAATGTTTCTCCATCTGTTTGTATCCTCTCTTATTTTCTTGAGCAGTGGTTTGTAGTTCTCCTTGAAGAGGTCCTTTACATCCTTTGTTAGTTGTATTCCTAAGTATTTTATTCTCTCTGTAGCAGTTGTGAATGTCAGTTCGTTCTTGGTTTGGCTGTCTTTTAGTCTGTTATTGGTGTATAGAAATGCTTGTGATTTTTGCCCATTGATTTTGTATCCTGAAACTTTGCTGAAGTTGCTTATCAGTTTAAGGAGATTTGGGGCTCAGATGATAGGGTCTTCTAAATATACAATCATGTCATCTGCAAATAGCACAAATCTGTTATAACCTGTAGCTTCCCTGTCACTTCTCTGGCTCCACTTTCCTGCTAAGCTTTGTTTCTTAATTAAAATCTTCTGCCACTGCCATAGCTACTGCTGCTACTGGAACCACCATATCCACCTTGGTTTTGTGGTTTGGCAAAGTATTGGTTGCCACCACCATAGGGGCCACAGCTTCTGCCTCAAAGTTTCCTCCCTTCATGGGTCCCAAATTTGAAGACTGATTGTTTTAATTGCCAAAATCATTGTAGCTTCCACCACCTCTGATATTGTTTCCATTACCACCGCCAGAGCCACCTCCATCTCTGTTGTTATAGCTATTAACAGCTGCCACTCCCACCATAGCCACTGTCCTGGTTTCCATAACCCTGTCCACCACTTCCATAGCCTCTGCTTCCTCCAGAATAACCAGGGCCCGCTCCTCCATAACCACCATATTACCAAATCCATTATAGCCATCCCCACTGCCACCAAATCCACCACCACAACTGCTGCCACCAAAGCCACCATGACCACTGAAGTTTCCTCCATGACCAAAGTGGTCATTCCCACCAAAACCACCTCTACTACCACCACCAAAGTTTCCAGAACCACTTTGACCTTGTTGACTGGATGAAGAACTAGCCATCTCTCACTTTGACAGGGCTTTCCTAACTTCACAGTTGTGGCCATTCACAGTATGGTATTTCTGAGTGACAATCCTATCCACAGGGTCATGGTTGTCAAAGGTTACAAAGGCAAAGCCCCTTTTCTTGCTGCTGCCTCTGTCATTATTTCAATCACTTCAATTTTTCCATGCTGTTCAAACTAATCTCTTAGGTGTTGTTCTTCAGTGTCTTCTTTAATGCCACCAACAATTTTTTTTTCACAGTTAAGTGGGCACCTGGTCTTTTAGACTCTTATCTTGAGACAGCTTTCTTTGATTCCACAACTCTTCCATCCACTTTGTGTGGCCTTGCATTCATGGCTGCATCCACCTCCTTCGCAGTTGCATAAGTGACTAACCCAAAGTCCCTGGAGTGCTTGATGCTTGGATCTCTCATTACCACACAGTCTGTGAGTGTTCCCCATTGCTCAAAATGGCTCCTTAGGCTCTCATTGGTTGTTTCAAAGCTCAACCCTCCAATGAAGAACTTCCTCAGCTGTTCCGGCTCTTTAGGAGACTCTGACTTATACGTGATGGCAGGGAGAAGACAGACTTTAACGATACTTCTTCAGCAGCATCCATGGGACTGCCTATCTCTTTTGTTAGGTCAAGTAGTATTTGTTTTATGAATCTGGGTGTTCCTGTGTTGAATGCATACATATTGAGAACTGTTGTATTTTCTTGTTGAGATGATCCCTTTATCATTATATAATTATTCCCTTTGTCATTTTTTAAACTCTTGTTGTCTTAACTCAGTATTATCTGGTATAAGTATAGCTACTCCTGCTCATATTATGTTTCAATTTGCATAGAATATATATTTAAAACCTTTAATTTTGAGTCTGTAAATGTCTGTACCAGTTAGGTACATTTCTTCTATCCATTGTATAATGGGATTTTCTTCTTTTATCCATTCTTCCAGCCTCTATCTTTAAAGTGAAGCATTTATTGCATTTGTGTTCAAGGTTAGTATTGATTTGTGAGGTTTTGTTTCTGTTATAATGTTAAGTATTATCAAGTTGCTTTACAATATAAGTTGTGAAATTGCTTCCTTTAAGACCTGCAAGTTTTACATATTCGTATGTTTTTATGATGATGAGTATCATCATTATTTCTGTGTTTAGAAATCCTTTGAACATTTCTTTTTTAACCTGCCTATTGTTGACAAATTCTATCAGTGTTTGCTTGTCTGGGAAAGACTTTATATCTCTTTCATTTATGAAGCTTAGTTTAGCAAAAATTTTTCACTGAGATGTTATTTTTCTTTAAGAAGATTGGAAATAGTACCTCAATGTCTTCGGGCTTGTAAGGTTTCTACTGAGTTTTCCTTTGTTTGTCTGATTGGATTTGCTTCAGAGGTAATTTGACATTTTTCTAACTGCTCTTAAGATTTTTTTCCTTTACATTTGCTTAGACTGTATGATGACTATGTGTTTTGGTGATATTCATGTTCTAAAGTACTCTTCAAGTAATCTCCAAGCTTCTTCTGTATTTGGATGCCCACAAATCAGGCAAGAACAGGAAAGTTTTCTGAAAAATTTCCTCAAATATGTTTCTAAACATTTTACTTTTTGTACTTCTCCATCAGGAATGCCTATTATTAATAGTTTTTGTCACTTTACATAATCTCATAGTTCTCATATTTCTTGTTTATATTTTAATTTTTTTTTAAGTTTTGTATGACTAGGTTAATTAAAAAGATCAGTCTTCACACTATTATTTTCTCTGATTATTCTATACTTTTGTTAAAGCTTTCAACTTTATTTTTACATTTCTTCAGTAAGTTTTTTCACTTCCCGAAGTTCTCTTTCTTTCTTTTTTTAAAATATCATTCTCTTCTTTTATATTCTGAATTTTTTTAATTTTTCTGATTTTTTTTGTGTTGCTTTTCAACTTTATTTTGGATATCACTGAGTTTCCTTATGATCCATATTTTGAATTGTTTACCATCATTTCATAACTTTCTTTTCAGTTAGGATACATCATAGAGAGCTAGTTAGGATACATTGTAGAGAGCTAGTATACCTTTGGGGGTATTGCAAAAATATGTTTGCTTATACTTCCAGAATTGTTTGTCTGGTGTCTTCTCATCTAGATTAGCTATCTTGTTGATATTCTAAATTTACTTTTATTTGTATGAGATTACCCTTACCTTGAGAATGTGACTATAATATATGTTATGTAGTATCCTTAAACTTTGGTTCTGGGTGCTTTCTGTGGCAAAGACCGTGTATTTCTTGGTTATAGATACTCTTTTTATGGTGGCTCTTAAATGCTGGTCATAAGTGCTGTCTACTGATTCCTGTGGTACTGAGACAGCAGAGGTCTCAGGAAGCTTATCTTGTTCTCCAGTTCTGGGCAGTTTTGCCAGATTTTCTATTGAATTGTGCACTTGATCCTCCATGCCAGTAGGTAGCACTAATGGATAAAAGCTGACTGTGACTGACAGAAGTGTTTATATGCTTGATCTTTGTTTACTATGAGAAGCTGTCTTTTACCTCAGGCAATGAACTACTCTATGGAATGGACTAACATCAAGATATTTCTCTTCTACAGAGAAAACAGAAGCCTTGTACACTGTTGGTGGGAGTGTAAGTTAATAAAACCACTTGGAGAACAGCTTGAAGGTTCCTCAAAAAATTAGAAATAGAACTACCATATTATCAGCAACCACCCCACTGCTAGGTATATACCCAAAAGAAAGGGAATTAGTATATCAAAGAGATAACTGCACTCCTATGTTTATTGCAGCACTATCCACAATAGCCAAGATTTGGAAGCAACTTAAGTGTCCATCAGTAGATGAAATGATAAAGAAAATGTGGTACATATGCACAAAGATACATATGTACCACATATGTACCATTTTCAAGAATTAGAAAATGACATGATCTAATTCTTACTTATGATTATTCAATCATAAGAATTAGATCATGTCATTTTCAACAACATAAATGGAACTGGAGCTCATTATGTTAAGTTAAAATTAACCAGACGCAGAAAGGCGAATATCATATGCTCTTTCTTATTTGTGGGAGCTAAAAATTAATACAGTTGAATTCATGGAGATAAAGAGTAGAATGATGATTACCTGATGTTGGGAAGGGTAGTAGAGGTGGAGAAATGGAGATGGTTAATAGGTACAAAAGTATAGTTAGATCAAGTGAATATGATCTATCTTTGATAAAGCAACAGGATGACTACAGTAAACAATAATCTGTCATACAGAATTTAAATAACTAAAACAGAGTAATTAAATTGTTCATAACACAAAGTATGATGCTTGAGGTAACAGATACTTAAGTTACTTTGATGCGATCATTGACATTGCATGCCTGCATCAAAATATTTTATATACTGTATAAATATATAAACCAACTATGTACCCACAAAAATTAAGTTTAAAAATTTAGAATATTTAATTGCATAAAAATACCTTCACACTATGTGGTTAAAATTAAAAATAGTTGATAAAATTGATTGCTAGTTAACAACAAAAAGTATAAAGGCATGGTTTTAGTGAACTGTGGAGTGTCCAACTGCTTGCTGATTCCTCATCTAGAGTAACACGTTTATATGTGGTACAATTACCTGCCATAATTAAACCCATATATCTTGGACACTTTCCTCATCCCTTGTTGCAATTTCGCCAAACTTGCATCAAAAATTCTTCAAATATTTTATGTAAAAATTAGTTCAATTTTGTAAAAACTTTACTAATTACCACGTGTCTTCATTTTTAATAAAAAACATCCCAAGTTGTTCTGACAGGTAGATAAGTCTTTGTGGAATGCATAAGAAAAAGAAATGTATGATCGACCCCATCAGTATATTTCTAATGAGATGGGAAGACAGCAACTGTAGAAAAATGCTTTAATTTTTACCACTAAAAAGTCAATGAATTCTTATACATTTAAAATAGTTTTACCCTAAAACATATTATAGACATTACATTTTATCAATGAGCTTACAGTCAAGTAACAATACAATACCTGAGAGGTAGATAACAGCATATGTAGCTACCTTTCAACTGCCACCTTTGACATAAGGCAGAAAACTGTAGTTTTAGTGAATTATTGACAGAAAACAAATAAAATTATGAACAATCCACCCACCCCCTTTGGTAGTATGGACCAAAAAAAATTGAATTGCACATTTACTATTAGGATATATATATTAATAATTATTATTCCTAAAATTCAACAAGGCTAATCTAAGTTCAAAAGAAAATACGTAAAATATTCACATGAATAACATACTAAATTCTATATCTAAGCCCTTTGCTCCAAAGGAAAGCAAGTGATTTAAAGACTTAAAATACAGTTTTTACATAAATATTGGGGTCTGGTCAATGAATCAACTCAAATTGTCTAATGAGTTTAGTAATCTTAAGAGAGATTAATTAGGTTGGTACTTATTCATTATGAATTAAGAAATTCATGAGTGATAAATTATTTTGTTAGCAGATAATGGTGTTTGACAATTGGTTATAAAATCTTATAGTATTTAATACAACAAAATTAATTATGCACAGCTGTTCTGCTCATAATGTATGAGAGTAATTTCATTGAAAAGCTGTATCTTTTGTTCAAAGCAGGGAAGTTGACTGTGTAAAGATCTATTATATATTAAGAAATATAAAATTAGTTTCTTACTTGCTGATAAACTAGTTTTAAAAGGATGAGACATTTTTCTTGGTGAAGCACCAGATAATTCTCTAAAATATTACAATGCTAATTTGAGTACTATAACCCTGGTTCACATTATTATGGAGCAATACATATAATTTAAATTATTATAAAATATATTATTGTGAATTGTGAGTTTAAGTGTAACTCAACTCTGAAAGAAAAAGAAAATTCACTATAAACAAAATAATTAAATCAATTACCTGGTAAGCTTAATTATATATTTAGATTGGGCAGTCAGAATTTTTCTATTTGATATTCCCCTACTCTGCCACTCTTCTGAGTCTTCAGTGTCTGTCATCCTACACTCTGTGTTCATGTGGACCCATTGTTTAATTCACACTTACAAGTGAGAATGTGGGATATTTGACTTTCTTTTTCTAAGTTGTTTCACATAAGCTAATGGGTTTCATTTTCATCTACGTTGCTGCCAAATAAATGACTTCATTTTTTTTAAGGCCAACTCTTATTACATGGTGCTAATCTACCACACTTTCTTTATTTAATCTACCATTCATGGGCACCCAGGTTGATTTTATGTCTTTGCTACTATGAACAGTGCTGTGATTAATATATGAGTTTGCGTCTCTTTGGTAAAACAATTTATTTATTTATGAAATAATCTCATACCTAGAAAACCCTAAAGACTCATCCAAAAAACTCTTCGATTTGGTAAATAAATTCAGTAAAATTTTAGGAAACAAAATCAATGTCTGCCTTTTTCTGAAATTCAGCTATTCGTGTAGGTGTGAAGTTGTATAGCACTGTGATTTTAATTTGTGTTTCCCTAGTGATTCATGATACTGAGCATCTTTTCGTGTGCTTTTGTCCACTTGTCTTTATTCCAAGGGAACAGAGAATGTTTTTATAAAGATATTTTTAAATCTGCAGAACACTTTTAGTAGAATTGTCATATTTACAATTGTTTTCATATGTGGCTATATTGGGCTTGCCAGGGTTTTGCGGAAGATTTTTGTATATACATTAATAAAAAGTATTGGTCTATGGTTTTCTTTACTTGTGACATGTTTGCTGCTTTGTGTATTCCATTAATACACAAAGTCTTATTGAATTAGTTGGTAGATGTTAATTCTTTAAAGCTTGATAAAGTTTATCAGTGAAGCCTTCTAGCCTTGGCTACTCTTTGTTAGATTTTTAAAATACCATTTGTTATCTTTACATGTTATGTATCAATTTAGATTTTATAGTTCTTCAATAAATTTTACCAATTTATACTTAAAAATTCGCCATTTTAAGTATTCTAACTTGTTGGTATATAACTGTTTATAGTATTCTTTGATAGTACTTTTTCTTTCTGTAATGTTGGTGGTTGTGTCTAGTCTTTTCATTTCTACTTTTACTAAATTAAGTCTACTGGCTTTTTTTGGGTCAGACTAGATGAAATTTGTCATCATAAATTTTTATAAGGTTGAACTTAACATTTGTATTTTTGCTTTATGTTTATTTTTTGTTTTCATTGATTTTTGAATTTTTCTTATTCTCAGTTTGGGTGACTTTACCCTAATCTTTATTATGCCTTTCTTTTGCTTAGTTGAAGCTCTGTTTACTCTTTTTACTTAGCATTCTGTGATGAAAAATTAGGTTATTGATCTTATATTTTTGTTCTTTCTTAACACAGAGATTTGATTAATATATATCCCTCTAAGCATTGCTTTAGATACAAGCCATAAACTTGGGGAGATAAAATATTGGCTTAATTCATCTGAAAGTATTTTCTAGCTTCACTTTTGATTTTCTCTTTGACCCACTAGTATTTAATAATGTACTGCTTACATTACGAATCATCAGATAAATGCAAATTAAAACTATAGTTAGATACCACGTCACATGAGTCAGAATGGCTACTATATAAAGATAAAAACAACAACAACAATAACAACAAAAAAACATGCTGCTGAGGTTTCAAAGAAGAGGGAACACTTAAACATTGCTGGTAGGACTGTAAATTAGTTTAGCCATTGCAGAAAATAGTTTGATGATATCTTAAAGGACTTAAAAGAGAATTACCGTTTGACCCAGCATTTCCATTACTGGATATCTCCCCAAAGAAACATAACTCATTCTACCATAAAGAAAAATGCATGCATATGTTTATTGCAGCACTGCTCCCAATAGCAAATATATGGAATCAACCTGAATGCTCATCAATGGTAGACTGGATAAAGACAATGCAGCATATCTACATCATGGAATACTATGCAGTCATAACAAAGGATGATATTATTTCCCTTACAGCAACAGGGGAGGAGCTTGAGGTTATTATTCTACATGAATAAAAGGGGAACAGAAAACCAAATACCACATGTTCTCACTTATAAGTGGGAGCTAAATACTGAGTACATATGTATATTAGTCCATTCTCATGCTGCTGTGAAGAAATATCTGAGACTGGGTAATTTATAAAAACAAGAGGTTTAATTTACTCACAGTTTTGCATAGCTTGAGAGGCCTCAGGAAACTTACAATTATGGCAGAAAGCACCTCCTTAAAGACTGGCGGAAGAGCAAATGTGTGCATGCAGGAAAAATGACAGATACTTATAAAACCATCAGATCTCACTCATGAGATTATTAGCACAAGAACAACATGGGACAAAAGTGCCCCCCATTGATTTAATTACCTCCACCTGGTCCCAACCTTGACACACGGGATTACGGAGAATACAATTCAAGGTTATATTTGGGTGGGGACACAGAGCAAAACTATATCAGTATGGACACAATAAAGGAAATAACAGTCACCAAAGACTGTTTGACAGAGAAGGGTGTAAGAAAGGTGAGGATAGGAAAACTACCTATTGAGTAAATGCTTATTACCTAGGTGACAAAATAATCTGTAAACCAAGCCTCTGAGACATGTAATTTATCTATTTAACAAGCCTGAATATGTACACCTGAACGTAACATAGAAGTTTAAAACTAGTACACTCACATAATTATAAATTCTCAAATTTCCTTCTGTTAATATTTTAAAACTTAATTTAAATTTCTAATTAAATTTAACTTTGATCAAAGAACAGACTTCTTTTGTGGCATGCCTATATTTTACCCTGGAGAATGTTCCACCTGTGATTGAGAAAAATAAGTATTCTGCTACTGTTTGGTGATTTTTCTATGCATGTCTATCAGATCTAGTTGGTTATTAGTGTTATTTAAGTCTATTTTCTTGTTAATGATTTTGCATCTAACTATTATTAAAAGTGAGATATATTTTTCTGTTCTCACCCTGCTACAAAGACATACCTAAGACTGGGTAATTTATAAAAAACAGAGATTTAATTGGATCATGGTTCCACAGGACATACAGAAAGCATGATAGCTCTGGGTTAGCCTCAGGAAACTTTCAATTCTAGTGGAAAGTGAATGAGAAGCAGGCATATTTTTCATGACTGAAACAGGAGGCAGAGAGGAGAGAGATGCTACACACTTTTAATCAATCACATATAGCGAAAACTCAGTATCACGAGAATACCTTCCACCAGGCCCCAGCTCCAACACTGAAAATTAAAATTAGACATGATATTTGAATAGGGACATAGATACAAATCACATTATTTCATTCCAACTTTTCCCAACTCTCATTTTCTTCTCACATTGCAAAATATAATCACATTATTCCCAACAGTCCCCCAAAGTCTTAATTTATTCCAACAGGAACTCAAAAGTCCACAGTCCAAAGTCTCATCTGAGACAAGTATCCCCCACTCTGAGTCTATATAAAAAAAAAAAAAGTTAGTTACTTTCAAGATACAATGGAAATACAGGTTTGGGTAAATACTACTATTCTGAGAGGGTCCAAAGAAAGGGGCTACAGGCCCCATGCAAGTCAGAAACCCAGCAGGAGCACAACTGATACCAATCTCCAAGATGTACACAGACACAGCCATATAGAGCAGAAGCACAAGGGACAAAAGTTAACCTTGAGATAAATACTGAAAATTAAGCTATCTTAACAAAGAGTCAACTCCTTGGAAGCGAGGCTTGAAATAAAATCATACTCATCTGGCCATCTGAAATACTAAGCAAAACCATGCATACATTCTCTCAGTACAGATCATAGAGGAGACTTACATTCTGTGAGTTTCTGGATTAATATGGGCATTATGAATGGGATTCTGTGCCACTCCCCTCCCCCATAAATTTATAGGTTGAATTCCTAACCCCTAGCACTTCAGAAAGAGTGCTAGTAAGTGTAATCCTGTGTGTAATTATGAGACAGTATTATTGCATGGTTATTCTCCTTTATTAGTGATTTTAAAAGCTATTTGATAAAATAATATGTACATTATTGTAATGTTTGGAAAATGATACGTAGAAATGCAATAAGCTACTCTTGACAATATCTACATGAGATGGTTAGGAATGAAACCGTGTTGGAATTGGTAAATGACCAGCCACCTTCCATTTACAGAACTGAAATGTGTGCATTTTAGTTCTATAAACACCATTTTTATTAGAAGTACCGTATTATTAAGTGAAGGTTGCTTTCTCAGCAGAAGAAATACAGGCTTTTATGCACCTGCTCCTAGACACTGGTGCCTGTTTGTCCACAGTCTAGCAACGATCAGCAGAGTGAAGCTGATAAAGCCAACTCACTGCTAAAATGCTGTGGCGACAGCCAGATGTTTACTGTCTCCATGTCATGGTTTCTTTTCTTTTTTTTTTTTATTTTCTGTTTAGTTTAAAGATAACTTTATAGGCAGCATGTAAAGGGAGGATCAGCTCTCAAAGTCCCACCTGGTCATTTATGTCAAGGTCATATAGACATTTCATTCATCTGGCAGTCCAAACTTCACTACAGGGAAAGTCTGTAATAGGATTATGCTATTGCTCCTTTGGCTGGCATCATAGGCAGATATGGGGACTATTCAAACTGAGATTCTTGAGAGCAAGGGGTGGACGATAAGTTTAGTGATCATTACTGAACTATGATGCTGGAACTCAAACTCATGAATTGCTGCCTCCCACATGGATTCTGACCTTGAACTAGTAACTGGCCTTGGCTAATGAAACAGCAAATATATTGTAAGTAAAAGCTTGTTAAATACCTTTCACCACTTGCACATTGGAACTCTTTTTTAATGTTGATGATATTTAACTTTTTTGTCTTTTTTGAGACAGAATATCGTTGTGTCACACAGGCTGTGTGTGCAGTGGCATGATCATGGCAGCCTCAAACTCCCAGGCTCAGGTGATCCTCCTACCTCAGCCTGCCACATAGGTAGGACTACATGAACATGCCACCATGCTGGGCTAATTTTTGTATTTTTTGTAGAGACAGATGGGGTTTCACCATATTTCTCAGTCTGGTCTGGAAGTCTGGGATTAAGCACCCCACCCACCTTGGCCTCCCAAAGCACTGGGATTATAGGTATGAGCCACTGCACCAGACTGGCTTTAAGGCTTTTGAATGGAAGTCCAATAAGTCAAGATACCACAGGGAGGAACAGAGAAAGGAACAGAGAAAAAAGAAAGAAGGGGATTGAGGGATGTGAGAGAGAGAGAGAGAGAGAGAGAGAGAGAGAAATATCCTAGGCTTTCAGCCATCCTAAGATACAGGTTTCTGAGTGAGGTCATCTTGCAATTCCAGCACAAGCCACTATCCAACTGCATCTGCATAAATGTGAGCCCAGCAAAAGAACTAATCAATCCCCCAAAAATCATAAGGAATGAGAAAAACAAAACAAATTTTATTTTTATCCGTTAAACTTTGGAGTGGTTTGTTACACAAACAGACAACAGCAAGAGTGTTATTCTTGAAACTTCAATGTGCATTTAAATACCCTGGGTATGTTGATGAATTTTAAAATCTGACTCGGTGATCTGAGGTCACAGCGAGAGAGTCTACATTTCCTACTAACTCCCACTTGATGCCAGCGATGCTGCTCTGAAGCCCACACAGTGAGTCACAGTTCTACAAAATCAACACTTTGTTGTTCATTTTTTCTCAGACCACTTCTAAGAATCTCTTCTCATTTAAACTCAAATAAATTCTCTCGTTTTAAAGTTCTCCTTATCAAGGCAATAAGCATGATAAACATGCCATTCTAGTAACATGTGCGGGCAAAGATACTATTAAGTCATGTGCATTTATGTAACCAATATTTTGGGGCCTGGCCTGGAGGAAATCACCTTTGGGGATGTAATTTCCTTTAATGTTTTTTTGTTTGATTGTTTATTTTGGGACCGAGTCTTGCTCTATCGCCCAGGCTGGAGTGCAGTGGTGCGATCTTGGATCACTGAAACCTCTGCCTCCAAGTTCAAGCCATTCTCCTGCCTCAGCCTCTCATGTAGCTGGGATTACAGGTGTGTGCCACCACACTTGACCAACTTTTGTATTTTTAGTAGAGACAGGGCTTTACCCTGTTGGCCAGTCTGGTCTTTAACATTCGACCTCAAGTGATCCGCTCACCCTGGCCTCCGAAAATGCTGGGATTACAGGTATGATCCACCGTGTCTGGCCTCCCTTGAATGTTCAAATATAATAGTTATATCTCTACTGCTTAATCACCTAGGATGATCCTTGGAAAAGTTGCATCCCTCTTGTGTTATTTCTTACAATGTTTTCTGCTGTGTAATTCTGCTATGTGATTGGCGCCAACAAATTTGGAATCTTTGTATGCTACTTGACTGTACACTGGACGGTCATTCTGTTGTTTTTCTTTCCTCTACAAGCTGTACAAGCTGTTTTGTATGCCAGAAAACTCTTGCTGAAGTTTTGGACGAACAGAATTCAGGGCGCGCTGTAATACAATCAACAACTTAAAACTGAAGGGTATACATTTTGCTCACAGGTTTTCCTTGTTTGTTTGGTTGGCCCTTGCCTACCTTAAGCCCTCAGTTACTGTCATTTTCATTCTTCTTTCCTGCATAAGGCATTCATTAATCTCTATCCCTAACATTGCTTTTACTTTTTTCAGCAGATTAATTTTGTTTTTGACTGTTCATACGCATTGGGATCTTGATCTAAATGTGTTGATCTGAAACTTGCGATGGCATTCTGCTGAATTTTCTGTGGCTTGGCATTTAAAACAGTCCTGTATATAATGATAATAAAGCTGTGTAAATAGAATGCTGCTTTGAAAAAGTTCACTTTTGTTAGAACTACTGAAAATATGCAATTTTAGGAATATTAAGTGGACTAATTGCAGGGTTACAGTGGGAGAAATAGTCAAAGAAAAATATGCCTTCCTTTTCTGTTTCTAGACTCTGAACACCTTCACAACCTATGACTTTTTCCTATGTCCAGAATTCTTGTCTCTCTTACAATAACTGATGAGCTGAAAATTTCTGCATTCATTTCTGCCTTATTTTTCCAAGTCATTATTTTGTGATAATATTAAGGAGAAGTTTAATAAATTATTAGAGGAAACCAGAATCATTACATTCTGACTACTGCCTAATATTAAGCTTTATTGTTATTCCTAAGCGCCAAATCCAAATTTTTAACATGGTCTTGTTGACAGATTCTGCCACCTGCAGCAGAGTACCTGATACATTAAAGGATACTTTTGACAGTTCTCCTTCTAGGTCACAGCTTGAAAAGTCTCTTCTTGCTGATACGGTTCTTATTGTCATAACTGTTATCAATCAGCCTAAACGCTATACTTTTAGTATGCCTGTAAAATCTATGTGCTTGTAAAACTATTCTTAGCATAAATTTTGACTTAATTTAGTTAATTATTCCAACAAAACTCTGATTTATGTTATTATTCTGACTTTATGAAAGAAGAAACTGAGATACAAATACTGTAAGTAATATTTTCAGGTTAACATCATCTAAAGTTTGGAAATGAATAAATGTGTGTGCATAAACACATGTAAATTTATATAGATAAACATATAAAAATAAACATGGATTATACATATTAAAAATCAATATATCTTTATCTTACTTTGAATGTATAACAATTTAACTAGAAGCTTGGCTAAAAGGTACATTGCTCAAATATATAAAAATTAATTAAATATTTAGATGTATTTATAATGTAATTTCTGTCCATATTAAAATGATTTTAGGAACTGCAGTTCTGCACAGTCATACGTAAATAATCATGTATCATCTTCATAAGAGGGGCTATGAAATGGTGAAAGTATGAAACCATGACTTGTAAAAGACAGGCAATTGTTTAAAATAAAGTTTTTATGAAGTTACCTTGAATTCAAAATTAGGGTTCTTAGACATTACCTAAGGGTATATTTTTCCACCACCATTTCAGAATTTACATTTTTTATTTTCATTAAAGCCGAGGTAGAAAAATAAATGGAAATTGTCATGAAAGAGAATTTTTTATATTGGAAATGAGTAGAACTCATTTATAAACACCACTCACATAAAAAGAAATAGTTCCAGGATAAAACACCATGCAAAACCATTTTGGCAAAACAACTGATACATGTTATCATGACTATATGTCTCACTTTTCCCAGAATAGACTCAATTTCTAGTTCCTCTTCTTCTATTATTTTTAGTAGTATTCCTTTTATTTCTTAGAAAAGTCCAGGATTAGATGATAAAAGCCATTCTGTAAATATTGAACAGTGTACATCAACTTTGATTAAGTTTATAAATGCATAAAATATAAATATGATCTTGTTATCAGAAAATAACCATTCTAGTTATTTACAGAGTGATAAAATAATAATATGGGACTTGGAAAAGGAAATTACTAGATCAGGAAAAGGAAATTACTACATCAGGATCAGAAATTGCAAGAAAAATAATCCTGAACTAAGAAAAAACCCAGTAGCCTTTAAATATGTCCTGGTGGGAGGGTTGAGTTACTGAAACCTATGTTTATTTTCCTATACTAAGCATACTCTTTCATTTATTTAGTTTTTCTAACGTCTCTCTGATTTAGATTATATTACTATCCAATTCATTGAAGGAAAAATTAAGACACAAAAATTTTAAGTAATTTTGGCTTACATAGGCCAAATTTTTGAAATACAAATGCTTGTGGCTCTACATTCACATGTATACACATACACACATATATATGGACATTTACATATAAACATACATATAATACATGTTACAGATATACATACATATAATACATATTATAGACATACATAAATGTATATATGTGTGTGTATGTATTGTGTATACATATGTATTAAATGTGTGTACACATATGCATTTAGGGATCTGGAATTTAAAGGAGAAAAGTCAGGGATTTTAAGTTGGATACACATGAGCCTTTGATTCTGCCTTAGCTTTCTGTTCTTCAACAAAGTTTGTATTTTGCATAATCTTCAGCATTTAGTAACATTTAAAACATAGTAATCTGACATACCTGGTACATTGCAATCATTCAACAAATTTCAACTGACATTTTTTGTGATTTTCAAAGTGATGCAAGATCAATAAATAACATCTATTCAATAACTCAGACTTAATAATATTAAAAAACACATATAATATTTATTTAATGTCTCATCGAGAACTACATACACTCTCTTATTCATAGAAACTATTTAGTCATGGGCAATGGTGTGAAAAAGAAAACTTCACTGATAAGGAAGACTGAGTTCAGAAGGAGAAGGGCCAAGATATCCTATAAAGAGTGAAGTGGCAAAAATAAGACATTTGAAGGGAACTGTGAAAGCCTCAAATAAACAAACATAGTGGGGTTAATTCAGCAATTGGGTTTCATGTATTGATTCCCCCAGAGGCCATTCAGTTAATTACAATCTTATCTAAGTGTAGATGAACTTTAAAATCATTATTGGATTCTTATTTTTACCTTAGTCTGTTTATAAAACTGTGTTGAAGATGCTGATTGGTCAAATTTTACATCAGGCTTTAATACATAAATGGTTCAGCTATAGCATTTCAAAACAAAACTTTAAAGTTATCAGAAATTTGGAAAGTCTATTATTCCTGTAGAAACAATTCTTTCAGAGATATACATGTATTTCCTTCAACTATAGTTAAATTTTCATATATAACTATCTTATCAATATTAGATCCCCCATATTCTAATTTATTATGCTTCAATGCATTTCACTTCTGTGTTTAAACCTAACAAGATATTTTTAAAATTTTATACCTGAGTTTACATTTGTATATTAAAATGATCTCTTTAATATTTTATGTTAAAGTATCAGAAAGTCCTAAAAATATAAAGATATTTGCTGAAATGTTTATTCAAAACTATGAGAATAATCAAATGACTAAAACAATCAGAAATAAATGAATAAAATGATACAACTGGTATCTCTGTATACTGATGTACAAACTCTGAAGTGTCTTCATTCTAGTCATCAGAGAACAATTATATATTTTAAAACAGATATATAAATCAAATTGTGTAAATTATAACTTATCAGTAAAAAGAAAATTAAATTTATTGTTATTAGAATTTACTTAGATTTTTCTGAGGTCAGACTATATAAGAAGAAAATTCTAATAATGCATTATCTAACTTTGCAGCTATCTTCTTTATCAAAAAATCTACTTCATTTCCTTTCATCAGTTAGAAAAACCAGATAGCATGTAATTAAAGAGATGTTCCAGGATCTTTCTTTGAAGGTAATGTAAATATCATATTATCTGTGAATCTGTGTGGTAGGTTTTGATCTGATTGCAATTCATGGTCTAATACATAAAAATTAAATGTGCACTAATAGACATGTAGGACAATCAAATAAACTAATTTTATTGGTATAATCATTGAATCAATTAAGATAATTTCAGTTTGAAATAGAAAAGATTAACACATTATAAATGCATTTCTTTAACTTTTCATAAAATAAGTTTTCATATCTGGCCAAACTGAGCTTCATAAATGGAGAAATAAAATCCTCTATGGACAAGCAATTGCTGAGAGTTCATCACCACCAGGACTGCCTTACAAGTGCTCCTGAATGAAGTACTAAACATGGAAAGAGACAACCCGCACCAGCCAATGCAAAAACACACTAAAATGGTAAAGACCATTAAAACAATGAAGAAACTGCATCAGTTAACAGGCAAAACTACCAGCTAGCATCAAAATGGTAGGATCAAATTCACTAACAATATTATCCTTAAATGTATATGGGCTAAAGCCCCAATCAAAAGACACAGACTGGCAAACTGGATAAAAAGTCAAGACTCATTGGTGTGCTGTATTCAGGAAACCCATCTCACATGCAAAGACACACATAGACTCAAAGGAATGGAAGAAGATTTACTAAGCAAATGGAGAGCAACAAAAAAGGAGGGATTGCAATCCTAATCTCTGGCAAAAGGGACTTTAAACCAACAAAGATTAAAAGAGAAAAAGAAGAGCATTACATAATGGTAAAAGGATCAATGAAACAAGAAGAGCTAACTATCCTAAATATCTATGCACCCAACACAGGAGCATCTAGATACATAAAGCAAGTTCAAACGACCTCCAAAGAGACTTAGACAAAGTAATTAATAGCCTACCAACCAAAAAAAGTCCAGGACCAGACAGTTTCACAGCCAAATTCTACCAGATGAACAAAGAGAAGCTGGTACAAATCCATCTGAAACTATTCCAAGCAATACAAAAAGAGAGAATCCTCCCTAACTTATTTTGCAAGACCAACATCATCCTGATACCAAAACCTGGCAGAGACATAACTAAAAATGAAAATTTCAGGCCAATGCTCATGATGAATATCAATGCAAAAATCTTCAATAAAATACTGGTAAACTGAATGCAACAACACCTCAAAAAGCTTATGCATCACAATCAAGTAGGCTTCATCCTGGGGATGCAAGCCTGCGTTCAACATAAGCAAATCTATAAACATAATCCATCACATAAAGAGAAACAAAGACAAAAACCACAAGATTATCTCAACAGATGCAGAAAAAGCCTTTGACAAAATTCAACAGCCCTTCATACTAAAACTCTCAATAAACTAAGTATCGATCTAACGTATCTCAAATAATAAAAGCTATTTATGACAAACCCACAGCAACATCATACTGAATGGGCAAAAACTGGTAACATTTCCTTTGAAAACTGGCACTAGACAAGGGTGCCCTCTCTTGCCATTCCTATTCAACATAGTATTGGAAGTTTTAGTCAGAGCAATCAGGCAAGGAAAAGAAATAAAGGGCATTCAGTTAGGAAAAGAGGAAGTCAAATTGTTTCTATTTGCAGATGACATGATTGTATATTTAGAAAACCCCATTGTCTCAGCCCAAAATCTTCTTAAGAAGCTAAGCAACTTCAGCAAAGTCTCAGCAAACAAAATCAATGTGCAAAAATCACAAGCATTCCTATACACCAATAACAGACAAAGAGAGAGCCAAATCAAGAGCAAACTCCCATTCACAATTGCCACAAAGATAATAAATACTTAGGAATAAAACTAACAAAGGATGTGAAGAACCTCTTTAAGGAGAACTACAAACAACTGCTCAAGGAAATAAGAGAGGACACAAACAGATGGAAAATCATTCCATGCTCCTGGTTAGGAAGAATAAATATCATGAAAATGGCCATATTGCCCAAAGTAATTTATACACTCAATACTATCCCCATCAAGCTACCATTAACCTTCTTCACTGAACTGGAAAAAAAAATCATGTTAGACGTCATATGAAACCAAAAAAGAGCCCACATAGCCAAGACAATCATAAGCAAAAAGAAACAAGCATAAGCAAAAAGAACAAAGCTGGAGGCATCATGCTACCTGACTTCAAAATACACTACAAGGCTACAGTAATCAAAACAGCATGGTACTGGTACCAAAACAGATATAGACCAATGGAACAGAACAGAGGCCTTGGAAGTAATGCCACACATCTACAACCATCTGATTTTCCACAAACCTGACAAAAACAAGCAATGGGGAAAGGATTCCCTGTTTAGTAAATGGTGTTGAGAAAACTGGCGAGCCATGTGCAGAAAGCTGAAACTGGACCCCTTTCTGACACCTTACATAAAAATTAACTCCAGATGGATTAAAGATTTAAACATAAGACCTACCACAATAAAAACCCTAGAAGAAAACCTAGACAGTACCATTCAGGACAGAGGCACAAGCAAGGGCTTCATGACTAAAACACCAAAGCAATGGCAACAAAAGCCAAAATAGACAAATGACATCTAATTAAACTTAAGAGCTTCTGCACAGCAAAATAAACAATCATTAAACAGGCAACCAACAGAATGGGAGAAAACTTTTGCAAGCTACCCATCTGACAAAGGGTTAATATCCAGAATCTACAAAGAACTAGGGCAGATTCAAAAAATGTTGTCAAATATATGTACCCAATTAGTCATTGGCCTAATTAATATTTATAATGTCTCCATCGCCCATCAAATTTCTTTATGAGCTGTACAGTCATTCCCATTCCCAGATCCAAGTAACCAATAATTAGATTTCTAAAATCATTGATTGTTTTAGTCTGATATAAAATTTCATATAAATAAATTATACTGTATGTTTTCTTTTATATATGCCTTATTTTGCTAGCAATGTTAATCTGTGTTGTTATATGCAAGTAAATAATTCCATTTTATGTATAAGATCCAATTTTATAAGTATAGCACAATTTATCCATTCACCAAGAAACACAAACTTTACTTTGAGTTCTAGAATATTACTTACAAAGAAAAAGATTCTATAAACAGTTGTGTATAAATGTTTGTAGGTAGATATGGTTTCATTTGGGGGGGAATATAGATGAGAGTATAATTAATTTCTAAGTCATGTGGTAACTGCTAAGTTGTTGTAAATCATTCTATTATATAGATACATGTGCACATATGTTCATTGTGGCACAGTTTAGGAATAAAACTGTGCCAAATAGCAAAGACCTGGAATCAACCCAAATGGCAGGAATATGTAAATTTCAGTTGCAGGAACTCTTCATCACCATGTGATAGAATCAGATTTCAAGTTTTAGCTACCTAGTAGATCTGATATTTCTTTTTTATTTTAACTTGCATTTTAATGAAGATATTGAGCATACTGAGTAAAATTTATATGCATATTACTCATTAATATCTCCTTTTATAAAATTTCTGTTTCAACATTTTGCCTATTTTTAAATATATTTATTTTCTGGATACAAGTCTTTTGTCAGAAATTAGTATTATTATTTTTTTTTTACTCTCTGGTTTGCATTTTCCTCTTCTTAATGTTTTATTTTGAAAAGTAGAATTTGCAATTTTCATACAATTTCTTTGTTCATGTTTAATGCTTTCTTTGCTATAAGTAATTTTTTCCCATCTTAATAATGAAAATTTAGCCCTGCATTTTCTAAAAGTCAGTTTTTAATTTGTAATTTTAGGTGTATGGTTTGTGTCAGAGGATAGGTTCATTTCTGGGTGTGTAGACTTGCTTTATCAGCAATTTGTTGGAAATACTTTTTCCATTGAGTTGTATTGGTTCATAAATATTTTTGAGGACAAATTATAAGAAGAAATCTTCCCATCCATTATTATGACATACTTTTCATTTATTTAAAGATTAAAAAAATTTCCCCACAGTATTTTTTGGGGTTGTTTGCTAATATTTTGTTATGAAACTATGTGTCAGTATGTTGTGGCTTTCATTTAAAAAACATAAATGTGTGGTTTTGGTGCTGAAGTACTCAAAGCCCCAAATAATGAATTTAGAACTATTTATTCTTTTATAAATCACTGAGAATATTTGTGAAAGAAGCGTATTATTACTTTCTCAAATGTTTGATAGCATTTAGCAGGGAAGTGTTATAGGCATGAAATGTATTTTGAAATAAAGACTTCATAAAACTTCATTAATAGAGAGAGCTATTCAAATTTTTCATTTCTTCTATTCTCGGTTTTGCCAAGTCGTGATTTTAGAATATTTGCCCATTTTCTTATGTTGCCAGCTTTTGTTTGGCCACAAAGTTGTTTAAAATATTTTCTCACTAACATGTTAATATTGGAATTATCTGCAGCGATGCTCCATCTTTCATTTCTGATATCAGTAGTTTATGTTCTCTTCTCTCTCTCTTGCTCTCTGGCTCTTTCTGCCTATTTCTTCCTCACTCTCTCTGTCTCTGTGTTTCACAGGTGAAAACCTAAATAATTGGACAAGTACTTTTTTTTATTCCAATTTATTTCAAGTAGTTAACATAAAAGAATCCTTCATTTTCATTCCTTCTTTTATTTCCTCCTCTAACATTTCATAGAGTTCCACTGCTCAGCTATGACCAATCTTTCATCTATGCTTTCTTCTCCTGAATAGTAGGCCTTTAGTTACATCACGACTTCCATAGGCTCACGCAATTCTTCATCAGTTAGATCTTTTGCAATATTTAAATACACTCAACACACTTTAATCTCCAAAAGCATCAGTTCCTCAGAGACAACTCTTTTTGTTGACTCCTACATACCATTATGGCCACCATCCTATAATTCTTTTACCCTGAATCATCAAACTTGCATTTATATTGAGTTGAGAAAAATATACTAATGGAATATAAATAGCCAAATGTCATAAAGGAAATGAAAATGTTTATGTTTAAACATATTTTTTCTAGGAATCAATATTATTGACACAAATGGAGAGACACTAGCTTGGTTTTAAAAATGTGTTAGACCAATATTCAGAACAGAAGCAATTAAAGAAACTAAAAACACTACATGAATGAAATGAAATAAGATGCATTTTTCTAATATAATTGACTAGTTTATGGAAGCCAAATTAGATCTAGGATAAAAGGAAAATCTGATGCCCTTGTTCCTAAATGATATCAAATGCAGAACAAATAATTATATGGTATAATTAGTGTCAATATATCTGGAGGGGGATCTTGGGTCTATGAAGTTCCGATAAAGCAGTCAAAAAGAAAATTGGTTAAAGCAATCTAAAATGATTAGCACCAAAAAGAATACTTCAAAGCTTTTAGAAAGAGCCAAGCACAGTGGCTCACACCTGTAATCCCAGCACTTTGGGAGACTGAGGAGGGTGGACTGCCTGAAGCCAGGAGTTCAGACCAGCCTGGCCAACATGGCAAAATCCCGTTTCTGTAACAAAACAAAACAAAACAAAAAATACTTTTAGAAAGACTTGAGAGAATGAAATGAAGATCAGTCTTGAGCATTTTAGGTATCATGACAGAATTATGATTAAGTTAGAAACAAATAAAAAATAAACACAAAAGACTTGTAGGCACCAAAAAGGGTTTTCACATATCCTTTGGGAGAATTTAAATTAACATATGGGGTAACATATGGGAGGGAAAGAACCGGAGGATATCCCATTGTCAAATCTGGGGCTAAGTGTTGAACACATAGGAGCATGCATTTGGGTAGATAGATGCTGGAAATTGCATTGAAAAGGAGAAGTTTTTAATATATCTCATTATGGCAATATGAAGTGATTAGCTTGATATACCTGGAAATAGGATGCTGGAATAATAAAGAATTTAAGGGAATACATTCGACTTGGAAATGTACTCATAAATGCGTGATATGCTGACACAACAAGTGGAAGAAGTGTCATTAGACAGACCTGCACTCCATTCAGCTCTGAAATGACAGAAGCTAAGCTTTCAAGTGGTTAATGGAAATCAGGAGATTTCATCAGACATTCTCCAAGGGGGAAACAAAAAAAAAGACTGAAGTAATGCCTTTACACTGGCACACTTACCATGCATCTAAATCATCTGAGTGTAGGCATGTCTTCGATGTCACTTGAAAAAAGAGAATTATTCATTAGTGAGAGATTCCTCATAGCTTGATTTATTTTGCCAGTTTGTAGATTCTTGGCTCAGACTGCTGAAGTGAATAACAAGCAGACTAGTTTTTTCTTTTGTACTTTCTTTTCTGTTTGTCCACCTTCCTCTAAACATAAATAAGTTTTTGTTTGTTTGTTTGTTTTTTGTTTTTGTTTTTGTTTTTGTTTTTTGAGACGGAGTTTCGCTCCTGTTACCCAGGCTGGAGTGCAATGGCGCGATCTCGGCTCACTGCAATCTCTGCCTCCTGGGTTCAGGCAATTCTCCTGCCTCAGCCTCCTGAGTAGCTGGGATTACAGGCACGCACCACCATGTCCAGCTAATGTTTTGCATTTTTTTAGTAGAGAGGGGGTTTCACCACATTGACGAGGGTGGTCTCGATCTCTCGACCTCGTGATCCACCCACCTTGGCCTCCCAAAGTGCTGGGATTACAGGCTTGAGCCACCGCGCCCGGCCATAAGTTGTTTTAATACACATGACAATTTAGAAATGGAGGATCTGTATTGAAATCTTTACTGGGTTCTAGAAACCTTATTTTTATTCAGACAACTACTTCAGAAGCTTATATTTAGCTGATGGTTTAAAAAATTTTGCTAAAATGAGTTCAATATCATGGTAATCTTACATATTTTAATGGAAAATGTTTCTTTTAAAAAACTTTTTATTTATTATTATACTTTAGGTTCTGGAGTACATGTGCAGATAGTGAAGGATTGTTGCATAGCTGCATACATGGCAATGTGGTTTGCTGCCTCCATCCCTCTGCCAGCTAGATTTGGCATTTCTCCCCCTGTTATCCTTCCCCAAACTCCTTACCCCCTGCTGTCCCTTCCCTAGTTCCCCCAACAGATCCCAGTGTGTGACGCTCCCCTCCCTGTGTCCATGTGCCCTCATTGTTCAACACTCATCTATGAGTAAGAATATGTAGTTTTTGATTTTCTGTTGTTGTGTTAGTTTGCTGAGAATGATGGTTTCCAGATTCATCCATGTCCCTACAAAGGACATGAACTCATCATTTTTTATGGCTTCATGGTATTCCATGGTGTATATGTGCCACATTTTCCTTATCCAGTCTATCATCGATGGCATTTGCGTTGGTTTCAGGTCTTTGCTATTACAAACAGTGCCACAGTGAACATACCTGTGCATGTGCCTTAATAATAGAATGATTTATAATCCTTTGGGTATGTACCCAGTAATGGGATTGCTGGGTTAAATGGAATTTCTAAAAAATAATAGGTATGTAGCAGACTGCACGGTGAATTAGTTTAGCTTGACAAGTGCTAAAAGAATTTTAGAGTTGCCAGTAGGAGAAAATGAAGATGTAGCTAATGATTTCACATAGGTCTACCAATATTCTATGAAATTTTCTGGCTGAAATTGAAGAAAAGCCAAAGTTAAAAGGGTGGAATATTGGTCTTTATAATTTTAATCATTATTATCAACTTTAATTTTGTCCTAGTAATCTGGCAAGAGGTTCATTTTATAATATAATTTGCATACTTAATATTGTCATTTGAATGTATTGCATAAAATCTTCTTTCAAATATTGAATAATATCACCAAAGTTTAACTAAGAAATAGAGTAGAAATAGAGGTGTTGGCCTAGTGGAAAAAAGTGGCCTAAATATTTCTTTAATTATCATGCTATTTTCAGTCATTTATTGTCTTTGAGTAAGACATATTTTACAGTCCTAGGAAGAGGTAGTGGTTGCTATCAGACTTCTAACCTCAAAAAACTGCACAGGTCCATCCTGGGAAAGTTCTGGTCTCTTCCTCATGAGGCAAACTCACATATTGTTGATGATAGGCTTTGTTATTCATCTGAACAGATTTTGAATAAAAATTTATGGAGAAATATTAGTTCATTGTTCCTAATAATTAAAGGATGAAAGAGTACAATAATAAAGCATTATGAAAACTCCACCCTAACTCTGCATTATATTTTTCTCATGAGAAAGACTGTGATTAATTATGTTGATACAATTATAGAAAGTCTGAAAATCATTTGGCCACATTGTATACAGAAAAAGAGAATTTGCATTTCAATCTCTCATGCTTTGGATCTATGCATCTTTTGGCTTCTGGAGCCAGCTAAGCATGTCCTAATTTATCTCCATTCTGTTGCAAATGTTTTTACAGTGTTTTATGTGGCTGTCCCCATGAGCTTGGAGTAATTATTGAAAGTTATTTATACACATATTTCAAATGGCAGTTATAGTGATATAATACATAGTTCATGGAAAAAAGATAGAAAGGAAGGATGCATGACTAAACACAGTAACGATGAAACTGACAAGATCTTAGATATTCTGATTGTTAATATAACATAAATCCAATTATACGTTTTCTTTACTTTTCATAATTTCCTGTCATAATTTCATAAATTATTTTATAAATTGTAATGCAAAATTGATATATTTCATAGTGATTGGGAATCTTTTCAATATATTTTTGACAAATTATAAAGTTTCCAGTCTTAATCGTGTCTTGCCTTCAGATCTTTTTTCTTATCTTGTAACAATACCAATATAAACTAAAACCATAACTAATAGGATGGTAATACAATTTAAAATATGATGCAAAACATTCACTCTCCTATTTATCTTTAGATATTGCTACATAAACAAATTCAGCATAGTGTATTATTTTTCATTATTTTTTATAATAAATATGATGTTTGACAATATAGACAGTTTTAACTAGATTTACACATTTCAAATTGAACTAGTTTTAGTTTCAGATCTAAACTGAATTTCAAACTGATGTCATTTACAATAATTACTGGGTTAATATTCTCAGAGATTTAATAGTATTTGATTATTACCTAGCTATGTTTTATCATAATGTGGAAAAATAGATTAATTTATTTGGTTTCTAAAATGACTCAATATTATGGTTAAAAGCAGTAACCTTTTTTAATTATTATTATACCTTAAGTTTTGGGGTGCATTTACTCATCGTGCAGGATTGTTACATGGGTATAAATGTTCCATGCTGGTTTGCTTCATCCATCCCCCCATCATCTACATTAGGTATTTCTCCTAATGTTATCCTTCCCCAATTCCTCCAACCCCTGTTATGCCTCCTTCAGACCCAACACCACCAACAGGCCTCACTGTGTGATGTTCCCCTCCCTATGGCCATGTGTTCTCATTGTTCAACACCTACCTGTGAGTGAGAACATGTGGTGTTTGATTTTCTGTTCTTGTTTCAGTTTGCTGAAAATGATGGTTTTCAGATTCAACCATGTCCCTACAAAGGACACAAACTCATTGCATTTTATGGCCGCATAGTATTCCATGGTGTATACGTGTCACATTTTCCTTGTCCAGTCTACCATTGATGGGTATTTGAGTTGGTTCCAAGTCTTTGCTATTGCAAACAGTGCTGAAATGAACATACGGGTGCATGTGTCTTTATAACAGAACACTTTATAATCTTTTGGGTATATACCCAGTAATGAGATTGCTGGGTCAAATGATATTTCTATTTCTAGGTCCTTGAGTAATCGCCAAACTGTCTTTCACAATGGTTGCACTAATTTACACTCCCACCAACAGTGTAAAAGCATTCCCGTTTGGAAGTTCTTGCCAGAGCAATCAGGTAAAAAAAAAAAAAAAGAAAGAAAGGGTATTCAATTAGAAAAAGAGAAAGTCAAATTGTCTCTATTTGCAGATGACAAGGTTAAACGAAATGCAAACAAGAATAACCAGCGTGGAGAAGAATATAAACGACATGATGGAGCTGAAAAACACAGCACGAGAACTTTGAGAAACATACAGAGGTTTCAATAACTGAATTGATCAAGTGAAAGAAGGGATGTCAGATATTGAAGATCAACTCAATGACATAAAGTGCAAAAGCAAGATTAGAGGAAAATGAGTGAAAATAAATGAACAATGCCTCCAAGAAATATGAGATTATGTGAAAAGGCCAAATCTACATTTGAACGGTTTACCTGATAGTGACGAGGAGAATGAAATCAAGTTGAAAAACACTCTTCAGGACATTATGCAGTACTTCCCCAAACTAGCAAGGCAAGCCAACATTCAAATACAGAAAATACAGAGAACACCACAGAGGTATTCCTGCAGAAAAGCAACCCCAAGGCACATAATCACCAGATTCACCAAGGTTGAAATGAAGAAAAAACTAAGTGCAGCCAGAGAGAAAGGTCAGGTTACACACAAAGCAAAGCCCAAGAGACTCACAGCAGTTCTCTAGGCAGAAACCATAGAAGCCAGAAGAGAGTGGGGGTCAATATTCAACATCCTAAAAATAAAAAGAATTTTCAACCCAGAATTTCACATCCAGCCAAACTAACCTTAATAAGTGAAGGAGAAATAAAATCCTTTATGAACCAGCAACTGCTGAGGGATTTTATTACCACCATGCCTGCCCTATGAGAGCTCCTGAAGGAAGCACTAAACATGGAAAGGAACAACCAGTACCAGCCACTGTGAAAAATTACCAAACTGTAAAGACCATAGACAGTATGAAGAAACTGCACCAAATAATGGGCAAAACAGCCAGCTAGTATCAAAATGTCAGGATCAAATTCACACATAACAATATTCACCTTAAATGTAAATGGGCTAAATGCCCCAATCAAAACACTAGCAAATTGGATTAAAAATCAAAACTCATTGGTGTGCTATATTTGGGAAACCCATTTCATATGCAAGGATACACATAGGATCAAAATAAAGGGATGGAAATTTTACCAAGCAAATGGAGAGGAAAAACAAAACAAAACAAAACAAAAAACAGGGTTTGCAATCCTAGTCTCTAATAAAACAGACTTTAAACTAACAAAGATCAAAAGAGGCAAAGAAGGGCATTACATAAAGGTAAAGGGATTAATACAAGAGCTAACTATCCTAAATATATATGCATCCAATACAGGAGCACCCAGATACATAAAGTAAGTTTTTAGTGATCTACAAAGAGACTTAGACTCCCACACAATAATAGTGGGAGACTTTAACACCCCACTGTCAATACTAGACAGATCAATGGACAGAATATTAATAAGAATGTGTAGGACTTGAACTCAAATCTGGACCAAGCAGACATAACACACACTTATGGAACTCTCCACCCCCAAACCACAGAATATCCTTCTCAGCACCACATTGCACTTATTCCAAACTTGACCACATAATCGGAAGTAAAACATCCTCAGCAAATGCAAAATATGGAAATAACAACAGTCTCTCAGACCACAGTGCAATCAAATTAGAACTCAGGATTAAGAAGCTTACTCAAAACTGCACAACTACCTGGAAACTAACAACCTGCTCCTGAATGACTACTGCATAAATAATGAAATGAAGGCAAAAATAAAGGTCTTCTTCAAAACCAAAGAGAACAAACACATAATGTATCAAAATCTGTTGAACACATTCAAAACAGTGTCTAGAGAGAAAATTATAGTACTACATTGCCATCAGAGAAGCAAGAAAAGATATAAAATTGACACCATAATGTCATGATTAAAATAACTAGAGGCGTAAGATCAAACAAATTCAAAAGCTAGCAGAAGGCAGGAAATAACTAAGATCAAAGTATAAATGAAAGAGATAAAGACACAAAAACCAATCCAAAAAAATCAATAAATCCAGGAGCTGATTTTTTAAAAAGGTCAATGAAGTAGATAGATCACTAGCTATACTAATAAAAAAGAAAAGAGACAAGATTCAAATAGATGCAATAAAAAATGATAAAGGGGATATCACTACCGATCCCACATAAATACAAGCTATAATCAGAGATTGTTACAAACACCTCTAAACAAATAAACCAGTAAATCTAGAAGAAATAGATAAATTCCTAGGAACTGGTGCCATTCCTTCTGAAACTATTCCAAACATACAAAAAGAGAGAATCCTCCCTAACTCATTTTATGAGACCAACAACATCCTAACACCAAAACCTGACAGAGACCTAACTAAAAAAGAAAATTTCAGGCCAATATCTATGACAAACATTAATGCAAAAATCTTCAATAAAATACTGGCAAACTGAATCCAACAGCACATCGGAAAGCTTATTCGTCACAATCAAGTAGGCTTCATCCCAGGGATGCAAGGCTGGTTCAACATCTGCAAATCTATAAATGTAATCTACCATGTAAACAGAACCAAAGACAAAAGCCCCATGATTATCTCAATAGATGCAGAATAGATGATTGTATATTTAGAAGACCCCATCATCCATCGTCTCAGCCTAAAATCTTCTGAAGCTGATAAGCAACTTCAACAAAATCTGAGGATATAAAATCAATGTGCAAAAAATCACAAGCATTCCTATACACCAATTACAGATAAACAGAGAGCCAAATCATGGGCAAACTCCCATTCACAATTGCTACAAAGAGAATAAAATGCCTAGGCATACAACAAACAAGGGATGTGGAGGATCTTTTAAAGCTGAATTACAAAGCACGCCTCAAGGAAATAAGAGAGGACAGAAACAGATGGCAAAATATTTTATGCTCGTGGTTAGGAAGAATCAATATCATGAAAATGGTCATACTGCTCAAAGTAATTTATAGATTAAATGCCATCCCCATCAAGCTACCACTGACTGTATTCACAGAACTAAAAAACAAACAAACAAACAAACAAACAAACAAAAAAAACAAAACCATGTTAAACTTCATATGGAACCAAAAAAGAGCCCACAAAGCCAAGACAATCGTAAGCAAACAAACAAAGAAAAAAGCTGGAGGCATCACAATACCTGACTTGAAACTATACTACAAGGCTACAGTAATCAAAACAGCATGGTACTGGTACCAAAACAGAGATATAGACTAATGGAACAGACCAGAGGCCTTGGAAGTAACACCACAGATCCACAACCATCTGATCTTTGACATATCTAACAAAAAAAAAAAAAAAAAAAAGCAATGGGGAAAAGATTCCCTATTTAATAAATGGTAGAAAACATAGAAGCCAGAAGAGAAAAGCCAGAAGGGAAAACTGGCTAGCCATGTGCAGAAGCTAAAACTGGACCCCTTTCTTAGACCTGATATAAAAATTAACTCCAGATGAATTAAAGATTTAAAAATAAGACCTAACATCATAAAAACCCTAGAATAAAACCTAGGCAATACCATTCAGTTCATAGGCATAGGCAAGGACTTCATGACTAAAACACCAAAATGGCAACAAAAACCCAAATAGACAAATGGGATCTAATTAAACTTAAGAGCTTCTGCACAGCAAAAGAAACTATCATTAGAGTGAACTGGCAACCAACAGAATGGGAAAAAAGGTTTGTTGCAAGCTACTCATCTGACAAAGGGCTAATATCCAGAATCTACAACGAACTGAAACAAATTTACAAGAAAAAAACAACCCCATCAAAAAGTGGGCAAAGGATATGAACACATTTCAAAAGAAGACATTTATGTGGCCAAAAAGCATATGTGAAAAAAGCTCATCATCACTGGTCATTAGAGAAATGCAAATCAAAACCACATTGACATACCATCTCACACCAGTTAGAATGGTGATCATTAAAAAATCTGGATACCTCGTTATTTACTAGTTTGACATTGCCTGGGAGGAATGTCTCACCTTATACATTTGGGCTAGAAACACAGTAGCTGCTGCAGCATTTTCTGAGAGCCACAGTGGTCACTGTGCCAGAGGTGTGTCCAGTGTCTGTTGATGACTGTGTGGGGGATGTTGGCTAGATCACCTTCTCTCTGGATGATTCTGTGTAGTGATAAGAGTAAAAGATGTGGCTCCTTAGCCTCTCTGGATAAGTGCTTATTTATCAGAGTGGTTCTCTGGCCATTTCAATTATTCAATGAGCTCCTTATATCTTTTTTTCATGAACTCTCCTGTTTAATTCAAGCAGAGCTGTGTTTTGAATACAGCTGCCACAGCAAATCATTACACCCTAGGTACCTTAATTTGACAAATTTTCTATCTCACAGTTATAAAAACTTGAAGTCCAAAATTCAAGGTTTTGGTGGGGATATGCTCCCTCTTAAGGCTCTAGGAGAGTATTCTTCTCTACCTCTTCCACCTCCCAGAGGCTCTAGGCACTACCTTGACTTCCCTGACTACATCCCTCAAAACTCTGCAGTCTCACTGACTTTTCCTCTTCATTGCCTGTGTCATCTTTCCCTTGTAAGGAGAGTTGTCACTGGATTGAGGGTTCACTCAAATAATAAAAATGATCTCATTTTGAGATCCTTAACTGCATTTACAAAGACCATTTTCTCATAGAAACTCATACAGTTTCCAAGAGCCAGGATATGGACATATTTGTGTGTGTGTGTGGGACGGGCACTCTTTGGCCAACTACAGAAATGCTCATGAATTGACAGTTTATACAATCCTTATTATTTCATTTAAACTAATTTGCATTGTCATTGAAAAGTTGTATCTTGTTTCTGAGCTAAAACACTCTCTAGTCCATCTTTTCAGTCTAAATTCAGGAATAAAGGCTAATAAAGAATTCAATATATCTGACTCCCTCACCCTATCATCTGTCAGTCTACTCTTTAAGCATTGTCTGATAGACATGAGTAGGCTCACGTCATTTCAGGGATTTTACAAGAACATTAACTACCTTGCACTAGAAATGGGCTCATCAGCTGTCACCTGTATGGCAGTTCAGACAGGTGCAAGTATTTCCTTTGAGTTATGATCTTGTAAAAATGAGACTTTATAATTGAAAAGCTGGTCACTGTGACATGCAATTCTGAAAGACTGTTTAACATTTTTGGAGACAACATAGTTTGTAAATAAGGGGCATTTATTATTACAGACAGCCTCGAGGTACACATTCATTATCCACTGACAAGTACAGATACAAATGCAAAGGCTTGCTTCATTAGCATGTAGGTAACAAGTTATGTTATGTTTAAAATTAAGGTAATGGAAACATATTCCATAAAGATACAATGATTTAATTAATTCAATTACTTTTTAAAATTAGAATATGATTTCAGATTAAAAAATATGTAGATGTATAACTTGCTTTCCATAGTCAAAGATTTTAAATTGTTTGGCTTCAAAAGAGAGGTACGTATGTCAATCAGCACCGATTTAGATTGATGTATTTATAGATTAAATGTTCATATGTTGTTAAAATAAATTTCTAGCATGAAAAATCCTATATACTGTAGTAATCCCAAATTTTTTTGGAGTAGACTTTCTTTTTTCTCTAGCCCATTTAAAGTCATATTGTTTGACATTACATAAAGTTCCTGAATGATTTGCATTTTAAAGAAACTATTCACATCATTACTTTTCTATTCAGTTTTCATATACTCAATATTTATTTTCAACAAGTGTAAAAAATAATTTACTGTTAAAAATTTGAAATCATTTATAAATATAAAAATATAACATATAGTTATAATTCCAACTTTACATATTGTTTTTCAATCAATCTATAAGTACTTTTTCTTTTTCTTTTTTTTGCCCTGCCCCCCCAATAAGAATTTTTCATAGCTAAATTAGAAAGTGGCATTCTTCAAAGTGCTGGGAAAACTGAACAGAATTAAGAAGAAAACCTCCTTGCCATCAGGTAGCTTACATTCTGGAATGGAGAGACATATGGTAAACCCAAAACTTTATAATATTTTACAAGTTATAAGTACTAGGATGAACTGAAAAAAAATCAACAGGAAGGGCAGTAGGTGTGGAGTGTGATTTTAAATTTAAATAACTCAGACTACACTGGCATAACTGAGAACGTTCTTTGGAGCAAAGACCTGAGGGAGATGAAATATTCTTTATGTATGGATATCTGGAGAAGGCTGCTCCAGGCAGGGGGACTTGCAGTGCAAAGACCCTGAAGAAAACAGTATTGCTTAGCAGTCAGTGGAAAAAAATGAAGAGATTACAATGGCTTGAATTAGATGATGGAGAGATAGGAGAGATAAGATTACAGTAGAAACAAGAAGGACAGGGATTACTGCAACAATAAGGACTTCACTCTGAGTAAATTGGAAAGTCACTACATGTTCTGAGCTGAGGGACCTGATATATATTTTATAGAATTATTCAAGCTGCATAGTTAATGGATGAGGTTAAGGGTGGTGGAATTAAAACAGGAAGACAGTGACAAAGTTATTTCAATTTTTCAAGTGAGAAAGTGTGGCAACATTGAATAGGGTAGTGATGCCTGGCTAATTAGAAGTGGCTGAATTTCTGAACATATTTTGAAAGTATTATATTGCCAAGAAATATAACTGGGTGACAGACTGTGAGGTATGAAGAGAAAAAAATGAGTCTAAAGTGACTCATACAGTTAGTCTAAGCAACTGAAAGGTGAGACTTTGATCACCACCTGCGGGGGTCTGTCCTGCAAATCCTGACTCCAAGACGGATGAATAAAATACACTCACACAGAGTACAGTGAATGAGTGGGCTAAGGAGGTTGTCAGCTGCTCTGAGAGGGCAATTGCAGCTACCCGGTCCCCAACTAGCTCTCCTTCCTCACATTTATTCAGTATAGATTTAACAACAGAGGCTTTGAGTAAACACACTTGTGGATAATTAACATTGTTAAGAGAGCAGTTCTTCAAAAGATTAAAGCTCAGGTACTGATGCCCAGAGCAAACACCATTAATTGGTAATATCCGTGATTAACGTCACACCCTTTCCCCTTGTCTCCTCCCACCCCTGTCCCCCTGCCCCACTTGCCTCCTGCCCCCCTGCCCTCCCCTACCCCCACCCTCTACCAGGGCCATTTGGCTCAAAGTTAGAGTAGAGACAAAGGAATGTGGGGTCAACAGACTTAACCAGGGAAGCTTCTGGTATCCCTAATTTCACCCTATGACCTAATGCTCTAAGTAAGAACCAGCTGCCTTCAGGCTGTTCCATTATTGCAAGTTAGTGAAAACCTTTCAGCCTTCCAAAAAGTTTGAGACTATATCTTATAACTTTCCTTAATATTTTGCCAACCACCCTGAGTGATCCAACAGAATGGCTGTAACTATGGAAAGCCTGTAGAAGAAACAAGTTAAAGGAGTAAGGTTATGTGTTCAGTTTAGAAATAAAAGTGTGTGTCTCTGTCTTTTACATCTGCCTTAACAGCATGTGTATCTCTTTCTGTTTGTCTATACTTCAAGTTTTGGGATACATTTGCAGGACATGCAGATTTGTCACACAGGTAAATGTGTGCCATGGTGATTTGCTGCCCCTATCAACCCATCACCTAGGTATTAAGCCCCACATGCATTGGCTATTTATCCTGATGCTCTCCCTCCCCCTGCAGGCCACCCCCAGCAGGCCCTGGTGCATGTTGTTCTCCTCCCAATGTCCATGTGTTTTCATTGTTCAGCTCCCACTTATAAGTGAGAAGATGTGGTATTTGGTTGTTTGTTCCTGTGTTAGTTTGCTGAAGATAATGATTTCCAGATTTATCCATGTACCTGCAAAGGACATGTTCTCATTCCTTTTTATGGCTACAGAGTAATTGCAAGGTGTGTATATATCTATCACATTTTGTTTATCTAGTCTATCATTGATGGGCATTTGGGTTAATTCCATGTCTTTGCTATTGCCTGATTTTTGAAGGGGTTTTTTGGTTTATTTTTGGAAATTTGTTTAAATTCTTTGTAGAGAATAGATATTAGACTTTTGTTGGATAGATAGATGGCACAAATTTTCTCCTATTCCATAGATTTTCTGTTTACTCTGATGATAGCTTCTTTTGCTGAACAGCACCTATATCTCTACATCTTCATCTGTGTATATGTGTTTCTATATATTTGCATCTGTGTCTCTGACTCTTAGCACAATATCTGGAACTAATGTACAACCTGTAAATATTTGTTGAATAAATGTTTAGGACATACATATCACATGCAATTTGGTTGATATTATAAGCAGTGTGTAACAACATAAAATCCAAAAAATTAAAATTGAATGTAAAATATGTTCTATATTCTTTCAGGAACATAATTTCAATGGTGGTTAATATATTTTTATAATATTCTAAGTAATTGTCAAAGTATGTAATTGGTTTGTACTTAGATAAGTCCTTCCAGGTTATTTTTCTTACTAAGTGAATGAACTAGGTAAAATTATTTTATCTTTTTAAGATACAACTTTCTTATTTCTGAAATGTGATACTGTTACATTTTTCTGAGATTAGAATATGTATATAATAAATATCTGAACACAGCAGGCAACAAATAAATTACAGGTGTTATTAAAATATGTATCACTTGAAGGATGTTAGAATTATGTTAATTCAATAAAACTTATGGAATTGCTGGGTCAGTAATAGATGCATTAATCTGGGGGAAAAACAAAAATAAAATATAGTAGAAAAATATATATTGTAGAAAAATGTATACTGAAAATATATAGAGTCAAATGTAGTATATGTATGTAGTATACATATATAGCATAGTATATAATATGTATATAGAGAGTTTTTTATGTATATAGTATAGTATATGTAGTACATATATATGGCATAGCATATATATTAGATATGAATATAATATGTGTATATAGTAGAAAAAATATATAATTGAAAATACTTGGTCTTAACTAGTTACAAAAATGCCTAAAAGAATGCAATTGTGGTACAAACAAATCATATGCTATTACAGAGCATGTTCCAGACTTCAATTATAAAACATTGAAACCTATATCAAATTTGTTCCTGTTTGTATGACGTATGAATTAAATGAATAAAAATTGTATAGAAACAATATGCCAACTACTTAGCAATTAAATATAATATGTCTCCCTTATCTTGGAATGTAAAGATGAAAATACTTTGTATTAAATTATTCTGTATATCATTTGATTAAATCATTCTAACAATACTTCTTTGCTCTAGTTGGTCTGAACTTGTTTAATTTTGTATTAAGCAAACACTGCAGAATAAAATTCAAATTCAGGCCTTGGGAGCAGTTTCTGTGTGTAGACATTTAAATTATTTTTGTAATAATTATTAAGTAAATTATATTTTAAAGCTTCACTATAACCTGTTCAGGCAATCATCTGTAATGGAATGATATCAATATTGAAAGGTCAATAGTTTTAATGCATTAAATTACAGCAACCAGAAATTCAAAACACAAAGGTCACTATATATATTACATATGTGTATCAATATATCTATATCTATTTATTTTATCTCTCTCTACATACATATTTTTTCCCTGACTACTTAGTATATTTGACCATTTGTGGTCATATATCTTTGTTAAATATAATCCAGGTACTTAAACTTATTTTAAACATAATTAGAAGAGTGATGTCAGCAGTGTGACTGACAGGAGGTGCCTGACTTTTTTCCTTCCACCAAAAAACAAATAAATTTGAAAAACCACCATTGAATATACAACTGCATTTCAACTAGATTGTCTGAAGGAGAGTTCCAGAGGACAAGGGAGTGGTAACCCTATGAAGCATGGAAAGTCCCACACAAGAACCCAACTAAAACAAAAAGAAAATCACAAGTTGATATCCCTGATAAGCATACATGTAGAAATCCTCAAAATATTATCAAACAGAATTCAACGGCACATTAAGAAGCTCTTTTGCTGTGGTCAGCTGGGATCCCAGGGATGTAAGGATGGATTAACATATATAAAAGCATTTAACAGAACTCTGTATTCTTTCATTACAAAAACTTTCAAAAAATTAGATATAAAGAGTACTTACCTCAACACAATAAAGGCCATCTATGACAAACTAACAGCTAGCTTTATGCTACAGAACACATTAAAGACTCCACTAAAAATGGTTAGAACTAGTAAACAAATTCAGTAAAGGTAGAGGATACAACAAAATATAAAAATTAGTAACACTTCCATATGCCAAAAATGAAGTACTTAAAAAAGAAAGCAAGAAGCAGTATCATTCACAATAGCTACTAAAAAAAAGAGAGACCTTGGTGTTGATTTAACCAAGGAGGTAAAGGATGTCTACAATGGAAACCATAAAACACTGATAAAAGTAATTGAAGAAAATATAGATAAATAGAAAGATATTTTGAGTTTATGGATCAGAAGAATTATATTGTTAAAATGTCCATACTACCGAAAGCAAGCCACAAATTCAATATAATCTCCATGAAAATACCAATGATATTCTTCACAGCCATAGAGAAAGCAATCCTAAAAATAGAAAAAAAAATCTTAAAATATTTATGGAATCACAAAAGACACTGAATAGCCTAACCAATCTTGAAAGAAAGCAAAAAAATAAGTAAATAAATAAAAGAGAAAACAAGGCTGGAGATATCACTCTACCTGACCAACCAAAGCTGGAGACATCATACTACCAAAACATATGGGATTAGTGTAAAAACAGAATAACAGGGTGGGTGCGGTGGCCCATGCCTGTAATTCCAGCACTTTAGGAGGCTGAGGTGGGTGGATCACCTGAGGTCAGGAATTTGAGACTAGCCTGGGCAACATGGTGAAACTGCGTCTTCACTAAAAATTCAAAAAATTCACCATGTGTGGTAGCATGGGACTATAATTCCAGCTTCTTGGGAGGCTGAGGCAGGAGAATCACTTAAATCAAGAAGGCATAAGTTGCAGTGAGTAGAGATTGCACCATTGCACTGCAGCTTGGGCAACAAAAGCAAAACTCAAAACAAAACAAAACAAAAAAACAGAAACACAGACCAACAGGACACAATAGAGAGCTCAGATATAATTTATGCATCTAATCTACAGCCAAGAGATTTTCAACAAAAATTGTCAATAAGACACAATGGTGAAAAAACAGTATCTTCAATAAATGGTGTTCAGAAAATTAGGTATCTACATGCAGAAGAATAAAAGTGAGCTCCTGTTTTTAACCATATACAAAATTCAACTCTAAATTGGTTAAAGATTCTATTTAAAACCCCAAACTAGGAAGCTACTAGAAGGAAACATAGGGGAAATTCTTCACAACATTGAACTGAGTAAGAACCTTTTATATAACTACTCGAAAACAGAAAAAAAGCAGAAATAAACAAATGAGATTACATAAAACTAGAAAGTTTATTCACAACGAAGAAAACAATCAACAGAGTTAAGAGATAAACCTCAAGACTGAGAGAAAATATTTGTAAATTATGCATCTGATGTGGAGTGAATATGCAGAGTATATAAAGAACACAAACAACTCAATAACAACAACAACAACAAAAAACCCCACAAATAATGCAGTTAAAAATGGACAAATTACCTTAACAGACATTTATCGAAAGAAAACACACAAAGGACTAAAAAGAATATAAAAAATTCTCAATATTATCACTAAACATCAGGGAAATGCAATTATAAACCACAATTTCACTCCAGGTAGAATGGCTATTACCAAAAAGATATATGATAACAAGTGTTGGTTAATACTTAAAGAAAACGGAACCCTCACATGCTGCTGGTGGAAATTGTGTATTCATATAGCTGGTCTAGAAATAGTATGTAAGTTCCTTAAAAATTAAAAATGCATCTGCATGATTTAGCAATTCCACTACTGGGTGTATATCCTAAGAAAATAAAATCAGTATGCTGAAGAGATGTCTGCACGCCCATGTGTTCTGTGGCACTCTTCACAACAGCCAAGGCATGAATCAACCTACATGGCCAACAAAAATTTAATCAGTAAAGTAAATGTTATGTATAATGGGAAACTATTTAGTCATAAAAAGAAGAGAATCCTGTAATTTGTGATGAAATAGATAAACCTGGAAGATAGTATGTTAAGTAGAATAAATCAGGAGCAGAAAGACAAATACTGCACTCTGTCATTCCTATATGGAATCTAAAAATGTTCATCTCATTGAAGTAGTGAATAGAATAGTGATTATGAGAGACTGGGGAGGGGAGGGGAACAGAAGAATGGAGAGGGGCTTTTCACTGGGTACTAACTACGATTAGAAAGTAAGAATAAATTCTGGTGTTCTATTGCACATTAGGGTGACTGCAGTCAATAATAAGGTATTGTATATCTCAGAATAGCTAGAAGAGACCATTTTGAATGTTCTCACCACAAAAAACTGATGAATATTCAAAATGATCAATATTCTTACTACTCAAATTTGATACATATGTTGAAACATCATATTGTAGTCCATAAATATGTGCAATTATTATGTCAAGTGAAAATGAAAATAATTTAAAAGAGAAAAAAGTATAAATCCATACTTACTAAGTCATTAAAATAAGATTCATAAATATTACCTTTTGTTTTAATTACATTTTAATATCATCTTAGAATATTGCTATCTATGAAAGTATAGTTTAAGACTGCATGTTAAAAAAAAAAATCCCTTTTCAATACCAGAATGCTGAAATCTGCTTCCCAGAGTTATTATCACAAGCTAGAATTTGAGCCTCACCTCTTCTCCATTTTATTTACTTTTGGTTAATAAAAATATCCCAAAATTATATGTTTTTTGACTTTAGAATATAAAATAAACAGTGTTGGAGTTGACCAACTAGCGAGAGGGTATTTTTCTCTCTGGGAAACCTTCAAAAGACGGTCACCTCACATCCTCTGACTTCAATAATAAATGTAATCATCCAGGTCTGTGAGTTGCCATTTGTGGTATGCAAGACTCTTAGATAATCCCTGGAATTTCTGCCTTTTTTCATACACCCTCCACTTGAGTGTAAATAGGACACGTAAATATGATGCATTATTACTGTCACGATTAGGTTACTAAACAGTTGACTCTTGATATGAACTAAAATGGAGGTTATCTCGGGTGGCTTGACCTGATTAGAAGTCTTTGAAAGAGGGTGCAGTGTCAGACAGAGCAAACTGCTGTCCTATAAAAAAGGAGAAACAACCGTGTATTGAGCTTCCTAGGGGGAAGAGCATCTTCAAAGAGGTAGGGCCTTGGTCCTAAAGCTGCAGGAACTGAATTCTACCAATAGCTTGAATGTACTTGAAATAAAACTGCAAGAATCAGATGAGACTCTCAGCCCAGCTGCCATCTTGACTGTGGCCTGTAAAACCTCAAAAACCCCTAGCTGAGTCCAGCCTAGGCTGCCAACCTGAAATATAGTTAAGATAATAAATAATGGTTGTTTTCATCTTCTAAATTTGTGATAATTTATTACACAGCAAATAAAAATTATACAGTGTTCTGATAGATTCTAAAAACATATAAGACTAACGCTACTTAAATTTCTCTTAAGAAGATAGCTCATTTTATGATAAGTTCCTCTCTAGGAACCCTAGAATAATCTTTATAACCTTGGTGGCTATCAGGGAATAAATACATTCAATAGCTCAGGAGACATTTAATGAATATTAACAAGTAGAGGCATTTCTGACCCATATGGCATCTTTATTTTATTGGAAAAAGGTACTGTAGCCTCAAGCTTCTATTTTCCATTTGTGGAGAAAATTTCAAAACAAATACACTGTATGCAGTATTTAAAATCTGAATGACTTATTTTAATGTTGTGAAATACTCAGCCTGCACAACTTTATGCAAGTTAACTGAATATTGGCATAAAAAATGATAAACAATTCATGCCTTCTAGAACAATAAGCAGTGAAAAACATTTTGGTAATAATTATTACATTAGTAAAAGAGTTCATTATAATTTTTAATATTTTAATTTTATTTTTAATGTGCTCAAATTATTTTTAGAATGTATTTTTTTGTTTGTGATGAGTACTGTCTGCCTTGCCACATCCCATTAATGAGTCTGGGATACTCAGTCTCTAGCTAAAATTAATGTCACAGCTCAAAGCTGCCCCTTGACATGGTTTGGCTGTGTCCCCACCCAAATCTCATCTTGAATGGTAATAATCCCCTTGTGTCAAGGGCAGGGCCAGGTGGAGATAATTGAATCATAGGGGCAGTTTCCCCCATGCTGTTTCCATGGTACTGAGTAAGTATCATTAGATCTAATGGTTTTATACATGGGAGTTCCCCTGCACAAGTTCTCTTGCCTGGCACCATGTAAGATGTTGTTTGCCTTTTGCAATGATTGTGAGGCCTCCCCAGCCATGTGGAAGTGTGAGTCCATTAAACCTTTTTCCTTTAAAAATTACCGAGTCTCAGCTCAGGTATGTCTTTATTAGCAGTGTGAAAACAAACTAATACAGTCCTTTTCTGGAGAATTGACTGCCAGTATCAGAAGGCTTTATCTATCTATCTATCTATCTATCTATCTATCTATCTATCTACACATATATATGTGGAATATCTATATCTATATCTATCTATCTATCTACAGTGGAATTACAAAATCTAGCCAACTAGCATAGGCATTACTCACATAGTTACTATTTTTTTGGTGAAAACACAATATCCACCCTCTTAGCCTTTTTAAGAACTAACATTATAAGAATACATTATTAACTGTCATCGCCATGCTATACAGTAGGTCCCTTGAACTTCTTCTACCTGTCTAACAGAAATTTAATATCCTTTGACTAGCATTTCTCCAGTGCACCCCCATTAATCACTACACCCCTGATAACCACCATTCCGCTCTTTACTTCAGAACATTATGTTGTGCTCAATAAATACCTATAATTTATCTGTCAACATAAAAATAAGATAATCATTTTTAAAAAGTAAAAGAAGCCTTCACAGTGAAGTTTGGTATTCTTGTCCAGCTGTCCAAAAATAACAAACAACTGAAACAAGGCAAACAAAACTGGCTCCTTGGACTTGACTTTGGACCAGATTTGGTGTACTTTGTACTCCAGAATCCCCTAAGGGTCAGGCAGAAGCTAGTCCCCAGCCAAGATCACACAGTTGCTAATTTGTTTCCCTGACCATCTTTCGTATCTCACGCACTTCCTTCCTTAATAAATCACTTAAATAAGAACTTCCTTGCCATTTCAGTTTTAATACAACACCCTGTGTTATGTATGTATTATGCCTTTACAATACAAGCTTCATGTGATGTTACAAAATTAGTTGTGGGTATAACTTAAAGAAGCTAATAAAACACAGAAACTGGGTCAGCTCACACATGGCCTATTTCAAAGCCTTGAAAAGAGTCTTAGACTGGTGCTCACACAGTTGTATAGTTTATAAAATGTTCAAAGTTAAAATAATTTGTGTTCTTTCTTTTCTTACAAGAGGACCCCTAAAACAAAATTCAGTCCCTTCGAAGTCCCCTTCCCCATGGGACGAAATTCATGTTTTATTCTTCCAATTGCAAATGTTATCTGTCTAACTTTTAGAGCTACATTAATAAAAGTTATAATGTCAGATTTAAAGAAAAAGGGAATGTCATGTTAGAAAGATAACCTTGAGATTTGCTCTTTCTGGGACTACTGGAAACTGAGTTAGTTTTCAATACATGAGCATTTAAATAAAATTTCTCTGTAAAAAGATATGTTTTAACAGAAGAGTGACAACGGTTATCAAAATGCCAGGGGTTCAGTCTAGGTCCTATTGCTCACTGCACAGAAGGCAATACTCATCTCATTGAGTAAGGTAAGGCTGCTTTATTTCAGTGCTGTATCTGAAAAGAATGGGAGGCCAAGTCTCAATTGTGTTTTCTCAATAAACTTACATTAGGAGTTTATATGGCAGGGATGAAATGTAATTAACTACATGTAGGAAAACAGAAATTAGGGAGACCTGAGGAAAAGGAGTTGGTAAACAGGCATCAGGTGGTCAGTTAGGCAATCATGATGGGTGAGGGGTGTGGCATCTCATTGTCCGGGTGACATGATCTGGTGAATTTCCACTTCTTAATACTATCTGAGAGGACTGATGGTTGCTTTCCTGAGCAAGGAATTTGGATAAGATAAATATGAATTCTTAAGATTTTTAGACTAACAGGGTCAGTTTCTGTGTTTATTCAAAAAATTATAAATATTATGTGGGAAAAATTGGGCTGATTTCACAACTGCCCCCAAAATTACACATTCTTAGGAATAATGAAGGAGGAAGGCTGTGGGCAAGTCATTTTCAAGTTAAAGGTGAAATTTCCATTGCCTCTATCTTATGATGGTCTTAACAAAATGAAAAAAAGAAAAAGAAGAATGAAGGAAAGAAAGAAGGAAGGAAGGAAAGAAGGAAGGAAGGAGAAAGAAAGTTCCTACGAAGGAAAGAAGAAAGGAAGAAAGAGAAAGAAAACAAAGAAAGGAAAGAAAGAAAGAAAGAAAGAAAGAAAGAAAGAAAGAAAGAAAGAAAAGAAGAAGAAGGAGGAGGAGGAAGAAGAGGAGAGGAGGAGGGAGGGAGGGAAGGAAGGAAGGAAGGAAGGAAAGAAGGAAAGAAGAAAAGGAGGAAAAGAAAGATTACACTCCACAAAGACTCATATGTTCTATACTCATCTGAGATGGAGCTGTCCCAAAGATCAAATTAAGAAATAAATGACATGCAGTGTGCTTATTACATTTGGGGTGAAAAAATACTAACATTTGAATAACGTAACATTATATTTAAAACCTTCCATATAGTGCTATACATTTTGATACAAAAGTAAAGACTCTCAAAATCATATATATGTTTTGGCTGTGTTCCGGCCCTAATCTCCATTTTGAATTCCCATGTGTTTTGGGAAGGACCAGTGGGAGGTCATTGAATCATGAAGGCAGGTTTTCCTGGTGTTGTTCTCTTAATAGCGAATGAGTCTCAAGAGAGCTGATGGCGTTCAAAAGGGGCCTTCCCCTGCACAAGCCCTCTATTTTTGCCTGCCACCATCTGCGTAAGATGTCACTTGCTCCTCCTTGCCTTCTACCATGATTGTGAGACTTCTCCAGCCTTAAATTGCACTTAAATATAAGTCCAATTAAACCCCTTTCCTTTGTAAGTGTCTTTATCCGCTGGATAAAAACAGACTAATACACTATAACTAAAATTTTGAAATTTTAAAGGATAAATAAAGAGATGTCAGTTTAGGTTTTGTTTCTAAAGTTCAAAGAGATATATTACTAAATTAAGTTTATGTGCATGTATACAGACTCACAAATACTTGTACCTGTACACACACACACACACAAATGCACACACAAACACACACACACACATCTCTGCATTAACTTATTTTTATTCAAACCAAGCAGCCAAATTATACCTTTGTTTAATGAATGTGACTCATTTTCTTAATATTCTTTCCATGGTTACATTTTGACTAGTTGTTCAATAACAGAAAAAAGGTTTTCTGAATTTTGTCATAGGAAATGATATAACACTGGCATATTTAAAACCAAAATATCTTTAGAGGTCAAAGATAAGGAAACTTTTAAAAACTGTACATTAGCATTTCATATCATGGGTAGTCTTTTATGTTAACACATTTTAATAAAGATGAAAAAAGCTGATATTTAGTGAGCAATATTCTGGGATACAAAGTTAATTCACATATTTGTTACATATCTTGATGACTCAATCTTGATCACATATCTTTATAAGAAAAAGCTATAGTATGTCATTTTTTTTATCTTGAGACTATCTGTTAGATCTGTCTTGGATGACATTTATCTACACTTCATGGAGCACTACTAAGTCTGGATTGTAATATCAGAGTGTTAAAAATGCTGGCATTTTGGGTATCATGTTGTAAGTTCAATATTTCTATATCATATTTCCCTTTTTACTTTCTCTTTTCATCCAGAAACCTAACCTAAAATTTGAAAAGTAACTTCTCATGCCCCATCTATTTACTGTTTTTATGCCAGACATAATACTGACCACTGAATAAATGATAAAGTTTGTGCAGTGTCAGTATCCACATTTAACAACATCCTCACTCTGTGCAACCATGCGCCAATCCACAGAGAAACCGTATTTTCACCAACCAGAGAGGAGGCGCTCAAAAGCACTTCTGTAATTACTCAAGTATTTTCTACACCAAAAAAACTGATGACAGTGTATGGTAAAACTATATTTTCTGATTGATGGTAATTAAGCTTAATATCAACACTGTAAATATATAAACTCATCAAATGACAAGTTTTGATTCTTTGCAGTTAAATGCTTTTTATTTATATGGTAACTAAATTGCTCATGTTACTTTTAAAAGAATGGCATGAAACGACTGAGAGTGAAAAAACCATTAGAGCCACTAGTCTATCAAGGTGGAAATAAATAAGCTATTATTTATGTGGTATAATTAATGTTTATTGCTCATGTATTTCCTAAGCAAAGTCACACAGGACACTGGATGATGGAAAACAAAATGGAGGAAAAACAGAAACCTGTGCACATAGCAGAGTGATGCCAGTTTATAATCTTATGGTGGTAACAATCATTTCCAGATAAAAATAAAGTGGTACTGATGGCATTGTTGACAAATTAATGTCAGTATTATGAAATGTCTTTTTTAAAAAAATTTGTCTTAAAATTGAAATATAAACATATATGTGTTTATCATGTACAACGTAACATATATATACTTAAAATACATAAACTCAACATTTTAAAAATGTATAGTATATATATGTATACATAGCAAAATGGTTCAATGTAGCTAATTAACAAATTTATTACCTCATGTAATTATCATTTTTGTGATAAGAACACAATATTCACTTTCTTTGCATTTTTAAGATTATAATACATATCATTAACTATAGACACAATACTGCACAATAAATCTCTTGAAGTTACCTCTCCTATCTAAATAGAATTATGTGTCCTTTGGCCCTTCTCTTCCAAGCACTTCCTTTAACCACCCCAGTTTCTGGTAACCAACTCTGTATCTCAAATTCTATGAGATCAGTTTTAAATTTCACGTACAAACAAGATTACGTGATATTTGTCCTTCTGTTACTGAATCATTTCACTTGATATAATATATTCCAAGTTTATTCATCTTATTGCAAATTGCAAGATTTTCTTCTTTTTATGGGTGAATAATGTTTCATGGTATATATACCATATTTTCTTTATCCATTCGTCCATAGATAGACATTTAGGCTAATTAAATATTTAGGTGATTGTGAATAGTGATGCAACAATGCAGATTTTTTTTCATTATACTGATATCATTTCCTTTGGCTATACCCAGTAATGGGATTATTGGATCATAGAAGTAGAAGTATTTTTAAGTTTTTGTGTAAACCCTAGGCTGTTTTCAGTAATGAATGCAGTAATTTACATTCCCACTAGCAGTTTGCAAGGATTCCTTTTCTCCACAGCCTCCCCAACAGTTGTTAACCTTTTGACTTTTTGATGATCTCCATTCCAACTGAAGTCGGGGGATATGTCATTATGGTTTTAATTTTCATTCTCCTGTTGATTAGTAATGTGGAAAATTTCTATACAACTGTTTGCTATCTGTGTGACTCCTTTTGAGAAATGTCTATGCAGATCTTTTTCCCATTTCTTAATTGGGTTTTTTCTTTGTATTGAGTTAAGTATATATTTTAGTTATTATCTCCTTATCAATGTAGAGTTTGCAAACATTTCCTCCCATGTGGGAGGCTGTCTCTTCACTCTGTGGATTGTTTCCTTTGACGTACAGAAACTTTAGTGTGGTATCATTCCATTTGTCTACTTTTGCTTTTGTTACTTTTGAGGACCACACCATAAAATTATTGCTAAGACCAATGTCTTAGAGCTTTTACTCGATATTGTCTTCTACTAGTTTCATAGTTCCAGGTCTTACATATAAGTCTAATCCATTTTGAGTTAATTTTTGTATACAATAAGAAACACAAGTCAAACTTCATTCCTCTGCATATAGATGTTCAGTTTATTGAAAAGTATTTATTGAAGAGACTGTTCTTTCCCCACTGTGTGTTCTTTGCAAGTTTGTCAAAAATCAGTTAGTTGTCAATGCATGAATTTACTTCTGGCCTCTGTTTCATATGCCACTGGTCTATGTTTCTGCTTTTATGCCAGTACTATTCTATCTATATTAGTATAATTTTTAGTATATGTTAAATTCAGGTAGTGTGATGCCTCTTGCTTTGTTCTTTTTGCTCAAGATCAATTTGAATATTCTGGGTCTTGTTCCATATGAATCGGAATTTTTTTTTTATTTAGTGATTCAGCCTATTTTAGTTTGCTTACATGTGACATATTGTCATTATTCCTAATTTGTAAGAAGGATATTGAATTGCAGTTAGCACTTTTGTGGAATAATCACTCAACATAAACACCATTAACAAAATATATTCTATGGAATGTACAAGGTTACAAAATTATGTTTGTGTGTGTGTGTGTGTTTCTATCATTGAAGATGCTTTTAACAGGCATTTCTATCACTTGTGAGTGTATTTTTATCATTGAGAATGTTTTTACCAGGGTCCTTTAATGTACATAAAAAGTAAATAAAATGTTACATATTGTACCTTTTATGCCATTGTGCAAATTAATACATTTTAAATACTATATTAATAGCATTTAACTATTCACCAGATAAAGTAATATTTTGTTGTTGTAATAACGTTTCTGAGATTATTATTTAAAAGGTAAAAAGGATATAAATATAATTGTTTCCTCCTCATTGTCATATGCCTAACTACATTATGACATATAGCATACTGAGTTAGCCTGAGTTTGATTAGCAAAACAGAGTTACTACAATAACTATATTAATCAGTACTTCTCTGAGAATAAGACAGTAACACTGAGAAAAACTATGGCCAGAAGATTAGAGAATACCTTATTAGTATTTCTTATCTTCCCTATAAAACAAATCTCTTGTCACTAGTATTTCTTATACTTTTTCTACATTCTGTAGAAACTTGAATTTTATTTTATTCTCTTGACTATTATCACTGTTTTAATTTTTCAGAGTAGTTTTCATCTCTGAAATGGAATTTTAATTCCAATAATGACAACTCCTTCCAGGTTCAATCTTTTTAGAAAATATGAAGAAAAAGGTATGTGAGAGAAACAACTGAGTTTGGGCAACTCTGCTCTTGTGATTGTGTATGTTTCATTCTACACAAATTTGGTCAAATAGCTGAATCGCTTCCTCTAAACAAGTTTTACAAGTATACAAACTGAAACATATTTTTAAATATGTTTTAAAAATCTTAAAATTACCTTCAAAAATACCTGCCAAATTCTTGTATGTGTTCCTCATTTGGACTTACACTCTGGAAAAATAATAGGGTATGATGTATTATTTCTTGTTTCTAATTTTGCTGATGACAGCAATGAGGCTTAAAGTGAAGTAAGGACTTCTGGACTCAACGATAGCATATAATGTGTTTGAAGGTATTAACAACTGGATCAACTAAAAACCAGAGCCTTTTCTTGAACCCATTAAAAAACAGAGGGCACAATACAAATCATCACCCAGAAATCTGAGGAAAAGAACAATTTCAGAGAATCATAGCAAATAAATGCTAACATGAAGCAGAAACACAAGAAATCATGAACTGTTAAGAACAATTAAATCATAATTCAGATGAATTTGTGAAAGCTTGAGTATGAATTAAAAGGAGAGTGACAATTTTCTGAGGACTTCAGTCTTACAATGTTCCAACATATTCATGAACTTTCCCTCCAAGAACCCCAACAGGCTCACAATGTGAAGCTCTAACAAAAATTCCCTTTTTGCTCTGTTGAGAGAAAACTATTATGAAATACATGTCCCAAATCCTTTTCCTAACTAAGGTATTCTGTCTATCGAAATTACCAGTGCCAGAGCACAAATCTAAAACATACAGAGGGAAGAAGACTCCTCCACAATATAGGTTCATTCCCTCTTCCTGTTGCATCTAAGATTAAAAATAAAATAAAGGGAAACCAAATATAACCAACAGGGTAAAAAAAATAACTTCAAAGAAATATATTAGTAACACTGTAGCCAGGGAAAAGCATAGGAGAAGGAGGAGAGGGGCAGAGGAACATAGCCAGTGGAAATACTTACGAAGGTCACAGTCCAAAGACACAGACACCAAAAGACCATGATTTAATCAGGACACGATAGTGCACAATCACTTTCCTGTACTTTACCAGGACACTAATAGGGCACTAGTATAATGATAGTAGATTATAGCATAAAGAGGTACAAAGCACAGATTTATAGATGGCAAGTTCTTGGAAAAGCTCAAAGTTGAGAGAAAAAGACAATGATAGTAGAAGAATTAAAAGCCTCTGATACCTCTAGCAATGAGAAACTTCTGGCAAAACTAATATATAAACCCACACTAAAGAAAAATTTATCTGAGATTGTATCACATGAAGCTTCAACAAAAACAAAATATTGCAAAAATGCAAGATAAATCACAGTCTGACGACACAAGGCCAAAATTAGCTTTGGCAAAGATGTTGAAATTATCATAGCATTTAATTAATATAAAAAGGTAATTAATATAAAAAGGTAGACAACATTCAATGATGAATAAATACTGTAAACAGAAAGGCAGAAACAATCACATCATTTTGGAAAACAAAAATAGTAAAAAATAAAAACAAAGAATGACTAATGAACTTATTACTAGATTTAGCATAGATATAGAAAAATCAGCGATTTTAAATATAGAAACATTGATTCAATACTCTAAGTATTTCATATTGGTTACTTTATGTTCTAATAATTCCAAAAATTAAGTGAAGGTGCATTAAAGTAATCCTCTTTGTTAAGATGTTTTAATGATTCCTTTAGCTATTTTAAATTCTATTATTTGCTATTTAAAAATATATTTGAAAACTGTAAATTTATTATAAAAATTATTCAGTGTCCAGCTTGTATATGATTAATATTTTTTGCTAAAGGAAATATTACTATTTATCTTAATCATCTTCTGATCCTTAATAATTTATCAAAGCAGCCAAAACAATATCACTATTATTGCCACAAAAACACTGTTACAAACTAAACACCCTGATTTTGGACTTTCGGTCTCCAGAATGTGAAAAATACATTTCTGTTTTTATTAGCCACCCAGTCCATTGTACTGTGATATAGCAGCCCAAACTGACTAAGACAAACATTGATGACAAACTCTTAGTTTAGCATACATGCAAAAATCTATATCTATACATATATATCTATATTTAGAGATAAGTATGTAATGCAAATATATTCAAATAAATATATATGCAATATGTGTTATACACTATCAAAAGTCCAATGACATATTTCACAGAAATAGAAGACTTTTTAATTAATTTGTATAAAACCACAAAAGAACCCCAAACAGCCAAAGCAATTTTGAGCAGAAAGAACAAAGCTGGAAGCATCACACTACCTGACTTCAAAATATACAACAAAGCTATACTAATCAAAACAGCATTGTACTAACATTTTAAAAAGACATATAGCTAAATGGAACAGAATAAAGAATCCAGAAATAAATTCTCACCGTTATGGTCAATTAATTTTCAGCAAAGGTGCCAAAAGCACACAATGCATAAAGGACAGTTGTTTTAACGAATAATGTTGGAAAAAGTGGATAGGATATCCACATGCAAATAATAAAAATAGGTCCTTATTTCACATTATATATAAAAAAGTGGATTAAAGACTTAAATGTAAGACCTGAAACTATGAAACTACTAGAAGAAAACTTAGAGGAAAATCTTCATAATGTTTCTCTGGGCAATGATTTTTTTATTTTTTATTTTTATTTTTTTTGAGACGGAGTTTTGCTCTTGTTACCCAGGCTTGAGTGCAATGGCGCGATCTCGGCTCACTGCAACCTCCGCCCCCTGGGTTCAGGCAATTCTCCTGCCTCAGCCTCCTGAGTAGCTGGGATTACAGGCATGCACCACCATGCCCAGCTAATTTTTTGTATTTTTAGTAGAGACGGGGTTTCACCATGTTGACCAGGATGGTCTCGATCTCTCAACCTCGTGATCCGCCCGACTCGGCCTCCCAAAGTGCTGGGATCACAGGCGTGAGCCACCGTGCCCAGCCGATTTTTTTAATGTAATTATATACATATATGAATGTGTCCATGTATATATTATTCAGAATATCTAAATATATTTGATAAATTAATAAACTTTGTATTTATGAATATATTGGTTAATTTATAAAAGATATTATGTTTAAATTGTGTTATCTTCTTTCTTCCTTAGGAGGCAGCTGAAAATATCTGGAGATTTGCTAGATTGTCCCAGTGGCAGGAAAGATCTGGTCTCTAGTGGAGGCTAGAAATGCTGCCAAATATTCCGTAAGACACAGAAAGACCCCAATTATAAAGAATCCTCTGGTTTAAAATGTTAATTACCACTCTCCTCCAAGAGTTGAAACACTCTCCTCCAAGATAAATTTGAGGATCCTCAAATATTTATAAATTCTGCATGAATTGGAACATGTTGAAATAGGCATCTAAAATTTTAGTTGGTTATTTACACATTTAATAAAAATATGTACTGTATACTTATTTTATAAATTCACAGAATTCAACCTACTTTATGCATAGTCTATGCATGTATATCATATGTATACATGTTTGTGTTCAATCTACAAATTTTTTAAACAAATTAATCATATCTTCTCTGGAGATCCAGGTGGCATCTCATCCTCTTGCTACCAGAAAGCCTGTTTTTCACTGACCCTACATTTTTATTCTGTTATTGAGTGTCGCTTTTAGTTGACTCTGCAGGTCAAGCAGTGTCATCCTTTCTTGGGCTATATGTGACTTACAAATTTTTTTCACTCTCATCCTTACAGTGTTAAATGGCATGTATTGAGACATCTTGTACTAATTCCTTCCTCACAAATGAGGTAAGTAGAAGACAATTCAAGCACTTACTATGCATATAAGATGGAAGCTGTTAAAGATAATTATTATGTTAATACTCATGCCAGTCATTTTCAGCTCCCTGTTTTTCCTGGAATCATGCTTTTTGGAAGTTAAGCTGAGGATTTTCTTTTTCACAGATACTTCTTCTCAGTTTTGCAGCTCCTACCGTAGCTGCAAATGTCTAGCTGAACTAACATTCCCTTCCTAACGAAGGAAGAAAAAAAAATAAAAAAAAAAAAAACATGGTAAGAGTTATCTGCTACACTTTAGCAGGTATTTCTATATTTCTGTATTTATTCCAGTTCTTCCCAAGTTAGTGGTTAAATCCTACAAAATATTTATTGAATCCCAATACTGCATGCTGTGAAATCCTCCTCTACCCCAACTCCTGACAAATATTGTGCATCAGATATATTTTCTCCAACATTGTAATGGAGCCCAGAAATAGGCCCTGTAACAAATCAAGCATATACTCAGTAAGTCTTTTGAACAATATTTTAATGTTGTCTACATAAACAAGGGAAAACAGTATGCATTTGACCTCTTTTATAACTTTTTCTCAGTGTGTACCAAATGCCTGGTTATGGCGAGGATGTGAAAGCCAGCTAAACCATAATGCAATCCTGGATTGGATTCTATAAAAAATTAAAGTAAGAAACAGGGATAAGATTCAGTGCTTTGTCACAGCAGATACTTTTTCCATGCAGCTATATTTACCAGTTGGTTAGTGGAATTGAAATACCATAGCTTGATTGTAATGAATACATTTTAAACAATCCTGCTAACTCCATTTTGCCCACCCTGAGCTATGAAGGCCATTCTGCTCTGAAAACTTGCAGTCTGAGACACCTGGCATCTTTGTAACCAATTTTTTGAAAAAGAGGGCCCACAGGCCCTTTACATCCTGTATCTGCAACTGTGTAATGCTACCCCACACTGCTACCCCACATCCTAAGTAAAAAAACAATTTTAAGTAGAACTTTTTGTTAGGCCCCCCTTCTCCCCTAAGCTGCTCCTTCCGCTTCTGTAATAATCTGCTTACCACCTCAACCCTAAACTAGTATAAAAATGTTGACTGCCCTTTATTCTTGGACAAGAGGTTTGAGCTCTAGCTGACTCTCAGATGCTGGCATAAAGGTAGATTCTCAACAAACTAAGTGCATGGTGCTTCTGTTTAAACTTGCTTGGTTATAACAGAATATGTATGAAAAACTGAATATTAATTACATTGACCTAAATCTGCTGGAGAAACAACAGGTTCAACTACCTCAGGAGTTCTCAAATTTGCTTGAATTGGATTAACATATTTACAGAAATTCAAGAACTTCTTCATTATTAGTAAGCATATTTGACTGCATTCTGTTGGTCTCCTCCTCTTTCTGCATGATTCTTGTTTTGTCTATGTTTATATTTGTCAAAATAATGTTTCTACATTTACATATCTGTGTTATAACAGCTAATTGTGCACTAATATCCAGTCTCTTTTTCTTTCATTGTAAGGAAATCCTTAACTTTAAAGTAAGACCATGGCCAGTTGTAATAATGCAAACCTAGGTTCTGCGTATACTGATTCTGCTGTTACTAAGTTTTTTGATTTATTGGTAATTGGATATATGAATTAATTCTTTCTCCCCATATAAAGAACTTCCAAAGACTGGGTAATTTAGAAAGAACAGGTTTAATTGACTCATCGTTTCATATGGCTGGAGAGGCCTCAGGAAATTGCAATCATGCGGAAGGCAAAGGGGAAGAAAGGCGCCTACTTCACAGGCAGCAGGAGAAAGAACAAATGCAGGAGGAACTACCAAACACTTATAAAACCATGAGATTTTGAGAGAACTGGCGCCATGATTCAATTACCTCCACCTGCTCTCTCCTTTGACATGTGGAAATTATGGGGAGTACAATTCAAGATGAGACTTTGTATGGGGACACAGCCAAATTATACCAATATGTATGAAAACAAAAGAGCAACACAGAAGTGTTATGTGATCAGCATAGGTAGATAATCAGCAAGGTAGATAATCATGAGGGCAAACAGATATGCATGGGAGTAGGAAGCAGTGTTAATCCTGTTATGTCTTAGTTTCTTTAAATAGAAAGTGGTAATGTGACAGTTCTAATTTACAGGTTTGTTATGACTATTATATATCAAATTCCTAGCACAAATCTCAGCACAGAATGTAAACTTTATAGTTTGCTTTGTTTTTCATTAAAAAAATATTTTGAATAACAGTGTCTTATCAAGTCTTTTGCAAATTTAGGCATATTTCTTTTTATTGCATTTTGCAAATATTTCATTTTATATGTTGTATTAGTTTTCACACTGCTGATAAAGATATATCAAAGACTGGGCAATTTACAAAAGAAAGAGATTTGTTGGACTTACAGTTTCAAGTGTCTGGGGAGGTCTCACAATCTTGGCAGAGGGCAAGAAAGAGAAAGTCACAGCTTACGTGGATGGCAGCAGACAAAAAGAGAGAAAGCTTGTGCAGGGAAACTCCCATTTTTAAAACCATCAGATCTCATGAGACCCATTCATTATCATGAAAACAGAATGGGAAGACTGCCCTCAACAATCTTGCACTGGGTCTCTACTGCAAAACTTGGGAATCATGGGAACTTCAAGATGAGATTTGGGTAGAGACACAGAGCCAAACCACATTATGTATGTATGTATTTATTTTTTAATAATATTTTCTACTAGAATTCTTAGAGTTTGAGGTCATAATTTGAGTTAATTTTTATGTATGGTTTAAGGTAGAATCCAGTTTTATTCTTCTGTATGTAAGCTAGTCATACATTCTTCTGTATGAAGAATAAAATCCAGTTTTACTCTTCTGTATGTAAGCTAGTCATACAGAAGAATGTACGACTAGCTTACATACAGAGGAGTAAAACTGGATTCTACCTTAACCCAGGTAGATGAGGTAGATAATATATTATCCCAGGTAGATAATGAATTACCCCAGCATGATTTATTGAACAGGGAATCTTTTCACCATTCCTAAACTTTGTCTACTTTGCTAAAGATTAAATGGGTGCAGGTTAAATGCAGGTTTAGAAGAATGTATGACTAGCTTACATATAGAAGAATAAAACTGGATTCTGCCTTATCCCAGGTAGATATGCTAGATAATATATTATCCCAGGTAAATAATAAATTATCCCAGCATAATTTATTGAATAGGGAGTCCTTTCACCATTCCTAAGTTTTGTCGACTTTGCCAAAGATTAAATGGGTGTAAGTTAAATGTAGGTTTCATTTCTGGGCTCTCTATTCTGTTCAATTAATCCATGTGTCTGATTTTCTACCAGTATCATACAGTTTTGGTTACAGTTGCCTTATAGCATAGTTTAAAATTGTAGATTTATAATATGCAGCTTGATTTTTTTAAAAATTAGGATTGCTTTGGCTATTTAGGCTCTTTTTGGTTCAATATAAATTTTATAATAGTTTTGTTTCAATTTCTATTAAAATGACATTGGTAGTTTGATAGGAATAGCATAAAATCTGTAGATTGCTTTGGCAGTATGGTCATTTTAATAATATTGATTCTTCTAATCCATGAGCATAAATATTTTCCCGGTTTATTCTGTCGTTTATGATTTCTTTCAGCAGTGTTTTGTTGTTCTCCGTGTGGATATCTTTCACTTTTCTTGGTTAGATATAATGCAGGCTATTTGTGTCTGTGTTTGTGGCTACTATAAGTAAAATTGCATTGTTGATTTGGTTCTAAGCTTGAATGTTATTGATGTATAAAAAAGCTACCGATATGTATACAATAATTTTGTATCTGAAAACTTTACTCAGATTATCAGTTCCAGGAGCATTTGGGCAGAGTCTAGCGTTTTCTAGGTGTAGAATTATATTGTCAGCAAAGAGAGTAGTATAGTTTGACTCTGTGTCCCTAGACAAATCTCACCTTGAATTGTAATTCTCATAATCTTCATGTGTCAAGGGTGGGACCAGGTGGAGGAAACTGAATCACGAGGGCAGTTTCTCCCATGCAATCCTCATAACAGTGACTGAGTTCTCACAAGATCTCATGATTTTAGAAGGGGGATCTTTCTCCTTTGTTTGGCACTCACTGTGCCCTGCTACACTGGGAAGAAGGTGTTTGCTTCTCCTTTGCCTTCAACCATGAGTATTTGTTTCCTGAGCCCCCCACTAGCACTGCAGAACCTTGAATCAATTAAACCTCTTTTCTTTATAAGTCACCCAGTCTCGGCTATTTCTTCATAGCAGTGCGAGAACAGACTAATGCAGAGAGATAGTGTGACTTGTTTCTTTCTTATTTGGATGACATTTCTTTCTTTCCTTTCCTTTCCTTTCCTTGATAGCTCTGGTGGGGACTAATTAAACTAAAAGAGCTTCTGCCCAGCAAGTGAAAAAAAGAGCTTCTGCACAGATAAAGAGCTTCATCACAGCAAATAAAACAATCAACAGAGTAAACAATTGACAAGATGGAAGAAAATATTCACAAACTATACATATTCACAAACCAACACAAAGGGAGAAAATATTCACAAGCTATACATCTGACAAAGTTCTAATACCCAGAATCTATAAGCAAATAAAACAATTCAAAAAGGAAAGAGCAAATATTTCTATTAAAATGTAGATAAAAAGATGAACAGACACTTCTCAAAAGAAGACATACAAGCATCTGATGAATGTGGAAAAATGATCAACATCACTAATCATTATATAAATGCAAATCAAAACTACAATGAGATATCATCTCACATGTCAGAAAGGCTATTATTAAAAAGTCAAAACACATCAGATGCCGGCAAGGCTATGGAAGATAAAGAACGCCTATATACTATTGGTGGAAAGGTAAACTAGTTCAGCTACTATGGAAAAGGGTTTAGCTATTTCTCAAATAACTTAAAACAGAGCTATTCATTCAATCCAGAAATTCCATTATTGTATATATCCAAAAGAAAACAAATTACCCATGAGTCACAGGCACTTTATGTTCACTGAAGCACTATTTACAATATCAAACACTGAAATCAACCTAGATGTCCATTAATAATTAATTTGCTCAATAAAATGCAAAACATATACATCATGTAATCCTATACAACTATGAAAAATAACAAAATCATATCCTTTGCAGCAACACAGATGCATCTAGGGGCCATTATTTTAAGCAAGTTAACAAAGGAATAAAAAACAAAATACTACCTTTTTTTTGCTTGTAAGTTGAACATAAAAGTTTATGTACATATGCACATAAAAAATGGTAACAATAGACACCGTGGTCTACTATAAGGAAGTAGGGGGAATGTGTTGTAGAAGTAACTGTTGGGTATTATGCTCACTACCTGGTTAACAATATCATTCATATCCCATACTTCAGCATCACACAATATACCCATGTAAAAAATTTGCATATGTACCCCTTGAATCTGAAAAGAAGTTGAAATTAGAAAGGTAAATAAATAAATTCATGGCTATATAGAATTGAGATCTTTCACATAACATATGAATAATTCAGGAGTCATTAAAAATAATAATAGTTGAACAGTAAAACAACCAAACAAAAACTCAAAAAAGAGAACATTATATTTATGTTCTGTGTAAGATGGTTAATTTGCAACTTCAAGCATTTTTAATTTATTCCCTAGATGTGCTAGACAACAGAAAATTTTTAAATAATATGATACTACATTAAAATTATGCTAATAAATAAAAAACTAATAAATAACAAGTTTCACTGGGAACTGAAATAAGGTGGTCATAAACACAGTAGATGGCTGATAAAATTACACATAAATCAGCAACATCATATGATTGAGAAATTGCACTGGCAGACATTCTAATGAGAGCATGTTTTTCACAGTATTTTATTCTAGTCTGTAGCTGGTGTTTTTATTTTCTTGATATTGGCTTTCATATAGTAATTTTTAATTGTAATAAAATCCAAGTTACCATTTTTTTATGGATAATACCTTTGACATTTTGTCTAAATGTTATTGCCATATTTAAGATCATCTAGGTTTCCTATGTTATCTTCTAAAATTCCTATAGTTTTATTTTCCATTTAAGTCTATGATAATTTTTAGTTCATTTTTGTGAAGAGTGTAAGGTCTGTGTGTAGATTCATTTTCTTGTATGTGCATGTCCAGTTGTTGTTCAGCAACTGTTTGTTGAAAAAGCGATCCTTGCATTATTGCATTTCCTTTGCTTTTTGGAAAAGATATGTTGACTATACTTATGTGGGCCTATCGCTAGCTTCTATTTTATTCTGTTGATTTATTTGCCTGTTTTCTTGTCATTACTGCACTGCCTGATTATAGTAACTTTATAGTAAGTCTTGAAGTTGGGTAGTATTCATCTTTCAACTTAGTTCTCCTGCAATATTATTTTGGCTATTCTGGGTTTTAACCTCTTCATATAAACTTTACAATCAATTTTTGATATCCACAAGCAACTTGCTAAGATTTTGATTAAGATTGCATTACATCTATACATTAACATGGAGAAAACTTAGATATTTACAATATTGGGTCTTCCTACTGATGAACATGGAATATCTCTTTATTTATTCATTTAGTTCTTCTTTGGTTTCTTCCATCAGTTTTGCAAATTTTCTCATATAGGTCTTGATTTATTCTTTCCAAATCTTTGTACCTTTTATTTCTTTTTTGTCTTATCATATTAGCTAGGAGAGAAGGTGGGGAAAAGCCCTTTTTAAAACCAACAGATCTTGTGAGAACTCACTATCACAAGAACAGCATAAGGGATGATTTAGGGTATCTGGTGGAAGAAATTTCCAAGCAGAAAAGTATTTTACTTAGGTGCTATTAAAAGCATTTAGGTACTATTAAAAGTTTTTGTTTTCTATCTCATTATAAGAGGTAAAATTTAAGCTAGCTGTAGAAATTTGTATAAGTAACACATGTTAATTGCAAAGACAATGGGGAACAATGTCTTCAAGACATGTCAGAAGTCTTCATGGCAGCACCTTCCATCACAGGCTTGGAAGCCTAGTAGGAAAAAATGATTAGGTGTGTTGGTCCCAGGGCCTTGCTGCTTTTTGAAGTCTCAGGATTTGGTGCTTTGCATACCAGCTGTGGCTGAAAGGGCCCAATGTAGAGCTCATGACATTGCTTCAGAGGGCAAGCCGCAGGCCTTGGTGGCTTACACATGGTGTTGAGTTTGTGGATGCACAGGAGTCAATAATTGAGGTTTGGGAACATCTGATTAGATTTAAGAGAATTTATTGAAATGCCTGGATGTCCAGGCAGAAGTTTGCTTGAGGGGCTGAGCCCTCATGGAGAGTCTCCGTTATGGCAGTGTGGAAAGGAAACATGAGGTTGGATACCCCTCATTGAGCCCCCACTGGGGGCCTGCCTAGTGGAGCTGTGAGAAAAGGGCCACCATCCCCCAAACCCCAGAATGGCAGATCCACCAACAGCTTGCTCTGTTCTCCTGGAAAAGCCATAGTTACTCAATGCCAGCTAGTGAAAACACACAGAAGTTGGGTTGTACCCTGCAAAGCCATAGAGATGGAGCTGCCTAAGGCCATGGGAGGCTACCTCTTGGATCAGTGTGTCCTGGATGTGAGACATGGAGTCAAAGAAGATCATTTTGGAAACTTAAAGTTTAATGACTTCCCTATTGGGTTTTGGAATTGCATGAGGCCTGTAGCCCCTTTGTTTTGGCCAATTTCTCACATTTGGAATGGGTTTATTTAAACAATGTCTGTACTCCCATTGTACTTATGAAGTAACTATCTTGCTTTTGATTTTAAAGGCTCATAGATAGAAGGGACTTGCCTTACCTCAGATGGAACTTTGGGCATGGATTTTGAGTTAATGCTGGAATTAATTAAGATTTTGGGATCTGTTGGAAGGGTACGAATGTGTTTTGCAATGTGAGAAGGACACGAGATTTGGGAAGGGCTAGGGTCAGAATGATATGGTTTGGCTGTGTCCCCATCCAAATCTCATCTTGTAGTTCCCATAATCCTCACATGTCATGAGAGGGACCCAGTGGGAGGTAATTGAATCAGGGAGTGCTTGTCTTCATGCTGTTCTCATGATAGTGAGTGAATTCTTACAAGATCTTATTGTTATAAGGGGATTTTCCCCTCCTTTTGCTTGTATTTTTCTTTTCCCTGCCATCCTGTGAAGAAGGACATGTGTGCTTTCCCTTGACCCATGACTAAGTTTTCTGAGACCTCTTGAGCCATGCTGCACTGTGCATCAATTAAAACTCTTTCCTTTATAAATTTCCCAATCTTGGATATGTCCTTATAACAGCATTAGAATGGACTACTACAGTGAGTTTATGTTTTGTCTTTTTGGTTGCTGTTGTTCTTAATCATTATCTCACTTTCCGTCAACACAAGATACTTCAGGCTTATTTTGTTTATTTTCTGCCTTAATCCTAGAATCAGCCATTTCTCCAAGGAGTCTTATTTTCTTTTATTGGAGAATGTTATTCAAAAAAAAAAAAAAAAAAGAAAGAAAGAAAGAAAGAAAGAAAGAAAGAAAGAAAAAGAAAAAGAAAAGACCTGAGCACTAGGTATGGTAATTTCTCTCTATAGCACTTTTCATAGAATGTAGATATTTATACAACTAATTAGCTTAATTTTTAAGTATCTCCTAACTACATGATAAACTATCCTTGTAACATCAGGAACCTCTATTAGGGACCATGACATAGACTTTAGCTGCAATAATATTTAAAATTTAAGATTGTGGTGTTTATCTTAGAATATTTTCTTAACTAAAAAATACAATTAATAAGTTATGAATTGGTGGTTTGTTGTGCTTAGTGCAATGCTCTATATCATAGTCTACATAGCAATGATATGTTTAATTAAACAGAATGTAAAACACTCAATTTATTATACTATAATATGAAAAACACAAAACATTAAGAAATACAAAATATCCTTCTATTTTTCATCTGCATTCCTATATTTAAATCTATGTCCTTTATTTTGTGGCTGCAATTAGAAAAACAATATTGAAAAATGTTCATAAAACATATATAATTTTTTAATTTTTTATATTTTTAATGGATGAGAGGTTTATGTGTTGCCCAGACTGGCCTCGAATGCCTGACCATGCCACCTCCTGCACCAAGACAATTGGCTAAATCACAAAGATGCTTGATGAAAGGAATTCAACCTACTATTTCTATTTGTTTAATTCTAATTCTATATTTACAATTAAATATCATAACATTTCATATTAATGTATTCATGTTTATAAAATTAAGTTGTAAAACTATGTCATATTTGCCACATTGAAAATCGTTAGCATTATACTTTTTGATGCCATATAAAATGAGATGTAACTTGACATTCTTAGGTTAAATAAATAATTTAATATATTTTGTCCTTTAGTGTCTTACTTGGGCATTGAAAAAGGAATTTAAGCCCTATTTGTAGTATATTTGTTTTCTTTTAACTATCTCTAAAGTGTCAGAAATGAAAGGAATCTCAAAAATCTTCTAGTCCATTAAGATTTGCTTCCCTTAAGCAATAACACCTTTCTTCAAATTCTGTCTTTCATAGAAACAAAATTATATATGTAAAAGAAAGTAGATTTTTATTAATTTGAATACTTTGTGAGTATATATTTTATTATGAAACAGACAAGTGAAAATCATGAAATAATTTAACCTAAGCATCAAAATTTTGAAGTGTTTTTTAATAGTAAAAAACATAATTAAGGAAAGATTACATAAAGCCTTGCAGAACATAGAGAAGAATTTGGCTTTTACTTCTATTGTAATGGGGAATTGTAGTAGTCATACTTAAAGATGGCCCCAATTATTTCTGACTCCTGGTGTCCTTGAATGTGTATGGAAATTATTTGTTTCATGACTTTCTTCTAAACAACAGAAAACAACAAAATTGTTCATTGTTATGAATTTTACATGTAATTGTAACATCTGTCTTGCTAGTATCCTCTCCCTCTTGTCGAAGGGTGATGAAGCAAGTAATTATGGCAGAGAGGCCCCCGAGACAGAAAACAGAGGTGATCTCCAGTCAACAAACATCAAAGAACTGTCGGAGGAATAAGGCTGAAATTCATCCAGAGACTGTGTTTCTTATTTATGTAGCTCTCAGGAACTTAATGCCACCAATCACCACATGAGCTTGCAAGGAGATGCTTCCCTCATCAGATCTTGAGATGGAATTGCACCCTTAGTCTCATGATGCTATAATAAAGGGAGTTGGCTGAGGGATCAGTTTAATTTCAAAGATTCAGTTTCTACAGTTTTATCTCAAGGACTGCACTTTCAGCAGAGGACCTAGCTAGGTGGTGATGAAACTCTTGACCCATAAAAATAATATGTGACATAATAAGGGTGTGTTGCTTACAGCCACTATATTTGTAGGTATTTACTACACAACAATATAAAACGAATACAGAAATATTACAGGGTTTTAGCAGAGAATCATCAGTGTTTTAATTAGATAGTGAATTAATCACTCTGGTTGCATTTTGGACTACAAGCTCCACGTGGAAGACAAGAGAAAAACTGGAGCCCTGGTGCAAGAATTTGAAAGTGGCTTACAATAATTCATAGATAAGCAGTACAAGTTTCTAGAAATAGCTAAGTTCTAGATGGATTTGAAGGAGGAGCTGACAGGATTTAGTAATCTATTAAATTATATATGTGGGAGAAAATGAAGAGTCACATTTTTAGAGAATAGGTAAGTAGAAAGATGACAGTTGTTATTAGCAGAGATGGAGAATCATAAAGAGAGCACACACCAAGAGTGGCATGGCAGATTAAAATTCTAGTATTTAACATATTAAGTTTGATTTTTTTAAAGGTCTCTAGTAAAGAAGTCAAGTAGCTAGGTGGATATACGTGCCTAGAATTCAGAAGAGAAGTCCAGATTGGCAATATAAATTCAGAAGTTGTCAATATATAATGACAATTAAAGCCTTAGGACTAAATGATAGATAATCAAGGAAGTACATTAGATAATAAAAAATAAACTACCTAAAAATGAAACTTGGACTCTTTTAATTTCATGGCCATAAATAAGAGAAATTGCCAATAAAAGGAGCTAAAGAGGAATGTCTATAAGGCAAGAAAGGGGTTTGTAGGCCATTATCAATGACTAAAATACTCTGGTGTTTAAGTAAGCTTGCATAACGTTGATAATTAAACATTGGGTTTTCAACACACAAGTCATTGGTGGCCTAAATAGGAGTAGTTTTTATGATGTGATGGGGATGAAGTTTAATTGGATAGAGTTTATGAGTAAATGAGCCATGGAAAATTGGGTACTGGGATTACAGACAAATATTGGGAAGATATTTTGTATAAAGAAGAGTAAAAAAAAAGGATTGGCAACTAAACGTAGAATGTAGACTTCAGTGTGTTCTTTTCATTTGTTAAAGAAGGAATGGATAATAGAATGTTCATATGCCTATGTAGAAAAGTAAATACACAAACTACAGAAAGAAATAGAGAGTATAATTTCTAAGAATCCAACTAATAGTTGTATTTTCCAGCCCTAGACTTTCTGATGCATTCCCAGTCTTGTTGAATTCATCGTTAATATAGTTTTGTCTCCTTCCTATTGGTTACTTCCTAACTTTAATTAATTTTTTAATTTCAGACAGAGTCTCACTCTGTCACCCAGGCTGGAGTGCAACGGTGCAATCTCAGCTCACTAAAACCTCCATTTTCCAGGCTTAAGCAATCCTCCCATCTCAGGTTCCAGATTAGCTAGGATTACAGACATGGATTTTGATATCAAGATAATTTTTTTGTATTTTTAGTAGAGATGAGTTTTTTCATGTTGCCCAGGCTGGTCTTGAACTACTGCCTCAATCAATCTGCCTGCCTCGGCCTCCTACAGTGCTGGAATTACAGGCATGAGCCATCATTTCAGGCCTGCTTCCTAGCTTTACACTTCACTCTTTCTTGTATGGACTACTGAAGAAGACTAACACACTATTTAGGAACATGCATCCATGGGCATATCTGCTGCTGGGCTTTCCCAATCATTTATGCATGATTTTCATCATCCATGTATTCTTATGACTATCCTATTTCAGTTTTCAGTTTCCAATGAAACCTGTCCTTTTTTATTTTTTTGTTTCTTTAAACAATGTTAATGCAGCAGCATATTATGTGAGGATTTTCCATCATCCAACATCTCGATAATATGAATAAAAAAGGCAAAGAGTAGAAAATGAATCATCTTACATAGAACACTAATTTTTCTTGCATATTAATTTTGCTGAGTAAATTGGGTTTTGAATTAGGTCATATTGTTCTATATGAAATCCTGTTATATAGATAATTATCTGAACTTTTTGCTACAGGGTAATTTTTATTGAATACACTCTTCTCCAGTGACTTACCTGATGAAAATTTTGTTAACTAGTTTTGATATTACTAATTTTTTTAAACCTGTTTGTTTGTGTGCACCCATGCATGTATTTAAATGTAATTGAAGCAGTGTTCAGGCGTAATCATTGAGAAAATATTCTTACACTTGAGAAGAATTGGACTGTTAAATTTTTAAAAGTTAAAAAAATTGAAAAAAAAAATTGGCTTGCACAATGTTTCTAGGTTTTTGAGGAAATTTAAGACTAATGGAATGGATTGTTTATATCATCAGTGATGGTTTATAGCATCAGAGATAAAATTTTTCTCAGATCTTTAACATCTTACTGGACACTTCTATTTAAATGTGATAACAGCAATAACCAATACATGTGATGCTTTTATTTACACTTTACAGGGGCAAGAATTGCTCTAAACTTGTTACACGATTTAAATTACATACTGTTTACCAGAATTCTATGAGTTGAGAGCTATTTGTGTCATGATTTCATTCATACATATCCTTATATAAAAATTAAAAAAATGTATCTTGTCCAAAATGACACAGAGTGTAAGAGTTGATACCTGAATTTGAATCCAGGGAGTCTAGATCCACATCATCATATTATTCTGCCCTTTTAAAGATGGAATGAATGAAAACAGGGATCATCTCATATAACAGAAGTCAGAGGAAAGCATTTTCAAGAGATATGAACCCCAGCAATAAAACAAGAGAATACTCTTTCTCAAACACACTTCCTTTTTATTGGATTACTTGTCTTAGTATATTTATCTTATTATGTACTACTCAAGAATGTCTTTCTTTAAATTAATTCATGGAAACATATCTATTCCAGTGAAAGAGTATTTTAGAGAAAGATTTTCACTGGTCTGGCTTTGGTAGTCACCACTATCTGGGGTACTTATTCACATGTAGGTCTCAAACTGAGCTGCTTATCCAACTGCAGGGCTGGGAGATAGTGTGGCTTTGATTTTCTTTCCCCTGTACACATACTATACAAGAGACTAGCAGTTCCACCAAAGAGACAGGTGGAGACACAGGTGTGCACAGAGGAAATATAAACGTGTGGTATCCAAAACATAGAAGGTATATACCAACAGTCATTTAATAGCTAAAATTTTTGTAAGTAAGGATTCCAAAATCAACTGAATTCTCAAGGAGTTGGGCATTATTAAAGGTAATCATTCTAAACAACTTCATTCTCAGAGACTTCCTTACTTTATTTTTCTTCTTCTCTGAGTAAGGATAATGGAGGGCAGAGGAAAGGGTTACTAGCATTCACTATTGACTCCAAGCTTTCTTAGACTCCTAGATAATCACTTCCTGTGTGGTCAGACAAACCCTACTCACCTGAAGTTCGTTCCACTGTACTGAGTCCTTCTCACCATCCTGATTGCAATCCTCTGATCACATCCTGGCCCTTCTGCCTCATTTTTCCAAAATATTAGCACCAGGACCTCAGTTTTCTTTCTAACCTGTGTTTTAAAAGCATTCCTAGATACTCTAAATTCCTTTCACACAGATGCAGATGTCTGAATCCACCAAATTCTCTCATTTACTTAAACTATTGATCTCTATTTTAAATTCTCTGGACTTCACCATACTCACAAACTTGTATGTTTACACCTGGAATATCTAATCACAGTAAAATATACTACTTTCAAAATTATTGATTCAATGGCTTAATGTAATGAACCAGTCTTCTACATCATTTCATTCATATTCTCATTACAACCATTATTTAATTTCACTGTATACATTTGCTTTTGTCTTGGTTCCAGTAAACTATAAACAATACCAATTTATTTAGCTCAAAAATAAACACCACCAATTATTTAAACTGTGTGCCTACGTTGGGGCTTTTCAACTGGCCCCATTCATGTCTCTGTGAACAACTTTCGGTCACTTGAAAATTGGTTGGTGATACACTATGAATACATGTTTCTGCTAAATCTTATTGTAGGCTGGTTGCCTCAAGGGGAGTTCAGACATGCCCATCTCCCTCCCCACTTGAAAATTACAATATCAGAATATGTCAGTCATCTAGCTCCACCTGGGAAATCCCCTCTGCACTGGGCACCTAACCCCACCCTTGGAAATCCCCTCTGCACTCAGCACTTAGCCCACTCACCGGAAGTCCCACCTCCCTACCAATAGCAGCTCCCCCAGTCCACATCCTGTTTCTCCAAATCCAAGTGGATGCCTTCACTCCCTATCAAACCCCACTTTTGAGAGGAATCAGCATGACTTCCCTGGCCCCTCTCCCCGGGACCACAGAACCTTGCCCGGGAGCTGAATAAATTGCATCTAATTTTCTTGTGCTGGCCTCAGTTTCCTCATTTTTAACTCGGCAATAAACCTACAGAGAATAAACTTTACACTTACATTGAATTTTAATCCCCAGTGTTGAAGGTGGGGCCTGGTAGAAGGTGATTGGATCATGGTAGCACACCCTTCATGTCTTAGTGTTGTCCTCACAATAGCGAGTGAGTTCTCACAAGATCTACCTGTTTAAAAGTCTATGGCACCTCTCCCCATACTTGCTCTTGCTTTTGCCATGTGACATGCTGGCTTATGCTTTGCCTTCTATGTTGAGTAAAAAAAAATCCCTGAGGACCCTGATCCCTATACCCTCCCATTAGCTGGGCAGATGCCAAGACCATGTTTCCTATGCAGCCTGAAGAACTGTGAGCCAAGTAAGCCTCTTTTCTTTATAGATTTCCCAGCTTTGGGTCTTTATTTACAACAATGCAAGAATGACAGAATACAGAAAATTGGTAGTGAGAGTGGGTTATTGCTATAAAAATATCTGAAAATGTGAAAGCAGCTTGGAACTGAGTAACAGGCAGAGTTCAGAAGAGTTTGGAGAGCTCAGAAGAAAACAGGAAGATGAGGGAAAGTTTGGAACTTCTTAGAGACTGGTTAAATGGTTGTGACCAAAATGTTAATAGTGATATCATCAATGAAGTCCTGGATGATGAGGTCTCAGAGGGAAATGAGAAACTTATTGGGAACTGGAACAAAGGTTACGCATATTATGCCTTAACAAATAGCTTAGCTTCACTGAGTCTCTGCCCTAGGGATCTACAGAAATGTAAACTTGAGAGTTATGATTTAGGGTAGAATAAATTTCTAAGCAGCAAAGTATTCACGAAGTGACTTGGCTGCTTCTAACAGCCTATTATCAGATGCAAGAGCAAAGACATGATTTAAAGTTAGAATTTATATTTAAAAGAGAAACAGAGTATAAAAGTTTGAAGCAGGGGAGCTGCCCAGGCCTCAGGAGCCCACCTCTTGCCCTAGTGTGACCTGAATGCACAATATGGAGTAAAAGGAGATTATTTGGGGGCTTTAAGATTTAATGACTGCCCTGCTGGGTTTTTGACTTGCATGAGCATGTAGCTTCTTTCTTTTGGTTGATTTCTCCCTTTTGAAATTTGAATATTTACCCAATGCCTAAACCTCCATACTTTACAGGCTCCTAAATGGAAGAAAGTCATCTTCAGATGAAACTTTGTACCTGGACCTCAGACTTTAGAGTTAATGCTAGCACAAGATAAGAATTTGAGGGACTGCTGTGGAGGGATAATTGTATTTTGCAATGTGAGAACATTAGACTTAAGGAGTCAAGAACAGAATTATATAGTTGTAATATACATCCCACAGGATGAATTGTAATCTTCATGTTGGAAGGAGAGCCTGGTGAGAGATGGCTGGATCATGGGGGTGAATCGTGCTGTTCTTGTGATAGTGAATGAGTTCTTGTGAGATCTGGTTGTTTAAATGTGTGTAGCACCTCCCTTCTCTACTTGCTTTTGCTTTCATCATGTGACTTGCTGGCTCTTGCTTTGCTGTCTACCATGAGCAAAATCTCCCTGAGACTTCTGCTCCCTGTGTCCCCCCACAAGGTGAACAGATGTCAGCGCTATGCTTCTCAAGCAGCCTGCAGAGCAATAAGCCAATTACACCTCTTTTCTCTATAGATTAACCAGCTTCAGATATTTCTTTTTAGCAATGCAAGAATTACCTACTATAGCTGGTGTCAGACAGCCTCAACTGAGCTAGCCTCCAAGCTTTTTCTCATAATGGCTGGGAAGGATTCCAAGAGAGTCATCAGGACCTTGTAAGGGTTTCTGAAATCTAGACATAGGTCTGACACAAAGCCATTCCTGTTGAATCTACTTTTTCCGAGTTAGTCATAAGTATTGACAGGAGACACAGTAAAGTTGCATTGCAAATAGATATGAATTGTGGGAAGGAAATAATTATAACAATTTATTTTAGGAAAATAATATATTAGTCATTGTCAGTCCTTTAAATCTAATCATTTACATCTCTCTTCTTCACCTCCTCCCAAGACAACCAAACCTCCAAATCTCCTCTGATCAATGGTGTTATGTTTGACAACCAGGGCCTCAACCATCAATAAGAAATCTATAAGTAGTCCCTCTTGATTAAGGTGCCTATTAACAAAGAATAAGAAGCCAGTCTTCTTCTACATAGCAAAGTTCATTGGAAAGACAAGGATAGGATATGCAGGAGATACGTTAATATAACATTATATACATATAATGTGTATACGTATATATATACACACAATACTTATGTTTATATACACATTATATGTATGTACACACACTATATATATGTATACACATACATAGTGTGTGTATACATACATACTGTGTGTGAATATATATATGTTGTGTGCATATGTATATATGTGTTGTGTGTGTGTGTCTACATATGTATACATGCACATGTAACAGCCATTGATCTAAAGCAATGACTGAAATTCCAAAGGGAAAACATTGCCAGGTTCTCCAAGACCAAACCAGAATGTTTGCTCATTAGAACCCAGTTCTTCTCCCTGGAAATAGCTCTCCTGGGTATTGATTTTTAATGTTTCTTGGGAATAACTTCCTAATCCATTGGTCTGTAAAGTTTCCTGGGAGTGACTCTTTAATGCATTGTTCTTCACACTTTTCTCCATGATTCTCAGCTCAATCTCCTGAAATATTGTGTTATTTTCTCAAAGTGATGTTCTGTGTTTGTATATGGATAGCTATTAATGAGTTGGTAGATGATTCTATATGTTTGTGTGGGAGTAGCCTGTTTTATGTTCGCATAAAGTTAGAATGTCAGAAGTTTTTCTTGTCATTGGAGCTGTCTCAGTCACTTTTAATCTATGTCAGCAGTGTTTTGTTTGTTTGTTTGTTTTCAGACAGAGTTTCACTCTTGTTGCCCAGGATGGAGTGCAATGGCATGATCTCAGCTCACTGCAACCTCCATGCACCACCATGCCCAGCAAGTCAGCAGTGTTTTTATCCACATGCTTTTCTAAGAATTTTGGATGTTTTATGACATTATTTGAGTAAGTTTTGTTACCAAAATTTACACATTTTCTTTCTAGAAAGGTAGATGTCAACAAACTTATTTTGAAGAAACATACCATTAGGCTCTTGGTTTTATCTTTGTCCACAGGTTTTATCTTTGGATTTATCTTTTTCTTTTTATCTTGTTTCACTTCAAAATATTTAATTATCTCAAAAACCTACGTGCTAAACAAGTTTATTTCCCAGTATAACACAACTGGTCCTATATATTTTCTGTAATTTATTTTTTAAAATATAAATTCTTTCTATAACTCACTTTTTTCAGCGATTTAATAGTCACAGCTAAGTACTCAAGTGATACTTTCAAAAATCTGCCTAGATCCATCTTTAGCTAAGTCCAAAGATCTTTAGTTCTCTTTATATCACCTAATAGAGGCGGTAGTTTTAACAATTGTTCCACTAAAATGGATGTCATTTTTCCAGACTCCAATTATACTATCTTTACTAATTCTGCAGTCTTTGCTAAAAATGTATTTATCATTTTTTCAAGCTTTACATGCCACTTGGTCTTAAAGCTAGTTTTACTTCGCAGTAGGAGAAGTCCCCAGATGATCTTGGCCTTCTCACTTCTTTCTTCTCTGCTTGTAGCTCTCAGAAAAACTGTAAATGCAGCATCCTGAGATAAGGAAGAAATGTCCAGAAAAGCCCGGGCTGTGTCCTCATTTTAACTCAGTGGTCTTAATTGTGCCTGGCGTATAAAATCCAGTATGGAATGTTTTTGGGGTCTCTCAGCTGCAGTGCAATGTGGTGCATGCACAGGCAGCACTCTTCCTGCCCTAAGCAGCTTTCCTAATGCTTAAAAACCGGTTCTCCTTGAATCCTGGACTTCTATTTACCCTTGCCACCCATCTGTGAGTAACAGAGTTGCATTGCCTGACTCGTGTGAATGTTCTGTAACCCCTGACTCGAATGCTAGAAATCCCTTGTACACACTTTTTTTTAGGATTTTATTATGTCTAGGCCACAATTCTAGTACTCGACTTGTAGCATGAGGAAACTTCTACTATGGAAAACAAGCCAGAATAATACAAAAGAATGAGGTAACACCTGTTTATTCCAATGTAAGAAAGGCTGCCTATTAATTCATTGTTGTCAAACTGAAAGAGATACTTCTAGTGGCACACTAAAAGCTTGATATATGGCACTAACATATTAAACATTTACCTTCAGTGACATTAAGAGAAATATAGTAACTAAAATTGATGAGTAATTGGATGTTAAGGCAGGATTAATATAAATAACAAAATAAGTTTCCAAAATAATGCTAATATACTGTTATAAACAATATGAATTTAAAAGGATAGCCATATAAAACCCTACAGCCATATACAACTCTACAGCAAAACAAAACAAAATTTTTTTAAAAAAGATGCAATACATACACACACAAAACAACTGCATGACCATATTATGTTCACTGCGTAACTTAGAAGATAGGGCATAAAAAAGATTATAGGGCTATGTTTCTAAAATATTTTTATATGACAAAATTATAACTTAATTTGGAGGTTCTTGATGTATATTAGTATAATAAAGACTGAGTATTGTTATAAAGACACCTAATATTCTTTGTGTGTGTGTTTGTTTTAACTAAGATTTCTTCATGCATATTGAAAAGTAGAGCAGATCCTTTTTCGTCTGAGATGAGAGAATGTATTCTCTTCCAGAGTCCATAAGGGGGTGTAGTTTCAAAAGCAGGGACTTCCCAGCACCATACCCCCACCCACGTCTCCATCTGGGAGACTACAGGTCTTTGTTTAACTTTCACACACATGGGAAAAAATCAAAGGCCAATGACTCTAGTGGAAGTTTAAAGGAACTCCTTTCATAGGACATAAAACTTGAATAGGGCAGGAATATCTCCCAGGTTAAAAGTCCCCTTCTCCCACATTGATGTGACTCCATTTCTGGAGCCCCTTCCACGACCTCATGTAAACTGCCCTCTCTCTTTCTCCTTTTTTTTTTTTTTCTCTCTCTCTGCCTAAATAAATCACTTTCTGCAAAACTCTTTGGGGTCTGATACTTTTTTAAGCCCAGTGTACCCAGAGGGGTCCTCCCTCCCATTTTTGGGTGAGTGAAGGACCAAGAGCCTGGAAGAACACATCCTAGTGGGGGAGCTGAGCCTCCCCCATGCCCTGGAACACAGTCTTATGGGACATATCTGTGACTGTTTCAGTCAAAATTTACTGAAAGCGCTTTTCTTCGTCACAATATTGGTTCATTTTGTGTATATTTTGACTTAGAAGCTTTTAATCTTTGCTCCTCTTCAGAGTTTAATAAACATTTATGTTTTATCAAATAAAATGAGTAAATAAGAGGACGTCAATTTTACACAGTTGTTTGGAAGTAATAGTGTCAGAATCTGACAAACACATGACAACATTCAAGTATGTGCACTATGGAAGAATAATGTCCTTGAAAGTGACACAATGCCCAGCAAATCAGCAGTATTTTTATGAAATAAGTTTTATATCATAAAATAAATGAAAGTGGAATATTTTGTCTACTATTATTTACTGCAGTTCCTGATACAATGTGAAAATGAAAACAGGTGCTTGATAAGTATTTCCAATGTCAGTGATCTTTAATATTGGTACTTTCTAAATTGAAATTACAGTTTTATTTCAAGAACATTAGAAGAGGTTTTTTAAACACAAATAATACATACATGAATTAGTTCAATTTACCCACTTCACAATATATACATATTTTAAACACCATATTTTACATGATATGCACATACCATTTTTTTGTCCATTAAAAACAAATGTTTGTTGGCTGCTGGTATTTCTTCTTTCGATAATTGTTCATCATTTACCCACTTTTTAATGGGGTTATTTGTTGCTTTTTTTTTTCTTTTTGAGTTGAGTTCCTTGTAGATTCTCTATATTAGTCCTTTGTCAGATGCATAGTTTGCAAGTATTTTCTCCTATTCTTTAAGTTTTCTGTTTACTCTGTTGTTTCTTTTACCATACAGAAGTTTTTAATTAATAAAATCACATTTGTCTATTTTTGTTTTGTTGCATTTGCTTTTGAGGTCTTAGTCATAAATTCTTTGCCTAGGCTGATGTTCTGAAGAGCTTTTCCTAGGTTTTCTTAGGGCTTTTATAGTATCAGGTCTTACATTTAATTCTTTAATCTATCTCAAGTTAATTTTTATATGTTGTAAAAGATGGTCCAGTTTTATTCTTCTGTGTATGAAAATTTGATTTGCCATGTATTATTTATTGAATAGAATTTCTCTTTTCCATTGTATATTTTGCATTGATTTTTTTTTCAAAGATTAGTTTGTTATAGGTATGTGGCTTTATTTCTGGGTTCTCTATTTATTTCCATTGATCTATGTGTCTATTTTATACCAGGACCATGCTATTTTGGTAACTATAGCCTTATAGTACAATTTTAAGTCAGGTTCAAAGAACTGAAAATAGAATCGCCTTTAGACCCAGCAATCCCACTAACATGCAATCTATTCAAAGGAAAATGAATTGTTCTATCAAAAGATACCTACACTTGTATGTTTATCACAGCATGATTCATAAAATCAAAATTACTGTATCAACTTAAGTGTTCAGCACAGATGATTGGATAAGGAAAATGTGGGATATATACACCATGGAGTACTATGCAGCCATACAAATAATAAAATCATGCTTTTTGCAGCAAAAGAGATGGAGCTGGAGGCCATTATCTTAAGTGATATAATTTAGAATCAGGAAATCAAATTCAACTCATTTGTACTTATAAGTAGAAGCTAAACAATGGGTACACATGGAAAAGATGGAAATCATATTCCTGGGGATTCAAAAAGGAAATAGAGTTGGAAGCAGGTGATGGTTGAAAATTGTGTATTGGGTAAAATGTTCACTAATTAGGTGATGGATCCCAAACCCACCATTGTGCAATATATTCATGTAGCAAACCTGCACACCTACCCTCTGAATCTATAAAGTTTTTTTAAATAAAATAAAATTAAAATAAATAAATGAATACAGGCTGTTTTGACAGCTAGTTACTTTACCAAGGGACTTTCCAGATTAATTTTCTACCTTTATATGAGATGTCAAAAATCATACTCTTTTTTGTATTTGCACGTTCTATAGTATTACTTTTGGTTTCTTACAAGCTATTAGAATCTTAGTTCTATCACCATTTATTTCAATTAGAAGTCTGTGTGCCTTTTCTTGATAAATTAAAAAGACAGAATTCCATTTGTGTAGCTTATAAAACTTTATGAGTTTAAAGCAGAAAGATGTTTGAATATTCCCTCCAATATCTATTACTGAATATCTGAAATTATCTAGGTGGTAACATTTATGTGTGTATACATAAGATATATGTCTTGAAATATAGTTTATGATATTTTTGACATATCAACATAAAAGGAAATTTAGAACAAAAACCAAAACACGTTATAAATGTAAACAAGACTAAAAACACTTAATTAATTTCTAAAGTGTTTCTGAATATTTATGTAGGTCACAAAAGTAACTACAAATAAGTGAAATGAATTGCTTATATTCACATGGGATTTACACTATATTTTATATTAATCATGAAAGAAGTCTTTAATAATATATCAAGTTTCAAGGAAAACAGGTAATAACTCTTCTATTTACCAGTTTATTTTTTCAAATCTATTTATGCATTTATTCATTTATTTATTTGAGACAAGATCTCATCCTTTTGCAGTGGCACTATCTCTGCTCACTGCAACCTCCTCCTCCTGAGCTTGAATAATCCTCCCACCTCAGCCTTCTGAGTATTTAAGACTAGAGGTGTGTACCACAATGCCTGGCTAATTTTTGTATTTTTGTTGAGATAAAGTTTCAGTATGTTGCCTAATCTGAACTCCTGGGCTCAAGTGACCTGCCTGTCTCAGCTCCCAAAAGTGCAGGATTTTCAGACACTAGCCACTGTGCCAGGCTTACCAGGGTTTATTTGCAAAGAAAATTATTGAATAAGAAAATACATGGAATACCCAGTTTGAAGATTCTTATGCAAATTTAACTAGTAAGTAAGCTAGGAAACACTTAACAATATTAATTTATCCTTGTGATAGGGACAGGGGGAAGAAAGTTTTTCTAGGCAAGAAAGGGTTTCAAGTGAAACTTAAGCTCTCAAACTGAAAAGCCTGAAACCAGTGCTCAAAGTGAGAAATTATATTCCTGTTTTCTCACACTAATGTTGCCTTTTTCTAAACTACCCGTGGCCCAACCCCACCCCACCCCCATCCTGTGTCTATATAAACCCCAGACTCAGCTAGTAGATGGGACTATGGCTGGACGTCAGAGAGAAGCAGTTTGACTTCAGAGGGACAGCTTGATGGCATAACTTCTTAGAAGAATCCAGCTGGAGACAACCAGACTTCAGGGAAGATTGCCTTCCCACCTCATCCCGTTTTCAGCTCCCCTTCCCACCAATAACCACTTTTATCAGCAATAAAATCCCTCACATTTACCATCCTTCAATTTTTTCATATGACTTTATTTTTCTTAGATGCCAGACCAGAGCTCAAGAGCCATAAATGCAGATACAAATGGTTGTCACACTGGTCTTTTGCCCTCATCGGTGGAGGGCAGCCACCTCATGCAAAAAGGCAAAGGGCACACTGAGCTGTTAACACTTAAGCCATCAGTGGATGGCAGAGCTAAAAGAGCACTGTAACACACCCTTTGGGGCTTTGGGCTTCACAGGCACCCTGACCTGGATGCCTGGATGCTGCCATGGGTTCCATATGACGTTTGCCCCTGCCAATGCCAAAAAGAAACCAGTGGGATCATGTATCTGTGCTCCCTCCCACAAGGAATTTGAGCATGGCAAGTTGAGTATATGAAGTTTGTTCCTGCCAGTGCCCAAAAGCACTTATGCAAGGTTCTACACCCACTCACTGTGTGGTCTGTCCTGCAAGGACTGGAAGGCAGCAGATCGGAGTGAGTGGTATTTGATCCCTCCATCACCAAAGAAGTCAGCAGGTTCCAGTAGTCATTCACTCCAGTTTCTGCACTTGTTTGTTCACATGCTCCCTCCCACAAGGAGTTGAGTGTCAGGCTGAGTAAATGAGGCACCCTTGTTGTACATCCCATGAAGGGGTCGGGGAAATATCTTCACAAGCAAGATAAACATATAATTTCAGATAACTAAAAACAAAGGTAGAATTCACTAATTATTTGAAATAATGCTCATATATTATTGTGCTAACTAAATATACATTTAACTTGGAGATGTCTATAATACTTGTAAATTATATATATATGTGTGTGTGTGTGTGTGTGTGTGTGTGTGTGTGTGTGTGTATAATGTACCTACCTTTAATTACTGTTAATAAAATATTAAGAAAATATTTGCTTGAAAAAGTTTGCCAGGCACGGTGGCCCACACCTGTAATCCCAACACTTTGGGATGCCAAGGTGAATGGATCACCTGAGGTTGGGAGTTCCAGACCAACCTGACCAACAAGGAGAAACCCCATCTCTACCAAAAACACAAAATTAGCTGGGTGTGGTGGCACAGGCCTGTATTCCCAACTATTCAGAAGGCTGAGGCAGGAGAATCGCTTGAACCCGGGAGGTGGAGGTTGCAGTGAGCCGAGATCGCGTCATTGCACTCCAGCTGGGCAATAAGAGCAAAACTCCATCTCAAAAGAGAAAAGTTATAGTACACAAGTATATTTATAATTGTTATGTTCACGTATTTTTGTAGTGAAAACAGAATTATTTTTTAATACAGACTTTCTTTTTTCTCATTAACTTCATCTATTTTGGAGATATTTAAAATACAGAAAAATGCAAATATGAGAGTCTCTCACATACTATTCTATATTTACCCTTAAAATTGTCATTTATTTAATGGAAAACAATGAGAAGCATATTTGAGCTTTTCCAAATATCTGCAACCTAATCTCTTTCTCTTCTGGAGAAAACATTACTGAGATATTTTGTGGTAGTTTCTCTAAGTCTTAGTTTTTCTTTGCCGTTGAAAATACACCTAACATCTAGTCCAAAATAATTTCAAGTGCTGTGTTGTTAGTTTTAAAATGTATGGTTATTTTGAAAATTGAAATGTTTATGTTTATACATTTTAAAATAAACATCATAGCACTTTAAATTTATTTGTGACTAGACCTAGGTGTACTTTTCACTGTGCCTCTCAACAGCATATATTCTTCATCAACTGGCTATGAGTAATCAACATTATGTTTTCAAAATCATTTATGCTATTCACTTGCTTGATGTTTTTCTTTTATGGATAAAAGTTAATTTTGATAAAGTCCAATTTATTCTTTCTTTTGTTACTTTTACTTGTGGCATTATACTCAAAGAAACATTGCCAATTTCAAGGTCTGGAAATGGATCCCTGTGTTTTATTCTAAGAGTTCTCTAGTTTTAACTCACATTTAGGTCTTTATCTACTTTGAGTTTATTTTTTTTACTTGGTTTAATGTATGGCTCCAATTTCATTATTTTGCATATACAGTTGTTTCAAATGGATTTATAAACTTGAATTTGTCAATTGACAGATTTACAAACTTATGTATCTTTGGTAAATTGACTTTTAATGAGGATGACAAGACCATTCAACAGGAAAAGAACACAGGAACAAATGATGCTGACACAATTGGATATCCAAAAACAAGAAAAGCAATGCAGTTTAAAAGCAAGTAGTAGAATTGTCTCCATTCACAACTTTCATAATTTTAAACATACAACATTCCAATGGATACATACACACACACACACACACACACACACACACACACACATACAACCTTCAAGTTAACATAGCATAGGTACAGTATACAAGATAAATACACAAAATATTTGTTGTGTATATCTAGTTGTTTCAGCATCATGTGTTAATGTGTTCTTTTCCTATTGAATGGTCTTGGCACCCTCATTACAAATCAACTGACCACAGATACATACATTTATTTCTGGACTCACAAATCTATTCCATTGATAAATATGCCTATCCTTGTGCCAGTTCCACTGTTTCAATTACTGGAGATTTGCAGAAAGCTTAGAAATTGGAAAGTGACAGTCCTCCAAATGTATTCTTTTTAAAAATCATTTTGGCTATTCAGGGTACCTTGCAATCTCATATGAATTGTATAATTGAATTTACTGTTTCCGAAAACAAAAAACATTGGGACTTTGCTAGGGTTTGCATTGAATATGTAGATCACTTTGGGCAGTATTTTCATCTTAATATTAATTTTTTACATTAATAAATGCAAGATATCTTTCATTATGTAGGTTCTTAGTTTAACAGTGGTTTTTAGTTGTCAACATATACATCTTTCAACTTCTTTATCATCATATATATATATATATATATATATATATCCATTTTGATGTTAGCGTAAATAAAATTTTTTAAGTTTCCTTTTAGGCTATTTGTTGCTAGTCTATAGTAATACAGTTGATTTTGTGTATTTATCTTGTATACTGTAAATGTGTCTAATGTATTAAATGTACATTTTATGTGTGTGTGTATGCATTCTTTGGAATTATTATTATAATAATTACTGCAACAGTGAATAGAGATAGTTATACTACATCCTTTTTAATTGTATATCTTTCATTTGTATTTTTCTCTAATTGTTCTGGCTTGAATATTGAGTAAACGATGAATAAAAGTGATGAAAGTGGATTTCCTTGTCTTCTTTCTGCTCTGAGGATGAAAGTTTTCATCATTGAGTATAATGTGAGTGTTTTTTTTTTAAAACAAATGCCCTGGATTATGCTGAGGAAAATTCCTCTATACCTAGTCTTTTGAATCTTTCAATTACAAAAGGGGTATAATTTTTTTCAAACTTTTTTTTACTCCATAAATTGAAATGTATATATTTTTGTTGTTGCTTTGTTGTTTATATTATTTTATTGTGGTGTCTTGCCATTAGTGTGTGTGTGTGTGTGTGTGTGTGTGTGTGTGTGTGTGTGTGTTAATGTTTAACAACTCTTACATTCTTTGGATAAATCCCACTTGGTCATAGTGAATTGTCCTTTTAATATGCTGCTAAATTCTGTTTGATACTATTTGCGAATAATTTTTGTGTCAATAGTTATAATGGATATTAGCTTATAGTTTTCATTTCTTGTGATGTTTTTCTCTGTCTTTGGTACCAGCATAATTCTGATCTCAGAATGATTTAGAAAGGGTTTCAGCATCATCCTATTATTGGAAGAGTTTGTAAACAGATTGGCATTAGTTCTTCTTTAAATATTTTATAGAATTCACTGTTGAAACCATCTGGTTGTGAGATTGTCTTACTAGAAAAGTTTTTGTTTTGTTTTGTTTTATTTTTTTAATTATACGTTCAGTCTCTTTATTTGTTAAATGTCTATTCAGATTTTTTATTTCTTCTTGTCAGTTTTGTAATGTGTGTTTCTAGGATTTGTCCCTTTCATCATGGATGTCTAATTTGTAGTATAAAATTTTCAAAGTTTTTTCTTATAATTATTTCTATTTGTTTAACATTGGACATAATGTCACTGTCATGTCTGAGTTTAGTAATTGAGTCTCTTTCCACTTTCTTGATCAGTATAGCTATTTTTTTTAATTTTATTGACTTTTTTCAAAGAACTAACTTTTGGTTTTATTAATTCTATTTTTATTCTACTTTTGAAATTTGTGTTGTAATATTTATATTCAATTTTTCTTATTAAATATATACATAAATTAGGAAGAAGAGACAAATATCCCATGTACAAGAATTCCAAACAGCTTATGTATATTTCCTTATCTCAATAAGGAAGAAGAAAATATTCCACTCTTTAAGTATGGACTTCGATAGTACTCTCGTCAAAAGAGTACAGTATGAAAAGGTAGAGGAGAGAGTAACTTTATGTTGGAGAAATTTGGTGAATTCAACTTCAAATCAAGGTTAACAGCAATAGTCTGTACCCTTGATATGCTTCAATAAAAATGACATAAACTATAGACTTTAGTTAATGCTAATGCACCAGTATTGGTTCAGTCATTATAACAAATGCACCATAGTCACGTAAGACAGTAATAATAGGGGAAATGGGTGAAAGGATACATAGAACTTTTTGTACTACCATTTCACGTTTTCCCTAACTTAAAAAGTGTTTTAAAAATAAAGTCTATTTTTATTTACTGTTTATTTTTTTATTTATTCATTTTATTTTATTTTTAACTTTTAAGTTTTGGGTACAAGTACAGGTTTGTTACAAAGGTAAACTTGTGTCATAGGGGTTTGTCGTATAGATTTTTTCATCATCCAGGTATTAAGCCCAGTACCTGTTAGTTATTCTTACTGATCCTCTCCCTCCTCCCACCTTCCACCCTCCAAAAGGCTACAGTGTGTATTTTTCACTTCTGCGTGTTCACTTGTTCTCATCATTTAGCTCCCACTTATAAGTGAGAACATTCGGCATTTGGATTTTTGTTCCTGCGTTAGTTTGCTAAGGATGGAGTATATGACCACAAATAACATTTGACCCCATAATCCTATTACTGAGTCTATACTCAAAGGAATAGCAATCATTCTAATACAAAGACAGATGCACACATGTATTCATTGCAATACTACTTACAATAGCAAAGACATGGAATCAAGCTAAAGTATATTATTTAGAAAGTTATTTGTTAGATGTGAAGAACACCTTCATAATTTATGAATATACATTATCATTAACAATATTTTTATGATTATTCTCATAGTATCTATCATAGATAATAGCCCAGTTAGCCTCAAAAATGTCCAAAATATTGAGCAAGCATTGTTGCAAATATTTGCTAGAAATACACTTGGTATAAAGAATTCTTTTATTCTACCTATTTTGTTACATTAATCACATCAATATAAAGTATCTGGAAACTATATCTTAGTTTTATCAAAGATGCTTAAGTATAATATGTGATAAAAAAGAAATAACCTATTAAATCATACATAAAACACATTTTACTTCTTTCTACCTTGTGACATTGTTGCTACACTAAGTTGATTCATAGTGGACATAACTGCTATAAAAATTTGAAACAAGATATCCATTGTCACAGTAATGATCAGATGTTATTGCCAAGTGCTAAAGACAATAATGCTTAAAAAATGCTAATTCCATTGTTCTCCAATAGGGAGTTATTAAATATGCACACATAATTAAAGATGAGATGTTTTGAAAGCTCATTTATATTCTCTACAGAAAAACATGTAAAACATTTTTAGTAAACAACTAAGACCAGGCCATTTTGTATACTATTCTCTGTTATATTTATTTATGTGTCTATTTTACATGATGCAGTTTTTTGATCCCATGGTGAACATAAAATATACAAATATCTCTACTTGTATTCACATACACTATACTCCTCACCTCTACTGTGTTCTTCTTACTTCCTTAACAATTCTGGAACTATTATGCATACCCAACTCTCACTATCCATGTGGCTTTTTGTGATTTTTGTCTCTCTCCTTCATCAGCCTGGCACCTATAACCACTTTTTGCTTTCTATGTTTAGTAGTGACTTTAAGTCCAAATCGACATAAACATAGCTTGATGAGAAAATATACATTTGTTTGAGATGAAGTCTCACTCTGTTGCCAGGCTGGCACGCAGTGGTGAGATCTTGGCTCACTGCAACCTCCGCCTCCTGGATTCAAGCAATTCTCCTGCCTGAGCCTCCCAAGTAGCTGGGACTACAGGTGTATGCCACCACGTTCTGCTAATTTTTGTATTTTTATTAGAAACAGGGTTTAATCATGTTGACCAGGATGGTCTCGATCTCTTGATCTCATGATCTGCCTGCCTCGGCCTCCCAAAGTGCTAGGATTACAGGCGTGAGCCACCGCGCCAGGCCCATACACTTTGAAGTTAAATAGTTACCAGGTCAATTCATGACTTTACTATTTAGATTTTGAGAAAGCTTTAACTTTTCTAAACAGCAGCTTTTTTTTTTCTTTTTTTTAAAGTGAGAGCAAAGCTTTGGTTTTTTTAATACTAAATCTAAAATACTCTCCATGCTGTCTTTAGTGAATGTCAGCTCCTTTTCACTTTTCCAATCTGCATGTTCAGTTCAAAATCCTAGGCTGATCACACATTCACCTGCCTTGTTTTCATTGCTGTTGTCATTATTGCTCGCAATCTGTTAGCTATTGCCCAAGGGAAGCATCATGGGAAGCATGATTCTCGAACCAAAAGTCTCTCTGACCTTCAGTAATGCTTTTATTGATTTCTACTTGTCAACTACCACATTCCAGTAATTTCCTACTATCTACCAGCTCCAAATGTTATCTTTACCTTTACTCCATGGAGATTAGCCTGTGTTGTACTTTACCGAAAATTTAGAGGCCACCCGATAGAAACTCTTATAACTTATTGCCTCTATACTTTAAAAATCTACGTTAATCCATATTAGTCTACATAAAAATGATATTCTTTCTGCCATCTAAATAGTGCGTATATATGTGCAAGCCTATGTAGATTTGTATGGGAGGTGTGTGTGTGTGTGTGTGTGTGTGTGTGTGTGTCTGTGGCTTTGTGCTGTTCCACTTCTGAAAATAGCCTTACCTTACTTGTTATTTGCTCTTAACAATTGTCTAATTCACAGCTTCAAGAAACTGAGATGTTATCTAATTTTTAATATTTCTATGTTCCTATCCTTACAGCAGCATAATGCCAAGGCTCTTGATTTTTAGTGATATGCCTATAATTATTTATTTGTAATTAAATAATTATAAAGATAATTTATATATTTTAATCTTCTAACTCTAACTTTTTCTCTGTTCAGCCAAGTGTTATATTCAATGTCACAAAAAGACCTGTTTTCCTTTCTTACCTTAGCTTTTATCCTTGCTAAGTTCATTGAAATAGCAATCTATGATCGCTTCTGCATAAACTTTAATATATTAAGGCTTTGCGATCTATATTTTGTCTTATCTGTCTCACCAAAACTTATTTCTTCTATTAGTAGTAAGTACTAAAGGGTTTTTACAGATTTATATATTTTGACATCTGTAATTATCAAAATTTTTAAGCAGTGTCTTCAAAAATAAAAATTATAATGGCAGGATCATTATGTAGTCATACTGGTCAGCCTTTGCTTCTACAGTTCTGCCTTTAAATATATAAAAATGAGATTTTTCTTTAGGATTTTATGTTTACACTGAAAAATTAAATTCACTAAGAATTTCTTTTAGCGTATGAGATACAAAGATACTCTTTTTAGAGTATGATTTGATTCTTTCCCAATTATTTTAAATTTTTTTAGGATCAGTTTATCTCATATAAAAGTAATTTACACACTTGTATTAATTCATTACAATATATAGTCTTTATATACTGTAAAAACATTAAAGGATTATACTTCAGACTATTCTGTATTAATTCAAATCTATTAAAATAGAATATTTATTTTTCAGCTTCATTAGATCGTAAATAGAATATAAGATTTCATTGCTTTTATAATATCTGACACTTATTTTTAATACAAATGAGCATTTTTTTAAAAAATATTTTTTGATAAGCCAAAAAACTTTTTCTCTGAGGTAGATATGTAATTCATGTTTGGCTACAGTCCTAGACTCCAATGTCCAATGTCCGAACTTTTCAAATAGATATTATTAATAATGGGTAAAGATATCATTGAAAAACACTGCATTTAAACAGGAAGAAAGAGAATGTTCTTAAAACAAACTCAGTATAATTAAAAGTCAACCAAAACACACTCTTCCCATTTTCAAAATTGGTACTTATTTTATTTATTTATGATGGTAATTTTTTTGTTTGGCAATAATTTTTACATTTTTCTGTTAAAAATCCTTGCCCAAATATCAGTAAGTGAACTAACCTATCTTTTCTTTAACTATAAAACTGAGTTAAGAGGTTTTTGTATATTTAGTTAAATTTTTATTTTATATTTTATAAAAGGTGACATTTTCAGGAATGTCTAAAGGTGATGTGTAGATATTATTAAAAACTGGAACTAATTAATTATTAAATATTTATAGTTTTACATAAGCCAGATTTGTAAAAAGTTTTCTATAGTATTATAAAAACATTACCTATTGCAATATACTTTATCTCATAACATGAAAAATGCGTACATACATACATACATGTATAAAATCAGTTTACTTACCTTTCAAATGAATATTCTTTATATTTTCTTTTTTCAATCAAATGCATACATATAATTATTTATTTTTCTTTCAATTCAAATGAGGAAATGTATAGAAAGATTAATAGCGTGTAATTACATAGGAATGAACATGTGTTCTTTTTCTCTCCTTATTTTAAATCATTCTGCTGCTTTTTAAACACAGGAGCATAGGAATAGAATACAGAATTTTGATTCTGAAAATTAAGTGCACAATGTGGTTCTTTATTATTTTAGCACTCTTTTTTTATAATACATATCTGATTTACAGCACAAGTTTTGCGTTACTTTAATCCACTAGACACTGAAGTCATATAGATCCCTACCCCATGCATAAGGCCCTGATTTTCCAGAATTGCAAGTAATTAAATGCTTTATTGAGGATTTGTCATGCTACTGAATTAATGAAAGAAAATATGCAGGAAACCTATATGGTCTAGTTGACAGTAATGAAGGTATACTATGCAATGCAAACTTATTTCAAAATTATCCCAAATAAACTATGTAGCTGATATCAGAGCTGTCCTGCTGAGCAGTGTGGAAGCAGACATATTCACATAATGGTCATACACTGTTGCAAAGGGGGCACTCACAAAATAGCTGAAATGATTCTTGAGCATACAAAGCCATTATCTTTGCCTGAAATTTCTGCAGCAAAGCTTCAGGAAATTATCAAAATGTATATATCTGGGGATGCTCTGACACCATAGAGAAGACATCCCAGACAATCTGTATTACAGTATCGAGGTATAACTGCTTCTGTAGTACCTATGTAATATGCTTGGCAAGCACGTATCCCAACATTTCAAAAGTAGATGAAGAAAATATAATTATGCTCTCTAGAACAGGGCTATCCAACCCCAGCGCTGTCTGGTTGGACCAGCGCTGTCTGGGGTCTGGGGCCACACAGCAGGAGGTGAGGGGCGGGAAAGCAGTACTGCCCGAGCTCTGCCTTCTGTCAGATCAGCAGTGGCATGAGATTCTCACAGGAGCATGAACCCTGTTGTAAAGTGCTCATTGCATATGAGGGGTCAAGGTCGTGCGCTCCTTGTGAGAATCTAAGGCCCGATGATCGAAGGTGGGGTAGTTTCATCCCAAAACTACTGTTTCATCCCCAAACAATCCCCTCCTCTTCTGGAGAAAAATTGCCCTGCATGAAACTGGTCCCTAGTGCCAAAAAAGCTGAGGACTGCTGCTCTAGAATACTCTCTATTTTTCTTTCTTTCTCTGTTTTCTTTCTCTCTCTCTCTCTCTCTGACACACACACACACACACACACACACACACACACACACACACACATTTTTACAAAATAATTAATGGTTAGGTCTATTCTTGCTCCAATAATTCAACTGCCTAATCAGCTGCCTATTTGGCATTTATTTCTGGTCCTTACTGGTTACAATGTAAACTAAGGATTATTGAAATAATACTAGAGTCTCTCAAATTATCAGTAGTGAGGGAATGTGTTCTCCTTCCGGGTCCACAATGGGGCAAGAACTTCCTAGCACCATGCTCCCCTCCCATCTCTCTCCATCCAGGAGATTTAACAATTTATGTTTGAATTTCACAGGTGCGGGAAGAAACTAAGAGTCAATCATTCCGGCGAAGTTCTAAGGAACTCCTTTCATTGGCCGGGGGAGGAAGGGGGTCTTAGAGAAGGTGGGGGTTCCTCCCAGGTTAAAAGTCCCCTTCTTCCACACCCCTTCGGACTCCATGTTTTGGTCTCCTTCCATGAACACTCCCTTCGTGGAAGCCGTCTTTCTCTCTCCTGGATGTCCCCTCTGGAGTCCCCTTCTACACTCTCTCGTGGAAGCCTGTCTTCCCCTCCTAAACTCCATCTCTCTCTATTCCCTTCCACTCAGTGTGGAAGCTGCTTTCCTCGCCTGGATTCCATCTTTCTGAATTCTCTCACTCACTGTGAGAGGAGCTTTCCTTCTCTGATTTTCGCCCTCTGGGAACGCTTCTCACTCAGTGTGAAAGTGGCTTTTCTTTCTCTTACTTGGTGTGAGAGTTAGCTGTTTCTCTCTCCTTCTCTTTTTTCTCTCTTTAAATAAATCACTTTCTACAAACACTTTTGAGTCTGCCATTTACTGCGCACTGCACCATGGTGCTCTCTCTCATTCTTGAGTGGGCAGGAGACCAAGAACCTGGAGAAACCTCCTCTCAGGGGAGCTGAGGACACCCTGAACCCCTGAACCCCAATATTACAGTAGGTCATTTTCTGAGTTAAAATTTTAGAGTGAAGACAGAAATGTATTTGAAACAAGTTAGCAGAGTGGTTGTTTTGAACTTCTGCAACATTCTGGATTTAGGCTGTTTATAAATTTATAGAGTGAATCAGCTATTTAGTATTAATATTAATATACAAGTTTACAATATCAATTAATCAATCCCTTGGACATATTATTTTGAAAGATGTTTATTTTTTTTTATTTACACTGTATGGTATTTAATCTTATTTTTGAAGGCAAATCTCAATATTCAAAGCCCTTTGGAGCACCATTGTAGAAAGTCATCATCTCAAGGGTTTCTCATACCATAATTTGAAGAAAGAATAAGATATTCTCAGGGGGCCAAGAAATGAGCACACTCACAATAATTAAATTCACTGCAAGTTATAATATAACATTATCATACTCATTTGTCATTATTTGAATAGTAAGCAAAACGGGTACGAGGATTTGAAGAGAAACAAACAAACAAAAATAGCAGTTTCTTTCCTGGGGAGTAATCAACACTAACATCAGTTCAGCCAAGTGAAACAGAGAAAATTTGGTAAAGGGAAACTAGAGCAGGAGCCAAAATGAAGTGAAATTCATAAGGCTGAAGCTGAATGTTTGCAGCGATAACATGTCAATACTGCCTGTAGGTCATACTGGTAAAATATATAAAGTCTCTGTCCCAGATTTTATATAATAGTAATGGATGGTTAATAAAGCAATGGGGTTATTAGGAGATCAGGTAAAATGAGTTCCATTGGAATATAAACCTTTATGAAAATTTAAAGAATCACTGTCTCTACTTCAGTGCCCTCAAGCTACTAAATTCCATGATTATGTTTTAGTAACTATTACAAAGGAGTCTAGGTAAAATCAATGGATTAGGGAATTGTAGAGCCTCACTTCATCTACATTGTGGAAAGAATAATTGGATAGTTTATGCCAACATCTTCCCTTGACAAGGAATTATGCCTGCTTTAAATTATTGTGTAATACTTTAATATGATTTTGTGAGTTTATGCATATTGTTTAATCCCATTTCTTCCTATGTCTTGAATTGTTGTTTAACTTAAGCAATCTTCACTGTCATTGTGAAACATGTGAGCCATGAGACTGCTCCCTGATGCAGTATGTTTAATGCTAACTTGAATTAACCATCATCCTCTGACAGTGTTAACAAAAGCTATCCTCTGGATACACAGACACACATACAGCCCTTAAGGAGTTTAACATTGTCTATTAGCTCTCTGCACATATTTCTCTTCTCATAATTCCCTGGTATTTCTTTATTTCCTCAAATATATTGCAAGTGGATTTTTATTTTAGTGTACTAGATGATATTACAGATTGCTAAATTGAGTGATCTGAAGAATGATCATTTATAAACATGTTCATAACAAGACACACTAATTTCATTCAACTTTAACGCAACTAGTATTACAATGGTCTCCTCAGAGTGAAATATCATAATACCCTTAGTATATAGTGATGAAAAAAAAGCATTGAAACTCAGAATCAATTGAAACAGACAGGAGGTTTCAACATTAAAATATGGTCCTGAAAGTAATATAAAAGAGATGTACAAAGGTATTTACACCCAATTCTCTCTTTACATTACTGTAAGAAATCATTTACAGATTGCTTTGAATCTCTTATGGGAAGTAGAGAAATTACATGCCCCCAATTATTTTTAAACAAAATAAGGTCCATACTCTAACCAGCTATTTCAGGACTTATCCTTAGTCTTCTGTAAAAGCACTTTCTCAAGATAATTACTATGCCATTTACCTGGGTATCCCTTTCTCTTTTACATTCAAATGGCTTGACCACTGTTCTCTATATCTTTTCAATGGAAAACCCATTCCTTTTGTTAACATGTTTCTAAATGAAGTTTAATTGATATGGTCCACCTCAAAGGGCAAATTTTCTTGGAACCTTTTTATAATACCACCAATTATTGTCAAATTCTTCTTCCATTCAAGTTAGCTATGCTTTTCTCTTGTAATGCTTGTTTAATTACAGTTATTTGCCTGTCATCAAACTATGTAATATGGCATAAATTGGTTAACTATAACAACAATAATGGCATCAATCTTGAAACAATACCAGCTAATGTTTATTGAATGTGTGTGTGAAAGAACTGCTCAAGGAATGTCTAGGAACTTTATTTATATTAAAGTTCTTATGTTAGTATTTAAATAATCAACCCAACGACTTCTCCCAATCAACAAATGAGGAAACCACTGCATGAAGAGATTAAATCGCTTAATGAAGTTACAGATTTCTGGTCACATTTGCTATGTTCTAATAGTCAGAAAGGAGTAACAAGCTCTGCCTCTTTCAAAGGATTATTACACAGGAACATGACTTCCAAGGGCTGGGAAAAAAAATTGAGCTGTGTTATAGTGTCTCCATCACAGCCCATCTGCTGACTCCAGTGATCTTTGTCCTTCTTATAGAAAAACTACACTCCCCTCCTCCCAGCGTCCCTAAGTCCCATCCCATTAAACTTTCTGTGCAAAGTCCAGATAGTTTTCATCTAAATTAGAAACAGGTAAGGATGAAACTTCCTTAGTATAATTTCCTTTACCCTGTCAAGCTACAAATCTAAAGAGACAAGTTGCCTGTTCCTCACACACCTGACACAAGTCGTATAATAGTCAGAGGATAGCGGGAATAGACATTTCTGTTCAAAAGGGATGACAAAGGATTTACTGGTTGATATTGACTTCAAATTGATGCAGGGAAAAATGTTGGCTAATCCTTTACTATATTTCAAAGCCTCAGAATAATTCTCGTCTCTTCCTTTACTTACTTGTTCTTCATTCCACCCTGTCAGTCATCCTTCTTCTTTTTTTTTTTTAATGGAAGTAGAATATATCTGTTCCTAAGTAGATTTAATGGTTTGCTTGCTGCCTGTAGAATTTCACAAGTCTGAATGCCTCTTTTTTCATTTTTCAGTCTCCATTTTCCCGTTAGTCCAAGTTGGCAGTTTTTTTGCTAAAACAATTTTCTCAAAAAGTGAGTGGGTGTTTTCTGTATTTCCCAGGGTTTCACTCTACTAGACAAAAGCTACACCCACAAATCCCTTCTATATAATCCCTCTTCTACCTGGGACTCTAATAGAAAAAAGTGAGTGAAAAGAGATTAAGCTTCCTAGAGGTCCTATCATTAGTTTGAGAGAACCTGTGAGACAAAATTTTGATAGCTCTAAAAGGCTATTTTTTTGACTAAATACTCTCATCATATGATCTTTTGAAGTTTTAGCAAAGATGGTATAATTATACCATTTTCTCTATACCAAGCTTTATCTAAAGACCATGTTTTCCTAACAGTTCACAAAGACAATTTCTCAAATTTAGAATCTTTTGTCATTTGGAAAAGCTAGAATTTCAAAACTTTCAAGTCTTTTTGATTTAACAGTTCCTTCCTCAAAGTATCTTCCTATATTCTCACACATTGCTACAGAAATCAAGAAAAAAACAGGTGGCATATCCAACACATTTCTTGAAGATATCCTTAACTAAATAACTAAGTTCATCCTTATATTTCCTGTTGTCTACATAACTAGAAGAGACAAGTTCACTAAGCTCCCTGCTAGTAAATGTCTCCCTTCCTCCAGCTTCTAGTAACCTATTCCTTACTTCCTTTTGAGCCATCACTGGCAGTGTCCTCAACATTCTTATTCATAATCATCTGATTGAGAGAACTTAGTTTTTATCATGCGTTTCAAAAATTGTTTATCTTTTGTTCATTGTCTCATTATAAAGCCACTCCCACATTTGTAGTGTTTTTTAGAGCAGCCTCTCACTTTCAGATACTGGAATCTGTATGTTATGTATAGCTGCATAACGAATTACCATGACTTAAAGGCATACAACACACATCTATTATTTCAGAATTTGTGAGAGTCAGAAACCCAGGCATGGATTATCTGAATTCTCTTCTTCAGGATCTTTCACAAGGTTAGAGTCAGAATGTCAGTCAGACTCGAGGTGTTATCTGAGGCTCCACTGGGGAATGGATTTCCCATCAAACTCCTGTTGTGGTTGGCTGATTCAGTGCCTCCTTTACCCTCAGAGAGGCTGTAGCTTTTTCTTAGCATTTGGATGGTGGCTGCCTTTAGTTTCTTGCCAAGTGAGTCTCCACAGCATGGTGGCTTGCTTCATCAAACTGTGTGAGCAGAAAAGTATTTAGAGAGGCTGGTAACAAAGCAAAATTTAGAGTTTTATGTAATGTAATCAGTCAAGTGGCATTCTATTATCTTTTCTGTATTCTGCTGGTTAGAAGCAATTATAGCTCCTGCCCATAGTCAAGAGGAAGATCTTACACTCAGCATGCATGTCAGGAGACATAGATAATTGGGTCCATTTTAAAGTTTGACCATGTCAGGAAGTAAAACCATCATACTTGAGAACTTTTTATCTTCCTAGAAGGTATAAAAATTGTAAGAAAGAGTGAGATAGCAAAGGGTCATTGTGCCCAAGTTTCAATGTTGTATTCTGCAGCCCTGATTTAAGGGACTAAAGACATTTTCACTAGACTTCAAAATGCATTCAGAACAGAATATGAATGTGATATATTTTTATTTTAAATAATCATCACAGGTCTAGTTAAACACAATGTTAATAGATGGTTATTATGTAATACTAACCGCTAGCATTTTAGCATGCATTGTATGCTAAACATGTTATCTTAAAAGCAATATCATTTGCATTAGCCACAGATCTTTGTTCAATCCCCAATTATATAAACTTATATATTATATAAACTTATATAATATAAATTATATATTATATATTACACATGTAAATGCACTCAGAAGAAGCTATGTAGGTTTTTTTTTTTTTTCTAAACTTCAGTGTCTTTATCTATAATATGGGTGCAGCAATGGCATTTAATTGAAGCAAGTGTGTTAAAATTATGAGTGAATGAAAATCTTGTATCGTGTTCAAAAAAGAGAAATCTTCAAATATATTAAATGCTGAAGACAAACACACATTGTGATTAAGTATAAAGGCCATGAACCAAGAAGATGTTGTTGCATAGAAGGCTAACTACGTAAACAGAAGTTCCACCACTCAGGAGAACGAAAAGAAAGGATCACCCAGGTGAGAGAATAACATTATCTTATTCTAAAAGTTATAGACAATTTTCTGTTAAGGTTTCCATAATCACACTGTAGAACGGAAAGCTATTTGCCATATATATTTATACAAGAACATATGCCACACAATGCTCATCAAAAGTATGGAATCCATTACTGGCTTTTTCACTGGATGTGAGTTAATGCACTCCTCAAAGTATGAATGTGTATCTTCATTGGGGCTCAATGGATTTCTCATAACCATTACAAAGGTATGGAACCAGTATGACAATCCGAAGAAGCAGAGCTCATTCTATAACATTTTTACCTTGACCTATGTATTGCTAAGCACTAAAAAGTTGCCCCTGAGTTATAGTCTTCATATCCCAGCTTTTCTACCTGCTGCTAAAATGTGTGCATTTATTTTGTTCTAGTTTATGTTGATCCAAAAGCTTCTTTTCTGTCAGTATCCAGTGAAACACCTATTTATTTTTTTGGAAAAGGCTGGAATTTTTTATGGCGGGATGCCCCACAGTTCTTGGTGGTATATAGAATTATCCTTAGGGATGCAATACCAGAGATAAACACCAAATCTCAACTCTCAACTACTTATACTGTAAGAGATTAAAAATTTAAAATAAAAACATAAGAAAGAAAATGATCTTTGTTACTTGCTAATTTCCGTGTTTTCTAAGAAAATGCTTTAGTAATAAGCTTATTTCAAGAATTGCAGTTTATAATATTTGCATAAAGATTTATAAAATATAACAACTTTTAAAAACTCAATTTCTTCAGTTAAATAATTTTTTTCATAACTTTACTAAATATTTTGCTTTCATTTCATTTACAATATTTATAGAGTAATTTATAAAAACAAGCCAAATTTGGCAACTAATTTCATTCAGAATACAATGATATCTTGCTAGCTATTATACATTAAAATAAATTAAATGTCTAAACTCTCTCCTTTAGACACGATTAAATAATCCACTAGTCTTATTCCAGTTCCTTAAAAATGAAGATAAGGTGATGTCCTCCTACTGATTCACTGATTTTGAAGTAAAGAACAGAGAGCAGTAGGAATAAAAATAGGAAGACAGAAATACTCAAAGCATGTACTCTGCCATCAGGCTTCCTAGACTTTCTAGAACCTAGAAGTAAAACTGAGCTGGTTCTTAATAATGAAATAAAATACAATCATTTTACAAATTAAATGTTCTCAGGTCATCCTAAATTTCAGTGTTTTAAACAGGCAACCAAAATACATGAATCAGACATTATTCCCTATATTCCTGAACATTCCCATCCTACATATGTTTATATTTTCTGTCACATTACCTGATTTTTTTTTTCCCTATTTCTGTACCAGCTTCACAGCTCATTTGCTTGCAATACGGCAAAACTGCCTTTCCCCTTGACATGTGCTGAATACATGGTTTTATGTTAGAGCTTAAACAATGGAGAACATATCTCTGTCTGCCCAATAAGCTAACTTATGGCAGAAAATCCTGATTTTTAAGCTTTCACAGACAGGGAAAACAATTTATCTTTTGCTTTCATTGAATCTATTTTACATATTGGAAAAATCTGTTGTGGATAAAATAAAACATCCTTTTCCTGCCCACCTCTTGTGTGCCTTCCTTCAACAGTTATCTTTTTTTTTTTTTTTTCCTTTGAAAGCCTGGGGATTTCCTTTTGAAACTGTTTGGTCCACCAACAGTATACAAGACTAAAAAAAATGTTTTATTTAACCGTTAGCCCACACTTATTTTATTTTCCTTTCATTGCAAATGTCTGTGTTCAAAGTCATAGGCAACAAATATCTCTGCCTCCTTATGCCCATTGGCCTCCACCTCCCGGGCTGAAAATATCCTCCCATCTTAGCCTCTTGCACAGCTGGGACTACAAGCATGTGCCATATGCCTGGCTAATTCGTTTAATTTTTGTAAAGATGGGGTTTTGCCATGGTGCCCAGGCTGGTCTCAAACTCCTGAGACCCAGCAACCTGCCTGCCTCAGATTCCCAAAGTGCTGGGATTACAGGAGTGAATCACCACACCCAGCCTCTAGCAGGTATTTATGAAGTACCACCTATGAGCAGTCTTTGCCCTAGTATGAGACATGGCACTGAATAAGATTGTGGTAGCAATATTGTTTAAATTTTCAATGAGCATGCCTTTCTGTAATTTAGAATATCTACTTACATATATTTAGTAGAAATTTTTCTATTATTTTAAAATGACATAATAATATAAATAATAATATAAAATATACCTCTTCATGATTTTTCATTGTTCTGATCATTGGAGTATATTTTGTTTTCTGTTCTATACTTTAAACACCATATTTTGTTTTTATCAAAATGGGCTTTCCTCAATCTTCATGTCCCTATACATAGCACATTATTTTAATACAATGATAAACACTAAAATTTAGTCAGTGATCAATTACTATGCCTTTTCATTATTATAGATCAATTGGTGAATTTTTATATCATATAACTTGGTATATATTATATGTATTACATAACAATGTGATATATCATTATCTCTCTATATATGTATATGTATACACACATAGAACATATCATACATGTACATATTATGCCCTAAATGTGTGTGTACACGTGAACAGACTTGTATGTGTGTGTATACACTTAAATGTGTGTGTGTGTGTGTGTGTATGTGTGTATGAGGAAAAATACATAGGTAGTACCTAAGGTAGAGTTAGTAGAGCAAAATAGGGCAAAATAAAATTTTAAATTTATGACTTCATACTTTGAGTTTCTTTGCAGAGCCTATTATCTTACAGTGTCACTAGGAACATATAAGTAAACTCTTCTACTAGCAATATAATTTTTAATTAAAATTATTTCTCATCTCATAGCTTTCTTGCTATTATTTTATCATGTGTGTCTTTAAACAGTCTAATTTTTTAGTGGTTCCATCATTCACTCTAATTATCATGGGTATACTTAAACAGTGATTGTTTCATTTTCTGAAAAACTCCTAATTTTTTCAATGCCAAAATATCAGAGTTCAGATTCCAAAGGGTGGTTTTTAAAGCTCTTCATTATCTAGTTCAAATATGCTCGTTGAAATTTATATCTTGCTGCTTTTCCTTCAAACTTCCAACCTACAGAAGACATGGCTAGCTCTTATTCCTACTACAACAGGCACTGATTCAACCCTGTCTGTTCCTTTTTCCAGTTTTCTCTACCTCCATGCCACACATTTCTCTCAGTAGACTGTAAATACATTTGTCTTTTCTAATTCATCTTGTCAGAAGAAAACTACAATTTATAAAATGTGTTTCTCTTTTATTAGGTTGTACTCTCCTTGTTGACAGTGACTAGACATCTTTTTTTTTTTTTTCTGCAACATAATGGATAACATCTGGCCCAAGAAAGATGTTGAACAAATATCTACCTCTGCTGCCATTTTAGTCACTAGAAACATTTCCTTTAATAACTTTTTTTGTTTTCTGACTTACTATAAAGTTAAGGTGACAAACTAAGCTTTAAGAAGGCTTAACAAACTGTCCACTTCTCTAAGTATTGAATACCTATTATTTATCTCTATGCATGCATCATTTTATTTTATTACTTTTTTAGTTCAACATTTATTTTAAGTTCAGGGTTACATGTGGAGGATGTGCAGGTTTGTTATTTAGGTAAATGAGTGTCATGGTGGTTTGCAGCACAGATCGTTCCATCACCTAGACATTAATCCCAGCATCCATTAGCTCTTTTTCCTGATGCTCTCCATCCTCACAACCCGGCCTCCAAAAGGCCCCAATATGTGTTGTTCCCCTTCATGTGTCCATGCATTCTCATCATTCAGATCCCACACATAGGTGAGATATTTCATCCTAGTTCTAACTCCCGAAGCTTCTGCGATTTCAAACCCTCCGGAGCCGTCTGAAAGGCACTGGTAACAAGGGGTCCCCGGGGATTCCGAGTGGGAATAGAGCTCCACTCTATCGGCCACCATGAAGGCCAAGTAAAAATCCACTCCAGACTGGCTGATGATCTTGCTGCTGGCCTCAGCCTGGTTCTGCAGAGCATCCAGGAAGGCCTTTGACCTCAATCTGGCGATCCTCCCCAGGTTGGACACCAGCTCTTCCTGTGTCATCCCTATGCCAGTATCCTGGATGGTGATGGTGCCTTTCTCGGCATCGGTCTGCAAGTGAATCTCCATTTCTGGCAGGGCTTGGCCATCAGACATGAGTTTGTAACACAGTTTTACAAGGCATCGCTGGCATTGGAGATCAGCTCCCGTGTAAACACCTCTTTATCTGAGTAGAGGGACCGGGCAACGATGTCCAAAAGCTTCTTTGTCTCGGCCTTGAACTCATGTTTGGAAGTAGAACCCTGCGTGCTCTCTGTGCTGCTCGAGTGCAGGGGTTCCTCCTTGTCCTGGGCGTTCTGCATGACGAATGGCTGTCCTGCCTGGAAGCTCCAGGCCATGTTTCGCCTGGGCAGAACCGGACTGTGGTCTTCCGTGGACACAGAATTGGTTTTCCTCCAGGGGAGGCTGCCAGCGCTGGTGCCCACAGCAGACGCAGCAGTTGGTGGCCAGACAGCAGCAGCAGCCCCAGCTCGCAGGCCCAGGTGTCCTCGCAGAGCTAGGGCTCGGGTTAGCCACGCAGGACGCAATGGGGCAGGGCCTAGCAGGGGCAGGGCTTAGTGGGGGCGGGGCCTAGCAGGCAGCGGTACTCCCGTGCTGGGTGATGATGCCACGGTGGGCGCAGGGCTTCCCGGGCTGCTCCATTTTTCTATTCTTTTTTTTTTTTTTTAATTGTGTTCTAGGTTTTGGGGTACATGTGAAGAACATGCAAGATTGTTGCATAGGTACACACATGGCAGTGTGGTTTGCTGCCTTCCTTCCCCTCACCTGTATCTATCATTTCTCCCCATGCTATCTCTTCTCACCTCCCCGCCCCCCCGTCCCTCCCCCATTTCCCCCAACGGAACCCCGTGTGTGATGCTCCCCTCCCTGTGTCCATGTGTTCTCATTGTTCAACACCCGCCTATGAGTGAGAACATGCGGTGTTTGATTTTCTGCTCTTGTGTCAGTTTGCTGAGAATGATGGTTTCCAGGTTCATCCATGCCCCTACAAAGGAGGTGAACTCATCGTTTTTGATGGCTGCATAACTGCACGGCAAAAGAAACAGTCAGTAGAGTGAATCGGCAACCAACAGAATGGGAAAAAATTTTTGCAGTCTACCCATCAGACAAGGGGCTGATATCCAGAATTTACAAAGAACTAAAGCAGATCTACAAGAAAAAAACCAACAAGCCCATTCAAAAATGGGCGAAGGATATGAACAGACATTTTACAAAAGAAGACATACAGGAGGTCAACAAACATGAAAAAATGCTCATCATCACTGGTCATTAGAAAAATGCAAATCAAAACCACATTGAGGTATCATCTCACACCAGTTAGAATGGTGATCATTAAAAAATCTGGAAAAAACAGATGCTGGAGAGGATGTGGAGAAATAGGAACACTTTTACACTGTTGGTGGGAGTGTAAATTAATTCAACCATTGTGGAAGACAGTGTGGCAATTCCTCAATGACCTAAAAATAGAAATCCCATTTGACCCAGCAATCCCATTACTGGGTATATATCCAAAGGGTTATAAATCATTCTACTATAAGGACACATGCACATGAATGTTCATTGCAGCACTGTTTACAATAACAAAGACCTGGAACCAACCCAAATGCCCATTGATGATAGACTGGATAGGGAAAATGTGGTACATTTTTCTATTCTTAATATACCTTTACTACTACTTAACTACCCCATTGCTATTATCCTGTAACACTACTACTACCATACCACACTGCTACTACCTAACTACATCTTAATTACTGTTTTACTATACTTCCACTGCTTACTACACTACTACCTTACTGTACTACTGATAGCTACAGTACTACCTACTGTAACCACTGTATTATGCAAAATGTGTATTAGTTTTCCAAAGCTGCCATAACAAAATACCACAGATTGAGACTTCTTAAACAAGAGAAGTTTATTTTCTCACAGTTCTGGAGGCTGCAAGCCTGAGATCAAGAATAAGCAGGTTTGGTTTCTTCTCCCATCCTCTTGGCTTGATGATGGTTGTCTTCCCACTGTGTCCTCACTCAGTCAGGATCCTCCAGAGAAATAGAACCATTAGGATGAGCATATATACAGAAAGAGATTTATTTTAAGGAATTGGCTCATGCACTTGTGGAGGCTTGGCAATTCCAGAATCTAATGGTGAAGGCCAGTAGCCTGGAGACTCAGGAAGAGATGTATTTCGAGTCCAAGGGCAGTCTGCTGATGAACCAAGAAGAGTTAATGCTGCCGATGAACTCCAAAGGCAGCTAGCTGGCAGAATTTCTTCTTGCTTGGAAAAAGTCAGCTCTTCGTTCTTTTTTTTTTTTTTTTTTTTTTTTTGAGACCCAGTCTCACTCTCTTGCCCAGGAAATTTCAGGTCACTAAAACCTCCACCTCCTGGGTTCAAGCAAGTCCTCTGCTTCTACCTCCCAAGTAGCTGGGATTACAGGCATGCACCACCATGCTGCGCTAACCTTTGGATTTTTAGTAGAGACGGGTATTTGCCATGTGGGTCAGGCTGGCCTCTAACTCCTGACCTCAGGTGATCCACCTGCCTAGGCCTTCCAAAGTGGTGTGATTACAGGTGGGAGACACTGTGCTTAGCCAGCATTTTGTTCTATTCAGCCTTCAACTGATTAAATGAGGTCCACCAATGTTATGGAGGATAATATGCTTAACTCAAAATTTAACCATTTCAATGTAAATCTCATCTAAAAACATTGTTGCAGGAACACCCAGATGAATATTTCACCAAATATCTGGGCACCATGGCTCAGCCAATTGACAGATAAAATTATCCATCACACATGGTCTTTCCTCTGTACACGTGCATCCTGGTGTCTCTCTGTGTGCCCAATTTTATCTTTTTATAAGGAGACCAGTCAGTTTGGATTAGGGGCCACACTGAAGGCCTCATTTTAATTTCGTTAATTTAAAGGCCTTTTCTCCAAATACGATCCCATCCTGAGGTACTGGGCATTAAGGCTTCAACATATGAATTTGGGGAGGAAATAATGGAACCCATACACTGATTTCTATTACACTTTACTAACACTACCATCTTGCTACACTACCATTGCTCTACTACTACTACTGTTACTACTACTCATCCTCTTTCTATTGCTAATACTTCCATAAAGTTCCTTCGAGTTGCAATTTCCTGTGTTTCTACAAAATAGATTGTACACAGTTGGCACCATGATTAAAAAAAATTCCTGATTCATCAATTTGCCTGAATCAGCAATGGTATCATATTTGGTCTCCATCACCTCTATGAGTAGGGGAACAGTTTCCCTTCAGTTATTGATATCAGGAAATAAATCATAGATTTATTTCAGAGCATGTCTTTTCTCAATCTTACCAGTAACTGTGCAAAGAGTTTGCTATTTTCTGGAATTTTCCCAGGAAGAAGATATAATTTATTTGGGCGGAGCTCTGGGAATTTCTCCCTTAATGTAGAGGCAATTATTGATCATATGATATTTTTGGTGTCACAAACTAAATCATTATCCACAGCTAAGCCTCCAAGGGTATTATTGTTTATGTTTTACTATGTATTTGTACAAGTACAGTAGACCTGCTCCTGGAAGTCTTTCATGTAAGAAAGAAAATTCAAAAAAATTATTTAACACAACTAAGACTCTTCCATGGCTATCATTGTTTTCAAAATCGAAATGTAGCTGGATTTCCTTTCTATTGCTATTGCCTTTAATAAGAACTTTTACACCACAAAGAAGAAGAACCAGACTGGAATGTTTCAGAGCTAGATAAAAGCAAAGGACTGGCAGCTTATAAGGGTAAAACAGTGAGGATGGGAATTCAGAAATAAAAACACATTGATATTTCTTATAAACATGCTGAGTCAATTCCAGAACCCAAGGTTCTGAGATACATGACTCTTGGCTGATGAAGGATTATGTAAGCATTCCAGTTAGGGTCTTGACATAAAACAAATAGCACTTCACAAAGAGTACAATTGAGGAGAGTAAAATTGAAACACGTTTTAAAATGTGTGAGAAAGTAGGAAAGAAATCAAGAAGGAATGATAAAGCAGATACCAGGAAGAAAGCCATTGGCCTTGTTGGAGAAGGCAAGGGAAGGGTCAGTTACAAGAACTAGATGGAGAATGGAAGCTGGGGAGGGATTACCCCATGGGAGCTGTTGGCTTCAATACAAGAATAAAGAGACTGCTGACACGTGGTCCTGGAGAGAAGAAATCCAGAGAAATAAAAATTGTCCTTCCTTACTTTACTTCCTTCTTGCAAATATCCTGTATTTTCCATTGGCCTATGCTGACTGCAATTCCCCCAGTAACCTGCTGATGGATTCTAAATGGATAGACACACACACACACACACACACACACACACACACACACACACACACGTATATGCATGCACACATATATGCACATATATATGCACCGAAATGTGTGCATGCTCAAGATCCATATATAAAATGGTATAGTATTTGCATATAACCTACACACATCCTCCTGTATACTATAAGTAATCTCTAAATTATTTATTATACATAACACTATGTAAATAGTTGTTACACTTATTGTTTTTTATTTGTATTATCTTTATTATTATTTTTTTAATCTAAATATTTTCAATTGGTAGTCAGTTGAATCCTCAGATGCAGGAACCATGGATATGAAGGGCCAACTGTACATATAATTTTAATTATACTAATAAATAATCACATGTCTCACTTTTCATGAGGATGTTCTCAGGTTCCTGACCAGTAAAAGAACATCATGGTGTATGATTACATAAAAAATAAGAAGAGATCAGTGTTTCTATATACACAAAGTCACAGGATTTGTCAACTGATTAATTCAAGACCATTCTCTAATGCTATATAACTAGAGTTAGAATTGGCTGTCTGCACAAAATTACCACATTTGAATCCTACAGAACTTCAAGAACATAGACTCCTTTGACTAATACCAGCTGATGGAGTCATTTCTATATGGACTTCAGATCATTAATAACTGCTAAGACATGATGCTGCTTTCTGCTCCCTCCCCTCTATAAATAGATTTTGGGACTCAACTGATTTCATATACATAGCTGATCCAATAAAAGTTGAATCCAAAAATGAACAGACCATTAATAAAAGCTATGCAGAAGAAATGTAAGTTTATACTGTTACACTTATAAATGAATATATAACCTAAGAGTCTAGAAAAATTTCAGTAGGCTGGGGAAGAGATTAAAAATCCACACATGAAAGCCTTATATTTCCGCTGTCATCAGTCTTAACTGGGTTCCACACCTAGAACCATGTTCAGGGATTATTAATAGCAATGATGTTCAACGATTATTAATAGTTAGCAATATCTATTAATAGCAATAGATAAACAATGTCCTCACAGATTTGAAAAATCCTACTATGTACACACACAGACACACACACACACACACACACACACACACATATATATATATATATATTTAATTAAGTTAGGAGTGGATAAACATGACTTTCTTTAGGGTTTAAAAATGATTTGAAATAGATCTAGCATTATTCCTTTTAGTAAAAAAGAAAAATAGTGCAGGTGAAGGTGGAGGCAGACGAAACAGCAAGAGACTGTCACAATTTATTCATACATTCACATCAATTCTATCCTGCTATGATGGCAAGCCTGTGAATTTTGTTAATACATACATAGATAAAACAGGCCCTGTTGGGCTCAAGAAATGTATTTTCTACAGAGGACTGGTCATTATCACGTGGGCACAAGTTTCTATGAGCCACTAACAAAAAAAAATAAATATGGACAGAGGACCTGCAGTTTATCAAAAATATAACGGCTTTCTTAGAGAATTTTTCGAGGGTACCTATTAATTCAAAATTCTACAGAAGTCAGTCTTATTAATTGATGTAAGCTGATTGAGGCAGACCAGCTGTTGGACATTTGCCCAAGCACATTCCCACAGGGTTCGTGTCACTCATCCACACGAGAGTCCTCCAGAGTCCCTCTTTATTGGGAACCATGAAAGAGTGGCACAGAAGTCCTATTGTGGGAGTTCTCCCTCTTCTCAAAAACACATCCCAAATAAAGTTGGAAATTTGCTTTTAAAATGTCTTAATTTTCACATTTTATAAACATATGATGTCTGATGTTCATATTGGGTTGAATAATGTCCTGCCCCATACCCTCACACCTTGCCTAAATTCATGTTCACTCGGAACCTCAGAATGTAACTTTTTTAAAAAAAAGAGTCTGCCAGGCACAATGGCTCACACCTGTAATCTCAGCACGTTGGGAGGCTGAAACGGGCAGATAACCTGAGGTTGGGAGTTCGAGATCAGCCTGACTAACATGGGGAAACACCGTCTCTACTAAAAATACAACATTAGCTGGGCATGGTGGCACATGCCTTCCAGCTACTCAGGAGGCTGAGGTAGAAGAATTGCTTGAACCCGGGAGGCAGAGGTTGTGGTGAACCAAGATGGTGTCATTGCACTTCAGCCTGGGTAACAAGAGCAAAATTCCATCTCAAAAAAAAAAAAAAGAAAAAAAAAAAAAGATTCCTTCAAGAAAGAGTCCTTCAAGATGTAGTTATTTAAGATGAGCTCATATTGGAGTAGAGTGCACCGTAAGTCCTATGAGTGGGTTCTTACAAGTAGAGGAGAGGAGAGACAGCCATAAAGACGCAGAATAAAGGAGGTCCAGAGGTGATGTTAAAAGCTGTGAATATCTTAACTAATTATCTGAAATGTAAAATTTTTATCATAAAGAAGCAAAAAATAAAATGGAACTCAGAAAATAATAGCTTTAAATATACCACTGTTTCATACAGAAACTTAAGGGTTAAAAATGCGCAATTATAAAAATATTTAAGACATTTCAGACGTAATCCTCCACTCTTTTCATCAATTTCCTTGAGGGTTAAAAGGCTTAGCTGCAGTTTGGAATACTTCACAAAGATAAGCTTATGGACTCAGTATTTAATGAGTTTATTTCAGGTAACAATATATAATTAAAAGCATAAATCGAGACTTAAGCTCAGCTAAAAGGATTTCTACTAAAATTGCAATTAATTTGCACAACATTCAATGAAGTTTAGCACTTTGGGACTGAAAAAGAAAACTTTCAGAAAACACTCATGCTCAAATCATAAGGAGAAAAGCAGATGGGTTTGTTATCCCAAGAGAAAGAGGTTTTGTTTCTTTTGTTGTTTAAGATATTGATATTGGGTATTTCCAATACTCTAAAGTAATGAAAGATTCTTGACTACATTTCTAAAATGGAAGGCTTTTTTTTTTTTTAACAATACCACCTTCTATACCAGGAATATAGAGTATAGAGTTAGTTCCATGTCAGATACGTCAGGTGCCATTCTTAAAGGGTAAATGAAAGAGATGTAGGCTATTTATCATCTCTGCCATGAGGATTTCAGCTGTGTGGTGTAGATCAGTCTAGTTAGGAAAATTGACAATGATTCTTACATTTGCCTAACATCTATATATTCTCTCCCTCCCTCCCTTCCTTCCTACCTTTCTTCTTCCTTCCTTTCTTCTCTCCCTCCTTCCTTCTATTCTTTCCTAAAATATTTTCTCTTTTTATAATATTACTTCTATTTTCTTTTACAAAGATATATTCTCCTTTAAAATTCAGCATCTTTCTTCATCATATTGCCCTGAATGCTTTTCTTTTTCTTCACAAGTCCTTTAAAAAAAAAATTTCTACCTTTTGTAGAAAACAACAAAACAAAAACAAACAAGGTTTGATTCCTTTTGCTTTAATTTTCTTTACAGTTTATTCACAAATTAAACCATTAAAATATTTTTTACATTTGTGTTCCTTTAATCGTTTCTTTAAAAGTATTTATTAAGTAATGTATTTATAAGAATCATCCTTCACAAGTTTTACTCTGCAAAGACTCCGTTCCTCCTCTGGGCCTCCCTCAGTTTCACCCTTCCTTCTTGTTTTCTTCCATGCCCCCACCTCCATATGTGTTTGGCAGAAACAAACAAATGTGATATTTCATAATTATCTCAGTATATCAGTTGATCATTCTTTGCTTTATGATACTTTCTCATTACCATCTTTCCTTTTCCTCCAGCTCAGCAGACCTCATACTGCCCTACAGCTGTTCCTTTGGCTCTTCCTTCTGTCTCAAAGGCCCGATGCCCAGGTATCTGCTTAGTCGACCTTCATTTACCTCCTTAAGATTTTCAATGAACTCTTGCCACCTTAGTTAACACTATCGTGTCCACTCCCTCGCTGGCTCCACATGTTTTTTCTTTCAGACCATTTGTCACTTTCTCACATGCTATGCAACTTCATCATGTATTATTATTATTTATTCTTTGTTTTCCCACTAGAATTATAAGCTGTACAAGAGCAGGGGTCTTTGTCTTTGTGGCGAATAGGTGTATCCTAAGTACCTGGATAGTAATGGCACCATATTAAGTTTGTTTACCTATTTTCAAATAGATGCAAGAACATATGATTTTTAAAAAGGAATCAATATGTCATATGTCACGAGTACAATCCACTACTAATGACTGATTTATAGTAGCTTCAATTTTATTGCAAAATCTATAAGCTTCTAAGAACCTCTTCACAGTCTCTCAAATATAAAAATTTATAAAAATTCAGGTGGCAATTTTTTGAGAAGTGTATAATAATTGACAGTTTATATTATATTCCTTATTTTATAATTTCTATATTTATAATAATTAGTAACTTTTATTTTTATTATTGGAAAAGCAATATTTTCTATTAGCAAGAAAGAGGCAGTTAACTGTTCTGTAAGTAGGTGAAAATTATTCAGTGAGATTATTAATTGAAACACTTTTCTTCTCTTCTACCTATGTCACTTTTTAAAAGTTTACATAGTATTAGATCTGCAAAGTTCTAACTTACTATAATTGAGAAAGTGAGCAAACTCATTTCACACTATTTATTTATAACTGAAACATCATTTTCAGAATTTATAGCCACACCCAAGCCATCAAGGTACATAGTATCTTTTATTTACTGGAAAGATGCCTAAGGTGAAAGAAAGCAGTTTGAATGCAGAATCTGAGAATTTACATCTTTGAATTGACATCACATTATCTTCTATAGAATAGGTAAATATTAAAGGTTATCGTGATTTCAAATTATTAAAAGGCTACCTTTGCTAATTTAGCATTAGAAATTTGTTCCTTTGGAAAGTAGATTGCAGAATCATTGATATGTTCATTAAATTATTTTGCAACTGTTATATGTCAATAAAATGACAAAGAAATTATCAAAAAATAATTCTTGTACATTAGCAGTTTTTGTCTTTGCTAACATTAATTTATAATGATCAAATACAGTTTTACAAGAAAAAAAACAAACCCATCCAAAAGTGTGTGAAGGATATGGACACTTTTCAAAAGAAGACATATATGAGGCCAAGAAACATATGAAAAAATGCTCATCATCACTGGTCATTAGAGAAATGCAGATCAAAACCATATTGAGATACCACCTCACACCAGTTAGAATGGTGATCATTAAAAAATCTGGAGACAGCAGATGTTGGAGAGGATGTGTAGAAGTAGAGTTACTTTTACACTGTTGGTGGGATATGTAAATTAGTTCAACCATTGTGAAAGACAGTGTGGTGATTCCTCAAGGATTTATAAATAGATATTCCATTTGACCTAGCAATCCCATTACTGGGTATCTATCCAAAGGATTATAAATTGTTCTATTATAAAGACACACGCACATGTATGTTCACTGCAGCACTGCTTACAATAGCAAAGACCTGGAACCAACCCAGATGCCCATCAATGATAGACTGGACAAGGAGAATGTGGCACATATACACCATGGAATACTATGCAGCCATAAAAAATGATGAGCTCATGTCCTTTGTAGAGACATGGATGAATCTGGAAACCATTATTCTCAGCAAACTGACACAAGAACAGAAAATCAAACACCGCATGTTCTCTCTCATAGGTGGGTGTTGAACAATGAGAACACATGGACATGGGGAGGGGAGCATCACACACTGGGGTCTGTTGTGGGGGTCTAGGGGAGGGACAGCGGGGGTAGGGAGGTTGGGAAGGGATAACATGGGGAGAAATGCCACATATAGGTGACAGGGTGATGGAGGCAGCAAACCACATTGCCATGTATGTAACTATGAAACAATCCTGCATGATCGACACATGTACCCCAGAGCCTAAAGTACAATTTAAAAAAAAGTTTTAAAACATTAAAAAATGAAATTAAATAAATAAAGATTTCAAAAATCTTAAGTGAATTGTGAATACTTGTTTTTAATGTCTAGCTAGTCTCATATAACTGATAAAACAATAAAATAACTCACTTTAGGTCATTTTGCTAATACTACATGATATCCATGTTAGAAGGAAAATTGTTCATTATGCTACTTCAAAGCAGACCCACAGGAATTATGTTTTACTTCTGGTGGTAATTTTGTTGCTGTTGTTGTTGTTGTTGTTGTTGTTGTTGTTGTTGTTTGAGCTTGTAATTGCATAAAATGTCAAGAAAGAAAATGCTTCTAAGAAAACATAATATGCATCAATTCAAAATTGACTCACAAAAAAATGCTAACTTGCTGTTTTCCTAATACGGATTATAGGTTTGCTTAAGGGTGCCAAAAAGCAGAAATGGTATGATACGTTGTCAAAAGGGCAGAAATTGTTGAAACATTTTGCCTTATAAAGGAGAACAGGAATGTTTTACTTATAAACGCATATGTATGAAAAGGAAAAACAGAAATCTGTTAACTGAGATAGCAGAACCTTGATTATAAAGACCTGTACATGCTAAAGGCTCTATTTGTCATGATACCAGAGTGAATATGCAAGGAAGAGAAGGAACGTGAGGATGTCAAACACACTGAAAAAGGACTGGTGGACAAAAGGAATGAAGCACTTTGGGAAAGGAAAGGGAAAGGAAGTAAGTATAATAACAAATCAGGTGAGAAAAATGGAAGGGTTGAAAAATAATGCTATTGGTGAGTATGAAGAACATCTTAAAGGACAAGTAAGAAAGAAAGTGCACACACCAAAATAGAGATCTTGTTAGGATATTGTCTATTTCTTGTTATGTATAGTTTCAGAGAAGAAATAGAAATGTCATAAGAAATTTAAGAAGACAGATTGAATCTGCAGCCATCAACTAAGGTACTCATACTCAAGTCTGATGTTGAATTATGTTTGTGTATCCAGCTATCTGAAGACAGAAAAGATCATCAACTGATTGGGGATTCTCCTTCTACCTGGAGCACTTAAATACACCTATTTATGATTGTAAGAAGTTTTGAAAAAGTAAGAATTTTCTTGCCAACTGAACAGAGAAGAAAGACAACTTCAGAGATCTACGTTAGAGTGTAGATCTTTGCTTGTTATAGTGTAGGAAAGGAAGTGGTTTTGCTAGATGAGTCTAAGAGTTCGAGTCCTGTGGGTCCATGTGGTTGTTTTTGCCAAGGGTGTATAGAAAAAGAACGTTGGCCAAATAGCAAATCCCTTGGAAAATGGTGTTGAGAAACCAGGAAGTGTGTTGGTGTCAATCACAAAATAAGAGGAGTATTGTTAGTATCATTATTCAGAAACTTAAATAAGGGTAATTCCATGGCCAAACGAAAAGAAAAAATCTTTGGGAGAAGCTACACAAAGCAAGATCCCAGCTGATGTCATATGCCTGACAAGTTAATAGACATTAGCCTGTGCTCAGTACAAGGAATAATCTTTTTGAGAACATGCCTGGGTTCCAGAAAGAGCAATTTTAGTTATGAAAAGGGTTATGTGGCATGCAGAATGTGGACTCATCTCTACTAACAGGGCCTAGGAATCTCACAATTTCATATTGAGGAACAGGCATGCCTTAGAAAAGATTGTGAAACTGACCTTTCAAAGGAACTTTTCCCATACAGTGGACAAGACGTGCAGATTTGTTCCATGAGTCATCCTAGACTGCGTCATGCCTCTCATCCTCCAGAACGAACTGCTAGTAATTACACCATATAAATAGAATCTTCTCCCCCTTCTCCATGTCCACTTTATTTCCTCAACTGTCCTCTCGATGTCTCACCTGGACTATTATACTGGCTTCCAGGTTGATCTACCTCTGCATGTATATGCTTATAGCTTTGTATCTCAGTTTCAAATTGAAAAGTTTTAAAGAAAGGAGCAACGGAATGATGGAGCATGACAAGGACATGGACAGAGGATGGGCAGTGAAGAGACACCATGTGCCCTGCAGTATAGTCATTTTAAACTACTGCCTCTTACTTTGGACCAATTTTCCCATCTCTGACTCCAATTGCCATTTCAGTTCTTTAGATTTCATAATAAAGCATAGAGAGAAGGCCACTTTATAACTAGCTTGGAGTGATTTCTTGGGGGAAAATCACCTGCAGATACTCATATTTTCAAAAGACAAGCAGACTGCTTAAAATTCTTCTTCTTTTTTTTTAATTTGGGAGACAAATACTTGAGATATGCAATATGGTACACATAAAAAGAGTATCATATTATAAATAAGCTTTATGTTCTTGTTTTCCTTTCTGTATCTCACCACTTGCTCTCTCAATGTTCATATAGGAACAAATAAACAAAGACTAAAATAAATTAAAGAAGAAAAGATATATACATATATATGTGTGTGTGTGTGTTGTGTTTTTAGCTTTTGACATGTAATAATTCTCTTCAAAATATAATGGGTTAAAATAATAACTAATTATTTAGTTCACATTTCTTCTCTCTAGTTCTTTTGACCTGATCTGGACTTAGCTAATCTCATCTTGTTCACTCATCATCAGCAGTCGGTTGGCAGGTCAGCTCAGGGGGGCTGGTTCACTCTCGTGTCAGCAGGTTATATGACTGCCATCCAAGAGCAAAAGAAGAGACTGGACCATGTGTCATTCATAATCCAACAGACAACTTCAATCTGCTCATGCAGCAGCAAGATTCAAAGGCAGCAAGAGGTTTTCCAAATCTCTCCTTGCATCCTTGCTTCTGCCTCACTGGCCAAAGTCTAGAATCAGTGTGAAAGCACAACCCAAGGTGTGCATCCATTTAAAGAGCAGTAAATAATATGCTACAAAGGAATAAACTTAATAAATGTTGTGTAAAACATCTACAAAAGAAAAAAAAACAAAATTCTATTGCAGACATTTTGCAGTGCTGAGAATTATTACATGTTGAAAGCTACAACACACACGCACACACATATATGTATATATCTTTTCTTCTTTAATGTATTTTAGTCTTTGTTTTTGTTTATTTATTCCTATATGAATATGTTCATGTTTTAGGAGTCAGTGCTGCAAAATGTAATTTCTCTCCAAAGTAATCAGTGAAACTAACACAATTCCAGTCTCAAACCCAGGAGATTTTTTTTTTTTTTAGAACTTGGAAAGTGCTTCCTAAAATATATGAAAATGAAAATTCAAAGGATCTAAAATTCTAAAGTTGTCTTGAAAAAGAATGCTGTTGGGTAGCCTAAATTACCTGACATCAATAATTATTATAAACCAATTCTAATTAAGATAATACAGTGTTAGCATAAGGAAAGAAAAATGGAACCAAATAAAGATAGAACCAAATAAAGAACACAGAAATAGGGCCACACTTACATGGACACATGGTATTTGACAAAAGTTCCAAAGAAGCACTGAAAGAAAATAAAAGTTTTTTCGGCAAATATTTTGTGACAGCTGGACATCCATATGGAATAAAGTTGACCTTGAACTCTACCTCGTTCTATATACAAAAAGTAGGCCGTATACCTGAACTTAAAAGCTAAAGTCAAAAGGAGCTTAGAAGAAAACTAGTGTAGTAAGTTTTTTCCATAATTTCAAGTAGTCAACATCTTTTTAGGACACAAAATGTAGTAAAAATAAAGGAAAAAATGGATAACTTAGACTTCATCAAAAGTAAACAATTTGGTCATCAATAGTCACCCTTACAAATGTATAAGGAAGCCACATTCTGGGAGAAAATGTATGCACAACATAGTCTAAAAACATCCCCAACTGGGCAAAAATTTGAACTAATATTTTATTAAAATATGTAAATGACTAATAGCACTTTAAAATGCTCATGCTCGACACCATTAGTCATAAAAGAAATGCAATTTTAAACCATATCAAGCTACAAATCCCTCAGAAAAACTGAAATTAAAAAGACAATGTACAAATGTTGGCAAGGGTGTGAAACAACCAAAACTCTCATCCATTGTTAGTGAGAATTCCACAGAATATACAAGTTAATTATTGTATGCATATAAATTATCTTCAACATACAGAATTCATTTAATGTTAAGAATTCTTCAACTTGCACTTAACATTCTATTATCATTTTTCTTTTTATATACTAACTGTTCATACACACACAAGACAAATCCTTATTAACTCTTTAGAAACTTTCAGTGATACTGAAAATAGGAAAACCTCTAATTTTGCTCATTTAATTGTGCATTTCTGGGTAATAAACTTGCTACTGAAGACAACATTCTATTTTACATCACCTAAACCACATGCCATCCAAGTAAATTACCGGTAAATTCTTCATTGCAAAGGCATCTTGGCAGTTTATCTGTAATTTCATGGCATTCTGTATTCCTATCATCCAATTTAAGTACTTATGAAGCTTCCTCATTAAACTCAAAGTTTATTATGTGAAACATTTGTATGTCACCAATATTTACAGTAGTCCTTCCCACAATTATATCATCTACAACAAAAGTAAGTTTCTTAAAGACATAGATCAAATCTGTATTTATATATTTATGTCTTCAAGTGATAAACATGCAAATAGCTGACATAAGTATGGAAGAAATGCTCAGCAAACATTTATTGAATAGATGAATATATGTAAAATCCGTATTTATACTGGACTATCATAGAATTTTATTTTAAATTTATCTTACTTCCTATAGATTCAATGGCCCATTGCATTTAAGATTGGCTAGTTCTAAGATATTTGTGACTACTAAAAAATAAAAATATAGTTTGAAATAACTAGATACAATCATGTATATATTATATCCAAAACTGAGCCAACATTCAACAAAATAAAAATAATGATTTATTACTTTTAATACATTTGAATAACCAATTTAGATTGAGAATAGCGTTGTTAAAAAAAATACCTTAAGAGTTGATCAATTTGACTTTTTTTTCCTGAGAGGATGGCCTATGTCTAATTTTATTAGTTTATTTGTTTTTATATTATTAGAATAAAATTATATTTTCTTTCATCATTTTTTAATAGATATTTGTTATATGCTTATCCTGAGTGAGAAACCATGACTGCTAAATACTCAGAAAGTAGATGAATATAAATGCAATACCACTACTGAAAGAATCAGTGCTCTAGTTAGAAAGATATGTAAACAATGATTCTAACAAAAGGTCATAGGTAGCATCTGATTGATATATATCTGTGTTAGGTATAATTCTAACAGCAGCACTCTTGACTCTCCTAAGATTTTCTACTTTAATTCACAGGGCTGTGAAAAAGATGAGACAGAGCAATCTAATTATGTACTGTTAACATGGAAAAGAATTTTGCATATGCTATTAAAGTGACTAATCTGGTGTCTTTGAATTAATCAAAAGGGATATTATCTGGTAGGTTACAAGATACTTGCTTCTATGAAGAGTATCTAACTTAATAACACAAACCATTTTACAACTAGCTTAAAGCAAGGATTGAAAAAAGTAAGTGTAGTGATTTTAAACCAGTTAATATGGTTTAGAGATTATCAGTGATAAGTGAAGCTATACAGAGACTAAACGTATTTTTTCTGAATTTCTATAGAACATTATGTTAATTTGATTTACTTTTTCTGGGCTTTGATATCTTTGTCTACAATTTGCAAAGACTGAAAAATGTAAAATTACAATATCCAAGCATATAATATTTTTATATTGCTACCAGTTGTTCGTACAACAAAATTCAATGGAATAAACATAAAGCATTCATTACTTCTAATTAGTCTACAAGTCATATGGAGAAATCTTTAGGTCTTGACTGGGCTTGCTTACATGTCTGTTTGCAACTGTAGATGCACATCTAAACTGATTACCATTGGGCTCTGTCACATATTTTGCTGTAGTTTATTAGAGAACCTCATCTAGAAAAACCGACCTGCACTTCAAGATGGATTTTTATTCTGCAAGCTATGTCTGCCTCTTCATCAAGGTAAGCCTTATAAATGACAGAACATCACTATCTCTATGCTCCATTGAAATAAATAAGTCACAAAGTTGTCTCAAATTAAAGCCTTTAGAAAACTGATTTTGCTGTTTGATAGTGACCAAAGTCCAATTGCAAAGATTGTGGGTGCAGGAAGACATAACAGCTTGGGTCACAATTAATCCACAGTAGTATCTGTTTTCACTTTTCAAGTAAATCCCTACATGATGATCATGAAAACAAAATGCTCTCTGGATAAAGCAGATAATGTGTGATATGAAAGAATCTGAACATTAGAGACATTTGGTGGCAAAATGGTAGGTAGATGGCTCTGCAAAAACATTTCAAAATATAACTCCAAAAGTAGTGTTCTTGCTAAAGAAACACCTTTAAAAGAAATTTTGAGCCTTTGTTTATAATATTTCTTAATAAAGAAAGGCTGTTTTGATCATAGAATATTACTTTGAACCATATAGTTTGCTAATATCCATATTTAATAGTTTAGCATTTTAGTCTACAACACAATAAATTATGCAGAGTAATAATTTATTTTATTTTTATGCCACTGCAAGTTTCACCCCTCCCTCAACCTGCTCACCATTGTTTAGTTTTAGTATGCATTGTAAAATAATCATTCAAGTATAACACTTTTAATTTACTTATTTTGAGGACTGTATTATTCCATTTTCACACTGCTATAAAAAACTACCTGAGACTGGGTAATTCATAAAGAAGAGCGGTTTATTTGACTCATAGTTCTGCATGGTTAGGGAGGCCTCAGGAAACTTACAATCATGGCAGAAGGTGAAGGAGAAGCAAGCACCTTCTTCGCAAGGTGGCAGGAGAGAGAGTGAGAGTGAAGAGAGATATGACACACACTTTTTAACCATCATATCTAGTGAGAACTCACTCACTATTATGAAAACAGCAAGGAGGAAATCTGCCCCATGATTCAATCACCTTCCACAGGGCCCCTCCTACAATCTGACAAAAGATTTGGGTGGGGACACAAATCCAGAATATATTAAGAATTAATTGTAATCTGATCAAAATAACATGTATATACATGTATTCTTCTTTTCAATTTTAGTTTTTTACTGCAAAATTCCATTTTTATTGCTCTTCTATTAACTGCATTGAATTAGAATAGCAAAGCAGAATGTTTAGGATACTTAAAAGTAATATAAATGTTTAGAATATTTTTTTGAAAGTAGTCACATAATACTTGATAATTACACAAATTTTAAAAAAAGTTGTAGGGTCAATAGCAGATTCTTGGATTTTTATTAACAGGAACTTAGCAGAAACAATTGTTTCCATGTGTTTCAATATACAGAATATACTATGGTTTTAATGTGTTCCCCAAAAAGCATGTATTGAAAATTTAATTTTCAGGTGCAAGTGATGAGATCATAAGGGCTCTACCCTCATAAATGAATTGACATTGTTACTGCAGTAATAAGTTCTTTATCATGAGAATGTGTCTGTCACAAAAGTAATTTACACCCTCTCTGACTCTCTTGTGCTCTCTTGCCCTTCCGCCTTCTGCTATGAGATGATACAGCAGGAAGACATTTGCAAGATGGGGGTTCCTTGATCTTAGACTTCCTACTCTCTGGAGTTGTAAGGAATAAATTTATTTTCTTTATAAATTACCCAATAGCATGTATTCTGTTACAGCAAAACAAAATGGACTAAGACAAAAGTAGTATAATCTAACATTAACAGGTGGCCCACCAGAGATTCTATCTAACAAAGTGTATACCAGCTCCATACAATGAAATATGGGCCATGTTACATATAAAGTAGATAGTAGCCCTGTATTTACATGTTCCAAAGCCATCTGATTTATCTTCAAAACTCTAAAGACCTTGATTACTGATCTCTTGTTTGAAACAGAAATAAAACATTGGTCTTAAAAGTTAGTAAACTGTAGTGAGACCTGGAGCAAGGTATTTCCCCCAATGCAAACATATACCTCTTTTTAATACATTATTTCTCCACACTGTGCATGTACTTCATTTTATTAATTAATATTAGAAGTACTATTTGTTTAATTAAGAAATTTCTTCTGAGGTTCTTGTCTGAACCTCAGCTATTGCAAATCTTTAGTGATACTCGATTCACAACTAAAGATTTTTAATAATGCCTATATATTCAGATATAAAGATTCTTGACTTAGAGCAATGTCATTATTTAAAATATTGCTATGAGTACTTCAATACAACTTTAATTATTCATGATATCATTTTGACTAGAAAATGTATGGATTATAGTTACCTAAACCCCTTAAAATGGTAAATAATTACCATTTACCTCCATATTTCTAAGAACTCAGTTTATTTTGGAAGGCTGAAAAACATCACAATTTTCTATGCTTTCATTTGTCAATTTTCCCAATACTTGGGAGAAAGTATGTGGGTACACTAGAAAAACAGTAATACATTTTTCTTAAGTTTTTTTTTTTTTTTCTAGATCAGACTGAGGATTACTTCCATTTTTCTGATTCAAAATGATTCAGGACAGAAATCAATTGTGTCATCATAATAAATTTAATATTTTTACTAAACTACTTATTTAATATATAGCTTACATTTACCTTTTCTACAAAACATTCTTTGATTTATCTGGACCTGTGTGATGTTGCTAATAAGTGATCACAGTATGTGCTATTCCAGTGCCTCTTCCACCTGTTTGAAGATATTATTTTCTGATAGGGGTACATACTTCAATAATGTGCAAACACTGAAAGCTGTAATTGTAACCAAGGAAGGTTAATGTTAGGATATAATAATGTAAGGCAAATACGATACACCTTAGCATAGTGGTTAATTACTTGTTATGTTAAGCATGCATATAATTGCTATAAAATTACAAAATTGTAGAATATTAAGGAGAGAGACCTGATATCTACCTGCCATTAATATTCTCTATACTATCCAGTAACATAGAAACTGAAGACAAGAGATGAGAAGGAATCAGTCAAACGTGTTAAAGATTAGAACATGAGTATCATCTAAGTCTGAGACTCTAATTTTCACAAAATCATTAAGAATTTTGATGTTTCTAAATATTTAATACCCAATTTTCTTCTGTAAACCAGAGGTAAAATTTTGTCACAAGACATCTAGAAATTTCAACAGTAATTGTACAATGTGTTATATAAAATATGAGCTCAATGGTAGTGTTGATAATCTGCAGCATTATAAACAATTATGTTGCCTGCAATATAATTATATATATGTTATATATAATATAACTATGTTATTTAGAATATAATTGCTTATAATGCTGTACACTATCAATAATATCATTGATGGTTTATATATATGTTTATGTTTATGTTCATGTATATTAGTATATAATTTATGTTTTGAGTTACCCAGACCTAAACACTTTGTGGACTCCTAGAATATGCAACCTGCTACTGAAACGTGAATTCTGTCCCAAGAAAGGACACAACCGTCAGATCCTTATTGTCAGGTTTTTGGTGGTTTCTTATTATAACTCACAGATAGGATTTACATATACGTGATGCACATGTGGGAGATGTCAGAATATGCAAAATTCTGGCTTTTATTGTATGCCCTATGCATGAAAATAATTTGATTTACTATTTGGCACATCAGGAAATCATTATAGTTTTCAACTATAATGTATTCAGGCCAAGAAGTAAACTTTTATTATTTCTTTATTACCTAGAATCAAAAACTTTAAAAATGTATTTCTCTAAAGTGTCTCTGTGATTGTCAAAGCTGGAGTCTACGATAACTGTTTTTGCTTCCTTGAGAATGCTGTCAAGTTAAACAATTTAAGTAATGCACAGAGAAGGTTTTGTTTGAACGTAACTTCTACTTTTTTTCTTTTTACCATTTATTTCTGAAGAAAGCAAATATTTCACTAGGATTGTCTAATACATACATAACACTGACTATACGACAAATACAGTGAAGGAATATTCAGTACATCATTCTTACTTTTAAGACTCTAGGGGAACGCTGGGAAGATGGCCGCCTAAGAACAGCTCAGGACTTCAGCTCCCAGTGAAAGTGCAGAGGGTGAGTGGATGCCGCATTTCCAGACGAACTCTTATTGCCCACAGACCAGGAGATACCCAGGCAGAGGGGTTGCCAGCGTCGCAGTCCCAGCCTGTGCGGCTGTTTTGGCCCCCGTGGGGCTGATTCCGCCCGCGCGGCTGCTGTGACCACGCCCTGTTGCTGCGGTTCTCCGTACAAAAGCCACCGGTCTGGGAGCCCTCTTAGCTGGCGAGCAGAGCCCTGAGGCGGCAGAATAGCCCATTCATCTGAAATAGTGAGTCAGGCCAGGAGATTCCTAGGCAAAAAATCCGCCAGGAGCCGGCGCCACAGTTCGAGCCGACTCAGTGAGTCGCAGCACGGGAGATCCCGGCGCCTTTTCAACAAGCGACTGGAATGCGGGGTTGTTCAACTTAAAAGAAAAGACTCCGAGTCAGGGAGCCAGGTGATCAGGCTCGGTTGGTCCCACCCCTCCACCCCCAACAACAACGAAAACAAAAACAGTAATTGGAAACCCTCTGGGTTGAGCCCTTCAAACCAAGTACAGCTGAACCGGGATGGTCCGGCTCGGTGGGGGAGGGGCTTCCGCCATTATTGAGACTCTCCACCTCTATGGAGGCAGGCTGCGATTGCCGAGGCAACCCACCGTTGCCGAGGCAACCTGCCACAACAGAGAGAGTCCGCCATAACAGAGGTGGGGCCACCATTGCCTAGACAGTTCTAAATACCCCCATATAAACAGGACTGCAGGGAAGAGCTCAGGACAGCTGGGTGGAGCCCACAGCAGCTCAGCAAAGCCCCTGTGGGCAGGCAGTGGCTAGGCTTGCTGCTAGCTGGGTGGGTCAGACCTGAAAGAAAACTAAAAAAAGGCAGTAGTGCAATGGAAACTCATAAAGCTCCAACTCCCTGGGACAGAGCACCTGGGAACAAAAAGTGCTTTATGAGTTCAGCTGCAGCAGACCTAAACATACCTGCCCAGCAGCTCTGAACGAACAACGGAGCTCACAACTCAGGATTTAAACCCCAATAAAAGATAGACTGTCTCCTCAAGTAGCTCCCTGACCCCCATAGATCCAAAGACTCACCTCATAAAGGAGAAAACGGACTGAGAGTAGGCGAGCATCCTTCTGGGACAAAGATAGCAGAGGAGAAAACTGGCAGCAACCCTTACTGTTCTGCAGCTGCTGCAGGTGATCGCCAGGCAAGCAGGGCCTGGAGAGGACCTCAGCAGTCCTACAGCAGAGGGGCCAGACTGTTAGAAGGAAAGCTTAAAAAGCTTAAAAAAAAAAAAAAAAGAAAGAAGTAACTTCAGCATCCACGAACTAGAAGGTCACTCAGAGACCCAATCTGAAAGACAGTAGTTACAAAGACAACAGGTGGATAAACCCACAAAAATGGGAAGAAACCAGCGCAAAAAGGATGAAAACTCCCGAAACCAGAACACCTCTCCTCCTAAAAGGGATCACAACTCCTCACCAGCAAGGGAACCAGACCGGATGGAGAAGGAGGGTGATGAAATGACAGAATCAGACTTCAGAAGGTGAGTAGTAAGAAACTACAATGAGCTAAAAGAACATGTTCTAACCGAACGCAAAGAAAATAGGAACCTTGAAAAAAGATTGGACGAACTGCTGACGAGAATGGACAGCATAGAGAGGAGTATAAGTGAATTGATGGAGCTGAAAAACGCAAAACGAGAACTTTGTGAAGCATGCACAAGCTTCAACAGCCGAATTGACCAAGCAGAAGAAAGGATATCAGAGGTCGAAGATCAACTCAATGAAATAAAAAGAGAAGGCAAGAACAGAGAAAAAAGCGCAAAAAGGAATGAACAAAATCTTCAAGAAATGTGGGACTATGTGAAAAGACCTAATCTACGTGTGATAGGTGTACCTGAATTTGATGAAGAGAATGAATCCAAGCTGGAAAATACTCTTCAGGATATTATCCAGGAAAACTTCCCCAACCTAACAAGGCAGACCAATATACAAATACAGGAAATACAGAGAACACCACAAAGATATTCCTCAAGAAGAGCAACCCCAAGGCACATAATCGTCATATTCACCAGGGTTGAAATGAAAGAGAAAATGCTAAGGGCAGCCAGAGAGAAAGGTCGGGTTACCCACAAAGGGAAGCCCATTCGACTCACAGCAGATCTCTCAGCAGAAACCCTACAAGCCAGAATAGATTGGGGGCCAATATTCAACATCCTTAAAGAAAAGAACTTTCAACCCAGAATCTCCTATCCAGCCAAACTAAGCTTCATAAGTGAAGGAAAAATAAAATCCTTTGTGAACAAGCAAGCACTCAGAGATTTCATCACCACCAAACCTGCTCGACAAGAACTCCTAAAAGAGGCTCTACACATATAAAGGAACAACCAGTACCAGCCACTCCAAAAACACAACAAATGGTAAAAGAGCATCAACACAATCAAGAAGCTGCATCAACTAACCAACAAAACAGCCAGGTATCATCAAAATGACAGTATCAAATTCACACATAACAATACTATCCCTAAATGTCAATGGACTAAATGCCCCAATCAAAAGACACAGACTGGCAAATTGGATAAAAAGCCAAAACCCATCAGTGTGCTGTATCCAGGAAACCCATCTTACATGCAAGGATACACAAAGGCTCAAAATAAAGGGATGGAGGAAGATCTACCAAGCAAATGGAGAGCAAAAAAAAGCAGTAGTTGCAATTCTCATCTCTGATAAAATAGACTTTAAAGCAACAAAGATCAAAAGAGACAAAGAAGGACATTACATAATGGTAAAAGGATCAATGCAACAAGAAGAGCTAACGATCCTAAATATATACGCACCCAATACAGGAGCACCCAGATACATAAGGCAAGTTCTTAATGACTTACAAAGAGACTTAGACTCCCACACAATAATAGTGCGAGACTTTAACACCTCATTGTCAATACTAGACAGATCAACCAGACAGAAAATCAACAAGGATATCCAGGACCTGAACTCAGACATGGAACAAGCAAACCTAATAGACATTTACAGAACTCTCCACCCCAAATCCACAGAATATACATTCTTCTCAGCACCACATCACACCTACTCTAAAATAGACTACATAATTGGCAATAAATCACTCCTCAGCAAATGCAAAAGAACAGAAATCATAACAAACAGTCTCTCAGACCACAGTGCAATCGAGTTAGAACTCAGAATGCAGAAACTAACTCAAAACCACACAGCTTCATGGAAACTGAACAACTTGCTCTTGAATGTTGACTGGATAAACAATGAAATGAAGGCAGAAATAAAGATGTTCTTCGAAACCAATAAGAAGGAAGACACAACATACCAGAATCTCTGGGATACATTTAAAGCAGTCTCTAGAGGAAAATATATAGCAATGAGTACCCACATGAGAAGAAAGGAGAGATCTAAAATTGACACCCTATCATCAAAATTGAAAGAGCTAGAGGAGCAAGATCAAAAAAACTCAAAACCTAGCAGAAGACAGGAAATAACTAAGATCAGAGCAGAACTGAAGGAAATAGAGACACAAAAAAACTCTTCAAAAAATCAATAAATCCAGGAGCTGGTTTTTTGAAAAGATCAACAAAATAGACAGACCACTAGCCAGATTAATAAAAAAGAAAAGAGAGAATAACCAAATTGATGCAATAAAAAACGATAAAGGGGATATCACCACAGATTCCACAGAAATCCAAACCATCATCAGAGATTATTACAAACAACTCTATGCACATAAACTAGTAAACCTAGAAGAAATGGATAAATTCCTGGACACCTGCATCCTCCCAAGCCGAAACCTGGAAGAAGCCGAAACCCTGAATAGACCAATAACATGGTCTGAAGTCGAGGCAGCAATAAAGAGCCTACCACCCAAAAAAAGCCCAGGTCCAGATGGGTTCACAGCTGAATTCTACCAGACATACAAAGAGGAGCTGATACCATTCCTTCTGAAACTATTCCAGACAATCCAAAAAGAGGGAATCCTTCCCAAATCATTTTATGAGACAAACATCATCCTGATACCAAAACCCGGCAGAGACTCAACAAGAAAGGAAAATTTCAGGCCAATATCCATGATGAACATAGATGCAAAAATCTTCAATAAAATACTGGCAAACCGATTGCAACAGCATATCAAAAAGCTCATCCACCATGATCAAGTAGGATTCATCCCGGGAATGCAAGGCTGGTTCAACATATGCAAGTCCATAAATGTAATTCACCACATAAACAGAAACAAAGATAAAAACCACATGATTATCTCAATTGATGCAGAGAAGGCTTTTGACAAAATTCAACAGCGCTTTATGCTAAACACCCTCAATAAACTAGGTATTGACGGAACGTATCTCAAAACAATAAAAGCTATTTACGACAAACCAACAGCCAATATCATACTGAATGGGCAAAAATTGGAAGCATTCCCTTTGAAATCTGGCACTAGACAAGGATGCCCTCTCTCACCACTCCTATTCAATATAGTACTGGAAGTTCTAGCCAGAGCAATCAGGCAAGAAAAAGAAATAAAGGGTATCCAAATTGGAAAGGAGGAAATCAAATTGTCTCTATTTGCAGATGACATGATTGTATATCTGGAAGACCCCATCATCTCAGCCCAAAATCTCCTGAAACTGATAAACAACTTCAGCAAAGTCTCAGGATACAAAATCAAAGTGCAAAAATCACAAGCATTCCTATACACCAGTAATAGACTTAAAGAGAGCCAAATCAAGAACGAACTGCCATTCACAATTGCTACAAAGAGAATAAAGTACCTAGGAATACAACTAACAAGGAACGTAAAGGACCTCTTCAAGGAGAACTACAAGTCATTGCTCAACTAAATAAGAGAGGATACAAACAGATGGAGAAACATTCCATATTCATGGTTAGGAAGAATCAACATCGTGAAAATGGCCATACTGCCCAAAGTAATTTACAGATTCAATGCTATTCCCATCAAGCTACCAATGACCTTCTTCACAGAACTGGAAAAAAACACCTTAAACTTTATATGGAACCAGAAGAGAGCCCGCATAGCCAAGTCAATTCTAAGCAGAAAGAACAAAGCAGGAGGCATCACACTACCGGACTTCAAACTATACTACAATGCTACAGTAATCAAAACAGCATGGTACTGGTACCAAAACAGAGATATAGACCAATGGAACAGAACAGAGGCCTCAGAGGAAATACAACATACCCACAACCATCTGATCTTCGACAAACCTGACAAAAACAAGCAATGGGGAAAGGACTCCCTGTTTAATAAATGGTGTTGAAAAAACTGGTTAGCCATGTGCAGAAAGCAGAAACAGGACCCCTTCCTGACACCTTACACCAAAATTAACTCCAGATGGATTAAAGACTTAAACATCAGACCTAACACCATAAAAACCCTAGAAGAAAATCTAGGCAAAACCATTCAGGACATAGGTGTAGGCAAGGACTTCATGACCAAAACGCCAAAAGCAATGGCAACAAAAACCAAAATAGACAAATGGGACCTAATCAAACTCCACAGCTTCTGCACGGCAAAAGAAACAGTCAGTAGAGTGAATCAGCAACCAACAGAATGGGAAAAAGTTTTTGCAGTCTACCCATCTGACAAGGGGCTGATATCCAGAATTTACAAAGAACTAAAGCAGATCTACAATTAAAAAAACAAACAAGCCCATTCAAAAATGGGCGAAGGATATGAACAAATACTTTACAAAAGAAGACATACAGGAGGCCAACAAACATATGAAAAAATGCTCATCATCACTGGTCATCAGAGAAATACAAATCAAAACCACATTGAGATACCATCTCACACCAGTTAGAATGGCGATCATTAAAAAATCTGGAAACAACAGATGCTGGAGAGGATGTGGAGAAATAGGAACACTTTTACACTGTTGGTGGGAATGTAAATTAATTCAACCATTGTGGAAGACAGTGTGGCGATTCCTCAAGGACCTAAAAATAGAAATCCCATTTGACCCAGCAATCCCATTACTGGATATATATCCAAAGGATTATAAATCATTCTACTACAAGGCCACATGCACACGAATGTTCATTGCAGCACTGTTTACAATAGCAAAGACCTGGAACCAACCCAAATGCCCAAAGATGATACACTGGATAGGGAAAATGTGGTACATATACACCATGGAATATTACGCAGCCATCAAAAACGATGAGTTCACATCCTTTGTAGGGACATGGATGAACCTGGAAACCATCATTCTCAGCAAACTGACACAAGAGCAGAAAATCAAACACCGTATATTCTCACTCATAGGCGGGTGTTGAACAATGAGAACACATGGACACAGGGAGGGGAGCACCACACACTGGGGTCCCTTGGGTGGAAATGGGGGAGGGGTGGGGGGATGGGGAGGTGGGAAGAGATAGCATGGGGAGAAATGACAGATACAGGTGAGGGGACGGAAGGCAGCAAACCACACTGCCATGTGTGTACCTATGCAACAATCTTGCATGTTCTCCACATGTACCCCAAAACCTAAAATGCAATAAAAAAAAGAAAAAGAAAAAAAAATAAAAGACTCTATCATGTTCAGTTCAGTTGTGGGAGCAACCATCTCATCGATTTTATACATGGCCATCAATGCTTAGGAAAAGCAGTCCTAATATTTCTAGATAAAGACTAAGCAGTGGGCCGGGCGCGGTGGCTCATGCCTATAATCCCTGCACTTTGGGAAGCCAAGGCAGGTGGATCACAGGTCAAGAGATCGAGACCATCCTGGTCAACAAGGTGAAACCCTGTCTCTACCAAAAACACAAAAAAATTAGCTGAGCATGGTGGCATGTGCCTGTAATCCCAGCGACTCAGGAGGCTGAGGCATGAGAATTGCCTGAACCCAGGAGGCGGAGGTTGCGGTAAGCCGAGATCGTGCCATTGCACTCCAGCCTGAGTAACAAGAGTGAAACTTCGTCTAAAAAAAACAAACAAACAAACAAACAAACAAACAAACAAAGAAAAAAAAGACTAAGCAGTCACAAAACCCATTGGTACTAATCATTCTGACTGCTTTCTCTACAGTCCACCCTGGAAATTAAGGACTACTAATAAAGTACTGAATCCTGGAAGACAATCATAGTAGAAATATGAGGAAAATCCAGAACATGTAAATAGGACCAGATGGAAAAAAGGGGGGGGAGAGAGAGAAGAGAGAGAGAGAGAGAGAGAGAGAGAGAGAGAGAGAGAGAGAGAGAGAGAGAGAGAGGAGAGAGAGAGAGAGAGGAGAGAGAGAGAGAGAGAGAGAGAGAGAGAGAGAGAGAGAGAGAGAGAGAGAGAGAGAGAGAGGAGAGAGAGAGAGAGAGAGAGAGAGAGAGAGAGAGAAAGAGAGAGAGAGCAGTTTTACATTGGAAAGTGTTACACGGATATCTTCCAAAACCAGAGGAAAACCTTGCTATTCTGGAAGTTCCAAAAATTCCTAACTCCATTGCCTATTCTAAGACCTCATATCCTAGGGAAATGCTAGCCATGTGATTCACTTGACTCTCTGACATGAAATTCAATTCATCACTCTGATTTATTAAAAAAACCTGTGAGGGAAAAAGATTAAGCAAGCTTAGGTGAGATTTGGCTGACATCCACAGCAGCTATTTATTATATTCAGCATAGCCTTTCAACCAAAAATGTCAACTGCCAACAGCTGCTGTTATCAGGCAACACACACATAAACACACACAAACCGTTCTAACCTGTATCAGTATCGCTAGATTTAAGAAAATGTACACCTTGAAAAACAGAAGAGGATCTGGTATAAAATTAAGGAAAAACAAAAGAAATTATATAATGAAAGATAATAATTTGCCACATTTACAATATATTAGGAGTTTTAAATTTGGAGAACTTAAAGAATGAAGAGGAGAATTTCATTTAAAAATGGAATATTTTTTTCATAATCTAAAGAAAGAAAAGAGTCTTTCTGTTCTAGAGATCCAGTGTCAATAAGCAGTGCAAATAAAACAATCTCACTTAGATATACCCTGGTTAAATTTTCAACACCAATAATAAACAGGAAATGTTCAAAGCTTCCCTGATCAAATCTAGGACTGTGAGATATAAACTTCAAAACAGCTTTCTTTTGGATGGCACCTAAAGCCATGCGTCTGGATGAGATCATACAGAGCTACTGTAGAGAAGGAGTAAAGAACAGGGTCTGTGTTTAAGCTCTGGGAAACTCCAAAATTCAGAAGCTGAAGACTAAAACTACAAAATAAAAATCATATTTAAAAAGTTATCCAAGAAAACTGATAATGTAGAAAGTAGAACAAAAAGTATATATTTAGTAGATCATATAAATATAATACATAGATGCATAATAAATAAAGGATAACATATATGCCTATGCATAAAGGAATTATATATGTGTAGATGCATACACTGAATTACAGTGCAAAGGGAAATAGTACTGAGGAAATAATGCCTGTAAAATGATTGACATTTTTGTTTTCCTTTTTATGAACTTTTTAAGTAGTTTAGAAATTATTTTATTTCCTTATTTCCCCTAATTATAGTTTTTTCTGTGTGTGTTTGTTGTTAAGCTACATTCACTAGAATTTCCAGAAACACGCAATAAAATTTGTGATATTGATAAGCCTAACATTATTTCCAGTGCTTCCCTTCTAGGTATTTTGCAATAAATAGGGATTTAGGTATGTTCTCTATGTTTCTCTACCATCCTCAGCCTATGCTGTTGATAGTTTGGGGCCAAGAGAATATGTCTCCTTGATGAAGTATATAAATCTGAAACATTTCACTTCCAAACAGAAGTCATTAAAGGCCAATTGCTCAACAGGGTGCGGTGGCTCACACCTGTAATCCCAGCACTTTGAGAGGCAAAGGCAAATGGGTCATGAGGTCAGTAGTTCGAGACCAGCCTGGTCAACATGGTGAAACCCTGTCTCTACTAAAAACACAACAATTAGCTGGGCGTGGTGGCATGGGTCTGTAGTCCCAGTTACTCAGAGATTACAGCATAATTACAGATGGAGGTGAATTGCTTGACCCGGGAGGTGGAACTTGCAGTGAGCAGAGATCAAGCCACTGCACTTCAGCCTGGGTGAAAGAGCAATACTCCATCTAGGTGGAAAAAAAGAAAAAAACCAAAACCAAAACAAGAAAAAATGCCAATGGCTTTGCCATCACTCTCTTTCTCTGCTACTGAATCCTTACAACTTGTGTTTTGAAATGGCAGTACCACATCAAAAAGTGGTGGTCTATGAGTCATCATTTGGAAGAGTGATTCAAAAGGGATAACAAAGCATGCTCCAACTTTATATGATCTACCAGAGATACATGAAAATATACAGACACAAACAGGTTGAACATAAACAAATTGAATAAATACTACATTCATTTCCTATTGCAGTGTAACAAATTCCTACACACTTAGCATTTTGTACAATGCATTTATTATTTCACAGTTTTTGTGGGTCGTAAATTTAGGTACAGCTTAGATACATTTTCTGTTTTGTGTCTCACAAGGTTGTACCTATGCACTGTGTCATCCAGGAATGGTCTCTCATGCTAAGGCTCAACAAGGGAAGAATCTGCTGGTCCACTACAATGATTGTTGGTAGCTTCTATTTTTTGTAATTGGCAGGTTACTTTTCCAAAGCCAGGAAAAAAAAAAAAAGACAGAGACTCTAGCAAGATGAGTGCTACATATATAAATCAAATGCATATGATAATAGATACCCCATTATATTTTTTTTGTATTCTACTGGTTAGAAGCAAATGATATGTTCTGTCTACATCTAAGAGAAGAGTCTTCCACAAATTACAAATACTTAGAATTTGGCTACCACAAAACTGTAATGTGAGATCTCTAAGGGCAAGAGGACTGGAGTGGCTATGCCAACATCAGATAAAATAGACTTTCAGACAAGGAGCACTATGAGGGATTAAAAGATGTAGCATAATGAAATTACTGTGAATTACTCAAGTCACATAAACTCATGTGTGTATGCATCTAATGATCAGACTTCTAAATACATGAGGCAAAATTTGACAAACTTAAAGAGAGAATAATTTAATACATCTCTAATCAATTACTACAACTTTTAAGTCATAGGAAATATGAATAACATTATTTATATATAAAGTCAATAACATTGACTTTAACAAATTCATAAGAAAATCAGTGAATTGATAGATAATATGAATAACATTATCAATAATATTGACAATTGATATTTATAGAACATCACACAAAATAATTATAGAAAACACATTATTTTAAAGTGCACATTGTACACTTACCAAAAGAGATTATAGGGTGGGCCACAAAACAAGTCTCAATAAAGTTTAAATGAATGATAAGTACGATGTATTTATTACGGAATTAATTCTTGTGACCCCTCCAAAAAATGTACATGTTGAAAATTTATCCCTCAATGTGATGATATTAGGACGTAGGGTCTTTGAGAGGTAGTTAGGATTAGATAAAGTTAACAAGGTCAAGCCCACATAAATGGGATTAGTGTCCTCAGACTTCTTAGCTTATTTTCCCTTTTTACCATGAGACAACACAGCAAGAATACTGCTGTCAATGTTCTAGGAAACAGACCCTCATTAGCCAGTGAATCTGCCAGTGCTTTGATCCTGGGCTTCTCACCCTACAGAACGGTGAGAAATAAATGTTTATTCTTTAAGGAACTCAGTCTATGATAATGTTATTGCAACCCAAGCTGACTAACACAGTATTGCATACGGACCAAAATTAAATGTATTAAAAATCATTAACAATAAAATATATATGTAAACCCCAAATATTTAAAAATAAACAAACACTTATAAATAATATGTGTTAAAGAAAAAAAATCACAAAATTGTATTTAAAAAACATGAATCAAAGGATAATAAAAGATGAGCATTCCAGGTATTGTGGAATTCAGTTAAAGTAGTATTTTAAATGAAACTTGTGGCATGAAATTCCTGTATAAGTAAAACAGAAATTTCCAAAAAGTCCAGATAGACAAAATAATCAGAGAACTAGGAAAGCAAAGCGAACTGTCTCCAAAATGAGTATAAGAAAAGCATTTGTAAAGAGCAAAATAAGTGATATAGAGGATAAATATAAATAAATTAACAAAGTTAAATTTAATTTTTGAGAAGATAAAACAACTGATAGATCCTGAAAGAAAAAAGAAAGAAAATATTACAATCAAGGAAAAAGAAAGAAAATATTACCAATACTAAGAATAAAATACTTTTTATCACTTATCATAGATCATATAGATGTTAACCATATAATATGATTACATTAGGAACAACCTTATGCTGAAAAGTTGGACAACTTGTTTTATATGAAATGCATAGTCCTTGAAAAAATGAAACTGATCACAAATGACATATGATGAAACATAAAATGTAACTAGCCCCATAACTCTCAAAAATTGAATTATCAACAAATTTCCTTTAAAAAATACCCAACCCAAATAGCTTAGGGCTGAATACTATCAAATATTAAGAAAAAAACAGTATTAATGTTTCACAAAGACATTCAGAACATAAAAAAGGAAATAATACTTCCTAACTATTTACATAGGGCCAGTATAGGCATAAAAATAAAACTTACTGAAAATGTTGAAAACAAGCAAGCAAGCAAACAAATACCCCTCATAAAATAGATGCAAAAAAATCTTTCCAAAATATTAACTGACTGTATTAAGCAATAAAGAAAATAATACTAGAATGATGTATATTCTTTTAGAGCTAAATGATGAGAACATATGACATATGGAAGGGAACAACGCACACTGGGGCTTTTTGTTGGGTGGAGGAAGGGAGGAGGAAGAAGATCAATAACTAATGGGCACTAGGCTTAATACCTGGGTGATAAAATAATCTGTACAACAAACACCCATGCCACACATTTACCTATGTAACAAAACTGCACTTGTACCCCTGAGCTTAAAAATTATAAAAGAAAAAGGAAATAAAGCTATACAATAAGCAATTAAATGTTATCCCAGCAATGAAAGGTTAGTTTACATTTGAGAAATCAAACAATGCAGTTAAGAATATTAATAGAGTAAATGATAAAACTGTGATCGTTTCAAAATATAGCAATTTTTAAATTCAACATGAAACTAAGAATATAAAGAAAATTCCTGAACATGATAAAGAACATCTATGAAAATACAAGTATTGAAAACTAATATCATGCTTAGTAGTGAAAAACTGAATGTTTTCCCAATACGATAGATCAAAGATGTTCCAAGTTAGAATATTTTTTTAAAATCCTAAAAATCTCCACAGAGCATACTCAGATGAGGCTTTTATTTTGAGGTAGTGGATATGATATAGCAAGAAAACAAGAATACAAGCAACATAACATTGTGCATCTGAGAACTATCCAGGTACAAGTTCCCAGGGTGAGACTTATTTGTATATGGACACAGAAAGCTCTGTCCCCAGGTTGAACCCCAAAGATCTGGCTGAAGATCTTAGCTAGTGAGAGTTCTCCTCTGTCCCTCTGGGTATACAGCCATACATATCTGTATAACCAATTATGTCAGGTGAAAGCCATCAAAAATAAAACTAGTCCTGGTGTTACCAGAAGTATTTTAAAATTTAACTGCATATCATAACTTTCATAGCCCTCAACTTGGTAAACAGTTAAAATCAGACATACATGTATTCCCAGAGATATGGTTATATCTTTCCCAGTTCAGTTGTAAAATAATAGTATCCTCCATATTTAGAAGGTGTGTCCATTCTTACCACATCTGTGCCACATTAAAATATCCTAGTTATAATGAATCAAGGAAGAAAAATAAAAGGCATGCAATTTAAAAAGAAAAGTCTCCTTCTTACAGATGGCAGATTTAATTGTAGACTCTTTACTAGTAGTTTAATAGTAGATTTCTCACTATTCCTATGTATATAGATTAATGTAACCTGTTTCTATGTGCAAATTACTGTTCCTATGTATACAGCTGACTGTATACCTGGAAATAGTAAGAAATCTACCACTAAACTACTAGAAATAGCAAGCGAATTAAGCAAGGTCAATAGATAAAAGCTAATATACAAAAATCAATTGTGTTTCTATATAGTACTAGGAGCAAACAACTAGACAATTTAAAAGCAAAGAGAGTATATATTAAGTGTTGCCAAGACAAGCATGATAAGTATGTGAGGTACTGCATTTGTTAATTTGCTAGATATAACCATTGTACAATGCATATCCAATACAAAACAACGTATCATACACAATAAATAATAGAATTTTATCTGCTGATGTTTTAAAAACAGAAAAACAATCCAATATTGTATTAAAATAAAAATAGCACCAGTTCAATAGTATCAAAGAAAACCCAAAATGCATAGAAATCAATTATGCAAAAAATATAAAATTTTTTTACATTGAAAATGTCTAAATTTTGCTGAGTAAATTTCTTTAAAAAAACACCATGAATAAATGGAGAATTATATCCTCTACATAGATGAGAACACTGAATATTGTTGGGATATTTATATTTTCTATTACATAAATTTATATCAGAGTGATAAAAATCCAAGAATATGGTTCATGGATCTTATGATTCAAGAATGGAGAACATACCTGTCAAATAGATAGAGAATACCGGATGTAATGTATCATAGAGATGTGTATATCAGTATACCAGTTATGTTGCTGATGCAATTAAGGAATAGAAAAAAACAATAAAATATAAGGCATGGTTTTCATGGAAAGAAATGTTGTGGCTTTGGGTTATAATACAGTGAAGAGGTAAAGAGGAAGGTTCTGATTTAGTGACAGTTCCTTTAATAATAACAAATAATATTTTATATCTAGAATAAAGTCAGATAAATTCTGGTTAAGTGTTTTTTTTTTGTTTTTGTTTTTGTTTTTGTTTGTTTGTTTGGTTGGTTTTTTTTATGCTTCAGATGCAAACACTAGGTCAAAGGAGGATTTCTGCTTCTCTGAAGTTACTAACCTACAGAGCGCTGAGTCTATTTCTTTTTCTTCTTTTCTACTTATTTTAACTTCGGAGAGTAAATGTAAAGGTTTGTTACATGGGTAATTGTGTGCCACAGAGGCTTGGTGAATGAGTGATCCCATCAGCAAGGTAATGAGCATAGTACCTGGTAGGTAGCCCTACAACCCATGTTCCCTCTCACCCTCTGCTCTTAAGCAGTCCCCACTGTCAATTGCTCCCATCTTTGTACTCAGGTGTATTCAGTGTTTGGCTCTCACTTATGAGTGAGAGCATGAAGAATTTGGTTTTTCATTCCCGCATTAGTTCACCTAGGATAATGGCCCCCAGCTGCATCCATATTACTGCAAAGGAAATGTGTTCATTTTTTTTTAAAATTGTATTCCATGGTTTATACATTTTTTTTCAGTTCACTGTTGATGGGCATCTTGGTTGATTTTGTATCTTTGCTATTGTGAATAGTGCTGCAATAAACATACAAATACATGTGTCTTTTTGGTAAATGATTTTTCTTTGGGCATTTTGTTTATTTTCCAGGGCTCTTTTGGTTGATAGGCTTTTTATTATTGATTCAATGTCAGAAGTTGTTATTGGTCTATTCAGGGTTTTAATTTCCTTCTTGTTCTCTCTTGGAAAGCTGCGTGTTTTCAGAAATTTATCCATTTCTTCTAGGTTTTCTAGTTTGTGTGCGTAGAGGTGCTCATAATAGAGAATAATACTGTTATTTTAGAACTGGTAAAATTCTGTAACCTAGAACAATAAATACCTGTGCAGTTCAAAAATGCATAAAGAATAGAGGCTCAATATCTGAACACTAAATTTTCTTAAATTTACCCTTTTTAATAAAAGTTTTGACTCTATTTCTAATATTAAATGATCAGTAATTTATATAATGTTTCAGGAAATAAAGATACAAATATGTAAAAAATGTCTAATGGAAACTAGATTCCTGTATTAAAATGTATTTTCTGTTTGTAGCTTTGTAATCTATATCAGTAATTTAGAACAATCTATAAGTCTGAATAAATGAATAATATTTATAGTTTGTTGAAATAATACAGTGGAATTGTAAATAAAATGAGTTTTTTCACAGTAATTTATCTTTTGGATATTATCTTTTTACCTAAATTGGTTAATATGAGACAATTGCAATAAAATAAATGCCAAGAACATATTTGTAACTGAGGGACATATGAATAAAGTGAAAAGAGTAACTACAGTTTGCTTGAAGGCACTTTATCCACCCAAGAAAACCTGCTGTGCTGGTTTGACAATTTTTAAAAAAAAGAATTATGATATCTCTAATCTCTTGTTAATTTAGCAAACATAGGTCTTTATTTAACTATGTTAACATTTTCATAATTACCAATATTACAAATTCAAATACTGAAAGAGGAAGACGTTATATGGAAGAGATGTTATTTTAAACAGATAAGAAAGAAATGTTGACAACTTTTGCATCTTTGCTGTTCTTAATAGAATGTGAGTGTGTGTGTGTGCGCGTGTGTGTGCGCATGTGTGTGTGTGTGCGTGTGTGTGTGTGTATATCAAAGCAAGTTACAGATCTGGGCTGGGTAGGCACATTTCAGGAAAAGCATATTTTATTGAAAATATTTAAAAGCACTGATTACTGTATATCTAAAGCAATGGGTACAAAACTACTCAATCATTTGAGAATATTTTAGAGGTATAATTTGTTTTTCATAAAATTACCAACTAAAACAAGTGTTTATAGAAAATATTTAAAAGCATTGATTACTGTATATCTAAAGTAATGGGTACAAAACTACTCAATAATTTGAGAATATTTTAGACGTAAAATTTGATTTTTATAAAATTACCAAGTGAAACAAGTGTTTATAGTGGAAAATTGTATCTTGACTTGATAAACCTTTTAAAAGTTAACTAATAAAAGTGGCTGCCAAACGGAACTATCAACTGCTCCTGGAAATGGTCACTGGGACCTGCAATTATGTCTTATAAATCAATTTATTTAATTCATGAATATTTTTGGATTTTCAAATCTTTTAGTTCTTCAACATTTGGAATAAAATCAAGTATAGGACTTTGTAGAAAATTTTCTGAAACAGACATAAAAGTGCTGACTCTGAGATGACCTCTCTGAAAAATAAGCATATGAATTAAAAAAAAAAAAACATTGGACTGCCTCATTGTGTATGTCTCATAGGGTTAGTTACAATTATAAATAAGATAAGCAAACAATGGCAAGCTTTTTCTTCTGGCCGCACACCATCTTCTTATCTTACATATTGTATATAGTTCATCAAAGTACTAACGAAGTTTCTATAAAGATTAAATGAAGGAATCAGTATAAAATTTATAAGGGGGTATATGCCCCCCCCCAAAAAAAAAAAAAAGCTTGCTGTTATTCACTTATATTGTTCATCACTATAACTAACCCTGGGAGCCGCATGCAATAAGGTAGTCCAGTGGTTTTCTCTCTTGTACTGCAACAGTTGTATGCCTGGGTACTCTATGCCAGTTCATGCTGTAGAATCATTCAGTGCTTATTTCACAGAGATTTTACAGAATCAAGAGATATGATACATAGAAAAACACATGAAATCTGTAAAGAATAGTATAAATAAGTGCTGTGATTGTTATCTAAATACTAGTTTTCATATGTCTCCAGAGAAGAGATGAAGCAGAATACTTGGCTGAATGTTGAAAAAAGAAATGTAACATAGTTGTAGTAAATCCCAAGCTCATGAAGGTGAGAGGATCTTCTAAAACATAGAATGTGGCTGTTAAACAATCTGTATTTGAAGATCAACTCTGTCTCCTTGAAGATTCAATTGTTCTCAGGAATGTTGCTTTCTTCAGGCACTAGAATTTGTGTCACACCCTCAGTTTATCCAGCCTCTTACCTGGGAAGACATACCTCAAGTTTGGTGTGCATAACCTTGTTCGATTTGGTACCATGCCACATTTTAGTACCATGCGGCATGGTCCTCCCTTCATCTTCCCAAACTTTAACTTTTTCCACTGGATTAAGCCATGTCTACAAAGTAGCTCTGCATGGTCTCTCCAAAATACTAAAGGAGAATCCCAAGAAAGATTCCACCTCATTCCCCTTGTCTAAGAAAACTTATCATCTCTACCATGGCATGGAAAGGGCAAAAATTGAACAAAAATATGATATTTCACTCCCATGATTTCTTTTTGTTTATTTTTTCACAATTGTCTATGAGTAATTCCTTTTTTATTTTCCTTTTAAACAGCCTCTATCTACAACAAAGCACAAATATCCAGGCTATGATGTTATAGATGAGAGGATGCCTCTCAATAGTAGGAAGAATGCTATGAACCGAGACTTTTTTGATGCACGAAATGAAAGAAAATTATTATAGAAAATATTTTATCAAAACAACTTCATGGTCTTTCACACTTTGTTACCTCAAAACCCTTTGAATTTATTTAAAAAATATTTCCAATCCTCGCCCTTATATAAGCAAGAGCACTGTCTCTTTTTTTATATATAAACTAATTTGGCAATGTCATAATCTTCAACCTCCTCCTGTCTTCTTAATCCAAGAAACAAAAAACAAACACAGACACCTAGGGCCCATTAGAAACTTTCATAGGAGAAAGGCTAGCAAGAAAAGTATCTTAAAAATTTTTAAAACACCTTCTTTTACAGAGAACTTACTCCTTAATCATTATGCATACTATTGACGAAGAATATGGATATAATGTTGCATTAAAAAGCTGAAATAATATGTAATTTGAGAAAAAAATTAAGAAAACCAAATATAATTTTTACATGCTGTAGTTTTGTGTTTTTTTTGCTGTCACTTAGGAAAATAAACATTAAGAGAAAAACTCAGTGTATATTAACTTGTAACTTCTTCCAATTAGACAATCTAATTTCTCAAAATAATATTTAATGTCCCACAGCCATTTTAGAAAAAAACACTGTACTATCAATCCAATGACAGGAAACAATTTCAGAGAACCTGCTAATGGGGTAAATTATGAACATGAATCCTAAAACTACTAGGAAATAGTCAATCTGTTGTAACAAAGGTAATGTTAATCTCTGTACAAAGTATAATGTGTACTGATTAATCACTGAGCTGCTTGCAGACATGGAAATTATTGGGGATGAAAAGGTGAAAAGGTTTATGCTAACAGCATAATGGCGAGGTAAATAAAACAATTATGTTCAATGAGGGCAGTGACTTTTTTCATGTTCACTCTCATTATATTTAGCCCAAAGTTTAAGGAGTCTTAACCAAACACTGAATAAATGCTTTTATTCCCCTAAAGAGAGAGAATATAAGTTATAGTTTTGATATACATTCTCTACCATTGCTATGACATGTCACCACAATTTTATTTATTATCTCACAGTTCTGTAAGTTGGAATTCTGACAAAGGTCTCAAAAGGCTAAAATTAAAGCATCAGTAGGATTGTGTTTCTTTCCATGCTCTGAAGATAAATCTGCTCCCAGGCTATTCTAGTTGTTTGCAGAATTCTGTCCTATGTGGTGGTAGCACCCAGGTTTCCATTTCCTTGCTGCTTGCCAGTCTGGGGCCATTCTCAACTTCTAGAGGTCACCTGTATACCTTGCCTTAGTCCCCTTTCTTATTCTTTAAAAGCTATCTCTGCAGGGACATGAATGAAGCTGGAAATCCTAATTCTTAACAAACTAACACAGGAACAGGAAACCAAACACCACATGTTCTCACTCATAAGTGGGAGTTGAACAATGAGAACACATGGACACAGGGAGGGAAATATCACACACCAGGACCTGTCTGGGGGCATGGGGCTAGAGGAGAGACAGCATTAGGAGAAATATCTAATATAGATGACAGGCTGATGGGTGCAGCAAACCACCATAGCATGTGTATACCTATGTAAAAACCTGCACGTTCTGCACATGTATCCCATAACTTAAAGTATGATTAAAAAATAAAAATAAAAACATAAAATATTAGAGAATATTTGGGAAATACAAAAATAAAAGCTATCAACCACGTATGCTGCTCATGCTTTGAATCTCTCTGAGGTTCTCTTCTTCCTTCTCTCTCCTCCTTTCCACATCTGTCACATATCTCTAAACGGTCCTTTTGCATTCTTGTGTTACTTTGAATGACTCAGTTCACTTTGACTCGATTACCCTGAGTTCACTTAGATAATTTAGAATAATCTCTCTATTTCGAGGCCAGCTGTCCATAAATTACAATCTTAATTCCACCTGCCAAGTCCTTTCTTAGAAAAAGCTAGATTACTGTTTGATTGAATGACCATGAGACAGAGACTTAGGGAGAGGAAAATCTTTAAAATTCTGCTTCCTACAATTTGCTTACTTGTCTTTTATTCTGTAACAACAAATTTGTAAAATTCTAGGTACCAGACACCTTTCACTTGTCACAATATAAGAATTACTAAGTCATGAGTCTCAATGGCAAATAATAAAGTCGAGAAGTTAAGAGATACAAATGAACACTCTTTGCAATAAAATGTATTATAGAAACACTTGTGTATGGGTATCAGTGGAACTGTGAGCAAATTAAACCTATTTTTAGACACATAAGAAAGTTTTATGGAAGTAGCAAAGTAGTGCTTTAACTCTTGGGAGGGTCATAGTGAGCAAAAACTTTACAGAAAAAATATAATCTGATTTTGCTAGAAGATCTTAGTTCAAAGGAGAAAGAAGAGGAATCGAGATTCTAGGAAGAAGTAAGGTACACAACAATGAGTTGTGTAAAAGAATACAATGTTTTAAAAATATGTGGTATAGGCACGGCCAAAAGAAAGAGTAGAAGAGTTGAAAGACAAAACAAATAAAATTGCAAAAGTACTAATAGATTGGAACAAATCTGTAAATGCCTTGAGTACTACTGCTAGACCATCCTAAGAACGTAATGGAGCTAAACAACTAGAAAATCAGGTGTGTGTATGTGTGTGTGTGTGTGTGTGTGTGCATGGGTGTGTGTGTGTATTTAAAATAGTTGTGGCAGTTTACTGCAATATAGACTGGATAAGGTGGCATAATGCTGACAGACTAAAAAACAATAAGGAAATAATAATTTAGGTATTTTATTAATAGAACACCCCATGGTAAACTTCATACACTAATGTAGTTCAACTCATTTTTATCTGTGAATGTCACAAATATAAATATAGGTTAAAACAGAATTCAGTTGATTCTTTGGACAGAGATTTTACTTTGGAATCAGAGTAGCTTCTTTCCCTTCATGCTGTTTTTTCTTTTTCCTTGCTCATGTTCGTTGGGCATATTTACTGCTTTCATGTTTTAATTTTTATTCTATGCATTTACTTATGTTAACAGTATCAGATTTTGGAAGATAATTCAATTATGCACAGACATTTTCTCTTATTATTTCAGTACCAAAAATTTATTCAAGTATTTAATGGCACTGATTCGCTTCATTATTACTGATGAAAGCAAAAAATTGTCATCAGGTGAATTTGTTTTTATAATTCATGGTCATAGGAAGAAAAATAATACAGTTCAGGAAAATGGATGCTAGTAAAAAAGCATACTTTAAATATCTGTTTGTATGTTCACAGTTAAAATAGTACTCCAAGGATATTACTTTATATGGATCCATGACAATAACCATCTTGCTATAAATTTATCTGGTACTTACATGACAGTATTGCAAACTCATCACTGCTGACCTCAGAAAGCTTTCACAAACGTGCACCAACACAGTCACAACATACTGGTCTTGTTCCATATGCTACTAATAAAACTGCATATCTCCTCAATAAGAATAAGCAAGGGAATAATTGATTTTCGATGAAATACTGAATTTTTAAATACCTACATGACCTTAAATAGATAGTTTGAGTAATTGTATTTTACATAAATAAAAACAGCTTTTCTCTTTTTCTAATGTATTTCATGGTACATGAACTATTATACTGATTTTACTGCATTGTACTAACAGCAACAACAGAAACTAGAGAAAATATACAATAGAACGTTGGTCTTAAGATGTATTTTAAAAAATCAAGTAAACATCATACATTTAATGTTTGATACATTAAATGTACTTCAGTGTGTCAGTTTTCTTGTTACATACACATTTCACATTGGCTGGGGCAATCAATAAAGCAAGTAAGAAAAAAGTATAGTAAAACATAGGATGATATATACGTGGAGAGGATGAAAGATAAAGCAAAAAATGGAATATGGATGATCAAAAAATGGGATATGGAGTGTGTGTGTGAGAGAGAGAGAGTGTGTGTGTTTTTGTGTGTATGTGTGTGTGTTTTTGATGGGCTTGGATGCAGAGAAACCTAAAAACGTTACAATGATAAATGGTAAAAGCTTTCTTGAGTTCCTGACATATGGCTAAGACCTAAATATATGAGGATGAGCCTTGTAGATTTCTGGGAATGAGCATTCCTAGAAAAGAGAAAGCAAATGCAAAATCCTAATTTTAGAAGACAGTAGAGTGATGGTAAAGAGACTCTAAAAAATAAAAAAGCTATGCTTCTTGGTGATTGATGATTTCTATTGTGTAAATTTTCACACCACAAATAATTTTCAAGCTACTGACATAATGCTTCAGAATTTGGAGTTGGAATGATATGCACACAGCTGGAATGAGAGCTTGTTCCAGGGGCTTGAGCATGCCACTGGAAGAGAGTAATAGGATTTGAACTTGAGGATGTAAGGACCAGATGGGTATGAGATAATATAGAGGCTTCTAATTCATTAAAGGTTCTGAGTTTTTCTCTGTGGAAATTAGAAAATTATTGGATGGATTAAAGTCACAAACAACATAATATAAAACTGTAGGAATCATTAATTCCCCAAATAGAATTTATGCAGTATTTCTTCCTCATTAAATCAAAAGAACTTGTGAAAGTTAAGCAAATTTCAAATATATAATTTTAAACATCACATAGAGAGCCAGATTAAATGGTGAGTCAATTACAGAAAAATCTATAGAGGGCACACAAGGTGGCATTTACCTTGGTTTTTAATTTTTGATGAAATTTACAAGAACTACTCATTTTCACCTTCCTGGTCATCAATAAATTTACATTGAATTAATAATTAATGCTATAGGATGGGTGGAGCAACAACTTTTTGGCTTGTTTACCATAGTGGGAAAATGTGTTGTGCTGAATATCATCTATATATTATTGATAGCTTCCTCTGCTTTTCCAATTGTGTCCATCTGAAAAAGTAATGTTTCATCAAGCCCACTATTCTTATTACACTCTGTTAAATATTCCTCACTATTTAGCAGTGATAGCAAAGATTACCATCCAATATGGCAATATGAATAACATCACCTTCATTATCTCCTCATGTAAAAATAAAAAGGAGTCATTACCAGTTAATCAGTCTCACATGACCCCTTAGTATCTCAAGGGAAGGTGGTCACTTTCTCCAAGGCCAGTTCTTCTACTTGTGCTCATTTTACTCTCCTTATCATTTGTCCCAATACTGTCTTCCATCACCTAGTTTATCAGTCCACCCATCAACAGGATCTAATATAAACATGATCGAATCACTGCAATATTGACAGACATTCTCATCTATGTTTCATAGAACTAAAGCACTCTCTTTCCCTTCATGACAAAGCTCCCAGTGTGAAAATAGAGGTTGATATGGTTTAGATCTGCGTCCTCGCCCAACTCTCATGTCAAATTCTAACCACCAATATCCAAAGTGGAGGCTGGTGGGAGGTGATTGAATCATGGGGGCGATTCCCCCTCGGTTCTGCTCTCCTAATAGTGAGTGAGTGCTCATCGGATCTGGTTGCTTAAAAGCATGTATCACCTGGTGCTCCTTCTCTTCCTCCTGTTCTGTCCATGTGACGATGTGCCTGCTTTTCCTTTATCATCCACTATGATTGTAAGTTTGCTGAGGCCTTCCCAGGCATTCTTCCTGTATAGGCTGTGAAACCATGAGCCAGTTAAATCACTTTTTCTTAATAACAGTGTAAGAACAGACTAATTCAGAGGTTTTAATTTTGCTATTACCATTCATAGATCATTATTCCACTTCATCTGTCTTCCAACCCACTAGCTCACTGAATTCACCAACTGGAGTCATCAAGCATTTCTTAAATCTCAGATCCGTTGGAACATTTTTAGTTGTTATATGACAACTTTGCGGTATTTAATCCACTTGACAGACTCATATCTTCAAATACCTTTCCTGATAATCATACACACACATATATATATATATATATATATCTTCTCCTTCCTTTCTGATAGTGTCTTTCCCTGATTATGTTTCTATCCCTTTTCTCAACCCTCAAGCATTAATCTTCCCTAGGGTTATTTTCTTTCTGTCTTATCCTTTCAATGGTGCATACTTTCTTGACAGATAAAGTATTTACTTATCTATAAGCTCTTCTAGATGGTATATAGCTTGTCCAAATATCTAATTGATATATTTCATCCTGCTGTCTTCTATAATTTACAGAACCTTATTCTAACGGCTTTAACCATATGCCTATTTAAAAATCCAGTTAAGAAAAAAAAAAAAACAACTAAATTTACTCTCAAATCTATTCTCCCATATGTGCTTCTAACGTGGGCCAATGGTTCAAGCATTCATTTAATATTAAAGAATTAAATTGTTGGATATATTCTAAAATGCTCCCTATGTCTATTTGATAGACCGAATCACTAATGAAGTATTTTCACTTCTGTCTTATGTTTAAAATCTATTCTTGTTTCTCAACATCTGACTTTGCTTTTATTAAAACCCATATTTTACCCATCTAGGTAAATAAAATAGATACTTCACTAGATATAATGGCATATTTGGTGGGTTTTTTTCTTTCCAGGTTAACCACTACTTGACAATATACACACTTTCCTAAAATTTCCCAAAATTTGACTGATATGCCTAATATAAATAAATATGTGCACTTAAAATAAGTAAATTATTCTGCTTAGTATAGAGCATCTCTTGTCATATGGTCCCAATCTCTTGTGTCTCAGCTATTGTCTCTCTTCCATACCTTCATCTTTAGAAATAGAATTGCCTATATTTCTGAAAGGCAATCTTTTATTGGTATTTTTACTTGCTATTCCCTCTGTCTAGACAACATATTCTTTCTCCACCTACATGACTAATTCTTTTTAACCCATGAAAACAAAGACTTTCAAAAATATATATATAATATATATATTATATAGAATAATATGTATTATATATAAAATATTATATATAATATATATTACATACTATATTATATAATATATGTTATATATTATAATATTACATATATTATATATAATAAACATATTATATATATAATATGTATATAAAGATGCTTGAGTATTTACTTAACAAATCCAAACAAAAACTATTAGTATTAAAAATAAGGGAAACTCAGAATCAGTACTTTATATAAAGAAAATGCTGGATAAACACCAGAAAAAATAATAGTATTATTTTTAAATCTCATAAAATTAATGAAAGAAATAAAAATTTTAAAAAGTGAAAGCATAAGTAAATGTCATAATATACTAACTGAAAATAATGTATTCAATGATCATGTGCAAAATTCCAAAGAAAAAAGGTTGATGAGTTTTACCAAATACAAATTATTGGCACTTACATGATAAAAGTAAACATAATTAAAAGGGAAATGAAAAAATTAAAGAAAAAATGCAATATATGAAGCAGTGTGTTGATATACTTTATATCTAAAGAACAATTTACAAATCATAAAAAAGCAGTATCTTATAAAATTGGGCAAAGTTGACATAAAAAAGATATTTCAAGAGAGCAAGATAAAATAATTTTAACTGAAATAAGGAAATTGCAAGAGGTTTCATTCCCCATGTTTCATTTTATTGTAACTGCTTATAATGGGCTCACACTACATGTTACAATGACAATAATATATTACTAGTGGTTCCTCATGTCAATGGTTTTGATGGCATATCTTCATTGATCTAATAGTCAGGACCTAAATTTATTTCATTTGCTCAACAGAGCTAATGGTTATGTAATTGAAGTCCTGAAATGTTTAAAGCAGCATATACAAATAGAATGCCCAAATTTAATTTGAATTTTTTATCAACCATTTTATTCTTCGTAACTCTTGAGCTATATATATATATATATATATATATATATATATATATATGGTGCATTTATAAATAATAGAAAAAACAAGGCTGTAAAAAAGAAAATTAATTTTTAGAATCTTGCTAAAACAACTAAGTTGCTATAAAGTTTCTACAGATACAAAAGATATCAATAGGTACAAGAAACAAGAATCTTATTTGAAAATACATTAATAAATGGTTATTGTGGCAGGTTAAGTAACAGACCCATGAATGCCCATGTCATTAATCTACAGAAACTAATTGCCAGAACCTCTGAATATGATATCTTACATTTACAAAGGAAATTTCCTAGATGTAATTAGGAATTTTGAGATTCAAAGATTGTCCAAGTGGATACAATGTAATTACAAATTACTCATATGAAAATGCAGGAAGGTCACAGTTAAGAAATGGTGGGAGGTGACACAAGAACAGAAAATCAAATACCGCATGTTCTCACTCATAGGCGGGTGTTGAACAATGAGAACACATGGACACAGGGAGGGGAGCACTACACACTGCTCCGTTGTAGGGATCCGTTGCGGGGAAATGGGGGAGGTTTGGGACAGGGGGAGGTGGGAAGAGATAGCATGGGGAGAAATGACAGATACAGGTGAGGGGAAGGAAGGCAGTAAACCACACTGCCATGTGTGTACCTATGCAACAATCTTTCATGCTCTTCCCATGTACCCCCAAACCTAAAATGCAATAAAAAAAAAGACAGAAAGAAATGGTGGGAGGATAGAGATGAAAGTCAAAATGGTTAGAATTTGCTATCCTGTTGGCCTTGAAGATGGAGGAAGGGGCCATAAATCAGCCAATATGGTGACCTCTAAAACTTGGAAAAGCTCTGAAGCTCCTGTAAGGGCTGCCAGTAAAAACAAATCCTGTCCATTCCTTGCCTTTAGCCTAGTGAGAATGATGTTGGATTTTTGATCTTGGAAATATAATTTGAGCTCTGCTATTCATTATTAAAATAGCAATTAACTGCTGTATATGCTGCCCTGCAGGTCTGTAAGAGCATGATGGGACAGGCTATAGTCCTCATATGGACAACTTACCCAATAGCATGGTGGGTACACTCATGGGTAACAACCCCCCATACTGGGATGACACAAATATCCAGTTTAGCCAAGTGGGGTGCCCACTTGGAACAGCAAAGTACGCTGAGTGCAAGTCCCTTAGTAGCAGAGTTACAAGAGGTCTTGGGGCTTATAGTCCTAACTCAAGACAAGGCCATGGGGCCTGAGGCACCCCTAAACCCTGGGCCATCACCTTTAAGGAAGGGTACCACCTCATTCCTGATGGGGAATGGTATATGAATGGGACCAGCTGGGATGCTACTGCTGCCTGGACTGCTATCACAGGCCAGCTTAATACTGACACTATATGGTTTGATACCAGGTGTGGTTAAAGTCGCTAATGAGCTGAACTCAGAGCAATGTAAATGGCGATCACCAAGAAGGTGACACCTACAGTGATCTTCACTAACAGCTGGATAGTTTATTAAGGCTTAGCCTTGTGGTTAACTACCTAAAAGTTAGAGAATTGACTAATGAGTCATCAGCCCACATAGGGCCAAGCCATGTGGCAAGACCTATGGAAGGAAGAATGACTGTCTCCGACCAGGTATGGGGACTAATGGTAATCTGTGAGCATTGCAGGAGAAGAGAAAACCTGGTGTTGGCCATGGACCTTCCAATCCCCCACTGCAGATGGTTGGCAATCGTAGCCCCCTGTGGGGAGGGCCTGCTGTATGACTTACATGTTACTCCTTGGGTATTTAATGTGTGACTTCCACAATTGGCTATTCGTAGAGGAACAGCCAGGGAAGGGATCCTCCTTAGGGTAACATGTACTGTCTGTGTGGCCTATGATGAGCTCCCCTGTGACTTTGGCAGAGGTACGGGACCCAAAAGAACTATAGGGAGCTGATAAGGTGTGGTACCATCACCCAGGGCAGAAGCCCTTAGGGCTGCATTGTTATCCAGAGATGAAAAGTTAGCCTGTGTTTTTGCCTGACGGACCTGATGTATCCCTGTTAGTACCTGTGCCTGCTTTGTCATTTTGACCATAGGTTTTCATGCTTCAACAGCACCACAGACTAGGCTTACATCTATGCTGAGCTGACCAATGTCTCCAACTGCTGGACATGTACCCTCCTTCCAGCAGCAGCTGCAGATGGCTTGCCCTGGGCTTCTGTGAAGAACTGGACATGGCTAGAGACTTGGGGTCCCACAGGCAATGCTTGGGATGCAACATGCAAGCAATGAATAGGGGTGTTGCAAAACCTGTGGCATGCCTGCCCCTGGCTGACCTATAGCATCCAGCATGGACGGGGCTGGGTAATGGGAGAACACATGTACCACAGTGTATAGAGCAACAATGAGGTAGTGTCACTGTGGGATGTTTGCCTGCTGTAGCCTGTACAAACATAACATGTGTCACCATACCAAGAGTGTGGAGGAACAAGTGACTTTCTCAAGGCTGAGCCCCAATAGACTTTGTGCCTCCTGGGAGTTTATGGGTCTGTGGAGACACAGGATGGTCATATCTGCCAGTCAATTGGACTAGACATTGTACCTGGCATGGCCTTATGTGCCCGCCACTGTGCTTCCCAAATTGCCTAGATGCCCGCATAACTGGGAGATGCTACATTCCCTGTTCCTGGGAGTAGAGCAGGCCCCCTGGTGGCATTACTCCCAAGCTTTGACTATCACTGAACTAGGTGTCATTACTGTGGGAATGTAGGTTACAGCCCTTGCAGAGCACACAGCTCAGGCCCAGAAATACACTCGAGTTACCCTCCCTTTGTTAACTGATGAGATTGATCTGATCAGGAACATAGTGCTGCAAAACCAGATGACCTTAGACATAGTAGCAGTTCCCCAAGTTGGGACCTGTGCTCTTGTAGGACACAATGTTATACATTCATGTCTGACAACCACCAGAACATAAGGTCAGTTTTACAAGGGGGGTCATGGGAGATTAAGGTGACTGAGTGTCTTACTGATAACCCCCTGCAGAGATGGTGGATGTCTCTGGGCTCTGACCTACATTGGGTTCTCATAATCATAGGTAGCATAGTGGGAATATTAGCAGTGGGCTGTTGCCCCCTGTATTATTGCTATGGGCTATGGGTTCAGGGTGCTGCCCTATGTGCATGGGTCACCACTAAGAGGACCCCTCAGCCTCAGTGCTGGAGTGTAAGGAACATGGCTACACTAAGCATTCTACATGACTCAGAGGGAGACAGGCACCCAATTCCATGTATTATATGTAGCCATAACTTAGGGAGGCTCATCACTTGGCTATGAGCCACTATTGTTTATGAGGTGTATAAATGCAGCACCAACACTGTGAGAGAGCTGCTGAATCAAACCGTATCCCATCTACCTGTTGTCTCTCCAGTGTTCTTCCAGCTCCCTGCCCGCTGCCCACCTACTCCCCTCAGACCTCGGCTGGGGCTCGAACCTGGCACTATTTATAAAGATAGAATTTTGGGCTTACAGCTTTAGCTCTGACACATATAAAACTTAGATGTCTTCAAGTCTATCCTCACAATAAGAAATAAGATAAGCAAACCAAAATCAATAGCTTTTCTTAAACTAATCAGCAAACTAAGGGTTCAGGAAAGTTTGGAGAGGCAGGTAAATACAGAAAATCACAGCCAAGATCAACTAGACAGGGACAGAAACTATTGAAGCAGGTAACTTAGGAACATTTGGAAAGCAATTTTGACTAATTCCTGGAGTCTTGGAGTGAGTTAATTTAAGAGTTAAGAATGCCTGGGGTCTCTGTTTTAGGGGACCCTCATACCTACAAGAGCCCCATTGAGTTATCACAGTCAAGATGGAAGAAAAATCCCCTCTGGTTTCAGACAATACGGGGAATAGAAACCATTTTGAAATATGCCCAGAGTGTTTTACATAGCAATGGCCAACTCTTTAAGGGAAACTACTTTAGCAGAGCCTTATGTGACCAAGGAAGGGGCAATGAAAACAATCTCAGCTCCCTCTAGACTTCCAGTTTCATAGGAGAAGGGGAGGTCACATCTCCATGATCCAGAACCACTGAAAGAAAGAAAAGGTCTAAAATCAAGAAAACAAGCTCCCATCTTCTTTTGAAACTACAGAATGAAGAGCAATATAAAAGTAAAGCAAGTAGAAAAAATTTAAATGTTAAAAATGACAGCATGAATCAATATAATTGAAAACAAATAAACAATTAAGAAAAATAAAAATCCTAAAGCTGGTTCTTTGAACATGTCAATGAAATTTGTAAATCTAAGGCAGGATAACAAAAAAACATAGAAAAAGAGAGAGAGGAGAGAAAAACCATTAATGAGTAATTCTAGAAAAGAAAGAGGTCATAATATGGATCTCATGGAAATGAAAGTGATAATAAAGGAATATTATGAAAACTGTTTGGCTGCAAATTTGCAAACTTCGTTGAAATGGACCAATTTCTTTTTTTGTTTGTTTGTTTGTTTGCTGGGGGTGGGATGGAGTCTCACTCTGTGGCTGTGGCCAGGCTGGAGTGCAGTGGTATGATCTTGGCTCACTGCAGCATCCACAATCCTCCTGCCTCAGCCTCCCAAGTAGCTGGGACTACAGGTGCATGTCACCAAGCCCAGATAACTTTTGTATTTTTATTAAATAGTGTTTTACCATGTTGACCAGGCTGGTTTTAAACTATTGGCCTCAAATGATCTGCCCACCTTGGCCTCTCAAAGTGCTGGGATAACAGGCATGAGCCACTGTGACTGGCCCAAAGACCAATTTCTTAAAAACACAAACTATAAAAAGTCCTGCAAAGAAACTGTATAATCTCTACTGGCCTATAATTATCAATGAAATTGAATCAATGATTAATGACCTTCCAAAACAGGAAGCACCAGGTCGAGATGGCTTCTTGTTAATTCTACCAAACTTTTAAGAATAAAAGCCATAAATTCAGTATAATCACACTAACAAAATAGAAGCAAAGGGAATACTTCATAACATGCTCTATGAGACAAGCATTATCTTAAAACAAAATGAAGATTAAGACATAAAAAGAAAGAAAATCAGTAAACCAACATCCCTCATGAACATAAATGTGAAAGATTTTAATAGACTATTAGGAAATGAAATCCAACAAGGTATGTAAAGACAAAGTGGGATTTCTTCCTGGGATGCAATTTATGATTTAAAAGTCAACTGTATTAATACTATATTAATTCAATGCAGTAATAGTCTAAAGAAGAAAAACCAGATGATCATATGGACAGATGTAGAAAAATAATTGACAAAACTGAATGCGCATTTATAATAAAACACTCACCAAACTAACAATTAAAGGGAATTTCATCATAATTTACCTACCAAAAAAACCCTACAGATCTCATCATATTAATGTTGAAAAACTAGATGATTTCTCACAAAAATGAGGAATAAAGTAACGATGTTTGCTATTATCATTCCTATTCAACATTAGCTTAGAAGACCTAGAAAATACAATAAGAAAAAAAAAATAAATGCTATATCTACAGATTCATAAGAACAAAATAAAAATGCTTTTTTTTTTCTCCGAGATGCTAGAAAACGCCAAGAAATCAACAACAAAACATTGGAACTAAAAGTAATTACAGCAAGATCACAAGATAAAAGGCCAATGTAAAAAATGTCTATTTCTTTTCTTTATACGAGCAATAAAAATTTGACATTTGAAATTAAAACACAAAACAATTTTACACCAGCAACAAAACAAAATACATATAAATCCAACCCATCCTGTACATATGCACAGAAAATTACAAAATTCTGATGAAAGTTATCATAGAATAGCTAAATATATTGAGAACTATTTTATGTTTATGAATCAGAAGACAATATTGTTCAGATGTCAATTCTTCTAAAATTGATCTACAGATTTAATGCAATCTCCAAAATCCTAGCAATTTATCTCGTAAATATTAAAAAACTGATTCAAAATTTATACGGCGGCCACACGTGGTGGCTCATGCACCTACAATCCCAGAAGCTTGGGAGGTCAAGGTGGGTGGACTGCTTGAGCCCAGGACTTCAAGACCAGCATGAGCAACATAATGAAATCCCCTCTCTACTTAAAGTGCAAAAATTAGCTGGACATGGTGTCACACATCTGTGGTCCCAGCTACGTCAGAGACTGAGGCAGGAGAATTGCTTGAACCTGGAGGTGGAGGTTGCAGTGAGCTGAGATTGCACCACTGCACTCAACACTCCAGCCTGGGTGACAGAGTGAGATTCTATCTCAAAAAAAAAAAATGTTTTATGGAAAGGCAAAAGAATCAGAACAGCTAATCAATATCAAGAGAAACTTTGGAAACCCCACACACACAAGGATATTAAACAAAATGCTCCTGAAAAATCTTTGTGGAATTTTGAACAATTTGGAAACAAAGGAATACGGAAACATGACATAACAAAAACCTCTAGGATACAACAAAAACAGTACTAAAGAAAGTTTTATAGCCCTAAATATGTACATCAAAAAATAAATCACAAATTAACAACCTAACATTGCTTCTCAAGGAACTTGAAAAGTAAGAACAAATGAAACTCTAAGCTGACAAAAGAAACCATAACAACAATAAGAGCAGAACTAAATAAAATAAATGCCAAAAAAAAAATTACACAGGATTAGCAAAATGAAAGACTTGTCTTCAAAAGGATAAATAAAATTGATAAACAATTAGCTAGACTAACTTGAAGAGAGAAGATCTAAATAAACAAATCAGAAATGAAAATAAAAACATTATAACTGATACCACAGAAATACAAAAAGTCATCAGAGACTATAATAAACAAATACATGCTCACAAAGTAGAAAACTTAGAGTAAATAAATAAATTCCCAGAAACACAGAACTTCCAAGACTGAACCAGAAACAATTAAATATTGTTAACAGACCAATAATGAGTAGTGATACTGAATCAGTAAAAATAATAATTAAAAAAAAATCTCCAAGAAACCAACAACAAAACACTAGTGTTAAAAGCAATTACAGGGAAGTGACAGGATAAAAAGCCAATATACAAATGTCCATTTGTCTCTTTTATACTAACAATGCTTCTTTAATTAAGACAGTGAAAGAATAGGCAAATCAATTGAACAGAACAGAGTTCACCAAATTCCACTAAAATACAGTCAGCTGAGCTTTCACAAAAGAGCAAAATAATTCACTGGTGACAACATTCTCTTTTCAACAAATAGTGCTAAAACAACTGGACATTCATATGCAACAAAACCAACAACAAAAACTCAAAAGGAATCATAAACCTCAATGAAAAATGCAAACATACAAAATATATAGGAGACAACATGAAAGGAAACTTAGATAACCTTGGATTTGGCATTTGGTTTTAGATGCAATGTCAAAAGCACAAGCTATGGAAAAAAATAATGTTGTACTCTATAAATATTAAAAATGTCTCTGCAAAATACACTACTAGGAAAACAAAAAATATTTTATGAATTGAAATAAAATATTTGCAAAACTTTAATGAGGAACATATATCCAAAATATACAAAGAACTCTTACACAATTATTAAACCAATGAATGACAACTCTTAATCAACTCTTAAATCTATGGTTAAGAAAAACTCAATTTTAAAATGGAAAAAAAACTCTGAATAGACAGCCACCAAAAAACATAGATTGTAAATATACATATGGAATGATATTTAACATCATATATCATTAGGGTGTTTTAAATCAAAACAAAAAATCGATACTGCTAAACATATTTGATTGGTAATATATATTTTTAAAATACTGAAAATACCAAATGTTGACATGAATATGGAGCAACAGGAACTCTCAGTTCTGGTGGGTAGGAGGGTTTTATTCTGTACAATACTGTAATGGTAGATACATCATGCCATGCATTTGTCAAAATCCATAGCTGTATAGCACAAATGTGAATTTTACTGTAATCTACTGACCTTAGTTAATAATAATGTATCCCTACTGTTTCATTAATTGTAGCAAATATACCGTAGCAATGCAAGATGTTGGTAATAGGCAAACTGTATGCAGGAGATGATACATTGGAACTTTCTCTGTGCTGCCTGTTCAAATTTTCTGTAGATCCAAAACTGTTTCAATTTAGTTAAGAACAGTATTTTAATTAGAAAAATAAGTAATTTTCTGGACCCCTTTAAATTTATCTTATATGGTAAACAATATTTCCACTAATTAAATATTTCATCATATCACTGCCACAATTTTGGTAACAGAAAGTTTTCTCCCATTTTAATGTACTTGTGAATGCTTTACATTTAGTTTTTAAAAGCATCTTACTAGTTATTGCAATTGTGGGATGTTTAATTTTTTCTGTTGCCTGTTCTTCGATTTTGTAATCTTGTAATGTGAAATATTAGCCTTGTCTGCAACAGGATCAGTTTTGCTCAGTGGATTACACTAATGCAATTCTGGATACTACTTATTAGGACAAATCAAAGAAAATGAGTCTAAGCACAAATTCCAAAAAATGTGATTGGCCTGATTTGTGACAACGTGTACTGGGCTTAAGCTCCCTAAGGTTTATAAGGACTGTATCTATATACAGCAGTTGCTCCATCAATTATGTGCAGCAGAAGCACCTGACCAGATTTCTAAACAAGGCATTGTCTTTTAGAAAAGCAGGCAGGCTCCTTGGTTTTTCAGGGAATTGTGTCTCGAAGTGGCTGTGGCAGCAGCACTGAGGTAGTGAATTTAAAGGAGAAAATGAGGCCAAGCTGGGGAAAGTGGAAACAGAAAAATCCTCTCAAGACAAAGCAGCTAGAACCATACTATGGTTGGAATGAAACAGATAATTGAGATGCTAGAATTCTTCGGACCTGTTTTGTTTGTTTCCTTTTAATTAATGGTGGCTGTAAGAAAATCAAACTTAATTAAAAGACTTTTACAAAAGTCAAGTATTATTACACCACAAAATGTAGAAAGCTAAGTTTTGCTATAAAGTGCAAAAACAAGAATCCATTAACAAATAAACGTAAACTAAATGCAGATGGGCAATTACCAATGCCCTGTATGAGGAAAAACCTCTCTTAAGCACGTTGGATACAAGGAAACCCAAGGGTAATGAGCTATAAACATGTAGGCATTATTTAAATTTCAATACAAATACAATATTAAAACTCTTAACAGCATATTAATGCCATTTATTTTTGTTTGGAAAAAAAATCACATCTGAGAATCCTTTAAACAAAAAGTATGCACCCAAGGACAGCTGTCATTTTCATTTCATACAAGGAAAGGAGGAAGGAAGCTTGTTTATCAACCAAAACAGTCATAATGACAAATGGATAACTGAACTTTTCACTCAAGGAGTGAATTATTTAACCAATGATTTTTAATTAGGCTGCCTGCAGAGACCAAGAGTGAGCATCATAATAGACTCTAGAGAGATGAATATTTTAAAAAGTGATCTAGTTTGGATATGTTTCCTCACCCAAATCTCATGTTGAACTATAATCCCCAGTATCAGAGGTGGGGCCTGGTGGAAGGTAGTTGGATCATGGAGTTGGATTTCCCATGAATGGTTTAGCACCATCCCTTTACTGCTGTCCTCCTGACAGTGAATTACTTCTCACAAGATCTGGCTCTTTGAAAGCATGTGGCAGCCAGGGGGCAGGGGTTCATGCCTGTAATCCCAGCACTTTGGGAGGCAAAGGTGGGCAGATCACTCGAAGTTAGGAGTGCAAGACGAGCCTGGCCAACATGGTAAAACTCCATCTCTATTAAAATAAAAAAATTAGCGGGCATGGTGGCACATGCCTGTAATCCCAGTTACTCAGGAGGCTGAGGCAGGAGAATTGCTTGAACCCTGGAGGCAGAGTTTGCAGTGAGCTAAGATTGCACCACTACACTCCAGCATGGAAGACAGAGTGAGACTCTCTCTCTCTCTCTCTCTCAAGAAAAGAAAGAAAAAAAAAGAAAAAGGGAGTGGCACACTGATTTCTCTCCTTTCTCATGCCTGTATCCACTTTGCCTTCTGCCATATTGCAAGCTTCCTGAGGAAGCCACTTTGCTTTTTGTACAGCCTACAGAATGCTGAGCCCCCAATTAAACCTCTTCTCTTTATAAATTACCCAGTATCAAGAATTTATTTATAGCAGTGCAAGAATAGCCTAATACATTTCCAGTGCTTTCAGAGGCTAAGGTGAAAGAACAGCTTGATGTCTGAAGGGAGCAACAGAGGGAGATTCTGTCACTACAAAAAATAGGCAGACTAACAATTCCAGTCAACGGAGCATAAATAACCTCTGAATAACACATGGATTCCTAAAGCTTACCTTTATAGGATATTTTCTGAAGTGAAATGGAAAAGACAAAAAATTTGAGCATGTACTAAAAAAGTAAAAAATGTAATGTAGATTAAAATGAGGTTAACTCAGAAGTTTCAAAAATATGCCTGTACAACTAGCCTTGAAACCTATTTTTCAAATTCTAAGATTAAATCAGAGCTTGCAGATGAATAACATCAATAAAAACAGATTATCATCAAGACAAAATACAAAGATAACTGGAATTTTAATTGAAATGATTAAGAAGGATTATATAATCTCTAGAAAAACATGAAAGGCAATGATAGAATCCAAGAAAAACTTAAAAACCAAAAGCTTAGATAAAGCAATGGTGGTGAGAAACTTTACAAATATTTGGAAAAGGATGTGTCTAACTTTGAAACTTAGAATTCTCTCCCCATTGCACAGAGGTATGGTTGCTTAGGACTGAGTTTCTTTTCTATTTGTTTCTTCAGGAAATAATATGTTGCCCAAAAATAGCATAGTAGTTTAGATTCCTGGCTCGGTATTTAAATGGCCCGGACTTTTATTTCAAACCTGATATTTATTAAAAATGTAGCTTTGGCAAGTTCCTTAAATATTCGGTGGCTGTCTCCTTGTGGTTAAATGAAGACTAATCCAAATTATCTTGAAAATAGAAATTGACACCAAGTGAAAATGATAAGCGAATTAGGAAAATGCAATCCTAGACTAACTATGATGACAGAATGGGAAAAACGAGGCATGAAAGGAATAAATACAAGAGTTGGCAAGATCAAAGCTGATCACAGCTTCTGAGAAAAACACAGCTAGTATTTTGGCTATGTGTGGGGTTGCCAGTTAGAACACAAGACACTAGTTCTTTTTGAATTAGATAAATGCCTAAGAAAAATAAATCTAGACTTAATAAGAAAAAAAAGTATCTTTTTCTTAAAAAGGTGATTGCAATAGGGAAAATGCTCTAAACTAAGACATCTGCAAGCATAGCAAGATCAACGAGAATTATGTTTTCTTTATTTTGGTTGGGACAGGTTATCAAGGATAACAGAAACTTTTAAGAATAAGTCTACGGGGATTGAGCAGACACCACGGCTACCATTGTATTACAGGAAATGTATCTCAATGTGGCCAGCCAGTCTCTGGGATGAGCTGGTAAGGGGGGCACATTCAGCCTTTTGGAGCTTGCTCAGGCTTATGGGCAAGTCAAAGTCCAGGGGTCCATGAGGAGGAAAAGCCTGACTCAACCTTGGCTAAGACAGGGCAGAAGGTAAGAACTGGGTCATTGAGATCACTTGATCATAAACAATACATACTTGGCGGACTTTGTTTGGTTGTTTGCTTTAGTTTGATTTTTTTTTTTTTAAATAAGTTGTTCTATCCAATGTTTGGAATTTACGTATTTTAAAAAAATCATGCAGTACTTCTGGTTTGTGGCCCAGCATGCAAGAAGCTTAAAAGTCTTCATTCTAGCAACTGGTATAAAGTTGAAAGGCTGAAGATCAACACTTCTTCCTAGATCCATCAGTGAAATGAAAATGAAGGCCAAATGAGGGCACAGGGCAAGCTGATGCCCCCAAACTAGAGAGACAGACCATTGCATTGAGAGGATTCTTACTTACCTAAGCAGAAACACTCATGGGAACCAGGGTTGGGGTAGGAAAATCAGAACAGTAACTGATGAATTTCTAGCAGCTTACTGTGGACAAGTCTGAGAGAGTTAAAACCCCCAGAAGAGCCTAGCTAAAAGGAGCCTTACACTTTTAATTTACCTACAGCAACTCTACCAGTTTCCCAAGGTAAATATCAAGAAAAATTATGTTTTCATCAGGTAAAAACAAAAAGCAATCATGGTTAAATAAGCAAAGATACTATTATTTTTTTGGTTAGCAAATTTTTTTATTTTTAATTTTTGTAGGTACATAGCAGGTATACATGTCTATTTATATACATAATATATATATATTTATAACATATATATGTATGTTTCTATATTTTGATAGATGTGCAATGCATACACACTTAGTTTACTATCATTGAAAAGGCCTCCTCTAAAAAGAAACGACTAGAGCCTAACCTATTGTGGTTTTGTGAGAATTTGCTTGATCTGGGAGAAAGGAAATACTCAACTTAAGCCCACTCTAGACATTTTGTCCTTACCTGAGCAGAAACACCCATGGAAACCCAACTAAGGGTTGGGGTGAGAAGTGGGGAGGATAAGAATTACTTGTGATGTTCATAGCCCAGGAGCATGGGCTCATAAAATACTGAGACTGAGTATCAACTGTAAGACTACAGTAGATACTTGTTCCCACACATTTTACCACCACATTGCTAAAGACCTATATATCAGAGTTCCTTTTACACAGTATAGCATCCCCCTCTTTCAACAAAATATTACAAGTCTTACTAAAAGGCAAACACACACAAACACACACACACACACACACACAGAGAGAGAGAGAGAGAGAGAGAGAGAGAGAGAGAGAGATTGGAAAGCCTGAGCAAGCATTAGAACCACACTCAGACATGGCAGGGGTGGTGGAATTACAAGTCCACAAATATAAAACAACTATAATTAATATGCCAAAAGCTGTTATGGAAAAAGTAGACAACATGCAAGCATGGGAATTGTAAGAAGACAGATGGAAATTCTGAGAAAGAGTCAAAATAAAATGCTAGAGCAAAAAGAAATCACTGTTAAAAAAAATAAAGAACGGCTTTCGTGGAACTCAATTTTAAACTGGATATGAGTGAGGAATGAACCTCTGAGGCCTTGAAATATGTTAATAGAGACTTTAAAACTAAAAAGCAAAACAAAGAAGAAATAAAAAAGAAACAGATAAAACAAAATATCCAAAAAACTGTGTGACAATTACAAAGAGTGTAACATATTTTAGTGAAATACTAGAATAAATAAGCAATATTTAAAGCAATAATTACTAAGAATTTTCCCAAATCAATTTCAGACACCAATCCACAGCTTCATGAAAATCAAAGAACACCAGGCAGACTAAAGGCCAAAAAATGATACTTAAGCATGTCATATTCAAATTGCAAAAAGCTTAAAAGATAAGGAAACCTTTAAAGAAACCACAGGGTGTGGGGGTGGGATACCTTAAACTATAGAGGAGCAAAAAGATAAGAATTACAGCTGAGTTTTCCTTAGAAGCCACACAAACAATAACAGAGTGTAGTAAAATATTTCAAATTTTGAGAGAAAAATACTCGCCAATTTAAAATTCTGTTTCCTGTGAAATTATCCTTTAAAAATGGAGAGGAAGGCATTCCTCAGAAAAAAACAAAAACAAAAACAGAATTAGTCACCAGTAGACCTACCTTGAAAAAAATTCAAAAGAGTCTGTTAAGAGAAAGAAAATGATATACATAAGAAATTCAGATCTACATAAAGAAATAAAGAGCATCAGAGAATAAATAAGCTTTCTTTTTCTTAATTGATCTGACAGATAATAGCTAGCTGAAAATACTAACAGCAAAATGTATTCAAGTGTGTATGTGTGAGTTTGTGTCTCCCCTTTTCATTCATGATTATCATTGGTATGTCTCAAATCACCATAAATGTACCTACCAAGTATAGTCAAAAGTCCAAAAGTTCTTTTAACCATTTTCATGTTATAACAACAGACAAGTAAAAGCTTTTCCACCCTATTTTTAGAGGCTATGACTTTAAGAAGCTGATAAATAACCTGTAACAGATCTAGAGAATCTTTAATAAGAACTACATTACTAGCTAAGTTGCTATCATGATAACTCTTCTTTCTCTAGGACTTCAGAGCTAAAGAGCTATTTTGAGAATGATTATTTTTATGAAAGAAGACGAAGATATAATTTGGACATTTTTTTTGTTATACTGTTATCACTTTGAGATTTCTAGTAAAATCTCCTCAAAGGAGAAGAATAATTTTAACTGTGGATATTTAATCAAAGCTCTCCAAAAATAATGTTTCCTTAGTATTACAGTTACATTTGCATTCAACATTTATTTAACATATCTTGGTTGAAAATAGAAAGATACATGAGATGTGTGCAAGTTTGCTATTTTCTTAAAAGTGTTTATATTGGTTTGGTTTGGTTTTCTCTTTTTCTTTTCTTTTTCCTAACTTGGCAAAAGGATAATTATCCATATGAATTCACCTTGTCAGGTACTTGTCCTGTTCGTTGCGTCAGAAGAAAATCATATCATTTTCATTTTTATTTTCTATCAAAGATTTCTTTGTAAAATGCAATTCTAAAAATATTTACTTGTGCTATAACTTTGGTTATCTTATTCTATGTGATGTAGTGTTTGTAATTCAATTGTGTGGTCCCACTTGCATTTTGAATGCAGGAAGCTGAGAAAAATGTTGCTTTCACCCTAAAAACAACAAAAAAAAGTTGAGATAATGTAAGTAATTATTACTTTCTTCCAATCATCAAGAGACAGTTTCAAATTTCCTAAAATCTAAGAAAAAGGGCTTTCCAACGAGAAATAATCTAGTTCCAGCTCAACTTCTGGAGACCACAAGAAGTGATGACTAGACTTACACAAATAGATAAGATCTTAGCAAGAACCTTCAAGAACCTGTTGAAAGTTGAGTGTGAGCAAATGTGAAGCCACTTAAGATAGAATTCAGACCATTATGGCAGTCTATCTACAGAAATGAACTCCATTGACTTGTGCCAGGACATGGGAAGCCACAGAAATCTTTGCCTGCATTAGCAGCAATCCTTCCTATTTCAAAATATCCTGAAACTACCCACATGCTTCATTACAGACCACCAAAGTCTCACCAGCTTTATAAAACCCTGTGTTAATGGAATGTTTGCCAGCAGAGACTGTCTCAGTGTACCCTCCTTTTTCTCTATAAAACTTATACTCCTTTGTAATATCTTTGGACATTTGCTGAAATGAATGATAGAGCAGATGATTTCTTCTAATGAAACTTGATGAATAAAAAGCCTTTGTTACTTTTGTTTTGGACCTAGTTTTTTCTTTGGGAATAGAGAGCCTCTTGGAAGCCACGACATAAAAAAAAATTATACCTAATTGTGGGCTCTTTTCCACACACCTGTGCAGGATGCTTATGAGAAAGATTCAGTTAGAAGTAAAACCAGAGAAAGCCTTTCAAGATCCATGTATAGAAGTAAGGAAGAAAGTAACAGTGGAGGAAAGACAGAAAGCTAACCTAGACTCTTCTATGCTATGAAATAAAAGCCTTGAGTCATGGAGGAAGGATAGAAATGCCTCCTGCTCTAGGACATAGACAAACACGACATTCAGATTGTATAATGAGACCATTATGGTCTCATCGATGTGAATATTTTGTATATGACCCACATAAAATTATTAAATCTTTGAGGAAAACGTGGATAACACAATAATTGTCAATTTTTTATCCAAGTGGAAAAATTATTAGACCCATACCTTTACCCATATACAATATAAATTTCCATATTCAAAGTCCCAAATATTATCAGGAAAACTTTGAAAACCTTACAATAAATCATACATCGGTAGATTAACCTTTGTGAGTTGGGAAATATTTACAATTACATTAGAGTGTAAGCACATTAAGCAACAACATTTCCTCAATGAAATGTGATGTTGTGTGTCCATAATTGAAAAATATATTTCCATTCATATAAAGGCTAACATCTAGCCTCTACTAGAAATTATTCAGTTCAGTAAGAATCCAATCTTTTGATTGGATAAAAATAAAAATGAGTGAAATATATAAATAGGTAATCCAAAATGGCAGAAACTAAAATAGTACAATTCCAATAATCAATGAAATTAAAATAACATTTCACGACATAATATCAGCACAAAGAATAAATTGTAGACATAAAGATTGGAAAAAAAGAAAAATACCAAACAATTTTTAGTGAGGTACAAATTGGTATCAAAATTGTAGAGGGAAAATCCTAATATTTAAAACTCTGAATATGTGTATGTATTACTACTGACGACTGCAATTTCGTAGTTTTCCAGGTGACAGTCCACATTTAGAAAAGATTTTAATACCAATATTTTTTGTAATATTACTAAAAATTTGCAAATAAATGCAAATACAATTTGTTATAGTCTAACCAAGGAAATTACAAAGGCAATGATGTGGATTAACAACATCGCTCAGAATAGATTGATGTCAAAATATTTTGAAAATATCTGACAATTAAATGCAATTCATGGACCTAAGTTTCACATTAGAATAGGAAAAAAATGCCATAAGGACATTAGTAACAATGTGGGGAAAAAACTGAAATATGGGCTGTGGGTCAGATAATAATCTTACATTGATATTAAATATCCTAAATTTGATAATTATACTGTGGAGAAGGAATGCCTGTATTCTTAAGAAATACGGATTAAATTACATAGAGAAAATTGTTGTATCTTTAACTATGGCCCAAATTATTTGGAAAATAAATTATAGGTACAGGCACAGCATTTTATATTGCATATCGCTTTACTGAAATTTGCAGATAGTGTATATTTTACATCTTGAAGATTTGGGCAACTCTGTTTCAATCAATTCTAATGGCATCATTTCTCCAACAGCACATGCTCGCTTTCTGACTCTGTGGCCTATTTTGGTAATTCTTGCAATATTTTAAATGTTTTCATTTTCATTATAGCTGTTATGGTGATCTATAATCAATGATCTTTGGTGTTACAATTATAATTGTTTTGGGGCATCATAAATCCAGGCACATATAAGAGAGCAAACTCAATGAATAAACACTCTGTGTGTTCTGACTGTTTCACTGACTGCCTGTTTCCCATTTGTCTCCCTCTCCTGAGGCCTCTGTAGTCTCTGAGACACAACAATATTAAAATCAGAAAAAATTAATAATTCTAAAATAGCCTCTAAGTGTTCAAATGAAAGGAAGAGTCACAGGTTTCTCTGACTTTAAATAAAAACTAGACATGATTAAGCTTATTGAGAAAGGCATGTTGAAAGCCAAGAGAGATTGAAAACTAGAATTTTGGTGCCAATTAGTCAAGTTGAGAATGCAAAGGAAAAATTATTGAAGGAAATTAAAAGTGCTACTCCACTGAACAGCCTTATTGCTGATATGGCAAGAGCTAGTGATCTGAGTAGATAAAACTAGCTGCAACATTCCCCTCAGTCAAAACCTAATCTGGAGTGAGCCTTTAACTCTATTCATTCCTGTGAAGGCTGAGAGAGGTAAGGAAGTTGCAGAAGAAAGTTTAAAGCTTGCAAGAGGTTGGTTCATGAGATGTCGTCTTCATAACATAAAAGTGCAAGGTGAGGCAGCAAGTGCTGATGTAGAAGGTACAGCAAGTTATCCAGAATATCCAGCCAAAATAACTGATGAAAGGGGGTATCCTAAATAATAGATTTTCAATGTAGATGAAATAGCCTTATATTAGAATAAGAATATTATGTAGTATTTTCCAAGATACAGTCAAGAAATCAATGCTTGACTTCAAAGGAGAAGTTTACTCTCTTGTTGGGTGTCAGTGAGTTTAAACTGAAGCCATTGCTCATTTACCTAGGCTGAAAATCCTAGGGCCCTTAAGAATTACATTAAATTTACTCTTCCTCTGCTCTCTAAATCTAACAATAAAGCCTGAATGACAGCGCATCTGTTTAACAGCAGAATTTCCTGAAATTCCGATCTGCTATTTAAGAACTACTACACCACTGCTCATTGACAATGTACCTAATCCTCTAAGAGTTCTGACTAAGGTGTATACAGATATTAACGTTGTTTTCATGCCTTCTGACACAACATCCATCCTGTGGCTAATGGATCAAGGAGTAATTTTGACTTTCATGTCTCATCATCTAAGAAATACTTAAGACTGTACCTGCCATAGAGAGTGAATTATCTGATGGATCTGGGTAAAGTAAATTAAAACCTTTTGGAAAGGACTCACTAAGATGACACTAAGAACATTCAGGAGAGGAGGTCACAATATCAACATTAATAGGAGTTAGAAAGTTGATTCTAATCCTCAGAGGTGACTTCGAGGGGTTAAGACTTCAGTGGAGGAAGTAACTGCAGATATGGTAGAAATACCAAGAGAACTCGATCTGGAAGCGAAGCTTGGAGATGTGACTTTATTGCTAAAATCTCATAATAATACTGTAATAGACAGGAGTTGCTTCTTGTGAATAAGCAAAGAAAGTGGTTTCTTGAGACAAACTCTATTCCTGGTGAAGAGGCTAAGAACATATTCGAAATGAAAGCAAAGGATTTAGATTACATAAACTTAGTTGATAAAGCAGTGGCAGGGTTGAAAAGAATCTACTCCAGTTTTCAAAGAGGCTCTACTGTAAGTAAAATGTTATCACATGGCATCAAATGCTACAAATACATTATTCATGGAAGGAAGAGTCAATCAATTTAGCAAACTTTATTTTTTTTTAAATGAAATTGACACACAGCGAATTGCTACAATGTACCCACACATGCACGTAACACATGCACACAAACACACATGCACATATAGAAACACATGTACACATATAGGTACACACACACTTCTTGACACAAGAGCTTCAGAGTAAGTCACAGTAATGCCTTAACCTGAATTACTTGTTCTTTTCTAAATGATTTCGCCACAAATCGTTGGTTCAGGAAGACATACAGGCACATAAAGAAGAATATAAATTGGCCAGGCGCAGTGGATCATGCCTGTAATCCCAGTACTTTGGGAAGCCAATGCAGGCCGATCACAAGATCAGGAGTTCAAGACCAGCCTGACCAATATGGTGAAATCCCATCTCTACTAACAAAAATTAGTCAGGCTTGGTGGCACTCACCTGTAGTCTCAGCTACTCAGGAGGCGGAGGCAGGAAAATCGCTTGAACCTGGGAGGCAGAGGTTGCAGTGATCCAAAATCACACCGTTGAACTCTAAGCCTGCGCAACAGAGCGAGATTCTGTGTAAAAAAAAAAAAAAAAAAAAAAAAAAAAGGGTAAAGAATCTTAAAAATAAACGTAGAATATAAGAAACATTTTCTTTTGCTGAGTAGGTCAACTTTGTAATTAAAAAGTACTCAAAAATATGCATTAAATAATCTTGAAAGAGTGTGCTCTATGAATCTAGATGTTGAGTCCGAATTATAAGGATTATGAAGAAAGGTTAACACAAGAAAATAAAAATTAAATTGGCTGATCTAAAAAAATGTAAAATAAATAATAAGGTCATGACATAAATAAATGCCACAGAAAAAAGTCAAAATTGAGTAACAATGAAAACTTGACACACGGAAGGCATTATTGTAGATCTAAGAAGAAATGTAATAGGCTGTCTATGTGCTCCAAAAGAAATAAAGTATAAACTTGAGCCTTCCCAGGAATGAAGACAGTTAAAGGCTCACTCTGGATTAGGTTTTGGCTTTAGAGAATGTTGCAGCTGGTTTGATCTATTCAGATCACTAACTCTTGCCATATCAGCAATAAGGCTGTTCAGTAGAGTAGCATTTTTAGTTTAAAATGTAATATTAAAATTTAAATTTTTTAAATTAAAATTTAATATTAAAATTAAATAATTTTAAAGTATTAATTTTAAAGTATTTTAAAATATTTTGTTGAAATTGAAACATCCTATAGTCAGGAATATGCTTGCTTTATACAACATAGCATAAACATTCATGAAGCAAAGGCTACAGAAGATGTAAGAAAAATTATGCTTCAGCTTTTATTGGCTAATGCTATCACAAATAATATATTAGGTAATAATTTACAGAATCTAAATTAACGAGATGTCATTGCTATGTATGAAGGACTTTACACAGGAAGCAACTCTTTTCCAAATGCACATACAACAATCACAACTTAAAATGTATTACGTATTAATAACAATGAAGAGGAAAGGATATGTTGTAATAGATACAATGACTAGGAAAAAACTACAATTACCACCCTGATATATATATATTTTAATTTTAACAAGTGCACACACACATACACCTCACAGAAGTGCTAAACTGCAAAAGCATGTTTCTCCAGAGATAATCTTTACACAAAGACAAGATAAAAATTGAAAGTGCTGAATATTTTGAAAATAGTAGTTACTAAATTACTATATATCAGAATATCTGTGAACAGGTAATAAGAGCAAAATATACAGATATGAATGTTTTTATTAATGACATAGTACTGAATGAAATAAGATTCTAAAACTAGACTTTCTCAGTTAAAAATATAAAAAACTATTAAAAGAATAGGTTTATAGAAGTCAGATGATAGGTTAATGAAGAAAATATGAAAAACTAAATATAATAAGCAATATTTGAAAATGAACAAAGGAACAGTAAAATAGGTGACTAGTGAACAAAATCTAGATTATAAGGGAAGAAAAATAACACAAAATATGAAAATAAAGTGGTGGTGGGAAATATTTTAAAGGAATCCTTCAATTTTATGAAATTAAATATTTCAACCTAAAAAAGGAAGACTTTAAGGAATGTAAGTTAACTGTATGCGATATCAGAAAACATAAAATCTAGACAGAATATTTACAGGAAAGGGATACAGAAATTGAATGAAATAACACACTCCAATAGAAATCTAAAGAGGATAACAAAATGTTGACATACTATGTTTGCTTTCTATTACTGCATTAACAAATTACAATAAACTATCAAAATCACAAAAACTTAATAACTTAAAATATCACTCTTCAATAGCTTACAATTCTGTGTGTCAGAAGTCTAGCACACCTTGTCTCTCTACAAATGGGATTATGAGGCTTAAATCAAGATGTCAGCAAGCTAAGTTCTCATTTGGAGGTTTTGAGGAACAATTCTCTTTCAAAGAGCTCATTCCCATATTGGCAGCATTCAATTCGTTGTGACTGCAGGATTTGGGGCCCCGTTTCCTATCTGGTTGTTTAGTTGGAGATGGTCTCAACTCCTAAAGGCTGCCACATTCCTTACCACAAGCCCCTTGCCCACATTTTCATTCCAGCAGTTACATATTGAATTCTTCTCATGCTCTGAATCTCTGGCTGTCTCTTTAACCTCCAGACACAGGTTTAAAGAAGACACATGTTTAGATCCACCAAGATAATCTCTGATTTTAAGGTAAGGTGATTTAAGACTATAATTGTCATACAAAATCCCTTTAGGACAACATGGGGTTTGAGTAAATCACTGGGGAAAGACATGTTAATTTTGATCTCTGCCTATTACATGTACCAGATAGCAAAACACACTCTGAAGTTATAGTGTCCTAAAAACATTTTATTGGGGATGAAAAATATGTAAAAGTCATTGTAAAAATAGTCTAAAAAGTCAGATATATGACACATTCAATTAATGTATAGAAAACAGTAGGTAGTCATAATGCTACTATAAGAATCCTACCTTTGCCATTTACCAAATACCACATCGATTAAGGGCAAATATAAAAATATTAAATATGTAATTATAGCAGAAACAGAAATTTAACTATAGAGAAAGTAATATATATTTGATTATAACAGCAGTCAACACTTTGAAAAAGTAATTGTATCATGAACATTTTTTTTTTTTTTTTCTTGAGACAGGGTCTCTGTCACTGAGGCTGGAGTGCAGTGGTGTGATCTTGGTTCACTGTAACCTTTGCCTCCCAGGCTCAGGCGATCTTTTCACCTCAGCCTTCCAACTAGCTAGGACTACAGGCACTCACCACCAGTGCAGACAACTTTTAGAAAACACAAAATGAGTTACACATGATGGCAGGCTCCTGTAGTCCCAGGGGTCTCACGTTGTTGCCCAGGTTGGTCTCGAACTACTGATCTCACTCAATCTGCCTGCTTCAGCCTCCCCAAATCCTGGGATTATAGGCACGAACCACCAAGTTCAGCCATGAACATTAAAAAAAATGATATACTATGTGAAAATACTTATACTACGTGAAAATACTTATACTACATATAAAATTATTATCACAAAAATTAAGAGAAATCTAATAAATCAACAAGAAAAGCTTAAAGCATCCAATAGGCAGTGAATCTAAGGTTTAATAAGATAAATCTGAGAGAGAAAAATAGAAAAAGAGATGGATGAATAGGAATGGAGAGAGAGAGAGAGATAGATAGATAGATAGATAGATAGATATTTTCCAGACGACCAGTGATTAGCCTTCAAACTTTAGCTGACATAAGATTTTTATTATGATGCTTTTAGTAAGTTTCTGAATGAAGCTCTTCTATTCTGATGCTTTACAAACTTCCACTTTACATTAGTTTCACAAATATGTTGATTGGCCTTCATCAAGTTTATAAAGTTGAACAAAAGAACAAAGGGAAGGTTTTCACTTTTCCACTCTGTTCCACTTTGCAGCCACTGTGTTGCATGTTTAAAAAGGCTTACACAAACAGATCAGACTCTACGTGTTGGTTGCTCATTTTTTTCTGTTAACAAAATACAGGCAATATCATTTTATGTCTACGTGTACAGACAATTTTATTCCTTCTTTGCATCTGAGTATTTTAGCATGTTAACATAAAATGATTCATTTAACACTTTCTCAATGACTATTTTGATTTTTCTTGTTTTTTCACAATTATGAAATATGCAGAAATGATCATCTTTGTTTACATTTCCCTATGTAAATATTTCTGTAAAATAACTAGCTAGAAGATGAATCATGAGATAGTCAGTAACACATGTTTAAATTCTGTTTTCTCCATTATTTAATTTAAACTGTGTCTTCTGTAGGAGTATATGAGAATGCCAAATTCCCTAGAGCCAATAGTACAAATTACCAATAGTTTAAATTCTTGCAATCTGAATATCTTAAACATATTTCATTATGTTTCAAATTTGCATTTACCTAGTTATCAATTATGTTAAATGCTATATTTGTAAAATGTGTAAGAGTATATGATATATATGATATGGCAAGAGAAGAGAATAGAAATTAAGATTATGTGGAAACTAATACAAAGTGCAAGTTTGCAAAATATGGACAAGAAATTTATCACAAAATTCAGTAAAGACATCATAATACAAATTTTATTTTACCTACAGTTTGAAGAAACCATTTGCATTCTGATACGAGAGAGGAGTGTAGAAAAGTTCACACTAGATGTTTTGGGGAGAAAGAATGACTACAATGTTAAAATCATATTATACATTTTATATTTTACCAGCATGGCTTTATAGTGCTAGTCCCCTGAATCTAAAATACTGATATTGTTCCATTTCAAAATTAAAAATTGTTAAATATTTTGAGGTAAGTTATTACTTTTGTGATGTATATTTTTACAAAAATATAATTAAGAATGCTTTGGGATTTCTATCCAATATTACAATTCCTTCTATTTTTTTATTAATTTGATGATTATTGTTTTATCTTTTGGCATGCAAATTTGAGATCAGCTAATTAAAGACTAACAATTAATCTGTATTATACAAGGAGTTTTATTTCTATTTGTAATCATTTCAAAATTAGCTTCACAATAATACATTTGGAAAACTTCATCACATAAGAAGTCAATTTCAGCCAAATTGTGATTAAACACTGCAGGTCAGATATGCATTTTAATTAGAGCGTATTTTAAAATTTGAACTGATATTTTTTACTAAATTTAACCATATATATCAATAAAAACAGTAAAAAAATTCTGCATACAAATTATACACAGGAGAAAATAAGAAATTGTTATATGCTTATTTCCCTTAAAATTAAACAAATGTAGGTTTTCATATGTTTAATGTTATACTTAAAACAGTCCAAAAGAGGTTTATGTATTCATAGGCTATGAATGCCTTTATTCAAAGTATTTGGAAATCTATACCTAGCAGGTCATTAGAAAAATCTAAATACCCATATAAGAAGAAGTCACATAAATGACATGAACAATACTATTGGGTTATATATTAGACACTATTATTTTATTTTGTTGACTTTCTTAAGACGTCATCCATAATTATGGAAAATAATGCTGTAACATAAATTTATTTCTATAATTGATAAACAATTGTGGACTATTAGATTATCACAAATTTTCTACAGAGACTTGCTTCAAATCTATTAGAAAATACATTAAAGCTGCAATCAACTCTCTTTAAGTAAACATAACAAAAATAGAATATTTATGATCATTATGACACCTTATAAGACACGTTTTGAAAAGGCCTATAAAATTGTTTTCTGTCAGGTACTACCTATTAGTTTTCTATTTTTCAATCTTAATGTCGGTGCAAGTATTAAAAATAAATCTTGATCAGTAAAAGTAATGGTAGTATGATGTTGTTATAATATTATGATGCCTTAGATATTAGTAGAAGTCTCAGACTCACTGTCTTTTGGTAATTCAATAGCAGACACTAGGTTATTTTTTTCATTAAAGCTAATAGATCTATTTTCCAAAATGACCATTTCCTATGCAGTGTTTCCAAATTGGAAAGGTTCATTTAAATTTCAGTCTGACAGCAGGAGATGTTGAAAAATTTATCCTTTTTTGAAATGTAATAAATTCCAACCAGAAACACAAATTTTATTATTATTTAAATTAACTAGGCAAAGGAAGAACCACGTTACAGATATGTGGGATATATTCTGCATTCACCAGCAAGAAAAATAAGCCACAGCAATTATAGAGATGTCATGAACACATGATTACAAATCACAAAACCTTGTAACATGCAAGTATTTTTTGAAATATTTCAATAAAAAAACTCTTTAGATAGATGGTGATGAAGATTCCAGTTTTCAAATCACTCACAAAACTCACTGAAAGGGTGAGTTTTTCTTTTTTACCCTGTCCAGGTTCTTTTAATGTTAGAAGGTAAAAAGGAAATAAACAAACATTAGAAGGAAAAAAATAAAGAAAGAAAATGAAGAAAATACACATAAGTTAAACATATAAAAAATAAAATACACAAAAATTAAACACATTTCCTTTTCATTGAGAGGGCAGAAACCTAAGGGACCTTTACTTCACATGTTATGTATTTCTCAATGATTTCACTTTCTGTAACAAGGATGCATTATTTTTAATTTTGAAAAAAAATGTAATTATAAAAAGATAAATAAAACCAAGTATTTTTATTTGCTTTTGTAATCAATAATTAAAACTTTGATATCAAAAGCTATGTGTAACTTTTTACATAATCTAGTATAAATTCTCCTACATGGGGAATCATTTAAAATGCATTCTTGTAAGTCACTCATATATCATTTGATTAGTTTTATAAACAGTGCTGGCTTTCTATGCTGGTAGTCCATTGTTAGGTATGTCTCCTAGTTTCAATGTTTTCCAATGTTTTGCCTAAATATACTGCTCATTCATTTTAAGTTTTATTCTTCCCTAGGGCCAACCTTCAAGTTCATATTGAGAGACATCATGGGAAAATTAGTAAACATCATTTTCTCTGAATAAATTTATTTCTGTGTTTGATTTCTTAGCTGAGTTTAATTATAGACCCATTATCATTCTGAGTTTCTTCCAGTATAGTTTATAAACATCTATTATAAGATGCATTACTTCAAATTTTTATAAAATACTCTAGTTGTGATTTGACAAGTAGGGTGTTCTTCAGTTTTCATGTGTAACACATCTCTTTTTTTGTAATTGCAAGACTAATAAGTGCAAATACTGTGAAGTAATTGAGAATATTATCTCTGTCTGTAATACTGTGTTCTGTTACCAGTTGATTGTTTTGGAGGCAACTATTGAAAAGAAGATGCATCTGTAACCTTCAATCTTGCTCAAGATCTGACTTTGAGCATTTTAATATCTTTGCTATTTAAGGAGAAGAAAACATTCATTGGTGGAGATGGATATTATACAATAGAGGGAAATGAATATAGGCTAATTTTAATCAAGAATATATGATCAGAAGAGAAACAGTCATCATTTTTATCTAATTTTGACATATTTTTATAAAATACTAATCAAATCAGTGCATGTTCACTAGTGGAAGCAAGAAATCTATAAAGTAAATAAAATACCACTGTTAAAGTATGCAGTGCAGTCTGGAATGAAGCCAGTGGCTCAAAATGGGATTAACTATGACACAGGGTTCTGTGTCTGGTTCCAGAGATTGCTCTAAGGTGTTCATAGATAGAATTTTGGAGAATTTTACATTGAAAACAGGGGAAAATATAACTTTATTTGTATTAATTTTGAACTGAATTTTAGCATTTACTTCAAGTTGGAATACAAGTGAAAACTCATATTACTATCAGTATTAACTATAAATTGCCACCAGTAGAATCAGACTTTTAGATCATGTGATTTATTGCATCTCAAAATATCAGGTATGCACACCACTCCTTTCCAAATGTAGTAGTACTTTGTTTCACCATGATAATAAAGTAGTACAGATAGCCATACAGTCCAATTTAAAAGGTAATATTTTGATAACTATGAGCTGATTTCCTTAAAACACTGCATGTAATTTTTAAAATTTTGTGCATTTATTTAAGGATTTATGCCTTCACTAGACTTTAAAGAACCAATGACACATAAAGTTTGAAAATCCTTCTTGTGAAGTATTTAACACAAGGTATACAACCAATAAATATGCATCTAAATCCTACATATTGCCTAATACTTAGTCAAAATCTCATGTTTTCCACAATACTTACTCTGATCCAAATTTCTTTTCATGGAACTTCAAAAATTTTTAGAAAGAATGATAGAGAGAAAAATGCCCAATGCCTACTCTCAGTCTTAAAAAGAAAAGAAAAAAAAAAGACCTTATTTTTTAAAACAGTTTTGCATTCACAGCAAAAGTGAGCAGAAAATGTGGAGTTCCCCATATATGCCCTGGTCCCACTCAGACACAACCTTCTCCACTGTCAGCTTTCCTCACCAGAAAGGTGCCCGTGTTACAATCCATGAACCCAAATTGACGCAGGACCCGAAGTTCATAGTTTAGGTTAGGGTTTACTCTTTGCATTGTACAAACTCTGAGTTTTGACAAAGGTATAATAATGTGTCCTCACTATTACAGTATCACAGAGAATAATTTTACTGCCCTAAACATCCTCTGTGCTCCACCTTTCCATCCCTCTTTCCCACCTAAACCCTGAAAAATCCTAATCTTTTTAATGTCTTTAGAATTTTGCCTTTTCTAGAATGTCATATGTTGGAATCATACAGTATGTAGCATTTCCAGATTAGCTTCTTTCATTTAGTAATACACATTTAAGGTTCTTCCATGTCTACTCATGGTTTGATAGCTCATGTCTTTTTAGTGATTAATAGTATTTCATTGTCTGGGTGTACTACAGTTTATTTATCCATTTGCTTACTAAAGAACATCCTGGTTGCTTTTAACTTTTGGTAATTATAAATAAAGCTTACACACACACATCGATATGCAGCTTTTTCTGTGGATACAATTTTTCAGATCCTTTGGGAAAATATCAGCTACCATTATTGGTGGATCATATTATAAGAGTCCACTTAGTTTTGTAATAAAGCACCAAAGCATTTTCCAAAGTGATTGCACTATTTTGCATTCCCATCTGCAAGGCATGAGAGTCTCTTTTGTTCTATGTCCTCCCCAGCCCTTCCTATTGTCAGTGTTTTGAATTTTGGCCATTCTGGTAGGTGCTTTCTCATCACTGTTTGAATTTACAGTTCCCTAATGGCATATCATATTGAGCATTTTTTTTTTTTTACAATCTATCTCCTTTTGTTGTGCTATGCTTTATTGCACTTCTCAGATATTGCATTTTTACTTTTTTTAAGTTCTGGGGTGCATGTGCAGATGTGCAGGTCTGTTACATAGGTAAACACATGGCATGCTGGTTTGCTGCACCTATCAACCAGTCACCTAGGTATTAGGCCTGGCATACATTAGCTGTTTTCTTGATGCTTTTCTCTCTCCTGAGAGGCCCCAGTGTGTGTTGTTCCCCTCCTTGTGTCCATGGGTTCTAGTTATTCACTTCTTACTTTTATAAGGGAGAACATGCAGTGTTTGATTTTCTGTTCCTGTGTTAGTTTGCTGAGGACAATGGCTTCAGGCTTCATCCATGTCCCTGCAAAGGACATGATCTTGTTCCTTTTTATGGCTGCATAGTATTCCATGGTGTATATGTATCATATTTTCTTTATCTAGTCTATCATTAATGGGAATTTGGGTTGATTCCATGTCTTTGCTATTGTGAATAGTGTTTTAATGAACATAAGTGTGCACATATATTTATAATAGAATGATTTATATTCCTTTGGGTATATACTCAGTAATTGGATTGCTGGATCAAATGGTATTTCCAGTTCTAAATTTTTGAGGAATCACCACACAGTCTTCCACAACAGTTGACCTAATTTACATGACCAACAACAGTGTAAAAGTGTTCCTATCTCTCCACAACCGTGCCAGCGTCTTCTTATTTACTTTATTATACTTTAAGTTCTGGGGTACATGTGCAGATCATGCAGGTTTGTTACATAGGTATACATGTACCATGGTGGTTTGCTACATCCATCCCTGTTATCCACATTAGGTATTTCTCCTAATATTATCCCTTCCCAATCTCCCCTCCTGCTGCTATCCCTCCCCTGGCCCCTCAGCCCCCGACAGGCCCCAGTGTGTGATGCTCCCCTCCCTGTGTTCATTTGTTCTCATTGATCAACACCCATTTATGAGTGAGAACATGCAGTATTTGATTTTTTGTTCTTGTGTCAGTTTGCTGAGAATGATGGTTTCCAGGTTCATCCATGTCCCTACAAAGGACATGAACTCATCGTTTTTTATGGCTGCATAGAATTCCATGGTGTATATGTGCCACATTTTCCCTGTCCAGTCTATCATTGATGGGCATTTGGGTTGGTTCCAAGTCTTTGCTATTGTAAACAGTGCTGTAATGAACATATGTGCATGTTTCTTTATAATAGAACAATTTATGATTCTCTGGGTATATACCCAGTAATGGGATTGCTGGGTCAAACGGTATTTCTATTTCTAGATCCTTGAGGAATTGCCACACTGTCTTACACAATGGTTGAATTAATTTGCACTCCCACCAACAGTGTAGAAGCATTCCTATTTCTCCACGTGCTTTCCACCATCTGTTGTCTCCTGATTTTTAATGATCACCATTCTAACTAGCATGAGATGGTATCTCATTGTGGTTTTGATTTACATTTCTCTAATGACCAGTGATGATGAACTTTATTTCATATGTTTGTTGGATGCATAAATAGATTCTTTAGAAAAGTATCTGTTCATATCCTTCATTGACATTTTAATAATTGCCATTCGGACCAGCGTGAGATGGTGTCTCACTGTGATTTTAATTTGCATTCCTCTAATGATCAGTGATGTTGTGCTTTTTTTTTCAAATGTTTGTTGTCTGCATGTATGTCTTCTTTTGATAAGTGTCTGTTTTCATATGCTTATCTGCCATCTGTAAATCTTCTTTGATGGGTGCATGTTCAGATCTTTGCTTATATTTAAATTGGGTGTTCATTTACTTATTGTTTAGTTTTAAGCATTCTTTGTACATTTTGAATGAATCCTTTATCTGATACATCTTTTGCAAATATCTTCTCCCAGTATGTGACTTCTCATCTCATTTCTTGACAGTGTTTTCCATAGAGCAGAAGTTTTTATTTCTAATTAAGTAGAGCTTATCATCCACGTCTTCTATGGACAATGCCTTTGGTGTTCGATCTAAAAAGTCATTACCAAACACAGGATCATCTAGATTGTTTTTCTATGTCATCTTCTAAAGGTTTTATGGTTTTTCTTTGAGGTTTTGATCCATTTTGAGTTAATTTTTGTTCAGGCTCTCAGCCTTTTTGAAATAGTGGCTATGCTTTTTCTTTCAGCCAATCACATTTGTCAGCAAGTTTTGAATAACTCAATCAATGTACTAATAGGTAAATTAAAGTATACCCGTATATGTTATGGATCTCCTTTACACTCTCTTGTTTCTATTTCTCCATTATTAAAACTCACCTTGACTAGATCTTGTGAGCAGTGAATGAGAGAATGCTCACTTAGTACAGCTCTATGTTATTCCTGTGAGATGCTTCCCAGAAATATCCAGAAAAGGCTGTCAATTTTTTGTTTGTTTGTTTTGTTTTGACACTGGTTCTTGCTCTGTCACCCAGGATGGATTGCAGTGGTGCGATCTCGGCTCACTGTAACTTCTGCCTCCCAGATTCAAGCAATTCTCCTGCCTTAGTCTCCGGAGTAGCTGAAATTACAGGTATTAACCACCACACCTGAATAATTTTTTTTATTTTTAGTAGAGACAGGATTTCACCATGTTGGCCAGGCTGGTCTCAAACTCCTGACTTCAAATGATCCACTAGTTTCAGCCTCCCAAAGTGCTGGTATTAAAGGTGTGAGCCACCATGCTGGCCTTGTCAAATTTAAACATGAACTTTATTGTGTGACTATGGCTAAAGATAATTGATCAGAATTAACTTTTTTGTATTTTCCCTTGTGTTTTTAAATAAGAAGCCAAAGAGACTTTCAGTGCTTCTAGACTACTGCCACATATGAAAACTTAAAAGAAGAGCAGATTAAAGTAGATAATAGCGAATATTTTCTTGGATACATTAGGGTTAAGTGACAGAAATTCATTGATAATAATAATTTGAAAGTTAGAAACACTGTCAATATATCATGAATGATTGATTCTCCTACCTGATGCACAGTTTCACACAGTTACACACACACACATATCTGGGTTTAAATAGTAAATGTGCCCTCAAACCTATAGTTCCTTTAGAATATCTTCCTGCACCTTATGGATCTTCTCTGGTTTTCTTCTTCATATATCATGTATTAAATAAGTTCTTAGTTTTTTGAATTTAATATGTATATGTATTTTCCTTATACTTACTTTTCTGTCATTTCCATAAAAGGAGGGTAAGATACATTTATTACTCTACCACTTTAAAACTGGAAGTTAATGATAGTAAAGCAATCTTTGTTGTTTTAGAAACGTGCATAAAATTTCTATAATCTTTGACTATCTTAATTGCATGTATTATTAAGGTAATCGTTTTACTGTATATTTTAATAACATGTATTTAAATCAACAGTTTATTCTCTAACATATAATCAAATTATACTAGGGCAAAATATACCAGTAGTGGATTCCAGTTTTGTAGATTTTGCTTTCCAAAATAAGTGGCAAAACCAGAGGGGAAGAGCTTACTTAATCTGATTGCAGCCAGCAGTAGTATTCTGGACCAGGTCTGCCATGATGGAAGAGAAAGTGTGTGCTAAATAAGGGAATACATTTGATCTATATTCAGATCCATACTTAAGCACATGTCAAAAGGAAAAAATCATAAAGTCAAACATGAAAAGGAAAATCTTTCTCAAACAAGAATTGTAAGGTTTTGCTAATTTGTATTCACCAAAACAAAAACAAAACAAGACGAAACATAGGTAATATGTATGGAAATTGATTCTGTGAGAGCAGAGGAAGGGAGAAAAATATGGATTCTGCTGAATTTATCACTGAGAATCTACACACCAGAGATTATAAATTAATTGTGCTTACTTAATAAACTGCGTATAGTATTATTTCTTCAGTTAGTTGCCTAAAATCTGGACTTAACATTTCAGTCACTAAATGAAGTTAAAATGATAGAAATTCATTGGAATAACATAAACAGAAGTATTAGAATAATGCGTTGGAATAGCATTCAATGAAAACATCGCACATAGTTACTTGTAACTCACTTGCCCACCACCCATCGTTCCAGTTATAAGGTACCAGAATTACTTATTTTGATGAAGAATTGAGGAATACTTTGGTGAAGGGGGAGCCAGTATATCTGAAAGATTATTGTGGCCGTTATTCCATTTCCAACCAGAAATTTGGTTTGTATGGGCTGGCTTTGAAATGGGCTCACTTATTTTAATGAGGATAATTGTATTGTAGGGTGGAAGAGGTCAAGTTGCAACAGCGTCTGCCAGAGAAAAGGTGAGTGACAATGATCATTATGATAGGCAGAAGGTCTAAACTGTTAATTAGAGCAACCCGACCCACAGTGGCCTTTGACAACAGCAAATACATTGTCAGGTCGTTGGAAGAAAATAAATGACCTGTCATACAAAGTCCTGCTTAATGAGTATTAGAAAATAAAGATCTAGGTCTGGTGAATTAAAATCTAACAAGAGACTTGACTAGCCAAAATAAGATTTACTGGACTTAAATAAACTCCTGTACTTACATCAATTGAAAATCCCAGAGCTCATTGAATAAAAGTGAAGAAAAATTGCCAATGAATTTCATAATACATCACAAGAATGTGCCCAAATAAATTCCCCCAAGATTACCAGCAGCTAGATACTCTCTATTGGGCAAATATAAAGAGAAAAAGAGAAAAGTACAATTTTCGTAGGAATTATTGGACACTGGACCCAAGGTAATGCTCTTACCTGAAATCAAAATATTTTCTTCATCAGGGTGGGCTTCTAAACATCAAGTAATCAAGTTTTTACTCACTTAAATCTTCTAGTGTCCCCAGCCAGTGCACAAAGTCAGTTCGTTTTAAGGTGTACAGTGATAGCAGTTACATTCAGTACCAGGCACCTAATCTAGGTCTTGAGAATTTGCTTGCCAATATTTATTAAAAAAAGAAAACCCGTCGAAGTTTTTTATCATCAAGACTAACATAAATCTACAGATTGAACTGAGAAAAATAGATGTTTTGACAACACTGTGTCTCCCAACCCATGGCATGGCCTTTTGCTCCATTTATGTTCATCTTTAGTTTCTGTTAGTAAATTTCAATAGTTTTTTACATACAGATCTTGCACATATTTCAATAAATGTATGCCTAAATATTTTGATTATTTTTGCTCTAGTATGATGGTGTCTCTTTTTTCAGTTACTCATTGTTATTATATAACTTTGTATCTGATTTTTGTGTATTAACACATGTTCTGTACTAGCTAAGATCATTAGTACAATGGTATATAGAAGGAATACATGTGGACAGCCTTTCCTTTTTCAGATACTGTTGGGAAAACATTTAGTCTTGAACTGTTTGCTTAGGCATAATTTTTGTTTGGGGTTGGCATCTATTTTCTTTATTTTAGACCATCTGGAATCAGTTCTAACGTATCTCTACTTTTATGAGATGTCTTATTATAAAATTGAATTGATTAGGATAATATTTTTCTGAGTTAAGATATGTTTTTATAATTGTGTTAATATAATGAATTAATTAATAACAAATATTAAACCAACCTTATATTTATGAAATAAATATATTTGACAAGCTTTACTTTTCTTTTCTATTTTTTTAAAATGTGCAAATCACCACTGTAAATATGAATTTATATTGATAAAGCAATGTATTTTTGTAAGCCTGAATTAACAAATGTGATAAAGTATAATAAATTTAAGTGTTGTTGGTAAATATAGAAAATAAGCATACTTATTCTTCCAGAGTGCTATTGCTAGTCCAAAAAGAGATAATTAGTGATATCAATGCAGATTGATTCTTGAGCTCATTCATTCAAAAAACAAACAAAGAAACTCCACAGTGATTGGATTAAAGCAAATGATATAATCCTCCAAATTAGAGAAATGTAAGCACTATGGATATTTTGAAATCGTTGAATGATACTTCATAATTATAAGCAATGGAATTTATGTAAGAAGACAAAATTTAAGTGTTAACTCATTTATGTCTAGTGTTCCATTATTGGAATGCTAAGCTTGTGGGAGTTATTTATATCCGACTGCTCAAGGTCATCACCAAGTTCTGATTTTTCACACAAAAAAATGTGCAACCTCTGGCATAAATGGGTTAATAGAGTTTGAAAAGACCTGTGCATGAATATACGATATACAACATATTTTATTGCACACATAGAAAAAAAACAGAATAGTCTCAAACATTTATAAAAAATTATTCTATTATCTTTATTTCCTCACATTATACATAATATCTGGCCGAAACATTCATTAAACATAAGAGACATATTTGAATGAGATGACTTAAAATATAGAATTGTTGGTGTACCTGAAAATCACTTTGGATTTCACTTAAAGTACAGTTAAAATATTGTTTCTTTTAATACAGAACAGTGTGACATGTTGATTTAAATCTTCTTTAGTATCAAATATGACCATAAACTTATTGATGGGTATTTTGGTCCAGGTGTCTGAATGCTAATTATTGTTCTACATCACCTAATTTTATTTTCGTAGCTATACATATAAGAAATTATGCCGGAAAAACAAAAAAGTCAAGCTGAAAAACCTGTTGGTTCAATAGCAATGAGACCTAATGGACGTGAGAATGTTTAGAGGACAGCCAATCAACATCCCAAAACATAAAACCAAAAACATCATATTCCCAAATGTAGAAATTCTAAAAGATCAAAATTTTTAGCCTAAACCCTTTCAAATTGCAATCCTGAAAGACCAAAATTTCAGAAGTATAATTCTGGAAAAATAATTTTTAAAATTCTTTAAAGATATTTGTTTACATTCTTAAAGGTGACTTGCTGGAGAAACATGGAAAAATATGACAGAGCACTTCATAGGCCACTATACACAATAAAATAACATGCATATTTTTGCAAGGATAAATACTGTGTATCTCAACAACTATGTGGAAATCCATTCCCCACATGCACATTTATAGACCACAGCACTGGTGATCAAACTGCTACACCTTTGTATATATGAATTCTTATCCTACAATGTGCATAATTATTTTTAAACTAGTAATTTAGCTAGCTTCTCCAGGCAATTGTAGCTTTAGTTCATTGAAAGCTCCTGATACGTCATCAGTTAAAGGAATGTCAATGCAGGCAAATGGCACACTTTTAAATGGAAGTTTTCATGTTGCGATATTGTATGGCTAATCCCCACCGGAATTTTTTTGCCAAATGCACTAGGCTGAATGGTAAAAAAGACATTTTATTGAAAATACATTGAAATTCACTTTTGGAATCCTTGATTGCACCTGATTCCAAATCTATCATGGCCTGGAGATTCCATTGAAATCCATTTTCTTCTACATAAAAACAATAACAAAGTAATCTTTCCACCTAAGATGATGCAACTATTCTATGATTGTGATTTTTTGGAATTTAGACATTAGTAATTTTAGACTTTAGAAATTTAGACTTTAGGAATTTGACCTTTAGGGATTTCAACATTTGGAAATATGGCATTGGGGACTGTCTTTGGAGATTATGATCCAAACCCTTTTGAGAGAATCTAAATGTCAATCTAGAAAAGATAGTTTATTAAAGACCATTTAAGAGAGAGGAAAACTTTGAAGAAAAATAAAAGCAGAATCGTTGAGTACTATTGACAAAGGCCATCACCTTCCAGAGCTGCTAAACCCTGGAGCCTGTGTTCATAGAGAGGGAAAGATAGAATACACACAGAGAAATTGAATTTGCTAATCTAAACTCACTCCACAATATAAAACATGTTACTATGCAGAACTCTGATGTTATAGGTTAAATTGTGTTCCCAAAAAGATGTTGAAATTGTAACCCTAGTACCTGTAAAGGAACCTTACTGCAAATGGTCTTTGCAGATGTTGAAATTCATATAAGGCCATTAGAGTGGACCCTAATCCAATATGACCAGTGTCATTATAAAAAAGGGGAAATTTGGACACAGGGATAGACAAAACATAAAGATCCAGAAATAATACCACGTGTAATCCAGGAAATGCCCAAAGCTACCAGAAGCTAAGGGAGAGGGAGAAGAACAGAATATTCCACACTACCTTTAGAAAGAAAAAAAACAAATCTCTATTGGCACCTCAATTTCCATAATCATAAAACAATAAATTTCTTTTGAAGCCACCCTGTCTGTGATGCTATGCTGCAGCAGCCCCAGGAACTAATATATCCAAGATAAAAAATTGGGAAGTAGCAGCTTAAAATGTCTTTTAGCCACAAGTAACAGAACATCTGAATGCTAATTGCTTACATTTATTTTGCTCACTTAAAAATGTTTTAGAGGCCAGCAGCAACTCAATGTTGTGCAACAACTCACTGAAGAAATCAATATTCAAGACACTCCTATCATTAAACTCTACCATTCTTAGTGTTGAGACAGTCACCTGCCTCATGGTGAGAATGACATGCTGTCGATCAGGCTGTCATGCAAGATGAGAGGATATCACAATAAACCATATTAGTCCCTTTTATCTAGAAAATAGTAGAATGCATATTATGACTCATTGCCTATAGCTCTGTCATATTGTTTCACTACCTGCTAAGGAGAGTGAGAAAGCAATTATTTAGGTATTTTAGTCTCTAAAGTAGAGCCTGACCAAAGACAAATTGCTGGGGAATAGAATTTGGATAACAAGCCTCAATGTCTGCCAGATGCACTTATGCAGTGGTTATATATTTTGAGTGTTAATGTTAGGTCATTTGCAGAGCACTCAGAGCTTAAGCCATCATTTCTAGGCACAGCAACATCCAGAATCCAGCGACAAAAAACAAAAAACAAAAAACAAAAAAACCCCGTTGGGCCCAGATTGGCACACCCCACGAGTAGACAGTGGCCATCAACCATCAACCACTTGAGTTTTTCAGATTCCTCCTTTGCTTTCACACATCTGCACTTCCCTGGGAAATTCTGTTTTGCATGGCTATCTATAAGCGACATAAGAAAGGCATCTGATTAACAATCACTAATTTGTTCTTCAGATGCTTCTTATATGAACAGCCTAACTCCATGTGTTTTCCCTGGAAGGTGAGGAAGAGCAAGAATTTATTAATATTTGCCAGGTGGTAGAAATAAAATATCATCCACCAAGATGTTTCCTTGCCAAATAAAAACATTGTAGTTATTATTCATGGATATAATATTAAAATATATTATTCATCCAGCATGTTTTTAATTTGCATATTTAACTTTACTTATTTGCAGTTATTTTTACATTTAACTTTACTTAATGAGAGGTAGTTGTTACAAATATAATTAACGCTAGAGAATTCTTATCAAGTATCTACAGTAGTTCTTATAATGGTGGTTAATTCTTCCATTAGTCTACTAAAATAATAATATTCCTTAATTCTTACTTTATGAAGAGCTAAGTAAATATTTTAAAATATACATATTCAATAATAAAGTATGATTTAATTAAATAACAATAAGGGTTACTTCCTGATTGATGTTTTGCAAACGGGTAGAGAAGATAAATCTAGAATGCAAAAAATTAAGAACATGCAAGACCAGGTTTTAATTCATTTCTATAATTTTTAAATAAACAAGAAAATATGTATTGATTAACAGAAAATATGTATTCAAAATACCCTCAATGTAGTCAAGTTACACTGTTATGTCTAAAACATCACATTGAGGATATCACAATATTGTGATCTTACTTGATTATAACTTGAGTTGATTGAGGTGCAGTCTCTAAACCAAATACTCACGGAGTTCCTCTCACCTCTCCTGGTTGATGCCAACTAAAATAGAATGCTATAGTATTACTTAAAAATTGCTTTCAGATTTGGTTAGAGAATTGTAAAGCAAAATCAGGTTAAACATATAGAGGTGTCTCTTCTGTCTCACATAAAAATCAATCTATTTTAGCTAGTCCATAGCCATTGTGGTAGCTCCAGGACCACATATCTTTTTGCTCCGTAATTAGTGGCATGTAGCTCCAGGCCCATCCAGCTTGCTCACGTCCTAGAAGCAGGAGGGAGAAGAGGGCAAGGAAAACAGGTGCACCTCTCAACAGAGCCAGCCAGTTTTAAAGAGAGTTTAAAAAATCTTCTCTAAAATCCCCATGCAATGCCTTTTGCTCACATCTTACCAGGCACTGCTAGTTGCAAATAGCTTAGAAAATAGTCTTTAAGTTTTGTAAAATGGTGTTCTGAATAAATGTAGGGTTCTGTTACTAAAAAAGAATGAGAAATAGGTATAGGAATCACATTATTCTTACTATTAGAAAAGGCAAGCAGAGTAGAAGATGTGTATTTATACACATAGTATATTTAGAATATATAGTTTTCTTGAAACAGTTTTGTTGAAATCTTCAGGGGCATTGTAGAGAAAAGAAAATTACTCCGTGATATATGCTTGGAAGTGGTTAAAACAAGTGCAGTATTTAAGACCATCAGATATGATTGTGCGGATACAAGGGACTAAGAAAACTGACTTTGGTTCATACTGTGGGACTTCATAATGGAGATTCCAGAAAACAAGACTACTGTGGAAATATACCGAAGGTGGCTATGTTTGTTTGATCATAAGGTAGGTAATTAGACCAGATGTCTATTTCAACTCCTTATATTTATTATTTTATTACATATTATATAACACAAGATTCATGTGTGGTTTAAGTAGAAGGGCAATTTGGTGTCTATGGGTCTTCTTACACAAATATATCAGTAAATGTTTACTGAATTTAAAAAATAACCTCTTATAGTACTTTATAGAATAATACATTTTACATGGAAATGGGGGAAGGAATGCAATAGTGGCTGGTGAAATTACATTGAAAGTGAGAAACATTATTATAACAACTTGATTTCTAATTTTTATACAAACACCTTAACCTCTGATTTAAATATTTTTATTTTATTGCAATACTGTACATCATATGAAAAATTACTACTATTTTATATTTATAAATTTTATTTGCATTGTTTTGGTGTTTATTTTTCAGAAAACAGATACCCATATAAAGTGCTGCTGAAGTTTACATTATTTGTTGAGACACAAATTCAGTCAGTAAGCACGTTTTGTGCATTTCAATTTTTCAAGGTCCTGAATCAATGCAGTAAAACGTGTCCACCCCATATGTGATCATCTTTACTAGAACATTCATGATTATTCTAAAAGCAGGCACTATCTATAAAATTGCCTTATTGTGGGCTTACCAAAATTCACAGTATACCTTCTACAATAACAAATAATATTCTAATGATTTCAAAATATATACTTTTTGGGAAATAAGAACACATACCATTATGAATAACTTAAATAACTTTAAATATGTCAAAAATGTTTGAAAACATCAAATGTACCTCTGAAAAGCAAAAATAAATTGAACTGAGACCAACCTCACCCTGATACCAAAGCCTGGTAGAGACTCAAGTGAAAAAGAAACTTCCAGGCCAATATCCATGATGAACATTGATGCAAAAATCTTAAATAAAATACTAGCAAACTGAATGCAAAATGGAAAAGTTTATCCATTATGATCAAGTGGGCTTAATCCCAGGGATGCAAGACTGGTTCAACATACACAAATCTATAAATGTAATCTGTCACATAAACAGAACCAAAGACAAAAACCACATGATTATCTAATTAGATGCAGAGAAGGCCTTCAACAAATTTCAACAGCCCTTTATGCTAAAATCTCTTAATAAACATATCTTAATAAAAATCTCTTAATAAATATATCTCAATAAAGATATCAGTGAAACATATCTCAAAATAATAAAAGTCATTTATGACAAACCCACAGGCCAATATCATACTGAATGGGCAAAAACAGAAAGCATTCCCTGTGAAAACTGGCACTAGACAAGGGTGCCCTCTCTCAACATTTCTATTCAACATAGTATGGGAATTTCTAGCCTAAACAATCAGGTAAGAAAAAAAAAAGTATTCAAATAGAAAGAGAGGATGTCAAGTTGTCCCGGTTTGCAGATGACATGATTGTATATTTAGAAAACCCCATTGACTCAGCCTCAAATCTCCTTGAATTGACGAGCAACTTCATCAAGGTCTCAGGATACAAAATCAATGTGCAAAAATCACAAGCATTTCTGTACACCAATAACAGACAAACAGAAAGCGAAATCATGAGGGAACTCCCATTCACAGTTGTTGCAAAGAGAATAAAATACCTAGAAATACAACAAACAAAGGATGTAAAGGACCTCTTTAAGGAGAACTACAAGCCATTGCTCAAGGAAATAAGAGAGGACACAAACAGATGTAAAAACATTCCATGCTCATCTTTAGGAAGAATCAATATCATGAAAATGATCATATTGCCCAAAGTAATTTACAGATTCGATGCTATCCCCATCAAGCTACCATTGACCTTCTTCACAGAACTGGAAAAAAAAAACATGTAAATCTTCATAGGGAACCAAAAAAAGAGCCCATATAGCCAAGACAATCCTAACCAAAAAGAACAAAGCTGGAGGCATCATGCTACCTGGCTTCAAACTATACCACAAGGCTACAGTAATCAAAACAGATATATAGACCAATGGAACAGAACAGAGGCTTTAGAAGTAATGGCAACCACCTACAACCATCTGATCTTTGACAAACCTGACAAAAGCAAGCAATAGGAAAAGGATTCCCTATATAATAAATGGTGTTGGGAAAACTGGCTAGCCATATGCAGAAAGCTGAAACTGTACTCCTTTCTTATACTTTATACAAAAATTAACTCCAGATGGATTAACGTTTTAAACATAAGACCTAACACCATAAAAACCCTATAAGAAAACACAGGCAATACCATTCAGGACACAGACATGGGCAAGGACTTCTTGACTCAAACACTAAAAGCAATGGCAATGAAAGCCAAAATAGACAAATGGGATCTAATTAAACTTAAGAGCATCTGCACAGCAAAATAAACAGTCATTAGAGTGAACCCAACAGAATGGGAAAAAGTTTTTGCAATCTACTCATCTGACAAAGGGCTAACATCCATAATCTACAAATAACTAAAACAAATATACAAGAAAAAAATCAAACAACACCATCAAAAAGTGAGCAAAACTATGAACAGACACTTTTCAGAAGAAGACATTTATGAAGCCAACAAACATAGGAAAAAATGCTCACTATCACTGTTAATTAGAGAAATGCAGATTGAAACCACACTGAGATACCATCTCATGCCAGTTAGAATGGCAATCATTAAAAAATCTGGAGACAACAGATGGTGGAAAGGATGTGGAGAAATAGGAACACTTTTACACTGTTGGTGGTAGTGTAAATTAGTGCAACCATTGTGGAAGACAGTGTGGTGATTCCTCAAGGATCTAAAAATAGAAATATCATTTGACTCAGCAATCCTGTTACTGGGTATATACCCAAAAGATTACAAATCATTCTATAATAAAGACACATGCACATGTATGTTCATTGTGTCACTGTTTTCAATAGCAAGGACTTGAAATCAACCCAAATGCCCATCAATGATAGACTGGATAAAGAAAATGTGGCACGTATATACCATAGAATAATATGCAGCCATAAAAAAGGATGAGTTCATGTCCTTTGCAGGGACATGGATGAAGCTGGAAACCATCATTTTCAGCAAACTGACACAAGAACAGAAAACCAAATGCCACATATTCTCACTCATAAGTGGCTGTTGAACAAGGAGAACACATGGACACAGGGAGAAACATCACACCCTGGGTTCTGTTGGTGGTTGGAGAGCTAGGGAAGGGATATCAGGGAGTGGAGATATTGGGGGGGCTAACCTTAGGAGAAATACCTAATGTAGGTGGCAGTGGGATGGATGCAGCAAACCACCATGGCATGTATATACCTATGTAACAATCTTGCAACATATGCATATGTACCCCAGAACTTAAAGTAATATAAATTTTTAAAAAAGAGGGATTATTTCAGTGTCAGAAAGACCCGTGAATTTTTCTGTCAAAACACAACAAAAACAAATGCAATTCTTTTAAATAAGAAAAAATAAAACTCTTTTAAAAAATAAAAATAAATTGAACTAATTTTTTTTTACAAAGTTAGATTTTAGAATGTAAAATTTCATACATATTAATGGTAAGAAGCATATATGATAGTGGTTTGGAAATAGTCTATTTCACCTCTATGTTTGTTAGGAGACTGTATTTGATGATGTCTTTACTAGTTCTACTGTGGATTCCTCCCCAAGAAATTAAAATAAGGAAAATGTTAACAATGCCTTCTTTTCCATACAATTGAACATGCTTTTGACTTTCGTATTTCCAGTAGTTACTTTTTTATAACCATTCCCCAATGTACTACATTTTATTGTTATTTCCTTCGCTCTAACTTGCTTCTTTCATTGGAATTTTATTGTTTGCTTGTTTTTGAACCTATGGAGTCACACATAAAGAGTTATATGTTTTATTGAATTTATGTTTGGAGTGGCTAAGAGACTATCAGCAATTCTAAAGAAATGATCATTTGGAGTATATAATGATATATTACTTTTGCATAAAAAAAGAAGAAAATTCAGCCTACTCTACCATTCCCACCACATGCATATTAAAGAAAAATTTGCTTTATAAGTTTTCAAAGGAAAATGACTGTTTACTTGAGCCACAAAATCTAAGAAAAAGAAATATTGTTCCCAAGATAAAACTGAGTCAACAATATAATATAAAAAGCTACTTTTACATGAAATTCACATTTTAAAAAATATTCCTCTGTCTCCAGGATTTTGTCTAATCATGTCCCTGTGGACACAGTGATATATAATGTGACTCCTTCTTCACAGCCTGGATACAATAACCAGTTTTCTTCCTTATTCTCTGCCATAAATACAAAAATGAAATGCTACTTGTGGTTCTAATGTATTCCCCATTTATTTTTAAGCAGGAAAAAAAAATGTTAAAATATGTCAATCAACTCTTATCACAATGTGCCTTGTTTTCCTTATCCTAAATTACAGGAGTTTTTCTTTTTCATAAAACTTTATAAAAAAAATAAATGTTATTCTATACTAAAAAATGGAATCACAATAACGATTTAGAATACTACAAGAATCCAAGAAACATTTGACAATAAGGTAGTATCAAATTTTTTTCTGAGCTTAATGGAAATATTTTTAAATATCAAAAACTTCCAGCCTACTGTGTACCCTGCAAAAGGAGCCTCAGTGAGAAAATACATCTCTAAAGCAGAAAAGTCATGTAAAACCAGTTAAGATTACAACCTCAAGTTATCCATACTTGAAACACAGTTTTAACAACATACAACTTCAGAGACATCTGAGAGTAAATTAGCATATAATTGAAAAAGAATAGATGTTATATGCCCATTAAAATTATCCTAAGGAATTATTATATTCAATGATAAAAATAAACATCACTGTCCTTAGAAATGACAAAAATAATAATTCTAAATTAACTGATTTTATTTATCAATTTTCACAATGCTGTAAAGGACTGTCTGGGACTGGGTAACTTATAAAGGAAAGAGGTTTAATTGATTCACAGTTCTGCATGACTGGGGAGGCCTTAGGACACTTATGGTGGAAGGTGAAGAGGAAGCAAGGGACCTTCTTCACAAGGCAGCAAAAAGGAGAATTGAATGCAGGAGGAACTGCCACACATTTATAAAACCATCAGATCTCATGAGAATTCACTCATTATGATAAGAACAGCATAGAGGAAACCACCCCTTGATTCAATTACCTCCACCTGGTCTCTCTCTTGACACATGGGGGCTATGGGAATTAAAATTCAAGAAGAGAGTTTGGGTGTGGACACAGCCAAACCATATCATGATCCAAAACCTTTTAAATAATTTAAAAATTCAAACCCAGACTCAATGGTAATAGCAGAGATATTTCAGATTTCAGATAACATGGTTTATATCACTCTCTCAACCAAAGTGATAAATACAAGAGTATTCTAATCTAGGACAGCTGTTAAAGACACCCAGCTTAAAATCTAAATTCTCTCCATTTTCCATTTTTTCAAGGGTAATGTCTGTGTTGTGAATATTTTTTAATAAATTCAAGAATGTCTTGTAATTGTTCATTTTCTATTAGTTTTGCTTATTAATCATTTTATTCTACACCGATAAAGGGGTCTATCTGAAGAAAGCTAAAATTGATAGTTATTGATATAATATAATGTAACATTTGTTATTGATAAGTTGAAAATAGGCCTTTCTGGGTTCCTCTTCCATAGGAGTTCATTGTACCTCCTTTTTCATTTCTGTGTAATTTTCTTTGTTCCAATTACATTAGAGACTTCATAGAGACAGTTGTTATGGGCTGAATTGTGTCCCTCTAAAATTTATATCTTGAAGTCCCAATGACAGTACCTAAAAATATTATTGCTTTCAGAGATGAGGTCTTTAAAGAGGCCATCACTATAAAATAATATTATTACGGTGGTCCTTAATCCAATATGGCAGCTATCCTTAGAAGAAGAGGAAATTAGGACATAGACAAACACAGAGGGTAAACAGTGTGAAGACACAATGAAAAGATCGTCATGTATAAGTGAAGCAGGGGGTCCTCAAAAGCAATGACCTTGCATATACCATAAGCTTGGACACCTAGACTCCAAAACTATTAGGAAAATAATTTCTGTCATTTAATCTGCTCAGTTTATGGTATTTTATTATGACAGGCCAAGTAAACAAATAAACCAAATTATGTGCTTCATACTTCAAATATCAACCAAAAATGTGAGTCTATAAAACTCTATCAATATCTATCTCTATATATCAATCATTTTAGTAGAACTCATTAGTAATCTCATGTGTACTTAATGTATTTACTTACTTTCTTATCCAATTCCAGATGTATTTCTAATGTAAGATAAGATTGTGCATACACTATATATTATATGACACATAATACCTTTATACAGTCTATGACAGCACCTGTAGTAAATCACATTACTATATCTACCTAGAAACCTATATATAGTCACACTAAATGGGATTAAAGAATATTAATCCTCATCAATATAAGTGTTCAGTGAGAGTCACAAAATCTTCTGGGTTTTCAAAGCTTTGGGAGGATTCTCAAAATTCATATTGTTAACCTGACTGTGGGAAAAACACTGTTGGGAATCTGGTGTTAGTTAGCAACTTCCTGAATAAGAAATATTCAAGGTTTAAATCATATCTGTCATTCTCTGCACTGTGTTATCACCCATTTGTCATCACACCATGGGGTCTTGTTCATCGCCAACTCTTGATCTTCCTTAAAGCCAATATTGGACAGAGTCTTTGTTGAATAAAAATGAATGTACTAATTTTACAGAATACTTGTGTTAAATTTACCAAAATTGAGGTTTTAAATAACCACATAGTTATAATGCAAGATTTGTGATCCACAGAAAACTGTGGAAGATGAATATCTGGTAAGAGGTGGTTTCTGTCATAGTAGGGTAACTGGAAATTCCTGGTCAACTTAGTGTCTTTAGTGTAAGATTTCTAAAGGTACGGACTAGTAGCAAAGTTATTTCATAGATTTCTAAACTACATAATCAGCAAGTTTGTAAAAACTAACCCATCAGAAATTTTTGCATCACCATTTCATTAGTGATTATATCACCATTTCGTTAGTCACTAGAGCTGTAAATGTCAGTTATCAAGACATGACACTGTAGCTATTTTTTTTCCTATGAGCTTCCCTAGAGATCTACCCAATGCTAAACTCAGGCTTATTTCTGTCCCGCAGAAGTATATTTTTTTGCAGGATAGAACTAAGGAGATAGGGAAGTGGGGAGAGGGAAGGTGTTGCACAATATTCTGTAACTTGAAAGATAAGGAAATTGCAAGTTTGAGTGTTATCTCAAAACACATTGCTCTGTCTCCCAAAATAAAATCTAAGAACATACCACTGAACATTCTTATCGAGACACAGAAACCATTATTATTAGCTAGTCATCCCACGTCCATTTCTATGTGGGTTACATATACTACATTTGATTACCTTTCATATACAGACTATTTTGTGAATCTACATGAGAGAAAACTATCTACAGATAAATAAATGTTGATAAACAATTAATCGTAAGGTGCATCATAATTTCAGATATGTTAAAATATAAACAGATAAGCATCTGATTTTAATAACTTAATTGAAAATGTGATGCTTTTATGACAAACGTGGTTTGGGACATATCTAATCAATAAATCTGACAGAAAATCCAATTTTATTCTTGTATCTTGACTCAGAAATTAATCTTATTTCAGACCTCTAAGGTCTTTTTCATTCCACAGAAGAAGTCAAGAACTATATCCCTCAAACTTCTCTCTTCATAGTGCCCCAGGTTAGAGTTTGCCAGTGAGAATTACTAACAGGGGCTGCACACAGGAGAAAGACAAATGCAAGCATCCATTTCGCTGTGTCCAGAAAGGATCAGCAAAGGACAGAAGGGTTGTCATTGGTCATCAGATTTAGCATAAGAAACAATAAAATAGGTGGACCTATGCAATATGCTTAATCAATAAATTATATTGTTAAGTATAAAATATAAGGCACACAATATAGTCTATAACATAAAACAATATATGTAAACTGAAAATAACTGCTTATGCAAACTAACTCCATTTGGAAAAAGCAGGTTGTGCAGAAAAGTAAAACTAGACTTCTATTTTATACCACATAAAAATAAGTACGTCCCAATCTTTGTACAACATTTAGTATGTTTCCAGTGTGGAAGCTATTTGCATTTTATATGACAAATTATTAATTTCTATAGTAAATAAGGGGAATCTATAAGCTAAGGAGAAAATATCCAAGATCTAATATAAAAATGAGCCTAAAAAATAGGTGGAGAGAATTCAGAGAAAGAAATATGAAGGGCTCAAAGTACTCTAAAATATTTTAAATCTCATTCATAAAATGATATATCATTTTTTTAAAAAAAAAGAAAAATAACATTGTTTCCCTTTTTCTTTTTAAGACAACCCAGAAGAATCTGTGGAAAAAAAATAATCAACATTCTATTGAAAGACACCAATGATCCTTTGCTCGTGTTAAAGCCATTCATGATTTCTCCTGACACAAGGAACAATCTCTAGAGTCATCAAGTTTTTTCTTTAAAGGTGCAGAGTAAACATTTCAGGATTTTCTAGCCATATGATCTCTGTGGCAACTACACAGCTGTGCTGTCATAGTGTGAAAGAAGCTGTAGACAATACAGACATAAAGGAGCATGGCTGTTTTCTAATAAAATGTTATTTACCAAAACGCAAGTGTCAGGTGAGATTTAGCCAAGGAGCTGTACTTCGTTGACTCCGATCTATAGCATTTTCCTACAACACATTACTGAACAACATGTTAAAGTTACGCCTACATTGGGCCACCAAGCAGCTTCATATGGTACATTTAAACATTCATGACACCCTTTTGAAATCACTCACCAGAATTCTGTATATCTCTGCTTAAAACATTAAAGAAATATCAGTGACCACATTGAATGTGTAAGTAAACAATTTCAGTCATATAATCAAACTTATAATATCATTGGAATTACATAAAAATAGGCACAATTGGGTTCCAATTAAATTAACTAATCTTGTCCTATTCTTAGAATTTTATTGTATTAATTTCATTAATTATGACCAAATATCATACATTTTACTTGTTATTCTTCAACCTTTTATAACATTCCTGCATTCTACAGCCTAACTTGCTTCTTTTTAACTTTCTAAATTTCCAATTATGTTTCAAATATTATATTTTATTTGTATTTTTTAATGAGAGAAGCCTAATTTGACTCTTACTTTTTACTGGGAATACAGGCTGAATCAAAAGTCTACCTTCCAGACAGAATTTTTGTAACATAGACCTGTTGAGAAACAATACTCTTTGAGAGAGAATGGCTTTCAAATTCATTGGCATTCTGCATGTGATTCGGGAGCTGAGGCTACCAGACCACGAGTATGTGAATAATGGACATTTCAGTGATCTGAAAATCCAATGAATTAAAGTTTTAAGTGATAAAGCAGAGACTCGTTGAGCTTAACCCACACTAAGCCAGGGAAATGTGCTTTTTAATATGTATATTTAGATCCAAAGTTCTTTAATGTATATTTTAAACTATTTTTCACCATAATCCTGTGAGTTAGTCAAAGCAGCACTATTTTTCTATTTTAAAAATATCATATTCATATTTCAGAACTTGAAAATCACAAGGCTAGCAAGTAGCAAAGCTGATATATAAATACACACATTCTGCAAAACATTACTGATGGTGTTATGATTTGAGCCCACCACAATTCTTATCTGCTTCTTTACTGGTGTGGAGAAATTTTAGAACATTTTCAGTTATCTAACTGATGTTAAAATAAACTTTAACATTTTTACAGAATATTGTATTTCATGTTAACTTTCAGGCAGGGGGCTCTCTCTAAAAAGTTGGAAGAAATGAAGGCAGCTCATTTGTTCACTCAGATTCCAAAGCAATATCCATGAACTTAAAGATATCATCTGAGCATCTGTATCTACTTGAAGTAAAATGATCTTTGCACATAGTGTCAGCTCCCAGATATAACATATAAATTGAATAACATGTGTGATTCTTCATAAAAAGACTATATAGCTCTAAAAAAAACTCCTAGAAAGATATAATAAAAATAAGATCATATTATATAATGTAAAAAGCCAAAAAATGGTAAGTCAAACAGAATACATATATAAAAATCATGAAAACAAAATGCTAGCTTTAGTTTTTTAAATATCGAATATAATTTTATAGGGGTCATGCCATACATATTTGTTTAGTGATAAATAAAATAAGAGATATCTGCCATTTCATGTTAACTGGAGGCTATAACACCAAGAAGTACGAATTCTGGGAGAAAATGAGAGGGAAGGAAAGAAGGAAGGAAGGAAAGAAAGAAGGAAGAAAGGAAGGAAGGAGGGAGGGAAGGAAGGGGAAGGGAGGAGGGGGGAGGGAGGGAGGGGGGAGGACAGGAAGGAGGGAAGGAAGAGAGGGAGGGAGAGAAGCGGCAGAGGGAGGAGGGAGGGAGGGAAAGAAGGAAAACATTTCTAGAAAAAATATTGTAAGGGATATAACACAATGCCCAAAAGGAAAGGTAGCCTTAATTTCTTAGGCTTTTTATGTTTTTATACAGTTCACTCTTGAACAACACAGGTTTGAACTCCATGGGTCCACTTATAAGTGGATTGTTTTCAATAAACATATTGGAAAAATTTTTTGAAGATTTGCAGCAGTTAGACAAAACTCATAGATGAAGCATGAAGCCAAGAAATACCAGAAGAAGAAAAAGTTAGGTATCTCAAAAATGTATAAAATACAGGTAGATATTAGTCTATTTTATAAAAAGATCTATAACAAGTTAAAATTAACAAAATTTACATACACAAACATAGACTGTACGTGGCACTATTAACAGTCAAGAGAAACGTAAACAAGCATGAAAATGCAGTATTAGGTCCAGTGCGGGTGGCTCACACCTATAATTCTAGAACTTTGGGAAGCCGAGGTGGGCAGATCAAGTGAGGTCTGGAATTTCAGACAGTCTCACAACATGCTGAAACCATTTCTCTACTAAAAATCGAAAAGTTAGCCAGGCATGATAGAACATGCTTGCAAACCCAGATACTTGGGAGGCTGAGGCAGGAGAACTGCTTGAACCCTGGAGGCTGAGGCTGCAGTGAGCCGAGATAGAGCCACTGCGCTGCATGCAGCGTGGGTGACAGAGCCAGTCTCCCGCCCCTCCGCAAAAAAAAGACAGTATTAAATCTTAAATGCATATAATTAACTGCAGTCCACACTTTGTAATTTTCCTGTTGTTATTGTAGTGAGCTGGAGTATTGCAAGTATTCCCTTAAAGTGCTGTGTAAGCGAATCATCCCTCCAGTAAACTGCATAAGCAATAAAAAGTGATCCCTCATGGTTCTCATGTATTTTTCATCATGTTTTGTGCAACACTGTGAACCTTAAATAACACCATGGAATTCATGCAAAGTGCCACTAGTGACACTGGAAGTGCATCCAGCCAGGAGCGAAAAGTCATGACATTGCAAGAAGTTCTGAAACTGCACTTGCACATGATTTCAAGAAAAATGTAAAACAAGAATAGAAAACTTGTGAAGGTCTTGCTGCAGCTATGCCAGCAGGATATAAACCATACACTTTTTGTGAAATACCTTTTAATCTCATATTGAAAATGCAGCTTTCTAGTGGGTGCAGGATTGTTATAAGACAGGCATACCTATAAACTCTAATACAATTCAAGAAAATGTGAAGTCAATAAAGAAATGGGGATGGAGGCAGCAAACCACATTGCCGTGTATGTACCTATGCAACAATCCTGCATGTTCTTTGTACCCCAGAATCTAAAGTGCAATATATATATATATATATGAAGATGTGTAAAGAAAAAAGAAGGTGAAGAATCTAAATCTAGGGAAATGAATACCAGTAAAGGATGGCTTGATAATTTTAGAAAGAGGCTTGGCTTAAAAAATGTTAACAGGAGAAGCAGCTTCTACCAACCAGGAGGAAGAAGAGTCATTAAGAAAATCATTGAGAAGAAAGACTATCTGCCTGAACAGGTTTTTGATGCACATAAGAGTGTCCCATTATAGAAAAGAAAATGACATGAGGGACATTTATTAGGAAGAAAGAGAAGTGAACACAAAGATTTAATAGAAGAAGGGGTTGGCTCGCTCTGCTGTTTTGTGCAAATGCAGCGAGGTTTATGATCAGGATTGTCTGTATCTGTAAAACTGCTAAACCTTGAGCCTTCATGGGAAAAGATAAACATCAGCTGCTAGTCATTTGGCTGAAAAACAAGGAGGCCTGGACGATAAAATCTCTTTTTCTAGATTGGTTCCATTGAAGTCAGGACATACCTTGCTAATAAGTGACTTCCTTTTTAAAGTGTTTTGTGTTTTGCTTTTTTACTGGACAACGCTCCTGGCCACTCAGAACTCCATGAATTCCACATCAAAGGCACTGTAGTGGTCTAATTACACAATGTGTCCAATTCAGCCTGTAGATCAGTGGTCTTAAAGAACTTTATGGCTTATACACTATGGAAAGAATTGTCAATGCTATGGAAGAGAATCCTGGTAGCAGGAACATCATGAAAGTCTGGGAGGATTATACTACTGAAGATGCAATCATTATTATAGAAGAAAGCTGTGAAAGCCATCAAGCCCCAAATAGTAAATTCCTGCTGTTGAAAACTGTTCAGATACTGTGCATGACTTGACAGAATTTGCTATGAGTCAATCAAATACATTATGAAAGAGATTGTGGACACGGCAGAAAGGTGGGGGTGAAGGGTTTTGAAATACGGATCTTGGGTCAATTCAAAAATTAATGGACACCGCACCAGAGACATTAACAGAAGGCAACCGGCTGTAGATAAGTGCTTCAGAACCACTGCCAGATGATGAGGAAGGAGGCAGAGGAAACTGTGGCAGAAAATGAATTGTCTTTAGACAATCTGGTGGAAGAAAAATGATTATTCAAGACTGCTTCTGGCCTCCTTTCTGACATGGACCCTTCTATCATATAGGCACTGAAACTAAAAACAAATGGTGGGAGAAGGACTGGTATCATCTGGAAACATTTTTAGAGCAATGAAAATGTCAGACAGAAATTACAGCATACTTCCACAGTCACACTGAGTATGGCGGCCTCTCCTGCCTGTCCTTCTGTGTCTCCCACCTCTGCTACCCATGAGAGAGTAAGACGAGCCCCTCCTCTCCCTCCTGCTTCTCAGCCTACTCAACACGAAGACAGCGAGGATGAAGACCTTTATGATTGTCCACTTCCACTTAATAAATAATAAATACATTTTCTCTCCTTATGGTTTTTAAAATAACATTTTCTTTTCTCTAGCTTATTTTAGAAATAATTTACAATACATAAAACATACAAAATGTGTTCAATTACTATGTTAACAGTAATACTTCTGATCAGCAGTGGTCTATTAATCATTAGGTTTGGGGAGAGGCAAACGTTATACATGGACTTTCCACTGTGCAGTGCATCAGCGACCCTCACTCTCATGTTGTTTAAGAGTCAAATATATTTTCCATAATTCATATTCTTTTAAATTTTAAAAATCCATTTCAACTAAAAAGATGACATTATATTTTTCTCTGTCCTCAATGAACAGTTGAAGTGATGTAAGGACAATGATAAATAACTCAGAAAACAATTATACAGCTGACGTGAGCGCTGAGTACCACTTCTCCTATCATTGCTTTCCAACTGCTTTATGAGCTCCAGGGATCTGGTCAACCCTTTCAGCTTCCTTCCCTGGAGAAGGATGAGAACGAGTAATAGGACTGTAGGTTTCTAGGCTGTACTCCATCCAGCTCAGTCTAGCGAGATTCTGAATACAATTTTGTTTGAAGGGAAATTTGAACCCCACCTCCCCAAAAGTGTAAGGTTGTTATCCTCTACAGATCTGGTATAGCCGGTGACAAATGGAATTGGCTCCATCTCTGTAACTCTGAAAATAAATGCTATTTTTATTCCATTCTGTTGGCTTGTTTCCCATAAATTTAAAAGGACATAACAGCAACTTGCTTATTGTATTGATTTTACAACCTTGAAAGTGTTTTTAATCTGGGGAAAAGTAAACCTTTATTAACAAGTTGTCACTTTCACAGCAGATAATTCTAAGTTACAGGATTTCATTAAGAAAAGAAAACATCCCTTTCCAATAATGTGGAGTACTGGAAATGTTATTTGTTTAGCCTGTTAATTGGTAATTTTCTAAGGTATTGCATTTAAGGATTTTACTTGTTTACATTACATAATATTTTGAAGGTTATTTATATGAAGTTAATGTTCACCTATATCTGTGCATTGGAGGAGGAAAAAAGCAAATGATATCTTTCATCTTAATGTGGCAAGACAAATAGGATCACTTACAATAGAAATAAGAAAAACAGGTTGAGAAACATAAATAAATGATGTATTAAAAGTGTAACTTCAAATAAGCAAGTTAATTAATTCTGATTTTGATATAAGGTACTGGTGATCTAAGGAAAGCCTCCTTCATTTTAATATTTTTACTGTTTTTTCTACTCTAACCAGAACTCAATTAGAACAGACCTCTCTTAGTTCAAAGGTAACATGATTCATTGATGTTTTGCACCTGTATTTCAATTGCCCCGACTAGATGAAAAAAAGTGCTAAAGTCAGTGGTCCCAGAGTGGTACTAATTTAAAGAAACAAAACTTGTTCTTTCTTCTCATGGAAGGAGAATACCTCCCAGAACGGCTGAAATCCACTCCTATCATCAAACACAATTTCAGATACCAATGTGGCAGCTTCTGATAATGCTCCCTATCCCAGAATTGTGAAAAATGAGATTAGAATGATAGAATTTGATCCTGAACAAGTGTCTGTATCCCAAATCACAGTTGATAATAGGAGAGAACTGCAGTCTCACTCCGTGGTGTAAAAAAAAATTAATCCAACATACTGTTTCAGAGAGCACTTTTTGAAAATCATAAACTGATATTTTTATTTTCTTTCCATTGTGAAGCAGATACCTGGTCAGTCATTCCACATGATGTACCAGGGAAAGAGAGCAAATACCCCCTTGAAGCTGTGTATGGCATGCTAAGCAGAAGACAGCCTGTCGTCAGGGAGAAACTTACAGTGGCAGGAACAGCAGGCATGCAAACCCATCTTTTAAATCAACGTTCCTTGACAAAATTAGGTGAATTTGGAAGAAAAGCGGAAACATTAGGAAGTGATAGACCAAGAATCCCCCGTTCCCTTCAGCCCACTCCCATTCACACATGTACATTTTCTACCTTCTACCTACCCAAGACAGGTAAAGGAAAATTAAACTGGCCTTAAGCCTGACCTAATATGGTAGAAAGAGCACTTCATTTGTCTCCCAGGAATTTCCTATGGGCCCCATGTGGCTATGACCATTTCCAAGAGCGTCTCTCCACCAACCCCATGAAAGGACCATGAGGTGGCAGATGGTACTGATTGGCAAGCTCACAGGGAGGTTGCTGAAGCTGGATTTCAGCAATCTTGTAGTTAGGGCAGCAAGGCCAGAATTAGGAATATTTTCCAGGTCAGGAATGTCAACTATTCCCTTGGAGAGACAGATGACAAAAGAAAAACTGTGTGAAACGGACTGAATAAATTAATGGAATGGCCTGAGTTTATTGATCTAGATACCTTTTCTGCCCTACACATAGAAGAATAAATGGAATTACAAATAAGTAATCGGGCACATACAGTTATCATCTTTGTATGTGTGATTATAGTGTGTACATTAGTCACCACAGTGCAATGCTTTTTAAAGCTCTGCTGGCTGATAATCTTCCAGAAAATAAAATTATAAATTCTAGACAATCTGTGTGCCACTTGAGGATATGACAGATAGTAGAGAGATATTAAAACAATTCAAAGTACTAATAAAATATACATTTTGTGAATAAGAGGCTTGATTTCTAATACTTTGATTCCCACAAACCTGTTTTGTGAACCAACTCTGGCAACTTACAAGACTGCTACTATTTTTTATAACAGAAAAAGGTCAGATCTTTGATATAGTTTTTGAATAAAACAGAAGAAAAAGGTTCTTGGTGGCATCTCAATGTTCTTAATAGACTTTTGGCGTAGTTCTTTTAACCATGTCTATGGAAGAACATAATGGGATAATTCTTTTGTCAAAAAAAAAAAAAAAGAAAGAAAAAAAAAAGCTGTGACTGTGTAAAAGTAAAAATCACAAAAGAGATATTCGAAAGTTGGTTTTTGTCTTTTCCTGAAGATAAATTCTGGTTTCTCTATGTTCATGTAGAAGTATAATTTTAAGCCAATTGTTGATTCAGGGAAATATGTATATATACATATATACATACACATAGATATATATGTTTATATAACTAGGTATTCATATATCTGAACAGTATATATATTTCTGGGTTTTTCATTTAATTCTTTAGAAGATAGAATGACTATTTTTTAACAAGTAATGACAATTATATGAGGATCCCAGTACCAGATGTTGGGCTTACATGTGTTATCTTTTCTGAAAACTAATACAAACAAGTAATCCTTTCATCCCTGTCCAGAATCCTTTATATGTAACAACTCAGACTTACAAGTGGTAATTTTAGCATATTTGGAGAATATATAAATAAAACTTAGTTATAAGGACTGTGGCCCCTACTTTCAGTGTGTGTGTGTGTGTGTGTGTGTGTGTGTGTGTGTGTGTTGCAGAGAGAGGTGTTATAGGGATTTGACAGCCATAAATAGGGATCAGATTGTAAATACTAAACATAACAGTCTACTTTCTCCACTTCTCACTGGTCTTGACCTTTCTAAACTGTTGCACAAACATGAAGATTGAATGCTTAAATAATATATTTTACTACAGTATGGCAGTAAACAAAGGAAAAAATAGATTGGGAAATTGAGCCATGATCTATTAAGCTATGCCTATTCGTATAGAAAAATCTTTTCAGTGTAACTAATTAAAGCTTAGTGTTTTGAATTAGAAGAGCAGTTCAGCAAATGCAAATTTGCACAAAATCGTAATGACTTGAAGTAAGTGGTAAAATGCTGCTTCTGTCTATTGCTCTCCTCTCTCTGGGTTTTAAATCTGCTTGAAACTAATCATACATGTTACTTTTTATATTTGTTATGAAAAATTAGAGGGAGCCCAAAATGCAACACCAATAAACAAAGTCAGGGTGAATAAAAATTAAAAAAATATTTTACAGTTTCTAATGGTTTGTAACATACTCTTATAAGAACTCCATTCTTATGTTTGACCTCTGAAGATAAATAAAATCATGTTAATTTCAAATTTTACATCTTGTTTCATTTGTTTTTTCAAATATAAGTTGAGCAGGAAATGATAGTGTGAAACACAGAATTTAGCATAAAAGGCATTGCATTTAAAACATGATGTTGATAACTCTACTAGCGATTGGCCCTAGTGATAAGATATAATCTGTGCTTTCATGTTTTCAGTATTAACAGGAACAATAATATATGTCTCTCTGGCTTGAAATAAGTGCTAAAGTTATTCATGGATATAAAGTACAAGAAAAACATTCTCAAAAAGTAGCTACTCCAGATTCAAAATTACAGCTGTGGTATATTTTTGTCATTTATCTTTACCTTATAATGGAGAAGTGAATATCACCTTTTCTCTGCATTGGAATTCTTGCAGAGTTAAAAAATAACAGATGTCGGTGAGGATGCAGGAGAAAGGGAATGCTTACACACTACTGGTGGAAACATAAATTAGTATAACCTCTATGGAAAACAGTATGCAGATTTCTCAAATAACTAAAAGTAGAACTACCATTAGATACAAGAATACCGCTACTGTGTATCTATCCAAGAGAAAACAAGTCATTGTATCAGAAAGATACATACTCTTTTTAAAAAAATATTTTGTTGCATTTTAGGTTTGGGGGTACATATGAAGAACATGCATGATTGTTGCATGGGTACATAAATGGCAATGTGATTTGCTGCCTTCCTCCCCATCACATATATCTGACATTTCTCCACATGTTATCCCTCACCGACTCCTCACTCCCTGCTGTCTCTCCCCTAGTTCCCCCTTACAGATCTCAGTGTGTGATGCTTCTCACCCTGTGTGCATGTATTCTCATTGTTCAACACCCACCTATGAATGAGAACATGTGGCGTTTGAATTTCTGTTCTTGTCTCAGTTTGCTGAGAATGATGGTTTCCAGACCGATCCATGTCCCTACAAAGGACACGAACTCATCGTTTTTTATGGCTGCAGAGTATTCCATGGTGTATATGTGCCACATTTTCCCTGTCCAGTCTATCATCGATGGGCATTTGGGTTGGTTCCAAGTCTTTGCTATTGTAAACAGTGCTGCAATGAACATTTTTGTGCATGTGTCTTTATAACAGAATGATTTATAATTCTTTGGCTATATGCCCAGTAATGGGATTGCTGGGTCAAATGGAATTTCTATTTCTAGGTCCTTGAGAGTACATTTGTCATGTACAGTGCTATTCCCAATACCAAAGATACGAAATCAATCAAAATGTTCATCAGTGGATTATTGGATAAGAAAATGCTTACACGCACACACACATACACACACATACAAACACACACACACACACACACACACACACACACACACACACACAATGGGATAATATTCAGCCATGAAAAGAATGAAATCATATTCTTTGCTTATCATGGATGGAATTGGATGCCATTATCTTAAGTGAAAGAACTCAAAAACAGAAAGTCAAATACTGCATGTTCTCACTTACAAGTAGGAGATAAACAATATGCACACATGGACATGGTGTAGGGTGAGAGACATTGGGGACTGAAAGGGTGGGAGGGGTGTGAGGGATGAGAAATTACTTAATGGATACATCATACATTATTCCAGTTATGGTTACACTTAAATGCCAGAATTCACTATACAATATATTCACTTAACAAAAATTATACCACTTAAATTAACACCCTCCAAAATATCTGAAGATCTGATTTATTGCTTAAATTGGTCTTGGATTGGTCTTGGCTACATTCTCTCTCTCTCTCTCTCTCTCTCTCTCTCTCTTTCTCTTTCTCTCTCTCTCTCTCCCCCCCCCCCTCTCTCTCTCTCTCTCTCTCACTCAACCTATACACACTTAGGTAGCCAGTACCTCCATGTCAACAAAATAAATTGCCATCACCCCAGATCCAGAACCTGTGCACCTTTCCAGGCACATCCTTGAGAATAATGACCATAAAGATGCCTAAAGACAAGAATCAGTTTAGCCCATTTTTATCCCTGGTAACTAATGATTCAACATTATATTTGTGATACTCATCCATATGGTTGCTGATAGATGCAGATAATTCAATCCATTCACTAAATATGTTAAAACTTCTATATTTATTCTTCCCTGAAGGGCCACTTGGGCGATTTCTAGATTTTGTGTAATAAGAATAGGGCTCCTACTTCATTGAAGCAAATGGATGTTTGTGAACATGTATCTGTTGTATATTTTCCTAGCTTGGTTGAATTATTTGATTACATGATATTCATAACATGAGATTTCACAAATGATGATTTTACAAGTTGACTATTTCAATTTACAATTCAACCATAACTATATGAGAGGGCCGAAGACTACAGTTTTTGCCAACATTGGTATTTTTCATGGTTTTCATTTTAGCCATTATGACAAAAGTTTATTGTACTGTCAATTTGTAGTTCTTGATGATTTGTAAAATTGAGCAATCTTTCATGATTTATGACTTACTTGGATGCCTTTGTTTTGGCAGTGTATATTCAAGCTCTAATTGCCTATTTGCTGTTGTTTGGGCTGTCCTTTTTTCTTAACATTTTGTAGTCTGTGCATGAGGTTTTGATTCTTCTTGTAGTTAGGTATCTGTATTAGAAATATTATATTCTACTCTGAGGACCACCATTTTAATCTCTTCATAGTATACTTTGATATTGAATTTCTTATTTGTAACACATTGTAAAATATGTCAGCTTTATTATGTTTTCTTAGTGCTTAGTGCTTTTGTGCACTCATATATCTGTCTATTCTAACAAATATTTTATGTGTTTTCTTGTGAAAGCTCTACTATTATTCCTAAAATTAGGCAAGTGTGTCCAAAAACAAACTAGAAAAAAAAAGTTCTGCCATATTTGAAATTTTATGTTGTCTAAAATCTCACTCTCTTAACTATTGCAAACTGTTTTTAAAAATTAAAGTCTATTTTGTAAGACCTTCAGCTTAAATCTTATTTTTCTTCTATTGTATTGCCTATTTTTACCTCTCTACTCTTTCAGGTAAATTTCAGAATAAGTTTATCTGTTTCTACCACAAAACCTGGTATTTTGATTTGGACAATGTGGAATTATATATTTCTTTAGGAAGAATGGACATCCTTATAATATCTAGTGTTCTAACCCATCAAAATGTTACATTCTTCCATTTACTTAAGTATTCTATAATTTCTCTCAATAATGTTTATAATTATCATCTTAAATTATTGATTTTGTGCTCTTATTTAAATATATTTATTTTAAATATTTCATATTTTTGGACATGTTTATGGAGACAAATTTAACCCACCATACACTTTATCTATTTAAAGTATATGATTATTACAATCATACATTGTGAATTGTGCAGCCATTACCACAATCAAATTTAGAATATTTCATTACTTCCAAATAAAACCCTGTACCTACTAGCAGTTACTTTAAAGCTTTAGACAACTACTAGTCTATTTTCAGTCTCTGTAGATATACATATTCTATACATTTTATATACATATATATATATACATATATGTATGTAATCAAGTAATACACAACTTTTTTGACTGACTTCTTTTACTTGAGTATAAGATTAATCCACTGAGGTACAGACATAGGTTTCTGGCTCCATTGTGAAGCACCCAGGAGTGTCCCTAAACATGACAGCCATGAGATGCCCAAAGCAAGCCGGTGGTCCTGCATTTTGTTTCTGGAAAACACTTCCTATGTCCTCTGGCAGAAATGTTTCAGCCCCGTCCCCAGTAACCAGAATGACTGACAGCTAGATCTTCAATTTCAGAAGACAAGAAGCAAATATACAAGTGAGCAATTGAGTGGTGGTGAGTAGGTCTAATTCCCTTTCTATATTTTGGATCCTGAAGCTACTGGCAGCACAGAACCAAATATTAGCTGTTTGGTCACTACTCCCCATAGGGTAGAGCCCCAAATATTGTAAGATTTGTCTCAAACTGTCATCTTAGGTTACCTTTAAATAAATATTTCCATCATTCTCTATGCTGGGCTCTTTCCACTGGACACTCATGCACTGACATCCACATCTCCCTAGTTAAGAATTGTCCCAGAAAGTATGGAATCCCTGAACCTCTGACTTATGCTATGAAAAGAAATCCAGCTATCTGTAGCTTTTGAGAGAGCCCCAGGGCAGGACAACAGAGCTGTCCATGCTCTGCTTAGTGTGGGATACTACCAAGCGCACAGAATTGTCTAAGAAAGCTGCCCTGACAACAGGTGGGCCCATGGCATGGTGCATCAAAGGTGGATTTTATTGTACATATATTTATTTTGTTTCCTTCCTTGATTGCAAGCTCTATGAACTGAAATTTTCTTTATCATGTTCAATATTTTACCCACCAAGGACTATGAGGGTTGGCAAATGGTAGATCCTCAATTAAGGGATACTGGATATGTGATTGAATTGACTTATTTATTTTGTGAGTAAGCATGGGACTTCCTTTGGTATATTAATTATATGAAACATAACATTAAGATCATTAAAGGATAAAGTTTACTCTCTTCTTAAGGTAAATATTAGCACTTCCTCCAGGTAGGAGTTAATGATGATGTGGTGATTTTCACTGTTTATTCCAGATGCCATTTTTTCATCCTGTTGAAACATTAGATTGTAGATAATAATCTGATGAAATGAAGACTAAGCATGGGACATGATGTTGATTTACTCAGAATCAATTTACCTTCTTCCTAAAGGGGACGTTATGTTTCATGGCAATGACTGATGATTGAAACATTTAATATGATATAGTCATCAAACTGACATATTTTATCAATAATAAAATTTATGGTTAAAGCATATAACATCCAATGACATTCTGGAAAAGTAGTAATTGTTTTTGCTTTAAAAATATAATATTTAGATGTTTTCCTCATAATCAGTTAGTAGAGTGTTTAAATAAACTTATTCATATCCCTAACTATAGATATTTGAGTTTAACGATATTTACTATGTCTGAATGTTAAGATATGATTATAGACTGAAAGCTGTGTTATCTCATAAAGTAACCTGCATTTTAAACCAAAATTTACACTTACCAAGCTATTACCTATAAAAGTGTTTAGTCTAGATATTCAAATTTATACCTAAATTTGTTACAAGTTAAAAAAAAAGTACCATGAAATAAAATTTTTTACCAATACACAAAAAACTTTTGAAGAATGATTATAATAGATGCTGCCCTCTCAGAAAAAAATACTGAAATATGTAAATCACAATTACATTGGATTTGATCCTTAATTTTATATCATTAATATACCAAATATTCTCATTTCATTAAAGCCTAAATTTAAATATTAAATAAATGTACTGTCTAAATGTTTTACTATTGACCTGTATTTTCAGCTCTTTGATAAGCATATTGAATTGCCCCTTTGAGACTTATGTGTCATGTCACCAAAGACACTAATTTATTCCATTTTAATTCAGGAATAGAAAGTTCAGCTACAGTACCAGGCGAGTGGAATATATGATGTGAGGATGGATTAGCCGCATCTCATCTTGAAATGGCATTGAACTTATATTCAGGCTTACAAACACCTTTACTTGCTCACAAATATGAACCAGATACATTTATCTTATTTGACAACAAGGGAGAATGAAATACAGCAATCATCGTAATGGGCATGCAGCATCTGTTGCTTCTGTGCCTAGAAACACAACCGTCTCTCTTCAAGAAATACTCACAGGCGTTTAGAATTTTAGATATTGATTAGCCTCAGTATAACCTTTTCTCACCTTTCATTAACAGTTATTTGATCTTAAATCATATGCTGCTATTACTTATCTAGGAATGAACAGTAATTTTTTTCTGGGTAATATTACTCATTATTAAGCATATAATTTTATATATAACCTTTGGAAGATAGGATTAGAGAATTGGAATTTCTGTCTGAAAGGTTTATGCATTTATAATTTCTATGTAAATCTCCTGATTGTCTTAGAAAAAAAGACTATATATACAGTCAGCAATACTGTATGAGATTTTTATTTCTCTGAAGCTTTGCTGACACTGGGCATTGTTGAGCCCATTTAGATAGTTGTAATATGATGGGCTCAAAATGTCATTTAAAATCTTTTTAATCCAGTTGACTAATGATAAGTGTTAGTACATTTTTATATACATACTGGTGGTTGTTTACATGTTTTAATTGAAACCTCACTTATTTTTTCTAGCGTTGTTATATGTTTAAAAGTATAGAATGTTAACTTTTTTTCTACTGGAAAAAGGTGTATCTCCATCTATTTTTCAACTTAAGAACCTATTTGTCTTTAATGGCTGCATTAGTCATTCTTCACTCACTTATTTACTGCACCACACTCCAAATTCAACAAAAAAAAAAAAAAAGAAAAAAATGTTTAAGAAAAATTAAAGACTTACTTCGATTTTAAAGTCCCCTCTTCCTTTGTCAGCTATTTATTTTCTTTCTCTCTCTCTCTTTTTTTTTTTTTTTTTGAGACAGAGTCTGTCACCCCAACTACAGTGCAGTGACACAATCTTGGCTTACTGCAACTTCCACCTCCCGGGTTCAAGCAATTCTCCTGTCTCAGCCTCCTGAGTAGCTGGGATTACAGGCTCCTGCCACTGCACTCAGCTAATTTTTGTATTTTTAGTAGAGATGGGGTTTCACCATCTTGGCCAGGCTGGTCTCAAACTCCTGATCTTGTGATCCACCCACCTTGGACTCCCAGCATCCTGGGAATACAGGTGTGAGACACCATGCCTGGCCTGTTATTTCTTAATTCATGCTCTTCTCATCATTGCCCATATCCTTCTCTTGCACCTCTGACCTCTCTTCCTGTCATCTAAAGTCAGGAACTATAAGCTTTTCTCCCTAAATACTCTTCCCTCCTACTTATTTCCAGTGAAATTATCAAGAAATTCTTTTGACATACAAAGAATTTCAATGTTTCAGCCAATGTAGTACAGAAAGAATCACAATAATAAAAAAGTGGTTATTTAGTTCTTCTGAGTTTTTTTTTCCTGAAAAATTTTAACATGACCTGACAACTCCTAAAGAAAACTTACAGAGAATTCCTAACTTAATCACACTGCCTAACTTAGAAGGGTCTGAATAGCAAGACTGGACACCAGAGCAGCCGGCAGTTACTTTTGTTTCCTACAACACAGTTGGTTGCTGCTCTTGGAATGTGCACCCACAGAAGTCCAGTAGCCACATGGTGTGTTGTAATTCAACCTCACATTTGGCCTACACACACAGGCAAGGCAGAAATCAGTTGAGGACTCATTCCGCATAACAAAAACTTCCCAGGTTGAACTAAAAGCACTGTTTGCCTACTGTCTACAGAAACATTTTTAGAGAGGGGATTGAGGGAAAATCACAAAACATTTTTTTTTCTAGGGAGTGGAAAAGCCAAATAAAACACATTCTCTGTGGTAATTATTATGATCGTTTGATGCCATTTTGAGTTGTTTCTTAGGTATGTAGTATGATCACACACCTCTACCTGTATTGAACTTGGCTACTAAGATGCTACTTATTGGTTAATGAACTGTGGGCAGTAGCGTCACGTGTCATTTCCAGGAAGAATCTTAGGGCATCTGCATGGGTTTCCACAGTAATGAGGGAAGCATATGATGAGATGGCTTCTCCAACAGCCTGGATCCTTGAGTGGTTGTAACAAGCGGGGTCCATTAACAGTCAGCACCAGACATGTGGTGTGGGCATGACACATATCTCATCATTAACTACTCATAAGATTTTGGAATAAATTTTGACCAACATATTCCCGTTCTTAAATGTTAACTGAAGCAAGTGAGGACAAAGTTGAGTTAGCTAAGACATGTGGACATCAAGAATGGGCGACAGAGGGAGACCCCATCTCAAAAACCAAACAGCAACAAATAATAATAATATGTAGATATGGTATAAGAAATAGAAAATTTGACACAATAAAAGGTAAAAGGTATAATTTAGTCTTAAAAGAGGATTTAGTAGATTATATATCATACTTGGAGATAATCATTGCATCTTTTCTGCTCTCCCAAATGACAGCAAAATGTCCAATTTTAAGATGTTAAAATTAGAGATGACATTACCTAGTCTCCCTTACTCTTTGGCTCTGAGCATCCAGGGGCAACATGATCAAGACACTTATTTCTTCTCTGCTTTCTCTGGCACTGTATTATACCTGGAATGTATTCCTTTATGAAAAGCAGTTCTCTAGTAGAGAGGACATTTGACAATGTCTATAGACTCTTTGATTGTCACAACTAGGATGCTACTGAAATCTAATAAGAAGACTAAGGATGTTGATAAATATTTTATGATGTACAAAATAGCTGACCTCCCAAAATAACCCCCCCGACACACACACACACAGAGAGGATGGGAGAGCATTATCCAACCCTATGGAATAGTGACATAATTGAGAACCTCTGATCAATGACCACAGGTCCTTGTCAGGAGTTCCTTGTCCATGCTACAGCTCACACTGAGCTCTACCTCCCCGAACTTTTAAGCTTGTTACAAGTAGTCATGTGTTCCCACTAATACCGGTCTCTGTGTGCCTCAGCATCCTTCTTTGTTTTCTAAAGCCTAATTATATATTAATACGTATATCCATTTATCAAAGTCTGTTTAACCCTTCATTGCGTTTGCCATATTTGCTTGGATCCTGAATTATTAGAGTAATTGCCACCAGAAAACGAACGCTTAAGATGGCTTTCTCAAATTGAGTTGCTCATATATTTGGTTAGATGACTAACTGCAAGTAAATGAGACACTGCTAATCATCGACTTTTTGTTGCAGGTGCAGAACCCAGTATTGGGAGGCCATATCCCTGAGGTTTTAATTATGGGCAATTTTGGCATGCGGAATGATTTTCAGATGTGCTAGCTATTTTAGCTATAATGGAGAGTTACAGTATAAGACAAACCTAAGATATTTGACCATCCAAGTCAAAGCCTAGATGGGCAATGAGATATTCAATAAGGTGCCTTAAAAATAATTCCTTAGTTTATATACCTGCTGAACAGACATGACTGAAGTTCAGGCTCAAAATTTGGTTTCCATAGTTAACATTCTAGTTGGATATATGATCTTCCTAAGATTTTTTGGGCTGAATTTCAGACCATTGTTCAAAGGCTAGGAACATGCGTTGTGAGATTGGCATATTTAGACAGACCAAGACATTTGATTGTGAAATATGAAATACCAATGTAACTTTCTGGAATATGGAAGCAGAACTTTTTTTATATCTTTGGCAACTAGTCTCTCTATGCATAAGAATCCTTAGGTGACCTCACATGGGGCAGGTACCTCACGGTGATGCCTATTCTCGGCACAGGCTGCCACCATATTGTATCTGAAGCCCTAAATGAGTCTAATGCCAGAATGGCCCAGAACAGCACTTTCAAATTCTATTCAAGTTTTGAAGAAACAAGATAAACACGAAAAGAATTTTAGAATCATGATAAATTTTGATAGTAGGACCCCAATTACATTTGGGAATACGTTATAAAAGTGTTAAACCTAGGAATGCTAATTATAAAGTTGGAGCTAATTAATTTATAAGTGTGTATTCACTCAGAATTTCAAATTTAATGTTTTAAGTCAAATTCTTGGGAGTATCTTTAATACATCTCTTCATTTTTAAATTGATACCTTGGATTCCATGGTGGTTTATAAACAATGAGGTTGAGATGTTGGAAAATTCACTGGCATACTATTTATAGTTTGCAAAACTCTCCGTCTTTCTCCTACTCCCAAGTCTATTCATCTCCTTTCACTTTCCTGCTCCCCAGTAGGCTGATTCACATTGTGTGCTAAGCAGTACTCTGACCAAATTTCCCAAGGGTAGATTTGTAAAGAAGGTCCACTTACTTTACATGGCATTGAGAATTGTGCTAGCAAGGGACTTTTCAAAAAGATTGAGAATCTTTTTTGAAAAACTATGTAGTGGCTACCTTTTATAATATGGAAAGAATGAAGTGAATATATGGTAGCTGTATTTTATATTAATTTATATTCCCTTTCAGGAAGAGTATCAGTGGGAATCAAAGTTACAACTTAATTTTGGGGTGATATTTTGTTGAATATATTTTATCTTGTGATGGGTTAATGTCAGAACTTTGTGTCTCTCTTCTGTGGGTCAAGATCTCCTTTATGAAATAAAATACAACAACAAAAACTAAATCAACAAAGAGAGAACTCTGCAAACTATCCTGTCTTCCTCGTCTTCCCACGTCTATTTACTTCTTTGTGCTTGACTGCTCCCCTGGCGTGTCATCCATGTGAACATAATTCTGCGAGTTCAGTTGCCCTGTGGCTTCTGGTAGGCTCCAGTTAAGGAGAGGCATCAGCCAGGGGATGGAAAGTAATATACTACACTCTGAAACAGACCAAAGTATCCTTTATCAAAGATAAATTTGAGAATGAGAAATATGCAAAGGATTTTAAAACAAGTCCAAGGTAAAACCAGCCAATGTTTTAAAGGAAACAAATACCTAATTCCTAATTTTTTTTTTTTATTTCTCTAGGAAACTAAAAGGCTATTACTATACTTCAGTCTATTTACTTTTGAGGATGTTGCAAAAGAAAACATTATATATGGGAAATGTTGTAGTTTCAAATAACCTCACTATTTTTTTAAAAAGAGCAATGTTTATCATAACAAAGACCTGGAACCAACCCAAATGTCCATCCATAATAGACTAGATAGGAAAGATGTGGCACATATACACCATGGAATACTATGCAGCCATAAAAAATGATGAGTTCGTGTCCTTTGTAGGAATATGGATGAATCTTGAAACCATCATTCTCAGCAAACTGACACAAGAAGAGAAAATCAAACACCACATGTTCTCTCTCATAGGTGGGTGTTAAACAATTAGGACACGTGGACACAGGGAGGGGATCACTAAACACTGGGGTCTGTTGGGGAGATTTGGGGAAGGACAGCGGGGGTTGGGCAGATTGGAGAGAGACAGCATGGGGAGAAATGCCACATATAGGTGATGAGGGGATGGAGGCAGCAAACCACATTGTCATGTATGTACTTATGCAACAATCCTGCATGATATGCACACGTACCCCAGAACCTAAAGTACAATCTAATATATATATATGTGTATATATATGTGTATATATATATGTATATATATGTGTATATATATGTATATATATATATAATTAAATTAAAAAGAGCAATAAAAATCAACAGAATAATAATTTAGAATCAAATTATTGCAAAAGGGAAAATCAGGAAAAATGATCAATTAGAAAACCTCAGTAACATAAGCCAGAAAAAGTAATACATTAACATATTATTTGCAATGTTGAAATTATGCTTCTAATTGAATAGAAAATAGAAAAAAGTAAAAATACAAATTAGAAAATTATAAAATGACAAAAGTGTATTAGATATATATTTATTTAAAATTTATTACCAGAACTAAAATTAACTGTAAACAGTTTCAAATGTCCATCAACTTGTTGACGTACAAATATTCTGGTATGTCTATATAATGGATATAAATCAGCAATATAATAAAATGTATTAGTGCTACATGCGACAAAGAAGGATTTTAAAAATATGGTACTAAGAAAAAGAAGCCAAGCTCAAAAGATACAGTAACAAATACATTCATCTATATGGCATTTTGGAAGAAGTAAAACTATAGGAACAGAAAATAAAATAAACATCTGTCAGCTGCTAAGGATGAGAAGTGTTTACAAAGAGGGCACAAAATAACATGATAGGCAATGAAAATTTTCTATAACTTGAGTATAATTGTAGCTATAAAGCTATACATTTGTCAAAATCATACATCTAAAATTGATTTTAATGAAGTAAACCATATGTCCACCTACCCGACTTTAAAAATTGGTTTCAAAACGTTAATATAGGATTAACTCAATAATGATAAAATAAATAAAACATTTATAAATACCTTTTTCCAAAAATAGGCACAGTGCAAAAAACAGTCTTGAGTATGAATCATTTCCAAATGTTAGGGGAAAGTTATATAAATCCATATGGAGTTATATAATATAATATTTTCTAAAGGACTATCAGTAGATAATAGCTAGTGTCTAACCTATAGGAAGGGAGAAGCCAGTTTTTTGCTCACATTTAGCAACAATTACTTAGCATAGATTTGATAAGCTATAGAATATATATTTAGTTGTTAAATGTATAAATGTTAATCAAAATGACAATATTTTTCAAAGTCTAATTTAAGTAACCTATACACCAATAGAGATAACTATAGATTCAAAAGCTCCTACAAACAAGAAATAAAGCAAGAAGGCAAGATTAGAGAAAAAAGGTAAAAAGAAATGAAAAAGCCTCCAAGAAATATGGGATTATATGAAAAGGCCAAATCTGCATTTGATTGGTGTACCTGAAATTGATGGGGAGAATGAAACCAAGTTGGAAAATAGTCTTCAGACAATTATCCAGGAGAACTTTTCTAACCTAGTAAGGCAGGTCAACATTCAAATTCAGGAAACACAGAGAACACCACAAAGATACTCCTTGAGAAGACCAATCCCAAGACACATAATCATCAGATTCACCAGGGTTGAAATGAAAGCAAAAATACTAAGGGCAGTCAGAGAGAAAGGTCAGGTTACCCACAAAGAGAAGCCCATTATACACACAGTGGATCTTTTGGCAGAAATCCCATAAGCCAGAAGAGAATGGGAGCCAATATTCAATATCCCTAAAGAATTTTCAACTCAGAATTTCATATCCAGCCAAACTAAGCTTCATAAGTGAAGGAGAAATAAAATCCTTTACAGATAAGCAACTGTTGAGAAATGTTGTCACCATCAGGCCTGCCTTACAAGAGCTCTTGAAGGAAGCACCAAAGATGGAAAGAAACAACCAGTACCAGCCACCACAAAAACACACCAAATTGTAAAGATGATTGACACTATGAAGAAACTGCATCAACTAATGGGCAAAACAACCAGCTAGCATCAAAATGGCATGATCAAATTCACACATAATAATATTAAGTTTAAATGTAAGTGGGCTAAATGACCCAATCAAAAGACACAGACTGAAAAATTGAATGAAGTGTCAAGACCCATCAGTGTGCTGTATTCAGGAGACTCATCTCAGGTGCAAAGACGCACATAGGCTCAAAATAAAAGAATGGAGGAAGATTTACCAAGCAAATGGAGAGCAAGAAAAAAAAAAGCATGGATTGAAATCCTAGTCTCTGATAAAACAGACTTTAAATCAACAAAGATCAAGAGACAAAGAAGGGCATTACATGATGATAAAGGGAACAATGCAACAAAAAGAGCTAATATCCTAAATATACAGTCCTCAGCAAATGCAAAAGAACAGAAATCATATCAAACAGTCTCTTGTACAACAACGCCATCAAATTAGAACTCAGGATTAAGAAACTCATTCAAAATTACTCAACTGTATGGAAACTAAACAACCTGCTTCTGAATGACTACTGGATAAATAATGAGATGAAGGCAGAAATAAACATTTTTTTGAAGCCAATGAGAATGAGGACACAGTGTACCACAATCTCTGGGACACATATAAAGCGGTGTGTAGAGGGAATGTAATAGCAGTAAATGCCCACAAGACAAATGAGGAGAGATCTAAAAATGGACATCATAACATCACAATTAAAAGAATAGAGGAGCAAGATCAAACAAATTCAAAAGCTAGCAAAAGACATGAAATAACTGAGATCAGAGCAGAACTGAAGAATATAGAGACACAAAAACCCTTCAAAAAACTAATGAATCCAGGAGCTGGTGTTTTGAAAAGATCAACAAAATAGATACACCGCTAGCCAGACCAATAAGGTAGAAAAGAGGGAAGAATCAAATAGATGCAATAACAAAATGATAAGTGGGATATCACCACCAATCCCACAGAAATGTAAACTACCATCAGAGAAACATCTCTATGTACATAAACCAGTAAATCTAGAAGAAATAGATACATTCCAGGACACTTACACTCTCCCAAGACTATACCAGAAAGAAGTTGAATTTCTGAATAGACCAATAACAAGGTCTCAAATTGAGGCAGCAACTAATTGCCTATCAAACAAAAAAAGTCCAGGACCAAGTGGGTTCACAGCTGAATTCTACCAGACATACAAAGAGGAGCTGGTACCATTCCTTCTGAAACTATTCCAAACAATAAAAAAAAAAAGTAGAATATTCCCTAACTCATTTTATGAGACCAACATCATCCTGATAGTAAAAACCTGAGAACGACTAAAAAAGAAAATTTCAGGCCAATATCCATGATGAACATTAATGCAAAAATCTTCAATAAAATACCGGCAAAACTAATCCAATAGCATATCAAAAGGCTTATCCATCATGATCAAGTCAGCTTGATCACTGAGCTGCAAGGCTGGCTCAACATATGCAAATCTATAAACATAATCCATCACAAAAACAAAACCAAAGACAAAAACCACGTGATTATCTTAATAGAAGCAGAGAAGGCCTTTGACAAAATTCAACAGCCCTTTATGCTAAAAACTCTCAATAAAATAGATATTGATGGAATGTATCTCAAAATAATAAGAGCTATTTAGGATAAACACACAGCCAATATCATACTGAATGGGCAAAAAGTAGAAGAATTCCCCATGAAAACTGGCACAAGACAAGGATACCCTCTCTCACCACTCCTATTCAACATAATATTGGAAGTTCTGGCCAGGGCCATCAGGCAGGAGAAATTAAAGGATATTTGAATAGGAAGAGAGGACATCAAATTGTCCCTGTTTGCAGATGACATGATTGTATGTTTAGAAAATCCCATAGTCTCAGCCTCAAATCTCCTTAAGATAAGGAACTTTAGCAAGGTCTCAGCATACACAATCAATATGCAAATATCCCAAGCATTTCAATATGCTAATAACAGACAGAGAGACAAATCATGAGCAAACTCTCATTCACAATTACAACAAAGAGAATAAAATACCTAGAAATACAACTAACAGAGAACATGAAGGACCTCTTAAAGGAGAACTACAAACCACCGCTCAAGGAAATAAGAGAGGACACAAACGGATGGAAAAACATTCCATGCTCATGGTTAAGAATAATCAATATTGTGAAAATGGCCATATTGCCCAAAGTAATTTACAGATTCAATGCTATCCCCAACAAGCTACCACTGACTTTTTTCACAGAATTGGAAAAAGCTGCCTTAAACTTCATACAGAATCAAAAAAGAGCTTACATAGCCAAGACAATCCTAAGTGGGGGGGGGGGGGGGGAAGCTGGAGGCATCATGCTATGTGACTTCAAACTATACTACAAGGCTACAGTAATTAAAACAGCATGTTACTGGTACAAAAACAGAGATATAGGCCAATGGAACAAGACAGAGGTCTTAGAAATAATGCCATACATCTACAACCATCTGATCTTTGATAACCCTGACAAAAACAACCAATGGGGAAAGGATTCCCTATTTAATACATGGTATTGGGAAAACTGGCTAGCCATATGCAGAAAGTTGAAACTGGGTCTCTTCCTTACATCTTATACAAAAATTAACTCCAGATGGATTAAAGATAATACCTAACATCGCAAAAACCCTAGAAGAAAAGCTAGGCAGTACCATTCAGGATATAGGCATGGGCAAGCACTTCATGACTAAAAACACCAACAGCAATGGCAACAAAAGCCAAAACAGACAAATAGGATCTAAGTAAACTTAAGAGCTTCTGCACAGTAAAAGAAACTATAATTAGAATGAACTGACAACCAAAAGAATGGGAAAAAAAATTTGTAATCTACCCATCTGACAAAGGAATAATATCCCAAAAAGGAAAAGAAATTTACAAGAGAAAAACAAACAACACCATCACAAAGTGGGCAAAGAATATGAACAGACACTTTTCAAAAGAAGACATTTATGTAGCCAAAAAACATATAAAAGAAACTCATCATCACTAGTCATTTGAGAAATGCAAATCAAAACCACAATAAGATACTATCTCAAACCAGTTAGAATGGCAATTATTAAAAAGTCAGGACACAATAGATTGCTGATTGCTGTGGCTAGGAATTCCATTATTATGTTAAATAAAAGTGCTGAGAGTGGATATCCTTGTCTTATTCTAATTCTCAAAGGGAATGATTCACCTCTGGTCTATTTAGAATCAGGCTGGCTGTGGGTTTGTCAGAGATGGCTGTTATTATTCATGATATGTTCCTTCAGTTGACTAGTCTGTTAAGGGTTTTTATCATAAAGCGATGTTGGATTCTATTAAAAGCTTATTCCATATCTATTGAGATGATCCTCTGGTTTTTAAATTTCTTTATGTGGTAAATCACATTTATTGTTTTCATATGTTGAACTAGCCTTTCTTCTGGGGAATAAAGCTTACTAGATTATGGTATATTAACTTTATGATGTGTGTGCTGCTGGACTTGCTTTGCTAGGATTTTGTTGCAGATTTTTCTATGTTCATGAGGGAAATTGGTCTTAAGTTTTCTTTTTGTTTTGTGTCTCTGTCAGGTTTTGGTATCAGGCTGATGCTAGCTTCACAGAATTAGATAGGAAGGATGCTCTCCTCTGTAATTTTTTGGAATAGTTTCAGTAGGATTGGTATCAGTTTTTCTTTATATCTTTGAGATAAATCAGCTGTTAATCCATCTGGTCTATGGCTTTTTTTGGTTGGTAGGCTCCTTATTACTGGCTCAATTTCACGAGTTACTATTGGTTTATTCAGGTTTTGAATATATTTCTGATTTAATCTTGAGATTTATTTTTTCGGAAAACCAATGCTCAGTTTCACTTAACTTTTGTATGGATTTTTGCATCTCAATTTAATTAAGTTATTCTCTAATTTTAATTATTTCTTTTCTTTTTTTTTTTTCTACTTTAGGTTGCTTTGTCGTTGTTGTTGATTTTTTTGTTTTTTTTTTTTGTTGTTTTTGTATTTCCTTTAGGTGCAAACATAGGTTGTTAATTTGAGACCTTCCTAATTTCATAATAAAGGTGTTTAGGGCTATAAAATTCCCTCTTAACCCTTCTTTAACTGCATCCCAGCTATATTGGTAGGTTGTGTCCCATTTTAATTAATTTCAATTGTATTTTTTTAAAATTTATGCTTTAATTTTGATTTTGACTCAGGAGTTATTCAGGAGGAAATTACCTAATTTTCATATATTCATGAAGTGTTGAGAGGCATTCTTGGTATCAATTTCTATTTTTATGGCACTATGATCAAAGTGTGTGGTAGGTATAATTTCAATTATTCTTTTTGATTTATCTCTACAAGGAGAACTACAAAACACTGATGAAAAAACTTGAAGATAACACAAATAACACAAATAAATGGAAAAGCATTCCATGCTCATGGATTGGAAGAATCAATATCATCAACATAGCCATAATATTCAAAGTAATTTACAGATTCAATAATATTTTTATAAAACTATCAACAATCCAACATTTGGTTCTATTTCTGTAGAACCAAAAAAGATCCCACATAATCAAAGAAATTCTAAGCAAAAAGAGCAAGTCAGAAACATCACATTATTCAACTTAAAACTATACTATAAAGTTACAGTGAACAAAACAGCATGGAACTAGCACAAAAACAGACACATAGACAAATGGAACAGAATATAAAACTCAGACATAAAGCTGCACACCTACAATTATCTAACCCTCAACAAGGCTAACAGAAACAAGCAATGGGAAAGGGACTCCCTATTCACTAAATATTGCTGGAATAACTGGCTAGCCATATACAGAAGTATGAAGCTGGACCCCTACTTTTCACTGTGTACAAAAATGACCTCAACATTTAAATGGATTAAAGAGTCAAATGTAAGAATTCAAACAATAAAAATGCTGAAATACAGCCTGGAATATATTCTTATTGACATTGGCCTTGGCAAAGAATTTTTGGCTAATTCCCCAAAGCAATTGCAACAAAAACAAAAATAGACACATGGGACCCAATTAAACTAAAGAGCTTCTGAAGCACAAGAGAAGCTATAGACAGAACAGATAACCTACAGAAAGGAAGAAGATATTTGAAAATTATGCATGCAACAAATGCCTAATATCCAGAACGTATAGGAACTTTAAACACATCAGCAAGCAAAAAAAAAAAAAAAAAAAAGCCCTATTTAAAAAATTGACAAGACACATAAATGTACACTTCTCAAGAGAAGACATATAAGCAGATATGCAGACATACAAGGCAGCCAAAAAACATGAAAAAATGCTAAACATCACTAATCATCAGAGAAAGGCATATCAAAACCACAATGAGATACCATCTCATAGCAAACAGACAAGGCTGTTATTTAAAAACTCAAGAAACAACAGATGCTGAAAAGTCTCTGGAGAAAAGAGAATGCTCATACACTGTTGGTGGAAATGTTAATTAAGTCCAGACACTGTGGAAAACTGTGCAGAGATTTCTCAAGTAACTTAAAACACACATACCATTCAAACCAGCAATCTCATTACTGAATACATACCCAAAAGAAAAATAAGTCATACTACCAAAAAGACACATGCATTTTTATGTTGATTGCTGCACTGTTCACAAAAGTAAAGACATAGCCGGGCGCAGTGGCTCAAGCCTGTAATCCCAGCACTTTGGGAGGCCAAGGCGGGTGGATCACGAGGTCAAGAGATCGAGACCATCCCAGTCAACATGGTGAAACCCCGTCTCTACTAAAAATACAAAAAATTAGCTGAGCATGGTGGCGCGTGCCTGTAATCCCAGCTACTCAGAAGGCTGAGGCAGGAGAATCGCCTGAACCCAGGAGGCAGAGGTTGCGGTGAGCCGAGATTGCACCATTGCACTCCAGCCTGAGTAACAAGAGCGACACTCCATCTCAAAAAAAAAAAAAAAAAAAAAAGTAAAGACATAGAATCAACCCAGGCATCCATCAATAGTAGACTGAATAAAGAAAATGTGATACATATACAAGACAGAATACCATGCAGCCATAAAAATGAATGAATCACGTCCTTCACAGCAACATGGACGGAGATGCGCAGGAGGCCATAATCCTAAGCAAATCAATGCAGGAACAAAAAACCAAAACCTGCATGTTCTCACTTATAAGTGGGAAATAAACAATGAACACACATGGACATAAATATGGGAACAATAGATACTATGGACTTCAAGAAGTTGAGTGTTGGTAAGTTAAAAAACAACCTATTGTTATTATGCCCACTACCTGGATGGCATTTTCTGTACTCCAAACCTTAGCATCATGCAATATTCCTATGTATAAAATCTGCATGCATATGTCAGTATCAAAATAAAAGTGACTCAAGTAAATAAATAAAACAACAACAACAACAACAACAACAACAAACAAACGGACAAGAATAAGCCTTACTCAAATATCAACTCATCTCTATTTAAACTACCTGCTTCCTAGAGGGGAATGTAAATCTTCTCTTAGAAAAATTTACATCATGTGAAGCTTCTATATTTTATACATCTATCATACATCTGGGATTCAACCCAAAATTATGAGATATAACAACAGGTCAAGAGAAAATGACCAGTAATCCAAAGAGAAATAATAATAAAAGTTAAGATAGATATACATAGGATCCAACATATAGATCAGGAGATAAAATATTCCAAAATAGTCATGGTAAATTTAAATGAATCTAGATATAGAAAACAGAGAACAAATTTAAAAAATAGATGAAAATGTGGAGAATATAAATAATCAGAAATATAAAACATTTAAGTCCACATTTTATAGCATTTAATAACTACATTGTATAAACAAGACAGCTGATTATACAAAATTAAATTTTGATGAGTACATTTAAAAGAAATAAATATGACATAAAATTATTGAATTTGAAGAACAATAAAAAGTGCCTAAATTGTAGTGAACAAAATAAGCAATATGAGTGTTCAACATTAGTTTTTGAAAACTTGTAGTCAACAAGAGAGAGGCTTTCAGATGCTTGACATTTCTGTACTTTGATGTTAAGTGGTGAGTATACCAATGTATATATGTTTAAAATTCATGAAGATAGATATATATATATATATATATATATATATATATATATATATATAAATGAATACTATGTTATATTTTTAAGCAAAGTATAATACACTGTGTACTTGATTGACCAAAGTAATTTTAATGTGTAAGTAACAAAGTGAATAAGAAATACTTCACTAGACTATTATCATCATTGAATAACATGTGGTAGGATTTGTACACAATGCAAAAACAGAATAAAAATTAGACAGTTTAAGAGAGATCCAAGATGGCCAACTAACAGCAGCTCAGGATTGCAGCTCCCAGTGAAGGTGCAGGGAGTGAGTGGATGCCAGACTTCCAGACAAATTTTTGTTGCCTATGGACCAAGAGATTCCCAGCAGAGGAGCCCCACGGGTCGCCAGCACGACTCTTTTGGCCAGCGTGGCTGTTTTGCCAGTGTCCTGGTGGAGCAGTTCTCAGTGCGGAGTATGTAGGACTGGTGCCCTTTTGGTTGGTGTTTGGCACTATATAGGAAGGCAGAGTTGCCCATTCAGCTGATTGAAAGGGGGGACTGAAGCCGGGAGCCAGACCAGGAGATTCCCAGGCAGAAAAGTGCCATGAATCTCAGCCCAACAGTCACCGCACAGGAAATTGAATAGATCCCTGCGCCTTTTTGGTGGGTGACTGGGGCACCTGGGAGAGAATTGACCGTTCAATTAGGAAAAGAAAAAAGGGGGCTCTGAGGCGGGGATCCAGGTGATTGGCCTCAGCTGGTCCCACCCCACAAAAAACCAGCAATTGGAAATGCTGTGGGTTGAACCCAGGAAGATCCAACTCTGTGGGGGACAGGCATCCGCCAAAGGAAAACAAAGAAACAGAAATAACATCACCACCAACAAGCTGGATGTCCACTCAGAGACCCAATCTGAAAGTCAGCAATTACAAAGACAACAGGTGGATAAATCCACAAAGATGGGAAGAAACCAGCACAAAATGAAAGAAAACATCCAAAACCAGAATACCTCTCCTCCTTCAGGGGATCGCAGCTCCTCATCAGCAAGGAAACAAGGCCTGATGGAGAATGAGTGTGATGAATTGTCAGAATCAGGTTTCAGAAGGTGGATAACAAGAAACTTCTGTGAGCTAAAAGAACATGTTCCAACCCAATGCAAAGAGACACAGAGCCTTGAAATAAGTTTTGATGAAATGCTAATGAGAATAGACAATTTGGAGAGGAATATACGTGAATTAATAGAGCTGAAAAACATAATATGAGAACTTTGCAAAGTATGCACAAGTTTTAACAGTAGAATTGATCAAGCAGAAGAAAGGATATCAGAGGTCAAAGATCAACTCAATGAAATGAAACAAGAGACAAGATTAGGAAAAAAAAGGGTAAAAAGGAATGAGCAAAGTATCCAAGAAATATGGGACTATGTGAAAAGACCTAATCTACATTTGATAGGTGTACCTGAATGTGACAAAGAGAATGAATCCAAGTTGGAAAATATTCTTCAGGATATTATTCAGGAAAACTTTCCCAACCTAACAAGGCAGGACAATATTCAACTCCAGGTAATACAGAGAACACCAAAAAGATATTCCTCAAGAAGACCAACCTCAAGGCACATAATCGTCAGATTCACCAGGGTTGAAATGAAGGAGAAAATACTAAGGGCAGTCAGAGATAAACGTCAGGTTACCCACAAAGGGAAGCCTATTAGACTCACAGCAGATCTCTCAGCAGAAACCCTACAAGCCAGAAGAGAGTGGGGGCCAATATTCAACATCCTTAAAGCAAAGAACTTTCAACCCAGAATTTCATATCCAGCCAAACTAAGTTTCATAAATGAAGGACAAATAAAATTTTTTGTGAACAAGCAAGTACTCAGAGATTTCATCATCACCAGGCCTGTTTTACAAGAGCTTCTGAAAGAACCACTACACATAGAAAGGAACAACCAGTATCGGCCATTCCAAAAATATAACAAAATGTAAAAAGCATCAACATAATGAAGAATATACATCAACTAATGGGCAAAACAGTCAGCTAGTATTAAATGGCAGTATTAAACTCACATATATTATCATTAATCCTAAATTTAAATTGACTAAATGCCCCAATGAAAAGACACAGACAGGTAAATTGGATAAAAAGCCAAAACCCATCGGTATGCTGCATCAAGACCCATCTCACATGCAAGGATACACAAAGACTCAAAACAAAGGGATGGAGGAAGATTTACCAACCCAATGGAGAGCAAAAAAATAAAAGAATAAAAAGCAGGAGTTGCAATTCTTGCCTCTGATAAAATAGACTTTAAAGCAACAATGATCAAAGAGGCAAAGAAGTACAGTACATAATGATAAAAGGGTCAATGCAACAAGAAGAACTAATGATCCTACATATATATGCACCCAATACAGGAGCACCCAGATACATAAGGCAAGTTCTTAATGACTTATAAAGAGACGTAGACTCCCACACAACAATAGTGGGAGACTTTAACATCACATTATCAATATTAGATAGATCAACGAGACAGAAAATTAACAAGGATATCCAGGACTTTAACTCAGACCCAGAACAAGTAAACTTAATAAACATTTATAGAACTCTCCACCCCAAATCCACGAAACATACATTCTTATCAGTACCACATCACAGCTACTCTAAAAGTGACTACATAATTGGAAGTAAATCACTACTCAGTAATTGCATAGCATTTCACAGGTTGAAATGAAATATTGGTTGGCTGCTTGTTTTTTTCCTCCCTTATTCCTTCCTGTCTCCATTGTTAAGCACAATTATTGGCATTAAAGAGGTTTTCAATACCCATTTTTAGACTGCATTCTAGCCTGAGCAATAAAGCAAGACTCTTGTTCTCTCTTCCTCTTTCTTTTTCTCTTTTCTTTCTTTCTTTCTTTCTTTCTTTCTTTCTTTCTTTCTTTCTTTCTTTCTTTTTTTCTCTCTTTAAAAAAATTTGACAGTTTATTGTAAAAATAACAAAATGTCTTAAATCAATGAATTCACACATTTGTTACTTGGGCAAATTAAATTACAAGAGAAAATTCTTTGCATTTCAGTGCACTCTCCATTTTAGTAAGTTTATTCTTTATTATTAGATCATTTTCTAGCATAAGCTTTAAATATGAGTAACATAAACTACTTCATATTCGAGAAAGTTAACTCAGTTTTAGATAATGGATGGGAATGTAAAAATGATACAGGCGAGGGTGAGGTTAGATAATTACCTACATGATTTAATTTAGACTTATTAATAGCCTAAATGAAAATATCTATAGGAATGATTTGAAAAGGAGAAACTTAAGAAATATTAAGACATTTGCATCAATCAATTTTCATTATCCATTATTGAAAATGAGGAGTAAGTAAAAGAAGAATAATAACAACAACAAAAATTCTTCCCACCTACCCAGTATTTTTCTCAAGAATATGAAAAGCTGGCATTTGGAAAGATGATATATTTACTCGTGGAAATGTATATGAGAAAAACAGATTTAAGGGAAACAGTTTTGATGAGTTCAGTGTGGATATAGTAAACTTAATGTTTGTGTAACATCACAGAACATATGCTTGTGAATAGCTGGATATAACAATCTGAAATTAAAGGGAATTATATGAGATAAATATGGAGATCTGGGACACCAGAATAAAAAGCATCTTAATACCAACAAATAGCAATTGCTAGATACCAAGTACTGTTCTATGTTCCTTGTATAAATTAATCTCATTTAATCTTCACAATAATAAAATGAAGTAGATAATATTATTGAATTACTATTCATCAGAAGAGAAAACTGAGACAGAGGTTTAAATGACTTGCCCAAGTTCACAGATCTTGTAATTAATGGTGGTAGGAGTTATACCCAAGAAAACTGCAGGAGGATGTAGACTCTGACATACAGTACATACTGCTTCTTATTCTTCTTCTTTACATATATATTTATATATTTTAACTTCTGCACTACATGTACAGATCTTGCAGGATTTTTACATAGGTATACACATGCCATGGTGGTTTGCTTCCTCCATCCCCCCATCACCTACATTAGGTAATTCTCCTAATGTTATCCCTCCCCACTCTCCCCACACCCTGCTATCCCCCCCTACCCCACACACCCACCAAAAGACCCCAGTGTGTGATGCTCCCTATGTCCATGTGTTTTCATTGTTTGACACACACTTATGAGTGAGAACATGCAGTTTTGGTTTTCTGTTCTTGTGTCAGTTTGCTGAAAATGACAATTTCCAGCTTCATCCATGTTCCTGCAAAGGACATGAACTCATCCATTTTATGGCTGCATAATATTCCATGGTGTGTATGTGCCACATTTTCTTTATCTAGTCTTTCCTTGATGGGCATTTGGGTTGGTTCCAAGTCTTTGCTACTGTATGCAATGCCACAATGAATATACATGTGCATGTCTTTATAACAGAATGATTTATAATCCTTTGGTTATATACCCAGTAATAGGATTGCTGGGTCAAATGGAATTTCTATTTCTAGATACTTGAGGAGTCACCACACTGTCTTCCATAATAGGTGAACTAATTTACACTCCCACCAATGCTGTAAAAGTGTTCCTATTTCTCCACATCCCCTCGAGCATCTGTTTCCAGATTTTTCAATGGCTGCCATTCTAACTGGTGTGAGATGGTATCTCAATGTAGTTTTCATTTGCCTTTCTCTAATGACCAGTGATGATGAGTATTTATTCATATGTTTGTTGGCTAAGTAAATGCCTTCTTTTGAAAAGTGTCCATTCATGTCCCTTGTCCACTTCTTGAGAAGGTTGTTTTTATCTTGCAAATTTGTTTTAGTTCTTTGTAGATTATGGATATTAGCCCTTTGACAGATGGGTAGATTGCAAAAATTTTTTCCCATTCTGTTGGTTGCCGGTTTAGTCTAATGATTGCTTCTTTTGCTGTGCAGAAGCTCTTAAGTTTAATTAGATCCCGTTTGTCTATGTTGGCTTTTGTTGCCATTGCTTTTGGTGTTTTAGTCATGAAGTCCTTGCCCATGCCTATGTCCTGAAGGGTATTGCCTATGTTTCCTTCTAGGGTTTTTATGGTGTTAGGTCTTATGTTTATATCTTTAATCCATCTGGAGTTAATTTTTGTATAAGGTGTAAGGAAGTGGATCAATTTCAGCTTTCTGAACATGGCTGGACACTTTTCCCAACACAATTTATTAAACAGGGAATCCTTTCCCCATTGCTTGTTTTTCTCAGGTTTGTCAAAGGTCAGGTGGTTGTAGATGTGTGGAGTTACTTCCAAGGCCTGTGTTCTGTTCTGTTGGTCTGTATCTCTGTTTGTTATCAGTAACACGCTGTTTTCATTACTGTAGCCTTGTAGTACAGTTTGAAGTCAGGTAGCATGATGCCTCTAGCCTGATCTTTTTACTTAGGATTGTCTTGGCTATGCAGGCTCTTTTTTGGTTCCATATGAAGTTTAGGTGTTTTTTTCCAGTTTTGTGAAGAAGATCAATGGTAGCTTGATGGGGATAGCATTGAATCTGTAAATTACTTTGGGCAATATGGCCATTTTCACAATATTGATTATTCCTAACCATGAGCATGGAATGTTTTTTCATCTGTTTGTTTCCTTTCTTATTTTCTTGAGCAGTGGTTTGCAGTTCTCCTTGAAGAGTTTCTTCACATTCTTTGTTAGTTGTATCCCTAAGTATTACTCTTTGTAGTAATTGTGAATGGGAGTTCTCTCATGATTTGGCTCTCTGTCTGTTATTGGCATATTGAAATGCTTCTGAATTTTGCACATTGATTTTGTATGCTGAGACCTTGCTGAAGTTGCTTATCACCTTAAGAAGATTTTCAGCTGAGACGATGTGGTCTTCTAAATATACAATCATGTCATCTGCAAATAGAGACAATTTGACTTCCTCTTTTCCTTATTGAATAACATTTATTTCTTTTTCTTGTCTGATTGCTCTGGCTAGAACTTCCAGTACTATGTTGAATAGGAGTGATGAGAGAGGGCACTCTTGTCTAGTGCCAGTTTTTAAAGGGAATGCTTCTAGTTTTTGCCCATTCAGTATCATATTGGCTATGTGTTTGTCCTAAATAGCTCCTATTATTTTGAGATACGTTCCGTAGATACCTAGTTTATTGAGAGTTTTTATTATAAAGGGCTGTTGAATTTTGTCAAAGGACTTCTTTGCATCTATTCAATTAATCATTGGTTTTTGGCTTTGGTTCTGTTAATGTGATGGATTATGTGGAAACTGAACAACCTGCTCCTGAATATCTACTGGATAAATAATGAAATGAAGGCAGAAATGACAATGTTCTTTGAAACCAAAGAGAATGAAGACACAATGTACCAGTATCTCTGGGACACTTTTAAAGCAGTGTCTATAGGGAAATTTATAGCACTAAATTCCCAAATAAGAAGTGAGGAAAGATACAAACTCAATACCCTATCATCACAATTAAAAGAACTAGAGGAGTAAGATCAAACAAATTCAAATGCTAGCAGAAGACAAGAAATAACTAAGATCAGAGCAGAACTAAAGAAGATAGAGACACAAAAATCCCTTCAACAAAATCAATAAATCCAGGAGCTGATTTTTTGAAAAGATCAACACAGTAGATACGCCACTAGCCAGACTAATAATAAAGAAAAGAGAGAACAATGAAATAGCTACAATAAAAAATAATAAAGGAGATATCACCACCAATTCCACAGAAATACAAACTACCATCAGAGATTACTACAAACAACTCTATACACATAAACCAGTAAATCTAGAAGAAATTGATACATTCCTGGACACTTACACCCTCCCAATACTAAACCAGGAAGAAGTTGAATCCCTGAATAGACCAATAACAAGGTCTGATGTTGAGGCAGCAATTAATAGCCTACCAAACGAAAAAAGTTCATATCCAGATGAGTCACAGTCGAATTCTATCAGACATACAAAGAGAAGCTGGTACCATTTTTTCTGAAACTATTCCAAAAAATACAAAAGGAGGGATTCCTTCCTAACTCATTTAATGAGACCGGCATCATCCTGATACTAAAACCTGGCAGAGATACAACTAAAAAAAAAAAATCAGGCCAATATGCATGATGAACATCAATAAAAATCTTCAATAAAATTCTGGCAAACTGAATCCAATGGCACATCCAAAAGCTTATCCATCATGATCAAGTAGGCTTCATCCCAGAGATGCAAGCGTGATTCAACATATGCAAATATATGTAACACTTTTTAAGACATGGTCATTGAAACAATGAGAAAAGGTGATATCAACCAGAGAAAACTAAAATAAAATGTCCTGAGGATGGAGTGTTATGGAAAACTGACAATAATGATATTGGCAGAGGACGAGGAGATTGGAAAAGGAATAGAAATGAATCTACCAGAAACGTACCCAAAGGATAAAGGGCCATGAGTTATAAGATAACTGTGCTTCCCAAGAGCAAGGGGATGATGAGTTGGTAGTGCAAAAGCTATTAAAAGTAGGAAAAATGACCTTGAAATCAATAAAAGACATTGACTGTACTTCACATTTAAGAATCAAATAAGGTAGATAATATTATTGGATTACTATTTGTCAGAAGATGTTCACAATTGACCTTGTAGAACTGTCACAAGGTGAAATGTCAAGTAGCTGAAAACACAGGGAAGAATCATTAGCAAAGGACTCAGGAGAAATGGTGGCTTGCCTTTTTAAGAATTTGAGATACAATATTTAAGAAGTCAACCTTTTTCAAGTTCTGGACATAAATACTTTATTGTAAAATGAGCATGATCCCCAATTTTCTTAGTCAGCCAGGCCTGATATGACAGAGTATCATAGACTGGGTGGCTTTCAAATAACAAAAATTAATTTCCTATATTTCTGAAGGCTGGAAATGCAAGGTGAAAGTGTGTACAGATTTGGTCCTCATGGGGCCCTCTCTTGGGCTTCGACTGGCAACTTCTCCTTGTGTCCTAACACCATGAAAAGGAAGCGAGACAGCTCTCTGGGGGGTCTCTTCAATAAGAGAACTAATCCCATTTGTGAGGGCTCCACCTTCATTTCCTAATCACCTCCCAAAGATCCCCCCTTCCTAATACCATCACATTAAGGGTTAGGATTTCAACATATAAATTTTCAGGTGGCAAAAACATTCAGTTCCTTGCATCAATGTTTTAACGATTTGTATATTTCAATTATAAAAAAAAGAATCTACATTAATAATACTATTATTATTAGATCTTTGTTGAAATGTATCGCTATAAAAATGTCTAGAAGTGGAGAAAGCAGTTGCAGGAAGATGTTTTCCATTTTGGAACATTAGGAAAATAAACTACTTGATGCTTTAAGAAAAAACAGTTTATGTTGTTCTCCCCAACTTTTATGGTAAATGGCTTGTGTGGGAAACAACAAACACCTCTGCTACTTGATATCTTCACTGGAAGATTAAAACAGTGAAAAAATTGTAACTTCAATCTTTAAAGGAAAAACACCATAGCACATTCTTGTAAATGAATTTTGTAAGTGATCAAAAACTAACAAAGGAATTTAATATTTCATAAAATATTTTACAGCAAGTACCTTGAATTTCAAAGGTAAATTAACATAGATATATTGAAATATCTTCTGATATTAAAAATTAGAAAATTTTTTTGATTTTGTGTGGCTCTTATTGCTTCTTCCTCAAAGGAATGTTTACACACTGACATTTTGTACATATGTTGCAGTAACTTTGGGATCAGGAGAGGAGATGAATATCACACCACATTCTAAATGAATGTCATAACTACAAATCATGGGGACAGAGAGGAGCAAAAGCAGTCCTTAATTTTCAAATCAGTTTTGATGCTCCAATAAATACACACCTTTTATAGAAACAATGGTGGCATAAGAAGTGTTTTTCCTAAAACAGTTCTACACCAAAAACCTTTGAAATTAAACATGATGAAAAAGTAAGAATTCTATTTTAAAAATTCCATTAGATTTAGCAAACACCTATTGCATAGATATCAGTTACCCAATATGGTTTCAATTTCTTATTTTGGTTCATAACTGAGAGAAAGAATCAGATTTGAAGAAATTAAATATAAGATAATGGAATAAAAAACCTAATAGAGGCATAAATGATTTGATATAAAATATAAATCAATTTACTTATGGAAAGTTGCTGAAAATTTCTCCAGAAATGGTCTGATGTTTTACAGCATATAAAACAATTTCATCTGCATTATTTGCCTCTAAAGGCAACTTTCTTGGCTTGGCATTTGATAATAAAGATGTATTGCACTGGTTTGTAGTTTAAGGCTCAAAGTAATTTTAAGAGCTCTTGAAGAAAATTTCCCTTCTTCCAGAAGACTCTTATGGACAGCTGTTACTGCAATCAGCACTCCTGGCTCTGCAAAAATGAGGATATTGACACCACACTTGAGTCTCCCTAATTGCATTAAGAAATCTAATATTATACTCCCTGCAACTGACTATTAGCATCATCTCTGAGTGACTTAACTTTCAACATAATCCTATAGCATTGCCTGTATTTTCTATGCATTGTTTTTTCTTATTATAAAGTATATTTCCAGACTCTAATGCAATGCTAGTTAAAAAACAATGTAAAACCGTATCATATTATAAATCATATCGTAGCAAATCTAGAGATCCTTCTGCAGATATAGTCAAGAGAAATTAACTCATGATTTCAACTTTCAAGTGGCATATGAAAGTAAATTCTGCAATAGACTTACAATCATCTCTATATTCAATACATATACATTCCTAAGTAAAGTGTGGGTAATATTGATAATAATCAAATGCCTAAAATGTAAGTTTAAAATGCTTATTTGCCCTAATGGAATTATTACACAGTCTGAAAAAAATATTTTGTCAATTTGCTAAGTTATTTTGTATTGTGTGGGCCCAGACTGAAAGACTAATCATCATAGAACATTATACTCAGGCTCTAATTAATTGGTTAACCAATTGACCTGTAGTCTCCAGGAATTTCTCATGCTTTATTCTAACACTCTGTCTTGAGGAATTTGTCAAAATTAGCATTTAAGAGTTTGAGCTAGTTATGAACTCAGTGACTTCTATTTCAGGTAGGAAGATTTCAGAAAGGTCTCACTGAATGATCCTGTCTCTCCAGATTTCCAAGAAGCAGTTTCCCCAGACTTGAATTATCTGATTCATGGAATTATCTGATTCATGGAAATTTGCAATGTTTAACTCTAGGATATAAACATAGACTTGGTCCCTCAATTACAAGTGACTCTTTCTCAACCCATTGTGAAATTAATGAGAACAGATATTAATGTAGTACTTCTGACAGCAGCTAGGCAAACTGTCATGTTTAGAAGCAAGTCTTGAAAGCAATTCATGCAAATTGCAATGTAGCTTGTCATCTCTGGATCTTGCATGCTCTGGGAAGAGTCTGTAATACCGGTACTGACAGGTTGCAAAAAACAATAACAAAGAATGGTGCAACAAAAGATATTGGGAAATGTAACAAATTCCAGCAAATCAAGAAGAAAAAAATACAGATGTTGACAAAAAGGACTTGCTAAAAATGATTTCAGTCTTTCAAGAAACTAGGGAAATAGAGATGAGAAGAGATAGCTTCTGAGGAGACAAAGTAATTAAAAACAAGGAGAAAGCAGTGTTTATCACATAGAAGAAATGACCAAAAAGAATTACGTTGGTGAAAATGGGAAAGGGAATAATCTTTTATCTTTGCAATTAAAATAAATTACGAGGTTTGATTCTAAAGAGGCTACATAAATTAAATCATTGTCTGTACTCTAAGTAAATAAGTTATGAACTTATTTATAAAGATAGTTCTATAAATAGATATTTCGCTATAGTTCACTGTAATTTGCAGAGCATCCTTTTTTTCTGTTTGTGTTCTGGAAAATTGGACAGTGAACGCTGGCAAGCATCATTTTCTAGAAAATGAAAGGAAATGTCCCTGAAGAATACGACATGGAACTTCTGTGAAGTGGAGGACTGAGTGATGTGTTTTCTGGAATAAAAAACTTTTTGCTTTTTGTTTTTCTTCTTACTCCCAGCAGTGATATAAACTTATAGAATTGTTAGGCAGCAATGGTCAGGATCTCTACTAAGTCCTAGAGTGTTCTGAGATCACAATTAATATAAACACATTTTAATTCCCATCCACTATATTATATTTGAGAAAATCAGAAACAATGCCCTATTATAATTATTTTATTTGCCTTCCAAAGATCACAGCATCTATGAGAATCTTCATGATTTTAAGCCATGTAACAAGTAGATGTGCATGAATATCATTCTCTTTCTTTCCCAGGCATTAATAATATCTCATGGTAGCTATATTTATCAAATCCTCTTGATTTTTAATATAGTTTGCAGGTATATTAGATTTTCATTTATTTATACCTTCACCTAATAAGTATTTATTGAGAAATTAGTATTAGAGTTTCTTAGTATACGATGATGAATAAAACACAGTCCCTGTCTTTAAAAATAGGTAGGTCATGATCATGAAACCTTCCCCTATTGTAAGAGCATCACTCAGGCCTTCCATGCTGTATAGCTCATGACTTTATTCCTCCAGCCATGTTTGAACTATTGGCAGCAGCTAACCTAGGAGCTTTTGATATATGGCATGGCCAGTGTATCAAAATACCTGACCTGCTGTGTGTAGTCGGAATTATGATCTGAACTTTCAGTGAGCTGGTGCCTTGGGATTGTGACACTTCTTTACAAGTGTTTCTCCAGTGGTATAACTTCCTCTGCCCTTTCTTTTCTTCCTTGGTTACAGCATTCCAAGTCTATTTCTTTGAGGTTCTCATACTATTTAATTTGCTTTGTTTTGCTTTATTTCTTGTTGTTGATGTTGTTTCATTTTTGCTTAAGTGAGACAGGATGGAATTAAAGTGAGAAGAAGATCTCTCTAAAAAGTGGAATAAAGCTCTGTCAAAATTATCCCCCTGTGTTATCACAAAGGCTCTGAAGTTATTTCACAATGAATTTTTTCTTCCTTTGTCCTTGCCAGATGGACAAGGGGATCTTTCTCAGATATTCATTGTGCAAAACTAATAAATTGCCTGCAGATAAAGCCCACAAAAATGCTGGGTTCCCTTTAAACTGCAGTCCCCAGGAATTTCTTGCACTTTATCCCAACCCTCTGCCTTGAGGAATTTGTCAAAATTACCATTTCAGAGTTTCAGCCAGTTAGGAACTCAGTGGCTTCTATTTCAGGTAGGAAGATTTTAGAAGGGTCTCTGGATGATCCTGTCTCTCCAGATTTCCAAGAAGCAGTTTCCCCTGACTTAACTTATCTGATAGATATAAGATATTTATTTTCAGTTTGTCCAGGCTTTGCTTTTTGCAACGTGAGCAAGAACCTGTCAGCTGTTTATTTACACGTTAGAGCTGAAACTAAAAGTCCAAATATTATTAGTACTAATATAATAGTATTTTTAATTTAGCTATTGGTCAATGCTACATCATCCTATGTCAGGTTTATAGACTTGAAACAATGGACATAGCAAAATATAATTTAACCATAGTCACCATGTGCAGCACCATGGATATAAAAATGACTCACGGTGTAAAATAGATGTAGAAATAAAGTTTCTTGATCTTACCTCTAATATTAGTCATCTAGATAACAGCAGAAATCAAGTATAGATTCAAACAGCAACAAAAAATGTGAGAATTTTACAACTAAAATGTGTGGTGTAGGAGGTAAAGTTTGAGAAATCATCAATTCGAAGGTCAGATAATCACAGACTTCTTTTTTCCTGAATGTCTTGCATAAGTGTGAACTGTGCCTGGAAAGTGCCATAAAAAGGACAGACCAGCATATTTAAGGCAGCCTTCATCACAGAACACCTGCGAACCTCGTTCTTACTATTGAAAATATTTTAAAGGGCTGGAGTGCATTCAGTGAAAATGAAAAGTAGACTTGATTGATCTACTCACTTACAGCTGCAATCTGAATTCCGATCTTGTCAAAAGTGACTAGAGTCTTGATAAAAACTAAGAAAGTTTTCATCCTCCAGTTATAATAAAGTCATAGTTCTCAAAAGTTATCATATGTAAATCATGTGCCATTTTATAAAACAAAGTTTAATGTGCTGTCATATTTAAAATTTGGGGGAGGGGAAGTGCTTGTCTTGGGCTTTTAACTTAGACAGCTTTTGCAAAATTAGTGTCACCTCGAAGCATTTTATTGACAATTTAATGATTGACTTTTCTTCAGATTATTCTACTAAGGGCAGGAATTTGAAGGTGAAAAAATGTCACTAATATTAAAAACAACTTTATCATTTTGAAAAGCAAGTTATTTCAAACCTGAGTCTCTCTGGAAAACTTTGATAAAGTCATTTTGATTCTGGAACATGCTGTTCCTTGCTAGGTTTTGCCAGAGATCATCAGCTTTATAATACAGAAATTGCATTGAGCAATTGGGATTTTGTAAGAAATTACCTTGTTAAATATCATGCTTTATTGTAATATCATAACATGCTTACTATGTTCTATATTTGGTTTCAGATGTATACCCTCAATACAGCATCACTATAAATTAGACTAAGTTAACCACAGCAACTAGGAATAGTAACATCAATTTAAATTTTCCTAGAATAGTGTGGCAATTTTATGTTGACATTCAAAATCCAGTAATAGAAATTGATTGCAAAACTCATCTACAGTTTAGAATATAGGACAATTAAACTAATTTTATCTCTAAATAAACTCAAATTTGCATTTTAATATCCAAACTCATCAGGTCTCTTTCTGCTGTAGTGTCGTTAGCCTTTACAGCTTATCCCCATAGCACGAAGAAATTGAAACCTTGAGCAGACCAAAAATGGGTTCCAAAATTTAATCAATAAAAGCAACCTACCAACCAAGAAAAGTGCTGGACCAGATTATTTCAAAGCCAAATTCTGCCAGATTTACAGAGAAGAGCTGCTAACAATTCTACTGAAACTATTTCAAAAAATCAAGGAGAAGAAACTCCCCCCTAATTCATCCTAAGCGTCGGGATCACCCTGATACTAAAACCTGGCAAATAAGCAACCAAAAAAGCAAACTATAGGCCAATATCTCTGATAAACACAGAGACAAAAATTCTCAAGAAACCACTAGCAAATCTTACCCAGCAGCACATCAAAAAGTCAATACACCATAATTAAGTAGGCTTTATTCATGAGATGCAAAGCTGGTTCAACGTATGCAAATCAATAAATGTAATTCAACACATAAACAAAATCAAAAGCAAAAATCATATGATAATCTCACTAGATGAAGAAGCAGCTTTTGATAAAATCCAGCATCCCTTTATGATACAAACTCTGAACAGACTAGGCATCAAAGAAACATACATAAAAATAAAAATAGCCATCCATGACACATGCACAGCCAACATCGTACTGAACTGACAAAAGCTTAAACCATTTTCTTTGAGAACAGCAACAAGACATAAATGTCCACTCCCAACACTCCTATTCAACATAATACTGAAATTTCTAACCAGAGCAATCAGGCAAGAGAAAAAAATGAAAGGTGCCCAAATAGAAAAAGAAGTCAAACCATCCCTCTTCACTGACAACATGAACCTATACCTAGAAAATTCTAAACCCTCTGCTAAAAGGCTCCTAGAATTGATAAACAACTTTAGCAAAGTTTCAGAATACAAAATCAGTGTACAAAAACTAGTAGCATTTCTATTCTCTAATAGCATTCAAGTTGAAAGCCAAATCAAGAACAAAATCCCATTTATAATAGCAACACACATACACACATACACACACACACACACACACACACACACACACACACACACACACATACAACTACCTAGGAATAAATCTAACCAGGAAAGTTAAAGAGCTCTACAAGAACTACAAAACACTTCAAAAAAATTTTTTTAGCTTATATAAATAAATTAAAAACAATTCCATGCTGATGGACTGGAAGAATCAGTATCATTAAAATGATCATGCTACCCAAAGCAGTCCACAGATTCAACACTATTCTTATTAAAATAGCATCGTCATTTTTCACAGAATTAGAAAAAAATATTTTATGATCCATGTGGAACCAAAAAAGAGCCTGAATCACCAAAGTAATCCTAAACAAAGAGAGCGAAGCCAGAGGCATCACATTACCTGACTTCAAACCATAAAATAAGGCTACGGTAATCAAAGTAGCATGATACTGGTACAAAACAGATACAAAGACCAATAGAAGAGAAATAAAGCCACACTCATACAGCTATCTAATTTTTGTCAAAGTCAATAAAAATAAGCAGGAGAGAAAGCACTCCCTCTTCAATAAACGGTGCTGGGATAGCTGGCTAGCCATATACAGAATCATCAAGCTAGACTCCTATCTTTTCCCATGTACAAAAGTTAACTCAAAGTAGATTAAAGATTTAAATATAACACCTGAAGCTCTAAGAATCCTAAAAGAAAACCTAGAAAATGCCATTCTGGACATCGACCTTGAGAATATATGACTAAGTCCTCAAAAGCAATTGCAATGGTAACAAAATTGACAACTGGGACCTAGTAAACTAAAGAGCTTCTGCAAAATAACAACAAAAACTAAAGAGAGAGTAAAAAGACAATATGAAGAATATGAGAAAGTATTTGCAAACTACGCATCTGACAAAGGTCTTATATCCAGAATCCACAAATAACTTAAATAATTCAACAAGTAAAAAACATATAACTTCAATAAAAACTGGGCAAAACATGAATAGAACCTTCTCAAAAGAAGACACACAGGTGGCCAACGAACATAGGAAAAAAATGTTCAATATCACTAATCATCAGAAAAATGCAAGTCAAATCCTCAAAAGGATACCATCTCACACCAGTTAGAATGGCTATTATTTAAGACAAAAAAAAACAAACAAACAGAAAAGCTGTAGGCTTTAGAGAAAAGGGAATACTTACACTGTAGTTGGGAACAAAAATTATTTCACCCACAGTGGAAAGAAGTTGGGATAATTCTCAAATAACTTAAAACAGAACTACCATTCAACTCAGCGATCCCATTATTGGGTATTCATCCAAAAGAAAATAAATTACTCTACCAAAAAGATGCTTGTAGCCTTCACTGTAGCAAAGATGGATTCAACCTAGGTGCCCACCAATGGTAGATTAGATAAAGAAGATGTGGTACATATACGCCATGAAATACAACATGGCCATAAAAAAAAACCCAAAATCTTGTCCTTTGCATCAATATAGATGAATCTGGAGGCCATTATCCTAAGCAAATTAATGCGGGAACAGAAAAACAAATACCACATATCCTCACTTATAAGTGGGAGCTAAACATTTGGCACTCATGGAAATGAAGATGATAGCAATTGATACTGGAGACTACTAGAAAGGGTAAAGGGGGAAATTGCCTATTGGATACTATGCTCACTAACTGGGTAGTGGCATCAAGCATACCTTAAACAGCACCATCACACAATATATTCATGTAACAAACTGACTGTAAGATAAAAGTTGAGATTATTTTTAAAAATAAAAGAATTGTGAGTTGTTCTATCATACATATTCTACAAATTCAATGGTAATTAAACGGAGAAATTTCTTGAAAAATACAACTAATTAAACGGATCTAAGAAGACATAGAATATCCAGTTCTATATTTTAAAAATCAAAATAATTTTAACAAAAACACTCCAACTAAGAAATCTCTAGTCCAGGATGGTTTTACTGGAAAGATAAATCGAACATTCAAGGGAGAGATGACTCCATTACTCTGTGTGTGTGTGTGTGTGTGTGTGTGTGTGTGTGTTTAGAGAAAAATTATTTACCAAATTGTTTTATCAAGGTAGTTCATGGCTAATCCAAAATCTAATAAGGTATTACACAAAAAGAAAAGAAGAAAGGAAGGAAGAGAGAGAGGAAGGAAGGAAAGGAGGGAGGGAAGGGGAAAAGGGAAGAGTAAGGAAGGATGGCAATATAAAAGGAAAGAAAAGAGGAAGAAAAAAGAAAAAAGCAAAGAAAAGGATAGAAATACACATGGCATTCATAATACCCCGCATTTCTCTGGGGCTATGTTTATTTTCTTCATTCTATTTTTTTTTCCCTGTGGTTCAGCTTGCATAACTCTATCAATCTATTCTCAAATTTGCTTATTCTTTCATCAGCGATTCTAAGTCTGCTTTCAAGCCCTTCTCATGAATATGTTAGTGGTTGTAGTACTTCTTAAACTACTGTAATACTTTTGAGTTTGTTTTATAATTTCTATTTGTATTGACATTAGCTCCTCAATGCAACATTGTCATCATCCCGTCCTTCCCTTCTTTGACCATATCACCTTCGGTTCTGTGAATATATTTATAATGGCTATTTTGAAGTCTTTTTCTTTCAAATCTGGCATCTGGTTGCTCTCACAGGCAGCTGTGTGGCCTGTATTACTTTTTTTTTTTTTTTTTTTTTTTTTTTTTCCAGTGTGGAGCCCATACTTTCCTGTTTCTTTGGCTACCTCGAAATTCTTTGTTGAAAACCTGACATTTCAGGTATAATTTCTAGCAACTCTGGTACTGATACTCTTTCTTCCAGGGTTTGTTTTATTGTTTGCTTGTTTATTTTCTAATGACTGGAAAGGCTGTATCATTTCTATAAAGTATATCCCCCACCACTACAGTGTTAAACCTGTAATGTCAATATGCAGGAAGATATCTCTTTGGAGATACTCCTGGCGCTCTGGGAAGACAGTAGCGTAGATCTCTTGGTCTCTTTTTCCTGACTAGACAGGGCTGCTAAGCTCCACTAATTGCTTCCTCCTTGTTCTAATAGTTTCACCAGTGAACTGGGCGACAGATTGCTCTACAGTCTAACCCCATTCAATTTAGGCTGCTTTGAAGAAGCAGTTTCTGATGTCTGTGTTTGATATTTGTTCTGACTCCACAAGGGTTTCCTTTAGTTGTCTTATTTGCTATCCCCTTACCTTTCTTACTGAATTTTCACAGATTTTCTTGAGCAAGTGTTTTTTCATTGCTGTTTGCCCTTAGGGTCCAGAGCCTTAGGATTCACTGGGGAGGGAGTCAGTGAAGTTCCTGACGCTGTCATGGCAGTAGTTTATCCTCAAGAATGCCAGATAATTTAATGTTCAAAATCAATTAATACATTTAAAATATTGTAAAAATCATACAGAAAAATAGAATCCAACAACAACCAATCATGATTTTTTAAATGCTGAGTATACTACTAGTAATAAGAAACATATTCAACTGATAAAGAATATTAGAAAAATTCAATAGCTAATATAATACACAATGATTAAAAAAACCAAAGTTGCTTTCCTCTAATATCTAGAAAACTATGCTAGCTTTTACACTTTCCACTCAGAATTTTCCTGGTTGTCCTAGCTATTATAATCAAGTAAGAAATTGAAATAAAACTGATAATATTAATAAATTGTAAAATAAAACCTTATGTTAATATATCTTTACATAGAAAATTCCAGGCAACTAGAATTAGTTCAAAAGGTAATAAGTTTAGCAAGAATATAGAATTTATTAATGAAAAACAATTGTTCTTATACACCAGCAGCAATTTAAAAACTAAAAATTACCACTTACAGGATTTCTGTAAAAAATACAATAACGTATCTAAGACCTCTGCATTGAAATTTATAAATCAATACAAGAATAAATTAAACAAAATATAAATAAACAAAGAAATAACAATGTTTAGATATCAGAAGAATTGATTTTTTTAACTTCACGTTCAGGGATACATGGGAAGATTTGTTTTATAAGTAAACTCGTGTCATGGGGGTTTGTTCTACAGATTATTTCATCACCCAGATATTGAGCCTAGTGGCAACTGGTTGTTTTTGCTGATCCTATCCCTCCTCCCACCCTCCGCCCTCTCAAAGGACCCAGTGTGTGTTGTTCCCCTCCATGTGTCCATGTGTTCTCATCATTTAGCTCCCACTTATGAGTGAGAACATGCAGTCTATGGTTTCCAGTTCCTGCATTAGTTTGCCAAGGATGATGACCCCCAGTCTCATCCATTTTCCTGCAAAGGACATGATATCTATGGATTTTGTGGCTGCACAGTATTTCATGGTGAATCTGTACATTTTCTTTATCCAGTACAACACCACTGATGGACATTTAGGTCTATTTCATGTCTTTGCTATCGTGAATAGTGCTGCAATGAATGTATGTATGCATGTGTCTTTATGATAGAACAATTTATATTCCATTGGGTATATACCCACTAATAGGATTACTAGATCAAATAAGAGTTCTGTTTTTAGGTCTTTGAGGAATCACCACACTGCTTTCCAAAGTGGTTGAACTAATTTACACATCTACTAACAGTGTATAAGCACTCCCATTTCTCTGCAACGTCGCCAGGCCAGCATCTGTCATTTTTTAAATTGTTAGAATTAACAATTCTAAGCTGGGAAGACTTGGTGTCTGTGGAGGGCTCCTTGCTGGGGCATATATAGTTCTTTCTCACTGTATTATCACATGGGGGAAGGGAAGAATGAGCTCCCTTCAACCTCTGCTGTAAGAACACTAATCCCATTCATGAGCCTCATGACCTAACCACTTGCCAAAGACCCACCTATTAATACCATCACCTTGGAGGTTAGGATTTCATCATATAAATTTGGAGAAGGCACAAATATTCAGAACCTAGAAATATGTTAATAAAACTATGAGTATATGATTATTTCTTGTATGTCTGTATTTACAATATTCAGATTACTTATCAATGTCTTGATGTCAACATCATGTTACAGATGAGAAAAATGATGGTTGAAAGAGCTAATTTTCATAATATTCCATAAGTAGAAATTAATTGAGCTATGATTTAAACTCACAGGTTTTCAACCCATGAGCAATCTCATTTACTACACCTCCTTGTTGGTACATTCTGCCATGTTTCTCTACGGTGATAATCACCTTGTTATACTATGCCTAAATAGATTAAAACCCTGGCAAGAGATTCTTATTTGCTTAAACTGATGCTTCTTTTGGTTGCTGCTGGAGTGAGGAAGTCCTCTAAGTACAGATTTTTTTTTCCATAAATTATGGACATCTGTACTGGTAGTATAAACTACCATATGTTAGAAATAGTCTACTAAGGAGGTAAGATATAAAGTTTTGCCTTGAAGTGTATAAAGCCCACTAAGAATTTATAAGTAACCTGGCAGGTATGACTTTCATAGACAACAAAGCAATTTGGATGTGATATTTTTATTCTACTTTAGGAAATAAGAAAGTGAATATATATTTGTAAAGTTTTTACATAACACTGCCTTTATAATATAGTACAAACACTGATATAAAAACACCTAAAAATATTTGAGAAGTTAAATCAAGGTATAACCTCAAAGATGCACAGGATTAAATGTAAAGCCTGTTTTCAAATACATATATATTTCATTCATGTTTATACTCTTAATAATTTGGCTCTCAGATAAAAGCAATACATAACAGTTATTAAATTATAACTATTACCATTATAAAACTAAATATTTACATTTATGTATTCTGTAGATATATAGTCATGCTTGGTAATCTAATTTTAACTTAATAATATAAATGTTACCAAACAACTTTTCTTCTAAAATTATTGAAGATACAGATAAGTAAAGCTTGTATTAACTTTAGTTCTAGGCTTGAGCCACAGTAAATAAGACATTAAAAGCCTCTGTCATAGGCATGAGGTCCTAAACAATGCATGCTGATTATAATAGTTGCAGTCTTTAGCAATTATTACCTTGACATTTGAGATCTGACAAATGATTATAAAGTACCAACAATCATTTTTTGCTACCTTATGAAACTAGTGCAAGGAAAATATTTCCACATTTTCTTCCAAATATTTATGTACTACTGCCTTGACCAGAGTCAATCATTAACCTTTATTCAAAATTTTTATGGAGTCACTTCATTTATAATTACTTGACAGGAATGGTGGCAGAATATTATCAACTTAATTGTTGTGCATCTATTCTCTGTGCCGATTGAGTTATCTTTTTATAAACCCCCGTTTTTACCCCAATATTATTTATTCTTCTCTGTGTCATTCATTTTTTTCAAGCTTTTTAAAAATTTCTGTGCCCAACATAAAATTAGTAGCATCTATGTCTTTCAGTAAAGAAATAAGCACAGTGAAATAATTTAATTTATGTCACATTTGGTGATGTTCTGCAATACAATAAAATAATCCTCATTCTACTGAAGTATTTGTCAAGTGCTATATTTAATTATGACACACAAGGCATGCTGCAGAAGATAATGAGCTAAAAATTGTTGCCATGCTGAAGGAAAGTGTATAATATTAAGGTCCAGACAATCAATGAGCAGAACTTTGACAACATACAATTTCCTATTGGGAATTCTTTTCAAAGACTTAGAACATGCATTTGGAAAAGTATGAATACATTAGCATAGACTTCCTTCAACTGATCAAGAGCTAAATCCAGCGTCCATGTAGATTGAGGCTCGGACGATACAGAAAAGCTATTAGGGAGCCATCCATTGTCAGAGCAATAGAATGAGGACATGAGAAATTGAGTGGAGATTTCAATAAAGCCCACTGTGAGATAAACTAACATGACATGGGAAAGACATACAAGAGGGCAGTTGCTTCTCTCAAGAGGTAGGAGCTGATACTGACTGGAGTGGTAATTACCTAACAGCTCAAATGGCACATCAAGGTAGGTGTTTGAAAAAATAACCAAGTATAGTTTCCTATGTAAAAAATGAGTTTCTACCTTACTACTGTGATTTTTTATAGAAGGAGTCCACCTAAATGAGCATCATCTACAAGTAACCAGAGCAAAAGTAATATTTAACACAGAGGAGGATGTTTGCTGCTGAGATGAAAACAACTGGGAGAACAAGATGGAAACTGGGGATGGCATCATCGGATAATTCTGGAATGATGTGTTTCTCCACAAACTTTGTTTTTATCTCTTCATTTATTTTCATTTTTTAAAAAAGAAATTATACATTATGTAAAATTTTAAATTATCTTTGTAAACTCAGTATTCAATTAAAACACTATGGTGAAATATTATTTTATTGATTTGAGGGCTTCTGTTTGTTTATATGTTGGAATATATCAACTAGAAGATCAAGTGATGTCAAAAATGTCTCTAAAATGGGCACATTGTATGTACAACAGTTCGGTACCTCAAGCAAGTTAAAAAGAAATCCATTTCTTTAAGACAATTCATTCACTGTGTCTAGTTCCACCTCTGGTTTTGGAACAAGGTGAATCCGTTAAGAACATTGCCATATATGTACCTATGCAACAATCTTGCATGTTCTTCACATGTACCCCAAAACCTAAAATGCAATAAAATATATTTTTTAAAAAAGAACACTGGAAAGCTAAAATATTGTTTCCAACTCTCAACATAAGCAAACTTAACCATGGACATGCCTTTCCCTTTGTGAGAAGTTATACTCAGCTGATGTATCCCCAAAACAAGACCCATGCAGCAGAACAAGCCTTAGAAAATCAGCATCAACTCTGTGGTGCTGCCAGCTTAAACTTCACCTGTTGATCATGTTTTTATTATACCTCTTCCCTAATGCATATTCTAAGTTTGATTTTGATTCCTGTTTCTTATCTTTTTAGCATTGGCAATTGGCCCAGCCTTCTTTTGTGTATTAATAACTTATTGCCGCCTTTTCAACTCTACTCTGGTATTATAAATACCTCCTATTCTGGAAATAACTTGATGGGAGCCATTTGCACAATATGTGTAACTTAGCTATTTGATTGTGGGTTACTTCCCCTTTGAGCATTTCTAATTTAACTCTTTTGTGCAATTATAGAATAAGAGGATATACTCTCTCTCAAAGTAAATTAAGTAAAATTATTTAAGCAGGTGAATTTATGAGGTGTGAAGTTCTTACTGGTGTACAGAAAATTGTCGAATTTTGCTAATGGAAAAAGTCATAACGTGCTGCTTTTTGATATCATTGTTACTTTAAAAAATATGAGAGTGCTAACTAGTTCAAAGAGTACCCATTTTGGCTCAGAAACCAGTCCAAATTAATTAAAACTACAAGCCAGCTTTAAAAATTACACCAATTATGCCAAGATTTACTTACCAAATTGTATTGATTTAGACATAAAATGTTTGGTTCTACTAATATCAGATTATTGAAGATTTATAAGGATATTTTAATCAGGTTGATTGAAATGATTCCCCAAGTCACTATTACTATGTACCAGTTAGCACACAGCAATTATTTTGGGGTTTCACAGTGAATAAAAACACTCAAAATAAATAATACTTCTGACTTCATCTAAAGAAATAAGAAATTCCTAATATTTTTGTTGTAGAATTTGTGATATGTAGACATTATTTCAAATGTGATAAGATGAAAATCATCATGTCCAAACTAAATGTGGTCTTGTCATCTTCTATCTTACAATGCATTTTAAAATGGAGAAATGCCCTGTTTTTCTGAAAGTGCTAACTTTGTGTTGTTTATTACATCCTTTAATAATTTATCCCCAAATAGAACAAACTGACAAAAAGCATTGAGCCAGAACAGGCAGCTTGTCAGTCCTCACTGCCTAATGAAAAAAAGAGCAAAAAGACAGAATACATCAGAGCCCACACAACTCTAGTTATTGTCAGGCCTCCAAGCCCAAGCCTGGCCATTTTAGCCTTGGTGACCCACACATACACCTCTGGATGGTCCCCAGGAGCCAGGAAGTCTTGAAGTAACCACAAGTAACCAGGTGGCCACAGAAAGAAGTGAAACAACTTGTTCCTGCCTCAACAAATTGCACTCCCACTGTAACCTGCAACCATTGTTTCTGCTCAGCCTTGCAAAAATCCACCCCCGACAGACATTGGGTCTCTCAATACCCCCACCACCTGTAACTATGCAATTTACTGCACCCTCCTGTCTGCTTGCAACTGATATCCCCCACCCTTATGATCATGCCTGTTTGTAGCAAATGACCCCTACCCTTGTGATCATGCATCACACGATGTCCTTCCCCTCCCCAACATAGATTATCACCTTTAGCTGACCATTTGCCCCAACCTATATAACCAATCCCCTTTTCTACCCCATTTGCCAACTTCTTTCTCAGATTTGAACCACTTGCACCCAAGTGCAAAATAAATGGCCTTGTCACTCACACAAAGGCTGCGTGATGGTCTCTTTACTCAAGCTATGCACCTGACAGTTATCAATTATTATAAGGCTGTATTCTGAAATGTTTCCTAGAATCATCTAACTTCACTTGTATACTATAAATGAAGAAGAGAAACACTCTTCCGTATTTATTCATTCATTTTATCAACTTGTCATTTTGATGTCTGGAAGGAAGAGGGAAGAGTAAATATAAAATCCTGATTTCTTCCCTAAGCCTTTCAGTAGAAAAAAATTAATGTTATAATTATTGAAGAAAAGTTTTCTTCTTTAAAAAAGTTATTACCTACATACTATGTTTCCACACTCTTCTGCCTTGTGAATCTTTAATTCTCATTAATAATTGTAGACAGACTCCAGAGAGTTCTGATAACACTTGCATTAAGAGGATGGCGATTAATTATGTTTAAATAACAATAACTTTTCTAATTTTCAAATACAAGTAACCAAATTTTAATACTTTATTTCAAATTAGAGGGCAAGCCAATATTTATTTCTCTGCAGTCACCACTCTTTCCACTCATTACTGCTTTTATAGCTATACTCTTCAGGCATCACACTGAAACAGACAGTTTGATGATTTAGGTAAAAATTACAGACATGTATAGAGGTGATAGATGAGATTATGAAAAAAATTGTAGAGTTTTCACCATAATTACCATATACATTATTTTATAGAATAACTAGTTTTTTCTTTTTTATAATGGAAATGTATACTACAGTTTACATATACATTTTTAGAAATACACAGAGAAAATATACAGCATATGCAGCAGCAAACAAAAGTGCTTTCATTTATTTCGAAGTAGAGATATATTGCTGTTTTGGGTTTTTTTTTTTTTTTTTTTTTTTGCTTATTTATTTTAAGTTCAGGGCTACAAGTGCAAGTTGTTACATAGGTAAATTTGTGTCTGGGTTTTTGTTGTATTGATTATTTCATCACCCAGGTATTAAGCCTAGTAGCCTTTGGTTATTTGAATTTTCCATCAATCAATTCATATTGACCTAAACTTATATCGTAATAGATAATAAAAATTGATGGTAACCAGTGCCTTGCAGTTCATTTTCATGATGGAAAATGATTATAAACCAAAGTGAACAAATGATAGCTCAATTTCCCAAAAGATCGGTTTTTACACAGAATAAGATGTCCTCCAATGGTATATCAGAAAAGCTATTTAGTATCTTAACAAAATGTCCAGTAACATCTATAAAGTCAATAAATGTCCAGTAAAGTGTGTATACAAACACACACCCATACACACACATACGTATATCTAATTATATATCATATATTTTATGTTTTTGGTTCCTATTGCACAGGTTGCTTTAAATAGATTCTATTTCCTCAAAAGTGTAATATTAATACTAATTCATACTATTTATTCCAGGCTGGATATTGATTACTCCAAAATAATTTTTAGTGATATAAATAATAATGCTATGTTTGTTATATATATTTATAAATATATATCTATATTTTATTATATATTTCTATATATTTTATATTATATATGTATTTATATATGCTTTTATGTTTGCAAGCTGCATCTGAAATTATTTTTTATTCTTGCCTCTCTCTGTAATTAGAAATCTCACATATATAACCCAACAAATCCTTAAATTCAGTCTACTTTGAAATTAAAGAGTTGTCTTATATCAACGGATTAATTTCATCTAAATTTCCCAGGGACTATGACTGGCATCTGTACTAGTTCATCATACAGGCTACACTGTGAAATCATCTTCAATTCCCCTTTATTTTCATTTTATAAAATCCTTCATCAACTTATCCAAAATACTTTTTTCTTGAAATGCTTTTCAGTTTCTCCCTTTCCTTTTATCTTTACTATCAAAAAATATTCCAAGGAAATCTCACTTTAATGGGATCAAAGCAAACTTGAGCGGTGCAGAGACCATAGACTTTAAGGAAAGAGGAGTGTGAATCGTGAGTGACTTTTGGAGTACTGTGAAAGCACGTAATTAAAGAAGGTGAGATTTAAGAAGAATGTGAATGGAGAAAAGGAAAAGACAAAATAAATTAGGGGAAATGCACTTTTTCTCATTCTGTTAGAAACAACACAGGTAGCTATAAACATTCATTTAGAAAATAAAACCCAGGGAAATAAATAATCTTAACATTTTGAGCTGAATGCTATGCCTCATCAGTGACATCAACAATACCATTGTTGTGTTAATGCATTTTCCACCATTTATTTAGATCAAGAACGCATGATCTGTTGCTGGCATTAGCCAACTCCATGCAACAAAATAGACAAAATGTCAACAGTATCCACAATAACTCACATAATCACTACATTCCTTTATATGCCACAGAGTTGGTCTGATTCAGGAAAAATATGAGTGGAAAATTTAATGAAGTGTCTGAAGAGTGAGAAGTCATATTTTCCACAAATAGGTTGCAGTTCAAGACATTCCAAGGTTTTAATATTAGTAAACGCACTTGGTAGTTTCAAAATGTTTCTAAAGCTCTTACAAAGCAGTAAGGGCAAGAGCATTATTTGATTAATAAGTCTTCATTGAAGACAGCAAAATGATGTTTTTAAAGGCATCTTTTTTTTTCAGTAAATGAGATACATAACTTCTCCTCATGATGAAATGGTAAAAATGCATCCATCCTTGAAAACAGACTCCACATTTAAAAAGTCCTTCTAGTAAAGGATCATACAACTTGAAAGTTTTTTAGTAATGACTAAGTGAAATGCAATATTTTTATTGGGTTTATACTTAATTTTGTTATAAAAATATCTTACCACACTTGTAATGTTTAATAAGAAAGTAGTATTACACTTTTTATAATCAGAAAGATGACCTCCTGAAAGTATTAGAAATATCTTAGTCATAAAATATATAAGAAAAAACCTGGTATCATGAAAGAACACTTCTGACTTCTATAAAACAACATCAGGAATTGTTCCCTCTCCTTCATTAATAACTTTTCACCTTGGGCAATTTATCTAATCAATCTATACAAATTTACATTATTTTATATAAGTAATAACAAGAATAAAACCTTCGACATTACCTTACTTGAGAAAAAAGAGAGATAGTGTGTCAGGAAAAATCCAGGCAAACTACAATAAGCTTAAGCAAAATTTGGCTATACAGGCATATCTCATTTTATTGTCATTTGCTTTATTGTTTTATAAATACTAGATTTTCTAAAGTTGAAGGTTTGTGACTACATTATGTCCAGCAAGTCTATCAGTGTCATTTTTCCAATAGCATGTGCTCACTTTGAGTCCCTGAGTCACATTACTGCAATATTTCAAACTTTTCATTATTTGTTACACTGATCTGTGATCAGTGATCTTTGTCATTACCATTATAATTGTTCTGGGTTACAAAGCCATTATAATTATATGTGCCACAAACTGCTCCCATATAAGATGGTGAACTAAATCAGTAACTGTTGTGTTCCTCTATCTATCTCCCTCTCCTTGGGGTCTCCTATTCTCTAAAACACAGTAATATTAAAATCAGGGCAGTTAATAATCCTACTATGGCCTCTAAATGTTCAAGTGAAAGAAAGACGCACAAGGCTCTTACTTTAAATCTAAAGCTAGAAATGGTTACACTTGGTGAAAAAACCATGCCCCAAGGAAAGACAGGCTGGAAGCTAGGCTTCTTCCACCAAACATTCAAGTTGTGAATGCAAGGAAACATTATTGAAGCAATTTAACACTGCTACTCCAATGAACACGGGAATGATAAAGAAAGTGAAACAGTTTTATTTCTGATATGGATAAAGTTAGTGGTCATGATAAAAGATCAAATTAGCTACAACATTCCCTTAAAACAAAGCCTAATCCAGTGTAAGGCACTAACTCTCTGCAATTCTGTAAAGACTGATAGAGGTGAGGAAGCAGCAGAAGAAAACTTTGAAGGTAGCATAGGCTGGATTGTGAGGTTTAAGAAAAGAAGTCATCTCCATAAAATAAAAGTGCAAGGTGAAGCAGCAAGTGATGCTGTAGAAGTGGCAGCATGCTATCCAGAAGATCCAGTGAAGACAACCCACGAAAGTGGCTAAAACAGATTTTCAATGTGGGTGAAAGCTTTACATTTGAAGAAGATGCCACTTAGGACATTCATAGCTAAGAGATAAGTCATCCCTGACATCAAAGCCTTAAAAACAGGCTAAATCTTGTTAGGAGCTATTTTATTAGCAAGTGACTTTAAGTTAAAGGCAATGCTCATTTACCATTCTAAAAATCCTAAGGCCCTTAAGAATTATGCTAATGCATCATACCCATGTTCTATAAATAAATCAACAAAGTCTAAATGATACGCATCTGATTACACCATAGTTAACTGAATATTTTAAGCCTACTATTGAGACCTACTGCTTAGGAAAAAAAAATTCTTTCAAAATATTACTGCTCATTGACAAGACACCTGAACACAAAACAGCTCTGATGAAGAGGTACAAGGAAATTGATGTTGTTTTTATGCCTACTAACACAACTTCAGTTCTATAGCCCATGGGTAAGAAGTAATTTTGACTTTCAAGTCAAAAACGTAAAAAAATACATTTTTTATGGCTATGACTACCATTTCTTAAGTGTGTAACTACCCAGTCCTTGAGCAGATATAAACAAATAAACTAGAAACTTTCTGGAAAGTATTCACCATCCTAGATGACATTCAGAACATTTGCAGCTGGGAACAGGGGATCAGACCTGTAATACTAGCACTTTAGGTGACCAGGATGGGTGGATCACCAGAGATCAGGAGTTGGAGACCAGCCTGGCCAACATGATGAAACTCCATCTTTACTAAAAATAAAAAATTAGCGGCCGGGCACGGTGGCTTAAGCCTGTAATCCCAGCACTTTGGGAGGCCAAGGCGGGTGGATCACGAGGTCAAGAGATCAGAGACCATCCTGGCCATGACCAACATGGTGAAACTCCATCTCTACTAAAAATACAAAAATTAGCTGGGTGTGGTGGCCTGCGCCTGAAGTCCCAGCTACTCAGGAGGCTGAGGCAGGAGAATTGCTTGAACCCAGGAGGCGGAGGTTGCAGTGAGCCGAGACTGTGACACTGCACTCCAGCCTGGTGCCTGGCTACAAAGTGAGACTCTGCCTCAAAAAAGAAAAAAAAAAAAAAAATAGCTGAGTGTAGTAGCACATGCCTGTAGTCCCAGCTACTTGAAGGCTGAGGCAGTAGAATTGCTTGAACCGAGGAGGTAGAGGTTGCAGTGAGCCAAGATCATGCTATTGCACTCCACACTGAGAGACAGAGTAAGACTCTGTCTTAAAAAAAAAGAAAAAAGAAAAAAGAAAATTTGCAATTTAAGGAAGGAGGTCAAAATAACAACATTAACAAGAGTCTGGAAGAAATTGATTCTAACACTCACAGGTAAAATTAAGGGCTTTACAACTTTCATGGAGGAAATATCTACACATAGGGTAGAAACAGCAAGATAATTAGAAGTGGAGCCTGAAGGTGGACCAGAATTGTTCCAGTCTCATGATAAGGAATTTCTTCTTTTTTATGAGAAAATAAAGTGCTTTATTGAGATGAAATCTACTTCTGGTAAAGATGCCAGGAACATTAATGAAATTATAACAAATAATTTAAAATATTACACAAGCTTAGTTGATAAAGCAGTGGCAGAGTTTGAGAGAATTGCCATCAATTTTGAAACAAGTTCTACTGTGGGTAAAATGCCATCAAACACCATTGCATGCTACAGAGAAATATTCTGTAAAAGGAAAAGTCAATCAACGTGGCAAATATTATTGTTGTCCTATTTTAAGAAATTACCACAGCCACCCTAACCTTTGCCCACCACTGCCTAATCACTAAGCAGCCACCAACATTAAGGCAAGACTCTATCAGCAAAAAAATTATGACTCACTGAAAGTTCAGATGACAATTAGCATTTTGGATCAATAAAACATTTTAAATTAAGGTACATACATTGTTTTTGTGGCAAAATGCTATTGCACACTTAATAACTACAGTGGAGTATAAACATAACTTTTATATGTGTTGGATTTATATAATTATTGCAATGGCTATTTTTTCAATAATTATTGCAATATTCACTTTACAATAAATTTGCAACTTTGTTGCAATATTCACTTTATTGCAGTGGTCTGAAACTGAACCCACAATATCTCTGAGGCATGCCTATATTAGGTCTGTTTCTAACACTAATATACTACGTTGGTATGTGACAGTAAGTCATTAAATATATTTTTTATTGTGAAATGTAGCATGCAAGCAAAAGTCCATGAGATTAAATAGATGTGTATTTCAAAGGATGATAATAATTTGAAGACACACGGTTTAATAAATAATGTTACCAATATGATTGACATATCCTTTTAATTACCTCATAACTCTCCCCACATACTCCAAAATCACACAATTTAACCATTATGACATGTTTTTTGATAATCATCTCATTCTTTATATTTTTATTATATGTATATTTATTTATAATGACATATGATTCAAACTGGCTTCTTGATAGGGTTCTGGGACTCAAATTGGCTAGCTTGGCTTCTTCACAATATGGCAGTAAGCTTCCAAAACGGAGCATTCCAAAGCAAACATATCCAGTGTTTAAGGATTTATCAAGTGTTGCTTGCATCATGGTTGCAAATGTCTTATTGGTCAAGCCTAGGGTCAATGTTGGAAATGTGTAACCCAGGGACATGTATGTTGGAAGATGTGATTCATTGGAGACCACCGAAGTTGCAGTCTAGCACAGTTATCTAAAAAGCTACATGTGCAATATCACAAAATTATTTATCTGGTTAGTGGCTGCCCAAATGTCAAGTTAGAATTTGATATAAGGTTTTTACTACCTAGAATGGATGCTAAGAAATGAGACACTTTATTTGGTCTTAGATGGAGAGAAAAAAATCTGAGAGAAGGAAGATAAAATATGAGCAATACTAGCAAAACTGAAAACTTGATTTATATTCTTAGATTATTGAGCCAGATCTTGTTAAATCTTCCAACTATCCCCTGTGGATCATCAGAGCCAAATTTAGAGATAATACCACTCAACAATTGGGGAAAAAATGAATGCAGGAACTGTGATCCAGAAAGTTATGTTTCCTATCTTAGCTGTGGCCCAAATTTAAAATATAGCTTATATTATCCACCAAACAGAACCACCTTTAGCAGTATGATGATTTTTCTTGACGTAACTATAGTGGAAAAATATTTGAAATTCTACATTTTGTTGTCATTTTTGCTGCCTTCACAAACAGCCATAATGATAGACTCATCTCCAATAACAGAGCAGTATTTAAATAATAAACTTGTATTGACAGAAACTCATGCACAGTCAGATTGGAGAGGGCTGAAGTGGTCTCTCCAGAGGCCAAGAGACTGGATGAATACCATAGCAACATGATTTCAAGTCAGTGGAATAATCATGAAATCAAAGAGTGATGGAGCAACTGTGGGATCTAGCACATTTAGTAAAACTAATCAAACCGAGGTCAGTAGCTGGTATAAGCTATAAGGGGAGAAGATAAACTCCAGTGAGAGGTTCTTAAAATACTGTCCACAGACATGTTAAAACAGCAGTATTGTTTTGAGGTATTGCAGTAAGGGCACTGCTCAGTTCAGCAATGTTTGCCACTGCAGACAGCTAAACTGTCTTAATGAGTAGCTTCCAAAATGAAATATAATAGATAGAAGAGATGGACTGTTGGAAAAATAAGTATGGTTTAACTCCAAATGTCTTGCTGACAAAAAATCCGTATATTCTCTTGTTCATTCCATGGATGGATTTATTGAGCTACATTTCATCCCATCTCATACCTAAGACTACACAAGTTATTTTAAATCACTTTCTGGGAAACACTGTGTTTTCTAAACTATGTCATAAAAATTTACTTATTATATGTGATCTTAGGCAACCCATTTTACCTATCTGTGTTAGTTTTATTATTTTTAAAATAGAAGATCTGTCCCTGCCAAATAATTTCTGGCTCTAATATTTTGTTGTGGTTCCCGTTATCAACCAGTCCTTGGATAAACTCTAGGTATACAAAGTGGCAAAAAGCACCCTTCAACAAATTAGTTACCTGGAAGTCTAAAATAAATTCATAAAAATATAAATAATGAGCCAGCATGGGTTCAGCATAATATTTAAAAATCTATATATACAGGCCGGGTGCAGTGGTTCATGCCTGTAATCCCAGCAATTTGGGAGGCTGAGGCAGGTGGATAACCTGAGGACAGGAGTTCAAGACCAGCCTGGGCAACTTGGTGAAACCCTGTCTCTATGAAAAATACAAAAATTAGCTGGGTGTGGTGGCCAGTGCCTGTAGTCCTAGTTAACTAGGAGGATGAAGCAGGAGCCCAGGTTGCAGTGAGCCAACATCGCATGACTGCACTCCAGCCTGGGAGACAGAGTGAGACTCCGTCTCAATAAAAAGAAAAAAGGAAACAACTATAGTAAGTCCTCCAAGAATTGAGAGAAAGTAGAAATCACTTTGAGCCAATAGTTTTGAAATGTTTTCTAATAGTGGGTAGAAATTGGATAAAACAGAGTGAGTTGAGCAAACTGCAAGACAGTGACTGAAGTGAGTTTAGGTGTGGGGGCAGATATTTAACTCAGGCCTTGAATAAGCTAAGCACTACTGTCTGCAATGGTGTCTCCATATATATTTTCCCAGATGTCTAAATATTTAGTACAGATGTGTACATGCTCTTTTATTTATATCACTTAGTCTTTTTCCTTTGCCCTATTAACAGATGCCCACTATTCCTAGTGGGGAGAAACCTAGACTGACAATATAAAAAGTGTCAGCATTGTACTGTGTCTCACTTAAACAGTGTATTTTTTCTAGTTGAGCATTCTTCTACTTAACATACTTCTCATTTTTTCCTCAAAAACATGTGCTATGAAAAATAAAAGCAGATCACCCCTCTGACCATGTAAATGGGTCTGATGTCATTAATCTATATACCTAATTTCTCTATGTCAACACTTCCTGACTACTTAAGAATCATCTCAAATTGAATAATTTATACAATCAAAGAATGGTTGCTGCTCTCATATTATCAATGTACAATATATAGATCAATTCAAGGTAAAACAGAACATATATTTTCCTTTCCAAGTCATTGTAGAAAAGACATGTATGTGAGTTTTGACATGAGTAGATATATGCAGAACTTGAAGCAGATAATCTCAGAGCTCTGCTTCTCATCCTTTGGCCACCTGCATCATGACGACCCACCTGCAGCTCGATGGGGACCATTCTACAGGAGATCAGGCTCCCACTACAAGGATTATATTTCAAACACAATGTAGGACTCTGTACCTTCCTGCCCTTGGGATCTCACCACGACTGCAAAATCTTTGTCACAATTCTCAACCCCACTCACATCAGACACTCAAAAGTTAATATATGCAAAAAGTGTCTTACTATTCTGACACTGGGAAGAAAACTGCAGTTGATCACATTTACATATCATTTTATTTGAAATATTGTATTGTAATTATTTCTTATCACATGAAACATATTTACTTTCCAAACAATTTTTTTTATCAACTTCAAAATGTGTAAGTTTGGCTCAGTGACAAATGGAACCCCAAATACGTTGCTATCTGTACCTTATTTTCTTAGTGGGAAGAATAAAGACAGTATTGAAGTGAAAGCAATTTTGTCATCAAGGACATAGTCTCTGAGAAAGACCCTTCAGTAGTTACGAGGTTGGTGGCAGTGGCCGTAGGCCCCTGAACTTGGTGTTCAGCACTGGAGATTCTCAGCATGGGCAACATGTTATCAGGAAGCAGCCACTATTAGGGATAAAGACAGGAAGTAAAAGTGATAACAAGAGTAATCGAGAAGTAGTCAGAATGGTAGAATTAAATATGACTGAAGCCATCTAACACACCTCATAATTTTGTCAAAGCAGTTTTAGAACAGGAAGAGGTGCAGCAGTAAGAAAATGCATAAATGATTCATGGTGTGTATTCCAATTGTAAATAAGTGTTGCACTTAAAGCTAGATGCCCTCTCATTTTTAAAAATATAACATGCTTGCGATGTCTTAAATAATAAAGAAGAGAATTACAAAGCTGATAAATAAACAATGTCACATCTGGGGTGGGAGTTGACATCAGACTAGCACATGAAAACATTTGGGTTAAATAGTTATTTCTGCATTACAAAACATCCACATTTCAATGGAATCTTCTACACTGACAGCCTCTTTGAAAGGTGGTTTATGCATGCCCATGACTTATGCATGCTCATGGGAGTTGGTAATATGCATTCCAAGCTGCAATTGCACTTCTGTAAAGCATAGACCTATTTTAAACTGTAACCTTTCTCCATAATTCAATTTCTCCACATTATATACCCAGTGTTTATTCAGTGTCTTCTATATTTAAACATAAACATAATTTGAGAAACATACATATAAAAAGTTGTAAAACAATTTTTCAAAGTTTGAAAGATTGCTAAAAAGGAAAGGGTATAGTAAAAAGGAAAAGGGATTTTTAGACCAAAAACAATCTAGACTTTCTGACAAAAATTAAATATGCTTTTGTCTCTAATTTACTAGCCTATCTGAGTAATGTCAGAGAAGTTTTCGCTTAAATCCATGAAGCATCATGCACTAAGATATTCACCACAATATCATTGAGGGTAACAGGGAGCTGGTTACAGCCTAGATTTTCCTAAGATGATACATAAAAAAATTATAGTCAATTCATGTCGTGAAATGCATGATGCAGTTAAAAAATAAATTTTAACGGAATAGAATAATATTGAAAATATAGTAAACATTTTCTATAAAGAGATATATTTTAAAAAAAAGCATTAAACGAGACAGAAAACATTGATTAAGTTTATAAAATCTGGAAAGAAACTTGAACACATGTGCATTTTCACATATAGACACACAGGACATATGTCAAACATGTTGAACAGATTGCATCTTGAAAGAGGTAGAAGAGTAGGTATTGAGAGGAAGGAGACAAACAGTACAGCTACAGAAGGTCTTACATGGAAGACAGAAGAAATACATTGGAAATAGAGAGGACTCTAAGTAATTAACGTGTTAAACTCAGATTTTCTTTTCTCAGGTATCAGGTGTTTCCACAAAAACTATGAATGCCAGAAAAAATTCTTTCAGAAAGGGAGTCATCGAAGAGAGAAAGTGTTAAAGAGTTTATATAATTAATGTGATAGTTTAGGTCATTATAACAGAAAGGCTCTGAAATTAAATGATAGCACTCTAATTTTTTTGGTTATAAATAAATAAAAGATGCAAACACATATGAACAAGATTCAGCTGTTAGTAATTACAAAGAAGAAAAATGAAAGCATAAGAAAATGTACTGTTATGATCAAGGATTTTTCTATATTTATTTAAAAATTTGTGTAAAGTATGTATTTACAAGTTTATGATTTTATATGTCATGTTGCATTTGTCTTATTTTCAAAAATTCAGTATTTAACATCCTGCTTATATAATTATGTAACTATTGCTTACAAGTTATGAAGTATGATAATATATTTATAACTTGTTAAACATAGCCAAAACTCTTCCCCTTCCTGAACTAGGGGAAAAGCTTATATCTATATTCTCAAGAATTGAACTGTCATGGGTATTTGAAGTGGCCAACCCCAGCACCTACACCCTAAAAGGATTTGAAAATTACTTTTATAACCTAGCAGTTGCTAATTTCAAATTAGGTATCACAGAGAAGCTTTTTCTAATGGACCACAATTTGATTGCATATGATATACATAAATGACTATTTAGTGCATAATCCTGAAATTGCAGGGCTCATACACAACACACACACACACACACACACACACACACACCCCTCACCCACCCACATGAATCTATGCTCTTAGCTTAGACTTTGGTTGCTATCCTCTCTTCCTTTGGCTGCTCTCCTCTCTTCCAGTGAGAATAAGACTCTACATCCATGCAGCTCTTAAAAGAAGGATCATGAATTTCTGATGTCCCAAAACTCCAAGACAGTAAGAGTCATACAGGATTCTAGATCACTGGTAGGCAGGAAAAGTGAGAACAGTAATGGCAAAATTCTGACATTGAAGGCTTCCACGAGAACTCCAGGTGTGGAGGAGTAGGCATTGTGGTGCAAAATCCACCTCTGGTTGTACCATAAGTTGAGTCCATAAGAATTGTGAGGAAATGGGTGCACCCCTCTTGTATGCCAGCTTAGAAAAGTTAGGTTGAAAATAAAAGCACTCTTCTCATGTCTTATTTCAATTGTTTTAGAGTATAAAAATGCAACAAAGCCTCGATGAAGTTATCCAAAAAATATTACATTTGGAGTATTAGTAGTTAATAGTTACTATTAATTTTATCATGAATACTATTAATAATATACTGTATAATAGTTATAGTTTTATATTAATATTATATTTGTATAATGGTTACTAGTTATTGATACTATTATTACATTATAACACAGTCATAATTTTTTTTTCTTATCAGAATTAAAGGACTAGAAAAAAAAATCCAAGAAACATAATTCTGGCATTTCTTTCTTCCTAGAGATGTCAATTCTCTATCTGGATAAAAAATACAGCATGTCACATTCTGCAAGGCAGACATTGGATTTAACTGGAAAATGTGTGGCACCTGTATTCTTGTTTCAATCTCTTTATCTCTTTATTTGCATCTGATATGTCAAATTATCAAGAAACTCTGTAGACAAAGAATAGGACAAGAGAATTACATAAGTGCTCATAAGCTTTCATCTTTCATAAATTGTCATAAAGCATAACGATATGAGTCAAGAAAGGCTGCTATTTAAAAGTCCCTGCTTGTAGAATGGCTTCTGTGATCTTGCCATTGTTCCTCTACATTTTGTCTCTTCAAATTCTGGCAGGTATGCAATATCTCATACAGCAGCTTTTGGGAACAGAACTTGAATAATAAAACTTTGCAAGCTGATACTTACGAAAACAGAAGAAAGGTTTATTTTTTTAACTCCTCATACAGTCAAAATCTGGTCAGTCATTGTCAGTGGTGTACGATGCAAAGTAAACACTGAAAGCGTGACTCACAGTCAGTCTACGTAATTCTACTTAATATGATTATGAAAAAGTATTAAAATATAACAATTAGTAACTTAACCGATGTATTGATGTAAGTGTAAGAAAAAAATGAGTCATCTGGCAGAAAATATTTTTTTCTCCCTCTCTAAATCAAATTAAAAATCACTGATGCTTTAGAACATTTCTTTTTTACTAGAAATTATTTTAAAGAGATAGCCCTAATAAATAATTGCCTAAAGATAATTTAAGTTAAAGTCAGATTAATGTTAATTTAAGTAGGATTTATAACCATTATGTTGGAATAAGCTTTCATTATAAATATTATTGAATATTTTATTGCCCTCAAAAATCTTAATGAAAATCTGGGCAAAAGCAAGAATCTATATTTTAATTAAATGAAAATAAGAATTTGAATCGAAAGTGGTTTCGTTCAGCTAAAAAATAAGTATATAGTCTTCAAAAAAAAATAAAGCTCTTTTTATTTATAGAGAGCATGATTGTCTACTTAACTCACCCAGGAAAAAAATAACTGAAAGTAATAAGGGAGGATAACAAAAAAATTTCAATAGCACTAAAGAAAGTGAAACACTTAGGTATAAATCTAACAGAAATGTAAAGTGTTTATATGCAAAAAAACTAAAAAACTTTGATGAATGAAATAGAAGATCTAATTAAGTGAGATACGTTTTGTTTTCATGAATTATCAGACTTCATGTTGTTATGATATAAATTGTGCACAACTCAATGGATAAACCCAGGAAGCTAGTTTGTAGACATTGACAAATGAATTCTAAAGTATACATTAAAAGGCAAAAGACCTAGGATAGCCAACACTGTGTTAAAGAAAAAACACAAAGTTGGTGGACTTAAACTATCCAACTTGAAGACTATAAACTGCAGTAATTAACACAGTGTGATATTGGTGAAAGAACAGACAAGTGGATCAATGCAACAAAATAAAGTGCCTGTAAATAGACTTACACAGATAGCAGATAGTCCACTGATCTTTGATAAATGACCAAAGGTAATTAATAGAAGAAATTAGAACCTGTAGAACAACAGGTTCTGGAAATAAATGGATTTCTGTATATATAAAATGAACCAAGGCAGAAACCTTGTATCTTTCATTAAAAACTTCAAATATATTATAGGCCCAAGTATATAACGCAGAACTATATAACTCCTAGAAGGAAACATGGGAGAAAACCTATGTGTCCTTGGATTTACAAACAATCTTTTAGAAACAACACCAAAAGGTCAGTACATGTAACAAAAAAGTTATTGAGTTGGACTTTATGAAACCTAAAAGCTTCTTTCCAGAGTAAGGCACTATTAGCAGAATGGAAAAGCAAGCCACAGATTGGAGAAAATATTTACAAAATACAAATGTGGTTTAAACAATTGAATTCAAAATACACAAGGAATTCTCAAAATTTAACAGTAGGAAAACAACTCAATTTTTTAAATGGGCAAAAGGTCTAAGCAGAGAACTCTCATCCAGCAAAAGATACAGATGAACAAAAGTAAATGAAAAAATGTTTAAATTAAAATAACAAGAGACACTACTACACTACACATCTATTAGAACAGGTAAAATTCCAAAACTAAAAGTACTACTTGCTGATAGAGCAACTGGAGCTCTCATTCATTGTTGGTGGGAATGCACAATGGCAGGAACATGTTACAAGGCAGTTTGGCAGTTGTTTGCAAATCTAAACATACAATCCAGTGAATATCCTAAGTATTTACTTTCAAATTTGTGCCTCCACAAAAGCCTACCTGCCAATATTTATACAAACTTAAACCATAATCATCAAAAACTGGAAGCAATCAGATGTCTTTTGATAGAAGAATGGATGAACAAACTGATACATCCATGTAATGGATGCCACTCAGTAGCAAAAAGAAATTAGTTATCAACCTATGGAAAAAAAAGAGATGAATCGTGTGTGTGTGTGTGTGTGTGTGTGTGTGTGCTTTAAAGAAGCCAATCTGAATATGATACATACTATACAAATCCAATTATATAGCATTCTGGCAAAGGAAAGCTTAGAGAGACAATAATAAATCGGTGATTACCAAGCATTCTGGGGAAGTAGAGGTTTGAATGTATGAGGCACAGAACATGTTTCAGAGCTTTGCAATTGTTCTGTACAATTATACTATAATGTGGGTACACAACACATACATTTGTTAAAATCGACAGAACTTTGCAGCTCAAATTTATGTACATAAATTTTTAAAATATCATTTAGGAAGTAAGGAGAAATCCCACTTTTTTGTGAATAGAATGCGCAACATGCAGAAAAAAAAAAAAAAAAAAACACCTGTATTACAAATGAATGAAACAATCTCACTGAAGTGAGTCAGGAAAACATATGCTGACATTGTAAGTTGGAAAATGAGTGTAGTATAGGCGCAACTTGAAATTGAGCAACTAATTTAAAGGATAGCCAATTATGGAAACCATATTTCTCACTGCTGGTGTGAGAAAGTACAGAGAAACAAGAGAAAAAGGCTATAGTGATCCATGTGGTGCTAGACTGGAGTTAAGAGTTGGTATGAACTTACGATATAGTATAGATACAGAGCATTGCATATATAAATATTTAACATAATACACCAGTGAGTATATGTACATATATTTCCCTGTTCTTTCAACTGAGAAGACCTAAAAGCAAGGACAGTGCAGGGACTGAGTACATAGAACTCACAGATTTGGGTTTTCATTCCATTCTCCAATAAAAGAAACTAGTGCTCTTTGAATAAATGTCTGATTCTCTGATTCTAAAACTGGGGCAGAAATATGAAAGATGAGCCTAAATCTTGTGTCAGAAAGCAAGGAATTATTGATCACACAAACACACACACACACACACACACACACACACACACTCAAACTTATCAGAGCATGTCAAAAGGCCCTAAGAGGCAAATGAAAGTGCTTTCAATGGCCAAAGCTGTAGTGATTTAAGCAACAAAATAAACTGGTGTTAAAGTATAAAATAAATATTCATGATTTCACTCTGATATAAATAAAATATTTAATACATGAACAAATAAAACAGAAAGACAAATGTCCCATGTAGAAGAATTCAAAATAACTTACGTGGAGACTCCACTCTCAAAGAGCTGAACTGGAAGTCTGTCCTTTTAGGTTTGGGCTCTGAATAGTGACTTCCTTCCAAAGAATACAGTATGAAATGGGGAAAAAGTGAAACTACTGTCTAGAAATCTGATGAACACTGGCTCGACCAGGTGATCACGGTCAGTGTTAACATTGATAAGCCATGTTGATTGTATATACATTTAATATGATGTGATAAAAATGTCACTTTACCTCACAGGAATTCCTTCTGAAAACATATAATCTCAGTCTAATCATGACTAAAACATTGGAAAAAACTTAATTGAGGATCTTTCTACAAATACTTGACCAGAACTCCTCAAAACTGTCAAGGTTTTAAAAACCAGAAGTCTGAGAAAATGCCATAACCAACAGGAACCTAAGGAAAATATGACTACTAAATATAATGTAGTAGTCTGGGTGACATCTTGAAAGAGAAAAATGACGTTAAGTTAAAAATAAGAAAATGTGAAAAATATGATTTTAGTTGACAATTATGTATCAATATTGTTTCACTAATTTAAACAAATGTACAGTAATCCTCCTTATGCATGGGTGATATATTCCAAGACCACAGTTCATGCCTCACGTCATACAATAAACAGTAACATTTCACAATACAACAAAATATAGTAATATTTCACATTGGTAACTGAAATGGGGGAAAACAAAACTACAGATAATGGGAGTACTCACTGTACTATATTCATGTAAGATGTTAATACAGAAAACTGGATCTAGGGTATACAAGAATTCTATATACTATCACAACAGACTGAAGGTCTATGCCCTCCCAAAATTTGTAAGTTGAAATCCTAACCTCGGATGCAAGAGTATTAGGTGAACACTTTGAGAGGTGATTAGATCATGAGAATGACAACCCCATGAATCAATTTATATATGTACATGCATATATAAATTAATATGTGTGTGTGTGTGTATATATATATACACTTATATGCATGTGCATGCATAAATTGATTCATTCATATTAATTTCATTCATTTATTCAATTTATTTCATTCATTCATATTAATTTATATATATAAATTAATAGGGCTTCAGATATTTATATTATATGCTTTACAACTACTATATTTCCATTGTTAAAGAGACAAAAAAGAATATAATTAGATAACTCAAAAATATAAATCTTACCAAAATGATATATCAAAATTTCAGAACATAAATTTCAAAATATAGAAATTGATTTTTCTGTATATAAGACAAAAATAGAAACAAAGAGAGCATAAAGTAACTATACATAACTATTAAATCTAAATATTGAATGCATGAATAATTAATTATAATTGCATGTGACATTAAAATACAGAGAATTAAAACTCATAGCAAAGTAGCCCAAAATATAGAAGAAAATGAATAAATGAATAACTTAAAAGGATACAAGGGACCTTATATTTTTGGAATGATAAGATAAAATGCTATAATCTCTACTGAGAAATTGAAATAATGAAAAATGTTTAATTAAAGTTAAAATAGGAGAGAGAAAAAAGAAGTAGACAGGGCAAGGAAGGAGTATAAAAAAGATACTATAATAAGATAGTAAATAAATAAGATCATAAATATAAGATAAATAAGATAATAAAAAGAGGATAAATAAGATACTTAAAACCAACTATAGCAGTAATTACATTAAGCCAATATGGCCTAAATGCTCTAAATAAAATACTATCACACCAGATTAGAAAATTTTGAAATAAACAACACTACATTCTGTTTGTAAGATTCAGATCTAAAATATGTGGATATACAAAGGTTAAAATCAAAAGTATTACCTAATGAAAGTTCTTCAATCTGAAATAAAAGGATGTTAGTGAGCAATAAGAAGTCATCTGAAGGTACAAAACTCACTAGTAATAGCAAGTAAATGGACAAACAGATTTTTATAGCACTGTAATTGTGGTATATAAATTACTCCTATCTTGAACAGAAAGACAATCAATAATAATAGGCGCAAAAGTCTTCAAGATATAGAAAGTATGAAAAACATAATTATAAAAAAAAAACCAACAGCAAATTAAAAAGCCAAAGGGAATGAAGTTAAAGTGTGAGTTTAATATTTTATTAGTTTTCTCTTTGTTTATTAGTTTGTTGGTTTAGGCAATCAGTGTTAAGTGGTTATAATTTTTAAAATGGGCAATAAGATGTTATTTTCAAGTCTCTCAGTAACCTCAAATCAAAATACATAAAACAGATACACATAAATAGAAAACAAGAAATTAAAATACAAAACATGACAAAATAACCTTCACTGAAAGAAAGACAGAGGAAGAAAAGAAGTACAAGGCCGGGCCCGGTGGCTCACGCCTGTAATCCCAGCACCTTGGGAGGCCAAGGAGGGTGGATCACGAGGTCAAGGGATTGAGACCATCCTGGCCAACATGGTGATACCCCGTCTCTACCAAAAATACAAAAATTAGCTGAGCATGGTGGCACACGCCTGTAGTCCCAGCTACTCATGAGGCTGAGGCAGGAGAACTGCTTGAACCCAGGAGGCAGAGGTTGCGGTGAGCTGAGATCCCGCCATTGCACTCCAGTCTGGGTAACAAGCAAAACTCCATCTCAAAAAAAAAAAAAAAAAAAAAAGGAAAGAAAGAAAAAAAATAAGTATAAGAAAACAAATAATAACATGGCAGGAGTGAATATGTACTTATTCTTTCGTTGGAGAGTTTAGTTCGTTTACATTTAATAAGTATACAAACAAACATACTTATTGAATGTAATGAACTAAATTCTTCAATGAGAAGACATAGGGTGGCTGAATTAAAAAATACAAGAAATGATACAGTGATCTGTTCCCTACAAGAACCACATATCACCCATACAGACAAACACAAAATGAAAATAAAGAGATGGAAAAATATATTCCATATTAATGGAAACCAAAAAAGAGCTGGACTAACTATACTAATTTTAGAAAAAAAAAATAGATTTCAAGACAGAAACTATAAAAGACAAACAAGTTTATTATATAATAATGAATGGGTAAATTCAGCAAGAGATTATAACCCTTGTAAATATATATGTATCCAACACTGGAGAACCCAAATAAACAAAGCTAATATTATTAGAGTTAAAGAGGAAAATTGACCCCAATACAATAACACTTGGAGACTTCAGCACCTCATTTTCAGCATTGGACCAATCAGACAGAAAGTCAACAACAATAAAAAATCAGACAATCTGTACTACAGAACAAATGGACCTAAGAAATATTCACAGAACATCATATCCAGAGGCTGCAGAATATACATTCTTCTTTCTCTTCTGAACATCCATCATTCTCAAGGTTAGACCACATATTAGGCTTCAAACGAGATTTAATTCAAAAACCCTAAAATTATACTAAGTATCTTCTCAGAACACAATGGAATAAAATCAGAAATCAATAACAGGAAGAAATTTGGAAACTATACATATACATGAAACTTAAACAATAAGTTGCTGAATGACTCAATGCATCAATGAAGAAATTAAATAGAAAATTTTAAAATTTCCTGAAACAAATGAAAATGAAAACATGACATACATAACCTATAAGATACAGTGAAAATAGTAATATAGCAATAAGTGCCTGCATCAAAAAAAGTAGAGAAACTTCAAAAAACCTAATGCTGTATCTTAAAAAAAACTAGAAAAGTAAGAGCAAATCAAAGCCTGAATTAGTAGAAAAATAACAATAAAGATCACAACAAAAGTAAATGAATTTGAAATGAGAAAGGCAATACAAATATAAATATAATTAAAAGTTGGCTTTCTGAAAAAGTAAAATAATAGACAAATATTTAGCCAGACTAACCAAATAAAACAAAATAGGAGGCAAATAAAATCAGAGATGAAAAGGGAGACAGTGTAATTAACACCACAGAAATGTATAGGATAATTAAAGACTACTATAATGAACTGTATGTCAATAAAATTTAAAACGTGGAAGAAATGAATAAATTCCTAGAAATATACAATCTATCAAGAGATCAAAGTCATAATAAAAAGTCTCCCAACAAAGAAAAACCTGGGACCCAGTGGCTTCACTGGTAAATTATACCAAAGATTTCAAGAAAAACTAATACAAATTCCATTGAAATCATTCCAAAAAGTAGAAGAGGGAATATTATCCAATTCATTCTATGAAACCAGTTTAACATGGTATCCAAACCAGACAAAGACATGTCAAACAGAGGCCAGTATCCCTGATGATTATTGATGTGAAAATCTGCAGCAAAATACTAGCAAACTCAACCAAACAACACATTAAAAAGATGATTTATCATGAACACATGGGATTCATACTCAGGATGTAAGAATGGTTCAACATATGCAAATCACTCAATGTGAAACATCCCATTTACATAATGAAGAAAAGATCATAGGATCATTTCAATTAATATAGAAAAAGCATTTGATAAAAATAAGCATCATTTCATGTTAAAAACTCTAAAAAACTGCATATAGAAGTACTAAACCACATAATAAAAAGCCATGTACAACAGACCTATAGCTATTATTACACTGAATAAGAAAAAATTGAATTCCTTTTCTCTAGGATCTGGAAAAAGACAAGGATGCCAATTTTCATCACTGTTATTCAACATAGTAGTGGAAGTCCTAGCTACAATGATCAGATAAAAGAAAAAAAGGGCATCTAACTGAAAAGGAACAAGTCAAATTATTCTAGCTTCCAGAGGATATACCTCATATGTGAAAAAACCTAAAGACTCCATCAAAAAACTATAGAAACTGATAAACAATTTTTGTAAAGTTGCAGAATACAAAAACATGCAAAAAATCAACAGCATGTCTATATGCCAACAATTAATAATCTGAAAAAAAATCAAGAAGTTAAAACTATTTATAATAGCTATGAAGAAATGAAATACCTAAGAATAAACTTAAGCAAAGAAGTGAAAGATTTCTACCATGCAATTAAAACATTGATTCAAAAATTTGAAGAGCACTCAAAAAAAAGGAAAGCTAGTCTATGTTCATCAAGTAGAATAATATTCTTAAAATGTTCCTAATACCCAAAGAAATCTACAAGTTCCATGAATCCCTATCAAAATATCAATGACATTCTTCACAGACATATAAAAGAATCCTAAAATTTACATGGAATCACAAAAGACCTGGAATAGCCAAAGCTATCCCGAGCAAAAAGAACAAAACTGGAGAAATTACATTACCTGATTTCAAATCATACTATGGAGCTATACTAACCAAAACTGTATGGTACTGACATAAAAATGGACATGTAGGCCAATGGAATAGAATAGAAAACCTAGAAATAAACCCATACACATAGAATAAATTCATTTTTAACACAGGTGTCAAAAATATAAGTTGGAGTAGAATAGTCTTTTCAATAAATGGTGCTGAGAAAGCTGAACATCCATATGCAAAAGTATGAAGCTAAACCCCTATCTCTTGCCACACACAAAAATCAAATCAAAAAGGATTACAGATGTAAATCTAATATCTTAACCCATAAATTTACTTAAAGAAAACATTGTGGAGACTCTGCATTGGTCTGAGCAAAGATTTCTTGAGTAATACCACACATGCACAGGTAATCAAAGCAAAGGTGGACAAATGGGATTGCATCAAGTGAAAGCTTCTGCACAGAAAACAATCAACAAAGTCATGAGACAAACCACAGAATGGGAGACAATATTTGCAAGCTATCTATCTGACAAAAGAATAATAACCATAATATATAAATACCTCAAACAAATCAATAAGAAAAAATCTAATAATTCAATTTAAAAATGGGCAAAATACATGAATAGACATTTCTTCAAAGAAGACATGCAAATGGCAAACAGATACATGAAAAGGTGCTCAATATCATTGATCTTCAGAGATATGCAAATCCACACTATAATATATATCATCTTAACCTAGTTCAAATGGCTTTTCTTTTTCTTTTTTTTATACTTTATTGCATTTAGGTTCCGGGGTACATGCGCAAAACATGCAGGATTGTTGCATAGGTACACACATGGCAATGTGGTTTGCTGCCTCCATCTGCCCATCACCTATATCTGGCATTTCTCCCCATGTTATCCTTCCCCAATCTTCTACCCCCTGCTGTCCCTTTCCTATTTTCCCCCAACAGACAACAGTATGTGATGCTCCCCTCCCATGTCCATGTGTTTTCATTGTTCAACACCTGCCTATGAGTAAGAACATGCGGTGTTTGATTTTCTGTTTTTGTGTCAGTTTGCTGAGAATGATGGTTTCAGGATTCATCCATGTCCCTACAAAGGACACAAACTCATCGTTTTTATGGCTGCATAGTATTCCATTGTGTATATGTGCCACATTTTCCCTGTCCAGTCTATCATAAATGGGCATTTGGATTGGTTCCAGGTCTTTGCTATAGTAAACAGTGTCACAATGAACATATGTGTGCATGTGTTTTTATAATAGAATGATGTATAATCCTTTGGATATATACCCAGTAACGGAATTGCTGGGTCAAATAGAATTTCTATTTCTAGGTCCTTAAGGAATTGCCACACTGTCTTCCACAATGGTTGAAATGATTTACCCTACTGCCAACAGTGTAAAAATGTTCCTATTTCTCCACATCCTCTCCAGTATCTGATGTCTCCAGACTTTTTAATGATCGCCATTCTAACTGGCATGAGATGGTATCTCAATGTAGTTTTGATTTGTATTTCTCTGATAAGCAGTGATGATGAGCATTTTTTCATATGTTTGTTGGCTTCATAAATGTCTCCTTTTAAAAGTGTCTGTTCATATCCTTTGCTCACTTTTGAATGGCTTTGTGTGTGTTTTTCTTGTTTTTTTTTTTTTCTTTTTCTTTTTTTTTTTGACAGAGTCTCACTCTATTGCCAGGCTGGAGTGCAGTGGTGCAATCTCCACTCACTGCAACCTCTGACTCCCTGGTTCAAGCAATTATCCTGCCTCTCAGCCTCCCAAGTATCTGGTATTACAGCCATGTGCCACCATGCCCAGTTAAATTTGTATTTTGGTAGAGATGGGGTTTCACCATGTTGGCCTGGATGTTCTCGATCTCCTGACCTCCTGATCTGCCCACCTTGATCTCTCAATGTGCTGAGATTACAGGCATGAGCCACAGCTCCCAGCTGTTCAAATGGCTTTTATTCAAAAGACAGGAATAACAAATGCTGAAGAGAATGTGGAGAAAAAGGAACCATTACACACTGTTGGTGGAAATGTAAATTAGTACAAATTACATGTGTATTTATCTCATAACATAGTCTCAAAATATGTAGAATGAAAGTCCATAGAACTGAAAGGAGAAACTAAAAAATTCCATATATTATTATTAAAAGAAAAACAAACAGTAAAAAGTAAAAGCACCAACGAACTTAACACAAGGAACATGTACTAAACATGTGAAAGGAAAATATCTTGAGCCCCCAAAATCACTAAGGAAAACTCCAGCTGGGAACTGCTTAGGGCAAACCTGTCTCCCATCCTAAAAGTTATGCCTCTGCTCACTGAGGTAGATGCTTATCTTTTTTCCTCCTTTGGAAAGGATTATCAGAAACTCTAAAGTATGCAACCATGTGTCTCACCTATCTGTGACCTGGAAGCTCCCTCCCCACTTCAAGTCTTCCTTCCCTTGTTTCAAGATGTCCCACCTTTCCAGGCCGAACCAATGTACTTCTAACATATGCCGATTGATGTCTCATGTCTCCCTAAAATGTATAAAATCAAGCTATTTATTTCTTGACTACCTTGGGCATATGTCACCAGGACTTCCTGAGGCTGTGTTATGGCAACGTCTTCAACCTTGGCAAAATAAACTTTCTAAATCAAATGAGAACTGTCTCAGAGTTTTTGGATTCACAAACATCCCACCCAAAACTTCAGAATAATTTTCAAGTTGAAATGAAATATAACGTGAGTAGCTGCAGCTGGATTCCCTGGTTTCCACACTGGGAGTCGAAAACAAGCTGCATGGGTGAAAAGCAGGAATCCTAACCTCTAAGCCACCACAGAAGGAGAGGAATGGACCTTAGGCTCTTGGCTTTCTTAACCCCAAATAATGGGGAATGGGACCTCAGAGACATGTGAGTGTTACAGCTCAAATAGAGCTCCTGGACCCAAAGAGTATGCGATAGTGTGATTTATTAGGCAAAGTCAAAGAACAGCTCCCACACCCATGGAAGAGGGGAAGGGTGCCATCTTGGCTGGGGCAGCTAGAGCTTTTACCCCTGAGTTATTCTCTCCCCCATTCATGTTCTCATCCAATAAAAGGGGTTCTTTCAAACTTCCTCTGGATTGATTGATTTTTGAATCCTTTACCGGACTGGCTACTGTTTTACAGCCCTAAGTCACAGGGCCCCCACCTCCAAGAGCCAGAGGCAGGAAAACGGAAACAAAGGCCCTACCTAGCCTGTCAGAGGTGGGAAAGTGGAAACAAAGGGCCCCAGCCAGCCAGAGGTGGGAAAAGCAGAGAAGTGCTGCACTGGAAACAAAGTTCCCAGCCAACTCAGGAAGTTCCTCTAACACAGTCCCTCGGTAATATCTATTACATGTGAAATCATTATGTTTTCATGCCAAAAAACACGTCTGTCAAATCTTAAATCATGAAAATCCACATTACCATTCAGCAAAATTTCAATTAGAAATAAAGATAATGAGAAAATTATAATATTTTTGGTATTTAAGGATTGAATTGTGTTACGCAGGGTTCTCCAGATAAACTAAACCTAAAGATAGATGCTTCTGTCTTTATGGGTGTGCATTTCACCTTGGGGAATATTTCCAGCAAAGCTTTAACTCTTCTTTCTATTTTCCTGATCAAATAAAAAAATTATGTAAGTATCTCATCTTATTATGGAGGCTGAGAAGTCCTGTGAGTTGCAGCCTGCAAGCTAGAGAACCGGGAGAGCCAGTGGTGTAATTCAGTTTGAGTTCAAGGGCCTGAGAACCAGAAGATGAAATCCTCGATCAAGAAAAGAAAGCAAACATGCACTTCCTCTACCGTTTTGTTCTGTTCAAGTCCTCAACAGGTTGAATAATACCCACCCACACTGGGAAGGGTGGCTCTTATCTCAGGCTACTGATTCAAAGATTAATATCTTCTGGAAAAACCCTACCAGACCTACCTGTAAATAATATTTTGCCAGCTATGTAGGCAACCCTTAGCAGTCAAATTGACCCTTAAAATTAACCTTCACAGTACCTGTAAGTATACCAGAGTTACATTAATAATACAAATTAAAATGTATTTTAGTTGATTAATAATGAAAATATTAAATATCAACACATATTAGACACAGGCAAATAAGCCTGTGTTATTAGACACAGGCAAATAAGCCTGCGACTAATAAGTGAGAACCCCCGAAATTTGAGACAGGTCTCAAGGTGGTTGGGCACAGCATTTTTTTTTTCTTCATTTTAGGGAGACATGAGACATCAATCAATATATGTAAGAGGTACATTGGTTCCATCGAGAAAGGTGAGGACAACTCCAGGGAAGGAGCTTCTAGGTCACGGGTGGGTGAGACAAATGATGTACTCTTCAGAGTTTCTGATTAGCCTTCCCACAAGAGGCAATCAGAATATGCATTCAGTGAGCGGAGGGTCAACTTTGAATCGAATGGGAGGCAGGTTTGTCCTGAGCAGTTTGCACCTTGAGTTTTCCTTTCAGCTTAGTGATTTCCGAGGGCCCAAGATACTTTCCTTTCACATAAGAAATATAACAAACTACTGGTGTTTAAAAGGTTAAGAAGCACAAAATCAATAACTAAGCATACGTCCATGGGATTAAAGAGAGAAAAATAAACAGATAAAGAAAGGAGGAAGTGAATGTAAATACAAAAATTAATGAAATAGGGAAAATCGATAGAGAGAATCAACAAAAGCAAAAAAAGATTCTTAGCAACTTTTTAAGAAAACAGGAGTTTGCTTCATGTCTGGTGATATGAATCAAGAAGAAGTAAGAAAAATTGAATAAACTAATAACAGAAACATGAAAGATAACTAGATTGTTCAGACTGTAGCAAGAGCAGCCACAGGAAACGGATCTCTCGAACACGGAATATAGGAGGTGGAAGGGTTTATTGTTATTATTACGGCAGGGAGCCTGGGCAATGATTTGGCCAAAACGCAGCTCATCTAACAAAGGGAGGTTCAGCCAATATAGGCTTATACTTTAGATATTGCAGGTGAAAGAATCTTGGGTTTATAGTTTTAGAACTAACATGTGAAAAGGTTTTGGTTTACAGTTTTAGGAGTCACATATGAAAGGGGTCCGGTTTACAATTTTAGGACTCACATGTGAAAAGGTTTCTGGTTTGATCTTGTTTTAAGTAAAAATAGTGCCTTCTGGAGAGTTTCCTCAAGGCCTAGCCTGTCACCTATAGGAAAGGAAAACTTGAGGCACCAGCCAGTCAACCTGTTTTCTATTGAATGCAGCATGGTAGTCGAAGGGGAAGTTGATCTGAGAATCCTGGGTCTCCCTCTTCAACACAATAAAAAGCATTGCAAAGTGATCAAATGAATAATTTTGTGCCCATAAAAAATAAATAAAAGGGGGGAATTCTTAGCATTAATTTAAATAATCCTCTTTCTAGTGAGATTATTAATGCTATACTACCAAATAAATCTCAAAAGAAAATAAATAGTCCCAGTTAGCTTTCTTCAGCAGAGAGAAGAAACTGTATTGTCAAAGTTAATGGCTATTTCTTTATTTACATAAAAAGGGACTTTGTGACCCATCTTTCTTTTCATTATTAAATGTCTGAACTCTGCTCACTGGAAAAGCATTCTTCCCTAATTTTATTTCTAAGAAAGCATTGATGTGTTAATTATCACTAACAATTTGTAATAATTGGAAAAATTTTAAGGTACTTTCTTTGGTAGGTTCTTTTGGTTGGTTTCCCTGAAACAGAGACTGAGACAGAAATGCTTGTTGATTAAGTATCAGAGTGCTTTTAGAAGGGAAGTGAGATTTCTCAGACAGGGAAGAAAAAAACATCTAAGCAAGAATCAGACAATACTATAGGAAGATTTAAAACTGAATTGTGTCAAATAAAAATAAAAAAAAAAAGTTTTTCCCATGCATCAGGGACCTGTTCTTTCCCCCCTTGTGGAGGGTGCAGGGTGAGTACTGGAGATAGCAGAGCCTTACTGGCTGGTGAGGAAGATCCTGTTTTGACAGAGCACTTCTTTAAAGAGGGTAGCCATCACTCACAGCCACTAGTAAACAGGACAGGAACTGGTTAGTGGTTAGTGGAATCTAGAAAGAAACCAAGAGCATCCTCATTCAAGAGCAACACAAAAACAATTAGAATGCTTTTCTTTCTCACTTCAAGCATGCATTCTAGAGGACATCCTGAAACCTCTTAAAGCAGAATTTCACAGAACTGTCCTAAAGTCATCTAATTTTCCCAGGTCTCATGGTGTTCATTTATTTAATTGCTTACAGACAAATGATATTTTCCCAATATTCCATGAGTTTTTCAGTGCCTATATGTGCTGTTCTGTACTTTCAATATGACCTTCCTGACAATTTGAATGTTTTAATAACATTTATTTTAGTGATTGTGGAAGGACTGCCACACAATTTTATAGCATGAAACTTCTAGTTTATTTCAAATTTACAGCAAACCTTTCAGGCCATGTCCTGCCTTTTTAGATGCTGAGATATTATCCATAAAGCTGTGCAAAAGCAAGAGTAAAGCATAGTCAAGCATCCACAAGATGGATGTTCTTGTTTCCAAATGCACACTTCCATCCACACATACACAGGCACTCACACTTACACATTGTATTATTCTGTTTTCATGCTGCTGATAAAGATGTACCTGAGACTGGGCAGTTAAAAAAAAAAGAGGTTTAATTGGACTTAGAGTTCTACATAGCTGGGGAAGCTTCATAATCATGGTGAAGGTAAGGAGAAGCAAGTCGTATTTTACATGGGTGGCAGAAGGCAAAGAGAGAACGAGGAAAATGCAAAAGTGGAAATGCCTAATAAAACCATCAGACCTTGTGAGACTTATTCACTACCATGAGAACAGTATGGTGGAAACCATCCCGACGATTCAGTTATGTCTCAACTGGTCCCTCCCATAACATGTGGGAACTATGGGAATATAATTCAAGATGACATTTGGGAGGGGACATAGGCAAACCTGGCCCCTACCAAATATTGTATCCTCACATTTCAAAACAAATCATGTCTTCCCAACAGTCCCCCAAAGTCTTAACTCATTTCAGCATTAAGTCAAAAATCCACAGTCCATAGTCTATCTGAGACAAAGCAAGTCTCATGCACCTATAAGCCTGTAAAATCAAGGTAAGCTAGTTATTTCCTGGACACAATGGGGGTATAGACATTGGGTAAATACAACCATTCCAAATAGGAGAAACTGGACAAAACAAAGGAACTGCAAGCCCAGGCAGGTCTGAAATCCAGCAGGGCAATCAAATCTTAAACCTCCAGAATTATCTTCTTTGACTCCATGTCTCACATCCAGGTCAGGCTAATGCAAGAGGTGGGTTCCCATGGTCTTGGGCAGCTCCACCTCTGTGGCTTTGCAGGATACAGCCTCCCTCCCAGTTGCTTTCAGAGGCTAGTATGGAGTGCTTGTGGTTTTCCAGGCACCTGGTGCAAGCTGTTGGCAGAGCTACCATTCTGGGATCTAGAGGATGGTGGCCCTCTTCTCACAGTTCCACTTGGCAATGCCCCAGTAGGGACTTGGTGTGGGGGTTCTGACCCCACATTTTCCTTCTGCACTGCCTTAGGAGAGGTTCTCCATGAGACACCCACCCCTGAAGCAAACAAACTTCTGCCTTGGCATCCAGGCGTTTTCATATTTCTTCTGTGATCTAGGCAGAAGTGCCCAAGCTTCAATTTTGACTTCTGTGTACCCACAGATGCAACACCACATGGAAGCTGTCAAGGCCTGGGGCTTGCGCCATCCAAAGCCATGGCTCAAGTTCTATATTGGCCTCTTTCAGCCATTGCTAGAGTAGCCGGGATGCAGGACACCAAGTCCCTAGGCTGCACACAGCACAGAGACCCTGGGGCCAGCTCAGGAAACCACTTTTTTCTAGGACATTGTGTCTGTGATGGGAGGGACTACCAAGAAGACCTCTAACATGCCCTGGAGACATTTTTCTCATTGTCTTGGAGGTTAACATTCAACTTCTTGTTAATTATGCAATATTCTGCAGCTTGCTTAGATTTCTTTCTTTCTCTTTTAAACCTGAATACCTTTAACACACCAAGTCACCTCTTGAAAGTTAGAAATTTCTTCTGCTAGATATCCTAAATCATCTCTCTCAAGTTCAAAGTTCCACAAATCTCTAGAGCAAGGTAAAATGTTGCGAGTGTGTTTGCTAAAACATAACAAGAGTCATCTTTGCTTCAGGTTCCAACAAGTTCCTCATCTTCATCTGAGACCACCTCAGCCTGGACCTCATTGTCCTTATCACTATCAGCATTTTCAGCAAAACCATTCAACAAGTCTCTAGGGAATTCCAAATGTTCCCACATTTTCCTCTCTTCATCTGAGCCCTTCAAACTGTTCCAACCTCCACCTGCTATCCAGTTGCAAAGTCCCTTCCACATTTTTGGATATCTTTTCAGCAACACCCAATTCTACTGGTACCAATTTACTGTATTAGTTTGTTTCCATGCTGCTGAAAAAGATATACCTGAGACTGGGAAATTTACAAAAAGAGGTTTAATTGAACTTACAGTTACATGTGCCTGGAAAAGCCTCACAATCATGCTGGAAGCCAAGGAGGAACAAGTCACATCTTACATGGATGGCAGCAGGCAAAAAGAGAATGATGATGATGCAAAAGCAGAACCCCCAATAAAACCATCAGATCTTGTGAGACTTATTCACTACCATGAGAATGGTATTTGGGCAAACTACCCTCAAGTTTCAATTATCTCTCACCAGGCCCCTCTCTCAAGATGTGGGAATTATGGGAGTATAATTCAAGATGAGATTTGGGTGGGGAAACAGAGACAAACCATTTCACACACTTCATAGCAATATCAATGTGCCATCGCTGACCCAGAGTTAGAACCATCTTAAAACCAGCACCCTACAACCACCAAGAAAAACGGTTTTTCCAAAAATAAGTTGTAACTGCTGCCCCATTTCCTTTGTGATAATTGCTTGCTGCCCTGTTTTCCTTGTGATAACTGCTAACCTTGGCTTCTGAGAAAAATAGCTAGCTTGCTCTGCATAACGCTGATTGAAAAAAAAGAACCCCATGCCCCACCAGGATGTGGATTTTCTGCTTAAAACCCTTGCTCTCCCTGAGTTTGGGACCAGGGGTTGGAGAGACACTAGTCCTCCATGGTCACCGGCAATAAATGACCCTCTGAATTGGCTTACTTTTGTCTGAGTGGTGATTCTGTACTCACTGGGTTACAACATCAACATGGTGAAAACTTTCAAAAGAATTCTTAACTCTTGGCTCTTTCCCTGATTAAAGAAAGATTGCATGGAGGTATTCAATGTATCACTTACTTCTTTATTCCATTGAGTAGACAGCAGTTAAAAATTCCAATAGTAACTGGATATGACTGTTCGGAGTAGTTAGACAAGCAAGAGCAGACCAGAAGACTATTCTCCACCACCCACCAGGAATGTCAGGTGTTAGTTGGACCATTATCACATTACCAGCACCAGGGAAAGACTGTCTCTTGTTATCCACAGCTGTTAGCATTAAAATGTTAATTGAATGCAGGCACTGGGGAGAAGCAAAGGGGATTCCAATAAATCTCAGGTGCTGATTGAGTGAGTCCAGGCATGGTCATTAAAAGACAAAATGTCAGAGAAGGTGATATGCCCGCATTCCATTGGCACTACACTGGAAAAAGAAAAAAAAACCACATTGAGATACCATCTCACACCAGTTAGAATGGCGATCATTAAAAAATCGGGAAACAACAGATGCTGGCACTGATGTAGAGAAATAGAAATACTTTTATATTGCTTGTCCAAGTGTAAATTAGTTCAACCATTGTGGAAGACAGTGTGGCGATTCCTCAAGGACCTAAAAATAGAAATCCCATTTGACCCAGCAATCCCATTACTGGGTATATATCCAAAGGATTATAAATCATTCTACTACAAGGACACATGCACACGAATGTTCATTGCAGCACTGTTTACACTAGCAAAGACCTGGAACCAACCCAAATGCCCAACGATGATAGACTGGATAGGGAAAATGTGGTACATATACACCATGGAATATTACGCAGCCATCAAAAACGATGAGTTCACGTCCTTTGTAGGGACATGGATGAACCTGGAAACCATCATTCTCAGCAAACTGACACAAGAGCAGAAAATCAAACACCGTATATTCTCACTCATAGGCGGGTGTTGAACAATGAAAACACATGGACACAGGGAGGGGAGCACTACACACTGGGGTCCGTTGGGGGGAAATGGGGGAGAAGCGGGGGGTGGGGAGGTGGGAGGAGATAGCATGGGGAGAAATGACAGATACAGGTGAGGGGACGGAAGGCAGCAAACCACACTGCCATGTGTGTACCTATGCAACAATCTTGCATGTTCATCACATGTACCCCAAAACCTAAAATGCAATAAAAAAAAAAGAGAAAAAAAAACCCTCAGATAGGCAAGCATTCAACTTCCTCAACACACGGCGTGTGTTCAATTTCCAAAGATAAGGAAGGTACTGCGTATGCCAGCAGCCCACCCTCTGGAAAGAATCATGGGAAAGGGGTGCAAGATGCCAGCCTATGAAGTCCTAGGATCACGGTTAAATGGGGCACTTATTTTTCAAGTCACATTCTTGGATCTCTTCTAAGTGTACTTTCCTTTCCTTCCTGATCTAAAGCTTTTTAATGAACTTCCACTCCTGCCCTGAACCTTGCCTTGGTCACATTTTCTGCTTTATGACCCTCAGTAAAATTCTTTCTTCTGAGGAGGCAAGAACTGAGGTTGCTGCAGACCCATATGGATTCCCTGCCAGGAACGCAGATACCTGTTACCAGTAACACAACCAAACTTTTGCTGTCACACCTTATTTTTTCTTCTTCTAGAATATCTAGTATTTCCAGATTGATTTTTTAAAACTTAATTTTATAATTTTGCTTCAGAAGTTAAGTTCTAAAAGAGAGAGCCATGCAATGCTACCGGAGCAGATTGTCGTATCACCCCAGAGGCTGCTAATTGGGAAGAAAGCATGAAAACACATCAAAGGTCCATTTTCTTCTCAGCCTCTTCTCTTTCTAAAGAAAATAAGTCCCCAGAAGACTAACGTGTGCCAATGAATAATAACAGGAGAATTTTTCAAACCTTAAGACATTTTGGTTAAAATTAATTTTGCATGTAGACATTTAGATTTCAAGTTACAAAATAAATGCTTTACTGTATTAAAAGAGGAAAGGAATAAAAATTTGTCAAAGTTTCCCCTATCTTAATGTTCTTAATAAGAAAATGTTGAGGACAGCTGACGCCTTCAGTAATGACAGAGTTTAAGAAAGCTAATTGCATCAGCCAGTGCTCTGGCCTCTAGAATCATTGCTATTAGGAATTGTTTTATTATATCATTACAGAGCCTTGTAAGTGACAAATCCCCACCAAAGTCACAGGTCAGGTTAATAAGTTTAGGCAATTTAGCAGGTCACCTCGAATAGTAAGAATAATACTGGTAATATAATAAATAATGAAAATGTCAGTGACATCAATTCTATTCACTTTTCTAAATGCTTATTCATTTAAACTATAAACTCACAATTTTTGCAGATAAAAATAGAGGCATAGAGAATTTAGGTAAGTTTTCCAAGTCCACCTTCTAAGTAAATGTTGCAACTGAGATTTAAAACCCAAAAATGTGTTCAGTAAGCAAAGGTTTGTTCAGGTTGTTCAGTAGGAATTTCTCTTGTACAATATATGCAATAAAAAGCTCTGTACAGTCAAGGAAAGCAGTAGAGGAAGCCAAGCTTATGGGCATGAGTAAGGAAAATTGTGAAGAAAAGAATTGGGAAGCGTTGGAAGTTATGGGATTCATGCTACTCACAATGTAGAGAAATCCAAAGTTCAAAATATAGATTTCATAAACAATTGCAAATACTGGAAGACAAAGAAACAAAGTGGTATTAACCCAGAATTTCAAGCATAGCCAAATCTTTTCATAAGAGTTAAGAATTAACATTTTTCCTTTATTGCTTTGCCTTCATTTACCAACAACTTTAAATCGAGCCGAGTTTATGATTCCAGTTTCAGTTAATCAAGGCTCAACCCTTCTTTCTGGTTCTCTGTGGCTCTTGGCTCTGCACTCTGGGTCAGCTTTCCCCTTCCATTGAACTTAGCTCTTGTTTTCAGAAGAGTAGCAAAGATCTTTCTGAGGTGTTAACCAAGGGGTTTACATCACCCCTTGCTTTTATCTTTACCAGGTTTTCCTAATGAAACTCTGGATCATATCTGTCTTAGAAGCCATTATTTAACTTGAGAATTGCCAGCCATCTGGAGAAGGTGGGGATGAGAGAGTTATTTTTTGTTTTGTTTTGTTTTTTTAATTCAGCAAGCCCTGGCTTCTTTATAGTTAGCTCATTTCTTTCTATTTCCTACACAGCAAGAAGTAGTCAATTCTTCCTGGAAGTCTTCTTTGCTAAGTTTTCAAGTTCAGTTAGTATATGTCCTATTTTTCACAATGCAGGTTACAGCATTGTCAAATTACCACCACTCTCTGACAAATTTCTTTATTCCCCATTTTCCAGTGTACATTCTCATCTATGTTTAAACCCTCACTGAAAGCCTCCTCCATACCTTTATATATTTAATATTTTTCTTGGGACCCTTCTAGATTTCACTAACATTTTCCTCAAGCTTCCCCAAGGCTATTTAGGTTGCCTTTTGGCATACAATCCAAATTGCATGCAGCATATGACTAAAAGTTAGCAAAAAACACAATTTTTTTCCAGGTAGTTGTTATTTGTGTTCCTTACTTTATTTCATATCATACTTGGATTTTGTTTCCATTCTTGACAGAATTGCCTTTGTTGTAATGTACTTTGTTACTATACTACTTTTGCGTGGGTATATAACCTAAGAAATGCCATAAGAAAACATATTTCAGTATTTATGGTAATTATATGTTTGGTTTAAACATCTTTTGGGGGTTATTTGCCTTTTTTTTAGATACAGTTTCACTCTGTTGGCCAGGCTTGAGTGCACTGGTGTGATCACTGCAGTCTCGACCTCCCAAGCTCAAGTGATCCTCTGTCTCAGCCTCTTGAGTACCTGGGACTATAGGTGCACACCAGAACACTCAGCTAGTTTTTTTGTTTTTTGTAGAGATGGGGTCTCACCCTGTTGCTCAGGCTTGTCTCAAACCCCTGGGCTCAAGCAGTTCTCCTGACTCTGCCTCTCAAAGTGTTGGGATTGCAGTAATGAGCCACCAGCTCTAATGTCTCTTCCAATACCTCATATTGAATTCCTCTCAGTGATATATGCAGGGAAAAATTAAAAACTTATGTGTCAGAACTAACTTGTTTATATTCCATCTAAATACTATAAGCTTTATTTTACTTTTTATTATTTTTAACTTGGTTCCTAGAAATCTTAAGTGATAAATTTGCAACTGATTTCTAAGAACTGTAGAAAACCTTAAGGAATAACCTGTCTCCCAAATTAATCTTATTCTAGACTCTAACCTTATTTCAGGCTTTAATGTTTATTTTTCATTTGCTTCAGTTTTCTGTATTTATTTGCTCCACCTATACAAGAATTTATTCTGTTCTACCCACAAATATGGCATGTTGTAAACTAATTCAAGTGATTTTTAAGTAATTTTAGGAATGAAATTGACTCTACATAAGAGTAATACAAGAGTTATTAAGGAATAATTTTTAGGCAGCTAGAAAGGGTAAAGGTTCTTGGGGGAATTATTTATTTATTTATTTATTTTCATAAAACAGCTGCATTAATGTTTTTTTTTTTCTAATAGTAAGGTAGTTTGAAAAACCAGGTCGGCAAGTATTGATATGCAAATAAAGACAGTTAGAAACTAGGTCCACCCAACATGGTGGTTCCCACCCTCTTCTCCTTGTCACCATGTGTGTCAAGTGTCATGGATGCCTGCAGATAACACACCTGTCCAGGATATCATAGTGGCCCCCATTTACATATTAAAAGTCTAAGGTGGGAGAGCCTGGTTATTCATGGGCTATGTGAATGACACACTTGGTCAAACCAATCCCCTGGGCACTATGCAAATCAGACACTCCCTCCTCCAGCCTTCCAATATAACCAACTACCTTTGGGCCACACACATGGTTTTACTCTCTCCTCTGGAGCTCCCCTTTGTCTGGAACAAAATTTTAGAAAAATCTAATATACATTTTCTGACTTTAATGTAACAAGACAGATTTGACACATTATCCAAGTTATTCTATTGGATCATTTGTTACAGGAAACCTTATTATTCTAGATGCTGTTACTACTTTCCTCTACTCAAAGTTCAATGCTTCTATCCAACCTACTGCCAGAGAACAGACTTAATCAGATCTGCCTAAGTGCAAGGTGGTTTCAATGCTATTGATTTATGTTTCTCTCAAACCTTAGTATTATTAATTTCTGTATAGTCTCCTTGATTTCATTGATCCAAATCAACTACCAAAGTCCCTAATCAAGCCATTACAGCAAAAGTACAGTTTAGTATTTTCTAGACTTTATATAGATTCAAGCCCAGGGAACAGGTTTTAAATATTCAGCACGCCTAGGGTCTCAACCAAAACAATGTGTTCTTTGTTATCACATATCAGCACAAGGTGAACATCGATTTTTATTTATGTCTGCTTTAAAAGTGAAGCTCTGCTTTTAAAATAACACATCCCCCTTAAACACACACACACACACACACACACACACACACACACACACACACACACACATTACCTGCAACTGAGAAAGGCAAGAAGCAAGAGATGAAAGATATTTGTGATGTCTCATTAACAAAATGTCTAGGCATAAGCATCCATTTGTTATATACATAGCAAATTGATGTCTCAGAATCACTAATTTTAATGATTAAGCTACAAAGGGGAAGTTAATTTAATACACACACACACACATATATATATACACACATACAATTATAAGTATATTTTAATTTTTAATATATAAATTTTGCACTGTGAAATTACATCAATTATAATCAATCTCTATTTTTAGCCATGTTAATTTCTTGTTAGTGTTTTAATGCTGGATTGGGAACATTCTGTAGGTGTGTGTGTGTTTATTTATATTTATACATATTACATACATAATATGTATATATTATATATAAATTAATAGGGATTGATCTTGATGTAATTCACAGTGTAAAATTTACACATAAGGATATTAAAAGATACTTAAAAACTTTTTTTCTATTCAGCAACCATCATACCAAGAATTTCTTAGTGTTTGCTGATACATTTTATTACAATAGCTATGAACTCCAAAATAGAAAATGTCCTTGTCCCCATAGTTGTTTCAATATCCACACATACCAAAACATGCACTTAGCAAAAATTTTGGTATGTTACAGTTATATATTTACAAGTACACATTACTATATTATGAAATATTAAAAGAAGATACTAAGATGCATTTATCTTTCTTTTGCCCCTTTTTACACAGTACCTAGAAAAATGGAAGGCAATCCATAAAATTTTTATTTATATTAAGCAATTAGTTTTTTAATTGCCAATCACTGCATAATGTAGCTACAGTGTAAAAACACATAAGGAGCAAAAACAAACCATGTAAGTAAACGTTTCTCAAAGATAGCAAAATATTAAAACAGAGAAATTATAACACACTTTTCATATCTCTGTCCTCAGAACTTTGTAAATATTCTCCATCCTACAGTGATTGATTTTCACTTGCAGAGCCTCCACGGAATCTCTCATCATTTTAATGAGTTACTAGATGGAATTGTTGTTTACTTCATTTGTGCAGTCAATCAGCAATGCTCATTTCTTACTCAAGTCAAAACTAACACATTATTATTTCCAGAGCAAATATTAGTCAGCAGGTATTCTACTATTGTGCCAGAATACTATGTGCTAAATTGCACTGAATTATGATGCACATTAATAAAGTAGAACTCTCTAGAGATTGCTGATATACAGTAGTTATAATTTCACTTTTATTCATCATACATTAAATTATAATAAAGTGAGGACTATATCTTAAATAAATAAATGTAGACTTACTCTGCTTGAATAATTTCAATTTACAAATTAACATGTTAATATAACCTATGTGTCACTGTTTTCTCCAAATCAACTAGTATGACGGAGATAGAAAGTGCTCACTTTATAGTCTACTGCCCTCTGGCTGATAACACTTTCTGCCCTAAATAAGAGATTAGTTAACATTCAACATATGTTAATTAATGTTCTTTATTAAAATGTGCTATTGTTGCCTTTTATTCATTCTCAATACATTTCCTTCTATATAGTGAACTATGGGGAGATAGTAAAACCATTAGGGCTTTCCAAACAATCATTAAATCCTTGGACAGCTGAATTAAAGTTGAAATAGTAGGATTTTTTTTTTCATGCACTTAATGCTGCTTAAAATAATTTTTTTATATCCAATATTTCATAATTTAAAAATGTATTATATCAAAAGAATAAAGGACATGTGTTATCAAAATATGTATATGGTTTATCATAAGAAATTAAAGACATTTGAAATATTCCGTGGTAAACAGATAAAATCATATAAATTTGCAATGATTGGGAAAGCCATTTAAGTTAATGGCATATACACTTAGACAACAGAGCTCTGTTTAGAAAGATAAACTCCAGTTTTTCTTTCTACAAAACATGCTGGCTAATGACTAGAGTAGGCTGAAAACTTTTTGCAAGTGTACAATGCCTATTCTCATCAAGTGAATTATTATGGTTACCAAGGGCTAACTGTGATAGATCCTGATAGTGTTTGGCTTTGTGTCCTCACCCAAATCTGATCTCAAATTGTAATCCCCACATGTTGAGGGAGGGACTTGGTAGAAGGTGATTGGATCATGAGGGTAGTTTCCACCACGATTGTCTCATGATAGTGAGTGACTTCTCAGGAGATCTGATGGTTTAATAAAGGGTTCCCCCATTTTGCTCACATTATTGTCTTTCCTGCCACCCAGTGAAGAAGGACATGGTGGGAGCCCCCTTCTGCTATGACTGTAAATTTCCTGATGTCTTCCCAGACGTGGGAAACTGAGTCAATTAAACCTCTTTCTTCATTAGTTACCAAGTCTCAAGTATGTCTTCATAGCAGTGTGAGAATGAATTATTACAGCTCCTAATCCTCTTACATTAATTAATATAGGACAAGTAACGTGTTTGAAACAAATCAACCTCCAAATCTCAGTGGTTTAATGAAACAAAAATTTACTTCTGGCTTATTCAAAGTCTGCTGCATGTTGGGCAGCACTTTAGTCAACTGTCCTCTCCCAAAAATCTTGACTACTTCCATCATGACATCACAAGTGCCCATCATGTCATTTGTGTGGTTTTAACATGTAGCTACTTTAGGGTTGTGGGGAAAAGGGACAGAGAACATGGAGAACATAGATCCTATCTGCTTCCTACAGAAACTTATACACTTTCTACTATAACCTATTATCCATAGTAAGACTCCTAGTACCAAACTAACTGCAGGGAAGTCTGAAAAATACAGGGGCATATACAGACATTTGGTGAGCATTAAATGTTTCTCCTATTGTTGTGTAATTGAATCCAACTTAAATAAATTTACTAAATAGAACTGAAAAATTGAGACACAGCTATGAAAAAAATGATTACTTAAAAAAACCTTGGTAAAGGCTAGTTGATTTAAAAAACACATACTTACACAGTAGGTGTCAGTAAGATTTATGTGAAAAAAAAAGTGAAGATATAAAAAAGACAGTAAAATCTAAAAGAATGCCTTCCCAGTGATTTTAACTTTTCATTAAATTATTTTTTTAAAAAGCAGGTAATGATACTAGGTGAATTACGGTTGTTTTGGCAAGTTTTACAAAAAAATAAGAGTCTACAGAAACTAATAAAAAGATAAAATGAGAGAAAGGCCTTGAACTTTCATTATTTTAATAAATGAATATGATTTAAGTTAGAATAAAATTTTTAACTTCAATAAACGTTATTTTTTAAATAATATTATGTACAGTTAAATGGATCTCCTATATACTACTGTGTATCTTTGCCCAATTTATTTAACGTTCCATGATTCAGTTCCTCCTCTATAAAATGGAATAAAAACAGTATACATCTCTTGGAATTGTTGTGAAGTATAAAGGAAAAAAAGTAACATGCCTATAGAATGTGGAAATCATTGAATGTATATTAGCTACCAATTGTATTATTACAAATATAACATGGTTGACAAATCAAATGCTAGTATGATTTCCGTTAGAGAATAAACCTGTCTTTAACTTTATTTTGAGACAGGGTTGTGCTCTGTTACCCAAGCTAAGTGCAGTGGTGCGATCATGTCTCACTACAGACTCTGCCTCATGGGCTAAAGTGATCCTCCCACATCAGTCTCCAAAGTAGCTGGGACCACAGGTGCATGCCACTTTGCTTGGCTAACTTTTAAATATTTTTTAGTAAAGTTGAGGTTTTGCCATTTTGACCGAACTGGTCTTGAACTCTTGGGCTCAAGCAATCTGCCTGTCTCTGCCTCTGAAAGAGCCAGATTACAGGCATGGGCCACTGTGCCCAGCCTAAATTTTTTAAAAACAAAACAAAACAAAACAAAACAAAATTTAGCTTTATTGCATTTTTGTGTGTATTTTAAAAATGAGTGTTTTAAACACATTTTAGTTTTTAAATGATTTATTTATATTTTTTAGATAAAACCTTACTCCATCACCCATACTGAAGTGCAGTAGCATGATTATGGTTCATTGGAGCCTTGACTCAGGCTCAAGTGATCCTCCGGTCTCAGCCTCCCAAGTAGCTGAGACCACAAGTACATGCCACCATACCTCGCTATTTTTTGTGTTTGTTTTTAGTCACAATGTCTTACTATGTTGTCCAGGTTGATCTCAGACTCTTAGACAAATGCAAATGATTCTCCCACCTTAGATTCCCAGACTGTTGAGATTATAGGCATGAGCCACTGCACCCAGCTATTTTTTTTTTTTTTTTAATTTCTTGTACAGACAGGATCTTGCTTCTCAGCCCAGGCTCGTCTTTAACTCATGAGCTCAATGGATCTTCCCACCTGAGTTTTCCCAAGTACTGGAATTACAGGTGTGTCACTGAGCCTAGCCTAGACTTATTTTAATTTAGTAAATTTAGCTTTGTTTTGAATTACATTTCCCGGCTCACTGAAATGGTTCACACCTATAATCCCAGCACTTGCAACTGAGGCAGGCAAATAACTTGAGCCCAGGAGTTTGAGACCAGTCTGGACAACACAGCAAAACCTTGTTACTACACAAAAATACAAAAATTGGACAGGAGTGGTGGTGCACACCTGTAGTTTCAGCTAGTTGGGAGGCTGAGGTAGGAGGATCACTTGAACCCAGGAGGCAGAGATTGCAGTGAGTTGAGATCTTACCACTGTCCACCAGCCTGGGTGACAAAGTGAGACTGTCTCAAAAACAAAACAAAACCAACCTTTTCAAAATAAATTCAACCTTAAAACCTTGTTTGATACATTAATTTATTTAACACATTGATTTTTTTTATAAAGCTAAGAAATATATATCAATTTCAGGTAAGTTCAGATATATGTAATAGAGCATTTTCAAGTCTAAAAATTAATTGGCATATGTAAAAGCAATTGATTTTAGCTCACTGGGGCTGCTATAACAAAATATCACAGACTGGTTAGCTTAACAATACAAATTTATTTCTCAGAGTCCTGGAGTCTGGGATGTCCAAGACCAAAGTGTTAGCCAATTTGGTGCCCAGCATGTGTCCTCTTCTTGGCTTGCAGATAGCGACCTCCCTTATATGGCAAAGAGAAGAGAGGAGCGTGATTTTTCTTTATCTTCTTATTAGGACACAGTTCCCTGGTACTTGGACATCATTTTTATAACATCATTTAATCTTAATTACCTTCCAAAGACCCAATCTCCAGGTACAGCCACTTTGGGGATTACAACTTCCATGAATTTTGAAGCACTACAATACAGTCCATAGCAATAGTAAATAAACCCAAAGGGATACACATGAATGAGCTTTTAGAAATAATGATTTGATGTCTATTATCAAAAAGACAAAAAATAATCAGTGTTAGCAAGGATGTAGAGTAAAGAAGATCCTTGTCCACTGTTGGTGAAATGTAAATTAGTATAGCCATTACAGAGTTTCCTCAAAAAACTAAAAATAAACATACCATATTTTTCAGTGATCCCACTTCTGTGTATATATCCAAAAGAAATGATGTCTGTATGTTAAGAAGTTTTCTGCATTCCCATACTCACTACAGTTCACAAAAGCTAAATTATGGAATTAGCCTAAGTGTTCTTATAGGTGCCTGGATTTGAAAAATAAGATATATATTTCTGATATGTTAAGCCATTATTGCATTGTTATAAAGAAATACCTGAGACTAGATAATTTATTTTAAAAAGGAGTTTAATTGGCTCACAGTTTGTGGGTTTTACAGGACGCGTGGTGTTGGCATGTGTTCAGTTTCTAGAGAGGCCTCTGGTAGCTTATAATCACAGAAAAAGGTGAACGGGCAGCAGGTATGTAATATGAGCTGAGCAGGGGCAAAAGAGTGGGGGAGGGAGGTGCTACACATTTTTAACTGACCAGATCTCATGAGAAATCACTCACTGTTGTGAAGACAGCACCAAGACGTAAGGGATCCACCCCAATAATTCAAACATCTCTCACCAGACCCCACCTCCAGCATTATGGATTGCAATTCAACATGAGATTTGGGCAGAAATAAATATCCAAACTATATCATTCTGCCCCTGACCCCTCCAATATCTCATATTATCCTCACATTGCAAATAAAATCATATCTTCGCAACAATCTCCGAAATTCTTAACTCATTCCAGCATTCATTCCAGTATTAAGTAGTCCAAAGTCTCATCTGAGACAAGGTAAGTCCCTTTTCCCTATGAGCCTATAAAATCAAAAACAAGTTATTTAATTCCAAGACATAATGGGGGTATAAGCATTGGGTAATATTGCCATTCCATAAGGGGGAAATCAACCAAAGGAAAGGGGCTACAGGCCTCACAAAGTTTGAAACCCATTAGGGTAGTTACTGAATGTTAAAGCTCCAAATTAAACTCCTGTGACTGCATGTACCACATTCAGGACACACTGGTGCATGGGCTCCTAAGACCTTGGGCAGCTCCACTCCTGTGGCTTTGCAGAGTTCAGCCCCTGTGTCTGCTCTCACAGTTTGTTGTGTGCCTGTAGCTTTTCCAGGCACAAATTACAAACTTCTAGTGGATCTATCATACTAAGGTCTGGAGGACAATGATGGTGGCCCCCCTTTTTACTGCTTCACTAGGTAGTGCCTGACTCTATGTGGGGCCTCCAACTCCACATTTTCCATCTGCACTGCCCTAATAGAATTTCTCTGTGGAGGCTCCACCATTGAAGCAGGATTCCATCTGGAGACCCAGGCTTTTCCACATACCCGCTGAAATCTAGGTAGAGGCTATTTCTTCACTTTTGCATTCTGTGCTCTTGCAGGCATAACCATATCTGAAAGCCACCATGGCTTACTGCTTGTATCCTCTAAAGAAGCAGCTATAGATGTATCTGGGGCCCTTTAAGCCAAGGCTGGAGTAAGAGCAGCCAGGAAGCTGGAAGCAGTGCCCTAAGGCTGTGCAGAGTAGCAGCCCCATGGGCCTGATCCATAAAATTATTTCTTTCTCCTAGGACCCCAGGCCTGTGATAGGAGGGGCTGCCACAAGGGTCTCTGAACTGACTTTGAGGCCATTTCTCTATTGTCTTGGCTATTAGCACTTGGCTCCCATTTAGTAACGAAAATTTCTAGTAAGTGGTTGCTCCACAACCTGGTTGAATTCTGTCCTGAAAAAGCTTTTTCTTTTTCTGCCACCGGGTCAAGCTGCAAATTTTTCAAATTTTTATGCTCTGCTTCCCTTTCAAATATAAATTCCAACCTTAAGTCTCTTTGTTGTTTGCTTTTGGCTTCCACATCTGAGAGTAGGCTGTTAGAAGCAGCCAGGCTACATTTTGAGTACACTGCTGCTTAGAAATTTCCTCCACCAGATACCCTATGTTGTTACTCTGAAGTTCAAACTTCCACAGATCCCTACCCTAGGGCATAAATAAAATATAGACAAACTCTTTGCTAAGACATAACATGAATGATGTTTGCTCTAGTTCCAAGTTCCTCATTTACATCTTCATTGACTGTAGGGAATCCATGAGCCCCACACGTTGGTGCGCCAGAATGTAGGGATCCATGAGCCCCACATTGGGCACCAGAATGTAGGGAGCCAGCCCTACATCACCTGTGAGTACCCCGAGTTCAGTGGCAACAAAAGAATGAGAGAAAGACAGACTTAGGGAAAAAGTGGGACTAGGGGACCATCACTTTATCACTCTGGAGGTGACAGTGAAGTCCCCAAGCTCTGATCACCCACACTATTTATTGATTACAATCACTTTGATCTAGAGGGTAGGGGTGCAGTGATGGTGGAGTGAATCAGTGAGCCACAACTGGCGTGTCATCCTAAGGACTGATAGCAGTGGTGGTTTGAGTTTCGCAAAACAAGAACATGTGGTTATCTTTAGCTTATTATCTATGTACAGCGGACAGAATGCGGGCCTTACAAGGAGCCTACAAGTCTGGCTATGTCATAGTGCTAAGAAGGGGTTTTACGTCCTTGAGCACAATGTTTATGGTAACAGAACCTAGGTCGCCCTGTAGGTTCTATTACCATAAACATTGTAATAGAGGCATGAAGAGGCCTTGCTCCTCAGAGGCCTCCGGCGGCCTTCCACAGTTTGTTGTTCCTTGTTCATATGTCACTCATAATCAATTTATGTAGGCACTCTGTAAGTCCTTTCTCCTTTGCAGCTTTTCCCAATAATTGATCTGGACTTCACAGTCCATATCACTATCAACATTTTGGCCAGAACCATTTAACTAGTCTCTAAGAAGTTTCAAATTTTCCCTCATCTTTTTGTCTTATTCTGAGCCCTCCACCCTCTTCCACTGTCTACTTGATACCCAATCCTAAACCTGCTTCCACATTTTCAGGTATCTTTATAGCAATACCCCACTCCTCGGTGCCAGTTTTGTGTGTGTCTGAGACTATTCTTGCATTGCTATAAAGAATATCAAAGATTGGGTAATTTATAATGAAAAGAGATTTAATTGGCTTACAGTTTTGCAGGCAGTATAGGAAGCATAGTGTGGGCATCTGCCCAGATTCTGGGGATGCCTCAGGAAGCTTACCATCATGAGAAAAGATGAACGGGAAGAAGACACATCACTTGGCCAGAGCAGGAGCAAGAGAGGGATTGGTGTGGATGGTGCCACATACTTTTTAATGATCAGATACTGAAAGAACTCACTACCATGAAGACAGCACCAAGCCATAAGGGATCTGTTCCCATGATCCAAATACCTCCCAGCAGGCCTCACCTCCAGCATTGAGGATAACAATTCAACATGGGATTTGGGAAGGAAAAAAATATCCAAACTATATTATCATATAAATAAAATAATACTTAGGCTTTAAAAAGAAATAAATTATTTCATTTTCAATAAAATGAATGAATCTGGTAGACATTATGCTAAGTGAAAGAGGACAGGCACAAAAAGACAAATGCTTCATGATCTCACTTATACTTGGCACTTTAATATGTTGATGTTATAAAGGCAGAGAGTAGAGTGGTGGTCACCAGAGTTTGAAGTGGAGCTGGGGAAATTGGGAGATGTTGGTCAAAGGGTATAAAGTTTTGGTTAAGCAAGATGCATAAGTTTGAGACATGTATTGTAGACTGTAGTGACTAATATAACTGTAGTTAATGATAATGAATTGTATGCTTGAAAATTGCTCATAAGGTAGATCATAAATGATCTCATCACAAAACAAAAATAAGTATGTGAGGTGATGCATATGTAAATTAGCTTGATTTCAGCATTTCACAATGTCTACATATTTCAAAACATCACATTGTAAACCAAGGGTATGTAAAATTTTTATTTGTCAATTAAATATTAATAAAGCTGGTAATAAATGAATAATAATTTGAAAACTCAATACAACATCTTTCAACATTTAAAGAACAACGTTAGATATAGTGAACACCAAGATTCTCTTCAAAGAATCATTATGTCAGTATGTTAAGCTCTGTTATTCTTTAATTCTCTATTTTAAATTTTAACTTCCTTGTAGTTTCAGTAAACAACCTTTTCCACCAGTTCTAATCAGTAGTTCACATCTGTTTCCCTGGCCCCTGCCCTGTTCTGACTCATTCTGGTCACCTGCTCTGGTCACCTGCTTTGACCCCTGCTTACCTGCTCTGACCTGCCTATAACCATCCTTCCTGCCAAACTACCCACCCATCCACTCCAGCTGATACCCCTGCTTCCTTTAAAATAGCCAATAGGAATTAAACTAGACTGTGTGGTCTAACCATAGCCAATAGGGGAACAACACAACAGTAGGGGCAACCTCTATCAAGCATAAGTACCCCTTCCTCTCCTCATGAGGTGTGTGCTCACCACTGTTCCAACTGGGGCCACACCCTTCTATAGAAGTAAATGACCTTGCTGAAGAAATTTATATTCAAGTGCTACTTCTTTTGCAGCATCCAAAATTCTACTTATAACAATAAGAAAGAATAATCAGAGAAGAATGACAACAAGCATTGGGTAGCACTGACAAATATTGAAATCGAGTCCAACATTAATTAAAAATATACATGTCCATCAGATGGGGGAACAAAGAACTATTTGAAAGGCAGCAATATTTAGTAATAAAAAATGGCAGAGAGCAGAAAGGCAATTTGAAGTACCTATTAAATATCAAAGGAATATGAAATATTGCTCTCCTCTTCACTCTTTCATTCATATAGAATCTTAAGATTCTGTATAAAGGAGCCATGATCTTAGATGCCATGCATACAGATATGTTGTCTGGCCTCTAACAGCTCACAGCTCACTGTGGGAGACCTATATGTAAACAGGCAAGTTTAGCACCATGTAGTAAATGGATAATGGAGTTTTATTATTGAGAACATAAGGAGAGAAAAGAGGGATACATTTTCAGCAGGAGTAAGTTATAGACAAAAGGCTGTTCAGAGGTGATGCTGGTGCTGAGAAATAAAAAGTGTGATTCATGAGTCAAACTGAAGTCAATATAGCATTATTATCAAATGGAATATCGTGAATAAAGTGAAGAAGGCAGGAAAAAGCACATTACAAAGAAGTAACTGAAAACAACTTTGCATTGCTCATTAACACTTTACTAGGCAGGGAGTGGAGTGATGAGTGGCCCGAGAAAGCCATCATTCTCCTGCAATGGGCTTTAGACATTAGTGAGTGAGGTGTGTCAGTGAAGGCTTTAATGCATCTCTAATCCATCTAGATTTAGGCTTTAGAACCCTCAGTCTGGAGTATATGAAGAGATAGATTTAAAAGATAAATATTAGATGTAGAAAGACTTCTTAAGAAATAATTCGTGTCTTTACAACGAGAACGTGAGTACACAGGAATATGAGCCTACGGAAGAGCAAAGAAACAAATTATTAGAAAATTATAAAGAAAGCCAAAAAAGAATGGTATTTTAGTAACGACCACAAAAGCAAAACAGCATATTTCTTCTGTGTTTATATATATTTGAGTTTCTCTCAAGCTCTTAATAAGTGTCAATGGATAAAAAGTTTTCTCAGGCAAATACATTGAAGAAGTGCTGTTAACCAAGAATTATTTTAATTATTTAATAAAATTCTTGGAAATTTAATGACATACTTTACAACAGAACCTTACAACAGGCACACAGAGTACATCATAGCATGGGACAGAACAATTACAGTAAAATTCATATCCTTCAATGAGATTCTGATTCAACCAATTGAACAAACTGTTATGTGGTGAGTATTCCTTAAATCTTCCCTCTCCTACCTCTCCTACGTAAGAGCCAAAGAATCACCAATTCCAAAAATGTTACCACTTAAATATTTCTTAAGTGATTCCACCTCTTTATTTTAACCACTTCCGCTGAACAGTCTTAATATTTTTAACACAGACTTTGTTAACCTTTTATTGAGTCTTTTCCTGTATTATTTTATCAACTGCAGGAAAAATCAGAGGTTTTGTTTTTTTCTGCATATTTTCTTAAAACTTTTTGCTCTTCCTCAAAGTAATATTTTGCATTAATTTCCTCAGGACTTTTTAGAAAATAAATAAAGATACAATAGACACTAGACTTCCAAAGTCTTAGATTTGTGATTTTCAAACACAGGGAATTCTGATTCTGGGGAAAATATTTAAATTTTTGGAAAGTTGTCCACAGTGAATGCTACATAAAAAAACAATCACTCATTATTTATTTATTTTTTCTGGTGAAGGAAGTTTCATAAGATAATTAGAAATTAAAAAGTAGTATATTTGCCCATGTATAAGAGAAAGGTAACTGGCATCCTTTCCATATTATATTACTTCAATATCTGTTTTATAGACTGCCTTTACTCTTAAAAATATAGTTATGATCAAGCAGTCATCAAAATCTTACATTAGAAAATTGTTCCTTTGGATAAACAACACAGTCTTTCACATGTCCCATCATATCTTTAAGGTCTGCCATCTACCTCCTTCTTCCTCATCTGCTAATCTTCCTCAAGCCTCTGTGTTCCAGGATGAAACATGAGATAACTTTCTGTTGCTGAAAACGGTATGAATAGCATTCCAGGAAACACAGATCTACCTGTGTTTTATAATACAAAGCAAAAAAAAAAAAAACACAAATGTTATCAAAGTTCTGTATTCATGGGTTAATCAAAGACTTCTTTCCTTCAAGAGGAATTGACGTATTCAAGAATAATTTTCCTTAAATTAGCCCTTCCTCAAAGATTTATTTGAAAATCCTGAATGCTGGGAAGATGGCCACCTAAGAACAGCTCAGGACTTCAGCTCCCAGTGAAAGTGCAAGGGTGAGTGGACGCCGCATTTCCAGACGAACTCTTATTGCCCACAGACCAGGAGATACCCCGGCAGAGGGGTCGCCAGCGTCGCAGTCCCAGCCGGTGCGGCTGTTTTGGCCCCCGCGGGGCTGATTCCGCCCGCGCAGCTGCTGTGACCACTCCCTGTTGCTGCGGTTCTCCGTACAAAAGCCACTGGTCTGGGAGCCCTCTTAGCTGGCGAGCAGAGCCCTGAGACGGTAGAGTTGCCCATTCATCTGAAATAGCGAGTCAGGCCAGGAGATTCCTAGGCAAAAAATCCGCGAGGAGCCGGCGCCGCAGTTCGAGCCGACTCCGTGAGTTGCAGCACAGGAGATCTCGGCACCTTTTCAACAAGTGACCAGAATGCGGGGTCATTCAACTTAAAAGAAAACACTCTGAGTCAGGGAGCCAGGTGATCAGGCTCGGTTGGTCCCACCCCTCCACCCCCAACAACAACTAAAACAAAAACAGTAATTGGAAACCCTCTGGGTTGAGCCCTTCAAACCAAGCACAGCTGAACCGGGACGGTCCGGCTCGGTGGGGGAGGGGCTTCCGCCATTACTGAGACTCTCCAACACTACCGAGGCAGGCTGCCATTGCCTAGGCAACCCGCCGTTGCCGAGGCAACCTGCCACAAAAGAGAGAGTCCGCCATAACAGAGGCAGGGCCACCCTTGCCAAGACAGTTCTAACTACGCCCATATAAAAAGGACTACAGGGAAGAGTTCAGGGCAGCTGGGCAGAGCCCACAGCAGCTCAGCAAAGCCCCTGTGGGCAGGCAGTGGCTAGGCCTGCTGCTAGCTGGGCGGGTCAGACCTGAAAGAAAAATCAAAAAAGGCAGTAGTGCAACGGAAACTCATAAAGCTCCAACTCCCTGGGACAGAGACAGACAACGGGAGGATAAACCCACAAAAATGGGAAGAAACCGGCGCAAAAAGGATGAAAACTCCCGAAACCAGAACACCTCTCCTCCTAAAAGGGATCGCAACTCCTCACCAGCAAGGGAACCAGACCGGATGGAGAAGGAGGGTGATGAAATGACAGAATCAGACTTCAGAAGGTGGGTAGTTAGAAAATACAATGAGCTAAAAGAACATGTTCTAACCCAACGCAAAGAAAATAGGAACCTTGAAAAAAGATTGGACGAACTGCTGACGAGAATGGACAGCACAGAGAGGAGTATAAGTGAATTGATGGAGCTGAAAAATGCAACACGAGAACTTTGTGAAGCATGCACAAGCTTCAACAGCCGAATTGACCAAGCAGAAGAAAGGATATCAGAGGTCGAAGATCAACTCAATGAAATAAAAAGAGAAGGCAAGAACAGAGAAAAAAGCGCAAAAAGGAATGAACAAAATCTTCAAGAAATGTGGGACTATGTGAAAAGACCTAATCTACGTGTGATAGGTGTACCTGAATGTGATGAAGAGAATGAATCCAAGGTGGAAAATACTCTTCCGGATATTATCCAGGAAAACTTCCCCAACCTAGCAAGGCAGACCAATATACAAATACAGGAAATACAGAGAACACCACAAAGATATTCCTCAAGAAGAGCAACCCCAAGGCACATAATCGTCATATTCACCAGGGTTGAAATGAAAGAGAAAATGCTAAGGGCAGCCAGAGAGAAAGGTCGGGTTACCCACAAAGGGAAGCCCATTCGACTCACAGCAGATCTCTCAGCAGAAACCCTACAAGCCAGAAGAGATTGGGGGCCAATATTCAACATCCTTAAAGAAAAGAACTTTCAACCCAGAATCTCCTATCCAGCCAAACTAAGCTTCATAAGTGAAGGAAAAATAAAATCCTTAGTGAACAAGCAAGTACTCAGAGATTTCATCACCACCAAACCTGCTCTGCAAGAACTCCTGAAAGAGGCTCTACACATATAAAGGAACAACCAGTACCAGCCACTCCAAAAACACACCAAATGGTAAAAGAGCATCAACACAATCAAGAAGCTGCATCAACTAACCAACAAAACAGCCAGGTAGCATCAAAATGACAGTATCAAATTCACACATAACAATACTATCCCTAAATGTCAATGGACTAAATGCCCCAATCAAAAGACACAGACTGGCAAATTGGATAAAAAGCCAAAACCCATCAGTGTGCTGTATCCAGGAAACCCATCTTACATGCAAGGATATACAAAGGCTCAAAAAAAAGGGATGGAGGAAGATCTACCAAGAAAATGGAGAGCAAAAAAAGGCAGGAGTTGCAATTCTCATCTCTGATAAAATAGACTTTAAAGCAACAAAGTTCAAAAGAGACAAAGAAGGACATTGCATAATGGTAAAAAGATCACTGCAACAAGAAGAGCTAACGATCCTAAATATATACGCACCCAATACAGGAGCACCCAGATACATAAGGCAAGTTCTTAATGACTTACAAAGAGACTTAGACTCTCACACAATAATAGTGGGAGACTTTAACACCCCATTGTCAATATTAGACAGATCAACCAGACAGAAAATCAACAAGGATATCCAGGACCTGAATACAGACCTGGAACAAGCAAACCTAATAGACATTTACAGAACTCTCCACCCCAAATCCACAGAATATACATTCTTCTCAGCACCACATCACACCTACTCTAAAATTGACCACATAATTGGCAATAAATCACTCCTCAGCAAATGCAAAAGAACAGAAATCATAACAAACAGTCTCTGAGACCACAGTGCAATTGAGTTAGAACTCAGAATGCAGAAACTAACTCAGAACCACACAGCTTCATGGGAACTGAACAACTTGCTCTTGAATGTTGACTGGATAAACAATGAAATGAAGGCAGAAATAAAGATGTTCTTCGAAACCAACGAGAACAAAGACACAACATACCAGAATCTCTGGGACACATTTAAAGCAGTCTCTAGAGGAAAATATATAGCAATGAGTGCCCACATGAGAAGAAAGGAGAGATCGAAAATTGACACCCTATCATCAAAATTGAAAGAGCTAGAGGAGCAAGATCAAAAAAACTCAAAACCTAGCAGAAGACAGGAAATAACTAAGATCAGAGCAGAACTGAAGGAAATAGAGACACAAAAAAAACTCTTCAAAAAATCAATAAATCCAGGAGCTGGTTTTTCGAAAAGATCAACAAAATAGACAGACCACTAGCCAGATTAATAAAAAAGAAAAGAGAGAATAACCAAATTGATGCAATAAAAAACGATAAAGGGGATATCACCACAGATTCCACAGAAATCCAAACCATTATCAGAGATTATTACAAACAACTCTATGCACATAAACTAGTAAACCTGGAAGAAATGGATAAATTCCTGGACACCTGCATCCTCCCAAGCCGAAACCTGGAAGAAGCCGAAACCCTGAATAGACCAATAACATGGTCTGAAGTCGAGGCAGCAATAAAGAGCCTACCACCCAAAAAAAGCCCAGGTCCAGATGGGTTCACAGCTGAATTCTACCAGACATACAAAGAGGAGCTGATACCATTCCTTCTGAAACTATTCCAGACAATCCAAAAAGAGGGAATCCTTCCCAAATCATTTTACGAGACAAACATCATCCTGATACCGAAACCCGGCAGAGACTCAACAAGAAAAGAAAATTTCAGGCCAATATCCATGATGAACATAGATGCAAAAATCTTCAATAAAATACTGGCAAACCAATTGCAACAGCATATCAAAAAGCTCATCCACCATGATCAAGTAGGATTCATCCTTGGGATGCAAGGCTGGTTCAACATACGCAAGTCCATAAACGTAATTCACCACATAAACAGAACCAAAGACGAAAACCACATGATTATCTCAATTGATGCAGAGAAGGCTTTTGACAAAATTCAACAACCCTTTATGCTAAAATCCCTCAATAAACTAGGTATTGACGGAATGTATCTCAAAACAATAAAAGCTATTTATGACAAACCAACAGCCAATATCATACTGAATGGGCAAAAACTGGAAGCATTCCCTTTGAAATCTGGCACTAGACAAGGATGCCCTCTCTCACCACTCCTATTCAATATAGTACTGGAAGTTCTAGCCAGAGCAATCAGGCAAGAAAAAGAAATAAAGTGTATCCAAATTGGAAAGGAGGAAATCAAATTGTCTCTATTTGCAGATGACATGATTGTATATCTGGAAGACCCCATCATCTCAGCCCAAAATCTCCTGAAACTGATAAACAACTTCAGCAAAGTCTCAGGATACAAAATCAACGTGCAAAAATCACAAGCATTCCTATACACCAGTAATAGACTTCAAGAGAGCAAAATGAATAACGAACTGCCATTCACAATTGCTACAAAGAGAATAAAATACCTAGGAATACAACTAACAAGGAACGTAAAGGACCTCTTCAAGGAGAACTACAAGCCATTGCTCAACGAAATAAGAGAGGATACAAACAGATGGAGAAACATTCCATGTTCCTGGTTAGGAAGAATCAACATCGTGAAAATGGCCATACTGCCCAAAGTAATTTACAGATTCAATGCTATTCCCATCAAGCTACCAATGACCTTCTTCACAGAACTGGAAAAAAACACCTTAAACTTCATATGGAACCAAAAGAGAGCCCGCATAGCCAAGTCAATTCTAAGCAAAAAGAACAAAGCAGGAGGCATCACACTACCGGACTTCAAACTATACTACAAGGCTGCAGTAATCAAAACAGCATGGTACTGGTACCAAAACAGAGATATAGACCAATGGAACAGAACAGAGGCCTCAGAGGAAATACAACATACCCACAACCATCTGATCTTCAACAAACCTGACAAAAACAAGCAATGGGGAAAGGACTCCCTGTTTAATAAATGGTGTTGGGAAAACTGGCTAGCCATGTGCAGAAAGCAGAAACAGGACCCCTTCCTGACACCTTACACCAAAATTAACTCCAGATGGATTAAAGACTTAAACATCAGACCTAATACCATAAAAACCTTAGAATAAAATCTAGGCAAAACCATTCAGGACATAGGTGTAGGCAAGGACTTCATGACCAAAACACCAAAAGCAATGGCAACAAAAGCCAAAATAGACAAATGGGACCTAATCAAACTCCACAGCTTCTGCACGGCAAAAGAAACAGTCAGTAGAGTGAATCGGCAACCAACAGAATGGGAAAAAAATTTTGCAGCCTACCCATCTGACAAGGGGCTGATATCCAGAATTTACAAAGAACTAAAGCAGATCTACAAGAAAAAAACAAACAAGCCCATTCAAAAATAGGCGAAGGATATGAACAGATACTTTACAAAAGAAGACATACAGGAGGCCAACAAACATATGAAAAAATGCTCATCATCACTGGTCATTAGAGAAATGCAAATCAAAACCACATTGAGATACCATCTCACACCAGTTAGAATGGCGATCATTAAAAAATCAGGAAACAACAGATGCTGGAGAGGATGTGGAGAAATAGGAACACTTTTACACTGTTGGTGGGAATGTAAATTAATTCAACCATTGTGGAAGACAGTGTGGCGATTCCCCAAGGACCTAAAAATAGAAATCCCATTTGACCCAGCAATCCCATTACTGGGTATATATCCAAAGGATTATAAATCATTCTATTACAAGGACACGTGCACATGAATGTTCATTGCAGGACTGTTTACAATAGCAAAGACCTGGTACCAACCCAAATGCCCAACGATGATAGACTGGATAGGGAAAATGTGGTACATATACACCATGGAATATTATGCAGCCATCAAAAACGATGAGTTCACGTCCTTTGTAGGGACATGGATGAACCTGGAAACCATCATTCTCAGCAAACTGACACAAGAGCAGAAAATCAAACACCATATATTCTCACTCATAGACGGGTGTTGAACAATGAGAACACATGGACACAGGGAGGGGAGCACTACACACTGGGGTCCGTTGGGGGGAAATGGGGGAGGAGCGGGGGGTGGGGAGGTGGGAAGAGATAGCATGGGGAGAAATGACAGATACAGGTGAGGGGACGGAAGGCAGCAAACCACACTGCCATGTGTGTACCTATGCAACAATCTTGCATGTTCATCACATGTACCCCAAAACCTAAATGCAATAAATATAAAAAAGAAAAGAAAAGAAAATCCTGATATACTTTTCGGAGTTTTTCTCATTAGGTATCAATTTAATTACTTCAATTATTAGGTTTAAAAAAAATTTAAGCCAGAGAATTTCAAAATTATTCATTTCACAGTCTTAAATAGTGCCATAACCTTAGTTGTTTATTTTTCTGTGATCTGTTTTGTTTCTATATTACTACTATAATTTAAAAAGAATGTGATGCTTCTATTACATATTTTAAATAAAATCATAATTTAACAATAAAATCTTGTTAATATATAATCAACAAAAATATGTACAAGTACATGATTTATTTTATAAATGATAATTAAATTCTCTGCGGTTCATTACTCTATAAGACATAAATTCTAAATCAAATATGGAAGTAATTTTCATTTTGCTTTCTATTCTTTTTATTTGTACTTGGCTTATGAGTGTAAAAGTATGCAAAATCCAATTTGGTAATTATTTAAAATAAAAATGAAAATGCATAAAAGAACAATCACCTCTGAATTTGTTTTCTTCTCTTTTGCAGTCAAATTACATAAAATGATAATTTTAAAGTGGTATGCCAGAAACCTTTCTGGGACTTCCCATACTTCCCCACTTTCCCAAGGAGAACAATCTACCAATTTTGCTGTTTCCCCACTTTCTATTCAAATGCTAACCTTAAACAATCATGTCAATTTGAACAGATTCAAATTCTACCCAGAATGAAGAGTATTTGAATTTCAAATGACATTTGGAATACACACAAAAAAATGGAATTTATTTTTATCTCAACTGATATTTGGGTCAGGATTAAATATCCTGTTTGAAATACATAGAACCTTGAGTTCCACATCTTTTTTGATAAAAAGAGTCAAATTCTGTAAAAGATTTGAGGAGATTTATTCTGAGCCAAATATGAGTGACCAATAGTCCTTGACAAGTTCCAGGAGATCCTGAGAACATGTGTTCAAGGTGGTCAGGGTACAGTCTGGTTTAGTATGTTTTAGGGAGACATAAGGCATCAATCAATCCATGCAAGAGGAACATTGGTTCAGTCTGGAAATGCAGTACAACTCAAAGTGTAGGGGGGCTTCCAGGTCATAGGAGGATTTAAAGATTTTCTGATTGGCAATTACTTGAAATAATTATTTTCTAAAGTCTTGAAGCCCATAGAAGGAAATGTCTGGGTTAAAATTAGGAGTTGGGAAGATTAAGGTTCTTATTGTGCAGATAAAGCATCCAGGTAGCAGGCTTCTGAGAGAACTGGTTGTAGATGTTTCTTATCAGACTTAAAAGCGAGCCATACTCTTAGTTAATTCTTTCCTGGATCAGAAAAAAGATCTGAAAGTGACGGTGATTCTCCACAGAATGTAGACTTTTCCCGCAAGAACCAGCTTTACAGAGCCTTTACAAAACTATGTCAAAGATATGTATTTTGGAGTAAAATACTTAAGTTTCTTTTAGGGCCTGTTATCTGTCATGTGATGCTACACTGCAGTCAGGTTGGAGCTGGGTATCTTATTGCTACAAAGAGCCTGTTAAGTTAGTCTTAAGATCCGTTGTAATGTTAATGGTGGTCAGTTGTGCCTGAATTCCAAAGGGAGAAGGGTACAATGAGATATGTTCTATCTTGATCTGAACTAGATTTTCAGATTTACTTCAGAATGCCAGAATTACTTTGGAATGGCCGAAAGGGGTGTTCATCAGTTACTTGAGAGGCTTAGAATTTTCTTTTGAATTTATATTTTGATGAAAGTCTTTATTTTTAAGTGTAAGGGAAAATGTTCAGAGAGATTAGATATACAACTGAGATTTTAGCCTCTCTTAATGCTTGCAGTGTGTACTTGTAAATTCACAGCTTCTATAACTTTGATGGAAAACTTTGAATTAAAATATTGTCTTGCATTTTCATAGTCTAACAAAATAAACGTTTGAAAATAAATAATGTAAGCACAACTTTCAGAAGAGCTCCTTGCATATGGTTTGTAGTGCCAACTAGATTTAAAAAGAGCAGCTGGTTCCTGGGTGGGATTCCCTGTGGTCTTGCGGACAGATCTGTTCCCAGCGGTTAGGAGACTTCTATTTTACTGTTTCTGACAAGCATAGCAGTCTGGTCACAGGTGTGGAAAGACAGCTTAAAAGAAAAAAAGCAAAACATACCCAAATTTTTGGCTGTCATTTTTGTTACATTTTCATAGACATTCAAACAAATAAAAGTTATCATTTAAAAAATATGGCATATAAAACTTGTTTCAGTTTATTATCAGTGTAAAACCTACTTTTTATAAAATATGTACTTGCTGTGCTTACATTGTTTGTGTCCTACCTAGCATCCTCACCTATATTTTAATGGATTAATAATGTAATAGTTTTTATTTATTTATTCATTAAATCATTTAGTTCAGTGGGAACATCTAAAATATGACACAAAGCATAGCAGGCACAAAGCATAGCAGGGCAAAAATGACAACCAACGGCAAAATGCGTTATTCAACAGTATACAATATTAACTTGATAACTTTGCAAATATTTTATGTTATTTTAACTCCTGCTTTCAGTATAAAGTAGGAATAATAGGAGTTAGATCAAGTGAAACATTCCTGTTATTAAATCACATGTTCTAATTACTTAAAGAATTTCCTTCTTGTCACCTTTGGCTTCCTTTATAGTTCTTATAGAAGTATATATTTCTCCTGATATAATCTTTTACTTTAATTACAGATAATTTAGTATCCAGATTTAATTCTTAATATGTTTCACTGCATGGTTCTCCTCAGTTTCTGCTATTTTTCCTTAGTATTAATTATCCTCTTGCTTCTTTACCTCTGTAGGGTTTTACAAATTTGTAAATCTCCGTAATTTTATAAACGATGTGTCTCAAAACAATTTGATCCCTTTCTAAGGTTTCTTTCACATTTTTCAATCTGATTTAGGGTTCTTGTAGTCTAATCACACTAAGCATCCTGAAAAAAGCCAAAATATGAAAAAAATACTATATTAGAGTCAGAAATATTTTGCTGCATCGTGGAAAATATTTGCCACTTGTTTAAGTGTATGTACAATAGACATGATTAAAATATCAACAATGCAGACTCCCAGAAATATATACAATACTCCTACCAATTGCTCATAGTCGATGCTACAATTTAAAAGCTAGAGACAGAATTTTTACATAAGTATTGAAAACGTAACGCTCACTGGGTGAATTGATCTCATGAAAATCATATTCTGATGAACATTGTGATGAGCCTAAATATGTTACATGCACAAAGTTCCTCTTTAATATCTCATCTGATGCTGACAAACTTTGGACCCCTACAAGTGGAAGGTGGGGTAGGGGAATCTCTGCTCTCACATCTCCCTCCTACCTGAGGTTTGTTTTCATCAGAGGTTTCTCAGAGACCAGCAGTGTCTGCAATTTCTTTTCTTTTCTTTTTATTTTTTTATTTTTAAGACATAGTCTCGCTCTGTTGTCCAGGCTGGAGTGTGGTGGTGAGATCTCTGCTCACTGCACTCTCCCCAGGAGGCTAAGGCAGGAGAATCACTTGAGACTGGGAGGTGGAGATTGCAGTGAAGCCCTGTCCCTACTAAAAACACAAAAGTTAGCTGGGCGTGGTGGCACTACAGGCTCCTGCCACCACACCCAGCTAACTTTTGTGTTTTTAGTAGAGACAGGGCTTCCCCATGTTAGACAGGCTGGTCTCAAACTCCTGACCTCAAATGATCCACATGTCTCAGCCTCCCAAAGTGCTGGGATTACAAGCATAAGCTACCAGACCCAGCCTGGAATTTCCTTTCTTTTGAACCTCTTATTTCCTGTGCCAGCCGAGAGATCTACATCTATCCTGATTGATGAAACAATTTGGCTTTTCATAAATACTTAAAAATTCATGGCTTTTGCACTGATTCTCTGATGACCAAATATTAAAATCATGGCTAATTTTGTCTCTGTGTTGTGTTACATGAATTTTTTCCTGAAACTATAGGGTCAATGAGTCTAGATGCTGGATCTGGGGAAGTAAACAGAGGAAGAATAAAAAAAATGGTTCATGGAACTCAGGAGGGGTGACACTTTCAGGAATCCCATGATGTCTGAGAAAGAGAAAAGCAGCCACTAATATCCAGTAGTTTGCTTCACACCCACAGGCAAGACTTGATGTTCTGTTGGACATAGTTTCACAGAACAAGAACAGACAAGGCCATTCTGTGACCATATTAAATCAACATTTGTAATCATGTCTATACACAGAAAAAGCAAGGCCAATGGCCATCCTCTGATTTTGGCTGAGTGACTGATTAGTATTTATGAATACAGCTTTTGCATCATCTGATCTGCCCTCTAGAAATGTGAGATAGATGGAAATATCTCAATTTAGGATTATCCCTGATTCCTAATAGCAAGTCAGAGCCAAACTCCACTTCTTAAACTCTCTTCACAACCACGAAAAAGCTGGGTGTAGTGACCCATACCTATAATCCCAGCAGTTTGGGAGACCAAGGCAGGCAGATCACTTGAGGCCAGAAGTTTAAGACCAGGCCGGTCAACATGGCAAAACACCATCTCTACTAAAAATGTAAAAATTATCTAGGCATAGTGGTGTGCACCTGTAATCCCAGCTACTTGAAAATCACTTGAATTTAGTAGGCAGAGGTTGCAGTGAGTAGAGATCTGGCCATTGCATTCCAGCCTGGGCAACAGAGTGAGACCCTGTCTCAAACTAAACAAAACAAAAACCACCAAATAAGTCCATATCTTATAATAAATAAGTCTTCTTTAACACCTCTATGGAACACCCCATAGCTCTTCATGGTCGTATGCTTCTTATTAACATGAGTGATAAAACCATCCTGTTAAAACACAAGGTTGTCTCAGGTTGTATTGACAGGTCAAAATTATCTCCATAATAATACTAAGATGTTATTTGGCCTTTCTTCTGTTTTTGAATTTGTACTATCAATGCAAAATCAATAGCAGGTAAAACTATTAGAACCCTTAGCACCAGTAGCTTGACTGACTGTCTTGTGATTGCTACTACTTTACTAGTTACTATGTATGTCAACACCACACTTGGGGGAAAAAAAGGAAAAAAGAATGGCTTAAAAGTGTTCTTTTAAAGCTAGTGCAATAATTTTATATTTTAATATTCTGTGTGATGAAATTAAAAGTACATATAAGCCACTTTTGTCACCTCCTGAAGTGTGATGAATCATGGGTTAAAGCACATAAAAGATTGCCTGAGTTCTGAACTGAATAAGCCATATTTTTCCAAGGATCATCAATTTTATTGGAAAGAATGAGTAACACACAAACTCTGGTTATTCAATTGGGTTTTGGAAGACATTTAAGAAAACTGGCAAAAAGAGCCTGTCACTTCAAAAGAAATAACTGGCTTTAAATACCAACATTTATGCCGCCCAGTTAATATTAGAATTCTGGAAAATCTAACAGCCACCATGAGCTTGACAGTTTCCAACACTTAAAGGAAATATATCAACATTTGAAAAATTTGCATAATCAATGAACTGATATTTTCTAAGTGGCAAATGCATGATAATCAGACATATGTTAAAGACTTATCCAAAGTGGAAGATAGTCCAACTGCTTTTAAGACAAAAATGTATGAAAAGTTCACTGAAATAATTTCAAATTACAAATAATCTAAATTTAAGTAACTACCACATATCAAAACTTGGTGTGGTATCAAAGACAAATTCCACAATTACCAGAAAAATTCAAATATTCCTCCTATTTCTGAAATACATATCTATGTAATGATGAATCTTTTTTATATACATTTTTAAAAAGGTGAATATGGAAAAAGATTGACTGAGATATAAGTAGAAATTTCAATAGCTCTGTACTAACCAAAATAATAAAGATGTATGCAAAACCACTAAAAAAGTTTTACTCTTGTCATGGTTTTTTTTTTCAACAATAGAATTTTCATGACAAATACACTATTTATGTTAACACGATATGTGCTATTAGTATATAAAAATATTTGTATTATTTCATTCTTACTCTGCTATAAAAAAACTACCAGAGACTGAGTAATTTACAAAAAAAAAAAAAAAGTTTAATTGGCTCACAGACCTGCAGGCTGTACAGGAAGTAAAGACGGGGAGGCCTTAGGAAACTTACAATCATAGTAGAAGGTGAAGAGAAAGGAGGCACATCTTCACATGGCCAGGGCAGGAAGAAGAAAAAAAAGGAGGAGGTGCTACACACTTTTAAACAACCAGATCTCATATGAAATTACTCACTATTATGAGAAAAGCAAGAGTGAAATCCACCCCCATGATCCAGTCACCTCCCACAAGGGCCCTCCTCCAACACTAAGGATTACAGTTTGCCATGAGATTTGAGTGGGGACACAGAGCCAAACCATATTATTCCACGTTGGCCCCTCCCAAATCTCATGTCCTTCTCACATTGAAAAATACAGTCATCTTTTTTCAATAGTCCTCCAGTCTTAACTCATTTTAGCATTAACTCAAAAGTCTACATCCCAAAGTCTCATCCAAGGCAAGGTAAGTCCCTTCTGCTTATGAGTCTGTCAAATCAAAAACAAGTTAATTACTTCCAAGAGACAATGGGGATATAGGCATTGGATAAATGTTCCCTTTCCAAAAGAACTGGCCAAAACAGAGGCTGCAAACCCCATGCAAGTCTAAAAACCAGCAAGGCATTCATTACATCTCAAAGATCCAACATAATCTCCTTTTGCTTCATGTTTCACATCCAGACCACACTAATGCAGGGGGTGGTCTCCCAAGGCTTTGGAAAGCTCTGCTTTTGGAGCTCTACAGGGCTTACCTCCCATGGCTGCTCTCTAGGGCTACTGTTGAGTGTCTGCAGCTTTTCCAGGTGCATGGTTCAATCTGCCACTGTACCTAAAATTCTAGGGTCTGGAGGATGATGACCCTCTTCTCTCAGTTCCACTAGGCAACAAATGACCCAGTGGAGACTCTGTGGAGGCTCCAGGCCCATGTTTTTACTCCATACTGCACTAGTAGAGGATCTCCATGTGGGTTCTGACCCTATAGCAGACTTCTGCCTGTACATTCAGACATTTTTATACATCCTCTGAAATCTCAGTGGAGGCTCCCAAGCCTCAACTCTTGCCCTCTATGCACCTGCAGGTTTAATGCTACATGGAAGGCACCAAGGCTTACGGCTGGGACCCTCTGGAGAAGCAGCCTGAGACATATCGGGGCCCTTTAACCACAGCTCAAGCTGGAGTGGCTGGGATGCTGAGAGCAGTGTCTCAAGTCACGCAGGGGAGCAAGGCCCTGTTCCACGAAACCATTTTTCCTTTCTAGGCCTCCGAATTTGTGATGGGAGGGGCTGCCATGAAGGACTCTGTAATGCCTTTCTGGCATTTTCCCTATTGTCTTAGCTATTAACATTCAACCCCTCTTTACTCATGCACATTTCTGTAGTCTCTTTAAAAATTGGATCCTCTTTTCTACCACGTGGTCAGGCTGCAAATTTTCTAGACTTTTATGTTTTGTTTTCCTTTTAAATAAATTTCCAGCTTCACGTTATCTCTTTTCTCATGTATATGGCCGTACACTATTAGAAGTGGCCATTTCACATCTTGAACGCATTGCTGCTTAGAAATTATTTTCATATACCCTAAATCATCACTATCAAGTTCAAACTTCCACAGATTCCTAGAGCATGGCACAATGCCTCCAATCCCTTTGCTAAAGCATAGCAAGAGTGACATTTTCTCCAGTTCCCAAAAAGTTCCTCTTCTCCATCTTAGACCACCTCAGCCTGTACTTCATTGTCCACATTACTGTCAGTATTTGATTAAAACAATTTAACAAGCCTCTAGGAAATTCCAAAAGTTTCCTAATCTATCTATTTTCTTCTGAATCCTCCAAATCATACCAGCCTCTGCCCATTATCTGGTTCCAAGGCAGTTCCCACATTTTCAGATATCTTTATAGCAATGCCCCACCTTTGAGTACCAATTTTCTTTACAAGTCAGCTTTTGCACTTCTATAGAAAACTACCTGAGACTGGCTTATTTATAAAGAAAAGAGGTTTAGTTGGCTCACAGTTGTGCAGGTTGTACATGAAGCATGAAATGCATGGAAGCTTACAATCATGGAGGAAGGTAAAGAGGAAGGAGATACATCTTCACATGGCCAGAGTGGGAAAAAGAGAAGGTAGAGGTACTAAAAACTTTTAAACAACTAGATCTCATGAGAACTCACTATCACAAGAACAGCAAAGGGAAAGAACCCCCTCCCCAAGATCTAATCACCTCCTACCATGCCTCTATTTCAACACTGGGGCTTACAATTTGACATGAGATTTGGGTAGGGACAGAAATCTACACTGTATCAATATTAATAAATAGTATTCAATAAAATACAAACAAATAATATTTAATCATTTATTAGTTGTAATTCCCAATACAGTAAATAGTGAGAGAGAAACAGAGATAAGTAGTAATTTAGACTATTTAGGAACTTCTATAATACTTTTATAGTATAAAGGCATCCAGAAATCAAAAAGTTTAAGAGCTTCTGGGTTAATATACTAAAAAAATTTTCTACCACAATATTAAGCAATTAATGTATAAGTATTTTTTCTTCTCTTTTGGAAGCTGAGTACATTAATTACAATAAAGACAGCAGATAAAAAGTTTTAGATTAGTTATAAGACATTGTCAATGTACTAAGAATACCAAAAACTTAAAAGAACTATTGCTTCTTTTATATTCTGATTTCCCAGAGTGCCTCTATTTCCATGATATTGTGACCAAAATTTATTTTTAGGAAAACTTTGTCCTATTATGGATTCAAATGCTTTAATATTTGAAAAATGCAAAAGATAATAAACTAACAGTCAATATCCATGTTTTGTTTATGGGAGTATAATCGAGTATAAAAATCATATTTTTAGAAGGAAATAAAATGTTAGTAGGTAGTAAAATTCTCAGAGTTTAGAAAAAAAAATGTGAGAAAAGTGGAACTACTACTAAGAAAATAATTTCCAATGACAAAAAAAAGTGTACAAAACTATACTATTAATTGGATTCAGTGAATCCAATTAATTAAAATGATTGAAGAATGTAACTTCTATGTATGTAAAGCAAGACTAGATAATTATTTTTTTTAAATTCTGGGATACATGTGCAGAATATGCAGGTTTGTTACATAGGTATCATGTGCCATGGTGGTTCCTTGCACCTATCAACCCATTATTTAAGTACTAAGCCCTGCATGCATTAGGTGTTTGTCCTAATGCTCTCACTCTCTCTGCCTCCCACCCCACTGACAGGCCCTAGTATGTGATGTTGTCCTCCCTATTTCCATGTGTTTTCCTTGTTCAACTCCCATTTATGAGAGAGAACATGTGGTGTTTAGTTTTCTGTTCCTGTGTTAGTTTGCCAAGAATGATGATTCCCAGCTTTATCCATGTCCCTGCAAAGGACATGAACTCATTCTTTTTAATGGCTGCATAGTATTCTGTAGTGTTTATGTGCCACATTTTATTTATCCAGTCTATCACTGATGGGCATTTGGGTTAGTTCTAAGTCTTTACTATTGTAAATAGTGCTGCAGTAAACATACATATGCATGTGTCTTTACAGTAAAATGATTTATAAGCCTTTGGGTATATACCCCATAATGGGATTGCTGGATCAAATGATATTTCTAGTTCTAGATCCTTGAGGAATCACCATACTGTCTTCCAAAATGGTTGAACTAATTTACACTTGGACAAGCAATATAAAAGTATTTCTATTTCTCTACATCCGTGCCAGCATTTATTGTTTCCTGACTTTTTAATTATCACCATTTTACCTTGCGTGAAATGGTACCTCACTGTAATTTTGATTTGCATTTCTCTAATGACCAGTGATGATGAGCTTTTTTAAAATGTGTTTGCTGGCTGCATAAATTTCTTCTTTTGAGAAGCGTCTGTTTATATACTTTGTCCACTGTTTGATGAGGTGGTTTTTTTCTAGTAAATCTGTTTAAGTACCTTGCATTTTCTGGATATTAGACTTTGGTCAGATGGATGGATTGCAATTTTTTTCTTTTTCTTTTTTTTTTTTTTCCTTTTTTTGCTGTGCAGAAGCTCTTTAGTTCAATTCGATCCCATTTGTCAATTTTGGCATTTGTTTCATATGCTTTTGGTGTTTTGGTCATGAAGTCTTTGCCCACGCCTATGTCCTGAATGGTATTGCATAGGATTGCTTCTAGGGTTTCTATGGTTTTAGGTGATACGGTTAAGCCTTTAATCCATCTTGAGTTAATTTTTGAATAAAGTGTAAGGAAGGGGTCCTGTTTCAGTTTTCTACATATGACTAGCCAGTTTTCCTAGCATCATTTACAAAATAGGAATTCCTTTTCCCATTGCTTGTTTTTGTTAGGTTTGTTAAAGATCATAGGATTGTAGATATGCAGTGTTATTTCTGAGGCCTCTGTTATGCTCTATTGGTCTATATATCTATGGTACCAGTACCATGCTGTTTTGATTACTGTAGCCTTATAGTATAGTTTGAAGACTAGCTAATTTTTTTTTCCCATTCATTTTTTGTCCATTTATTTTATTATTTTTGTTTTGTTTATTTGTTGTTTTAGTGAGATGCAGTATAAGGATATTATACAATATCACTGGTAGGGGAAAAAGGATTATATGTAACAATGTCACTTTTATCTCAAGATTAGAGAAATTATTGTAATCACTAAAAGAAGTAAAGTAATTATACTGATTTCCAGCAAAGCTATTAGATAAGTTTAGTAATTAGATTAACTTCATTAAATATTAGATAAAGCTGAATTTTTAGGTAAATCTTTAAAAATAAATTATGAATTGAGGAAAAATTTTATATCACAAATCTAAAAGTCTCTTTTTTATAAATCTTTTAGGATATTAGTAGATAACTCAGAAAGATTCTAACATTATAAAATCAAATTGTCCTTTAGTCCTAAATTTTAAGAGTTTCCCTTTACTCCTTCAGAACCCAGCTACCTCCCACCACTCTTTCTTAATACATGTTGATTTGCATTGTCCCACAAAGACTACAATATTATAATTTCAGCAAAGGCTGCTGTTGTACTCTTAAACTGGAAGTGGCAATCTTTCTGACAATTGACACAAAAATGATTATAAATCTCTCAGCAGGTTCTGAATTAATAAAACTTAAAATAGGCAAGTGAGAAAACATCCTAGTTTCCCTATCCCTTATCTAACCAACATTATTTGAATTAGAAAGTCAATAATTGGCCTATTATGCTATACAAAATATTACCTTTGTTAACTTTTACTTACCTTACACAGTAAGGTAATTTAAAATTATAAATATTATCAAATAACATTGACATATATGAGCCATCAACTTCTTAAAAAAAGAATTAAGCACTGAATCAAATTCTGTACTTGCATCAGAATCTACCCAGTACATGACCTCATTGTAATCACACCAAATTATCTGTCAATATTGATCTACTCATATCCTGCTCTTAAAATATTTCAAAAATGATATTAACAAAGTAAAAGAAAACTGTCATAAATGGCATTTCTTCTGTGTTTAAAAAATAAATTCATAGTTAAGGTAGCTAGGCAAAGAGAAGTCAACAATTGTTAAACTCCCTTTTCAATGTTGTTTATACTCAAGAATATAGGTTAGGGTGTTGGGAATACATTCTTACACAAATTGTGAAATCAAGTAGTTTTGTAGAGAAGTGGCCAGTAAGAAATGCAAAGGTATGAACTTAAATCATTGATAATGTGAACTTAGGAACTCTGGCCCTTTCCAAGAATCACACTGTGCTTGTGGGGTCATGTGAGGGGAACTAGGAGACCACACTTTTATGTTAGTGCTGAGAACTAAGCAGTAGAGAAGAAAATTAGGAAAAGAAAGAATCATATGACCCTTCCAGGAGGAAATAATAAAGTGGAGTTTTAGACTATCTTTCATAGCTATCCACAAAATATTGATAGTATTCAAGTAAAGGATGAAGTGTCTTAATTTGACTTTCTTCATAAACTCACTTTATGAAGAAATGAATAGTTCCTTTTAATATTGTCTATTAACATTTACAAGCATATTGCTTCAACTCAAAAATGTTACAAATTCGTTTACTAGCAATTGTGAAATATTTTCTAGTCATGAGCAACAGAACAAATAATATTTGTTGATTTCAAAATATATGAGAGGCATAGCCTTTGAAAAGATACATAATCAAGGTTTAAATATTCTTAATGCCTTGCTAATTATGTTTAGAAGTACAGAAACTTAATCATTTCAAAATAGCATGAGAAATAAAAGTGCAATTCCACCAGTCAAAAGAAAGAATGGGTTCAAAGCGTGTAAAATTCCAAAGCACTCTAAGGTGCAGTAGTCTTATAGACATCATTAGATCACAGATATTGGAGAGCTCATTAGATTAAATTTCTTTAAAGAACTTAAGCTCAGGTATGCTTATTACTATGAGCAAAATGAAGAAAGTTAGTATATTAGCCCTAAGGGGTTAATAATTTATCAAATGGATTTATTTATTATATAAAATCTAATAACTTTGATAACTTAAAGAAAAAATGTAAATTAAAATGGAATAATTTGAAGGAAACTCAGAAATGCAATTAGAATTGGAATGCCAAATCACCCATAGCTGTTGTTCACCTGTAGTTTACATGTGGCAAGCAGCACACAATATTGTCCATTTAAATGGCATCATCACATAATATACTAACATGACAGATTAAATAGATTACATAAATTATGTATGGATAGATTATATAAAGAGAGTTTATATAGATTAGGAAGTCTATAGAGTGTGTCTCATTTAATCCTTAAAGCAACAACGTAGATTCTGTTACAGATGAGACTATTAACCAGTTTTATCTTTCCCTGGATCTGAATAAATTCTTCATGTATAGCTAGCCCTTCAAAGCTTCAATCTTCCAATCATCAAAGGAACTCTTTTGTTGTTGCTGTTTTGTTTGTTTTTTGCAAAAATTCTAGTTTACAGACCATTTTGTAATTTAAACCATGTTCATGATACCAACTTGGAAAGCATGGGGGAAGGGTTACAAAACTCCCAAGAAAGTTCAGTGAAATTTATGTATTGGACCCTTTGAAGAAGACTATAATCCTGATCCATTTGGAGTAGTGTTAAATTTGATTCCACTTTAATCTTACTTCTATTTCATTATAGTTTTGCTTAAATGTCCACTGTCAGAGAGTAGAAAATAGTGGTTAGCAGGACAATTTCTAAAGGTAGACTGCTTAGGCTAACAAGTATAGACAATAGGTCACTCTGCCTATGAAGTAGCCATGCTTTTATTCTTTACTTTTTAAAAATAAACTTGCTTTCACTTAAAAAAAAAGTATAGATAATAAAAATACCTATCTCATGGGAACATTTGAAAGATTAATTGAGTTAGATTATGTCAAGTGTCTAGAACAGGCCCTAGCCCTATGTAAGTGTTTTATGTATTTTTTTAATTATAATTTATATATGGATTTATTCTATTGATGTTGTACTATAACAGGTAAAGTTAGACTTTTTATTCATCTATGTTCAACATGTAAAATTAGACTTTTTATATTCATCTATGTTCAGATTTTCTTATATAATTTAATTATTTAAGGCTATAAATTTACATCTAAGCACTGTTTTAGCTGTTCTCCACAAGTTTCAATGAGGAGAATTTTATCACTGAAGTTTAAATATCTAATTCCCATTATAATTTCTGATTGGACCCAGAAGTTACTGATTATTAATTGGCTTTCTTACTAGAGTTCAAAAGCATCATTTTTCTAGTTATCTCTTTTTTGAAATTTTTGCATTAGATGCATTGTAATCACAGAATATTTTGTTTCTTTGTAAACATCTGAAACTAGCTTTATGTCTTAGGATATAGCCAATTCTCACAGATGCTTCATGTTTTATCTTTGTACAATAGATTTAGCTCATTTATTGGTTTGTTAAAATCGCCTATGACACTATTTATAGCTTTAATTTTATATGTTCCAACAATTAAGAAGGTAAGGCAAAAAAATCCCTCAACTATAATGGCAAATTTTCTAATTCTCCCCGTTGTGATTAAAATTTTTGCTAAATATATTCTTAGATGTATCAACTCAGAACATGCTTCTACTGAGATAAAATATGCACTTTTCTTCCCTAGGGTACTTTTCGTGAAAAAAAAAAAAAGTCATTTTTTAAATCATATTAATATAGTTTAATCAACATTCTTTTGATATGTAATTGATCAGTATTTGCCTTGTATGTTTTCACTGTATCCATTTAGAGTTACTAATAATACATTTGCTACCTTATTTGTTTATCTTTTCATTGTTTTCATTTCAGACATTACATTTAGAATCACTTTCAGCAAATCCCTTAATTGCCTTATAGAGGGTCTGTAGTGTCTAATCCTCAATTCTTGTTTATCTATAAATGTCTATATACTGTGCTCAGTTGGAGTATTTCCAGTTTGCATAAAATCTGAGTTATATAATTTCTTTGCCTATAAGCACTTAATTTATTTTATTTTTTTCACTGTCTATTGAATTCTTATGGTTGAGAAATGAATTTTCATGATAATTCTCTTATGCCATTGAGGATAATCTATACTTCCCTCTAGATGTTTTTTAAAGCTTAGATTTCCTCTTCTTAATTCTTTGTCTCCATTTCTTCAGTAATATTGATTAGAGACACTCTATTTCTTTTCATTTTCACTTTCATTTTCCTTGCAACTTTTCAAATCTATTTATTGCTCTGTGGTTTATTCAGAATAACATCTTGAGATTTATCCTTATGCTCACTAATGTTTCTTCAGATATTCATTATCTGATATTGCACGTCTAAATAGCATTTATTTCAATTATATTATTTTCCCCTTTAGTTTCCTTTAAAATCTGCTTCTTTTTATATAACAGTTTTGTTGAAAATATTTTAATAACTTACATTATTTCAATATAGTTATTTTATATTTCATCTGATAATTTTGAAATTGAATATTTTTATGGACCTTATTCTGCTCTCTTCTTTTGATGGCAGAAGAAGTCAGCCAGGTTCCTTGGCAGAAAAATGCAGGTTCCCACTGAAGCCTAACCTACGAGCCAGTGATGGCCTGAACATTGCCAGTTCTGGGTGGAGTCCATGACACAGAGTGTGAACTTCATTGATGCTTTTTGGCCAGTGAGTTAGTGCTTCTTCCAGGCCCACTCATGGACAAATCAACACACACTTTCTTTCACACATGGACCAATCAGCGTGTACTTCCTCCATTCTAAGCCCATAAAAACCCCAGACTCAGCCAGACTCAGACACAGGATGAGATTACCTACTTGAAGGTAGGAGCTACCCACTTTGGGTCACTGACCATTGAGAGCTGTTCTGTCACTCAGTAAAACTCTTCTCTGCCTTGCTCACCCTCCAGCTGTCCATGTAATCTCTTTTGTCCTGGACACAGGACAAGAACTTGGACTTGCCAAATGGTAGGTGTGAAATGGGCTGTAACACTTTGCTGGCCTGCCCACTGAGCTGTGGGTAGTGACATCTTCCTATTCACCAGACTTTAGAAGTAAAGAATGGTGACCCTTATGGGGGCCCAGACTTTGGGATTCCCTGAGCCAGAGCTGTAACACTATAGCCCTCCCATATTCCTCCAGCATCATATGGGCACCCCATATGACAAGAAGCAGTGGCAGGGCCAGGCCAGCCCAGAAGCCATGATTTGAAGTGAGGTGGCAGGACTAAATGAGCTGTAACACAAATGGGCTGAAACATGCCCCCGACAATGTTCTCCATGCTGGAGATGGTGGGAATGAAAGGGTTGTAGCATGTGCCACTCCCAAACCTTTTGGGGCTCTGTGATTGCTGACATCTCTGAGTTTTGGGGTGTCACCACATTCTCCTCTTTCAGATACTGGTATCTATAGCAGAAGCCATTTCCAGTATGCCTGGTCCAGCTGCAGCATTGCACAGAGCCAGCACCTGTGTGGGCACCTGGAGCTGCCTGCCAAGCCACAGCAGGTGGCACACCTGGCTGTGCACAGTGGCCATACCCTATGCTCACTCACACACTTCTTGCCACTTCATGCCTGGCTCACTCTTGGTGGGTATGTAATCTGGGCCAGTTGCATAATCCTAGTGAATACTGCCTGGCAGAGTGGATGGAATGAGAAAAACTCAAGCAGAGGTGCCACTGGTCACAGAGGTTTCTGGCTGACAAAGCAACATTCAAAGGTCCCTGTGATATTTCGTCTGCTAGTCCTGAATAACGTTTCATTTTTCTATTGTGTTTTTTTGTGATTTGTGACTATGAGTTTATATTCACTAACTTTACTGTGGCAATTCTTTTTGGCCTTATTTGAAATTAAATTTCTGCAGAGAATGTGCACTGCTATTTCTGTCAGGCATTTCAAGGCATTACTTGGCCCACTTAAATTAAATTTTGGCTTTTAGATGTTTTATATCTACTGAGTTGTATAAATTTATGATGTAAACCTGCAAAACTATGTTTATGTACTTTTAAGATTATTCTTTTTCCTCACTCAGGGCAATATTTCTTAAGATCATCAGATAAGGGCAAGTGGGTTTATTTTTCTATTTTACTTTAGTATAATCATATTCTTTGGGACAGTTAAAATATGATAAACTAAGAATCTTATTTTCTTTCTTGACTTTTCTGCAGAACAGGAAAAAATTACTTTTCAGGACCATATTGTAGAAATGAGAATATGCATATAACTATTGAGAAGTAACTATGCCACAGTCAACAATGTGCCTTTTACACATTGAAGAAAAAATTGACTTTTTAAAGATCACAATTTATGAGAAAAATGTCTCACAACTCTAATCAAAAGTGATATCAAAGAGCCATGAAAGCAATAAGGAAATGTTAATAGAAGATCTTTGGTAGTCTTATTAACTCTCTGTACTTAATTATTGTCAAATTAGTTACCTATTTTAGTGGCTGAAGGTTTTGTTTTTGTTTTTGTTTTGAGCAATTCAAATCATGTGTAAATATTGATATTTCAAAGCTTCACATCTTTGATATAAGTAATTTTTTTTAATGACAAAAATCACCTACTTTCTTTCAAAAGAATTAAAGTCATTTTACCTCAAAAATAACATTTAAATCCATTATATTTTTTAAAAAATAAATCTTGGATACATTATGGGCTATCAGTGGCCTTATTTTCTTGTATTTTGAAACATTATTTACCACTCATCATTACTCACAATTATTTCTAACTATGGTAAAAAAAAAAGACAAAAATAAGTAAAATTAAGAAGGATAGAATAGCAAAGCAGGGTGGTAAAATACTAAATTAAATGATGTTTCTTTCTTATTATGTTATCCAAAGTATGCCATCATCTTTCAAGAAGTTATTGGAGAAAAATGGAACCACTATTTTTTCATCACTTTGAAATTTCACTTAACATAGTTGAGAATCCATCATTTTCTATTCTGTATCTAATGAGAAAGATAAAACATTAACATAAAAAACATATATTATTAATAAATGATTCAGGAGATGATACAATGCAACAGAGAACAGCCCTTTGAATGTTAATGTTAAAGGTTACATTAATACTATCAGTGAACTTTCAAGCTGAATCTTCAAATGATGTTGTCCTAAATACATTTTCTTAAACTTAAAAACCATGAATAAACACTACATTCCCAAGAGCAAAAAGATAATAAAGCATCATCACCTAGTCAGAGAGGACTTTATCTTACTTCAGTTAGATTTATGATACAATTATCATGGAAGAATTTTTTTTAATATCCAAATACTTATTCTACAAAATAAACTTTGGTGAGATCATTGCTATCTATGCTGCTATAGTTTATGTCATAATATTGAGATGCAGAAATATCACTTTAAACTACAGAATGCACATTTTGAAACTGACATTTTTCTTATACGTTCATGTGCTTTCTTTGTTAAAACACTGATTCTCCTGTTGTCATAAAATAGAAAATTGAGCTTATATTTTCAGCTATTAGTGTGTGTTAACATATAATTATATATTGAACCTTCAAGGAAGTGTTGAAATTCCACTGAATTCATGTAATTTAAACTTCACAAATTGAACATTGGCAAATATGACTTTCTCTACCTCGATGACCCACAGCTAACACCTTCTTAAAAAATTCTTCAGAGACAGAATCAAATAAAAAAACTCAAAGAACATCTGTTTTGTATTTATACAATTGTTGATAAATTTAGTGTTTAATAAAAGTTGTTGAGGCCAAGTCTACTTTTTGTTTAGGTACGACATTTTCTAATTCTCCTACATTGTCTGTTAGTATATCAGCTTCCTAGGATAATAGCTGATTATTTGTCCTCATTGGCTGAAACACTTAATTGAATAATTCTGGAAGAGGTCCTTGCCACATCCACAGATCTTAAATGAATTCAGAAGCAGAAATTAAAATTCATTATGTTTGAAATAGGTGTATGGTCAGTCACTGACTTTGGTTCTCAGTTTCTCCAGATATATGTTATCAAGCAAAAGGGTCTCACTGCCTGATGCACAAGAAGCCAATACAATGTTTTTTTGAGGAAAAAAAAAATAAAGCTTTATATTGAAAGTTTACTCACATGGAGAAAGAAGTCAAGCTCAAATATTTCTCTTTGTGCTGGTGTAAAGTCAGTATATTAAAAAAATATTCGGTGGTGGATTCTGAAATTAGTAGGTGATTGTTGAAAGGAAAAAGCAGGTCTGGAAAGTCTTTGGGTATGCAAAGTTATTTCTTCCTGTTACCTAATGGGGGTATGGCAGAGGCACCTAACATGTATAATGGAAGCATACTCTGAGTGACACTATGATCTAAGAAGAATGTCTGTTCTGAGTTCTGAGCAAGGAATCCATAAGTGGCCAGCTCAGAAACTCACTCCTTATCTATGAAGGATGTTTGAAGCCCCAGCCCATTTCTTAGAATGCAGACTATCCAGAAAAATCAAAGTCCTGTATCTTTAGTTAAATGGAAGCTACCAGGTGGAGGGCGCTAAGTGAAAATACTATATAAACTGCATGCTTTCTATAAACAGTAGTGGTTTTCCTGTCTAGCCTGCCACCACTAGACTTCCCCATATATAATTATACTCAATAAGTCTTATGATTCATTCACCGAGTCTCTACTTTCATCCATATTGGAGTCAATAGAGGTCTGGAACAACAATGAGTTACACTGGCAAATTTGGAGAAAATTAATATGAAACACATGGTGGAAATTTAGGCTGTGACATCAGCAAGCTTATTCTCTGTAAACTCCAGTCAACTCTTGGTTCCAATTGATTTCGGCCAGATTCTTCTTCATCTCATAAGCAGAGGGAGTTTCAATGTTTCAAGTTGTTCTTTTCTTATCTGCTATTCTCCAAACTCAGGAATATATGTTAGTTTCAATTTCTTACTCTTTGGGGTACAGTTCTGGTTTCAGCTTTTCAGCAAGTTGCTTTCTTTCTTATATACAATCCTGTAAGCCCAGTAATTTTGTCATTGATTTCTTGAACTCTTTGAGGCACAATTTCACATGTGCTCCCTCTTTGCCTTTGGCCATCTGTATTTTCCCACTTCCTATGATATCATTTATCTGTTTTCTCACACAACTATGTGAACTCCATTGTAAAGTTAACTAACCCTTAGGTCATGAAATTTACTTCTTCCTTACTAGTTTCCCCACTGTGTCCTTGGAAGTGTTGCACAGTTACCTCAGATGTTACCGGTATTTCTAGATGAGATCCTTGATTGTATCTCCTTGGCTAGTACTGAGATGGGATCCTAAGGACAATAGGTCTAGAACCATCCCTCTTGCCTGATCTATGATGACACCAAATCCTTGAATCTCTGATGACCTATTTATTTTCTGTTTTCAACAAGGATTTATTAAGAACTTTCTATACCAGGTTTCATGCTAGGTACAGTCTGCTTTCGAGGACATCAAAATGTACCACAGTGGTTCTAAATTTTGACATGGAATGATGAGTCTTTTCGTATTTAAATTCTTTTTTAATTTTTTTTTTAAATTTTACTTTAAGTTTCAGGATACATGTGCAGAACGTGCAGGTTTGTTACATAGGTATACACGTGCCATGGTGGTTTGCTGCAACTATGAACCCATCATCTAAGTTTTAAGCCCTGCAAGCATTAGTTATTTGTCCTAATGTTCTCCCTCCACTTGCAGATATCTTGGCCTTATGCGTAGCCATTTTAATTCCATAAAGCGAAGGTAGGAGTGTGAAAAAAATTACTCCCAGTGAATCTAACACTCATCTCTATGTAGGGATAGGGAGAAAACCAATTACAATGGAGCCAAATATATGTACTAAGATAACTTACTCTCAAACCTCAGGCACAGAAGCCTGGAGAGGCTCCCTACAATTAGCTAAGCAGACATTCTTTCCTTGCATTTAGCATGAGCTGGAATTGTCCAGCCATACCCAGGCCTTAATAACCTTACCAGTACGTTGAAAGAGGAACATTAAAGTTAAAACATGGTCTCTGGGATCAACCTATCACGTAGGTGAACTTGAGCAAGTCATTTAGCCTTTGGGAGTTTCATTTTCTTACTTGTAGAATGGTTATTAAATGATATTACCTTTTAGGGATTTGGGGATATTTGAATACAATACTGTATGTTCATGCTTAAAGCAATGTCCAGTATATAACCAACACATAATAAATGCAACATATTCATTTCCTCTAAGAAAAAATATTTATCAGTTGATTTTATGGAAAACTATAAAGTTATTAAAGTATCAATACATTTTGTATTGTAATTTAAATATTTTTGTGTTCCTTTCTACCATATTGATCAAAATAAGCAAATGAAGATGAGCCTCTCCTGAAGATATAGGTGAGGGTCCCCCTTATGATAATCAATTGCAAAGCCCTGAAATAAACAGGTCTAGAATTCATTGATCCATAGGGTTGCCTGACAGACAGAAAAATGATTTAAACTGCACAGATTTACTAGAAGGTAATCTTGTGCCCTCATATCCAGTACACATAGTTTTATTCTCCTGAAGACACTGAGTTCAACAAGCCTTGCCTGCTAAAGAGTATCAGAAAAAGCACAAACAAGCTAGTTAAAACAATAATCTTAATTTCGAAAACAATGTAAACTCAAGTGGACTTAGATGGCTGCAAAACAAACTAAAAAAAAAATACTAATTTCAGCTATTCCCAGCTATTTATAAAAGCCCAGAAGTTTTTACGCTTATTTGAATTTAGCTATTAAAAATGCGAGTTTGGCTGGGTGCAGTGGCTCACACTTGTAGACCCAGCACTTTGGGAGGCCCAGGTGGGCGAATCACCTGAGATAAGAAGTTCAAAACCAGTATGGCCAAAATGATGAAACCCCATCTCTACTAAAAATACAGAATTAGCCCAGTGTGGTGAAGCATGCCTGTAATCCCAGCTACTTGGGAGGCTGAGGCATGAGAATGGCTTCAACCTGGGAGGCAGAGGTTGCAGTGAGTTGAGATCATGTCATTGCACTCCAGCCTGAGCAACAAGAGTGAAACTCCAACTCAATAAAAAGTCAAATAATAAGACTTTTTTAAAAAACAAGATCATAGATATAAAAATTTTAAACCTCCATTACTTTTAATTCGTACCATGTAAAATGTAAAGATGTTATATAACGTTAATGGTAGGGATGTTAAGTAATATGTCAATGTATCAGGCAGAGTCCAGTCAGAAAGAAATTATAATCTAAAATGAATATTTCAATGAGTGAAATAGTTACAAGAAGTAAAAAAATGAAAAGGTGCAGGTTTAAAAGCAGATGATGGCCAGGAGCAGTGGCTCATGCCTATAATCCCAGCACTTTGGGAGGCCGTGGTGGGCAGATCACTTGAGGTCAGGAGTTCAAAACTAGCCTGGCCAACATGGTGAACCCTGTCTATGCCAAAAATATAAAAAATTACCTGGGTGTGGTGGTGCGCACCTGTAATCCCACCTACTCAGGAGGCTGAGGCAGAATAATCACTTGAACCTGGGATGTGGAGGTTGCAGTGAGCCCGGATCATGCCACTGCACTACAGCCTGGGTAACAGAACAAGACTGGGTCTAAAAAAAAAAAGCAGATGGTGAAGCTGCTACCAGTATTATGGAGGAGGTAGAGCTGCCCCAACCTTGGATTCAAGGCTTTTCGTGTAAATAAGAACCACAGATGAGATCAAGCTATTAAGAAATGCCCTTCACCCAACTAATTGCTTCCAGTGACTGTCATTGCCTAGTAGGCAGTAAAGTAGTGAGTTAAGGAGAAGAAGAAGAAAGAATTTGTTTAAGAGATTGGAGAGAAGACAGGCAAAGGTCAACAGTGTGAGAATATAAAGAAATTAATTACAGTGTACAAATGCCTACCTGAAGATCTATTATGGAACAACTAGGAGTATGTGTTCACATACTCCCAGAGACTTGTTCTTTGTAGTATCCTAAAATTAATGTTCCATAATTACCTGGCCCAGTTTCACCATCTGCTTTTTTTTTTTTTTTTTTTTTTTTTTTTTGAGACCGAGTCTCGTTCTGTCACCCAGGCTGTAGTGCAGTGGCATGATCTGGGCTCACTGTAACCTCCACCTCCCAGGTTTAAGCAATTCTCCTGCCTCAGCCTCCTGAGTAGGTGGAATTACAGGCATGTACCACCACACTGGCTAATTATTGGTATAGACAGGGTTTCACCATGTTGGCCAGGCTGGTCTTGAACTCCTGACCTCACTTTATTTTCTTTAAGTGCTCTTGCCGTAAATAAATAACATAATTAGCTTAGGAAAAAAACTTGATTGCATTTATTAAAAATCAACTCTGTATTTAACTTTAAAGCAAAATTACATCACTCAAAAACATAGGTAAGTTAAATGTGAAAGAAACCAACTTGTAATTATGCATTAAGGATATGTTGATGGTTTGAGGCAGTCTTATGTTTGAATACCCTAGAGCCTTGTTGATAATTATATCCTTGTTCCTCTAACAAAGGTAGATAACAGCAATCAGAAGATTTTAAAAAACATATTCTCCTCTTGCACTCTTTAAAGAGGCTTAGAAAAAAAATCTTCAAATAACGACAAAAGTTAGCATGAAATAAAATCTAGTGTAACCCTAATTTATTTAGATTGGTCATTTTCGGAAAGTTGTACTTCATTCCATGCATTCTGTACTATTCTATGCACTACTGAGAATAATTGACATTATCAGTATTATCCGTCAGATAAGGAAACCATCAATGTCTAATTTAATGTGCTGGGTGAATTTAACTCATTCATTTATGAGACAAAGTGTAGGAATTCATCAAACCTCTCTGAATACAGTTTCACCATTTAAATATTAGAAAGGAAGTAATGAAAGGCACTTACCATGAATATATGTAAAGTGCATTACTAAACTCTCAAAATGCCATGTGGAGGTATTTATCCCATTTCATAGAGAAGAAGGTCAAAATACCAGTTTCCTACGGTAATAGATGGGCAAAACCACATCTTTGGAAAACCTCTGCCCCAAAATATAATATTAACTAATACTATTAGAAAGTACCAGGCATATTTCTAAGAATTTTTGAACATTAACTCAATGAATAATCAAACAATAACAAGGAACAAAAAAAAATCCCAAGAGTTCTATATGGATGAAAACTAAGATGCAGAAAGGAATTAAGTAATTTGTTCAAGGTCACTTCAACTAGTTTGGCCCCAGGGTCTTCACTGTCAAATAATGCTGTATTATCTCTCAACAGACTGTATATGATGTTGTGAAGATCGTATAAGTCAACATATGGGAAACTATTCATGGAATATAAAATGCTACATGTACATAAATTGTCATCTTAACACCTAACCAGAGAAAAGTATCTAATTAACACCCATTGCAGTGTTATAACAAATATCACATTTAGTTACTTTTTATTTTTGAACAATAATACTGCACAGTAGATACAATCAAGCAATGCTTTCATTTGAGTAAAGCTGTACTGTATTTTTCATTGGACTATATCTATATTTTTATTCTAGTGTGCTAATTTCTGCTTCAATTGGTCCCAGCTACTTTTCCAATGTTATCATTTCTTATTCTCTCCTAGCCTGCAGGTATCAAAGTAAATGAGTTTTTAAAAAATATGTCCTAATAGTATAAGCTCAATCTTGCCTTATCTCTTTTTCTGTCTGTGAGGCAATTCTCCCTGATCTCCTCATGAGCTGATACTTCTTGTATTCACATCGCTTCTTCAGAGATGCTTACCCGAGCTTTTATTCTGAAATAGACAATCTCCCATGCTTTCATTCATTGCCTCATTTTCATTCTGTACAAATAATTAATGCATATCTTTTTTTTCTTTTTTATAGTTACAGACTTTCACACTCAACAGGAAGTAATCTCCATATGAGAGGAAGCTTTGTCATTCCTCACTGACTGTCATATAGTAAGCATTTTGCAAACACAGGTGATAAGTGACTGAACAAATTATAAATAACCAAATAAATATAAATTATGTGAATTTAGAAAACATTTTTCTCATAAGACAAAAGCCATGGGTTAGATCTTTATGAGAAGCAATTAGCTCTATCAGAGTTGCAATATCAAAAATTAACTCAACATGAAATTTAATAATAGAAGTTGAAATATAAATTAAGTATGAGTATAAATAAATAAGCACATACCTTTTCATGAAATTTACCATAGAATGAATGCCACTTTTTGTATTATGTCAAAGACAGTATTAACAAAAGTAAAAAAAAAAATGAATAATCTTATGTAATGTTTCTAGGTATACAAAATAAATACAGTTTATTTTAAATAGCTAAAAATTAAATTCAATACAATTAATTTGATTTTAAAAATTCATTAACAACCCCTTGAGGAAAAAATTAAGAATTTACTAAATAACTAGAAAACAAGTAACAAAAGGGTAGAAGCAAGTCCTTACATATGAATAATTACTTTAAATATAAATGGCTTAACTTCTCCAATTAAAAGACATAGAATGAATGGATAAAAACAATAACTAATTATATGCTACCTAAAACAAACTTCACATGTAAATACATGTATAGATTGAAAGTAAAATGATGAACGAAAGATATTCCATAGGAATATAAACCAAAAAAGAGCAAGAGTTGCTATACTTATGTCAGATAAAATGAACCTTGAGCTGAAAGCCGTAAAAAGACACAAAGAAGGCCATTATATAACAATTAATTGACCAATGCACCAAGAAGTTATAACAACTATAAATATATATGCACTGAACATAGGAGCACCTAAATGTATAAAGCAAATAATAATAGAACTAAATAGACTACAATACAATAACAGAGATTTTAACTATCTCACCTTCAGCAATAAAATGATCACCCATATATTAAATCAAGAAATGTCAGAGTTCCCATCCAGCAGCCAAAGAATATGTATCCTTCTCAATAACGTATAGCACATTCTCCAGGATACATTATATTTTAGGCAATAAAAAAGACTAAACAATTTTTTAAAATTTAAATTATATTAAGTATATTTCCCAACCACAATAAAATAAAGGCAGATAATAACAAATGCTGTAAACAATACAACCACATAGATATTAAACAACATGATCCTAGCAACCAATGGACCAATGAATAAATGTTAAAATTTAAAAATATATATATTGAAACCAATCAAAGTGGAAAAACAATATGCCAAAACCTGTGATACACACAGCAAAAGCATTCCAAGAGAAACATTTATGATAATTATTGTCTACCCCAAAAATGTAACTGGTACCAAAGATCTCAAATAAACAATGTGTCACTGTACTTCAGGAACTAGAAAAATAATTCTGGAATAAGTATAAGGAAATAAATAATAAAGGCCAGAGCAGACATCAGTGCAATGGACCTTAAAAACTACAAAACGATCAATAAAATGAAGATCTGTTTTTCTGAAAAGATAAACAAAATCAACAAATCTTTTAATAGACTAACAAAAAAAGAGATATAATTCAAATAAAGTCAGAGTTGAAAAAGGAAACATTTTAACTAGTACTAGAGAAATACAAAGGATTATTAAATATTATTATGAAGAAATATATGCAAACACATTAGAAAACTTAGAAGAAATAAATTCCTAGACACAAAAACGTTACCAAAATTTAATAATAAAGAAATAGAAAACGTGAGGCCAATAAGAAGTAATGCTGTTGAATCAGTAATAAGAAGACTCCTATCAAAGACAAGTCCAGGACTTGATGGATTTATTGCTGAGTTGTACTAAGCATTTAATGAAGAACTAATAGTAATTATTTTCAAACTATTTCAAATAAATGAAATAGAATTCTTTCAAACTCATCCTATAAGGTCAGCATTATCTTGATACCACAAACAAAGATACACACACACAAACATAAAACTATAGACCAAAATCCCCTATGAACATGGATACAAAAACCCTCAATAAAATATGAGCAAACTAAATTCAATAGCATATCAAAAGTGTCATTCACCATAATGAAGTCGTATTCATCCCAGATATGCCAGGATGGTTCAACATATGAAAATCAATATACATGATACATCACGTTAACAGAATGGAGGACAATAATCATACAGTCATCTTAATAAATGCAAAAAAAAGCATTTAATACAATTGAGAATATCTTCATAATAAAACCCTAAATAAATTAGACACAGAAGAAACAGGCCTGTGTACAATGAAGTCAATAAATGACAAACCATCAACTAGCATCATACTGAATTGAAAAAAGTGGAAAGCTTTTTCTCTAAAATATGGAACAAAACAAGGATGTCCACTTTCACCACTTTTAATCAACATAGTACTGAAAGTTCTTGCCAGAGAAATTCGGTAAGAAAAAGAAATAAATTGCATCCAAATTGGAAGGGAGGAAGTCAAATCATTCTTTTTTGTAGATGACATAATCTTATATGTATTGAATCCTACAGACCACACCTAAAAACTGTTAGAACTAATAAACAATTTTAGTAAAGTTTCAGAATCCAAAATCAATATACAGAAATTAGGAACATTTCTATATGTCAAAAGTAGATAATCTAAAAAAATTATGAAATCCAATTTGTAATTGTTGCCGAAATAATAAAATATTTAGGTGTCAATTTAACCAATAAGGTGAAACAATGAAAACTATAAATAGTAATGAAGAAATTAATGAGAAAACAAATAAATGGAAATACATCTCATGTTTTTATGTTGGAAGAATTAGTATTGTTAAAATGTTCATACTATCCAAAGTGATCTACAGATTTAATGCAATCCCTAACAAAATACCAATGGATTTCTTACAGAAATTGAAAAAAAAAATCTAAAATTTGTATGGACAAACAAAATACTCCAACTATCCAAAGAAGTTTTAAGAAAAATGAACAAAGCTGGAGACATCACACTAGCTGACTTAAAAATACACTAGAAAGTAGTAGTTACTAAAACACATCGGACTGGCATAAAAATAGACACATAGACCAATGGAACAAAATAGAGAACCCTCCAAAAATCTATGCATTTACAACTGATTTATTTTTGACAAGGCCAAGAAGAACATACACTGAAGAAAAACCAGTGCATTCAATAAATGATGCTGGGAAAATTGGATATCCATATGCAGAAGAATAAAAATAGAAACCTATCTCTAACCACTTACAAACATCAACACAAAATGAATGAAATACTTAACTGTAAGACACAAGACTACTAGAAGAAAATAGGGGAAAGGTTCATGACATTGATCTGAACAAGTAATTTTTGAATAAGACCTTAATAGTACAAACGACAAAATCACAAATAGACAAATAGGATTAAACTGGTCTCAAAAGCTTCTGCCCAGGAAAGGGAACAATCAACACAGTGAAAAGACAAACTACAAAATGGGAGAAAATATTCACCACTGTGCATCTGATAAGGAAATAACTTATAGCATACATAAGGAATTCAAATAGCTCAATAGCAAAAAATCAAAAAATTAAAATTGAAATCCTTCAATTCAAAAATGGGTAAAAACATCTGAATATACATTTCTCGAAAAGACGTGCAAAGGGCTCAACATTACTAATCATCAAGCAAATGCAAATTAAAACCACAATGAGAATCACTTCCCACTATCCCAGTTTGTATGGCTATTATAAAACAGATAAAATATAACAAATACTGGTTGGGATGTAGAGAAAAAGAAACTCTTATAAACTGTTCGTGGGAATGTAAATTAGTACAGTCATACTCTGGACAACAGTATGGAGGTTCCTCAAGAATTGAAAAATAAAACTAGCGATCCCACTACTGGGTAAATATCCAAAGGAATAAATGTCAAAGAGATATCTGCAGTCCCATATTTATTGCAGCACAATTCACAACAGCTAAAACATAGAATCAACCTAAGTGTCTATTAGTAAATGAATGGATATAAATATCGTGGTATATATACACAACAGAATACTATTCAGCCATAAAAATGACAACCTGTTATGTGTGACAATATAGATTAACCTAGAGGATATTTTGTTAAGTGAAATAAAACAAGCACAAAAGGACAAATTCTGCATAATCTCACTTATATGTGGAGCCTACAAATTGATCTCATAGAAACTAGAGAATAGAGTAGCAATTTCCAGAGGCTGGGGGAAATAGGGGAATGGGAAGTGGGGAGCAGTTGGTCAATATTTACAAAGTTAGAGGAAGAAAAAAGTAGTAAGTATTGGTATTCTATTGTACAGTGGAGTGATTATAGTTCACAATAATACATTGTATACCTCAAAATAGCTAGAAGAAATAATTTTTAATGTTCTTACTACAAAGAAATGGCAAGTTATAGCCATGATAGATATGCTAATTATTCTGATTTAATCAGTTCACAATCAATAAATGTATTAAAAAATCACACCATGTCTCATTAATGTATACAATTATTATGTGTGAATTAAAGAAACATTAAATCTTACAAAAAACAAAAGACAAACATTAAATTCATTAAAATTAATTTGATTTTAAATACTCATAAGATATTCTTTTGGTGTAATGTAACATAATGAAAAAAACAAACTATTATAAATATGCTTTTACCCCAACTCCACTTGTACTTTTAAATTTTTTTTTCAAAATTATTTTGGTTTTAATTCTCAATAATTATTTTAAATTCATTGTATTTCTGAAAATCAAATAGTTTGCTTTTCTTTATACATGTTCATTTACATTCACATAAATCACCTTTTTCTAAACATTTATTTGCTATTACTTGCTTTTATCACTGTTGTATGAAATAAGCCATTCAACTGAAAAACAAATATTTAAATTGAATAAAAATGACATTCACAATAGGTTAATATGCATAAATATATATCTAGACCAAAGTAACTTTTTCTCTGATTTACAATAAATACAGTTTATATTAAGGCAGCAAAGTCAATATGCTTGACCACTGTTAGTAGAAATGTTAACTACAGACAACAGTAATGGAAACTGTCTCCATTATAGACAACAGTATGGAAGCTGCTCAGAAAATTTAAAATAGAACTACCATATAATGCAACTATCCCACTACTGGGTGTACATTAAAGGGAAAATGATATCAGTTTGTCAAAGAGATATCTGCACTCTCTTGTTACTGAAGCACTGTTCATAATAATAAACATAGGAAATCAACCTAAATGACTGTCAACCAAAATATGTGGAGATTAAATAACACATGGGTCAAAGAATAAATCTCAGAAATTTCAGAAACAGATATACACACTTGATTTAGGACAAAATAATGCAAAGAGCTACAGAAAGATACTATTATAAATAAGTTGTTCTAAGTCAATTGAGTATTGTAGCAGAAAAAAAAATGAATTTTGCCCTCAAACACATGTTACACAGGAAATGGTTAGTATAAAGTGTATATAGTGACTTTTAATATGAAAGGCAAAATCTTAAATCTTCTAGAAAATAAAATAGAACTTTTTTTTTTCACATTGGGAGTAGGCAAAATGTTAGCCACAAAACATTGGACTACATTTTCATCTAAAATAAAAGACTACATTAACATAGTCTTTTACATTTTAAACATTGCAACTTAACACTTAATTAGTTTATATATAAAATATAGTTAAAATTTATACATACCAATAAGTAAAAGAAAAGTAACACAACAAAACAGTGGGCAAGATGAGTAAACAGAACCTTTAAAAATATAAATGATGCAAAATGACAAGACTTCTATCCAAAAGTAATCCCTTAATAATCAAGGAAAGGCAAATTAAAACCACAGTGAGACACTAATACACACACACTGGAATGGAAAAAATTAATATAGACATCACTGTGGCTGTGGATGTTGCACAATAACTTATAGATGGGAGGATAAATAAATACAATCCTTATCTAAGAATCACTATTGGCAGTATCTAGTAAAGCCAAAAATATGCATATCCTATGTCTCAGCACTTCTTTGTATAAATGCAACAGAAACTCATACATATGTTCTACAAGAGACATGTACAAGAATGCTCAAGCAGCACTCACTGTAACAGCCATAATTAGAAACAATTCAATAGTTTATAACCAGTAGAATGGCTATATTTTGAAATATTTATTCAATAGAACATTAATTTGTAATGAGAATGAATAAACTTTTACTGCATGCAGTAATATGGATAAATCTCACAAACATGTTGAAAAACAAAAGCTAGAAACAAAAGAATATACTCTGTGCAATTCATTTATAAGATTTCAGAAAAGTGGCAAAAGTAAAATAAAAAATAGATCCAGAACTTAGTATAATGGTTATCTTTGCAGAGAAGTAGAAACCGTAATGTTTTTCTATCTGTTTGTGTCCTCTCTTATTTCCTCAAGCAGTGGTTTGTAGTCCTCCTTGAAGAGGGCCTTCACATCTTGTTAGATGTATTCCTAGGTATTTTATTCTCTTTGTAGCAATTGTGAAGGGGAGTTCACTCATGATCTGGCTCTCTGTCTAGTATTGGTGTATAGGAATGCTTGTGATTTTTGCACACTCATTTTGTATCCTAAGACTTTGCTGAAGTTGCTTATCAGCTAAAGGATATTTGGGGCTGAGACTATGGGATTTTCTAAATACACAATCATGTCATCTGCAAACAGGGACAATTTGGCGTCCTCTTCCTATTCAAATATCCTTTATTTATTTCTCTTGGTTGATGGGCCTGGCCAGAACTTCCAATACTATGTTGAATAGGAGTGGTGAGAGAGGGCATCCTTGTCTTGTTCCACTTTTCAAAAGGAATTCTTCCAGTTTTTGCCCATTCAGTATGATATTGGCTGTGGGTTTGTCGTAAATAGCTCTTATTATTTTGAGATATGATCCATCGATACTAGTTTTTTGAGAGTTTTTACCATAAAGCACTGCTGAATTCTGTCGAAGGCCTTCTCTGCATCTACTGAGATAATTATGTGGTTTTTGTCTCTGGTTCTGTTTCTGTGATGGGTTACATTTATAGATTTGTGGACGTTGAACCAGCCTTGAATCCCTGGGATGAAGTCGACTTGATCGAGATGGATAAGCTTTTTGATGTGCTGTTGGATTCAGTTTGCCAGTATTTTACTGAAGATTTTTGCATCAGTGTTCATTATGGATATTGGACTGAAATTTTCTTTTTTAGTTGTGTCTCTTGACAGGTTTTGGTGTCAGGATGAAGTTGGTCTCATAAAATGAGTTAGGGAGGATTCCCTGTTTTTATATGTTTGGAATAGTTTCAGAAGGAATGTTACCAGCTCCTTTGTATGTCTGATAGAATTAGACTGTGAACCCGTCGGGTCCTGGACATTTTTTGGTTGGTAGGCTATTAATTGCTGCCTCAACTTCAAACCTTGTTATTGGTCTCTTCAGGAATTCAACTTCTTCCTGGGTTAGTTTTGGGAAGGTGTAAGTGTCCAGGAATTTATCCATTTCTTCTAGATTTACTGGTTTATTTGCATAGATGCATTTGCAGTAATCTCTGATGGTAGTTTGTATTTCTGTGGATTGGTGGTGATATCCTGTGGATTGGTGGTGATATCCCCTTTATCATTTTTTTATTGCATCTCTTTGAATCTTCTCTCTTTTCTTTTTTATTAGCCTGGCTAGCAGCCTATCTATTTTGTTGATCTTTTCAAAAAATAAGCTCCTGGATTTACTGATCTTTTGAAGGGTTTGTTTTTTTTTTTTGCGTGTGTGTCTATCTCCTTCCTTTCTGCTTTGATCTTAGTTATTTCTTGCCTTCTGCTAGCTTTTGAATTTGTTTGATCTTGCTCCTCTTGTTTTTTTTAATTGTTGACGATATGGTGTCGATTTTAGATCTTTCTTCCCTTCTCATGTGGGCATTTAGTGCTATAAATTTCCCTCTAGACACTGCTTTAAATGTGTCCCAGAGATTCTGTTGCTTTGCATCTTCGTTCTCTTTGAAGAACATCTTTATCTCTGCCTCCATTTCATTATTCATCCAGTAGTCATTCGGGACCAGGTTGTTTAGTTTCCATGTAGTTGTGCAGTTTTGAATGAGTTTCTTAACCCTGAGTTCTAGTTTAATTGTATTGTGGTCGACCCAGCAATCTCATTACAGGGTATATACCCAAAGGATTTTAAATCATTCTATTACAAAGACACATGCACATGTATGTTTATTGTGGCACTGTTCACAATAGCAAAGACTTGGAACCAACCCACATGCCCATCAAGAATAGACTGGATAAAGAAAATGTGGCACATATACACCATGGAATTCTACACAGCCATAAAAAAGGATGAGGTCATGTCCTTTGCAGGGACATGGATGAAAATGGAAACCATCATTCTCAGCAAACTAACACAAGAACAAAAAACCAAACACCACATGTTTTCACTCATAAGTGGGTGTTAAACAATGAGAACATATGGACACAGGGAGGGGAACATCACACACTGGAGCCTGGAAGGTGGGGGCTAGAGGAGTAGTAGTAGGGAGCAGGGAGATTGGGGAGGGATAGCATTAGGAGAAATACCTAATGTAGACGACGGGGTGATTGATGCAGCAAACCACAACCATGGCACTTGTGTAACAAACCTATACAATCTGCACATGTACCTCAGATCTTAAAGTATAATAAATAAATTAAAAAAAAAAAAGAAGTAGAAACTGTAGGGAGTAAGAGGAAGCTGCTAGGGTAATGGTATATTCTAGTTCTTGATCGGGGTACTGAATAAATGGGAATTTTCACTGTGTGGAAATCCATAAAGATGTATAATTACAATTTTCATTCTACCTAAGTTATATGTTGGCTTTAATTTTTTAATTTTTTAAGCTGATATTATCAAGCACCGGCAAGAATAAACACATAAGGAATTGTATAATACTGCAGAGAAGAATTAGAATTGTTATGACTACCTAAGAAAATAATTTATCATGAATTATTATATTGAATGCATAAACTTATGATTTAGAAATTATATTCTCTGGTTGCCAAGTATAAACATGTGCACAAGAGGACATTAAGTAATAACAAGTTCAGAGGCGCATCTTAATCACACCATCAAGAATTTACCACGAGCTTCACAAAATCAGATAAATGTACATACCCATACAATGCATGAAACACTATCTGGCCACAATAATAAATGGATCCAAGCCATAGGCAACAATTTAAACAAATCATAAAAGTCTATCATTCAATAAAAAATTAAATACTATGTGATTCTATTCTTCATAATAGATCAAATGAAACCCTATTGTAAAAAGGAGAAACAAAGAATTGGGTTCTGTAGAATTCAAACAGGTCATGTGAAGCATACTCTGGAATATAACTCAAAGTTTTAACATATGCTTGTAGATAAAATGCAAACTTTAATTAATAAATAATAAAAGCACCTACCTCAGTGACAATAATAATAATACAAACAGTAATAACATTTCTAGTGGTTAGACTTCTATGTGTAAGAGCATTGTGACGATATAGAAGTACTAATAACCAACATTCCAGAATGCTTTAAGTTTGTGTTTTTCACCTCATTATTTTAAAAAGTCATATATTTAATAGTAGCACTTAAAGAATTCAAATATAGCACTTCCGACATTAAATCTTGGACTTCCATGGTCCATAGAATTAAAATCCAAAGTCCTTTTACTTCAAGTCGACTGTCACAGATAAGTGGAATAAGACAATTCTTGGAGTTCTGTTTTCTTACATTAAAATAAGGAAATTATACTCAGTGCTCACAAGCATATATTTTAATTTTACATCTCTGTTTCTATACCAGTATATGTATATTTTTTCTTTTTTTTAAATTAATATATTTGTTTAGTGACAAGTAAGATGAAATTTATAATTTCAAAAAAAGATAACTAAAGAAAAAACAGTGATTTTATATTTCTGTTAACTAACTTAAAATAATATATTATTATGATTCACCAGGAAGCTTTTGTTTCTGTTCCAAGTATTTTCAAGTGGAAATAACACTTTAAAGATTATCTCTGAAATCCAAGAGGATCTCAGAAAAGTATGGAAATTCAATATTCTGATGTTTTAAACATCATTTAGGATCTAGTACTCATATGCAATACCTTCAGTAAGAACAATCAGGACAATTACTCCTCATTCAATTAAATGAAGTTTCATACAAATCTTTGCTCCACTTTTAGTTTTATCTCTCCAGGAGTAAATCATTGCATTATCTTATTTGCTATTCATATTTGGTCAAAGAAAGAGAGGAGTTACATCATTTTATTTTTAGAGTATGTCATTTTATGCCAATGGCATCTTAAGACTTTGACACAAACAACTGAAATTTCACTATAATATTCAACCTTTACATCCTTTCACTGTGATTTTTCTTCTTGTTCATTTCATAGGCCATGTGTTATGACCCATGAAAAGGAAAAGTTCATTTAGGAAGTGCAAATACAGTTCGGTTACCATTTAGGGATATGAAATAGGAGATACCAGGTATATCACTTTCTGAGAAAAATGCTTCAGTTTAGAGAGTAGACAGTCTGTATATGAAGTAAAGTGTCACTTCCCCAGATACTAAATTTTCTCCCAGTTAGCTGGTGATTACAGCACATGCAGTCATGATTCACTATGACATGTTCTTCATGTTTGTATGTCTCAGTGATTTGAGTATAAGTGTTAAAGAAGAAAATAACACCATAAAAACATCTCTGAGTAATTAAACAAGACCTTAATAAGTCACCTCACAGAAGTGGTCTGTTTTATGCACATCACTCCTTGATATCTGATTAATGAATGTTTCAGACATCTGTAATCTTGCGGAGTTTGGTCACAATAGAAGCTGAGAGTTTTAGCTGATGTAATTATTCATGTGATATAATCTGGACACACATTTCCTACCTGTCCTTGACAACCTCAGTGATGAGTTACCTAGCTAAAGATTCTTACTTTAATGGGTGAATAAAGAACTGAGCACAGCCAAATAGAAGAAAACAGGCTACTTGTGGTCCCTTAGGCTGCAAAGAAGCCAAGCAAAAGAGAATGAATCCCAAGGTTACTGAGTCTGACTTTTACAAAGCAACCATAAAAGCAAAACATTACAGTGATTTGTCATCAGTATGATTTGTCATCATATTTCTAAAGTGATGATGAGAAACCTTTTTCTAAGTACTTGCACCAAAGCTACCCCATCTCATTGTCTTGGAGGGACTGCATGTCAAATGAAACAGAGATCTTAAACTACTCTCTGTATTTGATTTATGAGACTATTGTGTACCGGAATAATTGTGAGAATTCCAAAGGATACAGGGAGGATTTGGGTAAAACAAATGAAGAAATTCTTCCTTTAAATTTAAGAACATTAGCATGACACTCATCACTGTGGTCTCTGTATATAAATTTCTGAATCATAGACCTGTGGCTTTTTCCGTAGGCATGCTGTCATGGACAGAATTTGGGAATTCTGCTATTTTTAGAGTAAAACTTAAAAATTCCAGGGAGTTTGAGTAGTTATAGATTTGAGAAATATGAATACAATGAGAGTTGATTCATTAACATCAGCATTTACTCATAAAGAAAATAGTATTAGTCCTAAAAGCAAAGAAATCACCAATTGAGGCTCATCAGAATTCCCCAGAAATATGACAGAATAACATTTACATGCCCATGTTTTGGAAAGATCTTAATAAAACTTAATATTCGCTTCCAGATATGGAAAATTATGCACATTTTTATATTTTTATTTTCAATCTTTTAAGCCTTAAATTGTACTCTTGAAATATAAGCTTTGAAGGTTGTTATTTTTATAGACATTTTGCCTATACTTTGACTATAAATGGAGATAAATCAAATCAATTTAATGAACTACCTGAATATTCTCATTTGTTCTAATGTATTAAAATGAGTTCATAAATAATAGGACCAGCACTTCTTCAGTTTTAATGGCCCCATTCATAGTACACCATTGCAAATTATTCTTTTCTAGCATAATCAATTCCAACATTTGCATTTAAATACAACATTTTCATTTAGTATCTTATAAGGCCACATTGAAGTTTAAGAAAATGTAATAATAAAACTAAACAAAGTATTATTTTTTCTATGACTGAAGTATTAATAAGCTAATGTCAATTTTTTACAGAGAATAGAAATTTAATGCTGTTGAATTTTATTTCCTTCTGTGAAATGCAAAAAAAAAATGTTTTATTATCAATTTTAAAAGTGTGCACTGCTAAACTTAAGCATTTTTAAAAATCTATGCCTCAGGTTGTGTGTGTTAGCTCAATAATTTAATCATTACAGAACATTTAAAAATTTTTTTTATTTTGATAAATGCAATAATAGTTGCTAATGTTTAAATTTCTAAACCACAGATCTGCTGCTCTCTTAGTAGGCATAGTGCAAGGTAGATCTGGGAATTCTATTCCCCTGATAGTGAAACTCAAAATTTCAGGAAGTTTCAGTATTTATAGATTTGCAAAATAAAATACATGACCATAAATTCATTAACTTTAGTTTTTGAGGTTACAACTTTATAAGCAATGGAAAATAAAATAACAGAAAAATAACTTTATACTCATCAAGTGAATCAAAAACAAGATATACATATACATGTTGCAGCTAATGATCATATTATCATTTCTTTCAATTAAATAGTAGCAAAACTCTAGAATAAAGCTCATAAGAAAAGTTTATTTTTACATTTCATTTAAGGAGCAAAAGCTAATTCATAAGAAATAGAGGATCAAAGATCTGTTTATACACATAATTTCACAATATACCTTGGGGACAGTGCCAATCTGGCCTAATCACTTTCCATTTTTACAACTATAGTCTTATACAATAAAAGACAGCATAAAACCCAAGTCATCAAAGAAAGACTTAGCAATTACTTTTAGCAGAATTAACCACCATATCAAGAAAAGCAATTGATTGATTTTCAACATAAAACTTTGGGGAAAAATATGTTTTCTTTCCTTTAATTTTTTTTAACCCAAAGTCTAGTAAAAGGAGTCTAGGCTACTGCATAGTTTAATATATGGTAACCATGGCTTAAAATATGATTATCATGACAAGACAACTGTTCTTCTGCTCCCAAGATTATCCTTATCTCTTTATACTCCAGCAGGGTCATTCACTGGCACCACCTACCACCTAGTTAGGGATTCCTATTCTAAGTGTTATTTGGATGGCTTCATGAAGTCTGGGGAATAATGGCTGCAATGTCATAATCCAAACAACTTTATGTTACAGGCCAAAGAAAAAGGCTTTAACTTTCAATTCTTTGTCATTCTTTTCCAAGGAAAAAAGTCACTAGGTCACTCTGTTTTCACTTTTGAAGATCAAGATGGTAAGACTTCAATAGGATGAGAGTTTAAAAATTGTATTTCTCTGAACAAGCAGTGAAAGTGACACTTTTCTGATCAATCACACTGCCTTGGACAATATATTAAATTATAAAAAGTGACCAAATCTGAAAGATTCTGGTTATATTGTACATTATACAACACCTCAACCATTTTATATAAAAATACTTTCTGAGAGAGGAAAAACTATGTGAGAATAAAATTTGCTGAAATTGTACATAAAGTCAATCTTATTCTTGCTTCCTAAAGATATAACTTTGGGCCAAATTTAGTATAAAGCCTCAAGCATGGGACATTTACTATATTTCCAATAGTCAAATTGTGGAACAAACTAACGGTTCACTACAGGCCTCCCCTGTAGGTCTGAACTCTGTCTTATGAGATATACTTAACACAGGTCATCTTAGAAACACCTAAGAAATCATATACTTGTGTGCTCAGGGAATGCATACTCTAAGCTAGTCATCACTGACATTTCGCTGCCCCTCAAGCCTTCTGTGTTAATCGTTTCACAATCTGCCTGTGACTCTCGGTTAAAGTCTTTTTCAAGTATAAAAGCATAAGTATTGGGCATCTACATGCAGCACAAAATTTATAATACAATAATGTGAATCTACAACAATAGTATAAGTACACTTAATCTTGTCAAACCCAGGGAGGAGAGTGGAAAACTCTCAAGAGCCAACTTATTCAATGTATAAGGCCATTACATACATCGTATTGTTATGCCAATTTAATTATTCACTTTCTCCATTGTTCTACAGCTATCTAAAATTTACAATGAGCTCATGTAAAACTATTTATATAGTACAATTGCTCTCTTGCAAATTTATGTGCAAGGCAGGTTGTAGAACTAATGGATCAGCTTGACTACAAATTCTTAATCTACATTAGATAGTGCAATTGCAACACTAAGTGATTGCAGAAATACTGATCATGTCCTTTTAAACCATTTAAAATTTGTGAACTGAATTTCCCTAAAACACACTAAAACTCTGCCTAAGGCCTTGGGAGCCCGCCTCTTGTGCTAGTGTGCCCTGTTTGTAGGACATGGAGTCAAATGAGATCTTTCTGAAGCATCAAGATTGAATGACTGCTATTCTGGGTTTCAAAATTGCATAGATCCTGTAGCCCCTTTACTTCTCCCTTTTGGAAAAGGAATGTTTACCCAACGCCTATATCCCCATTGAATCTTGGAAGTAAATAACTTGCCTCTGATTTTATGGGCTCATAGGTGGAAGGGACTTGTCATGTCTTAGGTGTTGGATTCTGGACTTTTGAGTTAATGCTGGAATGAGTTAAGTCTTTGGGAGACCATTGGGAAGATATGATTATATTTCACAGAGTGAGAAGAAAATGAGATTTGGGAGGGGTTAGGGAGGGAATGATATAGTTTGGATATTTTTGCTCACCCAATCTCATGTTGAATTGTAATTTCTATTGCTGGATGGGAGGTGTTTGGATTACAGGTTGGATCCCTCATGATTTGGTACTATCTTTGTGATGGTGAGTTCTCATGAGATCTTGACATTTAAAAGTGTGTGGCACCTGCCAACCCTACTTTCTCTCTCTCTCTTTCTCTTGCTTTCTCTATGTGGTGTGTCTGTTCTTGCTTTGCCTCCTTTCTGAGTAAGTTCCCTGAGCTTATACTAATAAATATGTAGAACTGAAACAGACTGTGCTACATTTCTATAACACTATTTACATTATTTTGATTTAAATATTTATATATATATAAATCATATATATATATTTCTATGATGCAAAGAACTTTAAGTTTTTTAAAGGGCTGCAAAATTCATCCCACTTCAAAAGTTGCTAAACCATTTGGGGCAAGTACTGGAAATGTCCAGGATCTAAAAGAGAGTAACTATTTTGAGAATAACTTAAAACAAACAAAGATAATCTGCATGTCCCAATCTCTTTTCCTTACCTCATCCTTGGGCTTTCACGGTATTTCTGGTCCCAGTTAACCTTGGCCCCAGGCTAAAAAAAATTGGTAACAGAATACTATTTAGCTCTCTTCTCTACATTTTGAGTATGAAAAGATTGTCATATGGGTCTCTTCTCAGAGAAAGTTACATTTTTTTTCCTTGGGAATGTACATATCCTGAAATAATTTAAAAACCAAGGAAACACAGCATAGTAATATTTTTCAAAATCTAGCCTTCAAATTACCTCCAGGGGATCACCTGTTGAGCTTACTTAAGAATGTAGTCTTCTAGAATGGCTCCTCATCCCTCTTGATCACATAGTCCCTAAGGATGAAAACATATATTTTGCACTGTAAATAACTCTCTAGCTGATTCTTGTGTGCACTATGAATTAAAACCAGTATAAAAGGTACTAAAAAAATGTAAGAGATATAATGCATATAAATAAGAGACCATGATGGGGAAGAAGTCAAAGAGTATTACACAGGCAGCATTTAAGCAGAAGACAGAAGATGATTCATTTCACATAAAAATAACACAGCAATACAGAAAGAGTATTTTCTTTCAATTTTTAAAGACTTAAATACAGTGAATGTCCTGATTACGGAAACCAGGATAATTGGATGTAAGACTGGAAATCATTCAATGGAGCCAGTGCTAGGTACATAGGTTATGTTAAATAAATATTTGTTGGCTGAATTAATTAATGAAGACCTTAAATGGGAAACAGAGAAATTCAAAGGTGTTCTATGTAGTAAATAACAGCAATAGACACCATTAATTTCAAATATTTCTATAAATATAGTTTTATATTTTCATTTCCCATGATGTTCAGAACACCTCTCAGGATACATAGATAGTATCCTAAGTTACAAAAGAGAAAATTCAGACTCAGAAAATTAAAGTAACTTGCCTGACATCATGCAGCTATCCAGTGAACCCAGGAGTGGCTCATGTCTACTGCCGTTGATGCTGCCTCTGCACATAAGAAGGAGACCTGGGTGGAAGGGACATTGTGTACACAGTAAGGTCAACACTTCAGCTGTTCTCACACTTGGACTGGTTCTTTGTAAATTTTGTTTCTAAATGAAATCCCTCATCTAACCCTGAAATACATATTGCTCTATGTGAATTCAGTATTCACTGTTTGCTGGGGGAGAAATAGTCTAGCTCTTTCAATGTAGACTTTATTTATTTACATATATATATATATATATATATATATATATATATATATATATATATATATCAAGCACTATTTGATTTTTATAGTTTTACACTGGAAGCTTCAAGTTTCTACATGTAATCGTGTTGCTGTTCTTAAAAGTGAAACTTCTCCAGCATCTGTGCTGGAAAGGATGTGAAGAAACAGAAAAACTTTCACACTGTTGGTGGGAATGTAAATTAGTCCAACCATTTTGGAAGACAGTGTGGTGATTCCTCAAGGATATAGAACCAGAAATACCATTTGACCCAGCAATCCCATTACCGGGTATATACCCAAACAATTATAAATCATTCAACTATTTAAAAAACGTGCACACATATGTTTATTGCAGCACTACTCACAATAGCAAAGACTTCAAACCAACCCAAATGCCCATCAGCAATAGACTGGATAAAGAAAATGTGGCACATATATACCATGGAATACTACACAGCCATAAAAAAGGATGAGTTCATGTCCTTTGCCAGGACATGAATGAAGCCAGAAGCCATCATTCTCAGCAAACTAACACAGGAACAAAAAACCAAACACCACCTGTTCTCACTGATCAGTGGGATTTGAACAATGAGAACACATGGACACAGAGAGGAGGGGAACATTACACATTGGGTCCTGTCAGGGGTGGCGGGCTGAGGGAGGGATAGCATTAGGAGAAATATCTAATGTAAACGATGGGTTGATGGGTGCAGCAAACCACCATGGCACATGTATACCTGTGTAACAAACCTGCACATTCTATACATACATCCCAGAACTTAAAGTATAATAAAAAAGGTGAAAAACTTACTTTTTCTTTCCCAAAAATCAGCCAATTGACCTTAATCCTGCACAAAACTGTGAAGTATAATTATTTTCATGATTGGTTCACTCAGAAACCCAGCAATAACTCTGGGGTGAGGTGGGTTAATGAGTAAAACACATTAACCTATGTTTAGCATTTCTTTTAAGAAATGAGATAGTGATTTCAATTTAGATTACAATCACCAGGTCTGCACACATTGAATCATCATCAACATAACGCTCACTGATAGCATCAACGGTAATGTAATAACAGCAACTGCAAAGTTATAATATGATAATGATCTTTAAGGCCCCTACCACCCAGCTCTTAAAATATCACTGAAATGTTGAGAGACGAAAATCGTAGGCTATGTTTCTTTCTGTTTGGACTCACTTTGTAATTGCTGTTGCGTAAGCCACCTAGTTTATGTGATTGTGCTGTAGCAGCCTGAGCTAAGAGATGCCCTGTTGCTATTCCTGCTGTTAATAATAATTAGCATGAAAAAAAATATATAGTGCTTCTCATTTTATTTGATGCTGATTGTAGATATAAGTTCAGCCAAGGTCCTAGGAACCTAGATTAACATAAATTAGAACACAATGCTCAAAGGTAATTAGAGGATTTGTGTGTGTGTATGTGTGTCTGTGTCTGTGTGTGTGTGTGTGTGTGTGTGTGTGAGAGAGAGAGAGAGAGAGAGAGAGTGTCTCAGTTTTGAAAGATGTCACTGAGGTATTCATATATTTTAATCTAAATAATTCACATATAATCATTTGACCATGATTCACATATAATCATTGGATCATACTGAGGCTGAAATTTTAGGCAGCAGCAGGACAAGATAAAAAAAGAATGTATCCAATTAACCTAACTGAACCTTTTATAATAGGGATATATATGTTGTGGTATTTGTTTATAAAAATAAAGCTTTATGCCAAAGAGAAGGGAAAGTTTGCCCAAGAGGTAAGGCAGCACCTGACATGGGTTAAAGAAGTAATGCTGACCTTAAGGTTTTCCACTTGAGATCATTCCCTGATGAACCACAGGGCAAACCTCTCTTACTCATATATCCACAAATTTTGCATAGAATAATGAAAATGGACATTAATCTGATCCTCAGCACCATGATAACAAGGAAGACATGATGAGCTTTGAGGGATTCTTTCAGTACAATATATTTAAAAAGTCATTACTCATAAAAATGGAGGTCAGGCCTTTTGCTTTAGCCAATGGTTTATTTTGTTTGAGATGCTTTAGCTTATATGAGGTATAGGGGCATGTAAGAAACTGATTAAACTACAGATGTTATTAAAGCAAAGTGAAAATTAGGCAATCATATAGGCACTGATAAGTTTTCTGGCCTCAATTATCAATGCATATTTTAATGTATTTAAGAGGTTGAGTCACCTGAATAATTGACTCAGCAGCTTCTTAGGACAAATTTCTTTTCTTCACAATTTAGAGGGGTCACAAAGAATTCACATCTCAAAATGGAGTAGAACTGAATTTTTCAGATCTATTTTTTCAGTAATAATAATAAATGATGTTTCTAGTTACCTAAATAACTTTTGATATGTTTTGGCTCTGTCTCCATCAAAATCTCATCTTGAATTGTAGTTCCCATAATTCTCACATGTAGTGAGGGGGGGCCCAGTAGGAGATAATTGAATCATGGGGGCTGTTACTGCCATGCCGTTTTCTTGATAGTGACCAAGTTCTCACAAGATCTGATGGTTTTATAAGGAGCTTTCCCCTGCTTCCCTCTTCACTTCTCCTTGCTCCCACTATGTGAAGAAGATCGTGTTTGTTTCCCTTTCTGCTGTGATTATAAGTTTCCTGAGGGCTCCCCAGCCATGCAGAACTGTGAGTCAGTTAAACCTCTCTCCTTTATAAATTAACCAGTCCTAGGTACATCTTTATTAGTAGGTGAGAATGGACTAATATACTTACAGACTGTGATCAACTTTTTCTTTAAATATATGTTAAATTAAATTTTGAACCATAGCTAAATTGCTTGATAAATGTTAACTTAGTGTTTTCAGAGCAAGGATATATGTATGCATTATGGTTCATTTGTTGTATTTTATTATAACACAAAAAAATTTAAAATACCACATATTTCAGAATATTGATTAATTAGAAGTAGATTATATATAACAGTGCATTCCAAATATGTAGCATTTCCCCAAATAATAATAATATTAAGGAAAACTTAATGCATACACAGACATTTTTACTTTGAATTCAAATATTTACAGAGTTTTAGTGAAGTTATGGTGAATAATAAATTATGCAGACAGTAGCTTCAATTTTCCATTTCAGTTTCCATGTATAGATAACATTCAAACTGAATTTCTTCTAGGCCATAATTGAATGCATATTTTATGTATACATGAAATATATATTCAGACATGGCTATTCAAAATCTATATTTATAAGCAGAAAGTAGTATGGACATTGAGATATTTCATTATTTTAGAATGTGAATACTGAAATAAGTATAACATGCAAATAATTTCCTAGGTTATGTTAATAAGGCATATCAAAACAATCAATAAAGATAACATTTTAATAATAGTGAAACAGAAAGATATAAATTATTGAAAGCAGAGAAATGGTAAGATTTGTTCATAGGCATCACAATTTAATTTATACTAGTTTAATACATTTAATATTTTTGTCTGAACTTGATTTATATGCAGATATTATCATCTAAGGCAATATTTTAAATATAAAATATTACTAAACCTTTTCTCTTTCAACAAAGAATATGTCTCAGCTTGTTTACTTTGCCTGACATCTTTCCATCAATATGTGTCCTTGGCAATCATTATTATTCATGGACATAATTTGCACATAGCCCTCAAAATTTTTCCTGATGTTTTAATTACTGGTTTCTGTTCACACTGTAAGAATTGAGAATGCAAGTATTGAATTCATGTAGTTAATTAATAATAACTATTATTTGCAGAAAACAAAATATTTTGAAAGACAAACCTGAAAGACAAATATGTATGAAAAAACAGTGGAACAAATATGGCACTGTTGTACAGCTATTATAAAAGAATAAAGTCCATGAAAATTATTTTTATCTGCTTAAGTCTCAAGATCATAGATATTCTTATTATATTAACTGGAGACTTAGAATAAAGCCCTGCTTCATGATTCCTCAATTTTAAGTATTATCAATGCATCTATCATGTATTGTTTTTAAAAAATTCTAATTCATCAATTAAGAAAAGGAAATGACAACCTAACCATTTATCTATACCCATAGCCCTGATTTTCAATTAGCTATAGATAATTGAATTATTTTCTTAGGGGTAAAACGTATTTCCTTCCAGATGCATTAGTTTTCAGATAAACATTTAAAAATCCAGATATGAAAACTACTTCCGAAATTATATATATAATATATATGTATTACATTTACATATTTGAACATATACATGTTCCTCAGCTCTTCAGAGAAATGTTTTCCTAACATTGTCTTTGTAAGCTAAAATGTCACCTTTGAATTCAAAAGGGCCAATTCAGTTTAACTCTGACATATATGTTGTTTGATTTATTTGCCTATGTAGGTAAAATGATAGTTTCATTGAGAAGCAATATTAAATACTTAATCTTTTACTCACTAGATTAATGAAAATGTACTATGGTTCATTTCCAAACCTTAGTGGAAAACGCTTCTCTAATAACTGATTCATTGGCTGCAAGCTTCTCAGAACATCGTCTTCTATTCTTGGAGTAAACTTTTATTGTAATTTAGATTCTACTTCAAGGAAACAAACTGTAGTAGTATTATTTTCTTGCAAAGTTAAAAAAATACTTTCTAGCAAACACAAATTAAAAAAAAAACAAGACACATTTGCAAGAGAGACTTCTGAGGTGGTAGAGCAATTTCATAAGAGTAGTGTTTTCTCTCAAGAAATATATGTTAATACAACATATATTAAATTACAATTATATTCATACAATGTCTACTATTTACCTTTCAATTTTAAGTCACCAACATTTATGATATGTAAAAGGTTAATTGATTCATATGATAGTTTTACTCTTCCATAAACTGATAATGGTCTTTATTTAAAGGTCTTATAATAGGGGTATTGTAGATTAATACCATATTCTAACACTTTAGAGTATGTTGAAATAACCTAGTGTGCATGTTAAAACTCTCACTGCTGGGCCCTACTGCCAGAGTTTTCTGATTCAGTAGATCTGGAGTGGGTCTGGGAATGTACATTTCTAACAAATTGCAGGTGATGCTAATGTTTCAATCCAGGCTACAAACATGGGTCAAAACAATTAAAAGTTTATCTTCACAGTTTGTTTGAAGCAAGTAACTTTAAAATTAAAAATTAACCTAGAATTGCAGTATCAGTTCCTGAAATCTCTATGCCAAGCTTAATTAATGGTAGACAGGGAATCCAACCTAGTTTCACACTGGAAAACACCAGAGAAATTTAGGTTTCTCTTAGGTCACCTGGGATGTTCTTTCATTAAATAGACAGATGTAGTGTTTTTTATGTGAGATTCTTTTATGTTTATGAGGAACAACAGAATTATGAAATGTTAGATTATCCAAACCATTTTGATTTACAACTTATCAAACTTATAATCTTCCAAAAATACCTAAAATTAAGGATTTTTAGATGTCAGCCTTTAAGACATTTACTATTATATGATCAGAATGATTAATTTGTTTCATCTTGAACCAGAATCTGTCATCAGAGAACTCTAAAGCACTCGCTACGTACCATTGAGAGAGATACAGAAAAAGAGAGAAAGAGAGAGAGAAGGAGAAGGAGAAGGAGTAGGAGAAGAAGGAAGAGGAAGAAGAAGCAGAAGAGGAGGAAGAAGGTGGTGAAGATGAAGAGGAAGAAAGGGGAGGGGAAGAAGAGGAAGAAGAAGCAGAAAGGAGGAAGAAGAAAAAGGAGGAGGAGGGAAAGAGGAGGAAAGAGGCAGAGAAGGAGAGGGACAGGAAAAAAAAGAGAGAAAAGAAAAACACATCTGAAGATAAAATGTCTTGAAAGCATTTTTTTCCCCTGATTCCATCCAGGAATACTCAGGCAGAACTGGCTTTATGTATATATGAACTGTACAATCACAAGATACCCTGTGTTCAGAAGGTCCTATGCTTAGTTGAATGTTCTGCTGTCATTGTCTTAAAATTTCTAATAATTTTAGAACAAGTACCCTGCATATATATTTTGCACTGTAATCTGTCCTTTCTTCAGGTCACAAAATTAATTCAAACATCATTTTTTCTCCTCTTCCACTCTAAGTGTATATTTGTTAAGAAAATGTCTCAAAATTAAAAAAAAAAAAAAACGGATTAAAGCCACAAATACTTCTAAGCCTATTTACACATAGGGAATATGTTCATATGACAGAATTAAGAGAAGTAAACTAAGGTTGGAGGGGGAAAAAGGAAAATAAGCATATGTATGCTGGGAACAGATAAACCCTGAAAATCATCAAATAAAAGAAAAAGAATTTGAGCCAAAGACTTCCAGGTTTTGGAGAAACACTCTTATGTCTACAGAGGGAAGAGAATCAGAGACTTGTAAATAAGAGGAACATATTGTTGAGCAAAGTCATTGTCATAAAATCTACTGTGAAATAGTCACAGGCAGATCTAACACTTTATAAATTGTGTGTGGAGGGATTTCTGGCCTAGAGGAGCATAGATAAAATACCCAAATAGCAAAGCTCATCTACTCAATCCATGGCTTCCATTTGGAGGCTCTTAGAAATTATCAAATAAATGCATTTTCTCTTAACCATAGAAATAAAAATTAATATTTCTTTATTTTTTAATCAGATTGCACAAGTTCTTACATATTAAAAAAAATTTTGAAAAGTCTTTCTTTGTGTGTGCTACTTTTAAAGGACCACTCTAAGGAAGAAAATGCCTCTATTGAGTGCAGGATGGCAGAGGGGACAGAGATAAGTAAATAGACATTTTGCTCCCATTATAATTAACTTCTAAGTCTCAGGAAAACGAAACATCTAACATATTGTATAACTCATCCTCTGTTTGAAATAACAGCATAGTAAAAATGAATTACCCAAGAAATAAAGCATTCTAAAAATAGGATATTGGGTCTCCTGTCCAGAAAGAATTTATTTTCATTGAAAAATATGTAAATGGTAGACACTGAATCAAAATTATTCTGGAATTTGAGTAGCAAAATTACAATCGAGAAGCTTCATAAAGGCAAAACGTATTCTATACTGTATCATTCATGCTCATGTGCTTACCAGTTTTACAAACAGGATTCTGGGACTTCCAGTTCTTAGGGAATAGTCTTCTTTTGTTTTGTTTTTTCAGACAGTCTTGCCGTATCGCCCAGGCTGGAGTGTAGTGGTGCGATCTCGGCTCACTGCAACCTCCGCCTCCCAGGTTAAAGCGATTCTGGTGCCTCAGCCTCTCAAGTACTGAGGTTACAGGTATGTGCCACGACGCCTGGTTAATTCTGGTATTTTTTTTTAGAGATAATGTTTCGGTATGTTTCCCAGGCTGATTTCAAACTCCTGACTTAAACTGATCTGCTCACCTCAGCATCCCAAAGTATTGGAATTACAGGCATGACTACCTGTAATTCCAATTATTCCATGCCCGGGCACTTAGCCAACAGTCATGCAAAAAATGCTAACTCTGATCCATCTATATTAGTGTCTCCTTGAATTATGAAACTGAAAAGTGTATATGTTTTTAAACCTTACAGTGAAATGCATTTTGGAGACAAATGCTTGAGAATCAGGCCACTAAAATTTAAATACTGACTGACACTTAGCTCTGTGAATTTGTGAAAATGCTTACATTCTCTGAAACTTACTTTCTAAAAATCTTATATTAATGACAATAAGAGCAAAATATCATAAAGTTTTTTTAGAATTCAATGAATTAGTAGATGTAAAGTGCTTAGAGTGGTTCCTGGTATTCAGTAATTATTATTATTATCACAATTTAGGAAGTCCCAAGACTAATGAAACAATCACAAAAGACCACCCAGAGAAAGTGCTTTATGAAACTGAATTTAACTTCCCAACAAATGTTATGTCCACATTTACTAAAGCACATATTGCTTAACTGGTCTGACATATTAGACGCAAATAAAGCAAGGTCTGTGTTTTACTCACTTTTGAATTAGTTATGCAAAATTCCAAGCTTAAGAAATACTCGCTGGATTGAAATTGCCATATGACTTCAACTGTTGACACAAATTACTTCCACATATTATAGAAAGGTTATATTCTATATGATAATAGAATAGGAAGTGATTATAATTTAGATGTGGCCTGTAAGAGACCTTAGACATCAAGAAGCTCAGGATTTTCATTAGAGATGAGAAAACTTGACCTCGATAAGCCAAACTGCATGTCAATATATAGAGCTAATGAACACCTGCAGTGAGATTTTAACCCAAATTCCTCATCAGCACTGGTCACACCAACACTAGGGATTATGAGACCTTTTAGGTTCTCATCCACAAGTGTACAATCATTTTGTTTTATAATACTCACGACAATAGCCTTCTTTCCACTGTTTAAAATGCCTAGGAAAAGAACAAATCAACCAATTGCCTTACTCTGCTCCTACAAAAATGACCTCTTTGCTCCCTCAGACACTGTGCTCTTTTTAAAAAGAATCAATGTAAACCTTATGTGCAAAGAAAATGTCACCCAATTATATTTCATTATTTAAGTGCTATGGATATAGGAAAGAAAACAAAAGCCATGAAAATTCTATAAAAATGTTAACTCTAAGCATTCTTCCATTATGAATCAAGAGAATAAAAATACAGTATTAATTTTTTTCAGCAACAGCAATTACTTCTTGGCAGGAATCCAATTACAATTGATATATCTGTTTGTTTGAAATCTTACGTCTTTCTGATGACTAAAGAACATTTTATTTTAGATGTGACATATATTCCTGAAATTATTTACTTCATTTTCACACATAATATCACATCTCAGACAAATATACCTACATATATATGTATACACGTATGTATGTCTATTTGTGTGTGTCACACATACACATTTTTAACGATCTTTTCATATAAATAAGAGCCACATTTACAAAACTTTTCAAAAATAAATGTTAAAGTTTATGACATAAACATAAAAATAAAACCATTCAAATTAGCAGATTGGAAAACTTTGAAGAATATTCTACATACACAATGAAATTTCTATTCAATTGATATCTGTTTTCTTATAATAAAACCACATATAATTTGTCCAACTTTTAGCAGTCTCTCCTGACATTACCCGTATCTCTGGCTCTTCCATTAGGAGAAGGGAGCCTCTGGCTCCTGGGTGTATGACCAATGCTTGAAAAAATGCTGGAAAAATAATAAATATTTGATAAATAAATGAATGCATCAATGGTTGAAGAGGTCTACAGAGATTTTCTTGATGCAGAATAATCTGCAAGCATTGTGCTTAAAACAAGCTCTTCCAATAAAAGCCTGAGTTTAGTTCAGAAGCCACAGTAATACTTTGAAAATATATGCTTACTACTACTCTGTTCTCAAAAAACTGTTTTTCTTTTTTTTTAAAAAAAATGCTTCTGTTTATTTCCAAATGATTGCCACCGTACACAGTACAACATTGAGTTACCCTTTTGACCTCCTATTCTCATTTCTTACAAATTGACTATCATTCTGTTAGATTCAGGCACAAGGACCACATTCCTGTTCCTTACAAGTACCAGGCACATGTGCATCTTAACCCCTTTGTACTGGCTGTTTATAACTTGTCATATTGTGGCCCTTAAGAATTATTGCCTCAAAGGATGAAACTTTACAGTTTTTAAGGTTCTTTATTTGGTTCCTTAAAATTAAACAAGACCTGCTAAAGCAAAAATTGCAAGTGATTGTGGGATATGAGTTAGAAGATGGGGTGATCTTGCTCCTCAGTTAACTATATCAATGTCTTTTAGTAGAGGGTTTCTTTGGCTTTCTCTCTTCCTAAATGCACAGCTGTTACTAAGATGTTGACTAAGAAAAGAATAAGATTATAAAATATGGATTCAGGTCCTTGGGAATCACTGTACAAAAAATGTATACCAAGTTTAATTTTTAATTTCAAAATATTGAATACATGTTTTAAGTTGTGCTATAAAACCATGGACTTGGTCCATTGTAAGAAACCTAAATAGAACCAACAATTTCAGAAATCAAAGAAAATTTGCTTTATTTTTGTCAGACTTTACAAAGAAATTTGGACAGATTGGGTCACAAAAGCCCATGTCCTCCATTTCCTGGTTTTCTTTGTAGAGGAACGATGGCTTAGAACATCTGATATGCTCCTTCAAGATCAAATGTCCTGTTTCACCAAAGTGCCAAATTTCATCTTCTATCCCTACAAGACTATCTTCCATATTATCCTCTTCTTGAGAATCATTTCCTATATTAGAAGCCACCTACTTACTTTTCCTCCTAAACTCTGCCAGTGCTTTTTCTTTCCGTGGGTATTATAGCGCCAGCTTGCCACAGGAAATAAGGCTGAGCTACAGTAAGAGCAAATACACAAAGGAAAGCACCCAGGGGAGGTTTGCAAATGTTCTCTCAAATGTATAATGCTGAAAGGAAAGCAAAACTTTGCCTAGGGTAGTGATGAGGAAAACAAGATTTTAAAGTAAACCCACAAAATGACACTTGCATACACACTTTGACACAGCAATCCCATGTCTAGGAGTCTGTCCTAGAAATTCAGCAGCATAGAAGTGAAGTGATATGTGCATATGGTAATTTATTATGACATTATTTGTAATAATTAAAGCTAAAAAACAACCCGGTTTCCATAATGAGAGGGCATACATAAACCATAAGTGGGATACAATGCAACAAAAGAGTGACAAAGTTCTCCACTTACTGGTGGAGAATAATCTCTAAGATATGTTTGAAAAAAATTGAGGTGAAGAATAATATGTATATCATGCGACCACTGTATTAAAAGACAAACTGAGACCATATACCTAGGCCTAATAATTTTTACAAGTTTTAATTTCTTTAAAATTTAATTTGCAATTATAATTTTATAAAAATAATTAAAATGTTACCCATATGTGCTGACTGAGAGGGAAGTATGCTGTCTGTGGAAACACACAGATGACAGGAAGTTATTCTCTTACACACCACTTAAATTATCCATATATGAACTTTGTAAAGAAATTATCCATTCAAATACATCTGATCTTTGACAAAGCTGACAAAAACAAGCAACAGGGAAAGGATTCCCTATTTAATAAATGGTGCTGAGAAAACTGGCTAGCCATATGCAGAAAATGGAACCTGGACCCCTTCCTTACACCTTATGCAAAAATTAACTCAAGATGGATTAAAGATGTAAATGTAAAACCCAAAACCATAAAAACCATAGAAGAAAACCTAAACAATACAATTCAGGACCCAGGCATGGGCAAAGACTTCATGACTAAAACACCAAAAGCAATTGCAACAAAAGCCAAAATTGACAAATGGAAGTTAATTAAACTAAAGAGCTTCTGCAGAGCAAAGAAGCTATCATCAGAGTGAACAGGCAACCCACAAAATGGGAGAAAATTTTTGCAATCTACCCATCTGACAAAGGTATATTATCCAGAATCCACAAGGAACTGAAACATATTTACAGGAAAAACAAACAACCCCATCGAAAAGTGGGCAAAGGATATGAATAGACACTTCTCAAAAGAAGACATTTATGCACCCAACAAACATATGAAAAAAAGCTCATCATTACTGGTCATTAGAGAAATGCAAATCAAAACCGCCATCTCATGCCAGTCAGAATGGTGATTATTTAAAAAGTCAGGAAACAATGGATGCTGGTGAGGCTGTCAGAAATAGAAAGGCCTTTACACTGTTGGTGAGAGTGTAAATTAGTTTAACCATTTCAGAAGACAGTGTGGTGATTCCTCCAGGATCTAAAACCAGAAATACCATTTGACTCAGAAATCCCATTACTGGGTATGTACCCAAAGGAATATAAATCATTCTGCTATAAAGACACATTCATACATATGTTTATTGCAGCACTATTTACAATTGCAAAGATTTGGAACCAACCGAAATGCCAATCGATGATAGACTGGATAAAGAAAATGTGGCACATATACACTCATGGAATACAATGCAGCCATAAAAAATGAGATCACGTCCTTTGCAGGGACATGGATGAAGCTGGAAGCCACCATTCTCAGCATACTAACCCAGGAACACACAACCAAACACCACATGTTCTCACTCATAAGTGGTAGTTGAACAATGAGAACACACGGACTCAGGGAGGAGAACATCACACACCAGGGCCTGTTGGGGAGTGTGGACAAGAGGATGGAAAGCATTAGGACAAATGCCTAATGCATTCAGCGCTTAAAACCTATATGATGGGCTGAGAGGTGCATCAAACCACATGGCACATATTTTCCTGTGTAACAAATCTGCACATTCTGCTCATGTATCCCAGAGCTTAAAGTAAAATTTTTAAAAAATAAAAATAAAAGTATGAAAAACATACATTTCAGAATGAAATTATCAAGTTGTATATATGGAATTTGATTAAATTTGGTATTTTTTAAGAGGAACACCATTGGAATTTTTTTGGTTTTTTAATTTTAAAAAACCTTTTCATTGAGATATAACTGATGAAAGTTGTATGTGCCCAAAGTATTGATAAATGTATATACTATAAAATGATTTCCACAATCAAGGTAATTAACATATTCATGTACTTAAGATCTATTCTCTTACAAATTTCACAAATACAGTACATTATTATTAGCTATAGTTACTGTGTTATACATTAGGTCTCTAGAACTCACTTAGCTTATAATTCCACATCTATACTCTTTGATGGGGAGATGTTGATCTGCCCTGATCTCTGAGCCCTGTTACCCACTCTTCTACTATCTGTTTCTATGAGCTCAGTGTTTTAACATTACACATGGCTGGGCGTAGTGGCTCACACCTGTAATCCCAGCACTTTGGGAGGTCGAGCCAGGTGGTTCACGAGGTCAAAAGATTGCGGCCATCCTGACCGACATGGTGAAACCACATCTTTACCAAAAATACAAAAATTAGCTAAGCATGGTGGCACACACCAGTAGTCCCAGCTACTCAGGAGGCTGAGGCAGGAGAATCGCTTGAACTCAGGAGGCAGAGGTGGCAGTGAGATGAGATCATGACACTGCACTCCAGCCTGGTGACAGAGCAAGACTCTGTCTCAAAAAGAAAGAAAAACTAAACAAACAAACAAACAAAAATTACATATAAGGCAGGATCACACAGTATTTGTCTTTCTGTGCCTTATTTTACTTAGCATATGTCCTTCAGGTTTATCCATGTTGCTGCAAATGACATAATTTTCTTTTTTTAATTTTTAGATATCTTAATTTTAATTATAACTTTTAAGGCTAAGTAATATCCATTATATAGTTCTTTATCCATTCATCTGTTTATGGACACCTAGGTTGTTTCCACGTCTTGGCTATTGTAATTCTGGAATGAACATGGGAATGCAGATATCTCTTCATTATCAGTGATTTTATTTCCTTTCAATATATAATATAACCAGACATGGAGTGGCTGGATCATATGGTAGTTCTATTTTTAACTTTTTGGAAACCTCCATACTTCTTTCAATAATGGTCATACCAATTACATCTCCACCAACAATGTATAATGGTTCTCTTTTTTCCCATGATCTTGGTAATAGATTTTATTTATTATACTTTAGGTTCTGGGGTACATGTGCAGCTCATGCAGGTTTTTTGTATAGGCTTACATGTGCCGTGGTGGTGACTTGCTGCATCCATCACCCCATCATCTACATTAGGTATTTCTCCCAATTCTAGTCCTCCCCAATTCCCCCAAGCCCTGCTATTCCTCCCCTAGCCTCCATCCCTGAGGCCCTGGTGTGTGATATTCCTCTCCCTGTGTCCATGTCTTCTCATTGTTCAACACCCACTTACGAGTGAGAACATGTGGTGTATGGTTTTCTGTTCTTGTGTCAGTTTACTGAGAATGATGGTTTCCAGTTTCCATGTCTTGCAAAGGACATGAACTCATCTTTTTCATGGCTGCATAGAATTCCATGGTATGCATGTGACACATTTTCTTTATCCAGTCTATCATTGACGGGCATTTGGGTTGGTTCCAAGTCTTTTCAAGAAATGCTAATCAAAACCACATTGAGATATCACCTCACACCAGTTAGAATGGCGATCATTAAAAAATCTGGAGACAACAGATGTTGGAGAGGATGTCGAGAAATAGGAACACTTTTACACTGTTGGTGGGAGTGTAAATTAATTCAACCATTGTGGAAGACAGTGGGGCTATTCCCCAAGGATCTAGAAATAGAAATAGCATTTGACCCAGCAATCCCATTACTGGGTATATACCCAAAGGTTTATAAATCATTCTATTATTAAGACACATGCACACATCTGTTTATTGTGGCAATTGCTAACATATTTTATTTTGGCCTTTTTTTGTAGTAGCTATCCCGACAGATGTGAAGTAACAGAAATATTGTGGTTTCATCTTTCCTTTATAATTAGTTACATTAAATATATTTTCATATAACTGATGGTTATTTGTATGTCTTCCTTGGGAAAATATCTATTAAAGATCTTTGGCAAATTTTTTAGTCAGGTTATTATTACAAATTGTCATTGAGTTGTCAGAGATCATTATTATTTTGGATATTAACTCCTTGACAGATATAAGGTTTGAAAATATTTTTTACTATTCCATGGGTTGCCTTTTCATGTTGTTGATTTTTATAGATCTTTTGTGTAAGACCTTTCTGTACAGAAATGTTTTAGTTTAATATAATCCCACTGGTCTATTTTTATTTTGGTTGCCTGTGTTTTAACAGCAATCGATATACAAAAATATTTGCCATGAGCAACATCATGGGGCTTTACCCCTATTTTCTTCTAAGAGTTTTTGGTTACAGATCTTATGTTTAAATTTTTAATCCATTGTGAGTGATTTTTAATTAAGCTTTGAAATAAGAATTCAATTTCATTTCTTTTGCATGTGTATATTCAAGTTTTTAAATGTATTTTATTTAACAGACTACCATTTCCCCATTGTGTATTGTTAGCACCTTTGTTGAAGATCACTTAGTCAAATATATACAGCTTTACTTTTGGGCTTTCTATGCTGCTTAATTGTTCTGTGTGTTTGTTTTTAACAGTACTATACTGTTTTGATTACTGTGGCTTTGTAACATAATCTGATATTACAAAACGTGATATCTCCAGCTTTGTTCTTTTTGCTCGAGAATATTTTAGATATTTATTTGGAGGGTTTTTTTTGTTTGTTTCATATACATTTAAATTTGTTTTTCTATTTCTATGAAAAAACGATATTGGAATTTTGATAGAGATTGCATTGAGTCTATAGATTGCTTTGAGTAATACAAAAATTTTATGAAAGTATAACACTCTGATAAAATAAGCAAATAGTAAAAATTAGAGTTTCCTAATACTGTAATCCTGGTATATAAATTACTTACATCTTAAGTATAAAGGTCAAAAGACAAAACTTTTAAAAATAACTAAGTTACAATAATTTGATAATAATTAAAAATATAAAGGGATATAAATTATGACAAATCTAAACAGACGAATAATAAATAAGGATATTGAATCAGTAATAAATGTCTCCCATCAAAGAGAAGCCTAGGATCTGATGGCTTTACTTGTGAAACTACCAAACATTTAAAGAAGAACTAATACCAATTCTTCTCAAACTCCTTCCAAAAATAGAGGTAGAAACAATTCCATAATTATTCTATGAAACCAATAACCAAGATATCAAAGCCAGGCAAGGACACTACAAGAAAATAAAACTATTGGCCAATATCCCTTATGATCACAGATGCAAAAATCCTCAATAAAATATTAGCAAACTATTTCAACAGTACATTACAAAGATCATACAGCATTTCATGGGATTTATCCATAGAATGTACAAATAATTAAACTTATGCAAATATATTACCACATTAACAGAATAAAAGACAAACATTAAATTAGCAACTAAATAGATATAGAAAAAGTCTTGACAATTTTTAACAACCTTTCATAATAAAATCTCTCAACAATATAGGTATAGAAAGTATGTACTTCAACACAATAAAGGTCATATATCACAGGCCCACAGCTAACATTATGTTGAACAATGAAAAGCTGAAATATTTTCCTCTAAGATCAGGAAAAACACAAGGGTATCCCGTCCTGCTACTTCTATTCAACATAGTACTAGAAGTCCTAGCCAGAAAAATTAGTCAATAAAAAAAGAATTAAAAGCATCCAAATTAGAAAGGAGGAAAAAATTAGCACTTTTTGTAGAATATATACAGAGAGAGAGAGAGAGAGAGAGAGAGAAAGAAACTTTAGACTCCAACAGAAAACGGTTAGAACTGATTAGCAGATTCAGTAAGGATGCAAATATACAAATATCAAGGCACATAAATCAACTGAGTTTCTAGAAACTAACTGTAAACTATCTGAAAAAGAATTTTTAAAAAACAATACAATTTACAACAGCATTAAAAAGAGTAAAATTTTCAAGAATAAATTTAACTGAGGAGGTAAAACATCTGAAAACCATACACTGAAAACTATAAAACAATTGAAAAACATTGAACTGGGCACGAATAAGTGGGAAGATACACTATGTTCATGAATTGGAAGCATTAAAATTATTAAAAGTTCCATAGTACCTAAATAAGCAACTTTTTTGTTTGTTTGTTTGAGACGGCATTTTACTCTTTTTTGCCCAGACTGGAGTGCAATGGTGTGATCTCAGCTTACTGCAACCTCTGCCTCCTAGAGTTCAAACAATTCTCCCAACTCAGCTTCCAGAGTAGCTAGGATTACAGGCATGTGCCACTACACCAGGCTAATTTTGTATTTTTAGTAGAGACGAGGTTTCACCATGTTGGCCAGGCTAGTCTGGAACTCCTGACATCAGGTGATCCGCTCACCTTGGCCACCCCAAGTGCTAGGATTACAGGCATGAGCCACCAGGTCTGGCACCAAAGGAGCAACTTGAAAGATAAAGGCAAGCTACCCCTTTTTATTAATCGATATTTTTATGTACCAGGATTATACCCAGACTTTCTCCCGCTATTCTCAAGGACAAGGACTTTGGAAAGCAGGCACTGCGGAAGGATCATGCCAACCCACCAGCAGAGGTGACTACAAGCCTGAAGAAGGCAGCCCTTCACCCTGGAGAAAGCCGGGCCGGCCTGGGTTCCCCCGCTGGCCTGGAGGCCCGGGGAGCTGGTGCTGTTCCGCCCCCGCCAGGCCTGGGGAGCTGGTGTGTTCCGCCCCCGCCCCCGCGCCCCCCACCCCTGCCCCCGCGCCCCCACCCCACGCCGGGCTGCAGAGGAGGCAGGCGGGTCCCACACTGTGTCTGAGGCCCGCAACCCTTCGCACGGGGCCTGCCCCAGCCAGGTGGTTTTAGAAGAGCTTTTTCTTGGGCGCCCGCTGCCTCTGGCGCGAACACGGGAATGCATATACTGCTTTATGTGCTGTGTTTTTTTATTCCTGTATACATTGGATGTTTTCACTTATGTCCACATATACTTCTATAAGAGCATGACTTGTAATAAAGGGTTAATGAAGAAAAAAATACTTTTACCTTTTACTTCTGATAAAAATATTTTCTCTCAACTTGATAAAAACTACTTACTGGTTTTCTAAATATCTACCAATAAATAGCCAGCAGTCATGGTATCTGTCTGTTACCTGAAAATGCATTGCACATCCAGAGATGGTAGTGGAATTTGAGTGCAAAGGGGTTGCAGTACAAGACACGATGTGAATTAAAAAATTAGATGGGAGCACTGAGAGATTTTATATCACAGGTGAATAATTCAACATTTTATCGAAAACCTCATTGATGTGTTATTTGATTAACTGCCTTTTCAAGGTTTTATATAGTACTTTCTCCTGAGAACAATTTTTTTACTTAGTTTTATTTATTATCAAATCAGTACATAGCATGATTTAATACAGTTTCAATTAAATCTCATCTCATAAATTCACATTTGTGCACCTTTATAGATCCTGTACATGCATTTAGCAATTCTTGTACCTAGGAAAAAAAGAATTAAATGTGGTTTTTTACATTAAAAAAATTTATAAAGACGAGACAGTCAATATTATTTTCTCACTGTTGAATGCTCTTTGAGATCAATACATTCATTTTATATTGATATATTCATTAATTTGTGAGACATCCTCCCTTTGAAAAAAATCACATTTAAAGTCAGATTTTGATTAAGAATAATATCCATTCTGCTGTTAAAAAGATTTTTGAGAAAACAAAACTTTTATATAGATTTTAATAAAACATCATTCCTTGACAATTGTTAAAAAGTCAGGAAACAACAGATGCTGGTGAGGCTGTGGAAAAATAGGAACACTTTTACACTGTTGGTGGGAGTGCAAATTAGTTCAACTACTGTGGAAGACAGTGGGGTGATTCCTCAAGGATCTAGAACCAGAAATACCATTTGACTCAGCAAACCCAATACTATATATATACCCAAAGGATTATAAATCATTCTACTATAAAGGCACATGCAGACGTATGTTTATTGCAGCACTATTTACAATAGCAGAGACTTGGAACCAACCCAGATGCCCATCAATGATAGATTGGATAAAGAAAATGTGGCACATATATACCATGGAATAGTATGAAGCCATAAAAAATAAGATCATATCCTTCACAGGAACATGGATGAAGCTGGAAGCCATCATTCTCAGCATACTAACACAGGAACAGAAAACCAAACACTGCACATTCTCACTCACATGTGGGAGCTGAACAATGAGAACACATGGACATAGTGGGAGAAACATCATACACTGGAGCCTGTTTGGGACTGGGGAGAAAGGGAAGGGAGAGCATTAGGACAAACACCTAATGCATGCAGGTCTTAAAACCTAAATTACATGTTGATAGGTGTAGCAAACCACCATGGCACATGTATAACTATGTAACAAACCTGCATGTTCAACACATGTATCCCAGTATTTAAAGTAAAAAATAATAGTGATAATAAATAAATCAGTCTTAAAAATCTAACCATATAGAAATGCCATCTATCTAGATCAACAGTTCTAATTTCTAATTAGTGTTTCAAATAAAGGAACATTTTATGTTATTAAAATGATTTTAGAAGCCAAAAGGGCTTTTGTTTTTTGTGGGTTATGTATATCAAAATCTTTGTGAAAAATTATTATGTTCTATATCTCCCTCAAAATATAAAAAAGAAGAGTGAAATTATACCACAGTTTTACACTTTTTTTCAAGTCTGGTTTAATAGCACACAGCAGGATTACCACATGTGATTGTGGATTCCATCTGTTATCTCCTGCGTATATGTAGTAGTATAATGAAAGAAATATTTAAAAATAACTTTTACATGATTGTAGATGTTTTTATTTACTTCTACCACAAAGTTTAACAAGTACACAAGTGGTGATTTCTTAAAGGTTAGCCGCAGTGTGGAACGTTAAATTGTATCAAGGTCCTTTTCGTATTCTGTTATATTAAAATTTATTTTCTTGAAATCTAAATAGATCATTTACCTATACATAATTGGTAACATCATGTGTTAGTCATTTGGTATATATTGTCTTACTGAATTATGCAGATCATGGAAACGTGGACACATTTTGTTTTATGACATCAAGACATCACATTCGTTAATATCACCAATAATCTCATCAGAAAAGTCATTTACAATGATGAATCTCTCAAGCTCATGATGATGGATACAAGTTTTCAAAAAGTCTAGTTTTCACTTAAAATTTCCAGTACAATCATTGGCAACAAATACTCTCAGTTATCCGTGAAGTGACAGTGTCACACCACTGATAATTTCTAGAAAATACCTTTCAAATGCCAAAATCCAAATAATTGCTGTCAGTCAGTCTTTAAAATAAAAATTGTGTACCATGGAAAACCACCTAGTAGAGCTCACAACTCAGACAGCTGCATATGAAACAATTGCATCTACTCAAGTAAAGCATCATATTTCATTTAGTAACAAATGCGTGTGGTATGTACTTCCCATTTCATCACAGAGAATTTTTAAAACATATGGATTTAAGTGTCACTCAAGTATTACTCTCCTAAATAGTAAGGAGGATAAAGGGAAGCCACTAACCAAAGCAGATTCATAAACTGATGAATTATTATTTCATAAGGTAAAGTTTTCTTTACATCTCATTCCGTTCCTTTTATGACACAATTCTTTCTATTTTTGTCAAAATAGAAAGTATTTCCCAAGTCTAGTTCCATATAGGAAAATGTAAACTTTAATTTTTTATCAGAATTGCTCAATAAATATTCTATCATTTGATGGTATTAACACTCGCTTCATCCCTTAGGTGATTCCACTGTTCTTTACTTGGACTATAGAGTACAGATCTAATTTTGATATTAGTAACTTATATTATCAGTTAGTCATCTGGGTTATATTATACATAGAACTTACATGATTTCTAAACTTTTTTTTTTTTTTTTTTTTTTTTTTTTTTTTTTGAGATGGAGTTTTGCTCTCGTTACCCAGGCTGGAGTGCAATGTCACAATCTCGGCTCACCGCAGCCTCCACCTCCTGGATTCAAGCAATTCTCCTGCCTCAGCCTCCTGAGTAGCTGGGACTACAGGTGCGCGCCACCATGCCCAGCTAATTTTTGTATTTTTAGTAGAGACGGGGTTTCACCACATTGACCAGGATGGTCTTGATCTCTTGACCTCGTGATCCACCTGTCTCAGCCCCCCAAAGTGCTGGGATTATAGTCATGAGCCACTGTGCCCGGCCTCACCTTCTAATTCTATATCTTTATAATAAGACCACTTGAATTGTTTTGTAATTTGAACTCTTTTTTATAAAGTGCCCAGAAGTGCTTGGATTTATGCTGAAAAAAGCTGAATAAAATAGATACAAATGAAGTAGAGATAACACCCCACTGGGTTCATCATGTGAAACACAGGGCAATAGAAGAATTCATTGTAACTTTGCTAGCTCATAAAAAATATCTGGAATTATTTCCTATAATGTACAATATTGCAGTTTTAGGAGAGTTTGTGAGAAATTGTTAAATTATATTATTGGGATAAAGATTGAGGTCTGACAACAAGTTGGAGAAATGTTAGGGATAAATTTTCCCAAATAAGATGTATAAATGCAAAGAATATAAGATATTTATAATTCCAACTATGTGTTTTAAAAAATATCTGCTACATATTAAGATTAATAAAGACAAAATAGATAGAAAGTATAAGAAAATTGGAATTAAAGTTATTTATTTATATTTTTCTTTGACCTAAATCACAACAATAAAATACAGAATATTTTTTTACAAGGCATAGTACCAAGAGCAAATAGCTGCAAAGATTATTTTAAGCTAATGGTTTAAATCATATATATATATATATATATATATATATATATATATATATATATCTGGGGAGTCAATTTAGAACAGTAATTGTATTTGTACTGTTGGCAAGAACCTGTGGTTGAATGTAATGGAAGAGCATCTCACTGGGAGGCAAATGACTTTATTTGCTTTTCAGCCAGTCAGAACACCTCCAACAGCTTCAGCACGGCACATGGCTTACCACGAAGCAAAATAACTGTGCACAGGATGATGGGCTTTCCTTTTGAGGTGCTAATTAGTCATAAAATTCACCCTGGAATCGAAGTAATTAATGATTAGAAATTGTTACTTACAGGCTGCATCATTTGGAAATGAGCAAATAATCAGGCTGAGATTCTGGATTTAAGATCTCTTTGCCATGTGGTAGTCAGCCAATACAGAGGCTGTGTTTGCCAGAAAGACTTCTGGGCCTATGAGCCCTCATCATATTGTAGTCCTCATGAGTCCCTACTGTGTCATGATAATGCATTTCTTCCTCCTTTGCCCCCAGATAGGCTCCTAGGAACTCTGATTTCAGAAAGATACCTGGAAGAAAACCCTCTCACAAAGTCTATTTAATAAAACCATAAACAGCCTACAGACATGAAGGAAAAAAACTATTTCAAATTCTTATAAGAAAACCACAATTAAATTTAGCAATGCACTGGCTTTATGAAATGGAAAGGGCATGAACTCAGGATAAAAAATATAAATAACAACAATAATACTATAACAAAGGAGAAACATGCACAGCTGATGTCATAGGTTTTGTAACGTAAGTAGAGTTTTTGTTTTAACACACACCTTCTATCCCACAAAATCTAACTCTGTATGCTTAAGGTAATAAATGACCAGTAAGAACATCAAGAAGCATAACCATCTACAGCCTTTTATGCATAGGTAATAATTACAAATATGTATGTGAGTGAAAAATATATTTTCAAAATATTTTTTAGAAGTTCACAACTATGCTTCCATGAGTAAGCTAAAATCTTACACCAACTATTTTACCAACAGTAGACATTAGCCCTGGAATCTAGAAGAATCCAGAAAATAAATCAATTATCCTTCAAGTACCAGCAAAAAAAAATCTAAAAAAATTCCCTGAAGACTCAAGGACTCACCATCCTCCACTGTCCCAAGATCCTTTAAATCACTTCCCTTCTCCAAAGCCCAGATACCATCTTGAAGAAAAAGCAGAGAAGAGGAATCTAAAAGGCTGAGATATTAAACCTATAGAAACTAATGATTCAATTGACTATGCTGATTAAAATACTCTTTTAAGTTTCTAAGTAGGCTGGATTGGACTACATTTCATATAATTTTCCTCTACCACCAGTCAACCGCGTGTCTGTGAAGGGGGAGAAAAAAAGCAAGCAAAGCTTCACACATCCAAGTTGTAGTACTATCAATTATGTGATCAGAATGCATTCAATGAGATAAACAAAACAAAAAGAAATAGATGAAAATGACAAAAGAAATGCAATTAATTTCCTGGGTCTTATGATCCGTTATAATTTTGTTTAACGTTCATCTCATCTCCTACAAATTTCTCTGTTTCTACTTCCAAGTTTATGCTCTAACAGTTATGTTTATTTTCATTTATCTGATGGCCTTCCTCTGTTCACCTCACATTTCCTGTTATTTTGCTCTGTCACCTCTGGGCTTCAACACCTCCCAAAGTTTCTCTCCTATTATGGATGTCTCTTTGACTTCCTTATTTTTCCAAGACCTGCCTGTTCTATCAACGCCCAGTCATCAAGATGTTATAGGTAGTTAGGCACGAGGAGGGCAGGAGAGGGCTCTTCTCTCCACTCATTAGAAATACGTGGTGGTGATGTTTCGGCAATTATCACATTGCCTTTCTAAAAGTGATAAATTGGCAGCCAGCTCCAGGGAGAGGCCATTTCCTGATGATTCACACTTCCTAACGTTAAAGTGTTAGTTAAAGACAGGCCCAGGGAGAAGAAACTTCCTAGGCATGCACATTAAGAGATAAAATTGGTGAAGTATGATCTTGCGAGCACACGCCACTGGAAAAAGGAAGAAAGTCTCCAATGGGTGTGCGTACAACTCCCAAAACACACTGTATGCTCCTTCCAGAAGATAAGGAGGGCACTGCACATGCGGGCAACCCCCACAACCCCCGCCAGGGGAAGAATCATGGGAAAGAGGTGAGCCTATGCAAGTTCTAGGGTCATGGTTAAAGAGGGCACTTGACCTCTTCTCTTTCTTGGACATTCATGTGCCCAGTTAAATCTCTTGCAAAAGTTATTTTCTGTTCTGAAGCCTTTTTAATAAACTTCCACTCCTGCCCTGGAACTCACCTTGGCCTCCTTTTTTGCCTAATGCCTTTCAGTTGAATTCTTTCTTCTGAGGAGGCAAGGAAGTTGCTTCAGATGTGTATGCATTGATTGCTGGTAACTGAGAATTACTCAGATCTCTTCCACGGGTGACAAAGGTGTCTGTGCAATGCCTTCCAGTTGATAATGTTCCAAGGAAGACAGGTTGCAAGCTTTCTCAAAAGCAGTTTCTGCAACCTGTGACTTTGATGGCAAACTGGCTAGCCATGTGCAGAAAGCAGAAACAGGACCCCTTCCTGACACCTTACACCAAAATTAACTCCAGATGGATTAATTTTGAAGTTTTTTAATGATTCTGTTTCTCTAGTGCATTTGAATAAAAACTAAGAGACTGTGGGAAAAGAGCAAAACTAAAACCAACCCAACTGTCCCATAAACAGTTGTCTTGTTTTGTTTTTGATAAACATAGAAATTGACCCTTCTGGTCTTAAAGCCTGAAACATATATTTGCTTTTCTGAGTTATTTCCTCAGGAAAGAACCTTCAGACCTCTCAAAAAAAATTATGAAAGAGCTGAAACCACCAAATAATCATATCCATATAATGAGATGCCAGACCCTTCATTCATCATGATTGCATCCTTGCCCTTCCCTAGTTTCTGTTTTCTTACACATTGTTACATTTCTTCTCTGCTATGTAAACCCCTAGTTTTAGTTGGTTGCAGAAACGGTTTGAACTGAACTCCCATCACCTCGGCTGCAGCATCCAATTAAAACTTTCTTCCCTGGCAATACTCATGTTCTCAGTGACTGGCTGGCTGTGCAACAAGCAGCAGGACCCAGACCAAACCCTTGGTTTTTGGTAACAAAATAACTCTATTTGTTCATGCTCAATGTAGTTAAGCAGTTCTAAGAACCAGAAGTTGAAGGGCTATTATGAGTTTCCTTGTTATTTTTCCACAAACTATTTCAGTAAATTCAATAAAATAACTATATTTTATTATATATTTTCAATACATAATAAAACTGATTACTCTTCAGTGGCCATTGACTCTACCCTTCACTTGAAATCCTCAGGAAATGTAAGTGGCCAGCAGAGAAAGAGAAGTGTGAAATGAAACTAGAGAGATGAAACAGGCCAGATCACTAAAGATATTTTAGTTTGGGGAGCTTTTTTCTCTAGACAAAAGGAAAGAAATAAAAGTCTTTTGAGGAAGAGAAAGACATATTGTTATTGGTAATTAAAGCAACTGAGAGAACTTCTGCTGAAAGAAATAATGAGGGAGGTCAAAACCACTGTCCCATATGGAAAACAAGCCTATGGAAAGTAGTGTACTTGCATCGCTACATGTGTAGACGGCTAAGGGAGATACTCTGGGCTTGGGTCTGAAATCTGTCTTTCCCAGGATTTTTAGTAATATTTTGTAATTGTTATGGGATACTATAAAATTTGAGCTTTATCTGGTTTCCTAATGCATAAAAATGCTGACTTTCATAATAGATTTCAGTTTTGAAATATAAATCAGTATGATTACAGAATATATGTTCTTGTGTACACATGTGTGGGGTGTTGCACCTTTATGAGATATGTGCATTTATATGTGGTATATGTGTATGCCTGTTTATGTGTGTGTGTGCGTGTGTGTGTGTGTGTGTGTGCGACACTGTGTTTGGGAAGGGAATGATAGTCTATTCAGTTGAAAACCTACCTGTGAAACCTTTAATGAAGAGATTTCACTAGGTTTCTAGGTGAGCAATCAAACTATTAAAAAAGTGATCTTGTTACTGAAACATCAGGGGTTCGGTTTCAGTGCTGCTGCTTGCCACATAGTAGGCCAATCGCGGAGATGCCAAGTATTGCCAAGGAAGAAGGCTTTAATCAGATGCTGCCACTGAGGAGGTGGGATCTCAGTCTCAAATTCATATCCCTGACTAAAGCCAGGGGTTTATATAGCAGGCGAGAAATGTAACAACTTATAAGGAAACAGGAAGTAGGGCATGGCAAAGAAGCAATCATGGTGAATGAGGGGTCTGACATCTGGTGTTGTGATCTGGTTTCAGATTTTTGATACTTTTGTGAGAGGCCTGGAGGTCATTTTCTGAAGAAAGAATTCAGATAAAACATATATAATCACACCTGTAATCCTAGCACTTTGGGAAGTCAAGGTGGGAGATCACTTGAGCCTGGGAGTTCAAGACCAGCCTGGCCAGCATGATGAAACCCCATCTCTGCTAAAAACATAAAAATTAGCTGGGCGTGGTGGTGCATGTCTGTAATCCCAGCTACTCAGGAAGCTGAGGCAGGAGAATCACTTGAACCCAGGAGGCAGAGTTTGCTGTGAGCTGATATTGTGCCACTGCACTTCAGCCTGGGCAAAAGACCAAGACTCTGTCTCATATTAAATAAATAAATAAGCATAAAAATTAACATAAGTTTTAAGTTTTTGAAGACTAGAAGGGTAAATTTCCATGTTTACCCCAACGAACAGTCTATGGGACAATTGGTTCAGTTTCAGCCTGACTCAAAGATAACCATGACTTATGTGTTTAGCACATTTCTCATTAAAATTTGATACATGATGTGCGTGTTTTGCAATACACCAACAGGTATCTGTAGGCTTCATCAGGAAGGCAAGGGAAAGGTCCCTTATTCTGCCAATGGAATCTGCACTTTAGTGTCTTCAGATTGGTTCTCAGCAAAAACCTTTCAAAGACAAAGCCCATTGGAAGCTGTCCCAAAACTCATGGCTAGACTTCGCATATATCAGTGATCTTGTGGTTCTTTTGTACAATTTCTGTGTATACCAACTGTGCTCCCAGATTTCATTAACTCTGAATCTTATTCTCCTGCAGCAGTGTCTTCTTATTACATATTTGTGTATGATTTTACCCTAAATTTAGTTTAGGCTCACAAGGAAAACAAGAAAAAATGTTATGAGCTTCATTGCTTGGAGGAGCTACAGAGCAGGCTCTTCAACTCCTTTTGGGAAGAGGCTAGTAATTCTTCCTGGAAAAAGGAAAAGGTAGCTGATTGAGAATTCTTCAATCTAAATCATTGTTCAAAAACATCCCTCAGTGCATTGAAAGCAGAAAATTTTAGGGTCTGAGGTTTGGTCTTTAAGTAACATAAAAGCAAAATTTATAATTATGTAATATAATGCAAAGATAATATAATCCATGACTTGCATATGGTAGTGAATATCAGAAAAGTGGAGGAGGTGAGGAGCAGGGAGAATAACCTCTCACAACCACACTAAAATCACTTTTCATTTTTATTCTAAACTTCACTTAAAGAAGAATAAAAAATACAACATTTCAAGTAGATTTTGGCATAAATATAGTACTTATTTTAAAAAATCTCAATTCTGTTCTGAATGGTCAGATTATCAGAACGTCTGCTTCCATCTTGATGAGATTTGTGCTTACTTTGCTTCTAGAATTGACCTTTTCAGTAAACAAAGCTTTGCAAAGACCAAGTAAGTTCTTACAAACTTGGTTTCCAATGAATTATCACATGTGAGTTGTTTTCAAATAAGAATTCTGCATTCCTAGTGCCAAATTCGCTTTTATTTACACCTTTGATCTCAGCATATTTTCTCTGGAGAACCCCAAATACTACTGGCCTTACTGGATCTTACTCTAATACTGTCTAATGCCCATGTCCTATAGTCAATTGTTCCAGTGGGAAAATAATATTTACTTCTTCCTTTATAAGTGGCCACTCAGAACTGACTCATGACAGTATTCTCCATCAACTGCCTTTTGTAAATCTTCTGCATCCATAAGTAAATCTCTTTCGGATGAAACTTCAAGGAACTAAAATGTCACAAATGGCTGTTATCCTACATCTGCTATATTTGTCATCCATTTCTCGTCTTGGTCTTTATAGTTCACCTTTATTCATGATTAATGTGTTTCCAGTTAGTACTAGTAGAAAAAAATTCCATTTCTGCATGGTTCACTAGAAAAGATTATAAAGTATCTAACTTAAAATTATTTTCACATTGAAATTCTGTCCAAAGACAAATCCCAGATAAAGCATCACATGTCCCATTATGTTTTTCCTTGGTGACCTCAGCCTATGGAAATTTGTGTTTTCTCCAAGAGTCTTTTGCATTTATGGCTCCCAGCATAAACTTAATCACATGTGTTTAAACTCTATAGTTGTTCTCTGTGTAAATTATTGCCCTAGCAATGCTTAATCTCCTTGTCAGTAGGATCTATATTATTCTTCCTCCGTATACTATGAAATGCCTAGAATACTACACAGTAGGGGTCAAAAGTATTGATAGATTTGATTTTGTAATGTCATAAATGGGAAATTATAAAGAATGTTTAATCTCTTCAATTATTTGATTTAAAGACTTGGGTTCTTTCTAAACTAAACTCCTGGAAATCACAGATAATGTAACCTGTTAACATAGTCAGCATCCATCTTGGGGCCTTATAAGTTAGAATGCAATCTCAGTGAAGCCAAGGATTTTGACCCTCCTGTTCACCCCTACGACATGGCACTCAATTTGGGTCCTAGGTAAGTGCATGTTGAATAAAAAAATGAGTTGTATAAAATAATTTCTGGGATGTTTTCCCAGCCCATATTTCTCTTTTTGCAAATAATGTTATAGTTTGGATGTGGTTTGTTTGTCCCTAAAAAACTTCATGTTAAAATCCAGTTCCCAAGGTGGCCATGTTGGGAGGTGCAGCCTACTGGGAGGTGTTTGGGTATGCAGTAGATCTCTCATGAATGGCTTGGTGTTGTTCTTACTCTCACAAGACTAGATGAGTTCATGGAACTGGATTAGTACTTGCCAGAAGGGGTTGTTATAAAGCTGGAATACTCCTCAAGTTTTCTTCTTTTCACATACATCCACCTCCCCTTTGGCCTTCTCTCCCATGTTGTGACACAGCAAGAAAAGCCCATGCCAGAAGCCAGGGCCATGCCTATGACCTTCTTAGCCTGCATAACCGTAAGTTAAATAAACCTCTTTTAAATAAATTATGCAGTCTTGGGGAGTCTGCTATAACAACACAAAGCCAATTAGGACAGAACACTACTTTCCTCACCAAAGGTGAGCCCCATAGGCAGAGAAAACCCCTTCAATTTTTGTCATAACTGATTAGACTTGTAATACATGCTTGACCTAAACCAGCCAGTCAGATTCCCCCTTATTCTTGTTGAACTCTTAACTTGGGGCATTGGAGTACATTATAGGGATGAAAGCTGACAGCAGAGGTGAACGGCAGGGCCGGAAGAGCCACGTGCTGCCATAGATAGTGATGGCATAGCTCTCAAATATGAGAAGGAGAAGACAAAGCTGATCTGTGGAGAAAGGTGAAGGAGCAAACCAAAAGAAAGAGACTCATGGGGCAAGGATGGACAATTGCCCCTGGGCTATTGTCTGGTCCTGCCTCTAATACTTCAAGAATTTGACTCATCCCCTGCTCATAGTTTCCGTGAGAAACTGGGCAGAAACAAGCCACCTTTCAGGATTTCCTATTATTGTATCACCAAAATTATTTTATGAATTCAAAATATTCAATAAATATGTGTAATAGAGATTGAATTGAGAGGACTGTGAAAGTACTTCTAACTAATACACAGAGGACTTGAACTCTGGTGTCAATTGCACCCTAGGTCGTGGCTGAGTGCGAGTTAAGAATGCTGAACCAGAATACATCCATGGATGCCTCTACCTCCCAATTTTTGTCATCTGCCATGGTACCAGTCATTCCAATGAAAATCATTATATTCCATTTACCAATTATTTACATTCACCAATACACCAAAACTATTACTTTCAAGTCACCAAACTATTTACATTCAATTCATGAAATACCCAAACATTTCGTCACATGCGAGAAAATATATTGGCATTTATAGCATTTTTTAGTTTTCACTTAGTTTAAATTCAATCAGTACAGTTTCTTTTCAAATCCATTTTTAGCTCTTCATATTTATATATCACCAGATTTTATTTCCTTTATTCTGGGATCTTTCCAAACAAAATGAAATCAAAATTATGTTTAAATAGGTCTTTCTAATCCATGTGCCTGGAACACCTGTTTTTCTTATATCTGTAGAAGGCTCTCTCTTATTAAAAATTTAGTGTTGTGATTTTATGATTTTTTTTTCTTCTGAACATATTAAAGCAGCTTTCTCAACAACATTTACAAGATTCTCTGGGCATATATAAATGTAAAAAACATGGTACAGGCCTTGATAGCAATTAATACAGACCCAAGTAACAGAAAAAAATGGCACATAGCAAAACAAACAAAAACAATAGGTATTTATTATCACATCCAAATCTCATATTTCAATAGGCCTTTACACAATTACTTCAATGTAGTTGCATGATAGTTTGTAAGATGGAATTATAGTTCTTAAAGACTGAGAAGGAAACACATTTTGAACTCATAACTTATTCCATTCTTTCTCTTGTTAAGAAGCTGCGGAATGTACTTCCTAACTCAAATAGTATGTATAAAACTATATTTGTTACATACCATACAAACACTGTCTGCTAAAATAATATATATATAAATGCGTGTATGTGTATATATATGTATGTATATATATATATTCAATATTCTCTAGTAACTAAGTCCAAGTCCAAAATATTAGTTTTGTTCATGTAGTTATCTACAATATGATCACATCATATGAGTTCCTTTAGGAAAACTCACATCAGAAAGATAGAAGAATCCTCATTCTGATTCTGAGTTCATGCCTCAATGTAGCATAGTGGCCTAATCCATAGCATGCCAGTATCCATCCTGGTACAGGGGACCATCCACTTCTGTCCTCAGACACACACAGGCAGGTAGGCCAATCTCTCTCTGGTGTGAACCAACCCGTCTGAGCATCCAGACTCATTTAAATGGAGCAGAATAGTTTCATGAATGGCCAGCAGGAAGGGTGAGAGAAAAACTGACTAATAACCACTTCCCATAGAGAAAAACCAAGAGCTCTGTTAAAATGAGGACTCAAAGAAATCAATGAACATGCACAAAGAACAACAAATAGTTTAGTTTGACTCTGTTAGATGTTGTGTAAAATAAGCGGGAAATAAATTTAGAAATTTAGATCAGAACCAGATTACAGATGGCATTGATTACCAGGCCAAGGAAACCAAATCTTAAAACTGTACTTAAGACACCACTGATGATTTTCAAGCAGAGAACTAACTTAGAACAATTGGAAAGAGGAATGACAATATTATATTCTATCATCATGTCATAATCATCTACATTGGGCAGAAGACTGCATAGAAAATAAAGATTAGTAAGGCATCATATTTGCATTCAGGAAGAAAACATCTACATGCATACAACATAAAATAATGAATATCCTCATACTATAAAGTAAAAAGGATTAACTTCTTAAGCAAGGACAAGAGTGTTTTGGGGGTCTTGTCAGTCCTATAAATTCTTTCCTGCTGTGTCCTTTTTCTTCCATTAATTGACTCTGACCCTCTATTAATTCAGTCCTACTTCCAGTCTTCAGAAACAAATATAATTTCAGATAAAAATTATTGAATCGACTTTTACCCAATACTCTGAAGCTTAGCAAAAATCACCTTTACCACCCACATCTAATAATAGCAAACATCCATTGAGCATATGCTAGATAGCAGGCATATTTCTAATTGTTTTATAAGCCTCATTTCATCCAACCTTTCCATTATCATGACCTGGTAAGTTCTGTTACCAATTCCTGAGGCTGAGAGATATAAAAGAAGATGCACAAGGCTGCAGAATTTATGTTTGTTACTCCTAGTCAACACATACACTGCAAATGACATAACTTGAAAATCTGCCTCTGACCTGGAGTCAAAAGCCCTCACATTGCTCCCAGTGTCTGTCTTTTCTATGAGATCTTGTCCTCACATTGTGCTCAAATTTTCTCACACAGGTTCTGTCTTGTCTTGCCTGCAGTAGTCCCTGTAGTAAGACAGTCAATATCTCAGAGAAAGAGAGCGTCATCAGCCTAGCTCTGCGAACAAGGGTATGTGGTTTAAAACCAAAGCTCAGAATAAGACTCAGATATGTCTATCTTCACACTGGTTCTTCCTCAGTCCCTGAGGCACATACGCTCTTTATAGCACCAGTTTCTACCTTAGGTGTACTAGCTGCAGGCCACATTCGCAGGAAATTGACCCGAAAATGCTTGGATTTGTGCAGGGAAAGTTTCATGGGAAGTCACCTTTGGAAAAACCCCTAAGTCCTATTACCATGTCATAATCATGGGTAAGGAAACGATGGGCGAGGAAAGCAAAAATGGGCAATGCAGAAATTGAGTTCTGATGCAGAAGTCTTCAGATTACCTATTTGTCAACCTGGATCTAGAAGGCCCTTTAGAATTCTCCCAGTTGAGACAAGAGGGCAGGAGCTTTGTATGCCCATTCCATTGGCTTGTCATTGGACACAGGCTACCCCATTAGGTAAGACAGCTTTCTCAGCCAAGGTTAATTCCTGGACAAGGAGATAACCTTTAACCATCTGAGGCAATACTCCCTGTAGCTGGGGGCAATGGTTGATCCATTCTAAAGTGGATTCTAGACAATACACAACAGTATTGACCTTAGCCCCTCATGGTGATTCCCATCCATCTTGAAAAAGCTTCTAGTTGGTCTCTTTTCCTGCAAAATCTTACATGAAGGAAGGTTAGCTGGCCAACTACATCCATTCCCACTGCAGCTGGTGTTAAGGCCATAATGGGTACCCATCATCTCTCTGCCCATCAGTACTCAGGCTGTATTTCCCAGATCTTTGTCTAAGGACTTGAATGGCTTTGGTAACATATCTGGTGTGGTGAACCAGGCCCTTATTTCCAAGGGCAATGCTTTCCTGTCCACCTTGTTCTTCTCCAGGTGTGTCTGTCAGTTTTGGCCGTTTGCAGTCAAAAGTGAACAGGTAAGTATTAAAAGACACATCAGTGGATTCCTTGAGTGTAAGACATTTTAGTATCTCCCCATTGACTATTAACAGCTTTCCCTCAATTACCCCTTCAAGGAAAGAGTCTCCTTTCCTTGTCTGCTAGTCTCTTGAGACAAGGAGTCAAAAGCAGCCAGGAAGCAGCCACAGTTTTAAATTCCATAGCAGGATTCCCATTGCATTCCCAAATGGAAGCATTTCTTCCTCAGAATCGGGACCATCAGATGTGAAAATCTTAAGAGTTTCATCCTCAAGAAGTACAAATGCCCAATGGTGATACTGGGAGTGATAGTCCTTGTGGGTAAGGCTGCCATAGCAATATACCATAAACTAGATGGAATGATAACAAGAAAATTATTTTCTCACAATTTTGGAGCCTGGAATGCCCAAAGTCAAGGATCTGTCAGAGTTCAGTTTCTGATGAGGATCCTCTTTGTGACTTGCAAATGGTCACCTCACTGTGTTTACAAAGAGAAAGAGAGAGACAGAGAGTCTCTTCTTATAATGATGCTAATCTCATCAGATTAAAGCTTTACCCTGATGCTCTCATTTAACCTTAATTACTTCCACACAGGTCTATTTTTAAATGTATCACACTGGGGTGGGGGGCAGGGCTACAACACATGAATTTGGGGGGAAACACAAACATGCAATTCACAACAGGACCACTCCTATTCTACTTCCTGGTTCATAAGTCTTTCTCTTCGTCCGATTTCAGACATAATATCACAACATGCTTATTGATTTGTGTGCATAATATATTCTCGAGGTGCATAGTATAATATCTCTCTCCCAGTGATGGGGTTTCAGGTGCACATTCCCTCTTCCCAACAGCTTTTAGGTTGTGTGGTATACAATATAAGCAATAGATCTATTTGTCTTCACTTGGTCCTTACTATATCCTCACTTTCTTGCTGTAAACTGTGTCACTTGGTCTGCTGCAATGTTAACATAAAATCCCATATCAGGTGAAGATATATTTAATAAACAGATAATAATGATAGCTGAGCATCATTATTGGGCAGGAAGGCAAACTAAACTGAGTATATGTGCTTACTCCTGTCATAATAAATCATCTACCCTTTCATTGCAGAAGGGGATCAATATAATTGCCTCACTACCAAGATGATGATTGCTCCCCTCAAGGGGTAGTTCCATATCAGAACCTCATGTTTTCTCTGTTTCTGTAACTTTGGCGTTTCAGCAACAGTGGTAGATAAATCATCTTGGTGAATAGGCATCCATGCTGTGTCTAGATACTTCCTAAATCCCTGTAACTATGACAATTCAATCTATATGGCAGGTCTAGTGTGGCCAATGACATAAGTAACTGACTTCAAGTGGTCATCCTATCAACTTGGGTTTTTTAGTGCATCACCCATGATAGACGTTATCTGTGGAAAATTTATGTATCACATGAGAATCCTTAAAATTTGTGCCCACTTCTATATGTTAACCGCAGATGTCAGTTCCTCAATTGATCTCTTTGTCCTTGATCTTCCAACAGTTTTCATACCAGCCACTTACTAACCATTCAAGCTATGCTTGTTGGCCCCCAAGTGAAATAAATTCTTATTTCAGGCCATCTTTCTTTTCACTTGAAATGAATAACATGATTTATTGCCTGAAACATGGTCAATGGGAATATTTCCTCTCTCTGCTGTTTTCAAGGCCACTCTGAGTGGAGTTGGAGTATGACAGGTCATTTTTATTTTGTACATCCAAAAAATTTATCATCAAACAAGCTTGGCATTTTTTTTTTCTTCTTTCATCAGCTGCTCATAAGGAAACCACCACGTGGCAATGGGTGTGAGCTGCAGTAGAAAGAACAGTGCAATGTGGTGGATAAGGTGGCTCTCAGTCCCCTGTTAGGAAGCTTACTTGTGTCTTCTATCCTTGCTTGTGCATTATCCCAGGTGTGTGTGTGTGTGTGCGTGTGTGTCAGTGTTTTGGGACAGGCTATATAATTTTCTGTCACCAAAGCAATACTCTATTCCTGCAACCTAAATGTATACATTGTGATTATCTTCTAGGATTGGCATAAATCACACAGTATCTTTCCCCACTATGGCTACCTCTACCATCACAGGGGTGCAGGATTGTATTAATCCAGCAGCAAGGCTGCTTGCAATGCTACCTGTACCTGCCAGAGCATCTTTACCTTTTTTGGACCTTATTCAAATCTAGCAGCCTGTGTTGTCACTTGATATATTGACTGAGGTAGTTTTCAAGTATAGAATATGCTGCCTCCAGAGCCTATAAAGACAGGTTTCCTCAGATAAGAGTAACTGGGAAAAGGCTGACGGTCCCTTTGGGGATGACTAGAGAAATCATTACTGTTTCGTCTTCATTTTTACCCAAACTTTCCTCCATCCCATACCTGAGATCCAGAAACTGTTCAAAGGCCATGATTTTCATTGAGGTGCCTGCTCTCTGCCACCTGATCATCTAACTTTTGTTCCTTTTGGTTATAGATTGCAGAATATCCTTGTTGGCTGTTCGTAAGTACGTCACATCTCTTTTTGGATCATGACTCCCAGTTGCCTTTCTTACCTAATTATACATCAGGATTATTTTGCCTTCTGTCTTAGTCCATTTTGTGTTGCTATAACAGGATACCATAGACTGGTTACATTATAATAAATAGAAATCTATTAACTCACAGTTTTGGAGGCTGGGAAGTAATCTCAAGATGTTGGCAACCGATAAGGCCCCTTTTGCTATGTCTTAACATGACAAAATACATCATATGGTCAAAGAGCAAAAAGAGAATGAGAAAGAGCAAGATGAGGTAAAACCACTCCCATAATAAAATCACTCCCATGGTGGATGGCATTATCCATTAATGAGGGCAGAGCTCTTCTGACCTAAATACCTGTTAAATGTCTCACCTTTTGATACCATCCATTGGCCTTTAAATTTATTTTCTTAATTTGATTTTTAATTGACATGTAATAATTGTATATATTTATAGGGTACAAGGTGGTATTGTGATACACAGCAATTAAATTTCCACATGAGTTTTGGAGGAGATAGTCATTCTAATGAAATCATCCTCCTTGCAGCTGATGGACCAGGGCTGCCATGTGGCCTCTAGTAGCTCAAGATCCTACTATTTCAGTTGCTATCAGGGAGCACAGCATCTCCTACCACCAGGATGTTTAATCTGATTCTACAGCTCTTCCTTATCCAACTTTATACTTCAACCGTCCTGATCCAACACTTTTAATATCTGGTCCCACATGCACTTTTCCTGCACCTTCTGGAACATATTGTCTGGGTACTGCAGCAATGTGACACACAGTCTCTTTCCTCTCTTTGTAGGTCTAATGTCTTCCTACACAGGTAAGGAAAGGAGGTGTAATTAGAGTCTGAAGGAGGTGTATGTGTTTTATGAAAACCAGAAACTCCTGCAATGTCTCAAAGAAAGAGGAGAGCTCTAGCCAATCACAGGAAATAGCGAGCTTTAAATGCAAAACCGAAAGGTTCAAGGAAATCTGGAGACTCCAGGCTTTAAGTGGACCAATCCAGATGTTATTATTCCAAGTATAAGGGTCTCATTCCCTCATAATCAGTATCATGACTTTAGCATATAAATGGCCAAATGTTGGGGAGTCACCCTCTCTGGAGCTCTCTGCTCTCACAAACAAGACCTGAGCTGGATCCTCATCTTGTTCTGTCCTTTGGATGTATGAATTAAGTCTCTTTACGTGCTATAACAACATTTCTCTGTTTTTCGTGTTTTGTCTTATTTTGGAGTTATTTACCTTCAGCTTTTAATGAATTTTCCTCAATACATTGATGATTCCCAGCATCAGCCATCTTATTCCATATACTACCTCCTCCAAGCCCATCAAACACCTGATATAGAGTGTACATTAGCATTTTCCCTTCCATTAGTACCCCACTCCAGGTCATCAGCAGGGAAAGCTGAATGTCTACACGACAGCCACCTGCAATGGACAATAAGGGCTTCATCTTTCACAAGTAATAATATTTTAACTGCCAGATAGTCCCTGGGTAATCCAGCTTTAAAACTTCATTTCAGAGTCAGCCTCCTATGAGAACAGAGTTGGTACCACCTGTCATAAACAAAATTCCCAGGTACATTCAGTCTCTGAAATTTGTGTACAAGTGGTTTATTCAGGAGGAGAGAGGGTAGTAGGATTTGGCAGGTCGAGAGACTGAATTAGGATGAAATTTCAATGGTGGCCTCAAGTGGATATTATGGAGAGCTCTGGAGCTGGAAATTCCTTGGTTTGTTTCAACTGAGGTAAGGAAGCCATATCTTTTTACTCCTACATCAAGTTATTGATTACAGGCTGCCCCCAGGAAGCAGGCATAAAATCAGACAAAGCACCTTCTTTCAGCTGAGCATAGTTCCTAGAGAAACTAAACTGTGAGTAGTCAGCTGACAAAACAAAATAGACAAGACAAGCTGATGTAAGACTGATTGCCTAATTCCCGAAGCAAAATGTGGCAGGCACACAGCAACAGGATTCAAAGTGTTCTAGGTCTGTAAACTGGCTCTAGTCTGGAAATTTATTGAGGGGCTGTGATTCTCTGTTTCTATGATTCAAATTAGTCCTTTGTCCATTCGACTTAGAAGTTTTCCCCTTATATAAATTAAGTAGAAATGCAGTAGGCTTCCTGTGAATCTCACTTCTAGGAACGCAGTGATTAATTAGCCAATGCCGGAGCTCTACAGGAGTCAGGCTCTTCTGATTGCCACTCTGCCTCTGCTGTCCATTATGGTAGCTACACTCACCTTGCCTTTGAGAGTTGAGTGCTGTCACTTGGCCCCTGACACCTTGGGATTCAATTATTCCCATTTTATTTGAATTTTGTAGTTTAGTGACTGTGGTTTCCACTCTTAGATCTGACATACAGAGAAGAGCAATTACAGGGCTCTTCAAAGATGCAGATGCTGCCCTCGTGAATCTATTTCACAAGGCATTGGTCAACAGGATAGCTTCTGGACCCTGCCAAACGGGATGGGTAGGTTGAAAGTGACTAATCCACTCTGCCGTCCCAGAGTGTTTGGATCTCTTCGTCTACATTAAACCAAGAGAGATCCAGTTTTTTTCAGCCTGCTTACAGTGGGCCATCTTATACCATATTTCAGCTAACTAAACAAATAAACTATTAGAGCTTTTTCTAACTTTTTGAGCTGCAACATTAAATGCAGAGTCCCTACTTAGTGGGCCCAAATCAATAAATTCAGCCGGATCCAACTCTGTGTTCATTCCATCATTATCTCACACCCTGAATATCCATTCCCATGCCTGTTCTCTAGATTTCTATTTATATAAATTAGAGAACTCAAGCAGTTATTTTCAAGTGTAGCACACTTCCTCATGGGTCACACTCTCAACTCTACCTCCAGGGGCCCACCAGGCCTAGTTTTAGTCTAGTTTTAGGTCTAGAAGCTAACGGGTGTTGGGGGTGGCTCCTGAGGAGAATCAACATTATTTTGCCTGGCAACTGCCTCAAGAGAGGCCATCACTCTTCCCTCAGGCAGGGCAGAGTTTATCTCTTCAGACAAAGGCAGAAAAAGTTGACGGTAGCATGGGTGGGGGAGGAAATGTTGCCACTATGAAGGATGGGAAGCTGTTTTTTCTGGCAAAGAAAAGGTTCATCAGAGTTTACAGACTCAGTGTACCCAGCCTCATCAGGGCCCTCCCACATGTCCCCATTCCAAGTTGCAGGGTCCCATTCTTTCCCAATCAGTGCCCTCACTTTAACAGCAGACATCTGAAGAGGCTGTGCCTGCACCTTTCATTGCAGGTCAGCCACTCACAGGATAAGACCTCGTGTCTATTTTTCCACAATTTCAGCTCTTTCCCTGTGGGAGATGAGACTCTCACTCAGGGCAATCTTAGCAGATTTGAGGCTCAGTATCTGCTTGTGAAGCCAGGAGACAGAATCCCTTAGTTCATCATTTTCTTTCATCACTTTGTCCACTGAACTTAGGAGCAACCAATCAACTTCATTATGTTCCTTGGTTCTCCACATATAGTCAAAGGTAGTATGTATAGATACAGTAAACTCCCTGTCTTTCATGAGGGGTGAATCAGGAATATCAAATGCATTTATTTTGCATAACTCTCTAAAAACTTCATGCCAAGGACTACCAGTGTTCTTCATACTGTTAGAAATAGAGTCCTTAGTATTTTGGGGTCTAATTATATTAAGCTGTCAACTCCAAAATCCCCCAAAACCAATGAAAGAACTCCGTCCTTAATATTCTGTTCCTCTAGAACCACTCCTGGTACCAAAATCTGTATTAGTTACAGTTCCCTAGAGGGACAGAACTAATAGAATATATATATATATATATATATATATATATATATATATATATGTACACACACACACACACACACACACACACACACACACACACAAACACACACATATATATGGGAGTTTATTAAAGACAATAGGCTGTCTGCAAGCTTGAGGAGTAAGACGAGCCAGTCTGAGTCTCAAAATGAAGAATGTGGTCTCCAATATTTGAGGGCAGAAAGCGTCCAGCACAGGAGGAAGATGTAGGCTGGGAGGCTGGGTCAGTCTTGCCTTTTCCCAGTTTTCTGCCTGCTTTATATTTGCTGGCAGCTGATTCAATTGTGCCCACCAGATTAAGGGTGGGTCTCCCTTTCCCAGCCCACTGACTCAAATTTTAATCTCCTTTGGCAACACCCTCAGAGATACACCCAGGATTAATAGTTTGTATCCTTCAATCCAATCAAGTTGACAATCAGTATTATCCATCACAATAAGCAAGGAAAATATATGGGAGGAAAGACCTTACTTACTTCTCAAAATTATAAGACATATGATGACATACGTGACTGTTTATTTATAAAACCGTATCACAGTAAAATTTCCCCATTTGAGTCAATAGCTATCTACTTATTGACCACAATGAATAGAATACTGTGCATAGGCAGGCACCAAAGTGTAGAACACTAAGTCATCTCTTTAACAAACCTCATTATATGGAAGAAAAGTATGAATTTATTCAATCAACTTGTGTTAACTTGTGTTCAAATGTTGGTCACTGTTTAGACAATTTAGGTGAAACAAAACTAAGCACATGACCTCTAAGTTTATGATGAATTGGGATAGCGAGGAAGATACAAAAGGAATTATATTAAATGAGACACAGAATTAGGTAGTACAGAAAATATACCACAAAAAATGCTGAATGAGAGGAGTTGATTTCAAATTTGAAACCGTTTGTGTCATACTACACAGCTGTTATCCGCACCCATCAGAAAAATTTTTAGAAAGAGGTTCACAGAGAGCTTTGGGATGCAACAACCAACAAAGATGATCACATAGGCATACGGGTAAGCAGCTCATGAAAGCTGAAATCAATACCAGAACTTGAAGTAAGTAAGCTTAGAAAAGAACATGATGGGGGCAATTAGAAAATAATACCTCTTAGGCAAAAAAAGTTTTTAATATTTCTATATATCTTGGTTTGTTTTGTCTCTATCAATAAATGTTTGGCAGTTTTCAAATGGTTTAACATACCAACCATCTGAAATATAGGTCACTGACAACAGGTGAACCAAAAAATCAATATACTGCATCTAAGGAAGAATTGATTTATTTAACAAAAAGAAAAGAATACAACTCAGCCACAAGTTAAATAAAAAATGAATCTTACACGCTACCCCACAGATGAGAATATATGAACTCTGAAACCATACACACAAAAACTGTTACCGAAAGAATCTCATGTAAGTTTAAGTCTGAGATATTCATGTCCAATAACTGATAATAATTAATTGTGTTGTATTTTATTTGCTTATTGGCTTATTGTTGTACTTCTTTTCCACAGGTATTTATTAGTATAGCAGACTGCAGACTATACATGTTTCAAATAAGGAAGTATGAATTATCAAGGACAAAAATCACTGTTTCTATGGAAAATATGCATCTTTATTACATACATAAATGCTGCATTTAGCCATTAAAATGATGACTACAAGCATGTGATTTTATTTTCTGTTAATGCTAATAGTATTCTTTGTAAAGTCAGTGTCCTTTTGTTTGTTTTACTGGATTTTAATGGAATTTCCTTTATTTAATGAATTTGGTCTTGTCTGGACAGAATAATCAATACCTGATTCAAACATTGATCATATTTTAGTTATTGAGATAAATGATGAGTTTATGAGTATCTACCATATCTTTATAATTAAAACCAACATACATGGCTAGCCAGTTTTTCCAGCAGCATTTATGGAATAGGAGATCCTTTCTCCATTGCTTGTTTTTGTCAGGTGTGTTGATCAGATGGTTGTGAATGTGTGGTGTTATTTCTGATGTCTCTGTTCTGCTCCATTGGTCTTTATGTCTGTTTTGGAAGGAATACCATGCTGTTTTAGTTACTGTAGCCTTGTAATGTAGTTTGAAGTCAGATAACGTGATGCCTCCAGGTTTGTTATTTTTGCTTAGGATTGTCTTGGCTATACAGGGTCCTCTTTGATTCCATATGAAATTTAAAAATAGTTTTGTTTTGTTTTGTTTTTTTTTTTTGAATTCTGTGAAGAATGTCAATGGTAGTTTGATGGGAATAGCATTGAATCTATAAATTACTTTGGGCAGTATGGCCATTTTCATGATATTGATTCTTTCTATCCATGAGGATGGAATGTTTTTCCATTTGTTTGAGTCCTCTCTTATTTCCTTGAGCAGTGGTTTATAGTTATCCTTGAAGAGGTCCTTCACATACCTTGTAACCTGTATTCCTAGGTATTTTATTCTCTTTGTAGCAATTGTGAATGGGAGTTCATTCATGATTTGGCTCTCTGTTTGTCTGTTATCGGTGTATAGGAATGTTTGTGATTTTTGCACACTGATTCATTTTATTATTTAAAATTATGTGAAATTCAGGTAAATTTGAAATACTAAAACTAGAAGTTTGAATGTTTTGTGAAGCATGGAATGAGTTATTAGGCAGATAACAAAAGAGGGAGAAACTCAGTGTGTAGACAATCTTGTTCTAATGTCTTAAACAACATATTTCATGCTACTTAGCTCCCAATACTAAAGTGAAAAAGTCAAGTATTATTTTTTCCAGCCTCCCTTGCAGCTAAAGGTGGCCATGTAATCTAGTTTTTACTCATGAAATTTGATGTGAAATAATACTTTTGATAGGGAAGGGGAAAAGAAGCTGGCAAGGTGTTTCCTCCTGGACCCTTCTTCTTGCTTAGAGACGATTATTGAAATTCTAGAAATAAGGCCAGGCATGGTGGCTCATGCCTGTAATCCTACCACTTTGGGAGGTTGAGGTGGGTAGACCACCTAAGATCAGGAGTTTGAGACCAGCCTGAGCAACATGGTGCAATCCCATCTCTACTAAAAATATAAAATTTAGCTGGATATGGTGGTGTATGCCTCCATGCCTGGCTAATTTTTATATTAGCTACTGGGGAGGCTGAGGCACAAGAATCAGTTGAACCTGGGAGGTGAAGGTAGCAATAAGCCAAGATTGCATCCCTGCACTCCAGCCTGAGAAACAGAGCAAGACTCTGTCTCAAAAAAAAAAAAAAAAAAAAAAAAGAAAAGAAAAAAAGAAAAAGAAATTACAGAAATATTGCCTATAGCATCATTAACCCACTGAATCAAAGCAAATGATTTCCTTCTGATGGACTTCTTATATGAGGAACATCTATTGTCCAATCCATAAGCCATTATTGCATTATTTTACTCTTCTACAAAATATATAGACTGATAAATGATAAGTAGATGAATAGATAAACAAATAGTCTGATAGAAAATAGATGCATAATTTATCAATGCAATAAAGGAATATTGTCTGAATTCAAACACCCTGGGTTTAATTCTCTGCTCCATTACTTAATATTTGTGCAACCTTGAATGAATTTGTTTATCATTCTGTGCTTTAGTTTCCTATATTTAAAATGCATTTTCTTAAAAATAAATTAAAAATGTGTCTTATGACAGTTATTACTCAAAGTTATTTTAAGGATCATAAGAATGAATACATACAACACTAAAACTTAGTAAGCATTAAACCAAAGGCAACAGTAGCCCATTGACTGTTAATTTTTCTCTGATGACATACATTATAAAAGAATAGAATTGGACATTTAAGTAAAACACACATTTGAATTTGAATATTCAGAATCAAACATTGGACTCCTACAGAAACAGATGAATAATTAAAAGTTCACTAATACTTTAGACTTGTCATCAGTTTCATATTTTCTTTTTTTCTTTCTCTTCCTAGGGCTCTTCTGATAACATTAAATCATCTGCCCCTCTCTGCTCTGATATCACTTTTCCCCTTTCCTCAAGACCCTGAAGGATTAGCTTAAGCTTGTCAAGGAAGATTTTTGAAGTATATACAGTTTTAAAATATGTTAAGTATCAATGTTTAAGATAATCCAATAGTATTTTTTCTCTACATTTTATTTCTCTTAAATTAGAGCTATCTTTAGGCCTAATCTTTCTGTTAGAGGAATAAGGGGACTCAGAGAAGAACCACTCTTCTCCATTTGAGATGTGAAGCATCTTGAATAACTCAAAAGGGAAAGAGAATTGAAAAACCAGAGTACCTCTATTATTAATGATGAAACACACATTGAAGGAACCTAGAATAGAGAGAGTTACTCAAGTATTACTGGACCTCCTGGGCCTGACACTAAATTTAAAGTAAAGAAAATAGAGATGGGCACATTCTCTATGATGATGGGATCTGAGTACCTTATGCTCAGTTTCTTCTTCCACATGCCTCATCAGATTATGACCTTCTTCATTCCCCAGGGAGCCATGACTTAGGAAGTGAACAGAAGACTGCAGTGCTGTTGGCTGTCCTCCCTGACTAGTGGAGTGCCATGCTAGCTGTGTTGTCTGAAAACCTGCCAGTTGCAAGGAAGCATTACAAGAGAAGACAAAGCCTTCACCCCAATGCCTGTTGAAATTGTACTTCTCTTACTTGATACTTCCTAAATGAATGACATCTTTCTTTCTTTCTTTTTCTTTCTTTTCTTTCTTTCTTTTTTTTTTTTTTTGATATGGAGTTTTGCTTTTGTTACCCAGGCTGGAGTGCAATGGTGCAATCTCGGCTCACTGCAACCTCCGCCTCCTGGGTTCAGGCAATTCTCCTGCCTCAGCCTCCTGTGTAGCTGGGATTACAGGCACATGCCACCATGCCCAGCTAATTTTTTGTATTTTTTAGTATAAACGGGGTTTCACCATGTTGACCAGGATGGTCTCGATCTCTTGACCTCGTGATCCAAATGCCTCAGCCTCCCAAAGTGCTGGGATTACACTTTCTTTCTTTCTCTCTCTCTCTTTTCTTTTTCTTTCTTTCTCTCTCTCTCTCTCTCTCTCTCTCTCTTTCTCTCTCTCTCTCTCTCTCTCTCTCTCTTTATTAGATGGAGTATCGCTCTGTGGCCAGGGTGGAGTGCGGTGGTGCCATCTTGGCTCACTGCAACCTCCACTTCCCAGGTTCTAGTGATTCTCCTGCCTCAGCCTCCCCAGTAGCTGGGACTACAGGCATGCCCACCACTCCCAGTTAATTTTTGTATTTTTAGTAGAGACAAGGTTTCACCATGTTGGCTAGGATGGTCTTGATCTCTTGACCTTGTGATCTGCCCACCTTGGTCTCCCAAAGTGCTGGGATTACAGGCGTGAGCCACCGCGCCTGGCCTAAATGATATATTTCTAATTCATTGTTTCCTTCTTGGTTGTGGTAGGTATAATCAATGCAAAATAACTAATTAAAATTATTAGTAGTAATTAACTAATAGTGTATAATATATACAATCTTGGCTCCACAAATTCCTCAGACCAATGTCTCAGAAATATTTAATAAAACACTAATATTCCTGGGAATAGACAATTTAAAACAATTATAAGGAGGTTTTTTGAACAGTGATATAAGGTTGTTTTACTGTGGCATACATCCCAGAAAATCAAATTAATGAATATTTATCAAACCATCATAGTCTGTAAAATATAGTGCTCGTGTTATAAGGAATAAATAAGTGACATGACAAAGGTCATAAATATTTGAGATGTTTGGTTTTTTTAAAATCCCTAATGCAAATTTAGTTAGGGATATAAAGACCAAACACAGAAATGTATAATTTATCAACAATTATGAAACTGTTACTATGCAAAATCTTATTAATTTTCAAAATAGAGTTTATAACACCAGCTGTGCATACAATGGAGGGAAAGATCCCAATGAGACACTAAGGCTACCTAGAAGAGGGAATCAAGGTTTTGAAAGAAGGAAGAAAAAAGAAAAGCATGGGGAGAAATGACAGATACAGGTGAGGGGAAGGAAGGCAGCAAATCACACTGCCATGTGTGTACCTATGCAACAACCTTGCACGTTCTTCACATGTACCCCAAAACCTAAAATGCAATTTAAAAAAAGAGAAAAAGAAAAAAGAAAAGAAAAGAAAGAAAAAAGGAAGGAAGGAAGGATGGGGTAAGCAGTCCACATTTGAAAAAAGAAATACAACATTTTTAAATTGGGAAAAAAGTAGTAAGAAGACCATTTTGACAGGCACTAAAGATTAAAGACTGAACAAATAAAGATGTCAAAGCGAATATAGTCCAAAAGCCATGCTAAGGATCTAGACTTATGAATAATGAGGATTTAGGTAAATTTTTCCATTTTTTTTTTTTTTTTTTTTTTTTTTGAGACGGAGTTTCGCTCTTGTTACCCAGGCTGGAGTGCAATGGCGCGATCTCGGCTCACCGCAACCTCCGCCTCCTGGGTTCAGGCAATTCTCCTGCCTCAGCCTCCTGAGTAGCTGGGATTACAGGCACGCGCCACCACGCCCAGCTAATTTTTTGTATTTTTAGTAGAGACGGGGTTTCACCATGTTGACCAGGATGGTCTCGATCTCTTGACCTCATGATCCACCCGCCTCTGCCTCCCAAAGTGCTGGGATTACAGGCTTGAGCCACCTCGCCCCGCCTAAATTTTTCCTTTTTAAATTGTGTTTCCCAAACCACAAACGTGGACATAGTGACTATGCTGACTATTGTTCCTTCATGTATTATGTCTAGTCATTTTTTTTTTCTTTTAGGAAAAGTATATTGAAATACCTAGTCTTAGTAGTACCCTCAACTCCCTGATAGCATCCAATCCATAGCAAAGTCCTGCTTCCTTAAATCCTTCCCAAGATCACCTAACCCAGGCTCACATCTCATAAGAAATCCTTTCTGACATCTTACTAAGACATCCACAGTTCCTCATGGTGTGTATTCTCCCTCACTTCAATGTGCTTTAAACCCACTTGTTCAATTGCAGATGTGTTCCCGGTGGTGTTTTGTTCGATGCCATTGGCACAACCATGCCCCTACAACTCATCCCTAATTTTTCTTTGTGTGGTAGATGACAGTCTGCCACTTTCACTTTGTAAAAAATAGAAAATGTATACACTTTTCACACTGAATCCTAGACACAAAGCTACCACTTGAGAATACAAATTGGTGTATGCTGTGCAAGCAAGAGGTGAAATGAACATATAAAACTAAACAAATAAGGGAGAGAAATGTCCACATTTACTTCAGTTATTTCAAACACAGATCTAATGGGAGGCACATCCATGGCCATCCATCATAATTGTTTCTTCCTATGTTTTTACTCTTAGTGTGCCTGGTGGAATTTCTTAAATCAATTACAGTCTCAGTCTCTGAAAAATGGCCCCATGTGAGGGAATCTTTATTGTGATGGTTATGATATATATTCTTGTTATTTTTCCTTGAAAGCAGAGAAAAAATATTCTATAATCTTTAATATAGAATGATTTATTTATTCATTTTATTAACCACAGTTTTTTTTTGGATTGAAAGGATTATTCTGCATTTTGCTATGCCATCCCCTAGTAATTTATGTGATTTTTATGCTGAACCAATCGATCAATTTACACGTTTATCCTCTCATAATTTTTGTTTGTGTCTGAATTTACAAATGTAATGTCCAACTTGATTCATTATATATATATTCATTATATATATATTCATTTTATAAACTGTTACTCCTTTGTGTGAATTTCAAATAGGATTTAGAGAGAAAATGCTATTTTTCATGCTTAACAGAATTTGCTTGCTTTTCTTCATTTCTGTACATCCTAACTAAGCACTGTTAGCCTGTAAAGAAGTCTTCGTTAAGGTTCTAATATAAGTTGAACTATTATTCTAAACTAACCACAAGTATTTAGGTTTACTGATTTAGATATGCTACTTGTATTTCTTAGATATAACATCACATCAGTAAATCAGGCATGAAAAGTCAATGATGATAAACGTTAAAATTTTGAGACAGAACCACAGAATTCCCCACCATTCAAAAGAGCAGAATACTTACTTACTTAAAATATGATCATCTATAGCTTAGCAGAGGAAAATAGTCATCACTCAGATTCTATTAGTTTCTAATAATTATTTTTAATGCAATTGATGGCTTCTAGTTTAAGTAAGTTTGCATAGTTAGTGAGATAGACAAACTACTGATTTTTTCACCACAAACATATATGCACTATCTTGTAAAGTAGAAGGTTTTTAACTGTTTAGTATAAGAGACTCCATACATTTAAAAAATTATTGACAACCACAAAGAAGTTTTGTGGATATGCATTTTTATGTCAATATTTGATGCGTCAAATATTATAATTGATAATTTTTATTTTATAAACATGTTTAAAAATAATCTTACTATATGTTAAAAGTAAAATATTTCTAAACACAACTATATATTTCTAAGCAAATACTATAGTAAAAAGGGCAACATATTTTTGTATTTTTGCTAATCTCTTTAATGTCTCAAAACATATCTAGTACAGTATGTGTCCTTGGTCATACATAAGAAAATATATGTAGACATCTAGTTTGCAAAGAACTACGTTAATAGTCTTTTAAGATAATTGTGGATATTCTTCTTGTTACCATATCAAAACTCAACAATGACTAGCTACAATATGGAATCTGAAATTATTCAATTAACTTTTTGTACTCTGCTGAATTACAATCTATCAGTGGTTTTAAGGGTTTTTGGGTTGTATTTTGTTTTGTTTTTGTTTCTGCCCTTTGAGGAGCTCTTTTACCTCTTGCATGATTTTGCTTTCATTATGTTTTCATCATTTAGGAAATATTTGTTCATTGAGTTAAGTAGAGCTTTCAAATATTAGCACATTTTTTATGCAATATCAAAACTGTTTTTCTTGAAGTTACCTTGTTTATTTATGAAAAAAGTTTATCAGAGAATCAGTTCTGAATGACCATAATTTGTTTGTCAGCCTTTTTTGTTTGTATGTCTGTTTGTTTTCTGCAAGAAGGTTGTTTCACAAGCAGAGAAGTTAGGTCTGCTCACAACTCCAATAATCACACAAGTCCTTTTGCTGGAGACAACCATAATATTCAGTAAACAGCAGTAGTTCTCTATGTGTCATTCCCAGTTCAACAGGGACATATATATATATATATATATATATATATATATATATATATATGTGTGTGTGTGTGTAAATAAAATGTATTTACATACATTATGTATATGTATATACATACATATATATACATATACATATATATATGTAAATAAAATTGCGCTTTAGGTTTTGGGGTACATGTGAAGAACATGCAAGATTGTTGCATAAGTACATACATGGCAATGTGGTTTCCTGCCTTCCTCCCCATCACCTGTATCTGGCATTTCTCCCCATGTTATCCCTCCCCAAATCCCCACCGCCCACTGTCCCTCCCCTAGTTCCCTCTTACAGACCTCAGTGTGTGATGCTCCCCTCCCTGTGTCCATGTGTTCTCATTGTTCAATATCCGCCTATGACTGAGAACATGCGGTGTTGATTTTCTGTTCTTGTGTCAGTTTGCTGAGAATGATGGTTTCCAGGTTCATCCATGTCCCTACAAAGGACACAAACTAATCGTTTTTTATGGCTGCATAGTATTCCATGGCATATATGTGCCACATTTTCCCTATCCATTCTATCATCAATTGGCATTCCGGTTGGTTCCAGGTCTTTGCTATTGTAAACACTGCCACACTGACAATTCGTGTGCATGTGTCCTTATAACAGAAGAATGTACAATCCTTTGGATATATACCCAGTAATGGGATTGCTGGGTCAAATAGAATTTCTATTTCTAGGTCCTTGAAGAATTGCCACACTGTCTTCCACAATGGTTGAATTAATTTACACTCCCACCATCAGTGTAAAAGTGTTCTTATTTCTCCACATCCTCTGAGCATCAGTCACCTCCAGATTTTTTAACAATCACCATTCTAACTGGTGTGAGATGGTATCTCAATGTTGTTTTAATTTGCATTTCTCTAATGACCAGTGATGATGAGCATTTTTTATATGTCTGTTGGCCTCAAATATGTCTTCTTTTGTAAAGTGTCTGTGCATATTCTTTCCCCACTTTTGAATGGGCTTGTTTTTTTCTTGTAAATCTGTTTTAGTTCTTTGTAGATTCTGGATATTAGCCCTTTGTCAGAAGTGTAGATTGCAAAAATTTGTTCCCATTCTGTTGGTTGCCGGTTCACTCTAATTATTGCTGTGCAGAAGCTGTGGAGTTTGATTAGGTCCCATTTGTTTATTTTGGCTTTTGTTGCCAATGCTTTCGGTGTTTTCATCATGAACTCCTTGCCTATGCCTATGTCCTGAATGGTTTTGCCTAGGTTTTCTTCTAGGGTTTTTATGGTATTAGGTCTTATGTTTAAGTCTCTAATCCATCTGGAGTTAATTTTAGTATAATGTGTCAGGAAGGGGTCCAGTTTCTGCTTTCTGCACATGGCTAGCCAGTTTTCCCAACACCATTTATTTAACAGGGAATCCTCTCCCCATTGCTTGTTTTTGTCAGGTTTGTCAAAGATCAGGTGGTTGTAGATGTGTGGTGTTGCCTCCGAGGCCTCTGTTCTGTTCCATTGGTTTATATCTCTGTTTTGGTACCAGTACCATGCTGTTTTGATTACTATAGCCTTATAATATAGTTTGAAGTCAGGTAGTGTGATGCCTTCAGCTTTGTTCTTTTTGTTCAGAATTGATTTGGCTATGTGGGCTCTCTTTTGGTTCCATATGAAGTTTAAGGTGTTTTTTTTTCCAGTTCTGTGAAGAAGGTAATTAGTAGCTTGATGGGGATAGTGTTGAACCTATAAATTATTTTGGGCAGTATGGCCATTTTCACTATATTGATTCTTGCTAACCATGAGCATGGAATGTTTTTCCATCTGTTTGTGTACTCTCTTATTTCGTTGAGTAGGGGTTGAATGTGAGGCAGCAATTAATAGCCTACCCACCAAAAAATTCCCAGGTCCAGATGGGTTCACAGCTGAATTGTACCAGACATACTACGAGGAGCTGGTAACATTCCTTCTGAAACTATTCAACAATCCAAAAAGAGGGAATCCTTCCCAAATCATTTTATGAAACCAAAATCATCCTTATACCAAAACCCAGCGGAGACTCAACAAGAAAAGAAAACTTCAGGCCAATATCCATGATGAACATAGATGCAAAATTTTTCAATAAAATACTCGCAAACTGATTGCAACAGCACATCAAAAAGCTTATCCATCACGATCAAGTAGGCTTCATCCTGGGGATGCAAGGCTGGTTCAACATATGCAAGTGTATAAATGTAATTCACCACATAAACAGAACCAAACACAAAAACCACGTGATTATCTCAATAGATGCAGAGAAAGCCTTGATCAAAATTCAACAGCCCTTTGTGCTAAAAACTCTGCATAAACTAGGTATTGAGGGAACGTATCCCAAAATAATAAAAGCTATTTATGACAAACCCACAGCCAGTATCATACTGAATGGGCTAAAACTGGAAGCATTCACTTTGAAATCTGGCACTAGACAAGGATGCCCTCTCTCACGACTCCTATTCAATATAGTATTGGAAGTTCTAGCCAGAGCAGCCATCAAGAAAACGAAATAAAGGGCATCCAATTAGGAAAGGAGGAAGTCAAATTGTCTCTATGTGCAGACAACATGATTGTATATTTAGAAGACTCCATCGTCTCAGCCCAAAATCTCCCGAAATTGATAAGCAACTTCAGCAAAGTGTCAGCATACAAAATCAATGTGCAAAAATCACAAGCATTCCTATACACCAATAACAGACTTAAAGAGAGCCAGATCAAGAACGAACTGCCATTCACATTTGCTACAAAGAGAATAAAATACCTAGGAATATAGCTAACAAAGAATGTAAAGGACCTCTTCAAGGAGAGCTACAAACCATCAGCTATAATATTAAAAATGCAAGTACTTAATGCAGAAAATATGATAGAATTCTGCCATGCAAGATCTTTCTCAATTGCCATAGGCAACATTTTCTACTTCCTTTATTATTTTTTTAATTGCATAGTGTCCACACTTCTATTATATAACTTACCAAGTATCTATAATACACTATTCACATACATGTGCAACTTTCTCAAAAATTCTAAATTTCTCAGGACTTGGTGCAATCCTAATCACCTATTAACAAATCCTTTGACAGATAACAGGACTTTAGAAATGAAAAAAAAACATATTAATAATTATGCTTTCTATAACAGCTATAATCTATGTTATGAAATTTTAAGTGACTCTCCGACTATCTTGATCTGTGACCAAATTGAAGGTAAGAAATCCTTTCTGTTTCCATGTGATCAATTAGTAGCCTATCATTCTTGCCCCATAAAATCTAATTTGTGTTGCATGTCTGCTTTTAAAGTTCCTTATAATTAGCATTATTGTTTGCTTCTTTACTTACTAAGTATATTTTTAAAACCAAGTCTTAATCAATATAACTCCACAGAAACTTCAAAGATCTCTAACACCTTCTGAAAAATGCTAAGTGCTGCACTGTGAGCTTTCATAGCTCTGTCTTGACTAAGCATTTTCTCTGTGGTAATCGGCAGTCTAGTGTTTTTTGGTTTGCTTGTTTGCATTTTAAGTTTTATTTTAAGTTTAGGGGTACAAGGGCAGGTTTGTTATGTAGATAAACTTGTGTCATGGGGTTTTGTCCTACAGATTATTTCATCATCCATGTATTAAGCCTAGTGCCCGTTAGTTATTTTTCCTGATCCTCTCCGTCATTCCCCTTTCAACCCTCTGAACATCCCCAATGTGTGTTGCTCCCTCTATGTGTCTTTGTAGCCTGTAGTGTTGAAAGAAGCATTTGTTTAAAATAAATGTGTTACTTCAAAATAGTTTTAGACTTACAAAAAAGTTGCAAAGGAACTAAGAGTTCTGATATACCCCTAGAGTTAATATATTACCCTTTTATGGAACATTAGTCACATCTAAGGAATCACCACTGACTAATTAATACATTACTTTTAACTTAATTCCACCCAGTGTTTTGATGTCACTAGTTTTATCCTAATATATTTTCTGTTCCAGGAAATCATACCACTTTTATTAATCTTCTCTCCTTAGACTTCAGTGGTCTATAACAAGTTCTCAGACTTTCCTTGTTGATGACTTGATCATTTTGATGAACACTGGTCAAGTACGTGATAGAATTCCACTCGATTTGGTTTCTGTGATGCCTTTCATATGGTTAGACTGGGGTTATATGTTTTTTGGGAGGAAGATCACAGAAGTAAAGTGTCATTTTTCATCAGTTTATATCCAGCATATGTACTATGAATGTGACTCATCAACGATGACATTAACCTTGATCACCAGACCAGGGTAGTGTTTGCCACGTTCCTTCACAGCAGTTGTTTAAACTTCCTTTATATCATCCAGTTCCATACTCAACACTTTGGTACAAAGGTACTAAGTATGGTCACTCAATGGGGAAGGTGATGAAACTCAATTCACATAGAAAATTTGGGATTTTTCTATGTGGGCAATTGTCTCTTTCCTCTGTTTACTTATATTTGTATGGACTCATAGATATTGAAGTTCTACTTTAGGTTTGAATCATATACTGTGTTATTTATTTTATTACTCAAATTAAATTTTTCTATCTTTGGCCTTCGGAGCTCTTTCAAGCTGGTTCCTATGCCCCAAGCTCATGCATGCTTTCTTCTATGATTTTTTTTCTAGGAGTTTTGTAGTTTTACATTTTATTCTCAGGTCTTTGATCTGCTTTGAGTTATTTTTCTTAGAGAAGTGTAAGTTATGTTTCAATGTATTTTTTTTAAAAAATAATAATGGACATCCAGTTTTCTTAAAACCACTTGTTATAAAGGTGATCTTTCCTTCTTTGATTTACCCTGGTACTTTTATTTAAAAAGAAAAAATCACTTGAATACCCCATATGGGTCTATTTCTTGACTCTAACTCAGTTACATAAAGTCATGTGTGTATCTTTTCACACTGTCTTATTAGCTCTAATTTTATAGCTCTGTATATTGAGTAAGATGAGTCTTCTCACTTTGTTCATTTTCAGAATTGTTTTGGCTGTTTTAGTAACTGTGGCTTTCAAGTAATTTTAGAATTAATTTTTTGGTATCTCCCAAATAATTCTTACTATTATTTAGAATACGGTTGGATTGAATTTTAGAAATTTTAGAAAAAAAAAATGGAAAGAACTGAGGTTTTTAAAAAATATTGGGTCATTCAATTCATAAAGATAGTTTATCTCCCCATTTTGTTAGATTTTTTATGACATCTACAATCAGTGTTTCCTGTTTTTTTTTCCTCTCTCTCTCTATGTATATATATCCCGTATGTATTTTCCTTTTTAAATTTATATCTAACTACTTCCAATTTTTTTGCTACTATATAGGGTTTTTGTTTTTATTTTGTTTTCAAATTCCGCTTTTTCACTGCAAGTATGAACTATATATATGAAAACAATTGGCTTTGGACATAGACATTGTATCCTGTAACCTTGCTAAACTTCCTAGTTTCAGAAATGATTTGTTGTGTTTGTTTGAAGTTTTTTGGAATTATCTACATAGACATCTATGTCATCTGCAAATAAATACAGATTATTTCTTCTTTTCCTTTCTTATATGTATGATTTTTGCTTTACTACTTCCTTTATCACAATAGCTAGGAATTCTGGTATGGCGTTAAATAACAATGGTGAGATTGTATCCTTGTATTGTTTCTAATTTCAGAAAATATTTCATCTCTAGATATTAAGTATGAAGCTGGCTGTAGAGTTTCTTTGTTTACCTATACCCTTTATTATATTAGGTACTTCATTCTATTTTTAATTTTAGTTTATTCTATAACTTATACTTTAAGTTCAGGGGTTCATGTGCAAGATGTGCAGGTTCTTACAGTGTTTGATCACAAAAGTGTTGCATTTCAATGCTTATTTTGCAACTATTGAGATGATCACATGTTTTTCTGACTGAGGCTGTTAATAAATTATTATATTTTTATAGTATTTTTATTTTATTTTATTTAACTTTGTAACAGAGTTATATTAATATAATAAATTATACTGTTTTATTTACAAATGATGAAATATCCTTGCATTTCAAGAATGAACTCCACTTCGTCATGGTTTTTAAAATTCATTTTAAATATTTCCAGATTGAGTTAGCTAATACTATGTTGTTATTCTGCATCTATGCTCATGAGAGGTAATGATCTTTAGGCTTTTTGTAACTTATTTGTCTAGTTTTGATACTAAAAAAACATGCCTTCTTACATTTTCTGGGAGAGGATGTATAGAATTATGTTAATTATTTCATCAATGTATTGTAGAAGTCACCTATAAAACTATACTGGCCTAATGTTTTCTTTTTGGGAAAGTGTTACACTACGATTTCAATTTCTTAATAGATGTAAAGCTTTTTAGATTATCTGTTTCTCTTTCAATGAGTTTTGCAAGTAGTGTCATTCAAGAAATCTACAACTTTACTTAAGTCATGGAATTTATGAATGAAGAATTGTTTGTAGCAGTCCTATATTATTCTTGTCATATCTATGGAATCAACAGTGAAGACCCCTCTTTATTTCCTATTGGTCATGAATGTCTTCTTTTTTTCTTTGTTAGCATGACTAGAACTTTATTAATTTTGCAGATTTTCTCAAAGAATGAACTTTTGGCTTTAGTAATTTTCTCTATTGTTTCTCTATTTTAAATTTCATTGATTTCTACTTGAATTTTTATTTCTTTTCTTGTGCTTACTTTAGAGAGAAAAATATTTTAAAGTTGTTCCTGCATGTAAAACGAACTGTAAACATCCTGAAAATATTTGATAGCCAGCCTACTTTCTGTCCATCACCTACAAATAGCCTCTTCCTTCTCTAGTCAGACTCAGTGGCTCAATAATGTCCATTTCTGTGCTGTTACAGAGAAGGCTATTAGAGAATGGAACCACACTGTGGAATAAGCTTCTCCCTTCTCTGACAAGGAAGAGGGGGTGACATCTTAAGTTCTATGATAATAACATACCAATATATTCAGTATATTTAGATTTAAGTCATATACTTCTAATAAGGTAAACTTAACGTAATTAGACCCAGCTGTTCATATTCAGAAGCACTTAGTAAAGCATAGCAATATGATTTTGGATTCCATGATGATTCTGCATAAAATTTTTTTCTGGCCAAATTATTTTATTTTATTTTTCCAAACTGACCTCAAGTCTACTAGATTGAAAAAGAAAAGTAATTATGTGGTTGCTAAAAATAAATATCAGTAAAAATGTATCAACTTCCCAAATGTAAAATAATGCAGCCAGTTTTCACGATGCACAATACCTTGCTAGCTGAGATATATGCATATTGGGGTTGTGCAGAGTGAGGATGTGCCTTCAATATGCAGAGGTTTTCTTAAAATAGTGAAGTGTAAAGTGAGCACTCTGTTTAAGAATTAATTACAGGGTTTGTATAGTCAATGTGATATCATGTAACTTTTGTGTGTTCATAATTTAATGTTCAAATAATATCAGAAATATAAATATCTAAAAAGAGAGAGAAAAATAATTGCTGGAAAAGTACTTACTCTTTTGACCCATGTTGTGTTCCTCCTCAGCTACATGTTTTATTCTCTTTATTTCAGTTATTATTTTCTTTCTCCAAATGCCCTTAAGTGTACTTTAACAACAGATTGCAGTTGAATGTATACATTATTCTTTTTATTATGCCAGTTTTTATTCCTTAGTATACGATGTTGTTGTGCCTCTGTATTTCATCTTTTGACTTTTATCTCTGTTTTAATTATTATATTTGAATACACAAAGCAATGCCCAAACTGTTTTGAATGGTAAGCTGAAAAGTTCTTTTACTTCAAGGCAACTTTCTTCGCAGAAGGTAGCTCTTCCTATCTATGGAAATATTTTTGTATTTTCTCATGGAGGCTTACAATTCACAAGGGATTTTATCTTTCCACCTTTTCAAAATGGAATAATCTCTGCTATGAATCCACTCTTATAAGCTCCAACCAATACCTTTGTTGTTCATGGCAACATTATTTATGAGAACAAATTATTAGAGACAACTTAATATACATAAAAGGGCCATGAGTAAATATAGACAGTCAACATAAATGTCTTTCTGTTAAAAAGAAAAAGGAAGATATAGAATATATAGAGAAATATAAATATGCATATGTATATATATGCCAATTTAAAAGAATAAAGGACACTAAGACATATCAACATAGAAGCATATTATTTGTATATCACTGAGTGAAAAAATTGGGGTGTGTTTACCCACAGGTATATGAGGAAACAACTTTATTGTAATAAACTACCTGTGTTGGTTAGCCTGCTTATTTATGTCTAACCTGAATCAATAATGCAGAGCACATAGAAGACATTAAATAAATATTGTTTGACTGATAAAGTTCTAGAAGAAGGCAAACCAGTTATTAATCATGGTTACATAAAAAAGTTAAATTATGAGGTTATTTGGAAAGATAGGCAAGATTTTTCACCCTTATATATATATATATATAAAACTATATATATGTATATATATAAAACTATATACACACACACACACACACACATACACACACACAATGTAGAGAGAGCCTTGAATATAGTCTTGAATTTCTTGAATATATGTATAATATATATAGAAAGATAATTTAGATATTTCACCATACATATACTATGCTGTCTATAGCTATATCTATATCTATCTATATATATCTATATAGATATATATAGATATATAGATATAGACATAGATATAGATATATCTATATCTCTCTATATATAATATAGATATAGATACAGAGCGAGAGGGAGAATATATATATATATATATATATTCTACAGCATAGTATATGCATGTGCATTAAAATACTGCAACTATATAACATATTTCTATAAAGTGCTAGAAAGTCAATAAATAGTTTGGGAAAAATAATTTAAAAATTAAACATACCACTTAGGAACACTAATTATCTGAGAACCTGTAAACTTCAGTTTTCTTTGCCTTCTGAGACGCTATGATGTAAATACCACTCAAAGTAGATTGTGATATGGCAGCCTTTATTTCAATATTTCAGATAAATCTAAACTTTAGCAATGTGGTATCCACTGGTTTAGAGGTGGCTTTGAAGACTTTATAGCTTATACATAACTATGAAAAGAGTATGAATCCTTGGTATATTTTAGGGAAGACAATTATTTGTACACCAATATTAACATTGCCTCAACAACTTAGATGACATGGTAGTAACACATTGTTCATCACAGTTACTGACCACCAAACCTTGACCTTCAAGCACCCTTCTTTCAAAAAACTCCAATTCTAAATGTTGTTTGTATACAAAGAAATCACAGTGGTTTTTCAAAGAAGAATGGCAAGAATTCCTTTTTTTTTTTTTTTTTTTTTTTTTTTTTTTTTTTTTTGAGATGGAGTCTTGCTCTGTCATCAGGCTGGAGTACAGTGGCACTATCTTGGTTCACCGCAACCTCCACCTCCTGGGTTTAAGCAATTCTCCTGCCTCAGCCTCCCAAGTAGCTGGGACTACAGGCACGTGCCACCATGCCCAGCTAAATTTTCTATTTTTAGAAGAGATGAAGTTTCGCCATGTTGGCCAAAATTGTCTCCATCTCTTGACCTAATGATGCACCGGCCTTGGCCTCCCAAAGGGCTGGGATTACAGGCATGAGCCACAGCACCCAGCCAGGAATTCCTTTTATGGTCAATGCTACTGGGGATTTCTGTAACAGGTGGTATATAGGTCATAAAGAGAGATAAAAAAGGTATATGAAAAAATATGCAAACATTAAATTTCAAAAATACTGTGAACCACATCCTAGCTGACGTTTTCGTCCTTTTACTCTATTTAGGTGGGGAGAATCCTTCATTTCTTTTTTTAAAAAAAGCAGAAAGTCTTAAGGTGATTTTTCATAGAAAAGGTATTAATAGAGTCAGCTTGCCCTTTACTTCATTTATTCAGACATTTTCCCACAGAACAAATATTCATTAAACATCAATTTTATCCCAGGATCTATAATAGGTTGTGAATACACGGCAAGGATGAAACCCAATTTTTTAGGACTTTCCTGACAAACTGCTCCCTTTATTTTAGGAAGACAAAACATAAACAAGCACATAATATATAGCTTTATATATATATATATATATATATATATATATATATGTATATATATACACACATATATGTACACATACATGTATACACATGTATGTATGCTCGTTTATCTATATATAAATTATATGTATATAATTACTAACTGCTATAAATAAGATAAATAGGAGACTTCTGGAAAATAATGGGGCAAGAGTGCTACTTTTTAATATCTTCTTTAAAGAAGATTCATAAACAGAAGTTGGACTGAAGATATAAAAGAAGAAAAGAAAATAAGTATGAGACAAAGATAGGAAAAGAGCATTCCAGGCAACAGAAAGCAGACTCCAAAGTAAAATAAAATTTTACCTATTTAAATTATTGAAAAAAAGAATGGTGTATCAGAAACCTAGTCAGAGAAAAACTTGGACAGAAACAAGTGCTAGTGATATATTAGCTAAGGTAGGCTACTGTATGTTATAGTAACAGATGGAACCCAATGTGGAATGGATTAACATGAAGAATGATTTTTCAGTTGCACTTCTTCCAGGACATAAGGCCCTAAACTAGAGCATCTGCGGGATATGGACATCTCTTTCTCCAATATATGCATTCCAATTTACCATGTATCATTTAGCAGGCAAGTGAAAGGAAGAAAAAGAGCGTGAAAAAGGTGTGCCGGCTCTTCACTACTTCAAATGCTACATGTTCCAGCACTTCTGTTCAAATTCCATTGGTGTGATAAACATAAACACAAGGGATGTGTGAATATAATTCTGCCTGTATTCTGAGAAGCAGGTATTTAGTGAGCAACTAACCAGTTGTTGCTATAAGAAATTTTGGGATACCTGTAAGATACATTTATGTACATGTTACATTGATAGGTGTAAAATACAAATATCTTAGAAGTGGTCTTGTGATAAATGGCAAATTGAGAGCATATGTTATTAATTTTAAAATTATGGAACTAAAATATAGCTTTTCAGAAAACAAATGTAGAAAAAGAAATATATTCTGGCTAAGATCAACCAGGCAGTCAAAGAGACTAAGAAGAAATTTCTAGAGATAGGAGATATTTCTCAATTTATAGATGTCACAAGAGTCAAAATAATAAACTGTGTTGTGTGCTGCTAAGATGTCTGATAAACACATAGAACAAATATTGGATGAAGTTTTTGATGTTTTTGGAGAGAAATTCAGATGACTTAGGAGTGAAGTAAAGGTAAATTCATGTTTACTTAAGAGATTTTTGGATGAATATGATACAGATGTTCAAACTTCAATCAGCTTTGATGGCTTAAATAATAGAGCAATAAGAGATGAACTAGGGAGAAAGCAAACAGAGAGACAAAGCATGCCTCAAATATAAGGTAAATATATATTTATATTTATTTTTATAAATATATTTTATTTATATAATTTAATATATATAAATAAATATATAAATTTAATATATAAATAATTAATATATAAATATTAATAATATTAATAATAATATTAATTAATATTAAATATATAAATAAATATATCATTTTTATTTAATATATAAAAATAAATAAATTTTATTTATATATATTTATTTTATAAATATATATATTTATATTTATTATCTTCTGCAACAAATGGAAGAAATAGAACAAACACAAAAAGACTAACCAAGCCTGAAACAGTTAGTAATGTCTGGAAGTTTGATTTAGGCTGAACGGAAAGTAAATTTTTTCATACCAAGAAAAAAAAGAAAGAAAGAAAAAGAGACACGAGACAGTTACACTCCTTGAAGCCAAGGTCAGTGTCCATTTTCTGTTCCAGAAAAAAAGATTTTAAAAATTTCCTCCATTGCTACCTAAGGCTAGAGCCCCCAGAAAGTGGCAGTTCTACCCAGAGACACAGAAAACAACAAATTTATAATTAGAACTCAGCCAAGTCCTACTCTGGAACTGCAATAGGTCTTCCATATTCCTAGTTTCATATTGGAGGTTACTTCCAAACTGCCCTTATGAGACCCTTCTTTGGCTAGGCAGGAACTTCAGTGGACCAGAAGGAGAAAACTACAAACTCTATGTCAGGGCATGTGGTGTGTGCTGGACCCAGAGAGAAAGAGGCAGAACTGGGATAAAAAAGACAAAGAAAGAACCTCCCTCACAAAATGAGTGTCTAATCAATATTTGACAAATGAAGAAATGCAATACTGAAAGACAATTAGTAAAATCTATTATCAGTATATTAATGTAGATATGCATTTAATTTTATAAAATAGAAATAAAAATAATGTAAAATCAGTATATTTAAGATATTAAAAAACATAAGGGCCTACTTTATACTCAAAGTTAACTCTACAACATAAAATATGAATGAATTCATAGGCGGGTGCTGAACAATGAGAACACATGGACAAAGGGAGGGGAGCACTACACACTGGGGTCCGTTGGGGGGAAATGGGGGAGGGGCGGGGGGTGGGGAAGTGGGAAGAGATAGCATGGGGAGAAATGACAGATACAGGTGAGGGGACGGAAGGCAGCAAACCACACTGCCATGTGTGTACCTATGCAACAATCTTGCATGTTCATCACATGTACCCTGAAACCTAAAATGCAATAAAATTAAAAAAAAAAAGAAAAAAAAAATGAATGAATTAAAGATCAATGTTTAGAAAAAAAGGGAAATCTTAAAAATGCAAAATCTAGAGTGTTTGAAATTAAAAATACCATATCCAAAACAAACTCTAGAAATTGCACTATTGAAAAATTCATGAATTTGAAAACAATAAAACATAAGGCATTAAAAATGAATCACAAAGAGAAAAAAAATCAATAGCAACCCAAACCCAAAATTGATATAAAAGACATACTAAAGATTAGAATAGAAATAACTGGGTGCAGTGGCTCATGCCTGTGATCCCAGCACTTTGGGAGGCCAAGGCAAGTGGATCACTTGAGATAAGGAGTTTGAGACCAGGATGGCCAACATGGCAAAATTCCATCTGTACTAAACACATACATACATACATACACACACACAAACACACACACACCTGGGCATAGTGGCATGCACTTGTAATCCTAGCTACTTGGGAGGCTGAGGCAAAAGAATCACTTGAACCCAGGAGGCAAAGAACTTATTGAGCCAAGATCATGCAACTGGGCTCCAGCCTGGGTGAGAGCAAGACTCTGACTCAAAAAAATATATAAAAAGATTAGAGCAAAAATAAATGAAGTTGCAATGAAAAAATACTGAAAATCAATGAAATGAAGTTTTTTAAAAAAATAAAATAAAATGGACAAATCTTTAATGAAACTACAAAAAAAATCAGAGAGGGAAAGGAAACGTTACAACTGATTCTACAGAAATTCAGGAGTCATTAGACACTGCCATGAACAGCTATATGCCAAAAATTAGATATTATCCAAGAACCAGACAAACACACATCAAAAGAAGAAAACTACAGGCCAATATCCCTGATGAATATTGATACAAAAATTCTCAACAAAATAGAAAACCAAATTCAACAACACATTAGAAAGTTAATTGTGCATGACCAAGTAGAATTTGTCCCTGTGATGCAGGGATAGTTCAGCATATACAAATCAATCAATGTAATGTAACACATCAACAGAATTAAGGACAAAACTATATAATCATTATAATTGATGCTGAAATAAAACATTTGATAAAATTTAACATCCCTACAGGATAAAAATGCTCAAAAAACTGGGTTTAGAGGAAACATACTTCAACACACAAAAAAGTCCACATATGACATTCTCACAGCTATTAACATACCAGAGAAAAACTGAAAGTCTTTTCTCTACGATCAGTAACATGACAAGTATGCCCACTTTCACCAATGCTATTCAACATACTACTAGAGCAATCATACGAGACAAAAAAAGTAAAGGGAATCAAAGTTTGAAAGAAAAAAGTCAAATTATCCTTGTTTGAAGATGATTTCATCTTATATCTGGAAAAGCCTAAAGACTGCATCAGAAACTACTTGAACTAATAGACTAATTCGGTAAAGTTATAGGCTATGAAATTTATATACAAGAATCAGTAGCACTTCTATCTGCCAACAATGAACAATCTGAAAAACAAATAATTTAATACCATTTACAATAGTTAAAATAAAACTAAATACCCAGGAATAAACTTAGCTAAAGAAGTAAAAGATCTCTACAATGAAAACTTTAAAATATGGATGCAAGAAAATGAAAGGTACTTCATGTCAATGGATAGGAAAACTTGTTAAAATATCCATATTACTAAGAACAATTTACAGAGTCAATGTAATCCCTATCAAAATACCAGTGATATTCTTCACAAAAAATAATAATTCCAAAATTTATATGGAACCAGAAAAGGCCCAGAATAGCCAAAGTCATCCTTAGCAAAAAGAACAAAACTGAAAGAATTACATTATATGATTTCAAATCATACTACGGAGCCACAGTATGCAAAACAGCATGGTACTAGCATAAAAACAGACTCATAGGCCAATGAAACAGAGTAGAGAACATAAACATAAATCCATATATCTGCAGTGAACTCATTTTTTTTTTTTTTTTTTTTTTTTTTTGAGACAGAGTTTTGCTCTTGTTACCCAGGCTGGAATGCAATGGCGCGATCTCGGCTCACCGCAATCTCCGCCTCCTGGTTCAGGCAATTCTCCTGCCTCAGCCTCCTGAGTAGCTGGGATTACAAGCACGCACCACCATGCCCAGCTAATTTTTTGTATGTTTAGTAGAGACGGGGTTTCACCATGTTGATCAGGATGGTCTCGATCTCTTGACCTCGTGATCCACCCACCTTGGCCTCCCAAAGTGCTGGGATCACAGGCTCGAGCCACTGCGCCTGGCCAGTGAACTCATTTTTAACAAAGATGCTAAGAAAATAAATGGAGGAAAGAACAGTTTCTTCAGTAAATGCTGTTGAGAAAACTAGATGTCTATACACAGAAGAATTAAACTCTCATCATATACAAAAATCAAATCAAAATTGATTAAATGTTTAAATCTGTTTATGTGGTGAATTACGTTTATGGACTTGCGAATGTTGAACCAGCCTTGCATCCCTGGGATGAATCCTACTTGATCATGGTGGATGAGCTTTTTGATATGCCGTGCAATTGGCTTGCCAGTATTTTATTGAAGATTTTTGCATCTATGTTCATCATGGATATTGGCCTGAAGTTTTCTTTTCTTGTTGAGTCTCTGCCGGGTTTTGGTATCAGGATGATGTTTGTCTCATAAAATGATTTGGGAAGGATTCCCTCTTTTTGGATTATCTGGAATAGTTTCAGAAAGAATGGTAGCAGCTCCTCTTTGTATGTCTGGTAGAATTTGGCTGTGAACCCATCTGGACCTGGGCTTTTTTTGGGTGGTAAGCTCATTATTGCTGCCTCAACTTCAGACCTTGTTATTGGTCTATTCAGGGTTTCGGCTTCTTCCGGGTTTAGGCTTGGGAGGAGGATGCAGGTGTTCAGGAATTTATCCACTTCTTCCAGGTTTACTAGTTTATGTGCATAGAGTTGTTTGTAATCATCTCTGATGATGGTTTGGATTTCTGTGGAACCTGTGGTGATATCTCCTTTATTATTTTTTATTGCATCAATTTGGTTATTCTCACTTTTCTTTTTTATTAATCTGGCTAGTGGTCTATTTTGTTGATCTTTTCGAAAAACCAGCTCCTGGATTTATTAATGTTTTGAAGAGTTTTTTTTGTGTCTCTATTTCCTTCAGTTCTGCTCTGATCTTGGTTATTTCCTGTCTTCTGCTAGGTTTTGAGTTGTTTTGATCTTGCTCCTCTAACTCTTTCAATTTTGATGATAGGGTGTCAATTTTAGATCTCTCCTTTCTTCTCATGCGGGCACTTATTGCTATATATTTTCCTCTAGAGACTACTTTAAATGTGTCCCAGAGATTCTGGTATGTTTTGATTGTGGAAGACAGTGTGGTGATTCCTCAATGACCCAAAAATAGAAATCCCATTTGACCCAGCAATCCCATTACTGGGTATATATCCAAAGGATTATAAATCATTCTACTATAAGGACACATGCACACAAATGTTCATTGCAGCACTGCTCACAATAGCAAAGACCTGGAACCAACCCAAATGCCCATCAATGACAGACTGGATAGGGAAAATGTGGTACATATACACCATGGAATATTACGCAGCCATCAAAAATGATGAGTATGCATCCTTTGTAGGGACATGGATGAACCTGGAAACCATCATTCTCAGCAAACTGACACTAGAGCAGAAAATCAAACACCACATGCTCTCACTCATAGGTGGGTGTTGAACAATGAGAACACATGGATACAGGGAGGGGAGCACTACACACTTGGGTCCGTTGGGGGGAAATGGGGGAGGGATAGGGAGGTGGGGAGGTGGGAAGAGATAGCATGGGGAGAAATGACAGATACAGGTGAGGGGAAGGAAGGCAGCAAACCACACTGCCATGTGTGTACCTATGCAACAATCTTACATGTTCTTCACATGTACCCCCAAACCTAAAATGCAATAAAAAAGAAAGGTTTAAATCTAAGACCTGAACGTATAAAATAACTGAAAGAAAACATTAGAGAACATTCCTCAGGACATTGGTTGGGCAAAGATTTCTTGAATAGTATACCACAAGCACAAGCAACCAAAGCAAAAATGGACAAATCAGATCACATCAAGTCAAGAAGCTTCTAAGCAGCAAAGGAAATGGTAAACAAGATGAAGAGACAACACCCAGAATATGAGAAAGCATTTGCAAACTATTCATCTGACAAGGAATTAATAACTGGAATATACAAGGAGCTCAAACTATTCTACAGGAACAAGAAATCTAATAATCTAATTAAAAATGGTCAAAAGATCTGAATAAACATTTCTCAAATAAAAAACCATACAAACAGCAACCAGGTATATGAAAATTTTCTCAAGATGACTGATCATCAGAGAAACACAAATAAGTACTACAACAAGCAATAACAAACGCTGGCGAGGATGTGGAGGCAAGAGAACACTCACACACTGTTGGTGGGAATGAAAATGCCTGTAACCTCTATGGAATACAGTTTGGAGCTTCCTCAAAAAAAACTAAAAGTTGAGGTACCATATGTTCCAACAATTCCACTGCTAAGTACATACTCAAGAAAAAGGAAATCAGTTGATCAAAAAGACATCTGCACTCCCATGTTTATTGCTGCCACTATTCACAATAGCCAAGATTTGGAAGCAACCTCAGTGTCCATCGGCAGATGAATGGATGAAGAAAATGTAGTACATATACACGGTGGAGTCCTACTTGCCTAGCAAACAGTAAGATCTTGTCATTTGAGACAACATGGATAGAACAGCAGGTCATTATGGTAAGTGTAATAAGCCAGGCACAGAAAGACAAACTTTGTAGGTTCTCACTCATTTGTGGGAGCAACATATTAAAACAATTGAACTCATGAACATAGAGAGTAGAATTATGATTACCAGAGACTGGAAAGGGTAGTTTGTAGTGGGAAGTAGGAATGGTTACCGGGTACAAAAATATAGTTACATAGAATGAGTAAGATCTAGTGTTTGACAGCACGACAAGGTGACTACAGCCAACAATGATTTATTATTGTACATTTAAAAAATAAACTGTAAAAGTATGATTGAAATGTTTGTAACAGAAAGAAATAATAAATTCCTGAGGAAACGGATCTCCCATTGACCCTGATGTGATGATTATACATTGTATACACGTATCAAAACATCCCATGTACCCTGTAAATATATACAACTACTATGTACTCATAAAAATTAAAAAGAGGCCACGCATGGTGGTTCACACTTGTATTCCCAGAACTTTGAGATGCCAAGACGAGAGGATCATGAGGTCAGGAGTTCCAAACCAGCCTGACCAACATGGTGAAACCCCCATCTCTACTTAAAAATACAAAAATTAGCTGGGCATGGTGGTGCACATTTGTAATTCCAGCTCTTCAGGAGGCTGAGGCAGGAGAATCACTTGAACCCAGGAGGCAGAGGTTGCAGTGAGCTGAGATCTCACCACTGCACTCCAGCATGAGACTTCATCTTCCAAAAAAAAAAAAAAAAAAGAAGGTTATAAGGGTATTTGTCAACAGTAAGAAAAGTCAATTTTGAGGGAAGGAAATAAACAAAAGATGATCAAACTATCTTTGTTTAAATGTTTCCATCCTTCATATTCTTGTGCTGATAAAAATCTCTGTAGCTGAATGTTACGTCTTATGTGTCATTACAGTGGAAGTTACTACTCACTTCCTATTGCACATTCACACTAAGCATTTCAGCTTTTGGCTTACATCATATGCTACATGAAAATCTTTGAAAGGAGAGCTCTGGAAAATAGTAAGTAAAATCTAGTCTTTTGAAGACACAAATAACTTCAGTAAAATCTGAGTCCCCAGTGGCCAGTCTCTGCCTCGAGACACATTCAAAGGAAACATCTTTATCCAGAAAACATAACTTTCCACAGATGTGTAATTACTAATATTCTACTGTTCACCGGAACCCTTACCAATAACATAAACAGTCAATTAACATATATGTTTGTTATATATATTATCTACTGTATTCTTACAATAAGGTAAATGAGAGAAAAGAAAATGTTATTAAAGAAATCATAAAAAAGAGAAAATATACCTCCTGTTCATTAAGTGGAAGTGAATTATCATAAAAGTTTTCTTCCTTGTCATCTTTGCATTGAGTAGGCTGAGGAAGAGGAGGAAGTGGCAGAGCTGGTTCTGCTATCTCAGGGGTGGCAGAATCCAAAGAAGTGAGGAAGCTGGAAAGAAAGGTAGGAGAGGCAGATACACTCTGGGTAACTTTTACTGAAAAAATCTTACTGGAAAAATCTTCCTCCAAGTAAATCTGTGCAGTTCAAACCTGTGTCATTCAAGGATTAACTGTGCTAAATGTATTATAAAACCATAAGTGGTTTCTGTTTCATTTTAGGCTAGAGACTATCAATACATATTAGTAAATATCAATAAGCTTACTATACTTTTCTCTTCATATGTTTAGCTGCAAGTGTAGGCATGAGAGAGATAAACAGCCAACCAAGTTTATGCAGTTTTTTATAGTGGTGAGAAGAAAGGGGGTGGGAAATTTAATGATGCTTACAAAAGCATGAATCTAAGGAGGGATTATGGAATCTCAGCTGAGTAAGGAGAGAAATGAAGGTGGAAAGTCATTCATAATGCGTTGAATGGGTGGCAATTCTCATAGGTTGAAGATCTCAAGGAGATAGACAGGTTTACATGGGGACACCTGTTAGATAAAGGGAGGAGGAATTACCACGTTATGGGGTCAGAAAGTAGAACTCCAAGTGCAAATCCTGGGATTCATCTCATTCTCTTGACTATGAACTGCTTCAGATTTGCTCTCAACACTTTAGACTCTGACCTAAGAATTTGGTGCCCAATTTTTCATTGTTACTGTTGTTTCAGAGTGTTTAGCTGTGCATATACACATGCACAGAATTTGGTCTAGTTCATTTTGAAAGGCATGGACTTATTTATAAGAGATATTCAGGACTCACAGAATTGCTGCACAGATAGAAATCTTGCAGACTTTTTTTTTTTTTTTTTTTTTTTTTTTGAGATGGAGCTTCGCTCTTATTACCCAGGATGGAGTGCAATGGCGTGATTTCAGCTCACCGCAACCTCTGCCTCCTGTGTTCAAGCAATTCTTCTGCCTCAGCCTCCCGAGTAGCTGGGACTACAGGGGCACGCCACCATGCTGAGCTAATTTTTGTATTTTTAGTAGAGATGGATTTCACCATGTTGACCAGGATGGTCTTAATCTCTTGACCTTGTGATCCACCTGCCTCAGCCTCCCAAAGTGCTGGGATTATAGGTGTAAGCCACTGCATGCGGTCAGGCTAAATTTTTAAGATCAAGGATTACACCAAAATACTCTGGCAAAGATGCAGACACAGCCAAGCTACAAGCCTCAAATAATGCCACTGTCAGGGAGCTGCCACCACCACCCCCAGTACCTGGATCAGCAAATGGCATGTGCCCGTTTCCTCAGATTGTTTCTTACCCAAAGCCTACTGTGTGTGCACTGATTGGTGGAAATTAAATGACATGTTTTCTCTCCACAGCCATAGGAAGCTGGGATGTGTGGGGATTTGTGATTCTGTGATAGACTTGACAACATGGAAGCTACCAATGTGTGAGTAGGTGTGCAGAGGACTTCTGGAAGACTTTAAAAAGGGCAACAAGAAAAGCTTAAGTTACTTATTCCAATAACAAAATGTCTTGTTTTCCATGTTGTTTAAAGACATTTCTAAGTTTGTCTTTATCATATTGTACATTTATCTATGCAGTACTAAATATAGAAGAGTGTTCAGTAATTATAAGCGTGTGACAATGAGCTTGTAAAAAAGGACAGGAGAGACAGGAGAGACCCAGTCATTCTGCCTATACAGACTATGTATGTGTATTTTTTAGAAAAGTGATTACTTTCCCGGAATACTTTCCAAACCGTATTCTAAATGACAAATGCCAAGTTGGTTCATAATTTCTGTAGTTGAAAATATTTCAGATTGAAACACATGGAAATGTCCCGGCATGCTTGCTGTGAGAGAATCATTAGACTCCAGAAAGCATGAGACTAACTCATGACACTAATCTAGAAAAAAATACAAGTTTCAAATTAGAAAGCCAAGCCACCATGTGGAGAGAGGTTTGAAGTCTTTAAATTTTATCATTATTTCTTTTTGCCTCACTTACCAAATGCCTCAGGTGAGTGCATATTTTTAGCTTAAACTTACACCATAATCACCTCAATTCTGGATCACATTGCCACTGTATAACTTTTAATATATTACCAAAGGGAAGCTGGAGAAACACTTCTGGTAAAACATTTGTTTACGTGAGAGAGAGAAACCCTGTAATTTTCAGCAAAACGATTACATAAAGACCTACCTATAATTTTATTTAATTGTAGCTTTTTATTTCATTTTGTCAACCTAGATTTTTTTTCACCCTTGTCTCAAAAGAAAGACATTAAAACTATGTTCAAAGCAAAGTTTTCAAGGATACTTACATACTTAACTGTTCTCAATTTGTGTCTAAGATTGCAGCATTTTAAACAAGTAGCAGAGAATTTAAAACTCTTTACAGCAATATTTTCCATAGGTATGGGTACTGAGAGATCTCATTTCAAATATTGTGAACATAAAAGTATTAATCATGAGTTACATATAAATAAAATTAAGAAGATTGTACATTAATTATGAATAATAGGCTATATGGCAATGAATGCAAATATAACCTTATAAATTACCATCAACATATAATCCACAATATGTTAAAAGTCCACATTACTGCAAATGGGAAGATTTTCTAAGCTGCATAATATTTCATTGTACATATATATCACATTTTCTTTATCCATTATAATCACCTGCTGATGGATATTTAGGTTATTTCCATATGTTAACTCTTGTGGATAATGCTGCAATATAAATGAGGGTGCAGATATCTCTTTAGGATCCTTGTTTCAATTCATTTGGATCTATACCCAGAAGTGGAATTGCTGACGCATATGGTAGTTCTGTTTTTATTTTTTGATGACCTCCACATTGTTTCCCAAAGCAACTGTACCATTTTACACTGTCACTAATAGTGTATAAGGGTTCCAGTTTTTCTACATCCTCACCAATATGTGTTATCTTTTGTTTTTTGATAATAAGTGAAATTAGCCAGTCTCACAAAGACAGTTCCTGTGTGATTTCACTTATAGGAGGTTATCAAGTGAAATGTGGAGGTAGAGAACAGAATGGTGGTTGCCTGAGGGTGGGAGAGTGCAATGGAGGGTTCTTCATCAGATGTAAAGTGTTACTTTTGCAAGATAAATAAGTGCAGAAATCTGCACAGTGTAGTGCCTCACACTAACACCGTGGTATTGTGCACTTAAATAGTATGTATAGAGCATAGATCTCAAACAAATTATTCTTATCACAGAAAAAAAGGACACAAGGAAACCGTTGGATGTGATGCATTTACATTCATTACCTTGGTTGTGTGGAAAGTATCATGGGTGTATTCATATATCCAAACTCATCTGTTTGTGTACATTAAATGAGCATATCAATTGTACCTCCATAAGCTGTTTAAAAAATCCATTATGAAACTTTTCTTCGTTGTTGCTACATAAAGGAAATGTAATGCTGATTATTAAGTCAGTTTTCCTGAGTTTAAATCCAGCTCTACTGATGCTACTCTCACATTGTTGTGATGCTTAAATAAGAAAATGCATGTAAAGGACAGAAACCAGTGGCTGGCACATTTCTGACTCCCTGTACAGGTTAGATTTTTAAAATAAGCATCCACCCTTTAGAAATATTTTTAATGACTTACAGACAAATTATTTCATTTATATGTTTTGTTCCTGGTAGACATAAAACTATATCTTCAGTGTATATTCAGTTAACACATCAACATTCTATTAATACTACTCAAAAATTCTAGAGCTTTACCTGAAGTTTATTTATTCACCTAGATGAGTGGCTGGTACCCTTTTTCTGCATAGGGCTAATGAGTTAAGATTTTAGTATTTGCAGGTCATACAGTTTCTGTCACAATGACTCAACTCTGTCATTAAAGTGCAAAAGCAGCCCTAGATAATACTGAAACAAACAGGTGTAGCTGCAATCTCATGACACTTTATGGACAAAAACAAGAGCAAGCCACATCTGGCCTATGCATGTAGATGACTGAACCCTGATCTAAATATTTGATAAAATAAAAATAGAATGCTCAAATATATCAACCCTATTTAAACTTTTCTAAGAAAAATAAATTCAGTGAAGCTCTTTGAGTAGCATGATTGTACTCTGAGTATATATATCTAAACCCTAAATTCGCATTAAATATAACAAATATAGGCAGTAGTCAGAAAACTGTTTTGTGTTAACAAACACAAGAAGAGCTTTTAGAGTTTACAAGACCAGAGAAACATACCTGGTTCAACAGTTAAAAATTGGAAGTAATGCAAGTTGTTACACTCATATGTTTCTCTCTACTTACCATCTGAAGATCAAACACAGTATATGTGTTATTTTAAAAATACCATTAATGAATTATTAATTGCATATTTATAACTGCTAAGATGTTATGATAGAAAATCCTAATTGTCAAGTATAATGCTTTCTAAAATAAAAAGCAGCTAAATCTATCCAATTAGAGCCTGACTTAACAGAACTCTGTCCATAACCACAGTCAATGGAGTAGTGACCTTCCTCAAAAGGTCATTGCATTAATGGTACCTTTCATGTGGGATGATGGCAAATTTGTGCCGTTTTTGAAAATAATAAGTGAACGAGAAATTAAAACCATTGTAGAAAAATCTGAATGTCGACAATACAAAATAAAAGATATATCATTTTGATTTTTTAAAACTGTGTTTTGTTTCAGGCCAAATTCTTGAAGTTATTGCCCAAACTTTCCACTGAATTTTATGAAGTGGGCCTAAGTGTGTAAGGAAAATAAATAACTGGAAGGCTGGCTACTATGCAGGTTTTGGTTTTCAATTCCTGGGGCCCAGCACTGTCCCAATTACCCACATGTAGAAAACACCAACCCTGTGTAGAGCATGGCAAGAGAAGAAGGCATAGACCACACTTCCCAGAACATCACTGCACATTCCCCTGTAGGCTGTTTCTTCTGCACAGTAGAGCCCAAAGCACAGAAAATATCTCTGAGGAATTTTCAAAGGGTTTAATCCTCCTGTGCATCCACCAGCAAATACCTAGGCCTCAAGGAAGAGATTCGATTTCCCAAGCTTTTTCTGTCTGCACCAGAAAGGTTGATTATTATGCAGAGGGAGGACACACAGCCCCAGGTCCTAAATAGACAGCTCCCCTGGCTTCTGCTAGGAAGGACTGATTTCAGCCTTCATTATGAGAACACATTCCTTCTCACCATTGCTCTCATTCTGAATTCCAACCCCCAACAGATGTCTGTGCATTGAAGATTGGTGTCTACCTCTCTGTGATTTCCATACCAGGGCCGATTCTACCGCTCAGTAACTTCTGAATTGTTTAAGGGCTGCTTCTAGACCCCTACCCAAGTCTTTCACTTTAATAGGATACAACTAGGAGTTTACTACACCCCCTCCCTCCTCATGGTGACTCCTTGGCACTTTCTATATAACTCTTCTATGACCCCTACCTAACAGCTTCTCTCTCCTCTAGTTAACCCTTCAATCCAAAGCAGCTCTAGAGCTGAAGACACCTGTGTTTCTATTTTCTGTTCAAGCAGTAGAGAAATATCAAATCCTAGACAGACCTACAGGTAGATATAGAGATGGACAGAGATAGAAATATATAAAGAAATTACTTCAAATCTATTATCTAATCTACTTCATATTTATGAAACACAAGAGAAAAAGAGGGAGAGAAATAATTACTTCATTGCAGATGACAGTAATGGAGATCCAAGGATATTTGTCAACAATTCCACACAAAACTGAGTAAAAGATTTTTTGGGGTAATTTTCTAGTCATTGTTTATTTATACATTTAATGAGTACATATTATATTGCTATCCAAATATGTTTTATATTCTATATTTTTGCATAGTTTTCCTGTTTGCTGTTGACTCTTTTATCTTATAGACATCTCTAATCCTTTAATCCCACCTCTAGTCACAGGCATTAACTAGCAATTTGTGTATTCTTCACATTGCTTTCCAAGCACAAACAATGTACACAATTAATATGTATGTAAAAGAATGTTTGTCTGTATATTAAAAGTGGGATTATGTGGTTTCTACTTTTCTAGTTCTCAAAATTCTTGAGCTTACTCGCGTAATACAGCTCACATGAAATCTTACTTCACGTGAAATCACCAAATGTTTTACTATCTGAGTCCTCTAGTTCTTAAGTATCAATATATCAGGAAACTACGTTCTGATCATTTACAATGTTTTAATTCTGTATGTAAATTTGTATCGCAGGAATAATTTTAACCAAAAATAAAGAAAGAAAAAAGAAAAGAATATCATCTTTCCTCCTTAGAAAATAAAATATCAAATTACAAAATAACCCAGGTCCCTGCCACCACCACACACACAGAGAATTAGGAAATTTTAAGAAATTTTTGTCTTAATATTATATATTTGCAGTTGGACAAAATATACTTAATTCCAATAACATTATAATTCATGTTATAGACAGGAAATAAAAACCTAATTTTTTGTAATTTAACTCACTAATCTCAAACTGTAGTCTATAAACCACAGCTGGTCCACAATCTCTTACCTGTCTGCCATAACTTAGGTACAGAAGTTGACAGCATTGCAAAGTATTTCTGGTACTTTGGAGACAGATTTCATGGCTGCTGAGTCAAAAAAACAAGATACTGGCTTGTATTTTATATGTCTTTTTTCCTCCAACTATATCGAGGTATAATTGACAATAATTTTATTATATGTTTAAGACACACAAGATGTCTTGATATGCATATACATTGTGAAAGAATTATAATAAATCTATTAACGTACTCACCATCTCGCATAGTTAAGCTTTTTCTTTTTTATGGTAAGAATATTTAATATCTGCTGTCTTTGCAAATTTTATGTATACAATACACCATTATGATCTATATTTACCATGTTGTACATTAAATATCCAGAATTTACTCATCTTATTTTTCCCTTTGACAAACATCTCCTCATTCTCATTTCTCCTCATCCACAAATCTTGGTAATCAGCGTCCTACTCTCTGTTTCTATAAATTCAACTTTTTTAGAATCCACATAAAATCAAGATCACGCAGTATTTGTCTTTTCATGTTTGGCTTATTTTACTCAGCATAATTCTACAGGTTTATTCCTGTTGTTGCAGATTGCAGGATTTCTTTCATTTTTATGTTGAAAATAAAAATATTTTCAATGTAAAAAAGTTGAAAAATATTCCACTGTGTGTGTGTATGTGTGTATATCACATTTTTTAAATCCATTCATCTATTGATGAGCATATAGGTTGTTTCCATATCTTGGTTATTGTAAATAATGCTGCAGTGAACATGGGAGTGCAGAAATCTCTTTGAGATAAGTGATCTTATTTCCTTCGGATATATATCCAGATGTGGAATTGCGGTAGTCTTATTTTTTAATTTTCTGAAGACTCTCTATTCTATATTCCATGATGACTGTATTAGTTTGCATTCCCTCATTTGTCTTTATTATTTTATTTCTGGTCTGTGGCAGATTAGGAAAAGGCGCACACGCATGCACACACACACACTCTCTCTCTCTCTCTCTCTCTCTCTCTCTCTCTCTCCCTTGCCCTGCAAATTCTGAGAAGCAGAGCTCTATGGCAATAGTCATCAGTCTTCACATTATACATTTAAAACATCTGTTACACGCTTGTAAAACAGTAAGTATTGGATATTTACTCTAAGTGTCCAGTACATGCTGAGTATCATGGAAATGCATACAAAGTGATAAGACATGTCTACACTCTGGTTGGGCAAGGAGAACAGAGGTAGAGGAAACTATGAGGAAACTCAGATGCCTTGCAATGAAGACCTAATGGTGGGCTCTAGATGAGCCTTCATCATCAGAAGCAGCTGCAAATTCTCTTAACACTTTCTTATACTATCTCAAGCTAACCAAGGGCACAAAAATTTGATATTCAGCATGCCCCCCTTTTTTAAAATCTAAGCAACTGTTCAAAGAGACATTGAGAACACTGGCATTTCAGTAAAATCCTTGATACTTTTGAATCCAGTTTTACTTTATTTCTGTACCAAGTCTTTTTGCAGCAGTCAGAGAAAACAAGAGCAGAAGAGTCCCAAATCATTTACAACAGTCAAACAAATAAAATGTACCTTTGGACTCTCACTGCACCTCATAAGTGACTTCACACTTCACCTCATAAAATAATGAAAAAGGAAAAGAAAATCCTCATTTTGACAGCAATTTGGATTCAGTAAGACTGTATTAAACCAATTACTTTAAGACAAAAACATCTTTTTTAGTCTACAAAAGACAAGAACTGACAGATCCAAGGAGGAAAGGGAAATGTACTTATTGTTTATGCTTCACACCTCACAGCATTATCCTCAAGCCAGTCTCTCTCTCTCTCTCTCTCTCTCTCTCTCACACACACACACACACACACACACACACACACACAATTGACTTTTTTAATCTATAAAAAAGCATAAACTCCATAAATCAATCAAGTACCCATTGTTATTTAGCTACTTTGAGGCTTTTTTGGACATTACCAAATAGTAGCAGGAATGTTCAAAATCAATGTGACATTAAAAAAAAATTCCTAACAGTCAGCATTCTTCTTATTACAGGAATCAAAAGAAACCCATGTAAGAAATATAAGATTTGACAGTTCCCGTAAACATGCATGATATTATTTTAATTATTTTACTCTCATTCTTTCACTAAAATATGTTCCTAGAAAAGTTTAAAGTATATATTTAGCAAAAGAAAAAGGGCTTAATTGTACACTCCTATGTTCAATTTATTATGAATTTAGGTCTACGTGGCTTAAGAAGAGAGGATTTTCTTTTCTAGTTTCTTTCGTTCTTATTCACTTTCAACAGTAGAGTTGTAAATTTAAAATTTAAATGACCTAAGTATTAACTAATAAATACTGTACAGACCTTGACTTTAATTCAAATGCTATAATTCTGACATCAGTCAAACAGGAATCATGGTGGATGCACTATTATTGGAGGCATGGTAAATGTTTCAAAAAATTGCAAGACAATGATGTCTGACCAATTGTAAAGCTAAGTCACTCCTAGTGTATTAATTCCAGAATTTCACAGTTAAAATTCCTTAACCATTTTGTTATAGTATACATTATCCTAACTGATAAATTCATAATTGATTAACTTACCCATCATCAATTTATAAATTTTAAATTATAATATTAGGTTGAATCAAAAATAATTGTGCTTTTTGCCATTTCTTTTAGTGGCAAAAACTGCAATTACTTTTGGACCAAGCAATACAAACTTTCTTTGATACTTAGGTATCTTTTTAGAATAAGAAAGATCAAACAGGTCAAAGGATTTTGCCAACAAAGTAATTTGACCATTTACATAAAAAATACCCTAATCAGGGAAACATTTCTAAAGCCTTTCTTGATTCCCTTCCTATTCCTCAGTATCCCAAATGTGAGCCTTGCTGTCATCATCAATAAGCTATGGGCATCCCGATTTATCAGTATGTCCCTAGTACTGTGTACAAAGCCTCATTAGTAGACAGTAGACATTACATAAACACATGTCTATGGACAAATTTATTCAAGCTATTTGGACTTGAATAAAAAGACGAAATCTTTCTAACTATCAAGAAAACAGAATCCCACTGTCCTTTGGAGGTTTAGCTGAGGCCAACACATGATAAAGTTGTCATTAAAGAATTCAAGGAAAATAATACAAGGGTGAGAATGATCAAGACAAAGGTAATGTGATTTCCATTAGAGACGCAACCACTCTAGACATATGAATGCTTCCAACCTTCTGAGTAACAAGTCAATACAACTATCTTCTAGTAAAACTGGGAATGCTTACAGAGCTGGGGTAAAAGGCACTCATCAATGACTCATTTTGGGGAAGAATTTGTAAACTCCCAGATAAAGGGCAAGAGATTGCCAGGATGGTATCCCTAACAAGCTCAACACGCCGCATTATGGAGATGGCCCTGAGTTGCAGACACTTGTCACTTATGTACTCTGGACTGTGTAAGAACTGTGTTCCCAGTCCACAGCCAACAAAAGTCCTCTGTGGTCCATTGGAACCACCACTAGTACCAGCACCATCACCAGAAACAGATTCAAAAGCTAGCAAATAAAACACCTGTTTTCATCACCTGTATTAAAAACTGTAAGTCCTGTCTAGAATGGAATTTTAAAACAAATGAAGATTGCATTCAGCACCCTGTCCATCCTCTTCCCATTCCCCTCCCGTACACCTACCAGTAAAATCATGGTCGTCACTCAGCCCAACAGTCCTCTGACTACACCATTTCTGAGCACAATTTACTGCAGATAGCACGTTTAGCTTGAAGTCTTTCCTTCTACCCCAGCTTAGCTACCACTATTGTCAGAATCCCATGTCCAGCACTCCAGGAAGGTGACATCAGGTGCAAATAAGGTGATATACCATGACTATTTGTTAAAATAGCATGAACTAGAATAAGGCTCAGAAATACACAAAGGTATATAATAGGTAAATCAATGACTGTTATATATGTTTATTGGTATGATGATAAAAAGGATACGCATTCTAATAAAGGAGGCTTGTATTTGGCAAGTGTGTTCCAATATACTCATTGATGATACTGTGATGGTGAGTGATGTCTATAAATATACATGGAAATACATTAATTTGTGCTAAAATAAACATTTTATTCTGAAATATTCTAAAAATATTGAAATAAAAATATTTCATTTATTAAATATCACAATGTAAGATCTAGTCTCCATAATCCAGGGTGTATTTAGAATGAATTATATAATTATTCAGTATTAGATGTGGTAGTGATGGCTCAAGAGAAAATAAGATTTTTAGTAAGGAAAATGATTAGTTCAGAAAATAAGTCAACTATAGCAAGAAACTAATCAAGAATCCATTATGTTTGGTTCCTATAAACAGTGCCTGAATATCTAGTCTGAATTAGGTCAAAATCACTTTAATTGAACTACTGCTTTTCATTTCAAAGCACTATCCATAATTTAATCTCAAATTCTGTGTCTTTATTCAATTACCAGAGTGGGGGATTCCTTGGGAAATTCAGAGGTATGCTTCAAAGTGGGATTGAGATTTGAACAAGCCTATTAGGTATCTTTGTCTCACTTTCTACATAACATATTTAATCAAAAATTTAGAGTCATCATGGTTCATGTGAAAGTCAACAAGACTTAGCATGTTTGAATGGAATGACTAAGGGACTACATAACATATTTAATCAAAAATTTAGAGTCATCATGGTTCATGTGAAAGTCAACAAGACTTAGCATGTTTGAATGGAATGACTAAGGGAAATAAAGATAGGAAAACATTAAGTGTATTGGGGAACAGAAAAACATGGGCAATGAAGAGACACACAAGGATAGGGGAAAAGAGGTATGAAATTTATACCTTAAGTCAACAAAAAGTTTTAAAATTTCAACTATATGGAGTTAACATTGATATAACTTTTAAAAATCCTTTTGCAGTAGGAATAAGCAAAAACATGCTATTTTAGTTAAATTCTAGCTTTCTGCACTGAGCTCACATGCTGTACTTACAGCCATTTTCAAACCAAAACCTGTCTTCCTCTAAAGAAACCTGGGAAATTGAGGTAATATTCTACAAGTGTCATCAGTGCTGTTCCCGCAAATATTCTCTCTCTCTTCTTTTAAGTAGATGGAAAGATTGTACTCTTCAAACCTGAGGTATGCTCATGCAACTTCTGTGGGTTGATTAAAAGTGGCAAATGACACACCTATGACATATACTTACTCTACGGAAATTTAAGAACCTGTGTGAGCTTTTATTATGTTCTTTGCTCTCCCTAGGTATTAAGGAAATTTCAGATACAGCTAGATCCTAGAGTGTGAATACAGCATAGAACATTCTCCTAGCCAACTCAGACTGATATGCAGCATGAGTGATAAATAAAATATTACTGCTTTAAATGACTACCATCCTGGTCTCAATTGTTACAACATCCTAGCCTACCTCTTCTGCCTGATACATTCAGAGCATCAACATTCCAAGTTGGCAAAGATAGATTATGGTGCCTATGTAAAAGAATCGGCTCTAGGTAACTTAAAGTTTATTAGAAGTTCATACGCCGTAAAAACATACAGCTTTCAGGCTATCCTTCCCATCTCTAAGATATTGGTCATTTTATTCTTCCTGGCATAATTTTTCTGATGATTATGTGATCTATTATATCCTGATGATAAAATAATCTATTTTATGTAAATGGTGAGGAGAAAATAGCAGTTAATACATTTTAATAATTTTCTGTCCTTTTGTATAATCATACCAGTCCTCAAAGCCTTTGACTTTGTTCGACCATTTATTAAAAATTAGGTATTAAAGAGTAATATTAAAATGTCATGTTATTAGCAGTATTAATCAACTTGTAGCCTATTTGGGGGAGTAGAATGAGACTGAATGATATTTATGAGCTATATTTTAAGTACAGATTTCACAATCTAAGTGTTACATAGACCTACTGGAGCAATAAAATAGATCACTATTCATACTGAAATTGTGGGCCTAATACATAAAACAAGAACCAACTGGCCAGAAATTTCTTTCTTAACATAAAGACCTTTTAGACTTGTGAATAGTTCAGACTCAATTTTTTATTTTGTTTTTGTTTCAGTTAACTACCACTGGGATATGTGTGCTCATTACTGGATACTTGACGTGTTTCTCTTAATACTCTGTAGCCACTCTATGTGAGTGTCAGTCAGGAAAAACTAGGTTAGAACTTGGCAAAAACCAAAACGAAACAAAAAAAGAAAACATCTAAATCTTGGTGATTCTCTGACAAAACCCATGAATAAACGTGCTTTCACAGTAAAAATGCAGTGTCTACATATTCATAATAACAACATTAAATATCATATGAAGACTAAAACTGGGCAAAATTATCATTACAATATAGCTTCAAAACAGCATAACATGAAAGAATGTAGAAATTTATGTCTTTTCAATCACCTTCTTATATAGATTAGCTCAATTCCTGCTGGTTCTGCTAATGTGTATAAGCCTATTTTAAACTAGAGTTCTAGCTGGAATAATCTCATGATTCTTATTGGTCTCATATATCCTCTATAGCTCTAGTTAGAATGACCTTGTGGCTCTTAAATTATTTTTTTAATATAAAAATTTCAGCAAAAGTGTTCTAGGCTATGACACATTAAGTACTAAAATAAAATCAAAGATTAGGTTCACTAAAATAATAAACTATTGACAAAAATGTATCAGTCATTTTGTTAAAAACTTAGCCAATAATTAGTTTGATAAACTATTTTACTAACTAGTAATTGAATTGATCGAATTTACCAGATGCTTTGACACCATACATACCTCCTTTAACTGATGGTATGGAAAAGAATTCCAAGATCATAATTCACTTGAACTATTTCCCAAACAAATTTAGTGTATATCACATTATCATGACTTTATTACTTACAATGTCTTTGATGGCATACTTATTTTCTAGAAAGTTTATGGGAAATCCATTATTAAATTTGGCCACATATTTTAAAAATAAGCAATGTTCTTAGATCAAAGGAAGAAATGTTGCTTTAAAGAATAATTTAAGGACAGTGTATATTTTGTTCTTTCAGTTGTTTCTAAATAGCTGATCAGAGATTTATACAGAATGCTCAAGAATTCATTTTCATATAAATTGCACCAAAGTACCTCAGCAGATCTTAAAATATCACATCTACCAGACCCGTATCCTCACCCTGCTGGTACAGCATGCAGCACGAAACCAATAACACTGGCCACTAAGGTTGCCATATTTGGGACATACTTATGCTAGGGAAAGAAACTATATAGTAGTGTTCATCTGAAATTTAACTGGGGGTTCTGTGTTTTGTCTAAAAACCTTGGTGACAATGTAGTTCCTTGAAATATAATCATGGTCAAGTTAAATAACTGTTAATATTTCTTCCGTTTTCTCTGCCTTAGGATGAATTATTCATTTGTGATGAGCAGTGTGCAAACAATAAAGCCAAATCCACATTTTTGACAATCCTGACAAACTGCTACTATATTAAAGAAATAAATTGCAAGTCCTCTGTTGCTCCCCTGCATGGCTCTCATTCCTATTTTTGAGGCACTTCAATCAACCTTGCAATTTTCACCAAGTAGTAAGATATTAAACATATATTTTATCTGCCCTGAAATGCATTGATTTTGAAACTGCGAGATCTTCTAATCTTTTTTTCCAGATAATGGTCAAACTGGCCCTTTGGGTTATAAATTAGGTTTTTCATGGCTAATATACTTCACATTGGCACATATCATACAAGCAAAAATTATGTCATCACAAGGCTCTGGTACAACATGAAGGGAGCATAAATGTCAGGATTGATGATGATGGCTGGGAGCCAGCTCATTAAAGGCAATGGTGTGAATAATATAACTATGTTGCTTTTCAAAGAACTGAATATGTATTATCCACCTATCAGTGTACCAAAGCAGCATCATAAACATAGATCTCTAACTGCAGCCCATTTAAATGATGAAAGGCTGCATATTAATCTATGAAATAGATTTTACCAGGGGGAAAAATTGTCCTCTCTATTTATGAAAGTTAAAAACATTGACTGCACAGAGAAGCACTTATCAGATAAGCATCCATGGTATGCAGATGTATTTTACTAATGCTTCCTGCTAAGATAAATAGTCTGTGGTCATGAAAGATGCTACCATAATTGCTAGAAATAAAAGAACTAAAAACAGCAACATGTAGTCAGCTTTTTGTAAAGCACAGGGAGTAAATATTTGAAATTATGAACCTCTGTGTTTTACACAGTTAATTCAAAAATCATTGATAAAACATAACAATAAATATATACGTATATATATATTACACCAAAAAAAATAACTGAGTGATTTTTTTTATACTTACTATTCTGTAAAGGTAAGTGAATATATCTTTTGGCAATAACTCCATGCTTGATTCACGTCCACCTTCATTTTCAGGATCCTCAGATCCCATGACTATTTTTAGTTTGTGGACATTATTTACATATGTCAATAATTTCCTATTCTTTGTATATCTAATGAGATAAAGCATTTGTAGTCTATATGCCTAACTTTAAAATATACCAAGACAATTCAGCAGATTCTTCCATAGTACACACCACTCAGGTATCTTTGAAGCAAAGTATCTTGTCTATTACAACAGCAATCCATGATCCAGAAGTCACAGGATTTTTTCTCCAAACATCTCTTATAGATATTTCTGGGCCCATCTCTTATCTGTTGGTATCCAATTTACATATTCCAGAGAAAAACGAAATTTCAAGTTAAGAAAAACACAAAATAACCACTTCTAATTCAGGGTAGGGGATGGGACTTTCAATATTCTCACATACATTGTCTCTCTGAATCCTACACAATGTTACAAGATCAGTTGTAAGTGTATTTTACAGATTGAGAAACTGAAGACGAAGATTACGTATGCTGTCTAAGATCCCCAAACTGAAACGTGGTAGATAACATATTTGAACCTAGGACTTCTCATTTTAGGTAGGTCCTTTTTCACAGGACCTCTGCTGACCCGTAGTGTGGCAGCAAGATGATACCCAGCAGGGTTCCGACTTCTGGGTAAGCTATGTCACTGGATCTTATTCTTAAAAGATCACTTAAACACATCCTTGTTTCCCAGACTTGCTGGATAACTTCTATGGTTTGAATGTATCCTCTCAAAAATCAGTTGTTGCCAATATGATAGCATTAAAAGGTGGGTTCTTTAAGAGATGAGTAGACCATGAGGGCTCTGCATAGAACACTGTTGACATATGACTCTGTCTTAGAAAAAGACTCCGTTTTACATTTCAAAAGGCTTCATACCGATAGGGGCCAGAGGTTCCCCTCATCAGCAGAGGCAGATCAGGGTGTCTCCCTTTATGATTAGCCCTTATCAGACAACTCATGGCCATGAAATGAGCAGGGCATCACCAGCTCAAGATGGCCATCCCGATCAACCCCATATTGCTGTCACTAGTGATCAGCACCTGGAGGGCATTCCTTTAAGACATTGCCAACAGTCTGAGTCAGGCCAGGATACTCTATTTGTTCACTATTCTCTTTTTGAACTGGTTCCTTAACCCCTTTCCTATCTCCTTTTCATTTGATGGTAAGTGTTACTATGTTTGGTATGAAATTTTAATCTGTAACATTTGCATACTGATTAAGTAAACTACTATGTATGATTTGCCATATTGACTAACTTGTGGAGTGACTTGAGCCTGTGTGTCCATGGCTGACAACTGAGTGAACAGATACTACAAAGGAGAATTATCTACTTGGTAACTTTATGAAGTTCATGATGTTTATGATTGAAATAACATCAATGACAGTCTGACCTTGAGAAACAAAACAAGTATACTGGTTATGCCTGACCTTGCAGTGCTCACAACAGACTCCTCCCTGCCAAATGATAATCATATCCTTACAAAAGAGGCTCCATGCTAGCTTGCCCTTTCTACCTTCTGCCAGGTGGGGACATAGTGTTCCTCCTCTCCAGAGGATGCAGCTAGGAGGTACAATCTTGGAAGCAGAGAGCAGCCATCATGAGGCACCAAACCTGCCAGAGCCTTGATCATGGATTTTCCAGCCTCCGCAACTGTAAAACTTAAATGTATGTACCTTAGATTACCTATTCTCAGGTATTCTGTCTTAGTGGCACAAAACAAACAAGTTCATACACCCAGACATGTAGTGTGAAATCCAGAAGTCAACTTTAATTCTAACCTCCCTTGACCAAACAATCAGTGCACTGTGCCAGTCTACCGTCCTAAACCTTCCTCAGATGCAGTTCTTTGTCCTGTCTTCACTGCCACTGCCTTTGTTCAGGTCTTTGTTCAAGCTCACCTGGACGACCACTCTAACACCTTCACGAGGCTTCCTAGCAACAAGCTTCCCCTTTGTCTACTTCCAGTTTAGTCTACATGGAAAACTTTTTCTAAAATGCATTCAAACCATGTCATCCATGTTATTCTCCTGCTTTAATTATTCCAATGTCACCTAAATTGACAATGAATCAAGTCAAAACTGCCTATAGGACATACATAAGTCTTTTTTCTTTTTCTTTTTTTTTTTTTTTTTGAGACGGAGTTTCACTCTTGTTACCCAGGCTGGAGTGCAATGGCGCGATCTCGGCTCACCGCAACCTCCGCCTCCTGGGTTCAGGCAATTCTCCTGCCTCAGCCTCCCAAGTAGCTGGGATTACAGGCACATGCCACCATGCCCAGCTAATGTTTTGTATTTTTAGTAGAGACGGGGTTTCACCATGTTGACCACGATGGTCTCGATCTCTTGACCTGGTGATCCACCCGCCTCGGCCTCCCAAAGTGTTGGGATTACAGGCTTGAGCCACCACGCCCGGCTTACATAAGTCTCTTAATGACCTAGCTATTTATTATATTCCTTTCCCACTAGGGGCCAAATGAACTCTACTTTGAAGTCCCACCAACTTGCTGATTACTCTATCATCCATCCATCTAACTATCTATCTATCATCTATCTATCAATCATCTATCTATCTATCTATCTATCTATCATCTATCTATCTAATTCTTATGATAGTCCTCCATATTGCCCCTTCTCCCTAGAACAGCCTTGACCTCTAGCTCTGACAAATAAAATGCTGCAAAAATACTGCTTCAAATAACATTTGCTTTATGCGTCACAACTTTTAAACAGGACTTTCTCTATTTCTCTCTCTTCTCTCTTTCCTTCTCCTCCCTTTCTCTCCCTCTTTCCTTCTCTGTGCGTGCGTGCGTGTTTCTGTGTCGCCAGAGGATTTTAAGTAGTTACACTACAGATAATCTTCCAACTACAAAATCCTTTTTTTTTTTTTTTTACAAACCCTTCCTTAGTTCCCTATTGCCTTTTGCCTTGAGGATAAGCATACCAACTTTTTAGAATGATATACAAGCCATAGCCCTTGTTTCCCTCTTCAACTTAAGCTCTTATTGTATATTCCCTTTCACTTGGATTTCACCAACTATCTGTATTTATTCAAACGTATCATCCTTATCAGTACTTGCTTGAATTTTCTGATGACTTTTTTATTGTTTGTGTAAATTTAAGGGGTATAAATGCAGTTTTTTTTTTACATTGATATATGGCATGCTGGTGAAATCTGGCCTTTTAACCATCACTCAAATAATGTGGAATTCTACCCACTAACTGATTTTTCATTTATCATCCCCCCCCACCCTTCTGAGTCTTCATTGTCTATTATTCCATATTCTATGTCATGTGTACACATTATTTAGCTCCCAATTATAAGTGAGAACATACAGTATGTGACTGTTTCTGAGTTGTTTCACTTAAGATAGTGGCCATCAGTTTCAACTATGTTGCTGCAGAAAACATGACCTCATGCTATTTTAAATAATAAGAACCACCTTCTTTAGTTGGTTAAAAAAATTAAAATCCAGTTCATTCACAACCTTTTCAATAAGTAATTTTTAGAATTTGATAGGGAAGGTTAAATAGCACCGTATTAGTCTTACCATGACAACTTACAACCAAAAATTCTCAACGGCTTACAGCAACTTCATTTCTCAATCCCTTTTATGAAAGCAGCTGAGGACTGGTTGCTAAACTCCTTCCATGTAACTTCTCATTCATTCTGGGAATCAGGCTGAAGGACAAAACCCTTTTTTGAACTTGTCCTTTCTGTGGCAATAGAAAAAAACCTAACAGCTGGTAGATTCATGCAATAGCGTTTACAGCTGCCCCTTGGCTTTGGGACTCATCACATCTAGTCACATACCATTGATCAAAGCAAACCCATGGATCAACTCAACATCAATAGGCAAGGATGAGTAATCCTTGTATTGGAAAGATGAGTGGATATTTGGAAACAATAATACAGTCTATCTCCTTTTACCTCCATCAAGTTCATTTGAATAGTTTATCTTTAGAGTTTTTCTCTGAATAAAGAAATGTGATTTATCCAACTTTCTATCACCAGCACCTACTACAATTCCTGAAACACAATATATTTCTTAACTGTTTGCTAAATAAATTATTGAATGAATGAATGAATAGAAAAGTAAAGGAAAACAATGAAAGGAAAAAGGATCTAATATAATAAAACTCCATTGCAATTAATTTTTGATAGTAATGCTGTCTTGAACTTAACCCAGAATTTCCAGAATGCAAGTGTTTTATTCAAATTCCTATCACTCCCTCCTGCAAATTTCCTGCAAAGAACTTGTCATGGTGTGAGTATATATTCAGAATGTCTTGCCAAGTAATGAATACATAAATAAATATCGTGAATAAGCAATGGTAGACACATTCATTTAAAACTATCCTCACCTGTAACTGCATCCTTATATCACTGCTCAGTAATTGTGTTTGTCGTGTAAAGGAGATATGACCCTTCACTTGCTGTTCTTTAAAAACTCTTTGATAAATGACTTGGTTTTGCTCTATTAAGCCTAACTCTGGAGAGAACACACAAAAACAAGTTTGCTTTGTTTTGTTTTTAAATAAATCTATATAATGAAAATCCAAGAATAAAGAAATGTCGACTTACAATGCCATAAAACAAAGCCAAAACACATATTTCTGTCCTGTTTAAAAGAAAAAAGCTAAAAGCGTTATTTTATTACATTTTTTGAGAGCAGCATGAGATAACATAGAAAAAGTCACTTTAACTGCAGTTTAGTTATTAAGGGAGTGATCAGAAACACTATTTGAGTGCAAGTATTTTAAAGGTGTGATGGTTAATTTTGCTGTTAGTGAGGAATCTGGGCTGAGCCATCCTCTGTTCCTGTATGGAAGTATTCAGTTGCCTGGAAAGAGATGATGGTGTTATAACTGGCACAGACATTACCACTTTGCATTGAATTTGTCTGACTTTGTCATTAATTCCATCCTTGGCATGCCTGTCTCACATTCCTTTCCAACTATAAAATTTAACATCTTACTAAATCTTCCACCACAACTAAGTAATGTTCCCTACTGATAACACTCTAGTTTAAATGTGTATTTTTTCCTAACAAGCTAAATTGAGAATCTGTGTAAAACAGAAAAAATATAACAAAACTAATTTATTTGTCACAGTTGGGGAAGGAGGTTCTGAAGGAGGTTTCAGGACACCTGAGATTCCTCTCTTTTAGTATTATGAAAAATACCCGTTTTGAAGAAAATATTTCAAAAAACAGCACAACAGTTCCCTGTTTTCTTAAACACACATACAAATGTGTCTTTTTCCAATGAATCTGCATGATTACTATGTTCCCATTTATATGTCAAATGCTGGCACTCTTGTTTTTAAGGCCATCAATGATTTTGTTTACTGTCTTTGCTTCTTATGAAATGAACCTTAATAATTTTTTAATTTGCTACATATTATCAACTGTAACTGAAAAAAAAATTTTGAAGTGGGATTCTAGGGGAGGGATAGCATTAGGAGAAATACCTACTTTAGATGATGGGGGGATGGATGCAGCAAACCACCATGGCACATGTATACCTATGTAACAAACCTGCACTTTCTGCACATGTACCCCAGAACTTAAAGTACAATTAAAAAATTTGGATGGTAAAATTTTTATCCACATTGAGTCAACAAGATGGGAAATAGGGTCAATTATAAAAAGCCAAATGCAAGCACTACAGCATATTGTTACTGTGATTATTTTTTGCCACATCAATGTTTTTCCTTGTTTTCCTCTCATATTTTTTTTTACTAATTAGCTTCCCCCCAAAATAAGGATAAGTTCTGTGTAAAATTGATGAATAATATGATACATATTCTCAGGATATTTAGACCACCATTATTTGTAAGATATACCATTATGTTATTACTCTGAAAAATAAAAGTACTACCAATTAAATTTTTCTCATCACTTAGACTTTTTTATATAAACAATAAATGACCACTTACTTACACATGAATTTTTATCTTGCAAGTGAACAACAAAAGAATATATAAATGCAACAAGTGAATTATGATAATCTTTCAAATTTCTTGAGCAACTTCATTTTTCTGTGAATCTCTTTTCCATCATGTTCACCTTCACCATGGGAGATGATTTCCTTTGACCAGATGACATAGTTCCAGTAATTTTCCCCCTAGTAATTTTCATCAGTTGCTTTATTAGTTTTCTCTCACTAACCAACTGAAACTCAGTTTAAGATGTGAAAAGTCACAGCACTGTTTATTTTTCTGATTTAATTGGAAGAAAATGACACTTCCTTGTGACAAGACTTTAACTGTGGTTTTGCTCAAAAAACTTCAAACTTTCTTTCTGATACATAGTTCCTGTTTCCTTTGTAGGGTTATGGAACACACACATATACACACTTTAAGAGAGAAGCTTTTGCCTTGGAGTCTGTATTAAATGTCATATTAATACAGCATTGATTCATAGCAGAGGATATTTTTTAATTTTGTGATTAATGTTTAGTGCATGCCAATTATGTATGGGTCTCTGTGATCTGCCAGAGCCCTTTTTCCTTGGTTGGCATTTTAGATTTGCTGTTTTGCATCCTGAACAAACAAGCCTATGACATCCTTCCAGTCCAGGACTAGCTTGGTCACTGCTCTCCTTGGAAAACTCTATAGACTGAGATGGTAAAAAGGACATCAGCTTTCTGGGGTCTTAGGAACCCCTGCCAGCCTGCTTTCATTTTCACCCTAAATGACCTTACATGAGACATTGTGCCTTTAGCGTGGCATCTGTCCACTTCAATTGTTAAAAGGCTTAGATAAATTATCTTGGCAAAAACCAATCTCCAGGACCCATTTCTCATGTTGAACAACCTCAGACACATTTTTCTCCCGTTGTCTCTCCCTCAATGTCACCCAGGGTCTCTAAAACACAGTATTATCTGTCATATTTTCACCAGGTGAAAGAGGTTCAATTATCCTCAGAGTTCGGTGTCTTGCAAACACAGCCATAAAAACTCACCCACCTCTTTAACAAGAATAAATCTAGTATCTCCTCACCTCCAAAAAGTCCCTGCAAGTGCTCTAGTCCTCGAACATTACTAAGACCTGCTCAGGCTGAGGCGGGGAGTGAGACTCCAACTGCAAGTCTCACAGCCCTTGGAATCAATAGCACTAGCGACTTTATGCCAAGACAAGGCAGATGGGGCACTCTTTTTTAGCTACAGTAGGTGTAATGTTGGCAAAGGATTTGAGTGGTGATTCTCCCTGTTAACAGGTCTGCCCTCTCTCAGAAGAGAACTGAGCCATGAGCATGAACTAAAGATGGAAGGTAATTTGATAGTGTCTGTGGGGACAAGCAGATCTCTCTGTTCAATAGACAGTATTATAAATATTATAATGGAGTTATTAGTGAGAGCAGACTGAACAGCAGCGGGATAGTCACAGTCAAAAACGCTGTAGCCTCAGGCTTAAATATGAGAGTGTGCAGCTGAAGAAACTGTGCATCGAATATTTTGTTCTGCAGAACTCATGGAGCTGCAGAAAGAAAGAGCAGTGTATTCTGCAACTTACACAAGGGAGAAGAGCAACTCATTATTCAGGAGGGTTTACCCACTATTTGCTCCTAAGGAACAGTAGCAATGATATCTGAGGCACTCACTTTTGACAAGTGCATGTCTGGTTGAAATATCGGGAACTGTGGAGCATGCCTCTGGAGAAAAGAAGGCAACTTAGGAAATCTCAACACTGTTTGCTGGTATATAAAAATCCCCCAGGTTCCTAGAATGCGGCAGCGTGAGCATGCAGGAGAGAAAATGTTGCCTGACCATCTTGCACTTTTATTAGCTTCACCGGCTTACATACCCATGCCTGTGTCTACTGGTAAGTCACCATTGAAGTATGGAGAGGTCAGTGGGAACTCCTGCCCCTATGAAAATTCTATGGGAAAGCAGCAGAAACGTGTTGTTCAAAATCCTACTTACACTATAGATTACTAAGTAACCTCAGGCACTTTTTCTGCCTTAATTCTTCTTAAGCCTTTTAGGACTAATGGAGGCCTATTAACTTCAAGGTCTTAACTTCAGACCTTAAAAATTGGTGGAACAGATAAGTCAACTGGGGGCTTCAGTGTTAAGAGGAAGCTATTAAAATGGAGTCAGGTCCCTGAAAATAATATTTTTCTAATGGATAAGACTTAATCTGTGGCCTACATATGATTATACAGTCACTCAGGTTGCTATGATGTATGCATTATTGAAAAGGATTTAAAGGCTGATCTATTATAATTTTTTTCTGCTATAATAGCAGTGCTTGATTAAAGCAGAAATATTTGCTTATTAATTATAGCTATGTTGGCCATAATTCTAAGGACAAGAAAATATTAATAGAAGTGATAATTTTGAAGGCAAAGTTTTAAGAAAGGTCAAAAAAAAAAAGAGGTCTTTTGTTCCTTGAGAAGCGGTTTTCTTAGAGTCAGTTTATCCTGAAGCCATTTCTTTCTACTCAAAATAATGTCTTCCTGCACAAAGAACTTCCAAGAAAGCTAAACTGATATGAATTATAGCAGAATGAATAATTAAATAATGGATGTGAGGAAACTGATCAGTGAGGTTCCTGGCCAGTCTAGCTAAGGGGGTGAGAAAACCAGAAATGTTTGAGTCACTGTCATAGAGAAGATGATTTCCTTGAAATGGCCTTCCACAGCAGATGGGTCCCTTGGCCTTGTCCACCTATTGGCAGATGGGTGATGATAAATTGTAGCTTTGAAATATAGCTTTAAAGGGCAGCTCTAGAAACTATCACAAGTTTGTGACCTTTCTTATGGTGTGCTTTCTGGTGGCAGGAGCCTGCTCGGCTCCCAGGCAGGACAGGCTGGAAGTGTGGGGGAGGTAGCTCTGAAACAGCCCACAGCCAATGACAAACAGGAGGTGCTGGGCAAACAAAGCTTCTCATGTCTCTAGAAGGACAATTATTTTTTAGCTGTTTTGGTTATTGTTATGGATCTGACTCTGTTGCGCAGGCTGACGTGCAATGGCATGACCATGGCTCATTGCTGCCTCGACCTCCTGGACTCCTGCAATCTTCCCATTTCAGTCTCTAGAGTACCTAGAGTTACAGATGTGTACCACCATGCCCAGTTAATTTTTTTTTCAGTTTTTTAGAGATGGAGTCTTGCTATATTGTTCAGGCTGGTCTCAAACTCCTGGTGGAGAAATAATTCCGAGGCTTACTGAACACAGAGCCCCAATTTCCAGCGGCAGCAACAACATATTCATAAGTGCCACATGCACTGTTTTATATATGGAATAAATAGAAATTGTACTAGGTGAAAACATCCAATACAACAAAGGAGTTAGAGATTATTAGGAAAGCAAAGAGGTGTGTTAGGCCCAGGATGGGTGGAGATTTCTGCTAGGGTTATTGGGATGTTGGGATTAAGTGCCCAGCTTTTTTATTGCCCCAAACCTCAGGAGCCCTGTGTGGCTGTGCTGTAACTCTCTAGTGTGTATTCAAAATTTAAGTCCAGAGGTCTCTTTCTCAGGGCCCAACTGCCTACAGCCGCCGGGCTCTTCAGATGGTGGGGAAGTAATATCCCCTTTTGGATTCTCATTTTTTTTATTTCTTTTGTACTTTTCCACCTTCTAAAGAGGAATCTATCTTTACAAATACTCTTGAAATTTTTAGGGAAAATGAGCAGGTATGGGAATGCTCAGCCCAAACCACAGAGCAGCTGGACTCTTGTTTATTCTGATCTTTTTCCCATTTCTCTGAATCCGTGTCATTGGTAAAGACAGAAAGATGAGTTCACAGGACAGATTACAACATATTGTTCCGGGGAAAATAAAAATATTTGTGTATTTGGTAGGTGGCTCCACATGTTGTAATCTCCTTTTTTTTTTTTTTTTTTTTTTTTTTTTTTCTGAAATGGAGTTTCACTCTTGTCACCTAGGCTGGAGTGCATTGGTGCACGGGTGTGATCTCAGCTCACCACAACCTCCACCTCCCAGGTTCAAACAATTCTCTGCCTCAGCCGGCTGAGTAGCTGGGATTACAGGCATGTGCCACCACACCTGGCTAATTTTTATATTTTTATTAGAGATGGGGTTTCTCCATGTTGGTCAGGCTGGTCTTGAATTCCTGACCTCTTGAATTCCTCTATAGGAAGCATGGTGGCATCTGCCTCTGTGGAGGCTTCAGGGAGCTTTTACTCATGGCTGAAGGCAAACCAGGAGCGAGCGGTTCACATGGGGAAGGTAGGATCAAGAGATTGAGGGGATGGTGCCACACATTTTCAAATGACCAGAGCTCATGAGAACTCACTATCACCAAGAACAGTAGCAAGGAGGCTGATATTAACTAACATCAGCCATTAATGAGAAATCCACCCCTGTGATCCAGTTGCCTCCCACGAAGCCCCACCTCTCACACTGAGGATGACAATTCAACATGAGATTTGATGAGAACACAGATCCAAATCCTATCACCTTTTAAAGAGTGGCCAGATGCATGCAGGCAGATTGTGAGGAGCTTTGCACATCCACCACTATGCAAGATTTTTTTCAATATGCTAGAATACCTTAACTTTGAAATACAGTTATCTGGTATAACTGTCATTGGACAAGGTGAGCAAGGACAAAGAGTGGGGAGCAAGTATAAAGTCATTCAGGAACTTTCCAAAACGAAAATAATCAAGTAAAGGTCCAGCCCTAAGACCTGGCTCAGGCAGTCCTCCCTCTATTTCCTACTACCTTGATCTTCGTATAGCTGGTGAGAGGAAGGTTATGGAGACATAACACAGCCAGAAATCATTTCACTAAGCTTCTGGGAAGGGCAAGAGGTAAGCAGCTTCACATATCATAAAAGTAGAAACTGGAAGATGAGAGTTGTCTAGACCTTGAAATCTGCAGTTGGGGTGCAGCCTTTGACCTTGGATCTCTTAGTGCGGAAATTGCTGGCACTAGCCCCAAGACCCTGATCCCTTCTTGATGAAGCCTGGGAGGCAGGATAAACTCTCACACCTCTTAGCTTAGTATTAATGAAATTGGACAGAAATCCAGCCTGCTAACATCCCTTTACACTCTTTTATTGTGAAGAATCATTTGAAAAACTAATAGAAAATACAAGAAACTGTTTTAAGCAACAAAAGGGAAAGAACTGACTTGTGGAATTGACCAGTTTGGGAACAGGCCAGCATTCAAGCACTGAGTTAGTGCATGGGCACAATTGATGCCCCTAGGATTCTATTTGCCTCTATTTATTGACTCTATCCTATTGTTTCTTCAGCCAGGCTTCCTGTAGTAGGAATTGGTCTTTTAGCAAGTCTAAAGTGAAATCCTTCTAGGTTCAATTACAACTGAAACATGATGTCTCTTTCACAAGAATTCCTATAAGAGTCTTATTTTCCTTCTTGGCCCTAGCTGGGTAACATGGTCATTCCTGAACTGGTCATTGAGAACGGGATGATTTTTTGCCCTGGCCTGAGTCACCTGCTCACCCTTGGGTTAGGTGTAAGGGTGGAAGACAACTCCACCAATACATGGATAGAAACTAAAGAATGGAACTAGTTTGCCTAGAAATTAATGTTAACACTTGCTTTCAAGTCTAAAACAATTATAAAATAAGCAGAACAACTCATCTGCCACTAAATCTCAGTAAGTGGTACTTCTCAGTAACATACAAAAAAATTAAATCTAGCTCCAAATAGACACAATGATAAATGGCCAATAATCCAGATTTTGTCATCTCTCACCCAACACAAAATAGATCTCTATAATCTATTAATCCATTTATAGAGAGCACCAAATGTTAAGACTATAAAAGCACATTTGTAATCGTTACTGCCACATTTATAAATATCTTTTTGTCTACAAGCCAACCAATAATAAAAACAAAAACGAAAGTTAGCAGAGATGGAGAAAACCTAGAGAAGCATATTGAGCAAAAGTAAAGTACTATTGCCACTCTTGTTTTCCTCTGCAACCCAAGAGATGTTGGGATTATGCTGCTTTTGAGGTCCCCTTCTTGGGCAAATGCAGGAAACCTGGTCTTCTCAGGTGAATCCTTCACACATCTCAGTGATTGACCTCCCAATATAATAAAAAGTGATTTTCAGTGAAATGGGTCATAATCATTACTCTCATATAGCTATAAAAAAAACATTGTCAATGGTTTATTTAACTCACTGATTAATAAGGAAACCAATACATGCTTCAGCTAGTTCAAAGGAAAATCACAAATACCCAAACAATATATGGGGACAAGAAATGCTAAAAATAATTTCCAAATAGATGCAAAATGGGTCTGTTCATAAGGTGCTAACCAAGTACTTTCTACTGGGCACAACGAATGTATATATCTGTGGACTACAAGAATTTGCACTATTATCAGTTTTATACAATTTACAGAAATATAAAATAGCCAAAACTTGAAAATCCATGGTTGGGGTGCAGCCTTTGACCTTGGATCTCTTAGTGGGGAAATCGCTGGCACCAGCCCCAAGACCCTGCTCCCTTCTTAATGAAGGCTGAGAGGCAGGATAAACTTTCACACCTCTTAGCTTAGTATTAATGACATTGAACAGAAATCCAGCCTGCTAACATCCCTTTACACTCTTATATTTTAAAGAATCATCTGAAAGATAAAGATAATTCAGAAGACAAAGATATCTTAGAAGATAAAGATAATTCAGAAGAAATGTAATATTCAAAAGAGTAATTTTTTCCTTTTCAAAGGGAAAAATATACTCAACGGGCATTCCATTTAGTAAGAGGCATGTGACTGCATTCTCATACTGTACTCTATTACATTGTCACAAAAGAAGTAATTTTTCTTAACCTTCTAGTCTCTCAATATCTTTAGTGATTTAGCTCTCCTACTTTTTATTTGAGTCCCCTTATTCCTAGAACTAAATTACAGGCCACGGAGGTTGGACCAACATAGTGTAAGTTCACCATATGGTACTTGAAGTCACCTCTCCTTACCACAGTATAAGTATCTAAATTATATATCTTATTTTTAATATACCCTATATGCCAATTATATACCATATACAGGCTATTTATATTCTCTATTACATTCTGTGTTGAATCTTCTCAACTGATCCTTGTTTTGGAGAATTTGTTTATGAAATTTCTTTCAGATTCACTCATGTTCCATTTACATTTTACAGTGGCCACATTCATCTTATTCCATTCTTTTCTTCATTGAACATTCTTTAACTAAAAAAAAAGTCAGCATTAGTATCATGAGCTGGTATTCTGAATATGTACTGGCATAAATTTAACAAATTTGAGAACTGCTTTTCAAATTTGTTGAAACACATAATGGCTATCTTTTATAATGAAACTTCCTTTTATTTTCTTTTTTAGAATGACATTAATTCTCTCGATGAACAACCCTTTAAATTGTTGTTTGCTGATAAAAATAGAAGATTGTCATCAAAGTTTAATCAATGTATTCTCAACATACACATGATGATACTCCTGGTTCCCACACTGGAATATTTAATAACATTAACATAAAAGAATTGGATTCAATTCAATTTGGTTTTAAATGATAGTCATGAAAATCACCATAATTACTCACTTCAGCTCAGAATGTTCTGTGTACAGGTAATATTTCTATTAAGAACCTTGATGTTTACAAAAATGAAGTTTTTGTAATTTCTTCTCTCTTTAACATATTGAACAAGTTCTCCTAAGCAATAGAGTATGTCAATAACAGTGCTTGCACTTCTTTCAATTTACATAATTCTATTGCTAAGGAGACATTGAATATGATAAGCAAGAAATAAGTAGGGCTCACAATAAATTACTTAAAATGTCAACAGGAATTTTTGACATTGTTCCATCAGAATTAAAATATTATTTCAATATATCAAACAAAAAGTCAACTCAATTTGACTTTTGACTTCTCAATTTGAGAAAAGCCAATGGTTTTAAAATGTGAAAGAACTGAAAAACACTAAACTCCAAGTATTTTATAAAAGTTTCATCAAATTTTTTTAAAAGTTTATCTCATGCATGTTGTCTTATAAAACTTGTTACCCAGATCATTTCATAGGCTAATCTATAACATTACTTTCAAAACTTAATGAGGCAATGCAAGAAAATCACTTAGAGTAATCAATTCAAGTATGTGAATAAGATATTACTTTAGAAAATACAACAATATATTTAAAAATCATATTCAATTATGAGTCTATATACCAGGAATGAAATACTGGTATAATATAAGCAAATATATAAATACACTTCATCAATATAACAGATTAAAGAAGAAAATTACATATTTTTTTAGGAAAGAAAACTATTTTAAAGCATAAATATCAATGTATGAATTTATAATGTTATAGTTAACAGAACATTTTCTTAACTACTTAGCAATTATAAAACAAAAGTTGAAAGAGGGTTAATACTGTGCTGGTTAATACAGAGTATCAACTTGAATGGATTGAAGGATGCAAAAAGCCTCCCAGCCTGCATTTTTCTCCTGTGATGGATGCTTCCTGCCCTGAAACATCAGACTCCAAGTTCTTCAGTTTTGGGACTCGGACTAGCTCTTCACGCTTCACAGCCTGCAGATAGTCTATTGTGAGACCTTGTGATCCTGTGGGTTAATACCTAATAAGCTCCCTATTATGTATATATATCTACACTATAAGTTCAATCCCTCCAGAGAACCCTGACGTATTTTGGTACCTGGAGTAGTTCTAAAGGAACAGAATATTAAGGATGGAGTTTTTTCACTGGTTTTGGGATTTCTGGAGTTGGCTGCTTAATACGCTTAGACCCAAAAACGCTAAGGACTCTAATTCTAATAGCATGATTAGTATGGAAACACTGCTAGTTCTTTCATGAACAGTTTAGAGAATTATACAAAATACATGCATTTGACACTCCTGATTGACCACTCGTGAGAGGCTAGAAGTTTAGTGACTTTATACATCATAGCTTTGACTATATATGGTGAACTAAGGAACATAATGAAGTCGGTTGGTTGCTCCTAAGTTCACTGGATGGAGTGATGAAAGAAAATGATGAACTCTCACAGTTTCTGGCTTCCAGCTTCAAGAGCAAATGCTGAGCCTCAAATCTGCTAAGATTGCTTTGAGTGAGAGTCTTAACTCCTGTAGAGAAAGAACTGAAATTGTGGGGAAAAAGACACACATTCTTATCATACAAGTAGCTGACCTGCAACAAAAGGTGCATGTACAGCCTTGCCAGGTGTCTACTGTTGAAATGAGGACATTGATCAGAAAAGAATGGAACCCTGCAACTCGGAATGGGGATGTGTGGAAGGACCTGAAAGACAGGGACGGTGATTCCCACTGCATCTCCATTTAACTCTCCCTTTGGCCTGTACAGAAGAGAGAGACACCTTGGAGAATGACAGTGGATTATTATAAGCTTAACCATGTGGTGACTCCAACTGCAGATGCTGCAGCAGATTTGGTTTTATTGCTTGAGCAAATGAACACATCTCCTGGAACCTGGTATGCAGCCATTGACTTGGCAAATGCCTTTTTATCCATTCCTGTCCATAAATCCCAACAGAAGCAATTTGCTTCAAGCTGGCAAAGCCAGCAATGTACCTTCACTTCCGTAACTCAGTTATATCAACTTTCTGGCTTTGTCATAATCTTACTCAGAGAGACCTTGTTTGCTTTTCACTTCCATAAGATATCACATTGTTTCTTTACACTGATGGCATTATGTTGATTGGATCCAGTGAACAAGAAGTAGAAAACACACTGGACTTACTGGTGAGTCATTTATGTGCCAGTGGATGGGAAATAAATTTAACTAAACTTCAGGGAACTTCTAACTCAGTAAAATTTCTAGGCATCCAGTGGTGTGGGGGCTGCCAATATACTTCTTCTAAGGTGAAAGATAAGTTGCTGTATTTGGCCCCACTTACAACCAAGAAAGAGATACGATGCCTAGTGAGCCTATTTGGATTTTAGAGACAACACATTCGTCATTTGGATGTGTTTCTCTGACCCAACTATTGAGTGACCCAAGAGGCTGCCAGTTTGGAGTGGGGTCCAGAATAGGAGAAGGCTCTGCAAGAGGTCCAGGCTGCTATGCAAGCTTCTCTGCCACTTGGGCCATATGTCCCAGCAGATCCAGTATTGCCTGAGGTTTCAATGGCAGATATGGGTGCTGTTTGGAGTATTTTACAGGCCCCCATAGATGAATCACAGCGGAGGCCTCTAGAATATTGGAGACGAGCATGGCCATCTTCTGCGGTTAACTACTCTCCTTTTGAGAGACAGCTCTTTGCCTGTGACCGGGCTTTCATGAAAACTGAATCTTTGATTATGAGTCATCACGTCACCATGTGACCTGAACTGCCTCTCATGAACTGGGTACTTTCTGACCCATCTAGCCGTGAAGTGGGTCATGCACAGCAGCATTCCATCATCAAATGGAAGTGGTATAAACCTGATCGGGCTCTAGCAGGTCTTGCAGGCACAAGTAAGTTACATGAGGAAGTGGCTCAAAAGCCCATGCTCTCCACTACTGCCACCCTCTCTTCTCTCTCCCAGCCTGCACTAAAGGCCTCATAGAGAGTTCTCTATGATGAGTTGACTGAGAAAGAGAAGAGTAGGGCCTGGTTCACTGAGAGTTCTGCACGATATTCAGGCACCACCCAAAAGAGGGCAGCTGCAGCACTGCAGCTGCTTTCCAGGACATCCCTGAAGGACAGTGGTGAAGGAAAATCTTTTCAGTGGGAAGGACTTCAAGCAGTGGATCTGGTTGTGTACTTTGCAAGGAGGCAGAAATGGCCAGATATATGATTATATACTAATTCAGGATGTAGCCAATGGTTTGACTGGATGGTCAGGGACTTGAAAGAAGCATGATTGGAAAATTGGTGACAAAGAAATCTGGTAAAGAAGGATGTGGATGGACCTCTCTGAGTGGTCAAAAACTGTGAAGATATTTGTATCATATGTTAGTGCTCACAGCGGGTGATCTCAGAAAAGGAGGATTTTAATAATCAAGTGGATAAAATGACCCATCTGTGGACACCATTCAGCCTCTGTCTGCAGCCACCCTTGTCATCACCCAATAGGTCCATGAAAAAAGTGGCCATGGTGGCAGGGATGGAGGTTATGCATGGACACAGCAACATGCCCTTCTACTCACCAAGGCTGATCTGGCTGTGACCATTGCTAAGTGCCCAGTTTGCAGCAGCACAAACACTGAGCCCTTGCTATGGCACCATTCCTTGGGGTTATCAGCCAACTACCTGGTGGCAGGTTGATTATATTGGACCTCTTCCATTATGGATAGGGCAGTGGTTTGTCCTCACTATAATAGACACTTACTTCAGATGTGGGTTTGCCTATCCTACATGCAATACTTCTGCCAAGACTACCACCCATGGACTCACTAAATGCCTTATCCACCATCATAGTATTCCACACAGCATTGCCCCTGACCAAGGCACTCCGTTTATGGCTAAATAAGTGCACCAGCAGGCTCATGCTCATGGAATTCACTGGTCTTTCCATGTTCCCCATAATCCTGAAGCAGCTGGATTGACAGAACAGTGGAATGGCCTTTTAAAGTCACAATTACAATGTCAACTAAGTAACAACGCTTTGAAGGGCTGGGGCCAAGTTTACCAGAAGGTCATATATACTCTGAATCAGTATCCAATATATGATACTGTTTCTCCCATAGCCAGGATTCATGGGTCCAGGAATAAAGGGGTGGAAGAGGAAGTGGCACCACTCACCATCACTCCTACTGATCCACTAGCAAAATCTTTGCTTCCTTTTCCCACAACATTAAGGTCTGCTGGCTTAGAAGTCTTAGCTCCAGAAGGAGGAGCACTGCCAACAGGAGACACAATACTGATCCCATTAAACTGGAAGTTAGTATTGCCACCTGGTGGCTTTGGGCTCCTCCCACCTTTAAGTCAAAAGGCTAAGAAGGGAGTTAGAGAGTTGACTGGGGTGACTGACTCAGATTTTCAAGATAAAATCAGTCTACTCCTCCACAACAGAGGTAAGGAGAATATATGTGGAATACAGAAGATCCATTAGGGCATCTCTTTGTATTATCATGCCCTGTGATTAAGGTCAATGGGAAACCACAGCAGCCCAATCTAGGCAGGACTACAAATGACCCAGAGCCTTCAGGGAAGAAGGCTTGGGTCACTCCACCAGGAAAAAAAAAAAAAAATGACTGGCTGAGGTGCTTGCTGAAGGCAAAAGGAATGCAGTTGGGTAGCAGAAGGATGTAGTCATCAATACAAGCTATGACCACGTTACCAGCTGCAGAAACAAAGACTGTAATTGTCGTGAATATTTCTTCCTTCTTTTGTTAAAAACATGTTTGTGCATGTATACACCTGTACTAAGAAAATATCTTATTTCCTTATCACATGACATAAAATTTATTGACAATATATCAGCATTTAAGTATCATTACTTTTTGTAATAGTATTTGGGTGGGTGATAGGTGCATTTCCCATTGTACCAAGGATATTTGTATTCCGTTAGGTGTAATTATGACCTTGGTATTGTCTTTATTTGAAGATTATGTATGAACTTAGGAGATGTGTATGGGTTCAAGTTTACAAGGGGTGGACTTGTGATGGCTATTACTGCATGTCAACTTGATTGGATTGAAGGATAAAAAGTATTGGTCCTGGGTGTGTCTGTAAGGATGTTGCCAAAGGAGGTTAACATTTGAGTCAGTGGGCTGGGAAAGGCAGACCCACGCTTAATCTGGGTGGGTACCATCTAATCAGCTGCCAGGAGAGCTAGAATATAAAGCAGTAAGACAAATGTGAAAAGACTAGACTGGCCTACACTACCAGCCTACATCTTTCTCCTGTGCTGGACGCTTCCTGCCTCAAACATCGGACCCCAAGTTCTTCAGTTTTGGAACTTGCACTGGCTCTTCTTGCTTGTCAGCTTGCAGATGGCCTATTGTGGGACCTTGTGATTGTGTGAATTAATACTTAACAAATTCCCTGTATTAGTCCATTTTTACCCTGCTGATAAAGATATACCTGAAACTGGATAATTTACAAAAGAAAGAGGTTTAATTGGACTTACAGCTCCATGTGGCTGGGGAAGCCTCACAATCATGGTGGAAGGCAAAGAAGAGCAAGTCACGTCTCACATGGGTGCCAGTGGGCAGAGAGAGAGCTTTTGTAGGGGAACCCTCCTTTTGAAACCAACAGATCTTGTGAGACATTCACTATCATCAGAACAGCATGGGAAAGATGTGCCCTCATGATTCAATTACCTCCCACTGGGTGCCTTTCACAACACATGGGAATGCAAGATGAGATTTGTGTGGGGACACAGCCAAACCATATCATTCCACCCTCGGCCCACCCCAAATCTCATATCCTCACATTTTGAAACCAATCATGCCTTGCCAACGGTCCCCCAAAATCCTTACTCATTTCAGCATTAATCAAAATTCCACATTCAAAATCTCATCCGAAACAAGGCAAGTCCCTCCCACCTATGAACCTGTAAAATCAGAAGCAGGATACTGACTTTCTAGATACAGGAGGTTACAGAAATTGGATAAATACAGCCATTTCAAATGGGAGACACTGGCCAAAACAAAGGGGCTACAGACCCCAAGCAAGTATGAAATCCATCAGGGCAGTCAGATGTTAACACTCCATGTCTCAAATCCAGGTCACGCTGATGAAAGAGGAGGGTTGCCATGATCTTGGGCAGCTCAAACTCTGTGGCCTGCAGAATACAGCCTCCTCCCTCTTGGCTGCTTTCATGGCCTAGCATTGAGCATATGCTGCCTTTCCAGGCAAACAGTGCAAGCTGTTGGTGGATCTACCATGCTGGGGTCTGGAGGATGGTGGCCTTTTGCTCATAGCTCCACTAGGCAGTGCCCCAGTAGGGACATTGTGTGGGGGCTCTTCCCACACATTTCCCTTTCGTACTGCCCTAGAAGAGGTTCTCCCTGACCACCCCACCCCTGCAGCAAACTTATTCTGGACTTTGAGGTGGTTCCATACACATTCTGTATCCAGGTGGAGGTTCCCAAATCCCAGTTCTTCATTTCTGTACACTTACAGGTTCAACACCATGTGACAGCTGCCAAGGCTTGGGGCTTATACCCTCAGAAGTCATGCCCCAAGCTCTACATTGGGCCCTTTCAGATTGGATGGGACATAGGGCACCAATTCCCTAAATCACACACAGCACTGGGACCCTTGACTGGTCCCACAAAATGATTTTCTTCTAGGCCTCTGGGCCTATGATGAGAGGGGGTGCTGTGATGACTTCTGACATGCCCTGGAGACACTTTCCCCATTGTCTTGGACATTAATATTTGGCTCCTCATTACTTATACAAATTTCTGCAGCTGGCTTGAATTTCTCCTCAGAAAATGTTTCTTTTTCTATCATATTGTCAGGCTACAAATTTTCCAAACATTTATGCTCTGCTTCCCTGATAAAACTTAATGTCTTTAAGAGCACCCAAGTCACATCTTGAGTGCTTTGTTGCTTAGAAATTTCTTCTACCACATGCCCTAAATTATTTCTCTCAAATTCACAGTCCTAAAAATCTCTAGGGCAGAGGGCAAATGTGGCCAGTCTCTTTGCTGAAACATAACAAGGGTCACCTTTGCTCCAGTTCCCAACAAGTTCCTCATCTCCATCTGAGACCACCTCAGCCTGGACTGGATTTTGGTCAAAGCCATTCAAGAAGTCTCTAGGGAGTTCCAAACTTTCCCACATTTTCCTGTGCTTCTCTGAACCCTCCAAACTATTCTAACCTCTGTCTGTTACCTAATTCCAAAGTCACTTCCACATTTTCAGGTATGTTTTCAGCAACGCCTTACCCCTGGTATGAATGTACTGTATTAGTCTGTTTTCACACTTCTGATAAAGACATATCTGAGACTCAGCAATTTATAAAAGAAAGTGGTTTAATTGTCTTACAATAACACTCCCCTTTATATATGTATATCCTATTAGTCCTGTCCCTCTAGAGAACCCTAATACATACACATTTTAGGTTGACTGCAACAAAAAATACATATATTTCAGATAAACATATTAAATTTACTTTAATCCCCCCCAGAAATCTGATTGGAAGTTTTTTTACTTATATACTAATTTTGAGCAAAATGGTATCTTCATATTAAGAAATTCTAACTAAGAGCATGGATAACCCCTTCATTTGTTGATTTATTTTATAGACTTGAAGAAAGTATAATCTTTTACTATGTAGAAATGTTGTGACTGATAGTTAATTTCTATATATTTTATACATTTTATTGCTGCTATTAATGTTTTTCTTAATTATATTTTTCTGGCTGATCATTGTTATAAAATATTCTAAGTTGATGTTATACTCGGCTATTTACTTTTTTAGCGTTTGACTGGGAGGATAACATTATAAATGAAAACAACTGTAGTTCTTTTTAAACTCATACATCTATTATTTTTTACTTTTTAGGACTGGTCAGGACTATCAGTACTATTTTTGGTTCATTAGCTTTTGAGGGCCAATTTGGCAATATCATTTTTTAAATAACAGCTTTATTAAGATATCATTCACATACCGTACAATCTCACACTTAAAGTATAAAGTTGAGTGGTTCCAAATAAATTCTCACAATTGTGCAAATGACACTCCAATTAAAATGAATAATTTGACTACTTCACAATTAATACCTGGTTTTAAAACAGACAACAAGGACAAAGTTAAAAAGCTAACAGATTGAGAAAAAATATTTCAAATACTGTATCTAAAGACACAAGTAAACTAATAAAGAAAAAAGGGTCCAGGCTCAGTGGTTCTTGCCTGTAATTGCAGCAGTTTTGGAGGCCGAGGTGGTCGGAAAACCTCAGGTCAGGAATTCGAGACCAGAATGGCCAAGATGACGAAACCCCATCTTAACTAAAAACACAAAAAGTAGCCGGGTGTAGTGGCACATGCTTGTAATCCCAGCCACTTGGGAGGCTGAGGCAGGAGAATTGCTAGACCTGGGAGGCAGAGGCTGCAGTGAGCTGAGATTGCACCACTGCACTCCAACCTGGGTGACAGAGCAAGACTCTGTCTCAAAAAAAAAAAAAAAAAAGAAAAAAAAAAAGAAAAGAAAAAAAAGGATGTTCTGCAAATCATCAAGAGACAAGAATTCAAATAGAAAAATAATTCTACACAAAATTTATTAAGCATGTCACCAAAGGGAACATAAAAAGGCTAAGAAATATATGAAAGGATTATGAAACTTATTTGTGACTAGACAAATTAATAGAAACCTGGGAGACATAATTATATTCCCAACAGATTCTTAAACTTAGAAAGCTGTATAACATGAGTGTTGACAGAGATAGGGACAAAGGAGCCCTTTGCATTGCTGCAGTGAGGGTATAGATTGGTGCAATCATTCTGCAGATATATCTGGTAGTGCTCTGTAAAAATGATTATACATAGTGCTAGGATTCTGTATATATTTCCAGAGAAGTTTTCACACAAATCCACTAGGGAACATATCATTAATGAGAAACAGAGCTGCAGGCAATCCAGTGTCCATCCCTAAGAAGAATGAATGCATACATAAAATGTCACAGAATACTATGCAGCAATTAGGAGCTATGAGCTACATAAATATACAGCAACATGGACATATCCTGAAAACAGAGGTTTTACCAAAACAGTAAAAAACAATAAGATCTATGGTCTAACATTATTTCAATCAATGTTATTGCCTCCGCACGGAAGAAAAATACACATTATAGATAAACACATGTAATAAAAGAATCTACCTGAAATGCATTATAATGGCTACCTATGAGTAGAAACAGAGTAGAGGGAGTAAAGGAAAATGAGAATAGGGAAAATGAACAAAAGGAAAAAATATATAAAATAAGATATATGATGCCCAAACTACTAAAGAGAGTATGCCATAATATGAGTAGCATATTAACGCCCAACTCCTGAAGTTCAGATAGAAGAACTGCATCACTTCTCTAAGGTTCCACAGCCTGTAAGAGGCAAAGACAACCTCGACCTCAGATCTCCTGAACCCAAGCCAATTCTTCTATCACCTATTAATAGCAATGATTGTAAGAGCATATTACTCTCTCATTTGACACAACAATCTAGTGGGTTAAAAATGGTGGATCTCATTATCTCCATTTTGCTAATTAACAAACCATGTCTATCATTATACCACCCAGTCATACAACGAATAGTTGGTACATCTTGAACTTGAAATATAGGACATCTGTTTCTGGGGCACTCTTACCACTATACCATCATTCTTTCAGTAAGTTATAATGCTCATATCACATAATTGTCTCCTTTGAGAGTTCCTTTAGAATAAATGTGGTCTTAGCTCAACACTATTTATTGAATAATTGGTAGCGAGGATACATAGATTTTTAATAGCATTTTTATTCCAAATTTATTTTAAGTTCATGGAGGTACATGTTCAGGTTAACATTAAAACTCATTTTGCTTTGTTTTCTCAGATAAGGAGCTCTAATAATTCAGACACAGAAGACAAAAAAACCTTTTGACTTTGCTTATGAACAAATATGTCTCAGACTTAGAACACTAGAATTTCTGCTTTGTGAATGTAAATAGTTTAAGGCAATCATATTAAGGCAATGTAAACTGGGCCAAAAAAAAGTTGTTAAAAAGGCAAAGCAACAATGATAATGTTATAAAAACATTTATCTCTGTGTCTTTGGGACAACTTCACCAACCTTGCTTGTTTTCCTCCTAGAGGCCAGTTTTGGGAATTTTCCAGAATAAATAAAAAATCTGGAAATATACAATATATTTGGAAATTAAAAAATTTGTTTCCAAAAATAAAAATAAAAATACTAAATGCAAGGTATAATAATGAATTAGAAAAATACCATAATCGGCACTGGAAGACTGGGAAAATTGTTGCATGCCTGGAAAAAATCTTAATAAGCACCTCGTAACAGAACAAGATATTGCAGAAAAACATCCTTGTTCTTTGATATATATCCAAATTGTTTGGGAATGGAATGTCAAGAGAAGGGAAAGTTAAAAGCCATAAAAATGTAAACAAATCATGAGCCTAGATGAAGTGTATGCAAGAATTAATGGAATTATTCTTGTAACTTTTCTGGGGGGTTAGAAGCTATAAAATATAATCAATTATTTTATAAAATATTTTAAGTGTCAGTTTAATGCAACAGTCATTAAAGAAGTATTTTTATGGTATGTTTGGACTCCATTAATCCATTAATCTAAAACAATCTTTTTCCTCTTGTATTTCAGTACTTCATGATGCTAACAGTGCATTTTGCAGAATGTCTCTCAATTTGCTTGTTTTCACAATATTTTACACAAATTAAAAAATCTTTGCATGAATATTCTACAATTCATATTACATCATTTTTATTGCACAGGAGGCCACAAGACATCAGTTTATGTCAGCATAGTAATACTGCATTTTAGTTTTTATTTCAGGTGGTGTTTCACATATGTATTCCCTGTGAAGATACCTCTTACCATTTGTATATGTAGGTAATAACCTGGGTGACATAAAGGGACTGTATAACAAACAAGTTTCTAAAATTTTTTCTCCAATAATTTTAACATTCATTGATAATTCCTGCTGGGATTGATTATTACCACAGTGGTTGTAAAAGTATTTTTTTCTAGTCTTACTTATTTATGAGTTTGTATTCTTGTGTAAAGAAGGCTTTACTGCCCCTTTCATTTTTATTTTTTGTGAAGTAGTTTTCAGATATTTTCTACATATATTAAATACAAGGCTATGATGTGTTTAAAGAGAGAATTCTCCTACAAAGAAAAAAAGAAAGAAAAATTTAAATGTTTGCCACCCTATTACAGTTTTTATTATTTTCTACAGCCCCTTTTATTGTTAAGTTTCATGGTTACATAATATGTTACATGTATTTACTTCCCAAGAAGATTCAAACTCTTTTGGAGATCATCTTACATATTTACATTGCTTGGTAAGAACTGTCACAAGGCATAGTGAGTGCTCAAAAAATATGTATTAAATAAATTAATTTTCAAATATCTTTGATGAATAAACTTCTAATGTCTCAAAAATTCCTACAACAGTAAAGTAATAAATTTTTAATCTTTTAGTTTTACATTTTTAGTAATAATGAATTCATTAAAATTCTAAATAAATACAAAAGGAAAAAATAAAAAGAGCTGGAAGGAATTAGTCTTGTCATAGAAATCAATATCTTGCCAACTGGGAAAGTTACAGGTATTAAGGAGAAGATTCCTTATAAAAATATCAAACACTATAAGTTCGTAGATATAAGACAATGGAAAAAGGTGAAAAAAAGAAATATTGAAGAAAAACTTAAATGCTAGTATTAGAAAATACAATGTATATAGCAAATTGTGCTTCTACGTTAAAAAATATGATCTGCTTCTTAGGCTAAATTATGTAATGTAAATAATAACAAGGAAAAATGTATTAAGATTTGAATCTGCATTTGTCCTATAACAACCAACAAAAGAAAAAATATACAAGTATCACATAAGTAAGAAGCCCAAAGTAGATGAAACTAGACTACTAGTAACTCTAAATATGCAGCAATAGGGACAGAACTGGAGGACGTTATGGAAAGTGAAACAAGCCAGGCAAAGAAAGACAAATGCCACATATTCTCACTTAGAATGGGAGCTAAAATAGTTATCTCAGGGAGGTAGTGAATAGAATGGTGTTACTAGAGGGTAGGAGGGCAGAGGGGGATAAAGAGGGGTTGGTTAATGGGTATGCAACTATAGTTAGATAGAAGGAAGAAGACCTAGTATTTGGTAACACAATAGGGTGACTATAATTAACAGTAACTTATTGTATATTTCAAAATAACTACATGAGTAGATTCTAAACATTCCCAAAAGAAACGTAAGTTTGAGGTGACAGATATTTCAGTTACCCAAATTTGATCATTATACATTGTATGCTCATACTGAAATATCATATGTACAACATAAAAATGTACAACCACTATGTATCTATAAAAATAGTAAAATGTTCTAGTAGCATCCTGAATTCTATCCTTACCCTCTTGGCATGGAATGAACTAACAATTAAGGACCACTGGGTCTAGATGCAGATAATACATTACCTCAGGATATTAACAGCAATTACACGTAAAATAACAATATTAAATGAAAAATTTATAAAGAAAATTTGAGCATGTTACATATGTTGATTAATCCTTACAATAGAGCATATATATATATATATATATATATATATATATATATATATAACTTACATTTCAAAGTTGAAAAAAGTAAGATTTAGGAAAAATGACTTGCCTTAAATCACACATACAGTTGGTGGAAGTCAGTGTTGAAAGTTAACCATTGCATTCATTGTCAATGATAACATCAATAGTTTACCTTAATGACAAAAATACAAACACTATACAAATATGCAGAAGTGGGATGTGTGTGCATGTGTGTGCGTTTGTATAAGTGTCTTTCAATAGGGACAATTTGATAGTAACTAATACATACTGGATAATTCAATAAAATGCAGGAAAGGCTAGCTGAAGATCTTAGACTGAGAAACAGGAATATGCATAAAGGCATGGGGAGAAGAATCAGCTATAATAAAGAAAAGGAGGAGAAAGCTGATTCTTGAGTTAAGAAGCATGGATGGGGTGTTGGGTAATGGAAGCAACTAAGTAGGAGTTCATCCAAAATTTGGGTAAGAGAGGCAGTCCATATACTAGCAAGCCTAGGAGATCACATTTTTATACTTAATGGGGGTCATTCTTCTCCTAGATGAAGATCACAGGTTCAGTTATAAAAATAAGAGACTGCTTTCCATATCACACTGTGGCAAAACACTACTGAGTTGCCTTGACAACTTCAAATCTGCATTGCAAGTTTTGGATGAAAGCAATTTTATTAAATTTCTAATAATGTTATTTATAAAAAATAAGATAGAAATGTAAGAAACTTCATGTTTTTATTTCTCTCGTGTGTGTGTGTGTGTGTGTGTGTGTGTGTGTGTGTGTGTGTTTTATTCATTAACAAGATGCTGTCTGGTTAAGTATGTGCTAGAGACATTAAAGATCTTAACACCTGCAAAAATGTTTAACAAATTACTACAAACCTTGATGTAAACACCTGGCAGTTTTCCTGATTTAGCAGTAATCTCAAAAATAATTTGATCATATCATCACTTAAGTTGTATGTATAAGACATTATTAGTTGTAAGAAAAACAATAATAACTTAATGATAATTACTATGAGAACAAACAATACACCAGTCTTCAGCAGCACAGAAATTATATGCCTCTCTAGTTGAAACACCTGAACCTAGTTCTCGGAATCTCCAGACTAGACAAAAATAGTGATGTTTTTAATTATCCTGAATTTAATCCACATTAAAAAAAATGTGCTCCAGAAGTATATGCAGAATTTGTGATTTTCAAAACCATAGAGAAAATCCATTTTATATTCAGAGACCCATGGTTTTTCTAGAAAAGAAAAATGTAATCCTTATAAAACTGGAAAATATTGGTTCTACTCCTTTTTATTATTAATATGTTATCTAAATCTAAAATAATTTTAGATTATTTTAGATTATCTAAAATCAGCATATATGTAGTTTTCTGCCACTCTCCAAAGAAATTATATCACACACACACACACACACACACACACACACACACACACACACAAAATGAAAAGCAATAGGAATATAATCCATTGCAGTAATGTTATTTAATATTTATTTTTTCATGTTCTAGAAGTTTGAAAAGATATGCAATAAATTATTGTGTTAGAGGAGAAGAAAAAGGAAACTTTTCACTTTTATCTTCTTAATTTTACAATTCCAAATGAAGACTTTATAAAAGTAAAATGAGTGTAAAATGTCAGTTATAACTCAGCATATTTCTAAAACATGTCTCAATTCTCATCTTGTTAAACTTAAAATGACCACATTTTATTTAAAATTATAAAGTATTTATCCACTTGCAAATATATATTTTAAACTAATTCCTCTCTGATAATTAGAGGCCTCTACTTTTCTGTTCTATAAATCTTTCAGATTCCAGTTTATCCAAGTTATTTTAAGTCAGCATAATATAAATCCTCTCAATTAAAAAATAAAGACTATAATATGCTACTCTTTAGGATTTTACTCTTGAACTTTCTGAGTAGACCAAATGTCTCAGATCTGTCAGAACTAGAGATTCGGAGAGCTATAATTAGTCTCTTCTTTTTTCTTTCAATTTTACTCACATATTGCCCTTTCCACCACTGCCACAGCTACCCTTATCCATGAGTAACTTTTATAATTTATTACATACATTATACAAAAAAGAGACAATTTGCTGCAGGCTGAACTACTGGACCAAAATCAAGTCTATACTAATATGGTGAAGTAGTGCACAATTTTAATTACTGAAATCATTTGGTGAATTCTTTTAGCAAACACACATTTTACTAAAATATTTAGATGACTGAATCAGAAGTGATATTGTTTTATAAAATGACTACAAATGGCACACATTATTTGCTAGTCTTACTAGTAGAAAGGTGTCCTCTCTTACTCCACTCCTTAGTTCTTCATCTATAATGATTAACCTCATTTCATACTGCTTGTTTTAGTTTAAGACCTTCTACCTTATGACATCAAAGTATTTTATTTCTTTTACAACAATAATTACTATTTATTTGGTTTATGTTTTCTAACCAGAAGGGATTAAAAAGCAGACAACAGCAATAAACAGAAAAGTAGATGAACCTGTAATATTTATAGTAAAAATGTCCTAAGGGAAGAGTTACATGATAGTTTTTTTGTGGCACTGTTAGAATTATTTTTCAAAGAACTAAGACAGAGATTTCTGTCACTAGTTCATTCTAAATATATTTTATGAAAAAAATATTTAAGCAAAAGACTAAAGGATTTTATTGCATTGAATAAAAAGCTTAGTTGAAGAAGCTAATACCACACCATAGATGTGTTATTAAAATTCATCAAACACATTTTCTTTTTATGCTTTATCTCCTTTATTTTTGCAACATATGCATTATAGCCTACTATATAGAAAATGTACTCTGTCAGAGTCCTTTGGGAAGTTTCTGCGGTCTAATGTTTGGGACATACTAATTCATCACCAAACAAGAAACTATGACACACTTAGGGCATCATTTCTCTGGGGATTTCTATCGTCTCTTGACAAGGGGGTAGAGAGAGTGATCTGAAAGGTCATTCCCATCTCTGCTTTTATGGTAACACATTGGGCAGCTGTTGTGTTTTCTTTTTCAGGAAAGTCAGCCAGGTTACCACCAGGTAGACATGTAGTTATTTTGGTGTAAATAAAGGCAACAGTTGGCAACTAGATATACACGTAGTAAAATATGAAGGTTATGAGATTTTGATAATAGGTATCATGCATTTTAAGAATTTTCAAGAATGGCAAGGTTCTTTGACTTGAATGATCATGTTAAAATCTTGTGCAATTTAGAAAGACTGAAAATTAGGAAAGAAAAATAACCAAAAAGGAATTTGAATTGCTCTAAAAATTCCTGCCACTTCAAAACAAACCACAAAAGAATAAAGTTACTAACTTGAGAGCTCCATTGAGAGTAAATAGAGATTCTGAGAGGGGGGAAGCAGCACACTTAGACTCATGGAGCCATTACAGGCATTACTAACTGGAAACCGAAAATTGAGCCCAGCTGCTTTGCACTGACCACTGGGGAAGAGCCGGGTTTCTGTTGTCTACAGCAATTCCTGGCAAAACTCATTGACATCTAATACATGTTTCTATGCCTAATAATTAAAAACCAACATGTTCCAAACAGTTGCATAGAGTGTGAGGTCAAAAGACCATGTTAGGACAGCTGAACTAGCTCAGCTGCATTTCCTGAGGACAATTATTTTCATAATTAAGCTTTAAAAAATGTAATTTGGAGAAGAATTTCCCATCTCCCCAAGGCCTGTTCTGCTAGAGTCAAAATTCTTATAATGGGATTTTCTTGGAACAGAGACAGAATATCAACAATATGGCCTGGAAGCCATCTTGGAGAGGAAGACACATTGGAATAGCTGTCATTATTTTTGTTTTTATGTGTGGTGTTTCCTCTCCATTTCTATCATTTATTGCCAATCTTTCTCTTGGAAGTAAAATTCATTAAAAGTGCTCAACCATTACTACTCTTATTACGAGCAAAGGCACACATCCCTTTTATTCTCTGATGTGTTAATTCAATTAACAACTAAACTTACTCTGTATCTATCAAGTGTTATACACTAGGGATACAAGGGCAAGGTTGAGAAGGACATGGTCCCTACAGATAGGACAGAAAGCTCATGTAAGGGAAGGCACAGAGAAGTCAGGATAAAATTACAATGTCATATATTTGATAGAATCACATGTCATGAGGAACTCAGGTATCAGACCATAGATGGTTTGAGGGTCAGAAAAATGTTTCCTGGGAGAAGTTCATTCAATACTGAGATAAGAAAAAAATGAATTGACATTGTCTGAGTGAAGCAAAGGGGAATCTTTTCTCAAGCATTTGGAATAATAGGTACAAAATTCCAAAGGTGAGCAAGAATTGTTATATTCCAGGACTACTCATGATGGTATTTTTTTTCTTTTTTCTTTTTTTTGCCCAGAAATCTTTATCCACAGTCTTTACTGTCACTACTGTTAAAATACACCATTTCCCCTGGGTTTCACCCTTGTTGTTCTGTGTCCTTTGCTTTCTAGACTCCTCTCTTGCAGTTAGCCCTTCTCCTTCTGTTTTATCTATTTGTCTCTCTCTTTGCAATCAGTTAATCAATTACATGTATCTTACAATTCCTATCACTAAAGAAAAATGAGAAACAAACTTCCTTTGACCCCTGTGCTATGAAGTTTGGTGTCTTATCTTGAGGCTGGTGCACAACCAGTGAAAGGTATCAAGCAACTAAATACCATGAGTCTTAACCTCTTGAAAATAGCATCTTGGCTTATCTGTGCAAAACTGATTGGAGGAGGTGAGGCAGGAAGTAACCATACCTGTCAGGAGGCTTGCTAGCAGCCTTGTCTAGACAGTGGCAGTGGAGACAAAGATTAGACAGCTACAGAGAGAGACAGTAACAAGCGACAACTGACAGAACTTCATGAAATCAATACCATGAGAGCAGCTCCAGGCAGGGACTCAGTAAGCATGAAGGTGGAAGGCCAAACTTCCCATGATCCTAAGCCCCTGCCTCAGAGCCACCCCAGATAAACATCTTCAAGTGAAAGTATTGCACTGCTTCACAAATACATGCTTTGAAAAGTGTACTAACCATTTCTGCCATCCAGATTGACTTTCTAAGCCCTGGCTAAGGAAAAACAAATTCTGAAATTTCTTCTGATTGGCCCTTGGGGTTGTGAATGGTGCAGGCAGTAAAGGGTGAAGTGCAGCCTTTGGTTTGGGAAACTTCATGGGTCATAACCTACACTCACCGTCTGGAATATGTTCAACAAATATGTATTGAAATGTTCTATTCAGCAAAACAGGATGCACCCAAGAAGGTGGGGCTGCATCAGATGATTCTCCAGCCTGTTAAACGTGTGAAATGGAGGTGTCTGGTGACATTTTACATATCATCATTAGACATGTGTATCAGGTGCTCCGTGAATAAAAAGGTGGGAAAATTCAAGTCTTTGTGGCTATAAAGTTCAATCTTAAAATATTAAGAGTACACACACACAGACACACACACACACACACACACACATACACACACCACACCATCTTGAAAGTGTTGTTAAAAAAAGGTAAGGACAAAGCTCTATAAATAATATCTACTAGGAGTGCTACTATTTATATATATGAAGTTATCTATGTTTTACGTTAATTGTCCTCAGTTCTCATTTTAGTTGGCTGCTAACTACTTCATCACCCTGTCTTCCCTGTAATATAATTTCCTCAGGGGTAAGGTAGAGGAATTTGAATAGAGAATTATAAGCTCTATACCACTTCTTAGCTCTAAAATTCAAAGTACATGATTCTTAGGCCGATTTTTAAACTCAAAGAGAAAAATCTACATTTAATTTCAATACTATCTCAGCATTTCAACATGAATCACCTGACAAACCTATAAATTAAAAGTTCTACCAAAAACTGGACCATTCTTAGGCAGATTTGCAGAGCCCTCACAGCTGTATTTACCCAGAAGCAGAACCTGAGATAAGGTTTTTAGCACATGGTATTTATTTAGAAAGTAAAGTAGACACGAATATAGGAGAAAGGAAATTAGAAAGTAAGGAAAAAGAGATCACTGTGAATTACTAGAGATTAACCTCACTGGGGAGACATGGAGGGCCAGAGCTATCCCATATGGATAATGAAAGAGCCAGGGTTATTATAGACCATCTCCTTCTAACCATTTTTAAAATATTTTTATTTTTTTATTGCATTTTAGGTTTTGGGGTACATGTGAAGAGCATGCAAGATTGTTGCACAGGTACACACATGGCAGTGTGATTTGCTGCTTTCCTCCCCATCACCTATATCTGGCATTTCTCCCCATGCTGTCTCTCCCCAACTCCCCACTTCCCAGCCAGTTTTTGAGGATTCTACCTAAGACACATCCAGCCAGCTGCACACAAAGCAAAATGTTTTCTACAGCCACGGAAAGTCTTCAGACAAAAAGAAGCAGGTGCAAAAGCTGGAAATCAGGTAGCAGGCAGAGTCATAAGGGTGAGGGCATACAGATAAAGTTATTACCTGCTCTATCGCTTCAGTGGGAACAGGTTGAATGTCTTCAAGCCCAGAACCTGAAGAACTCCATGCCTGGATAAAATGCAGGACAGTTTCTGTAAATTGAAGACGCTAGTGCTGGCTAGTATGTTCTCCAGCCTTTCATGAATCATTACATAAACCTGTGACTTGTGCATATCTTAGCATTTACCTTTACCTTTTCATAAATGGAAATGTATAGATACAAACAATAATTAATATAGAAAAGAATTGTTATCAGCAATATCTGAAACAGTGCTATGCATTCTATTTCCTGTAATTCGTTGATGAAATCACATAGTGACATAAAATATCTTTATTTCAAATTTGCTTAACCAGTAAGGCTAGTTTGGTATAGAAACCTAAAACAGTAACTACAAACATCACTTTTACTTTCCAAAATTGTGAATTTAATTTAATCATTAAGAATAACAAGAACAAACTCTTTAGTAACTTTGCTGTTATTACTAAAATCTACTTTGTATAGTTGGGATAAAGTAAATATTCTAATTCACTTCCCCAAATGTCTTTAAGTCTCCTCAGGACAATTATACTTGGCCATTTTTCAGAAATGAGAAAAGAAATAATAGACTCTATCTTATTTTATTTTGAACTTCACTATTTTTTAGAAATTGAGTGACATGACAAGGGAATATTTTTAACAAAGTTTTTAAATGAATGAGTTTAAAACGAGCATAAATTCTCCTTTTTATCTATGTCATGAATGCTTAGTCTAGTGACTTTTGAATGAGTCAAAAATGGTTTATTAAAATAATGTTATTAATACTCCCAACCTTTTTCTCAATTTGGACTGTCACAGGCTTGTCTGTAAAAGGGATGACTGACAGTGATACTTGAGCTCCAGAGAGTCCACCAGCCTCTACAAATACAATTAAGGAAGAGAAGATTTGCTATGTAATTCTCATATGAGACAGGGATTAGCAAGCTAGCAAGTGACAAGGGGCATGCTCACCGTTTGTCCGAGGCAAGACTGTTTAAAAAGCCCTTGGTTTTTGTGACTGTGGTGAGTTAGATGGTGTCCCCCCATATATACACACTACACATCACACACACACACAAACATCACACTTACATATTTTATATATGTAATATACACAGTATGTATGTATATAGTGTGTATATATAATATACATTCTACATTTAATTCTATACTCTATAAATAATTCTCTATATAATTCTCTATATATTCTAATATATATATATATATATATATATATATATATATCTCCCATCCAAAATTTATGAATGTGCCCTTAATGGGAAACACAAGGTTGCTATGATCTGAATGTTGGTGTCCCCTCTAGATTTTTACATTTGAGCCTATTCCTTAGTGTGGTAGTAGTAAGCAGTGGGACCTTCAGAAATTGATTAAGTCCTAAGTGCTTATACCCTTATAAAAAAAGGTTCAAGGGAGCTCCCCCATCTCTTACACCAAGTGAGAACACAGCAAGAAGATGCCATGTATGAGAAACAGGCCCTTAGCAGACACTGAATCTGCTAGTCCCTTGACCTCAGACTTCTAAGCCCCCAGAAGGAATAAATTTCTGTTGTTCATAGGTTACCCAGTCTAAGGTATTTTGATATAAGAATCTGAACAGAATAAGACAGAAATTGGTACTGAGAGGTGGGGTGCTGCTGTGACAAATACCTAAGAATGTGCAAGTGACTTTGGAACCGGATAATGGGCTCAGAGGCTTGAAGGGTATTGAAGTTTATTATCATAAGTGAACTATAAAGGGTGATTCTGGCGAGGGCTCAGAAGAAAAGGAAAGCTTTAGAGAAAGCCTCAAGTTTCTTCAAGATGACCTAAGTGGTCAAAAGCAGAATGCTCATAGAAATATGAACGATAAAGGCCATTGTGATGATAAGGTCTCAAACACAAATGGAGAACACGTTATTGGAAACCGGGGGAAAGGCAAAAGTTCTTATAAAGTAGTAAAGAACCTGCTTTTGTGTTTAATGCTTAGGGATTTTTGAAAGGAGACACTTATGAATGATGAAATAGGGTATCTGGTGGAAGAAATCTCTAAGCAACGTGTTAGGGGTGGACCATGGCTTCTCTTTATACAGATGGTAAAATGTGAGAAGAGGGAAACAAGTTAAAGCCAAACATTTGTAATCAAAATAGAAGCAGGCCTTAAAGATTTAGAAAATTTTCAGCTTGGCAATGTTGTAAAGAATGAAAAGGTATGCTTGAAAGAGAATACCAAGGGTGTGGCCCAGCAACCATTTGATAAGATTAATGTGAAGCTGCAGAAGACAGGTGCTTTTCATCAAGGCAATGGAGGAATGACCCCCCAAAAGTATTTCAGACATCATGAGAGCTGCTGCTCCCATCACAGGCCCAGTGTGCCAAGGCCTAGGGGAAAGAACCAGGTCAAGAGAGGGTCCCAGGAGGTGCACTGGACCTCAGCACTCCCTGCCATATGCTACCTCATCTCTGTTCCCTGCTTTGTGACACAGCACTGCTCAGCCATGCCAGGGATGGCTCCAGAGGGCCCAAGTGTGGTGTGGGCTCAGCAGCTCTCCTTCGGAGGGCACAGATGACAAACCCTGGTGATGTTCTCTAGGCATCGTCTCTACCAGGACACAGAGTGCACACACTATAGAGGGAGAGCTGCCTCTACATAGATTTTAAAGGATGCCCTGGAAAGTGTTGAGGCTTAGGCAGAGAATCGACATGGGGTGGGGCCACCACAGAAAGCCCTCACTAAGGCAGTGCTTGGCAGAGCCATACCCTCTGACCACAGACCAGCAGAACCACTAGAGTGCATTTCCAGCTTGGCATATGCCTCTAAGATGTAGGTGCTGTCATGTAGGCTGAGCCTGGGATGCTCAAAGCCTAGGGCGTCCAATCCCTGTCCCAGAGTGCCTGGAAGATTGGAAGATGGGACATCAAAATGAGATTATTCTGGAGCCTTAAGATTTATTGTTTACTTTATCATTGTTATTTTTCTTCCTACTTCACCCTTTTGGAGTGAGACTGTCAATGCTATGTCTGTCCCACCATTGTCTTTGGAAGCTCATTACCTATTTGATTTCACAGAATCACAGCTAGAGAGCAATTTGTCTCAGAATAAACATACCCTCGGTCTCACCTATATCTGGTTAAGATGATATTTAGTTGAGACTTTGGAATTTAGACTTTTGAATCTGTGCTGGAACAAGTCAAGACTTTTGGGGCTACTGATGTGGAATGAATACACTTTTCTTATGAGAAAGACTTGAATTCTGGGGAACCAGAGGTGGAATGCTATGGTCTGAATGCATTTTCCTAAAATATGTATGTTTGAACCTAATCTGCAGTGTGATAGTGTTAAGATGTAAGGCCTTTGGGAAATGACTTGAGTCATGAGGATGGAGCTCTTATAGAATTTGTGCACTCACAAAAGATTCTCGAGGTAGCCCTCAGCCTCTTCCACCCGGTGAAAGCACTGAGAAGGTGCCACCTGTGAGGAAGAGGTTCGCAGACATAAAATCTGCCGATGCCTTCATCATGGACTTTGCAGTCTCCAGAACCAGGAGAAATACATTTCCATTGTTTATGTTAAAGCAAACTAAATATGTCCTGAGAAGCACTCCGTACTATATTTGAGTCCTTGAGGATGAGCTGTAACCTAGCTTAATAGTCAAAGTAGAAAACCTAACTTAATAGTATGCACCTGTAACAATGGCTGAGTGTTAGCCAGTCCCAGTGGCCATACTTCAACCACTCCTAGGCTGCTGAATGTTCAAACTGTTTAAATAAGGCAAACGCTGAGCTGTAACCAATCTCACTGTTTCCTACCTCACATCCGATTCCTGTACCTCACTTTACCTTTATGGTCTATAAATTTGTTCTGACCACAAAGCACTCCTGGAGCTTCTGTGAATCTGCTGTGATTCTGGGGTTACCTGATTCATGAATCGTTTATTGCTCAATTAAACTCCTTTAAATTTAACTCTACTGAAGTTGTTCTTTTACTATTTATAAATTACCCAGTCTAAGGCATTTTGTTATAACAATCAGAACAGATTAAGACAAGGGTTCCTGCAGATGTAATTAAGTTAGGGATCTTCAGGCAAGATAACTTTGGATTATCTGAGTGGGTCCTAACTCCAATAAAACGTCCCTGTAAGAGACAGAAGATGCACACACGGACAAGAAGGCCATGTGGAGACAGGTAGAACCTGGAGTTATGCAGTCACACAGCAAGGAACATCTGGAACCAACAAAACATGGAAGACACAGTAATGATTCTCCCTTTGAGCCCGTGGAGGAAATGCGGTCCTATCACTACCTTTCTTTCAGAATTTTGGCTTCCAGAACTGTGAAATAATAATTTTCTCCTCTGATCCAGTTTGTGGTCATTTGTTATGGCACTCACATGAAACCAGTACAGGTTTTATCTTTTCTATAAAAGCTATTTTCAGTCTTACAGGTAACCTTTTGACAGGGTTTTCTGTTTTTATATCACTTGAAAATCTATCAAAGTTTGTGACTCTGATGTTAGCTTTGACCTTTTCAGTTTGAGCAAATATGGTGACATGACCAGGCTGCCCTATGTCTGTTTTCCTTGGATTGTCAGCATTAAGAGTATTTTACTTCCCCACCTGCATTAAGCAAAGCATGGCCCTTTGGTTAGGTCTAGTCAATTAAATCAAAACAGATGGGAGGCACCAATGTATGCTTCTCCATGTTTTTTTTTTTTTCATTGCTCCAGATGACAAAGTACCTTAGTCTGCTTGGACTACTGTAACAAAATACCATAGACTACAAAGCTTAAAGAGCAGACATTAACTTCTCAGAGTTCTGGAGTCTGGGAAGTGTGAGACCGGCGTACCACCATGGTCTGGTTCTTGGAGCGGGCTCTTTTCCTGATTACAGATGGCTATCATGTAGCACTGTGTGACAGCAGGACACACACAGAGAGAGAGCTCTGATGTCTCTTCCTCTTCTTGAAAGGACACTAATCTCATCACAGGGCCTCTCACTCATGACCTTATCTAAACCCAAATGTCCACCTCCAAATACAATCACATTCAGAGTTAGGGTTTCAACAAATGAATTTGTGGCGAATATATTCCATTCATAACATTAAAATTTAAGTGGCAAATGGAGGTGCCACTAAATCAGAACAGCAGACATCTTTCCTTCCAGACCAATACAAGGCTTATATAAATAAGAAATATATTTCTTCTCTGTTAAACTATTCTGATTTTGTGATGCTTGTTACTATAGCATAACTTAACTTCCTCTAAGACAGTATATAAAGCTGGAAGTAAAAAGGGTGTTGTTTGGTTAAGAATTCTGCTCATGATCTAAATGGTAACTCTAGGTAAATTTCTTGGGTTATAACTGTGTGAATCCACAGATTAAAATTTCTTTAAGTATTAAACAACTGGGTCAACATGCATTGTTATAGAATCTGGCCTATGATATTCACAAATCTCATAAAGAAGCACAAATAATAACCAATGTTTGATTTATACCATAAAGAATATAAAACATTTGCTGGAAATTGAGCATTCCTAAGGTCATCATGTATAAGTTTCAAATATTCAAAGCCCAGATTTCTAATAAGGAATGCAGAAACATAAATCGAGACATCATCTTCTATGAGGGGCGCTCTGAGGGTGTCACGTTTGACACTATTTTAGCTAGTCACATGGCCCCACAGTCCTTAATAGTGCACAGAACTGGTGGAGAAGCTAATATTTTCCACAAAGAGTGAAGGAATTAGTCCAGCCATTCACTGTTTATTATTAGCAGCAACAGTGAGCAAAATAAGCTATGTTCATGTGAATATGAATGCTTTTCCAACTCACTGTCAAACTGAAAGTTTATAAAATGCAATAAAAAGCTATTCCATGCCTTTAAAAATCAATAATATAATAATTAAAATAAAAAAGAAAAGTTTTAAATAAAAGCAAAAAATCTGACACTATCTGTGACCTGTACATTTAACATCATTAATACTTTTATTAATTGGAATAACTTTTGTTCAATGCATTGTATTTTAGGGAAAACCTAAAGTAAAATATTTTCATGTCCTAAACCCTTGACCTGTAAGTATTAATATATTACTTTTCCTACAAAGGAGATTTTGTAGATGTAATGAATGATGTTATGATGAAAGAGCAGCGATCAGAGAGAAGAGAAAATGCCAGGCTGCTCGATTTGAAGTTGGAGGAAGAGGTCATAAGCCATGGAATGCAGGAGGCCTCTAGAAGCTGGAAAAGGCCAGAAACTCCCTTCCCCAATAGAGCAGACAGAAGAAATACAGAACTGTCTGTACTCGCACTTTAGCACAGCAGAATTGATTTTGGATTTCGGCCCTCTAGAATAGTAGGACAATTAATAAGTATTGTTATAATCCTTAAAGTTTGTGGTTTTATTCTAGTGTTCTTATGGTTTTAGGTTTTACATTTAAGTCTTTAATCCATCTTGAGTTAATGTTTGTATGAAATATAAGAAAGGGGTCCAGTTTCTGTTTTCTGCATATGGCTAGCCAGTTTTCCCAACATCATTTATTAAACAAGGAATCCCTTTCCCATTGCTTGTTTTGTCAGATTTGTCAAAGATCAGATGGTTGTAGATGTTTGGCATTATTTCTGAGGCCTCTGTTCTGTTCCATTGGTCTATATCTCTGTTTTGGTACCAGTACCATGCTGTTCTGATTATTGTAGCCTAGTAGTATAGTTTGAAGTCAGGTAGTATGATGCCCCCAGCTTCGTTCATTTTGCTTAGGATTGTCTTGCCTATATGGGCTCTTTTTTGGTTCCATATGAAATTGAAAGTAGCTTTTTTTCTAATTCTGTGAAGAAAATCATTGGTAGTTTGGTTGGAATAGCATTGAATCTATAAATTATTTTGGGTTGTATGGTCATTTTCACAATATTGATTCTTCCTATCTATCAGCATGGAATATTCTTCCATTTGTTTGTGTCGTTTCTAATTTCCTTGAGAAACGGTTTGTAGTTCTCCTTGAAGAGGTCCTTCACATTCCTTGTAAGTCGAATTCCTAGGTTTTTGTTCTCTTTGTAGCAATTGTGCATGAGAATTCACTCATGATTTGGCTGTTTGTCTATTATTGGTGTATAGGAATGTTTGTGATTTTTGCACATTGATTTTGTATCCTGAGATTTTGCTGAAGCTGCTTATTAGGTTAAGGAGATTTGGGCTGAGACAAAGAGGTTTTCTAAGTATACAATTATATCATCTGGAAACGGACATAATTTGACTTCCTCTCTTCTATCTGGATGCACTTTCTTTCTTTCTCTAGCCTGATTGCCCTGGCCAGAACTTCCAATACTATGTTGAATAGGAGTGGGGAGAGAGGGCATCCTTGTCTTGTGCTCGTTTTCAAAGGGAATTATTCTAGCTTTTGCTCATTCAATCTCATATTGGCTGTGGGTTTTGTCATAAATAGCTCTTATTATTTTGATATACATTCCATCAATACCTAGTTCATTGAGTTTTTAGCATGAAGGGGTATTGAATTTGATCAAAGATCTTTTCTGCATCTATTGAGGTAATCATGTTATTTTCATCAATGATTCTGTTTATGTAAGGATTATGCTTATTGATTTGTGTATGTCAAACCAGCCTTGCATTGGCATCCCAGGGATGAAGCCAACTTGATCATGGTGCATAAGCTTTTTGTTGTGCTGCTGGATTTAGTTTGCCAATATTTTAATGAGGATGTTCACACTGATGTTCATCAGGAATATTGGCCTGAAATTTTCTTTTTGTATCTCTGCCAGGTTTTTGTATCAGGATGATACTGGCCTCATAAAATGAGTTTGGGAGGATTCCCTCTTATTCTATTGTTTGGAATAGTTTCAAAAGGGATGGTACCAGCTCCTCTTTTTACCGCTGGTAGAATTTGGCTATGAATCTGTCCAGTACTGGGCTTTTTTTTTTTTTTTTTTTTGGCTGGTAGGCTATTAATTATTGCCTCAGTTTTGGAACTTGTTATTGGTCTATTCATGGATTCAACTTCTTCCTGGTTTAGTCTCAGGAGGGTGTATGTGTCCAGGAATTTATCCCTTTCTTGTAAATTTTCTGGTATATTTGTGGAGATGTGTTTATATTATTCTCTGGTGGTAGTTTGTATTTCTGAGGGATCAGTGGTGATATCCCCTTGACCATTTTTTATTGTGTCTATCTGATTCTTCTCCTCTTCTTTAGTAGTCTGGCTAGTGGTCTATCTCTTTTCTTAATCTTTTCAAAAAACCAGCTCCTGGATTCATTTATTTTTTTAAAGGGTTTTTTGTGTCTCTATCTCCTTCAGTTCTGCTCTGATCTTAGTTATTTTTTGTCATCTGCTAGCTTTTGAATGTGTTTGTACCTGCTTCTCTAGTTCTTTTAATTGTGATGTTAGAGTGTTAAATTTAGATATTTCCCACTTTCTCCTGTGGGCATTTAATAGTGCTATAAATTTCCCTCTAAACACTGCTTTAGCGGTGTCCCAGAGATTTGGGTACATTATATTTTTGTTCTCATTGGTTTCAAAGAACTTACTTATTTCTGCCTTAACTTTTTTAATTTACCTAGCAGTCATTCAGAAGCAAGTTGTTCAGTTTCCATGTAGTTATGTGGTTTTGGATAAGTTTCTTAATCCAGAGTTCTGATTTGCCCTGTGGTCTGAGAGACTGTTTGTTATAATTTCCATTCTTTTGGGTTTGCTGAGGAATACTATTACTTCCAATTATGTGGTCAGTTTTAGAATAAGTGCTATGTGCTGAGAACAGCATAGAATAAGTGGTGGTGAGAATAAGCACCACTAAGTGGTGCTTAGAATAAGTGGTTGCTGAGAAGAATGCATATTCTGTTGATTTGGGGTGGAGAGTTCTGCAGATGTCTATTAGGTCCACTTGGTCCAGAACCGAGTTCAAGTCCTGGATATCCTTGTTAATTTTCTGTCTCATTGATCTGTCTAATATTGACAGTGGGGTGTTAAAGTCCGTCACTATTATTGTGTGGCAGTCTAAGTCTCTTTGTAGGTCTTTAAGAACTTGCTTTATGAATCAGGGTGCTCCCATATTGGATGCATATATATTTAGGATAGTTAGCTCTTCTTGTTGCATTGATCCCTTTACCATTATGTAATGCCATTCTTTGTCTTTTTTTAATCTTTGTTGGTCTAAAGTCTGTTTTATCAGTGACTATGGTTGTAATCCCTGCTTTTTTTCTTGTTGTTGTATTTTTTTTTTCCTTTCCATTTGCTTGGTAAATCTTCCTCCATCCCTTTATTTTAAGCCTATGTGGAAGAATCACATTATATGATTTCAAATTATACTACAGCACTATAGTATCCAAAACAGTATGGTACTTGTTGTATAAAACAGACATATAGATCAATGGAACGGAATGAAGATTCCAGCAACAAATTCACACATCTACATTGAACTCATTTTCAACAAAGTTTTCAAGAACATACACCAAGGAAAAGATCATCTCTTCAATAAATGGTTCTAGGAAAACTGAATAGCAATATGAAGAAGGTAACTAGATCAACAAACCTCACCATATACAAAAATTAAATCAAAATGGATTAAAGTTTTAAATGTAAGACCTCAAACTATACAATTGCTACAAGAAAACATTGAGAAAACCCTCTGGGACATTTGTCTGGGCAAAAATTTCTTGAGTAATACCCCAGAAGTCTACCAAAGCAAAAAATGAACAAATGGGATCACATCAAGTTAAAAAGCTTCTGCACACCAAAGGATACAATGAAAAAAAGTGAATAGACAACCCATAGGATAGGAGAAAATATTTACAAACTACCCATCTGACAAGGGATTAATAACCAGAATATATATGGAATTCAAACAATTCTATAGAAAAAAAATCAAAAAATCCAATTTAAAAGGGCACAAGATTTGAATATACATTTTTCAAAGGAAGACATACAAATGCCAAACAGGCAGTTGAAATGTACTCAACATCACTGATCATCAGAGAAATCAAAACTATAATAGGATATTGTCTCACCCCTGTTAAAATGGCTTCATGCAAAACACAGGCAATAACAAATGCTGGTGAGGATATGGAAAAAAGGGAGCCCTTGTACACTGTTGGTGGGAATGTGAATTAACACAACCACTATGAAGAATATTTGGATGTTCCTCAAAAATCTATAAATAGAGCTACCATAGAATCCAGCAATCCCACTGCTGAGTACCCAAAATAAAATAAATCAGTACATCAAAATGATATCTACACTCCAATGATTTTGACAGCACTGTTCACAATAGCCAAGTTTTGCAAGCAGCCTGAGTGTTCATTGACAGATGAATAGCTAATGAAAATGTGGTACTTATACACAATAGACTAGTATTTAGCCATAAAAAAGAATGAGAGCCTGTCATTTACCTCTACACAGATGAAACTGAAGGTCATTATGTTAAGTGAAACAAGTCAGGCACAGAAACACAAGAATCACATATTTGCAATTATTTATGGAAACTAAAATTCAAAATAATTAAACTCATGGAGATAAAATAGGTTAGTTACCAGAGGCTGAGAAGGATAATAGTGAGTAGGTGACAGCAAGTGGGGATGATTCATGTGAACAAAATAATAGAAAAAATGAATAAGACCTAGTACTTTACAGCACAACAGAGTGACTACAGTCAATATTAATTTATTTGTACATTTGAAAATAACTAAAACAGTGTAATTGGATTGTTTGTAACACAAAGGGTGAATGGTTAAGAAAATGGATACCTCACTTTTCACGATGTGATTATTATGTATTACATGCCTGTACTAAAATATCTTTGTATTCCATAAACATATACACCTACTACATATCCACAAAAATTACAAATTAAAATTTAAAAAACAATTCTCAGTTGACAACTTGTAATGTTTTGAGGAAACATCAGATCTAAGGTGCTCTAAATTCCATATATGTTATGGCGGTAAAAAAATGGATTTCTGCTAATCTCAAGAAATTCCTTCTTATGCATATGTGTAAACTTCCTATAATTTTGCCATTCAAAGCAGAAAAATAGAGCTAAATAAACAAATGCTAGGCTGCATTTCCATGGAAGGAATAAAGATAATTTAATGAAGCAAAATATATTCCACTGACAACCCATACTCTATTTTAAGCAAGTTTCCCCATCTTCACAAGAAATACATAAACTAAAAATAAACAGGTCTTCTTGTGGGTTTTGATGTTTGCTTATTATTTTTAGTCACTTCTGTTTGAAAAGATGCCCCCTGACAGAGACAAACTTCAATTTCTACCAGGTGTGATATAGCCAGCCACGCTTAAAAATATTTGAACACAGTGCTTTTTAAAACAGCCAGTATCTTTCAGCCTGGAAGCTACAGCAGATGTTTTTGCCACTTTTGTTACTAAAAGCAGTGATGGCAGAACTGCAGGTAGCACAGCCTGAAGCCAGATTAAGTGTCCTCCTGCTTCCTCTGCCCTTTTCTGCTGCTGCTACAAATTGGCAGACGCTTCCAGGAAGCCAGCTGGCAAGGCCGTCATCATCATGGAGTTCTCATATTTTTCTCTACAACTGAGAGAAGCCGACGAGTAACAAGTGTCCAGCTGATAAGCAAAAGACACTAAACGTCTCCAAGGCCAAAATATCACTTTTTTTATGGACAACTGAAAACTTACTCCGAATTAAGTTGACTATTTTTCTAAAGTCTTCATACTTACCTTGTTTCTAAATCATCTGTAAGATCAGTAGGATGGAAATTGGACAAAAGTATTGATCCATGATTTTTAAAATTAAAAAAAAAATTTAATTCATAAAGATTATACTGAGCCCTTCTATTTTTAAAGATATAATATTGTTTTCAAAAGTTTGTGATAATGTTAAGATGCCAAATATCATTGAAGATTTATGGGCATTATTCAGTCATATTAAAAATCCTTACAAGCACCACTTTTATCATCTGACAGTTATATTGACCAAAAACTGGTCGCTGCTGAAGCAATGAGAAGTACATTAATCACCCTGACATGTCTATTAATCAGTCCCCACCTACCAGACCCACCAAGATGCTGTCAGCAGCTATGCCACTTGTGGTAATTCTGGCAGGCTATGAGATATTACAAAATGCTTGGATAAATATCACTCTCTCAGACTCTCAAGATTAAAGCATTTTCACTTCAGAAGAGCTTGGAGGATGTTATTAGATCATTATGTTAAACTTCAAAGTTAATTTCAGTATTTTCTAATGCTTCCTTAAAACATGGATGCTGAAAAAATCAAGTTAATCAAAGGATGGTTTTTAAACTATTCAATAGTGGCTTTTCATTGAATAACACAGTATCACATTGAAAGATAAAAATTCACGTATATTGTGCATTTCTCAATTAATCATATGTATGTTTTAGAAATTTTTCATTATGATTAAAAATACATATTACTCCTAAAACATCCATTTTTAATTTCTTAGGTATCATTAATTTTTAAATTGACCTCCTTAAACCAAGTTTTAATAGATTATGAATGTAAATCTTAATGACTGGACAAGTTCTAATCATACCTTATATGACTTCATAAATAGCAAAAAAAAAAAAAAAAGCTCTGTATACATGTATCATAAAACACAAGGGATGTTCCACAAGTCATTAAAATGGAAGTATGGGGTTAATGCTAAATAATTTCTTATTTTCTTTCTAATTCTAAGATAGTAGAATTCTACCCAATTTACAAATATGCTTAGCTTACCAATAAACTTCCTCAGAAAATAGGTAAGTGGAGTATATCCTAATAAGTGGATATAATTGGTAGATGTTAGGATATTCCTTAATCCAGTTGTTTATTAAAATATAATGAAATTAAAATTTCAAGTAAATTTCATTGATTACTACATATAAAAATGTCAAAATATTTGAGCTTTCAAAGCAATTGTGCATATATAATATATATGCAATACATGCATATATATGAATGTGTATGTTTATATATAATTTGCTTTATTGAAACATAAAATTATCTAAATTTTTGAATTAGAGAAGTAATAGGCAAAAGCAAAAATTGGTTCAATAAAGACTAGAATATATTTTTCCACTTATATTTCAATAAAAATAAATGACAAGAAAATGTTTAATCTCTGCTTAGTCATAATAAAAATTGCCTTTATCTTGCATTTCCTTCTTAGCTTACTAAAATTGCTTTTACCTTGCATTACTTTCTTACCTGACTTTTTAACAATGATCACTTTCTGTAAGCTATGTTTATTAGAAAACTCTTAATACATTTCTCATGATATTGTATATAAAATAACTAGATACAAATAGCCTGAGAGACTTTTTCCAAGGAATATTAAATGGTATTGAGGAAAGAGGGGCACAGTACTTTGCTAGAAAGACTCAACCAAGTGTGTGCTCTAGAAAAAAGGAGGTTTATTTGTGAAGGCATTTTAAAATATACTTCCATTGCCAAAATCCACAAAGAACACCGTTTCAGTGGAGGGACACAGCTCCCAAAGAGAATAAAAGTGTAGTTCACCAATGTTACTAAAAAAATAAAGAAAAAAGTTACTGTGTTAGGTAGTTGTTCAGGAGTTAACCAGAAATGAAAACAGTCTGTGATTAGGAATAAGAGTCCTGTTGCAAGAACCAGACATCACAAAATAGAAATCTTGAGATAAGACAGTTTCAGACCAAGAATCCTGCCTAGCCAAGATGATTAAGCATCATTACAAGCTATTTAGAGAAAAGAATAGCAAAGTAAATCTTTAAAACCCATGCAATATATATAGCGTTGTTCCTCAATGTTTTATCTACCTTCTTTGTGATAAATTAAACATATTAGCCCTCCTGTAACAATGCCTAGATGTCCTCATAACTAAAAGTCCCACATAATTTATGACTCCAATCACAAATTATTGCTTTGTGTCTCCAAATCAGACAAGAATATTTTGTCAAGCTTTACTACCTTTTTTGTATGTATTCTAAATAATATTTCTTTTAAATGTTTTAAATACAAAATTATATAACATGCTTTTAGAAATTTCAAATCTTCCTCTTTACCACTGACTGCCTGACAAGACTTTGAACATTTTAGGCAGATCCAAATGTTGTACCCTCTGCTTACCGCACAATACCTGGTCCTCAAAAATGTTTAATCATAGGAGAAAGCATGAAGTATAGGAAGAACAAGTACAGCAATGAAAAAATGTATAACCTAAAAATTGTATGGAGAGTAGCTGAGAATCTACAGAAATTAAAGAAAAATATCTATTTAAGCACAGTCAATTGACTATAAATATATATAATCTTACTCTAAAACCTCTGCTAGGATAACAGCAGAAACTACAGGGCTGGGCATGGTGGCTCATGCCTGTAATCTCAGCTCTTTGGGAGGCCAAGGCAGGTGGATTTCTTTTCAGGCATTTGACACTAGCCTGGGCAACATGGCAAAACCCTGTCTCTACAAAACAACACGAAAATCAGCCAGTCATGATGGTGCATGTCTGTGGTCCCAGCTACTCAGGAGGTTTAGGCAAGAGGATCACTGGAGCCTGAGAAGTCCAGGTTTCAGTGAGCGGTGATCACGCCTACTGCACTCCAGCCTGGGTGACAGAGAAAGACCCCATTTCAAAAAAATATATATATATATAAAACATGAATCATCAAAAACAAAAAGTAGTATCAAAAGTATCCGTGAACAAAGGATTTCAGCAAATATTTGGAAGGCAGTAGCTGACAAAGTAGTAAACTTTTCAGAGACAAAAACTGAAATGTCATCAGAGGCCAGCACTAACAAAATGTAAGTGGAAAAATTCACATCTAAGGAAAGTGTGAATGAGCTTGGATACTGAAAATATGAAAATTGATAGAAAATTTTAACATAGAGATATCAGAGTCCTTGGGTCCCTTCCAAAAATTTGTGCTCCAAATGAAAAAAAAAAAAAAAAAAAAAGTAGAATCTAGTCATTTAAGAATGCAAAGAATATTTATTTTCCATGCATGCCATTTTACAAATCAATTGAATAGAGGCAAACGGAGAAAAATAGAAAACTGATAATCTAGCAAACAAGGAATTTAGCAGAGAAAAGAGGCAAAGAAGAGATCCAGGAAAACAACCTTATAGCATTCTAAAGGACAGATCGGTCTAGATATGACTAGGAAAGCAGATTTTTCCAAGGAGAAGATCACGAAGGGGAGAAGTGCCTTTGCCAGATTATCTGCTATGTTTGAGTGTATGGCCAGGGAAAGCATAAGTAGGCATGTATCAGGGTTCCCCAGGGCAACACAACCAACAGGATACATAGACAGACATAATATGAGAGGGGATTGATTCACAGAACTGGCTAACACAATTATGGAACCATAGTAATCTCATGAGAGTACTTTTACAAGTTGGAGAAACAGGGAATCTTGCAGTGTGACTCGGTCCACATTCAAATGTTTCACAATCAGGGAAGCTAATGGTGTAACTCCCAGTCCCTCTCAGTCCAGTCCAAGGAAGAGGGCCCAAGAACCTGGGGTACTGCTGTTGCAATTCTGGAATCCAAAGGCGAAAACCCTGGAGTTCTTATGTCCAAGAGCAGGAGAAGAGTGGCTGAGTCCAGAAGCATGCATGCATGCATGCAAAATAAATAGAAAAAGAGGATCAGTCTTTATCTTTCAGTGCTATCTTGACCTCAGCCCATTGAACAATGCCCATTCAGATTTGGTGAGAACAGATCATCCTTACACATTCCACCAAGTCACACACCAGTCTTGCAGAAACGCCTTCACAGACATACCCCAAAATAATACTTTACCAGCCATTTGGATATCTTAATTCAGTCAAGTTGACATCAAAAATTAACCATCAAAAGGTACATAACAGATTTTCATTAAATAAATAAATCTAGGTACATAGAAAATTATGTAAGTTCAGAAAATAAATTTTGCTGTCAAAAGGAAAAGTTGAACAAGAAAGTAAATAAAATCATACTGTACATTTCACCCTACATTAAACAACATAGATATGATCACAATATAAATATGAATTATTTAAATAAAAATTTACTAAAATATTTGAAAGGATATCCAAAATATTATAAAGAGAATTTACTTCTAGATGAAGATAGTGGTACAGATTTTGGAAAGATCCATTTTAAGGTCCTCACATATTTTCTATATACACATGTAAGGGTCTCAAATAGGATGACACTGTTCTGTATGCAACAAACATTGAGGTAACAGCTAAGAAGTCCAACCTGAAACTATTAAATATCTTTATTTGCATAATATGTAATTCTTCTTGCTTAACAGATACATACATATGCTTCTTATCTTTCAGTTAATAATGAATTCAGTACTGAAGAGTAATAAATAGATCCTGTAGTTTGGAGACATCATAAAACAACTTTCCTAAATGCTGGCTTACAAGGATGCTACATATCTAAGTTTGGTGCTAGGGGCAGGAAGAGGGGATTCTTGCTAAATCGATGTCTTCTTTCTGTATAAAGATGGATAAGGTAAAAGGATTTATATTCTTTCCCCTGGTCAATATGTATCTTATAAAAGTATTAAAATATGTATACACAAATAACTATATCATGAGGCAGAACTATTTCCCGATCAACAGGTCCAATCACATATTAATATAATGAACTAGAATGATAATTTAAAAAATGGAAAGGCAACCAAGACCCTTTCAGGCTAGATAGTGGCAGAAGGCCACAGAGTTGGAATTACTATGCGATAGGTCAGTAAATGGCTATGGAAATTGGAAGCCTGCTGTTGGTGGTGGTATTTAGCAAAGGGTATAGAGGGGAAAAAATAGTTCTCCAGATCAATTGTATACTAGGTAGCAAGTACTATGTTGACTTGCTCTAGTAAAGAAAACCCACTGAATGCTGCATTTGCAATTGGAGTTGCTACACGATACAGGTGATAATCCGTTGCCGATTTCCATAGTCCATCTCCTTTTGCACAGACGAGAGAGGTGATTAGAACAGAATACGGGAGAAATCACTACCCCTGCCTTCTTCAATTCCTTGAATGTCGCACTGATTTCTGCGGACTGTCTAAGAATCCACATGGCTTTGGGGTATCTAGTTTTGTAGGTATAGGCAGAACTAGTACTTTCCGTTTAACTGGTTCTACAGTAATAGCTCTTATCTCACTAGTCAGATGATCAATATGGAAAATACTTTTTCTTGCTGAGCATATTTATTGTGCACTATGGTTTCGGAAACTGAGAAAATAACCATTGGCTATGTTCGGGGACCAGATGATTCCGACGAAAAGTAAAACTCAGACAAAAGTCCATTTGTTACCTGGTCTTCATATTCACCTAACCCAACTAGCTGGCTGGCCATTGGACTTTTCAGAAACCAGAGTCAGTCTGGAGTTAAATTCAAGTAATTCTGGAGAATCTTGGGGAATTTGGGAAGAGACAGCATGATCAGTAAAATCATACCAGAAATCTCTCTGGGTGAAATCTAGTTATTAGAATAACAACAGATTCCTTGTCTCTGAAAATTAAGTGCTGCAGTTTTAAGGTTCAGTCATCCTCAGTGGATGTATGGTGGTGGCTAATGATGACAATCACTTCTTCATTTGTTCATGACTGTTCCTATGCCTTCTTTTGCAACTTCTTCAAATGTTTTGTCCATTTACTAATTGAGTTGTCTTTTTAGTTTTGACTTACAGATGTTCTTCACATTTTCTGAATATGTTATTTTTCAGACATTTATTTCAAATATTTTCTCTTATCCTTTGGCTTGACTTTTCGCCTTCTTGCATTTCCTTAGAAGCATAAAGTTTTAATTTTTATGAAGCTCAAATAATTATTTTCATTTTCTATGTTGACATATTTTAATGGTATCTAAGAAATCTTTCCCTACCTCAAGATCATGAAGATATTTTTCTAGCTTTCATTTATTAGCTCTTACTTTTAGGTCAGTGGTTGACCAAGATTAAGTTTTGTTTCTCCATGGAGTAAGGTTAAGTGTTAATTTTCATTTGTTTTTCCATAGAAATTATCAGTTGTTCCAGTCTTACTTGTTGATATGATTTTCTTTCTGCATGGAATTACCACAGTCAGTTTGTTACAAATCAACTGACTGTATATATGTCTATCTGTATTTGGGCTTTGCTCTGCTCTACTAATCTATTCCTCCCTTTGATGTGAATATCTGTCTTGCAACAACTGTCTACATCACATTGTCTTGAATACTGTGTCTTTGTACAACCTCTTAAAATTAGGTAGTAAAAATTCTCCCATTTTATTATGGTTTTCATAATTGTTTTGCATCAAGAGCCTTCTAATTTCCAGAAAAAAAATATATATGTATATATACATATATATTTTTAAACCTTACGAAAAATAAAAGAAAAGGTTGCTGACATTTTCAATCAGCATTACATTAACATATAAATCATTGTGGGGAGAATTGGAAGCTTAGCCATATTGTGTCTTCTAATCCAGAAATACAGCATATGTCTCCACTTATTTACATATTTTAAACTTTCTCTCAGCAATGCTTTTCAGTACATATTTCCATATGTTTTTCTTTTCCATTTCAAATGGGAAGTGGAGGATTAGAGAGATCTAGCAATTTGCCTCAACACATGGGCATAGCCATCTTTAACTCCAACGGATGCTCTTTCATGAAAATATGTAAGAAAATCTAAAATCACCTAATCCAACTCCCCCTCATTTATAGCTGCAGAAGTGAAGTCCCCAAAATTAGAGGTGCCTGGGATTATTAACTGAATTCATATAAAAACTAGCACCTCCTTGCACATATCATTCCCAAATTATTTTTCTGATGCATCCTGCCTTTTCTTGTACTTCCTTGAAAATTAAAAAAAAGCAAAAAAAAAGAGATTAAACTTTATAAAACAGTATGAGTTTTTCCCCCACTTCTTTATCCAGCATCAAGCTCTTCAGTTCTACTGTGATGCTTAATAACAGTGTCTAGTAGGTTCTTAAAAATCTCTACTGGAATTCATACCTTCTATTATTAAATGACTGTACTAGGTAAAATTAAGTTAGAAGGGAAAAAACACACCATAACAAACACAGAAAACTCTAAAATAAAGACCTATTAGCTCACAATAGGGATTAACTAATACAGGGTAAAGGCAACGCTAACGAGCAGGCAAACCATACATATGGGAGCAGCCACTACACTAGCGATGATGCAGGACAAGAACAAAAGAAACAAATGTGAAAGGGGACACCTAGGGAAGGCTCAGGCCTTGCTGGGGAGAATGTGTCTGTAGCCCACTTGATGACATAGTCAGCGTGGTGCCACAGGAAAGGGTGGCAAGCAGAAATCCACCTACTGAGGCACCAGTGAGATTCCTGGGAAGCTGAATGAGACACCAGTGAAATAGCTGAGCACTGGGATACAGTAAGACCTGCTGGGAAGCCTTCCCTCAGGGGCTGCTGAAGCTCACTAGGAGGTCACTCGCTGGGGTGCAAGGAAAGTTGCTGAAGGTCACCCCTGGATGTCTCACATGTCACCAGCAGCATGCTACAGGAGCAAGAGAGGAAAAGCACACTGAAACAGAGAATAGAAACTCCTTCAGCTCCTTCCTCCGGCAGTGTCTTCCACTGTCTTCTACTGATAATGCTTTTCATTGTACCAGTCAGAAATGAAGAAGAATGTTCATAGGGTCTGGTTCTGGGTCTCACATCACAAAGTAAGATAAACAAGGGTAGATTTGGAGTTTAGTGGCAACTCACTGATAACCAGCACGGTGACCAGGTGACATACACTCCCTGTAATGACCAGATGATGCAGTAGGAGCCAATCCAAGATCAAAATAACAATCTTTAAAGACCATGATATTTATAAAATCATGATAAAGTTGAACAGTAAATAAAATGCTTTAAGAATTGAGTGGCACTAGAATATTAAATTGTTCTATTCAAAAGAAATTATTAAGATCTACCATACAGAAAGCACTGTGTTAAGTACTAAATGATTGAGAAATAAATGTGACCTAAGGTCCCATTTGAACTCCTGTGACAGGACTCCATGCTCAATCTTAGCAGGACTGAATTTAGTTGTCATCCACTCTTATCTACTCAAAATCTTTGCTTCAGCAACCCTCATTCTTTTTTGCATTAATTTTTTACATTGTCTATGAGACATTTTGAAAGCACTATTTTGTTTCCAATGTCTCTTTCCCCACAGTCTTTAAAACCCATTCCAAGAAGTTCTCTTTTCCACTGATCAATTACGCATTCCTACCAAAGTCCCCTGTGACCTCCACATATCTAAATCCAGTGATCAATTATCATTCCTCATCTTAGGTTACCCTCAACTGCAGGTGATTTAATTAATGTGTCTCTCTTTTTTGAAATATTTTCTTCACTTAGCTTCCAGAATACCTCTCTCTCCACAATCCCTTCTGTTCATTGTGGTCACCCTTTGGTGGTATCTCATTTCCTGGACTTTTATCTTTGAATCACTCCAGGGTTCTGTTCTTAGATCTCTTCTTATTTTTAATCAACTCTCTTGATGACTTAACAATGCCTCTTGACTTTCCTAAGTATTTTATGTTACTGACTCACAGATATTTATCTCCAGCTCAATCATATCTCCTGATTTCTAGGCTCATATATCCAATAAAGTTCTTAATATCTCCCTTTGGATTTCTGATAGACATCTCGAGCATACATTGCTCAAATGTGAGCACTTGATTTTCCCCATCTGAATGGCAATTTCATTTTCCAGTTTCTCAGACCAAGAAAATAGGTTATATTTAAATTTATCTTTCTCTCATGCCCCGCAAGTAATCTGTCAGCAAATCCTCTAAGACCAACCTTCAAAATATATTCAGAATTGGGCCACCTCTTACCACTTCTGCTATTACACATTGCCACTCCAGTTCAAGCCATCATTTTTCCAGTTGGACTATATATGTACTCCTTACCAGTCAATCTACCACTTAGACTCTGTTCAGGAAATTTCCATAAAAACAACCAGTGTTTTATTTCGAAACACAAGGCAGATCACGTTTTATCTCTTCTTAAATCTTGCTAGAACTTTCCATCTCCTTTGGAGAAAAAGCAAAATTTCTTAATCCTCAAAATGTCTTATAAACCCATCCACAATCTTGTGACATGTCCCCCAAACTACTTGTCATACTTTAGTCCTCATTTTTCATCTTAGGCAATGTATCAATTTCTTCTTGACACTGTAACAAATTACCAAAAACATAGTGGCTTAAAAATTATTTTCCTACAGGTCTGGAGATCAGAAGTCTGAAATCAGTTTCACTTGGCTAAAGTCAGGATGTCAGCAGAAATAGCTCTTTCTGAAAACCTTACAGGGAGAAGCAATTTCCTTGCCTTTTGAGGTTTCTTATGGCCACATGTATGCCTTTTTTCTTATTTCTTCTTTCATCTTCAAAGTGCACCACTACAATGTCCACTTCCATTATCACATCACCTTCTCTCCTGAGTCGTCCTGTATTACCTTACAAAATCCCTCCTGAATACAATAGACTCACATGGAATATTTAAGGATAATCTCCCCTTCTCAAGATCCCCAACCTAACCACATCTGCAAAGTCTCATTTACCATGTAAGGCAACATATCCACAGGTTCCAGGGATTCAGATGAAGAGATCGTTGGGGACCATTATTCAGCTGACCACACCCACTGATCATCAGAGATGCACGCTGACCTTCCTGCTGTTTCTTCAACGTGACTGGCACTCATCTACCTCAGAAACTCTGCACTTATAATTCCATATATCTAGAATGCTCCTTCCCTAGATAGCTACCTAAATTCATTCTGCAAGTCTTTTCATTGCTACACTACAAAGCTTTAATCACATGCCCTGGCTCTTCTTATTCACTATGCTTTACTTTTTTGCCTTGGTATTTACAACCATCTGTAAAATATGTCACATTGATCATGTTTAATGTTCGTTCCTCCACTAGAATTTAAGTTCCAAGATAGAAAGAATTATATTCTGCTTCACTCCGTTTTTAACTCAAGAGCCTACAACAGTGCCAGCTGTATGGGAGGTGTGCAGTAATAGTGGGTAAATGTTAAAAAATGTGGTACATATACACCATGGAATATTAGGCAGCCATCAAAAACGATGAGTTCACGTCCTTTGTAGGGACATGGATGAACCTGGAAACCATCATTCTCAGCAAACTGACACAAGAGCAGAAAATCAAACACCGTATATTCTCACTCATAGGCGGGTGTTGAACAATGAGAACACATGGACACAGGGAGGGGAGCACTACACACTGGGGTCCGTTGGGGGGAAATGGGGGAGGGGCAGGGGGGTGGGGAGGTGGGAAGAGATAGCATGGGGAGAAATGACAGATACAGGTGAGGGGACGGAAGGCAGCAAACCACACTGCCATGTGTGTACCTATGCAACAATCTTGCATGTTCATCACATGTACCCCCAAACCTAAAATGCAATAAAAAAAAATGCTAAATTGCATGATAAAAAACTATGTCCAAAAAGTCCCTGCCACTATGGACTGCCATTTTAGAAATCCTGTTATGCAAAAAAAAAAAAAAAAAAAACCGCTTTTGTGTTCTATAGGTTTGGATGAAATACCAAAGGTGGAATAAATCTCAAGTAGTCTGTATTAAGAATTCTGGCTTTAAAATGCCCACTGAATATAAACTGCTGAATGGCTGGTTAGACAAATTCATCATTTCCAAATAGCAGCTTCTTACTAAGCTTCCCATGTCCATGTGTAGTGACATTATAAAAGTCTCAGTGATTCAGTTTCAAAATCAAGGAGTACTGCCATCTCCTCTAAAACACATTTCAACTTTCATTCCTGTCTTAAATCTCCCTCAAGAATGAAGGTCTGAGCAGAGACAGGCTTGTATGAATTGCACTGTGAAAGACTCTTGGGAACAACACTTGTAAGGGAACACAGAAAGAAGAATTGGTCAGAAGTCATTAAAATGTCGTAAATTGCACATGAGAATTCAGTCAATCCTACGGCAGCTCTGAAGCTACAGAGGTCCTTCAGAGTTATAAAAAAATGTAGCTAGGTATTGGTCTGTGTACACTTCCCCCACACACATTATTACCCTGTCATTGAAGAGGATGTGTAATCTTGTATAAAGGAGCTCTCTTTGGCCAGGACAATTCCCAAATAAGCAGCAGGTCACCAGCCGCCAACCATCTTGGGTGCTGGGGAATGAGAGTCTTCCCAGAAGAGGCGTCTGAGCAGTGAACTGCAGTGTCTGCCACAGTCCGTTTCTTCCGTCACATCCAGTAGCAAACCCAACCCATCTGGGAACAAGCCTACAGGATTCTAGTTTCACTTCTTTCTTGGAGAAACAAGAGAGAGAAATCTAATAGTACAAACTGTAGTCCCTATGACTGTAACTGGCCATGAGTGATTTTCTTCCCACCCCCTCAAATATCCCGCTCAGGATTCCCCATCCTCTTAGCTGGCACCATGCTTGTCTGTGAGAATTATCTCCTGGAGTAACCCAGCGTCATCCCTGAGGGTTCTAAGCCTCCTTCTCAAGACTGGGGTGGCTGCATTTGTTTACTTATCAAGAAATTTAAGCTGAAAGAAATGTCCTAGAGCAGGGGTCAGTACACTGCGTTCCACAGCCAAATCCTGTCATTTTGTAAATAAAGTTATATTAGAATTTAGTCATGATTTTCTACAGCTGTAGCCGTGACACACAATGCATGGTCTCTAGGTATTACATAGCCCTTTCCAGAAACCATTGACCGTCTTGTGTCTAGCGGATATGTTCTTTCCTGCACCCAGTGCATAATAGCAGTTCTCGCACAAGCTGATAATTAATATTAACTATCCTGCCAGTGCGGCCTTGGAAATGATCTAGTGGCAGCCTCACCTTGGAGTTCAATTGTTCTCTCCCTGAATCTTCTGGTTAGCATTCCTCCTGGATCACAGAGCCTAAGTTTTGGAGACAGCAGAAATTCCCCAAGTGAAGGGCTGAGAGAGACAAAAAGTTGTGACAGTCCTACTTCTCTACTTTGATGTTCAAACTGATCAATTTTACCTTTAATGAACACAGCTTGAAATAACAGTTTTTGTTATAGTATGCATAATCCATCTTGCAGGACAGCGCCCCATCCTTGCAGAATAACCCCTCCAGTCTTTCACCTCAGCAATGGCTTCAAAAATGGTATGTTTCTAGTAGCTCTCAGACCTTGTAGTAAGACCAGTAGATCCTGGAGGCCTGTGCCCATCACGATACCTCCTTCAAAGTTGAGCGAGTCTCTTGCTTTGAGACAATATTAAACAATACTGAGCCAGTGAAAATACAAGTTTGTAAATACTTGGATAGTGGTGCTAGCTGAAGTCCTGCAGGTAGAAAAGGCAAAATGGTGGCTGGATCCTTGTTCATTCTAGTAAAGACTAATGGCTGCTGCTTCTGGGACAAAAGAAGCCTGATGTAATAAATCTACCACCAAATGGCAGGTTGGTCTCCTTGGGTGCTAGTGCAGTATCAGGATTTCAGCATGTCTGTGGCTGCCATCCACAGATGGGTTACTCAAAAGCAGTTGCTCCTGATATTCTCATGGACATAAGAAATGTTTTGACAACAAAATGTATAATATGAGTTTTTCAATGTGTAATGTTCATACTCTTACATCTAGACAGTGATGATTCATAACCCAATGAGTCAATATGCTGCAGAAGAATATTCAGGGCTTCCAGGAATACTGTTTTGCCCCTTAGAAATAGGTTAATAGGTAAAAGCATGTGCGGTCTGTGTGCTATGATGCTCACATCGGGCAGATATGGTGCAGATTAACACCCCATCTTTCTTCACCTTAGTTCCTGAGGCTTGTCTATATCAACTACCTCAATTGTTCCTTTCCCCGTGTATTGCCTTTGGCTGTTTGGGCACCAATAAAGGAATTTGGAGAAAGGAGGATGAACTTGGGATATTGATTCTCAAACCTCCCTATCTGTAGCACTCTGCAAAGGGCTTTCTACTTTCAAGTTGCAGGAACCAGTCATGTTGATCCTTCGCTGTAGGATGGCAACAGTCCCAGAATTTCTAATATTAATAATTTCTAATATTAAGTCCTGATATCAAGTCTATGTAAGGGCTACTTCAGATCCTGGGCTACTACCACAGGACTGACTGACAGCTCTCACTTGCACTGTATGACCATTTCACTCCTTAATATTTTTCTTAGTACAATTCCCTGTGGTTTACCTCATCCAAATCTATGTAATTGATCCACTTATTAAGCCATCTTCAAAACGGAATATTTTTAATATTCAATCTTTTTTCTGTAGGGATTTTGACTGATATATTTTTTAAATGGGGGGGATTTAATAAAAATGAAAAAATGAAAACCAAGAGATTATTTCTAAGTAACTAAGCAAATGAATAAAAATTTCCAAGAAAAATGTTTTGTTGATACTGAAGTGAGAATCTGGGCAAGCAATAAATCCCAATGGATATAATTAGCTGATAATATGTAATCTCCTGCAAGAAAGGTTTTAAGATGGAAGCTCCAGGAATACTAAATCAAAGTTAAATATAATCTGCTTTTACTAATGTTGTTGAACTACTAATTGTGCATGTTAATAGCAAAAGAGTGATCCAATTAATTCTTCAAGTATAAATCTCCACCTTCCTCTGCTGCACCCCAAGCATCTATCACATGTTGCATCACTTATCTATTGCCACAATAATAACATAACCAATAAAATAAAACATCTCTGGCTTAAACAATGTTGGAAACGGGTTTATAACATCGAGAGAAATCCACAGTGAAACAATGGATTAATCAGCAAGGCTAGTTTACTTCCTACAGGAGGGGTGCAACTTGCCGCCAGTCTTGACTTGAGAGCACACCTGAACAAAGGAGACAGAGGCATTCACAACTTCCATAACCTGATGCAATCACCCTACTGCTGTGTCCATTTCCATTCGCTGGAATGGGACCTCACATTCTATGCTTGATCCGATTGGCTGAAAACTTGGAAATTTCCTGAATAGATAAGGGGAAAGAAGACAAGGAAGGAGAGGAAGCTAGTCAGGAAAAGGTCAGGAGGGTTTCCAAATAAGGAACGGCGTGCACCAGGGTTTGGAGCTCACTCAGTTCTGTTCAGACATGCAGGAGCATTCAAGGGAGCTGACTTAAGACCTAGTCAAAGAATATATATATATATACACACACACACACATGGGTGTATGTTTATGCTAATAGCAGATAATGGCCATAGAGCAAGAGATTGTAACTCGTTCTCCTTATAATGTAGTCTAAGATATAAACTTTGAAGAAGAACTTTCCCATCTCTCACAAACAATATTCTTCATATGTATGGAGGCAGCTGTGACTAGAGCAAGTGGTTGGGCTAATCTTGCCTGTATTTGCACACATGCTGTCTGGCTGGATGTCGGGTAACTCAGCTATGCTCTCCATGGTCTCTCCTCCAGAAGGCTAGCCCTGGCATGTTCTCATGGCAATGGAAGCACAAGAGGACTCATTAAGTCTTCACTTGGAAACCTATTGTGTCCTCAACCATATGCTGCTCAGTAAAACTTTACAGTGCCAACCCAGATTCAAGAGATGGGAAATTTCTCTACCCCTTAGAGAAAAGCAAAACAAAGTTACATGGCAATGGAAGGGACAACATAGAGGCAAAAGTATTGGGGCTCTTCATACACTCAGTCCCTCTTGTATGCCTTCTTTCACCTTCATCCTCTATCTCTGCATCTTTTCCCACCACCCAAAACTCATATCTTCAAAGTAAGCATTTCCGTTTTACATGATGGTAACTGTAGTTCCTTCTTATTTGCAAGAAACAGAGACTGACACAGGGAACACTAAGAAGCTGGAATTTACATTAAAGAGACAGAAAATTGAGCAATGAGCCTTAGGAAGAACAAAGCTCTATACTAGGTACCAACAACAGGATTTTAAGTTTTGTTCTCAGGTTGTTAAATGCCTAATCTACTCTCCAACTCTTTGCTTCCTATTTAGATCCATGATTACCCTATGCCTCTCTCCATGCTAAGATACACCACAGAATGCACTTTCCCCAAGTCCAAACTTCCCATTCTCTTACCCCAGCCCTATTAAGTAAACTTGACTGAGCAGAGAATAACTTTTGGAGTTTTCTGGAGCAAGAGGGTAAGGTGGCATTGTAAGTTAAACAGCAGTCAGATGTGGCAAGACTTCTGATAACATCTCTGGTTGTAATAACGATGCTTATTACTATTATCATGATGAAGACTGTTTTTCCCTTTTTATGACTCAAAAATTTCTGCATGAAATGAGCCATACAAAGAGGAAATATAAATTTCTGATGTGACTTTATGAGGAAATGTCCTCCCTCTACTAAATTGTTACTTACTATAACAATAGAAGCCATAATGAAAATAGCATTTACATCCCCTCATTGATTTACAAATTTTACAACACTGCCATATACCAGTTTTCTTTTTTATCACTGTTCCTAGATGCCATTCTTCAGCTGCCTGGACATGTAAATGTGGGCCAAATTCTGTCCTGCTCTTGGCCCAGTTTCCAGCAGTGGGCCATGCTCCCAACAGAGCTCCTCCACGGTGGAAGTTTCCCCTGAGACTCAGACCCATGTCAGCATTTCAAAGAGGGAAAGTCTTGGAGTGGACCTAGAGAGTCTGAGTCAGAGACAGAGAATTACTCTATTTTTTCTATGCATTATTATTCTCAAAAATTGTTTATCAAAGTGCATCTGCTAAAATATGAATTTTACCTTTATTTAGTATTATTAAATGTGTTAATATATTATATTTTTATTATTCGAATGTTTTTGTTAAAAATTAATGTTTGAAACTGGGCACCGTGGCTCACATCTGTCATCCCTGTACTTTGGGAGGCCAAGGTGGATAGATTGCTGGAGCCCCGGAGTTTGAGACCAGCCTGGACAACATGGCGAAAAGCCATTGCTACAAAAAATGCAAAAAAAATAGCTAACTGTGTTGACATACACCTGTATTCCCCACTACTCAGGAAGGTGAGGTGGGAGGATGGCTTGAGCCTGGGAGGTGGAGGCTCCAGTGAGCCGTTACTGTACCACTGCACTCCAGCCTAGGGGACAGGGCTAGACCCTGCCTCAAATAACATTAATAATAAAATTTCAGCACATCCTCTTCTCAGAGCCTGAGAGTAGAAGCTAGGAAATTCGAAGTTTAGTGAGTATCCCAGGCGATTCTGATGATTCTTTCCTATCCTATTTGATTCATCAACAGTATCTGTGCTGGTGACGGTTACCTTTTTCTCCAGGCCACTACATACTTGAAACTGTAACTGGCTGCAAAGGATAGGTCTTAATAAGTAGATTAAAACCTCTGAGACAAAGGAGAACCTGTGTTCCTATATTTTTCAAAACACACTAATTATTTTTTCATATTTACAAATAAAACAGAACGTAGTAAAATGTAATTATATCTGTATTTAACTGCATAAATTTACATACAACTTTTTTCAGCTTATTTACATTCAGAGATGTTGGTGGGAGAAATCATAAATTGATAGATTTAATGAGAATGCCTACTTCACAAAGTTCTTCTGAAGTGAAAGGAACTTTGCATCCACTAGTCTTCTGGTCTATGAGAGGTAATTTCATAAACATCATCTCACATACATGCTGCCTGAGTTTAGTGATCAGGAGGCTGGGCTCTGAAGTCATTTGCCTGAATTCACGCCCTGTCTTTCCACTATCTGTGTGACTTTGGAAAGTTACTTAATTTTTCTGCATTAATCTCATCTCAATAAATAGGGATAGTAAAGTGACTAACCTGATTAGTTTGAAGGGCTATATAAAAAGAATTCAGACAAACAAAACCTGAAGAGTTAAGACATAGTAAACAAAAATAAATACAAGCTATTTTAATTATTTTACAATTAAACTCTATTCATTATTCATCAGAAATCTATTTTGATATATTTTTTAAACTAAGTTGATCTGTCATTTGGCTTAATTTAAGGTGACTCAGTTAAAAAATGCAGTACCAATGTTTTAAAATTAGGATCATTCAACTGACGGCCTGTCAACTTTACAATGATGTGTACACAATTTAGATTCAGTAGAAATCTTAGAGTACACATAAACCATTGTTTTTCATTTTGAATACAGTATTCAATAAATTACATAAGATATTCAATATTTTATTATAAAGCAGGATCTGTATAGCATGCTTTTGCGCAATGATAGGCTGATTTAAGTGATCTGAGCATATTTAAGGTAAGCTAGGCTAAGCTATGATGTTCAGTAGGTTAGGTGTATTAAGCACATTTTTTAGCTTATTACATTTATGATGGGCTTATCAGGACTTAACCCCATTATAAGTCAAAAGGCATCTGTATTGATCTATGATAAATTTATGTAAGACTGTATTGTAAAATTGTAGGCTTTATTGCTATTGTCATTCTTTATCACTGATCCTTTGCCTGCAGGAGAGGTGAGGCAGCAAGCTGCCATTTCCAGATCCCACTTCACACTACTGACTCTTCAGAGAACAAGCTTTAAATCCCGAAAATTGTGTAATTTAGAATTCTGTAACTGAATTACACTACTCCTTCTTAAAAAGAGAAAATATCGATGATCTTTCTCTTGCCTTCTGCTGAAAATGTTTTTTAATATTAACTTTTTCGTGATTTGATTTCCATCATTTCACCATGGAATACCTCCAGGGTGAGAGCTATTTTGCATTTTCAGAGGCCTCCTTAACCTCTCTGTGGCATTTCAGGCACTCTGACTGTGGTGATCACACAGGCAAGCAGTAAGGGAAAGCAGGGCAGTCCTGCTTTTGTCTCTTGTTTGTTGCAGTCTTTTTGGAGGAGGTGGGAAAGGGGCTCTCTGATTAATTTCATGCCTTCAAGTTTCAGCAATCCCATGACATATTGGCGTTCTTTCCTTTTATGATTGCGGCTTTGCTCTTGTACTTCCTTTGCACACGCCTACAGTGGAAAGCTAACCTTTATGCTTTTACAGCCTGATGTGGCTCAGAGTCAAAGGGAAGTTGGCAATCAAAAGCTAGGATGGCATTTGAAAGGAAGACCTTACCAATGGGGCTCACAGTAGGAGTTCTGTGAAGCCCTTAAATGTACCTTTTGAAATCAGCCTTTTCTGCATATCATTTGTGACTAACATGCTAATACTGTTAGTGCTCAAATTGTATTCCAATTCTTTTCAGGCTTTATGTACACTGCCATCCTCTGTGTTCACAGACCTGATGTTCAGATCACTGGACAAAGTACTGGGCCTTTATTCGGATTTTACAACCACTCAATTTCCTTTAGGGTGATTTTACTCATTAATATGTATTACGCAGCCAAAAGATGATTACCCATAATGCATTTTTCTGCTTAAACATATTGACAGTAAGACTAGAAATTATAATATATTCTACTTCTCTGTGGAGATGACACTGCTAACCCTTAACCTCTGGGACTTTTAGATACACGGCAGAGATTTGGTTTGTTTGATTGGTGGTGCACTCATCTTATCTCCTCTCTATCTTCCTCTCACCAGTAAGTGTGCATGTTAGCATAAGGTCACTACATTCAATACTACTTTTATTGGCGCCATACACAATAATACCAAATCAATTTAAATCTTTTTTGGGGGGAGGAAAGATGGGCAAAAATAGGATGTAAAACATAAACAGCAATGTGGTTATAAATGGGCATGATTTTCATTTTTTTATTTTTTATTTTTTGAGACGGAGTTTCGCTCTTGTCACCCAGCTGGAGTGCAGTGTTACAACCTTGGCTCTCTGCAACCTCCACCTCCTGGGTTCAAGCAACTCTCCTGCCTCGGCCTCCTGAGAAGCTGGGATTACAGATGCATGCCACCACAAGGAGGGCATGATTTTCTTTCTCTTTCTTTCTTTATAAGGAAAGGGACTTTGCTGAGACAGGAAAAAAGGAGAGTTGGCCAGGCATGGTGGCTCATGCCTGCAATCCCAGCATTGGGGAGGCCAAGGCAGGAGGACTGCTTGAGCCCAGAATTTTGTGACCAGCCTGGGCAACATAGAGGGACCCTATCTATGTAAAAAAGTTTTTTAAAAAAATAGCCATCATGGTAGCATATGCCCCCATTCCCAGCTACTTGGGAGGCTGAGGTGGGAGGATCACTTGAGCCTGGGAGGCCAAGGCTGCAGTGAGCTGTGACTGTTCCACTCTACTCTATCCTGGGTAAACAGGGCAAGGCTGTGTCTTCACAAAAAAAAAAAAAAGGAGAATTATTGCTAATTTAATATCACATTAGCTTTATGCTGCTGGAAGGGGCATCATTACCATTGCCTATGCTCCACAATAAAAATATACATATATTATATATAATTGATCAAAAGATTTAAGCTTTAAGGAAAAAGACTTTTCTCTAGTTTTTGCCTCTCTGAAGGAACTGTGGAGATTCCAGACCTGCATGCTTTCTTAAGCCAGGAGCTGAGGGCTGAGGGTAAAGCCAAGTGGAAAAATAATCTAGCAAATCCAGCATGAGGAGATGAAACCCTCACACACACAAAAAGATATCACTATAGAAAATAACTCTGGTAGAAAAAAATACAGAAACATTTTGTACCACTGTCTAATTGGTATATGTAAGAACAAGTGATAGCAATACTCATATTCTAAGACACTGCATCTACACGCCCACAGTATACAATGGATCTAATAAAGAGGCAATACTTAGAAGCTCATGAGAGTAGTGTAGTGGGACAGGCAGTGGCCTCTGGGTTGGAAGACATGGTTTATTTTGTTTTGTTTTGTTTTCTGGGCTTCCATGTACAATTTTCTGAGTTTGGGTAGCTTGTATTATGAAATTGTTATAATTATCTCTTTCCGGTGTTCTGCAAAGGAAACATCTATTCAAAATGCTTCTAAAACTCACAGTCCTCCACAAATATAATCATCGCTTGTAAACTAATCCTTAACTTCAACAGGGTTCCTTTTGCCACATACTCCCCTCTGCTTAATTGTAATCAATCATTAATCCTAAAGTAATCCAGCTCAATATTTTTCAATCGGTAAACATAAAACTTTAGTTCTAAGTCTCACAGCTATGGAAATAAAGCACCGAAAAGTAAATGTTGCCTTCACCATTTTGCTAAAGATTTCTCTGGAAGAGCTCCCCTATTTAGACCTTGACAATGCCAGGACTTGAGGCAGACATGCCCTCTCACTTAATTCCCTAGAATGGTCCCCGTATCTAACCTGGTCTTGGGCAAAATAATTACTGTACCTTTGTCTGAAATGCAGAAAAGCAGAGTCAGTCAGATCCTCGCCTCTAACCAATCCAAGTTTGTTTCTCAGTTTTTGCTGGATATGATCCAAGTTGCCTCAGAGAACTTAAGACTGGATTAAAGAAAATGTGCTTGGCATGTGAAGTGTGTTCTGGAAATTCTGACATTTAAGTAGAATCATGTTTGAACTTTCACACCTGGGAGTCCAATCTGGCTGAACTTCAGGGGAGCTGGAGCAGAGAGCAGTGAAATAAAGGTAATTAGTAATTATTTAATTTTGCCCATGCAGAGTGTGGGTACCTAGAGGTTGAGATTTAAACACAAATTGAAAACAAATATTATTTTCATTTTTGCCTGAAAGTCACTGCCTTCTCTTCCTCACATATATTCACAAAGCCTGGCTCTACACTTACTTAAAAGGATTATGAGACTTGAGAAATACAAAGTAACATAATAAAATAAGGCCGACAATTTTATCCTAATAATTAAAAGTCTAACTTTTTTTAAAGGTTACATTGATATTTGCTGTGAAAAACACCCAGTATAACATTATGAAAATAGAGACTCAGAGGACCACTTGGTACTTTGTGGGATCACTTAAAATGAAGGTTTTATTCTACTCTCTATACTTTTAAGGATGCAGATTTGAAACTATCACCATAGTCATTTCTTTTAAATGTACTTTAAATTTTAAAAAGAAAATTAGTTTGTTTTCAGTTGAATAATTAGAATTATTCAGTTGTTTATGCTTAGTAGAACTAAATCTTTGGTATTTTGACAAGGTTTTAAAAGCATATTAACAATCAACCACTAACAGTTACATTGCATTTGTACTCTGAATATAAATATTATACACATTTCTATTTATTTAAGCTCTTATTTAAAGGGTGTCTTTCTGGCTATATAAAAAATAATAATTTTCTTATGAATTCAAAGAGAGTGGAAGGCCTCTGACATTCACACAGCTCTGCAACTCAAATCAATTTTGTCCACATGAAATAGCGTCATTTAGAATCTTTGTACATTGCATCCTCATAAGCTAACTCAAATCTTCTTCGTAAAAGAAGTAGCACTGAAATAAACAATTTTCAAAATAAACATTAAAAGATTTAGTAAAACCGGTGCATGACTACAAGAAAAGTACAACAGTAAGATGTGGCTTTGAAATAAACATGAGATATTATCAGTCAGAACAGGCTGGGCATGCTGCATTAATAAACAACTCAAAACTTCAGTGACTTAAGCATTACAAAGGATTCTCTTTTTCTTGTACTTCATGACTCTTGTGAAGCATTGCTGACTGCTCATGTCAGTCCCTCAGCATCCCAGCTAATGGAGCACCATCATTTAGAACTCTGCCAGAATTGCTCTTGGAACCTTGGATCAAAATTAAATGTGCATCCCAGAAATCATGCACAGCATTCCCAGTCTCAACTCATTGGTCATAAATGAATTTGTGGCTTTATCAATCACAAGAAGTCAGAAAATGAGCCAATCCTGCACTCAAAATCTATGGGAGAAAAAGCTATGCATTTAAATAAGGCTTAAAGACCAGCACAGTCTACCTATCTGATCAGCACATATTTGTTTCACTCTTCATTTCACTAGCAAAATACACTTACAGCCTCCCTGAGTGAGACAATATAGTTATTTACCCAGTCATGCCATGCAGGTCAAAGGCTTGCAGCTTGATTCCCATCATTCTATATTTCAATTTATTTTAATTTTTGGCATATGAAAATGTATTACTACCATAGTTTCACCATAATTACTTACAATTTTGGTCTTTTCTTCTTGCTTTTATGTAAGACCAAGAGACATTGGCTACTTTGTCAACATTAAAGTAGACTACAGGAATATTAACAACAGCATGAACTTTTTGACCAAGTCAACAAGCAGAAACTCATCTTTTTCTCAATAAAGTTCAAGCAACAAACATTTGGTACATTGGCTATGATTTTCTTGCCATTCTTGATCAGCCGGACTATGGTATACTTCCTGATACTGGAATTTGGCCATTTGGCTTCAGCTCCTACTTTTCCAGCACAGCTCCCTTTGTATGGGAAGCACTTCCAAGAGTGCTGGCATTCAGGCTGCGCCCAAATGGGCTTCCTTGTACTGTTTATCATGCCACTTCTGTTCCTGTCAGTGAACATGGAGATTCCAGGTAGTATAAAGTCCACAACATTTGTTCATCCTGCCACTGTCAAAGGCCTGAGCAAAAGAGAAAAATAGCACCTATACTCCCCTTTATAACACCAACATTCTTCACACTATGGTTCACAAGCTGAGCCCCTGCTAGGTTTTGCTATTAGGAGATTCTATAAGGAGACTGGAAGAAGAAAAAAATGCACAATGCTTGCTCTTTGATCCAGTCAAACTCACTCCATAATAACTGTTCAGTCCACTAGGGGCAGCTATTTAAGAAGGAGCAATTTATAATCCTTTGTAGTTTTTCAACACTCCCAAAAGAGCTTCATTTTGTTCCTTCAGAAACATCAGCACCAGTTTCCTATACCCCACAAGGGTTAGCACTCTATCTCCAGAGAGCTCTTCCTTCAAATGTACCAGTCTGAAATTTACCGGTTTGAAATTTACCAGGCTAAACCCCAGCTCTGCAATAATTCTCACTTTTCCTTCAATTTCCAAACTCTAGGAGTGGTATTAACTTTCTTTAGAAAAGAAAGCATCACATACTCCCTATGTGATATTACTGTGTTCTATTGCCTTTTCATTTCCCTAATGAAATCCTCCTGATGCAGAGGAACTTACTGAACACTTGAAGACAAGGTATTTGTCCTCAACCCACCATATAAAAAAGTGTGGGTTAGAAACAGGCTATCTTCAATACATGTTTCTATTTAGAAATTAGAAAGAATGTAAAATATTAAGCAGTTACATTTCTGGATCTGGACAGAAATTTCTAAGGTAAGAGTAATATTCATGAGTATACTCTAGTTTTTCTCTTTAGGAGATCTTGAGTCCATTGTTTGTAACCTCTGGAACTCCTACATTTTCCATCATCCTTTTAGGCCATTTCTGAAGAGAGCATTGGAGAGCATTACCTCTGGATTGAGTCCTCTCATAAGCAGATGCCAGGAGAGTATTAAACATGAAATAAATCTCTTAGAAAGTAACACCAGTGAGGAAAAAAATGGGAAAGGCACTCAGGGAGGTTGAGGAACCTTCAGATCATGATGCAGGTCTGACCCCAAGGGGAGGAGAAAGAAAAGGAAGTGAGGAAAGAGCGAAGGAGGGGGGTGCTGAAGTTTCTTAAAATGCAAAGCAACATTAACATTTTGGCACAAGCATCTGTGAGTTTGGGGGCTTAAGTCACCCAGAAAAGGGGTCTCTTCTCTCAGGAATGAGTCTGGCTTAGTATCCCCGGCATATTCAGTCACAGTTGGGAGCAGCCTGTGGGATGGTGACGTCAGCACATACATGGACACGATTTCAGGGAGCGGCAACTGGAGCCCTTGGTCATATGCTTCGGCATTTGGTGAACTGAGCTGCACTTCCTCATGGCCGCCACATATATTTTGAGACTGAAAAGTTTCCTGAGATTGTTCTCTTCCAATATAAACATGAAGGTTCAAGGTTGCATAATGTCCAAAGCAGTACGACTTAAATTAACTTCCTCTTTCTTTGCCAGCATAGCTTTCTCAAAAACTTAGTTTTATCTATTTTATTCTAATCTACGACACATTCTAATAGCTATACACATAGATCTTTCCAGGACTTTAATTCCTTCTCTGGACATAATTACTGGTACCTGGAGCTTATCAGATATCCATGAGAGGCCACACTCTGGTGTATTTTCTTTATTTTGTCCAACTAAAAGGATTAATAGGGCTGCACCTAAGCCATTTAAAAGATGAACAAGGGATGTGAAAGCCATACTTTTAATTTGATTCTTGCTTCTAGGCAGAGGTTTGATCTGATTTTGTTGCTCACAGAATTTCTTTATTTGTCTTTTACTGTTTGGGATAAAAAAGCAGTTACTTCTTCCAAACCTACAAGTATCTGAGTATCTGTACCCTCTATTTTCTTTAGCCCTGATTTCAAACCAGTCAATTCTGTTATCTTGCTTTTAGTCATTTCCCAAATGGAGTGGCAAACACAACTAATAGAATTCTGTTTCCCAAACTCTTCCACTAAAGCAACATGTTTATTAGGCATATTATGTGATTTCTGAGTTTATTCAGGCAACAGTTTCACCATATAATTTGCCACCCCATGATAATATTTTTTTTTTTCTGAATGACCATGCATTAGAGATTCAATACTAGTTCTGGAAGGATATATATTTGTTCTCATTGATCAAAATGTCTTACATGATCCCAACACACCACAAGGGCACAGAAAGGTCATCCCTCATATGTAATTGGAGAGGAAAAGAGGGGAATAATTTAGCAAGCAGTGGGATGTCCATAAAGGTTTTATTAAAAAAAATAGTAAAGTATCAGCACTGGATACACTAAATCTTGCTCATTTCAGTCAAATTTATTTTGCTATTAATATACATGGACCTAATTGCTTGAGCATAATTGAACTAGATTTCCAAGATTTAATGGGATTGCTACTAATAAGTTAGAGAGTGCCAATGACAGCATGAGATATGATTTTCAAGGTGTCTGCAGTCTGAGGAGAGTTGCTGATGCCACAGCATTTTCTTTTAGTACCTAGTACCTCCCTGTCCTATGTGGAATCATGAAAACCTTCAGACATGTAAGGAAAAGTCATCTTTTTGGAGCCCTTTAAATATAACTTACACCAATCATCTGTTCACCAAACCATTCTATATTTTTCTACATGTTGGTGAAACATTTTGCTCCCCTTCTTCACAATCCCCCTCAAACCACACAGAGAAATTTCTGCCAATAATTTCACTCTATGTGGGGTATGTTGAGACAGAAGTTTTGATTGCTCTTTTTGCCCGCTTTTCTTACACTTGCAGATATGTGGTAAAGCGACTAACCTGATGAATGGAATTAAGGGAAGCCTGACATGTACAGCTATAAGGTAAGTAAAAATATCACAGTTTAATTTAGAGCATCCAGATTTCAGTGTGTATCCCGACATCATTATTAGTAGCACACCCTTTCAGTTTTAAAAGTGTCTCTGATTTGACAGAAAATCTTGTAGTACCTCTAGTTAAATGACCCTAATGATACATGGTATATTCCTTGCTTCCTCTTGAATCTGCCTATGTCCTTGGGGGGCAGATTTGAGCTCCCATTCCCCATGCCATAATTCCTTCTGAGTGAGCTCTCTTGACTTTGTGAAGGCCTGTGTGACAGTTAATTTTTTATGTCAACTTCTCTAAACTGTGGTACGCAGTTACTTGGTCAAACACTTGACTAGATGTCGCTGTGAAGGTATTTCATAGATGTGATGAACATCTACAATCTGTTGACTTTAAGTGAAGGAGATAACCCTGGATAATGCAGGCAAGCCTCATTAGTCAAAGCCCTTACAAGCAAAATATTAGATATCCTGGAGAAGGAATTCTGCCTCAAGGCTGTAATATAGAAGTCCCACTCAAGTTGCCAGCCTGCCAGCCTGTCCTATGAATTTTGGACTTGCCAGACCTCATATGAGGCAATTCCTTAAAATATTAAAATATATCTCCTTATCTCTTCCTCTCTCTCTCTCTTCCCCCTCCCTCATTGGTTCTGTTTTTCTAGAGAATAATGACTGATGCAATCTGCTGTCCAACAACTTTTCCATCTGACCATGCATGGATCTATCTGTAAGACTAGATCAGGTTCTGTTGACAACTATCTTCAGCAGTTGAAGTTAAATAAAGACTTAAGTCTCCTCCTTCTACTACCTGGTTTTCAGATTACCAAATGAGTTACTACAATGAAAATACTTTATAGACAAAATATAATTTGTTTTAGCAAGAAGGTGCTAGAGCAGTATTCAATCCTATTCTTTCAAAAGTTGCCAAACACTACACTGTTTATCTCAGACAACCCAACATCTCCAGGAATGAGAGACTCATTTTGAGATAGGTGAAACAATGTTTTGTTGTCATTGTTTTTGTTTTTGTTTATGTTTTTTGAGATGGAGTCTCACTATGTTGCCCAGGCTGGAGTGTCATGGTGCAATATCAGCTCACGGCAAATTCTGCTTTCTGGTTTCAAGCAATTCTTCTGCCTCAGCTTTGCAAGTAGCTGGGATTACAGGCATGAGCCACTATGATTGGCTAATTTTGTATCTTTAGTAGAGACGGGTTTTCACCCTGTTGACCTGGCTGGTCTCAAACTCTTAACCTCAGGTGATCCACCTGCCTTAGCCTCCCAAAGTGCTAGGGTGACAGACGTGAGCCACCACTCCAAGACTGAAACAATATTTTGATGGCAGAGCCATCCAGATTTCTCATGGGCTCAGGTGACAACATCTTCAGGAAGCCAGAGGCTGTAGACTGAAGTATAGCTCTTAAGTCCTGGCTAGATTCTATCAGTTGCTCAGAAAAGGACAGGGGTGTCCATAACTTCTCTCCACCCACTGATCTTTAAACTCCCAATGTTACCTATGTATTCCCGAGATGTGAATTCTACATTATGATGTTTCAAATAATATCCACACCAATGGTACAGAATTACCATTGTAATTATAATTATTGTAACTATATTTTATTATGATTAGTGGTATTCATGCCTAATGGTATATTAGACATGAAAACCACTAATCATAATAAAATATAGTTACAATAATTGATCATACAGAATTTAACAGTCACATAGATCATCACATCTATGTTATTAATTATCACGTTACAAAGTCAATAACAGGTGAGAGTATAAGGCATTTGCAATAGAAAGAGTTGTAAAACCTTACTGTCTTAACACTTGGAAGATAAATTAGATAATGTAAAATTACAGACATACAAATTATATAGGAAGAACTTTTGCAAACTAAAATCTCTTCTTACATATATATATATTTATTATAATAATAATTATAATTATTTTGAGATGGAATCTTACTCTGTCCCCCAGGCTGGAGTGCAGTAGCTTGATCTCGGCTCACTGCAACCTCTGCCTCCCAGGTTCAAGCAGTTTTCCTGCCTCAGCCTCCCAAGTAGCTGGGATTACAGGTGCACACCAACATGCCCAGCTAATTTTTGTATTTTTAGTAGAGACGGGTTTCACCATGCTGGCCGGGCTGGCCTTGAACTCCTGACCTCATGATCTGCCTGCTTGGCCTCCCAAAGTGCTGGGATTACAGGCATGAGCCACCGCACCTGGCCCTATGTTTATTTTTATTTTTAAGGTAATTTTAGGTTCACCCAAAAATTGAGAGGAAGGTACAGAGAGTTTACATATGCTTCCGCACCCTACACACATAGCCTCCTCCAAAATCAACATCCCCACCATAGAGCAATGTTACAATTGAAGAATACATTGACAGTTCATCATTACCCAGAACCCATAGTTTACATGGGATTCACTCGATGTTGTACATTCTGCTGGTTTGGACAAATGTATGACATGTATCCACCCTTGGAGTATCATACTGAGTACTTCCACTATCCTAAAAGCCCTCTGTACTCTGCCTGTTCATCACTCCCTCCCCTAACCTCTGGCAACCACAGATCCTTTCGCTGTCTCCATAGTTTAGTCTTTTCCAGAGCGTCATCATGCAGGATGTAGCATTTTCAGATTGGCTTCTTTCCCTTAGTAATACTCATGTACATTTCCTTCCTGTCTTTTTATGGCCTGATACCACCTTTCTTTTCAGTGCAGATTAATATTCTATTCTCTGGACATATCACTGTTTGCTTATCATTTACATAGTAGATGTAAGCAGTATTATCTTATAAAGTGGTTTCATTTCAGCAATTCAAAACTTATTTTTGAGCACGTACTGTTCAAGTTATTGAAAATCCAGCAATAACATTCTAGTGGGAAATGGAAGTAAAAAAAAAAAAAACAAAACAAAACGAAGTAATAAAGTATATAACATACTAATATAGTAAACACCTCCAATTGTCAGAGTGATAAATGCTATAATGAAATATAAATCAGTGTGAAAGGAAAGAAATGGGCAAGGATTCTGTTTTATAAAGAGTAATAATTCCGAGGGTTTGTGAATGAGACCTGTATTTTGCTTCTGAAATGCCTCTAATGTGCCCTTCTATTACATTGTAGCTTAATAAGTATTAATGTCCAATATCCTTTGAATACCTTGGAAATATTAAGCTATCATCTTCTAACATCTTTTACTGTTGCAAATTTTACTTTTAGTGTAATAAGAAAAGTATCTTTTTTCCTATTATAGATATTTGCCTTGATGTTTTCAAGTCTTCATACAATTTTTTTCAGGTGGATTTAAAACACATTTGTATATTTGATTTTATTTTTTTGAGACAAGAGTCTCACTCTGTCACCCAGGATGGAGTACAGTAGTGCTATCTCAGCTCACTGCAACCTCTGCCTCCTGAGTTTCAGGCAATTCTTGTGCTTCAGCCTCCTGAGTAGCTGGAATTACAGACATGCACCATCATGCCTGGTTAATTTTTATACTTTTAGTAGAGATAGGGTTTCACCATGTTAGCCAGGCTGGTCTCAAATTCCTGGCCTCATGTGATCTGCCTGCCTCAGCCTCCCAAATTGCTGGGATTACAGGCATGAGTCACTGTGCCCAGCTTAAACTACATGATATTTGAAGTGTACTTTCTAGCTACCCTCTGATTTTAAAAATCATTTTAAACAATTCTCCAGTTTGAATATTTATTTGGTACTATTTTTGTCTTATTTAGGAATTCCAACTTTATGACTACTGAAACTCTAAAATGTATCCATTTTCTCTCTTGCTTAATATTAGCTTTTCTAATATGCATGTGTATATGTGTACATATATGTAGATGTGTATGTATACAAACTATTTTTTCTTACTGGATTCTAGGCTAATACGTATGCATAATCTTATTTGTCTTTGATTTTATCCAGTTTAGAGTTTATCAATCTATTACATTTTACTTAAATGAATATATGTTCCTATTTCAATATTCTTTATTGATCATTTTTATATTCACCTACCGTTTTGTCTCTGCTATATTTTGCCCTTTTATGTTATTTTTTTTAATGGATGTTGGGTTGAGATTTCTTTCTCTCATTCTCATTTCCTCTCCCTCCTCCTGCCCCCTCCCCTACCTTTCTCTACTCCTCTGTGGCCCTAGTTCAAAATCAGAACTATTTCAGATAGCTGAAGGCTCTGGTCACATGGGTTTATTGAATATATAGGCATTGTCACTAAATCAGAAACTAACCTCCCTTTAACATATGCTGTTTTGATATTTTCTTTCTTCCTCATGCCATAGACTCTAAACTGTAACCTAGGGACACAACTGTGTTCATGAAGGAAATAACCCTAATCTGCTACTTCTTATGGGGAGCTATTATTCCCACTTTCCCAAGAAGGCTACAGGTGCCGCTGCTCATTGGCTGCTTTTATTCTAATCCCTGAAGCTCCAGAGGATTTGTTTTGCACAATGTTTTTTCATTTTTGTTACACAAAGATGGTTGTATTAAATTTGTAGTATACATGTGTTCCTTAATGTTCTCCTTTAAACATTAGCCATCGTCATTATGTATCTGGAGCAGGAAGATTCAAAATATAAGGTTCCGTTGCCATCTTGGCTCGGAAGCAGCAGTGTATTCTCAACACATTCTTGCCTTTCCTGTGGCTTCAGGGCATTTCCAATGTTGTTGCTTCCTTCTTTTTGCTTTTATATATTCTCTGACATTTCTTCAATGACTACATATTTCTTTTGACAAGAGAAAAGAAAGGATGGATTTAAGATCTCAACAAAAGGGAAGGGTAGTTTGTAAATGTTTAATTTATAGACACTTGGTGAGTTTTCTAATAAATATTTATTGGACTATTTCTGCCCAGAAATTAGAGAAAAAAAATCTCAAGTGGATAAAGACAACAGAACAGAAGCAGGAACAAAGGGATATTAAAATAAGGTAGTCAACTACATTTTCTTACTTCATGAAGTTTAAATATTTCCATATAATCAACAGTTCTCACTTCTGAGCACAGTACAAGTTAACAGCCATTTTCCAAACAGCACAGGTAACTTTAAATACCGCTTGATAATTTGCTTTCAGTCCCCAAGCTAAATGTTGAGGTTTGAAAACATTCACTTCTTTGACACCAGAGTGTAGGTTTGGCTTAAACTGTTGATCAAAATCTCAACCAGGAATATTTGCATTAAAAAATCATACAAGAAAATATTAAGAAAAAAATGTAATTGTTCTCACGTTAAAAACAAAGATACTTCAGAGGATGCTTATCAAATGTCTTAAAGGTAGTTCTATACATGTGACAGTGTATAAGCTTTCATAGTCTAGAACCTTTCCCTTCACTTCAAATAGGTTTCTGCCTTTAAATTACAAAATAAAATTTAGTCATTTATGTCAAAATAACCAGCTGTGTCATAGTCTGTTTTGTGCTGCTCTAACAGAGTACCACAGACTAGGTAATTTATAAAAAACAGAAATTTATTTCTCACAATTATGGAGGCTGAGAAGTCAAGATCAAGGCATCAGCAGGTTCAGTGTTGAATAAGGGGAGCGCTCTGCTTTCAAGAAGGTGCCTTAAGGGTTACATCCTCATGTGTCCTCAGATGACAGAAGTCAGAAGGAAAAAAAGAGCAAACTCCTTCTATCAAGCTCTTTTATAAGGGCAGCTAATCCCATTTGTGAGAGTGAAGCTGCCATAATTGAATCACCTATCAATGTCCACATCTCCCAAAACTGTTGCATGGGGGATTAAATTTCAACATGAATTTTAGAAGTGACAAGGCATTCAAACCATCGCTAACTATATGTTTAAATATTTAAACAGCTGATGTTATCCATTATAGTATTTTAAATAACTGAAAGATATAAGAGGATCAAAAAGTGACTGTGTAGTACAAATCATTAATCCCAAACTGAAAGAGATACTGGTATGGAAACCGGTGAACAAGTTGTTTTACATCAATTATCTAATGGGATTCTGAAAATATTTTATTCATTAATTTTATAATTCTTCAGCCATAGACCACCAGTGGAATCTATGTTGGGAAGCCCAGTGATCAGTGCTTAGTCTTCACCTTACTGATCCTGTCAAAGCAAACACTGCACTATGAAAAGTTAATCAAACAAGGAAGACTTTATTCAAGAATACTGCAACAGGGAAGATAAGCCAAAATTAAAATCTAAACTCAACTATGCTGAAACAAAAGCCTGGAGTGCGCTAGTGGCAAAGTACTGGAGAACATTTGGGGTAAGGTTGATTAATAAGATAGGTTGAATACATTGAGTTATTCCTGAGTTTTCACATATATTTTTCTTGTGATTAGACCATCTGCGTCTGCTAATTGGCACTCATCAAAGTTAGGCTCCCGCCCTCTCAAATAACTGGGGAAAAGAAGCTCTATCTTCCTTGATGATTATTTCTGGAAGAGATGGCGCCTAAGTCTTTGAGCATGACATTTCTAGGATATAAAACTGATAGAAAGCTTTAAAAAATATTACATCCAAGGGAGCAAAGAATTTATAATTAGGAGTTTTCTAAAGTAAATGCTCTGTGGAGTTCAGGGGTCTTGAGTTAGGAAGAAGTCTGTCTAAACTTTAGCCCAGCTGTATGGCACTTCCAGGCCCTCTCGATCAGTCTTCTCAGCAGCATTTGACACAATCAATCATTCTCTTCTCAAAACATTACCTTTACTTAGCTTCAGGGACACGGCCCATGGCCAGTTTTCTCCATCTCATTGGTGGTTGACTCAGTCACTCTTACTAGACTGAGGGCTCTCTTCCTGTATCCGTCTTTGAAGGCTGCCATAACAAAACATCACAGACTGAGTAGCTTTAACAACAGAAGCTGATTCCTCACAGTTCTGGAGGTAGGAAGTCCAAGATCAAGGTGTTGGCAGGGTTGATTCCTCCTGAAGTCTCTCTTTGTAGTGCAGGTGGCTGGCTTCTTGCTGTGTCCTCACGTGGTCTGTCTGCTGTTTGAGTGTTCATTCCTGACATCTCAACCTCTTCTCTTTTTCTTTTTTTTTTTTTTTTTACAGAGTTGCACTTCTTGTCACCCAGCCTGGAGGGCAGTGACACACTTCAAGCGATTCTCCCGCCTTAGCCTTCCGAGTAGCTGGGATTACAGATGCTTGCCACCAAGCTCAGCTAATTTTTGTATTTTTAGTAGAGATGGGGTTTCACCATGTTGGCCAGGCTGGTCTCAAACTCCTGACTTCAGGTGATTCACCCACCTCAGCCTCCCAAGGGCTGGGATTACAGGTGTGAGCCACCGCACTCGGCCTCCAACATCTTCTTATAAGGACACCAGTGCTACTAGATGGGAGCTTCACCTTATGGCCTCATTTACCCTTACTGACCTTTTTAAAGGTTTTATCTCCAAATACAGTCACACTGAAGGTTAGGGTTGCAACATATGAACTGAGGGGAGGGCCCAATTTAGGCCACTGCACGTCATAACCTCTCCAAGGCAGAGTGCCACAGGCTCAGTCCTCTAGCCCCATTTTTATTAGCATTTATTCCCTCTGTCATACCCAAAGTCTGCTGGATAGAGTTACATTTTTAAGTTGATAACACAGAGTTTTATATCATCAGCCTAGAACAACCCCTCAAATTCACAAATCCTTTAACCAAATTTCTATATGACATCTTCATTTCATATGTAACAGCACCTGAACTGTAATATTTAACGTGTACTTTTTATTCCCTTTTAAGCTGCACATTCTCCATTTTTCCCCAGCTCAGGAAATAGTAACTACAGTTCTCAGCTGCTCAACCCAAAGAATCTTCTCATTTTTCACTTTCTCATTTTTTCCATCTCAATAAAGTTCATTGCCAATCCTCTCAGACCTACTTGTAAAATATATTTTAAATCTCACCTGATGACCAAGGGGAAAGGGCTTGACTCTGGTTCTGTGTTTACTAATTCTGTAGACATGGATAGTTGTGTTAACCAGTATGACTCAATTCTCTCTTATCTAAAATGGATGTTAACAACATCTAGGTCACAGGGTTGTTATAGCACACACAGTGTGAGGCACACAACAATTGTTTAATAAATGGCAAATAAAAATCATATAGTGTACTTTCAGAATTTCTCCCAGATGGGAAATAATATCAGCTTTATCTGCAGTGCAATAGCTTTATCCTTCTCCATTTCCTCCCTGTTTCCCATGGTCAGCCGTTAGGTACATTCAAACCATAAAATGTTTGGGCATAAGTCGGGTTTACTGTAGAATATTCCTCCTCTCTCCACTGTCTTCTTGAAAGACGTGCATGACTCATTTTAACTGAGGCAAGAGAACAGCCCAATTTAAATGTACATGCAGCAGCACACTTGAATCACAACTGCAGAGTTTGTCTTCTGCCAAATTGAACATTCAGGAAATATACTCTTTAATGCATCAAATCTTCTTGCTTTCCTACCCTATTCTACAATGTCCTTTTATACAGATCACATAGGGACAGTCAGGCCGTAAGAGGGCAATCTATGCCAGTCTCCCACGAAGGGCTAACCTACACAATTTTCATTCTTCTTTCTTTCATGCTTACTCCTGACAAGATTTTCAAGGTTCCAATCTCAGCAAGAGAGTTATACTTAGGGATTTTAATTGGCAACGAGGTGTATGAAGTTAATAACAAATCCATAGATATCTATTTTTAATTGTGTGGTTGTGCAGACGGAGATATCGAAAAGCAAAATGTTGTGAAAAATGCTTTGTGAAGCATAAACCTGATGAAATGTCAGCCACCACTCTTCAATGAGGTTAGTCTACTCTGATAATGTTGATGACATTGATCTATTCTAGGGTATGTTCTACCTATGTTTTTTGGCATCACTCTGTCAGGGTAAGTGCTCTTGTGACTGATTCATTCATTAAAGAAAATTAGAACTTTTCACCAGATCATTTAAGAATGAAGAATGTAGGCCAGGCGCGGTGGCTCAAGCCTGTAATCCCAGCACTTTGGGAGGCCAAGGCGGGTGGATCACAAGGTCAAGAGATCGAGACCATCTTGGTCAACAAGGTGAAACCCGTCTCTACTAAAAATACAAAACATTAACTGGGCATGGTGGTGCGTGCCTGTAATCCCAGCTACTCAGGAGGCTGAGACAGGAGAATTGCCTGAACCCAGGAGGCAGAGGTTGCGGTGAGCCGAGATCGCGTCATTGCACTCCAGCCTGGGTAACAAGAGCGAAACTCCGTCTCAAAAAAAAAAAAAAAAAAATTAATTAAAAAAAAGAATGAAGATGTAAATGTATCATTAATTTCTCAAAAACACTCATCTTTTAACTGAGAATGAGTTAGATACACTAGTGTGAATACAAACAGCGGGATCATTTGAGGTTAACTGGTTGAAATGATTAGTGGTCTCTCTCTCTCTCTCTCTCTCTCTCTCTTTCTGAAAACAAAATCTGAAAATAACTAACTCTTCACTAAGGAAAAGATAAGCAAAAGTCAGTAAGATCTTTCTGATAGCCCTTTGAACATAGAGAACCTCACAGTTTTTCTTACTTTGTACCATTAAACTAGGGTGTCCCCACAGGCTTATCTCATTATCTAAATTTGCCCAAGCCATGCTCAAGTTTTGCATTCTTCTTGAGGCTTCCTGCATCATTCCCATCTGCAAGGCTCTCTCCTACCTCTGAAAGTCTGTAAGACCATGTTGCACATTGACTTATTTTTATTCACTCTTTATGATGTAGGTTAATTTTTCACATGTGGAAGCTTTGTCATTTATATTAGCTGGGGCATTAAGGTAGCAAGTGAAAGCAACCCATTGAAGATTATTTATATGTATGTGTGTGTGTGTGTGTGTGTGTATGTGTGTGTGTGTATATATATGTATTAGGAAAAAATATTTCTAGAAAAAAAGATTCATGTAGTCGAATCTTTGATCACATGATCAAAGAATGGTCTGAAGGAATCACATTACAGACACCTTCTGCCAACAAGTGAGTGACCTGTCTCTCTTGAGAAGAGATCGGACTTTCAACCATTTGACTTAATGCTACAGACAAGCACTCTATGTATGGGAGTGAAAGAAAGTATCGCTTATCTGACACTTGGAATCTCTATGTTCAGAAGTCCAGCTGAAGAAATAGCATCTTGATTTCAGGATGTGTCTGCCATCACTGGACCCATAGCTATTTCCAGGGAGTTGAGGTTACCTTGTGCTAGACAGTTTTGTGTAATGTGATGAAGTTTAGTTTTGGATATGATTGACCCACCAAAGCTGTAAGGTTCCACAACGTAAAGGATATTACGAAGAAAAAAAAATACACATACACTTTAAATACCTATTTCTAGAAATCTCCCAAGAGAACTAAACCACCTATTCCAGGCTGTCTCATGGTGGACAACAGGCATCTTGGGAATGTTCAGGAAGGTTATGCAAAGCAAATGGTGTTTATGGTGGATCTGTAGGATCACATTTCATCCAATTTCTCTGACTTCTTATTCTACTGTATTTCCCATTTCCAGACTTGAGTTCCACTAACTTGCACTGAGAAATGAGTATTAAAATCTTATGATTATGGAATTCTCATGAATAATCTGACAATCAACCATTTTGGATGGTAGCCTGCAGACTTGAAAGGTTAATTCATGTCAGAATTTTATGTCATTTCTTGTATGCTTCCAAATCCATGTCCCTTTCTTCAAGTTCTTGAAGAAGTTATCAAAGTAAATTATCATAGTAAGTACTATGATAACATACTAGCGTCTTGATTTTTAAGCAAATCCACTAAAGCTTCAACTTTGAAGATTATGTTTTCCAAGTTCCAAGATTCAAGTAACAGTTTAACTTGCTACCATTTGATAAATATTGTCAATAACCCCCAACCATCCCTTGACACCACTATTTCTATACTTTAAATTTATGGAGTATGAGTATCATTTTGGTATATGAATGTATTGTATAATGAGGACTTTTACAGTATTCATCACTCGAGTAATATACATTTCATACATTGGGCTCTGCATTTTAGCATACATCATTTATAACAGATTACTACCAGTATCCATATATGAATTAAAGCTATTTCATGTGCAAATACTGCATGGGAGCTTAAAATATCTTAAGCTAAAAGGGAACTTTATTAGTTCATCTATTTGTGATGAATACTTCAAAAAACTAATGTAAGTCTGGCATTAGGAACTGGAGGCTGAGTTCAACACCACTGAGACTCTCTTCTGTTTCTTCATGCTTTTTAAGTTAATTCTAAACCTGTACTATCTTCCAGGAGCAATATATATGCTTTACATAGCCCCTTATTCACATTCTCCCATCTTAGCAGTCCTAGGCAGAGAAATGTAGATTATCTCCTTATTTTCTTAGTAAAGAAGGACTTAATTCACCTGACCTGAGTCATTTAACCACTTTTTGTTTGATCACTGTTTCCATAAATACAGGATCCTATAACTAACAAGGATGGGTTCATATTCCCTTCTCTGTGTACTAATGAGAGGTGGCCAGCTATGAGGTGATGCCTCATTAAAGCCATACCAAAGAAAGGAGAGAAGCAATCATTTCCAAATGAAGGTACATTAAGTTTTCTGTTACTTCCCACTTGGATTTTCACATATTAAAACGTATAATAAGAGAGGGAATTTATAAAGTCATTTCTAAGTGCCATCACAATGCTGACTACGAATTATCTTAATTTGAGCTGTAACGCTGTAAGATAGGTACTATGATTTTTACCATTTTACAATGAGGAGTATGAATTGTAGTAAAGTAAGGCAAGTTTTCTAAGGCTCTAAGGCTAGGAAATGGCAGGGCCTACATGAAACCCATGTTTCTCTGATACTTCAGCATTGTGATGAAGTAATACCGGCAGCATAGCTTGGGGAGCAAAAGTTCACGCCTGAGCATCAAATGGACCTGAATTCACACCAATTACTGGCTGTATCATTTTTGAATTAGCCCACTACACTGCACAGACGAACCACAGACATGTTTATTTCATAAGAAATAAACTTTACATATGCTTTACATAGCCCCTTATTCACATTCTCCCATCTTAGCAGTCCTAGGCAGAGAAATGTAGATTATCTCCTTATTTTCTTAATGAAGAAGGACTTAATTCACCTGACCTATTTTATGATTTTCTATGTTGGTACATGCTTATAAGTTGAATTATACCTCCCAAAGTTCCAAGAAACAGTGAACATAAAAGACTGTCGATCGCTAAGGGCAATAAGTGAAATAAAATCTTACCAATCAGGAGGATAGAAAGAAATTTTCTAATTTATCTTGTTATCACTTCAGAATGGATATGCCATTTATAACACTTATAATTTTTAACTTCAAAATTACTTTTAATGTTATATCTTTTAAAGGTAAATAAGTTTTTTGTGTTGTTTTCCTTTTCTCGCTTTTTTTTTTTCAACTTTTAAGTTCAGGGTAGATATACAGGTTTGTTACATAGCTAAACGTGCGCCATGGTGGTTTGCTACACAGATCATCCCATCACCCCAGTATGAAGCTTAGTATTTATTAGTGATTCTTCCTGATTCCCTTCCTCCTCCCACCCTCTGCCCTCTGATAAGCCCCAATGTGTGCTGTTTCACCCCATGTGTCCATATGTTGTCATCCTTCAGCCCCCACTTATCAGTGAGAACATGCAGTATTTTGTTTTCTTTTCTTGTGTTAGGTTGTTAAGGATCATGGCCTCCAGCTCCATCCATGTCCCTGCAAAGGACATGGTCTCATTCCTTTTTATGGCTACATAGTATTCCATGATGTATATGTACCACATTTTCTTTATCCAGTCTATCATTGACAGGAAGTTAGGTTGATACCACATTTTCTAGGAAGAAATCTTATTTATTTAATTATAACTTTGAATCAGGCTATAGATAATCTGTCATGTCAATGTAGAATTTCGTTTTCAGTTTGGACACACAGCATTTTAGTACTAGTTTTGTGCTAATTTGGAATTGATGCAGAAAATTCAGAATATAATAAAGCTGAAAAGATGAACAAAAAATGACAGTTGTCTTCTTGCACAACAGAGAGTTGGACTTCTTTACAAGACCAATTTACTGAGATGATCTATGTGTCATATATACTAAGGTAGGAAAACAAAACTGAATAATTAATAAACCTGATTCTTCTGAAGTCTTTTCACTTCCCATTCAGAAAATAAGTCCAGACAAACTAGAGAATCTGGGAAGAATGCCAACGTGCCATTGCAGAGTCAGCAAGTAAGTCATTTTTGTTGATTGGATATAACTTATGACATCTTATACTTCTTTTCACATTCCTGTTATGTGTCAAAGGCAAATTTGGCTAGTTCATCCTTGTCCAGTCACCCAATTGGGGCTCTTATTCTAAATTCCTAGAGCATTATACAATGGTGACAAGCTAATTTTTGCCTAGTGCTTTAGTATTAACGACACTTCCATATACCACATCATATTTGAGTCTCAAAATTACCTATTTTACAAAAAGAACACAGATGTTTAAAACATGAGTTGTGCAAGGTCAAAAGTACACTAGTGAGAAATTACAGAATATTATACCCACCACATGAATATTGCAGTCATTATTTGGTCTCTCTCATCTCTCTTCCTTTTTCTTCTCTCAACTTCTCTTACTCTTTCTGCATATACAGATAAATGGATATAGAGATACCGATAAAATTAAAGATACAGATGTGTGTGTATGTGTTGTACGAGTGTATCCACTTTTTTCAATTAAGATGAATAAAGTTGTTTTAAGACAAAAAATATACCTTTGGTACTAGTTGAATTCCATGAAAGGAATTTTTACAGTGTCATACTACCAAAAGTTGTACTTTCATATTATACTTCCAAATGTGAATACAAAAACATAATATTTCTTATATAAGATATACACAGGCTGGACACAGTGGTTCATGCCTATAATTCCAGCATTTTGGGAGGCTAAGGCAAGGGGATCACTTGAAGCCAGGAGTTCAAGACCACTCTCAGTGGGCTGGGCTCAGTGGCTCACACCTGCAGTCCCAGCACTTTGGGAGGCCAACATGGTGAAACCTTGTTTCTACTAAAAATACAAAAATTAGCTGGCCATGGAGGTGCATGCTTTTAGTCTCAACTACTAGGGAGGCTGAGACAGAAGGATCTCTTGAACTTAGGAGGTGGAGGTTGCAGTGAGCCGAGATCGTGCTGCTGAACTCCAGCCTGGGTGACAGAGTGAGACCTTGTCTCAAAAAAAGAAAAAAAATTTAAAAAGACCAGCCTCGGCAACAAAGCCAGACCCTAATTCTACAAAATTTTAAAAAAATTAGCCAGGTATGGTAGTATACACCTGTAATCATAGCTACTATAAAGAGGTTGAGTAGGAGGATCATTTAAACCCAAGAGTTTGAGGCTGCAGCAAGCTGTGATAACACCACTGCACTCCAACCTAAGCTACAGAGCAAGAGTTCTCTCTAAATAACTATATACATACACCTTACAGACACATACCCATATATATGTATAATGCATATATTTATATGCTATTCATATATGCATATATTCATATGTTGATTATTTGAATCACACTCCAGATAGCTTTTCTGTCATATAGATATAGGATTTTATTTTCAATTGGGACACACAGTATTTTAATGCTACTTGCATTCTAACTTAGAATTGATGTGGAAAATGCAGAATATAATTCAAAGAACAAGCCATTTATAAAATCAAACTCAGAAGATAAATGAAAAATAAAAGTCATTCAATTTATATCTATGTAAAAGTATATATATTTCATATATGTATATATGCTTATATTTATACATAAGTATATATGTGCATTATTTATACATACATTTATGTACATGTATATTTATATATGTATGTGAATACATACATATATTCATATATGTATATATACACATATATATTTGTATATGTATATTTATATGTATACTAATATAGGTATATGTATTATATAATATGCTATATATACAAAGACATGTATAAAATGTATATTGTATGTGTTTATATGTATACATACATATTATATGTATTTATATGTATATACAAGAATAGACATATTTTTATAGGTATGTCTATATATTTCTATATCTATATATTTTTATATATGTATACACATGTATATGTATACATATTTATATGTATGCTATGTATTTATATGCATATTTTGTGTAATTGTATATCTATATTGATATATTTATACATATACAAAAATATGTGTATATATACACATATATGAATATACATATATATGAATATATGTGCATATTGGCATATGTAAATATATGTATATATATCTATATATTTTTATATATAAATATGTAAATATATGCATATGTGTTTATATATTTATATATAAATATGTTGTATATATTTATATATAAATTGTCATATATATTTATATTTTTATATGTTTATATATTTTATGTATGTACACATATTTATATATTTATGTACATGTGTATACATATTTATATACATATATACACATTTACATACCTATATATACATGTATATGTGGGCATACATATTTATATACCTATATATACACATGTGTATACACAATTTATATACCTATATATACATGTACATAAAGGTATATAAATATGTATACATATACAGGTATATAAATATGCATACATATACCAAACATACATATAAATAAGTATACCTATATAAGTATATATCTATAAAAATATGGGTATATTTTATATATACACACATATACCTATATAGTCACACATATGTCTATCTATACATATAGATATACAATACATGTAAATGTATTTACATTTGTTTGTATATTTATATATGCAACCACATATATGTACAACACACATATAGAGAGAGTATGATTAATTGTGCAGAATAAATAACCATGACATAACAAAATTTCTAAAGCCCCTATAGTAGAAATAACCACAATTCCCACTTAAAAATTTTAAAAATAGTAACTTTTTGGCAATGAGGACCAGGCTACATGGCTTTCCTCCCTTTTGAAAATGCAGACACATCATCCACCGTGCATATGTATACATCTGTATATGTTTATTAGTTTGTTTTCACACTGCTATAAGGTCATACCTGAGACCGGATAATTTATAATGAAAAGAGGTTTTATTGAGTTTTTATGAAAAGAGGTTTTATAATGAAAAGAGGTTTTATCACGGTTCCACATGGTTGAGGAGGCCTCAGGAAATTTATAATCATGGTGTGAGGAGAAGCAGGCATGTCTTACATGGTGGCAAGAAAGAGAGAGAGTGTGTAGGAAGAAGTGCCCCTTATCAGATCTCCTAACTCACTTGCTATTATGAGAAAGGCATGGAGGAAAGTGCCCCCATGATTCAATCACCTCCCACCAGATCCCTCTCTTAACCATCTGGGGATCATAATTTGATATGATATTTAGGTGGGGACACAAAGCCAAACTTGCCATTCTGCCCCTGGTCCTCCCAAATCTCATATCCTCACATTTCACAATCATGCATTCCCTACTATCCCCCCAAATTCTTAACTCATTTCAGCATTAATTTGAAAGACAACAGTCCAGAGTCTCATTTGAGACAAGGCAAGTCTCTTCCACTTACCAGCCTGTAAAATCAAAAGCAAGTTAGTTACTTCCTAAATACAATGAGGGTACAGGCATTTGGTAAATACTCCCATTTCAATGGGAGAAATAGGCCAAAACAAAGGGACTACTGGCCCCATGCATGTCTGAAATCTTGCATGACAGTCATTAAATCTTAATGCTCACGATTTCCTTTGTCTCCATGTGTCACACCCAGGTCATTCTAATGCAAGAGGTGAACTTCCATGGTCTTGGGCAGCTCTGCCCCTGTGGCTTTGTAGCATACAGTACCCATCCCAGCTGCTTCCCACATTGGTTTTGACTGTCTGTGGCTCTTCCAGGCACATGGTTCAAGCTGTCAGTGGATCTACCATTGACTTTCTAAGGGTCTAGAAGAAGGTAGTCCTCTTCTCACAGCTTCACTAGGTAGTGTCCCAGTGGGGACTCTGTGTGAGGGCTCCAACACCACTGCTTGTACTAATTAACTGTATTTATCTGTTTTCACACTGCTATATAAATACCTGAGACTGGATACTTTATAAATATAAGAGGTTTAATTGACTCACAGTTCTGCATGGCTGGGGAAGCCTCAGGAAACTTACAATCATGCCAGAAGGAGAAGCAGGCACACCTTACATGGTGGCAGGCAGGAGAGAGCATGTGTCAGAACTGAAGCAGGAAGAGCCCCTTATAAAACCATAAGATCTCACGTCACTATCACAAGAACAGTAAGGAGGAAACCACTCCTATGATCCAATCACTGCCTCCTAGGTCTCTCCTTCAACACCTGGGAATTACAATTCAAGGTGAGATTTGAGTGGGGACTCAAAGCCAAACCGTATCAGTTTACTCTCCACACAGTTCTTCAGTGCTTTATTTCAATGGTTCTCAAGATCCTCTATTTTCCTTTAGGTATTTGTTATCTTCCCATCTAGCATGATACTTTTTTTTAATGTACTTTTTCCCCCAAAATGTTTTTAGCATGGGGACAGAATTTTAAAGCTGACACTCTGCAAATCTGATTTTATAAAAAGTTTGACCTGTGTTATCTCCCTCACCTAATGGTTTCATCATGATTTAATGGCCCTCGGTTCTTAGAAAGCAGGAACAATGGGTTACATGCTGTGGTAGTCACTGATGTTGAAAATATGTTATCTCTTCCTGACCAAGCACATGGGAGCATTTCTAGCCCTGTCTCATTTTTGATGGGCAGAGCTACATAACCAGTTCTGGCTAAGAAGTTGTGAGGGACAAAAAAAAAAAAAAACTATATTACTTTTGGGCCAAGGATTTTGTTGCTGACGCACAACCTCCAGCCCTGAATTTTTCTGTGCTGCAGAATCTGGCAAAAGACAAGGGGGCAAAGTGTCCATCACCCAGACCTTACATGGCAGTGTGGAGCACCACTATCTGCTGACCCGCAATGGACATGTGGAGTCAATGAGAAGTAAAATATGATTATTTTATGACACTGAGATTAGAGGGTTGCATGCTACCACAACATGTTTTAGCCCAGCCTAAACCAACACAGATGCTATGAATGGTAAAGAAATACTAATTTTATAAAGGATGTGAATATTTTTCTTAGAGCACAAATAAAAATACATATATTATCTCATCAATACAAACAATACACTTATAAAGTGGCCTACAGACATCCTAATAGTTTTCATTACTTTCTGCTTCTAGGTTAATACCCAGGATACATCCTCGGTAATCAAACTTTTTTCCCATATTCTCAAATATAAAATTTTCTGTTTCTTTGTCAAACATATTTCATGTGGAGAAACACCATAACCTATATTGAATATGAGGTAAAATCTGTCCAATGCATGCTAGCTTGAAAAATGTCTGTCAAACCCAATAAACTTTGTAATTCTTTTTATGAGGCAATGGTGCTTAATCTTTGCCTAATTTGTAATTCTTCTAGTGATACTAAGTCATCCAGAAAGGAAAAAACAAGCCTACTAAATTATTCTAAACTATATGATTTTATAATTATATATAATTTATTTTATAAAAAGTTTATACAACATATTACATATATATGATATATTTGTATTTATATATTAATATTACTACATGGAATATACAGTGTTGCTGTCATTGTTATTGTGAAGAAATTAAAAGCCATAATTCTTTTTGAAATCATTTAAGTTTCTGTGAATAGCTGGTGGTAAAACAAGAGCTCATTTTAATGCCCTCTGTTTAAATTGCTCTTCCTTTGTATAGAGGAAGCTGTGAATTTCTTATAAAATTTCTTAAGAGAAAAAATGTCCCATAGGATGTACATGTGTTTTTTGAGAAGCAGAAGGAGAATTTATCATGTCTGTCAGACAGTAGATGTGAGTAGGTCTCTTGGGGGTAGCTGAGTCTAAGCGAAGTCCTCCCCAGATGAAACCAAGCAGAACAGATAAGCTGGCTTTGATGTGGCCCAATGCCAGTGATGGTTCCTTATCCCTGTGAAGCAGTCCCTTTTCCCTTCCACATTCTGACTTTTAAGCAGTTTGCTGTCCAGCCTTGATTTGGATATACCACTTATTTTTCAGTACTTGTTTTAAATACAGAAGCACAGAGTTCTATGCCTTCAGATGGTCTACAGGCAAATCTGATGAAAGAGCACACAGATTTGGAATAAGACCTTTAATTCAAACAACAGTAACTATAATAATATTTATAACTCTCTAGTGTGGGGATTTTACTACTTTGCTGGCCAGAGAGGAAAATATTTTGGCATTTTAAAATACATTTATGTATATTTTACAGATATTCTGTGACTTTTAAATAACACTTATGAATGTTCACCTGTCCTTCTGAGAGACCACACCAACCACATACGATGTGTTATATGAACACTGGTATTTGTACTAGTTTTAGTGATATTTATTCTGGAAGCAGGGAGAGTCTGCCTCATTCACTCAACCACATTTTTGTATTCCATGGAAAAATGGCTCTTAAACTTATATTCATCAGTGTTACCTGTGAACTTTGTTAACATGCAGTGTGAAGGCCCCAGCTTCTAGAAAAACTGATTCGGAAGTGTGCAGCTAAGTAATCTGCAGCTTTGGTTACCCCTCAGAAGTTTCTGATGCAAGTGGGCCATGACTCCCAATGTTACAGCCATACACAAGTTCTGAGAAAAGCTATCTGCTATAGTGTGAATTTTCCCTCCAAAACTTTTTGAAATTTAATTGTTATTGTAACAGTATTAACAGATGGCCTTTAGGAGATGATTAGGTCATGTGGATGAGCCTTCATGAATTGATATGCCATTATCACAGGACTGGGTTAGTTATCTTGAGAGTAGGTTCCGAATAAAAACGTAAGTTCAGCCCCATTTCTCTTTGTCTCAAATGCTTGGTTCTTCCTTCTGTCATGGGATGATCCTCACCAGATGCGAGCACCATGCTCCTTGACTTTTCAGCCTCCAGAACTGTGAGTCAAGTTGGTATCTACTGTTTATAAATTACCCAATCTGTGGTATTTTCTCATAGCAGCAGAAAATGGACTAACACATTACCTGATGATAGTGGTTCTTTCCTTTCAAAAAGAGATGGACCTAGGTGAAGAGTTATGTGAAGTCATATTTCTTTGTCATTATCTGGGCATCCTAGAGAATCTATAATATATGAAAGAGGATAAATAGCCTCAAGGCATTCAAAGAATAAAAATTCATAGAGTTTAGTGTCAAAGGGATCTAGGTTTATTCTAATTGTGGGAGCTGAAACAAGTTTTTTCACTTTCTAAAATTTAGTTTCCTCATTTATAAAATGAAAAAAAAATCCTTAAAGTCACAAGAAAACAAATCTATCTCTCAGATTTATTATAACAATTCAATAAAATACTTTGGTAAGAGGGTTGATAATAGTGCCTAGCATATAGTAGGCATTTTTAAAGTTTATTTAAATATCTCTCCACTTCTCCTGACACCTCAACTTTTTCCATTTTAAATCTACACTATTGGTTTAATTCTGATAAAAATTGCTTTCCACTTAATTCTCTTCTGAAGCAGTTCTTAGAAGATTAAAGTTGACACTTTTCCTAGCTGCATGCAATTTTGACTGTCCAGTCAATTAACAGCCAGGCTCAATAGCGTATAAATGCTGTTTCCAGTTATGTGTTGAGATCTCTAACCCCAGAGGGTGAATGTAACTCTTCCTTTGAAATGCAGCACGAGTTCTTTATGTGACGAGGTTCCAATGCTCTGTTTTTTTTCCAATGAGCAGAACTGTGATTGCCCTTCATGGATGAAATGTTTTACAGAGTGATATTCTGCTTCCAGGGTATAGTCAGAAAACAAACTATTTAACCTTACTTTGGAGTCAGGCCCCTGGAGAGTGAAGAAAAGCTGACAATCATGGATGTATAGGATAGGAGGTGGCTCAGGAGGATAATTGGTAAGGGAAAACCAAGCCTCTTAGCTCTAGGTCACCAAGTCTCATATATACCAGGGAAGCAGTGATCAGAGGTGTGAGGTATTTATATGCTCTTTTTTTCTGGTTTCTGCTGGATGGAGGGTTTATGTCAGAAAAACATCTACACGAATGGCAGCCTTAGCACAGAAGCCACACATAATTGACCTGGAAGAGGGGCCATCATTTCATCATTTTAGGCTGCCAGCCACTATCGGGGTGAGGCCAATTCCACACAAATTCCCCGCCTGAAAAGGACACCTGTTACTGAATGACCAGAGTGGCACTCAGTAAAAAGACTCAAGTGTGCATAATCCAGCAAGTGGACAGTGACATTTGTCCACTTAACAAAGACACTGTTACCAAATGCTTGTATATTCTACCCTACACATTCGATCATTAACACCCAAAGTGAAATTGACCAAACATATTTCTGCAGTTGTTATCTCAAGTTTCCTTGGTAAAATTTATTCTACCCTCCATGCTCTCCAGAGCAGACATTATTTAATCCCCCTGACCTAATTTTTTAAGGAATGGTGGTTGTCTGTTTTGCTTGTTATATTCTCTTCATAAAACAGGAGAACTTGTATAACTTTGATATTCCCACGATACTGATCTTAGATAACACACTTGATTACAATATGTCAAGTAGAGCTTTTCTCCAGTTTGAAATATGTTAGTACTAAGAGCTGGTCATTACGTCATAGAAAAGACATTAAAGACAGGCCTGGATTTGAATTTCCACTCAGTATTTACTATCTAATATGTGTAGAAATGTATGCAAATTACCCTAACTTTTCCAAGTCTTAGTTTTCTTCACTTTGTCAGATGGTCATGAAAATATCCATCTTCGAGAGTCATTGTAAGAATTCAATAAAATAGTATTTAGAGAGTGTTTCTTAAAAGGCATGTCTCAGCTACTCTTGTCTTACACACACACACATACACAGAGAGAGAGAGAGAGAGAGAGAGAGAGAGAGAGAAAGAGAGAGAGAGAGAGAAAGAGAAGTAACTATGTCAGATGATGACTGTATTAATTTGTTTTTGTACAGTAGCCATTTTACGATCTATATGTTACTATAGGTATCCCATAACATCATGTTGGAGACTTCAAATATACACAATAAAATTAATTTTTTAAAGGCATAATTCATTAAAAACACTCAATAAATGTTCATTTCTTTTCTTTAAGAAAAAGTGTTTTGCAGCTTGATCATGTATTGATCTATTTAAATAGGGAAGGTATTGCATCAGTGAGTCTTAGACTTCCCCCTTCATGAGGAATGCAGACCTGTTCAGAAAAGGTTCAATCAGTTGAAGAAGAACATTTTCTCATTTGAGGTCACAGAATAGAAAGGTTGAGTAAATCCCAGGTAGGCACTATGAAATAGTAGTTTGCTGAGTTAGCCAAGATTATTTTCTTGGGAATGAAAAGCTTATGATAAGCCCTTAAATTATGCATTACTTACATATTCCAAATTGATCATTTTGTCAACAATCAAGTACATCCAAGGAAACAATTCAAGTAACTGTTGGTTAATTTTCTATGCACAGTGAGGAACAACTATCTTACAGTAGTGGGCATCATGTTATTACCATGTTGATATCATGGTACCGTAAGAAATGGTGGATTATTGCATGGCTTCAATGGGACATTTAAACTTTTTGTGATTAACATATCTGATGCAATAAATAATATTCAGAATCTCTATAATACTATCCGAATACTTACTATTATTAGAAAAAGACAGAATTCTGATTTTGTTTCTTGTTTCCTTATATTTCTATTATTGTAGTCAAATAAATATTAATGTATTTTATATTCTAAGTAGCAATTCAAACATGCAGAGGTACTGTAATTGAGGCTGTTTTATGTTACATCATTTACTTCATTAATAATATTGCCTAATAATTTTCCATTTAAAAATTGTATACATGTGATATTAATAGTCATATAAGTAATTTTTAAAAAACATAGCTTGATCTGGGCATGGTGGCTCATGCCTGTTATCCTGGCACTTTGGGAGGTTGAGACAGGAAGATTGCTTGAGCCCAGGAGTTCAAGATCAGCCTGGCCAACAGAGTGAGACCCCATCTCAAGAAAAAGAAAAGAAAAAAAGAGCACAGCTTGATTTTCCAACACTAGCTTGATATTATAGCACAGACAATATGATTTGATTACTGCTCACTTGACAAGTAAACCCAATTAATTTTGACAAGAAAGTCATTAAGAATAAATACATGCCCCCATATTTATTCTACTCTTCTGTTCTGACTATAAAAACATTTTAAGGAATATAGAACATTTCCCTTGACAACATGCTTGACATTTTAGCTACCGGTTTATAAATCATACAGGAATTTGATAGACCTAAAATATTAAAGTCCTTGTGTAGCATATAGAAATGGAATGTTCAAACCAATCTTGAAACTACAGAAAGATATTATCATATGAAATGGCATTATCATAATTTAGTGGATTTTTTTCCAATATGGGAAACTTCCAGAATCAGTCAGAAACCAGTACTTGCTGTCACTCAGTGACTTAGATATGTACTTTTCCCTTCCTTTCTGCTACATGGTGTGGGCATTTCAATTATTTGAATACATTTTAACATTTTTGAACAATTTGAACACATGTGAACATATTTGAACATTTCAATTATTTTTTTTTAAGTAGGATATATCGGCTAACATAAATTTATTAAATTAACCTGTGTTAACCATCTATATGTAAGACTCCATACTAATCTCTTAAGTATTCTCAAATATAAATTAGACACAGTTCCTTGACTTGAAAAAATTTAGTGCTCAATACTGGCAAACACATATACTCTTAATAAATTTAGATTGACTGCATTTGACAAAGACATCACGCATTGGCCAGCCACCAGGTAGCCACACATAAATACTTTTTAAAAATATAATTCCAGAATGGGTAGAGCTACCATGATCCGAAGAAAGAGTGCATCCTGGTGTGAAGACCAGGTGATAAATTGATCTAAATTAGTTGTATATCTCATTTTTGGTCGCCATTGATTTGTCTAAAATTAAGCATGTGTTACTGTTCTGACTAATAAAACAGAAGATAAAAATCTGCTGAAGAAACTCATTCCTATTAATTCAGAAAGTATGAAGAGTCTGAGACTTTGGCTACTTTCAAGCTAAGTTATCCTTTCACATTTTTTATATATTCTCTGACAGAGAAACACAGGACTACTGGGTCAGGAAAATATATCATTTAATGCTCATGTCAAATTGCAGCCACAGCCTGAGAAGTACCTTGCGCCAGTTTCTCTTATTCCATTTCTCACAGGGCAATGTAATGAGGATCAGATATTGACATGCATATAAAGTTGACTGTACCACAGAAGAGGAACCCCAAAATTCTGAAACCTGGAGCTTATATAGGACAATTGGCAATTTGCCCATTTTCCAATCAGTAGAGAGAGAAAGAGGCCTTATCTTTACTCTGGAATAAAAATACTTCTTCTCTGGGAAGGGGAGGGTGAGGTCTTTATAGTAATAGCTCAGAATATAAGTAAATGTGTCCAGATGACAAAGAGAAGGCGGATGACACCTGGGAGGCTCTAGCTTTCAAGACCTTTGTTCTTCAAACACGCCCTTTGCTGAAAAGATCCAACAATGCAAACCCAAAATAGTCATGGAGAATTTTCTCTCAACAGCCTCCAATTCTTCATAAAAAGACAAAGCCTTCCAAAATGAAGATCTTTTAACCTATTTCCTTTCTTTCTATATGCAAATTACACATAATGCTTTTAGATGCAAATACCAATTAGGGACCATTGTTGGCAAAAGTCAACATGCTAAGGATGAGGGAAGAGAAAGATAAAAGAGTTTTGGCACCTAATTGTGTTGCTAAGCATCTGAACTAATGATTAATTTCAGAAACTGCCTGCCTCTGGATTCAATGTTATGTGAGTAAAACAAACTCTTATTTTGTTAAGATATGTTCATTTGGGTTCCCTGTTACTTGCAACTGAAAGCACTTCTAAATTATGTGCAGTACAGGAGAAGATGAACATATTAACAAGCCCCTTGTCTACCCGGAGCCAACCTGTGGTAAAGTACATAATAATAGTGAATATAATATATTTTGAAACACTTATAACATGATTAATACAAATTCTCGCATTTAATTCTCACATCCCTCTGACATATATAATTATTTTGGTTATACAATTGAGGCAACTGAGGCTTAGTGAAATGAGGTAACAGGACTCAGAGCAATATAAAACAGGTAAACATGTAAAGTCCATGGTTTTTCACTTTCTACTATGGACAGGAGCCTCCTGATTTCTTCCTCATAATTTACAAACTATCTAAGTTCATCCTTCTCATGCAATAACCATGCTCCAAGCTTTGACATAACATCCTCCCTTTGAAATACTCCTTTCTTTATGGTATTGCCTCTAGATTCATTTCTTCTCTTTTGAAAAGCATTTCAACTACTCTGATGCACTGGCCCTTTTGAATGTTTACCCCTTCCAGATAACATGTGGTAAACAGAGCCAACTGGAAGCAAATGTCAACCTAGATGAATGATACAAATAGTTGGAATATCAGACTGGTGGTAGATAGATGTCTGAGTAAACTCAGGGGCTCAGGCAGTCATCCTCTGCCTTTATACAGAGAAATCTGTTGGTTCTTGTGCACTCAGTGGAGCATTAAATAATCAAAAGGGTTAACCTGCCTCTGAATCATTTAATTTCCCACAGGCAAAATCCTATTACAACAACCACCTAATCTCTATAGTGTTCAAAAGCTTTTCAAATCCCACTAGACCAATGGCTCACAAATTTCAAATTATTCTCAAAATAACAAAATGTCACTGAAACAAGATAATTAATCCCATCAAGATATATGTTGATTAAAAAGATATAGAAGAAGTTGAGGTGATGCTGGAAAAGCTCTGTTTTGCTGAAATGCGTGATGACTGAGGTTATGCAAATAAATCATGAAATTAGAGACTTTAGAGAGATTTTCAGATGGGTGTCTTGGTGGTGCAGCTTACTGCCACAAATGAAATTCTGTCTGGTATGTTCAACTTGAACAATGTTTGTGTAAGGATCTTTTATGTTTGTTTGTTTTGTTCTGTTCTTAATTTCCATTATGAACCAATAATTTCATAAAGTACAAATTATAACACCATGAATACAAAATATAGCAACTATTAAAGTAAAATAATAGACCAGGTATGGTGGCTCACACCTATAATCCCAACACTTTGGGAGGCTGAGGTGGGCAGATCACCTGAGGTCGGGAGTTCGAAATCAGCCTGGCCAACATGGTGAAACCCCATCTCTACTAAAACTACAAAAATTAGTTGGGTATGGTGGTAGGTGCCTGTAGTCCCAGCTTCTTGGAAGACTGGGACAAGAATCACTTGAACCAGGAGGCGGAGGTTCCAATGAGCCAAGATTGCACCACTGCACTCCAGCCTGGGCAACAAAGAGCAAAACTCTGTATAAATCAATCAATCAATCAAAACAAGAACATAAAAATAACAAGCTCCAAATTTTTAAATAGTTTCAATGAACAAATTTCAACAAATTTTTCAATTTTTGTTGGATATTTAAATATTTTGTTGCAATATTTTATTCAAATATTTTAACAAAAGAAAATAACTTAAAAGCCATAACTGTCTTTACTTAAGATGTGAACATGGGCAATTAATAGAACTGTTACATATAAATTTGTTTTAAAAAAATTGCTGTTACACATACCCAGAAGTAATAAGTGAGGTATTAATTCCCCATATCAAATGCCTAGACATACCCTTTAAAGGAACATGAGGCGTATCAATGTTTAATGTTTTCAACATAATAAACAATCTTATTTCTTTAACTAAGTACTCTAAATTAAATTGATCACAAGGCTATTTCTGAGATAATGTATATCAACTCTGTTAATGGTTTTGTTTTAAAAACAAAAACATTAATCATAGAGAATTTGGTTACACAGAGTTATACGGATGAGAAAAGAAAAGATTTTAAAGCAGTTCTTGGAATAAATTTCAATACATTATTCTAGAAAATTTGTTCTGTTTAAATAATCTTTTGATTAAAATGAACCAATTCTGGGTTTTATATGTGAAACTCACATGAAGATACCACACACAGTAATGAGCTCCTACTGTGTGTGACAACTACAGTCTGTGCCATAAGTACCCTATAAGAAAAGATGAACCCACCTGAACCCAACTAGATCTATCTGTTCAAGAAAACAAATACACTGATCATATGTTTGAATGTACCAGTAATATCAAATTGCTTTAAGTTTCTGAACTCTTATTCTTAAAGCATCTACTAATCTTATCAGTGGACCACTGCCAACCACCAAGAAGCACTGAACTAGAGAGTGCAATGGTCTGTCTAGAACGTATATTTCACAGAGATGTAGAAGACTCTGGCTGTTACTTAAAGCACCAAAAATCTATATTTTTTGCATATTCTCGCCTTTTATCAGGAGCTTCTCTCCTTTCTTCTCATTTCAATTTGGCCTCATTTCCACCCTACCTCACTAAAACTATTTATTTGCTCTTGTGTCTTAAAATGTAAACGTTTAGTATGAGTGAATATAATTCTACAGTTTTGTGTTTTTTTTTTTTTTTTGGTTTTTTTTTTTTTTTTTGTCTTTTTGTTTTTTTCCTTTTTGTGGAGAACGGGGTCTCGCTATATTGCCCAGGCAGGTCTCGAACTCCTGGGCTCAAGCTATCCTCCTGCCTCTGCCTCCCTAAGAGCTGGGATTACAGGCATGAGCCACAGCGCCCGGCCAATTCTACAGTTAACTTGAACTAAAGAAATCACTCTTATTATGGACTACTAGGGGCAGTGGACAGAATAGATAAGATTTGAACCAGCTATTCTCTCTGATTGGGTGAAGCCATCTTGACTTTGACAGGTGCTGCCAGGAAAAGGCACCTTTAAAGTCACCCTGGAGAGGATTTAATTTTCTCAATACAAATAAGAAGCTACTTTTTCCATTGTTGTTTCTTTTTCTTAATCTGTTATTCTATCTTCAGTTAATTTTCCCCTTCTAAATGCTCTAGATGGAATTTGGGACTAAGTAAGTCAGAATTTGAAACATTTATATCCTGTGACCTTTAAGATTAGTTGGGTAATTGAAGTGGTGGGGGACTGCACAGAACTGGCTATACACAATAAGTAGGTTCTTCTTTTATTTTTATCATGCAAGTGATGGAATAGCACTGCTCATATTACTTGCTGCATGGTACATATAACACTCTTAAGCATGTCTTACTCTATAACTACTAACAGTAGCTCTGAGCTACTTGAGTAGCTTAAGTCAAGGCAGGCAGTTGTACACCGCTTGGTTTTGGGTAGGTGTGATTTTCAGCTCATTGTATATTTACCTCTTTGAAGTGCATATTCAACAACTGCAGAGCTAAGGTGCAATGTGGAGAGTTTTGGCAGATGGAAGAGCTAAGTTGTCATGCTTGACACTCAGAAAACAAAGCCAAATTCCCTGGCCAAGTATGGTGTCTCCATGACCTCACCGTTACTCAAACGGACTATAGCCCTTTGGAATCTCTTCTCTGACCATTGTTTGTTTTCTTTGGACGGCTGTGGGCTGTTCTGGAGCTAATATGATTAATCCTAATTAGCCATGGCTTCAGAAATTGAGCTTATTGGAAGGGACGACAAGCCTGATTTACATTCTCTTATAATTATTCCTTCAGGATTCCACAAATTCTGTAGCAGCTCTACAAGTCCACCTATTGCTCCCTATTTTTGTGTTACAAAAATTATTATCACAGTATTTAAAAGACATTCTCATTATTTGACAAAATGTACATTGCTAAAGCCAGCAGATTCTATGATTCATGATAGGCCATTTGTTTCCAGGTTAAAATGCACTGTGAAAGAGATACTTGCATTATTTTCATGAACAAATTCCTGGAATAAATTACTGCATATCTATGAAGTGCAGATGGGTTTCCTGGCTTCAAAACGTTCTTAGAATGATTCTCTCTGTAGGAAATAAATTTAACTTATTTTACATATTATTATTTCACACAGAGCATTGAATGAAAATATCAGTTACAAAAGTATTACAATTTAATGTTTCTATATTTGTTGGGTAGATAATTTTATTCTTCACAGGAGCAGTTAATAATTCAATCAAGTAAGAACTAATTCCTGCACTTTGTTTAAACTATTTAATCATAACAAGTTTCTTCCATGAAAGGCTATCAGTGTAAAATACTTGAGAGGACAACTGTATACACAATTATAAAAGTATGTAATGTTCTTAAATTAAGCATTGAAAAGACAGGATTCTCTTTCTTATGCATTAACAAACCTAATAACTAATGTCCATATTAAATGTTCTACTTATTCAGAATTTCCCATCTCTAAATTACTGAGCAATACTGAAAATCAAGACATCTCTGTAATACACAGAAATAAGTGATAACATGAAAGACTGGTTCTCTTTAGAGTAGGACAGAGAAAGCAAAAGGGAATATTCATTGATCTTCAATATCAGATATCTCCCAGGCTATAGATCTATACTTTAGCACTTCGAATAAAATTTTTTACCTCTCCCCTCCTTTAACTTTCACTATTCTATCATTATTCTGCATTAGTCCAAGGGTTAGTAAGAGAAAAAAGAGGAAGTATATAACAGAAACTTTTTATCCACAGTCAAGAATGTACTATCACCAAAGTAAGGAAGACAATTTCAGGTGTAGCAATATTAACAAAACATGATGAAGTAAAATAGTATGTGATAAAGGAAAACGCCTTAGCAGAGAACGTAACATGCTCACATAACAGGTATTACTTCTCCATGCCATCAAATGAGTAGAATACTTATAAAGCAAAAATTTCCATTCCCTAAATTGTTTCCTTATAAACTTTAAAACCAATTTCATCAAAGAGTTCATTACTGAACCAATTAATAACTCAGTGATCTATTGATTAACTAGAAATAAAAAATACAGATAAAATTAAATGTGCTTTTATTCTACAAGCACATTAGGGAGAAATAAAAGCTACCTAGGTTTGATGATAACCTTGTGAATATTAATCCAAGCACCATCATTATGCAGATAGAGATATTTAAGATAATGATGGCTAAATTTCTAAGTAGTAACAAAGGCAAACCTAGATCACCAAGCTGTGACTCTTCTTCTGGTCTTTTTTCCTCTGCATTTTGTCTTCTCTTTAAATCTCTGTTCTCCATCAAAATTTAAATGACTAATTTATAGACTTTCCACAATCATTACTGCTGCCTCTCAACCATGATTTAACAAGAAAGAGAAAAAGAGATAGTCATTAAGCATTGCATGCAGATATTGTAGTAGGCACCTTTTTACATACTTTATATCATAAAATTATTACACTGTCCACATTTTATTACTAGAGAAAATGGGATGCAGTAAAATTACAATGCATTGCCCAAGACCGTGAGAGTGGTAAATATTGCACCTGATACTCACTTTGTGGTCTGATTGACTTCAAAATGAATCAGCTTTCTACTATTAAAAAAAAAAAAAAAAAAAAAAAGACAAGGGCTAACACATAGATCAGGCTTTGACAATTTATCTGGAACCTCAAAAACTACTTTATGGTACTTCCAAAGAAAAATTTTAGTAGCCATAAAGTAGACATAGAGTATATTGCAACCTGACTTCATCCCCAGGCCCCAGTCCACAGGACAAAAATGTCTAGGTGGGTGTGTCTTTGATTGGAGGAAAGATAGAAACTATTTGGCAAAAATCTCTAACCGAAATACGTTCAAAACAATGCAAATGATTATGCTTCTATTCTTTGTATTTGTCTGAACGGAGTCTCTAATGACTACATACCAATAGAGAACTTCTGGGATTTTTGCTATGTGCGTGCCGTATTACCAGGTCAGATTAAGTCATTATAGTAAAAGTGATTTTCATCAAGTATTTAAAGCAACAAAAACATAACGGTGCACAGGTCAATTAGAAAATTATTCATAGCTATTTCTGTTTTATTGTCTCTAACTAGGGCTAGGGCAGACTACATAAGGAACTATGCTGAGATCACCAATTATAATCAACAAAATTTTTTATTTTCTTTTGACAGCCATTCTTGAGTCTTGGAAGATATTGTGTGATTTTAAGAGGCAAGCAGGTAGTCTAAACATTACATCTACAGGGCATAGGAATATCCTTTGAGTGGACTGAATGACTGACATTACACATAATTTACATGGTATTATATTTTCAGTATATGGCACAGGAGAATAATAAATTGAGTATAAATAAAATAAGTAATTGGAGATAATAATGTCTTAGCTTTTCCATGAGGTTAATGGTCTTAGCTTTTCCATGAGGTTAATGGTCTTAGCTTTTCCATGAGGTTAAAAGTGCCAATATTGTTAGTGTTCTTTTTTATAATGTATTTTATTAGCAATATGAAAATTGAGAAGGATACAATAAAGGATTAAAAATTGTACAAAAAAAGAAAGGCATGAAAATTTAACTTGGAAACAACTTTAGTGTTTTAAGAAACGAAAACAAGCAAAAGGAAATGCTATTTTATTGATAAAATTATTGACTTATTACATTTATTATCTTTTGTGATAGTATGGGCTGAAAACATAGGGTTCTAGAAATGTGGAAATTAATGTATGACTTAAAGATAAATATAATTTTAAACATAAAAGTAAAGATGTTTCAGGGCTATTCCCTTAAATAGAAACATGCTTGGCCAAACTGAGATCTTCATATTTTTCCAAAGAGGATAGAACAGAAAATGGATCTGATGTTGGATAGCATTTTAAGTACATCTATTAAAATATACTGATGATTAAAATGATAAAAGTAAGTCATGTTTAAAGCAAACTCTAAAGTATAATATAATTAGCTGGTGCAATACTTAAAATATTGCCTAAAATTTGTGATTGCAGTTCTTGTTCTTACAGAAAGATTTCCATTTTATTGTCTTCTGCAGTCACAGAACGTCTCTACAGATGATTTCTTAGTTTGCAATATTTATTTTAGTTATTTATTTTTCTATTTCTACCAAGTTCAATTTACAAAGTTGGTAGAGATATGCAATTTGTGTCACAAGTGATTCATGGATATTGGAAACAATTGTTGTAAGAGAATGCCATTAAAATAGCCAAGAGGACAGCCATTTTATAGAACATTCTCTAATTTTTTTATATTACCAATACATGTTGTTAGGACAGCATTAATTCCCATAAGCATATTGTAGCATTACTAAATTGAATTCAAATGTGTTAGCTTTGCAGTTTTAAATAGTATCTAAAATTAAGCTGGAATAAACATAAGAACAATTTTATGCAAACAGGCAAAATTTATTGCATGGCCTTCTATGGAATGGTAATGACAGCCAAGGCAAGGGCTAATTCAATGTTAGGAGCCTGAGGCAGTATATATTGTTGCGAATCTCATCTTTTATTTTCCCCAAACGTCTTGTGTACATCCACATGGCCTGTAAATAATCACATACTAACTAGCTTTATGGTTTAGTCAGTTATTATTATTTTTAATTGAGAAAAAGAACAGCAGTAGAAAAAGAGATAGGAGATGTTTCAAAATTATTGAAAATCAAAATAATCATACTTGATTATATATATCAACTAAATATCCAAATAAATACATGGATTTATTTCTGGGTTCTCTATCCTGTTCTATTGGTCTATACAATTACCATGCTATTCTGGTTACTTTAGCTTAATAGTAAATTTTAAAGTAGTAACTTTTTACTGTTTACTTTGGATTGCCTTAGGTATTTGGAGTCTTTTGTGGTTCTCACAAATTTTATGTTTTATTTTTCTATTTTTGTGAAGGATAGCATTGGTATTCTGATAGGGGTTGCATTGGTCTGTAGACAACTTTGACTATTATGGTCACTTGAGGTTTTTTTTTTTTTTTTTTTTTTTGAGTCCTCAGTTTCTTTCATCAGTGTTTCGTAGTTTTAATTATAGAAGTCTTTCACATTCTTGGTTAAATTAAGTATAAAGTATTTTATTTTTATAGCTGTTATAAATATACTGCTTTCTTAATTTCTCTTCAGTTAATTTGTTATTGGTATACAGAAATGCTACTGATATATATATATATATTTTTTTTTTTGAGACAAGTTTTCACCATGTTGGTCAGACTGGTCTCGAACTCCTAACCTCAGGTAATCCACCTCCTTCGGCCTCCCAAAGTGCTGGGATTACAGGTATGAGCCACTGCGCCCGGCCAAGAAATGCTACTGATTTTTATATGTTCATTTGTATCTTGTAACTTTGCTGAACTTATCAGTTCCAAGAGATTTTTGGTAGAGTCTAGTTTTTCTATATATAAGGAAATGTCATCTGCAACAAAAAAGACTATTTGACCTTCCTATTGCCAATTTGGATATCCTTTATTTATTCATACTGCCTAATTCCTCTGGTTAGGACTTCCAGTACTGCGTTGAATAAGAGTGGTGAAATGGGCTTTCTTATCTTTTTCCAGTTTGTAGAGAGAAAACTTTGATCTTTTCCCAATTCAGTATGATGTTTACTGTGGGGTTTGTCAGGAAGATGTCATGTTTCCTTGCTTTTTCGTGTTTCTTACATTCCTATGTTAACATCTGTGCACCTAATGGAACCATCATTTAATCCAGTTCTATGAAGTAGCTTTCAGAGGGCACGATTTGTTTTCCGCTATAGATGTGTCTGTTCTACAGTGCTGGCGGGATAGAGTGCTTTAACTTCAGTTCTGGGTAGGAATAGTAGTGTAATGCCTATGTTAGTTTTTCAGGTTTTTCAACATTAGTAGTTTCTGAAAATAACCCAGTGGTATAGGTAATGTTTGTTTTTGGAAGCTGTGGTATGGCTGTGCTGAGGCAATGATGCTGGGGAAACCAGTTTCCAAGTCCCTGTGTTGTGTATGAGGGTCTGAGGATGCATGGTGGTTTTACTACAGAGGATGTGGCGTCACCAGTGGTGGCAGCATCAGACTGTCAGGCTAGTTGTCTTCCTTTGCCCATTTTTAAATAAATTTATTTGTTATAGTTGTTAAATTGTAGGAGTTTTTATACTTCTGGATATTAACCATTATCAGACATGTGGTTTGTATTTTTTTTCTATTTTGTAGGTCACCCTTTCACTGTGCTCTTTATTTTGCTGCATGCAAATTTATGTCTTTACCTTGATATAGTTCCAGATAGCTATTTGCTTTTGTTGCCTGAGCTTTTGATGTTATTTCCAAGAAATTTTTTTTTTACAAATCCAGTGTCATGAAGGTTTTCTATTTTTTTTTTTTTTTTTTTTTTTGAGACAGAGTTTTGCTTTGTCACTAGGTGCCAGGCTAGAGTGCAGTGGCGCGATCTTGGCTCACTGCAACCTCTGCCTCCCAGGTTCAAGAAATTCTCCTGCCTCAGCCTCCTGAATAGCTGGGACTACAGGTGTGCACCACCATGCCCAGCTAATTTTTGTATTTTTTGTAGAGACAGGGTTTCACCACATTGGCCAGGATGGTCTCGATCTCTTGACCTCATGATCTGCCCACCTCGGCCTCCAAAAGTGCTGGGATTACAGGCATGAGCCACTGCGCCAGGCCTTCTCTATATTTTTTAAGAATTTTTTTTTTTATATCTTGAGGTTTGACATAAAGGTCTTTAATACAGTTTAATTTTTGTACATGGTGAGAGGTAGGGCTCCAATTTTATTATTTTGCATGTGGTTATTGAGTTTTCTGAACCCCGTTTATTTGAAAAGACTATCAGTTCCCTGCTCAGTACTCTTGTCACTCTTATATAAGGTCATATACCAGAGGACTTATTTCTGGGCACTGTCTTTGGTTCCATTGGTCAGTATGTCTGTCTTTATGCTACTATGATGCTGCTTTGACTTACTGTAGTTTTATAATATGTTTTATAAGGAGGACATGTGAGGTCTTCAATTTTGTTTTTTATTCTTGAGACTGTTTTCATATTCAGGGTTCTTTGAGATTCTATGTGAGTTTTACAAATTTTTTATATTTCTGTAAAACATAGCATTGGGAATTTGTTAGACACTGCATTGTAGATCTCATTGAGTAGTATGGCCATTTTAACAATAGTAAGTCTTCCAATACATAACCATGGGATGTCTTTCCATTTACTTGTGACTTCTTCCATTTCTTTTAGTAATATTTTGTAGTTTTCATCATATAATTCCTTCACCTTATTAGTTAAGTTTATTTCTTAGTACTATACTCTTTTTGATACCATTATAATGTGATTATTTTCTTAATTTTATTTTCAGATTGTTCATTATATGTATATATAAACACAACTGACTTTTATGTGTTGATTTTATATCCTGTAAATTTGCTAAAGTCATTTTCTGGTTATAACTTTTTTTAATCTTTAGGATTTCAACATATAAAATTATGTCATCTGTGAAGAGAGATAATTTTACTATGTCCTTTCCAATTTGGATGAATTTCATTTCTTTTTTCTTGCCTGATTGCTTTGGCTAGTTCTTTGAATACTATATTCAATAATTACCATGGGAATTACATAAAAGATCTTACTATTATAACAATACATGTTAAGCCAATAACAACTTAACCTTAACAGCATACAAAGCTCTTTCTTTACTTATCCCCCTGCTCCACTTCGTGATTAATGTTACAAGTTACATCTTTTAATATTGTATACTCATTAACAAAGTTTAATTGTAATACTTATTTTTATGCTTTTATATTTATGTTTTATAGTAGAATTAAAAGTTATTTGTGTACCATTATTAGAACATCACAGGATTCTGGATTTATCTGCATATTTACCTCAACCACAGAGCTTTCTCTTATTTTATGCTTTTAGTTGCTATCTGGTGTTCTTCCATTTCAACTTGAAAAACTCCCTTTAGGATTTCTTGTAAGTTGTGTCTAGAGACAATGACCTTTCTTGGCATTTGTGTTTTCAGAAAATCTGTGTTTCTTCTTCATTTTTAAATGACAGTTTTGCTCATTATAGTGTTCTTGGTTGGCAGGGTTATATGCTTTGGCTTTGTCCCACCTAAATCTCATCTTCAATTGTAGCTACTATAATTCTCCCAAGATATGGCAATTATAATTGAATCATGGGGGCAGGTCTTTCCCAGGCTGTTCTTGTGATACTGAATAGGTCTCATGAGATCTGATGGTTGTATAAGGGGGAATTCCCCTTCACAAGCTCTCTTGACTGTTGTCATGTAAGATGTGACTTTGCTCCTCATTTGCCTTCAGCCATGATTGTGAGGGCTCCTCAAACATGTTGATCTGTGAGACAGTTAAACTTCTTTCCTTTATAAATTATCTAGTCTTGGGTATCTCTTTATTAGCAACATGAAAACAGACTAACATACAGGGTTGCCTAAATTATTTTTTTGAGTTATTTTATTTTTGTCCTTTAGCCCTTAGACTATATTGTCTCACTGTCTTCTGACCTGTAAGATTTCTATTAAGAAATCCATTGATAATATTACAGGAGCTTCCTTGTAGTTGATAAGTTGCTTTTCTCTTGATGCTCTCAAGACCCTCTTTTTGACTATTTGATAATCATATAATTCAATAAAGGCATTTTCTCTTTCATTATGGTTGGAGTTCATTGTGTCTCTATTATATGAAGAAAGAGAGTGAGAACAAGAGCAAGACTGAGAGAAAGAGAGCAAGAGTGAGAAAGCAAGAGTGAGACAGCGAGAGAGAGAGAGAGAGAGAGAATGAGTGAAAGTGAGAGAGAGAAACTGAGAGTGAGAGAGAGAACAGCACCATGACATGAAGACCAGAAAGAGAAAAAAACAACAATGTAATTTTAAGTAGGTTTGGAAAATTCATAAAAGAGCTTCAGACATATTGATCTGATAATAATGATATTGATAAGTAATTGGCAGTTACAGTTTGAGAATCATATCCTCCAAAGTGATACCAGCTTAAAACAAAATATACTGTAACTTTTGAGACCGAAAATGAATCTTGGGTCCCCATGGCCTATAGAAAAGAATTAGGCTAAAAAAGATTATAAGATTCCTTGGAGGCATTTTCACTTATCCCTCATAACATGAGTTCAGGGGAAATCTGGAGAAAGAGAGGATTTACTGGAACCATGGAGAACAAGCAAATGTGGAGCTGTTCTCAATGCAAATAGAACCAAGGCCCACTCTAGGGGAACTTCCCTTTGCCATAGCAGGGAATACTTATCACATCTCTGAAGAGGAGTTTTTAATTTCCATGGGCCTGTCACTTCTGCGGGGGTCACACCTTTCCCTTCTCCGAATATAAATGTAATCTTACACTTGTTTCCTCATGGTTTCATTCAAGTAACTTTCCTTTTGAGTCCATAAGTCACTAGATTAAGAAGAGCCACATGCTTATCTGATGTGAGACATCTGCACATCACCCTGTAATAAAAAGACCTCTGCAGATTGTCCAAAGATCCTGTATTTGAGATTGCTACCATGACTAGATTGAAATATTGGATTGTCTTTGTTGAAGTGGGAATGAGTGCATTTCTGTGTATGGAAAGAAGAGTAAACAAATACACAAACAACAGAAGGTGGGCTGCCATTATTCTATTCACTAAATGAAAATATTCCATTCACCAAATATTTCCACCTTTCATTCTGGGAAAAAGGTAGAATGGCATGTCACAGTTCTTTTTGGTGTCAGTTGTGTCCATAAGACTAGCAATGTCCCAATAATGTGTGTGCAAATATGCTAGATATTATTTATAGGTGGAACTCTAAGAGCCAGTGGGAATTTCTTGCACTCTTTTCTTCCCTGTGATAATAATGTTACAGATGGTAGCTGCTCCCTCATCTGGTGCCCAGACCTGAGGGGAGAGTGACCAAGCTGACCATTCTGCAAATCCAGCTGGAATGGAAAAATACGTACGTTTTTCTTTTAAGCTAATGTGTAGGCTGATGTTTCATAAGCATCAGCTAGTCTATCTTTATGACTATATAACGTTAATTTTAATTAATAAGCTCTAGTAATTTTTGTTTTATTTTTTGTTTCTTTTTTCCAACTTTTAAGTTCAGGGGTATATGTGCAGGATGTGCAGGTTTGTTACACAGGTAAACATGGCCGTTGGTGGTTTGCTGCACAGATCATCCATCAACTAGGTATTAAGCTCAGCATGCATTACCTATTCTTCCTGATGTTCTACCTACACTTTTCCTTTCATTTCTCACCCTCCAACAGGTTCCAGTATTTGTTGTTCCCCACCATGTGTCCATGTATTCTTATCATTCAGTTCCCACTTATAAGTGAGAACATAGTCTTTGGTTTTCCCTTCCTGCATTTGCTTGCTGAATATAATGGCCTCCAGCTTCATCCATGCCCCTGCAAAGGACATAATCTCATTCCTTTTTATAGATGCATGGTATTCCATGGTGTATATGTACCACATTTTCTTTAACCAGTCTATCATTGCTGGGTTTTTAGGTTGGCCATGTCTTTGCTATTATGAACAGTGCTGCAATGAACATATGGGTGCACGTATCTTTATAATAGAATAATTTATATTCCTTTGGTTATACACCTAGTAATGGGATTGCTAGATCAAATAGTACTTCTACCTCTAGGTCTTTGAGGAATCACCACTGTCTTCCACAATGGTTCAACTAATTCACACTCCCACCAACAGTGTAAAAGCGTTCCTTTTTCTCCACAACCTTACCATCATCTGTTTTGACTTTTTAATAATAGCCATTCTGACTGGTGTGGTTTCGATTTGCATTTCTCTAATGATTTTCTCTAATGATTCTCTAATGATGTTGAGCTTTTTTTCATGTTTGTTAGTCACATGGAAAAGTAGGAAAAGGACATAAACAGACACTAATAAACTTTAGTTTTTGAAGCAGTTTTAGGTCTACAGAAAAATTGAGCACAAAGTGAGTTGCCAGAAACCCTCTCACTACTTGGTTTCCCCTATTACTAATATCTTTTGTTAGTGGGGTACATTTGATATAACTAATAAGGCATTATTTCTACCTTATAATTAACTGAATTCAGTAGTTTACATTAGGGTTCAGGATTTATGTTGCATATTGTATACATGAAGGTATGACATATGGCAAATGTATGGCATATATCTTCTATTTCTTACAGAACAGTTTAACTGTTCTGAACATTCCCTGAACTCCACCTACTCATCACATTCTCATCCCTGACTCAAAACCCTTGGAAATCATTCTTTTTACTGTCTCCATAATTTTTCCTTTTCAAAATTTAGTGAAAATCATATAGTATGTCATCATTTCAACTTAGCGTCTTTCACCTTGCAATATGCATTTAATGAATATTTTTATTAAAGTAGAGCCATCCATAATTACCCAACCAGAATGAAAGAAATGGTTTCTAAGATCACCCAGAAATTGCTTTTTGTTTTTTCTTGCATAACCAGATTAACAATTATGAATATTTTCAAATTTCTTAAATCAAAGGAGAGAGAGATGACAGACAGGCAGGCAGGCAGGCAGACAGACAGACAGATAGGCAGGCAACATTTTTTTCCATTCATTGATCAATGCACACTTAGGTTGGTTCCACATATTTGCAATTTTAAATTGTGCTGCAATAAATTTTTATTTTATGCAGGTGTATTTTTTATATAATGACTTATTTTCCTTTGAATTTACACCCACTAATTGGGTTGCTGTATCAAATGGTAAATCTACTTTTTGTTCTTTAAGAAAATTCCATATTGTTTGCTATAGAGTTTGTACTAATTTACATTCCCACCAGTTATGTATAAGCATTTTCTTTCACCACATACATCCCAACATCTATTGTTTTTTTAGTTTTTAATAGTAGCCATTCTTGCAGTAGTAAGGAGGTATTTTATTGTGACTTTAATTTGTATTTCCCTGATGAATAGTGATGCTGAGTATTTTTTTCATATGTCTGTTGGACGTTTTTATATCTTCTTTTAAGAAATATCTGTTCATGTTACCTGTCTACTTTTTGATAATATTTGTTTTTGTCTTATTGAATTGTTTGAGTTCCTTGTTGATTCTGGATATTAGTTATTTGTTGGATGCATAATTTGCAAATATTTTCTCCTATTCTGCGAGTTGTCTGTTTGCTCTGATGATTATTTCTCTTTTTAGCTTTTCTGTTAGGTTCAGGGATACAAGTGCAGCTTTATTACATAGGTAAACTTGTGTTATGGGGGTTTGTTGTACAGATTATTTCACTGCTCAGATATTAAGTCTAGTACCCATTGGTTATTTTTCCCGATTATCTTCCTCCTCTCACCCTTCACCCTCTGATAGGCCCCAGTGCGTTGTTCCCCTCAATGTGTTCATGTATTCTCATAGTTTAGTTCCTACTTACAAGTAAGGACATACAGTATTTGCTTTTATTTTCCTGTGTTTCTTTCCTAAGGATAATGGCCTCTAGCTCCATTCATACCCCCAAAACAGACACACACACCAATGGAAGAGAACATAGAAATCAAAAATAAGACCGCACACCTACAATTATCTGATCTTCCACGAAGCTGACAAAAACAAGCAATGGAAAAATGATTGCTTATTTAATAAATACTGCTGGGACAATGCATATGCCAGAAGATTAAAACTGGACCCTTTCCTTATACCATATACAAAAAGTAACTCAAGATGGATTACAGACTTAAGTGGGAAACCCAAAGCTATAAAAGCCCTGGAAGATAACCTAGGCAATACCATTCAAGACACAGGCATGGGCAAAGATTTCATGATGAAGATGCCAAAAGCAATTCCAACAAAAGCAAATATTGACAAATGGGATCTAGTTAAACTAAAAAGCTTCTGATGGTTATTTCTTTTGCTGTACAGAAGCTTTTTAGTTTAATTAGATACCATTTATTAATTTTTGTTTTTATTGCATTTGCTTTGAGGGTCTCTTGCTCATGGTTTTTTTGTTTGTTTGTTTGTTTTGTTTTTTTTTTTTGTTTGTTTTTTTTTTGCCTAAACCAATGCCCAGAAAAGTCTTTAGTAGGTTATCTTCTAGAATTTTTACAGTTTCAGGTTTTAGATTTAAGTCTTTGATTTATTTTGAGTTGATTTTTCTGTAAATTGATAGATATGGGTCCAGTTTTAGTCTTCTACATGTGGCTAGCCAGTTTTCCAAGCTCCATTTATTAAATAGGGTGTCTTTTACCTAATGTATGTGGTATGCTTTTCCAAACACCAATTGATTGTGTTTTTGCTCTTTGTGAATTACCCAATCTATGACACTTTGTTATAACAGCTCCAACATAGGCTAAAATGCCTAAAGCATGGATTCACATATACACACAATTTATTAAATAGAAAAAAATACGATAATCATGTATCTACAATACAGGTCAACACACAACAGAAGTCCCTACTAGATGCTATGACTGGCCTAAATTTTGTGTTAATCATTTCCTTTAAAAAAAAATCCCAGTTATTAATCTCTAAATTATAATGCCCAGTAGAGCATTTTTGAATTTTATTTGAATGTAAGTATAGTACTTGCTCTTAATCAACTTGCTTATAAACATGCTTCAATAGTATATTTGTAAAATTCATTCCTGTAATTGAATTTAGCTATATATTATTTGTTTTCATTGTTAGGTGGTAATTTTCTGACTATGTAGCTAACATCTTTTAATGCATGTTGAATACTATTTAGTAGACATTGTCATACATAGACCAAAAATTCTAAAAATAAATCTAAATCTGGGAATTATCAACACACACGCCACCAATCAAAACCATGGACACAGGAAAGATTGCTTGGAAGGAGGGCATATAATGGGAAGAGGAGGGTTTATATCTTCAACAACAGTTATGCAAGGACTCAGAAAGATAAACTTGAAAGGGAGCTGTTAGCAAGGAAGAAGGAATATGAAGAAATAAGGACATCAAGGAAGTCAACAGTAATGTGACCACAGAAAAGTGAAGTAAGGACAAAACTGGTATAATTGTTAAATTAGGAGATGTCCAGGGAGTGACTTTATTGGAGTAACAAAGGTAAGTAACCGTCTAGTGTCTGTAGGTTAAGGAGGGAGTATGATGAACAGTGAAAGTAAGAAGAGATCTTTTTTTTTTTTTTTTTTTTTTTCCTGAGAAGCTTGTATGAAAGGATAAAGAAAAATACAAATTAATAACTGAAGCAGGATATTAATTGAGTGTTTTTGTTTTGTTTTTAAGACAGAAAAGCCTGAAGGAAACTTATGTGTAGGGGAAAGTCCACTAAAGACAACCAACCATTGTTACAAGGTAAAACAGGATGCATTAGCTCTCTGTAGACAGAAAGCCCAATATAGAATTAAGCCTCAGTCTAAAAATTGCATAGATTATTATTGTCATTTCCATGGATTACTTTCTAACAAATTGATATTTCTTTCAATCTAAATACTAAGTAGTCATTTAAGTTTTCAGTGTTTTAATTCAGTAATCCAGTCTGCTTTTTAAAATTTTTAAATCAACTTTATTGAATTATCCTTTACTTAAAATGTATTAACTTTATGTAAAATTAGATGAATTTTGCCAACTATATATAGTTAATTATGTAATGATATATAGAACATTCTCACAATCTCAAAAGTTCCCTCTTGTCCTTTTCAGTCAATCTATCTACTCCTCTACCCAGGACAATTACTGATCTGCTTTTTATCTATATGTTTTTATTGTTATAGGATCCCATGTAAATTAAATCACTCAGCATATACAGTCTTCTGTATCTGGCTTATTTGATTTTCCATAGTGATTGTATGTATCAGTAGTTTGTTCTTTTTTATTATTGATTAGTATGCAATTGAATCAATATGCTACAATTTGTTTATTCATTTACCAGTTAGACATTTGGCATGTTTCCAGTTTCTAGCTATTACTAATAAAGCCAGTATTAAAATTCAAACACAGCTTTTTATATGAACATATATTGTTATTGATCCAATATAAATATTTAGAACTGCTAGGTTGTATGCTAAGTGTCTAATTTTGTTAAAAAGAACAAAAGCATTTTTCAAGGTGGTTGTACCATTTTAAAGCATTCCAATATGAAATTCTCAGAATTCTAGTTGTTCTACCTTCTTGCCAGTTAGTCTTTGTAACTGTAGCCATCTAAAGGTATATATGTGTGTTGTAGTATATACCATTGTGGTTTTAATTTTCATTTCTCTAATGATTAATAAAGATGAATGTATTTCCATGTGCTTATATTCCATTTGAATATTTTCTTTGGGAAACTTTGTAATTGCCCATTTTTATCATGGTGTAGTGGTACAATATTATTTACTAGATATTTTATGCAGATTTTCTAGGTATTTATATAAACTAATTTATGTTTGTATGTGTATAGCTCTATGCAACTTTATGACATGTAGATTTATCAAGATATAGAACTGTTTCACTGTCAAAAATTAACTCTTTATGTTATGTCTCCATAATAACACCCTTCCCAATCTTGGTAGTAAGTAGTCATTTTCAAAGAGAAAAAGGTTTAATTTGTTAATTATTTTTACTTCATGTACCTTAACATTGTATTTAGAAAACTTTATCTCAAAATAATAAAAGCTATTTATGACAAACCAACAGCCAATATCATACTGAATGGGCAAAAACTGGAAGCATTCCCTTTGAAATCTGGCACTAGACAAGGATGCCCTCCCACCACTCCTATTCAATATAGTACTGGAAGTTCTAGCCGGGACAATCAGGCAAGAAAAAGAAATAAAGGGTATTCAAATAGGAAAGGAGGAAATCAAATTGTCTTTGTTTGCAGATGACATGATTGTATATCTAGAGGACCCCATTGTCTCAGCCCAAAATCTCCTGAAACTGATAAACAACTTCAGCAAAGTCTCAGGATACAAAATCAACGTGCAAAAATCACAAGCATTCCTATACACCAATAACAGACTTAAAGAGAGCCAAATCAAGAACGAACTGCCATTCACAATTGCTACAAAGAGAATAAAATACCTAGGAATACAGCTAACAAGGAACGTAAAGGACCTCTTCAAGGAGAACTACAAGCCACTGCTCAACGAAATAAGAGAGGACGCAAACAGATGGAAAAACATTTCATGTTCATGGTTAGGAAGAATCAACATCGTGAAAATGGCCATACTGCCCAAAGTAATTTACAAATTCAACACTACTCCCATCAAGCTACCAATGACCTTCTTCACAGAACTGGAAAAAAAATACCTTAAACTTCATATGGAACCAAAAGAGAGCCCGCATAGCCAAGTCAATTCTAAGCAAAAAGAATAAAGCAGGAGGCATCACACTACCAGACTTCAAACTATAGTACAAGTCTACAGTAATCAAAACAGCATGGTACTGGTACCAAAACAGAGATATAGACCAATGGAACAGAACAGAGGCCTCAGAGGAAATACAACATATCTAAACCATCCGATTTTCAACAAACCTGACAAAAACAAGCAATGGAGAAAGGATTCCCTGTTTAATAAATGGTGTTGGGAAAACTGGCTAGCCATGAGCAGAAAGCAGAAACAGGACCCCTTCCTGACACCTTACACCAAAATTAACTCCAGATGGATGAAAGACTTAAACATCAGACCTAACTCCATAAAAACCCTAGAAGAAAATCTAGGCAAAACCATTCAGGACATAGGCGTAGGCAAGGACTTCATGACCAAAACGCCAAAAGCAATGACAACAAAAGCCAAAATAGACAAATGGGACCTAATCAAACTCCACAGCTTATGTACGGCAAAAGAAACAGTCAGTAGAGTGAATCGGCAACCAACAGAATGGGAAAAAATGTTTGCAGTCTACCCATCTGACAAGGGGCTGATATCCAGAATTTACAAAGAACTAAAACAGATCTACAAGAAAAAAACAAACAAGCCCATTCAAAAATGGACAAAGGATATGAACAGATACTTTACAAAAGAAGACATACAGGGGCCAACAAACATGAAAAAATGCTCATCATCACTGGTCATTAGAGAAATGCAAATCAAAACCACATTGAGATACCATCTCACACCAATTAGAATGGCGATCATTAAAAAATCTGGAGACAACAGATGCTGGAGAGGATGTGGAGAAAGAGGAACACTTTTACACTGTTGGTGGGAATGTAAATTAGTTCAACCATTGTGGAAGACAGTGTGGTGATTCCTCAATGACCTAAAAATAGAAATCTCATTTGACCCAGTAATCCCATTACTGGGTATATATCCAAAGGATTATAAATCATTCTACTATAAAGACATGTGCACATGAATGTTCATTGCAGCACTGTTTACAAAAGCAAAGACCTGGAACCAGCCCAAATGCCCATCGATGATAGACTGGATAGGGAAAATGTGGTACATATACACCATGGAATATTATGCAGCCATCAAAAACGATGAGTTCGTGTCCTTTGTAGGGACATGGATGAACCTGGAAACCATTATTCTCAGCAAACTGACACAAGAGCAGAAAATCAAACACTGCATGTTCTCACTCATAGGCGGGTGTTGAACAATGGGAACGCATGGACACGGGGAGGGGAGCACTACACACTTGGGTCCGTTGGGGGGAAATGGGGGAGGGATAGGGGCGTGGGGAGGTGGAAAGAGATAGCATGGGGAATAATGACAGACACAGGTGAAGGGAAGGAAGGCAGCAAACCACACTGCCATGTGTGTACCTATGCAACAATCTTGCATGTCCTTCACATGTACCCCAAAACCTAAAATGCAATTAAAAAAAAAAAGAAAAGAAAAGAAAACTTTTGCCTAGCCCAAGATTACTATAAATTTCCCTGGGTTTTCTTTGATAAGTTTTTTTTTTTTCTCATGATATATAGTCTGTAATCCATTTTGAGTTGAATTGTTTCCTCTAGATAACTTACCCATAATTTTAAATTTATTGTTGTGTCCTATATTCTTTATGCTACTAAGTATTTAAATTCCCAATTTCACTGATAGCTAGAAAATTTTTCTGCTGCGCCATCAGTTGTTCCAAATGCTTTGCAATGGTTTATTTTCATCTATAGTGAGTTGAATAGTGTCCTCCCCCAACATTCCTGTCTGCTGTGAAATTAAGAATGCGACATCTAGGAATTAGGAATAAAGTTATTTGCAGATGCAAGTAAGGATTCTGAGATAAGATCATTCTGGATTATCATAGCTGGACTCTAAATTCAAAGATGAATGTTTTTATGCAGGAAAGAAGTGAAGATACAGAAATATAGAAAAGAAGTTGGAAGCAAAGTTTGAAGTGACGCAGCTTCCAGCTAAGGAATGCCAAGAATTACTAGAAGCCCCTAAAAGCTAGAAAGAGACATAGAATAGATTTTCTCTTAGACTCTCCACCAAAAAAATCAACCCTATTGACCCTCTGCCCTCCAGATCTGTGAGAAAATAAATTTATGTTGTTTTAAGCCACTCAGTTTGTAATAACTATATATGGCAGTTAATACATAGGAATTTAATACTAGGAAATTAATAGAACATCTAGCTATGCTGGCAATTTCTTAACAATGACAAAAATTCTGGGTTGCTGACAGATAAAAGAGTACATAAGGTCTGTTTTTTTGTTTTTTTTTTTTTTTGGTTTTGCTTTTTAGAGACAGAGTCTCATTCTATAGCTCAAGCTGGAGTACAGTGGCACAATCAGAGCTTACTGTAGCCTTGATCTCCTAGGCTCAAGCAATTCTCCCACCTCAGGCTCCTTTATAGCTGGGACTACAGGTGCACACCACCATGCCTGGCTATTTTATTTTTAATTTTTTGTAGAGACAGGGTCTCAATATGTTGCCTAGGATACAAGAGCTGTTCTTAAGTCACAATAGAATAAATATTATGAGAGCACAATGGGAAAATTTCAGTCATGTAGTAAAAGTGCATCTGGATCACCTATGTCAAAACTTATGAGGAGGACTTTTATCACCATAGGATATCTCTCCACTGCAAAATTAATTAATGATTTGAAATGTCCCCCAGGCCTCACTCTTTTCCAAGAGGAATGTAAAATACTTCACATTTCAATGAAGTCAATTTCTCTGTGTTGCATCTCAAATTCCAATTTTTTTCAGGTTTGAAACAAATGATTCTTAATTTAAAAGTAAAATTATACATTCTGTGAAGCCCATATCACCCTGATATCAAAACCAGGAAAGGGCATAACAAAGAAGAAAACTATAGACCAATATCCCCGATGAACATAGATTCAAAAATACTCAACAAAATACTAGCTAACCAAATCCAACAGCATATGAAAAAGATAATCCACCATGATCAAGTGGGTTTCATACCAGGGATGCAGGAATGGTTTAATATATATAAGTCATTAAATGTGATATACACATAAAGAGAATTAAAAATGAAAATTGCATGATCATCATGATAGATGTAGAAAAAGCATTTGAGAAAATCCAGTATCCCTTTATGATTAAAGCCCCTGCAAAATTGTCATAGAAGGGACATATCTTAAGGTAATAAAGCCATCTTTACAAACCCATGGACATTATATTGAATGAAGAAAAACTGTAAGTGTTCTCCCTGAAAACTAGAACAAGAGAAGGATGCCCTCTTTCACCACTTCTATTCAACATAGTACTGGAAGTCCTAGCCAGAACGATCAGATAAGAGAAAGAAATACAGGTCATCCAAATCAGTAAAGAGGAAATCAAAGTGTCACTGTTGCCAACGACATGATCCTATACCTAGAAAACTCTAAAGACTCATCCAAAAAGCTTCTAGAACTAATAAATGAATTCAGCAAAGTTATAGGATATAATATTAATGTACAGAAATCCATAGCTCTGCTATATACCAACATTAATCAAGCTGAGAATCAAATCAAGAACTCAACGCTTTTTACAACAGCTGCAAAGAAAATAAAATATTTAGAAATATACCTAATCAAGGACGTGAAAGACCTCTCAAGGAAAACTACAAAACACTGCTGAAAGAAATCACAGATGACATAAGGAAATGAAAACACATCCCATGCTCATGGATGGGTAGAATCATTGCCGAAAGCAATCTATGGATTCAGTGCAATTCCCATCAAAATTCTTCCATCATTCTTCACATCATCATTGTTAGGAAAAAAGCAATCTCAAATTTTTTATGGAACCCCCCCAAAAAAGAGCCCACATAGTCAAAGCAAGACTAAGCAAAAATAACAAATCCTGGAGGCATCACTTTACCCTACCTCAAACTATACTATAAGGCCATTGTCACGAAAACAGCACTCTACTGGTATAAAAATAGGCCTATAGGCCACTGGAACAGAATAGAGAACCCAGAAATAAGTTCAAATACTTACAGCCAACAGATCTTCAACAAAGCAAACAAAAACATTAAGTGGGGAAAGGACACCTTATTCAACAAATGCTTCTGGGATAAGTGGCAAGCCACATGTAGAAGAATGAAACTGGATCCTCACCTCTCACCTTATACAACAATCAACTCAAATTGATCAAAGATTTAAATCCGAGAACTGAAACTATAAAAATTTGTGAAGATAACATTGGAAAAACCCTTGTATATACTGGTTTAGGCAAAAACTTCATGACCAAGAAAGAACCTGAAAACAAATGCAACAAAACAAAGATCAATAAATGGAACTTAATTAAAATAAAAAGCTTCACAGAAAAGAAATAATAGCAGAGAAAACAGACAACCCACAGAGTGGGAGAAAATCTTAAAAATCTATACTTCCAACAAAGAACTAATATCCAGAATCTACAAGGAGCTCAAACAAATCAGTGAGAAAAAAATAAAAAATCCCATCAAAAAGTAGGCCAAGGGATGAATAGACAATTCTCAAAAGAAGATATATAAATGGGCAACAAACATATGAAAACATGCTCAACATCACTAATGATCAGGAACACACACACACACACACACACACACACACACACACACACACAAAAATCTGAACCACAATGCAATACCACTTTACTCCTGCAAGAATGGTCATAATAAAAAAATAATAGATGTTGGCAGGGAAGTAGTGAAAAAGGAACACTTTTACACTGTTGGTGGGAATGTAAACTAGTACAATCACTATGGAAACAGTGTGGAGATTCCTTAAAGAACTAAAAATAGATCCATCATTTGATCCAGCAATTCCACTCCTGGGTATCTACCCAGAGGTAAAGAAGTCATTATGTGAAAAAGGTACATGCACATACATGTTTATAGCAGCACAATTAACAATTGAAAGAATATAGAACCAGCCCAAATGCCCATCAATCAACAAGTAGATAATGTGGTGTGTATATATACCATAAAATACTACTCAGCCATAATAGAGAGTGAAATAATGGCATGTGCAACAACCTGGATAGAATTGGAGACCATTATTTTAATTGAAGTAACTCAGGAATGGAAAACCAAACATTGTATATTCTTATTCAGAAGTGGGGGCGAAGCTATGAGGAAGCAAAGGCATAAGAATGATACAATGGACTTTGGAAACTTGGAGGAAAGGGTAGGAGGGGAGTGAGAAATAAAAGACTACACATTGGGTACAGTGTACACTGCTCAGTTGATGAGTGAACAAAATCTCAGAAATTTCCACTAAAGAACTTATTCATGTAACCAAACACCACTTGTTCCCCATAAAAGAACTATTAAAATCAAAAAATTAATTAATTAATTTTTTAAAACTACAATGAGATGCCATTTCACCCTAGTCAAATTGCCTTATATCCAAAAGACAGGCAATAACAAATGCTGGTGGGAATGTGGAGAAAAGGTAACTTGCACACTGCTTATGGGAGTGGAAATTAGTATAACCACTATAGAGAGCAGTTTGAAGGTTCCTCAAAAAACTAAAAATTGAGATACCATATGATCCAGCAACTCCACTGCTGCATATACATCCAGAAGAAAGGAAGTCAGCATATTGAAGTGATATCTGCACTCCTGTGTTTGTTGCAGCATTGTTTACAATGCTAAAATCTGGTAACAACCCAAGTGTTAATCAACAGATGAATGTGCAAAGAAAACGAGGTACATATACACAATAGAGAACTATTCAGCCATAAAAAAGAATGAGCTTCCATAATTTGCAACAACATGAATGGAACTGCAGATCATTAAGTAAAATAAGCCAGGCTCAGAAAGACAAACGTCACATGTGTCACTTATTTGTAGGGTCTAAAAGTCAAAACAATTTAAATAATGGACATAGAGAGTAGAAGGATGCTTACCAGAGGCTGGGAAGGGTTGTGCAGGGCTGGTGGGGAGATGGGGTAGTTAATGGGTACAAAAACAATGGTTAGAAAGAATGAATAAGACCTGTTATTTGATAGCACAATGGGTGACTATAGTTAATAATAACATTGTACATATTAAAATAAAGAGTGTTATTGATCTGTAACTCAAAGGACAAACGTTTGAGCAGGTAGATACCCCATTCTCCATCTTGTGCTTATTTCACATGCATGCCTGTGTACTACACTGCATGTCTCATGTACTCCATAAATGCATCTACCGACTATGTATCCACAAAAAAAGTTGAAAAATTAAAAATTAAAAGAAACAGTTTAAAAAATTCAGATTATATTTTACACACAAGCATCACATTTTCATGTTATGACATCTTTTATCACTGTATGTTAAGTTAATTGAACACCTGCTGGTTGGAAACAATTAAAAAACACTCCTTACAAGGACTGTTTTTGAAACTATAATTGTAAAAGATAGTTTTGATAAAATTATTATTGAAAGATAAAACTTAATACTGCTAATGTATTATTAAAAGTTGATATTGAATCAACTCTTTTTTTCAGTTACCCTCTTGCTTGCATTCCCATTCTTCAGTGTTCAGCACCAGAGCAGACAAATCAGGTGCAGGCTAACAACAGGGCCTCAGGGCTGCACAAAGCCAAATGTGGGGAAAGATTTAAACAGCTATTTTCCGACCATGAACCTATGGCTGCAAAGTAATAATAAAAGGTTTTCTGTACCTCAGACCCTCCAAACTTTGTTCTCTTTACAAGAAAAAAAAGAAAAAGGAATAAAGATCATAATAACCAAAATTCAGAACACTAGCAACACTGAATCCTGATAGTACAAAACAAAAGAAACTCTCATTCATTGGTGGGGAGAATGCAAAGCAGTGAAGACATTTTGGAAGACAGTTTGGTGCTTTCTTACATTAAAAAAACTAAATATATTTTTGTGATATGATTCACCAATAACCACCCTTGTTATTAACTTAAAGGAGTTGAAAATTTATATGTCCACAAAAAACCTGAAAATAAACATTTATGGCAGCTTTGTTCATAGTTGTCAAAACTTGAAGCAAGCAAGATGTCCTTCAATAGGTAAATAGATAAGTAAGCCATGATATATCCAGACAATGAGATATTATTCCACACTAAAAAGAAATGAGCTAATAAGCCATGAAAATACATGAAGGGACTTGAATGCATATAAGTGAAAATAACCAATCTGAAAAAGTCTACTTTCTGTATGATTTCAACTACAGTCATGCATCACTTAATGATGGGAATATTTTATTACTCCATTCTTTTTCTGCTAATAAAGACATACCTAAGACTGGATAATTTATGAAGGAAAGAGGTTTCTTTTTTCTCACAGTTCACCACAGTTCGCAGTTCAGCATGTCTGGGGAGGCCTCAGGAAACTTACAATCATGACAGAAGGGGAAGAAAACACATCCTTCTTCAGATGGCAGCAGCAAGAAGTAGACTGAGTCAAAGGGGAAAAGCCCCTTATTAAACCATCAGATCTCATGGGAACTCACTCACAATCATGAGAACAGCAGGTAGGTAACTGCCCCCATGATTCAATTACTTCCCACCAGGTCCCTCCCACCATACATGGGGATTATGGGAATTACAATTCAAGATGAGATTTGGGTGGGAACATGGCCAAATCATACTACATATATTCTGAGAAATATGTTATTTGGCAATTTCCTCATTGTGCAAACATGATGCAGTCAACTACATATGATGTAGCCTACTACACACCTAGGCTATATTGTACACCCTATTGCTTCCAGGCTACAAACCTATACAGCATGTTACTGTACTGAACGCTGTGGGCACTTACCATGTTTCCCAAGCTGGTCTTGAACTCCTGGCCTCAAGTGATTTGCCTACCTCAGGATACCAAAGTGCTACAATTATAGGCATGAGCCACCACACCCAGCGGATGATGTTTTGTTTTGTTTTTTTTTTTTTTTTTTTTTTTGAGACTTGGTCTCACTCTGTCGTCCAGGCTGAAGTGCAGTGGTGCAATCTCCATTCCCTGCAACCTCCGCCTCCCAGGATCAAGCGATTGTCTCACCTCAGCCTCCCAAGTAGTTGGTATTACAGGCATGCACCACCACGCCTGGCTAATTTTTGTATTTTTAGTAGAGACAAGGTTTCACCATGTTGGTCAAGCTGGTCTTGAGCTTCTGACCTCAGGTGATCCACCTGTCCTAGCCTCTCAAAGTGCTGATATTACAGGCATGTGCCACCGTGATCAGCCAATAATGAATTCTTAATGCAGGTTTATCAATTGTAACAAGTGTACCAATGTTGTAAAGGAGGTTGATAAAGTGGGAGCCTATGCATGCCAGACTGAGGTGGGCAGAAGACATAAAGAAAATCTCTGTCCTTTCTGCCCAATATTGCTGTTAATCTAAGATTGCTTTACAAAGTAAAGCTTACTAAAAATAAATAAATAAAACGTGTACGTTGGGTGGGGAGTGTGAGGTTGCCACATTGCAAGGAGAGGTTCCTAGGTTTTCTAGAAAATTCCACATTTCTCCAGTTCCTGATGGGTACTATACCTGCAGGTTGCTAAAGTAAAGTAATGCTCCTTGGATGACTGCCCAGAAGCTGTGCAGACTCTTTATGTCTCTCATAAAATTAATAGATTGCTGCTACTTCTAAGGTTGCCAGGAGCAACCCTTCACAGCACAGGAAAATTCACCTGTCTTAGGTGGTCATAGAAGAGGAACCCAGAGAAGTCCTAGAAACTCTCCATCCTTGGCTAAATTAAGAGCCTTATTCTCCTACATTGCTTAATCAAATATTTTTTAATCAATGTTAGGTAGTGCTCTAAGTGCTAAGAATACAACTGATTGAAAGAGTGAAAGTCCCTAATCTCAAGAAGTTACATTAAGGCCAAGATAGAGGAGGAAACTAAAAATAAAAAAGTCAAAATAATACGATGATATGTGTTGATACATGATATTAACTAATGAATGGTAATATTAGATGGATTATAGTCTCAATGGCAGAGAAAGTGGGAGACAGGAAGAGAATAAAATATTTGAACTGAGATCTAAATAAATAGGAACCGGACATGCAAAAAAAAGTAAGAGCAGCCTAGGTGAAATAAAAACAGTGCCAAGGGCTTCTGACAGTCAGGAGTCAGGGTGTGGGGGAAGCTTGGTGAGGCTGTCCTGTGTGCCAAGGGGTTTGGGTTTCTTGCAAAGTACAATGAGAAACCATGGAAGGGCTTCGGTGGTGGAGTTCCATGGTCTGATTTAAGGTTGCAAATGGTTACTATGATCACTCTGACTTCTCTGTGGAGAAATATTGTAAAGAGGCAGGCAAAGAAGAAAGAGGTACAGAGGAGAAATGATGATGGGAATCAGGCAGTGGATGGAATTTGTAAGCAGGGCAAAATCTGACTGCTTGCACTCCTTAATAGTTATGACCAGCGAAGTCTCAAGGAAGTAGGAGATACTCTTTCTTCACTCTTATGTCAGACCCTTGCATTTTTCTAACAGGTTCTTTCTTTATCCCTCAAAGTTTTCAGAAGCTTCAGTTACCAAGGAGGAACACACCTTGCTTTCAATAAACTATTGAAAACAATTTATAGAGATTTATTTTTTCTCTGCCTCAAGCCTGAGCTGGCCTAAAAATCAGCTCTCTTGCCTTTCCTTTTGAGGAGTGAGGTTCCTATTTGTCCCTGTCTCTCCTTTGTGCTATTTATGCATTCAATCCCTCTTTGTCCCTTCCTAGAAAATATTTGTGTAGCCACAGAATACAGTGTTGAAATATTAAGCTACAGATTTAGAGTGTGGCTTTGAGCATCAGCTTTCTCCCAATGGCAGTCATGTGAACCTGGGGATCATATTTTACCCCTTTGAAATGACAAAGAAAAATTGCACCAGACAAGTTAAATAGGCATGACTGTTGCAATGAGGGTCAAGATTATTGTGCAGAGAGAGACGAACTCAATCCTGCTAAAATAAAAGGTGGGAGAGTTCTTAAGGTCTGAGATGAGCAAGTGGAGAAGTAGTGAAGGACATTAGTGGAGAAGTTGTTCAGTGAAATTAAGCCAGTTGTGTCTGCTAAATGGCACTTATTAAAGTTAGGTTCCTACTATCCCTCCTAGATGAGAAAACAAGAAACCATTTTTTTTTTTTTTTTTTTTTTTTTTTTTTTTTTTTTTTTTGAGATGGAGTCTCACTCTGTCACCCAGACTGGAGTGCAGTAGCATGATCTCAGTTCACTGCAAACTCCTCCTCCCGGATTCAAGCTATTCTCTTGCCTCAGCCTCCCCAGTAGCTGGGATTACAGGTATCCTCCACCATACCCAACTAATTTTTGTATTTTTAGTAAAGACAAGGTTTCACCATGTTAGCCAGGCTAGTGTGGAACTCCTGACCTCAGGTGGTCCTCCAGCCTTGGCCTTCCGAAGTGCTGGGATTACAGGCGTGAACCATCATGTGCAGCTCACCCTATCTTTCTGATGATTATATTTTAAAGGAATAGCTCCCAGATCCTTCAGAAAAACATTTTCTGAGTATTAAAACTGACAAGAGGCTGGGAGAAGATTTAAATCTCAAGAGAGCAGAGAAAGAATTTACAACTGCAAGTTTTCAAAAGCAAATGCTCTAACAAAAAAAAAAAAAAAAAGCCAGAGGCCAATAGTCAGGTAGAAAGCTGTCTAAAGACTAGCCAAGCCGAAGGGACATTAAGACTGTCTGTGTCAAAGCTTCTGTATCATATCCTCTAAACATTACCTGATCACATTGTTGAGAATGTTAAGTAAAATGAGACAGAAAGCTCTAAGGATACACACACAAAAAGTTGTCTTAAAAAAAAAATCCCATATCTAGATTAATGAGTATGTGTAATAAGGGTAGCTTCAATATTGGAATCTTGATTTATAAGAAAAAAATTTTCCATTTGGCCAAATATTTTCATTTGGCCAAAAAAAAATTATCGGTAGCATTGCCTATGTAATGGATCATGTATCTTTTTTCCTAATGTTTTGTATTGTATTTTGTATTGTATTGTATTTTTGTTCTGTATTTGGAGACCACATGCCTCTCTAAATATAACAAGGCATCTTGATGATCTAGCAAAATAGAGCATCACATAATTTGATGAATGAACTATTGTAGACAGAATGAAGGTACATATAGAAGACCTGAAAAACAATAATCGTTCGAAGGGAAGATGTGAGGATTTGGAAGGAAGATAAATATAGAAAGGATGGGACAGAATAAGGAAGAGATTAAGATGATAGAATAAAACTAAGGTCAGGTTTAGTTTAGCAGAGTCAGGTATAAATTTGAGACAATTACTCACTGGCTATACCCTCCTGGAGTAACTGAGAGAATTTCCAAAAGCTCTAGAAACTGTCAGGTAGTTAAGCATGTGTAAAGTGAATACCTTGCTGCTTATGTACATATGTATGATCACAAATTTCTCATATTAGCTATGGGAGAGCAAGTAGCCAATTAAGTACTAGAATTAGCATAAATCAAAAGGAGAAATATGGTGTCAAGGGGGTTTCTTAAGTTGGTTTACCACCACTTACCAAAAGTTAGTCTTTGGGTTGGGGGTTTCTTCACTATATTCCCTTCCATGTTCGCTAGAAAGATGTTACAGGATGGAGGTCCTGATCCAAACCCCAAGAGATGGTTCTTGGGTCTCACACAAGAAAGAATTCAGGATGATGCCATAAAGTTAAAGCAAATTTATTAGGAAGTAAAATAATTAAAAAATGGCTACTCCATAGAACAGCCTTGAGGAGGGCTGTTGGTTGCCCATTTTTATGGTTATTTCTTGATGATATGCCAAACAAGGGGTGGATTATTCATGCCTCCCCTTTTTAGACCATATAGAGTAACTCCCTGACATTGCCATGGCATCTATAAACTGCCACAGTGCTGGTGGGAGTGTAGCGGTGAGGACGACAGGAGTCACTCTCATGTCTGTCTTGGTTTTGTTGGGTTTTGGCTGGCTGCTTTACTGCACCCTGTTTTATCAGCAAGGTCTTTATGACCTGTGTCTTGTGCCAACCTCCCATCTCATCCTGTGACTTAGAGTGCCTTAACCATCTGAATATGCAGCCCAGTAGGTCTCAGCCTCATTTTACCCAACTCCTATTGAGGATGGAGTTGCTCTGGTTTCACATACCTCTTACAGAATCCCACTTTTCAGTGAATGTTTTATGGATCCTATCCTCTATAAAATAGCCAGTGTGACTGATTTTGTTGCTTTCAAAATCTTTGGAGCTATCTTGGAAACAGACACAAAGCTAAGGAAATTGTGCCTAAAGAAAACGGACATTATATTAGTATTACGCACAGCTGGTGTCTCGTGATATCGAAGCATCACCTGTAAGCTCTTCCTCTGTATTCTAACTTCCTGGATCTCTAAAAACACCACTGAGCTTCCATCATTTTTATATATAATTAAATTTTCAATATAAATTTAAGAAAGAAATAGATATACATTCTGTATTCACCACCTTTCAATCATGGATTTCCAGCAATATTTTCTGTATATTGGATTTAAAGAAAATTGCACTTCTCTCTCAAGTTCATGCATGTTGAGAACATTAGGAAGGCCACTATGAGAGGCAAACCACAGTGAGATACCAAACACAAATTTTATAGATGTATATTCCATGAAATTTTAGCAAAGATCACATTGAGAGATTTTCAACCCCCTGAAAGACGAATGACTCATTTTTGTGCCTGACCAAATTCTGAAAAGTAGGTCATATTCTGACAAGTCTCTTAGGGAGAGTTGATAAATTTGCATTTAATGGTCACATTAAGTACAATCTTACTCATTGCTATATATCATATACTAAACTGAAGTAAGTACATGTCTTAATTTGTCTCAACCTACTTAGCTTGAGTCTTTCTATCTGGTCATAGATTTTGAAACCTGTGGTAGGCAGAATTTTAAGATGATCCCTTGACCTTCAGCCCCTAGTGTTACTCCTATGATTAGGACTGTATTATATTATATGATAAAAAAAAAAAAGATTATCTTAGTGAACATTATTTAACCACATGAGCCCTTTTAAAACAGAAATTTCTCTCTCTGGGGGAAGAAGAGGAATTCATAGATATTGGAAGCACAAGAATTCTTCTAGACATTGTTTCTAGCCTTAAAGATGGAGGGAATCCATGTGCAAGGACCAGTGAGTAATCTCTAGAATCTGGGAGCAACTTCTGACCTGATTACCAGCAAGGAAACAGAGACCACAACCCTGTATCTGCAAGGAAATACATTCTGCCGACAATATGAATAAGATTGGAGCACGTTTCCACCACCCCCCACCCCCCACCCCCACCAAGCTACCAAATAAGAGTTCAGCACAGCTAAATTCTTAATGCTACCCTTGTGGGACCCTAAACAAGAACCCATCTGAGGAAGGCTGGACTTCTGACCTATAGAACTCTGAGACAATAAATGTCTACCTTTTTAAGATGCTAAGTTTGTAATAATTTGCTGCTCACAAAAAGAAAGCACAGAACCAGAAGCCTAAAAATTAAAACAGTGCCTTCCAATAATATAGACAATATTCACAAAATAATCTTTGATATTTATTTAAACAGAAATATTTGCTTATTTTGCTAAAAAGGAACCTTCTAGTTAGGATTTTAAACAGTTTTTATTCTGTTCTTATACTGTTTGTCTCACATTTTTTCTGTTATGTTGTCAACATTTTCTTCTTTTCTTTCTTTGAGGCAAAATCCTATGTGTTAGTGAATATCTTAGGAAAAAAAAAAAAACAACAATGAACAATGAGGATAGAATTTCCAGCAATACCACTCTGCTTCTCCCCATCCCCTCTTTATTTTTGTCATTCTTTGTCTCTAAGACTTGCTAGAGAAGTTTGTGAAATATAAAGTTGTTTAGTTTCCATTACAATGAAGTGACAGTTCCAACCACATAGAGCAGGTGTGAGGCTATGCTGCATGGAGATAAATTTTATGGGTTTCTGAGTAGATCTGTCTGGTTTGCAATCCTGAAAGTTATTTTAAAATGTATAATATTTCTTGCCATCCAAGTGCAAGTATGTTTCATACTCACATGTAACCACAAGCTTTAGCAGTTATGAAAACAGCAACATACTTCTATGTTGAAAGTTAGATTACTCTTATTCTAAGCAACCTTATATTGCATACATCTAGGATTTTAATCCAAATTTCTCTAGATCTTTCCATCTCACTCAAAGAAAAGCCAAAAACTCCTCCTAATAATGGCCCGTGAGATTTCTGATCTGCTCCTTCCACCAGTTCTCTGGTCACATCCACTCCTACTTTCCCCTTTGGTTTTCTCGTTCCAGCCTTCTTGGCCCTCTTAAATTCACACAGCATGCCCTTGCACCAGGTATTTGCGTGATTAATTTATCTTCCCTTAGTATCCTCCCCCAAGATAGCCATATGACACATTCCACTTCCTTCAGATTTTCACTAAAATGTTTCCACTTCAATGAGACCTCCCATAGCCCTTTTTCCCCAAACAACACTTCTTATCCCCACGTTGCAGTCATACTCCACAGAGTCAGGATTTTCCCTCATCCAAAATTTGGTTCCAGTGTTGAGACCAATGATGCCAAACACACATGAAAAAAGCATAAGAAGGGTTATTTCTCACATAATGAGGCTTTTTGGAATGAGCAATGCTGGTTTGCTGAGCACTCAAAAAATAGCTGTGATAGCAGAGAAAGGAGACTGGCTTGGAGTTTTATTACGGTTAGGGAGTAGGGCTCAACTGAGTGTTCATGCATGCAGGCATGGACAAAGGTTTGTATGGTTTTCACTTTCTGCCAGTGTCAAAAAATGGAATGCCTGGGTTTTCCTTATCAGCTTTCTTAGATGTAGGTCAGAGACAGAGAAGGGTGTGGAGGGGCTTAAAAGCTGTCAGCAATCAAACCTCAAAAATGAAGTCAGGGGCTTCATTATACTCTTTTCCATACTTTGTTTTTCTTTTATCCTCATCCAACACACTGTTTACATATATATCTTATTTTATTGTCCATTCTAGAAAAAATGTAAATTCAGTTCACGTAGGCAAGGATATTTTCCTTTTTGGTCCACACTATGTTATACCCAGTTCCTAGAAGAGTACTTGGCACAGAGCAAGAAATCAACCAATATTTGTTATATGAATCAATTAATATTTGTTTCTTCTGCATAAGTATTCTGCACTTGACAATTAAATATTTGTTAAAAGGATGAATGCAATGCAATGAAATTTCTGACAAAGCATATCAGAATGAATCATCTAAATTAATAAACTACTATAAAAATTGTACTTATCCTAACTACTTTGATGTCAGCTGACATATAACAAAATCTTTAGATGAAAAGTACATCAAAATATATTATCATTAAAGATACATTTGCATGTGAATTATTTTTAAAAACTCCATAACTCTATGATTTATACATTTTAATTCAAGTTCATATTATGTCTTATCTCCAAATAAATGGGGCAGTCAATTTGAAATTTTCTATTGTCTCTTGGATGCTCCCACCCCAAGAAACTTAAGCAAAGTAGAAATTATTTGGCCAGTAGTAATGAGCTCACATTTTTGGCCTATTATATTCTAGGCCAGTAAATATTTCAGAACAGTAATGTGCACAATAGCATTTTGGTTGATTCTTTTTAATTATTTTCATCAAATATTTAAAAACTAACACCATTGCCACAGTTCAGAAGAGGTAATTTGAAAGCAGGTTTTTGAAAAGAGAGAGTATTTAAAATTCCAAGCCAGACATAAAATCTCAGAATGCCATCCATAAGTTCCAAAATTTAAATGCAATAGTCCATGGCTGGCTAGTATCTAAGGTAAGGGGCTGAGCAGCTCAGTCATTTCTATAATCATAGAAATGTATTTTCAGTGAATTCTCAGTATTTGACAAATAATATCGTTTAGCTGACCATGCTAGAAAGGTTTGACTTTCAAATCTTAATGCCAGTATATTATAACAATAGAGAGTTCTAATACGTCTTTCCCTTAGCAAATGTTCTGAAGGAATTTTAACCTCACAAATACATCTCATATTTCAGTCCTGGCATAGTCAAGCCAGGCAGGTAATAGAGGTAGGTAATAAACTGAAGAAAGTAATAATCAGCAGTAGGTAATACTGTGGAGCTGGAGCCCATCATTTCACCTATTAAGTCACCTCTACTACATATATTAGATCTTCCCTTCACAGGGCCAACCTCATACCCAGAATCAGTCAATCTCCAACAAAACCAACCTAAAAAAAAATAAATAAATAACAGGACCTCATCTCAGTCCCATATTCATTAAAATCGGCGTGTTGTTCAGGGCTCCTGAGCATTTCTAAGCCTTGTCTAACATGTTGAAATGAAAGTTGGTTTTTCTCATTGAATGCAGGGGAAACTTTCCAAGTCACCTGGGAAGATGATTTGGAAGGTTCAGCATTTACGAAGCAGGCAGCCGCCTGTTCCATGTCCTCAGACATTCAGCCCTTTACCTTGTCATCTCCCTTCCATCCTCACTCCAGCCTACTTTTTCCTCCAAAGTGACTTTAAGCATTTAAGGCAGGGTCTATGTTCAATTCCATAATCATAAAAATGTAGTTATTTCTCATACTTAATTGCTAAAACACCGTTAGGTATTTCCTTCCCTGAGGCCTCCTACAATCATTCCCTAATCTCTTTTGCTGTCAGGTAAATCCTAGGTATCATTACATGACTGTTGGGATAACTTTTTACATACATATATACATATATATATAGGTATATATATATGTTTTATTTGACATATAGTTGTACATATTTATGGAATACATGGTGATATTTTGATACATGCATATAATCTATAATGATCAAATCAGGATAACTAGCATGTCCATTGCCTCAAAATTTTATTTTGTGTGTGTGCTGAGAACATTCAAACTCCTATCTTCTTGCTATTTGAAAATACACAATAAATTATTTGTTAATTACAGTCACTCTTCAGTGTTATAGAACTCTGGAACTTATTCCTCCGACTTAGCTGTAATTTTGTGTCCATTAACCAGCCTCTTTCCAATCCTTCTTTCCCTACCCTTCCCTGCCTCTAGTAACCACTATTCTATTCTCTACTTTGATACCAACTTTTTGAGCTTCCATGTATGAGTGAGAACATGCAGTAGTTACCTTTCTGTGTCTGATTTATTTTACTTAATATAATGTCCTCCAGGCTCATCTGTGTTGCTGGGAATGACAGCATGTCATTGTTTTTATGGTTGAATAACATTCTATTGTGTTTATATACACAATTTTATTTATTCATCTGTCATTTATTCATTAGGTTGCTTCCATATCTGGCTATTGTGAATAGTGTCACAATAAACACGAAATTGCACATATCTCTTTGCAAAATGATTTCCTTTTTGGTAGGGAAAAGGGAAATGTATACCCAGCCATGAGACTGCTAGATCATATGGTAGTTCTACTTTTAGCTCTTGAGGGTCCTCCACATTGTTTTTCATAATGATTGTACTAATGTATACTTCCACCAATAGTGTATGTGTTCTCTTTCCTCTGCATCCCTGCCAGCACTTGCCTCTTTTTGTCTTTTTGATAATAGCCATGTTAATTTCCATGAGATAATATATCATTGTGGTTTTGATTTGCATTTCCCTGAATCAAATGGCCAAAAATCATATGAAAAAATAAATTCTTCTGGCCATTTGTATGTTTGGAGAAATATCTATTCAGATGCTTTGCACATTGTTGAATTAGATTATTTGTTTATTGCTGTTGTTTGAGTTCCTTGTATGTTCTACATATTAATCTCTTGCTGGATGAATAGTTTACAAATATTGTCTACCATTCTGTAAGTTGTCTCTTCATTCTGTTGACTGCCTCCTTTGCTGTGCAGAATCCTTTAAGATATAGTTCCATTTGTCGATTTTTCCTTTTCCTGCCTGTGATTTTGAGCTCTTAACCACAAAAGTTATGCCCACATCAAGACCCTGAAGTGTTTCCTCTATGTTTGCTGCTAGTAGTTTTACAGTTTCAGGTCTTACGTTTAAGTCTCTAATTCATTTTGAGTTCATTTTTGTGTATGATGACAGATGTTGATCTAGTTTTATTCTTCTCCCTATGAATATCCAGTTTTCCGAGGACCCCAATTCATTAAAGGGACTGTCCTTTCCCCAGTATATGTTCTTAGTGCCTTTGTCCAAATTCAGTTAGCTGTAAATATGTGGATTTATTTTTGGGTTCTCTGTTCTCTTCCATTGGCCCATGTGTCTTTTATGCCAGTACCAAGCTGTTTAAATACTATAGCTTTGTAGTACATCTTCAAGTCAGGTAGTGCTTTGTTCTTTCTGCTCAAGGTTGTTGGGATATTTTAATTCTATATGAGATAGGGTAACATTGGAATTGGAGCTCTCCATGATGTTCTGCTTCCCACCTCTTTGTAACACTGTTTAATCTGCGTGGCTCTATGTATATATTATTTAACAGTCACCATTTCATCATTAATTAGATAGGAAAGGATAGGCATGAAATATATATTTTATTCATTTTCTATTGTTCATGTAGTCTAAGTTTTTCTAATCAAAAAATAGAGAAGATAAAATGTTCTGGGATGTAAAATTAAGAAGAAATGATTTGTAAGGGAACAAAGCAATAATTGGTGGCTCTACGATTGTTAAACATTAGACTAATAATTGCAAAATGACGTATTTCTTTTGCTTTATTCAACTTGATGCAATTTCCTTCTTTTCCATTTTAGGAACTAATAATCCAGAGGCATGAGTAAATAAACTTTAGTTAATTCAGAGTTTTAAAGTTGACTCTTTCTGTTAATTGTTATCAATAAAAGACAGCATAGTCATAGTAGCATGGGTTAAGGTTTTGCAGCATCTTTAAATAATTCAATAAAATAAAAAGTACACAAAATAATGATATCTTTATTTAATAATTGTAGAAACTCCTAACTAGTAGTGAATGCATGATTTGCTCATTTACAAATTCAATGTATAATAATCTGAATTAACAGACAAATGATAGCATCGTGGCTGATGTTTTAATGAATAAAAATAATTTAAGTATTATTTAAAGTTATCTTTGTATCTGAAATATTCTCAGCTTTGCAGTGAGCTGGCAGAAGAAAAGTGAGATTACATGTCTTCTTAGTATCATTTTTAGGATTATCTTTGACATGGATTTCTTTGGCAACATCTCTCTACAAAAGACTGCCTTTGTAGGCAATTCGCTTACAAAAATATTGCATAATGCTGTACTACTGGTTTTATTTCTTTAGCAAGGAACAAATTCCTCCATCTACCCAATTGAAGATCCTTTCTTTTTTGCTGAGAATTCTGAAAAAAATAAAATGGCTTTTTCATTGGCTCTTTTCAAAGTAACGCATACCAAACATCCCAGGAAGAAATTTCAGCTATTCAAGCGATTATGTCATATCTGAAAAATTAGCCTTTGCCTTAGAACCTCAAAGGGAAGGACTTGTTGCCTACCACTGCTGTTTTATCATGGTGCTTTTGTACTATTCATCTTGTTTCTTGTCAACTGCTTTTTAAAATAGACTCATTGTAATTACCAAATGACAATTCTAGTTTTAAATAATGGTGTGGAGCACTGAAAGTCTGTTGCTGTACATGAATTGAACTTTTTCTGAAAAATTTATAGCAGTTGTGTTTTATACAAGGAAAAGTACCCATGTCAATTTTGCCCATTAAATTTGGTTGACGCATGATACCTTAATAAGGTAAAGTCCTTTTTCTATTTACATATTTCAAATCAAGTATGTATTGAGAATTAAATTAATGAATAGAATAATGATCAATAACAATCTAAAGTATTAATTTGACTTTGTGCTAATGAGCAACGTCGATCAATGATTACTTTTCTAAATGTGTGAAAGAACAGAAGCCTTAGAAACATGAAGACTGATGTCCAAAGTCTTGCTGTATCGCTTGTTGACTGTATGATCTTGGGCATGTTACACAAGAAGCAATAATTTTCTGTCCCTTGTTTCAAACTCCAAGAGGGATTCTTTGACTAGTTATCACCACATAATAATTATGCAAATACTAATAACTCTAGTCTCCAAAATTTGGCTTATAATGTTCTAGACTGGTAAAATGCAGAACTTGATAGTTCAAAGTTCTTTCAAATTAAGTCAAGGGCCTAATGCCTGATCCTTCTCTCTTAAAAATTATTAGTTTTAAAACTTCAAAAACTTGTGATAATTTCTAAAGTTACAATCCTATTTTTTTACTTCCAGACAATTCATCCTTGAGTTCCCAGTTAAAATATCAAAATTCTAAAAATGCTTTTATCTCTACCCTCCACCAGCCCCCTCCACTTAGGTCCCCCTCCCCAGTAGCACCCTTTGTCATTTATTCACAGTACTTATTACAGTTTTACAATATTTACGTGTATGAGCATTTGACAAATATCTGTACCCTCCTCTACAAGATTATAAGCTACTTAAGGACAAGGATTACTTCTTTTCCTTGGCTTCTTATCACATGTTAAATGCAGGGTTAGGTGCATTATCAGGATTCAACAACAATTTTTTTTTTTGAGTCAAAAAGCAACTGAATAAATGAACAAATTAAAGTTGATAGCCTTTAATCAAACTTTGAGATATAACACTTTAAGTAAGGGTTTAATATGCCATCCCAAAGTATGCCACATTGGCATAACGATTATTTTAAGCATATACAAGAAAAACTCTCTCCCCTCTCCATATTCACCCAAAAGAAAGACATAGATTTACTAAAGTGCCTCCGTCCTTTTTTGACCAAGAAGGACAAAGGTTGATCACAGAAGATGACTTTAAACTACAACCACAGTAACCTTATTATGAAATTAACTAACAAAATATTACATGTAGTTTTAATATGTGCACATATTAATAAAACCCTAAAATATCCTGAATATAATACTAATACATGGCTATGAAGTCACACAGATTTTGACATTTTTCCCCAAGCTTACAAGTTAAAGAGATAGCTAAAACACAGATACTTATTGTGGAAGAATAACACTATTTTTTCTTTATCTATAATAGTGTCAACCTAAGCAATCTGTCTTTCTGGTGCAACTCCCAAAATTTTATCCATTCTCAGGTGAAAAAAAACTTTCTTTGAACTTTATACCATCTCTGACATAGGCCCCAGCAAAATGTCGTACCTATTCCAGAACCCAAAAACTGCACGAATTGCAAAGTATGAAATTAAATTTTAAATAATTGTCTATAACTTCACTTGTTGCTAATATAAAATAAATAAGTCCAAAGTTGAAAAATATGTAAATCTTTTTAAGGGTTATTTCAAAGATCCTATTTACATTTGCAAATATCAAACCATGACTACACTACAGAAACTTCAAGTTTCAAAGAGAATGTGGCTCTGCTTCTAGAAAATTTTTAAAGGACCATAAGTGGGTTTACAGCTTATTCCAGAAATCATAATTATTAATAAAATGTTATCCAAAACTTGAAAGCAGAACTCAAATAAATGTGTTTTCAATATTATACTGCTGCATATAAGAGACCCAACCAAGTATTACCTATTTCTTTAGGGAAATGTACCAATGTTTGACTTACTGTTCATTATTGATCAAGCCCAGACTATATAAAGTTAGACTTGTAAAACAATCAGTTATAAATAATTTTGGCTAATAAAGATGCAATCATTATTTTCTGATAGAAAAGATGACAATAAAGGGTATAATTTTAATTGTTCTGCAGGATATCCCTATTAATGCTTTTGTGTCTTACCTAGCAACCTTATTACGGCATTATTTATTCTAGTAACCACGCATAATCTACCAATTTTATTCTGAATCATCTTTCCCATCCTGTAGGTTTCTTCATTAATAAATTAAATAACAATATGACACATGTTTTTGATATGCTTGAATACAAATCAAAGCATGTGTCAAATTGTTATTTGAATGCTTGAATGTAAATTATACCTTTTGAAATGTATGCCTTAACACAATTACTACCAAAATTTATTTATGATTTAGGCGATTCCAGTGAGTCAGACAAATCACATTAGATCTCTGAGTCTAGCCGATTACCTTCTCCCTGCACACACTCCTGCCCATTATCCTACTATGGAAAAAATATCATAAGAATGCTAAAAATATTCCTCTCTCAGCTGTGCATACTTTTCTGGAAAGAGATTGTATTATCTTTGTAGCTAAATTATTTCTCTCTCCTAAATTAAAGCTGTTAATACAGCAATCAGTGAATTCTATATGAAATGAATGACTAGAAGCATGAACATTGCATCCAACAGACAAACTATTATCAGGAGTGCAGAAGAAGGACCATGACTGCAATGTCAGTAAACGTGTGAGCCAAACAGTACTTGGAATCCTCTAAGACAAGTACTTAAGCTCTGGGGAAACAAATTTGAGATTCTGTACTGTTTTTAAAGTTATTCTGATGTAGTGACATTTAATTTTATGATGATACGCATTGGCTTTGTTAACTAGTTGAGATAATTAAAACTATATTAATAATGCCATTAATGAGTAATTATATCCTGCACTTAGCGAATAAGAGGAAAACTAATCGGAAAAGTTCACAAATTTGAACGAATATAGTTTGTTACAAAAAACTGAGTTCTGCATAACAAATTTAATTTAGCCTCAAGTTTACAAATCAACAATGTTTTATCTGTTAAAACAGATATTTTCCTATTATAAAGAAACCTCATTGTCTTGACTGGTAAACAGTCTGAGAAAGAAATTTAACTCTATGACAAGATAGGCAAGAAGTAGATATAAACACTTCAATTGCATAATGACAGATATAAAATATTAGTAACTATTGGGCTGGGTGCAATGGCTCACGCCTGTAATCCCAGCACTTTGGGAGGCTGAGGCAGGCAGATCACGAGGTCAGGAATTCGAGACCAGCCTGGCCAATATGGTAAAACTCATCTCTACTCAAAATACAAAAATTGCCAGCCTGGTGGCAGGCACCTATAGTCCCAGCTACTCGGGAGGCTGAGGCAGAAGAATCGCTTGAACCCAGGAGGCAGAGACTGCAGTGAGCCAAAATCGCACCATTGCACTCCATCCTGGGCAACAGAGCAAGATTCCATCTCAAAAAAAAAAAAAAATTAACTATTATAGCTATCTAATAAAAGGACTAACTGAAGGCTTGACTTCAAAAAGATCCTGTGTCAGCAAATCCCCACTTCTTCAATATTAGTTATTAATAACAATTAGTCTAGCTGGAAATGATAGACCCTGCTTCCAGTAATTTTCTACCGAAATCAAATTTAAGAATATAGGCATATAATTTTCCAATTCTATAACTCACTGTTAAAAATTCTGTTTCACATAAAAATTACCAGGCACATGTGTGTGTAGGGGGGAGGGGGTGTGTGTATGTGTGTGGGTGTAGGTGTCAAAATGTAACTATTAGGAATGGAACAAAAGAGATACAATTATGGAAATCCACATTGATTTATGAGCTAAAACATCTTACAAAATTTAGCATTTCACAAAGCTACTAAGCTTCCGAAAGGAAAAGTCTTGTTCTATTTTTCTGTTAATGGCCATTTAGCCAACAGAGTAGGAAATCATATATTTTCTATAATTTCATAAACATTTTATTTTCATAATGTTATCCATATATCAAATATAAGTAATACAGTACCATGCTGACACAGAGGTGCATTCTTTCTACTTGGCTAGATAGAATATCATTTAAAGATAACTCATGTGAAGATGTTCACCTCCCCTCCTTTTCTGCACCGGAAGCTCCTGGCCTAAAATGCTTGCTCTGATTTTTTTGTCCCTTTCCTAGTGCTGCAAATTTCTTTCATGTATCAGACCTCTACCAACTTCAAAGGAATGTAGATGAATCACTCAGGGAAACAGAGAAGAATGAGAATCAAGTCCAAGGGCACTGAAGAATTTACTGGAATAACAAGTCACACATGGAAAGAAGAATTAAAACTCATCTTTTCTTAGCAAAAGTGTATGGAAGAGACTAAACATGTGCTAGCAAGCACTGTCAAATCTTATTAAAGCAGTCTTAATTAATTTGCTGCTTATAGGCAAATAGAGACTAAAAGAAAGTTTACCTTTGCATGATGCCTGAGAAAATGGACTCAACCAGCAAATGAGTAGAATGAACAAGATTAGAAGACATTCAAAAGGCAAACTTCTTTCAGGCACATCAATAACATCTACCTTTTCGTATAATAAATGTTCTTTAACAGTAAGTACAGCATGCCAATGACCAACCTTGCTAACCTGCTGCTTTGATGTGTAAATCATAAATCAATTGTCATAATTCACTCATTAAACCAGGACCTTAACAAGGCAATGATCTGTTTCTATGTGCTATGGTTTGAATGTGCCCCCTACAGTTCATGTGCTGAAAATTTCACCTTCAATACAATATGGCTGGGACTTGGGGCCTAATAAGAGGTGATTAGTTCATGAGGGCTCTGCCCACATGAACTGATTAATGTCCTTATCATGGGAGTGGCTAATTTTCTTGAGAGTTGGCTTGTTATGAACATGAAGGCAGCCCCTCTTACTCTCTCACCTTCTCTTCCCCTTTCCACCATGGGATGATGCAGCAAGAAGGCCCCTGCCAAATGTGGGTCCCTTGACCTTGAACTTCTCAGCCTCTAGAACTGGAAGACATAAATTTCTTTTTTAAAAATTTACCCAATCTGTGGTATTCTGTTATAGCAAAAGAAAACAGATTAAAACACTACATGATCATGAGCTCTCATCTAAGTAGTATGCAGTTAAAACTTTTAAAATGATGAGCTGTAAATACAAAATGCTTTTAATAGAAGTCCTAAGACAACATATTAAACTTTTTGTAAGAGATTTTAAAAAATACTTTTTTTCACAATCTACTAAATGATTATAAAAGACTCAAAAATAATTTAAAATATAATAAGAAAGATAAAATCTTGATGAAACTACCTAACCCTGTGGTTTTAGTGATTACTTTATAAATATGTCTTTTATAAACAGGCAAATGATCTGTAATTCTAAAATAGAAAATCAAAAGCAAAATTTTAATATAACCTATCGGTGATGAATCCTGAAAAGTCCTGATGTGAACTTACATATAGTCATCATTTCTTGTTAATGTAAATTAACATTTAACAACAGAAATATTAATGTATTTTATTATGGTGTGCTACCCCAAGCACTTCTTTACATGCTAAGTAACATACAGGATTACGTTTCTAAAGTAAAAATTCTACTGAATTTTGAAAAACAATTCATCCCAGTGATTTCAGATAAGGGATCATGGGATGATATATGATGATCTGATACATAATTTTACATAATCAAGTTTTACACATTGCTCTTTTTAAATTTTTATTTTCCTGAGTTATTTATACTTGTCTTCGCTATTTTTGAAAGTCTTTATCTAATACAAGTAAATTAAAATTTTAACACTGTGAAAATACTTATCTCTCTTTAAATTTAGACATTAAGAGTATGTCATTATTATACAATGGAAAAAAACATGGTAAGTTTTGAGTGTTAGAAAAGTATTTTAATCATAGATCTATAAATACGGATCGTGAATAAACTAGAAATCTAGTAACAACCCAGTCATTCTTCAGATTAAAATATAAGACTCCAGAAAATACTTGATTTATTCTGAGCCACATTTTTTTAAAAGTGTGGCTCAGGATGACAAAAATACAGCAGCATTTGCAATAATGGTAGCATAAAGAGTTCTGGCAATTTATTCATCAGATTATAATAATAAAACTTGAGCAATTACATTAAAACAGAATTTTAAGGCAATAGAAAATAACCAAAACAGGAAGAAACAAGACATTTTATTTTGTTAAGTAAGAATTGCAGGTTTATAGCTTTTTAGCCTAACAGCACTGTACAATTCACTCATCTGTGACACCAGAAAACTATAGCCTTATCACTTCAAAATGGAATATGATAAAGTTTGTGGCATCAAAGCAGATGAATAAAATGTTTAAGGAATATACTCTAGAAGCAAGAAAATCTCAGAAGAGGTGAGGTGAAAAATGTGAATACAACCCCACCCACTCTTCCATTTCCACATCAACTTACTACCACTTATCATGATCTTCCTGGATGAATGTTAAACATGTATTTGCACAGGAAACTCAGAGAGTTTAGCAATAAGGAAGACAAAAAATATGGAATGGTCAATCCCTTAAAGACAGACCTGTTTCTGGTTAGATTTGTAAGTTTTTGTGTTTTGGACCCACTGAGTTGCCCAATCAGCACACAGCATAGACAACAAAGATATGAAGAGGGTTCTAGCTTAAGATAAAAAGGATTGAGCCGGTACAGCAACTGGGCATCTGGGAGGCCATCCAGAAGCAAGGAAATCACACAGGAGGTAAGCTTCAACATGTAAGCATGAACTCTGACAAATTTATAGCTCACCACTGAAGCATATAGACACAGAAGGGATCCCCCACAAAGCCAGATAGCAGAGCAGGACCAGTAAACTGAGAGCACTCGGCAGATACCCACTCTTCCACAGATGGGAAAAAGGGGTGAGGCAGAGGAGCTTTTACAAAGTGAATCAAAATAAGATGGCTACCTTCTAGAAAATCAAAAAGTCCTCCAAGGAGTACCACTGAATTCAATTACTGCAATGTGCTCTCTACAAAGCCCAGCTTTCAATCAACAATAAGTAAATGACTAGCCATTCAAAAAACACAAAAACATTATCCATGTTTAGGAAAATACCACAAGCTATGAAAGCAAACTAATATTATATCCAACTATTACATACAGAAAGACTTCAGGACAGATTTTATCAATATGTTAAAAGAACTAAAGGAAAATATTGTATTAATGAGAAAACCAATAAGGAATCTAACAGAGAAACTGAAACTATAAAAATAAACAAAATAAAAAATTTTAAAAAAAGAAGTACAATATATAACATGAAAAATTCAGTAGGTAGAATCATAAATAGTAAATTTAGATGACAGAATAATCAGCGAACATGAAGATAGATCAATAGAAATTAGCCAATTTAATGAAGAGAGAGGAAAAGATTTTTAAAAATGAGTCAAGTTTCACAGACCTGTTGGAAACTATTGAAAGATTCACAGAACACCTAAGTGGAGTCCTAGAAGGACAGTATAGAAAGAGAAGTGCAAAAAAATTTTTGAAGAAATAATTGTTCCAAATTTTCTAAGTGGAAAACATGTTTCTGACTGATGCAAGAAATTCAATTACCCTTGTGTAAGATAAACATGCATGCATCTAAACAGACACAAACACAAAAACATACTTAGTCACATCATAGTCAAAGTGCTAAAAGATAAATATAAAAAGAAAATATTGACAGTGGCAAGAGAAAAACAACTTATTATTGGAAAATAATGACATACTAAATTGTTGTCTTCTAATCCAAAACAATATAGGCCCATAAGATATTAGAATAAAGTATTCAAAGTGCTAAACAACAACAAAAAATCAACCAAGAATTCAATATTCAGTGGAAATGAAGACTAAATTAAAGCATTTTAATATGAATAAAAACTGGGAAAATATATATTCCTAATAGACCCACACTACAGAAAAAAATGCTAGAAGTCTTTCAGGATGAAGAAAAGTGACACCTGATGGTCACTCGAATATATAGGGAGAAATAAAACATACCTGAAATACGAAATATGTGGGCACAAAATAAAGACTCTCTATATATGTATATAATATATATATATATTACATGCATATAATACATATTACATTTAATATATAGTATATATTTTATATATACTATATTATGTATTCATATGTCTATGAAATTTCAAAAAGAGAAATAAAGAGAAATTAATAAAATATAAAAACAGTAAAAACAATGAAAAAACTGAATAAATATTATAATCAACTATATGATAATAAATTCAACAACTTAGATGAAATGAACTATTTCTAGTAAAAGCAAAAACTCCTTCAAGGTTCAGTCAGGAAGAAATAGATAACCCTATATCTACAAAAAAATTAAATTTTTAGTTAGAAATACTCTAGGGCCAAATGAATTATCTGATTAATTCTATCAAATATTTACAGGAGAATCAATGCCAATCCCACAAAGAAAACATGTCATAAAAATTGAGGAAGGAGCATTTCCCAATGCATTTTAGGAGGCTAAAATCACCACAGTACCAAAGCAGACAAAGATACAAAAGATACATGAAACTACAAGCCAGTTTTCTCCAGGAATAGAGATGTCAAAATCCTCAACAAAAATCAAATGGAAATCAGCAATACACACACACACACATATAAACACACATGTAATGTACATATGTAAATGTATACTTATTTATATTTTTGCTTACTTGAAAATATTTATTGCCTGATTTTTATATATCAATGTACATGGTAATTTATATTACTATGAAGTAGCTAAACACTTTGAATAGAACACGTGACTGTTTTGTGTAGCACTGAGCATATATGATCACTACTTAAAAACTATTGAATTGAGCAATTGAAATCATTTAGTGCTTAGATGCCCTTGTTAATATCATCTCACCCCAAACATCACATGCAAACATAACTGTACACATACAAAGAACTAATATCCTGTGACGTTTAACATCTACAACTTAAAACATATCTTCAATTTTTTTTTTCTTATACTCTAGGTTATTTTTACAAAACAGGGCTAGGAACCAAAAAATTTCTCCTTATACAATGCTAGCATCCTTTTTACAACGGCAAAACACAGCCAGTTTTTTATAAACATAAAATGCTTATGTTTTCATTTAGTAATACTTAAAATTTAGGCGGGCTCTGGCACCTCATGTCCTTCTAGGTCTCAAGAGTGCACTGGTGAGTGGGCCCTGGGCCAATGGGCAGTGAGCCAGGCTCCTGCAGCAGCCGACTCCAGAGCAACACCTTCCTCCTGCTGGTACCTGAACCCAAGCTGTGCATGCGAGCAGCCTGTCCATGCCCAACTCAGTTTCCCACCCTGCTGTGGATGCCTGGGCCTGTGTCATTGTGCTTTATGTGGCCATTGTGGCTCGTGCTGCCTCAGAGCCCCTGGGCATGAAGAAGCACATGGCATGGAGAGCAGCAGAAGCCTCTTACTGCACTGGCTCCAGTGGACAGACAGGAAGCTGCTGCTGTCAGCCATCCTGGGCATCAAGTTGTGGCACGAGCAGTGGAGCCCCACTTTGAAGATCCTGGTGCCCACCAACGGCTGCCACTCCATCTGTGCGGTAGAAACCAAGTTGGCAGCATTCAGTACAGAGCCTGCCATCTCCATGAGAACAGGCCCATGTTAACCTGCTAGGGAAGGAGATAACACATGAAGAAGAACCAAGGTGCCTTAGTTAACAGCCAGCTCACCCTTAGAAACAAAGCCTGCTGGTACAACAGCACCTGACCACACATGCCAGAAGGAGCTCAGTTGACACCAAAAGAATAGCCCAGCTGAGCCCAGCCTAAACCGCTGACCAAATCAAGCATAAGCTAATACGTTTTAGGTGGTTCGTTATGCACCTTTAACACATCCGCTTACTACAGACAGGATACCGGGATTCAAAGAAAAATTGATTCCAGGTTACCCACAAACAGTAGGCACCCTATAGGTGCTGATTTTCTTTTCGCCTTAAACTTGGATCTCTTGTTAGATGGTGTTGAGTTATACAGAAATGCATGTAGGCTTGTATGCATGTAATTGGTGTTTAAATTCACATAGTCCTCCACACCACAGAAGGAAACAGACAACCAGAGCTTGACCATTAAGACTAAGACCAAAGTGCAAAATAAGAAGTGTGTCTTTAATCTATTCCCTTCATATCTAAATGTTGGAGGTCAAGGCTGTGGACAGATCTGAAAACATGGGATTCCTTCCTCCTGGGGCCCATTGTCATTTGTTCACTGTCTGATCTCTGAGAGGAAGATGGGTAGCATGTGGGCAGCAGTGGTCTACCTGTGGACAGTTCCTGCTTGCAGCCTCCTGCTCTCTCTAGGGGCACTACCTTTCCCACCCGTGGGCCTGAGGAGAGACGTTGGGAGGGAAGGGCTGTTCCTTCACCTCTGGAAGAAAACGACCTCCTTGAGGCCAGGAAAGTCAGTGTCCTCAGAACTACTCTTCGATGTGGAAGGCACTGGCCATGTGTGGCTACTGAGTACATGAAATGTTGCTGGTCTGAACTGAGACGTGCTGGGAAGGAAAAATACAGAGTGTGTTTCAAAGATTTAGTACCAAAACATATATTTGATTAATAATTTCATAATAATCATATATTGAAATGACAATATGTTGACAATATATTGTTTAAATCAATCATTATAATTTATCAATTTTTTAAAATAAAATACAAATTTAAATAAATACAAAAAGAACAGGCAAGGTGAGAAAGGATAGCTTAGTTCCCAACTATCCACTCTTCACAATACTTCCCACTCATCTTTCCCTTGCCGATACTAAGATCTTCAGGAAACAGAACCTGAAAGCCTTCAGAGAGGCGATCTATCAGATTTCACAATCTGACTTGGAAAGACAGCTCAATAGAGTCTGGCATATATTAATCATAAAATTCTGAAATTGCAGTCATTAGCTTTCTCATAATGAATGCAAAGGAGCAGTGTTTAAAGATATCTCTTTTTTGGCTTTTTACAAATTTTCAACTGTGTCTTTAGTACACAGAACAGCTCATAGTGGCTAGCTCATGTTGAAAGATGTGTAAGTCTTACAGAGATCATCATTGAACCTTCTGTCTAAATCAGAAGTCCTAACGTTCACATGTTCTTAAGCCCATTGCTTGTTTCCTTCAGTTTATGAGTTTTTATAAGTTCTTTGAGGGCAGGCTTGTATCTCTAATTCAATTACTGTGTCTCCAGTACCCAGTATGCTTCCCAAAACAACAGTTCTTCAATAAATATCTAATGTTGAGGGCATTACTAATATATCTAGAGAACCTGAAGTATCTTTTTTTTTCTTTTTAAACTTAAAATATTAAAGTTGGCACCATACATATCTGGGAAATGATTTTTAAAAGTTGCTAAAACATCGTCGTAATATTAAGAAAATATGATACGAGAACCTGAATTATCTAATAAGCAAATAAGGGAACTTTGCACCAACAAAGCTGCAAATAACAGGACGAAGTACATAGCAGCTATAATAGCTATGTAAGAAGCAAATAGCACACAGTTACAAAAAGTAACACCTCTACAACCAAATGGCCATTTTGGAGAACAAGAAAGCATTCTGGAAATGTAGGATTATTAAATGACAGAGGGAAAAATAAAGAATGATTCAGTCCCCATTTTGTTTCTGTCTTCTCTGATAAGAAAAGTGTCCTAAAATGATAACTGGGAGAGTAAAATAAATATTTGCAAAAGGAATTTAAAACCCCAAATAGTTGAGACAATTGCAACGGAGCTTATTGTTGCTACTTTAAACAAGTTTACAACTTTTGTCTTAAATGAGTTACATTCTTGTGTACTAAGGGACTCTGTAAATGAGATTGCCAGGGAAATAGAAAGGTAGAAGAACTGGGCAACAACAGATAAGGAAAGTGATTCAAATGACTAAAGGGCTTGATCCTTATATGAGGTAAAAGTATAAAATGGAAAATACAAGGGATAGCTTCTGAACACTTAGAATGGAAACCATGGCTTGCTTTAGGCCAGCATAGCTTAATAAATGACATTTAATCAAAGTAGTACTTTTCCTTGTATTGAAGTATTTTTAAGCAATATAATGCCGTTCCACCCCTTGGTATTTGATATGAATCTTTAAATATGAGGGCATTTTCTTATATAATGACATTTCTTATATACTATTATTGCACTAACAAAACTAATAATTACTTGCTGTATTAGTTATTTATTGCCAGGTAACAAATTACCACGAATTTAGTGGCTTTCAGAAGAAAACACGTATCTTTTTATCTCACAGATTTTGTTTTTGTTTTTTAACTTTCATTTGAGGTTCAGTGGTACATATGCACGCTTGTTATATAAGTAAATTGTGTGGCATGGGAATTTGGTATACAGATTATTTCATCACCCAGGTAATAAGCATAGTACCCTATAGGTATGTTTTCTAATCCTCTCCCTCCTCCCACTATCTACCCTCAAGTAGATCCCAGTGTCTGTTGTTCCCTTTTGTGTCCATGTGATCACCTTGTTTAGCTACCACATATAAGTGAGAACATGTGATATTTGGTTTTCTGTTCCTTCATTAGTTGGCTTAGGATAACAGCCTCCAACTCCATCCATGTTGCTGCAAAGGACATGAAGGACATGATCTCATTCTTTTTTATGGCTGCTCAGGATTTCATAGCATGTACATATTTCATTTTCTTTATCTAGTCTATCCTTGATAGGCATTTAGGCAGATTCCATGTCTTTGCTATTGTAAATAGTGCTGCAATGAACATATACATGTATGTGTCTTTAGGGTGGAACTATTTATAGTCTTCTGGGTATATACCCAATAATGAGATTGCTGGGTCGAATGGATTCCAACCATTCATTTACTTTCCTTAGCTTTCAGGCTCATGTAGGGTTCCTTCCCTCATTATTATTATTATTGTTGTTGTTTGTTTGTTTGTTTGCTTTGGAATGTTTTGCTTTGGAGACAGGTCTTCCTCTATCACTCAGTACAGTGACATGATCATGACTCACTGCAGCCTAAACCTCCCTGGGCTCTGATCATCCTCCCACCTCAGCCTCCCAAGTAGCTGGGACTGCAGGCATGGGCTACCACACCCAGATAATTTATGTATTTTTTGTAGAGACAGGATTTTGCCATGTTGCCCAGGCTTGTGTTGAACTCTCAGGCTCAAGTGATCCTCCCACCTTGGCCTCCCAGTGTGCTTCGGCCTATAGGTGTGAGTCATCACACCCAGCCTTCCCTGTTTTTTGAAGAATTCAAAGTATGCTCTCTGTAAAGTCCTTTCTCTACCTTTCAGAGAGAAGATCAACTCAGAAAAGCTTTAATTCCCAAACCTGAAATTTTCAGGACTCAAAGCATTGACTTCTAGACAGTACTTATTCCTTGAATGCAGCATTTTATTGATATTAGCTTTCGGGAATCTACTTCTCAGTTCCTCTGAAACCTCTTTCATTTGCATAGGGTGTTCCTGTCTTACTCAATATGCATTCTGCTCCTCACATTTTCCTACAAGATGAGGTTCTGTTCTTCTTATAGGGAATATTCCCTAGATTTATTTTTCCAAACCAGTAAGTATTCAATGGCTATGGCATTGTTTGACACTCTTACTTACCACATATACCAATTATTCATATTTTCCCATTGCCCACATTTTCTGTCAGTTATGACAATTGACAAAGATGATGTCAACTACCAAATAGAATGGGTACATTCTGGGTTTATCTCACATAAACCATCACTTTTCCTTTCCTATCCTCTCTGCTCTTTCCACAAAGCTGCTGATAGACTGCAGACTATTACTGGGTGAACCCACTCTAGTTCTGGAATTCCCATGTATGACAATTTTAGAAATATGGCCCAAAATTCCACAATTCTTCTCCAATTAAGAGGCAGAGTTAATTGGAGGTTAACTCTAATTAACTTTTTAAACTTTTTAGGTTTCTAAACTTTTTAAATTTGGTTGGACTTTGACATTATCCCACATATTGTGTATGTTAAACAAAAGTTTTGATTTTTATCCACCAGATGACAATGAAACTGGCCCAGTTATTCCATAGAACTGTTATTTATGGATTTTTAAAATAAATATTGAAATTGACACTCCTATTCTAAAAACTTGAAAAACTTACATTTGTCTTCTCTGAATCCCTTTCTCAGAAAACTAACCATCAGTTTTCCCAGATAATCTCAAGGAACTGATACTTACCAGACAACCACATCTGGACAATGAAATGCCAGACTCCTCACCTGTCATGATTTACTAACTGGCCATCTGCTGCCTGCTGACCAACTTCTCTTTCTTACCCTTCCCAAATTCCTGTTTTCCATGCATAGTTACATTTTTTCCCTGCTATATGAATGCCTAATTTTACTTGGTTGAGGTGATGATTTTGCGCCCGACCTTTCATTCTTCTTGGCTGCAGCACCCAAATAAAGCCTTTCCCTTGGCAGTACTGCCTCAGTGACTGGCTCTGTGCAGTGAGCAATGGGTCCTAGAACTGACTCATAGCATTTCAGTAAAAACAGTAGCACATCTTCATTTGTGAAAACAAAAAATTTATCTGGACATTGACAAATGCTTCCCCCTGCATTGAGAACTAGAGTCTTATTTAAATCTAACAACAAATTTAAATTTAAATCTAACAACTTCCAGAAATACATGGTTCCAGGAAATCTGGTGGCAGAGGGGTACCTTTAAGATACTTTGTTACTATCTCAGAAATATGTAAGGCAGTGCTTCAGATACCAACTCAATAAAACAAAAATGTCCCTAAAAACCTTAACCGTATGTCTGTTTGTCCTTCTAGGCTAGACAATGCTGCTTTCAAGACTCTTAAGGGTATTGTCCCACAGCAGTTTCACCGAGAGCTCAAAAGATTCCATGCTCATAAACAGGAAGAATCAGTATGAAAATGGCCACGTTGCCAAATGTAATGTATATATTCAATGCTATTTTCATTAATGACAGAGGAGGACTTATGTCAGAGATATTCCTGGATATTGCTTTCGTCTAATGATATGGATTACAATTTAATATATTTCAAACAATTTATAAAGTGTTTAAAGTAATTATGCCAACTTGGAATGATAGTACAAGAAGTATACAAGGACTTTGGGTCTGCAAATTTCTTACTAGAGCAAGCAGACTAAGAAAACTACTCAACTCCATACATGAAAATGGAAGGAATATGTGACCAGAAGCCACAGAATTATAGGGTAGAAGCAAGAGGCCAGAGAACAGAGACAGGAGACACACACACAAAAAATGTTTTCCAGGGAGCATGTCTGAGCCCAAATAAATCAAATAACTTGTAACTGAGTCCAACTCGATTTCAGAATTGTTATAGAACAGTAACTTTTTTTGTGCTGGTTTCCCTCATTTTCACAGGAATTTCTATAGCCATTAATTTTTACCTGCCATTATTGTATACTGGATATATGTATGGGCACAGGGATGAATAAGGTCGGATATCTAATCTCTTAAATGAACTGGTCTCCAAATCAAGAGGGACTGAATCTGACAATCTTATCTGCACCAGAACCTTAAGATTCTTGAGCCTCATGTCTGAGCTGAAGCCATAAAAGTTTGAGACTTTGGCAAGAGCTTGGGAAGAACTGAGCGCATTTTGCATATGGAAGGAATGTAACTAATTATGGCTACAAACAGAGTACTGTGATTCTTCAACGTTGCTGAATCTTCTCCCATGCAAAAGTAGGGCCTATGCCCTTCCTCTGTGATATGAAAGGACTTGTGAGCACTTCAACCTGTAGAGCTGCCATATGGCATCTGAGTCTGGGTCATGAAAGACCTGGAAGTTTCTACTCAAGTCCTTGGTACAACCTCCTGCAGCCCTGAGCCGCCAGGCAGGATATCTGACTTGAGGCCCTAAGGTTACTCTGCTGGACAGGCACATGTGGGTCTGCCATCAAATGTGCCACCAAAGCCAAACTCTCAGCCATCCCTGCCAAGAGAAAAGCTATCTTGAACCCTCTGGACCAGCCCATAGGTGAACTGGTAGGCTTTGCTGATGTCATGTCCCATTAAAGAAAAAAAATAAGTCACTTTCCACCTTAATTTGTGATTCACAAAATGATGACATATAATGCAGTGGTCATTGGCTTGTGCCACTAAGTTTTGGGGGTGGTTTGCTCAGCAGTCATAAATCATTAGAACACACCTGAGTCCTTTCACTTCCTTATATTGAAGATATTTTTGTAGAATTTTAAATTTTGGTTTATGTTCTGTGGTCATTCTGCTTAGTTTGCAAGAGGAGTTTTGAGAAAATACAAAATTACGCTACTACCAGTTTCCTGACATAACCTAAAGGCTTTCTTCTTCTTAAAAACTATCAATGACTTTGATAGGGATGAAGATGAAAAACCATTCAAATCTGCCGATAATCCAAAGCTAGATACAAAGAGTTAGTGTATCACAGAACCTATACACAGAAAGAACCTTATGAAAAAAAATGACAGGATTAATCAAATACAAGGAAACTCACAAGAAGAAAAAATAGAAAGTATTAGTTGGCCACTGATTACTTTAAGGATATTATTTTAATAAATGTTAAAATGATATTAAAGAAGCTACATCTCAATGGAAATATTTAAGTTCTCTGCAAACTTTGATTCTTAGATTTGGCAAATGAATCTTATACAAAATTACAGAAAAAATGCAGCAAATACCATATTAAGTGGTTTATATATCGTGTTTTGTATGTATACAAATTCCTTGAGAAGCAGACATTAATTTGTCTCTTTAAAGTCAGGAAGTCTAAGACTCAGAAAATAAAGGAACCTGCCTACAGTTGTACAGCTTGGAAATATTCAAGCAGGACTAAAATTGAAGGTTCACCAGACTCCAAAATACATTCTCCTCCTCTCCATACTATTTTATTTCTCTATTCTGGTGACAAAGACACAGTCCCAGCTCCCTAGAGATAGATAATAAAACCAGCCATTACAGAGCAGTATGATGAATGCTGGAGAAGAATGTTATGAAGCTTATACTCTTGGTGTATAGATGATTACACCAAGACACAATTCTGTTTCTCTGGAAATATTCCCAGAAGAAGTGAGATTTAACCAACTCTAATAAGACCAGGAAACCTACAGAGTAGGTGAGGAAAGAGGCAGCCAAGGCACCAGGGTTCCGAGCCATGAGCTGCCATGTACAAGCCATCAAGGCCTGAACAAACTTCATTTAGGAAATCTGTATGAAAAAGAGCTCTTAAAACAGATTCTTCCAAAAGAAAGAGGAGGGTGGGGGAGGCAGGAAGCAGGGTAGGGAAGAGAAGAAATCAATAGATTAATCTGGAGAAGTATATCAGACGTTGGTTTACATGGGCCCCAGGTGTAGAAAAAGGGGGTTTGAACTTTCTCCAAAAAGGTACGGAGAGCCAAGAAGAAATTTAAACAAGGTCAGAGTCCATGAGATGAGTATCTGAGTACTGACAGTCTCAGAAAATAATCACTTTAGTCTCAGACTAACTTTTGATACAATCACTGTAGCCACAGAGATGAGCATGCTAAGTCTCTCCCCAGAGCTGGAGCTAGGGCTGGCTGGGGCTGCAGCTAAATGCAGACCCCCAGAGCCATGCTGCTCACCAGTGGAAGCAGCTCATTCTTGGGATGGGTCAAGAGGGACTGGATGTTGGGAAAGCCATTGACCACAAAATTCATCACATATTCAGATGGTTGGTTTCCAAGTTTTCATTTTTAAATTTTAGATGTCTTTGGTTGATAAAATTAACAATCTTTCATTGTTAATATTACCAAAACATTTTTTGCCCTGTCAAATAAATGTAATATTACAGTATCCCAGAAAGGCATATTTTATTAATATAAAAAAGAATGATATCTTTGTCATTTTAATTTAGAGAGAAATATAGAAACCAGTAGTTACACACACATTACTTATTTAGGCAGACATATACACATATGTATCAAATTTAGTACATGTGGAATATTTTTTAATCAAAATATTAATAACCTTTCAGTGTCTTTCAAGGAAATTAAATCTAAAAGGCACTGAAGCTAAGGATACAGAAGAAAATGCACTAAATTATAAATACATATTTTAATTAACATACAATCATATTAAGAAATAAGCTCATTGAATTAGAAATGTCATTATTTAGCTTGCTTGGAATAAAAGTTTACTTGACAACTAAGCAAAACCATAAAGGCCTTGCTGGGGGAAAGTGAAAACAAAAACACTCAGTATTTCTTAGAGTTTATTGTTGGCTGCAGGACACCACAGTTACATAGCTGGGTTACAAATTCGTTTTAGCTGGGAAACCGAAGTGAATGTACTATGTTCTTTTTATGTAATATAGCAAAAGACAAGGAAGCCTGAGGAACAGTGTTAATCAAGAATAATCTAATGTAAGAGATGGAGGAAAGAAGATAAAATCTTTAACAAGGTAGGAGGTAAAAAGACCTTTACCAAAAGACCTGGATGAGAATGGAACATTCTGGCGAGCAAATCTTTCCCCTGCAGTAATTCCCATCTGAAGAAGAAAGGATTACATGGAGTGTACACAAATACCCACGTACTCTCAACTCTTTTGAGAATCAAAATACGATTCTTACATTCCCCCAGAAGACAGAAAAATTTACCCTTTCATTGGATAGTGGCCAAATCAAATTGTTTCTCCATCTTTAAAGAAAAGATAAGCAAAATATGTGAAGACAATGTACAGACTAAGTGATAACTGATTTTAGATGACTTTCTACAGACTCATTCAATTTAAATTACATTCATAAGGAAGCCATCAATTTGATAGGTTTGTGTTAAAATATGTCTTAGAGAGATGCAACACTCAACACATGACAAAAACAAAAAAAGAAAAAAAGAAAAGAGAGTTTAAATTTAAATGTTGAGTAAAAGCCCCAAGTCACCTCACAGTATCTGTATGATCTTGGTAGTGTTGCTTAGTTTTTCTGACTCAGGTTCTTCATTCATACAATGGAGAGAGTCTTCCTTGCACCATGGAATTATTGTGGTTATTAAACGAAGTAATGTTTTACAGGAACTCTTATCCTACAACATTGGCTTAGTGAGAGTCTTATTAGTTGTGGAACAAAGATGTACTGATTTTCACATTTCCTAATTATTTCCATCTATGCTCCATCAGTTCCTTCCCACATCCTAAAAGCAAGCTCCAATATCTATTTTTACAAACTGTCTCAGTAACCTTTGCTGTTAAAGCAGTAGTCAGTCCCAAGTCTTCAGTTTCCATGGTGCTAAATTTCTTTCTCCTCCTCATATCCCCAGACTTCCCTCCATCTCTCCTCAAAGCAGGTGAGATTTCGATTGCTCTGAGAAGTAGTCAATTTCCCTAATAAACCTCCCATCAGTCTGGAAATGGTAGTTGGCCCTAAAGCACAAGGGAACTCACGTCTATGGTGAATCCTTTCTGTCATACCTGCCGAGCCGGCTAGGTATCAGGTGGAAGAATGTTTCATCTGTTGATAGACTTATCCAAACAGACCACCTAGACATTGCTCATCCCATGTAAGACTGACTCATATTCTCTAGCTAGCACCCTGGCTGGACACGTGTCTCATTACATTCCCTGATGCACTTTCCATTTTACTCCAAGCTGTGCTGCATTTGTGATGGTCGATTTTTTCTGTCAACTTAGTTAGGCTATGGTGACCTGTTGTTTTGTCCAACATCTGCCTAGATGTCACTGTGAATGTATATTGATTGTTATGTGATTAATATTTACATCTGTAGACTTTGAGTAAAGCAGATTATCCTCCACGATGTGGATGGGTTTTACCTGATCAATTGAAGGTTTTGAGAAAAAAGACTGAGGTTTCCAGAAGGAGAAGGAATTCTCAATACTGAAGCATAGATATCCTGCCTGAGTTTCCAGACAGCCTGCTCTGCAGATTTTGTACTTTCCAGCCTCCACAATTATGTGAGTCAATCCCTTAATATTTCTTTATCTACATGTATCTCTCTGAGTGTGTATGTGCATGTTCATATATATATTTAAACAGACTGCCTAGGTATTGATTATCCTACGTAAGATTTACTTTTTTCCCCCAAGTTGTGTTGCTCTATGAGAGAGATTTTATTTGGGGACCATATATATATATGTGTGTGTGTGTGTTTATATGTATGTATGTATATATATGTATGTATGTGTATATATGTATGTGTATATATGCATGTATATATGTATATATATGTATATATATGGAGATTTATATCTCTATACATGCCATATATGTGCGTATATATATGTATGTGTGTATACACACACACACACACAGAGTGATTGGTTCATATGCCAGCTCAAGTTCCCCTTCATTTTCTTGTAAAGCTACCCCTTTCCCTCCCAAGATGTCCTATTAATCTATTAACCCATGTATTTATGAATCCATGAATGAATTAAAGCATTCATGAGGGAACATCCCACATGAGCCAATCACCTGTTAAAAGTCTCATCTTTCCGTACTATCATATTGGGATTTAAGTTTCAATGTGAGTTGAAATCTCCCCAGCACACCTCTTGTAGAAGACGCTGAGTCATATCAAATTAGTCATATCTAGCAGAGATATCAAATGTAAGATTAGGAACTAGCATACTTCTTTCCTCTTTTCACATTTATAAGCAAATATTACAAGTCATTTTTTGGTGTCTTCCTTACTTTGGTGAGTGGAAGGCAACAGAGAATTCTCATCTTGAGCTCTCAGCGTGGTGTCTGACACATAGTAGGTGCTCAATGGAACTGTGGCTATAATTATTCACAGACATAGTGCAACTCTAAAAATGAGAGACTGGGGCAAGAGAGGGGTAGGGAAGAATCAGAAGATGGGATGATGGTGGTAAGGCTGGATCTCTCAGCTGGCAATGTTCTTAAGCCTCTTGGGAAAGAAACTGGTACAATCACCTGTAGTTCTCAGAACTCAACATGTGAACTTGTTAGTATCTTCTTCTGAGTGGTCAATTCCCAGTAAAGAGGGTCCTACTCAGCCCCTAAAACCATCAGGTTACACTACCACCTACCACCTTACCTAAAAACAAGATTGCAAAACCAGATAGTAACATTTGACCACCAAACACTAATATATCTTTTACTCAAAAGATTATTTGAGGCTGGGCACAGTGGCTCACGCCTGTAATCTCGGCATTTTGGGAGGATGAGACAGGCAGATCACTAGGTCAGGAGATGGAGACTATGGTGAAACTCGGTCTCTACTAAAATATAAAAACTTAGCAGGGCGTGGTGGTATGTGCCTGTAGTCCCAGCTATTCAGGAGACTGAGGCAGGGGAATCACTTGAACCCAGGAGGTGGAGGTTACAATGAGCCAAGATCGTGCCGTGACACTCCAGCCTGGGTGACAGAGCAAGACTCTATTTCAAAATAAATAAAATGAAATAAAATAAAAAGATGATTTGGGTTGAGTTCAGCAGCTCTGGCTTCTAGTTCTATCCATAGCCTTGGACTAATTACCTTGCCGTGTTGCTGTGAGGATCAAATAGATGCCTTATGCCAAACAGCTTTACAAAGTACCATCCTAGTGCTATCGGAAGTGCAACTCCCCTTCCTCTTACCAAAGAAAAGATTAACTTTTTTGCATTGATCAAAAATTGTGCCTGTGACCAGTTTTATAATTTCAGCACAGATTCAAATCTATTTGTGTACCTTCAAATCCTATACAGTGACACTGTTCTTCAGCCAGACTCAAGATGAATAAGATCAATGTTTTAACAAATAGAAACCCCATTTAAAATCCTGTAAAGCAGGGCTGCTTTATCGCTCACCTCCCCTTCTGTGTCTGCATTTGAAAAACAGATGGTGCATGCGATGAGCTGACTGGGTGATTAATTTCCGTTTCTTATAAGGAGACAAGCAATGTCTATACCAATATTACTGTTTAGGTACCATAGACAAGACACTGCTTTAAAAAGTAATTAAACCCTCCAACTAAATGTTGGCAGAAAGAACAATTTAGCATCAATTACTTAAACTATATTTTCATTCTTCAAATTTTTAAAGGGCAGTGTTAAATGGTTCTACAATGAGTCAATTCATTATGATTAACTCAGTAATGTCAGGAGAATTGCACTAAGTTCCATTCAAAACTAGAAGTTCTTGGACAGACAAGATTTTTATCATGATAGCTCTTGACTGCTAGCATATTCATTTGAATTATTAATACCAAAATCAATGTTTCAAGTGTAGTATGACACAGAAACATGTATGTATCTCATGTTTTAAAACATATTAAAATTACTTTTGTGACTAAAGTGTATATATGTCCTATATTGCTGATAATCTTTGGGCACACTTCTGTATATGTTACTTTTAGGCAAGAATATTAATTAAGCTCATTAATATTCAGAATCAATTGCCAATTCTGGCACATCTCACATCTGATAACTATAACATATGGTGGCCTCTCTCTTTAATAAAAAAAATCCTGAAATATCAATAGTTCAAGTGCTTATAAAATTCAAAAGTGAGTTATCTTCTAACTATAATTTAACACAGCCTTTCTTGATATGTATAATATTAACACATGGTAAGGTAAATAGAAACTATGCACCTCTATATACTCTCTAAATTATATATCTGTATTAAAATATAAGACACATATCATCTTATATTTCTTTTCTGGCTCTAATATTGCTCATTTGTGCCCAACACATTAGTAAAGCCTTAATCACTGTGTGTCAAAATTTCCTCCCTGTGCAATCTACCCAAAACTTCTTCCTACCCCTGTTGGAAAGAGAATAATACTAACATTTCCAGAGACCAAGAGTTCAAGTCTAAAGTGGACAGATCTTCTACAATACAGAAGAAAAAGATGAATAGGTTAGTCCATATGGAACACATCAGGGAGAAGAGTGGGTCAAACTCAGGGAAACCAAATACAAGCTTTGAGACCCTATGAAGATAAAAGAAACAGAGTTGAACTGAGTTAGGATCCAAATGAGATTCAGTTGGGAATAAAATGAGCAGGCAACAGAAGAGGAAAGAAGCAAGTCAAGTATATTCCCAGTTATTTTTCCCAGTACACAGTAGGGGCTCAATAAATACTTCATGAGTGAATTAAGTAATGAATGCATAAGTAAATGAATGGAAGTTCAACTGGTGAAAATTATGAAGGTTATTTTCAGCCATGCTTTATTTAGCTGGTTATATCTTATTATCATAAAACTGAGAGTTAAAAGTAACAACATTAGGTGATCACTCTCTGCCTTTCAAATTATTCCTTATGAGTCTCTGGTTGATTGAAACATCCTGGTTTTCAGCCTGTATCTATTTGGCCTTTGCCTGCTAAAAGACTCTCATCCAGGCTTTGTAAAACCAAGGTTATGACCCAACTGCTAAGTTTTTGAATCTAGCAGGTTTATCCATAGTTTGTGTCCTTGATCATCAATGTCCTATTGTGTTTGTGTAGCACCAAATTAAGACAAGTCACTTCCTGAGTTATCCTGAGTCTATTTCTATTCTCCTCTAAAATTTTATGAGCATCTTTTTCTTCATTTCCAATGCCCTATCCTACTTATTAAGATTCATTTTCCAGCAGTTTTTCCCCATTGTGAACACTGTTTTATAAGAAACTGCTGGAAGGTATGTCTTGAATGTACATAAGAGCTAGACCTCTCCAGCCAAGCCCTTATATAACCTCCCTGGTAGAAAAGGCAAAATTTGCAGCTGCTCTTCTGAAATTCACCTGCAGTGCTTCCAGTGAATACCTATCAGCTACTCTGAGATTTTTCTGTTCCCAAGTCCATCAGAAGCTGCCTGCTGCTGCTTCTTCCTCCACAGCATAACAATTCCAAGCAGGTCTTGGGGCTATAGGTAATGTCCTCCAGCCACCTATATGTTTACGAAGATGTGCTGTGTAGAGGACAATACTTTTTAAAGATGGCTGCAGCCATATCTGTCATTCCACACGGTTGCTTTACAATGTGGTTTTGACACCATCCCCTCAACAGATGGAATCTGTGTCTTCTCTCCTTGAAACTTGACCAGCGTTTTGGACTGAATCTGTAGAGTATGACAGAAATGCTGCCAGTGACTACTGGGGCTGGATCTGAGGTAGTAAAGCTTCTGCCATTCTTGATGAAATACTCTTGAAGTCTTCAGCCATAATATAGGCACACTGACTTTCCAGAGGATATTATGTTTTGAGGAAGCCCATGAGACATGATCTGGAGATTCCATAAGGAGAGATCCTGATAAGACATGAAGAGAGGAAGTTACCTGGCCAATCCTGAGCTGCTTCAGCACCAATTGTTCCAGTTTCAGCCACAGTCTGACTGTAGCATTAGGAGAAACCTGGAGCTAGAACCAGCCACTTAAGCCATTTTTAAAATTTTCTATCCCCCAGATATTATGAGTGATAATAAAATGTTATCTTTAGCCACTAAATTTGGGGATGATTTGTTTTGCAGCAATAAATAACCCAAAATCTTGTCACCTAGCTTTATTATAAATATAGGCCAAGGGTGTCTGGATTTGCTGTTGAATTATTCTAGCTGGCTTTATGGAAGATTTGGAAAAAGTATGCTACCACTGCAACTATTTTACCAGAATCTTCAAGTGGGATTTATTATTATTTGCTTGGGTGACACTAATATCCTGTCAAATTTGAGAACCACGTGTTTATATGAACTGTTTCCAATACATGATTCTGAACTTTTGGAGTCAGCTTTATATCTGGACTTCCCTCTTGGTTTATGTGGCCAAATTTTACCTCAATGCATCAAGAAGTACATGAAATTGAACTGATCAGCAATAGAGTAGATTCTACAAGCTTCCTTGCAGTGCTTCTGTAAATTTCCACGCTGAGAATTTGATTGGCAGTTGTCATAATTTCTGTGAGCAGTGATTGATCTTGTCCAGTCAGTTTTCTTCCTGATGTTTCCTAGCTGGTGGATATCTCAAGTGAATTAATGGGGTGAGGAGAATATGTAAATGGTAATCTAAACACTTCTCTTCTATGTACATATTTAGAGTAGAGAGCCTCTGTCTATTTAAAAATGTTCCACCACTTAATAAATGAGTTAATTTGTACAAAATGTTTGTAAGCACAAGAAACATATTGACAATTTTACAAATTGTTATATTTTATAATTCAACCAAGTGTAATAATTTGGGTTATTTTTCTCCAAATATTCACTCCCCTCCTTTTCACATCACAGAGTATCCTTTATCGTGCTATTCATGTTCAGCTTGGCTAGGTGAATTTTGGCCAATGGAATGCTAGTAGATGTAAAAACTTGTAGCTTATTCTTGGATCATCCATTTTTTGAACCACCACAAGCAGACTATCTATCAGATAATTACTTCTCCTTTAACCTGGGCCCAAGAAAAAACAACCATGTAGCAGACCTAACTCAGTGTGCTGCCTGGAGCTGAAACCAGCCGACCCATGGCCTGATGCAGAGCCATTTAGTGTGGCCATCACAGATGAGCCAAACTGTAGTTTCTCTGCAGAGCTTTGAGCATAAGCAATAAATGTTTATTTGGGGAATCCACTGAATATTTGTGTAGTTTATAAATAAAAGAGTTTTATAGAGAAATTTACGTAGCTAATGATTCTGCAGACAGGGAAGTTCAAGAGCATGGTCCTGGCTTCTGGTAAGGGCTTTTGTGCTGTATTACAACATGGTACACAAGTTTGAAGGAAGAGCAGACATGTTCGAAGAAACAAACTGGGCTTGTAATACCCTTCTTCTGGCTTTATAACACCCTACTCTCTAGGAGTGTTATATTAGTTCTCTAGAACTAATCCAGTATCCAGAAAGCTCAGAGCCTTCAGCACTCAAAAGCTTCTCATTAAATCCCACCTCTTAACACCACCCCATTGAAGACCAAATTTCAGCATGCACTTTGGTGGGACAAAACAGACCACATTCAAACCACAGCCTAGACCAAAAGTCAACAAACTACAACGTATGTGCCAAATCTAATCTGTGGACAGTTTTCTAAAATGAAGTGTTATTCATGTGTTGTCTCTAGCTGCTTCCATGCACCAGTTGCAGAACAGAACAATGGTGGTAATAACAACGTAGTCCACAAAGCTTAAAATAGTGACTGTCTGACCTTTACAGAAAACATTGATCTACCAAACATGGAAGAATGATTCACACAAGGAGTGATCAGAACTAATCACCCATTCAGGCTGCACATCTGCTAAATGAGATTCCCAGGAGAGGCTGAGTGGAAGTTCACTGTGGCAAAGCCTAGCTCTGAGAGATTGATCTTCAGCCTCAGTTGTGCACTCACCCCTGTATTTACCTTGTTTTCTGACTTTGCAGTTCTTCTCACTATAGGAATTAAAAAAATAGTATTTCTTTGACTTCGTTCATCTTTCTTTTTACTTTGTTCATCTTTTTTCTTGCTTATGCCAATAAAATGAAGAGCGAGTGACCAGTACCAGAAGCACTGATTCTGAGATAATGCCATAAAAGCCCTGCACTTTCTGCTTGCCTCTGCATCTTTGCTTGAGCATCATCGGGCCTAAACAGCCCATCAGCCTAGGACAGAGGACAAGAGACTCACATAAGAAAGCTGCCACAGTGAAGGAACCCGAAATGAGCCTAGATCAGACTGACTGACCTCCTGCCCCCACCAAGCCACCCATAGATGTGTTAAACAAATAAATGCAGAGGGCTACATGCTGCTGAGCTGCTGAGGGTTTGTGGTGATGTTACATGACATCACTGGAGCCAGAGTTAACTGACTGTACTAGGTAGAATTTTAAGATGGCATTCAATATGTCCCCCTCCCTAGTATACATGACCCATAAAACCCAAGTCTGTGAGAATGATGAATTTTACTTCTACAATTAGGTTATTTTATGTGGCACAGTTAACTTTAAAAAAGGGAAATTATCTGAGTGTCACTAGACTAATCGTAAGAGTCCTTCAAATCTGCATCTTGAGGTCAAAAAGATGGGAGAAGTCAAATTTGCAGCATGAGAAGGATGTAATGGGCTATAGCTAGCTGGGAGATGGAGAGAACCAGAGGGCAGGTGGCTTTTAGAAGCTGAGAGGTTCCCACAGGTGACACTGAGCAAGGAAACAGGGATCTCCATCTTACAACCACAAGGAATTGAATTCTGCCAACACCTGAATGAGCTTAGAAGCGTGTTTTCCCCAGAGCATTGTGATGAAGACTCTACTGAGCCAATACCTTGATTTCAGCCTTGTAATATCTTGAGCAGAAAATCTAGCCACACCACGATAGACTTTTGACATGCAGAACTCTTAGTTGCTAAAAGCATTTTGTTTTAAGCGACTACATTTGTGGTAATTTTTTACGCAGCAGTAGAAAATGAGCACCCTGATACAACCTCTGTATCCCATTTTCATCAATGTGGATTAAAACAATCTCTCCTCATAGGATTATTGTGAAGATTAATTAAATAATGTAGTTAATTTTATTACAGTACCAAACACATAGCAAACTGCTGAGTAGGTTTTTCATTATTTCATTATTTTTACTGACACCATTAATAGCGTGTAGTTCAATCCAACCATAATCAATGTTGAGGTACCCAGTGATGCAATGATAAACTCTAAACTGTATGAACATTCCGATAAATATTTGATGAACAAAAAATTAATTCATCTGGAAAGTGGATTTGAGCCTGAATGGAGCAATAAGTTTTACCCGTGGGTAGAAAAATGAATGAAGTGCCTAGAGACTATTCTGTGATTATGTGAAATGGGAATAGTATTTTATGATCTAGTTAGACTCCGTAAGTTAGACTCCATACTCTGGGCAATTAAACTAAAAACTTCAACACAGCTGTATCTATTACACAAGATACTTCAATTAATGTATACTCCATAGTAAAAGAACACTCAATTGTAATGAGAAAAGTTTATTTCTAACATTATACTTATAAGACAGTGTTACAGACTGAATTTTCTTTCCTTGAAATGTGTATGTTGAAGTCTTAACTCCCAGTACTTCAGAATGTCACTGCATTTGGAAATAAGGCCTTTAAAGAGGTGACTAAGTTAAAATGAGGCCTTTAGAGTGGGCCTTTACCCAATCTGTCGTGCTTATAAGAGGGTATAGCTGGGTGCTGTGGCTTATGCCTATGATCCCAGCATTTTGGGAGGCTGAGACAGATAGATCACTTCAGGTTAGGAGTTTGAGACCAGCCTGGCCAAAATGGTGAAACCCTGTCTCTACTAAAAACACAAAAATGAGCTGGGCATGGGCGCACACATGTAATCTCAGCAACTCAGGTGGCTGAGGCAGGAGAATTGCTTCAACCTGTGAGGCAGAGGTTGCAGTGAGCCAGTATCGCACCACTGCACTCCAGCCTGGCACCTGGTGACAGAGCGAGACTCTGTTTCCAAAAAAAAAAAAAAAAAGAGGAGTCTACTGGGATGGGACACAGACCAGAACAGAGGAAAACCATGTGAGGACACAGGGAGAAGGAGGAGGAAAGCCTCAGAAGAAACCATGCCTACGAACACCTTGACCTTGGACTTTTACCCTCCAGAAATAGGAGGAAACAAATGTTTGTTATTTAAGCCACCTAGCCCATGGTACTTTGTCATGGCAGCCCCAGAAAACTAATATAGACAGGAATACAGATCAATTTGAGAGAGTAATAGTTTTATTTGGGAGATTTTTTTTTACCCCCCAAAAAATTAGCTTTCTATTCTAATATATTGTCTTATCAGTCTTTCCCAAGAAGTCCACTTCATAGCACTGGAGCTTCTTGTATTGCAACTTGAATATTCCTGAATAGTAAAAACCTCCTGACAGAAATTTTATGTCTGTTATGTTTAGAGCCACACAACCCCTTGCTGAACATGACCCAGCACAAGAATTCTCAGATTGTTGCAAATATATTCATAATACCTTATTTAAATATATGCATGCATATATTATAGTGGATATTAAAAATGGAACTTGATAGTTATGGATTAAACTAATAGTTTCCATAATTTGTATATAATAGCCACAAAAAATCTGTTTTCCAGTCCATCTGTTGTATGACGAACACAACCTTTACGATCACTTCATTTTGCATTCTGCTACTGAACTACATTTGCCATCTGCTGGCTCACTAAAAAAATTGTCAGTCCTTTTCAGCCATCTTGCATTGTGCTTTAGTCTTGCTATCACTTTAAAATACTTGACAATATGAATATTATATCTTGAATGCCCTTGAATAAATTACTATGCAGGGTCCCAGGCATTTGGCCAGGTTTGAGAGGTTTTACCATATTTCTTGGTAACTGGAAACATATAACTTTGCATACAACTCTTAAACAGACTCCCTGTTGCCCAAGGTCAGTATATTTGTTGGCATGACCAAGGCTGAGAAGGTGCATATCTATTTCAGGCAAACTCCTCCACGTAAGCCTTGAAACAGCAGTGACTTATATAGGGAAGGTGAGGAAGCTGAAGCCCAGGAAAGTAATGGGGCTCAGCCAAAACCTGAGGTAAGAATACAAGGCACAGTTGATGACAGTATATACATTGCTTTGCTTTGCTCTGCAACTTCCCTGTCTACAAACTTAGAGATACAGAGATATTGAATTGAGGTCACATCAGTCTAATGCTGGAAATTTCAGCATTCAGAGCAATAGAAGAGTCTCAAAATAAAAACTGCAGATACCCCAAGGCTTCTGGTCAGTGTAACCCTTTATTTCCTTCAGGAATGTGTGGCTCTATCACAACATACTCATTAAGCCCACACCCTTTGGGGTTAGGCAGCCCTGTATTCAAATCCTCATTCTGTTATTAGCTGATTTTGGATAAGTTACCAGAGCTCTCAGCCCCAACTTCTTTGTAAAACAGGGATGATGCTAGTCCATGCTTCATGGCATTTTTTGAGGGAATAAAGAATCTACTTATAATAAGTGTGAAATTCTGCTGTTTTATAATTACTTTATTATAACTCCTCTTAGTAATAGTTACATGAAAGGTCATATACTCAGAGGATAGGTCTTGTTTGGGCACAATTTTATAAGAGATTTTGTTTACCCTTGGTTTCAGTTTACTGGTTCAAAAGCCAAAGATTTTACCCAGTTCAGATCTTCTGATAAATAGTACAAAGGGAAATTGCCCTTCTGTAGAGCTTATAAAGACAAGAAAGTATTAGTAGAAAATGAACCATTTTATACAATTAAGAATCTGTGATGATCTAATCATCCAACATACCTTAAGCATAGAGAGATGTAGACAGACGCAAGTACGCACCATACGCACCGTCACAGGAACTACAGTTACATAGCATAGTGTAGAGCGGGTTTGCATTTAATCAATTCCTGCTAATTACTTTATTAGAACATTCTCATTCATGAGAAGAGAGGGTATAGTCTAGTTTTTTGTTGGTTTCTGCAATATTCTGATTCATTATTGCAACCTACACTAAAACTCCCGTGTGAGTCACCTACTAACTGTAAAATTAGTCACTTCACAAGTCAGAAATTGCACACTACTGCAGAAAGTCTGTTGTTCCTGGACTTGCACTGTACATATTTCATCAGATTGAATTTGCTGCTTCTAAATAGTTCTCTACTTTCTCTTTCATATGTCATGGAAGCACTGGAATTGGGGAAAGGAAGTGACTCTCTCTCCACCATACTCAAGCTGTGAATTTATTGTCAACAAAGCCTACTACAAAAACACTAGGGAAAAAAAATGCCTACTATGTTTTCCTTGTTGGATTTAGACAGAAAAAAGAATAACTTTGAACCCAGGAAATATTAGCACATGATTTCCATAACCTTTGATTTATGGTGTTGCATATTTTTCAAAGGTTACCTTTGCTCAATATCTGAAGAAACTTAGTTTAAGGATTATCCATTGAGTTCCAGGGCAAGGATTTTACTATTTACCTTTTCTGTGGTTAGCTGCACATCAATTATTCTGTACTTCTTTGTAGAGATTTCATATCTATGTTTTTCTTCAAATAAAAAGTATTCTAAGGCTAATGATTGGGTCCTAGGTGACACTTCGCATTCAGTGTTTTCAAAGAATTAAGTAAGTGATGGGTGAGCTTTCTTGTCCCTCTCCAAAAAAGAAACTATAATACTGATAACTGTCCTTTTAGTCTGACCCAACAAGAACATGGCCAACTACAATAGTCTGAAATCTTGCTTTGCTTACAGTAAACTACTCTTCTGTTGCTTCCCTTTAATATACTCACCTGAACCACTGCGTGATACCAACTCATTCTACTCTGAGCTATATGAGACACTACCTGTATAAGTCTCCAGACTAGGGTAGATAAACAAGAAGGTGGAAACTTTAGTTTTAAAAGTCTAGAGGCCAGTTAAAATAATATCTTGCATTTTTTCATTCTCTACTAAAAACAACATATGCAAGTTAATGTATGATTACACTGGTTTTACCCCTTGTATGAGTTTCCTCTTACGGATGTAACAAATTATCCCAATCTTTTCTGGTCTATAACAACACAAATGTAGATCTTACAGTTCTGGTAGTCAAACATCTGAAATGATTTTCACTGGGCTATAATCAAGATGTTGGCAGGATGCATTCATTTCTGGAAGCTCAGGGAAAACCTGTGTGCTTGCCTTTCCCATCTACTAAGGGCTACCCTCATTCCTTGGCTAATTAGTGCCTTACTTTATCTTTAAACCCAGAAACATAGGGCCAAATTACTCTCACAATACTATCTGCAGTTCTCTTCTATTTTCCCCTGTAAAGTACTTTGTGATTACATTTGGGCCTACCCAAATAATCCTAGATAATTGCTCTATTTTGACATCACCTGATTAGCAATCTTAATTCTACCTGTAACTTTAATTCCCTACTTTCCATGTAACTTATTTATAGGTTCTGAGGATTAGGACATGAACATCTTTGAGAGGGGCAATATTCTGCCTACCATGTCTCTTATGAGTAATTCTCTGAAATTTTAGGTAGTTTTGATAGTCCAATTCTAGGAAGAAGAAAGCACAAAGTGTTTTATTTACAATGAGCAAATGATTTCAAAAAACAGTGCAGGGAAGTCATGCTCCTTTTACAGAGGTCTCTAGATGGAAATGATTGTCAAGAGATGAAGTCAAGTTGTAATTTCATTTTCTCACTGATGATGGATTCAACAGCCTGATCACTCTCAACAGCAATATTAACTAGGAAGACATCACAGTATTTTGAAAATGTTTCCTCAAAGTAACTTTGCAAATTCATTAGGCCAAGGTAAAATTTATTTTTCTTAAGAAAGTGACAGCAAGATTTTTTGTGACTTGCTTGTGAACAATAGCTTACCAAGGCTTATTATTGATAACTTCTTTCAAGAAAAAAATGGTAACATCCTTTCACAGATGTTTGGTTTCAGGTAAATAGACAAAAAAGTACAGTTTGAGTAAGGCTCTGCCAACACGTTAGAAGAGCATTTAATGTACATTAAAATCACTACAGTTTACCTGAACTATCACATATCTTATGGCATAAAACCTACTGGCAAATACTGAAATTTCTAGAAGAAAGCAGAAGGTATATAACATTTTAAAACCTAACTTATTGGAAAATTTTAATTTTGAAAATAAAAAAGAAATTGCAAATTATATTATAATACTAAGGATTAAAATTCTAATTCAAACCAGAAGCACATGAAATTCAAATATGACTCTACTAATGACTCTCTATGCATATGCATAAAGTGTTTTCAGAAAAACTTCATGATATAAAGAGAAATTTACAAGAATTCAAAATTAAACATACCCTTGAATATTTACCAACTTCCACCCTGAAGGAATACAATCTAGCTAATGAATTTGTGTTAGTAGTTTGACACTTACTAATACTCCAAAAGTAAAATTAGTAATCTTGCTCTCTTATTCTGATCTCGTTCTACAATTTGAAACATATAAAGGAAATATTGCAATGATCTATACTAGAATACTTTCCATATTAAAGTAAAACTTACAGATGAGTAGATGGCATTTTTTAAGAAACTTATTTGTACCGTTATCATATCTATAATGTATGAAGTGATAGTACCAATCTCATTTCCTCCTCAAAACACCTGCTTTATCCATGCCTTATATTTGCCCAAAATAAATATATGTCTTTGAATTCAGTATTGTCTTTTAGGGATTATCCTTTGGTAAATTTCAAGTATTCCTGAGATTGTTATTATTTGTCTTACGATTATATCATAATGATGACAATAAAAAAATAATAATTAAAATTTACTGGCTAAGTGGTAGTATATTAGTGATGGAAGTGTGTCATCAGATCCTCTCCACAACCCCATGAGACAGATTTGCTTAAGTTTCTTGGTTGCAAGCAAGAGAAGTCAAAATGAGTGGTGTAAGTGTGAAAGCAATGTCCACAGAAATCACTTTAAGAAGAGCTCAGTTAAAATTACTGAGTAAAACCTTTAAAAACATGCTCATATTATTTAGCTGATTGGAAGCAACAATAAAGAACAAATCTATAGATAATTAATCATCAGGAGCCAATGTTGATGGCAGAACTTATGGTTTTCCCTAATTACAAAAAGATTGTTTGAGAAGGGACATAAATAACAGGTAACAAAGACTAGAGTCCAAGAAAGGTAGGAGATAGAAGAGAATGAAGAGAATGGCTTCTCACTTGCAAAAACCCAGAACTACTGAAGAGTCATGCATTGAAGGAATGCTGCATCCTCTGAAATGTATTTTTTTCTGGTAGGAAAACAAACCCACTTTACAAATGTAGACAAAATTGTTGCCTTTGCTAGTGGAGATAAGAGGTAAAGAAGAAAAATCTTCCATAAGAATCCTAAACCCTAGCCTCTGATCAACCAATCAGCACTCAAATTTAAGTTACATGTGCAGCATAAAAACAAAATAAAAACACTCAAAATTTGTATTTAGATGTGGGATAAGAGAAGATCAAAGATAACAGGTCCATAAGACAATATAGACCTGTAGCAAAATAGCATATTGCTAGAAATAAGATCATGGCTTATCAACAAAAGGTTCAATGCACCAGAAGTTTACTCCATTATACAGCTTTGAATTTTTTAAAGCAAAACTTGAAAAGACTCCAAGGAGAAACTGACAAGTACACCATTACATTGGGACATTTTAAACATATTATATAGTGTCAGTAAATCAGGAGGAATAGTATTTGTAAAATACAGAAAAATATAAATGTCTTCAACAAAAAATATAATACTGAAAAGACAAGAACAATACAACAATATTACATATGAAATTTACTAGATACAAGTAGAATGGGACACAGAAGAAAATTAGTATCTTTAATGCATTTTTTTAAAGGAAGAAAAGTAGAATATAAATGTACAAAGAATAAAGTTTTAAGAAGTTAGAAAATGGACAGTAGGATAAATCGAAAACCAATCAAAGTAAATCATAAAGTAATGAAGTTAAAAGCATAATCTAAAAGTAACAACAAAATTTAAAGAAAATTATGTCAAATAACTAATAAAATTAATAAATTTATTGTAACATTTATAAAGAAAGAAAAGGTGAGAAATCATAAACATTAGAAATGAAAAACAAAATGGTATTAGGATTATCTATAGAAGCAGAACAAATAGGACATATAAATACGTGTAGATATAAATGTATAGCTGTATAAGAGAAGACAGATTATGGGAATTAGCTCAAATGATTATTGAGGGTGAGAAGTCCCATGACTCGCCATCTGCAAGCTGAAGAACCACAGGACTTCGTGGTGTAATTCAGTGTGAGTCTAAAGGCCTGGGAGCCAGGGGATCTGCTGCTGTAAGTCTCAAAGTGTGAAAACTCAAGAGCCTGGAGTTCTCATGTCCAAAGGCAGGAAAATATGAATGTCTCAGCTCCAGGAAGGACAAAGAATTCACTTTCCTCTGCCTTTCTGTCCTCAGTGGATTGGATGGTGCCCACCTATACTGGGTGAGGGCAGATTTCCTTACTCAGTCCATTGATTCAGATGATCTCTTCTGAAAACATCCTCACAGACATATCCAGAAACAATGTGTTGCCAGCTTTCTTGGTATCCATTAACCCAGTACTTCTGGCACTTAAAGATAACGATTACAGGGACTAAATGGAGTTGTGGCAGAGATTATTCACAAAGTTACAACTGACATCACTAATAAATTTGAATTGTTTTTAATTGACAAATTCCTAGAAAAAAATCTGAATTGTTAAAATCCAAGAATTAGAAAACTATTTGTAACCCTAGAACCAGTAAAGATACTAAATTATCTTGATCTTTAAAAACTTTCCACAAAAAAAAAATTAGTTACAGAAGTTTCAACAGTTAGGATCTACCATATATGCAAGGTAAATATAAGTGAAAAAGAACAGAGAAAGAGGAAATATTTCTAAACTCATTTTACAAGGTTAGCATGCTAGAAACCTTATATAATTAAAATATTTTAAAAATATGTATCAAGTTTAAGAATATTGATGCTAAACCTCAAGATGAAATACTAGGCAACTGAGTTCAGCAATGAATAAAAAGGGTACTAAACATGTCATTACTAAGACATATTTAGTCCAAAAATCCAAAATTGGTTTACCTTTATAATTCATAATATCTTTAAATAATAAAAACTGTATGATTCCTTCAAAATGTGCAAGAAAAATATTAGTTATTTAATGTGAGTTTAAAAAAATATATACAAATACAGTGTCTCACCAGGCTAACAACAACAACAAAAAAATAGAACAGACAAAACTTCTAATATCAGAAATGAAGGAAGGGCATCACTAAAGACCTCATATGCATTAAAATGATATGTCAATGCTATAAACAACTCTATGCCTCAAATTTGATAATTTAGGCAAAGTGAACCAATTCCTTGCAAGACAAAATCCACTAAAACAAATGGACAAATAGACAATCGAAATAGGCATATAACAATGAAATAAATTGAATTAATAGCACCAGTCCTGAATGAGTTCACTACTAATTCTAGCATACATTTAAGGAATAAATTGTACTAATTCTCTACAATCACTTTCAGATGACAGAAGATGAGGGAATACTTCTTAACATTCTATGAGGCCAACTATCAGATCATCAAAACCAGGTGAAGACATTACAATAAATTATACACTAATATATCTCATGAACATATATGCAAAAACCCTCAACAAAATATTAGCAGAATCAATCCAACATTGTATAAAAAAAATGTACACTATGACAAAATGGGATTTATGTCAGATTTCAAGGCTGGTTTGACTTTTGAAAATCAGTTTGCATAACATATCACATCAAGAGGTTAAAGAAGAAAAACCATACAATACCTTAATAGATACAAAATAAGCATTTGACCAAATCCAATGCTGATTCATGATACAAACCAGGAATAAAGTAGAACTTTCTCAACTTAATAAACAACTAGAAAAGATCTACAACTATCATATTTAATGTCTAGAAAATCAAACTTTTCTCAGGATATGAAAGAAGACAGAATGTCTGCTCTCACTACTCCTTTTCAACATCATACTAGAAGCCCTAGCTGATGGAGTAAGACCAGAAGAGAAAATCAAATTTTTTTTTTTAGTAACTTTCTATTTTATTTTTGGCCATTTTTATATCTTTTTTTATTGCATTTTAGGTTTGGGGGTACATGTCAAGAACATGCAAGATTGTTGCATAGGTACACACATGGCAGTGTGGTTTGCTGCCTTCCTTCCCCTCCCCTGTATCTGTCATTTCTCCCCATGCTATCTCTTCCCCACTCCCCACCCCCTGTCCCTCCCCCATTTCCCCCCAACGGACCCCAGTGTGTAGTGCTCCCCTCCCTGTGTCCATGTGTTCTCATTGTTCAACACCTGCCTATGAGTGAGAACATGCAGTGCTTGATTTTCTGCTCTTGTGTCAGTTTGCTGAGAATGATGTTTCCAGGTTCATTCATGTCCCTACAAAGGACACGAAAAAATTTTATGGCCTTGGAACCAGCAAAGATATTAAATTATTTTCTTGATATTTAAGGGAAAAAATAAATAAAACTGTTTTGTTTGCAGATGACATAATCATCTTGTAGAAAATCCTCTAAGATCAATAACAACAAAAATTCCTGGAATTAATAACAAATTATAGCAAGGTTGAAGATACAAAGTTAACATACAAAAGTCAATTATTTTTCTATATATCAGTATTGAACAGGTAGAACTAGATATTTAAAACACAATATCCTTTCAATCAGCACTGCAGAAAATGAAATACTGGCAGGGCACAGTGGCTCATGCCTGTAATCCCAGCACTTAGGAAGGCTGAGGCAGGTGGATCATGAGGTCAAGAGATGGAGACTATCCTGGCCAACATGGCGAAACCCTGTCTCTACTAAAAATACAAAAATTAGTTGCACATGGTGGTGCATGCCTGTAGTCCCAGCTACTCGAGAGGCTGAGGTAGGAGAATCACTTGAAACATGGGAGGAGGAGGTTGCAGTGAGCTGATATCTTGCCACTGCACTCCAGCCCAGTGACAGAGCAAGATTCCATCAGAAAGAAAGAAAGAAAGAAAGAAAGAAAGAAAGAAAGAAAGAAAGAAAGAAAGAAAGAAAGAAAGAAAGAAAAGAAGAGAAGAGAAGAGAAGAGAAGAGAAGAGAAGAGAAGAGAAGAGAAGAGAAGAGAAGAGAAGAGAAGAGAAGAAAGAAAAGAAGAGAAATACTTAGGTATACATATGGAAAACTACGAAACTCTGATAAAAGAAATCAAAGAACTAAATAAATGAAGAGGTATTTCATGTCCATGGATAAGATGAGTCAATATTGCAATGATGTTCATTCTTACCAACTTGACCTACAGATTTAATGCAATCCCAGTCAATATCCCAGCAAGTTATATTATAGACATCAGCAAACTGCTTCTAAAGTGTATATGGAAAGGCAAAAACCCCAGAATAGCCAACACAATGTTAAAGAAGAACAAAGTTGGAAAAGCAACACTACTTTAATATTTAATAGAAAAGTACAGCGATAAAGACAGCATAGTAGTGGTAAAAGAATAAACGAACTGCTCAATGGAATAAAGTAAAGGGCCCAGATACAGACCCACATAAATATAATCAAATTATCTTTAACAAATAAACAAAGGCAATATAACTTTTAAAAAATTATCTTTTCAACAAATGGTGCTTAATGAAATAGAAATCCAAATGCAAAGAAATGAATATAGACTTAAACACTCTCTAAAAAATTAATTGAAAATGATCAGAGACCTAAATATAAAACCTTTCATAAGATAACATAGGAGAAAATCTACATGGCCTTGGGCTTGTAGATAACTGTTTAGATACAACATCACTGGATGATTCAGGAAAGAAAGAAATAGTAAGTCGAACTTCATCAAAACTAAAAATTTATGCCCTGCAAAAGATTATGTCAAGAGCTTAAACAGATAAGCCACCAACTTGGAGAAGATGTTTGCAAAAGACATATCTGATAAAGGACTGCTATTCAAAACAGACAAGTCTGAAAACTCAGCAGTAAGAAAACAACCTCATTTTAAAAATGGGTCAAATACATTAACAGACACTTCATCAAAGATGTACAGATAACAAAGAAGCATATGAAAAGATGCTTCACATCATGTATCAGGGAAAGGCAAACTAACAACCAGACACCACTACACATCTATTAGAATTTCCAAAATCCAGGACACTGACAACACCAAATGCTGGCAAGCATATGGAGCAACAGAAATTCTCATTTATTAGTGCTATGAATGCAAAGCAGTATAGCCACTTTGGAAAATAGTTTGAAAGTTCCTTACAAAACTAAACATACTGGTATCATATGTTCCAGCACTCACATTTCTTGGCATTTACCCAAAGAAATTGAACACTTATATCCACACAAAACCTACACACAGATGTTTACAGAAGCAAGTAAGATGTCCTTCTGTAAGTGAAAAGATAAATTGTGGTACATACAGATGACGGAATATATTCAGCACTGAAATGAAATGAGGTATGAAGTCATGAAAAGATATGGAGGAGACTTGACTACATATTACTAACTGAAAGACGCCAACCTGAAAAGGTGGCATACTGTGTGATTCCAACTCTATGACATGATGAAAAAGGCAAAATGACAGAAAAAGTAAAATGATCAGTGGTTGCTAGAGGTTGGACATAGAGATGAGGGAATAAATGAAGCACAGAGGATTTTTAGGGCAGTAAAATTGATCCATATACACATTACTTGCACATACATTAATTGAAGATACATGCCAAAATAGATTGGTCCAAGCCTAAAGAACGTACAACACCATGACTGAACCCTGATGTAAACTATGGGTTTGGGTGATAATGGTATTGCAATGTAAGTTTATCACCTTTAACAAATGTGCCACTATAGTAGAGGACGTTGATAATGAGGAAAGTAGTGAGACAGGGGGTATAGGAAATCATTGTACCTTCTGCTCAATTTTGCTGTGAATCTAAAACTGCTCTTCAAAAATAACATTTGTTTAAAAATATTTTTTAAAAACACCTGAAAACTAAAAGAAACTAAAATTTAATTTAAAAAACTATTTTATGGCCCTGAAGCCAGTGAAGACATCACATTATACATTATTATCTTGACCTTTAAGGGAAGGAAGAAAAAACAGTTTTTGTTTGCAGATGACATGAAATCATCCTTGTAGAAACTTCCTCAACCTGTTAGAGACTATGTAAAGAATAAAACAAATAAACTCTAACAAACATTTCAACTATTTATAAACAATTAATGCATATCTTTAATCTGAAACAGGACAAGGGTGCCAACTATCACCACTTCATTCAGCACTACTCACAACACACAGTCATGAGAGCAAGGGGCAGTGAACTCATAAGAAGTAAGAGGAAGGCCCAAGAGAAAAGCCACAGTCTTTGAAGTCGGTAAATCCAACACACACTGAAGTAAATTCTACAAAGACAAGTAAACCAGGAAAGAAGCAGGGAGACATTTTAGAGGTATAAAAGAAAGAAAAGAAGAAAGGAAAGAGAAAGAAAAGAGGCAAAAGGTTTTAAAAAGAAACATACTGTGAGCTGATATAAGTGTCTTCACAGAAAAAAAATCTAATTTATATATTGAAAAATTATTAGAATAAAAAATGTTAATAAAGATTTGAAAAGTGATGTTCTGTCTTTTCAACAAATGGTGCTGGGAAAACTGGGTATCTACATGCAAAAGAATGAAGTTGCACCTTCACCTAAGATAATATACAAAAATTAACTAAAAATGGTTCCAAAGACAGAAATCAAACAGCAAAAACTTTAAAACTCTTAGAAGAAAATATTAGAATAAATCTTCATCACATTAGATTTGTAATGATTTTATCACATCACACCAAAAGCATAGGCAATGAAATTAAAAATAAATAAATTGCACTACACCAAAATTAAACCTGTGCATCAAAGGACTCAATGAATAAAATGTAAAGGCAACCCATGGAGTTGGAGAACATACTTACAAACCACATATCTGTTAAACAGTTAATATCCCTAATATATAAACAAACTCCTACAGTTCAACAGCAAAAATAGTTTAAAGTAAAAATTTAAATAGACATTTCTCCAAAGAAGATATATAAGTGGCCAATAAACATATGAAAAGATGCTCAACATAGTTAGTCATTAGGGAAGTGAATATCAAAAACACAATGAGATACCACTACCCACATATCAGTATGGCTATAACTTCTTTAAAAATGCTAATAATGTACATAAATAGAAACCCTTGTGCATTGTTAGGAGGAATATAAAATGGCATAAGCTGCTATGGAGAACAGTTTGGTGGTTTCTCAACAAGATAAGCATAAATCTGTAATATGACCCAGAAACTCCACTCCTTAGTGGAATATATAACAAAGAGCATACCAAGGAGTGGAATTGCTGGGCAATACTATAGATCTGTACTTAACTTACTGAAATTGAAAGTGGAGACACAAACAGATAGTTGTACACCAATGTACATAGCAGCATTATTCACAAGAGCCAAAAGGTATATACAATCTTAGTGTTCACTAACATAATTAAACAAAAAATTCCATTATATGCAGTAAATGGAATATTATTCATGTATAAAAAGAAATTAAGGAAGTCATAGCCAGAGCAATCAGGCAAGAGAAACAAAAGGCATCTAAGTAGAAAAAAAAAAAAAGAAATCAAATTATCTTTCTTCACTAATGATATGATCCTATACTTAGAAAACCCTAAAAACTCCACAACAAAAGGCTCTAGAATGAATACATGACTTTGGTGATGTTTCTGAATACAAACCCAATGTACAAAAATTAGTAGCATTTCTAAACACTGATAATGTCCAGGCTGAGAGTCAAATCAAGAATACAATTCCATTTACAATAGCCACAAATAAAATGAAATACCTAGGGAAACTGCTAACCAAGAAGTTGAAAGATCTCTACAAGGAGAACTACAAAACAATGCTGAAAGACATCAGAGATTACATAAATGAATGGAAAACCATCCACAGGAACAGAAAACCAAACACCACAAGTTCTCACTTATAAGTGGGAGCAAAATATTGAGCACCAACAGACATAAATATGGGAGCAATAGACACTCTGAACTATTAGAAAGGGGAGGGAGGGAGTAGAGAATCATAAGTCAAAAACTACCTATTGGGTACAATGCCCACTACTTGTGTGCCATATACCCATGTAACAAACCTGAATATGTACCCTATGTATCTAAAAGTTGAAAAGAACAAAATGAAATTTTGACACAGGCAATGACAGGGATATACCTTGAAATATTATGCTAAGTGAATTTAGCCAGGCACAGAAGGACAAATATTACATGATCCCATTTATATGAGATACTGAGAATAGGCAAATTCCTAGAGAGAGAACATAGAACAGAATTATGAGGGGCAGTGAAGAAGAAGGAATGGAGAGTTATTTTTAACAACTACAGAGTTTATGTTGGAGTTACTGAAAAAGTTTTGCATACAGATGGTGGCAATTGTTATGCAACACCATGGATGCACTTAATGTCACTGAATTATATACACTTACAAATAGTTAAAATATTAAATACTCTGCTATGTATATTTTACCACAATAAAAATTATATTTTATGCCATAAAAGAACTATTACAATATTAAATTAAAATATCCATTTTACTAGCAAAGAAAAAGAAAACAAATATCTGGAATTAAAAGCATATATAGAGAGAAATTTTATAGAAATGGTAAGACTTTATTGAAAAACAGTAAGGAACACAAAATGCATACCACATTCATAGATGGGATGATCCAAATTACAAATTAATTTTCCCTAAATTATTTATAAACTCAGTATAGTCCCAATCATAACCACAAAGGGATCTTCCATGGAACTTGGTAATTTTTAATCTATTTAAGCAAACGCCCAAGACACAAAAGTAACCTCCAGTGATATTAAGAATTGTTAAAAAAAAAATCTATTGTTAGTAAAACAATGTAATATTGGCACAGCAAAAGATAAACAGATCAATGAAACAGAATGAAAAACTCAGAACCAGGACAAGTAGTTGTCTACAGGGAATAAAAATGAAAGAAAACCTCTAGCTTATGCTACACACACTCACACACACACACACAGATTTCAGATGGATCGTGGTCTTAAATATGTAAGAAAAACATACTTAAATAAGCTCTTGACTTTAGAGTAAGGAAAGATTTCTTCAACAAAACATGTTTATAACTTAACCCATGAAAGAAAATCTTGGCTTGTAGCTCCCAAAATCCCCACCCATGTAATGGGAGAGACCTATTAGAAGGTAATTGAATAATGGAAGTGGTTTTTTCCCATGCTGTACTCAAGGTAGTAAATAAGTCTCATGAGACCTGATTTTATAAATGGGAGATTCCCTGCACATGCTGTCTTCCTCCTGCCCTGTAAGACATGCCTTTGCTCCTCCTTTGCTTTCCACCAAGATTGCAAGGCCTCCCCAGCCATGTGGAACTGTGCAACCATTAAACGTTTTTCTTTATAAATTACCCAGTCTTGGGTATGTCTTATTAGCAGCATAAGAACAGATTAATACATGGACAAACGAGAACTCTTGTTTTAAAAATGATCATAACTTAGTAAATTTGAACATACACACATCTTCTATGATCCAGAAAATTTTACTCCTACATATATTACTTTCAGGAAATCTGCATAGGGCCTTAAGAGATATAATTTATAAGAATATTTATACCAGCATCATCTGTAATAGTAAAAAACTGCAAAAAACAAAAGCAGAGACAAGCACAAGTGCTGTAGTTTCACAATAGAATGACAACATGCAGAGGGTATTAACTGGAGCTAAACATTGGAAGTGGGTAGGAGGTTTTTAGAAATACCCATGACTAGGCGCTACCCCAAGAGACAAGAATTTCATTGGTATTTGGTAGAAGCCAGGCATTAATAATTTTGAAAATCTTCCCAGCTGAGTCAAATGTGCATTGATGTTGATTAACCACTGTTGCGTAACATTGTAAATGAAATAAAACTACGCAGTCATGAAGGAGTCTCAAAAAAACACAACTGAGAAAAGAAAATCACTGAAAAATACATAGAAAGATTTCATTTGTGTTAATCAAAAGAAAATGAAAGAACTCCACAATGTATTGTTTACAGCTATGCATATATGTAACAAAACTTCAAAAAAGGCAAAACAATTATTAATATAAATATCAAAGAGTGCTTATAATCTTGTGAGGAGAAAGATTATGTAAGTAGGAAAGAATATACAAAGAAATGCATTTTAAAAGCATTTTAAATTTTAAATGCATTCTTTTTGGCACAAAAGTGGCATTTTAAAATTTTATTTAGTTTTGTAATTGACACATTGTAATTGTACATATTTATGGGGTATAATTTAGTGTTTGAATACACATACGTGTTATAAAATGATCAGATCACAGTACTTGGCATGACCATCCTCTCATGTATTTACCATTTATTTGAGGTAAGGATGTTCAAAAGTTTCTCTTCTATTTTATAATACATGATATCTTGCTTAATGTCTTACTTCTGAAGATAGTGGTTAAACTTAGGGATATGTGTGAATGCCTAAATTATGTTTCTAGATATGACTTAGCATATATAATTGCTTTAAGTTATTTGTAAGGTTAACAAAAACATAATGAGAAGCTCCTAGAGTCAGTTTTGACACTGAAGAACCAGATTTGAAAAACTAGCAGAAACTCTGGAAGTCTTGTCCACTGAGAACACATGGGACCGGACGCTGAACGTTGCTCAGTAATCACTGCCAGGATAAGGCTCCACTGACCATGCAGTTTTGTATCTTTCTGTCACTCCTTATTAAGTGCATAACACACACACACACACACACACACACAGAGAGAGAGAGAGAGAGAGAGAGAGAGAGAGAGAAATCTTCTGACATGCTTACTGTACTGGTTACCAGTAGACTGGAAAAACAAATGTCTTTTTAGCTTCAGCAGTGGGAACTGGGTCCTGCCAACATCCCCCAGGCCATCAGGCAACCCTGTTTGACAGAGAGGCTTACTGAAACTTCAAATGGCTAAGGAATTTGTCTAGTGAATGACAGAATTCAGATTATTTACCCAAGAAGTCACCACATTTCCTCACTTGTTTCTGTGTTTCCTGACAAGAGGATCATTTGTTAAACCTAGGGGTAGAAGCCAAAGAAGAAAGGAAGGCTTGTTTGGTTTTGCTTTGTCATGAAAAAAAAAAAAAAAAAAAAAAAAACAAAAAAACAAAACAAAAAAAACACCTTTTTATTAGAGCAGAAGACCTGTTTCTTTAAGGAGCAACTTCTCCTATACTCACATCTTAAACCACCTCCCACACACAAATACATGCACATACAGGTGCATGCACACATTTATTTATAGGATTTAGTCCATTGATGGTTTTTATCTTTTCTCTGCCACCATACAGACATTGCCTTTGGGATACTATTATGTGAAAACAGCAGTATCTTATTTACAATGCTCTTTCATAGGTATACATTTGAAATTTAGCAGTTCTAGAAAACAGAACCCTTTGTATTCTGTGTTATGCAGCGTAATATGCATGTATATACATAAATTTGTGTGTGTAATTACATATATTTATATACACATGTTATTGGCTCACATTACTGGGCACAAAGTGGTCACTAGTAATTTCTATGGGAGTGTTACCGTGGTGATGGCAGTGAGGTTGTCTAGTAAGTATTGTGAGGCTGTAAAAATTGTGTTTTCCAGCCAGGCGCAGTGACTCACACCTGTTATCCCAGCACTTTGGGAGGCCAAGATGGGTGGATCACAATGTCAGGAGATTGAGACCATCCTGGCCAACATGGTGAAATCCTGTCTTTACTAAAATACAAAAAATAAAAAATAAAAAACAAAAAAGCGAGGCATGGTGGCATGTACCTGTAGTTCCAGTTACTAAGGAGGCTGAAGAAGGGGAACTGCTTGAACACAGGAGGCAGAGATTGCCGTGAGCCAAGATCACACCACTGCATTCCAGCCTGGCGACAGTGCTAGACTCGATCTCAAAAAAAAAAAAAAAACCTTTTGTTTTCCTCTATGTGAACATGTACACGGGAATACTGGTCCCAGAGAAGAGGCAGAATGAGCACACGCTTGAGTTAGGGAATGGCAGCAACCCATAGCCTCGGCCTGACTTTTTCTGAGTGCCAGGAAGGCAGCCAAAGCCTTGCATGGAAATCAGTTGCTAAAGTCTCATGAAATTCAAAGTACTGCAGAAAAATTCATAAGCAAAGAGTAATACTCTATAAAAAGGAACCCAAATCATGACACCAGCATGTTTAGTGCAAACATTTTAGTGAGATAAGAACAATGTGGGCCACACAAAAAAAGCATGTTAATGGTCTGTTTTTATCCCCCATGAGCACAGGAACAAATGCTCATCATGCAATCCCCAGAAAGGAGAACCTGAAGCAGGTCCTTAGAACTGACCACACAGCTTCCGTGTTCCGTTGTGCATAAATATGGGTGATAGGGGTACAGCATTCAATGAGAGAGTGAAAAAGGCATTACACACCACAGGAGCAGTCTCTTGAAGTGGACTTATTCTATTTAATTAGACAAAGAAATAATAAATAGACCCTTCTGATGAGTGTCAATTTAACATCTCTCCACTTAGACTCTGCAACAAATAACCTTTGCAGTCATATAAAATGATAACAGCTAAAACCAAAACGGATCCTTATTTATGACAATTTCAGAAAGAAAAATTACACAATATTGGAGTTGTAGACACAAGTAAATAAATCCCATTTGAAGCTAAAGTCCCTGGAAATATTTTCAAAATAAATGGAAAAATCAATATGTTAAAAATATTTTCTAAAGAAAGTACTGCAACAACCAGTTACAAGTATATTTATTAGTTTTTCATCTTTAAAAATTAAAACTTGAGGTAATTTTCTACATAGATATACATCTATAGCAAACTGAAATATATATAGATCTGAATGTATATTGTACCATTTTGAGAGGATTCTGGAAGACTTTATTTGGATAAAAGGATGTCTCCAGTTAAAAGTGCTATTCAGAAATCATTGCACGTTTCTTTAAATTAAAAAATATAATTGAAATAAAAACCAGACCATATTCACCGAGTTCACTTCTGCTTTCCCCAAACATAAATGTGTAAATCTCATTAAATATAACTTTTACATAAAAAAACAAAATTCAGTGTGACTTTGTAAGGTTTTAAAAATATAATGCTTGTGAGTCTTCCTCACAAATATGTTTGACTTTCACTGAATTGGTGAAGAGCTTAAGGAGAGAACTCACCCTACCACGTATCTAATTATTTTCAGCAGTCCTGCAGGTGTGTGGCCCAGAGAACTCACAGCACAGAGGCAGAAAATGAAGTTACACAGACTTGTTCCATCTCACCTGTGCACTGTAGTGAAACACACCTAGCTGTGTCCCTTCTGGACCTTTATAAAGTTGAGTTGTCTGCTACCTGATATGAAAGTCAGCATTTGCTATTACTCTAGAGTATAAGCCCAGCCTTGTTGAAAGTCAAGAGTTAGCCAGTGTCTTATTCATCTATTTCCTAAAAAGCTAGTTGGGTAAGGTAAGGCTGAGTGGGTGAGTGCAGGAATGGATAGATGAATCAAATTAGGATATTTCATTCCTTCCTAGCAGAGAATAAAAGAGCTGACTATATTATATAACTCTGAAAATTTTGTGCAGTCAGTTTAAAATTACCTAAGAGACTGCAGCTTTTACATTACATTTTATATGTAAATATATGCCAAAAGAGGAAGCAGTGACAGAAAGGTGAGATTAGAAGACCCACAGGGTAACCATGGGACACTGAGTACAGGGAACACGGGAGACAGTAGACTGATAGGCGAGAAATCAGGTCACAGAACCTGGGGCTGAGGAGCTACCTCTCGCCAGTGTGTTCTAATCAATAGCGTGGTCTATCATAAGCATCTGTTACCAAGACTACTTAACATTTGTGACTGACCGACATATTTAAATTGAAGGCAGACTGCAGTGAATCCCTAAAATCTCTTTAATGGACAGTGCATTTGGTTTCCCTGTCTTGAAGAAAAGAAATATGGATCTACTAAAAATTGCCAATAAGGGGATTGTTCCTCGAAAATGCATGTGTCATGGGCACTCCGTGGAGGAAAATGTTGGGAACCACTGCTGTGCACAACCTATACTCTCCAGGGCCTTGTGAACTGCTGGCTTATCCTGACACATAACTCCAGAGAACTGAATTCATGTAGAACTCTACATAGGTTAACTGGCTATATCAGCCACAACACAAACATATGCTGAATTTAGGTTACCACATGCATGGCCATATAATCCTCCAAAATGCATTTCATATGTCAATTCTGGGTGGGAAAGGGGGTATGGGAAGACAGAAGTGAGGTGTCTAAGAAGACAGAAATGTGGAAAGAATAAAAGGCAAAGGATCTTAAGGTGATCCAAAGTGAGGCTCAATAGCATAAAAGGAATGAGGAGAAATAGCACATGAACCTATTAGTGTAAGTCTCTATTAGAGCCTCATGGTACGCTTGATGTCATGTGCTATAAGAAAATTTGGTTAAAGTAAAACTGAAGGTGCCTCTCCATAGAAATTGCAGATTTGGGACAGACATGAAAGATGGGAAAACTACGGGACCCAAAGTCTGTCCCATCTAGGGATTTCACATCTTTGGGAAAGCAAAACTCCGTTATCATTACACAAAAAATGTGAATCTTCAGAAACATCCATGAATGCCTATGAAGACAGGATGGGAGATTATAGGTAGGGCACTCTTCCAGGAAAAAGAGGGTGACAGGGCTAAGAAGGAAAGTATGGTACAATTAAAAAGTCGGGTGTTATGAGGGAAGGATGCTAAACCAGGCAATGAGAATCTTAAGACTCTCCCTGCCTCCATGTCCCATGGAGCTGTTAATGACTTGGTGGGTTATCTGTGCTTGACTTGGCGGTTGTGAAAAAGGAAACTGGAGAGAACAGCAATTAATCAAAATAAAGTACACTTGAGTGGTACAGTTTAAGGCATGGTGGCCCCGGGACAAATTTAAATGTACAGAATTCTTTTCAATTTGAGAGCTCCAGGCGGACTATTACCAACCTTCATTATACTTTCATTTACTTTCTTCTCTTACAATTGTTTTTGTTGTTGTTCTCATCAAAGATCCAATTTCTCTGTATTCATTCTAATTCCTCTTTTTGTTACCATTTCTCTCTATCAATCTCTCTATCAAGAGGTTTTAAGGTTTAGCAGCTATCTCCTTATATCAGTTTTCTATGTCAGTTTTTGGAGTGAAAAGGCAGACAGAAGAGAACCGTAATAACATGAGATTGACTCACAGCTGAATCTTGAAATGGTCTGCTTGAACACTGGCCACTTTTGTCATCATTGAAAGGTCACAAAAAGAGAAACACATTTTAATTTATTACGAGGGGAAAAGCCTGCTGGCACTGACTCATTCTAAAAAGCTGTATCTGTCCAGCAGACAAGGAGCTTGGCAAAAACAGAGGGTCGAGAGATGAGGTCAGATTCAAGATCAGAAAGGATTCTTAGTTGTAAATACGTTTCTCACTAGTTACACTAGTAGACAGAAATTTATTAAACAATATAGGCAGCACACAGACCTTCCAGGAGAATGAAGAACCACCTTTGGACACTGTACAGCCACGTAGCATGCTTAAGTCCCACTGCCAGATGGCTGCAGTCAAATCTGGTGACTGCCATCAGGCAGGGACACTCGAGCCTGCATTGTTGATGCTGGGTGGGAAACCTCTGCAGGACCACTCCAATGGCTGTCATGAAAAGAGAGTGTCTGCCATATGGATTTCTACTTTTTTGGCTCACTCTCTTGTAAAATGAAATTTTGGTCAGATGCCTGTGGATGGAGCTGAGGTCATGCGCTAAGCTCCAAGGAAAGGAAAGGGAAAAGGAAGTGGGAAAATGAATTCCTAATTCATACCTGGAGGACATGGGACTCATAAGATGGAAAATTCTCATGTATGAGAAACATTCAAGAGGTGCTAGGTATCTAAAACTATATACTAAATGTCCACTATAGTAGAAAAGCTTTCAATAGATGACTCGAGGTCTTTAAATACTAAGAAAAAAATATCAAAGGGTATATCAAATTTCTGTATTTACCATCACTGATTGGTTTCTCTGAGAGGGCAGTGTGCATATTGTTATGTTATGATTTTATATAGATAGAGAGAGAGAGAGAGGGAAAGTTTTCATTCCATGGTTCCAGTTCCTGGCTTACAACTCCCAGAGCCATTGGTACAGTGGGTGCTTTAGGCCTCAGGAACAGGCCCCAGGAACCAGAATCCCTCGCACTCACCCCGCTTCTGTTCCTCTTTCTCCTGCCCACCTTCTTTAATCTGATTGTGGATCAACAGACCTTCATCCCAGAAAGAGTTCTACTCCATACCCTAGAGAAAGGAAAGCTTCACAGAGAGGCCAAGAAAGGCCTGAACAGATGGGCCTTGCTGAGTTTAGATCATGTGATTTTTGTCTAATCACATTTTTACATGGTTATCAATTGAGCCTATGTAAAGATGCCTCCATTAAAAATAAAGAGAGAGAGAGAGAGAACAGTGTCAGAGAACTTTCAGATAGCTAAACCTGTGGACCTCCCCAGAGGGTGGTGCACCCAAGGAGGGCAAGCAAGCTCCGCTCCCCTTTCCACATACCTTACCTTATGCATCTCTTCATCTGTATCCTTTGTGGCATCCTTTATAATAAACCAGTAAACATGTTTCCCTGGGTTCTGTGAGCCATCCCAGCAAAGTAATTGAACCCAAAGAGAGGGTCGTGGGAACTCCAGCTTGAAGCTGGTTAGTCAGAAGTTCTAGAGGTCCATACTCCCTACTGAAGGTAGGGGAACAGTCTTCAACACAGTGCTGTCAGCCTGTGGGATCTGACACTACCGCCAGGCAGATAGTGCCAACATTAAATTGGAGGACACCCAGCTGGTGGTGTCCACTGCTGGGTATGTTGGGGAAAAAAAAACACACACACACACCTTTGATTAGAGAAGTCTTCTTGTGTGTTGATGATTGTTATGGTGGTGTGAGAGCAGAGGAAAAACAGTTTGAGAGAGCTTTTCCTAAACACATATGCATGACGATGTATGCATATATTCTAGTACCCAGTAAAAACCAAACTGGTCATTTCAGAACGCTTGCTTCTTTTAAAGCTATAACTAGGATTGCAGATCCTCTGATTCAGCTACTTCATTTGATAAATGTGTGGAGACTGGATGAGTTGGCAGAGCTCACCCAAATAATCAGTGGCAGAACTGGAACTGGAATGATGCAATTATACATGCTCAACATGACTTTCACATTTGCTGTTCCCGGGAAGCCATTGCTGGTTGAATCAGTCTGGCTATTAGAGTCTATTTTCATTTCCATCAGCTCTATAATTCCAAAATATCCTGTTGCTTAGATGAATATCCTGCTCAAACCTACGTTTAGCTATACTATTTGCCCCTTGGATTAATAGTTATTTCTCTAACCAAGTCTCACCCATGCTAGGCCCCAGCTTGTCCACACACTGCTATGCTTCTGAAACATCACTTGTGCTGTTTTTCTGCCTAGAATATTCTTCCACATTTTCTGATTGAGAATAGTCTACTAGTTCTTGGAAGGTAAATCAAGTATAACGTTATGTCTATTCCAACATACCAGATTCAGCTTAGTAAAAATTTGTGTTATATTGTATCGCTATTATTCACACATATGCCTCTTTCAAAGTATGAGTGACATTGTCTTCTTCTTTGAATCCCTAGTAACTGAAATAGTGCTTTATTGAAAGGGCCCTATGAATGTTTGATGAGTAAGTGATGCTATCCTTAGGTTCATATTGAATGTGAAACACCCTCAGAACAAGACTCTGAGTGCTATGAAAATACATTGATATTAAATATATTGTCAATGTGATTTCTGGGAGCATCTTTTTTTACTGACTTATTGATATGTCAAGGATTATTAGAATAAGCTTTCAATGTACTTAATTTTGGGGGGATATCATAATTTAAGGCTCCCTTTTAAACACTGCCTATAGTATCAGTTGAAAAAAATAAAATTTAGTTTATCATGTAAATTTGAGTTCTCTCAAGGCTATATTCAGTTTATTTTTTTAAATAAAACTGGTATATACTGAAAACCCTTGCAGTGGAAATTCAAACAGGTATTTTTAAACGGAGGTTTTGTATACAGGATGTGGATGAGTGAAACAAATGTGTCAGTGGTGGGTGGTTGCAAAATAAAAGGGATTGAATTCCCAAGGCCAAATTAACATTATAGAGAAAGTAAGGGATGAGGTGCAAGATGGTAAACTAGAGGCAGCTAGGGTACGCCACTCTCACAGAGTGGAAACAAAGTGGTGAGTAAATAGCAGCTCTTTAAGACAATCATCTAAGGGACCAGTCAGGATTCACAGAGGAAGTGAGAGGACCCACAGAGAACAGAGAGGAGCCCAGCTGGGCAGGGGTACATTGGGGACTGAAGTGGAACTGGGAGAAGCTCCCTGGCAAGGGGAAAGGATAAGTAAATGCAGATCCCCAGGGGAGCCACACCTCACACACAGATGTTTGCAATCCTAGGAATGGAAAAAGCCGCTAACCTCCCTGCACCACTAACCTCCCTGCACCATCCCCTGGGCATCTAAACTGACACAGAGAGCCTCCTGGAGTTTTTGCAGAGGCAGAGCTGAAGCACACATGGAGCTCTACAAGCCCAAAATACCTGAGCAGTCCTGCACCAGCTGCCATAACCCTGATAGTGGCCACAGCATGGGTGAGGAGGAGCAGTTAGACTGCCCGTGCTCTATGCCGGGAAAGCCTCAGCTCTGGCATCCTGCACGACAGCCCCACTCCTGCCTGAATTCCATGGGTAGGCACAACTCTGTGTTCCCCTAAGAACCAAGTATAGAGTAGATCATGTTCTTACTGCTTCAAGCCAGCTATTCCGGCTTCCAGTGCAGTGACTCACCCCTACCTGAACCCTGCAGGCTGGCACAGTTATTCCTTCCCCTGGAAAATCATACACCTCCATCCTGGATGTTTTAAGCCAGGCAAGGCTCTGCTCAGACACCCAGCACAGAGTCTCTGCCCTTGTCTGAACACTGCAGTGGGTCACAGCTCTATACTCCTTTGGGACAAGACTCCCAAAGGTAATAGATAATGATTGGCACTTTTATGTGCCCCCAACGGTGAAGTCCAGCATTGTTCAAGTGGAAGGGAAGTGCAAGGGTGCCACGTGCCCCACAGCCAGCGGGTTCTGTTGCCCCAGCTGAGGGGTCCCACCCTCTCCTGGGCCCACAGCTCAGCCGCCCTACTCCCACCCTAACATTTTACGTGTGGCCTAGAGCCCTTCTGAAAACCCAGCTCCGACAGATCTGTGATATTCTTTCAGACTCTCACCACCTAAGCCTTCTACCTGCCCCTGCCAGAGAGTTTGGTGACCCAGGGACCAGCACCTGAACTCTGGGCTAGCCCAACCCCAGTCGAACCCCTCCCAGATTCACACACGCTGTCCAGCAGGCCATCTAGGAGCCTGGGAACTGTGGAACTATCCCATCCCAACTCTGCTGGCACTTGATCACTTCCCTCAGGGCTGACACCCAGCAGGCTGTCACCAACATGACCAACACCAACTCACGTGAGCCCAAAGATGGAGCCCACTCCTTTATAAGAAGTAGCAATATTACCACATCAGAACAGGCAATCCTTAAAGACACCTCTATCAGGTGAAGTGATGAAGTTATACCCTGAAGTCACTCCCACAGAGAGTCACAAAACAGGCATTCCCCATAGGTCTCAACCACATTTCAGTCTAGAGATGCACTATAGTGTGCATCTCAACTAGAAGTCATGAGCCCTGGAACATGAGTATGACAAGGAAACAGATTACGTTCTTGCCTATCTAAAATGGAGAACCAGTGTAGCCCCTCACCCCCTACCACACAGAGACCTCAGTGCACTTCACCAGGAACTCCTCCCAACAACCCTTACCAGAGATGGAGCCTGTGCTTGCCATTGGGATATACATGAGCATGCCAGAGTCTCCACCTATGCCCAGCCGTGTGAAACACCTGGTAGAACAGGAACCTTGGAACATCTCGCACTCCACTGTCAATTTCTTCACATGAAACAACAAAGAGCACCTCACAGGAAACAAAAATCAAGTCCATAACCACCTGCTTGCATGGCAGCTAGGTTTTACCTACAACTGCCAGCTACTGGCCTGTAGGTCAACCCCCACAACCTAATACAAAATCTGATGACAGAAGAGCATAGGACTAAAGAAGCAAAGTTGAAAGATCCTATCCAACACCACCTTCTCCATATGAGAAGGAAACAGTGTAAGAATTCTGCCACCATAAAAAATCTGAATGTTGTAACAACAACAAAGGCTCACTCTAGCTCCCCAGCAATGGTCCCTAGCCAAAATGGAGGCACAAAGATGGTAAAGAAGTCAAAGCATGGGTTGGAGGGAAACTTAATGAGATCCAAGGTTGAAATCAACACAAAGAAATCTATAAAGCAACTCAGGAAACAAAAGAAGAGGTAACCATCTTAAAAAGAAATTAATCAGAGCTACTGAAACTAAAACACTCACTTAAGAAATTTCAAAATACAATTGAGAACTTTACCAATAGAGTGGACCAAGCAGAAGGAAGAGTTTCAGAGACTGATGATCAATCTTTCAAAGAAACCTAATCAGACCAAAAAAAAAGAGGAAAAGAAGAAGCAGAAGCAGAAGAAGCAGAAGCAGAAGCAGAAGCAGAAGCAGAAGCAGAAGCAGCAGAAGCAGCAGAAGCAGAAGCAGAAGCAGAAGCAGAAGCAGAAGCAGAAGCAGAAGCAGAAGCAGAAGAAGAAAGAAGAAGAAGAAGAAGGAGAAGGAGAAGAAGAAGAAAGAAGAAAGAAGAAGAAAGAAAGAAGAAGAAGAAAGAAGAAGAAAGAAGAAGAAAGAAGAAAGAAGAAAGAAGAAAGAAGAAAGAAGAAAGAAGAAAGAAGAAAGAAGAAAGAAGAAGAAGAAGAAGAAGAAGAAGAAGAAGAAGAAGAAGAAGAAGAAGAAGAATTATTATTTTTAAAAAGTCTTTGAGGAATGTCAAGTGACCAAACCTACAAATTACTGGCATTCCTTAGAGAGAAACAGAAAAAGTAAACAACTTGGAAAACATATTTGAGGGAATAATTTAAGGAAATTTCCTGAATCTTGCTAAAGATGTAGACATCCAGATACAAAAAATCCAAAAAAATACCTGCCAGATATTATACAAAACAAGTGTCATCAAGACATATACTCATCAGACTGTCTAAGGTCAGTACTAAAGAAAAAATCTTAAAGGCAGCTAAGAAAAAGCTCAGATTACATATAAAAGAAACTGCATCAGGCTAACAGCAGACTTCTCAGCAGAAATCTTATAAGCCAGAAGATACTGAGGGCCTATTTTTAGCATTATCAAAGAAAAGAAACACCAATCATGAATTTCATACATACCCTGACAAACTAATCGTCATAGCAAAGGTGAAATAAAATATTTTGCAAATAAGAAATGCTAAAGGAATGCATTACCAGTAGAACAAACTTATAAAAGATTCTTAAAGGAGTCTAAACATGAAGGAAAAAGAACAATATCTTTCCACAAAACCATATCTAAATACATAGCCCACAGACACTCTAAAGAGACCACATAATAGGAACTACAAAACAATCAGTTAATGACTTTGAGATAGTATCAAAACCTCAGTATTAACCTTGAATATCCATGGTCTTAACACCCTACTTAAAAGGCACAGAATGGCAAGTTGTTTAATGGAAAAAAAAAAAAAGCAAGACTCATTCATTTTCAATCTTAAGAGACCTGTCTCACATGTTTCAGTCTTAAGAGACCTATCTCACATGCTACTCAAGGTAAAGGGTTGGAGAAATATCTATAACACAAATGGCAGAGAAAGAAAGAGTAGGGGTCACTATTCTTATATCAGATAAAGTAGGCTATAAACCACTAACAGTAAAAAGAGGACAAGGAAGGGCACTACATAATAATAAAGGGATCAATGCAACAAGATGACTTAAGTATCCTAAACATATATGTACCCAATATTGAAGCACCTAGATTCATGAAACAAGTACTTCTAGACCTTCAAAAAGACTAGACAGCCACACAATAATAGTGAGGAACTTCAACACCCTATTGACAGTAATAGACAGATCACTGAGGCAGAAAAACTAATAAAGAATTCCTGGACATAAATTTGACACTTGACCAATTCAATATAATAGTCATCTGCACCAATCAACCACAGAATACACGGTCTTTCCACGTATATCATAAAATATACTCTAAGATTAACTATATGCTTGGCCATAAAGCAGATCTCAATAAACTCATAAAAATTAAAATCATACTAACCATGTTTTTGGAACACAGTGGAAAAAATATACAAATCAATATCAAGAAGATGCCTCAAAACCACAAAATTATATGGAAATTAAATAACTTGTTCTTGAATGACCTTTGGGTAAACAACAGAATTAAGGTAGAAAATAAAAACATTCTTTGAAATAAATGAAAACAGAGACACAACATACCAAATTTTCTGGGATACAGCTAAAACACTATGAAGAGGAAAGTTTATAGCACTAATGCCAATATCAAGAAGTTCAAAAGTTCTCAAATAGACAATCTAACATGTCATGTAGATAAATTAGAAAAAATGAGAAAAAACTAACCCCAAAGCTAGCAGCAGAAAAAAATAACCAAAATCATATTAGAACTGAACATAACTGAGACCCAAAAATCCATGAAAAGTTGAACAAAATCAAAAGCAGTTACTTTGAAAGAATCAACAAGATCAAGAGCTAGCTAGCTAAATTAAGAGAGAGAGAGAGAAGATCCAAACAACACAATCAGAAATGACAAAGGTAACATTACAACCATTGCCACAAAAATACAAAAGATCCTCAGACTATTATGAATACAACTATGCATACAAACTAGAAAATGCAGAGGAAATAGATACATTTCTGGAAACACATGTCCAAACACTGAGTCAGGAAGAAATAAAAATTCTGAACAGACCAAAATAAAGTTCTGAAATTGAATCAGTAATATAAAACCTACCAACCAAAAAGAGCTCTGGACCAGATGCATTTACAGCTGAATTGTACTACATGTACAAAGAGTTGGTACCAACACTACTGAAACCATTCCAGAAAATAAAGATTTATCCCATACTCATTCTATGAAGTCAGAATCACTGATACCAAATTCTGGCAAAGACACAACAATAACAACATAAAGAAAACTATAGGCCAATATCTTTGATGAGCATAGGTGCAAAAATCCATGACAAAATACTAATAAACTGAATCCAACACCACATCAAAAAGTCAATTCACCACAATCGAGTAGGCTTTATTTCTAGGATGTTGGTCTGGTTCAACATGCACAAATCAATAAATGTGATTTACCACATAGAGTTTAAAAAAAAAAAAAGACATGATTATACCAACAGAAACAGAAAAAGCCTTTGATAAAATCCAGCATCCCTTCATGATAAAAACTCTCAAACTAGGCATAAAAGGAACATAACTCAAAATAATAAGAGCTATCTAAGACAAACCTACCAACATTATACTAAACAGACAAAAGCTGTTAACATTCTAAGAAATGGAAAAGACAAGGATGCCCACTCTCATAAAGACATCCAATTAAAAAAAAAAAAAGTCAAGTTATTTCTCTATGCTGATGATATAAATGTATACCTAGAAAGCCCTAAAGACTCAATCAAAAGGCTTCCAGAGCTGATAAATGACTTCAGTAAGGTTTTAGGTTACAAAATAAATGATATGGTTTGGCTCTGTGTTCCTACCCAAATCTTATCTCTAATTGTAATCTCATGTGTCAATGGGAGGTCCTGATGGGATGTGATTAGATCATGAGGGCAGTTTTTCCCACGTTATTTCCATAATAATGAGTAAATTAGCACAAGATCTGATGGTTTAAAAGTGTATGGCAATTTCTCCTTCACTCTCTCACTCTCTCCTGCTGCCATCTAAGATGTGCCTTGCTTCCCCTTTGTCTTTCACCATGATTGTAAGTTTCCTGAGGCCTCCCCAGCCATGCTGAACTGTGAGCCAATTAAACTTCTTCTCTTTATAAGTTACCCAGTCTCATGTAGTTCTTTATATCAGCATAAAATGGACTAATACAGAAAATTGACACCAAGAGAATGGGGAACTGCTATAAAGATACCAGAAAATGTGGAAGTGACTTTGGAAGTGGGTAACAGGCAGAGGCTGGAACACTTTTGATGATTCAGAAGACAGAAAGATGTGGGAAAGTTTGGAACTTCCTAGAAACTTGCTGAATCTATTTGACCAAAATGCTGATAACAATACGGACAATGAAGTTCAGGCTGAAGTAGTCTCAGATGGAGATGAGGAACTTACCAAGAACTGAAGTAAAGGTCACTCTTGCTATGCTTTAGCAAAGAGACTTGTAGGATTTTACCCCTGCCCTAGAGATATATAGAACTTTGAGCTTAAGAGAAATGATTTTAGCTGGCAGAAGATATTTCGAAGCAGCACAGCATTCAAGTGATCTGGCATATTCTAAAAGCATATAGTAATATGCATTCACAAAGAGATGGTCTGAAATTGGAAGATATGTTTAAAAGAGAAGCAGAGCATAAAAATATGGAAAATTTGCAGCCTGACCATGTAGTAGAAAAGAAAAAGCCATTTTCTGGGAAGAAATTCAAGCCAGCTGCAGAAGTTTGCATAAGCAAAGAGAAACCAAATGTTAATAGCCAAGATAACGGGAAAAATGATTCCAGGGCATTTCAGAAATATTCTTGTTAGCCCCTCCCATCACAGGCCCAGAGGGATGGCAGGGAAAAATGGTTTCGTGGGCCAGGACCAGGGCTCCACCGCTCTGCACAGCCTTGAGGCATGGTGCCCTGCATCTCAGCTACTCCAGCTCCAGTCATGGCTAAAAGGGGCCAAGGTACAGCTCAGGCCATTGCTTTAGAGGGTGCAAGCTCCAAGCCTTGGCAGCTTCCACGTGGTATTGGGCCTGTAGGTGCACAAAAGATAAGATTCCTGCTTTGGGAGCCTCTATGTAGATTTCAGAAGGTGTACGAAAATGTCTGGATGTCCAGGCACAAGTCTGCTGCAGAAGCAGAGCCCTCATGGAGAACCTCAACTAGGGCAGTACAGAGAAGAAATATAGGGTTGGAGCCCCCACACTGAGTCCCCACTGGGACACTGCCTAGTGAAACTGTGAGAAGAGTGCCACCATCCTTCATGGTAGATCCACCAACAGCTTGCACCACACAACTTGAAAAGCCACAGGCACTCAATGCCAGCCCATGAAAGCAGCCATTGGGCTTCCAGAGCACCCTGCAGAGACACAGAAGTAGAGTCCTCCAAGGTCATGGGAGTCACCCCTTGCATCAGCATGTCCTAGATGTAAATTATGGAATTGAAGAAGATTATTTTGGAGCTTTAAGATTTAATGGCTGCCCTGCTGGGTTACAGATTTGCATGGCACCTAGGCCTCCTTGGTTTGACCAGTTTCTCCCTTTTGTAATGGAAATGTTCACCCACTGCCTGTACCCCCTTTGTATCTTGAAAGTAACTAACTGGTTTTTGATTTCACAGGCTCATATGCAGAAGAAACTTGCTTTGTCTCGGATGAGACTTTTGACTTGGACTTTTGAATTAATGCTAGAATGCGTTAAGACTTTAAGAGACTATTAGGAAAGCATTTTTGGTTTTGAAAGGAGAGAAGGACATGAGATTTGGGAGGGAATGATATGGTTTGGCTCGATAGTCCCCACCGAAATCTTATCTCCAATTGTAATCCCCATGTGTCAGAGGAGGGGCCTGGTAAGAGGTACCTGGATTATGGAAGCATTTTTTTCCCCATGCTATTCTCATAATAGTAAGTTCTCATGAGATCTGATGCTTTAAAAATGTGTGGCAGCTTCCCCTTCACTCCTGCTGTCAAGTAAGATGTGCCTTGTTTCTCCTTGGTCTTCCACCATGATTGTAAGTTTCCAGAACCCAGAAATAAAGCCATACCTACAATCATCTGATCTTTGGTGAAGGTAACAATAACAAGCAATGAGGAAAGGACTACCTAGTTAATAAATGGTGCTGGATAACTGGCTAGCCATATACATAAGATTGAAACCAGACTGTTATCTTTCACCATATACAAAAATTAACTCAAAATGGATTAAAATTTAAATGTGACATCTATAAAAATCTAAGACTACAAAAATCCTAGAAGAAAACCTAGGAAATACTTTTATTGACATTAGCCTTGGCACAAAACTTCCAGCTAAGTCCTCACAAGCAATTGCAACAAAAATAAAAATTGACAAGTGGGACCTCATTAAACTAAAGAGCTTCTGAACAGCAAAAGAACTATCAATAGAGTACACAAACAACCTACAGAATGAGATAAAATATTCGTGTATTAGTCTGTTCTCACATTGCTATAAAAAAAAAAAAAAAAAAAAAAAAAAAAACCTGAGACTGTGTAATAAAAAAAAGGCTTTAATTGGTTCATGGTTCTGCAGGCTATACTGGAAGCATGGCATCACCTGCTTTTGGGAGGCCTCAGAAAGCTTCCAATTACAGCAGAAGGCAAAGGTGGAGCAGGCATCCCACATGGCAAAAGCAAGAGAGACGAGGAGAAGAGAGGTGCTATGTACTTTTAAACAACCAGATCTTCTGAGAACTCACTATCACGAGAACAGCACCAAGGAGATAGTGCTAAACCACCATGAGAAACCACCCCCATGATCCAATCAGTTCCCACCAGGCTTCAGCTCCAGTATTGAGGATTACAGGGTAAGAACACAGATTCAAACATATCAGTTTACAATGGATCTGAAAAAAAGATCTAATATCCAGAATCTATAAGGAACTTAAACAAAAAAGCAAAAACAAATAACCTCATTTAAAAACAACAAAGGACATGAACAGACACTTTTCAAGAGAAGACATAGAAGTGGCCAACAAACATAAAAATATGCTCATGATCACTAATCACAGTGAGATACCCACACCAGTCAAAATGGCTATTACAAAAAAATAGAAGAAAGAATAAAACACATGCTAAAGAAGCTGTGGAGAAATTTTGTGTACCGTTGGTTTGAATGTAAATTAGTTCAGCCACTATGGAAAGCAGTTTGAAGATTTCTCAAAGAACTTAAAATAGAACTACAATTTGACCCTGCAACCTCATTATTGAATATACACTGAAAATACATAAATCGTTCTTTAATAAAGACTCATGCATGTGTATATTCATCACAATAGCAAAGACATGGAATCAACCTAGGTGCCCATCAATAGTGGACTAGATCAAGAAAATGCAGTACATATACACCATTGAATACCACATAGTCATAAGAAAAAATGAAATTATATCCTTTCCAGCAACATGAAGCTGGAGGCCATAATCCTAAGCGAATTAACCCAGGAACAGAAATCCAAATATCACATGTTTTCACTCATAAATGGGAACTAAACATTGAGCATCCATGGATATAATGATGGAAAGAATTAACACTGGGCACTGGGGACTAACAGAGGGGGAAGGGTGAGAGGGGTTTGAGAGTCAAAAATGTACCTATCAGGGACTATGCTCCATATCTGGGTGACAGAATCATTTGTACACCAAACCTTAGTGACATACATTTTACCCATGTTACAAACCTGCACACATAGCCTCTGAACCTAAAAGGATAATTGGGGAAAAAAAGAAAATGACTTGCATGTTCCTGGTGTGGGGCTCTCAAAATTAAGATAAATAATAAATATTATTTAATAAGGTCAAAATCTATCAACTGTTGACATTAAAATTTGATGTATAACAGTATACAAATATTAATCTGGAGCCCTGAAATCCTGTAAAGAATTTCTCACATCACCTTCTGCACTCTGGTGCAGAATTTAGAGGGTAACAAGTAAAAATCTATAACGCATACTACATTCTCATTAGAAAATCCGTTAAGGCTTTACCTTGATGCCTTTTACTCAAGAGCTGATTGTTAAAGTTTGCAGTAGAGCTAGATATTAAACTAATGACTGCATTCATCACACAAAAGTCCTTTTTTCAATTAAGTAGAATTCAGCGCTGTGTGGATTTTGAGAAATATAACCTTCTTATTTCATCTTTCAAGGTAAGGCTTGTGTTTGCAAAAACATGTTAAGCTTTGCTACCTTTCCAATATGAGAAAGAGGCAAAGCATAAAATACAAAATACGAACAAAGGTTCGTTTGCTGGAGCAATAGGCTAAGTTTATACACCCAGGAGCCAAAAGTTATTCTTCCTATGTCTTTTTTTTTTTTTTTTTAAACGGAGTTTTGCTCTTGTTGCCCAATGGTACAATCTCGGCTGGTCGCAACCTCTGCCTCCCAGGTTCAAGTGATTCTCCTGCCTCAGCCTCCCAAGTAGCTGGAATTACAGGCATGTGCCACCACACCCAGGTAATTTTCTATTTTTAGTAGAGATGGGGTTTCTTCATGTTGGTCAGGCTGGTCTCAAACTCCTGACCTCAGGTGATCTGTCTGCCTTGACCTCCCAAAGTGCTGAGATTACAGGTATGAGCCACCATGCTCAGCCATTCCTGTGCTTCTGATTGTGTTGTAGTTATGGGTAATTCTCCTTCTTACAAAACACCTTGTACCAGGAATATGAATAAGATTTCTTTCCTTGGAAAATTCATGAACAGAAAACAAGTGTCTTCCACAAAATATGTGCTCAATCCCCTTTACCATTGGTGGGAGAGACTACCTTTATCCTTGGGTGGTAGCATTCAAGTTACTTTTTACTTCTATTACCTTTCATGTGCTTTGCTACATTTCTAATCTTTATATAAATATATATCTTATCATAAAAGTACAATAACTCAAAAATTGTTTTCAAACTTAGTGTGGCTAAAGATCAGATATACTAAGCTCACACTTACCTCAGTCAATTATTTTCAATTCTAAAAAAATGTATCGTCTCTGATATCTGACATGGCTCCCAGTCAATTTCTCCCAGTTGCTGTTAGCCATGAAACAGTTGTCTTGTACTTGGTATTGTCTGTGAATGCTTGAACTTGATCATTGTGGTTCAATTGTCAATTTAATTGAGTAATGTTCACTTTGGGCAATATTGGAGTTAGCTTTACACTTATTTAAAACAAAATGTATTCTAACATATTATGTTATAATTCAACATTGAATCAGAAAGGTAGTGTTTATGCAGAAAGGTACAGAGATAGAATTCTGGGTCATACATTCAGTAGTAATAAAACTGATCTAAAGAATGATGACATTCTATACTTTCTCACAAAAAAAATAGTTTTATGGAATCTAAAGAAGGACTGAATCCACAGTCCTTTAATTTTAACAAACGAAGATATTTTATTAAAATGTTGTTACTGAGATACGTATAAAAGGACAAGGCTAGATCCCTGGAAAAAAAAAAAAAGATATTTTAAAATAATGGGAGACTGGTGTGACCAATTAATCAATCAAGTACTAAAAAGATTTTACAAAAAATATCAAATAAAATGTCTAAATGAGAAGGTATTATTGTGTCATAGTTTAATTGAAACGTCTTTTATTTTTCTTAGTAGTAAAAAGCTCACTCTTATAACTGATGGCAGTCCAGATTCAATAAAATACAGTAACTTCAATTTAAAAACAAATTAATGAAATATTTTAAGATTAACATTATTAGAAAAATCTAATACTCCTGGAGACTGAAGAGTGTTGTTGAGCAGTATTTGGCAGCGGATTCACCACGATGCCTCAAATTCAACACTTTGAATTCTCCACAAATGCTTCCCCTCCCGCTTCTCCAGTTTGGCTCTCTCACATTTGCTGATGTCCTTGATGGAATGTCGACAGTGACTATCAGTTATGCACATTCAGTATCTATTCACCCTCATGTTCTCCCTGCTCTCCAGGAAAGTGGCTATACCTATTTGTGCTTAAGCATAACACACATTGTTCTGTAACTGTAAAACTGCCATCTCTGTTCAAGCACTATGATTCTCCAGGCACCTCAAATAAAAATGGAAGATTTTCAAGTGGCCAAAAAAGAAAGGGTTAATTTTTAGCTGATGGTCTAAATTTTGAAAATTCTCATTTTTGAGATTTCTATATTTCTTCCACTTTCTCTATCCCTAGGATACACAATTAATCAAACTATAATTACTTGGAGCATGGAGATTTTCATCTTTCATGTAGTTTCACATTATCACCAAAAAAAAAAAATACAATTCGTGGCTGCTGGTTGCCAAGAATTGTGACTATTTCCTGAAACAAGCAATGTTACCATTTCTAATTTCTCCTTGTTTCCAGGTTTGTCTTACAAAGTATACACAGATGTTAAAATTACTGGAGTGGGAGAAGAGAGAGGTGAAAAATCCTACATACTGCATGTGCCCCCTGCCTGGGGATCAAGGGAGAGAGTTCACTTAGTGATCAAATGCTTGGCTATAGAATAAGCTTTGTAGTTATCGAGGCATGACACTAGAGATCAAATGTTTACCTTAGTAACTAGACCTGCTGCCTCAGCCTGAGTATTTTCTTCACCAAAACTTAATCCCCACTCCATCCATTCAGCTTAATTAACCCCACAGACATTTACTTCTGACATAAAACACTGAAAAGGAAAAGCCCAACAACCTCTAAAATACACATTCCACAAACAAAAATAACAGAGGAAAGCGAGCTCAAAGGAACTGGAAACCCCCTTTCTCATAATGATCAGAGCATCAAAACACTGGAAGGTTAATTTTTATGTAAATGAAAGACAAATAATGCAGTCACCCAAATAAGGAAATGATTATGGATGCCGATTTTTATACTGATGAAATTAAATGCTCAAATCAAGTAAATACACTCTTCACTTTACCCCTCCACTTGAATGGCCTTGTTCTTGATCAAAACTGCTCACCTCTCACTTTAAAGTAAGTCTCTCCAGGACTGGGTACTTGAATACTTTTAAAAATAAGTCTAACTCCAAAAAACCTTAAAGATAAATAACATGATTTATTAGGAAAATGGGAGGAAACAAAATTTTACAGAATCCTTTAAGCATGTTTATTCTTTCTCCAAATGTTCTGCCTAAGCAGCAGCATCTCTGTTTTCTTTCCAGCCATGATTTTCCTCCCCAGGAGCAACCCTATGTTTCTCTTATTTTTGCAAGTTGCTTACTTTTTTTGTGCTTTACTGATTGGTACTATACACATACAGTCAATGCTCTAATTCCTTCTGCAGCTACCATATTTGCTCTTACAGCATTTCTATACAAGGAATTCTTACTTCGGGTCAGGAAAGTTGTTCCCTTGTTATGTCCATTGATTAAAAAAAAAAATGGTCAGAGGTCATGACTACTCAAACCTATGGTGTTTTATAAGGTTGATCATAGAGTTGGAATATCCTTGTAGGTAAATAAGCATTACCTAAGGTATTACATCAAGAGTATCTACTCCTCTACTGGCAGCGTTGGCCTTGGGTGGAACTGTCCAGTACGTAAAGTTTGTCCCCAGCAATGCTACTTAAAATGTGGTCCATAAACCAGCACCAGTCTCCTGCTATGTATCTTTTAATGTGATAAGTACAGAAAATTGGAGGTCAGGATTTAGATATTTTTACAGCAGTTCTACATTGCCTAACATTCTAGTGTATGCTCAGTGGACATATCTCACTAAGCAGTGTTAGTACCCACCTTAATATTGCCAAGCACAAATGACAAATAACTTTTGGTGTGAACTGATACCAATGTTGGTCTATAACAAGTTGGAGAAAAGTAACTGGTCTTCACCAAAGATGGTTTAAAGAATTCATCTAGAGCATGTTCTCATCTCTTTTTCAAGGATTTTTCATCTTAAATATTGCGCCAAGTTTCCTGGTCTCAGCGGAATCTGTGTTCTGCCAAGAAACTGTGCTAAGGAATTAACACCTATAAATGTAAATCTATGTTATAAGTAGATGTTATGGGAACAAAGACACTTGATACAATGCCTTAGATGATGCTTACTTACACACAATGATCTTCTAACTCCAGTAGAGTTCTTAGACAACACTCCGCGAAGGTATATCACACCTATGAATGTAAACCTACTCTCCCCACCCCCAATTTCACCCCAACCATTCATAGCCATGCTTGTTTATACAAAGCTCTGATAAATGTGTCATGTCTAAGTAAAAGCTTCTCCCCTCCCAGACACACCCACTAGCACTCCAAAACTGTAAACACATCATAGTTGTTTTATCAGTGCTTGAAACTGAGAGGATTAATCTGAAAAAATAACTGAGATTCATCTCTGAAGAACACCTGGGAGTCTCCTACTCAAATCAGACTCTGAATGAAGACCACACCATGCATCAAAAAACAGCCAGCCACCTTGATCATAAACATCATATCCAGTGCACGCACACACACACACACACACACACACACACACACACGCACACATACATACAGGCACATCATGCAGAAAAGCATGCAGAGACATACACAGACTGTGTCAACTGTCTTTTGTTTGAAAAGCAATTACAATGCCACAACCAGCAGACCCAGCTCTGGCCTGGGTACTCCACAGAGAGAGCAAAATTTCACAAGTTCATTTAGACATTGTCATTCTGGGTTAGAATAGATATTAAAGTTTTTACCTAAATTGATACAAACATAACCATCTTTAACCCCAAGGCTCTGTGAGAGGTAAACAACCTTTAGATTTATTCCAGCTCCATCAGTTTCTAGTGTTTGATTTCCAGCAATTTGCTCAATTTTTCTGAGATTATTTTTTTCTTCTGTCAAGTGAGGATAACAATACATGCTTTATGGAGTTGTGGGGAGAATTAAATTATGATAAAATGCTTAACAAGATGTCTAGCATGTAACGTATCTATTCAACATAAAATCTCTCTATTCATTATCCAGTTTTCTTATAGGATGTCTTTTCAGCTAAGACTTCTTTCTTCAAAAGGTCATCTAAGACCACCCTATTCATATATGTATATGAAATGTATAACTGGTAAGTTCTTCATTTACAAATCTCTGATATCTCCCATTGGCAGAATCAAACCACAGAGAAGCAAATGGGAGGAAAAGAGAGAGGAAAGGACTCCCTGTGTTAAAAAACCACAGTGGGGAATGGCTGGCTGACCCTTTCTAGATTCTGATAAACTGCCCAGGGACTGAGCCTGCCAATATCTAGGAATTGGAAGGAGTCTGTTCAGTTTGGGACACAACTTACCTTATCCTGTATCTGGATCCTAGAAAGGAGCACATATTTGAGAAGTTCTTCAGACAGTACTGATGCATTGTTGCCTTTGAGGACCACTGACCTGGATGAAGAGGTAGAAACAGGCAGAATTACTGAAGCTGACAGTAATGATGCTACAACTAACTGCAAGAGGAGCACAGAGAAAACAGAGAGACAGAGAGAGAGGATTCCACTTAGGGCAGCAACCAACACTTAGAGGAGATGACACATGGGCTGAATTTTTGGGGTGTGAGCAACACAGAAAGATAAACACAGGGAAGAAGCTCAAACTCGTTAAATTTGCCAGGAAGAAAAAAATACAGCCTAGCTAGAAATGAGAACTTAGAGTTTAGAATAATATAATTGGTTTATTTGTTTTGCATTGATGTAAGTTTCAAAGATATTAAGAAGACATTAGAAAAGTATTGGCTTCAGGCAAAATGTAAATACTTTCCCAGACACCTGGCAAAAAGAAGGATCATTTCCACTTATAGCTCTTCATAGGATAACTTTGTTTCAGTTTTAATGGTTTCTTTGTTGACTATAGAAAAATATGACTGTTTTTAATGCAATTGTATGTAGGAATTATGCTCTTCCAGAAAAATAATAAATTAACTTAAAAACAAAATTCAGAAATTCTCTATTTGAATGAAAATAGGTGTCCATAGGGCACTGCCAACTCATGTAAACAATTCTGTAATGGAATTCTCTAACGACAATTCTCTAATAAGTTCCATTTTGCAAGAGAAATGATTGCAATGGAGCCACACTTCCCAAAATGCATTTGGTCAGGGCCACAGCTTCATGCCAGTTGTAGTGCTTTTCCCTTTCTTTGCCTTTTTCTTTAAGGTAGGGTCTTCCTCTGTTACCCAGGCTGGAGTACAGTGGTGTGATCTGGGCTCACCGTAACCTCTGCCTCCCAGGCTCAAGCAATCCTCCCACCTCAGCCTCCCAAGTATCTGGAAGTTCAGCTAAGCTAATTTTTGTATTTTTTGTAGAGAAAGGGTTTTGCCATGTCACCCAGACTGGTCTCGAACTTCTCAGCTCAAGTGATCCACCCACCTTGGCCTCCCAAAGTGTTGGGATTACAGACATGAGCCACAGCACCCAGCCTGTAGTGCTTTTAAATAAGCAAAGAGGTTACTGAAAGGATAAAGTGATAAGTGCTTTACTGACTTTATATATATAAACAGTGTAAGCTATTTTCAAAATTAGCCTGAATAATACATAAACACTTAAATCCCTCACCTAAATTGTCTTTGTTCTTTGTAATTGTATATATTTTGTACAGTAACTATGCAGTTTCTTTTATTAATTATAAACTACACTATTGATCAGGTTTCACAACCCTCCCCACCTATTTGAATGATTATTACCAGTCTTATGATCAACCATTTAAGCCCTCAAGGTACAGGATACACATGAAAATGATGTTGACAGCACCATCAAGAGGAACAACATGAGAGAAGAAACATAGAAATGTGGAAAGGCAGAAAACTCATGAAAAGATGCACTTCAAGAGTTCACCTCCTGTGAACAGCCATCATCAAAAAGACAGATATCAACAAATGTAGGTGAGAATATCAATAAATTGAAACCCTCCTACATGGCTGATAAAATGGCAAAGCTAACTTGAAAACCTTTTGGCAGTTCCTCAAAAGGCTGAACGTAGAGTAACCATGTGGCAAAGCACTTCCTTTTGTAGGTGTATGGTATGGGCTGAGCTGTGCAGCCTCTGAAACTCGTATGTTGAAGTCCTAACTGCTAGGACTTCAAAATGTCGGATAAGATCTCTAAAGAGGCAATTAAGTTAAAATGAGGTCTTTAGGGTGGGCCCTAGTGCAATATGACTGGCATCCACAGAAGAGGAGATTAGGACACACACCAGGGACTTGCATGCACAGAGGAAAGGCCGTGTGAGGATGTCACAAGAAGGCAGCCATTTTCAAGCCAAGGAGAGGGGCCTCAGGAGAAACCTACCCTGCTGACACCTTGATCTTGGACTTCCAGCTTCCTGAATTGTGAGAGAATGTATCTGTGGTGTTTAAGCCACCCACTTGAGGAGACTGGTTATGGCAGCCTTTGCAAACTAATACAGTATGTATGCAAGATAAATAAAACATATGTCCACATAAAACATTCTACATGAGTGTTCATAACAGCATTATTCATAATAGCCAAAAACAGAAACAACCCAATTATCTATCAACTGATAAACAATATGTGGTATATCTATACAATGGAATATTAGCTACAAAAAATAATGTCCAGAATAGGCAAATCCAGAGAAACAGAAACCACAGTTCAGTGTGCCATGGACCAGCAAAAGAGGAATACAGAGTGACTGCTAATGGGTATCAGAGTTTATTTTGGGGATGATCAAAATATTCTGGAAATAGTAGTGATTGTTACAGAACCTTGTGATATTCTTTTTCCTGGAAATAATAGTGATTGTTACAGAACCTTGTGATATACTTTTTCAAGTATAACATGTACACTTTAAGGTATACCACAACATGTACATTTTAAAGGGTAAACTTTATGTTGGTCAGCCTGGTCATGAATTCCTGACCTTGAATGATCTGCCCTCCTCAGCTTCCCAAAGTGCTGGGATTACAGGTGTGAGCTACCATGCATGGTGAAACCCTATCTCTATTAAAAATACAAAAATTAGCTAGGCATAGTGGCAGGTGCCTGTAATCCCAGCTACTCAGGAGGCTGAGGCAGAGAATCACATATACCCAGTAGGCAGAGGTTGCAGTGAGCCAAGATTTCACCACTGTACTCCAGCCTGGATGACAGAGTGAGACTCAGTCAAAAAAAAAAAAAAAAAAAACTTTATGGTACATGAAATATATTTTAATAAACCTATAAAATAAAGAAAAGAGACTAGTCCTATCTTCTTTAAAACTTGATGCAGAAATAAAGCTCTTTAAAAAGTAAGTTTGATGCAGAAAGAAAGCTCTTTCAAAGGAAAGATCTAAAGCAAGAAACAAAAATCACCCACTCTAATATTTGGAAGTGAAATGCAAAATTAAAGTATGAGAATATGGCTTTTTACTTTATGAAGCCCTGATTTAAAATGTTTCTTTATGCTTTAACAAAATCCCAAAAGTAAATGGTGACAAGAACAAATGCTAAATGTATTAAAATAGAGCAAAAAAGGAAACAAAAACAACTTTACCTCCTGTGAATGTGAGACTCTGGTATTGAATAATTAAAGGAATTGATGAAACTGAGAAAATGGATACTTGGGTAAAAGAAACAGTTATGAAAGCTAAGAGAATATCAGTCAATTATTAGAAGAAATGACAGGATGCTTAACTGGGCTTGCCCTTAACATTACAACACAAATCAGGTGTTTGCCTTTACCAAAATGGGGACACCTGAAAAGGTAGTGACTGTGGAGTCATCTATGAGAGGTTGGCATGGCCACTAGACATTGTGAGTTTGTCCTTAAGGTACCTAGACAAAACTGAACTTGAACTCTTTGTGGATCCTGAATGACAGATAGTTCCCAGTCCCCAGCCTAAGAGAGACCCTTGGCAGAAAGCCATCGGTCTCTGTGGCATTCCCACTACCATGGCTCCATCCTGGTTTCCCAGCTCTCTGCACATTCTCTCCTCCGCCACAGGTTCCCTGAGTAAGAAGGCCATCTTGGGTCTCTTAGTATGTCTTCTCCAAATTTGATGGCTTTGAATGCCTTCCTTAAAGGCCAACCAGGTAAATTTCCTACCCATTTAGACAACTCTTTTCTAAATGAGGAATGACTCTTGGGGTCACCACTGATTTTCAGAGTCAATGCTGTCATCTTTGCCTCAGCCACCATCTAACTGAGCCACTCTGAGGAGACACATGGCATTGCCTTAATTGGGCTGGGTCAGTGCCACTCTCCTCAGTGTTAGTGTCATACTCTGGTCCACCAGATATACTGGTATTTCTAGTTCCTGGTCACCTCTGCCCCAACCCACACCATCCCTTTCAAGAATAATCAGTTTCCCCTGCCTGTGCACATACCTTTTTCCCTAGGCCACACCTCATATTAGATGATAATTTCCTGTTTCTTTCTGGACTTCCTATGAATAAATGGACTTCTCTCCACTTGCTTTCAGGTTACAAAAGCATTTCTCCTATTCAATGAATCTAACATGGTATTTTTTAATCTTCCTATTAAGATAAATAGTTTGTTCTTTTGCTAAGGACTAAATAAAAATTAAATGTATATATCAGACATCAATGCAAGGTAAATATCATATGCACAAAGTTTTTAAGAATTTCACAGGCTATTTTTTATGTAGCATATGGTTAAATTGCATCTGTCTTCTTTTTTGCTGTGTTATTGATTTCTATTATAAGATGCCAAGGGGTGTTTATGTGATAAGTTGCCCTATAAATGGCTTTGTACTCAGACAATGAAATGAGAAATGTTCATCTATGATCGTAGTCCAGATGCTTCCTTGAAAATGTTGCATTTAATGCTGTCAAAAACTTTCTGTTTTGGAAACAGAATGAAACAAAACAAAACTAGCTTCCCTCTAATTGACATACCTTGTCTTATGAAACCAGTGTCACCCACACTTTTAAGCTACGTGAAAGAAAGTGTGATTCTTAGAGGGAAAAGAAAATCCTAAGAGAAAAATTCCAAAATTAAAATATTTAAGTTCTGTCTCCTTTTGTAATCAGTGGTTGAGTTTAAACTCAGTGTTAATACTGTGCAATTTACAGCTGCCAATAAAGATTCCAATTCTAATGCCCAGGCATTATCATGGCCGGATTTAAATTATTTTCACTCAAATTATTTGGCAGTTCTGTTTTTAGAGTTCAGAACTGAATGAGTTGCTTAAGCTGGATGTGCACTGAAAAGATAAAGATGACTCTAGACCCAGAGCATCCCATAACTGCTAAAATACCCTTCCTCCCACAAAAACAATGATCTCACCATGAAGGGAAGAATAGAGAAACCTACTTGTCATAAAAAGCTTGCTTTCATCTGTGAAAATAACCTAAAGCAGTGAACCATATAGTTACTTGGCTGTTATTTCGTTTAAAAATATGTGAAACTCTATTCTTGTTTCCTCTTTTCACGGTCCAGCACACTGAAAGAAGACTATGCCATGCCTTTGAGGAGCAGTGATGAAACATATTATCCAAATGATTGTCGGAAACATAACAAGTCCTTATTTCTCTCCTAAAATTGAGAAGCTTTGTACCGTAGAGAGCTAGTTTTCGAACTGGCCAAGAAAGGAAAACACTGTAGATCTCTTCATAATTAAACAAGGGAAGAAGAAACGACGGTGTGACTTAAAAAGAGTGGAGTCATTCTCATAAAAGTAATATGGACTTGTGAGGGATGGAATAATAATAAAAGCTATATGGTACCTTATATACATAGATTGTCTTATGTATATTCACTAGTGCATTGTCACTTTAATATATAGAACATACAGACGAGAATAATGCAAATAAATATACTGAGCCAGCCAGTGGCCAAATGGTGAGACCATTTTCAACCTCCACACAGACACATGTGCACACAGACAGGCTACATAGATAGTCACTATAAAACTTATTTAAGTTTTATAAATGCAGAGTAAGGTCCCTCAAAGGAATCTGCACAGGTACACTGGTTATAAAGACTTTCAAATTTGGTAAGACTTCAGGTCATCCAGTGAACTTTCCTGATTTTACACATTAAAAAACAAAAGTTTCTACAGATTAAGTAGCTTTTCATTAATTTCAAAATTAGTTCATTGCAGAGGCAGTTTAAAAAAAGATATTTCATGATATTTGAAAGAGAACTAAGATTGTTTTTCTCAACTATAAACCATAAAAAATGAGCTATAAAAATATTACCAATATGTGTAAATACTAGATTGATGCAAAAGTGATTAACATTTTACCATTAAAATGGGTTTTTCCCATTAAAAGTAAAAGTTTTTCCCATTACTTGTCATGAGAAAACCTCATACATGGTGAGAGAGGAGTGAAGGTCACATGTTTATATTCCCTCACTTTGTCACCTAATAGGACCTAAAGGTAATGACATCCCAGGAGCAACTAGCATGCTAGCACTCAGATGTCAGTGTGTAATACCTTTCTCCAATTAAAGCAACAGCTATTTGGAGAAAAAGCTGATTCTGTGAGTCGTGAAGGGAATCCAGAAGATGAGCCTGGAGCATCATGTAGGGCCAGAAAGTAAGGAAGTACTAAAAACAATGACACATTAGTGGGGTATGTCAAAGGGACAGGGAAATAACAGAAAGAACACCCAATGCCAAAGCTGACATTGGAACAAAAATAATCAGAATTATATTCAAGCCAAAAAAACATAGCATAGCATTCCATTATAACACAACATATACAATAAATATTCAAGTGTCCATACTGATAGGAATAAGTGATCAAATACGTAATAAACAACTGAGGGAGAATAGATCTCCCACGCAGAATTCTAAATAATTTATGTAGACACTCCAAGGAAACAGAGCATGTAAATAAATTCCCCCATCAGATGTGTGAGCAGTGCAAAGCGACTGCCTTTCTAAGAATACAGTATGGAAAGGAATACAAAGAATAACTTTGCTGTGGAAAAACTCTATCTCAGCCAGGTGATCTAGGCTTTCATCATCAGTGACAAGTCTTTTGACAATATGCATTTTTGATAGGCTGTGATCAGAAGTAACCTCATAAGACTACCTAGGTTAGATAGGTCATAAAAATGGTATGTAGCTCCACCTTGTTTGTTTGGGATACTTGCTGTTGGAATTTAACTACCATGCTGTGATGAAGTTCAAACATGACCACAGGAAAAGACCATATGAAGAGGCCACATTTATACCACTTCCTCCATATTAGTGGAGGTAGCTGTAAAGTTCTGTCCAGGCTGTGGGGAGGAAAACCGTTCCCAGCACTTAGTGAGAGAAGAGTGAAGGTCACATTGTAAGAAATGCCTGTGGCATGGGAAACATTATTGCAACCCATTTTTGGGAATTACAACACACCACAGGTGGAAACTAGAAAGAGAGAGATGTGGAGTCAAGAGTCATCCTTGCTTGTTTTGAATAAGAGTGAATTAAGCAAGCTTGGGAAATATTCTATTTAAATGAAAAAACTTGAATACACAAGATAAAGATAAATCAGTAGTATAAAGTTCCTGCAAAGGTGGGAGGGGTTGTGATCTGAAGTGGAGCTGGGATTAGCCTAGGATAGCTCCTTTATTGTACTAGGAGTGGGAATATCGAATATTGATGCATATTGATGGGTATTGGGAGGTTAATTATCTTCAGCCTTTTAGTTTTTCCATAATGTACCAGAAAAAGTCAGAAACCAAGTCTAAGTGAACGTGAAGAGGGCACAGGGCAGTTTGAAGTGAGAGGCTAACGTTTGAAAGAGGCATATGCGAAGGTGGTCAGGGTTGAGAACGCAGTGGAGGTTGTGGCTTGTGAATTGAGAAAACCACATCTTTCCTGCTCTAAGATTTTCTCCAGACAGGCTGCTACATAGCTGCAGAAGTAAAAACATGAATAGTTTTGTCCATGGTTAGCTTTTTGCTAGATAGACAAAATTAGAAATCAGAGAAGAGTGTTAAGAGCATTGGCAAGAATGTTGTTGAAATATTGGCCCATGACATCTAAGAAAGAGGACTCTAGAACATGAATAAATTAAAATAAAGCCAAAGACCCAGTGGACCCATGTTGTTGTTGAAGTTGGTAAGTGGTCATCATGGGAGTAGCCAAACAAAGTGGAAAGAGGAGCAGTTATGATCAGAGAATGGGATGATCTGACAATTTCAAAGGTGTAGTAGTTATGAGGTCCAAGGATTGGAATTAGGGAACGAAAAGGAATGGCTGGGGTACAGGGAGAACACCCCAAAGATGAGGAGGTCAAGAAACTGAAAGGCTAGGGCATTGGATGGCAATCTGACATCAAAAACCCAAGCTTGATAGCAGGCCTTGAGGTTAAAGGATTTGTTGGCTAATGCACATTGAGGAAGGGATTAAGTAATGAATGTCAGTCAGGAAGGAGTGGTCTGGCTCAAAGGCAAGGCTTCAGGAAGCAAACAAACAAGCCTGGGGCTATACTGATGATAGCTCTTAAAACTCTGAAAGCAGCCAGGTGCGGTGGCTCAAGCCTGTAATCCCAGCACTTGGGGAGGCCGAGGGGGGTGGATCACGAGATCAAGAGATTGAGACCATCCTGGTCAACATAGTAAAACCCCATCTCTACTAAAAAAAAAAAATACAAAAAATTAGCTGGGCATGGTGGCGTGTGCCTGTAATCCCAGCTACTCAGGAGGCTGAGGCAGGAGAATTGCCTGAACCCAGGAGGCAGAGGGTGCAGTGAGCCGAGATTGTGCCATTGCACTCCAGCCTGGGTAACGAGTGAAACTCCATCTCAAAAAAAAAAAAAAAAAATTCTGAATGCATAACACATATTTTGGAGATAAAACATAGCTATTCCCCCAAACTAAAAATTACAATTTTTTTATTATAATATTATAAGCATGCTGTTTTACTTCTAAAAATTAGGTTGGGAATATTATTCCAACAAAAAATTGTGATTTTCAATAACAGTGTAAGTTTCTAAGACTTTAGGGGACAGATTTATAGTCATTCAATATGATTTTGGCAAATTTGGGGAAGTATACAAGATTTTCATGAATTAACATTAAAATTCTACTGAAATGTACTAAATGGAGAAAATTTAGAAAGATTAAAAATCTGAATATAATATTCCACATGAAAAATAATATCAAACGAAGAAAAACATCCAATGTTTCATATATGATTAATTATATTTTTCTAGGTTTGTTTTGGAAATGTGAAGGCATAATAGAAAAAGATTTGAGATTTAGTGTATAGTCCTTATTCCATGATTAAATGACTTTAGCAAGTTACTTTTATGCCTCAGCTCTGTTTCCTTATATTTTAATCAGAAGGTAGACATTTAAGCTCTCTATATTATCATTATACATTAATTTTGCAGAATACTATTAATAAATCCATTAATTCAACTGATATTTATTGTCTTTTTGGCAATTAAAATACACTGGTGAATAAAAACAGACAAACTCCTTATGGATTTTTTATACTGTAGTCAGTGGACACATATATTAAATAATAAATGTAATATGCAAGCAAACATGATTTGCTTATATATTATGTTAGCTGATGATAAAGTGATTTTGTAAGAAAAAATAGAGGAAGTTATAAGAGGTAAGGAAGGTAAAGGTAAAACAATGAGATACAATTTAAATTTGGCCAGTCAGGAGAGAAAGTGACATTTAAAAAAGACACAGGACTAATGTTTAGTTAGTTGGTTACAGAAAATCAGAACTTGAAAGAACAACCTAAAATATGAAAAACATTGTCCTCTTTTAGGTGTCTTTTTAAAAAAATGCAATATGACTAATGAGTAGAATGAAAGCAAAGGAGTTCCCAGCCCAACCTTCTGGCCCACTTTTCTATTCTCTGTCCATTACATGAGAGGAGATGGAGTGGCTCTGCTCTGGAAATGAAGGCCCTATCTAAACACCAGAGCCAGACACATATAAAACCAGGGAGGTTATACTGCTTTGCCCTATTGCCTCAGACTCTCTATTGCATGCCCTTAGGTTATACTACCAAGAAAAATCAGTCCAAGAAGTCTCAAACGGAAAATAAAACAAAAATATGAAAACTTAGACAACAGACGTAGAGAGTAGAAACTAAGGCACAAGATGGAGGAATCAAATTGCCTCTCCCTGTATTCGTTTTCTATTGTGTTTCCCCAAAAAATAACAGCTTGAAACAACAAATCTTCACTACCTCACAGTTTCTGTGGGTCAGGAACATAGGTGAGACTGGGCCACTGCCTCTGGCTCAGGGACTCTCACGGCTGCAATCGAGGAAGGTGTCAGTGAGGACTGCCGTCACCTTCCAGAATCTGCTGGGGGAGAATCCTCTTCCAAGCTCATGCGTTTGGCCGTCAGCACGCCTCAGGTCGTCACTGGCTAGTGGCCAAAGACATTAAGTTGTTTTTCCACATAAGGTTCTCAATAGGTTACTCATGACACAGCAGCTTGTTTCTCCCAGGGAGAATGCTCTCTCTGGGAGAGTAAGAAAGGGCCAAAGGATGCTCAAGATAGAAGCTACTTTTGTGCATGTATGTAAATTAATCACAGAAATGATTTTCCACCACTCCTGTAGTCTCTTCATCAGTAAGCGCACACTGCCCTCAAAGGGAGGGGATTATATAAGGTTGTAAATGCCAGGCGTCTGGGATCACTGGGGTTTATCTTCCAGTCTGCTTCCGTATCCTTTGCTTTCTTCTCCATCTTTTGCTTTTAGCTTTTCCATCAGAAATTTAGAAACCAGCCCACTGATTCACACTTAAAGTTAAGAGTGTATGCAGATCAGGCTGGGTAGAACCCATTCACTTTAATTCATTTTCATCAAAGCACCTGGGCTTTCTGTTCTAACACCTCACTTTTTCCAGCATTCCTGGTAACAGGAGAGCAGATAGGTCTTTCCTTAATAACTACCATTTAACACAGCATTTCCTCTCTAGAATTATTCTGAAACTCCAATTCTAAAAAAGAAAGAAGTAAAAGAGGGAGAGGAGAAAGAGGGATACATCAACAGATCAAGAAAGGGTTAAAGAGTTTAGCAACTCTTTTCAGCTGCTCAACCAAAGACTTTTTCCGTTTTTACATACCATGAAAAAATAATTACCTGCTTTAAAACGTGTCTCAGAAAGAGAAGGGACATTTTTATATTTTTTGACTTGTATACTTTAGCGTTCAATTTTCTAAATTTTCTATTTAAGTTATTCCACAGTAGATCTCTGAGAATCTTCTATGTCACTAAAATTTATATTAAATTCGTACATGCTCAATTTTTTTTTCTTTTGTTTTTTCACCAGCTACCTCCTCTCAGGTCATCAGGGTACCTACCATTAGCACCTTACTGCCCCAAGCACTGATAGACTGGAATAGAGACATCACCATGGCCAATAGCAATTTATTTTATTGGTCCCAGAAGAGCTAATTTGTCTTCATGTTCTAGCAACTACTACTCTGGTGACTGTTATTCTTTCTAGTTGTGGCCAATATTGGCACTTGGTAAGCATATTTTTTAAATGATTTATAATAAGGAGATGAGTGGAGAAAGATAAAATCCATTAAGTTTTGAAGATAGAACTTGATAATAAGTCTTTCGAAAGCCAAAAAGGCAGAGTAGTACATGTTGGCACATATTCAAAAATTTCTTTGAAAGCATGGTGATAATATATTTCTATACTTGCTAGTAAATAATTTGCAATTTTGACACCAAAATATTCTTTTGGCACATGCTTCTACTGATAAGTTGCCTGTTAATTCTGATTAGTATGATATCAGATAAACTTGTGAAATGGGAAGTTTATTAGCTACTGAAGCACTGTTGATGATGAATAGCATGAAAGGTCATGTATCTAAATATATTTTGAAGAAGACAAAAATTGTGATCAGAATTATCCTTCCCAATTAATCTTGACCTAATATTTTCAGTGCTAATTTTGCCATTCTAATCTCTGTGGACCTTTACCAGTTAGTATAAATGGAGGGGAAATAAGGCAAGAAAAATAATGTGAAGCAAAGAACATGAAAGAGGAATAACAAGGTAGTATGTAAAGTAGCAGTAGTAAAAACATTCTACTGTAATCAAAACCTCTCCACATTAAAAAAAAAAAAAAAAAAAAGTGGTTAAAACCCAAGAGGGCTATTTTTACGTCATTTCTTCTTCAATTTCAAATGTGGCATAATTTTACTCCAAGGTTTAATAGAAATATTGATGGCATAGTTATAACTAGCTTACTTCTATCTTGTTTATATTATGTGCCGTATAATAGGTGGTTAGTCCTCCTCTCGTAGGTTGCTATAAAGCTCAGAAAACAAAATTCAGCCTACTTCTAACAAATGCACATATTTTATATAGCATTGTTGCTGGTGTGTATTAGTCTATTCTCCTGCTGCTAATAAAGACATACCCGAGACTGGGTAATTTATAAAGTGAAGAGGTTTAAAGGACTCACAGTTCCACAGGGCTGAGGAGGCCTCACAACGATGGCAGAAGATGAAAAAAGAGCAAAGGGGCATCTTACACGTACGTGGCAGGCGCGAGAGAGCGTGCGTGGAGGAACGCTCACGTCTAGAACCATCAGATCTCGCGAGAGTTACTCACTACCACAAGAGCAGCACAGGAAAGAACGGCCCCTATTATTCAATTACCTCCCGCTGGGTCTCATCCATGGCACCTGGGAATTATGGGCGCTACATTTCAAGATCAGATTGTGAGGGGCGGGACACAGCCAAACCATATCACGGTGGTAATCCGTGGGTGGGTCTGCAGCAACCTCAATTCTTGCCGCCTCGGGAAGAATTTGACTGAGGGGCTTAAGGCAGGAGACACTAAAGTAAGTTTTCAAGCAGGAGTAAAAGTTTATTAAAAAGCTTTGCATACCTGAGGAAAAGAAGGAAAGGAAGGAAGGTGCGCTTGGAAGAGGGCTTCATGGGCAACTGGAGAGACCAAGTGTGCTGATTGACCACGTGATTGGGATTTTATACGCTGGCGTAATTCCAGGATCTTGCATTACGTTACTTCTCTCCACTCCTGAGATTTTACTGTGAAGCTGCTGATCAGTTTCAGGTGTTTTCTATCTATTAGGAGACTGCCTTTCCCTGGCACCAGCTGTGACCAATTATAACTTGAGGGAGATTGTTAACAGCTGCCTGACTATCGCCTGATGGTCACCCCACACTTGGCGTGTGGTCAGGGGAAAGCCCTCTCCTGCCCTGCGCATCCTTGAATAGCTACCTACTGTAACAGTAGGCATTTTATGTTTTAGTTTCTTCTCTGGATTCAGTTTATTTTTTCTATTTTCATTTTAGAAAATGATTTTCATCATATGTATTAATTAGTTAATGCTGCATAACGAACCATCCCAAAACTCAACAACTTAGTAAGTATTTAATATCCTCAATAATCTGTAGGTCATCTACTGATTGTTCTGGTCTAGGCCTGAATTGGGTGATCTCCATTAAGTTTGCCCATGCAGGTGAGGTCAGCTGGAATGCTTCATGGTTTCTGGCTAGAGTACCTGTGGTTTAATATGAAATATATGTGGTTTTTGTCCCTGGTTATTGTCAAAGAGCTCCTAACATGCTTGGAATTTCTCCAGTGAGAGGGGTATCTTTTATTATTCACAATACGCCCCTTTGATAAATCCTGAATTTATGCTAATAAGGTGGCTTTGGGTGGGGCCCCTAGAGAGTCCCAAGATGGGACCAGTCACAGCCAAAAAGACCAAGTGACTAGAGGATTAAAGAGTTGAACTTTCAGCCCCACCCACTGACCTCTGGGTCAAATTCTATACAACTCTGGAGATCAAACTCTATAAAAATTCTTGAACAAAACGTGACAGGCTTCAAGGCTGGCAAATACATCCACATGTCAGGAAGTCAATGCACCCAAATCCACTAAGACAGCAGCTCCTGTGCTAAGGACCCTTCTAGGCCTTGCCTTATGCATCTCTTCCTCTGGCTATTAAAATCCTTTGAAATATCCTTTATAATAAACTGATAAATGAGCAAAAAGGTGCAAATGCTCCTCTCCCACAAACAAAAAAGGAACAACAAAGTAAACAACTACATTTTGACCAGAGTAACTAAAGGAACGTGCCAGAGTATAGCAAGGGAGTGGCAGAAACCCTGTGGAACAGAGAAACTCAGGAGGGCCCCAAGGAAAAGGGAAAGAAACATTCATCTCCTCTACCTGCCTAACTTACCTGCTAGGTATCAGCTCGCAACCAGGAGAGACTTCTCCCTACAGGGAAAAGGTGAGAAGGAGGCTCCCAACAGCCCCCATTACTGCAGAGGACACCTGCAGCCTTTGCTGCGGGAGGATTCTGTAGTCCTTGCAGGCCCTGAGCCCAGCTTGGGGAGCTGCCTGAAGTTCTAATGGAAGCACTACTCCAGAGAAGCAGCCTGGGTTATGCCTCATTTCCTGAGGCCAGATTGTCACTGCACATACCATCTTAAAACTGGAGCCATTGCTAGAACGTATCCTGCTCCAGGGCCCACTAGCCACTGATCTCTGCATCTCTGAAGGTCTTCCATCACTGCACCTGCTCACATACACAGTGGTGCACCATTCCCCAGCTGAGTTGCTAAAGCCAGATTGCCCCAAGGCACTTTATCTCCCCGGGTTCCACTGAAGATGTGCTCCAACCCACAACTACGCAAAGCCTCAAAGCCTAGTACCTGCAGAGAAGCTGCTACCACCACCCAGCTGTGCAAGAACAAACCCTTGCCTAAACTGGAGCTTCAGCCCAGCAGAGCAGTCATGACCCTCACACCAGAACTCATGCAGCACCCTTCCCTCTTGGGACCAAGAGCACCAGCCCCACAGAGCAGCCACACTCCCTGAAGCCTGAATTGACTGGCAAGCCACTCCTTGGGGAACCAGGAGCTCCAGTCCAGTGGAGCAGTCAGAAATCCAACACCTGAGCCAACATAGCACCCAGCCCTGCTGGGAATCTGAGCTTTTGGCTAAGCAAGCAGCTGCACCCTAGATGCCCCAGACAACAGGGTGCCCTGTTCCCTGGTGACCAGAAGCACTGGTCTGGTGGAGCATCTTTACGCCTAAGCTGATCCGGTGCCCTACCACGAGAGAGGCCAATTCTTGATTGGGCTGTGCCACTTCACCCTCTGGGCTGAACAAACCCTGTGCTCCAGGACTTGGCCTAGCCCTTCCAGAGTCTGAGCTGTTGAGGCACCCCACACGCCTGGGGAATAGAGTCATCATTGTGCTGCTCCCCACCCTCAGATCCCAGAGCACCACTGTGCCTCACTTTTCCTGAGTCCCTGCTACCACTGAATCTAGACTGGCAGAATCTGGGTATCTGCTGGGTCTCTCCTCCCAACATCCATAGTCATCACTAGGCAACAGCTCCTCCCTGGGTGCTCAAGTTACCACTGTGCCCTATTGGCTCTGAGAGCCAAAGTTGTGCCCTTCTCCCCAGGGCCCAAGCCCCTGAAACATTCCTTCTTCCCTGGAGCTGTGCTAGTGCTGCTGACTGACTCCTAAAATCAGAGACACAGCTGTATCTATACTCCCTGGGCCCAAGCTACTGGGGAGTGCCTTAGAGTCACATCCCATGGCTTTGTGGGGGAGCTGCATCTACCCATGCCTCAGAGAGTGAACTTGCACCCACAACACATTTGCCATGCCTGGGGAATAGAGTCATCATTGCACCTGCTCACATACACATTGCACTAGCTCACATACCTAGTTTAACGGGACACCAAGCCTGGGATAAGAGCTTCACAGTCACTCCTACACCCTAGAACACAGTGTAGCTGTGGCCACCATGGGTCGCATAAGACCAGACACCAAGAGGGATCTCTCCCGCCAAGCCTCCTCACTGGGGAAAAAACGAGAATGAAAGAACAACTAAAGCCCTTGCCACTGAGAACCCCAACATCCTACACTTTCACTATCACTGCCATGAACTCATACAGCCTCAGCCACTGAGGTACCTATAGTCACTGCTGACACTGATCACAGTTGAAGAAGCTGAATGGAAGCTATGCTACTGTGGCCACCTGAAACCAGAACCAACACAGACTGCCCTAGGGATACCCTAGGATCCCTCTATTAGTGAACATCTTTCCCTTTGGAAGCCACTCTAAATTTACAAGTAAATGGCCCACCAGATATGCAGGTATCAATGGTACCTGATATATAGCCTGAAATAGTGCCTGTTATATAGCAGGTGTGAAAGGAATCAAATCTATATACACTTTTAGCTGTCTATAAGGACTTTTCTCCTTCCCATCACCTGATGCCTAGCAACAAGCCAGCTCACCTACACCAAGACATTTTGGAGAAAGACAGCAGGGCTTTGGGGCAATATAATCACTGTTCCTGGGATTCTCCATGTTGGAAATAGATGCTTGGCGCCACAAAGAAAAATCAGCACTGAGGCAAAGGATCTTTCAGCAATGCAATATTTACTTCCTGGCCTACAGGAAGGCTACCCTGGCTAGCCACTGTGCCATGAGAGTACAATGGACAAAGGAAAACACACAAAGTTATCCCTTATGCATTTAGGGTTGTCCTTACTGCTGTGTCTAGTCTCTGTTGGCTGGAGCCAAACTTCGCAATCTAAACTAAAACCCAATTGGCTAACAACTTAAAACTTTTCTAAACAGGTAAAAGCAATGAAAAGCTGGGACCTGCCTGTGAGCACAACCACACAGATATCTTGGTTAAAGTACAAGGATATAGAATGTACTATGTGTCTGTCAGCATGGCATGCCTAATACCTACATGTAATAGGGCTTAACAAAGTTATTAGCACACTCATTCTTTAACAAGAAAGGAAACTTTAAAAAGGAATATTCTGCTTCCCACATCAGCATGCAGATCTTTTTTTTTTTTTTTTTTTTTTTTTTTTTTTTTGAGACGGAGTTTCGCTCTTGTTACCCAGGCTGGAGTGCAATGGCGCAATCTTGGCTCACACGCAACCTCCGCCTCCTGGGCTCAGGAGCATGCAGATCTTGACTCACCCCTGTATGCATTCTCCCCAGCACTGTGCTGCGTCGAGTGGGACCTCTTTCTATTTCTTGTTACTTAAAAGAGTAAGTAGGTGTTCCCTACTCTCTCACTTTGGGCTAAGTTGTATCCTTCCCAAAATTCATATGTTGAAGTCCTAACCCCCAGTACCTTAGGAGATAGAGTCTTTGAAGAGGTAATTACGTTAAAGTGAGGTCATTAGGGTGATCCCAAATTCAATTTGCCTGGTATCCTTATAAGAAGAGGAGAATAGGAAACGCACACTCAGAGAAAAGATCACGTGCAGACACAGGGAACCATCTGCAAGCTAAGAAGGGCCTCACTTACAACACCTACACTTGGACTTCTAGTCTTCCAGACTGCGATACAATCAAGTTCTCTTGTTTAAGCCAGACAGCCTGCAACACTTTACTATGGCAGCCCTAGCAAACCAATAGATCCATTTTAGACCAACACCTAAGTATGGAGCTCATATTAAGAGGGATTTCCTCCCTCTTAAGGTTCTCTTTGCTGAATGTTCAGGCTACTGGTGTTACAGCAGTGGTAGCTAGTCAGGTAAGAGCAGAGCAGGAGAGGATGTGCGCACATGTGCTCTCTCTCTCTTTCTCTCTCTCTCTCTCTCTCTCTCTCTCTCTCTCTCTCTCTCTAGGAGTATTGGGTGACCATCAGGTCATGGTCAGGCAGGTGTTAACTCGCTTGCTAAATAATTGGTCACAGCCGCTGCCAGGGAACGGCAGCCCTCTGATAGATAGAAAACATCTGAGCTGGTGATCAGCAGTTTCCTGATAAGATATCAGAAGTGAAATAACAAAGACCCTGGAAGTATGCCAATGTATAAAACCTTGAGTCAAGATGTCAATCCATGCACATGGTCTCTCAAGGCACCCACTTGGCCCTCTTCCAAGTATACTTTCCTTTCTTTTTTTTTTTTTTTTTTTTTGGTAAATTACTCTGTAAAGCTTTTTAATAAACTTTTACTCCCAGTCTAAAACTTGCCTCTGTCTCCCTTCTGCCTTTTGCCCCTCAACCAAATTCTTTCTTCTGAGGAGGCAACAATTGAGGCTGCTGCAGACCCGTATGGATAACTACCACCACATGACCCTGGGTAACAACTATGAGAGAGCCTGCACTCTCCTCTCTCCTTATAAATTACCATAACTAATAAACTTAGCTGTTACCAGCATCATGTGTTTTGGGCTAATCTTGCATCTTACATAAAATGCTCAATAGATATCAGTAGGATGGATAGACAGACACATAAAAAGGTACTGTGTAAAACTGAAAAATGGATGAGGCCGTTCTGATACGTAGAAATTGATAAAGACAATGGATAGAAAATTCATCAGCCCTGCCAAGAGCAATATTTTACTTACTTGAATCTTGATTTGCTCTAGTCTGCAAATGACATTTTTGATTTATACATTTAATGAAACCTGCACTGAAGCAGAAGAGTAACATCTCTGCATGCATTTTAAACAACTGTTTCCTAGAATGAAGTTGAAGGAACTTGAACCCCACATTTATTAGAAAATGATATATAATCCTAATAGATAATATAATGTGCTAAAATAAATAGCGTTCTTTGGAAAAGCACAAATCAGATAAAATGTTTCCCATAAGATTAGTTAGTAAGCTAAGAGTAAGTATTGAATCAAAAATATACAATGGACTAGAAGATACAAATTACAGAAGAATATGCATTCACCAAGCTTAATTCGCAACAAATACATATTTTATAGTAGAATAAAAAAGTATTATTAGCTATGAGATAAAATAGAAATAATAATAAGGTATTATTTATATATAAAATTAAAAAAAAAATACCAGCGAGAACAAAGCACTATCACTGAGATTCCCCATGAACAAACTCTGAAATGGAGACTTGCATCAAGCGATTTTACCAAGGAGTGCCCTTGAGAGCAACATCTGTAAGGGAGTAAACGTAACAAGAATAAAAGAATAAAGAAAGAAAAAAAGAACACAAAAAAAAAAAGAAAAAAAATGAGCAGAAAGAAAACTTGAGTTGAGACTAAGTTGGGATAAAGCCCTCAACTGATCCTATTGGGGAATCATGCCACAAGGATGCAGTAATTTACCATTGAGAAAAGGAGCCAGAATGTTCATCATCTCATTGGCCAGTCATTGGATATAGGCTTGCCCTGGAGAGGTGGCATAATTTTAGGCAGCTCTCTTTGGCTGAGGGCAAGTCTTTAGGAGGGACTGAACTTTGAACCTTGAGTAGATATTGCTCTCAGCATCTTGGGGAATGGCTGCCTTAGTTCTGATGGGGTGATCTGGGCAATGCACTTTATTAACCATTAAAGTACCTCCCTTGCACTATTAATTGCTACTTGCTTCACAAATGTATTGACTTTATCATCAAAGATTCTAATTTGTTTTGGTTTTGTTCCTAGAAAACACTGTAAGAACCTAGTGGAATAAACAATAAAACCTGTTACTGCTGGCTGCAAGATTGCAACTGATATCCGTCATCTTCCTTCTCTATTATCCATTCTAGACTCACATTCATCCTTACTAACAATATTCCTGTCTACATAGCTTACCTGGTGTATAGATCTAGACCCTTGTTCCTGAGAGGCCTGGAGTCCCTGACCACCATGCCCTTATAGGTGGACTTCTCCATATAGAATGGAATTCCTAAGTTTTAATATATCTGGGTGCCAGATACAACCCTTCTGCATTACACAATAACAGCCCTACCAACTATTTGACAGTCAGAATTACTAACTCCTAAAGGTATTTCTTTTCCTTTGAGCACAAGCTCAAAAAAATGGGGGACAGATGTCACTTAAAATTTAATGGGAACCTGTTTTGTTAACTAGTAGCAAATTTATCCCACAGGATAAAGACCTTTTATCAAAGCATAGAGTTATGTGGCCCAGATATACAAATTCCCCTAAGCAGGTCACTGGGAGTAATGAGAAGCAGGGCCAATCCTATTTCCACTTTGGATTCCCAGACAATATCTTCTCCCTTTTGGAAACACAATTCCATAGAACTGTCACTAATTTAGTATGTGTATTATGTTATGGAGGCTCATGCCTCATTATCAAAGGGTTTCTGCAGCTTCAAAAAATCTACTTCAGACCCCAGTTTCAGGATAGTACGGAATATAGTAGAATGTCTGGATATATCCTCTGTCATATCTCCTTTGCTACAAATGTCATTCCTCGGTCCAATGTAATATTAAGTATGATCCTGTGTCAGAAGATCAAATCCTCTGTGAGCTCTCAGAGAGTGGTGCTGATACAGGCTCTGTGAGCAGGAGCTCACATATGCCTAAAGTATATGATGGTTCCATTCAATGTCAACTGTTATCTCTTCTGGTGCAGAACAGATACATTGTAATCAACTTGCCACAGTGGCTAGTTGGTCTTCTCAAGAGTAGTACCCTGTACGGACCTCAGCATTGATCTCTAATTCTGGCCAACAGGCATTCAGCGAAGGATCGGCTAGATCAGCCTTGGTGGGTGAAAGGTCATGTCATTGGTCTCATTTGCTGCCCCTTTCTCTACCACAATGGCTCATCTGTTCACAAGCCAACTGTGCCACCTCTGGAGTTGATAATACTAGAGCTGCCTGACATAGGCCAAGTCTTCCTGTCCATGTTTATATCTATCCTATGATTAATGCCCTCCAGTAGGCATTAAACATGGGATCCTAAGACCTTCACTCTATACCCAATCCCATAAATCAATGCACATGACTCCATAAGGTGTCCCTGTCCTTGACATGCCAGTCTTGATCCTTAAAGGTCCATGAACAGCCAGACAAACCATTTACCAATGCTCCTGAATCTATAAACACTCGCTGCTTCTTTTTTCATACAATGTGAATGATAAAGTGTTCCTCACAAAGTTCTCCCCTTTAATTTTCCTTTATTGCCACTTTTCAGGACTACATCAGACTTGGGGGATTGGGCAGCAGCAGTCCATTTTCATCTTGTACAAAATTACAGCACCATTTTCATCTTGCAGCCTAGGCCCCCATATTGTTTTCAAACGATGCAGAGTTCTAGCTCTTAACAGAAAGGGGTCACAACTGCAGATCCAGGACATTCAGAGAAAACTAGGGATTCAAGAATGTCAACAGAATCAGCCCAGATGTCTCCCATCTCAAGTCTCAGGGTGCTATACCTATCCAACCTGCTATTCTAGCCTAGCAGATTTTTATGACACTGAAAAGTTAGAGATCTTTAGATACCTAGCATCATTATAAATAAGTTCTGGGCCTGATCTTCGGCTTTTTCTGCCCTTCAGTTAAATAGGTGTGATTTTCTGTTTCAAAGAAGGTTATGCACACTTCAGTCTCTGACCAAAATGAGTAATGAATTGCCCTAAGTGTTTCATTTCTTTCTTTAAAACATAGTAGCACTCCACATGAGCCATTCTATTCCATAGTTTAGTAATTTCTCATTGCTCCAAACTTCTCAAATGCCTGATATAGCCCCAACCACTGCATTCTCTTTAACTGTTTTCCATCCCAATTCAGTGGAAGTGTTACCATTCAGTACTACTAAATGATATTCACAATTGATGCCATAGCCCATTCTTTTGTTGTTGTTGTTGTTGTTGTTGTTGTTGTTGTTATACTTTAAGTTCTGAGATACATGTGCAGGGTGTGCAGGTTTGTTACATAGGTATACACGTGCCACGTTGGCTTGCTGCACCCATCAACCCATCATCTACATTAGATATTTCTCCTAATGCTATTCCTCCCCTGGCCCCCTACCTGCCAACAGTCCCCAGTGTGTGTTGTTCCCCTCCCTGTGTCCATGTGTTCTCATTGTTGAACTCCCACTTACAGTGAGAACATGCAGTGTTTGGTTTTCTGTTCTTGTGTTAGTTTGCTGAGAATTATGACTTTCATCTTCATCCATGTCCCTGCAAAGGACATGAACTCATTCTTTTTTATGGCTGCATAGTATTCCATGGTATATATGTGTCACATTTTCTTAATCCAGTCTATCATTGATGGGCATTTGGGTTGGTTCCAAGTCTTTGCTATTGTGAACAGTGCTGCAATAAACATACATGTGTCTTTAGAGTAGAATTATTTATAATCCTTTGGGTATATACCCAGTAATGGGATTGCTGGGTCAAATGGTGTTGGAAAAACTGGCTAGCCATATGCAGAAAGCTGAAACTGGATCCCTTCCTTACACCTTATACAAAAATTAACTCAAGATGGATTAAAAACTTAAACATAAGACCTAAACCCATAAAAACTCTAGAAGAAAACCTAGGCAATACCTGGTTTGGGCCTGATCTTCAGCTTTTTCTGCCCTTCAATTCAATAGGTGTTATTTTCTGTGTTTTCAAGGGAAAAAAAAAAAAAAACATAAAAACCCTGGAAGAAACATAAGATCAGGACATAGGCATGGGCAAAGACTTCATGACTAAAACACCAAAAGCAATTGCAACAAAAGCCAAAATTGGCAAATTTCATCTCATTAAACTTAAGAGCTTCTATACCGCAAGAGAAACTATAATAAGAGCAAATAGGCAACCTATAGAATGGGAGAAAATTTTTGCAATCTATCCATCTGACAAAGGGCTAATATCCAGAATTTACAAAGAACTTAATACAAGTAAAAAACAAACCAAAAAACATCGAAAAGTGGGTAAAGGATATTAACAAACACTTCTCAAAAGAAGGCATTTATGCAACCCACGAACATATGAAAGAAAGCTCATCATCACTGGTCATTAGAGAAATGCAAATCAAAACCACAATGAGATACCATCTCATGCCAGTTAGAATGGAGATCATTAAAAAATCAGGAGACAATAGACGCTGGAGAGGATGTAGAGAAATAGGAAAGCTTTTATACTGTTGTTGGGAGTGTAAATCAGTTCATTCATTGTGGAAGACAGTGTGGCAATTTCTCAATGTCTCAGCCCATTCTGTGGAAAGCTGTGAAGTTGGTTTGGCCTTGAGAAATATATTTAAAGAAAGACAGCCAGGTCTTTGAATCCCTTATATCGCTGAGTCATTCCATGAGAACTTCCCCTTAGGAGTGCACATATTCTCCATGAGTCTTAATAGCCAATTGCAGGCAATCCTGAGTAGAATGGACTCAGTGTGAACCATCAGTAAGCAACACATGGCAGCCAGGAGAACAGATGCCTTGGAATCCTGGTATTTACTACACAAGATTAGCAGTAAATAGGCATGGGACTAAAATCCACAATGAGGCAAAATTAATTTAGCACTGCAATGAAATAAGTAAATTTGTATTCAATAGAAAAAAAGTTATAAAAGCAGTTTGGAACAATGGAAATATGAATACTAATCAGAAAAAATACATGTAATGATTTATTGATTTCTGTAAGGTCATACAAGATATTGAAACAGACCTATATTAGACTTTAAAGAAAACCCTGTTGAGATAAATCTTATGTGGTCATAAAAAGAAATTCAACAATTTAACAGAAGAAATTATGGGGTAAAGAAGTTTTTTAAAAAATCTTTATTTTATAATTAAACTCTATCAATTTATCTCAGTTCTACTCTGGAATAGATTTTTCACAAAGGGTGAATTAATCCTCTGCCCAAAGGGCCATTAATTTTTTTATGGTAGCAGTCAAAGGAAAATATTACAAAAGAAAATTACTTAACATCAAAATGTAAAGGAATTGAAAACCTGTGCCATATGGACAAGTATAGGATGGGCAATGATACCATGCATGCCATAGATGTCCACTAGATTTTGAGTTATTTGACAGCAGGAATTAAGTCTTATATATCTTTATATACCCAATGTCTTCCAAAATGCCTTGCAAGCAAAACATGTTTTATAAATATTTTATGAGTGAGAAAGCCAATTAATTAAAAAGTAGATTAATATAAATTCTATGGCTACACTCAAAATTCATTTCATTTGTCTAGTAAATAATTGTCTGAAGTTTACTGATACATGTTTTAAATAAAGATTTGAACATTAAAAGCATCCTCGTAGACTTTTGTCATGGGAATTAAATAGCTTATTAAAGACAATGGAGGTTCTATTTCTAAAAAGTGGTATATTTAATATCCTGTGTTATTCAATAAACACTATTAAAACCAGCATATATTGATTGAGGATAGATTATAAGGCAGGATGCTGCTAGGTGCTGGAAAGTAGGAAAAATGATACAAAATTTCCTCCTACAAGAAACTTAAGAGTTTGCAGTGATAGTAGCATTGTGGAAATTAACTATGATCAGGCAAGATGATGTAAGAATTAAGTAGAAGAATTAAGGTTGATAATTAATTAAAATTAAGACTGATAATTCTTTACTGAGCTATTATTTAACCCTGCTCAAGCAATGGAACCCAAGTTTTAGCTGGATATATAACCCCAGAATAACTTTCTCAGCCTCCTTTGCAACTGCGGTAGCCATGTGACCAACCTCTGGCAGAGTGTAAGCAAGCGTTCTGCAATAATTCCAAGAAAGTCTCTTTAAAGGAGGTAGCGTCATCTTTTCTGTTTACACCTTAGAATGGGACTATTATAATCAATTTCCAGAAGCTGTCTTGGACCAGGAGGTAACTGAGCAAGAAAGCCACGTGCTGAGGATAGTAAATGGCAAACCATCTGCGTCCCTGGGAATTATGGAACAAACTTACTGTCAGAGGAAAGAAAGAAATTTCTACCTTGCTTAAGACACTTTATCCTATTTACATTTGTTTTTATACCTTATTAAATAAAGGCAAACCTAAGTCTAGTCTGAAAAAAAGACATGGTAAAATACTTTGCATACTATAATATTTGTGTACAATCAATTCCAAAAAAAAAATAGTCAATAATGACAGCTCTATTTATTAAGGTACAGTTGTTCCAGTCTTCCTATTCAGATTTGACTATGTTTAAAATTTTTATTTGAGTCCCCTTAGTGAATGCCATAATTAATTTCCCTGAGAAAAGACTATTATAGTTTTAAAAACACATTTTGAAAATATACATAGGTGCCAATTATGCTTTCAGAACAATTAATCGTGAAAGCAGAATTCTATATGTATATATTTTTCTGTATATATGAAAATGACTTACTTGATATCATTAAATATAGAGTGCATTATTTTGTTCTCATACTGATTATTTAGCAAGATGTGGAATAGGGCCTTCTGAGGAGGCCAATGCAAAATCAGTCAAAAAGTACATGAAAAGCTTTTTCACTCTGTTGACACTTCATTATTTGTAGACTGCAGTAATATTTGCAAAGTAGGATATTGTCTTCCTTGGCATACATTTCTAAATATATGGATATATAGCTTAGCATACATTCCTGGAAAGAATGCACATGGGGTTTGGAGGAAGGTAGAAGAAGCATATTGAGGAACTTTTGCAAATCACATAATATTTTAACGAACCTAAATGGTTATTAAAAGAAATATTTTGGCAAAGCAAAGAATATGTCTATAATTTTTTGAAATTGCTTGCCAAAACCCATTTGACAAACTGTGAAGTTTGAGATTTATCTCACTTGCGTGCTAGTAGATTAGTCTGCCACAGTTTCATTGATGTTGGCAGAAGACCTGAGACTCCTAGGTCAGAGACAGAGGATGTTAGTATTCATGGCCCTGCAAACAGCAGGAGCCTGATGCTCAGGTACCTTCCACTAGCCCCCAAATCCAAATATTGTAGATCATAATGACTTTCAGTTAAGTGAGGAAAAGAACAGTGATCTTGGAGGGGATGGTGGGAATTAGGAGCTCCATTTTTGAGATGCTAAGCTGGAAATTCCTGTAACATTTTTAAAAGACAATTACTAGATGGGAAGTCAGGTGCATAAATAGATCAGAGGCTAAATTTGTACAGGAGATCTATATATGTAATATAAATATACAGATAAGACATAGATAATATTATATGCAAAGTAAGAGAAATAAATGAAGACACTACATAAGGAAAATAATAGGCAATGAATCCCTGTTGCAAGAATATCCAACATGGTTAAATAGAATAAAATAGGTGGAAAACCAAGACAAAGGAGAATGAGAAAGGGCCACTAATTAAGAAAATAGAAATACAAGCATGTTGGCCAAAGGGTAAAATGTTTCATTTAGAAAAGAAGAATAAGTGTTAGTGGTTTATTGCAGAGCATAGTGACCATAGTGAATAATAATCTACCATATATTTCAAAATTGCTAGAAGAGCAGATTTTAAATGTTCCCATCCAAAAAAATGATAAGTGCATGAGGTGCCAGATATGTGAATTTACTTACTTTAATCATTGGACAATGTGTGTGTAGATATATCAAAACATTATATTCTCCATAAATATGATTGTTATTTGTCAATTAAAAATCAAAATATACTATGTTTAATACAGGTAGTGAGAGAGGGCATCCTTGTCTTGTGCCAGTTTTCAAGGAGAATGCTTCCAGCTTTTGCTCAGTCAGTATGATGTTGTAAATAGCTCTTATTATTTTGTGGAATATTCCTTCAATACCTAGTATATTGAGAGTTTTTAACATGAAGGTGTATTGAATTTTATAAAAAGCTTTATCTGTATCTGTTGAAACAATCATGTGGTTTGTTCTTTAGTTCTATTTATGTGAAGAATAATATTTATTGATTTTTGTTTGTTGAACCAATCTTGCATCTCAGGGATAAAGCCTACTTGATCATGATGAATAAGCTTTTTGATGTGCTGATGAACTCAGTTTACAAGTATTTTGCTGAGGATTTTTGCATTAATGTATATAAAAAATATCAGTCTGAAGTTTTATTTTCTTGTTGTGTTTCTTCCATATTTTGGTATTGGGATGATGCTGGTCTCATAGAATGAGTTAGGGAGAGGTCCCTTCTCCTCAATTTTTGGCATAGTTTCAGAAGGGATTGTAGCAGCTCTTCTTTGTACATCTGGTAGAATTTAGCAATGAATTCATCTGGTTCTTGGCTTTTTTGGACAGTAAGTTTTTTATTACTGATTCCATTTCAGAGCTTATTAGTCTGTGCAGGGATTCAATTTCTTTCAGTGTAGTCTTGGGAAGGTATATGTGTCCAGGAAGTTATAGAGAAAGAAATTAAAGTACCCAACCAGAAAGAAGAAGTCAAACTGTCCCTGTTTGCAGACGACATGATCCTACATCTAGAAAACTCCATAGTCGTAGCCCAAAAGCTCCTTCCTTAAGTGATAAACAACATCAATGAAGTATCAGGATACAAAATCAAAGGCACAATTCACTAATATTCCTATACACCAACAACAGTCAAACCAAGAACCAAAGCAGGAATGAAATTTCATTCACAATTTCCCCAACCAAAAGGTGAAATATCTAGGAATACAGCTAACCAAGTAGGTGACAAATCTCTGCAAGGAGAACTATAAAACACTGCTCAAAGAAATCAAAGATGATACAAACAAATGGAAAAACATCCCATGCTCATGGATAGGAAAAATTAATATCATTAAAATGGCCATATTGCTTACCCAAAGCAACTTAGAGATTCAATTCTATTTCTATTAAACTACCGCTGATATTCTTCACAGAACTAGAAAAAACTATTTTAAAATGCAAATGAGGCAAAGCACAGTGGCTTGCACCTGTAATCCCAGCATTTTGGGAGGCTGAAGCAGGTGTATTGCTTGAATACATGACTTCTAGACCAGCCTGGCCAATATGGTGAAACACTGTCTCTACTAAAAATACAAACATTAGCCTGGCATGATGGCATGAGCTTGTAGGCCCAGCTACTGGAGAGGCTGAGGCACAAAAATCACTTGAACCCAGGAGGCGGAGGTTGCAGTGAGCTGAGATCATGTCACTGCATTCCAGCCTGGATGACAGAGTGAGACTGTATCTCAAAAAATTAATTAATTGAACTTCCACCAAAATGGCTGAATAGAAACAGCTCCAGAGCACAGCTCCCAGCAACAGTGATGCAGAAGGTGAGTGATCTCCACACTTTCAACCGAGGTACCAGGTTCATCTCAAAGTGACTGGTTGGACAGTGGGTATAGCCCAAGGAGGGCAAACCGAGGCAGGGAAAGGCACTGCCTCACCTAGGAAGTGCAGTGCGCTGGAGGACACCCACTCCCACCCAATGGAGGTCATCAGGGACTTTTCCAGCCTCTCTGGCACTCCAGTTCAGATACTGTGCTTCTCCTGCAGTCTTTATGGCTCACAGACCAGGAGACTGCCACCAGGCTGACAAGCGCTGTGGTTTTTCCAGCACAAATCAGGGCAGCCATTTCAGCCAGTGCTACAGGTTTCCAGCACAAATCTGGGTAGCCATTTTAGCTAGTGCCCGGAATGCCTGTGAGACAGAGCCACCCATTCCCCTGAGAAAAGGGGGCTGAAAGCAGGGAGCTAAGTGATCTGGCTTGATGGGTCCCACCCCCACATAGACCAAACTGAAACCCACTGGCTTGAGAATTTCACAGCCAGCACAACAGTTTGAGCTTAACCCAGGAAGGTTGAGCTCAGTGGGGTTTGGGGTTGAGCTCAGTGGGGGACGGCATCTGCCATTACCGAGGCATTCTGCCATTACTGAGGCAGTTCTTACTTTACCTGTGCAAACAAAATCACAAGGAAGTTTACACAGCAGCTGGCCAGAGCCCATGGCAGCTTCGCAATGCCTCTGCAGGCAGACTGTGACTAGACTCCCAACTTACTGGGCAGGGCATCTCTGAAAAAAGGCAGCATCCCATCAGGGACTTATAAATAAAGCCCCACCTTCCTGAGACAGAGAACCTGGGAAAAGGGGCTGTGGTGAGTTCCACTGCAACAGACTTAAACATCCCTGCCTACCAGCTCTGAAGGGAGCAATGGAGCTCCCAGCACAGCTCTGGCTGATGCCCGGTGGGTACCCTTTTGGGATGAAGATAACAGAAAAAGAAACAGCAACTGTTCTGCAGTCCCCATGGGTGATTCCCAGGAAAGCAGGGCCTAGAGTGGACCTTCAGCAGTCCTGCAGCAAAGGGGCCTTACTGTTAAAAGGAAAACTAAAAACAAAGAAATAGTTTCAACATCAACAGAAAGGACATCCACTAGAGACCCATCTGAATGTAACCAACTTCAAAGACCAAAGGTAGATAAATCCATGAAGATGGGAAGAAACCAGTGCAAATAGGATAAAAATCACCAAAAACCAGAGTGCCCCTCCTCCTCCAAGGGATCGTTAACTCGTCACCAGCAAGGGAACAAAACTGGATGGAGAATGAGTTTGACAAATTAACAAAAGCAGGCTTGAGAAGATGGTTAATAACAAACTTCTCTGAGCTAAAAGAACATGTTCTAACCCAATGCAAAGAAACTAAGAACCCTGGGAAAAGATAAGAATAAATGCAAACTAGAATAATCAGCTTAGAAAAGAACATAAATTATTTGATGAAGCTGAAAAACACAGCAGGAGAACTTCACGAAGCATACACAAGTTTCAATAGCTGAATTGATCAAGCAGAAGAAGAAATATAAGAGATTGAAGAGCAACTCAGTGACATAAAATGAGAAGGCAAGATGAGAGAAAAAAGAGTGAAAAGAAATGAACAAAGCCTCCAGGAAATATGGAATTATGGGAAAAGACCTAATCTATGTTTGATGGGTGTACCTGAATGTGATGGGGAGAATGAATCAAAGCTGCAAAACTCTCTTCAGGATATTATCCAGAAGAACTTCCCCAACCTAGCAAGGCAGGCCAACATTCAAATTCAGGAAACACAAAGAACACCACAGAAATATTCCTCAAGAAGAGCAACCCCAAGGCACATAATCATCATATTCACCAGAGTTGAATTGAAGGGAAAAAATGCTAAGGGCAACCAGAGAGAAAGGTCATGTCACCAAAAAGGAAGTCCATCAGGCTCAAAACAGATCTCATGGCAGAAACCCTACAAGCCACAAGAGAGTGAAGGCCAACTTTCAACATCCTTAAAGAAAAGAATTTTCAACCCAGAATTTCATATCCAGCCAAACTAAGCTTCATACATGAAGGAGAAATAAAATCCTTTACAGACAAGCAATTGCTGAGAGATTTTGTCACTGCCAGACCTGCCTTACAAGAGCTCCTGAAGGAAGCACTAAACATGGAAAGGAACAACCAGTAACAGCCACTGCAAAAACATACCAAATGGTAAAGACCATAGACACAATGAAGAAACTGCATCAACTAAAGGGCAAAACAACCAGCTAATATCAAAATGGTAGGATCAAGTTCACACATAACAATAATAAACTTAAATGTAAATGGGTTGAATGGCTCAATCTAAATACACAGACTGACGAATTGGATAAAAAGCCAAAACCCATTGGTGTGCCATATTCAGGAGACCCATCTCATGTGCAAAGACACACATAGACTCAAAATAAAGGGATGGAGGAAGATTTACCAACGAATGGAAAGCAAAAAAAAGCAGGGGTTGCAAACCTAGTCTCTGTTAAAATGAACCTTAAACCAACAAAGATCAAAAGAAACAAAGCAAGGCATTATGTGATGGTGAAAGGATCAATGCAACAAGAAGAGCTACCTATCCTAAATATATATGCACCTAATACAGGAGCACCCAGATATATAAAGCAAGTTCTTAATGACCTACAAAGAGACTTAGACTCCCACACAACAATAGTAGGAGATTTTAACACTCCACTGTCAATATTAGACAGATCAATGAAACAGAAAATTAACAAGGATATCCAGGACTTGAACACAGATCTGGACTGAGCAGACTTAATAAATGTTTACAGAACTTTCCACCCCAAATCCACAGACTATACATTCTTCTCAGTACCACATCGCACTTACTCTAAAAGTGACTCATAATTGGAAGTAAATTACTTCTAATGGAAATTGTAACAGTCTCTCAGACCACAATGTAACTAAATTAGAACTCAGGATTAAGAAACTCACTCAAAACTGCACAACTACATGGAAACTGAATAACCTGCTCCTGAATGACTACTGGGTAAATAATGAAATGGAGGCAGAGATAAAGATGTTCTTTGAAACCAATGAGAATGAAGACACAATGTACCAGAATCTCTGGGACACATTTAAAGCAGAGTCTAGAGGGAAATTTATAGGACTAAATGCCAACATGAGAAGTGAGGAAAGATCTAAAATCGACAACCTATTCTCATGATTAAAAGAACAAGAGGAGCAAGATCAAACAAATTCAAAAGCTAGCAGAAGACAAGAAATAACTAAGATTAAAGGAGAACTGAAGGAGATAGAGATGAAAAAAAAACTCTTCAAAAAAATCAATGAATCCAGGAGCTGGTTTTTTTTTTTGAAAAGATCAACAAAATAGATAGACCACTAGCTGGACTAATAAAAAAAAAAAAAAGGAAAGAGAGTAGACTCGAATAGATGAAATAAAAAATAATGAAGAGGATATCATCACCAATTCCACGGAAATACAAACTACCATAGGAGATTACTACAACCAACTCTATGCAAATAAACCAGTGAATCTAGAAGAAATGGATAAATTCTTGGACACTTACATCCTCTCAAGACTAAACCAGGAAGAAGATGAATCTCTGAATAAACCAATAACAAGGTCTGAAGATGAGACAGCAATTAATAGCCTACCAACCAAAAATAGTGCAGGTCCAGACAGGTTCACAGCCAAATTCCACCAGATGTACAATGAGGATCTGGTACTATTCCTTCTAAAATTATTCTAAACAATACAAAAAAGGGAATCCTCTCTAGCTCATTTTATCTGGTTTTATGAGACCAACCTAAAATGTCTCCCTAATTCATTTACTAGTTTTATGAGACCGACATTATCCTGATACTAAAACCTGGCAGAGACACAACTAAAAAAGAAAATTTCATGCCAATATCCATGATGAATATTGATGCAAAAATCTTCAATAAAATACTGACAAACCAAATGCAACAGCACATGAAAAATTTCATCCATCGTGATCAAGTAGGCTACATCCTGGGGATGCAAGACTGGTTCAACATATGCATATCTATAAATGTAATCCATCACATAAACAGAACCAAAGACAAAAATCGCATGATTATCTCAATAGATGCAGAAAAGCCCTTTGACGAAATTAAACAGCACTATGCTAAAAACTCACAATAAACTAGGTATCAGTGGAACATATCTCAAGATAATAAAAGCTATTGATGACATACCCACAGCCAATATCATACTGAATAGGCAAAAACCGGAAGCATTCCCTTTGAAAACTGGTACTAGACAAGAGTGCCCTCTGTCACCACTCCTATTCAACATAGTATTGAAAGTTCTAGCCAGAGCAATCAGGCAACAGAAAACCCTATCGTCTCAGCCCAAAATTTCCTTAAGATGATAAGCAACTTAAGCAAAGTCTCAGGATAGAAAATAAATGTGCAAAAATCACAATCATTCCTATACACCAATAACAGACAAGCAGAGAGCCAAATCCTGAGTGAAATCCCATTCACAATTGCTACAAAGAGAATAAAATACCTAGGAATACAACTAACAAATGATGTACAGGACCTCTTCAAGAAGAACTACAAATCACTGCTCTAAGAAATAAGAGAGGACATAAACAGATGTAAAAACATTTCATGCTCATGGTTAGGAAGAATCAATATTGTGAAAATCGCCTTACTGCCCAAAGTAATTTATATATTCAGTGTTATCCCCATTAAGCTACCATTGACCTTCTTCAGAGAACTAGAAAGAAACACCTTAGACTTTATACAACCCCCAAAAAAGAGTCGTCATAGACAAGACAATACTAAATAAAAAGAACAAAGCTGGAGGCATCATGCTATCTGACTTCAAACTATACTACAAGGCTACAGTAATCAAAAATACATGGTACTGGTACTAAAACAGAGATATAGACCAATGGAACAGAACAGAGGCCTCAGAAGTAATGCCACACATCTGCAACCATCTGATCTTTGACAAACCTGACAAAAATAAGCAATGGGGAAGGATTCCCTGTTTAATAAATGGTGTTGGGAAAACTGGCTAGCCATGTGCAGAAAGTTGAAACTGGAACCCTTCGTTACACCTTATACAAAAATTAACTCCAGATGGATTAAAAATTTAAACATAAGACCTAATACCATAACAACCCTAGAAGAAAACCTAGGCAACACCATTCAGGACAGAGGCATAGGCAAGGACTTCATGACTAAAACGCCAAAAGCAATGAAGTTGGTGTTGAATAATGAAAACACGTAGACCATGGGAGGGGAACATCATACACTGGGGACTGTTGAGGGGTGGTGGAGGGAGAGCAGGGGGTGGGGAGATTGGGGAGGGATATCATTAGGAGAAATACCTAATGTAGGTGATGGGGGGATGGAGGCAGCAAACCACCATGGCATGTGTATACCTATGTAACAATCCTGCAAATGTACCCCAGAACTTAAAGTATAATTTAAAAAATTAATTAATTAAAATTCATTAATTAAATCTGCACATGTACCCCAGAATTAAAGTATAATTTTTTAAATTAATTAATTAAAATTCATATGGAACCAAAAAAGAGCCCAAACAGACAAGGCAATCCTAAGCAAAAAGGACAAAGCTGGAAGCATCATGCTACCCAGCTTCAAACTATGCTACAAGGCTATAATAACAAAAATAGCATAGTACTGGTACACAAGCACATAGACCAATGGAACAAAACAGAGAGCCCAGAAATAACACCATGCACCTATAACCATCCAATAATCAATGAAGTCGAAAAGCAAACAATGAGAAAAAGACTTCCTAGTCAATAAATGACACTAGAATAACTGGCTAGCCATATGCAGAAAAGTAAAACTGGACCCCTTTTGTAAATTATATGCAAAAATCAACTCAAGATGAATGAAAGATTTAAATAGAAAGCTAAAATTACATAAGTCCTGGAAGATAACCTAGGAAATACCATTCTGAACATAGAACCTCGCAAAGATTTCATGACAAAGACATCAAAAGCAATGGAAACTGAATCAAAAATTGAAAAATGGGACCTAATTAAACTAAAGATGTTTTTCACAGCAAAATAAACTATCACTAGAGTAAACAAACAACCTACAGATGCAAGAAAATATTTGCAAACTATGCATCTGACAAAGGTCTAATATCCAGAATGCATAAGGAACTCAAATAAACAAGCAAAACAAACCACCGCATTAAAAAGTGGGCAAAGGACATGAACAAACACTTTTGAAAAGAAGACATACAAGCAGCCAACAAACATATGAAAATGTGCCCTACAGAAATGCAAAACCATGCCACGATGAGATATCAAAGCCACAAAGAGAGAGCATCTCACACTGGTCAGAATAATTATTACTAAAAAGTCAAAAAATAACAGAGATGCTGGTGAGGTTGCAGAGAAAAGGGAACACTTATACACTGTTAGCAGGAATGTAAATTAGTTCAGCCCTTATGGAAAGCAGTATGGCAATACCTCAAAGAACTTAACGCAGACTTACCATTTGAACAGCAATGCACTTATTGGGTATGTGCCCAAGGAAATATAAATTATTCTATCATAAAGACACATACACATGTATGTTCACTGCAGCACTACTCACAATAGCAAAGACATAGACTCAACCTAAATGCCCATTAATGGTAGACTGGATAAAGAAAAGAAAGTACATGTACGCCATAGGATACTACACAGCCATAAAAAGAATGAGATCATGTCTTTGGCAGCAACATGGATGGAGCTGGAGGCCATTATCCTAAGTAAACTAATGCAGAAATAGAAAACCAAGTATCACATCCATCTTCTCACTTATAAGTAAAAGCTAAAACTTGAGTGCACATGCACACAAAGAAAAAAACAGCAGACACTGGGGTCTGCTTGAAGGTGGAAACAGGAGAAGAGGGAATCAAAAAATGACCTATCAGGCTGGCGCGGTCACTTACACCTGTAATCCCAGAACTTTGGGAGGTTGAGGCAGGTGGGTCACCTAAGGTTAGGAGTTTGAGACCAGCCTGGCCAACATGGAAAAACCTTGTCTCTACTAAAAATACAAAAATTCGCCAGATGTTGTGGTGCACGCCTGTAGTCCCAGCTATCTGGGAGGATGAGACAGGAAAATCACTTGAACCGGAAAGGCAGAAGCTGCAGTGAACCGAGAACACACCACTGCACTCCATCCTGGGCAACAGAGCAAGACTGACACACAGTTTAACTATATAACAAGCCTGCATATATACTCCTGAACCTAAAATAAATGATGTTTTTTACCTATAAATAATCACATTTTATCAATAATATTGTGGCATGATAATGGTATCCAAATGAAGAAAATGAGGTTTCTCATAAATGCTATTGTGTCATATCTATGTGAAATATACTACACTTAGTAACATATGTGTGTATATATACACTTAAGTACATATATGGATATATCTGTGTATATGTAAGCTAAATAAAACAAATAAGTTCAAAATAGCTTTGGTGTCATGGAAACAGAAGAGAGATTATTTAAAAGGCTGTGTCAAAGGCTTCTGAGAAGTGAGGTACCACAGCGGCAGAGAAATTCCCACTAGATTCAGCAGCATAAGGTTTTTTTTTTTTTGATGATCTGGGCAGGGGTGGCTTTATTGGAAGCCAAAGTCAAATTAAGAGTAGACTGAAGAGAGACTCAGGTGAATGGACGAGCAGCGAAGAATGGTGAGATTGATAACCCGCTTCTGCAGGTCTGTGCTTACACAGAGCAATGAAACAGGGCTAGACAAGGATATGAGGTCAAATAATTTGCTTTTAATGGGAAGAAGTAGACAGAGCATATTTTTCTATTACTGGGAAAGATCTGGAAGAGGCTGGGATGTTGGCACACCATGCAGAGGTCAGTCTTTGGAAAGGTACAGAGGACAGGTGGAGAACTTTATATTCCAAGGATCAGAGGCAATTCTCCTACAAAATAGGAAGGCAAATGTAAAATAAGTGCATAGAGCAAATTATATTTGTAGTTTTAGCAGAAAGAGGAAAGATTTCTACTCTAATGAAACTTCTGTTTTCTGAATAAAATACATTTTTGTATCTTTCTGAACGAAGTGTCTTATTTTCCCAGTGAAAAATGGAGGACATCAGCTGAATGTTTGGGTGAGGGGGAGACGGGGCCAGGAGGAGGGACTGAGAAAAGACACAGAAAGTCAACATAACGGTAGGAAAAACTCCTTGAGGAGGTTATGATTTTCTTTGTTTTTACAGAAAGAAACTGTGCAATTCTAAGAAGGTTGTTACTAGAGGGATACTAGAGAGGATATGGAGAATACATTCAAAGTGGGATGTAGGAAGGAAAAGAGTGTGATAAAGTTTTGGATACAAAGCCTCACTGCAGTATGCTAGGTGCCAAAGGTATCTTAATTTAATTCTCACAAATTATGAGGAAGGTGTGATTTTTTTCCATTTTATAGTTGAGGAGACCAAGGCTTAGAGATGTGAAGCAGCTTTCTTTAAAGCCGACCACAACTATTAAATAGCAGAATTTGGATTCAAGATCAAGTCTGACACAAAAGCTCATTTTCTCCCCTTAGCAGTGGGAAGCCATCAGAGATCTGAATTCAAGGAACTATGTGAAGTGATCTGTTTCAGGAAGACAATTTGATAAAAGTAGATAAATTGGAGGAGAAGAGATTATTAGAGGTAGCAACAAATGTTGAGAGTGCCGCAGTTGTGCAAGTCCTTAATAAAGACCGTAAGTGAGCCAACAGTGGAGGGGTAGAGACTAGATATCTGCTGGTATGTTAGGTAAATGCGGAGGTGATAGACCCAACATCTAACTGATGCGTTCCTCTCTGCTATATCCATTCACTTATATTCTGCTATGCATGGCTCAAAAAGGAGATACTAGTTACATTTCTCTCTCCCTTTCCTTATCACTATTCCTTGAACTTCAGAGTAAGGGACAAAGTGGTGGAGTCAGGGAGATCCAATTGCAGGACTTACAAAGCTCTAAGGAAAGCTCAGTTGCATTGTCTCTAAAAGATTCAGGGATAAATTAGCAGGAGTAGCATGAGCATGAATAAATGCTAAGTACCTGGACGGAGCTTGCCAGTGCCCCCAGAACCGTGACAAGGCCACTTTCTATCAAAACCAGCCTCCTTCTAGGCCTTGATTGCTTGAAAAAACACATTCCCCTTTCACCATTTTTTTTTAACTTTGTATTTAAGGAACATGGTTAACTGAGAAGAGCAATATTTGAAGGCAAATGATCCAGTATTAATTTAAAAACAATTGCCTTCTGTGGACACGGCCTCAATGTTCGCCAAATGTTTGTAATAAGCAGAAACGTTCTCCTAACAGGTGCAGTTGCCACAATGAATGTCGCAGCAGGCACAGACACACTGCGTTTTATCTACAGTTGGGTCATTGAAACTAAGTGCAGAATAATGGAAATATATGACTGCTCAGATTTATTTGGAGAAAGTCATTTGCCCAATGGTAATTGATGCTTATTGAGGACTGCGGAGCACAATGAAAGTGTTGCAAATCACCCCATATTTCTGTTGCCACCTGTATAAGCACTCAACAGGCAGAACAGGATAAAATGTGAATTTGTCTTTGGGGCAGCATAATTCCATTTATTTTTTCTGTCTTAGGTATCATTTCATTCTTTTTTCACAAAACAGCTTTCTTTGATTTTTAAAAATGTGCCATATAGTATATATTTATTTCTCTTTGCTCCCCCTCGTAGTGTGGGGGGTGAGGGGGAAATCCCTGAACAGATGTTGCCTTAAGATTGCCAAACTAATTTTGCTTTTGATGTTCCATGCTCAAAGCTACTTTTTGGAGAACACATTGGTTAAATGTACTCCTTGTTGTATACTGTACATTTAATAGCAGGAAGACAGTTGGAAAAGGATTATAACGCAGTTCCTGAAAATGCGAGTGTGGAGCATTCAAAGATAAGCAGAAAGAAAAATCTGGCAGAGTCCACATGATGAGACACAAAGGTTGCAATTACAAGTCTGTTAGCTATTAAAAACAATATTACATTTTTAAGAGCTATACATAGCAATTAGATGCTCAGGGCCAGGAAGAATTTAGCAATATCCCAAAGATGCAACTTGAAAAGCATTAGAAATTAGAATAAAATGAATGAAAAAAAATTTCAAAATTAACAACAAACAATTAGTAGGAAAACGGCCCCTAAAAGCAGTTGGCGGTGAATCTACACAGGTTAGGTTCTCATCTTCCAAAACACAAACACATACACATATTTTCTTTCTAGCCAACAGCCTCTGTAGTGAAAAGTGGAAGATTAAAATCAAGCTATAGTGAAACAGTGTATCCTTAAAAGAAGTTACCGTCAGCTTGGCCATTTTCAACTGGAGAGATACTGAAATGATGATCAGAGAGGTGAGTGAGATACAGAGCTAGATGAAGGGTGCTTGCAGGTTTTATGAGGAAATGCAATACACAGGAGACGAAAAACACTGAAATAAAAGATTATGGAATGTGGATCACTGACTGCCTTGGAGAAAGAACACGATGAAAAAGAGCGTTCATGAGCACTGTATTTGCTCAATAGGGCTGCCTCAACAAAGTACTATAAACTGGGTGGATTAAACAACAGGAACTGATTTTTCACAATTCTGGAGGCCAGAAGTCTGAGAGGAAGGCATTGGCAGAGTTAGTTTTATTCTGAGGCTTCTCTCCTTGGATCATGGGTGTCTGCCTCTTTCCGGTTTCCACATGCTCTTCCTCCTGTGCTGTATCTGTATCCTAGTCTCATTTTCTTATAGGAACATCAGTCATATCAGACAAGGGATCACTAATGACCTCATGTAACCTTGATTACCTCTTTAAAGACCTAGTCTCCAAATGCAGTCACATTATGAGGTACTGGGAACTATGGCTTCAACATATGAATTTGGAAGTGAGGGGGATAATTCAGCCTATAATATGCACCAAATAAAGTGAATGAACGTTGAACACCTGTTCAGCATCCAGAACTGAGCTACATGTCAGGGTTACACAGAAGTGGTCTCTGGTTCTTGTCCTCAAGGACAAGAGCTTGTAAACGAGTGTGACAGATAGTACATATAGATCTCTACTCCAAAGCATTTGAAACACCCTTCACAAAGCACTAGAACATATGTGTTTAAAAAAACATGAATGATGGAATAATGAAGTTGATGAAATTGAGGAATATATGCAGAACGTGTGACATTTGAGCTGTGACTTGAAAAGTAAACAGGAACTCACTAGACGGAGAGCAATTTTAAAGGCTATGTCAGAGAGGAGCAAGGCACAGACATGTTAGAGACTTAGTCAAGGCTTATGACACTCAAGGAACCATCAAGGCCCAAACAAATAAATCAATACAAAAGTCATTAAAATGCTCTAATAGCTGTATTAATATATACTAGACAATTCAGGGAAAACTTAAATTATATACAAAACTCACCTTTAAGGTTGGGTCTGCATGAATTTTTTACCAAACTCTGGCTCCAACTTTAGAGTCCAAAAACAATTGTTTTTCATACTTTAAGTTCTGGGGACATGTGCAGAACTTGCAGTAGAATGGGTACACACATGCCATGGTGGTTTGCTACCTCCATCCCTGTCACCTACATCAGGCATTTCTCCCTCCCCAGCTTCCCCACCACCTGCCACTCCTGCCCCCAAGAGGCCCCAGTGTGTGATGTTTCCCTCCTTTTGTCCACATGTTCTCATTGTTCAACACCCACCTATGAGTGAGAACATGCAATGTTTGGTTTCCTGTTCTTGCGTCATTTTGCTGAGAATGATGGTTTCCAGATTCATCCATGTCCCTGCAAAGGACATGAACTCATCCTTTTTTATGGCTGCATAGTATTCCATGGTGTATATGTGCCACATTTTCTTCTTCTTCTTTTTTTTTTTTTTTTTGTACACATTGTAGGTGCTGATAATATACTTGTTAGCTATCTTTTATATTGTAAATGTTTGCAAATTTTCTTTTTTTTTTTAATTTGCAGAAAAGATTGGGGCCAGGGCAAAAGGACCTGAGAGCTAATTCTAGGTATGAAATACTGCCAGAACTCAGGAGCTCTGCTTCTTTAGGGAAGTCTGACATTCTCCATAAGAAAATTAAATAGTTACAACGATTAATTACATGCATTCAAGTTAGTCTTTGCAAAGGGGCCCCTAAGAGTTTTGCCCAGAAGTTCTTGGAAGTTTTTGGTCCAAAATAGGATAAATGGCAAAATGGAAAGCCAAGGTAGCACTAACGTTTTCAGATATCACTTTTTTTAAAAAAAAGATGTGGCAATAGACATTGGGATGCAGCCATTCTTTTATTTATTTATTTATTTATTTATTTATTTAATTTTATTTTATTTTATTTTTAGAATGAGCTATGAAAGAGCCCTTCAATTTTTTGGAACACTTTCAGCAGTAATGATGTCAGCTTTTCTTTATACATCTGATAGAATTCAGCTGTGAATCTCTCTAGTCCTGGACATTTTTTGGATGATAGGCTTTTTAACTGATTCAGTTTTGAAACTCATTTTGAATTCCAAATTCTACCAGATGTATAAAGAAGAGCTGGTACTGTTCAGTCTTGGGAGGTTGTATATGGCCAGGAATTTTCTTTTTTTTTTTTTTTTTTTTTTAGCCTTGCGTTTTTCCTAAGACCATTCAATAGTAATTTAATATTTGAGCTTTGTTTTTCTTATTTAAAAAAAAAAAGAAAGAAAGAGAGAAAGAAAGAAAAAAAGAATAATTTTAAAAAAAAGAATGAAGGAGAGGAAAAAAGAGGAAGAGGGAGAGAGAACAGAGGTGTTGCTTTATTGCCCAGGCTAGAATGCAGTCTAAAAATGGGTATGCCTATAATTGTGATTAATAATGGAGACATGAAAAAAGTGAGGCAAGAAAATAACAAACGAACAGCCAACCAATATTTTATTTAAACCTGTAAGTAGGTGTGATGTGGTACTGATAAGAGTGTGCATTTTGTGTATTTAAAGTGGAGAGTTCTATAAATGTTAGTTAAGTTTATTTGTTCTGGATCTGAGTTCCAGTCCCGGATATCGTTAATTTTCTGTCTCATTGATCTGTCTAATATTGATGTTGAAGTCTCCCACTATTATTGTGTGGGAGTCTAAATCTCTTTATAAGTCTTATATATGTGGGTGCTCCTGTATTGGGTGTGTATATATTTAGGATCTTTAGCTCTTCTTGTTGCATTGATCCTTTTATCATTATGTAATGTCCTTCTTTGCTTCTTTTGATCTTTGTGACTTTAAAGTCTATTTTATCAGAGGCAAAAATTGCAACTCCTGATTTTTATTTATTTGTTTGTTTTTGCTCTCCATTTGGTTGATAAATCTTTCTCCATCCCTTTGTTTTGAGTCTTTGTGTATCCTTGCATGTGAGATGGGTGTGGATGCAGCATACCAATGAGTTTTGGCTTTTTATCCAATTTGCCTGTCTGTGTCTTTGGATTGGGGGATTTAGTCAATTTAAATTTAGAATTAATAATAATATATGTAAGTTTAATACTGCCATTTAATGTTAGTTGGCTGTTTTGCCCATTAGTTGATGTAAATTCTTCATTATGTTGATGCTCTTTACTTTTTGGTATTTTTTAGAAAGGCTGATACTGGTTATTCCTTACTATGTGTAGCGGTTCTTTCAGAAGCTCTTGTAAAGCAGGCCTGGTGGTAATGAAATCTCTGAGTGCTTACTTGTTCACAAAAGATCTTATTTTTCCTTCGCTTATGAAGCTTAGTTTGGCTGGATATGAAATTCTGGGTTGAAAGTTCTTTTCTTTAAGGATGTCGAATATTGGCCCCCACTCTCTTCTGGCTTGTAGGGTTTCTGCTGAGAGATCTGCTGTGAGTCTGATAGGCTTCCCTTTGTGGGTAACCTGACCTTTCTCTCTGGCTCCCTCAGTATTTTCTCTTTCATTTCAACCCTGTTTGAAATTCCCCTGGTGAATCTGACGATTATGTGCCTTGAGGTTGGTCTTCTTGAAGAATATCATTGTGGTGTTCTCTGTATTACCTGGAGTTGAATATTGTCCTGCCTTGCTAGGTTGAAAAAGTTTTCCTGAAACTTTCTTTATCCAGTCACATTTTCTTTATCCAGTCTATCATTGATAGGCATTTGGGTTGGTTCCAAGTCTTTGCAATTGCAAACAGTGCCACAATGAACATACATGTGCATGTGTCTTTATAATAGAATGATTTATAATCCTTTGGGTATATACCCAGTAATGGAATTGCTGGGTCAAATAGTATTTCTATTTAAAGATCCTTGAGAAACGACCACACTCTCTTCCACAATGGTTGAACTAATTTCCACTCCCGTCAACAGTGTAAAAGTATTTCTATTTCTCCACATCCTCTCCAGCATCTGTTGTCTCCTGATTTTTTAATGCTTGTCATTTTAACTGGCATGAGATGGTGTCTTATTGTGGTTTTGATTTGCATTTCTCTAATGACCAGTGATGATGAGCATTTTTTCATATGTTTTTTTGCCACATAAATGTCTTCTTTTGAAAAGTGTCTGTTCATATCCTTCACCCACTTTTTGATGGGGTTATTTGTTTTTTTCTTGTAAATCTGCTTTAGTTCTTTGTAGATTCTGGATATTAGCCCTTTGCCAGATGGTTAGCTTGTGAAATTTTTTCCCATTCTGTTGGTTACTGGTTCACTCTAATGTTTGTTTGTTTCTTTTGCTGTGCAGAAGCTCTTAAGTTTAATTAGATTCTATTTGTCTATCTTGGCTTTTGTTGCCAATGCTTTTGGTGTTTTAGTCATGAAGTCCTTGCCTATGTCTCTGTCCTGAATGGTATTGCCTAGGTTTTCTTCTAGGATTGTTATGGTGTTAGGTCTTATGTTCAAATCTTTAATCCATTTGGAGTTAATTTTTGTGTAAGGTTTAAGAAAGGGGTTCAGTTTTAGATTTCTGCACATGGCTAGCCAGTTTTCCTAACACCATTTATTAAACAGGGAATCCTTTCCCCATTGCTTATTTTTGTCAGGTTTCTAAAAGATCAGATGGTTGTAGACGTGTGGTGTTACTTCCAAGGCCTCTGTTCTGTTCCATTTGTCTATATCTCTGCTTTGGTACCAGAACCATGCTGTTTTGATTACTGCAGACTTGAGTCCAAAAACAATTTAAAGAGTACCTTAGGAATTTCTGATCCTCCCATTATTTGAAACAGAGGTACAGATAAGTTAGAATGAAAATCAGGCTAACAAATTTGTTGAGGCATATAGATGTGATTTTATGTACATAAGATATCTATTAGGCACTCACCACATTTAGATGTTGTTCAGAAACGTTAATGATATTTTTGTTCTCATCTTAAGTGAAAACTCAAGATTTTACTGTCTCAGGTAACCAAAAAGATAATTGTTTTTGTAAAGATGGTGAGTACAACCTCTTGTGCGACTGTGTAAACTTTGTAAACTCATCAACATAATCAACTTTTGAAAAGTCGATCTATCCCAACTTAGTTTACTTTTCTGATCAAGGTCAAAAATACAGTCTTTGAGATGCTATTTGTGGAGCTTAAATGGAATTCAGAGAAGTCAAAAAGCATAGGGCTTCATGTTGATAAGTGATTTACATCTGATTCCTGATTTAATTATGTGTATTAATTCCCACATTGTAGCTCAACCTCTCAATCACCACAATATTTATTTATTTGTAGCACACCCTATTTCAAAATACCCAGAGGTAGGAAAAAGGCCTTGTTATTCACTCCAGACAGGGAGCTACCTAATTATCTATCTATCCTGAGGCATTCAGCTCCTTAATCATGTGCCTAATCTTGTGCAAATTCAGTCTACAGGTAGTAATAACTATGAAAGTCCTAAAAACAGGTCTGTATGAGGTGACATATAACAGGTTGACAGTCTTCTCCAGGAAGATCTGAATACCATAAACCATTGAGGATACATAGTAGATTCTGACAAGAATCTTCAGGTTCTTTTCTTTAAATAAAATAAAATAAAAAGTGAGGGTGAAACCACCTACTCAGATCTACACATAACTAACAAATTTACAAGAAAAAACACAAACAACCCCATTCATTAAAAAGTCAGGAAACAACAGATGCTAGAGAGGATGTGGAGAAATAGGAATGCTTTTACACTGTTGGTGGACTATAAATTAGTTCACAGTATGGTGATTTCTCAAGGATCTAGAAGTAGAAATACCATGTGACCGAGGAATCCCATTACTGGGTATATACCCAAAGGATTATAAATCACTCTACTATAAAGACACATGCACACGTATGTTTATTGTGGCACTGTTCACAATAGCAAAGACTTGGAAGCAACCCAAATGCTCATCAATGATAGACTGGATAAACAAAATATGGCACATATACACCATGGAATACTATGCAGCCATAAAAAAGGATGAGTTCATGTCCTTTGCAGGGACATGGATGAATCTCGAAACAATCATTCTCAGCAAACTAACACAGGAACAGAAATCCAAACACTGCATGTTCTCATTCATAGGTGGGAGTTTAACAATGAGAATACATGGACATAGGGAGGGGAACACCACGTAACAGGTCCTCTCTGGGGGGTAGGGGATAGGGGGAGGCATAGCATTAGGAGAAATACCTAATGTAAATGACAGGTTCATGGGTGCAGCAAACTACTATGGCACATGTATACCTGCGTAACAAACCTGCACATTCTGCACATGTACCCCAGAAGTTAAAGTATAATTATTAAAAAAAAAAAATAGTGAAGAAGGAAAGTATTTTGATGATGGGTATCTTCTGTTTTCCTTGTCTCATGCCATCTCGGTGAAGTGCAAGCTGCTTATTTTGGAGCCACTGTTGCACTCTTAGAATTCAAAACTACACTTGTTCAAAGTGTACATTTTTAATGATTGGATGTTTATAAACTGGTAACTTCAGGATAACTTATCTTTATTTAATAAATTCTACAAATTAGTACATGTAGTGATGTGACACTGATGCTCTCTCTCACTTAGCCCACTGCCTCTGGATTTCCTGGGCCTGGCAAGGAGGAACAGTAGAAGAATACAGAGGATTTGTAGCAATGAAGGGCCAAGGAGGACACTGCGGGAAACTGTCTTTAAGATCTCCAGCATTTTCTCTGTGCCTTATTAACATGTCACCAGAAGGATTACATTAGGACTTTAGTGTTTGATTGTTTTTTTCAATCTATCCATTGTTTTTCTCAATCTGTCCAAGCACCAAGATTTAGTGTGTTATGTGCAGTAAAACATAGACTGATCTTTTGAATTTTGGATGAGACTTGATGCTGCCCATAAACAGAAGCATTCCAGATATTCTCCATATTAGCACAGCATCCCACCACCACTTAGGGCTGTTTCTAATTATTTTGTCCAAACACAGGACATTTTAAAGGCTAACACAAATGTTGATGAATGTTTCATGTGCAATATATTGTACACATATAATCCTATGCACACAGATGATTATAATGTATTTTTAAACAGTGACAATAGTTGTTTTATTGATTGGAAAAAATAATTATATCCTGCTAAGTAACCAAATTTTAGAAATACGTAGTTTTTTTCCCAAAAATTCACAAACTTACTAAAAATAATAAAAGATAAGCTATCTAACCATTAAGTATTCAAATGAACTCTTTGAGAATATGGAATCGAAAATGTAATAACATCTCAATTACCTATGTAAAGGGCCTTGTGCTATTATCTATTTTTGGCAACCATTATTCTAAAACTGCATTCACACTTAAAAAATGAAAGAAGAAAAATGTGCAGACGTGTAAGTGGAATTGAAGGATACAGTGATGGGGGAGGTTCTAGTTGCTAGGGAAACCAGATTTCTTGTGCACCACATTGAAATGGCTTACTCCTTGGCAAACTAAACATGACCTTGTGACTTTCCATGAAAAATAAAAGTTAAAATTATATAAAACTATATGTATCAAATGAACAGCCAAAAGTTGTACTTGCAGCCTATAAGCATTTCTATTCAGTCAGCACAACGACTAAAACATCTCACTGTTGTTCAGAAATAAAGATAATACTAGTGGACACTATAGATAATGCCAGTGAGCAGAGATGAAAAGATCAAAGAATTATTAGCTGTTATTTTGACTCTGTCAATGGATAAAATTTATTTTTTAATCAAGAAACATTTGAGTACCTACCCTGTGCAGGCAGAGAGTTACCTGTGATGTTTGTGGTTAATACTGCATTTTGAAGGGATTTTCTCACATCAGCTACTCATTATCAAATAATATACAACATAAAAGAATCCAGGGGCATGTAAAGTTATTATGAACACCACCCACCAAAGCACAATTAAGTATCATCATGTTTATTTCACAGGCATGGAAGCAGATGTTCAGAGGATTAAATAACCTAACAAATGTCCCCCTGATCATTTTGTGTGTGTAGATATATTTCCAACTAGAATGTATGACTTTTGAGAGGATGAACAATGAATTACACTAAAAGGAAAAGCAACAATAAAAGACATCCCATTGACATTCAATGTGTGTTTTAACTGAATTATGACTTGTAAGTTATATCTTCTGACTATCTCATCTGGTGCTTGGATCACAGATTAAGTCTTCACCATGTAAGAATGAATCTGGCCCTTGTCTGTTGCTTCTTTTCCTCCTACAAATCCCCTTTCACGTATCTTAACTGTATTAGTAAGCCCATCCCATTTGACTTGAATATATGACTCATACTTAGCATTGTTTGCTCTAATTTCCTTTAATGGCAATCACAAGTAGAGTTTCACCTTTATTAGGTTTGTCTTCAGAGGTTTCAAGCATGGGATAATTCCATCCTCATGTTCCCTCCCCATTTGCCTTAAGGTTATTCGTTCTTAGAGCAATGCATAATCTGTCTGTTCCATAAAATGTTTTCCAAAACAAAGATGACCTTCATTTGATTTCTTTATTCGAGACAAGAACTGTTTACACTTATAATTTAGAATTTCTTATAAAAATGTTAGGTAATTTAGGAGTTATTATGTTTTACACTCTATTCAAATAAGGCTTTACAATTAATGACTTGGGGGGAAAAAGAATAATGGTTCACTTAGAACAGAAGTATGGGGCTTGTTTGAGTGATTTATATTTATTAGAAAACCAAAGGTTGGGTTCAAATGTGATCAAAGTTTTTTTTGTTGTTATTATTATTGTACTTTAGGTTCTGGGGTACATGTGCAGATCACACAGGATTGTTGCATAGATACACACATAGCAATGTGGTTTGCTGCCTCCATCCCCCCGTCACCTACATCTGGCATTTCTTCCCACGTTATCCCTCCCTGACCTCCCCACCTGCCACTGCCCCTCTCTTGGCACTCCTGCAACAGACCCCACTGTGTGATGCTCCTCTCCCTGTGTCCATGTGTTCTCATTGTTCAACACTCACCTATAAGTGAGAACATGTGGTGTTTGATTTTCTGTTCTGTGTCAGTTTGCTGAGAATGATGGTTTCCAGATTGATCCATGTCCCTACAAAGGACATGAACTCATCAGTTTTATGGCTGCATAGTATTCCATGGTGTATATGTGCCGCATTTTCCTTGTCCAGTCTATCATCAGAGGGCATTTGGGTTGGTTCCAGGTCTTTGCTACTGTAAACAGTGCTGCTATGAACATACATGTGCATATGTCTTTATAGTAGAATGATTTATAATCCTTTAGGTATATACCCAGTAATGGGATTGCTGGGTCAAATGGAATTTCTATTTCTAGATCCTTGGTGAATCACTACACTGTCTTCCACAATGGTTGAACTAGTTTAGACTCCCACCAACAGTGTAAAAGTGTTCCTATTTCTCCACATCCTCTCCAGTATCTATTGTCTTCAGACTTTTTATTGATCGTCATTCTAACTGGCATGAGATGGTATCTCAGTGTGGTTTTGATTTGCATTTCCCTAATGACCGGTGATGATGAGCATTTTTTCATGTGTTTGTTGGCCTCATATGTCTTATTTTGAAAAGTGTCTGTTCATATCCTTCTCCCACTTTCGAATGGATTTGTTTGGTTTTTTCTTGTATATCTGTTTTAGTTCTTTGTGGATTCTGTATATTAGTACTTTGTCAGATGGGTAGACTGCAAAAATTTTTTGTCATTCTATTGGTTGCCAGTTCACTCTAATGTTTGTTTCTTTTGCTGTACAGAAGCTCTGGAGGTTAACTAGTCTTATTTTTTTTTTATTTTTAATTGCATTTTAGGTTTTGTGGTACATGTGAAGAACATGCAAGATTGTTGCATAGGGACACACATGGCCGTGGGATTTGCTACCTTGCTCCCCATCACCTATATCTGGCATTTCTCCCCATGCTAGCTCTCCGCAACTCCCCACCCCCTGCTGTTCCTCCCAACAGACCCAAGTGTGTGATGCTCCCCTCCCTGTGTCCATGTGATCTCATTGTTCAACACCCATCTATGAGTGAGAACATGGGGTGTTTGATCTATTTTTGCTTTCGTTGCCAGTGTTTTTGGTGTTTTAGTCATGAAGTCCTTGCCTATGCCTATGTCCTGAATGGTTCTGCCTAGGTTTTCTTCTAGAGTTTTTATGGTTTTAAGTCTTATGTTTAAGTCGTTAATCCCTCTGGAGTTAATTTTAGTGTAAGGTGTCAGAAAGGGGTCCAGTTTCTGCTTTCTGAACACTGCTAGTCAGTCTTCCCAACACTGTTTGTTAAACAGGGAATCCTTTCCCCATTTCTTGTTTTTGTCAGGTTTGTCAAAGACCAGATGGTTGTAGATGTGTGGCATTGCCTCCGAGGCCTCTGTTCTGTTCCATTGGTCTACATCTCTGTTTTGGTACCAGTACCATGATCTTTTGATTACTGTAGCTTTGTAGTATAGATTGAAATATCCCCATCAATCTACAGTGACCTTCTTCACAGAACTGGAAAAAACCACCTTAAACATCATATGGAACCATAAAGGAGCTCACATAGCCAAGACAATCCTAAGCAGAAAGAACAAAGCTAGAGGCATCACACTACCTGATTTCAAAGTTTTTGTTTGAGAAGGATACATCATCTCTATCTGAGAAGAAAAGAGAAGACTAGAAACAAAAGAAAAGAAAAGAAAGAGATATAAGAGAGGCAAATATAGAGAAGAGAGTCAACCATGGATAATTCATACTGGGAAAATATTGGCCTTATATGGTAGGATTATTTTTCTCTTTTTGCTCTGTGACTTGGTAGAAACAGAAGAAGTTATTGTGAACAAAGAATTTAAAGGGAAAGGAGAAATCTCTCTATGAATATCTTTCAATCAAGAAATTTCCATGTTTTTCTCCAAGTATGGGAGGATCTTGTACACTGACATATTACACAGGAATGCAGAAGAATATGAACGGAAATATGAAATATAAGGATGAGCTGACACTTTCAAACCTGGGAGGAAAGTTGAGAAAATAAACTTATATTAGGCAGCAATTTATTAATGTATAATATGCAATAGTAATGCATTTAAGAGTATTGGCCTTTCTATACAATTCTCTGTAACTTTTTTTATTTTTCTTAAAATGTCAGTATTTTATAATATGTTTATTGCTTTAAAAATTATGATATATTTTTTCAAACTATAATTAAGTGGATAACTACTATATTTCTGTTAGAGTTACTATGAAAGTTTCGTTGCTTTACCAGGATGTTTTGGTAAAAAATGTAATGTCCAATTCTTGACAGCAAGCCCTAATTATGAAAAATCAGAGTGGCCTTGCACTGCCTCAAGAGTACAAATTATTCAAATGCAAGGCTATGGAGAAAAGCTGGGGAACTGCTGGGAAGATGGCCGCCTAAGAACAGCTCAGGACTTCAGCTCCCAGTGAAAGTGCAGAGGGTGAGTGGACACTGCATTTCCAGATGAATTTTATTGCCCACAGACCAGGTGATACCCAGGCAGAGGGGTCGCCAGTGCCACAGTTCCAGCCAGTGTGGCTGTTTTGGCCCCCGCAGGACTGATTTGGCCCGCGCAGCTGCTTTGACCACACCCTGTTGCTGCGGTTCTCCGAACAAAAGCCACTGGTCTGGGAGCCCTCCTAGCTGGCGATCAGAGCCCTGAGATGGCAGAGTTGCCCATTCATCTGAAATAGTGAGCCAGGCCAGGAGATTCCTAGGCAAAAAATCTGCCAGGACTCGGCGCCGCAGTTTGAGCCAACTCAGTGAGTGGCAGCACGGCAGATCCCGGCGCCTTTTCAACAAGCAACTAGAACGCTGGGTCGTTCAACTTAAAAAATATAAAAAGAGACTCTGAGTCAGGGAGCCAGGTGATCAGGCTCGGTTGGTCCCACCCCCCACCCCCACAACAAGGAAAACAAAAACAGTGATTGAAAACACCCTGGGTGGAGTGTTTCACAGCAAGTACAGCTGAACCCGGGATGGTCCGGCTGGTGGGGGAGGAACGTCCACCATTGCTGAGACTCTCCACCACTACGGAGGCAGGCCGCCCTCATCAAGGCAACCCGCCGTTGCCGAGGCAACCAGCCACAACAGAGAAAGTCCGCCATAACAGAGGCAGGGCCACCATTGCCAAGGCAGTTCCAACTATGCCCATATAAACAGGACTGTAGGGAAGAGCACAGGGCAGCTGGGCGGAGGCCACAGCAGCTCAGCAAAGCCTCTGCAGGCAGACAGTGGCCAGGTGGGCTGACAGCTGGGCGGGGCAGACCTGCAATTGAAAACAAGTGCAGCAGCACAACGGAAACTCATGAAGTCCTAACTCCCCGGGACAGAGCACCTGGGAATAAAAGGTGGTTTATGAGTTCAGCTGCAGCAGACCTAAACGTACCTGCCCAGCAGCTCCGAATGAACAATGGAGCTCACAGCTCAGGACTGAAGCCCCAATAAAAGATAGACTGTCTCCTCAAGTAGCTCCCTGACCCCCATAGATCCAAAGACTCACCTCATAAAGGAGAGAATGGACTGACAGTTGGCGAGCATCCTTCTGGGACAAAGATAGCAGAAGAGGAAACTGGTAGCAACCCTTACTGTTCTGCAGCTGCTGCAGGTGATCCCCAGGCAAACAGGGCCCGGAGAGGACCTCAGCAGTCCTACAGCAAAGGGGCCAGACTGTTAGAAGGAAAGCTTAAAAAAAAAAAAAAAGTAACTTCAGCATCCACGAACTAGAAGCTCACTCAGAGACCCAATCTGAAAGACAGTAACTACAAAGACAACAGGTGGATAAACCCACAAAAATGGGAAGAAACCAGTGCAAAAAGGATGAAAACTCCCGAAACCAGAACACCTCTCCTCCTAAAAGGGATCACAACTCCTCACCAGCAAGGGAACCAGACTGGATGGAGAAGGAGGGTGATGAAATGACAGAATCAGACTTCAGAAGGTGGGTAGTAAGAAACTACAGTGAACTAAAAGAACGTGTTCTAACCTAACCCAAAGAAACCAGGAACCTTGAAAAAAAGATTGGATGAAATGCTAACGAGAATGGACAGCATAGAGAGGAATATAAGTGAATTGATGGAGGTGAAAAACACAACACGAGAACTTTGTGAAGCATGCACAAGTTTCAACAGCTGAATTGACCAAGCAGAAAAAAGGATATCAGAGGTCGAAGATCAACTCAATGAAATAAAAAGAGAAGGCAAGAACAGAGAAAAAAGCACAAAAATGAATGAACAAAATCTTCAAGAAATGTGGGACTATGTGAAAAGACCTAATCTACATTTGATAGGTGTACCAGGATGTGATGAAGAGAATGAATCCAAGCTGAAAAATACTCTTCAGGATATTATCCAGGAAAACTTCCCCAACCTAGCACTGCAGGCCAATATTCAAATGCAGGAAATACAGAGAACACCACAAAGATATTTCTCAAGAAGAGCAACCCCAAGGCACATAATTGTCAGATTCACCAGGGTTGAAATGAAAGAGAAAATGCTAAGGGCAGCCAGAGAGAAAGGTCGGGTTACCCACAAAGGGAAGCCCATTAGACTCACAGCAGATCTCTCAGCAGAAACCCTACAAGCCAGAAGAGATTGGGGGCCAATATTTAACATCCTTAAAGAAAAGAACTTTCAACCCAGAATCTCCTATCCAGCCAAACTAAGCTTCATAAGTGAAGGAAAAATAAAATCCTTTGCGAACAAGCAAGTACTCAGAGATTTCATCACCACCAGACCTGCTCTACAAGAACTCCTGAAAGAGGCTCTACACATATAAAGGAACAACCAGTACCAGCCACTCCAAAAACATACCAAATGGTAAAAGAGCATCAACACAATCAAGAAGCTGCATCAACTAACCAACAAAACAGCCAGGTAACATCAAAATGACGGTATCAAATTCACACATAACAATACTATCCCTAAATGTCAATGGACTAAATTCCCCAATCAAAAGACACAGGCTGGCAAATTGGATAAAAAGCCAAAACCCATCAGTGTGCTGTATCCAGGAAACCCATCTTACATGCAAGGATACACAAAGGCTCAAAATAAAGGAATGGAGGAAGATCTACCAAGCAAATGGACAGGAGAAAAAAGAAGGAGTTGCAATTCTCATCTCTGACAAAATAGACTTTAAAGCAACAAAGATCAAAAGAGACAAAGAAGGACATTACATAATGGTAAAAGGATCACTGCAACAAGAAGAGCTAACGATCCTAAACATATATGCACCTAATACAGGAGCACCCAGATACATAAGGCAAGTTCTTAATGACTTACAAAGAGACCTAGACTCCCACACAATAACAGTGTCAGACTTTAACACCCCATTGTCAATACTAGACAGATCAATCAGACAGAAAATCAACAAGGATATCCAGGACCTGAACTCAGACCTGGAACAAGCAAACCTAATAGACATTTACAGAACTCTCCACCCCAAATCCACAGAATGTACATTCTTCTCAGCACCACATCACACATACTCTAAAATCGACCACATAATTGGCAATAAATCACTCCTCATCAAATGCAAAAGAACAGAAATCATAACAAACAGTCTCTCAGACCACAGTGCAATCGAGTTAGAACTCAGAATGCAGAAACTAACTCAGAACCCCACAGCTTCATGGAAACTGAACAATTTGCTCTTGAATGTTGACTGGATAAACAATAAAATGAAGGCAGAAATAAAGATGTTCTTTGAAATCAACGAGAACAAAGACACAACATACCAGAATCTGGGACACATTTAAAGCACTCACTAGCGGAAAATATATAGCAATCAGTTCCCACATGAGAAGAAAGGAGAGATCTAAAATTGACACCCTATCATCAAAATTGAAAGAGCTAGAGGAACAAGATCAAAAAAAACTCAAAACCTAGCAGAAGACAGGAAATAACCAAGATCAGAGCAGAACTGAAGAAAATAGAGACACAAAAACTCTTCAAAAAGTCAATAAATCCAGGAGCTGGTTTTTTGAAAAGATCAACAAAATAGACAGACCACTAGCCAGATTAATAAAAAAGAAAAGAGAGAATAACCAAATTGATGCAATAAAAAACGATAAAGGGGATATCACCACAGATTCCACAGAAATCCAAACCATCATCAGAGATTATTACAAACAACTCTATGCACATAAACTAGTAAACCTGAAAGAAATGTATAAATTCCTGGACACCTGCATCCTCCCAAGCCTAAACCCGGAAGAAACTGAAACCCTAAATAGACCAATAAAAAGGTCTGAAGTCGAGGCAGCAATAAAGAGCTTACCACCCAATAAAAGCCCAGGTCCAGATGGGTTCACAGCCGAATTCTACCAGACATACAAAGAGGAGCTGATACCATTCCTTCTGAAACTATTCCAGACAATCCAAAAAGAGGGAATCCTTCCCAAATCATTTTATGAGACAAACATCATCCTGATACCAAAACCCGGCGGAGACTCAACAAGAAAAGAAAACTTCAGGCCAATATCCATGATGAACATAGATGCAAAAATCTTCAATAAAATACTGGCAAGCCGATTGCAACAGCATATCAAAAAGCTCATCCACCATGATCAAGTAGGATTCATCCCGGGGATGCAAGGCTGGTTCAACATATGCAAGTCCATATACGTAATTCACCACATAAACAGAACCAAAGACAAAAACCACATGAATATCTCAATTGATGCAGAGAAGGCCTTTGACAAAATTCAACAGCGCTTTATGCTAAAAACCCTCAATAAACTAGGTATTGATGGAACGTATCTCAAAATAATAAAGCTAATTATGACAAACTAACAGCCAATATCATACTGAATGGCAAAAACTGGAAGCATTCCCTTTGAAATCTGGCACTAGACAAGGATGCCCTCTCTCACCACTCCTATTCAATATAGTACTGGAAGTTCTAGCCACAGCAAACGGGCAAGAAAAAGAAATAAAGGGTATTCAAATAGGAAAGGAGGAAATCAAATTGTCTCTATTTGCAGATAACATGATTGTATATCTAGAAGACCCCCATCGTCTCAGCCCAAAATCTCCTGAAACTGATAAACAACTTCAGCAAAGTCTCAGGATACAAAATCAACGTGCAAAAATCACAAGCATTCCTATACACCATTAACAGACTTAAAGAGAGCCAAATCAAGAATGAACTGCCATTCGCAATTGCCACAAAGAGAATAAAATACCTAGGAATACAACTAACAAGGAACGTAAAGGACCTCTTCAAGGAGAACTACAAGCCACTGCTCGATGAAATAAGAGAGGACACAAACAGATGGAGAAACATTCCATGTTCATGGTTAGGAAGGATCAACATCGTGAAAATGGCCATACTGCCCAAAGTAACTTACAAATTCAATGCTATTCCCATCAAGCTACCAATGACCTTCTTCACAGAACTGGAAAAAACACCTTAAACTTCATACGGAACCAAAAGAGAGCCCGCATAGCCAAGTCAATTCTAAGCAAAAAGAACAAAGCAGGAGGCATCACACAAATGGACTTCAAACTATACTACAAGGCTACAGTAATCAAAACAGCATGGTACTGGTACCAAAACAGAGATATATACCAATGGAACAGAACAGAGGCCTCAGAGGAAATACAACATATCTACAGCCATCCGATCTTTGACAAACCTGACAAAAACAAGCAATGGGGAAAGGATTCCCTGTTTAATAAATGATGTTGGGAAAACTGGCTGGCCATGTGCAGAAACAGAAACAGGACCCCTTCCTGACACCTTACACCAAAATTAACTCCAGATGGATTAAAGACTTAAACATCAGATCTAACACCATAAAAACCCTAGAAGAATATCTAGGCAAAACCATTCAGGACATAGGCGTAGGCAAGTACTTCATGACCAAAACGCCAAAAGCAATGGCAACAAAAGCCAAAATAGACAAATGGGACCTAATCAAACTCCACAGCTTCTGCACGGCAAAAGAAACAGTCAGTAGAGTGAATCAGCAACCAACAGAATGGGAAAAAATTTTTGCAGTCTACCCATCTGACAAGGGACTGATATCCAGAATTTACAAAGATCTACAAGAAAAAAACAAACAAGCCCATTCAAAAATGGGCGAAGGATATGAACAGATACTTTACAAAAGAAGACATACAGGAGGCCAACAAACATGAAAAAATGCTCATCATCACTGGTCATTAGAGAAATGCAAATCAAAACCACATTGAGATACCATCTCACACAAGTTAGAATGGCGATCATTAAAAAATCTGGAGACAGATGCTGGAGAGGATGTGGACAAATAGGAACACTTTTACACTGTTGGTGGGAGTGTAAATTAATTCAACCATTGTGGAAGACAGTGTGGTGATTCCTCAATGACCTAAAAATAGAAATCCCATTTGACCCAGCAATCCCATTACTGGGTATATATCCAAAGGATTATAAATCATTCTACTATAAGGACATATGCACACGAATGTTCATTGCAGCACTGTTTACAATAGCAAAGATCTGGAACCAACCCAAATGCCCATCGATGATAGACTGGATAGGGAAAATGTGGTACATATACACCATGGAATATTACGCAGCCATCAAAAACAATGAGTTTGCATCCTTTGTAGGGACATGGATGAACCTGGAAATCATCATTCTCAGCAAACTGACACAAGAGCAGAAAATCAAACACCGCTTGTTCTCACTCATAGGTGGGTGTTGAACAATGAGAACACATGGACACAGGGAGGGGAGCACTATACGCAGGGGTCCATTGGGGGGAAATGGGGGAGGGACGGGGAGGTGGGGAGGTGGGAAGAGGTAGCATGGGGAGAAATGACAGATACAGGTGAGGGGAAGGAAGGCAGCAAACCACACTGCCATGTGTGTACCTATGCAACAATCTTGCATGTTCTTCACATGTACCCCCAAGCCTAAAATGCAATTAAAAAATAATAATAATAAAACAAATGCAAGGCTATGGAGAAAGAACACTATACAGATCAAATTGGTTCTAAAGCTGAAAATGTATGCAGTGAAGAAAAGCCTGAATGCAGTACCGAAGAGCAACAGGAAATGCAGGGCATTTCTGGCCTTAGAAGGCACCACATTGGTACACCTGGAGCAGGTCACCTGTCAGAGACTTAGAGCCTCAAGGTCAAGTTATGAGAGAGCCCTTTCTACAGCTATTAATGCCTAGTCAATATCCAACAAAACTTGAATAACTTGTAAAAAATATTTATTCATAAGAGCTACTGGCCTGCCATCGTGGCTCACACCTATAATCCCAGAACTTTGGGAGGCCGAGGTGGGTGAATCACCTGAGGTCAGGAGTTCAAGAGCAGCCTGGCCAACATGGCAAAACCCCATCTCTACTAAAAATATAGGTGTGGTGGCAGGCACCTATAATCCCAGATACTTGGGAGGCTGAGGCAGGAGAATCACTTGAATCCAGGAGGTGGAGGTTGCAGTGAGCTGAGATTGTGCCACTGCACTCCAGCCTGGGTCACAAGAGTGAAACTCTGTCTAAAAAAAAAAAAAAAAAAAAAAGAGCTACTATCTGTTATGAGCCAGGAAATATTTTACACATAAATTACAACTAATTATAACAACAGTCCAAGTATAATTATCCTTAATTTACAGATATGGAAAATTTCCCTGGGTGTTTGTACAGCTGGGAAAGTGACAGCATAAGACAAAATTACAGGCAAAGAGTTGCTTGATGTGGGATATGAAGAAATGGTTATTGATGCTGGAGACTCACAAGAACGTATTGTTTTCATTATTCTTAGAACTAAGTTCCTTGAACAGAAGCATATTGCCATTTTGATGGGATTCTTGTGTTGTCAACATCTTCAGAAATTCATTAAGACTACCACAGAAAATGACATGCTATTTTGCCCCCGAAATTTTACCAGTAATTTTATTTCTGAGGAAAAGAAGATGAGTGTAGAGTTATACAGATTGGTGTGCTGTTCCTGCTTTCCTGCTTACTTCCTGACAAACATCAGGAAGGTTAACTAACATCTCTAAGGGTGAGTCTCAACATCTGTGAAATCATTCTTCCTCACAGGATTGGTGAGTGTTAATTGAGGTATGACATGTGAAAGAGTCTAGTGTGGGAACAGCCATACCATTTTCATAATACATGTATGGTTTTAAAATTAATATTGTATTATATCTTTTTGACTAATCTTATTGTTCCAAATGAATGGCAATTCCATGGAGAATAATCCATGAACATTCTTTAATACCTCATGGAAGGATACTGTTGGTTATAACATAGGCACTGAAAAACTCCCAGCGATTGGCAAGTTCAAAGAAAAGACAGCATAGCAACTTTAGTTGGCCCTAATAACTCTTGTATTCCACATTCCTCCTTCTACATCCATCCATGGACTCATAAGACACTGCAAAGAAAAGTTACAGGCCCATTTATATGTCTCCAGGGCAACCTGGAAATGGGGGATTAGGAGAGTTGTAGTATTCAACAGGCTAGGCTGACATTGTAGCTCCTGGAAGAATGATGAAAAGAAATCAGGAGACTCAGGGCCTTCAAGACCGGAGAAGATGGTGAAAGGGCTCCCCAAGGTTACTCTTTGAGTATTACATGCATATGCCCGTACAACCTCCACCTGCTAGAGCAGGCTTTGCGAGGCATAAAATGACAAGCTATTTCCCACGAAACCTACTTTTTCTTATGCATCACCTTCCCCAATTATTCTCATAAAGCCAGCAATAATAGTCACCTTTTTCAAGAGGTCATTGATATTCATGGCACAACATTTTTAAAGAAATGAAAAATTTGAGGCATCCTGGTGTTGCTTTACTTCTTTAAGCTTACTGAACAGTTGAGACCAGAACCCAGAAAGCTTCACATTTCTAGTTCAAATTTCTCTTAATCCACTTAAGTATAAGGTATGGTTTGATGACATATATACGTACCCACATATATACATACCCATGCATATGTATTTATACATATACACACAAACATACATATAAGCATAGATATTAGAATATATACACATATGTAAAGATATTTTATATACATACACATATATTTACACAAACACACATATATAATTTAAAGGGAATTATCCTCAGAATGAGTTTTCACAGTAAACATAATAATCAAATAATGGAAAATAATAGACACTCTAAATCATATGTTGTAAATATTCATTAGTGTTGAGTAATTAAAATTACAGCAGTTATTTCATAACAAGTATACTTTATCAGTTCAATATTTTGTAACTATTTTAAAAACAAGTTTAAAAAGGGAAAAGTATTATCAAATAAACTACAAAACATTTTTCACATTAAAACTACAAAAACAAAACTGTGTTTTAACTTTGTTAGCTGTTTTAGGGAAAGCTTTCTATATTTTAGTTTAAAATCAACCCAATTTATAGCAACTCACCCCTAGTAAACTTGTGAATATAACATATTTCATTACATGCATGGATAATTGTTATGTGACATACTTAAAAATCACCTTTCAATCATACTTCCTGTTTCTTTAAATAGAAAAAAAATTATAAAGTATACGAATCACAAGTCAGTGTAAATTATAATTTCCCTTGGAAATTAAAGATTTTCTATCTTTTTTACTTTTTCCCCTCAAGGAGTGGCTGACATAAATATGAGGAAAAATGGCTGTCCCTGATGGTTTGACGTGAACGTCAAGGATGGAAGAAGTGAAGAAAGAGAAGGCTGGAATTACACTTTCTACTTTGTGGAAGACCTGACTCTGAACTTCCCTCTCCTCCTCAGCTCACCTCTACCCACACCACCACTGTATTTTGCAGGGCCTCTGACTCCTGTAGGTACATAATCATGAAGCCTTCTAGCTTAGAGCATTACCCAAATGGTAACCTACAATTGACTGACTATGGCCATGACAAGTTAATTTACCTCTGTGGGCCACTTCAAAATAAGTTCCAGGGGAATTAAGAGTAAGGGAAGTTCAGTCTAGATAAATTAATACCCAAACCTTTCTCCAATCCTTTAAAATCCATTGTTCTTAACTGAAGACAGAGCCAATCTGCATATAATCATTTGCTCTCTGATTCAAGGAAAATCAAGAGAAAGTACGTTAGCAGATGCTCTGTTGTTAAAAATTCATTGGCAATAATCTCCAGTCTTTTCTTTTACTTGCCTTATTTTCCAGCCAAAATAAACCAGTCAATATTCATACACCATATTCATAAGTTTTCTAGCTGTGTTTCTTGTTTCATAATTTTATCTCTTCCATAAGAATACTAAGACCGTCATTTCTTCCTCTAAAATTATTCCTATATTTTTCTGATCCAGATCAAATGCCCCCTCTTTTATGAGGACTTCCTTGATTCTCATTTCCCTGTGTGATAACTTGTAATGTGTTTCCTACTATTATTATTTATGCACTCATTTTAACTTCTCTCTTAAATTCTAAGCACCTCGGGGGTAAACGCAGTATGATCTGTGTCTACCACCCTTGCAGTGCAAAGTTAAATTACATGAACACATTATATTTGCTCCAAAATGTTAACTCTAATGAAACACTAGAACAAGCTATCTGGCAACACTCAGAGAGGCTGTAGTGTTGTATAGTTTGTGAGGCTCAGGAATACTGCACAGACTCAGAAAATAGCAAGAGGCCTGGGGTCCAGTGGACTGTATTCTGATGCTGCTATTTAACACCTCTGTGGTTTGGAGCACTTTTTTCACAAGTCTCTGGTCCCTCCTAGGGACTTCATAAAAATAACAGTACCTCCCATGTATGATTGTGTTGAGAATTGTGTGTCATTTAAAATGTCTGGCCCAGCACTGAAAACCTCATGTCCTGATTTTGCATTCTAAATCTCAAGGGCCCTGAGCCTCCCTATGTTATTTGTGATGCAGAAGCCTTAGGTCTCACAAGGACTATGACACTTGGAAGCTATTAGACATGAAGTGCATTCTGCTGGTGAGACTATGGGCTGTGTCTCTTCTCTACATCCATAAGGCCTTCAGGCCAAAGGACTTACCAGCTGTAACAAATGATGGCTTGGGTATGAAAAGCCCTTCTCATCTCTCCTCATTGAGTTCTACATAGAAACGTCATGGCCTAGGAGACTTGAAGTCAGAAAGAGAAGATGCACCTTTTTAAACAATCAACATAGCAGAGAGTGTGGAAAATAAAACCTCAAAGGAACTTCAAAGTGTTTTTCATATTTATTTCTCTCACAATAGCTAAAGAGACTTACAGAACTGTGCAGAATTTCTGAGAGACAAAAAAGAAACAGAGTAATCCTAGCTCAGAGCATGAAGTAGGATGGAAAGGGGAAGGAATTATTTCCTTGTCTGTAAAAGAATCACATTAGAAATTCTTGTGCTTCCAGTAATAATGTTAACATGCAGATATAAATGCATCTTATCTTCAAGCTTAAGATTTTGTGTCAGAGAAATAGAGGTTAAAACAGTGTTTATAATTATATGAAATTGCATGGCTAGGAGTGAAAAAGGGCTCAGGCAGACTTCATCAGCAACACAGAAGAAGCAAAAACTCAGAAACAACGTACTAGAAATCAATAAAATCCCTTGTAAAATAGCATTTCACACATGGAATCATAAATCCAGCCCACTGATAGCATTAGCTATTGATGCCATGGCAAAGGAATTAATTTTATTTTGAATAAAAACATGACTTCTGGGACTAAACTTCAAAGATGTCATTTTAAATGAAGAGAACACTGTATTAAAGTAACTCAAGCTGACGCTAAAATTTATTTCTCAAAACAAACATTTTACTGGAACCAATTAACAGTAAATTTTCCAAATTACATTTCTTTGTAAGAAAAGTGGCTCACCTTGAGAACAGGCTACATTCACTCAAAAAACCTGAAGTTGTTGCCTATGAAAAATGTTTGAGTAGAGAGGGAAACCTAAACAAGTATTTTTATTATATTACATTTATACATATGCATATATATCTACCTGCATATATAAATATATTTTTACACATGTGTGTGTGTAGGTATATTTATACCTAAGACTCCCTCAGCCATTGATGATACCACACAATTTATGTCCTATTTATCTGAAAACCTCAGCATTTGGTTCAGTTCCTTGAATGTAGTAAGTGATCCATAAATTTACTCTGTTGACTCTCAATCTTTACTGGTCTAGTTGCCTCTGGGGATTTTACAGATTCAAATAAGTCAAATTTCTTAATGAGGTAAGGTCAGAAATTAAGAAAGCTGACCATACCAAATAGACAAGTATTCTATTATTAAATTTTTCAAAAGAATAGTCTTATCAGGAAGGTGGGTAAAAACATATTCTTAAATGTGCGGTAAGCATGCTTCTAATCTACCAATTCTTGATTGAATGAAGACCAGGAACCAGAAAGTATGATTTTTGTTCTCTGAAGATAATCTACATTAACTGTTGAGGAAACAAAGGGACAGAAGCCACAGACTGAGGTCTTTGGTCACTGTGCTGAGACCCAGATCAAGGAATCCAGGGGAACAGCAACAGCAGTGATCCCTCCGCTGAGTGGCAGAAGAGAACTCCCAGTGGGACAGACTCCAGGTGCAGTCAGCTCTAATGTGAATGCCTATGCAAGCAAAATATTAATTCATGGTTGCATTTTTGCATATCTACTATGTTCCTTATAAGATACATTCGTAACCAAAATAGGCAAAAATCTGTTAGTAGATTCTCTTGAGGAGAGACAGGCAATGAAATGTAAACACAATAAATAATAATACAGTGGGTTTGGAGGTGGTGGTTTCTATGGAACATAGACCTGGAAAGGTAGAACCAGAAGGGTGGAGGGTGATTGCAAATGTCAATAGTGTGGCCAAGTCAATCTCCTGCAGAAGAAAACCCATGGGAAAAGCACATAAAAGATCTAGGGATGAACACATTTGGAGATGAACTTAAGCACTAAAGGGAAACTGTTAACTAGAGACATCCAAGTACAGGTGGAGGAAATGAAAAGGAATAGAAGAAGTGGAGAAGAAAATAGCATTGTAATAGGGAGGCTGAGAGCTGGGTCTTCTAGATAAAGAGCTTTCTTAGGTTGAACATTATAAAGGGGGTGGTTAAATAGTTCTGTATTTCCCCTCATGGAGCTCCCAAGACAGAGTACAAGGCACTGCAGGGCCGTCTCGAACTTTCCTTTGGCTTACACTTGTAGCAGTAATTGAACACTTTGAAAAGTATTACTAGACTGACTAATGGATATTTCAGGAGGCCCAGATGTATCTGTGCAGCATAGTAATTAAAAGAGGAGGAATAAAACACATATTCATCATAAAATTAATATTGCTGAAGACTGAGTCTTCTAAAGAAATGCCAGGTGATTTGGGGGCAGAAGGGCTTCAGGCCCCTGGGCTTCAGTGGATTTTTTTTTTATTCATTTACATCTGTGTCCTTGGGAGTAAGCAGGAGTACACCACCTCATTTAGCCCCTGCCTCCGTCAGTGTTCTCCAGCACTGCTCTATCAGCAATCAGACTCTGATTTTGTGCCTAACATTGTGAAGTTCAATGACAGTGCATGGTGATCCCTATCAGCTACTGTTTTTAATTGTCAGTGTAGTCACCACAGAGAAGGCCAGAAGATGAAGACAGTGTCTAAGAGGACCTGGAATCTAAGTCTTGTTTATGAGGCTCACTTAAGACTACCTACAAAATCGTTAAGGGCTGACACATAAAATGAAGGAAGGTTATATGCTGAGGTTGCTCTTGATTTTTGAGTAGCCACTTTCAGGAGCTAAGGGGCAGACATGCAAATAGCATCAGACAATTGACTTACATGTAATCTATTTGAGGAGGGAATGAATTTTCAGAGCTCATCTCGAATTGGAAATTAAGACACAGACCCATCCTTGATGTATCACAGTCCAATAAGAGAGTTAAGAGTGGACAATGCACATATGAGTATAAAAATGATTATAAAGCTACAAAGAACACAACACGAGCACATATGAGTATAAAAATGATTATAAAGCTACAAAGAACACAACACGAGCTGTACACAGAACATCTTCAGATCATAAATGAAGAAATATGTAACCTGAGGAAGGACAAGGAGATAAAATAATCTAGATTCAGAAGATGTTATTTAAAGGGCTTGAAGAATAACTGGTTCACAAGGCAAATAGAGAGAACAATCTAGACGTGTGTGTGTGTGTGTGTGTGTGTGTGTGTGTGTGTGTGTTTAGAATGGAGTGGGAAGGTTGCAAGTACAAAGACCAGAAAAGGTGTGACTAGAGAAAAGTCAAAGGGTTTGGTAAAGTCATTTTCCATGCTTAATCTTGTTTCATAAAACCATAAAAGGTTTTGCATAAATAGGTGTTTACAATTTATTTTTAAAACATTAAAATATTTTCATGCATGTTTAAAGACATTTCATTCAAGTGTTAATAACATGTTTCTCTGAAGTGAGTAAAGTTGCAGAATTTGGGACAATGTTTAGCACGGAAGGTTTCTATCTCAGGAAGCCCTAGCTCATTATAGAATGAACTCTGCTCCAATCTATCTTGTCTCCCACTTAGTCTGGTTGATAAAGGCAAGACATCAATCAGGAAAGAGCATAACTATCTAGTGCTTTAGGGAGAAATATGGACACCTTAGCAAGAACTCGAAACTGTTATGGAATAATTTGAGTTTGGATGAACATAGGTCAGAAACATAACTTCTTGAAAAATGTCATTGCCATAGAAATCAGACCCTACACTGGAGGGATGTAGTTTCCTTAAAAGTTTTCAACTTGATTCTTTTTAACAAACACTAAAATGTTAAATATACCCTTAAAAGCTGTGAAATTTAGATGCACAAAATCTAAATGTTCAATAAAAACAAATTTTAGTTACATAAATACATGCCCGACATATCCAACTACTCTGTCAACATTCTCTTTCTCTGTAAAGGGTATCAGCATTTATCCAGTTAATCAAGGTGACCTCCAACAGTGCTGAATCCTAGCTCTTCCTCAGATAACATTCTTTCCTCCAACAGAAATCTCTCTTCCTCTATTCTTCTTCATAGCTCATCTCCAAGTAAGCAAAGTGTGCAGTCAATATGGAAAACAGGTGGTTAAGAGCTATGTTTCTGGATAACGTAGATGTGGACTTCAATCTTGGTCTGCTACTCACCTGCCATGTGACCTTGAAAGTGACTACTTTGCCCTTCTGCATTTTTTGTTTTTTGTTTTTGAGATGGAGTTTCGCTCTGTCATCACTGCTGGAGTGCAGTGGTGTAATCTCAACTCATTGCAACCCCCGCCTCCTCAGTTCAAGTGATCCTCCCACCTCAGGCTCCCAAGTATCTAGGCATGTGCCACCACACCTGGCTAATTATTGTATTTTTAGTAGAGATGAAGTTTCACCATGTTAGCCTGGCTGATCTTGAACCCCTGACCTCAAGTGATCTGCCAGCCTTGGCCTCCCAGGTTCTGGGATTTCAGGTGTGAGCCCAAAGTTCTAGGATTTCAGGTGTGAGCCACCAGGCCCAGCCACCCTTCACCCAGCCACCCTTCTGAGTCTTAATGTCCTCGTCTGAACAGGAGATAAGAATAAAACCTACTTCGCACTTTTGTGATAATTAACTGAAATGACATACATAAGGTATTTGGTAATGAAGTATTCAATAAAATTTAAATGTTATTATTGAACTTACTACTAAATAATGAGCCAGGAGGGAGTCACAAACAGCACATGTGAACTCATGTGGAAAAAATACCAAATAGGCTGCTCCATAATTTCATTGTAATATCTAAAAGCTACAGCAAAAATGTACATTTATATTTTCCTGTTTTCTGCAAGAATAAAATATTTTGACATCTGAAAACGATTGACATTTTTAGGTTTGAGCAAGCAATTGAACACTAAGTGACTGTCCAACCAATGCATGCCACTTTGCTTCATGTTTCACTGAACTTCCACTGACATTTGTTTTAACATGGACCAAAGATGGATGAAGCAGGATAGAAGGGGACCCATTTGGGAAGGCTGGGCATAAGTCCATAATAAAGTATTTGTGTGACACAGCCTTACTTATCCCTGACTTCTTGTCTGGTGAAAACAAACAAAAATATCAACTACCAATGCATTCTTCTGCTCCCAAAAAACCTTACACCTCTATCAGAGTTATTGCTCTGAAATGCAAAGAAATGTAATCCCCAATTGCAAATACATTCCCTGACTCTGTAGAAATTAGCAGAGGACCCAAGGCCATCCACAAACCAATGTTATGACAGACTAATCTATTGCTGTTTCTAATCACAAATCCAAGACTCTAACCACCCCTTACTAATCAGAACTCCCAATCGAGTGTGTCATACACTCTTATATCATGGCCCATGCTTCTGAATCTATTGAAAATACCTAAAAAGACTGTTTCATAATGGTAGGACCCTCTGGCTCAAGATGTGCACTCTCCCATCAGGTTTTTTCCAGGCCACTTTCTCCAGCTCTATGTTCAAGTGACTTCTTATCAGAGAGGTCTGCCACGACCACTGTATCTAAATTGCATCCTTCCCTTCGTTGCCCGTCATCCTTGTCCTGCTGTGGTTTTCTTCATAGCACATATTATAATTCTAGTTTGTATTTGCTTATCATTTATCTGCCACACTAGACAGCAAAGGACTTTGTCTTCTTTGGTCTCCACTGTATCCCCAAAACTTCAAACAATTCTGGCACATAATAGGTCCTCAATAAATATTTGCTAAATGAATGAATGTATGAAGATACTTGCAATAGCTTTCTCACCATCTGTGTAGGTAAGTGGCTTAGTTTCAAGAGCAGCAGGAACGGCATGGTGGACTGTTAGAATATACGTTTCCCCCATAGGCTCCTAGATCATTTCTGATATGGCATTAAACTATTTGTTTATTTATATTTCTTTCTACCACTAAACAATATCTTAACGTGACCCTAAGAGGTTAATAGATATGCAGCTGGGTTGTTGTTGTTGTTGTTTTTTTTTTTTTAGTTCTATGTCCTATAATATCTACATTCTCCTGATCCAAATGTGACATTTTTATAGTAGCCACATTTTGGAAGTGGTAATTTTATAAAAAGACTCTGTCATTAAGAAGGGAGGCTATGGTTCTTTCATGTATTTTTAAGTCTTTAGCAGTTCTCCTCTTGACACCATCTTTTAATATACAGTATTTTCTTGCTTTTTTTTTTTTTTTTTTTTTTGTGCTGTTAGTAGAGATGAGGTTTCACCACATTGCCAAGCTGGTCTTGAACTCCTGACCTCAGGTGATCCACACACCTCAGACTCTCAAAGTCCTGGGATTACAGGCATGAGCCGCCATGCCTGGCTTATTTCATTTTTATGGCTGCATAGTATTCCGTCATGTATACATTCCACTTTTTTTAAATCCACTCATTGTTCAATAGGTACTTAGGCTGATTCCATATCTTTGTAATTGTGAATTGCACTGCAATAAACATATGTGTGCAGGTGTCTTTTCGATATAGTGACTTCATTTCCTTTGAGTAGATACCCAGTACTGAGATTGCTGCATCTAATGGTAGATCTACTTTAAGCTCTTTAAGAAATCTTCAGGCCGGGCCCAGGCACAGTGGCTGACACCTGTAATCCTAACACTCTGGGAGGCTGAGGCATGTGGATCACCTGAGCTTAGGAGTTTGAGACAAAGGAACTTTGAGGAAATGGAGCAACATGTTACCCACAACTGGGAACGATTCTGTCTTTTCCTATTAGTTATTATATTCCAGGCAGTGAACTTGTACTTATTTACTGATGAGAATTATATTTAAAGCATGACTGCCAGCTGTCTCCTAGTGTTGTGGATATATAATGCCACACTCTCCACCTACAATCTTCTTAATGTTTCTTCTGCCTTCTCTGTCTTTCCTAAATCTTTCTATCACTGTGAACTTTGTTGCTTCAACTCCAGAACATGTGAAGTTTCAAACAAAAATTCACCAAAAGAAGTTAAATGGGCAAGGAACATTTTATTCAAGCTACTGCAATAGAGGAGAGAAACTAACTGAACTCAACTTTACTGAAACACCAGGCAGGAGTGCTTTTAGGCGCTGGCGTGAGCGGGTAGAAAAGTACTAGAGGACATTAAGGGTGAGGTTAATTGAGGGACATGTTGAACACATTGAGTTATTTCTGAATTTGCAAATGCTTTTCTCCTTTGTGATTAGACCATCTGTGTTTGTTAATTGACTTCCATAAAAATTAGACTTTTATCCTCTCACAAAGAATGGAGATAGGGGCACAGGGGCACTATTTTCTTTGATGTTTACACTTCAGAAATGGCTTCCAGGCCCTTAATATTTTCTTGGCTATAAAATTTGGAAAAGGCTGAGAATCGATTTACATATCAAAAGGATGGAGAAAGTATGTATAATTATATTTTTTCTAAAATAAATGCTTTAAGAAAAAGGGAAACCCAGGCCTATGGTCAAGAAGAAATCCATCTAAAGTTTAACCAACCTGATAGGAACATTAAGTCTGCCAGGGTCAAGATTGTATTATTAGGGCCAGCCACAGTGGCTCATGCCTGTAATCCCAGCACTTTGGGAGGCCAAAACAGGTGGATCGCCTGAGGGTCAGGAGTTCTAGGCCAGTCTGGCCAACATGGCAAAACCCTGTCTCTACTAAGAAAACAAAAATTAGCCAGGTGTAGTGGCAAGCACCTGTAATCCCAGCTACTCAGAAGGTTTAGGCAGGAGAATTGCTTGAACCTGGGAGGCAGAGGTTGCAGTGAGCCAAGATTGTGCCATTGCACTCCAGCCTGGGTGACAAGAGTGAAACTCTGTCCCCCCAAAAATTGTATCATCTGAACCGCTGCAGATGCATTGATTTTAGTCATTACAGTTGTTGACTAGAAGTCCCCATTGTTGAATTCCTATCCCCATTTCAATGAAATCAATCATCTATTATAACAAGTGTATGTTTACGTGTTGTGTGTGCCTTTATAAAGAATCTTTTGGGATTTTGAAAAGGTGGTTGTTTTTTTCCCTGCTTGCAATGGAATGAATGTTTGTGTCCCCAAAAATTAATATGTTGAAATCTTAATCACAATGTATTAGAGATAGGGCCTTTGGAAAGTAGTTAGATCATAAGAATGGAGTTCTCATTAATGATATTAGCATCCTTAGAATAAGAGGCCAGAAACCTACCTAGCACTCTTTCAGCAACATGGGGATACAATGAGAAATCAGCAAGCTTGCAACCTGGAAGGAGGCCCTCAGCAGAAAATGATCATGCTGGTACCTTGATCTTGGGTTTCCCAAACTACAGAACTGTGAGAATTAAGAGTTTGCTGTTTATGCCATTTAGTGTATGATATTTTCTTATGACAGCCTGAACTTGCTAAGACATTGCTATAGTCTCTATTTATAGGCAGTATTATCTCCCACATAAACATCAATATAATCATTGATATTAACATTAATTTTATCAACAAGTTAGGTCCTATAGAAGACTTCCAGAGCTGGCTTGGCAACAGTCAAAAGCAGAAATTTCAGAGACGGCAAGAAACCCTCACTTGATTCTCTCATCTTTATGGCCTCCCTAGAAAATGTGCTGGGGCAATGTCTGAGCATATTGATTGTAAAATCTCAATGGAATTTAGGAAGGTTACCCTGGAGCTTCCCAGGTCTTGCAGCCCATAAGACTACATTCAAATAGCTTTCTCAAATTAAAAAGTCATTTCAGTTCTGTGATTCAAGTAATTGAGTGCCTGAGGAAAGAAAGATACTGCAATGGAAAAGGAATACAGACCTTCAAGCTTCTGTCTTGCTTTGGCTGAGCCAATGCCCCACAGTTGAGCTAATAATGATGTATGCACCATGCTTCTCCAGAGCAGTGAGCAGTGTGATCCCTGAGTTTGAGAATAGAGCCTCTTGGGTTCACAGGGCACAGAACTAAGTCAGCTAAGACTTTCACTGCTGACCTCATTTTCTATCCACTCAACAGGAAAAGTATTATTTTCTGTTCTTCCAAATTAATCTTCTAAGTCACTTAAAAAATAAATCTCATGCAAGTGGATCTTCCATGTAATAAAAAAATTAATTGGATAAGGTTGTTGGAGAGGAAGGTCTTCAAGATCATAAGAAAGAAATGAAAGGCAGTAAGCCAGAAGCAGAAAAAAAAAAAAAAATATATATATATATATATACACACACACATTTATACACACACACACACACACACACACACAATTTAAAACCTCAGCTCATAATCAATGACAATTAACACAGAGAGAGAGCACTTTGCACACATTAGCTTATTAATTTTCACTATCATGCTTTTTTCATTACCACTGTAGTAGATTGTAATATTGGCCCAATTCTTTACTCTCTTATTATAAATTACAGAGGCAACCACCACCACCCCCACAACAATTTCCACCTGCCCACTTGTAAATAAAATTCAAAATATGTTCTTAAAATGTTGAGAGCTGGAAACTGAATTAAACATTTATGTTTCTGCCTGCTTATTGAAAATTTATATTTCCATTTTACAATGTTTCCTGGAATTGGACTTTCTCAAAGCTTTCTTTTAATAAGTGGGAAAAAAGACACAAAAACTGAGATGATGTCAAGCCACTAAGAAATAAGCTGTTTAACAATGATTGGAAGGATTTCACTGAACACAGAATTCTAATAAGACTTATATTTGTATTTCTCCCCTTCATAAAAATGGTAACACACCAGTAGCTTGTCAATAAAATTAAGTATACAAATGCTCTATTTTCTTGCTAGTTCTCTTCCCCAATAATAACAGCACAGCACTTACAAATCAATTGTACCATAACCTTAAATGAACCAATAGCTATAATCGGCAAAGTCAGAACAGACATACATCAGGTGTGGCTTTGAGAGTAAAGATTTCACCTCACCTAAAAATCATTACCTCTAACATGTACTAACTACCATAAAGTAGTAAGCATGTAGCACTATGTAATTAAGCATGTATTATACTATTATACTAAGGATGTAGCATTATGTAATTTATGCAAAGCCATGTAAGTCTGCCTGGGCTACTTAAGTTAGTTTCTATTCTAAGTTATAAAAATTATGTTAAGTGGTATATACCTTTTAAAGAAGGAGTACATTTTGGCCGGGCACAGTAGCTCATGCTTGTAATCCCAGCACTTTGGAAGACCAAGGCAGGCAAATCACAAGGTCAAGAGATCAAGACCATGCTGGCCAACATGGTGAAACCCTGTCTCTACTAAAAATACAAAAATTAGATGGGTGTGGTGGCCTGTGCCTGTAGTCCTAGCTACTTGGGAGACTGAGGCAGGAAAATCACTTGAACCTGGGAGGTGGAGGTTGCAGTGAGCCAAAATCATGCCACTGCACTCCAGCCTGGTGACAAAGTGAGACTCCGACTCAAAAAAAAAAAAAAAAGAAGAAGAAGACTGAGTCTGTTTGTGTGTGTGTGTGTGTGTGTGTGTGCGTGTGTGTGTGTCCTTCCAACAGTTGACCCAATTCCACCCAATTTTCACCACCATCTTGTATCATGACAGATGATTACAATTTGTCATCTTTTGTGTCTCATACCAAAGTTCTTTTTGTATATCCTCTATTTATTTTAGTTTAATAAATGCTTCCCAGCCTAAAAAAGCGTATGTAAAACAGAATAAGTAGTATTTCAAAAAAGGCCAAAACTAGCTTGATGATAAAATACTTTTTACTGAAACAGATACATTTTTCTATATCATTTTTCTTAATGCAGCTGAAGTTTCATAATTCTCATTTTTTACTACTTCATTTTTAGGTAGGGGTTCAATCAAGAAACATGCCCATTTGTGTCAAACAGATTTGGCAAATAATTGTAAATCAAACCTAAATGGAATCTAATTTCTAAATAGCAAGCATAAATAGAAAAGAAATTGACAACATTATTCTCAAATCTAGTATCGATGTTTCACAGGTACACTAATTAATCAGAGGATCAGACCTTATCAGACCTGAAAAGCCCCTTGAGAATTCATGTCCAAACAAAGTTCTAACTTTCTCTGTTACATTAGTAACTGAGATTGCCACTGCAAAGGAAGGAAAGAAATTACTAGTAATTATTATCCGTACTGGAATAAGAAGCAGAATGGCCATAAAAAGAAAGTAGGACAAGTTCATACCTTATTGTCAGGACATTTTTATTGGGCCTTGATTTGATGTCCTGTATTTATTTTAACTTCATCTTTCAAATAATATTGTCCCTGACTTCCAAAGGGTGACAATGTAGATAAATGCTCAAAACACTAAAATTACTACAAAAGTCTCATAACAACTTTTCTAGATTAAAATATGTGACATAAAAACATTGCTGTATTTCTCAACTGGTGATCATTTTAATTGACCATTGCTGTAATAACCTCATGTAACAAAGCACACCCAAATTCAGTAGCTTATAACAGCAAGCATTTATTTTTCTCTGTTATGTTTTTGCAGGTTGGTTATGGTGGTTCCATTTAGGCTATGGGTCAGCTGGGCTTGGCTCTAAGCTGCACATGGACTTCCAATCTGTGTCATTCATCTCTACCTTGTCCTTGGGCAAACCCAGAGCGTGTTCTTCTCATGGGGAATGCCAAAAGCGCAAGAAAATAAGACAAAATAACATCAGCATATTTAAGCCTGCAGTTGGTGTCACATCTCACACAATGACACAAGTCACATAGCCAAGCCCAATATGGAGCTGCGCCTACAGTGAGAGGGTACTTCAAAGCTCCATGGAAAAAGTGAATAATTTATAATAAGATAGTGAAGAATTGGGGCAATATACCAATCTACCACAGTGGTAAAGAAAATAACCATGACAGTTTCAAAGGTTAGAGTCTTCGGCAAAACTTTGGCATATCTTGACTATCTAGCTGTAGAAAAATACCAAGAATTGTGTATAGAAAGCCAAAGCCAGATAGTAGGTTAAATTCTAGGTTTAATCTGCAATTATATTTACACATTCTTTCAGGCATTGGTTCTTCTAAAAAATATCAGATGGTTTCTAATTGCTCTTCCAAAGACTACCAAATGCCGTGTAATTTTCAAACACATTGTCTAAGCATGACAATGGAGACACATTTGTGAGAAACAGGCCCTGTCCCAATAGATGTCACATCTAGTAGAGAAAGACACTTAGAATGCGTAAGGACAAATGCTTCGAATGTTAGAAGGCAGAATTATCTATTGTTATGCAAGCATTAAATACAAGTCCTTAATCTAGTCTATGGAGTGTCATCACCAGATTTGACGTTTGTAAATATCACTCTGTCTTGTGTTGTAGTGAATAAAGATAGTCACAAAGCAGGAATGGATGGAGTAGACAGCGCACTGGGGTCTGTTGGGGGGAAATAGTTGAGGGACAGCAGAGGGTGGGGAGTTGGGGGGATGGTATGGGGAGAAATGTCAGATATAGGTGAGGGGGAGGAAGGCAGCAAATCACACTGCCACGTGTGTACCTATGCAACAATCTTGCATGTTCTTTACATGTACCCCAAAACCTAAAATGCAATTTTAAAAAATTTTAAAAAAAAAAGAAATCGTGGGAGTAGCTTAAGAGAATAATAATAGCTTGGACTAGGATGGTTGCAGGCAAGGAAAAGAATGCAATTTTAGGAGATAGAGCCAACACATTTGATATTGGATTAATGAATGTGGAGATGAGAGAGTCAGGGAAGCCAAAGATACTGCCAAGGCTCTCACTTAGATATTTAAAGAGATGCCACACTTTGCTTAGATGTGAACAGTGGAGGAAAAAGATAAGGAAGATTATAAGTATTGTATAAGAAATGGTAAATTTGAAGTGTATATTTGGGATATACAATGGAAGGTCTATAGCACACATTTGAATATGCGATCTGAAGTTCAGAAGAGATCTCTGGTCTAGAGATGTAAATGTAAAAGTTATATGCATGAAAACAGTAATTGAAGATATAGGAGCAATGAGATTGCCTATAGATTTAGAGGGAAAGAAAAGGGGGGCCTTAAAATGAATGCTGAGGATCGCCAATATTAAATGGTCTGACAGAAGAGGATGAACCCGAAAAGTCATTTTAGAAGCAGCTGATAGAGAAACAAATTTAGGAAAACGTGAGTGGCAAAGCCAAGGAGGAAAAATTGTTTCTAAAAGGAGGAAGTGGTCAGAAGAATATAGTGTTGCTGAGAGGGAAATATGTCAGGTGAGAAGCATCCACTGGATTTTATGGCTTGGAAGTAATTGGTGACCTATACAGCAGCTTTAGATGAGAGGAGGCATAGAAGTTAGAGTGTAATACGATAGAAATTGGAGAGTACATAGCAAGTGTAGAAATTCATTTTGTGGATGGGATCAAATAACAGACCCAGAGGCCATGTGAAGTTTAGAGCAGACACTGAGCATGTTTAAATTATGATGAGACTGAGGCAGTAATAAGGCAGACTTAGCAGATAAGAAGACAAGGTAAATAATCAATAAAGCAGAGCACTTATAAGCCTCTGGAATGAGATCCAGGCTACAAGTGAAGAGAGTGGTCTGAGAAGAAAGGAGGATCATGACCTCCATTGAATTAGGAAAAACAGATTGATGTAGACAGAAGCATATTTGTACATTTCATGGCCAGAAGTAGACATATTACTCTTCTAAGATTAATATTATATTTATTTCATAGCATATCAGGTCAGTTCCTGGGGATGAAGAAAGACCACTAATAATTACAGCTACTACTTACTGAGGATATACTATGTACCAGCCTTTGTTTAATAGAGGTGGGGGCAGGGGTGTCACTTAATCACTAAAAGACAGAAGTACTCCGTGTCCAAAATCTGAGCACAGATCAAGGAGACTTAGTAATACAATGCCTGCTGAGGGGCAGAAAAAATGGGCAGCCATTCAGAAAAAAAAGACAAAACTGGGAGAACATTGAGTGATACCATTGAGGATGAAGTACAAAGCTCTGAAAATATTTTTTATTAAAAAAATCAGTGAGAACATTGGCCAAAAAATGCAAATTAAACTTTTTCAGGACTGTGACAATTAATCAAAGACTTGCAATAATCCAGGGAGCACTTGTTTGAAAAAATAACTGCATCTTGCTAAGAAAAAGTAAGTCCTGATATTTTAACTTACCCTATTCTCATTCCCCTCTCCTCAGTTCTGTAGGAGCCTTGAAAACCAACAGCTTTGCAATGGTAATGAAAATCTAGAGATAGCAACCACTGGAAGGGGTACAATGTGTTTGACTCTCCTCTCTCCTCTCCTCTTAAACTCCACTTCCAAGAAAATGTCATTATTTGATCTCTCTGAAGTTCCCTGGGAAACTCCATTTGCAGGGCTTGTCTTTATTTGACCTGACTCAGAGTTTACCTGATGCAAACAGCCTTTTCCTCAAGAGTGTTTGTCAAAAAAAAAGAAAAAAAGAAAAAGAAAACAGCACAATTGTATACAATCACTGTTGACTGTGGCAGTGATAACAACAGGGCAAGAAATAAGCTGACCCAAAAATTCTTAAAAGAACAGTTTGTGAATTAGGGATCTATAAACTAATTTGAAAAGCTTCAACATATTTCAGGGAATCTGGGAGACCATGAACTTGCATAGGTCTATGTGTATGCTCAGGAAACACCAGAAAAGGCCTTAAATTATCATCCCTGGCTGACTTTAAGGCTCTTTGCAACAAGAAAGTTAAGGCTAAGATAAGAGTTGTAAACTGTCTGCCTGAGTCATGCCAGCACACATAGAGAAACCCACAGCAAGGCTCAGAGATATTGATTCCAGGAATTTGGGTAAATCATCATTAGTTGACCAATAAGCTAACCAAACAGAGGCTTTATTGGTCACACATAACTAAGAAAGCGAACTTCAAAAAATAAATTCAGAAAAGTGACCAAGCAAAGCAACAGCAGTGGAATAATAGCAGCAAACAGCAGCAACAGTAAACCCTGAAGTGACTAAACAAAGCAATGGCAACAGAATAATAGCAGCAAACACCACCAGCAGCAATACACCCCAAAGAAACAGGGAGAATCTGATTTCCAGAGTTGCCACTTTACATATTTTAAATGTCCAGATTTAACCAAAAATATAAGGTAGATACAATGAAACAAGAAAATCATTGCTCACAGAGGGAAAAAAAAGGCAGTCAATGGAAACTTCTTGAGCAAATTTAGACTTTGGATTTACCAGACAAACATTTAAAACCAGATTTTTTTTAAATTTTACTTTAAGTTCTGGGATACGTGTGCTGAATGTGCAGGTTTGCTACATACATATATATGTGCCATGGTGGTTTGCTTCCTCTATCAACCCATCATCTAGGTTTTAAGCCCCACATGCATTAGAATTTGTCCTAATGATCTCCCTCCCCTTGCTCCCTACCCCTGACAGGTCCCAGTATGTGATGTTCCCCTCTCTGTGTCCATGTGTTCTCATTGTTCAACTCCCACTTATGAGTGAGAACAGGCAGTGTTTTGTTTCCTGTTCCTGTGTTAGTTTGCTGAGGATGATGGCTTCCAGCTTCATCCATGTCCCTGCAAAAACATGAACTCATTCTTTTCTATGGCTGTATGGTATTCCATGGTGTATATGTGCCTCATTTTCTTTTAACCAGTCTATCACTGATGGGCATTTGGGTTGGTTCCAAGTCTTTGCTATTGTAAATGGTGGTGCCATAAACATATGTGTGCATGTGTCTTTTTAGAGGAATGATTTATAATCTTTGGGTTATATACCCAGTATGGGATTTCTGGGTCAAATGGTATTTCTGTAAAACTAGCTATTTTTAATATGTTAAAAAGGCAAAAAAAAAGAACATGTCTTTTAAAAAATGAAATAAACATATGAGAATAATGTATTGACAAATAGAGAACATCACTAGAAATATAAATTATTAAAATATAAAAATTATGAAGTTGAAAAGTACACTAACATATTTAAAATTTACTAGAGAAGCACAATAACTGGATTAAACAGGCAGAAGAAAGAATTAGCAAACTTGAAGAATGGTCAGTTGAGATTACCTGGCTTGTGAAATAGAAAGAAAAATTAAAGAAGAAAAATAAATAGAGCCTCAGAAACCTATGGGGTGCCACCAGCATACCAACATACACAGAATGGGAGTCCAAGATTGAGAGTTAAGAGAAAATTCTGAAACAGAATTTTAAAAAACAATGACCAAAAAACTCCCCAAATTTGATAAAAAGTAGTATTCTAAAAGTCCAAGAAGCATAATGAAGTCCAAATAGTATAAACTCAAAGAAATTCACACTAGACATATCATAATCAAAATGTCAAAAGACAAAGATAAAATCTTGAAAATAGCAAAGAGAAGCCACTCATCATATGAAAGGGATCCTCAATAAGATTAACATTGGATTTCTCATCAGGAGTCACAGAGGAGAGCATACAGTGGGAAGCCATACCCCAAGAGATAGAAAATCGACTGTCAATCAAGAATTCTATAAACAGAGAAAAATTCCCAAAACTAAAGGAGAAATTAAGACACTCCCAGATCAACAATTCCTCAGAAATAATTTCTGAGTCTAAACTGATTCCATTTTGAGAATTCCAACTTCTCAAAATGGAATCAGTTTAGACTCAGAAATTTTTTCTTAAAAGCATTGTCAAGGCTGGGCACCTTGGCTCATGCTTGTAGTCTCAGCACTTTGGGAGGCCAGGGCAGGCAGATCATGAGGTCAAGAGATTAAGATCATCCTGGCCAACACGATGAAACCTCATCTCTACTAAAAAAAAAAAAAAAATACAAAAATTAGTTGGGTGTGGTGGCACATGCCTGTAGTCCCAGCTACTTGGGAGATTAAAGCAGGAAAATTGCTTGAACCTGGGAGGCAGAGGCTGCAGTGAACTGAGATCATGCCACTGCACTCCAGCCTAGTGACAGAGTGAGACTCCTTGGAAGGGAAAAAAAAAAAAAAAGGCATGGTCAGATCCCAGGAATAAGGTCCCCGCAGCATCACAGTATGTGTAAAATGATGATTCCCCTACTCCTTCCACAAAGAGGCCTATAGCCATTTTCCTAGATAACTGCACTAAGAAAAAGGGGAAATAGTCAGATACTTTGAGAGCTACTGGACACAGGCTCTAAGTTGGAGGTATCTGGATTCTTATCTGGTATCTGGAGGTTTAATTGACTTATAGTTCTTCGTAGCTGGGGAAGAATCAGAAAACGTACAATCACAGTGGAAGCCAAAGGGGAAGCAGGTACATTCTTCACAAGGCAGCAGGAGACAGCATGCAAGGGACACTGCCATTTTAAAACCCATCAGATCTCATGAGAACTCCCTCACTCTCACGAGAACAGCATGGAGAAAATCACCCCCATGATCCAATCACCTCCCATCATGTACCTCCCTGGACATGTGGGGATTACAATTCTAGATGAGATTTGGGTGGGGACACAGAGCCAAGCAATATCAACATACTTGGATGATGAAGTAATCCACACACTGGATTTTTGGTCTCTGAAATCAAACATCTTATACTGGGGACAGTTCATCAGAGGCCTTTGAAACTGAACCATCCAAAAGAAGCTGGTCTGATATGGCACTGGAATGGCCTATTGAAAGTGTCACTTGAAGTGTCAGCTCAGAGGCAAAATTATGCAAGGAGTGGGTGCCATCTTCTAAGACACAGTATCGCATTGCATCAGTGCCCTCTATCTGGTGTCACAGTCCCAATATGAAAAATGCTTGGTCCAGAAACCAAAGGATGAAAGCAGGAATGATCTCACTTCCCAATAATCCACTTGGAATTTAGTTGCTCCCCATATCTGCAACACCAAACTCTATATGGTTAGAGGTCCTAGACCCAATGGGGTTGGCATGTGCCCATTTGCTGGAGGACACAGGAAGAGTCCTATTGAATTAAAATCAGTGGTTTTGGTGAGGGAACTTGTACTTCTTGGATCCAAAGACTAAAATGCAAGACATAGAGTTTCTATCCTTAAGAGACAAATAACTTTGAAAAGCAGAAAAAGCTATAACTTATATTATGCAGTGGAGTATGTGTGAAACTCACGTGATTCCATTTGGGTGCCCTTTTGTAATCCTGCTCAATTGTGACTGTAAATAAATAAATGCAAAAACCCAAGCATGAGAAGGTGACACTTCCCAGAAGCTCAGGTCTGTCAGAAATAAGGATTTGTATCGCATCACCATGACAGCCACTGAAATCAGCAGAGGAGCAAATGGAAGGCAAGAGGAATTTAGAAATAAATACAGTAAAGGAGGGAAGAAGTGAGTACTGGTTCTAACCCTCAGACCAACTGTGGCAAACAGGACCATGTATTTCTTGTCAAGATAAGGCTCCTTTATAGGTGGTCATTGTACCACAGCTCCTCGTTGAGCTGGCTCAGACTTCCTGAGAGCTGCATTACAGTCTGAGGCTCTTCCTAGCCAAACTTCCTTCATTCTCACCCTCCTTTCACAGGCATAATATCTGCATCACAACCTAAAGCCTTTGTCTGCTCAGTCTCCTATTTATTTTCCCCACATTCAACCTCTGGCATTTCTAACCTATCCTGGCATCTACTTCCCAGAAAATGCAACTCCCTCACCGTAAAAGAGTGGTGAGAGCCACAAAGCATTATCACAGATGGTCAGTCCAGTCATGTAGACAGGGTAAAAAGACAGAAATAGGAAGATCATTAAGCCCATTTTTACTTCTTACTTTTACTAAATATAAAAAAAAAAAAAAAAACCTTTAAAATTTTTGATGTTTGTCTTCAATCTTCAGTCTTCAAAAGAATATCAAAGTTTAAATCTGGGTATGGAAAATTTTTTCTAAAGTTGTTTTAGGCCTCTTTCCCCTTACAGGAAATTTAAAAAATGACAGTAATTTAGGTTTAGACATTGGAGAATTACTGGCCTCAATTGTACAAGAAATTTGAGGCAACGTTATGCTTGTCAGTAGGACATAGTGACAAGAACATCAAAATTCCTGTCAATTAAGATAAAATCATTGAGCCAATAATAATCAGATCCTCTTCTGACTGGGTCTTAGGAGGAAACGTCAATGTGGAATAATCCCTTCCTCTGTTTAACAGTCTTCAGAAAAGACTGCTCAGGATCAAGGCTGCTTCTAACGGAGAGGCGGTAGAGGAGGATTCAGTGAGTGATGGAAGGCCAGGGAAGGTCTCCAGCTAGACACTCCATTTGCTTGTTCAGATAATACTCTGGGTCCTAATTTAAACGTAATGACTTCCCTGTATGAATAATTCAAGCAACAAAAACAGAAAAATCTCTACAGCCATGGTGCTGGGTCTGTTAATATCACACCCATCTCTAGCCACGTCCATTTTAAGAGAAGATTCCTAAATCATGCAAATAACCTACTATAGCCCAGGGGTAGAAGATGGAGATAAAAACTCAGGTCAAACAGCTAAATCAGCCCCACTCAGCCTCCATGAAATGAAGAGCGGGGAGAGTGAAACCAAAAAACTCCTGGGCCACATAAGAATGGGTAACTATTGTCCTTCATATCTTTTTCTTCTCTATCCACAATCCTTCCAAGTATTCCTCTTTCTTTTCAAAAAATAAGTTGTTGCTTATGAGACTATAGATACACTACGGTCAATTTAGATAAGCCTAACTTAAAAAGCTATGGTTTAAGTGATACTATTCCATTAATTGGATGAAGCTTAAATTAGGTTAAGTTAGTTGTGTGGCACAAGAGATGAAAAAATAGGACTTCAATGGCAAATAAATTTACCGTTACATGCACTACAAAGCCATTTATTTGTCAAGCTGCCTGTCACCTTTAAGAGTCATTCAAAAAACATCCATGTAGGAATTGTCACTTAATCTTAGCCTTGGGAAATGTAGGTTTGAATGGGTGGATAGGAAGATTAATATTTTATATGAAAAGATGGATATTTCACACGAAAAGGCAGATTTGCCAAGTCAGGAAATTAGTAGTCAGTGGATAATTGCATAGAGAAGAGGAATGATTGATGACACAGAAGCTTCCAGATGTAAACAGATTTTTTTTTATTTTTTAAATGTTGAGTTTTTAAACAAATATTCTATTTAATTTTTTTTAATCCTTACAACTAAGGTAAGCAATATCATCTCCAGTCTGCAGATAAGAAAACTAGGTTTTCAAAATGCTGGGAAGATGGCCACCTAAGAAGAGCTCAGGACTTCAGCTCCCAGTGAAAGTACAGACAGTGAGTAGATGCCGCATTTCCAGATGAATTTTTATTGCCCACAGACCAGGAGATACCCAGGCAGAGGGGTCACCAGCGTCGCAGTCCCGGCCGGTGCAGCTGTTTTGGCCCCGGCGGGGCTGATTCAGCCCGAGCTGCTGCTGTGACCACGCCCTGTTGCCGGGGTTCTCTGAACAAAAGCCACTGGTCTGGGAGCCCTCTTAGCTGGCGATCAGAGCCCTGAGACGGCAGAGTTGCCCATTCAGCTGAAATAGCGAGCCAGGCCAGGAGATTCCTAGGCAAAAAATCCACCAGGAGCCGGCTCCACTGTTTGAGGTGACTCAGTGAGTCGCAGCATGGGAGATCCCGGCGCCTTTTCAACAAGCGACTGGAGCGCGGGGTTGTTCAACTTAAAAGAAAAGACTCTGAGTCAGGGAGCCAGGTGATCAGGCTCGGTTGGTCCCACCCCTCCACCCCCAACAACAACAAAAACAAAAACAGTAATTGGAAACCCTCTGGGTTGAGCCCTTCAAACCAAGTACAGCTGAACCCGGGACGGTCCAGCTCGGTGGGGGAGGGGCTTCCGCCATTACTGAGACTCTCCACCACTATGGAGGCAGGCTACCGTCACCGAGGCAACCCGCCATTGCCGAGGCAACCTGCCACAACAGAGAGAGTCCGCCATAACAGAGGCGGGGCCACCGTGGCCAAGATACTTCTAACTACGCCCATATAAACAGGACTGCAGGGAAGAGCACAGGGCAGCTGGGCGGAGCCCACAGCAGCTCAGCAAAGCCTCTGCGGGCAGACAGTGGCTAGGTGTGCTGCTAGCTGGGCAGGTCAGACCTGAAAGAAAAATCAAAAAAGGCAGTAGTGCAACGGAAACTCATAAAGCTCCAACTCCCTGGAACAGAGCACCTGGGAACAAAAAGTGCTTTGTGAGTTCAGCTGCAGCAGAGCTAAACGTACCTGCCCAGCAGCTCTGAATGAACAATGGAGCTCACAGCTCAGGACTGAAGCCCCAATAAAAGATAGACTGTCTCCTCAAGTAGCTCCCTTACCCCCATAGATCCAAAGACTCGCCTCATAAAGGAGAGAATGGACTGACAGTAGGCGAGCATCCTTCTAGGACAAAGATAGCAGAAGAGGAAACTGGCAGCAACCCTTATTGTTCTGCAGCTGCTGCAGGTGATACCCAGGCAAGCAGGGCCTGGAGAGGACCTCAGCAGTCCTACAGCAGAGGGGCCAGACTGTTAGAAGGAAAGCTTAAAAAAAAAAATGAAGAAGACATAACTTCAGCATCCACGAACTAGAAGCTCACTCAGAGACCCAATCTGAAAGACAGTAACTACAAAGACAACAGGTGGATAAACCCACAAAAATGGGAAGAAACCAGTGCAAAAGGGATGAAAACTCCCGAAATCAGAACACCTCACCTCCAAAAAGGGATCACAGCTCCTCACCAGCAAGGGAACCAGAATGGATGGAGAAGGAGGGTGATGAAATGACAGAATCAGACTTCAGAAGGTGTAGTAAGAAACTACAGTGAGCTAAAAGAAAATGTTCTAACCCAATGCAAAGAAACTAGAAACCTTGAAAAAAGATTAGACGAAATGCTAATGAGAATGGACAGCATAGAGAGGAATATAAGTGAATTGATGGAGCTGAAAAACAAAACACGAGAACTTCGTGAAGCATGCACAAGTTTCAACAGCCGAATTGACCAAGCAGTAGAAAGGATATCAGAGGTCGAAGATCAACTCAATGAAATAAAAAGAGAAGGCAAGATCAGAGAAAAAAGCGCAAAAAGGAATGAACAAAATCTTCAAGAAATGTGGGACTATGTGAAAAGACCTAATCTACGTCTGATAGGTATACCTGAATGTGATGAAAAGAATGAATCCAAGCTGGAAAATACTCTTCCGGATATTATCCAGGAAAACTTCCCCAACCTAGCAAGGCAGACCAATATTCAAATCCAGGAAATACAGAGAACACCACAAAGATATTCCTCAAGAAGAGCAACCCTAAGGCACATAATCGTCAGATTCACCAGGGTTGAAATGAAAGAGAAAATGTTAAGGGCAGCCAGAGAGAAAGGTCGGGTTACCCACAAAGGGAAGCCCAATAGACTCACAGCAGATCTCTCAGCAGAAACCCTACAAGCCAGAAGAGATTGGGGGCCAATATTCAATATCCTGAAAGAAAAGAACTTTCAACCCAGAATCTCCTATCCAGCCAAACTAAGCTTCATAAGTGAAGGAAAAATAAAATCCTTTGTGAACAAGCAAGCACTCAGAGATTTCATCACCACCAGACCTGCTCTACAAGAACTCCTGAAAGAGGCTCTACACATATAAAGGAACAACCAGTACCAGCCACTCCAAAAACACACCAAATGGTAAAAGAGCATCAACACAATCAAGAAGCTGCATCAACTAACCAACAAAACATCCAGGTAGCATCAAAATGACAGTATCAAATTCACACATAACAATACTATCCCTAAATGTCAATGGAGTAAATGCCCCAATCAAAAGACACAGCCTGGCAAATTGGATAAAAAGCCAAAACCCATCAGTGTGCTGTATCCAGGAAACCCATCTTACATGCAAGGATACACAAAGGCTCAAAATAAAAGGATGGAGGAAGATCTACCAAGCAAATGGAGAGCAAAAAAAAGCAGGAGTTGCAATTCTCATCTCTGATAAAATAGACTTTAAAGCAACAAAGATCAAAAGAGACAAAGAAGGACATTACATAATGGTAAAAGGATCACTGCAACAAGAAGAGCTAATGATTCTATATATATATACACACCCAATACAGGAGCACCCAGATACATAAGGCAAGTTCTTAATGACTTACAAAGAGACTTAGACTCCCACACAATAATAGTGGGAGACTTTAACACCCCATTGTCAATATTAGACAGATCAACCAGACAGAAAATCAACAAGGATATCCAGGACCTGAACTCAGACCTGGAACAAGCAAACCTAATAGACATTTACAGAACTCTCCACCCCAAATCCACAGAATATACATTCTTCTCAGCACCACATCACACCTACTCTAAAATAGACTACATAATTGGCAATAAATCACTACTCAGCAAATGCAAAAGAATGGAAATCATAACAAACAGTCTCTCAGACCACAGTGCAATCGAGTTAGAACTCAGAATGCAGAAACTAACTCAGAACCCCACAGCTTCATGGAAACTGAACAACTTGCTCTTGAATGTTGACTGGATAAACAATGAAATGAAGGCAGAAATAAAAATGTTCTTCGAAACCAATGAGAACGAAGACAGAACATAACAGAATCTCTGGGACACATTTAAAGCACTCACTAGAGGAAAATATATAGCAATCAGTGCCCACATGAGAAGAAAGGAGAGATCTAAAATTGACACCCTATCATCAAAATTGAAAGAGCTAGAGGAGCAAGATCAAAAAAACTCAAAACCTAGCAGAAGACAGGAAATAACTAAGATCAGAGCAGAACTGAAGGAAATAGAGACACAAAAAACTCTTCAAAAAAATCAATAAATCCAGGAGCTGTTTTTTTGAAAAGATCAACAAAATAGACAGACTACTAGCCAGATTAATAAAAAAGAAAAGAGAGAATAACCAAATTGATGAAATAAAAAACGATAAAGGGGATATCACCACAGATTCCACAGAAATCCAAACCATCATCAGAGATTATTACAAACAACTCTATGCACATAAACTAGTAAACCTGGAAGAAATGGATAAATTCCTGGACACCTGCATCCTCCCAAGCCTAAACCCGGAAGAAGCAAAAACCCTGAATAGATCAATAACAAGGTCTGAAGTCGAGGCAGCAATTAAGAGCCTACCACCCAAAAAAAGCCCAGGTCCAGATGGGTTCACAGCCGAATTCTACCAGACATACAAAGAGGAGCTGCTACCATTCCTTCTGAAACTAGTCCAGACAATCCAAAAAGAGGGAATCCTTCCCAAATCATTTTATGAGACAAACATCATCCTGATACCAAAACCTGGCAGAGACTCAACAAGAAAAGAAAATTTCAGGCCAATATCCATGATGAACATAGATGCAAAAATCTTCAATAAAATACTGGCAAACCGATTGCAGCAGCATATCAAAAAGCTCATCCACCATGATCAAGTAGGATTCATCCCGGGTATGGAAGGCTGGTTCAACATACGCAAGTCCATAAACGTAATTCACCACATAAACAGAACCAAAGACAAAAACCACATGATTATCTCAATTGATGCAGAGAAGGCTTTTGACAAAATTCAACAGCGCTTTATGCTAAAAACCCTCAATAAACTAGATATTGACGGAACGTATCTGAAAACAATAAAAGCTATTTACGACAAACCAACAGCCAATATCATACTGAATGGGCAAAAAATGGAAGCATTCCCTTTGAAATCTGGCACTAGACAAGGATGCCCTCTCTCACCACTCCTATTCAATATAGTACTGGAATTTCTAGCCAGAACAATCAGGCAAGAAAAAGAAATAAAGGGTATCCAAATTGGAAAGGAGGAAATCAAATTGTCTCTATTTGCAAATGACATGATTGTATATCTGGAAGACCCCATCATCTCAGCCCAAAATCTCCTAAAACTGATAAACAACTTCAGCAAAGTCTCAGGATACAAAATCAACGTGCAAAAATCACAAGCATTCCTATACACCAGTAACAGACTTAAAGAGAGCCAAATCAAGAACGAACTGCCATTCACAATTGCTACAAAGAGAATAAAACACCTAGGAATACAACTAACAAGGAACATAAAGGACCTCTTCAAGGAGAACTACAAGCCACTGCTCAACAAAATAAGAGAGGACATAAACAGATGGATAAACATTCCATGTTCATGGTTAGGTAGAATCAACATCGTGAAAATGGCCATACTGCCCAAAGTAATTTACAGATTCAACGCTATTCCCATCAAGCTACCAATGACCTTCTTCACAGAACTGGAAAAAAACACCTTAAACTTCATATGGAACCAAAAGAGAGCCCGCATAGCCAAGTCAATTCTAAGCAAAAAGAACAAAGCAGGAGGCATCACACTACCGGACTTCAAACTATACTACAAGGCTACAGTAATCAAAACAGCATGGTACTGGTACCAAAACAGAGATATAGACCAATGGAACAGAACAGAGATCTCAGAGGAAATACAACATACCCACAACCATCTGATCTTCGACAAACCTGACAAAAACAAGCAATGGGGAAAGGATTCCCTGTTTAATAAATGGTGTTGGGAAAACTGGCTAGCCATGTGCAGAAAGCAGAAACAGGACCCCTTCCTGACACCTTACACCAAAATTAACTCCAGATGGATTAAAGACTTAAACATCAGACCTAACACCATAAAAACCCTAGAAGAAAATCTAGGCAAAACCATTCAGGACATAGGTGTAGGCAAGGACTTCATGACCAAAACGCCAAAAGTAATGGCAACAAAAGCCAAAATAGACAAATGGGACCTAATCAAACTCCACATCTTCTGCACGGCAAAAGAAACAGTCAGTAGAGTGAATCAGCAACCAACAGAATGGGAAAAAATTTTTGCAGTCTACCCATCTGACAAGGGACTGATATCCAGAATTTACAAAGATCTACAAGAAAAAAACAAACAAGCCCATTCAAAAATGGGCGAAGGATATGAACAGATACTTTACAAAAGAAGACATACAGGAGGCCAACAAACATGAAATAATGTTCATCATCACTGGTCATTAGAGAAATGCAAATCAAAACCACATTGAGATACCATCTCACACCAGTTAGAATGGCAATCATTAAAAAATCTGGAAACAACAGATGCTGGAGAGGATGTGGACAAATAGGAACACTTTTACACTGTTGGTGGGAGTGTAAATTAATTCAACCATTGTGGAAGACAGTGTGGTGATTCCTCAAGGACCTAAAAATAGAAATCCCATTTGACCCAGCAATCTCATTACTGGGTATATATCCAAAGGATTATAAATCATTCTACTATAAGGACACGTGCACACAAATGTTCATTGCAACACTGTTTACAATAGCAAAGACCTGGAACCATCCCAAATGCCCAACGATGATAGACTGGATAGGGAAAATGTGGTACATATACACCATGGAATATTATGCAGCCATCAAAAACGATGAGTTTGCGTCCTTTATAGGGACATGGATGAACCTGGAAACCATCATTCTCAGAAAACTGACACAAGAGCAGTAAATCAAACACTGCATGTTCTCACTCATAGGCGGTGTTGAACAATGAGAACACATGGACACAGGGAGGGGAGCACTAAACACTGGTGTCCGTTGGGGAGAAATAGGGGAGGGACGGGGGGGTGGGGAGGTGGGAAGAGATAGCATGGGGAGAAATGACAGATACAGGTGAGGAGACGGAAGGCAGCAAACCACACCACCATGTGTGTACCTATGCCACAATCTTGCATGTTTTTCACATGTACCCCAAAACCTAAAATGCAATTAAAAAAACAGAAAGAAAAGAAAAGAAAACTAGGATTTCAAGAGACTATCTAGTTCAAGATCACATTACTAGAAGGTTGACAGGCTAGAGACAAAAGCTCAAAGCTCAGGTCAAACAGCAAGAGCAGCCCCATTCAGCCTCCATGAAATAAAGAGTAGTGGGGAGGGGAATGATACCAGAAAATCCTGGGCCGCTAAGAGAGATTTTTCATAGCTTGATAAAGATAGTAAATTTTATTCTGCAGGCAAAGTTGTTGCAGCACACTTTTGTGTTTCAGATGTGATGTTGAAAGTGGTTTGCAATTCTAGTGGAAAGTAGGGTGATTAGTTGGGGGTGAAATGGTGGTCCAAAGCTGGGAAAGCTTTGTGAGAACTCTGGTGCCCACCACTTGTCTCCTTGCCTCAGCCTGCTCTCTTTATCCTTGTGGGGCTAATGGAAGTGCCCCAAAGACAGTCCACAGATGCATTTCACTTCTCCACAACTACCATTGTTCCCCTTCAATTAAGCAAAGGATAACTTGGAACTATACTTTTTGTCTCATATCCTCATCCCACCTTTACATTTAGAGGCTTTCTAGAGCAAGGTATTTGGCACACATTTCTAAATAGTATTTTATAGGCTAGCAACTTCTAGGTCTTATGAGATCTCCAAAAGGACTTCTGCTATTTGTCCCCTGAACATTTGAACATTTTTTCATAAACCTGCACATTTGTGCATGAGAAAACCCAAAGAACCTGCCCATGCTCATAGCAGCATTATTCACAATAGCCAAAAGATGGAAGTAACCCAAATGTCCACCAGTGGATGAAATGACAAAAATATGGTATATGCCTAATGGAATATTATTCAGTCTTAAAAGGGCAAGGAAATCCTGCCACACGCTACAACATGGATGAACTTTGAGAACATTATACCAAAATAAGCCAGTTAGACAAATACTATGTGATTTCACTTATATGAGTTATATAAAGTAGTCAAATTAACAAAGGAATAAAGCATAATGGCAGTTACCAGGGCTGTGGGGAGGAGGAACGGGGTACTGTCGTTCAGCTGACATAGCGTTTCAGTTCTGCAAGATGAAGAAATCAGAGCAATCTGCTGGACAACAATATGAATTTACTTAGCACCACTGAACTGTACAATTTAAAATGGTTAAGAAGATAAATGTTATGCTTAGTGTTTTACCATAATTAAAAATAAAACATATTAAAATAGAAAAAAAAACTTATTCACAACAGTATATCCTTAAATAAAACATTTGATGATTAAACATCATGCCGACTAGGATAATAAAAAGTACTTATTAAGCACAAAAATAAAAATAAGAACCCAAAAGAGCTGTTGATGGAGCAGAGCTTTGCACCTCCCTTGAGTCCAGAAGACATGTAATGACAACCACAGGTGTGAAGAAGGCAAGGACTGAAGCCCAGGGTTCCAGTGAGAGGTTAACATTCACTGAGTTTATGGATATATCAAGCAAAGCTCCACACTTTTATTTACTTTATTGCTTTTTTCCTCTCCCTAGACCCTGGGCCTAAACACAGACATGATGGATGCTCTTGTCATATTGTGTGCTGATAACTGTCAGCCTTCCCCTCCCATTCTCACTATAATTTCCTTTAGGAGGTTTGGCTTGCTACTGGCTGAGTTCGGAGAAAGCCATTCTTGTCAAACTTAGGAGAAAAGAGAGAGAAGAAATATAGATTTGTGAGTCCAGTTTAAATGAAGAGGTAGCGCTCTCCCTGGAAATATTAAACTGGAGGCCATGATTCAGGATTTCGGGTCTCATTCTAGTTACTCAGCTTTCACTTAAAAAACAGGACTTGGAAGAAAAATATAATCTCAATATTTATCAAAAACTCTCAGGGAAAGTCATCCCAGTGCTCTCATAGGAATTAATAAGAAATAACAACTAATAATATGAATTTTATTTCACAGAATGCCAAGTATTTCGGGTACCCAAAATCTTAGAAATTGTTAATTGGCCTGTGTGAGCTGTGTGGCCTGTTTGCCCAATCAGGAGGCAACATGAAATGTCATGAAGGGCATAACTGATGGGATTAAATACAATGTCACATGTTGGAGGCAGATCAATCCATCTCATTGATAAATGAAGGGCCACTCTGACAGCCATCATCTAACTTACACAATAAGGAAGACAAACATGAATTTGAATATAATCTTAAGATATTCTGAAAGCAACTAATTGAATGGTATTTGACATTAGTGCTTACAATTTGATGTACAGATGCTACTGGAGACATGTCGAAGAAAACAGCGGTGGGTGGGGAGTTGGGGAGAGAGAGCATGGGGAGAAATGCCAGATATAGTTGAAAGGGAGGAACACTACCATGTGTGTACTTATGCAACAATCTTGCATGTTCTTCACATGTACCCCAAAACCTAAAATGCAATTAAAAAAAAGTTAACAAATATAGAAGCTAAGTAAATAGTCACCCCGATTCAATAATAATATGGTTTGGCTGTGTCCTTACCCAAATCTCACTTTGAATTCCTGCATGTTGTGGGAGGGACCCAGAGAGAGGTAGTTGAATCATTGGGGCAAGTCTTTCCCGTGCTGTTCTCATGATAGTGAGTAAGTCTCATGAGATCTGATGGCTTTTTTCTTTTCTGAGATCTGATGGGTTTATTAAGAGGAGTTTCCCTGCACAAACTCTCTCTTTGCCTGCAACCATCCACGTAAGATGTGACTTCCTCCTCCTTGCCTTCCGCCATGATTGTGAGGCTTCCCAAGCCATGTGAAACTCTAAGTCCAATCAAACCTCTTTCTTTTGTAAAGGGCCCAGTCTCAGGTATGTCTTTATCAGCAGCACGAAAAGAGACTAATGCAAATAATATTAGAGGAGTCCCTGATTTAAAACCTCAGCATAGCTTGTCAGCTTCCCAATAACCAAGGCAGAATATGTTGATCTTTTTCAAGGGATAATTCCAAAAAAATCAGTGGCAAAGCAGGTAAGCTCCATGTGAGACCATCTCAATCCTTTGGAAGAACAAAATAAGGCCGCAAACCTCAACCAAAGAAAAAAATCCCATGAGATAACCGATCTTTCATTTTTCTCAGACATTCAGTTTCCTAATATTTTACAGATTTTAACTCAGTGTGGACATAAAACATTAATATCAAATTTAACTTCTTGGAAAATAAAAGTTTGCTTTCATTTCTCTTTTTCCCGGTATATTGCTATACAAGTCAAAGTTAAAGACGCTATAGAAAATCCAGGCAGCAATTTTATTACAGCTGGCCTTTGAAAGTTCACAGAAGGCTGCAATCATAAATGTCATTTTCATTAGAATAATGTGAAAGGTTACATACTGCACAGAATAAGACAAGGTTTGGCGGTGGTTTACCAGTCTTTGAGTTTCCCAGTGTACAAACCATCCCTCGGGCCTTACAGCCACAACACCTCATAGGCAAACCAAAGTGAATATACATAAAAGAAAGCTCTACTGGAAAGAATGCATGAGGTCCTGGCAGCAAAGCTTCTACAGAAATCAAACATTTTCTCATTTAACATACCCTCCCAAAACAACAACAACAACAACAACAACAACAACAACTTGTCCAATACTCAGCATTATCCCTGGGAATGCCCTTTTTTTTTTTTTTTTTTTTTTTTTGAGACAGAATCTCCTTCTGTCACCAAGGCTGGAGGGCAGTGGCATGATCCTGGCTCACTGCAACCTTTGCCTTCCAGGTTCAAGTGATTCTCCTGCCTCAGCCTCCCAAATAGCTGAAACTACAGGTGCATGCCACCACATCCAGCTAATTTTCGTATTTTTAGTAGAGACAGGGTTTCACCATATTGGTCAGGCTGGTCTTGAAATCCTGACCTTGTGATCCACTCACCTACGCCTCCCAAAGTGCTGGGATTACAAGCGTGAGCCATTGCAACTGGCCGGGAACCCACTTCTAAATCTGCAATGTTTGGAGCCAAGTGACAAAGGAATAGCAAGAGCTCTTTTTTCAGAACACATAAGCTTATTTAAGCCCACAGAAAAGACCATCTCAGAAAGAAAAAGGAAGCGCGTGTGTGTGTGCGTGTGTGTGTGCGTGTGTTTGTGTGTGTGTATATGCTCATGCACTCACACATGCACAGGTGCACACATATACATGCACAGTCAGGTGTGTCTTGTGCATTTACGATGATTCCTGAACAATGTTAACAATTCTAAAATGTCACAAGAGTTTGGCTTCTTGTTTATCATTTAAAAAACCAAGTAGATACACTGAACCAGGGTGCCAGGATGAAATTTAACTTTCCATGGCAGGACCAAAGTAAGTGGACAATGCTGGGGGCTGCTGGTCCCCTGTATCTTCATGTTCCCTCTTCATCTTCACTTGGGTCTCTGCTCATGCCCATCACCTCCTCAGAAGCCCACCTCTGACTCTCATAAGGGAGCACACACTTTGCCTGGCATGGTTAATTTGATGAGTCAACCTGGCTCAACTATGGTGCCCAATTCTTTGATTAAATATTAATGTGGATATTGGTGGGAATGTATCTTCTAGATGTGATTAGCATGTAGAGAGGACCTGAGATAAAGATTGTCCTTGATAATGTGGGTGGGCCTTATGCACTCAGTTGAAGTCCTTAAGAGCAAAAACAGGTTTTCTCAAGAAGGAATTTTGCCTCAAGATTGCAACGCAGAAGTAGTGCATTATATCAGTATAGTGTGGGAAAGAAAAAATGGGGAGTAGCAGTGCTTGGGTTTCCAACCTACCTAGTCTACCCTAAGATTATGAACTTGACAGCCCCAACAATAACAGCCACATGAATCAATTTCTTACAACGTCTGTCTCTCCCTCTCTCCTTCTCTCGTTATACATATATACATTACTGGTGCTGTTTCTCTGGGATACAGCCTGCTGTTCTGCAAGTTTTCCATATGACCACAGATCTTTCTGTAAGTCAAGGTCACTATATTGAATTGACTTAATCCAATTTGGTCCATCAAGAATGGTCAGTTACTTTCGATAAAGATCAGTTGTCTCCAGCAATTAAAGTTAGATGAAAGTTTTAAGCCTTCTTTTCTGCTATCTGGTTACCAGAGATTTGTTACAATAAAAATGTGTTTTCGATGAAATAAATATTTTAAAGCAAATTTTGAACAAAATAAACAGATTCTAGCCTACCTCTAGACATACATTCTATTGGTTCTGTTTCTCTGCAGTCTTACTGATAACATCCCCTTTCTCTAATTCATCATTCTTCCTAACAATTGTCATCACCAACTACAATATGTATGTGTATGTTTATATTTTACTAGTACCCAGGTCAGTGTCTGGGACTTAGAGGATACCCAACATACACACATTTATGGGTGCATGGTTGAGATGCTGACTTTCTCCAGTCCATTACATGGATTAACTCATTTATCCCTTCCTCCCAGCTAGCCTATGAGGTTGATGACATGTTTTGCTTCCATTTTTCAAGTGCTTAAACTTGGGTGTAGCAAAGTAGAGGAACTCCCCAAAAGTCACGTAGCTGGCACAGGCGAAGCTGGCCATTCAGTCAGGAAGCCCCGGTTCTCAAACAGCACATTGTAAATCCCCTTGTGGGACTTTTCAGCTTCAACAGGATATTGTTTAGAGAGACAATCTTTATTTTCTTAAAGTTAAAACCACTAATTACATATAATAGTAAGGTTAAAATGTTCTGTTAAGTCTGTGATCTTGAGATCTCATGTAATTTGGAGGAGCTCTGTTAGACTAAAAATGAGAAATTTTTAATTTATACGAAAAGGAACATTCAATATTATCAGATGTTAAATAGACTTTAGTAAAAATAGTTTCCAAAAAAATTAAAATAGACCAAATTGGCCCACTGCAAAGATTCTAAAAGGAAACACAGCTGAGAGAGATCATGGGTGATGTTTGAAAATGAAATATTTCCATCTTCACAAATTATCCTAGTGAGGAAGAAACCAATAAGGTAGCAAAAACTAACAAGAAGGAGGTGGAGGCACAGGGCGATTCTCTAGTGAGCCCCAGAATGTGATGCCTGATAGAAATACCGGCCACAATTAAAACATTTTCGCTCAGACCCCACCTTCCACTGGGTCCCAGCTTTTGGTTCTGAGTCTCCAAGCCTGGTTAAAAACTGACCCAGAGTTTCTGGGACTCTGTCCCCACCTAGAGGCCTAACAGTATATAAGAAGGAGGGAATTGTAAAATGCAGAACCACAGTGCCCAGGGTATGCCAAGCTCAGTAAACGTAGCTATCATCATCAATGAGAAAACAGCCCTTAATTATTCTATTCTATAAGCACTTATGAATGGAAGGGAGGATGCCTAGGAGCCAATAGCAAGTATTCTAGCCGTGGAGCTTTCTCTTGGGATACTGAGTCTTGATTTCAGCAATTTTTTGACAAAAATGGCATGGATAGGTTTGTGGACATCATTAAAAAAATAAAAAAAAAAATAAAAAAAAAAAAAAAAAAAAGTATGCTGGATTTTATGGTTGGCCAGCCTGATAGCTGAATAAGCAATGTTGTCCAAACATTACGGATCTCACATGATGATACCTGATGCTGAATCTTGATGGTACTGGGTGGCAAGCTACAGGCACAGCAAGGTTGGCATAGGTCAGCCATACCTGATTGGAAGGCATGTATCTTTATTATTAATAGCTTTTCACTCTGAATGTTTTTCCCCTCTCCTTACTCTCCTCCTAGGCTTATATCTAAACTTATTTTGCTACTGGGATAAAGGGGAGAGACGTCAGCCTCTGTAACAGAGACAAAGTTACAGGTCCGAACTACATACACTTCTGACAATGGCCAGCCACAGAGACCAAAGGGGCCAGAGCTAGTATTTGCCGATGGCAGCTCGGCCTCAGGCCGCAGCTGAGCACTGCCTGTAGAACTGTCTGACCCTGGAGGTCTGCAGGGTTGGTGTGGTGTGGTCAACTCCCCACCCCCAGCAAGGGTCTACCCCAAAGTCTTCATGTGGAATTCCTTTGTCTTTTGGGAGATTCAATGGGGGCTGCCTAGAAATCAGGCCCTTTTCTAGCTACACATATTGCCATGGAAAGATTGGATTTTGTGTCCCACCAATCTAATCCCCACAGGAAATGGGCAGGAGTTAGGGTTCTGGAGACGGCCATGATCTTCTCCCAACCAGCTCTGCCACGTTTTTGTCTTCCACAGGACATCCCTGGTTCTGCTGGAGCGTGTCTACAGGTACTGCCACTGAACAACCACCAGATGAAACTGAGCCTCAGGCCCCGAGTTTAGAAACACTACAGTCTTTAGGGGAAATATGTCCAGTGGCCCTTTCCTCAGTGGTAAGAGAAAGAGCCAGGGCTTTTGGAAGAGCATTTGCTCTCTGAAGACCCTCAAAAACATTCTGTTCCTGCAGACCCCTCCTTTTCCTTCCAAATCTCTGTGAAGTGATCTCTTTAGAGAATAGGGGAGACACCATGAGGCTGTCAGCTCCTTCAGCAGTTCTGGCTCAGGTTGGTGAGGTCTCCGTTGAGCCTAGATATTCACAGTCAGTGCGAGACTGAAAAGCAGCATTTAATGTCTCAAGTTATTGCTACAGAAAACACTTTATACGACCACATTACACATGCTTAATACAAGTGAATAGTGGGATGCTGCTGCCATTAGCTATATTTTGTTAAGACAGTGAACTCTCACCCAAGCTGTCTGCTCTCTGGCCCACCTACAGCGCTGTGCTGGGCAGACCAAAATGTCTTCCCTTTCAAAAAGAGTTTAAGAAACCAGACACCAGTTCTGGATTGGGTGCTTTCAGGAAGGGAGGGGGGGCAATTCAGAGCTCTGACCTTTGTCATTTTTCCCCAGAGTAGGGAGGATTTAAAAGCCCACTGCTGTTAAATCACATAGCACAAGCCTGAGTCTTATACTATGCCTCTCCTAACTGCCTCTTAGAGACCTCATGCTTCCTCTAATGCTATTTTCCCACATTGTCGCAAGCTTAATAAACCTAACTTTGACTCCAGTGAATTTATGGCAATCTTTGGCTAATGCAAATGGAAAACCAGGCACCGTGGATTGCGATGCATTGTTTGAAGAACATCTCTCATCTTCTCAAACTTCACTGTGCATATAAATTAAATTGTGGTCTTGTTACAATGCATACTCAGATTCAACAGGATGATGAGGTGGGGCCTGAGAGCTTGCACCCCGAGCACGCTCCAGGTGATGCCCCTGCTCCTGGCCTCAGGCACACGCTGAGTAGCAGGGATCTGGTGCACTGGATCTCAAACCAGATATATATTTTTTAAATCACCTGAAGAGCTGCAAAAAAAAAAAAAAATGACTGAAACTTGAATCTCACTCCCAGAGATTCTGCTGTAATTAGCACCATCAAGACAGATGATTCCATTATGCAGCAAAGCCTGGGAAATATTTTCTACTGTCCTATTGTAGAGTGTGGAAGGCATGGAGGAGCTAAAATAGCAATTGCAAAGAAAAATACAGATGAGCTGGGGCATGATAAGGAAGAGACAGAACATGCCAAGTTGGGAAGTATTTGGCATTTCTGGGATCACAGAATTAAGAAAGGTGAGCCAGGAATAGTGAGATGCTAAGTAAGGTTATAGGTCTGGTTAGAGTGTGCTAAGTGCGTTCTACATTACCCTGGTAATAGGGTTCTTACCCTGTGATAATGATGATAATGAGCAATCTACAAGTAAATTAAATAAACAGTAATAAAAGAGAGTTCTGGGAGTACAGTCAGCTCCACCATGAAGGAAGGTCAGGTAGGACAACAGAGGTTTTGAGCCACAGAATAGAATGAAGACACAAAGAGGAAGAATATAAATTATGCATAGAAGTGCTCAGCAGCCTGTGTTCTCCTAGGGCTTCTGGGTCCTGCTGACTGATAGTTTCTCCCACTGTCCTAGGTCAAATCAATATATGTAATAAATTATGCAGTTACTTCCCTCACCTTTCTACTCTTCAGTTATCAAGTCTGGAAAGCAAAAGGCACGTGCCTTCCCTACAATGCCCAGCGTAAGTCTGCTCCTTGACTTACTGACTCCAGCTTCACCATCATCCAGGGCATTGGGTTTGTCCAGAAGAGGGATCAGAATCAGAAGTCAAAAGAATCGCCAAGAAATATGGTGATGAATCCTCTCTGCCATGCACCCAGAGGTCACTACACCTGCTCATGCAAGAGCCCAGCTCCTGTGGGATTTTCATAAGTAGTTTCCATGAAGGATGACTGCCTTTGTTTTGAGATACCTCTGCAGAAGCTACCCAGGTGAACTTATCCCTCTCCAAGGAGTCTGTTTGAACAATCCCATCCCATGCATACGCCCCAATTTCAGTAAAGATCTATACTCTGCTGGGCCAGATAAAAGAACTACTATAAATACAAGCAGAACATTTTGATGTTTAATATCAGATTCTAGTAGCTACGATGGTAGCCTCCACCCTATTGCCTTCTATGACTCTTGTATGAGACCCTTGTCAGTCCTAAAGATGTGAGTTTTCCTCAAGCAAAGTAACATGTCTGAATGAGAACAGCCTCTCCTTAGAACATCAAAAGTCCTCACTTGCTCTCACAGTGGAGCAGGCTGCCACTAAATAATTTATGAATACCTCAGCTATAAAAAGGAAATTAAAGATGACATTTTTATTCTTTAACATTCTTCTATTCTCCAATGCTCATTTTCTCTACTGATTATGTATAAAATCCCTAGGATAATTCCCACAGCACACAGAGCTCTTATCATGACTACTAAGATCAAGAATTATTTGTCTTTGTGATGATACCCCCAGAGGTTGATCAGGGTGACAAGACCAGCCTCACTGGGGGAGTGGGCACAAATAGTGTCTGTTGGGGGGCTCTGATTCTAGAGCACCCAGGCCGCCCAGCCCCCTCTGGTTGATCTCTTAAGTTTCACTCTTGAGTGATTGTCCCTTGATCACATTTGAGAGCTCATATTTGTGCTGTGTTTAATTGTGAATTAAACATCTGAGCCTGCGCTCTTATTTCAGCTCAGGAAAAGCTGAAAGAAAGTGGAGCAGATGAAGATAGTTGGTGGCATGGAAGAATGAATTCCCCTCTCTCTCTCTCTCTGTCTCTGTCTCTGTCTCTCTCTCTCTGTCTCTCTCTTTCTCTCTTTGTCTCTCTCAAAGACCCACCTCAAGCTCCTCCAAATGCTCCATGAAACTCTCACCTCCTTCCTCCCTCGTCCCCCTACTCCCTTGCCTAGCCAGACAGGAAGGAAGCTGAAGGCCAGCAGAGACCCCAGGCTCCCTGAAAGGAATAGCACCCAACAGGATCACCTGGTGGAGGTCACAAATTGAACGGATGCTGTGGATGCTCCTAGCTCTTGCAAAAGACAGTGCTTCGAAGTAAACTGATTTGCTCTTCCTTCCCCTCATTTATCTTAATGCTTGCAGTTGCTAAAAAGAAAAGCCTTCAGAGCCTAATCAGAAGTGAGAGCCTCAGCAGCGTCTACTCCCCAACGCAGGCTCCTGCCTGGGTCCTCTCCCACCTTTCTCTTCTCACCTGTTCACAAGGCACACCCTTCCAGAAGAGAACCAGTAACAATAGCAGCAGTTGTAAAACAATGTTTTATGTGTTGTTCCAGGTAAGTATCTGTCTCACAGTAGGGAAAGCATTTCCAAACATAGGAATAAAGAAAAGAGAACATAAAGTAAAAGATTGATGGGTTTGATCACATAAAAATTTAAAATGTTTATGCAACAAAAGCTTCCAATAGCAAAATCTGAAGAACACAAACTAGCAGGAAATTGGGACACCATAAATAATACACAATGGTTCATTATTCCTAATACATAAAATGCCCTTACACAGTAGAGAGAGAGATGAATATGCCAGTAGGAAAACTGGTAAAATGGAAATGGCTGTTGCACAAAAGAAAAAAGTACATATGGACAAGAATACTTCCTGAAGTTCAACTTACGGTTAAATCAAAGGACTTTAAATCCCAAGCCCATTTTTAATGCATCACATAAGCAATTGTTTCATAATAATACTCAATACTTAGTGATGTTATAAGACAGTGGATATTTATATGCTACTGGCGAGAATGTTACCTGTTACATCCTTTTTAATAGGTCATTTACCAATATGCATCAAAATACTTAAAAATATCTATAATGTTTGCCTTACTAGCTCTAATTCTATTAATTTACTATGAGAAAATAACCAAAAATCATTTATTAATAAAGATGTTAAACACAGGACCATTTATAAAGAAGAGAGAGAAACAACTTGTGTGTGTGACAGCCTAAATCTTAAACATAAGTGGTATGTAATATCCATAGCAAGAAATATCTGTCATTCATTAAATCTATATTTTAAAATAACATTTGATGACATGGGTAAATATTCACATTATTTAAAATGACTTAAAAGTTCTGAACAGTCTGGTCTATAAACGTGTGTCCATTCATTTGCGAACGTGTGTGGGAGTGTGTGTATCCCTGGAAGCAGTGACACATGTACAGTGGGGATCCAGGAGGGATGTGACCTCTGGAGACTGAAGTTTCTCAGGGAGCTTTATTTTTCTGTGTTCCTCCAGTCCATAATTAACATATAAATATCTTCAGAAAAAAATGAATTTTTTAGAAATCTGACATGTTTCAATTGATCAAAATGTCATTATCCATTATACTCTGCAACAGAATATCCAATCTGCTTTTTAATTGCATTCATGTGAAAATGTCCATCAGAGGAGCTGTGGCCCTGGAAGAAAAGAACGTTTCTACATGATAAACCCAGCAGACACCGCCTGCTGCATTTCGTCATACTAACAAGCAACTCTTCTGATAGTGTTTGAATCTGTTACCAGCCTACAGATAATAGGTGATCTCCAAAATCCAAATTAAGGTCTTAGACACTTTAGGCTGCAGACTCAATGGCTTAAACAACACTCACTTACTTCTCACAGTTCTAGAGGCTGGGAAGTTCAAGATCAAGGTGAGGGCAGATTCAGTTTACACACGGCCATCTTCTCATGCATGGCCAAGAGCAAGAAAAGGCTCTGGAGTTCCTTAGGTGCTCCACAGAGCACCCTCATGAGGGCTCCACCCTCATGACCTAACTACCCCCCAAATACCCCACTTCCTAATGCCATCACATTGGGGAAAATGCAAACATTCAATCTATAACAAGGTCCACAAACAACCATTATATGGATCTCAAATATTTTTGGAACCATGGCTATATCAAAGTTAGCTATAAATATAACGCTTTTGGGGCCAAGCATGGTGGTTCACATGTGTAATCCCAGCACTTCGGGAGGGGAGAATCACTCGAGCCGCCCGGGAAGGCCAGGCTGCAGTGAGTTGTGATCCTACTGTTCCAGCGTGGGTGACAGGGCAAGACCCTGTCTCAAAAGAAATGCATATATATATATGACAAAAGTTTTTAAAAATTGCAAGACTTAGAAACCACATTGAATTCAACGGAATAAAATTAATCAATGTAATTCAATTTTTATGGTATTGTGTTTCTTGACCTTTATCTAGAATTTTTCTCCTAGAATTGTCAGATTTAGAGTGGTTTGAAGATTTAGCCCTCAGTGGGATGGGAAAGTACACTGTGAGGAGAGTTCTGTACACATGGCATCCCTAAGCAGCCTATGACCAAGCTCAAATATGGCGTTTTTCTATGTCCTAATCCAACAGAAAAATAGGAATTATAAAATATTTCTCCATCTGGTGATAGCACATTTTCCACATGGAATTTTCCATCAAATGCCATAAGATATAATTGTCCAATGGATCTAATTTGGTCTAGGTTTTCTGCTCATCTTTTGTTCTTTTAAGAAATGGCGGTGTCTTTACAGTTTGTCTTTTTTTATGGTAAGCTGAATCTTTTCCAGAGTGCAGTGATGCGTGCTTCCCAAGATGTGTTAATCCTGGTGAGATTTACCTTTCTCTCCTAGAGCTTCCACTAAGTCACCATCCTGCCCCTGGTGTTTATCATTTTAATGAGGAGCCTTAAAGAACATCTCCTCAAAACAGATTTTCAGCTAGTCCTCTAAAAAAGCTAATGTCAATTCACCAATCCTTCAATATTTAAGGATATTTCACTAGAAAAGATTTCTCGAGCCATCTCTAAGATTTTTCGAGCCATCTCTAAAACAAATGTACGAGATCTGATTTCTGTGTCACATTGGCAATAACAGGCTTAATTTAGTCAAGCCACAACATTTCTAAGATTCTTTTTCTGAAAAACAGAGAGTGGTATATGTGTGTGTCATGAGTGTGTTTTGTGTTCATTATGTGGGATATAGCCTAAAAGGATACACACCAAAATCTTAACAGTGGTCACCTCTGAGCAAAGAGATGATGGGGAGTTTTTTTAAATATACTTTTCACAAATACATAAAATTTGCCAAGAACTAAATAGTAGTTAAAAAAAAGAACTCAAGTTTTTCCTGATCTACCCTAGATCATAGCCTATTAAAATTGTAGCTGATTATTAAATGTTTGTATAAATTAAAACAAAAATAATGATTTTTCTAGATGCTTTTAAAGGTCTATGATTTAGTAAAATAATAGTCTGAATAGGGTTTTATAGTCTAGGAATGATACAATATTATAACTAGGATTATGAGTTAGTTCCTACATGTACAAGAGTTCTGAATTAAAAACATGTAGGCTGGGCCAAGATTTTTAAAATCATACTTATTCACATTGCTCAGAAGAGACAAAGAAAATATCTTCTTTTTTCTTTTTAATATTTTTTGTGCAAGTTTACAGAATATCATCTTAGAGTAAAATCTGGGAAAAGAAAATATATGTGCTCCTTTGGGAATTTTCAGATTTGAGGGGATTTGATAAATTCTAGCCCTCTTTCTCAGCAAGTTATAACCCATTTTAAAACTAAGATAAAATAGTAAAGCAAATAGAGAATCAAACTAGTACCAATATTGCTGGTAAAGCTGATATTGCAGAATATGGCATATGTCTGGTACAAGCAATTTTCTGATGCTGAATCCCCCAATTAGACTGCCTGACACCCTGCCATTGCCACATTGCTGGGCCATGCAGCACTGAACCACAGGAACAGGCCTCACTGCTAAGCTACCTCATGACAGCAACTTATGGAGAACATTTGCAATAGACTGAAGGTTAGTGTACCCCCAACATTCATGCATTAAAATTCCAACCCCCAATATGATGGAGGAAGGGCCTTTAGGAGGTGCTCTATTCATAATAACAGAGCCCTCATGAATAAAATGAGTTCTTTTATAAAAGAGGCTCCCTCCTGCCATGTGAGGGCAAACTGAGAAGACGCTCTATGAGCCAGAACGTGACTCATAGACACTCAACCTACAAGTACCTCAATCCTGCATGTCTATCCTCCAGACCTGTGAGAAATAAACTCCTGTTATTTAGAAGACACCAGTCTATGGTATTTGTTGTAGCTGCCCAAATGAACTAAAACAACAATTGCTATCAGTGAATAGGACAACTCCCAAGAGGAAGGAGAGATAAAGCCACAAACATAAATTAAGTCCCTTCTTGTACTAAACTGTCCATTAGGAACACATGCAGAAGGAATGAGTTAGGGGTTGAAGAAAAGTCAAGAATATTGCACAGGCAATCATTCAGCAAGGATTAATAAGCTTCTCCTGCCAATCAAAGCAGGCATTTTTGTTCCATACCTTGACATCACTGGTGATTAAAATATTCCACATCCATGAATTAATTTTTGATCTTAAATTTTCAAAATTTCAGAATCTTTTTTTTTTATTTTTTAACTGACAAGTGAAAATTGCCTGTATTTATGGTATACAACATGTGATATATATCTACATTGTGGAATAGCTAAATCAAGCTATGTAACAGACACATTTCTTTCATATACTTATTTTTTTGTGGTGAGAACACTTGAAATTTACTAACCTAACAATTTTTAAATATATAATACATTGTTAACTTTAATTGTCATGATGTACAATGGATATCTTGAAGTTATTCCTTCTGTCTTACTGAAATATTGATTGGGGCAAACATCACCCCAATTCCCCTATCCCAAGCCTTGGGTAACTGCCATTTTACTCTCTATTTCTATAAGTTAGAATTTTTTACATTCCACACATAAGTGAGATGATGAGGTCTCTGTCATTCTGTGCCTAGCTATTTGCAATGGTTTGAATGCCCTCTCCAAAACTCTTGTGGAAACTTAATCCCCAGGGTGGGGGTATTGAGAGATAGGGCCTTTAAGAGGTGAGTGAATTACAAGGGTCCCGCCCTTATTAATGGATTCATTCATTCATGTTTTAATTGATTAATGGGTTAATGGATTAATAGGTTATCATTCAAGGAAAAGTGGCGGCCTTGTAAGAAAAAGAAAAGAGACCTGAGCTAGAATGTTAGTGCTTAGCCCCCTTACCATATGATCCCCTGTACCACCTCAGGACTCTTCAGAGTCTCCACCAGAAGAAGGCTCTCACTACAGATGACTTTTCAACACTGGACTTCTCAGCCTTCACAATTTTAAGAAATAAATTTACTTTCTTTATAAATTACCCAGTTTCAGATGTTATAAGCAACAAAAAAATGGACCAAGACAAATATTTCACTTAACAATATCCTCCAGGTTCATCTATTTTGTAACAAATGACAGGATTTTTTGTTTTGTTCTGTTTTACTTCTTTCCAACTTTCAGTTTCAGTTTGGGAATATGTGTGCAGGTTTGTTACATAGGTAAATTCCATGTCACATGGGTGTGGTGTAGAGATTATTTTGTCAGCCCGGTGACAAACATAGTACCCCCAATAGGTAGTTTTCCAAACCTCACCCTCCTCCTATTCTCCGCCCTCAAGTAGGCACCAGTGCTTATTGTTCCCTTCATTGTGTCTATGTGTACTCAATGTTTAGCACTCATTTGTAAGTTAGAAGATATACTATTTGGTTTTCTGTTCCTGTGTTAACTCACTTAGGATAATGGCCTGTGGTTCCATGCATGGTGCTGCAAATGGCATGATCTCATTCTTTTTCTGGCTGCATAGTATTCCATGGTGTATACGTACCACAGTTTCTTTATCCAGTCCACCACTCATGGGCATGTATGCTGATTCCATGTCTTTGATACTATGAATAGTGCTGTGATGAACATATGCATGCCTATATCTTTATGGTAGAATAACTTATGTTCCTTTGGGTATATGCCTAGTAGTGAGATTGCTGGGTTGAATGAATTGCTGTTGTAAGTTATTTGAGGTATCTCCAAATTGCTTTCCACAGTGACTGAACTAATTTACATCCCCACCAGCAGCGTGTAAGCATTCCCTTTTCTCTGCAACCTTAACATCATCTGTTATTTTTTGACTGGTTTTTTTCTTTTTTCTTTCTTTTTTTTTTTTTTTTTGAGGAGTTTCCCTCGTCCCCCAGGCTGGAGTGCAGTGGCACGATCTCAGCTCACTGCAACCTCCACCTCCCAGGTTCAAGCAATTCTCCTGTCTCAGCCACCCAAGTGTTCAGGATTACAGACACCTGCCACCATGTCTAGCTAATTTTTTGTATTTTTAGTAGAGATGGGGTTTTACCATGTTGGGCAGGCTGGTCTTGAACTCCTGACCTCAGGCAATTCACCCGCCTTAGCCTCCCAAAGAGCTGGCATTACAGGCATGAGCCACTGCACCTGGCCATTTTTTGACTTTTTAAGACAACCATTCTGACTGGTGTGAGATGCTATCTCATTGCGATTTGATTTGCATTTTATTAATGATTCATTATTTTGAGCATTTTTCCATAAGCCTGTTGGTTGTGTGTATATCTTCTTTTGAGAAGTGTCTGTTCAAGTCCTTCGCCCAGTTTTTAATGGGTTGTTTATTTTTTGCTTCTTAATTTGTTTAAATTCCTTATAGATCCCAGATATTAGACCTTTCCCAGATGCATAGTTTACAAATACTTTCTCCCATTCTGTAGGTTGTCTCTTTATTCTGTTAGACTTGCTTTTGCTGTGCAGAAGAAGCTTTTCACTGGAGCAATCATTAACAAGGTCCCATTTGTCAATTTTTGTTTTAGTTACAATTCTTTTGGCGTATTTACCATGAAATCTTTGCCGGGACTTATGTCCAGAATGGTGCTTTGTAGATTTTCTTACAGAGTTTTTATAGTTTAAACTTTTATGTTTAAGTCTTATAATCATGTTGAGTTGATTTTTCATATGGTGCAAGGAAGGGTCAAGTTTCAATCTTCTGCATATGGCTAGTCAGTTTTCCCAATATGATGCATTGAATAGGGAGTACTTTTCCATTGCTTGTTTTTGTCAACTTTGTTGAAGTTCAGATGGCTGTAGGAGTGCAGCTTTATTTCTTGGTTGTCTTATTTATTCCATTGGTCTATGTGTCTGTTTCTGTACCAGTATCATGCTGTTTTGGTTCCTATAACCTAATAGTATAGTTTGAAGTCAAGTAGTGTGATGCTTCTGGCTTTGTTATTTCTGCTTAGAACTGCACTAAAAATTTACACTCTTTCTTGTTTCCATATAAACTTTAGAACAGTTTTTTTTTCCAACTGTGTGAAAAATGTCATTGGTAATTTGATATGAATAGCACTGAATCTGTTCATTGCTTTGGGCTGTATGGCCATTTTAATTATATCAATTCATCCTATCCATAAGTATGAAATGTTTTTTTATTTGTTTGTGTCATCTGTGACTTCTTTCAGCAGTGTTTTGTAATTCTCTTTGTAGAGATCTTTCTTCTCCCTGGTTAGCTGTACTTCTAGGTATTTTATTCTTTTGTGGCTACTATGAATGAGATTGCATTCATGATTTAGCTCTCAGCTTGGATGTTGTTGGTATATTAAAATGCTGATTTTTGTACATTGATTTTGCATCCTGAAACTTTTCTAAAGTTGTTCAGATCTAGGAGCTTTTAGGCAGAGACTATAAGGTTTTCTAGGAATAGAATAATATCATTTGTGAAGAGAGATAATTCTTTTCTCTTGTTTTTCTACTTCCTCCAAGTGTAGTGTTCTATTGTTAATTTGAGATGTTTCTAATTTTTTCACATTGGTACTTATTGCTATAAATTTCCCTCTTAATGCTGCTTTGTGTCCCAGAGATTCTAGTATATTTTGTATTTGTTTTCAATAGTTTCCAAGAATTTCTTGACTTCTGCCTCAATTTCATTGTTTACCCAAAAGTCATTCAGGAGTAGTTTGTTTAATTTCTATGTAATTGTATGGTTTTGAGAGATCTTGGTATTGATTTCTATTTTTACTGCCCTGTAATCCGAGAGTGTGGTTGTTATGATTTTAGTTTTCTAAATTCATGGAGAATTGATTTAGGGTCAAACATACAGTTTACATTAGAGAATGTGCCATGTGCAAATAAGAGGAATGTATATTCTGTTGGGTGCAGTGCCCTGTATCTACATGTCTGTTAGATCCATTTGGTCAAGTGTTGAGTTTAGGTTGTGAATATCTTTGTTAGCTTTCTGCCTCAGTGATCTGTCCAATACGCTCAGTGGGCTGTTGAAGTCTCCCACTATTATTGTGTGGAAATCTAAGTCTCTTTGTAGGTACCTAAAAACTTGTCTTATGAATCTCAGTGCTCTAGTGTTGGATGCATATATATTTAAGATAGTTAAGTCTTCTTGTTGAATTGAAATCTTTGTCTTTTTATGTAATGCACTTCTTTGTCCTTTTGTGTTATTGTTGGTTTAAGGTCTGTTTTGTCTGAAATAAAAGTAGCAAATTCTGTCCTTTTTTGTCTTAATTTGCTTCATAGATTTTTCTCCATCCATTTACTTTGAGCCTATGTGTGTGATTGCATTTGAGATGGGTTTCTTATACAGAGCATACACTTGTGTTTTGCTTTTTAATCCAACTTACTACTTTGTGCCTCTTAAGTGGGGCGTTTAGCCCATGTACATTCAAGATTAATATTGGTATGTGTGGATTTGATCATGTCATTGCATTGTTAACATAATTATTAGGCTTGATTCTGTAGAGCTTTACAGTGTCTATGATCTATGTATTTAAGTGTGTTTTGTGGTGGCTGGTTAACAGTGTTTAGTTTCCATGTTTAGCACTCTGTTAAGGACCTCATGGAAGGCAGATCTGGTGGTAACAAATTCTCGTAGCATTTGCTTGTCTGAAAAGAATGTTATTTCTCCTTCCCTAGGGAAACTTAGTTTGGCTGGATATGAAATTCTTGGTTGGCATTTCTTTTCTTTAAGAATTTTGAATATAGGCCACCAATCTCTTTCAGGTTATATAGTTTCTGTTGAAAAATCTGCTATTAGCATAATGGGCTTGTCTTTGTAGGTGACCTGCCCTTTTTCTCTAGCTGTCCTTAATATTCCTTTCTTTCACATTGACCTTGGAGAATCTGATGACCATGTATCTTGGGGATGGTCATCTTGGACAGTATCTCACAGGGACTCTCTGAATTTCTTGAATTTGAATGTTCACCTTTCAAGTAAGATTAGGGAAATTTTCATGGACAATATTCTTGGGTTGCTCACTCGCTCTCTTTCAGAGATACCCATGAATCATAGATTTGTTCTCCTTAAATAATCCCATATTTATTGTAGGTTTTCTTCATTCATTTTTATTCATTCTTCATTTTTGTCTGACCGAGTTGATTTGAAGAACTAATCTTTGAGTTCTGAAGTTCTTTCCCCAGCTTGGTCTATTCTGTTGTTAATACTTGGGAAAGTAAGACAAAAGACTTTTAGTGACTTTTTCATCTCTATTAGATTAGGCTGTTTTTGTTTCTGTTTTCTCAAAATCGCTATTTTATCTTTCAGCTCTTGTATCGTTTTACTGGATTCCTTAGATTCTTTGGATTCAGTTTCAACTGTCCTCTGGATCTTGATGATCATTGCCATCCATTTTTTGAATTCTTGTTTCTATTATTTTGGCCATTTCAGCCTGGTTAAGAACCATTGCAGGGGAGCTAGTGAAGTTGTTTGGAGGTAAAAAGACATTCTGACTTTTTAAGTTGCCAGAGTTCTTGTGCAGGTTCCTTCTCATCTGTGTAGCCTTATGTTTCATTAATCTTTGAAGCTGCTGTTCATTGGATGGAGCTTTTCACTTTTATATTCTTTGATACCCTTCAGAGTTTGACTGTGGCATAATTTGGGTTCAGTCAACTGGCTTCACTCTGGATGATTTCAGGAGCCCAAGTCTCAGTTCAGCATTCTTGGGCTGTATTCTTTTCCTCTAACCCTGAAGGGCTAGGACTAGGCCCATGGTTTTGTCCTCTGGCCCCTCAATGGTAAGTACCTATTGTGTTGGTGGAGTTGAGGTGTTCCCAGTCCTCTGGTGGCAATGATCCAATGGGAGATGACAGCAAAAGCATATCATCAGGGCAGTAACGTTCATGCATCAGCCTTTTGCTGGCAGTAGCTGGGAGGCGTGAGTTCCATACACATGTTCTCAGGCCAGCAAAGCAGTGAGAGGAGGCTGTGGTAAGACTGTGCTGGTGAGAATCCATCTGCAGAAGCGCTCCAACAGTTAGGTGGGATTTGCCAGTCAAGGAACTATAGCAGTGCCCAGTTGGGCATCTGGAGCCATGTTGCAAGTGGGCATGGCTAGGCAGGGACCCCAGGAGAGGCCAGCAGATGGGGTGCTCAGATCAGACTGGTCTCATCCCTTGGGAAAGACAGCCCTGCTTTGTCCAGGCCTGACAGTGAAGAAATGCCAAAGCCACTTACAGAAACATGGTGAGCCTTGGGGGATGGGTGTCTTTGGCTGTGCTCCACTGCAGCTATTCACATGCCAGACCCTCTGGGCTCTATACAGGCTGCAGTCCTGTCTCTGCAGCTCTCCTTGCAGGTCCTGCCACCACCTCTAATGTGTATGGAATCACAAGGTCTCTTGCAGCTAGAATTCTGGGGGTCTGTGGCAAGAGTGGGCCACTTTGTGCCCATTCCACCCATTCCTTCAGATTAATTCTGTATCTTGGCTACTGAATGTATACGGGAGTGCAGATACCTTTTCAAAATACTAATTTTATATGATTTGGATACATAGTAAGACTGCTAGATCATATGGCAATTCTATTTTTAATTTGTTAAGAAACTTTCATACTATTTCTCATATGGTTATGTTAATTTACCTTCCCACCAACTTGTGCAAAAGTGACCTTTTTTCCACATCTTTGCCAACACGTCTTTCCTCTTTTAAATAATAGTCATTCTAAAAGGTGTCAGTTCATATATTATTGCAGTTTTATTTGCATTTCTAGATGATTTATGATTTTGAGCAGTTTTTCATATACCTGTCAGACATCCGCATGTCTTTGAAAAATAGCTATTTAGGCCCTTTGCCCATTTTTTAATTGTTATTTAGTATTAGTCTGCTTTCATGCTGCTGATAAACACATACCCAAGACTGGGAAGAAAAACAGGTTTCATTGGACTTACAGTTCCACATGGCTGGGGAAGTCTCAGAATCATGGCAGGAGGGGAAAGGCACTTCTTACATGGCATTGCAGCAAGAGAAAATGAGGAAGAAGCAAAAGCAGAAACCTGTGATAAACCCATCAGATCTCATGAGACTTATTCACTATCATGAGAACAGCACAAGAAATACTGGCCTCCATGGTTCAATTACCTCCCCTAGGGTCCCTCCCACCCCATGTGGGAATTCTAAGAGATACCATTCCAGTTGAGATTTGAATGGGATATAGCCAAACCATATCATTCTTCCCCAGCAGCTGAGTTATTTGAGTTCCTCATATGTTTTAAATATTAACTCTTTGTCAGATGTATGTCTTGCAAATATATTCTTCCATTTCATAGGTTGTCTCTGAAAGCTGTTGTTTTCTCCAATGTGCAAAAACTTTTTAGTTTGATGCAATCCTATTTACCTATTTTCTCTTTTATTGTCTATGCTTTTGGGGTCATAGCCAAGAAATTATTGCCCAAACCAATGTCCTGGAGCTCTATCTCTATGTTTTTCTCTAGTGATTTTACAGCATTAGGTCTTATATTTAAGTCTTCAATCTACTTTGCGTTGATTTTTTACATAAAGTGAAATAATGGTTTAATCTCATTCTTCTACATGTGGATATCCAGTTTTCCCAGCACAATTTATTTAATAAATTGTCTTTTCTGCCACTATGTGCTCTTAGTAACTTTGCGGAAGATCAATTAATTGTAAATGTATGGATCTTTTTCTGGGCTCTCTATTCTATCCCACTGGACTACGTGTCTGTTTTTATGCCAGTGTTTTGATTACTACAGCGATGTAGTAGTTTTTGAAATCAGATAGTATGATGCCTCTGGCTTTGTACTTTTTGTTCATGATTGCTTGGTTACTCAGGGTCTTATGTGGTTTCATACAAATTTTAGAATTATTCTTTCTATTCCTGAAAACTGTCATTGGAATTTTCATAGAAATTGCATTGAATCTGTGGATTGCTTTGGGAAGTTTAAGTGTTTTAACAATATTAATTCTTCCAGTCCTCAAACACAAGATATCTTTCCATTAATTTATGTTTCCTTTAATTTATTTCATTAGTATTTCATAGTTTTCAACATACAATTTTTCAGCTCCTTACTTAAATGTATTTGTAAGTTGGTTGTCAGTTTTTGTTGTTATTGTTTTGTAGCTACTGTGAAGTGTATTGTTTCTTTTATTTCCTTTATGGACACTTTATTGTTTGTGTATAGAAATATAAAAAATTTTAATGCTGATTTTGAATCCTCCAACTTTACTGAGTTCATTCATCAGTTGTAACAGTTTTTTGAGGAGTCTTTACGGTTTTCTATTTATAAGAGTATGTCATCTGCAAACAGAAAGGAAAATTACTTTTTCTTTCCAATTTGGATGACTTTTATTTCCTTCATTTACCTAATTGCTTTAACTAGGGCTTCCGGTATTATGTTAAATAGAAGTGATAAAAGTGGAAATCCTTATCTTGTTTTTGATCCTAAAGGAAAAGTTTCCAACTTTTTACTGTTGAGTATGATGATAGCTACAGGCTTGTCATATATGGCCTATATCGTGTTGAGCTAAATTTCTTCCATACTTAATTTGTTAAAAGCTTTTAGCATGAAAGAGCTTTGTTTTGTCAAATGCCTTTTCTGCCTCTGTGAGATGATTATATGGTTTTGTCCTCAATTTTGTTAATGTGGTATATCACATTTATTGATTTTCATATGTTGAACTTATCCTTGCATCCCAGGAATGAATTTCACCTCATCATTTTAAATGATCTTTTCAAGGTGTGTTGAGTTCAGTTTGCTACTGTTCTGTAAGTAATTTTTGTGTCTATATTGGTCTGTAATTTTTTTTTCTTTTGCTGACTTTGTCTGGCTTTGGTATCAGGATAATGCTTTCCTCTTAAAACAAGTTTGGAAGTACTTCCTCCTCTTCAATTTTTTGGAAGAGTTCGAGAAGAATTGTTTTATTTAGCTATTGGGGATAATTCAGCAGTGAACTCATCAGGCCCTGGGCTTTCTCTGGCAGAAAATCTTTTATTACTAATTCTGTCTCCTTACTCATTATTGGTCTGTTCAGATGTCTATTTATTTATTATTTACTCTTGTTAGTAGCATGTGTCTAAAAACTTATCTCTATTCCTACTAGGTTATACAATTTGTTGGTGTATAACTGTTCATAGTAGTCTTGTGGTCTCATAATCTTTTGTGCTTCTGTGGTTATCAGTTATAATGTTTCCTCTTTTATTTCTGATTTTATTTAGTGTCTTCCCTTTCTTCCTAATCTAGCTAAGGATTTGCTGATTGTGTTTCTCTCTCTCTCTCTAAAAAAAAAAAAAAAGCTTTTACTTGTGTTGATCTTTTCTATTGATTTTCTAGTCTTTATTACATTTATTTCCGCTCTGATCTTTATTATTTCCTTCTATTAATTTTGGACTTGGTTTGTTATTCTTTTTCTAGTTCCTTGAGATATAATACTAGATTGTTCATATGGTATTTTTATTCTGTTTTGATGTAGGGGTTCATTGCTATCGACTTTCCTCTTAACAACTGCTTTTGCTGGGTCCCTTAAGCTTTGTTATGTTGTGTTTCCATTTTCATTCATCTCAAGATATTTTTAAATTTAGCTTTTATTTTCTTCTTTGAATTGTTAAAATAAAGATAATAAGTGTGATGGAATGGACTCTTTGTGGTCATAAGATGACAAAATTGTAAATAAGACCTAAAGCTATGCCAAGCAAGGGTTAAGTTACAAACCCTTAAATTTAAAGAATAAACTACGTTCTAACTGCCATAAGACATTTTATTTTTTTCTAGCAGCTAAGCAAGCACTGGCCTCAAGATAAGCAGTATAAAATAATTGCCACTCACTGATCACCAAATGCAGACTGACCACTCCCATTCCATTTCACAAGTCATAACTATAGCCTTGATTGGCCAAGAAACTGATTTTATTAACTTTCTCACACTAAAACACCCCAGACAGTTTTAGCCAGCAATAGTCTGCACATAGACTTTTCTTATGTCCTGCAAAAGAACTCCTGAGGTAAAAAGCCAAATTCCATGTATTTTATTGTTAAAACTCCACCTCAAAGTGAACATGGCTTTTATGTATGTTTCCTATATGTTTCCTCACTATGCAAATATTTGCTCACCCTTGTAAATATTCCTAAAACTCCCCACTCCTAGCTGACTATGCGTGCTAAGCAAATCTTGCAAGGCATAAAAGCTAAATTTTTCCCATTGTTGGTGGAGTATATACTCTTGGTTTCTCCCAGGTCAAGGTAACCAGATTTGTCAGTCATATTTTATTGGAAAGTAAGGTTTCTTTTTAACTCCTCTGTATATCTCATTATCTTTTTGATAGCAAATGCATTGATTGTTCAGGAACTTGTTGTTTAATTTTCACATATGTATGTATTTTCTGAAATTTCTTTTATTATTGATCTCTAGGTTTATACCATTGTGTTCAGAAAAAGATATTTGATATTATTTAAATCTTTTAAATTTGTTAAAACTTGTTTTGTGACCTTACATATGATCTGTCATGAATTTAATAACCAAATACATGGTTGTGAGATAATTCTAAAATATGGTTTACCCTTCCCTACTTTCTTAAATGGAGTTAGCAAGCATAATGGTAAATGATTCTTTTCTGCATCTATCCGTCGTCAGTATTTGCCACCACACTCAAGTTCATGTATACTCTAGCTAGATGGCTTTCTTGACTCCAGAGGATTTAATGCTATGATTTTAATGTCCCCTCTAAATCTCATATTGAAATTTAATTGCCATTGTAACAGTATTGAGCAATGGAGCTTTAAGAGGTAATTAGGCCACAAGGGCTCCAGCCCCATGGGTAGATTCAATTCCTTTCAAAGGGAGGCTTTGGGGAGTAGATTCTTTTTTGCCTTCATGAACTATATTAATCCACTCTCACACTGCTATGAATACCTGAAACTGGATAATTTAAGAAGGAAAGAGGTTTAATTGACTCACAGCTCAGAATGTCTGGGAGGCCTCAGGAAACTTACAATCATGATGGGAGGCAAAAAAGAAGCAGGCACATTCTTCGCAGGGCAGCAGGACAGAGTGCGTGCAAGCAGAGGAAGTGTCAGATGCTTATAAAATCATCAGATCTTGTGAGACCAACTCATTGTGAGAACAGCATGGGGGAAACTCCTCCCGTGATTCAATTACCTCCACCTGATCCCACCTTTGACACATGGAGATTATGGGAATCACAATTCAAGGTGAGATTTGGGTGGGAACACAGTGCCAGCCCATATTATGCACTCTTGCCCTTCTGCCATGTATAACACAGCAAGCAGATGCCAAGTAGGTGACAGAATGATGTTCTTAGACTTCTCATTCTCCAAAACTATGAGCCAAATAAATTTCCATTGTTTATAAATTACCAGTTTGTGGTATTCTGTTATATCAGCAGAAAACAGCCTTGGAGAAAACGATTACTAAGAGGTGGGATTATTACAGTAATAGACACCTGAAAATGTGGAAAGAGCTTTGGAACATAGGATAAAAGAGTTTGGAGGAGCAGCTAGAAAAAGCTTATATTATTGCAAATGGAGAATTAAGAGTGATTCAGATGAGGGCTCAGAATAAGAGAGCTATAGGAAGAGTCTGAACTTCTCAGAGATTATTTAAGTGGCATGGTCAGAATTTTGGTAGCAATATGGACAGAAAAGGCCATTCTGATGAGGAACAAGATATTGAAAGATGAAATAAAAGCCATCTTCATTACACAATTGCACAAAAATTTGTCTCAATTGTGTCCATTCTCAAGGACTTTATGAAATGCAGAACTTAGAGAGATCCAAGATGGCTGATTACTAGCACGTCAGGATTGTAGCTCCCAGTGAAAGTGCAGAGAACGAGAGGATGCCACACTTTCAGACGAACTTTTGTTGCTCACAGACCAGGAGATTCCCGGTGGAGGAGCCCCACAGGTCACCAGCGCAATTCTTGTGGCCGGCGAGGTGGTTTTGCCAGCGCCCCAGCACAGCAGTTCTTAGTGCAGAGTAAACGGGACTGGGTCCCCTTTTGGTCGACATTTGGAGCTCTGGGAAGGCAGAGTCGCCTATTCAGCTGATTGAAAAAGGGACTCAAGAAGGAAGCCAGACCGGAGATTCCCAAGCAGAAAAGCACCATGAATCTTAATGCCACTGTTTTGGCCAGCACAGTGGGTTGCTCAGATTCCAGCTCTGGTAATTAACAAGTTGGACATCCACTCAGAGACCTAATTTGAAAGTCAGTAACTGCAAAGACGACAGGTGGATAAATTTACAATGATGGGAAGAAACTCACATAAAAAGGCTGAGAATATCCCAAATCAGAATGCCTCTCCCTCTACAGGGGATCACAGTTCCTCATCAACAAGGGAACAAGGCCTGATGGAGAATGAATGTGTTCCATTAACAAATTTAGGCTTCAGAAAGAAGGTGGATAATAAGAAACTTCTGTGAGTTAAAAGAACATGTTCTAGCCCAATGTAAAGAAACTAACAACCTTGAAAAAGGGTTTGATGAAATCCTAACGACAATAGACAATCTAGAGAGGAATATAAGTGAATTAATGGAACTGAAGAACACAATACAAGAACTCTGCAAAGTATGCACAGGTTTTAACAGTCAAACTGATCAGGCAGAAGAAAGGATATCAGAGGTCGAAGACCAACTTAATGAAATGAAATGAGAAGACAAGATTAGAGAAGAAAGAGTAAAAAGGAATGAGCAAAGTCTCCAAGAAATATGAGACTAGGTGAAAAGACCTAATTTACGTCTGATAGGTGTACCTGAATGTCATGAAGAGAATGAATCCAAGCTGGAAAATATTCTTCAGGATATTATTCAGGAAAACTTTCCTAACCTAGTAAGGCAGGAAAATACTCAACTTCAGGTAATACAGAGAACTCCACAAAGATATTCTCAAGTAGAGCCACCCCAAGACACATAATTGCTAGATTTCACCAGGGTTGAAATAAAGGAGAAAATTCTAAGGGTGGCTGGAGAGAAAGGTCAGGTTACCCATAAAGGGAAGCCTATCAGACTCACAGCAGATCTCTCAGCTGAAACCCTACAAACTACAAGAGAGTGGGGGTCAATATTCAATAACCTCAAAGAAAAGAATTTTCAACCCAGAATTTCATATCCAGTCAAATTAAGCTGCATAAATGAAGGAAAAATAAAATTTTTTGCAAACAAGCAAGGACTCAGAGATTTCACCACCACCAGGCCTGCTTTACAAGAGCTTCTGAAAGAAGCACTATATGCAGAAAGGAACAACCAGTATCAGTCATCCCAAAAACTTACCAAAAGATAAAGAGTATCTCCATAATGAAGAATCTATATCAACTAATGGGCAAAATAGCCAGTTAGCATTAAATGACAATATTAAACTCACAAATATCAACATTAATCCTAAATTTTAATGTATTAAATGCCCCAATCAAAGACACAGACAGGCAAATTGAATAAAAAGTCAAAACCCATTGGTTTGCTGTATCCAGATCTATCTCATAAGCAAGGACACACAAAGACTGAAAATAAAGGGTTCGTGGAAGACTTACTAATCAAATGGAGAGCAAATAGAAAAAAAAAAAAAAGAAAACAGGAGTTGTAACTTTCATCTCTGACAAAATAGACTTTAATAGTAACAAAGACTAAAAGAAAGAAAGAAGGACATTACATAATGGTAAAAGGATCAATGCAACAACAGGAGTCAGTGATCATAAATATATATGCACCCAATATAGGAACACCCAGATACATAAGACAAGTTCTTATGACTTATAAAGAGACTTGGAATCCCGCACAATAAAAGCAGGAGACTTTGACACCACATTGTTAACATTCGATAGATCAACGAGATAGAAAATTAACAGGGACATCTATAATTTGAACTCAGACCCGAAACAAATAAACTCAGTGAATATTTATAGAATTCCTCACCCCAGGTCCACAGAACATACATTTTTTTCAGTATCACATTACACCTATTTTGAAAATGACCACATAATTGGAAGTAAATCACTCTTCAGCATTTGCATAGCATTTAACAGATTTAAATGAAATATTGGTTGGCTGTTTGTTTGTTATTTTCTTCCCTTATTCCTTCCTGTCTCTGCTGTTAAGCACAATTATCAGCATAAAAGAGGTTTTTAATACCTATTTTTAGATTGCATTCCAGCCTGGGCAATAGAGCAAGACTCCTGTTCTCTCTCCCCCTTTCTCTTTCTCTTTCTTTCAAAAAAAAAAAAAAAGAAAAGAAAAGGGAAAAAGAAAAAGAAACAAAATGTTTCACCTAATCACAGTATTTACATACTATTGAATATTACACAGCTATTGACTTGAACTGGGGAAAAAAAAAAGAAATGCAGAACTTAAGAGTGATGAATTAGGATTTCTGATAGAAGAAATATCTATGCAGCAAAGCACGGTGGCTACCTTTACCTGCATACAGTAAAATATGGCTAGAAAGAAATGACTTAAAGATGAAACAAAAAATTTGGAAAATCCACAGCATGGTCATGTAAACAGTGAAAAGGCACATTAAGGAGAGCAAACTAAGGGTGTAGTCAAACCACCATTTGCCAAAGAGATTAGTATTGATAAAAGGCAGACAGGTCCTATGCATCCAGACAATAAAAGAAAGACCTCTAAGTCTTTTAAAGATCTTCAAGGATATACTTCCCATCACAGGTGCAGAGCTGCAGCAGGGCAGAGTGGTCTGGGGAGAAGAATCCAGGATACCCTCCATGGACTTATTGCCCAGGGCCATCTCAAGGCTGCTTCTAACATTTCAGTGCAGCATTCTTCAGCTGCTCTAGCCATGGCTCAGGTACGCACATGTGCAGCTTGACCCACCACTTTGAAAGGCATAAGAAGCAAGACTTGGAAGCACCTATGTGGTGCTAATCCTACAGACACACTGAATGCAAGAGCTGAAAGGGCATGGCTGTCTCCATCTAGACTGCAAAGGACATGGTAGATAGACTGGGGGTTTAGGCAGAGACTGGTGGCAGAGATAGAGCCACTGCAGAGAGCCCCTGCTAGGACAATGCCAAGCAGAAATACAGGGTCACAGTCAACACAGAGAGTCCTCACTAGGGTACTGCCTAGTGGAGTTGTGGGAATAAGGCTACCTCAGAGACTCCAGAGCTGTAAGGCCAGCGGCATATAATGCCATCCTGGAGGAGATGCAGAGAAGAGACGCAAACCTATGAGAGCTACTGGGTAGGTGGAGCCCAGCAAAGCCATAGGGGCAGGGCTGCCTAAGTCCTTGGGGGCCGACTCCCACCAACGGTGCCCAGGATGTGAGGCATGGAGTCACAGAAGATTATTTTAGAGTCTTAAAATGTAATGTTGGTGAACCTGTTGGGTTTTGGACTTAACTGGGACCAGTTATCCCTCTTTTCTGGCCTCCTTTTCCTTTTTGGATTGATAATGTCTATCCTATGCCTATCCCATCATTGTATTTTGCAAGTAGATAACTTATTTTGATTTTTATAAACTCACAGCTGGAGGAAATTTGCCTCAGGGTAAATCATGCCTTGAGTCACATCTGTATCTGATTTAGACAAGACTTTGGAATTTTGAGTTGGTGCTGACAAAAATTAAGACTTTTTGGGCTGTTGGGATAGAATGAATGTATTTTGTATGTGAGAAGCACATGAGTTTTGAGAGTCCAAGGGGAAAATACTATAGTTTTAATGCCGCCTCCAGAATTAATGTTGATATTTAATTGCCATTGTGACAGTGGTAAGAGATGAGACTTTTACAAGGTGATTAATCCGTGGGGGCTCTGTCTACATGTGTAGGTTTAATGCCTTTAAAAGAGGGGGCTTTTGGAAATGGGTACTCTCTTTCTCTTGAATGCACTCTCTTGTCCTTCTGCCATCTATTAATGCAGCAAGAAGGCCCTCACAAGACACTGACCAGATGCTGGCATCCTGTTCTTGGATTTTCCAGCCTGCAGAACTGTGAGCCAAATCAATTTCTATTGTTTATAAATGAACCATTCTGTGTATTCTGTTATAGCGACAGAAAATAGACTAAGAAACCTACCACAGTGGCATGGACTGGCCAATGCAGAAACTTAAGTTTCATCTTTACCTAGAGCTCAGAGTGTTAGGTGGAATGAGGTCTCTAAAGCCTGTTCTACAGAGCTCATTCTAATCTCGTCTTAGTCTGCTGGCTTTCTTCTGCTTCCTTTGTGGAAAATAAACCCAGCAAAAAATTGAGTCCCTATCTAATCTTGTCAATTAAAATTAGAGCAAAGACTAAGAGACAACACCTCTCCCAAGTCAACTCACCAGGAAGAAAACTTTCCAGTAGAGTTGCCTCCTCCAAGACTGTCAGATTCATATCATTTATCGCCTCCAGTCAGGAATCTCATACCCATGGACCTAGAAAAAAATAGAGAACTTCCTGTGTTTCCTTGATAGTAAAATTTTTCTTTCTCCTAATTTTTATGTCTCTTGTTCCATTCTTTTCTTTGTTACCTACCAGGATCCCTCCTTTCTGTGGGAGTGGGAAAAAGAGGAGAAGTTACAGAGCTGAGAGCTTGCTGTTATTTTAAGACCACTGTTATAAGCATTGATTACTGCAATGAGTTAAGCCAGACAAACCTGGATTCAAATTCTTGCTCCACAAGTGATGTAAGGATTTGACCTAGATCATGATAATTCATCTCTTTAAGACTTTGTTTCCTCTTTCATAAAATGGTAAATAATGCCTCCATCATAGCACATTAAGTGACTTAGCATAGTACCTGGCACAAAAGTAGCTCCTGTCTTCTCTCCCTGTTACTTTCAATGGGTATTGAAATAAACAGACTATCTGCTTCCACACATGATATCCTCAGCAGTACTCAGCTTTTAAATTCTTGCCTCCTCTTTTGTTGCCAGTGACACTTCTTGCTGCTGCTATCTCTTCAGCTTCTAACCAGCTGCTACACTCTATAGAGCATTTTTTTTGACTGCTGGCTAAGGCTGCCTCAGCCCTCCTCTCGTGGCATAGCGTACAGAGACTTTGTAACAGATTATCAGTTTTCAGTGGATGCTTGTCATATCTGTCACTGTCCAGCACCTTTTGAACACTTTTCTTGTGTTTCATTAACCACCCTCTACCCCTGAAGCCAGTTACTAAGCTAGTGTCTCAAAACACACCAGTCCTTCTATATTCTCTTTTATGATGCTGTGCTAGGACTCTGTAAACCAATGTCTGCTTTGTTGGCTGCTTCCTGTTGGGTTCTTTCAAAAGAGATCCAGAAAGAGACTGCAAGGCTTGAGGAATAAAAAGAGACACTGTCCTTCTCTTTGACTTCTGCTCCTATCAGCATCACTCAAGCAAATCACCTTCATCCTGGCAGTGGCACTTCATTCTGGTAGTAACACTGGTTCCAGTTGCAATTTTCCCACTTAGACAGCTAGCCCCATTGGTCCCCAGCAGATTCTGTACCAACCAGCAGGTAGTACTCCTTTTTCAGGACTCTAGGTCCCAGCCCAATGGCACCACTCATCTAAGCATCTAAATTTTAGAAACTCTAACTTATTTCTTTTATTCCCAAGCCCCAGGGGAGCTGTCTGTCTCCTGAAGTTGCTACTCTACATACTACTCTATATTTGTGGGGGTTTTGCCTTTTCAGTTTCCTAGTCAAGAATTCTGTGTTAATGCAATTCTTTGTATTAAAATATCTCTTAAAAAATTGGTCTGAGTATTCAACCCTGACAAGACCCTGACTAAAAATCCTTATTACAAATCCCACCTCTCTGGACTCACTTGCCTAGTGACTGTGATGACTAAGGCACAGGCCTTTGCCAGAGTGCCCAAACTGGGACATTTCTGGTTTTAGCACCAAAAGTCCCAAACCAGACAGTTGGTTGAACTTCTTGTGGCCCACGTGTCAACAATCAGATGTATCTCAAAATATTCAGAAGAGAACAATCCAGGGATTTCATTTGTAACTTTTTTGGATTATAATTAAGATATATAGAAAATGTCCATCATATCTTAGTGTTCAGAAAATCAGCACATTACTCTTGAAACTGTGTAAGTACATTAAACCTGTGATATAAGGTCCTTGAGAGGAAGACTCATATTCTGTCTGTCCTTTGTCTTCCCAGCATGATTATATTAGTTTTTCTTGGGGTGCCATAGCAAAATACCACATATGGGGTGGCTTAAACACAAGAACTTTATTTCCTCACAGTTCTGGAGACTGGAAATCCCAGATCAAGGTGCTGGCAGGGTTAGTTTCCAGTGAGGCTTCTCTTCGTGTCTTGCAGACAGCAGCCTTCTTTCTGTGTCTTCACATGGTAGAGAGAGAGAGCTCTCTGGTATCTCTTCCTGTTCTTCTAAAGACACCTGTCCCATTGGTTAGGGACCTACCTTTACCTACCCTACCCCTTTAAAGGGTTTCTTTCTAAATACAGTCCCACCGGGGATTAGGGCTTCTACATATACATTTTGCAGAGATGCAATTTGGTTCATAATAATGATCATAAATGAATTGGGGGGTAGAAGTGTTATCCAAAATCCATGGAATCTGTTTTTAAATTAATATAAATAAAATAACTAAGAGCAATTCTTATTTTCAAAACCATTTATTTTTATTAGTTTAAGCATACTATACCCCTATTTCTTACCAATTGCATGCCCAATAATTTCTTTCTTTAGAGATTCATATGTGATCCATTACACTGACATATGAGTTGACATCACTTGTCTGAAAGAGTGATGCAGCTTTTGAAAGATTGAATATGAAGTGTTCCCCATATCCTTTCAGCACGTCAGAAGTAAACTTGAATGACTTGATGTAATTTCCAATCCTCATACCATGTGTTTGAAATGAGCAGCATGGGTTTGCCCAGCCTGGCTGTGAATACCTGTCTTGAATCATTCCTGAAACTACTGAAAAGTACCGCTGTCTATTGTAGGAAATGCATGAATATGATTACAGCTCTACTTTAGAGGCCATTATATAATATTTTGTCAATGTGAAGTGTCTCATTAATTAATTCTTTTTGGGTTTTCAAACAGGTGCTAAGGGATGCCATCACCAGGAGAAAGGAAAAGAACTTCTCCCAAGTAAAATGGGGATAATTCCCACCCCTGCCGGTTTCACAAAGCTTGAAATGACAACGTGGACATGCTAAAAGCCCTGGCCCATTTAAATTGGAAGAAAATCTTGTGGTGTACATTTTGCAAGTGGAAAGTGTGATGAAATTGTATTTCTGGCAAAGCAGTAGAAAGAATGATGGCTTAATCTTATTAATCTTGTTTTTCTTAAAGTTTAGGCTTTTTTCCCCATTATGGTAAGGTTACCATGACAATCCAAGACAATTGAATCTTCCCAGGACAGAATGATTCATTAAGGTGAGGGCAAAGAATGAACGAAATTATCACATCTGAATCATGGCCCCAGGGCCTTAGCACATAGGAGATGTGACTTGCCAGTGTGTTACCAACAGAAAGTTTTGACCACTATAAATGTCACCAATTTCATAACTCTTATCTTGGCAAAGACAATTTTAACACAATGATCAGACATACAATATTATGAGTTAGGTAAACCATTTCCTTAGCTGAAGATTAGTAAAAATAGGCATTAAATATTAATTAAGATAAGAGAGGGGTAATACAGAAAATCACATTCAGTTTTTTAGTTAGCTCAGCTTCCCTGCCTTCTCTCAATCACAGCACACCCAAAGGTCCATGCCTTGCATAACATGGTTAACTACTATTCATCATTAAGTTCTCAGTTAAGGTTTTGCATTCTCTGAAGAGATTATTCTGGCAAGCAAAATCTAGGGGCAGCATGGAGTTCCAGAGACCCCTGTCCCACTCTTATTAAGGATCTTCCCATGCTATTTGACTACTGACTTCTCTGAATCACCCCACTGGACTATAAGTGTTATAAGGAAAAGCAACATATTTCTCTTTTCCTATTTATTCATTTATTTCTTCAGACAGTCAACATATATTTACTGAATACCTGCTACATGCCACCTACTCTTCTAGAAACAGGGACACTACAGTGACAAAATGGAGATGTCCCTGACTTGCAAAGATTGCATTCTAGTAGAAGAGGCAAATAATATATTAATGCACGTGCAATATAGTGTCAGTAAGTCACACTGTTGCTCCTAGCAAACTACAATAGAGAGAGAATGAGGAGGTCATTATTTTATTAGGGTGGGTGGTCAGGTAGGGCCGTGCCAAGGAAGAAGTAGAGAGATGCATGCAATTACCTCAAGGAGGAGCTTTCCAGGCAGAGGGAAAAGCAAGTGCAAAGGTAGGATAGCAGCAGGCTCTGCCGGTTGAAGACACAGCAAGAAGGCCAGTGTGACAAAGAGCAAGAAGTGAAGAACTATAGAAAATATGGGAGAGAGGTCAGGAAACAGACAACATGAGGCTTTAGAACCATCATAGAAATACTAGGATTTAAAACTCCAAGGGAGATAGGAAGGGTTGATGGTGCTTTTCTGGCTGGGGATTAGGTTAAGAGTGGAAGAAAGGAGAGCCCTTAATAAGCTACTGAAGGAGTCCAGATAAGAGGGGATTGTGTCTCGGAGTAGAGGGGTAGAAGCAGGGACGGTGACAGGCAGTCAGATTTAGGATGTATTTTGAAGGTACAGCCAATCGTATTGCTGATGAATTGGTGAAGGAATGTTACAAAAAGCAAAAAATCAAGATGACTCATTTGGGCTTGAACAACTGGATGGGACAAACTTGTTATTTAGCCAGGTGAGAAATGCTGGGGAGGGATCAGGTTTGCACAGGGAGGAGGGAATCAGAAATTCTGTCTTAGGAATGTTAGGTTTGAGAGTGGAATTAATAATATCCAGGTAGAGATATCAAAAAGGCAATTGGATAGACACAGCTGGAGCCTGTGTTATACATTGATGGATCGCTGGAATTTAAAGGGCATTAAAGCAAAGGATTGAGATTACTTAGATTGGGCTACATGAACAATGGTTTGCAGCCAAATCAGGGCACCTTCCTGTTTTTGTTCAAATGCTGTATTGGAACCCAGCCACATTTATTCATTGAGACATTGTCTGTGGATGTTTTGTGCTACCGTGGCAGAGCTGAGTAATTGGTGACAGAAACGGTTCACCCTGCAAAAGCCTAAAATTTTTACTATGGTCATTTACCGAAAAAAAAAAAAAAAAAAAAAAAAAAAAAAGCGCCAACTCCTGAGTTAGAAATAAAGAAAAGAAGAGGTGTGAGGACTGAGCCATGAGATCATCCAACATCTCGGAAGTCAGGGAGAGAAGGAGGATACAGATAAAACAATACAGAAAGAACAGGAGTGAGACAGCAGAAAAAGATTTTTTTCCACACCTGTGCTCTTCAGCCCTAGAACAGAGGCCACACGGGGAAGATGCTCCACAAATACTGATGGACTGTCAAATTAAGGAATAAATAAAACAATAAATAAATAAGGTAAATAAAGTATTAAAAAACGTAAGCAATTGGTAATGTTTTGCATTCCAAACTGCCAATATGTAGCCTTCAATATGGTCCTTCAATATGATCCAGTATTCCAAATGATCCTTTGACAAAATACACAGAAGTTACCATGAGGTTTTCGTGAGGAATAGTGATATTTTTAAACTCATGCATGGGTAAATTGAAAACAGCAAACCCCAGACTCAAATTTTGATCTTTCAGATTTCACCTTTCATCCTCAAAGTAGCTTCTGTATATTTTTATTACAGGCTCCACAACAGAGAAGAGATGGATCAAAACAAAAGGGCACAAATTCTGCTGCTCTTCACACTCTGTAGCTACAGAAGGTGGGCACTTCAAAAGCCAATTTGTGTAGTGTAATTTATTCCAGCTGCCCAGTGGAAATCAGTAATACCCTTGGGCCCTCTCATAATGCAGGTTATTTTATTTTTTAAGTTGGACAATCATTTCTCACATCTTTCAGCTGCATTATGTATCTAAGAGAAAAATCTGTTTTTCTCTTAAAAACCTTTTCTTATAAACCCCTGGGGGTTATGTGTGCTCTACTTCCCAGGACTCAGGCTTACCACCAGATGATCTGTGCAGCAGCTGACCCCTTTCCCTGCATTCAGCTGAGAACCTTCCTGAACACCAAGCCTTTATAAGACGAAAGGATGAACTGGAAATGAGTTCCCAGTCAAGAACCCTTTCGATATTTTATAGGCTGTCACTATCTCTATCTCTAACATACCCAGTAATATCACACTTTCTATAAGATGTTAAGGAAATACATTCATTTTTAATAGTAGTAAGCATTAGCCTGTACAGAGAACTTGCTTTGCTAAATTGTCTTAGAAAATCCTCACAATAGACTTTGGAAGAGAGTTATTTTCTTTCTATACATAAGGTTACTTGAGCTCAGAAAGGCATGGTAGACTTATTCACTATTACCCAACTTGTAATGTGAAGAGCCAGATTGTTACCCCAATTCATTGTGACCCCCAGAGTTTCAGGCTCCTTTATACAAATCACCCCATGCTTCTTCAAGGCACACTACTGAACTATAAATGGAATAAAAAATAAATAAGATTTCACAGGACAGAGTTAAACCATTTCGTTGTCCACTCAAAGCATAGATCCATTTTCCTCCTGATTTGCTTGGGTGGAGCGCCCCTCACATCAAAAGACCTAATGCCAATAAATATTAGTGTAATTAACTTAGGTAGTTTTTGAGACCCAGACAAGCTACGGATTCATTTTGATTGGGTAGGATCAGAGCAGTGCCTAATTTAGAAATTATGCATGGTTACATTGATGAGCTTTTATTTCTGCTGAACTTTATGCCAAGTAAATGTTATCTACCAAGAAACTTCAGGATACATTTCCTCAATCTTTACTAGTTATTCTGTTGACTAAGTGAAAATTAAGATTCTTATCCAGAACAAGCACTTTCTAAGAACTATCTTGTGTTCTGCGGCATCTTTCATGTGAAGCCTTACCTGATAGTCTTTGGCAAAACTTTTCATCTTTAATCTGCAGGTTTAAATCCTGCCATGCTGTCTTTTAATCATCATTTAACTTCGCTTCTTACTGTTTCATTTATCCTGCAGTTCTGAGTAGATCTGTGCTATTCTGGAAATAATATTTCCTAGTGCAAGTGTCTTCATTTTAAAAAGTAGAAAAAAAAATACTTTCTGACCTACTTCAAACTTATATACTATGCCAAGGTACCTACTCTCCCCTCAGCTGTGCAAAACACCATTTAGTACATCCGTCCTTTAACACAATACATTTTCTTCTCTATTTCTTATTTATTCATCAGTTCCCACTTAATAATGGTTAAAAGAAATTAGATGATAGGTCTTTTTTCTCTACTATATTCTGTTAAATTTTTTGTTAAGTTCATTATACTTTTATTTATTTATTTATTTATTTATTTATTTATTTATTTTTTTTTTTTTTTGCGACGGAGTTTCACTCTTGTTACCCAAGCTGGAGTGCAATGGCACAATCTCGGCTCATCGCAACCTCCACCTCCTGGGTTCAGGCAATTCTCCTGCCTCAGCCTCCTGAGTAGCTAGGATTACAGGCACGCACCACCATGCCCAGCTAATATTTTGTGTTTTTAGTAGAGACGGGGTTTCACCATGCTGACCAGGATGGTCTCGATCTCTTGACCTCGTGATCCACCTGTCTTGGCCTCCCAAAGTGCTGGGATTACAGGCGTGAGCCACCGCGCCTGGCAGCTCATTATACTTTTATAACACCTTATCAAGCATATGATTTGTACAAGGATAGATAATTTGGTGAATTATATATATATATATATATATATATATATATATATACACACACACACACACACATATATAGATACATAAATACACACATATATATAACCATAGATTACAATTTGAGATTGTGCAACTCAACTACTTCTACAAACTTGCTCAAAAGACTTTACTTTTCTGGATAGTCATCCTGTTTGAAGTTATTAGCTGAGGGCAGAAGAGGCCAGTTACTATCAATACATATTCACTCTGGTAGACAGGTTATTGGGCCCACAGGGATGTCCACACCCTAATTCCTGGAACCTGTGTATGCAGATGTGATTACCTAGAAGACCTTAGAGTGGGAAGATTATCGTGGATTACTCTGGTGGGCGGAATGCCATCGCACAAGTCCATATGAGAAGGAGGCAGGAGGTTCAGAGTCAAGGTAAAGTGATGATGAAAGCTGAGTGGGGAAAAGGCAACAAAGCAGAAAGAGAGAGAGATTAGAAGATGTTGTTCTGCTGAATCTGAAGACGAAGAATGAGCCATGAGCCAAGGAGTGCTGGCAGCCTCTATACATTAGAAAAGGCAAAGACTGGATTCTCCCCTGGAGTCTTCAGAAGCAACACAGCCCTGACAACCCTTTTCAGATTTCTAACCTACAGAACTGTATAATAAATTTGGTTGTTTTGAGCCACTAAGTCGATGGTAACTTTTATAGCAGCAATAGGAAACTAATACATCTACCAAATTAATTATGACAAAGAATAAAATGACAACTGTTATAGTCGGGTTGCCCTACACTGGAGTTTGTGCAATCAAGACTTGTGCATGAAAGAGAATGGACCTTCACCAATGTCCACTGCCAAAGGCGACTGCCTTATGATCCTCAGGGTCAGTGTGTCACGCAGTAGTATCATCCTTTCGTGGTTTTGCAAGTGTCAGGCTGTGTCTCAGAAGGCATAGGATATGTGTTTACCAGAAAGGAGAAATCATTCTCAGTGTCAGTAATGTGAATAGAGGCAGTTCTTCAAAGCTGTGTGTCCAAGAAAAAGAACCCAGTGCCTACCCTTTGATGAATGCTGAGGTGACTAACCAGAGCAGAAGGGACCAAAGCAAGCTTTTTCCTGTAGAATCATGCCAGGAACCAACAAATGAGGACCTTGGAAGCCTGTGGTTTTCCTCAGGACTCCAGGCAAGCACGCCTGGTCTATAATACTAAGGGACTGACTGTATTTTATTGATGTATTTACTTTTGTCTCTTACTTGTCAGTAAACTAGGAAAAAGTTGCATTTTTTGCAACTTTAAAACAAATGCATTTTCTCAGGGAATCTGTAGGATATTTATGCAGGAATTATAAATGATGTTTATATAAGGGGTCATCTTCCCACATGGGAACCAGGATTTTATAGGAAAGGCCAGCATGATGACAGAAACAGCAATTCAAGAATAATCCCAAGGAGAAAGTGATTTTTCAGGGATGTAGTCTAGGACGGGGAACTAGATGCTCTTTTCCACCAGCTCATTCTCTGTCTTCTGATAATCTTGGGAATGCCCGTTTTATTTTTGTTGAGAAAAGCTGTATTTCAGCACAGCACAGTGAGTGCTGTGGGAGAGCAGGAGCACACTCACATGTACTGGAAAACTTACAAGCAGCAGAGAGACAGGTGCCAAGTCTTAAAAGGTAGAAGGATCTGAATAGGTAAAAAGGAGGAAGGAGAGTGCTCTGGGCAGAGAGATGCCTGTAAGTGTAGGGAAGGCAGCAGGAATAAATCCCTCTGTGTCCCCAGAGGCCCAGGTACTGACCGGAGGGGGAATTAAGGCAGGACCAGATAGGACTGTAAACTATTACTAACGGGGTGTGCAGCAGGCAGCCATTCTCTCTAGCGGCAGAGAAACAACATGATGGCATCAGTGTGTTAGGAAGGCAGGTGGCAGTACGAATTGGAATATTGACCCATCTCAAAAAAAGGCTGGTGTGCGAGGACCGCCTGTGCAAGTGTGGTAGGCATGGTGATAGAGAGGAAGATGGGATCAGCCTGACGATACATGGAGGAAAACAGGCCAAAGCTTAGAAGTACATTGGATATAAGAACAATGGAAACAGATGAGGGTACCTTTGATAAAATAGAAAGAAATAATGTAATAAAGCAGGTATATCAGTTTGCTGGGCCTGCTATGACAAAGTACTACAGACTGGTGGCTTAAACAACAGAAATATATTTTTTTGCAATTCTGGAGGCTAGAAGTCTGAGAGCCAAGTGTCAGCAAGGAGGCTCTCTCCCTGGCTTGTAGATGGCCAACTCCTCACTGTGTCTTCACTTGGTACCTGGTACCTGCCCTCTGTACCTGGTCTCCTCTTCTTACAAGGACACCAGCCATATTGGATTAGGGTCCCCTCTAATAACCTAATTTTAATGACCACTTTAAAAACCCTATCTCCAAATACAGTTATACTCTGAAGTACTAAGGGTTAGGACTTCAACATATAAATTTTAGGGGACATAACTCAGCCCCTAACAGTAAGGTAAACTGGGGAGAGGGAGCAAGAAGACAGGGAGTTTACTTTTGAACAAGTTGAATTAAGGAGCTATCAAGCCAGCCTCCTACAATCTCTTGCTATGAAGTTTCCTAAGGAGTAAAATTACTTGCAGTTCCCAAAAGATGATTCATTTGTTTTAGGAACTACCTCAGCAATAAAGTGTTGGGAACTCTAGAAATCAATTTCCTTTGGATCTTTAAGCCCAGGAGGTTCCTAATTTTCTGCAGTACTCCACAATGCTTTTATACCAAAATGTCTCACAGTGTGTTCCATAGGTCATTAGCCCCATTAAATGTTCTGTATTAACAAGCTTTTTGTAGCCAAATAAATTTGAAAGGCCCTGTATACTATGGTGTCCCTCATGGAGAACCACAATGCATATTGATAAAGGCAATTAGAATATCTTTCAGCAAATAAATGGCAGGGTTTGTTTTTGCTTAATCTGCATTCTCAGTCTGATTTGACTATAAACACTTTTGCTTAATATAGTCCTTTTAGTATCCTACAGAATAAAGTTTTGTGAAAAGCTGTTCTTAGATCTATTTTGAAACTCAAATTTTGGCCTCATTGGCCCCAGATTAGGATTTGAGTATAACATCAGAGCAAGAGATAGCCCTCTGACACCTAGAAATAATGTATGCTGAAAGCACCAAGGTATGGAACCTGTAATAGGGAGAAGAAGGTAATGAGGCCAGCTGTTCTCTATTGCCCTAGGTAGACAGAATAATTCCCTCTCCCCCCACCCCACTCACATATGCACAGAAACACAAAGATGTGCACATCCTAATCCCTGGAACCTGTGACTAGGTTGTTGAATGGCAAGGGAAATTAAGTGCAAACGAAATTAAGGTTACTAGTCAAGTGACTTGAAAATAAACAGATCATACCAGATTATCCAGGCAGGCCCAAAGTAATCATCATTTTTCTTAAATGGGTCACACGGCAGTAAAAACGGCAATATGAGAAGAACTCCACTGGCCATTGTTGGCTTTGAAAATGGAAGCAGACCATAAGCCAAGTGCAGATGACATATGATATGGTATGCTTTGTGTTCCCACCCAAATCTCATCTTGAATTATAACCCCCAAGTGTTAAGGGGAAGACCACATAGAGGTAATTGAATCACAGGGGTAGTGTTTCTCCCATGCTGTTCTAATGAAAATGAGTGAGTTTTATAAGGAGGTCTTCCAGCTTCTCTCCTTGCATTTCTCCTTCCTGCCGCCTTGTGAAGAAGGTGCCTTGCTTCCCCTTCACCTTCAACCATAATTGTAAATTTCCTGAGGCCTCCCCAGCTATGCTGAACTACGTGTCAATTAAACCTCTTTCCTTTATAAATTACCCAGTCCTTGTCAGTTTTTACAGCAGCATGAAAATAAATTAATACAGTACATTTGTAACATGAAGAGTTGGGTGCTGATATAAAGATACCCAAAAATGTGAAAGTGACTTTGAAACTGGGTAACAGGCAGAGACTGGAACAATTTGGAGGGCTCAGAAGAAAAGAAGATGTGGGAAAGTTTTGAACTTCTTAGAAACTTGTTGAATGGCTTTGACCAAGTGCTGATACCGATATGGACAATGAATTCCAGGCTGAGGTAGTCTCAGATGGAGATGAGGAGCTTGTTGGGAACTGGAGCAAAGGTGACTCTTCCTATGTTTAGCAGAGACTGACAGCATTTTGCCCCTGCCCTAATCATCTGTGGAATTTTGAAGTGGTGAAAGACGATTTAGCAGAAGAAATTTCTCAGCAGCAAAGCATTCAAGATATGATTTGGGTGCTCTGAAAAGCATTCAGTTTTAAGCATTCCCAAAGAGATGGTTTAGAATTGGAACTTATGGGTTGTTTTTATTTTTATAAAGGAGAGCATTCAAGTTTGGCCTTTTACAGCCTGATGATGTAATAGAAAAGAAAACCCCATTTTCTGTTGAGAAATTGAAGCTGGCTGCAGAAATTTGTATAAGTAATGAGGATCCAGATGTCAATTGCCAAGACAATGGGTAAAATGTCTTCAGGGCATGTCAGAAATCCTCATGGCAGCTCCTCCCATCACAGGCCCAGAGGCCTAGGAGGGAAAAATGATTTTGTAGCCTGGGCCTAGGGCAGGACTTGGTGTCCTGTGTCCAGAACTTGGTGTCCTGTGTCCAGGTCATGGCTTAAAGGGACCAATGTACAGCTCAGGTGTTACTTCAAAGGGTGCAAGCCCCAAGCTTTGGAAGCCTCCACATGGTATTGGGCCAGCAGGTGCACAAAAGTCAAGAATTGAGGTTTGGAAATCTCTGCCTAGATTTCAAAGGATGGATGGAAATACCTAGATGTCCAGGCAGAAGTTTGCTGCAAGGTTGGAGCCATCATGGAGAAACTCTCCTAGGGCAGTGCAGAAGGAAAACATGGGGTCAGAGCCCCCACACAGAGTCCCCACTGGGATGCTGCCTAGTAGAGCTGTAAGAAGATGGCCACTGTCCTGCAGATGCCATAATGGTAGATTCACCAACAGCTTGCACCATGGGCCTGTAAAAGCTATAGACAATCAACATCAGCCCATGAATGCAGTCAGGAAAACTTTATCTACAAAGCCACAGAAATGGAGCTGCCCGAGGCTGTGGAAGCCCACCATTTGAATCAGCATAACCTGGATATGAGACACGGAATCAAAGGAGATCATTTTGCAGCTTTAAGACATGACTGCCCCATTGGATTTCAGACTTGCATAGGGTCTGTAGCCCCTTTATTTTGGCCAATTTCTCTCATTTTGAACAGGTGTATTTACCCAATGCCTGTATCTGCAGTGTATCTAGGAAGTAACTAATTTGCTTTTGATTTTAGTCTCATAGACAGAAGGGACTTGCCTTGTCTCAGATGAGACTTTGGACTTGAACTTTTGAGTTAATGCTAGAATGAACTAAGATTTTGGGGGACTGTTGGGAAGGCATGATATATTTTGAAATGTGAAAGGGACATGAGCTTTGGGAAGGGCGAGGACAGAATGATATGGTTAGGCTTTTGTGTCCCAACCAAAGTCACATCTTGAATTATAAACCCTATAATCTCTATTTGTCAAGGGAGGGACCAGGTGGAGGTAATTAAATCATGGGGCAGTTCCCCATGCTGTTCTTGTGATAGTGAGTGAGTTCTCATGAGATCTGATGGTTTTATAAGGAGCTCTTCCCCCTTATTTGGCATTCTCCTTCCAGCCACCTTGTGAAGAAGGTGACTCACCCCCCTTCAAAGTCCCCAATGATTGTATGTTTCCTGAGGGCTCCCCCATCTTGCTGAACTGTGAGTCAATTAAACCTCTTTCCTTTAGAAATTACCTAGTCTTGGCAGTTCTTTATAACAATATGAAGATGGACTAACATAATATCTAAAAGCTGGAAAAGGCAAAGAAAATAGATTTTCCCCTTGGGCCTCCAGAATGAATGAGGTCATTTTAGAGTTCTCACTTCCAGAACTGTAAGAGAATAAATTCATATTATCTTGACCCAAAATTTTGTGGAACTTTCTCATGTGAGCAATAAAAAGAAAATACAGAACCTCACAGGATAATTTAGATGGCTCTCATAGATTGTTGATTTCTAAAGGTAAGTTACTTCCTTGCTAGAGAAATAATATAATAGCTAAATACAAGTGCTTAGTATTTATTTTGCATGTCAGTAATACTTATAATCCAGCTTTGGTTATAGGAGAGCAACAGCAAGGCCATCCTAATTATCAGATCTTCTTTGCAGATGAGAGAATAGTATATGTGTTATTAGGGGATGTTTTATTTATTGATTGGAGTTAATTTTCCAGAGCAAATCTGTGATTAAAACTAAGATGATAGAATATCACACATCAAAGACATGGACTTCATTTGATTCACTCAGACCAGGGTTCGGTCACACCTGCATTTGTTACTCACGATGCTGGGCTGAACAACAACAATTCATTCAACAAATATTGATTTTGCCACACCCACCACCACTTCCCAGGCACTGTTCCAGGCACTGTGATGGAGACAAGCAAGGTTTCTGCTCTCATGCAGTTACATTCCTATAGAAGTGAACAACCAATAAAGGAAGCAAATAACTAAATAGTATTTTCCTCTCAGGCAAGGGGTGATGTATTCATTTCCTGGGGCTGCATGTATTTAACAACAGAAATTTGCTATCTCATAGTTCTGGAAGCTAGAATTCTAAAATCAAGGTGTGGGCAGGGTTGGTTCCTTTTGAGGGCTGTGAAAGAGAATCTATTCCATGCCTCTCATATACCTTCACATAGTTGGGGTTGCTTCTTGCGTTGTAGATGGCATTCTCCCTGTGTCTTCACATTGTCTTCCCTCTGCATAGATATGTTCTAAATCTAAATTCCCCCTTTTTGTAAGGACCCCAATCATACTGGATTAGAATTCATACTAGTAACCTCATCTTTACTTGATTATCTGTAAATACCCTATTTCAAAATAAAGTCACATCCATGAGAACTGGGTGTTAGAACATCTACAACTTTGCAGGGTAGGGAGCACAACCCAATCCATAACAAGGAGTTTGGGAAGATCCTGAAACCCACTCAATCGCAATAGGGAGGTGCTAGCTGAAGCCATGGAGATTCCTCCAGCCAGCCCTTCCTGGCATTATACTGGGAGAGCTATGGCTAACAACACCAGTTCCTGCTGTGTGATGGTTAATACTGAGTGTCAACTTCCTTGGATTGAAGGACCCAAGTATTGATTCTGGGTGTGTCTGTGAGGGCATTGCCAAAAAATTAACCTTTAAGTCAGTGGGCTAGGGAAGGCAGACCCACTCTTAATCTGGTGGGCCCAATCTAATCAGCTACCAGTGAGTATAAATCAGGCAGAAAAACCTGAAAGAACAAATCTGGCCTAGCCTCCCAGCCTACACCATCCTCCCATGCTGGATGCTTCCTGCCCTCGAATACTGGACTCCAAGTTCTTCAGTTCTGAGACTCAGACTTGTTCTACATGCTCCTCAAGCTTGCAGACAGCCTATTGTGGGAACTTATGATCCTGTAAGTTAATACTTAATAAATAAACTCATATATATATATATATGTATATATAAATAATCATGTATTAACTTATATAGGATCACAAGATCATATATATATATGTGTGTGTATATATATATATGTGTGTGTGTGTGTATGTGTATATATATATATATATATATATATGGAACTATATGGGATCTTGTGAGCCTGTAAGTTAATACATAATAAACTCCCATATATACACATATATATCTCCTATTAGTTCTAATATTTTATATGGTTCATGTGTGTGTGTGTGCACGTGTCTATGTGTATGTGTGTGTGTGTATATATATATATATGAGATATATATATATATGAGATATATATATAGGAGGTATATATATAGGATATATAGGATATATATATATGGAGAGAGGAAATATATATAGATATACATATAGATATAGATCTATATATCTATATATATATCCTACATGGGAGATATATATATGTGTGTGTATATATATATATATATATATATATGAGATATATATACATCTCTCTCCCATATATATACATATGTGTGTGTGTGTGTGTGTGTGTGTGTGTGTGTGTATGGAATGAATAGGAGATATATAGACATATATATCTCCTATATATACATATATATCTCTTATTATTTCTAATAATCTATGTGGTTCATACATATATATGTGTGTGTGTGTCTATGTGTGTATATATATAGGAGATATATATAGGATATATCTATATCCTATATAGGAGATATATATATATATATATACATAGAAGATATATATATCTCCTATTAGTTCTGTTTCTCTAGAGAACTCTGACTAATACAGGCTGTTTTACCGAGATTATTCTTTCACTTGCTCATTTATGCTCTTTCTGGTGTTGAGCCCTCTTGGGTATTGAGAATCTTTTCTCCAAGGGCTTCTGAGTGTTGCTCACCTTCCGTTGATTTCACCATTACTCAGAATCTGTGTAATAATATTGAACCTAATCATCTTCTACAAGAGGATGCTCTTATGCAGAAAGATCATTAGGTCACATCTAATTTTGCGTTGGGTGAAATTATATCTTCTTTGAGCATTTTCAGATATTGTTTGGTCATGTCTGAAAATGAAAGGACAGCATAACAATGTACATTTTTGTGTATTACTTTGTAGGTATAAGAAGCTTCTTCATACATATTTTACATTTTGTCTTCTCAATGGCTCTATGAGGCATAAATTAATATCCTTATTTAATGAAGACAATTAGCCTCAAACACATTGCCAGCCATGTCTGAGATCACAAAGCTCCTCAGTGGTGTGTATGAGATTCAAACACAAGTTAGTACTGTTTTGCTTAAGATCATCTGTCACTCGAAATAATTTGAAACTGGAAATATGGTGATGATGAAGGTTGATTAAATACTAGAATGTGATCTTCTCACTCACTAGATAAATTTTCACTAAAATCACTCCTTTCTGCTGCATCACACTCCCTTTAGGTGAATTGAGAAATTGTCTCTTTAGGATCTCGGCTCCCTCCTGACTGCACAGCTAATAAATCTTTCTTCCTTACAAGAGACATGTCATGATCAATATTTTCCTGTGCTGAAAACCCTATGTCTTATCACAAAAGGTTTAGCTTCAAACTTAATTCCATTTTGTTCACTTTCATTCTCCTCCTAATCAGATTTTTAAAAAAAAATACATATCAAAAGAAGTTTTCAAAAGGCAGATTATCATTCCCACATGGGAAACTGCTCTAAATGTGCTTTAGAGAGAGTTCAATGCTGCCAAAATGGCTCAAAAGGCTAACAAGTCCATGGGTGGTTATTAATTGAGAAAGATTATTGTCCCTGTGCTCCAGAGGAGGAGGGAAAAAGCTCTCTGCTCATTATAGCTCTACCCTCTGTTCTTCCGATAACCTTTGTTGGAACTTGCTAGGTGGCAGGCCAGTCCATGGGCTTCAGGCTAAAGGAGGAGAATATGTAACATGAATAGGTCAAAGAGTCCACTGTCTCATAGTGAAATCTCAGAGAGAAGTACTTAATTCCAACGCTGGAAACTTTGAAAAGGTTAATAGCAGGGAAAAATCCATGGCCAAAAGACAGCCAAATTCACACCTAGCCAGCATGTGCACTTGCTATGTGAGAAGAAGGCTCTGTGTGTTTAACCACAATGTGAAAGTGAGGAATTAAATAGCTGGCATGACTTACTGCCCACATTGAATATATTATTTGGAATAGCGGGCTTCTCAGAATTTTGATAAAATTATATAACTTCTGTAGTGAGAATTGCATTGGTTTCTCTATCCTTTTTTTCCACATCCTCCCATATCATGCCAATAAAACATATAAGGACTTCTAGCAAAAGGCTTATTAGAAAGTGTTATTACCAGGAAACCTCATTATCATAAGAAACATAAATGCACTTGAAATTTTTCAAAAATGCCTTCTGGTTTTCCCTTGAAGTGATAATAAAAGGGATTTTAAAAATGCAATTTTGTCAACCATTTAGGAAGGTAAGTTAATCTTGAACCAACAACCATATCTTTCAAATATCTCCCGAAATCATGTGCAATTCACTGTGATATTTAGAACTTTGATCTCCAAGAAAGAAAACTGACATCCAGTTCAACTGGAGCTTTAAGAGAGCTAAGCTCATAGAGAAGTCTGTTTTGAAGTCAGTTTTGTCAGCCACTGCAAATAATTACTGTCTTGAATCTCTGTACCTCTTTAAAAATTACCAAAGACATGTATGATGTCCTCTGAACCCCTTATTCAACTTGAAATGCAAAAAAAGACCAGGGGCATTGCTGTATGAATTTTATTAGTTGGGAAATTGAAGCTCAAAAACTCCACACAATTTTCTTCAGTTTCAGATAGTAATTGACACACCTGGGACTCTGGTTCTCTGTGCAGGCTACATTAGAACTCACTGATTCATAAAACTATTCATTTAGCCCAAGAACTGTTTGTTACATGCTTCCAGATCATCTGCAGCTTTAGTTATCATTCAAAGGCTGGTGATTCCCAAATCCATGCCTGTGGGCAGACCCACAGACTTGATTTCGTATACTTGGATATCCCACAAGCTCTTCAAAATTGCCATGTTCAGAATTAGATTCATCTTCAACAGGCGACTCCTAATAGCACCATCACTCACTTAGTTGGTGAAGATAGCTGTTGCAAATAAATTGTTGGAGGGAACTTTCCAACGTAGCCAAATGCTATTCATTCAGATGCCTCTCTTTCTGGTCTCAGCACTGACAAAGGCATTGTGCTATTTTCTGATCTCCTCCTACCCCAGGATGTGTTTATATACTGTGTCTCCTCAATATTTTGAAGTCTTTCAAGGCAAGGACTATGTACCTGTCACTTGATAGCTGCATCATATTCTATGCTAAATTTATCAAACATTTCCAAAAAGTTTTAAATTCAGAAAAAAAGTTCAAGGATAGCAGAGGATCCCTGAATACCTAATACATTTTCCCTTATTATTGGCATCTCACATTAGTATGCTGCATTTGTTACAATTAAAAAACATATAATTATGGATAACTGAAGTCCATACTTATTTCAATATCCTTAGTGTTTATCTAATGTCTTTTTTCTGATCTAGGATTCCACATGACATTTACTTGTCATGTCTACTTAGGCTGCTCTTGGCTGTGACAGTCTCTCAGACTTTCCTCGTTTTTGTTGACCTCAACAGTTTTCCAAAGTACTTGTCAGATGTTTTGTAGGATGTCCCTCAATTTGGGTCAGTCTGAGGTTTTTCTCATGGCTTAACTGTGCTTATGCGTTTGGGGGAAAATGCCAAAGAAGTGAAGTGCTGTTCTCATCATATGATACCAAGTGTACATTCTATGGACGTGAGTTATCACCGGTGATGTTAACCTTGATCACCTGGCTGGAATAGTGATTATCAGGTTTTCCACCATAAAGTTCCACTTTTTCTCCCTTTTAATACTGCACTCCTTGGCAGTATGTCGCTATGAGTAGCCCACACTTAGAGGCACAGAGTATAATATTAACATTATTTGGAATTTTCCACAGGAGATTTGTCTCTTTCCCCCCACTGATTTTGTAAAAGGAAAATAAATCTTGGGGCCCCAAAACCACTAAGATAAGGGGAAATTCAAACGGAATTGCTTAGGACAAACCTGCCTCCCATTCTATTCAGAGTCACCTCTCTTCTCGCTGAGATAGAAGCATATCTGACTGCCTCCTTTGGAAAAGCTAATCAGAAACTGTGAGGAATGCAGCCATTTGTCTCTTAACTACCTATGGCCTGGAAGCCCCCTCCCCACTTCCAGTTGTCCTGCCTTTGCTTCGAGTTGTTCTGCCTTTCTGAACCAAACCAGCGTTCACCATACATACATCGGTTGAAGTCTTATGTCTCCCTAAAATGTATAAAGCCAAGCTGTGCTCGGACCACCTTGAACACATGTCCTCAGGACCTCCTGATGCTGTGTCACTGGCGCATGTCCTTAATACTGGCAAAATAGACTTCCTAAATTGACTGAGACCTGTCTCAGATATTCAGGGTTCACGATTTATTTATTCAATCATCTATTCAACAATTTATTTATGTCAGTATGGACTTATGGATATTTATTTTATACTTTGAGTTATAGATTCATGCTTCCTCATTTTGTTGCTCAAATTGTTCCATCTGTGGCTACTGGGCACTCTTTCATCTGGAAGACCTCTCTTATTCATAAAAACTACATATGAATATAATTTATGTATGCAAGGCTGGTTTTCACAATTTGAGAAAATAACATGGGCCATGTAATTTAGGTGTTTAGGACCTGATTTTAATGAACAATAACGTTGGATATTCTCGGTTTGTTTCCCATGCTTTCCCCTCCTTTTCTTATTTTAACAGTTGTAAAAATACATAACCCTTAGTGATCTTCATACTGTACCTAACAAATCCCCACATCCAGCTTGGCAGGATAGTGAAAGATTTTTCTCTCTCTTTTACAGATGAGAAACTAAGACACAGAACCACTAAATGACATGCCCAATGCTTTCCATGCCACACTAGGGAAATCAAGCCGGCAATTCATCAGGCCAGGCCAGCCCTCCTGCAGAGTGCTGGGTCAGGTGGCCTCCCCCTTTCTGCTAATGGTGAGCCTTGCAATCAAGGTAGTTATCATGCCCTTTACAAAGGCTGCACCTCTCCTACAAAGGCAGCGGATTTTTTGCAGTTCCTCAGGCATATTTTGTCTCCTCCTGTATATAGAGCCCAGTAGAGCAGGAAATTTCAGCTGCTTCTCAGGACCACCTAGAGTTCTAAATTCCCAGCTCCCCCAAGAAACTTTACAAACAAGCTCATCGTTTTTGCCCTGATCCCACAAGACCTTCACTCAGCACCCAGTTGCCTTTTAGGTTTAACCGTCCTTTCAAAACAAACAGGATTCATTTCTAGTTTGAAAAGTTAAGCCCTACTAAGCCACTGTCCAACACTGACAGGAGATGAGATTTTTGAGCTCCTGGTGCTGCATTACATAGGGAAGGAAAAGGAGAATAGAAAAGGAAGATAGAAATGGTGAAACAAAACATGCCTGCGTTCTATTCAGCACTTAGCCTATAATCAGCTTCCTAACCTCAGGCCACCCCCTGGCTCCCTCTGGGCCTCAGTCTCTCCATCTGTAAAACACAAAGGCTGGTGAGATCAGAACCTTTCAAGCCTGGCAATTAAAGTCTTCACAAGGACAATTTCATCTCAGACATATATAACTGGAATAAAAGTTTCATTAACTGGTCCCGCGTGTTGGCTAACACCTATAATCCCAATACTTTGGGAGGCTGAGGTGGGCGGATCACAAGGTCAAGAGATCAAGACCATCCTGGCCAACATGGTGACAGTTCCATCTCTACTAAAATACAAGAAACTAGCAAGGCGTGGTGGAGCATGCCTGTAGTCCCAGCTACTTGGGAGGCTGAAGCAGGAGAATTGATTCAACCCAGGAGATGTAGGTTGCAGTGAGCCGAGATCACACCACTGCACTTCACCTGGTGACAGAGCGAGCCTTTGTCTCAAAAAAAGAAAGTTTCACTGATAACCTTTCTACATGTGTTCTGATATATTTTTAATCTAAAAAATGAATCATAATTTTAATTGACATAAATTGTTTGTATTTAGTGTGTATGTGATGTTTTCATGTATGTGTACATTGTAGAATGGCTAAATCAAGCTAATTAGCATACACAATACGTCACACACAGTTTTTGTGGTGATATTCTGAGATGTCATATTCTATTTCATAGCATTTTTTAAAATGCAGGTGTTTTGGGACCCAGTACAGTTGTTTTGTCAAACCATTAACAGATCATGATCTACAGTTTCCTGAGCCACTAATGATAGAGGAGTTAAGAATAAATCACTTAGGTAGATAGTAAGGTTGTGGGAGTCCCTGGGAAGCCTTTTCTTTTTCATGAAAAGCAGCCCCAAATCATTTTCTAACAAACTCGAGCTGCAGACACAGACAAGCAAGCTGGATGCTTGCATGAGTGAATGCTGGTAGCAGCTAGGCACTCAACATGATCAAGATGGTGGCTCCAAGTTGCTTTCTTGTCGGCCACCTGTACTGTATGGAGCAGACAAGATGGTACAGAGCAACTCAAAAGCCCTGTTTGCATGAAATTAGGGTGGGGCCACCAGCCTTCCCTGTGTGCTATATAAACCTCAACCAATCTGTAAGCCTTATGTAAATCAGACACCAACTCCTCAAATATGACTGTAAAATTTGGTGCATCCACCACCCACCAGTCCTTTCCACTTGGAGACATCTCTTTCTCTGGAGGGAGTTGCTTCACCTTCTCTTCTCTTCTGCCTATTAAACCTCTGCTCCTAAACTCCTCATGTGTGTTGGTGTCCTAAATTCTCCTGGTGCACGAAGACAAACCCGGGGTTTACACCCCAGACAACGTAGCCATTCCACTAACAGATCACGGTCTAAACAGTCGGGAGCTGAATGGCATCTAAGATGCTGTGCAGCATTCTCTTCTCAAGCTTCTAAGTCACCGCTGAACTAGATTCCTATGTCAAAGCTGCTAGGTGCATCCTGTAAATCTGCCCATTAGCCCTGGATTTTGTCCTGACTCTTCAGGAACCTCATGTCCTTGAGGAAGGAGCTCAACTTTCTGAGCTTGGGTGTTTTCATCTTTAAAAAAGGTCTATTGTCAGGAGTACATGAGAAAATACTCATAGCAATGCCTAACATTTCATGCAAAATATATGGTGTTTCTATTGTCATAACAAATTTGAGGGAAAAATCTTCTTATCTGGGTCCAAGGCATCTTCCATAGGGAATGAAGGGGTGGGGTTGTGGGGAACCTGGCAAATCTTTGGTGTGCCTTTGGGCATAGTTTTCTCTTAGTTACATCAATTGGCTGTATCTTTAGGATATCTTAGGTTATGTGGTTGCTGAAAGTTAGCCAGTTCCCTAGATATTCCTCAATCATGTACATCAAGTTGCCACTAAATTGCAACAACAGTATTATTTAATCATGTAATTGTCATACTGAAACCACATTAGCAAAAACTAAAAATAGTGAGAAAATTATGACAGTGAAAGTGAAATGACAGTGACAGTGAAACCATCTCCAACTTGTTTGTAACCTCCAAGCTGCCCTTGTTCATTCCTGGCTTTAGGCTAAACTAACACTGGAAAGAGTTTAGTTTATACTTTAAGTGACAGTAACCCTTCCCAAAAACTAAACTGCCTTTGTAAAACTAATGAAAGATCACCAGATTAGGAGGATGAAAGGAGCTCAAATCTGCTAAGATGTAGGCACAGTTAGCTGTTATTCCAGAAGTCACAAGATTTGCAGTTTCCCCAATTCACTACTGTAGAATCTAAAATTGGCCTTTGGAGATGTCCTTTCAGGCTTTTGCATTTCTGATGACCAGATGGCCCCACCCAGACCTGGAACTCTTGGCTCAACTAATTTTGTGGCCCCCACCCAGAAGCAGACTCAGCACACAAGGAACATTTTCCATGTCCCTCTGATTGCATCCTCAACCAATCAGCAGCACCCATTCCCTTGGCCACCAAACTACACTTAAAAACCCTAGCTTCTGAATTTTGGGGAAGTCATTTTGAGATTTATTTGTTTACAAGGCATAGTCACCTCATATCAATTAAACTCATTCTTTATTATAATGCCACGGTCTCAGTGAATTGTTTTTATCTGTGCAGCAAGCAAGAAGAACCCATTGGGTAGTTACAATACCTTATAAAACAGAGGAATTTAGACAGAAATTAACAAGAGAGTCATTTTCAAATCCCCTTTTACTTTGCCCAGAAATATCCCTCACTGTATTCTTCCCTCCGTCTTAGTTCCTTCTTACCTGTCCCCAGTCCCCACATTCACCCATCCAAGCTCATGGATAGACCATCTCCAGGTTCTTCAGCCCTCCAAGGGTGTTTTCAAGTAAGAGAACCAGCTGCCTCAACCAATGCAAGCAGCCTAGTTTGTCAACAGGTGTCATCTTTAAATGAAGTCCTCTAAGAGGAAGGAGGATTGTTGCTACCCTCCTGAAACATAGCAAGTATAAGAGAAAATTCAAATGAAATATAAAGAGCCTAAATTCTCCCTGTTTAAAATAAGAAACTCCTTCCCTATTCTTAGAAAAGTTGTTTTAGAAACTTTATAATTGTAAATTATTTTTCTATCTCTCTGAAAGGTATGTAAATCATTTTAAACACTAAATAGGGGCCAGGCACTATAATCCCAGCACTTTAAGATGCCAAGGCAGGAGTATGGGTTGAGACTAGGAGTTCAAGGCCAGCCTGGCAACATAGCAAGACCCCATCTCTACACAAAAAATGTTTGAAATGATCAATCTAAATAGATTTCTTGCCAGTGTTAAGACCGAGGAATGTCTTTCTCCAGGGCCTGAGAGCCATCTCTTTGAAATACAATCATCAGAGGAGATAGCTTCCCATATTTCAGTTTCATGGGAGGAGGAGCCTAATAGGTGAGTGCACTATTCCAAGATATAAAACTACCCCCTGCCATAAGATACAATAAGTTTATCTTTCCTTTGGATACAGCCAATTAAGTAATATGGATGGTCACTCCAATTACAAGGTGAATTTAGAATGAACTGTGTGTGATAAGTAGCACTGGCAAGTCCTACTTGAGAACAGGTCACTGCTGATTATGCTGATAACATGTGTATGTAGTGTGTACCCCAGGCAATTCACTAAAGAGAGTGTGAAGACAGGAAAAAAAAAAAAAAACTTTTTTTATATAAAAAATTATTTTTATAAAAAATAAAAAAATTTTATTTTCCTGTCTTCACACCCTCTTAAGTGAATTGCCTGGGGTACATATCACATTTTGGTTGAATTTATTCAGTGATAAAACTGGTTCTCTCTCTGTATCTATCTATCTATCTAGGTAGATAGATAGATAGATAGATAGATAGATAGATAGATAGATGGATAGATAGATAGATAGATAACCTTTGTGGAGAGGTTTTCTAGGTTGGTAGGTGTGTTAGTCACCTGTAACAAAACCCCACAGACTGGGTGTCTTAAACAACACACATGTATTTCTCACAGTTCTGGAGGCTGAGAAGTCCAAGATCAGCAGATTTGGTTGCGTTTGAGGGTGCTTTTCTTGGCTTGCAGACAGCAGCCTTCTCCTATGTCTTCAGATGGCAGAGAGAAAAAGGGAGCTTAGGTCTCTATTTCTCTTCTAATAAAAAACACTAATCTCATCATGAGAGCCTCACCCACATGATGTCATCTAACCCTAATCACATCCCAAAAGCCCTTCTTCCACATTGGGGTTAGAGCCTCAATATAACGTTAGGAGAACACAAACATTCAGTCCTTAACAAGAAAAGATTATGTTTAATTGTATTTCCTCAACCCAGGCTATTCCCTTCCTTCAGTCTGGAAGTGGGTGGTGGGTGCAAAATGGCCTGAGTGTCCATACCCCTCCCCTATCCTTCATAGAACACTCTTAGGCAGGTGCTGAGCCAGTAGAGATAAGGTTCTTTGGGACTAGATGTCAAAAGGGCATGTTCTTAACAGGGATATTTAAGAAAATCAAGACAGGTCAAATCAAGAGGGAAAACCAAGATTCAAATGCCCAGAATTATGGAATTTCTTCATCTCCATATCACAGTGGGCAAGGATGTCATAAGTTGGAGTCCCTATGAGGGCCTGAGGCAGAGATTCCAATCCCAGGACTTATTAAGGGGATGTTGTTAGAGAAGGGAAATAGAGGAAGGAAAACAGAAAAGGGGAGTGATACTGTTCGACTGTGTGTCCCCACCAACTCTCATGAGGCCTGGTGGGAGGTGTCTGAGCCACAGGGGTAGACCGCCCCCGCCCCCATGGTTTGGTGGTGTCCTCACAATAGTGAGTGAGTTCTCATGGGATCTGGTTGTTTAAGTGTATGGCACCTCTCCCCACACTCTCTCGTGCTCCTGTTCTGTCCATGTGACATGCCTGTTCCCACTCAGTTTTCTGCCATGAATAAAAGCTCCCTGAGGCCTCCCCAAAAGCTGCACAGACTCTGGCATCATGCTTATGCAGCCTGCAGAATGACGGGCCAGTTAAATCTCTTTCTACCCAGTGTCAGGTATTTCTTTTAAGCAGTGCAAGAACAGCCTTATACAGAGGAAGTCCAGCAACATCGTAGTCTCAGCTGGAGACGAACTTCAGTTGGATCCCACAGAAAGAATTGGAGCATCATCATAGCACAAAATCCTCCCACCTCAAAGCAAAGAAGCTTCCATTCTGCTCCCCCAAATTAATCAATTGCTCATTCAGAGCTCCATGTGTGTATAGTTTCTGGGTCAAGGTGACTCCTGTCAGCTGAGGGCAATTTTCCAGAAAAGAGGTCCCTATTGAGTCATTAGCAGCCAGTTCTATAGCGGCTAGTGGATGGGTGCACAGCTTCTCTTCCGTGCTGATACTGATGTTCAGGAAAATGGCTGGGGTAAAATAAACAAGAGCAGTGAATTATCATCTGTTTTAAGAAGCTCAACCCGTGTGTGAGGAGGTGACCTGGATTGTGAGGAAAAGGCCACAGTGACCCCGTCTAGACCTTTAATTCTATCCAGTCACTTCTAAGCACATGGAAAGGATCTTCTCTTCTACCTTGGCCCCGTTTCAGCCTTCTTTATATGGGAGGGTGGCAGCATAATTTAGTGGCCAGTGGGAACTCATATCAAAAGTGTGAGCACACCGGCAACTGCAATACAATCCCAGAGGTAATGCCAGGATCGAATAGAGGTTAGAGTTTGGAAAAAGAGCAGCATCGGGCAGCCAGCCCACTGCAGGCTAGTGCTGGATCCAGGTTAAACAGTGACAAACATCCATGGAATGCTTCCTCTGTGAAACATACCATGCCACATGTTGCAAAAAGCCAGGAGAGAGAAGTGTTATTAGTCCCATTTTACAAATGAGGAAATGGAACATGGAGCCCTTAAGCAACGTGTCCGAAGTCTTGGAACTAGGTAAGTGAAACTTCTAATCCCAAACCTGTAATTTCAAAGTGCGGACGGTAACCTTTGTGGTACGGTATTAGGATTCAAAGACATAAATTCTGTTTCTCCTCAATGTGAACTTAGAAAAACACTAAATATCTCTGGCTCTCAATATATTCATCTGAAATGAAATATCCTAACCCAAGTCCTAGTCCCTCAGAGGATCAAGCAACACAGCAGATACAAAGTGGCTCAGAAAGGTCGAAAACTTTACTTTGAAGTAAAAGTATAAGCATTGTTAATTACGTTACCCTGACTGTTAAGGGGATAAGAAATCAGAGAAGAATCCTGCTAAATAGAAAGTTTATTAACCTACTAAGAAAACAACAAAGTAGAGAATTGCTTGGAAAGCCTTCCCTGGCTTCCTGGCCACTATGGAACTGTGGAGCATACTCCAGCCATGGCACCAGGTCAACTCCACAAGCTCCAGCAGAAACATCTTCCAAAGGGCTCTTGAGTGTACGATTCACATGAAAGATCTGCCTGTCTGTGAAGATCCAGGCTGTCTCCTGGTGACATTACAGGGATATTTTACATCTGAGACCTGGTAAGTGGTTTCCTGCAGCATGCTTATGTATTTTATAGGTTTTATTATATTTCTGAGCCAGCAGTGATAAATGCCCTCTAGAAAGAATCCTATTCTCATGTGAAAAGAAGAGAAGGAATTAAAAAAAAAATAAGCTGGCTTTATGGCCACAGGAATGTTTGATGTCTGACCAGCACTAACTGTTCCTGTGTAGAGAGATGGAAAAGTTTTTCAAGAAGAATGTCAGGATTAACTGCGTTAACCTTGAAACATTGGTCCCTTTGGGTTGTAAATTTCTGCAATCTCTGGAGGCAAGACTATTTAGAAGAGAAGAGCAAGGGCAGGGCAGGGCAGGGGGAGAGGATGGAAATAACCCTTGCTTCAGTAGCAAAATGGAAGGTTTCCTCTGCAATTTAATCTTAGGCAATCTCACAGACAAAATACCACTGATCTATACTGGTCTTCTGAATGAAATGAATGTATTTGTTAGGCAGAAATTTTAAAACTACGACCCTCTCCAGAAAAATAAATCTTATTATAAAAGTTTAAAATATAAATGCACTTACTCCTATTTCACCAGTTGGAAACTAGAATTCTGAAGAATTAATCAACTTAAAAATAATGGAATTATAGGACTTTAATGTTGAAGAATCCTTAGATAGCAATTTGTCTGTGATGATTTATAATGTAGGAATCCCCTATAGCCAAATTCTGGTTTCCTATAATAAGAATCCTAATTCTCAGAGTCCATTGGAAAAAAGTACCGTGCAAATAGTGAGATATAATATTATACTAACTCTTCCACCTGTATCCAGAAAACTAGCCACAGTGACAGTATATATGGAGTTGAAAGGACCAGAGGTGAGAAATGAAACTAGATAAAGCAGCCGAAGCTCGGAAAATAGTGAAATCAATGAGTTACTCAATATAATCTATTTCTACTGGGGGGTAAAGGGAAGGCTTCGCTGCCTTCTGAAGATCTGCTGAAAATGAACTGACAATAGGCAGATTAATAGAAGAAAAAGGCATACACATTGACCTCACTTGCATAAGCACAGGGCAATTGCAAGAGAATGATTTCCTAGCAACCCAGTGAGGTATAGATGCTTACATACCCTTCTGTGGGAGAGGAAAGGGAGATGAGAATAATGTGGCCTTTTTGGGGAGAGATAAATGATTTTTAGGAGGAATGAATGGGTCTAGTGCTCAGGTAATCGTTAGCAAACAATTCTCTTCAGGAAGTGAATGGGACCAGGGAACAGATAATAGCTTGGGACAAAGTTCATCTGGGCTCTAGAAGCGGTGTTTAATTTTTAGTTTCTTTCTCTGAGATATGTGACATTTTTAATTTTAATTTTTTTAATTTAATTTTTAATTTTTTCCGGTTAATGACATTTCACAGGGGTGATTGAAGGCAACCGTGCTCCTCTTTGGCAGCTCCAGTTTCTAGGTAGATAAGAGGACTTCAGAGAACAACCTTACCCTGTGCTTTGAGAGAGACAAAGGTTTGAAGAACAAGAGGAGGAGGAAGATCAGAGAGACCCTGTGGCTGCTTCTTTAGCTCAGTGAGTCAAACCACCATATTTTGGGATAGTGTTTCCTGAGCCACAATACTGCTGATATTGATGAAAAAATAACTTTATATTATGTACCAAAAAAAAAAAACCACACACACAGTTCAGTTGATGCGCAAATTTTAGAAACTCGCTCCTCCACTCGACATAAACTAGTTCATAAAACTTAACAGTAGCATGTAAGATAAATGTTAATTTATATATGGCAACATAAAATATAAAATAGAAGAATTGCCTTCCATTTAAATAACTATCTAACAAAGAAGGATTAAATTTCAGAAACCACAGCTGAAAAATACCATTTTTCTTTTGATAGTTTGGACCACTAGCACTGCTGCTCTCACTCCGCGTTTTAGACCTGCAAAATCCTTCCCCGCCCCCCCAGTGTTCTTTCTGTTTATTGGAGTATAAGTACTATTTTTAAAGGTTTGCTTCGTGTGATATTTGTTTTCACTGTTATCTACTTCATTCCTGCCCTCCCCTTCCTACTTTTTTTTTTTTTAATTTGGTGCTTGTTGAAGGAGTTGGATTGACAGCCCGAGACCAAAATCCTCTGTTTATCCAGAGAAAAAGTAAAGAGAAAAGCAATGAGATTGAGAGCTTCCTGACCTCCAATGTAGTTCACTTTACTGCTGAGCCCCTGGCTGTCAGAAAGCTCTCGCAGAGGTATTGTTGACTTGTGAGGCAAGGCACAATGCTGGCTGGCTTCTGGGGAGCTACCTGATGTCTTGGCATCCAGTGTGAGTGGTAGGATGAAATCTGCAAGGAGATAGGAAACCCATAGGTCTCCTAGCTGTCTCATTTTTTACCCCAAACTGCAGTGGGTTTGGCATAGTTCAGATACCATGCCTTTGAAACGTGTGTGTGTGTGTGTGTGTGTGTGTGTGTGTGTGTGTGTGTTGTACTACACATGTATGCATGCATGCACACATGTGAGGGTGCGCATTATCTGTAGTGCATTCTCTAACTTTCCCTGTATTCTGTCACCTGGAAACCTTGTTAAATTGCAGCTTGTAATCGAATGGTCAATACGTAGCCTGAAATTCTGCATTTCTAATAAGTTATTTGGTGATGCTGAGGCCACTGACCCAGGGATCACATTTTGAGTGGCAAGGGCTATGTTTATTAAGGAAAGACTAGAGGCATTTGCCACCCATCAAATATAGTTTCTCCTTCAATTATTTCTAGAGTTGGTTTCATCATAGAAATAAGGAAATTACCTTAATACTTAAGCCATTAAATCCCTCCAGGGTAAACATCATCACTTTCTGTATTGGTTCATTTCCTTCATGGTGGCAAACATTGATGGGATAAGGAATCTAGGATTCAGGAAGAATCTATATTTGCTTAATAAATATTCTATTATGTACAAAGTACTAGTAGTACTTGGGCCACATAGTCTGGAGATCGGAGGCTACTCATTCCTTGCCCGTATCCTTAAACCTAGGCTATTTTTTTTTTTTTTTTGAGACAGAGTCTCACTCTGTCACCAGGTGCCAGGATGGAGTGCAGTGGCACAATCTTGGCTCACTGCAACCTCCGCCTCCTGGGTTCAAGCAATTCTCCTGCCTCAGCCTGCTGAGTAGCTGAATTATAGGCACATGCCACCACGCCCAGCTAATTTTTGTATTTTTAGTAGAGATGGGGTTTCACCATGTTGGCCAGGATGGTCTCGGTCTCTTGACCTTGTGATCCACCTGCCTTGGCCTCCCAAAGCACTGGGATTACAGGCTTGAGCCACCATGCCCGGCTGGGCTAACTATTAATTGGTACGAAACTGGCCCAGTAAGTAAGGTGCTTGCTCTAAGAGCCTCCAACTGACAAGAATCATTTATGACCCTACCTTCAGCTGGAGATAAGACCAAATTTTTTTCTTGAAACAATTGTGCCATTTTGTCTGCTTTTATCATAGTGGTTGCTACATGTTTTTGGGTAACAATGAGCAATATACCTAAAATTTTATGAAATAGCTAGAAATGACTCTTGTCCATGAAATAAATGTTAATTTTTTACTTTGGGGGAATTAAGCACCCAATCTGTCCTCAAGGCAAAATTATAGGGTATTTGTTTATATAAAGATGTGACAAGATGTCATTAGTATTAACTAGTCAAAAATTTAAAGTTTTTTTCCTCTTAATAATGAGCCATACCAGTAAGTTTGACCATGATGGAACTATTCAATGAGCTCCCGAGGGGCATCTTTTCCAGAGTGGTATAAAAGTCCATGGATAGAAGAAAGGCACTGAGGACAGAAGATTTCATATGAAGATTATTTTCAGGGTTGAAAGTTGGGAGTTTCTGAGTGAAAAATTTTCAAAGGGCATCGCAGTTTTCAGACACCTTTTGGAAGAAAACTGATATGGCAGAGATACTCTCTCTCCCTGTGACTACCGGAAACCGTATACGTATATAAATAGTGAGGAAAAAAAGTCAAAAAGTGAGCAAAGTTTATAAGTGGGCACATTTCATGTCATTTATCCCTTTATTTTATCCTTTACATTTTATTCTTGTTTTTGTTAATCCAGCATCATGTTCAGGACCTGACCAACAAGTCAGCAACCATTATTCCCCTCACGTCACTGCCCCTGTCTTTCCTCCTCTGAGCCTACACCTCATTTTTGATGATCTCTCAATAGGACATTATTATACATTTATGTCAAGAGAAATTACTTATTCTCTCTGCTCTAGAAAAACAAACTATCTTACTTTCATGCAGCATTTCTTTTCATAAGACTAGAGTTTTGCTCTTTAAATATTTTCTAATTTCTAAAGACTTTTTCTTAACAATTAAGAGAAAGATCTTCTGAATTATACAGTAAAATCTGTTAAGAATAAAGCAATGGTCACTTCTCATACTCAGTAGAAATCATACTTATTTTCAGAAATGTCTAGGTTTGAGATCTCTGGATTAGTGAGGCTGGAATACTCTATAATAAGGTTATATTATATATGAAAAGGAGAAATATTCTAAATGTAAAAGTATGCTATCTTAAAAATGTTACTAATTTAGGCCTAAGACTTCTAAGTCCTCATTTAGCAGCCTAGTTGTCTAAAAGCATATCTCCCGAAGTGATGCTTGCTAAAAGTGATGCTTACAACCAAATTTCCTAAATTATGGTCTTCATAAGACCAATTACAGGAATTAGTAAATATTAATTTTAGAATAAAAATTTTTAATCATTTAAATTCAAAAAGCACAAATCCAAACAAAGTTTAACTGATGTTTTACTGCAGGGCTTCCTCAGCTTTTACAGATTCATATGAGAGACTGGCTAGATGCTGACTAATTCCATTTTCTATTCCTAGACACATAGGATTACTACATTTACCAGCTACTCTGTTTTAGATTGGGGCCATGTGACTGATTCTGTCCCATAGAGTTTGGGCAGAGTGAGATGTGCCATTTTCAGGCCTGACCATCAAATATGCCACCTCATTAACTTTTCACTCTTCAGTCCTTGGGAAGCTGAATTCAGAGCATCCCTTAGAGAACTCCAAGGAAGCTCTAGAGATGAAGGTATCAGAAAACGAAAGAAGCTACATCTTTCAATCACCACATAGAAGACCACTTATTATAACCCAAGCAAAATCTTGCTTGTGTTAAGCCACAAATAAGTTAGGGATGCTTGTTACAGCAGATGGCTTCACTCACCCTAACTGGTACATGTGCTTAGCACTTTGTGAATCTCCAAGGAGTGGATGAGTAAATAGCATTTTGTAATTTCCAGTGACTTTTCTTTCATGCAAAAGTTTGAGATATTACTTCTCCACTAGTTTAGTCCCATCTTGAATGCCATTCACAGGCCTTCTTCTATAATTACATTTCTGAATCAGGCTTGCTCAATGTAATTACACAGCAGAAGAGAAAGGTAGAATAGTCCCTCAAAGAAATGTGACAGAAGGGGAAGTTGAAAAGATTAAGGAAATGAGAAAACATGATCTGTCCCTGTTATGAGCAGGTCACATCGGAAATGTGAAAATGACTGTGGCTGCCTCTAAGAACAGACTGGTCCCTGGCTGACAGACAACAAGCAAATGGGAACCTCTGTCTTGTAACTGCAAGGCACTCAATTCAGACAACCTATGAATGATCCTGGAGGTGGATTCTTCCCCAGAGCCTCCAGAAAGGACCGCAGCCCCGGCAAAACCTTGATTTTTCCCTTTTGGAACTCTAAAAAGAAGACCAAGCTAAGCCATGCTGCATCTGAAATGGGGGACTTGGTTCTCCACATGATCACCTCTGACACCATAGAGAACATGGCTTAATTACTTCTGTATGATGGTAAAAATCCTGACTCCACTTTAGGCCTCCTCTGACACCCCCTGCAGCGGGAGGAGGGGTGCCTCCTGATAGCCAGGTGAGGACGGAAGCTGTGTTTACACAATGAAGAGAAAAGTCTTGAGAGAAAAATAGGTGAACAGTTTCAGAGCAGGAGTGATTGGTTGTTACAGTTCTTCAGAAGACCACAGGACTCCAGTTACCAAGGGATTAGCATTAGCTAGGAAAAGGCTTCTATCCTGAAGACAAAATTGCAGAGCAGGGAGGAAGGCTGAGCAGAGAAACCTGTTTTTAGTAGCAGAGAGTCCAATCAGTAGAGCGCTCCTGCAATGGTTTGGGGATTTTCTCAGGAGGTTAGAGGCACAGTAATTTCCTAATAGTAAAGAGACACTGTTATGCGTTTTTAGGATTGCCAAAGATAGTCACAGAGAACAAGTATAGTTAAGGACTGATTCTTTGATCAATAATTTTAATAAATTAACGTAACAACGTTTTAAATAGTTATTTCTTTTGATCATTCACATTACCCATGGTAAAACAACAACAACAAAACAGTGCAGAGCTGGGGACAGTGTGTGTGCCTGACGTACTTAACCGTGCTGACATATGCAGTTTGGAAATGTATACAGTATTGCTCTCTTGCTCAGTCCAGGCAGTGGGAATTAGGAGAAACCATTCCTGTGCTGATAGGTGACAGTAGCATCAAAGTAGAGAGAGAGAAAGAGAAAAGAGATTGTTCAGTTAAGTATGATTAGAAGGATTTACTACGATTTTGCTTCTCACTGTACCAAAGCCTTCCTCCTTTGAAGATAAGCAAAGGAGCACGGGAATCAAGCAACATTGGTAAATAGATTTAAGAGATAAATGCTGAAGTTAGAAAATAATCCCGAATAAATACACATCTATTTTCATTGCCTAAAACTGCATAACAAATTTCCACAAAGTTAGAGGCTTAAAATGATACTCATTAGTTTATAGTTCTAAAGAAAATCCAATACAATATGACTGGGCTTTCTGCTAATGGTTGAAATTGGCTGGGCTGAGTTCTCACATGGAGGTTCTACAGGAAAACCTGATTCCAAGCTGATTCTTGTCTGCAGAATTCAGATGAATCAGGCTGAAGGACTGAGGTCCCCCTTTCCTTGCTGACTGTTAGGTGGGGCAATGCTCACTTCCTAGAGTCAGCCCCAGTCCTAGCAAATTCCAACTTCCTTTAGTAAGGCCCATCCAGATAATCTCCCTTTATTAAAGTCAGCTGTGCCATGTAACGCTCTAATCAAGAAAGAAAAATCCACCAAATTAACAGTGCTAGAGATTGTGAAGATTGTGTACACAGAGAAAGGGGGGATGTGGAAGCTATTTTTAGAATTCTATCTACCACAACATCCCATGAGACTTCAGTTGAAAAATAAAAGTTCAGATACTCATACACATCTGTATACATACATCAAAGTGAAATTAGTTGTCCTTTTTGATTTTTAAAAATTTCATTTCTGAATCTCAAAAAGTAATCTTCATACTAGAAATGATTTTGTAGCACAAGATTTGTAGCTGAGTATTATGATGATTCCATAAATAAAAATGATAAACTATCAGAGGACAAAAAGGCTGCATGGACATGAGATCTCAAATAATAATTTCATTGCTAAGGCTAACATCACTCTTCTTTCAGCTGAAAATTTCTCACCTAAGCAGGTTCTCTACATGGATTATGGTAGTTTTAAACATTAAACTATAAGTTTGCAAGACTATTTGTGAGGGTAATTATATTAAAAATATTCAGAAACTGAAATCTCTTCCTGTTTTTCTAGAAAAAAAGCATTTTTGGAGTTGAAAAAACTGTTCTATTATCGGGAATGCTAGTGTATTGGGTAAAGAGAACCTATTACTTCCCAAAAAATACAAACTTGTAATTGAGAGGACACTAAAAGTCAGTGCTTTTAAAATCGTGACTATCATTAACAGTTAGTCTAAATGCAAGGATAAACCAATGTGAAACTGCCTTTGCAAAGTTGTAACAGTGTGAGAAACCTAACATAGCTGACTCCATCTTGCTTGTAATCCCACAAGCAAAATGGCTATGCTCATCCTTGCACACAGGCCAAGCTAACTATGGGAGAAATTTAACTTTTAAAAAAAAGATGATAGCAGCCCTTCCAAAAACTAACACCCTCCTCACTCAGGAACCAAAACAGCCTGTATGGCATTAACAAAAGGCCATAAGGCTGGAATTGTTGCAAAGGCCTGAATTTATATAATATCTAGACATAGTTAAATAGTAACCAGTCTGTGTCTCCTAATATGCTTATTGCTCAGGAGTCATGTAGCCAGATGTCACAAGAATAGAAACTTCCCTAATCACCCCTATAAATAACATCACTATTATAAAAAGTTAACACTGGTGTTTCAGATGTTTTTCAGAGTCTGCACTCTGGTGGACCAACTGATGCCAACCTGACTCAGGACCCACACAAAAGAACTGACTCAACTGGTTCTGTGATCCCTACTCAGAAACTGACTGAGTTCATTAAGACAGCTTCAACATCCCTACAATTTCATCCCCAATTGATTAGCAGCTCCTATTCCCTAGCCCCCTGCCCACCAAATTGCTCTTAAAAACCCTGACCTCTGAATTCTTGGGGAGGCAGATTTCAGAATTATATCGTCATCCTTGTGCAGCCTCCCTGTGAATATTAAACTCTTTCTCTGCTTCAACACCTACTTTCCTCAGTGTATTGGCATTTTCTAGGCAGTGGGCAAGAAGAACCCAGTTGGATAATAACAAATGTATTAAGGACCTTCTTATCCATGTATTATTAAAATTCTATCTCTTTTCTAAATTACAGATCAGACAAAGTAAATCATATGGCTACCTTATTTTTAACATTAGAATCTAGCTAGTATTTGTTGTCAAATGTTAAATATATTTTATTAATTTATTTCAGAATTTAGACTGCCTCCAACATACTTTGGGTATTTAAAGGTAGTTTTGTAACTTAACTAAATTTAAAAGTTTTTTTAATGATAATGTAGTATAAGGTCATAAAGAAAATAAAATATTATAATAAAAATATTGCATAATCATATATATTTCTTCATCAGTAAAAATCATCAAAATAATTCTGCATATAAAATATAGAATTTTTGCTGTTTACTCAGATTCTATTTTAAAAATCAGATAATCAGCATACATAAGCATTAAATTTAAAAAGAATATATTTATAGCAGGAGAAAAAGGTTGATTAAAACCAGGAAAACAGTGTATGAATCAATTCAAGATTATGAGGATTGGCTGCAAGGTTGTTTTGATTTCAGGATGAACTTTAAAAACAAGACTTTATCTCAGTTGCCATGGAAAGTCAGTTTTTCTGTGCTGACATTGGTTTGCAATCTATGTGTCTTTCTGATTAACATTCTCTCTGCTAATATAAAAGAAGTCCAAAAAATTAACTTTTTGGAATGAGAAAGAAAACTATTATTAGATGTCTCTAAATTGACTAGGATGAATTATACTTATTTTCTTCTCCAGGAATAAAACTTAGCCCAATCAACTGGCTGCCAGCTCCCAACTTTTCAGTCTGTTTCAGTTATTTTTGCTGCACAAAAAGCCATCCCAAAGCCCAATCATGTACAAAATAAACCATTTTATTATTCTCATGTTTTGTGTGGGTCAGACAGCATATGGTGGCCATGACTTGTCTCTTCACAATGTCTGGGGACTCAGCTGGGAAAACATAAATGACAGAGAATGACTCATACCCTTATGGGAGGGAATCATCTGGAAGCTTCTTGGTTTCCTTACCTGCAAAATGAAGCAGCTGAACACAAATAAACTATGAATTGCCCTCCAACACTGAAAGTTTTTATTGAAGTTTGTTTCTCCCCTATTGTCTGCTTTTTTGTTGTTATTATTGTTTGCTTCTTCCTTACTGTTTTTATACAGCTTTAGATATGGAAAGCTGGTAAGTTGAAACCGTATTTTGAAATGAGTTCACCAACAGAAATGATGGTAGATGAAGATAGTTTCCAAGCTATCCTTATTTAATCCAGCTATATGGTATTACATTTCAGCTATTTTATGAGTTTGTTGGTTTGTTCTGGTTCTTCCTTTTGGGGTAGAACATGAAGGGGCATTGATGGATTAAATTGGGAATTTAGCCACAATTAGTAAGATGTGTTTTTGACTAAATGTGCTTCAACACAAAAATTGGGACACATGAAACATGCAGTCCAGCTTCACAATCCCCAGACATATCTGCAGTGAAATTAGAAATCAGATAAATTGCATTTTTCTCTTGAAACAAGCAGAAAATGCTGGCTAACCAGTCAAAAGAAATCCTCATCCAAAAAGCCTTATTAGAAGCCGAGCCCAAAGAAAGATAATTTTTTATCTCCAATAAATATTCTCCACCTCTGGCATGGCTGCTATTTATGGGCAACCTGGCAAGCATGTGAACCTTTGGAAAATTAAGACTGACCTGTCACTCATCACCACTGCAAACCGCCACTGAACAACTACATGGACTTCCCTGCATATAATTATGACAGTCCAGTTGCTGCCAAGTATCTTTAGAGTCTGAAATACCAGTTAAAAATCACAATTGTGGGCCTGGCGTGGTGGCTCACACCTGTAATCCCAGCACTTTGGGAGGCTGAGGTGGATGGATCACAAGGTCAGGAGTTTAAGACCAGACTGGCCAAGATGGTGAAACCCCATCTCCACTAAAAATACCAGAAAAAAAAAATTAGCCAGGCGTGGTGGTGGGCATCTGTAATCACAGCTACTCAGGAGGCTGAGGCAGAGAATTGCTTGAATCTGGGAGGCAGAGGTTACAGTAAGCCAAGATCACGCTGCTGTACTCCAGCCTAGATGACAGAGCAAGACTCTGTCTCAACAAAAAAAAAAAGGAAGAAAGAAAGAAAGAAAGAAATCACAATTGTGCCTTAAAATTTCAGTTTCTGGAAAGAAGTGGTAGTAGTAGATGAAATGATGGTATATTTAAAGTTAATAAACCTATTCATGTATCTTCATTGCACTTATAACCATAGACAGGGAGGCTGAATGGTATAAGACTAAACAAAATAAATCCTCTTGACTTCCACAAACAAAATAGGAAATGTGGTAACTTTGCAGCAGGAAGCCAAACAAGAGGCAGCCACAATTCTATTCACAATCTAAGGTAAGGGAGCCTTGGCTATCAGAGTTAAGAACTAATTTCTCAGGAAGTGGCATGAGGTGCTGTCTACCTTGGACTTGACCATATGCCTAGAACCTAGCACAGTGCCTGGTACCCAAAGGGTGCTCAATACATTTTTGTTGAATTGGGTGGAATTAAAAGGCAATTAAATGTATGGCAATCACAGACACAGGAGAACTGAATTCTAATCCTAGCTATGCCTACGTTTTTGAGGCTTTTTGTTAGTTTATCTATAAAATCATAAATGTGGAGTGGGGCTTTCCAGTGTATCTTTTAGTGCTCACTCATCTGACTCTGTGGTTGCTATGTCCTTGAATTTCGGTTGAAACTGAGTAAAATCAAAGTACTGAGGATGATCCTCAATCCAAACACTCAAATTTCAAAAATTTAAGACAAACTAAGCTTGAGTCATGTGGGAGGAATGACTACCGTGAGACTCTGTCACCATTCCCCAACGCACACACTTGTACAACCCTAACCCGCAAACTGGGTAAACCCAAAGGCCTTCCCTCTCTAGAGAAAGACACCAATGCCCTCCTTGCTGTCTTCAAAAGAAAACTGTGAGGTATATTTTTAGTATTTCTTAAAATTCCTCCTTATAAAGGTAAATTTTTGCCAACACCATGAGAAACCCTGGGAGAAATCATCTAACCATCCAGCAGAACAGAGCCAGTTTTTCTAGGCAAGCATAACTCTTAATTGTTCCCACTTTTCGTATGAAATATTTCCTTGTTCACCATTAATCTATAATTCATGCTTTTACCTCCACATTAATATTAAAGTATAAGATAATTAATACAAAGAATCCTGTTATTATAATGTAAAATCTGTGTATCAGTATCTGACCTGTTTCTTGAATAGCAATTGCATATATAATTTTTGAAATAAAATTACAGTGCAATGAAAACCACTGATGCATACTGAGTGTGTGGGCAATGCTGTGTTAATGAATAAGAGAGTCAGACAATTTTCTATACATCAAAATGTACATCATCCTTCATATATTGTGAAGTTGCCACTGCAATGTGCCTACCCAATGGAAAGTATGTTGTCCCACCCTCTTACAAATCAGGTGGCCATTTGAGCTGCTCTTATGTATGAAATATGAGTCCAAGTGCCATGTGTCACTCTTGGACAAGAGCTTCTAAGAAGCAAGTTGCCTTCTCTGCCCTCTCTTCCCCTCTTTGTCAGATAAATGCACAGGACACCGAGGGTTTAGAAATTATTGGTCCAAGCCGGGCGCGGTGGCTCAAGCCTGTAATCCCAGCACTTTGGGAGGCCGAGGCAGGTGGATCACGAGGTCGAGAGATCGAGACCATCCTGGTCAACATGGTGAAACCCCGTCTCTACTAAAAATACAAAAAATTAGCTGGGCGTGGTGGCGCATGCCTGTAATCCCAGCTACTCAGGAGGCTGAGGCAGGAGAATTGCCTGAGCCCAGGAGGCGGAGGTTGCAGTGAGCCGAGATCGCGCCATTGCACTCCAGCCTGGGTAACAAGAGCGAAACTCCGTCTCAAAAAAAAAAAAAAAAAGAAATTATTGGTCCACAATATGAAAGAAATCTGGGTCTCTGAGTCACTGTAGGGAGACAAGCTAACTAGGAGCATTTACACTACTGATTTGTTACACAATGAGATTCAACATCTATTATGCTTAGTCCTTGAAATCCTAAAGCTTATTTGTAACAGCAGCTGGTATTACCCTAACTAATAGACTAAAAAAAGTGAATAAAATTGCCTAGTCTCAATTTCCTCTCCAGTGATGTAGAGACAATAGAGTCCACTTCAGAGTGCTGTTGTGAGAGTAAATGAGAAAACATATGCATAAGCAGTCAGTCTGGCTCTTGGTGTTCTACAGGTGCTCATTAAATAATGAATACAGTGTCACTTGTGCCTTAATTTTCCACCACTCAAACCATCTAGGTGTAATAGTAATCCTTCAAAAATGATCATAATTAACTTTGTAAAATAATAATAATATTTAATTACTGTTATTGATCCCTTTCTTTTTGGACATTAGGGGAAAATGTTAATTTAAGACAGCAGACCACCATTCACATGCCCTCCCCGCCATACACACACAAACATGAACACACAAACAACAAAAGCATACGACCTTCCTTTCCAGCCAATAGTGTTTGCCACTGCAACAGATCTTATTTGAAAGTAAGAGTGGAAAGACTAGGAAAAATAAATAACAGAACGCTCACACCTAATAACTCTTATTATCAGTTTCCCTCTCATTATTGCCACTCAAAGACATGTCAGCCTAAGTCTTCAGACTAAAACACATACACCAGCAAAAAAACACACAAAAAAATAAAATTGCACACCACCACCAACAGCTAAGGATTGTTTCCTTGTTTTGATCTTGATTGCTATAACTGCACCCATCTGTCTCAGCAGCTTCAATCAAGATAATGAATTTTGTGGAAAAATTGTTAAAATACAAATTCCTACACTATTTTGAGAGAATGTATACCCATGAAGAGTACTTATGAATTTTAAACTTATGCTGCTTATAAATTTTTCTTGCACCATATGACCATTAGGGTTTACATAATTCCATTTTTAAATTGTTTTTAAAAAGTCCATGTTGAACCCAGACAATACAGTCTCATAGATTAGCTGAAATACTGGCCATTGTCTTGTCAGTTCTTTCCTCAGTTTACACCATACCTGGAAGTCAGCTGTCCCCCTGCAGAACTGGGTCATCCTCATAGGTATAATGAATTTGTCTGCTGTGCTCAAGTCCCAAACATGTTTGGTCAGTCAAACTAAAAAGGAAAGACAGTCTATAAATTACACACAAGGCTGATGCTTATGAGGCATTTTAGTTTTTTTAAATTATGTGCTATTTTAATCTTGACTATGATATAAATAATATTAAATAATTTAGAAAGTAAAAAGAAGAAAATTTCCCATTTCAATATTCAAAACCTACTACTGTTAGCAGGTTTGAATTATTCCTATGCATATTTTGTCCAGACTGTGTGCCACTTTTTACCCTGTGACAAATACTTTAAAGTCATAAGTAGGCATTCTCCAAAGATCACTTTAGCAGATGGTTTACAATTATTAGAAGAGTAAGTAATGTACTTTCCAGAGCCATGCTGTGTGCCACTAGCAGAACTGGTATCATAGAGCTTATGCTGTGTGGTTGAGGATTTTTCTTTTAAAATAGATAGAGATAGATAGATGATAGATAGATAGACAGACAGACAGACAGACAGACAGACAGACAGACAGATAGATAGATAGATAGATAGATAGATAGATAGATAGATAGATAAAACCCTTGCAATAAAGATGGTATATGTTCGGGCCCAGGAGCATGATGAATAAGGTAAATTTCTCAGGCTTTTTCCCCCATGGAGAACTACCTGATACAGTACCCTGTGGATTTGCTGAAAAAACACATGTTTATATTCTCTCCCCAGACATCTTCCAAATCTTTGTGTGCGTAAGAAAATTTCCCAGCACAATGCTGCTTGTTTTCAGGTTCTGTGCTGATAAACAAAAGAAAATGATAGCTGAAACAATCATAAATGCCAGAGAAGGAGAAAAATTTTTGTTCCAAAGTCTCAACTATGGTAGCTGATATCTCTGAAGGAACAGAAAGAGAATTCTTGGGAGTAGAAACTTAGGCACTTTCTGGATCACATGGCAAGTCATTTATAACTAGGAGCATTTGACTGAAAACCACTTAAAAATATGTAAAATAAAAAGTATTAAAATTGAATCTTGAGTGATTATATTATATAAGATTAATGAAATAATTGGTACAGAGAAGTTATAAATTGAAGACCCCATATATATTAGTTTCCTGGGATGGCTGCAATAAAGTACCACAAACTGGGTGACTTAAACAACAGCAATGTACTGTCTCAGTTCTGGAGGCTGGGAATCAGCATGTCAGCTGGGTTGGTTCTTTCTGAGGGCTTTGAGGGAGAATCTGTTCCAGAGCTCTCTCCCAGCTCTTGTGAACCTCAAGTTGGCTTCTAGATGTCATTCTCCCTGTGCCTTCATGTCCTCTCTGTGTATCTGTCTCTGTGTCTAAATTCTCCCTCTCTTTAAAGGTCATAATCACATTGGATTAGGGCTCACTCACTCTAATGACTTCATCTTAACTTGACTTTCTGCAAAGACCCGATTTCCAAATAAGGTCACATTCACAGACCCTGGGGGGTTAGGACCATTTTTACCCCCTTTAAGAATCAGTAAAATAAAATACATGCCCATGGCATTTTAAAACCTGTTTTAAAATACTGTACTATATAACACAACTAGCACACTGTCCATATCAGGTTTTTTACAATAATAACCAAAACCAACAAAAAGCCCCCAAACGAACTTTAGGGGTAATAACCTAAGACATTTTCTGCTATTTTTATGTATCAGTTTCACCATCTATAAGACATGTTTACTGACAATTATTAACTCAGAAAATTACAAGTATAACATAATAAAAGAGGTTTTTCTTTCCCTTTAGTTAGTAAGCTGAATTTTTAGATTTTCTCTTTTTTTATGGATCAACTGGCAGCAATTTCTATAAACAGCTTTTTAAAATTCAGGGTCTATCTGCTGTCTTTATCTCAGCAATTATTTTACTAACACAAAGAAGTGAATTGCCAAGTGGTTTTAATTCTATTCTTGGATCTGGATGAACAGCATTTTTAGTTTGGCTCAGGACACACAATATTGAAATGGGGCAGTCAATGTCACCAGTGCTCTAGAGATCTCAGACAACACCTATTACGCCTTCTTTATTTTGTAGACCACTTGAACCTGCCATAAGAGCCTAACCCCCACTAGAACACCAGGATTTGGAACAGTCCTGAGATCTTTCTTCTACAAGACATGGAAAGCACATTTCAGCTGGGAGCAATGAACTGAAATTTTTTGATATCATTTACTCTGCCTAAAATCTAGAGCTTAATACACCCTTCTGAGTTTATGTCAGAATAGCCTGTCAGACCCAAGGCAAAGTACTAGTTTAGGATTTGCTATTATAAAGGTTCTGTGTTTTTTTAAAAACAACATGTCTGAATGAACTTGCATCTTTGAAAGCTGGAATTATCTCAATTTTTTCGTGAGCTGTAAGTTGTCAGAGAAAAATCACAAATCATTTTTTGATGGGCTTGACAATTCTATTATTATTTTCTATGGGTTTTTGCTGTTACTATGGTATGATACAGGTGCAGATACACATAGATATTTATGTGCATACATGCCTCAACCAAGAAGAGGAAAAGATGGGATGGAAGGGAAGGGGAAGTGTGGTGAGTAAAATTCTGAGAAGGTGATCAAAATACCCAGACTGGTGCATACTCCTGTGTAATCCCTTCTCCCGGAGTATGGGCAGGATCCATGAGTGTGAAAGGATATCATTTTCATAATACAGTTACTTTATAAGGCAAAAGTGAAGACAATTTTGCAGAAGTAAATGAAATCCCTAACTGCTGACTTTGACCAAACCAAAGGGAAGATTATTCTGGATGCCCTGGCCTCCATATTTGAAGTACAAGAGAGATTCTCCTGCCAGCTTTGAAGGAGCAACTGTTCTGTTGTACAGAGGGTCTATGATGGGAAATGAAGAGTGGCTGTTAAGAGCTAAAAATGACCTCCAGCCAACTGCCAGCAAGAAACGGGAGCCATCAGTTCAACAAATGTGAGGAAAGGAATTCTGCCAGCAACTTAAGAGCATAGAGAAAGACACTGGGCCCCAGATCACACTGACCCCCATGCCAACACCTTGATTTTGACTTGGAAAACCCTGAGCTGAGAATTCAACTAATCTGTGGCTGTGGTTTCCTGATCCCTGGAAACTGAAATAATAAACGTATGAATTCCAATTTGTCCATTGCTGCGTAAACTAGAGATTTATGCAGCAATGGACAGGGAATACAGAAAGTCTTAGAGGAGAAAGATCCTGGAGAAGAATGGAAGGAAAGTTCATTCAACAGATGAGGTTCACCTTTCTCATCCACTCTGCTTTAAGATTTCCCATTGTTTGGCAAACAATATAGCCTAGGCCAGGAGGAATACACCTCGGTATCTGGAAATACGTTAGTATCTCTCTCCTTTTGTCTCCATGGCATTTTTTTACAATTATGAATGTTACTATGACAACATCACAAGATTCCAAATGATTTTTCTAATTCATTGAAATGGTGCATTAAGGCAGGTAGTGAGCAAGGCTTAGCCTCAGTGAGTGCTCCAGTCACTCGCTGCAATAAATCTGCTTCCATTGCTCCACCTGCTACCTAAACACCTGCTGATAAAAACTTCACAATAGATGGAATAGTTTTTACATGCATAAAAGAATTATATCTCCCATGAGAAGTACAAATGGCCATGTTACAGCTAATTACAATCACTGAAATAATTCTTCTTTAAGCTATCTTAAAACTAAACTCCAGCAAAACACTTTTAATTTTCTTTAATTAACCATCAATACAGCAACAAGTAAAAGTCACTCAGGTATTTAGTCTTTAGCTAATTGTTCCCATTACAAAACGGAGCACTTCTGTTAGGAGACTTATTTTAGCAAAACTAAAAATTTGACAGTATCTAAAGGTTTTAAAAAGTTAAGCAGAGCTCCCAAACAAGTGAGGTGTCATTTTGACAGACATTTGATCACAATTTAATAAGGACTTGAGCCTTAAAATATTTCTAGTCACTCAATTAAAAAGGAAGAACAATGCAGTAAAACCTCTGAGAGGCTTCTTACAACCTCTGAGTGCACATGTCATGACTTCTGGGAAAGCCACACATATCCCCAGACCCAGAGGCTGAATTGCAATCAGTGTAAGTCAGAAGTTCTCAGTCTTTATCTCTCAACTGCATATCTTGGAAAGCTCATTAAAAGCAGTTTGCAAAGCCCAGCTCCAGGAGTTTCTGACCCAATAGGCTTGAGATGGAACCATGAACACATGCATGTTTAACAAGTTCCTGGGTGACACGGATGCCACTGGCTCCGACACTCAAATCTGAGGACCATTCTAACTGTGTTTCCACCCAGCGAGTAATTCATTTAAATGGTGGCCTCTGATAACTCTGAGCTTTAGGTGAGAAAACAAATCTGCTGATGGCTTTGGAAAGATTTTCCATGATGAGAACCGAGACACACAGTAGACTTCCTCTCTTTCTTGCTTCTGAACTTTGTTGACTTCCGTGGATGCCTAGAATTTGGATGTTTATCTATGGAAGAGTCAGGTTAAAAGAACAACCCAACAGCAGGTTGGAGAGGTAGAAAGATCCCAGATCATGAAGCTGTTTAACTTCCGAGCTGGCCGTCCCTACAGCACTCTACCTCTGAACTTATTCATGGTAGATTGTACATGATGTGTTAGCTTTATGCCACTGTTGGTTCAGTTTCCTGTTACTTAGAGTCTAAAGCTCCATAACAGAATCATCAAAAATTGAAATAATCTATTTGTCATTGAAGAGTTTGTATTAAATAAAAATAAATCATCATTAATTATAATTGTTTATTATATGCCTTAAATATTATTCATGTCCTGGGTCCTACTGCCTTAGATATTTAAATAAGCAGTCTCCTGTTGTGAAAACTGATCAAATACTATTTTGATGAATTATGAGAATTGAAGAAAAGAGTAGAACAAAATGAAATTAATAAAATGTAAAATAAAACTTAGAAATATATTTCAAAATATGAGTATTCCAGACTTATTTCTAAGTATATGCATTACTGTCACTAGTGGGGAGGTTCAAAATAAATTAAAATTAAAATTAAGGAATGTGGCATTTGGCTTGTAAAGAGTTTTTTATGTCATTTTATTTTTTTCAAGGTTAATTAACTGTTTTATTCAGGTTATTCCTGGGCGTCAGGCAGCCTATTTTGCAGGAGAAGATTTAGCACCTGCCTGTCTGCCTGCCCTGCCCTCTCCAGAGCCTATCCTGCTGATGGAACAGCAGAACTCATCCTTTATGTCACAGTGCCTCTGAGCTTTAGGGTTCGAGTCCATGGTGTTTTTACCAAACACAAAAAGGAAAAGAAAGAATTTCTTAGGTGGAAATCTAAAAACATATATATACTAGGTCTCTTAATAGAAGATTACAAAACTTTGAAAAAAGAAATCAAAGAAGATCTAAATAAACGTAAAGATACTTAATGTTCATGAAAGGGAAGACTCAGTATTGTCAAGATGTCAATTATTTCCAAGTTGATATATGGATTCAACACAACCCTCATCAAAAGTCCAGAAAGTTATTTTATAGACATTGACAAATGGATTTTAAAGCTTATATGGAAATCAGAAGAACTAGAATGACCAACACCATAGTTAAAATGAAAAAAGTTATACTCACACTACTCAATTTCAAACCTCACTATAAAGCTACAATAATCAAGACAACATGATATTGGCAAAAGAATAGATACATAGATCAATTTTTAAAATAAAGAGCCCTGCAATGAACATACACATGAATGTATCTTTGCAATAGAATGATATATATTCCTTTGGGTATATACCCAGTAATGGGATTGCTGGGTCAAATGGTCTTTCTTGTTCTAGATATTTGAGGAATCATCACACTATCTTCCACAATTGTTGAACTCATTTACATTCCCAAAAACAGTGTAAAAGAATTCCTATTTTTCCACAACCTCAACAGTAGCCATTGTTTCTTGACTTAAGCCATTATCCTCAGCAAACTAATGAAGGAGCCAAACACATGTTCTCACTTATAAGTGGGAACTGAACAGTGAGAACACATGGACATGGGGAGGGGAACAACACACACTGAGACCTGTTGGGGAATGGGTTGGAAGGAGGGAGAGCATTAGAAAAAATAGCTAATGCATGCTGGGCTTAATACGTAGGTAATGGGTTGCTAGGTGCAGCAAACCACCATGGCACCCATTTACCTATATAACAAACTTGCACATCCTGCACATGTACCCCAGAACTAACATTAATTTTTTAAAGCCCAAATAAAGGATCACACAAATATATTTGGCAGAACTTGAACAAATGAACAAAGGCAATTCAGTGTTAAAAAAAAAAAAGTATACTTTTCAACAAATGTTATTGGAACTACTGGAAATCCTTATACAAATAATGAACCTAGAAAAAGAAAGACTTGCAAGTTTTACAAAAATTAACTCAAAATGGACCACAGACCTGAATGTAAAGTGCAAAACTTTAAAACTTTTTGAAGAAAACGCAGGAGAAAATTCTGTGGGACCTAAGTTTTATGAAGAGTTTATAAATACAAATCCCAAAATATAATTCATGAAAGAAAAAATTGATTAGTTGAATTTTATTAAAATTTAAAACTTCTAATCTGCAAAAGACACTCTTAACAGGCTGGAATGGCCAAGCTATAAACTGGGAAACAAAAATTGCAAAATATATCTGTAACAAAACATCCAAAATATGTAAAGAACTCTCAAAACTCCACAATAAGAAAACCAACAACCCAATCAAATAATGGGCAAAGGATTTGAACAGACACCTCACCAAAGAAGAAACACAGGTAGTAAACAAGTGTACAAAAAGATGCTCAACATTATTTGTAATTAGGAAATTAAAAATTAAAACAAAAAGGAGATGCCATTAACTAAACACAACTGATTATTATGGCTAGTTTTTTTTTTTTTAAATAACACCAATTGCTCATAAGAATGTAGGGAAACAGGAACTCTTATTTATTTCCTCTGGGAATTCAAAATGGTATTTTGGAAGACAGTTTGACAGTTTTTTACAAAGCTAAAAATAGTATTCACATATGATCTAGTAATTGCACTCCGAGGTTTTTACCCAAATGAATCAAAAGCTTATGTCCACATGAAAACCTGCCCATACATGTTTATAACAACTTTATTCGTGATCACAAAACTGAATCAAACAAAATGTACTCTAATAGATGAATGAATAAACTCTGATACATCTATATAATGAAGTATTATTTGGTATGACAAAGATAAATCTTAAACGAATATTGCTAAGTGAAATAATTGAGTCTGAAAAGTCTACATACCACTGTGTGATTCCAATTACATGACATTCTGGAAAAGGTAAAACTGTAGAGATTTTCAGAGATTTGAAAGGATAGGGGAGAGATGAATGGGTGAGCAGAGGAAAATGTTTTAGGGTGGTGAAATGGGTTACTATCATACTACAATGCATTCATGGCACTACACATTTGTCAAGATCCATAGACTTTAACAGTGCAAAGTGTGAACCTTAGTTTTTGCAAATTTTAAAACATCTTTTAGAAAGTAGGGTATATCAGGATGGAATAAAGAATGAGACAAAATAATCTAACTCTATCAAAAATACATAAAACTACTTTATTGATTGAGGTGAGTTCAAAACGTGCTGACCTAAGTAGCATCAGAAAAGAGTGAAGTCTGTAAAACTTAAAGACAAAAGAAACTGCACATAAACATCACACTCTAATTGATAAAGCTTTTGTCCCATGGCAGGAAACAGATTCATAACACTAATAATGCTGCACATTTTTACTGTAATTGAAAAATTAAGCACATGGATTGCAGATGAGACCCAGGTTTCTCACCGTTGAAGTGGAAATTTACAGACCAGAGGAAGAGGCTACAGTGATCCATATGGCAATAAACTAGAGTCAGAGACATTAGCCTAAACTCATGTTTAGCTTAATCAAGGTACATATTGTTACACGTGGAAATCCTTATAGAGATGTGTGTATAAATGGGCTAACATACATATATTTCCTTGTTCTGTTCAGCTAGGAAGGCCTAGAAGAAAGACACCCCAAGCAGCAATGAGCACATCTAATGCCATTCTCCAATGAAAGGAACCAGGGATCCTTAGGAAAAATAGCTGATTCAACTACTAGGATAGAAATATACAAGATGAGCCCGAATCATCTTATAGTGCTGGAAAGTAGGGAAGTGCTAAGTATATATATATACATGCACACTGCACACACACACACACACACACACACACACACACACACAAAATGACCAAAGCCAAAACAATTTGAGCAACAAAACAAAATAGTATTAGTTTATAATCCAAAGCATAAAGTAAATGTCCATGAGAAACCTCAGAAACACTAACTCCAATTAGATGATTCAAGTTAATATCAACAGTGGTAAGTGATGTTGAGAGTATGCACTGTTGATATCAAGTGCTAAAAAATTACACTTTACCTGTATTATCTTCTCCAAAAAACCACATAACCCAAGTCTAATTATAAGAAAAACTTTAAACAAATCCCAACAATTAATAATGTAGATTATAACAAGTACAACAATGGAACATTCTGCAACATAACTGGCCCATACTCCTCAAAACTTTCAAAGTTATTGATATGGTTAGGTTTTGTGTCCCCACCCAAATCTCATCTTGAATTGTAATCCCCACAATCTCCAAGTGTCAAGGGACAGATGTCCCAGTTGCATCATGGGGGTGGTTTCCCATGCTATTCTCATGATAATGAGTGAGTTCTCACAAGATATGATGGTTTTATAAGGAACTCCTTCCCCTTCGCGTGGCACTTCTCCTTTCTGTCGCCTTGTGAAGAAGGTGCCTTGCTTCCCCTTTGCCTTCTGCCATGATTGTATGTTTCCTGATGCCTCTCCGGCCACGCTGAACTGTGACTCAATTAGACTTCTTTCCTTTATAAATTGCCCAGTCCTGGGCAGTTCTTTATAGCCATATGAAAACAGACTAAAAGAGTTATCAAGAGCAAGTCAAGTCTTGGAAACTTTCTCAGCCAAGAAAAACTTAAGGAGACATTATAACTAAATGTAACTTATCTTGGGAGGAATTCTGGAATGGAAAATGGGTATGATGGTAAACATTAAGAAAATCAGAATAAAGTAGGGCTTTAGTTGATAGTAATATATCAATACTGATTCATTAATTATAAAAATAATTATATACATACTAATATAACATATTAAGAACAAGAGAAACTGGGTGTAAGGTATATGAAAACTCTATAAAACCTTTACTTTTTTTGTAAAACCAAAATTGATCTAAAATTAAAAGTTTATTTTTTAATAGCATTAAAGTTGGTAAAAATGTATTTTAATCTCCATCTTATGCTATTTGATATGGTTTGGGTGTGCCCCCACCCAAATCTTATCTTGAATTCCCACATATGTGGGAGGGGACTGGTGAGATGTAATTGAATCACGGTGGCAAGCCTTTCCTGGGCTGTTCTGGTGATAGTGAATACGTCTTACAAAATCTAATGGTTTTAAAAAGAGGAGTTTCCCTGCAGAAGTTCTCTCTGTTTGCCTGCCACCATCCATGTTAAGACATGACTTGCTCCTCCTTGCCTTCCACTGTGATTGTGAGGCCTCCTCACATGGAACTATAAGTCCAGTAAAACCTCTTTCTTTTGTAAATTGCACAGTCATGGGTATGTCTTTATTAGCAGCATGAAAACAGACTAATACACTGGTCTTTTCAATTGGTTCAGACTCAGGTGTTTCATTTATTCCCACTACTCTGCATCAAACCCCAAAAACAGACTCTGTTGTAGACTCATATCTACAACGGAGTCTGTTTTTATTTTTGGTGCATATGATTGAGAAGAAGGTGCCATTTCTTAGGACTGGCTTCTGAGGTACTACCATTCCAGTGATGTTTCCTAGAGCTCAAGGAAGTGAATATGCCTTTGTGTTGAAACTTAGGACACTATTTGCATTCTTAGTTAGTTAAACCAGGAACAGTAAATCAACGAATTTTAGTGATAAAACTATAAATTAAAGTGGAATATATAAAAAGTCAATATAGAATACAGGAACTTGGGCAGGCATGGTGGTTCATGCCTGTAATCCCAGCACTTTGGGAGGACAAGAGGGTAGATCACTTGAGGTCAGGAGTTCAAGACCAGCCTGGCCAACATGTGAAACTCCCATCTCTACTAAAAATAATAATAGTAATACAAAAATTAGCCAGGTATAGTGGCATGTGCCTGTAATCCCAGCTACTCTGGAGGCTGAGGCAGGAGAATCACTTGAACCTGGAAGAGGTTGCAGTAAGCCAAGATCACACCACTGCACTCCACCCTGGATGAAAGAGCAAGACTCTATCTCAAAAACAAACAAACAAAAGGAATACAGAAACGTGGTTTTTCTGAAACATTTCAGTTCATTTATCACTCTACCATTCTTATGTTCCATTTTGAGGGACTAGATTTTAAAAAGCTGAAATTTTAATCACCAGTCAGTTTTGATACAAATATTTGGGACACTATGGTTTATTCAGTGGGTATCTCAGGCTTTTAAAAGAAATGTTTCAACCAACTTCTATTACCTACCTCACTTTAACATCTGAAATTTCTTGTGGTTCATTAAAGTCAAGTCAATGTGCCTGTGGTACTGCTTTATGAACAATATGAACATGTTCAACTGCAAAAATTTTGTAAGCCACCTGATGCTGAATTTGTGGTTAATGATGTTGGATTTTCTTGAAACAATCAAAGCATGAAAGATATTCCTCAAGCTCAGTGGAGAGAAAATTCTGAAAAATTATCCTAGATATTTTATGCTCTTATTAGGCTTATAACATCCTTTCTTTACACAAGTTCTGTTGTTATTTATGTCTGTCATATCTTTCCTCAACTTGCATGGCTGATTTTTTGGAAGAAAAATAATTCATTAAAAATGCATTTAAATGACATATCCTAAGCTAGAAAATCTACATCATTGTTCTCGCAGATCTGAAGACTAGCACAATTGCTGTTTATTTCTTGCTTTAAAAGACTCTCATTACTATTGACAGCCATGTGTCAGTTAGAACATTTGTTGAGAATCACTGGTAAGAAATCATCTAAACTGTTGACTGAATGCTGATTCATTGTTACTCAGCCATGTACAGAGGGATCACAGCCAACTGATGATTATTCAGCTCTTTAGTTTAGCAAACACCTGAGCACCCACTTCTGTACCATGTGCTCCCACTGTATCAGAGAGCAGAAGTCAGCAACAGTCTTTGCTAAAGGTACAGACAGCAAATATTTCAGGCTTTGTGGGCCATAAAAAATCTGTCACAATTGCTCAACTCAGTGGTATCATAAAAGCAGCTAGAGAAAATATGTAAAACGATGGATGTGGCTGTATTGCAATAAAACCGTATTTTCATCAGGTCTGATTTGGACTGTGAGCTATAGTTTGCCAATTGCTCTCATGGAGCAGGGAGAATGGGACAGAGAACTGAGATGGCAGAAACGGTTCACTCTTTTAAGTCTACAATGTGCTTTGCTTCTTTCTCTGCCTGGAAAACTCCTTTTCATTTTTCCATGCTAGCTCACACATTCTTTTCTTCCATGAAGTTATTCTCAGATTTGCCAGATAGTTTTCTGGATTTTCACTCTACTATAATGACTATTAATTTTCAGATCTGCTCTTCTTGCTAAACAATGGGCTTCTTGGGAAAAAGGCACCTCTGTGACCCAATTTAAGGCATAAGGGTATACATTATGGCCAGCTCCCTTGGAGTTGAGCAACTTGATGATCCTTCTTGGGGACAGAAAAACTATCTCATCTCTGTGTCCTCATTATAGTAGAGTGTCCTTATTTAATGAACAAATAAATATAAGAAAGAAAGTGATAAGAAAAACGAACAATGTGTTCCATGAACTCAGAAGAATTAGAGAATGCCTTCAACTGGAGAAGTGAGAGGAAGGTATGCAGAAGTCTGAGTGAGGATATGAAAAGTAGGAAATAGCATCGGTTTTAGACCCTGTATATAGCAGGCAGCCTCCAGCATGGTGTATAATGATCTTTGCCTGTGGATATTCACACCCTCTGCAATTCCCTCCTCTTGTTTATTGGCTGAATGTAATGACACAATTACTTACTCAGAATGAATAACATAGTATAGATGTAATGAAAGGTCCCTTCCAAGGTTAGATTAAAAAGATACTGTGACTTCTGCTTGGATCACTCTCTCCCTCAATCACTCTGAGAGAAACCAGGTGACATATTATGGGTTGTCTCATGGAAGGGCCTTATGTAAAGGAAATGATGTCTCCAGCCAACCTCCAGCTAGGACCTGAGTCCTTGCAGGAGTCACAGAAGGGAGCTTGGAAGTGGAGCCTCAATGAGTCCAACCTCAAGATGATAGCAGCTCCAGTAGACACCTGGATTGGAACCCTGTGAGAGACCCTGAGCTAGAGACCAACCCTGGGTATCTGACTCACAGAAACTCTGAGATAATAAATGTGTGTTGTCCCACATGTTCTCACTCATAGGTGGGTGTTGAACAATGAGAACACATGGACACATGGAGGGGAGCATCACACACTGGAGTATGTTGGAGGGGGACGGATAACATGAGGAAAAATGCCAGATATAGGTGATGGGGGGATGGAGGCAGCAAACCACATTGCCATGTATGTACCTATGCAACAATCCTGCATGATCTGCCCATGTACCACAGAACCTAAAGTACAAAAAAATAAATAAATAAAAAACAAATGTGTGTTGTCTTAAGCTGCTAAATTTTGAGGTAATTTGCTACACAGCAATAGATAACTAATACATCATGTTAAGTATATTAGATACATTTTCTAATTAAATCCTCACAATAAACTTACAGAGTATACAGGAGTCAATTCTACTGATGCTACGGTTTAGATATGATTTATCTCTGCCAAAACGCATGCTGAAATGTGATCCCCTGTGTGGCAGTGTTGGGAGGTAGGACTCCGTGGAAGGTATTTGGGTCATGGAATGAGTGGATCCCTCATAAATCCTCCTTAGGGGAGTGAGTTCTTACTCTCAGAGGAATGGATTAGTTCCTATGAGAGCAAGGTGTTACAAAGAGTCTGACTTCCTTGGTTTCCCTCTTTTACTTCCTCTCTCGCCACATAATCTCTATGCACATGCCTGCTCCCCTTTCACTTTCTGTCATGAGTTGAAACAGCATGAGGCCCTCACCAGATGCAGCTGCCCAATCTTGGACGTTGCAGCCACCAGAAGTATGAGCAAATAAACGTCTGCTTTTTATAAACTACCCAGACTGAGATATTTCATTTTGGTAACCCGAAATGGATCAAGACCCTTGATAAGGAAAGAAAGTCTCTGGAGACTATAAAGTCTGTCCAAAAATGCCTTGTTAGTAAGTAGCAAACATGGCATTCAAATCTTTGCTTTTTCAGTCACCACAACCATAAGAAGCATGAAATAAGTAAAGAATGAGGCTAAAGAAAGATACTCCTTCTAAAAGCCACCATACAAGGTCTGCTCTATTTCGGCAGACCCTGAAAAAAAACGTCAGTGACTTTGTTCGGTTCACCATACAAGCAAGACCTATAGCATGTCATCATGAAATCAACTTTAAAATTATATATATATATATATATATATATATATATATATATATATATATGTTTAAATCTGCTCAGTAAGGTTATCCTTCTTCCCTGGGGAAAAAAAAAGCTGAGTCTCATAATGTTTTTGGTCAATCTTAATTGATAGAAATGATTACTTTATCCCAGATATAATTTAATTCAATGACTAAGATGATCATATTTAACACGCTGGTCAACCCCTCAACCCTCATTCGGATGTAACGCCTTGCTTCTTTCAGCAGCAGATGGGCTACCGGGTGCCTGCAGGCAGCATGCAACTGACCTTTTTTTCTCTCATGATGAACAGCTGTCTCACTTTCCAGCTGATATTTCTTATCCACCAAGGCTGAAGGGGGTAGCAGTGGGAAGGAAGAACATGGTGGTTGGAAGAATTCATCCTTGTCTAATACTGTTGTCAGAAGGTTTCGTCATTTCTGTACCTAGAAGCTACTTGGAGTTGACCTCTTGCATACTTTCTTCAGAGTCTCCTGTGCCCCTACCCACCCCCACTGCCTGCAGCAACTTTGACTGAACCTGGATCTTGCCTTCAACTAGCGTCTCCTCATCCCCCGTCAGCTTCTATCCCTAGTAATATTCTTCACACAACTTTACTTGGGTCCCTCCACCCTGACATCTGCTCTCTGGAGCGGAATCCCCTTTCAAATCATCCTAGACTAATGTTCCTGCTGAAGGGGCTGTGCACCGGCATTCTAGGGCCAGCCCTTTACTCTGCTCTAACACGCAGCCTCAGCATACCCTCGTGGGAGCCAGGGACCATCCTGCAGTATCCTTCAACTTCGGGGAACATGTAGTGAGCGTTCTGAGTGCCCCCCATTGAAGCACCGCTCTTTAGTCTTGAAGATCCTCCCATTTCTGCTGATTGCCAGAGGGTAGGGCTCACAGCACAGCTCTTTCCAATAAACCCTCAAAATCATCTCCCAACTTCAATCTCCCAACTCATCAAACCATTCGTCATGGGTGGGGAGTTTCAGAGTTATGAAGCTAACTCTCTCTGATATCTCCTTTGAAAATCTGTGGCTAGTCTAGAATATTGCTGAAATTTCAACTTTAGCATCGAATTATAGCACAAGCAGAGTGTTGCTTTAGGGGGATTCATCTCATGCATGTGGGTGAAATTGAAGCTGGAAGGCACTGAGGGAGAGAGAGATAATAAGCAACTATTGAATAATCTAAGCTACAGACAACTGAGGTCAGAACTAGGGCAGCTGTAGAGGGAATGAGTATAGAAAGCTTGTTTCAAGAGTCCTGGATGAGGTAGATCAGTAGGAATTGAACTGATCTGAATAAAAAGAGAGGCCTGAGAGGTGGAAGGAAACTTTGGTCAATACGAGGTGTAGATGAATATTAGTGAGTTAGAAACTGGACCTTAGAATTCATTAAAATAACAACGTCATCTGCATGGAGGTAATTACTGAACCTCTAGCAGTCACAAGATCAACGTTACAAAATACGTAATAGTAGAAAATGACTAAGAAAGGGAGAAAATGTTCTTTCTCCTTGAGATAACAAGAACAGTCAAAAAAGTGAAAACCCAGGGAAAAGGCAGGACTTTAATGAGAGGTAGTCATTAGAGTCAAAAGCTGAAGGCCGGTTAAGGAAAAAAAAACACAAAACTCCTGAATATAGCCCTCAGGAAGATGTCCATCACCAGAAATGTTTGAGCGGAGTTATTGAAAGCCAAGTCCAAATTCCAAGCATTAGAGAATGAATGAATCCTTAAGAGGAGGCGGCAACAAATGTAGATTCATCTTGGGGAATTTGTTAGTCAACAAGAAGAGATCTCTAGAGAAGATGAAAGGGCTTAAGGGATATTTTAAAATAAGGACATTTGAACATGTTTGTAGGTAGAAGGGGAAGAGCCAGTGAACAGAAAGTTATTCACAGAAGCAAAACAGAAGGGAGCTGCCAGGGAATCAGGGTCCCCAACGCTGTGCAGCAGGACGGAAGGACTCACTGATCTTAAAATTACAAACAAGCACATTTCCTAAACTAAAGGGAATAAAAGAAAATGTGGGGAGAAAGTTTGAGACGCAAAAGAAGAAACTGAAAAAGTCCAGATTAAAGGATTTTTTTGTTTCTGTTTTTTTAACTTTCAATGAAGTAGCAGGTATGGTCCTTCGGGAGAGTGAGAAGGTTAGGGGTTGTTTTCTCGTGATTAGTAAAAAGTTTTAAAGCCTTCACTATGTGGGATGAAATTTTTTCCACACAAAATTAATCAGATACCAGTAAAGGATATCACATAAATACAGAGGGTTCAATGGAAACTAAATGCTTCTTCCTCAACTCTAACTCCATTATTAAGGTCAATTTCTTTTTTCAAGATTAACTAATCGGTATTAGGCTGTGCCTTTCTCTGGAAGTGCTTGTCAATTGAAGTAGAAGAGTGGAGAAAGCAGATAAAGAATTACCCTGGGCAGGCATTAGTTGAATCCGCCTTCGGAAGTTGTGGATATAGTTCAGGGTGGGAAGAGAGCAACCTCTAAGTGGCTATCTGACCACTGGTCCTGAAAGCAGATGAGGAGGATGACGTAAGGGGACTAGTTCAGCCCACAAGGACGTCAAGTGGAGGTGGAAGGGCGACAGGTAAGAACCAGAAAGTAGAGTCCTGAAGGAAGGGGTCAAAGTCTCTCCATGTTGGTAGAATCAAGAGCTGAGAAACAAACTGAGAGTTATCAAACAATTAGGAGACCAGAGAAGGCTTCGGTAGTTCATCGTGTGTGTGACTGCTGGGAAGGGGTGCAAACTCCTGATACTCCCCCTCCCAGGTGGTCTTCCCAGTTACTCTGCGCTAGGGAGGTGCTGTGACTTTCCTGGTTGCTGACTTGGGAAGAAAAAAGTTGAGCGTGTAGGTCAGTTTCTACCCTCTCTTCCTGCGCACTAGCTCCCCTCAGGAAATGTGTCATCTCTGCCTCTCTTCCACAGTTGAAGTACAGCTGCCATCAAACATTTTCTGCAACTGGGTGATTAACTGTAACCGGTCCTGGTCTATCTGACCCTCATGCCAATCTATATGTTCCAACTTGGCAGTTATCAATTATTTTATTTTCTATGTGTCACTTGAGAGTCAGGAGATGGAGTGAATATTTTTATGGATGCATCTGAGGGACTGTAACAGCCTACTGAGACCTCCTAACATCTGGAATGCTTCTGGTTTATTTCAGTTATAAGCTGAATCTAAAAGAGAACCCCACTTAAACATCCTTCTGTCCCTTTCCAGTCCTACTTCATATACGCCATGTGCTTAATCTGAGGGTCATGACTGGTTCTCTGATGAATGTCCAGCCATGGGCAATGCAGCATATCAAAGCCAGCCACAAAGAGTCAGCTGGATCTAATTCTACTCGCTAAGGAAAGTTTGCCAGTGACAGAAAATTATCATTCTGACTGGTTCTTGGTTTTAAATATGTGTAAAGAAAGATAAAATTGGTCATATTTTTGTCGGAAGAAAATATTGAAGTCTGGCAAGATAAAAAAGTGTAGACTCAGGAAATTTAAATTTGGTATAGTAGATAAAAAAAGAAATTCTCACAACTTAAAGCCAATTTTCCTGGGTAAGTCCCAAGTAGGACCTTGCCTTAGTTGCACAGGTGGATAGATACACAATCCTTGCGGTGGCCATTGCACCCGCATTATATAAGGGAACAACTTTATGACTGTCTTTCTAACTACAAAGGGATAAATTCTAATCCCATGCTTACATTAATTTTACATTGTATGTGTAGTGTTTGAAAATTCTGTTTCTGCCAATGAAATTGTTACCATAGTAACTCATGCACTCCTAAAGGGGGAAAAGCTTGCACCAATTTCACACCAAAACGGTAAAAATTAAACTAAATAACAACAGATCATGGCCATTTTATTAAAAGGTTATTTTCTCACAAATGGTATTACAAATCTCACATGCTTCTTGGAAATATAATAATATCCTATTCCCCATCCTTGCGCATTCTCATTGAAAGGCATATAATAAAAGATCTTTGAAGAATGCACTGAAAAGATTCATCAAGAACCCCCTAAGTAAATGAGAGTGAAGGTAGGTGATTATAAGGCATACTATAATTTAAGTGGCATTTTGTTTTATGAGTTTCTATTACAATAATAATTCTCACCTCATGTATAAGGGAAGCACCTAAACAGAATTATATTTAGGTACTAAAATTATATTAAATCCTATTCAAGCTCTAAACTTCAGATACCTACAAGAAATCTTAGATCACAAAAATAATTATATTCATCATATACCAGTGAACATCTATAAATTAATTCCTTTGTCATGAATTTGTGTTGCTGCTGTTTCAGTTATTTAAAAAGTTTTGAGCAAATGTTTACTGAATTGGCCTTATTAAAACAATTTTTTTTCTCTTTAGTCATGTTGAATCACTGTAGTATGAAAGGTGAAAGTGAATTTATGAATTTTCATTTAAACATGTATTATTATTAAAACAAGGGAGCCAGGGCAAAGGCTAGAATTTAGTTTTGGTTAATTGAATGTGTCCTACTCTGATCACCTGCAGTGAACAAATAAATTTAGACTTAACTCTGAGATTTCTTAAAAACACAGAGTTTTTTATAGCTAGATATCGGTATCAATTCTTTCATTTGATCTTCTTACTGTTTTCTATGTGGTGTCTTTTTCTTGCCATTTAGAAATAATATCTCCAATTAAAAGCATTATGCTTTATATTTTCTGTAAGCCACCAACTTTGAAATCTGTGGAATAAAGTCACATATACTTTCTACTTATCACTCCTATTGGCATCCATAACAGGAATATGAACAATGTGAAATAAACAGAAATCAAAGAAAATAAAATTAGATCTCAAAAGGTGCAAAAATATCACCTTTCTTTTACAAACAATTCCAGAGTAAGGCACAGTTCTTTAAACCAAATATTATAGTTGTAACTTCAGACAGTAAAGCAACAATAAAATAATACAACACAAAGAAAAATTCAATTTAGATACTAAACAGATGGATGATACACAGATGTTCCTAGAGCAGCTGCTACAGCAATAATACTTGAACAGTCTTTGGGAAAATTTAGGAGATTACTTTTCATTTCTTCAGTGAGCTGTATTTAAGATTTAGATCTAATAAATATTGCCACTGCATTCCTACATGTGCCTGTTAGCCAATCTGAAGTGCAATAAACTGGGCATTCATTTTAAATGTTTGCAGCTATAATGATAAACACATTCAACCTCATGGTCACTACTGTCATTATCAGATTATGTCCCTAATTGATCACAAATGGCCGTAGTTTTCCCAAAATGATTCTATCCCCAAATGTCGTTGATTACTATATACAGCATTCATTTGGAATGATAAATGATTTCCAGTGCCATGTGAAAACCGTGTACCTTGGCTCCTCTTTTGGGCAACCCAATCCATCAGAAATCCAGCCAAGCCCAGAAGACATTTTGGGTTTTGCCATGCATGCTAGAAAACTGACAGCTGATTGAGGACCCAGGCTCCATTTTAATGAGTCTCCCTGGTGTTGAATCCATCACTGCCAGACTGACAAATATCAAAACTTGGCACCCCCCCATTAGAAACTGTTTAGCCTAGAAGTCTTTACAATGTAAGGTTGAAGAGCTGCCAGCCTCAAAGTTTGTAATAATAAAAACTTGCTTAACAAACCACATGACCAAGTGACACATCTGTCTCACCAAATAAGAGCCCTGAGGATTGAAGCATTAAACACAGGCTTTTCCATAATTTTAGCATTTATAGGTAATTATTAAAATGTTCTTTTGAATACCTAGTAATTCCAAATGCTAGGTATGGAAACAGAGCATTTAAGCCAGGCACAGTGGCTCAAGCCGGTAATCCCAGCACTTGAGGCTGAGGCATGTGGATCACCTGAGGTCAGGAGCTCAAGACAAGCCTGGCCAACATGGTGAAACCCTGTCTCTACTAAAAATGCAAAAATTAGCAGGTATGGTGGCACATGCCTGTTGTCCCAGCTACTTGGGAGGCTGAAACAGGAGAATCACTTAAACTCAGAAGGCGGAAGCTGCAGTGAGCCGAGATTGCACCTCTGTACTCCAGCCTGGGTGACAGAGTGAAACTCCATCTCAAAAAAGAAATGTAAAGAAAGAAAACAAATCTATAAATGCAACTCATATGTGTGAACAATTGTTATTTATAGAAACAAATGCAAGTATATCCAGACAGCACAGGCCTACCCAGGATAGTTTGTATCCTAAAACAAAATCGACTCTTTATCATAGGAATGACGATTGTGAATGGCCTTATGATGAAAGATCACCTACCCATGTGAGGCCTGATCGCTATAGGGTATTTGAAGAGAAACATATACTAGTCACCAATATGCATGTGTTTCTCAACATGTCTCAGTCCCCTTGTGGTTAAGCAGGAGGTAGGTGGCTATTCTGGACAATGAGTTCTGTGTGAGAATGAAATGTGCCGCTTCTGGAGTGGGTGTGGGTTGCCCACATTCTCTTCCCCTGCTACAGTGATCCATTTTTTGAGATGCCAATGTCACTAAATGGTCGTGTCTCTGTAGGCCTGGGTCTCTAGCCACCACCACTAATCCTCACTGAATGTAGCATAGGGAAGAAAAATTTTCTCTGTATAGCCACTGAATTCCTGAAATTAATTTGTTGCTGCCATATTGCCTAATCTTACACTGGCAGAAAATACTGAGAATAACTAGTGACCCTCAGGCAAACAATGTGAGAGTAGAACAATCTAAGTTACCAAAGCAAGAAGCTCCCTATGACTAAGAATAAGAATTTGGCCAAGGCCATGGCAGTGGGCAGGGCTGGGGAGGGACCCGGGGGGAAGAGTGTAACATAAAAGACCCAGTAGAGGTTTTAAAATTCCATCTCTCAACAAAAGGGATTTTTTTCTGAGAAAGAGAGCCAAGCTAGTTACCATAATTAATTTAAAATTTTAAATGGAAAAGTTTAAACAAGATTCATACAATGACCAATTCCCGGTTTATTGTTAAAATTATTAAGTAAAATAACAGTGAGTCAGTCCCCTCATGCTGAGTTGATTCTCAGATCATGGTGGCCTCAGTGGAAAAGAGCTTCCGGTAGCAGGAGTTGGCTCCAAGCCTGATTCATGCTAAGCCTACTTCGTCTGCCTATCTGCACAGAATAAATCTCTTAGCCTTCCTGTCCAAAAATTTTTCATAGAAGGTTAATATCTTCAGTATTGATAATAGACTACAATTTGATGGCATTCATACAGTAGAACTACATAATGAAAATCAATTCATAAAATTGTTTTTGTTTCCTTATATTTCATAAAACATATATTCAAAAACATGTCTGATTTCCTTTTGAGATACAGCAACCAGCAACATGTAAAGATAAAAGTTAGAATGTCTTTACCTGTTGGCTTTGGCAGAGACAAATAGAGGCCTCCATCTTTGTGCAAAAAAGGCATGAATGTTGTTTTAGCCAATGAGCCAAAAACAGAAAGTAAGCAATAAAAAAGTGAATTTAGATTTAAACTTTGCACAGATACAAACTGGTTTTGTTAAATTCAGAATAAGGAATAGAATTCATCAAAACGCCCACATTCGTCTTTAAAATATTATACCAGCAATTTGACAGATGCATTTTCTTTACAAATTTGATCTGTTATGTTATAGATAGAACCACATCCTGTTTTACTAACCAACATTCAGATAATTTACAAAAGTAAAGGAGGATCACCAATGAGAAAGGCACCAGAGATTTATGAAGAAGAGGTAACAGACAAGGAACTGGAATTTCACATGGAATGAAGTCTCATAGTCAGCAGACCAAATATTTTCTGTCCAAATTTTTTGGCCATTTTCAAATTACCAACAAATGATTGACTCAAAGTGATCCTTGAAGCAAATGTCAGAAGCTGCTTTCAGTTAGTTAAAATGATGACCAATTTGCCAACGATCAAATATTTGATATGAGTATTATTACAAATAGAAACACTAGGTCTGTATTTTAAAAAAAGTTTGATTTGATTAGCTCACCTATCAACTAAATGTTTGAAGTCATTTAAAGACATTCTTGTAGTTTTTGCTTTTTTTTTTTTTTTTGCAAAAAGTTGTTTTTTTTACTTGTTATGAATAAGTGTAATATTTTATTCCTCTGCCTTTAAAGAAGGAATATTAAACTGTCACCTTGGCTGTTCAATAACCTGATGGCAGATGTGTGCACATGGTCATACACATGACAGACACATGCAGCTTTAGAACACCATCCCACTTAAATCAGTAGTGTAAAATTGATTGACCTAACTCTATCTTGAGAAGGAAAAGTGAGCAGTGGTGCTTTCTTATGACTTATCATTGTTCATACATAGTTTCAGATTTGTTTAGGATGATAAAGAAATCTACCCACTTCATGTCAAACTAATAAATAAGCCAGGGAATTACCAAGGGAATGACATAGTTTTCAAAGAGCCTTAAATAAAAACATTAGAAAATATTTTGTGTTTAAAGAATTCAAGAACAATAAATTGTTTTAAAACCATACAGATTTTTTTCTAATTATCACAGTGTCAAATCACTTGTTTTTTTTTTCTAATTATCAGGTCAAAAAACTGTTTCTGCATATATGTTGTGTGTACAGGCACACATACATATGTACACATTCCTCAACATGCTATGTTACCACAAGCCTCTTCAGCAAAGTGAAATTAATTCACCAAATGTGTTTTAGCATATCATGAAATTATAATAAAATAAATATGATAAAATAATAATATTAAAACATAATTAACTATCAACTTATATACTGAGGTACATGATCGATTAGACCTTTTCACAGACTCGTCATTCTCCTCCATGTAAATTGGTCATTTAGTAACTATTGGTTGCAATGATATCACTGAGCTTACGCTTTAAGTCAATCCTAGCTACTTCACCAGCCACCTGGCCTCAAAATCCAAGGTGGTAGATAGGCAGGTGGACCAGCTTGTTAAGCTTCCTGGGACAGACACCAGGTCCTGGTACCTCCAGCCAGGAGAGACATTGGGCTGCGATCCAAGGGCCAAGTAAAAAAAGGTATCCGGATTAGAAATAGGATATGAAATATGATACGTGACAAGAAAGAAAGATGAAACAATGCTAGTCGAATTGGACAACCAGAAGAAGACGCAAAGAAACAAAAGTGGCAATAGGAAAAGTCTACAGGACATTTCTGGCTTCCCTAGTAAAATAAAACACTGAATGCTAGGAAGGGAAGAACAGCCAGACTCCAAGTCCCTGAATAAAAGCTGAGAATCATATTCCCCTTAGGAATCGTACTCCCAACGGAGTCATGTCTTTATGCAGAAAACAGAAGTGGAGTGTGACAGTTAATATTAGGTGTCAACTTGATTGGTTTGAAAGATGCCTAGATGCCTGGTCCACGGACTGGGAGAGGAAGACCCACCCTCACTGTGCCTGGGCACCATCCAGTCAGCTGCCAGCACGACTAGAACAAAGCCGGCAGAATAATGTGGGAGAAGCTTGTTGGCTGAGACTTCCTTCTTTCTCCCATGCTGGATGCTTCCTCCAAGCTCCTCCTGCCATTGGACAATCAGACTCCAGGTTCTTTGGCCTTGGGACTCTTGGACTTGCACCAGTGGCTTGTAAGGGGTTCCCGGGCCTTGGGCCACAGACTGAAGGCTGCATTGGAAGCTGCCCAGGTTTTGAAGCTTTCAGACTTGGACTGAGCCACTTCTGTTCCCCAGCTTGCGGAAGGCCTGTCGTGGTACTGTGCCTTGTGATTATGTGAGCCATTTCTCCCTAAGAAACTCCCCTTTATAAATACATATATCCTATTCATTCTATCCCTCTGGAGAACCCCAACTAATACACAGGGCTTTTCCCTATTTTACATTACGGCCTAAGTAGAGATAACCCCACATTTTTTTTGCTTCTAGCTGACACAAGGATGGAGTGTCAAAGAAGTTTTAAAGTCTAAGGAGTGGGGGGGGGAAGGAAATTAACATAGAGTTAATAAATTGCCACACATTTAGGTAATCTGAGTTACCAGGTAAACCAAGACAGAGTCCCTTAGGCCTTTCTAATAATAGGCGACTGCTGTCAGGAATATATTTATATCTTTACAGAGATGCTGACTTCGACATTATAGTCCTCAAGAGGATTACCACACCTAGCTTCCTTGTCTCTTTCCATCTGAAGAGTAGATAAAGCTTTACTCTTTAAACAATCCTAATGTAATAAATCTAATCTACATTGATTCTTTGCTCCTCTGACTTCTTAATCTGCGTAATATGTATATACTCTTTTTGACATTTAATTCTAGATTCTCCTAAATAATATTGTAATTGTCTAATTTCTTTCAGTGAGAAATAACAGTAATTTCTTTCTTTAAATTTCCTGCAAGGGCTCAGCATATCATAGGCATTTAGTACTCAATAGCTTGAATTATATGAAATCTATATTCTCTATGATAAATTTACTTAAGAAGATTGAGCAAAGTTTAGCACGAGGCTGTTCTTTCCATGTATATTAAAATTATATTATTAAAAGCATAGTTCTATATAATCTAAAAGGTGAAAAATAAATTTTATTATGTCTTAAGAAGGACGTTTAACCAAGAACAGTGACTATATTGGATTTTCATTCCCAGGGAATCTGACTTCATGACTCAAAAGTAGCCTACAGCTTTTGGCCCTTATGTCATGAGAGGCACTCTGGAATGGCATAGCAGAAACGTGAAAAATGGTGGACGTGTTTTGGAAGGACTGGGCATGGAAAGAGACTTCTTTGCTCCTTTCCTAAGTTATCTACTATTTCCTAATTGCTCACCCAGTTATCTACTTTGACTTCCAGTTGCTCACCAATCCCTGGGAATATAAATCTGAGTCAATCTTCTTTTCATTCAGTCATTGATTCATTGATTTATTCACCCAGCCAATATTGATTACACGCTATTTTGTGCCAGTTGCTCTGCTGGGGATAGATTCATTCACAAGGCTATCAAGAGCCCTGCCCTCATTTTCTCACATTCCAGTGGTAGAGAAATAAACAAACTTGTAAACTGATAAACAAAAGTGTAACTACAAAGTACAAGTGCTAGCAAATAAACAAATGAACCAGACAATAATGTGGGAGCCTCAATAATGAGGGAGGTCAGAAAAGGCTGCCTTAAGATCTGAATGCTAGAAAAGAGCCACCCATGCAGTAAGACTGGAGAAGAACATTCCAGACATTGGTGTCCCCAGATTGAGCCTTATCCTTCCTTACCTACTTGTATTAAAAAGGAAATCTGGACTATTTTGTCACACCATTTCTAAGGGCAGAATTTCAAAGAGTTGGGCTGTTCCCTGGAAAAACACTTAGGTACCTTCCCTGTACCACTCAAATGATACCACAAGCCAATTTTGCAGATTTTTAAAGTCATATGCATATAAATGTATATAGGAAACTAAGTACCTCAATATACTGACAATTTGCCAGAAAAAAACCTGCTCTGCATGGCTCGTATTTATCTCAGATCCCTTCTCCTTTGCTACTTGTCACTCTTTCACCTTGGTCCTCTGAGAGCTTTTGATTATACAGAGCAGACACATAATTGGCTTGTAATGGCAACTTCTCACCAGAAGCAAAGATGTGACCCCAGCCCCCCAAAAGCCCATCTTCTCTCAGATGGCATCACTTTGTTTTTCTACGACAATTAAGTCAAGATTATACACTATTATAAGTGAAAAATGAATCGCAATTCTTGAATTTAGGGCATTCAGAATGGAACAGACACTGGTCTTTCTTTGTTTCTTTCTTTTCTTTTTTTTTTTTTTTTCAAATGGAATTTCGCTCTTCTTACCCAGGCTGGAGTGCAATGGTGCAATGTCTGCTCACTGCAAGCTTCACCTCCCAGGTTCAGGCGAGTCTCCTGCCTCAGCCTCTTGAGTAGCTGGGATTACATGCATGCATCACCATGCCCAGCTAATTCTGTATTTTTAGTAGAGACAAGGTTTCACCATGTGGGTCAGGCTGGCCTTGAACTGACCTCAGATGCCTCCCAAAGTGCTGGGATTATAGGCATTAGCCACCATGCTCAGCACTGGGGTGTTTCTTAAATAATATTTCTTTGGATAAATGAGAAGAAAAATTTACCATCTTTAGGCTGAAACAACTCTGAGTTTAGATGCTACTGCTTTATAGAATTGATCAAGCTAAAAAAGAAAATATTCATAGCTTAGATCTTTATACCTTTGAGTTATATTCATTAAATACTTTTTGGATTAATTGTGCTTAAGGGTAGTATTTGATGGACAGAATTAAATGAAACTCTTAGGTTTTAAGGTTTTAAGAGATGACAGTAAGGTAGCCCCTAACTGATCATTAGGCCTGACTTGAGAAAAGAATGGAGCATTGCCTGGAGTTCATTTCATATGAGAAATTTCTGCAAGAAGATAACAGTTATGAAAACAGGTTGATAAGTTAATATTAACACAATTGCATTGGGATATTAACTGTCCTGATAATAAAAGGTCTTCCTGTCAATGCTTAACGTGGTAATCCATAGCAGGTTATAAATCCATAGCAGCATGGTAATCCCTTGAACTCTCTGACTTGCTGTAATTGTTTAGTCTTATTGTAAAAATCAGTGCTCTCTACCAGCATCCAAATGAAAGATTTTAGCTATCAACTACGGATGAATTTCCTCCCATTGAATTTTATTTCAGAAAAGACAAAATTGTTTGTTAGAAAGAACTTATTGCTTTTGTTCTCCACATGGATGTATAAATCATACAATAAAAGAAAGCCATTTTTAAAGTTGCAAAAGAACAGCAATAAAAAAAAAAGTCCTCTGTATTTATTTATCTCTCTTGGAGCTTTAAAAAAATGGCCAAACTAATTTTTTTCCAAAAAATTGCTCCCGGGCTTAACAGCTTATATGGTAAGTTATATTTCAGCTTTGGAGGGAAATTTGACAAATCAAATTATACCCTTAGAAAAACAGTACTGTAATGGAGTGTTTGGTAAGTTGTTAGCTGTAACTATACCATGTAATGTAAACAATTAGGAGAAGTCAAAATGAGAAAAATTGTATTTGCATTTTTAAAGTTAACTTGGAGAACAAAGCATATTTCTATGTATAGATTATCAATCTTTAGAAAGAGCTTCTTTAGTACTTCTGAATGTGCATGTACGATATAAATGCTACTTGACAAGAATATAACCCACTAAATATATACCAAAGGGGGAAAAGGAGAGTTTGGTGCAAGCAATTTAATGTTTTCCAAATAAAAACCTGTTGCTTTTGAGTCTAATTAAAAAAAAATAGCAAGACAGCTATATGTAAAAATATATATAATAACAAAAAATAAATAAAACCTCCCTTGGAACAGCACATATCTGGGATTACCACTACACTTCTCACTGGCAACCTGAATTTAGATTTTTTACTTATAATTCAAGACAAATTTTTCAGACTAACCCCAGAGTCTTCCACAAGGTAGGCCAGACAGTTACACACTATGCCAGATGGTAATAGCCCAAGGAGTTTAGTCAGAGATCACTGCCTCATAAGCACGTGTGTAATTACAACTGAGGCTTTCCCTGATTAAAAAAAAAAAAAAGAAAAGAAAAGAAAGAAAGAAAGAAAGAAACATCTTGTAGCACTTTTGAAAATCTCTAAAGTAGTTAGAGGTCTTGCGTTTACATCTTTGAACCATTTTGAATTGATTTTTCTATATGGTGAAAAGTAGGAGTTCCAGCTGTAATCTTCAGTACATGGCTAACCAATTATCCCAGCACTATTTATTGAATAAGGAGTCCTTTCCCCATTGCTTGCTATTGTCGACTTTGTTGAAGATCAAGTCGTCATAAGTATAAGGCTTTGTTTCTGAGTTTTCTGTTCTGTTCCCTTGGTCTTTGTGTCAGTTTTTGTACCAGTACCATGCTATTTTGGTTACTGTAGCCTTATAGAAGAGTTTAAAGTCAGATAATATGATGCATCTGGGTTTGCTTTTTGCTTAGGCTTGTTTTGACTATTCAGGCTCTTTTTAGATTCCATATAAATTTTAGAATAGTTTATTTTTTTTTCTAATTCTGCAAAGAATGGCATTGGTAGTCAAAGCTATATCAAGGAATAGCTTTGAATGTTTAAATTGCATTGGGCGGTATAAGCATTTTAATGATATGAATTCCTTCAATCCATGAGCATGGAGTGTTTTTCCATTTATTTGTGTCATCTCTAATTTCTTTCAGCAGGGTTTTGCAGTTCTTCTTTTAGAGATTTTTCACCTCCTTGGTTAGCTGTACTCTTAGATATTTGATTTTCTTTGTGGGTGGCAGGATCTGCACTCCAAACCACAGCATTATGCAACATTTCCATGTTACAAACCTGCAAGTGTACCACCCGCATGTGTACCCCTGTATATCAAAGAAAAGTCGAAATCACACAGCTCAAAGTGCTTGCCAGTGACGTCCTAATTACTTCTAGCCACCTATAGAGACAAAAGTGACTCCATCTTGGCTGCTAGTCTGTCATGTTGACATCTGTTTAGCCCAGTCCCTTGAATGCCTCCTGTTTTCTACTTTATTTAGGGTGTGTAGTGTGAGAACACGTACTCCTGTTTTAGACCAAAGCAACCCAACCTTGATGTTATCGCGCAAACTGTAGGCTAAGACACACAGCCTCCTTGCCTGTTTTAGAGGGTTGTCTTTAATTGTCTTGTACAGACCATGTACCCCTTTCCCTATGGTGTACAAGCCCTGAGTCTGGTGGGGTTGCTGTGTGGAGGTCTGTCTTACAGCCATGCTTCTGTCTGTAAGTTCCTCAATAAAATACCCTTTCCTGACAAAATACAATAAAAGTTGAAAATTTTTTAAATTCCTTAGGTGGCCAGGCACAGTGGCTCACACCTGTAATCCTAGCACTTTGGGAGGTCAGGGCAATCAGATCACCTGAGGTCAGAGGTTCAAGACCAGCCTGGCCAATATGGTGAAACCCTGTCTTTACTAAAAATACAAAAATTAGCTGGGCATGGTGGTGCATGCCTGTAATCCCAGCTACTTGGGAAGCTGAGGTGGGAGAATCCAGGAGGTGGAAGTTACAGTGAGCCAAGATCATGCCACTACACCCCAGCCTTGGCAAAAGAGTAAGACTCCGTCTCAAAAAATAAAAAATAAAATAAATAATTCCCTAGGCTAATACCAAAACACAAATGGAGGGCAGTTTTCTCAATAGTAGTTTTCCCCCAAGGAAGAGTAGAGCTCAAGTTCTGATCTTGCCCTTGAAGCAGAACTGCTTGGGGTCAGCTCTGGCCCCTCTACATACTAACTTCCTGACTTTGGGTAAGTTACTTAAATTCTGCTTGACTAAAGTTTACTCATCTGATGTTTATGGTATAGTTATGATAAGAAAGTATACAACATGTTTTCATGTTGGGCAGACCATATATGTTATGGGGAAAGATGCTCTAATGTTAAATCAAAAAAAACAAAATGTTAAACAAATCCCAAATTTACAAAACTGTATGTACTGTATGTGTTTATAAACTTCTTTTAAAATATTTGTTTAAAAATTACCAAAAATTTGTGCCAACTTTATTGAGGTAGTGGGAGTCACAATGAGGAAGAGAGGCATTAGAGAGGCAGTGGACTTGGCCAGGCATGGTGGCTCAAGCTTATAATCCCAGCACTTTGGGAGGCCAAGGCGGGTGGATCATGAGGTCAAGAGATCAAGACCATCCTGCTCAACATAGTGAAACCCTGTCTCTACTAAAAATACAAAAATTAGTTGGGCATAGTGGTGCACACCTGTAGTCCCAGCTACTTGGGAGGCTGAGGCCGGAGAATGCTTTGAACCCAGGAGACAAAGGTTGCGGTGAGCTGAGATCATGCCATTGCACTCCAGCCTGGGTAACAAGAGCGAAACTCCGTCTCAAAAAAAAAAGAGAGAGAGAGAGAGAGGCAGCGGACTTTTCATGTAGGAAGGAGAAATGAACTGCTGATGCGAACAACAACAACAAAAAAGATAGAGAAACACTGCATAGAAAAAAGAGAAATCCTAAAGATCTAAAAATGACCTTGACGAGCTAAACTAGAGTGTTTGAAGTAAACTGGAGGAGAAAAACTTAGAAAGTTACTGCAACATCAGGTAAAAATAGGGTAGATAAAGGATCACAGGAATATCCAGTTTTGATCTGATCTACTGTTTACTGAATGCTGTGGATGCATCCTACATTACCTCATCTCCACCTAATATTGTGTTTTGCTTTGCTTTGTTTTCTCCATCAAATATGGTAAAGTATACATATTTCCTTAATTGTATGCTGGCTTTTGTCTTTCTTTAAATCAGACACCCATCCTAATTAGGCCTCTGAATAGTCCTGATTTTATACAAATCACATACAAAACATTGTATAGAAATTGCATTATATTTTTCATATAAATTGGATTCCACTATACACATATATATTCTTTTAGCTTAATAACAAATTATGGAAATCTTCCCATGACAATAACCCCACACTTACGTCTTCAGTTTATGGCTAGCCAGTTAACCCAGCACTATTTAATGAATAGGGAGTCCTTTCCCCATTGCTTGATATTGTCAACTTTGTTGAAGATATTTTTTTCTTACTCCATAGTGTTCCATCATGTAAGTGGACAAGGATTTATTTACATTGTTTTCTTTATGTAATATGCTCCCTTTATTACAAACAACACTCTAGTGAATATCTTAATAAATATCTGTCTGAGTTTATATGCAAGTATAATGAAGAGTCTTGACTGATTTCTGGATGTTCAACTGCTGACAGCTTTCAAGCATCACACCACCATTTTCTTCCCCTCTTGCCCCACATCTGGGGAAGCTGTTAGAAAAGCCCATGCTTTCTCTTCCCTTATGCCAGTGGGAAATTCAAATCAGTCAAGCCCTGGGCCCACACAAGAACCAGCTAACTACAATTAAATTCCAAGCCACTCACCCCTCTTTTTATTTTAATTTTTATTTTAAGTTCCAGGGTACATGTGTAGGATGCGCAGGTTTATTACATAGGTAAATGTGTGCCATGGTGGTTTGCTGCCCCTATCAACCCATCACCTAGGTAATAAGCCCAGCATGCATTGGCTATTTTTCCTAATGCTCTCCCTCCCCTCACCTCACCCCCTGACAGGTGCCAGTGTGTGTTTTTCCCATCATGGCTGACTCCACTTTGCTCTCTCAAACTATGCCACACTGCTTGGAAGCCTGCTCTGCTCTCCTCAGAAAGCTTCATTATGTAATGTATTTTTTTATACTCTCTTGGCACATGTGTGGCATCTTGATATCTGCACCAAATCTGAGTAGGTACTGATCCCATCCTTCTACAGGGGAACCACAGGAAAGCAAGTATTTATGTGAAACTTAGTTCTCAAGGTAGATATTCTTAAGTGCAAGAAATACAGCCAAAGACACCCCCCAAGCTATTTATATAGACATTTATATTGGCTATATACATTTATAACACCAACAAGCAGTTATAATGGCCCATTTTGCTACATCATTACCAACTAGATATAACAGGGTTTTTTTAAGAAACTTTTGTATCCTGATAAGCCAAAAGAGAAAATAAATATAGAATTCAATTGCCTTAATTTCTAATTCTCTGATTAATAATGAATCTGATACTCTTTTCACTGATTTGCTGGCCATTTGTCATTCTTTCCCTGTGCATTTTGTATCTTGTTCTTATTTTTCCTATGTAAGAACACTTGATTTGTCAGTACTATTAGTCTTCATTGGTAGTATATATTGCATATATTTTACTCATTCCGATTTTAGTCTTTTAACTTTGTTTATGGTGTCTTTTTCTATAGGCAAGCATTTAATCTTTATATAATCCAATCATTTGGCTCTTTTCATTTTATCTTTTTGCTGTTCAGTCATGCTTACAAAGGACTTTCACACTCTAAGATTATAAATTTATCTTCCCATATCTTCTTTTAGAATGTTTATAGTTTCATATAGTTTTCTTACAATTATATATTTATTCATTTGTAATTGATATTGAAATATGCCATGATATAGTCACTTTTTTCCAGATGAATGCTTAGCTATCTTACTATCACTTATCAAATAATTTGACTTTTCTAGTCTGGCTTGAACTACATATTTTATCGTATACAAAATTTTACCATTCCATGTATAGAGATATATACAATTGTCATTTGTGTGCATAAGTATATATAATATTTCTGTATTTTGTTTTGTTTTATTGATCTATGCAACTACTTGTTATTTTTGGAAATGAAAGCAATCTATCTTTATAATTACGACCTATTACAAAACATTACCTCCACTTTATCAGGAATTTTTTGAAACTTCCAAAATCTTTTGGCTATTATTTGTAATAAACTTAGGCATTAATTTGTCAGATTCCATGCAAATTCCTTGTCTTTATTTCAACATCATCTTTAGATTTATTTTGAAAATTACGATATCATTATTTTACTTAGTCTTTCCCTCCAGGATATAGCATATTTCTCCATTTACTTAAGTTTTCTACAATTCCTGAAGTTAATTTACAAGTACTAGGTTTTAATAAGCACAAAGTTACACACTTTACATTTCTAAATGCAGCATTTGTGTCACAACATAAATGTTCATAGTAGTATTTCTTTCTTTTTCTCAAACTGCCATAATTAACAGCATGTCTCTGTAAATAGTATTTTAATATCAAGAAAATATTCTGCCTTTATGATAGGAAAAAATAGCATTTCTTAATGTATTTTCTAAATGTAGTTAGATATTTGGGGTAATTTTTCACATTGTTTTGATCTAGCTTTGACTTCCTTCACAGGAATTAGAGGTTATTTTAATGTAGAAAACTCTACAAATGAAATAATTTTTGAATTATATTTTTAATATATTTGGTAATCAATTTTTAAAATATGGAGAATTTTCTTAAATTCAAACAATTATGTAATAATCACTTGTTTTATGAACTCATTGTGTATAAATTACATTTTCTTAAGTAGAAAATATCTGCTCTTCTGTGAATGTTTTCTACCAATAGTTTGCACACAAATCAATTTGTGTGAATCAATGGACCCATTTGAATGTTATTAACCCTCAATACTGCAATTAGTGGCATTAGTGTTTTAGAAAACAACAACTATTTAAGGAAAGCAGATGCTAAGACAAGAACATCAGGGATTTAATGACGAAAACCATCCTCATTAAGAATGCAGTTTGTCCCCGATCAATGAGGCCAAAGTAAATAGGAAGCCAAGATTCTATAATTAAGAGCAAATAATCCAGTCAATACCAATATGTGGTAACAATATTAATCTCTTTATAACTAGGCTTAGCCTGCTGTTTAAAAGAAAAACCTTATATGCCCTTTGAAAGTTTCTCTGAATTGATGCCAAGAAAAGGGAGGTCTAGCATCAAGGAAGTCAAAATAAAAGTCGGTTATGAAGTGCCAGAAAGTTTCTGTACATCTCACAGTCCGTGAGTAGAAAGGAATTGTGTTAATAACAATAGCTCAGATATCTCAGCTTCTTGTCTCCCATAAAACATCACCCCTTATCAGTTAAACCCTTAAAAGTTCATCCATCTCAGCCAGGCACAGTGGCTCACAGCTGTAATCCCAGCACTTTGGGAGGCTGAGGCAGGCGGATCACTTGAGGTCAGGAGTTCAAGACAAGCCTGGCCAATATGGTGAAATCCCATCTGTAGTAAAAATACAAAAATTAGCCAGGTGTGGTGGCAGGCACCTGTAATCCCAGCTATTTGGAAAGCTGAGGCAGGAGGATTGCTTAAACCCGGGAGGCAGAGGTTGCTGTGAGCCAAGATCATGCCACTGTACTCCAGACTGGTGACAGAGTGAGATTTTGTCTCAAAAAAAAAAAAAAAAAAAAAAAAAATTTGTCATCCATCTCTAAGAATGTCTGGAATTTCAAGTCTTACACATAAAGACACAATTAAATCCACCCAGTTTCATATGATCTCCAGTGTTTCTGGCATCTGCTATTATGGGGATTTGTCTACCGTCATCCTCCAGGACTGCCCTGGGTGCACCTGAGTCCCTGAAAACCAAATTTGGATGCCAGAGGCTAAGTTGAAGAGACTGTATTACTCTCTGGTGGAGAGAGATTATCTTTTCAAGAAGCTGAGCTCATAGGTGTGTACAAGAATACATGGTGAGTCCCTCAATTGCATCTGTAGGCCTCCTCTTCTATAGGACCTGGACATGAGCTTTATATAATTGTCTTAAGTCTACACACACGCCAGGGATTGTGCTAAGAATTGCAGATGCATAAATGAATAAGATATAGGCTCTGACTTCAAAAGGCTCATGATCTAATAAAAGTGATGCATATTTTAGAAAACAAACAAAATACAGAAATAGACCAAAATTACCTGATTGCTCTTAATACATGTTTGCAGAAGTCACTTCATTGTTAGTCACTACTGCCTTCCATTGTCTTGAAGGTGATATTTCTACCACATCAATATGTGTCCTTTGCACCTTTGGGAGCTCTATAAGCACAGTACAATTAAGCCTTGAGATTCAAATCTGTACTCTTTAATGAATATAGGAAAAGGAAGCCCATTCTATTTGTCCAAAACTCACCTCTTTATTGGCTTGCCTAACAGTCAGGAGTTGTTCAGAGGGAAAAAAATCATCATAGTTTGACAATGGCAATATCCACATATTCTGATGCATGTTTCCATTCTAAAATAACCCCTTGATTTTCACTCACGTCAAATACTATGTGGGAAAACACAACAGTAAGATAAGGCAAACAAAGAGGGCAGCTTTTTTTGTAGCAACTTGTTTTCTCTCTTTTATGAATTCTGTTGATAACAAACTAGAAGGAAGAAAAGACAATCTTCAGTAATCTAACTTCCACAGGTAAGGAGAGTAATAGGGTAGTACTGGACTCAATTTTTACCACTCTTACAAACCAAGTTTAAGTGCTGACACCAAATATGTTAACTTACTCAAAAATCTGGTCTTTAGGGTACAGGTTCTTAGCATATGGCCTCTTCCACATTCCCTAGATGTTAATTCCTAATCTACAATGCAGCCTCTGAAGAACAACTGTCAAAGCTTTAAATATATTAGAAAAGAGAGGTTTTCTATCCACTGCCAAGTGAAAAGTTAAATACCTATTGAAATGCATAACAAAATCCTTTATCAACAGAGGGCAAAAGTAGCTTTCAGTACTTTATCTGAACTTACATATGTTATTACTGTCTGGCAAGTAGAGTAGCTGAAAAGCTTTCTAGATGTTTCATTGACTTTATAGGGAAAAAAATGATCTCTTAATGTTTTCCTTCTTCCACAAGGGCACTAGACTATAATTATACAAAATCTCCTTATGCCATAACTAGGAAAAAAGAATGGGGGTGTTTACATGTTTAAGTCAAGTTCTTATTTCCCTCAAATTCTGCCACAATTTTTAAAATCTGCTTTTTAATCTCATATTCTGAAGTCCCCTATGGCATATGCTACCTATGAATAATATTTTAAACCCACATATGCCAAAATGCTGCTACTGTTCTCACATTATTAGTCAAGTAAAGTTCCTAATTCCACATAACAAAATGTTCCCAACACTTGAAGACACTTACAAAATTTTATATTTTTCTTGAGTTTTTTACCCTGAAGCTCACAAAATTAATTTTAATTTCCTTGATAAAATCATGAAACTAAAAGTAGATTTCATAACACCCATTAGCCTTTAAACAATAGCCCAAATTGACAGTTTTATTTAATCTGCATTCACCACTGCCTTGAACTTGTATTCTAATAAATGTTTATTGCCTTCTCTTTGGGCCTTTTCACCTGCTAGCTTCATCTAGGTAACATTCAACAGCTTTTAGCCCCATCCATTTGCTTTAATGTTCAATTAAAACCACAGAAGAATGACCAGGCAAAGGCAAGATACAGACTAGGAGAAGACTTTGAATCTCTTTCTCTTTCTACTGTGCAATTTTCCAATATACCAATGCCCTTCCAACCTCTCTCAATCGTATTTGAGTACCACTAATGGACAATCTTACCTCTTTCTGGCTCTCAGTTTTTGTTCTCTCATTTCTTCAATTCTATCTTCCTAACTTGCTATTCTGTATCATCTTTCACCTGTTAGCTCAAATTCTAATTTTCTTCTGTCTTTGAAAATGAAGCCATACACACACACACACACACACACACACACACACACGAACTAAGGGGGAGAAATTCCAATGCCTGTTTTTGGGCTATCATCTAAATTTTCATTGACTTTGTTGCTGTTTGAGATGGAGTCTGACTCTGTTGCCCAGGCTGGAGTGCCATGGGGCGACCTTGGCTCACTGTAATCTCTGCCTCCCGTGTTCAAGCAAGTCTCCTGCCTCAGCCTCCCGAGTAGCTGGGATTACAGCTGCCCACCACAACTCCTGGCTAATTTTTGTATTTTTAGTAGAGACAAAGTTTCACCACGTTGACCAGCCTGGTCCATTGACTTTTCTTTAATTGCACATTTTGTTCCTTATGGTCCTCAACTATCTCCAGGACTGTTCCCCAACCCTGTCCCACCCCCACAATCCAGATAGCTAAAACCTATCATATATTTTCCCTAAGGGTCGCTCTTCATTCTTTGCCTAGTAGATCCATCTATTCTGGTGTATCAGATGTGTTTCAGCAGATACTTAGCCTTCCTTCAACTTTAAGGTAAATGCATTACAATAATGTCCCCTTGCCTTTGTTCCATATCAAAGGAGTTATTTTATTTTGGGAAGCTGAATCCTTTGGTGTTGCAGCACATCCTCTGAAGTAACCCTGCACATGTATGTTACCTGTACCTAGAGCTTTGGGGATTTATCATCCCTTCTCCCCTCCAAAAGTAGTTTTTGTGTGCAAAAATGCTAAAGACCCAATAATTCAGCATATTCATTCATTGTTCAACCAACAATAGTGTGGAGCCTTCCATATGCCAGTCATAGAGCTAGGCATGGGGGATAAAAAGATAAATATAATGAAATCTTTACCCTCAAACACAGGCCAGTGAGAAAGTCACACAGCACTATGCAGTTAGTTCTGTGATTGTAACTGTCAAATTATGTTGTGTGAATTTAGAGAAAGGTGACTAACCCAGTTTGGATGTATGAGGTCCTGGAACATTTCCAGGTGGAAGTGACACTGTAGCTGAACTGAGTTTTGAAAAACCAAAATGAGACAGTGAGAGGTGACAATTGAATTGAAAGAGTACCACGATAATGTGCAACATTTACAAACATCCTGTAATGTGAAAACTGAGTGGATGGGGCATAAGAAAATGCAAAGAGGCTCAGATGTTGGGAGCTCAACACATGAGTTGGGAAGAGGGAAAGGGGCCAGATACTGACAGGTTTTTCATGCCAAGCTACAAAGTCTGATATTATCTCAAAGATTACAGGGAATTACTGAATAATTTACAGCAGAAAAGTAGCATGATCCTGTGTTAAAATGTATTAAAGCCAGCGTTATATAAAGTATAAAAACACCATCTCTGAAGACATTCAAATCTAGGTGTGCATTCCAGCTCCACTGTTGCTTACCTGTTGGACGTTAGACAGATGTAAAGGGTCTGAACTTTAGTTTCTTCATTTATAAATGGCAATAGGGCCTGTCAGCTTGTTGTTACGAGGATAAATGACAAAGGGACCCTATTTAAAGCATCTTATCTATTACCTGTGTGCGGCTCACACTCTGCTTGCCCTCCCCTCTCCCATCTCCCATCCCTTTCTACTCTTTTCTGACCATTCTGTGTCCTAGAAATCTGATTCTTAAATGCTGGACTTTTCCTGGCTCTCTGGGTCTCTGCTTCATAGCCAATGGGAGGACCCAGCAGGAGACGAACGGTGGTGGGGAGGAGAGGTAAGAGTTGGGAGATTTCTTCCATACTTTCTCCCTGCTTTGCTGCTGTGGATCTGGTGGTTGATGTCTTAATACCAAAGAGTAGCCACCACTTTACTTCTCACAAGCACCCAGGGACACTCTTTCTGCCCTTATCCTTCAAATTTCCAACTCTGCTACTCCCAGGGTTCCTCAGCATCCTGTTTTTTCCACCCCTCTATCTTACTGCACTTCTAGAGTTTTTCACTAGAGTCTCTTTAAGTTGATTGGTCTGATCTGAGTAGAATTCTTTTTCCCAGCAGAACTCCATCTATGCACCCAGGCTATAAACAGCCATTAACAACCAATTTATAGAGACGAGCCAAGCACCGAAGAGTGCTTCCCATGCCAGCCCTGTGTAACATGTGCTATCCAAAGGGAAAGCAACATTATCACTTATTAGTAGCAGTATTAAATAGAGTACTAATCCTTTTTCATTAGGATATAAAGAATAAAGAATGATGAGTTGTTGCTAAGCAGCTGGTAGGAGGTTCATTCTTTTTGAATCCTAGAACTTTCCTCATGGAATAAGTGCTACATGTGGGAGAGGTGAGAGTACATCTGCCATCACAGCTCTTTTTGGTGCCAAAGTCCCTACTGTGGGAAGACAGCAATCTGTTGTAGCTATTAATATTGCAGAAGGAAAACCCACCAGTAGAAGAAATTTGTGGAGTCAAACACCCTACAGTCAGAACATTAAAAAGTTAAGAATTCTTTAGCCAGAATGGTGTATCCATATTTTGCTAGTAGCTTAGTGTAGACTCAGATATTAGTCTAGATTTAGTTTATTTTCACTGGTTTTGACAGGAAAGAAAATTTTTTTTGTGGGAAAGGTGCCCAAAAAAAATCTCTAAATCATTAAAAGCTTATAAATTTAAGGAAAATTCTCCTTATTTACTGAAATATGGTTAGCCGGATCGTAGCATAACAGAGAATTTCACAAACTCAAGTATTCCTGCTAAACAATGGAAACAAAAAGCATAAGACCTTATCGTGTATATGAAAGCTGTCTCACAGGAAAGAATGAACAAGCATGACAATTAAAAATTCTTCATGGTACTGCAAGATGAAAAAATGTGGACAACTGGTTAATGATCAAGTAAACCTGTTAAAGTATGAAGTATAGATATAGACCAAGTAGCAGGCTATTTTGTGTTATGCCAAGTTTGTATCTTATAAATAGAAAACACTCAGTATCAAAGTATGCCTTGTTTACAAAAAAAAAAAAAAAAAAAAAAAAAGGTTGATCCAGATTGATGAAAAGATTTTTTTAAAACAATGAAATTAAGAACTTGTTCTTTATAATGCAAAGGATTGGCCACTCTCCATCATGTGCTGCTTTCTAGGATGTGTTGTATTCGGGCGTGAAAGTGTTTTCTATATCACAAATCACTTCAGAGTTGAGTTAGGGCTTGAGATTGATGTTGACAAGAAACATTGATGTTGACAGAAACTGAAAATTAAACTTTTCAAATTACAAATAAGAAGAAGAAATTAGAAATAAAATATAATCTTTGGAATATTCATTAACATTTTGGGGAAATATATTCCAAAACAATGCACATAGAGAAAACTGTCTGCATAAAATGAGTCTGATTCAGATATTTTGAAGAAAATATAAGGAAACTTCCAACTGAGGATAGCCAAGAGATCACATACTTTTGCCTTTTTTTTGAAACCACTATCCCACTGATGTGACTACAATATAATACAACAGAGGATAAATTACAGCAGAATCAGAAAAGGTCTTCACCAGCAAACAAGATGAAGAGAGATTTCTCAAAGATAGAGAACTGCTGGAATCAAACTGATGATAAAGCCCAACAAAAGGAACCCAAAATACAGGCATCAGATTGGACTAAGACAAAGGACATTTCTACAGAAAAACCAAGAAAACCACCACTATCAGAGTTAAGAGTAAAGGAGGAGTCTGAAGTGCCTGAATTCATATCCAGACTCCACCACCTCCTACACGCCTTGGTGTCTTCAGCTAAAGAATGGAAATAATAATAGTATTGTCCTCACAAACTATTGTGAGGAGTACAGGAGATAATGGATTTAAAGTGATTAGCAGAATGCCTGGCTCACAGGCTGTACTCAGGCACTTAGAAATCAACAAAAGTAAGAATAACAAATATTCTGTTATACTTCCCTATAGAACTGGTGAGCTTTTAAAAAATCTAACCAACTAATGACTAGCAACAATTCAATTGGATTAGGATGCCTGTATTTGACTCAGAAAAGACTCTAAAATCAGAAGACAAGGAGGAAATTTTTTTTAAAGACGTATTTGCTCATTTGTGGAAGAATAAACCAGAAACTTATGTGATTGGTGGGTGAGCAAAAACAAGGTGGAAAGCACAGTGGAATGGAAATGATGTGAAGGGGTTCAGTGGGAGTGATGTTCTCTGAGAATACTGCTTTATACTGTTTTATACACCTCTGACCTTCAGAACCATGTTACTGTTTCCCATGCACAAAAATAAAGTAACCCAAATCAGGCAGAATGTGTGTAGGGTGGAGAGAGTCCACAGAGCTCTCTGTTCTGCAGTCCCAGAGCCCATGGGAGGGGAGGAACACGTGGCTACTGCTTATCTGTGGTGGCAAGAGACTGCAGGGCTCCCTCCCATAGCATCCCAAGCTGAAGCTGTGGTGGAAGACGGGCAGAGGGTGTGGCATTTCTTTTGTGTTGTTTGCCTTGAGTGGAGCAGGTAAAATCAGAAAGATTCTGTCCCATAGGACTTCCTTTTCTTGGTCCACTGGCTGGAGATAGCAGGCTGTGCGCGGGCTCTTAATGCCTTCTTTATTGGCAGTTCTTTTGTCAGGCTGTTTGTATTGGCCCATGTTCATGCTGCTGATAAAGACATACCCAAGACTGGGCAATTTACAAAAGAAAGATGTTTAATGGACTTACAGTTACATGTGGCTGGGGAGGCCTCATAATCAGTCATGATGAAAGGCAAGGAGGAGCAAGTCACATCTTACATGGATGGCAACAGGCAAAAAGAGAGCTTGTGCAGGGAAACTGCCCCCCAACCACCACCGGCCCCGCTTATATAACCATCAGATCTTGTAAGACTAATTCCCTATCATGAGAACAGCACAGGAGACCTGTCCCCATGATTTAATTACCTCTCACTGGGTCTCTCCCCCAACACAATTCAAGATGAGATTTGGGTGGAGACACAGTCAAACCATATCACTGTTCTAGCATCCAGACGGAAATAAATGGTAGGTCAAAAGACAGAAAAAAAAAAAAAAACAGGGAATTCACTGCTGGGTCATCCTTGAGAGCTAGCGGTCCTTACTCAGTAGACCTACATTTTCCTATCTTTTGATGTCTTCTGATAGTTTCTTTATACATTTTAGTTCAGGGTTATTAGTTGTTGCTAGTGAGAGAAAGACAAAGAGTTGGGATAAGTGTGGTTACATTATTAGCTAGAACCAGAATTCCAAAAATTCCTACAACTGTTCTTTCACAATATCAAGTAGAAACTTTACCTGTTTGGCTCTTATTTTTTTCTGTCTGGCTCTTCTATGTCCTCTGAATTAACATCTCTACTTCTGTTGTTTCCTTTTGATGGAGGCTGCAAAGAGTGATATCTAAATTTTGCTATTCCCTTCTCCTATATTAAATGCAATTCTTCTCTAAAAAGATTTGTTTTCCCCAACTATTTGGTTTTACTGAAATACAATACTTGCAGGAAATACCAATGAATATTTGATTTGTTCCTTTTATTTACTAACTTGAAGAATAACAAGTTGTTGCCTTAATAACATCCAACAATGACCAATGAAGGAGTTTTTTGTAGTCATTCTTCTTTTTTATGTTCACAGTGTTAAATATCTGACTACTAGACATTTCTTCAAGATGGCTTATTTGTCTTTTTGACAGAACCATCAGCAGTCTTGGATACCTCCCTTGCTATATATACATATGCATTGTATATTATATATATTTAAAGAAGGGGTGTCACTCTGTCCCCCAGGCTACAGTACAGTACAGTGGCATAATCATAACTCACTGCAGCCTCCACCTCCTGGACTGAAGGGATCCTCCCTCTTCAGCCTCCTAATTAGCTAGGACTACAGGCATCCCATCATGCCCTGCTAATTTTTTTGTTGTTGTTCTTTTGTAGAGATAAGGTCTCAGTATGGTGCCCAGGTTGGTCTCTAACTCCTGGCCTCTAGTGATTCTCCTGCCTCCCAAAGCACTGGAGTTACAGGTGTGAACCACCACACCCCATATTTTGCTTTTTAATCAAAAATACTTTCAAAGCATATTTTGTACATTTCCTGCTCCCAGATTTTCAACTATACATTTTTATCCAAAGGGGTCTTGGTTAATTTTAGTATAATGTGGTATTTAGGAGACATAATATAGGCATTTAGAGGTGCTCAGTACTGTTGGGTTCTTCACAACTTCTATTTCTTTTCTCTAGAAACATACACATTGACAGATATAAATAAATCATGTTTTCATAGGAATCTTTTTTTAAATTGTATTATTTTTACTCATGCTGAAATTATTGGTTGCTAATGACATTAATATAATTATATATTTAATTTGTCATTGTATATACTTATTTCAAAATAACAAGACATTTATTTAAGATATGGCCTGAGTTTTTCTTTAGTTTTTGTTTATAATTGTATAAAACATTTTTATGCTCCAAAAGTAAAAACTATTTTTGAAAAGACACATTCAGAGAACTCTAGTTTCCATCAATGTCCTCCACATTCTTTTCTCCCTATCTTCCAATATGTAACCACCATTCTTACAGGCTTTTGGTCTATGTGCCTGCTATCCTCTTCCCCCAACAAAAAGTCAGTATACTCTATATCGTTTGTTATGTATGTAATTTTTTCTCTGGACTGTATAGCCTGTAAAGTAGACTGTACCTATCACCACACATGAAGATATTGCTCATTCTTTGTTACAGCTTCATCATGTTTACTCAGCTACTCCCTTGGTAATAAAGATTTGGATTGTCCTCAGCTTTTGCTCATGAATATTGCTGCAATAAATAACTTTGTTCAAATGTAGATTTATATAATTTCCAGTACACTTTTTGAGACACTGAAGTGAAATTTTATAGATTCGATATTTCTGGGTCAAAGGATAAGTATGTATGCACTTTTACTAGATACTGACAAATTGCTCTCCATTTATTTTCCATTGTTTTATTCCCACTAGGAATAAAACAGGCATGTGAACCTGCCTTTTCTCACTTGTTCACCAACAGAGGTTGTGTCCAACTTGTAGCATTTGATCAATCTGACAAATGAAACATGATGTCACCATGTAGATTTATATTTTTAACCACCTTAAAGAGAGTGAGGTCGAGTATATTTTCATGTTTAATGACTATTTGCACCTCTTTTTCTGTAAAACATATGTTCACATTTCTTGCTTGGTTTCTAAATGGAAAGTTTTAGAAAGTTTTAGTATCTATTAAATGATATGAAAACATTTTGTGTGACATAAATCATAGTATTTCTCCCAGTTTTTGTATTGTTCATGGCATTCTTGAATGAAATAAAAGCAAAGGGTACAGGTGTGTACAAAATATGACATTCTTTTATATAAAAATATTTGCATATATTGGCATATTGTATTTATATGTAACATATATCATATGTAGTATATAACCCATACTGTATACTATGTGTAACAGTATATGCTTTATATATTCTGTACCTAGAAGGGTTTATACAGAGTGGATATTAGTGAGTATCCTGGTAACTGGGAAGGAAGGTAGTAATGGGGAACTTCCACTTTTTACCACGTTTGCTCTGTTTGACTTAAATTTTTTCAATAAGGAATATGTTCTTCTTTTATGTTTTTTGAGCAAACAAAAAATGAGAGTTAACCATTAGTTTCAAAGTTTTCCTAAAATACTTCGCCAATATCTAGACTATTCATGGAATTTAAGGAGAAAACTCTGCAAGTGAACTTTCAGCTTCTACAGTCCAAAGAAAAGAGATGACGTAAGAATTTCAAAAGAATAGAGCTCTCTTCTTGACCTTGATTCAATTGCCTGAAGAAATAAGCATTATATTAATTGCTTTCCTGGCACATTTGACTTGTTTCTGTCTCAGCAGAATATCGTTAGCACAATTTCTTTTCTGTGTATCAGCTCTGATAGTTGCCTTCAGCAGTGAGCTTGGAATAAATTTTAATACAAGAGCCCCATTTCCTCCTTGCTAATTTGGTTTCATAAGCCACAATGGGGACAAGTCATTGTTCTAGTGATAATATGAAGCTATGATGGGTTTTCTCAAGTATGTAATTAAAATATTTCCCTTTTATCTCGGTAAACAAGCCAGGCTAACCAATTCAATCCACAGAATCAGGAATCCTTACATATATTTGAGAAAAGCTAACATTAGTATTCTAAGACTTCATTTAATATCTCTCCATGGAGACATAATAAATGGGAATTACATCATGCAATTTAATATCTTAATGATTTAGAGAGAACTTCCAAGTGTTCAAAACTATAAGAGAATGATAAATATGCAACTTGAGGCATCATATCTATACAAATGAATTGTCAATTCCTCCAGCATTTATTTCAGAGGTTATCAACACTGCCTTCTGTATTTTCTGAGCTGCTCTGCAGTGTCAGAATTGTTTTAGAGCATCATTAACAATAATGACCAGGTCTTGATCATATATCAGCTTGAACTACACCACTTTTGAAATTACAAAAACTATGTGAGAGATTGCCCTAAGTCCTCCACTGTGGTAGTGTTTGCTGCAATGATGAGAGTATAAAGCCATATCAGCACTTCTAGTATGACCTTTACATTCAGATACTTACCTTCAATTGAAGCTCCCAAACCATAGCTGGGAAACTTTTGCTTCTATAAGCACCCAACTCTCCCTTGCTAATTCACAAAGATCACCTGTGAGTCAGCATTCACTGCAGACAACCATGGGTTCCACACCTGTGTAAATTAAATTAACCTCAGCTGCTTTAACTGAGGAACCCAAAATCTGTGGCTTAATACAACGGAAATGTATTTCCTGCTCACATAACAAACAGTTCAATGTAGATGTTTGCAGGGGAGTTCCACATGTTGTTCAGACACACAGACTCTTCCATCCCAACTCTTTGCAAACCGGATGTTGACATCCACACAGCAAAGGGAAGAACAGAGATGGTGGACAAGTCATCTCTGCTGCTTAATTACATGGGCCCTAAAGTCACAAATGACATTTCTGCCCACATTTCATTGATGAGAATAGCTATATGGCTTCACTTTCATGCCAGGGAAGTTAGTAAACGTAGTCCTTGGCTATTTGGCTACTCCCAGGAGTTGGAACAATGGAAGAAACTACACATATCTGGCAGCCATCTCTACTACAGGATCACAGAGCCTAGCCTCAGGAGGCCCATGCTTAGTATAACTCAGCTTCCCAGGCTCACATATCTGAACTGGATGTGTGTATCCTCAAGGACTGAAGAAACAGCTCTCTGAGGATGCATACAAACCACGAATCAAACCATGCGGCCTTGAGCTTTGCCAGGAAATGTTTAATTGACAGAGACACAAGGCTTTCAACTGGGACTCCAGTTTTGCGAGTATGATGAACAAGATACTAGGATGGTTCCACCTACTGCCCAAACAATTCTCCACACCACTCATGCATAATGCCTGTGGCACCACCACTGTTGATTCTCTCCTTTGGCTTAGGACGTGGTGCAAACACTCCTGGGAAAGAAAACATGGTAGGCACTTAACAACTCTTAAAGATTAGTGTAAAACTCTGGCCTAAAGGCAAGAAATATGTGCAGTTAATGCTGTTGGTGCTCTGTGCTGATGCCTTTGCACTCAGATTGATCTGTTACCCAAGTTACAGACCCCCCCAAACTACTTTGAGTGTTGACTGCTCATGGCCCACAATTGTCCCTTCTGCAGATGGCTGTCCTCAGCCTAAAGGCATCAGCCTTGCCAGAGACGTTAGGGAACCTTCACTGCAACCTGGAACTGCCCACTGCCAATCACAGACTAATAAGGGATAGAAAAAGCCAGCTTCCATATCTCAAAATATGCTGACTCTGTGGTGCCGATCATGTGCTCTGGAGCATCCACCGGGATGAGGATGACACTGAGCCCCTGCCAAGACCCCGTTCCCCCATGCCCTATCCTGCTTCTTCACTCCCCTTCTCCCAAGACCCCTCCTTCAGGACATCACGTGCATCTGAATCCATGGCTCTGCTTCTGCAAACCCTGACTTAAGACACAGGGGCTAGGTCTGAAGGAAGGAGAATGGAAAGGTACACTCATATGAGGGGAGACATGACTGACTTACAGAGCTGAAAAGGGCCTGTGCTAACCAGAGGACTAGAAAAAGGTACTGAAAGGGTGGACCTTGAAAGATGGTATGGAAGAGGACAAGAACAAATGCTGCCTGCTTTGTTCTCCGGTTATTCAGCACACACTGATTGATAGGAAGAGCCATGTTGTATGAAAAGACATCAGCCAAGAAGGTGCGGAACTATAGGTGCTGACAGGCTTCACCAACGTTTTCATAGCAGCAAGGCAGTGATGCACAGTCCAAGTCAGACCAAGGGAATGTCTCGGTCTTTTCGTACAAAGCCAAACACATTTTATTTCTATTGCATTTCAAGGCTTTCTCCCAAAACTCATAATTCTGTCTCCCAGAGAAATTGCTTAGTGGCCTTCACATCCCTAACAATCTCTTTTTTGATGAATTGGCCCCTCTGGGAGCATAGTTACTGTAAAGAAAGTAGATTTGTTTGCTTGCCATTCAAATCTGTGCTTCTCATAATCCTGAATCTCTTTCACGCTCTCCTGTCCCACTGCATCTCCAGAGAGAAACGGACCAGCTAGAGGCCAGGTCCATGACGCAGAAGGATGATAACACACCTGTGGCTTTTGACTTATCTAGCTCTTTCCTTTGCCTTATTAAGAATGTGTCATGAAGGCCAAGAAACAAGGGAAATGGAAAATTTGAGAAAACCCTGAATAAAGTGCAATATATAATTAGAAGCAGGGGGCACAGGAAAAGGAGTCTCTGAGTTGGGCTCCTTCCCTTGAGTGTTTGAGCAGGAGAATTGCCTCAGAAAGAGAGCAATCAATGGCTACCCTAAAGGTAATTTTATTTAAACTAGAATAACAAAAATCTTTTAAGTGTGGTCATGCTAGAGATCCCTTCCTAGGTTTTTCCTCAGGGTTCCTTCCAAAATGCTTGCATATATTTTGCTAACCTGAATGTATCCAACCTAGAGGAAGGGAGATAGGAGGTGTTCTAAAATCGTGACTAAATTCGCTTTCAGCTACCTGAAACTTGTGTGATTCAAATAAATCAAGAAGAGGAGATCTTTTGCATTGCAAATAATCACTCAGTTTGAATTTATAAAGGCTTACTTTTATCTATTGTTTCATTTTGTTGTCCAGGTGATGAAGACTTGCAAAGCCACTGATTTCGTGAGAAACTCGGAGCAGAAGTATTCTAACTCGGTTCGTGTTGACTGGAATTTTTTTTTTCTTTCGCCTCCCAGCCACACCATCTCTCTTCAGTGCAAATATCACTGTGTGTCTCTGGTACTTAAAAACCTTCCAGAGGCTCCCTACAGTTCACAGACCATGATCAATGGCAGGAAGACAGTTCTCATTTCCTCTCTTAACCCCTACTTCCCCAAGCCTTACTTACCTAAATCTCCAGACACTAAAGAACACCAGTGTCAAGCCTCTCCTTAAATGTCTCCCTCTCACACCTTCTACACCTTTTCTAACCACTCCATTGCTTATGCCCGGTGGTACTGTTATACCAGCTGACAGGCTTGTAAAGACCTTCTCCTGTACATCAGCCTCGTCTTGACTGCAAGGTCCTTGAAGAGTAAATTGATTTTTGCAACCTTGTATCTATCCCAGAATCTGGCATTAGCTAAGTGTACAATCAACTTTTGTAGTCTTAATAAATTTCATATTAAGTTTGCAAAGTATCCTGCTGCTTCAGGACATCGCCGGTAATACAATATTAAATTTTATTTAATTAAGAGCAAAATTCAGAAGGCCAATTTTTCCCCACGTAATTATTACACATTAGAGTCAGAATCATTATATGTTTGAGTCAAATTTTCACACACACACAAAAATGTAAAAATGACATTCCGGAGTGACACATTGATGTTCAATAGCTCCCTGGAAAAAACAACAACAAAAAATGAATAAAGCTGTAACATCAAAGCTGCAATTCTCTAATTCCTAGCAAATCACTGTGTTTTCATCATTTTTGCCTTTATGGCAGTGTTTCTCTAATTTAAATTTTATACCATAATCTTAAAGGTCAATTCTCAAGTGTTCCAAGCTAGAAGAAAATTTAGAGTATTTGATTTTTAATACCAGGAAACTCCAGGGCTTGATACTAATGTTTCTATCCTGTTAGGTTCTATTGTGTTTTGTTGTAGGCATTGTGTGTGCATTTAGCCCTCCGGTTTTGGACTCAATATATAATTATTTATGAAGGATTTGCTAATATGGTTTATCTCTGTGTCACCACCCAAATCTCATCTCAAATTATAATCCCCACGTGTGGGAGGACCTGTAATCCCTATGTGTTGAGAGAGGGAGGTGATTAGATCATGGGGGCAGTTTCCCCCATGCTGTTCTCACAATAGTGAGGGAGTTCTCATGAGATCTGATGATTTTTAAAGTGTTTGGAATTCCTTCTTTGCTCTTCTCTCTCCTGCCACCTTGTGAAGAAGGTGACTACTTCCCCTTCTGCCATAATTATATGTTTCCTGAGGCCTCCCTAGCCATGTAGAACTGTGAGTCAATTAAGCTTCTTTCCTTTGTAAATGTCCCAGTCTCAGGGAAGTTCTTTACAGCAATGTGAAAACAGACGAATACAATCTCATTGTCTGCCTTTGTTAGCCCAATGTAATATATTCTGACAAAAATGGGGACCATGTAAAAAGAAAGCTGGACCATATGTTAAACCTATTTTCAAATACTACCATTCATTTCAATATATACCAAGAAATTTGGAGTTTAGCAATGTTAAGCATTGCTTTTTAAGATTCTAGGGAGTCACATGTCAGTGGGCCTGCTTCCAGAGATTCATGATGCTTATTCTAACTTGGATAATTTAAGCAGAAGCCTGTTATTATGTTCCCCGGTACCTGTGGAACCTAAACATGAAACTCTCACCACATGCGACTGACCCCATGTTAGGGTTTTGATGAGCTTGTGGAAATATAAAAAACCACATTGCACCAATAGCATCAATAACTATGGCTTTATGGAGACAGGCACTCTAGGAATAAGATCAGAATAACAGTGGCTAAGATTTTTCCCATTGCTGTACTGAGTGCATCACAGACTCTATCCCATTTAATCTCCTTGGAAATCCTAGACATTGGTACTTTTATATGCTTTTTCTTAATTTTTTTGAGACAGGGTCTCACTCTGTCACCTAGGCTGGAGTACAGTGGCGCAATCACAGCTCACTGCAGCCTTGAACTGCTGAGCTCAAGCAATCCTCCCACCTCAGCCTCCTGATCTGGGACTACAGGCATGTGCCACTGAGCGAAGATATTCTCTCCCCAGGTCCACAAGGGGGCGCAGTGTCAAAGGCAAGAACTTCCCAGCACCATACCTGCCCCTTCTGCTCCATCCCAGAGCTTAGAGGTCTTTGATTTTCACTCTCATGGGAAGATAGACTGTCCAGAAACAGAGATCAATCATTCTAGCAGAAGTTTGAAGGAACTCCTCCTACAGGACAAAAAACTTTAATGGGGCGGGAGTAACTCCCAGGTTAAATTCCCCTGCTCCTTTGTCAACATGGACTCCATCTTTCTGGATCCCCTCTCAGTGTGAGAGCTGCTTTTCTCTCTTCTCACTCAATGTGAGAGAAAATTTTTTTGGGTCCAATACATACTCTGAGGAGCTCATGGTCACTGGCAAGGTCCATTCCCCCATTCTTGGGCGAGTGTGAGACCCAAGGACCTCAGACACACCTGATCAGGGAGGGAATGGGGCCATCATCCCTCCAATAACATCCTCCCCTTCGGTAACACCACCACACCCAGATAATTTGTTTGTACGTTTTGTAGCTACAGGGTGGCCCAGGCTGGTCTCAAATTCCTAGGTTCAAGCAATCTGCCCTGGCTGCCCGAAGTGTTGGAATTACAGGCCTGAGCCACCACCATTTTAAATCCATAATTTACCAATGACAGAGCCAAGGCACAAATATAAAAATTAGAAATCTTACATTTTGGAAAGCTATGTATTTGAAGAAAAAGAATGAGAACAAGGAGGGAAACAAAGGCAGGGTTTCCAGTGTTCCCTCTAATTGACTCTTGAAAGCTGCTGGTGTTCACCCCCCTCAACATGAGGTATACACAATCCAGTATGCACATCCACCCAGAGGCTGCTGTCTTTCCAGGAAACACTTAATGTTGGCTGCACAAAATTCTGAACAGCAATTATGTACTTGTTTGATTGAGAATCTGCTATGAGCAATGTGCTTCACTAAGCACTGACAATACAGTAGCAAATATGGTAGGCCAAGTCCCTATTCCCAAGTCACGTACATTCCAAAGAGATTAGGCCAGCAGTTGCTCAGATTGTCCAGGTTGTGTGGCCTTCTAGATAATTCCATCTGGGGAGACTTCTTTCAGATAAGAATACCAAAAGTTATGGATATGAAATTGGGTACAAAAGTGAATACTTAGAATAAAAAAAATTACAACAAATAAATTTGAAACTGGACAAATACCATACATATCAAAGTGGAGAAAATAACATAACCTTTTAATTAATTACCTGCTTAATGCAGCAATCAACATGGTTCCTCTCACAAATGAGGCACTAATAAATAAGTTTGAAGTGCTGATCCCTAAGATTACCTATGCCCTACATTATTATCCTATGAGTGCATTATAGGAATTGTTTTCAAGGGTTTTGTGATTATACCTAATACCAGGAAAACAAATACTGCCTGCCTGTATCCTGAAATATCTACAATGACTCATCCCAGACTCCTCCACTGGGGCAGTGACTAAAGCAAACAGCTTAAGCCTAATTAAACTCCATTACCATTTACAATATTAAACTGAGTAAAAAGGTGACCAATAAAGAAGCCAACAGCATACCTATAATCCCAGCACTTTGGAGGCCAAGGCAAGAGAATTGTTGAGTCCAGGAGTTCAAGACCAGCCTAGGTAACATAATGAGACAGCCCCCCCCCCCCATCATATCTACAACAAAAATTAAAAATTAGCCATACACAGTAGCATGTTCCTATTATCCAAGCTTACTTGGAAAGCTAACGTGGGAGGATTGCTTGAGCTGGAGAAGTTGAGCCTGCAGTGAGCCATGATTGGGCCACTGAGCTCCAGCCTCAGTGTAAGAGCAAGCCCATGTCTCAACAAAACAAAAAAAAAAAGCAAGAAAACGGAATGGCTTGCAAACTGTAAATTATAACTCTTACCCATGAATGGTGCCTTTTGCGAAATATGACATCGTTTTTTCACAGGGCAATCATCATGTTACCTCCAGAATTCTACTCCTCATGCAACTCCTTTGTGCATAAAATCCTTGAATAGAAGATATGCCTGCTGGCCTATAACTGATTTTAACACTGAAAATATTAAGGCTACATAACTCAAGGCTGGGTAGGCAACATGTCTCAACAAATGCATCTGCTTTTCTATGGTAAGTAGCCAACCCATGTTATCAAGAGTCTGCATAGTCTTTGCAAACCATTGTCAGCTAAAAGCATATTTTCAAAGGCTACTTAGAACTGAAACTATTTGGTTCTATTCCAAAGCACAACCTCAGCCAAGTGATTTGTTTAATAGGAATTCCCAAACTTAAAAAGATTAAATAACAAATTTCATTAAGTTTGAGAATCTATGACTCCTGCAACTCAATAGTTTAAAAAATATCAAATAATTCAATTTAAAAATGGGTTAAGAACTTGAATGGATATTTCTCCAAAGAAAACATACATAGGATCAACAGGTAAATATATATATATATATATATATATATATATATATATATATATATATATTTGTAAATGATCAATATCACTAATCATCAGGGAAATACAAATCAAAATCACAATAAGATACTACATCATACCTGTCAGGATGCCAGTTATCAATAGAACCAAGACAACAAGTGTTGATATGGTTATAGAGAAATTAAAACCTTTGTACAATGTTAGCAGGAGTGCAAAATGATACAACCACTATAGTCAACAGTATAGAGATTCCTCAAAAATTTAAACTAGAACTACCATAGGATACAGCAATCCTACTTCTGATATTTCTCCAAAGGAATTTAAATCAGGATCTCAAAGAGATATTAGCACTCCCATGTTTATGTGATACTATCCACAATAGCCAAGATGTGAAAACAACCTACAGTTGAATACGTGAAGAAAACGTTGTATATACAAACAATGGAATATTATTCAGCCTTTATAAAGAAGGAAATCCTGCAATATATGGCAACATAGATGAACCTAGAGGATATCATGCTGACAAACTAAACCAGTCACAGGAAAACAAATACTGTATGATTCCATTTATATGAACAAATCAGAACTACAAGGAGATATCATCTCACCCATTTTGGGTAAAAGGGCTTTTATCCAAAAGACGGCCAGTCTTGAATGCTGCAAGGATGCGGAGAAAAGGGCATGCTGTTAGTGGGAATGTAACTTAATATGACCACTGTGGAAAACCATATGGAGGTCCTCAAAAGATTAAACATAGAATTCCCATGTGATTGAGGAATCCCACTGCTAGGGATATAAGCAAAAAGAAGGAAATCAGTATATCGAGGAGATATCTGCACTCCCGTAATTTCATTGCAGCACTCTTCACAATAGCCTAGATTTGGAGGCAACCTAGTTGGCCATGAGCAGATGAAGGGATAAATTATGGTATGTATACACAATGAAGAACTATTCAGCCACAGAAAGAATGAGATCCTGTCATTTACCATAGCATGGAAGGAACCGGAGATCATTACACTAAGTGAAGTAAGTCAGACACAGAAAGACAACCTTCACAGGTTCTCACTGATATGTAGGACTGAAAAATTAAAAGAATTGAACTCCTGGAGATAGCAAGTAGAATGATAGTTACCAGAGAAGTTAGGGCTTGGGGCAGGGGCAGTGGGAAAGGTTAATGTGTATAAAAATATATTTAGATAAAATATATAAGATCTAGTATTTGATAGTACAACAGGGTGATTACAGTCAACAATAATTTAGTGTACAGTTTAAAATAATTAAAAGAGTATAATTGGATTGTTTGTAACACAAGGAAATGATGAATGCTTGAGGCAATAGATACCTCACTTTCCTGGTGTGCATTTTACACACTGTATGCCTGTATCAAAATATTTCATGTACCCCATAAATACATATGCTTACTATGGACCCATAAAATTATTTTTAAAATAAAGAATCAACATCTAAGTTACTTCCCCAAGTTATAAGGCCTGACTAAAAGAACAGAGGAAATAGAAGAAATAATCAAATAAATTATAAAATTAAATTTTCCAGTTGAAACACCACAGCAAATTCCAGTCAAATAAAAGAAAAAGGACCCACCAAAACTTATTCCTATAAGATCCAGAAAATCAAGGATAACAAAAAGATCTGGCCAGGCGTGGTGGCTCACACTTATAATTCCAACACTTTGGGAGGCCGACGCAGGCATATTGCCTGAGTTCAGAAGTCCGAGACCAGCCTGGGCAACACGGTGAAACCCTGTCTCTACTAAAAAAATACAAAAAATTAGCTGGACATGGGGCCTGTGCCTGTAGTCCCAGCTACTTGGGAAGCTGAGACAAGAGAATTGCTTGAACCTGGGAGGCAGAGGTTGAGAGCTTGCAGTGAGCTGAGGTTGCAGTGAGCCAAGATCAGGTCACTGCACTCCAGCCTGGGTGACAGAGCAAGACTCTGTCTCAAAAAAATAAAATAAAATAAAATAAAAGGGAAAGAAAAAGAAAAGATCCTATAAGGTTCTGAGGGTTAGAGAGGTGGGAGAACAGTTGCAGAAAGGAAAAAAAATAAATAAATAAAGGAAATCAAACTGAAACCTGGAATGAGAAACCTAAAAGTTCTAAACAAAGATGATACCCAGCACAAAAGTTTAACTCCTAAATTAATAGTGAGATACTAAAAATACATTTTAAAATATGTGAGATCTCAAAAAAGTACCTCCCACATTTTTCTCTTCTATAATAAAAAGACTATAGGTAATGTCTAAAATGGATAAATCAAGAAACAGCAAACATATGCAATTTCTTTAGAAATACAGAAATAACTACTAGGGTAAAGAAAGCACTACTAATTTGGAAATAGTTGGCTTTTGGAGTGGAACTAAGAGGTAAGAAAGGGTGAAACAGGAGATAGCTGTTTATTATTAAATCCCCTCCAGTACTACTTAACTTGTGAATCTTTGTACTTGTATTACATCAACAATTTTTTTAATTAAGAAAGAGAACAATAGATACACTCAGTGTATTTATTATCACTCAAAATGTGCTTTTCCAACAACATCAATTCTAACGAACTGCTCATGAAATTAAGTTTTTAATACTGGACTAAAACAACCCAGAGACAGTTCACACACAGAACGTGACATAACCTGCCCTGCCTGCCTGAGTTCCTAGGCATTTGTGCTATAGAAATAAGTCTCTGCTGAAAACTGAGGCCAGGGCCACTCAAAATAAGACCCCCTGGCCAATGTCATTCCAGACTCTGATACAGAGGAGCCTCTGTTATCTTTTTTTGATCCATGGTGACAAGACTGCCCAGCACAGCATGATGACAGCCAAAATGTCAACTATGTCACCTGAAATCATGAATGGAAATTCAGCCTCACTAAATACTCAAGAGAGTCTTCCTTTATCCAGTGAAATGGACAATAGGTTCATAACTACTGAAAATTCTAATGTGGATATTACTCATATTTCTGCACGCAACACAGCTACAATCTCAAAAGAGAACTACATGCCCATTGTTCATGGAACTCATGTGTTAAGAAGAGGTAAGAAGGCATCCATAGCTACTTTTTGGAAAGAACAGTTTCACTTCATCTGAGTCTCTGTGGTTCTGCACCAGATGAGGAGGTGGGGAGGGATACTTGAGTGCTGCAGCATCTATTAATGGCTTGTGTTGAAGATCTGTTCTTTGTTTACTGTTAGCCCAATAGCCACCCAAGGAGGAGGTGACAATTTCTAATAGCCACCCAATGAGTGACAATAGCTGCTCAAAGAGGAGGTGACCCTAATAGGCTAGAATATGTTCTTTCCTCTGACCCTAAGAATCAACTGAGAAAATGTATGGCTTCGGTGGATATTAAAAATAGAGACTATCTTTTCAGGAGCTCTCCTGGGAGATGAGCTTTGCCCCACCCTCCTGTCTCTTTTGTAAAGGAGAGAAGGTGGTCCTGCTGCTCTGATTTCTGGCTATGAAGGGGAGGGAAAAGGCTCCCACTACCTGCCTGCCTTTGCAGAAGACTGAAAAGCTGATGTGAAGATGCAGAAAGAAACCCTTTCAGCAGAATACAATTGAGGGATTTTAACATGCTTTTCAATCTAAATTTATTCCTCTTTCAAAAAGGTTGTAATCAAATCAATTATTTTATAAAAATCATTTCAGATTAAGATGGTTTTAAAGAAAGATATCATTGATCAAACTCCTGCCAAGCATGAAACACTTTAATGTCATCGTTGCTCTTATTCTGCTCAGTGTATTTAAAAATGAAGAAATGGCCAACGGGAAGAGGATCATTAGTCAACTAAGTCTCCCTAGATGGTGCCATCTGAGGATAACTGGGGCAATGGAACTCTACCACTCTAAATAAGGTCCTTGGGTCAGTGTCTTTCTAGATTCCAGTAAATGGGACAGACTTGCCTGTGATATGCTCAGAATACACATTTATTTTTGTTTCCTTTGTTCCTTGAAATGTGCTCAGTTGGATGAAAGGTCAGGCAGACTCGAGACTTTTTTTATCGCTCTGAGAAAATTAAAGCCTATGGCCACTTCATAGTCCCAATTTTAAAATTACATCTGATTGCTTCCTCCAGTAAGAAGCACAGAAGGGAATTCTGAGCCTTCTGTTTCCATGCTATTTAACCTTCTCCCTGACCTGCCTTCCCACATCATGGCTGCCTCTAGGTTTCCTCTGGATCGGATATAGGGAGGGAGGAGGCAGAAGAGCACAGAGACTTACCACCTGCTGCCCTGTGCTGACTGCCTTTGAGACTGGCTTATGAAAAAGCCCAATCCATCTCTAGTGAGTACCTTTATGAACTCTCTGGCAACAACTCCTAAGACCAGGAGATGTAGTTTTCCTCTAGGTGCCCTTTGGCCATCCACCCTGGGCTTATCATGATCCATTCCATAGAAATGCCCTCTCCCCTGGTGTCCCATCATCCTCCAAGGAGGTGCTCTCAGGAAAAATGTAAACGACTGCAAATCAGCTCTTCCCCATGAAGCCCACAGGAAAGACCCAGGAAGGACTCACAACAGCCCTTCTTTGTTACTATAGCCCTCAGAACACTTTACCAGTCACCTCATGGACTGAGAGATTTCTAAAAGATACTGTGCTCCATCCTTGCAAGAACATCATACTATTCAAGAAGTTCTGGGACATGGATGAACCTGGAAACCATCATTCTCAGCAAACTGACACAAGAGCAGAAAATCAAACACGGCATATTCTCACTCATAGGTGGGTGTTGAACAATGCGAACACATGGACACAGGGAGGGGAGCACTACACACTGGGGTCCGTTGGGGGGAAATTGGGGAGGGACGGGGGGGTGGGGAGGTGGGAAGAGATAGCATGGGGAGAAATGACAGATACAGGTGAGGGGACGGAAGGCAGCAAACCACACTGCCATGTGTGTACCTATGCAATAATCTTGCATGTTCTTCACATGTACCCCAAAACCTAAAATGCGATTAAAAAAAAAGTTCTATTAAAGCTCAAAGCTATCTCATTAGCAGCTTAGGGAAAAACATGAGACTCACAGAACTCAATAAGCTCTCAAAAAACATCCAACCTTCTCTCAAATCTTCTCTCTACATTCTTTTTGAATCTTTTAATATCCTCCTTACATGTGATGAGTTTGGGATTTGTGAAATTGATTCCCATGTACTTCCTTTAAAAATCAGCATCTCCATCTAAAAACTTCCTTGTATCTTGATGACTCACTCAATAGTTACAATGAACTTTCTGATACATGGGTAAAAGACCAAAACCAGGATTCAAATCCAGACCTGCTAACTTCAAACCCATCCTCTTTGCTACAAGACCCTGCTGATCCCAGGAATGCCACTGCCTCTGACAGAACCACAAAGGCTCCCTGTAACTGGCACAAGATTTACCAGCACTGTCTCTACAGAGATGAACAAATATTCAAGCTATTTTAGATACAAAGGTCAAAATAAAGTTGACATTTTTAAGAAATATGCATTTTTGGTAGACATATAGCTTGATAATAATCTATAGGGAAGTCTCTCAAAATGGTGAGACATCAAGACAATAAACATTCTCAGTAATGAATATACAAAACACAGCTCATCTAATACAACTACCAATTGGCTCACCAGTGGGAGCTCTGCAATTCTGCTATGTCACTCCATGAATTATCCGAATTGGAGTATCCTTGAGAGACCCTCTATTTGGCACCTTCACCTTCTATTTAGGAGACCGTGGCCCTGAGAATTGAATGACTAGTCCAACTAGCTAAGGGAGGAACCAGAACCAGGAGTCAAGAGTCAGGACTCAGGATACTTTTTTTTTTTTTTTTTTTTTGAGATGTAGTCTCACTCTGTCACCCAGGCTGCAGTGCAGTGGTGCAATTCTGGCTCACTGCAACCTCCACCTCCCAGGTTCAAGCAATTCTCCTGCCTCAGCCTCATGAGTAGCTGGGACTACAAGCACGCCAACATGCCTGGCTAATTTTTGTATTTTTAGTAGATAGGGTTTCACCATGTTGGTCAGGCTGGTATTGAACTCCTGACCTGAAGTGGTCCACTCGCTTTGACCTGCCAAAGTGGTGGAATTACAGGCATGAGCCACTGTGCCCAGCCCAGGATGCAGGATACTTATGCTGTGTGTTCATCCTTTCACTTGATATTTGGAATGGTTTCCCAAAAATTTAAAGGAAGAAAAAAGATTAAGAGACAGAAGACATATTTTGAGGAATTATATGCTCAGTGATGAGGCTTAATGAAATCATAAAATGCCACCTATATTTCCATTTAATTATGCATTACTAACTCTGTACTGCTTTCTTAAGACCAGGGTACAAAACAAGACCAGAGGTAATGCTTTTTAGGTTTTATTCATACATCATTTCTCTGTTTTTATGCAAAGACATAGCAAAATATGTATTTTTCTGTAAAGATAATTTCCCTAAGTGTACTGAAAAATGAAGCTCAATGAGTCAAAATATCAGTTATGCTCAGCATGACATACCAATATTGCACCTCACTTAGTTAAAAAGTAATATTCTTAAGGCCGGGCGCGGTGGCTCAAGCCTGTAATCCCAGCACTTTGGGAGGCCGAGGCGGGTGAATCACGAGGTCGAGAGATCGAGACCATCCTGGTCAACATGGTGAAACCCCGTCTCTACTAAAAATACAAAAAACTAGCTGGGCATGGTGGCGCGTGCCTGTAATCCCAGCTACTCAGGAGGCTGAGGCAGGAGAATTGCCTGAGCCCAGGAGGCGGAGGTTGCGGTGAGCCGAGATCGCGCCATTGCACTCCAGCCTGGGTAACGAGCAAAACTCCATCTCAAAAAAAAAAAAAAAAAAAAAAAAAAAAAAGTAATATTCTGTTCTCTGTTGCAGGTTTTATATTATGGGCTTCATTTACATATTTGTTTCCAATCTTCGAAATATTTGCCTTGTTAACATTGACTTTTTCTGATTAAACAATTTATTCTGATAGCTAGACTAAAACATACAGATGGGGTTGAGTACAGTGGCTCATGCTATAATCCCAGCACTTTTGGAGGCCAAAGCAGGAAGATTACTTGAGCACAGGAGTTCAAGACCAACCTGAGCAACATAGGGAAACCTCATCTGTATGGAAAGAAAAAAAGAAAAAAAAAAAACTTAGCTGGGCATGTGATAGGCCACTGTGGTCCCAGCTACATGGGAGGCTGAAGTGGGAAGATCACTTGAACCTGGGAGATCAATGTTGCAGTAAGCTGTGGTCATGCTACTTCACTCCAGCCTAGATGGCAGAGGAGACCCTGTCTCAAAAAAATAAAATAAAAAATAAAATAAATTTTAAAAACCTATCAGTGGGTCAAAATATGTTTCAAATTATTTATAAGCATGTGTCATTTCTAATGAATATTCTGAAATACTTAATACCTTCCTGCCAAACTACTTCAAACTCATTTGATTTTTTTTCATTTCCATAAATCTTAAGCCACACATAGAAAAATAACTCAATAAGTATATTTGATGAAGGCCAAACAGAAACAGCTGCAGTCTGCAGCTCCCAGTGATACCAAAGCAGAAGGCGATTCATTTCTGCATTTCCAACTGAGGTAGCCAGTTCATCTCATTGGGACTTGTTAGGTAGGGGGTGCAACCCGTAGAGAGTGAGCAGAAGCAGGGCGGGTGTCACTTCATCCAGGAAGTGCAAAGAGCCAGGGGACCTCCCTCTCCCAGCCAAGGGAAGCCATGAGAGACTGTGCTACCCAGCCTAGGTACTACACTTTTCCCACAGTTTTTGCAATCGCAAACAAGGAGATTTCCTCATGACCCCACAATACCAAGACCCTGAGTTTCAAGCACAACATGGGTGGCTGTTTGGGCAGACACTGACCTAGCTGCAGGAGTATTTTTTAAGACCCCAGTGGTGCCTGGAACCCCAGTGAGACAGAACAGTTCGCTCCCCTGGAAAGGGGCCTGAGGTCAGGGAGCCTAGTGGTCTCACTTAGCAGGTTCCACTCCCACAAAGTCCAGCAAGCTAAGAACCACTGACTTGAAATTCTCACTGCCAGCACAGCAGTCTGAAGTCAACCTGGAATGATCCAGCTTTGTGAGGGGAGGGGCATCTGCCATTACTGAGGCTTTAGTAGGTGGTTTTCCCCTGACAGTGCTGAGAAGACTGGGAGGTTTGGACTGGGTGGAATTCACAACGCAGCAAAGCAGCTGCAACCAGACTGCTTCTCTGGATTCCTACTCACTGGGGAGGGCACGTCTGAAGGAAATGCAGCAGATCCAGTAAAGGCTTATGAATAAAACTCCCATCTCCCTCAGACACGACACCTAGGGGGAGGGGTGGCTATGGGCGAAACATCAGTGGACTTAATCTTTCCTGCCTGCTTGCTCTGAAGCAAGCGGCTAATTCTGACAAGGGGGATTCTCCCAGCACAGCACAACAGCTCTGCTAAGAGACAGGTTGCCTCCTCAGGTGGGTCCCTGATCACTGTGCCTCCTGACTGGGAGAGACCTCCCAACAAGGGTCAACAGACATCTCATACAGGAGAGCTCTGGTTGGCATCAGGCAGGTGCCCCTCTGGGTTGAAGCTTCCAAAGGAAGGAGTAGGCAGCAATCTTTGCTGTTCTGTAGCCTCCACTGGTGATACCCAGGCAAACAGGGTCTGCAGTGGAGCTCCAACAGACTGCAGCAGACCTGCAGAAGACAGGTCTGACAGTTAGAAGAAAAACTAACAAACAGAAAGCAGCAACAACAACATCAACAACAACAAAAAAGACCTCCACATAAATATCCCACCCAATGCCATCATCCTCAAAGATCAAAGGTAGATAAATCCACAAAGATAAGGGAAACCAGCACAGAAATGCTGAAAATTCCAAAATCCACAATGCCTCTTAGCCTCCAAATGATTGCAACTCCTCTCCAGCAAGGGCACAAAACTGGATGGAGAATGAGATTGATGAATTGACAGAAGTAGGCTTCAGAAAGTGGGTAATAAACACCTCTAAGCTAAATGAGCATATTCTAACCCAATACAAGGAAACTAAGAACCGTGATAAAAAGTTACAAGAATTGCTGACTAGAATAACCAGTTTAGAGGGGAACATAAATGACCTGATGGAGCTGAAAAACATAGCATAATAACTTTGTGAGCAATACACAAGTATCAATAGCCAAATTGATCAAGTAGAAGAAAGGATATCAGACATTGAAGATCACCTTGCTGAAATAAGACATGAGGACAAGATTGGAGAAAAAAGAATGAAAGGAAAGAAAAAAAAGCCTCCAAGAAAAATGGGACTATGTGAACAGACCAAACCTATGATTAATTGGGGTACCTGAAAGGGAAGGGGAGAATGGAACCAATTTGGAAAATACTCTTCAGGATATTATTGAGGAGAACTTCTCCAACCTAGGAAGAGAGGCCAACATTCAAATTCAGTAAATACAGATAATACCACTAAAATAACTCCTTGAGAATATCAACGCCAAGACATGGATCAAGGTTGATCTGATGATCAACCTTTATCATCATCTTCTCCAAGGTTGAAACAAGGAAAAAAGTGTTAAGGGCAGAAAGAGAAGAAACATCAAATCACCTATAAAGGAAAGCCAATTAGACTAACAGCAGGTCTCTCTGCAGTAACCCTACAAGCCAGAAGAGAATGAGGGGAAATTTTCAATATTCTTAAAGATAAGAATTTTCAACCCAGAATTTCATATCCAGCCAAAGCTTCATAGGCAAAGGAGAAATAAAATCCTTTACACAAAAGCAAATATTGAGAGATTTTGTCACCACCAGGCCTGCCTTACAAGAGCTCCTGAAGGAAGCACTAAATATAGAAAGGAAAAATCACTACCAGCCACTGCAAAAACATACCAAAATATAAAGACCAATGACACTATGAAGAAACTTAATCAACTAATGACCAAAATAACCAGCTAGTATCATGATGACAGGATCAAATTCACATATAACAATATTAATCTCAAATGTAAACGGGCTAAGTGCCTCAATTAAAAGACACAGACTGGGGGCCGAGAGCGGTGGCTGACGCCTGTAATCCCAACACTTTGGGAGGCCGAGGCAGAGGGATCATGAGGTCAAGAGATTGAGACCATCCTGGCTGACACGGTGAAATCCCGTCTCTACTAAAAATACAAAAATTAGCTGGGCGTGGTGGTGCACGCCTGTAGTCCCAGCTACTCAGGAGGCTGAGACAGGAGAATTGCTTGAACCCAGGAGGTGGAGGTTGCAGTGAGCCGAGGTTGTGCCACTGCACTCCAGCCTGGCGGCTGATGATGGAGTGAGACTGTCTTAAAAAAAAAAGACACAGACTGACAAACTGGATAGAGTCAAGACCCAACAGTGTGCTGTATTCAACCCATCTCACATGCAAAGACACACATAGGTTCAAAATAAAGAGATAGAGGAAGAATTACCAAGCAAATGGAAAGAAAAAAAAAGCAGGGTTTGAAATCCTACTCTCTGATAAAACAGACTTTTAATAAATGACAAAGAAGGGCATTACATAATGGTAAAGGGATCAATCCAACAAGAAGAGCTAACTATCCTAAATATATATGAACCCAATACAAGACGACCCAAATTTATATCGAGACCTACAAAGAGATTTAAACTCGCACACAATAATAGTGAGGGACTTTAACACTCACTATTAAACTGTCAACATTAGACAGATCAGTGAGACAGAAAATGAATAAGGATATGCAGGACTTCAACTCAATTCTACATCAAGGGGACCTAATAGACATCTACAGAACTGTCCACCCCAAGTCAATGGAATATACATTCTTCTCAGCACCACATGCCACTTATTCATTAATTGACCACATAATTGGAAGTAAAACATTCCTCAGCAAATACAAAATAACAGAAATTAAAACAAGCAGTCTCTCAGACCACAGTGCAATCAAATTAGAAGTCAGGATTAAGAAACTCACTCCAAACCATACAACTACAAGGAAATTGAACAACATGCTCCTGAATGACTACTGGGTAAATAATAAAATTAAGGAAGAAATAAAGAAGTTCTTTGAAACCAATGAGAACAAAGAGACATGTACCAGAGTCTCTGGTACACAGCTAAAGCAGTGTTACGAGGAAAATTTATAGCACTAATTGCCCACATCAGAAAGCTGGAAAGATCTGAAATTGGCACCCTAATATCACAATGAAAAGAACCAGAGAAGTGAGAGCAAACAAATTCAAAAGCTAGCAGAAGACCAGAAATAACTAGGATCAGAGCAGAACTGAAGGAGACAGAGACACAAAAACCCCTTCAAAAAAATCAATGAATCCAGGAGCTGGTTTAAAAAAAATATTAATAGAAGACTAGCTAAACTAATAAAAAAGAAAAGAGAGAAAAATCAAATACATGGTAAAAAAATGATAAAGGGAATATCATCACTGATCCCACAGAAACACAAACTACCATCAGAGAATATTGTAAACATCTATCTACAAATAAACCAGAAAATCTACAAAAAAAAATGCATACATTCCTGGATACACACATCCTCCCAGGAAGAAGTCAAATCCCTGAATAGACCAATAACAAGTTCTGAAATTGAGGCAGTAATTAATAGCCTACCAACCAACAAGAGCCCAGGACCAGATCGATTCACAGCTGAATTCTACCAGAGATACAGAGAGAAGCTGGTACTATTCCTTCTGAAACGATTCCAAGCAATAGAACAAGAGGGGATCCTCCCTCACTCATTTTATGAGGCCAGCATCATCTTGATATCAAAACCTGGCAGAGACACAACAAAGAAAAAATTTCAGACCAATGTTCCTGATAAACATTAATGTGAAAATCCTCAATAAAATGCTGGCAAACTGAATCCAGCAGCACATTAAAAAGCTTACCAATCAAGGTCAATCTGGCTTCATCCCTGGAATGCAAGGCTGGTTTAACATACACAACTCAATAAATGTAATTCATCATATAAACAGAATCAATGCCAAAAACCATTTGTCTCAATAGATGCTGAAAAGGCCTTTGATAAAATTAAACATCCCTTAATGTTAAAAATGAACATACTTTTAAACTAGGTATTGATAGAACATATCTCAAAATAGAGCTATTTATGGCAAACCACTCTTATTCCACATAGTATTGGAAGTTCTGGCCAGGGCAATCAAGCAAGAGAAAAACAAATAAAGAATATTCAAATAGGAAGAGAGGAAGTCAAATTGTCTCTGTTTGCAGATGACACGATTGTATATTTAGAAAACCCCATCGTCTCAGCCCCAAAACTCCTTAAGCTGATAAGCAAAGTCTCAGGATACAAAATCAATGTGCAAAAATCACAGGCATTCATATACACCAATAACAGACAAGCAGATAACCAAATCATGAGTGAACTCCTATTCACAATTGCTACAAAGAGAATAAAATACCTAGAAATACAGCTTACAAGGTATGTGAAGGACTTCTTCAAGGAAATCTACAAACCATTGCTCAAGAAATGAGAGAGGACACAAACAAACCAAAAAAAAAAAAAATTCCATGCTCATTGGTAGGAAGAATCAATATCAGGAAAATGGCCATACTGCCCAATGTAATTTATAGATTCAAGTTTATTCCCATAAAGCTACCATTGACTTTCTTTACAGAATTAGAAAAATCTACCTTAAATTTTATATGGAACTAGAAAAGAGTCCATATAGCCAAGAAAATCCTAAGCAAAAAGAACAAAGCTGGAGACATCATGCTACCTGACTTCAAACTATACTACTAGGCTACATTAACCAAAACAGCATGGTACTTGTTCCAAAACAGATACATAGACCAATGGAACAGAAAAGAGGCCTCAGAAATAACACCACACATTTACAACCATCTGATCTTCAGCAAACCTGACAAAAACAGCAATAGGGAATTCCTTATGTAATAAATGGTGCTGTAAAAACTGGCTAGCCATATGCAGAAAACAGAAACTGAACCCCTTCCTTATACCTTATACATAAATTAACTCGAGATGGATTAAAGACCTAAATGTAAAATGCAAAACTGTAAAAACTTTAGAAGAAAACCTAGGCAATACCATTTAGGACATAGGCATGGGCAAAGACTTCATGACTAAAACACCAAAAACAATTGCTACAAAAGCCAAAATTGACAAATGGGATCTAATTAAACTAAGGAGCTTCTGCACAAACAAAGAACCTGTTATCAAAGTGAACAGGAAACCTACAGAATAGGAGAAAAATTGTGCATTCTACTTATCTGACAAAGGTTTAATTTCCAGAATCTACAAGGAATTTAAACACATTTATAAAAAAAAAAAAAAACTCATCAAAAAGCAGGCAAAGAATATGAGCAGAAACTTATCAAAAGATGACATTTATGTGGCCAAAAAAAAATAAGAAAAAAACTCATCATCACTGGTCATTAGAGAAATGCAAATCAAAACCACAATGAGATACCATCTCATGCCAGTCAGAATGGTGATTATTAAAAAGTCAGGAAACAACAGATGCTATTGATGATGTAGAGAAATAGGAAGGCTTTTACACTGTTGGTGGGAATGTAGATTAATTCAATCATTGTGGAAGACAGTGTGGTGATTCCTCAAGGATCTAGAACCAGAATTACCATTTGACCCAGAAATCCCATTACACAAAGGATTATAAATAATTCTGCTATAAAGACAAATGCACATGGATGTTTATTGCAGCACTATTTACAATAGCAAAGACTTGGAACTAACTCAAATGTCCATCAATGATAGACTGGATAAAGAAAATGTGGCACATATACACTGTGGAATACTATGCAACCATAAAAAAGAATGAGTTCATGTTCTTTGCAGGGACATGGATGAAGCTGGAAGCTATCATTCTCAGCAAACTAACATAGGAACAGAAAAGCAATCACCACATGTTCCCACTCATAAGTGGGAGTTGAAAAATGAGAACACATGGACACAGGCAGGGGAACTTCACATATAGAGGCCTGTCACGGGGTGAGGGACAAGGGGAAGGAGAGCACTAGGACACATACTTAATGCATGTGGGGCTTAAAACATAGACGACGGGTTGACAGGTGCAGCAAACTACCATGGCACATGTATACCTATGTAACAAACCTGCATGTTTTGTACATTCATCCCGGAACTTAAAATTTTTTTTAAGTAAAAAAAAAAAGCCACACATAAAATGGTCATAGTATTGATTGTTATTTAAGATATACATATGTATTTTCATCTTATAAATGAGAATAAGAAAGTAACAAAACTTTATAATTAGGGAAGAGTTTTTTCCATGAAAGAGATAATGGTCAAGTGCTAGACACATCTCCACTGCTTTGTAGGTGTGCAACAACCTTTCTAAGGCAAATCACTGATGATGATTGATTATATAGATTAGGACACCATTTATTTAACCCAATACCGCTATTTTACAAATATGGAAGATAGGATCTGAAGATATTAAGGAACCTAGCCTAAAGACATAAGTTAGAGCCAACAGTAGAGTCTTTTTTCTTTAATCTTCACACATATGTATTATTCTTCAACCTCAAGCAACATCGGGTACAAAATAACACACCACAAATGCATGTGCCCAGGGTATGTAACTTTTTAACTTCAATTCTACAATTGAATTAAATTTCTATTTTAAATCCCCACTGTATCCAATAGCAGTAACTAAATTGCAGCTGATTCTGGATCTTGCTCACTTCCTCAAATCTGTAGAGTTGCATTTGTGTTCTTTAGCACTCGTGCAGTGTTAAACGTGAGTGTGTGCAGTGTGGGGTCATGGTCGTTGGTCTTCATCATCCACCCATTTGGGCAAGCACTAAAGTATCCTTCTTGTCACTGTCCCTTTTAAGTCACTACTGTTCCTCCTGACTGAAGACTCTTCCTCGTGCTTGTAGTAGGTCTCTCTCTCATACAAGAAAAATATTTGACTTCTTCTGCATCTCTTTGAGAATTTGATTCAAATTTCTAAGGTTCTTCTGTCCCAATCCCACATAACCATGTCTAGGCTATGTTCTAGCACCAAGATATTCCTGAGATTATGGGGTTTTGACAAGTCCCAGGCTGTCCTTAGAAATAGAGTCTCCTCTGTTACTGGATTTTTGAAACCCATCTGATGTTTATTTTACCAGTATCTGGGGCGAAGAGGCCAGGCAAAAATCCAAATGGGGGTAGTTAAGCAGGGACATCATGTGATCCGATCTCCATTTTTAAAAAATGATTCTGCTGGTTATGTACAAAATGGAAGCTAAGGTGCATTCCGGGAAAGCAGGAAAACCCATATGGAGGCTACCTGTCACTCCTATGAAATAAACTGGAATTTCACCAGAGAGAAGTGGAAATGGCAAGAAGGAATCAGATATGGAGGCTACTCTTGGCTAAGCTAGTCTAGACTAGGCTAGAATAGATAGAATAGGATAAAACTAAGTGGGATATATATATATTGGGAGCTGACCAAACTTCTTGGTAGATGGGATGTGCAACACAAAAGGGAAAAAAAGACTCTTAGATGATTTCCTAAAATTTTGTTCTGTTGGTATTGCTAAGGAATACAAACAGTTTCTAGGAAAGAAAAGGGGGTCGACAATGTCAAATGCTGCTAAGTGGTTGTGTAGCACAAGGACAGAGAGTGAAGAGGCTAAGAAAAAACGTTAAAACAAGGAGGGAAGACAAGGGGTTTAAGAAAAATACCAAGCGGGCTTTGGGAAAGGAGAGGTGGAACAGGGATAAAAGAAATGTCATAGAGAGGCACCAAAAGGCACTCAAGGAGCCAAAGGAATGGTGCTTTGGACCATAAACTGCACTTCATGGGAGGCTTTATCATCCAATAGGAAAATTGATTTCTACTAGCAGAGTGCTTATCTAGTCAATAAGCATTTACAGTTGTTTAGTCATTGTTATTATTATTTGTTATTTGTAAATTGTCCTTTGACATTAATTGCCTGAAATACAAAGATGAGTAGGACAAGGTCCAGAACTAATCTAAAAAATGTTCTCAGGTTGGTGGGGGATAAAAAAAACAAACATAGACAATGCCTCCATGGTAAATGCTAACAGAGACCAGAGCAAGGAGCCGAGCACCAAAGCCAACCAGCCTCAGATGCTGGGATCTGATCAGCTTCAGGGTCAGGTTTCCAAAAGGAAAAGTGAGGGCAGATATTTTCTAGGTGAAAGTATCTGCTACAGTTAGGAAGACGTGGGTATGGAAATCACAGGGCTCCAAAAAGTGGAAGTCTGGTTTATTTGGAGGTGTAGTGGACAACCGCAGGATAATAAGTAGAAGTGAAAAGCATTAGAATAAACATGGTTCAACACCCGCCTATGAGTGAGAACATGAACACGGGGAGGGGAACACTACACACTGGGGTCCATTGGGGGAAAATGAGGGAGGGACGGGAGGTGGGGAGGTGGAGAAAGATAGCATGGGGAGAAATGACAGATATAGGTGAGGGGAAGAAAGGCAGCAAATCACACTGCCATGTGTGTGCCTATGCAACAATTTTGCATGTTCTTCACATGTACCCCAAAACCCAAAATGCAATTAAAAAAAAGAATAAACATAAAAGGTGTGCAGGGACCAAATCATAAAGGAACCAAAGCTTTAATTTAATTCTGAAATTTCTTGGAACTTCTGAAGGGATGTATATTATATGATGAGATTGCCACCTTAGAGGAAAATGACCTGGAAAAAATATGGGATGAATTGGAGAGTGCAGAAAGAAAGAAACAGGGATAACAGAAAGCCATTGCAATAGTCAATTAAAAGAGGTTAGATGAAAGTCCAGCTGGGTTAGAAACAATTTAGAAAACAAAAACAAAAACAAAACCTTTAAGTTGATTCAAGCCAAGTGGAATGGTTTGGCTCTGTGTCCCCACCCAAATCCCATCTCAAATTATAATCCCCACATATTGTGGGAGGGACCTGGTGGGAGGTGACTGGATCATGGGATGGTTTCCCCATGCTGTTTTCATGATAGTGAGGAAGTTATCGTGAGATCTGATGGTTTAAAAGTGGCAGTTTCCCCTGCACTCTCTTTCTTGCCTGTCACTATGTAAGACTTCCCTTGCTTCTCTTTCTATTTCTGCCATGATTGTAAGTTTCCTGAGGTCTTCCCATCCACATGGAACTGTGAGTCAATTAAATATCTTTTGTTTATAAATTACTCAGTCTCAGGTAGTATCTTCACAGCAGTGAGAAAACAGAGTAATACACCCAGATACATCATCATTCATATTAATTAAGCTCTAGGCTCTTCATTGATTATTGCCCTTTATGTAACATTGTTTCTCTGGAGCACTTCATTCAACTTACATCATTTCTAAATATAAAGTTAGCATCAGGAACTAACTACTGAAAGAATAAGAACGGCATAAACTAATTAGAAAAAACTGGGATGTTTCACTAACACCTTAAGTTCTTCCAGCAACGAGAGTACCAAACCTTACCACACACAGCTCCTCACTAAAAAAAGGCAGAAGGGTCACCTGAGTTTCAGGCTGCAGTGATCTGTCGTAGCAGCACAGCGTTCCAGCCCAGGTGACAGAGTGAGCCAGTCTTAAAAAAAGCAAAAACTGCTATAGTACAAATCCAATGGTTTTCAGGTTATTTCTAGATTAAATAAAACAAACCTGAACAGGCCCTGACCTATATTAATTGACCTCATCATCCTATATTATGTGAACTACAAGGCAATTGACACTATGAAGTTTTTCACTTATGACACAAACGTTCATTAATCATTAAAACATAATTAAGTACAACTAAACCCATATATTGACTTTTTCATATAATGTTCAATTAACTCATGACCTGGTCAAATAAGATAAAACATGACAATGAACCTAGTGGGGAAGTTATTCTTTGTCGCAAGGATGACATTTGTAATGGAGTTAAATGGTTAGAACTTTCCATCAAACTGTAACTGAATCTTGCCATTGTTTCCCATGAGTCTGGGAAACAGAAAAGACCAGTCATTAATACCTGTGTTTCTTTCCATTTGCTTTGTTTTGTTAGTTTTAATTTCAGCTCTATGAAAGAAAAAAGAGGGACAGGGAGAGAGATCAGCAGAGAAAAAGAATGGAGGAAGGAGAAAAGTGGAGAGAAGAAATGGAAAAGAAAAGGATAAAGATGAAAATAAAGTCTCAGAGGGGAGAAGGGGAAAGAGAAGGGAGGAGGAGAGAAGGGGAAGGAGAATAGGGCAGGCGAGGGGAGGAGAGACGGGAGAAGGGAAAGGAAGGGAGTAGAAAGCAAAATGGGAAATGAAGTCTTCCGTACAAAAGAAAATGAGTAATTGAAAACGCTAGGCCTTTCAGTAAAGAAGATGCACATGGTTAGTTTTTCATTTAATATGAGAATTGAAGGTGTTGGATTGGTGGGACCTTGAGTAAACAAAAATTGGAACTAACTCCACTGTTAGCATTTAGTTTGGTCAAAGAAAATTGAAAAAAATTATGTATATCAAGACAATAGTTTTCAGCACTTGCTTTATAGAACATTTAAATTCCCTAGCAACTTATTTATCATACATTGGTCAAAGTTTAGGGCATTACAGGGAAGTTCTGCAATCCTTCATGTTATTTTCAGAACATTATTTTCCACTGCTTTGGGGTTTTTTCCATTTCTAATCATTTCTTATTCTTTTTCTGTAAGATATATATTAAAAACACCATATTTTTTTTAAACCACAAGAAAGGATAAACGTACAGTATAACAAACTATTGATTGACAATGTTTCATTTTCACAATTTAAAAAGTTATACTAACTTTTCCAATATTGTGTTTGGTATGCAGGGTGCTTTGGAATGCTGAGTGTTTTGAATTAGAGGAAACTGAAAGGCCTCAGAAACAAACTTGAGGACCAAGCTCCCTCTCTGAGCTTCCCCCACTCCCTGTATTTCTTATCCCCTTTCTTTCCAGAAGTACCAGGAGGGGCTTTCTCTGAAGTTCTGTTATCTGATTAAAGGAAGTTCTTGCAGAAGAAATGCAGTTGTCTTAAAACCCCTCCCTAGGAATCTCATCAAATAACTAGTCAGGAATTGTTGATGGAAAGGCTAAAAGTCATCACCATGCCCAGATAGACATTTCATCTATTCTTTTCAGGGCAACTATGAAAGATTGCCAGGGAGACTATCTGCATAATAAGACAAACTTTGTTTACAATGACATTCCTTCCTACCAAATCTCTTGGAGCTCCAAGGAGCTTTGTCCCAGGCCATTATTTTTCAGGGTTACTCATTTTTTCTGAAAATAATATATTACCCCTCATGATTATCCACATTTCCCCAATCTCTCCTATGAAAAGACCATATAAGCTTCAACCCTCTGGCTTTTCTTTGAGTCTCATATTTTACATGGCTCCTGTGTTTATACACATTAATAAATTTGTATACCTTTTACTCCTATTAACCTGTCTATTGTCATTTATTTCAGCAAAACTTAAGAGAAAACATGAGAGAAGTTTTCCCTCTGCTGCTACAGAAAATATAACAGGCATAAATAACAAATAATTATTTATTTAAACTTTCCAACTGCCTGCTTTTATTTTATATTTTGAAGTATTACACTCTCTTGTTAAAAAATATGATCTTATTATAGAATGTGAAGATCAATAACAACAAAAAAAGATCACTTATAATCGCAGCCACTCAGAGGCATTCAACAGTGTCTTAATATCCTAATGTTTCTACCAAAAATATATATATTTTTACCGGATCAACTGGAACTCCAGCCATTTTTGTTTAACCTATGTCATCAACAATTTGGTCAATTACATGGACATGCTATCTTCTGACTTCTACAATTTGTAATTCTATGTCATTCCTGGAAGCAATCACAGTTCTGATTTCTATCCAGAGAGTCTGTTTTCCTAGGATATATGGCTGGCAGTGGAGCTAATCAGCTCTAGAATGGCAGGCACCAGCTCGTGAACCACACTGTATCTACATTGCTACTATAGTTGCTTTATCTCTAGCAAATTTTAAACTTTCACTTTGCTGGTTATTGGTGCTCTTTATGCAATTAAAAGTGGTTTCTAACAGCAAAGACTCTTTTGGACAGCAATTCACGATTTGTTTTTGTGCTGGAGACAAACAAATACAAGGTATTCCACCACAGATCCAAGAACCAATAATGTAAAAACTGCAGAGGTGGGCAACTGAAAATATGGCCAGGAATAGAAGCAAAGAAAAAGAAAGTAAGGATAAAAAAGGAAATCATCCAATGAATGCCTGTGCTTTGAATAGCATGTGCTGACAGAAGACCCTAAATAATCCCCCAGAGACCTTAAATTCTCTGTAAGGAAACACAAAGCTTTTAGTTTTAGTAAAACTAAAAGAATAGCAAAAACTATCACTAAAGGTTGCTTGTGAAAAAATATTAGTGCATTTTGCAGAACTAAGCTGAAGACATTGACATTCTAACATTCGAGACTCTAGGTAAGCTTTAGAACTCCTGGCTTTAAGAAATAAATACAAATTAATTATTTACTTATGTATTCATTCATTTATTATAATTTCTATCTTTTCAAATACCTTATGAGACAATTCTAAGAGTATTCATTCCCAATCAAGACAGTGGTTTACTATTTTATGACATGACTTTAGCCAAGCAAGTAACAATCAGTGGAGAATCCTCTTGGGTCTAAATTAGGGCAATGTAATGTCCATTAGCAATTGCTATATTGTACAAGCCTGTTCAACTCTAATGACACAAGCCATCTTTATGTCATCCACTATTCTCTCCCACACTGGAATATAACCCGTATCTCCCACAATTTTTAACAAAGCACCTGCCAAAAAGTAGATCAATATAATAAGAGAAATATCTAAAAACATTAAACTACTTACTCTTTTACAAAGGTTAACAGCTTAGTGCAATTTTTAGCTATTTCTTATTAGGGGCAACTAAATCTTCAAGATAAAGCTATGAAGCAACCCAGATTGAAACACCCTAACAAATTTTTAAATCAACAAAGCCATTCTGTTTTTATTTTTATTTCAAGACAGAGCTTGCAAAGCACTTGCACAATTGAATAGGCTTTTATTTATTTACCTTTCCACGTTATTGGGTGAAATGTGAATTTCAAGTAGTAGATTTCATTGATTTCTGTCAAGCTGGATAACGATTTGTAGAGTTAGTCTGTCCTTTCAAGAAGAAGGGAAAGAAAGATACTATAACAAGCCTTTCCCATTGTCAGCAAAATATTGGGAAAAAATTACTCTGCATTGACTTTAAAAATGATAAGATGTACATCTCAGAATCCAAGCCATTTGGCTTAGGTCACTAGTGATATAACTTGTACAAAACAGGAAAATAAAAAGAACACTCATTTATTGGGCATTTTCAAGTTGTTGAGGATGCCAGTGGTCTGGAATGCATGGGCTGTCCACCAACTAACCCCAGGGAACTGTTCCAGTTCACAAATGATCTTTGGACATGCCAAGTGAGAGATATCTGAAAGCAAACACTGAAGGGCAGCAGCAGGTCCAGAATTGACTGAGAGCAGCCATCAAAGGAACATAAGCTGCCCAGAGGACAGGACTCGGAGGACTCCCAACCCAACTCCACAGATGCAGGTTTTGATACCATTGCTTTCAGTTAAAGAACAGAAGAAGCACAATTCATAGAGGAGAACTCAAAGATAATAAACTCTTAGAATATGTGTATTAAAATGCTTTGGAGATTTAACAAACGAAGTTAAGGATTACTCCCAATCACTGTGTAAACATTGTCAAAAAATATTCAGGTAATCCACAACTGACCTCAAAAGAAGGGCGTTGTAAGGAGTGCTAACTCCAGATGGGTCATAGTCAGGACTGAAGTCAATGTCCAAAGCCCTGCATAGATATGATACCTGGATGCATGTTTCTAGCCAAAGCTTTGATTGCTCATCTCTGAAGGCACGTTTTGAACCAGGTAACTTTTCATGGCCATGGGAAAAATTGTACATGGTACGGCTGGGTCCTAAAACATCCAGTGAAGGTAAAACATCCTGCAGCTCCATTTCCTAACCAATGAAAAACTGAACTGCAATTAGAGCCAGGACATACATTTCTCCAGAAATAATGCTTCAAGTTCAGTAAAAGAGGTCATAGGAATAATGCTTCTCCATAGGTAAGTCTTATCCCTGAAAAAGTATAGGTCACTAATTCTTCCAGTTTTTTTTAACATTTATTTTAGCAGAAGCCAGGGTCTAGAAAGCTAGATTCTCTTTAAAAACCATAGTAAAAGGAGAGCAGATCAGAAAGCTTCTTCAGAAGAGTCACTAAGAGTGTCCCATACAGTCATGGGACAATGTAGACTGCAGCAAGAGACAATGTGGACTTCTCCAAGGGTGACACACAGTCAAGAAAGGCTTACGGAATCACTTTAGCTTTCAATGTTTTTGTTTCTGTTTTCCAGTTCAGAATATCTGTGATGATTCATTCATGGCAACTTGGTCATCTTGATGCAACTTCTGGGCAGAAATATTCTGCCCTCCTTTTCTGTCTGAAAACTTGCCAGGTAACCCTAGAAAAGGAGGGTTTGAGTTAGCACCTCTATTAGATGCTAATTTTATATACTTCTTTGGGTTATGTGTGACTCTTTTGCCTCCTGGGCCCTGCTTCAGATAAGAGAATTCTTTGCTCTCAGCTACCACCATGCAGCCTGGCCCATCTGCCATGTGTGTGGCCCCTGCCTCTGCTATCAGAATTCAAGCAGCATAGCTTAGGTCATTAATGAACTATAGCTTGTACAAAACAGGGGAATAAAAAGAACACTACCCCACAGAATGGAATTTGACATCCTTAATGGCCATAGGCAGAGCTAAGTAATGTATATTAGTCAGAGAGACAGACCAATAGGATATATGTATACATGAAAGGGCATTTATTAGGAAGAATTGCCTTTCACACTATTACAAGAAGTCCCACAACAGGCTGTCTGCAGGCTAGGAAAAGAGAGAAGCTAGCAGTGGCTCAGCCCAAGTCCAAAAGCCTGAAAACCACAAAAGCCAACAGTGCAGACTTTGATCCACACTCAGAGGCCGGAGGGACCCCAGGTTGCTGCCGATGCAAGCCCCTGAGTTCAAAGGCCAAAGAACTGGAGTCTGATGTCCAAGGGCAGGAGGGGCAAAAGCAAACATCCAACACAAGAAGAAAGAGCCAGAAGATGCAGCAAGCAAATGTATCCCACCTTCTTCCACCTACTTTGTTCTAGCTTTGCTGGCAAATAATTAAATGGTGCCCACCCACATTGAAGGTGGGTCTTCCTCTCCCAGCCCATGGATGCAAACGTCAATTTCCTCTGGAAACATCCTCACAAACACACCCAGGAACAATACCTCACCAGCCATCTAGGCATCCCTCAAACCAATCAGGTTCACACCTAATAGTAACCATCACATGATGCAGACCAAAAGTATTATACTTCTGCACAGCAAAAGAAATAATCAACAGAGTAAACAGAGAACGTGGCAGAATGGGAGGAAATGTTTGCAAACTATGCATCTAACAGGGGACTAATATCTACAATCTACAAGGAACTTGAACAGCTCAACAAAAACAAAACCAAAGAACCCCATTAAAAAGTGGACAAAAGGCATAAACAGACCTTTTCTAACAGAAGAAAAATAAATGGCCAAAAGATTTTTTTAAATGTTCAATATCACTAGTCATCAGAGAAAATATTTTGTAGATATTCTCTACTTACTCATTTATACATCATTTTGTAGAAAGTTTAACATAAAAGACAATAAAAAACAGATTTATCCAGCAAAAAATGAATAAATAAAAATAAAGCCACAATGATATATTATTTTATGCCATGTCAGATAGCTATGATTAAAAAGTCAAAAAATAACAAATATTACCAAGGACATAGAGAAAAGGGAATGCTTATGCACTGTTGTTAGGAATGTAAAATATGACAACCTCTATGGAAAACAGTATGGAGATGTCTTAAAGAACTAAAAATACACTACCATTCAAACCAGAAATGCCAGTCCAAGGTATCTACCCAAAGGAAAAAAAATTATATCATATGTTTATTACAGCACTGTTCAGCATAGCAAAGATACAGAATTAACCTAAGTAAACATCAGTGGAAAATTGGATAAAGGAAAATGTGATTTAGATACACACTGGAATACTATTCTACTATATAAAAGAATGAAATTATGTCTTTTGTAACAACATAAATGGAACTGGAAGTCTTTATTTTAAGTGAAAGAAGTCAGACACAGAAAGACAAATATCACATATGGTATCATAAGTGGAAACTAAATAATGTGCACACGTGTGTAGAGAGCAGAGTGATAAACATGGGAGACTCAAGGGTGAGGTAGTAGGAGAGGGGGAATGATGAAAAACTACTTAATGGGTACAATGCATATTGTTCAGGTGAATAGAAACCTAGACTTAACCACTACACAATCTATGCGTGTAACAAAATTGCCCTTTTACCACATAAATTTGTACCAAAAAAAAAAAAGAGGGGACTAAGAAGGCTGAGGTGGAAGGACTGAGAGTTTGACACCAGCCTGGGTAACATAATGAGTCCCCATCTCTACAGAAAATAAAACAAAGTGACCAGGCATGGTGGCGTGCACCTGTTGTCCTAGCTACTTGGGAAGCTGAGGAGAGAGGACCCTTTGAGCCCAGGAGTTCGAGGCTGCAGTGAGCTATTGTCATGCCACTGTACTCGAGCCTGGGTGATTGAGAGAGACCCCACTCTAAAATAAAAAGTGCAGGAGAGCTAACTTCCTGTGAAGTATACTTTGAACGATGGCAACAGGAAACAGGAGGAAGTCAATCCCTACCACCCATATGGGCTGCTTTGTGGGCACAGCTTTTCCACGCAGGAGTCCTTGTCAGTGACCTGATCTGAGGAGGTGCACTTGTGGGGCCCAGCAGTGCCTTTCACAGCTCGTTGTGATGCAACAGTGATGGGAAATCTATCTCTTCACATCTTTCCTTCTTGGTGAACCATTTTCCTCACTCTTCTGCTGCCTGGGGTTGCATTGCCCAAGTAAAGCATCAGTAATTCACATATTTGCATCAGATTCTGTTTTCTAAGAAACTAAGCCTTAGATTTAATTTATAAAGTTTCACCTAAACTGGATTTTTGAGTTATTCATTCATCCAAATTCTAGAATTGAGGCACAACTAAAAAGGAAGTTCTAAATACTTAGTAGAATACTAAGATACATGCAAACTCGTCAATTTTAAAATAGAGAAAATCTTTGAAATTTTTTAAAAGTAAGTACCTTCTTTCTAGACCAATAAAAATGTTACTGTAAAAAAAATAGATAGGGCTACAGTCAAAATCTATGAAACCCTGTGGTGAACAATGACAAAAAATTATCAAAGATTCTCATTTTTCCTCTTCATCCACATTATAAAAATAAATATGGTATAGGAGACGAGTAAAATTTCTACTGCAGTGAACTTCATGCTTTAGACAAATTGATTTCTTGTGGTTCAAAACATGTATATTTCTCAGCCGAGAATAGTGGCTTACACCTGTAATCCCAGCACTTTGGGAGGCCAAGGTAGGTGAATCACCTGAAGTCAGGAGTTTGAGACCAGCCTGGCCAACATGGTGAAACCCCGTTTCTACTAAAAATGCAAAAATTAGCCAGGTATAGTGGCATGCACCTGTAATCCCAGCTACTTAGGAGGCTGAAGTGGGAGAATTGCTTGAACCCAGAAGGCAGAGGTTGCAGTGAGCCGAGATCATGCCACTGCACTCCAGCCTGGGTGAAAGAGTGGGACTCCATCTCAAAAAACAAAAACAAACAAAAAATGCATATTTCACAAGTGGCTGGAAGTCATATTCTCAGGCAAGTGAAAATAAAATAAGTATGTCCAAATTCTCTAAAATAGTTATAAAATATAAGCAACTAAAGTAAAAACAGTTAAGAAAACAAAAGATACCATGAATTCTCCAAATGTGTAAAAAGATATACACATTTGTCATTTTCTTTTGAAGAGTTATCAGGATCTGAGAAGGAAGGGAATAATGAGAATAAGACATGCAGTGAGTTGGGCTCTGGGAATTAAGAGGTAAATAAGATACAACCCCTGCTCTTGATCAAGTCACAATTGGATAAACTAACAAGCAAATAAAAACACAAAAACAAACAAACAAACAAACAAAAAAGCATAATATGAAAATGCCTTAGTGTGTTCAGGCTGATATAAGACAAAAAACATAAATGTTGGCTTATAAACAACTAAAATTTATTCTCATGGTTTGGAGGCTGTAAGTTCAAGATCAAGGCACTGGCAGATTTCGTGTCTGCTTAGAGCCTGTCTTCTGGTTCTCAGCTGGCTCCTGGTCTCTGTGTCTGCACAGGGCCAGAAAGGATAAGAGTGCTCTCTTGGACCTCTTTTGTAAGGCCACTAATCTCATTCATTAGACCTCTACCATCATTTCTGAATCACCTCCCAACTGTACCGCTTCCACATACCATTGCATTGGTGATTAGGTTTCGACATATGGGTTTGGGGGAAGAACAAACATTCAGATCATAGTAGACAGTAATAAATTTTATGTCCTGGAAACACAGATGACAGCTGCTAATTCACTTTGGAGGAGGTCAGAGATATTAGTAGATTTTTCCAGTTAATATGGTACTGTTAACTGAGATATGAATTGGTTTAAGGAGAGAAAATAATAGATTTGGTTTTGGACATACTGAATTTGAGGTAATATTTGCTCATTAAGGTAAAATGTAGACAACTGAAATGCAGACTTAATGTTTAGGAGATACTTCCAGTGTAAAAAGAAGACATGACATTTGAAAAGACATAGATTATATTGATTTCATAGCACAAGACAGTCCAGGGAACACATATCAGTAAACAGTGGGCTGGGAGTGGGATGGGAGAAGGCAAAAAGCCCAACTTTGGAGTCCTTGAGAACACAATTATTTAGAATGAAAAAGGAATTAGAGAAAGAAAAGAAAAAAAGGCTGATGAATTAATATTGTTAAAATTGCCATATTCCCCAAAGCAATTTACAGATTCCACTCTATTCCTATCAAACTATTTCACAGAATTAGAAAAAAAATTTAAATTCATATGGAAAAACAAAGAAAAAGAATCTTAATAGACAAAGCAATTCTAAGCAAAAAGCAAATCTGGAGGCATTACATTATCTGAATTCAAACTAACCTGCAACTTTACAGTAATCAAAACTCAGGGTTCTGGTACAAAAACAGACAGATAAACCAATGGAATAAAATAGAGCATGCAGAAATAAAGCCACGCAACTACAACCATATGATCTTTTTAAAAAGTCAACAAAAACGATCAATGGGGAAAGAACTTCCCAACAAATGGGGCTGGTATAACTAGTTCACCACATGCAGATTGAAACTGGACCCCTTCCTCATACCATATATGAAAATCAACTCAGGATGGATTAAAGACTTAAATATAAACCCTAAAACTATAAGAATCCTGAAATAAAACCTAGGAAATGCCATTCCGGAAATAGGCCCTGGCAGATTTCATAATAAATACACCAAAAGTAATTGCAACTAAAGCAAACATTGACAAATGGAACCTAATTAAACTAGGAAGCTTTTGCACAGCAAAAGTATCTATCAATGCAGTAAACAGCTTACAGAATGGGAGAAAATATTTTCAAACTGTGCATCTGACAAAGATCTAATATCCAGAATCTGTAAGAAACTTAAACAACTTAACAAGCAAAAAACAAACTACCTCATTAAAAAGTGTGCAAAGGACATGAACAAACACTTTTCAAAGAGGAAACACACACAGCCAACAAGCATATAAAAAACTGCTCAACATCACCATTACAGAAATGCAAATCAAAACCACAATGATATCCCATCTCAAACCATTCAGAACAGCTATTACTAAAAAGTAAAAAAAAATAACAGATGCTGGTGACAGAAACAACAGTTGCCAAAAAAAGGGAAGGCTTATACATGCTGGTGGGAATGTAAATTAGTTCAACCATGGTGAAAAGCAGTTTGGTGATTTCTCAAGGAACTTAATATAGAACTGTAATTTGACCCAACAATTTTATTATTGAATATATACTCAAAGGAATATAAATCATTATTAAAAACACAGATATATTCATCTCTGCATTATTCAGAATAGCAAAAACATGTAATCAACCTACATGTCCATCCACAGTGGACTGGAAAAAGGAAATGTGGTACATATGTGCCATGGAATACTAGACAGCCATTAAAAAAGAATGGGATCATGCCCCTTGCAGTAACATGGATGGAGTTGAAGAGGATTATCCTAACTGAACTAACACCAAAATAGAAAACCAAAAACGGCTTATTCTCACTGATAAGTGGGAGCTAAACATGTGTATACATGGACACAAAGAAAGAAACAATAGCAACCAGAGCCTACTTGAGGGTGGAGATTGGGAGGAGTAGGATGTTCCAAAAACTACCTGTTACGTACTATGCTTATTAACTAGATGACAAAATAATCTGCTCACCAAACCCCCACGACACACAACTTACCTATATAACAAACCTGCACATGTGCCCCTGAACCTAAAAATTAAAAATTAAAATTAAAAAAGAAAGAGTAGTCAAAATTAAGAGGAAAAACAATAAAAATATTATCTCAAATGAAGTCTATAAGGTTTTAAACAGGAAGAAGGTAATCCACAGTTTTCAATGCTACTAAAAAGCCAACTGAAATACCCAAGAAAAGTTGCCACTGGATTTGGCAATCAGTAGGTGATACTAAGACAACATTTTCAGAGGAGGAATTAAGCAAACTAAATTGAAATGATCTAAATATAGAATGATTGGCAAGTAGAAAAAGTGAAGAGAGACCAGCATGCAACCGGGAAGTTCCATCATTACACTGGGTCAAAAAAACAAACAGCATAAAACACAATTGCTAGGTACAGTCTGTTGCAGATCTTTCTGGGGTCTGCACCATCTAACTACATATGGTCTCATACACAGTTTGATGTTCTTTGGTGTCATTTTTTGACCCTAGCTTAAGGATCTTCCGAGGACCTTTCTGGGTTCTGTGGCTAGCTGGGATGTACATACTTTGTAACTCACTACGGGGAGTAATTCCTGCTTGGATAGAAAAGGCAACTCCATATGTCATAGGAGCTGGTTCTTGTATAGAAACTGTGCCAGTCATGTGTCTTTTTCTCTTAAATCCATTTTCCAGTCTTCCTTTAAGGAACCACTGGATCATTTTCAAAGATCCCTTGTCATCTGGATTCCACATAGTTCTAACCACAAGGTAGTATTGGCAGAAGATTGGAGGGCAGGAAGAAAAAAGTCAGATACTGGGAAGGAGTAGGGGCGTTTTTCCCTCTTGCTCTGTTTCACACAGTGCACCCAGCAGTGGCTGTGTCTTCCATGGAACTCTAGATTTCACCATGTCCCTGTTATGATTCTCCCTGAAGGAGACCCTAGTTCCTGCATTCTAGTGCCACCACCAACATCATTGCCTCCCAATGTTCTCCAGTCTTAAGAGTGAGCACAGCTTCCGGCTGTTACTTATCTCTTGGGTGTTTCAACTATCCTGTTTGGCTTCTTCTTCCCTAAGGACAAATTCCCTGAATGAAGCTGCCTCTGTTGAAAGGCCAGAGTGGTTTCTGTCTTCCGATTGGAACACAACAGAGAAACCACAACCATAATCAGATATCTAGTAAGCAGTATACAGTTGTTCCTTGACACCCACAGGGAATTAATCTCAGGACCATCCACAGACAACAAAATCTGCACACACTCAAGTCCTGTAGTCACCCCTGAAGAACTCGCATATACAAAAAGTGGGCCCTCCATATTCTCAAGTTTGGCATCTCTCAAATACTGTATTTTCCATTCACATTTAGTTGTGAATGTGGAATAAACCCCTAAGCAAGGACCAACTTTTATTGAAAAAAATCCATATATAAATGGACCCTTGCAGCTCAAACCCATGCTGCTTAAGGATCATATTCAGCTCTCATCATCACACTTCCCTACCCAACTCTCAACCAAAAGTGATAGAAGTTTAACCATGTCTTTCCTGATATAAAAAAAAAATTAAAATGTGTTTTTTAAAAAGCAGTAAAGTATGAATACAAAGAAAAAAAATACACTGAAAAACAGAATTGCTATTGTAAGGGCTCTCAATGTAGGCTGATACCCTTAAAGAGTACATTAGTTGAAGATAAAAGGAGAATATTACCAGTTAAGAGGTATTAGAAATGATAGATAATTCAAGATAAGATGCATACAAAATGTGCTATACAAAATCTGAAGAACTAGATTTATTATCCTGCTTAACCAAGTATAGATCTGTGGGATGAGGGGAGGTAGGACACCAGGGCAGGTGAGAGAGAGGGAAAGAACTATACTAGAAAACAGGGGAAAAGAGGGTTTTTAAAATCTAAGACAAGTATATTAAATATAAGTCTCTGCTGACATAATCAGGCAAATAAAGAGTGTATATATAGGACTTTTTTCAAGGGCTAAGAACTGTAACACTACATTTCTCATTAGGTTTGCTTGGTGTGGTTCATTGGAGTCATTTATGGTTCCTTAAAAACTAAATAAAATAAAAACAAATTCCTGGACCCACCACTCAAGAATTATTAAAACAGACTCTCTAGAGGATGATGTTTTCAAATCTAATTCTTAAAGAGAACATTGGAGAAAATTTAGAGTTCTCAAAGTTAGAGAATCCCAGGTGAGAAAGATACCTGCAAGACTTCAAAGGGAGGACAAATTCAGCACTGCTGAATGATCTCCTGATATCCAACCAGTAGTTCATGTCAGTAGAGGCATACTTCATTAAGAGAAATGGGGAACGTTTTCTCATTTTAGAGATCTCAAGAGCTAGAAGAAACATTTCACAATAAATATTTTGAAATAGTTTGGACACTGACAGTGGAAATTGCTTCCAACAGACCTGGATAAGCCTTCTGTTTAAGGATCGATATGGTTTGGCTGTGTCCCCACCCAAATCTCATCTTGAATTGTAGCTCTCATAATTCTCATGTGTTGTGGAAGGGACCTGGTGGGAAGTAATTTAATCATGGAGGCAGTTTCTCCCATATTGTTCTCATGGAAGTGAATAAGTCTCAGATCAATGGTTTTACAAGGGGTTTCCCTTTTTGCTTGGCCCTCATTTTCTCTCTTACCTGGCCCCATGTAAGATGTGCCTTTCACCTTCCGCCATGATTGTGAGGCCTCCCCAGCCACATGGAATTGTGAGTCCATTAAACCTCTTTTTCTCTATAAGTTACCCAGTTTCAGTATATCATTATCAGCAGTGTGAAAATGGACTAATACAAAGACCATCTTGGGAGGCTCATGTCTCATCCTAGACTAGTATGAAGTGTTTATTTCTATGCATGTTTTATTATTTAGGTTATAAATGTACATCTGAATTTCCCCCAACGCCTTACTCTGCGTTTGTGGTTTTGTCTTGAATTTTAACCAACTTTATTCCTATAGTAGTTTCTTTTAATTCTCAGTTGGAAGGTTCTGAGACATACAAAACAAAACAAAACAAAACAAAATGAAGAAGTCTCTTTTAAGAATATTATTTTACAGAGCTATTTGCTGCACTTATTTTACACGCAGCATGATGATTACTTCCTCAGGCTTTTTTTTCCCTTTCTTTCTTTTTTACTTTTTTGTTTGATAGGCAATAACCAGATAAGCTATCTTTAGGAGATAGCTTAGACTAAATGCCTAAGATACCCAGTACTAGACACCCAATACTAAATTCCTAGCATGTTTGAGGGAGCTTCCAGGCCATTTGTGACACCACTGAAGACATTTTCAATAACTGGCACAATTTTGAAATAAAAAAAATTGAGTTTGATGTTAAATTTTAAAAGCAATTTTTGTTTGGAAATATTAGTTTCATTTGCAAAGAAACATCAAAACATACAGCTAGAGGGACTAACAGGTTTGAAGTTTCAGCAATAGATTGTGAACGTTTCTCATTCCATTTTTGTTTTTTTATTATACTTTAAGTTCTGTGGTACATATGCAGATTTCTTTCCTCCCTTTTCTTTCTTCCTCCTTTCTTCTTTCCTTTCTTCCTTCTGATATAAATTAAAGATATAGTAGTTAGCAAAACAGTTACATTCTCTGCCCTCATTGGGCTAAAGTCCAATGAGACAATCAGAGATTAAGCAAATAGTTGCACAAATAAATGTAAAATTTTAAAGGACATATAAATATAAGGGCATCTGACAAGAAATTTGACATAGTCAGAGGGTCAAATGACATGTTTCAGTGCCTTTTAGACATCCAAGAAGAAAGGTTACATAGCTGATTTGTTATATGGTTAAGGTCAAAAAATAGGTTGTTGCACATTACTGCTGGGAATGCAAATTGGTAAAGCCCCCATGAAAAACAGTATGCAGGTTGCTCAAAGAAATAAAAGTAGAACAACCATATGATCCAGCAATCCCACTACTAGGTATATATCCAAAGGAAATAAAATCAGTATGACAAAGAGATATCTACAACCCCATGTTCACTGCAGCATTATTCGAAATAAGCATTATTCAAGATATGGAGTCCACCTAAGTGTTCATCAGTGGATGGATGGATCAAGAAAATGTTGTATACATTAAATAGAAAACTATTCCCATTATAAAAAGAAGGAAAGTCTATCATTTGTGATAATGTAGATGAACTTTGGGGACAATATGTTATGGGATATAAGCTAAGCACAGAAAGATAAATACCACATGATCTCAATTATATGTAAAATTTTTTAAAGTTGAAGGTAGAGAAGTAAAGTATAATGGTGGTCACCAATAATTTTTCAGAGGGAGGTGAGGGTGTTGGGGAGATATTGGTCAAAACTTTGAAAATTTTAGTTAGAATAAGATCAAGAGATCTATTGCACAACATGGTGATTATCATTAACAACAATGCAGTGTATTCTTGGAAAATACCAAGTAAATTTTAGGTGTCCTCTTCACACAAAAAAAAGTGTTTATGAAGTAATGCATGTGTCAAAAAGCTCAATGTCACCCCTCCACAAAGTATATGTTTTCAAAACATTATGTTGTATGTAACAAATATACCTAATTTTTATTTATCAATTTAAAATTTTAACTAGTTTTAAAAATAGTTGCGTTGTACATAATGATTGTGGTTAATAGATTAATCACTGCCTAAAACTATTCTGATTGACAGGTGTTTCCTTTAAACTATGAATTGCGATGGCCTGGAGGAGGAAATTCATTCCTTCAAGTAATGATTACTAAGCATGTGACATTATGGTAAATACATGAGTAGTCTTGGGCATTAGGAAAAAAAAATAAAGATAAAAGAAATATATTTCTCTTTGATTTAATTAGGCTAACCTTGTCATTAGTCTAATTAAAAACGCAAGATGAATATGCTAGGAACAGTTAAGTAGAAAGCCCTACATAATTCAGAGCCAAAATGAGAATGGAGGTAAAGACTGATAAAAGTCCAAAGACAATCAAAGGATTCACACAGAGGGTTAGGAATGGAGAAGGGAGAAGGGGAAGAGAAAGAGCTTCCAGTGAGGAAATAACTATACCAAAGCACATATCGGCATAGAAAGCAGAGAGACTAGAAAGAGAGTGGTAGCTAAGTCAACCAGGTTAGAGAGTTAGTAGAGACTTTGATCAAAGGTAGGGTTTATGTAAGCATATAGGTGTCTAGGTGTATAGGGATATACATGTGTATATGTGTGTATTAGGCTGATGCAAAAGTAATTGCGGTTTTTGCCATTGCTTTTTATAGCAAAACCACAGTAACCGTTGCACCAAACTAATAAATACATGTGCATATCATGTATACATGTTATCTGTTAATTAGTCCATAAGACCCGAAATATTTTAAAAATGTAGCCAAGACTGAGACTCATAGGTTGAGAATATGTAAGAATTTGAGCCAAACTTCAGAGAATTTAGAAATTAAGAAGAGTAATAAAACTGAATAGATCACCACGCCAACACACGCCCCTGCTCTTGTTCTGTCACCCTTTGCCCAGCACTTTGAACAAAGAGAAGCAGGCTATTTCTTATGATCACCGACTGCCATTCAAGTCACCTCAAAGGCTTAGAAAAAACTGCCAGTAGTCAGAATGTTCTAATATCTGTTATTTAGTTGTTTTGGGGTTTTTTTGTTTGGTTGGTTGCATTTTTTTTAGACAGGGTCTCACTTTGTTGCCTAGGCTGGAGTGCAATGGTGCGATCTCACCTCACTGCAACCTCCACCTCCCAGGTTTAAGCAATTTTTCCACCTCAGCCTCCCAAGTAGCTGGGATTACAGGCACGCCACCATGCCCCGCTAATTTTTGTATGTTTTGGTGGAGACAGATTTTACCACGTTGCCTAGGCTGGTCTCAAACGCCTGACCTCAAGTGATCCACCTGACTCAGCCTCCCAAAGTGCTGGGATTACAGGTGTGAGCCACCATGTGGACTGCTGTTTAGTTTTAACTTAATCCTATAAGGAAGAGAGAAATCTCATCACTCTCTATATATGCCTGAATAGAAGTTGGAAAAAAAGGTACGTGAGCAGTATATACAAGCAACACCGTCCATCCACCGACAAATGAAGATTGCAATTTTGGAAATGCCTTTGTCATCATAGATATAATCCATCATTAGGGAAAGTCTTTTGACATCATAAATAGAAAATGAAAATGCATTTGTTTTGTTGACAGCTCTTAAGATATGAACTCTTTTGTTATTGTATTGCCCACCCCACCGCCTCAGGCTATAACCAGCTTAAATTATCACAGACATAAACAAGGTAGAAAGCTTTTCTTAAACAATATTATTACTGACATTGTGTATTCTTGAAAATACACTTAATTATACTTAAGTACAATTTCTTAATTTTTCATTTTTCGTTCTTGCATTAATCAGCCCCTTTTCCTTTGTTTCACAGTAAAGAGCCAACCTTACAAAAAGAAAAAGAAACAAACACTTTGAAAAAGCAGTATAACCTCTCTGAGCATAGGCTCTTTCTCTGCAAGACAAGGGCAGTGCGTCCTGATACTGATCCAGTGTCCATCACAACCAGGTGGGGCTCCAAGTATCTCATGTCTAGCAACTCATTCAATCTTTACCACTAGGAAGTGGCCATTCTTCTGTTCCAGGTTGGATTACTGGCCTATGGTCAGATGGCCCCAGAGCTCCTGAGGACAAAACAAAGCTTCAAAGGCAGGCACTTTGGCACCATCATCTGTGCTGTTAACCACTATGCTACACTGTTCTATAAAACATGCCAGGCCTAGGTCCTAGGATTCTCCTGCAGACTAAGTGAGACATATTATATAAAGCACTTAATACTTTTTAAGGAGTTATTTTAAAAAAGGAAGTTAATAATTTATTTGATGATCCCGGGGGAAATGAAACATCCTAGGCTAATATTACTGATGACTTATTATCCCAAGATTTTCACTAAAATGTTGCTTGATTTGACATGTCAGATAATTGTGCAGAAAAAAGGAGGGCTTTGCATGTTTCGTGGTACCATAAAATATTATTACTGATATTGTGTCTCACCATGAGTAAAATAAAATTCTTTATAATATGCAATACCTTATAGCTGTGGCATTCTAGCTAAAATTGCACATAAAAACTATAATTTATTTTGAAATGTTGTCATACAACCTCAGAATATAAAATTTTTACCTAAACTCATTCTACATTTTAGGTTAGGTATGTATTATATTTAGTGCACTATCTGTTATTTCCTGGAAAATTCTGAAATATTTTTAAATATAATTCATTTGAAAAACCATACTGTTGGGATTATCAAAACTAATTGTTTAATTTTAAACCTAAGTTTATCAGTTATAAAACATAGGCACTAAAATGTGTACTTTTTCATTACTCTTTTTCCATCATTTTTCCTCATTTGCTTACAGATCACAAGAATATTATAGAATCATACAAGAAACTAAATGTTAGCAATTGTTCTATATTAATTTAAAGCCTTGCAATTTTTATTATCACTATTATTAAACTTGTATAATTTGATATCCATAAAATCATTCCTGGATTTCGGAACCTTTTTATTTTTTCCATTGATATAATGTGTTAGAAAAATATTTTATTTTCTTCTCTTGCTAGAAGCTACTTAAATCCATCAAAATGAATTTTACGTGGTTAATCATTAGTTTAGCAAGCAAAAACTTTACATGAAAAGTTGTGAAATGCCTACTGGTTTGCAATCAATGTGGCAACACTGACAAAAATCTTAAAGGTACATAGTCCTAAATCCCCTCCTGGGAGGTTCTTAGCTAGGTCCTTTCCCTCCATCATTGGGTGGTCCTTGGGTAATTACAAACATATAAGAAACTGAATAACCCCCAATTCTAACACACTGATTATTTGAAAGGATACGGTATATAATAATTGTTTCAGAAGCTAAATATTGATGTTTATATTTAGATAAATATACTATTTAGATAAATATAATAAATACTGGTATTCCAATATTTATTGTATTTAAGATATTTAAAAGTATAAAGTCATACTTAAAACCAGTTGATTAAGTGTTAACTATGTGTCAGCTACTCTACTAAGTGTTTTGTGTACATTACAGTTAGAATGAAAGAAAACATGATTGGCTGCACATAGGAGGTGTTTATGTGGAGCCAGGGATTAGATGGTGGTATTATTTGGATGTGTGTCCCTGCCCAAAACCATGTTGAACTATAATCCCCAGTGTAGGAGGTGGGGCCTGCTGGGAGGTGACTGAATCATGGAAATGGATTTCTTCTAAATGGTTTAGCACCATCTCCTTCATACTGTCTTCGGGTGATGGGTGAGTTCTCTCAAGTTCTAGTTGTTTAAAAGAATACATTTTAAACAAGGGAGGTATGTGGCATCTCCCTTCTATTCACTCCCTGCCCCGTTGTCTCACTCCTGCTCTGGCCATGTGATGTGTCTGCTCCTCTTCACCTCCTGCCTTGATTGTAAGTTTCCTGAGGCCTCCCTAGAAGCTGAGCAGATGCCAGCATCATGCTTCCTGTACAGCCTGCAGAACCATGAGCCAATTAAACCTCTTTTCTTTATAAATTACCCAGTCCCAGGTATTTATTTACAGCATTGTGACAACAGATTAATACAGATGGCCTATTAGGAATCTGGGTAAAATTTTATAGCATTCAATGATATTTCATTCTAGGAAGCTAAGAATGCTTTATTTGGCTTTTCCCTCTGAGGTTAATGATGAGTAATTGAGTAGAAATGAAAGCCACTTTATTACTAGCAGGCCACCATCTGATACACTCCCAGAGCAGATTTCCTGGTGAAGTTGGGCAGGAGCCCAGAGCTCAGGCTAGAAGTCTAACAAAGCCACAGTTTCCCCCTAGATTTCTGATTGCTGCAATGACAGGTACAGTAAAGCACAGATACGGGAAGAGGAGAGAAAAGAGAGGGAAGGAGCTGCAAGGGAAACAGCCCAGCCACCAGTATGACAGAGTATCAGCCAAAGACACAGAGATGAGCCACTCCCACATGAAATACAAAAGGATAACATTCATAAACATATATGTACATACAGTAAAGAAAAAAAAGGCAACATTTTCCAGATATCCTTGGTTATTTGCAGCTATTCATGACCATATGTACATGGTAGGTATATGGGCATCTTAAAATTTTTAATTTACTTATTTGCTAATTTTTCAATAATGAAATTGTAGTGATTTGAATTGAGAATCATTATTTTTAATCTGAATCTTTTTATTTTTGAAAGCCATTGAACAATTTAGGTGTCTCCTTTGAAGTTTATGTTTGTTTTATCTAAATATGCTCTGTGGGAAGCCCTAGGTCAGACATTTAATTCATGTAAAACTCATGATAATTTGTGAAGCTTATAATCTTAATTATTAACTGTACCCTGCTTATGTTCACAAGGCATGCATCTCATTTGCCCCACCTTAGGGGAATGATGGATATATTTTCTTTGCAGTTTCCATTGAATCCTTGTCATTATCACATTAATACCCACGTCATCATCATCATTATCATAAGTAATTAACTGTGATTATGCACTGATCCCTCTCTAGATACTTTACACAGATCTCATCAGTCTTTGGAACAATCTTATGCAGTATGTTCCATCATTGACTCCATTTCAAAGATTAAAAAACTGAATTGAAGAGAGGTTAAATACCTCATTTTCCTAGATCACATGGCTAGAAAATGCTGGAACCAGGATTTGATCCCAGATAACAGAATTAAGAATCCAAGTTCTTAACCTTTTTGTTTTACTTCTCCGAAGCACACAAACAAAAAGGATAGCTGGGAATAATGAGAGTTAATGTGAAGTTCACATACTAGAACCAAGCAGAAATGAGTGTGTTTCTCCTCTTGCTGCATGCTAGAATTCCTATTGATGAGCTATATGTCTTTCCTGGCATGGGTACCTAAGAGTATGCACCATAAATCTTGTCCTAGAGGTTTTCTACTGGGTAACATTTATCCATCAGTTCAAACGCCAAATGGGTTAAAGAATAATTTAAGCCCTTGAATGCAAACTTTATGTATGGTATAAGAAAAAGCATAATGGAAAGTCCAAGTCTACTTTCAGTTGAGGACAGAGGTAGAGTCCATAGTCACTGAGATTTCAGGACATTCCCTGTCTTCACAGCTCAGATTCTATCCTCCTCAGTCTAGCCCCAATTACCTTTTCCAACTGGGATGCCATTTTCACAGTCTACTCAACTACTGCCACTCAGACATTCTGCCATGCCCACCTTCCCATTTAGTAACTATGGGAAAAGCTGACCACCTGTTCTGCTTATTTCCCACTTCTGCCTATAAGCTGCTAATAATTATAAGAAAAGAAATAAAGTCATGACTATTACTTTCCCTATAAATGCTCGTTGTCTGCTTCAACTCAGCCTTTCTGTATCACTCAATAGCAATTTTCATTTACTTCTGCATTATTCCTCTTTCCTAGAGCGGCTGATACTGAAAAACTTTTCCCCCTCACTCCATCCTTTTATCTCAATTTTTCCCTCACAATCATCAGATTGTCTACATCTTGTTCTTAGAAGATTTAAGACGGTCAGGTTTTAGTTTCCTCCATTTTCATCCCAGATCATGGAAATCTCTGTCTTCAATCTCTAGGTATTTGCATTCTTATTCTTAAGAAAGCCACATCTCCACCCTTGACTACAGCAATCCTTTCTCATTGAGCTCTTTGACCCTCATCTTCCTGTATTTTCTTGCTTCATTCTTTATACTCTTCATCTTGGAAATATTCAGTGTCTCCTTCTTCACTTATACATTTGAAATTTGGCTATGATTTCCTGCTATTTAAACAAAATATGGGATACCAGCTTTCCAGCTTTCCAAATCAGAGTCTTAATATTCTTTTATTCAACAAACCCATTTTTCTTGGTCACCAATTCCTTAACACATGCATTCATTCAACAAATATGTATGTGCAGTCCTAGTATCTGGTTCTATCCTAGTAAATGAAACAGGCGTAAATATCTGTCTCTTAGAGCTTAGATTCTAAAGGAAAATAATCAATAAAACAGATTAAAAAGTAAAATATGCTTAATATTAGACCATGCAAGAGAAAAATTAATTCAGGAAAGGGAGATACAAAATGTCAAGTGATAACAAGTCGTAGTGATAGAGAGGGTGAAAGATAAGTATAATTCTGGAGGACATGAAAGAATTTGCTGAGTAAACATTTGGGGCAATCGTATGCCAGGTAGAGGAAACAGCAAGTACAAAGCACTGAAGTCTGGATCATACCTGATGTATACCAAGAATACCAAAGGGACCATATAGCTGGAATAGAATATGCAAAGGAAAGACTGATAAGAGATAAGGTCAGAATGGTAATGGAATCATAGCCTGTAGGGCCTTTGTAAGTTACTATAAAAACCTACTTCCACTAAGAAAATATGTTTCAGTTAGGATACAGAACTGATCCAAGATAAGACTGTCTTCTGCAAAATAGATTATTTTTTTGTACACATAACATAAAGATCAAATAAAAACAGTCCAGAACTGGTATGACCATTATGATCCAAGCTCTGTTTAAGTATCTGTTTGCTTTCATTAGCTTGTGGCTTCTATTCTCAAGATTATTTCACATTAACAAATGGATGCTGGAATACCAGCCATATGCCTGCATTCCAACTGAGTAAGCCCCTTTAAAGGGAATTCTCTAAACCACCACCTAATAATATAGTCTTACATTTTATCATCTATTCCTATTTGTAATAGGGATTACAAAATCATAAATTTTAGCTAGACACACTGCCATTTCCTATTTAGGGAAAGAGGAGGTTGAATGGGCAATTAGCTGCCATAGGTAATTAAAATGTTTATAGTTTGTAAACAGAAAACAAAGTAATTACATACATTTATTTAAGGTGTAAGTCTAAATTTGGAAGGCATTTTGTCCACAAAAATGAGTAATATAAAAATGCTATTAACAATTGCTACAAAAAGAATAAAATACCTAGGAATACAACTAACAAGGAACGTAAAGGACCTCTTCAAGGAGAACTACAAGCCACTGCTCAACAAAATAAGAGAGGACACAAACAGATGGAGAAACATTCCATGTTCATGGTTAGGATGAATCAACATCGTGAAAATGGCCATACTGCCTAAAGTAATGTACAAATTCAATGCTATTCCCATCAAGCTACCAATGACCTTCTTCACAGAACTGGAAAAAAAACAACTTATACTTCATATGGAACCAAAAGAGAGCCCGCATAGCCAAGTCAATTCCAAGCAAAAAGAACAAAGCGGGAGGCATCACACTACCGGACTTCAAACTATACTACAAGGCTACAGTGATCAAAACAGCATGGTACTGGTGCCAAAACAGAGATATAAACCAATGGAACAGAACAGAGGCCTCAGAGGAAATACAACATATCTACAACCATCCAATCTTCAACAAACCTGACAAAAACAAGCAATGGGGAAAGGATTCCCTGTTTAATAAATGGTGTTGGGAAAACTGGCTAGCCATGTGCAGAAAGCAGAAACAGGACCCCTTCCTGACACCTTACACCAAAATTAACTCCAGATGGATTAAAGACTTAAACATCAGACCTAGCACCATAAAAACCCTAGAAGAAAATCTGGGCAAAACCATTTAGGACATGGGCGTACGCAAGGACTTCATGACCAAAACGCCAAAAGCATTGGCAATGAAAGCCAAAATAGACAAATGGGACCTAATCAAACTCCACAGCTTCTGCATGGCAAAAGAAACAGTCAGTAGAGTGAATTGGCAACCAACAGAATGGGAAAAAATTTTTGCAGTCTACCCATCTGACAAGGGGCTGATATCCAGAATTTACAAAGAACTAAAACAGATCTACAAGAAAAAAACAAACAAGCCCATTCAAAAATGGGCAAAGGATATGAACAGACACTTTTTAACAGAAGACATACAGGAGGCCAACAAACATATGAAAAAATGCTCATCATCACTGGTCATTAGAGAAATGCAAATGGCGATCATTAAAAAATCTGGAGACAACAGATGCTGGAGAGGATGTGGAGAAATAGGAACACTTTTACACTGTTGGTGGGAGTGTAAATTAGTTCAACCATTGTGGAAGACAGTGTGGTGATTCCTCAATGACCTAAAAATAGAAATCCCATTTGACCCAGCAATCTCATTACTGGGTATATATCCAAAGGATTATAAATCATTCTGCTATAAGAACACATGCACATGAATGTTCATTGCAGCACTGTTTACAATAGCAAAGACCTGGAACCAACCCAAATGCCCATCGATGATAGACTGGATAGGGAAAATGTGGTACATATACACCATGGAATATTACGCAGCCATCAAAAACAGTGAGTTCGTGTCCTTAGTAGGGACATGGATGAACCTGGAAACCATCATTCTCAGCAAACTGACACAAGAGCAGAAAATCAAACACCGCATATTCTCACTCATAGGCAGGTGTTGAACAATGAGAACACATGGACACAGGGAGGGGAGCACTACACACTGGGGTATGTTGGAAGGAAATGGGGGAGGGACGGGGAGGTGGGGAGGTGGGAAGAGATAGCATGGGGAGAAATGACAGATACAGGTGAGGGAAAGGAAGGCAGAAAACCACACTGCCATGTGTGTACCTATGCAACAATCTTGCATGTCCTTCACATGTACCCCAAAACTTAAAATGCAATTAAAAAAAAGAATCTTACTGAAAAAAAAGCTATTAAAAATAAATACATAAAATAACTTTTAAAACTGTTTTAATGAGTATTCCGTCAGTGGGAAAGTTTTAAGAACACTGGAAAAGCTCTTTTAATTATGATATGTGAATACAGTGAAAACATGACTCTCAAAGATAATTATAGGCAAGAGACACTCTTGAGAGGCATGGGTCTACTCCATGCTTATTATGGCATAGAAATTCAATTATGGTAAAGCATTCCACAAATTATCTACCAAATTGATATTCTCTGAAACACTAGTGTCAACAAATTCTCAGATTCTCAGGAAGAATGATTAGGCTTGAGCATCACTTTACTGTCTTTAAATGTTACCCACATATTCGTGTGGCAATGTCATACAGAGCTCAAGAGAGAAAGAATAGATACAAGATACAAACTAAACATTCATAAAATTTAAAAAACATAAAGGCAAATTTAAAAGAAGTGTAAATCATTCAGTATATCTGCTAGCTGTTAAGTAGAAAAAGAAGGGAGATAGATTTGTAATTTTAAATTCTTCTTAAATAAGAAACTCATAGATTTTAGGCTTTATCCCTGAAATCCTCTATGGAGATCGCAAAATTTATTGAGGTCCTTGACATTCCCATTTCTCAGGATGATTTATTCTACAGAATTATTTCAGATCCTGTAACGTGGTTTTTCAGCAGCCAGATGGTACGACCTTCCAATGCAGAAGTTTCATCTCTACCTTCAGGAAGCAGTTACCCAGAGTCATTCTCTGTGGGTGCTAAATGAACATTAATTAATGATGAATGGAGGATGCTTTACCATCTGTTCAGTACTGATTCAAAATATACTGTTGTTACTTAATTGGATTATTTTTAGTCTTGTAGTTTCAGCTGGGTGAACACTAATGGCTGGAACTATGAGATGCCTTGGCAAATCGTAACTCCATTTTGAATTCCTTGTCTGGAGGGGTGGCTATTTATTGAATGATAAGTAATCCAAATAGAAATGAAAGGTCCTTTCCTAATACATGGTTTTCTTAAAATGATATGGCATCCTCAGTAGAATAATTCAAGACATGGCTAAAAAGTGATAGCCAGGAAGACTATGAGTTAATGCAAGGAATTACAAGAAAAAAATTTTAAGGGAAAAGAAGACGAATGAAATTCACATATATAATAACTAGTACAACATCATTTTTATTGTCATCAAACAAGCCCTCAGCACTTCCTAGCATATATCAAAGTTGCTGCACTCTGCTACTCTCTAGAGAGAAGTACAGTGATACGGTTTGCCAAGTCAGTCATTTCAAATTAATAATATGATAGCCACTTCTTTATAAAGAAAAAATGATATTTTTAAAAATTACTTAAGGCAATAGATTTCTGAGAGGTTACATTAGATTTTTTCAAACTTTCAAATTAGAATTAAAAATGAGAAGTTGGGTATGGCAGGGAGAACTGTGGTTTAATTTTAGAGCATTTTTTTGAGTCCCTGGATTTCATGCTTGAATGACTTATTGATAGTCCAAATACTTTATTTGCATCAATGACAGGACTTGCTGCAATTTTTCTAGTCTGATTTCAGCTGCTCCAACACAACATAATCATCTCAGATATTTGATGACATCAGATTTAAAAGACAGTTTAAATCATGCATTTAAGAAGAATGTTCAGATTAGCAGAGTGCATTGCAGAGGCCAATTGCCAACCTTCAACTCCTGATTTTACCACATACCCAGTGTGTGCCCTTGGCACATCTGCTTGGTCCCTACAACCCACAGTGCTTCTAAGAAGAAGTTAAGTATTTTTTTAAATCTATATCATAAGGTTGTTTAGAATATCACATTAAATAATGCATGTTAAGGTGATATGGTTTGGATCTGTGTCCCCACTCAAATCTCACCTTGAATTATAATAATCCCCACATGTCAAGGGCAAGGTCCAGTGGAGATAAGTGAATCATGTCATGAATCATAGCAATTTCTTCCATATTGTTCTCATGGCATTGAATAAGTCTCATGAGATGTGATGATTTTATAAATGGGATTTTCCCTGTACACACTCTCTTGCCAGCCACCACGTAAGATGTGCCTTTGCTCCTACTTTGCCTTCCACTGTGATTGAGACCTCCCTAGCCATATGGAACTGTGAGTCCATCGAATCTTTTTTTCTTTGTGAATTACCCAGTCTTGGGTATGTCTTTATCAGCAGCATGAGAACAGACTAATACATAAGGATTTCGTATGGAACTGGCTATATTAGGGTTCTCCAGAGAAGCAGAACCAATAGGATACATATACAAAGAGATTTAGTATGAGGGAATGGCTCACATGACTATGGAGGCTGAGAAGGCTTGCTCTGCTGTCTGCAAGCTGCTGAAGGCCCAGAAAAGCCAGTGCTGTGGGTTGTTCAAGCCTGAAGACCTGAGAACCAGGAGAGCTAGTGGGCCAAGTCTCAGACCAAGCCTGAAAGTTCGAGAACCAGGACCACTAATAACCAAGTACAAGAGAAGATGGATATCCCTGCTCAAAAGGGGACAGTGAATTTGCCATTTCACAGTCTTTGTGTTTTATTCAGTCCTCAGCAGATTATATGGTGTCCGTGTACACTGGTGAAGAACTTCTTTACTCAGTCTACCCCTGCAAATGCTCATCTTTCCCAGAAACACACTCAGGGGCATGCCCAGAAACCATGTTTTACCAGTTTTCTGTGTATCTCTTAATCCAGTCAAGCTGACACATAAAATAGCCATTACACTAGGACTTAACATATTTTCTATAAATGCACATTGTACACATTGTACAGATTATATAGAAATTTCCAACTACACCACTTGTCCTATGGGAAGCCTCCTCCCAAGAGTCACTTGTACATGGTCCCCATGACAGGGACACAGGCCAAGAAGTATTTAACCAGGAAAGAAAGAATGAATGAGGAGAAAACTGGTAGCGGTATGAAAGAATTTACCTTCTTTTGACCATAGGAGGGAGGTAGAAATTTGGCTGTGTCACAGGCTCTAAAGTCCAATGCCTGGTTTGATTTTCAGCACCATCACTTATTGGCTTTGTGATGTTGAACTGATTGACCTAGAGTTTCCGTTCTTCAGTTTCTTCATCTATAAATGGGAAATAATGACAGTACTAATCCTAACTGATTAAGTAGTTATGCAGAGTGCTCAAACCAGTGTCTGGTATAAGATGAGCACTAAAAACTCTTCACATTAGCTCTTTCAATTATTATGAATTAGAATTAGATGTCAGTCAGGAAAACAGAATCACTAAAATACTATGGGAATAAGAGGCTCACTATAGCAACTGAGCACACGCAAACATAGGAAGAGGTGAGGAAGTGACAGTCTGGAAGAGGGAGACAGAGAATCAGAATAAGTCACTAACCTTGATGGTCAGAAGAAATTTTGTCTAGTGTGTGGTGTTGGCATTGGAGCTGTTTGCTGGTGTGGCCAGGAGTTGAAAGCTAGAAGCTGAGGCCTGCTGGGCACAGCTGTGTTGGTCTGTCACTATGTTGGCTGCTATGGTCTTCTGAGAGTAATGGCTTCCGGTCACTCCCATTTTCCAAATGTCTATCTCAGAATCATACAGGGAAGGGAGCTCTTGGAAACAGTTCCCAGACTTAGATGAGTTCAGTAACTCCAAGTTGACAATGTACAAAATCAAGCAGAGAGGTCTGTTTTGGCTTGGGTTCTCTTAAAAACAGATCCTCGGGTAAGTGTCTGCATGTGAGTAGCTTACTTTAGGAGTGATCCCAGAAACACTGGTAGAGAAGGAAGTAAAAAGACAAGAAGGAAAGGAAGCCAATATGGGGTGAGTGGGTACAGGACTCAACCCTGCTGGGGTCATCAAGGAGCAGTGTAGAGCACGTTCGGAAGGGTAAGAACAGCCAAACCCATCTAGAAAACCCCCAAGTCCACATTTTTTCTTAAATGTCTACATTTTAAAGGCTGTGATCTATGGAGTTCTCTCAAGGCCTGGGTGGTGGTGGGGTTGGGAGGAGTAACAAACTGAAGAAAGTGGGAAAATCTTTCTTTAAGGACACAGTTAGAAGTTAACTGAATAGTCCCAGAAAATGGTGGTCTACCATTCAATAACTGGAACAAACAGATTCAAGCGTCTCCAAATCCCTATTTCTTCCTGCAATCACTACTGATCCTTCAAAATCTAGTACAAATGCCTCCTCCGTGAGCACCCCTCGCCTGACACAACAAATACTCCTCTCACAATATTCAAAACCTGTATACATTTTACTACTTACTATATGTTTTACAATTATTTCTATTTCTGGATGTCTCCCCCACCAATCTTGGAGCATCTTGAGGGTGAATGTTGCGTCTTAGTCAGCTCTGTATCTTTGGCACCCAGGACAGAGCCTTCTGAGCCAAAAGGATGCTTAGGAACTGTTTTTTTGTTGAATTAAATGGACAGATGAAAAATGAACACAAAAGTGAACAAATAAAATATTTTGCGACCTATCACTATTGCTATTGTTACAATAATGTGATGTCAGGGATGGAATTTTCCAAAACGGAATTCTTTTATACTCAGTTAAAGTTAACAGTTCAAAATATGCATTCCAATTTGCATCCTGGAATATGTATAACTTTAAAAAATAAATAATAGCAGCACTTATTTACAGAATAAATGTTTACTCTGTGCTAAGTGCTATGCTATGCTACACCCTTTGGGTACATTATCAATGTTAATCCTGATAAAAGTGTAAAGAAATGAGTATTGTTATTCCCATTTCCCTATGTACTGTCACTTAGACTAAACATTATGGAAAAAAATTATGCCATTAGCACATTGCACAGCTAGGATTTAAACCTCAGCTTGCCTGATTCTAAAGTTTATGCTCTTCACCCCTAGTCTGTAATACCTTTAAAAACGTTACAAATAAATCAAGGTATGTAGTTATTCAATGTGGAAGAAAATAATAAAACAGCCCCAAAAGCTTATTGTTTTGCTCTAGTTTCTACTGCTATTTGTTCAATGCTTCAGGCTGTGTGTACCTTTGATAACTATTTTATTGGGGGGCATTTAAAGTGACTCTCTAGAGAATCCCTTTTATCACTGCAGCATCTAGGTTTGGCAGTGGTTCCAGTTTCTCTGATGAAGCTGTTTCATCTGCGATTTCTTTGCATTTAATGTGCATATGTTTTACACTGTGTCCAACCATTCTGGTGGCAGCATATGGTTAGCTTTGTTAATTGGGATTTTTGTTATGCTGTGTCTGCAAAGCTTCTTTTAATTTATATTCAAATGTTTGTCATTCCCTGGCAGTCTGTTTTGTGATGTCTGTGTTTGTTTTGTGACCCATGACTATAGCATGTTTTTTTAAACTGCATTCTGGCAGTTTGAATATGCCCACCATGTGCTGGCTATATACTACAGTATAATTCCTGCTCTATTTCCTTAATTTAGCAACAAAGTTGGTGGGGGGTATGGTTTTGGCTCCTTCTAGGCAACTACATTGTTAAGAATAATATAGATGGATGAAAGTTAGTTTCTTTGTTAAAGACAGAATGCTAGATGATTCAGATAGCATCACACATTCATAAAAGCCTACTGATATGGCTTGGCTCTTTATCCTCATCCACATCTCATCTTGTATTCTAATTCCTATAATTTCCATGTGTCATGGGAGAAACCCTGTGAGAGGTGATTGAATTACAGGAGTAGGTCCGTCCTGCACTGTTCTCATGATAGTGAATGAGTCTCATGAGATCTGATTGTTTTTTTTTTACATGGAGTTTCCCTGCACAAGCTCTCTCTTTGCCTGCTGCCCTGCATGTAAGATGTGACTTGCTTCTCCTTGCCTTCCACCATGATTTTGAGTCTTCCCCAGCCATGTGGAACTGTAAGTCCAATTAAACCTCTTTCTTTTGTAAATTACCCAGTCTCAGGTATGTCTTTATCAGCAGCATGAAAACAGACTAATACAGTAAATTGGTTCCAGTAGAGGGGGGATGCTGCTGAAAAGATACCCAAAATTGGAACTGGGTAACAGGCAGAGGTTGGAACAGTTTGGAGGGCTCAGAAGAAGACAAAAAAAAAATGTGGGAAAGTATGAAACTTCCCAGAGACCTGTTGAATGGCTTTGACCAAAAGTCTGATGGTGATAAGGACAATAAGGTCCAGGCTGAGGTGGTCTCAAATGGAGATGAGGAACTTATTGGGAACTGGAGCAAAGGTGGCTGACTCTTGTAATGTTTTAACAAAGAGGTTGGTGACACTTTGCTCCTGCCCTAGAGATTTGTGGAACTTTGAACTTGAGAGAGATGATTTAGAGTATCTCGTAGAATAAATTTCTAATCAGCAAAGCATTCAGATGTGACTTGGGTGCTGTTAAAGGCATTCAGTTTTATAAGGGAAGCAGAGCACAAAAATTTGAAAAATTTGCATCCTGAAAATGTAATAGAAAAGCAAAACCTATCTTCTGAAAAAAAAAAATTCAATCCAGCTGCAGAAATTTGCATAAGTAACAAGTAGCTGAATGTTAATCCCCAAGACAATAGGAAAAATGTCTCCAGGGCAGGCCTTCACAGAAGTCCCTCCCATCACAGCCCTGGAGACCTAGGAGAAATAGTTTTGTGGGCTAGGCCGAGGGTCCCTGTGCTGTGTGCAGCATAGGGACTTGGTGTCCTGAATCCCAGCCACTCCAGCCATGGCTGAAAGGGGCCAATGGAGAGCTCAGGCCATGGCATCAGAAGGTACAAGCCACAAGCCTTGACAGCTTCCATGTGATGTTGAGTCTGCAAGTGCACAGAAGTCAAGAACTGGGGTTTGGGAATCTCTGTGTGGATTTCAGAGGATGTATTGAAATGCCTGGATGCTCAGGCACAATTTTGATGCAGAAGCAGGATGCTAATGGAGAACCTTGGCTAGGGCAGTGCTGAAGGGAATAGTGGGGTCAGAACTCCCTCACAGAGTCCCCACTGAGGCACTGCCTAGTGGAGCTGTGAGAAGAGGGCCACCATCCTCCATATTTCAGAATGGTAGATTCACTGACAGCTTTCACTGTGCACCTGGAAAAGCCACAGAAACAATGCTAGCCCATGAAAGCATCTGGGAGAAGGCAGTACCCTGCAAATCCACAGGGGTGGAACTGCTCAAGACCATGGGAACCCACCTCTTGCATCTTGCATCAGCATGACCTGGATATGAGACATGAAGTCAAAGGAGATCATTTTGAAGCTTTAAGATTTGCCTGCCCCACTGGATTTTGCATTTGCATGGGTCTGTACCCTCTTTGTTTTGGCCAATTTTTCCCATTTGGAATAGCTGTATTCACCCAAAGCCTGTACCCTCATTGTATCCAGAAAGTAACTAACTTGCTTTTGATTTTACAGGCTCATAGGCAGGAGGGACTTGCCTTGTCTTAAATGAGACTTTGGACTGTGGGACTCTTGAGTTAACGCTGAAATGAGTTGAGATTTTGGGAGGTTGTTGAGAAAGCATGATTTGTTTTGAAATGTGAGGACATGAGATCTGGGAGGGGCCAAGGATAGAATGATGTGGTTTGGCTGTGTCTTCATCCAAATCTCATCTTGAATTGTAACTCCCACAATTCCCATGTGTCATGGGAGGAACCCAGTGGGAGGTGACTGAATTATGGTATGGGTATTTCCTGTGCTGTTCTCATGATAGTGAATGAGTCTCACAAGATCTGACGGTTTTTTAAAACTGGGAGTTTTGCCTGTACAAGCTCTCTCTTTGCCTGCTGCCATCCATGTAAGATGTGACTTGCTCTCCCTTGCCTTCTGACATGATTGTGAGGCTTCCCCAGCCACGTGAAACTTTAAGTCCAATTAAATCTTTCTTTTGTAAATTGCCCAGTCTTAGGTATGTCTTATCAGCAACATGAAGATGGACTAATACACCTACCATTTGCCAGGCACTGTGCAGGATCTAAGATAGTAAAAGAAAATAAAGTAGATAAGTCACCAGAAACCACACTAAGACTAGATTTTTAAATCTAACTGCCTGAGTTCAAATCCCAGTTCCACTACTCAATAGCCATGTGACCTTGGACAAAATAGTTTACCTCTTTGTGCCTCAGTTTTCTTGTCTATATAAGGTGGATAATGATAATAATTATAATAATATCTACTTCATAGGATCGGTGGAAAAATTGATGAGCTAATACCTATAAAGTATTTAGAATAGTGGACACAATAACACTCAATAAATATTAACTACTGTCACTATTATTATTTTATACAGTTGCTAATAAAGGTAGGAATCTGGTTAGCACAGGGGGTCCTACAAAGCAGAAATAAGAAGCCAAAATTAATATATTTAAATTATGTTCCTCAGCAAATTAATAAATTTACAGGAAAAAAGGGGGGTTTATGTTTGAAAATGTACTGGAAATGCTGAGTTATACAGATGACTGCACACATCACAGAGCCTGCTTCAGGCTGATGCACGTTGTGACTTGCTGAAAGAAAAGAGAACATACAGTTCCCAAACTTATTCAGTACAGGATTTTCATCTAGATGAGCATCTTAAGAGACTAGTTTCCACAGAAAATCCTTTGAAAAATTCTTAATTGTGTAAAAGTTCTGGACAATCACAATTAGCAATTAGAGGAATACAATTAGAGGAAAGTTAATTTTAAAAGTATTCACCGTATTTCTAAACATTTACAGTTGAATTCCTGGAAATGTTTGAATTTATAATTATGCAATTATGTGATACCACACACAGCTCATCCACAAAGCAATTTTTGGTGTTAACATCAGAGGCCAGATTTTTGGTATTGTGTCCTTTGATGGAATGACAGAACATAGAGAATGTTGTCTTCAATTTTGCTCCTTGCATGGAATGCAAAACTATATTGGTTTGTTTGTTCGTCCCGCAGTTTATCATATGCTTCTCTAATTGCAGAAGAATTGGTAAAGACAGAGGATTAAGAGGAGACCTACAGGAATGATATAGTAATAGCCAGAAAACAACAGTGCCTGGGAGACCTCACTATAGAAGCATTACCCCTCAGTTCAGGAACTTTTGCATTTGGCTTTAAAAAAAAAAAAAAAAAAAGTTTATGTGGAAATATTTGGCCAGTTCTTATTACACAAAATTCTTAAGCATTCTTTCTACACTGTTCTGGATGCTAGGGGGAAATAGAGAGCCTGAGAAACATAGTCCCATGGCTGCCCTCACAGGTAATCACACTGTGAATTTTAAGTCATAGCTCTGAGCAGAATAAATTAGGAACTGTGAGAATATATGGATTAGTCACTTAATTCAAGCTGGCTGGGAAAAGGAGTGGGTATTCATTCTAGAAGAAATGGGAGATAAGGTGAGAAGTGAGGAATGAATAAAATTGAGCAAGATGAAGGAAGAAGCAAGTGTTACAAAAGAGAAAAGCTCTCATGCAAAAGAAAGAGCAGGGCTCAGAAGGAGAAATAGGATCACTATGATTGCAGGGAAAAATGAGGAGAGATAGGGCTGGGCATGGTGGCTCACGCCTATAATCCCAGCACTTTGGGAGGCCAAGAAAGGTGGATCACTTGAGGCCAAGAGTTTGAGACCAGTCTGCCCAATGGGGCAAAATGCCAACTATACTAAAAATACAAAGAAAATTAGCAGGCATGGTGGCACATGTGTGTAATCCCAGCTACTCAGAAGGCTGAGACACAGGAACCGCTTGAATCTGGGAGGCCAAGGTTGCAGTGAGCTGAGGTCACACCACTGCACTCCAGCCTGGGTGACAGAATGAATCTCTTTCAAAAGGAAGAAAATGAGGAGAGATAGGGCAGAGGGGAAAGCTGTGTAAGTCAGGGGTAGATAAAAAATAGTTTCACAAGTCAAGATAAAAGGCTTGCAATTGCTCCTCAGGATTATAAAGCTTTTGGAGTGTTCTAAACAGAGCAGAGACATGATCAATTTACCCTTTAGGACACAAACTTCCAGCTGCTGTAAGAAAATTAGTTTTGGTGGGAACAATATTGGTGGCCAGAATAACATTCAGGAAGTCATGTTAGTAAAGGAGTCTCCACCATACAATGGTGGAGAGATAGGGAGAAAATTCAGGAGGTAAAATTTGCGACTGGTTTGATGTGGGGGATAAAGGGAAAAAGGGATTCCAAGATGCTTCACAGCTTCTTAGATATAGGTGCTTCTCTGGTTTAGGGAACAGAGAAGCAGAAAAAAGGGTACAGATAATGAATATTTCTTGGAATATATGAACATGTCCTGCCAAATATCTACATGGAGACGTCCAGTGGACAGTTGGACATTTGGAACTGAATCTCAGTTGTGAGTCATAGATGCTGAAGACAGAGACTTGATGGTGTCATCCTGGAATGAGCTGATGCCTATGGAGAGTATATTGAGAGAGAAGAACTTCTAGGACAGTGTCCTGAGAGACCAACTGAAAACAAAGAACCCCCAGGAAGACTAAGAAGTCGTGGGAAGAACTGGAGAAGAAAAACCGGCAAGAAGCACGAAGGCGTGTCCAGCTAGATCATGAGATGCTGAGAAATGAGGAAGGGGAAGCCCCAGGAGCATACTTTCAACAGTGCACTCTGCCACTGTCTAAGCAAACCAGCAGCACCCACAGGGGTAGACTGAGCGCACTGAAGACTAAGGGACCATGAGGAATCAGAATGAGAGGTGCTCTCCAGAGGCTTAGATAGGAAATAGTTACACATCCCAGTTTCTCCTTCTTTCATATACAACAATACAAAAAGAAAGCCTCCTTCCAAGACCCTGCACCCTCCTTCCATGACTCTGCACCCTCTTTCCATGGTACTGCTCCCTATTACCTCACTTCCCTGCTCTACAGTCGGAGCATGCAGGGTCATAGAAAGAGGTTTTGTCTTTGGTACTGTTTTGTTTTAAAGAGGGAAAAACTTGGCTACTTAAATAATGATGAGAAAAAGTCAGGTGGAAGAAAAATTTTGGAACAGTAGATCAAGCAAGCCCTAAGAAGAGGCAAGAAGGGGTAGAACCCTGAGTTCAATCATCATTCATTTTGTACTCATGCAAAAAACACACACACAAAAAAAGAACACACAGATATGTATCTATTCTAACACCTTTCTATGACCCTTCTAAACCTCTTTTTGGAATAGTTGTTTATTGTGAGATCCATGTGGGCAGGAATTATGTGTATCTTATTCATTATTGTATTTATCATGACTATAACAGATGCTCAGTAAATGTGTAGTTAGACATAGCAGGTGATTATAAGTGTTTACATAATGCAAGTCACAGGAAGGAGAACTTAATACAGGGACCACAGTCTGTAACATGGTATTTCAGTGCCTAAGTGCATCTCACACTTTGCAGTAGCTCAACAAAATCCTTTCCAACTCACACCTTGGGGCTCTATCAAGAGGCAGCATGGTTTAGAGCATATTCAATCTCCTGCCTTGGACCCAGCAGGCCTGAGTTGAGTACCATACACTACCACTTACTAGGAGTGGTGGGTCTCAGCGAGATTGTTCAACTTCTCCAAATCCATTTCCTGATCACAGAAGACAGGAAGAAAGTAGGCCTAAGGGAGGGGTGACTCCATGGAGCAATAAAACCTTCTAAGGGTTTTCAGGGAACAAAAATTTGAACCAAGTCTGTATATCTTAGAACCCAAAGATTTTCAGGACTCAGGAAACCAACATCTAACAGAGCCTTGTCAAATAGAGATTTTTAGAAACCTGCCTTATGTATTATATATGTGTATTATATATGCATAATTATTTTGGATTAACATTGACATTGTACATAAACTGTTGTAAAATGTGTTCTCTTTAACACTTCTCTAATAGACTGATAGTCCCAGCTCCAACTAATATCACACAGCTAGTAAGCATCAAATCTAGGGCTCAAATCCAGATCTAACATTTAAACTAAATCTCAAAGCCTTCCCACAAATCAATTAGGAGAAGGTGGAAAAATCCACAGAGCAAGAGACTGAAGAGGCAATTCATCAAAAAAAGATATTTGATAGGTAAAAAAAAATATATGAAATGGTGCTCAATATCATTGAGTATCAGAAAAATACAATATAAATCTACAGGAGATACCACCACACCGTGATAGAAAGGCTAAAACTAATGAAAGAGCTCAGAGAAAATAGGAATCAGTCTGAACTATGAAGTATGTGTCTAAAAGAATCCTTTGTAGACATTTAACTCTGTTTAGATTATAAGGCATCTCTTTATCCAAATGATTCACTAATAGCTTGTAAGTAGAATTGTCCATCTTTGTTTCTGATTTAAAATTTCTAGTTCTGAAGTACTGTGTCAGCATTTATTAAGTGAAAAACCCCTCCCTTTTAGAGCTAGTATGCTAAACATATAGCATTCACCAAGTAGGGAAAGAGAACCTACCCTGGGCTTGCTTTAGATAAGTGGCTTTCAAAGCATGGCCCCTGTACCAGAACATCGATTCTACTCACTTAGATCCTACTCAACTAGTTCATGTAGGGTATTTTGGAGGCATTGGGAAGCCCAGAGTTGGAGCCCTTTCGAGAATCTAAATTCTTTCTCCATAAGGTAGACTTTCCCATTGCTGTATAGTGCTATTGGTCCTGGGACCTCTTTACGTCAGTAGTTATGAGGCCTATTTGCACATTAGAATTTCCTAGCAGTCACTTGAGAACTGGGAGTCTCTCGTCCCATCCCAAAGATTCTAATTTAATTGCTCTGGGACAGGTTTCAGACATCTGGAATGTTAATAGGAAGAGAGTGATGAAAACGACTGCCTCATACAGTGCTCATGGAAGTATAAATTGATATAAATACCTTGGAAAACTGTTTTCCAGTAATCACTAATGCTTAACAAACGGAGATCCTATGATTCTACTCCCAGGCACACAACTAAAGTAGTGCATGCCTATATGCAGGGAAATCATGTACAAGAAAGTGCAGTGTTATTTGACATAGCATCAAACTGGAAACAACCCAAACAGTTGACAGTGAATAGCTACCTAAATAGTGGTATATTCATACAATGGCATACTATACATCAATGAAAACAATGTGCTAATGCTACACACACATGTTGAACAATTTCAAAAACATAATACTGAACAAAAGAAGACAGACCCCAAAAGGTACATGTGTTTGACTTTATTTTTGTAAAAAAATAATCTATAATGATAGAAGTCAGAATACTGATTATCACAGGGAATGGTAACAACTGCAAGGGGCCACGAAAGGGAACCTCAGGGGTGCTGGCAATATTGTTTCTCTATCTGCGTGATCTTTATACAGGAGCGTTGATGTGTGTTGATGCCTCTAAGTCAGAGATTACCAACAACACACCTGTAGAGAACTGTTACTTTTCTTACTTGCTGCAGCAAGAGACATCAACACTAAGGTAAATGGTGTGTGTCTCCAAAGGGAGGAGTTAGGCAAGGGGTGTTCTTAACATTTTTTATGTTGACATTAACTATAGGACAGGACAGGCAGGGAATGGTCTGAACTTGTAAACTGGGGGGTTTCTGGAACAGTTGGGCATCTTAGAACACAGGGTCCCTTTAGAGTCACTGTTGGATCAGTTTATCTATGGCATTGTTTTCAAATACACAGATCTGAATAGGCTGGAGTTCAAGGAGTTCGAATCTAGTCTATGACACACCAGATGGTTTGGTTTGGTCTGGCCCAACTTTTCTACTTTTGCAAGTTATAGTGCAACCTCTTGTCAAAAGTTAACTTTCTGTTTCAATTCTCCATTCTTCCTTCTTTTATTCTGCCAATAGGACAAATTTTATCTTTATTACCATGTATTTGTAGACTATGTATTAATATTTACATATTTTATTGAATTTTATACTTAAGAAACATGCACTTTCTTGATCTTTGTTATACTTGAATTAAAATTTGATAAAACAAAAAAAGAAATAAATGTCCTCATTTCTCCTCTGCTTCTCATTTGATAAAATTTCATAAAAACAGAAAAGAAATAATTGTCCTGATTTCTCCTCTGCTTCTTTTCTCTTTTCATTCCCGGATTGTTAGTCCATCTTTCCCACTGTATTCCTTTTTGGTCCTGTGACCAGGCTGGACTCTTTCCAAGTCTTCCTTGGGTAAGTGACCAGCCTGTTCACAACATGGCTGCCTCTGACCCTACACATCTTCCCTGAGAAACAAGCCCTCCTTTCCTCTCTAGGACCTATTCTCTCCTCTTCCCACAGGACACCCTCTGGTTGTTCTAGGATTTCTTACAACCCCTTACCATGGCCTCTTTCAGAGAAAGGGAAAAGGGAACACATATTCCACCTTAGATTAGCATTCTACTTATCTGTTCTATTTTCCTCTTAAATTCAATATATTTCAAAATGATGTTGTTAATGTGGCTGTGCTGTTTATTTCAGAAACTTTCCAGCTTGGATTTTACCATCTGGGCTTCTCAGACTATAATAGATAGATATTTACACACCCAACACCCACACACATCTTAAAACCTTTACACAACATCATAATATCTTCTGTGAGTGCTACCCAGGTACACATGATCTCCTGTTTTATTGTGATATCTGAAACCAGGAGGCTGTGCTGTTTTTCTCTATGATATTTCAGAATGTACTTTTTATTACACAGGGCCAAAAAAAAAAGAGAGAGAAGAAAGCAGATTTTGTTTTCTGTCAGGAAATTTCTTTTTTTCTTCATTTTCTTCTTTAATTGTGGATACAGTGATATAACATATTTCTCTGTAGAAAGAAAAGTTCTTATAATTTACCTAGCAGTGGTTATAAAGCTAATAGGAGAAGCCCCCTGTGATGATTTGTAAGACGACTTTGCTGACATCTACTGGATAGGATCTTTTTACACAAACTATAAATGCAAGTAAGGCAACAAAGATTCCTTATTCTAATTGTGATGATGAAATATCTTTTAAATAATAAAATAAATAAGATTAATTTTACTTTGTGTAATCCAAATAGATTGTTCTTCTTTGTTTTTTTGTTTTGTTTTTCTTTTTGTTATTCATTTATTTATTTATCTTTGGACAGGAAATGTATAAAGGCCAAACATTTCACATTTTTCAACTTGGAAAGAAAAAGTACCACTTTTCTTTAATACGGTAATGAATGGAGAAAATCTATTTATACTTAACAGGCTGTACCTAAATTGTCATATTCCTACTGATAGATCTTGCAGCTTAACAAAACAGATGAGATTTTTAAAATATTATGTAAATTAAACAGCTGGTTTCTACTGAGAAGTTAATATGATCTCTTCAGTCATTAAGTAAGGCCCTTTTAATCCCAAACAGACACTTATGATCATCAGGAATTCCAAAATAAACAAGAGGTTTATTTAACAGTTAACTAGAGGTAATAAAGTTCTAGTGCTCAGAGCTGTGAATTTAAAGACTGCAACAGAATTTACAGCTACAACGGAGCTTAAAATTTGCCTGATTCAAACTTTTCAGTTTTAAGTTAACAAATAGAAGGGTCTAAGAATGAAAGTGACGTAAGAGGTTAGAGCTGAGCCTGAAACCTAGAACATGAATCTCAGGCCAGTGCTTTTCACACAGTTCTTACTATATAATTGGCCCATAAGTCTGCCTTATTATTTGTCCCTTAATTGCAACTTTTTGCATACATACGGGTTAAGAAAATTTCCTACTTCAACTCATTGGCTTATCAGATGTTAACTAACAATGGAGCATTTGATCTGCAGAAAAACATGGGGGATAATGTATTAGTTATCTATTGATGCATAAGCAGTAATCACAAACTTAGCGGGTTAAAACACCACCTATTTATTATCTCACCTATTTATTATCTCTGGTTTTTGTAGATAGTCCTATAATTCCTGTGTGTCAGGAGTCTAAGTCTATGGCTTATATGAGGCCTCTGCCTTAGGGTCCCAAACAGCTGAAATCAAGGTGTTGCCTGGGTCTGTGTTCTCTTCAGAGGCTGAACTGGGGAAGGATCTGATTCCAAGCTCTGTCGGACTGTTGGAAGGATTCATCTCCTTGTCACTGTGGGAACAAGGGCTTCATTTTTCTGCTATTCGTAGGACAGAGACTGCCCTCAGCAACTGGTGATTGCCTAGAATTTCTTGCCATGTGAGCTTCCCCAACCAGGCCGCTCACTTCATGGAAGCTTGCTTGTTCAAAACCAACAAAGAAGCTAACCAGTGCTGAAGTTTTATGTAATATATACAGTCATAGACATGTTACCTTTCCCATATTCTACCGGCTAGAAGCAAGTTACAGACCACACCCACACTTGAGGGAAGGGGATCACTCAAGAGACTGAACACCAGAAGATGGGAATCTTGCGAGCCACTCTCAACTCTGTCCTGTACAAAAGACATTGCAAAATGCCAGATTCACACTCATATTCAACTTGCATTTAAAAACCATGAAAGTGCCCACATATATAATTTTGCTTGGAAAATGCTAATTTGTGCATATTTGATTTAACCTGACAACACATAAGTGCTGCTGGTGCCTTTCCACAAATGAAAGCGCTCCTGGGAAGAGCCGTGGGAAAGGAGGCAACGTCTGACCAGTCACCATCACAAGCCGCAGGACCCCACACTTACTTTGGCATGTCCACACATTCCTGCCACCCAGAAGAGTGCCCCTGCCATTCAGAAAGAGAAGATAAACGTGGAAGAGGAAAGCTAGTCTCAAGAAAGGTGTAAAATACGTAACATGAAAAAGATAAGCCAATGTGCATGAGACTTACAGACACATGACTATTTAAAGTTTTAAAACTCATTGTTCCACAGGGAGTATGGCCAAAATATTTACTGCTGGTTGTATGCCACATTTTTGAACACCTAATTCAATTGTCTTGATTACATTTTAAAATAACACCCATTTGAGAAATTTCTGCCATGAGCCAGGCAGTTATAATCTTATTGGTTTGGTTGTCCTCCATTCACTTTTGACATTCGTAGACCTGGATTTGAATAGCACCATAAATAGGGCGAGAACAGATGTAGGGAAGGTTTTATTAACAGGAGCAAGCTATGTTAAACTGTTTCCTATACTGTTTCCTACATTTATAAAGAATTTGGCAATGATAGATACATGAGAGGAATTTTGTGGCTTTGAAGATGAGTTACATCTATTTAAGCATTGACTCATCAATGTGAGCACACTGCCAGATTGATAATGATATTCAAGAAGTCTCATTTAATCTTCAGAATAACCTTGCAAGTCACAGTGTTATGCTAACTTTGTAGATGAGGAAGCTGATGCTTAGAAGTTCAGCAACCAGCCCAAGGTCAAGCAGATAATAAATAAGAATTTTCTGACTTCTTATCTACTGCTATTTCCACCATGGAATACTTAATGTTCCTATTTTAGATTAATTTCTTATGTCTTAAAATATGTACAGGAAAGTCTCTGCTCCCAACCCATTTCCTAAAGATGGCCAGGAAAACCTATACATTTTTCTATTTTCAGTTGAAGTGGGTAAAGAAATGAATGTATAAAAAACAGAATGTTCTTGGTTATCCAGATGCTGCCGTGACAGTGGTCTACAGTGAAAGACAATCTAAAGTTGGGCTCATGGCTATTGGGATCTCCAGATACCTTAGGGGCTATGAGAACCCAACTAGGGAGTCACCTAAGATGCTGCCAGGCCCCGCTTCACACCTCTACAGCTGGCTGCAGCTCCATGCTAGGTGCTCTGCATTTGAGCAGACCATGGCTAGGTCTCCATGCAGCCCAGGATCCTGGTGGCCATCCTGGTCCTGGCCATGGTCATGAGTGCCTCAGGCACTACAGGACCCAGCAATTCACTGTGCTGGCCAAAAAGGACCCTGCACTCAGCAAGTACAAGAAAGGGAGCAATGACACTTAGGACAGCCACACTGCAGGTAGTACATGCCCACAAGCAGATCACATCTGGGCAAACTACTTCCTGGAAGGGCAGATCAGCCAAACCACATGTGCCAAGACCATGACCAGCCACATCTGAAGAGGAAAGCCCTCTGCTCTTTCCAGATCCACACTGTTCCCTGGGGGACCACGATCCCCATGTCAAAATGCAGGTGCCAGAATGCAAAAGTACTGTGTGACAGCAGGGGCCACACTGACCACCTCCTACTTGTAGCCCCCCATCCTTGCTAGAGCACCCCTACTCCTTTGAGCATTGGCTTCTAACCCTCACATCTGTGATCCCCACCTTGCTGGAAGTCTCTCCACTGGGCTGACACCCAGAGACAGATGGAGAAAGCTTCTCCAGGCATTTTTTTGAACTACTAAGTGGCTCTAACTTTGTTCCTTTCTTTCCTTTTCTTTTCAAATACACTCATTATGTCTATGCATATGTTCAGCTCCTTTTTTAATTCAATAGGAAAGTAACATCAGCCAAAATCAAAAACAAAAACAAAACAAGAAGTTTGGTTGGAAGGGAGAAAGGAACTGTGAAGTTTCCTGACAGGCAGGGCATTGCAGCAAATTATGCAAAGACCAGTGTTCTGTTGGCTCTGAGTTTATATAGGGCAGTTTAACTTAAAAAAAAAAAAAAACTGTTACAATCAATTGAGAAATGATGAATTATTTAAGAAACAGTCTTTGGAAATTGTCCACTTAAAAAAAACAGATTCAAAAGATACCACTACTTATCCCCAAAACAAATTCTAATCACATTAAATATAATTGCAAAAACATAAAAGTTAGACACGTGTTGGGAAAGGGCGTTCTTGGCATAGCACTTCGGTTAAACACACACGCACATGCACCATGCACACACACACAGACACAGACGCGCGCGCACACACACACACACACACACACACACACACTGAGATGACAGCTGTAGAAGTACTCCACTGTTCTTTCTCACCAGCATCCATTCCCCCCCTTTGTTTGGGAAAAGAATATTTCTGATGCTTCTCTGAACCACCCGTTCGTGTTTGTTCCTCACTCCTTGTGACTCATCAGGTTTCCTAACTCCCCAGGTTTACATCATAACCATGTGCTGACCCATCAGAGTCACATCCTTCAAGTCACTTCATATACTTGCAGATGTGACCTAAGCCAGGCCAAGCAAAGTCCTCCAAGGGCCTTTCTGGGATTCCCAGGAAAAGGACACTCTACCCTCAGGGTCTTAGAAATTAAGGATCTTGCAAGTCTAAATCTGTTGAAGATATGAAGGAGAAGGATGAGGAGGAGGAAGAGTTGGAGAGAGGAAGAGGAATGGGGAGAAGATAAGGAAGAAAATGAAACATGAGCGAGAAAATGGAAAAGACAGTGATTAAGAATACTGTTTCTGTGGCTTATCTTTAAAATAAATTGTTTTAGTCTTAGGATGGTCTTTTGAGTCCCAAAATTACCTTGAGTTGTGGAATGGAAGGGAGTCACCAATTTTCAAGGTTTGAATTCTTTTAAATGACTATATTCAATCTTGCTGTTTTTTGGAAGTGCCTCAAAATGAAGGCAGAATAATGATCTACTAATGGGAATGAAAAATATTTTCATTAAGAAAGGAAGCCATGAGTATGTGTGTTTTCTATTTTGCTGTATTCCATACAGGAACCTAGCTAAGAATTATCTTTTTTTTTCCCCTTTATCACTCTCCACTGAAATTCAAGGAGTTTAAAGGAACCTAAAGGATAATGAGAAATATATGATTTATTATTATTCAGAAAATGTTAATGATCAAAGGAACCAAGAGTTTATGTTAGCATAAAATACTTAATGTCACATTCTGTATTTACCAAAATGGATGCACAATGATGTCAACTAATTTATACTTAATCCATTGTTGGAATAATTTATTTATGAAAATTAACTTGAATAACATTGTAATCAGTGGGAGAACTGGGAAGGAGGAAAGCATAAATAGCATAAATAAATCATGAAGTAAAATAAATAAGTGAAGAGAGACCATCATTCACACTTAGAAACAAGTTAGGGCTGTGTGTTCTCTCCCCACATGGAAGATGGATACAAATAATCTCTGTGCAAACTGAAATGTGAAATGTAAAATGGGCCAAACTCCTTGGTTTCAGGGAAAGGCTTTATACCAACCAATGACTGCCTTCAAACATGCTCTCTCCACTGTCTTGTCCCTACTTTTTGCAGTAGTTCTGGAGAAGTTCATCATTTTTTTGCCACTTTCAAACTCTGGTTAATTTCAGATTCTATCACTCCCATCACATAGTCACTACTCCTTACATATCCAAGGGGAAAATATCCTTTGAAGGAAGCCCTCACCTCTTTTCTGCCTCCCTCACTACTTCTTGAACAAGTTGTTCAACATTGCCTGTAATTGAATTCTGGGCAAAACAGGAGGCCATGGCAAGTGAATTCTGGGATAAGGTTTTAGCACTCACGTGCAGTACAACCGAAGCCTCATTATTCAACCAGCTTTATCCGCAAAGTTAAACAATGTGGTATTTTAAATCTTCCTGTCTAACTTCTGAATCCATCAGTTGATTCAAATGGAAATCAGGCACAAAATAGGGATATCAAGTGTTGGCTACCGGAATCCCAATAATAATTGGAATATACTGTTAGTCATTAGAGTTATGGTCTAGAGCTCTGAAGTACATTAGAGTTACTACCTGTACTTCAGAACTTTACCCCTTCCTTGATACAGGCCACACCCATCGTCCAGGTACCTACTGTAAAGAAAGGAGTGTGGTCCATTCCTCCTCTCTTCCACTTTCTCTCCCTATTCAGTAGGCAATGCCCTCCCTTTCTGACCTCTTGTGATGGCCATACTCAGCTTTGCTTCCTCACTGCCCAGCATTCCCTTGACCCAGAAAACTGTTTTCTAGGGTGGGCTTTTTCAAGACGGCTTGGCAAAAGGCAACATGACAGCCAGACTCACAGACTCGAATCCTGAGTCTTTTTTTAACCATCTACATGACCTTGAGCAAGTCTCAGGGCCCCACATATGAAATTGAAAAAACAAAATCCCAATATTGTTTGGCTGCTGTGGAGATTAAATGACTTAAGATACAGGTGTTTACTATCGTGTCTGGCACATAGCAAGCGTCAGACAAGGAGTAAGACACCAGGATCCCCTTCCTGGAGGTACTCCCAATCTTTCCAATTGGTTCTCTCAGTGCCCCTTACTTTCCTAGGATGAGAAACAGATCCTCACCACCATCCCTAAGCTGACATCTCCCCTGTATTAATGACATCCCTGTTCTGACATCTCTGAACTCCCCTTAAGGATCCAGTCTCTTGGTTAAAAAAGTTGGGTGAAAAATCAGGTAAGCTTCAAAGGACAAGCTAAATTATCTCTTAGCAAGACCTGGGATAGGGGTGTCTGCCTACTATCTTTATGATGTGAGATTCTAAGTGTCAACTTAAAAACAGCCAACATTCCAGATAATCATTAAGCAACTATGAAAAGCCTTTATTATGTCCAGCAGAGTGTAACTCATTAACTGAATAATAGGAGGTCTCGATATGAGTCAGCACTTGTTAAACCACATTCAATTAGAGAGGTAAAATTGGAAATACTGAGTTAACACAGGCAGCAAATCTCTGTCCACCTTTCTTGTCTCTCACCTCTGCACATCTCTATACTTGTCCCTCTGTTCTCATTGACAGATTTCTAGCGACTCAAACCTCACCATTTTACACTTCTTGGCCTGGCCTCCCTACAGTTTCTCTGAATGGAATGCCCTTGCCTCCTTCTCTGAAACCTTGTCTGAGTTCCCAGACAGCGAGTGGTCCTCAGAGCCCTTGCACATCCTCCTGTTTCAGCCTTTGCACACAGTTGTCATGGGTTATTCCCATGTCTGCTTTCCCTACAAGACTGAGAGTCTCTCAGATACAGAAGTCTCTTCCTATCTTGGCTCCAGCAGAGTGCCTGGCTCTTTACAGCCATTTAGGATTTGAGAAAATAAGCAAAAAAAAATAATGTGTCAAGGGATAAATTTTTGTTAATTTGAGGTCTGCATTTCAGAACTGGGAGAAAGGAACTGACTTTCTTTACTACGCCTCTCGGTGTTTCATTTTTGTTTGGAAAGAAGGATTAAGAACAGGAAAGGGAGATCAATTAATTATTCTGCATTCAAAAAAGCCAGAATTGTTTGGTATGGGATAAAAAAACAAGGAAGGAAAAGAAAAGGGATCGGGCAAGAGAGAGAATGGCCAGCTGCATGGTGGGAAGATGGGTAATGAATAAGAGACAAGAAGTAAAAATTAAGTGAGCATGCTGGACTTCTAGAACAGCTGTATGACAGGCCCAGTATACTCTCTCAGTACCAAAACCACTTAAGTGATGAAAATTATTTTTTTAATCATATAAAGTCTCTGGAAATGTCATACACGCAATGAAGAAACACATATTCAATAAAATCTACTAAATCTTAGTAAGAACAGAAAGTCTGTGGCATTTGAACCGTGATCTCCTTCCACCCCAAGCCCCACTCTCTATTATGAAATCTCTGCACGAGGGAGGTGCAGCCAGGAAGATGGGGCTATCTCCACTCCTAGCTTGCAGTCCAGTGCTGTGCTTTGGGAATCAGGCTGCTTCTGTCTCTCAGCACTCTGGTTCTCTGTTGCAGAAACCCTCTTCCCAGTGGAAATGGTGGAGGGGACTCAGGTTTCCTTTTCCCACCCAATTCCCACTTTGGGGCAGAAGCTATATTCTAGGAACGGCAGGTCAGGAGTATTAAGGACCCATCACCCCCACCCAAAGAAGCTAATCGGGCAGGGGATCTTTGCTTGAAGAAGGAAAACAAGAAGACGAGAGGGTGTCAAAGCCTCCCTTTATCTCCCTCTTGTAGAGCGGAGTGTCATTTGGGTTCTGTTCAAGGAGAGGCAGGCCAAGAAGGCAGGCCATACGGACAGAGAACTCCACACTCCTTCCCACCGTGCAGCCGGTCATTCTCTCTCTTGCCTGACCCCTTTTGTTTTCCTTCCTTGTTTTTCATCCCATACCAGGCCTGAAAACTGACTTTATTTGAAACAGAATATAGAAAATTGCAAAATTAAGCATTAGAAATGAAGGCAATATCGGTGAAGAGCAATCAAGATGTGTTGTTAGTTCCATGATACTAGTAGCAACAAATGCAATGGAAAAGCAGAAGCTTTGAAAAGAAAGCCAGACACAGAAACAGCCAAGAAGAACCTTCCAGAGGTCACAGTCAACCGTGGAGGCTGGGAAGACTGACTGTATAAGCCACAAACTGTGTGCAAGAGCAGACACTTCACAGCCATGTAGGATTTGTGTAAATAAGCAGTAAATCATACTATCTCAAGGGAGACATTTTTGTTAATTTGAGGCCTGGATTTCAGAACTAGTTCTGGGAGAGGGAAACTGACTTTGTTTACTACACCTCTCAATGGGTCATTTTCACACCAAATATTGGTGCAAGTGGGTTGGTGGGCCCATCTGACTACACACTCACTAGAAAATAAGCAACTTGGACCCAGGGGTTATTCCTAGAAAGCCAGGCTTAAAAGTAAAATCACACTTATCCCGAGAGGTCTGGAAGACTGCATGCATGTACAAAACTGCATCTTTTCAGGGGTGGCTAGAAAAGAAACTTCCAAGCCATTAGTCCCTGGTGGAATGTGGAACAAACGCATAAAATCCCCGAACTATAAAACCAGCCCCTACGCCACACATGTATCCAGTGTTAAAAGATGAACTGTGGACTGGCTAAGGAGCTGAAGCACAACCTTTTGATGAAAGGTGGCTTACGCTGACAAGAGACCTACCCCTGCACAGCTGGACTAAATGACAAAAACCAGGGGAAAAACATCGAAGCTAGGACATCCGAGCCTACACTGCCAGGGAAATAGAGTTCACAGAACTAGTTCAGCCAAGTCTCTAAACAAACAGGTGAAACAAACAGCAAAACAAGCCCCCGGAGAAGGGGGAGTAGAGTCAGGATACACATTGACTACAATACATGATCTAAAATTGTCCAGATTTTAAAGAAAAAGAAAAAACACAGAGAACAGGCAGAGGCACAGGAAAGATGATCCATATTCAAGGCTTTGAAGAGGAAGCAAATTGTCTTTGAGGTGATACAGATATTAGGCTTAGCGGGCAATCTTCAAAGCAACTATTATACATAAGTTCAAATAACTAAAGGAAAGCCTGTTTAAAGAATTAAAAGAAAGTGTGGTTTTAGCTCTTTGAGGAATTGCCACACCACTTTCCACAATAGTTGAACTAATTCACACTCCCACTAACAATGATAAGTGTTCCCTTTTCTCCACAACCTCTCCAGCATCCGTTACTTTTTGACTTTTCAATAAATGGCCATTCTGACTGATGCAAGGTGGTCTCTCATTGTGGTTTTGATCTGGATTTCTCTATGATCAGTGATATGGAGGGTTTTTTCATTTGATTATTGATCGTATGTCTTCTTTTGAAGTGTTCACGTCCTTTGCCCACCTTTTAACTGAGTTGTTTTTTCTTGTAAATTTGTTTAAGTTACTTATAGATGCTGGATATTAGACCATCGAATGCATAGTTTGCAAATATTTTCTGCCATTCTGGAGATTGTATGTTTAATCCGTTGATAGTTTCTTTTTCTGCGCAGAAGCTCTTACAATTAATTACATCCTAGTTGTCAGTCTGCTTTTGTAACAATTGCTTTTGGCACCTTCGTTTTGAAATCTTTGCTCATTCCTATGTCCAGAATGGTATAGGCCAGATTGTCTTCCAGAGTTTTTAAAGTTTCAGGTTTCACACATAAGTCTTTAATCCATCTTGAGTTAATTTTTGTATATGGTGTAAGGAATGTTTCAATCTTCTGCATATAGCTAGCCAGTTACCCCAGCGTAGTTTATTGAATAGGGAGTCCTTTCCCATTGTTTGTTTTTGTCAGATTTGTCGACAATCAGAGAACACATGGACACAAAGAGGGGAATAACAGACACCTGGAGCTACTTGAGGGTGGAGGGTGAGAGGAGGGAGAGGATCAGAAAAAAAAATAACTATTGGGTACTAGGCTTAGTATCTGCATGATGAAATAATCTGTACAACAAAAGACCTGTGAGATGAGTTTACTTCTATAACCTGCACATGTACCCCTGAACCTAAATTAAAAGTTAAAAAAAAAAAGCAAAAGAAAATAGGATCACAATGATTCATCAAACAGATAACATTAATAAAATAGAAATTATACAAAGAAGCACATAAAAATTCTGGAGTTGAAAAATACAATACTGAAACGGAAAAATATCACTAAAGGAATGTGTATTAGTTCGCTAGAGATTTCATAAAAAGATGACACAAACTGGGTGGCTTTAACAACGGAAATTGATTTTTGCATAGTGCTGGAGGGTAGAAGTCTTAGAGAAAGTTTTCCGTGGTCTTGTTTCCTTCTGAAGGAGCAATGTGTTCCGTGCCTGTCTTTTAGCTTCTTTTGGTTGCTGGAAATCTTTGGTGATCCTTCAGTCTTCACCATCACCTCAATCTCTGCCTTCATCTTTACATGGGATTATTGTTGTCTGTGTCTCTGGCTCCAGATGTCCGTATTAGTCGTGATTCTCTAGAAGGACAGAACTAACAGGATAGATAAATATATATAAAAGGGAGTTTATTAAGTAGTATTAACTCACACGATCACAAGATCCTACAATAAGCCATCTGCAAGCTGAGGAGCAAGGAGAGACAGTCCAGATCCCAAACCTGAAGAACTTGGAGTCCAGTGTTCAAGGGTAGGAAGCGTCCAGCATGGGAGAAAGACGTAGCCTGGGAGGCTAAGCCCGTGTAGCCTTTTCACGTTTTTCTGCCTGCTTTATATTCTGGCCATGTCGGCAGCTGATTAGATGGTGCCTGCCCAAATTAAAGGAGGGTCTGCTTTTCCCAGCCCACTGATTCAAATGTTAATCTCCTTTGGCAACACCCTTAAAGACACACCCAAGATCAATACTTTGCATTTTCAATCCAATCAAGTTGACACTCAATATTAACCATCACAGTCCCCTTTCCATTAGTGTGTCAGTCTTATTAGATTAAGGACCCACTCTAGTATGAACTCTAGTATGAGTTCATCTTAACCAATTACACCTGCAAAAACCTTATTTCCAAATAAGGTCACATGCTGTAGTATTGGGGATTAGGACTTCAGTATGTAAATTTGGGGGGCCACCGCTCAACCCAGAACAGGCGCAAAAGTGGATCTGCATTGACAGAAGAAAGAATCAGCAAACGTGAGGATAGATCAAGGGAGATTACAAAATCTTCAAGCAACAGACGAAGTGGAAAATCAGTACAGAAGAAAGATCATAAAGATAAAAGATAAACTTTGTCTGAGTCTGCTCTCATGCTGCTATGAAGACATATTCAAGACTAATTTATAAAGAAAAGAGGTTTAATGAACTCACAGTTACGTATGGCTGGGAAGGCCTCGGGAAACTTACTACTATGGTGGAAGGTGCCTCTTCACTGGGTGGCGGGAGAGAGAATGAGTGCCTAGCGAAGGGGGAAGTCCCTTATAAAACCATCAGATCTCGTGAAAACTCACTCACAATCACGAGAACAGCACAGGGGAAACTGCCTTCATGATTTAATAATCTCCACCTGGTCTCACCCTTGACATGTGGGGATTGTTACAATTCAAGGTGAGATTTAGGTGGCGACACAGCGCCAAGCCATATCAAACTTAAAGGTGGATCAACAGACATTATGACATCTGAAGAACAAAAACAATCTGACGAACCACTGAGATGGAGGAGAAAACAATGGAAGCAAGCAGTAAAATAAAAGAAAGTCTGAAAAATCAAAACCACAGTTGACTGACTCAGAAGCAGCCAAGAATCCTCTGACAAACTGAAAAATACTGGGCTTCACATTGCACTTAAGACGGGTTGAACTGAATATCCAGGGACAAGGAAAAACAGCCAGATTGCAATTTTTATCATAATTGTTACAAGTCCAAAAATGGAGATAACAATTATTGTTCAGATGAAATGAAAGCTACCAAATGAAAGCTTTACAGAAAAAGAGCTTTGTCTTAATTGCTTCTTCCTAAATTTCCACATGGCTTCAAACTAATGTTTAAACAATGAGCTGCACCGCATATGAATTCATGTTGTTTCTTTCTTGCCTCAGATAAATATGTGTGTTCTTACAGGGACTGTTTAATTCGCATCACATTTTTGCATACCTCGGGGAATAGGAGTAAGTCAAACTTACAACTGTGAATTCTACTATGAGATCATTTCCTCCTCTTTCAACATCAATCTTCTCACCAGTGGGAAAGAATTCCAAACGGCTGAGCTGCAGGCCCACTTCACACTGCATGAGAACCTCAGCTATAGCCAAGCAGCAAGCATTCCAAAAGGAACCTGCCATTCTCACCATCTTAGGTCTCTTCAGCAAAAGTGTACTCGTCTTGTTCAAGATGAACACTTTTGTGTAAAAGACAAAAACTCTTTAATAAAGACTCTGTGGATCTTATTCCGAGGTAAACTGTGAATAGTCAATAGGAATGTGAATACAGAGAAGAGTAAGCTGCACCCACAGAAGTCTTTCTTTCTTTGACGAGAATGTCATCATGGGAGGGGGTTATATTCTCAAGTGCACAAATCACTGCAGCTGCCCTCTTGTTCTCTGCCACACTGTAAGAACAGCCTGTCTCTTGAATGAGAAACGCTAAGTAGTGTATCATCCCAATAGAAAATTATTTTTCACAGAACATACTGTCACTGAGACCCAGCCCAGACAACAGACAGCTGAGAAATGAGCAGTACAGGCTCCCGCCCCTGAGTGCACCTGCAGGTCAGGGCATCACTGATGGAGCAGGTGTTTATCTCCAGGCTGAGCTCCAGGGTGCGCTGATAAAGACTAATTAAGATGAATGCCAGGGATACTGAACTGAATCTTGGAAATTTAAAGGAATGAACATAAGCACAGCAGCCAGGCACACTGCACCACTTACTTGCTCTGTAACCTTGGCCTCTGGCCAAATTAACTTTATCAAGCTTTCTCAGATGTAAAATGAAGATCGTTTTTACCTCACAAGGTTGTTCTGGGGCATAGGTGAGACACTGTGGGTATTTCACCTAGGTTGACAAATGTTGGCTCTTTTTCCTACTGTCTGCTCCAGCTAATAAAATAGACCCAAAATAAAGTCTTTACAGAAAGAGATGAAATATTATATGAATATTAAATGAATATTTACAGAAAGAGATGAAATATTTTAGAGAAATACTCTTTATAAATGTCTCTTTAAAAAATAATAGTTTTGGCCAGGCACAGTGGCTCACACCTGTGATCTGAGCACTTTCGGAGGCCAAGGCAGGCAGATCATCTGAGGTCAGGAGTTCGATACCAGCCTGACCAATATGGTGAAACACTGTCTCAGCTAAAAATACAGAAATTAGCCAGGCATGGTGGTGGGCACCTGTAGTCCCAGCTACTCAGGAGGCTGCACTCCAGCCAGGGCAACAGAGTGAGACTTCGTCTCAAAAAAAATATATATTTATACATATATATATATATGTATATATATTTCACATACAGAAAAATAATGTTTTTGTTTGTTTTGGGTTGGGAATGTTGTTTGTTCATTTGTTTCTTTGAGACAGGGTCTCACTCTGTCACCTGCTCCAACTGGAGTACAGTGGCATGATCATGGCTCACTGCAGCCTAGAACTCCTGGGGCATGTTTTCCCCACCTCAGCCCCCTGAATGGTTGGAACTACAGGCATGTATCATGAGGCGCACTAATAACTTTTGTATTTTTTTTTTTTTGTAGACATAGGTTTTGCCACATGGCCCAGACTGGTCTCAAACTCCTGGGCTCAAGCAATCTGCCTGCCTTGGCCTCCCAAAGTGCTGGGAGCCAGGGATACTGAACTGAATCACAAGCACAGTAGCCAGGTACACTACACCACTTACTTGCTCTGTAACCTTGGCTCCTGGCCAAATTACCATTACAGATGTGAACAAATTTCAGAAGTGAAACACAGTGATATGGTCTGGCTAGGTCCCTACCCAAATCTCATCTTGAATTGCCATATGTGGTGGGAGGGACCAGCGGGAGGTAATTCAATGATGGGGGCAGGTCTTTCCTGTGCTGTTCTCCTGACAGTGAAAAAGTCTCACAAGATCTGAAGGTTTTAACAATGGGAGTTTTCCTGTACGAGTTCTCTCTCTCTCCCTTCGGCTGCTGCCATGCCTTCTGCCATGACTGCGAGGCTTCCCCAGCCACACGGAACTGTAAGTCCAATAAACCTCTTTCTTTTGTAAACTGCCCAGTCTCAGGTATGTCTTTATCAGCAGCGTGAAAACAGACTAACACATGGCACTTGGCCTATTTTTGTTTTTTAATAAAAAACAGTGTGGAGAATTCATGACTATAATATAGAATGAAAGGAGGTTTGAGCAGAAAACAATTTTCGATGCTCAGATAAATAAGAGTGATGAGAATACTCATTTCACACACAGACGTCACACTTAATATCATTTCCTGAGAAATAATTAATCCTAAATATAAAGTCATTATGAGACAGAAAGTGCCACAGAGCCCTTGTAGCCTTTTTTATAGGTAGTGAGGAGTTCTCCACCTTTTTGCAATATAGTGTCTGCTTGTCGGCTTTTTCATCTATGTGGATGAAGAGGCGGCAGGTGGCAGGAGTTACACTCATGTTTTGATTCTAACTGGCACTTTTTAAATTTTCTGCAAAATAAAAGTCATTTTATTTGCCAACCTTCAAGCAAGTGACTAACAGATCCTTTTAGCAAGTTGGCAGAATTTATCTAGGATGGTTACAATATAGGAACGCTGTTTTTAAGGAGCCCTATAGGGCTGATAATGAATGACTGAATAGCTTGGAAATACTTAAACTAGAACCCCCTGGGATTTACTAGAGCTGCTGGAACGTATATTTCCCTGTGCTTTCTAATGAGGCAACATCCCCTGTTTGCTATGTGAAGAGGCAGGGCATCATAAATGGTTAACAGTAGATTCTGGGAAACAACAGATCTGGACTGAATTATGGCATCCAATCCCTGCTAATTAAGTGGCTTTGAGTAAGTTATTCCAAACTCTCTGAGTCTTGTAATCCTCATCTATAAAGTAGGCATTAACCACAATACCAACATTACAGAATATTTGTGAGGGGTATATAAGTTAATAGTGCAAAAGAGCTTTCTCAAACTTCAATGTTTAGGCACATCAGTAGGCATCTTAATCAAATGCACTCTGATTGAATAGGTGTGGTGTGGAACCCAAGAGTATGCATTTCTAACAGACTCCCAGGCAATTGCAATATTCCTGACCCTCAGACCATCTTTTTGATAGCAAAGCTTTCAGGAAGTCACCTCAGTACTGGCACATTGGAAACACTAGCTTGATGATATGATGATGATATGATGATGATGATGATGATGATGATGATGACTGATTGATTAATTAAATGCCTAGAATAAAAGAACTCTGCAGGTTAGCCTTCCCTTTAGCTATAGAATGTCTCAATAACTCTCTGCCGATCCTCAGGACCAGTGTTTTTCAAGAGAAGTTTGCATACGGTAAAAACATGGTAACATTAACATCGTAGACTGAATACCACCACCCAAAAATACCATTTGAATCCCCGGAACCTGTAAATGTTACTTTACCAAGAAAAAGAATCTTTGCAGATATGTTCATTAAGTTTAGAATTTTGAGATGAGATCATCCTGGACTATCTCAATGGGTCCTAAATGCCATCACAGGTGCCTTTATAAGAGAGAAAAGGAAATTAGACTCACACATGGAAGAGAAAGTGATGAGAAGAAAGAGGCAGAGAAGCATTAGATTACCGTGACCCAAGGAATGACAGAGCTGCCAGAGCTGGAAGAGGTCGAAAGGGTCCTCCCTTAGGCCTTCCAGAGGGAGGACAGCTCTGCTGACACCTTGATTTTGGACTTCTGGCCTCCAGAACTCTTGAGATAATAGGGTTTTATTGTTCTAAGCCACTAAGTTTGTAGAAATTTGTTACAGCACTCACAGGAAAGGAATACAATGATTTAATTATTTAATAAAACGCTTACATGTATACAAGCTACATTGCTAATATCTCAAAGTTATGCACTTTACAAAGTAAATTATTTCTCTTAAATAAGGATTCTGACCTTCATGGAAAACATAAAGATACTAATGGTATATTACCAATGAGATTTTATTTTTAAGAATTAGAAAATTCATATCCAGTTGTCCCTTGGTATCCATGGAGGATTTGTTTCGGGACACCCTTCAAATGCTCAAATCTTGCAGATACTCAAGTTTATAACATAAAATGATGCAGTATTTGTGTATAATCTATGCACGTCCTCCTGTATGCTTTAAATAATCTCTAGATTACTCATAATTCTTAACGAAATGCCTACACATCACTTGTTCACAGGGAATTATTATAATACTTGGCACACAGCAAAATTCAAGTTTTGCTTTGTGAAACTTTGTGGAACTTTATCTTCTGAATGTTTTTTACTCACAGTTGGTTGAATCCATGGATGTAGAACCCACCAATATGGAAGGCCAACTGTATTATGTTTCTGTGTAAAATATAAAAACTGTCAAAGAAAGTTGTTCCCATTCTAACAGTGAGAAAAGGTCATATGAACTATGAATTATAACTTAGAGATCTGGAATTGAAGGGATCTTTGTTTTCTATGCTTCACTGGCCCGCATTATTCTTTCACCCTTCAAGAAACACCTTCAGAATTCTCAAAAAAGCATCTTTGCAATTGGAGGAGTGGGGGAGTTTACCCAGGAAACACCTAATGCCATCATTGCCCTCTGAGCACTCAGGATTTGCCTGTCTTCAGACCCTCACATCTGAGGGTACTTGGTTTCATCAGCAAGCAACTACCTGCTGTCTCTGAAAAAAAGCTGGAAAAAAATGAGTTAATGGGTTATCACAGTTTGTCTTTCAAATGTAACCACTTTAAAAGGAATTTTAATGAGGAAAAACAACCCAGAATTCTATGACCACTCATCAATTATATCTTGCAACAATTAAGATGTAGTAAAGACTTTTCCAGACAATAAATGCTAAAAGAAATACCAGCAGAAATGCTTTTCAAGAAATGTTCAAAGAAAGTCTTAAAGCGAAAGTCAGACGGTAGCAGATGCAAGCTAAGATCTACACAAAGTAATGAAGAGTGAAGAAAATGAAAATGTAAGATGAATATAAAAAATTTCCCTTACTTTTAATCAGTCTAAAATGTAATTCACTATCACAAAAAATAGTTTCACTGTATCATGGGGTTTATAATGCATGTAAGAGTACAATGTATGACAGCACAAAGGATGAGAGAAGGAATTGTGAGATTTTTATACATGAAGAGATACAATTTGAATGTAGACTGTGATAAGGAAAGATGTATATTGTAAACCTCTGTAAAAGAAAAACTGCACTGGACACTTACTGAAAATGGCAAGAGAGAATTTATTCAAGCTACTGAAATAGGGGGAAAAGACTGAACTTAGCTCCACTGAAGGAGTTTTAAATGCTGGTGTGGGTTAATGTCCTCTACTGGATGATAGTAGAAGGGAGGTCAATGTGATTAGGGGAGCTGTTTGCTAATTGTCACTTATCAAAGGGAAGCTCCCTACCCTCCCATAGATACTGGGAGATGGGGGCTCTATCTATCTTTCTTGGTTACATTTCAGAAGCGTGGCTCCCAGGTTCTTGAGAAAGATTTATATTTTAAAAGGGAGGAGAAAGAATTTACAATTGCAACTTTTCTGGAGTAAATGCCCTTAAGAAAAGAGAATCAAGAGTCTATGGTCAGATCAAAGACTATCTAAAGCTCAGTCTGAGGGGAACATGAGAGCTGTCTTGGTCACCTTAAGACATCCATAAACAAAAAGTAAAAATAAGTGAGCTCTAATTACTAGGTAAACATTGGAGATAAAATGGAATCATAAACAACACTCAATTCAAAAACAGGCGGAATAAAATGAACAGAGAAGAGAAGGGACAAATAGAAAACAACTAGTTAGACGGCATATTTAAATCAAACCTTATTCATAATTACACAAACTATAAATGCTCATTTAAAAAGCAGGTTGTCTGACTATATTAAAAAGTAAGACCACACTAACTACACAAGAAACTCACTTAAAATATAAAGGCATAGGTAGTTTAAAAAGCTAGAAATTAGAAAGGATACATAGATGTGATCGAAATAAATCTGTAGTGGCTATATTAATATCAAACCAAGAAATATTAGAAGAATGAATATTGACAATGATAAAGAGAAATATCACATAATAACAAAGAGGTGAAGTCACCACAAAGATGTACTAATTCTTAATTTGTGAATTATCTGGCAACAGAGACTCAAAATCCATGAAGAAATAGGCAGCATCTTTTCAGCAGCACTTGCTAGAAATGCAGTCTCAGGCCTTACCCCGACCTTCAGGTTAAGGTCAGATGAATTAAGAATCTGCTTTTATGACAAGATCCCCACATGATTAAACTGCTAGGAAAATCTAAGAATATTGATGTACAGTATGCCACATTTCTAATAAAGAACAAACACTCAGGTGGTATGTTTGCATAGCAGTTTAAGAGAATGTGGTAGTTTCATGGTTTCATAGAGTAACAGCATTCAGCATTGAGCAACAATAGTATACAATAGAAATTTGAAAATTGAGGAATACATAAAAGAGGCTTTATATGAGAAGCACTGCAATATAACATTCTAAAAAGTAGTTTTCACCACCTCAACTCTCTTTGGTTATAAATTGCTAGAAGGATTTTTAACCCCAAATGTGTTTTCCAATTATTTTATTGGTGGATGTTTTTAATGGTATCAACTAGTTCAAACAGTATTTCTTCCTTATCCATGGGAAATACATTCCAATACCCCCAATGGATGCCTTAAACCATGGATAGTACTAAACCTTACATATACTATGTTACACACACACACACACACACACACACACACACACACACACCTGTGATAAAGTTCAATCCATACATTAGGCACAGTAAGAGGGTAACAATCACTAATAATAAGATGGAGCAATTAAAACTGTATACCATAATGAAAGTTACATGAATGTGGTCTCTCCTTCTCACTCTGAAGTAGTTTGTTGTACCATAATCACCCATTCTTGGACTGTGGTTGGCCACAAATAATTGAAACTTTGGAAAGCAAAACAGTGGGTAAGAGAAGACTACCGTATTCAAGACGGTGGTTCTCAACCCTGACCACTTTAATAGGATGCCCTGGCCCCTCCCTCTAGATGTTTGTATTTAATTAGACTTGACAGCGGCCTTATTGTCAACGTTTTTAAAAAGCTCTCCAAGTAATTCTCATGTACAGCCAAGGTTAAATGCCATTGTTTTAGTCAATGAAAGATTTTGATAATAAACATAAGCAGTAACTTTGACTGTGACCCAGTGTCTGCTGTTCGCTTCTCCATTTTGTCATCTTGGATGGATGGTCACTAGTTAGTGAATGAAATACATGACAGGGTTTGCCATTCTGGCATATTATACAGTATGTTTATGCGTGTCATACAGAGAGAAATTGGAGAGGTTCTAGGGCTTTACTTTGGAATTGACTCACAAGTATGTTCCCATCAAAACAACAAAAACAAAAGAAACTCCAGGAAATCACTTTGCTTCTAAATTAAAAACAAGAAGTGAATGGCACTGATGGAGATGAAACTGGGCTTAATACCCTTATGAGGAGGAGTAAAAATGCTGTACCTACTTGTCGGGTCCATTCAGGCTGCCAGAGCAAAGTACCATATACTGGGTGGCTTAATCAATATACATTGATTTCTCACAGCAGTTCTGGAGCTGGGAAATCCAAGACCAAGGCACAGGTGGACTCAGTGTCTGGTGAGGAGGGTTCTTTTCCATTTCATGAGGGGTGCTTCCTCCCTGTGTCCTCACATGGCAGAAGAGACAATGGGTCTCTCTTGGGCCTCTATTATAAGCCTACTTATCCCATTTATGAGGGCTCTGCCCATGACCTAACCATCTCACAAAGGCCCCATCTCCATTGGGAATTTTATTACATGAATTTTGGGTGGATTCACATATTCAGACCACAGCACTACTGGTCATTAAGGGTTTATCCTAAAAATGTGTTGTCACACAGGTGGTGGCTGTTCACTCTCCTCTATATATTGGCCTGTAACAGGAAAGGGGAGAGAAACTCACCTTAGGTGAGCGCTCCTTTGTCCTGGGTACTTTCAACTGGTTTGTCTTTGTTGTTCATCCCAACAACCTCACAAGGAAGTGACCACCATATCCTGCACCCATTTTGCAGATAAAGAAACAATGCCTCAGAAATGGTAACCAATTTTCCCAAATAAACCCAGCTAGTAAGTGCTGCATCCAGGGTTTGAACCAGTCTGCAAGTTCCAAATGCACCTTTTTCCCTGTCGCCCTGCTACCTACCTGGCATCACAGTAATTAGGAAAGGGGAGGTGAACAGGGAGCCAGTTGATAAGAAGCAACTCTGAGAGGAGGTTTTCCAGTGGGACCCTCCAAAGCCTAGGGTTACTCACACTCCTATTCCTGTGTGTTCCAGATGATAGAAGCCACCACAAGGTGATTTGAGTTAGGCAAGCGGTTGGTAGACATGGAAAAACTAGAACCTCCAGCAGAGCAAGGCAGGAAGTAAGGGATTGAGATAAGGGTCTGGATGGTGGAGGGTGCACATTAACGTGCGAATCTAGAACTCTGAATGACTTTTTCCCACGAACATTTAATTACAGAGTAGCCTGTGTGACTGTGATTAGTGGCATGATTATGGATAAAGGTGCTCATAGTTAATAGAGCCTTCGGTGAGCTGGCTGGGGCCTAAATACTGTGACTAAATAGAGGTGACTGATTAGGCCAGGAGATTCCAGGTTTCAGGCATTCCTAAACTTTTTATTTGTAGCAAAATATTATTAATAATAGTTCTGTTAGGCCAGCGTTAATTTGAACCTGCAGCTTCCAACATGGTCTCATGTATGAGATGCAGAGTGCTTCTTTTAAAATGTGGTTCAATTTGAAAGACACTCTGTGATGTGCTCTAGGTCAACCATTGCCCACACTGCAAAGATAAGCTTCAGTGAAAATTCTGGCTATGTTTCCTAAAGGGCAAAGGAATAGTCTGGGCCAGCAAAGAATAGCAAGCAAAGGTCTCTTTGAGTCCAGCTCTCTATCTAAATGCAAGGAGTCCTCCAAGGGGCTCTCATCTTAAACAATTAGCTATTTAATCTGGGGAGTGCCAAGGACGTGGCTGAAGGTGACAGCAAGGTAGAGGAAAGGGTCTTTTTACAAAGATGCAATTTGAGGGTTTTACAACTTGGCAAAGATCTCTTGCAGTCTGTATAAACTGAAAACCACGTTGGAAATTTTTTCTTTTTTGTTCTGGTGTACATGTGCAGATTGTGCAGGATTGTTCCATAGATATACACATGCCATGGTGGTTTGCTACATCCAGAAATAGAATCACCTTGGAATTTTTATGAGAGGCTGCGGACCTTCTCATTCTGAAGCTCACCACTAGCAGGGACTGCCTCCATGGACTCTATCCCAGTAGAACCATGAAGGCATCATTGCAGCATGATACAGACATACATCATAGGCAACTGTATAAGGCCCTGGTGTAATACTTTTTCTATGAGATGTATTTATATCAGTTGTGAAGAGGCTGGCAGGAAATTATATTGCTAAGGTCTACTTAATTTCCAGACAATGCTGCATTCTCTTTTATCATTCTCCTGAAGACCCGCTCGTATTTTATAAATGAGATTTAAATTTTCTCAAAATAAGCTATGCACAAGTCATGGATTTTAGAAGATATTTTCTATTAACAATAATATACTTACATCTAAATGCAAACAGGTTAGCATGAACAGAGAACAAAAAAATTAAATTTGTAACAATTCTACATCTCTAACAGTAACTCAGAAAAAAATTCTCTCACTATTCCACACTCAGCTCTAATTTATCAGCGGATTCTCCATCCTTATATGGTACCAATATGGGTCAAATAATGTGTTTTTCTCTTTTCTACTGAAGACTATTGGTAGACTTTTAGCATGGGAAAAACAGATTAGGGAAATAAACAATAAGCAATATAAACCAAAATAGCTAAAGCAAATACAGATACATTAATTCAATATAAACCAAAATAAGCTGAAGCCTATATAGATATACTCTCCAGCTAATGCTCAATTTTCTGATTTCTAATTCAACTAAAGTGTCTGGAAAAAAAATTGTTTTTTAATAATATGATTCAACTTAATCATCTTTTTAAAAGCCCCTCATTTGTACCATTTGTAAATCTTATTATCAGGGTTATGAGGTATCAGGGGATATAATATGTGAATAGCAATGTATTATGTTCCTGAGACACTAAAAACATTTTCACTATTGCTAGAATGGCAAAAAGTTTCATTGGTGCATGCAAATGACCACTTTTCAAATGATAAAACACTAAAATGTTTTATAAGCTCTTTTCCTAGAGGTCTCCCGGGATTTGTCTTAAGTATTTGCATAAATAAATTATAAATGGATACATCACAGCTGACTGCATTGAGGGAGGTGCAACTCAAGAGTGAATTTTAAACTGTGCTCAGCAATAAAGAGGAGTGTTCAGTATCAGCTGCAGCACAGGTTTTGGCTCATAATCCTTCACAGATCTCTCCCTTCCATGACTTTCCAGGTAGTCTCTTCGGTGTCCTTCATCACATTTAATCTTTCTCTCTTCTCAACTACTCAGAATGAACACTCTATGTGGTCTCATTAAAATTGACTCCTGCACAAAGTATTGGGGAAAATTTAATTGGCTTTCCAGGCTGGTATGTTTGTGAGTATGTTTGATATGAATGCTGTGCGTATTAGCCTAAGCGAAGAAATAAATGAAGAAAGGCATTACAGAGATCATAAAACATTACTAGAGCAGGGCAAAGCATCATGCTGCACAATGTGTCTTGGCTCTGCCCACAAGATGCACAGCAAGGAGCAATAATGTATTGCCCAGTGAAAAATACCATTTGGTATGCAAATTAAGGAGAGGACAAAGCTCCCAATCTTGGCCCTGCATCCACCCAACATAAACTCAAACTTGGAAACAATTAAGCATGCCTATAAATCCAGAGCCTTGGAAAACTAAATGGAGTGCTAAATCAGAGAAAGACACAAAGAAGGCAGGGAAAGAATACTCATTAGCCAGGTAAACACAGTGGTTTTATGAGTGTGTCTATGAGAACAGAGCTGATAGGACTTTTATAAGACCTCAGATAAAATCCATTAAGGCATTAACATTATAATATTAGATCATAATACTGTTGACAATTTGCAAGAAAATTCTGACTTCCAGGGGATGAAGAAGCCATTTTTAAAAGGCCCATTTGAGGAGTTTTAAGATTAATTTATTGTCTTGATCAAGGGTTATTGCTAATAAACAAATTCTAACAGTGTCTCAGGAAAAGAAACCTGAGTCCACTTCTGTTTTATTATCATTATTATTATTTAAGTTCTGGGGTACATGTGCAGAATGTGCAGGTTTGTTACATAGGTATACATGTGACATGCTGGTTTGCTGCACCCATCAACCCATCATCTACATCAGGTATTTCTCCTAATGCTATCCCTCCCCAGCCCCATACCCTCTGCTATCTCTCATCTAGCCCCCATTCCCCAGCAGGCTCATTTAGCCCCCATTTCCCAACAGGCCCTAGTGTGTGATGTCCCACGCTTTGTGTCCATGTGTTTTCATTGTTCAATACCCACTTATGAGTAAGAACGTGCTGTATTTGGTTTTCTGTTCTTGTGTCAGTCTGCTGAGAATGATGGTTTCTAGCTTTATCCATGTTCCTGCAAAGGACATGAACTCACCCTTTTTTATGGCTTTATAGTATTCCATGACGTATATGTGCCACATTTTCTTTATCCAGTCTATCATTAATGGGCCTTTGGGTTGGTTCCAAGTCTTTGCTATTGTGAACAGTGTCACAATAAACATATGTGTGCATGTGTCTTTATGATAGCATGATTTATAACCCTTTGGGTATATACCCAGTAATGGGATTGCTGAGTCAAATGGTATTTCTAGTTCTAGATCCTTGAGGAATCGCCACACTGTCTCCCACAATGATTACACTAATTTACACTACCACCAACAGTGTAAAAGCGTTTTTGTTTCTCAACATCCCTGAGGCCACTTCTTATCTGCCACTGCATCCTGCTCTAAATGCTTCATTCTCCACTTAAAGTTCCTTCCCTCCCACCTACTCTCTGTATTTTCTTTTTTATGCAAATGAAAGGAGACAGTAGAATTCTGTCTATAATTACTATTTACCTGACTGCTCAGATTTATGGTTTTCCAGGCTGAAGACCAGAATAAGAAAAGCCCCTCAGGGTGCAGATTAGTCAAGCAGCATATTCTACTGTTGCATAGGTAACATTAATTTTCTTTAAAGTGCAACACAGAATAAGTGTCATCGTTTAAGGCAACTAAGAACATGTTTGTAAATTCACAGCTTCTTAGCAAAATTTCATATCTGATTCTAAAAGTGACCTTGAATTCCTTCTTATCCTCCTTCAGTGAAGATATTTGCAGAAACTCGATATGCACCCGAGACATAACAAATGCCACTCGATTGACCAGAACACATAAACCTCAAGAATACTACTAGATTTCCTCCCCATGTTTTCAAAACCAACTGATTGGTTTATTGGTTTTCCAAAGGATTCACAATATGGAGGGCCACATTGTGAATATGAGTTTACCATTTGTTTATCCTCAAGGAGGCATTATTTTGATGTGCTGACAGTGGCTACTAATCAACAGTGATCAGTTGCACAGTATATTTTTTAAAAATCACTCCTAATATTTGCAAGAGAAAATTATTTAAAATGTAAAAGCAATTATGCACTTCAGCAGGGCCATTTTAGGAAAAAAAATGTGTGCTGCAGATTTTGGGGAGAGGATTGTCTTTAAGACAAAATTACTCAGACATATGTTTTATTACTTGTATCATTATTAATGTTTTCATGTCAAAAAATTCAGAAACTAAATTATCAGTATGCATTTACATACCTAGGTTTTTATTCATTTTTTAAATTTTTGTGGGTACATAGTAGATGCATATATAATTATGGGGTACATGAGATATTTTGATACAGGCCTACAAGGTGTAATAATCACTTAGGGCAAAGGGGGTATCCATCACCTCAAGCATTTGTCCTTTGTGTTACAAACAATCCAATCATACTCTTCTAGTTATTTTAAATGTGCAATTAAATTATTAACTGTAGTCAACCTGTTTTGCTATCAAATAGATCAAATAGATCTTATTGATTCTATTTTTTTGTACCCACTAACCATCCCCACTTCCCCTAGTTTTATACATTGCTTCATCTTTGAACAAACATTTATCACTAATAATGATATTAGTGCTGTATATTTTGTCTAAACTATAGAATCCTACAAGCTACTGAAGTATAAAGTTTGTGGCTGTCACATCAGGTCTTTTAATACTGAATTCTTTATAATGAGATTTTTCCATTGCAAATGACATTTAACACAAAGTACTCCTCATTCCAATGACTTAGAAACACATGATCTCCATCCACCACTACTCTGAATTGGCAGCCATCATAATAAGGTGTGAAATTTCATTTAAAAAGCAGCCCTCCACAGCCCTCCACTCCAAGCCAGGTTTTCCTGTCACCCACTCCTGCAGATATTGTGCCCACTTTCTCCCATTGGGAATCAAGAGGCCAGTCCCCAGCCCTTGGGGATCTGAGATGTTTTCCTTTTCTCCTTCAAATCTAAATTTAGATGTTACCTTCTCAGAGCTGCCTTCCCTTATGGCCCAATCAAATTAGGTCTCTCCAGAGTCCCAGGCGTCCCCAAACTACAGCCCGCAGGCTGCATGCATCCCCCTGAGGCCATTTATCCAGCCCCCGCCACACTTCAGGAAGGGGCACCTCTTTCATTGGTGGTCAGTGAGAGAAGCACAGTATGTGACGGCCCTCCAACGGTCTGAGGGACAGTGAACTGGCCCCCTGTGTAAAAAGTTTGGGGATGCCTGCTCCAGACAAAGAGCATCCAGGGTAGAGACGTTATTCAAGGACAGTGGGCCCTGGCAAGGCTTTGTCCCCTGATGGTGACATGGCCTCACTAATGCTGAAGTGGTTCAATATTTGCCAACATTCCCTTAAAGGGATGCTCAGAGAAGCCAAGGTACGCTTCCATGGAATGGTGATGTAAGCCCCATGCATAAAAAGACAGTTCTTTATGAGGCAAGACTTTCCTATTAGACTCAATTCTGGAAGGACCTTACCTGCACAGAGAGGGCCACCAGAAGCTGTGGGTTGCATAAGGGAAGAAGGAAACCAGAAAATCAGGGAAAATCCAGGTAAAGACATGCAGCAGCTGCTCTGGCTCAGGGGAGCACCCCCCTGCTATTGCATGCATGTCCTTAATTAAAAATAAATGTCAAACAGGAAGAAGTCTTTGAATGTTCTCACCACAAATAAATAATAAATGCATGAGATGCTGGATATACACACTACTCTAATTGGATCATTATACAACATAAATATACATCAAAACATCAAATTGTACTCCATAAATACATATAATTATAGTGGGTCAATTTAAAAAATAAATTTAAATTTAAAAAATAATAAATGTCTAGAGAGTTGATGAATACGTAAATTAGCTTGATTTAATCACTCCACATTGTTTACATATATCAAAACACCACATTTTACTCCATAATGCAATATAATCAGTTAATGAATTAAAAATAATATCAATAAAACAGTAAAAATAAATGGGGACATTGTAGCATGGCTTCTGCCTGACCATGGTGACAAAACTGACATGCTGCAGTCTCCCCTGTTATTCTCATTCATGACATCCAGTACCCTTCTTTGGGTCCCCTCCCATGACAGCGTGGAGACTGTCTTTCTCTCTCTGTCTAATAAATCGCTTTTCCACAAAACTCTTTGGGTTCACGATATTTATTCAAATGGTAAACTCACCATGCCTCCGGGGCCCATTTCTCCATTCTTCAAGGTTAACAAGGCTAAGATACTTCTTTGGAACTGGGAGCTGAGTACGCTCCCCCAGTTACATTACCAGGAGTTTTGGGCATTGTTATAAAGAGACCTGCAAATGTGGAAGCAACATTGGAACTGGGTAATGGGTAGAGGTTGAAACAGTTTGGAGGGCTCAATAGAAGACAGGAAAAGTTGGGAAACTTTGGAACTTCCTAGAAACTTGTTGAATAGTTTTGACCAAAATGCTGATAGTGATATGGACAATGAAATCCAGGCTGAGATGGTCTCAGACAGAGATGAACTTTTTGGGAACTGAAGCAAAGGTCACTCTTTCTATACTTTACCAAACAGACTAGAAGCATTTTGCCCCTGTCCTAGAGATATGTGGAACTTTGGACTTAAGAGAAATGGTTTGGGGCATCTGGTGGAAGAAATTTCTAAGCAGCAAGGCATTTAAGATGTGACCTGGGTGCTCTTAACAGCATATAGCCATATGCAGTCACAAAGAGATGGACTGACATTAAAATTTATGTTTAAAGAGGATTCAGGGCATAAAAGTTTAAACATTTGCAGCCTGGCCATGGTAGAAAAAAAAATCTATTTTCTGGGGAGAAATTCAAGCTGCCTGAAGTAAAGAGAAGATGCATAAGTAAAGAGAAGATGAATGTTAATAGCCAAGACAATGAGGAAAATTGTCTCCAGGGCATTTCATATATCTTCATGGCATCCCTTCCCATCATAGGCCAAAAGGCCTAGGAGGGAAAAATGGTTTTGCGGGCTGTGCCCAGGGCCCTGCTGCTCTTCGTAGCCTTGGGACATGACACCCTGCCTCCCAGCTTTTCCAGCTATAGCTGTGGCTGAAAGAGACCAAAGTACAGCTTGGGACATAATTTCACGGGGTGGAAGCCCCAAGCCTTGGCAGATTTCATGTGATGTTGGGTCCACGGATATGCAAAAGACAAAACTTGAGGTTTCAGAACCTCCACCTAGATTTCAGAGGATGTATGAAAATGCCTGTATGTCCAGGCAGAAGTCAGCTGAAGGGGCAAAGCCCTCATAGAGAACCTCTACTAAGGCAGTGCAGAGGCAAAACATGGAGTGGGAACCCCCACACAGAGTCCCCACTGGAGCACTGCCTAGTGGAGAAACAAGAAATGCACCAACATCCTATGGCCCCAGAATGGTAGAGCCACTGACAGCTTGCACTGTGCACCTGAAAAAGCTGCAGGCAATCAATGCCAGCCCATGAAAGCAGCCATAGGGGCTGTACCGTATGGAGCCTCAGAGGCAGAGCTGCCCAAGACCTTGGGAAGCCACTTCTTGCATCAGTGTTCCCTGGATTTGAACATGTAGTCAAAGGAGATTATTTTGAAACTTTAAGGTTTAATGAGTATCTTGTTGGTTTTGGACTTACATGGGGCCTATAGCCCCTTTGTTTTGGCCAATTTTTCCCATTTGGAATGGAGGCATTTAATCAATGCCTGTACCCCCATTGTATCTTGGAAGTAACTAACTTGCTTTTTATTTTTATATGCTCATAGGTGGAAGGGACTTGTCTTGTCTCAGATGAGACTTTGGACTTGGACTTTTGGGTTAATGCTGGAATGAGTTAAGACCTTAGGGGACTGTTGGGAAGGCATGATCATGTTTTAAAATGTAAGAAGAACATGAGATTTCGGAGGGGCTGGAGTGGAATGATATGATTTGGCTCTGCGTCCCCACCCAAATCTCATCTCAAGTTGTAATCCCCATATGTCGAGAGAGGAGCCTGGTGAGAAGTGATTGGATGATGGGGGCAGTTCCCCTCCCCCATGCTGTTTTCATGATAGTGAGTGAGTTCCCACAAGATCTGAAGGTTTAAGAGTGTGTGGCTGTTCCCTTCTCACTCCCTATCTCCTGCTCTACCACTGTGAAGATATGCATGCTTCCCCTTCATTTTCCATCATGATTCTAAGTTTCCTGAGACCTCCCCAGCCATATGGAACTGTGAGGCAATTTTAAACCTCTTCTGTTCAGGTAGTTCTTTATAGCAGTGTGAAAATGGACTACTGCAACTACATATGTACCTGAATAATTGCTATATTCTGCATCTATTCCTATCAGGTGAATTCTGAGATTAGGCACTGTGACTGGTTGGGTTTTTTTGGTTTTTGTTTTTGCTTTTTTTTCACCATTGCATCACCAATTCAGCAGAATGTCTTCACAGGAGGTGCAAAATAAATATCTTTTAAATAAATCAATATTGGGACAGTTGAAAAAGACTGTGCTATGACTCTGCAATGGTACCAAGCCCCTGGCTGTTTTTTTTTTTCCTCCATGTCTAAAACCATCAAGAGGTCTCTCCATCACACGACAGATTCCTTCAATTGGTCCTCCTTTGCCCACCTGATTGTGGAATGCCCAGCACCTTTGGTGGGAAAAGCTGGGTCGAGGTGGGTGGCTATGCAGAAAGGGACCTCATTGACTCATCTCTGCTTCACAGGCCAGCCATGTTGAATTAGGTCCTAAAACCTCTTGGTTGTTTTCATGGTCTTTTTCTACTTTGTGTCTCCAAGACTCATGCATTCATACTAACAGATACGTATCACAAAATTATACGAATGATACATTTTCAAATTAATTGATTAAAAAATCCGGTTTTGAAAGCTTATTTCTGTATACTTAGTGCCAATTACCCTCCTTTATGATAAACAACAATTATGAATGAGGCATTTACTAAAAACTTTTTATAATACCCATGATGTCCACATTTTCATTACTTGCTTTTCAAAATGAAATGATTGTTTCACCACAATTCACAAAAATCAACTGATATATTAATCCACACCAAAAGAAAAGACTCACATGAAAAACAGTATGGTCTAAGATGGTGGGAGTCACAAGAGCCACTCAGGCCTACCTCTCATTATCATGAGCATGAAATAGTGATTCTGGTACAAAGAACAAAGCCCAGTAAGAGGGTCCCACACTTCTCTTCTGGTATCCCCCTCCCAAAAACTATTTATCCAAAAATAATGTAGTTACGCAGATCCAGAGCTAACCAAAAGTTTGTAAATCACAATTCTAATTTAATACTGAACAAATTTTCTAGTCAATAGGTTAGATGAAGAGTTATTAATAGCATGTAACCAGAATTTAAAGAAAAACATGTGAAAAGTTCCTTTGATAATGTTTCCAAATTAATAAAAGTCCATAAGAAACATCTACACACCATCTAAGATTTCTACCCTTTCTTTGTATCTCCTAATCATTACATTTTTTTAAGCCAACTATAACTAACTCTTCCTATCACATCTGTTGTTTGTTTATTTGTGACAGTCTCACTCTGTCACCGAGGCTGGAGTGCAGTGGCATAATCTTGGCTCACTGCAACCACTGCCTTCCGAGGTTCAAGAGATTCTCCTGCCTCAGCGTCCCAAATAGCTGGGATTACAGGTGACTGCCACCATGCCCAGCTAATTTTTTGTACTTTTAGTAGAGACGGGGTGTCACCACCAGGATGGTCTTGATCTCCTGACCTTGTAATCTGCCCCCCTCGGCCTCCCAAAGTGCTAGGATTACAGCAGTAAGCCACCACACCTGGCCCACATCTGTTTCCGTTTTTCTATGTTGCCATCTAATTTTATCCACATGCAAATATATTTTACCGTTATAATTACAGAATATTCAGTATTTTGTAAACTAAATCTTTCACTTAACAGTCTGAGTTTACCATTTTCATATTATGGAATTTTCTAAATTGTTTTTTATGGTTGCCCAATATCTCCTAATTTCCTTAAGCATAGCCTGAATATTGAACATTTATGACACTTCCATTTTTTTCTGTTATGAAATGCAATTTTACATAGACTTTGTTTTCAGTCTTTTAAGTTGTTTCCTTGATATTGAGAAAATGAAGATCCGAGTATGTGAATATTTTTATGGCTTTCTGTATTTAATTATTTTACAAAAAGTTTGGGTTGATTCACATTGCTCTACTCAGCAATGTGTGAGTGGACCGGTTTTACTGAGAGCATGCAATGATTTGTTTTTAGCTTTAATTTTTTATTAAAAGAGTTATCAGTTAGTATCTCATTAGCAATTATAATTAGGCTGAAGCATTGTTTTATGTTTATTCTCTACAAAATGTCTATTGTTTATTCTTAAACCATTCTTCTATTTCCTTCTATTTTTTAAAAGGTATTTTTAATTGGCTGCTTCAAACCCTGAAAATAAGTCTCCTAACCTGACCTAAATATGAAAGGCAGTAGAAGCAAAATCAGCACAAACTTGCCCTGTTACCTTCAAGACCTTGGCTGGTACCAGGCCATATTAGCAGAAGAATAATTCCTCCCAGAGAAATGCTGTCTGCTTGCCCTACTCAGTCTTCAGAGCAAAGTAAGAAAAAAACGCACTACTGTGGATTTGAGGGCCACATTTCATTAGGAAGTTGTAAGTTTACTTTTATATCACTAAATAACATTTTCAACAAACACAGATGTTGATCACTAATGATGAAACAGGTAAAATATAAGCATCCAATTAAGGAGTAGGGAAAACCTAAGCAGCTCATTAATTGCAAGAGTGACCTGACACATACTGTCCAGCAGACATACAGAAGAAATAGAGGTCATAATAATTCAGATCTTGCATCTTCCAAAGCATTGGGTGGGGACACGCCCCACATGTTACTTGACATCACAGAGAAGGGCAACCCCACGGAGCACCCAGTGTTCAGGGGTCTGGACCGTCCTGAGGTCCACAGCGGCAATGTAGTTCAAGTCCGTTCGAACTGGCTTTTTATAGATGGGACAGGAGTAAAACCGAGGATCTCGTAAAGCTACAAAAAAAATCGTAAAAAAGAACTTGGTTACTTTCTCACTTAAGGAGCCTGAGAGTACAGAACACTTCTGCATTCTATAGGTCATTTCAAAGACAGATGGGTTTGGCAGAATGAGGGACATTCTTCCTGAGGTCAGGCAATCCCTGGATGCAAGGCAGATGCTCCCACAGGGTGCCAGCAGCTATGGCAAGACAGCCATATAGCCCCTGGTGGACCCCGCTGGCCCCTTGCCCTGAAGCATGAACAATAATTCATGCCCACATGCTTCCTCTCTCTCCTTTACGCCTGTCAACTCAACATCCCCCTCCATCTGTGCTCCTTCACCTCCCCACCAAACCTTGAGCACACACGAGTATCACTTTTAATCAGACATCCAGCACCAGTAGTCACTGCTTTATTATATCAAAATCTTCAACCCCGCAGGCCATAGTCTACATCACATTTTAAATCCCAGGACAAAAGGTGCCTTCCTGCCCCCAACTAAACCAGGTATTATGAATTCTCCATATATGTAGAGAAATAAAATGGCTGGGAAGCAGAGAGCAATGGCCCAGTTCAGCTCCCTGAGATTCAATCTACCTTTCTGGAGTAGAAGAATAGATGAAGTTTCTAATATGACACTGCAGTGAAAGGCAATTTATTTATGTATGTCTATCCTTCAGAGATCCTTTGTAACGCATCCATCTCCACCCACAGGCTCTCTTTCTCTTCAGCCTTGGAAACCCCATGCTCAGAGACAGGTCTGGGACTGTGGGGATTTAAACTTATACAATTCATGAGGAACCTCTTTAAAAAAAAGAGTCAAATTTACAAATAAAAAAGTAGGCTTTGGAAGGAGCCGCTGCCTGTGAGCAGCCTGGGAATTGAAGCCTCATTAGTTTCTTAGGAAATCCACTCTGCCCACAGCAGTTTATCTGCACATCTCCTAACATGCATCTCAGAAAGTAGTATATTATTTTATATTCTCTTCCAGATTATAAATTTTTCGAGGACAAGAGTATGTCTACACTCATCTTTGCACTCTTCTGGAAAGTCAATTAAAAAAAAGCCCTCACTTAACTATTGAGGTGAAATCACATTTAAATAAGAAGATGCTCTGCTTTTGTCAATTAATGTTACAAACATGGGCACTGAAACATTTCAGAGTTAGTGAATTTATTTTTCAAAACTGACATGCTCAATAATTTACCTTTTCCAGAAAATTACAAAAGTAAGGCACTATCAGAAGCTAAGTCTCATTATTTGATCCAATAGAACTTTCAACCTGCTGTGCCCTGTGTTTTCACATATCCACCATAAATTTAATTAATTGTATTGGAAGAAGTGAAACATTTGAACATAATAATATTATACATAAGTTTCAATATAAAATAAGTAATTCTAAAGCAGCGATTCTTAACCTGGTACAATTCTGCCTATGGGGGACATTTGCCAATATCTATAGAGATTTTTGGTTAACAGAACTGTGGACTTGCTACTAGCATCTTCGTGGATAGAGGCCAGGGATGCAGCTAATATCCTATAATGCACAGGACAGTCCCCCAAAAACAAAACCCAGACCAAAAACGGCAATAGTACCGAGACTGAGAAACCTTCTTCTAAAACAACAAAGAAATTTTATATTATTTTAAAACTCTGTTTCCTTAATCTCATGAAATTAATAATTAGAAACAACCTAAAATAATGTGACACCTAATATTTAAGTCTGGGAATAACTTTTCCAATTTCTATGATTACATTATTAATAATAATAATTAGGCAAATATATAGGAAAAATTCTGAACAAGTAAATGAATAACAATGAATCATGGAATGCAGTTAATATGAACTATTACTCACGGATATAGTTAAATCCTTTAATCCTAGGATCTTTAAACATGCAACAAATATATAATTCATGCTTCCTCCTGTGGCAAATTTGATTAACAACCATTTTATAAACCTTGAAGTAAGCCTTTGGTGCCTTACATCTGAATCTCATGATAATTACAATAATTACAACTTGGGAAGTATTTGACTACTTGAATTTTAATCCCAAAAGAAAAATGGAGGGGAAAAATAGCATTCTCTTCAATAAGCAGGTAAAAATAGTTTTCTGAAATATTCATCCAATTCTATTTATTTTTAATTGCTTCAGAGCTGAAGGTGCTCATGCCAAGTCACAGCGTGCAGCAAACTTCTTCAGCAGGATTAGAAGCCACTGAAGATATAATGTCATGGTGAAAAATGCTGACAGATGCTAAACAACTCTATAAACAGATGCTTCAAAACCATCCCCCTGCTTAGACAAATAACTTTGAAGACAAAAATAAGTGTGCTAGGTAGGTAGAAGAAATCAGCTAAACATGTTTAAAGCCTCTGGGTTCCAGAGGGAGGAAGAGAGAGAAGAGGTTGTGCAAATTGGTGAGCTGTACGCTTTAGGATCCTAAAGGTTTTAATAAATCACCTTGGGGGAATTTCATTTTCTGGCTATTTAACTTCCCTATCTATCCTACGTTTTTCATCTATATATGAGTATACGGTTCCCATATATTCCTTCCAATATCCAAAATAACCGTTGCATAGAGAGTCTCCATGGAACTGTTTAGTCATTCTTTTATTGAAACACCCTTTTGCTAATAACATTTAAATTACTGGACAGTTCATTCTTAACATCCAGTATTTCTTTCAATCCTTTAAAAAGCGTGTGAGTTAAGCATGTAAACAATAGTAACAACTGAAAACAAATGTTCCTATGTACATAACATTGTCAGTTTAACTCTCTCGGCAATCCTATTTGAGGGGTACTACTATCTAATCATTTTACAAATTCAAAAACTGGAACATAAGGAGGTGAGTTGTCCAAGATGGGAAAGCCATAGACATGATTGAGAATGAAACCTGGTCAGAATGGACCCATGGCCTCTGTGCTTCATCTCTGCAGTACTTGGGATGCACTATGCATGTTTCTGTCTTTACAGAAACCCGTGAAAACGAAATGGAGAGAACTAGATACCTGAGTTCAATTTGTGGCATATTTGAGATGCCTCCAAAGCCACATGACTAATGACTAGGATGATAAAGCCAGGAGAACAACCTGAACATCCTGGTCCCTGGCTCACTGTCCTCTACAGTGAACAGGGGCATGAGCACTTTTCAGTCTGTAGCATGAGGGAGGGAGGGGTGAGGAAGGGCAGCCCCCTCCGCAGAGGGTTCTCCCTGTGCTTCCCACTGCCTACAGTTTACCTTAGCAGGTACCTGAGAAAAATTAGCTCAGGACTTCGATATGTAAGGGCACTGTCCTGATTTTGAGTTTAGCCTTTATTTTTAAGTTTGATCCTGGGCATTAAGAGGACAACTAAACACAGAATCTCAAGTAGAAAACTAACCATGGGAATTCCCAGAGGTTCCTATATACCCCACAACAGACAAATGTGATTCTGATACCAGCTTTGCCTGTCAGTAGCCAGGAATCATGGTTGTGTCTCCAAATCCAGTGTCTCCAAACCTTAATTTCTCTATCTGCAAAATGGGGATGATAAATTTGACAGAGTTGTTGTAAAGATTAAATACGTTAGCATATGTGAGTGGCTGGTATAGTATAATGCCTGGAATGTAGAAGGTGCCTAAGATAGAGATGCTATTTGATAATTTTTTATCTCTGTCTCCATACACACATACACAAGCACATGCACATATACACACATGCACACACATGTACACACACAAACATGCATCTACTTACACATGGACCTCTTCCTGAAGCAAATTCACAGACTCATGTTTCCCATGACTTTAACAGACTTCCAGGCTTAGGAACTGATGGTGGATTAAATTCTGTGGGCTCAGGAGCCAGGAGATCTCCACTCCTGGTCACCACATACGGCTTTCCTCACCCCAGTCCCAAATCTGCACAATCTCAGGTCAGAATGGGTCAGAGGGTGTTCTTAAATACACTTTTTCCTTATCAGTAAATAACCCCTGAGACCCCTCTTGCACCTACTTAGTGACCACTGGTACATAGAAGGCTTGCCTCATCCCTTGCAAATGTTCCAAAGACGTTTTTCCCATCATATCAGCTATAGCACTGAAACTCACTGAAAATTATCAATCTGCTCATATAATAAATCTGTGAAAACATATATTTTTCCTCTATCCGTCCTTTTGAGCTTCCTTTGTGAATAGAGGATTTAGACGTGTGTGCATGGCTTTACCCTCTTGGTGAATTTAGTACTATTTGAAATGACTTTTCCATGATTTTCTAGCAAGAAACATGATTTCTTTTTAAAATCTGGGGGTGTATCACTCAATTTTTAGGGTTAAGATAAATATCTAGATTTCTTCTTGCTGAAAACAAACCAGTCCTATATATAAATTTTAATTATTATTTAAACTGAGAAATTTCCCTTCATATTAATGTAAAAACTATTAACTATAAGAATTCCAATTTTTAAATGCTGCACTTTGGTCATTAGTGATACTACATGCCCCTCTATGTCAATTAGAGCACTGCTCAATGATCAAAATTGAGTAAAAATTAAAGGTATAGCATGAAAGAGGTAACAGAATGTTAGTTTTCCATCACTAAAGAAACACTCCTTCAACAACAAAGCTATTTGGCAAACCAAGTTTCCACCAATGCTTACTGAAACCAAAATAGGAATAAGGAACTTAAGTTTTCTTTTAATACTTTGAAATTAGTCCCTTTTTCCTTTGCTTATTTTATTTTCTCCCTCACCTGCTGCTAATGAGCATCACCACTGGCTAATGCCCAGCAGGGTGGGTACAGTTCTTCTTTACAAATCTATTCTTAAATCATAAAGAATTGCTGGTATTATAAAATTATTACTTTATTACTACCATGCTGAGATGTTCAATGTCAAATTGCCATGAATTTTTACAGTTTAGTCACAAGCAAAAAAAGGAACATGTAACTCAACTGGAAAAAGATTTTTCTTTCATTTTGTAAGGGAAGTATCTTTATAACATGTTGACTAGATGCAATGATATGATAAAGCAATTTTTCTAAAATACTATTTTTGGTTAAAAGAACACTTAATTATTATTTCTATAAAATAATTACTGTCCCAAGATGTCACACTACCCTTAGAACCAGTAAATACAAAGCCATAGGCAGTATGCTTGCCTCAGCCCAGGTAGACACATTTATCCTTTTAGATTCAGCTAATAAATACTAAACTACACCATTTACCAAGCAGTGTGCTGAGAACCACTGTGTTCCAAATCTGATGCTCAACTCTTTCCTTCACAGGCTCCTCTTCCTTCATGCTTTAAACACTGGTCCCCTCCCAACGTAATCCTTATTTCCTTCAACAAATCACACTCTCTCTAGCTTGTTGTCCTCAAAGCAAAAAATCATTTCTCTAGCAAACTTTTGTAAAGACTAAATGAGACATGGCGTGAAATCCACCTGTAAAACATTCTTCGTAAATATCAGTTCTCTCTTCCAACTCCCCCATTTCCACATCTACCTGAAGAACCACCTTCAATGTGGAAGCTTTGTTATCCACCTACACACTGCTGCCATCCAGATATCCTGGACTGGGTCCATCCTCTAAATCCCAGAACTAAATTCTTCATCAAACCCAGCACATCCATTACCACCTTATGACTTTCCACTCTTCCCTCTGCTCCAGGATGTTAGCATAGCCTTTTTCTGTCACTTGGATCTCAGCTCAATATTCTTCACAGAACTCCCAAATTATCTCACACTCAATGTATATGGCTTCAATGCATCCCCTAAAATTTCACGTGTTGAAAACTAACTCCTTGGTGCAAACACGTTGGGAGGTAGAGTCTAATAAGAGGTGATTGGGTCAAAAGGGTGAATTCCTTATGAATGAATTAATGTCATTATCATGGCAGTGAGAAAGTTATTGCAAGAGTGGGTTGCTATCAACCAAGTCCAGCCCCTGGTGCCCCTCTCTGTGTCACATGCTTAATTCTACCTTCTGCCTGTGACCATGGAATCACCCTCACCACATGCTGGTGTCATGCCCTTGGACTTCCCAGCCTCCAGAACCGTGAGCAAAATAAACTTCTATTGTCTATCACATACCCAGTCTGTAGTATTTTGTTATAACAACAGAAAATGGACTAAGACACCATGCCTGTGGTTTTTGCAGAGAAACAAATCAGTATGTTCATTTCTAGTCAACTCCCATTATTCACAGTATATCCTATAAAGTCACCGTGAATATCGAATTAACAAATGCCAAGCCATTGCTCCTAGGGGAAACACAGGGTTAGTTTCCTGCAAGCCTCTGGTTACAATGTTTCCATCAACCAGTCAATACATAATCTTATTTTATGTGTGCTTCTGTTTAAGAATATCTTTTTAATATATGCTGTTGATTTATTACCATTGCACTGGAGGTCAACAGCACTATAACTAATGCCTGAAGGAAGTTTGTCCAATGCATGTATTTTCTCTATAAGGCACAGCCTTCTTGTGCTCAGAAACAGCAGATTTAAACACTACACTTGGAGGCCATTTTAAATAGGAAAAACTTACCAAAAAAAATTGAAAAACATGGTACTAAAGAGAACACAAACAGGACACTTAGTTGTAATATGAAAGCTGGAACAAGAAGGCACAGCCTCACCTTGTCTGTCCCCAGATGGGAATATGTATGTCTGGCATCTCCAATTTTTGGCTGCTTTGCACATGTCTGTGAATGACCATGTGAATGACCATAAAAGTGCCATTAGTATTGATTTGGGGGCGACAAAGAAATTGTAGCAGGTAGGCAAATTCACAAATACAAATCTGTGAGTAACAAGGCCCAACTATATCTGCTTCTTTTATGGCTATCACCCTCTTTGTAACTCAGCTCCACGAGAATGGGAAGCCTGTTTGCTCTTTTCTCAGTGCTGCAACCCCAGGACTAGGGCAGTGCATGGGAGATAGTCAGTAAGTGGTCATTGAATGACCAAGTGAGCTAATGCTATTTCTCCCTGCCACAAAAAGAAAAGTCTTTCTCTAACTCCCCATCACTCTCATTCTTGTCCTCCAAAGCACATCTCAAAAGCAATCACCCCTAAGCTCCTAGATACATCTATGTTTTCTTTCTGGGTTCCATGAGCATCTGGAACATATCTCTTTCAAAACATGTATCAATCTGTATTTTCATTACTTATTTATTATGGGTCTTCTTCACTAGACTGTGAGTCTCTGGGGGCTGGATCTGGTTCATAATGATCTTTGCATCCCTAGCATCTAAGGTTATTGGCTGATATCTATTAGACATCCAGCAAATGTTTGCTTAAAAAACAAATACTTACAGTCTGTAAACTATTTTTTCTCTTTACTTGTTAGAATCTTTTGTGCTTCTATCATAAAATCAGACCTTCCTTGGAATCCACTATCATGGCTACAGTTTATGCTTTATGCTTCTAAAATGAACAGGGAATTCCCTCATGTGCTGAAATGTGGTTACTGCTGTAGAGATGTTAGTTGAGTGAAGGGTGACAACAAAAGCCTCCAGAAAATATCAAGCCAGTAATGAAAAATCATTTATGGATTTTTAGACTTGTCAAATACAGCTTGGATAATTTTGTCAAAGTAGAATAACGTGTGCTTCACAGAAGTGTTATTACATTCAAAGACTGAAATAAGAACCCAGTATTTGACCATTAGCTATAGGATTTAGCCAAATGCCTCTGAACTTGATCTGACTTCACTACCTGGCTCAAACTTCTAAGCTGGTAGAGCTACAGCCTCCGATTGAGCCCTGTATAGTCCTATCTAGAAAGTCTCCTTACCACAGCTCACACCACCTCATTGTATCCACTCTTCAGAGTTCAGTCTGGCCCAAATCCTCCTGAAACTCAGTTCCCGCTCACTTCATCCCGCTGTTAATCTCACCCTCCTTTCCCATGCTTATTAACTATGTCAAACATTTCTTTCTTATGTCATCAGCTAATATTTCATGACTATCCATACATATGAATCTGCTTTATTAGATAAGCAAGTACTATGTAGAACCACTACCTCCTCAACAGTACTTAAGAAAGTGCCTAGAGGCCAGTAAATCCCCATTAAACATGAGTGTGAATGTAAAGCCAGTTGATAAAACAGTAAAATCTCTACTACATGATAAGAAAAACATTGAAATCCTGTATTGATAATGTCATTCAAACCAAAAATGTGAACCCCTCCTGAAGGTACAAGACAACTTACTATTGTTTTCTGCATAAATCCTTATGACAGGCATCATCTCAAAGAGAACTTTTGGCTTTGATTCAATGAGTCTCATGTTCCTCTTGTCCCAGCCAGCACCTTCAAGATATAAGCCATAGACGTAGACACCCTCTGTGGCGGGGGCAGAAATGTCATCCTTCATCCATTTGGTGACTTCATTGCAAAGCACCATATGGTCCAGAGCCCAGCCTTTGGTGGCCCGAGTTATTTCCTATTCAGTGCAGCAAAAGATAAATGGAGCAGTTAGAGGCTTGTCTTAATAAAAAGAGCATAACAATAATGAAAGCTTAGTTCCAAATCACTCTAGCTCGAAGGACATAAAATAGTATTTAAAGAATTAGCAAGATTCTCCCATTTAAAAAATCCTAATTTAGCTACATTTACTTTAAAAAGAAATGCAACATCAAATCAAATACAAAAATAACAAATAAATATTTTGAAAGTTGAGCAAGCAGCCTGAGAACAAGTGGCTGGGATTTATGCTCATGACAATGTAACTGCTGGTACCAAAAAGAGACAGTCATTCTCTGTCTCATTATAGTCTTTAAAACTATAATGAAAGAAAACCCTGTGGAGGAAAATTATAATAACACAATGGGTGCAAATCAAAGCTCTTACCTGTCGCATTGCAGTTAAAAATCCCTGGGGGTTAAAAAAGCCTGTCATCCAAAAGCAGTGAGGTCGGCCATTGAAAACCCATGAGGTAAACTGGCTATTTCTTTCTATAAGTTCAGTAAACCAGAAACCCAGAGTACTTGAAACCCAAGAAGCCTGCAATGAAGACATTAAAACAATTAATTGTTATAAATTTAATACTGCAGTGTAAACCAGCTATGTTCACTGAAAAAAATGATGAAATATCAACTTCACTTTTGTAATGAAAAAGTCCCTAAGTCATGAATTTCCCTGGATTCTAGCATAAACTTTTCAAATTATTCTTTCTCCTTAGCAATATAGTAATGATACAAAGATATGACAGAATATGCTAGTCATTACAGGAACATTAGATCAATTCACAGAGCTGTTTCAAGATGTCTAATGTCAATTAAATCACTTTCCATGTATCAATATTATTTACCACTGATTCTGCTATAACAGAATCAAAACAATTTATTGGATTAAAGGCTTTCATCATTTTTCCTTAGGTTACAATTTCAATCTATAACACACAAAAAAAGGATTTTATTTACATAAATATGCTCCTGGCCTTATCAAGATAAATCATCACTTTAAAATAGATCCCGTGCATGGTAAGTTGTAGAAGACTTGCTACACTTATTTTTAATGGGGTAAACAAGAGTTATTTTCTGGAATGTTTGTCCCTTTGGAATACACTTTTATTTTCTCTCTTGAAGGAGCAAAAAATGGGAACCCAAGACCCTTTCTCATTTACAAATTATCTGCATGTATTGCTTCTGACTTTCTCCCTGAATTACCCTGTGGAGCTTCTATTATGATAACTGGCATGGAAATGTCATTAATGTCATCAGCAGCAGCACTGGAAGCTATCTTCAAACCATAGATTATAACATTTTACTGTAATTGCAATATTTTAGGTATGAATAAATGTAGTAATCAACCTGCATAAGTATAACATACTTGAATTTCAAATACCTTAAGAATTAATTTGCCAATTGTTCAAAAGATCATAATTTAATAATAAAATCACTCGTTGTCTTCTGTCTTTATAGCTCTGCTAACTAAAAGAGATGTGTGTTTATACCATGTTTGGTCTGAGGGCAGAGGGAGCCCTTAACGAGAGAGTTCCCCCAGACAGACATTCCTGTTCCAGAGCCAGAGCCTCCCAGTTCCTACTGAGGTGGTGATCTGGTTTGGTAGGGAAGGAACTCACAATGGCCATTGATCTGGAAGAGTACCCCTCTGTCCTTGGCAATGAGAAGAGGCAATTCAGATAGAAAACTCTCTGACATGTGCAATGGATTTATGAAACATGAGAAGAAAATAAAGGAATCCGGTCAAAGCTGATTCTGAGTATCTAAGCTATGTGATTAGAAGGATGAGTGGTGTCATCAAATAACACGGAGAAGACAAGAAGAAGCAATCCTACTTACTATATGCTGAACTTACTGCCTCATAATCTGCTGAAGCCCTGGAGGACATACCTGAGGCTCAGCACTAAACAAATCCTACCGCCTTCTCATTTAGCCAGGTAACCTACAGAGGCCAAGCCTCTAACCTCCCACCACCAACTTCATATCTGTATTCTGCCCTCTCTGTGCAGCCTCCAACTTGACCCAATCACCCTCTGTCCTTGGCAATAAAAGAAGCAAGCTCCCCTCCAAAGACTTTCCACTGTACCTTCAACATCTTTAGTACTATGATCAGAAAACTGTTCTAGATCCTCCACCTCATTCTGGAGCATTCCATCCAAGCCCTTTCTTAACTGAAGTCTCCTCTCCACCCTACACACTACACTCAGGACAGACTGCTTCCATCACAGCCTTCTCCAAATGTAGGCTACTGATTTCCCCATACTCCACAATCCTCAGGACCAGGGGAAGAAGAGATGACCTTGTTGTTTCTGTTATTGTCAGGTTATCGCATTACCTCACTCTCTTCCTTTAAGTCTCAAGCCCCTTCTTGTTTCTGTCACCTACTGGTCGCTTCCTCTTATTCATGAGAGAATTTGGCTCCTGGTTCACTCTTCTGCTCAGTTCCCCCAAGTAATCATGAGAGTGATGATGATGATGGTGTTGGTCATAGAGGTGGTGGTAGCAGTGGTGGTGATGGTGGAGCCAGTAATGGTGGCTGTGGTGGTGACAGTTGTGGTGATGATGGTAGTGGTGACGGTGGTTTTGGTAGTGATGGTGGTGCTGGTGTGGTTTTGCTAATAATAACCCCAAGCAGTTACATAGCACTGGCCACATGCCACGTACTGTTCTAAGCACTTCACACATACATTAACTCATTTAATCCTCACAAAATGCTAGGAATTACATAATGCTATTATTTCCCTTTGACAGATAAGGAAACTGAGGCACAGCAATTCAACTAGCATACCCCAAGTTAGATAGCCCATAAGAGACATGATCTGAACCTGGGTATTCTGGCCAAGTAGGCGTGCATACTCAAAATCCACATACTCTTTATGTACTTTCATTAATCACTCTAGATGACTTAGCATCCATGTGAATGATGCATTTCACATCCTGCTATCTTATCTCATGACCCTCTGCTCACTAATGAGCCTAATGTCCATTCCACTTTATTCGTCTACTCCAACACTCTCATGTTAAATTTTGTCACCCTCAAACACTAGCCTGTTGGGAGGTGCAGTTTTTTCCACTCCTATATTTCCTTCCATGGAGAGAGAGTTTACTTAACACTCCAAGCTCCTTAACTCTCTCATTCTCCACACTCTCAGGAGGTAGAGATTTATCTGGCTTGTGACTGTTTCAGAGTTGTTCTGCTCATCAGATGTCCCATGTGCCCCCTATACTTCCCAGCCTCCCGTGCAGTTAGGCTGGGTCCAAGGCTCTAGTTCTGATCCACAGCCTGTGAATGGAAGTGGCATGGGTAGCTTTCTGATCCAGATAGTCTAGACCTGGGGTGCCTTGTCCATCTCCCTTCCCTCTGCTGTGATGACTTCAGAAGCCACATGCTCCAGGTGGTATAGTTCCCAGATGACAAGACCTTCATCAGGAGGGTCCCAGAGTAACTGTTTGTGCCAAGGATGCATCCAGCTGGTGAGAGATATGGAAGTGGGGTGCAACTAGAACAGCAGCTCCTGAAATACGATCAGTGGCTCAGCGCTGGGGAAGCAGGGGGCTGGAGAAGTCCTAGCAGCAGTGGAAAGATGGAGATACAGTTAGGAAGCCCAGCCAGCCAGCCCCTTCTGCCTTTATTGCTGGGGCTAGCAGGGGACAAGGAGCACACACTCTCTTCTGCTCCTGCACACTGAAGCTTCCCAGAGAAGTCTCTGGAGAGGAAGCTATCTAGTATAGGGCTGCTGGTGGGTAAGTCTGTCTAATTCTGAATTCTGTTTTAGAAACCCCCAAACTCACCTTCCAGCAGATAGAAGCCACATTGTTCAATATTAGCTTTACCAGTAAGTGTTCTCTAATCTACACTACTCCTTTTCTGCCTCTTAATTGCTTTGGAATTCAGGTGGAGAAAACAGCTAGCCATTTAGCCGCCTTAAGAAATCCAACATGCACCACCTCCATTCCACATTCCATTCTTCAACCAGAACCTCCACTTCCAGTTCACTTGTTCAAGAGCAGGCCCTTGACCTAAGACTGGTATCCAACACTTTGGTTCCACCACTTTTACCTCATCTATAAATTTTGTCCCATCTCCATTTTGCTAAGTGAAGTAAACCAGACACAGAAAGGCAAATACTGCATCATCTCACTTATATGTGGAGGCTGAAAGAGTTAAACTCATAGAAACAGAGAGCAGAATAGTGGTTCTCAGACTCTAGGGGGTGAGGTAGGGAGGGAGATATAGGGAGTCGTTGATCAAAGGGTAAAAATTTTCAGTTAGATAGGAGAAATAAGTTCAAAAGATCTGTTTTACAACAAGGTGACTATAGTTTATAGCAAATCCACTGTATTCTTGAAAACTGCTGAGAGTGGCTTTTAAGTCTGAACCACAAGAAAATGTGAATTAAGTATGTGAGGTAATGTCTATGTTAATCAGCCCAGCTCAGCCATTCCACAGCATATACATCTTTCAAAACAACATGTAGCACACCATAAATAATTTTTGTCAAGTAAAATAAATTTTAAAATAAGTCATTAACAATTTTTGTTTCATCTCCTCTCCTCTCATCTTCATCTTCCCTCATTATAATCTCCCCATTGAGAATGGCTTCCATGACCTAGCTACCTGTCCCACTAGGGGTTGAATTGTGTCTCCCCAAAACCATACATTGAAGTCCTAACCCCCAGCACCTAACAATGTGATTGGCTTTGGGAACAGGGTGTTTACAGAGGTAATCAAATGAAAATGAGGCGTAAGGGTGACTCTAATCCAATATGCTGCTATCCTTATGAAAAGGGGAAATACAGACACAGACAGATGTGCATAGAGGGATGATGTGAACATACACAGGGCAAAGAAAACCATATGAAGACAAAGGGAGAGATTGGACTAAGACTGCTACAAGCCAAGGAGCTCCCGGGGCCACCAGAAGTAGAATGAAGCAAAGAAGGATGCTTCCTTAGACACTCTAAAGGGGACATGGCTGGCCAACAGTTCTATTTTGGACTTGTCACCTCTGGAATTACAAGAAAACAAATTTTTGTTGCTTAAGCCACCCAGTCAGTGGTACTTTGTTATGGCAGCTCAAAAAAACTAGGACATCTGCCACTGCATGCTCTGAGTGGGTGTCCAATATGGAAAGCCCCTCAAGTGTCCACCTTCCCAGGCCTGCTCCTGGCAGCTGAAGCCAACTATAGGTGATGCACACCTGTGAAGGCCAGTTTCATTCACATTCAGAACTTGAGATTGCAAAGGAGTTCCTTGCCTGCATTTCCATCCTAGTTTCCCCTCCTTCCAACCTTTAGGTGTGGCAGGGCAAGTGAATGAGGAAATAGAGCAGAAGTGAAAATCCAGGGAGCAGGGCACACTGGGAGTGACCTGTCAGGCCAGCCCTGGTTGGGTTCACACTGTGGGTGTGAAGTCCCCCAGACAATCGCTGGGATCAGATGAAAAGGAAGCCACGGGACAGATCCGTATTTTCCCAAGAAACAGGTTACAGAAGATAGCAACACCTCCCACTCTTTTCCTATGTATTTTTTCCACCATAATTACTCTTAGCAATTTCACCTACATGGGTGTGCACCCACATCACACACGCACATGCACACACACACACACACACACACACACACACAGAGAGAGAGAGAGAAGAAGGAGAATGATACCATTTAGGCTCCATCCCTTCAAATGTACTCTACTAAAATACACTTACTTTCCTACTTACAAAGACACTCAGGAACTCATTTTACTTTTCCAAGTGAAAAATTATTCCTTACATCTGTATCTGTCTTTAGCACAATTACTAACAAGTAACCAGTGAGCAAGCTGTTAAATTCTTATCCTCTTATTTTGATATATACATACTACATACTGTATTTACAGATATAATGATACCAGAGGGGGACAGGAAAGTACTGGGTAGAGCAGCCAAGAGTCGCTGGTGAAGGCTCCACCCTCAGGCTTGTGCCCACAGACCTAAGTGAGAACAGGCACTCTTGTTTTTGTGCCCAAATGTTGCATTTTCCAAGACAACTCTGGCCCACCACGCCCCCCATCCTGTGCCCATATAAACCCAAAAGACCATAGCGGGCACACACACAAGTGGCTGGACATCGAGAGGAGCAGAAGAGCAGAAGAGCACACAGACAGACACCAGCAGACACTGGCAGGACCGACAGACACCACTGGCTGTGGGACGAAGTGGAATTTGCTAAGGTGGGGGTCAAAGAAGAGTTCAGACACTGGGTGGCCCAACTCTAGGGGAAGACCACCTTCCCACTCCATCCCCCTTCTGGCTCCCCAACCACCTTGCTGAAAGCAACTTCCACCACTCAATAAAACTTTGCACCTACCCTCTAAGCCCACATGTGATGCAATTTTTCAGTACACTAGAGCAAGAACCAAGGATACAGAAAGCCTTCTGTCCTTGTGATAAGGCAGAGGGTCTAATTGAGCTGATTAATGTGAGCTACTTGCAGATGGCAAAACAGAAAGAGCACACTGTAATGCCTACCCATTCAGGAGCTGTACATACTCAACCCTAGATGCCACCATGGGATTGGAGACCCAAAACACTCCCACCACCTGCCCATCTGCACTCCCCCTAGGTGTTTAAGCAGCAGGGCACAAAAAAAGTGAGCCACAGCCCTGTCACATACACTGTGAGGGGGATAAGGGAACTCCTCCCATGTCAACAGCACATAAAAGGGACTTTTTTTTTCTTTTTGGTCTGACTGTTGATGTGTTAGTGAGGGTAGGGGGCATGTTTCCTTTCCTTCCTGGGCTTTGGAGTACAGGGGCTTGCGTTCAAATTCTGATTCTTGGACTACTTAGATGTGTAATCTGAGAAAAGACTTAACCTGTCCCAACCTGAAGTTTCTCATCTGTAAAATAAGAGCAGAAAAATACAAAATTTAAATAAAATAATGTATGCAAATTTCCTAGGAGAGAACCTGCTCTGCTAGAAAAAAAAAAAATTCCCTCCCTACTTATGGTCTAAAAGTACAGGGTTATAAGGGGCTTAGTCCCTAACAAAAGAACCATGTTGAGTAAATTATCCATCAATGTTTTCCATTTGTCAGTTACAACTCTTCACAACAATAGGTGATGAGGCAGAATAAGAGCAGGTTTATACGTACTTTTTTCCACCAAGCAGGGATTCTTGCATCAAACATGCAATCCAACGCATCTCGCAGATTTTCGCTCATGACGATGGTGCCATCAATAGCGAGCTTCAGCTCAGTGAGGGTGCTGCGGACAAGGCTGAGTACCCTTTGCATCCTGTCTATTTCCTGCCTGAGGAAAATGTTCATAGGCTGGAATGGCCCCATCTTCTGCAGCCTCTCTTTCACCTGCCATGGACACATTCAAGGCACATGTTAGCAATTAGTTACTAAGGATTTTATAGACCTGGTGCCCTGGGGTCTCTGAACAGGCCTAAATTCATACTATTCCATAAATAATCAGCTTCTATTTTATTGCATGGCAAAAAAAGAAAAAAGAAGTATCTATTAGATGACCGGCCTGAATTTTCATGCCATGTAAAAAAGAACAGGCAGCCATGAATTCACAGAAGAATGTAAAATGCATGACCACAACCAGGCAGTTTTCCAAACAGCAAATGCACTTATTAGGAAACTCCCTTTCTGCCAATCTGAGCTCCTTCAAACTCACATGGGGACACACACAAGAAGACATGCACACACACACACACACACACAACTGTTCTGCTGGCTGTCTCAAAAAATTAGAATTCTCTTTTAAGAGCCTTCTGTTTTTTCCATCAAATCATCTATCCATCTCCCAATCCATTCATTATCATCCTATAAGTATTTATCAAGAGTCTTCTATGGATCAGACATTGTGCCAAGCTGAGTTGCTACAATCTAAGGTAGCACTGACAAATTCAGCAAAAGAAGGGAAATTCTTCTAAGTCCTGCTACTTACCATGTTTATTTATGTGATTATCATTCTATATTTAGATATTTTTATCACTTCATAAATATTTCAACCCGTTAGATGTGAATAACACCTTTCCCGATCCTATAACAGAGTGCTTATGAAAGCCGATAACATTATTGATTTGTCTTTAAGCAAATAATCAGAGGTTATTCCAGGGACATTATCCCCTTGACTACAGGTCCTTAAGTTCAGTCTGTAGTATTAGCAGCCAAAATCACCTACTTAGTGGAAAACAGTGGGATGCAAAAGACACAAAATGCTGTAAGACTCCTTTGGAAAATGAGGTACAAATGGAAAAAATACAAAGAAATAGGTGTCTCTGTGTTAGAAGCACCAAATTATTGTCCATATCATCTCTTAAAATTATATGGAAAATCAGCTACCTCTTACTCTTGGTTTAATCAAAGAGTTTTATTTTTTTTTTAATTTTGTAAATATTTTTAAAAAATTTTTGTGGGTGCATATGTAATTGAATTGTTTGTAACTCAAAGGATAATCTAAGATTTTAAAATACTATCAGGATAAATCTTTCCACAATATTCATTAAGATGTCAAACAAGAAAACAACTGGGGGATGGGAGGCAGGACTAGATCGCCGCTGCCGCTCAGTCGGACAGAGCAGTGTTCGAAGGCTCACATTGTGAACATTAGCTCCAGATCAACTGCAAGAACAAACCAGCAATCCTGAGAGTACCCCCAGATCCTACGAGGGACCTGAACTGCTCCTGCAGGACCGGGGAAACACCACATATACTGTGAGTACTCCAACCGCGGAAGTGGGAGAGGGAGAGCCTCCTGTCCTAAACACACCCTCCCACTAGAGAAACTGAAGCAGCCACAGCAAGACCCGCCCAAGGAGAGGCTGCGCTCAGACATGCCTAGCCTTGCCCGGACTTGGTGGTCCTTCCCTACCCACCCTGGTAGTGGAAGAAAAAGGGCATATAATCTTGAGAGTTCTAGGCTCACCCCTGCCACTGCCAGTTTCTCTTGATACTACCAAAGCTGATGCTCTCTGGAAAGTGTCACCTCCCAGCAGGAGGCCAACCAGCACAAAAATAGAGCATTAAACCACCAAAGCTAAGAACCCTCACAGAGTTCATTGCATCCCACCGCCACCTCCACCAGAACAGACACTGCTATCCACAGCTGAGAGATCCAGAGACGATGGTTCACATCACAAAACTCTTGTGCAGACAACCTCAGAACCAGCCCAGAGCCAAGCAGACTTGCTGGGTGGCTAGACCCAGAAGAGAGACAACAATCACTGCAGTTTGGCTTACAGGAAGCCACATCTGTAGGAAAAAGGGGAGAGTACTACATTAAGGGAACACCCTGTAAGACAAAAAATCTGAACAACAGCCTTCAGCCCAAGACCTTCCCTCTGACAGAGCCTTCCCAAATGAGAAAGAACCAGAAAACCAACTCTAGCAATATGACAAAACAAGGCTCTTTAACACCCCCCAAAATCACACAAGTTCACCAGCAATGAATCCAAACCAGCAAGAAATCCCTGATATACTTGAAAAAGAATTCAGGAGGTTAGTCATTATGCTAATCAGAGAGACAACAGAGAAAGGCAATGCCCAATGCAAGAAAATCCAAAAATCAATATGAGAAGTGAAGTCAGAAATATTCAAGGACATAGATAACTTAAAGAAAAAAAAATAAAAATTCAGGAACCATTGGACAAACTTATAGAGATGCAAAATGGTCTGGAAAGTCTCAACAATAGAATTGAACAAGTACAAGAAAGAAATTCAGAGCTTGAAGATACAGTTTTCGAATTAACCCAATCCAACAAAGACAAAGAAAAAGAATTTTAAAATATGAACAAATTCTCAAGAAGTCTGAGATTATGTTAAATGACCCAACCTAAGAATAATCAGTGTTCCTGAGGAAGAAGAGAATTCTAAAAGCTTGGAAAACATATTTGAGGGAATAATTAAGGAAAACTTCCCTGACCTTACTAGAGACCTAGACATCCAAATACGAGAAGCACAAAGAACACCTGGGAACTTTGTCACAAAAAGATCATCACCTAAGCACATTGTCATCAGGTTATCCAAAGTTAAGATGAAGGAAAGAATCTTAAGAGCTATGAGACAGAAGCACCAGGTAATCTATAAAGGAAAACCTATCAGATTAACAGCAGATTTCTTAGCAGAAACTCTGCAAGCTGGAAGGGATTAAGGCCCTCTCTCCAGCCTCCTCAAAAGAAACAATTATCAGCCAAGAATTTTGTACCCAGCAAAAATAAGCATCAGATATGAAGGAAAGATATAGTCTTTTTCAATCAAACAAATGCTGAGAGAATTCATAACTACCAAGTCACCAATATAAGAACCACTAAAAGAAGCTCTAAATCTTGAAACAAATCCTGGAAACAGATCAAAGCAGAATCTCCTTAAAGCATAAACACACAGGACCTATAAAACAAAAAATACAAGTTAAAAAGCAAAAAAAAAAAAAAAAAAAGTACACAGGCAACAAATAGCACAATGAATGCAATGGTACCTCACATCTCAATACTAACATTTAATATAAATGGCCTAAATGCTCCACTTAAAAGATAGAGAACCAGGCCAGGTGCAGTGGCTCATACCTGTAATCCCAGCACTTTGGGAGGCCAAGGTAGGTGGATCACCTGAGGTCAGGAGTTCAAGAGCAGCCTGGCTGACATGGTGAAACCCCTGTCCCTACTAAAAATACAAAATTAGCCATGTGTGTTGATGCATGCCTGTAGTCCCAGCTACTTGGAAGGCTGAACCAGGAGAATCACTTGAACCCAGGAGGCAGAGGTTTCAGTGAGCCGAGATCATGCCATTATACTCTAGTCTGGGTGACAAGAGCAAAACTCTGTCTCAAAAAAAAAAAAAAAAAAGAGAACCACAGAATGGATAAGAACTCACCAATCAACTATCTGCTGCCTTCAGGACTTACCTAACACATAAGGACTCACATAAACTTAAAGTAAAGGGGTGATAAAGGCATTTCATGCAAATGGACACCAAAAGTGAGCTAGAATAGCTATTTTTATATCAGACAAAACAAACTTTAACGCAACGGCAGTTAAAAGAGACAAAGACAGACATTGTATGATCATTAAAGGCCTTGTCAAAAAGGAAAACATCACAACGCTAAACATACATGCACCTAACACTGGAGCTCCCAATTTTATAAAACACTTACTAATAGGAATAAGAAATGAGACAGCAACCCAATAATAGTGGGGGACTTCAATACTCCACTGAACATTTCATCCAACAACCGCAGAATACACATTCTATTCAACAGCACAGGGTCTAACCTTCTCCAACACAGACCATATGATAGGCCATAAAATAAGCCTCAATAAATTTAAGAAAACTGAAATTACATCAAGCACTCTCTCAGACCACAGTGGAATAAAACTGGAAACCAACTCCAAAAGGAACCTTCAAAACCATGCAAACACATGGAAATTAAATAACCAATTCCTGAATGAGCATTGGGTCAAAAAATGAAATCAAGATGGAAAGTTGAAAAGTCTTCTAACTGAACAATAAAAATGGCACAACCTATCAAACCCTCTGGGACACAGCAAAGACAGTGCTAAAAGGAAAGTTCATAGCCCTAAATGCCTCCATCAAAAAGACTGAAAGTGCACAAACTAACATTCTAAAGTCACACCTCAAGGAACTAGAGAAACAAGAACAACCCAAACCCAAACCCAGCAGAAGAAAGGAAATAACCAAGACCAGAGCAGAACTAAATGAAATTGAAATAAAACAAAACAATACAAAAGATAAATGAAACAAAAAGCTGGTTCTTTGAAAAGATAAATAAAATTAATAGCCCATTAGCAAGGTTCACCAAGGAAAGAAGAGAGAAAGTCCAAATAACCTCATTAAGAAACAAAACAGGCAATATTACAACTGATACCACTGAAATACAAAAGATTATTCAAGGCTACTACAAACATCTTTATAAACATAAACCAGAAAATCTAGAAGAGATGAATAAATTCTTGGAAAAATATAGCCTTCCTAGCTTAAATCAGGAAGAATTAGATAACCCTGAACAGACAGATAACAGGCAGTGAGATTGAAATGATAATTAAAAAGTTACCCAACATAAAAAAGTCCAGGACCAGATAGATTCACAGCAGAATTCTACTAGACATTCAAAGAATAATTGATATCCATCCTTTTGACATTATTCCACAAGAGAGAGAAAGAAGGAACCTTCCCTAATTCATCACCTTAATACCAAAATCAGGAAAGGACATACCCAAAAAAGAAAACTACAGACTGATATCCTTGATCAACATAGATGCTAAAATCCCTAACAAAACACTAGCTACCCAAATCCAACAATGTATCAAAAAGAGAATCCACCACTATCAAGTGGGTTTTATACCAGGGATGCAGGGATGGTTTAATGTATGCAAGTCAGTAAATGTGATATACCACATAAACAGAATTAAAAACAAAAATCTCATGATCATCCCAATAGGTGCAGAAAAATCATTTGACAAAATAACAGCATCCCTCTATGATTAAAACTCTCCGAAAAATCAGCATACAAGGGACACACCTCAATGTAATAAAAACCATCTATGACAAACCCACAGCCAACATAATATTGAATGGGGAAAAGTTGAAGGCATTGCCTCCGAGAACTGGAACAAGACAAGAATACCCATTCTCACCACTCATTTCTAACATAGTACTGGAAGTCCGAGCCAGAGCAATCAGGCAAGAGAAAGAAATAAAGGGCATCCAATTCAGTAAAGAAGAAGTCAAACTGTCACTGTTTGCTGATGATTTGATCGTTTACCTTGAAAACCTTAAAGACTCCTCTAGAAAGCTCCTAGAACCGATAAAAGCATTCAGCAACGTTTCTGGATACAAGATAATTGTACACAAATCAGTAGCTCTTCTATATACCAACAGTGACCAAGTGGAGAATCAAATCAAGAACTCAGCCCTTTTGTAATAATAGCAAAAATAAAATAAAATACTTAGAAATATACCTAACCAGGAAGTCAAAAGACCTCTACAAGGAAAACTACAAAGCACTGCTGAAAGAGATCACAGACAACACAAACAAATAGAAACACATCCTATGCTCATGAATGGGTAGAATCAATATTGTGAAAATGACCATGCTGCCAAAAGCAGCATGGTCCAAGGCAATCCTCATCAAAATACCATAATATAAATCCAAGGCAATCCTCATCAAAATACCACCATCATTCTTCACAGAATTAGTAAAACCAATTCTAAAATTCATATGGAACCAAAAAGAGCCTGCATAGACAAAGCAAGATTAAGCAAAAAGAACAAATCTGGAGGCATCACACTACCTGATTTCAAACTATACTATAAGACCATAGTCACCAAAACAGCATGGTGCTGGTATAAAAATAGGCACATAGACCAATGGAATAGAATAGAGAACCCAGGAATAAACCCAAATACTTACAGCCAACTGACTTTTGACAAAGCAAACAAAATCATAAAAGTGGGGAAAGAACACCCTTTTTAACAAATGGTGATGGAATAATTGACTGGCCACATGTAAAAGAATGAAACTGGATCCTCATCTCTCACCTTATACAAAAATCAACTCAAGATGGATTAAGGACTTAAATATAAAACCTGAGACTATAAAAATTCTAGATGATAACATTGGAAAAACCCCTCTAAAGATTTCAAGACCAAGAACTCAAAAGCAAATGCAGTAATAACAAAGATAAATAGCTGAGACCTAATTAAACTAAACAGCTTTTGCATGGCAAAAGGAACAGTCAGCAGAGTGAACAGACAACCCAAAGAATGGGAGAAAAATCTTCACAATCCATACATCTGACAAAGGGCTAATAACCAGAATCACAATGAATTCAAATAAATCAATAATTTTAAAAAATCCTATCCAAAAGTGGGCTAAAGACATGAATAGACAATTCTTAAAAGAAGATATACAAATGGCCAACATGAAAAAAATGCTCAACATCAGTAATGAGCAGGGAAATGCAAATCAAAACCACAATGCAATAACACCTTGCTCCTGCAAGAATGGCCATAATTTAAAAATTTAAAAACAGTAGATGTTGGCATGGATGTAGTGATCAAGGAACACTTCTACAGTGCTGGTGGGAATGAAACTAGTACAGCCACTATGGAAAACAGTGTGGGGATTCCCTAAAGAACTAAAGGTAAGAACTACCATTTGATCCAGCAATGCCACTGCTGGGTATCCACCCAGAGGAAAAAAAGTCATTATACCAAAAAGACACTTGTACACCCATGTTTACAGCAGCACAATTCACAATTGCAAAATCATAGAACCAACCCAAATGCCTATCAGTAAACAAGTGTATAAACTGTGATATATACACACACATATACATATATATATTCATATACATATATATATATATTTATTGCTTTTCATGGCTGAGTAGTATTCCATCACACACACACACACACACACACACACACACACACACACACATAAATTCATTCCTTTTCATGGCTGAGTAGTATTCCATCGTACATATATATATACACACATATACACACACAGATACACGTATATACACACACAGATACATGTGTGTATATATATATATGTATGATGGAATACTACTCAGCCATGAAAAGGAATGAATTTATATGTGTGTGTGTGTGTGTATGTGTGTGTGCGTGTGTATGTGTGTGTATGTTAATTCATTCCTTTTCATGGCTGAGTAGCATTCCATCGTACATATATATATATATATATATATATACACACATATACACACATGTATCTGTGTGTGTATATGTGTATATATATATATGTACGATGGAATGCTACTCAGCCATGAAAAGGAATGAATTAACAGCATCTGCAGCAATCTGGATGAGATTGGAGACTATTATTCTAAGTGAAGTTACTCAGGAATGGAAAACCAAACACCGTATGTTCTCACTGACATGTGGGAGCTATGCTATAAGAACACAAAGGCGTAAGAATGATATAATGGACTTTGGGGACTTGGGGGGAAGAGTGGGAGTGGGGTAAGCACTCAAAGACTACAAATATGGTGTGGTGTATACTGCTTGGGTGATGGGTGCACCAAAAGCTCATAAATCACCATTAAACAACTTAGGGATGTAACCAAATACCACCTGTATCCCAATACCTCCAGGAAAAAAAAAATTAATTAATTTAATTTAAAAAGATGTCAAAAAATTAACTTTTACCATCATAAATTTACTTAGAAACTACTTACACACTAAAAAATATCAATTTTTAAAACTAGTGAGGTGATGCTGCAGAGGTAATGATATAAATGTAGACTCTCTGAAATAAATAAGGTCTGAATTTTAAGGTGTGCATTAAACTACATAAAATATATATTTTAAATAATGGGCGCTTCAATAATACATTGCTTTCTTTTGAACGAATGGCAACGTGAAGTACCTCAGGGAAGGTTCAGAAAAGCACTCCTTACCTATCAGTACAGACTGGTAAATCAGTGGTAAACATTAACATTCTCAACAGGTTTCCTTATGGTTTATATATTGAAAAGATTACATGGCATTCATGGATACAAAACTTCTTTTCCTGGTTCTTTAAGAAGCTGGTTTTTAAAAGAATGTTTTTTAATTTCAGGAAAATTATTTTTTGCCCTCCTTTCTTCTTCCTCACTCTCCCAACAGAAGAGATGCAACCCCAGCTGACATTCTGTCAGGATTTTGTCAACTCACTTCAAAGGGGACATAGTCTGGGGGCAGCTTCTCCAGCATATCATCAGCCAGCCGGGCCACCACTGCCTCCCGGGTCTCATCCCCTCCGCCAGAGCTGTCCTTGGGTTGGATGCCTAGGATGGTGTCCAGCACGTCCTTGGCCAGCTTGCTCTGGTAGGTGATGTCAGCATTGGGGTGGAGCCCAAACACCTCCGGGCTGTCGTAGGCAGGCAAACTCTGAACAATAAATACCCCAGATAAGCACAGACTGCCAACATAAACACCATCTAAATTATACTAACTTAGGAAACAAAAATGCTTTTATGAGGATATGCATTTACTTAAGTCTTATTGGTGTCAAGCTACAAACCTCGATAATTTCTCCAGAAAAGAATCAAAAGTTTCCTTAAAAAAACAATTAACATTGAGAAACATAAACTGGGCCCATAGCTCTTTACAGTCTGCACCTGAAACAAGATTCAATCAAAGAGAGACTGTCTTGTTATATGATATGTGACATAGAAAGGGAGCTGTGGTTGGTGTTTTGCTTTCTGACAGTCTAATCAAATACAAACCAGTTGTCCAACCAAATCAATGTTGTATAACTAATGACTATTATGTTTATAAGATACCAGGAAATGACAGCTTTAGTAATTGTGGTCCAAATAAAGGCAGCAGGTGGGAGTTGTACTTTCCCAGGGCAGAGGCTAGGAAAAGAGAGAAATGGAGAAAGCAGCAGAGTCAGAGAAACAGAGACAGAGTGGGACACAGACAGAAGCAGGATAAGCTGGGAGAAAGATCCCCCAACCATTTGAAAACAAGGAAAATTTACTGACAATTTGACACATCTTTCTATGTATGAATCTTATCCTTAACTTAATTATTGGCATGCTCATATTTCCCTCCCTTCCTCTCCCTCATTTTATTCCTTCTTGCATAATGTCTTCTTATGAGCTACCACAAATGCATTGTGAGATGGGGTGTATATAAAAAATATATGCACAGGCACCCCTAAATTTATACCTCCATGGGCAGTTTTCCTATTCAGTGCTGATGATTTAAAGAAGCATGGATTACAGTAAGACAAATATATTTGCTGATTTGAATGAATAAAAGTGCAGAGGTGGTAATATATGAGAAACTCATTACATTTATATATCAAAAAACATGTAAATATACTGATAAATTTAGCCTTCTGGGGCTGTTATGTTTAGTTTGTTTACTCTGAGATAAATCTTAGATAGACACCAAAGAGACTGCTAAATAATGATCCAATGAATTTAAGGTATAGAGAAAAAAAACAGTCACCTTGAAAATCAGAATTTTTCCCCTACCTATTTCAAACTGCCCGTAGAAATCTACCTATGTGTTCCCACTCATAGGCAGGTGATGAACAATGAGAACACATGGACAAGAGGGGAGCATCACACACTGGGGTCCGTTGCAGGGGGCCAAAGGAGGGACAGTGGGGGTGGGTGGGCAGATTGGGGAGGGATAACATGAGGAGAAATGCCAGATGTAGGTGACAGGGGGATGGAGGCAGCAAACCACATTGCCATGTGTGTACCTATGCAACAATCCTGCATGATCTGCACAGGTAACCAAGTACCACAGAACCTAAAGTTCAATTAAAAAAAAATTTACATCCAGAAAAAAAAAAAAATCTCCCTATGCCTTCTTACATCAGTGCTTCTCAACCAGCAACAATTTTGTTCCCCCCCCCCAGAGGACATCTGGCAATTTTAGGAGACATTTTTGGTTCTCACAACTGGGTAAAGGGGTGCTACTGGCATCCCATGGATAGAGGCCAGAGATGCTGCTAAACAGCCTCTGATGCGCAGGCCAGTGCCCCCCAACCCCCTCAACAGAGAATGATCCAGCCCTGAATGTCAATAGTGCCAAGGCTGAAAAACCCTGTCTTAGAGGAAGCTCTTACACAAAGCAGGTTCCTGGATGTGCCCACTGGCTGTCCATTAGGCCAGGGTAAGGAACAGATGTCACGGGATTAGGCAAGTGGATTGGAAAACAGAAAAAACTGGGTCTAGAAGCTGCCTTTGCCCTACTGCTGTGGCAGCTGAAGTCTCATACATAGAGAACTCCAGGGATTTGTGTGGGTCTCCTAGTTCTAAATCTGCCTAGTCTGTCATCTCCTCAAAGAAAATTCCTCCCTGGGGCATTAAAAAAAGAAAGGGGATGGAAACACGATTTACACAAAACACACACTCAGGACAAACATAAACACTTCAATCATCCATTGAGTATAAAAATACAAAGAAAGCCTTCACAGCAAAAGCATTAGTATATATCACCATTAAAATTTATTGTAAAAGCAATATAGACAGTGTGCTTAATACCAAAAAGTCAAATGGCTACAGATATTTGCTCTATGCATAAAATTCTGAAGTTGACAAACCTGGATATATTGAAGATAGTTATCCACTGTGCTGCATTTTGGAATATTGTATCCTTGGTAAAAACTGAAATCTGGTCCAAACATATTTTCACTGAACCAAACCTTAGCAAATGTGTTCAACAATCTCTTATCATAGTCATCAGTGACTCTACCTCCATATTGAATCTCTCCTATCATGTAGCGGATGGTGGTCCAGGAGACACCCTGGGAAAATTTATAGAAAAATTATGTGGATCTGACTACTATTGCATTATTATTTCCCTGCCAAGTAACACCCATATATTCACTTTTAACATTCATTGAGTCAGTCATTCTTCATCAGTATCGCAAAGAGAGAAAGTGCAGAAAGAAAAGTGAATAGGTAAAGAAGAGTAATTACCCATGTCTATGATTTGAAATAGACTTCCTCGATGCATTCATATGTTTTTGTACCTCAATATAAATAGAAAAGTGTTTGCTTTTTGAGAGTATTGAAGCAGTTCTTTAGAAAGTACACACTTCAAACTAATCTAGACTCCCATTTTCATTTTCTAGGATTTTAAAGAACGAGTCTCCCCACCCATTCCCCCTGACAATGGGCCCTTTGAGGCTCTCTTCGGAATGTCAACCTGCCTTTGAGAAATCAAGCAATAGGGCTGGGCACACTGGCTCATGCCTGTAATCCTAGCACTTGGGGAGGCCGAGGAGGGCAGATCACAAGGTCAGGAGAATATGGTGAAAACCCATCTCTACTAAAAATATAAAAAATAGCCAGACATGGTGGCATGCGCCTGTAATCCCAGCTACTCAGGAGGCTGAAGCAGGAGAATTGCTGGAACCCAGGAGTTGGAGGCTGCAGTGAGCTGAGATGGTGCCACTGCACTCCAGCCTGGGTGACAGAGTAAGACTCTGTCTCAAAAAAAAAAAAAAAAGAGAGAGAGAGAGAGAGATAAATAAAGTAATAATAAAAACTTATCCATTTTTTCCTGAAATCAAGAGGCAAGCATGACCCAGTTGCTACGACTTAAAGATGACTTTGCGAGCACAGCAAATTCTCACTCTTATATGATTTACCACAAAGCTAGGAAGTCATGTGAGCTTGACGGTCCAAGGCCACAGTCACCAGAGGCACAAGACAGCAGGCACGGCAGTACCTTTTTGGCGTCCATGTCATCTAAGTGGTTTTGGATGAACTGCACAGTGGCATTAAAGTCTGCTTGGTTAAATTCATAGGGGATATTCCACCCTAGAGCACCGAACTTGCGCCTCTCCTGGACGGTGGAGTGCAGGAAAGCCACTGCATACAACATGGGCTTCCACTGGGCCCCAGAGCTCACGTCCAGCAGGTCTTGGCTCACACCTGTAGTGGTCAGTTGGGTGAAAAATGTATCATCTCTCAAACATCTTCATTTTCTATTACTTTTATGAGTAATTAATCATGTCTTTAAATCCCTGATATTCAAATTCACTTACTTTGAATTATTTTTATGACATTCATGTGACAATATTAATTTAACTTTTGGGTATCCAGAGGCCATTTCTCTCTGAAACGTCTTCAAAGAGACTTTGAGGAAGGGAGGAGCTTGCTAATGTGAGTCAAGTTTCCGCCAATCTAGCAAGATCACTTGGGGATAAAATCAAGATGGAAGGGTAATGACAGTTAAACTCTCCCACTATTACTATAACTACCACTCTATTATTATTACTTATTATTATTATTGTTTTGGGCATACACTTGGGGCATATAATTTTAACTAATTTTATATTAATTAAAATAGTGTATACGGAAGCCTACTGCACCTGAGTACATGCTCCAAATAATGATTATTACATATGCATATACTAAATTATCTACACAATTAGATTTATGTATTGATTTTCTTATTGCCATTATCCTTCCGCCTCTATTTTATCCCGACATTACCTTATAGATTGGCAGGAATTTGAGCCTTGTTAGCAACTCCCCAAAAATTTCTTTGCAGGTTTTCCAGATTGAAATATAATAATTATATTTATTATGGTTATCAAATATATGATTATAGTTACAATTTATTTCAATTCTCCTAGAGAGATTCTGTTGTCCCTATTTTATATGTGAGAAAATTGAAACTCCAGTTATTTTAGTGACTCTCACCCAAGAGAACAAAGTATTTAGCAACAGCAAGGGCCAGAATCAGGATTTCTGACTGAAAGTTGAATGTTCTTCTCATGACCGCAAGTCCCATACATAAAGCTATGAAGTAGAGGAAGCAGCGGCCAAGAGCGTGACTTCAGCCTCAGTCATGATGGAGGCATCTGGCCATGAGTGTGCTGGCCCAACTGGATTTTTAACTTAGCTAACTTCTGACATATGGCCCTAATGAAAGGAAGGCGGATCATCACTTTAATTCAGACTCTCCTCTCGGAAGAGACTACTGCACTACTTTAGGTACGGAGCATAAAGATCATAAATGACAAAACTGTTCATTTTTGATGTTAATTATGTCTAGCTGGAGAACAGCATGGGCTTAACTAGAGCAGTACTGGGAAAAGAAGAAACTAGAAGGTGGGAATCGTGAGCTCTGATGCGTTCACACTGCCGGGGCATATTCACAAGAGGACCACTACCTCCTCATCAGGTTAAACAGTAGTACTATTTGTTATAACTGTATCCTAGCTAATCCTTTTATAATATTTTTTAAGAAAATACGTATAGAAAACTCCTGTAGACTAGTAAGTATTTCTGGACTCACCACCATACGTTCTTTTCAGTCCTGCCCGGAGGCCCTGTGGAGGATCGTTGGCAAATTTAATGGACATCTGAAGGAGTGTAATGGGAAACTGCTTATGAACCTCAGTGGTCATCCAGAGGCGGAACGCGTCATGTACAATCTCAGTTTCTATGATGATGTCCATCAGCTCATCCATGAAATCAAGTCCCAGGTGGCAATTCTGCAGAAGTGCCCATCCTCCCTAGGTCAACAGCAGTAAACGGAAATTTTTGTGTTTCACCCAAATTTGAAATTACCACATTCTTTAGAAATTAAGTAATTAAAATTTAATAGAAAAACACCCTAACCACTTCAAATTAATCTAGATCAAATCTAAGAAAACAAAAACGTTTAACTGAGATAAGTTATTCTTTTTAAGTCCATGCATTTAGTCCATGCAGTATACATTAGTATGCAATTGTAGCAATACTTTATGGTTACAATCATGAATATAATCAAAGTTAAACATAAAAGGACTTCCAAGTAAAGACGGTTGATTGAAAACATCCATTTAACTCAGATTCATCCCCAAATTCCACTGAAACTACAATGAAGAAAAATTTTAAAGGCATGAACTCTTAAGGACAATGACAGAGAGAGTGAAGACATTATCACTAAGATTTAAAAGAGGTTCAAGAAAGTTGAATCCTAAGCTAGCATTTGGGGAAAGCTGAGATGCAACCTGATTTATGCCACATAACTCCCCAAATTCTCAAGAATGGAGGATACAAAGTATCACTGCAAGTAGGCTAAAAGATTTGCTAAAAGAGGAAGATTGGAAGTCCAGCCCCCAACATGTTCCTTCCTGCCTTAATGAAAAATTAGAAGTTGATTTTCTACAGAAGGTAAAACAGACAGGGTCTAGACTGGAGGATTTCATCAGCTCATTGAGAGAACAGGTACCACACTGAAACCAGGTGAAAGAACAATTACCTGCTGAATTTTGAGACCTGTTACCACCTGCCTCCCACTAGTTCTCAGAATCCTGGCAACAGAGCATACACCCTTTAGAATGTGGAAGAACTTTACTTGGGAATCTGACCACACTAAGAGCAAGAGCCTTAGAAAATCATAAGCCATATCTTTTGCATGAATTATGCCATAAGTAAAAGAAGATCTTTGTGTAATGCAACTTAGGCAAAATTGGGGGTCATGTAATGATAATTTCCTCAATATCTAATCTGTAAAATATTTTTGCTAAAATCATCTACAACATCCAGATCATAATCTTGAGGTGTTTTTCTACAACCAATTTTAGATCACTGACTAGAGAAGCATGAGTTATTTGTCTTTCAAAAACAAAAACTAGATCTAAAGTCTTAGCGGACATACACGTAAAACTGATAATTTAGAAATTTCACATTTCCCTTATATTTTCTTCAGAAAACTGCAGTACTGCTGAATAAATTATCTAATCTTCACCCTTTGAAAAATTCAATTGGCACCATCCACAATTCAAAACAGAAAGGAAATCCAATATAAAACACAGCAACAACAAAAAGACTTCAGTTGCTCTCTTTCATCCAGCATAGCAGTGAACCCTGATCTAAGTTTCTTTTTTGTGTGTGTTGCTTTGTTTTGGTTTTTGAGAAAGGGTCTTGTTCTGTCACGCAGGCTGGAGTGCAGTGACTGCAGCCTCTACCTTCCCAGATCCAGTGATCCTCCCACCTCAGCCTCCAAAGTAGATGGAACCTCAAGCACAGGCCACCACGTCCAGTTAATTTTTTTTCTTTGTAGAGATGGGGTCTCTCTATGTTGCCCAGACTGGTCTTGAACTCCCGGGCTCAAGCAATCCTTCTGCCTTCGCCTCCCAAAGTGCTGGGATTACAGCTGTGAGGCATCGTGCCCAGGCGATCTAAGTTTCTTAGGTGAGAACTCTGATGTTCTATCTTCACCCACAGAGTCCCATTTCTTTGGGATTGCCATTCTCTGCATTCAATATTTTGTTTTCATCTTACTGAGTAGACCATCCACTTAGCTATTCTAGGGTAGTTGATTTATTTGGCACATTGTCTCAAAAGTTTTAATGTTAGCTTAAAATTCTTTTTTAAAAAACATGCTATGTTTTTTTTTTTAAATGGACATAAACGGCATGCAGCATGTAAATTTAAACTCCTCATGATTTGTATTTTTTTCTGCATTGCTATTCCATAACCTGTAACATGAACAGCATGGCACAAAAGTAGACACTCAGTCTTACGTTCGTCATGGTCTGTTGCAAGAGCTTTCGAGCATGGACCTCCTGGCCCTGGCCCATGGACACATAATGGGTTTCTATTTTTAATCTCTTCCCCAAGGCAATGATGGAATCTGTGGGGTCTGAGCCCATAGACAGGAGACAGATGAGTGGCGTCCGAGGATCAGATTCCTCCCACGTCTTCTCCAAGTCTAGAATAACACCTTCAGCATATTTTTCTCCCATGGAATCCACGATGTACCTGCGGGCCTGCCAAAGACAGTATACAAGTCAACAAAAGTCATTCCAGCTCTTCCATGTGGATAATGTAGTGTGGTTTCCAAAATTCATTTTTGCAATTATCCCAACAATGTCCACAGTAACCCTATCAGGGAAACAGGATAGAGACTGTTTTTCATATTTGTTTGTTTATATCTCTAATCTATAGGTGGGAAGACTGTGTTGCTTTCCCAGTACAAAATCAGAGTTAAAAAAAAAACAAAGTTGTGTGACTCCCGGTCTAAAACCCATTTCAATGTACTAGAAAATGAAAACACCTGGAAACTATTGTTTAAGATGCTTTAAGGCAAATATATATACATTTAAATAATTGAGTACGCAACCCTAACCCTGGAATGTAATGGGTATTGATCAAATAGATAATTATTGAATGATTACTTGTATGAAATGTATTGGATATCTGTCGAATGAACGAATTAGTTTTTAAAGATTTAACCCATACCCTCTCTCCTCATCACTGTTGTCGTCCCTTCCCATACTTGGCTCATTCCTTTACTGTTAATTTTGTTTTGAATGAAATCCACGTTGAAATATCACAGATTTTGTCAACTTTATTACAACCATAGAAAAAAATTCTGGTAACAACAAGCCCTTTTTAAAATAAGGTAAAAGAGTTATAATTTATTTTTCAACTAATAAATTTATTTTTTATAAATTTTATAAAGGTTATAATTTATTTTTATAATACCATAATACATAATGGTATTATGAATATGACCCTTAGTCCATATTCTCTGCCTTCTAAATAATTAAATTGCCTCAAAAACATTTTTCCTTCTATTCTGATGGTCTTCTTCCACCTCTGATGCATAAAACCCAAGCTTCTCTCCCCAGCAGCATTTTCCACAATAATCATTTTCACATAACCTAGGCAGGGGTGCAACATGACCTGTAACTCTCCCAAGGGCTAAGCAGGTGAGTGCCCCACTCCAATTCCCGGAGAAACACAGAACAGTTTCCGGTTGAGCTTCCCTTGAATCAGACAGGTTTCAGAGAGACCTGGACCAAAGGGGACCTGGGGCTGGTTCAGTCACTATCTTTCCCTTTAAAACATCAGAGTTTGATTTTCAGCCAGTAATGTGAGCTCATCCCTCGTCTTCGATATCCTGCCACCCCATATTCACCCTCAAAATGTACCCCAAGAATCTGAGCTTACAAATTAATTGGTGTGATGTCTCCCACTCATGTTTGCCCTCTTTGTAGGTTACGATGAGAGAGAAGTGGGCACCACAGAGGAATCTCCTGGCTTACTATGTCCTCTCGTTTCTTGTAAGAGAGGGGAAATGGATGCCAAATGAGTCTAGACGGTTTAACGACTGGCTTGATCTCCTACTTTCTGATTCCACCTGGTGTGTGGAGACTTCTCAAACAAGCTTCATCATTCATATAGCCAGATAAAGGGTCTCTAAAAATCAGTAGTTATGAAATGTCCATCTTCCTCACGAGAATGCAAAACACAAAAAGGTGAGCATTCCCATTCCCTAACTCACAGCAGCTAATTCAGAAGGTGCTGGGCCTTTTTACCATGGCTCTCTTCTGCTTTTAAAATCATAATCCCTCCTCATACTGCCAGTTCCCCTATACCAATGGCAGATTAAAAGGCATGCCAATTTTGTAACACAGGATTTCCTGCCTTAGCAACTATTTCTAGATGGCTTTGGGGAAAGGCCTCCACCTGGTTTCCCAAAGGTCCAAGAAGAGGTGGCCGGGCCCTCCCTGGCAAGGCTTGGCCACCTGCAATGAAATGACCAACCGGTATCTGAGCCCCTCACTCACAGAGAGGCTCACCCTTCCTTCCTCTTTACTCAATGCGGTCCACAATAACCCAGTCAGGGAAACAAGATAGAGACTATTTTTTCATATTTGTTTGTTTATATTTCCATTCTATAGTTGGGAAGACTGTTGCTTTCCCAGTACAAAATCAGACAGTTCAAAAAACCAAAGTTGTACTAGTTCGCTGGCTGGGAGAAGTTCTGAGGAGGTGGATTTCAGTCCAGTTGGATTTGAGGCATAGGCAAATTCATTGTCCTACCTCTCAATACATTCTCTAGGTTGGGCAGATCCAATATCTAAGTCTCTAACTTGTATATAAATACCTACATATTTTTATGTAGCCTCTGGCAGGTGTTTAATAAGTTTGCCTGACATGTTCTTTGACTTCCCCAAATGCCTACTCCATGTACATATTTAGTCACAGTCACTGAAGCAGGGAGCCTTGTGATCAGGAAGGACTTCAGAGGCTGAACACTGAGGCGTTCCACAGTTGCAGCTACTTCTCAGCTACGTGTACCTCCATCACTGCGGCATCGCCATAGTGCGACTCATCAAGATTCAAGTACTTTCTACCCCAGAGTAGTGAGGGGCTCAACATGGCCAATTCTACCATATAACTCAGCATTGACCCAGTACGGATATTACTATCCAGGCTATGAGCTAACATGCTAGAATACTAAGGGACCAGATGGTAAATATTTTAGGCTTTGGTGGCCAAATTATCTCTGTTGCAACTATTCAACTCTGCCATTGTTGCACAAACGCAGTCACAGACACACAAATAAAAAGCACGGCTATGTTCCAATAAAATGTTAGAGACACCAAAATGTGAATGTTATATAATTTTTACTTGTCACAAAATATTAGTCTTCTGGTGATTTTCTTCAGGCATTTGAAAATATAATTCTTAAGTCACCAGCTAAACATAAGCAGATAATGGGCCAAATGTTGTTGGCAGGCTCTAGTTTGCCAACCTCTGGAATAGGTAACAAAAGGGAAGGCTGCTTCACTTATATCTGGAGAAAGGACCTTTGGTCATAATTCCAGTTCCTGGAGAAGGGACATTCTTAAATAAGGTCACAGTCATGGCTCAAACTGGCTCCAAGCCTAAGGGTTATAATGAGTCTTAGGTACAAATATGTAATATGAAAGGATGCTCAGCAATCCCAGGGGAGGCCTCACTGCAGTAGGCATGGACCTGAAACCACATATGCATGCATTAGAAAGAGTACATTTCTTCATCTTCTTTACTTCAACTTCAACCCAACACCCTGCATTATCTCACTGGGCCAGCAGGACAATAATTCCAGGCATTACTTGGTCTCCCCATCTTCCCAAAGTTTTGGGAGCCCATCCCTTGTACCAGTGTGCCTTTGATACAGAACATAGAGTCAAAGGAAATTATTTCAGAGATTCAAGATGTAAGGACTGCCTGCTGGGTTTCAGACTTGCATAGGGCCTACAATGCCTTTCTTTTGGCCAATTTCTCCCTTTTGAAATGGCAGTGATTGCCCAATGCCTAACTACCACTGTATCTTAGGAGTAAATAATTTGTTTTGATTTTACAGGCTCATAGGTGGGAGGAGATGAGTCTCGGAGAGACTTAGGACTTTGCACTTGATGCTGTAACAAGTTAAGATTTTGGGGGATGGTTAGGAAGAGATGATTATATTTTGCAATGTGAGAAGGACATGAGATTTGAGGGGCCATGGAATAATTTAGTTTGAATGTTTGCCCCCTTCAAATCTCACATTGAAATGTAATCCCCAGTGATGGAGGTTGGACCTGGTGGGAGGTGTTTGGGTCACAGAGGTGAGTCCCTCAAGAATGGTTTGGTGCTGTACCCATGAGAGTGAGTGAGCTCTTGAAAGATCTGGTTGTTTATAAGTGTGCAGCATCTTCCCACCTTCTCTGCTCCTGCTGTCACCATGGGACATGCCAGATCCTCCTTCACCTCTGCCATGATTGAAAGTTTCCTGAAGCCTCATGAGAAGCTGAGCAGATGCCAGTCCCATGCTTCCTGTAAAACCTGTGGAACTATGAGCCAATTAAACTTCTTTTATTATTTTTTTTTTACTTTTTTTTTTTTTACTTTTTTTTTTTTGAGATGGAGTCTTGCTCTGTCACCCAGGCTGGAATGCAGTGGCACAATCTCAGCTCATTGCAAACTTTGCCTCCTGGGTTCAAGTGATTCTCCTGCCTCAGCCTGCCAAGTAGCTGGGATTACAGGCACCTGGTACCATGCCCGGCTAATTTTTTGTATTTTTAGTAGAGATGGGGTTTCATCATATTGGCCAGGCTGGTCTCAAATCCTGACATTGTGATTCACCTGCCTTGGCTGCCCAAACTGCTGAGATTAGAGGCATGAGCAACCACGCCCACCCTTAAAACTCTTTTCTTTATAAATTACCCAGTCTCAGGCATTTATTTATAGCAATGCAAAAACTGACTAACAAACCATGTTAGATAATTCGCCTCCTACAACAGATATAAACCTCAGTCCATGACCCCCTCCTCTGGCTCAGGCAGTGCAACAAATTTTAGGAATAGAGCAGTGAGTGAACAAATGGCCCACTCCTTATGAAGCTTACCCCCCCACCTCCAATGCAAGATGAGATATACCTTGAGTAAGTAATAGCAAAATAACTAGTTTGAAGGATTTAAGACTTGCAGGGTGATATGAAAGCATGAAATGGATTAATGTTGCAGGCATATATCAGAGGTTTCCTTGTGAAAGAAGCATTTAAGCTGTTGCTTGGATGATGAGTGGGATTTATTGAGGCAAAGAGGACAGCTAAGTGGGTCAGAGAATGTGCATTCTCTGCAGAAGGAACATATGCAGAGACCATGAAGCAGAAAAGAGAAAGTCACTGGCTGGGGACAGAAGGACAGCCAGAATAAGTCATGTAAGAGTCAATTCATGTGTGGCAAGCCAGACTTCTGTACAGCCTACCAACCTTTAAAGAAAGCCAACACCCCCCTGGTATGAGTGGAAATGGAATGCTGCACTTTCACATACTGCTCTTCACACAACTCTGCAGAACTTGTTAGTCCCAATATCTGGTCCCAATGCAGCAGATTCAGCCTGTGCAAATCTCCCTTTGTTGAGGGTGCCTTTTTTTTTTTTTTTTTTTTTTTTGAGACAGAGTCTCCCCCTGTCACCCAGGCTGGAGTGCGGTGGCACAATCTCAGTCACTGCAACCTCCACTTTCTGAGTTCAAGCGATTCGCCTGCCTCAGCCTCCTGAATAACTGGCATTACAGGTGCTGGCACCATACCTGGCTAATTTTTGTATTTTTAGTAGAGACAGGGTTTCACCATGTTGGCCAGGCTGGGCTCAAACTCCTGACCTCATGATTCACTGCCTCAGCCTCCCAAAGTGCTGGGATTATGATGTGAGCCACCATGCCCTGCCTTAAAGATTTTTAAGACATAAATGTGTACCTCTCAAAAGACACACTCTGACAGTGCAGCGTTTTTGCACTCAGGCATCCCCAGATGTGGACAGTCACACTGAGTCAAAATGCAGAGAATAAAAAATGCATATAGCCTGATGCTGTCTTTGGGAAATGGGATTGAATGTATCTCCATTGCAGACCTTCTAATATGCTTCCCAAAAAGTTGTCAGATTGAAAATCACAAAAGGGTTCTAAAAGGAGAATAAGAACTTGAGAGGAGAGAACATTTATCCAACAGGCCCTCTAAACCTTGTTTAGGATTTGGGCATCATAAGGGCCATGGGAAGATACCGATACCGCAGGACTTGAAAAGCCAATGAATGGTACCATCTTGCATTTCTTCTGACATGTGAAGGGTAGACTAGAGTGTACAATAAGAAATTTAGGAGAACAGGTAGGAGGCCATGGCTGTGATAAATCCAGGGATCAGAGAAGCTGGGATGGAGACAAAGTTACAAAAAGAGAGTTACTGAAATTTCAGCATTGAACCAAATATAGTTTTCTATGGAAAAAGATCAGAAAGAGACTACTCAAACATTTCTTTCCACACTGTCCTTAAATAAGGCAACTATTTGACAATTCAGTTGGGTAGGATAAAAGTAATGAAACTGGGAAGAAAAATTGAAAGGAAGGATGATCTCAGTGCCCCAAATTGTGAAACTCATTTTTCTCTTCTCAATAAATCATTGAATCTGGTTGTTTTCATGATTCCACAGTACCTATGTGGACTTGGAGGTAGTTACTCCATAAGTTTTTAACGCTCCCTCTGGAGAATGAAGGAGAAAATGTCTTACATTCTATTATAAACCCAAGGCTATTGCTACTCCACAGTTTATTTGGAAAAGTCCTTAAGGAGTCAACCTGGGATGAATACTAGAGTGAAACTTTTCATCATAAAGGCAAGACACAAGTCCTTTGACTGGGTAAAGTCCCATGATATTAAGACAGCAAATTAAAGATCTTTAAATAGATGAATCATCTGGAGGCAGGATTCACATTTAAACCATATGTAAAATTCAGTTGTAAGATAAACTACTGACATCTAGAGCTGTGACATTTTCTGAGGAAATGACTACAGTTCGGGCACACTGTCACTCCCCCAGTCTACTCTTCACCCTAATGCCTTTATGTTCTTCCTGCTTTAAGAAGCATTGTTTTACTACTAGCAAAATGAAGCAGCCATATAACTTTCAATTGAATATGAAATGATATAAAAAGATAATGCATTACCTTCCATATTATACCTGTATGCCAACCTAAGAATCATGGTTTTCTCATTTACTTTTATAATAGCAGTTAGGTCAGAAAAAGGTACTAAATCACTTAGCCCACACGTATATCTCAGTACATTTACTTGTTATTTACTTTTCCATTTTTCACACAAATCGCTGGAAAATCACACAGAAGCCTACAAGAAAATTCTCATTGAAATTCACATTTAATTTTTTTTTAATTTATAATAAATTCTCTTTAAAAATATTCTCTCATTTTTCTCTTTAATATGGACTTTCTACCTGGGCAATGGTTCTGTCAGGACACCAGGATCTAATAAGAAGAAGGTGTCTGAAGCAGTCAAGAGATTTGCCATAGGCGTTTGGAAAAGGTTCCTCCTCTGGGTTTTCCTTATCAAACCAAATTTTCCACATTTTCTCATTTCTTGATATCTGAAAAAAAACATGGGATAAAAAAAATGTGTCATGCTACCCAACAATCTTTCAATAATAGGTCATAGATATTTTTCATCAAATCTCTGACCACTGTAGATACGTGAAAATTATATTCCTTGGCTATTTTTTTATTTTATATTGTAGTACCAAAAAATTTGATAGTCTAAAATCAAATGTGATTTGCTCCAACGTCAGTCTATATTAACATCAGCCTACAGCTAGCTTTCAACACAGGGAGAGTCCTGGGATGTTTAATTTCTTCTATGCCTTTGTGGTAACAAATTTGTAAAGAATACAACAAAATCAATGAAAACTCATTTTCATTATGTCAACGAAGTCTGATTTGCTCCACAAAATCTTCTCATGTCAGGAACCAAACCTCATTCACTTATGTTTCCTCATTTCCCAGGACCACTCCTGACATAAAAAAAGACATTTAATACATGTTTATTATTGAATGAACAGCTTTTTGATCAATACTCTATTAATCTAGAGTAATTGGAAATATGCCACTTAATATCAACAAGTGAATGATCAGACACCTGCTCCCTCAGGCAACTGTGAAAGAGTAAAAGGGCACAGTACATTATCCTCTGGAGCTTAAAACACCAAAGATAGGCAGGAATTACATGATAAGCAGATCAGAAACACCAAACAAATGTCTGCAGATAAATATCATCTTATGTTGTCTGGTATATTTCCTTTCATTAAGGGCTCAAATGTCTTTCTTGGGATATAATCAAAGGCAAATCATTCCAGGTTCATATTTAGCAAGTACTATGTAAGAATAAACAATGGTAACTTCTTTCAGTCATGAAGGACTACTTAATATTGAGGGATTTCATGCATAAGATATCATCTCCAGAAGGTAGCAACTTCAATATCAATGGTCTGTGTAAGGCCACTGGGGATAACCATCTTGGGGAATAACCCAAAAGAATGGTTTGTATCCCCAAGTACATGCTAGTAATAATAAACATCACCAGTGATAAGCCAAAACATAAAAGTATAGCAGAACATAAGCAACTGGTGAAATTAAACTGGGAGAGTCAAGAATTAACTTTAAGACACTTCCTGGTCAAAAAAAAAGAAAAAGCTTCAACTTGTAAATGAATAAAGCCACCCTGCTGCCAACCTCATTTCTCTATGGTCACCTGATTTTCAAGAACCTGTTTCTTGGCTTGTCCCAATTCAATTTTCTATACCCAACTTCCATGATTTTAGCACATGCACAATTCATCAGAGCTGGCTGATTCTAGAAGGATGATAACTTCTAAAGATAAAAGGCCAAGTGTTTGCATAAGATTCATACCCAGGTGCCTAAATCAGAAAATTAGAAGGGCAGGAGAGGAAGAAGAAGAGGGAGAGAAACATTAGGCAAGAATGGAAACTTAGCAATCAGAGGCACACTGTTCATATGTCTTTTCGTTTAACCTCTAGAAAGAAGAAAAAGCCTTTTTAAGTCTATCTAATTACTCAATCTAATTGGATCTATCAGTTTTTCTACTTGTGGACCTTCGATTGGTGATACCAACATCTGGCCCATGATGGCACTAAAGTTCCTGGGCATTTCTTCCTGCAATACCATTCTACAAAGAGTGGAGCACGCTTTATCAGAGTGTAGGTGAGCTTTGAAGAAGGTCAAGCACATGTAACGCCATTTTAAGAGTGACAATGGTAGACTGGACAGGGAAAATGTGGCACATATACACCATGGAGTACTACACAGCTATAAAAAACGATGAGTTCATGTCCTTTGTAGGGACTTGGATGAATCTGGAAACCATCATTCTCAGCAAACTGACACAAGAACAGAAAGCCAAACACTGCATGTTCTCACTCATAGGTGGTTGTTGAACAATGAGAACACATGGACTCAGGGAGAGGAGCATCACACACTGGGGGCAGTTGGTGGGGGTAGGGGAGAGACAGTGGGTGGTGGGGAGAGAGGGGAGGGTGGGAGGGATAACATGGGGAGAAATGCCAGATATAGTATGCACCTAAAGATAAATAAATAAATTTTAAAAAGAAAAAGAAATGTTCATTAAAAAAGTAAAAAAAAAAAAAAAAAGAGTGACAATATTAAGAACTATCTCTCCTCCACAAATATTGTAGAAATCAGAAAGCTGCTCAACATAACATTAGCTTCAGTTGATTTAAAGCACAATTACCTGATCAAGGATATCTGAAAACTGTCTAAGTTTGCTAAGTTCCACCAAATTCAGCCAAGTCATGTCCAGGATCCATTTTGATGGTTTTGGAGGACAGGTTTTAAGGTCTAATGAGGCACCACCTTTAAAATTAAACATAAAATTATCAGATTTTCCTTTCTTCAATGTGAAACAATCTACTTAGTAAAATTTTTTACAAACTATTTTAATTTCAATTATTTTACTACTTTGACATTTTTAAGCATAGAAATATAAATTATTGTGAAAACATGCAACATTCAATAAATCAATACATAATTTTAGAAAAACCCATTTAAATCATGAGTAATACAACTCTGGAACCAGGAAGATGCTGGATTCTGTCATAGTTTCGCCTACAAAAAGTCTGAGACAAGTCTTTTCATTTTTCTGGGTCTCTAATTCCTAATACATAAAATCAAACCTGTGTCATGATGTATGTGTGTAAAGCACACAAAACAGGATAGAGGACATGGCAGAGGGTCACTAACTGAGCAGCAACTGTCAATATTTAGAATTTCTCAATGTTAGCACAAACTAATGTTCAAGAGATAACTTATCTAGAAATGTTAGTAGTACTACATGTATCTGAAGGATTCTCTTTTATAAATCAGTGTATTACTTACATCCATCTTAAACACACCCCAAGGGTTCCCATGCTATGTCACTTATGTGGTTATACCATAAGCTAACCACAGCAAACATTTCCATTTGTTACTGGCCCTTATCTTTTTGCTGACAGTTTACCAAAGCTCATGTAACTCATATAACTGACAGCAATGTAAGATAAATGACACCTTAAAAAGGTTTTTGTTGCCCACTTCAGAAAAATTGAATATATGAGCAACCAAATTTTAAGAAAGAGTTAAGAAGACTTCTCTAGGATAAAATACACTGTTTAATAAGTAATATCTATTGAATAATATCAAGGAAGATATGCTCAACGCATTATTCTTTTTTTTTTTTTTGACAGAGTTTCACTCTTGTTGCCCAGGCTGGAGTGCAATGGTGAGATTTCAGCTCATCGCAATCCCCACCTCCTGGGTTCACGTGTTTCTCCTGCCTCAGCCGCCCAAGTAGCTAGGATTACAGGCATGAGCCACCACACCCAACTAATTTTGTAATTTTTGTAGAGACAGGGTTTCTCCATGTTGGTCAGGCTGGTCTCAAACTCCCCACCTCAGGTGATCCACCTGCCTCAGCCTCCCAAAGTGCTTGGATTATAGGTATGAGCCACTGCACCCAGCCTATGCATTATTCTTAAAAGGATAAAATCAATCCATTTGGCCACTGTAAAAATCCTTTTTCGAACAGAGTAGGTTATAAACAAACAACAATACTCAAGATATTTATTGAGCTAATCTCTATTTTATCCAAGCACCATGTACACCACTAAATTGTTACCTTTTGCCAAATCCATCTTAATGTATTTACAATGAGGTAAGTATGGCCTTGAAGCCAATTTGATGAAAATATTAGCTCATAAAATGAAAACAGATTGTTTTAATGCCAGGGAGCAAAGATCTGAAGACAATGAATTGTGTTGAACAAAATGATGCACCAATTTCCATGGCGACTGTCCATTTTCCAACAAACTGAAAAGAATAAGACACTCACCAGAGGGTTAGGGAAAGGCTATTCACAGAAAGGAAAGAATGTTCCTCACAGGCCAGAGTCTTATGCATTAAGTAGAGGGTAACTATGTCATGACTAACCTACCCGCTCCCAAAGTACACAATGAGGCACAAATAGTGATTGTGGTAACAAATAAATAGACCCTTGATGAATAAACAGCTGAGAAAGGAATAATTCAAAATAAATTGTCAAAATGATGAAGAATTGTGTGGTTCCCTTCTTTTCTCAAACTCTTGTTTTGAAAAGCAAAAAGTAAGTTTGGGTTTATTCTTTGTAAAAATGATACATGCTTATAATGAAAGTTTTATACAAGCTACGTCACACAATCCTAAATTGTCACAGCTAAGACAGACTTAGAGAATAGTCTAGGCTGAGTCTTTCCCATCTTAGAAATGACTAAAAGACCAGCATCAAAACACTGTTGAGGCCAAGAGCAGTGGCCCACATCTGTAATCCCAGAACTTTGGGAGGAAAAGCCAAGAGGATAGCTTAACCCAGAAGTTTGAGACCAGCCTGAGCAACATAAGGAGACCTCGTCTCTACAAAAAATTTAAGTTAGTTGGGTGTAGTGGCATGAGCTTGTAGTCCTAGCTATTCAGGAGGATTACATGAGCCCAGGAGTTTGAGGTTACAGTGAGCTGTGATTGCACCACTGCACTCTATCTTGGGTGACAGAGCAAGACCCTGTCTCTTTAAAAAAATATTTTTTTTTTAATGAAATTTGTTGTAGCTATTGGGCTCAATAGCTACTACAACAGAATATCATATGCTAGGTGGCACTCTGCTTATAAACAACCGAAATTTATTTATCACAGTTCTGGAGGATGGGAAGTCCAAGTTCAAGGCACCAGTGATTTGGTGTCTAGTGAGAGCTCACTTCTGGTTCATAGAAGACCCTATTTTTTTTTTTTTTTTTTTTTTTTTTTTTGAGGCAGAGTCTCCGTTTGTCGCCAGGCACCAGGCTGGAGTGCAGTGGTGTGATCTTGGCTCACTGCAACCTCTGCCTCCTGGGTTCAAGCAATTCTGCCTCAGTCTCCCGAGTAGCTGGGACTACAGGCGCGTGCCACCACGCCCAGCTGATTTTTATATTTTTAGTAGAGACAGGGTTTCACCATGTTGGCCAGGATGGTCTCGATCTCTTGACCTTGTGATCTGCCCACCTCAGCCTCTCAAAGCGCTGGGATTACAGGCATGAGCCACCGCGCCTGGCCAGAAGACCATATTCTTACTGCAATTCTCAGATGGTGGAAGGAGCTGGGGTCTCTCTTGAATCTTTTTTTTTTTTTTTTTTTTTGAGAGGGAGTCTTGCTCTGTTGCCCATGCTGGAGTGTATTAGTGCAAAATCGGTTCACTGCAGCCTCCATCTCCCAGGTTCAAGTTATTCTCCTGCCTCAGTCTCCCAATTATCTGGGATTACAGGCATGAGCTACCATATCCAGCTACTTTTTTTTTTTTTATTTTAGCAGAGATGGGTTTTCACCATGTTGGCAAGCCTAGTCTCAAACTCCTGACCTCAAGTGATCTGCCTGTCTCAGCCTCCTGAAATGCTGAGATTACAGGAGTGAGCCACCGTGCCTGCATGAGCCTCTTTTATAAGGGCATCAATCCCTTAGATCAGGCATCCCCAAACTTTTTACACAGTTCACTGTCCTTCAGACCGTTGGAGGGCCGCCACATACTGTGCTCCCCTCACTGACCACCAATGAAAGAGGTGCCCCTTCCTGAAGTGCGGTGGGGGGCCAGATAAATGGCCTCAGGGGACTGCATGCAGCCTGCAGGCCGTAGTTTGGGGACACCTGCCTTAGATGATGACTCTGCCCCTACAACCTAATCACCACCCAAAAAAAACCTTCCTTCTTATATGTTAACCTTAGGGTTTCGGTTTTCAACAACTGAACTTTAGTGGGATCTAAACATTCGCACCATAACACTATCTAAATAACATTTTAAATTATGTTAAATGATTTTAAAGTCCTTACAGAGAGAGTCTATATCACCAGGTAGCTCTCATCAACCTAACTATTGAAGGGCAGGATTATGTTGCAAATATAATCCTGCTCCAAAGTTTCCTCTGAAATCGTTTCATAAAGCAGTGTTAAAACAGCTGTTGAAACCCAAAGACCCATGACAACCAGTCCAAACCATCCAAGTATCAGACTAATTAAAATGACAAAAATGCCCAAGATAATATAATGATGCCCATCATTTGCTAAGCAAATCCTATTTATCAGAATTTACATAAACTATATAAACTCTCAATAATCCTACTATGCAGATTTTAGTATCCTTGTATTATAGACGACGAAACTGAGGCTTGAAAAAGGTAAATGACCTGCTCAAGATCACTCACAAGAAAGTGACAAAGCCAACACATACTCTAAATCTCATCTTCCTAACTCTAAATCTTATGCTTGCTATCATCATGCCAAACTGTGACATGCTTCACAGTATTTCAACAAGAGCTGGACACTCTGTTCAAAGTTATTTACAAGTGGAAATACATTTCATGTCTGAGTTGAGAATGCCAGGAGCAACTATCCATTGAAAAGCTCCAGAAACTGGGGACTAGAGTCACTGAGGCCAGAAATCAGTAACATATGAAGGCTTCACCAGAGAAGGTAACTCTTACATCTACACATCTTTCTCTCCAGACACTCATCTGTCAATTATTCTGATTTAGGAAATTTGGAAAATACGGTTCAAATATAGCTAAAGAGTAAGTGTTTAATGGTTAGAGACAATTAAAGACAGAGAGAGACTGTCCATAAGTTAACCATTTCTAAGTTCAAATTAAAACAGATGGGTCTTTGTTGCTACTATAAGATATATAAATACACACACACACACACACACACACACACACACGAATATGTGTATGAATATGAAAATATATTTGCATATGTATGACTATGGACCTATACCCCCTACCAGGGCACAGGATGTGCATATATCCACATTACTTCCCTACTGCTCCCCTAGGGGTCATCTGCAAGTTCCCCTACAAATCTGCTCTCCGTGTTAAGCATGAAAATCCTCTGCTAGATAAAATTATGTTTTATCTTTAAAGATTTGGTTTAGAAACACATACTAGATAAATCTATTTAGTCCCTCGCATCATTTTCATAGTGTTATGGGATGAATATTATGTCTTCCCAAAACCCCTATGTTGAAACTCTGTATCTCAATTCTGAAGGTCCTGGGAAATAAGCCACTGGAACATAATTTTGATTAGATGAGGTCATGAAGGCAGAGCCCTTAGGAATGGGATTAGTGCCCTTATAATAGTCACTAGAGAGTTAGCTTCCTCTTCTCTGCCCCACAGAATGTGAGGATGCAATAAGAAGACAAGTTGTCTACAAGCCAGAAGAGGCTCCTCACTAGAACCCACTGTGCTGCACCCTGATCTGGGACTTGCAACTTCTAGAACTGTGAAAAATAAATGTCTGTTGTTTATAAGCCACCTAGTCTATAGTAACTTCTTACAGCAGTGAGAACTAAGACACACCGTTACTCTAAATATTTTTTTTCAAGACATGTAAGAATGTGATAGTGTATTTATGTTTTCCAGCCTTCCACTGACTGTTTCATTCAAATGGCCCAGGCGACCTGGCTGTGAGCAATACTTCAGCAGATGCAGAACCAGTCATGCACGGGATGGGCTGCACAGCATGTTCACCCACTTCACTCATCACCGGGTCATTTTGTTTTATTTACATCACACCAGCCTCACTCCACCAGAGGCCCTAATGCCATCCTTTCTGCTTCAACCCTTTTCCCTTAAATGTCTCCATGGCCAGCACTGCCTGCTCTGTCAGGTCTTTGCCTATGTACCAATCTCTTAGACATGCCACCCCATTAAATGTCCCATTGAATACCCTACTTAAACCTTGAAGCTTCTCCCACCTCAGTCACATACCCTGTAACTTCCCACCCCTCTCATCCTGCTCTGTTTTCCTTAGGACTTACTATCTTCCCACTCATTATAAAGTTCCTTTTTTTATTTTTTATTTTTTTGGGGATAGAGTCTCACTCTGTCACCCAGGCTGGAGTGCAGTGACACATTCTTGGCTGTCTGCAACCTCTGCCTCCTGGGTTCAAGTGATTCTCCTGCCTCAGCCTCCTGAGTAGCTGGGACTACAGGCACATGACACCACACCCAGCTAATTTTTTGGTTTTTTGTGTTTTTTTTTTTAAGTAGAGACAGGTTTCACCATATTGGCCAGGCTGGTCTCAAACTCCTTTCCTCACCTCATCATCCACCCGCCTCGACCTCCCAAAGTGCTGGGATTACAGGCATGAGCCACCACACCAGGCCACCCTCCCTAAATCTATATATGCTTTTCAAGGGCTTTTGTTTACTGACATGTCCCAATACCTATTCCATGCCCAGGTATACAGTAGGTCCTCAATATATAGTTATCAATCAAGAAAAGAACAAATAAAATATCTCACTCAAATGCAAATTTACATAATGCAAGGAAATTGTTGTAACCAAAAAATGTTCTACTAAGGGCTTTCACAGTAACTTCTCCATCTGCACCTGTGTGCTATTGTCTCTACTGTGACATTGACCTTTAATAAGAGTGAGAAACTCTTCATGCTTGACCCGATCCCTCTGGATGTCGATCTTTAGGGTAAGCAACAAGGTGAACAGGAACTTGTGCTCCTCATACAGCCCTCGGGCAGCATACTTATAAACCTCATAGGTCATGTGCTCAATGACATTAGCAATCCTCTTGCTTGTAATTGGGTTCTTGACGGACCTGGTGAAGAGAACATTTAAATCAGGCTTATCCCACTGCCCTTTTCAATTCTCTGTAAAAACAATTGTCTTTAATGGAAAATAAGTAACCTTGGAGGAAGAATTCTTATTTTTACACAAGAGTAAGCCTCCTAAATCTAAAATAACAAGCATTCTCTCAACATGAAATAACATAACAGAATCCCAAATGCTGTCTAAATCAATTCTACCTGTAGGGCATGATCACTCACAACAATATCTAGGAATTTTCTTGTTTAACAGAAATACATGAAGCCAAAGAAATCAAATCAATGGATAAATAGTTGGTAGAGCTTTCTCTAGGCGTAAAATGACAAACGAGACAAATCAGAATGATTTGTTAGCACACTGGTAATTACACCAATCTGAGATTTAAAAAAGAAAACAACTCTTACTAAGAAAGCAGAAGGAAGTTATAAATGTAATGTCATCATTTTAGTCCACAGATATAGAATTCAGCTTGGCTTCCCTAGTACAGACGTACCTGGCTAAGGAAAGGTCAAATAAGCCCAGAAACTGGCGGAGTGAAGTCTGATACATCTCATTAACCAAGCGCATCTCGGTAATGAGGAAGTAGAGGATGCTGCCCCGTGTAGCCACTGGAAGACAAAGAGCAAGGTTGCATGTGCTACGAGAGAGGAAAATAAATGACCCGTGCAAAGGGATCAGCCTGAACTCTAAATGAAAACGGCAACTTTTATTTTTATATCTTATCAGTGGCTGCCTACCAGATATGGGATACAATGCAATACACATTTGTTAACATATTTAGTTCTTATTTACAACAGTTTGTAAGTAATTGCCTATTTGTATTTATTAAATGGTACTTCTCATTTTAGAATCTCTAGACCCCTGGTAAATATATTTTACTATTTTTACTATGGGTAGAAAAGACAATCAAAAGAATTTCAAAAGTTCTGTGTTTAATACCCAGCAAGTGAGGTAGCCATGAGGGACCTCATCGTCAAGTTCTGGGGAGAAGCATGCCTGACCTGGGCTTCCAGTCTGCAAAATAAGCTGTTACAAAGATGACGCTTCTGCCTCTCTATAAATAAATGACACTTTGATTATTTTTTAGGAGGAATAATAAAATACTAAAAGATAGCCAACTGAATTATTTAGCAGGTTTCTCTTGTACAAGGCCAATTTGCAAATTGGTGGCTGAGGATAAAAATCTCCCATGAGACTACAGAACTACCTTCCCAATACAAAGACTATACACAAAATACCAGCATCGTGTCACCAAACAATAAACAACTGGTGCACTAATTCTTCAGATTTCACTCATTTGTAGTCATCAGACTTTTTAAAATTCTCCTTCTTTACTTACTAACATCAAAATAAGTTCATGAGAACCTTAAAGGATTTACCAACAAACGTGAATGACAAGTACCTAGAAAATTTATGCCATTATGAAATGTTTTGACCACCATTTTACTGAATATTTCCCAACAGCAATTCCACAAAACACCTCTACTTTGCATAATCATTTGGATAACTCCCTCACATCCTTCCATTTCTCTAATTCTCATTTCTCTCATTTCATTTTCCTGTGACATTTGCCTTTCATTGCCAAACTCACCAGGTCTGTATTCCTCCCGGGCTGAGTTAATTTGAACTTCTGTCTCAGCAGAAATTTCTAGTTTCTGTGTTACCTCCTCGGCTGTCCTTTTTGTGTTGCTCAGCACAACAATAAGACTCTCATCTTCTACCAGGGACCCCTGGGTACTTGTGAGGCGGTAAAGCAAGTTATCTTCCAGTTCCTTCATCTTTCTTTTGTTTGTGGTTACATCTTCCATCAGATGAGTTCTTTCTTTCTCCAATTCCTGTTAATTTGCATAAATATATTTTCTATTTCAATTAACAACTCTTGTTGAGTATTCCTTAAGATGTTAACCTGCATGGCTGCTTTCAAGCTCCTGTATTGTATTTATCATACTCGACTGCAGGAAATAGGGACATCAAAAAAAGGAGAAGGGCCAGGCACAGGGGCTCATGCCTGTCATCGCAGCACTTTGGGAGGCAGAGGCAGGTGGATCATTTGAGGTCAAAAATTCGAGACCCAGCCTGGCCAACATGGTGAAATGCCATCTCTACTAAAATACAAAAAAATTAGCTGGACATGGTGGTGCATATCTGTAGTCTCAGCACTTTGGGAGGCTGAGGCAGATGGATCATTTGAGGTCAGGAGTTTGAGACCAACCTGGCCAACATGGTGAAACCCTACCTCTATTAAAATACAAAAAAAATTAGCTGGGCATGGTGGTGCATGCCTGTAGTACCAGCTGCTCGGGAAGCTGAGGCAAGAGAATCCCTTGAACCAGGGAGGCAGAAGTTGCAGTAAGCCAGGATCATGCCATTGCAGTCCAGCCTGGATGACAGAGTGAGACTCCGTCTAAAATAAAATTAAGAAATAAAATAAAATGTTGAAAAAAAGAGGAGGAGAAGTAACAGAGGAAGGAAGAATAGGTGCCAAGCAACATGAAACCTACTAAAAACACTACCAGCATCCTTTTAATCGGCCAGTTATTTTCTAAACTCAAATCAGTTTCAAGTGATTGTTGTGGTTATATTTAATATTATACATATAATCTTCTTTTGAAGGGGAAATATATTTGAAGACAAAGATATATATATCTCTGATTAAATAGATTTACTTCTCTCTACTTGCTTGAGAGAGTTCCGTTATTGTTTAAATGTGGTTATTTCAAACTTGCTAATTGAAATAGTATCCAAGTCTGTGAAAAGCTACTTTCTGAAATCTCAGGCAAGCAACATAAGCTGCAACCACAAGCATGTTTAAACTGAAAAGTCTTCTCGGTCTGCTGTTCTCTCCAAGAGCAGGGAAGTTCTGCATCTTTTCTGAGGGAGCTTTGTAGACAGTCGAAAGAGTGAAGCCTTGAAGAGTATTCTCCTTATTGTCCATTTCTTCCTCTTGGCAGCTTGGAGAGGGAGAGACAGAGGAAGAGAAGGGAGGAAAAGATGGAGCTGGTGGCAAGGATGGAAGAAGGAGAAATAACGCCTGACACTGAGCAAGCCACAGGAAGAGGAAACCCAAAGGCAGTGGGACAAAAGAGAAAATATGCTTCTGGAACCAAGTCAAATTGTACTAGATATCAACTTGCTTTATGAGAGACCCTATCTGTGAAGCTAAAGAAAAGAATCAAAATGGAAAGAACAATGAATAAATGATATTTACAAATTAAAAATGAAATTTATGTATTAGAGAGTTTATTTGAAAAGCCTCCTGGATTTAGAGCCCATTGACAATTTACCTATGTTTAACTGCATTTACAATGTACAATTCATTATAAGCAACATATGGAGAAACTAGGGTTAAATGCAGGTGACAAACAGCAAAATCACAGGAAAGCAAATATGGTACCAAGCTCTAATCTAATCTCTAGACCAGCTTCAGAAACGTACATTCTCAACTGGGTAGTCTGGATATGACTCAGTAGATGATATGGTTTGGTTCTGTGTCCCCACTCAAATCTCACCTTGAACTCTAATCCCCATAATCCCCATGTTTCAAGGCTGGGACCAGGTCGAGGCAATTGGGTCATGGGGGCAGTTCCCCATGCTGTTCTCATAACAGTGACAGTTCTCACAAGATCTTGCGGTTTCTAACTGACATTTCCCCTGCTTGCACCCACGCTGTCCTTCCACCCCGTGAAGAAGGTACCTGCTTCTCCTTTGCCTTCTGCCATGATTGTAAGTTTCCTGAGGCCTCCCCAGCAGTACAGAACTGTGAGTCAATAAAACCTCTTTCCTTTATAAACTACACAGTCTCAGATATTTCTTCACAGTAGTGAGAGAACAGACTAATACAGTAGGTTTTGTAGATTCTACTCCCTATTGAGAGAGCCAGAAATCTAAAGTAATGCAGTGATGAATCATAAGAAACCATATAAAACATAATGGACTGCCCACTAATTAATTACACAATCTATCTTTGTTATGATCCCGTATGTATACAAACATTGAGGGAAAGGAGAGGCCAGACCTAGCCCCAACCGTCATTGTTAACCATTACACAAGTACCTCCCTTTAGTGGTTCTCACAATTATTCATTTTTAGTACTTAGTTTATGCTTATGGGAAACTTATTCACATACTACTCCAGAAATTACATCTTTTTTAAACACTATTGCTATGCTGGTAACTCCCAAGTTTGTATCTCAGCTTCAGATCATACCTCCTTTCAGTGTCTCCACTTGGACATCTAAGAGATGTCTCCTACTTAGCACCATCAGCAAAACTAAATGCCTGATCCTCCCTTCAAACCTGCTCAACCTCAGCCTTCCATAGTCCAGCAAATGGCAACATTATTCTTCCAAAGGCTCCGGCCAAAACTGTTGCACCCTGCTTGGTCACTTTCTTTTTCTCAAATTCAACAACAAATTCATTGGCAAATCCTCTCTTCTCCACTTCAAACTTAGATTCAGAATCTAATCATTTCTCACTCCTTCCCCTCACAGCACCCTGGTTTAAACTATCATCACCTCTCCCCTAAATTAGGAGATCGAAATAGGTCTCCCTATCCCCAGCTTTACCCCCCAGTCTACGCCCAGCCCAGCAGTCAAAATGACACTACTAAAACATACTTTCTCTCTCAAAACCTTCCAATGGCCAATCTTTCCACTCAGAATGAAAGGTAAAGACTTACCAAAGCCTATAAGCTCTCCCACGCTGCCCCCTCCTTCATTACTGCTGGGACCTCATTTCCTACTTTTCTCCCCTTTTTATTTTGTCGCAACCACATTTGCTATTTCCTGCATCAGTGTTTTTCAAACTTCAGTGCATTAGAATCATCTGCAAGGCTTGTGCTGTAGGCCTGGAACAGCATCTGGGAATTTGCACTTCTAATCCCATGCGATGTGATGCTGATATTCCAAGAAACATACTTTGAGACTCACTGTCTTAAACACACAAAGAACTCTCTTGCCTCAGGGCCTCTGCATTGGCTGCTGCTCTGTCACTTCTGTTCTTCTTCCAAATAACTCACTCTCTTCCTCAAATGTTACATTCTCAGTGAGGCCCACTGTCATCACCCTCTTTAAAATGCTAGCCCACCTGACTCCCCAGCTCTCCCGCTCACCAATGTCTGTACTTCGTATGGCATTTACCATCTTCTAACATAATACATAACTTCTTTATATATTATGCTCCAGGGATAGTTTGGGTTTTTAGTCTATTTTGTTCATTGATAAATTCCCCAATTATTGAAATAAAGCCTGGTACGTAGTAGGCACTCAATTATAGTGCAGATTGAACAATTACATTTGCATCTGTTTTCAAATTGATAAATTGAAGCACACAGTGAACTGGAGAATCTAGTCTTTGTGCCAGAAATACAGATGTGGAAATGCTCTCTCTGAAAACTATGATGTTAAAAAAAAAAATGACGTGTAGACAAAATTGCATGAAGGCCAACAGCAAAGACTACTGGCCACAGCTTCCTGTTTCAGCCAGTTAATCACCATTGATTGAATGGGTATAGGGGGTAGAACCCCACCAGACTCTCAACTCGCCCTCAGAGCACAGTGAATCAGGTCTGGGGACATTCTAGGAAAGGAAGAATTCCCTCTTTAAGCCAAACAAAAGTTCAGAATTCATCTCAATTCTTATTCTCTAAGATGTAGCAACTTAAGCAAAAATCGCTCTTATCAGCTTTGTTTCCCTCTGTTATCTGGTTACATATGAAAGCTCCCTTAGTGGTTATTTCAATTCATTGATTCACTAGATGAGAATTTCAAATTTCAGAAAATGTAGAAATTAGTACAAACAAGTGGCACTTAATTGCTGCTATAAAATTCATTTCCATAAGCAGTTATAATAAAAGCCCTCTCGCATTATGGTTATACTTGGAAATAAAAGTGATAATGAAAATTCAAACAATTTTTATTGCCATATTTATGTTTCACACACTATCACTATCATTTCTGAGCTCCTAAAGGTGAGCATTTAAAGGTCTTCACCTGAAGACAGCTAAGGGAAGAAATGTAAAGCGGTAGAAAGAGTGATGGTTTTGACATCAGGGAGACATACATTTGAATCATAGCTCTAAAAACCCATCTGCTACATGACATTTGCCATGTTTTAAAATTCTGCAAGCCTCAATATTTTCATCCACAAAATGTATGTAGAAACCGCTCATAGGATGATGGTGAGGATATGACCAGTAATGCAGTTAAGATAGTGACTGGATTATGGTAACTGTTCAAAATGTCTCTTCCCTTCCATCTTCTCCCTTGATTCATTTCTGGCCAAATTTTCAGAAGCATGATAATGCTTATTACAAAAATAAGTAGTCTGAATAATCAAGTTGAAATGTGTCACAAAGTAAATGATAAATGATACTTTTGATTTTCACATATCATCATAAAATTATATAATAAAGAAGCTGAAAAGGGATAAGAAAGGAGAACTTAAGTGGCTAAGGATAAATGCTTTCGTGTCAACTGGGAATGAGAACAAGTACTATCAAATTCAAAAGCAGCGCCAAGTCTTATCAACCCTTCCTACACAAAAACCTTTATCTTTGCCCATTTTTTCAACCACATAGCCACTGCCCTACTTGAGAATTTACTTGTCATTCATCGACTACTCTACCAAAACTGGTCTTCCTGATGACCTTTTCTGCTCATAGTCACTTAGGAGATCTCCTTTTCCTACTTTGAAAGGTCCAAAATTCTCAATATAGTTGGCAAAACCTGTCACAGCCTACATTCCTAATCTTATTTCTACTTGACAACTATGGAATTGAGGTTAAAATCGGACCTCCATGTTGCTTATGAAGCAAATATTAATAACATAAACACTGTTAGTAATGATGTATACAATGAGTGGCAAATAATTCCATTTCTGATAAAAAGAAATAGTAACTAAAAAGACTGGACATTATTGAGGTGGCTGTGGTCAATTTAATATCATTGTTAACAATTAAGGTAATTGCCTATATTCCCAAAGGATTAAAATAAAACTAAGAAGCACATTTCTCCAAAGTTTGAAACTGATGAAAATAAAATAAACTAAGTAAATAGTATAATTTAAAGTAACTATTTGGAATCCCAAAAGCAATCTGTATATTAACTAGAAGCAAGTAGCCAAATACTTGGGGACTAGAAAATTATTGGCAAAAGAAAGGTTATCTGAGAAAAAAATAGAACAATTGTTGCTTGCTTTTCATTCAAAATTAAAAGATTGGAAACCTTCTTAGGGATATGGTGATTGGCATATTTTCATTTACATGGCTGATTTAAACATATTTGTATTAAATTACTATCATTCCACCAATTCGTAAGAAGATAAGACTTTTTCAGATTAACATGATAGGGTAAAATTAATCAAAATAATTTTATTGATAAGTCTTTTTCCCACCAAAGGGATTATCTCTCAGCAGGCAGATAGATAAGATAGATAGATAAAAAAGAAAGATTTCTGCTAAGTAGTCTATATAAATTCTAAAGCTACAATGTAAAATTCTTATATAAACTGATATGCTTATTTTTTGAAACATATTCCATAGGGAATTTTAAAAATACAAAATAGATCAAAGTTTAAAAATAAGACCTGACACTATAAAACTATTAGAAGAAAACATAAAGGAAATGCTTCAGGACATTGGTCTGGGAAAAGATTCTATGAATAAAACCCCAAAAGCACAGGCAACAAAATCCAAAATAAACAAATGGGGCTATATCAAAAAGCGTCTGAACAACAGAGGAAACAATCAACAGAGTGAAAAGATAACTACAAAATGGAAGCAAATAGTTACAAACTATTTATCCAGAAGGGGATTAATATCTGGAACATACAAGGAACTCAAACATCTCAAAAGAAAAAAATTTTTTTGATTAAAAAATAGGTAAATTATCTGAACAAATATGTTCCAAAAGAAGACAAAAATGCCCAAATAATGTATGAAAAAATTCTCAACATTACTAATCATCAGGGAGATGCAAATTAAAACCACAATGACATATCATCTCACCCGGCTGGGCTGGTTACTATCAAAAAGTCAAAAAATAACAAATGCTGTGAGGATGAAGAGGAAAGGGAACTGTTAAACACTGTGGGTGGGAATGTAAACTAATACAACCACTATGAAGAACAGTATGGAAGTTCCTCAAAAAACTACACACACGGATACACACTTTGAAACAAATAGAACTACCATATGATACATCAATCCCACTACTGGGCATTTACTCAAAGGAAAGGAAATCAGTATATCAGAGACATGTGTGCACCCCCATGTTTACTATAGTACTATTCACAATTGACAAGATATGAAATTAACCTAGGTGCCTAACAACAGATGAATGGATGAAGAAAACGTGGTATACATACACAATGGAATACTATTCAGCAATAAAAAAAGAATAAAATTCTGTCATTCACAGAACCATGGATGGAACTGGAGGTCATTATATTAAGCAAAATAAGCTAGGATGAGAATGTCAAACACTACATATCCTCACTCATATGCATAAGCTAAAAAAAAAATGTTGATCTCATAGAAGTGAAAAGTAGAACAGAGGATATTAGAGGCTGGAAAGTGTAGGGCGAGGGGTGAGTGAGGGAGAGATTTGTTAAGATACAAAATTACATCTAGATAGGATGAATTATTTATAGTGTTTTATAGCATTGTAAGATGACTGTACTTAACAATAATATATTATATAATTTCAAATAGTTCAGATGAGAATATTGCATGTTCCCAACATAGAGAAATGATAAATGCTTGAGATGACAGATATGCTAATTATCCCAATCTGATCACTATACATTATAATTTGGAAACGTCATTATGTACCCCATAAACATGTATAATTACTATTTGTTAATCAAAAATAAAATAAAAATTTACTTGTATAGGGTGATTTGATAAAATTTCATGTACATAGCATTTGTTAATTAAATGATTTTTTAAGTAGCTTAACAAAAAAGCAAATGAAAACTAATCTTTATACATAAACTGCATTTATATCCAAATTTTTGAAATCAGTAAAAGAAAAATGGCAGCCAGAGTTTTCATTTTTAAAGGTATCATTCAAGCTCCATTACTAAATATTATTTCTTTTTTGTACTTTTTTGTGAGTAATTAAAATAGAAAGATTAAACAAGAGAACTCAGAAAAAGATTTCTTTTTCCTCCACCACCAGTGAGCTGGTGTTAATGATGTCTGTTTAACGTCCTTCTTAAATTACTTCCCACGTCAATTTCACCAAGTTCAGGCACTTGCACCTCAAAAGGAAATCACATACCTGGTTGCTCATCCAGAATTCTGAACAATGGTGATCCCTGGGGCCTTGTATTGTGTGACCAGTAGGAGCTGTTGATCAAAACTGGCATTTTTCTCGCAATAGAACATAGATTTTTTTTAAGTTTCTATCTTATTTCCTATTATCAAAGTGAGAGTGAGCCTAAGAGATTTGGTCTCTATAAAGGAAAGTGGTTGGGGGCCTACTGGTTTTAAAATGGTCTAGATACATCACCTTCTGGTAATAACAGCAGAATGTCCAAATCTACTCACAGGTACATCAGATAAACAACTGGATATTGCCTTGATTTGAATATGAACAGCACATGCATTTAAAATGACTGTCTTGAAGCACACAGAAAATACAAACTCTGTTTAAAAATCATGCTTTGTTTATTTCATATACTCCAAGGTTTCCATGTGTTTCTGAAGCAAACAAACCTGAAGGTCTAGCAGGTGAGTAACTAAGCATTCATGACAGATAATGAGTGATAATAAGGTCCCCCACTGCCCCTGTATCCCCAGGACATAGAACAGCTGATGAATTTTTGGAGTCAAAGATTTGTCTTTTCCTTGCATGATCAATCATGGTTCAGAGCCTCCTTTCACAAGAAGAATCAACAAACCTATGAAGTCATGACTGATCCCCATTGAAGAGACTCAGCCTTTGTTTCAGCTCCACATTTCTCAGATGGTTTCCGACATCAACTTCCTGTTGTGTGGCATATCCTAACCCTTCCTATGTGTAATCCTACTAGCATCAACAGCCCTCCTTAAATCAATATTTCAAATTGGTATTTTATATTCATAATCACCCAAGAAGTGATTATAGTCAAGTCACTTGAGTGACTGCATTGTCACTGAAGCCAAAGGAATAATTTGGACTTTAAAACACTGATATATATCTGTGCTCATAAGGCACAGACATAAGGCTCTTTTCAATTGAGTAACTAGACTGTAGGAAATGACCCAAAAGCACCAGGCATCAACTCAGACCCATTTGTACCACCCAGATTGAGAAGATCCAGCAATGACAGCACATTGAGGAATATGCTGGGAAGTGAAGAAGCTGCAAGAGTAAAAGCCTCTTTGAATAAGCATGCTACTGAAAATCCATCAAAATTAAGTCCAGCAGCTCGCTTCTTCTATCACAAGACCTCACTTTGGGAACAAAATAAATAAAGGTTAGGTGCTATAATGTGGTTCGCATTATAAAAGAAAATGAGTGTCTGTTATTATGAAAAAAAAATGAATGTCACATTCTTCTGGCTAATCATTTTGGAACAGATTCTGATAATGAGATGATATTAAAGGAGTAATTTTCTCAAGGCACTCAGTTTTCCTGAGAAGTAAGAGAAAGCCTGGTCCTGCATCCATACTGGCTTTTCAAGGCTACTCCAAGTATTTTCAAATGAGCTTAACAAGCTCCTTATTTCATCTTCAACCTCTGCTACAACAATTAAGGCTCAGTGATGGGTTTATTTTTGTTTTTGTTGTTGCTATTGCTGTTGCTGTGTTTCACTGCACTCCCAGTCTGTCAGGTCAAATTATTTGTTCCAAGGAGCCTGCATTCATCTCCGTTGAATATAAGAAAACCAAGGACAAGAATATTATTCAAACTGCCATCAGGGCCCCTTCTCTCCATGAAGCCAAGGCTGCAGGTGGAAGGAGAGTCTCAAATACCAGTGACGGAGGTGCCCCAAAAGACCCTCAGGAACTCCCACTTGCTCAAGGTCACATGCTTGAGCATTAAGTTATCCCATAAAACAGAAGGAAAGAAGGCAGACATGGAGTGACATTTCACCAGCATTGTTAAGTCAGTAGCCTTCAGAAGTTACAGGGTGAAACTCAGGTGTCACAAACTTCTGTCTTCTTACATCAGACCCGGTCAGGACATACTGTAGAGCTCTCTTAGATCACAAATGAGAACTAACAATGTTGTTTGTTGTGAGTACAAAGTTTTAACTTTGTATTCTAAAGGCATAATAAGAATCCCAGTCCTGACTGAAGTAATTATATGACAATGCTAAATTTCCTCAACCACCTCTATTGAGATTTAACTCAGGACTCAAAAGCTAAGCAAGTACATATTTTGAAGGCTGTCATGACCACAGTGGCAACTCAGGGGCAGGAATCAGAATCAGAATCTGCCTTTCTGAGATCACCCAACCATGTGAATTTATGAAGCTGGATTAAATGTTCCTAATGCAACTCCTAACTTTATGACTCTGTGCTTCACATGCTATAAATTAAAAAGAATGTTCAGAAAAAGAGGAAGGGAGAGAGAAGAGGAGAAGTGGGGAAGAAAGAGACGTGTGGTAGGGCTCAGAAGGGCAAGCACCATCCAACACACAGAAAAGGTACAGAAAAGGGGAAGGACAGACCCAAAAACTATGCTGACTATATTAAAGTAAATAAATCTTCAGGTCGGCAAAGAAGGTGCCATCAAGTTAACTCAACTCTTCGTTATGATTGAACCCAGGAGCACATCAACAGCAACCTTAAGAGAGAGTGCAGTTTTACCATAACCGTTCCATTAAAATCTTCCACATTTCTTTGCTGAAGCCTCACATACTCCCTGGAGGAAATGCTCACTCAAAAGAAGGAAGTTTACAAATGCGTGGCCATTTTTCACTGAGCATTAAGTTATCCCATAAAACAGAAGGAAAGAAGGCAGACATGGAGTGACATTTCACTAGCATTGTTAAGTCAGTAGCCTTCAGAAGTTACAGAGTGAAACTCAGGTGTCACACACTTCTGTCTTCTCACATCAGACCCGGTCAGGACATACTGTAGAGCTCTCTTAGGCCACAAATGAGAACTAACAATGTTGTTTGTTATGAGTACAAAGTTTTAACTTTGTATTCTAAAGGCATAATAATAAATCAAATGAAAGAAAAACCTAGACATGTACTAGAAAATTAGAAGTCAACAGGTGAGTAGAATTCATAATAAAACACACTTTTCAGAAAAATAAAGCAATTTAGGACCAAAACAATGATGCTGAAGATGAGACTGATTCCTTCTAGTTTCATCATCAGTCTGTATAAAGGCAATTGATGACATATATAACTTATGAGACATATGTGAAACATATGGGTAGATGATTGGTTAATAATTTCCTTTAGGAAAAAAAGAAGACACTTGGAGATTAATGGGAAAAAAACACAGGGAATAAAAGGAGAAAAACAGTTCTATTACAACTGCTATTATCTTATTTTTGCCAATGAAATATGACATAAAGCAAGACAGAAGGGAAAGGAGCCACACTTTACTCACCTGCTTCTCTGTGAGAATGACCCTCCCCAGTAACTGATCTTCTAGACCTTTCATGGTGACAGTGAAGTCAATGATGGACGTACGAGCACTTATCTCAGGGGTGTAGGCTGGGTTAGGCAGTTTGGTGGTAATGTAGAGTCTAAAGCCATCCATCACATCTACTTCCTTGTCACCAATTTTCACCTTTTTTATAAAACAAAATTTAAGTAATAAAATAGAGATATACCTTACTGTGTCTTTTTTGTATCAGATCAAGTATTGTTTTAAACAATTACGTAATTTGAGATCATTCGTATACTAAAAAAGAAATGGTCATGAGGCATCTGCACAGCTTCAGACAAGTAGGATGAAAGGAAGGAAACAGAACGATGGAAGGAAGAAACATATATATATACACATATATATAATTGACTGAATATAGAATTTAACACCAAAATTGCTGTGGACACATTGCAGGAGATAGATGGATCTTTTACCCAATATTTAGTTCAGAGGCTGAGACTGATGATGCCACACATGTAGCAAAAGAGGATAAAAAGGCTTATTACTCACATAGATTTTGGGAGAGGTCAGAGTAAGTTCCCAAGCAGGTCCCAAAAACCAGCTTGAGAGAGCAGAGAGGCACAGCTATTCTAGGGCTTTATGGTATTTTGTGGGTAGAGCTGGGGTGAGGGATCCCATACATAGATGTGGACAGGGGATTGCATTGTGTGAATTATCAACCTGTGCCCAAGGAGGGGGCACCCAGGTTTTATCAGCTTGCCCAGATGTGGGTGGGACAGAAGGGGAAAGGGGCATGGAGAAGCTTCAAAGCTGTAAGCATCAAGACACAGTCAGACCTCTTTCACATTACAAAAGTGAAATCGATATTCCTAAAAGGATATTTTAATCCAAAGTCAAGAAGCATAGAAGAGAAAAACAAACCTTTCCCACTGACTCAAATTTAAGCTGTTGCCAACTGAGAGGATCCTATCAGTGTCACATTGCCTTGGCCTCATGGAAGTATTCTGCACGTTGTTATTCACAGGTTTAACCTACCTTAAAGGTGGACCCAGTTTTAATGAAGTTTCTTTCCAAAATATTATCAAGTGCTGGATCTAGTTCCTCTCCAACATCTTCGATAAGCAAGGGCCTTCCAAGAGAAAGGCTGTCCTCCAGGTGGTTTCTAAAGTATTTGTGATTTAAAGATGTGATCTAGGAACAGGATCACAAGGTTGCTATTGACAGACATTAACATGAAACAACGCACAGGGATAACTGTTTTCAAATGAAGCTAAAGCATTCTACTGCATGAGGCAAATAAAATTGAGCATCCAAAATGTTCCAAAACACAAAACTTTCTGAGAGTCCACATGAGCCACAGTGGAAAATTCCACACCTGATCCCTATGCTTTCTGATGGCTGAATGTATACAAACTTTGTTTCATGCATAAAATTATTTTAAATGTTACATAAAATTACCTTCACATATATGAATAAGGTGTACATGAAACATAAATGAATTTCATGTTCTGAAGTGGGTTCCATCCTCATGTTATCTCATTACGTATATGCAAATATTCCAAAATCTAAAAAAAATCTAAAATCTGACACACTTCTAATCCCAAGTATTTAGTTTGATAAAGGGCTTTCAACTTGTACAGAAGTTTTTAGAGATCCTCGACTTGGAAATGCATACTTGGTGAAAGTGTAAAGAAGCTTAAACTGTTTCCATTGCTTTTTAGCAAACCATCGCTTGGTTTTATTGGGAAGTATGTAATGGCCTTGTGTGGAAATGTTTTTTCTTCACCACTACCACTTTTGTGACAAATAATAATGTAATAATTAGGAAGTATTCACCCAAAGTGCTGCACAATTTGTGTGATACAGCTCTGCCATTCTCTGATTATCAAAGAGAGCCCTGGACCTTGACGTAATAGTCTGAAACCATTGAAAGATGGCATTGGTAGAGATCAACACAAATGCAAATAATGAAAGTTTTAGAAAAGATCTTTATATTAGATTGAAGCTTGCATTTGCTACTGCTCTACCTACGATTACAAAAACATCTCAGCCGGGCATGGTGGCTCACGCCTATAATCCCAGCACTTTGGGAGGCCGAGGCAGGCAGATCTCAAGGTCAGGAGATTGAGACCATCCTGGCTAACACAGTGAAACCCTGTCTCTACTAAAAATGCAAAAAATTAGCTGGGTGTGGTGGCACACACCTGTAGTTGCAGCTACTCAGGAGTCTGAGGCAGGATAATCAATTGAACCTGGGAAGGCAGAGGTTGCAGTGAGCTGAGATTGTGCCACTGCACTCCAGCCTGGGCAAGAGTGAGACTCCATTAAAAAAAAAAAAATCTAACGTTTTCAAATACTTCTCTACTCTTGTTGGTTTGAGGCAATAAAACTTAACCAGTAATATAAACATAGTCAAACACAAATTACCTGGAGTTCATTTCGGCTTTCTTTATTTTTAATCCAGATCTTGCCTTGGGTCTGTGGATCAATTAACAAAGGGTAGCGAGATGCCTTGGTGACAATAATCCCATTTTGAATGGACAGGTCATCATTTGGCAGACCTTGGAGGTTCCACTCACTAATAGTAGGAGCATCAATCAACATCTCATTGAGATTTAGGTTCTTTCCAAACGGAATTTTCCGGGCTTTCATTTCCTTCTGCCAGTCATTTAACAGAATATCACGAAACTCTTGGTTAAATGGACCAGAATAAGACAGAAAAGCTGTAGCTAATAGAACATCCCCTAAAACAGAAAACAAACACCACTGAAATACTTTAGATTCATCCTTGTAATAGTACAGCATATTAAAAATGAAAAAAATTAAAAAGACAATAATTCTTTCAAACTAAATTCCACAAATCAAACTGGAAACACATGTGGTTGTGCCGGTGAATAAGCAGTAGTCTGGTTTATTGGTCAATAAGGTCCAAGTGACCTACCAAGTGATATCAGCTAGCAGTCAAACACTGGATTATTTTTGCTCACATTAGAAGTGAGAAAATGACCTCTAAGTTTAAGAGAATCAAAACCTCATAAGACAGAGCCTTCATTAAATGTGACCTTGATCAATATGCCCATGCACTCACAGAATTCTAAAGTGACTTGATAATAAAAAGCATAAATGTAGTTAACACATCTAATAAGGACAGCATAGATGTCAGACCAATATCCCTTTCTCTGAAATGGCTGGAGAAACACACACACACACACACACACACACACACACACACACACACACACATAGGAATTTGAAATAACCAAGTGGTTTTTTATTTTTATTAAATTATAAGCTTTCTAATTCCCTATCACTGTCAACACACAATCTCATCAATAAAGAAATGTACATACCTACAAGCCTTTTAGTTTGTGCGGCAAACTCTTGACTTTGCTGCGTCCATCTTTCTTTCTCACCAGCTAAGCCACTGATGAGCGTGGAAGCTGTCTGCATCTTTTGTCTGCATCTCTCTGCATCTTCAAGCAAGGTCTAACATAGGCCATAATGACAAGAAAACGTTTACGGAAATAAATACAGCCTCTGGCTCAAAAACGTAACTGTAGAACATGACATATTATCTGCCTTCAGAGACATATAAGCCATGACTTCACAGGAAGCATGAGATTCCGTTTCCACATGTCCGTCAGCCCACCCCTCTCTCTTTTGCCCTGTCTTCTCTCTTGGCCCCTGTCCATGGACCTTAGCTGGATTCCTCCAGTTGGTGCCATAAGCCAAGTGGTCAGATGTTAATAATAGAGACATGGTAGAAATATGCATTATTTATGAATTCCTCAAAAAGAAAAGTGGAAATAGCATATGAGCATACATGCTAACATAATACAGCACCAAAAATATAAAGAAATCCATATCCTTCCTTGATATTAGGAATCTCTCTCATGTTAAAGTTCTGTATCATTATTGCTTTATCTAACTCTATGCTTCCTTTTACTTTAGGTGAAACCTTAGATCAGGCGTCCCCAAACTACGGCCCGTGGGCCGCATGTGGCCCCCTGAGGCCATTTATCCGGCCCCCTGCCGCACTTCAGGAAGGGGCACCTCTTTCATTGGTGGTCAGTGAGAGGAGCACAGTATGTGGTGGCCCTCCAGCGCTCTGAGGGACAGTGAACTGGCCCGCTGTGTAAAAAGTTTGGAGACGCCTGCCTTAGATTATCTGAAAATCATGGTGCTCTGAGGCTCCTGAACAAATTTTAGCCACACCTGTGTTGGCAGATCCCTTCCTGCTGTTCCTTTTGACAAGGAAAGGCCTTTAACCCAGACTTCCACATACTGTAGAAACTCATGCTTAGTTCCTCAAAATAAAATGGCTGTGATGGCTCACACCTGTAATCCCAGCACTTTGGGAGGCCGAGGTGGGCAGATCATTTGAGGTCAGGAGTTTGAAACCAGCCTGAGCTACACGGTGAAACCCCATCTGTACTAGAAATACAAAATTTAGCCAGGCATGGTGGTGGGCACCTGCTATTCCACTTAGGAGGCTGAGGCAGAAGAAGCGCTTGAACTAAGAGATCAAGGTTGCACTGAGCCAAGATGGTGCTACGGAACTCCAGCCTGGGCAACAGAGTATGACTGTGTCTCAAAAAAAACACAAAAAGCAAAAAACATATGGCTCCATTTCTTGGTGTTTAAGCAACAATTGCTTATTCTACTTGTAAAAATCTAAACTTACAAAATAAAATGGGTATGGATAAAGGTTTAGCTACATGACAAGTCACTACATGGTCAAATATATATATACATGCTAAATGTCTAACAATGGAGGATTCTTTAAATAAATTATAGTGTATCCATGAATAAGAATACATCGAAGCCACCAATAAAATCTCATAAAAAGATTTTAGATGTGTCCAAGAGATTCTGATATATTCTATCTTTGTTCTCGTTGGTTTCAAAAAACTTATTTATTTCTGCCTTAATTTTGGTATTTACACAGCAGTCTTTCAGGAGCAGGTTACTCAGTTTCCACATAGTTGTACGGTTTTGAGTGACTTTCTTAATGCTGAGATCTAATTTGACTGTACTGTGGTCTGAGAGACTGTTATGATTTCCATTCTTTTACATTTGCTCAGTGTTTTACTTCCAATTATGTGGTCAATTTTAGAATACGTGCAATGTGGTGCTGAGAGGAATTTATATTCTGTTGATTTGGGGTGGAGAGTTCTGTACATGTCGCTTAGGTCAGCTTGGTCCTGGGCTGAGTTCAAGTCTTGAATATCCTTGCTAATTTTCTGTCTCATTGATCTGTCTAATATTAGCAGTGGGTTTTAAAGTTTCCCATTATTTTTGTGTGGGAGTCTAAGTCTCTTGATAGGTCTCTAAGAATTTGCTTTATGAATCTGGGTGCTCCTTTATTGGGTACATATATATATATATATATATATATATTTAGGATAGTTAGCTCTTCTTGTTGCATTGATCCCTTTACCATTTTGTAATGCCCTTCTTTGTCTTTTTTGATCTCTGTTGGTTTAAAGTCTGTTTGATCAGACTAGGATTGCAACCCCTGCTACTGTTTGCTTTCCATTTGCTTGGTAAACATTCTTCCATCCCCTTATTTTGAGCCTATGTGTGTCTTTGCACATGAGATGGGTCTCCTGAACACAGCACACTGATGGGTCTTGACTCTATCCAATTTGCCTGTCTGTGTCTTTTAATTGGGGCATTTAGCCCATTCACATTTCAGGCTAATACTGTTATGTGTGAATTTAATCCTGTCATTATGATGCTAGCTGGTTGTTTCACCCGTTAGTTGACGCAATTTCTTTGTAGAGTCAATGGTCTTTACAATTTGGTATCCTTTTGCAGTGGCTGATACTGGTTGTTTCTTTCCACGTTTAGTGCTTTCCTTCAGGAAATCTTGTAAGGCAGGCCTGGTGGTAACAAAATCTCTCAGCATCTGCTTGTCTGTAAAGGATTTTATTTCTCCTTCACTTATGAAGTTTAATTTGGCTGGAAATGAAATTCTGGGTTGAAAATTCTTTAAGAATATTGAATATTGGCCCCCACTCTCTTATGACTTCTAGGTTTCTGCCAAGAGATCCACTGTTAGTGAGGTGGGCTTCCCTTTGTGGGTAACCCAATCTTTCTCTCTGGCTGCCCTTAACATTTTTTCCTTCATTTCAATCTTGGTGAATCTGATGATTATGTGTCTTGGGGTTGCTCTTCTCAAGGAGTATCTTTATGATGCTCTCTGTATTTCCTGAATTTGAATGTTGGCCTGTCTTTCTAGGTTGGGGAAGTTCTCCTGAATAATATCCTGAAGAGTGTTTTCTAACTTGATTCCATTTTCCCCATCACTATCAGGTAAAGCAGTATTTAGATAGGGAAATTTATAGCACTAAATGCCCACAGGAGAAAGCAGAAAAGACCTAAAACCGACATCCTAACACCAAAATTAAAAGAACTAGAGACACAAGAGCAAACAAATTCCAAAGCTGGCAGAAGACAAGAAATAACTAAGATCACAGCAGAACTAAAAGAGATAGAGACATCAAAAATCCTTCAAAAAAATCAGCAAATCCAGGAGCCGGTTTTTTGAAAAGATTAACAAAATAGACTGCTAGCCACACTAATACAGAAGAAAAGAGAGAAGAATCAAATAGACACAATAAAAATGAAAAAGGAGATATCACCACTGATCCCACAGGAATACAAACCACCATCAGAGAATACTATAAATATCTCTAGGGAAATAAACTAGAAAATCCACAAGAAATAGATAAATTCCTGGACACATACACCCTCCCAAGACTAAGCCAGGAAGAAGTTGAACCCCTAAGTAGACCAGTAACAACTTCTGAAGTTGAGGCAATAATTAATAGCCTACCAACCAAAAGAAAGCCCAGGATCACACAAATTCACAGCCAAATTCTACGAGAGGTACAAAGAGGAGCTGGTACCATTCCTTCTGAAACTATTCCAAACAACAGAAAAAAAGGGACTCCTCCCTAACTAATTTTATGAGGCCAGCATCATCCTGATACCAAAACCTGGCAGAGACACAACAAAAAAAGAAAATTTCATGACAATATCCCTGATGAACATCGATACAAAAATCCTTAATAAAATACAGGCAAACTGAATCCAGCAGCACATCAAAAGACTAATCCACCATGATCAAGTCAGCTTAATCCCTGGGATGAAAGGCTGGTTCAACATCTGGAAATCTATAAACATAATCCATCACATAAACAGAACCAATGACAAAAACCACGATTACCTCAATAGATGCAGAAAATGCCTTTGATAAAATTTAAAACCCCTTCATGCTAAAAACTCTCAATAAACTATGTATTGGTGGACCATATCTCAAAATAATAAGAGCTATTTATGACCAATCCACAGCCAACATCATACTGAATGGGCAAAAGCTGAAAACATTCCCTTTGAAAACCAGCACAAGACAAGGATGCCCTCTCTCACCACTCCTATTCAACATAGTGTTGGAAGTTCTGGCCAGGGCAATTAGGCAAGAAAAAGAAATAACAGGTATTCAAATAGGAAGAAAGGAAGTCAATTTGTCTCTGTTTGCAGATTACATGATTGTATATTTAGAAAACCTCATTGTCTCAGCCCAAAATCTCCTTAAGCTGATAAACAATTTCAGCTAAGTCTCTGCATACAAAATCAATGTGCAAAAATCACAGGCATTCCTACACATCAATAATAGACAAACAGAGAGCCAAATCATGAGTGAACTACCATTCACAATTACTACAAAGAGTAAAATACCTAGGAATACAACTTACGAGAGATGTGAAGGACCAACCTCTTCAAGGAGAACTACAAACCACTGCTCAAGGAAATATGAGAGGACACAAACAAAGGGAAAAGCATTCCATGCTCATGGATAAAAAGAATCAATATTGTGAAAATGGTCATACTGCCTAAAGTAATTTATAGATTCAATGCTATCCCCATCAAGCTACCATTGACTTTCTTCATATAATTAGAAAACACTACTTTAAATTTCATGTGGAACCAAAAAAGAGCCTGTATAGTCAAGTCAATACTAACCAGAAAGAACAAAGCTGGAGCATTACACTACCTGACTTCAAACTATAATATAAAGCTACAGTAATCAAAGCAGCATGGTACTGGTACCAAAATAGAGACATAGACCAATGGAACAGAACAGAGGTCTCAGAAATAACTCCATACATCTACAACCATCTGTTCTTTGACAAACCTGACAAAACAAGCAATGGGGCAAGAATTCCCTATTTAATAAATGGTGTTGAGAAAACTGGCTGGCCAAGTGCAGAAAACTGAAACTGGACCCTTCTTTACACCTTATACAAATATTACCTCAAGATGGATTAAAGACTTAAACATAAGACCTAAAGCCATAAGAATCCTAGAATAAAATTTAGGCAATATAATTCAGGACACAGGCATGGGCAAAGACTTCATTACTAAAACACCAAAAGTAATAGCAACAAAAGCCAAAATTGACAAATTGGATCTAATTAAACTAAAGAGCTTCTGCACAGCAAAAGAAACTATCATCAAAGTAAATAGGCAACCTACAGAATTGGAGAAAATTTTTGCAATCTATCCTTCTGACAAAGGGCTAAAACCAGAATCTATAAAGAACTTAAAGAAATTTACAAGAAAAAAACAACCACATCAGACACTTCTCAAAAGAAGACATTTATGCAGCCAACAAACATGGAAAAAAGCTCATTATCACTGGTCATTAGAGAAATGCAAAACAAAACTTCAATGAGATACCATCTCACACCAGTTAGAATGGCAATCACTAAAAGGTCAGGAAACAACAGATGCTGGAGAGGATGTGGAGAAATAGGAACGCTTTTACACTGTTGGTGGGATTGTAAATTAGTTCAGCCATTGTGGAAGACAGTGTGGCAATTCTTCAAGGATCTAGAACCAGAAATACCATTTGACCCAGCAATCCCATTACTGGGTATATACTCAAAGGATTATAAATCATTCTACTATAAAGACACATGCACACGTATGTTTATTGTAGCACTGTTCACAACAGCAAAGACCAACCCAAAGCCCATTGATAATAAAGAAAATGTGGCACATATACACCATGAAATGCTATAAGCCATAAAAAAGGATGAGTTCAAGTCCTTTGCAGGGACATGGATGAAGCTGAAAACCATCATTCTCAGCAAACTAACACAGAAACCAACACTGCATGTTCTCACTCATAAGTCGACGTTAAATAATAACACATGGACACAGGGAGGGAAACATAACATATTGGGGCCTATCAGGGGATGAGGGGCTAGGAGAGGGACAGCATTAGGGGAAATACCTAATGTAGATGATGGGGCGATGGGTGCAGCAAACCACCATGGCACGTGTATACCTATGTAACAAACCTGAACTTTCTGAACATGTATCCCAGAACTTAAAGAGTAATTTAAGATATATATATATGACCAAGAAAGATGATCACAATATATTAAGTTAAAAATTCAATTTATAAAATGGTATTACCAAATTATCAGTTGAGTGTAAAGTACATGTGAAAGACATATATTATGATATGAATAATAACAAACAAAATATGATTATTGTTCATCTCCAGGGTTACCTATACATATATTTTTTAATCTTATTAGGAGACAAGATGTGTTAGCTAAGAGCATGAATTTAGGCTGTTTGGGTTTCAATTCTAGCATGGCCGCTTGCTTTGTGATTCTGTTTTTTTCTTGTTTTCTTTTTGTTTTAAGTGAGGATTTTTTAAATTATTATCATTTAAGTTCTGGGATACATGTGCAGAACATGTACATTTGTTACATAGGTATACATGTGCTATGGTAGTCTGCTGCACCCATCAACAGATCATCTACATTAGGTATTTCTCCAATGCTCTCCCTCCCCTAAGCCCTCACCCTCTGACAGGCCCCAGTGTGTGATGTTCCCCTCCCTATGTCCATGTTTTCTCATTCCACACCCACTTATAAGTGAGAACATGCAGTATTTGGTTTTCTGTTCTTGTGTTAGTTTGCTGAGAATGATGGCTTCCAGCTTAAACCATGTCCCTGCAAAGGGCATGAACTCATCCTTTTTAATGGCTGCATAGTATCCCATGGTGTATATGTGTCATATTTTCCTTATGCAGTCTAACATTGATGGGCATTTGGGTTGGTCCAAGTCTTTGCTATTGTGAACAGTGCTGCAATAAACACCTGTGTGCATGTGTCTTTATAGCAGAAGATTTATAATCTTTTGGCTATAAATCCACTAATGGGATTGTTGGGGTTACCTGTATTTTCTATAAAGACATGAATTGCTTTTGTAGTAATAACACAATACAGTGTTTCTCCAATTCAAGAAATTTATTCCACTTTGTCCTAATCTATTTTCTTCCTCTAGAGTTAAGGCAAAAAAAGTAACAGGCCATCAGAGAGGCACATCCCCAACTACGGCCACCTCTGTCTGTTTCCCTCATGAGGGAGGGTGCAAGCTGGGAAGTATGATCCTACATTGTTTATTAGAAAAAAACTTCTTATTTGTAAAATACTTTTAATACTGTTTTGCTTTCCCTAAATTCTTCAATCCCAATTCCATCAGCCGAATCAGAAAATGGCCAGGCCTCTCCCTTTCTGGCTTTTGTTTTCTGGAAGCCCAGGCATCCTTGGGGGATTACAATTTGGGAGAAGAGAAAGGAATAACTGTTGAGAATACCAGAGAAAAAAAACGTAAGTTCCGTGTGTTCCCCCCAGCCTATTGAGGGGAGCACAGGGAACTTACTGGGTTCTCTGAGTAGTACCCCCATCCTCAGGCCCACTCTCTCTTAGGTCCCAGAGAGGTGACTAGCTCTTCAGCAGTCCTAGGCAAGCTGAACCCTGAGCAAAGGCACTGGGTCCTGTGTGGGGCGTAGCCAGGACACACACTCGTTCAGTGAGCCATGCAGACCTGGGCCACAGTGAGCCGCAGATTGAAAGCCCTCCTCCTGCCTTCTGTGAGGCCCACAAACCCCTGGACTTTCATGGAGTCCTACGGAGGGAGAAGAGCAATAAAAATGACTTAAGATCAAGTTCAGAAGTTCCTTGTAGGCATGGCCAGATTTTTTTTTTTTTAATAAAGAATTTGCCGGGCGCGGTGGCTCAAGCCTGTAATCCCAGCACTTTGGGAGGCCGAGGCGGGTGGATCACGAGGTCAAGAGATCGAGACCATCCTGGTCAACATGGTGAAACCCCGTCTCTACTAAATATACAAAAAATTAGCTGGGCATGGTGGCACGTGCCTGTAATCCCAGCTACTCAGGAGGCTGAGGCAGGAGAATTGCCTGAACCCGGGAGGCGGAGGTTGCAGTGAGCCGAGATCGTGCTATTGTACTCCAGCCTAGGTAACAAGAGCGAAACTCCGTCTCAAAAAAAAAAAAAAAAAAAAAGAATTGGACATTTGTCAAAATTCAAGTTTTAAAGTTAGAGCCATAGTTTTACAGTTCTTCTATGGTCCCAGGATTATTTACCTAACAAATAGCAGATGCTCAAAAACAATAAAACTTGCTGAATTAATTAATGTTAAAATTTACACATAAAGTGTGAAGGTAAAATATTTTCATTGTGTTCACTAGAGCTTCCTGATACAAGTGAGCATTCAAAATGGTGGAAATTAACACTCCTTCCAAAGTAGACTCTTTCAAACTGCCGTCAGTTTTTCCATATATAAGTGAAGTTCACGAAACATAGGTGTATAAACCCACATAAGTGCTACTTCTTTTGTATAATTTAATTTTCATTTTAAGTTCAGGGGTCATGCACAGGTTTGTTACACAGCAAACTTGTGTCATGGGAGTTTATTGTGCAAATTATTTCATCACCCAGGTATTAAGCCCAGTACCCGTTAGTTACTTTTCCCGATCCTTTCCCTCTTCCCACACTCCACCCTCCAACAGGCCCCAGTGTCTGTTGTTCCTCTCTATGTGCCCATGTGTTCTCATTATTTAGCTCCCACTTGTAAGTCAGAACATGTGGTATTTGGTTTTCTGTTCCTGTGTTAGTTTGCTAAGGATAATGGCCTCTGGTTCCATTCATGTTCCTAAAAGGACACAATCTCATTCTTTTTTACAACTGCATAGCCTTCCATGGTGTACACGTATCACATTTTTTTATCCAGTCTACCACTGACCAATATTTACGTTGATTCCATGTCTTTGCTATTGCAAATAGGGCAGCAATGAACATACTCGCCCATGTGGCTTTATAACAGAATGATTTATATTCCTTTGGGTATATATCCATTAATGGGATTACTGGGCCAAATGTTATTTCTGTTTCCAAGTCTTTGAGAAATTGCCACACTATCTTCCAGAATGGTTGAATTAACTTACACTCTGACCAACAGTGTATAAGCATTCTTTTTCTCCACAATCTCACCAGCATCTGTTGTTTTTTGACTTTTTAGTAATAGCCATCCTGACTGGTGTGAGATGGTAGCGCACTGTGGTTTTGGTTTGCATTTCTCTAGTGATCAGTGATATTGAGCTCTTTTTCATATAATTGTTGGCTGCATGTATGTCTTTTTTTGAAAAGTGCTGCAACAAAAGCAAAAACTGACAAATGGGATCTAATTAAAATAAAGACCTTCCGCACAGCAAAATAAACTATCAACAGAGTGAAGAGACAGCCTATAGAATGGGAGAAAATTTTTGCAAAATATGAATCTGAAAGAGGTCTAATGTCCAGGATCTATAAGGAACTTAAACAAATTCACAAGAAAAAAAAATCTCATTAAAAAGAGAGCAAAGGACATGAATAGATATTTTTCAAAAATGCTACTTCTTTCAAGCTTTCAAAAGCTTTTATTTTGCTTGCAGAAGACATATCTTTAAGAGACTATATAATAAAATGAGAACAAAGATAGGCAAGGCACTAGGGTGGCTTGGCTTATGCCTGTAATCCCATCCTTTGTGAGGCCGAGGTGGGTCTTATACTGCTTGAGCCCTAGAGCTCGAGACCAGCCTGGGCAACATGGCCAAAACTTGTCTCTACAAAAATTTAGCTAGGCATAGTGTTGCATGCCTGTATTCTCAGCTACTTGGGAGGCTGTGGAAGGATCACTTGAGCCCAGAAATTCAAGGCTGCGGTAAGCCATGATCATGCCACTGCACTCCAGCCTGAAACACAGAGCAAGACCTTGTCTCAAGAAAATAAAAATCCACCCTGCCTACCTTGCAAGTTATTTCAAAGATTAAATGAGATTAAATGGGAGGATATGATTTGAAAAACATAACAAAAAAGCTACTACACAAGATGTTGTCATCATTACCATCTCCACTAATAAAGACACTTAGAATGGCTATGTTCCAGTACTGACTGCCATCTTGACTGACTATCCTGCCATCTCACCAAGGACCCTTGGTGTCCATTATGTGCTATGTATATATTATGTATAAATTCAGTGAATCCCCACAAGAACCCAAACTCTCGCAGAAATAAAGTAGAAAACCAATGAGAGCCTATGATAGCCATGTAGATGTGTGACAGTCCCTGACATGACAAAGGGCATGTTACCTGCTTTTCAGTCATGGCCTGTTCATACTCAGCCTGTACCACGTCAAGTTCCGCCTGCTTGTCGTCCAGCTCGGCCTGGGCTTTCTGCAGATCCTGCATGGCCAGGACATGGCGATTCTCCTGCACCACCAAGTTGGCCTGCACAGGACATGCACAGAGGGAAAACATGGGTAGTCAACCTCAAAACTTTCTGCATTTCAGGGTTTTAGAACTCAGCTACACCGTGTGTTTATACTTTTTCTTTGTTCCAGCTCCAGAATCCTTTCAAATCACATTAAGTCCAGAACAAATCTTAATGTGAACCCAACATAAATGTGTATAAGCAGAAAGTTACAGTTCATTAGAAAATTCATCAGCAAATATATTTTTAAAGTGTCAGATAGGAAATATTTTGGGCCGAGAGTCAAAATTGAAATTATTGTTTATGTACTTCTTCAAAAACCATTTAAACATATAGAAAGCATTTTGATTTCACAAGCCATCCAAATATAGGTGGTGGGCTAGATTTGGCACATGGATCATAGTCTGCCTAGAGCAGACTGTAATATTAATGTGTACAGACAAATTATAAAACATTATAATATTATGAGTTATAGAAAAAAACATATTTAAAACTATCTGCCTAGCAGGACTCATCATATTAAAAAGTAATAAATGATGGAAAATAATTATTTACTAAATATAAATATCTAGGTTTTGTATATCATGGTGGTCTTGACATCATTCCTGTCGTTTTAATATATTTCTTGCCTCTGGAAAGCATATCTGACACCTTGAGCTGTGACTAATTAAAAGTATTTGTTTTAAAGAAGCTATAAAGATAGAATCAAAAGACTTAAGCAAAAGCATATTAGCAAAAGATGAGATGTAAAAAAAATAGTTCATGCCTTTAAAAACATTTTTTTTGAAACTAAATTTTTCCCTTTTAAATTTTCAGAATACTAATATTGACTTTCATGGGTTGATCCATTACTAGAAGGTATATTCTTTCTGAAGTATTTAAGAAAAGATTATTTTTTAAACATTTTTTAGGTAAATTCTTTTCCTATCTCAAAACTTCAGGCTTCCAACTTTTGGCAGAATAAAGCTTTAAGGAAATACTGAAGAGATTTGTAATTGACTAGATGCAGTGATGGGCAAAAGCATGGCTTAAAAGTTGCATGTAAAAAGGACCTGACTGGTGCAACATTCTTTCCTCAGCTCTGCTGTAAGCTGCAACCGTTGCCATGGCTCAAACATGGAAGGAACAAGTCAGGTCACCATGTCAAGAAACTTAAAACTTAAATTCACCTGCTAATGACAAACTATTGCAAACCCAAAGATTCTCAACAGTTTCTAGTACTTTACTCACCAATAAATAAACAACATTTTTATTAAATGAAGCAATTGCTAACCAAAATCCTTCAAACCCAATTAATTTCTCAACTTAAGTAGAACTCTGTGCAGGTTGCTTAAACCCTGTGAGATTCAGTTTCTTCATTAAAATATTGAAAAACTAACTCCTTGGATTTTTTTGTGAGGATTAAGTAAGATAACATGTAAAATCTCAAGTCTAACCCTGATACATAAACATGAGTTCAATAAACAATAGATATTGTTACTGTTATTATCCATGTCCAATATTTAAGTTCTGCTTTTTTATAACATTCTACTTATATGTACTGATAATGATTTTCATAAATTTTTCAAGGAGAAATCTCATTATAAGGAACTTGAATAGAATCTAAATTGCTATTGCTATAATTCATATTTGTTTGAATTTATTCACTACTAGAAGTCACTTAGCCCATTTATAAGAATTGCAAGATGAAAGATAACAGCTCCTCAGTGGGGCCATTACTAATTAGTGTTTAAGAGATTCCACTTGGAAGTTTAGGGAATTCCCTTGACCTCTCCTCATATAAGAAGCAGGGGTTTGCAAGTGAAACCTTTCTGGGAAGAAGGGAAGTCAAAGGCCTAGGTCTGTATTTCTTATTACAGTCAACAGAACCATCCGGTGATAATCTGTACTCACTTCTTCTTCTACTCCTACCTACACAGTGAACCTGGATCTATGTAACAGCATGTATTTTTCTGACTAACATAAAAGGAACCCGACAAGCTGAGTGGTCCAAGATGCTACATACTTATAAGAAGATAGGAGGACCTTAGAAAGAAAAGCACAGGTTCTAGGAGCAAGTAAAAAAGTTCTCACTTCTGGTAATGTTCCCTTCACTTTCTACTGTAGGACCCAGATTGTCTTGAGAGGAGCTGAAAGCTGAAATGTTAATGGCACTTAACACAGAGGAAGACATCTCATTGTTCTTAATGTAAGCCTTGTACAGAACGCCCATTTCTAACGATTTCAGCTATCTACTTAAAATAACTACAATTACAGAAAAAACTATATCATGAATTTAACTGTAGTTCTCTTTAAGACACTACGCATAGTTACCCACTATAAAAGTGTGCAAAGAATGACCTGTACTTTTCACTTTATATAATGGCTCTAATTCAGCCAATATCAGATTGTCCTTTTTTTTCCAATATTTTATTTTTTATTAACAAATAATTTTACATATTCATGGGGTACATATTTTGATTGTCCATTTTTGAGCTATGATGAAGTCTTCAATAGTCACAATATCCATGGCTTCAAACAGCATGATATCAATTATTTGCTTGGAAATTCTCTGACTCAAATGACTCTTTGTTCCTTTAGGCTGTCCTAGGACCTCAAGAGCCTCAATTGCTGAATAAATGGTCCTGGTATCATAACAACTAGAAACAAAATAGGACTTGCAACTCTATACCACTCTTGATTACTTGTTTCATGATTGTTAAGTTTCTTGTGTAGTTGAAAGTATAAGTAGAATGTAGTTGAAGATTAAAAGAGATGAGACTCACACAAAAGCAAAATAATCAATCTAGCCATGAGATACGATTCTGAGACATCAGTATTCCATTTTCAAAAAACATGCTCTCCACTGCCTCTCCATTTTCTGAAGACTGACCCTTTTAATGGTAGGAGAATATGCAAAAATGCAGCTTAAGGATTCAATTATGCAAAGGAAAAATAAAACATTGTCTAAAAAGTTACATTAAATAACAAATAGATGATATTCAGTCACTTTCCTAAGAGATGAAACAAATGGAAAAGGGAGGAATATGTCATCCCTTAAGCCAAGCCAAGACCAGCTTTCAGCATTTTCTGTCTTGAACCTACCTCACTCATAGGATTCTCTGGATAAAGTTCTTAAATATCATCAGAGAATTCTATGCTACAGTTTGCTATAATTGGTAGCATTTTGGATTTTTTTTTCAAGTTTACATTGCAGATGAAAACACCCAACAGCCCACAATGGACTTGTAGGGAGCATCCTTGTAAAGAGTCCATCCATGCTTACAGGCTCATACAGTTCTGAAGATGGGAAGGGAAGGAAAGAGGAGAGAAGAGAAGGGAAGGGGAGGGGAGGGGAGGGAAGGAGAAGGGGAGGGGAGTGGGAAGGGAAAAGAAACACCATGCTTGGCCTTTCTTATGCTCGCTCCCCCGTGGACCTGAGTGCCCTAACACCAGAAGCCAAAGGCACATGTGCTCCTGTGAAAAGATAAGACCAAGTGACCTGGAGACTCTTCCCAGGCACGTTCACCCAGGTCTGCCTAGGAAGCTTACCTTCAGAGGCAGCACTTCTTTGTTTATAGAAAAGAAGGAAGCCATGGCTTTCGTCCAGGAACAAAGACCAGCTACATTTCCACAGACGTGTTTAGCAGTTTCGATGTTATAGTCAGCCATTTCAAAGTAAGGACTCAAGAACTCTATCACCTCTTCATTGATCGTGTCTTTTGGGAATTGCTATGGAAGAAAAGAGTAAAATTAAGTCAAAACACTTCTTTCCATGAATTCATACTTCCGTCATGCTCTCAATGTCACTGAAACTACTGAACAATCACAAATAAATGAAGGGCATTATATTTTGTCACTATTTTAAGATATTAGGTAAAAGTCCTAAAGGTAAAAGTACAGTAAGAAATGATAGCAAACCAGTCTGTTAGAGTACACTTTGTCTTCTCTAGGAAAGATACTGACCCTAACTAAGTATCATGAAATCCAGGGAAAGAGTAAATTATTTATGTCACGAACACTAATATGACTATTAGAATTTCCAAAGCAATAAAGATTTTTTGTCATTAATCCTAAATAGCTGAATTACAAACCCATAAATTCCACAGTAAAAAACAAACACACACAGGTTTATTCAGTCTGAGGACATATATATTTACTAATACTGATTAAATGTGTGTAAGTTCCAGAAATTCCACTCCTGAGGATAAAGCCAACAGAAATGCATACTACAGCCACCAAATGACCAATATTCACAGCAGCTTTATTTATAATAGCCAAAATTAATACCTACCCCAAAATTCATCAGTAGTACAAGGGACAAACAAAATGAACCATACAGTAGTGTTTCACACTGGTGCTGGTTCAAATAGGCTTGTAAGAAATGATTGTTAAATTTCCAGGAATTCTGCAAGGTTGTTAGACTCAGCCATTATTAAAAAATAAGATATATAAACAGAATTAAATAAATGATATGTCAAGCAAAAAATATACTCAGAGCTCATAACTTTCTAATTCTTAAACGACACTTTACTATCATCTGTATTTCTAAGGTCATTTACAACTATCGTATCTATATGGTGGAAATACTGCACAATATCAGGCTACCATGCAGCTCTTCCCAACTCTAGATCCAGCAACATCATTTTAGTAGCTTACAATCGCCATCATGGGAGTACTTACACCATGGCAAAACTTCAAATCAGAGCTTTTTTTTCATTTCTTTTTTTCCTTTCTCCCTGAAGAATCAGTTGCTAAACATTTGTCACACACACTACTGCACATTTATATACTAGGAAACTATATATCAATGAAAAAAGAAAGACTGTCATTTGCAACAATACGAATGAATTTCACAGACATGTTGAATGAAAGAAGTCAAAACCAAAGGGTTCATACAATATTATTTCATACATGCAAATTTCAAAACAGGCAAAGCGAATTATCTGGATAAAGGTAAGAATACAATTATCTTAAGGAAGGTTATTGACTGGATTAGTGCACAAGAGAGATTTCTGGAGTCTGCAAATACATATTTTTCTTTCAGTGTTCACAAATGGGTACAAATATATGTAAATATTCATCAGGCTATACATTTAAAAATTGTGCATTTATTTCATGTTAAGTTTTATCTCATAAAATAAAGATGTAAATTAATTACTACTGAGAATTGCAAAATACAAATATTTGTATACATTTGTATTCGTATGACTATAATATATATACATACTCACCGTTTTCTTAAAATTATATTTTTTAACTTTTATTGAAGTATACATAATACTGATGATGCTTTAATACAACTAAAATCGGTCAGGAAAAACTAATGCTTACAGTAACTTACATTTGAAAGAGAAGGTTTTACTCTGAAAAAAACAAGTAATGTAGACTGAATTCTTTTTGGAAACTTATTCTACCAAAGGACTCATACACCAGTGAAGAATGAGTTCCCTCCTAGCCCATCACCACTGAACTACCAACCTGTAAGTTCTGTAAAAAGTTCCCTGCCGTCATCAGTTTTAAGGATTCCTGCCAAGAGGGCATGGTACAGCTTTTTTCCAGGTCAATTTTCACGGCATTGACTTTCCTTTGAAACAGGAGCAGTACACAATCCATGATCCGCATGATGAGGTGAGGGGGACGGCCCAAGGTGCGGACCGTGGCAATGTCCGAAGGCTTGATGGTCTGTGGGATGAAAGGAAGGATCACCCAACCTCAGACAGGAAAGCAAAAACAAGCAAACCTTGCATGTCCAAATGCTACTATTTCAACAGAGGACAGAAAACTGTTTCAAGTTAGATGCACGGCCATGGGGTCTAGATGCATATTTAATCCCAAAGAAACACCATGTCCCAACAACTTCAAATTTCTACTATTCAAACTAGCAGTGAGAGGAAAGAAATGTTGGCAAGCAGACACGGAGCTGTGACTTCTCTAAAAGTGCACAGATGGCTCTGTGCCAGAAAAAAGAAAGGCGTAATCTGAAAGAAAAAGAATACTCAGCACATAAGTAGATTTTGAGGTTCAAAACCAGGAAAGCTGCAGTATTTGCAGTGCTTTTTTACTCATTAGCTATGTAGGTCAAGAATCTGCCTGCCTCTCTTCAACAACTCAGACTCGTCACTGTGGACTGACACCAGAGGGTAGCTGCAGGGCTGACAGATTGAATAATTAGAGGTTTCTTAGCTGGGAACTGACCTTTAAATGAAAGGACTTGAGCAATATGAATTTCACAAGCTCTCTCTTAGAAAAGTTCCATTCCATTTCTAGTACAGATACTCTTATAAAGTAAATTATTTAATAGTCACGTACACCTGTTTTGGTTGATAATAACTGCTCAATCACCTCAAACTCACTATGGAATAAGTATTGAAAAAATGTAAAAATTGGAAACAGCCCTATCTCTAGGACAAATAGTACATATTCTTTCCTTCCAGATCTTCAAAACATTCATCTAGTTTGTATTTGCCTCCTTTCTATCAAAAGATGGTAACCAATGACTTTGTCATAAAAGTGAATGATCTGTTCTCCAGGACTGAGGAAAAAAGAAAAAACACCAAACTTGGTAAATTAGGAATGTAACCACATACTTTGAAAAGGAGTGTGTGTGTGTGTGTGTGTGTGTGTGTGTGTGTGTGTAGTTTTGTTTTCCTTCTTTGTTTTTTTATTTTGAGACCTAAGTCCACTCTGTCACCCAGGCTGCAGTGCAGTGGTATGAACTCGGCTCACTGCAACCTCCTCCTTCCAGGTTCAAGTGATTCTCATGCCTCAGCTTCCTGAGTAGCTGGGACTACAGGCATATGTCACACGCCCAGCTAATTTCTTTTTAAGTAGAGACAGGGTTTCACCATGTTGGCCAAGCTGGTCTCGAACTCCTGACATCAAGTGATCTGCCCACCTCAGCCTCACAAAGTACTGGGATTACAGGAGTGAGCCACTATGCCTGGCCTGTTTTAATATATTAATACTAGCATTTATGAAAGCCAGACAGCTGGAAGTTAGGGCTAATGTGTGGGAGAGAACTGGAAATGGCAGATAGACCTTTATTTGAGGTGCGTAGCTATAAAAGAAAAGAGAAAAATGGAACAGCAGCCAGTGGAAAAAGTAGGTAGGGTCAAATTAAAGTTACATAAAATGTAAGGGCTAGGTATGCTTATTTTACTTCAGCTTCAAAAATAATTTTCAAACTGAATGATGCTCAGCTTTGTTAAATATCCAGGTAAAAGAAGTTGAAGTGGGGACAGAAACTCAACCTGTTTCACCTAAACATTAAATTCCTCTTTTTTCTGCAGGCCAAGAAATATGACTGTTATACAATCTCCTCTATGCTGTGGCAATAGAACAGTTGTCTAACATCTGGAGGTATTTTTTATTTTTGCTCTGAGCTGGTTAAAGTCGGATTAGTATTGAAACAGGAAGAAACACATTCTTTGCCCAAGTAAGGTTTGTTACTTTATTTGTTACACAGATTTATGTAACTTGATGTCAAAATGTTAGAATTTGTATATACCTGGAACTTTCTTAGTAATAAGTGAGTCTTCAAAACTCAACCAGCCTTTTAAGCTGTGGCCTAGTTCACTAAACATTTCCTTTTCTCAAAATCCAACCTCCTTTGCAACTTTGCGATTAGTGTATTGCCACACAATTTGATATGGTTTGGCTCTGTGTCCCCACCCAAATCTCATCTCACATGGTAATCTCCACATCTCAAGGGAGGGACCTGGTGGAAGGTGACTGGATCATGGGGGCAGTTTCCCCCATGCTGTTCTCATCATAGTGGGTGAATTCTCAGGAGATCTGATGATTTAAAAGTGGCGGTTTCCCTTGCTCTTTCTCCTGCCATCTTGTGAAGAAGGTGCCTGCTTCCCCTTCACCTTCTGCCATGATTGTAAGTTTCCTGAGGCCTCCCGAGCCATACAGAAATGTGAGTCAATTAAACATCTTTTGTTTATAAATTACCCAGTCTCCACTAGTATCTTTATAGCAGTGTGAACACAGACTAATATGCAATTGTACTGTTTAGTTGTATTGGAAGCCTGCTCAAACACTCTCATTAATGAGCTATATCAGATCTGTAGTTCTTTATTTGGGTAATTTATAGATAGAAAATGTTGTATCTTACAGATCACCTACTCCAATGACCTCAATGAATGAGTGAGGGAATGTTGCCTTAGAAAGTTGATGTGAGTTTTCCAATATTACATAGCTTATTGACAACAGAGTTGAAATGAGGACCCAGGACTCTTGGCCACCAGTATATGGCACTGCCCGTCGTTCATGAGTGAAGAGAGTGAGATGTTAAGTGGAATATGCAAAACCTATAAAGAGCTAACAAAGTCTCAAGCAGAAAATATTACTTGAAATCACTCCAGCGGATAGAGCTTTGGTCTGAACCAGTACAGCATGTCCCTGTTGTTATTAAACTTTTCAGCCTTAGTCTGCCTCTTAGGCTCTAAAGTTGACATCTGGTATATCACAAAGATGCACCTGCAATGCAGCTTCTGCCTCTTCTAAAGCTGGTTTTGCTGCTTCCAGTTTTTCTTCAGCAATGGCTTTGTCTTTAGAGATGCCGTCCACAATGGCCTGGGCCCTGTCCTTGACCTTCTGTACCTCAGCCTTGACCTTTTCAGCAGCCTGTGCTTTCATTGTCACTTCTTTTAAGACCTAATTCAATATAAAGCAAAAAACACTTCATCAAAAAGTATTAAAGACCAGCTGAAAACGTACATTTTTACCTTGATTTGGTGATTTTGTCCACTTACCCAGTATTTTATACATAAATTTAAGAATATTTTATTCCAATGGAAATTAATGCATACTTTCATAGTTATAGCCAGTGGATAGGCATAAATCATTAACACTTGTGAACTAGGATTTCAAAAGGAATATGGCACATGTGTAAATGCCCACCCACCATGTCAGCTTTATCGTTGGCTACTCGTAGCTCCTTTTCCTTCACTTCCAGTTCTTTGCTCAAGGCTGCAACAGACTCTGAAGCTTCTTTGAGTTTTTCCAATCCAGTATTCATTCTGGGATTGAAAATCCAAGCAAGCAATGTTAAAATGTGTAAGACTTGAATGCAATTTTCAAGTACTGGTCCACTAATGAGTAGCAATGGTCCTATCTGAAGATTATGTGTATGCAAGTAGCAAACCCAAGAGGCCTTAGCAAAAAGGATACAGATCCAGGCTTGACTGTAGACCAATAACATGTATGTTCTTCACAGAATACATGTAAGAACCGTGAACCCACTAGAACATGCACCATGAAATTAGGAACAACAGTGAGGCTAGAATATGTGTCATGTAGGAAACGTATTTAATGACATTAAGCTAAATGACAATAGACTTCAAAGCCATGAAGCCCTGTCAGAGGAAGAAAAATAATGCCTGTTTTTCAAAAGAGGTCAATGAAGTTAAAAGAAGAACAATGTGGGCTTTAAAAAAGAAACAAATTTAAAGCCATCAGAATGGCTGTAGGGAGGAACTAGCTGCCTGCCTAAACCTGAAGTAACATGATCTTATAAAGATGGGACCCCTCAGAGTCATTTCGTGTAATCACCCACTTAGGGATTCCTTGCCCCGGCTGATTCTGGTCATGCTCAGGCAGATGATCTGATTGTTCAGAAAAGCACAGGGCAGAGCAGTGGCATTTGGAAGAAACTTCAGAGAAGCAGGGGTACTCCTTAGGCAGTGAATATATGCATCGACCTGGCTTTTCCTGCTCAGTCAAACAGAAGGGATGGGAAGAGAAGGGTGAGAAGAGGAGAGAGGAAAGAAGGGATGTCTGCATTCTCAACTCCCTTCCAGGTCTATTATTTCTATCCTGGTGTCACTCAATATTATAGAAAGCAGCAGACCACATAAAAACCTTGCAACCGTTTATCCTGGGCAGCAAATAAAGCCCTAGAAACCAAGGAATAGGCTGTAGATGAGGGTTTCCCAATCTCAGCACCACAGACACTTTAGGGCTGGATAATTCTTTGTTGTGAGGGCCTGTAGGAGTTCAGTCAGGATGGTGGGAGAAATTGTAGGAAAAGGACACAAACTTTCTTGGAAGGCCAGGAGGTTTTTGCAAAAGCCTTGGGAGCATTTTATGGCTGAAGACAGCCTAATCCCCTTACCGTGAGCTAACTGCATAGAGCAGATAACAAGGGAATGCAGGGAAGTTTAATCTAAAGAGCTTGTTTAGTCATGTGGTCCTAAGACTGATCTTTGATCTTCCACAGGTGCATAACTGCTCCCTACTTGGGGAGTCAGCAACGTTAATTACCCACACATGGTGTTTGCTTTAGGTCGTTGTCATTAGGGGACTACGGCTGCTGACTCTTTACAGCACCCTCCTCAGTGTCTGTGAGTGGCCTGGTCCCCAAGCCTGCTCTTTCGCTGGATATCTGTGTCTGAGTGCATTTGTTCATCTGTCACTGGGTCAGACCCAGCAGTGAGCTGCTCTGAGCGCTGCAAGAAATTTAGCAGCATCCCTAAACCTCTGCTCACCACATGCCAGCAGTACCCCTTCCCTGCCCTGCTGCCCCAGTTGTGACACACAAAAATGTCTCTCATCATGGCAAAATATCCACTGGGCCAAATCTGTCTCTGATTAACAGCCACGGCTTTAATATAGCTTTGTGTATGAATATCACACTTACCTTTTGGCCAGGGTCTGCACCTCCACATGCTTTTCTCCATATATGAACTTATAACCCTGAATAAAGGAGAGGTATGATTTGGGCGTCACATGGGTAGAACGTCGGAATCTCTGGAAATAATCAACACACTTCTCGGCCACCCCATCCTGGAAGGAGCCCATGCATTGGACCACCTCCTTCTTGATTTCCAAAGTGCAGTCAATATCATAGGAAGCGAGTAAGTGTTCAGACACTAGAGACAATAAAGATGACAGTGTGTGAAATATGAATGTACATTACCCTTTTAAAAGCGAACTGTTTATTTCTAAAACTTAGGAATGCATGCCATTTTGGTAGCCCCAGCTAGGCAGATCTATGTCAGCATTTGTGGCCCCAGGCCTATAACAGCAACAATTTTATTTTCTGTTTTATGTATAAAACTATAAAAAGAAACTTTAAGCCTATCATCACTCTTTGTTGTCTAGTGCTTGTACAGAGATGTCTCTTCTACACAGCTGCAGGTTCTGGTCAGCAGCCAACCTGTTTTACGGTTTACATAAGGACAAATGGTACAAATAACTCAGAAATCAGTGTCCACCTGGTACTCATATTTAACAGTGTCACTTATTTTGTCACTCAGAACCTGTCATACCCTTACTATCCCTGGCTCTGACTGCATTTGGCATGTAGAAATGTTCATCACTAAATTTTTTTATGCCAGAGTCATCTTGTTCTTAAATGTTGAGCTGGTAATTTGTGGTCAGCTCTAATTTATAGCATTCTTTTATAATGCTTGGGTAAAAAATCTGCTGTTGAAGACCTTTACCTTCCCCACAGTCCCAAATGGGGGAACAATTCTAAGACAGCCTTCCCTGCTGTGTGAATAGGCCATAGCACCAAGGAGGCCCATCAATCACCACATGCACTGAATGCCTGCTGCAGAGCCTCCACTGTGATGGGCACCAGGGAATGAAAAAGGAACATGAAACTTGGTCTCAACCCCAAGTAATTCACAAGAGTCACACATAACGCAGTTAAAATGATCACAACCATTTGTATGTGTCTCAGAAGAAACAGCCTGTGTATATGAGTATTGTAAAGAGAAATATGGTCAATAAAAATGGAAGAGAAATGAAAGGAATCAAGTAAGCAAGCTTTGACAAGTCAACGACATAAAAACTATCACCATCAGTACTGTTACTAAATAAAGTTCTTAATGCTGTTATTGTGGGGCAGTATTTATATTTATGCAAATAAGAGAGACAATTCAGCAGCTTGGTGACAAAAACAGTTTACCATACACAGAAAGGTAATAATTAAGATAATCAAAAGTCATGTTTTCTCATATTAGTTAACAAACCAGTACAAAGAACAGTTTAAACTCTAAGAAGTTCAAGTCTAGGCACTGGAAACATAAGAAAAATTCATACTTATGACACATTTTGCGTAGGTGTTAACCACAGTGGCTGTGATATCTACCACGTGCCAGGCACAATGCTAAATGCATTACTTGGCATTAGGGGATATTCTCGGGGAAGCGCCCATCTTGTGAAAACTTCCTTATATTTATCATTTAATGATTTTCTTCCTTCCTATGTAAACAGAAAGTACCAATAATGGTGACCTTACTCTTTACATAGCAAATTGTCTTTCTGTCTCTCCAAAACATCAAAGAAAATAAAAACAGAATGGATTTAAGCATATTTCTCCACAGACCCAGGATCTCTGATGCAGGAAAGGTTACGGAAAGAAGCAGAACACTCCCTCTTTAAGTGACCCATGCCTGCTGAGATTCAGTCAAGAGGCCAGAAACCCTTCTGTCATCTTCAATATCCCATAATCAAGTCAGCAATGCCAGTTTTGGGGCTACCTCCAGGGATTTTACAATATAAAGTAAAGCATATTTTTCTTTAAATGATTCATCAACAGATTCAGTCCATTTAAATTCATACATATAAAAATTCACTTTTTTTCAAAGATATTTATAAATTGTTAAAATAATACAAAATCCACTATTAGCCTTAGGCATGTCTTTAAATTAGAAAAACATATAATAATGTAATACTTTTGCTTTATTTGGAAGATTTCTTATGATCTAAATGAAATGCTAACACAAACAAATGATGTATTTGTTTCTAGATGCAGCTGGAGATAATAATTTAATTCAGAATCAATATCCTTAAGGCAGCTAAAATAATAGTTTTTCTAGAAATCTTATTGCTAATTTTATAAAAATAGTAACTAACACTATATCCCTAAGTGTATAAGCACTTCTAATACTCACAGATGGTATTCTTTCAGGTTAACATTAGGCAGGTTAATATTGGTTATTTTTGAGTGTGGGAACATTAGTTTTCCCAACAAGATTTTCTATTTACTGAAGAAACCATGTTTCATGTCTTTTAATTATTTTATCCATTACAATGACTAGCATGGTACTAAATATTATATAGCATGCAGGCTGTAAATAGACTAAATTGGAGCCATACCCACAAAGACTTACTGGTTATCAAAAGGTTTAAAAACATTTAAATGTGCAGGTAAATTATGTAATGCATAAGTGTTATAGATTTAGGAGGTTCAAGAAAATGGGAAATTTCAATATTCCTAAGTGAACAGAGGAGGATTGAAGGATGTGATATATCTTGATTAAGCCTTGGAACCTGCACAAATAAAAAAGATGGAGAAGAATATTCTTGATAGAGAAAATTGTGTGAAAAGATAAGGATGATTAAAGCATGTCAGAGGGCAAAGAGGTGTATCTGAAGGGGGAAAATGAGGTTTGTGTTGAACTAGAGAAAGACTGCAAGTGAGTCAGGCCCATATTACAGAAAGGTGAGGCATTTCTACACAGTCTGATCCATTCATTCAATGTCGTAAGTATCAAACTCCAGTAGCTGCTGAAATTGTGAACAAAGGCTGTGTGACTTTTGACCTCATGAGAGTTTTTAGTCTAGTAGGACATTAATTTAGTTTGTAGTCTAGTAAGCATTAATCAAATAAATAACACAACTCAGCATATAAATTACCAACTGTGGTTAGTCCTAAGGAGGAAAAGTACAGAGTGCAATGGAAGGAATACCAGGGGATCTGGCTTAGTGGGGAAACAGAGCGAAGAAAAGGACGACTTTCCTGAAGAGATGACATTTGGCTGAGCCAGCATTATCTAGACCAGGTGTCCCCAAACTTTTTACAGAGGGGGCCAGTTCACTGTCCCTCAGACCGTTGGAGGGCCACCACATACTGTGCTCCTCTCACTGACCACCAATGAAAGAGGTGCCCCTTCCTGAAGTGTGGCGGGGGCCAGATAAATGGCCTCAGGGGACCATAGTTTGGGGATGCCTGATCTAAACAAAGGAGGAGTGGCTGGGGAGAAATGGGAGGACCAGAGCACTGCATGGAACAACAACAAAAAAACAAAGAAGCATATTCAAGAATCCAGGAAAACAGAGCAGGAAGGAAAAAGAACCTCAGGAGAGGCTAGGGAGGTAGGTAGGGTCAGCTCTTCCCAGCCTGAAGGCCATACCAAAGGCTGTGCTTTTTCCTAGGAACAATGGAAAGACATGGAAGGTTTTAAGCAGAGATCAATGTGACTGTATTTGTGTTTTTACCATTATTCTGGATAATAATGGATAGGAGTCAGGTGAAAGAGGTGAAGATAGCATTAGAAAGTCACTTGGGTTTTCCAGGGGAGCCACAATGATAGCTTGGCCTAGGATGTCAATGAAAGGGAGAGGACTTGGTGATGGATATGACTTCGGAGCTGAAGAAAGAGGAGGTGTTGATGACAAAGAGGTCTCAGGTTGTCTAGTTTGATGAGCATGATGGCTCTTCCTGAAAGAGAGAGACCAGAGGAGAACCACTTCAGTTTCAGATGTTTAAGGGGTTCTCCTGATGTTCTGAAGTAATAAGTCAGGGATGAGACCTGAGTATCTGCAGCTTTTAAAATATCAACAAATAATTTCTCACCAAAAGCTTCAAAAAACAAAAAGCTAAATGTATGCTCTCTAACCTCTCCTCTACTACTTTTATGAAGCATCCATAAGAATGGACCAGGCAGGCAGCTGAATACACAGATTTCAAGCCAGGAGACAGACTAGACTTGAGATAAAAAATTGATGGCACATATTATACAAAAGGCTGTGGATGAGCTTTCCTGGGGAGAAGCTCTGGAGTATATAATTGAGACTCTCATGCATCTGTTGATGAGTCTGTCTTGTCTTGAGTCTGTCCAATAACATGAAGCTCAATATATGCGTTTTGAATGAACGAACAAATACATTCATGCATGAAGGTCGGAATATTTGCTAGAGACTGAGGATAAAGAAAGAAGTTTCCCTGCCCTTTATGTAATCTTGGTTTGGGTTGGTGTGATAAGATCTAAAAGAATGGGACAATAAGAAATTAACAAAGGAGGAACCTTTGTTAATTTAATAAGACCTTTGTCTTACAAAAGAAGAGCTGACTGAAATACAAACTTAACAAAAAGAGCTTCATATTTAAATCATCTTAATTATGGCATATTACAGTATTTGTCACCTGAAATCGTTACTTTTACTGTTAATGATAACACCTTACAGAGTATTTTATGAAATATTTGCATATTGATAACTGCATTTCATAATAAACTTTAATATAGCTCTGAAATACTCTTGATCTGTGTTCTGCATGTATATCCTACTTGAGTTTTAAAATCTTACCTCCAGTTATAGTTACATTTTTATGGGACTTTAAATTTTAAATCACTGGTCTTTTCTCAAACTTTATAAAACAAAAGACAGAACTGTGCTGTACATTTACATTACAAAAATGTTAAAATATTCTCTGTTTAAAAGCCACAGATTAGAAAACCATTTTTGTCAATAGCGATGTGCTGAGAATAAAACTTCCCCAGAAGATAAGAATTTGTTTTTAAAACAGGCAATTGATAGATGATAGATAGATGATGGATAGATGGATGGATGGATAGATAACAGATAGATAGATAGATATTTAGACAGATAGATAATATAGATAGATGGTAGATAGATAGATAACCTAGGTTTCAGTCTCAGTACTGATCCTACTAACTTTTTCCACCTATGGCAACCCCTCAACTTCATGATCCTCAGTTTCTCCTTTTCTAAAGGGCAAGACACAGGTTAATCAGTCATTCTCAGACAGGGTACTACAGAGCTGGAGAGGCAGTGGTGAGGGCAGCAGAAGTGGGGAGTTAGAGGGTGAGACTCCAGAACACTTCCTTCCCCCCACCCCCATCTACTTTTCACTATTTTATATACTAAAACTACTTTTAAGGTATTACTGAGAAATAAGGCTCTTCTGCATAAAACATTCTTAAAAGTTTGAAAACTACTGCCCTGAATTGGGGTTCTCCTGATGTTCTAATGTAACAGGTCAGGGATGAGACCTGAGTATCTGCATCTTTTAAAATATCAACAGATAATTTCTCACCAAAAGCTTTAAAAAAGGAAAAAAGCTAGTTGTATGCTCTCTAACCTCTCCTGTACTGCTTTTATGCTCCAGTTTCATTTGCAGAGTAAGGAAGCACTAATGCTCCACGGCATGGGAGATTAGAAAGCCGCAGAAGCAGCAAGAACCCCGGTCAGAGACCACGCTGGTTAACATCTTTTGTCAAGTACAGAAACCAGTAGCGAATCGCTGGATAGTGTTTTCCTCTTTGGTTCTCAGCACTGCAGCCTTGAGAAGGAAATGGCTAAAAGACTCTAGGCTTTAACTACTCTTGGGCTGACAAACCTACTTGAAAAGAACACAAGCTCTGTCCAAGAGATTAAAATCTCTGTGCCTTTCTCTGACATCCTGGAGCCTGACTGGAGATCCAACTGAGGAAGAGCCCTCCAGCATCCCTGAAAAAACTAGAATCCTTGAACCCTAACCCAAAGGGATACAGACTGAGGATGTCATTCTCTGAAAACCACACTCTGGGAAAAATTAACTACCAAACAAGAAAGAGCATGATTTTATAACAAAAATCCTCAAGTGTTGGACAGAGTGAGTTAGCTCAATTCAATGCAGAGACAGCAAACAACAGAGAATATAAATAATTAAGTAAACACTGTAAACCAAAAGCCCTTTCATTAATATTTCCACCATACTAACCAGCAACTAAAGCATCTTTAGGCCATCGGCTGAACCAGTCAATCGTGCATCCTGAAATTAGTGCAGGGAACTTCAAAGCTCGGTTTCGAAATTTCTCGCCCACTGGTGAGAAGCAGAGCACAGTATGAAGGTTCTGTCGGACCCGACTCATAAAGTAGTCATGCAGGTTCTCATTGGTAGGAGGGCACCTGGGTAATTCTTTTTTCATGACTGACATCAAGTCGCTATTAATTTCATCAATTTCATCTCGAGCAAATAGGTTAGAGACCTTGAAAAGAAGTACAGGCATGCAAATTCGGTGTACACATAGGAAAATAGATCAAAATGTAGAGCTTAATACATAGAAAGTCTTTTCTCCATTTGTGTTCTCGAAATCACCTACAGAAAATTACCTAAAAGTTTTCAAGATGAAATATACCAAGTTTTAAAATACGCAAATGATTCTACTATTAACTGCAAAGTTGTAGCCCTGGAAGGGAATAAATGGACATGCCAAAAATATTAGCTTTCTTTCTAATTTCCCTCTTCTGCATTTTCATTTGTTTCTTGGAACATTCACTGATGTTTTAAATGCTTAGCTCCAATTTTTGATGGAGAGTTTTATTCTTCAAAAACCCAACAGAAAAAGCCATCCTTCATACTAATCACTTAATACCCATCCCCAGTAGCACTTATTCAAGCCATTAAGAAGAAAATATGTAGAACTCTAAGTTGCAGGAGATCTGAAGGAACAAAACATACAAAGAATAAGTGAGCACCTACCTCACCTGATGACAAAACATTGTTCATATATTCCAAAAATGACTCATCTTTAATCTCATTGTCTGTGAAAATAAAAGTGATTCCTTTGCCTTGCTGACCAGCCGTTCTATACAAAACCTTCAGATCTTCCATCAGATTTGATGTGTTGTAGGATCTAAAGAAATATTTTCATTTTGTCATTAGCTAAAATATTTTCATGAGAGGGAAAGAACCTTGCAACAATGCATTATACCATTTGGCTAACAAAAAAAAATGCTGATTTTGTTCTATCATATAGGTATGTATTTTATATGAATGTTACTGGTTAATTTTTAAAACCCTACATTACATAAAACATCATAATTAATGTTTTTATACAAAAACTATACTGAAAAGTCAAACTGAAACAAAAATACAATTTTTACCACAACCAAATGCCATTAAATTTCCAAATGTATCATTTTGAAATTTTTTGACAATGATAATAGAAAAGTAAAATTCAATTACTGACATTTGATTGGCAATTGGTATTTGTGATGACAGCTCATAAAGTAAATAAACGCAAGCTTTAGCTATACAGGGTAAGTGAGATGCCCTGTTAGAAACAGTGCCTGCCTCATCCCCCAACACCATTATCATCATTGCATGTTTATATTATACATAAATGAGATTGTTTTCTGAGCAAGCAGTACACTGTACTAGAATACCTGGAAATGTCATCAAACAGCCCACTCTGAAGGTTCTCTAATTACCCAAAGCAATCTTTAGGCAGAAATAAACCTACAATCAAGAAATATTAGCAAGGCCCCACTGTGGAGTACTACATTATGCCAAAAGTATAAATAAAATTATCAAAATTCTGGAAACTCAGATTTACTAAATTATTATTTGTACTTCAGCCACTAAACTCAGAATTCAGAGTGCAAGTGCAAATAGCTATCTTATTTTTTTAAAGCTAGTGAATATTTAACTCTACCTTTTCCTAACTTCTATAAGCTATACCCTAGAATTGAAAATATCACAACCAAGTCTTAATACTTTGAAAAGACACCTGGAGAAGTGAGATCCAAGAGATCAGAAAACATTTCAAAGACACAGCAGAAGAGGAAGAGGAGGAGGAGGAAGAGTGGAGGGGAGGAAGAAAGGGGAGGAGGAGGAAGGAGAAGGAGGAGGAGGGGGGAGGAGGAAAGAAGAGGAGGAGGAGGGGGGAGGAGGAAGGAAGAGGAGGAGGAGGAGGGAGGAGGAGGGGGAAAATCTTCAACCCAGTCTCCTGGATCTCAAGGGCCTACTGCTTCAAATAATATGACCTAAGACACCTAACAAATAGTTGTGCTTCCCAAATGAGAGTCTCTTGCATCTCAGCCTTAGCCACGTGGCTGTAAAAGCCTTTAGAAGTTTAATAATGTCTTGAAAGCTATGAAAAGGAAAGAAAGACCTTGGTCCTTCATCTCATCAGTAATGGATCATTCTCAGTGTGCCACGCAGAGGAGCTAGTCTGCCACAGTGAGAGCTGTGGTTAGGTGTGTTGGCTGCAGTATTGTGGTGCAGTAAAAGTCACACCAGACTAAAAACTAGAAATTCTACAATAAATTCCCAGATACATCTGAGATGTTGGGCAAGTCATAGCCTCTCTGAGCTTCAGCTGAGAGATGGGCTACTGCTATCTGTCCACTAACTCACAAGGTTTTTTTGAAGATCAAGTTACCACATGCATATAAAAGTGACTTGAAAACTACAAGGTTTTATACAAATGGTTAGGAACGAAAATTTGAGTCCAGTGCCCTTCCTGTGCTGGTTGCCATTTCTGTAGCTTGTCTTCTATCCACAAACTAGAAAAATCATATGCAAGGTAGCCTGAATTATTTCTCTCTCTCCCAGTACTTGAATAAAACAGTAATCTTTGAATTTATTCTCCAAGAAGAACCCTTTAGGTAAGGCCAAACACAAAGCGTAACAACAGCTTAAATATTTGAATCTCCAAACCCAATGTTTAATAACTTTCAGCCTTCATTCTACCAGGTATCTACGGTCCACCCTCAATGAGACAGATCAGCAGCATGTTCTGCTCATCAGTGCCCAACTTCTTGCTCCTACACCTAGAAATTAATGTCATGTGGTTTCCGCCCAACCTAACTTCCCAAACTGGCCTCCTGGTTCTAATGTTATCTTGGTAAATTCTGAAATTCTGTTTGACCTCTCTGAATCACCTCTGTTTATCTCTTCATGTTCACTTTTCATGTGCTAATTATATCTTCTCCCTGCACTATGCCCACATCTGTGGTCAGCTCCTCTGGGCTTCCCTGTCTTATAAGTAGCAGCACCATCTAGGTAGTTTCTCAAACCAGAAACCAACATGCACCAAGCCCAGAAGCTCAACTTCCTGATGATCTCTTCAATCTCCACTCTCCATTCTCACTGCTGCCACTCGTGACACCATCATAGCTTGCCCAGTCCCCTGAGACAGCATTGTAACTATTCCAATTTAGTTCCTTCTATTTCCTGTACATAAAAGAGAAATGCATTTAAACTTCAGGTAGCACCTTTTATCAAAATCCATGTTATGTTAATTAAAGTAAAAGTTTGTTACCTTGTCAGAGTGATCTGGAAGGAAATGTAGCCAGCAATGAATGAAGCCAACCTCGTCAGGCTCTGCTTTCCTGATCCGCCCACCCCAACCAGGAGGGCATTTCCCCGAGGAGTACGAATAACTCGAGAGATCTGTAATACGAAACAGAAAAAGCATGTATCATTCAACATGCAAATGTTCTATTTTTCCTATTTATTTAATATGTAAATAAGGCCAAATTATTACTTTGGAAGATATAGTTGTCTCAAGATCAGACTGGAGATACACTGGTTGAAGGAATGAGGGCATTTCTGAAATAGAATAGTGTTGGGCTGCATTAGATGGGTTGGGGACCGTGGGATGCACCTTTAGAAACTAGGAGGACATCAGGGCAGAAAAGTCAGCACAAAGCTCAGACTGTGCTTGCTCTGGATTTAAAAGGAGATGTCTACCTAAAGGGGACTTTTGAGGATTCCTGTTAGTTGATCCAACCTAACAGAGTATGATAGGAAGGAGAACAGAAATGTTAGAACAATGTCTACCTTTGGCATATTGGGCATACGGTTGATTAGACTATCCTCCACATTTGAAAACTGTTCAAATTTAAACTTAAAGGAAGAAAAACCCCAAAATATGATGATATAGTTTGGATGTGTCCCAACCCAAATCTTATCTTGAATCGTACTCCCATAATTCCCACATGTTGTGGTGGGGACTCTATGGGAGAAAATTAAACCATGGGGGCAGCTTCCCCCAGGGTATTCTTATTTATGGTGGTGAATAAGTCTCACAAAATTTGCTATTTTTATCATGGGTTTCCACTTTCACATCTTCCTCATTTTTTCTTTTGCCACCACCATGTAAGAAGTGCCTTTTAACCTCCCACCATGATTCTCAGGCTTCCCCAGCCATGTGGAACTATAAATCCAATTAAACCTCATTTTCTTCCCAGTATCGGGTATGTGTTTATCAGCAGCATGAAAATGGATGTTGGAATTTTAAAAAGAAAGAAAATGAGCATAAACACCCTCCTGTTACCTGGCAAAGACAGTGATACCTAAGGTATCTACCAATAAGTGATGTCAGACTATTCCATAGCCCCCTTGTGGCAGAAGTCCATGTTTATTTGGATTTATTGGTGTTGAATGAACTAGTTACACCATCAGTCTTTCAGACCTACCTAGGAGAGATTGAGCATAGAATTCCCCTTGATGTTCTTTATACTTTCTGCAAGAACTATTTCTCTTTCCCTACTAACTGCAGTTTGAGTCTAGGGGTATCACTGTGATGTTTCCTTTTCTAGAAGAATGATAGAGTGTAGGCAGGGACTGGAAGGAGTCACTTCTCCACGGTCAGGTACGCTTCCAGGAGTCACTGGAGCTCTACACTCTGCCACGGTTTTGTTAAACAGTCTTTCTCAGAATTTCCTCACTAGCTGCTGTATATTCTATTCATGTTCAAAACATCCCTGGTTTTGAATTACTTTCCCCAGTTTAGCGGGAACCTTGGGAAAAGGAGAGCATGTTTTCCATCTGTATGTGGACCTGAGAACCTGCAGGACAGGTAGGTGCATACTCCCTGTTTCTCCAGTCTCTTGCATGTTCCTTCTATGTGATTCTCTCCAAAGTCATTGTGGGTGGAGGGGGTCGCACATATCTCTTCAAATCTTCCCCTGACACAACTTCAAGAGGCACAGACAGGGCAGGTAAGGAGCAACGGAAAGCCACACTAGAACATTCTGTGTCTTTCCTTGATGGCCACTTTTCAACCATCATCATTTTCTTTGTTTGATGTGGGTGGATATATCAAGATATTGTTAATTAGGTAATAAGGAATCTTCATCGCAAAACCTTTACTTGGAACTGAACCAAGATCTTATATTAAAATCTTCTATTCTCAGTTTCCAATACATGGCAAACCCTCAAAACATATCTGACAAATAAACAGATACATGAACAGAGAAGGCTTGAAAGCAGACTCAAAACCTCATAATCGGCCGGGCATGGTGGCTCAAGCCTGTAATCCCAGCACTTTGGGAGGCCGAGGCAGGTGGATCACGAGGTCAAGAGATCGAGACCATCCTGGTCAACAAGGTGAAACCCCGTCTCTACTAAAAACACAAAACATTAGCTGGGCATGGTGGCGCGTGCCTGTGATCCCAGCTACTCAGGAGGCTGAGGCAGGAGAATTGCCTGAACCCGGGAGGCGGAGGTTGTGGTGAGCCAAGATCGCGCCATTGCACTCCAGCCTGGGTAACGAGCGAAACTCCGCCTCAAAAAAAAAAAAAAAACTCATAATCTACTTAAAAACAGAGATTAGAAGAGAAAGTGTGATCCAGTGAGACCCTCAAACAGGGCTATCTTGTCGTGTTATAGACAGAACGTGAGATGAAGATATGCATTTTTAATTCTATTAGCAAGTACTTAAAAATTAATAATGCACACCCTGCCCTGCAGGAGGTCACACTGGAACAGGGGACAGAGGCTGGGGTCATGAGCCACGGTGAGCACTGGCACAGGGACAGAAGTGACGGCAATCAGAGGAAGGAATGCTGGGGAAACTTCCCCGCCTGGGTGAGGTTAAGTCTTAGGCACAGGCTTGGATTTTGGCCTGGATGACTAGAAGTTTATCTCACAAAGAAGGTGGTGTGCCAGGCATGGGCTGAGCTACCTTTGAAGAAGGAGTGGGGCACACAAAATCTCAGAATTAGAAAAAGGCCTGAAGTGTCCCCGGGGGTGATAACTTCAGTATGGGGCATGGAAATATCAGGAAATAATGCAGCAAAGGATTGTTTAGGGCTTATTTGGGGGACTTGCTTAAATTCCAGACCATGTATCCAGATTCTCTGTTGGTTCTCAGCAGTGGTTCGTTCTGCCAAGACTGAGGTCACTAAAACGGGAACCCACCCTCTTAGCGCCTAATCTGGTAGGGAGACAAACACACAGACAGATGAACTTTCCACAAGGCAGTACGGGTGGGGAATATGTGTAGGGGAGGCGCTCCGGGATCATGAGATGTGTTCACCCATAAGCAGCCCGTTTTTCTGGATCTCACGCTAGGCAGAGCAGGACTCGGGAGGCTGGCTGGTAGGCAGGAACTAGATCATAAGAAACCATATACACTGCAGCTTGAACTTTCACCAAAGAGGCAGAAGAGGTATCACACAGATACACTGTGTTGAAAGAATATTGATTTTCTAAATAAGAAATAGGCTTGGTGTCATATCGCATCCTGTTTTGCTGCAGCTTTTATGTGCAATTCTGTCTCTTGGCTTCTGTCCTGCCTGGTAACTAGGCCACGCCTCTCCAGGCTCACACAGCACGACACAGAGCATGGATGCGCTGTGCACACAAGATGAGAGTACAAGACAGGGCTGGTTGGGAAGGGGAGAGCAATGCAGCGTTTTAGCTCAAAAACTCCAGTCACGGACTCTTCGGCTAATTCCAGAGCAGACAGACAAGAGGCTGAGAGTGAGAGAAAGCACCAGCGAGTCCCCAGCACCCAAGCATTCACACCTCCAACGTCACACCCAAAGTGGAGAAAGCTTCCACTCATCGTCTGGACTGCGAATCATGGAGAAAAAGGCAGTTCCAGTGAACTTGCTCAGGCACGACACTTAACATAAATAACCGCATCTTCAACTTGAGTTATGAAATCCCAGGTCAATCAGATTCTGTCTCCAGCAGGCAATTTGTCATGAAATTGCCTTTGGTATTACTCATTTAGAAAATACATTTTCCTTTTCTTTTTCTTCCTTTTAATTATTAAAAATGACAGAATGTTTATTCTTTCTGAACTCTTAATCAACTACAAATTAAGAGCTAATTTCAAAATGTTATTTATAGTTGGCTTTGAAAGAATTTTTAAGCTCATAATTCAGTACAGATATCTCAGATTCTGAGAATCCACAGAGTTGCCAAGCTAAGTGCCCTCATGCTGGGGAGATGCAACTCCTGAACACCCTCTCTCTCCCTCCCTCTCTCTGACTTTCTCCAGCCTTACATAAATGCTTTTCTCACCTTCTTGCAGGGAAAAGGAGCAGGCAAGCAATTCCTATTCTCAGAGGAAGCGTTGACTAGATAACCTCTAAAACCCCCTCTATTCGTAGATTGTCATTTTTAGAGGTGACAATTGTAATTGTGCAGTGGTTCCTCATGGTTGAACCTAAGTCATGGGAGACAACCTCGAATCATTTTCTTTCTAACTAAAAGGATACAGTCCAGAAAAGTAGTTGACATCAACAAAGTGAGAATATCAACAATGGATTTTAAATGACATTATCTTGCACCATAAATAAATTAAATCACATAAGTTTTCAAACAAAATAATATATTTAACTTCCAACCTTTCAGGATCAACTGTCCTAAAAATGGACACTGTCATGACTCCTATCAGCAGTCCCTAATCTTTTTGACACCAGGGACCAGTATTGCAGAAGACAATTTTTCCATGGATGGGAGGAGGATGGGGGTGGTTTTGGAATGATTAAAGCTGATTACATTTATTGTGTGCTTTGTTTCTATTATTATTACATTGTAATATATTATGAAATAATTATACAGTTCACCATAATGTAGAATGCGTGGGTGCCCTGAGCTTGTTTTCCTGCAACTAGATGGTCCCATCTGGGAGCAATGGGAGACAGTGACACATCATCAGGCATTCCATTCTCATAAGAAGCGCATAAACTATATCCCTCACATGAGCAGTTCACAATGGGGTTCATGTTCCTATGAAAATCTAATGTCTCTAGAGGCAGAGCTCAGCTTCACTTGATCACCTGCTGCTCACCTCCTACCGGGCAGCCCTGTTCCTAATAGGCCATGGACAGGTACTTATCTGCGGCCCAGGGGTTGAGGACCCCTGACTCATATGACAAAGTAGGACAGAAACTATACTTTCCTGGAGGATTGCATTCTAACAGAATTTTCATCTCAAAGTCAACTGTTTACACACTATTTCAAAATTATTGTTTCTAATCATGGTAAAATACACATAACATAAAATTTACCACTGTAGCCATTTTTAAGTATACTGCTCAGTATCATTAAGTATCACATTGTTGTACAACTATCAGCACCACTGATCTCCACAACGCTTTTCATCTTGCAAAACTGAAACTCTGCACCCATTTAATACTAACTCCCCAGTCCCCTCTCCCTGAAATTCTCCACTCTATTTTCGTCTCTGATTTTGGCTACACTGGGGATCTTAGTAGCATTATACACTATTTGCCCTTTTGTGTCTGGTTTACTTCGCATAACATAATGTCCTCAAGGCGCATGTACTATTTTTTATAGGATATTGTTTGCAGATGCAGACTTTGCCTGTGCTCTGAACTCAGATGTCAACCATATTCATCCTCTGTGGTGAAAACACTGAGCTGGAAGCTGTATAGAAACACTGAATAAAATCATCACATCGCACATTTAAAGTACATGGGCTCTTGCCTTCGGCTTAGAAATTAAATTGGAATATAGCATGGAGTCTATTTTTAAACTGAAGAGTCTCCTAGGAAATGAAATAAAAGCGGAGAGGACTCTGGCATGAAGCCAAATGTCTGTCACTTCCACAAAGCACTACTCGGAGTGGCTACTGTACCTTGACTAAGTGAATCATCGCATCTGCAAAGAATACCATGTCCATGCCGGCGCCGCGGACGTTCTCATTATAGAGCTGCAGGAACATATTCAGACGTTCTTTTAGGTGACTAAAAGATTCAATTGGCTCATAAATTTTAGGCATTTCAGCATCAGCCTCTTCAGATGTTTCACCTTTGGTAGGAAAGAAGAGCCAGTTAAGTTTCTTCAAATATCTGCATTTTACCTTCAACCTAAATTAATACACTCAAAGCTCTACAACCTAACACTGAATAACATTCATTTTAAGCAAAATGCCACAGCGTGCATTTTGCAAAAACAGAAGAAAACAATAGAAGCATTAGGATTTTTGTGATCATATGCAGTCTTTGTTCTTTCCTATCTAGCAAGAGTCAATGTCAAATAATGAAGTAGTCATTGAATTGAATTTGAATCCACAACTGAATGTTGGCATTTCAAAGGTCCTCCTAAATATATTAGCTTAATGATCAAGTGAAAGTAAAAATAGTAGGGACTGAATGTCAGAATCGGCAAGGGAAGTCAAGAATTACATAATTTTTGATAAGAATAAAAAGGAAAAGGTTATTACATTTGCTCAGGACATTTTTATGATTTATGGATTGCAGGTCAGTGGTAAACACAGAAGTGCATTAGGATATGAGGGTGGGGGGTTGAGAGAAATAGAAAAATAATTTCTTAAATGAATAAACATGTTAAATTATTTCACTAGGACAAGATGTATTAAAATCAATATATGTTTTTTAAAAATTGGAAGCACATAATATACGAGCTTAACACTTTTCCAGCATTAACTATAAAGTGGAGGCTGAGGCAGGCAGATCACTTCAGGTCAGGAGTTCAAGACCAGCCTGACCAAGATGGGGAAACTACATCTCTCCTAAAAATATAAAAATTAGCTAGATGTGGTGGTGTGTGCCTATAGTCCCAGCTACTCGGGAGGCTGAGGCAGGCGAATTGCCAGGAGGTGGAGGTTTCTGTGAGCTGAGCCTGCACTCCAGCCTGGGCAGCAGAGCAAGACTCTGTTTCAAAAAAAAAAAAAACATAATGCTCAAGAAAAAATTGGGCATCTATAAATTCACAATTAACATTAGTAACGGGGAAAAAGCATCAGATTAGTTGAATATACCTATAGCAACTTAGAATTTCACTTGGTACTAGAAGAATGAGTGGATCTTTCAAATCGTATGGTACGTAATTATTTTCAATTAACTGTGTCTAAATTTTTTATAACAAAGCAAGGAGATTGGTTTAACAGAATCATTAAGAATGACCTATCTGCAAAGCTCTCAGTAATCAAATTCCAATAGTCACAACTCTCATAAATGCTCAAGTCAAGCTTTGAGAAATAAAGTGCTTCAATGACTCAAAAGCTTATGCATTTGTCTCTGGACCCTCTCCAGGCCCCCGAAATGCACCAGTTGTGCTCTGGTCCTTGAAAATCATAATCTGATTATTTATCCTTCTGAATTATGGGGAATAAATTACAGAAATTTCAATTACCTTGTAAGATGCCCTTACTCTTAAAGGATTTTAGTATGGGTTTGACATGATTACAATAAAATGTGTCAGCTTCTTCTTGTAAGACAATCATTCTAATTGTATTGCCAGAAATAAACAGACTTTTGCAATTGTTACTCAGAAACTTTTGATAGATCATACTTATGGTTCTCAAATCTAGAGAGGCGCTGCCTAGTCACTCCAATCATTTTGAAGATATACATAGCATGTTTTTAAACATGCTTTTTAAAATTTGCAAATTAACTTAAAATCCATACTCGGTATTAGAAGAGCTTATTAAATTTAAAAAATATTTTTAATTAAGCCTAGTTACTTTTGAGGGAAAAAAAGTGGAACACTGCCTCTTTTCATAAGAAAAGTCATATATCTCAATTTCCCCTGGAACCATAATCACAAAAGCTTACTCCACATCAGCCATCTCATTCCAATTACATTTAATGACTCTCTCATACAATTTGAAGTTTTTTTTTTTTATTTTCAACATTCAGAGTGACCTGAATAATAATAATTATCATTAGATTGCTGCCTTTCATTCACCAGTGATTACAGGCCATAGACTGTCCAAACCATTCTACAGATAACATTTCATAGATCACCGAAGCCATTCTACAGATAACATTTTACAGACTCCCACAGTGAATGTGATGCATATAGTAATATGTTATCTTTATAAATGAGAATGAGGTTCTAGAGACCGAGATATCCAGCTAATTAATGTGCAGTGAATTCCTTCCTCAAACCTACCTCTATCTGCCAGACTGCAAGTCTTGTGCACTCTCTCCTACCCAATCCTGCCTCTCCACTCTACCTTAATATCCAAGCATGATATGCATAAAACAGTTCCTCTTTAAACTTCATGATCATGCATTTTTTCACTCATCCTATTTTTATTGAGCATCTACTATGTCTCAGGCTTGTATCAATACAGTTTACTAGAAAGAAACTCAACATCCACAAACTGAATCTTCTGTCTTCAGATTTCTCTTTAGGGACAACTTTTGGGGAATTCCAAATTCCACTTCCATAGTTTACCTGCAGCTTCAGGTGCATCTCTCAAGAAATCCACAAAATACGTGTCAATTCCACAATCCACCAGGAGTTTTTTCTCTTCACCAAACTCCTCCTCTACCAAACTTACTAAAGCCTTATCAAACCAGGTCACATCACTGGACACCGTGAAACGGTCAGCTATAACACGCTTACATTCATGCTTCCACAGCTTTAACATATCCTGTTGAAAGCACAATTAAAATGTGTTAGTATTCCTATTATGCCATAACTGGAATTCAAGTTGACAATACTGTAGAGTATTATCCTTCCTGATTTAGGATGCAACACTTTAAAAAGTGAGGGTTCAAATATGTATGCTCAACTTCACTTCAAATTGGTCTCATTCAAGTAAATTAAATAGAAAGTAGTCTGTTCATTTGCAGTCTCTGAATTAAGAAGGAAAAATCTTTCAAAAAAATATTAAAAGTTGCTCTGCCCAATCATCAAACTATATTCTATGTAAAGGTCTTCAGTTTGTGATAAATTAGTCTTTTTAATAAGACACCTACATTCATGTGATCAGAGTATAAAATAAGACATAGAATATGAACAACTCTCATGTATACAACTGAAAAATTACAAAGGTGTATTCACAACACAAAGTGAAGGAAATTTGTGGCAAAACAGGATTATTTGAACAAAGCAAGCACCTAAACCAGGTAATCCAAGGCCCAAAGTTAACTGAAAGTTGAGGAAGAAAAGTAATTGCTCAATACTCCTGTTCCTATAGCAAGAATAACAAATGTTTGTATAAGCTCATTATTTGATATGAAAGACTGATGGAAATTTCTTAGCTTGGTAATATTTCTCAGGTTACATATTTTTAAGCTATTGCATTACTAATGATAGAATGTTATTTGGTCGCCTGAATATAAAAGTTTAGTGAAGTATATTCAATGATTCAGTTAAGACAAAAGTTTAGGATAACATCAATTGCTGGAATTGTTTATGCTGATTTACAATAAGCACCAAAAAAAAATAGCTATTTCAATAGTAATCTTTGAGAACTGACTTCAACAATTCCATTAACTTGTAAATAACTTTGAGGGAAAAAATCAAGTTAAAATATTCCTGCTGCTAAACTGACTCTCACTTCTCTGTAGGAAGGAAAGTGAGTTTTCTCCAAAATATCATGAACAGACACTTCTCAAAAGAAGACATACATGTGGCCAACAAACATATGAAAAGAAGTTCAACACCACTGATCATTAGAGAAATACACATCAAAACCACAGTGAGATACAATCTCACACCAGTCAGAAAGGCTATTATTAAAAAGTGAAAAATAGCAGATGCTGGCAAGGTCGCAGAGAAAAGAGAACACATATATGCTATTGGTGGGAGTGTAAATTAGTTTGAGCATTGTGGAAAGCACTATGGTGATTCCTCAAAGAGCTAAAAGCAGAACTACCATTTGACCCAGCAATCCCATTATAGGGTGTATACCCAGAGGAATATAAATCATTCTACTATACAGATATATGCACGTGAATGTTCATTGCAGCACTATTCACAATAGCAAAGATAAAGAACCAACCTAAATGTTCATCAATGACAGACTGGATAAAGAAAATGTGGTACTTGTACACCATGGAATACTATGCAGCCATAAAAAAGAATGCGGTCATTTCTTTCATGGGAACATGAATGGAGCTGGAGGCTATTATCCTTAGCACACTAATGCAGGAACAGAAAACCAAATACCACATGATATGTCCCCACACAAATCTCATCTTGAACTGTAATCCCCATAAACCGCACATGTCAAGGGAGAGACCAGGTGGAGGTAATTGAATCATGGGGATGGTTTCCCCCATGCTGTTCTGCTGATACTGAGTGAGTTCTCATGAGAGCTTATAGTTTTATAAGAGACTCTTCCCCTTTTGCTTGGCAATTCTCTTTCCTGGTGCCTTGTGAAGAAGGTACACCTTGCTTCCTCTTTGTTTTCCACCATGATTGTAAGTTTCCTGAGGCCTCCCCAGATGTGCTGAACTGTGAGTCAATTAAACCTCTTTTCTTTTCTTTTTTTTATTTTATATTACCCAGTCTCAGGCAGTTTTTATAGCAATACAAAAATGGAATAATACAATGCATGTTCTCACTTATAAGTGGAAGCTAAATGATGAGAACTCATGAACACAAAGACAGAAATGATAGACACTGGGATCTACTTGAGGGTGGAAGGTGAGAGGAGGGAGAAGAGCACAAGAGATAACTTTTGGATACTGGGCTTAATACCTGGGTGATGCTCCTGTAATCCCAGTACTTTGGGAGGCGGAGGTGGGCAATCACCTGAGGTTGGGAGTTTGAGACCAGCCTGACCAACATGGAGAAACACTATCTCTACTGAAAAGACACACACACACACACACACACACACACACACACACACACACACACACACAGAATTAGCTGGGCATGGTGGCACATGCTGGTAATCCCAGCTAGTCAGGAGGTTGAAGCAGGAGAATTGCTTGAACCCAGGAGGTGGAGGTTGCAGTGAGCCAAGATTGTGCCATTGCAGTCCAGCCTGGCAACAGAGTGAAACTCCATCTCAAAATAAAAATAAATAAATAAATACCTGGGTGACAAAATAATCTGAACAACAAGCCCTCAAGACACATGTTTACCTATGGAACAAACCTTTACATGTAACCCCAAACCTAAAAGTAAAAAATAAATCAACAAATTTTTTTTTAAAAAAAGAATCAGTGAGTTTGGTTACCTACATTTCAAGCATCTGGGACAGAGGTGGAGTTTTTTGATAATCAACACTTGTGTTTAACGAACAGTTTTGTTGATATTTCAACTGTCTCTGTTTGTTTATATGGAGAAGTCCCCTAAACCCATTTGCTTAATTACTTCTTTAGCTCTAGAAAAGCTTAAAGAGAGGTCAACCCTGTCTTACACTGGGCACATAGGCTATGCTTTACAACTAAAGCCTACTGGATTTTTACGTAGCATTCTTAGTTTAAGGAAAATTCTTGTAACACTGGGAAATGTCACATTCAAGTTTGTACAAATAATCATTTTTCTATTAAATGAACTTTGTAATCTGCTGCCTCTCTTCAACTTTACCAACGTATGTAATTCTTTTAGTGCATCCAATTACATGGCAAAGAAAAATGAGGGGTGATTATCAATAAAATGGGTTTTTTAAATTTTGAATGTTTATGTATAAAGATAATTACTTTTTAAGTTAAAATGTCAAGCTTAAAATATGAAGACTATTATGTAATAAAATCCATAGTAATTGTTCTCATTATTTAGTATAAGGAACATATCCTCTTCTTATACTAGAAGTAGGAAAATAAAATCAATTGTTTCTTTTATTCTATTCATTAGAAAATAATTGTGTATACAATGTTCATAAACACAACCTAATTTAATTGGAATTTATCATTGACATTTTCTGACATAATTTTCTTCTTTTGTTATGTTAGTTAAAAAGCAGTAAAGAATATCCATACTGGAGATGATCCAAGATGGCCAAATAGGAACAGCTCTGGAGTGCAGTTCCCAGAGAGAACGCAGAGGGTGAGTAATCAATGCATTTCCAAATGAAGTTTTTCTGCCCACAGACCAGGAGATTCCTGGGTAGAAAAGCACCACAAGTCTCCAGCACAGCTGTTTCAGCCAGCGCAGTTGGTCTCCACACAAGAACTCACACAAATCTGGGTGCCATTTCAACTGGTGCTTGGAACACCTGGGAGACAGAGTCACCCATTCAACTGAAAAAAAAGGGGGCTGAAACAGGGAGCCAGGTGATCTTGTTTGGCAAGTCCCACACCCACAAAGACCAGCAATCTCAAATGCTCTGGATTGAGAGTTTCACAAAAAGCACAGCTGGACCTGGGACGATCTAGCTCTGTTGGGGGAAGGGCGTCTGCCATTATCAAGGTAGTTGACCACTACGAAGGCACTCCGCCATTACTGAGGCAGTCCACCATTACCAAGGGAATCTGCTGTTACCAAGGCAGTCTGCCATTACAGAGACAGTCCACCATTACTGAGGCAGACTGCCATTACCAAGGCAGTTCTAACTATACCTCTATAAACAAAACTGCCAGGAAGTTCACAAAGTAGCTGGGCAGAGCCCACGACAGCTCAGCAACACCTCTACTGGCAGACTGTTACCAGGCTACCTCCTCACTGGGCAGGGAATCTCTGAAAAAAGGCAGCAGCACCTCAGGAACTTATAAATAAAGCCCCACTTTCCCAGGACAGAGCATCTGGGGTAAAAAGGCAGTTATGAATTCCACTGCAGCAGACTTAAACGTACCTGGCCTGCAGCTCTGAAAGGAACAACGGAGTTCACAGACTGCTTAAGGAGACAGTCTGTCCCTTATAAGAGCTCAAGTGCTGAGCTCCTGTAAGGGGCAGATTGTCTCCTCAAGCACCTCCCTGACCCCCATATGTCCAAAGAGATACCTCATAAAGGAAGGCTCAGGTTGATATCTGGCAGGTATCCTTTTGGGATGAAGAAAACAAAAAAAACTGGCAGCAACCCTTACTGTTCTGCAGCCACTGCAGGCGATCCCCAGGCAAGCAAGGTCTGGAGTGGACCTCCAGCATTCCTACAACAGAGGGGCCTGACTGTTAGAAGGACAACTAAAAAACAGAAAGAAATAACTTCATCATCAACAAAAAGGACATCCACTCAGAGACCCCATCTGAAAGCCAAAAACTATAAATATGACAGGTGGATACATCTGCAAAGATGGGAAGAAACCAGGGCAAAAATGATGAAAACAACAAAAACCAGAATGCATCTACTCCTCCACGGTATCACAACTCCTCACCAGCAAGGGAACAAGGCTGGATGAAGAATGAGTCTGATGAATTGACAGAAACAGATAGGTAATAACAAACTTCTTTGAACTAACAGAACATCTTCTAACCCAATGCAAATAAACTGAGAACCTTCAAAAAAGGTTTCACAAAATGTTAATGAGAATAAACAGCTTAGAAAAGAATACAAATGGCCTGATGGAGCTGAAAAACACAACGTGAGAACTTTGCAAAGCATACACAAGTTTCAATAGCTGAATTGACCAAGCAGAAGAAAGAATATCAGAGATTGAAGATCAACTCAATGAAATAAAATGAGAAGGCAAGATTAGAGAAAAAAGAGTGAAAAGAAATAAACAAAGCCACCAAGAAATATGGGATTATGTAAAAAGATTTAATCTACGTTTGATAGGTGTACCTGAATGTGACAGAGAGAATGAATCCAAGCTGGAAAACACTCTTCAGGATATTATCCAGTAGAACTTCCCCAACCTAGCAAGGCAGGCCAATATTCAAGTCCAGGAAATACAGAGAACATGACAAAGATATTCCTCAAGAAGAGCAACCCCAAGGCAAGTAATCGTCAGATTCACCAGGTTGAAATAAAGGAAAAAATGCTAAGGGCAGCCATAGAGAAAGGTTGGGTTACCCAAAAAGGGAAGCCATCAGACTCAAAGCAGATCTCTCAGCAGAAACCCTACGAGCCAGAAGAGAGTGGGGACCAATATTCAACATCCTTAAAGAAAAAAGCTTTCAACCCAGAATTTGATATCCAGCCAAAATAAGCTTCATAAGTGAAGCAGAAGTAAAATCCTTTATGAACAAGCAATTGCTCAGAGATTTCATCACCACCAGGCCTGCCTTACAAGAGCTCCTGAAAGAAGCACTAAACATAGAAAGGAACAACCGGTACCAGCCACTCCAAAGACATACCAAATGGTAAAGAGCATCAACACAATCAAGAATGTACATCAACTAATGGGCAAAATGGCCAGCTAGCATCCAAATGGCAGTATCAAATTCATAGAATATTAACCCTAAATGTAAATGGACTAAATGCCCCAATCAAAAGACACAGACTGGCAAATTGGATAAAAAGCCAAAACCCATTGCTGTGCTGTATCCAGGAAACCCATCTCACATGCAAGGACACACATAGGCTCAAAATAAAGGGATGGACTAAGATTTACCCAGCAAATTGATAGGGAAAAAAAAAAGCAGGAGTTGCAGTCCTACTCTCTGATAAAATAGACATTAAACCAAAAAAGATCAAAAGAGACAAAGAAAGGCATTACATAATGGTAAAAGGATCAATGCAATAAGAAGAACTAACAATTCTAAATATATACGCACCCAATACAGGAGCACCCAGATACATAAAGCAAGTTCTTAATGACCTACAAAGAGACTTAGATGCCCACACAATAATAGTGGGAGACTTTAACACTGCACTGTCAATATTAGACAGATCGACAAGAAAGAAAACAAACAAGAATATCTAGGACTTGAACTCTGATCTGGACCAAGCAAACCTAATAGACATTTACAGATCTCTCCAACCCAAATCCACAGAATATACATTCTTCTCAGCACCACATCACACCTACTCTAAAACTGACCACATAATTGGAAGTAAATCACTCCTCAGCAAATGCATAAGAATGCAAATCCTAACAGTCTCTCAGACCACAGCGAAATCAAATTAAAACTCAGGATTAGAAAACTAACTCAGAACTGCACAACTTCATGGAAAATGAACAACTGGCTCTTGAATGTCAACTGGATAAACAATGAAATGAAGGCAGAAATAAAGATGTCCTTCAAAACCAATGAGAACAAAAACACAACTTACCAGAATCACTGGGACAAATTTAAAGTAGTGTCTAGAGGAAAATTTATAGCAATAAATGCTCCCATGAGAAGCAAGGAAAGATCTAAAATCGATATCCTATAATCAAAATTGAAAGACGTAGGTAGCAAGATCAAAAACTCAAAGGCTAGCAGAAGACATAAATAACAAGATCAGAGCAGAACTGAAAGAAATAGAGATACAAAAAAAAGCCTTCAAAAAATTAATAAATCCAGGAGCTGGTTTCTTGAAAAGATCAACAAAATAGACCACTAGCCAGATTAAAAAAAGAAAACAGAGAAGAATCAAATAGATGCAATAAACAATGATAAAGGGGATATCACCACAGATTCCACAGAAATAGAAACTACGATCAGCGATTAATACAAACAACTCTCTGCACACAAACCAGTAAACCTGGAAGAAATTGATAAATTCCTGGACACTTGCACCCTCCCAATCTGAAACCAGGAAGAAGTTGAAACCGTGAATAGGCCAATAACAAGGGCTGAAGTGGAGGCAGCAATTAATAGCCTACCAACCAAAAAAACCGAGGTCCAGATGGTTTCACAGCCAAATTCTACCAGACATACAAAGAGCAGCTGTTACCACTACTTTTGAATCTATTCCAAACAATCCAAAATGAGGGAATCCTTCCCAAATCATGTTATGAGACTAACATCATCCTGATACCAAAACCCGGAGGAGACTCAACAAGAAAAGAAAACTTCAGGCCAATATCCATGATGAACATAGATGAAAAAACCTTCAATAGAATAATGGCAAACCAATGGCAACAGCACATCAAAAAGCTTATCCACCACGATCAAGTATGCTTCATCCCGGGGATGGAAGGCTGGTTCAACATATGCAAGTCTATAAACATAATCTACCACATAAACAAAACCAAACAAAACCACATGATTATCTCAATAGATGCAGAGAAAGCCTTTGACAAAATTCAACAGCACTTTATGCTAAAAACTCTCAATAAACTACATATCAACAGAACATGTCTCAAAATAATAAAAGCTGTTTACAACAAACCCACAGCCAATATCATACTGAATAGGAAAAAACTAGAAGCATTCACTTCAAAATCTGGCGCTAGATAAGGATGCCCTCTCTCACTTCTATTCAATATAATATGGAAGTTCTAGCCAGAGCAATCAGGCAAGAAAAACAAATATAGGGTTTTCAATTAGAAAAGGAGGAAGTCAAATTGTCTCTATTTGCAGATGACATGATTGTATACTTAGAAGACCCCATTGTCTCAGCCCAAAATCTCCTGAAACTGATAAGCAACTTCAGCAAAGTCTCAGGACACAAAATCAATGTGCAGAAATCACAAGCACTCCTATACACCAATAACAGACTTAAAGAGAGCCAAATCAAGAGGGAACTCCTATTCACGATTGCTACAAAGAGAATAAAATACCTAGGAATACAACTAACAAAGGATGTAAAGGACCTCTTCAAGGAGAAGTACAAACCACTGCTCAATGAAATAAGAGAGGACACAAACAGATGGAAAAACATTCCATGCTCATGGTTAGGAAGAATCAAAATTGTGAAAATGGGCATACTCCCAAAGTAATTTATAGATTCAATGCTATCCCCATCAAGCTACCTATGACCCTCGTCACAGAACTGGAAAAAAAAAAAAACACCTTAAATTTCATATGGAACCAAAAGAGAGCCTGCATAGCCAAGTCAATTCCAAGCAAAAAGAACAAAGCTGGAGGCATCACACTCCCTGACTTTATACTACAAGGGTACAGTAATCAAAACAGCATGGTACTGGTAACAAAACAGAGATATAGACCAATGGAACAGAACAGAGGCCTCAGAGGCAACACCACACATCTACAACCATATGATCTTTGACAAACCTGATAAAAACAAGCAATGAGGAAAGGATTCCCTGTTTAATAAATGGTGTTGAGAAAACTGACTAGCCATGTGCAGAAAGCAGAAACTGGACCCATTCATGACACCTTACACCAAAATTAACTCCAGATGGATTAAAGACTTAAACATACGACCTAACACCATAAAAAACCTAGAAGAAAACCTAGGCAAAACCATTCAGGATATAGGCATAGGCAAGGACTTCATGACTAAAACACCAAAAGCATTGGCAACAAAAGCCGAAATAGACAAATGGGATCTAATTAAACTCCAGAGTTTCTGTACAGCAAAAGAAACAATCATTAAACTGGCAACCAACACAATGGGAAAAAATTTTTGCATTCTACCCATCTGACAAAGGGCTAATATCCAGAATCTACAAAGAACTAAAACAGATTTAGAAGAAAAAAACAAACCCATTCAAAAGTGGGCAAAGGATATGAACAGACACTTTTCAAAAGAGGACATATATGAGGCCAAAAAACATATGAAAAAAGTCTCATCATCACTGGTCATTAGAGAAATACAAATCAAAACCACATTGAGATACCACCTCACACCAGTTAGAATGGCAATCATTAAAAAATCTGGAGACAACAGATCCTGGAGAGAATGTGGAGAAAAAGGAACACTTTTACAGTGCTGGGTGGGAATGTAAAGTAGTTCAACCATTGTGAAAGACACTGTGGCAATTCCTCAATGACTTAGAAATAGAAATTCCGTTTGACCTAGCAATCCCATTACTAGGTGTATATCCAAAGGATTATAAATCATTCTATTATAAAGACACATGTATATGTATGTTCATTACAGCACTGTTTACAATAGCAAAGACCTGGACCCAACCCAAATGCCCATTGATGATAGACTGGACAGGGAAAATGTGGTACATATACACCATGGAATACTATGCAGCTATAAAAAATGATGAGTTCGGGTCCTTTGTAGGGACATGGATGAACCTGGAAACCATCATTATCAGCAAACTGACACAAGAACAGAAAATCAAACACCACATGTTCTCACTCACAGTTGGGTATTGAACAATGAGAACACATGGACACAGGGAGGGGAGCATCACACACTGGATCTGTTGGGGAGGACTAGGGGAGGGACAGTGGGGGGATGGGAGTTGGGGAGAGATAGCATGGGGAGAAATGCCAGATACAGGTGATGGGGATGGAGGCAGCAAACCACACTGCCATGTGTGTACCTACGCAACAACGCTGCATGTTCTTCACATGCACCCCAGAACCTGAAATGCAATAAAATAAAAATAAAATAAAATTAAAAATAAAAAAGAATACCCATGCTGAAACATTCCAAAAATTTTTCATAAGTTTAAGTAAAAAATAATAAAACTATTTAGAATATATGATTGACAGCAATGTTATTTGTTTTTCTTTCTTCAGTGCCACTTACATTTGGTTCCTTGATGACCTCTGAAGTAGTGTTCAGCATTCCCTGCCAGATCCGAGAAAGATCTCGTAGGTTAAACACATAATGGAATTTTGCAGGGGTGGGAAGCATTTTAATCTTGGTCATCTGCCACAGTCGACGTGTCAGGGGCACCAATTTTGTCACAGAATCTCTCACTTCTTCTGAGAAACCCCTCTGAGTACAGTAGTACCCTACGCCAATCACACCTGAAAAGGGAAAAATTACAGCTTGTTGATTAGTCATTCAGCAAAATTTAATGAAAATGAAAAGTACTGTAGTAACAGGTTTGCACAAATGTCATTACACATTTTAATAAATAATCATATATAAAAGTATGTTAATGTTCTCTTGCTTTTTCAAATACAGTATCCCAAAAAATAGATACAGGTTTAAGTAAATCAGTATTCAGAACACTGAAAAGTTGATTAAGAAATACTGCTGAAAATTCTGGCTGCACCACTTCAATATTATTAAATGGGTAACAATGATAAATGTATGAAGTTGCCTCATAAAAAGAGAAGAGAAATGTTTTTATAAGTCCTCTAAGATTTCTCCTTTCTGTTGTTGCCTTTCCATACATTATAAAATACTTTCACTTACTTTATATGTAAAATTTTCCAGGTAATAAGGAATAAAGATGATAATGGATTCTTTCTGGTCCATTTTACTTTTCTCAAGTTTAGATAACTCCAATGTGTGTTGGTTTCCAGACCTTGCTCACTGCTATGACTGAGGGGAGATTACTGCCATATTTCACTAGCTTGGGACACCCAGTTGACATTTTTGTTTGGCAGAAATTAACAAGGGTAATCCTAAAGAGATTTTATTCAATAGCTTCAGAAATTATAAACTAAATATTTAACCTAAATGTGTTCAAGCCTTTACACTCTTTTCTGCACAAATAAGTCATAAGTGCATTTTTATTACTTGATTAGGCATATATGGTTATTTATTTGGCTAGTGATTGTTCAGCTAAATTATCTACAAAACACTACATATTTAATCAATCAATAACTTATTACAACCCAGTAAATTATTCAGACTAATCTCCACTCTGGGTACCATTATTTCTTTGGCCAAAGTCATTCTATGGGTTGGTTAAAGTATCAGCTACATAAACTTTGATATGGGACATAGTAATCCAGACCTCAAAACTATGTACCCACGAGGAAACAATCTCATCTAGGGGGAAACAACTGCACTTCCATGTTCATGTAATGTTAAACCTCCTTGCTTACGAAGTTAGAAACAGTTAAAGAAAACCAAAGATGGAAAAGATCTACTGAAGCATCCAAATGAGCACACATCTAGAATCAATCCCTACAGGAAGTGAAATGTGTTGTTTGAGAATGACGGAGGCTGTAGACAAGAAGCCACCCAATGCTCCTTCTGGGTGGGTCTCTGGGTGAAGATTTCCCTAAAGGAACACAGGCAGGTGTTCCTCCTCACTCACCCACTCCATGCCCTCTTAACGTTTACTTTACCAAAGATCTTGTCCATGGAAGCCTCAGAGGGCAGCGTGCAGTTAAATATAGAGAACTGCCTCTTGAGTCTCTGGGGTATGTCATTGCGTCCACCACCGGGATGGATCATAGCTGCCAAAAACTGTATGTCCACGATGCTGGTGAACTCCCCAGGTTTCTCGAGGTTATAGAATCCATTTTGTTCCATCAATTGTCGCACTATCTCATTCGTAACCTAAGAAAGACAACTTTCCAAATTAAGACATCATTCCTTTCCAACCCTGGAACCTAACTCTTGGAGTTTTTCCAAGGAATTGACTTTACTGTAATTCAGGAATTATATCTTGAAAAAGTTAAAAAAAATTTTTTAACTCTTCAAAGAATAAATCAATACTGAATTAAAGAAATAAAATACACAATAGAATGACTATACCTGATCTCCCCATTCATTGATTATTGGCATATTCACATCATCAATAAAAACAGTCATCTTCTTTCCTGCCGGAGGGCCATACGTTGTACCCATTCGTTTATCCACATAGCTCTCTATTGTCCTCTGTGAAAAAAGAAAATCAGCAAAGACATTTGCGAAAATATATCCTAAAACATGGTCAAGTATTTTTTTAAAAAACAACAAAACCTGTAACTTTTGAACTAATATAAATTAAAAAGCCAGATTTTCCCCCTTAATTCTAACAAGTCCTAAATTACCTAAATTACCTTGTATAACATTCATAAACTTTGAAAATCCAGTTTAATTTAGAAGGAAATGAAATTCTAACCAATGTGAATTTTGAATGGGATGAGACGATTCTATTCTAAACATTTATTTTTATCTTATCAAGCTTCTGTTGGTGATACTTTGCTCACCATTATTTGAAGTCTTGCTAATAATTTCCCTACAACCAGCAACAAAATTAAACAGGGCTACTGTGCGAGAAGCTTCTGACGTCTGCACTCTGAGCTGCAAAGCCCATCATGCTCTGAAGTCTGAAACTGGCTGCTGTCACCTGGCACAGCCCATACCCACTCTTCTGGGCAGATGCAATCACACTGATTCAATTCTCATTCCCTGACACAGTGAACAAAGCCCACTTACATCTTCTCTCTCATTTTTACATTCTGAGCTTAGGTGCTGCAAGAGGAGACCACACTGCACTCTATAAAAAACCTTCCTGGCAGTATGCAGAGAGATACTAAGACTGACAGAAGGGGCATTAGAAGGGGTAGAACGAGGATGTGAGTAGAGGACTCCAGGCTCTTGACTGCTGTTCTCATGTCCACGGTAGTACAATGTGGCTTGGGAACGGATCGCCCCTCAAAATGTATGCACTGAGTAACTGGAGTCTAGCACTGCAAAGCAAACAGAAAGGGCTTGAACGTTCTCAGACTCCAGAAGCATCAAAACTCAAAAGCTCATTTCACTTCTATCACTGTAGGAACCTACTGGTGCATGACTTTAAATCATGTTAAACATCATGTATAAATACAGGAGAAGGTATGCTGAGATAAAATTAATTCTCCTCTTATCCAAAAAATGTTTTATTTCATGATTAAAAAACAGTTAATAATGACTTTTATTCACAAGATATAAACACAAAATGAGACAAAATATAAGCAAAATTTAAAAAGCAAAACTAAGCAACTGTTCTTGAGAAGCTTCACAGTAATTGCACATTGTAAGTTTTCATCATCATTTTATTTATTTTATTTATTTTTTGAGACAGGGTCTTGCTCTACTGCCCAGGCTGGAGTGCAATCTTGACTCATTGCAGCCTGTGCCTCCTGGGTTCAAGTGATTCTCCTGCCTCAGCCTCCCAATATCTGGTATTACAGGCGCCCACCACCACTCACAGCTAATTTTTGTATTTTTAGTAATGACGGGGTTTCACTATGTTGGCTAAGCTGGTCTCGAACTCCTGACTTCAGGTGATCCACCCGCCTCGACCTCCCAATATGCTGGGATTACAGGCATGAGCCACTGTGCCTGGCTTTATCATTTTAATAAATAATTGCAAAGGATGTGAAAATTTTTCACTATTTTTAAATAGAATGAGATATAAATATATCACAACTCATTCAATCACAAAACAAATCTTCAATGAAATAGTACAATGGCAAAGAAAATTTCATACCCTGCCACACATAAAAGCAAAATCGTTTAATGTACTAGGATAAATTTGCCCTTCTTTTCAATGAATTTAAATGCATAAGCCAATAAATAAGCTCCTGATGCCTCCTTACGGCCAACTAGGACTTCCAGATGTTCCCATGTCAAATTAATGAGAACACTTTGGGGTACATGAAGATTTTATGTATTGGGAGGCTTTATAAAGAGTTAAAACGTACTAGGTGGGATAGTTACAGTAATACAGAGTAATAGCCACATACCTATACTTTCTTCCCCTCCATTATAACCCTGATTTTTTTAGAAATGATAGGAAATCACTACTAAGCTATACATGTCATAAAAGAGTTAAATTGACAAAAGCACAACAAAATAGGGAGAAAAATTAAGTGACTTGTGAACCTGTAAGTTGAGACTTCTTTCCATTTTTAGAATTGCTGCTGATTCAACGGTACCTAATGAGTGATAGAGTTTGGTAAGACCTCCTGAACACTGAAACACAATGCAGGTTGGCTATGCCTTCTCTGAAATGCTTGGAACAAGAAGTGTTTTGTATTTCAAACATTTTCAGATTTGGGACTATTTGCATATGCACCATGAGATATCTTAGGGATGGTACCCAAATCTAAACATGAGAGCCATTTATGTTTCCTATATATGCCTTATATACATAGTCAGGAAGTAATTTTATACAGTATGTATGTGTGTATGCATGCATGTATTTAAATGTGTATTTACATTTATTTACATTTTATTTAAAAATATTTAAAATTAAATATATTATATTTCTACAATTTTGTACGTGAAACAAAGTTCCCAAAACTGAACAATACACATTGCACATGCTTGCATAGGGGAATCTGGGAGTGTGCTAAAAAGATGTGAAAGCTGAAGAGTGCTGGGAGGGTCTTTTTTCCCTTGGGGATGCTGAATGAACTGTGTGTTGTGCACCTGCATTTTGACTACATCCTGTCACTTAAAGTCAGGTATGAAATTTTTTTAGCTTGCCAGTAAGTTTTGGACTTCAGAACAACCTGAATTTGGGGTTTTCAGATTAGGCATGTTCTACCTACATTGCATGCTCTCTCTACTCCTTTAGATAGCTATCTATTTGGGGCTGTGTGAAAACACTGTATACTTGGACATCTGATCTTTCCCAGCTGGATGTTCCATAACATCACAAAAATAAACATATTCAAACATAAACTCCTCTTCCTTACTCAGCACAAAGTGCATTGCTTCGGGGTCCTCAACTCAGGAGCCTGACACCAACTATCTATTGCCCATTTAAACATTTCCACATCTAACAACACTGAGTTTTTCTATTCTAATTTCAACACAGCTTTCTAAACTATCTCTTCCTGCCTAACAACAGCAGGCCTCCATTCCATTATGTCTTTCTTTCTCACAGGGATTAATGTCACGACCTCTTAAATTGCCTTTCCTGACTCCAGTCAATCCTGGAAATTTCTTTATGAGTCATACACAATGGCTATACTGCATGATTTTATAGTTTTATCTAGAATTTTACATCTCCCCCAAAGAAATCCGTCTAAAGAATGGCGGATCATCCGTGTTGCATTCTGCCACCCACGTTCCTCCCAATCTCTTTGATTGGTGTTCCCACCTCATCCATTGTTTTGCTGTTAGGAACTGCAGCCCAGTTAATGAAACCAAATAAGCAGGTTCGCTTACTAGATTATTGCCTGTCTCCTCCACTAGAAGGTAAGGAGGGGAGGCAGCTTGTCTACCTTACTTTACTCCTTACTTCATTCTCAGTGTCTAAAAGGGTATCTGGTACTGTGTGTTTATTGGTGAATATTTGCTGCATAAATACAAGAAACCTGGAGTCATCTTTGACTTTTCTCACTCTCTAATGCCTCCCTCCAACCCCTTGATATGGTTTGGCTCTGCGCCCCCACCCAAATCTCCTATGGAATTGTCATCCCCATGTTGGGGGTGGGGCCTGGTGGGAGGTGACTGGTGGTCACCCCATGGTTTAGCACCATTCCCCCAGTGCTGTCTCATGAGTGAGTTCTCATGATATCTGTTTGCTTAAAAGTCTGCAGCACCTCCACCTTCACTCTCTCACTGCTGCTTGTGAGAAGTGTCTACTTCCCCTTCCAACACAACTGAAAGTTTCCTGAGGCCTCCCCAGCCATGTTTCCTGTACAGCCTATGGAATCATGAGCCAATTAAAACTCTTTTCTTTAGAAATCATCCAGTCTCAGGTCATTCTTTATTGTAGTGCAAGAACAGACTAATATAAACCTCTACTCAACCAACCGTGGTTAGGCAGTTCTACTTCCTAACCACAGCTTGAATGCATCCTTGGTCTGCTTCCAGTCTCACTTTTACCACCTTGGTCCAGCCCAACCTCCCTCCTGAGAAATGATGGCAATTGTCTACTCTCAGGTCTCTCTGAGTGCAGCCATGTCTCTTGCACCATGTGCTCCACTCTGTAGCCAGAATGAGCTTTCTAAGGGGCAGTGCAATCCTCCTCAGTACTCCAGTTGGCTCCTTGTTAGTGACTTACAGGGAACTCCTAACTTACTCCTCCAGTCTCACTGTCAGACAGTCCTTCTCACTGTCTTTGTTCTGGATCCTCAGGGTCTTAGTTCATTTGTATTCGGTTAAAAAAAAAAAGACACACAGACCTTGAAGTGATGTTCACATATGGATACATAAATCATATGTATAAACATATATATGCATATGGATACACTACAGAGTATTATGCATTAATGATATAATACATATGAAAGCAATTAATGATCTTAATGTAATAATGTAAAACTATTTTATTATTTCTATGTGTATTTCTATATGCTAGTACCTAAATCATTTTTCATGCACATTACATAAAATTAAATAGAAATATAAAATATACTTAATTTTAGGTTTTCATATATATGCTATTAGCTAAAAGATACAAACAGAGAGTTAGGCTCTTTATTAAGAAATTCTACTGCCTAATAACATCTTCTCATTTTACTGTAATTCACTAAAAGCAAATGAAAATATTCTCACATTAGGAGAGTTTAAAATCCACCATACAACATTTTTAAAAGTAAAATATGTCAAAAAATCACATGTAAATACAATAATACTTAACTGGAAGCTAAAAATAAAACAAGTACACTAAGTGATAAACCAGCCATTTAGATATTAATATAGATAAAGAAAGGCCAGTGGAAGGAAGCGTGTGGGTCGTGGTCCAGCAGAGCACATGGGGCACTGGTTTCCAGTCTAGGTTCTGCCACCAGCTAAGTGAATTCAGACAACGCTTGAATCTCCTTCCACCCGAGTGCATCAGTCTCAACAGTAAAACCTGACATGTTAAGAGAGCTTTATGATGAAATATATACTTTCACATATTATCTCAGGAAACTAGTCTTCAAATTGTGCTCTGAGGAGCCAAAAGGATTTTCTGCAACCACAGGAATCCCTTGCAGGACAAAAATATGAGGCTAGAATGAGATTCAGGAGCCCAGCTCCAATTCCACCAAAGCAAATTCATGTTTACCTATTTTACAGATTAATCTACTTCACAGGATGTCATTTGGAAAAGTGATTCTGGGTCCAAAAACAAGTGTGGAATTTTCTTCCAGGCTTTATGAGTCTCATCTTTTAAAAAATAAAATCTATTCCTATGTAACAATTGGTAAGATTGTGGCTGTATTCAAAGCACTTTATAATTATTTTTAGAAGAGAAAACTTTTCAAAAATTATCTTAAGTAATTTTTGCTTTCTTCTTTTCACCATTTTATATTGTTTAAATTTCTACTTCTATGTATAAGTTACTTTCAAAAATAAAAAACAAAACCATATTAGTCTGGGGAGAAAATGAGGCATCTTTCTTTAAAAATTGACTAAATTCCCTTAGCCGGGCCAGGCGCTGTGGCTCAAGCCTGTAATCCCAGCACTCTGGGAGGCCAAGGCGGGTGGATCAAGAGGTCAAGAGATCAAGACCATCCTAGTCAACACGGTGAAACCCTGTCTCTACTAAAAATACAAAAAATTAGCTGGGCATGGTGGCGCGTGCCTGTAATCCCAGCTACTCAGGAGGCTGAGGTAGGAGAATTGCCTGAACCCAGGAGGCGGAGGTTGCGGTAAGCCGAGATCGCGTCATTGCACTCCAGCCTGGGTAACAAGAGCGAAACTCCATCTCAAAAAAAAACACAACAAAACAAAACAAAAAAATTCCCTTAGCCAAAAAATAGGATGACTATATAATTTTTATCCAAACCAAATACTTTTGATAGTGGCAAAGGATGCTATTAATTACTTATCTTAGACAATAAAAGTATACTGGATTGTTCCAGGCAAAAAGTGATAAATGATCCTTCTGATAAAAGATGTGAAGGTTATATCATGATGAAAACAACCTGTCAAGTAACAGACATGTGTCCTTCATTGGAGAGTGTGCCATCATGGTAACAGCTGAGAAACAGACAGTATCTATTTTCTCATCTACAATTTCAATTTGGTTGGGATCCAGATTCGTGGGAGACACAAAGACAAACACTCTGCTCCATCAGCCCTGTTTAGCATGAATGACTGAAAATTACAGTGAGAAAGTTAATTACAACAGTTTGGCTAATTGAAAGCTTTCTAAAACTAATGAGTCTTGCTTAATAGAAGGCCCTGATGCTCGACAGTCAAAATAGTCTCTGGCACTAAACAGAGTGGATGATTCTGTGATGCTTCTGAACAGAAAAAACAAACAGTGCTGTGTTAACTCCACCTTCACACTGAAGAACAGTGGGAAATCAGGCTAAAGCCTTGTGCGTCAGATAATGGGAGCCTAAAGAATACTTCATTCTTCTTCTAATTATTATATTTGAATATGGTACCACTTCTAGAAATTTATTATATGGTTTATGAATTTGTATATCAAACAACAAGTTTTCTAGATAACATATGGCTTTTTCCAGAAAATTAGTAAATATTTCATGTTAAAGAGACAGAAACCACACCTCTTTAATACCTGGCAGAGATAAATGTCACAGAGTTGGAAAAAAAACCTCAGTGACAAGGCGTTGTTTTATAATAAAGGATTGGGCTAACCTTTGTCCCTGGCTCCTGGGAGGGAGCCTTTAAATCCTAGAAATGTCCTGAGTGACACAAAAGTCTCCATTATTCACATGGGCCCCTCATATCACTCATGCCAGAAAGACCAACCATGTGATGAGAAGGTTGGGGTTTTAAGTCACATGATATCAGCTGACCTGGGAGGGGAGCTGATGGCGACTTGAGTTCAGTCTTAAAGATCTGAGTTCTGTCCTATGCCAATAATGTAATCAAGTTTGCACACGTAATAAGATCCCAATAAAAACTCAGGACACAAAGGCTCAAGTGAGCATCCAGGTTGGTGATATACATGCTATGCCCAGAAGATAGCACATCCTGAGGACAGGGAAGGTTGGCATTTGGGACCCTCCCAAACCTTGCCCTCTGTAGGTTTTCTTTTGACTGATACTTATTTGTATCTTTGTAAGAAAACTGTAATAGTAAGCGTACCACTTCTCTGAGTTCTGTAAGTCATTCTAGTGAATGCTGGAAACTGAGAGGGCTGTAGGAATCGCCTAATTTGTAGCCACTTGGTCAGAGGCATGGGTGTCTTGAGAACACTTTAGCTTGTGGTGTAAAACTAACAAAAGCTCCTTAAATGTAAAGCGATATTAAAGGAACATGTATAATGTTCTCATCTTGTCAGCTTAGGGTAATCTAGTGTGTTATTTCCCAAATATGAAAATATCACTACTGAGTCATTGTAATTCGGGATTGACCATCCATCCAGATCTTCCCACCCAGACACTATATGAATGGTATTTATTTGATAGAAGGATAGGTCATACTGGAAATCCCATCTCCTCCAGAAGAGCATAATGAAGTTGACAGCCTTATTTAGAAGTTTAATCAATGGCCTTAGTGTATTGGTACTCTGCTGTAACCAATTAAATTAAGTGATAAAAAGTCATGATTTAACCATGCCTTCAACAAGTTTCATTGCTCTGATATTTTCATTCCAACAACTAAAGAACAACAAAAGTTCATTAAAAGCAAAGTTCTTTGGATTTGTGTTCCACTAAAAATTTCCCTTCCATTTTCAATTTATGACATATGTCTTTTGACAATATATTAATGTTCTTATAAAAATATGAGAGATAACTTGCAAATCACTGAAGCATGTGCTGACATTTAGGATTTCCTCCTCAGTTTCAATAAGATCTTGTACAATTTAGGACCAGGAGAAAAAGAACCATTTACACCACTGCAAATCTAGGTCATTCCTGGTGGTTTCATTGGGAAAAAAATAAACAATGCTAACTTGAGGATTTTTTTTTCTCTCAGACTTCTGTGATACATAGAGTAAAATAATTCATATCTAAGGGTCTAAGATTTTATACCTTGTTGCAATTGACCATGGGAGCCACAGTGGAATGTTAAGTCAGGGAACAACAAGATTAAAGTGGCATTTTAGAAAACAGAGATTGGGAAGTATAAAAGCTGGACTGGCCAGGTGCGGTGGCTCACACTTGTAATCCCAGCACTTTGGGAGGCCAAGGCAGGTAGATCATGAGGTCAAGAGATCAAGACCATCCAGGCCAACATGGTGAAACTCCATCTCTACTAAAAATTCAAAAAAATTAGCTGGGCTTGGTGGTGCACACCTGTAGTCCCAGCTACTCAGGAGGCTGAGGCAGGAGAACAGCTTGAAACCAGAAAACAGGAGGTTGCAGTGAGCCAGGATCGTGCCACTGCAGTCCAGCCTGGTGACAGAGTAAGACTCCATCTCAAAAACATAATAATAATAATAAATAAATAATAAGCTAGACTGAAAGAGAACTTGAACAAATTGTAGCTTGGGATTCTTCCATGCCAATACCCTGGTATGCAATCATGCAGAATTGGATTACCTAGAGGTAAACAAGGAGCCTGAAGATAAAGAAAGAGATATGAAATGCATTTCTTTTGGTACATTAACAGCCTTTGAGACCTGAGCAAGAGGGACTCATTAAAGACGATTTTGAAGTGACTAGCCTTAAAGAGTATTAGGAACACCTTCAGGCAAGCAGACTCTAGGGAGAGGAAGTAGGTTTATGTGGGGAAATAAACAATATTTTTTTCAGTTTTGGGTTTTGCGTGTTCACTGTATTTTCTACATAGATACTTTAAACCATACTGAGGCCTATAGCACTTTATATAAGCTTTATATTTTCCATAATTTAATATGATATAATCTAACTAGGGAAAGATTCTATTGCAATTGAATAATAGAAAGAATGAAAGATGTATGGGGTGATTCTTCATGGCTATGAGAGTTCAGATGAGATTCAGACAAAGCAGACTAGCAGAGGGCCTCCAAAGTTTATCACAAACTTGGGCTTACTGAGCCACACCAAAGAGCCAGTACCTGGAACATCAGTGGGGTGGTTGCAGAAGAAAAGTTCAGACTCTTGATTATGTGACTTTCAGGATCATATTTTGACATAAATCCTTTAATCATGACTGTTTTGGCTGTTCCTTGTTCGCCAATTAACAGCACAGCCTAAAATAGAGGGAGTTGAAAAAAAAATTCAAAAAATGAATGAGTGTATGGGCTGGATTTGTTCTCCCAAATTTCATATCCTGAATCCTCAACCCCTAGTACCTTAAAATGTGACTCAATTTGGAGATAAGGTCTTCAGAGAGGTGAGTAAGGTAAAATAAGGTCATTGGAGTGAGCCCTAGTTCACTCTAACTAGTGTCCTTATAAAAAGAGGAAACTCATGTCTGGGTGCAGTGACTCATGCCTGTAATTCCAGCACCTTGGGAAGCAAGGCAGGTGGATCACCTGAGGTTAGGCGCTCAAGATCAGCCTGGCCAGCATGGTGAAACCTCATCTCTACTAAAAACACAAAAATTAGCCAGGCGCAGTGGTGTGCACCTGTAAGCCCAGCTACTTGGGAGGCTGAGGCAGGAGAATCGCTTGAACCCGAGAGGCAGAGGTGGCAATGAGCTGAGATTGCACCACTACACTCTAGTCTGGGTGACAGAAAGAGACCCCATCTCAAAAAAAAAAAAAAGGAGAGGAAATTTGCGTACACAAAGAAACACCGTGGGAAGACAAAATGAGAAGGCAGCCATCCATGAGATAAGGAGACAGGCCTCTGAAGAATCCAACCCTGCCAACACCTTCACCCTGGACTTTCAGCCCCCAGAACAGAGAGAAGGGTAACTGCTGTGCTTAGGCCATCTAGCCCATGGTCTTTTGTTATAGCTGCCCTAGCAAACTAACTCAGTGATCAAAACAGAAGGAATCCTTTGGGGAAAAGTAAATCAAAATGTACTTTCTGTCAAATCATACATAAGAAATAATTACTTATGAATTAGAACTACTCAACTCATATTTTAGTGGAGAATAATAAAAGAAGAATAGTAACTCAGGTAACATTTTCACTTATTCTAAACTGCAACATAAAACATTTTAAAATAAATGTAGGATGCTTCATGTCTTTAAGTGACATTTTAAAATATGCTACTGTGAATAAAAATTAAAAGCCATACCTTGCCCTGTTTAGCAATGGTTTGAATTAGAAAGTCAGTCCTCACATTGTCAACATTTGGCACCAGAATAGAGCCATACTCTGGGGTGGTATCAGGCGGATACAGATATTCCTGGGTACGCGTGTTCCAGTGCGTCCATGTACCTGAGGTGAACAGGGGACATTTCCATCTCCATAGTAATAATTCAACTCCCAACTGTAATGAGCAGACATCCCTGAAATCTTATGAGGTCACCTTCCAAATTCTCCCCATAAAATAAAGATCATTAAAATTAGAGATCTAAGTACACACGTATGTGTTAGCTGAGTCAAAATGTCCCAAGGACCAATTTCAAGGTGGTAAACCTAGGAAATACTAGGAAGTATTTTGGAATTTTTTAAAAAAATAGATTAGTTTTCAATTATATGAAGTATTATAAAAGTACAGAACAGAGTGAGAATAGCAGGCATCTAAAATAATTAATCATTTTCAAATGTCTAATCACACACTTTTCACTAGGCAAAAGATCCTAGGCCCATACATATATATATTAAATATTTAATATATATTATACACCTGTACATATGTGCTTAATTTTTTGTATAGATGTACTTTATATATTTGTACACACATCAACAACCTTAATGTATGTATAGATACAGAGATAAAGATATATTTGACGTGGCTTTTTAAATGTTACTTAATTCATTGAAAGTGAATTGTGCACAATATATTTAACAAGAGGAAATTGTGCATCTGAAATACAACCAAAGTAGATTTTTTAAAAAAGAAACCACTGTTCACTTTCGTCACACAGGAACATTTTCATATCTTACAGCCAAGAATTTTATTTCTCATTTAGAAAAGCATATATATTGCATCAATATTGGCCTTTTAGGGAAGAACGGCCCCCATGTGTTGCGTCTGGACGGGCGGGTGTCCTCACCATCGGGCGCCACGAAGTAGTCGAAGGCGGTGTCCCCAGGGCCCGCGGGCGGCGGCAGCTCCAGTGTCCCCGCGGGCCGCGCGCGCAGCCAGAGCTCCAGGCGGCGCCGGCCATCCAGCTCCAGCGCCGCCCCTGCGCTCCACAGCAGCGCGAACACGAACAGCCGCCCCAGGTGTGCCCGGCTCACCTCCACGCCTTGCTCCTGAGAAGGAAATAAACTTTTTTTTTTTTACTACTTGATTCTCAAACCTAAACGTTGCTCTAGGGTTGTAATGAAAACAGTAAACATAGAAACAAGACAGTAGTTTTCCTCCAAGAACAAGGGAAAGGATGAATAAATCTGGAGAACAAATGAGGAACTGAACTCTGGGAATACCAAGCTGTCTTTAGAAATAACAGGGTTTGGCTGGGCGCGGTGGGTCACGCTTATAATCCCAGCACTTTGGGAGGCCGAGGCGAGCAGATCACGAGGTCAAGAGATTAAGACCATCCTGGCCAACATGGTGAAACACTGTCTTTACTAAAAATACAAAAATTAACTGGGTGTCCCAGCTACTCGGGAGGCTGAGGCAGGAGAATCGCTTGAATACAGAAGGCAGAGGTTGCAGGGAACCGAGATCACACTACTGCACTCCAGCCTGGCGACAAACCGAGACTCCGTCTCAAAAATAAATAAATAAATAACAGGGTTTATCGCAGCACTGTTCGCAACAGTCAAGAATTGCAGACAAGCTAAGTGTCCATCAACAGATGAATGGATAAAGAAAAGTGGTACATATACACAAGGGAGCCCTATAAACGAATGAGAGGCTGTCATTTGAACTACATGAATGGAACTGGAGGTTACTGTGTTAAGTGAAATAAGCCAGGCACGGAAAGACAAACTTGGTATATTCTCACGCATTTGTGGGAGCTAAAAATTAAAACAATCGAAGTCATGGAGATAAAGTAGAATGACGGTTACCAGAGGTTAGGAAGGGGAGTGGGGAGACGGGGAAAATGGGAATGGTTAATGGATACAAAAATATAGTTAGACACAATGACTAAGATCTAGTATTTGATGGCACAACACAGGGACTGGAGTCAGCAGTAATCTGTTTTGCATTTTAGAGTAACTGAAGGAGTTCAATTATAATGTTCATAACACAAAGAAATGATGAATGAGGTGATAGATACCCCATTCACCTTGATGTGATTATTACACATTGCATGCCTGCATCAAAATATCCCATGTACCCCGTAAATATATATATCTACTATGTAGCCACAAAATTTAAGAATTAAAACACACACACAATAATAATAATAATAATTTGGGGATACCTGTTGCATGACTTTGTTAACCTGCAAGTAAACTCCAAATCCATGGTTAGCTTTATTTTTTCAAAGGGATATGAAAAAATACCAAAATATATGGGTTCCATGTTTGAAATATTCCCCCTCCCCAACAGCTCTAACCAAATCTAATTTCAATTATAGTACTCTGCACAGCATGGCTAAGTTAATAAGAGAGAATTTCTCTAGAAAGTTGAGCAAGTTACCTTTGGAGGAATCAGTCCTTGAAGCATGTGAATACTCTGCATGATGACAAAGGCCTCCAGCACCTCCATCTTGTATTCTAGGTTCTGGATACAGAAGTGATACACGTCTGGGAAAGACTCGGTATACAGCTGACGAAGAATTTCTGCTTCTTGAGGTGAGCGTTTCTTAAGAAAACCCTGTCAGTTCACAGATCAGTATATTCATGAAACTTATCAGGACACTAGAAGAATGGTCATTTGGGGACAAAAGTTTAATTTAAAGTATCCGTTAATAATGACAGTATCTAAGATTATACCATACATGATGCTCCAGGCTTTGCCACAAACTCTTCCATGTATTAATTCAACCCTGATTATTCCTCAAAACAGCTCTACAAGGTAAGAACTGTTACTATCCTCCTTTTACACATGAGGAAACTGAGGCCCAGGAAGTGTAGGTAGCCTGCTCGGAAACCTACTGCAGGCAGGTGGCAAGAGCAGAATTAAGACCCAGAAAGCCTGGGCCCATGTGTTCAGCTCCTACACTCTCCACGTGCTCATAGATGGAGAAATAGTCTTCAACTCCTGATTAAAATATGCCGGGAAAAAAATGAGAAGGCACATCTATGGAAATAACTCAAGCGGGAAAGTAAAGCATAAAAGATGAACAAAGGATATCCAAACCCAGATTTTTTTTTCTTTTTTTGAGACAGGATCTCACTCTGTCACTCAAGCAGAAGTGCAGTGGCATGATCTCAGCTCACTGCGACCTCCGCCTCCCAAGCTCAGGTGATCCTCTGGCCTCAGCTCCCCAAGTAGCTGGGACCACAGGTGCATGCCACTATACCCACCTAATTTTTATCATTTTTGTAGAGAGAGGGTTTTGCCATATTGCCCAGGCTAGTCTCAAACTCCTTGCCTCAAGCTGTCTGCCTACCTTGGTCTCCCAAAACGCTGGGATTATAGGCATGAACCACTGTGTCTGGTCCCAAGATATTTTTAATGGAAAAGAAAAGATTTACTACAATTACTTGTCTCCTTTTATTTCTTCTAATTTAATCAATAAACAATGTAGAAAAATATCAAAGAATATTTATGAAAATGGAGGATTTAGTCATTTAAGAAACCTAGTATTAAGAAACTGCATGTCATTCATAGCAAAATACTGCTTAACAAACAGCATTTCCTTAAGATGAGGCAAGTTCTCTTCAGGTCAAGAGATCAGCTCATTCCTCACCTCAGTATTCCAAGAAACAATTAGAGACTCTGAACAGAAGCAATAAAATGTTGATTCTGAATTATTCATTAGTTCATGAATTTACCATGATTCTACCTCGACAAAACATAACACAGCATTTTTGAGTTGATGGAACCAAAAGACGACATTCACTAGGGCAGGTAACCAGCTTGGCTCCCTGAAGCTGACAGATTGCCAGCAACACAACTTTCAATTTCTCTGCCCTCTAATAACTCTCAGAGGTGGCTTCCCTGTTCTAAACATTTCCCACCTGATTCTTCATGAGTCTTGCTCTTCCTAATAATTTCCAAAATGAAAATTCATTATTTAAAACATATAGAATATTATGAGGTGGGCATAGCATTAATGTAAAGGTCTTATTCAGTCTCAATATGGACAGACTACAGCTAAAGCTTATTCTATAAATAGCAAACTCATGCATTAGTTAGTATTCCTTAGCTAGTTGTGTAAAAGTATTTTTCAAAAATCTTTGCAACATTGAAGTGTTTTGGAAAAATCATATATATAAATTTTCACTTGTATTTTGCTGTACCCATGGTTTCCAAGCCTGGCAATTGAAAATATATCTATATTGTGGCACTTAAAAGAAAAGAAAAAAAAAAAAAACAATCTTGAGTTGCCTCCCAGAGATTCTAATTTGGTAGGATTGAAATGTAACTCAATCATCTGTATTTTAAAGAATTGTCATTGGTGATTACTTTTGCAAAGACAGGGTTGCAACCCTCTTCTTTTATTATCCTTAATGAATGGATAATTTATTGTGAAATCTGAAACCTTTACAACTATTTTTAGTGACAAATTCAACTATATGTTAGCATCATCTTGCAATATGATTCCCTCCTTCTTCACATTTTCATACCAAATCTAAAGCCTTTTGCAACAGAGTTGAGCAAATTCTGGAAAGACATTAATAAAAAGGATATAACCATATAGAAATAAAAGTTTCCAAATGTAATGATATAATGTAAAATAAACACCTACTTTATTTAAATTAAAAATTCATAAGTTTTCAATCAAAATCATCTTCAAAAAATTCAGGTGATGAAAATAATAAATTTAACCAACTATATATAACAAGATTTTTCATGTAGCTTATCTAATAAACATTCTGCCTTACATGATATTATTTATCTAGCAAAATATCTAAGTATACAAAGCATTTATTTATAACATAATTCTATCAATATATTCTAGAATATATTGCTGGTAGTAAAATAATATACTTGATCATGAATTGATGAGATGTTATCTGAAATATTATTGCCAAGTTCAAATTTAGAACTAATGTTGTAACTAATGAATCTCATAAAAACTCCTTATATGCAATTTTAATAAATTGTCTTCAAGTTAATGTTCTCAGATGGTCACTCCTAAACTTTATGTGAATGTGTATCTTTCAAAAATATCATGAATCCCCAAAGTGATCAAATTAAATTTTACTTATTAGTCCTCAGACATGGTTTTGCAAGACCGTTGGTTCATACAGGCCTGGCAATTACTGTACAAGCTACAGGTTGGAAATCCCAGTCCAAAAGTGATTAGAAGAGTAATGAAGAAACATGTTAGAAGCAATCAGGGTTTGAATGTCCCAGTGCATTCAAGGTATCTTCCATAAACAGCATAAAAACGCAATTACACTGCCATCTGCAGAAAAACTGGCACACACAGTAAAGGAATGCTAAAGGATCTGTTTTCCTTTTTAATTATACAAAAAAAGGATTCAATTATACCTCAAGAATAGGACTCCAATCAAGGATAGAAGAGCTCATGAAAACCATTCCATTTCTTGAGACGGTGGCAGGAGAAGCATTGTCAATGTTATGAGGCTCGAAAACAATCTTGCAGTTTGGAGCCATAGGAATCCGATCGCCATTGGCGAGGGTTAGAGTCTTGTTATCATCCAAAACAGAATTCAGATTTTCAATCCAGATGGCATCTACTGGACCATCAAGAATTATCCAGATATGTTCCCCTAGAATACCCCACCAAAGGGAGAAAAAAATACATACACACATGCAGTGCATGTACACATAAGTATAAAATAGCTTGAAGAAGTACTATATTCCATGTAATTTTCTCTAACTTTTAAATAAAGTTTTGCTCTAAGTGATTGCCTTATTTTATCACATAGGATTTTTAAAGATCTTGATGTAGCAGTTGAGTCCCATAATTAAATCAAAAAGTCATTTGTTTATTGGCAAATATTCATTGAGCATCTTGCATATGTCACTGTTCTAGGGGCTGGGGATATTGTGATAAATGCAACAATGTCCTGCTATTGCAGCATTTACATTCTAAGGAGTAGAGATGACAAGCAAACAAATAAAGAAAAGTTTAACATAAGAAAAATTAAGTAGAAGGAGGGCATGGGGCATGTTTTAGATAAGGTAGTCAATAAGATACTCCAGGAAGAGAATGAAGTGATGTAAAGATCTAGAGGTAGAATATTCCAGACAGCAAGAACAGAAAGTGCTAAGCCCCTGAAGCAGGTTCAGGCTTAGAGTAATACAATGGACTGAATGTGTTCCCCCAAAATGCCCTCCTGAATGAGACTGGTGCTCTTATAAAGAGACCTCAGAGAGCTCTCTTGCCCTTCTACCACGTGGGATACGGCAAGAAATTGGCAGACTGCAACTCTGAAGAAAGCCCTTGTCAGAACCCAACCATGCTGGCTCCCTGATCTCAGACTTCCAGCCACTGAAACTATGAGAAATCAATGTCTATTGTTTATAAACCACCCAGTCAATAGCATTCCAAACTAAAGTGATCACGTTCCAGGAACAATAAGAAGTTAAACCTTAATGGCAAAAAGAGGAGGAGAAGGAGAGGTATATGAGGACAGTGTGAAAGACAGAGCTACGGCACCCATTCTAGTTTGTACCTAAGTCTAAGGCGTTCAGTAGAGATCCTCACAGAGTTGTCAAGTTGGGAATTCTGGAGAGAGGTTAAGGCTGGAGATTTGTGAAAGCCAGCAGTTTAGAGATAGGATTTAAAATTATGGGACTGGGTAAGTTTCTTCTAGATAAGCGTGGAGAGAGAGGAAGGCTGAGACAGTGGCCCTGTAAGCTCCTGGCCTGGTCTCCTGCATTTGCTCCCCACTCTTCCAGACTTCTCAAGGAAGTAGAAGTGGAAAAAAGAGTTGGCAGGATGAGGAATCCCTGCAGCCCAGGGAAGGAAAGGTTTCAAGAAGGCGGGTGATCAGCTATGCCAAGTGCTATTGAGGGCAGGACCAGACTGAGAACTGGCAATTTGTATTTGACAAGCTGGAGGTCAGGGGTGTCCCTGATACAGCAATTTCAGAGGAGCACTGGGCACAAAACTTGACAGCAGTCACGTAAGGAGATACTGGGAGGTAGGGAAAATGACAAACCAGCAGAATGCTCAACAAGAATGTCATTGTAAATTTAGGTAATTGATTTAATGGTAGCATTACTCTTCGTTTCTCAACTACTAGCTTCTCTTACTCACCAACACCATGACCTATCATATGGCTCTAAATTTTCTTTGCTATCCAACAACTCTGGAATAGCCTATTTCAAATAAAATGCTGTGAAAATCCTAATCAAGTTCATTCAACTAGCAATTCAAGTAAAATGGTGATCTAATCACTAGACTCATTTTGAAAGAAAAAGCACATGTTGCCTTTTTTATCTGAAAAGAAGGGGAAAAAAGCTCTCTGAGCTCCTGTTCTTTAAAGTCACATTTGGTCACTGGGTCTGCGTTTACAATGGATTACCGGAACAAATCAGAAATTAAAGTTTATTTCTTTCCAGTAGAACAAAAACAATTTCTAACATGAACACATTTTTGAAACAAGCATTTTCATTTCTCTTTGGATAATCAATATTAGTTTTATTAGCTACATTCCTTAAATGAGAACTTCAGTGGTACTAATTTAAAAATATTTCAGAAGGACACAGTTGCCCAGAGGGTAGACCCAGGAAGTGAGCCCAAATATCTCCTCCTTCCCCTGCTGCTTCCTCTCTGCAACTGTATTCACTGTGCCTTTCGCCTACTCACTCAGGAGTGATGAAATCAACTGAGAAGGGAGCTGATAGCACCTTTTCCCTCCGAATTTATATTCTGAGAACACTGGGTTCAATTCACAAAGTCTATAAGTGAGAGACTATTCAGACTGAACTGCTAGCCCTTGATGAGTTTGTTTAAACAACTGAACACTAATGTCCATCTACACAGAATAATTTATTAGTTCAATGTAGACTTCACTTTTGCTATACACAATTTTCTCCCCCAAATAACCCATTTTCCCTGTGATTTTATACAGAAATCAATTCTTTAAAAATAGGCACTACTTTAATGAGAGTAACATTGGTAAAATATTCAGTGAAAATAGTTATGGTAAAATAACTTTATTCAATACTGTCAATTTTCCTTAACAGCTTTTTCCATCTATTTTATTCTAAGGTATCTCAGGATACTGACATATATTTTCAGAAAATATTATTTCAAAAAAGGGAGCATTGTAACTACTGTAATCAATAATTTCATTATTTCAACATTCACAAATATCATGCTGATTTATGACTGGTTAGTCTTGGCTAAGATACTATATGGAGAATACAGTTGTTCTACTAATTCTGTATAACCTCCAAGGATTTTATCTAGAAATATAGATCAAAAATAATACTTGTAATTTATCTTCTACCTTTCTTTGCTCTTAATGTTTTCCTCCATAGGGTAGAAAATATCCCATCAGTCCAGTCATTTGTTGCAACATCCAGCCGACCAAACATCTGTGGGGCAGTAATCGCTTTGGGATTCATCCTCATTTCCCGGTGTGGTTTTCCACAATCTAAACCAAGTAAATCCAAATTGTAGACATCTCAGATGGGAACTGAACCATCATTAAGCAATACTGCACTAATTTGTGCTATACTGTCAGCAGGTGCTCAAAATATGAAAACTGCAGAACTACACTGAAAATATGTCTTACTGCATTCTAAGTTACCAAAATTAGCTTCATTATACTTTATTGACTAAAGCACTTTTTTATCTTCTTTAGAAAAAATTGCATATTGCTTAGGGGTGAAAAAAGATACCATGCTGGAATGTATAGAGGTACTAATATAATCTGGATGCTCTCTAAATTTCATGGCTTTTTCAAAAAAAAAAAAAAATCTTTGGTTTAAGCTATACTAGATTAAATTTCGTGCCTGAATATCACCTAGAAGATGCCTCATTCTCTCCATTATCAGCTGTGATCTGTGATATGTTTTCTTGCTCACCTTGAAAAAGATAAGCTAAATGAATTTTGCATGAATCAAGGACTTTATTTTGTGGCCAAGAAATGTATTCACATCTTTCAAACCCTAAGCCTACTCTTCAATGGGCTGGAATTCTGTGCATAAGGGACTCTGGTTAATGAACAGAACAGTGAATAATAAGATTTAAAATATAAAATTATAAAAATGGGGAAGGTGTGGTGGCTCATGCCTATAATCTCAGCACTTTGGGAGGCTGAGCCGGGCAGATCATGGGATTAGGAGTTCAAGACTAGCCTGGCCAACATGGTGAAATCCCATCTCTATTAAACAAAAATTAGCTGGGCTTGGTGGTAGGCACCTGTAATCCCAGCTGCTTGGGAGGCTAAGGCAGGAGAATCGCTTGAAACCATAGAAGGCAGAGGTTGCAGTGAGCCGAGACTGTGCCACTGCACCGCAGCCTAGGTGAAACAGTGAAACTCCATTTCAAAAAGAAATGTTGAAATATTATTTCTGTGTTTGGTAGATCAACAAATACAAGCTACATACACTGAAACATTACTCACTGTATGTGGTAGATCAACAAATACAAGCATATATACATATAGACGCACATTAGAGAAAATGTTCCAGTAAAACGCATTGCCATGATTAACTTTACGTGTCAACTTGACTGGCCACAAGGTATCCATATTAAACACCATGTCTCAATGTGTGCATAATAGTGTTTCCAGATGAGATCAGTATTTGAATCAGTGGACTCAGTAACGTAGATGGTCCTCCCCAGCGTAAGCAGGTATCACTTAATCTGTTGAGGCCCCAACAGAAAAAAAGGCCAAGGAAGGAAGAATTTGCCCCTTTTTTCCTGCCTACCTTTCAGCTGAGACATTTCATTGCATCTTCTCTGCTCTCAAATTAGGATTTACAACCTTGGCTCTCCTGGTTCTCAGGCCCTGGGACTCAAACCAGATTATACCACCTGCTTTCCTGGGTCTCCAGCTTGAAGATAGCAGATGATAGGACTTCTTGTCCTCCATAATCACTTGAGCCAATTAGTCATAAATAAATACAATTTACTTATTGTACTCTGTGTGTGTGTGTGTGTGTGTGCGTGCACGTGTGTGTGTGTGTCAACTAGTTGTTTTTCTGAAGAACCCTAATATGCCCATTTAGAAAACTAGACAATAGTTCTCCTTTTTAGAAATCACAAAAACAATCAGGCTAATTATTTACAATAACAAAGCTAAACTTAGCCACGATTTAGCTTTTGCAAAGTTGATATCCATAAGCCTCTGGCAACACAATCTTTCATCTAATCACACATTATAAGAGGCCAGCAAAATCTTTAAAGTGTATGATAGCGTAGGTGAAAAGTGGGGTCATCTGTTGCCCATACAAGAGAAATTACCAAAAATGATTTCAATATGGTAATATATAGAATTCTATTGTTTTCATTTAAAATATCGTAACATTTTTATAAGCATAAGCCAAGAAAAATAAAACGCTTGACTTTCACAATGTTGGTTAAACTAATTCCTCTTGTTCTTCTCCTAGGCATTTCTGGACTCCATCCTGATCACTCCACCTTCTGGACTGTGCCCTAGAATGGGCACCCTTTTCTTGCTGTCACCTCCTTCTGGATCTCGAGACCAGCCTTCCTGTCCCCCAGTTTGTTCTCTCTGTGGCCACCAGATAGTTTTCTACACAAAGGAATGACGGTGCCATTCCCCAGCTCAGAGGTTTCCCATCACCTCCAGAATGAGGCTTAGGTATTTAGCGTGACTTACAAAGCTCTTCATGCCACACCTGCTCTAATTTGGATTCTCCTGAAAGCAGAAGCTGAGACAAGAACTTGCGTGCTGCGAGTATGAAGTGAGGAACAATGAAAAGGAGACAGGAAAGAAGGGAAAGCCGATGAAGGGTGCACTGCTAAGCATATGACAGATGGAGTGTCTTTCTGAAAGACAGGAGGCAGGTCTCCTGCCATCAACTCTTCTTCCCCATTGGTCGAAGTCATGACTGCCTTGGGGACATTAATTCCCACCTGACTCCTACTTCCAGGCTGAGCCAGGTCCCTGGCTTCAGGCAAAGTCCTAAGGCTGAAAAGCTGGGAGACACTACCGGAGCTCAAGAGAGACACAGCCACATCTACAGCAGGGGAGGATGAAAGGGGTGTGGCCCTGGCTGCCAATGGCATCTGCTATATCATCATATCCAATCTCATCCCCCACACTCCCACTTCCACCCCCATGGACCAATTGCATTTCACCCATGCCAAAGCACTTCCTTGGGTATATCATGTTCTCTCCAATTCCTCCTACTGACAAAGGCTCTTTTTTCTGCCAAAAATATTTTCTATCAATCTGATACTCTACCCTCAAGCCTCGGATGAAGTAGCACCTGCTCTGTGTACCTTTCTATAATTCCTCAGAGGATTTTCTGATCTCCTTGGCCTCTACTCACAGGATACTTGTCCAAACCTTCCTTATAGCGATTCCCTGTTGAATTATAATTATCTCTGTCTTTGTCTACGTCCTGCTTCTAATACAGAACCCGACAGATCTTCAAAGTGTAGAATATTAAAGACACTTGATGATGAGATATACGCTAAACCAGGGAACAAAAAATATGCATGGGTCTTGTACTTCCTCAGTAGAAGTTCAATTATCTTCTGAATCTTTTGGATTATTAACGTTTTCAGTGAGAAAAAAATGTGTTACTTAAGTAAGATGAATGTTTCCTCTACTACTAAAACCAAAACCAAGTTCATAAACAGCAAATAGTCTAATGATTAATTCATCTTTGCAAGGAACTTCTCCAAAATCAGTGATGCCATACAGATTACATAATTTAGACATATCATACATAATGTATCTACGTTGTTTAATATTTAGTGCTCATTTTCATGTCATTGTACCCTGTGCATTCATAGTTTATTGTTAACAGAAGGCAGCTTCATAACTGCAACAAAAATATTAAGATAAATTTGAGGAAGAACACAATCATTTAAAAATATAAAAATCCCAAAACAGAATCTTAATAGCATATATGAAAAACCACGTGATAAGTCCTGCAGGTTGGAGTGCTCGGTTTTGGTAGAGGTAGGTGTTAGCTGAGCACACACTGTGTCTCAGTCTGAGACTATCCTGGTAGAGTCCGGATAGGCAGAATTCACTTCCTCCAATATCTCAGGAAACAAAAACCAAATCCAATACATGCAGGGTCCCACAGCAAACACTGACAATCCCCAGTCACCACCACCAATGTACCAGTTTGCACCAGTAGCAGTGCACTGAGATTCCATGAGCTGACTGAAAGCCTACCCAGGTACCATTTTGTTGGGTGGGCTTTCAGTCAGCTCCTAAAGCCTCAATGCACTGCTATATGTTTTGCATTCCAACAGCCAAGGTTCTGTGACATTTTGGAATTCAACTCTGTCATGTCTAAGGGATGCCAATATTTTTAGAAAGAGAGTCATCAATGTCTGATTGGAACAAAAGAACACAAGAACAATCATGAACATCATAATGTCCACTAGTGTCAGATCACTTTAGATGTAAGGCTTAGGGACATCTGGAAATGAAATGCATTTATTTAACTTCTAAAAAAAAATCTGATTCCAAATGGGATTGGGATTAGGACAACTTCAGCACATAGAACATAAGAACATAAGAATTGGGTTTGGAAGTATTTTCTGTTTACTGGGAGACAGTGTGTTTTATTTTGCATTTACTGGGAATTGGTATGGTATGTTGGGAAAACTGGGGTATTTTTTAGTGCACTGACCTTAACTCTTCACTTACCATCACTTACCAGCTTTATGACCTTCGGTGTTTTTTAATTTGAGTCTTGATTTTTATACAAAATGGGGATAATAATAACCTCTCAAGATCATGATAAAAATTAAATTATATAACATATGTAAAACACACAGTGCAGTGCATAAAGTCACCTAAAAATGTTTTTTTCCATCTGGTCCATTAATGTAATATGTTATCTCCAAAATATTCCCAATAATTAACAAAGCAGTTATTTCCTCCTATAAAAATAATTAATGTGTCTGCCTTTGTGTCCCTCTTGGACATTCAAAGGTGTCACAACTATTTAAATGGGCTGCCCAGGCATTGGCCTTAGCTGCCCCGTACCTGTCATGGCTCTCATCAAGGTGTGGATGCAGGTGGTCTTCCCAGCCCCACTGGGCCCCAGGGTCATCATTCCATGCCTCACCCTCTGTGTTTCGAATAGCTGGATGACCTTCAGTTTCCAAGGAGGATGGTTGATTAAACCAGCTGCTTCAACCTGAAAACATAAGAGAATCCCCACATTGAAACACATCAATGACAATCTCAATTTACCATTGTGCTACAAGAAAAATACACAGACACGCAAGAAGGAAGATTTTCTGTTTAACAAGTACAATTTGGGATGATAAAAAAGGTCCTGAAGATGGGTGGTGGTGACAATAATAGTTGCTCAACAATGTAAATGCACTTAATTCTTCTTAAAAATGATTAAAATGTAAATTCTTACTGTAATTTAAAAATTGCATGAAAAATACACATTTACATAGACAAAAATCTGGCTGAACATAATGAAGATGTAATCCCAAGCTAATAAAATATATCCGCATTTGTCTTTGGGAATTGAAAACACTTACATAAACATTCTATTGAATGAACATCTGAGGAGCAACTTAAAAATAAAGACTCAAATGGCAAAATGTATTTTTTTCTTTCTTTCTTTTTATTGAAATGGAGCCTTGCTCTGTCACACTGGTTAGAGTGCAGTGGTGTGATCTCAGCTCACTGCAACCTCCGCCTCCTAGGTTCAAGCAATTCCTCTGCCTCGGCCTCCTGAGTAGCTGGGACTACAGGCGTGCACCACCACACCCAGCTAGTTTTTCATATTTTAGTAGAGACGGGGTTTCACCATGTTGGCCAGAATGGTCTTGATCACCTGACCTCATGATCCACCCGCCTCAGCCTCCCAAAGTGCTGGGATTACAGGTGTGAGCCACCGTGCCCAGCCACAAAATGTATCTTAAATGTTTAATTTAAAAGATGATACTTATGACTAGAAAAATGGATAGCATACTACGTTGATTGAAATTCCATATAAATTTCAAGCTGTCTTTATATGTCCACTGCAGAGTTTCTATCAATGCATGTATGGAAGTTACTCTGTGCCAAATATTATTCTAAGATCAAACTTTATAAAACATGATGGAAATCTTTATAATAATATGATAGAAGTGATACTATTAACATATTCATTTTACAGATAAGGAAATTGAAGCAGAGTGACTAAGCAATTTGCCCAAGATGATCAGCTTGGGAAACTATGGAATGTGGATTTAAGCCCAAGAAGTTCAAATCTACAGTTCATGCACTTAACTGCCAAGCTATGCTTGAACACATAGTACATGATTTCAATTTTACTTAAATAATTTTTTACAATAATCATGTATCACTTTATGCTATGATTTGCTCTTCAGATTTTTATATGCTACAAATTACTAATGTTTAAGTCATCTTATTAATTCCTAATGCTTAGCTTTTTTATATTTTTATACATATATTTTTAGAGACAAGTCTCACTCTGTCACCCCATGTTGGAGTGCAGTGGCGTGATCACAGCTCATTGCAGCCTCAAAGTCCCAGGCTCAGGTGATCCTCTTGCCTCAGCTGCATGAGTAGCTGGGACTACAGGCATGCACCACTGTGCCAGCCTAATTTTTTAATTTATTTGTAGAGACGAGGTCTTGCTATGTTGCTCAGGCTGGCTTCAAGTAATCCTCCCACCTTGGCCTCTCAAAACACTGGGACTATTAGGGTGAGCCACCACACCCAGCCCAATACTTAGCTTTTAGTAGGATTACAACTAGTTTAGCCAAAAGATGAAGAAAACAATTGCAGACAAATTATCACTCTTACCTGATCAGGAAATTCAGACATTTATATACTAATTTTTAAAGCAAAATATACATTAAAGACTGCCACATTTTATTCCCCCCCCCCCTTTTTTTTTTGAGATAGTCTCCCTCTGTAACTCAGGCTGGAGTGCAGTGGTACAATCACTGCTCACTGCAGCCTCAACCTCCCAGGCTCAAGTGATCCTCTCACCTCAGCCTCCAGAAGAGATGGGACTATAGGCACATGCCACCATGCCCAGCTAATTTTTTGGATTTTTGGTAGAGACAGGGTTTCACCATGTTGCCCAGGCTAGTCTCAAACTCCTGGACTCAAGAAATCTGCCCACCTTGGCCTCCCAGAGTTCAGGAATTACAGGCATGAGCCACTGCACCTGTCCACATTTGATTTTTATTACAAATATTTTCAAGGAATTGAAGTGCAATTTATAAATAGGAGCTAATCACCACTTTTATAAAACATTTTTTTCCAGACTCTTCTTCATAGAAAAGGAAATTGAGGCATATGGTTTACATAATTAATTTCCATTCATAGGAAGACTATAAAAAGTTAAAGCTGCACCAAGTACGAGGGGAAATCCAGATACATCACCATCCACATAGTGTGATGGGTTCCTCCACCTCGCCTACCCTATCCCACCCCCAGAGCCTGAGTAAGAAGCCACAAGTACTGAGGGGGAAACAGGACAGTGTAGAAGCCACATGAGATCACTGCAAATAACATGCAGAGGCAGGAATCCAACAATCAGCAACACGGCAAATACTAGGGCAGAGCCAAGCTAAGCCATGCTCTGGAGAGGTGGCCAGCTGAGCCCCATCCACCCCCTGCTGACCAATCACATTTCATTTCCGAATCTGGTGTGGAATGGTTTCCACCAATAACAGGGCTACCTGCACATGACTAGCTGGACATGTGGCTGTGCAATGGTAGGAGACCCAGGGCAGGGGGAGTTCAACCCATAGTGTGCATTGGCCTCACTTAAGACAGCAGTGTTAGCCTCACTGTTGTTATTTTTGCTGCTCAGAGTGCACAGGTTGCAGCCACAGCACTTTATTCCCACTAAATTTAGACAAAACAGACACCAACGCTCAATGCCCTGTGAAGCATATTACCTGTCTACTAATTGCTGATTCCAGTTCAGGGTAACCTTCCTTGTCCAGAAGAATATTTGGAAAGAGATCTTCGATCAAACTCAAAAACAAGGGTTCATCCTCATCAATCTAAAAAAGAAAAGAATGGGAAATCAGACCAATTATTCTGGCACAAACATAGCAATATGCAGATAAGCTGGAAATGCCCGACACAGTCATGGTTATTGCAATGTAACCACTAACCCAAATAACACATTTATTAAAGTTAACTCATATTTTTCTCATCTTTCCTATAAATAAAAGAAAAAATTAAAGAGGAAGAGAAAAGGGAGAAAGAAAAGAAAGGAAGGATATGAAAGGAAAGACAACACTGTCTATGTGACAATCTTTCCACAAAATAGTCAGTCTAGGGGATACCATATAGTCTACAATTTCTAATTTAAACTTAAAAGAATTTCTAAATTAGAAATTAGTAGCAGGTTAGTGAATTGCAATTTGGTTTATATTTTTATTTTAAAATGAAAAACTTCACTTTGTCACCCTTTACATAGATCCACAGATACTGGGCAATGATTATCAGTCTTTATTGTGAAATAATGGTGTGAAAGTATCACACACTTGTAGAATTTACATACCATTTCCTACCAGGCTCTACCAGACTTTAAAGGTGAGATTTTAGTTCTAAAACACAAGAACGATTTAAGGTTTTCAGCATCTTAACATATGTATATTTTAAATCAATTTCAATTCTACTGGAATAGGCACACTTTAGAGTAGATAGGAGTCATTACTACTCTTAAAAAAAAGTCTAATTAAAGTGATGCTCTCCAGCACTTTACCTGACAATTAGGCATTTTAAATGAGCGTTTTAAATAAATATTTTGAAGTCTCATGTATGGTTAGTTAGTTGAACTGATATTTAAGTAGGTGGAACATTTCCATCTGTAAGTCTTACCAGTTTAGAAAGATTCATGTCCCGTAGCACACGCATGACAATTGTGGACTCTGTATCCATTGGATTGGCTCGTTTTGCTGCTCCCAAGGTCCGAAGAACTGACAGAATGTTACGCAGGCCAAAGTCATAATGAACCTAGAGAATGTGAGATACATTGGGCTTATTTTCAACATTCATACACCTGCAGCAGCCATGTGAATCTCACAGAAATTCTATTCACAATAATAGGTAAATACTGGTTTTCCTTCAGAAAATGCATACACACAGTGGAGTAAAAAATTTCTATATAGATAGACGTTTTGAGCAAATAGCGAATATCCCAAAGAGTCCTCCCATGTGCCATCATTAGCTTAAGCCCTTAGATCAGAACTAGCTGCTATAGCTTGACAGGGAAAAAGGAACAAATTTCTTCTTGGAGTACAGACATCCCTTTGAGCTTATTCTTAATCAATCATCCATAGGGAAATTAGCTCATATCTCTAAAGTTAAAATTCAGAACCAGAATTAAACTGGGACTGCACTCCTGACTGTCATATACATAGAGAAATATGTGCCCTTTTCATGATAAGTAGGAAGACAGGAGAATCAGGGAGAAGAAAAGCAGCTGCACTGCAGGATTACCTGGAGGAGGAAGGATAAGGACAAATTAAAAAGCCAACCCCCCAGCTTTACCATACAATTACTATATATTTATAAAAGCTCAATCATGTCAAATTTCAGTGTATATAAAGTGAATAATCAAAATTTAATTACCCAATCACAGTGGAAAAGGTGGTTCCTCAAAAAATTAAAAATGGAACAATATAATCCAGCATTCCCACTTCTGGGTATATAGCCAAAAAAATGAAAAAATGGGCCAGGCACAGTGGCTCACACCTGTAATCCCAGTATTTTGGGAGACCAAGGTGGATCATGTAAGGTCAGGAGTTCAAGATCAGCCTGGCCAACATGACGAAACCACATCTCTACCAGAAAATTACAAATACTGACTGAGCATGGTATTGTGAATCTGTGATTCTAGCTACTCAGGAGGCTGAGACATGAGAACTGCTTAAATCCAAGAAGAAGAGGTTGCAGTGAGCCAGGATGTGAGATGAGACCTGCACTCCAGCCTGGGCAATAAAGACTCTGTCTCACCAAAAGACAACAAAAAAAGCTGAATGCATGGTCTCAAAGAGATATCTACATATTCATAGCAGCACCATTCAACCTAAACATCCATTGACAATCTGATGAATGGATAAACAAAATTGGTTTAAACATATAACAGAATATTATTTCACCATAAAAATAAAGGATATCCTGTCACATGCGACAACATGAATGAAACTTACATTACATTAAGTAAAATATGCCAGTCACAAGGAAACAAATATTATATGATTTCATTTATATGAGGTATTGGCAATAGTCAAATTCATAAAAACAGAAAGTAGAACGACGCTTACCAGGAGCTAAGGGAGGAGAAAAAGAGAAGTTTCTGTTTAGTGGGCAGAGAGTTTCAGTTTTTCAAGAAGAAAAAGTTACAGAAATATATTTCACAACATTGTGAATATACTTAATACTACTGAACTGTACATTTACAAATGGTTAAGATGGTAAATTAAACTTTATATGCTTTTACCACAATTAAAAAAAAAGATGTATAGGGGAAAAAAAACACAGTTATCCGCTAAGGTAATTGGGAGCAATATGCCTTACTTAATACTAGTCATTGGAAGATGGAGCACATAAAAATATTCAAATTGAGTTTCTACCCTCAGGGAATTTAAATTCTAATAAAGATAAGAAAATAGAAATGTGAATAAACTTGCATAAAAGTAACAATGACTTAAAAGTGTTGTTGAGTAAAATTAATCATGGAGAACTTCCTATCAGAGTTGGACTCAGTTAAATCTGTGGGTATGAAGGGAGAGTCACAGAATATTCACCAAGAGATCAGTATGGGTCCAATTATTTTGCACACATTGACTTACTACATTTCACAATGACCTTGTGAACATGGGTGGTAGGAGTGAGGGAAGTAGTGAAGTGGTAGTGAAGATGAGAGCAGGAGCCAGAGATGGGGGAAGTTTCTTCCATTCAAGAAACAGCATGGAAAAAAAAATATTTATTTGAAAGATAAGTGATATGGTTTGCTGTGTCCCCACCCAAATCTCATCCTGAATTGTAGTTCTCATAATCCCCATGTGTTGTGGGAGGGACCAGGTGGAAGTCACTGAATCATGTAGGCAGTTACCCTCATGCTGTTCTTGCAATAGTGAGTTCTCACAAGATCTGATGGTTTCATAAGGGGCTTTTCCCCACCTTTGCTCAGCATCTCTCTTTCCTGATGTCATGTGAAGAACATGTTTGCTTCCCCTTTTGCCATGACTGTAACTTTTCTGAGGCATTCTCAGCTATGCCGAAGTGTGATTCAATTAAACCTCTTTCCTTTATAAATTACCCGGTCTCAGGTATGTCTTTATTAGCAGCATGAGAACAGATTAACATAGTAAATTGATACCACATAGAGCAGGGTGCTACTATAAAGATCCTGAAAAGGTGGAAGCAACTTTGGAACTGGGTAACAGGCAGAGAGGTTGGAACAGTTTGGATGGCTCAGAAGAAGATAGGAAAATGGGGAAAAGTTTGGAACTTCCTAGAGACTTGAAAGGCTCAGAAGACAGGAAGATATGAAAAAGTCTGCAACTTCCTAAAGAGTTGTTGAATGACTTTGAGCAAAACACTCAGAGTTATATGGAAAATTAAGTCCAGCTGAGGTGGTCTCAGGTGGAGATGAGGAACTTGTTGGAAACTGGAGTAAAGGTCATTGTTGCTATACAAAGAGACTGGAGGCATTTTACCCCTGCCCCAGAGATCTGTGGAACTTTGAGTTTGAGAGAAATGATTTAGGGTATCTGCAAGAAGAAATTTCTAAGTGGCAAAGCTTTCAAGAGAAAGCAGAGCATAAATGTTTAAAATTTGCAGCCTAATGATGCAGTGGAAAAGATAATCCCATTTTCTGGGGAGAAATTCAAGCTGGCTGCAGAAATTTGTATAAGTAATGACGATTCAAATGTTAATCACCAAGACAATGGAGAAAATGTCTCCAGGGCATGTTAGAGATCTCCCTGTCATAACAGGCCCAGAGCCCAAGGAGGAAAAATGGTTACATGGGCCAGGTCCAGGGTCCCCCTGCTGTGTGAAGGCATGGGATTTGGTGCCCTACTTCCCAGCCACTCTAATTGTGGCTAAAAGAGGCCAACATGTAGCTCAGGCCATTGCTTCAGAGGGTGCAAGCCCCAATCTTTGGCAGCTTCTACGTGGTATTGGGCCTGCAGGTGTACAGAAGGCCCTCCACCTAGATTTCAGAGGATGTATGGAAACACCTAGATGTACAGGTAGAAGTTTGCTGCAGGGGTGAAGCCCTCGTGGAGTACCTCTGCTAGAGAAGTGCAGAAGGGAAATGTGGGATTGGAGTCCCCACAAAGAGTCCCCACTGGGATATTGCCTAGTGGAGCTGTGAGGAAAGGGACATCATCCTCCAGACACCAGAATGGTAGATTCACTGACAGCTTGTACTGTGCACCTGGAAAGCTGCAGACACTCAACATCAGGCCATGAAAGCAGTATGAAAGTACCCTGCAAAGTCAGAGGGGTGGAGCTGCCCAAAGCTTTAGGAGCCCATCTCTTGCATCAGCATGACCTAGATGTGAGACATGGAGTCAAAGCAGATCATTTTGGAAATTTAAGGTTTAATTATTGCCCCATTGGATTTTTGGACTTGCGTGGGGCCTGCAGCTCCTTTGTTTTGTGTTCACACCCAAATGACATCCTGAATTACAGTTCCCATAATCTCCACATGTCATTGGAGGGACCCAGTAAGAGTTAATTTAATAATGGGAATGGTTATCCTCATGCTGCTTTCATGGCAGTGAGTTCTCTGATGGTTTTATAAAGGGCTTTTCCCCCTCTTCACTTGGCACTTCTCCTTCCTGCCACCATGTGAATAGGATAGTGTTTGCTTCCCCTTCCACCATGATTGTAAGTTTCCTAAGGCCTTCCTAGCCATGCTGAAGTGTGATTCAATTAAACCTCTTTCCTTTATAAATTACCCAGTCTCAGGTATGTCTTTATTAGCAGCATGAGAACAGACTAATATAATAAGAATGAGTGAATAAGGGCTCAAATAAGCAGAAGAAACCAAGAATGTTAAAGACAAAAATGTTAGCGTCAGACAAACCAGAAAGGGCTCAATGGCCAGAGCCAGAAGAATCTGGGTGTGTCTGGACACTCACAGGGAAAGAACTTTTGAGTGTGAATGTAATTAGTTGAATCTGCAGGTATAAAAAGGTAATAGAGATTCAAAGAAGTTTGAAATGGAAATCTGAGTAATGAGATGGAGCAAAGGTTATATATGGTAGGAAATGTTACTCATGTTGTAATCTTATGTTTATTGCACTGTGTCATTATTTAGCACATATTTATACTAATTTTTACTGATACGTAGTAGAAAATCGTGGCATGATACCCACCTCTTGGTGGTCATTCTTTATATGAGATTAGGCAGGACCTGAAATTTGCTTCTTCTAACTAATAGAATACAGCAGAGACAACAGGTTGTATGTGATTATGTGTGTGTGATTATGTGGTCACATTAGATTTACACTCATTTTGCTGAAACCACTTTCCTTTCTGACTTTGAGTGGTCATTTTGGAGAATCCTATATAGCAAGAAACTATGCACAACCTGTAGGAACTGAGGGGGTCTCCAGCAAATAGCCAACAAGAAATTGAAGCCCTCAGTCTTCCACCCCCAACTAACAGAATTCTGCTGACAACCTGAATGAGCTCAGAAGTAGACTGCCCCCATTCGAGCATCAGGTGAAACCACAGCCCCAGCCAACACTTGATTGTAGCCTTGTTAGATATAAACCACAGGACTCAATTCAGCTAACTCCTGACCCACAGACACCATGTAGTAATAAACGTACACTGTTACAAGATACAAAATTTGTGTTATGATTGTTGCATGACTGTTATGCAGCAATAGATAACTAATGCAGAAGTATATGTTTAATTCCATGACTTTTAACTATTAAACAAACCTCATGATACCTGAACCTGCTACCCTAAGCAGTAGAGGAAACTAGCAAAAAGATTGCAACATACAAACCAGAGAGTTAGCAAAGCTTAGTCAAATACTCAATTGAGCTTAGAATTGAGAAGAATAAATCACTGAGAGGTTCCTAAAAATCATGAAAATACATAACACATATGGCAATGAATCTATAAGTGATATAAAGAGCCAATGTTAATATCCATAAATCTTTGGCTCTTAAATCAGTGTAGATGATATTCACTTTATTTCTATGCTATAAATATTAATTTATTTAAATGTACTTCTTAATAAAACTATGCATATAAATTTTTTGTAGTAATCACCTTTCTACCTAGTATGAATAAAATCCTTTGTCAACAAGCTCAGTCTACAATTTCTCAAAAAGAGAACATTCTGCTAGATGGAAAAATGAAACATGCCTAAGTGCATAAGACCTCCAGGATAACATACCTGCTTAGAAAGCTGCTCCTCACACAGTTTGTAAAGCGTGAAAAACTTCCTGGCCAAAACAACATTGTCAATGAAGCCACAACTAGCCAACTTCACCCTTATGATAATCTGACGGTCAGGGACCATCATGGCCACCGAGCGGAAATTAACCTTCAAGTTTTCAGGGAGTTCCTGCCGTCCAGCATAGCCAGGATTCTATACAGAAAAAAACCCAAGGATGAATGATGCAATCGACCACACGTCAGCATGATATTAAAAGATTCATTACGTACACACAACAAATCTGAAATGACAATCAGAAAATTCGTTTACATTGAGTAATGTAAAATCTCACTCTTCTTTTACCTGGACAGTCTGTCATGAGTTATTCATATGATCTTCGCTTAACCCCAAAGGCTTTTCAACAGGAGGTCAAGTTACAATCCCAATTTCCATTCAGGAAAATAGAGGACAGACGACCAGAGAGATGAATGAAAACTGTGATAAGAAGACTGAAATTCAGTAGCTTTTCTAGCAGCTCCTTACCATGGTTAAGAAAAGCCCAAATTCAGGGTTCATAGTCACGTTATCTCCATCAGTAAAAATAAAAGACTTTTTGCGCTCCTTTTTACATGTCAGAATAATGGAAATTTGCTGGGCTGCAACCGAGAGAACTGGTAGATCAATACGGTTAAACTCATCAAAACAGCCCCAGGATCCAGACTGTGCCAGTCCTTAGAAAGGAAATTAAACAAAAAAAATCCATTTAGTATATAATTTGAGAAAACCAAGAAAAAGGATATTATGTAGCTGTCAAAATGCATCAAATGTGAGTTCATTCAAAAGTAAAGTGGAACAAATAGATCTATGTACGCCTCAAGTGACTCAAAGCAGCTCACAATTTGGCACTTTACCTGTAAACACCCAACCTGCAGCGATAACGGAACATCTTAAAAAAAAAAAAAAAAAAGGCAGGAGATAGTAACACTAGGTCTATACACCTGGCAAGATTGAAGATTTTCCAAAAAATTTTACAAAGTTGAAAATGATTCTAAAATGTGGCCAGTTGTCGAAAACAAATTTTAGCAAAATATTCCACCTTGGCTGAAATTTCTCATCAAATAAAAAAAATATAACCCATACCTTTAAAAATCCGTCCAAGTCCTCGGAAATCCATTTGGTCTGAACAATTGAAAACCACGACATATTTCCCAAGGCATCGCCCCATGTCTTTCGTGGTTTCAGTTTTGCCTGTGCCTGCAGGTCCAGCCGGAGCTCCCCCCATGCTCATTCCCAGAGCCTGAGCCAGTGTGATGTAACATCTGCAAGGGTGGAAACATCCCTAGAACCAGTCCTCAGGCATTTGGAAATATATCTGAGACATCTCAGTGGCATGAAACCCACACGATTTAAAAACAGGCCATTGTCCCTACCTAACATTTCCCATACTACGCCCTAAAACACAGTTATCCTTATCAATGTTAACATATGCTGAGGAAAAGGAGGGGGTAGTCTATGATCAAATACGTTTAAAAACACCTTGAAGGTTAAACAGGCTTGTCACTGCTTCATTTTTCAGGCTTTCTTATCATAATATACAGAGAGAATCTCCAGGTATAAAAATAATACATTGCATTTCCAAAATGCATTTGGCAACTTTTTCGCAAAAATCTACCCCCATCAAAAAAAATAATAATATTCTGTTAAACAGATCTGAATCCTTTCAAATAGATTAATCACCATTTGAATTTAAAAGCTGGACATTAACGTAGTTGGTATTTAAAACACACATTGCTAAATAATCACATCTTGAATCTATTTCTGTGAGCATCTACGAAACTTGCACACACTTTCAACTGCATCTTACTAGATGAGATTAACAAATAAAACATTTGGTGAGAGAATACAAGAATGCCTGCAAAGGAAATGTTTAACCTGATAACTTGCAGATGAATTACTTGTTAGCCAGCACCCCCTGGTGTTACCAAAGGAGACAAATTAAAAAGTAGTGCCATGTAGCGTTTTCTTATGGCCAAACTATAAAGCATTCATCTGGACTTGAAAAAGATTTCCAAGGAAATGAAATGACTATCCAGTTTGAGCAGTGGAAATGAAAATGGACCGAACCAGCTGGGGGTAGTTCCAGGTTCTCAATTTTATTGGAATCAAGTGCCATAAAGGCAAGTAAATGACTCAACCCTGAATGTATGCAGAGCCTAGACACAGAGGAGAAGATCTGGGCATGAAATCAGGAGGATGCCTGCTCTCACTCTGATTCTGTCTTTTAGCCCCAGGTCTTACTTCCCCGGTTGCATTTTTGCCATCCCTTCCAGAGCAGTGTCTGTAACAGCAACAGACACCACATGTGCTCCACATACATCATCTTGTTTCATCTCCAGAGAACCCCGGAAAGAAGCTACTGTTCCTTTCCCCCTATACAGAGTTGAGGGGAAAGGCTCACAGAGATTGAGTGACTTTTCTTAGGCTGTGGCACGAGAGCTGACACTTCATGGCAACAAGCCAAGTCCCCTCGTTTCCTGGCTCTGGGACGAGCCCACCCTATCCGGGAAATAAAAATAACTAATGGGCACTAGGCTTAATACCTGGGCAATGAAATAATCTGTACAACGAACCCTCATGACACAAGTTTACCTATGTAACAACCCTGCATTTGTACCCCTGAACTTAAAAATTGAAAACTGAAAAAAAAAGAATAAATACGAAACAAAAAAAAAAGGAAATACATCGCCATCAACTCTGATCACTCGGCTGCTCCGTTACGCAGACCCGCGTTACAACTGAGATCAGTTGGTTTATGTTTGAACAGAAGCAGCAGCAAGTTGCTTCAAACAGATCGATCCTATTGACATGAAAAGCAGGCGGGCATGCCTGGTGACTTCTCCCTGACTCAGGTATGTGGGGCTTCAGACCCACTGCTACACTGGTGCCCAAACTGCCTTTCAGTGACAAGCACGGATCTGTCACAGGGGAGTTCTACATGTGGGTGTACCTTCCTCCTTCCCTCCCTTCTCTGCTTTCCCTTCTAGTCTATCTATTGGCTAGTTTCAAAACCATCTCCATTCATGAGCAGTTTGAACTTTGTGTTTTAGTTGCCTGTGGTCAATTCCACGTTAGTTTTCTACCTTCCAATTAAACTGCTATAAACTCTCTGCAGTCAGGAGCTAGGTCTGGTTCATGCTTGTACCCTCAACTGCCTGCCTAACCCATGGCATCTTGTACTATAATTTGTTGAATAAATGGCTTGTGCTGATTCATTCATACATTCTCATCTGGTCCCTCCTGCCCTAACAACTACAGGAATTGGAATGTGACTCTGATGCCAAATGAAAAACCACCAACCTCATGACCCAAGGCTCATTAACACTCTAACTAACCAAATCCATCACCAGCATTTGTCTTAAGTATTCATAGCACTGCTGGTGCATTTTGTCACATGTAAACCAGGAGTGGTTTCAACTCCTATTGGTTCTAAACTGCTGAAAAGTTTCCTAAGAAACAACGGTATGTGCATCAGCAGGGTATATTTCTTCCTTGAGAACTTGGTTTAGTTACAGGCTCTTTGATTATAAGATATGCTTAAGGAGAAACCAAAGAAAAGGTTGCTAAAGAATGTGTTACCATAGGCCAGGTGCAGTGGCTCATGCCTGTAATCCCAGCACTTTGAGAGGCTGAAGCAGGTGGATCATTTGAGGTCAGGAGTTCAAGACAAGCCTAGCCAACATGGTGAAATCCCATGTCTACTAAAAATACAAAAATTAGCTAGGCGTGGTGGCACATGCCTGTAATCCCAGCTACGCGGGAGGCTGAGGCAGGAGAATTGCTTGAACCCAGGAGGCGGAGGTTGCAGTGAGCCGGGATCATGCCACTGCAGTCCAGCCTGGGCGACAGAGTGAGTGAGACTCCATGAGACTCCATCGCCCCCAGAAAAAAGTGTTATCAGCAATTATGACAAGCAACAGTGATAGCAAGAATAGTAATATTGCTCTGTGCCACACCCTGTGCTGGGTACTTACATTACCTCTAGTCCACACAATGATTCCAAACCAAGGGAATCAGGGAGGTTAGGTGTCTTGCTCAAGACCACACAGCTGCTGGGGCAGTGCCGAATGGTCAACACTCAGGCAAACCTCACAGAAGCTATGAGAATGTCAGAAAAAGGTACAAATCCCATCTACATTTCTTATCAAGAAGATAGGATGCCTCCATCAGCCCTCAATTTCCTCCACCCTCTGTCTTAAGTGACAGCAGGGCAACTCTAGTCTTCATTAAAAACACTGTGAGTTTTTGGAGAAAAGTGCTGTATGTTATTATATTATAATGGCTATTTTATCATCTGAAACGTCTGCAACTCTGTCCACGTGGTATTGAGCTTCCCAGAATCCAGGGAGCTGCCACAGCTGTTGAATTCACAGGTCAGTCAGCAAAGGGCTGACAACATGTCAGTGCCTCTAGGATTTGACATTTCTAAAGTATTAATTTCAACGAGGAGCTTTCTCTTGCAAAAGGGAAGCAAATCTTGCAGTGGAAGCTCAGTAACCAGCAAAAATTAATAACTCACTTCCCATATAACCAAGTTGGTTAAAGAAAAATCAACAAGTGGGCATTTAGGGTGAAACAGACAAATGAACTTCAGAATCCCTTCACTGACGTGCTTAAAAATACTTGTTTTGCTTTTATAGTTCTTAGTTTTTTTGACATAAAAAGATATACAGGATAATGAGCATAGTGGAAGAATGAGGTTGCAGAAAAGACTGTAAACTATGGTACCTACATGTGAAACTGTAAAAGGATTTTGATATCTAAGCATCCAGTTTTCAAAGAAATAGAAAACTGTTGATCATTTTGAAAAGCAGAAAAGTTTTCCCTCCCACACATTCTACTTCTCGTTCTTCTGTACCATTGAACTTTTTCACCATTAAGATGTAATTTTGGAAATAATCATTTCTTTCATTTATTCAAGAACTATTTATTTAGCACCTGTTATGTGACAGAACAATTCTAGCGAACAAATCACATGAAGCCCATGCACCAAGGATCTTACATTCTAAAGAAAGAAAATAGATTATTAAAAATAAGAAACAGGGGAAATAAAGCTGAGTAAGAGGGTTAGGGATTTGGAGATTGTGAGAGGTTAGAAGGTCCTCTGAGGTGACCCTCTAGCAGAAGCCTGAAGGAAGAAGGAAGCATGCTATGTCACTATTGAAGGAAGAGGGTTCCAGGCCAAACATATAACAAGTCCTAGGGCCCTGAGGCAAGACTGTGCTGCAGCTGTGCAAAGAGCAGGTGGCCAGAGCTGAGTAAGGATAAAGAAGCAGAGAAGTAGCAGAGGCCAGATTGTACCAGGCCTCATAGGCCCACAGGAGGATGCTGGCTTTTCCTTGGCATGAGATGGAACCATGGGGGAAGTTCTAGGGCAAAGGATCTGACTTACATTCTGATGTCTGAACCGAAAACAGACGTACAGGGACAACAGCAGAGGCAGGGAAGCCAGTTATCATTATCATATTATCACAACATTATCACAATGATCCAGGTCAGAGACTACAGTGGGCTGGACAGGAGTAGTAATGATACCTGTAATCCCAGCACTCTGGGAGGCCAAGGAGGGCAGATCACCTGAGGTCAGGAGTTCAAGAACAATCTGGCCAACATGGTGAAACCCCATCTGTACCAATAATAGAATAATTAGCCAAGTGTGGTGGCTTGCGCCTGTAGTCCCAGCTACTCAGAAGGCTGAACAGGAGAATCACTTGGACCTGGGAGGTTGCAGTGAGTGGAGATCGCACCACTGTGCTCCAGCCTGGGCGAGAGAGTGCGACTCTGTCTCAAAAACAACAACAACAAAAGAGTAGTAATGATATAGAAGTGATTAAGGAATAATCGTAGGCAGATAGAGAGGGTAAAGGGAATTCTCAGCAGGTTCTTTTAATAAAACAGAATTATTCTTTTAATAAAACAGCTTTTTAATCAAAACAGCTCCCAAAATATTTCTTTTCTAACAGAAAAGAGGCTTAAAGAGCCAGGCTAGCAAGCTTTGATATGCAAATGCTGGTGATTAGAAACAGTTCCTCCAGGAAGGCAATTCCCGCCCTCTTCTCCCTGTCACCACGTGTGCCAAGCATCATGGCCACCTCCAGATAACTCCATGTGTGGAGGACATCATGGCAACCTGCATTTGAATATCAAAGAGCTAGGGCGGGAGAGCCAGTTTTTTCCGAAGACTACATAAATGACACATCTGGTCAAACCAATACCCTAAGCCCTATGCAAATCAGACATAGCCTCCTCCAGCCTCCTAATATAACCGACTGTTTTCTGGCCCACACGGGGTTTTTCTCTCTCTGCTCAGAGCCCCCCTCCCTCTGTCTCTGTACAGGGGAGTGTTTTCCTTCTTTCTTGCCTATTAAACTTTGCACTCCTTGAAACCACTCCATGTGTGTCCATGTCTAATCCATAAAACAAAGGACCCTCATGTTTCTTCCAGTCATTGGAGTTGTATCAGTAACGACAAAGGGGTGAAAATGGTCACGTTCTCGATGTAACCTGAAAGCAGTGCTGACCAGATTGTTGGTAGACTGGATAGTGAGGTAAGAGAGAAGGAAAGCCTTCAAGGTTACCACAGGAAGTGCTGGATTGCCCATCTGGAAGGTGACGTATTCACAGGCTTCAGGGTTTAGGACATGGACATCTTTCAGGGGAACATTATTCTGAATATCACACTTCCTCCCACCACTCTGATAAAATGGAATGGCCACTTGCTAAAATGAAGAAGATGAAGATGACAGGAGGGCACTTTTGTGAGGCTGATCAAACACACTAAGGTTAAATATCCTGGAACGTCCAAATGGACATGTCATGTAGGTAGATAGATATGTGTGTCTGGAGTTTGGGAAAGAAACCCTGGCGTGCAGAGATTAGGATTTTTAAATCATTCCTTAGGGATCACCTAAGGAATGAGTAAAAGTGGAGAAGAGAAGAGCCTGGTAGTTCTATGTTTAGAGGTCAAAGATGAAGAAGAACCAGTAGGAACAGGTACAAAAGGACAACCAGACCATTAAGAGGAACCAGGTGAGTGCCGTGTCCTGGAAACCATGTGAGGGAAGTGTATCAAAAAGGAGAGAATGATAACTGCATCCATGCAGCTGAATGTTCAAGAAACACAAGATCCAGGAATGACCACTGGATTTAGCAACAGGTCTGAGTGACTTTCAGGAGAACTGATTTATTAGAGTGATGGGAAAAGTAGGACCAAATAATTGGTCCCCCAAAGATTAAGAAATTCTAACCCCTGCAACCTGTAAACATCTTACCTCCCACAGCTAAAGGGACTTTGTGGATGTCATTAATGTTAACGACCTTCAGACGGGGGGATTATGTTGGATAATAAAGTGGACTCAACCTAATCTCATGAGTCCTTAGAAGCAGAAGAGATAGGCAAAAGGGTGGGTCAGAGACACAAGACAACAGAAGGAGGGGAGATTCAAAGCATGAAAGGCACCTGACCCGCCATTGCTAGCTTTGAAGATGAGGGAAGGAGTCAGGATCAGGGAACGTGGCAGCCTTCCGAGGCTAGAACAGCCCTGAGCTGACTTAAGACAATGGGGACCTGGGTCCTACAACCAGGAGGAAAGGTCTTCTGCCAACAACCTGGAAAAGCAGGAAACAGAACTCAGTCTCCGGGAAGAAACACAGCCCTGCAGCACCTGATTTTAGTCCCGTGAGATCGCATCAGACTTCAAATGAACAGAACTACAAAAAGAACACATTTGTGTTGTTTAAGGTTTTAAATTTGTGGCAACTTGTTATGGCAGAAATAGAAAATTCACATTGAGAGCCTGAATGAAGTGAGCTCAAGAAAAACCAGGCAGAGAGAAACTGCTTTTGAGGGGTTTTGAAGGGAGCGTGGAAGTGGGAAGGAAACTGAGCCAATCACGGTAGGGCTTGCTGTGTGGAGGCAATCACAACATGTTTGTGTGTTGATAAAAAAAAATTCAGTTGAAAGTGAAAAATGGACGATGCTCCCAGAGAGGAAAACCTGGGGTCAGTGGGCCTGTTGGCTTTGGACAACAGCATGGACCATCCATTCGAAGAATCTGGAGAGAACGGGCTGCCTGAGAACAGACACCCAGGTTAAGGCACATGGTGATGGAGATGAGCACATCTGTCTTTTCAATAAAACAGGAAACAAGCTCATGCCTGTAATCCCAGCACTTTGGGAGGCCAAGGCAGGCAGATCACCTGAAGTGAGGAGTTCGAGACCAGCCTGGCCAAGATGGTGAAATCCTGTCTCTACCAAAAATACAAAAATCAGCCAGGCGTGGTAGCACATGCCTGGCATCCCAGCTACTCGGGCGTCTGAGGCAGGATAATCGGCTTGAACCCAGGAGGCAGAGGTTGCAGTGAGCCAAGATTGATTGGTACCACTGCGCTCAGCCTGGGCCACAGAGCGAGACTCCGCCTCAAAAACAAACAGGAAACAAGGCCTTGGGTGGAGACAGAGAAAGACAAGGAAGTGCTGGAGGCTTGAAAGGCAGGAGACATAAAATAATCACATAAGCATTTTATGAAAAATTCCTACTTGGGAACTTTTTAATGCACATTACTTCTCATTGACCAATCATGATTGTAGATAATTATGCGGCACAATGTAATACTGTGTTATATGAATAAAATATGGAATGATTAACGCAAGCTGTTTGACCGTAACAAGCATTCAGTGCACCCTGAAGCGAAAATATACAATGTAGTTGATACTACAAAGTTCAAATTAGACTAACCAAATCACAGAATATTAGCCCTACAAGCACCCTTAGAGAAAACACAGCTCAGGGGTCCCCAACCCCCAGGCCACAGACCAGTATTGGAGCTGAATGAGGACAGAGTATTGGTCGGTGGCCTATTAGGGACCCGGCCACACAGCAGGAAATGGGCAGCAGGCGAGTGGGTGAAGCTTCATCAGTATTTACAGCCATTCCCCATGGCTCATCCCATCAGCGGCAGTATTAGATTCTCATAGGAGCGCAACGTTTATCATGAACCCTCTTGTGAACTGTGCATGCCAGGCATCTAGGGTGCTCGCTCCTCACAAGAATCCAATGCCTGATGATCTGTCGCTGTCTCTCATCGTCCCCAGATGAGACTGTCCAGTTGCAGAAAAACACACTCAGGGCTCCCGCTGATTCTACATTATGGTGAATTGTATAATTAGTTCATTATCTATTACAATGTAATAATAGAAATAAAGTGCACAATAAATGGAATGGGTTTGAATCATCCCAAATCCATCACCCACCCTCTGGTCCGTAGAAAAACTGTCTCCCACGAAACCAGTCCCCGGTACCAGAAAGGTTGGGTACCGCACCACTGACTTAGCTCATCTTACAAATGAGGAGACTGATTCTAGGGCAGTTGCAGTGGCAGGTATCACAAACACAACTGGTAAATTACAGGCAGAGGGAAAAGTTAACACTCTGGAGGCCCGGCCAGTAGCCTCTCCCTACTTTTACCTGCACTGATACTCAATTTCTTTCCTGCTTAAAAAAAAAAAAAATCTAATTGTCTCTCAGGAAGAACAAGATACTCAAGCAGCTCCCAAGGCCCACCATGATTTGCACCTGAGAACACACAGCAATTAACTCCTTTTCTCACCCATCCCTATCCACACGAAGTTTATACATTTAAACTCTACCTCTACAAGACTGAAGGCAGAAGAGGCAAGGTCTGTGTCAGTCACAAACCTAAATACCATATGAAGACACAGGTGGAAAGCTAAAAATACTAAATTTCAGAGCTAAAAATACTAAATTTTAGTATAAAAGAGCCTATAAACCCTGAGAGACTTTAAGCAAAAATCCTCTGGGCAATTCGAAAGAATAAAAATGGATGGGGGTTGGGAGAAGGGTTCCATCACCTGTCTGTAAGTGGAGTTATGACAAGCCTGTCAGTGCAGCCTAAAAATTCATTCTGGTATATGAAAGCCACATCTGTGATATGAATCATCATCTTGTCAGAATCTTCGTTAAAGTAAAATCTGCACTGTTTCAGCCATTCAAAGTCCATAGGGCTCTTGATATGCATATGGCACTGAAATTCAAAAGGAGTCTGTTAGAGCTATGATGAGAATCACTCATTAAATACACACATTAGCATTCACATAGATCATAAAGTGAAATAAATAAAACTCAAAGACGACCCAAGTATTTCAGAGGTGTCAACTACATCACCAGCCAACCCACTCATTTACTGATTGATAAAAAAAAACTTTAGAAGATGGGAATGAGAAAACTCAAGAGAAACTCCTAATTATGGCCCTCCAATGTAAGTGGTTTTACATATTTTAATAATAAGATATTCATTTCTTAAATTTCACCTTTAAACGCCTAATGCCGTAGTCCTAACCATGAAATATAATCCATGAAAAGCATGTTTTGGCACACAAAGACAGAACCAAACAATCTCATTAGGACAAAGACTATAACAAAGCATAGTGTTGAGTTTTTTTAACCCATTAATTATTTTCCCAAGAATTACACTGGGCCAAAATTTCTAACATCTAAATGACAGGTCATTGCCTGGCAATCCTTTTGTCCAGATTTTTTAACCAAAATTTTAAGCCACTTTCACCATTTTTCTTTGACAACTAAGAAATCCAAAATTAGCCTGGGCCCTTTATTTCTCAGAGAGGCAAGTATTGTGCTTAGCTATTAAGACAGGAGGTTAGCACACAATAGCTTGGATGTGCTGCCTTTCTTTCCATTACAACAAAACCGATCTTTCATAATCATTTTTACATAATGGGGTGAGACAAACCCAGAAAATTATTATGAAAATAAGAGCTTTTTGCCTCTTATCGAATGTATTTTGTAGCAGAGGACAAATTTCATTTATTTCCCATTTTCTGTAGCTACGAAACTCTTCTCCCACCCTGTTCTCTCTTTTCCCACCCTGTTCTCTCTTTAAAAGCAAAAATCTGTATGACACCTGAATGTCAGAAGCTATATTAGGAAAGACCATTTGCAATCAATGACACAAAATGTATCAAAACTTGTTAAGAATGTGATTTTTTAAAAGCCTTAAGGGAAGTCCTAAACAGCTCTACTAAGCAATATTACTAATAATTTCTGTAGCAAGAAACTACTGATCTTCAATTAACAGGTAAAAAGCAAAAAAAAAAAAAAAAAAAAAAAAAGATGTATAAAGGCTTTTCAGATGTTACACGACAATTTTAACATTAAAAATCATCACATTAAAAATTTTTTTCATAAAATCTAATTGCCTCAATATCGTCTTGGCATAGATCATCAGAATATAACTGACATTCAGTTAAGACTGTAAACAAAGCTAACAACAAGCCCTGACTACGAACATGATTCTTTGCCAGAATTTAATCTTTTCCTTGAATTCAATCAAACTAGTTCTACTAGGTAAACACAGATAGTGTCTAGAATTTGTTTTTTTCTACATGCCACAGCATTTATAAAAAATTTACCAGGTCATCAAAGATGTCCCTTTGGTGCACATGAATAGTAATCAGAGTCTCATATTTCACTCGTTCTGTGGAACTCAGGTCCCTCGTGGTGACTTCTATCAGAGTATTGAGTAGTTCCAGGAAAGACTGATTCGTTTTCTGCATGATTTTCTTATCAAACTTGGCATTTTTAAGGGCTTCCTCTGAATCCCGTGTCCATATCATTTGAATTCCTAATAATCCAACCTTATGGAAATGAAAAAGCTTTATGAATTTGTATGACATATTAATGTATTTAAATAGAAATTACAACATGATCAATAATTGTGATTGTTATGCAAGTATAAAGCCATGATTACATCAACTTTGATGCCTTTTTTCATAGCCTATGGAAACTCTATTTCTTATCATTATAGATAAACTCTATATCTTATCTTCCAAATGCAGAAGTCACATTTCTCTCTAGATAGATTTTAAGTTGCTTGCAGGCAAAGAATGTCTGAAACTTGCTTTACCCAAACTATCATGATGTTGAGACAGAGTGGATGCTCACCAAACCTTTACTGTTCACAGTAACTAAGAAAACATTGTTTCCTGTGTTTTAATACTGAAATCTATTTTTCATTTTTTTAGTATTTTTTCATTTTTCAGTACATTTTCATGATTTTTATATACTGTTACATCCAAGATTGAGTAGGGAAAAAACTGTTTTAAGTTAAAGACAATACATCAAATATATCTATAAACCAAATACACATTTAAGTCTATAAATATATGACCATATAATCTGTAGTTGAAATCTTTAAGATTATGCATATTTAATGGGTCCTTATGAAAATCTTAATACTGACCTAGAGTTAAATTATAGCCATTTGTGAAGCTTACAGTAGGTAATGTCTGAGATTTAAGATGACTATTTTATAAAACATACTTTCCAGTTTCAATACACTGACCTGAGCAGGGAAGGATGAAAGAAATTCAATTAGTTGGAAATCTGCTTCTTGAATATTTGCAGCTGCCTGGCGAATTACAAGATGCAACGAGGATTGAGATTCTTCCAAGAGAGAATTAAGCCAAACTTCTACATTACCCTCTGCCATGACAGGCTTATTCAATTCAATCGTCTCACCCTCTCGAGAGGAAACTGACAGAATTCGATCATAGATCTATGTTAGAAACAAAAAAAAAAAGCTATAGTCATTATGAAAAGTAAAAACTAATTCTTGACTTGTCTTTCCCATAGAAAGTTAAGCTACAGATTATAAAATATTGTAAAAGGCAAAATACAAATTACTTCAAAACAATTTAAAAAAAAAAAAGCCATGAAATCTAAAAGGCAATATGAAATCAATTCAGGTCTGGCACAGTGGCTCACGCCTGTAATCCCAGCACTCTGAGAGTCTGAGGCAGTGGATCACCTGAGGTCAGGAGTTTGAGACCAGCCTCAGCAATATGGTGAAACCCCGTCTCTACTAAAAATACAAAAATTAGTTGGGTGTGGTGGTGGGCACCTAGAATCCCAGCTACTCGGGAGGCTAAGGCAGGAGAATCGCCTGAATCCAGGAGGCAGAGGTTGCAGTGAGCTGAGATCGTGCCATTGCACTCCAGCCTGGGCAACAAGAGCGAGACTCCGTCTCAAAAAAAAAAAGAAAGAAAGAAAGAAAGAAAGAAAGAAATCAGTTCCACATAAGCTATACTGTAAGGGGGGTAAATTTTCTAAAAGAAACATTTAATATAAATACGATGATTTTAAAAATCTCTAAAGGTTCCCAAATGAAATGAGACTTCTAAAACCTAAAGTGTTGTATATACTAAGTCCTCCTTAGCTTGTAGACAGAATTGATCTACCAAAAAGCTACTGGGGCTTTAGTTTCAGGGCCCCCACTTACATAGACCCTTTCCAAGCCCCTAAATATGAATTTGTATTTACAAACTTACAAGATTTAGCACCCACGCAACCAAACGTGGCCCCTGATTATAGAAAATTCATGGCAGGAACAAGAAGAAAAAACAAAAACAACACGATCTTAAGAAGAAACTGCTGGCCGGGCGTGGTGGTTCACGCCTGTAATCCCAGCACTTTGGGAGGCCGAGGCGGGTGGATCACGAGGTCAAGAGATCGAGACCACCCTGGTCAACATGGTGAAACCTCGTCTATACTAAAAATACAAAAATTAGCTGGGCATGGTGGCGTGTGCCTGTAGTCCTAGCTACTCGGGAGGCTGAGGCAGGAGAATTGCCTGAACCCAGGAGGCGGAGGTTGCGGTGAGCTGAGATCGCGCCATTGCACTCCAGCCTGGGTAACAAGAACGAAACTCCGTCTCAAAAAAAAAAAAAGAAGAAGAAGAAGAAGAAGAAGAAGAAGAAGAAGAAGAAGAAGAAGAAGAAGAAGAAGAAGAAACTGCTAAGAACAAAGGCGAAAAGTCTGTGGGCATTTAATCAACATAAGAGGGCTACACTCAAAATAAGATACTTAAAGATACTTAAGACAACGTGAGACAGTGAGAAGCTTCGCTCTTGGACGATGAAATCCTAGTGCTGTGGCAGAGGGTTTAAGCAAAACAATCAGGAAGAATTTTCTGATGCATTTAGTCCCTTCTTTCAACCTCCACATCCAATAAAACAAGAAACATTGATTCTGAACCATTAAAATCCATCCTGTTTTCCTTCCTCTCTGTCCCCTCTAACAAAGCCTCGTTACAGCTGTTCAGTCTTTTTTATCCTGATTTTGCAATGCCTTCTTACATTGATGTCCTTGCCCCCTTTCATTCTGCCTCCTACACTGTGCCAGAGAATGTTTCGGAAACACAAATCAGGTCACTGTCCTGCTTTAAAGCCTCCCATGGCTTTTTAATCAGGTTCGGGATGAAGCAGAATTCCATAATGGGATCCACTTGACCTTTAACATCTTGCCCATCCCCCTTCTCTCTTTGCTCATGGCTCCCTACTGTGGGTTGAATTATGTCTCTCAAAAACATAGGCTGTAGTCCTAAGCCCTGGTGCCTGTCAATGTGACATTATTGGGGAATAGAGTCTTTGCAGATGTGATCAATTTAAGATACAGTCACCTCTAGCCTCCAGAACTTTGAGAGAATACATTTCTGTGGTTTTAAGCCACAGAAGCCCTAGGAAACTAAAAACCCTCCCTCACACACCCACGCTGCTGACAAGCCTGGACCGCCCCTGCTTCCAGGCGCCCACACCTCACTTGCACCTGTTCTTCTTCTGTCCTGACCATACTTCCCTTCTTCACCTGCAAGGTTATAGTCCACTTACCTTCAAAAAGTCAGTACAAATTTATATTCTCCTGCAGAAAGCCTTCCCTGACACCCCCATACACCCAGGTTAGGGCTCCTTGAGGGTATCCTCACACTGTTTGTGCTTAATGCAGTGCAATAATTATAATACAAGTTCAAGTTTATTTATTCAACAATTTGATTGTCCAGTTTCTCTAGAGTCTTATAGTACATACAACTGACTTCAGTGTTGATCATGATATATTCTTCCTGGGAACCCCAGACCAGCATCGTGTCTGGCAGACAGCAAGGAGCTTGACCTTAACAACTGGCTTTTAATGGCTTCGAATGAAATAGCTCTGACACCCCCCTAACTGCACTCTGAAGGCAACTTGTCTACTCCCCTGTCTCCCCACTGAGAGCACAAGTTCATGGAAGGTTAGTGTATTCCTAGTGTTAAGCATGACATCTGGAACATAGTAGTTGCTCAATAAATGTAACACTGCATGCTAGGATGAAAAAAATGAATGTTACTAGGGGTTTATATGAAGCACAGAGGGAAACTGAATACAATATCAAGCAAGAAGGATCACTTTCCTAGGGAATTTGGGTGGAGGGATGGATTAGGCAATATATTTCAGCAGCTGTGCAAGTGTAGTCTCTGTCAAGTTAAATGGCCTAATGCGAGTCCCATGCAGCTTCATGATTCTATGCACACGGGATTGTAAAAAACCAATTTTGATAAAGTATGACAAAAAACTTCTGAAACCTGATTATGACAATCAAATCCATCCCAGCTACTTGGGAAGCTGAGGTAGGAGAATTGCTTGAACTGGGACCCGGGAGGCAGAGGTTACAGTGAGCCGAGATCACACCACTGCACTCCAGCCTGGGCTACAGAGCAAGACTCCATTTCAAAAAAAAAAAAAAAAAAAAAAAAAAAATCGAATCCTGAGGGCAGTTCTGTTTAGTTAAGACACTATTTTATCAACAGTTGGTTTTCTTTCTTGTTGGATTTCTGACTAGTTAACTTGGGGTGTAAAACCATGAATGCTACACAAAATGCATTCTTAATCCTAAGCTATCATTTTTTTTAAATTTGAATCTACATTTTGGAGAGTAAGCAGTTCCGAAGGCAAATGGCACCCCAAGATTTGTTTTCAGTCATTGGCCAAGAGCTCATGGACAGGGAAGCAACCCTTTTTATCAACCGGTTTTCAAAGAGCTACTTAAACGTAGCGTAGGTTCTAAGGGACAGCAAACATTGGCCTGCCATTAGAATTAGGCAGACCTTTTCATGGAACTTGACAGATTTAATGTTGTCAAACACGTTCAGCAAATGGGCCTGGATAGTGTGGGAGTCGGATGCCTGGCCCAGAATCTCTAGAAGGGCTGGATCTGAGACGAAGAAAAACCGAGGAAAGCACAGTCGTTTCTTCTCCAAGTACCTGAGAGGAGAAGAAAACAGAAACTTTTACAACCACACAAAGCTGACCGTTCAAGGAATAAATTAACCTGGATAAGAAAAGGAGGCAAGGCTGTGAGACCGGTGACAATCAGATTTTGCCACATGACTTACCTCAATGTTTTCAATTTTTCAATTTTTTAAGAGTTTTTTCCCAAAATTGGTGGCAGAATTTCCTCATTTTTCACAAGTGTAATGTACACCTTTTGCTCAGTCTGGAAAAGCTGGCACATTTGTTGTAGAGAGTAAGATAAAACACACACAGGCAGGGTTCGGTTTTGGTCTGGGGTTTTGGGTTTCCAAGCACAGCACTGTGTCATCTAAAGGCTCCCTGTAATACTTGAAATTGTAACTTAAAAGAGAATCCAATGAATTCATCATCCAAGCAGAAGCAAAACCCAGCCGTGACGAGCTCCATGGAAAAGCTGTGGTACCCGTCTCTGCCTCCAGGAGCTTGAAAATCCACGGAATGTTCCGATCGCTGACCTGCTTTCAGCTAGGCTTTTGTCTCCACATTTGCTTTCTGTAATGGTCATTCCTGATGTGATCGAATGTGTATTCTGTTATTTTCTTAACTATAGCTCTCTATCTTCATTTCCTAGCATATTTGGTTATAATTATGGTGATTTTAATTGTACTTTCTTTTTGAAACTTTACCAGCCTAATTTCTATTTTTTAATTTCTGCCCTTTCCTTATCATTTGTATTATTATTCATTTTAGCCTTTTTTCAACTTTCTTTTTAAAGATAGTCTCACTCTGTCACCCAGGCTGGAGTGCAGTGGCGCAATCTCGGCTCACTGCAGCCTCAGCTTCTCAGGTTCAAGTGATTCTCCTGACACAGCCTCTGAAGTGGCTGAAACTACAGGTATGTGCCACCACGCTCGGCTAATTTTTTGTTTTTGTTTTTGTTTTTAGGAGAGATGGGGTTTCACCATGTTGGCCAGGCTGGTCTTGAACTCGTGACCTCAAATGATCCATCTGTCTCAGCCTCAGAAAGTGCTGCAATTACAGGCATGAGCCACCACACCTGGCCTCAACTTTTATTTTAGGTTCAGGAATACATGTGCAGGTTTGTTACATAGGTAAATCTCATGTCTGGGGGGGGGGGGGGTTGGTGTACAGAGTATTTCATCACCTGAGTAATAAGCATAGTACCTGATCGGTAGTTTTCCAGTCCTCACCCTCCTCCACCTCCACGCTTGAGTAGACCCCAGTGTTTGTTGTTCACTTCCTTGTGAACATTGTATTATTTCTTTATTTCCTGTGTAAAACTATAAGGAATTTTTTTTTTTTTCTGAGATGCTCTGTTGCCCAGAGTGGAGTGCAGTGGCGTCATCTTGGCTCACTGCAGCCTCCACCTCCCAGGTTTAAACATTTCTTCTGCCTCAGCCTCTATAGTGGCTAGAACTACAAGCATGTGCCACCATGCCCAGCTAATTTTTGTATTTTTCTTTTTTTTAGTAGAGATGGAGTTTTGCCATGTTGGCCAGGCTGGTCGTGAACCCATGACCTCAAATGATCCACCCACCTCAGCCTCCCAAGGTGCTGGGACTACAGACGCAGGCCATCACACCTGGCTAATTTCTGCATATTTAGTAGAGGCCGGGTTTCACCATGTTGGACAGGATGGTCTTGATCTCCTGACTGTGATCCACCTACCTCAGCCTCCCAAAGTTCTGGGATTACAGGCGTGAGCCACCGCACCCGGTCAAGGAAACATTTTTATTTCATGGCAACAGAATTCACTTTCTAGGAAAAATCAAGTTTTTGCTAGAGGATTACTTGGATCAGAAACTGGAGCCTAGTGACAACCTTCCAGGGCCCGCACAAGGAATGCTTGAAAGTTCGCGATTCGGCAATTGCTAGTCTCATTCTGCTGAGTGGATATCCAGGCTGAAGACAAATCTGAACGAAGTTGCTCAAGACAAAGGAGGGCACTTGCTGAGAAAAAGGCAAAGAAGGAGATACCAGGAGAGGGTCACGCTGAGGAAGGAATTTCGGAAATAAACGGACATGTCTACAGGGATGATCATGGTTAAGCCTTGGTGTATGAGTTGAAATCATCGTCTCCAGCTCTCACGGGATCCCCAGTAAAATAAGCTCTTGCAGCAAAGGGATTTGTTCACTTAGGGCAGGTGAAAAGGCATGAAGTCTGGCCTCAACTAAGAAGCAGGATAAAAGCAGAACAGCCTGGATAGTCTGTTCTTCTCTATCCCCCTCACTTTCTGAGAGTCTAACTTAAATGTTTGTAATGTTTAATTTTGTTTTAGCTAAAAAACTAATCTTTTCTCAGCTTAAAACTACTAATTCTGTTATTTCAAATATCCCAATTCTTATTTAAATAACTTCAATGTGTCCATTGTCTCTGCACAGTAGCCTGGTCTGATTCTGATGAGGAATCGGGTCATGTTTTCTATCGCGTTTGACCAGTATGGAAGAGGCTGTGGTGTGTGACAGCCAGACCCCTGTGATGGTACAGAGAAGACACCGCATCTTCACCAACACGTTCTGAGTATGCCAACTCAAATTATGATCTCATCTGTGATCCTTCCTGTCCATGCTGAACCTCGACATCTTGGGAGCATGTTGTTTTTGTATAAGCATGATTTCTCAAAGGTTTATACAAGGCTTACAAATGCTACTCATAACTGCTTCTTGGTAACAAAATCAAAAGACAGGGAAAGCTCAGTTTAAAAAAAAAAAGTGTGCCCAATTTTAGAGAAGACATTTTCTCTGCTGGGTTATAACATAATGCCCCAAATGCTGCATGATAGAGTAGAATATGTTCATAGTAAAAAGAAAGAATAAAAAAGAAAAATAGGCCAGGCACAGTGGCTCACGCCTGTAATCCCAGCACTTTAGGAGGCCGAGACAGGTGAATCACCTGAGGTCAGGAGTTTCAGACCAGCCTGACCAACATGGTGAAACCTCGTCTCTACTTAAAAAAAAAAAAGAAGAAAGAAAAAATTAGCTGAGCATGGTGGCACACTCCTGTAATCCCAGCTGCTCGAGAGGCTAAGGTGGGAGAATCACTTGAACCTGGGAGGCAAAGCCCGCAGTGAACCGAGATCGCACCACTGAACTCCAGCCTGGGTGACAGAGCAAGACTCCATCTCGAAAACAGAGAGATAAAAATAGAGAGGGGTGCGTGCGTGTGTGTGTGTGTGTGTGTGTGTGTGTGTGTGTGTGTGTCTGTCTGTCTATGGTGGTAGGTGGAAGATGGGGAAGGGAGAAAAAAGTAATAAATTCAGCTGTAGCTAGTCCAGTAGACAGTTCCTCAGCACGTGTTTCAGTGATGACTGAACCTGCATGATGTTAGTGATCCCTGCCCCTCAGTCCTTCCACGTTGAGGAAGCCCCAGAAGAGGGAAGCTTTCAGAAACCCTTTCCCCATTCTCTCTGACCTGATGCTGGTGGTAGGCTCATAGCACTCATGCTAGATCTACTTCCAAGAATCCTCAGTGGTGCCTGAACCACATTTGGTCATACTAAATAATTATTATGTCTAAATGGAATGGTCAGCATCAATCATTTGAGCATGGCGGCTCATGCCTATAATCCCAGCACTTTGGGAGGCTGAGGCGGTGGATCACAAGTTCATGAGTTTGAGACCAGCCTGTCCAACATGGTGAAACCCCATCTGTACTAAAAATACAAAAAAACCTTAGCCAGGCGTGGTGGTGTACACCTGTAATCCCAGCCACTCAGGAGGTTGGGGCAGGAGAATCGCTTGAACCCAGGAGGCAGAGGTTGCAGTGAGCTGAGATGGCACCATTGCACTCCAGCCTGGGAGACAGCAAGACACTATCTCGAAAGAAAGAAAAAAAAGGAGAAAAGGAAAGAGAGAAAGAGAAAGAAAGAGAGAGAGAGAGAGAGAGAGAGAGAGAGAGAGAGAGAGAGAAAGAAAGAAGGAAGGAAAGAAAGAAAGAAAAAGAAAGAATGCATGAACAACCTTTTTGTCCTTCAACATTTACTTAACTTGATCCAATAATTTATAAAGATCAACTCATTAATCCCTAAGACTCCATTTTTCTAAACCTTTATGTTAGAAAAATTACTTGCAAATGGTTCTGCTTTAAAGTACACATTTAAAGGGTGCTTCACTGACATTGGTGTTGGCTACGGCCATGGTGTTTAAAAAGCCTCCTTAGGTTTCTGATATACTCTATAACAGCAGTCCTCGATCCTTTTACTGCCAGGGACTCGTTTCATGGAAGACAGTTTTTCAGTTTTTCCACAGTCCAGGGATGGGGGTGGCTTTGAGATGATTCCAGTGCATTACATTTACTGTGCACTTTACTTCTATTATTATTGTGCATTTATATTTCGATTATGATTACATACTAAAATAATTATACAACTCACTATAATGTAGAATCAGTGGGATCCCTGAGCTTGTTTTTCTGCAACTAGATGGTCCCATCTGGGGACAATGGGAGACAGTCACCGATCATCAGGCATTAGATTCCCATAAGGAGCATGCAACCTAGATCCCTCACATGCACAGTTCACAGTACAGTTTGTGCTATGAGACTCTAAGGCTGCTGCTGATCTCATAGGAGGCAGAGCTCAGATGATAATGCGAGTGATGAGGAGCAGCTGTAAATACAGAAGAACCTTCGCTCACTCACCTGCCATGCACCTTCTGCTCTGCAGCCCTATTCCTAACAGGCCACAGACGACTATCGAGGTTTAGGGACCCCTGCTCTATAGCATAGGCCTTTGAAACGCCCATCAACTAAATCAGAGCAAACTTGCAAATATTTGCTACAGAAAATCTTGGCCTTTCCTCTCGCTTCAAGGAAGTGGGGTGGACATCCACATAAGCACCATTTTGTTTAGACTCTTCAACTTCCTAAATGTCTACCAACTTCCACATCTCCCCAGCTGAATGCCAAAGACCGTGGATTTGTCCTTAACCAGCCGTGCAGACTGCCTGTCTGCTGGATTCTTGTCAGGGTTTACGTCTCTCACATTTTCTGCTGCCCAGTATCTTCCACCAATGTGGACATGAAAGTGATACTCATGGAGGATTCATTGAAGTGTACGCAGTGACTCCATTCCCTTAGTTCCCTGGATGAAGCCATTCCATTAGAGAGGCTCATGTTTGACTCATACTGTGATAAGAAAGTAGATGAAGATACTGCTCTGGGTTCCCTTTTAAAAGGATATACAATAGAAATTCCTCCAAATTATCAATTCGAGGACAACAAAATGTAATGTCTCCCCAAGCAACTTTTATTTATGAATCCTGTGAAGACTGTACCTATCATATGTCGCCCTTTACCTTGGAAGGTCCAAGGAGGAAGGCCCTAGGAAGGTCTTTGGTCTCTAATAAATCTAAGGTCCATTTATAGTTTTTCTCTGCACCAATTTTACCATCTGGGCTTATTAGCCCTTCTTTTCTTTTGACCTTAACTTTCTCATTGCCTTATTATTTCTCAGCAGCCACCTCAACATTTTTTTTTTGGTTAGCCAAGAATAAATAAGTAATCCCTGCTGCTTACAAGTAGCCTCATACAGGTCTTTTTTGTTCCATTTTTAGCATAGTCACTTTTTTTGTTCAACTTTAATAAACTCCTCTAGGTATTTCGTCGAGATCCTGCCCAAGCACCATCTGAAGCCCAGTATTTTAGACGTTACCCATGTCTACAAGGGCAGCCTGGCTTAGATGACCTGAGTCCTGCAGTCCACAGGACAAGCTGGCTAGTCATAGGACACTATTACAGGTCATGAGGCCATCAGGACATATTCATGGGGAAAGATCAACTGTCTCCCAGAGCAGGCCAAGGAGACATCATTATTTAAGTTAAATGTTCAGGGGCTTGAGTTTAATTTCCTTAAGTATCAATGTACACTTAGCATATTACTATGCAACATATTTCTACTTATATTATTTTATTGTGATTAAACAAGGGGAAAAAAAAACAAGAAAGTTTATGACTCTAGGAATTCACCAAGCCTCCATACAGATAAATGTGTGTGTAGATAGACATTATGTTAGACATTTTTAAGTATAATCCTGATGGCATGTATATACTAAACAGTGTTTCATATAATGAGTATAATAAAATATTTTGGGTCTATAGATGTTTATTCAAGAAGAATGTCAGAAAAATAGGTGTATTAATTTTTAAAAGGAGGGACTGTACGAGAATGTTTATAAGATCTTATCCCAGTGATGGAAGCAGCCTTGAGTCCTATGAGTGCAACATCAGGACAAATCTAGCAAGTGTTTGATGAGAATACAAGGCTTCAAAATATCAGTTTCATCCACGCAACAGCTTCATATATGAATTAAGCCTTAGCAAAAGAAAACAAATTTGGCTACTGCTATCTAGTCTCTCTGTACCCTTTTGTCTCAAGGATACTGAGAGCGTTCAAAGAGCCAGTGAACTTACCCAGTAAGGGATTTCTGGCATATTTCCAACTGGTCCAGCAAGTGCGGTAACAGCTGCCCCAGGGTCTCATCTCCAACACAGCACTGAACTACGCTGGGAACTTCATGTGCCCGAGTCATGATCTTCACCCAGGATTTATCTATGTTAGAAAAGCGCTTGGCTTCCTATGAGAACAAGGTAACAAAGTACACTTAGATTTGGACACATCTGTGATCTCAAAGAGGCTAGAGTGTTAACCTGTCCAGATATCCAAGCAATGTATGCCTAATGTCACACACATTTTATTTAGGTTTTTATTAGGCTTTCTGTGCCATATCATCCCCTGTATTAAGAATCCTTAGCTCAACCTAAGTACTCCCATAGTGTTAAGTTAAAACAAGATATGAATACAAAAGTAATAATACAATTCAAGAAAATATGAAAAGAGAGGACACACATTTCTTTTTATGGGTTATCTCTAAATTAAGTACATATCCTATTTTTATATTTTCTATATTGAGCACTAGATTGTTTACATAGAAAAAATATTTTAAAGATACAAAATTAATTCCAGTATAACCATAATATTGTAAAAAAAAAAATTTAATGGAAAATGTACAGATTATCTTGAGAAAGCAGGAATCATATAAATTTTCTTTCTTTTTTTTTTTTTTGGAAATGTAGTCACCCATTTTATTTTATTTTAAAAGTACACAGTCAATACTCTTGTTAAGTTGCAAATTAAATTAATGTCACAGCAGTTTTGTATTGGTCGTCCATCACTGGCCCTACTATATATGCTCTTCTCGAATGAATGGCCCAAACCTTGAGGGATTTTTAGAATTTTTTGTTGAAGATTTCTTTCCTATGCATTTGTACAGTCATCCCGTTCTTTAGTAACTTTCTTTTTACCCCAAATTTGTGATTTTTGGCATGGTCTTGTATTCTTGAGTCCACATCTGCTGGCTATGATTTTTTTTTTCTAATTCAAATATTTTTTTCTTTTTTTTTAAAGACAGGGTCTCACTCTGTTGTCCAGGCTGGAGTGCAGTTGCTTAATCACAGCTCACTGCAGCCTCCATTTCCTGGGCTGAAATGATTCTCCTACCTTAGCCTCTCCAGTATCTGGAACTACAGGCATGTGCTACCATGCCTAGCTAATTTTTTTTTTAATTTTTTGTAGAGATGGAGTTTCACTATGTTGCCCAGACTGGTCTTGAACTCCTGGACTCAAGCAGTCCTCCCATCTTGGCCTCCCAAAGTGCTGGCATTACAGGCATGAGCCACCGTACCCCACCCCCAATTTTCATTTTCTGCCTTAAAGCTTTCTGTATGTTACCAATGAGAAAATACTACCTAATATGAAAGGAAAAAAATTATACCTAGCACCTTAAATATTCTACATGAATATTTCTAAGTCCAATTTTAGATTATTCTTCAACCATTAAGAGGAAAAACATGGGATTCCTGGGCAAGATGGCCAAATAGGAACAGCTCTGGTCTGCAGCTACCAAAAAGACCAGTGCAGAAGGTAGGTGATTTCTTCATTTCCAACTGAGGTACCCAGCTCATCTCACTGGGTCTGGTTAGACAGTGGATGCAGCCCAAGAAGGGCAAGCCAAAGCAGTGTGGGATGCTACCTCACCCAGGAAGTGCAAGGGGTCCAGGAACTCCCTCCGCTAGCCAAGAGAAGCCGTGATGGATCGTGCAGTGAGGGATGGTGCCATCTGGCCCAGATACTATGCTTTTCCCATGGATTTCGCAACCTGCAGAGCAGGAGACTCCCTCAGGTGCCTACACCACAAGGGCCCTGGGTTTCCAGCACAAAACTGGGTGGCTATTTGGGCAGATACCAAGCTAGCCGCAGTTTTTTTCTCATACCCCAGTGGCACCTGAAATGCCAGTGAGATGGAACCATTCACTCCCCTGGAAAGAGGGCTGAAGCCAGGGAGCCAAGTGGTCTTGCTCAGCGGATCCCGCACCCACAGAGCCCAGCTAGCTAAGATCCACCAGCTTGAAATTCTTGCTGCCAGCACAGCACTCTGAAGTCGACCTGGGACTCCTGAGCTTGGTGTGAAGAGGGGCATCTGCCATTACTGAGGCTTGAGTAGGCTGTTTTCCTCTCACAGTGTAAACAAAGCTGCTGGGAAGCTCAGACTGGGTAGAGCCCACCACAGCACCATAAAGCCACTATAGCCAGACTGCCTCTCTAGATTCCTCCTCTCTGTGAAGGGCATCTCTGAAAGAAAGGCAGCAGCCCAGTCAGGGGCTTATAGATAAAACTCCCATCTCCCTGGAGAGTACCTGGGGGAAGGGGTGGCTGTGGGTGCATCTTCAGCAAACTTAAACATTCCTGCCTGCCAGCTCTGAAGAGAGCAGAAGATCTCCAAGCACAGCACCCAAGCTCTGCTAAGGGACAGACTGTCTCCTTAAGTAGGTCCCTGACACTGTGCCTCTGGATGGGGAGACACCTCCCAGCAGGGGTTAACAGACACCTCATACAAAAGAGCTCTGGCTGGCATCTAATGAGTGCCCCTCTGAGACAAAGCATCCAGAGGAAGGAGCAAGCAGCAATCTTTGCTGTTTTGCAGCTTCTGCTGGTGAAAACCCAGGCAAACCGAGTCTGGAGTGGATCCCCAGCAATCTCAGCAGACCTACAGAATAGGGACCCAACTGTTAGAAGGAAAACTAACAAATAGGAAGCAAGAGCATCAAAATCAACAAGAAAAACAACCACACAAAAACTCCATTAGATGGTCACCAGAGGAAAGACAAAGGTAGATAAATCCATGAAGATGAGGGAAACCCAGCACAGAAAGGCTAAAAATTGCAAAACCCAGAAGGTGTCTTGTCCTCCAAAGGATCACAACTCTTCACCAGCAAGGGAACAAAACTGGACGAAGAATGACTAATGAATTAACAGAAGTAGGTTCCAGAGGGTGGGTAATAACAAACTCCTCTGAGCCAAAAGAGCATGTTCTAACCCAATGCAAGAAAGCTAAGAACCTTGACAAAAGATTAGAGGAAGTGCTAACTAGAATAACCAGACCTGATGGAGCTGATGAACACAGCATGAGAACTTCATGAAGCATATGCAAGTATCAACAGCCAAATCGATCAAGCGGAAGAAAAGATATCAGGGATTGAAGATCAGCTTAATGAAATAAGGCATGAAGAGAAGATTAGAGGAAAAAGAATGAAAAGGAATGAACAAAGCCTCCAAGAAATAAGGAACTGAATTTAATTGGTGTACCTGAAAGTGATGGGGAGAATGGAACCAAGTTAAAAACACTCTTCAGGATATTATCTAGGAGAACTTGCCTAACCTAGCAAGACAAGCCAACATTCAAATTCAGAAAATACCACAAAGATACTCCTCAAGAAAAGCAAAGCCAAGACACATAATCATCAGATTCACCAAAGTTGAAATGAAGGAAAAAATGTTAAGGGCAGCCAGAGAGACAGGTCAGATTACTCACAAAGGGAAGCCCATCAGGCTAGCAGCAGATCTCTCAACAGAAACCCTAAAAGTCAGAAGACAGTGGGCGCCAATATTCAACATTCTTAAAGATAAGAATTTTCAACCCAGAATTTCATATCCAGCCAAACTAAGCTTCATAAGTGAAGAAGAAATAAAATTCTTTACAGACAAACAAATGCCAAGGGATTTTGTCACCACCAGGCCTGCCTTACAAGAGCTCTTGAAGGAAGCACTAAATATGGAAAGGAAAAACTGATACCAGCCATTGCAAAAAGAAACCAAATTGTAAAGACCATCGACATTATAAAGAAACTGCATCAACTAATGGGCAAAATAACCAGCTAGCATCATAATGACAGGATCAAATACACACATAACAATATTAACCTTAAATATAAACAGGCTAAATGCCTCAATTAAAAGGCACAGATTGGCAAATTTGATAAATAATCAAGACCCATCAATGTGCTGTATTCAGGAGACCCATCTCATGTGCAAAGACACACATAGGCTCAAAATAAAGGGATGGAGGAATATTTACCAAGCAAGTGGAAAGCAAACAGTAGCAGGGGTTCCAATACTAGTCTCTGATCAAACAGACTTTAAACCAACAAAGACCAAAAAATACTCAAAAAAAAGGGCATTACATAATGGTAAACAGATCAATGCAACAAGAAGAGCCAACTATCCTAAATACATATACCCCCAGTACAGGAGCACCCAGATTCATAAAGCAAGTTTTTAGAGACCTACAAAGAGACTTAGACTCCCATACAATAATAGTGGGGGACTTTAACACCCCACTGTCAATGTTAGACAGATCAATGAGTCAGAAAATTAACAAAGATATTTAAAAAAAAAAAAAAAAAAAAAGCCCAGGACCAGATGGATTCACAGCCAAATTCTACCATGGGTATAAAGAGCAACTGGTACCATGCCTCCTAAAACTATTACAAACAATAGAAAAAGAGGGACTCCTCCCAACTCATTTTATAAGGCCAGCATCATCCTGATATCAAAACCTGGCAAAGTCACAATAAAAATAAATTTCAGGCCAATATCCCTGATGAACATTGATGGAAAATCCTCAATAAAATACTAGGAAACTGAAATCACATATTAAAAAGCTTATCCATCACAATCAAGTCGGCTTCATCCCTGGGATGCAAGCCTGGTTCAACATATGCAAATCAATAAACGTAATCCATCACATAAACAGAACCGAAAAACCACATGATTATCTCAATAGAGTCAGAAAAGGCCTTCAATAAAACTCAACACTCCTTCATGCTAAAAAGACTCAATAAACCAGGTATTGATGGAACATATCTGAAAATAATAATAGCTACTTATGACAAATCCACAGCCAATATCACACTGAATGGGCAAAAGCTAGAAGCATTCCCTTTGAAAACCAACACTAGTAAAAGATGACCTCTCTCACCCATTCCTATTCAATGTAGTATTAGAAGTTCTGGCCAGTGAAATCAGGCAAGAGAAAGAAATAAAGGATACTCGAATAGGAAGAGAGGAAGTCAAATTATCTCTGTTTGCAGATAACATGATGATATATTTAGAAACCCCATGGTCGGAATGCTGGGAAGATGGCCGCCTAAGAACAGCTCAGGACTTCAGCTCCCAGTGAAACTGCAGAGGGTGAGTGGACGCCGCATTTCCAGATGAACTCTTATTGCCCACAGACCAGGAGATACCCAGGCAGAGGGGTCGCCAGCGTCACAGTCCCAGCCGGTGCGGCTGTTTTGGCCCCCGTGGGGCTGATTCCGCCCGCGCGGCTGCTGTGACCACGCCCTGTTGATGCGGTTCTCCGTACAAAAGCCACTGGTCTGGGAGCCCTCTTAGCTGGCGAGCAGAGCCCTGAGATGGCAGAGTTGCCCATTCATCTGAAATAGCGAGCCAGGACAGGAGATTCCTAGGCAAAAAATCCGCCAGGAGCCGGTGCCACAGTTCGAGCCGATTCAGGGAGTCGCAGCACGGGAGATCCCGGCGCCTTTTCAACAAGCGACTGGAACGCGCAGTTGTTCAACTTAAAAGAAAAGACTCTGAGTCAGGGAGCCAGGTGATCAGGCTCGGTTAGTCCCACCCCTCCACCCCCAACAACAATGAAAACAAAAACAGTAATTGGGAACCCTCTGGGTTGAGCCCTTCAAACCAAGCACAGCTGAACCGGGACGGTCCGGCTCAGTGGTGGAGGGGCTTCCGCCATTACTGAGACTCTCCACAGCTACGGAGGCAGACCGCCATTGCCGAGGCAACCCACCATTGCCGAGGCAACCTGCCACAACAGAGAGAGTCCGCCATAACAGAGGCGGGGCCACCGTTGCTGAGACAGTTCTAACTACGCCCATATAAACAGGACTGCAGGGAAGAGCTCAGGGCAGCTGGGCGGAGCCCACAGCAGCTCAGCAAAGCCCCTGCGGGCAGACAGTGGCTAGGCTTGCTGCTAACTGGGCGGGTCAGACCTGAAAGAAAAATCAAAAAAGGCAGCAGTGCAACGGAAACTCATAAAGCTCCAACTCCCTAGGACAGAGCACCTGGGAACAAAAAGTGCTTTATGAGTTCAGCTGCAGCAGACCTAAACATACCTGCCCAGCAGCTCTGAACAAACAATGGAGCTCACAATTCAGGACTTAAGCCCCAATAAAATATAGACTGTCTCCTCAAGTAGCTCCCTGACCCCCATAGATCCAAAGACTCACCTCATAAAGGAGAGAACGGACTGACAGTTGGCGAGCATCCTTCTGGGACAAAGATAGCAGAAGAGGAAACTGGCAGCAACCCTTACTGTTCTGCAGCTGCTGCAGGTGATCCCCAGGCAAGCAGGGCCTGGAGAGGACCTCAGCAGTCCTACAGCAGAGGGGTCAGACTGTTAGAAGGAAAGCTTAAAAAAAAAAAAAAAAAAGTAACTTCAGCATCCATGAACTAGAAGCTCACTCAGAGACCCAATCTGAAAGACAGTAATTACAAAGACAACAGGTGGATAAACCCACAAAAATGGGAAGAAACCAACGCAAAAAAGATGAAAACTCCCGAAACCAGAACACCTCTCCTCCTAAAAGGGATCACAACTCCTCACCAGCAAGGGAACCAGACTGGATGGAGAAGGAGGGTGATGAAATGACAGAATCAGACTTCAGAAGGTGGATAGTAAGAAACTACAGTGAGCCAGAAGAACATGTTCTAACCCAACGCAAAGAAAATAGGAACCTTGAAAAAAGATTGGATGAACGGCTAATGAGAATGGACAGCATAGAGAGGAATATAAGTGAATTGATGGAGCTGAAAAACACAACATAAGAACTTCGTGAAGCATGCACAAGCTTCAACAACCGAATTGACCAAGCAGAAGAAAGGATATCAGAGGTCGAAGATCAACTCAATGAAATAAAGAGAGAAGGCAAGAACAGAGAAAAAAGCGCAAAAAGGAATGAACAAAATCTTCAAGAAATGTGGGACTATGTGAAAAGACCCAATCTACATCTGATAGGTGTACCTGAATGTGATGAAGAGAATGAATCCAAGCTGGAAAATACTCTTCAGGATATTATCCAGGAAAACTTCCCCAACCTAGCAAGGCAGACCAATATTCAAATCCAGGAAATACAGAGAACACCACAAAGATATTCCTCAAGAAGAGCAACCCCAAGGCACATAATCGTCAGATTCACCAGGGTTGAAATGAAAGAGAAAATGCTAAGGGCAGCCAGAGAGAAAGGTTGGGTTACCCACAAAGAGAAGCCCATTAGACTCACAGCAGATCTCTCAGCAGAAACCCTACAAGCCAGAAGAGATTGGGGGCCAATATTCAACATGCTTAAAGAAAAGAACTTTCAACCCAGAATCTCCTATCCAGCCAAACTAAGCTTCATAAGTGAAGGAAAAATAAAATCCTTTGTGAACAAGCAAGCACTCAGAGATTTCATCACCACCAAACCTGCTCTACAAGAACTCCTGAAAGAGGCTCTACACATATAAAGGAACAACCAGTACCAGCCACTCCAAAAACACACCAAATGGTAAAAGAGCATCAACACAATAAAGAAGCTGCATCAACTTACCAACAAAACAGCCAGGTAGCATCAAAATGACAGTATCAAATTCACACATAACAATACTATCCCTAAATGTCAATGGACTAAATGCCCCAATCAAAAGACACAGAGTGATAAATTGGATAAAAAGCCAAAACCCATCAGTGTGCTGTATCCAGGAAACCCATCTTACATGCAAGGATACACAAAGGCTCAAAATAAAGGGATGGAGGAAGATCTACCAAGCAAATGGAGAGCAAAAAAAAGCAGGAGTTGCAATTCTCATCTCTGATAAAACAGACTTTAAAGCAACAAAGATCAAAAGAGACAAAGAAGGACATTACATAATGGTAAAAGGATCACTGCAACAAGAAGAGCTAACGATCCTAAATATATACGCACCCAATACAGGAACACCCAGATACATAAGGCAAGTTCTTAATGACTTACAAAGAGACTTAGACTCCCACACAATAATAGTGGGAGGCTTTAACACCCCATTGTCAATATTAGACAGATCAACCAGACAGAAAATCTACAAGGATATCCAGGACCTGAACTCGGACCTGGAACAAGCAAACCTAATAGACATTTACAGAACTCTCCACCCCAAATCCACAGAATATACATTCTTCTCAGCACCACATCACACCTACTCTAAAATTGACCACATAATTGGCAATAAATCACTCCTCAGCAAATGCAAAAGAACAGAAATCATAACAAACAGTCTCTCAGACCACAGTGCAATCGAGTTAGAACTCAGAATGCAGAAACTAACTCAGAACCGCACAGCTTCATGGAAACTGAACAACTTGCTCTTGAATGTTGACTGGATAAACAATGAAATGAAGGCAGAAATAAAGATGTTCTTCGAAACCAATGAGAACGAAGACACAACATACCAGAATCTCTGGGACACATTTAAAGCAGTCTCTAGAGGAAAATATATAGCAATGAGTGCCCACATGAGAAGAAAGGAGAGATCTAAAATTGACACCCTATCATCAAAATTGAAAGAGCTAGAGGAGCAAGATCAAAAAAACTCAAAACCTAGCAGAAGACAGGAAATAACTAAGATCAGAGCAGAACTGAAGGAAATAGAGACGCAAAAAAACTCTTCAAAAAATCAATAAATCCAGGAGCTGGTTTTTTGAAAAGATCAACAAAATAGACAGACCACTAGCCAGATTAATAAAAAAGAAAAGAGAGAATAACCAAATTGATGCAATAAAAAACGATAAAGGGGATATCACCACAGATTCCACAGAAATCCAAACCATCATCAGAGATTATTACAAACAACTCTATGCACATAAACTAGTAAACCTGGAAGAAATGGATAAATTCCTGGACACCTGCATCCTCCCAAGCCTAAACCTGGAAGAAGCCGAAACCCTGAATAGACCAATAACATGGTCTGAAGTCGAGGCAGCAATAAAGAGCCTACCACCCAAAAAAAGCCCAGGTCCAGATGGGTTCACAGCTGAATTCTACCAGACATACAAAGAGGAGCTGAGACCATTCCTTCTGAAACTATTCCAGACAATCCAAAAAGAGGGAATCCTTCCCAAATCATTTTACGAGACCAACATCATCCTGATGCCAAAACCCGGCAGAGACTCAACAAGAAAAGAAAATTTCAGGCCAATATCCATGATGAACATAGATGCAAAAATCTTCAATAAAATGCTGGCAAACCAATTGCAACAGCATATCAAAAAGCTCATCCACCATGATCAAGTAGGATTCATCCCGGGGATGCAAGGCTGGTTCAACATACGCAAGTCCATAAACATAATTCACCACATAAACAGAACCAAAGACAAAAACCACATGATTATCTCAATTGATGCAGAGAAGGCTTTTGACAAAATTCAACAACTCTTTATGCTAAAAACCCTCTATAAACTAGGTATTGACGGAACATATCTCAAAACAATAAAAGCTATTTACGACAAACCAACAGCCAATATCATACTGAATGAGCAAAAACTGGAAGCATGACCTCTGAAATCTGGCACTAGACAAGGATGCCCTCTCTCACCACTCCTATTCAATATAGTACTGGAAGTTCTAGCCAGAGCAATCAGGCAAGAAAAAGAAACAGCGGGTATCCAAATTGGAAAGGAGGAAATCAAATTGTCTCTATTTGCAGATTGTACATGATTGTATATCTAGAAGACCACATCATCTCAGCCCAAAGTCTCCTGAAACTGATAAACAACTTCAGCAAAGTCTCAGGATACAAAATCAACATGCAAAAATCACAAGCATTCCTATACACCAGTAATAGACTTCAAGAGAGCCAAATCAAGAACGAACTGCCATTCACAATTGCTACAAAGAGAATAAAATACCTAGGAATACAACTAACAAGGAACATAAAGGACCTCTTCAAGGAGAACTACAAGCCACTGCTCAACGAAATAAGAGAGGATACAAACAGATGGAGAAACATTCCATGTTCATGGTTAGGAAGAATCAATATCGTGAAAATGGCCATACTGCCCAAAGTAATTTACAGATTCAGCGCTATTCCCATCAAGCTACCAATGACCTTCTTCATAGAACTGGAAAAAAACACCTTAAACTTCATATGGAACCAAGAGAGCCCGCATAGCCAAGTCAATTCTAAGCAAAAAGAACAAAGCAGGAGGCATCACGCTACCGGACTTCAAACTATACTACAAGGCTACAGTAATCAAAACAGCATGGTACTGGTACCAAAACAGAGATATAGACCAATGGAACAGAACAGAGGCCTCACAGGAAATACAACATACCCACAACCATCTGATCTTTGACAAACCTGACAAAAACAAGCAATGGGGAAAGGACTCCCTGTTTAATAAATGGTGTTGGGAAAACTGGCTAGCCATGTGCAGAAAGCAGAAACAGGACCCCCTCCTGACACCTTACACCAAAATTAACTCCAGATGGATTAAAGACTTAAACATCAGACCTAACACCATAAAAACCCTAGAAGAAAATCTAGGCAAAACCACTCAGGACATAGGTGTAGGCAAGGACTTCATGACCAAAATGCCAAAAGCAATGGCAACAAAAGCCAAAATAGACAAATGGGACCTAATCAAACTCCACAGCTTCTGCACAGCAAAAGAAACAGTCAGTATATTGAATTGGCAACCAACAGAATGGGAAAAAATTTTTGCAGTCTACCCGTCTGACAAGAGGCTGATATCCAGAATTTACAAAGAACTAAAGCAGATCTACAAGAAAAAAACAAACAAGCCCATTCAAAAATGGGCGAAGGATATGAACAGATACTTTACAAAAGAAGACATACAGGAGGCCAACAAACATATGAAAAAAATGCTCATCATCACTGGTCATCAGAGAAATGCAAATCAAAACCACATTGAGATACCATCTCACACCAGTTAGAATGGCGATCATTAAAAAATCAGGAAACAACAGATGCTGGAGAGGATGTGGAGAAATAGGAACACTTTTACACTGTTGGTGGGAATGTAAATTAATTCAACCATTGTGGAAGACAGTGTGGCGATTCCTTAAGGACCTAAAAATAGAAATCCCATTTGACCCAGCAATCCCATTACTGGGTATATATCCAAAGGATTATAAATCATTCTACTACAAGGACACGTGCACACGAATGTTCATTGCAGCACTGTTTACAATAGCAAAGACCTGGAACCAACCCAAATGCCCAACGATGATAGACTGGATAGGGAAAATGTGGTACATATACACCATGGAATATTATGCAGCCATCAAAAACGATGAGTTCACCTCCTTTGTAGGGACATGGATGAACCTGGAAACCATCATTCTCAGCAAACTGACACAAGAGCAGAAAATCAAACACTGTATATTCTCACTCATAGGCAAGTGTTGAACAATGAGAACACATGGACACAGGGAGGGGAGCACTACACACTGGGGTCGGTTGGGGGGAAATGGGGGAGGGACGGGGGGTGGGGAGGTGGGAAGAGATAGCATGGGGAGAAATGACAGATACAGGTGAGGGGACAGAAGACAGCAAACCACATTGCCATGTGTGTACCTATGCAACAATCTTGCATGTTCTTCACATGTACCCCAAAACCTAAAATGCAATAAAAAAAAAGAAAGAAACCCCATGGTCTCAGCCTAAAAACTCCTTAAGCTGATAAGCAACTTCAGGAAATTTTCATGATATAAAATCAATGAGCAAAAATCACAAGCATTCCTATACACCAATAATAGACTAACGGAGAGCCAAATCGTGAGTGAACTCCCATTCACAATTGCTACAAAGAGAATAAAATACCTAGGAATAAAACTAACAAGGGATGTGAAGGACCTCTTCAAGGAGAACTACAAACCACTGCTGAAGGAAATAAGAGAAGACAAAAACAAACGGAAAAGCATTCCACGCTCATGGATAGGAAGAATCAATATTATAAAAATGGCTATACTTCTCAAAATAACTTACAGATTCAATGCTATTCCCATCAAGCCACCATTGGCTTTCTTCACAGAAATGGAAAAAAAAACTACTTTAAATTTCATATGGAACCAAAAAAGAGCCCATATAGCCAAGACAATCCTAAGCAAAAAGAACAAAGGGAGGCATCACACTACCTGACTGAAACTAAACTACAAAGTGACAGTCACCCAAACAGCATGGTACTGATACCTAAACAGAGATATAGACCAATGGAACAGAACAGAGGCCTCAGAGGCAACACCACACATCTACAACTATCTGACCTTTCACAAACCAGACAAAAACAAGCAATAGGGAAATAATTCCCTATTTAATAAATGTTGTTGGGAAAACAGGCTAGCCATGTGCAGAAAGCTGAAACTGAACCCCTTCTTTATACCTTATACAAAAATTAACTTAATATGGATTAAAGATTTAAACATAAGACCTAAAACCATAAAAACCCTAGAAGAAAACCTAGGCAATAGCATTCAGGACATAGGCATGGGCAAAGACTTTATGACTAAAACACCAAAAGCAATTGCAACAAAAGCCAAAATTAATGAATGAGATCTAATTAAACTAAAGAGCTTCTGCACAGCAAAAGAAACTATCACCAGAGTGAATAGACAACCTACAGAATGGGAGAAAATTTTTGCAATCTATCCTTCTGACAAAGGGCTAATATCCAGAATCTACAAGGAACTTAAACAAATTTACAAGAAAAAAACAATCCCACCAAAAAGTGGGCAAAGGATATGAACAAACACTTCTCAAAAGAAGACATTTACATGGCCAACAAGCATATGAAAAAAAAGCTCATCATCACTGGTCATTAGAGAAATGCAAATCAAAACCACAATGACGTACCATCTCACACCAGTTAGAACAATGATCATTAAAAAGTCAGGTAACAACAGATGCTGGAGAGGGTGTGGAGAAATAGGAACACTTTTACAGTGTTTGTGGGTGTGTAAATGAGTTCGACCACTGTGGAAGGCAGTGTGGTGATTCCTCAAGGATCTAGAACTAGAAATACCATTTGACCCAGCAATCCCATTACTGGGTATATACCCAAAGGATTATAAATTATCCTATTATATAGAAACATGCACACATATGTTTATTGCAGCACTATACACACAGCAAAGACTTGGAGCCAACCCAAATGCCCATAAATATTAGACTGGATAAAGAAAATGTGGCACACATACACCATGGAATACTAAGCAGCCATAAAAAGGAAGGAGTTCATGTCCTTTGCAGGGTCATGGATGAAGCTGGAACAGAAAACCAAACACTGCATGTTCTCACTCATAAGTGAGAGCTGAACAATGAGAACATATGGACACAGGGAGGGGAACATCACACACAGGGGCCTGTCAGGGGGTGGGGGTCAAGAGGAGCAATAGCATTAGGAGAAATACCTAATGCAGATGACAGGTTGATGGGTGCAGCAAACCACCATGGCATATGTATACCTATGTAACAAACCTGCACAATCTGCACATGTATCCCAGACCTTAAAGTATAATTTAAAAAATCCAAACCTACTATTTATAACCTTAAGAAAAGAAGAAAAAAAGCATGCACAAATACAAATCAAAAATAAAGTAAAATTTTAGTGAGTGAATAAATTTCACTATTGCCTTCAAAATAAATGGTCTGCAGTCTATAATTTGATCTGTCTTTTGTAATCAAACTGAAAACTATCCAAAGAGAAACCTATGTGATGAAAACATAATCATGCTTCTAAAACTGAAATATATTGTTAAAATGTTATCATCTTCCATATAGCTTAAGGTAATTGAACAAGAATCCTTGAGAATTGGTTAAAATGTTCATTTAAAAATCTCAAAATATATTCCGTATATACCTAGTAAAATGATTACGATTTGATGAAAAATACATACTCAACATCTTGAAAAGTTCTTTTTGTTTTGGAGATTTTTTCTGCACATTTCCACCCCTCAATTTTACAGTACAGATATAATTGGGTACATTGTATTGTATGCGTTACTTTAAAATGTCAGCAGTAGAAGAACAAATTAGCCTAGAATTGTCAAGATAACTGCACTATAATTCTACACTGTTCCAAACTGTACCTTGAAATTATCTAAAGAAGCAGATCAATTACACAATCCCTGATTCTTTGTTTTTTTAACCCTCTATTTCCTATCAAACCTCCACAGTTTTGCAGCATTCTTACTCTGGTTGCCACCCCTTTCCTTTCCAAAATTCTTCATTCCCTTTGAAGAATAACACCATTAACAGTAACAACAAAAAGATTGAGGGGAGCAGTTCAATAGAAGTTAAATATTATTGCATTATTTAAGGGAATATTCATTCTTAGATCTCTCTGAAAAATCTGATGAAATCATAAAGTAGATTATGAAACCTTGGGCAGCTGCTTGGCAATGTCTCCTCCCACAAAAACAGCTTCTAAATAAATCCACAGGTTTTGCACCGTCATCCAGCGCTCGATGATGTCTGTTGAGTTGGAAAGGTACTGCACCCATTTTTGAATCTGAGCTTTGAATGGCATATTGTACCTAAAATAAGAAATGGGTTCAGGATTTGGTTTTGGTTTTCATCATGCTGTTGTTTTAAAGCTAAAGAGGTTTTTAAAAATCTTAATTTGTATCCTCTTTCTTTATAACCTTAACTGTTTTTTTAAATGATGGCTTTTAAAATGATGCAACCAAATGATTAGTTCATCCCTATCTATTGTGCATTGTTAAGTTTAGCTTTTTCCCTTTTGATCCAGAGCTTAGAGAAGGGTGAGCGATTTACAATCTAGAGAGTAGCTCAGGCATCAGACTTGATTCCACCAAGCTTCCAGGGTAATACATTTACTCTCATTGCTGCTATGGCTATGAGAATAATATTCACTCTACTGAGCTGCTGTGCCTATTTCATGGGATCTCTGGTTTTTCATATAATATGGAGCCATTATAGAACAATCAGGGCAGACCAGACAACTAATGCAATCTTCAAATATGATAACATCTGGACTCTCTCCTTAGCTTCCCCTTTTCTGCATCTCTTTCTAACTTCCCCCGCACTTGTGTCCAACCCACTCACGTTTGATGTACATGTGTGTAAGATCACTGCCTCTTCCATAGTTAATCTGTCTTCCCCTTTTCCTCTTTGAGACAGACTGCCTTCCAGTGGCCTCCCAATGTCCTTTTCTCTTTCTGCCCTTCGATGTGAGCTCATAATTACTTAACTAAATTACTGAATTTCCCAGTTTCCCATTGCAGTAATGTGCAGTCACAAGGCTAAGTTCCACATCAACAGTGCTTCGTCTTAGCTGAACACTGGAATCATCTCACCAACATTAAATATGACTGCTGCCTGCCTGAGTCCTACCTACAGAGACTGATTCAATGGGTCTGGGAAGTGGCCCAGGCATTGGGATTTTTTGAAGTTTTTTCAGTTGCAAAGATTGAGAACCACTCTTCTACATGAAATGTGAGTAGTGGCATTGGATGTAATGGATAGTATGGGAAATAAGGTCACACCTTGGAAAGACTGAGTGTGCCAGACATAGCTTGGGTCCCTGATGATGTGGTGAAGCCCCCATTCCAACTCGAACCATCTACCTTAGGACTTCTTTTACATGTGAGCAATATAAACATCAGTGTTATATTAGTCATTTTGTATGTGGTTTTTCTGTTACTTACAGACAAACTTAACATTAAATGATTGTACAGCTTATCTTTATGTTTCTTCTTTTTCTTATCCCTTCATAGATCTTTCTAGCCCTATATAATATGGACTTGAAGTTGTATTATTGCATGAGTTTAATTTCCATGTTCTTAATTGCTAACCAAATTCTTTTAATATTCCACACACCTTTCTGAGTATCTGTATGCTCTTCACTAGAATATAGGTCCATAGAAACAGAGATCTTTCCCTTATTTGTTGTTCTATCCACAACACCTACACGAGTACATTGCACACACAGTAAGGGTTCAATAAATATATATTGAAAAAAACACTCCTCCCATAACTCTATCTGTAGATTAGATGCCATTGATGAGAAAAGTTTCCCCACCCCAACCAGATAATTTTTACTTAATTTATATGTGTGTCGTCTTTTCTATCTCTCTAGAATATATTATTGTCCATCTATCCCTTATTCTGGTTTGGTATGAATAGTAGTCAAGCTCATTAAAACTCACTAAATCCTGAGAAGTCCAAACTCAAGATTACTAATGGTCTAACTTCATATCCCCATATTACTTACTTTCGTGTAAGAATTAAGTTAAAGTAGGGAAATTTTCATTGAGATAGCATGAAGTACACAGTATTTCCAACACTAAAAGTATTGATACACATACATACAAGGAATTGAGTGATATTTTAAAGCTAGAATAGAACAACAAATTTATATCTCAATGGTATCTACATTCTGTACAATTACCACATATTTAAGAAGATTCTGAGGAACAAAAACATTATTTCAGAAAGAGCAAACAGAAGCAATGAAACAAGGAAATGTAAGTTCATGACTGTACAGTGTGCATGTCCAGAATGTGAGAGGTGGCACTTACGCATTATATACGTGTAGCAAAAGTTCACATGTGGCCGGGTGCTGTGGCTCACACCCATAATCTCAGCACTTTGGGAGGCAGAGGCGGGCGAATCACCTGAGACCAGGAGTTTGAGACCAGTCTGGTCAATATGGTGAAACCCTGTCTCACCTAAAAATACAAAAATTAGCCAAGCATGGTGGCGGTCATCTGTAATCTCAGCTACTCTGGAGGCTGAGGCAGGAGAATCACTTGAACCCAGAAGGCTGAGGTTGTAGTGGGCTGAGATGGCGTCATTGCACTCCAGTTGGGTGACAGAGAGAGGCTCTGTCTCAAAAAAAGAAAAACGTTCACACATACCCCTTAAATTTGTACAAATATAAAAAATAAAGTATGTAAACAACTGAGAGTTTCTAGTCCACAGATGGTGGCAAAAAAAAAAGGCTTTTCGAATAGAATGATTGTTCTGGAATTCAGAATAACATTCCTCCTGGACTCTAGAGGCTGTAGAGCTGTCAGCTGTGCAGTGAGGCTCGTCAGCAGCAAAGCTGAAATGTTCCCAAGAGCCAAGTGGCTAATTGTCCAGCGGATGGTCTCGGATACATCCCGCAAACAGAGGATAATGAAATAAAACCACCGTTACACATGCTGAAACATGTGCCCGAGGCCAAAATGAAAACAAGAATAATTGGAATATAATCTATGGATTATTAATATATAAGTGGGTGCCGATGTTTTGGATATAAAAATTCATTAGTCAATTTAATTAAATCAAGTATTTTCAACATTGAATAGATTGTATGAAGGGTATTATTATAATGCACTTTTTATTCATTTGAAATGTTTGCTATTGCGGTTATTATTATAATGCACTTTTTATTCATTTGAAATGTTTGCTACTACAGTTCTCAAATCTAAGGAAAAAGATAGATGGTTTTCCCACCTGTTGCTCAGTAGGGAACCCAGCAACATCAAACTGTCCTCCATGTTGGCGATGATTTCCGAGGTACTGTCTCCCCGCAAGAGGAGCTCTCCACGGGTTTTAAAGCTGCCAAAGGTGAACATTTTGTTGTCCCATTCATTAATCACTTGCTTCAGCTTTTGTTCAATGTCTCTCTCTTTCACCGCACTGATACAGATGTCCTATCAAAATGGCAAGCTCTCCTGTTATTGCATGAAAGTCACACATCCTTCCTTAATAGTCTAGTTGAAAGACCCTATCTTCACTGTTTGCTTTATATATATATATATGCATATATATACATATATATGCATATATATATACATATATATATGCATATATATATACATATATATATAAACTTTTATATTTCCAGACCCAAAATGCAGTTAATGCAGTTTTATAAATAGAATGTTCATATGCAGATACTGATGCAGTAAGAGAGATGGAGATAAAGATATAATTGAATAACAGAACTTTAATTTTAAAAATTTCCCAGGAAACTTGTCTGGAAAGAAAGATGACATAAAATACAAGCAAATCATTTTTAAATTTTGAAACTTTAATCACTGATTCAAAATTCAGTGTATTTCTGATTTACCTTTTAAGTCAAATGAATGCAGCGTGTGAATGAACACAGGTAGCAAAACCTGATTTCTCCCATGGCTCTGGTCACTTTCCCAGTCTCCTCTCCAGCCTCACCCTTCTTCTAGGCCATTAGTTAAGCCCTTCCTTTACCCTCATTTCTTCCCACACTGTTTCCTCTCTGGATGAGCTCATTTACACTCATGAATTCATCACTTTCATATCTCCAGGCAAGACCCACATCCACTTGCCTACTGAACTTCCCTGCTGTGATGTTTCAAGGAAACCCCAAACACAATCTGTGAAATACCAGACTCATGTCCTTGATCAAGCTCATGATCACTGCATCTTGTCACCCAATCTGATCGCCTTCATCTCAGTGGTCAGCACCTTCATCCATTGAGGTCTCACAGCAAGAAATCTAGAATTCATCTTTAACTCTCCTCCTCTTTCTCCTGCTATGTTCCCTTCATCACCAAATTCTCCTCAAATATCCCTTTATCCTTTCTCTCCCCTCCAGCTTTACTACTTCCCTTCCTGTCTAACAAGCCATCATTTCTTGCCTGAGCTACCCTTAGAAACTCTCAGTTGGTTTTTCCATCATTCCTCCCTTGTCCTCCTTCAATTCTTTCTCCAAAGATCTCTAGCAGAAACAGTTAACCTAACCATGTCAGCCCCTGCTGAAAACATATCTCCCAGCTGTTGCCCACTGCTCAATAACATCCTGTAAGCCCACCCCGCCTCCCTGGCCTCAGCTGTTCCTCTCTGCCCAGCCTCCGCACCCCAGCCACACAGACCTTCTTCTGGTTCCTCAAATATACTTCAGGTGTTCCATGCATAATGTGCCATCTGCCTGGAATGGCCTTCTTTGCACTTTCCAAGCCCCTCACCCCAACCACGCAACCACACTCCCTTTACCCAGCCAGTCCTGTGCCTGTGCCCCAGCCCTCTCTAGCTTTATCACCCCAGGTGAGCCAAACTCATCTATCATAGGCTTTCACAGAACATCATACATCATACATTGTATTCAATGGCATTTGCCATAGCTTATAACTATGCCTTTATTAGTATAATTATTTAATGATATGTGAATGCAGGATTGCATTGTTAATTCTGATGCAGAACCTGTCCCACATTTGGTGCAATAAACATTTGTTGAACGAACTAATGGCTGAATGCCAGGAGAAGAGTTTTAATTGTATGAGTATAGTTTACTGATCCAATATTCTATAATATTCAAATATTATCAAATAAATCCCATGAGACCTTTTAATCTTCCACCACATCATGCTCACTGTCAACTGTACCTCTATTTCCTCTTTGTATTTCAGCAGAGGTGCCTCCATGATATTTCTTAACTTAAAGCTTTCATTCCCCACATCCAGGCTGTGCCCGGTGAGGGTTGTTATCCTTTCCCAGTGTCGCTCCATCATGGCTTTACTGGCCATGTATTCAAGCAGTGGGCAACACTCGCTGAAATCATCAATAATCTTCTTCAGGTCCAAAAAAGCCTGCCAGTCCTTCAAAGCCCGGGGCAGCTTCCGACACCTGCGAAGGGAAACCGACATGAAAGGCCTTTGAAACATGATCACAGACATCTCTGGACCAAGATGGTCTGCTAGCATTTCTAGCAAAAATAGTGTCTTTGAATACCTATCCTATTTTAAAATCCCATGACTTGCAGGCTATCTGTTAATATAATATACAGATGACTTATATATTACAGAAAATTGTCTTCTCCGTTAGAAAAGACTTTTTCCAATCCTTCACTATTAGCTAGTTAGAGGCATTATTTTGGAGTATAGAGGTGCTGTTCAGGTTAATTCAATTCTACAAACATGTACTGAGAACTTACTAAGAACAAAGCACAGCATAGTGTTATCAGGCTATCAAGTGAAATATACAACAAATAGCTCTCCCTTTTCTTTGGATTCAGTAGCTACAACAGTATAGAAAATTCATGGGCTCCTGCTTTTGTTCCAGATGATAATCTAACATAAACTTCAAATGTTTCATAAGTATAATATAAATAAAAAACTGCTCCCACCAAGCTGCAGAAAAGCCCCTAATATGATTCATCCATGTATAAAGAATGTGCTTGTCTCACTGTCTACACACAGGAGTAATTAACAAACAGCAATTAATAAGAGTGATGTCAATGGACGACAACAATGCAGCAAGATGTGCTTTTGAAATAGCTGGGGTGAAAACAGAACTTGGCTGCCTGTCAAAAAAGAAAGCATTTGAAGTTTACTCGCTAGGCATGCTAAACATTTAGTTTCTTACCTGTTCTGGAATTCTAAGAGTTCATTGTTGATTTTTTCAATATTCACCTCTGACCAAAGGATATCATAGTAACTATTTACAGTCTCTATGACACTGTTGTACAGAGTGTATATTTTCTGTAGAAGATTTAGTTGCTTCTTTATTTCAAGAAGCTGAGGATACTGTGTAACTGGCAGGCCTAAAAGCTCCTCTCCTCCAGTATACGTGATGTATTTCCGATAGATATTATCAAATTGATTCTAATAAAAACACAAGTGAAAACTTGTCAAAATGATTTATACATGAACAAACATGCAAATGAAAATATAAGATTGGCAAATAAGTAAGCCAGTGATGTATGATCTCTGGGTACATGTAAATAGGAATACTAAGTAGGCATAATTAATTCATAGAAACCACTTCTAATTGTAATCCTACAAAATCTTATTTTTAATGCAAGTACATACATTGTTCCACAATAGGGCTCTATATCTTAAAAAGAAGAAAATATACATGTGTTTAAAACACAATAAGATTTCATTGTTTAGAAAGTCATAGAAACTAAAATGATTACCTGAAACATGATAAGCCTGTCACTGGCTTCCTGGGGTTTCAAGCCACTAGCCATTGGACCATTCTGAACAAAAAGTTAAAAAAATATATGAAACAAATTGTTTGCATGTAAATTTCATGAACTCAGAATATTTAAGTATTAAAGTTACGTTTCATGAATGATAAGAAATTTAGTTTTTATTTATTAGAAAAAAAGGTCCTCACAAAGATTCATTTGGAAATATTTTTCCAGTCTAAGAAAGCCAAATTAATGCCAGACCTTCCTTTTGTCAAGAAACTTTTAAGGATAAAAATATGCCTTACTCATTTCTTAGGTAACACTGGCAAAGAGGAGCCAATGGCTGTTCTATAAGAAGCACATATAAAGCCTGCTTTTGAACTAAATGCTAGTATCATATAACTCAGATTTTTATCATTCTAACAGCCACTGTAAGGTGGCCTATAATCTTAACATTCCAGTAAGATTTTCCTACATTAGAAAACCCCGAATATGTGGATTTCTGTGCTTCTTCATCCATGGAGGTGGTACATGGACCCAATCTTCTAACATTAATTTTGCGGTTTATTGTGCTACTAGTTAATAGGTACAAATTTTACCCTAAACTCTATATAATAATTTCCCTTCTTCTGCACATTATATTTGCCTGGAGAAGGGTCTCATTACACAGCATATTCACATTAGAAGATTCAGTACCTAAACATATATGGGTAATTAAGATATGGACTCCATGGAGGCAGGGCTCCATCTGCCATCTTATCCACTACTGTTTAGTCAGAACCAAGGACAGCGCCCAGCACTTCTGTGCTCTATATTTGTGGAACCAAGGAATGCCGTGGAAAGGAGGACATTATAACTATAGTTATAATAGTACTTTTGTACACAAATTTAGAACACTACCAAACAACTTTAGTTACAGACCAAATTATACAGTGTTAACACTTTTAAGTTAGCACTTTTAAATTTCTCATTTTCTGTTGAAATTATCCTGTATGAACCCTGGTTAGGCTTTCTGTCCCCACCCAAATCTCATCTTGAATTGTAATCCCCATAATCCCCAAGTCTGAAGGGAGAAACTAGGTGGAGGTAACTGAATCATTAGAGCAGTTTCCTCTATGCTGGTCTCTGGATAGTGAGTGAGTTCTCATGAGATCTGATGGTTTTATAAGGGGCTCTTCCCTCTTTGCTTGGCACTTCTTCCTGCCGCCTTGTGAAGAAGGCGCCTTCTTCCTCTTCACCTTCTGCCATGATTTCAAGTTTCCTGAGGCCTCCCCAGGCATGCTGAACTGTGAGTCAATTAAACCTCTTTCCTTTACAAATTACCCAGTCTCGAGCAGTTCTTTATAGCAGTGTCAAAACAGACTAACACAAACTCTAAGGGGAAAGGACTGTGAAAAGAAAATGTTTCTCTCATGAAAATAAAAATCCCATTCCTTGGGAATTCCTGGGACATTTCATAGAATTTTACCCATAATTTTTAGACAACTACATTTTGCATGCTCTATTCACTAATCCCCAAAAATGCATACAGAGAAAGCCAGAGACATACCAAATCATAGTCCAGATAAAACTGGTGACAGTCTTGGAGGAATACCTCCACAGCACTAGTAAGCTCTTTCTTAAAACTGGGCTGTAGTGAGACTAATTCATTCTGGACATCACTAGCACGTGCCAGCAGCTTCTCCCAAGCATAGTGCAGTGTATCAACTTTGTCCATCTCTTCCTTTGCTATCAGAAGTCCATATCTGTTAAGGAGGGCATAAGATTCCTATAAAAAAAAGAGAAAAAAACTTAGTTTTGGCCAGTCCGATGCATAAATCTACACACAGTCATGTATTAAATGATAATGGAAAATACCAGCATAATAATGAAATTATCTAACAGTTCTAGTTATTCTACTTTAAACTTTAAGAGGTTAACTGAGCAACTGAGCCATTCAGGTTCAGTTTCCTCATCTATAAAATGAGAAAATCTTTTGGCTGCTTCACAGGATCTTTGAGAGTACTGAAAACATCATTTTAAATGCATTTTGAAAACCATAAACCATTAGACAAATAAAAGATATTTTCACTTAGGCCCCCAAATTGTATTTGATGACAACACAATTATATCAAGTAAATGAAAAACATAAAATAATTTAACTTCTAATATTAGAATAACAAAATAAATCAGGGTTTTTACTCTGTCTCATTTCACTTGATTGATAAGAGGTTCCAATAGTAAGACACAAAAGAGTGTTCTTGAATCAGAGCCTGGGCCAAGTCATTCCCTTCAGCATGTAAAATCCTGGATGGCTTTCTTCGCTAAAAGATTAAAATGAGGCTAAGGTTGGTTTTGATAAGAAAGAATTTTCTCTAATACCCCTCATCTCTTCTCCCACCGTTACTCCTCCCCATAGAGATGGAAAGAGTGCCTGATTGTTAATTTGGGGGACAAAAATTGTTGATTTGAGCAAGCATAACCCAGTGCCTTTCTCTCTCTTCCTCTCTCTCCATGGAGGATGCCTGTGGTCTGCACCTCAGTGCCATAAACTGATCAGGGTAACACAAGACCTACAGCTTTCCAACACTGCCTCTGATGGATGAGGAAGTATCATAATCCTGGGATTCAGTATTCACTAGCTTATAGTGTGTGTGGGTGTGTGTGTGTATGTGTGTGTTTGAGGGTAGGGAAGGGAGGAAAATAACTGAAGTAATACACTCAATTATGTCTTCCAAATAACTTCCATCAGGCAAAAAGATGATGTTTTGATCTTGTCTACTTGATTCTACTTTTGTTCTTAATGCCCAGGTGGGAGAAAACAGGATTGTCAGTTACTGTAACGCCTCTTCTGACTTGAGGATCTCCCCAGATCCTGCACAAAGAAAGGTCTCTTTGCCTTGATGTTTAAAGCCAAGGAAGGCAGGATAAACCATGTGATCCCCGTGGCCCAGCATAGCAGAAGTGAAAATGTGTAGTGGGCTGTACCATTATCATGGTAATGTGAAAAATTTTCAAAATTCAAACAGGGATACAGAAAATGAGAGACTAGAGTTTAATCTGGACCATCAGAGTATAAGTCCACACATTCCGATTATGGTGTGATGAAAAGATGACGCTTTTACAACTGGAGTTTTTTTTAATGCTACAATTATACTAGTCTCATTTTAAAATAACAAATATAGTGAGCCACTTCTAATAAGACATTTTCACCTTGAGGTTAACACTGGTCCCCGACCCCACAGTGCCTTCATGGCTGAGAAGTGCTTTTCTTTAATGTCTCCACTCTTGGGTCTCTGTCGACAATCATGAGTGTCAAATAAGATTTAAAGACATGTTCCAACAATTCTGATTATGAAAAGTTATTAATGATATTAATAATTCACACTCATGTCATTTATAATGATAATATGTGTTACAAGAGGAATAAAAAATGAAATTCAAAATTGCACACACATATACAGACATGAAAAGAAGCTGGAAAGAAATATACCAACATCTTGGTACAAACTTGATTGATAAGATTATGGTAATTTTGAAATTTTATTTTATAAATTTATTTTGTGTTTTCTAATTTTTCTACAATGCTATTTTTTAATTGGGGGAAAAGTAATGTTTTGTTTAAAAAAAAAAAAGGCTGTTGCTAAGACTGATTTGTTGGTGGCTTAATATGAGATTTCTAAGGAGACTCCTTAGAAAGAGATAATGTTTACTCAAGTGAATCTATTCGAGGGTGTCTGCTTGTAAAGAAATCAACTGCCTTTTTTTGCCATTGCTTAAATTATACTATGTATGTTGATAATATTATAAGTGATAAGTCAATAAAAGCAGATTTCACTGCAAAAAAAAAGACATTTTCATCTGGAAAAGATAGTATGATATGGTATACAAATAAAAGTGAAGTGCAACACCAATAAAAGTCCCTAACTTCTTTGACCCTCAGTTTCCTTGAGTGATGAGTAGCAGCCAAAGTAAGGATGAAATGAGTTAACGCATATATGAACACTGTTAGTTTCCCATCCAGGTCCTGATTACCAGCTGCTATTCCCATCCTCGACTACTGAGAGTGCTGGCTTTAAGAACTGCAGCTGTCCTCTTCTCTGGAAGATTTTCCTCAGCTGAATGCGAGCCTTCTCATGGGGAGGTTATGGCCCATTTTCCACTGACTTAGGAGTACAAAGGGTAGTCTCCTTTGCATGAAGGAGGGCCCAACTCAGTTGATGGTGTAGGGTGCCCATTGAATCAGGCTGAAGTTAGTCCACAGCTGATTGGCTTCTCATCCTTATCCTTTCCTGATTCCCTCACTCCCCTTCTCTACTGAGCACTCATCAATAAATCACTTACGCAAAAATCTTTATCTCAGGATCTGCTCTGAAGGAACTTGTCATACGTGAAGGAGAGAACTGGCCCATGGAAGGCACCCTATAGAGCTTTGGTATCATCAACAATATTGAAATTATTGTCTTGGTTTAGCACCCATTTAGTAACTTTGCTCCAGACCCAGTCAATATTTCAGCTAGTAGCATCCAACATGTAGAAATATTTCTATAATGAACAAATGATCATTAGTCACCTCGATAGGTCCTACTTGAAAGTCAATGGAGATCTGCTGCTCCCTTATTTCTTTGAGTGCTGCCATTGCAATCCGAATATCATCTAGGTCCTTAACTGGACGATTTAGTTTCTTATTGAATTCTTCAATAAGTGTAAAAATGTTTTCCATCTCACGCCGGTATTTTTTGTTACAGTGGCGTCCAATGACAACCATCCAGGCCTTTGTCTCAGCAGTCAGGGAAAACTTCAAGTCAGCTGTAAAAACCCAAACGTCTACAGTTCAATTTTAAAAGCTTGAACCGGTATGAAAAGTCAAAAGTGTCACTGTTCTCCAACAGTAAATACTTTGCAGCTTATAGCCTTCTAACCCATAAAAAATTGAACGGGAAAAAAATCATAAATTTTCCTAGTGATTATATATTCGTTCATTTTATAAAGTTTGTTTTTACAACAATCCAATACATATTTCAAAATGCTTTTTTTAAAAAACACATATCAGAACCTCTGGGATAAGCCTCAATTGCTTGTTATTGTTATTTGTTAAATAAAGGGTAAATTTTAATTCAGAATATAACAGACATCTCCTTTCTCTGACCTAACCTTTATTTTCAAGGTTTAGCAGCAAAGTGTTCAAAATAATCCAGAATCAATAATTATGCAGCAGGAAATTTTTTAAAAATCTACAAACCGATCTCAAATCTTGAGGCCCATAAAGTCAATCTTTAAGACAGGTAGAATTCTCTGGAATACTAATCTGGGTAAAAAGACAAAACAATACTGTCTAATTTACATGACTATATGAAGAAAATAAACCAACCTGTGTACAGAGCAATGGAACCAACACAGATATATTCAGGCTCAGCATTAATTTCCTGCTCTAGGTTTTGGAAATAGAGAATCTGGGACTCAAATTCAGAAAGCAAGGGGCTCTGCGTAATAAATGTCTTCATGGCTTCTTCTTTCTCCTTTTGCCAAATGTGATTGTAGCGTTTGAAGCAATCCATGGATGTAATAACCTCCTGGAAGCAAACAACTACAGATTTATGTTAAGAAGGAAGAATCTGAAATGGCACAATGATATAAGTGAATATTTGCCAACTGCTGGTGGTTTCTATGAATTTATTAAAATGTTTAGTGATTGTGATTATCTGGAAATGTCAAAGGGCTGGGACTATATACAATAGTGTGGACAGTAGCCCAGGGCTAGTAACAGCTTCACTGTTATCCCTAACCAAAAGGGAGTGGAGAAAAGGGACAGGAGCAAAAGAGAGTGGAGCAGTTTCTAGAAACTGGAAGAGAATCCTCGAAGATCCTGTGTACAGGGGCCTCGACTGGAGCTGGACCTTAGGCCAAAAACCACAGCTTAAGGTCGCACTATTAGCCTCTTGGATTTACGGTGAGGACACTATGGAAAACATACTCCGAGGTTATTCCCTTCTTTCCCCCTGCCCCTCAGATCTCCACCAAGAGTCTTCATTGACTGAACCCAATGCAAGCCTTGATGGGAATCTACTGGCATGTTGCCTAAGGTCAGACAGGTGGAGGGAATGGAGATTAGCCCTTAGAGACATGAAGGACAAACAGAACATAGCCAGCATTGCTCTGCTGAGAGATTGTCTGGAATCACATAAAATGTGTAAATTCACATAACAAGAATTGACACTGGAATACTACTACATCTTACCAACCAGGAATATAGTGCATGTTTCCATATCTTGTCACCTTTTTTAAAACTTCCTTGTTAAGTTTTAGGGTAATCTTCATAGAGACCCCAGATACTTCTTATTACACATGCTTTTAGGTATTTTTCAATGATGTTTTCATTGTAAACAAGATCTTTCCACTATTGTTACAATTGGCTATGAATGGCGTATACATGTTTAAAAATGTATTTTTAAATGAACAGTCTAGTTTGCTACCAAGTATGCATTTGTAAAGATGAAATGACTCTCTGGCAATTGGTAAATAGGGGATTGTGTTGAAATAATGCAGCGGTCATGTTTTCAGTAAAACAAACGTGCTGCTTTGTACCAGCTAAAACAGCAAGCCACAGGGGAGTAGAGTCCAGTGCGCCACGCCCCCTCCATCACTTCTCCCATTTGGACTGATTTGGTTACCACTTGTCTTAAGAATGTTCTTTGCATATGGACCTCACTCATAAGTTAGTACTAAAATAAATGTATTTGCATGGACATAGAGAGCAGAATCATAGACAACAGACTCAGAATCTGAGTCAGATTTCTCATCAACCTCAGAAGGGAGGGTGATGAGAAATTGGCAAATAGGTACAATGTACATTACTTGGGTGATGGATACCCTAAAATCCCAGACTTGACCATTATGTAATCTATGCATGTACACAATTGCACATGTATCCCATAAATTTATACAAACAAAAATAGATAAATAAATAAATTCCAATCAAAGCAGAAAGAACAACAACAACAAAAAGAATGTTTTTTGCAGAGTTTGGCCTGACTTTTGTATAGTTTATCTTTGCTTCTATACCTCCACAACTTCAACTGTTCCTTTTCCCTTTTCATCTTTTATAGTAAAGTTCTGGAATTACTATAGTGTTATTAAATGTGTGACTATTTTACTATGATTGCTACTGTTAATATTTTACTATGATTATTACTGCTTTGTTACTTTAGATTTTGTGTGTCTGCCTCAATCTTATTTTTCTCATAATCCCTATTAAATATTAAATATGCAACTTCACAAAACAGGACATTTTCAGGAACATGTTTATTGTATTCTATGAGAAATTCATATAATTATCTTCCCATTGATGATTAATTTAATTCATTAGGCCACAATTTCTTTTTCAGATTAGCCTCTTGGATTTACTTGGTAGATAATTATATCATCTACAAGTAATTAAAATTTTGTCTCTTATTTATTTATTTATTGTAGAGATAAGATATCACTATGTCACCCAGGCTGGTCTCAAATTCTTGGCTTCAAATGATCCTCTGATCTCAGCCTCCCAAAGTGCTGAGATTACAAACGTGATCCAGGGCACCTGGCCAAAATTGTGTCTCTTCGTTACTAATTCCTTTGTGAATCAAGTTTTTCCACTGGCTTATATTATAATTTCACAGTTATATCTGCATGAAAAACAAATTTAGCTGACACAGAATATAATTGCAATTATTTGAAATAATTGAGCATTACAGGATTCTAAATAGTCTGATTATTTTAAGTAAATTGCACCAATCTGCACCAAACCAAGAAGTAGTTCCACACTCCCAACATACAGCTAAAATGTCCCTCAGAGCCTCAGATTTAACGGATGTTGATACCGCCCATCCACTAAAATGCAGGCTGTTAAAACTATCACTGCCTGTCCCAGCCACAAATGATTCATTTGTACGAGCTGAAGTGCTGACATGCATACCAAGAATGCATTGCAACAGCATGCAGACATATCCATACATGTAGGATGGTTTGAAGAATGAATTACAGATTATTGAAGATTCCCGGAAATGGGTAGGAGTTCCAGAATTCTGAGCTTTCTCAACATTCAAGAGCTTATAATATTAAGAATATAGCTTAACTAAATACATTGGAAGCTATTCTTTTATATTAAAGTGTCTGTCTTTATTAAATTGGAACTTTTTCACATGGAGGTATCCTAGACCTCAAAAGGAAAATGACCTCAATAGGAAAATTAGATGAACTACGTATGTAGAGTTGTTCTGATTTTGTTACCAAGGTGATTTTGATTGTTTGGTCCAGCTAATCGTTTCTTTTCTTCTTTTTGTTTTTCTTTTTTGAGACACAGTCTAACTCAGGCTAGAGTGCAGTGGCACCATCTCAGTTTACTGTAACCTCCACCTCCTGGGTTCTGGCTATTCTTGTGCCTCAGCCTCATGAGTAGCTGGGATTACAGACATGTGCCACCATGCCTGACTAATTTTTGTGTTTTTAATAGAGACAGAGTTTCACCATGTTGGCCAGGCTGGTCTCAAACTCCTGGCCTCATTTTATCCATCCACCGTGGCCTCTCAGAGTGCTGGGATTATAGGCATGGGCAGCCACAACCATCCTCTTTTCAAGTCAGGTTGTATTATAAGTTGATGGCCAACCTATGGGTGTGCTAAAAGCAGGTTGCACTTACATTCTAATTCAATTAGCTATAGCAACAGAAAAGGGGTAGGGATCAATGGGATTTTCTGTGGTTGAAGCAGAATCATTCAGATATGGCTCTGGCTATGGAGGGCTGGCTATATCCAGCACTATGACTAAGCGTAAATATATTCTCACAGAAACAATTTGGCTACCCTATAAATCTGGAATACGTTCTTCAAGTTGTTATAAATGCCAACCTTTTTTACTATTTTAAGGCAGACTAATTTCTGAGTATTTCCTTCATATAACGTAAAGCAAGCAATAAAAGTAAGACAGAGGCCAGGTGCAGTGGCTCACGCCTGCAGTTCCAGCACTTTGGGAGGCCAAGGCAGGCAGATCACCTGAAGTCAGGAGTTCGAGACCAGCCTGACCAACATGGTAAAACCCTGTCTCTACTTAAAATATAAAATCAGCCAGGTGTGGTGCTGCATGCCTGTAACTCCAGCTACTCGGGAGGCTGGGACATGAGAATCGCTTGAACCTGGGTAGCAAAGGTTGCAATGAGCCGAGATCGTGCCATTGCACTCCAGCCTGGGCAACAAGAGTAAAACTCCTTCTCAAAAAAAAAGTGACACAGAGATAAGTATTTTATTGCCAGCACTGTATGTTAATTTTAACTATGATTTCTTACTCATAGATTTTCATAATAGTGGTTGATCGTGCTAGAGAAACTATTGAACCTTACTGCTGATTTATTTTATTTTATTTTATTTTCTAGGAACACTGAGACACTCGAAAATATTTCTGAATGTTTATTGTTATCATGGAATATGATTTAGTATATATCATTTAGTATAGAGCCTAATAATCTAAGTACTAGATAAATATTTGCTGAGTTATATGTATGCTGTCCTAGGGGAAAATTAAATACAGGAGCTTCAATATATTAAGAAAGGAAAATTGAAAGTGCATAAATGCAAAAGATTTCCAGTTCCCTTGGGAACACATTAAAACTAAACTTAATATTTCCTCACAATGTTACAGCAACAGTAGCCTTTCAGAGTGCTTTCAAACTAACATAACTCATTGTATCAAAACTGAGTAATAGAAAAAATGTATCTACTGAGCAATCACTATTCCTTGAACACAGGGAAACATTATTAAAGAGTCAACAAGTCTTACTGGCCATGTGAATTAGAAGATTTTTTTTAAAAAAATAAAAGATGACTTCAAGATTTTATATCTTTTTGTCTGAAAAATAATTTGCATAACAAAAAGGGGGAAATTGAGAGGAGCTTATGCTGAAGGAAAAAATTACCTTAAATCTACATTCATGTCCAGTACAATACAAGTTTGTACTGACAGTACTGATCTCTTCTTTACTCTCAGTTTCATCTAATTTCCATGTGGCAGTATACATAAATTTTTCTCTGCTATTTTATAACATTTGTCTGACTACTCAAATATGACAAAATGACTACAAACCTTATTCCATTTCAAATATGTGAGTATCACTGGTTCTTTGAAGGTGAATTACAACAACAGCCTGACTTATGATTTGGAACATACTCGATTTTTTTTAAGTTAGAGTCATTTGTATTAAAAGAAGATGTTAAAGGCATTAAACAAAACACAATGTGAGAGTAGAAATAATTTTATTTCACCTTGCAATCTAGAATGAAAGATCTTCAGTTAGACAAACATTTGCTGAGCACATACAAGATGCCATTAGCTGCTCCCTGAAAGCACAATGGGTGAGACGCAGGCTGTGGACAGGACAACCTTGTGATGTTCACCTTCACACAGGTACCTGTTGCAAAGCAAACAACCCTGCTGCCAGAGCCTCTTGACATACCTTTTTGGTGGAGTTGATAATTGTGCTAAGCACAGAAACTAATTTTACAATCTCTTTGTTTTCAGAAATGTTCTTATAATAGTTCTTGATTTGCACAGGAATGGGTAAATTTATAGATGCTATCTCCAAGGTATCTAAAAGGAAAAAAAGAAGAGAAAAGTGTGCATTACTAGCACAAGAATGTACTTTTAGAAGATGAGGATATTTCTGTAATAGGAAAGCAAGGACTTCTGAAAATCTCCTTTATAAAAGCAATGAAAATAATAGAAAGAGTTATCAATGTCAACTTTTCAGGACTCTGTAAATTAATTATTCAAGAACAATGCTGAATCTTGGTAACAACAGCAAGTTTTGTGGTGTTTTAACTTGCTCTAGTCTCATTGCCACTCTCTGGCTATGGGGTAGCCCAGCAGCCTTGCAACCATTATAGCTGAAGGAAAAAAAAATCCACCAGTAACTTAGCAGTCCCTGGAAGGGCCAGCCTGGGCTTGGAGATCCACAGAATTCTCACTCTTTGAGCTGTCTGGGAGCTCCCTGGAAAAGCCTTGTTCAACTAGTTTATTTTTATTTGACCTGACTCAGAACTCCCTGAGGAAAAAAAAAAAAAAAGTCCTATCCCCATGGCATTTGTCAAAAGACTATCAGCAAAAATTGCTTAACTTCACAGCTGCCTGAAGCAAATGATATTAGTTGGGACAAATAAGTGGTTGGCTAAAAAAGTTAAAAACCTGGGGACTGAGAAGAGTGAAGTCAACAGCATGGCTAAATAAGAAGGTCCTGGCTCTCCTTCCACCCACAGACACACCTAGTACACATCTATTCTCAGATCAATTCCATCTAAGAGAAAGTCAGAGACCCATGGAGAAACTCCTACTTACGTTATAACCAAAAACACATCCACATCAAATGCGCAGGAAAAGTAGAGACACACTTAGACATGAATCCTGCCCTGGACACTGAACCGTGGAATTGGGAAAGGGATGGGCAACACAGCTTCTGTCTGTGGAGACGAGGCTTTGTATCCCCATGACTCTTAAGGTTCACATGGGTCACTGCAACTCTTAAGGGTCCCCAAGGTTTGGCTCTTAATTGACCAGCTCTGAGAGTGTAGCATTAGACACATGAAAGTCTCTCTAGACCACAAGGAAAGGTGATGGCTTTACAAAGGCATGAAGCACTTACAGAGGCTTCATTCTGTGGAAGTTGTGCAAAGATGGGGCTTTAAAATCACGGCCTCTTGTTTCTCCCTCACATCTAGTGACCCCAACATTTACAGCTTCCACCCAAGGGATTATATTCTAAATACTCCTGTCTCTGGGAGCAGAGGGGACTGGCATTTGTGTGTCTCTCTAGACCACAGGAAGAAGTAGTCATTTAATATGAGCATACGAGCATTTCAACAGGTTTTATTCCCCAGGAGCAGTGCAGAGAAGGGGCTTTAAAAACACAGCCTTCTGCTTCTGTCTAGATGGGGTTAATGCTATGCATTGAATGACCCAATTTTTGCAGCCACCTCCCAAAGGACTCAATCCTAAATCTCTTAGCTAGGTCAACAAAAGACATTAGGCATATGCAAATTTCCCTAGATAACAAAACAGAAAGGTGGTTTGTTTTTGGTTTTGTTTTTATTTATTTTTAATTTTCTCAGTTTTTAAGTTTGGTGATACACATGAAGGCTTGTTCCGTGGATAAATTGCATGTCACTGGGGCTTGGTGTACAAATGGTATCATTACCCAGATAGGAACCACAGCACCCAACAGTTTTTTGACCCATAGCCTCATGCCACCATCCCTACTCAGGCAGAAAGGTAGTTTTAAATAGACATGGAAATACTACCAGAGGCTATAACCCCTCAGAGCAATGCAAAAAAGGATCAAAATGTTCCATTTTCTTTCTGGAAGGGACTTCTGGCACACCCTTTAGTGAGTGGCCATTTGATGGTCTGGCTTCTAAACACTGTACATCAGGGAGCTAATGAGGCAAAGAAACAGGAGCCCTCCAGCAGCTGGAGCCAGAGGTCAGCACTTCATGAGTCTTACCCCTGGCTCACCTAGTGATAACTCTAGGCCTACCTATTCTTCCTGGAAGGTGTTAGGACATGCAACAAGTGCCATAACTTCTGCGGCTCCTACCCAAAGACTGTCTCGTTAATGATCTAGGTAGCTCTCTCAAATACATAACCTAACATTACAACTCAAGGAACTAGAGAAAGAAGAACAGCCCAAAGTTAGCAGAAGGGAGGAAATAAACATCAGAGCATAAACAAATGAAATGGAGACTAGAAAAACAATAAAAAAGATGGATGAAATAAAAAATTGGTTTTCTGAAAAGCTACGTAAAATTGACAAATCCTTAGCTAGACTAAGTAAAAAAGAGGACTCAAGTAAATAAAATCATGAATGAAAGAAGAGCTATTACTACTGATAATACAAAAATACAAATTATTATGAGAATGCCAAGAACAATTTTGCGCCGACCTAGAAGAAACGAATAAATTCCTAGAAACATATAACCTACCAAGATAGAATCAAGAAGTTAAAAATCTGAACAGAATTATAAGAAAAAAAGACCAAATCAGTAATTTAAAGTCTACCATCAAAAAAAAAAAAAAAAAGCCTAGCACCAGATGGTTGCACAGCTAAATTCTACCAAACATTTAAAGAACTGATACCAATATTTCTCTAGCTCTTCAAAAACTCAAAGAGAAGGGAATACTTCCAAACTCATTTTACAATGCGAGCATTACCCTGATACCAAAGCTAGACACAGATACTACAATTTCAAAAAACTACAGGCCAGTATCACTGATGGACATAAATGCAAAAATCCTCAACAAAATACTAGCAAACTATATTCAACAGTGCATTTAAAAGATCAGTCATCATGATTAAGTGAAATTTATCCCTTGGATGCAAGACTGGTTCAATATATGCAAATCCATAAATGTGATTCACCACATCAGCAGAAGTCAACTAAAATGGTGATGTTAAAATACGTGGACCTTGATACTTTGTCAACTTCAAATTGGCTCACAGATTAATATTCTGATCTAAAATAAATTAAGAATTACATGGAGGGGTTAAAAAACATTTTAACTCAATTAATGGTGATTTACAGTGCCTCTTTTAAAAAACTAAAAGAACATTTACCTTGAAGTTCATTTTCTCCCGTCTCAACATCAGAATCACTGTCTTCGTTACTCTGCAAAGCAGCCATTTTTCTTTCTTGTATCTTTTTCTATAATGTAAAAGGATATTGTTCAGCTCTGTCCCATAGGTAAAAGAAGTGGTTTCCATATGAAACCATTCCTGCACCCCATACCCACCTTGGACCACAGTTCGCTGCTCCACTGTCCGACCCCCTTCGGGACACTGATGATACACTCCACAGCTTTGTTCAGGGTCTGCTGTACATCTTCCAGGGCAGGCACCATGGTGATGTTGGGAATGGCCAGAGTGACACTTGCCCGGAAAATGGGCAGACTGTTCTGCTTTGTGTTAGAGGCACTGTTACTGTCTGAATTAACCCAAAACAAGGAAGAATTCATGTTTTTAATTTAAAACAAGATTTGCTTCTTTTTAACTATAAAAATTAAAACAATACAATAATAGGTATAAAATCGGTGAAATATTTGTTGAATGAATGAGTCAATTAAAACTAATGGAGGATCTAGTTTTGTTCAATATAACAGAGCAGTTCAGGGGAATCCAATGCATTTTCTGCTGTTTACAACTTCTTGGAATACCCTCCATAAAGACAACCCACTGTGTGGGATCAGGCTTAATCATAAACACTTCTCTAAAATATTAAAAATGATTCTTCAAAATAACAGGATACCAATGAATTAGTTAAATGTAGCTTAAGTAAGCCAGGAATGAAAAATAAGACTATCAAAATAAACCAAAGTTAGAACAAATAGCCACTTTGGAATTTCAGATAAAAATAGGCCTTTCCTACCATGGTGTGTAAAATCCAAACTTGGAGCAGTTAAAAAATGGAAAAGAAATAAAGAGTAATTTGCCACTCATAATGAAGGCACTTATAAAGTTGAACATGGGTATAGGTATGTAGATATAGATATGTATGTATATACGTATGTGTATCATAAATAACTTTACATAGTTGCAAATATCTGTAATATAAAAGCTGGGAAATAACTGTGATTTAATATTTAGCCTATCAGCCAACATGTATTAAGTTCTAATAATAACCCTGTCTCAAAGAAAAGAACTATCCTTCATCTTGAATAAAGTAAAACATAATAAGCCATGGTACCAAACAAAAAAAAAACTTTCAGAGTTTCTACTTTTATTTACCCACTTTTAATTAAATATTAAAGATGCTTTCCTTTAAATTCCAATATTCAAGATATGTAAAAAGATTTTATCATCCTATTATTTCAGTTTTCATTAATTACTATTATTTTTATTTTTACCATTTTTAACTTAAAATTTAATCTCAAGATGCCTCTAGATTTGACAGATATTTGTGGCCCACTTGGGAAATACAACACCTATTTCTGAACTGTGCTGAGGAAAAGATGATGATCTTGAAAATGAGGAAACCAGCTAGAAAATACTAAATTAATATAAAAATAGTAAAATACTAATATATATCCTTTGATGAATGTGACATTAGTAAGATGTTTCCATTTTGTAAGACTGGCTAACAAACCTAATGATTTAACAATGAAAGAATCTTTTCCATATAACTTCTTTTAAAGCATGTACTTTTTTCTTTCACCAATTAAAATAATTTTATATACTTTCATCTTATTACAAAAAGACTAAACATACTACCAATTTTCATGTTATTAACAAAAGCTTAAGCAAACTATTTCACCTCCCTGTGCTGTGCTCCAGTTCTCTGATTTAACATGAGAGTAATGATAGTATCTACTTAATAGAATTGTTGTAATGATCAAAGTTCATAATGTTTAATATTACTAGAAGGCATTAAATAAATGGTGGCTACTTTTTAATTATTTAAATTTAACAGGAATGTACCTGTGTGCACGCTCACACACACAAACCGGTAACTATGCCTGATCATCCACTAGGCAAACCACATGAGATTATTACCCCGGAAGTTAATTGTGTGAGAGGAATGAATGCGTTTGCGAATGGCCTCTAGTGTATTCCTTGTAACTTTCAGAAGAGCATCCATGTTCTGATGGTTGAAATGAGAGAGCAACTCGCGGGCTTCTTCCCCTAACATCTCAGTTTCTTTCTTTTTCCTCGAGACTGTTGCCAAAAGCAGGGCATCAGCCCTAGCACTGATGGACGATGTCAAGGTGTCAAAATTTCCTTCTTCTCTTTTTGCTGATACAAGATGAAAAAGAGATAAGTTAGATGAATGCATAGACTGACAGACAGATAGATAGAATCATCTATTGCAATTAAAGGATAAATTATATGCAGTTTAATATGACTTAAACATCAGACTTCTTAGGAAGTGAGGACATCAAAAAGTAAGGAGGAAATCAGGAACCAGATGGATTGATGAAAGCATCTCCTTCTCAATATGAGAAAACAGTCAACAAGAGAGGCAGGAACTACGGCTGAAAAAGCTACACTGGCCCCCACTGGCCTGGGTTCTGGTGCTACCTCCCACCAATAGCCCTAAAACTTCGTGGGGATAATTTCCCTTCTTCACATCTCAGTGTTCTCCTCTGCCCTGCAAAAGGTTTGCTCCAATCTAGACGCTCTCTGAGGGGAATTCCAATCAATAATCCATCCAACTGTAATGATAAGGTAAAATAAAACACCCACCCATATACAAACGTAAAGAAAGCTAACAAGGGCCAATGCAAAGTGCATGTTTGCAATTTAACCAAAAGTAGTGGGAATTAACAACATAGAGCCACTACAATATGCTCAGGGTCATAATTTCAGATTTATACGTATCATTAGAAAATTGGGAGGATGTTTATAGAAGTAGAAATTAATAGCTATATAGAAAATTCAATTTTAGTTTTCAGTAAATGTCATAGAGAAACAAGACCCTTTCATTATCCCATCTCTTACCTGAACTTTCATGTTTGGAATCCACACTATTCCCATTGGATATTTTTTCACTATCTTCTTTAGATAAAACTTCCACATCCAGCAACATATTTACAAGCTCATTGACTGCCTCCTCCACTAATGAGCTTTTAAAATGTAGTATCTGTGCACCATTTACACAAAGATCCTAACAAAAAAAAGATAGCACCATGGTATGTTGTTTATCTAGCTCTTAAGAGCACAGAAGCAGTGATAGCAATGCTGTGGCTTAGCCTCCACGTGAGATTTTAGCCCCAGTGATGCTTAGCTACATCCTTCACTCCAGCACAGGCCAGGTGTTCTATAAAGGAATGTGTTAAGGACAAGGGCACCAAGTGGAGCAGTGTAGATGGACCAAAATTAGAGGCACTTATCCAGCAATAGAGAAAATACCTCCAAAAGCCACCAGCAGCCTTTCTTCCCATCACATAAATCAGATCCTTCATAGCACATACATTAGATCCAGCCACCCTTCTTTCTCTCCTTGTCTTTGCCAACAAACCATAGTCATCTCCTCATTAATTTCAAAAATTATTACCTACCCCTCTAACTATACTGTACATTTCTCAAGAACGGTTTTAATAAATATAAACTAACATGATTTGGGGCACGGTGATCAATTCAGTAGGAGATTAGGTAGACAGACGGTTACAGATCAATGGTACAGACAGAATCAGTGGTTTACCACCTAGTTGGAAAGTAAGCCCACGAAATAATAGACTGTCAGTTGGGCAGTGTGCAGCTCCATTCCAACCTCCAGCATTATACACTTATACAGCTTGAAACTAGGATTCAAATCCTTGCTCTGCATGATCCTGAAAATTCTTCTCAGTTTCAATTCCTGCATATGTATAATGGTGATGATGGCAGAACTCACCATAGTTTTTGCAAGTATTCCATAAAATAAATGCATGTAAAACATTAAAGAGCATAAAGTAAGCACACAAGAAGTGCTCATTATTATTACTGGTTGGAAAATCACAAACAATCATAGGGCCTAATTATTTGCAAAGGTTATTCATCTCATTTTATGTAAACTAACTCCTCAATTCTCTGAGAGAATGCTAATATTTTTTAAAGTGTGAATCTTAAGTCCTCTGACTCTACCTTGGAGAGAAACACACATGTGGTGTCCATATTCAGGGCCAGCTCTCACAGGGAATCCTCAATTAACTTTCCAGTAGCTCTTTCAGTCCTCTCACTAACACAGACACATGTTTGAAATCATAAAATTCCTTTATATTGAGGGTTCTAGAAGATGGAATTGATAGCCTCTCAAAGACTAGTATAGTTCTAGCAATGTTGTTTACATCTCTTAACTCTTTCTCTCTGTGAGAAGGCATAATCATAAAAATATAAACAGCATAGAAATTAACAAAGCAGAATATAAACACAATGAGAAAAAAGAAGTAATAAATAGACTCATTAAAATATCCCCTAAGACAAACAAAATAAATGAAAGATGCTTCCTCCACTTATCCTGCTTCATGTCAACTAACCTCCACGATGACACCCAAAAGCTAAAACTCACCAAAAGGGCCTGTCTTTGAATCCTGAGTGGTATCCTCCTTGAATAATCAGCTTGGAGCCCGACCATTTCCTCATTCCCATGATGCTTCAGCTTTGGCAAACCAAGAACCCACCAGACTTCACGTCTACTCCAGGTCTCTTCACCCTTACTCCCTGGTTCATGCCGTCTCCTAACATGATTTCACACTTTAACCTTTGTTTTGCTAATATTCTTTGCTCCATCACTCTCTCAACCTTCCACTGCCCCACCCAGGGGAAGCCCAACCCAAATAAACTGGGTGACCTACCCTCTCCATCGGCACACACAGGTCATGCTGATGCAGAAGCCTGGTACTGGGAATTCACGGTACCCAAACTCAACCTGGCCTCGAATGCTACTTAGGAATCATCTACATGACTGGAGCCACTTCCCCCTACCAAGCCCATAATAGCTGTGTCTTCAAATCCATGTCCTCAAATCATGACACTATCGTTCCTCATGATACTCAAAGAATGACCTTGATTTCTACAGCACAAAGCAAACTGAGGTCATGACAGGGGGACTCAAACAAGTCCCACCGCCCCCATGCAGAAGACAAATTGGCCACCATCACGAGCCCCTCTTCCTCCTGTTTCAGTGAATGCAATCATTCTCCTTTTATTCAAGGCTAACTCCACAACCTGAGTTCTGAATCACAGCTTCTCTGGCTACCTCAGAAACCAAGCCTACCTCTTTCTTCCTCTCTATTGATTTTCCACCTGAGCATATGAATACCCAATGTACTTCAACTCAACACCCTTCTCCAGCTACAACAACATGCTTCCACCTCAGGGCCTTTGCACATGCTATTCTCTCTGCCTGGAATGTCCTTCCCCTAAGAGTCACATGGCTTAGACTCTCACTTCCTCCCTTCAAATCTAATCACAGAAGTCATCACTGACCATGGACATGAAATCACAACTTGCTGTCAGGTAATCCTTTTCTTCATCATCCTTTTCGTTTCTCTCTATAATTGAATTATGAAAAATAAACAAATTCAAGATAAATGATTTATTGATACCTATATTGGTGATCAACAAAGCAAATTCAAATTGGGTTCCATGATTTTGCTGCTTAAACTAAAAGTAGTAAACAGTGTTTGTTGGAAGGTAGTGAAGTTGGTTCTATTGTATTGCTGGTGGCATTGTAACTTGGTAACATCCTTTTGAGAAGCAATTTGACTACCAATATCAAGAGCCATCCAATAAGGCCATACTCTCTGACACAATAATTTTATTTTGGAGGAGAGAATAATATTAAAGGGGAAAATACATTATACATGCATATATTCATTGCAGCTCTTGGCAAAATATCAAAACTTCAGAAGCCATCTAAAGGTTCAGCAATAAGAAACTGGTAAGTAAATTACAGTGTATCAACTCAGTAGAATATTCTGAAGGCACCATTAAAAGGCTGCCTATGAAAACTATGTAGCCGCATGAGGAACATTTTGTAAGGAAGTGTTAACTACGAGAAAAAAGCACCATTCAAAACCTGTTATATGTGGAGTAGAGATCACAACTTTATTAAAAAGCGTAAAATGCATTAATATTAGAATGGAGGTATGATTGATTAAAATGCTATTATTTTCCATTTTTAAAATATTCCAAAACTTTCTTTTACATTTAAAACAAATGGATTTTTAATAAAACAATCATCAGGAAAGGGGTAAGAGTAAAACCATGGAGGCAAGTGATTTCTCAGAGGAAGAGATAGTTTTTTAAATGATCACAAAGAACAAGAGGGTGGTTAGGTGTACCCACAGTTAGTGAGTGTGAGGAGGAGGGACTCGAAATTTCTAAAATGTAGACAGTACGTTTTGAGAACAGAATGACTTAATATAACCTGCCATATACGCAGAAAAGGGTGAACACGGCGGGCCTGAGACTGCTCTCCTTAGGAGGTCCTGCTCGGGAAGTGGTCCCTTGGCCAGCGTCTGGAAGCTTCGGCAGGGTACCCCCTGTTGCCCCTCTGATGAAGATAGTTTGCTGTGCCTAAACTGCTTGTGCAAACAATGTAGTTAATGCTGAACCCCCGCTTCCTTCTGGGAGTCTGGAATTCTGATCCATGCTAAGCAGAGTGAGTGACCAGACCCAGTAATAACCTTGGGCCCTGAGTCTCTAATAGGCTTCCCTGGACAGCAACACCACACAGAGGGGACAGTGAGCTCCGTGTGAGCCCTCACAGGAGGAAGAAAGCATGAGGAAGCCTGGACAGGGTCTCCCCAGACAATGCCAGTTTTTGTTCCTTATGATCCAGCTGCGTCTCTGAACTATGTCAGGGCAGTGCACCTACATGCTGAGTTCCGTGAGTCCTCCTAGTAGGCATGGTCTTGAGGACCCCAACACACCATACTAAAATCATGATTGAGGAGTCCTTATCCTCAGGATACCCACTGGGAATATTGTAAATGACGCTACCAGGATGTTCCTGAAGGGGCGCTTCATGGAGTGCTGCTCCCAGGAGCTTACTCCTGGCACAGGGAAGAAAACGTCCCATTTGCATGTGTTGAAGTAATGAGCCACAAAAAGTTAAATGGGGATCTTCTGAGGGCCTTTATCTTAATATGTTAATATGCAGTGGATCTATAAGTACAGTCTTTACACTAAGCAGTTTGCACTCACTCCCTGCCTCTCTCAGGATTCCCAGCAATGGCTCCAGAATTTGTGCTACAGAATACTAGTTTGGGAAATACCCCTCAACAGAAATGTTTAAAGAAGAAATTTTGTCTAGAAGCTGTTCAAAACAATGGCTGCACTAATTAACCCTAGCTTATGAGAAGCACTTATGCAAGATTGTCTATTCTTCATTAAAAAATGGAAAAATCAAAGTGTATTCTATGGCAATTTCTCTACTACTGATCTGAAATGATTCGCTCCTCACAGCTAAGTGACTGCTTAGATACGTTTCTCTTCACTGGCAAATTACTGTCAGTAGATTCCATGTTCGAATCGCATCTATCACAGAGCATTGCAACCAGAGAAACAAATCTAATTTAAACTTCAAAAAAAGTGACCTTTATAGGAAAATGAATCACCAAAAAACTTTAAGCAAAAAAAAAAAAAAATCTAGCTTCTAATAACCTTTGTCATTTGGAGAAACTCTTCACAGGTAAGCGGCCGCTCCTGGGGAAGCAGACAAAGAGGCGTGCGGCCCATTTCTTCTAGAATGGCGTCAATGCGGAACTCAATCAAATCATTGACCCTGTCAAGGAGCAGCTCCAGGTCCTCTGCAGGAAAAAACAAAAAGTAATTTTGTTTTTTAAAAGAATCCACACTTGATTAAAATCAGCTTTAAAGATTCGCAGTTACCTATGTCCCCCGGACTCCCACTGTTTCCCACTTGGTTGTCCCTAATAAAATATCCAAATTACTGACACTCTAATGCTGATATTCTGTAAGTAGAAAGTCTGCCTTGGTTGCCTGTTCTAATTTGATTATGACAATTCTTATTATGAAGTTTTTACACATTTTATAAATACCCCTGAGGCAATTTTAGCCAATTTCCTTTTGTTTTATTTCCTGGGGCCATTGTTCCTTCTCTGTAACCAGTCTCCCAGTTCCTGCCCACCTAACTCTCACTCATACTTGAAGACATCGCTCATGCGTATCTCCCCACAGAGGCCCCGGGGTGAATCTGTGGGCATTCAAGTGGTCCCTCCTCCTGTAAAACCACAGATGGAGCATCCTTCCATCTCCACGGATACCATGTTGTCTACCCATGTGTCTTATCTTCTTTAGAATTCATATGTTTTATCCTTACATCAGCATTTAACCCAGTGCCTATTCCACAAGAAGTATTCAACAAATTTTACTGAAGTAAAAGTTCTCTAATTTTTCTTTCACTGTAAATATCATAGGTGACATTTTTTTTTAGTTGCGCTGAAGTAATACTGAATGTTAAGTTCAACGGATGCAAAGGCCAACTCAGAAGCAAACTAACAACAGCACATCAAAAGTGGGAATGATTCCTAATGGACAGCCATCTAAGGGTAATCCATTTTTCAACAGATGCCATACAGTAAAATTCCTCTTTTTCTAATACACCTTTCTCCTGGGAAACAAAACTGAAATTGAATACAGAAAAGTCAACGTCACATACCAATGATGTATCAGAGATGTAAACACTTCCTTAAATACCTTTATTTCCTAAAGAGAGAAACACTTAATGTAGATGACAGGGTGACGGATGCAGCAAACCACCACCATGGGACATGTACACCTATGTAACAAGCCCGCACGATCTGCACAGGTACCCGAGAACTTAAAGTATAATGAATAAAATTAACTGACTGCCTCTTCATCTTTAAGGACATTTGTGTTAAGCTGAAAAAAGTAGCCTCCAAGGAGGTCCACATCCTAATCTCCTGTGGATGATATCTTTTATGGCAAAAGAGATTGTGATGTGATCAACTTAAGGATGATGTAATGTAGAGAGTGTCCCAGATTATCCATACTCTCATAAATGCATGATGCAAATGACCACCGATAAGTAGAAGGATTGGCTCACTAATCCAATAAAAATCCAATTGCTCTCGAGACTTTACATAGTTTTCTCTCAAAGAAATTTAATCTTTCTTCTATTTTAGTTCCTTAAATTACAAAAAGAAAAACATAATAGAAAACAAAACAATAAGTTTCTCTAGAAACTAGTTCCTTGTCTCCAGCTAACATTCTAATAGACATCCAAATTGTTAATACTCTAATACTAACATCTAAAGGAAGGATATTACTAAAGTCTACCTTGGTAGACTGTTCTAATTTGATTACGATAACTCTCTTTTTTAAATTGCATTTTAGGTTTTGGGGTACATGAAGAACATGCAAGATTGTTGCATAGGTACACACATGTCAGTGTGATTTGCTGCCTTCCTCCCCAACACATATATCTGGCATTTTTCCCCATGCTCTCTCCCCCCAACTCCCCACCCCCGGATAACTCTTATTATGAAGTTTTTATACATTTCATAAGTGCCTCCTTAGGAAATTTTAGCCAATTTCCTCTTGTTTTATTTTCTGGGGAGGTATATTTAGAAGAAATATTAATTTAGAGCAAGAAAATTGGGATCTAAACTCATTGTTATTTCTTATATCTATGTAACGTTAAAAGCCATTTAGCATCTCTGACTTGATATTCATTCATAGTCAAAAACTCCAATATCATTTGTTTTTTGTTTGTTTGTTTGTTTTGTTTTGTTTTTTTGAGACGGAGTTTCGCTCTTGTTACCCAGGCTGGAGTGCAATGGCGCGATCTCGGCTCACCGCAACCTCCGCCTCCTGGGTTCAGGCAATTCTCCTGCCTCAGCCTCCTAAGTAGCTGGGATTACAGGCACGTGCTACCATGCCCAGCTAATTTTTTGTATTTTTAATAGAAACGGGGTTTCACCATGTTGACCAGGATGGTCTCGATCTCTCGACCTCGTGATCCACCCGCCTCGGCCTCCCAAAGTGCTGGGATTACAAGCTTGAGCCACCGCGCCCGGCCAATATCATTTGTTTTTGAGTCCAGCTCCCAAACTACAAAGCATAACAAAGGTGGGGTATGGGCTCAACCAGAATTTCTCACTCTACTCCCTTCCAACCCAGTACTTCTCAAATATTCCTAAATATAAAGCACCTGGCTATTTAAATAACTGGACCTTCTGAACCCTAAGTTTTTTTGAAAAGTACAGTGAAAACCTCCTGATAAGACAAAATCTCTTGACAAAAGATTATAAATAGACTAGGTACTCCGTCAGCAGCCATAAATACCTGACCAAGACAGAGACCTTAGGGGTGGGTAAGGGAGAGAGAGAGGATAAAAGGAGGCCTCACGAGGGGTATCTAAAAGGGAGGCCCAGGAACAGGTATCCAGAAATAAGGTAATAGGCTTGAGCGGTAGGAATGGGGTTATACTGATAAAGAAATGAAGAGAGACTCAGTATATAATATTACTCCAATTGTGAATCTGCAAGTATATGGGTGCCTACTACACACCCAACTGCGAATAACACAAAAGAATTATATTAATTAAACAACTTGGATTTAATTATTTCACATTGTATTCATACATCATAACATCATTTTGTACCGCTGTAAATTTTTCCCCACGCGACTCCCTCTTCACAGAACCCACAAATCTATACAATTATGAATTGTCAATTTACTATAAAAAAGAAGAAAAATTAAACAGCCTGATGTTCAGGCCCTTTGCAGTCTGCCTGGGGAGAAGGATGAAACTGTACTAAACCGTTAGATGACAATCGAAATACAAAGTCTCTGGTCCCAAATGTAAATCCAACAGGAGGACACGGGAGGAAGACATCACAGGAGGTAGAGTAATCAGAGTAGGCTTCTGGGAGCAAGACTTACTCTGGGCTATAAGAGTGGGGGGGGACTGGGGCCAGTGCTGTGGCTCACACCTGTAATCCCAGCTCTTAGGGAGGCAGAGGAGGGAGGATAGCTTTACCCCAGGAGTTTGAGACCTGCCTGGGCAATATAGCGAGACTATGCTCTCCACAAAAAGGAAAAAAATGAAAAGACAAAAGAAAAAAAAAAGAGTAGGGAGGATTGAGCCATGCAGAGGAGAAGGTGGAAGACACTGGCTAGGAGAAGAGAATAGCCATGTCTAAGTCCTTCTGGAAAAACAAAACCCCTCCATTACCATGTTCCAAACTGTGCTACACTGTCTGCCACAGAAGAGCTGTAAGGTGTTAATGTGTCCTCCTGGAAGGCAGCCAAGGAATTCTGGGAAACGCCACAGGCAAAAGCCCACTTTTGGACACCCACTGGACGCTGGCCTGTTAAAGGCTCTGAAAAGTCCTCCAGCAAAGACACCTGTCCAACTGCTCCTCTCGGATTTCCCAGACATATTTGAGCCCCTCTTTGCAACATATTTGTACACATTGCAGAAAACTGCATTTTATGGAATAGACTACCTTATATATATTTGAGAGTATTATATCTCTTTTATTCTCTCTCTTCCACTTTTTTTTATTGTTCTTTAGATTCTGGGGTACATGTGCAGATCATGCAAGATTTTTGCATAGGTACATTCATGGCAATGTGGTTTGCTGCCTCCATCCCCCTATACCTGACATTTCTCCCCACGTTATTCCTCCTCCACCCTTCCTCCCACTATCCCTCCCATAGCCCCTCCCAACAGACCCCAGTGTGGTGTGATGCTCCCCTCTTTGTGCACTGTTCAACACCCGCCTATGAGTGAGAACATGTGGTGTTTGATTTTCTTTTTCTGTTTACATTAGCAAAGACCTGGAACCAACCTAAATGTCCATCGATGATAGACTGGACAGGGAAAATGTGGCACGTATACACCAAGGAATACTATGCAGCCATCAAAAATGATGACTTCATGTCCTTTGCAGGGACATGGATGAATTGAAAACCATCATTCTCAGCAAACTGACACAAGAACAGAAAACCAAACACCGCATGTTCTCACTCATCGGTGGGTGTTGAACAATGAGAACACATGGACACAGGGAGGGGAACATCACACACTGGGGTCTGTTTTGGAGGACTAAGGGAGGGACAGCAGGAGATAGGGAGTTGAGGAGGGATAACATGGGGAGAAATCCCAGATATAAGTGATGGGGATGGAGGCAGCAAACCACGTTGCCATGTATATACCTATGCAACAATCCTGCATGTCTGTACACGTACCCCGGAACCTAAAGCGCAATTTTATATATATACATATAAATATATAAATTTTTTAAAAAGAATTCAGAATAGTAATTATTTAGGCAGACTTACTGATCTTTGCAAAAGTGTTTTCTAAATACGCCTGAATATTCAGAGACGTCCAGGTCAGTGCAGCCAAGCCAGGTTGGAGAGCTTCATCCACTTTGGCCAAGTGAGGGACCATCAGTTGCTCAATGGCAGGAGGCATTTTTGACTTCACTCTCTGATATTCAGCTAGCATCATCTGCAATGAAATTGACGTTAAGTAATCAATTAACATCTCACTTCTAATGTCTATTTGTATCTCATGTTTTATACAAAATGACTACTTTTACTTAGGGTCAAACAATAAAAAGAAAAGAAGACAAGGACACTACATCATTACAAATCCAAAATCATTAGAAATCCAAAAAAAAAACAACTGAAGATGAACAAGAATTTAAGACTGCCTCACCTCCTATGCAGCCTAAAAAGGGAAAAACCCTAAGGTCAAGTAATTTTTCTAAACCATGCAGAGACATGGTAATGGCACCTTCGCCTGAGCATCACCAGGCTCGTTTGTCCTGCTTTATACGCTGGTACAACATGCGTGCCGCTCCTCTGGGCACGTCTTGCAGACCACACTCATCACCCAAAATATCTGCGTCACCAGAGATCTACCTCAGCCCTTTGCCAAAATTATGGGCTGAATCTTGTTGCCAAGACCCAAAGCACACAGGGAACCACTAGTGATTTCAACTAGTGTCATGGCTTTGAATTTCATCCATATGCCAGAAACAAACACATTTACATGCAGCCCAGATCTCACTCCCAAAAGTCTAGATTCATGAATAGCAGCAGCCTCCCAAAGTTTCCACTTCAATACTTAACTTAATAAGTCCAAACTGGGACTTATTAAGTTTATTAATTCTCTAACTCATTCCAGTGCATTCTCTAACTCAGCTGATAGTGACTTTGTCCTTCCAGTTCACAGGCCAAAACCCAGAGTCATCCTTTATTTCTCTTTCTCTCTCTCTCTCTCTCTCTCTCTCTCTCTCTCTCTCTCACACACACACACACACACACATGTAATTCACTAGGATATCTTGTTTGCTGTCTACTCAAAAAAGACTCAAAAAGTCTATATCTGACTTGCTTTCCACATAAACAGTTACTGCCATTGTTGGCTCCCACCTAAATTATTGGGATGGTCTACCATTGTCTCCCTGCTTCAACTCAACTCGCCCTCCCAATAAGTCTAGGTACAGTTTAACTGCAAAAATGATCCTTTCAAAATGAGAATTCAGATCATGTCACTCCTCTGCTTACATGGTTACACAGCCTGTATTTAATTCAGGGCTACAAACCTTTATACGAAGGACTCAGATAGGTGCTTGGTCTAGGAAGATCTACCCAATTTTGTCCTATGACTTCTCTGCTCTCATCTCCAACCACTCTTTCCCTCTCTTACCTGCACTTGCCTGACTGTCTTTCTTCCTGGTCCTGAGTCTCAGGGTCTTTGCACCCCCTTCAATTAATTACTCAAATGCCACTTTCTCAATTATACCCGTCCTCACTACCCTTTTAAGATTGTAAGCCACCACCAAAACCACTCACACATTTTATCCCCCCATTTTTCCATAATGACTATCATTTTATTACAATAGACTATATTAATTTACATATTTACAATGTTCATTTTCTGTCCTACCCAATTAGACTACACGTTCTGTGAGGACAAGAATTTTGTCTGCTTTGTTCTGTGAGCCTGAACCAGCACCTGGCACGTAGGAGATAATAAATTGATATCTATCTAATTAATCAATGAGTTGTTACCAAAAGGATAATTTTTCATCTGAAATGGGGATTCTTGTCTTTTATTGAAATACACATAATGTTGAACTATGTCAGTATTATTTACACAATGTCAAACTGTGTCAGTATTTTGTTCATATGTAACCATGTCAATATTAATAATCATTAATTATAAGAAAATAACTTAAATATGCCTCATAAATACAGTTGGTATGAAGACCATATATGTGCATGTTGGTATTACCCTGATAATAGATTAACGTTTTCCAAACTGTTTTGCCTGGACTACTAAGCCAAAGAGATTCTATGAGAAAAATGGTCCTTTGATAGATAAATTTTGAAAATGCTGCATACAATATCTCCCTTCTTGGATAGTCAAAGCTAATACTAGAGATTCTTAGAAGCCTGTTTAAGGAGGTAAGAAGCCTTGCAAGGCTTTGAAAATTTTGTTAAACCCAATATTTCTCAAATGAACCTCGTAATCCTTTCCTCATATAATGTTTTTCCACAATTTCTATAATACTCTTTCAATGTCCATAAAAGCCACTTCGGAAAAGTCCAGATTTTCTGGTTCTATCAGCAGCTACTTATACGCTTTCTGAAGTTCGTATCCACTGCTTGCTTTTTTCAATGTCCACCAGTTATTCTATCTGGAAACAGCCTTAGAATCAGCTTCTAGCAGGGCATTCTACTTCCCACCTTTCATCCCAGAAGGTATTACTCAACCCCTTTAACAAACGAGAAACCCAGGCTTAGAAGGCAAAGCCACTTACCCAAAGATAATTATTTGAATCCAGATTAAATTGGCTTCAGAACCTATATTTGTATCTATTAGCCTGTACTTGGTCTTCTATTTCTAGTTCAACGGTTTTCCAAGGAACAGATGAACAAAACAAATTCCCAGCTACTTGGGCATCTCTGCAGAAGCCTTAAAGTTCTGTCAAATATTCAGCATAATAAGTGTAACAGTTTAGATGATGATGTTTTTAAAACATTCTTTGATCTTCCTCCCTTCATGGGTTGGGGACCATATCCCCCTTTTTTTGAATTTGGGTAAGTTTACAGTCCAACAAAGTACAACAGAGATGATGCCATCAGACACCTGAGGCTATCATAAAGTCCATGCAGCTGTAGTGCTTGCTCTTGAAATCCTGAGTTGCTATATAAGACATTCTAGTAGCCAGAGGCCTCCATACTGGAAGGCCATGTATAGGTATGCCTGTTCATAGTCCCACCTGAGAGTACCTTCCAGCCTTCCTCACAAAAGAAACAGACACGAGATGAGGCCTTCCAGGACCTTCCAGGTCGAACATCTGCCAGCTGAATACCACTAAACAACTTCTGTCAATGACACATGGAACAGAAGAATCACCTAGACAAGCCCCACTCACGTTCTTTACCCATAAAGTCATGATATAATGATATGGTTATTTTAAACCCTACAACGTGCTTACAAGTGTTTGTTGCCTGCAACAGACAACTGGAACAACAACTCTGCAAATAAAATTAAATTATCAGTCATTTAATAATCTTATAATTATGGTTTCTTAGTAAAAATGTGATTTTCTTTATGAACATGTAAATTGACTAAGTGAGTTTCCTAATGTGAAAGAGTCTAAAAGGGAATCCCAATATGTTGACTGATCTTTTAGAGTCTACGTTTGAGGAATGTCTGTCCATTGCCAACGTAACTTTTTAATATGACATGTAGTAGTGGAAGACAGTGGACCACAAGTCTGGGTTCTGGTATTCTCTTTCTAGTTCAACTGTCTTCCAAGGAATAGGTGAAGGAGAGAAACTCTCTGCTACTTTGATGTATCTGCAGAAGCCTGAAAGCTCTGTCAAATATTCAAAACAATAACTCTAACACTAGATGATTCCCCTAAACACTTTATTTGATCACCTAAACCTGCCAATATGTCTGCCTAACCAATAGGTCCTACTCACGTTGAGTAGGACTACTTCTGCCACTTTCTAGCTATGAAACCTTTGTTAAATCATTTATTGGGAGGTGCCAAGATGGCCAAATAAGAGGTCACTCCAGAAAGCAGCTCCCAGATGCAGAAGCCGAGTGGTCTCCACAATTCCAAATTAGGTACCAGGTTCATTTTGTGGGTCTGGTTGGACAGTGGATATAAACCAAATAGGGCAAGTTGAGGCAAGGCAAGGCACTGTGCCACCCAGTTGCAGGTGGTGCATGCAACTGACTGGAGGACTGGGGGATCTCCCCTCTGGGACTTCAGTTTGGATACAGTGCTCCACTCAAGCCCTCCACAACCCACAGAGCAGGAGCTCTTCACCGGGCTGAAAAGCCTCAGTGAGCTGCCTGTACAGGGCAGAATAGCAACTTCGGCTGGTGCCAGGGCTGTCAACGTAGATCTAGGTGGAAGCACTGGCTGACATCAAGGAAGCCAAAAAGCCGGTGGAACAGAGTTACCCACCCCCCAGAAAGAAGGGGAACTGAACACAGGGAAACATACCATACAGCAGGACAGGTCTCCCCCGACAAAGCCTAGCAGGCTAACAAACTCTCACTTCAGAGTTTCACACCCAGAACATCAGTTAGAGAGTTAGAGAGTGACCAGGAATGAACGAGAGCTCGGCAGGGAGGAACGGCAGCCGCCATTGCAGAACCTGGCCTAATTTTCCTGAGCAAATATAAGACGCAGGAAAAATATGCAGCAGCTCCATTGAATCCGTGGCAGTCTAGCAGTGCCTCTGCAGGCAGACAAAGAAAAGGCTACCTCCCCGAGCAGCTACCTGAGATCAAACCTATATAAATTCAAAAAGATGGGAAGAAATCAGTACAGCAAGGATGAAAACATCAAAAACCAGAATGCTTCTCCCCCACCACAAGATCACAACTCCTCACCAGCAAAGGAACACAGCAGAATGGAGAATGAATTTGATGAATTGACAGAAGCAGGCTTCAGAAGGTAATAACAAACTTCTCTGAGTTAAAGGAACATATTCCAACCCAATGCAAAGAAACCAAAAACCTTGGAAAAAGGTTAGACAAAATGCTAACTAGAATAACCAGCTTAGAGAAGAACATAAATGAATTAATGGAGCTGAAAAACATAGCACAAGAACTTCATGAAGCATACACAAGTTTCAATAGCTGAACAGATCAAACAGAAGAAGGGATATCAGAGATTGAAGATCAACTCAATGAAATAAAATGAGAAGGCAAGCAAAGAGAAAAAAAGAGTGAAAAGAAATGAAGAAAGCCTCCAAGATATATGAGATTATGTGAAAATACCTAATCTACACTTGATCAGTGTACCAGAAGAAGACGGAGATAATGAATCCAAGCTGGAAAACACTCTTCAGGATATTATCCAGGAGAACTTCCCCAACCTAGCAAGGCAGGCCAACATTCAAATACAGGAAATACAGAGAACACCGCAATGATACTCCTCCAGAAAAGCAACCACAATGCACATAATTGTCAGATTCACTGGGGTTGAAATGAAGGAAAAAATCCTAAGGGCAGCCAGAAAGAAAGGTCAGGTCACCCACTGAGGGAAGTCCATCAGACTCACAAGAGGATCTCTCAGCAGAAACCCTACAAGCCAGAAGAGAATGGGGGCCAATATTCAACATCCTTATAGAAAAGAACTTTCAACCCAGAATTTCATATCCAGCCAAACTAAGCTTCACAAGTGAAGGAGAAATAAAATCCTTTATGGACCAGCAACTCCTGATAGATTTCATCAAGACCAGATCTGCCCTACAAGAGCTCCTGAAGGAAGCACTTAACACAGAAAGGAAAAACCAGTTCCAGCCACTGCAAAAAAGAACCAAATGGTAAAGACCAACGATGCAATGAGGAAATAACACCAATCAAAGGGCAAAACAACCAACCAGTAACAAAATGGCAGGATCAAATTAACCCATAACAATATTAACAATAAATGTAAATGGAATAAATGCCCCAATCTAAAGACACAGACTGGCAAATTGGATAAAAAAAAAAAAAAAAAAAAAAAAAAAAAAAAAAAAAACAAGAACAATCAGTGTGCTGTATTCAGGAGACCCATCTCACATGCAAAGACACACATAGACTCAAAATAAAGGGATGGAAGAATATTTACCAAGCAAATGGAGAGCAATAAAAAAGCAAGGGTGGCAATCCTACTCTCTGATAAAATGGACTTTAAACCAACAAAAATCAAAAGAAACAAAGAAGGGCATTATTACATAATGGTGAAAGGATCAATAAAACAAGAAGAGCTAACTATTCTAAACATATATGTGCCCAATACAGGAGCACCCAGATACATAAAGCAAGTCTTTAATGACCTACAAAGAGACTTAGACTCCCACACAATAATAGTGGGAGACTTTAACACTCCACTGTCAATATTAGACAGATCAATGAGACAGAAAATCAACAAGGAAATCTAGGACTTGAATGCAGATTTGGACCAAGTGAACTTAATAGACATTTACAGAACTCTAAACCCCAAATCCACAGAATACACATTCTTCTCAGCACCACATCACACTTACTCTAAAATCGACCACATAATTGGAAGTAAATCACTCCTCAGCAAATGCAAAAGAACAGAAATCATAACAAACAGTCTCTCAGACCAACGTGCAATCAAATAAGACCTCAGAATTAAGAAACTAATTCAGAACTGCACAACTATATGGAAACTGAACAACCGGCTCTTGAACACTGACTAGATAAAACAATGAAATGAAGGCAGAAATAAAGATGTTCTTCAAAACCAAGAATGAGACCCAACGTTCTTTTGGTACATATTTAAAGCACTGTCTAGAGGGAAATTCAAAGCAATAAATGCTCATGTAAGGAGCAAGGCAAGATCTAAAATCGACACCCTATCACCAAAATTGAAAGACTTAGAGGAGCAAGGTCAAAGAAACTCAAAAGCTAGCAGAAGGCAAGAAATAACTAAGATCAGAGCAGAACTGAAGGAGATAGAGACACAAAAAAAATCCTTCAAAAAAATCAACAAATCCAGGAGCCAGCTCTTTGAAAAGATCAACAAAATGGATAGACTGCTAGCCAGACTAATAAAAAAGAGAGAGAGAGAGACAGAGAGAGAGAGAGAGAAGAATCAAATAGATGCAATAAAAAATGATAAAAGGGACATCACCATCGATTCCACATAAATACAAACTTCCATCAAAGATGACTACAAACAACTCTATGCACATAAACTAGTAAACCTGGAAGAAATGGACAAATTCCTGGACACTTGCACTCTCCCAAGACTAAACCAAGAAGAAGTTGAAATCCTAAATAGACCAATAACAAGGGCTGAAGTTGAGGCAGCAATTAATAGCCTACCAATCAAAAAAAGTCCAGGTCCAGACAGGTTAACAGCTGAATTCTACCTGATGTACAAAAAGGAGCTGGTACCATACCTTCTGAAACTATTCCAAACAATACAAAAAGAGGGAATCCTCCTCAAATCATTTTATGAGACCAACATCATCCTGATATGAAAACCGGGAAAAGACTCAACTATAAAAGAAAATTACAGGTCAATATACATGATGAACATAGATGCAAAACTCTTCAATAAAATACTGGCAAACCAAAGGAAACAGTAAATCAAAAAGCTTATTCATCATAATCAACTAGGCTTCATCCTGGGGATGCAAGGCTGGTTCAACATATGCAAGTCTATAAACATAATTTATCACATAAACAGAACCAAAGAGAAAAACCACATGATTATCTCAATAGATGCAGAGAAGGCCTTTGACAAAATTCAACAGCCCTTTATGCTAAAAACTCTCAATAAACTAGGTATGGATGGAACGTATCTCAAAATAATCAAAACTGTTTATGACAAACCCACAGCCAATATCATACTGAATGGGCAAAAACTGGAAGCATTCCCTTTGAAATCTCGCACTAGACAAGGATGCCCTCTCTTACCACTCCTATTCAATATAGTATTGGAAGTTCTAGACAGAGCAATTGGCAAGAAAAAGAAATAAAGGGTATTCAATTAGGAAAACAGGGAGTAAAATTGTCTCTATTTGTAGATGACATTATTGTATACTTAGAAGACCCCATCGTCTCAGCCCAAAATCTCGTGAAACTGATAAGCAACCTCAGCAAAGTCTCAGAATACCAAATCAATGTGCAGAAATCACAAGCATTCCTATACACCAATAACAGACAAACAGAGAGCCAAATCAAAAGAACTCCCATTCACAATTGCAGCAAAGAGAATAAAATACCTAGGAATACAACTAACAAAGGATGTAAAGGACCTCTTCAAGGAGAACTACAAACCACTGCTCAAGGAAATAAGAGAGGACACAAACAGATGGAAAAACATTCCATGCTCATGGTTGGGAAGAATCAGTATCAATAAAATGGCCATACTGCCCAAAGTAATTTATAGATTCAAAGCTATCCCCATCAAGCTACCAATGATCTTCTACACAGAACTGGAAGAAACCACTTCAAACTTCATATAGAACCAAAAGAGAGCCCACATAGCAAAAACAATCCTAAGCAAAAAGAACAAAGCTGGAGGCACCATGCTGCCTGACTTCAAACTATACTACTAGGCCACAGCAATCAAAACAGCATGTTAATGGTACCAAAACAGAGATATAGACCAATGGAACTGAACAGAGGCCTCAGAAGCAACACCACACATCTACAATCAATCACCTGATCTTTGACAAACCTCACAAAAACAAGCAATGGCAAAAGGATTCCCTGTTCAATAAATGGTGTTGGGAAAACTGTCTAGCCATGTGCAGAAAGCAGAAACTGGACCCCTTTCTGACACCTTACACTAAAATTAACTCCAGATGGATTAAACATCTAAACATAATATAACACCATAAAAACCCTAGAAGAAAACCTAGGCAAAACCATTCAGGACACAGGCATAGGCAAGGACTTCATGACCAAAACACCAAAAGCACTGACAACAAAAGCCAAAATAGACAAATAGGATCTAATTAAACTCCAGAGCTTCTGTACAGCCAAAGAAACAATCATTAGAGTGAACCAGCAACCAACAGAATGGGGAAAAAAATTTGCAATCTACCCATCTGGCAAAGGGCTAATATCTGGAATCTACAAAGACCTAAAATAGATTTACAGGAAAAAAAAAAAAAAACCATTCAAAAGTGGGTGAAGGATATGAACAGAAACTTTTCAAAAGAAGACATATATGAGGCCAACAAACATATGAAAAAATGCTCATCATCACTGGGCATTAGAGAAATGCAAATCAAAACTACATTGAGATACCATCTCACGCCAGTCAGAATGGCAATCATTAAAAAATCTGGAGACAACAGATGCTGGAGAGGATGTGGAGAAAAAGGAACACTTTTACACTGTTGATGAGAGCATAAATTAGTGCACCCATTGTGGAAGACAGTGTGACGATTCCTCAAGGACCTAGAAATAGAAATACCATTTGACCTAGCAATCCCATTACTGGGTATACACCCAAAGAATTATAAATTGTTCTATTATAAAGACACATGCACACGTATGTTCATTGTGGCACTGTTTACAATAGCAAAGTCTTGTAACCAACCCAAACGTCCAACAACAATAGACTGGATAAAGAAAATGTGGCACATATACACCATGGAATACTATGCAGCCATCAGAAACGATGAGTTCCGTGTCCTTCATAGGGACATGGATGAATCTGGAAACCATCATGCTCAGCGAACTGACACAAGAACAGAAAACCAAACACCACATGTTCTCACTCATAGGTGGATGTTGAACAATGAGAACATACATAGATGCAGGGAGCGGTGCATCACACACTGTGGTCAGGTTGGGGGGCTAGGGGAGGGACAGTGGCAAGTGGACAGGGTGGGGAAGGATAACGTGGGGCGAAATACCAGATATAGGTGACGGGGGGATGAAGGTGGTAAATCACCTTTGCCATGTATATACCTATGCAACAATCCTGCATGATCTGCACATATACCCCAGAACCTAAAACACAATAAAAAATAAAAATTATAAAATAAAAATAAATCATTTATCTTCTCTCAGCCACAGTTTTGTCATCTATAAAACAAAATAATAGTATTCTGTCCTAATTACCTAATATGGTGGTAGAAAAGAGCAAATAAAATCATGAGCATGAAGATGGCTTTAAATGTAAAGTGCAATGCAAGTGCATGGACGTAGTATTGTCATGTGATGTTAACCACTATGAAATTTTAACAATGGCTTCCATGTTGTCAGCTCCCATGGCTGCATCTCCAACCTCACCTTTTTCGCCCCCTGGGCAGCAGCATTTGTCACTGGTGACCAGTCCCTCTCTCAGTCCCTTTTCTTACCCTTGGCCCTTTGGACTCCTTTCTTTTTATTTCTTTCTTTTTTTAAATGACTCTCTGTCACCCAGGCTGGAGTGCAAGGGCACAATCTCGGCTCACTGCAACCTCTGCCTTCCCAGTAGCTAGGACTACAGCAAGGTGCCACCATGCCCAGCTAATTTTTATATTTTCAGTAGAGACAGGGTTTCACCATGCTAGCCAGGCTGGTCTCGAACTCCTGACGTCAGGTGATTTGCCCACCCCAGCCTCCCAAAATGGTGGGATTACAGGCATGAGCCACCGTGCCCAGCCATCCTTGGCTTTCTTGACACTTGGTCTCTTCCCAGCTCAAAAGTCAATCCTTTGTTATATTTGCACATCTGTCCTCTTCTATCAGACCTGTTAATATTGGAACAACCCAATGCTTGGTCCAGTGTCCCTCCATTATTCTCTGTGTGTATTCTCTCCCCTAAGAGATCTCATCTAGGACAATGACATTAAATAGCAACTATATTCTGATGACTCTCCAAAGCATGTTCCAACTTTGGCTTCTCCGCTGAACTCCAGACTTACATATCCAACTGCATGGACAACATTGCCACTTGGCTGTCTGAAAACGATCTTGTACTTAAATGGGAACTACTGATTCTCTCCTGCTGACTAAAATAAACTAATTCCAGTTTTTGCCATCTCCATAAATTGAATTTACAGTCAGGGCCCCTGCATATTATTGTGCAAATTGTAAAAAATGCAACCTACACAGCACCCCATGGTAGCCCTACTTTAATTCATTGAATTGCACACACCAAAAGCACAAGAATTATTCCTGAGTTCTCTCATAACCTGCCTGTTGACATAACTCTGAATTCTCGAACAAGTCTGCTGCCATCCTACTTCAAGCTATCATCTTCATCCTAGGCCACTGCAACACCACAAACTGGCTTCCCACGGATACCCTTGTCCCTCTTAACATCCATTGTCCACCCAGCAGTAAGAATAACTTTTATTATAAAAGAGATCATGCCTTTTTTGGTGGCCCAAAATCCTCCAGTGGTTTCCTGGTACACTCAAAATAAAACCCAAACTTCTTATCTGGGCCTGCAAGACCTGTCACAGCCTGGCCCCAGCCAACTCTGCAGCCACATCCCATGGCACTGTTCCCTCAGTCACTCTATTCATCCTGGCCACTTTCTGCCCCTTGAATATGACACATCACCATATTTTTTGACAACACATTCTAGAGCTAGCCAAGAATAGGGGGAAAAAATGAAAGTACCATACCTTCATGTTACTGAAGTTCCTTTTGTATCTGTCTCGTTTCTGGAAGAGGGAAGCTGCCAATGGTGAGACTTCCAGACCCATCTGGGACATGCACTCTGTTTCTCTAAATAAGATTAATATCTGAGGATCAAAGTTTACAAACAATTCCCCTGTGCCTGGAGCCTTCACCAATAATGAAGCCTCGAGACCTACATGAATTTCTTCAATCTGTGGGAAGAAACCAACATTACTGCTTTTAGAAAGTCTAATGCATACAGAGTATCTAGTTCAGCTGTCGCTGGGAATAAGGATCGTTAAGTGTTCTTCAATGGATTTGAGCTTCCTAAACTAAGGACAATAAGATCACTGACTCTTCTCCTAAATCCAGTCTCATAAAACAGCCTTCAAGTTCTTGGAGTTGATGTTGGGCAGTCAATTCAATCAAATCTTTCGGTCAGGCAGGGCACAGTGGCTCAGACCTATAATCCCAGCACTTTGGGAGGCCAAGGCAAGCAGATAACTGGAGGTCAGGAGTTCGACCAGCCTGACCAACACGGAGAACCCCATTTCTACTAAAAATACAAAATTGGCAGGGCGTGGTGGTACATGCCTGTAATCCTAGCTACTCGGGAGGCTGAGGCAGAAGAATCACTTGAACCCAGGAGGCGGAGATTGCAGTGAGCCAATATCATGCCATTGCACTCCAGCTTGGGCAACAAGAGCGAAACTCCATCTCAAAAAAAAACACCTTTTGGTCATGACTCTCACACTAATAAATAAGTAGACACTGTAACAGTGGTGATCTCAAAAGCCATTTAGCTACCTGATACCTTCATGCCTATTCTATTATTCTTCCCAAATAAAAGTTTCATAAAACCTCCTAAACTCAGTTTTTAGTTATCTAGAAAAACAAACACAGCTATGGAGCCATCATATCCTGCCAACCTACAAAGAAATACACATATTAGTAGGATATGCTATGATTAACCAGTTGTACAACCAAAGAAAATTTAAGACTTTGTTTAACAGATGTATTGGTGTTTAATGACACATTTAGAATCTGACTGATTTTGTTTTTTAGATGGAGTCTTGCTCTATCACCAGGCTGCAGTGCAGAGGCACAATCAGCTCACTGCAACCTCCACCTCCTGGGTTCAAGCAATTCTTCCTCCTCAGCCTCCCAAGTAGCTGGGACTACAGGTGCATGCCACCATACCCGACTAATTTGTGTATTTTTAGTAGAGATGGGGTTTCACCATGTTGGCCAGGATGGTCTCAATCTCTTGACTTCATGATCCACCCACCTCGGCCTCCCAAAGTGCCGGGATTACAGGCATAAGTCACTACACCTGGCTGGATCTGACTAAATTTTAAAAAGGAAGCTATCCTAATAGCTTGGGCATAGGAACCAATAAACAAGATCTTCTCACCTTGGAGTTCATAAATTACACTTTTCTAACTTACACTTTCGAGTTTATAAATTAAATAAATATGGGATTTTGTTACCTGGCTTGTGTTTCTTTTTTTTCAAATTTAATAATTACTTTTCTCTGTGGACATATTACACTCTTTGATTGCTTAGATTCAACCCAACTACCTTACAAAATACCTGCAAATCCAGCTTTCTACAGAAATAACACTGTCAAATGCTAAGGAGGGGTTCCCATGATTCCAACAATGGGAAGAGTATAAATTTAGGGACTCACCTGCCGAAGCCACGCCCTGTGGAAGAGGACCTCAAATTCCAGGAGGACTTTGGCCATCCTGTTGTAACTGCGAATTATAGGTTTGGCTTCTGCCGTGCTCAGCACAGTTGGGTGCTGCTGGAAAAGCTGCATGGGCTGCTGGATCCTGTGGAAGAGCTGGCGGGCCCATAGGATCTTCCCAGCGATGGGAGGCTGGTTTCGAGCCAGAGGAGGATCGTATTTCTGCTTTGTATACAGCTTTGAAATCGTATCAATGTCAGCGCCATAGTTCTCAAGGATAAGTCGATATTTATCATCAATACCAAGATTAGGTATATTCAATCTGATTTTTAAAAAATATTTAAAAGCTTCAATTAATGGAATAAAGTAAAATAAATAAAATACACAATAAAAATATCTTGTAATCTCATTAATTTTTATTTTAAAACAAATGCTAATGAAAAAGAATGAGATATTTGTGTGGAATATTAAAAGAATAAAAATAAAACTCATCCATAAAATGTAGGCAAAACTATTTACTTGGAAAGACTTTTTTCAAATTGCCTATACATTAGGAAATATTACTATAAGCAGTTACAAGGTACTTCAAAGCTAAGAGTATTCTCTATTTCCAGAAATAAAATAAATCCTAAATCCTTAAGAGGATTAATCCTCTGAAAAACTTAAAAACTACTACCTCAAATTGTCAAGAGAGGTTTTTCTTTCTTTTAGAATAAGAAATAATAATAATAGTAATAAAAACAATAAAAGCTAAACTATCCCAATTTTAGGTAATAGAAAATTTCTTGAAACTTTTACCTTTCAAATTTCTTCAACATTCGTAGAGCTTGATTTGTGTTTTGAATCTTTTCAAATGTAATATCCATGAACTTCTGCAACTCATTCTAAAACAGAAGAAAATCTGATGATGCACAATAAAGTGGAATTGGGAATTTCCTGTTTTGTAACAAGATAAAGGAACTTTCCACTCTGTGCAAACACATATGATATGGAAGAAAATGTAACTGCAAATTGAATGAGCTTAAAAGAAAAACAAATGCCCAGAAGCCAGAGCAAAGAGAGACTTGAAAGCCAGGGCAGCCAGGGAAGCTGGCACCACAGCAGCTTCCACGGGTATTGGGCCAGACACAGAGCCTGGGGGTGGCATGGGGGCTTTATCACATATGGAGAGAAGGGCTATGGGATCCTAACACTCTCAACAGATCCTGTGGAAAGCCGGGATCTTTGAAGCGCTGCCTAGTACACGCAAAGGGAATTGAGTCACAAGTTGGGGAAGCTGCAAAGAGGCTTGACATCTGCCCAAACCCTTAAATAGGTGGGAAAAAGTCACCCTACAATAGAGTTCTCATACTTTCTCACTACAGCTACTCACTTCTACCACTGTCATGCCAAAGCACCCATAGACACTGTACAATTAAATGGGCAAAGCACTCTTTGGCTCTTGGCCATACTTTGCTGACCCCTGCCTTAGAGGAAGTGAAATCCCACATCGGTGCCACACCTAGATAAGGGGTCCAAGTTTAAACTACACATGAAATAAAAGGAATATAACCCAAGACATTGACATAAAAGCTCATCTGGGAAGGTAAAATCACTAAGAGCACAGCAGAATTCACGAAAAGCCACTCTACAGAAACACTTTGAAAGGCCAGGGCCAAAAGATTCCTACTGGAAAAAATAAATAAATACATAACTTCTAAAGAAGCTCAAAACGTTTTTGAAAACCCCGTGAGAAAATGATCTTTGAGTGAAGAGGAGCAGAATGCACAAACATAATTAGTAACTAAGCACTAGAAATGATAGGGCAGTCTGAAGGAGACTATGAAATAAATATATTTAAAGTTGTTAAAGAGTAAAGAAGAAACAGAAACCATAGAAAGAACAGAATAGTATAAAATAAGAGCACTCAGATATTTAAAAAATGAAACTTACACATATACAGGGGAACATAATTACAATTCAAAATATAATAGATGCAAATTATATACACCTGAAAAGAAATATGATAAACAGCAAGACAGTTCTCAAATGAAATCACCCAAAGTATAGCAGAGAAATACAGAAATGGAAACATAGAAAAAAAAAAAGATGTTAACAAACATGGAAGATATAAAAAGATGTAACATGTGGCTTGTCTATTGGAAATTCTGAAAGAAGTTATTTAAAATGATAAAGGCTGAGTATTTTCCACAGTTAAAAAAAGACTTAGTCCTCAAATGGAGGACGCACACCAAATTCTGAACAAGATAAATATTTTTTAACCACACCTACAACTCACATAGAGTTTCCAAAGGTAAAGAGAGAAACAATATTACAAGCAAAAAATAATATTAAAATCACAAAAGGGGAAAATCAAATTATCTATAAAGAAATGACTACTGGATAACAAATACCTCATTCAGAACAATAGATGCTGAAAATTAACGAAAAAAGGTCTTCTGACTGCTGAAGGAGAATAACATCCAAACTAAAATCACATGTAAAATGAGAATAATATTCAAGATTGAGGGCAACTTTATAGGCATTTGGGGGAAAGACTGGAAGAGTTTGCCATTAACAGACTCTTATTAAAATAAAACTAAAAGATATACTTCTTTTGGGAGGCCGAGGCAGGTGGATCACAAGGTCAATAGATGGAAACCACCTGGTCAACATGGTGAAACTCTGTCCCTACTAAAAATACAAAAATTAGCTGGGCAAGGTGGCACATGCCTGTAGTCCCAGCTACTTGGGAGGCTGAGGTAGGAGAATTGCTTGAACCCAGGAGGCGGAGGTTGCAGTGAGCCGAAATCACGCCATTGCACTTCCGCCTGGGTAACAAGAGTGAAACTCCATCTCAAAAAAGAAAAAAGAAAAAAAGAATGATAATGAACCCAAAAAGAGGGAAAGATACAATTAGAGTACTAATGATATGTAATAATAAGCAAAGCAATCTGTAAACATGTTGCTAAATCTAAATAATTATTAGTAACAAGTATAAAAAGTTTAACAGCAAAGATAAAACTAAAATTCAAGACAACCATAGCATGAATGAGAGGTGGGCTTATACAACAATTAATTTTAAACATTTTAAAGTCAGGTATATATGCTAAAGCCACTAAATCATAAATACAACATTAAAAATATAAGTAGAAGAGGAATAAAGAGAACAACAAAATTTAATCAACAAAATATAAAACAGAAAAAGTCAAAGAAAAAAGCTCACCTCATTGAAAATTCAAAATAGATTGCAGAAGTAATTCTAACTATGCTAGAATTAGTAATTGTAAATTACTAATCAGTCAATGTAAATGGCTTCAACTTGAAATTAAAGGAAAGAGAGTCTCAGCTATTTTTATATGTATATATAAAAATCATATACAGAGATATAGATCATATATATTTATATATGATTATATATGGATATTACATAAAAATTATAGCTATATGGATTTAATATATATGTGAATTATATATGTGCATGTGTTGAATAATATGTAAGGATCTTATATATATAAATTGCAGACATACAGATTTTATATATATACATGGATTCTACGTATGTGGATTATATGTGTGTGTGTATTATATGTATATAATCCAACCATTGCTCTTTTAAGAAACAGTAGGCCAGGTACAGTGGCTTGCAACTTCAACCCCAGCACATTGGGAGGCCAACGGGGGCAGATCCCTTGAGCCCAGAAGTTTGAAACCAGCCTAGGCAACATGCCAAAGTCCTGTCTCTACACAGAATACAAAATATAGCTGAGCACGGTGGCATGCACCTGCAGTCTCAGCTACTCAGGAGGCTGAGGTGGGATGATTGCTTGAGCCCAGCAGGTCGAGGCTGCAGTGAGCCAAGATCTTATCACTGCACTCCAGCCTGCGTGACAGAGCAAGACCCTGCCTGTCTCAAAAAAAAAAGAAAATGGTGGTCTGGATATTGCCAACTGGTTGCCTTACCATGTTACTTCTGATCTCACATTATCTGAAATCAAACCCATTCAGGTACTAATTCTTATTGCATATCAAACTGGTCTCCTCATTTTAATACTACATAAGTTAATGTCTCTCCAAGTTGGCAAAGACTTAAAGCTTCCGACTGGTAAGTTGAAAAAAAGTTGCTGACTTTGCCTTGGAGCATGAAACATAAAATAAGGAAATAATTTCTATGTTTTATTTAACTAAATTTAGATTTTAATTATAGCTCTGCACTAAATCTTAGGATGCACAAAGAATAAGTTGTGCTTAGTCTTTTGGAGCAATTTTTTGGTGGGAGGGTCAAAGTTACATAACAGTATAAGATGTGTAATGTTCTCAGGAGAACCCATAAAGATCGTCTCAGAAAACATATTTGAGGGGTTCATGAAAGGGATTTTTAAATCTTTGACATTTAAAGCCTTCTTTTTACAACACGTTTCATCTTTAATGCTTTTAGAACAATTTTTACTCTTTGATTAATCTCATTCTGAGATAGAGCTATTGGTGGCGGGGGGATGGGTAAGCTGCAAACCTCCTGCCTGATCCAACAAAGCTCCAGAACTGAAGGATCTGGAAGCCTGTTACAATACTTCCTTGCCCTCAATAGTTCCAGCTACTTCTACTGGAAGTATATGTATTTTTAAAGTGACATCATTTCTTCTGCTATGTCTACATCTTAGGATGAAAAAATGTTCCTGCATTAAAAAAACAGTACACTTAGCCTACCTAAATGAGTATCTAAATGTTTTCACTAAATAAAAAATCTCTATGTATAAATTATGCAAAACCAAAACATTTATAACCCTTCCACTGCCTCTCTCTCCTTCAGACACCAGCAAATCTCTACTGAGCCCTAACACTGTTACCTGGTTTTTCTTACCTTTCTACCCTATGGCTTTGCAAGGCCTGGGCTGAACTGACTGTGAACATGTGTGACCTAGACTTAATTTTCTTGTTCTGAGCCTTGGTCCATTCTTATAGTCTGTCGGGGCTGGGTTATGGAATCTTCACACTTATCTTCCCATTAGCTCTGGGGTCTCAGCTCCTACTCAATATTCCTTTAACTCAGCTTGCCACTTAACACCCACCCTTTACTAAGCAGTGCCTTCTGCATCTGCTGCCATCAGCATGCTTCTAGACTTCCAACAGCCCACTTGGTTCCAACACGCTGCCTTCTTTGACCTGTTAGTACCAGCATGAACCCTAAATCTGGAGAGTATTCCAGGCTCTGATCCCGGTGACAGGAAGCCAGGGACATCACCCTAATCCAAGTCACTCAGGAGTCTTTGACTTGAGATGCTACAGTTGCTGAGTCTCTCCAAGACTCCTAGACTCATCACCACCCTCACTCCATCCAGAGTCGTGGGAAGGTAAGTATTTTTGCCACAGTTTTATCAAGACAAGGGCTGAATTCATGAGAGTGGGTGAGTATTTAAAGGAGAGACTGAAGAACAATTAGTTAAGAAAAAGAGAGTGGACAAAGGAATAAAGAAGTCTAAGTAAAAGAAAAAGTCATCAGCAAAAAAGTCAGAAGTGAACAATTTTTAGATGGAAGACAAGACAGATAATAGTGAATTTCTTTTAAGAAGGCTGAGTAGAACGGGAACTAATAGAGTAGTCCCCTTTTATCCTCAGGAATATGTTCCAAAACTCCCAGTGAGTGACTAAAACCAAAGATAGCACCAAACCTTATATATACCATGCTTTTCCCTATACATACATACAAACATAATAATGTTTAATTTACAAAATAGGCATAGTAAGAGATTAGCAACAATAATAATAAACTAGCATGATTTTAACAACATACTGTAATAAAAATTATGTGAATGTGCCCTCTCTCTCTCTCAGAACATCTTTTTGTACTATACTCACCTATTTTCAGACCACAGTTGATTGTGGGTAATTGAAACCATGGAAAGTAAAACACACAAACATCTTTCCAGCATCAAGCAAAGCCTCCTCTCTGAAGCTTTCCTAACCCCAGCCAAGCAGAAGTGTGAGATTATCTTTTCCTAGGTTCACAAGATCAGATTCTACGTAATGTTTTGCAGATCTGATCTCCCTATACACTTCTGTAGGACTTGAGCTATATCTCTTTATTTTTGAATCCTGACTTTTTGGCAGAATATCAGAATATTATTCTTTCATAACTAGCCATTTTAGCCCCATCTGCCCTTTTTTAATGCTACATTCATTTCTCTGTTCTTATATACATGCTTATGTCTTAATCATTTCACCACGTGCCTCCTATCTCACTATGAGCTACGAGAGCAAATCTACTTGATTTATTTCTATATTCATAACCTACAGCATGGAAGCCTATATATAATTGCTGTATAGCAAATGTTTGTTTCATTGTAATAAATCTACAACTTCTTCTTAATGTATGGGAATAAAACATAATCCCTGCATTCAAGGTGCTCACCATCTATGTTCCACATATAAGTTACATCAGTACCACTTGGTCAAACACTGCTGGGAAACACAGATGAACATCAGAATCTGCCATTATCCATCAATTTCTAACAAAAAGAGACCAAGATCCACTGTCCTTATGTCTGAATCTGCCCCCAAAAGAAGTCATTTTTTATTATTACAGGCACGCTCCCTTTCCATCTGCTGCGTGGCACAATGGTTAAAAAGCTGAATTCTAAAGCCAGAATGCCTAGGTTCCACCCCTTGTTACGTCTGTGATTTTGAGCAAGCCACTTCACCTCACTGTGTCCCAGATTCCCCCTCTGCAAAATGAGCGGAACAAGAGCACCCACTTTATAGGATTATTGTGATTATTAAGTGGATTAGCACATACCAGGTGCTTAGAACAATGCCTGACACAGGATTATCTAGCTTCGTTTATGACTCATTCTAACACTGAACTCATTCCTCCAAAGGTGTCTCAGAGCTCCTTTTACTTTGAAGTGCACAAATTTAATACAAACCAAAAACTCTGTGAAAGAAATAGAGTGGCTATGTTCCTCTTTTAGTCAGAAAGATACACATTTGCACCTCACTGGAATGAAAAAACGTCCACATATTCATTATGGTAGGTACCTGTCCGGTGTCTCCCCATGTTACCCTCTCCGACTCCCCTTTCCTGATAATCAACATTCCCAATGACCCAGTGGATCCTACCCCGCCGGTGTCTAGCACAAGATCTCACAGTTGAGAGGCGAGGACCAGGCACCTCACCAGAACTGGCTAGCCCAACCCCTTCCCCAGGAATCTGGAGCCTGCCTGGTCCTGTGAAACAGTCTCAGAAGCTGCTGATGCCGTAAACTGCTCATATGAGCTGCAAGGCATGACGGCTGGTCTACAGTGAGCAGGAAAGAAGGAAGAGAGGAAGGGGTTGCAAGACCAAGAGGGGGTCCAGGTGTTGAGCAGTCCCCCGATTTCTAAGGCCAGTGGCACTCCTGCCTTGGAATCTGCCAGACATTACTGACCATTTGCCTGAGACACCTCTGGTCAGAATCATTGCTACACAGTGACAAATGGAAATAAGTGTCTATATTCTAATCACACCGCAATGTTCAACAAAAGGTGAAAGTTAACTTTCTAAGAACTTCAATGGAAGACATGTAGAAGTCTGATCCACATCATTAGCCAAACCTATATTTATGACCCTTTAATCCATGAAAAACAGCCTTCAATTATTAATCTGAAATCACAAAACACAGACTGAGGTTGCTATCGGTCACCTCCATGATGAAGACACCTCTGCCTTCTGAATGGGTAATGATTAACAGCATTATACAGAAAGGAAAAAATAAACACATGACTGTCAACAGAAATTTTATTATACAACCTACATGAAGGTCACTAGTCTGCTTGCAAAACTCTTCATAATCTTGGTCAAAATCCGTTTTCCGCTGGTCTAAGAAATTATATTCCTTTTTCTTTATGGTTGCCACAATGCCCTGAAATATTATGAGATAAATTAGATAACATTTCAATATTCTTATATTATCTAACTAAATAAGACCCTTAAATGTAGAGCCTATAAAACAATTGCCAAAAAAAATCCATTTAAAGAAAGGCTTATTTTTTTACTCATTTTTACTTATTTTTTATTGTTTCATGCTTATTATTTTACAGGCAGTGTAAGGCAGCCATACTGCATTCAAAGAAATCGCTTGGAAAGCATTTTCATGTTTTATGTATTTTTGAAAAAATAAAATAAAAACCATATCTGAAAACTGGGAAAAGTTTTTTTTTTCACTAAAATTTTATTGTTAACCATATCTAAAATACTTTTTTAAAGCCCAGAGAAGAATTTACTAAAATATTTTGTTGAAAAGTTTAAATCTTCTCAGAAAATAAATAAGGCTTTCACAGAACACAAACAATATAGGAAGAAAATAATGATGTTATATCTTCAGACAAGTTACTATCTTCCAAGCCACGAATCTCTTAAAAATGTCACACCAGAATCCACCACTTAAAACCCCTCTAGAATTAATTGCTTTCTACTGTCCTGCAAAGCTGCAGCCTGTGACTAGAAAAGCACAAACTAGGAAGTTCATCTCCTTGAAAATACTATTATCAGAAGCCTTGTTTGCTTTGAATAATGAACTATAATACTCTGTGATTCTTCTTAACCAGGCACTAAGCCATTCTCAAACTCAGGTGCCCACATTGTTGACAGAGGCATATAACTTTTATGAAGAATACTGGGCCCCCTTCTTCTATGATCTCCTCTTCAAAGTCACTTCCATCTAAACATCAAATCTCTCAATAGACAAAAGTGTATAAATGGCATAACTTTTTGAATCAAGTTTACTAGATAAAACAACCTACTCTTTCATGCTGCATAACTACAAAATTAGTTCTATTTAGAAATTGTGTGTGTGTGTACATATATATATATATATATATATACACGTTTTTATATGACATTATATATGTATGTGTGTGCATGAAATGTTATATAAAATATACACACACACACTATATATATATATACATATATATATATATATATATATATATATATATATATATATATATGTGTGTGTGTGCATGGAATGATACAATGCCTAGGATTTACAGTGCTGATATTTCTTAAAATCAAAAGAATCAAAAGTATGTATGTATATATACACACACATATATATACATATACATATAGAAGTAGCTTTCCATCCTTCTTTTAGACATTTTATATAACACCCTATGTGTGTATGTATATATACATATGTGTGTGTGTGTGTGTGTATATGTGTGTGTGTGTGTGCGCGTGTGTGTGTGTATGTGTATATATTTAAATACACAAACACACATATAGTATTGTGTTTGTAGGGACAGGGATGAATCTGGAAACCAGCACTCTCAGCAAACTGACACAAGAACAGAAAACCAAATACTGCATATTTTCACTCATAGGCGGGTGATGAACAATAAGAACACAAGGGCACAGGGAGGGAAACATCTCACACTGGGGTAGATTAGGAGGTGGGGGGCCAGGGGAGGGGAGGGACAGAGGGGGTCGGGGGTTGGGAAGGGATAACACCAGGAGAAATGTCTGATGTGGGCGACAGGGGGATGGAGACAGCAAACCACCACGGCATATGTGCACCTATGCAACCATCCTGTAGGATGAGCACATGTACCCTAGAGCTTAAAGTACAATAAAAAATAATAATAATAAAATGTCTAAAAGTATGGAAAAGCTACATTACCACATTTTGATGTAGTAATTTTAAAGATTTGGGGATTTGAGAAGATCCTGCTCTATGATTGGATTTAATGGTCACTTAAGATTATTAAGTTAAATAGGAAATGATTGTGACCTTTACACCAACTACTCAAGTTCAATCTACTTAATTATTTTCTTGATAGATATTTCTTGCACACCTATTATGTGGCAATAAACTTTAAAGGTTTCTTGCTATATAAAGGTCTTTTTCTTTTTCTCTCCCAAAACTTGCTATACTTAATGAAAAAGATTCCTTATGTTAGGCTAAACTGTTAGAGTACAAAAATTAGTGTGTAAATAGCAAAGACTTGGAACCAACCCAAATGCCCATCAATGTTAGACTGGATAAAGAAAATGTGGTACATATACACCATGGAATACTATGCAGCCATAAAAAAGGATGAGTTCATGTCCTTTGCAGGGACATGGATGAAGCTGGAAGCCATCACTCTCAGCAAACTAACACAAGAACAGAAAACTAAACACTGCATGACCTTATGTTCTCACTCATAAGTGAGAGCTGAACAATGAGAACACATGGACACAGGGAGGGGAACATCACACACTGGGGACTGTTGGTGGGTGGGGGCTAGGGGAGAGATAGCATTATGAGAAATACCTAATATAGATGACAGGGTGATGGATGCAGCCAACCACCATGGCACATGTATTCCTATGTAACAAACCTGCACCTGCATGTTCTGCATATGTACCCCAGAACTTAAAATACAATTTAAAAAAACATTAGTGAGTAGTGGTTAATTATATGATCCTTTTCAAATTCAAGTACCAAAAAAATTTAAGATTTAGTGTCACTGTTCCCCAAAAAAGAAAAAAAAATTGACTATGTCTACATTAAGAATTTAAAGCAAATTGTTTATAAATCGTGTTTCTAAAATCTTCAAGATGTTATAGGTCATCATGCCTACTTTCAAAACTAAAGTTAGTCACACAGATACTATCACAAGATAAAGCAGTTAAAAATCAAAATAATCAGGGGAGTCTGATCCAGAATAAAATCAGGTCCTTTATATTTTTTAATATGGGTCCAAATAAAATACTTAAATGCAGAAATAATTTAATGCCATGCAATGCCTGGTGTCAACTAGTGCCTGACACAGGGTACTCTTCATTAAATATTTCTTGAATGAATAAATAAAATAATAAGTTGCATTTAAGCATTTTCCTTGTACTACTAATGAAAATGCTTTTTTAATGGTGATTAATTTTCGACTATTGGGAAGTCATTCTTATAACCACACACCTGAAATGAACATATTACCACCATTACACAATTCTGAAATCTAATTTCTTTATTGTTAAAGGACATGAGGTTATTTATATTACAATACAAACTGATTATTTGAATCATTCTCAACAGCATTATTTACATAAAATATTGAAGTTTAGTTGTGGATTATAGTAGAAAATATAGCTTTAAAGTACAATACCTGGTATTTAGTGACTATGTCTTCCAGCCCTTCAATTGTAGAATCTTGCAGGACTGAATACGTCCTGAGGATTGTAAAGATGTCTATTATCTTGGCAAGGCGTCGGTGAAAAGTTTCGAATTTTCCAAAAATATACATCTCACTAAAATCAAACTGCTTTGCATTTGGATCTTGTTTAAGCTTTTGTTTTGTCTTGTGAAAGCAGTGCTGGTATTCCTTAAAATCACAAGAAAAATACACAACAAAGGGAACCACAGAGGTATCAATTTTATTTTCTTAAACGAAGGCGATAGCAAAATTAGGATGGAATTGCAAGCATTTTTTATAGTTTCACGCCTTTGTGTGTACTCACTCATCAGCCTGGAAAATCATCTTTTCACCTCTTCCAATCAAGCAATTCTAGATTCTAATCTGATTACTCATGACACAACTCAAAGGTGTGGTTTTCCCATCTTGGTCCCACAGTTTTGGTAATAGCATCCTTCTATGACTCTCTCTCTCCATTCATCTTTAAGATGCTTAAGAAAAACTACCTCATATAAGTTGTCTTTGTATCTCTAGTACTTAATGTGGTATCAGGACACAGTAGGCTCCCAAGGAGGGTAAAAAAATAAGTGAATAAATTTCCTGGGAAAGTGTAGTAACATTCAATTTTCTTAATAGTTAAGAATTACTGTTCTTTTTAGCAACCAATAATATAATAATTATAAAATGATTTCAGATGGTCTCAGCAGCAAAAATAAGATAAAAATAACAGAACATCTAAATACTAAACTGACCATTACCTGTTTCAATTTAATCGCAGATAGTATTTTTTCTACAACAACATCCTGTGGCTGGTTCCAGATGGAAGCAGTTCCATTATTGGTAATATAGGCTTTACATGCAGATATAATCTGATTTGTCACCTAGGATTTTCCAATAAAATGATGTTAAGTACACAAAACAGCCATGGATTGTACACTGGACTAGAAGGTCCTCAACTCTTCTGCTTCTCAGAACTCATGATCTTCTAACTTGAGCTTGGATTTATTTTTTTCCATCACAATTATAATCAACCAATGACCCTCTGATATTGTCAAAATCATTTGTGAAATCACAGAGTTGGAAACACCATGGAAAATCGACAATTTGGGCCACCTTCTTTATGCAGGATGAATTGTCTTAACCAACCAAGAAAGGATTCATTTCCCTACCTAAAAACTGATGAGTTTTATAATACCTAACCCACAGTTTATTAGCACCATTTAAAGTACTATCAACCCTGATCTTTCCATGTGACCATGATCAGCAATGGAAATGTCACAAGGAGAAGGCCACAGAGAGAAGGAAAGCTAATGTACAAAACCACTAACATTGTATTCATTTATTAATTTTTTGAATAACACACAAAGAAAATTAAATGACCATGCTGTATGCATGGAATGATATGATGCCAGGATTTCCAGTGCAAGGGGTGGGGGTATGGGTGAATCAGGATCAGCCATGTGTGGATGTTTGCTGAATCTAGGCAATATGTACATGACATTCCAGTATACATTTCTCTCTCCTTTTGTACCCACTTCAACATTTCCATAATGAAAGGTTTTTTATAATTAGATAAATGGTGGTTTCATTATTTTATGCTAGATAAAGTTTTGCAAATAATATGCATAAAACCTAAATTAATAACACAAATTAACTTTTGGGTCTCATTTACACAGGGAGTACTCCCCCAACCCTAACATATAATTTTAAAGTATATGGAAGTTGGGAGGGAATCTTGCAGCTATCCCTCCTTTTTTTTCACCTCAACTACCTACATGAGAGCAGAAGGAAAAAGTTTCCCACTGAGCTCTTAAGGCTGGATGTCTCTATTCCCAGGAAGAATTGTGCCTCCTACTGTGTTAGTATTCAGAATGCAAGTCTTGATGAGTCAAAAATTCCTCTATTTAAGATTTTTGCCTAGATAATGAAATAGTCATTTACTTCATAGAGACCATTCAAAATGAGAATAGTGACAATGCTTACCATAAACACTTATGTGAGTTAGGACATAAGGTTTAAGCATTGTTATGTTTTTTGGCAGAGTCATTATAATTGCTTTATAGATTACTAGAACATTGCAAATGGCTTTTATTGCCATGATTACTGTTCTAATAACACCAAGTAAACAACTGTGGCATCAAATAAATTTGGAACAGTGGCATATGAAATATGAAGCAGGAGACAGCCAGTTAAATATAGGTTTCCTTAATTAAAATTTACCCAGTAGGAATACATGATGTGCTAAACTGCATAGGAAAAGAAATTCCAAAAGTAATCTTTTTTCATTTGTATTATATAAATAATAAAATATTTATCATAATAATTACTTTGGGAAATAATGCTTCATGATTTGCTAGAGTCAGCCTCTGACATAAATTTAATTCTATCTCTATTGATAGCCTAAGCCTTTTTAAAATGGTAAGATACAGACATATTGAACTGGGCCAATGTGGTAATTTTTAATTATCAAAAAATTGATCATTGGCAAAGAAATACAAATGACCATGAACTCTACATCACACACTTACCTTTACAAACAGAGATGTGATCTTCTCAGAGGTGTTATAATAATGAGAGATACTATAGATCATTTTAATTGCATTTATAAGTGTAGGAATAGCATCCATCATAGACAGCTGAAAGATACCATCAAAGTTTTCAGAAAAAAAAAATTGTCAAATTCAGCAAAATTCTAATAGACTAACCATTCCACTGGCATTAAAATAAAGTTTAAGATAGTTCCATTAAACATTTAAAAATATTATCTAATGCTTTACATGAAAATAATATGTGTAATAGTACTTTTATGATTTTAGTCCTATATGGTTAATCAAATATTATTTCAATTAAAGAAATATTGACCTGCTGTTAATGACAAGCAGCATCGAGTTAACTCTTAACTGTTATTAATGATGAACTGTTAATAACAGTTAATGTTGTAATAAGTAAAAGCAGGCATTTTCTAAAGCTAAAAGATAAATCACCAGTTAACAACTTTTTCCACAGTTCTTTGGAATATATAATGTCCTTTGCAATATTTAATGGAAAATGTAACATGCAATAAATGTTTTAAAATATAACACCTCATACATATCTTCAATCAATAGTAGACTGTTTAGAGTTAGATACAGAAATACAGATATCTATGTGTATATGTGTGTATGTGTATGTGTGTGTATATATGTATATAAAATTTTCTTGAAAATAAAAAGTTCCTAAGACCTTTCCAATGGACTGTAATATCGATGAACCAAAATTCAATATTCAATTCACCTAGTGAAAAAAGGGTTATCTACAGACTAAAAGAGTAGAAATCCTTAACTCACTAGATCACTGCTGTACAAAGGGTCACAACATTTTTCAAGTGTATACAAGTATTTCACATTGTCCTTTGCTTCGTTAGTTGCATCAGTGATTCGAATATCTGTCTCCCGCCAAGTCTAAGCACAATACGGAAAAGCAATTTTAATGCAATTATTAACAGAGGAAATTCCAATATAACAACTGCTAAGAGTTACCAAAAGTCCATTAGGCCAGACTTTCTGTGCATCTCATATAAAATTGAATCCAGAGGGGTGAGAGATATTGCTATGCTGGAAAGCAATTTAAAATTTTTGACTAAACTTTTTAAAGCATCTCTTCCAGGGCTTCTCATATAAAATCTATGCCCTGACTATCACAGAGTACCAAGAAGGCAGCAGCTACCTTTTAACTCACACCTTTTCCCCTCCACTGGTTACCAGACCCATTTGGTACCTCGCTCCCATATTTTCTGTCTTTCTGCTATTCTAACCTGAACTCCCTTCCTATATCCCTATACATTTATCCATTAATGTAGTAAATATTTATTATCTGCCAACTGTATGCCAGTACTGTGCTATGAGCTAGGAACTTAGAAATAAAAAGAAATCTAATAGTGAGAAAAGTAAAAGGAAATTATTTAGCACATCAATACGTTCCACTGACTTCATGGAAGTCCGACTGATAATATTTCTGAACTATATAGCAAGGTTCACCTCTGCTATTTCTCTCAAGAATAATACAAAGTAAATCTATAGCACATTTATAGCAACAAATTATTATTGCTTACATAGATTATTTGCATGTATCAGAACATGCAAATAGCTAATAACACCCATGCAAATAGTTAACAAATAGTCTTTCCAACATTAATGCCAGGTATGATGGTCCCCAATTATCACAGACTCCCTGTATTCAGGCTCTTATATTCATCCCTTCTCCTTGATTGTGGGCTGAATCTAGTGACTTGCTTCCAGTAAGGAAAATATGACGAAAGTAATGGGATGTCACTTCGAGAACTAGTTTACTTAAAGACTGTGGCCTCTAGGTTGGGTGCTCTCTTGCCTCTTTCACTTGCTCCCTTTAAGGGAAGCCAGCTGCTATGTTCTAAGCTGCTCTATGGAGAGGCCCACATGGGAAGGAACTGAAGGAAGTCTCCAGTCAACAGCCAGCAAGAAACAATCCAGCAACATCCAGATGAGTGAACTCGGAAGCATATCTTCTCCAAGTTGAGTCTTAAGATGAACCCACATCACAGCTGCAGCCTCATCAGATACCTGGAGTCAGAGGTACCCAACCAAGCTGCACCCAGATTCTTGGCCCATAGACTATGAGATTAAAATATCGGCTGTTTTAAGCTGCTAATGGAGGTTGTTTTTCAATATAAAACTAATATACAAGGGCTAAAAAATAAACATGAATAAGGTGAGTTTTCATTATTATTATTTCTAGCTGGTCTGAAATCATTATATATATACATATGTGTATATATATATATATATACATATATATATAGATACATATATACATATATATGTGTGTATATATATACATGTATATATACAATGTATATATACATGTGTACATTATCTATACACATATATGTGTCTATGTATGTGTATATATGTATATATACATTAAATAGTATATATTATTATATAGTATGTATTATATACATATATGTGTATATATATACACACACATACATATATACACACATATATGTGTATATATTATATATGTATATAATGGATACTATATAATAATATAAATATATATAATTATATAAATATATATTTATATATTTATATATTATTTTATATCTATAAAATAATACATATATATAAAATAATATATAGTATATATATATATACACACACATGCTATCATGCTCTGTATTACATGCAATACCCTCTAATAACGCATACACATACATGTAAACCAGCTAACAAATGCCTTTAATTCAAAGACTATTCCACAGCCTCCAAAGCTATATGAGGGAAATATTACGTCATTTTAAATGTTTTTCATAAAGGTATCATAACATATTTTTGTTCCTAATCACTCTATGACTTGAAAATATGCATAGAGAATTCTCCTTCCCATTTCATAAGGCAAAATGAAATGGCTGACAACCTTCAGCAGTTTTGACTTGGCCGCTGCAAGCACTGCCAGCACGGCCTTCACATCGGGGCTTTTCAATTGTTCCAAGAGGTAGTTAAACTTGGAGAGTCTTTTCTTCCAGTGCTCCAGCTCTGCTCGTGGCCCAACGTCATCCGCTTCCTTCCGCAGCTGATTGTTTTCAGCAAGAACCTGCAAATGCACGGGAAAACACAAGCCATTGTGTGGGGCTGGAGATACTAAAGTTATACACAAGCCAAACAAATAAGGAAATCAATTATCCTATCTGGATCATGATATATGTGTATTCCATGCTTCCAGCGATCATCTTTTACTAACTTAGCATGTATCCATTTTTAAACACCAATGAATATTTATTTGACTTGTTTTCACTAAAAACCACTTACGCCTTCTTCATTTGAAAATAGTTTATATTTGGGGGTTATTTTGAGATTTTTGATTTGTATTTTTTTTCTTTTAAGGATATGTATTTGACATATTTATGGGGTACAAGTGAGTATTTGTTAATGTATAGAATGTGTCATGATCAGATCAGAGTATTTGGGATATGATCACCTTGATTACTAACTGTTTCTATGTGTGGGTAATATTTCAAGTCCTCTCTTCTAAGTATTAGATTGGTACAAAAGTAATTTGCCCTTGAAAGTAATGGCAAAAAACACAATTACTTTTTGTACCAACCTACTACTTTGAAATATACGGTATACTGTTGCTAACTACAGTCACCCAATCTGCAATTGAAAACTACCTATTTAATGAGTTGTAATGAGCTTCTGAAAGCCTTGACCGCAGGAATTTTTCTTGGCTATTCATTTACTCTATAACCTTGGAGTAACATAACCTTATTAAACTGTATGGTTTAGGCTAGTGGATTTTAATTGTGCTTACTTTTTAATATAATGTCCACCTTCATTCCTTCATTTAGGACTTTTCTGAATTTGTTTTAAAGTTAAGTCTCCAGCTCCCTTTTAGAGGACACGCTAAAATAGAAAACTCCTCATGCTTCTACAGCGGTTCTCTCCAAAGTAAATTAGACCTCAAGAAAAAAACTTGCAAAGTGCAGCCTTCGAGTGATCTAAGTATACAAAGTCATTACCTCTTCTTAATTCATGATAGTAAATGAAAACCACGTTGGACCTCTTACCTCCTTAAGGATTTATAGTAAAACTCTTAGCAAATGGAATGTCACATGATAATACACCTTCCATTGTCTAGTTCAGTAACTTGGCACCTGAAATTGACATTGGGTTTCTCAAAATTACCTGTTCTGTCTGTTTGAGCCATACTTTCATACAATCCTCTATTTTTTCCAAAGTCTCAGGGTTATTTGCTAGAGTCAAGTAGTCCATAGGTTCCTTTAGGGTTTTCAGTTCAAGTATGTCACATTTTTGAAGGTTCACCTAATCAGAATGAAAATTAAATAATAAGATGATGCTTTTATAAAACACACAAGACTTCGGGCCCTGTATTTTTCACTTTGCTGCACTCTGGGAAGCCTGTCAGGTAGCACATACCTCCACTCCACTCCCACATGCCTTTGTCCACATTGGCCCCAGACTGTCAGGACCTCCCAACACTTCCCTATTATCCTACACACGCTCACAATTCAACCCAAAGCCCGCTGCCCTCTCCCACTCAGAAAGAATGCCTCCTCCCACCTGGGCACCCATCCCATTTTCTTTTTTTTTTTTTTTTTTTTTTTTTTTTACTGCATTTTAGGTTTTGGGGTACATGTGATGAACATGCAAGATTGTTGCATAGGTACACACATGGCAGTGTGCTTTGCTGCCTTCCGTCCCCTCACCTGTATCTGTCATTTCTCCCCATGCTATCTCTTCCCACCTCCCCACCCCCCTGCCACTCCCCCATTTCCCCCCAACGGACCCCAGTGTGTAGTGCTTCCCTCCCTGTGTCCATGTGTTCTCATTGTTCAACACCCGCCTATGAGCGAGAATATACGGTGTTTGATTTTCTGCTCTTGTGTCAGTTTGCTGAGAATGATGGTTTCCAGGTTCATCCATGTCCCTACAAAGGAAGCAAACTCATCGTTTTTGATGGCTGCGTAATATTCCATGGTGTATATGTACCACATTTTCCCTATCCAGTCTATCATCGTTGGGCATTTGGGTTGGTTCCAGGTCTTTGCTATTGTAAACAGTGCTGCAATGAACATCAGTGTGCACGTGTCCTTGTAGTAGAATGATTTATAATCCTTTGGATATATACCCAGTAATGGGATTGCTGGGTCAAATGGGATTTCTATTTTTAGGTCCTTGAGGAATCGCCACACTGTCTTCCACAATGGTTGAATTAATTTACATTCCCACCAACAGTGTAAAAGTGTTCCTATTTCTCCACATCCTCTCCAGCATCTGTTATTTCCTGATTTTTTAATGATCGCCATTCTAACTGGTGTGAGATGGTATCTCAATGTGGTTTTGATTTGCATTTCTCTGATGACCAGTGATGATGAGCATTTTTTCATATGTTTGTTGGCCTCCTGTATGTCTTCTTTTGTAAAGTATCTGTTCATATCCTTCGCCCATTTTTGAATGGGCTTGTTTGTTTTTTTCTTGTAGATCTGCTTTAGTTCTTTCTAAATTCTGGATATCAGCCCCTTGTCAGATGGGTAGACTGCAAAAATTTTTTCCCATTCTGTTGGTTGCCGATTCACTCTACTGACTGTTTCTTTTGCCGTGCAGAAGCTGTGGAGTTTGATTAGGTCCCATTTGTCTATTTTGGCTTTTGTTGCCATTGCTTTTGGCGTTTTGGTCATGAAGTCCTTGCCTACACCTATGTCCTGAATGGTTTTGCCTAGATTTTCTTGTAAGGTTTTTATGGTATTAGGTCTGATGTTTAAGTCTTTAATCCATCTGGAGTTAATTTTGGTGTAAGGTGTCAGGAAGGGGTCCTGTTTCTGCTTTCTGCACATGGCTAGCCAGTTTTCCCAATACCATTTATTAAACAGGGAGTCCTTTCCCCATTGCTTGTTTTTGTCAGGTTTGTCGAAGATCAGATGGTTGTGGGTATGTTGTATTTCCTCTGAGACCTCTGTTCTGTTCCATTGGTCTATATCTCTGTTTTGGTACCAGTACCATGCTGTTTTGATTACTGTAGCCTTGTAGTATAGTTTGAAGTCCGGTAGTGTGATGCCTCCTGCTTTGTTCTTTTTGCTTAGAATTGACTTGGCTATGCGGGCTCTCTTTTGGTTCCATATGAAGTTTAAGGTGTTTTTTTCCAGTTCTGTGAAGAAGGTCATTGGTAGCTTGATGGGAATAGCGTTGAATCTGTAAATTACTTTGGGCAGTATGGCCATTTTCACGATGTTGATTTTTCCTAACCAAGAACATGGAATGTTTCTCCATCTGTTTGTATCCTCTCTTATTTCGTTGAGCAATGGCTTGTAGTTCTCCTTGAAGAGGTCCTTTACGTTCCTTGTTAGTTGTATTCCTAGATACTTTATTCTCTTTGTAGCAATTGTGAATGGCAGTTCGTTCTTGATTTGGCTCTCTTGAAGTCTATTACTGGTGTATAGGAATGCTTGTGATTTTTGCACGTTGATTTTGTATCCTGAGACTTTGCTGAAGTTGTTTATCAGTTTCAGGAGATTTTGGGCTGAGATGATGGGGTCTTCCAGATATACAATCATGTCATCTGCAAATAGAGACAATTTGATTTCCTCCTTTCCAATTTGGATACCGTTTATTTCTTTTTCTTGCCTGATTGCTCTGGCTAGAACTTCCAGTACTATATTGAATAGGAGTGGTGAGAGAGGACATCCTTGTCTAGTGCCAGATTTCAAAGGGAATGCTTCCAGCTTTTGCCCATTCAGTATGATATTGGCTGTTGGTTTGTCGTAAATAGCTTTTATTGTTTTGAGATACGTTCCGTCAATACCTAGTTTATTGAGGGTTTTTAGCATAAAGGGTTGTTGAATTTTGTCAAAAGCCTTCTCTGCATCAATCGAGATAATCATGCGGTTTTTGTCTTTGGTTCTGTTTATGTGGTGAATTACGTTTATGGACTTGCGTATGTTGAACCAGCCTTGCATCCCTGGGATGAATCCTACTTGATCATGGTGGATTAGCTTTTTGATATGCTGTTGCAATCGGTTTGCCAGTATTTTATTGAAGATTTTTGCATCTATGTTCATCATGGATATTGGCCTGAAATTTTCTTTTCTTGTTGAGTCTCTGCCGGGTTTTGGTATCAGTATGATGTTTGTCTCGTAAAATGATTTGGGAAGGATTCCCTCTTTTTGGATTGTCTGGAATAGTTTCAGAAGGAATGGTATCAGCTCCTCTTTGTATGTCTGGTAGAATTCAGCTGTGAACCCATCTGGACCTGGGCTTTTTTTGGGTGGTAGGCTCTTTATTGCTGCCTCGACTTCAGACCATGTTATTGGTCTATTCAGGGTTTCGGCTTCTTCCAGGTTTAGGCTTGGGAGGTTGCAGGTGTCCAGGAATTTATCCATTTCTTCCAGGTTTACTAGTTTATGTGCATAGAGTTGTTTGTAATAATCTCTGATGATGGTTTGGATTTCTGTGGAATCTGTGGTGATATCACCTTTATCGTTTTTTATTGCATCAATTTGGTTATTCTCTCTTTTCTTTTTTATTAATCTGGCTAGTGGTCTGTCTATTTTGTTGATCTTTTCGAAAAACCAGCTCCTGGATTTATTGATTTTTTGAAGAGTTTTTTGTGTCTCTATTTCCTTCAGTTCTGCTCTGATCTTAGTTATTTCCTGTCTTCTGCTAGGTTTTGAGTTTTTTTGATCTTGCTCCTCTAGCTCTTTCAATTTTGATGATAGGGTGTCAATTTTAGATCTCTCCTTTCTTCTCATGTGGGCACTCATTGCTATATATTTTCCTCTAGAGACTGTTTTAAATGTGTCCCAGAGATTCTGGTATGTTGTGTCTTCGTTCCCATTGGTTTCGAAGAACATCTTTATTTCTGCCTTCATTTCATTGTTTATCCAGTCAACATTCAAGAGCAAGTTGTTCAGTTTCCATGAAGCTGTGCGGTTCTGAGTTAGTTTCTGCATTCTGAGTTCTAACTCGATTGCACTGTGGTCTGAGAGACTGTTTGTTATGATTTCTGTTCTTTTGCATTTGCTGAGGAGTGATTTATTGCCAATTATGTGGTCAATTTTAGAGTAGGTGTGATGTGGTGCTGAGAAGAATGTATATTCTGTGGATTTGGGGTGGAGAGTTCTGTAAACGTCTATTAGGTTTGCTTGTTCCAGGTCTGTATTCAGGTCCTGGATATCCTTGTTGATTTTCTGTCTTGTTGATCTGTCTAATATTGACAATGGGGTGTTAAAGTCTCCCACTATTATTGTGTGGGAGTCTAAGTCTCTTTGTAAGTCATTAAGAACTTGCCTTATGTATCTGGGTGCTCCTGTATTGGGTGCGTATATATTTAGGATCGTTAGCTCTTCTTGTTGCAGTGATCCTTTTACCATTATGTAATGTCCTTCTTTGTCTCTTTTGATCTTTGTTGCTTTAAAGTCTATTTTATCAGAGATGAGAATTGCAACTCCTGCCTTTTTTTACTCTCCATTTGCTTGGTAGATCTTCCTCCATCCCTTTATTTTGAGCCTTTGTGTATCCTTGCATGTAAGATGGGTTTCCTGGATACAGCACACTGATGGGTTTTGGCTTTTTATCCAATTTGCCAGTCTGTGTCTTTTGATTGGGGCATTTAGTCCATTGACATTTAGGGATAGTATTGTTATGCGTGAATTTGATGCTGTCATTTTGATGCTACCTGGCTGTTTTGTTGGTTAGTTGATGCAGATTCTTGATTGTGTTGCTGCTTTTTTACCATTTGGTGTGTTTTTGGAGTGGCTGGTACTGGTTGTTCCTTTATATGTGTAGAGCCTCTTTCAGGAGTTCTTGTAGAGCAGGTTTGGTGGTGATGAAATCTCTGAGTGCTTGCTTGTTCACAAAGGATTTTATTTTTCCTTCACTTATGAAGCTTAGTTTGGCTGGATAGGAGATTCTGGGTTGAAAGTTCTTTTCTTTAAGGATGTTGAATATTGGCCCCCAATCTCTTCTGGCTTGTAGGGTTTCTGCTGAGAGATCTGCTGTGAGTCTAATGGGCTTCCCTTTGTGGGTAACCCGACCTTTCTCTCTGGCTGCCCTTAGCATTTTCTCTTTCATTTCAACCCTGGTGAATCTGACGATTATGTGCCTTGGGGTTGCTCTTCTTGAGGAATATCTTTGTGGTGTTCTCTGTATTTCCTGGATTTGAATATTGGTCTGCCTTGCTAGGTTAGGGAAGTTTTCCTGGATAATATCCTGAAGAGTATTTTCCAGCTTGGATTCATTCTCTTCATCACATTCAGGTACACCTATCAGACGTAGATTAGGTCTTTTCACATAGTCCCACATTTCTTGAAGATTTTGTTCATTCCTTTTTGCGCTTTTTTCTCTGTTCTTGCCTTCTCTTTTTATTTCATTGAGTTGATCTTCGACCTCTGATATCCTTTCTTCTGCTTGGTCAGTTCGGCTGTTGAAGCTTGTGCATGCTTCACGAAGTTCTCGTGTTGCGTTTTTCAGCTCCATCAATTCACTTATACTCCTCTCTATGCTGTCCATTCTCGTCAGCAGTTCGTCCAATCTTTTTTCAAGGTTCCTATTTTCTTTGCGATGGGTTAGAACATGTTCTTTTAGCTCATTGTAGTTTCTTACTACCCACCTTCTGAAGTCTGATTCTGTCATTTCATCACCCTCCTTCTCCATCCGGTCTGGTTCCCTTGCTGGTGAGGAGTTGTGATCCCTTTTAGGAGGAGAGGTGTTCTGGTTTCGGGAGTTTTCATCCTTTTTGCGCTGGTTTCTTCCCATTTTTGTGGGTTTATCCACCTGTTGTCTGTCTCTGTCCCAGGGAGTTGGAGCTTTATGAGTTTCCCTTGCACTATTGCCTTTTTTGATTTTTCTTTCAGGTCGGACCCGCCCAGCTAGCAGCAGGCCTAGCCTCTGCCTGCCCGCAGGGGCTTTGCTGAGCTGCTGTGGGCTCCGCCCAGCTGCCCTGAGCTATTCCCTGTAGTCCTTTTTATATGGGTGTAGTTAGAACTGTCTCGGCAATGGGGGCCCCGCCTCTGTTATGGTGGACTCTCTCTGTTATGGCAGGTTGCCTCGGCAACGGCAGCCTGCCTCCGTAGCGGTGGAGAGTCTCAGTAATGGCGGAAGCCCCTCCCCCACGGAGCCGGACCATCCTGGTTCAGCTGTGCTTGGTTTGAAGGGCTCAACCCAGAGGGTTTCCAATTACTGTTTTTGTTTTCGTTGTTGTTGGGGGTGGAGGGGTGGGACCAACCGAGCCTGATCACCTGGCTCCCTGACTCAGAGTCTTTTCTTTTAAGTTGAAGGACCCCGCGTTCCAGTCGCTTGTTGAAAAGGCGCCGGGATCTCCCGTGCTGCGACCCACGGAATCGGCTCGAACTGTAGCGCCGGCTCCTGGCGGATTTTTTCCCTAGGAATCTCCTGGCCTGACTCGCTATTTCAGATGAATGGGCTATTCTGCCGTCTCAGGGCTCTGCTCGCCAGCTAAGAGGGCTCCCAGACCAGTGGTTTTTGTACGGAGAACCGCAGCAACAGGGCGTGGTCACAGCAGCTGCGCGGGCGGAATCAGCCCCGCGGGGGCCAAAACAGCCGCACCGGCTGGGACTGCGATGCTGGCGACCCCTCTGCCTGGGTATCTCCTGGTCTGTGGGCAATAAGAGTTCGTCTGGAAATGCGGCGTCCACTCACCCTCTGCTCTTTCACTGGGAGCTGAATTCCTGAGCTGTTCTTAGGCGGCCATCTTCCCAGCATTCTCCCATCCCATTTTCTTAAGACTTTTTTTGCAATATGAAGTGGAATCATATTAAAAAATACTGCTTTTTTAGATAGAATGCCAACATTTTTATTTGGTCCAAGCTGCATTTTGATCTGGCCTCCATCACAGTTAATCACAAAAATAACTCGGGCGTTAGCTGGATTCATCCAGCTAATCATCCTGTGTCTGCCTGAATAAAAGTTGCTTAACTCCCCCATTCCGCATCCTTTGGAAAGCATAATGCCCCCTCCCCAATCCCAGCAGGATCAGCACTCCTGGGAGAGGAGGGCAGAGTGTTACAGTGTCATCAATACCATGGGAACCATTTCCCTACCTCCCCCTACATTCCCAATCTGGGCTCTGTCATCTCTCTTATTCCCTTATCTCTCTCTTTCTCTTTCTCTCTTTCTCTTTCTCTCTCTCTCTCTCGTTCTATCTTTCACACACATGCACACACACACACACACACACAGACACACACACAAACACGCCTGCATCCATCAAACACTGCCCCAAGTAATCACAAACCCAGACTTACAAACAGCACAAAGCATACAGAAGCTAAATCTCACATCTGCCAGAATTATTCTTAAAGGCCCTTTTGATCATTGGCTGAACCACAGGATCCAACTTGCTCTCTCCAAACATATCAGTTCCTCTTTCCTTCTTCTGCCCCTTCAGGATCCCTTCCCACATCCATCTGCTACCCCCACCGCCCCCTCCCTCCACACCCCCCGCCACACACACACTGCAGTTCCAAATTCCTTTCATTCTAGGATGCACATCAGTGCCACAAGCATTTTGGACTCTTGCCTTTGGAGTCACTCATCTAACTGAGTAAAGTCCTGCATCACTGCCAACATTTTTATGGAACCCCTGAATGGGATAATTATTACAAACTGTGGAAATTTGAATCTAATCACCACCACATCTTGAAGGGGCAATAAAATTGCCTGCAACATTTTTTGAAAAACTGCAACACGAGGAACTAAGACCGTCTAAGAGACGCATCACACACGTACTGTACTTGTTGACCACCTGATCATGTTTAAAGGAACAGCTTATTCATCCTTACCTTCTCCTTCAAACTCTCCTGTGCACCCAACAGGACATTCACAAAGCCTTCCAGGGAGCTCAGGAACTCCTGCCGGGCATGAGCTATGTCCTGAAGGCCCTCAAGCTCACCCCAGCCATGGCTTGTGGCTCTGAGAGCAGGAATGAAGATGTCTGACAGCAAACGCCTTACACTGTTGAGCAGGCCTCCATCTGCAGCATCTAACATGTTAAAGCTCACCTCCTGGAAAACAAGCAGGAGATCCTTTACTGTACATATGATCCTCAAATGCCACACAGCTACTAAGTCATTTCTAAATGTTATCACTTTACCAAATACCTAGAAAATTATTAGTTTCAGCCAGGCGTGGTGGCTCACACCTGTAATCCCAGAACTTTGGGCGGCCAAGGCGGGTGGATCACCTGAGATCAGGAGTTCAAGACCAGCCTAAGCAACACAGTTAAACCCAGTCTCTACTAAAAATACAAAATTTAATTGGGCATGGTGGCTGGCACCTGTAATCCCGGCTACTCAGGAGGCTGAAGCACAAGAATCACTTGAACCCAGGAGGCAGAGGCTGCAGTGAGCCAAGAGGCACCACTGCATTCCAACCTGTGCAACAGAGCAACACCCAGTCTCAGAAAAAAAGAAAATTATTAGTTTGACAACCTGGTTAAGAAATAAGAGGTAGGCCGGGCACAATGGCTCATGCCTATAATCTCAGCACTTTGGGAGGCCAAGGTGGGTGGATCACGAGGTCAGGAGTTCAAGACCAGCCTGGCCAAGATGGTGAAACCCCGTCTCTACTAAAAATACAAAAATTAGCCAGGCATGATGGTGGACACCTATAATCCCAGCCACTCAGGAAACTGAGGCAGAGAATTGCTTGAACCCAGAAGGCAGAGCTTGCAGTGAGCCAAGATCACGCCACTGCACTGAGCCAAGATCACTGCACTGCAGCCTGGGCACAGAGAGAGATCCATCTCAAAGAAACAAAAAAAAAAGAAAAGACAAGAAAGAAAGGAAAAAAGAAATAAGCTTTATACTATCCTAAATTGTAACCATCAAAATAAAAGCATGCAATAAATAGAATGCCAGATGTTTACCAATTCATATGCTCCAAGAAGATAGTGCACCCATCAGAGTGATGGGAAAAACTTGTACAGACACACCATACTTTATGCAAAAAAACAAAAGTTACATATCTACTTTCAGAAATCTTATCTTAAATGTATAAAATTCACCACTAAGTAAATTATGCATGGGGAGTTCTTTAGAAAAAGAAAGCCCTCACTGTTATACATGTTGGGAAAAGCAGCAAAGGAGAAAGGACTTACAGAGTGCCTACATAAAGTGGTTATGAGTAACATATTAACAAGGAACAACAAACTGTGGAAGGCCGCAGGAGGCCTCTGAGGAGGAAGGCCTCTTTATGCTTCATGTTCTGGTGCAGGGCGACCTCGGCTCTGTTACCATAAACATTGTGCTCAAGGACGTGAAACCCCTCCATAGCACTATGACGTAGCCAGACTTGTAGGCTCCTTGTAAGGCCCGTGTTCCATTAGCTGTACATAGATAATAAGCTAAAGATAACCACGTGTTCTTGTTTTGTGAAACTCCCAAAATGCCACTGTTATCAGTCCTTAGAATGACACACCAGTTCCGGCTCACTGAATCACTCCACCATCACTGCACCCCTACCCTCTAGATCAAAGTGATTGTAATCAATAGTGTAGATGATCAGAGCTCGGGGACTTCACTGTCTCCTCCAAAGGAATAAAGTGATGGTCCCCTGGTCCCACCTTCTCTCTTAACCTGTCTTTTTCTGATTCCTTTGTCGCACTGAACTCGGAGTACCCACAGGTGATGTGCGACTGGTTCCCTATATTCTGGTGCCCAACCGTGGGGCTCATGGATCCCTACATTCCACACACCCAGAAGGTTGTATCAATTCGTGTTAATAAATCAAAGTATTAAGTCCTCTTACTCAAAAGATTTAAAGGGAATGTCCTCTTAATTTCTTGCTTTAAATTTTTTAAAAATACTTCTCTGAAAGGAGTTTTAGATACCATAGTAAATACAATGGTTGTCTTTACTGAAGGAGTATTTGTGTCCAAGATGTATGATTTTTGGTAATTCAGAGTAAACAACAGCTCTTGCCCCTTACCCGGTGGATGTTGTCAGGGGTGATGGCTTTAGAAGGGTCAGTCCTGATGAAGAACACACATGCCCCAGTAAGGGCCACATCTTTTCCCTCGGTCACGAACACCTTAGGTTTTTTAATCTTTCCAGAAACAAGATTTACCCCTCCTAGAGAGCCAAGTTGTCCTACAAAAGCAAAATAATTTTAGTATCACAAATGCTTCTTACAGTCCACATGGTTGCCTTTGGAAAGAAGTTTCCTTGTTAAAATACTGCCATTGTTGACTTGTCCATGTGCCTTAGGTCAGTCTACCTCTTGAACAATCTCTAGCATGAGCCCTACAGGCATCTCAAAGAATCTGTTTGATTCCAGATCATAGATTCACTTCAAAATTGATGTTTCACAGGCAGTGAAAAGAAGGAAGAAGGACAAAGTATCTACTGGCATGTACTGTGTTCCAGCCCCTCTGCTACATACCCTTATAAAAACACAACTCGGCTGGGCACAGTGGCTCACACCTGTAATCCCAGCACTTTGGGAGGCCAAGGTGGGCAGATTGCCAAAGGTCAGGAGTTCAAGACTAGCTTGGCCAATGTGATGAAACTCTGTCTCTACGAAAAATACAAAAATTAGCCTGGCATGGTGGTGCACACCTGTAATCCCAGCTACTAGGGAGGCTGAGGCAGGAGAATCACTTGAACCCGGGAGGCAGAAGTTGCAGTGGGCCGAGATCACACCACTGCACTCCAGGCTAGGCAACAGAGCAAAACTCAGCCTAAAAATAAAAATTAAAAAAACTCTGAGAGAGCTGTGACATGTTCCAAGTTAAACAGCCAAACTTGGTGACCTTGATGGTAGAGCCAAGGTCAAAAACCAGCTCTGACTATAAAACTCAGAACCCTCACTTCCCCATGCTGTCCATTCTCTGTCATAGTCAGCATAACTGGTTATCTTTCAAATACTGCTGGTATCAGGGTCTTGTGGAGGCAGGACCACTTGATGATGAAGATTGGGCTGTAGAGTCAGCCTCCCAGAACTTCAATCTCAGGCTGCGCTTCCCAGCCATGTGACCTTGCCAAGTTACTTAATCTTTCTGTGCCTCTGTTTTCTCATCTTCTCATTTTAAAAGTGAGAATAATACTAGAACTTAGCAACTGAAATTGTTGTGAAAATCAAATAAGTTAATACATGTAAAGCCCTTAGAAAAGCACGTAAGAATAATAATGCTTACACACAAGTAAGCATTATTATTATCAGTATTGAACATTCATCTTTGATTATCCAAGCATGTAGAACATTTAAGTACACAGAATACATTCTGAGCTAGTCCATTGTGTTCTGACCTGCCCAAGAAATGTTTAGATCTCCAAACAGACAGGTAACTCAATCTGGGTTACTAGGGTTGGTGGATGGTGTTAATGGTGTACTTTGGGAAGAGGAGTAGACCAGAAGTTGAATCCTATAATCCTGGGATTAAAACCTCTTGGAGTAATCCTCCCTCAGGGATCTTCCTCCCACGGTGCTAGGCTAGAAACCTGGACAGGGGCCTTGACAGTCAACCCTCATTAAAGGTAACTAGAAGATCAATCTCCCCCTCATTCAAAATTGCATCCCACTCCTGGCTAATATCACCTGGGTCTCATGAGTAATAAGATATTAGGCAACAAGTTTCAACCGAGGCACTAAGGCATGACAGACATCAGAAAACAGAGTTTCAAAGAAAAAAAAAATCTGCAGAAATTTCAAAGCACTTTTCCTAGAACTGATTAGACATCTCCTCCTGGGCCCTCATCAGAATGGAAAAGGGTCAAGAGCATGCAGATTAAGGAAGGATTTTGTGAGGACAGTTATGCTATGTATTAGTCCGTTTTCATGCTGCTAATAGAGACATACCTAAGACTGGGCAATTTACAAAAGAAAGAGGGTTAATTGGACTTACAGTTCCACGTGGCTTGGGAAGCCTCACAATTATGGTGGAAGGCAAGGAGAAGCAAGTCCTGTCTTACATGAATGGCAGCAGGCAAAGAGAGAATAAGACCCAAGCGAAACAGGTTTCCCTTAACAATCCATCAGATCTCATGAGACTCATTCACTATCACCAGAACAGCGCAGGAAATACCCGGCCCCATAATTCAATTACCTCCCACCAGGTTCGTACCACAACACATGGGAATTGTGGGAGTTACAATTCAAGATGAGATTTGGGTGGGGACTCAGAGCCAAACCATATCATCCTATGCAAAGGAGGGAGGGGTTCCTGGGCTGCAGGACTTTCAGTGCTAAAATCAGGACAGTCACTCCAGTCAAAAAACAAGGTCTTCAACCCAACCACCTAAAGAGCCTGATTTATGTCTCCTGGAGTTTAGGAACAAAATGACTGGGATATGACACCTGACCCAGATAAGAAATCTAAGCACAGTGTGCAATAAGGCAGATAGAGAGAAACTGGACTGCGCTGGGAGCTAACAACACATCCACGGAGGGCAGGTACCTAGGAACCCAGTGGGGGCCCTGCTAAAAAGAGCCAGACTGAAGCCACCTTAAATCCTACTCAAAAGGAGCACCTGAGGGAGGATGGGACTGAGTGATTGCTCCTGGTGGCTTACGCTACCAAATTTCAGAGGTCATCATCAGGACAGCCCATTGCCATGGGATGCACAGCCAACGTTCCCAGTGGTCACCTCAGGAGAACCCACCACCGTGCCCACAAGAGCAAGGTAAGAGTGCAAGGTCAGTCAGCTCACAACAGTGGCAGTTCAGTAAAAACTTTCCCGCCCTGGTTCCCTCTTATCTCCACCTTGCCTCTGGCCTCACACAGTCAGGCACTTTGCTTAAGGTGCTGTGAACAAGGGGTGGAAGAGGAAGGTGAGAAGAAGAACACACAGTGCTCCTCTTCTCCCACTGAGAACTTCAACCTTCAGAGGAATGGGGGGACTCAAGGGTGAGAAGGGAAGAAGATTTCACTTTCCATCAATGGGACAGTTTTTCTTTTTGAGTTGAGGTTGTGTTTGTAATCTTAAATGACCATAGAAGTTTTTGTAATCTAAGAATATCCGGGAAAGTCATGGGACTGCCAGCCTTCTAATCCAAGTTCAGAAGGACTATCACGAGAGAGAAGATGTAAAGGTTAAACTTGCTTTTATGTTTGTTTCCTACAAACCCTTCTGGCTCCAAGTAAAATTTACACAGAAGGCCAATTTCATCCAGTGCTCCATTCATGGATAAACTTGATCTTTCATTTTTGCTGTTTTGCAATCTGCTGTAGAAACTGAAACTTCTCTCTCTTGATTTTTCACTCAAAATGTAATAAGCTTTCTAAGCACAGAATACCAAATTGACAGCTTTCAGAAAATGCCAGTTCAAATTTGCATGCATAATTCCTTCAGTTTTTAAACAAAGAAGTATAGTCTTACTATATGCCAAGAGCAATAACTATTTTCCCTTTTTTCAAATGGGTAGTAAAAAGGATGTATATAATACTTTAATATATTAAATAATACATTTAATCATATATTCACTTATGTTCCTGGTTAGGCCTTTAAAATTACATTAATCCACTTAAAAGGAGAATAGACTATCCCAGTTGAATCCATAGAAAGATTTGCAAACTTTTCATAAGTGAGAATGATGAAACCTGTCATCCAATATTACTTATTTAAAGCAGAGTCAGTAGAAAATAAATACAATGTGATATTTAACTAAAAACAGATATTATACATACTGGCAATAATTTCTATGTCAAAAAGAAATAATGCCTGTATACATGAGAAACAGGTATCCATTATAACTTCCAGAACATAATACACAGAATGAACTAGAATATAAGAAAAGGAAGTCAAACATAATCTACTTTATTATCTTTATCGCCAGCACAGCCTGGGAAGGAAAAGAAAACATTTCCAATAAAGTTAGAACAACCAGGCTAAAGACCAACTGTAATCTGTCCTCTATCTTGAGGACACACAACTTCTTCCACAGGGCCACACCCAACACACTAAGGGTTTCCCACATCAACCCACACAGACACCTCACTCCTGCCAGCAAGGTGAAACAGGTCTGTTCTCACAGTGGCTTTCTTCTTCAAGCTACCCTCAGATAAATCTAATGACGCATTTCTGGGTTATGTCACATCAAATTCAGATACCTGTTTCTGCTACCTCCACATCTTGATAGTAAAACATGAGGTGTCGGAGACCTCCAACAGCAAAAAGTTGATCAATTCTTTCAATCTGGGAAAAAGAAAAAGGCAAGATAATGACTTTTAATCCAAATTAGAAACTGCACTTAAATCAGCATTAATAGTATAAAAAAGGAAAATTACTGTCATCTTTCTTACTCAAACAGGACTGCATCTAATGTATCCTATATAAAAGGGAGCAACGGTGTCAAAAGAATAAATGTCTCACCATAGTAAAGACTCCGTTCAAAAAGTAATTTTAATGAATCATAGAAATATTTGTTACTTACGCACATTTGAAAAGCATTGTCCCTCTCTATTTGCAAATTTCCTAAAGTGTTGAGCTGTTGAAGGGCGATTTAAATAGAGATAAGTGTTTCAGTCAACTGCAAATCAGAAAGAACAAATCGTTCAAAACTTAGTCTAACTTCTAGAGCTAATTAATATTAAATTGCAATAATCGCCAAAACTGCCATGAGAACATATCTGACTATGGACACTCCTTCTAATAGCAACCTGGCACTAAGATGGGACTAAGAGTCCCATCCCTGAGGCTCACTGTAAGTCTACAAGTCTAACAAATGGTCTGCTACCAATAAAACCACTTCTCTTAAATAGTCAATAGCACAGTTTGGAATTCATACGAAAATAAAAAGATAAAATCTAAACACCCATTAGGCATTAGGATGGCTACCACTAAAAATCAGAAAATAGCAAATGCTGGTGAGGACGTGGAGAAACTGGAACTCTTGTGCACCATTGGTGGGAATGTAAAATGGGGCAGCCATTGTGGAAAACAGTATGAAGGCTTCTCAAAAAATTAAAAATAGAATTACCACATGATCCAGAAACTCCACTTCTGGGTATATATCCCAAGAATTGAAAGCAGGGTCTCAAAAAGATATCTGTATATCCATGTTCATAGTAGCATTACTCACAATAGCTTCCACAAAAGGTGAAAGTGACAGATAAAGGGATAAACAAAATATGGTATACATATACTAGGGAATATAATTTAGCCATAACAAGGACAGAAATTCTGGCACATGCTACAACATGGATGAACCTTGAAAACCTTACACTAAGTGAAATAAGACAATCACAAAAAGACAAATACTGCATGACTCTACTTGCATGAGGTGCCTATGGAATACTCTAATTCCTAGAAACAAAAAGTAGAATAGGGGGGTCGCCAGGCAGGCACTGGAAGAAGGAGGAATATGGAGTGGTAGTTTAATGGGAACAGTTTCATTTTTGTGATAAAAAGCGTTCTGAAGATTTGTTGCACAGTAATGTGAATGTACTTAATACTAATTAACTGTACATTTAAAATGATTAAGATGGTAAATTTTATGTTCATTTACTACCTCTTAAAATAACTTTTTTAAAGGATAAAATCTAGCCTGAACAATTAAATGTGAAAATAAGTCCCCTTCAATTTCCACCATGATTGAAGATGCCACAGAGAAGAGTAGGAAGGACTCCCCGAGATTAAATTTCATGCTAAGAATGTGGTGATGGAGTATTGAAGCTCCTATCCCTCCCATATTTGCATGAGAGCCTGAGCCAGATGCTTTCTTTAAACCTCCAGGTTCTGACATTCCTGGGTTCTGACCTTGACCTAGCAGTTTAACCTGGGATCCCTACAAAGCTGAACTTTTGCCTGTTTCTTCCCCTTGCATAATCCCAAATCCAGATGTCTGAACTGGGAAGCAGGGTGGAGGTAAGCACTTCACCTCTGGAACAATCTCCCCAAGTGATCCTCTCTGCTTGTATGCCTCCACATTCTGGGAATATTATCTACCTCCTGGTATTATGAAGATGGAAATGAAGTCATAGGTTAAGTGATCAGGAACAGGGGCCAACACCTGGTAAACATTCAGTAAGTGTCAGCTATGAGGAAAAGGGGAAGAGGAGAAGCACATTTCCTCAGCTCCTGCTTGATTCATCCTGTAGTTTATACCTTTTAGTGTTATCCACTCTTAATTGTTCCCCAACTCCTATTAACCCCCCCAGGGTAGCCCAGCAGGAAGGAATGAAGCCAGTGGTATGCTGCAGATGGCTTGTACTGGCCTAGGATATCCAATGGATCACAGCTTTTTCCAACCCAGCATTTCGTAACGTGATGATAGTAGTTTGGAACCAGCCGTTGTGGGAGTATTTACACCACAGAAATCAGTAGATGCTCAAACCAGTGCCTACGTGCCTACTTCCTCCAACCTTGCCCAAAGCCAGTTGTTAAAATTTACAAGCCTACCACTGAAAAGAATTGCCAACAGTGTGGCATCCTGTCAACCAAAAGGGCTTGCCTCTTTCTTTTTTTTTCCCTAATGTCAATGCTTTTCTCACTGCCCGGGAAATTATATCTCCCCATATTTTGGCCTTCCCCACCAAGGTCAATGACAAAGCAAATCACACTCTTGGTTTTAAAGAAAAAATGTAGCAGAAGATGGGAACCAAGGTTAGGAACAAAAGAAACTGAATTCAGCTGCCAAACCAAAGTGAAAGCCAGAAAATCATGGCACAAATTCAGTCTCCAAGCCTAGAACAGGGGAAATGCACAGAATATAAATTGGCAACTTGAGAGAAGATTCTGTTCCCTGACTTCAGTTTCCAAAATGGCATGAAAGCCCAGCTTCACTGGATGTAGAGAGATGCAGGCAATGCTGTCAGAATCACGGAACTCAAATGACCATTATAAGTGCCCCTATTCAACATGGAGAGCTGGAGAGCCTTAAATTCATTCTGCAAGCACCAGTACAGAGTAGAATGGAGCCCTGTCCACGTTAAGACAGGCACCTGCCTCTGGGCACAGTATGGGATCCTGCCACAGGACCATGTCAACAGACCATCCATGCCCTCCATAATCAAGTCAGTGAGAAGTCAGACACATCCCACCTGATTCCCCTCAAGAATGGCATCCTCCACTTCAGTTTTGTTCAAGTCCAAACAGCAAGCAACGATTGCAAATAAGTGGTTATGCCTCCCATCCAAAAGAGAGCGCTTGGCTTCCTTCTCTTCCTTCAGCCTTTGCTAAAAGAAAAGAATAAAAATGTTACATGGCAACTGCTGTTCTCAAGTGTATTCATTTTATAATAATTTCATCCTATTGTTGTTTTTTCAAGTCTTAGTATCCAGATAACAGACAGCTTAATGGTACCAATTTTTACATACTATCTTCCATTTTTAGAAATAATTTATTTCTCTTATGAAAATAAGGCATGCTCACTGTTTTGAAATTGCATAATACAGAGAAGCCAAAAGAGAGAAAAATCATCTGCCATCCAGAAATTATTACTGTTAACATTTTGTTCTAAATCTTTACACACTTATTTCTATGCATACATAAGCATTCAACAGAATACCGAAAAAAGAGATCTCCATTTTTGTAAACATTTTCCTAAGCCATTAAAGTAGTATTCTTCTACCCTATCTCCTATCTTTATTGTTTATCTACAGCTATATATTTGGTCTGGAAATTAACTTCTGAATACCATTGCATGCTCTTTAACTATCAATTGTTAATTATGAGAATAAGGCATGCTTAATGTAATCGAGGTTGGCAGTTTGAAGTATGTCTTTCCTTATGCTCTATGCTCATACAATCATATTCAAACATACGCACACACCTATATTTACATCACACTATAAAATGTTTTCATGCAATTCTCCCTTAACAATACATCACAGACTTCTTTCTAGTTTAATACAAACTATTCCATCCCATGTAACAGCTGCAAAAATGTTCAGTATGAATGTACTATTATTCAACTCTTTTGACACTGGTGGCTTCCAATTCATTCTTGAAATAATACATTACCTTTCATGCCAACCAGTAGTTCCCACTAGGAAGAGGAAAGGTGGCCCCTCTGAATCCCTTCTTTTAATCAACAGACATTTGTTAAACTCCGAATATGTGCCAGTGTTGAAGAAGCTAACACTAACCGGTAACCTCAAAAAAGCTCACAGCTTGGCTGGCAGGATGTGAGCTGAAAATTTAAATATGACAAATGGCATGGCATTTGTCACAGGGGCATCAGATTTATGGGTCTCCAAATGCAGGAGCATTTATGGGTCTTCAGAGAAGGAGCAAAAAGAAGGATCTCCCTCTCTAGCCTGGAGTTGAGAAGGGGTAGCGGTGTTGATGGCAGGGAAGCTTTCAGGAAGAGGTGTTTCCAGCCTAGCATTGATGGAGAGTTGGTCATACTCCTAGAACAGTCATTTTTCTGCATACACAAAGGCTGAGAGGCACAGAAATCACATTCTGAAAACCACAAGGCAGCCAGGATGGGTGAACTAAAAAGAACTAGGAAAACATAATAGGAAATGAAAAAAAAGTCAAATCATAAATATTTTCTGAACCATATTACAAAGTTTAACTGTTATGTGAAATCCATGGAGAATCACTGATGAGTTTCAAATCAGGAGAGATAGGTGTTTAGCTGTCTATGCAGCATTGAAAAATCCATCATTCTGACAGTAGTGTGGAAAGTGGGCTGGAGTGACGCGTGCCTAGAGGCAATCAGGTGGCATTCCCAGAGACTGCGTTCATCAAAAGGAGCAGGTTGAAGCAACACAGTTATAAGTTAAGCTTTTGGATGTGTAAGGTTTTGAAGTGAGTCAATACACAGGTGGACAAGGCAGCCAGGCCACTGGAAATGTTCAAGGGGAAATAGCATTGCAGATACAGATAACATGCAGGTTCTCAATTCAGCACAATGACTTTATGAGACAGACCATTCTTGTTGTGAGGGGAAGTCCTGTGCACTGTGAGGTTTTAGCAGTGCTTTTGGTCTCTAACTTCCAGATGTCAGTAGCTCCCACCACCAAGTCTTGAGAATAAAAAATATTTCCCGACATACCAAATGGCCCTTGTGGGACAAAATTGAGAACCACTGATATGATACAGACATAGGCATAGATATAGACACAGGCACATATAGACATAGACATAGGAAGACTGTCAATATAAAAGCTACAATGTCGATCAGTGTGAAAACAATGTGGTACCTGTTGGAGTTGTGCAGTACAGAACCTGCAAAAGTACATTAGCTCTTTCATCCAACAGGTGGTATATGCATTCAATAAAGATCTGACAAATGAATAAATGAAAGTTTAAACCATGAGTGCAGATATGATTTTCTAACAAATATATGGAAATGAAAACACAAAAAAGTGAAGAAAATTGGGGACCACCAGTATGCCAGGAGCAAGGAGAAGAATAAGTGCAAATAAAGAAAGCTAAGGATGAGGCCGGGCACGGTGGCTCATGCCTATAATCCCAGCACTTTGGGAGGCTTAGGCACGCGAATCACCCGAGGTCAGGAGTTCGAGACCAACCTGGCCAATGTTGCAAAACCCTTTTGAGACCAGCCTGGCCAACATTGCAAAACCCTTTTGAGACCAGCCTGGCCAACATGACAAAACCCCATCTCTACTAAAATACAAAAATTGGCCAGGCATGGTGCTATGTGCCTGTAATCCCAGCTACTCGGGAGGCTGAGGCAGGAGAATCACTTAGACCCACCCAGGAGGCGAAGGTTGCAGTGAGCTGAGATCATGCCATTGCACTCCAGCCTGGGCGACAGAGCAAGACCCCACATTACTAAAAAAAAAAAAAAAAAAAAAAAAAAAAAAAAAAAAAGCTAAGGATGAATGTGTAGAGAGATAAGGAAACCAAGAAACAGCACAACAGCATCAATAAACCATGGAAAACGTCCGACAGCAACAATGCTATACAGGATTTGTTGGGTTAATTAGGATACCTTTGGGGATTGCATTTACAGGATGGTTGCAGCTTCTCACAGCTCTTCTGTAGTGTGACTGTGCCACTAACCTGTCAAGAAGTAGACTGCATTTCCCCTCCCCTTGAATTTGGCTAGCCCCAGTTTTCACCAAAAAAAATATGGCAGTAAATAAGATGGATTTCCTAGGGTAGTTCTTAAGGGATCTTCACATTCTACCTTTAAACTTAGAATGCTGCCTCAGAACTCAGCCACGTAGGGAGACCACATGGAGGAGAACAAAACATTCTGGTCAATGGCACCATTGACCTTCTAGCTGACCCCAGCACCAACTTTCAGCTATCTGAGTATGCTGTCTTGGATGTTCCAACCTAAGTTGCCCCTACAGATGACAGCAAACCAGCCAATGGCACCTGCAGAAGAACCACCCAGCAGAACCCAGTCACTCACAGAATCAAGAGAGATAACAGATGACTGCTTCTGCTTTAGGCCCTTAAGTTTTGGTATGGCTTGTAATGCAAAAATAAATAATAATTTTGTTGGAATAACTTTACTGGCTGGATGGAAATAAACACAGACCTAAGAAAAGGATGATTGGGAAAAGAGAAATATAAAAATGCTGAATACAACCTACTACTTGTAGAAACTTGACTATAAAGGAATAGGGTGTGGTAGTAATGTAGAGGGAAATTTAGGGTCAAGGAAGAGTTTTTTTATGGTCAAAAGACTTATGAAACAGTAAAGATGAAAAAGTTGGTGATTTCAGAGTAATTGAAAGGTTATTACTAGACCTTCATAATTTACATTCATTTCTCTGGATGTGAAGGACTACCTACCTGAGAGACAACTTTGCTGGGGAGGTGACAGGAGAGAGCAGGATTCAGGTTTAAAAATAGATAATCTACCTGTTTTGTCACCATTTCTTTACAAAGGAACTACTACAGGTCCTGATATAAAGTATACAGTCCACAAACATCAAATAAAAGTAAATGTAAAACTTTCTTCACATGTCACTAAAACCAGGAAGATGTCCTGTTGTTTTGAATTGTTTTCTGCCTTCCTGGCAGGGATAAATAAGAGATTTTTCTCTGAGTGATCTCTGTAAGTTTGTGCTAAATGTCTTTAGCAGCTTGAGAACTTAGAGGTCAACCAGGGAGTCAGGAATCCAGCAACAATACAAAGAGATGGCAAATGTTTGGTAGCCAAAAATAAAAATAAAAGCAGTAGAGAGCCAGAAGATTCGAGATGTAAAGGAACTGAAGGCTTCCAAAGAGCACAGAGATTTAAATAAGATTCTCCCATGGCAACACATTATTCCATAACCCATTTGTTTCTGATTCCAGAGGAAAAAAAATATTCTAATGGAAGAAAAGAGAAATCACTCACTAAAATAGAACACTAATTATTCTACTTTGACTTAATTATCACAGGAGAAAGAAACTTCCAAAGCAACTTTATTATACAAAGCAAATTATTGACATATTTTTAAGTAAATGTTTTCAGAAGCTATTTAATATCTTTTAAAGCATGTTAAGACTTGAATATATTTTCTTACTTAAACTGTTTTATTGCCTAAAGACAAGTAATATGAAGTCAATCCTAGTGTCACATAGATGAAAGGCCACAATCTTTATCAATCTCAACTTTCATTGCATTACACTAAGGTATCCGGATAATACTGAGACTGTTTTTTAACTACCATAAAAAAGTTAATAACGTCAGACAAATATTTAGTAATTAGACCAGTGCATTGTCAATCCACAAACCTAACCCTGCAGCTTTCTGGCTGCTAGGGAACTGCAGTAACAAACAGTCAGGTGACTAGTTCTCTGGGGGTTGACTTGTCCTGCCGGCCTCTGAAACATCTAGGACATTTGGAAAGTAAAGGCAGAGAGGGATTAAGAAGGCAGGAGGTAAACTATGTAATGACTTTTCTTGAGTCCTATTAAAATTGTTTTGCAGTGCATGAACAAGCACTAATAGATAGGGGTAGGGAGCATGGCCACTGAAACCTATTCAATGTTCAAGGAAATCTAGAGTGGTGTTAAAACACTGCAGCAATTTGTGATGAGATGTGTTACTACTGCCTTGGAATGGGAGAGTGACTAGTTTACTACCTCACAAGGAGCTCTGCTTCCCAGGTGGCCAATTTCCCATAGACAAAGAAGCACTGACGTTAGAATGAGGTGGTAGGTTCTAGTCCCAGCTCTGACACTAATTCCAAGACTTTACATCTTTCATTTAACCTCTCCAGGCTGCAACTTCCTCAACTACAAAATTAAAGTGTTGGACTAGGTGACAGCCAAGGTTCATTCCTTCTCCAACGTCTGGACTAATTCTTATGAATTCAAACGTTTATACAAACTACAGAGTCAAACTTTTAAAATACAAATCCTAATGAAGACCCCAAAAAGCTCCATGACTGTCTCAAAACTAATCCATCCGTCCAATTTTTACAAATACTAACCTTTGCCTTTAACTCTGCAGAACCAAAGTCCCTGCATGTTTATATACACAAACTATGTATAAACTACATACATGATCAGTCTTTCATTTTGCCGCTAGCCTTACAATACTCAACTATATGGAAGGCCTTACAGAAATGAAGATGAAAGTAAAATGGAGATACAATTCCCAACTTGAAAGACGTTTGTGAGGGTTGAATTGCATGTAGTTTGATGATTACACTAAATCAAACAGCACTCTAATTAAAATGGCATGACCAAGGATTTGACCCTGGACATCAAAATTTAAGGGAAACAAAGCTGTTGCATAACGATTTAATTGTTCACATAATTAAGCTTCCCCCACCCTTACGAAGCTCTGCCTTGTTGGCATATTTGTTCCTGATGCAGATCCACCCCACTGACCCCACTGGCAGCCAGCAGAAGTGGATAGAGGATGGGGCTATTTGGTCTGAGAGTTCCTTTGTGCCTAAGCAAGGACATCTATTCCCAGATCCTCCTGAAGCATACATTTTGCACTATTTGCCCTGGTTGCATTGCCAGTTTGGTTCTTAGTTATCACTTGCTCACTATGTTTTGGTTTCATTGTCACAAAATCCCTGTGAAGCAGACATTATTATCTCCACACCAGGAAATCAAGACTATGGGCCATTAACCACTTTCCCAAACACACACAACTAAGAAAGTGGCAGGGCTGGGAATCAAGCCCTTGCTGTCCACAGGACCAGACCAAGATACCAGTACCCACAGGCAACTATGAATTTTGCATTCCTTCAAACTGATATTCCATAAGCACTTTTTAAAAAATACACACTTAAGGGTTATCTAGGTTCCTCCAGCAGGACACCCCACACAAGGGTTATAAGAGGAGTTGTGGGTGGAGACCAGTTAACTAGCACCCATTTTCTGAGTTATATCAGTGACACTTTAGTGCCAGTGTGGACTGGTATCCCAGTGCTTCCAGCTAGGATGTATGTATTCAGTTCTCACTGTACTCCTGTGTCTCAGTAAATTATACCACCCTTACTGCATCTTCTACTCCTGAAAAAAAAGCAGTGCCTTGGAGGTTAGTTCCCCACTTGAGTAGTCAGGAGGTGAGGCTCAGCCTCCCCCTACTCAGTGCTGCTTCCATCTGACAGTGACCCTGTTATCTACAACATACTGCACATACCAGGTCCTCACACAATACCTTCGCACAGGGAAGTGGATAGGGAAAGGAATGGGTCCTGCAGCCAGCATTATTTTGTTGTCAAAAGTTTTTCTAGGTGACATGATTAGCTTTGTGGCACATCTGAGTTTGAGAAAGAGAAAGAGATCTGACTTAAGGAAGTCCACTGTACACATTGAAATGAATATATTTCCATTTGTTTGATTTGAGTATTTTGTTCTTTATATATGTGTATGCATACAGTAATGTAACAAATACAATGGAGTATAAGTTAAAATCCCCATCTGAGATTATTGTAAATACTGTGCTCTATGAATTAGTCGTTCTCCTATCCCCATCCAAGGTTTCCCTTTCTACAGTTTCCATTACTTGTGGTCAACCTTGTTCCAAAAATATCATCAAATGGCTAATTCCAGAAATAAACTATTCAGAAGTTTTAAATTGTGTGCCCTCTGGAGTGACGTAGTAAAATCTCATGCCATCCAAATCCATACCACCTGGGATATGAATCATCCCTTCATCCAGCATCTCCATGCTGTTTACATTACCTAACCATTAATCATCAGCATCATCTGGTTCCCAGCATCCGGTCCCTGACATCATCATGGCTCAATGATCCAGGATCACCCGAAGCACATGGTCCTCCTTCCGCTATACCATCAGATGGTCAGTAGCAGCCTAACCCCATGTCACAATGCCTACAGCATTCACCTCACTTCGTCTCATTACGTAGGCTTCGTATCACCTCACATCAACACACAAAGGGTAGATACAGTACAATAGGATATTTTGAAAGAGAAAGACCACATTCACACAATTTTTATTACAGTATATAGTTATAATTGTTCTATTTTATTATTGTTCTTACTGTTAATCTTTTACTGTGCCTAATTTATAAGTTAAAGTTTATCATAGGTGTATATATACACATATGCATATATTAAAAATGTACATATATAAATGTACATATCTACATAAAAAACTAGTTTACATAGGGTTCAATCCTACCCACGGTTTCAGGCATTCATTGGGGGTCTTGGAATATATTCCCCGTGGATAAGACAGAACTGCTATATTGTTAGAGTTCCTTATCCTAAATAACTAAAATAGATAACTCCATGACTGATTCTCCTTTGGCTGTCAATGTCAATCTCAAGTCCACAATAATCTCAGTCCACAGACAGTTGCTCACTTGATGAGAACACAGTGCTAACGAGACCAAGGGCATGGACTTGATCATCTTAGGCCAGTTAACTTCACTTTAGCTCACTTTCCCCAACTGTAAACGAATCAGGATGAATCAGAAAGAAAATTATTCAAAGTGCATGCCCACCTGAAATACCTGGTTAATGGTAAAATACGTATTTCTTTTCCATTTTTAAAGACCCCCAAATGGTTTAGTCCTCCTATCTGCCACATATATAACCTGATCCTTCTTATCTCCTGAGCGGCAAAACAAAGCAAATAACAAGAGAATCTCATCATTCCTACAAGAGCACCGGTTTTACAGGGAAGGGATGTTTTCTGTTTTGGTTCGATAGCACCAGTGTCAACAACAGGCCCCGGCACGCCGAAGATCCTCAATTAATGCTCCAAATAATTTTAAAATTATTTTACAAGTCACTCTCAAGTAATTAAGGGCTGGAACAAATTATTCTAGACCAATGTGGGTCCACGACCACAGAATCAGAATCAAGTCAATAGGATCCACGCTGTTGTGCCTGGAACGTAAATGACTACACAGAATTCCACCCTGGGTAAGATAGTAGCTCCCTCGCAATTTACAGCAAATACAGCTAACCTTGTGTTACCTGCATCCCATTTTGTTTTGTTGAATTAGAGAAACTGGGGGAAGCAGTTCTCTAACTCATTTACCCTTACAGCCCTCTGCAGACAATCCTATTTCCCTGTCTTCCCACAGAGAAAAGCCTCCCTGTTTTGTCTTCCAGCTTTTCTGTTTCAACCCACAAGGCCCCATCTCCTTTCCCAGCCTCTCAGAGAGGAGAGGCTGCTCTGCGATGCTTCCCAGCCCAGCCTAACCTGCTCTTTAATTGGCTGGGAGAACCACAATTTAGAGACTCTCCACTCCTAACTGTACTTTTCAAGTCTCGCCTTTTCTGACTCTTCCTTTCATTGCATTTTCCAGGCAAAGGGCCACAGCTGCAGAGGAAGCACGGCACCTCCTTCCCGAATTAAGAGCACTTCAGTAAAGTGGTTTCGGGAAAGGAAAGAGACACCACGCTGGCTAATCCCACTCACAGCAGGTACTTCAGTGAAGCCCTCCTTTATTTAACAAGAGCCACACTCGCCCTGTATTGCAAAGAGATCGCACTTAAGCATGTGGTACCATCCATTTTCTTCTGTCCCGGAATAAACTTTGGCATCCTGTCTATTTTTACTGGAGTTTCCAAGGCTCCTAACTCTCCCCAGTTCCTCACTCCTTTATCTATCATTCCTTCCAGGCACATAAAGGATTCTCTCTTTAGCATGTACGATGTGTGCATTCTCTCTTTAGCATTTAGCATTTACAATGTGTGCATTTTTCACCCAGACCAACCCCAAATCTGCTGTAGGCATATTCCTGTCTCACAGCCTCCCCTCCCACTGACATTCCATCATCCAAATTCTAACTTAGAGTCTGTTTTCTGCACATCAAGTTTCTGGACCTGAAGTGAGATTTGGTGGACCTTCACATGGCCATATATTCTCTTGCCCTAACCCCACAGTGATTTCACTCTACAATCAGAAATGCCTCGTGTAGAATTTCAAGAGGTCCTTCTGGCAGCAGGAGCCATATAACTCAAATGGCCCTTACCCATATGCTAAAAAATACATATGTAATATGTTACCATTCACATTATATATGGCACAAGAGTGAAATTCCCAAACTTCCCCTATTCATACAACAAATCACTATGCTTAAAGCTGGCCACTCATTAGACTCATTGGAGAGCTGTAAAATACTGAAGCCTGGGCCTCCCGCCCCTGAGAAATTCTGATTTATCTGGTCACGTGTGGGGTCCAGGCACTGGTACTTCTCAAAAGCTCCCCTGGTGATTCTAATGTGCAACCCAGCCTGACATCACTATTTTCAAGGAAGTCATTTTACCAATTGCCCATGATGGATTACGACCAAGTTCTCACCTGAGATAGAACTTTTTTTTTAATTCACTTTTTTTTATTATTTATTTATTTTTTTTTTAGGCAGAGTCTCTGTTGTCCAGACTGGAGTGCAATGGTGTGAACTTGGTTCACCGCACCCTCTGCCTCCTGGTTCAAGTGATTTGAGATAGAACTTAATAGAGAAAGTCCAAGGATGTAAATTTTGGGATCTTCTAACTCTAGACCTCTTCTTCTCCTTACTAGACTTGTGCAAAAATTGAATGATAGAACAAGGTCAGCACTAAATTCCACGGGGTCTAGAAGGGTGTTTCTCTGCCATATCACAGATGTTATAATGAACCCCAAGTTTCTCTTTAAAAAATCAGTATGTCAGTATGTTCAGCTCTCTTATTCTTTAATTCTGTATTTTAAAGTTTAACTTCCTCGTAGTTTCAGTAAACAACATTTACCACCAGTTCTGATTAGTATTTCACATCTGTTCCCCTGGTCCCCTTCCCCGTTCTGACTCATTCCAATCACCTACTCTGGTCACCTACTCCAATCACCTGCTCTGGTCACCTGCTCTAGTCACCTGCTGTGGTCACCTACTCTGGCCACCTGCTCTGGTCACCTGCTCTGGTCACCTGCTTTGACCCCTGCTTACCTGCCCATAACCATCCTTCCCACCAAACTACCCACCCCACCACTGCAGCTCATACCCCTGCTCCCTTTAAAACAGCCAATCAGAATTAGACTAGACTGTGCGGTCTAATCCTAGCCAATAGGGGAACAGCTTAGCAACAGGGGCGACCTCCACCAGTCATAAGTACCCCTTCCCCTCCTTGTCCAGGTGTGCACTCACCATTGTTCCATCTGTGAGCCGCACCCCTCTATAGAAGTAAATTGCCTTGCTAAGGAAATTTATATTCAAGTGCTACTTGTTTTGCAGCACAGAAAATTCTACTTATAACGAAAGAGCACAGCACTTCATACAAAGTGGCAATAAAGAGATATTCGTGGAATTGATAGGTTTTGCACCTACAGTTACATTCCCCCAGGGTGTAGCTATGGCAAAATTATAATGGGGTATCTTCAGGCCTTAACGAGTTTGGGCTAGAGAGTGCTCACAGGGCCTTAACAAGCAGTACCAGGACTGGTGCAGTGGCTCACTTCTGTTATCCCAGCACTTTGGGAGGCTGAGGCAGGAGGACTGCTTGAAGCCAGGAGTTTGACCAGTCTGGGCAACATAGCAAGACTCCATCTCTACAATAATTACAATTAAAAATTTAGCCAGATGTGGTGGTGCATGCCTATAGTCCTAGCTACTAAGGAGGCTGAGGTGGAAGAGCGGTTGAGCCCAGGAGTTCTAGGCTGCAGTGAGCTATAATGGTGCCACTGCAGTCCAGCCAGCATGACAGAGTGAGACTCTGCCTCTAAAAATAAAATAAATTTTTAAACAGGCAGTATCTCTCTTATCCCCACTTCCCAGCTAAACCCCAGATCCATTCATCTTCCAGTGCTCTAAGGAAATGGTTTTGATCTGCTCTACGTGAAATTTGTTAACTTGGCCAAACAGGTCCAGGTCTGATAACAGGATGATGAGAAGGGTTTGCCAGAGAATAAGAAAACTGACATCTTTTCACATTTCAAAAGATAATCTGAGAGCAAAGGTTCTTTCTGTCTTGGCTTCTACTAAGTGCCCCACTGGAAACAATGGCTGCCCTCCTGCAGAGCTTCTCCTCCAGGGAGAGAGGTGTGTTCTCCTCCCCGACAGCTTCTACCCACTTGATTCACAGTTTAGAGAAAACCTGCAGCAATCCGAAGTCCATGAGCAACAGCATTCCCTAACACAAGTATATACAGCACGAAACAGGAATACACATTCCAGTGCAGTGAGGAGAAGACGTTTCCCCATTTTAAAAACCAGCTTTGCAGTTAGGTAAATGTAAGCATCTAGAGGACTGTCACCTATATTTCAAGTTGTCCTTTCTTCTGGAAGTCAACAAAGTCAACCAACAAAACTATAGACTTCTGTTTCACTTTAGGGAAGTAAAGAGAAACAGAATTTGCAAGTCTGGAATTTACATCTATCATACACCTCTCACTTGGTACTAAGCATTCCTTATCTCTGAGAAAAGCAGGAAAAAAGACAGACATCACACCTGAACCAAAAATTTTACAAATAAGTGAGTGAATATATGTATACTGAGTGAGAGAATAACTATACAGAATAATTTCAAGTTTTTTAATTGAAAATAATGTATGTTTATTATACAAAAGAAAAGATATATGGCTTGACCTTGTTTATGGTACATTTGGTTGCTATTGGCATGATATCTATGGATAAAGTCAATTATATTAAGTAATCTAATTATAACATAGTATCATTGCAATAATAGTTCCAGACCTCAGTGTGGAACTTAGTTAAATATATACAGACTTATAGTTAAATATATGCATACTTATAGCTAGGTAGCTCTGGAATCTTTCCCATTGGTCATTTTAGATCATAAAGTTATAAAGTTATAATAAACTATCTTCTCAGTTGATAAAGTTTCTTTGCTTGGCCAAACTTTAGTCAGGTTCCTGAATCTTCTCCTAGGTTCATCTGTATACTTCCTCATAAAATCGAGTTTTACCAAAGAATTCTGCTAAGTCAGTTAACAGGAACCTCCAGTAGAGAGTACTCAATAACTGATCACCTTCAGTAGCTGATCAGGTTCCTCATCCTCCACCATCCCCCACGTGCTGTCTCATCTCCCTGGCCTTTCTTCAGCAAGAATCCTGGAAGGTCATCAGTTCAGCCAGAATCCCCATCCCCACTGATGTTTCCCCTTAATACTTTTCTATCCACTGATCCTGCCTTGTTCCTTAGCTACAAATTCTCACTTGCCCATGCCATATTCACAGTGGAGCCCAATATCTCCCCTCACTCCCCATATAGGTCCTCATACCTAACTTGATGGTCCTGAATAAAGTCTTACTTACCATGCTTTAACAAGTGTCACTGAATAATTTTTTTCTCTAACCCAGTGCACTAAGTAGACACTGTAATTATTTACATAATACACTGCAATGCTATTAATTCTGTTAATATCATACTTCAGTGGAGTGAACCAAACCAGCAACCAAAATACCTAATTGAAACCTCCAAAAAACTTACTCTCAAAATATAGTTCATGTCAAGGAAGGATCTAATTCATGAACTGTACCTAAGATTTTATCATCAATTGTGATGTTTCAGACTTGGTACTGAAGTACAGGAAAAATGTTCAGACGTGAAATTTTTAATCCATTCCATTTATTCCACAAGCATATATTAAGGACCCAGCATATACCATGGAACAAGCTCTGTGTTAAAGGAAGATTATTTTAAAATGGAGAGAACTCACAATCTAGCAAGAGAAAGAGATATGTGGGCCAATGTCATTTCACTACACTGATGTGACAAAGACTGCATAAGACATCCAAGCAACATGCTGACAGGTACAGGAAGGAAACTCTCACCTCCTCCTGAAAGGGTCAGAGGAGGCTTCTTGGGGGAGGCAACACTAGCACTTGGTCTTAAAGAATACATGTTTCATGGATACAGGGAGGGGAACATCACACACCGGGGCCTGTGGAGGACTGGGGAACCTAGCGGAGGGATAGCAGGGAGTGGGGGGATTGGGGAGGGGTAACATCAGGAGAAATACCTAATGTAGATGACGGGGGAATGGATGCAGCAAACCACCAAAGCATGTGTACACCTATGTAACAAACCTGCACATTCTGCACACGCACCCCAGAACTTAAAGTATAATTTAAAAATAAATCAATAAATAAGTGTTTGCCAGCAAGCAAGTTCAGAGGCTTGGCTGGAAGACAGCCACCTTGGGAAGGATGCGTCAGAATCTTAGGGCTTGAGCAAGTGAGGGGTGGCAGGTGGTGACGTACTTAGAAAATTCAGAGGTAGCATGCCTGTTCTTTTGTAGTAAAAACAACAGGCTAGAGGGAATCGTGACTTTCTGGGGATACACAAAAAGATAGAATGATCAAGCCCAGTAGGAAGCATGGGTTAATGTCTGAGAACTGAGTCCTAGAGAGACCTCCATTTTCTTCTGACATTAATTGGCAGTGGAAGACATTCCAAATCCCTCTCTATACATTTGCATAATAAAAAGCTGCTGAGCTGAGCCCTATGCTAGGGAAGCTCATTCTTCAATGTGACTTCCAAAGGCACAACCCTGCATCTCACCGTCTGTGACCTCATTTGCAAGCATATAGAACAGGGGAGTGATTTCAAAGCCTAAAACTTGCAGCCCAGAATCTGCCTTAACTATTTCTTATCACCAACTGAAGTTTACAGGTTTGAAAGAAAACAAAGTGCCCAAACCACCATAGATGTACTTTTTATCCCAGGAAAGCATCTTCCCAAAACATGCAGCATGAAATTCTATGTGCATAGTTTTTAAGCGGCCATGTGCAGAAAAGCCTAAGGATACAAATCTTTTTGTTTATTTAAAAAATCAACACGTAGCCTATGCACCATGTGAACATTAGTTAAAAATGTGACTTTGCACGTTTTTAAGATTTGGGGATTTCTTTTCCACCCAGGTGAGAGAGATGATAATCCAAAACACACGTGCAAAGGTACAGACGACAGCACCTTACCGTTAAAACTCGGGTGACACTCTGCTTCCAGAGCTGTCTCTTCCCAATCCTAAACATTGTAGCAGTGCATGCAATGCATGTACTGGCTGGAGGCAGCTCTTCCAGAATGGTCTTCTAACTCCTGGGAGATCTGCTCAAAACCCCGCAGGCTTCCCAATGGAAAGTCCTCTAGAGGACCAGAATTCTACTTTCACGTTTCTAATTTGCATGCATTTTTCACTACATTCACAGAATAAAAAATAAAACTCTACTTATACCACTCAAGTGTTTCTCCTAGTCTCTTCCCTGGGCCTCTCCTCTTTCTCAGAGCCTGGTGTTGTTAGGGTAATACTGTTTATACACTATACAGTTGAACCGTGCCTCTTAATCATGTTTATCAACCAATCAAAGCGTGTCAACTGCTCGGTGGCAACACAACTCCTTCTGTTGTTCAATTAATTCTGTACACTGTCCAGCAATAAGCATTGAGTCAATAGAGATATCCAAATAGTTTCTTTGAACAATGAGAAACTTTAAACCACATCAAATTAGCAGAGAAGCCACAGCTCTGAATATACTGTCCAGGTTCAGAAATGCAGTCTTACTTTGTCTACTGCTGTTCTCTGGTGCCTTTTCAGCACCACCCAGAGGAGTGACTCAGAATCAACTTTGCAAGCACGATGCACCGCCAGCATTGTGACTAATTGTGACTAATTGCCAGATAGGCTAATCGTGACCCAAAGGAGCCATTTTCTCCCCCATAAAGAACAAGAAGTCTGTTTCATATGCAAATAACAAATGATGTCCATAAATTACTTGTGCTCACACAGTTGCACATACACATCAGCCAAGGCAATTTATTCTATGTAGCTAAACATCTTGATCATCCTAACTGTGAAGACGTAATGGGAAAACACTGCCACATACTTTCAGAGATCTCTCATGTATGGTTTCTCCCATCAAGATGAGTAAAAGGCAGGACATTTAAGGTTGGCCTTGATGAATCTTGAATATAGGCCTTGGAATTCAAGGTCCAGTAACTCAAACCCTAAAAGGTCATCCAAGGATAATTAGAAAATTGGGAACTCATCCTGGTAATATCCTGCTACTCAACCTCAGTGGAGCCTGACGTGGAGGCCAGGGTGCTGATATGGTATCAGAACATGGGACATTCACCTGGTCAATATCCAATGCTAGGGTGCAGCCTGCATATGTCAGGTTAACAAACAACATTTAGACCTGAATATTATTTGGTAAGCAAATAACTAGAACACAGGAAGTTCAAGTTTGTTTGTAGGACTTTTTTTTTTTTTTTTGAGACAAGGTCCCACTCTGTCACACAGGCTGGAGTGCAGTAGCATGACCACCGCTCACTGCAGCCTCAACCTCCTGGGATTAGGTGATCCTCCCACCTCAGCCTTCCTCGTAACTGGGACTACAGGCAAGTGTCACAACACCCAACCAATTTCTGCATTTTTTATAGAGACAGGTTTTGCCATGTTGCCCAGGCTCGTCTCAAACTCCTGGCCTCAAGCAGTTGCCCAGCTCAGCCTACCAAAGTGCTGTGATTGTAGGCATGAGCCACCAGGATATTTGTTAAAGTCAACCTCTGGGTGTTGGTAAGTGGCTGTGGTCTGTTCTCATAAAGAGCGGTGAAGATGGTATCTAGATTCTGAGCCCCTCCTCTGGGTGGTGCTGAAAAGGCACCAGAGAACAGCAGTAGAATGGGATCCCCCTCACGTGGCACCTCCTATCAGTCCCAAGAATCCTCTGTCAACACATGACCTCAGGACAAACATGTTGCAATTCATACATTGCTGATTACCTTCCATTAGTTACATTTAAATCGGCACTTCCCTGATGGCATTTTAGGCACCATCTTCATTGCAGCAGCAGTAGCCCATTTACAACGCAGGGCTCCGGGAGAGGTACTTCCTGGGAAGATTTCCACAGATGCTGATGGCATGCATTTTGCGTTTGGCAGGCAAACCATGACTCTCTTGAGGCTTCACAGCAAACTGTGAAGTCTTCCAGCCTCTGTGGCTGAATTTCAACTCCTCTGGCCAAGGTAGATGGTGTCTTAAGGGATCTTCTTGAGAGTCTCCGGCTCACTTGAAGTTGTTGAACAACACAAACAAAGTAAAGCCAAGCCTGAGTTTACAACAGGCCACCTACTCCCCAGTCCCTGCCAGAATGCAAGTTGATTTCTGGTATTTGGAGGGAAATTATCAAACACCACTCAGAAGGAAAGTCAGAAAGGCTTTCCTACCAACAGTTTCCACCAGGCACCAGCTTCAGCTGGCAGGACTCTATGTACAGGACTCATGCAAGGGAGGTCTGCAGCCCTATCTGGGTGGATAGTGCATCCTTCCAAGCTGAAAGTATTGGTCATAGACAAATCCCGTCAGACATAATGGGAAAGCAAGAGTAGACAATGGACCTCACGTGGGCAGAAGGCTTCATCCAGAAATCCATGTGCCTGAGGGCAAAGTTTGAAGTTCCACTTTCATTCATTGAACAAAAGCTTGTGAGTGCCTTTTATGGAGCCAGACACTGTGCTATATACTATGAATAGAACAGCTAATAAAAACAGGCATTTACTCAGACATTTAGAAATATTAACTATAGACTGCATAATTATCCTGTGCAACACTAAGAATGAAAAACTAATGCTGCCTATTAAACACATCCATTTTAAGATCCATTCTGATTTCACAGATGTTAAAATATAAAAAATGTACATCTCCTAATAAATAAAAAAATGGTCATTCTTGCCTTTACTGGGGGCAGGTATTAAGCAAATCTATAAATGAATGTGTAATTACAAGTAAAATTTATAAATTTTGATAAGTGTCTTATAGGAAAATAAGGTACAAGCTTTACTTGGACCTATGTTCTGAATCATTATCATTTTATGCTTACATTCCAAAGTGTAAAATTTTCTGAACTCATCTCTAAATTACGGAGTCACCTACTCTGCATCTTGAAGCCTTGAATGTAACCTGTGTCATGTGGCTCAATAGAAAAAGTGCAACCTTGGGGTCAGACAGACCTGAACTTAAATCCCAGCTATGCGACATCAAAGATTTTGTCTCCTAAAATAGACATCCAAAATAAAACCACTCACCTAACAGACTGGTAATGATTTAAATACATTTAAAAATCCTGGATCCTTACAGGCACCTGATAAATGAAATCAATAACAACTTTTTTTTATCTGAAAAACAGTTATGACTATAATTAATGGCAATATCTATGGAGAGGACAAATTTCTAAATCTTAACCTAACCCACAAATTTCAGTCCAGAGCCGTTTGAAAATTTTGCTCTCAATTTCTGAGTATGTCCCAGAAAAAGAGTGGATCCAAGTTTTATCAGTTACTAGCTACTCATTTTTCATGGATTTCCATCTCTAAGAATGTCTTACTGAGGCCCAATGGGATCAAACACATCCATCAGTTTAATAGCCTTGTAAACAGTGATACAAAGAACAGCATATAAAAATGGCAAATGAGTTCAGTGGGATGAATGAGTACCATATTTCACCCATTCTGCATTGCACATTTGTCTTCAGGCTTTACCATATTGAAATGTGGTCATTCCAAATGCAATATGATATTGCATCGTATATTCAATGTCCTCTTATAACGGCTGTTGGCCAGATAAAAATCATGACATGAGTGTCCTTACCAGAGCTGGTGGACACCCAGCTGTCACCCAGGTGGTATCACAAGGCCATAACAATACCTAGAAGCTATAGCCAACAAACCAGGGAAGGTCCATGTGAGGAAGGAATGTGTGTCCCGGTTGTTTTCTAAAAATCTTCACTGACACCTTCTGGGAAGATCAAGAAAACACTGCAACTTGCAGGAAGTATGTTAGTGGAGTGGAAGAAAATCCCAGAAGAGTCAGATCCTACATGTGAAAAAGTTTTAGAAGTTTCTGAACTAATTCATTGCACTTACCTTTGTATGAATGCACAGGGGTAATATGTAATTTTTTAATATCTATGTTTAAAAGAGCTTCTTCAATTAAAATAAAATTGAAATTTTAAAGAAAACTATGAATCCTACTTTAATGGACAGATGTTTTTCCTTCTTGGTGGTGAATGACACAGTGACGTGTTTCATCTGATGACAGATTGGTCAGATGAGTACAGTTTTTGAGTTCTAACGGTCAAAGAAAATTTTCTGGACAAGGGAGAATTTAAGGCAAGCCCTAAAAAAGGGTAAGATTCAAATAAATAGATAGGAAAAATAGAGTGTAACATATGTGAAAAATTATCCTGGAGACTGGAATTCAAGAGAGCCCATCTTGTGCTACATTTTTAAGTAAAAATGATTGATTAATCTCTGAAAGGTATGTTGAGGCTGAATGGTAGGGGTCAATCTAAGGTAGTGGCCATTGCAGGCAGTTAAGGAGTCATTGAATTGATGAAAATCTTGTTTAGGAAGGTTCCACTCGTATTATAGCTGCACACAGGTAGGACTGAAGTGGACAGAGACTGAAGGCAGTCTCCTGGGCATGAAGAAATAAAGAATTCAATAGAAGAGTGGAAGCCGTGGTCACCCAAATCACCTAAAAATGAATACACTTGATCAGGCATGGTGGCTCATGCCTGTAATCCCAACACTTAGGGACGCTGAGGCAGGCAGATCACAAGGTCAAGAGTTCGAGACCAGCCTGGCCAACATACTGAAACCCCATCTCTACTAAAAATACAAAAAATTAGCCAGGCGTGGTGGTAGGCACCTGTAATCCCAGCTACTCAGGAGGCTGAGGCAGGAGAATCACTTAAACCTGGGGAGCAGAGTTGCAGTCAGCTGATATCACCCTATTGCACTCCAGCCTGGGTGACAAGAGTGTGAGACTCTGTCTCAAAAAAAAAAAAAATGAAAAAAATTAATGAATTCACAAGCTAAATACAAGAAGCAATTCTCCTTGTCCCTGTCCAATATTTACTCCCCCAAGCTACTCCTCTAGAGAAATCTGATTGAAGAAGAAATGGGAAAGAACAGATAGAACAAACCAAAAAAAAACTCACACACACAAACAACTTGATGGAACTCAACAACTGGTAGCAGAGAAAAGGATACTGTTGTCAGAGAGGACTCCATGTTTCCCAGCTTGGGTAAAGAATCATCGTAACCTAAGCAGAAGTAGAGGAATCTAGAGAAAGTACATTTTGGAGACAAGATGACTAAGGAAATGTGAATAAAGCTCTAATTCTTTACTTTTCCTTCTGGTCTTTCCATCTTAAAAATATGAAGGCCAGTATGATTATATGCAAGACCAAACCCATCCAGTATCTTTTTCTTTATACTATATAATTTAAAAACTCATAATAAAAAGGAAATAAAGGAACCAATAGTATTGATGCCCTAATCATCTAAGCTGTACTCACAAAAGAAGACAGTGATTCTAAGGGCTTCAAATGGAGTGGTATGGTTTGTTGATTTTGCCACCATTTTTATGGATTGAAATTATACAGCATAATCTTTAAAAGATGAACATGTTTCCTGGGAGCCTCATATGTCAAAATTCAAAAGAGAGGATGGGGAAGAGAAGAGAAATCCTAAAGGAGGACACAGAAAGCTGACGCATTTAGAGCAGAGCAAGCAGTAAGAGCATCTAAGTTCTGCAGTTTGGAGGAAGAGGCTTGGCGCTAAATGCACACCCCAGATGTTATTTTGCATAGTGCCTCTCATGTAGCAAGTGTAAGAACTAGGAACATTTGGCACTTACAGGGATACATTAAAGGAAAGACTATCTCAGAAGCACCTTTGTCTTCCCTGGTGACACTTCCACATACCTGCAGAAATAATGTTGTTCTGGCTTTAGGACACTACACTTCTGGTCCTGAATCTTGCACATACTGTGTGGTTGTGTGCCCTCTGATGAACAACCAGCCAGCCACAATGGACCTATTTTCCCCTAAATTATATGAGACAGGTGACCCAGTGATCTTGCAGGTACCTTCTGGCTCCAAGAAAAATGCACAACCTAAGTGAACAATCTCAGATCCCAGGCATACTGCATGCTCAACGTAACTATAATGTTATCTTCATATGATTTCTACATGTATTATCTTATAACATGCTACACAAAACATTAGAAATCTTATGAGAGGACCTGATCATCTGAAATGAAGCCTATCACTTAAACACTGCAGTACCGTTATGCCTATGATAATATTGTTTTCTCCATAAGAGTTTTTTTTTTCTTTCCAGATGCCCATATTTTGAACAAATTATGTTCCCTAAACCATGATACCTTTTTGTATTTTTTTTTGAGACAGAGTTTTGCTGTTGTTGCCCAGAGTGCAATGGCATGATCTTGGCACACTGCAACCTCTGCCTCCCAGGTTAAAGCAATTCTCCTGCCTCAGCCTCCCAAGTAGCTGGGATTACAGGAATGCACCACCACGCCCAGCTAATTTTGTATTTTTAGTAGAGATGGGGTTTCTCCATGTTGGTCATGCTGGTCTCAAACACCTGAACTCAAGTAATCCACCTGCCTCAGCTTCCCAAAGTGCTGGGATCACAGCTGTGAGCCACCATGCTCAGCCATATTCTTTGTATATAAAGCTGTAGTGCTTTCTAAAATTTTTCTCCCAAACCTAGACAAACAAAGCTCATGGGTTGTGAATGAAGACATATAAATTAAATTTTAGGTGCAAAACACCAATATTATTATAGTAAGTCTTTCTGGCATCCTGCTTTTGGTTCTGCTGCCTAGCATGGTTATGTTTCATGAGGAGTCTCTTCCGACAGTATCGTCTAGCTGGGTGGTTGCAGTTGTTACCTGTTTAGAACCAAAATTTCAGCATTGTATCATACAGAACCCAGAAAAAAACACTTCTTTATTAGAAGCTTGTTTGTAGTTAACATCTAAAAGACAACCAACAGCTTGGGAATAACCCCATGCCTTAATTACTTGTACTTTCAGAAATTCAAAGTCCAAACAAACACACAACCACAATTAATTAGAGGGATAGGAAAAGAACGCTTATTAACATGGTAATTCTTGCTTTATGAAAGCAATAGGAACTGACTTTTTTTTACCTTTTTGCTACCTTTTAATGGATGTTTTTCCACTTAAACACTGGTGTTCTAGGGCACCAAAGCATGATTCTTTTCCGGAATACAAAGTAAAGATATTCATATATTCTGTCTCGTTTTTTTTTCTTTTTCTTTTTCTTTTTTTTTCTTTTTTTTTTTTTTTTTTAAGCAGGATCTTGCTCTGTCTCCCAGGCTGGAGTGCAGTGATACGATCATGGCTTACTGCAGCCTCAACCTCTTGGGCTCCAGCGATCCTCCCACCTCAGTTCCCTAAATAGCTGGAACCACAGGCATGCACCACTATACTCGGCTAATTTTGTACTTATTTTTTGTGGAGATGGGGTCTCCCTATGTTGTCCAGGCTGGTCTCAAACTCCTGGGCTCAAGTGATCCTCCCGCCTCAGCCTCCCAAGGTGCTGTGATTATAGGTGTGGGCCTTCAAGCCTGGCCCATATTTTCTCTTTTTCGATTGTGATTTAGTTTATCAGGTATTTATTGCAAAGGAAAATATATTTCATTTCATAAGTCATTGCTCATGCCTAGATCTGTTCGGTGGTCTTGAAGACATCAAGGAGCAGTTAATAATGCAGAGAACTCCCCAGCCTCCATCCTCCAGCACTCACTCTGTCCAACCAACAGACACACACCACCCTGCAGAAGCCCTACAGCTACAGAAAGGAAAGTCCAGGGCTCCAGTGATCCTCAGGGAGCCTTTTGGGGCTATCTTTGCTGTTATCACAGCTGTGTTAGTTTTCATTAAAAAGAGAAAGTAAAATAGGTTTACTAGCAAAGATAAAAATCCTCATTTTACCCTGCATTTAGGTCCTCTTTGCTTTTCTCTTCCACTAAGATATCATGAAACTGGCAACCTGAAAATCATGTTCTCCTCCTACAGAAAGACTTAATGAGAAAAGTGAATCAAATGGCATTTAATGTAAAATAAAATCCTGATAATAGGAACTGTTAGTTGACTCAAGAGACATCTCCTAAAAGCAACAAAGAATCACCCCAGCCCAAGGCCTCTTGCATCATTCCATCAGAAACACACTAATAAACCACTATCATAAAGGAATTTCCCAACTTGGGATAGCTTGACTTTTATCACAAATAAAAATCCATAAAAATAGGAAAGACACATCCACAAACACTGATTTAGCACTCACGCCAACATTAAGGAGTTTGGAACTAAAATGGGATGCATTGATTTGATAGGCAGAAAACTTTTGATTACAAGAATATGATCAGAGACAGCAAATCCATTTTTTAAAGCAAGCAGCAATTTCTGCAAAGAAAGTTCTGTCTCTGAAAAGCTTAAGAATAGGCCCAGGGAGACATCAAAGGAAGATATTTCTAATCAGAGAAAGAATGATTTAATCACCCCAGAAATAGAGCACTTGGTGGCAGATCAGAGTTCAAGGGGAGGCTCAGGGGCTGTGCGTTCGGTAACTCCCAGCCTTCACCAATATCACCCCAAATTCAGAGGGCAGGGATTGATATGTCTTATTCATAAGTATATTTCTAGGTTTTTCCAATTGCTCATTAAATGAAGACCAGCCAGCCCTTTTATAACCTTATCCAGGATCTAATTATGTCTTTAAATGTCAAACTGTCTACAGTTACAAATTGCATTAGGGTCACTCCACTACCAAGAAAACAAAATTTATATTGCCAAGGAAGACAAAAATAACCCAATTGATTTACCCATTGGTGTTTTCTTTAGTTTTTTGTTTGTTTGTTTGTTTATTTGTTTGTTTTTTTAAGATAAGGTCTCACTCTGTTGGCCAGGTTGTAATGCAGTGGTGCGATCATAGCTCACTGCAACCTAGAACTCCTGGGATAAAGCGATCCTCCCACCCCAGTCTCCCAAGTAGCTGGGACTACCTGTGTGTTCCGTATTTGACCTTTCTTAAACACTGTAACATAACTTGTGATAAACATCATTACTACCTAACGTATTGTCACAAGACAAATCTCTGACCTGCCGTCTCCTTCAAAAGCAGAATTGCTACTAATAAAATATGATTAGAGATCAAACATAAACTTCCTTTTTTATACACATAAAGTTCCTCTTATTTCTAGCAAGACTAAATTATAGAAACTCTGTACAGATCAAATGTTCCTTCAGAGATTTTTTGAGGATGAGTTTCAACACTTCTTACTAAAACCAGCATCACTTCTTAACAGAGCAAAGGTGAAAGGGTGCCCAATTAAAGTGAATGTATACATACATTTCTATCATAAATACATTTGGCAATAGTTTTATGATGTAATATCTTGTTCCTGCTCCTAAAAGAATTGTCAGCTTCCTGACATTTCATCTATCATTAACTCTTCTACTGGAAACAATTAACATTAGGCCTTATATTCAAATGCAACCTCTGGGTAGGTTCAAACATTCAAATGAAATGGGACAATTAAATACAGAAATCAACTTTCATTGACTGAAGTACATTCCAAGTTGGGGACATAAACGGACCTAGATATGAAGACATAAAGAACAAGATAAGGCAAGAATTTTGAAAATATAGCCTTGGTTATTCAATATTTTCAATGGAATTAATCTGAAAAATTATTTTCTTTGGATTGTTTTACCTTTCAAATATTATATCATTCAAAATGTGGGATGGTTCCTGTTTTGTTTTGGTTTGGGTTTTGGTTTTGGTTTGAGATGGAGTCTCACTCTAACACCGAGACAGGAGTGCAATGGTGCAGTACCAGCTCGCTGCAACTTCTGCCTCCCGGGTTTAAGTGATTCTCCTGCCTCAGCCTCCCAAACAACTGGAAATACTGGCGCCTGCCACCACGCATAGCTAATTGTTGTATTTTTAATAGAGATGGGGTTTCACCATGTTGGTCAGGCTGATCTTGCACTCCTGACCTCAGGTGATTCACCTGCCTCAGCCTCCCAAAGTGCTGGGATTACAGGCATGAGCCACTGCGCCCAGCCAGTTCCTATTTTAATAGGAACCAAAGACAGTGAAGAAAGACCCTAAAGGTCAAACCTGGTGGTAAAATTTCTTTTCTACATGGTAAATACTTTAGTATACTCATTCATCTCACCAAAGGCAATCAAAATATATTTATTAAGCTTCCCTGATATACCGTGCACAATGTTATTCAAAACAGTTCCTTCCCAGAAAGACTTACAATCCCTTAAAGGAGACAAAACTAACTAAGTGAAATAATAAAGTACTAAATTATCAGACCTTATCAAGGTTGTGGGAAGCCAGGCTGCTATATCAAGCTCATGAGTCAACACATGTAAAATATACCCTTTTATTTGCAATAAGTTTTAGAGGATAAGGAAAGAGCTTTTCATAAAACTCAGTTCTGAAGTTGGTCTAAATCACTTTAGTGAAGGAGGAGCAATCGCATGACTCAAAATTAGAAGGAAACATGTAAAAGCTAAATAAAATCTGCAAGATTTTCCTTTCATAATCGAAGAAAATAAAGGAAAATGTGTTCCTGAGAGAGGTGTTCTGAAAGTGAGCAAGAGCAGGCTGGGGAAAGCCCTTCTCTCTGCTTCTCCACCTTCTTCCTCCCCCTTTCTCAAAATAGAGGGTTAACATTTGAATCTGTTGCCCATTAAACCGCCCCAGCATTTATCTCACTGCTACTTTCTGAGCGAGGCTGGTTCCACCTTCCACATTGGGACATCTCTGCCTCTTTCCCTCTTAACCTTCCCAGCTGCTTTCCATCTCCCTCCTTTCTCACTCAGAAACCTAAAGGAAAACCATCTTAGCCAATTCTCACACGTTCTCTCTCACTCATCACCAATGTTCTCACCATTCAGTGCTTCATTTTGAAACAACTTAAGACCACACAATCAGCGAGAAGTCAAAGGCAGACTGATAGGGTTTGATTCTGTGTCTCCACCCACATCTCATGTGGAACTGTCATCCCTACGTGTTGAAGGTGGGGCCTGGTGGGAGGTGACTGGATTATGGGGATGACTTCTAATGGTTTAGCACATTAGACATGGATAGGTCAATTTCACTGATTAAAAGTAAGAGACTCTTGGTCGGGTGCAGTGGCTCATGCCTGTAATCCCAGCACTTTGGGAGGCAGAGGCAGGCGGATCAAGAGGTCAGGAGTTCAAGACCAGCTTGACCAATATGGTGAAACCCCATCTCTACTAAAAATACAAAAATTAGCAGGGCGTGGTGGCACATGCCTATAATCCCAGCTACTCAGGAGGCTGAGGCAGGAGAGTTGCTTGAACCCGCAAGGTGGAGGCTGCAGTGAGCCGAGATCACACCACTGCACTCCAGCCTGGGTGACAGAGTGAGACTCCATCTCAAAAAAAAAAAAAAAAAAAAGTAAGAGACAGCTGAACCCTCGTGTGGCCATTCATACAAGTCCCTGTTTCAACGATGATTTCAAATGATTTAGTGCAGCACCCGAGTGCTGTCTGGTGACAAATTTCTCACAAAAGCTGGTTGTTTAAAAGTGTGTGGCCCTTCCCCACTCACTCTGTCTCTCTCCTGCCGCCATGAAAGATGTGCTTGCTTCCTCTCTGCCTTCCGCCGTGATTGTGAGTTTCCTGAGGCCTCCCCAGCCATGCTTCCGGTTAAGCCAGTGAAAACAAGAGTCAGTTAAATCTCTTTTCCTTATGAATTACCCAGTCTAGGGTATGTCTTTAGAGCAGTGTGAGAACAGACTACACACAGACCAAGAGAACTCAGCCTCCTGAGTGGGTTTCACTGCCAAATGGAAGAAAGCAGGATGTGCCCAGCTCATCACATAATAATAACAAAGCATAAAGAAACAAAAATTGGAGGGATTAATTCACTGAATGATGTAGAGCAGTAAGAGAAAATCTATGGCTTTTTTAATCCAAGAAATACACAAAGTTGAAAACAGCAGTCTCCTAGGAGAAAATATGAGGTAACTATGACTGCAAGATCCAAGGCTGAAGGCAATTTTTCTCCAAACCGTTATCCTCATTTGTGAATTAATTTTTTCTCTTTAAGAAAAAAACCAATTAATAAAATGGAAAACATTTTAAATCACAAAAGTTTGTGCTACAGAAGATTTTCAAAATGGTAAGCAATCTATTTAGAGTTTATGTTTTCCTAATTAGTTCTACTTAACTCTGGTAGAGATTAAACCTTATTAAAATCAGTTCAAAACTCGTATTTCAATATTACATTTTACTCTAATATACAAGGAAAAGCAAGACGTGAGGGGTGGGAAGGTCTTTGCCAACAGCGTGCAATAATGAAGAAAGAAAGAACTTCAAGAATCTCCTACCCTTTCCTGCAAACCACCACCGTCATTCACACTTCCCAGCGAGGTGGTACATGCTGTTCCCCAAACGCATTTTCACAGGGTCTGACACACACTTCATTCCATCTGTGCTGGTCACTGTCCCATTTACGAGTCAAGAATCTGTTCCCATGGCCCCTCTTTCATAGCACTCTTCCTGAATCCCATGGATGGCTCCCTTCTCTGAAATTCTACAGTTCATTCCTCGAACCTAATCATTTTCATACTAAATAATAATTACATTTTAGAAATATACTTTACGCTGGGTTTTTTTTTAAAACAAAGACTATGAATACTGTAACTGGCACAATATCTGACATATGACAGGTGCACATTAAATATATGTTGAATGGGAATTTTTTGACATCACCTATGCTGTGTATAGTCATCAACCAAAACTATTTTCTATTGTTGAGTAATACCTCTATATTATTTTTATCCCCTTGAAGGTGTCATTTTTCATGAGATTGTTGTTCTTATTTTTGTTGTCTTTTTTCTTTGTTAACTTGTTGCTATACACAGTGAGTTGTTTGAGGATATGCAGTAAAAGAACTCATTAATAAGCGTAAAAGGAGAATCCCAGCCCCTCCTCTGAGTGACTCTTTGCCTATGTGTTCCCCTAGTTAGACAGAGGATAGAAACTGCCCATCCTGCATTTCTACACTCCTCTATTAGCAGAGAGTGAAGCGTGAGGTTTACAGCATGATCCAGCTCCCATATTTTTTCCCACAGAGCAGGTGCTCTTTTTTATTATCATTTTCTTGAGTGATTATCAAATGGGATAGAATTGCATGCTGAAATTTTGTGAACTGAATTATTCATAAGAGTGAATTTCAATATACTGAGCATCAACTTGCCATGGATCAGCTAAGACTCACAAATATTTTCCTTACAGGAAATTGTTGTTGCTGCAATTTTATTGGTAACAGGGATGTCAAATTGGCAAAGTTCTACTATTAGTAATGGATCTATAGACCACGGAAACAACATTGTACCTGCAATCAACAGACAGGTTTATCTAGCTTTTTTCTTTTCTTTTTAAGAAGAAATCCTCAGATTCCAGTTACAAGATTTACAGCATTTCAATCTCATGCCCTATAAACTCTTATGTTCGGAGGTTAATAAAATGAGATTAATCCAGAGATACTGCATGTTGGGTTTTTCTCTCCCGTCAAGCACAATACCCTAAATGAAATGCAGTGTATACAGAGACTCTACAAACAGCTGACTACTCATGGAGGTTAGCTGCCATCCAGTGGCTGAAAGTATAACTTGCCCTTTGACCACTGCTTAAAGAGCTAAGGAAATACAAAACGGACCCTTGTCTCATGAGTACATCGAAGGTTATCAATTATTTACACTTACTGTCTCATATTTACAAAGAAGACAGAATGGTGGGAAATTACTGAATGCTTTAATGCATTTTTCAGTTCTAACCCATAAGAAACTTGTCTTTATGTTCCAATGATTTCCCTTTCAAAAATTTCCAATTTAGAAATTTTCTCTATCTATATCAAATGACCAAAGTTAAATAATTAAAATAATCATAAGTAATAAGATATCTTTTACTTTGTGGAAAATATTGAGGCAAAAACTTTTATCTCAATTTCTAACGAAGAAAATATGTAAATACAGCGTATAGTAACCCAGTATTGACAGTTACATAGTGAATTATTTGAGTTGATTTTGCTCCTTTTCTCTCATTTAAAATTTAACATCATTCCTTTCTTTAAGATCCTTAACCTCTTTTAAATAATTCTAATATTAGTACTTTTAAATATACTTTATTTTTGTTATAAAAATAATACATTTCATTGGAACATTAAAAAATCACCATAATATGAGCACTATTAACATATATTCTACTCAATGAGAAATATTCTAGCTCCCATTTTCTTAATAAAATACACACATGCATAAGTATATATGTGTGTATATATATACACACACTTCTTTATTTTTAGTTTAAAATGTATCATGTACACTTTCTCATATTATTGAATATTCTTCAAAATATGAATAATTGTATACCATATAGATTATGTAGGCCTTGATTTGTTTAGCCAATTTTTTTTTTTTTTACTTTCAGATTGGTTCCAACTTTTTACTATTATAAGTAACAGTATAACAAATATCCCTGCATACAACTCCTTGGTATAAATCTCTACTTATTAATTTCAATAAATTATTATAAAATTCATCTCTCAAAAATTACACTTTGGTTTCCATGAGAAATTTAATGTAATTTTGTTCATCTTTACATATACGATAGAGGAGAAATGGAAAGTTGCTACCTTCTTGCAAGATTAATTTGCAAGTCTTTGACAGCAGTGAAGCTCAACATGTTAAAAATATTTATTGGGCATTTGTGTTTTGTTTGGTTTTTTTATTTTTGAAAATTGCCTGTTCATGTCCCTTCCTATTTTTCTTCTGATAATTATCTTTCTATTGATTTTATTTTTAAGACTGGATAAAGATACAGCATACATCCAGAAAAAGGAATAGCCACTTCAATATTACTCACATATATAGTAGAATTGAAAAAGCCACTAAAGATTTGGACCAAGATGGCCATTTGATTTTTATAAAAAGTATAATCCACTATGAATAGATAGTAGCCATGTACCAAAAACCAGTATTAAAATAAAATAAGCAAAATCTGTTAGAATTACAGGTAAAATTAACAGAAAAACTATAATTAAAGGATGTTCTAGTAGATCGTTTTATTATGAACGTATTCAGGCATCCCCAAACTTTTTACACAGGGGGCCAGTTCACTATCTCTCAGACCGCTGGAGGGCCGCCACATACTGTGCTCCTCTCACTGACCACCAATGAAAGAGGTGCCCCTTCCTGAAGTGTGGCAGGGGGCCGGATAAATGGCCTCAGGGGGCCGCATGCGGCCCGCGGACCGTAGTTTGGGGATGCCTGAATATATTAAACCTTATACTCTCCCCAAAATTATAGTGCCATAGATAGCTAACAAAATTAATCATTTATTAGAACACACAAAACCTTAATGCATTTTTAAGAGAAGTCACACAAGTCACAAGCTCCTACAATGTTATGTCAGAAATTAATAATAATGAAGGAATTTTATGTTTCTCAATGGCTTTTTCTTTTTTTTTTTTTTTTTTTTTTGAGATGGAGTCTTGCTCTGTCACCCAGGATGGAGTGCAGTGGCACAATCTCAGCTCACTGCACAGAGGCAACGTCTGCCTCCCAGGTTCAAGCAATTCTCCTGCCTCAACCTCCCACGTTACTAGAATTACAGGCATGTGCCACCACACCCAGCTAATGTTTGTATTTTTAGTAGAGATGGGTTTTACTATGTTGGCCAAGCTGGGCTCAAACTCCTGACCTCCCGTATTAGGCCCACCTCGGCCTCCCAAAGTGCTGGATTATAGGTGTGAGCCTCTGCACCCAGCTCTCAACGGCTTTTAAATTTAGAAAGAATTATTTGAGTCCTCACAGAACTCAAAACTGCAAATACAGACTATTTTGAATATAATGAATCCCACTGAAGACTCAAGAAGACTGACAGGGAGAGGGAAGAGGCAGACAAGTGTGGATTCAGTGTCAGTGCTGGAGAATGCCAGGTGGTGAAGGTCGGGGAGAGGTGCCCCTCATCAGGCCAAGTCGGCCGAACCAGCCCCAAGTCAGAACCGTGCTCCACACCCTCATGCCATGAGTTTGGGTCCCTTTTTGGACCAGGCCAGCACCCAAGACAGTGGGTCCTTGAGAAAAGGGGTGGGGCCACCAAGGTGGGAACCAAGGCAGAGAAAACGTTGGGACCTGGAGGTGCTTTCACCCCCATGGGTCTCCCGCCTCCTTCCTTACCCCACCCAGGTCCTCTCCCTGGAATTCTGTGTGAGTTCTATCAAGATTCCTCGGCTGGGTGTGGTAGCTCACACCTGTAAAGCATTTTGGGAGGCAGAGGCGGGCGGATCACCTGAGGCCAGGAGTTCGAGACCAGCCTAACATGATGAAACCCTGTCTCTACTAAAAATACAAAATGAGCCGAGCGTGGTGGCACATGCCTGCAATCCTGCTGGAGGCTGAGGCAGGAGATTCACTTTAACCTGGGAGGTGGAGGTTGCAGTGTGCCAAGATCGCACCATTGCTGTCTAGCCCGGGCAACAAGAGCGAAATTCCATCACAAATTAAAAGAAAAAAAAAAAAAGATTCCTCATGACCGAGTCCAGGAAAAGCATTTCCAGAACTGGACTCACTCCCAGCTACAGTCAAAATGCAAAGACAAAAGTAGAAAAGGAGTGTTCGTGTTCTACTTCCCCACAGTTTGAGGGAGCCCTTTTTTCTTTTTTTATTATTACTATACTTTAAGTTCTGGGGTCCATGTGCAGATTGTACAGGACTGTTACATAGGTACATACACGCCCTGGCGGTTTGCTGCCTCCATCCCCCGTCACCTGCATTAGGTATCTCTCCATGTTACCCCTTCCCAATCTCCCCACCCGCTGCTATCCCTCCCCTAGCCCCCTACTCCCCAAAAGGCCCCAGTGTGTGATGTTCCCCTCCCTGTATCCATATGTTCTCATTGTTCAACTCTTAAAAAACATACGAATCTTTCGTTTTTAATTTAGCTTGCTGCAGAAGTTCTTTCAATCCCAGGAGGCTTTAAAAAATTGTTGAGTTTAGGTTACTCTGGTGGAGCAAATGCAAGCAGCAAGGTGAGGAGAAACGAAGTGGACGCTACTGTGATACAGTGAATGTGAGGAGGGGCACAGAGGAGTGCGCCCCAACACTAGAGGGGTGAACATCTAGGCACTGATGGGCTGACATCATCTTGCTGGGGTGTGAATGAAATCAGCATCCCTTTTTCAGAATTCCTACTTTCTGAGTTGGCAAACTATGGCTCATGTGCAAAATCTGGCCCATTGTCTATTTTTGTAAGCAAAATGTGATTGGAACACAGCTGTATTTATTCATTTCTGTATTGCTCACGGCTGCCTTCATGCTACAGTGGCAGACCTGAGCAGTTACAAATGAGAGCTGAGCAGTCAGTCATATTTATTTATCTGGTCCTGTACAGAAGAATTTGCTGGCCTCTGGTCTAAATCAACATTACACACAACTCGGCTGTGCCTCTCTCTTTACATCAGCATAGGGGAAGCCCTGCCAGACCCTGGCCAAGGCACAACCCCGCTCCATGCTCACCTCCCTGGGAGGTCCTCAGCATCCCTCCTCCCACACCCGCCCCCTCCCCGCAGCTACTCCACACACACCCTGCCTCACTTCCTCATCCACACAGCCTCATGCTCAGCACACAGGTGCCCACACGTGCCCACTTCCATGGGGCCATCTTTTCGGTACCGAGTACTACAAGATGGGGTTGGGCTTAGTTCCACAAGGAGGGAGAAGAACTGGAAATAGGCTGAAAGCTTCCTATCATTCCCCCTACCTTCTTCCATATCCTGAAAGCCTCTGAAATCTCCACTCTTTCCTCACCCTCCACGGAAGGAAATAAACTGGAATGCGTTTCCCCAGGCCCAGTTCTGCTGTGGGCAGATTTCTTTGAGTTAGGAAAGGCAGGTGAGGAAGAAGTATTTTGCTGAATAAGTTTTTCTATACCTCCCTCCCTTGGCGATTTTTCTAGTTCTTTCTTGTATATATTTAATAGGATAAAAATCACCTTTCTAAAAAAGAAGACAGCATTACTATACCCATTTTCTAGATGAGGAAACTGAGAGTGAGAAAGGCAAAGTAGGTTACCAGCGTGTGTAATTTTTAACAAAAGTGAGTGTTTCTATTCCCATTTTCCAGGTGGGGAAACCAAGAGATAGAAAGGTAAAGTGTAATCCCAGCACTTTGGGAGGCCAAGGCAGGTGGATCGCCTGAAGTCAGGAGTTCAAGACCAGCCTGACCAACATGGCAAAACCCCATCTCTACTAAAAATACAAAAATTAGCCAGGTGTGGTGGTGTGCGCCTGTAGTCCCAGCTACTCGGGAGGCTGAGGTGGAAGAATCACTTGAATCCAGGAGGCAGAGGTTGCAGTGAGCTGAGATCACGGCACTACGCTCCAGCCTGGGTGACAGATTGAGACTCTATCTAAAAAAAAAAAAAAAAAAAAAAAAAAAGTAAAGTGACTTGTCCAAAGCCCTCAGACAAAATGATCCCATCTTCACTACATAGCATTATGAGCCCCTCAGTGAGATCCCTCCCCCATTCCTCCCACTAATCCTTGATACTCAACTCCCTCCCAACCTGACCCAAAGCTTCCTCCTCCAAGATGTCTTCCTTGATTGATACTCTCTCCTGACTTGGATACTCCTCTACATAGAACTCAATCCTTAGGCTTCTATTATTTGTTTATAACTTTTTTTTTTTTTTTTTTTTTTTTTTTTTGAGATGTAGTTTCACTCGTTACCCAGGCTGGAGTGCAATGGCACAATCTCGGCTCACCGCAACCTCCGCCTCCTGGGTTCAGGCAATTCTCCTGTTTCAGCCTCCTGAGTAGCTGGGATTACAGGCACGTGCCACCATGCCCAGCTAATTTTTTGTATTTTTAGTAGAGATGGGGTTTCATCATGTTGACCAGGATGGTCTCAATCTCTTAACCGCATGATCCGCCCGCCTCGGCCTCCCAAAGTGCTGGGATTACAGGCGTTATTTATATCATTTTAACTGTGTCTGTGCTTTGCTTTTAATGCAAAGCAGGTGCCACTGCATATATATACTTTTTGAGGTTTTTCTTTATTAGTAGCTTTATTGAAGTATAATTGATATACCAAAAAACTGCACATATTTAACACATATAATTTCATGAGTTTGGATGTATGCATAGACCCATGAAACCATCACCACAATCAAGGTAATAAATGTATCCATCACCTCCAAAAGCTTCCTCATGCTTCTTTGCGGTTTTTGATTTTGTTCTTATGTTTGCTGTGTATGGTAAGAACCCTGAACATGATTGATAAGCACCTGAATTGTTGTATGTAAATTGAGATTTTTTAACCAAATAAGATTTTTATTTATATGTCATAATGCAAGTTTTTCACAGGAAACCAATGTGACTCTAAGAAATAATGAAAATCATGTTTTGATACCTTAGAAAACAATACGTTTCTCATAAAACATTCAATATCCTGCAATTTTAGCATTATAGAACGCATATGTGTTTTCTAAAGGTTCTTTTTGGATTGCCAGGAACCAAAAAAAGTCTCATAAAACCCAGATGTTAAAGAGAAACTGAACCAGATACTTGTCAAAACATTTTATTCAAGCTACTGCAGTAGAGAAGACAGACTTCAGTACTGAGCTTAACTCCAAATACAGCAAAAGCAGCTGGAGATTTTCAACCAATGGGCAGGTGTTGGTGGATGGAAAATTACCAAGAGGAATTTGACGAGATATTAAGTGCAGTGGGAAAGCAGAACTTGATGAGATATCAAGGGGATGGAACGGATTCTCCCTAAAATGGCTTAGCAACATTCCTGCTAAAACTGGGCTTGGCAGGTCAAGGACAGGCCCAAGAACCCAGCTAGTTCAAAAACAGGGCTCAGAAGGGCCTGGGTAAAGTTTGGCCTGCAAAGGAGTCCTTGTCACTGGTAATGGGAGTTTAAGATACACAAGCAAAGACAAAAGGTCCTGGCAGCTGCTCGGCCAGCCTCACAGGTAAGTGCCTCGTCCACCACACCCCACGGTGGGAGTGCATCCACTACAGCAGCCCCACCCCAAGAGCAGGGAGCACCTCCCTGCCCACGTGCTCCTCCATTTTGAGGCCCAGCCACCATCTCCCTCTCCCTGTGTTTCCACAGTTCCTATCACTACTTAGATCTGCTAGAGCTCCTGCTTGGTGTGAGACTAAGTAACAATCATAGAAAGCCATATTTGTTCATGTTTCTGGCCAGAATAATTTCACAAAGCCCCTGACTCTGAGATGACATACAGCAATCTAAAAACGTAAAGACAAAGCAGAGCATATGGCCCCCCATGCCTCTTGCCTAAATCATTACATTACTTAAAAAATAAATGACCTAGGCCAGCGCAGTGGCTCACACCTGTAATCCCAGCACTTCGGGAGGCCGAGGTGGGCGGATCCCAAGGTCCGGAGTTCAAGCCCAGCCTGGCCAACATGGTGAAACCTCATCTCTACTAAAAAGACAAAAATTAGCTGGGCATGGTGGCAGGCACCTGTAATCCCAGCTCCTTGGGAGGCTGAGGCAAGAATCGCTTGAACTCAGGAGGCAGAAGTTACAGTGAGTTGAGATCATGCCATTGCACTCCAGCCTGGTTGACAGAGCAAGACTCTCAAAATACATAAATAAATAAATGACTTAGTCTTGTTTTTTTCTATATAAGATAATGGCTAGTGGGATTACTAATTATACTTCCATAATCTATAACCAGATATATTCTTATACCCAAACATTAATATTACTCTCCCTGACCCCTCCCCCACAGTGGCACTATCATAGCTCACTGCAGCCTTGAACTCCTGGACTCAAAAGATCCTCCTGCCTCAGCCTCCTAAGTAGACGGCATATGCCACCATGCCCAGCTAATTTTTATGGTTTTTTTGTAGAGATGTGATCTTTATCCTCCTACCCTCAAGTAATCCTGATACCTCAGCCTCCCAAAGCACTGGGATTACAGGCACGCACCCCTGTACCCAATCTCAAACTTTAATTCTGCTTCAATATAACTTCTAAACAAGTCTAATATAATTTTACATGAAGCGATCCCTGCCCACCTATATATAAGCAGTGGGCTAAAATACTGTTCACAGGAGTCTCACAGGACTGTTCCTGAGCTATGGGCCTTGACCTACAATCCTCAGTAAAACATTTAAATAAAACTAACTTTGATTCTTTAAAAACTTGACTTTTTTAAATTTAGTTGACAATCATGGCACTCCAGATAGGACTCAGAGCAGACAGCCCATAGTCACCTAGACCAGTGCAGGGACTGAGCACCTTAGTACCAAAATGGGCCATCCCTCTGGCTCCTCCATGGCTGCAAGTGACTGGGTGAGTCTCTCCAGAGTCTCAGACCTCCCACTTGGTTGATGGTTTTGGAATCAACTCCCAATGACTGGGTAAATGGAAAGGAGGTTATTGGAATGATACTAAAGAGGTGCACAGGACAAAGAGGAGGATCAGGTTCAGAAACTAGATGGGAAAGAAGTGAGGCTAGAGGCAGAGAGATCGCCCAAGGTCACACTGGGGGACATGGACTCCGGTTGCGCTTGACTCTCAGCCTCGCCTCAGTGGTCACCAAAATCGGGCTGTAAGTAGCCTTAACCTTAGATCACTCTCTCCTGATTCCAAGTCCCAGATCAGGGGACAGCAGTGAAGGCCCTGAACCATGGCAGTGGCCATAGGATTTGAGATGACACAGAACTGACAGAACCTGGTGGCTGAGCAGAAGTTGGGGATACAGAGGTCTGAGGGCAATGCCAAGGTGTGTTCAAAGATATATCCAGCATCTGAAGTAGGATCAGGAGTGAGAAGAGAAAACAGTGTCAATATTGTGAACTAAACGGATAAATGCCTTTGGGCCCCAGGACCCTTTCTCATTTCTCATCCCAAATCTCCTCTCTGTTCTCCCCTTTGTACCAGATAGTAATACTTAAATGTCCAAAACATACCATGTGGCTCCCGATAGTGTGTTCTGTGAAAAGTCCCTCCACCTTGTCCACTGGAGATGTTCCTGTTCTTTGTGTCCAACTTGGTTAGCACTCCTTCGCAGCGCTTTACCTGATGTCAGTCCCTACACTCCATCATCACAGCCTTCCATTCTTGCTCACGGCACCCTAGAGGGTCAACAAGTGTTTCTATAACCGTCTCCCATTCTACCAGAATGGGCCCCTCAAGTGTTTATAATTGAGAGGGTATTAATGATATTTTTTAACCTATACGTTAATAAAAATTTATATGTAAGTCAACAGACAAATCCTTTTTTTAATGTCTTCCCTTTTATTCTCTAAATAAACTGAATGTGATTGATAAGCACCTGAATTATTGTATGTCAATTGAGTTTTCTGAAATAGAATGAGATTTTTATTTACATGTCATAATGCAAGTTTTTCACAGGAAATCAATGTGACTCTAAGGAATAATGAAAAAATCATGTTTTTCATACGTTAGAAAACAGTAAGTTTCCATAAAACATTCAAACCATATATAGAACAACTAAGTCATGTTTTACATAACATCCCAAAAGACATGCTTTGTTTAAGGCATTATTTGCCATACAGAACTGCATCAGTCTCTTCCAACCAATCTCCTCCATTAATTTGACAGTCATTCAGTGGCAAAGTCCTGGAGAGTTTCTCTTCAATATCAGTTATATTGTTCATGGAACTGGATGTTCACCCACTTCCTACTGAATTAACAGCAAATATATTCAAAAAGGTCCTAGCCCTCTAAATACTGAGATTTTTTACATATTGAAAATCTTCACTAACAACTGTAGTAAGTGGAATATTATTATTATTTTATTTGTAATTTTTATTTCAGTAAGTTTTTGGAGAACAGGTGGTTCCACAGATATCAAGGATACCATGGATACCAAGGTTCCATGGACACCAACAGGTTTAACAATAGATACTGCTGGTCACATGGATGAGTTCTTTAGTGGTGATTTCTGAGATTTTGGTGTACCTGTTACCTGTACAAAGTCTTTTATGCCTCGCCCCTTTCCTATCCTTTCCTCCAAGTCCATAAAGTCCATTGTATCATTCTTATGCCTTTGTATCCACATAGCTTAACTCCCACTTATCAGTGAGAACATACAATGTTTGGTTTTCCATTCCTGAGTTACTTCACTTAGAATAATGGTCTCTAATTCCATCCAGGTTGCTGTGAATACCATTATTATGGCTGAGTAGTATTCCATGGTGTGCCTGTGTGTGTGTGTGTGTGTGTGTGTGTATGTGAATTCAAAAAGGTTCTAGCCCTCCTAATACTAAGATTTTTGCATATTCAAAATATTCACTAACAACTGTGATGAGCTGAATATTATTATTATTTTATTTGTATTTTTTATTTAAATAGGTTTTTGGCAAACAGATGGTTCCATGGATCTCAAGGATACCATGGATAGCAAGGTTCCATGGACACCAACAGGTGTAACCATAGATACCTCTGGTTACATGGATGAGTTATTTAGTGGTGATTTCTGATATTCTGATGCACCCATCACCTGAACAGAGTTTTCTTTGTTCATATATATGCCACATTTTCTTTATCCACTCATTGATTGATGAGCATTTGGGCTGGTTCCATATTTTTGCAGTTGCGAATTGTACTGTTATAAACATGTGTGTGCAAGGATCTTTTTCATATAATGACCTTCTTTTCCCCTGGGTGGATACCCAGTAGTGGGATTGCCGGATCAAATGGTAGTTTTAATTCCTTATGGAATCTTCACACACTGTTTTCCAGAGTGATTGTACTAGTCTGCATTCCCTCCAGCAATGTAAAAATGTACCCTTTTCACCACCTCCCCACCAACATCTATTATTTTTTGGTTTTTGATTATGGCCATTCTTGTGGGAGTAAGGTAGTATCACATTGTGGCTTTGATTTGCATTTCCCTGATCATTAGTGATGTTGGACATTTTTTTCAGGTTTGTTGGCCATTTTCATGTCTTCTTTTGAGACTGTCTATTCATGTCCTTAGCCCACTTTTTGATTGGATTGATTTTTTCTTGCTGACTTATTTGAGTTCCTTGTAGATTCTGATATTAGTCCTTTGTTGGATGCATAATTTGTGAAGATTTTCTCCCATTGTTAGTTTACTCTGCTGATTATTTATTTTGTTGTGCAGAAGCACTGTTTTTTGTTTTTTGCTTTTTGTTTTTTGAGACAGAGTCTTGCTTGGTTTTCCAGGCTGGAGTGCAGTGGCATGATCTCAGCTTACTGCAACCTGTACCTCCTAGGTTTAGGCGACTCTTGTGCCTCAGCCACCCAAGTTGTTGGGAGTACAGGTGTGTACCACCACACCTGGATAATTTTTGTATTTTTAGTAGAGACAAGGTTTCGCCATGTTGGCTAGGCTGGTCTCAAACTCCTGACCTCAAGTGATCCACCTGCCTCAGTCTCCCAGAGTTCTGGAATTACAGCCACAAGCCACTGCCCCTGGCCTAGAAGCTTTTTGGTTTAATTAAGTTCCATCGATTTATCTTTGTTTCTGTTGCATTTGCTTTTGGGTTCTTGGTCATGAAGTCTTTGCCTAAGCCAATGTAAAGAAGGGTTTTTCCAATGTTATCTTCTGGAATTTTTACAGTTTCAAGTCTTAGATTTAAGTCTTTGATCCATCTTAAGCTGATTTTTATGTTAAGGTGAGAGATGAGGATCCAGTTTCATTCTCACACATGTGGCTTGCCAGTTATCCCAGCACCATTTCTCAAATAGGTGTTCTTCCCTGCTTTATGTTTTTGTTTGTTTTGTAGAAGATCAGCTGGCTGTAAGTATTTGGCTTTATTTCTGGTTTCTCTATTCTGTTCCATTGCTCTATGTGTCTATTTTTATACCAATACCATGCTGATTTGATTACTATAGCCTTAGAGTATAAAGTCAAGTAATGTGATGCCTCCAGATTTGATCTTTTTGCTTAGTCTCACTTTGGCTATTTGGGCTCTTTTTTGGTTCTATATGAATTCTACGATTGCTTTTTCCAGTTCTGTGAGGAATGCTGGTGGTATTTTGATGGTAATTGCATTGAATTTATAAATTGCTTTGGGCCATATTGTCATTTTCACAATACTGATTCTACCCATCCATGAGCATGGGATAGGTTTCCATTTGTTTGTGTTGTCTATCATTTTTTTTCAATAGTGTTTTGTAGTTTTCCTTGTAGAGGTCTTTCACCTCCTTAATTAGATATATCCCTAAGTATTTTATTTCATTTAATTTTTTTGCAGCTATTGTAAAAGGGGCTGAGCTCTTGATTTGGTTCTCAGCTTGCTTGCTGTTGGTGTATAGCAGTATTACTGATTGGTTTTGTGTTCTAAAGCTTTGCTGAACTCATTTATCAGTGCTAGGAGCTTTTGGGATGAGTCTTCAGAGTTTTCTAAATATACAATCATATCATCATAGAACAGTGACAGTTTGACTTCCTCTTTACTGATTTGCTGCCCTTTATTTCTCTTATCTGACCACTCGGGCTTGGATTTTTAGTACTGTTGAATAGAAGTGGTGAAGGTGGGCATCCTTGTCTCATTTTGTTCTCAGTGGGAATGCTTTCAACTTTTCCCTTTCAGTATAATGTTGGCTTTGGATTTGTCATAGACAGCTTTTATTATCTCAAGGTATGTCCCTTCTATGTTATTTTTGCTAAGGGTTTTAATCATAAAGGATGTTAAATTTTGTTCAGTGCTTTTTCTGCATCTATTGAGATGATCATGTGATTTTTCTTTTTACTTCTGTTTACGTGGTGTATCACATTTATTGACCTGCATATGTTAAACCATCCCTAAATCCCTGGTATAAATCCCACTTGATCATGGTGGATTATATTTTTGAAATGCTGTTAGATTCAGTTAGCTAGTATTTTGTTACGGATTTTTGCATCTTTCGTTAGTGATGTTGGCCTGCAGTTTTCTTTCTTTGTTATGTTAATTCCTGGTTTTGGTATTAGGCTGATAGTGGCTTTATAGAATGATTTAAGGAGGATTCCCTCTTTCTCTATCTTTTGAAATAGTTTCAATAGGATTGGTATCAATTTTTTTTTGAATGTCTGAAAGAATTCAGCTGTGAATGAATCCATCTGTTGCTAGAATTTTTTTGTTAGCAATTTTTTTAATTACCGTTTCTATCTCACTGCTTGTTATTTTTCTGTTCAGAGTTTCTATTTCATCCTGGTTTAATCTAAAAGGGTTGTATATTCTGAGGAATTATCTATCTCCTCTAGGTTTTCTAGTTTGTGTGCATAAAGGTATTCATAGTAGCCTTGAATGGTCTTTTGTGTTTCTGTGGTATCAGTTGTAATATCTACTGTTTCATTTCCAATTGAGCCTGTTTGGCTCTTCACTCTCCTTTTCCTGATTAATCTCCCTGATGGTCTATCAATCCTGTTTATCTTTTCAAAGAACCACCTTTTTGTTTCATTTATCTTTTGTAATTTTTTGGTTTCAATTTCATTTAGTTCTGCTCTGATCTTGGTTCTTTCTTTTCTTCTCAAGTCTGGGTTTCGTTTGTTCTTGTTTATCTAGTTCCTTGAGGTATGACCTTAGATTATCTATTTGTGCTCTTTCAGATTTTCTGATGTAGGCATTCAGTGCTAGGAACTTTCCTCCTGGCACCATTTTGCTACATCCCAAAGGTTTTGTTACTATTTTCTTTCATTTCAATAAATTTTTTAATTTCCATCTTGATTTCATTGCTGACCCATTCGGGAGCAGATTATTTAATTTCCGTGTATTTGCATGGTTTTCAGAATTCCTTCTGGAGTTGATTTCCAATTTTATTCCACTGTGGTCTGAGAGAGTACTTTATATAATTTCAGTTTTCCTATGTTGAGACTTTAACCAAACTATCATATAGTTTATCTTGAATGTTCAATGTGCTGATGAATAAAATGTAAATTCTGCAGTTGTTGGGTAGAATGTTCTGTAAATATCTGGTAAGTCCATTTGTTCTAGGGTATAGTTTAAGTCCATTGTTTCTTTGTTGACTTTCTGTCTTGATGACCTATCAGTGTAGTATTGAAGTCTTCCACTATTATTGTGTTGCTATCTCATTACTAATGTCTAATAGTAATTATTTTATAAATGTGGGAGCTCTGGTGTTAGATGCATATATATTTATGATTGTAATATTTTTCTGTTGAACTAGTCCTTTTATCATTATATAATGTCCCTCTTTGTCTTTTTTAACTGGGGTTGTTGCTCTAAACTCTGTTTTGTCTGATATAAGAATAGCTATTCCCGCTCGCTTTTGCTGTTCATTTACATGGAATATCTTTTTCCACCCCTTTAGCTTAAATATATGTGGGTCCTTACATGTTAGGTAAGTCTCTTGAAGACAACAGATACTTGGTTGGTGGATTCTTATGCATTCTGCCATTATGTATCTTTTAGGTGGAGCTTTTATGTGATTTACATTAGTATTGAGAAGTGAGGTATTATTCTATTCATCGTGCTACTTATTGCCTGAATACCTTGTTGTTTTTTTCCCACTGTGTTATTGTTTCACAGGTCCTGTGACATTTATGCTTTAAAGAGGTTCTATTTCGGTGTATTTTGAGGATTTGTTTCAAGATTTAGAGCTACTTTTAGCAGTTCTTGTAGTGCTGGCTTGATAGTGGTGAATTCTCTCAACATTTGTCTGAAAAAAGACTGTGACTTTTCTTTTCATTTATGAAGCTTAGTTTGACTGAATACAAAATTCTTGGCTGATAATTGTTTTGAGCCTAATGACAGGACCCAAGCCCTTCTAGGTTATAGGTTTCTGCTGAGAAATCTGCTGCTACTGTGATAGGTTTTCATTTGCAGGTTACCTGATGCTTTTGCCTCACAGCTCTTAATATTGCTTCCTTCATTTCAACTTCAGATAACCTGATGACTATGTGCCTAGGTGATAATCTTTTTGCAATGAACTTCCTGGGTGTTCTTTGAGCTTCTTAGATTCGGATGTCTAGCTCTCTAGCAAGGTCAGGGAAGTCTAACTCAACTATTCCCACAAATATGTTTCCCAAACTTTCAGATTTCTCTTCTTCCTTGGGAATACCAATCATTCTTAGGTTTGGCTCTTTAACATAATCCCAAACTTTTTGGAGGCTTTGTCCATTTTTTTAAATTCTTTTTTCTTTGTCTTTGTCAGAGTGGGTTAATTCAAATGCCTTATTTTCGAGCTCTGAAGTTCTTTCTTCTACCTGTTTTACTCTATTGCTGAGACTTCCCAGTGTATTTTGCAATCCTCTAAGTGTATCCTTCATTTCCAGAAGCTGTGATTGTTCTCTATGCTATTACTCTGGAGATTGTTATCACATCACATATCATTTATATATATATATAATATATATATAATATAATTTTATATATATATTATAATATATATATTATATATATATAATTGCATTTTAGGTTCTGGGGTACATGTAAAGAACATGCAGAATTGTTGCATAGGTTCATATATGGCAATGTGGTTTGCTGCCTCCATCCCCATCACTTATATCTGGCATTTCTCCCCATGCTCTCTCTCCCCAACTCCCCACTCCCTGCTGTCCCTCCCCTATTTCCCCCCTACAGACCCCAGAGTGTGATGCTCCCCCCCCGTGTCCTTGTGTTCTCATTGTTCAACACCCACCTATGAGTGAGAACATGCAGTGTTTGATTTTCTGCTCTTGTGTCAGTTTGCCGAGAATAATGGTTTCCAGGTTCATCCATGTCCCTACAAAGGACACGAACTCATCGTTTTTGATGGCTGCATAATATTCCATGGTGTATATGTGCCACATTTTCCCTGTCCAGTCTATCATCGATGGGCATTTGGGTTGGTTCCAGGTCTTTGCTATTGTAAACAGTGCTGCAATGAACATTCGTGTGCAGGTGTCCTTATAATAAAATGATTTATAATCCTTTGGATATATACCCAATAATGGGATTGCTGGGTCAAATGGAATTTCTATGTCTAGGTCCTTGAGGAATCACCACACTGTCTTCCACAATGATTGAACTTATTTACACTCCCACCAACAGTGTAAAAGTGTTCCTATTTCTCCACATCCTCTCCAGCATCTGTTGTCTCCAGATTTTTTAAAGATCGCCATTCTAACTGGCATGAGATGGTACCTCAATGTGGTTTTGATTTGCATTTCACTAATGACCAGTGATGATGAACACTTTTTCATATGTTTGTTGGCCTCATATATGTCGTCTTTTGAAAAGTGTCTATTCATATCCTTCACCCACTTTTGAATGAGTTTGGTTTTTTCTTGTAATCTGTTTTTGTTCTTTGTAGATTCTGGATATTAGCCCTTTGTCAGATAGGTAGATTGCAAAAATTTTTTCCCATTCTGTTGCTTGCCAGTTCACTCTAATGATTGTTTCTTTTGCTACACAAAAGCTCTGGAGTTTAATTAGATCGCATTTGTCTATTTTGGCTTTTGTTGCCCGTGCTCTTGGTGTTTTAGTCATGAAGTCCTTGCCTATGCCTATGTCCTGAATGGTTTTGCCTAGGTTCTCTTCTGGGGTTTTTATGGTGTTAGGTCTTATGCTTAAGTCTTTAATCCATCTGGAGTTAATTTTAGTGTAAGGTGTCAGAAAGGGGTCCAGTTTCTGCTTTCTGCACATGGCTAGACAGTTTTCCCAACACTATTTATTAAACAGGGAATCCTTTCCCCATTGCTTGTTTTTGTGCGGTCTGTCAAATATCAGATGGTTGTAGATGTGTGGCATTGCCTCCGAGGCCTCTGTTCTATTCTCTTGGTCTATAGCTCTGTTTTGGTAACAGTACCATGCTGTTTTGATTACTGTTGCCTTGCAGTATAGTTTGAATTCAGGTAGCATGATGCCTCCAGCTTTGTTCTTTTTGCTTAGGATTGCCTTGGTTATGGGGGATCTCTTTTGGTTCCATATGAAGTTTAAGGTGGTTTTCTCTGGTTCTGTGAAAAGAGTCATAGGTAGCTTGCTGGGGATAGCATTGAATCTATAAAGTACTTTGGGCAGTATAGCCATTTTCACGATATTGATTCTTCCTAACCATGAGCATGAAATGTTTTTCCATCTGTTTGTGTCTTCTCTTATTTCCTTGCGCAGTGGTTTGTAGTTCTCCTTGAAGAGGTCCTTCACATCCTTTGTTAGTTGTATTCCTAGGTATTTTTTCTCTTTGTGGCAATTGTGAATGGAAGTTCATTCTTTTTTTTTTTTTTTTTCTTGAGACGGAGTTTCGCTCTTGTTACCCAGGCTGGAGTGCAATGGCGCGATCTCGGCTCACCGCAACCTCCACCTCCTAGTTTCAGGCAATTCTCCTGCCTCAGCCTCCTGAGTAGCTGGGATTACAGGCACGTGCCACCATGCCCAGCTAATTTTTTGTATTTTTAGTAGCGACGGGGTTTCACCATGTTGACCAGGATGGTCTCGATCTCTCGACCTCGTGATCCACCCGGCTTGGCCTCCCAAAGTGCTGGGATTACAGGCTTGAGCCACCACGCCCGGCGGAAGTTCATTCTTAATTTGGCTCTCTTTAAGTCTGTTATTGGTGTATAGGAATGCTTGTGATTTCTGCACATTGATTTTGCATCCTGCTGAAGTTGCTTATCAGTTTCACGAGATTTTGGGCTGAGATGATGGGGTCTTCTAAGTATACAATCATGTCATCTGCAAATAGAGACAATTTGACTTCCTCTTTTCCTAATTGAATACCCTTTATTTCTTTTTCTTGCCTGATTGCTCTGCTAGAACTTCCAATATTATATTAAATAGGAGTGGTCAGAGAGGGCATCCTTGTCTAGTGCCAGATTTCAAAGGGAATGCTTCCAGTTTTTGCCCATTCAGTATGATATTGGCTGTGGGTTTGTCATAAACAGTTTTGATTATTTTGAGATATGTTCCATCCATACCTAGTTTATTGAGAGATTTTAGTATAAAGGGCTGTTGAATTTTGTCGAAGGCCTTCTCTGCATCTATTGAGATAATCATGTGGTTTTTGTCTTTGGTTCTGTGTATGTGGTGGATTACATTTATAGACTTGCATATGTTGAACCAGCCTTGCATTCCCAGGATTAAGCCTACTTGATCATGATGGATAAACTTTTTGATGTGCTGTTGCAATTGGTTTGCCAGTATTTTATTGAAGATTTTTGCATCTATGATCATCACGGATATTGGCCTGAAGTTTTCTTTTTTTGTTGAGTCTCTGCTGGGTTTTGGTATCAGAATGATGCTGGTCTCAAAAAATGATTTGGGGAGGATTCCCTCTTTTTGTATTGTTTGAAATAGTTTCAGAAGGAGTAGTACCAGCTCCTCTTTGTATGTCTGGTAGAATTCAGCTGTGAACCCATCTGAACCTGGGCTTTTTTTGGTTGGTAGGCTACTAATTGCTGCCTCAACTTCAGCCCTTGTTATTGGTCTATTCAGGGTTTCAACTTCTTCCTGGTTTAGGCTTGGGAGGCTGCACGTGTCCAGGAATTTATCCATTTCTTCCAGGTTTACTGGTTTATGTGCATAGAGTTGTTTGTAGTAATCTCTGACAGTAGTTTATATTTCTGTGGAATCGTGGTGATATCCCCTTTATCATTTTTTATTGCATCTATTTGATTCTTCTCTCTCTTCTTTTTTATTAATCGGGCTAGTGGTCCGTCTATTTTGTTGATCTTTTCAAAAAAAAAACCAGATCCTATATTTATTGAGTTTTTGAAGAATTTTTTGGGTCTCCATCTCCTTCAGTTCTGCTCTGATCTTAGTTATTTCTTGTCTTCTGCTAGCTTTTGAGTTTTTTTTTTTTTTTAATCTTGTTTCTCTAGCTCTTTCAATTTTGATGATAGAGTGTTGATTTTAGATCTTTCCTTGCTTCTCATGTGGGCATTTATTGCTATAAATTTTCCTCTAGACACACTCCTTTAAAAGTGTCCCAGAGATTCTGGTACATTGTGACTTCGTTCTTACTGGTTTCAAAGAACATCTTTATTTCCACCTTCATTTCATTGTTTATCCAGTCAACATTCAAGAGCCAGTTATTCAGTTTCCATGAAGCTGTGCAGTTCTGAGTTACTTTCTGAATCCTGAGTTCTAATTTCATTGCACTGTGGTCTAAGAGCCTGTTATTATTTCTGTTCTTCTGCATTTGCAGAGGGGTGATTTACTTCCAATTATGTGGCCAATTTTAGAATAGGTGTGATGTGATGCTGAGAAGAATGTATATTCTATGTATTTGGGGTGGAAAGTTCTGTAAATGTCTATTAGGTTTGCTTGGTCTAGATCGGAGTTCAAGTCCTGGATATCCTTGTTAATTTTCTGTCTCGTTGATCTGTCGAATATTGATAGTGGAGTGTGGAAGTCTCCCACTATTATTGTGTGGGAGTCTAAGTCTCTTTGTAGATCATTAAGGACTCGCTTTATGTATCTGGGTGCCACTGTATTGGGTGCATATATATTTAGAATCATTAGCTCTTCTTGTTGCATTGATCCTTTGCCATTACATAATGTCCTTCATCTCTTTTGGTCTTTGTTGGTTTAAAGTCTATTTTATCAGAGACTAGGATTGCAACTCCTGCTTTTTTTGCTCTCCATTTGCTTGGTAAATCATCCTCCACTCCTTTATTTTGAGCATATGTGTTTCTTTGCATGTGAGATGGGTGTCCTGGATACAACACACTGATGGGTTTTGACTTTTTATCCAATTTGCCAGTCTGTGTCTTTTGATTGGGGCATTTAGCCCACTTACATTTATGGTTAATATTGTTATGTGTGAATTTGATCTTGCCATTTTGATGCTAGCTGGTTGTTTTGCCCATTAGTTGACGCAGTTTCTTCATTGTGTCGACTCTCTTTACCATTTGGTGTGTTTTTGGAGTGGCTGGTATTGGTTGTTCCATTCTATGTTTAGTGCTTCTTTCAGGAGCTCTTGTAAGGCAGGCCTGGTAGTGATGAAATCTCTGAGCACTTGCTCGTTTGTAAAGGATTTTATTTGTCCTTCACTTATGAAGCTTAGCTTGGCTGGATATGAGATTCTAGGTTGCAAGTTCTTTTCTTTAAGGATGTTGAATATTGGCCCCCACTATCTTCCGGCTTGTAGGGTTTCTGCTGAAGATTCGCTGTGAGTCTGATGGGCTTCCCTCTGTGAGTAACCTGACCTTTCTCTCTGGCTGCCCTTAGCACTTTTTCCTTCATTTCAACCTTGGTGAATCTGACAGTTACGTCCCTTGGGGTTGCTCTTCTTGAGGAATATCTTTGTGGTGTTCACTGGAATATTGGCCTGCCCTGCTAGGTTGAGGAAGTTCTCCTGGATAATATACTGAAGAGTGTTTTCCAGCTTGGATTCATTCTCTCCGTCACATTTAGGTACACCTATCAAACAAAGATTAGGTCTTTTCACATAATCCTATATTTCTTGGAGGCTTTGTTCATTTCTTTTTACTCCTTTTTCTCTAATCTTGCCTTCTCATTTTATTTCATTGAGTTGATCTTCAATCTCTGATATCCTTTATTCTGCTTGGTCAATTCAGCTATTGAAACTTGTGTATGCTTCGCAAAGTTCTCGTGTTGTGTTTTTCAGCTCCATCAAGTCATTTATATTCTTCTCTAAGCTGTTTATTCTCAGTAGCATTTCATCAAACCTTTTTTCAAGGTTCTTAGTTTCTTTGCATTGAATTAGAACATGTTCTTTTAGCTCAGAGAAGTTAGTTATAACTCACTTTCTGAAGCCTGTTTCTGTCAATTCATCAGACTCATTCTCCATCCAGCTTTGTTCCCTTGCTGGTGAGGAGTTGTGATCTCTTGGAGGAGAAGCATTCTGGTTTTAGGTGTTTTCATCATTTTTGTGCTGGTTTCTTCCCAACTTTGTGGATTTATCTACCTGTGGTCTTTGTAGTTGGTGACTTTCAGGTGGGGTCTTTAAGTGGATGTCCTTTTTGTTGATGTTGAAGTTATTTCTTCCTGATTTTTAGTTTTCCTTCCATCAGTCAGGCCCCCCTGCTGTAGGACTGCTGGAGGTCCACTCCAGACCCTGCTTGCCTGGGGATCACCTACAGTGGCTGCAGAACAGTAAGGGTTGCTGCCAGCTTCTTCGTCTGTTATCTTTGTCCCAGAAGGATACCCACCAGATGTCTGCCTGAGCTCTCCTTTGCAGAGGTGTCTCTTTGGATATACAGGGGTTGGGGAGCTGCTTGGGGAGGCAGTCTGTTCCTTATAGGAGCTCAAGTGCTGAGCTGTGAGCTCCATTGTTCCATTCAGAGCTGCAGGGCAGGTATGTTTAATTCTGCTGCAGCAGAACTTATAACCACATTTTTTCCCAGGTGCTCTGACCTGGGAAGATGGGGCTTTATTTATAAGTTCCTGATGTACTGCTGCCTTTTTTCAGAGATGCCCTGCCCAGCAAGGAGGTAGCCTAGTCACAGTCTGCCAGCAGGGGCATTGCTGAGCTGCAGTGGGCTCTGCCCAGCTGCTATGTAAACTTCCTTGCAGTTTTATTTATAGAGGTATAGTTAGAACTGCCTTGGTAATAATGGTGGTCTGCCTCAGTAATGGCGGACTGCCTCTGTCATGGTGGACTGCCTCAGTAATGGCAGACTGCCTTAGTAATGGCAGATTGCCTCTGTAGTGGAGGACTACCTCGGTAATGGTTGATGCCCTTCCCCCCAGAGCTGGACTGTCCTGGCTCCAGCTGTGCTTGCTTAGAAACTGTCAATCCAGAGCGTTTCAGATTGCTGGTCTTTGTGGGGGTGGGACCCACCAAGCCAGATCACCTGGCTCCCTGTTTCAGCCCCCTTTTTTTCAGTTGAATGGGCAGCTCTGTCTCCCAGGCATTCCAGGCACCAGTTGAAATGGCCACCTAGATTTGTGTGAGTTTTTGTGCAGAGACCCACTGTGCCGGCTGAGACAGCCATACTGGAAACTCCTGGTCTGTGGGCAGTAAAAACTCGTTTGGAATTGCAACGGTCACTCACCCTCTGCATCGTTCTCACTGGGAACTGCACTCCAGAGCTGTTCCTATGCAGCCATCTTGGATCCCCCTATATCATTTTTTTAAATTTCTTTAAGTTGGTATTCACCTTTCTCTGGTGCCTCCTTGAGTAGCTTAATAATTGACCTTCTGAATTCATTTTCTAGTATTTCAGTAATTTCTTATTGGTTTGGATCCATGGTGGTAAGCTAATGTGATCTTTCAGCGGTATTAAGGAAACTTGTTTTGTCATATTACCAGAATTGTCTTTCTGGTTCCTTTTCATTTGGGTAGACTATGTCAGAGGAAGATCTGGGGCTCAAGGACTGCTGTTCAGATTCATTTGTCCTACCCTGTGCTCCCTTGATGTGGTATTCTCCCCCCTCCCCTAGAGATAGGGCTTCCTGAGAGCCAAACTGCAGTGACTGGTATTTCTCTTCTGGATCTAGCCACCCAGTGGACCTACTGGGCTCTGGGCTGGTACTAGGGAGTGTCTGCAAAGAGTCCTGTGATGTGATCCATCTTCAGGTCTCTCAGCCATGGATACCAGTACCTGCTCCTGTGGAGGCAGCAGGGGAGTGAAGTGGACTCTATGAGCGTCCTTGATTGTGGTTTTGCTTAGTGTGCTGGTTTTGTATTGGCTGGCCTCTAGCAGGCAGGTGATGCTTTCAAGACAGCATCAGCTGTAGTAGTATAGGGAGGATATAAGCTTGGCCTAGGGTCACCTGGATAAGTATTAGGATTTCTCAGGTGGTGGATGTGGCCATAGAGTTCCCAAGGGATTATGTCTTTTGTCTTCAGCTACCAAGGTGGGTAGAGAAAGATCATCAGGTGGGGGCAGGGTTAGGTGTGTCTGAGCTCAGACTCTCCTTTGGCAGGGCTTGCTGTGGTTACTGTGGAGGATGGGGGTGTGGTTCCCAGGTCAATGGAGTTACACTCCCGGGAGATTATGGCTGCCTCTCCTGTGTCATACAGGTCGTCAAGGAAGTGGGAAAAAGCCAGCAGTGACAGGCCTCATTCAGCTCCCATGCAGCTTGAAAGCCAGTCTCACTTCTACCACAGTTCTCCAACAGCACCAAGTTTATTTCCAGGCAGTCGGTGAACAGGGCTGAGAATTTGTCTCAGGCTACAAGCCTCCCTGCTGAGAAAGTAAGCAGAGCTTTCAGGTTTCATGCCTCCCTACCTGCACAATTTCTGTGCTCATAGCTGCACTCCCCATTCTCCCATTTCCCAGGAGTCTGTCCAGGAAACTTCACATTTGATTGAAATTGTTACAAAGTTCAGCTGGAAGTTTCCTTCTCCCTGTGGTCTTTCCTCAATTCCACTGGCAGCTCTCCCCAAGGACCCCTGTGAAACTAAGTCAGAAATGGCTTCCCTGGGGACTGAGAGTGCCCACCAGGCTCTTCCCATTGCTTCCTCCACCTCAATATTTCACTTGGCTCTCTCAATTCATCTCAGTTCTAGGTAAAGTCAAATCCTTCTCCTGTGATCTGGACCTTGAGGTTCCCCAGTGAGGATGAGTATTCAAGAGCAGACATTCCCCCTCTCACACTTTGGGCACTCGGAGTTTCTCAGCTATCTCATGGAGCCTCAGCAGCAAGCCAGGTCCTTTGGAGGGTCTGTAGATTCTCTCAGCTTTCCTCTTACGTTTCTGTGGTAGTTCTTGGAGCAAAATTCATGATGTGAGTCTCCACATGCTGCTCTGTCCATTTGAGTGTGAGCTGCAACTTAGTCCTGCCTCCAATCTGTCATTTTTTTAGACTCTGAACATTATTATTTTGCACCCCAAGAAATGCCCATGTTCCTGGGCAACATAGCAAGACCCCATCTCTAAAAATAAATAAACTTTTTTTTTAAATGTCCATGTTCTAACCTTGGAAGCCTGTAAATAGATATCCTTACATGACAAGAGGGGCTTAGCATTTGTGAATAGATTAAACATTCAGCGAGAGGGAGATGGTCCTGGATTATCCAGTGGGCCCAATGTAATCACAACGACCTCTGTAAGTGGAAGACGGGAGAGGCAAGGTCAGAGAAAAGATGAAGTGATGAAAGAAGGGCTGTCGCAGCAATGCTGGGGGAGGCCAGGAGCCAAGGAATTCAGATGACCTTGAGAAGCTGAAAAAGAGGCAGAAATGATTCTCTTCCAGAAGCTCCAGAAGGAATGCCTGTCAGCATGTTGATTTTAGCCCAGTGAAACTGACTTTGGACTTCTGCCCTCTAACACTGTCTGAGAATAAATTTGGGCTGCTTTAGGTTACCAAGTTTGTTACAGTAGGAGTATGAAACTAATACAATCACTAAGTCTTCAGGAGTGTTTGTTGCCATGTCACAATTCATAAGCTCAAACCCATGAGATGGGTGTGCTCAGGGGATGGCTCTGTCACTGAGCTGCCCCCTTCTTCTGCTGTGGCTTCAAGCACTTTCTCTGTGCTTCAGTTTCCTCATTTGTAAAATGGAGAGGAGGAGGATGTTAATTATAGGACCCAAATGAGTTAATCTTCTTTTAGAAAACACTCGGCAAAGAGCAGTGAAATAAGGATATATATATAGACATATAGAGACATACATTGTGCAAGTTGTCAGAATCAAAATCGAGTCACTTGTGTTAAAAAAGAAAAAAAAAAAATGAGCCAAAGGCGGCCATAAACAGAAGGTTCTCATGTGCGAATTCCTGACTGCAAGAATGACCACAAAAAACTGCAAAATCCACAACCTCACATAAAAGCCATTGCAACCACAAAATACTTCTGCAATGCCTGTCTGACCTCCAACCGATGCCACTCTTCTTATTGGTCCCTGTGGCCAAAGATAATTATCTTAAAACAATTAAAACAATTATGTAATCATCCTCACTTTTCCTTTTAAAACTTTTGCCTTCCTTTACCTTCCTGAATATGTACTTAGTTTACTACACACACGTATTACCACGGAGATCCCTATTCCTGAACAAACATCATTTTCTTTCTTTCTTTTTTTTTTTTTGAGACAGGGCCTCAATCTGTCACCCAGGTTGGAGTGCAATGGTGTGATCTTGGGTTACTGTGACCTCTGCCTCCCAGGCTCAAGCAATCCTTCCACCTCAAGTAGCTGGGACTACAGATAAGCACCACCACCTGTAATTTTTTGTATTTGTTGTAGAGAGGGGGTTTCACTATGTTGCTCAGGTTGGTCTCAAACTCCTGGACTCAAGCAATCTGCCTGCCTTAGCCTCCCAGAGTGCAGGGATTACAGGCATGAGCCGCCATGCCCAGCAACATCATTTTCTTTTGCAGAATCTCCCTCTCTGTTATTTGGGTTGACAACACATATTCATTAATACCTATGATAGGATGGCATTTGATGGGTTTTTAATGAACCTGTCCCATTTAGTCAAGGTAAAGTTCAACAGGGATGGTGAAAAGGAGATTTTCTGGCCCAAAACCACCCCCTGTAAGTCCCATCCATCACGCCCAGGGAGACTGAAGCACTGTACAGGTGCCAGCATGACACCCTTTGCTACTCACCCTCTTTTCCTGACTTCTTATATCCAAAGTGCTATAATTTCCGAAAGTTGGCAGCCACAGCTTCACAGGCCCCAATAAGCACCTTTGCCCACTAAGGTTCCACTACTACCACCACTACTCCCCCACTGCCTCGGAGCCCACCTTGCCAAGAGACACACAATGGCTCAGAAGCCATGGAAAGCTAGTATCAGTGGCCAGGAGGCTGGTAGGGACCAGGACAGCCCTATAGCGTCATGTTCCATGGCTTCTCAGGAGCTGGGGAGTATTGATGAGGCACAGACTGGCCCTCTGGAGTCCACAGGGACTGAGGAAGCAAATGCAGTGGCAGGTATCCAGGAGGCAGAACTGTAGAGGCATTGCTGAGCATGGGCACTGTATTAGTCCGTTTTCACACTGCTGATAAAGACATACCCGAGACTGGGCAATTTACAAAAGACAGAGGTTTATTGGCTTACAGTTCCACATGGCTGGGAAAGCCTCACAATTATGGCAGAAGGTGAAAGGAATGTCCACATGGCAGCAGCAAGAAAGAGAATGACAGCCAAGTAAAACGAGTTTCTCCTTATAAAACCATTAGATTTTGTGAGACGTATTCACTGCCACGAGGGCAGTAAGGGCAAGACTGCCCCCGTGATTCAATTATGTTCCACCAGGTCCCTCTGACAACATGTGGACATTACAGGAGTACAATTCAAGACGAGATTTGGGTGGGGACACAGAGCCAAATCATATATGGCACCAACAAGCAACAGATGCCAGTCCATGGCTCTGTGCCAGGATTAATTTAGTCCCTGCATTGCTGGATGATTGAGAAATTTAAAGAATTGCAAATGAGAAGAGAGAATCGATGGGGCAAAAATGGGGCATGTAAGCGTTCTGAGGCATGGTTTACTTACCATATAGAATGGAACTATTCAACTTTCCAAGAGTTAGTATAGTTGTACCAGTACGTATCTCCAAATTTCAGCCTTCTATAAAATTCTGTTTTGCAGTCTTCGGTATCTAGTGGATACCAAAGACTGGCTCATTCAACATCCACTCTAATACATTTCTAGTACTTGCTTTTTTGTATCATAGTAACCTGCAGCTAAAACCTACATTTCCCAGACTCCTCTGCAGCTATCTTGCATTTAGGACCAAAATTATATTTTGGTCCTCCAGTCATCTAAACTTGCACAAGATTTTGAATCAGAACTAAATTCTGCCAGGCCCAGTGGCTCATACCTGTAATTCTAGCACTTTGGGAGGCCAAGGCAGGAGAATTGCTTGAGCCTAGGGGTTCAAGTCTGCAGTGATCATGCCATTGCATTCCAGCCTGAGAAACAAAGCAAGACTCTGTCTCAAAAAAAAAAAAGACAGAAAGAAAGAAAGAAAAAGAACTAAAGTCTGAGGCGAGAACTACAGTGTGAGACATGGAAGTCCAAGTCCAAGATAATCACAGGCACACTTTGTCCCAGATTTGGTTAAAACTAGCATAAGGGAATGCATTAGAATTATGAAAATAATTCTTTGTGCAAAAAATTAAGGGTAAGCCACATGGGCTTTTTCTTATAAGACACAGTAGTTCCCCCTTACCCACAGTTTCACTTTCCTCAGTTGCCTGCAGCCAATGGGAAATTCCAGAAATAAACAATCCATACATTTTAAATTGCACACTATTTTGAGCGGTGCGATGAAACCTCACTCACAGTCCTGCTGTGTCCCACCCAGGAGGTGAATCGTCCCTTTGTCCAGCGGATCTGTGCTGTATACACTACCTGCCCGTCCGTCACTCAGTAGCTTTCTGGAGTAATATCTTAAACCATCACAAGAAGGGTGACCATAATACAATAAGAGAGAAGCCACACTTAACTTTTATTAAGGTATATTGTAATAATTGTTCCATTTTATACCAAGCTATTGTTAATCTCTTATTGTGTCTAATCTGTACATTGAACTTTATCATACATAGGTATGTATGCATAGGAATAAACAAAAAATATATATGTGTGTGTACACATATATGTATGTATGTATGCATGTGTGTGTGTGTGTGTGTGTGTGTGTATATATATATATATATATATATATATATATACAGGATTTGGTCCCAGCTATGGTTTCAGGCATCCACTGAGGGTGTCGGAATATATGAGGATAAGGAGGGGTTACTGTATTCATGCAGTTACAAAGACTTCATATCAACTGATGATGTGACTTCATCACCTATACTGATGTGTTAAAAAAGTACTGATTGAAAAATAACATTTATAAGTGTCACATAAAATATATGTGTCTGATTATATAAAATTTCAAGGTATTTTCTGGAGAGTAAAAATACTAAAATTCAAATTATTTTGTCTCAAATTCCCTAACCTTGAACGGATGTCACTAAACTATTTTTAGACTTCTCCACAAGGTGGGGCTACTCCCAAGCTATTCTGTTGCTCAGGAGGGACGCACAGGTGTTTTGGAAACGATTCATTAGTATCACTCCTGTTAGCAGTCTTGGTAGGAAGACTTATTAACTGCAACTCTAAGAATCACTGGGAAAGGTAAAAGATCAGTATTTCCAGCATCCTTATAGGAGCTGTAACTTCTCATCCTCTGCTTGTCCATGCAACGATCACTCAGGTGGAGGCTTGCTCACAACATCTCCCCGATTCTCTGGGACCTCACTGGAAAAACCACCATGAAGGACATGGGACACACACGGCTCTCCCATCTCTGTCCCCAGCTCCTTCCTCAGCCCACTCAGGCTGCTCTAACACATTACCATGGACTGAGTGGCTTAGAAGCAACAGAAATTCCTTTCTCACCACTCAGGAGGTTGGAAGTCCAAGATGCTTTGCTCCCTTGTTCTCACACACCCCAAGCTGCCCCAAGTCTTACGCACAGACCTTCCTAACTCTCCTCACTCCCCTCTCCTCCTCCTCTCTCCTTCCTGGCTCTGACTGAATCCTCCCCCTTTCTTGCCTCACTGGTTCGCTGCCAGATGAGCAGCTCCAATTTCTGCACTGAAGGCAGAGGGAATCTTCCAAGATCTCACACATCAGCATCCTGGGTCCCAGCCAAGGATGCAATCCAACCCCAAATGGGATCCAACCCTACCTGGACACATCTGGACATGAGAGATGAGCTGGGGACGCCCCTGGTGGGAGCTGGGAGTGTTCATGAGAGTTGAATTATGGGAGGGTTTTGAGGGGGTTTCTTCCCCTTATGTTATTTTGGCCACTGTGAAATAACCTCAAACAGGAGGGAAATAGCCTCCAAGAGGAGAATCATGAGAGGAAGAGAGAGAGAGGTGACTCTCTCAGGAAACATTCCAAGCCCTAAACCTGCCTCAGCCCTGACTCCCGTGGGAAGAGGCTGTGTAGATAAGCTCCATGCGGGACTCTGTGAGAGCTGCGTGGAACAGCAGGTGCGGCTTTGAGGCCCAAGGGGCCAAGCATCGTCCCTATGGAGGGGAGGGTATGGAGCACTTTCACGCGCAGACACACTGTTGCTTCAAGCTTATAACAGCACCTGCCTCCGGCCGAGAGAGAGAGGCCTCGCACCAGAGCCCAGAACCCTTCACCACCACTGCAGTGGTTAATTTCATGTGTCCACTCGGCCAGGCAGGACACCCAGATATTTGGTGAAGCACTAGCCTAGATGCTGCTGTGAAGACATTTTCAGATGAGACTAACATTCAGATCAGTCGACTTCCAGTATGGGAGATGACCCTCCAAAATGTGGTTGGACTTCATCCAGTCAACTGAAGGCCTTATTAGAATGAAGACAGAGGTCTCCATGGAAGAGAGAATTCCACCTCTAGACTGTCTTTGGACTCAGGCTACACCTGCTCTCCCTGTTCTCCAGTCTGTGTGTGTCTGTGTATATATGCGTGTATATATACAGTTATGTACCACATCATGATATTTCGGTCGATGATGGACCACATATATGAGTGTCCCATAAGACTGTAACGCCATATGTGTACTGTGCCTTTTCTGTGTTTAGATATCCAAATACTTACCACTGTGTTCCCGCTGCCCATGGTACTCAGTACAGTAACCTGCTGTTCAGGTTTGTAGCCTAGGAGCAATAGACCACACCATGTAGCTTAGGGATACGTAGGCTGTAGCTCCAGGTTCGTAAGCGCACTCTGTGATGCTCACATAATGATGAAATTGCCCAATGGCACATTTATCCGAGTGTTTCTCCATCATTAAGTGAATATGACTGTGTATGTGTATTTAGATATAAACTGATTGATTCTGCTTCTCTGGAGAACCCTGGCTAATACAACATCTGCCCCCCGGTCCCACCCCTCTACCCTCACCTGGCCAGCCTCCTCAGCCCTCCATTGGCTCCCAGTTCCACTCAGAGTCAAAGCCAACATCTCCACAAAGACCTCTAGACCCCCACCCCGTTTACACAGACACCCTAGTTCTTTCTCCCTGCTGGTCTCTCCTCATGACTCCCTCCCAGCACCTACACTCCAACCCCGGGCTTTCTGGCCTGCTGCTCCCTTGCAGCAATGGCCTCCCCTAGACGTGCATGTGCCCAAAGCCTCACACTCGGCCAGTCCTCCTCGAGTATCACCTTCATCATGAGGCCTACTCACCCGCCTTATTCAAAATTTCAGTCCCCCCATCACACACGCTTGAGGCTCCTTATCTTCTCGTTTCTCTCTTCCTATGAGCCATCTTCCAACATATAAACAAAATGTGTTGGTTTAATGCTATTGTCATCACCCTCAACTGGACTGTAAGCTTCCCCAGAACATGGATTCTTTTCGTTTCATTCACAGTGTAACCCAACTCGTAAAGCTGAGCCTGAAACACAGTAGGTGCTCAACGACTATGTGTGAAATCAAAGAACCCCTCCTTGGGTCCCACACCACTCCACCACCAGCCCCAGCGGCTGCCCGCCCATCAAATGCCTCTAAAGAACGGTTTCCATGACTTTCACTGCATTCTTCATTCTCTCGTGAATTCCCCCTAACCTGGCTTGTGTCCCCTCAGCTACACAGAAACAGCTCATCAAGGCACAAGGAACTTCACATGGCTAAAGCCTACTGATCTTCGTCTTACTTATCAACTGCATTTGGCAAGAATGATCCCCTCTTCTTGAAATGCCGTCTTCACTTGACCGGCACATGCACTGACATGCTGGCTTCTCCTCAGTCTCTCACCTCTCAGCTCTCGAAGGTCATGCTGGCTCACAGCCCAGGCTTCAGCCCTTCTTCATTCACTCTGACCCCCCACGTGACCCCACTGAACCTCCAAATTCTTATCTCCAACCCTGGCCATTCCTCCAACTCCGGACATGGCTGTCCAACTCCCTGTTCTCTGTGTGGATGTCACAGATCAGGCATCAAACTCAGCATCTCCCAAATCATGCACCATTTCCATCCCAAACCTTCTCCTCTTTCAGTGTTCCCCCTCCTTCCGGTGCAAAGGCAACCAGCCTTGCGGTCATCCTGAGCTCTGCTTTCTCTCATCCCCCTTCACTTCTAACCCACCCTCAAACCCCACCAGCTTTGCTGCAAAATACATCCCGAATCTGACCACCTCTTAGCTCATCCACCACTACCACTGTGGGCCACACCACCATCATCTCTCACCCAAACTACTGCAGTAGCACCCGGATGGTTCTATCTTCCCCCTTCTACTTTCCCACGGAGACCAGGATTGTCCTTTCAGAATGGAGGTCAGTTCATGTTCTTCCTGTTAGCCCCCACGATCGTCGCCGTACCCCTCTTACTCTGTCTCCTACCACTTTTCCTCTTTGCTCACTCCCCTCCAGGCCCTTGGCCTCCCTCAGCTGTTCCATTAAGATGCCAAGCATGCTTAGGCCACAGGACCTTTGCACGTGATCTTCCCACATCCTGGAACCCCGTTCACCAGATGGCCACCTGATTCAAGTCCTTCAGGTCCCTGCTCAAATGCTCCCTTGCCAGTGAGCCAACTTCTGATCCCCACTACACCAAGTAGCAAGCCCTGCCTCCCACCCACTCTCAGCAACCTTCTCTAGCTCCCTTGCTTCACTTATTTTTGCCTACAGCCTTTGACACAGTGCGTACTATGCCCACTAGAATGGTAGCTAAGGAGGGTAGGGTCTTGGTCTGCTGCGTTCACAGCTGTATTCCCAGCACCCAGAATAGCACCTGGTTCATAGCAGGTGTTCAAAGCACGTATGTTGAGTGAAAATCCAGATGATTCCGATGTCAGTGGTCTAGGAAACACATTTATGAAGAAAACTGCACCTGATCTTGAGCTCTTTAAAGTCACGTATGTGTCTTGTTCACACGTGTGCCCCAGCACCCAGTCCCGTGTCTGGCCTAGAGTGGAACATTATTAAAGAGATTAAGGAGTGTATGGAGCTGAATGTTAGTTATTCCTCGTGCCTCATACTTCCTTGTGGGGGAACTTCAGGTGGACTCACACTCCTGGCCTCTCTCCCCATCCCTTGCCTGTGAAAAGAAGCACGGTAAGTGGATTTTCTGATTTGAAACTATGAAAGAAGTATACGGTCTGGCTCCCTCCCCCATCTTCTAAGCAGGTGGTGTCTGTCTTCTCTCATCCCTGCTACCAGGACAGCCCCTAAGAGGGAGGCTCCTTCCATCCAGCTGTTGGGGATGTGTGAATGGCTATAGACTTCTAATCAGCTTCATCAGTAATAACAGATCAATATCTTGATCTCCATCATTCCAACATCATCTTGAGCTCTGAATCTTCTCAGTCAAGGAGGGGAAAGAAGTGTTACAGAAAAGTGACACTGGAGGCCACTGTTTAGATGTTCCCACAGCCATCCACCCATAACCGTGTGGCCAACACTGAAGTCACCCTGATTTCCTCGAGATGCTAGCAGTGCTGGCTCTAATCACAACTGAAACACAAGACATAAGCTTTACGTCCGTGTCAGCACGATTCGGTGAAATTAAGCCAGTCGGCTCCAGACAAATCAGTGCTAACAGTTCTACTTGCCCTAAAAAGAATGTTCATGTATAACAACCAATCGAGAAAAAGGTCAAAATACTTCCTTCGTTATGCTTCACAGACACTGAGCTGCCAAGCTGCCAGGCAGGCTTCTGACCACCTGACTTGAAGTCTCCCAGATAAAAATCTATACTTTCTCTCATTGTATGACAACAAACTTTCAAATAGGTCCTCATTCCATCTGAGTGTATTTTGGTTAAAGGGAGTTATTTGTTAGCCCCTCACTCCCAAGTCAGTTGTCTTTATTTTCTCTATTTGCCTCATCCTACCTCACTGCTCAGTCTTTCAGTGCGTGTAGACACACGGAAACATATGCACTGTTGCATGGGCAGACACATGCACTATTCATTATTTTGGTTTCTTTCTGCCTTTTTGCAAGAGGCAGAGAGAAATCAGCAGGTTCCTCACCCCTGGAGCAGGAAGACATCGGCAAGGACTCGTGCTGAGCTCTGCCTTCAGAACCTCTTCTGCTTCCCTTCTGCTTTCTCTTCCTTCCATTTCTTGGTGAACTTAGAATCCCTCCATAACCTCTGCCTCCTGATTTCCCAAAAGGGGCATAGCTGGTAGATTAGGCAGCCATTCTTAAACCTGGAAGGCATCTGAACTACCTGGGATGCTTGGGGAAATACTGATTGTCAAGCCTGCTGCAAACCCACTGCATCAGAACCACTGCACAAAAGGCATAGGAATCTGGATTTTTCTGACTCCTAGTGGATGCCGATGCAACCTCCAGACCAGTCTCAGCAGCAGAGAGGACACAAGTGCCCAGCTGCCTCCATGCTGGATGAAGGTGAGGGCTGAGGACACCGTCCAAGTGGAATTCATTCCTCTTCCACTGAGCTTATTGGGTGATCCTCCAGACAACGTCCCATCCAAACCTGGAGCCTGGAGTCGTTAAACAGCTGTGGCAGTGGTTCTTGAATGTTTAGTTCTCAGGAACCCCTTACACTCCTAAAAATGATCAAGGATTCCAAAGAACCTTTGTGTGCAGAGGTTACAGCCATTGATATTTAGTGTACAAAAATTAAAAGCAAGACATGTTTAAACACAAGAATACACAAACACGCTCCATCTGCGTCAGGGTGCCCTGGGAGACAGGCACACAGGACAAGTGTGAGCATAGTTTTGACCTCTAGGATCTCTGAAAGGATTGGAGCTCCCCGTCCCGGGGTCCTGGACCATGCTTAGAAACCTCTAGGCTATGGGAACGAACAGAGCCCCCAGGTTTCCTGCAGGACACTGACGGAGGCATGACCAACCTCTGGATGACATCATTTCCTGTTCAACTGGAAGAAAAGAGCGTCCTCAAAAATGGCATCTACAAGGCAATCAGCTCAGGTCTTCTGGAAGCTGAAGCACCAGAACCACTCCAAGCCTGCCTCTTAGCTCAATCACTCAGACAATTTTCAGACCCAAGCGCTGGTACCACAAAAAACACCTGCTGTGGTCAGCAGAAAACCAGCCCCCAAAGAGCTCCATGACTTAATCCCCAGAACCTGGGGCATGTTCAGTTACATTAGGCGGCAGGTGGACCTAGACTGCTAATCAGCTGATCTTCAAATGGAGAGATTACCATGGGTTATCCAGGAGAGCTCAGTGTAATCATAAGGAGCCCTTAAACGTGGAAGAGAGAGGCAGTAGGGGGTCAGAGAAAGGCATGACAGGAGGTGCAACAGGAAACACGGCAGAGACATGCAATGTTGCTGGCTTTGAAGGAGCCAAGGTACGCAGCCACCTCTAAAAGCTCAAAAAAGCAACAGAGCAGATCCTCCCAAGAGCCTCCAGAAAGAAATGCAGCCGTGACTGCATTTGAATGCATTTGACTTGATTTCAGCCCGGGGAGACCCATGCCCGAATTCTAACCTGCAGAACTGTTAGATAGCAAAAGTGTGTTCTTTTAAGCCACTAAGCTTGTGATTTGTTACAACACCCAAAGCAAGTGAATGCCACTGGTAAAACTGAAGAGCACCTAAACACCTCCCCTCCCCCCAGCAGAGAACCCTCCAGAAGAACCCTGGAGTCTGGGATTCTTTCCTGTGGGCAGAACTTGGTATAAACAAATAAGCCAAGCAAGGAACTCACACCACTGCCCAGTCAACCAGTATGATGACCATGAGAACCGCTCACCCCCATTTATCTCCCCAACCCTGTCCACAAATGACCCTGGCGCTGCACTATGACTAGTCTCCAGAGGATTCGTTGAAGCATCTGCTCCATTCAGGTTTTTTAAAATGGGTGTGTTGGGTTCATTGGTCTTTCTTTCTCCTCTCCATGACTTTGCATCAATTGTCAAGAGGACGATTAAATAATTCTGTACTTAGTCCCCTGCTGTACTCCCTGGCCTGGATCATGACCACACCGAAGGAGTGACCACCAGCAAAAGACCCGAAGACATCCCCAGTAAGGGCAAAAGCTGGGCACAGCCTTAGAGTCTCCTGCCGGAGGAGGAGGGGATGGGGGATGGGGGGAAATGCATTTGTGACTGCAGGGGGATCACTGGGGAGTGAATGTTAGAAGGACTATGAGTGTGCACCGCGAGCTTCCCAGCAGCCCAGGGATGGAAAGCAGTGTGTCAGTCAGTACATCTGCCTACAGTATCCCCACTTCCCTGGTAACCTCCCCTCTACTGCCTCTAGGCCACGTCGAGTCATTTCAGAAATGGCTGAGCCCTTTCACCCTACAGGGTTGACTGGATCAGAGGGGAACACCTGGTCAACCTGGACCAATCAGTGTTTCCATCTCTGACTTTGGAATTGGAGCTAAGACAGACAGGTTCTGTCTTTGATGGCTTAGGTTCTATCTTTGATTGCTGTAAATGTGAAGCTGAGACACCAGGGATTGGCTTCCTCTGTCTCCAAAAAGACTATAAACACAAACAAAGCCAGTCTTCAGAAGGACAGGAACAAAAATGAAGCAGACACCTTGTGTGTGCAGAGATGAGAGCCCTGGGTTACCTGCATCTGGTTCTTGCACCTTCCTGAGACCTGGCATCATCACTACCCATTCTGTCATTCCCCAAGACAATGCTGGCCCAGGCCCCTTTCACTGCTTGAGTAGGTATACAGTTTTTGCAAGCAAAAGAACCCTAACCCACACTGGATATCCTATTGTAAGAGTGGCAAGCATTTGTTAGAAAACAAAGTAGGATCATAACCGATATTTATTTCATTCCTCTATGGATTCCTGTGAGCAGAATGTGGGATGGACAGTCTGCATGCCTCTCGCCACCTGTCCCACAGCTTCCCTGTTCCACAAGACACTTGGGATCTGCTTGTCACCCATGATGGGTAACTAGTAGTGCAGAGGAATTAATATGCTTAAGTGAGACGTTCGCTGGTGGGAAGCCAGAGCAAGGGAAAATTCTCCTTCCTTCTCTCTCCTCAACTGCCCTGGTTTCATGTGGCCTCATGGCAGAAGCCCACCAGACTGCTACCTGGACACAGCCAACTAAATAACCTTCCCTCATATTGATTCTCCCTCCTCCCCTGCTTCTCCTCACTTTTCCCCGCACTCTTGCCTTCCTGGAGTTGGACTCCTCATAAATTTCATCACACGAATCCTTGCCTCAGGCTCTGCTTTTTAGGGAATTCATTCCAAGACATTCTTGGTTAAAATGAGGTCTATGGTACATGTAGACAATGAATATGATAGAGATGAAAAAGTCCCGGCTAGTTTTCTGGTAACTGAAAATGCAATATATATTAAATTAACTAAAACCATAAAACAACTGATACCCCTCCAAGCAGATTACAGTGAAGCTATTTTAGTCACATAACACTAAGCGACTGCTCACATCAGAGAATGAAAAATAAGATAATTATTAGCAAATAAACCAAGTTTAAAGCCTCACCACCTCTCAAATAAAAGAAAATTGAATCTTGTATAACAATCTAGACTTGCCACGGTGGTTCATGCCTATAATCCCAACACTTTGGGAGGCTGAGGTGGGCAGATTGCTTGAGGTCAGGAGTTCAAGACCAGCCTGGCCAACATGGTGAAATCCCATCTCTACTAAAAATACAAAAAGTTAGCCAGGCGTGGTGGCACACACCTGTAATCCCAGCTACTCAGGAGGCTGAGGCAGGACAATCACTTGAACCCGGGAGGAGGAGGTTGCAGTGAGCCAAAATGGCACCACTGCACTCCAGCGTGGGCAACAGGCTGGTCTTAAAAAAAAAAAAAAAAAAAAAAAAAGAAAAAAAAATCTCATTTTGTTTAATCTTAAGTAAGATTTTAAATACTACTCTTCAAATAATGCCTATTTTTGCCTGGAGAAAAATGAACAGAGTCAAAAACTAGACACACCTGTCACTTGGAAACACACCAAAATAGGGTATCAAATTCAAAGAAGCCACTTTCATGGGAAGCCGCTAGGTGGCATACTTTCACCACCTTTGCCTGATTCAAGGTTCACTCCCGGGTCGCCTCTTCTCTTATTTTGGTTAAAGAGGATTTGCTATTTTGACAAACTGAAATTTACTATGCTATCATCTGAGAATTTAAGAAATCTCAAAACTCAATAAGTAGAAAATCATAGTATCATAGATAAAATAAAAGTGGGATGAATGGAAACCGCAGAGAATTGTTTAACTTGCCCATCACTGCATAAACTTTGCTGCCCCTCCCCCTGTGGTCTCCCATTCTGGAGAGGGAGACGTTTTATCACAGGATGTTTGAGGAGGGCTGTGGTCCTGTTGTCCTTTAATTAGGAGGAATGTGTGTTTGCTGTTTATAGGAAGTGTCCTGACAACCAAAAAAACTTTTTTTTTTTTGAGACAGTCTCGCTCTGCCACCCAGGTTGGAGTGCAGTGGCAGGATCTCGGCTCACTGCAACCCCTGCCTCCAGGGTTCAAGTGATTCTCCTGCCTCAGCCTCCAGATGGATGTGCACCACCATGCCTAGCTAATTTTTATATTTTTAACAGAGACGAGGTTTCACCGTATTGGCCAGGCTACTCTCAAACTCCTGACCTCCAGTGATCCACCTGCCTTGCTCAGCCTCCCAAAGTGCTGGGATTACAGGTATGAGCCACTGCACCCAGCCCAAAAACTCTTTTTGAACAGCATTTCCGAAATGCATCCCAGGTAGAGGCGGAGGGTGTGTGGTAAGCAGGGTCACCAGAGGCCCAAGAAAAGCAGGAAGAGCTGGGAGCAGGGAACGGGTTAATGCAGAGTGCGAAGTGAAGGGCAGGGACACGGTGACAACAGCAGCGGGGGCAACGATTTCTTTCCAATGATTCATGTGAGGAAACATTTTATAAGAAAAACTGCAGCTTCACAATAAGAAATCCATAAAATCATTTACTAGAGTGCTAGACAACGAAATTTTATGCAGCCATTAAAAATAGTTTTGAAGAAGCATTTTAATTAAGTCGAAAGGTGTTTATGATATGCTGTAAAAAAAAAAAAAAATCAGGCCCCCAAAAAGTATGATCTAATTTTGTAAAAAATAAATTTTTGTAATAAATAAATCACGTGTGCTTATATGTAGAAGGAGACTATTAATAGTGATTAATATTTCTGAGACTCAGAGGTAGTCTTACAGATGTTTAAATGTTCTTTCTCCTTGGTTTACTTGACTTTTTTTCTTTCAGTTACCAGCATTACTCCATACCAGGCCGGTTTTAAGTGCTTAATAAATACTGACTCACTTAATGCTCACAACACACCGTGAAGTTTATAGATGAAAATATTGACACACAGAGAGGTTAAGTGACCTACTTAAGGTCACACAGCTAATGAGTGGTGGAGCCAATTCAGACCCAGGAAGTCAGGCTCTAGCTTCTGCGTACTTAATAAAACATGAGAAAAAGTAAATTAGAAGCATAAAGAAAAAGCAAGGAAGGAAGGATGGAAGGAAAGAAGAGAGCGGGCAGGGATGGGGGTAAGGAGGAGACTCACAAGAGAACAATACACATTTGCTCTAAAAACTTTAAGAAATTGAGGCCAGGCATGGTGTCTCACCCCTCTAGTCCTAGCACTTTGGGAGGCCAAGGCGGGCAGATTGCTTGAGGTCAGGAGTACAAGACCAACCTGGCCAACATGGTGAAAACCCACCTCTACTAAAAACATACAATTAGCTGGGCATGGTGGCTGCGCCTATAATCCCAGCTACTGAAGAGGCTGAGGCAGGAAAATCCCTTGAACTCAGGAAGCGGAGGTTGCAGTGAGCCAAGACTGCATCACTGCACTGCAGCCGGGCAAACAGAGCGAAACTCTGTCTCAAAAAAAAAATAATAATAATAATAATAATACCTCTAAAATTTTATTATTAAAGAGAATCTGTTTTTTAAAAAAGAAAAGAAAAAATGTAACCAGAAAAAAAGATAACACCGAAATATTTAATCCTAAATAAATTAACAGCACAGAGCCAGAAACAAGCAAATAACACCTTTGAAATAAGAGGCAGTTTTGGGTTTTTTTCTAAAATCCCGCCCTCGGGCTGCTTCCCCCCTCAGAGCACAGTAGGTGTTGGGGCAGGACTGACTTCTTTTCCTTTGCAAGTCTTGACTTTGCCTCTCTAGAGCATGCCCCAACCTGACTGGCATGAAAGCTCTACTTTTCCTTTTTAACTAGGTAAAAGAAAACCACATTGTAAAAAGGGGGAAAGGGAAAATGCCTAAGCTGAGTGCATAGCAAATCTGAACTGTGAGTCTGCACTAGTTAAAAGTTTGTCTCCTTCAAGACCAGAGAGCTGAAAGTGAACAAATTAAGTCCACTGAAGTCTCAGCAAAAAAGAAAACAGTTCAGGTGGACTAAGATGGCTGCCCTGCTCAGTACTGGGTTAGCGGGGAGACGTGGGCTGAATCGTTCTTTGGACTGAACACCTGCTTGTCAGACAGACCCTGACCCAAGGAGCCAACGATAGGGATTAGGGGGAAAAAAGGAAGGAAAAGTGAGAGGAGGAGGAGGAGAAAGAGCAGAAGGAGGGGGAGGGGAGGAGGAGGAAAAGGGGGGAGGGGGAGGGGAGGAGCAGGAGGAGGGGGAGGGTAGAAGGAGGCGGGGGGAGGGGAAGGGGAGGGGGAGGAGGAGGAGGAAAAGGAGGAGGAGGAGGAAGGGAGAGGGAGGAGGAAAAGGGGGGAGAGGGGAAGGGGAGGAGCAGGAGGAGGGGGAAGAGCAGGAGGAGGAGGGGGGAAGGGAGGAGGAGGGGGGAGGGGAGGAGGAGGGGGGACGGGAAGAGGAGGGGGAGGAAGAAAAGGAAGAGGAGAAGGAGGAGGAGTGGAAGGGGGAGTGGGAGGAGGAGGATTAGGAGGAGGAGGATGAGGAGGGGAAGGGGAGGGGGAGGAAGAGGAGGAGGAGGAGGAGGGGAAGGAAAAGGGGGGAGGGGAAAGGGGAGGAGCAGGAGAAGGGGGAGGAGCAGGAGAAGGAGGCGGAGGGTAGAAGGAGGAGGCGGAGGACTACGAGGAGGAGGAGGAGGAGGAGGAGGGGGAGAGGGAGATTGTATAAAAGGATGAGGAAAAAGGAGGAATGAGAAGTAATGGGGAAAAGGAAGGAGGAGGTGAAGACAGAACAGAGGTGTGAGGGGAAGCCCTTCATTTTCCTGTGACTGAGGTTTACATGTTGAGAAAGGGGATACAAACATATCTGGAAAACCCATGTAGCCTAAAAACGGGAAGAGAACTATTTCTTTTTCTCTGTCCCTCAGCACGACTTTAGGCAAAAGTCTCCATCTGCAAAACAGATAAATGTGTCTACCCCTTAAAAACGGTCAGGATTAAATTCGGTAAAGAAGTTTGAGCGTCATCTCCAACAAGCATGAAGCAAATCCTCCAGTACATGAAGCAGAATGAAGGGACTTTTACAAAGTAATCTTCAGATAGATAAAGCTGGTGCTAGGCAAGAGATGAAGACAAAAGCCCAAAGAGCTCCCAAGTGGCTTCACAAACTCACAAGGGATGAGACAAGGTTCCTTTTGCCCATTTGGCTGACAGTTTCCATTGAAGAGGTATATTCTAAATAGTCAAGGATTAGATTGTTTTAAAACATTATTCATGTCACTGCAAATGCCAAGTCTTGTTCTTCAAAGCCCCACTCTCCTGCCTACGTTGACTGATTCTTCCATCTCCTCCGCTCCTAATCCCACCCTGGCCTCAGACCCCAGCAGAAAACCCACCATCATCCCAGATCACCCGCAAAATCTCACAGATCACATTTAACAAATTCAGAAACAGACAGATATAAGAATGGGAATGAAGGAAAGCCCATGATCTTTCTTTTCAGAATTTTTCTATCACTTTCTGTAAAGGTCATTTGTACCTAATTGTGCTTTGACCAAAATGCAATCTTAACCTGATTTCTTTGCACTTACTAATTTGCTAGTGATGTGCTGGGCCCTATTTTATCTCATTTTGGTGCCAGTGGCCTAAAAACCTGACTTTAAAAAGTCTAGTTTTCAGAATCCCACTGCAAGAATACATTTTCATATCCAAGGGATTCCCTTATAACGGAGTTGTTCTTATATAACATGTTTAATGAACTACCAAGTTACTGGTATTCCACTCCTATCTAATGTCTTTATTTTCCAATACTAAAAGGAGATCAAAAAGGTAGAAATACATTATTGGCCGTTTCTAAATCCTTATAATAAGATTTAAGATATTAGTTCACTGGGTGTATATTTGCATAGTTACCAAGACATAATTAAAAGTCCCAAGGTGAAACTTAATCAGCCTCTCCCCTCTTAAACCAATCATCACTAGAGAGACTGCTAGGCAGTGACCCACTTCCTTCTTCAGATGCCTTAATTAGTCCCAGAAACACCAAAGCTCTTTTTTGAGAAGTGGAAATCTATTTCTGTTATTCATTAACACCCTTAAAGCATATTCTGCAGCTATGAGACACAAGCCAATGGAAGGGCAGTGGGAAGCCACAGACACAGGGCATGATTAACATCCGCAGTGAAGAGGCAATGGACGTCCACATTTTCCCTTGGCGATGCCCGTCTACACAAGCTCAGCCTTCCAATGGAGAACGCAGAATTCTAACAAAGATGTAATTAGGATCCAAAGTCATTGTGAAGTTAAGGAACAAATGCAATCATGATGCAGATACTCAACACATTCAGAAAAAACTTAAATACTCTGTTTTTATTACTGTCTCTAAATCTTCTCTTTAAGCAGGTGGAACATATTTTAAAAATAAATGAAGTCGCTGGGAGGGGATTCTCAGTTTTAAGGTCCTAGGTCTACACAAGCCCGGGAAAAGGGCACCAAACACCCAAAGGTTCTGAGATTAATTTTACCAGCTAAAAAAAGAAATCATATGTTCTACCCCACTATACTATCAACTGCAAATATAATGAACTATAGATGACATAGAATTTAGAGTCATGAAAAGATCATATAGTTAATAGGTAAGTGTAATTGCCCAATCCCCTCAACGTTGAGTCAGACATCATCATAGGTGTTTCCTTAAGAGATTAAAGGCAGAAATAAAGTGTATCCCATATCCCATCTTCTGAAAAAGCTTCACATCCAGGAGCACAGCTGTGAAGAGATTGGCTTCATGGGTGGTTGTAGAATCAGCTTGCCTAATGTACAGTCATGCCCCACGCAATGATAAACCCAGAAATCAGTTGTAATGTTCCAGCTTCTTGAGATTAATCTGACCCTAACACACATCCCACACCCTCTCCAAGACTTCAGCAGATTCCAGGGGGCTCAGGGCTCAAGAACACCTCCAGCTGTGTCCTTCCCCTGGGGAGACCAAGTGTATAATGCGGCCCATGACTCAAATTCCGCAAAGTGGCAAAGGGGCTTGTGAAGACGGCAGACCTTCCCAGAGGTCAAGAAGGAGAAGACAATTTCCAGGTGAACCCTGCTGTCAGGACGTCCTCCGCTCACCTCTGACCTGGGGGATCTTCCCATGCCTCCTGCCCCACACACATCCCAGCCTCCACCTGCAAGCTTCCCGCTGCACGCCCTCCCACACGCCTCCATCTCTCTTCCACCTCTCTGCGTCTCAGCCACCCACCAGCCAGCCCCAGAACAGTGGCACTGCTGTAAGTCATTCTCCATGCTCACTCTGGGTCTGCCTCAAGGTCTCATCTTCTGTCTCTAGCCACCTAACCAGAGTTCCCGCAGCCCCCAACAAACAAAGACAATTTCCTCCCCAAAAAGGAATTCTGCCATGGAGATCATGAATTATTTACATTGATCTAGAAAAGTATGATCATCATTCTCTAAAGGCCAAAGGTAGACATAGTCAAGACATACAGACCTTTAAAATTACTTCTATAAGCAACTTACAGTCTTACCATGCAAAATAACCTGACTATGACAAAGTGCAGAATCCTGTTGCGAAATGACTCATTACACATTTCTAATAAGAAAAGGTACCTAAACCACAACTACTTACACTCAAAGGCTGACATGACACAGAAAATAAGGTTATCTTACTCTTCAGCAGCTATAAAGGAGTCACACCATCAGTCGAATAGTCTCTTCTGCTCATAAACTTAAATGGGAGTGGAACCCGCAACCTGGCTGGAGACGAATGACCTCAGTTTGACAGCTCTTCACCCGCCTCTTCCTCTTGGCTCTGAGCGCAGATGCTCAGATTGCTGCTCACCTAATTTGTCTACTGCCATTACCGCGTTTGCCTATAGAATCTCTTCTGCCTGCACGGCTAGCTGTTTGCCTGCCTCAGTTCACTGGGAGCAGCTGCTCGTGTTCATTGCCACAATCCATCTCCAGCAGCATCCATCCATCACACACGAGTCTCAGCAAACGGGGATCCATGCAAGCCAGAAGACCCATTCCAGGAGCTCAGGAGGGCAAGCTTGTCACAGACAGGACCCGGGGTTGCTGACAGAGGCCAATTTGAGACTCCACCCCACAATGACCCTTCCCATGCTTTTCACGCCATGATGATCACATGCGTTTTGTGCTGAGTCCATTTTCGTTTCCCATTTCATTCGCGTAGGTTTTCCACCAGTGTTTGGCAAGCTTGTCTTCCCAATGAGGGGGCTGAGAACTAATGCCCTATTTTCAGTTTCTTCTGAAGTCGCCCACATTGCCACATGCAGTGTAGCATTATACAGCAGTGGGCACTTACAGACAGCGCCCTGATGTCCAAACACCCAGAGTCAGCCCTGAGGATCACTGTGATGAAAGCCGAGTTCCTCCTTAGCTCTTCTTTCACCATCGTATCCTCTTTCTCCCTCCCTCTTCCATTGCATGAGCAGCCATGTCACCAGGGTAGCAACTGACAGGTCTACATGGGCTGCCTCTCCATTTAGTGGAGCCTGAAGCTTACGCAAACTGGGGGGCCCACATTAAGAAAGAGAATAGAAAATTAAAAACACAAAGTGAGGTATTAAAGTGAATATTTTTCAGAAAGAAAAAATAAAATATAACAAATTATAAAGTTTTCAAAACTGACAACACAAAATCCAGGTTAGAAAAAAAGTAGCAAAATGTTTTTATTAACTTCCAGAAACACTTCTATATTCAAATATATGGATGATATGGGCAGATTTAGACATAGATGATGTAGGTATGTAGGTATGCTTTGGCACAAACTTTTTGATCCTTTCTTTATTCAACAACTTGGTAATATTTTCCAGAGTGAAAACAAAAATAATTTAGTCCTTCTTTCAGCAGAGTTGACTGAAATTTGACTTTTATAATGGAGGATGCAATGCAAAAAACACACTTCACAGAGAGGTACACAGCTCTTTGCAGTACAGTTTACAGATTTGTACCCTCCAAATGCAGGAATTCTGAGAAAGCCTATTATACACAATTCCTGTCATAAAGGAAGAAATGTATGGTATGTTTACAACTGTATCACTGCATTATCGAAAATAGCCTTGATGGTAGAAAATTTCCCTTTTTGTTGATGAGATTCCAATTCACCACTTTGACCACATCTGATGATTAAAGGTGTTTCCCATACACTGGCTTTCTGGCTCATGCATTTCAAAACTACTCTCTCCTCCATGGAGCACATGCTTCTACGCTGGGCATCACAGACACATTTGCATGAACCTGAACTTGACCTTGGACCTTCAGGTCACAGCTCTTGGCAAGCAGCCACAGCCACAGGAAGGAGTGCTGGCAGAAACATACACGGCAAAACATACGTGTGCTAACCACCTAAATACATCCCACAAACCTAAATGAAAGATTTTCCCTTTAGCTGGATCTCATCCCCACTCGATAAGAGGGAAAACTGGATGCAAAGAACCCAGAGCAGAAAGAGACAGGGCTCTTCACTAGCTGTAGCTATCTTCTATCTTAGGCCATTCAGGCTGTTGTAGACTGGGCAATTTACAAATAAAAATTTCTTTCTCATCACGGCACTGGCAGATTGGGTGTCTGGTAAGGGCTGCTCTCGGCTCCATACACGGGACCTTGTTGCTGGATCCTCACATGGTGGAAGGGTGGAAGGACAAATGGGACTAACAGACTCCCTCAAGGCCTTTTATAAAAACACTAATCCCATTCCCGAGGGCAGAGCTCTCAAGACCTAGTCACCTCCTAAAGATCCCACCTCCCAATACTATTGCACTGAGCATGACATTTCAACAAGAATTTTGGAGGGACACAGCATTTAAACCATAGCATTTTCCTCACTGGCCCCCCACAATTCATGTCTTTCTCACACACAGAATGCATTAATTCCATCCCAATAGTCCCAAAAAACTCTTAACCGGTTCCAGCTTCAACTTTAAAGTCTAAGTCCAAAGTCTCATATAAATAGCATCTAAATCAGATGTGAGTGATACTCAAAGTATGATTCATGTGAACCTATGAAATCAAAGAAGTTGTGCGCTTCCAAAATACAATTTTGGGACAGACAAAGAATAGACAGCCCCCTCCAAAACAAAGTAATAGGAAAGAAGAAAGAAGTGACAGGACGTGACCAAGTCCAAAGTTCAACAGGGCAAAGAACGCTAAACCTTAAGGCTGGCTCCATCTCCCACCTTCTGATCACACTGGGGCAGAGGTTAGACCCACAAGGTGCTGGGCAGCCTGGCCCCATGGCTTTGCTGAGCATAGCCCACTGAACGGCTCTCACGGTTGGAGTCCTGTGCCCGCAACTCTCTTAGGCTGGTGTTGCATGCTGATGGCTCTATAATTCTGGGATCTCAGGGGCAGCCCCAATCTCACAGCTGCACTAGGCATTGCCCTAGTGTAGACATCCTGTGGTGGTCCCAACCCCACCGTTCTGCTAGGCATCACTCTACTGGGGACTGTCTGTGGTGGTCCCACCCCTGCAGTCGTTCTCTGCCTGGATTCCAAGGCTTTCCAGGGTATCCTTTGAAATCTAGGTGGAGACAGCCATTCCCCAACAGCTCATGCACTCTGTGTGCCTGCAGAGTTAGCATCACGTGACTGCCACCAAGGTTTACCACTTGTTTCTTGTGGGCAGGTGGCCCTAGTGGATCCACATCCCTGGTGTTCTCTCCTGACCATGTTTGCTCATTTTTTACAGGCTAAGAATTTTTCCAACTCTAAGTTCTGCTTCCCTTTTGATTATAAATTCTGTTTTTAATTTATTTCTCTCTTTTCACATTTTATTACAAGAGTCAAGAGAAGCCAGGCCACATCCTCGATATTTTGCTTAGATGTTTCTTCCGCTAAAAATTCTGCCTTCCACAGACACTATGACACAAAAACAACTCAGCCAAGTTCATTGCCACTTTATGAGAAGGATGGCCTTTCCTCCAGTCTCCAACAACATGTTCCTCATTTCCATCTGAGACCTCATCAAATGACCTTTACTGTTCATATTTCTACTAACATTCTGCAGTCAAATCTCTACCCCTGAGCTATACCCCCTCTGTGATCATTCTGATCACAACAACTTAAGCAATCTCTAAAAAGGTACAGGCTTTCTCTACAGCTCTCCTCTTCTATGCCCTCACCAGAATTACCCTTTATTTCCATTCATGGCAATGCAGGATTTTTCTAGCCTGCTCCTTCAAACTTTCCCAGCCTCTGCCCATTTCCCTGTTCCAAAGCTGCTTCCACATTTTTAGGTGTTGGTTACAGCAGCACGCCACTTCTGTCTTCGTCCATTTGGGCTGCTTTAACAAAATAGATTGGATAATTTATAAATAATAAAAATATATTTCTCACAATTCTATTATTATTAATATCACTATTTGAGACAGAGACTCACTCTGTCACCCAGGCTGGAGTACAGTGGTGTGATCTTGGCTCACTGCAACCTCAGCCTCCTAGGTTCAAGCGGTTCTCCTCCCTCAGCCTCCCAAGTAGCTGGGACTACAGGTGTGTGCCACCATACACAGCTAAGTTTTATATTTTTAGTAGAGACAGGGTTTTGTCATGTTGGCCAGGCTGGTCTTGAGCTCCTGACCTTAGGTGATCCACCTGCCTCAGCCTCCCAAAATGCTTGGATTACAGGTGTGAGCCACCACACCTGGCCTATTTCTCACAATTCTAGAGGCAGGGAAGTCTAAGATCAAGGTAGGGGCAGGTTCACTGTCTGGCGAGGGATCACTCTCTGTTCCATCCATGGCGTCTTGTTGCTGCATCCTCACATGGTGGAAGGGCTGAAGGGACTCACAGACTTTCTCAAGCCCTTTATAAGGACACTACTTCTATTTATGAGAGCAGAGCCCTTGTGACCTAATAACTTCCTAAAGGCCCCAACTCTTAATGCTACTGCAGTGAGGATTGGTTTCAACATGAATTTGGGAAGGACACAAACATCCAAACAATAGAAGTTTACTTTCGAGGATTTTACAAAAACCCATGCCCATTGGACACACTGCTTGGTCCTTCCCATGTAAGTGAAGGGCCCTGAAAGCCAAGCTTCAATAGCTTCAGTGTAAACCCAACTCTGGGCTACCCATTCTGAGTTGGGAAAGTGAATAACTTTTATTACGTACTTTATCTCACCTTGTATTTTACATTTACTGACTCATTTTATTCTAAACCTTATTTTATGAGAGTAATAGTTCCATTTTATAAATGAAAATGCCTTGCATATTTCTGAGGGAATAACAAGAAACAGTTCAAAAAACTCTTGAAATGATTGTTTCTAGTGAGGGTGTTAGTGGATAGAGCTGGAATAAATACGTGTTTTGAATTGCACACACATTCATATCATTACAGAATTTCTTTTTTTCCCCATGGCCATTGATTTATTTTATTTTATTATTTTTTTTTTTTTTTTGAGAGAAGGTCTCTCACTCTGTTACCCAGGCTGGATTGCAATGGCTTGATCTCAGCTCACTGCAACCTCTGCCTCCCCAGTTCAAGTGATTCTCCTGCCTTGGCCTCCTGAGTAGCTGGGACTACAGGCATATGCCACCACACCGAGCTCATTTTTGTACTTTTGGTAGAGACGGGGTTTCATAATATTGGCCAGACTGGTCTCAAGCTCCTGACCTCAAGTGATCTGTCCTTCTTAGCCTCCCAAAGTGCTGGGATTATAGGGGTTAGCCACAATGACCAGCCTGCCATTGATTACTTTTAAAATTTTATTTTACTGTAGTAAGAACATTTAACATGAGATCTCCCCTCTCAACAAATTTTCAAGTATACATTATTGCTAACTATAGGTACAATATTACACAACGGATCTCTAGGACTTACTCATCCTGTTTACCTGAAACTACATGCCCATTAATTAACAACTCCCCACCTTCTGCTCCCCCAGCCCCTGGCCACCACCATTCCACTCTTTGCATCTATGAATTTGAGTATTTCAGATACCTCATCTAAGTGCAATCATGCATTATTTGTCTTTCTGTGACTGGCTTATTTTACTTAACATAATGTCTTCAAGATTGTTGCATATTACAGGATTTCCTTCATTTTAAAACTGACTAGTATTCCACTGTATATATACAGCACATTTTCTTTATCTATTCATCTGTCAATGGACATTTATTTAGTTTCCACATCTTAGCTATTGTAACTACCGATGCAATCAACATAAGAATGCTGCTATCTCTTTGAGATCTTGATTTCAGTTCTTTTGGATAAATATCCAGAAATGAGGGGTGGCTGGATCACATGATAGTTCTACTTGTCAATTTTTTGAGAACCTCCATACGGTTTTCGGCAATAGCTGCGGCCTTCTGCATTTCTACCAACAGTGTGCAAGAGCTGCAGCATTTCTCTGTCTTCCCAATATTTGCTTTTTGTTTTGCTGTTGTTTTAATGATAGCCATCTTGACAGGTGTGTGGTAATACCTCACTGCAGTTTTGACTTTTTAAAGGAAAAAAGAATCCACACTAACAGAGAAATTACTGATAATAGGTTCACGTATCATAATACCGTTATGGGTTGAAGGAGGTCCCCTCAAAAAGCATGTGGAAGCCCTAACCACCCCCAAAGTAGTTCAAGGTGTGACCTTCTTTGGAAATAGGGTGTTTGCAGATTTAACCAAGTTAAGATGTGGTCCGCAGAGTGGGCTCTATCCAATCTGACTGATGTCCTTATGAAAAGAGGAAAGTTGGACAGAGACGAGCACAGAAGGAAGGTGATGTGAGGACACAGTGAGTGATGCAGCCACAAGCCAAGGACACCTGGGGCCACCAGAAGCTGGGAGGAAGGCCTGGAAAAAGCCTTCCAAGTGAGCACGGCCCTTGCCAACACCTTGAATTCAGGCTCCTCACCTCCAAACTGTAAGAGAATAAGCTTCTGTTGCTCTATGCCACCCAGTTCATGACAATCAGTGCTGCAGCCCTAGAAAACTAACAAGCTTCTTTCATGATCGTTATGATAAGCATTGTTTTATGGTTGCTGGCTGCTTGTATACCTTCCTTTGAGAAGTGTCTGTTCATGTCCTCTGCCCACATTTTAATGGAGTTACTTGTGAAATACCATCTCACACCCATCAGAATGGCTTTTGTTAAAAAGCCAAAAAAAAAAAACAAACAAACAAAAAAAAAAAAAAACGAATTCTAGCAAGGCTGTGGAGGGAAAGGGAATGCTTATTAGAATGGGAATGTAAACTAGGCCAGCCACTATGGAAAATGGTCTGGAGATTTCTGAGAGAACTAAGAAATGAACCCAGCAATCCCATTACTGAGTATATACCCAGAGGAAAATAAATCATTCTACCAAAAAGACACATGCACAGGTATGTTCATTGCAGCACAATTCACAATAGCTGGAATCAACCCAGGAATCAACCCAGGTACCATCAGTGGTGAACTGGATAGAGAAAATACAGTATGTACACTCCATGGAATACTACATAGCCATTAAAAAGAGTGAAATCATGTCCTTTGCAGCAACATGGATATAACTGGAGGCCATTGTCCTAAGCAAACTAACACAGAAACAGAAAACCAAATATAGCATATTCTTACTTATAACTGAGAGTTAAACATTGAGTACACATGATCACAAAGCTGGGAAGAAGAGACACAGGGGACTATGAGAGGGGAGACAGAAGAAGACAAGGCTGAAAAACTATTTATTGGGTAATATGCTCAGTACCCGGGTGAAGGATTCATTCATCACACCTCAGCATCACACAATATACCTCTGTAACAAACCTGCAGCTACCCACTAATTCTAAAATAAAAACCAAAAAGAAAAAGAAAAGTATACAATTATCTTCCCTTGAGATAGTTTTTTTAAAAAAGGATGCTTTATAACTGAAAGGGATGACTTTAGTTTGGTAAAATTTGAAGCAAAAGAGAAGCTGAGGCACCAACCACACCCTATACAGACAGCTAAGCCCACTGTATAAAGCAGATGTCGCCCACCATGCGGCCCATTAGACAGCCCATGCATCATCAAAGCCGGAATCAAGCAACAGGCCCAACAGCGACCCACCCCTTTGGTGATGTGAAGTTTTTTGTTTGTTTGTTTTTTGTTTTTGAGATGAGTCTCACTCTATCACCCAGGATGGAGTGCAGTGGCGCGACCTCGGCTCACTACAACCTCCGCCTCCCGGTTTCAAGTAATTTTCTTGCCTCAGCCTCCTGAGTAGCTGGAACTACAAACGCGTGTCACCACTAACTTTTGTATTTTTACTAAAGACAGGGTTTCCTCATGTTGGTCAGGATGTTCTCGATCTCTTGACCTTGCGATCCACCATCCTCCGCCTCCCAAAGTGCTGGGATCACAGGCATGAGCCACTGTACACGGCCATGGTATCTTTTAATATCTTTGGTCATTTGTACAATACCGAAAAAACAATTCAAATGCATATTTCTAGTGAAGTATATAAGTGTATTTTTTCTTGGGTACACATCTGAAGAGTTCGTTATGTTTTGGGAGTCTTTTTGGCTATCTGCCGTTCTTATGTTTCTTCTAAGGTTAAACAATAAACATATAATGTACTTTTAACATTGACAATATCAAAAAATTGAAAAATTTTTGAGACTGAGTTTACATAATTCTAAAACCAAATCAACTTGACTAAATTTAGTAACTTCGATGAGAAAAAAAATGAAGTTTATTTATTTGGTTTGTTTGGCAAAACAGCGTGTATTTAAATAGTATTTTGTAAACAATGTTTTATCAAGGTATTATTATTATAAATATAGATCCATATTTTTAAAAGATGCAGATACACACCCAGTAGCTTACAAAACTACAGGCATTTTTGTTCAGCAGATCAAAAGTTCTCACTAACACTACAAATTTGCAATGTCTAGCAGAAGAATTTGAGTTTACGTTTTAAAAAAGCTTTTCCTTACTTTAATTAATTTTAGGATCTACTTCTTGATATGGTCTTTCAAACGTACTTATTCTTAAATAAATATATCCAGATTTACATTTGTTCCGAAAGGCGACTTTCGCAGAAATCAAAGGACAACCTTATATAAGTTGTGCTTATAACAATAAAATCATTTTTAAAAACACACAACTACGATAGTAATTGAAAACTGAGCAACAGATTTTTTTTGATAAACAAAAGAAGGTAAAACTTAAAGTTCCAGTTGATACAGTACCTGGGTGCTTCAAAGCAAAACAGTTTGTTTTTAATGACCAGCATTTTCACAGTATTTCTGATAGTCACCTAATAATAGAAATACATCATTATCATCGCCCTCTTTCATTTTCTTAATAGCAGTAAATTAATCTAACTGATCTATTTCTATAAATTGTATTCTTGCTATTAATTATAAATCTGAAGAAGAAAATATCAGCGTTACATATAAAATCCTTAAAAATGTTTCCACTTGATAATAAATATTCCCTTACCAAAAAGTTTGGGCCTGGGAGAATTTCATTTCTTGTTTTTACATTGTGAAGAAAATGCAGGTGTGTTCTTCATACTATACTGATTTGAATAATAGGGATTCACTTACAGTGTGAGCAACACTTTGACTGCTTTGGCAGGTAAGCCCTAATGCCAAATTAAAAGCCACTTAAGAGATTATCATTAGTCCTGGTGAGAAAGAAGACATATCAGTCCTTTACCCCTTCTCACCCCTCTCTCATACTCCATTCATGGCTTCTGAGGCAGATCACGGTTCCAAAGATGGCCACAAAAACATCCCATCCCACGTGTTCGCCCTTCAGTGTGAGCTGGACATTCTAATTGAGAAGTGGGGTCTCCACAAGTGAGAAGAGACTGTCACTGCTTTGACAAATAGATTACAGTGGAAGTGACTTCCAAGGCTGGGTCATAAAAGTGATACAGCCACGCCTTGCTGTCTGGAATACTCTCTCTGTAAAGGTTTCAGCCACCATGAAAGCAGCCCACTGCCCTGAGGCCGCCCTGCTGGGAGCAGGCCCAAAATGACCTGAGTGAAGACACCACATGGAGCTATCTGAGATTTCACAAAGAGAGAGAGGTGCCGGGTCAGCCCTAGCTATTCAAGCCTCCCAAGCCCCATGGAAGAGACCCCCACGCTAGAACCACCTAACTCAGCCCTTCCCCAGTTTCCTGACCCACAGACATTGGAAGAGATAATAGGATGATCATTACTATTTCAAGCCACTAACTTTGGGGGTAATCTGCTGTGCAGCAATGACATCAAGAACAAGCTCCAACTTTCTGGAACTTCCTCTTTCACTTGAAAAGAAATGCTTCTAATATTGCTGCTTCGTGTCTGTTTAAATATCTTTTATTGGGAAACAGGGCCATCAAATCTAGGCCAAGAGTCCCCTTGGCCCAGCTGTTCCTTATCTGAAAGAGAAAGAGAGGAGAACCCTGTGAAATGTCAGGCCACGTGGAGAGCAAAGGGAGAGATCAGTTACAGCCACCTTTCTCTGATGAGCTGCGGGCTAGCTAATTAAAGGCTTTTGCTGCCTAAACCAGATAGGGGAAAGGAAGGTAAATGGCATGAGCACCACACAACAGAATTGTTTTGAAATCCAAGTGGAGTCAGAAAGGCCTAGAAGTTTAAAAACAAGGCGTTCTTTTCTATTCCTTTTTTGGTATTAATAATGCATCTTGCGTGGCAAAAGTTCTCAATACCCCATGGCAGCAGCAGACTGTGGTGCAAAGGCCTGGGTTTCATCACAGCGCTTATAAGCTGTTTGACTCGGGGCTAGCCGCTTAACTTCTTTGAGCCTCTACATTTTCACCACTGAAATGAAACAATCACACTTATTCTGTGAGGTGAAAGGAAATTGCACAGGTGTGTAGCATGCCTAGCACAGAGCAGGCCTTCAGAAATGACTACCTTTCCGTCTTCCTTTTCTAGTATTGGTTCTGCTGCTCATTAGCTGTGTGACTTTAGCAAACTGACTTAACCCCTCTGAGCTTTGGTTTAACCTGTGAAATGATGGGTTGATCTAAAGGGCGTCTCAATCTCCTTCATTATTTTCTTCCTTAGATTTCTGCAATCACCTCCGAACTTGTCGCTCCCTCTCTTGTCCCGTCCTGTCCCAGATCATCCTGCACATGCCTCCAGGGCCACCTTGGTACTCGGCAATACAGCTGAGATTTCAAGGGTAAGTCCCAAAACTCAGCGCACAAGCCTCTTCATGGCGGGACTTGGAAGTCCCTCTGAAGCCTGAGTCTCAACATCCTTCTATGACTTTCCCCCTGCCCCAGCTGCACCAAGCCACTCAGTCCCCCAGCACTGCCAAGCCCTCTATTCCTTTGCCAGCCTTCTCTCCTTTGCCGCATTGCTACCTTCCATGTCATCACCTAGCCTCAAGTCAAGCATCGCCTTCCCAGAAAGCCCTTGGTGGCCGTCCCAGGCAGGAGTCTGTTCTCCAGCTTTCTATGACAAAAACAGTCCAGGGAATACTTCCAACCTTTCTGGGTCTTTTTTTTTTTTTTTTTACTTTTTTTTATTTAAATAAGGAGAATTCTTTCCTATGGCAAGAGCTAGTACAATCACATATTTGGAAGGAGAAACGACAGGTACTGGATCGGAGGGAAAGGACAAGGGTGAGCGTGCCTGCACCAGCCTGATGAATCCCCAATTCCATTTCCCATCCAAGGTAAGTTTCCCGAAATAATGTATAACATAACCATTGAAATGGCCTCTCTGCTTCTTCCAGCTCCTTTTTAACCTCCCTGAAGGCAGGGACTTGTCCATCTTTCATCTCATTATCCTCAACATCCAGGAGCACAATAATAAAGGTTTGCTGGACACAGAATGCTGGGCAAACACCACACTCGAATGCTGTTGTGCCTGTGCTCTGTTCACACCTCTTCAGCTCCTTTAGGGGTAAACAGATTTGGACATTCTAACTTGCATCTGCTGATGAGAAAAATCTTCAAAATGTAGAACCTGACTGTGTTCAAGTCATCATTGCAAAATCGATAGGTTTTGGTAAAAGACTTTTTGAACAGTCGAAAATACGGTGTTTTATTTTTCTTCCTTGTATTCTGGAGTTTGCATTTTAAATTCACATCCAGCATCAGCTTTGTGTCTTAAAGGACAAAATTCCATGAACAAAAGCACACAGAGAATTTTCTAGCATGGAAAAGGTTGAGAATGAGTCTGGAGGGGAAATGGAAAGATAGAAAGGGTAGGAGGGGGCATCCCACACCTGAGAGCTGGACGCGGCTGGCAGGAGGGAGGAGACAGCCAGAAAGCAAAACCGCCAGGGCAAGGGACACAGCCTCTGGGGATCACTCTCGGGGATCACTCTCGGGGAGCTTACTCCATTCCTCAAGTCCTGATTCCTGCAGCTCCCTGTTCCAAACCCACTCCCCGTGCAGAGCCCACACCTTTTGTCTCGCTTCTTTCCCTCCCCCCACCTCCTCACACCCAACCCTGGCACTGTATTCCCATCCCCCACTATTCAATAAGACAAGGTGGGCGAGAGTCCGGAACCTTCACTCTGAATGACTTGAGTTTCAGTTCATCTCTGACATATACTTGCTGTGTGCCCTGGAGCCAACCTTGAGCCTTAACCTCTTTGAGCCTCAATTTCCCCATCTGTGAAACCTATTTTACATACCAGCACCAGGCCGTCACAGGCGTTACCTGAGATGACCTGGGCGAACTGCTTAGCACAGTGTGGGAAGGCTCAGTCAGCTCAGGCCGCCGTCACAAAATCCCACAGACCTGGTGCTTAAACACCAGAAATTTGCTTTCTCACAGTTCTGGAGGCCACAAGTTCAAGATCAAGGTTTGGTTTCTTCTGAGGCCTCTCTCCCTGGCTTGCAGCTGGCCACCTTCTCACTGGGTCCTCACGTGGTCACCCCTGGGTCTCTGTGTGTCTGGGTTCTGTTCTCTTCTTACAAGGACACCGATCACATCGGGTTAGAGCCCACATATATGACCTCGTTTAACCTGAACTACCTCTTCAGCGGCCCTATCTCCAGACACATCCCAAGGAACTGGGGATTTAGGACTTCAGTGTACAAATTAGGAGAGGACTTAATTTGGTCCAGAACACACAGTAAGCACTTCTGCTGTGGTGCTTCCCAAAACCCGCCTTGTCAGTGACAACGTTGCTATGTTTTTACTAAACTCTAAGTGCCCTGGGCTGACAGGAGGGCTTGGTCTTTCATACTCTCTCTTATTGGTGATTCCCAAGGCCCTTTCTGGCCCTCGGCCCCGGCTGCAGCATCATCTCCTCCTGCCTCCTGCTGCCGCCTCCACAATGGGCTCCACTCCCAGCCTCCAATGGCCTTGGGTCTTCACAGAAGTCATTTCTTCTGGCTGGACAGCTCTGTCTCTCCTCCGGCCTCTCCTGGTCTCTTTCTGGCTATGGACCAGGCCTTCCAGGTCCTCTCCAGAGCCCCGCCCAGCTGTCAGCCGCACCCAAGCAAGGACTCTTGTCTGTTTCCTGAGGTGTCCCCAGCCCCAACACAGACCTGACATTTAGTCGATCTTCCTTTGGGGAGCATCACCAGAGGCAGCAATGACACCATCCTCCGAGCAAGGCCTTGCCTGGTTTCTTTGCAATGAAGAATCAGATGGACATCTCAGGACACCATTGCATCACAAGCTCTTTCACTATGGAGCCAACAGGCTAAACAGTGTTCAGAAATGATCCACGTAGTTTTCAGTCTCCCAAGAGTATGACTTTATTTTTTTGCCAAAGTCTACGCAGTGCAGGGAAGTCACACCCAGTCCCTGGAGTGGACACAGAGCTGAAGCCGCATCCCCACAAGCCAAGCCCTGCTGGCCCAATCTGGAAGCTGCTTCAACAAAGAAAGATATTCTCATATTCTGACTCTTCACGTTACCTCCTCAGAGCAGAAACGGTGGCCTCTGGGAGTCTGATCACAATTCTATTACCCCATCTGGGATAGGGAAAATGGCAGGCTTTCTCTATTAAATAGACATCAAAATAGCATAAGCTTTGAACAGATTCCCAACAAGAATCTGACAGTTATCACATGTGCACTCTCCTTTCTCAATACGCTGACTCCATCTCCTGGAAGGCAGGCCACTGATCTTGCTGTCAGTTACCTCAAAACAGTGGGCAGTGGTCACAACTTGTTCATCTCATTTGGACCTCACAAAAAAGGAGGGGAAATATCATTACTTGTGTAATGCATGTTAGGAGAGCTTCAGCGTCCTAAAGGGGAATTTGAGAAAAAGGTCTGTTAGAAAGCACGCAGTATGTAGGCCGGGTGCAGTGGCTCACACCTGTAATCCCAGCACTCTGGGAGGCCGAGGTGGGAGGATCACCTGAATCCGGAGTTTGAGACCAGCCTGGCCAACATGGCAAAACCCCGTCTCTACTAAAAATACAAAAATTAACCAGGTATGGTGGTACATGCCTGTAATCCCAACTACTTGGGAGGATGAGGCAGGAGAATCACTTGAACCCAGGAGGCGGAGGTTGCAGTGAGCCGAGATCATCTCATTGTACTCCAGCCTGGGCAACAGAGTGAGAATCTGCCGAAAAAAAGAAAAGAAAAGAAAAGAAAAAAAAAAAAAGAAAGCATGCAGTACGTATTTTGGAAAGAAGGAAAAAGAAGATGAGGAAGGGAGAGGGAAAAAGGCAGAAATGAGAAAGGCAAAGAAAAAGGAAGGGAGAGAGGAGGGAGAGGGGAAGAAATGAGGGAGGGAGGGAGGGAGGGAAGGAGGAGCGGATGGCGGGAGAGAGGGAAGAAGGGATGAACGAAGGAGAAAGAGGGAGGGTGGCCACGCTCTGCGGCTCACACCTGGTAATCCCAGCACTTTGGGAGGTGAGGCGGGAGCTTCACTTGAGCCCGGGAGTTCAAGACCAGCCTGGGCAACATGGTGAAACCCCATCTCTACTAAAAATACAAAAAATTAGCAGGGCGTGGTGGCGGGCAGCTGTAATCCCAGCTACTCAGGAGGCTGAGGTACGAGAATTACGGGAGAATGGAGAATGGCCTGAACCCTGGAGGAAGAGGTTGCAGATTGTACTACAGCACTCCAGCCTGGGTGACAAAGCGAGACTCTGTTAAAAATGAAAAAGAAGGAAAGGTCCTATTCCTCAGAGCCTTTCCACAGTACTTTAAACATAGTAGGTACTTCATGAGTATTTATTGAATGGAACTGAACTGCTCAAGTGTCTGTCATACCATTTTCTCAACTACAGCCTCACTTTCTAAGCATTTTCTCTAGACAGAGGTAAATAGAAAAAGAAAGCATTCCTTCCACCAGTTCTATGCCCTTCACCCCACGTGTGGGGCCTAGCCACGGGCCAGGCCTGCCCCCTCGAGGACAGGACACACTGGCCCACGCCCTGGCTCGAAGCTGGTTTCCTGGCAGGACTGTTAACTCCACAGTCTGGGAAACACAAACATCCCCAGCAGGTAATTTACTCTTGAGTCGAAGCCATTGGTTTTTATTCATAAACAAAGTAATGAGTGAGCAGTTGCTCAAGTCTTTTTTTGTCTGTTTGTTAAAAGGAAGGCCGTAAGAAGTAAAGCCAAATGCAAACAAAACAGAGGTATAAATAAACAGCGGCTCCGGTGAGTGCCAGGAAAGAGCTTAGCGTGACTAAAGGAGAAAATGTAACAGGTAAACTTCCTCCTAGCATTTCTTACACAGCAGGAACCAATTCCTCGAAATAGCCAAACTCATTGTATCCTTTTCCCAATCCTGGGACAAGCCTTGGCGACACCACTACCCGGCACCTGGGGAAAACCCAAGGAACTCTGCCTTCCTGTGAGAATTCAACGTTCTGTGAAAGTCACATTCCAGGGATGCAACAGTTTCTACACCTTAAACTTTGACGGAGTGTCTATTTGCTTCTATCTCTTCTAAATAGTATAACCACAAAAATCCGTATGTGCAGCATGGATCATAAATCATTAGGGCTACCAAAATCCCTTCCAAATCAATCTTGGCCTAGGGACACTAGTCAATGATGGCGGTTAAGAAAAGCATGCAGTGGTGGCGCGTGCCTGCAATCCCAGCTACTCAGGAGGCTGAGGCAGGAGAATTCCCTGAGCCCAGGAGGCGGAGGTTGCGGTGAGCCGAGATCGCGCCATTGCACTCCAGCCTGGGTAACAAGGGCGAAACTCCGTCTCAAAAAAAAAAAAAAAAAAAAAAAAAAAAAAAGAAAAGCATGCAGTACCGGAAACAGAAGAGGACTGGGCCATACGTTCGTTTCACGGTTCCTGATCTTCACTTTGATCTGCACATGCTCATTTACCACCTTCCCCCATACTTTCGACTTACGTAAAATGGGGACTGCTTACTTAGCTGGGGAGAGCATGAGTCGTAAAACAGTTTTAAAAGACATGGCCCAAGTGAACAGAAAATATTTACCAAAGGATGCTAAGTATGTCTTAGGAGGAGAATGCTGTGCAAACATTGTTAAGGCAATTATGTTTATAATTTTTCTAACTATAAATTATATATGTATAAAATCTGTATATTCATTATAGAAATTAAAAATAAAGAAAATTAAAATCCTCTTTAATGCCACAGCCAGAGATAATCAGTATCAGTATTTTGGTATATATCCTTTTATTCTGTTTTCTATAGATACTTATATACCGTTTTAATTTTCACAAAATTGGAAACTACTGCTTCAAAAATTTATTTTTCACTCATTAATTGTAAACATTTTCCCATGTTATTAAACATTCTCCAATAACACTTGGAGGGAGGGAGAGGGCTTTGCAAATTTAATAGACAAAAAGAGATATATCAGTTTAACTTCCCGGTTTACTATGGAAGTTAAATAACAGATATTTGATAATTTTTAAATTCTTTAACTTCAACTTGAACAGACCAAGAGAAAATTAGAAGCAAAGAGCATAGCACTGAAACTCAAAAGCAAGCATAATTAACAAAATATAAGAACACAGACAAAAGCTAATAGCCATGCTTTATATCCTTACAGGGCAAAACTTGGTAAATTTATGTGAGATTGTATTTATGGACTTAAAATTAATACATAAGGAAAGTCATTGCTTTACTGGTATTAGAAGTAACATCATCTGTCATTTCAGGGTCACCATTTTCTTTGACAGAAAATGGGAACAGTCACTTGAAATAATAAAAAGAGCTAACGAGTATGTCTTCAATAAACAAAATGTAGTGAAAATTCCAAGTATTTATTACATAAATTATATGAAAATAAGACTATTAATATGCATCTACCATAAAAAGATGCACACAAGAATAACAGCCAATTTTGAGCAAGGTAAATATTTAGAGAGGCGGAAAACCCTGAAGTATAATTTGCATAATCTAGATACACTGCTCTTAATTCAATAAGTATAAATTTGTATCTTTAAAATCATGACAAAGTGCATATTTTACCGATTAGCATAACACATCCCTACAGTGCTATGACTGTAGATAGTGCCCCTAATGAAAATATATATAAATGCAATCGTCCTTGAAGATAAATGCAAAAACAAATAGTGTACTTGGATTATCCTTCATTCCACAATATTCATTAAAAAAAAAAAAAAAAGGCAGACTAACGAAATGAAAGCTGATTTAAATGTACAGCGTGCGTGTCCAGCTACATCTGCTCCGCGGCGCGCCGAGGCAAACGTAAGAGACAGAAAAAACCCACCCTGCGGGGCTTTCTCTGCACACCGCACCCCTCCCTCTCTCCAGGGAAACTAAACATTCGCTTTTGTCCAAACCTAAAGGCTAATGAGAGCTAGGAACAGCCCACAAACCACAGACACAAAAGCGACCTTAGCCACACCTGGATATCTCTGATGCTCGCTATGGGACAACGGGTGGCTCGGGTCCACGTCGCCCTGAACTTTGTGCCTTTTACATTTTGGGGTGCCCTTGTGGGCGTGACTGGCCACTACCACCTGCGGAAAAAAACGTGCAAAACTCCTGAAACAGCCACTCCAGCCTTAAAAGGTCAAGAAAGTGCTTTCCGGCCCTAAACTCCGAAAATCCCGGACCGAAGGCCGAACCCCTCCCTGGCCTCTGTCGCCCACCCCCCACCCCCCACCCCCCACCCCCCACCCCCCACCCCCCACCCCCCACCCCCCACCCCCCACCCCCCACCCCCCCCCCACCCCCAGCCCGGGGAGCCTCCGCCACTCGGCCGCGCATGCGCCGCGGCGGCACGAGCGGGGCGTGGTAGCGGCGGGGCCCGAACGCGCACAGTACCAGCTTGTCCATGGCGCTGCGCTGCGGCTCTCCGCGGGGACTCGTAGCTCGCTGGCCGCGGCCAACCGGTGCGGGGAGGACCCCGCCGTCGCCGCCACCCCTTGCCCGCGGCCGCTCCCTGGACTCCGCTCAGGCCGCCGGACTCGCCGGCTGTTTGCTAGTCCTGCCGTTGCCATGGCGACGGGCAGTGCTCCGCCTGGGCCCGGCCCCCGCCCCGTGCGCGGCGCGGCGCTTCCCGGGCTCCGGCTCCTGCGGCGCTGGCACAGCTGCCGGCTCGGGTTCCGGGGAAGCCCAGAGCTTCCGGTCTGCCACCGGGCCCCAGGTGCCGTTTCTTGACTATTTTCCATCAGGTTTCTCCTAGCGCTCCCGATTCTTTAGCATGTATTTAGATGCGGAATTTTTAGTGTTTCTAGCTTTAAGAGGAAAAAAATAATTCAAAATGAAATTTAGAAGATTTCAACTTTAATTCGCACAGTCTTTATTACTCTTAGATTGCAAGTTTTAGATTATTCTCATTGCTTCCGTGTTCGGTACCTTCACAGCTATTTCTCCAGCTTAGACCTCGACAGAAACGTTTAACTTTGAGTTTTAATCTATAGGTGATAAAAGATAATTTTCTAAATACTGTACACCCATCAGAATAATACCTCATTGGCATGTATGAATTCCAAGGGACTTTGCCTTAAAACACTTCCGTTGCCGGGCGCGGTGGCTCAAGCCTGTAATCCCAGCACTTTGGGAGGCCGAGGCGGGTGGATCACGAGGTCGAGAGATCGAGACCATCCTGGTCAACATGGTGAAACCCCGTCTCTACTAAAAATACAAAAAATTAGCTGGGCATGGTGGCATGTGCCTGTAATCCCAGCTACTCAGGAGGCTGAGGCAGGAGAATTGCCTGAACCCAGGAGGCGGAGGTTGCGGTGAGCCGAGATCGTGTCATTGCACTCCAGCCTGGGTAACAAGAGCGAAACTCCGTCTCAAAAAAAAAAAAAAAAAAAAAAAAAAACACTTCCAAAGAAGTTTGAATAGAAATATTTCATATCTGCAAAAATCTCTGTCATCTGGGCCAGCACTGTCCCATAGAAATATAATGCCCTACACATGTGAAAGTTTTTCAGGAGCCACGTTTTTAAAAGTAAAAGAAACAGGTGAAATTAATTTTAATAATATGTTTCAGTTTCTGCATTCATTAATGAATCAAGTCATTACTATGATTCAGTCAAAATGTTATTTCAATATGTTACCAATATAAAAATTATCCATGAGATATTTTACATTCTTGTAGTAGTCCTCGAAATCTGATGTGGATTTTACATGTACAGCACGTCTCAATTTGGACTAGCCACATTTCAAGTGCTCAGTGGCCAGTGTGACCTGTGGCTACTATTTCGGTCAGAGCAGATCCACTAAGACAGTGGTTACCAACCTTTTTGGCACCAGGGATTGGTTTCGTGGAAAACAGTTTTTCCACGGACGGGGCAGGGGGTGGTTTGGGGATGATTCAAGCGCATTACATTTATTATTACATTGTAATATATAATGAAATAATTATACAACTCACCTTACAGTAGAATCAGTGGGGGCCCTGATCTTGTTTTCCTGCAACTAGATGGTCCCACCTGGGGGTGCTGGAAGACAATGACCAATCATCAGGCATTAGATTCTCGTAAGGAGTGTGCAACCTAGATCCCTCACATGCACAGTTCACAGTAGGGTTGGTGTTCCTATGAGACTTTAATGCCCTGGCTGATCTGAGGGGAGATGGAGCTCAGGCTGTAATGTGAACCATGGGGAGCACCTGTCAATACAGCTGAAGCTTCTTGGGCACATCTGCCACTCAACCTCCTGCAATGAGGCCTGATTCCTTCACAAACCTTGGACCTAGGTCGGGAATCCCTGCACTAGACTATGAACTATAGAAAGACCAGCCCCAGATCTCCACGAGGCGGGCAGAATTGCATCTACTCAATTAACTCTTTTTTTTTTTTTTTTTTGAGACAGAGTTTCACTCTTGTTGCCCAGGCTAGAGTGCAATGGTGCAGTCTCAGCTCACTGCAACCTCTGCCTCTTGGGTTCAAGTGATTCTCCTGCCTCAGCCTCCCAAGTGGGTGAGATTACAGGCACCTGCCACCACGCCCAGCTAATTTTTTTGTGCTTTTAGTAGAAGACGGGGTTTCACCATGTTGGCCAGGCTGGTCTTGAACTCCTGACCTCCAGTGACCCGCCCGCCTTCGCCTCCCAAAGTGCTGGGATTACAGGTGTGAGCCACTGCACTGGGTCCTAATTAACTCTTGAACAAGTGTTCCCATTCTTACCAGAGGAGGAAAAATCCTTAAGTGACAAAACACTCTTCAGAAACTAAGAAAAGTAGAAATGACATTCCAGCCATCTGCTTTTGGAGGCAGTTTGTGTAACTTTGCCTACAAAGAGCCTCTTTGCCCCCTGATACCTCTGGTGTTGGCTCGAAGAGGAAGACTGTCTGTGACTCAAGATCCCTGGGCTCCTTGCTGCTGTCAGGGAATGCACAGTGTCATCACCGTGCCTCCCCAACTAGAACATCATCAGAGTTCAGTATAACCCTCATAATCACCTTAGAAGGTTTTAGAACCAGGCCCTCAAGAAAACAGTGTTTAACAGAGGTAAAAACTCTGCTTGATCAAAGTATGCAGCTTCAGGGGAAAAGTCTGTCCATAGAGGGCAGTTCTAAGAAGGCGACATGCAAGCTAATACTTGTCTAGGTAATTGTGTGCATTAATTCATTTTATCTTAAAACATCCTCTAAACTTGGCCATTATCATTAGTGCCCCTACCTACTACAGATGAGACACAGAGAGAGATGAAGCGGCCTCCCCGAGGCTACATAAGCAGAAGAGCAGAAGGAGCTGGTGCCTCTGGAGTCTACTGAGATGGCAGACAGTACTGAAGGTTGAGGAGGGGGGTCTAGGGAGGGGCACCTTCAGGGAAGCTTCTGTGTCAGGTGCTTCTGGGCCAACATGGGTCCTTCCGATCTCAGAAAGAGACTGGGGATGGAGCTAGGCTAATACAATCTTATAGTTCCCTGATCTGTGCCTTTTTAGGCAAAATGTGACCTACACATTTTTGTCTTTGATATTCCCTTCCTGCTGAAAGCCCTTTGCTCCCAGAAAGATGTATGCTGTTTAGGATCCCCAAGCTAGAGTGGACTTCCTTGGGTCGTGTCTGGGTTTCAGAGCTTCTCCAGCCACCCTGCTCTGCCATTAATATGTAACGACTCCCTCCCCCAGACACTACCCCCATAAAACCCCCTTGTGGCTTTCCTGCTAATATTATAGATTAATTTCTGCAGTGAGAAATGGTTGGCCAGAACAAGATAGCTGGCTCAGGTGGCTCTCACATCCTTCCTACAGCCATGCTCATAAACTTGACCTTCTAGAGATGGAGTCAGCTCAGTGATGGGCACCTTGAGTGAGATGACTGGCTGGTGGGGAAGACGCTGGAGGCAAAGGAGCTTGCAGGCTCCTTAGATCTTACCTGTGCAGACCACAGCTGAAAATGATCCTGCCATTGAAGAAATGAGATTAACCTGCTTCAGGAAATAATTCCATTTCTTTCTTTTCCTAAATCTTTTTTTTTTTTTTTTTTTTTTTTGAGATTGAACCTCACTCTGTCACCCAGGCTGGAGCGCAGTAGTACAATATTGGCCCACTGCAACCTCTGCCTCCTGAGTTCAAGAGATTCTCCTATCTCAGCCTCCCGAGCAGCTGTGACTACAGGCATGCACCACCACGCCTGGCTAATATTTGTACGTTAGTAGAGATGGGGTTTCATCATGTTGGCCAGGCTGGTCTCGAACTCCTGACCTCAAGTGATTCACCTGCGTTGGCCTCCCAAAGTGCTGGGGTTACAGGCCTAAGCCACCATGCCTGACCTTCTAAGAAAATTTTAAAGTAAGCCTCAATTTAAAACCTCTACTAAACTAGTCTTTTTACAAGAGATTTATCCTTGGTTCCCTCCTTGTCCAGCACACAGTAGGTACTCAAAAACAACTCTTGAATTTTAGAAGACTAAATAATTGGATGCATGATCTTTCTTGTCCACCACATAGACATGAAGACTAATCCCACAGAAGCATAAAATTTCAGATCTAAGAATAACCAATTGAAATTATGTTTTATTTTATAGAAAAGGTTATTACTTTATGAGGCTAGGTGCAGTGGCTCACGCCTGTAATCCCAGCACTTTGGGAGGCCGAGGCAGGCAGATCAAGAGGTCAGAAGTTCGAGACCAGCCTGGCCAATGTGATGAAACCCTGTCTCTACTAAACATACAAAAATTAGCTAGCGTAGTGGTGCATGCCTGTAATCCCAGCTACTGAAGAGGCTGAGGCAGGAGAATTGCTTGAACCCAGGAGGTGGAGGTTGCAGTGAGCCGAGATTGCACCACTGCACTCCAGCCTGCGTGACAGAGTGAGATTCCATCTCAGAAAATTTTAAAAATAAAATAAAATTTAAAAGATTATCATTTTTATAACCTTATGAAATAAGAAAACAAGGACCAACTCACTGGAGGCCACATAGCTATTTACTGACTGAAATAGGACTAGAAATCAAGGTTTCTTTTTGTGCTATGTTTTAATACATTTTTATGCTTAAAAATGATACATTTCATTCTCTAGGTCTGATTTTCAGGATAACAGAGCTTTATAGTGCTCTGTCAGCTCCCTGGCATTCCATGCAATTCATCATTTTTGCCCATTATTACCATCATATAACAGTAACGCCTTTCTATTTTACAAAAGAGAGAGAGAGATCACTAAATAAAATTTTATTGACTTTTTTACTTTCATAATTTTGGGGGAAAATTTTGTTGCCTGTCATGAACTGTGAGCTAGCAAATGTCAACACACAATGAAGGAATTAATCAGTTCAAAACTCAATTTTAATTCACATGATAAAACTTGGCAGTGGTAGAAGTCACTGTTAGCTAAACCATGCACATTTCAACGTCACTCTTTGCCTGCCTCTAGCAGAGAGACAGGAAACTGTCAATATTTGCTGGCCACCCTCGCATCTATGGGTGGCTCTGTGACATGATTCTGGCTTAAATGGCAGTCTACTAGGGCCCCTGGGAATTCTTTTGCTTTCCTGATGAAAGAGGCAGACTGCTGTCTCTTTCACACCTTCTTCCAGCTGGAACGTGGCCCTGATGCCTGGAACTGTTGCAGTCAGCCGTATTATAACCATGAAGGCAAAATCATTCAAATTACAGAAATGATAGCCTTGACATCTCTGAATCTCTGAACCAACAATAGCAAGTGCCTCTCCCAAACCCACTTGTTCCGTGGGGAAACTGAATTCCTGTCTACTTAAAGCATTGTCTGCTTAAAGCATTGTGATTTCTCTTACCCCAAACTAAAAGCATTCCTAATGAATACAGCAACTATCAACTATTCTCAGATCTTTTTGTGGGTTGACTTTATTTTACAAATAGAATACTTATAAGTTGTATAAGCAGAGGTTCATTTCACCACCATCCCAATCGTAGGGGAGGAGGAGTGGCATGAGTCAAACAATCAGTGAATAAAATCTGAAATTGATTTGGGCTCAGGTCCACCCAAGGACAGATGCTGGCTGAGTGGCATCTCTTCCCCTCCATGACTGCTCCCAGTTCCCTGGGTGTCCAGAATGCCAATCTCTGCTTTTGAGGTAGAGAATAAGATGGTTTACAAGTGTCCTTGGATGTTGAATCAGGAATGCCTACCCCACGTCCATAAGGTGAGCTTGCAGAGTCTCCAGGCACAGGCAGGTGTCAGTGCTGTATGAGCAGTTGCCCAGCTGTTGGCCCTACTTGGGATGCTTTTGCCTGATGGTGATGAGTAGGGCTGCAGGCAGGCTCCCTTCCTCATTCACAGATGCTCCTTTAAGGATCTGTGGCTGACAATGGACAGCACTCACTGCTCGCAGGCACCCTTTTCCTGCTGGTCATTGTGGTCCACAGGCCCATGGGTACCACCTTCGTCCCTTTAGCCACTTGGCTGCTCAGTCTGCTCCTCCCAGTCTCTCCCAGCCCTGCTTTCCTGCTGATAACAGCTAAGAACTCCATGATGTATGCCATGGCATCTAAGCTGCTACTGCCATGCTGCCTTCCACAGACAAGTGGTACCAAAAGATACTGTAGTGGCTATTTGTCCTCTGTGGCTGACAGCCATCCAAATCTCCTTCGTATACTTGGAGAATTCCCTCCCAAGCAAAGCCCTCCATCCCCCATTGAAGCTAAAAGTATCAAGTGCTTTCCCAGGCACACTTATGCCTAGGGCATCATCATGTGACCCAGACATAACCAATCAAATGCACCTACCTTGGACTTGAATCAGGAGCCGATGACCACAAAACATGGGACAGTAGAGAGTATATTCTGGCAAAAGTGACAGTAGCAACAGAGGCACTGAGTTTGCAAGGGCAGCTGGGGCCGCAGTAGCCCCTCAATCACATATCCAGAGCCAGTATGTGTTGTAGCAATGTCCATAGCACATTGGTTTCACGGCAGGATGTCTGACTGTGCTCTTGGGTGCAAGTGGCATATCCACCTGGCCATTTTCCAAGCCTCACCATTCAACATTATCAACTATTCTGAGCTGCCTGATATCCTTTTAATTAATTCTTTTTTTTTTCTTTTGCTTCAATCAGTGATGGTCAATCTCTATTGCTTGCAATTAGGAATCCTGATGCATTTGCTTTTGGCAATTTCATTGTAAAATCTTTGCCCATGCCTATGTACTAAATGGCATTGCCTAGATTTTCTTCTAGGGTTTTTATGATTTTGAGCTTTACATTTAAGTCTTTAATCCATCTTGAATTAATTTTTGTAGAAGGTATAAGGAAGAAGTCCAGTTTCAGTTTTCTGCATATGGCAAGTCAGTTTTCCCAGCACCATTCATTAAATAGAAAATCCTTTCCCCATTGCTTGTTTTTGTCAGGTTTATCGAAGATAACATGGTTGTAGATGTATGATCTTATTTTTGAGATCTCTATTCTGTTCCATTAGTGTATGTGTCTATTTTGGTATCAGTACCATGCTGTTTTGGTTACTGTAGCCTTGTAGTATAGTTTGAAATCAAGTAGCGTGATGCCTCCAGCTGTTATTTTTGCTTAGGATTGTCTTGACTATAAAGGCTCTTTTTTGGTTCCATATGAATTTTGAAGTCATTTTTTTCTAATTCTGCAAATAATATCAATGGTCGTTTGATGGGAAAAGCATTGAATCTATAAATTACTTTGGGCAGTATGGCCATTTTCATGATATTGATTCTTCCTATCTATGAGGATAGAATGTTTTTCCATTTGTTTGTGTCCTCAGTTATTTCCTTGAGCAGTGGTTTGTAGTTCTTGAAGAGGTCCTTCACATCCCTTGTTAGCTGTATTCCTAGGTATTTTATTTTCTTTGTAGCAATCGTGAATGGGAGTTCATTCACGATTTGGCTCTCTGTCTATTATAGGTGTATAGGAATGCTTGAGATTTTTGCACATTTGTTTTGTATCCTGAGGCTTTGCTGAAGTGGCTTATCAGCTTAAGGAGCTTCTGAGATAATGTCCTTTGGAGGGACATGGATGAAGCTGGAAACCATCATCCTTAGCAAACTAACATAGAAACAGAGAACCAAACACTGGGTGTTCTCTCGCATAAGTAGGAGCTGAACAATGAGAACACACGGACACAGGGAGGGGAACTTGTCAGGGGGTGGGGAGAGAGAGCATCAAGGTAAATGGCTAATGTATGTGGGGCTTAATACCTAGGTGACAGGTTGATAGGTGCAGCAAACCATCATGGCACACATTTACCTATGTAACAAACCTGCACATTCTGTACCTGTATCCCAGAACTTAAAATAAAATAAAATTTAATTTAAAAAGAAGAATCCTGATGGATTCAGCCACACATTTGATACTCCCCCATCCTTTAAGTCTGCTTAACAAGACTGTTAAGCATTATAAAAGTTTGGGAATTATGAAAATAGAGAAGGAGAGATGTAAGGTTGCAAATTTTAAAAGTTAAGCTCTTCAAAGGGAGTTTCCTTGTAGGGAGGAGGAGGGTGGTTTACTAGTTCCTAGCCTTGTTTACCAGTCTCAAAGGTGTATTATTATTTAGGGTTCTGCCAGAGAAACAGAATCAGTAAGATATATATGTATGCATACATATATGTGGGCAGGCACACACACACACACACACACACACACACACAGCTATATACATATATATGCAAACTGTATATATTTTATATGTAAGGAGATCTATTTCAAGGAATTGGCTTACACGATTGTGTGGGTTGGCAAGTTGGAAGGCTGGAACCTTGTGCAGGAACTGAAGCGGCAGCCCACAGGCAATATTGCTTCTTCTTCAAGGAGATCTCAGTTTTGATCTTAAAGCCTTTAGACAATTGACTACTTGCTGACAGCATTCTGCTACAAAACAAACATAAGAGAGGTGTATTTTAAGGTGCTGTTATTTGCAAATTATTATTAATAAAAATGCTTTTTTAATTAAAACAGACTCCAGCAAAAATAAAATCTTATGACATAGAAAGCTAAGCACAGAAGATGAATCCTTTTTTTATCCATCTGAGAAAATATAAAATTGCCACAGCAGAAGGATTAAACTAAAAAGGACCCTACCAAAAAGAAAACCCAAAGGCTTTTCCACTGGACTTTATATTTGTAGAATCATGGCTTACCAAAATATTTCTATCTAAAATGGAGAAAATATTACCAACAAAAATAGTGTCTGGACCTCAATATCTAATAGTAAGATGTAACACACACTTTGGGGTTTACAATTACAGTAAATGCTAACCATGTAATACATATAATAAAATTGCATTGACTTCTGCCAAGGTGCAATGTTCTAATTAAAAAATAAAGCTGGCAGCCGGGCGCGGTGGCTCAAGCCTGTAATCCCAGCACTTTGGGAGGCTGAGGTGGGTGGAATACGAGGTCAAGAGATCGAGACCATCCTGGTCAACATGGTGAAACCCCGTCTCTACTAAAAATACAAAAAATTAACTGGGCATGGTGGCATGTGCCTGTAATCCCAGCTACTCAGGAGGCTGAGGCAGGAGAATTGCCTGAACCCAGGAGGCGGAGGTTGCAGTGAGCCAAGATCGCGCCATTGCACTCCAGCCTGAGTAACAAGAGTGAAACTCCGTCTCAAAAAATAAATAAATAAATAAATAAATAAATAAATAAATAAATAAAGCTATAAATGATAATATATGATATACATATATTATCATATATATATGATAATCACAAGAGTTACTGTTTTATTGTCATGGGGCACATTAACCACTTTGATAGCTAACTTTGCATTCTTCACTGATAATAAATACTTCAGAATATCCTGTAATTCTTTTTTTTTTTTTTTTTTTTTTTTTTTTTTTTTTGAGACGGAGTTTCGCTCTTGTTACCCAGGCTGGAGTGCAATGGCGCAATCTCGGCTCACCGCAACCTCCGCCTCCTGGGTTCAGGCAATTCTCCTGCCTTAGCCTCCTGAGTAGCTGGGATTACAGGCACGTGCCACCATGCCCAGCTAATTTTTTTTTTGTATTTTTAGTAGAGACGGGGTTTCACCTTGTTGACCAGGATGGTCTCGATCTCTCGACCTCGTGATCCACCCGCCTTGGCCTCCCAAAGTGCTGGGATTACAGGCTTGAGCCACCACGCCCGGCCAGAATATCCTGTAATTCTTAAGCCAGATGGATTTCTTGTTAATGAGTTGAAAAAACGTTGACATATGCTTTTTGATATTTATATGAGAATCGTGGTTTTAAATTTTTTAATTATACTTTGATATGGGTATGGCATCAGCTATGCCTGGTGACATAAGGCTACTCAAAAGGCAGATGGTCAGTTGGGTGGGTAGGTGGATAATTTCCAAATGGATTACTTAACCTGCTTCAAGTGTATCAGACTACTGCTCAGAAATGCTAATTTTTTCCCCAAAGGAGTTATAAATTGTGCCTGCAAAAAATTTCTATAGCAGACCTTGTTTGGGACAGTTTTCTTTCTCAGTTGCCATTTTGAATTTGGAAAACATTATGTATACCATCTACCACCAATTGACAAAAATAACCATAGAATTACACTCTACCACAGGATTACACTGGGGGAGGAATATCAGAAGAAAACATGCCAGAGAATTCCTAAAATTGGGCACTTGAAAAATGTTTCTTGCCAATGATGAGGAGACTTTGTCACATGCCTCTACATGCTCCCTAATCTATAGTCTACTTTCTGAGAATGCAAGCCAGAAAGGGAAAGTGAATTTCAAAATGCCTCATCTTTGTCAAGCTGCTTTGATGAAAAGTAACAGAAACCCATTTGAACTGTCTGAAGGAAAGAGAATGAGGTACAGGGAAGATGCAGGAAGAATCACAAGGAAAGGAGGAATAGTGTAAAAACCAGCCAAAAGCATCCAGCCAGCACCTCTCAGTGGACCCATCATGACCCGCTCCTTATGCCTGCTTCTCTCTGCATAACTCTCCCTGCAGACCTTGACTTCCCCATGCACACAGCAGAAGGTTGCTACCCCATGACACCCAAATTTTAAAATCCTTACTAAAAACACCCACAAGAAACAAACCAGTAAGTGTGTCTTAACCCCAATTCTTGGAGGGAATCTTGGGGCTACTGTTCACCTTGATTGAATCAGCCCTGACCAGGGAAGCCAGCAGGACCCATCTCTGTGAGAGGAAGGAAGCGATCAGAGGGAAAGGCATGGAATAAGGTGCTCTCTTGGTCTGCTCAAGATGCTATAACAAAATACCATAGACTGGGTGGCTTCAACAACAGACATTTATTTTCTCATAGCTTTGTAGGCTGGAAGTCCAAGATCAGGATGCCAGCCTGGTAACTTTCTGTTGAGGGCTCACTTTCTGCCTTGCAGACAGCCACCCCCTCACTGTGTCTTCACTTGGCCTTTCCTTAGGGATCTCTTTCTCTCTCTTTCTCTTCTTCTCTTCCTCCTCCTCCTCCTCCTCCTCCTCCTCCTCCTCCTCCTCTTCTTCTTCTTCTCCTTCTCCTCCTCCTCCTCCTCCTCCTCCTCCTCCTCCTCCTCCTCCTCCTCCTCCTCCTTCTTCTTCTTCCTCTTCTTCTTCTAATGCCACCAGTCCTATCAGATTAGGACCCCATGCTTATAACCTCACTTAACCTGAGTTACTTCCTAGAAGCCCCTTCTCCAAACACAGTCACATTGGAGGTTACAGCTTCCACAGATGAATCTGGGAGAATCTATTTCATTTCCTAGCATGTGTCCCTGACAAGCTGAAAAGGACAACTTCAAGAATGTAGAAACTTTCTTCCCACTCTTTCACCTCGTGCCATAATTTTTCACTAATTTCTTCATTCATTCATTCATCAATCAAACAATGCCAGACACTACACTAGGGGGAAAAAAGATGAATGAGACATTCTCCTTGCCCTTATGGATCTCCCTGGGCAGAGGGAGAGGGAGATCTATAAATGCCAAAGAAACAGTAGAACACTACTACTGTGCATTTAGAGGAGATATGTACCAAGTCTTCTGGGTACACAAAAGAAGAGGCTACCGAATATGCCAGGGACTCAAGGAACTCCTGACAAAGGGGATCTTTGAGTGGGCCCTAACACTGAGGAAGACCTACTTCCCACTTTACAATTCTTGAGTCTTTTTAGTACATTTTTGCTCTCATTAGATTTTCTCCTGAGCAAATTGTGAAACCTCTTTTTCCAGAGTTGCTAAAATAGGGATACTTTCTATTTAGAATCTATGCTGCTCCTTAAAGCCTTTTACTCACAACAAAGAACATTTGTAAAGGCCACTAGATTCCTTGAACAAGTAAAGACATTTTTAGTTCAAGAAATATGCCTGTTCTCTCTGATGTCCAAACATACTAGAGCTTCAGATTTCTCTCAAACCAGTTCCATCAAACAATTAAACTGCCATCACCACATTTTTTTTAAATCCATACTACTCTTAGATTAAGATCATCAAGGTCAGTCTGAATGGATTTTTTTTTTTTTTTTTTTTTTTTGAGATGGAGTCTTACTCTGTCGCCCAGGCTAGAGTGCAGTGGCATGATCTCGGATCACTCCAACTTCTGCCTCCTGGGTTCAAGTGATTCTCCTGCCTCAGCCTCTCAAGTAGTTGAGATTACAGGCATCCACCACAAAAATTTTTGTATTTTTAGTAAAGATAAGGTTTCACCACTTTGTTCAGCCTGATCTCGAACTCCTGACCTTAGGTGATCTACCCTCCTCAACCTCCCAAAGTGCTAGGATTATAGGCATGAGCCACTCTGCCCAGCCAAAAACATTTTTTTAAAGTAATAGAATTACAAAGTTAGATTTTAAGAAAGGGATTTAAGATATATGCAGACTTAAATAAAATTAATATTGATTTAATGTAATTTTAAAAATTTAAATGAATCTTAGCTTATGTCATTCGCCATTACTATTATTAACCATTTTTCATTCTCTAGAGTTTTTCTCACCAGGGCAAGAATGGTGTAACAAGATCTTTGGGAAACACTTTCCTGCTGGGGTGGTGCCACAGATCCCCTGTTTTTAGGTAATCTTGGGAAGAGACTGCCTCAAGACTCTAGATACACAAAGTCTCATAATTTGGACTCTTCAAAACTGGACGTTTTTGATAACACAAGCAAAAACTGGTTTCAAGTGTATCTTTTTGCTATTTGTAAAGAAGGAGTTTGCTAAGTAAATGGATGGTGTACTCAAAATTTGTTTGAGGGAAAAAATTTAGCCTCTTGAATCTTCCTATAAGTAATTACATTTTTTAAATATTTGCAGGCACTCCAGAGAACTGTGTAATCATAAATCATTGATAAGCTAATTGGAAAGCATTCTTATGCATTCATCAAATCTGATTCCCTGAGGACTCCCACTAGGCAATGCTTTCCTATCCTGGGCCTAATTTCTGTGTATATTTAAAAGTAATAAACACTGTACTTTAAAAGAAAAATCTAAACTTTATTCATTCATCAGAATGAGTGAAAAATGCAGGGGTGTGTGTGTGTGTGTGTGCGCGCACGCGCGCACAGCATGTGTGTGTGTGTGTGTGTGTGTGTGAATATTTGAAAATCCCTCTCAGTTTTCCTTATCTGAATTGCCCTCCCCTCTCCCTAGGAGTTTGACAGGAGTGAAAGTGTGATGCCTTCCACAGTTGACCAGGCCAGGTAAGCCCTAGCTTGCCTTCAGGATAGTTTCCAGAAGGTTAAATTCAAGCAAGCAAGACCTTGTCTGTTCTTCCAGGAGGCTGAACCAGGCAGATTGCATTCTCAGGTTAAGCAGCTAAAAGGAGTAACGGGCCTGGCAAACTCTACATAACACATTCAACTCCACCCCAGTTTCACCCTAACTACATCTTTTCTTGGTAGTATTTAAAGAAGAGCAACAATAGAAATGTTTTCCTTTGTTTTATTTATTCTTATTTATTTAATTTTTATTCTTTGGCATCATGTGTAAAGATAGCCCCCTTTAAATATTCTCAAAGCTTTCATTGATTGAGTGGCACCAATGTTTGAGAAAATTCATTGTCAGCAATAATGCATGCCATGCCCTTTTTAGTCCTCAGTTTTCCAAAAGTTTCATTTATTTCCCTCTAAATCATTGCAAGGGTGGATGTGAACATTTTACATGAATAATCAGTAATCAGAGTCAAACTCCTGGAAAATTCATTGACTTGGTTCAGGTTAAACAATGGATCCTCCACTTGTACATTCATTATGAAAACACAGTGATGATATTACTCTTTTTCAAAACTAGTTTTCATTAAATGGGTTTTTAAAGGATTTTTGGTTCTAAGAAGCTTGATTCTGTGTCTACCAATAACATTTTTTTTTTTTTAGACAGAGTCTCACTCTGTCTCCCAGGCTGGAGTGCAATGGCATGATCTCGGCTCAATGTAACCTCTGCCTCTCAGGTTCATGCAATTCGCCTGCCTCAGCCTCCTGAGCAGCTGGGATTACAGGCACCTGCCACCATGCCCCACAGATTTTTGTATTTTTAATAGAGATGGAGTTTAATAGAGATGGAGTATGTTGGCCAAGCTGGTCTCGAACTCCTGACCTCAAGCAACTGCCCACCTTGGCCTCCCAAAGTGCTGGGATTAGTCATAAGCCACCGTGCCTAGCCACCAGTAACAATTTTATTATCTTTGTTAATGTCAAATGACACGTGTCCCTTAAAATGTGGCAATATCTGTTTTCCAGACTCCACAGGCAGAAGGTACTAAGATGTACAAGAAGGTACTACTGTGTTCTCAGTGTACTACTGAGAACATTGCTTAAAGCTGTACCACAGTAGGGGATGCAGTGAAGAGGGTTAATGTTCGAGCTACTCTGAGTGTGCATATTTTAACAAGATGTGATTTAAAACTCTGGGAAGCACAGATGGTTGATCAAGTGCAAGAAGTGTGATAGATGGAAGATCATATATGAACGCTAAGCCCAATTACAAACAACAAATGCCACTTGGGTTAGCAACCACAATGTTGTCACTTTGATCTTTTTGCAGCAAGAAGTTAATGGCAGGTGACATTATAATTCAACGACATATCAATCAGCTTTGTGAGAGACTCATCCTCTCCACATTCTTTCCTCTTTTTGGCAGAGTTGAAGAGCATGAAGTGTGAGAAGTTCATTAGCATCTCCCCACTCATTCTAGGGGTACTTTCCAAGCCCCTTCCCCATTCAAGTCAGGTATTATGATCATTTGCCAACTAGGAAAGCCATAGCCAGCCTTGGTAGTTGTTGGGTTGCCCAGTTACCATCTCTCCTTTCTGGACATCTCACCTCTTTTTTACCTTTAGCCTGATACATTCCCTGCCTGGGGAGTTCCCCTGCAGGTCTTGTTCTTTTCCAGACCTTGAAGTCACTAGAAGGAGAATGTATTAGTCCATTTTCATGCTGCTGATAAAGACATACTTGAGACTAGGCAATCTACGAAAAAAAGAGGTTTAATGGACTTATAGTTCCACGTGGCTGGAGAGGCCTCACAATCATGGTGGAAGGCAAGGAGGAGCAAGACACATCTTACATGGATGGCAGCAGGCAAAGAGAAAGAGAACTTGTGCAGGGAAACACATTTTCAAAACCATCCGATCTCATGAGACTTACTCACTATCATGAGAACAGTGCAAGAAAGACCTGCCCCCATGACTCAATTGCCTCCTGCCAGGTACCTCCCAAAACACATGGGAATTCAAGATGAGATTTGGGTGGGGACACAGCCAAACCATATCAGAGAATCACAAGAGTCCCAGACCAAGCTCTTAGTCTCAGCCCTGCTCAAGCTTGGCTCTCTTGTTCTAGAGCCTGGCGATTTTCTCTGCTCCACTGTGTGCTTGTCTTGCTTTCTGCAATCACTGCCCTGGTGAGGTAAGGATCCTCCCTGGCTCTCTCAGGCATTTCGGCAGCCAGGCCCTTAAATGTCTACATGAGGAAACTTGGAACTGCACATGGGTTTGTGTGTACATGTTTGTAAGCTGCTGAATATGAGTCAAAATTTTTCTGTCAACATCTGTTCTGCTCTTCTGTTTTCTGGTTCCTGAGAGATGCCTTTCAAAGGAAGACATTTGTTCTACCTTAACCTCTGAACAGAATGACATCTTGTGCCTCTGGCTCCTCTTTGATATGGTTCACCATCTTCAACTTTGATACATTTCAGTAGGTAATGGGATACAAGGCAAGTAAGACTTTTCAAAGACCTAGCAGTTGAGCAATAAATATAATAGAGTGTGGCCAGGCACAGTGGCTGTAATCCCAGCACTTTGGGAGGCTGAGGCAGAAGAATCAATTGAACCTGGGAGGTGGAGGTTGCAGTGACCCAAGATCATGCCATTGCACTGCAGCCTGGGAAACAAGAGTGAAACTCCAACACAAAAAATGATTATTATTATATATTTATAAAATACAGTACAACTCTGAAATAATAGAAGTACATAGGTGCAAGGGACAAGGATCAAAGAAAGTGGCAAGGGAAGAACATCTACATGTGATAACAGTAATGAACATGTCAATGTAACTGCAGGTAAAGCTGTTTGGGCATGTGTGTTTATAGGTGGGAGGTTGCATTGGTTTAGCTAGGTTGGGGCACATAGTGCATGTAACTGAATCTATTAGTTTGATGTTCTCTAACTCAACTTCTTCCCAAAGTGACCTGAAATCACATGGCATTAAATATTTATGGAATGAACAAATAAACATAAAGAAGGGAATCAAGCTTTGTATTTTTTAAGATCATCAGTTGTTCTCCCATTTTAAGTTCATTTACTGGAGTAACATCAGACTTTGAGTTCTGTTCCTGTGACCCAGGCATGTGGATTTGGGTTCCCAGTGGCATCTAAAGTACTGCTTCTCAGAGAAAGAAGAAAGAAAGAGAAGAAAGAAGGAAAGAAAGAAAGAAGAAAGAAAGAAAGAAAGAAAGAAAGAAAGAAAGAAAGAAAGAAAGAAAGAAAGAGAAAGAAAGAAGGAAAGAAAGAAAAAAAGAAAGAGAGAAAGAAAGGAGAGAGAAAGAAAAGGAAAGAAGGAAGGAAGGAAAGAGAGAGTGAGCAAGAGAAAGAAAGAGAGAAAGGAAAGGAAAGGAAAGGAAAAAGGACATGGCTGTTTTTCAAGCAAATTAAGGAGAATAATTTTTTTCTCTGTCTTTTTAGGTCCTCCCCATTTCTCTGGGCCTACATATCCAATATCCTTCCATAATCTTTGGTGCCTGTACTCACCACTGTCTAAATTTCTAACCCTCTTCCTGCCTAGGACTCCCATTCGGCCAGCCTCTCGTCTCATTAACAAGATTGGAAAATCATGGAGGACATGATTTTTTCCCCATGCTATGTACATCGAAGTCTCTCCGGAAAACTGTATAGGAGGAGGGAAGGTGAAGAGAGAGGAGAGGAAGCATGAAAAGATGCTCAACATCATTAGTCATTAGTGAAATGCAAATCAGAACCACGAGGAGACAACACTTTACACCCACTAAGACAGCTGAAATAAAAGACAGACAACAAGTGTGGGTAAGGATGTAGAGAAATTAGAACCCTCATTCATTGCTGATGGAAATGTAAAATTTGTGCAGCAACTTTGGCAAGCAGTCTAGTAGTTCCTCAAAATACTAAACATAGAGCTATCATGTGACCCAGCTATTCTACTCTTAAGTATAGACCCAAGAGAAATTAAAATAATATGTTCAAACAAAAACTTGGATGCAATGTTTATAGCAGCATTATTCATAAGGCAAAATGTGGAAATATAATCTAAATTGCTGAATAATATTCCACTGTATGGAAATACCATGTTATCAACCTAAATGGTGAATAGACATACAAAATATGATTTATTCACACAATGGAATATTACTAGGCAACAAAAAGGAATGAAGTACTGATATATACTACAACATGAATGAACCTTAAAAATACAGTGCTGAGTGAAAGAAGCCAGTCACAAAAGACCACGTGTTGTATGATTCAGTTTATATGAATTGTCCAGGGTAGACAAATCCCCAGAAACAGAAAGTAGATTAATGGTTGCCTAGGGCTAAAGGAGTGGGGCAGATAGAGAGGGACTCCTAACGAGAAGAGACTCCTTTCTGGGATATTGCAAATAGTGTGATATTTGGCCCGGCATGGTGGCTCATGTCTGTAACCCCAGCACTTTGGGAGGCTAAGGCAGGAGGATCACTTAAGACCAGCCTGGGCAGCATGGCAAAATCCTGTCTCTACAAAAAATATAAAAATTAGCCAAACTTGGGGGCGCACAGTAGTCTCAACTACTTGGGAAGCTGAGGCAGGAGAATCACTTGCGCCCAGGAGGCAGAGGTTGCAGTGAGCCGAGATTGTGCCATTGCACTCCAGCCTGGGTGATGGGAGTGAAACCTTGTCTCCAAAAAAAAAAAAAAAAAAAAAAAAAAAAAAAATTGTAAAATTAGATTCTTTTGATACGGCTGCATGACTGTATGAATATACTCAAAAATCCTTGTATAGTGCACTTTAAATGGGTATATTGTATCGTACTTGGAATATAAGTATCAGTAAAGTTGTGAGAGAGAGAGAGAGAAGGAAATGCTCCATATGACTTAAATTAAACACCTTCTTTAATGTTAACTAATTGGGAAATAACACTCCCCAACAGACATAAGCCTAATAAGAGCAGCCTTGCCTAGAAGCAACAAGTTTCCTAGTTTCTCCCACTGTGGGAATTAAACCTTTGAATTTGACAGCTAGGTGGGAGCCACCCCATTCAGAAAACTATCTGTAACAATGCTTATGGATTTGGACAGAATGACTGAATTCACACCATGAGATGAAAACTGAATGCAGTTTACAATATAGTTGACTTAAACATAATTAAACCCCCCAAATGATAACGATACAGAGGAGAAGAGAGAAGACTTAGAGTTAGTCATTTCTGCCTTCCCCATGAGGAACCCTGTGGGGGTAAGATCATGTTTCTGTTCTGGTCCAGCCAGATTTTCCCTTGCCCTGATTCATCCTGGTTCTACTTGGTGCTGCTGCGCACCCCACAGGGCTCTGGTCCCGGTTGGATCAGTCCTCAGATGTCCCTTTCTTGTTGCAGAGCCCCTGTTATTTGCAGTAATGTCTCTTCGTCTGTGTAAACCTTACTTATCCTCTGCAACTTGATCAGTAGCATCCCTAAAACAATATGGACCCCAAAAGGATCTACCATTAGTTTCTTTTTTTTTTTTTTAGACAAAGACTTGCCCTGTTGCCTAGGCTGGAGTGCAGTAGTGCAATCTCAGCTCACTGCAACCTCCGCCTCCCGGGTTCAAGCAATTCTCCTGCCTCACCTCCCAAGGAGTTGGGATTACAGGTGCCCACCATCATGCCTGGCTAATTTTTTGTATTTTTAGTAGAGACAGGGTTTTGCCATGTTGGCCAGTCTGGTTTCAAACTCCTGACCTCAGGTGACCCACCTGCCTCAGCCTCCGAAAGTGCTAGAATTATAGGCGTGAGCCACCATGCCCAGCCTCTACCATTAATTTCTTATTGTCCCTAAAATGGCTTCTTCCATTTTTCTATAGGCACTACCTCCTTCTTTGCCCTTCTACTGGAACCTCAGCTGGCCACAGAGGGCCCTTCTGTCTGTGTAGGTCCTACCCCCATGCTGGAGCCTGTGATATTTCTCTATCTGGGGCAGGAAGAATGGTTTAGCTCAACTTGCCTCCAAATCAGTGACTCCAAATTAGATGTCCCTGGAAAGAACACTGGCATAGCAATTGACCTGAACGGTGATTGTATCGGGTGCTCTCTGGTTCCTGGAACAGAGAGGACAATTAGGTTGCTGTGTGAGACTCTTTTTTCTCCTTCCCCCCACGACCCTCTTTTTCTCCCTGATGGCACTCTGGACCCCTGGTTCTTCAAGGTCACCAGGTTTGACCTGGACTTCCCAGGAGATGAGGTCCTAAATAGGAAATTCACTTCCTGACAGCTCAGATTTCTTTTTGTCTCAAGTCTTTGGAGTGGGAGCAGAGACGTGAACACAGTCTTATTAGTTAGAAGGAAGGGGAAATAATACCTATACACCCCAAAGCACAGATAGAGCAAAAAGTTGAGGTCAAGACAACATATTCTGCTTCGTAACTGCCTAAATGCTGACGGCAAGAAATTTTAACTGAGCTGAGTGATTCCACCACAAATTCATGCTTTCCATCGCGCAGCTGGGTTCTGAATGCTTCTCGACAATCATTTTCCTAATCACTCCATGATTTCCTTTCCATTCCTCTCTGTAGCTGTTACAAACCTTCCCACTTGCCTCAGCTCCCCATCTCCACCCCCACCCTGCTCTCTGCTCACAGCGGATGTCACCTTCAGTGAGAAGGAGACACTGTGGGCTGCCACTCCTGCAGCAGCCCTTCCTTCAGCCCCCAACCCCTTTCTTCTGCTCTGATTTGGGTCACTTTCTCCTCCGGCCTCTCTTAGTTAGAAGTCCTGAACATCACCAAGAATCAGCCCTCCGCCCCTTATAGGATCCTAGTTACCCTTATAGGATAACTACGTTCATGCAAAGATGGAGGCTCGAGTCCTGGCACCACCATCACCAGCTTGGCAGCTCTGGGCAAGTGATTTTCACCTCCTAGTTTCATCATCAATAAGAGGGGAGTAATAAGAGCACCAACCTCACAGGGTAATTGTTAAGGATTTCATTAGTTTTTCTGGGTAAAGAATTTAAGGCATTGCCTGGCACAATATAAGCCCTATGTAAGTGCTCACAAGTATTATTGGGCTGTGTATTTAATGTGCATTATATTATATATATAATGTACAATACAAAAAATATTTTATATATATATGATTTTTTTTTTAGATGAAATCTCGCTCTGTTGCCCAGGCTGGAGTGCAGTGGTGTGATCTCAGCTCACTGCAACCTCTGCCTCCTGGGTTCAAGCAATTGTCTGCCCCAGCCTTTTGAGTAGCTGGGATTCAGGCACCCACCACCACATCTGGCTAACTTTGTTGTGTTTTTAGTAAAGACAGGATTTCACCATCTTGACCAGGCTAGTCTTGAACTCCTGACCTCATGATCCACCTGCCTTGGCCTTCCAAAGTGCTGGGATTACAGGTATGAGCCACCGTGCCTAGCTGTATGATGCATTAATTAATGTGTACTCATTTCTCATGTGTGTTAAGATGAGTAATGGTTACTATGAGTTGAGAATGTGAAAGGGGAAGGCCATATCACTGCTGCCAAATCCGTTATCCAGGAGCACCTCCTGGCACTTGCCCAGGACAGTGTTCTACTGCACACCTGCCCGAAATCAATGCCTTCTTCCTTGCCTGCTCTTCCACTAAACTCCTACAGAGTGGGCTGTCGTTCAGCCTCTTACTCCTGCCACCATGCTCTCTCCTTATCCCTGTAATCCGGGCACCACTCTCGTGACTCTCTGAGGGATGCATTCCTTATACAGCTCCTAAAGAACAAACCCATGGGACTTGTCTTGGTCCTTTTCCTAACAGACCACCACAGACTTGGCCACGTTCATTACCACCTCGTTTCAACTCCCTGTAACCTTGACCCCAGGGACATTACGCTCCTCTTGTTCTTCAGCACCCTAAGCATACTGTCTCCTTCCTCAGCCTCACTACTTCCCTCAACCCGAGGATGCAGCTGCTGCTCAGTGCCTGCTCACCACCCTCCACCCTCCACCATCACTCCCTGGGTCTGGTGGCTTTACAGGCCAGAGTCCTCAGGACAGTCCTAGTCTGCACCTGTTGTCCCCCTTTCACTCCCCAGAGTGTCGCATGTTGCACAACAAATTACAGAGCCACCCTCCCTATGAGGGAGGGCCTCCACCTTTGCAGCTTCAGCAGCACCTCTAGGCAGCAGTGATGGCGGCCAAGGGGCTAGGGACAGTCTGCTTCCGTGCCCCCTCCATTCACCACTGCAGGCGAGTGACATTTTCTTCATCTCATGTAAGGAGCTGTGTAAATGCAGCCCCTTTGGCCTGCTTCCAGTCAGACTGCTGCCCTCAATCCCCTTCTTTATATATAAACTGGAACTGCCACTGAATACAAGGGACTCCCAGTCTATCTGTCCATGTGTTACTTCTACCCTGAGCGTCAGACTAGCATATTCAGCTTCCTGATGGACAGTGCCAATCAATATTCCCCAGACACCTAAAACCCAACAAGTGCAAAACTGAAGTTCATGTCATCCTCTCCACTTGATCCTCCCCTACTCCCTGTGCCTGCTTACAGTTTATACCAGCTATATTATACCTTTCTCATACCCCACCAAACGGAGATGGTCACACCCGCAGTACAGGGATAATTTGTGCCCTAAGAGCCCATTTGTCTATTTGTATTCAAGCACATCGGCACATTTTTAGACCCCCAAGCCAGAAACCTCTTCCAAGTCTTCTCAACTCTTCTCTCAATGGCACCTCTTGGGACCAAGCCCTGCAGTTGGCTTGCGTCCCTTGAATTTGCTTTTCTTTTGTATTGCCACCACTGCTGTCTCTTCTTCCATATCTGTCATTAATTCCTAACCCCATCTGACTTCTGCCCTTTTACTCTACTGAAAAGGTCTTTGCCTACAGCCTCCTGGCTGCTGAATCCCATGAGTTCTTTTCAACCCTTTTCTACTCCACCTCTTGCAGTTATAATTTCCTTGACCACACTCGTAATCCTGAAATGGTTTCTTCAACCTCCAACCCTCCAGATTCGTCCTGGTTTCCTCCAACCTCCTGGCCTTTCCTTCTCAGTTCTTGTGCGAGTTTCTCTTTCTCTGCCCATCCCACAAATGTTAGTGTCTCCATCTACTCTTGGGCGGTCTCATCTATTCCTGTATCTTTAATTACCCTCTCCTCTCCTCTGGGCTCTAGAGAAGTGTGTCCAGTCAAATTTTTGTGATCATTCTAGGTTGAATAGTGTTCTCCAAAAAGACATGTTTAAGAACTGACCCCTTGTACCTGTGAATGTCACCATATTTCGAAATACGGTCTTTGCGGATGTAATCAAGTTGAGATGAAGTCATAATGAATTAGGGTGTCCCCCAAATCCCAGGACTGGTATTCCTTATAAAAAGAGATTTGGAAACATACAGACACACAGGATAGATGAAAATGGAAGCAGAGATTAGAGGGATGCATGCACAGCTAAGGAACACCAACCAGTAGCCATGAAAAAGTCATGGAACAGATTCTCCCTCAGAGTCCCTGGAGGGAGCATGGTCCTGCTGACACCATGATTTCAGGAATCTAAAGTCTTCTATGTGCAGGAGCTCTGAGAGAATGAACTTCCATAGTTTTAAGCCACCCAGTTTGAGATAAACCGTTACAACAGCCCTAATACAGCTATGATAGAAATGTCCAATATGGTAGCCAGGTGTGGCTACTGAGCACTTGAAATGTGACTAGTGTAGCTGAAGAACTGCATTTTACATTTTATTTCATTTTAATTGATGTACATTTAAATAGCAACATGTAGCTGGTAGCTACCATATTGGACAGCACAGATGCAGATCCCTATGCCAACCAGCTGTAGGGCGCATCCTCTTGGATGTCTCATTCACCACTCAAACTCAACGTACTCACAATAAATACCTTCTCCTCAACACGGCTCTTCCTCCTGTCTCAGACAAGGTGCCTCTCTACCAAGTTTCACAACCCAAAAATGTAGATGGCCTCCTTAGCTCCCCTGCTCCCTCAGGTCCCCACATGCAGTAAGTCACCAAGCCTAGCTCCCTTAAATATCTTCATTATTAGATTCATGCCATTTAACGTGGCCAGTGGGGCCCTTCCTGAGCTGACCTCAGCTCATCCCTCCTTCTCATCCCCAGCCACACCCCACTTGATCTCTATGCACAGGGACGGGCTCTCTTGCTATTCCTCCCCTCACCCAACCTCTTGCTCTGGTTAAATTCTACTCGTATTTTAGGGCTCATCTCCTCCGCTAGTGAGTTTTCATCGGAACCTCAAAATTAGATTATGTGCCCTTACAAGGCTCAAAGTACCCTATAGCTGGAGAGTTCACATCGTACTGAAATAAGCCCTTTTATTTTATGTCTCCCCAGGACCAGCTCTATCTACAGTAGCACCATTCCTGGCATACACCATTCTGGGTACCCAATACACATTTGATGAGTGAAAGAAGGAATGAATGAAGAAATGAAAAGTAAATGAATGAACGGAAAATACTAAACAGTAGGTGTTATCAGGGAAAACCATTAACATTATTACCAAATTATGAATCCTAGAAAAAATAACAAAATAGAGAATGGATTACAAATTTGTTTTGGTGGCACCCAAGTGACACTAATTACAGTTATTTACATTAAATCTTACTTTTTATGCCTAATTACCATGCAGCAGAAGTAAGGATTATGTATATCATTAAATGTATCAGATCAACTTGGTTGAGTTTTATTTCACTATAACAGTGAATTATGCACATATGCTTAGACTACATCAATTACTGCTGATGTCTGTTGTCTGTTCTCACCCTTGAACAAGTTTATTTTCTCTATTCCTCAATCCGTGTCGCATCTCCAACATTGAGAGCATCGTGAAAATAAGCAACAGACAGAGAAACAGGTGATCATTTGACCAGATAGAATACAAAGCAATTATGAGTTGATTGTAATTCTGATGCTGTTGATTTGTGACTCATCATTGTAATGCACCTGACAGCGAAACAGGCTTTCACAGACACCGTTTTATTTAATCATCTCTTCAGCTCTGAAAGTAATTATGATTCTCAGAGAGAGTTTTAGTGATTTGTTGTAATAAATGGCAATGGCAGGTAAAGAGCTCATATTAAGACAGGTTGGGCAGAAATGGTACTCGAAGTCAACTACATTTGAAATTACACTTCCTAATGTCTGTAAAATGTGTCTGTCATGCATATCTCATTCAATCATAATGATTTGGGTATTTTTACCCCCTTTTTGCAGATAAGGCAACCGTATTAGCCAGTTTTCACACTGCCAATACAGATATACCTGAGACTGGGCAATTTACAAAAGAAAGAGGTTTGGATTTACAATTCTATGTAGCTGGGGAGGACTCACAATCATGGTGGAAGGTGAAAGGTACATCTCACATGGCAGCAGACAAGGGAAGAGAACTTGGGCAGGGAGATTCCTGTTTTTAAAACCATCAGATCTTGTGAAACTTACGATCAAGAGAACAGCACGAGAAAGACCTGCCTCCATGATTCAATTACCTCCCATCAGGCCACTCCCACAACATATGGGAATTCAAGATGAGATGTGAGTGAGGACACAGCCAGACCATATCCGCAACTAAGGCTCAGAGAGGTTGGGTAATTTGCTCAAGGTCTCAAAGATGGTAAATGATGACTTTTGAACATGAGTTTGGCTCAAGAACTCATGTGTTTTTTGTTGTTGTTGTTGTTGTTGTTTGTCTATTTCACTTAGTGTATGCCTAATGGCCCATGTTTTATCAGGAAGGTGGGAATAAAGACATCTCCTAGCCAGAAGGAGCTAGGGCTGAAGGCTTGAGGGAAAGAAGTGGAAAAGGTTTCAAACAGCTGCTGAGTGTATGCTAATGGTGGGTTATGAAAGCCTGATGATGGGGTTCTAATAAGGGTAGGTTACAGAAGCCTAATATTTGCACCTTGATGTCTTGAGGCTCTCTCGCTGGGACTCCTGTGCTTGGTGCTGGAGAGCCAGGTGTTGGCACACAGTCAGCAATCTTAGCTGAGCCTCGCCTTGCAGCCGTCCCCACTGAGGTGCTAGACTTACAAGAGAAGCTGTCCTGGACTCTCCAGACCAGCCCATCTGCCAGTTGAATACAACCAAGCCACCTCAGCCAGCACTACATGGAACAAACAATGGAGCAGCTGAGCCCTGCCCAAACTCCTCACCCACAAAAGCACAAAGCAGAATAAAAATGGCTGTTGTTTTAAGCCAGTAAGTTTTGGAGTAATTTGACACGTGGCAATAGGTAACCAGAATATGCCACAAGTTCATTTTGTAACTTCCTTTTCTTTGTGGTGCCAAACAAATCGTAGCCAATGGCCAAGCTAACAATCAGTCATAAGAAAACAAACTCTCCCCTCTTGCACATGGCAATTCACACACAAAAACGATTACAGCGATTTTGCATTTCAAGCAAATAGCCTGTCCACAGACCGATTCGAAATGTCACCCCTAAAACCATTTTTCCTTTGCAAGTTATAAACACTGATAAAAAGGAAATGTGTCCTCTCTATGCAGCCTGAGCAGATAGGAAAGACATTCTTTTGATCACTTTACCATTTTCACCTTTGACACACAACAGCTTATTCACTGTTTAACCCAAATTTGAAAAGGAAACAAGATACATCTGTTTCCTTCACCATCTTTCCACGCATGTCCGAGCGCTCAGACATCTTAGGTGCTTTGCTCACAGGGAGCTCATTATTCAAGTTCACCTTCTGCTGATTCTAAGATGAAAATGGCATTTGCTATAGAAACCTCTCACAGGGTAGGCCAGGAATGCAGAATAGCTAAGTAGGGAGTGGGAGGCAATTGCTCTAACCTCAGTGGACAAAACAGTTACCCAAACTGCACAATTAGCAGAGCGCAAACGCTGCAGCTGTTTGCAAAGGCACCCGCAGTATTTCTGACATGGCAAATCACGCTGGTGATGTCAGACGCTTTTCTTAAACAAAAGTGAAATGTGAGAAGGTGAAAATACATGACTGCTGGAAGATGTTTTTCCTTGTTTGGGGACTGCATTCCCGAATGACTCTTGTCCAGGAGCCTGGGTTTTCCCCAGGTCTTTGAAGGTCCACATTCCTTTATAATCCTTCACTAAACCTACCAGTTGGCTCCCTGAGTTCCTGCTTATCTCACCGCTCTGTCATGCAAGTCCCTGAGCAGGGAAAATGACTCATAGGCTCTAAAGAAAACCTAATTCATTGAATTAAACATTGGAAAGAATCTAAGTGAGTCACTGTATCCTTCGCTCAGGCTTTAGGCAGCACCACACCTCGATCGTTCCAGCCAGAAGAGAGGTAATCATATTTTTAAAAAGCTGGTTGGAGGAGGATTGTGTACAACAATAATAAATCCCATTTCCATATGTACCTGTATTTCAAAAACAAAAGCAAAGGCACTGCAAAATTGAACCTCAAAATACTGAGGAGCAGAAAGATGCAAACCTTGAGCCCAGCTCACATTGCTTCTGTGCAAATTAGAAAAAGGTGGCCCCCCGCGTTGAAGGAATTAGGAAAAAGCACCCTCCTGGGGCAGCAGCTCCTGAGAGCCAGAGTTTGGAGGCCTGGCGAGTAGGCAAATGAGCTGGCTCTCCCTCACCCCTCCGCCCTGCCTTCCAGCCCTTCCCCCAACCACCTCCACCCCTGCTTTTGTGTAGAGAACAAATTCTAGGACCATGTGCTGTGGCCTGAGAAGAAGGAAATGGAATTTTTTATGACTCCCTCTCCCCATCTTCCTAGTAAAAATCTTTTTTTCCTACTCTTGACCCTGTTGTTCCCTATTGCTAACACTTGGAAACACTGACGTTTTTTAAAATTTGTCACCCTGTACTAATAAGGTTGCAGGTTGACAGCTCCTGTGTCTTTATCCCACCAGGTACCCAGCAGGTGCTCAATAACCATTTCGAAAAGAAGGAATAACTCTCGGGAATAAGCCCAGCCTCCAGCTCTAAGGTCTAATGCTGTCCTTGCTTTCAACTGAAAGGAAGAGTGTGACCTCACCTCCCCCGGGGAAAAACAACAGACCTGTAGACAAGTTGCTCTGCAGAGCCACAGTCCAGGCAGAAAAGGGGCATCCTTGAGCACACGGGCTTCTGCAGCTGTGAAATCCGGGCCTCTCGCTGGCGGTAATGCCCTTGCCCTCGCCTCTCGCTTACCTGCCTTTCCAGAGCCCTCTCCCTCACCTAGTAGCACATTGGAGGGGCCATCCAGAAGGGAAGCATTGTTTCTTACCCCTCACAGTCCTTTCACAGACAGCGAAAGGGCTACCCTTCCGGGCCCGGGGGCACAGCCCCTAAGTCATTGAATTCAACATTGGAAAGAATCTGAGTCACTGTATCCTTCAGTCTTCAGGCAGCGCCACACCTCGATCCTTCCAGCCAGAAGAGAGGTAATCTCTCTCTCATGTCTTTTGTTGTTTTTGTTGTTGTTGTTAGCTGTTAACATTTAATTGTATGATCCTATTTATATGAAATATCCAGAATAGGTAAATCCACAGAAACAGGCAGCTTGGCCCGTTACCATGGCGGGGTCAGGGGTTTAGAGAAAATGGGAAGTGGCTATGTAATGGGAACGGGGCTTCCTTTTGCAGTGAAGAAAATGTTTGGAACTAGATCGTGGTGGTAGTTGCACAAACTTGTCAGTGTACCAGATGCCAGTGAAGCGTTCGCTTTAAAATGATTACTTTTAGGCTGAGCGTGGTGGCTCAGCCTAAAAGTAATCATTTAGGCTTTGAGAGTTTCATTTAGGCTTTGAGTTTGAGACCAGCCTGGCCAACACAGTGAAGCCCATCTCTACCAAATATACAAAAATAGTTGGGTGTGGTGGCAGACACCTGTAATCCCCGCTACTCAGGAGGCAGAGGCAGGAGAATTCATTTAACCCGGGAGGCAGAGGTTGCAGTGAACTAAGATCAGCCACTGCACTCCAGCCTGGGTGACAGAGTGAGACTCGATCTAAAAAAAAAAAAAAAAAAAAAAAAAAAAAAAAAAAAAAAAAAAATTAGGTAGGGCGTGGAGGCTCATGCCTGTAATCTCAGCACTTTGGGAGGCCAAGGTGGGTGGATCACAAAGTTACAAGTTTAAGACCAGCCTGGCCAAGATGGTGAAATCCCGTCTCTACTAAAAATACAAAAATTAGCCAGGCAAGGTGGTGGGCACCTGTCATCCCAGCTACTCGGGAGGCTGAGGCAGGAGAATTGCTTGGATCCCTGGGGCAGTGAGCCAAGATCACACCACTGCACTCCAGCCTGGGCAACAGAGTGAAGCTTTGTCTCAAAAAAAAAGATTAATTTCCTCCTATGTTAATTCCACCTCAATTTTTTTAAGTAAATGAACAACAACAACAACAAAAGAGAGTCGGACATTTCTCCTACTAGATTTCTAGCTTCTCTGAAGAAACCGGGTGATTTGGTACTGTCCACCTAATCCCCAAGATGCGGCAGCTGCCTGTGAAGAAGGGGCATTTGCTGGCCGTGTTGCCCCTCACCCACGTCCTCTGACACCTGCTCCTACCCGCAAGGAAAGCACTTACTTTCCCCAGAGAGTAAACAGATCCCACTGAGCTGCCATCTTCAGATGAGTGGGAGGCAAGGGCCATGACTCAAGGTCTGAGCACACAGACGGGTGGAGCAAATATGAAGAGGCCACGAGGCCACAAGGCAGGGGTAGGGGAGTCAGAGGCGGGAAGAGGGCCCAAGTCTCCGAATCGTGCTGCCAGGGAACATCTCCTTCCCCGCCAGCCCGCTCCAACCTCTCACCTGCCTCATTTTCCTTCTCAGCTCTTACTACTGACTTACTGTGTGTGTGAGTTTCCTGGGGCTTTAATCAACAAATTCCCACAAACTGAGCAGTAGAGGCAACAGAACTGTCTTGTCTCACAGCTCTGAAGACTTTAAGTCCAAGATCAAGGTGTCGGCAGGGCTGGGCTCCCTCCGAGGGTTCTAGGGGAAAATCCTTCCTGACCTCTCCTGGCTTTGGGTGGGTCCAGGTGTTTCTTGACTTGAGGCAGTATCACCCCAATCTCTGCCTCCACCTTCTCCCCTCTGTCTCTGTCTCAAACCTCCCTCTCTATTCTCTTATAAGGACATCAGTCATTGGATTTAGGGCCCACCGTAAAACCAGGACATTCTTATCTTGAGATTTTTAACTTCACCACATCTGCAAAGACCATATCTCCCAATAAGATCACATTCTTAGGTACCAGGGGTTAGAACTTGGACATATTTTGGGGAGACACCATTCAACCTTTTACACTATCTATCGACTTGGCTACTGTGTGACTCATGCCACGTGTCATGAGAGTAGAGGCTTTGCCTGTTTGTTTCCATGTTGGAAACCCAGAGCCTAGAACAATGCCTGGCGCCGCAGGGGCTCAGAAAATGGAAGGAAAGAATGAGGAAGCACATGCGTGGGATGGATGTTTGGCTCAAGCCAAGTCAGCAATTACAGGAAGGTACAAAAAAACCAATCCAGCACACGAAAGGCAGAAACACCTATCCGATGAACCAAGGATGAAGGTCACCAGATACACAAAGAGGCACCAGGGTAAGACGAGAAGTGATCCCACATGAGTAAGAAGTTTGACATTGAAGGCCGGGAACAGTGGCTCCTGCCTGTAATCCCAGCACTATGGGAGGCCGAGGTGGGCAGATCACCTGAAGTCAGGAGTTTAAGACCGGCTTGGCCAATATGGCAAAACTCCATCTCTACTAAAAATACAAAAATTAGCCAGGTGTGGTGGCGGGTGCCTATGATCCCAGCTGCTTGGGAGGCTGAGGCAGAAGCATCCCTTCAACCCGGGAGGCAGAGGTTTCAGTGAGCTGAGATCACACCATTGCATTCCAGTCTGGATGACAGAGTGAGACTCCATCTCGAAAGAAAAAAAAAAAGACGTTTGACATTGAAACCACAGCACATGAGCTGACGGAGGTTCCTGGCATGACTGCTCAAGGCCGTGGAACTGGGCTGCTGTGGTATCAGATTCTGCACCAAGTAGGGGCTGGGCAAGGAAACTTCGGGAAGGGTTAAGCCTACCTTCGACTCCTGCTGGGGCTGCCACTCTGTTTCTCACAGTTCCAGACTCACTGGGGGAGTGATACCCAAGGCATGGACCAAGTGCCTGCTTCAGAATCACCTGGGGAACGCGAGTTAAAAACGCAATCTCTTGGGCCTCAGCCCAGAGCTTCTGAATCAGAATCTCTGGGATTCTGACTGTTGAGAGCACTGAAGTTTGAGAACGAATGAAATGCAGTATTTAAATGACGGCCACAATTGCAGGGAACATCCCGCATTCTTTGCTGTTTGCTATGGTCACTGTCTTCAGCTCAGGTAGCTCATTGGTGGGCCTGCCCAGTTTCTTGCCTCTCTATTTTCTTACTGTCACCAGAGTTCAGACACATCAGGCATGGCACTATTTCTATTCTCTAAAGCCTTGACGGGTTTCTCCGTTGTCTGGAGAATAGACCCTCTCGGTTAAACACACAACAGCTGTTCCTCCTTTATTTCATACTAATGGAACCCGGGTTCATTCGGGCCTCGAGGAGAAGTGTACTCATGGAGGGGCCCCTACCCCACCACAGGGAACCGTGAGGAGTTCCAGTCGGTCCCTCCAACGCCCTTGTCATTTGCCAGTGATGGGTTCCAAGGTAGACAGGTGACCCAGTTCAGTCCAATGGGACATGAGGGACACCTGCTGGGGGCTTCTGGGAAAGATTCTTGACCCTAATAAAAAACACACACACACACACACACAAGAAAAGGAAAATTCCCACTTCCCCCTCCTGCAGGAGATGCCTGTAGTTCCCGGCATCATATCCCTTAGCCCACCTTGATTTCAGCTGCAGTGGAGACGGACATTCTGAGTCACAGTGATTTAGATTCCTCCTGTTACACCCCACTGGTCAGGGAAGGATTCCCACCACAGGGCAATGGGAATAGCTAAGCCCTCGACACCCGACACCTGACGCTAGACAGATACCCTCACCAGCAGTTCATCCATCACGCAAACTCACAGCCTGTGGAAAGAGAACGCTGCACACTGCACACTAAGCAGAGCCCAGGGGCTGCATTGCGGAACAGAGTGAACAGGCAGGGGCTGGGGGAGGCCGTTTTTGTGGTATCAAGAGAATGAGGTGCCCCTGAGTCCCATGGGAGGATGTGCTTGGCTTTTGTGAATCATTCCATGGTCTGGCAGGGAACTGAATACTGTACTCAGGATAAGAATAAGGAGGAACTGTGCCTGGTCGCAGTGATAAGGAGTATTGTTCGGCTAGGGGACCTTATCTGTAGGAGCAGAGCGGAGCAGAGCTTGCCCTCCTACTGTCAGATGTTGAGGCAGCACGTGGTAGTCAACCTGAACTTCAGGCCACCACAATGGAAAGCATCTTCCAAAGCTCAGACTCGCCTTGAGCTGGCAGCACACCACCCCAAGCCCACACTGAGCACCTTAGATTTTTGCCTTTGAGTTTTCTCCTGCACTGACCCACTGCCATGCCAAACACCTGCATTCAAAACCCTCCAAGCCACTGGGGAACAGGGGCACTGGATGGAGGCTCCAGGAGCAGCATCTTCAGGTGGGCAATTCTGACCATGTTCTGTGCAATTCCCAGAGACCATGGCAGCAGCCTCCATGGTGAGCTCTTAAGTTGTCTTTTCCTCCTTTCCTGCCTTATGCTCCCCAGTTGCTCACTCCCACTTCTGGACCAGCTCCCAAATAATATGTCAGCCTCTGCTTTTAGGGGAACCCAAAATAAGAAACTTCCTGTACTTGGGCACATTTTTCTTTGGAGATGCAGTATCGCTCTGTCACCCAGGCAGGAGTACAGTGGCGCAATCTGGGCTCACTGCAACCACCACTTTCCTGGTTCAAGCAATTCCCCTGCCTCGGCCTCCTGAGTAGCTGGGATTACAGGTGCACACCACCACATCTGGCTAATTTTTTTTGCTTTTTTTTTTTTTTTTTTTTTTTTTTGAGACAGAGTTTCGCTCTTGTTACCCAGGCTGGAGTGCAATGGCGCAATCTCGGCTCACCGCAACCTCCGCCTCCTGGGTTCAGGCAATACTCTTGCCTCAGCCTCCTGAGTAGCTTGGATTACAGGCATGTGCCACCATGCCCAGCTACTTTTTTGTATTTTTAGTAGAGACGGGGTTTCACCATGTTGACCAGGATGGTCTCGATCTCTTGACCTTGTGATCCACCCGCCTCGGCCTCCCAAAGTGCTGGGATTACAGGCTTGAGCCATATTTTTTTGCATTTTTAGTAGAGACGGGTTTTCACCATGTTGGTCAGGCTGGTATCGAACTCCCGACCTCACGATCTGCCTACCTCAGCCTCACGAAGTGCTGGGATTACAGGTGTGAGCCACTGTGACTTGGGCACAGTTTTATGAGGAAATGGTGTCTTGTGGATTTGAGAGAATGAAGCTGAGGATTAAAGTCAATATGCTGGGGATGGTGGATTGGAAACACAGGAAGAGCTAGGAGGCCTTGGTGACATCCCTAAGAGGCTGGGTCCCCCTCACCTGCCGGCTCCTTCTGCCATGCTTGTTGGGACAGCAGGGAAAGAGATGATAGACCCCATACCGTCATCTAGGGCACCTTCCCTGGAGCACCCTGAGTGATCCCAGTGGTGTTCCAGGTTCTCCATGCCAGTAGGCGGCAAAAGAAGCGTGTTCATGTTAAGCCAGCGAGCGACTCCGGAAGTCTCAGCTGGACGTGTCAGCTGTCGCGGTCATTCCAATCTCGCTGGAATCCTGCAAGAGGAGAGGGGAATGCCAAAGTCCTAATGTGCCACCATATGCCAAGGCCGATCCCAGATTATCAGATGTGGTAAATGCAAGTATTTGTCACATCTCTGGCCATTCTCCTTCCATCTTCTTGTCTTCAGCTGCCACTTGAATTTCACTAGCATCATTCTAGCCACAGGACTGTGGGGGAAATTCTTTGTCATAGTTGCACAAGCACAATTATAGCCATTAACGATGGAGTTTCTCATGACAACAGCCTCTAAAAATGAGCCACGGCCAAGCATCTCAGCAGCATGTCATCAAGTGCCATGCAACTGACCTGAGGTTTCACATGAAATGTGTAAAATGTGGAGTAAGATGTTGATTCTGAAAGCCCAGCTGCCCAGTCCTCCCTATGCTCAGCAAGAATGTGAGCAATTAAAGATGTATTTTTACTCTTTGGAAGGCATCAATTAGCATTGAGTTTGATTTACCTCAGTTAGGATAAATCATTGTTTAATGAGCCACCTTCACAAGTTAGATGGCTCATGTTACCCTCTGATATTTATCTCTGTGTCCCCATCCAAATCTCACCTTGAATTGTAATCCCCCTAATCCCCACATGTCAAAGGCAGAACCCAGGTGGAGGTAATTAGATCATGGGGGTGGTTTCCCCCATGCTGTTCTTGTGGTAATGAGTGAGTCTCATGAGATCTGATGGTTTTATAAGCATCTGGCATTTCCCCTCCTTGCACTTCTGCCTCCCGCCACTTTGTGAAGAAGGTACCTGCTTCTTCTTCAGCTTCTACCGTGACTGTAAGTTTCCTGAATCCTTCCCAGCCATGCTGAACTGTGAGTCAATTAAACCTCTTTATAAATTACCCAGTCTTGGGTATGTCTTTATTAGCAGTGTGAGAACGGACTAATATACCCACCCAGAGGAATTAACAAACATAACCCACAAAGCCTGGCAGGGGAGTCAGGAGAAGGGTCTCCTGCATGTATGTAGTGATTTACTCACATGAACTATTTGTTTATGTTGTCAGGTTTTACCTTGCTCTCTCTTGTGCCCCAACAACAGCTATAAAAGTTCTAGGTATTTCTTGACATGTGCTGGATTGTCCTGATGTGCAGTCCTATAAAACTCACTGAGCATCTACCCTGAGCTGAATCCAGGGTACAAATGACCGACAAGACTCACCTTCAGCATCCAAGCAGTCTGGTCCTGAGTAAGCCATAGCCCTTCTGTGTCTCAGTCTCTTCCTGTGATAAATGAGGACACAACATCCAGCCTCATGGCGTCTGACGCGTGCCATAATGCAGTAACGGCACTGCAAAGCTGCGAAGTGCGATGTGTTTGCCTCAATGCTCTTCTGTTACCGTCTTGAAATTCCTAATAATTTGAACAGGAGTCCAGCATTTTCCTTTTTTCACTGAGCCCCACAAATTGTATAACCTAGACAGAGTTTTATAAGGGTTAGATAGGGGAATGGACTTAAACATAAATGAACACAAAGCTTCACACAGAATAAGGACTTTAAAATGGTATGACCAGCTGGGCGCAGTGGCTCACACCTATAATCCCAGCACTTTGGGAGGCCAAAGCAGGCGGATCTTGTGAGCCCAGGAGTTCAAGACAAGCCTGGGCAACATGACAAAACTCCATCTCTACAAAAAAATTAAAAATTAGCCAGATGTGGTGGCACATGCCCGTAGTCCCAGCTACTTGGGATGCTGAGGTGGGAAAATTGCTTGAGCATGGGAGGTTGAGGCTACAGTGAACCATGATTACACTACTGCACTCCAGCTTCGGTGACAGAGCAAAACCCTGTCTCAAATTAATTAATTAATTAATTAAAAATAAATAAATAAATACAATGGTATAGTCACCCTGATTAGTTAAACCCAAAACAAATGTATTTTCTTACAGCCTCCCACCCATTTAATCTAAATATCATAACTTAAATTCTGCTTAACTTTCCTTAATGAATCTTACACATGCATCTCAGACTTCAACTCTGAATCTTAATTTCCAAATAATTCACATAATTTGTTTCATTTTCTCCCTGTCCCTTTTGTCAAAAGTTCATCCTCTCCACAACAGCTCTTGTTGACTTGAGAACTGTACTCATAAAGTCCTTTGGTCACACTAGTAAGTATTTAATCTGTTATTTCAATTCACCTTTCTTCCATAAATTCACCAATTCTATCAAAAAGTTTATAGAAATAAACCATACACAAGGGGAAAATATTGGGCTAAAAATAGAATTTTTTTCTTATCTTCCCAAACTGATAACTTTTGATATAGGTCCACAATCCCTTATCCACAATTCTGACATTTAAAAAGCTCTAAAAAGTTGGAAACAAACTTGCAACAAATATATTTTGTGACAGAACCAAACGTAAAACTGATATGGGCTATTTGTAGCCTTTTTATAATGATGCTGTGCGTATTATATCACATGCCTCATGCATTCTGAGTTATCTTTCTGAAATTAAAACTATTCTGGGCTGGGCACGTTGGCTTTAATCCCAGCACATTGGGAGGCCAAGGCAGGAGGATCACTTGAGGCCAGAAGTTCAATACCAGCCTGGGCAACACAGTGAGACTCCAGCTCCACAAAAAATCTTAAAATCAGCCAGGCATGGTGGCACATCTCTGTGGTCCCAGCCATTCCAGGGGCTGAAGCAGGAGGATCACTTAAGCCTGGGAGGTGGGGGCTGCAGTGAGCCATTGTTGTTCCACAGCATTCCAGCCTGGGTAACAAAGTGAACCTCTGTCTAAAAAAAAAAAAAAAAAAAAAAAAAAAAAAAAAAAAAAAAAAATCTGAATTTTGGAACACATTCAATCCTAAGTTTTGGAAAAGGGACTGTAGTCCTATGTGAGGTCCACACTACTCCTTTCAGAGCTCACTCCCCAACTAGCGAGGCAAAGCATTAATGACAGGACATGGGCTGGGCGCAGTGTCTCACACCTGTAGTCCCAGCACTTTGGGAGGCTGAGGTGGGCAGATCACCTGAAGTCAGGAGTTCGAGACCAACCTGGCCAACATGATGAAACCCCAACTCTACTAAAAGCACACACAAACAATTAGCTGGGTGTGGTGTCGGGCACTTGTAATTCCAGCTACTTGGGAGGCTGAGGCAGGAGAATCGCTTAAACCTGGGAGGCAGAGGTTGCAGTGAGCCAAGACCAGGCCATGCACTCCAGCCTGGGCAACAAGAACAAAACTCCATCTCAAAAAAGAAAAAAAAAGGTCCTGGAACTCAAATAGATACGTGTGCACCATGTTCACAGCAGCATTATTCACAATAGCCAAAAGGTGGAAACAATCCACGTCAACAGATGAATGTGTGTATAATACACACATAATGTTGTATATACATACAAAGGAAGTAATGAAATTCTGACACATGCTACACATGGATAGCCTTGAAGACATCATGCTTAGTGAAATAAGCCATTCACAAAATAACCAATACTGTATGAATCACTCTATGAGGTCCCTACAGAGGTCAAATTCATACAGATAGAAAGTAGCAGGGGGGTGTCTGGGGGCGCAATGAAATGGGGAATTAGCACTTAATGGGCACAGAGTTTCGGTTTGGAAAGATGAAAAGGTTCTAGAGATAAATGGCGGTGAAGGTTGACTAGCAATGTGAATATACTTCATGCCTCTGAACTGTTCACTTTACAGCACTTGAAATGGTAAATTTTATGTTATGTGTAACTTACCACATTTTTCTTAATTGCAGGACCTAGATTATCAGTCCTCGGAGTGCTGAATTCCCCTCTCCACCTGCTCTGTGTTTCTGTCCCTGGCCGCCGTGAACTGATGATCACTCTCCATCACCACCACCAACTGCCCACATTAAAGCCCTTTAGCCAAAGACATCTGTTCACACCTCTCCTGGCTTAGTTTTCACCTGGCTTCACTTCCTAGAGTCTCAGACTGATAAACTGGCAACAAACCCATTTCCAGCAGAGCACCGAAGCATACCCATGTGTCCTATCCCCACAAGCATCCCAAGCCCAAGACTGCCTGTGCCACAGGCCCATCTCCAGCTTCCGGTCACCCCCCTTATAAAGTTGGGAGGTGTTAGCAGGAAGGAACAAGGAGCTAGATCCCCATCCAGTTGAGCTGCATTCCCTAGGCATTGGCTTCTTATGGCTGCTATAACAAATTACGTACCACAGATTCCAGGGCTTAGTATAACATGAATATATTCTCTTACAGTACAAAATCAATTTCACTGGAGTAAAATTAAGGTGTTGGCAGGTCCATGTTCTTTCTGGAGGCTCTAGGGAATCTCTTTCCTTTGCCATCAGTCTCCCTAGAGGACACCTGTATTCCTTAACTTGTGGCCCTGTTCTCTGTCTTCAAAGCACATCACTTCCACCTCTATTTTCATCATCACATGGCCTTCTCTCTCCCACTCTGATGCCTCCTGCATCCATCTGCCTTCCAAGGACCCTTGTGATTACATCAAGCCCACCAAAGTAATCCAGGATAATCTCCCCATACCAACACTCTTAGCTCAATCACATCTGCAAAGTCCCTTTGCCATGAAAGGGGACACAGTCACCGGTTCCAAGGATTTCACAGGTTCTGTGGATGTATTGGGGAAGGAGGGGATTTATTCAGCCTGCTACACCTTAATTGTCAGGCTAGAGCCTCACATGCAAAATATGAGTTCTGAAAGGCTGGTATAAGGTGACAAAATACTTCTTTCTGTTAGTTGCAGGAGAAATGAAAGGTGAGTACCAATCCACGTCTGAGAGAGAGACAAAAATTCAAGTTGAAAAATGGTCCAGATACATCACCAAAGCAAGGAGGGCATTAGGTGGATATCTGAACCTGAGTGCAGAGACAAGAGATCTCTGTTTCTGAAAACATGGCAAACAAAATGGGGAATTAGCACTAAGTATCCTTTCACTATCAAGCATTAGAAATGCTGAATAAAATATAACAAATACCTTTTCAATTCATAGCCAAGTTCCTAAACAAGGAAGGGATAGCCCCAGGGCCAAAACCAATAAGGCAACAGAAAGTCAGCCTGGTAAATCTGACCTGATGCCAGGGTTGCTCTGTGGAAATTGGAGAGGTGGCAAGTTTTTGCAACCAGGAAATTTATGTTTTAATCACCACACATGAACAGTAGAGAAGGTGTTGGGTCTGTCCCAGGTGAGGAATTGGAACTAAGGCCCCTGGGGTAGTATAGGAGAAAGAAATGCCATCAGCCCATGGAGATGATAAGGAAATCTCTTGCTTTCGCCTGAACTTTAAAATTTTTAAATTATGGTCTTGTCCTCATGATAACTTGAGGTTCTAATTTTGCACTATTTGTGTGGCCCCAGAAACTCAAAACCAAGAAATCAATTAATGTCAAAAGTGGTATTTTCTTTCTGTAAAAGTATTCTTGTTGCTCTACTATTCTTCCTCCTTAGATCAATATCATCTTTTGCTTTGGGGAGAAGAAGTGAATGTAGCATAAAATAATAAAATGTAAAAGTATTACAATACATAAATGTCCTAAGACTCAGTAGACCAATTGTCTGTGAATAAAGCACTTTTAATTGGAAAGAAACAGATTTCTTCAAGAAAAATAATTTTGCTTTGAATTCCAAAAGAACTTTCCTTGGACACATGTGTACAAACATTAGCCGCAGAGCTTAAGGAATAGATTAAAAACCCTACTGGTTGGGAGGAAGGCACTTGGACAGAAAGTAGAATCAGGGAATAAGGGAAATAAAATCAAAGGTCCACAAAGGGAATTAAAACCTTGGGAGATCAGTGGCATGGGTGGTAGACACACTCACCATGACCACCATCCCACAGATAGATCTGAGGCAGTGTTTGCAATAAGAACTATTGATATTTAAGTATTCTAGCATACCATTCTTTGTGTAAAGGATGAAATATCCAGGAATAGTTTTGTTTTGAGGTATAGTTATCCTATTTCAGACATGAGTCACCAGTTTCATTCCAATTTCTTAGTTCTCTTTTATGTCTGCCCTTTACTTGCCTTTCTACCTCAACCCTTGCAGCCTAGTTACAAGAACTCCCACCACTCTTCTTCATCGCAGAGCTCAGGCACAGCTACTATCTCCTTTCATTTTCATTGGCAACCTCTTAAAAAAAGGTTGCAGTCTCCTAAAACATAAAATAATTAGAAAAATTTAACAGATACTAATTCCACGACAAAAACTACAGAATACGGCTAAGATACGTTAAAGAATATCTAAATAGATTGAGAGGTATACCATGTTCATGAATCAAAATATTCAATATTGTTAAGATGTTCATTCACCTCAAATTTATTTACAGATTCAACACAACCCCAGTGAAAATCCAAAAAGCCTTTTTTGGAAGTTAAAGATTGATACACGTATTATAAATTTTACATGGAAATCCAAATGACTTAGAACAGGTAAGAAATTTAAAAAGAAAAAAAAAAGAAATTGAATTAGTTTGAGACCTTCCAAAATCAGATGTCAACAGATTTGATGCACAAGAGATGTACTGGAAGAACTGCCTGTGAAAGATAAAAGGAGACCGGGTGCAGTGGCTCACGCCTGTAATCCCAGCACTTTGGAAGGCCAAGGTGGGTGGATCACCTGAAGTCAAGAGTTTAAGACCAACCTGGCCCATATGGTGAAACCTTATCGCTACTAAAAATACAAGCAGTTAGCTGGGCATGGTGGCAGATGACTATAATCCCAGCTACTTGGGAGGCTGAGGGAGGAGAATCGCTTAAACCCAGGAGACAGATATTCCAGTGAGCCGAGATTGCACCATTGCACTCCAGCCTGGGCAACAAGAGTGAAAGTCCATCTCAAAAAAGCAAACAAACACAAAAAGATAAAAGGAGAGGTAGCAGGAGCAGCCAGGGAGAAGACTTAAACCATGATACAGGTCTGACACCCATGAAAGGAGAACGTGAAGGAAGGACTGACTAGGAAGAGCCTTATACAAAAGTAATGTTCTGCTAGGGTATTGTTCTGAAGTCAGATTGCCCTTTAGAGGAATCCTGCCTTAAAATAGCCCCACTATGATCAGTCATTGGCTGGGAGTAGACTGGAAAAGAGTGACCAGGTGTGAATGCCCTGGGGGATGTATGGTTAGCTTCTGGATGCTGTCAATCAGCCATGCTCTCCATGACAGATTCCCTTAAAGGAGAGAGCCTGGGTAGGGCAACTCCATGGCTGCCAAAACAATTTTTATAAAGAAGAACAAAGTTGAAGGACTTAGGCTACCTAGTTTCATGACTTACTATAAAGCCACACTAATAAAGAGAGTGTGGTATTCACATAAAAGCAGAAAAATAAATGAAATAGGACAGAGCCCACTTATAGGGTTAAATGATTTTTGACAAGGGCCCCAAGGTAATTCAATCAAGAAAGGATAGTCTTTTCAGCAAACACTACTGGAACAAGTAAATATGTATCCGTATGAGAAAAAGCTGTACACCTTCCTTCTTGCACTACCCCTAAAGTTGGGGTACACCTCAAAAGTTACAAAAATTAATTTATAGATCTAAAACTAAAAGCTAAGGCTTTGAACAATCTAGAAGAAAAAAATAGAGAAAATATTGTGACTTTGGTGCAGGCGAGGATTCTTTAGGCAAGTAATAGAAAGCACTAACTATAAAACAAAACATTTGATAACTGTGCTTTATTGAAATGTAAAACTTCCACTTTTTGAAAAATACCACTAAAAAAATGAAAAGTCAAACCACTGGGTGAAAATAGTCATAATACATACATCTGACAGATATTTTGCATTGAAAAAATGCAAACTCTTATTATTAATAAATAATAAGAAAAGGCAAATAGAAAATGGGCAAAGGATTTAAACAGACATGTCACCAATGACTATAGAGAAATTGTCAATAAGCACATGAAAATATGTTCAGTATCAGCCGGGTACGGTGGCTCACGCCTGTAATCCCAACACTTTGGGAGGCCGAGGCAGGTGGATCACCTGAGGTCAAGAGATCAAGACCACCTGGCCAATGTGGTGAAACCGAATCTCTACTAAAAATACAAAAATTAGCCAGGCATGGTGGCATGTGCCTGTAGTCTCAGCTACTTGGGAGGCTGAGGCAGGAGAATTGCTTGAATCCAGGAGGCAGAGGTTTCAGTGAGCCAATATTGCACCACTGCACTCCACCCTGGCAGCAAAGCAAGATTCTGTCTCAAAAAAAAAAAAAAAAAAAAAAAAAGAGGAAGAAAATATGTTCAATATCACTAGTCATCAGAAAAAATGTCCCAGCAACTTGGGAGGCTGAGGCAGAAGAATCGCTTCAACCCGGGAGGCAGAGGTTACAGTGAGCCAAGATTGCACCACTGCACTCCACCCTGGTAGCAAAGCAAGATTCTGTCACAAAAAGAAAGAAAGAAAGAAAGAAAGAAAGAAAGAAAGAAAGAAAGAAAGAAAGAAAGAAAGAAAGAAAGAAAATATGTTCAGTATCACTAGTCATCAGAAAAATGTAAATTAAATCCACAGTGAAGTGTTACTACTAGAATGACTAAAATTTAAAAGACTGGTTGATAATAGCAAGTGCTGGCATGGCTGTAGAGCAGCTGAAACTTACACACTGCTGGTGGAAGTGTAAAATGTCATGGTCACTTTGAAAAACAGTTTGTTATGAGGTTAAACATATTTATTATTCTTACCATATACGATCAAACTCCTAGGTATTTACTTAAGATAAAGGAAAACATATGTCCACAAAATGACTTGTACATAAACATTCATAGCAGCTTTATTTATAATAACCAAAAACTGGAAGCAACTGTCCCTCAAAAGATGAATGGATAAACAAATAATGGTCTATTCATGCGATAGAATATAGTACAAAGAAGCAAATATGCTCAACCACACGTACAGATCTCAAAAACCTTATACTGAATAAACAATCCAGACTCCAAAGAATATACACTGTACGGTTTTGTTCGTGAATTTCCACAACAGGAAAAACCAATACAGAGATCAGTGGTTTAGCTGGGTTGGAGGAAGGAATGATTAGCTGCGTAGAGGACAAGGGACAGTTCTGGGTGATGAAATTGATTGATTGATTAAAACAGTGATTTCTAGATTGGATACATTTGTTAAAATTCATCAAACTAGACATTTCGTGTGTATTTTTATTATATAGAAATTATTTCTCAATAAAGTTATCTTTTTATTTTTAACAAAAGAGTGAAGGCCAGACATGGTGTCTCGTGCCCGTAGTCCCAGCTACTAGGCTGATGTGGAAAGATCACTTGAGCTCGGGAGGTCGAGGCTGCGGTGAGCCATGATCACACTACTGCCCTCAGCCTGGGTAACAGAGTGAGACCACGTCTCAAAAAAAGTGGGCATTGGGGGAGTAAGAAAGGAGCCTGCTCGGCTAGAAAAGGGTGGAGCTCTCCATCCAAGTGCACAGGGGGTTCAAAGTGCTGGAATCAGAGTCTGCAGCAAAGGGAAGGAGCTGCCAAAGAGTGTCCTGCAGGAGTTCCAGCTGGGAGAGGCAGCAGCTGTCTACTGGCTTATGCGGAAGGAGCCACAGAGCTTGTAGCTTCTCATTTGTATTACAGTAGCATCCATGTCTAACAATTGTATTTTCTGATATTACATCTGATTTGATATTTTGTACTCTGATTGTAATTTTTTTTTTGGAAATTTACTAAATATCAGTTTTACCGACTTCCTAAAAATGAACACATCCATTCAACAAATACTGGTTGAGTATCTATTATATGTCAGTCTTCATTGTAAGGACCAGGAATACAGCAACAGCAACGGGGAAAGAAAGAAAGTAGTTAATTATTAAAATGCTCTCTCGAATGCATTAGATGATACTAAATACTAAGGAGAAAAATAAATTAGGGAAGAGTAATAAGGAACTAGGGAGGAGGAGGCAGGGGAGGGGGGGAAGTCTCAAATTCATACAGGGTGCTGAGAAGTGACACATGGCAAAAGACCTGCAGGAGATGAGAAGCTGATCCAAGCAGATATTAGAGGGAAGAGCATTCTATGCCAAGGGAACAACAAGGGCAAAGTCTCTGAGGTGAGGGTACTCCTGGAGAGTTCAAGGACAGCAAAGTGGTCTGTGCAGGTATAGGCCAGTAAACAAGGCAGACCAGGTCAGATACAAAGAGGAGGGCTAGAAGGTCATGATGAAGATTTGACATTTACTCTGAGCTGAGCTACAGAGCTATTAAAGGTTTTGGAGCAGAGGACGGACATGTTTGAACCAGCCCGTTAACAAGAGCACAGGCTAATGTATTAGGATTGGACTGGAGAAGGCAGGTGGAAGCAGGAAGCCCTCTCGGAAAACTACGCAATCATCTAGGAGAAGTTGGTTCCTTGGGCCAGGACGGTAGCAGTGGAAGTGAGAAGTAGTTGGATTCTTATTATACATGAGGATAGAACCAATGATATTTGCTGGTGGCTTACATACTAGGTAGGAGAGAAAAATGTGACCTCAAGAATGACTCAGCTGGGCGCAATGGTTCACACCTATAATCTCAGCACTTTGGGAGGCCAAGGCAGGTAGATCACCTGAAGTCAGGAGTTTGAGATTAGCCTGGTCAACATGGTGAAACCCCAATTCTACTAAAAATACAAAAATTAGCCAGGCATGGTGGTGCATGCCTGTAATCCCATCTACTAAGGAGGCTGAAGCAGAGGAATGACTTGAACTAAGGAGGCAGAGGTTGCAGTGAGCCGAGATCACACCACTCCACTCCAGCCTAGGTGATAGAGCAAGACTCTGTCTCAAAAAAAAAAGAATTACTCCAAGATTTATTTATTTCAGTAACTAGAAGAATGGAGTAGCAGTAACTAGATGGATGGAGTTCAGTAATTAGAAGGATGGAGATGGAGATGAGGAAGACTATAAAAAGAGCAGATACAGAGGAAAGATGAGGACCCCAGTTTTGAACAGGTTATATTTGAGACAACTCTTTGACTTCCAAATGGAGACAGTGAGTAGGCACGGGACACTGTTATCATAGGAGAGGAAAGCTCCGTGCATGTTATTGCCCCTTAAGACCTTCCACTGGGACAATATCACCAACAGTGATCTCGGTGATCCTGACCCTGAGTGGGCCTAAGCTAATGTGTATATTTGTGACTTAGTTTTTAGCAAAAAAGTTTAAGAGGTAAAAAAATTGACCAGTGCTGTGTCTCACGCCTGTAATTCCAGCACTTTGGGAGGCCGAGGCAGGCAGATCACTTGAAGTCAGGAATTCGAGACCAACCTGGCCAACACGGTGAAACCCCGTCTCTACTAAAAATACAAAACTTAGCCAGTTGTGGTGGCATACACCTGTAATCCCAGCTACTCCTGAGGCTGAGACAAGAAATCGCTTGAAACCAGAAGGCAGAGGTTGCAATGAGCCGAGATCACGCCACTGCACTCCAGCCTGACAAAAGAGCAAACCTCTGTCTCAAAAAAAAAAAAAATTAAAAAATTAAAAATTTTTAAAATAGAAAAACTCTTCTAGAATAAAGATATAAAGAAAAAATATGCTTGGACAGCTGTGCAATCTGCTTAAAGCTAAGCGTTATTACGCACGAGTCTAAAAGTTTATAAATTTTAAAAATTACAGTATGCTAAGGTTAATTTATGATTGAAGAAAGAAAATTCTTCATTAACTTTAGTGTAGCCTAAGTGTACCATGTTCCTAAAGCCCACAGCAGTGTACAGTCATGTCCTGAGCCTTCACGTTCATTCATCTCTCATTCACCGACACAGCCAGCGCAGCCTCCCAGTTCTGCAAGCTCCATTCATGGTAATTGTTCTGAATATGTGGACCATTTTTCATCTTTTTTACTACAGCATTTTTACTGTACCTTTTCTGTGCTTAGATGTGCTCAGGTACACAAACACTTACTATTGTGTTACCGTTGCCTGTGGTTCTCAGTACAGTAACATGCTGTACAGGTCAGTAGCCTACGGAGCAACAGACTATACCACCTAGCCTAGGTGTATAGCAGGCTATTCCACCTAGGTTTCTGTAAGTCACTCTGTGATGTTCTCATAACAATGAAATCGCCTAACGACACATTTCCCATAATGTATCCCTATGGTTAAGGAACTCATAACTGTGTGTATATATATATATATTCCATTGCTTCTGTTTCTGCTGAGGACCCTGACTGTGCATCAAGCAAGTGCAATGAAGTGAGAGAGAAGGGACAGAGGTGTTTACGACCAACAGCGGATAAGGAGGAGCGTGAAGACCCAAGAGCGATAGGGTAAATTACCAGAGGTAAGCTCAGTGGATTGTGATCCCCGTGGGCTTGAAGGATTGCTGGAGAGGGGCATCATAGGGTATTACAAAGTCAACTCTAAACACCGTCCAATTAACCTTACACAAGATAAATACTGAAACAGCCGTTTCCGTTTTTCTCCAGACTCGCAAAGGTAAGATTACTGCTACAAAGGCCAGGCACACAGCGCGGCTCCTTCCCTCTTGGAACTCAGGCAGAAGGCTGCCTCAGAAGGTTGGGGTGGGAGGCAGGAGGGGAATGGGTTGCCTTCAGTGAGAGTGACAGTGCAGATGCGGAGTAACAGGGGCCCGGGAGAGCCACTCACACCCCACCAACATCGTGGAGATCCAGGGACTTTCCCGTAGCCCTGCAAGGGCCAAGCAGTAACTGAGAATTCCATCAGGGTGCCTGCCGGGGGTCACCTGGACTGGAGCAGGGGGATGCATAGGCCAGGGCTAACAGCCCAGGGACGGGAGCCAGAAGGACGTTGTAGCTGGGTGTCCAGGAAGCAGAGCAGGGACGCAAGCTCGCTGGGAGTGTCCAGTGTGCAAAGAAAGTAGAACAAGTTTCCACCCAAAGAGACCAAGCATGAGGGTACACAGGTCCTCCCAGGCCTCAGAATACCCAGCTTCCTGAGGACGATGCCTCAACGTTCCAGAAGCTTCTCCTTGCCCCAGGACTTCTCTGGGTGGAGAAGGATTCTCAGGGACTTCTGATGAGAGGAGAAATCACCAAGGTGGGAAACTGTCATAAGGACTTCAAACTTCGAGATGAGTGAGAAATTTACTCAAAAGAGGCTTCCGTCTTTAAACGGAAAATACAGAATTACCTTGAGTGGCAAGATTGCTTTTCCGAGCCAAAGTGGAGAGTGATTGTTATGGAGATTTTTTTCCACTGAGAGGAAAAGGCTCACATAGCAAATTCCAGAAATCTGGTTACCCTTCTGCATAACTGAATGGTGACTCTAAATTCTCATTGCTCTACATGCAAATGAAGCCATGCTATATAAAACAGCCCTTCATGTTGACAGAATTATAAAAAAGTATTGGACTAGAAAGAGGCCTCAGGTCATCTAATTTAGTGGTTCTCAACCAAGAGCGATTTTGCCAACCAAAGACCCCACCTGGAGACATGTTCCACTGTCACAACTTGGGAGGTGCTGCTGGTATCTAGTGATTGGAGGCCAGGGATGCAGCTAAACATCCCCAGATTCATAGCATGGCCCCCTGAATGTGGCCCTCCAAAGTTAATAGTGCCAAGATTGAGAGATCGTAGTCAAATCCCAAATTCTACCTAGGCATGCAATTCTTGAGAGAACTCCCTCCCGGCTCAGCCAGCCTTGGCTTCAGAACTTCCAAGGTAATATGGAATACTATGCAGCCATAAAAAGAATGAAACCATGTCCTTTGCAGAAACATGTATGCAGCTGGAGGCCATTACACTAAGTCAATTAATACAGAAACAGAAAAGAAGATTCCACATGTTCTCACTTATAAGTGGGAACTAAACAGTGGGTACATATGGACATAAAGATGAAAACAACAGACACAGGACTACAAAAGTGGGGAGGAAAGTAGGCTGAAAATTACCGATTGGGTGCTATGTTCACTATTTGGCTGATGGGATCAATAGAAGCCCAAACTCCAGCATTGCACAATATACCCCATGTAACAAACCTGCACACGTACCCCTGAATCTAAAATAATTAAAGGAAAAAACTAATTTCCAAGTTAATTTGCCCACTAAGTCATGGAGACAAGATTTTTTTCCCCAGCTCTGCCTGAGCCCAGAGTTTGTGCTGCTTTTTTTTTTTTTTTTTTTTTTTTTTTTTTTTTTTTTTTTTTTGAGATAGAGTCTCACTCTTGTCCAAGCTGGAGTACAGTGGCACGATCTTGGCTCACTGCAGCCTCCGCCTCCCGGGTTCAAGCCATTCTCCTGGCTCAACCTCCTGAGCAGCTGGAATTGCAGGCACATGCTACCATGCCCAGCTAATTTTCTTATTTTTAGTAGAGATGGGGTTTCACCAGATTGGTCAGGCTGATCTTGAACTGCTGACCTCATGATCCTCCTGCCTTTCCCTCCAAAGTGCTGGGATTACAGGCATGAGCCACCACGCCCGGCGGAGTCTGTGCTTCTTAAACCACTCTGTTACATGCCAAGGTCAGTCAAAACAGGGACATTGCACTTGTGGTATTCTGACTGCCCAGGTGGTGGGATGTGAAGAGTTATCCTGAAAGATCCCCTTCCAAAACTCTCTCTCCCATGAACCTGTCCCAGTACCTGGACTCTGTCACTGTGAATCCACCCTGTGGATGATGGCTTCCCCGCTTCAGGAGCATCCTATGAAAATGCAGGTACTTCATACAAATGTGAAAAAATTACAGTACAGTCTGAGAATGATACTGCCTGTTGACCTTGACCAAGGTACTTGACCTCCTTGGGCCTCATTGTTTTCGCCTATAAAATAGAAATAATAATTACACCTACCTCACAAGTAGGTATAATTATTATAGGTGAATAATCTAATGAATAATTATATGTAAAACACCTAGAATACTGCCTGACACGCAGTAGGGACAATTTGTAGTTGTGGTTAACTGTATTTTCTTTTTTTTTTTTTCTTAGACAGACTTCTCACTGTGTCACCCAGGCTGAAGTGCAGTGGTATGGTCTTGGCTCACTGCAACCTCTGCCTCCCTGGTTGAAGTGATTCCCCTGCCTCAGCCTCCTAAGTAGCTGGGACTACAGGCACCACCAGCACACCCGGCTAAGTTTTTGTATTTTTAGTAGAGACGGGGTTTCACCATGTTAGCCAGGATGTTCTCGTTCTCTTGATCTCATGATCCGCCCACCTCAGCCTCTCAAAGTGCTAGGATTACAGGCGTGAGCCACCATGCCTGGCCGGTAGTTAACACAGTGTTTTCAAGCAATCATAGGGGACATCTGTATGGGCCCTTTAAAAAGCCTGGCCGAAACCCAAGCTTTAGAAACAATTAGCAACTACAAAAGTGCAGCTTCGGCAGTTTCTTTTCAAATTAGACAAACTATTCAAAACTGAACAAGCATTAATAAGAAGATGAAGAGTGGAAAGCAGTGAGTGACAGACTATTAACTTGGTTGCCAAGGAAACTCCAAGTTAGAGAGAAAGATTGTCATAGAGATTGATGCGGCTTCAGAAAGTAGCCCTTGGAACTTCTGCCCTTCTTTGCCCTTAGCCACGAGAGGAAAGCAAGCAAAGAGGTGAACAGGGAGTTTGAGAGCAAACCCACGGGTTTGGGAGAAAGCCTCATGTTTCAGCAGAAAGCCTGCTTCTCTCTGACAGTGCTTGGCAAGTCTGATGAGGACAGCCAACAGGATAAGTTAGACATTGCCCTGATCAGCAGCAAACATACCCTTAGGTCCAGAAGAGGGAGAAAGTGGCAGAGTTTGTCTGTAGGCCTTTGAACCCCTAAGTATACCGTTGGAAAAAGATAAATATTTTTCCTAAGAAGAAGAAAGAAAAAGAGGATAGGACGAGCTGTAAGAAAGGATTGTGTGAGTAGTATCTAGATGCTGATGTTTCTGGAAAATTACTTCCCTATCATCTTACAGATGTGTTCTGGATTTTTTTTTGTCATGGTAAAATACACATGACATAAAATGTACCATTTTAAAGCATACAATGGCATTGCATTCAAAACGTTACGCAACCGTCACCACTCTCTAATTCCAGAAGGTGTTCACCACCCCGAAAGCAGCCCCATTCGTAGCCACTCTCCACCCCCCAGTTCCCTAGCTACCATTAATCTTTTTTCTGTCTCTACGGATTTACCTGTTCCATATATTTCACATAAATGGGATCATATAATACATGGCCTGGGTCTGACTTCTTTCACTTAACCTACATTATAACTTTAGCCTTTTCATGGCCAGATAACATTCCATTGTATGGATATATCACATTTTCTTTTTCCATTCTTCTGTTGATGGACATTTGGGTTATTTCCACCTTTAGCAGGTAAATAGTCCTGCCGTGAATATGATGTGCAAGTTTTTGTTTGAACACCTTGCTTTCATTCTTTTGTGTATATACCTGGACTGGAATTGCTGAAGTATATGGTGACTCCATTTAACTTACTGAGGAACCACAATCTGTTTTCCACAGCAGCTGCAACATTCGAATTATTACGGATTTTTGCCAATTGATTTAGGAAGAAATGGTAATACCTAGACCTATAGAGAACATTGCTGTCGGCCCCTTTGCAAAGCAATCTGGCAGTGTGAGGAAAAGTGTAGCTTCAAAGAAAAAGGATGGAACGCAAATCAGATATACCTGGGTCCCATGGTACTAGTTGGCAAAACAATCAACCTTCTCTAACCTCAGTTTCTTCTTCTGTAAATGGGGTTCTTCTTCTGCTTCATAGGGTATGGTAAACATTAAAGAGCTTTGTCAAAATACCTGGCACCTGATAGACACCTTGTGAGTTCTAGCCATTGTTATTATAATGTATACAGTTTCAGAATGTATAGACATAAAAGTCATGTTATTTAACTGGAAAATTCTGCCCTTGAAAACCTGTCTGAAGAAAATCGAGTCTACCCTTTCTACTAAGGAAAAACACCTTCAAAATACATGTCATATTATAGATATGTCAAAAGTACCATTCTTAAGCAAGAAGGAAATGAAGAAAACCAATTCTTCAGCACCAGCTGTGCCCTGGGTTCTGGGTTAACTTCTTGACACATTCATTCATTGAATATCCGTTTACTGAGCCTGTATTACTTACTACTTACTGAACTCAGCCCTGGTGATACAGTACAGAACAACAGAGACAGAGTTGTGAAAGAAAATAAATCTTGGGGCCCCCAAATCACTAAGCTAATGGGAAAAGTCAAGCTAAGAACTGCTTAGGGCCAACCCACCTCCCATTCTTTACCCCTCTGTTCACTGAGATAAATGCATATCTGATTGCCTCCTTTGGAGAGGCTAATCAGAAACCCCACAGAATGCAACGGTTTGTCTCTTATCTTCCTATGACCTGGACGCCCCCTCCCTGCTTCAGGTCTTCCCGCCTTTGCTTCAAGTTGTTCGCCTTTCAGACTGAACCAATGTTCACCTTGCATATGTTGATCGATGTCTCACACCTCCCAGGAATGTAGAAAACCAAACTGTGCTCTGATCACCTTGAGCACATGTCAGGACCTCCCGAGGCTGTGCCACAGGCGCATGTCCTCAAACTTGGCAAAATAAACCTTCTAAATTAACTGAGACCTGTCTCATATTTTCAGGGTTCACACAGTCCCTCCCCTCAGGAAGCTTATATTCTAGCAGGAAAGAAGGGTATAAAACAATTAATAGTAATAGCTAACATTTACTGAGCACATGTTTTGTGCCAAGCCTATTCTAAGTCAGGTGTTGGCAAACTATGAGCCATGAGCTAAATCTGGCCCACCACCTGTTTTTATAAATAAAATAGTATTGGAGTACCGCCATACCCACTCATTTATGTATTATTGTCCATGTTTGCTTTTGCACTATGGCAGCAGAGACCACAAGGCCCACAAAACCTAAAATATTTACCATTTGGTCCTTTACAGGAAAACTATACTAAACCTCCGTTCTAAGCACAACAGGAGTTGTCCTTAGACACAGGTACGGTACTCTTATGATGCTCATTTTTCACATGAAGAGACAGGCACAGACAAAGTCACTCGTTCAAAGTCACACGTGTAGAAAGTGAAACAAATCTATAGTTTAGTATGGCTATAAAACTCATGCTTTACAAACTATACTATTCTGCCTATCCAAACAAAGATGGGGTCATTTCATTACAACTGTAAAAAATGTTGTGCAGAAGAGGAGCATGTGGTACCTCACTGAGTTGTACAGCTGAGGCTCAGATTTAGGATTTAAAGGGTCAGGAAGAATTGGGGGTGGAAATGGGACACATTTCAGGTGTAGGGAACAGTGAATGAAGGACTTGAGACAGGAAAGGGCTAGCCCATTCCAGGAACAGTGTAGCCCATGGGAAAGGCAGGAAGTAGATGATGCAAGGTCAGGTGGGCCAGGTTGAAGATTTTGAATCTCACTCTAAGACCAGTAATGAGCCATTGAAGAGTCTTATTCAAAAACATGCTAATACTATATTTGTCTTTTTTCAAAGGTGGCTCTGGACAGTGTGGAGACAAGCTTGGGATATGAGAACTAAGAGCAAGACAGACTCACTAGAAACAATTGCCAAAGTCCAGATGAGAGACAGTGGTGGTTACACCAGGGCTAGGACAAGAGAGGGAAGTGACAGATTCAGAAGGGGAAAGGGGCAGAATCAGTAAGACTTGGCACCTGACTGGCTATGGTGGTGAGAGGGAAAGGGGTCAGGGTTAGGCACCCAAGTTTCTGGCTTGACTAGGTAGTATGTATTGCTTCTGGCGGATTGGTCTGGGTTTTGAACTGCAACAATGCAATCTGTTGTAGCTACCTTGAAAAAAAAAATGATTATAAAGGGGTATCAGATGCCTAGGAGAATCTTTGTTAGAAAAAGTAGATCAAGTTCTAGGCTGAGTTTCCAAGAACAACTCCCTGGTGAAAACAGCAAGGAGACTCCAGAACAGGGCTGCATCTGCTCACGCCTGTGTCAGCAAAATGGAGATGTCCCTCCTGCTACTTTTGAGCTCCACTGGGAAGCAAAGGCCCTGGTGCATCTGATTGGTTGGATTGGTGGGTTCTAGGTCGCATGACTGCATCCTACCAGCAAGGGAGGCTAGGAAATGTAGTTTATTTTTATTTCGTGTTTTGGTTTGCATGTTGGAAAAATCAAATGTGGAGGAGACATTCTGTTTTTTGTGTTTTTTTTGAGACAGAGTTTCGCTCTTGTTACTCAGGCTGGAGTGCAATGGCGCGATCTCGGCTCACCGCAACCTCCGCCTCCTGGGTTCAGGCAATTCTCCTGCCTCAGCCTCCTGAGTAGCTGGGATTACAGGCACGAGCCACCATGCCCAGCTAATTTTTTGTGTTTTTAGTAGAGACGGGGTTTCACCATGTTGACCAGGATGGTCTCGATCTCTTGACCTTGTGATCCACCCGCCTCAGCCTCCCAAAGTGCTGGGATTACAGGCTTGAGCCACCGCGCCAGGCCGAGACATTCTAAAGATTCTAAGCTGCTTCTGGCCTGGGCGTAGTGCCTCACGCATGTAATCCCAGCACTTCTGGAGGCCAAGGAGGGCTGATCACTTGAGGCCAGGAGTTGGAGACCAGCCTGGCCAACATGGCAAAATCCTGCCTCTACTAAAAATGCAAAAATTAGCTGAGCATGGCAGCACACAGCCAGGAGCAGTGCTCGAACCTTGGAGTCTGAGGTTGCAGTGAGCCAAGATAGCGCCACTGCACTCTAGCCTGGGCAACAGGGAAAGACTCTGTCTCAAAAAAAGATTCTGGGGTGCTTCAAAGGGCACACACTTGCTATACCAGATAGCAGGAATTAAGGGTAGGGTTAGGTGTTAGAGTTAGATCACTTAGAATGAAAACACCAGAAGCATAGTTGTTTTGAAAAGGGAAATAGGGGTTTATTTCTGGACTCATTGAATGAGCAGTGCCCATGATATCCAGGAGGCAGCTGGAGAGATCTCATTTAATCCTCAAAGCAAACTATGAAATCTGCATTAAAATCCACTTGCTCTAATGTCACATAATAAGAATGTGGAAAAAACAGGACGTGAATCCAGGATATTTGGGCTCCAATAGTCGCAGTTATTTCCTATCTCATAAACACTGTCTTCCAACTTCATTATCATCCTTTTAACCTCTGCCTATCTCTGGTTAATATAATTAATACTTTTAATTCTATTTTTATTACTCCCAACTTGGCAAACACCATGGAAATCTCACCATTTGTCCCTGTCAAACACGAAGTCACCACAGCTCTCCAAAAGTCATGCTGAGATCACAGGTTTTGCTCCATCCTTTCTGTGTAACTGAACTTGGGCAATGTGCCCCATGAAAAGATGCATTCTGAATTGTGGTTTTCAAAAAAATAGCTATAGTGGGCAATGTTTCTCTTGGCACTACCCTTTAAATCACCACCAAAATTTACTCAGCCTTCCAGAGGAATTGGCCTAACAGCCTCATTCATGTTCAAGGAAGAGTCTATCATATTCCAACAGGCTTTTGTATAGAAATCTCATGTTGATTCTACAGTTTATATAAAAATGCAAAGGACTTGTAATTTAAACCAAAACAATTTTGGGGAAAAAATTTGGAGGACTTATATTACCTAGATTGCCAGACTTACTATAAAGCCATAGTAATCTACACAGTGTAGTGTTGGCAAAGGATAATCATAAGATGAATGGAAAGGAAGAGATCCAGAAATAGATGCACACATATATGATTAATATTCAACAAAAGTGCCAACATGATTCAGTCTTTTCATCAAATGCACCTTAACCAAGAGTTTTGCTCTTGTTGCCCAGGCTGGAGTGCAATGGCATTATCTCAACTCACCACAACCTCTGCCTCGCAGGTTCAAGCAATTCTCCTGCCTCAGTCTCCCTAGTAGCTGGGATTACAGGCATGTGCCACCATGCCCCACTAATTTTGTATTTTTAGTAGAGATGGAGTTTCTCCAAGTTGATCACGCTGGTCTCGATCACGCTCAGGTAATCCACCCACCTCTGCCTCCCACGCCCAGCCCAGAAGATTGTTTCTCATAGTTTTTCATCTTAAACTCTAGGAAAACAAAATACAAGAACCATATGTCTCTATAGTACCAATAGTCGTCAAAATTTATGTTGGGTGTTTTCCCCCCTTATTTTTTTCAAGGTTTGTGCTCTGCCCTTTAACAAATGTTTGCAACATGTTTTCTCTAGCTAAAATTTTTTCATGTTTGGAACATTTCCTACAACCTATAGTTTTGTCTTATCTTGGGATCTAGAGCTGAAAGGGACTCAGACACCTGCGACTTTGCCTTCCTTTCTTGCAGCAAGTAATTCTTTGCCTGGATGAACTGAAATCATGCTGCTTTTAAAGCCCCAGAAGGCACTAGCACACTAGGCTCAGAAATGCTTTCTTAGAGCCAGGAAGCTCTTCTCAGGTCTGACGTAAATCTCATGTTTTGCAGTTTTAGCTTGCCTCCACATTTTTGCACTTCCATAGTTGATCCAAGTCTCCTTCTTGGATCAAATAGCAGGGACTCTGCCTAGGTGCCCCTTGACGCCTGATCAATGCCTTTGTTCAGGTGTCTTTCATCTCTTGAGATGCCCACTGGCTACCCAGGACTACCTGAAGACTCCCACAAAGACCTTGATATTCAGGGTCACGGCCTGAGCCTCTGCTGATGGGGGTCCTTTTATAACTGCAGTGACCACCCATCCTGTCTGCTGGTATAGTGCTGGTGGATGCCTGTTGTCCACACAATTATTATTATTATTATTATTATTATTATTATTATTACTTTTGAGACGGAGTTTCACTATTGCTACCCAGGCTGTAGTGCAATGGCATGATCTCAGCTCACTGCAACCTCTGCCTCCTGGGTTCAAGCGATTCTCCTGTCTCAGCCTCCTGAGTAGCTGGAATTACAGGCATCCGCCACCACACCTGGCTAATTTTTTTTTTTTTTACTAGAGACAGGATTTCTCTATGTTGACCAGGCTGGTCTCAAACTCCTGACCTCAGGTGATCCTCCCGCCTTGGCCTCCCAAAGTGCTGAGATTACAGGTGTGAGCCACTGCGCCCAGCTGTCCACACAATTATTAAGAGTGCCCCCTTTTTTTCATTCTCAACAGTGTCTTGGTTTGCTTAATAAATTATACAATCCCCTTGTTTGTAGGTTATGAAGAATCAGGGTGATTTCCCTGAAACTTCAAGCTTTAGGCGTCCCACATGAATGATCAGAGACTGGAGAGAATGATTCAGTGCAGGGTGCTCGAGAGCTGCACTGGGCAACATGGTCGTCAGTAACTCAGTAACCACATGCGGCTACAGAGCCCTTGATGTATAGCTAGTCCTAATTGAGATGAGCCGAATGTGTAAAATGCACTCCAGATTTCAAATACTTAGTACAAAAAATATATAAAATGGTTTGTTAATAATTTTTATATTGATTAGCTGGGCATGGCGGTGCACACCTGTTGTCCCAGCTGCTTGGGAGGCTGAGACAGGAGGATCGATTGAGCCCAGGAGGTCGGGGCTGTAGTGAGCTATGATCAAACCACTGCACTCCAGCCTAGGCAACAGAGCAAGACCCTTTCTCAAAATAATAATAATAATAATAATTTTTATATTGAAATGACATTTTTGGTGGGTCTTGATAAATACTATATATTTACTTTTTATTTTATTTTATTTTGACAAGAGTCTTGCTCTACCGTCCAGGCTGGAGTGCAGTGGCACAATCTCAGCTCACTGCAATCTCTGCCTCCTGGGTTCAAGCGATCCTCTGGTCTCTGCTTCCCAAGTTGCTGGAATTACAATTGCATGCCACCACACCTGGCTAATTTTTATATTTTTAGTAAAGACAGGGTTTTTCCACATTGGCCAGGCTAGTCTCAAACTCCTAACCTCAATGATCCACCACCTCAGCCTCCCAAAGTACTGGGATTACAGGCGTGAGCCACTGCTGGATATCCTTGTTAATTTTCTGTCTCGTTGATCTGTCTGATATTGACAGTGGAGTGTTAAAGTCTCCCACTATTATTGTGTGGGAGTCGAAGTCTCTTTGTAGGTTGTTAAGAACTTACTTTATGTATCTGGGTGCTCCCGTATTGGTTGCGTATATATTTAGGATCGTTAGCTCTTCTTGTTGCATTGATCCTTTTACCATTATGTAATACTCTTTTCTTTGTCTGTTTTGATCTTTGTTGGTTTAAAGTCTATTTTATCAGAGACTAGGATTGCATCTCTTTTTTTTTTCCTCTCCATTTGCTTGGTAAATCTTTCTCCATCCCTTCCATCTCTTTATTTTGAGCCTATGTGTATCCTTGCACATGAGATGGGTTTCCCGGATACAGCACAGAGACGGGTTTTAACTTTTTATCCAATTTGCCAGTCTGTGTCTTTTGATTGGGCATTTAGCCCATTTACATTTAAGGTTAATATTGTTATGTGTGAATTTGATCCTGCTATTTTGATGCTAGTTGGTTGTTTGCTTATTAGTTGACGTAGTTTCTTCATTGTGTCAATGCTCTTCATAATTTGATAGGTTTTTGGAGTAGCTGGTATTGGTTGTTCTGTTCTATGTTTAGTGCTTCTTTCAGGAGCTCTTGTAAGGCAAGCCTGGTGATGATTAAATCTCTCAGCAATTGCTTGTTCATAAAGGATTTTATTTATCCTTCACTTATGAAGCTTAGCTTGGCTGGATATGAGATTCTAGGTTGAAAGTTCTTTTCTTTAAGGATGTTGAATATTGGCCCCCACTCTCTTCTGTCTTGTAGGGTTTCTGCTCAGAGATCCTCTGTGAGTCTGATGGGCTTCCCTTTGTGAGTAAACTGAATTTTCTCTCTGGCTGCCCTTACCATTTTCTCCCTGCCTGCCCTTAGCATTTTCTCCTTCATTTCAACCCTGGTGAATCTGATGATTATGTGCCTTGGGGTTGCTCTTCTTGAAGAATATTTTTGTGATATTCTCTGTATTTCCTGGACTTGAATGTTGGCCTGCCTTGCTAGGTTGGGTAAATTCTCCTGGATAATGTCCTGAAGAATGTTTTCTGTCTTGGATTCATTCTCTCCATCACATTCAGGTACACCTATCAAACGTAGACTAGGTCTTTTCACATAATCCCATATTTCTTGGAGGCTTTGTTCATATCTTTTCACTCTTTTTTCTCTAATCTTGCCTTCTCATTTTATTTCATTGAGTTGATCTTCAATCTCTGATATCCTTTCTTCTGCTTGGTTGATTCGGCTGTTGAAACTTGTGTATGCTAAGCAAAGCTCTCCTGTTGTGTTTTTCAGTTCCATCAAGTCATTTATATTCTTCTCTAAGCTAATTCTTATTAGCATTTTGTCAAACCTCTTTTCAAGGTTTTTAGTTTCTTTGCATTGAATTAGAACATGTTCTTTTAGCTCAGAGAAGTTTGTTATTACTCACCTTCTGAAGCCTGTTTCTGTCAATTCATCAGACTCATTCTCCATCCAGCTTTGTTCCCTTGCTGGTGAGGAATTGTGATCCCTTGGAGAAGGAGGAGTGGTGTTCTGGCTTTAGGTGTTTTCATCCTTTTTGTGCTGGTTTCTTCCCATCTTTGTGGATTTATCTACCTGTGGCCTTTGTAGTTGGTGACTTTCAGGTGGGGTCTCTGAGTGGATGTCCTTTTTGTTGATGTTGTAGTTATTTCTTTCTGCTTTTTTAGTTTTCCTTCTAACAGTCAGGCCTCTCTGCTGTAGGACTGCTGGAGGTCCACTCCAGACTCTGATTGCCTGGGAATCACCTGCAGCAGCTGCAGAACAGTAAGGGTTGCTGCCAGTTTCTTCTTCTGCTATCTTTGTCCCAGAAGGATACCTGCCAGAGGTCAGCCTGAGTTCTCCTTTATGAGGTGTCTCTTTGGACATGTGGGGATCAGGGAGCTGCTTGAGGAGACAGTCTGTCGCTTATAGGAGCTCAAGTGCTGTGCTCAGAGCTCCGTTGTTCCATTCAGAGCTGCTGGGCAGGTACATTTAAGTCTGCTGCAGCAGAACCCATAACCACTTTTTTTCCCCAGGTGCTCTGTCCCAGGAAAGTGGGGTTTTATTTATAAGTTCTTGACGTGCTACTACCTTTTTTCAGAGATGCCTGGCCCAGTGAAGAGGTAGCCTGGTAACAGTCCGCCAGCAGAGGCATTGCTGAGCTGCTGTGAGCTCTGCCTTTGTTTACAGAGGTATAGTTAGAACTGCCTCAGTAATAGTGGTCTGCCTCAGTAATGGCAGTCTGCCTCAGCAATGGTGGACTGTCTTGGTAATGGCAAACTACCTCAGTAATGGTGGACTGCCTCAGTAATGGTAGATGATGCCCTTCTTCCCACAGAGCTGGGGCATCCCAGGTCCAGTTGCATTTGCTGTGAAACTCTCAATCCAGAGCATTTCAGATTGCTGGTCTTTGTGGGGGTGGGACCCACTGAGCCAGATCACCTGGCTCCCTGTTTTAGTCCCCTTTTTTTCAGTTGAATGGTGGCTCTGTCTCCCAGGCATTCCAGGTGCCTGTTGAAATGGCCGCCCTGATTTGTGTGAGTTTTTGTGCAGAGACCCACTGTGCTGGCTGAAACAGCTGTGCTGGAAACTCATGGCACTTTTCAGCCAGGGAATCTCCTGGTGGGCAATGAAAACTTGTTTGGAAATGCAGTGATCACTCATGCTCTGCGCTGTTCTCACTGGGAACTGCACTCCAGAGCTGTTCCTATTCAGCCATCTTGGATTCTCCACTCATTTCTTTTGTTAATGATGGAAATATATTGTCAGTTTTACAAAGAATTGTAACCTACAGCAATATTCAATCACTGAAAGGCACCAACAAACACTATTGGATGGTATTACATTCAGATCTACTAGCAAGGCATACAACACCACTCTCAGGTGTCAAAATTGCAGTGTAACTTGTTTCAAAGTTAATTTTTCTTGTAACCCACTCATAGCATTTATATAAAGTACACTATGCATATGAACTTATTAGTATTTATTTTAGTTGCAAGAATGACTCACCAATATCAGACAACAGGACCATGAACACACACACAACACCTACAAGCAACACTGACTGATTAAATTGTGACCACTTCTCTCCTAAAATATGTCAACTCTTTTAGCTCATTTTGTGCTGCTATACTATCAATGTAGTAACTGATAATGAATAGAAGTTGATTGGCTTATGGTTCTGAAGTCTGGGAAGTCCAAGATCAAGGTGCTGACATCTGATGAGGGCCTTCATGCTGCATCATCACACAGTGGAAGGCAGAGGGCAAAGAAAGAAAAAGAGAGAGTAAAAGGTTCTGAACTGCTCCTTTTATAAGAAATCCACTCCAAAAACAACAAATCCACTCCCACAATAATGGTATTAATCCATTCTTGAGGGTAGAGTCCTCATGATCAAAACACATCTAAAAGGTCCTTTTCCCCAATACCTTCAAATTGGAGATCAAGTTTCCAACACACCAACTTTGGAAGACACATTCAAACCATAGCATCAACCTTACCCTTCATGCCAGCTCATCAGTGCTTCCTGCTCTGACTTCTGACTTGATGTAAGTGGATTTCATTTAAACAGTAACGTCTCTGTGTTGATTAAGCTTTAATTCTCACTTGAGAATTATCATTGCTTTTCTCATTTTCTCAAATTTTTTGTCTGATTGTATCCTCAAAATTTAAGTTTTTAAAAATCATGCAAATCTTTCAAGAAATTCTGGGAAGGAATTCCTTCATGGAAATGACTTTTTCCTGAGCCATCCAGAGGGAATACTGTAGCCCATGTAGTCTCTTTCTAATGCCCAAGTTTCTCAGCTGAGGAAGTGAGTTAAGCCCCCATGCCCACTACCTTAAACAAACTATAACCTTTTATTTGCTTTTCAGACTATGTCTCTAAGAAGCTGTCCACTGATTTATTTAAGCAATTCATTGATTGTCCACTGTGTCAGGCACAGCACTGGGGACGAAGATGAGGAGACATACTTCCCGCCCACTACCCCAAACCTAAAGTATGGAGACAGGTGATCAGCTCAGGATTATGGGCAATGATGACTTGCTCATGGACATCAGAGGTCACAGGGAGCTCACAGAAGCCAATGCCAATCCCACCTGAAGGTGTCTGAGAAACTTCTACACAGAAAGCAGCAGTTTGGTTGACTTTAGAAGGGAAAGGACACATTTTCCAGACAGAAAAAAAAGATAAAGTCATATGGAAATATGGAAAAGATATGGAGCCCAGCAAGTAGAGGGTCATGAAACGGAAGATTGTATACGCCACACTGGGGAGTTTCCCTCTATCCCCTGGTGAGTGAGACATCTTTGCGGCATGTAGTCAGGGAAGCAATGTGATCGGGTTACAACAATTTGTTAGGAAAATTCCCACACACACTGATGCATGGATGTCTCTTTGCAAAACTCCAGAGACTCAGAGCCCATTTATCCAAAATCAAATTCAATAGCCGGTTGTTCCCTCTGGATTTATATTTAGGTGAGAGTGTTTGGTTTTCATCAATCAGTCTAGGTGAACACCTGAGCTTTAGTCTGAAAACAGAGATGTCAGTGTCCAAAGACACTTGACAGAAGAATATTTCACCTCAGTCCATGAGCACCATTCACTTCTTACTGGAAAACCCTGTCCTCCTTAAAGACCCAGCCATAACAGCCTGTTCCAAGTGAGAGATGTCTCCTGTCCTGAATCCATTTCCATATGTTGAGTCCAATGAAAGACATTCTGTTGACCTGGTCAAAGGCACCACCCTTCCCCTCATCATCACCTGGCAGCAAATGTATGGTTCTGTTTTTGGTTTTGTTTTTGTCTTATTTTATTTTGTTTACCACGTCAATTGCTCCTGGTCACCTGTGACTTGAGAATCAAAACTATGTATATCAATGCAAAAAGCTGAAGTGATGTTAGGGGCAGCCTCGCACACTCAAACATACTAGACTAGATTTTTCTCCAACCCGCCCGGAGACCCAGAAGCACCAAGCAACAGGACCAGAGAACTGGAGACTTAGCTGAAAGCAAAAGCAGATGGTTCACAATCAGCTAGACTTTAGATGCATCCTTCCCAATCTCCTGTCTCCATTTTCACCCTAAAAGGTCTTTTGGCCACAAAGAGCCCAATCAGTAACCTCATCAGGGTGAGAATGGGACCACAAAATAAACTTGCACTTGCTAGCGTGTTTTGTTTTCACTACTAAGAATCTGATCTGTAATTAGCAAAATGTAAGTACAAACCACACTATAATTCAATGTCACACTCTTTAGATACGAAACGGAAAAATCTAAAAGTTTAACAATGCAAAATGTTGGCAAGGATAGGGGTAAAGAGGAATTGCTGATCTGTAGGTAAATTAGGACATGCACTTTAGAAAACAATCTAGTGCCACAGGTGAGTTTCCTGAAACAGATTCTGAGCCAAACCTTGGCAGGCAGAAAGTTGATTAGGGAGTCTGAGTGAGGTGGCTCATGCCTGTAATCCCAGCACTTTAGGAGGCAGAGGTGGGTGGATCACCTGGGGTCAGGAGTTTGAGAGCAGCCTGGCCAACGTTGTGAAACCCCATCTCTATAAAAATACAAAAAGTAACCAGGCATGGGTTACTGTGGGTGCCTGTAATCACAGCTACTCTGGAGGCTGAAGCAAGAGAATCACTTGAACCCAGGAGGAGGAGGTTGCAGTGAGTCGAGATTATGCCACTGCACTCCAGCCTGGATGACAGAGTGAGACTCCATCTCAAAAAAAAAAAAAAGAAGAAGAAGAAGAAAGTTGATTGGGGTATTTTAGGGGAGCAACACCTATAAGATGTAAAAAAAAAAAAAAGCAAGGACAGAGGGGATTGTTGAGCTGCAATGCATTTTTCAGCAGAGATTTCAGCCAGCCAAGGGGAGTTACAGAGCTGGAATGACGTTTCAAGACTGTTCTATTGAAACAATAAGGTCAGGCCTTTGTATCCCCTTACCTCCCCACCATGGCATACAGGTTATCTCCAAGGAGTGTAACTGTGGGTAAGGCAGCTCCCTTTGGCCGAAATCTGTGAGCTCAGCAGCTGGAGAAATGGGGGCTCTGTCTAGAAAGCTGAAAATGTATGTGTTTAATCATCAAGCAGTTCAGCCAGCATCTTGGGGTATGCCTTAGGGAAAGTGTCCAGCACCTACACAAGGGAGCATGCACTAGGATAGTGCACAAGGGAGCGAGCACTACCACAGTAGCAGTGACAGGAAAAGTGAAAACAACCTGAAATGCTCATGACTAGGAAAACGGATAAACAAACTGTGACACATTCAAGGGATGCAATGCGTGCTTTCCAGTAGTTGCAAGGTTGGACTAAATTCATACATATTGATGTGGATATCTCTCGAATATAAAATTGCTGAGTTTTTTTTTAAAAAAGTAAGTTTTAGGAAGGTATACATCATATTATATCACTTACTAATTTTAAACACAAGGTAAAACTACATATTTATGTATAGGTCCTGTGTGTGTGAACTGTTTTTAAAAAGTTGAAGAACACAAATTTACGAAAGTGGTGACTTTGGTTTGGGGACAGATAGGTCCAGTTGTGCAGGGAACCAAATGAAAACTTCAACATTATCCACAATGATCTATCCTTTATTTTTTTTTTTTTTGAGACGGAGTTTCGTTCTTATTATCCAGGCTGAAGTGCAATGGCACGATCTCAGCTCACTGCAACCTCTCGGGTTTCAGCAATTCTCCTGCCTCAGCTTCCCGAGTAGCTGCGATTACAGTCATGCGCCACCACGCCCAGCTTATTTTGTATTTTTATTAGAGACGGGGTTTCTCTATGTTGGTCAGGCTGGTCTCAAACTCCCGACCTCAGGTGATCCGCCCACCTCAGCCTCCCAACGTGCTGGGATTACAGGCGTGAGGCACTGCGCCAGGCCTCTATCTCTTATCTTTAAAAAAAAAATACCAAAGCAAAATCAACTATGTAAGCATTGATTAATTCTGGATGGACTGTGTGTACACTGATTTAGGTTTCTCATCTGTACTTTTCTACATATTTTTAATTCTTCAACAGTTTTTAAGAAATAAGAGAATAATCCAGTCTGAACTCTTGGACTGTTGTCAGATTAGTATCTTAGGAAAAGTAATCACAGACCTCTGGCCTGCCCCTTAATGACCCCCGAAAATGGTCATGCATGCACACACACACACACACATACATATCCCACAGATGCAAGCAGGGCACAAGGGATCTGTCAGTCACTTGTCAAGCCCAGGTCAGTATACATGGAACTTAAGATCTCAGAGCTCCAGCAGGCCTTCCCATAAGAAACCAACTGCATAAAGTGTTCACAATGCAGGGACTGACCACTGCTATGAATCCCACCTCAGGGAGGCCAAGGCATGTCCTGGGCATCACAGAGGGCAAATGGACAAGGGCAGATCTCAGACCTCCCTGGGCAGGTTCCCCCACCAGACATTCTTAGAGCCAGACTAGCAAAAGTTCCTCTTAGAATTAATTTCATGAAAGCCTTTCATCTTATTGTATAAATTAAACCTTATGCTAGAAACTTGAGATGTGTTAAATAAAAATAAAAGGTACAATACTTGGCCTCATGGTGCTAACTTTCTAGCATGGTATATATACACAGACAACAGATCCCGACGTGTGTCACTGGTAGAAACGTAGGTAACATGTTCCAAGAACAAGGGACAGTGAGAAAGACTTCTTGAAGAAAGTGCTTCTTGAGCTGGGCTTTAAGAGGATATGATGTCTCATGATAAAAGAAGGGAAGAGGCCAGGTGCACTAGCTTGAGCATGTAATACCAGCTGTTTGGGAGGTTGAGGAAGGAGGATTGCTTGAGGCCAGGAGTTCAAAACCAGCCTAGACTCTGTCCCTACAAAAAATTTAAAAAATTAGCCAAGCATGATGGCGTATACCTGTAATCCCAGCTACTTGGGAGGCTGAAGCAGGAGGATCACCTGAGCCCAGGAGTTCAAGGCAACAGTGAACTACGAATGCACCACTATCTTCCAACTGGGATAGAGAGCAAGATCTTGTCTCTTAAAAAAAAAATTTAAGGAGACACACACACACAGCCTCCAAAGTCACGAACGGCAGGACAGGAGAGAGCTCGGGGAAAACACAGGATGCTTTAAGAGTCAGGTGTGGAAGCGGCTTCCATCACTTTTGTTTCTCTCCTATTAGCCAGAACCTGGTCAGTTGGTCCCAGTCTAACGTGAGAGAAGGGGTATGTAGAGGAGCATGTGAATATCTGGTGAGTATCCACAGTGTTCTCTGTGACTTCTATGTTCAGGAGGTCCCAGCCTTTGTCCCTCAGGCAACAGGATGCCAAGAGTGTTCAGAGGGAGAGGGGAGGGGCAGGTAAAGTGAGCGGCAGTCGGTCGCAACGGGTTAGACGGGAGCAATCCAGGAGACCCGGATCGGTGAAGATGCCGTCAAAGTGACACAGAGGGAGAGTGATAAGGACCAGCAACAGGGCTGGGTCAGTAAGAAGAGAGGGTAAAATTGCTTCGAGGACATTTTCAGAGAACCAGACACAGAGAAAAGAGAAGGAATCATTTTTCTGTCTTACAATTCATTCACATCAGAGTATTAAAGAGTGAGCTGAAGGAATGCATTCAGCTTTGGAGAAACGCTTCCAAATAGTTTGCAAAGTTTCACAAATGTCCAAAACCAGATCATTTTGCTAAAACTGTCCATATAGTAGATACCACTGAAGTGAGTGCAGAGTTTCCCATAATGAAACCTGGAGAGGAGATGAAGGAGCAAAGTGAAACCAGAAATCTCTCTTTGAGGACTTTCCTTCTTTTGCAAGGGATCATGGAGAAAAGAGCGCATTTTGGAAAAATACCCTGGAGGCTTCATGTTTCCACTTTGATGCCAGTTCTGCAAGATGATGCCAAAAGTTCAGCACTTCTGGGGGAGTAAAAGGAGCAAGCTCCAGGGATGACAAAGTCCACACCAGATGCAAGCTAGCGGGGGCGGCTTCCCACAGACATGTTTGAGTTCTGTGCCCTCAGCAATAACTTCCCCCAGGACGCCCATGTCCTGCAAGATAAAGAGCTCTCCAGGAGGAGGGAGTCCTGCCTTTCCTGCACCCAGCCATGTCCCCTCCTGGGGAACATGTACATCAGGGGTGTCTAATCTTTTGGCTTCCCTGGGCCACATTGGAAGAAAAAGAACTGTCTTAGGTCACACATAAAATACACTAGCACGGCCAGGTGTGGTGGCTCATACCTGTAATCCCAACACTTTGGGAGGCCCAGGCGGGCTGATCATCTGAGGTCAGGAGTTCGAGACCAGCCTGGCCAACATAGTGAAACTCTCTCTCTACTAAAAATATAAAAATTAGCCAGGCATGGCAATGTGCACCTGTAATTCCAGTTACTCAGGAGGCTGAGGCAGGAGAATCACTTGAACCTGGGAGGTGGAGGTTGCAGTGAGCCAAGATTATACCACTGCACTTCAGCCTCGGCAAGAAAGTGAGACTTTGTCTCAAAAAATAAATAAATAAATAAATAAACACAACACTAACACTAACAATAGCTGATGAGCTATAAAGAAAAAAAAATCTCCCAAAAAAAAAATCCCATGATGTTTTAAGAAAGCTTACAGATTTGTGTTGGGCCACATTCAAAGCCATCCTGGACCTCATGGGACCTGCAAGCCACAGGCTGGACAAGCTTGATGTACATGTATTTACTTCCCATTCTACTGTCTGTATTTCAGAAGAAATCAACCTGTACTTCCTATAGGTAGTTTTGAAACACAAGGCTGAAAGGGATCAATTTCTTCAAGAGAAGCCCCCCATCCCCCTGAAGGGAGGCAAGGCTGAGGATCCCTTCCAGCTAGAAAGCTTCCCGGGCAACAGGCAGGACGCGGCTATGCTGCAGAGGCCTTGAGCTCTGTGCTGTGGAGACCTCAGCTCTGCGTGCAGTGAGTCCCCGCTGGGATGCCATTCTTTGTCGCCGAGTCGAGCTGCAATCCAGAAAGTTAGCATTTGCTTCAGTGTGACACAGACCATATTACAACCATGACCTCTCTTTTCCCACTGCTGCCTGGAGGAACTGCAGCAGGCTGACTTGTGCTGAGAGGGACACACACATCCTCCACTCAGCTCAGGAAACACTGTGATCCAAACTCACAAAGCATTCCCCCAGTCAGAGCAGCTGGCCAAGTGTGGGGACTTGAACAATGTCCTCTTTGCATGTTGGAAATGCTGTTTAGAAGCTGAGTGGCTCACACCTGTCATCCCAACACTTTGGGAAGCCAAGGTGGAAGGATTGCTTGAGGCCAGGAGTTCAAGACCAGCCTGGGCCACATAGTTAGCTCCATCTCTACAAAACAATCCTGTAAAAAATTCAGTTAAGTGTGGTGGTGCACACCTGTAGTCCCAGCTGCTCAGGAGGCTGAGGTGAGAGAATCACTTAAGCCCATGAGGTCAAGGCTGCAGTGAGCTGTGATTGCAGCCTGGGTGACAGAGTGAGACCCTATCTCTAAAAATATTAAATGATGCTTCAGCTAAAATGCTTTGCTCTTTTTTCTTCTCTTTTTCCTCCCCACTTCACCAGTTTAATTCTTTCTTCTCACTCTCTTTTGGCTCAAGTGGATCCTGCTGTCCAGAGCAAAGTGTAAAATCAGGAACAATTTGAAAGAATACTTGCTGGGCATGGTGGCTCACACCTGTAATCCCAGCACTTTGAGAGGCCGAGGCGAGGGATTACCTGAGGTCAGGAGTTTGAGACCAGCCTGGCCAACATGGTGAAACCTCATCTCTAGCAAAAATTAGCCTGGTGTGGTGGTGGGCACCTGTAATCCCAGCTGCTCAGGAGGCTGAGGAAGGATAATCACTTGAACCTGGGAGGCAGAAGTTGCAGTGAGCTGAGATCGCAGTCATTGAGCACAGCTGACTGGGGTATTTTAGGGAAGCAACACCTATAAGGTGTAAAGAAAGCAAGGTGAGTGATTGCGCTATTATACTCCAGCCTGGGCAAAAAAATAAAAAACTCTGCTCTTTATTTATTTATTTAAATAATATGCAAATAAATGTTTAAATACTTTAAAAAAATTAAAATTCTTTAAATAAATAATACTTATATGTGAGAGCTAAACAATGTGTACTTATGGACACAGAGTGTGGAACCATATTCACTGAAGACCCAGGAGGGCGCCAGGCAGGTGAGGGATGAGAAATTACTTACTCGATACATTATTTGGGCGATGGTTACTCCAAAAGCCCAGACATCACCACTAACCAATATATCCATGTAACAAAACTGCACTTGCACCCTTAAATTTATACAATTTATACAATTTTTTAAAAGAATACAGCATTATCAGGTTAAAGGCAAATAAGGAGAGTAGAGTGGTAATCATTCCCCTCTAGAAAGCAAATTCCACTCAACCCTCTTTGACCCTAGACTTTTCAAGGGTAAGGACTTTGTCTAATCTCCATCGGCTCAGACACCACACTGTATCTTGTATTTTTTATGTGGCTTGTGACTAACTGAATGCTTTTTGTATATCTCAGGTGACTTGCACACAGTTAACTGAAAACCAAGAAAGGAAAACTCACACATCACGAAGCTCCACCCCTGTGTGACCTGCTAGAGAGTCCAGTTGTAAAAGTATTTTTCTCTCTAGCAGGGACTGTTGAAATAGATTAGAAATGGCCCAGTAGGGTCTGCTAGCCTTCCCTAACTGCAAAAGTTGTTAACATATTTTAATCACCCAGATTAACACACATGCAAGGTTATTGATCTTTATGATCTCCTTTAACTTGAAACTCACCTGCTTAAAACTTTTCAGGCGCTCCTGATTTCGTTCCTGAGAATATCCAAAATCCTGAAATCTTCAATGTTTTACATCAGCAGTTCTCATTCTAATCTCAGAACTTGTTTAGACTCAGAAAAGATACTTAGGACCTCAAAGAGTTTTTGTGTATGTGGGTTATATCTTTAACATTTACCATATTAGAAATTTAAACTGAGAGCATTTTATAATTATGAATTCATTTTTAAATAACAATAATAAAACAATTTTTTTTGACAGGGTCTCACTCTGTCACCCAGGCTGGAGTGGACCATGACTCGCTGCAACCTCGACCACCTGGGCTCAAGTGATCCTCCTGCCTCAGCCACCTGCAAGTGCTGGGATTATAGTCATGAACCCCCATGCCTGGCCATGAAACCATTTTTTTGGAGACAGGGTCTTGCTCTGTCACCCAGGCTGGAGTACAGTGGCACAATCACAGCTCACTGTAGCCTCGACCTCCGAAGCTCAAGCTCAAAGGATCCTCTCACCTAAGGCTTATCCCACACCCTCAAGTAGCTTGGACTACAGACGCACACCACCACACCCGACTAATTTTTGTATTTTTTGTAGAGACAGGGTTTTATCACATTGCCCAGGCTGGTCTCAAACTCATGGGCTTAAGTAATTCACCCACCTCAGCCTCTCCAAGTACAGGGATTACAGACATGAGCCACTGTACCTGGCCATAAAACAATTTTTTAATTGAATAATGTTTTTTGTTTAAACAACAATGATAAAACTTTTGTTAATATAAACAACATACATAAATATAATTAACATATGTATAACAAAAATAATTGCTATAACATATATTACAAATGTAGCATATATAACATTATTAACATAGATATATTTTAACATAATTAACACAAATAAATGTAATTAACATACTTATGAAAAACTTTTTCAAAGCACACAATTTTTAGTGAAAAGAGTGGCATTATTTTACATTTTTGCAAATCTCTTCATGTCTGACTTAACAGAAAACAACCAGCTTCTCATGTCTACACTCAAACTGCTGTGATAAGTTATGTCAGTGTATCTAGAGAAAACCTGGCCTCTCACAGATACACAGTTGGAAAGAAAAGAATACTTAATAGGCATTTCAGATAATGGTGAGTATTCTTTTTTGATATTACATCAAATCTCAGCACATAGTCATTTCTTAAAGGTTAGTTGCAATGTGGAATCTGAAACCATATCAGTAACCTTTTCATACTAAACTATATTAAAATCCATAAAATTATCTTGTCCTTTGTCCTTTGAATGGGTCTGTCACGCATCCATGATTTTCTATCATCATGTCATTTGGAAAATATTGGATCACTGAGTTAAGCAGATCTTCCAAATGTTGTCACAGTGTACTGCTACATTATCCAAAAAAAATCACATTTGTTAAATCACCATCATCTCATCAGAAAAGTCTTCAAGTATTAGAGAACTGTGCAAGTTAACCATGACAGATACAAGTTTTTCAAAATTCTAGTTTTCATTTGGAAACTCAAATTTTATTATTGGCTACAAATAATGACTATCATATTTCTTGAAGAGACAGGCTCCCTTTGCTCGCTTTTTGAGAAAACATCTGGCAGGTATCCAAGTCTGAATAGCCATCGTTTGAGTGTCTGCCATCACTCTTTCAAGGAAAGCTGGCGTTCTATGAAGAAAGGGCTAGTGGGGCTTGCAACTCAATTGCAACTCAAGTGTTTTTCCCTGAGAAGACTGCTTGAGTTTGGTATGCAGCCGAGCACTCAGTGCTCCTTATTCCCATTTCATTACACCACATTTTTTAAAGTACACTCGAGATTTAATTAAAAAGTAATTGTTTTTACACCTTCATCAATATCCTTAAGTGAAACTGGATTTTTTTTTTTCTGCAAATGCAGGTGGTGAAGAATACAATGACACCTAGGACTGCCTTGATGTGGGCTAAAGCCCCATCATTTTTACTTCTGTTTTACATTTGACACTGACGAGTCAAAATGATATAAAAAGCAAGTACCGGCCAGGCGCAGTGGCTCATGCCTGTAATCCCTGCACTTTGGGAGGCCGAGGCAGGTGAATCACAAGGTCAGTTCAAGACCAGCCTGGCCAAGACGGTGAAACCTCGTCTCTACTAAAAATACAGAAACTTACCTGGGCATGGTGGCAGGCTCCTGTAATCCCAGCTACTCAGGAGGCAAGTAAGAGAATTGCTTTAGGTTGCAGTGAGACGAGATGGCACCACTGCACTCCAGCCTGGGCGACAGAGCAAGACTGTTTAAAAAAAAAAAAAGCAAGTACCATCTTATTAGTATTATTAAAAACGGATTTGACTTCTCATGCTCTCTGAAAGGGTCTCAGGCGACACTGGGGTTCCCTGGACTATGCTTTGAGAACTCCAGCCCTCTATGCTCTGACTTCTGCCTGCCTGTTGGTCCCCTCCTCATTCAGGGATTTAACTTGGGCTCCCCTAGAAGCAGACCAGGAGACAAGGATTGAAGAGCAAGTAGTTGATTTGCTAAGTGATCCCAGGAAGTACTGGGAGGGGAGTGTGAGAGTGGCTTGAAGAAGAGAAGGGAACCAATTGATGATGTGTTTGTTCATGAGCAGGTTACCCCTGCAGACAACGGGAGCTCAGTCCTGCAGGAGATGAGGTAGGACAGCCACTTCATCCTACTCCATCATGTGACTCAAGGGCTGGGGCATTTATCCTCCCGCTCTCATTGCTGCTGGCTAGAGGCTGTTTGTGGAGACCTCCCCTATCCCTCATTCACTGTGACTTGGGGTATTCCCAAGTGCTGCTCCTTCTACCTGAAACCATCTCACGCCCAACCCTTTGCCTAGCCAATGCCTGCTCAGTCTTTATGTCTTAGCACAAGTGTTACCTTTAGAGAGACTGTCCTTCATCCCCACCATTCTAAAACAGATTCCTCTGCCACCATCATTAAAAGCACACACAGTTTTTCTCCCAGAGAGCCCCCTACAGTTTGTAATTCTTATGTTTTTGTTATTCTTTATTTACTGCCTTTCTTCACACTAACCGAGCACCTCTGTAGCAGGAGGACGGGGACTGTGTCCACGGTTTGTTTTCCACGCGTGCATCTCCAGCACCTGGAACATGTGTGGCACACTGTGGACTCGCAACAAACTTGTTGAGAGGATGGATGGGTCATCAGTATGAAAGTACATAAAAGCAAATAGCTAGAATTCCCAGTGGTGATTCAAAGCAAGTAATTGAGGTGATCATTCTAGAAAATTCAAGCACACTGTTGACTATCATCTTCCATAGCTGAGTATGGGTTCAAAGTGCCTGAAGGAATCCCAGCCTTGGCCTGTGTGGGTTGCAGCTGGATGGCAGAGTGTCATGGCTCAATTGTAGTCACTATTGCCTCCCTCTGCCCCTGGCACCCTGCAGGTCCTATTTCCCCTTCAAGGACACTGATCTCACAAACACATGGGCATGTGAACATATGATCCTAGCATGAGAAGAAAAGGAAATACCAGAGAAAGACTTCAATGTGTCTTTCCAAATTCTGACACACACCATCATAGGTCATGAAACTGCCTCACATAGAAAGCAACAATAAAATCCAACTGGGCACGGTAGCTCACGTCTGTAATCCCTGCACTTTGGGAGGCCAAGGCAGGTGAATCACAAGGTCAGGAGTTCAAGACCAGCCTGGCCAGCATGGTGAAACCCAGTCTCTACTAAAAATACAAAAATTAGCTGGGCATAGTGCCGTGTGCCTGTAGTCCCAGCTACTTGGGAGGCTGAGGCAGGAGAATAGCTTGAACCCAGGAGGTGAAGGCTGCAGTGAGCCAAGATGGAGTTACTGCACTCCAGCCTGCAGACAGAGCAAGACTCCATCTCAAAAGAGAAAAAGAAAAAAGAAAAAAAGAAAGCAACAATAAAATCCAAATGAAGAATGAATGAATGAATCATGCGTAAGAACAAGCATAAGATGGTGGAAGGAACTTTCCTCTCTAGATTTCATGCATATTGGATTTTATTTTTGCGCAGCAAGCCACTGTCTGAGACTTTTTTTTGTTTGTTTTTTGATAGGTTTTTACTGTTTTTGTTTATGTTTTTGAGTTGGAGTTTTTTTTCTTGTTGCCCAAGGTGGAACACAATGGTACGACCTCAGCTCACCACAATCTCTACTTCCTGGGTTCAAGTGATTCTCCTGCCTCAGCCTCCTAAGTAGCTGGGATTATAGGCATGTGCCACCACGCCCAGCTGTTTTGTATTTTAGTAGAGACGAGGTTTCTCCATGTTGGTCAGTCTGGTCTCAAACTCCTGATCTCAAGTGATCTGCCTGCCTTGGCCTCCCAAGTGCTGGGATTACAGGGTGAGCCACCATGCCCGGCCTTTTGTTTGTTTTTGGTGCTGCTTATTTGCAATGCCAGACAAGTAGAAAAAACCCAAAAGAAAAACTTAACAGAAACCTTACAAATCATCTCGTAACACATGATTAGGGTTTGGTTTGGTTTGGTTTTTGTCTATTATAATTTTCAAATACATGGTCTGTAGAGTAGAAATTTTGATAATAAAATCTAATTCCCTCATGTGACACTTTAAAAGAACTGAGCTCCATGATGGACAATAGGGTTGGCAAAGCCTTCTCTAGGATTATGCTAATTCCCCAAAACCTTTTTCAAGCTCAGGCCTCTAGGAGACTCCATGCCAAATTTATATGCCCAGGTGCATGATTTCACATGTACTTTGAATAACGGTATCTGCGCTCAGAAAATCAAACGGAATTAGGAAAAGCAATTGCCTGCAGGGATTTTCATTTTGTATTAGTGACATGAGATCATTCATATGCCACGCCATTTTAACAATTCAGCATTGTCGAATTAGAACTCTTTCCACAAATCCACTGTCGAATGTAAAATGTTCATTTTCTTCCTGTTACATGAAGCGAAGGAAACAGTTGTTCTGAAATGCTGGCAGTATCAAGGTAAATGTGGTGGCCATTTGCTCAGTGAAAAAAACGTGGATTCTTTTTTTCTTCCAGAAGAGAGACAATATTTGATTTTAATTACTGGTGCAGTGTTGGAGATGTTGGTTCCAGGTCAAGGAAGCAAAGTAGCTAAAACAAAATGTGTTGAGGCATCACAGGTCAAAGAGAAGTAAACACTTATAAAAATGGGAATAGACATACAATAAATGACCACACATTACCTATGCTACGCACTCATTGCAGAACTGCCTTTGCTTCTCTTATAAACGTCAAAGCCTGCTTTCAGGTTTCATCAAATATCTGGGGCTCCAGTATCCCAGATATTTGGTCTCCTTAGGCAGGCCACAGATTGCAAAGCATCCCAGCCCCAAGAGGAGAAAGCAGAAGGGCTTGGCTGCCAGCCAAAAGGAAGCCCCAGACCATTCTGTGTGCCATTATATCTTCCATGGTCCTTGGGTATGAGTTTGCACCTGGCTGCCCAGGATCTGCTGAGAGATGAATGGGTGAGCTCACATTTGGAAATCACAGGGCAAGATGTCACAAGGCTCTCTAAAGGGAGGCTACAGAATGTTAATAGGTGGAAGAGGCCCCTTGAAAGAGCTTTTACAGCATCCCTGAGACTTGCTGCCCTTATAGAGTAACATCCTGGCATCTGCTTAATGTACACTTAAGTCTTTACAGGCTCAGGCTCCCAATCACAATGGACAGCGTCCTTCCACTTCTACTAAAAGCCTGACATTTGGTACCTCAGTCCTTCCTTCTCGTTGTCCTCCCCTGTGGCTTCCTTCTTCATGAGTCCCCTGATGCTAATGTCTCCAAAGCCTGACTCACCTCACTCCCACATCCTCCCAGAAGCCAGCTCGTCCATCGACGGGGCAGCAGCTGGAGCTGCCATGGCCACTGGAAACTCAGAGACCCAAGGGGAGGGAACTCCATTTTATAAACCTATAACCTCAGCCGAGAAATATTTCCAAGCCCCAAAGGGCTAATTTACCCCTCTTCACAATCAGCAGATCGTTCAGCTCTTTTTAGTATTAGGAAAAGAACCAAAATGGTCTCCAAAAGCTGATACCTCCTGGTAGAAGCCTTGGCACAAATGCTCACAGAACAACTCGTAACCTCACTAACAGCTCAGATACAGGCGCCTGCCACGTGCCAAGCTCTGTGGTGAGCTTTTAGTACATATTGACTGATCTAAGCCTCACAGCAATGTTGTGGGTCAAATGAACAGTTATTCATGCCCATTTCATTTTCATTTTTATTTTTTGAGACAGAGTTTCACTCTTACCACCCAAACTGGAGTGCAATGGCATAATCTCCAGTCACTGCAACCTCCACCTCCCAGGTTCGAGCGATTGTCCAGCCTCAGCCTCCCAAGCAGCTGGGATTACAAGTGCCCGCCACCACACCCAGCTAATTTTTGTATTTTTAGTAGAGACGAGGTTTCAACACACTGGCCAGGAAGGTCTTCAACTACTGATCTCAAGTGATCCGCCTGCCTCGGCCTCCCAAAGTGCTGGGATTACAGGCATGAGCCACCGTCTCCGGTCAACTCATGCCCATTTTAAAGATGAGGAAACGGGATGAGAGAGGTTGGGAACTTGTACCAACAGCACAGCCAGAAAGTGGCAGAGCTTTGATTCCAAGCACGATGGTCAGCCTCTGGAACTTGGCTGCCAAAGCCAACACAGGGTCAAAGAATGATGAGATGAGAGAACAAAGCCTTCAGATTTCTGCTTTATACTCAACCATTATTACTTTTTAAGAAAAGCTCCAATTCTCATTTCATTTAAATGAATAAGAACGTATTAAGCACTTATGGTTTGGCACTTAAAGACGTCACAAAATTAATCAAACTGTGATAGATAAATAAATGCACCATATGTTAGGGCCAGAAATGAGATGTTGGATTCAGAAAGGTGCTATCGGTGAACCTGTGAAACCTCCCTGCTTCTCAAGAACAGACAGTTACTGATGGCGCCTTGGATCCGCACTGCAAGGGTACCTGCCATCACTCCTTACTCTCGAGTGTGTAATACACTTGCTTGTTGAGGTGACCTCCAGGACCTAATCACCATTCTTAAAGCAATGCAATTAGTCATGAGCAATGAGGGTCTAAGTTGGAGTGTTGCCTAGTTAAAAAGAAATGGTTTCGCAAAAAACTGCAAAAGAGCGTATTGCATAACTGAATGTTAGACATAAAGGAGATAATCAAATTTCAAGTTAACGAACATTGGTCAGGCACAGGGGCTCATGCCTGCAATCCAACACTTTGGGAAGCCAAGGTGTGGGATAGCTTGAGCCTAGGACATGGAGACCATCCTAGGCAACATATGAGACCTCATCTCTACAGAAAATTTGGGGAAAAAAAATTAGCTGGGTGGGGTGGGCTCGCGCTGTAGTCCCAGGTACTCAGGAAGCTGCGGTGGAAAGATCGCTTGAGCCCAGGAGTTCGAGGCTGCAGTCAGCCATGATTGTGCCACTGCATTCTGGCCTTGGCAAAAGAGTGAGACCTTGTCTCAAAAAAACAAGACAAAAAAAAATCTCTACAAATATTTATTGAGCATTTTCTTCATGCAATGACTTATACAAAGATCATCTAGAGACATCCCTGGCCTCAAGGTGCTTACATAAAAATTTAGAGAGCAGGGAAATAAGACGAGGAAACAAATAACACTACAAATCAGATTAATCATGTTGTGACAGTTGCAAGGAGAACACTAGGAGGGAGGGTCTCATACAGTTTTGGGGCTAACAAATGATATTTTAGGGACCATTACGGGCATGGAAGGAATGGCAGGTATGCAAGCCCTCTCACTGCCCTCTCCTCACTCGGCTTAGACTAAAGTTGGAAGTTCAAGCCCACACCCACCATTGCGGGAGGCTGGTGGAACGATGCTATGGGTCACCCCTCAGCCGGAATTACCTGCTGTTCCTGGCTCCATCCAACCACTTCTATCTGGGAACTCTGGAGTCACAAGGAAAGGGCATGGATTGCTACCAGAAGTGTTCGGGTCCTCACAGAAGCCCAAGGAAACAGCCTCTTGTTAGAGAAGCCAGCATCCTAGGAATGCGAGAGGAAAGGAGTACTTGCTGTGTGTGACATCCGTGGGAACATAAACTGAACACTAATCTAGAAAGGAGGCAAGTAGGAGTTAGAAAACATCAGTTCCTAAATGACTAACCCACTTCCTACACAGATTGCATGGTGAAAAGACTGTTGTGTTAGTAGGAGGTTTAAGAGATTAGGGATATCCATTGTGTTCCTGGCTGATACTATCACACGAGTTCTGTTCTAATATATTCACTGAAGGTTCCATGTTACATTCAGACAGATGACATTCTTCTCCTACAACAGTCAAGAGACTCTCCAGATTCTCATTTTATTTGATTATGATTTTTTTAAAGAGACCATTGGCAGGGGCTTTGGAATCTTTTTAATGTACAAAGGTAATGGCAAATACAGGAATTGAAGGTCTCTATGTCTCACCATTCATATACAATTTTCTTCCTGGAAAAAAAACTTAGTGTCTAGTATATGATAATTATGAACCTGTTTTGTATAAGGTGGAACCTGCAGTTCACATCTTTTATGTTATAATGAATACGATTTAGATGACTTGATGTGGCCAATTAATGAACAATGCAATTTTTATGTATCAGTCCATTTTCCAAATTATCATATGTTATAATATCATCAACTTGGAATTCTCTCGTAAGAGTCAGTGAAATATGTTTGGGTTTACAGTTTCTGAGAGTGCGCATGAAAATGTTATTAAACCTGAGTTATTGAGTTTGTAGGCTACAGTTTCATCTAAATTAATACAATTCAGCCTGAAGGCAAAAGAACATATTAAAACAGAGCTCCTAGGAGAAATGGCTAATTTCAGTACTGCAGCAAGAAAGTACAGCATGAGCCTGCAACAACCTGTTTTGCCAAAAAGTAAGGAAAGTAAGGATATGATCAAAAGGACACAGGATCCTGTATCCGGGGGCTCTTACTGGCCAAATAGGGGACACTTTGAGCATCAAAATATAACATAAATAATGCATCCTATCCTGGCAACCATTGAATAAAATAAGAATGGGAAAGTCCATACTGATTTAAAAAATAAATGGGGGAGAAAAAAGAGCACGCTTTCTCATAGTAAAATGCTAACTAATAAATGTAGAAAAAAATAGAAGTAGAAAAATCACTCTTTTATAACCACCATGGTAATAATTGATTCAAGTAGGAATTATCAGTGGCTGTGAAAAGTAGAGTGTGTCACAAACAATAGGATATTTCTATATTCTCAAAGTATTTTGCAGCAGATTACCTATAAATTACAAAGGAGAACATAATGATTTCTAAGGAAGAAACCTGACAGATGTCACCTAATCAAGGAATCAAAGTTAATAGCACCAACAATAAGACAGACTGACATGACTGATGTGCCTTCAGATGTGATAGGATGGGAAGAACACAATGCCACTCCTGCAATGTTTTGTCCAAAAATGCATAATCGGAATGGGATCATGAGGAAACATCAGAAAAAAGCAAACTGAGGTTGGGCACGGTGGCTCACGCCTGTAATTCCGGCACTTTGGGAAGCCATGGCGGGTGGAACTCCTGAGGTCAGGAGTTCAAGACCAGACTGGCCAACATAGTGAAATCCCGTCTCTACTAAAAATTTAAAAATTAGCCAGGCGTGGTGGTGCATGCCTGTGATCCCAGCTACTCGGGAGGCTGAAGTAGGAGAATCACATGAACCTGGCAGGCAGAGGTTGCAGTGAACCAAGATCTTGCCACTGCACTCCAGCCTGAGCCACAGAGCAAGACTCTGTCTCAAAAAAAAAAAAAAAAAAAAAAAAACTGAGAGACAGTAAAGGCCAGATAGCAAATAACTGGCCTGTAATTTTTTTTTAAAGGGATAAGAGGAAGAATAAAGAAAGGCTGACAAACTGGTCCAGATTAACGGTAAGTAAAAAATCATTATGACTAAAAAGGTAATTTGAGCTTTGGATTAGGCTCAGAATTGTGGGGAAAGGAGGTGAGGATGGGAGGTGGGACACATGAATTGCCACAAAATTATTGCAACAATTGGTGCAATCTAAACACAGACTCTAGTAGACAATTACACTGTATGAATGTTGAATTTCCTAGATCCTGTATTTGTACTGTGGCTATGTAACAGACTCTCCTTATTCTTAGGAGTCTACTCTGGAGCATTTATCAAGGGACATGAAATCTGCAACTCTCTCCTAAATGGTTCAGAAAAAGCAAATGTGGCAAAATGTTGTTAACAACTGGTAAATCTGTGCGAAATGCATACTAATATTCTTTGTACTGTTTTCACAATTCTTCCAAACATTTGAAATTGTCAAATGATCCCTTACACCCGCTCCAGCCACGCTGATCTATGGGTCTGTCATGCTTCTTTAGATGATGGTAACAGCACCATCTCAGGATTTCCTACTGATATGGCCAGTGCCTTACAGATTTTATATTACAATATCTCATTGCATTTGCACCACAACGTAGTGAGGCAATTACTATTGTCCTGATTTTACTGATGAGAAAAATGGAGACTTAGAAAGGCCAAATAATAAAATGTTAGATTAGATGGCTGCTCAGTGTCCACCCACAGCCCTAATCTCCATGGGAGAAGTATGCTTCCTCTACCCCATATTTACTGGGTGAGGGCCGTGGGACTAAATTTGGGGGAAGGAGTGTTAGTGGACAAGGCATGAGTAGAAGTTTGAAATGTGATCGTCTTTTTGGTTGTGCTTGCTCCTTGGTGTTTCTGCCATGATTATGAGAAAAACATGCCCATGGAGCAGGCCTGTACCTAGCTCACAGCTTAAACGCAAGCCAGCTGAGCACAGCCTGGATCAACCAACACAAGCCAACCCATGGATGTATGATATTAGCTGCACATTTCAAACTTCTATTCATGCCTTGTCTCCTAACACTCCTTCCCCCAAATTTAGTCCCACGGCCCTCACCCAGCAAATATGGGGTAGAGGAAGCATACTTCTCCCATGGAGATCAGGGATGTGAGTGGACATTGAGCAGCCATCTAATCTAACATTTTATTATTTGGCCTTTCTAAGTCTCCATTTTTCTCATCAGTAAAATTGGGACAACAGTACTTGCCTCACTCCACTGTGGTGAAAATGCAATGAAATATTGTAATGTAAAATCTGTAAGGCACTTTGGAGGTCATTTACAACTTTACAGTGGCAATAGATAACTGATCCAACTAACACGTCTGAAATCACAAAGACAGAAAGAATTGGAGCCAGTCAGAAGTGGTGGCTTATACCTGTAATCACAGCACTTTGGGAAGCCAAGGCAGGACCATCACTTTCATCTAGGAGTTCAAGACCAGCCTGGGCAACATAGCAAGATCCCATCTCTACAAAAATAAAAATAAAAAATAAGCAGGGTGTGATGGCACACACCTGTAATACAAGCTACTGAGGAGGCTTAGGTGGGAGGATCACTTGAACCCAGAAGTTGGAGGCTGCAGGGAGCTCTGATCATGCCTCTGTACTCAAGCCTGGGTGGCGGAGCAAGACCTACTCTCTCAAAAAAAAAAAAGAATTGGAGCCAGGAAACCGTGTTGTTGTAGTGCCTTATGCCACTCCTCTATCAAAGAGCACTTCCAAATATGTATAGCCTTATTCATAATGGCGACTCGCAACCCTGTAAACTCCTAACATAAATCCTGACTCAGAATAAAAGCAATTATGGCATCTAATACACATCCGTTTCATTTTATTTTACAGTAAGCTGATAATCATGGCATGCTTAATTAACCTTTCTGTTTACCAACCTGGTCATATGGTACTACTATTTTTCAACTGTAATAATTATCAAAATATTCAATGTACATGGATTTTAAGTGGCATGGAGAGGTATTGCTTGAATAATCACCAGCCTCTAATGTCAGCTGAAAAACATCAATTCTGTAAAAATTGGGATGAATTTCCTAGCAAGGGTTTTCACTTGCCTGTGCTCTAAGACAGAAGAGAATAAATTCCGCTGGGTATTTTGAGTTTCTGGTTTTAGTCTTCCACAGAACCCAAGATGAACAAATACACCTGTTCTCAAATCTTAGATCCAAAGCAAATTCTCCAATTTAAATCTAAAAATAAGTTTGTTTGTTCGTTTTTCCCAATCACTAAAGATATTCTTATGTTTTTGCTAACATATTGAAACATTTTTTCTTATACTAACTAAGGCATTCTTTGCAGCCAAGGAGTCTTTTTTTTAAGTAACATTTAGCTGAAAAGCAAATCCTATGATAAAAATGCATCTAGGTATATAGAAAGTTGATTGCGGAGGCTGGTTGCAATGGCTCACGCCTGTAACCCCAGCGCTTTGGAAGGCTGAGGCGGGTGAATCATCTGAGGTCAGGAGTTCGAGACCAGCCTGGCCAACATGACGAAACCCCGTCTCTACTAAAATACAAAAAAATTATCTGGGCATGGTGGTGAGCACCTGTAATCCCAGCTACTCTGGAGACTAAGGCAGGAGAATCACTTGAATCCAGGAGGTGGAGGTTACAGGGAGCCGAGATCATGCCACTGCACTCCAGCCTGGACAACAAGAGTGAAACATCATCTCAAAAAAAAAAAATGCATCTAGGCATCTAGAATTATAGCACAACGGTTACGACTTGGCTTGCAACTATTAACTCAGTTATGCAACCATTCCTGGATCATTCAATAGATTTACTTTGAGCAAATTTCTGGTAAAAGAAAGAGCCACTGTTAATTCTTTTGTGACAGTGCTCTCCGCTTTCATTCAAATCAGATGTGACCAGCAAAAAAGAAGGAGAAGATGTTAAAAATTGAAAAATTATAAAGTTAATGCTCGGTCAATAATATGCTGTTGCATGTACGCCTGATATGGGAAATGTTATACTTTGAGAATCTGATCTTTTGACGCCTTTAAAATCTCCTATAAATATACATAAAAGTGAACTCACTAAAACACACCCTTATTTTCTAAAGCCTGAGTTTTTTTCCCTCCTGTACGAGCAAGGCTGATTATTTACAGAAATGGACATTAAAGATAGCTCTGGTGATACTGTCTACAAAGCAGAAGATTCTCTTTTTATTTCATACTCTCATTAATGAGACAAGGCAAAAGGTGTGTGAATTAAAAAGTAAGAAAACACACACTCTAAAAGAACAGAATGTAAAAGCTCTCCCACTGGCTTGTGAAGACGACAATAAAGCAGACATTGGAGCTAATTTCATAATAATGAAGCTTTGGTAACAGTGACAAAACAAATGTAATTCCTTTTTAGGGGGTAGATGGCATAGCTCCTCTTAAACGCTCTCATGAAAAATAGATGTTCTTCTGCCATCTTTGCTGGATAAAAGGGAACCCTGTTCAAAAGACTGAAACAAAGCAGTGGATCAGGAGCTGGGAATTTCCAAAGAGGAAAGATGTTCCATTGCCTCTTTTTTTTTTTTTTTTTTTTAAGAAAGGGGGCCTCACTATGTTGTCCAGGCTGGAGTGCAGTGGCTATTCACAGGCACAATCCCACTACTGATCAGCATGGGAGTTTTGACCTTCTCCATTTCCAACCTGGGCCAGTTCGCCCCTCCTTAGGCAACCTGGTGGTCCCCGGCTCCAGGAGGTCACCATATTAATGCCGAACTTAGTGCAGATACCCGATTGGCATAGCACACTACAGCCCAGAACTTCTGGGGTCAAGCGATCCTTCCACCTCAGCCTCCTGAGTAGCTGGGACTGTAGGCACGCACCACCACGCCTGGCTGCTTCTCATTCTTAATTTGTCTTCACAGCATATGCAAGAAGCTATTCTTAGATAAGAAAAACGAAAAACAAAAAAAGGAATAATGACAGCAATTTTGACTTCATGACAAGGCTCTGGTCCCATTAAATGGCCTCTAGATTTTTCTAGTATGACGCACGTCATTTATATTTTTATTTTTATAAGAAGAGAAGTCAGCACTTGATTTTTCAACTATTGAAGTGGAATAATAGTTCGCAAATGTTGAAACTTTAAATGAGATGTAAACCATATCAGAATTGGCGAGGCAGCAAATGTGCATCTGTGTCCTGCCCCATGAAGCAATACAAGGGTCTCATTTAAAACTCAGAAAACACATAAATTATCCCACAGTGGTGTAAAAAGTATTAGAAAAAATTCATCAAAGAACTGGTGGAACTAATGTCATGCAGATTAATTTCAAAGTCCTTCAACATCAGAGACATCATAAAAACATGTTTAAGAGGAAGAATCCTTTATGCCATCTGGAATTCAGATTTCTGGTTGCAAACCAACTGGTATCATGAATTAACCTTTTCAGTAGAAGTAATCTGGTATGGTCAATAAATCACAAAATATAAGATAGTCGTTATATATGTAATATAGGAAACAGACTCCCATCCATAATGTTCTGGTTATGGCAAACCTAAGTTATCTGAAAAGGAATATACGTGCAATAGGAATTTGTAGACATTTTCGCACTGCAATAAATAACACATATTGCATTTATTAAATAATATTGATATGTGTAGGTTAAGCCTATATTCTAACATTTTTAAGGTTCTTTCCCCTTTTCGAGTTGGGACTGAAGAGTGGCGAGACATTGCGCTCCACTTGTTTAAAGAGGCAAGACGGCCTTATCCCACTTCTAAGAGCAGGTTTTGTTTTCTGAGCGCTTACTGTATGCCAGGCAGTAGGCTTAGATGATAGAGCCAGGATTTGAACTGACCAGTCTTACTCCATAGCTCATTCACTTAAGTGGAATGATTTGATGTCTCCTAAACATACATCTAGAAAGTGTGATTTCAGAATGTTTCTCCCCAAAATCCCCTAACACTCATTGGCTCTGGTTGGCAGTGACTTTGAAGTCTCATCCCTATGCCCTAGGAGACCTCTAGATGCCTGGGGTAAGAAATGAAGCAGAATGTTGGAGGATGGCTGTGCTGACCCTCCCATTTTCCCTCCTCATGGTTCTAGGGTGGGCACCGTGTCTAGAACTCCTGTGGGCAACCACTGCCATGCTCCCAGTGAGATTCAAACTGGCTTCTTCTCATCTCAACCAGCTGAAGAGGGGACCTCATCACCTTCCACATTTCCTGGCCAGCAAGGATCATAGCACGTATTTCCAGGAGGGGGCAAGATCTTCCAGTGACCCTCACGAGGGTCTGTCTACCGACAGAGAGCCGGCACAGCTTGTCTCTCCCGCCCTAACTTTCCCAGAGTAGCAATCTCCTCATCACTTCATTCAAGTGGCATTATCTGTTTTCTAAAAGAAGTTTGGACAAAAAGAAATAAGGCATCTCTCTGACGTATTGAAGCTGGTTTGCCAATCTTGTTTATGCCACTGGTTATTTAGTTGCCAGGTTGAATAACACCTATACTCAAAGTTCAAGATGGTTTCAAAAGCTAGCTGACAAAAACAGATGGGAAACTGAACGTCAGATTGAAGTGGCGATCCTGCTCTACACAGTGCTAAAAAAGCTTCCATGTGACCGACCGCTTTGCGGAAGCATCTTCATATCAAATACCAATTTATTCTCTTTAACCAGAGTAGGTAGCAGCCTAAGTGATTATTACTAAGTTTTGAAGTTCCTTAACTGGAAAATGTGTTTCAAACATCAATTCGAGAAGGTTTTGAAAGGTAATTCCCCTTAGTGCTACTACCCTGATTTAGCTTTACACTAAGTACATTATTAGTACTCAACATAGACTACTGAGAAAGAAAAGGAGAGGAGAGAGAAATTCATTGCCTGTGGTGCGGAAAGAGCATACTCTATAGACAACTAATTTCTTGAGTAACTTCTTAAAATTACTCTATTATTGTTTTCATTTTGTTGTTGTTGTTGTTGTTGTTGTTGTTGTTGTTGTTGTTGTTGTTTGAGGCAGTCTCACTCTGTCACCCAGGCTGGAATCTAGTGGCACAGTCTCAGCTCGCCACAATCTCCACCTCCTGGTTCAAGCAATTCTCCTGCCTCAGTCTTCTGAGTAGCTGGGACTACAGGCGTGCACCACCGTATTCAGCTAATTTTTATGTTTTTAGTAGAGACAGGGTTTCACCATGTTGGCCAGGCTGGTCTTGAACTCCTGATCTCAAGGCTCCCGCCTTGGCCACCCAAAGTGCTGGGATTACAGGCATGAGTCACTGCACTCAGCCAAAATCACTCTATTATTGAATATAAGCTCAGTAAACACTTTTTGAGTGAATGAAAACTGAATGGAAAATAGAAGATGGGGAGAGGAGAAGGAAAAATACAAACTAACTCTGTTTACTTCTCGATTTTACAAAAGGCAGCTACATGGTACTTTGACAACAAACTAGGGAATAGAATGAAACTTTCTCAACCTGATAAAGAGTATCTGTGAAAATCCCACACCTAGCATAACATTTAATGGGGAAAAAAAATGAAAGCTTTCCCTCTAAGACTAGAAATGAGACAAAGATCTTTTCTCTCACCATTTCTATTCAGCATTGTGCTGGAGGTTCTTTCCGAAGCATCTAGGCAAGAAAAAGAAATGAAAGGCAGCAGGGCGCGGTGGCTCATGCCTGTAATCCCAGCACTTTGGGAGGCCGAGGCAAGTGGATCATGAGGTCAGGAGATGGAGACCATCCTGGCCAACATGGTGAAACCCCGTCTCTACTAAAATAAAAAAAAATTCAGCCAGTCATGGTGGCACACACATGCAATCCCAGCCACTGGGGAGACTGAGGCAGGGCAATCACTTGAATCTGGGAGGTGGAGGTTGCAGTGAGCTGAGATTGCACCACTGCACTGTAACCTGGTGACAGAGCAAGACTCCTCTCAAAAAAAAAAAAAAAAAGAAGAAAAAGAAAAGAAAAGAAAAAAGAAAAAAATAAATAAATGAAAGGCATTGAGATTGGAAAGCAAGAAGTAAAATGATCTCTATTTTCAGAGGACATGATCTTATATATAGAAAATTTAAAAAGATCCTCTACAAAACTATTAGAACTACTACTTTAGCAATGTCTCAGGATACAAGATCAACATACAAAAATCAACTGTATTTTTATTCAATAGCTAGAAATAATCCAAAAATAAATCAAGAAGACTATGTACAACAGCATAAAAAAAGAATACTCAAGAAGATATTCAACAAAAGAAGTGCAAAACTTAACCATACATCTAAATAATGAAAAGACATCCTATGTGCATAGACCAAAACTTAATACAGTTAAGATGACAGTACTCCCCAAATTCATCCACTGATTCAACGCAATTCCCATCAAAATCCCAGCTGGATCTTTTGCAGAAATTGACAAAATAATCCTAAAACTCATATGGAAATGTAAGACACCCAGAATAGCTAAACAATGATGAAAAAGAAAAACAAAGTTGGAGGACACACATTTCCTCATTTGAAAGCTTACAACAGAGCTACGGTAATCAAGACATTGTAGTACTGGCATAAGGATAGACATATGGATCCATAGAATAGAACTGAACCAGAAATAAATCCTTACATTTATGGTCAGCTTATTTTTGACAAAGATTTGAAGATAATTTACTATGGAAAGAGTAGTCTATTCAACAGTTGCCTCTGGGACAACTGAATACTCACATGTGAGAAAGTGAAGTTGAATCCCTATCTCACACCACACACACTAATTAATTAAAAACAAATCAGAACTAAAAGTGAAAACTTAAACTCTAAAACTTCCAAAGGAAGAATAGAAATAAATCTTTGTGACCTTGGATTAGGCAATGACTTTTTAAATACAAACTAAAAGCACAAGCAGTAAAAGACAAAATGGATAAATTGGACTACATTAAAATTTTTAACTTTTGTGACAGTATCAAGAAAGTGAAAACACGATGGACAAATGGGAGAAAATATTTATGAGCCATATATTTGACAAGGAATTTCTATCCAGAATATATAAAGAATTCTTAGACGCTAACAATAAAAAGACAAAACAATTTAAATGTGCAAAGGATTTAAAAGAACATTTCTTTCTCAAAAAATATACAAATGGCCAACAAACACATGAAGGGATTATTAAAGTCATTAGTTATAGGAGAAATGCAAATCAAAATGACAATGAAATACCACCTCACACCCTATATGGTGACTAATATTAAAAAGATAACAGTGGCCGGGCGCGGTGGCTCAAGCTTGTAATCCCAGCACTTTGGGAGGCCGAGGCGGGTGGATCACGAGGTCGAGAGATCGAGACCATCCTGGTCAACATGGTGAAACCCCGTCTCTACTAAAAATACAAAAAATTAGCTGGGCATGGTGGCACGTGCCTGTAATCCCAGCTACTCAGGAGGCTGAGGCAGGAGAATTGCCTGAACCCAGGAGGCGGAGGTTGCGGTGAGCCGAGATCGCGCCATTGCACTCCAGCCTGGGTAACAAGAGCGAAACTCCGTCTCAAAAAAAAAAAAAAAGATAATAGTATTTGTGAATATGTAGGAAAATTGGAACACTCATTCTTTGCTGCTGGGCATGTAAAATGGTGCAGCTGTTTTGGAAAATAGTTTGGCAATCCCTGAAATTGCTAAACACAGAGGTACCATATGACTCAGCAATTCCATTCCTAGGAACCCAAGGGAACTGAAAACACATTCACACAAAAACTTGCACACAAATGTTAACAGCAAGATTATTCATAAAAACCCAAAAGTGGAAACAACCTAAATGCTTATCTACTGATGAACAGATTAAAAATGTGAGGGTTTTTTTTTTTAATAGAGTATTACTTGGCAATAAAAGAAGAATAAAGTAGTGTTAATACTTAATAAACATGCTACAATATAAGTGAACCTTGGGAAACATTTTGCTAAGTGAAACAAGCCTGTCACAAATGATCACATATTATATGATTCCATTTGTGTAAATCAACTCATAGACAGAAAGTGGATAAGGGAGCCGAAGGAGGGAGGAAGGAATGAGCATGGGGAATCACTGTTAATAGGTACGGGGTTTCTCCAGAAATGTTGATGTGATGAAATGTTCTAAAATCAGTCACATGGCTATGAATATGATAAAACATGGTACATTTTAAATGGAGGGGTTTTATGGTATATAAAATGTATCTCAATGGATTTTTCTTTGAAAACATACTTTAGCACAGGGTCTATTAGGAAAAAGACATCCACCAGTCATACAACTTGATTTTCCTTTTTTTTTTTTTTTTTTTTTGAGATAAGATCTGGTTCTGTCACCCAGACTGGAGTACAGTGATGCAATCTCAGCTCACTGCAGCCTCCACTTCCCGGGTTCAGGTGATCCTGCCCCCTCAGCCTCCTCAATAGCTGAATCTACAGGTGGGCATCACCATATCTGTCTAATTTTTTTATTTTTTGTAGAAATGGGGTTCCATCATGTTGCCCAGGCTGGTCTCAAACTCCTGGGCTCAAGCGATCCACCTCTCTCAGCCTTCCAAAATGCTGGGATTACAGGTGTGAGTCACTACACCTGGCCTTGATTTTCAAATTTTGATTAAGTTGTTGTGGTAGCCACTGTGAGTTGCCTACCCAACAACCATTCTCCTCTTGTTTCTGGGAGCCAAATCCCAATTTTGTCCAGGTAAGAGGCAACAGTGTGCCTCTCCCGGGTGCTGAGTATTGATTACCATAACTCCAAACCCATCATGATATCCTCATCTACCTTGGACAGTGATTCATTCAGGAGTGGCAGGTGCTCCAGTCCTGGCCACTGACACAAAAGAAGAGTCTTCTGCTAAGACTCTTAGCGGGTTAAAAAGTCCTGGATAAAAAAGGAAGATCCAAGGCCAGATGTGGTGGTGCACACCTATAATCCTACTGCTTTCAGAGGCTGAGAAGGGAAGACTGCTTGAGGCTAGGAGTTGAGGCTGCAGTGAGTTCTGATAATACCACTGCATTCCAGGCTGGGTGACAGGGCCAGATGAAAGAAAAGATAGAAAGAGAGAGGAGGGGTGGGGGGGAGGAAGGAAGGAAGGAAGGAATGTAAGTCTCTTTAGTCCCTGATTTTAGACTTTATTTTGGAGGAAGTGATGCCTGGGGGTACATGAGTCATGTGATAATCTTGAGGATAGAGAAGCTGCCTTGAGCTGCATTTCTGAAACCACCTGTCCCCAGACCTCTTAGAAAATGAGATCTTAAAATAAACCTCACTGCTTAAACCACACTCGGTCTGAGAGCAGTTTACTGCAGTCAAAAGCCTGCTCATTAATAGATTTTCTCTTATCTGTGAATACTCAAAAATTACATGCTCAGTCCTATATCAATGTTCATCTTTAGAAGGTAAAATTGATCTAGACTTTTTCAGAAGACAGGCTTAGCACTGAGTCACTTAAAGGTGCAAGAAGAGGCCAGGCACGGTGGCTCACACCTGTAATCCCAGGGAGGCCAAGGCAGGCAGATCACAAGGTCAGGAGATCGAGACCATCCTGGCTAACATGGTGAAACCCCATCTCCCAGCTACTCAGGAGGCTGAGGCAAGAGAATCACTTGATCCTAGAAGGCAGAGGCTGTAGCGAGCCAAGATTGTGCCACTGCACTCCAGCCTGGGCAACAGAGGGAGACTAGTCTCAAAAAAAAAAAAAAAAAAAAAAAAAGGTGCAAGCAGAAACTTTGTGCTCAATAGGAGAAACAACCTTATATATGTAAAGTAGACCAGAGGTTGATGGTTGATCAGCCTTTGTTAGGAGAGCTGATGGGGATCCCCTGTCCAGGATACAGGACAGACCTCGGATGAGGCCGCCACTAAAGAGTTTGAAATTCCACGTTGTTTTTTCTTTTTCTTTTTCTTTTTCTTTTTTTTTATTTTTGAGATAGAGTCTCCCTCTGTCACCCAGGCAGGAGTGCAATGGGATGATCTTGGCTCACTGCAAACTCTGCCGCCCTGGTTCGAGCAATTCTCCTGCCTCAGCTTCCTGGGTAGCTGGGACTACAGGCATGTGTCACCACATCTGGCTAATTTTTTGTTTTTAATGGAGACAGGGTTTCACCATGTTGGCCAGGCTAGTCTTGAACTCCTGACCTCAAATGATCCACCCACCTCAACCTCCCAAAGTACTGGGATTACAGATGTGAGTCACCATGCCCATCCCTGTCTAATTCTTTATGAAAATTTGAACAATATCCTGGCAACCGCCATTTAAGATAATTTGGTAAGTTATTTTCAAAGTGAGCAAAGAAGAAATCATACTAGGAAAGACACATAGGAATTATGAAAGAAAACTATCATTTTTCTTTTTTTCTTGAGACGAAGTCTTGCTGTGTTGCCCAGTCTGGAGTACAGCAGCATGATCTGGGCTCACTGCAACCTCTGCCTCCCAGGTTCAAGTGATTCTTCTGCCTCAGCCTCCTGAGTAGCTGGAATTACAGGAGCACGCTACCACGCCTGGCTAAAAAACTACCATTTTTCTTCCTTAAATTGTTTATCTTAATAGCCCAAGAAATGTGTGAAAATGCCTACAATTGTTAATGCTATAATTAAACTTATTTATAAACGCATAGGCATCAGGTTTACACTTGTCTCATAATTGTTAGGTAATTCTTTATAAATATAATTGTTCGAAGTGCCATGATTTGACCTAAATCAATGCAAAATTTTGGTGTGAAATAATAAGGCAACCTCAAATTGTTTTTAGTGACAGGATTAATGCTGCAGAGACAGGTTTAACTGCTATTGTCATTGTTATTTAATATTCAAATTTTATAATTAAAGACTGTCGGGTAATCTACTTCCAGAATAACAATGTAAGCATCATGAACACACTCACCAGTACGACCATCAAAATGGACTAAAAGTATTTTTTATAAAACAGGCTGAGCATGGTGACTCATGCTGGTAATACCAGCTCTCTGGGAGGCCAAGCCAGGAGTATCACTTGGGGCCAGGAGTTTGAGACCAGCCTGGGCAACATAACAAAACCCCAACTCTTAAAAAAAAAAAAAAAAAAAGCCAGGTGCAGTGACATGTGTCTGTAGTCCCAGCTTAAGTGGGAGAATCACTTGAGCTTAAGTGGGAGTTTAAGGCTGAGCTGCCGTGAGCCATATTTATGCCACTGCACTCCAGCCTAAGCAATAGAGCGAGACCCTATTTCTTTTTTTTTGAGACAGAGTCTCGCTTTGTCACCCAGGCTGGAGTGCAGTGGTGTGATCTCAGCTCACTGCAACCTCTGCCTTCTGGGGTCAAGCAATTTTCCTGCCTCAGCCTCCTGAGTAACTGGGATAATAGGCATGAACCACCACGCCCAGCTAATTTTTGTATTTTTAGTAGAGACAGGGTTTCACCATGTTGGCCAGGCTGGTATTGAACTCCTGACCTCAGCTGATCCTCCCACCTCGGCCTCCCAAAGTGCTGGAAGCTCTATTCCAGGTGGGTGTGGCCAGGAAGATGGGGCTCACCCTCATCTCAGCTCTCAGTCAGTGGCTACAGTATTTTCCTAGGAGGCAGCAGGCCACCAGCATTTCTCATTCCTGCCCCCAGGTCTTGTTGCAGAGCCTGAATTCCAAGTATGACTGAGAGTTCCTGGGCTTCTTTTCTTCACCAAGCCCCCCTTCATAAGCAGGGCAGGGGCTCTACCCTAAGTGAAGCAGGCTGAGAACTCAAGAGTCCCACTTTCCTTCATCCCAGTTTGCTCATGGGTCAGAAGTCCACACCAAAAAAGGCAAACTGAGAAGACCAGAGGCTCACACGCCCACCCCCACCCAGCAGCCCATCCCTAAAGCAGAAGGTCACTCAGGAGCACACCACTGCCCCTGCCAACAGCTCTGGAGTCATTGTTCAGCGATTTTGCCAAGGAGGAGAGGCAGGCTATAAAGCGGAGCTCTGAAGCTTTCCCCCAAAAGACTGACTTTTTAAAAAATAGTAGGTAGGGAAGTTGAGGCCTAAGGATATTCTGAAAAACAATGGAGGTCTTGGTGGTAAGCAATTAAGAGGAAGCTGGTAGCTTCCTGATAGAGAAAAACTATACCAGAGGCCAGCTAGTTTCCCAGAGAAAATCTGGAAAAGAGACATTAATATCAGCACTCCTGAGGGAATAACAAACTCCAAAGACTGGCCTCAAAAACCGTCCCTGAAAAGAGATCCACATTTAACTGGATCCAACTGTGGAGCAATTTATACCACAAAGCATTGTAAAAACAGCTGAGCAATGAGCCAGCTATTAGTGGAATCTTACAAATGAATGTGATACCAACAGAGACAGTCAACTAAGAAATTAGGAGAAATGACAAAGAGATCCCTGATAAAACTGTCCAACCCAGGGTGACTACATACATGACCAAGGCTCTGCTCTCTGACATTAGAGACTTCTCACTGCAGGGAAAGTAGACTTTACTTAAAAAGGTTCAGCCAGGGCCGGGCGCGGTGGCTCAAGCCTGTAATCCCAGCACTTTGGGAGGCCGAGGCGGGTGGATCACGAGGTCAAGAGATCGATACCATTCTGGTCAACATGGTGAAACCCCGTCTCTACTAAAAATACTAAAAATTAGCTGGGCATGGTGGCGCGTGCCTGTAATCCCAGCTACTCAGGAGGCTGAGGCAGGAGAATTGCCTGAACCCAGGAGGCGGAGGTTGCGGTGAGCTGAGATCATGCCATTGCACTCCAGCCTGGATAACAAAAGTGAAACTCTGCCTCAAAAAAAAAAAAAAAAAGGTTCAGCCAAGACACTAAACAAATAAGCAAGCAAACAATAAGCTTTGAAGTTGGAAGAAGAAGTCAATATCCAGAATTACTACAAGACATTAAAAATGTCTAGTTTTCCAAAAGGAATTATGCTATATGTGAAGAAATAGGAAAGTGGGACCCATACACATGGGGGAAAAGGCAGGCAACAGAAATTGCCAATGAAAAGATGAAATGTCACATAACAGACAAAGACCTCAAAACTGCCATTACAAATATGCTTAAAGAGCTAAAGGAAACCATACTTTAAAAAGTAAAGGAGGGTATGATGACAATGTCTCATCAAGCAGAGAATATCAATACATTTTTGATATCATTTATTTATATCAATAAATGTCTTTTGTTTGTTTGTTTGTTTGTTTTTGAGACAGAGTTTCCCTCTTGTGGCCCAGGCTGTAGTGCAATGGCACAATCTCAGCTCACTGCAACCTCCACCTCCTGGGTTCAAGCGATTGTCCTGCCTCAGCCTCCCGAGTAGCTGTGATTACAGGGATACATCACCTCGCCTGGCTGATTTTGTATTTTTAGTAGAGACAGGGTTTCTCCATGTTGGTCAGGCTGGAATCAAACTCCTGACCTCAGTGATCCACCCACTTCTGCCCCACAAAGTGCTGGGATTATAGGTGTGAGCCACTGCACTCAGTCTCTTGTTTTGTTTTTGAAACAGGAAACCACTCTGTCACCTAGAGAGGAGTGCACAGGCATGATCATGGCTCACTGTAGCCTCAACTTCCCAGGCTCAAAGCAATCCTCCTATCTTGGCCTCCCAAGTAGCTGAGTCCAAAGCATGCACCACCAAACCAAGTTAATTTATTTTTTATAGAGATGGGGGTCTCCCTATGTGAAAAAATTTGTTTTTTAAGAAGAAATTCTGGGGTTGAAAAGAACAATAACTTAAATGAAAAAATTGACAAGGGCTCAAAAGAAGATGTGAACCAGTAGAAGAAAAAAGCAATGAACTTAAAGATAAATAAATAGAGATTATGCAATCTGAAGAAAAAGAACGAATGAAAATGAACAAAGCCATAGGCCAGCTCACACCTGTAATCCTAGCACTTTGGGAGGCCAAGGTGGGTGGATCACGTGAAGTCAGGAGTTCAAAACCAGCTTGGCCAACATGGTGAAACCCTGTTTCAAAAAAAAAGAAAAGAAAAGAAAAAAGAAAATGAACAGAGGCTCAGAGAAATGTGGGACATCAACATACAAATAATGGGAGTGTAAGAAAGAGAAAAGAGAGAGAAAAAGGAGCAAAAAATGTCTGAAAATATAATGGCTGAAAACCTCCTATATTTGGTGGAAAATGTTAATCTATGCATGTAAGGAACTTAACAGTGCTTTTGGTTCCAGCTACTTGGACAGCTGAGAGAGGGGGATCACATGAGGCCAGGAGTTCAAGACAACATGCACTATGATTGGGCAACATAGCAAGACCCTGTCTCTAAAAAAAATAGAAGCGGCTCAGCAATCTCTAAGTAGGGTAAATGCAAAGAGATCTGCACCCAGACAGACACTTTGTAGTAAAAATATTGAAAGACAAAGGCAAGGAGAAAAATCATGAAAGCAGCAAGAAAAAAAATGACTTGTCACAATCAAAGGAACCCCCCAAAATTAACAACTGGCTCCTCATCAGAAACAAAGGAATCCAGAAAGTAGTAGACGATATTTTCAAAGTGCTGAACAGAAGACTGACAACCAAGTATACAGTATCCAGCAAAACTATCTTACAGAAATGAAGGCAAAATGAAGACATTCCCCAATAAAACTCAGAGAATCCATTACTAACGAACATATTAAAGAAAGTTCTCAGGCTAAAGGAAAGTGACCTCCAATGGTAATTTAAATTCGACCCTCTTATACACACACACACACACACACACACACACACACACAAGAGAGAGAGAGAGAGAGAGAGAGAGAGAGAGAGAGAAAGAGAGAATGTGCACACAGGTAATTATGTAATTATGTAAGAGAGTATATATGCATATTTCTTTTCCTTTCTTCTCTCAATTGATTTAAAAAGTAATTATATAAAACTATATCTGTAGTTATACATATAATTGTAATGTTGGGCCTATAATATATTTAACAATAACAATACAAAGGATGTAAATGGAAGTAAAGATATACTAGCGTGAAAAAATGATACCACACAGTATCTTGAACCTACAGAAACAAATGAAAAGAACCAGAACTGGTAAATAAGAAGGTAAATATAACAAACTTTATGAATATATGCTTGTTCTTTCTTCTCTCAGTTTCTTTGAGATTTAAAATTATATAAAGTAACAATTATAGCACTATATTGTATACAAAACAATAATGACCCCAAAACGAGGAAGAGGTAATAGAGCTATATAAGCTCTATAGGAGTAACTTCTTCTTTTTCTTTTTTTTGAGATGGAGTCTGGTTCTGTCACCCAGGCTGGAGTGCAGTGGCGCGATCTCGGCTCACTGCAACCTCCACCTCCCGAGTTCAAGTGATTCTTCTGCCTCAGCCTCCCAAGTAGCTGGGATTACAGGTGCATGCCACCACACCCAGCTAATTTTTGTATTTTCAGTAGAGATGGGGTTTCACCATGTTTGCCAGCATGGTCTCAGACTCCTGATCTCAGGGGATCTGCCCACCTTGGCCTCCAAAGTGCTGGGATTACAGACAGGAGTGAGCCACTGTGCCTGGCTAGGAGTAACATTTTTATATGTAACTAGAATTAAGTTAGTATAAATTTAAGTTCTTTCTGATAATATATATATGGTAATCGCTAAAGAAACCAATTTAAAAACTCAAAAAGTAGTGAAAAAGTTATTAAAGGAATTAAAATATTCACTTAATGCAAAAAGAAAAGAAAAAGACATTTGTTCACATTCACTGATACAAGTGAACAGTGGACAACCCAGACACTAAAACACTGAATAGGAATTAATGAGAAGATGCTTCTCCAAATTTTTGGTCCAAGATCTCAATAAATTCAAGGGTATATTTTACATTACTAAGGAAAGCACACTTTTTTTTTAAATTTTATAAGAGACAGGGTCTTGCTATGTTGCCCAGGCTGGAGTGCAGTGGCTATTTACAGGCACAATACCACTACTGATCAGTGGGGAAGTTTTGACCTACTCCATTTCTGAACTGAGCCCCTCCTTAGGCAACCTGGTGGTCCCCGGCTCCCGGAGGTCACCATATTGATGCCGAACATAATGCGGATACCCGAACAGCGTAGCACACTGCAGCCCAGAACTCCTGGGCTCAAGCAATCCTCTCACCACAGCCTCCGAAGTAGCTGGGACTACGGGCATGCACCACCGCGCCTGGCCAGGAAGTACACTTTTTAAAGGGTTTGCCCTACTGCTTATGCACTTCTTTCTTGTCACCAAGCAGATAATATAATTATGTAAATTTCTTACAAGGACACCATTGACTGATGAGCAATGGAAGGGGAAATCTTGAATAGAAAGTAAATAAAAATCTGAGATGGTATGGCATCTATGGGAGCTTGTTCACACAGGATTCAGAACTTCTCCCTCTTAGCCCACATTGTATATCTGGAAACAAGCTGCCCTTTTCAGGGAAGAGAAATTAACTCCATACACTTTTGATCAGTTCAAGGCAGATTGTGCCCTGAAACTCTTGTTGATTCAGAGAAAAGAAGACAAGAGATTCTGTTTTAGAATGTTGAATGGCCTTGATGGGCACCCTAACCTCGGCAGAGCTTTGACAGTTGAATGGAAATTACCACATTTCTTCCAGATTAGACATAACCAAAATCCCTTCTCAGAGTCATTGGTGAGGAATTTGCTTAATAACTGAACCTGTGGTCTCTGGGCTGCCTGCCAATGGCAGGACTAAATAAAGACAAGGACGCAGACACAGGCAGGCATAAGGATCCATACGGATCCCTGATTTCATTGTTCTGCTTTGTTCTTCCTTCATCTCTTCCTATTCTCCTTTCTTGTCTATTTATAGCAAACAAAATTATCCCTTAAATCTGAGTGCAACACACATGAATGCATGGCTTAAGCAGATATTATGCAAATGATTATAGAATAATAAAATCAGATGTCCAAAGCAAAGTATTTCCATTACCATCAACCCATGGCAAGGTTCCCTATTCTATTTTAAGCAGCTTCAAATCTACTTGTGATCTTTTATCACAATTCCATTTTTATAACATCTTTCCTAGTTTATAGAATGTTTGCCATCTTTATGTTTCCTATATAGAAGAAAACAAAATCTCCCACTGTATCTATTTCTATAGCAAGATTTTTGTAGGAAATGTTGCCTGTCAAGGAATATCCTTTCAATTTTCACTTACATAGAAAATCAAACTGCTCTTCAGACCTACTAAAACTCGCTTTATAAAATTTCCAGTCTCTTTCAAGCTTCATTTGAAAAAGTGACTTTTTTTAGAGATCAGGGAAAACCTAATTCTGCCTTTCTTTCTGCTTCTCCTTCTCCTTCTTTCTCCCTCTCCCTCTCCCTCTCCCTCTCCCTCTCCCTCTCCCTCTCCCTCTCCCTCTCCCTCTCCCTCTCCCTCTCCCTCTCCCTCTCCCTCTCCCTCTCCCTCCCCCTCCCCCTCCCCCCCTCCCCCTCCCCCCCTCCCCCTCCCCCTCTCCCCCTCCCCCTCCCCCCTCCCCCTCCCCCCTCCCCTCCCCCTCCCCCTCCCCCTCCCCCTCTTCTTCTTCTTCTTTCTTTCTTCTTCCTTCTTCTTTCTTCTTTCTTCTTTCTTCTTTCTTTTCTTCTTTCTTCTTTTTTTTCCAGATAGAGTCTCACTCTGCTGCCCCAGCTGGAATGCAGTGGCCCAATCTCAGCTCACTGCAGTTTCCACCTCCCAGGTTCAAGAGATTCTCCTGCCTCAGCCTCCTAAGTAGCTGGGACTACAGGGACATACCATCATACCTGGCTAATTTTTGTATTTTCAGTAGAGATGAGGTTTCACCATGTGAACCAGGCTGGTCTCAAACTCCTGACCTCAGGCGATCACCTGCCTTGGTCTCCCAAAGTGCTGGGATTACAGGCATGAGCTTCTGTTCCCAGCCAAGATCAGAGAAAACCTGACTCTGGTTTTCAAATAAAGGTACCATAAATAATAAAATTTGGGTATATTCAGGAAGTATATGATTGGAGAAAGTTTTGATCGGAAAAACTATTGATCAGTCTTCCCATCTTCACATTACCACTCAATTGTCTCTAGCTCTCTAGTTTTGTCAGTTTCTTTTTTATTTCCACTGAAATTCCCACTGTTTCTTATTTTTCTGTAGTAGATTAAATGTACAAATGGAGATAAGCATTTTTATTTATCTAGTTGGTGCATATTGTGCTTTCTGTATCTGGGGAATCATGTATTTCACCAATTCTAGAAAGAAAATTCTACTAATTGTCATTTCTTTCTTTATATGTTTCTTTTACTTCTTTCTCTCCATTCACTCCTTCAAGAAATATGTGAAACTGACTCAATTTATCCACCTTATCTCTTTTTGTTTTGTTCTGCATAGAAACACAATTCTTTATTACAGCGAGTATATTTACTAAACTATTTTAACATAGTTCCTGAATTAACACAGTCTCGAAATGATCAATTACAAATTAAGGACCTTGCTGACCACACTAACTTCTTATGCATTATCATTTCCTAATTTTTAAATAAGCTTTACTGTACTACAATGTACACAACAAAATTCACAAATTTTAAGAGGAAATGGATAAATTCTGACAAATATAGTTATCCATGTAACCAATGCTCCACTTAAAACATAGAATATCTCCTTAGAAAGTGTCTTCTGCACATTTTCAATCAACACCCCACCACCACACCCAAGTCAACCCCTGATCTGATTTCCAAGAACTTCAACCTATAAACAGAATCATACAGGCTTTCCTCTTTTGCCTCCAGTTTGTCTTACTCAGGATAACGAGGGGGAAGATTCATCCATGTTGTTGCACAAATCAGTAGTTGTTCCTTTTTATAGCTATAAACTGGTATTCCATTCTATGAATACACAACGTGTTTATTCACATACATTGTATGTATTATTCCATCCATATAAGCAATCCAAATATTTACATTATAAAACTGCATATATTCAATATAAGATGATACACAAAAAATCTTGGTAGCTTCTAAGTTGCTTCTCTTGCTACAGTCTTCAGTACATTCTTACCGCAAAGATCAATCTTCCCTTCACCTGAAAATCTTCTATTACGTTTGCTCTCATCCCCTGCAGGAAGCAATCCCTCTTGCTTCCCGGTTTTTACTTCACATGATACACCACTTTTTATTTGGCGTTATGGTTACTTATATACATATCTAATATCAATGACTAGACTCTAAGCTGCTTGAAGTCAGGATCCAGTGATTTTTAGGTTTGCCTGGTGCACAGCACTTAGCAAATTGCTGACTAGTGGGAAGGGCTCAACACGGGTCAGCGGAGAGGTAAATAGGTGAATTCCTCTATTCAAAAGTAGATTCAGTGGCTCCCCGCTTTGTAGTTTGTCACGCAAACTCTTCCGCAAGGAGCTCCAACCCAGCTTTCCAACTGCAGTCCGGTGATTTTTCCTACATAATACCTCTCCTTCAGTTAAAGTCTTCTTTGCTAACTTCCATGCTTTTATCTGAAATATTATTCCAGTCTGGTAGAAAACATACACACACACGCACACGCACACCACACACACACACCCCTATCTTTCTTTTCCCCGCCTCCTTAACAAGAGTTAGAGCTTCAAGATTTCTGTTTCCAGGGGCCCCCACCGGCGCCCCCCACCACCATCGGCCACCTTGGTCGGCAGGGACCATAAGATATGCAGTTGCAGATCCTGCCCAGTAGGGGGAGGCGTGCCCATAAATCGTCCGCTAAATCCGAGGCTTTTCTGAAGCCCAGGAGATTGTAAAGAAGTCACATGTTTACTAAAACGTCTTCTGGGTTAAAGAAATAAACAAGAGTTCAGCTAACTCCTTCCTCTGATTACAAACTGAGTAATCTCTGCTTACCAAATCACTGTAATTTAAGCCCGAATAACAAAGACAAAACCATTTGACCGTTTTTAATCTCTAAGGGCCTCACTCTATTTGCATCCTCATTTTTTTTTAATCCACAAAATCTATTCACAGATTGAATGCTAAATCTGTATTGTTGAACCAGGAACTAGTAATGGAAAGCTGGACGTCTTGCCCTCCTGATGCAGAGATTAGTTCAAAAGAAAAACATCTGTACTGCCTACTTCTTTTCCATCTCCACCCACTTCTTAGCATCATTTAGGTTTTAAAAATGTTTTGTAATGGTCTACCAAATGGCAGTCATTTTTTTTATGTACTAGGTTTAAGATACCATGGGATTTGATTTGACTCCATGCTCATCATTGAGTCATGCTGATCACAAACCAAAAGTGAACAGTCATCATGAAACAAACTGTGTCACATCACAGGGAACAAAATGGGAGCCCCGCCCGTTCTCACACAGGGGCAGATAGATTTCACAGAGAATTAGTAAAGCTCAGTGCTTTGTAAGCTTAAAAATTAATGATGCTGGAAGAGATCATTCCATTTCATAAATGAGAAAAGTAAAATCTAGAGAGATAAAAGTGGCTTCTTCAAGAGACTACAGCCAGTTAGTGATGAAACAGACTAGAGTCCAGTGGTTTGGACCTGTTAACGGCTAGGATGATCTTCATCTACAAACACTATTCATTGCACTTCCTTGGTAGTGTCAGCAAGAGATGATATCTTAAAAGGATCGTTTTTGTGCCCAGTTCCTGTAGAGATATACTAAGAAGGCAATGCAAACACCAGGTCAACTTGAAGAAAGCCTCTGTAAACAGCCAGCCGGTCTTGCAGCTTCTTAGAGCCGCCACACTGACACCTTTTAAACAAGTCCTCGTGTGAAGAATCTTCAAGGAATAAAGCAAAACCCATCCACAGTGAATATTGCACGTGTTAGCACATATCCTATTCATTTCTCCTGCAATTATTTATTGGGTGGAGTATGCAGCAAGAGCGTGTTATTATATTAGTCAGTTATTTGTCCCTTGAATCTAAAGAAAACATTTACAGCTCACATTGCATTAGAGATAGGACGGAAATGCTAAAAGACATGTTAAAATGACAGTGATTAATAACAATGACACTTGAGGTTTGTAACACTTTTCATGGTGGATCACAAAGCACTTGGCAAGTGATCATGACATTTCAAAACAATATTATTCTGAAGGAGTATCATATTGTGATTTGCTTTTGATAAGTCAGAGAAAGAAAGATAATTGCCTGTTAAAATCTACCTAGCAAGTGGGAATTTTAGCCCTGACATTTTTATTTTCAATTATGCCTAATTTTGTACATTAGCTAAAAACTTATTGGGAATACATTTAATTTTAATTAAATAAATAAAGTGATCTTAAGATCTAAACTCGAAAGTCCTGTGCTCATTCTGAGGCAGCAGTAACTTTTCTGCCTTCCTGACATAAAATTCATACAAAGAACCCTCGTAAAACATCATCTGAAATTCCAGGAGTGGAGTATGTGAGGCAACTTAACAAGGAATAGAGCAACTTCAAAAGAAAAAATACAGAAGCTAAGATTCTCTTCCCGGAACTATCACTATTAAATATTAATCCAGGAATTCAGGTTTGGGATGAGGTAGGAGGATGGGTGCCAGGGAATAAGAAAGAAAAGAGAAGCAGACAAAGACTGTTTAAATATGTATGATTCTTATTTGAAATCAGAGAAAGATTCCCTACTTTCAAGACTTGAAGTGTCATTATAATTAAGTATTTCAAATATTTTATATTGTATTTGATGGGTTTTGACATCAAAGAACTTAGGGGCAAAGTGTCAGCTAACACAGAGCATTCACTGCAGCCCCCAGAAGCGTTCAAAGTCATCACAGAGGCTTCAGGCTAGTCCGTCTCAAAAAAGCACAATACCTTAGGAGTGCAACAATTTCTCAATTCCAAAGTGGTCAATGAGATGTAAGTGGAACTTGTTGGCTAGGGCCTCTGGAAAAGTTCCTAAAAGAGGACTGACTCAGCTATGAGGTGAGCTCTTTCATGATTCCACCCATGTCTCCTTCCTCCTGCCTGAAGTGTGGACATGATGGCTGGCATTCCAGCAGCCATTTTCTATCTTGAGATAGATCTTGAGAAAGGAAGCCACACTCTGAAGGTGGCAGAAGAAAGATAAAAGGAACCTATATACCGGATGACCAAGTTGATGTCATGCCCACCCAGAACTGCCTAATTTGGGATTTCTTTTATGTAATAGGAAGTCTTTTGCTTGAGGTTTTCATTATTCACTGACACAGCCAACTCGACAGCTTTTTGGATTCTACTTTCTCTAAAACTGTCTTTGATTCTTTTTTTTTTTTTTTGAGACGGAGTCTTGCTCTGTCTCCAGGCTGGAGTGCAGTGGCACAATTTTGGCTCACTGCAACCTCCACCTCCTGGGTTCAAGCGATTCTTCTGCCTCAGCCTCCCGAGTAGCTGGGGTCACAGGCACGTGCCAACATGCCTGGCTAATTTTTGTATTTTTAGTAGAGACACGGTTTCACCATGTTAGCCAGGATGGTCTTCATCTCTTGACCTTGTGATCCGCCCACCTCGGCCTCCCAAAGTGCTGGGATTACAGGCGTGAGCCACTGCGCCTGGCCCTTTGATTCTTAAGGAAATACAGCCAGTACTGTTTTCCTTGACTTTCTAAGATAGGTCTACGTTCTGTAAATCCAGAGGACCCCTCTTATATCATGGGCAGAGACACTGTCACTTAGATGACAGTGCAAACAGGGTCCTCTGGATCCTCGGGTCCCAGCTCATCCACTTTCATAGCATTTCTGTTTACCTTCGACCTTCTTGGAGTTACGTCCTCAAGGAAACAAGTAAAAATGTTATTTTATTTATTTATTTATTTTATTTTATTTTATTTTATTGAGATAGAGTTTCACGTTTGTTGCCCAAGTTGGAGTGCAATGAGCAATCTCAGCTCACCACAACCTCCACCTCCCAGGTTCAAGCAATTCTCCTGCCTCACCCTCCCAAGTAGCTGGGATTACAGGCATGTGCCACCATGCCCGGCTAATTTTGTATGTTTAGTAGAGACAGGGTTTCTCCATGTTGGTCAGGCTGGTCTCGAACTCCTGACCTCAAATGATCTGCCTGCCTCGGCCTCCAAAAGTGCTGGGATTACAGGCGTGAGCCACCATGCCAGCCCTAAGAAGGTTATTTTAGATTCAAATATTGGTTAAACAATCTTTAATACAATCTATGGTATTATAATTTTATTAAGGACTAATTTAAACTAGATTTCTCACACTTGCAACCTATGGATCACTTTGGCAGATAAATGAACGCCACAAACCATTTATAGTGCTTCTTTCCACGGCACAAAAAAAGAAAGAAGCTAAAAAGCAAAGAAGGGAAAAGTTACCACAGGGAATGGAACGGAACGGAACGAAACAGAATAGAATAGAATAATAGAATAGAATAGAATGTACTATTAATCATAAAACAATAACATAGGAAAATTATTTCCCATTTAAATAAAATAGTAACATTGGTAAGAATGACAAACATTTTTAACATTGGTAATGACATACCATTTGTTGTGACACAGCTTTCTCTAAGCAGCCATCGTTCCAAGTCCTTTTTTCAAGTCCTCTACATGTATTAACTCAGAAGTGGTCTGCGGCCCGCTAGGAACTGGGCCCCCAGAGCAGGAAGTGAGCGGTGGTGAGCGAGCGTCACCGCCTGGGCTCCGCCTCCTGTCCGTCAGCGGCGTGAGATTCTCACGGGAGCATGAACCCTGTTGTGAACTGCGCATGCGAGGCATCTAGGTTGTGAGCTCCTTATGAGAATCTCATGCCTGATAATCTGAGGTGGAACAGTTTCATCCCAAAACCATCCCCTCCACCCTACCCTGCACCTCAGAAAAACTGTCTTCCACAAAACCAGTCCCTGGTGCCAAAAAGGTTGGGGACTGCTGTATTAACTCATTCAATCCTCATAACAAGCCTCTGAAGTAGGTTATTATTATTATTACCATTATGTTTATTGGACAGATGAATAAACAGAGGTACCGAAAGCTTAAGTGACTTGCCAAAGTCTCGCAGTTAGTTAGCGGTGGAATCACGATGTAAATTGAGATCTCTCTAACCCCCTCCTCACCCCCAAACATATACCATTAACTACCACACCATACTACCCCAGTAGTTTAAAACAGGCAACATCATACTATAAACACTACAGTTAGAAGCTCTAGACTAGGCTGGGCGCGGTGGCTCAAGCCTGTAATCCCAGCACTTTGGGAGGTCGAGGCGGGTGGATCACGAGGTCGAGAGATCGAGACCATCCTGGTCAACAAGGTGAAACCCCGCCTCTACTAAAAATACAAAAAATTAGCTGGGCATGGTGGCACATGCCTGTAATCCCAGCTACTCTGAAGGCTCAGGCAGGAGAATTGTTTGAACCAGGAGACGGAGGTTGTGGTGAGCTGAGATCGCGCCATTGCACTCCAGCCTGGGTAACAAGAGTGAAACTCCGTCTCAAAATAAAACAGAAGATCTAGACTACAGCCTCCAAAAGGAGGTAAGGGCTATTTGTATTTTGTTCACTGCTCTATGCTCGGTGCCTAGAACCCTATTTGGCATGTAACTGGCACTCAAGTAATTATTCAGTGAATGAAGAAATGAATGTGTGGATGGATACAGAAAACTTTACAATACTCCCAGGTGCAAAGGATCTATGTTTGAAGAATTGCTTTTTTGGGTCGCCATGAGCAGCAAACCCATCCGAGGAGAAACACATTTGTAATAGAGCTTTGTAGGATGTGCCATTTTCAGATGCTAACATCCTTAACATCCAACCATCTGACAGAATCATTAGGATAACTTCCAGCTAAGGCTTATAAAGTGTTTTCACTTGCACTATCTCATTTAATCTTCATCACCACCCTATGAGGATTATTTCCACTTTGCTCTTGAGGAAACAGTCTTTAGTGACTGCCGGAATCCAGGTTTAACATCCTCTCACCCATTCTTGCACTGTGGGCACTCAACCTAAAGTGTCTTGCCAGTCATGGGGTGAGATGCCCCCTGGCCACTCACATTTCACTGCTCCATTCCCTTCATGGTCGTGGGCCTGCATTTACCGCTATCCTTGGCCCACAGTCTAACTTCTGATCTTGGTGTTCCACGTATCTACTGTGGAGTGCAAACTCAACAGCTTAAAGAGCAATTTCTTGTTATTATTTTCCATGGTTCTAGAGGTTGACTGGGCTCAGCTGAGTGGTTCTTACACAAAGCCTCCCGTGTGGTTATAGCCTGATATCACGTCACTGTGACTGTGGTCATCTGAAGGCTCACCTGGGCTGGACGTCCTATGAGGCCCATTCACCTGGCCTGCAGCAGATGATGGTGCAGAAGGGCTGTTGACCTACGTGAGCCTCTCCCTGTGGCTTGAACTTCTCATACAGCGTGTTTCACTCTAGTGGAGCATCCCAAGAGCGGGTGTTTCAAAGCTCAGCAATCAGAAGCTGCCAGGCCAGTGAAGGCTTAGCTCAGAACTGTTACGACGATATTTCCACTGTATCCTATTTATCAAAACAACCATCGTCCCACCCAGATTCCCGGGTGTGGACAAATAAATTCCCCCTCCTGATGGGTGAGTGGGAAGGTCATCTTCCTGGAAAGCACAGTGGGAGGGAGATGTTGTTGCAGCCATGGGTGGAAAATATGACCTGCCACACTCAGCTTCATGGTTAACCTGCAACTTATAAGCTACCCAGTTGCAGATAAATTTCCACTTCTACACTGCTATTTTGTGTTTAATTGGGCACAGAACAATTTTCAGTTTATGTTTTTAACTGTTGCCAAGGTTACATTTGGGGCCTGAACTGTTATTAACTCATGTCCTTTTATACCTTCCAAGGCTATTCCAATAGAAACAGGTATTTTAGCTCAGTGATAAGAGAGTTCGTGGGATCCAGGACATGGGCAAAGCTGCCACCATTTGATTTACATTTGCAACAGTTCCTTGTGCTTCCAGGCAGTTCCAACCTCTCAAAGAGGACCAGGCAAAAATATAACAGCAGGGCGAGCGCGGTGGCTCAAGCCTGTAATCCTAGCACTTTGGGAGGCCAAGGCGGCAGATCACCTAAGGTCGGGCGTTTGAGACCAGCCTGACCAACATGGAGAAACCCCGTTTCTACTGAAAATACAAAATTAGCTGGGTGTGGTGGTGCACGCCTGTAGTCCCAGCTACTTGAGAGGATGAAGCAGGGGAATTGCTTGAACTTGGGAGGCAGAGGTTGCAGTGAGCCAAGATCGTGCCATTGCACTCCAGCAATATATTTATATAGATAGATAGATAGGTAGATGGATCAGTTCAAATTCATCACAATAATGAGAACATTTTTTAAAAGTCCACAGCAGCCCCTCTTTAACACCCAAGTGCCAATCAAATTAAACTTCTCACCCTGGCCTTATTCCATTTTCTTCATGCTCACATCGTCCCATCCTAACTGGATTTCGCTCCCCTGTCCTCTTCCATCGAAGTATACTTCTTTGATGGCAAACTCAAATTCCTCTGGATCGCTGTTCCTAACGAATGCCCCAGCTGAGTGAGTACGACTTCACTCTTTGAGTCTCTATAACTCCTGCCTGCTGCCTCTCCTTGTCTACTTGGAGTCACAGTACTATTTGGTCCTGTCGTCTAATTCCTGTACCTTTGCATCCATTCCCAGCACAACTCAGCCCCACACTCCACACAACAGGTATTCCATGAATACGCATCAGATTGGATTGAACCTCCAGGAATGCCATTTTCATCATACTGCCATTTCCTCTAATAGCCTGGGCTGAGACAGAGCTCACTCAACCCACATGGATTGGATAAAGTCTGAGTGTTAAGTCAAAAGAATGTTTTAACAAAACCCTGGATTCACGTTAAATCATCTCACTTCTACCAGCAAAATTATCTTACCAAAGAAACAGACATCACATGGCACATGCTTCCTCCAGTTCTGGCTCGTTAAAGACCAAAAGAGATGTTCCTGGAGGTGGGCCCATGGCTGCCCACAAACACGGAATGTAGCTTCCGCAGGAGGAGCCAGGCTTTCTATCTTCTCCCCACCATATCCTCAGCAGGCAGACCTTGGGCTGCCTCTTAAATGCTGCTTCTTTTGCTCCCATTCATGAATGTGGGGACTTTCTTGCTGACCCTTCCTGATTCTGCTTTTGTAACTGTAATAGGTTCATTGCTTGATGTGCAGAGTAAATCCATACGCTAAGACACCTGGTCACAGCAGAGAAAGAGGTTTAATCGTAGGGCTACCGAAGGAGGAGACAGGAAGAGACCTCAAATCTGTCTCCCCCAGGGAGTTTGGGGCTAGGATTTCTTTTTATTCTTTTTCTTTTTCTTTCTTTCTTTTTTTTTTTTTTTTTTTTGAGAGGGAGTCTCGCTCAACTGCCCAGACTGGAGTGCAATGGCACATTCTTGGCTCACTGCAACCTCTGCCTCTCGAATTTAAGAGATTCTCCAGCCTTAGCTTCCTGAGTAGCTGGAATTACAGAGGTGCGTCACTACCTTCAGCTAATTTTTTTTGTATTTTTAGTAGAGACGGGTTTCACCATGTTGACCAGGCTGTTCTCAAACTCCTGACCTCAGGTGATCCGCCTGCCTCAGCCTCCCAAATAGCTGGGATTACAGGCGTAAGCCACGGCTCCTGGCCTTGGAGCTAGAATTTCTAAGAGTTTTGGAGTGGGCTGAAGTGTGAGGATCATTGATTGGTCCAAGAGTTGGGGGTGAAGTCATGGGACATAGAGGTGGAGAGACTATTCTCATGCTGATTCCATTCTTTGGTGGGGGTCTTCAAACTGGGTGGTGTGAGCTGTTTATGCTGGAATTCAGGATATGGAAAACATCTTAGGCAATTCTTAAGCAAATGCCTTGAGAGTCTAACGTCAGAAATCCTATCTAGAGGAACAGCAGGGACGCAGCTGATCAGTATCTAGCGCTACATGGCTCTCAGTGACAAGGAAGTGGGCCACAGTGCAGCCTGACTAGTGCTTAATTACAACTCTGCTTCTGTCCAGAATTCCTTCTAAGCCTATGAAGACAGCTTCGCTTTTGCTCTGTCCACACTGGGCTGGGTGACTCCCCATGCTCCTCATGGGCCTCCTAACCCATTCCACCCCCTGGGTTGATATTTTCCACCAGGAGAAAGGACCCAAAGAGGAGTTCCAGCCCCTTCCTGGACTTGTCAGTGAGGGTTCTGTAGAAAAACAGAACCAATAGGCAAGCATAGACAAATAAGAGGGAATTGACTGCAGGAATTGGCTCGCGTAATTATGGACGTCGAGAAGTCCCCCAATTTGCCATCCTCAAGCTGGAGAACCAGGAGAGCCAAGGGTGGGATTCACAGTGAGCCTGAAGGCCCCAGAACCAAAATCCAAAGTCTGAAAACCAGAGAAGATGGAGGTCTCTGTTTCAGAAGGACAGAAAATACAAAAAAAGTAGATTAATTGTCCTGTGTGTGACTTTTTGTTCTGTCAGGGCCCTCAGCAGATTGAATAATGCCGTCTGCTGATTCAAATGCTGATCTCTTTCAGAAACACCCTCAGGGACACACCCAAAAATAATATTCTAACAGCTTGGTGAGTATTCCTTTACCCGGTCAAGTTGACACATAAAATTATCCATCACAATGACAGACTAGCAGAAATGTCCCATGCAAGGTGGGACAGAGCATTTCAATGTATAAAGACCAATTATTTAGAAGCTTTGTGCCTCCATTTCCTCAAGTGCAAATGGGGATAATAAAGGCTCCTCTTCTATAGGTCCTTGAGAGCACCCCCGAGATAACACACTAAGGCATCACAACAGTGCCTGATGCACAGTGCACAGACCATAAGCACTGCACCTTCCTGTTGCTAAAAGTTTGGGCTAAAAGTGTCGGCTGGGCAAGGAGGCTCATGCCTGTCATCCTAGCACTTTGGAAGGCCAAGGCGGTGGATCACTTGAGGTCAGGAGTTTGAGACCAGCCTAGCCAACATGGTGAACTAAAATACAAAAATTAGCCAGGTATGGTGGTGGGCACCTGTAATTCCAGCTACTCAGGAGGCTGAGGCAGGAGAATCACTTGAATTCAGGAGGTGGAGTTTATAATGAGCCAAGATCACACCACTGCACTCCAGCCTGGGTGAGAAGAAACTCCATCTCAAAAATAAATAAATACATAAAAATATTGTTGTCTTGGGTCATGTTTCTCAAAGGGAGACTCTGTGACAAGGAAAGGTGTGATTTTAGGCAAAGTCCCAAGAGGGACAGCTTCAGCCTAATCTCACAGGGTATCTCAGGAGCACGGAGTTACCTGGGAGAAAGAATCCCCTGGTACTCCCTGCTCTTCCTTGACAGGCAAATACATTTCCGGAGTCCACAGACAGTCCTCCACAAAGAGTGGCAGGTGTTGGGGGAGGAACAAGCAGGAGAATAGGGGGATCCTGGGAGGATCTGGGGAGCCCTGCGGTGTGCATCACAGTTGTTACCTGCAAAACCCTTCTGGTGATTCCCTTCTCTGACCAGCCATTTCACTCTGCAGTCTTCATTCTCTGTTCTATATCCTAGCCCCTTTTACCATCTACAGGGTGTTAATTCATTCAACATTTGTTTTTTGAGACAAAGTATCACTCTATCACCCAGGCTGGAACGCAGTGGCACAATCTCGGCTCAAGTGATTCTCCTGCCTCAGCCTCCCGAGAAGCTGGGATGACAGGCACCCACCACCATATCCAGCTAATTTTTGCATTTTTATTAGAGACGGGCTTTTACCATGTTGGTCAGGCTGGTCTCAAACTCCTGACCTCGTTATCCACCCACCTCAGCCTCCCAAAGTGCTGGAATTACAGGTGTGAGCCACTGCACGCCCAGCCATTCAGCAATTATTTGTTGAGTCCTACTATACGTCCAGCACCATGCTAGAACCTGGCTATATCCCTGAACAAAAGGCAAACATTTGTGTTCTCATGGAAATATTTAGTGGTGGCAAATTTTACCACTTTTTAAAGGTTTTTAGAAATAGCCAAAAGTCAGAGAAGATGCAATTAATTCCATAATATCAATTTTCACCCAAAATAATTTGCAGTTATGTGTTGGTAAGACTGATTTTCTCATAGACCTATCAAAGGAGAAAATTATTGCCTATCTTTCCCTGGCAACAATTTGCAAAAGACTTCTTTAAAATTACACATTTTTTGGTCAGGTACGGTGGTTCATGCTTGTAATCTCAGCACTTTGAGAGGCTTAGGTGGGTGGATCACGAAGTCAGGAGATCAAGACTATCCTGGCCAACACCGTGAAACCCCATCTCTACTAAAAATAAAAAAAATTAGCTGGGCATGCGGTGAGTTTCTGTAGTCCCAGCTACTCGGGAGACTGAAGCAGGAGAATTGCTTGAACCAGGGAGGCAGAGGCTGCAGTGAGCTGAAATATCAGCACTGCCCTCCAGCCTGGACAACAGAGCAAGACTCCATTTCAAAATAATAAATAATAATAATACAATTTTTCATGACATACATAAATAATCACACTACCGAAAACCTGGAAAATAGAAGAAAGTAAATTGATTACCTATAATTCCACCGGCTTTCCACAGCTACTGTTAGCATTTGGGGGTATGTTCTTCCTGTCTAATCTTTGTGTCTACTTCATATTTTTTCTAAATTAGAAACCATTTATATAGACTCATATATTTCTTTCTCACTTCATATTTTACTTTAGTCCTATGGTCTTTGCAGAGAATATTCTAATGACCATAGAATACGGCATTGTTTCCTTACGCGTTCTCTATTATTAGTCCTGTGCGTTGTTGGCAATCTTTTCACTGTTAATTGTTGAATTAACTAATTCAGAAAACAATTTCAAAAGGTGAGTTTCAATTATGTATGAGGCAGTGAAACCATAATTGAAATGAGTACACAGACTCCCAGGGAACCCTTTTGAAGGATGACTCTGATCTGGATATATCAGGTTTATCAGATTGGTTCTGAAACACCAATAGCCTGCAGTTTCGTGTTTCCCATGTTTGAGGAGTTCTTTCTGAGTTTGCCAGGCAGGCTCTCAAAGAGGAATTCTCAGAATTTGATTTTTATCTCCACCTGACAGCATCATCGAAGCAATCTCCTAAATCTCCCTGAAAGTGTTCCACAGCCATCCTTTGAGGCAAAGGACGTAGGGGAGGCGGGAGAGGTGAGTGGTGTCCTGTGATTTGCCAATGTCATTCCTGCCTTGGCCTCAGCTGACCCCTAAAGGGCCCTTGAGGCACTTTTCCCGGAAGGCCTCCCACGTCTAGTTGTCGCTGGTTTTTCGGAAGGCTCTCCAAGGCCCCCGACATCTGTTAGACACGACCCAAGACAAAGACAGCTGGGAAAACCCACAAGGAAGGAAATCCGACTGTGAAAGGAGCTGCCTCCGAGTTCCTTTGAAAGCCATAGTTAACTATTGTTCTGTCACAAAAGCTCAAGTTGAAAGCTGCTGCTGATTCCGGGGTCAGTCTCTCAGCCCGTGGCAGAGTTAGCGGGAGGGAAGGGACACAGAAGTGCCTGTGTCCCTGAGAATGGCTGCCAGGGGCTGATGGAGCAGCTGAGAGGCTGCTGCCAAGAGCCAGGGCTCCCTCCAGAGAGGGCCTGGTCCAAGGAGACCACGCGACAGGCACAGACAATGGGCCATTAGCTCTCTGTGGCTTCTCCCTGCCTGGTGTTGGCATTTACTGCACGTCCCACACTCATGAGTCTGAAACTCCCTGGAAACTGTAGTAAATGGTAGTGAAAACTTTCCAACAGCCACCTGCACACACTCCCGGACTGGATGAACACACAGAGAGTCTGACTTCTTTATCTTCCTTCTTGAAAGGCCTAGAGAATAGAGGAACACAATTTTTTTTTTTTTTTTTAGATGGAGTTTCGCCCTTGTTGCCCAGGCTGGAGCACAATGGCGTGATCTTGGCTCACTGCAATTTCTACCTCCTGGTTCAAACAATTCTCCTTCCTGAGACTTCAGAGTAGCTGGGATTACAGGCATGTGCCACCATGCCCGGCTAATTTTATTTTATTTTATTTTATTTAGTTTTATTTTTTTTTTAGTAGAGATAGGGTTGGCCAGGCTGGTCTTGGACTCCCGACCTCAGGTGATCCACCCGCCTTGGCTTCCCAAAGTGCTGGTATTACAGGCGTGAGCCACCACGCCTGGCTGGAACACATTTTAAAAGTCTGTGAATTGTTCAAAATTGAGCTCACACTTTCAGGCTGGACATCTTATCATTTTCTTTAGCAGATATTTGACATCAACACACAGAGCACTTGGGATGAAGAGAGGAAGCATTTGGTGGAGAGAAGTGGGTATCACAGGAGTGTTAGAAAAGAAAAAGACTCTCCAAGCTGCTGTGTACAGCTTTCCCTGAGCACTTTCTGCAACACATCAAAAGCCTGCATATGACAAGTGACATGGTCCCTGGAGTGGGCCACCCAGGCAGAGGGTCAAGCCTGCATGTTGGCATCAAAGAAGGTCCTGTTAACGCTCGGCAGGAATGAAACTGGGAATGACCTCAAGCTTGGTGGGTTCATTCCCAGTTTTTATCCTAATGTTTTGTGTTTTTACTCTGGGTGGAGAGAGAGGGCAATTCCTTAGAAGCACCCCCTGAAAAGAGACAAAGGAAATAATGAAAGCAAACACCAACACATAAGCATTTTCTGTACTATCACAGGTAGAATTCTAGGACTAACGTATCTTAACACTTCCTTTAAGGAAATATGACTAAAGAAACCCTCAAAGGACCTGTGATAAGAGACTCTAATCTATAAGCTGAAGACCACCCTACGGGAAAGGAAGCCCACTAAAACTGGCTTCCCTGTGGCCATGGCAATGGGCTGTGAAACATTTGGGTCAGAGCATGCATTCAGAATATATCAAACTGCAAAACCACAGTGGCATTTAGCGTGGAAGAGTCTCAGAAGGCACCTTGAGGCCAGGCGCGGTGGCTCATGCCTGTAATCCCAGCACTTCGGGAGACCAAGGCCAGCAGATCACCTGAGGTCAGGAGTTCAAGACCAACTTGGCCAACCTGGTGAAACCCTGTCTCTACTAAAAATACAAAAATTTGCCGGGCATGGTGGCAGCCGCCTGTAATCCCAGCCACTCGGAAGGCTGAGACAGGAGAATCACTTGAACTTGGGAGGTGGAGGTTGCAGTGAGCCGAGATCGTGCCATTGCACTCCAGCCTGGATGACAAAGAGTGAAACTCTGTTCCCCCCCCCAAAAAAAAAAGAAGAAGAAGAAGGTGCCTTGACATGCAGCTGCTATCTAGAAGGCACAGTCTGGTGAAGTCGCAGCAAACAGCTGCTGCCCCGGAGCCTCCCAGTGCTACACCCCTTCTTCCCTCCCACCACAATCCTCCCAGCACTCGGATGGGCATCTTCAGGGGCCAACCTGGCACGTGCCTGCCTGTGGAAGCACCAGATGGTTCAGGGAGACTGCCACACCTGAGCCCTGCCCCTGTGCATCTCCCCATCCAGGGAGGGCCCAGACAACAGCATGGGTTGGGACGTGCCCAGTGCCCGAGGTTGCCAGGGCAGTATTCTTCTGAGACATCCTCAAGAGGTCACTCGTGGGAAATGCAGCCCCAACAGTTTACCATCCAGCCATTATTGTATGTCAAGATGGAGACAAGATCCCAAGTTCCTTCAAATTTATCAAGAAGTCTAGGCGCGGTGGTTCACACCTGTAACACTTTGGGAGGCCAAGGCAGGTGGATCACTTGAAGCCAGGAGTTCAAGACCAGCCTGGCCAACATGACAAAACCCTGTCTCTACTAAAAATACAAAACACCTAGCTGGGCATGGTGGTGCGCACCTGTAGGCCCAGCTCTTTGGGAGGCTGAGGCAGGAGGATGACTTGAACCTGGGAAGCGGAGGTTGCAATGAGCCAAAATCGCACCATTGAACTCCAACCTGGACAAAAGAGCAAGACTCTGTCAAAAAAAAAAAAAAAAAAAATCCGTTGAGAACTGGATCTTCCAATGAAGGGCCTGTTGGAAAATTTCCCTTCCTCTATTAGGCTGTTTCCAATGAGTGTTAAGTCTCTTAATTTTGTTAGGGTTCTTTGATGAAGGAAGGTATGGGAGAAATGATGCTTCCATACAGAAGTGCCAAGCTCAGTGTTACATGTTTTATGCCCTGTCTTGAAAGTGAAAATTTTTCCCATGTCTGCAACAAGATTACCAAGTGACAGACCTCTATCACAATTAGTCAATTGTAATTATTTTTTTCCCTGAAAGTTCTGCATTTCTATCATATTTTTTCTTTTGACAATAATCAGACATATTGTCATATTGTCACCAAAAGTATTTACTTCAGATAGGAAATTCTCAGACTCTATCTTCAATGAGAGAACTGTAAAGAAAGTGAAACCCTGCTCCGGTGCACTAAGACACTAAGTTCTCTCTCTGCCCTGAGAAGCATTACCTAAATGCTTTTTTATTTTTATTTTTTTAGAGACAGGGTCTTGCTCTGTTGTCTAGGCCAGAGTGTTGCAGTGGTGTGATGCCCATAGCTCACTGTAACCTACAACTCCTGACCTTAAGCAATCTTCACACCTTGGTTTCCCAAGTAGCTACCACTACCACCATGTACCACCACGCCCAGTTATTATTATTACTTTTATAGAGATGGGCTCTCATTATGTTGCCAAGGCTGGTCTTGAACTCCTGACTTCATCATCCCATCTCGGCTTCCCAAAGCTCCGGGATTACAGGTGTGGGCACATCCTTTATTACTTTTGACAAAGACCTGAATTCAAATCAGATGATCACTCCTTAATAGGCCAACATCTGTTATATCATTAAAGTGTATTGTTCTGGGTGTAATCATTACCTACAGATCCCTGGGGGGAGTGGAAGGCAGTCAGTTCACCAAAGTCCATTACAGTATTTAAATGAAATAGATGTGAGCTGGCCCTAGACCAGTCACAACAAACACAGGACAAAATGTAACACTGAGCAGAAACTCTTTCCTTGCTCTGAAACTAGCTCGCTGTGAGATAGAACAGGCTTCTATTATCTTATAAGGGTATAGCTTAGTGCAGGTTCAGTTTAACTAATTTAAGTGTCCCATTGCGATTGTTGCAATACCACTCTTTTCTTCATTTCTATCTTCAGGTATTTTGATTCCAGAGAGAGCGACTTTTTACATAGGAGTGAATGGCCCTCTCCATCTGTTCATCTTTTAGTAACACGAAAAATCTTCAGATATTTGTCAGCTCCAAGGAAGACTTGGAATAGCCTATCAGAATCACCCTGAGTTTGGATTGAGATGGTCAGGCCTTTATACTCTCAAATCAATCTGTCTATGGGCTACCCCAGGAGTGGGCATGACCTTGGGCAGAATGAGGCCATGCCTGAGGAGGGTGACAGCTGAATGTTATTTGCTGATAGTGCTCCCAGCTGCTGGAGCAAAAAATCTTTCACTGAAGGGAGGCTTGGAGGGTACAACACGGAGTCCACCACAAATACACAGTCCCGTGGGGAGATACACGCAAGCACAGAGGATGTTAAAATACAGTGTGATTGGAATAGGGTAGAGTTAAACACAGGACTCTATCAGCACATCTACAAAACTTATTGTACACAATTTGGGGGATGAGGGAAGTTTCAGGAGAATGTCTCATGTAACTCGGTTGTGAAGGGTACAGGGGGCTGCAGAGGAAAACACGCACAAAGGGCCAGAGTATAAGTAGCTCGGTGTGATGGAAAGAGTAGGGGGCCGGGCATGGTGGCTCATACCTGTAATCCCAGCACTTTGGGAGGCCGAGGCAAGAGGATCACCAGATGTCAGCAGTTTGAGACCAGCCTGGCCAACATGGTGAAACTCCATCTCTACTAAAAAATACAAAAACTGGCCAGGCACCGTGGCTCATGCCTATAATCCCAGCACTTTGGGAGCCTGAGGTGGGTGGATCACCTGAGGTCAGGAGTTTGAGACCAGCCTGGCCAACATGGTGAAACCCTGTCTCTACTAAAAATACAAAAAAATTAGCTGGGAATGGTGGCAGGCACCGGTAATCCCAGCTACTCGGGAGGCTGAGGTAGAAGAATAGCTTGAACCAGGAGGCAGAGGTTGCAGTGAGCCAAGATCGCGCCATTGCACTCCAGCCTGGGTGACAAGAGTTAGATTCCATCTCAAAAAAAAAAAATTAACTGGGCTTGGTGGCATGCTCCTGTAATCCCAGCTACTTGGGAGAATGAGGCAAGAAAGTCATTTTCTTGTGAAAACCCAGGAGGCAGAAGTTGTAGTGAGCCGAGATCGCACCACTGCACTTCAGCCTGAGTGATAGAGTGAGATTCCGTTTCCACATACACACACAAAAGGAAACCGTGAACCTGATGTTGTCGGCTACATTGGAGATCAATATTATCAGTAAGGAGTAACTGAGGGACTCTAATGGGAATGAAAAAAAATCACTTAGGAAAGACCGTACTCAGCAGTGTGGTGAAGAAATTGGAGGGCTAATTCTAGGGGAAGAGTAACAGTTTTAAGTGTTGTAGTAACTCAGGTGAAAGTAATGGGAATATGTGGGGATGTAAAGATGTAAACAGATCAAATAAACATTCAAGTGGTAAAATCAAGAGAATGAGATGATGGACTGGATGTAGAAACTGTAGATGAAGGAGGAGGTGGGAGGGTGGCCAGAATTCTGGGTAGATGACCATGGCGTTCATTGAAATGGAGCTTTTGGGGGAAAAGGAGTTGGGGCAGGATGAACAAAAAAACCTCAGTTTTGGATATGATGATTTGAGTTTTGTTTCAGTTGCCACTAAGCAGCTGCCAGGTGTGTCTGAAGCTCAGGAGTGACTCCTGTCTTAAAGATGCAGGCTGAGGGTCACTAGCATCTATATGGGGAAGAAGTCCTAGGCATGGATGGAATCTCCTACAAATTTCTGTCAACAGTGAGAAGAGATGGTGTCTAGAATTACTAGAACTACAAGAATCACTGTAGTTTAAGGAACGGTTGTAGGGAGAGGAGGCAACCGTCTCTGAAGACTCGGGAATGTTAGGGAGAAAACCAAGGCTTATGGTCACAAGCCAAAAGAAGGGAGTAATAAGGAAGGATGGTAAACCATACTGAAGTTTGTGGGGCCTTCACAAATCTTTCCTGTTTCCCTAATTGTGCTCTGAACAGACTATGAGATAAATGCAGGAGTAGGCCATTGGAGAACTGACCGCCACCGTCATTACCACTGAAGTTGATCGCGAAGGCTATGGCTGAGGTGTGCAGCAGTAATGAACTCTCTAGTTGCAAAACCTGGACTCCGTCCTTGCTGAACATGGGGCAGTGCTGGAATCCTGCAAGGCCTCCTCACATGGGGGCCTGGAGGAAGAGCAGGGCAGAATGCCAGCTCCCCACAGTAGCTGCTCCCAAGAGGAAAAGAGGGAGAGGCAAGACTGTCTGCCCAGTTCCTCCTCCCAAAGCTACCAGTCGGGTAATTCAACCGGCATGGAAGGAGTCACTGGGACTACAGAACAAGCATCTCTCCCACGTCTCCCATTCACACAAGAAAATCAAGGACTGGAGAGTGTCTGTTGGTTGATGCTGGTGGTAGTGAACCCCCTGGAGTGGCAGCGAGAGAAGCCAGACTGCAGCAGGCTAGCGAGAGAATGGGAGGCGAGGCATTGAGACAACCAAGCCATAGAGCACTTGCAAGGAGTCATAATACTGACAACTACTCCAGTGGGGTGCAGCTATAGTCTGTAAAGTTTAATTTTATTTCATTAGTATATGTTAGGATAATCCAGGCTTGAGGAGCTGAAATAAGGTTCTGATGAACTTCCTAGGGAGAGATACATGAAATAAAGCCATGAAAATGTGTTTTGTGGGACTTGGGGCCAGTAGACTAACAAAGAAGCTACCTGGGGTCAGTTCATGGAAAGCTGATGGAGAGCTGAGAGAAAGCATGGGGCCTAAGCATGTGAGTTTCTACTCAAGATGATTCATTGCATCACGCTCAAAAAATGGAGAAGGACACAGAGCCCTTGAGAAAGAATTTTTTTAAATTTTTATTGCATTTTAGGTTTTGGGGTACATGTGAAGAACATGCAAGATTCTTGCATAGGTACACACATGGCAGTGTGATTTGCTGCCTTCCTTCCCCTCAGCTGTATCTGTCATTTCTCCCCATGCTATCTCTCCCCACCTCCCCACCCCCCCGTCCCTCCCCCCGTCCCTCCCCCCGTCCCTCCCCCATTTCCCCCCAACGGACCCCAGTGTGTAGTGCTCCCCTCCCCATGTCCATGTGTTCTCATTGTTCAACACCAGCCTATGAGTGAGAACATACAGTGTTTGCTTTTCTGTTCTTGTGTCAGTTTGGTGAGAATGATGGTTTCCAGGTTCATCCATGTCCCTACAAAGGACACAAACTCACCGTTTTTGATGGCTGTGTAATATTCCATGGTGTGTATGTACCACATTTTCCCTGTCCAGTCTATCATCGATGGGCATCGAGAAAGAATTTAAACCAACCAACCAAACAAGCAAACCAAACTTGCCACTAAATTCGAGAAAGATCATGTACCAATCAAAAGGCTGTGCTGACAAACAGATCCCCAAGTCTGGGTGGCTTAAGAAAAGTAAAAGTCTATTTCATGTCTATTGCCGGGTGGGTAGCTGTGCTTTTTCTTGCAGCTCCAAGCTAGTTCATGTGGGTTCCAAGGCTGAGGTGGATGGGGAAGGGAGAATAGAGGCTCAAGCATGGGTGTACACATCACAAGGAACAGAATATAGTCACATGCCCCCACCTGACTGCAAGGAAATATGGGAATTATAGTCTGTGAACCTTTGAAGAGGAGAAAAATGGCTACTGGTGAGCAGCAGCAGAACCCATCACAGCAGGCATTGAGGAGGTTGAGAGCCATGGGAACCACAGTGATGTGGCCACACATCCCTACAAGCCACATTCCCTGAAGCCACGTAAATCACCACGTAAGTATATCACCTTACTTATAGAGAAGCTACAGTCCATGTAAGTGATTCCTCACTGACCTTGAAGAAGTTGTTTTTCAACAGGCACAAATGTTTAAAGAGATGAATACTACTAAAATGGGGATTATGATCCAGGGCAGAAAATCATTAGCACAGTCTCTAGCACATAGGGCTCAATAAGTATCTGTTGATCAATTGAGCTGATGCCTGATGAGTCTTGACCTTTCACAGAGAGAGAGAAAACAACAGATGCAACGACATCAAAGGCTTTTTTCTCTGAAGGCTGCGATGTTCCCATTTTGCTCTCTTGGTCAGGTTGCTGGTCTGGAGGCAAAAACCAGGGGCAAAGAAAAGAGATGCTTAGACAAGCAGACTGGTTCAGTTGCATTACACCCGGCCACTACAAAGTCTTGGTTTGGTAGATTTGACTTTGCTCTTTCCTTTCCTTGTGGAGAGAAATGTTAGGAAAGGCATGTGGCTTGCAGAGATGCGCTCTGCGCTGTTATGTTTCCCCTGGCTCTAAACTCCTTGGTGCCTGCTAATGTGGGAAACCTGTTTAAGACGTTCTGTTGCATAATTGGAGGAAAAGTTTAAACCATTTTTTTTTTTTTTTTTTTTTTTTGAGACAGAGTATCACTCCGTTGCCCAGGTTGGAGTGCAGTGGCGCAAGATCTCGGCTCACTGCAACCTCCGCCTCCTGGTTTCAAGCAATTCTCCTGCCTCGACCTCCCTAGTAGCTGGGATTACAGGTGTCTGCCACCACACCCAGCTAATTTTTGTATTTTTAGTAGAGACAGGATTTCACCACGTTGGCCAGGCTCGTCTTGAACTCCCGACCTCGTGATCCACCCACCTCAGCCTCCCAAAGTGCTGGGATTACAGGCGTGAGCCACCACACCCGGCCTGTTTAAACCATCTTGAGGGAAACAATCACTCGATTAACATTCCTACTTAAAAATAAATGACAAAAACCAGATTTTGCAATTTCAATAGACATTTATTGAACATATACTAAATCTGCAAAGCAATATGCCAGATACAGTAAAGGGTGTAAAAAATAAGTGGGCTAGTCTCAGTTCTCAAATAGCTAGTGGGAAAGTCGGTCACTTAAACATCTTATTAGATTATAAGGGAAAGTGATTCTGAATCAAGTAATGAGAAAAGTTGCATGGAGTTGGGGAGGAGTGCTCACCACAGACCACCCAAAGCAAAGGCCCCATGGTGGGCACAGCACTGGTAGAAGACTGTGGGACAGGGGTGTGCCTTGGCTGTCCCTACAGGCCCTATATATGTAAGCGGATGAGGTCCCCACCTGCCTTGGTCAGGGCATTCAAGGGATATTTCTGCCCAGATCCTATACCAGGTGTGGCTCAAGTCCTTACAACTGTAGGCTCTCTGGGGACATCCTCACACATTCTGCTTGAAGCAAGCTTCAAATAAAGGTCCCCAGGAGATTCTGAGATATGGGGCATTTGCCAGGTGGATCTTTCATGTCACATTGAGGAGTATAAAGGTCATTTTATTTTATTTTTATATTTTTTGAGACAGAGTCTCGCTCTGTCACCCAGGCTGGGCATGATCTCTGCCCACTGCAACCTCCGTCTCCTGGGTTCAAGTGATTCTCCTGTCTCAGCCTCCCAAGTAGCTGGGATTACAGGCACCTGCCACCATGCCCGGCTAAATTTTGTATTTTTAGTAGATGGATTTCACCATGTTGGTCAGGCTGGTCTTGAACTCCTGACCTCAAGTGATCCTCCCACCTCAGCCTCTCAAAGTGCTGGGATTATAAGCATGAGCCATTGCACCTGGCCATGATCATTTTAAAGGACAAGAAATGAATCAAAGATTTCTGAGAAAGAGTGGCACAATCCATTCTGTCCTTTGAAAAGCTCCTTGGGCTTGTGATAAAAGGAGGGATGGTTAGGGTGCACCTGCAGTGTTGGGAAGGCCCAGAGGAACAGCCCTTCCCTGAGAGACAGATGCCCTCTATCCTACACCCATGAAATGCTCTCCAGATTTCCCTAGTCTCAGATACCATTGGTGACAAATATCACATGATCATGGATATCACCTTTCACTGGCTGGTTAACTCACCACAACAATGCAGCATCCCAAATCCTTGAAAAGCAGTGCTCTGCCCAAAATACTTGGAGGAGTTCCAGGGGACCTCACTTGTGTGTTCCCTCCAGGCCCTGCCCCTGTTCAACGCAGCCCACCTGCTGCCATGGTCCCTCCCGAAGCCCTACTCCTTGAGCGACTAGCCCAAGACCTCAGGAGGCCAATGCTAAGCTACGGTAGAATGAGGACAATCAGCTTCCTTTGCATTAAGAGGTCTCACTCCACATGTTACTTGAACCCTAATATGTAACAGATTTGGTGATAAGCTCCTTCAGTTTTCATGTATGGTCATCTCTCTCCTTGGGATCCAGATTTGCAATTGAGGAGGCTAAGCTGAAGCAAAATCTCTCCTTCAAATTTTCACTGTCTGTCTACATCTGTACCCCTGGTACAAGCTCACCATCCCTGGATCTCTATCCCCTGTGGATAAGTTCTGGTACCAGTGGCTCCTCCGATAAGCTCTACCGACAGGTCACCCCACCTGTTCCTCAGAAATATCCTAGCAGAGGGCACAGCTTGAGTTCTCTTTGCAGGTGATTAAAGATTTAAGGTGCCCAATGACGCATCAGTCATACCTAGACATGAATAATCCCCCAGTAAACAAGTCTACATCAGGCGGCTGGTCACCATAGGCATGACATGTCTCTTATCAAAGCTTTCTATGTTATATTCATGAAGTAGGGGTATTGATTTAGGTTGTCCCTTTAAGCTGGAAGATTCTTAATTCTAAAATAAATTAGAAGTCTACTGCGATAGTCCAAAAATAATATAATGAGTACCTGGAGAAGGAAGCAGAAGAGAAGATGAAAGAAGGGTCATGTAATTGACATTCATTGAGCCTTTACTATGTGCTAGATAGACCGTATTCAGCTATTTGCACATGTTTTCTGACTGAAATCTCAGAGCAACCATATGAAGTAGGAAATGCTGTTATCCTCATTTCACAGATGAGGAAACTGAGGGGAAAGTTCTTGTGTTTACACAGATGCAATAGCTAAGTTGGTATTTGAACCTGATTCAGATTCCAGAGCTATACTCTTAGTTACTATGCTGCACAGCTTCTCAAGATTTTGATAAAAATGGAGAGCCCCAGATGCTTGAAAGACATGCTAAGTCCATGGCATGAAGAAAGATCAGGGGAGAAGCTGTGCTGCAGTCTGTCTTTCCATTCACAATTCAGCCCACTCGGTGTGTCTGTCTATCCATCTGTCTATATATCACCTAACCACCCTGTCCATCCACCCATCCATCCATCCATCTATCTACATCCATCCCTCCACCCAGCCATCCATCCATCCCGACCTTCAGAAAAGAACTCAAGGCAAAAAGAAAAACAGAGAAGTAAAAACTTTTAAAATAGGGATAAAAGAATAAAAGGCACGTGACAAAGGGAAAGAGATTATTGTAAAACTGATGCATAAAAGCATATGACTTAATTCTGAGCATCTTGACTTTCAAGGTATAAAAAGAAACATGGTGAGTTACCTAGTTTTCATTTGCTCATAAAAGGAACCATGGTCACCCTTGAGGAGACACAAACTTTTTTTACTACCAAAGCTTAAAACAGCTAACACATGGGTCTTTATTTGATAAAGGAAAATTAAATAACATAAGGCCAGAATCCTCAAATGCAGATGAATCCCAATAAAGGCAGAACACCTAATGTTAAATCTTCATGATTCCTGTAGGACTCAAGAGATGTATAATCCGGACATTCTCTGTCTAGGAGAGTTTCTAGAGTCCAGGATTGAGGAGGCCCAGGATTGTGTGACCTTTGCTTCTCCGTAGTTCAATAGTCTCACCTTAGCACTGGTTTCTCTGTCATTCTGCCCATGTGACTTTTGCTTCTCCGTAGTTCCATAGTCTCACCTTAGCATTGGCTTCTCCGTCATTCTGCCTATGTGTGACTTTTGCTTCTCCGTAGTTCAATAGTCTCACCTTAGCTTTGGTTTCTCTGTCACTTTGCCTATCTCAGGAAAGAGAACCATCAGGGGATGCCAATTAGATTATGTAAGAGAGAGCAGAAGAGACAGAAATGCAGGACAACCAGGGGCCCAAGAAGATGTTACCAAAGTGGGGACTGGGATGGAGGGAAGTGAAGGAGTGAAAGAGCATGGCTTTGGAATGGTATCAAATACCAGGGAAAAATCACAACGTATTTCAAGCAGTGGGTACTACTTCCTTGGCTTGCTTCTCCGAAGTTGTGAAGAACTGGGAAGAGCTGAGCAGAGAAGAGTAATGCTAAAGGACGTAGCTGGAGCTTCCCTCTGCAGGTGGGAGGTACCTTCCTGAGTTTCTAACTCAGAAAAGAATCTTTGTATTGAAGAGGAGAATGGAAGGGAGGTGGAGGTAATACCTCCAACATAGGAAGATGCAACTGCTGGCTATGTGTGAATGATATCGTAACATAAGAGAGGTCATGTGTTCACAGCCAAAGAGAAGTGTTATCTAGGTGCATTTCACCTGCCAACAGTGAGCAGATGTTAAAGGCTTTTCCTGAACCCTGAAAGTTGACTTGATGCCCTCTCTTTGGGGACTGCTTTTTGTGAGAAGTTTCAGGTTTCCAGCTATCATCTCTGTTTTTCCTCCTGTTATCCCTGGGATATGAAAACCGGTATTCCAGCCATTGGATGACAATGTGGATGACTGCATTCTCCTCCTGTGGGGAGAGTCAGGTGCTGGCATTAGCTTCTCATGGTGTCTCTGCCAGCCACTCTTTCTTGGCATTTCTTTTTTTTCTTTTTTTTTTGAGAAGGAGTTTCGCCCTTGTTACCCAGGCTGGAGTGCAATGGCGCGATCTTGGCTCACCGCAACCTCCGCCTCCTGGGTTCAGGCAATTCTCCTGCCTCAGCCTCCGGAGTAGCTGGGATTACAGGCACGCGCCACCATGATCAGCTAATTTTTTGCACCATTAGTAGAGACGGGGTTTCACCATGTTGACCAGGATGGTCTCGATCTCTTGACCTCGAGATCCACCCGCCTCGGCCTCCCAAAGTGCTGGGATTACAGGCTTAAGCCACCGCGCCCGGCCTTTCTTGGCATTTCTACCGCCATTGGCCTACACAGGCCTTTACAACTAGACTACTGCTCCAAGACCTTGCTCATGTCATGGCACACTAATGAAATAGCATGATTTATTCAGCCCACTGGGCTTATCCAGGCTGGAGGCAAATGGCTCTGGCCACTCCACATCCCCCTACCCCTGTCCCAGGCTGCACTGGTAGGTGCAAGGATCCAATCAAGCTGACCTGCTTGCACACCAGTTGGAAGCTGTGATCTGGAACACAGAAAGAGCTGCTTCATTTTTCCCCATCGTCGGCGTCTTGTTTCAATCCACATTGAGCACATTGGTCAGGCTATTCCCCAATTCAGCATTTTCATTATGTTGCTTTACTGCTTACCGCACACGCAGTGGCTCCCCACCACCTATTGGAGTTTTAAAGTTATTGACCTGGCAGTCAACACCTGCCCCAATGTTGCCCCCATTTACCTTTCCCAGGATTGTCAGGTCCGACTTGAACTCACTGCCTCCTCCACATGTATGCTCCTGCCTTTAGGATGGCGCTCTATTGTAAGAACTATTATCCATTTGTGCCTACGGTACTTCAAGACCCAGATCACACCATGGCTCCTCTCTGATGCTTCCCAATAACTCAGCTTCTAAAGGCTTCCGCTTTTACCTCTTTTCCAACCTTGTAGGTCACTATTCTCCAAGTCTCTTCCAGCCTCTCAGCATTCAGTGAAAAGCCAGGTTTAAATAGTCCAATAAACTCAGGAAATGGCTGCAGCATATATATTCCCTTCTTGGGGATGCAAAACACATATCTGCTTAAAAGGCATTTGTTTCATTCATTTCAGCCCTGAGTTGTTCAAATTTATTTCAGCACAGAACTTTTTTTTTTGAGACGGAGTTTCGCTCTTGTTACCCAGGCCGGAGTGCAATGGCACGATCTGTGCTCACCACAACCTCCGCCTCCTGGGTTCAGGCAATTCTCCTGCCTCAGCCTCCTGAGTAGCTGGGATTACAGGCACGCGCCACCATGCCCAGCTGATTTTTTGTATTTTTAGTAGAGACGGGGTTTCACCATGTTGACCAGGATGGTCTCGATCTCTTGACCTCGTGATCCACCTGCCTCAGCCTCCCAAAGTGCTGGGATTACAGGCTTGAGGCACCGTGCCCGGCCTCAACACAGAACTTTTTAACAATAACAGTTATTAACTTCCCGTGGAACTGGTTCTATAAAGCAGACTTTGGAAACACACAGTTGGAACTTTCAGGTCATATCCACATAGGCCTCTAATCTCAAATGTAGTTAGCTCTTTCAAATTTCCAGGTAGTAAAAGCTAATTAAATCTGATCACGGAACTAGACAATCTGACCTTCCTATAAATACTCTTTCCCTGCCACACTCAATACTGAAAGAGAACAGGGACAACAGTGGCGCCCCTCACCATGCATGACCTTACTGTTAGCTCTGTGTTTGGAATCCTGGCAGAAGTTTGCTGGGATGAATTTGACTAGCCAATTCAAATAATAATAATAGCAATAATAATATGAGTCAATATCATGCACTAGAAAGTGCAGTGCATTGTAAATCTTAGTTTGCATGAGTTTTTTCAATCCACACAACAGCACTGTCAGATAATCACTATTTTTATCTCCATGTTACAGATAAGGAAACTGAGGCACAAAGAGATGAAGTAACTTCAGAGAGCACCAGAGCCAGCATTCAGGCACTCAGTCACCAGAGTCTTGCTCAGAACCACTGCGTTATGTTACCTCTTCAAGAAAACCAAAGTCCTTTGCCATGGGTTTTTTGTTTGTTTTTGAGACAAAGTCTCACTCTGTCACCTAGGCCGGAGTGCAGTGGCGTGATCTTGGCTCACTCCAGCCTCAACCTCCCAGGCTCATGCAATCCACCCACCTTAGCCTCCTGAGTTGCTGAGACTACAGAAGCACACCACTATGCCCAGCTAGTTTTTTTTAGTTTTTGTAGAGGTGGGGTCTTGCCATGTTGCCCAGGCTGATCTCAAACTCCTGGGCTCAATGGATCCTCTGGCTTTGGCCTCCCAAAGTGCTGGGATTGGAGGCATGAGCCACCACACCTGGCCCAAAGGCATACATTTGAATGGTGTATAAGGTAAAATGGCACAGTGGTTTTTAAGGTTTGTTTGTTTGTTTGTTTGTTTGTTTGTTTTTGAGACAGCATCTTGCTCTTTTGCCCAGGCTGGAATGCAATGGTATGATCTTGGCTTACTGTAACCTCCACTCCCTGGGTTGTAGTAATTTTCCTGCCTCAGCCTCCTGAGTAGCTGGGAATACAGTCACTCACCACCAGCTAATTTTTGTATTTTTAGTAGAGACAAGGTTTCACCATGTTGGCCAGGCTGGTCTCAAACTCCTGACCTCCTCAAGTGACCCGCTCACTTCGGCTTCCCAAAGTGCTAGGATTATAGGCATCAGCCACCATGTCCACCCTAATGCACTTTTTTCTTTTCTTTCTTTCTTTCTTTCTTTTTAAACGGAGTCTCACTCTGTTGCCAGGCTGGAGTGCAATGGCATGATCTCCACTCACTGCAACCTCTGCCTCCTAGGTTCAAGCAATTCTCCTGCGTCAGCCTCCCCAGTAGCTGGGACTACAGGCACACACCACCACACCCAGCTAATTTTTATATTTTTAGTAGAGACGGGGTTTCATCATGTTCGCCAGGATGGTCTTGCTCACCTGACTTTGTGATCTGCCCACTTTGGCTTCCCAAAGTGCTGGGATTACAGGCATGAGCTATCACGCCCGGCACCTAATGCATTCTTTATGAAATTCTGCCTAAACGTTTACTGACATCTATGCTCAGAAATCCACTTTCTCTTTATTCCACACAGATAGCTTATCTCCAGGTTTATTTAAAAGATCACATTGTACTTATTCTTTGTACTGAGAGTCTTGATCTTTGGCCAAAAGCAATACAGTTCTGACCTAGGAGTTCTTCCTTCATCAACCTAGTGCAAGAAGGGTTTCCCCCCACCTCTGAGTTTCTTTGACATTAATTGTGTCTTCTACTCATTTGAATGCATATTCTGTTTTATAATCAAAATTGTCTTGTCAAGTGAATGGGTCTTATCTTTCCAGCTATGTCTTCTCACTTAGAGCTCCATGCACAGTGTCATGCTCAGAGAGGGGTTGAGTGTCAGTTGACTGATTTATTACCCCAAAATGCCAGGGCCATTTCATGATTGTACTGGATGTCCTCCTGCATGTCCTCCTTTAGCCCACTGTCTCTGCTCTCTGCCTTCCTCCACCTCACCGTGTCCTCAGGAGGATGACTGCTGTGGGTCTAGCCACGGGCTCCCTTGTTCTCTGGTTCCTGGTGGTGCCACGAATGGGAGATGCCAGCAGGAGAAGTGATAGGGGGAGGAGAGAGAGGTCAGGTATTTATTCCCTGGCATCCTCTCTTGCAAGCTCTGGGTTGTCAGGATGAAACCACTGCATCCAGAGACATCCCTAGAGCCGTTTATCAGCCTCGTAGTCCACAATCTCCAGAAACGTTTATGTTTCCTCGGGTTTTGTTACAATCCTCTCCTGCCATTCTGCCACTTCTTCGGCACTGGGCTGAAGAGTGAATGTAGCTGCCAGCTACACAGCCTGTGTAAGACTGCGGAGCTCAGTGGAAACAACCAGCACACACCTCTCCTTTAGGAAAGCGCGTAGAAGATCCCTTCAGCCATTCTGGCTGTTGGAGGGAAAGCATCCTACATTGCACCTGAAAAAGGACAGCACCTGCCAAGGGAGATTTTTCAGCTGCCCCTCTGAGGCCTGGCAGATGAGGGTGATGAGGCTCATGGTTGTTTGATTGTTGGTGTATTATTTTGCCTACTGGGAGGAATCCCGTGTGAAAGCCTGTACTACTGTGGCAGCCTGTTTCTGGCCGGTTTGATCTTTTTATCATATATTTTAGGGCCTGAGAATGTTCTGAGATTCCCTGACATTCTACTGCTTTGTTTTGAATTAGCTAGAACTGTAATCTATTAGTCTGGACTTTTATGTATTTATGTTTATACAGCTTTTTTGAAATATAATGTATATGCCAGACAATTCACTCATTTAAAGTATACAGTTCACATTTTAGAATATTCACAGGGTTGTGCAGCTGTCACCACAATCTAATCTTAGAACATTTTCATCTCCTATAAAAGAAGTTCTGTACAACTGGGCCTGGTGGCTCATGCCTGTAATCACAGCGCTTTGGGAGGTCAAGGTGGGCAAATCACGAGGTTAAGAGATCAAGACCATCCTGGTCAACATAGTGAAACCCCGTCTCCACTAAAAATACAAAAATTAGCTGGGTGTGGTGGCGCACACCTGTAGTCTGGCTACTCGGGAGGCTGAGGCAAAAGAATCACTTGAACCTGGCAGGCGGAAGTTGCAGTGAGCCAAGATCGTGCCACTGCACTCCAGCCTGGGCGACAGAGCAAGACTCCATCTCAAAAAAATAAAAATGAAGCCAGCTCTGTACACATTTAGTTTTACTCCCCTTTCCTCCCTTTGCCAGCTTCTGGCAACCACCAATCTACTTTCTACCTCCCTGGATTTCCTTATTTTGGATACTTCATATGAATGAAATCATACACAATGTGACCTTTTGTATCTGGCTTCTTTTACTTAGCACAATGTTCTCATGGTTCATTCAGGTTGTAAATGTATCAATACTTTATCCTTTTTATGGTTGAATAATATCCCATTATACGAATATAAAACATTTTCTTTATACAATCATCAGTGGAATGACATTTGGGTTATTTCCATTTTTTGGCTATTATGAATAATGCTACTAAGAACATCTGCAGCTGGGCACTGTGGCTCACACCTGTAATCCCAGCACTTTGTGGGGTCGAGGTGGGTGGATGGCTTTAGCCCAGGAGTTTAAGACCAGCCTGGGCAATGTAGTGCAACTCCATCTCTACCAAAAAAAACCAAAAACCAAAAACCAAAAAATTAGCTGGATGTGGTGGTGCATGCCTGTAGTCCCAGCTACACAGGAGACTGAGGTGGGAGGATCAATTCAGCCCAGGAGTTCAAGGCTGCAGTAAGCCATGATTGTGTCACTGCATGCCAGCCTGGGTGACAAAGCAAGACCCCATATCAAAAAACCAAAACCCCAAAACACAAAGAACATTTGTGTATAGGTTTTTGTGGGGACATATGTATGTGTTCATTTATCTTGAACAAATACCTAAGTGTGGATTACCTAGGTCATATGCTAACTCTATGTTTAACTTTTGGAGAACTTCCAAACTGTTTTCTAAAGTGACTGTACTGTTTTACATTCCTGCCAGCAATGAATGAGGGCTTTAGTCTCTCTACAGCCTTGTCACACTGGCTGCTGGCTGTCTTTATTTTAGCCATTCCAGGGGTTGAAGTGATATCTTATGCTGGCTCGGTTTGCATTGCCCAGGTGGCTAGTAATGCTGAGTATTCTTTCATGTACCTACTGGCCATTTATGTACAAGTTTTATGTCGACATTTCCCTATTCAAGACTTTAGGAGCCTGATAGATTTCAGAATTCTGACCCTTTTTGAAGTTCATAGGCACTCTTCAACGTATCTGCTGCAAAAATGCTATGATTCAACCTAAATGGGATAAAGTGTATTTGGCTTCTGGTGATATTAAGTCAGTTTTTGACACCCAAAGTGTTACAAAAAATGTTGGTTTTCAGAACTTTTGGATTTTGGAAATATAAGGAAGCACCTGTACATGCTCCTGGGTTCCAGTTAAGACAGTGCCATGGACAGCCATCCAGATGTGCCACTAGTGGCTGCCCCTCCATGAGCCCTGTAAGCATGGCTCTCTTGAGCATGACCCCACAGGGACCCTCCCCAGCAGGGAGCAGAGTACAAGGACAAAGCCCAAGTCATCTCTCCTCCCTGATCTGACTTTGAGTGCCTCACTCAAGACCTGAGTGGGATTCCCCATAGTTGCCTCAGGATCTCTGAGGTCACCTTGCTTGTCCAGAGATAGAAGTGCAGCTAGTGGTGGTTTCAGGAGAGGTAGGGAGTGGGGGTGCAAGAAGGGTTGTGATACATAGAGTTGGGGCAGGTGTTAATCCCTGCAGTTACTCCCAGATATCCCCATTGCACCTTCCAGAATCTTTAACTCTAGCTGTAGAAAGACAGAAAAGTGGAGATTTGACTGATGCTGAAATTTGGCAAATCAACCTTGTACAAGGGAATCAGGGCTAGGAGCAGCACTATTCAAATGCTTGGCCATGCTCCTATTCATTGCCCCTTTTAAGTTGCTCTTGGTCCATGACTCCCAATTCCCCACTTGCCCTCAGCTGGCCCATGGTCCATCCTTGAGAAGCAAAGGTGATGGTTCACTAGCTGTCTCCACCCTGCTGACTGTAAGCTACATGAAATCTGTCCCAGGATGTGGAGAGGTGCTCTCTGCTCTCTTCCCAACTCTGCCGCAAAGCCACAGTAATTTGCTCAGAAAGAGTCTGTGACCTGGAACTATTCCCTGGAACTGATCTCCTTTCTGGTGAGGTGCTTATAGCTATAGAGTCCCCCGGATGACCTCAGAAAAAGGGAGGTGATTAGAAAGAGGTAAGCAAAGAGGATGGGTACTGATATGGTTTGGCTGTGTCCTTACTCAAATCTCATCTTGAATTGCAGTTCCCACAATTCCCACGTGTGTTGGGAGGGACCTGGTGGGAGGTCATTGAATCATAGGGTGGTTTCCCCCATGCTATTCTCTTGATAGTAAGTTCTCACAAGACCTGATGGTTTTATGAGGGGCTTCTCACTTCTCTTGGCTCTCAGTCTTCTCTCTCCTGCTGCCTTGTGAAGAAGGATGTGTTTGCTTCCCATACTGCATGATTGTAAGTTTCCTGAGGCCTCCCCAGCCCTGTGGAACTGTGAGTCAATTAAACCTTTTCTTTATACATTACCCAGTCTAGGGTATTTCTTCACAGCAGTGTGAGAATGGACTAATACCCAGGGTAGAATGAGGACAGTGCCCCATCTCCCTGCCCTCCATGCCCATTCTTCCCACCCACATACTTCCCCTACTGCCCAATTGCTCCACTCCTTTCCTTCTTTCTCCAAGTTTTCTAATTGACACAGGAATGAGTTCAGTCTTGAGGTGCTTTCTTCTCCCTTGATGAAGGGAGGTAGAGATGGAGGATGAGACGGATGAGAGTTATGTGATATAACTAATGACTGCAAGTGTGATTTTCCTTGGGGACTTGGTTTTCCTGAAGGCAGGAGCCAAACAAGCAAGATTTAGTTCTTTAACTCTCCCAGGATCACATAGCTCGTCGGTTTATCAAAGCTAGGACTGAAAACCACTTCTTCTTGGGGCTTCTTTTCCCTCCATGACGATATCTATCCTCGTGTCTTTAGAAGAAGACAGTTGACTGCACTGGTTTTGAAAACAAATCCAATCTACCCACTGGGTGTCCTTGCTGCTTTGTGCAGCCCTTGAGGCAGAAGATAAATAAACACAAAGTAAAAATATTCTCTGGAGAGGAGGTGCTCTCTAAGAAGTGATTTTCGAGCTGTGGCTGCATTCTCTTCTCTTGGTCTCTGAGACCTGGCAGGTGGATGGGAAGAGGAGAGAGGTTCATGGGCAGGTCCCCTCACCCTGTGAGGGAAGAAGTCCTCTGGGGTGTGGTTGCAGACCAAGTTGAGTTGGCTGTAGGGGTGAGCAGCAATGATGGGGTCAATTCCCACTGCCGTGTTGTTACCTCTGCAGGGGGTATCCCTGCCCTCCCAGCCCTGGGCAGGGGTCCCATTACTTGGTGTGGTGGTCCTTGAGCATCTTACCTAGACTTCTCCCTTGGGAGATGACAGTAGCTGCTTTCTAGAGAAAGCCCTATGGCCATCTTTTACAAAACTTTTTGTGAACTTCTGCTTTCTTCCTGAACATTCTAATGAGTCCACATAATCTACTTTCAACCTAAAGTCGCTCAGAATCTTCCCACACAAAAATGCACATCTGCAACCACATTCTTAGGAAAAGGCAGAGTCCTTACAGAGCACCTGCTGAGATTCCTGCTCCTCACCAGCCAGATCCACGCTCTTCCCCCACACCCAACCTCCCTCAACAGCAGTGGCATCCCCTATGTCAGGCGTCCCCAAACTTTTTACACAGGGGGCCAGTTCACTGTCCCTCAGACCGTTGGAGGGCCGCCACATACTGTGCTCCTCTCACTGACCACCAATGAAAGAGGTGCCCCTTCCTGAAGTGCAGTGGGGGGCCGGATAAATGGCCTCAGGGGGTCACATGCGGCCCACGCCTGTAGTTTGGAGACCCCTGCCCTATGTTCTCCAAACAGCAGCCATGCTCCTGCTCAGGGCCTTTGCATTTGCTGTTCCAACTCCCTTAAGTCCTCTTCTCAGATGTACACTCTCTTTTTTTTTTTTTTGAGATAGAATTTCACTCTGTGGCCCAGGCTGGAGTGCAGTGGCTTGATCTTAGCTCAGTGCAACCTCCGCCTCCCAGTTTCAAGCAATTTTGTCTCAGCCTCCCAAGTAGCTGGGACTACAGGCACACGCTGCCATGCCCAGCTAATTTTTTGTATTTTAGTAGAGGTGGGGTTTCACCGTGTTGCCCAGGCTGGTCTTGAACTCCTGAGCTCAGGCAATCTGCCTACCTTGGTCTCCCAAAGTGCTAGGATTGCAGGCATGAGCAATCTGAGCATTTTTTTGTTTTGAGATGGAGTCTGTGTCGCCTGGGCTGGAATGAAGTGGCATGATCTCAGCTCACTGCAACCTCCGTTTCCCAGGTTCAAGCAATTCTCCTGCCTCAGCCTCCCAAGTAGCTGGGACTACAGACTCGCACCACTGCACCTGGTTAATTTTTGTGTTTTCAGTAGAGACAGGGTTTCACCACGTTAGCCAGGTTGGTCTTAAACTCCTGACCTCAGGTGATCCACCTGCCTTGGCCTCCCAAAGTGCTGGGATTATAGGCGTGAGCCACCATGCCCAGCCCAGATGTACACCCTCACTGTCTCACCTCTTTCTGACCTTTGCTCAAGTGTCCCATCAAATGTTGCACTGCTCTGTCCCTCAGACTTTTCCTGTCTTATTCTTCTCCACTGCACTTATTATATTTAGCCATGATGCATTTTACTTATTTGCTTATTGTCTATCACACCCATCCATCCCATGACAAAGTAAGTTCTTCGAGGGCAAGACTGTTGGCTGTTTTTGTTCACTAGTGCTTGAAAGAGCATCTTCCATATAGTAGGAGCTCAGTACATGTTTACTGCATAAATAAGTCAAGGCTTCTAGAACAGTCTAAAACTGGACATGGAGTCTGGATGGCTTCCTGCATGCAATGGGAGGCCTTCAGTAAGTAATCAGTGAGCCTCGAATATAAAAACCTTCATTACTCTTGCAAATGCACTGGGGAAGACCTTGCCCAGGTTCTACACATGACAGAAGCAGTAAGACCAGCTCTAGGCACAAGCAAAGTGAATGCTTTTTGCTTTTTTTTTTTTTTTTTTTTTTGAGATGGGGTCTTGCTCTGTCACCCTGGCTGGAGTGCAGTGGTTCAATCAGAGCTCACTGCAGCCTCAAACTCCTGCCTCAAGCTATCCTCTCACCTTCTCAGTGTTGAGATTATCGGCATGAGCCACTGTGCCCGGCCAGTGCTTTTTTTTTTTTCCACTGGTGCCTTCCATCACTCTTTTCTTTCTTTTATCCCTCATTACTCTGGACCAATGCTCAGCTAATCCACTAATCTTCTCTATGAGGTATTAAGTGATAAAGGCTTAAGGTGTTAGCATTCCCAGGAGTATTTATCCTTTAAAGAGAAATCTGGAAGACCAAAAGTTGGCCAGGATCAGAATGAATGAATCTCACCAGGTAGAATTTCAGATCCTGCAGATTTCAGGCTGGGGGCTCAATTTGGAATTCTTTGAATTACTGGCCAAGAACAGCAGGTCAGCTGTTTCGAAGCAACAAGACTGTAAAATTGGTCAATTGGAAGCCAAGGCAGCAAATATAGACATTGTCACTTCTCCTGTGTATCTCTTATCTACATACTAGTAATAATAAAACCTTCCTTGCAACTTCCAAATTTCAGCTCACCTCAAAGCCAAATCTACCTTTATCTTTTTTTTTTTTCCTGAATTGCTGGGTTTTCCTGTTACCAGATCAAGATCTTCATTAATCACAACCCAACATCTATGGAAGGAAAAGCATCTGCACACACAGGCACATACACACACATGTGCACACTCACATACCTCAGGTGCTCCCAAATTCCATCCCCTGGTTCTTTATTAGGCACATTCATCCTAATTCCCTCTTCTACCTGTCACCCGGTCCTCTGCTTGATTTGTATATTCAGAGCTATTCCAGTGACTGGAAAAAACACTGGTGGGAAGAACCCAAAAGACTCTTTACCAATTCACCCTGATGACCAGCTGATAATTCTGGAGGCCCCATGCCTACGAATAGGGCTACAGAGGTTCATGAGAGGCGATGAAATTTGAGCTGAATTTTGAAGAAGGTTGTGCAAAATCAACAGCAGCTGTCACAAAACCCTGTTTAGATCCCCCCTCCACATGCTCAGATAGCAGAAGGGAAAAACCTGTGTGCGGCTTCTTTCTCTTCCTGCAATCTGGGTAAGACTGCACACAAGTCCCACACTTGTGGGACAAAAATTTTCTATATCATGTTCTTGGAACTGACTCTCCCTGCTGAGACAGAACTGGTCAAAATCTGAGTCCCAACCCTGGAGAGCTCATTTTGCCCAAATTTACAACATTCCCCAGACACGGCGATTCCCCAACATCCTTAGCAGTTATTACCACTCAGTCACATTCCCTTTCAGGCCAACTCCCATCCCCAGATCCTGCCTCCACCCAAGAATCCTCCAATGAGAGTCAGTCTTTTCCAGTTGTCACTTCCCAGGCACCACCACTACGGTATTGCCTATCTTTCTGCGGCGGCATTTCATCCACTCTGTCCCTCTCTCCTAAACAGTTTTAACTTTTTCAAATTCTTGACCTTTCTCCACCATTTTGGCAGCAAAGAGATGGCTCTGTATTCACAATCTGCATGGTAGGGTTATGGGAGGGATGCAAAGAGAAAAAATAAGTTGGCACTTGGCTTCTGAATTTTAAGAGACACTTTGGAATTCATGGCAGAAGGAATAATTGAGGGGAAAACATTGTTGAATATTAAAGGTGAGTTTCCTCTGAAACACAGAGTTTATGCCAAAAAACCCCAGTAGATTTTGAAGAGAAAGCATGACAAAAGTGGAGTGAGGTTTTCTTTCTGGAGAGGACATAAATATTCTTTAATACGGGAGAAAGGAGATGGATAGTGTCAAACCCTGATGAGCCTCTGAGAAGAGAGCTTATACCCAGATAGGCTTGAGGGATGGGAAAGCAGAGATCTTAGTCTTGTTTTCTAAGACTGGTTGGAGAGGGAGCCTTGCCGGTGGTTGGGGTGTGGAAGGACTGGGCACTCCAGTGAACAGCTGATTATTTTCCTGGGTGGCTGGGAATAGCTCAGGAGTGGTACTGACTGCCAGCTGACCTCCAGCATTCCCATGGTTGGGAGAGAAGAAACAGTAGAAGGCAAGGCCTGAGCAATTCCTGCAATCCAGGCAGGATGCCATGGTGGAGGGACCGATGTTGGACATGTCTGTAGGTCGATGCCAGCATAAATCCATGATGATCAACGACCAGGTACCTCCCTTATTGCCACTTGGAGTGAAAGCCTCTGGGAGCTTGGCTACAACCTTGGGGAGAAGATAGGGGGAGGGAGGAACGTCTAACTGACAAAGAAACACCCCAGAGATTGAGTTTTCCCTAAACTAAAACTTAAGCTTTCTGCCATAGGGACAGTGTGAGCTAGAGATAGAAATTAACTAAAAGCAAAATCAAAGGAATGTTGTCAGAACATGTGAGCTCAGGGCCTGCGAAACTTGGACCTACTGCATTATTCTTCGATAACTTTTAAAATAAACTTTTATTATTTATTTGTTTATTTTTGTGATAGAATCTTGCCCTGTCACCAGGCTGGAGTGCACTGGTGTGATCTCAGCTCACTGCAACCTCCACCTCCCAGATTCAAGCGATTTTCCTGCCTTAGCCTCCCGAGTAGCTGGGACTATAGGTGCATGCCACCACGCCCAGCTAATTTTTATATTTTTAGTAGAGACAGGGCTTCACCAAGTTGGCCAAGATGGTCTCTATCTCTCAACCTTGTGATCCACCTGCCTCAGCCTCCCAAGGCTGGAATTACAGGCACCAGTGCGCCCGGCCATAATCTTTTATTTTAGGATAGACCAACATTTACAGAAAATGTGTGAAGTCAGTACAGAGTTTCCATATACCCCACACCAAGTTTCTTTTATTATTAGCATCTTTTATTTGTATGATACATTTCTCATAATTAAAAAAGCAATGTTGATTTACTGTATTGACTAAAGTCCGTATGTTTTTCAGATTTTCTTAGTTTTTACCTAATGTTCATTTGTGGTTCCAGGATCCCATCAAGAACACTGCATTGCATTTAGTCAGCCTGTGTCCTCAGGCTCCTCTTGGCTGTGACAGTTTTTCAGACTTCCCTTATTTTTGATAACCGAGGCAGTTTTGGGGAGTACTGGTCTCGTTGTTTGTAGAATGTCCCTCAGCTGGGATTCATCTACTGTTGTTCTTATGATTGAACTGGAGCTATGGGTTTTTGAGAGGAAGACCACAGAGGTAAAATGCTGGTCTCATCACATCATATCAAGGGTACATACTATCAACATGCCTTCTTGCTCCTGCTGTTCACCTTGACCACCTGGCTGAGGTAGTGTTTGTCACATTTCTCCACTGTAAAGTTACTGTTTTTCCCCTCCTTTCCATTTTGTATTCTTTGGAAGGAAGTTACTATGTGCAGTTCACAGTTTAAGAGAGGGGAGTTCCAGTCCATTTTATGGAGGGCACAGTAGCTAAATAAATTATTTAGAATTGTTCCCAATGTATTTACTTAATCCCATTGATTTACTGAATTTTTTAAAATGTATGTTGTATCTTACTTAATCCCCCTTATTTGCTTAATCATTTATTCACATCACTATGGGCTCATGGATATTTATTTTATACTCTTGGTTATAATCACATTCTGCTTTATTTTCTTGCTCGAATCGATTTGGCTTTGGCCACTGGGAGTGCTTTCAATTAGCTCCTGTGTCCCTTTGAGGTACCCCCATCATTGCTGTTGTTGATTAAAAACATTTTTTTTTTTTTCCCGCTCGGCGCGGTGGCTCATGCCTGTAATCCCAGCACTTTGGGAAGCTGAGGCGGGTCGATAAGATCAGGATCTCGAGACCATCTTGGCCAACATGGTGAAACTCTGTCTCTATTAAAAAAAAAAATACAAAAATTAGCCGGGTGTGGTGGTGTGTGCCTGTAGTCTCATCTACTCGGAGGGCTGAGTCAGGAGAATCACTTGAACCCAGGAGGCAGAGGTTGCAGTGAGCTGATATTTTTTTTTCATGGAGGGGAATAAATTCCTTACTCCTTGGCACAAGGTGCTCCAGGCGCACCTTGAATATTCCTGTCCAGGTCCTAGAATCAGCCAAGGAGCTCTGGTTCCTTTTATTAGAGAATGGTATTAAACGCAAGATCAGAGCGCTAGGTGTGTTTGTTGCTACAGAGTGTTGTTTCTAGGCCCACACAACACACAATTGTTGTTTCTAGGCCCACACATACATGTATCGCCGAAGCAAGGCGATACATGTATGTGTAGCAACCTGTTATCTAGAAATATCTGCATAGACTCATTATACATATGGATCTATAATATAGATATAGACCTAAACATGAGTCCAAACCGATGTCTCCAACTCTAATTCTGTACCACAAAGATCACTCTAGCCTCTTCCTGTCGGTAACTTCCCACTCCAACAGCGAAGATCTGATGGCCAGCATTCACGTTTTAATATTTGTCTATTTCCAGTATACTCGTGTGGTGGTTTCATCACTCAGTTGTTTTTCATCTCTCTTGTTTCATCTCTGTTTCCTCCGGCACTGGATCTTTTAACCTCTGATACCCATTCTTTCACTCTCCTTGTACCCAGGGCATAGGTGTTTTAAACTAAAATATTCATCCAACGCTGATTTGACAAGGGTCTTCAGCAAAAGAACATTTCTTTTGGCCTCCCCAGCTCCCGTCATCTTCCTCATTCATTCCGGCGGAGTAAGGGCGGAGGAGCCGTGAACCCGAGGTTCGGCAGCCGAAAGTCCCCTGGGAGACAGGGATTTCCCGAGAAGAATCCCATTTTACAGGAGAGCTTTGTACCGTAGGAATACCGTGGCCTCCGGGACTGGAGCAGATAACCCTGTTTTCAGGCCCTCTATGTTCACTCCACAACTGTTAAGAAGCCCCCTCCCCGAGCCAGGACCTGCGCTGCGCCTACGGGGGAGGCACCCGCCCCGGCCCGCGTCACCCCGCCCTGCGGGCGAGACGACGAAACGCCTCGGCGCTCTGGGGACCGCGCTCTGCTACAGGAGCCAGCGCCCCGCTTGGGGGCGCAATGCCGGGCCTGAAAAAGTCCGCCCCGGCTGGTCACAGCTTTCCTGCTCCTTCCAAAGCTTGGCGCTGCCCTGGTGAAGGAGCCCGAACCGAGCCTAACGCTCCCGCAGCCTCCACGCGGGGCCCTGCGAGCGCCCGGCTGCCCATCGCGGCCCCGCCCCTCCTATCAGGCCCCTCCCCTCTCGCCAAGCTCCGCCCACCTCCGAGCCCAAGCTCGGGCCCCTGACGAGGTTTGCCGGAAATTCCCGAAGCCCCTCTTTTTTTTCCCTTCCTCTCCGTTCCCTGCTCTCCCTTTTCCTTTCACCCGGGTTCCCTCGGCCGTGATTTCCCCCTCCCCCCTCCTTCCTTCCCCATTGAAATCAAGATGGAGGCTCGCGGCAGCCGCCGGCGCCCGTGATCCCGGAGCTCCCGCCGGCCGCCGGCCCCCGCCCTCCCGACTGCGTGCCCGGGCGGCGCGCGCTGCTGCCTGCACTCCGGCCGACACCGCGGAGGCCGTGGCTCCGCGCCCCCGCCCCGCGGCCGGCTCGCGGGTCCCGGGCGGAGTCCCCGTCTATGTGGGCGCGCTCCTCGGGCCGAGCCGCCGCCGCCGCCGCCCCCCGCTGCCCCCGGGCTCTGCGTCCGCGCGCCGGGCGCGGGCAGCTGGGTGCTCGGCTCCGCCAGGCCCAGCGCAGAGCGGGCGGCGGGCGGCGCTAGGGGCGCGGGGCCCGAGGCGGGCGCGGTCGCGGGCGCCGCCGCAGCCATGAGCGGCAGCAGCGGCGGCGGCGCCGCCGCCCCCGCCGCGTCCTCCGGCCCGGCCGCCGCGGCCAGCGCGGCGGGCTCGGGCTGCGGGGGCGGTGCCGGCGAGGGGTCCGAGGAGGCGGCCAAGGACCTGGCCGACATCGCGGCCTTCTTCCGATCCGGTGAGTGCCACTGCGGCCGACACGCCCGGCGCCGCTGCCCCAAGGGCTCGACCGATCCGCCGCGGAGCTGCCCAGCTCCGGCCACCGCGCACTGGTGCCCGCCCGTCCGTCCGTCGGTCGGGGCCCGCACGCTCCCGCCCGGGGCTGCTGCTCCTCCGCGCCGGGGCTGCGGGACCCACACAGGCGTGTCCCGCTGCCCGCGCAGCCCGGCGCGCCGCGGCTCGGCCCGAACGCCACCACCTCGCCTTCCCTGCGCCCGCGCCTCGTTCCGGAGCAGAATCCCCGGGTCTCCGGCTCCCGGCCGTCGCGGCTTCGCGGGTTGGGGCGCCGGCTCTTTGTCTCTTTCGCGGGAGGACCGAGGCGGCGGCGGCAGGGATGGCGTGGGCGGAGGCTCCTACCCCGGAGGCCGAGCGGACGAGGCCGGGGCAGCTCCGGGCCAGGAAATTGGTCTCTCTTATTTGTGCCTGTCTCTGACCCGTTGAAAACTGGACCCTCCTCGACCCCATTAGCAGCCGGGTTTCTTTGCTCGGCTCTCTGGCCTGTCATCTCCCCGGCCTCGGTCTTCACTTCTGTGAAACGGGGCAGTCACCGCATTCACTGCCCAGGGAGGGGGGACGGTGGCCGAGCTGAAGCGCGGAGGGCCGAAAGGCGAGGTGAGCCATTGTCTCTGGGGGCGGCCCGAGAGGCTCAGCTGGGAACGTGGCCCCGGAGGGGGCCAGCGCGGGGCCAGGGGCTGGCTGGGCACTGCGTGGATGGCTTGGCGGTGGAGGCAGCGCCAGGTGGCCCCTAGTCCACCCCGGCGCGGAGGGGGTGGCTGCGGGAGAGGCGCGCGTGGCCACCGGTCTGACCGCGGGAGGGGCGCGCGGTGTGCGGCGCAGGGGGCGTGACAGGGCGTCCCCGGTACCCCAGCTGCGGCGCCTCTTCCCGCCCCGGCCCAGATACCGCGTGAGCCGGGCCCGCGTCCCCGCGTCCCGCGTCCCCGCGCCCAGTCCAGTCTGCTCGCGCCTCTGTTGAGGAGCAGCAGGAAGAAGCGGCGGCGGCGGGGGTGGCCTCGGGGCCCGCATCCCGGAGCGCAGTCCTCAGAGGCCGGGCGCGGAGCAGGGAGGATGCAGACTCCGCGTTGGAGAGCCGAGGAGAGCGGTCCAGGTCAGGCCCTGGAGAGGCGGGCGGGCGAGTGCGGGGTGCTGGTGGCGACTCTGGGGAGGACGGCCGGCCTGGGGACACCTACGGGCCGGGGGAGCGGCCCTGCGCTGGGGCGCGCGCGGGAGGCCGGCGGCTCACGCTTCTCCGTGGCCTCTGAAAATCACCTCCGCAGATTCGGTGAGATCAGTTTGACAGTCCGGGTCACAAGGAGCAATTGCAGCGGGAGGGCGATGGTGAGAGGCAGAAGTTAGCAGTGCTAGTAGATACCTGGCTTAGTACTGTCTTCCCTAGGTTGTCTTGATCTTTGCTAGGCGGGGTTATTTTTTATTCATTTTAGCAGATTGGTTGGGGCTGGGAGTGACACAGCCGACTGCCCAGTGTTAGCTTGGGGTTAATCTACTCCCCTGGGCTCACTCTCCTTGTGAGGTCCCTGCAGAAAGCAAAGGTTTAGGAAAATGCGAACTCCTTCTAATGAAAGCCACTCACCTTTTTTTTTTTTTTTTTTTTTTTCTTCCTGGTGCGACTGTCCGGGTAGAGCAGCCCGGTCTTACCTCTTAATAGCAGAACTGGGACGTATTCCCTTCATGCCCTGAAGCTAAAGTCTAGCCTGTCTTCTTTCTTTCTCTCTCTCTCTCTCTCTACCACCTGTCACAGAATAATAAATTCTGTGCAGAATTCATCTTCTTTCTGTTAGAAAGGCTTTTCTGCGTTGGAGATGGAATTTTTGGTGCTTGTGAGACCAGGCTTTTTTACGTCTCTGTTACGCATAGTAGAAAAATTACTTCTGCTGCTGCTAAGCACCCTCTCTAAAAGATACGGAAAACTTGCTGCCTGTCGGCATGGCTCTGTCCGGGAGTTGTCGGCTCTTGCCTTTGCCTAGGCCTGTGCTGCCTCCGCTGCCGGGGCTCCTGTTCATGTTCCGTTTGGGTCAGAACCAGGTAATGTTGCTCATTGGCTTGTTCCTTTCTTCCTTCCAAACTTAACTTTTAGTTGCTTCACTTAGAACCAGGAGCCAGGGCAGAACTTAAGTGGGCATCAGATGCAGCACCCCATTCCGGGGGGTAGCCTAGAACGTCTTTTTAAAAGTGAAACCTACTTTGGGCAGCTCTGAGTCCCTGACCTAGATCTTGGCTCTAGCATCTAGGCCAGTGATGCCTAGCAGAGGGCAGAGAGGGGCCATTCTGTTCGATGGGTGGGGGTGGGTTCTGAACAGTCAGGGCAGACCAGGCAAGGAGGATGAGGTGAGTGGAGCGGTCAGATCCATCAGAAATCTGACTTTCTTTTCTAAGACGCAGAAACATGGCAAAATAGGTTCTCGTTGACAGGGGAGGACAGATCAGGGTGTGTTTTTGAGCCTGGCACTAAAAGTGCCAACCTGAGTTAGACAGAGGCTTTCCATTGGTTGTTTTTTCTTTCTCAGCCCTGAAACTGCTTGTTTGGCTGCCTGATTTTCTTTCCTTTTTAAAATTTCTTTTCTTTGCCCGCATTCGACTTTGTCTTTGTAGCCACATATTGAAAACTAATACCTGTGGTTGGATGAAATAAAGAGAAGACTTTAATAGAACTTTTAAACAATTAAGGGGAGTTCAGAAATAGAGTGAACAGTCTTTTGAGTTGTCCATTACTGGAGGTGCTCACTTCCACTAGCACTTCTGACACCTGCCAGGGTTTGGAGCTGGGCTCAGGGGACAGTACCCCTGCCCTGAAGAGGGGTCCTGCAGATGATCTTGGTGCTGTTTCTCTTTCCTTGTGGACCCTGGTTCTTTCTGAGCCCCCAGTGCCTAATCATTGTTCTCCACTGTTCTTTAGGTAGTTCAGGGCTCCAGAGCCATCGTGGTCCTTCCGCTCTGCTCAGCGTCCACCCAGGTTCACCTCATCCAAGGTCTCACTCCCCATGCTGTCATTCCGTTCACTGCTCAGGACCTTGGCACTCCCTATTCATTTTGATGATCCTTATCACCTATTTATAGACCTGGCATGAAGCAGGCAGGCCAATTAGTGTTCAAGTGGATTGAGTTGTAATAACGTGAGTCAAGTCCTGGTGCTTGTGTGTTAGAGAGCAGCTGAGAGATTTTCTGCAGGTGTTAGTGAATTTCCAACTTCACTTTCCTCTTTTGCACAGAGCTCAGCACAGTAAAACATTTCAATGCAAAAGCAAGTATGTGTGCGTGTATATATATATATATATACATTACAGAAATGAGCTAGTCTTGTTTTAATCTTATTTTGCAGCTGAGGAATCAGACCTTGGGAGGTTTCATGACTTGCCCCCCAGAGTGGAACTTGGGTAGAGCAAGATTCAGCCGGGAAGCTTGCCCTGGTCTCTGGTGCTCTTTTCTGGGCGCCGCTCATAGCCAGGACGCTGCTTACATTAGTTCTCAACCCCACTGGGACCAATCATTTTTATTGCCAATCTATTTTGGGGCTCTGTTCTTGTGGCAATAAATCATTCTTTCAGAGCTCCCTATTTAACCTTGCAAGAGAGAGTGCGTGTGGTGGGGGTGCTTACATAAATGCATTATTTTTAACCTGCCTGGCATGCTTTAGGTTGGCGTTAAATGAATATATGGAGAATAAAGGTTTGTGGTTATTCTGAAGCATCATGTCCTGTCATGCTGGGCTTCTTTTGTTATTAAGTCTTATTCTGGACTCTTTCTGCAGCCCCTCTTTTTCAAGGGAACATGTGAATCAGGCCTGTTAGTTAGGGAGAAGCACATATACCTTTATGTGTTTTGGTATGACGGTTTCCTTGTGGAGTATTGAGGGAAGCTTTTCTTCATATTTATGCCTTTAACACCACTTAGGTAGTTGGCTCGGGTGTGCTGTGCTGCTTCTGTTGATATTCAGTATCCTGGCAGCTTTGGTCATTGTGAGCACCAGTAATAATGATTGTATTACGAAGTGTAGGTCCTTGTTACCCTCAATATTTAGAAAATGGAAGCTGAAGGAAATGTAATTTGATAATGCATGCTGGTTTTTCCTTTTTAGGTGGCACAGTCAGTTTTAGAGGAAAGCAAGGAGATTTCTAAAAATTCTGTAAGTGACTTTCGAGAAATCAAAGAAGTGCAGTAAAGGCATCATTGAAAGAAGCTTTTCATTGAGACCTTGTAAACCCAACGTATTGATGTGGGATGTATTTTTTCCCTTTGCAATTTAACTATTTAAGATTCAAATGAAGATTTAAAGAAGTCTTTTTCATCATTTAAATGTTTAATCAAGTTTTTTTTGTTTTGTTTTGTTTTTTGAGACGGAGTTTCACTCTTGTTACCCAGGCTGGAGTACAATGGCATGATCTCGGCTCACCGCAACCTCCGCCTCCTGGGTTCAGGCAATTCTCCTGCCTCAGCCTCCTGAGTAGCTGGGATTACAGGCATGCGCCACCACGCCCAGCTACTTTTTTGTATTTTTAGTAGAGATGGGGTTTCACCATGTTGACCAGGATGGTCTCGATCTCTCGACCTCGTGATCCACCCGCCTCGGCCTCCCAAAGTGCTGGGATTACAGGCTTGAGCCACCGCGCCCGGCCTCATTTAATCAAGATTTAAATGAAGTCAGTGATAGTGTTTAAAATGAAGCATGTGGTTTAAATATGTTTCCTAAATGTATGCTATACACAGGTAATTTCAGTGGTCTTTTTCGACCTTTTAAATGTTAGGATAAATTTGGGATTTGTTCTGAATTGCAAGTGAAAAAGATGTGTTTGAAGCTGTCATAATCTAAGTCAGCTGTATTCAATATTTACTATAAGTTTATTTACTTGACTATTGAGAAAATAAAATTTTATGTCCTCGGCAGAAGTCCAGAGAAAAGTCAAATTCTTAATCAATAGCCACAGTTTACTACCTAGAAAACTCACTGATGTTGATAGGGATGAGTTATGTTTTACTACAGAAAGCAATGATAACCGCCCCCCCCCCCCCCAATTCCTCCTCAGTTCTTCAGTTCTATAATGAATTGGTTTTTATTTCCTAAAGTGCATTGTCTTGACAAAATTTTAACAGAGCCACTGGCAGGAAAAATAGTAGCGACTCCCTGGACAGTGAAGACTTGGATTTGCGGGAGAATCCCTGTGTATTCTGGTGGAAGGTGGGTGCTCTGACTTCCTCTTCCCATTTCTTCCAGTTACTTAGCTGAGTAGACTTGGCTAAACTGACAAGGCTGATGGTGTGGTTGGCTTGGTGGATGGAGGTGCTGTCTTTTAGATCTTCTCAGTCCCATTTTAATTCATGGTCTGCAGAGTCCAGGCTGGGTCCCCAGTTGGAGCAAAGGGTAAGCAGGTTAGATGTACAGCCACAGGGTTCTCTTTGCCCTATTCCAGTTCTGCTGTTGTGCTGTTCAGTGGGCCACTGGGAGAGGGAATGAACAGGGAGACTACCCAGTGACCCTTGCTCTTAGAAATTCTGGCGTCTGTTACTCAGTGGGAGCTGTTCTGGAAATTCCTATTGCTGTACCTCTGAACTGAGGGGAAGAGAGAACAGACGAGTGGGCAGGGAGACCTGTGGGGCCCTGTGTGCCACTGCCTTCCTGCTGTCCCACCTGGACCCCTGGTCTCTTCCCACTGTGCCCACAAAACAGGCCTTTGCTCTCACTGCCAGGGTGCCCAGCTCCCTGCCAGCTCATAAATCTCAAAGGGAGATACCTGGCTAGACCCTCCAGTGGGGTCTCCAGCCTTTTGATGTTACTGAGCCTTCTGTGCAGACCGTCTTGCTTTTGGGAAATCCTGTTTGCAGGTTTAATGGTTAGTAAGTGCATAAGCACTCATTTTCACTTCGCATTCACTCGTGGAAACACTTAATTTGCTTACTGAATAGTTGCATTGTTACCTTAATTTCCTCTTTTCTGTCCCTTCTCCACATAAGGAAGCCCCTTGAAACGGAAATTACTAACCACCTGCCCTCTGGGAAAGGTTGTATGTGGGGAGAGAGAGCAAGCCAGAATGAGACTATGAGCATGGTGTGGGGGGCGTTGAGCCTCTGATGCTTCTCCCTGTGCCACTCGCAATGGGTATCATATTTGATTTGATGGCAGAGGGGCTGTGGAAATGTAAAACCTCATTTTGGTGATGAACATATTTGAGTTTTAGATTACTGGCTGTTGTTTTAATTAGCCACATGTCTACTCTTGTCTGGTGGGGGAGGATTGCAGAGTAGTCTAGAGCTGGTGTTTTGGAAGCATCTTCCTATTTGGGCTTTGTCATAAATTAGTGCATTTTAGCAGTTACACTGACAGAGAAAGCTTTCATGAAAACTTAGTCAACACAAAGACTGGATTCTAGGTATAGGGTACTTTGGCTTCTTGGTGTCCACGTGGGTCCATCAGGCTTGTTTTCTCAGTCTGTAGCCCTGCTGTGGACAGGGATGACTTGCAGGAAGTTTCTTTTGGGGAGGAGTTTCAGGAAGAAGGTTTGTCCTGGCCACTGTGTGGACCCCTTTCCTGGAAGGAACAGGAGCTGGTCTTGCTCCGTTACTGCCTTGCTGTGGAAAAGGCCAAGGGGCCCTTTGCTGTGTGTCTGCTGTTGTTAGCATTGAAACTGTGTAGGTGTGAATAGATCACAAACTATAGTACTGCCATTCCATTAATGTTGAGTAAAAGAAGACAGTCTCAAAATGCTGCATGCTGTATGAGTCTTTATATGACATTGGCAAAAAGACAAAACCGTAGTGACAGAAAACAGATGGGCATTGATTGCTAGGAATTGAGGGGTGGGGAAGTGTGGCTACCAGGGGGCAGGAGGTGGGTGAAGGGTGGGGAACCGATTTGTATCCTGGTTTTGTCAGTTACATGTGTTAAAATTCACAGACCTGCGCGCGCACACACACACACACACACACACACACACACACACACACAGAGTTTAACTGTATGTTATTTTTAAATGCGACATTAAAGAAAGGCTTACAATAAACTGGGAGAAAATCTATTAAAAAATCAAAGAATTATATGTGTGTAACTAATAAAGGGCTTCCTCAAATCAGTAAGACAAGACAATCAGGAAAGAAGATAGGTAGACATTTCAAAAAGTTATGAAGGGTCAAAAAATAAATATTCAGCCTTACTAGTAATCAAGGAAATGCAGAGAGAGGCAATGATATCAACAAAAGCCAAAGCTCATATAAGTAATTTTTCTCTGAGCAAACTTATTTTGGGAAGATTTTTATGTCGATTTGAAAGATAGTAATACTTGTGTTCATACTTTGCTGTGTAGGACCTAGCATCTTATAATTTGGCAGGGGTAATCTAGTGTAACGTTAAAGATAGATGGGGGGAAATAAAGATTCTTTCCTGGAATTCCGTAATACATGTTAACTTGGAAATCATCTGACATATAAGTCAAATCTGCAGACTTAAAAGACAATAATCTTTGGCTATGGACAGTTACCTTTTTGCCGCTTCAAAATTTCCCACTCCTGTGATTTGTGCTGCTGTCCAGATCAAAGACCACAAGTAGCACATGTAGGCTGATCCTCAGCGCTTCACAGTTCCTGGGGCTAAGGAGCAGTTTCATTTGGAGGGCTTTGTTCCTACATTAGTGTCTATAGGAAGTCATTTGCTGTGTGTTCTGGGGCATTTGTGTACATAATTGACAGCTACCTATTTTATAGTATTGACAGTTAATAAATAAATTTATGAAGTGTTAGCCCCACCTACTTAAGACTCATCATAAAATAAAGCTATGCATGAACTTCAGAAAAACACAATTCAAATTTAAAAGCATAATCCTCAAATATTTTTAGATGGGGTTTGTTGGTGCCTGGTTTTTCATGGTGGGTGTTGCATATGTCTGTCTGTCTGTCTGTCTGTCTCTTGGAAAGTCATAAAATACCCCACTTTGGAATTCGGTGGAATAGGTGGTTTCAGTGCAAGAAGGAATGAATTATTGGAGACTAATACTTGAAATCTATTTTCAAAGAACTTACGTTTTCTAGTATGTATAGAGTGACATGTATAAATGACATGAATGTTTTAAGGCAAAATATTTCAGTTGTAATTTGAAAATGATGCATGTGGGAAGCTGTTAAGATGTTGGTCACAACAGTGTTTGTGTATAAATTGAGCAGCTCTTCATGGGAGGGGCTTCGCTGTAGAGTTACTGAGTGTCAGAATTTTGTTACTTGGTTGGTGTACATATTACTTTTCCAATACTTAATTGCAGAATTTGCAGGATTCATTGTTACATCTTTCTCTCATACCTCATGGCATTGTTCATTAGGTGAAGCCTCAACTCCTCTGAGGCCTGAATTCTCAGTAAGGTTCAGTCTGTTTGTGAGATGGGACCTGTCCTCTGAACCAAAGAGCTGGAGGCCTTTGAAAATCTATGCAAGACTGAGGTGCAATCACATAGAGTTTCTGTGATAACGGAAACAGATAACAGAGTGGACATGGGGCCTTTGGAAAGTAGGATGGCAGTCTTGCAACAGCCTGCCCCTGGCCATGCTTGCCGTGCCCTTGCTATCTTCTAAATCTTTAACAGCAGCTGCCAGGACCCCTGTCACCAGGAGTGAGATAACGCCTTTGGAATTGTGCTCCAGAGGAAAGTAAAATAAGTGCATCTGCAGAGTAGTAACCTGCTTGCAATGTCATAGGATGAGATTTAAAATACTGTGTTTATTTCCTTTTCTCCCAAAGCTTTTAGTGCCATCTTGTCCTTTAAGAAAACCTGGTAAAATCTCCCTCTTCACTGTTACCTCTGTGTTGCCACCACTGGTTAGCATCTGAGTGCCTGTACTTTCCAGGCATCGTGCGGAGTGTTTGATATACTTTGCCTTGTGTAGATGCAGCTCCCTCTCCTCCAGCAAGTGGATGCCATTCCCGGGTTGTGGATGAGGATGTCTGCTTCTGGTAGGGCAAGTGACCTGCCTGCTGCATTTGACTCTGCTTGTGAGGGCCTGCGTTGGAATTTAAGCCCAAGGCTGCCAGATGACAAAGCCTCTTGCATGCCCCTTCCCTCTCCAGTGGAGGGAGAGTAGACATGACCCCTACTCTATACAGCATCCCACAGCCTCCTGGATTTTCATTTTAAAATCCTTAAAATTGAATTCGTGTATACTTGCGTGTCGAGGATCAAAGCTATAATTTACAAGTCTTACACCAAATAAAAGTTGAGTGAAAGATTCCAGGCTATAGCAAGTATTTTTGTCATGTTGGTTTGGGCCCTGTAATTTAGTTTCTGTACCTTTCCTCTTCTCACCTAATTAAAACTGATGTTACCTTTTACGTCAATAACCCTAGCAGTCTCAGCTTTCCAGTGGAGGCATGTTGGCTCTGTTGAGTTTTACAGGCTCCCCCGGCTCACAGTCTGGGGAGAAATCCTGGTAGAAATGTTGGCCCTGTGTTTTCTTGGCTGTCTGGATTTGGACATAAGTGTTGGATAGGAAATCTCCGTGGCCGTTAATGTGGGGGAGGGGAGTATGGGAAGGGCAGGGAGACGCTGGCCAGGGAGGGAGGTTTCTCAGCCCTTGCTGTGTGTGACACATTAGAACACTACCAGGGCTTCCTTTCTAACTTAGGAAAGGAACGGCCGGGGAGTGGGAGGGGCAGGAGGGAGGCCACTGAGCTGCTTTTTTCGGGACGGTTTTATGAAGTGGGTGTGGTAACTCCCGGTTTTGCTATATATAGCTGTTTTGTTGTAGCCACTCATTTTTTTGCTGTTATTCATCAAAATGTGCACGTAGATGATATTTAGTTGGGGGAAGCAGGGTCATTTCCTTCCCGCTGTCTTAGCACGTGTTCTAGACCGTTCTGTTTGTGGGTTGCATTCTCGGCAGCCACACCTCATGTGATCCCCTCAGAGTCGATGGCATGATTTTATGGGATGCTTGCTCAGGTTTATGCCCACATAAAAATTCCAAGCTGTTGTTTTCCAGCATCATTTCCACACTGGGAATATGCTCTGTTTTTCTTTATAACTCTGCATTTACTTTGGAGTTTGAATATTTCACTCAGGATGACTGAAATGCTGGTCTCTTAAATGCAGACGTAGTATAATCAGAAGGTATATTGTGCCCTAAACATTTACAAGTTTCACTTCCTCCTAGTTTGCCCTAGGAGTTCTGAAACTTCCAAGGTTTTATGTTTTTTGGTAATTCTTACTTTTTTAGATTTTCTAGAATTAAAAGGATTGGTCTTTAATGTAAGACCCTGGATTGCTTTGACCTGATACTGTAGTATATTTTTTATTTTAAACTAATAAAGGTGATACAGAGTTCAGGTCTGACCTAACTTAGTTGTATTGTGATTTTGCTGTGTAGTTTTTGGTCTTTTAATTGGTCAATGTTGTAAGTGTGGATTACATCTAGAGTTATTTTGGAGGGGCTAAACTTTGTTTTGAGAAGGCAGAGCTCATGCTCAAAGAAGCAAGAACAGCCTCAGATTCCCAGTTTTTCACCACTTTTGCTTTGTCTTCCTCTGTCTCTCTTTCTGGATATAGATAATTTACATATTATTTCATTTCTGAACCATTTGAGAGTTCCTTAACTCTAAATAGTTCAGTGTGTATTTTCTAAGAGTAAGAACAGGGTCTTACATAATAATCATAATCAGGATATTAATTTTGATACAATATCATGATCTAAATCACTAACTTTAATGCCTTTTTATCAGTTGTCTTAGGATGGTCCTTTTTGGCAGTTAAAAAAAAATGTGGTCCAGGATCTCATTCAGGACCATGCTACATTCAGTTTGTCGTGTCTCTTTGGATTCCTTTAATTTGGAACATCTCCTCAGGCTGTCTCCCTTGTTACCCTGATAGTTTTGAAGATTACAGGGTGGTGATTTTAAAGACCACTCCTCAGTTTGGGTTGCATGATTCTTATGACTAGATTCAGGCTCTGCATTTTTGGCCGAAGGGCTGGGTCCTTTTCCGAGCATCATGTCTGGGAACATGTGATAACACTGTCCCACTGTGGTGATGTGCACTTTGATCACTTGTTTCAGGTGATGACTAGCAGGTCTCTCCACCCTATTTGTCCCTTTGTCATTAGTTAGCATTTTATGGGGAGATAATTTGAGGCTGTGTAAAATCCTTTCTTCCTCTCCCTCCTTTGATTTGCTAGTTGTAGCATCCATTGATGGTTTTTACCAGTTATTAATATGATGGTTGCAAAATGTTGCTTTTTTTTTTCTAACTTTGTAATTCCTTCTGTATTTAGTTGACTTTATACTGTAAGGAAGAGATTTCCTTCTGTTCCACTTATTTATCTAAGTGTGGCCTCAGGGTTTCCTATTTTATGCAGTGAGCTATAATCTGTTGCTGTCATTTAGTTTGATGCTCTAATCGTCTAAGATTTGGCTAGTGGGAGCCCCTTCAGCCTGGCCCTTTTATCTCTTGTGACCTGTCTCCATCATTTCTTGGGAGTACTTTCTTACTTTCTGGCGCAATAAACTGTTTCAAGTGCATCCTGTACTTCTCTTGCCCCAGTGCTGGGATCAGCCATTTCTGCAAGGACCCCTTGGAGAAGAGGTTCATTTTAGTAGAGAATGGTATTTAGAAACATGATCTAGGCACCAAGCATGCCCCTTGTTACAGAGTTATCTTTGCTTTTAGGACCGCTCAGTAGACAGAACTAAGAAGTGTATGCTTGTGTGTGGCATACGCATAGACATTAATTACACATATGCACACGTGACTGAGATCTCTTTATGTACCTATCTGTCAGTGATAAAAACCATGTGTTTATACTCAGTGTCTTCAATTCCAGTATGGTACCACAGGGTGTGTTTTAGTCTTTCTTCTTCCGTATTTGTAATTCTCTTCTCTGACAGTGAAAAACCTGGCTTCTTTAATCCTCCATATCTTTACTTACTCACTCAGTCCTACAATATGCAGAAAGTAATTTCGGAATGCTAACCCATACCATGGTGATAAATGAACCTCCAGCCCCAAGTTTAAACTGTTCAAATCAGCAGTTAGTGGTCAGCTTCTGTTGAGCTCAGTGCCTTGTCAGTTAGTCATCCAAACAAAACAGATGAAGTAATGCTCTGCAGTTCCCCTGGGGCATGTCTAAGAAAAGAGCTGCCAGACTCCATCAACAGCTTACTTTCTGGTGATGTCGAAGCACAAAATGGAAAAATCAGGAGTCGCCAGAAAAGAAAGGGAGACAGGTACAGTTTATAAAAGGGATACCTGTTGTGGGAAAGAGAGTTTGTCATCTTCATCTGAACGTACAAATTGCCAAAGAAAAGAAATAAAAAGGAAAAATGTTGAGCTGGTGAGAATGGGTGTATAGAGGAGGATGGGTCGGGTGGACCTTTCTCAGGGATCCAGTACTTTATATAAGTAGGGGAAGAAGCTGAGTTCATGGATTGGAGTAAGCTGTGAGTCATGACTGGACAGACTGTTGCTTACTGGCCTTCATTGACTAGATATTTCTTCCCAGAAACCACCTGCAGTAAATTCAAGGCAGCTATGTTTCTGCTTCAGTGCAGGATTTCTGGGAACTGACTTTATGTGCACTCAGTCCCAGAAATCATGGAACGGTGGGTGGTATCTTAGGGTTTTATTTGCTGTTCTTTTTCTTTTTCCCTTTCCCTTCCTTTCCTTTCTCTTCTCTTCTTCTGTCACTCCCTCCTTCTCTTCCTCTTTTCTTTCTTTTTGAAACAGGATCCTCTTTTGCCCAGGCTGGAGTACAGTGGTGTGATCTTGGCTCACTGCAGCCTCTACTTCTGGGCTCAAGTGATCCTGCTTCCACCTCCCGAGTAGCTGGGACTTCAAGCACATGCCACCACGCCCAGCTAGTTTTTGTATCTTTTTTTGTAGAGATGAGGTTTCACCATGTTGCCCAGGCTGATTGTTCTTGAACTCCTGGGCTCAAGCTGTCCACCTGCCTCAGTCTCCCAAAGGGCTGGGATTATACATGTGAGCTGCTTACCCGTCCTGTTCTGTGTTTTCTACATTAAATGATGACATGGATATTAGGTCCCTGACTTGGGGAGACAGTCTCAGTTTCATGTATTGTGTTCTGTGCTGCCCATAAACATCCTGATGCTTGTTAGATTGTGTTCTGGAAAATTTGGCCTCTGTATTTCTAGAAACCCTTCCTGTGATTACACATTTTAGCAAGAAAAATAGTCATAATTTGCTTATTAATATTTTAAGGGAGAAAGGCTTTTGATATTAGGAAATCTGGGAGTAAAAAGTCATGACTAGGGATAGAGAGAATGACTGCTAATAGGTCAAACATTCTGGGGAAAGTTTTCGGGTGTAATGGAGATGTTTTGGAATTAGTGATGAGACTGGATACGGTAATTTCCACCCATAATCCCAGCACTTTGGGAGGCCAAAGTGGGAGGATTAAAGTGCTTGAGGTCAAAGTACTTGAGCCCAGCAGATTGAGACCAGCCTGGGCAACATAGTGAGATTCAGTATCTACCAAAAATTTAAAAATTAGCTGGGCTTGGTGGTGTGCACCTATAGTCCCAGCTGTTTAAGAGGCTGAGGTGGGAGGATTGCTTGAGGCTGCAGTGAGTCGTGATTGCACTGCTGCGCTCTAACCTGGGCAACAGAGCAATGACACCCTGTCTTTAAAACAAATAAAAATAAGAAGAAAAAATCATGGCTAAATTTGTGATACATTTCAGATTTTGAAATAGCTTCAGTTATTGAGTGTTTCCTACGTATAAGCCACTTTTCATACCCCCTAAGAGGTAGGCAGTGATAGTCAACATTATACCTGAGGAAATGGAACTCAAAGAAGTTTTTTAGCTTGCCTCAGATCAGGTGGCTGTTAGGGTGAGGTTACCATGTGCATGGTAGGTTCTGCGGGAGGCCGATCCCACCTGTGCTGGTGTCTCCTACTCTGACATGCGCGCCTCACACTGAGGGATTTGACTCCATTTTTTCCTACTCCCACTCTCCCTTTTTTTGGGGTTAGAGAACAAAATGAAATCACTGCTGTTTGAAGGAGGGGATTGTGAATAAGATTTGACCAGGTTTCAGTTGTGATTTGATGACATATTTGGAAATTTTGTGGAAAGCCCTAGGTTAACTTTTCAGGAAGTCTCAGTTGAAAAAACTGAGAGGGACTTTGCTTCGCTGTATATTGTGTCAGCCCTGGTGATGTCTTGAGGTAGCGAAGAGCGTAGCTGAAAAAAGTGGAAACTGACGATACTTTAGTTTTTATTGTTTTGTAAACATTCTGGGAAAGTTGAAAGGAGAGGCAACTTTCTGCTGTGCTTCTACTGAAAATGATCTTAACGTTAAAAATTGGTGTCAATGTTTTTCTGCTAGTGTGATTTTTATATTCTTGAATATTGGAGTCACCTCTGCTCACCATCATATAGACCGGCACATAGAGTACGCTGTTAGACTCTAAAACAGAACCGGCATTAATTTGCATAAAATCGCATATGCTCTGTTGCAATAATTTTCATTGTGCCTGTTTTAGAATTGAGTTGAGACTTCATACAGAGTATTCCAGCTCAATTAAGAAAGAGACATTGCAGAAAGAAGAATTTGTGAGGCTTTGAAATTTATTTTGGGTACAGTCCCTGAAAGAGATGAGCCACTGAGGACTTTTGTTCTTGGTAGTGTTTTGAAACCTTTTCCCTGATTACATACATTAAGAACACATAGAGCAGGCTGGGGTTGGTCTGCTGTGTAGAATGCCTGCAAAGGGACCAGAGTCTGTCAGAACAAGAGCCTCTTAGTGCAACGCCTCCTGCCAGGTGGTGACCTTTTCATGATGTTTGGCCTGTCATCTTTGTTTTCCAGTTTCAAATGCCTGGTTCAGAATTACTTAGCGCTTGAAGTGTTTTTCATCTTCAAGGGACTTTATGGACATTATTTAATATACATGACACTGCATAATGAATGAGCTGTTTATCCCTTGAGCAACGTTAACATGCCAGGTGCCATACAGCTGGAGAAGGCAAAAATAATATTCTGTCCAGTGGGAGTTTATAGTCTAAAGAGGCAAGATGATTAGGCAGATTCTCTTCTTTTGGCCTCTTTTAAAAATGTGCTGGGGAATAATGTAGAAATTAAAATTATAAAAGTTGATCAACTAGCTCAAGTCTACCTAATTGAAATTGCCCTCGAGGTGAAAATGAAATTTGATATGCTCTTAAAAAGACATCATGTATTAGCTCCCATTTATCACACATTTACTGGTACACAGTGTATTTTTCTTGCATTACAGGTGAGGAATTTGGTGAAGACTAGCACAGCATTATTCTCAGATCTCTTTCCCTATTCGTTCCTTTCTGCCACTGAAACTCCTCTTTTTGTTTGCTTGGTCTAGGATGGTGCTGTGTAACCGAGGCCACATGTTAGGCCCAAACACACATCGTTCATTCATTTATTCAGAGATGAAGTCTCGTTCTGTCTCCCAGGCTGGAGTGCTCTCTATATCTTGGCTCTCTATATCTTCTGCCTCCTGGGTTCAAGTGATTCTCCCGCCTTAGCCTCCTGTGTAACCAGGATTACAGGCATGCACCACCACACCTGGCTAATTTTTGTAGAGATAGGGTTTCACCATGTGGGCCAGGCTGGTCTTGAACTCCTGACCTCCAGTGATCTGCTTGCGTCGCCCTCCCAAAGTGCTGAGATTACAGGCTTGACCAATGCACCTGGCCCAAACACACATTTCCTATTTGAAGATCAGCCTGTCATTTGTAGCTGGGCAGACCTCCTGGGAAACTGAGACTTCTTGCCCCTGTTGGCCTGTGTAGTCCCCGTCACACACCCAGCTTTGTGACTTCTGCTCTTGTACCTGTACCTATTTGTGTTTGCTGTTCTCTCCTCTTCCTGGTTTCCTCAAGCATCCTTTCCTTTGGAAAACTGTGCTTGACCATCCTGTCCCAGCCTCTTGAGGCCCATTGGTGTTGGCATGGCACCTTGTGAGAACTGGATTCTGTACTGGTTCCTTTGGGTCGTAATTATTCCTTCATTTATGTGGGTGAGTTGCTGGGACCTCTGACCCCAGCGCTGGCCCAGTGTAGGTCCCAAGTAGAAGTGCAGCAAATACTTGCTGTGATTTATGCCTATGGTTCCTTAACTCAGACTGTGTCAGAATTACCTGGAAAGTTTTCTTTAAAAATACAGAATCCCTAGAGTTTCTGATTTAGTAGTTCTAGATTAGGCCCCTAGAATATGTATTTTGAAAAAACAATACATGTAATTTGTTTGTTTTGAGACAGTGTCTTGCTCTGTCACCCAGGTTGGAGTTCAGTGTCATGATCATGGCTCACTGCAGCCTTCACCTTCTGGACTCAGGTGATCCTCCTACGTCAGCCTCTTGAGTAGCTGGGACTACAGGTACATACCACTATGCCTGGCTGTTTTTTTGTAAAGATGGGGTTTTTGCCATGTGAACCAGGCTGGTCTCAAACTCCTGGACTCAAGCCATCCACCTGTCTTGGCCTCCTGAAGTGGTGGGATTACAGGTGCGAACCACCATGCCTGGTCTCTACTGGTAATTTAGATACACAACTAAGTTTAGGAAACACTGAGTTATGCCAAGGCACATGTATAAGTTGTGGGTTATGGAATCATGACCAGTTTGGAATAAGGTGTAAGTGCAGTTTTCAGTCATTCCATTCATATATCTGGAGAGAACGGGGAAAATGAGTGCAGTCCCTTTATGATGAGGATGTGTTCTGCGAAGGAGAAGATCCTGGCTCCTGGAGGAGCTTCCTGCTCTGTGAACAGACTGAAGGCACAATTGGCCCTTCAAAGTCTCACTTGAAGTCACCGTGTTGCCATAGAAATGTTGTATAGTGCTGAAGGAGATTAGAGAAATCATGTCGTAAATTATCAGAACAGATGGTTTGTAGTTTAACACTCTCCTAGCCCATATTCTTTGTACTGACACTTGAGAACATTGAAAATACCAGTTTTTGCTTTGTTCTTTTACCTATAAAATGGCAGAGGGATTGAGTAAGATCTAAAATGGGTATTATATATGCCACACACACAATGTAATATGTGAAAGCATTTTAGGAGTGGCCTCCTTAACTTTACTTGTGTAATTTGTTACTTTGTCCCCCCCGTTCCCTGATAGAATAATAAGCCTGCCTTCCTTATTTCAATAGCACTGGTCAGGGATAATTTCTGTCTCCTGGCTTGATAATAATCATATAGTATTCCTTTGCAAGTGCAGCTCTGCTTGCAGAGGAATATTATATGATCATGCAGATTTAGTTAACATAGTCACTTCCAAGGTGTTTTTATATGTCATCAACTATTAAAGGGTATTTTATTCTTTTTTTTTTTTTTTCCAAGACAGGGTCTCGCTTTGTCACTCAGCCTGGAATGCAGTGGCACAATCTTGGCTCACTGCAGCACCTCCCAGGTTCAAGCGATTCTTCTGCCTTGCCTCCCAAGTAGCTGGGAGTACAGACGTATACCACCACACCTGGCTAATTTTTGTTTTTTGTTTTTTTACTTTAAGTTCTGGTATACATGTGCTGAATAGGTTTGTTACATAGGTATACATGTGCCATGGTGGTTTGTGGCACCTGTCAACCCATCATCTTGATTTTAAGCCCCACATGGATTAGGTATTTGTCCTAATGCTCAGCCTCCTCCTCCCCACATCCCTGGACAGGGCCTAGTGCGTGATGTTCCCCTTCCTATGTCTGTGTGTTCTCAATGTTCACCTCCCACTTATGAGTGAGAACATGTGGTGTTTGGTTTTCTGTTCCTGTGTTAGTTTGCTGAGAATGATAGCTTCCAGCTTCATCCATGTTCCTGAAAGGACATGAACTCATGTTCTTTTTTATGGCTGCATAGTATTCCGTGGTGTAACTTTTGTATTTTTAGTAGAGACTGGGTTTCGCCATGTTGGCCAGGCTGGTCTTGAACTCCTGACCTCAGGTGATCCACCTGCCTTGGCCCCTCAAAGTGCTGGGATTACAGGTGTGAGCCACCAAGCCTGGCCAACTAAAGGATATTTTCTAAAAGGAGACCTCTTTGAAATTTTTTCTGTCTCTCTATTCTAGCCTGGGACTGATGCGCAAGTCTTAAGGGATTGTATTCTTCATTAAGGACCAGCACTGTCTCTTGCAGGGAGCTGCATCCTGATTGGGATTGTGGCACATTCACACATGTACATTGTTGTAGATGACCAGAGTAGATATGTACCTAAAACACTTTGAATTAACAAAATCATAATCCTGTTAGTATAATTTTAACAATGTAATAAAATTTACTTTATTTTTAAAGTACTTGTAGTTAGACACAACTATTTCAGATGGTTTTAGTCTCACATGCTTAAAGTATTCAGTAATTCTAAACAGGCTCTCCCTACATACATTTTCATGGGCCTCATTTCTCATGTGTCATTATATTAGGAAATTAGTAAGTACGTTTTCCAATCTCCAAATAATTCCTGAGTTTCTCATGTGTGAATGTGTGTTTTAACTGAAGCCAGACGTTCATAGTAGCGAGCACTTTCTTTGACCCCTTTTTTTACTAGCCTGTACTACTTATACTGATGGGGGTGTTTGATGACACTCAGCAGTGGAACAGAGAGGTCAGTTGTGAGCCTGACCCTATTAGATGCAGCAATTTTTTACCCCAGGATGACTCATTCATGTGACTTAAATTCCTGGACACTTCTGTGTCAATGTTAGAAAAGTTTTTATAAAAGTGCTAGGTAATTATATCAGAAAGCATCTGAAAAACAGTCTTATCCGGAGGACTTACATCCATTACAGGAGTGAGGGAAATAGTGTGGAAATAAGCTTATCATTTCCTTGATGAGCATGTCATACTGTAAGACAAGGTTGGCTCAACCTCCTGGTAAGTGTCCTGCAGCAGAATGGGCTAGCTCCAGCTTAAATTGGAATCAGATTGCCTGGGTATTTAATTGTATGACTTTAGGAGAGGCTGTCTGGTTCTGTAAAGACACATATCAGGGTAATGAGGTGAGACTGATGGTAGTATTTGTTCAAGAATCCAGTTTTCATTGAGGGTAGAAAGGTTCTGTTGTGCCAAGCCCAGGATCTTGTTTTCCTCAGATTTTTTGGGGCAGATTTAAACAATGGCCTCTTTACCTTCTGGATTTAAAGAGTAAGTAGTTCTCCATGATCTTATTTCTTGTTATTCCTAAGTCTAAACTTTTACCTGTGGTCAAAATTTTGTTCCTTTCAACTAACCCACTGTTGTTGTTGTGATTGTCTTTTCCGTCTAGTAGTGCTGTGTCAGTTATTCCTGCAGGAGGAATTTCATCATTGGAATATCTGCATGTCTAAGTCCAATTCAGCTCTTTACATATAGGCCCCATGCCCTGAAGTGTTGCTGTCATTTTGCCTATTCAGTTACTTTACAAACACTAATGCCATGTAAGGCCCCTGAGAACCCTGGGTCTGCAACAGGCACAGGCCATAGGCAGAACAGATGGCCCTTGCCAGGTGGTCCTTGGATGCACAGTGGCTGTGGAGCTGCTGTCTCTCAAGAAAAGACGAGCACACTCGGGGAAATGTGGTGGATCAAAGTCATCCCCCTACCCATGTTGCCCCTTTAAGCTTTCCAGTAGCTCTACTTTTATTTTATTTCAATTTTTATTTTAGATGCAGGGGTTTCATAAGCAGATTTGTTATGTGGGAATATTGCTTGATGTTGAGGTTTGGAGTATGGATCCGGTCACCCAGGTAGTGAGCATAGTACCTGATGCTTAGCTTTGAAACCCGTGCCCCCACCCTCTAGTAGTCCACGTCTGGTGTTCCATATTTATGTCCATGCATGCTCAGTGTTAGCTCCCACTTACAAGTGAGAACATGCAGTATTATTAAAATTATGGCCTCCCGTTCTATCCATGTTCCTGCAAAAGACATTTCATTCTTCTTCTTTTTTCTTAATTGCTGCATAGTATTCCATGGTGTATATGTACCACATTTTCTTTATCCAGTCCACTGTTGGTGATGGATTGATTTCATGTCTTTGCTATTGTGAATAGTGCAGATGTACTTTTCTTTTTTTTTTTTTTTTTTTTTTTTTTTGAGACGGAGTTTCGCTCTTGTTACCCAGGCTGGAGTGCAATGGCGCGATCTCGGCTCACCGCAACCTCCGCCTCCTGGGTTCAGGCAATTCTCCTGCCTCAGCCTCCGGAGTAGCTGGGATTACAGGCACACGCCGCCATGCCCAGCTAATTTTTTGCACCTTTAGTAGAGACGGGGTTTCACCATGTTGACCAGGATGGTCTCGATCTCTTGACCTCGTGATCCACCCGCCTCGGCCTCCCAAAGTGCTGGGATTACAGGCTTGAGCCACCGCGCCCGGCCAGATGTACTTTTCTTTTATTCTTCCTGTTGATCGTCTTTCTTTCTGAGGCTCTGTGTCTCTGTGGACCCTTCAGAGAGACTTCCCTTTATTTAGGAGAGTGACTCATCCAGAGGTCAGTCTCAGCTTTTCCTTGGGAAGGGATGCAGCCCTTCACAGAGAGCCGCATCTGCCCAGAAGTAAGCTTTTCACAAAGGCCCCTGGACCCTATAAATAAGCTGTTGCAGGTGCCCTCCTGCACAGCAGTGTTAACTCCTACCCATGGTGTGATTTTTAGCCTTGTATGTCTGGATTTGCCAGCCTCCAGAGGTAGGAATGCCAGCAAGCCTGGGAGGGTTGGTGGCTGCTAGGGCCACATGGACTGCACCCAGACATGCTGAGTGAATGAATGCTTTTCTTCTGAAAATGGACTCCTTATCATTCTGTTTTATCCCCTCTTTTTCTCATTGCTTCCTTTCTCCTGCATTTCTCTTGTCTCTCATTCTTCTTTAACCATGTAAGAGTGACAGTGCCACTCATGGCCATTGCCCATTGCTAACCTGTGCTGGAGGCAGTCAGAGATGAGTCTGATTTTTGGGGGCAGGAATTTAGGGGGATGCTCCCAGTGGAGAGTCTACTGGATTCTGCGTTAGCACCTCACTGCAGACTTCAGCTGGAGGTAAGCTGTGCCCTTGGAGGCACCCTGTTCTTTTTCTGCCCCAAGATCCTGAGTCTGAGCCTATCTTCTTCTGCATATCCCTTCCTGTCTCTCAGGCGTCCTTTCACTTGGTGGGGTCACTTGACACTCTTTCTGCTTGATCACACTCCCCTTTAAGCACAGTTTTATCTAATTTAAAATTTGCATTTTATGATGATCTTAATAAACTTGGCTTAGCAGATAAGTGGGGCACTTCTTAATTTGGGGGTAATTTAATGCCTTTTTCTAAACTGTGGTATATTATTCCTTAAAAATTGATTTGGCTCAGTTGCCCCAACATCATGTGATTTCTTCTTGATGTTTTCTTTTCTGAGCTTCAGTTCATGTTGAGGTTAACTCCTACTCATCCCTCTGCCCCTAGTGCTTAGCACATAGTCAGTGCTTAGTAAATGTTTGCCAAAAGCATGAACCAAGTGCTTGCTGCATCCCCAGATCCAGTGGCCAGTTTTCCTGTCTGAATCAGGAGGCTTGTGTGACATGTTAGCTATTGAGTCAGCAAACCTGGGTCAAAGGCTGGGCTATTTTATGGTGTAATGTTCTCTCCACTAGAAATTTGTGAGAGGGGAAAAAGGGAGAAAGGGAGACAATAGATTCTTACGAAGGGTGTGTGTGTCTGTGGAATATGGGCATAGGCAGCAGTGGAGAAGGGAGGTGTCAGTAGAAAGCAGCTGCCCCTGTTTGTTGGGGTGTGTTCACTTTGCTGCTGTCGATCTAACTGCTGTTCACTGTTAATAATTAGTCCTCAAGCATCCACACGCGGGCTTAGGTCTTCTGTGCGATTCCTTAGTGTCTAGATTCACCAGGCTCCCCGTGGACTCTAATTAATATTTTCCTACCGATCACTGGGTTTGATCAGTCAATGGAGGGTGAAGAAGCATCCATTATCAGGTTTCCTTTGAGATTTAAGATCTAGTTGCCTCTGGTGTTTCTGTTCTGTGTTAATGAGTTGATTTCAGTTTCCTAATGAGTAGACTGTGGAACAGTAACCCTGGGGTGGCGGCGGGGGAGGGGGGGAGATGGCATTGGTAAGATTTGCTAAGCTCTTGGGTATATTTTTATAGGAGTACATTCCATGAGCCAGTTAAGAATGTTCCAGGTCTTGCCCTTTTCCATACTTCCATTTTTAGGACTTCTCCCCAACGTCACCCTCTTCAAAACTTTATTGACAAGGATCTGAAAGGCTGCAGGGCTGTTTGAAATCACACACATCAATATGCGGCCAACCCAGTTTTTGATAAATAGGTCAGATTGTTTCTGTAAAGTAGGATTCCAAAAACAGCCTTGCTAAAGAAAAAGTATTTTAAGAAAAGATACCCATTGTTTAAATCTTAATCCTGTTGCTACGGCTTTTGATAACATGATCACTAGAAAATGCTGATTTCTGGGGCCTGCCTGGAAGAACTGAAAGTTGCCTCACACATTATGAAGAGAAAGCTTGCGGGCCACGTGGAGTAAGAGCCTGGGGATAGGTGTGAGTCAGAAGGCTGGGCCAGGGCCTTGGAGGAGCTCTTGGTGCCTAGAAGAGGAACTTGGTTCTGGGTGCACCATGAAGGGCTGTTACTGGCAGCATTCACCAGCCCCTCCTCCCCCCCACCACAGTGGAACAAGTGTCTTATTTTACCTAAATACTGAAGATTCATTTCTTTTTAGTAGTTTTTTTTTTTTGTTTTTTTTTGAGACGGAGTCTAGCTTTGTTGCCTAGGCTGGAGTACAGTGGCACAATCTCGGCTCACTGCAACCTGTGACTCCCAGGTTCAAGTGATTCTCCTGCCTCAGCTTCCTGAATAGCTGGGATTACTGCCACCATGCCCAGCTAATTTTTGTATTTTTAGTAGAGATGGGGTTTCACTGTGTTGGCCAGGCTGGTCTTGAATTCCTGACCTCATGATCTGCCTGCTTTGGCCTCCCAAAGTTCTGGTATTACAAGCATGAGCCACTGCCCCTGGCCTCTGAACATTCATTTCTTACTTAGTAGAGATTGACTTAAATTTGAGTTTGTTTTTTAAACTGGTGATTGTGCTTTTTAATCTATAGATCAGAATCATCTGATAATTGTGTGATACACTTGAGAGGTATTGAAGCCATAGCAGATCAGGAAGGGAAGAAGCTAAGAAGGGATTTACAAGGTAGTTTTTCAGATATGTTTGAAATTAGTACCCTCAAGAATGTTACTAATTTCTGGCACGATCCTTGGAAAAGTTTCTAGAACAATTGGAAAAGAAGCCTGAATAGCTGTGAAAAATGGCGGTGTTCACAGGTATAAACGTTCACAGCTCACACTAATCGTGTCATCCTGAAATCAGTGAAACGCTCTCACTGATTTCATGGACCTTATCATCCATGAGAAGGGGATATGTCATGTGTTTAATTCATGACCAAGTTTTATATGCTATTCACACAGCCTAATGCAAGAAATACACGTGAAGAAAAGTTTACCCTGAAATCCCCCAAATAGGGAGGTCCCTCATAGGTGAACTAAGTAGACTCTCTGTAAGTACATTACTTGTCATGTTTTTTAAATTATTATTTTTAAATATATATTTTATTGCACTTTTGGTTCTGGGGTACATATGAAGAACATGCAAGATTGTTGCGTACGTACATCCATGGCAATGTGGTTTGCTGCCTCCATCCCCATCACCTAGATCTGGCATTTCTCCCCATGTTATCCCTCCCCAACTCCCTACCAGCCGCTGTCCCTCCCCTTGTTTCCTCCTACAGACCCCAGTGTGTGATGCTTCCCTCCCCATGTCCATGTGTTCTCATTGTTCAACACCTGCCTGTGAGTGAGAACATGCGGTGTTTTCTTTTCTTGCGTCAGTTCGTTGAGAATGATGGTTTCCAGGTTGATCCACGTCCCTACAAAGGGCACAAACTCTTCGTTTTTTATGGCTGCATAGTATTCCATGGTGTATATGTGCCGTATTTTCCTTGTCCAGTCTATCATCGATGGGCATTTGGGTTGGTTCCAAGTCTTTGCTATTGTAAACAGTATTGCATTGAACATTCGTGTGCATGTGTCCCTATAATAGAATGATTTATAATCCTTTGGATATATACCCAGTAATGGGATCGCTGGGTCAAATAGAATTTCTATTTCTAGGTCCTTGAGGAATCGCCACACTGTTTTCCACAATGGTTGAACTAATTTACACTCCCACCAACAGTGTGAAAGTGTTCCTATTTCTCCACATCCTCTCCAGCATCTGTTGTCTCCAGATTTTTTAAAGATCGCCATTCTAACTGACGTGAGATGGTATCTCAATGTAGTTTTGACTTGCATTTCTCTAATGACCAGTGATGATGAGCATTTTTTCATATGCTTGTTGGCCTCATATATGTCTTCTTTTGTAAAGTGTCTGTTCATATCCTTTGCCCACTTTTGAATGGGCTTGTTTGTTTTTTTTCTTGTAAATCTGTTTTAGTTCTTTGTAGATTCTGGATATTAGCCCTTTGTCAGATGGGTAGATTGCAAAAAATTTTTTCCCATTCTGTTGGTTGCCGATTCACTCTAATGACTGTTTCTTTTGCTGTGCAGAAGCTCTGCAGTTTGATTAGGTTCCATTTGTCTATTTTGGCTTTTGTTGCCAATGCTTTTGTTGTTTTAGTCATGAAGTCCTTGCCTATGCCTCTGTCCTGAAGGTTTTGCCTAGATTTTCTTCTAGGGTTTTTATGGTGTTAGGTCTTATGTTTAAGTCTTTAATCCATCTGGAGTTAATTTTAGTGTAAGGTGTCAGGAAGGGGTCCAGTTTCTGCTTTCTGCACATGGCTAGACAGTTTTCCCAACACTACTTATTAAACAGGGAATCCTTTCCCCATTGCTTGTTTTTGTCAGGTTTGTCAAAGATCAGATGGTTGTAGATGTGTGGCGTTGCTTCCAAGGCCTCTGTTCTGTTCCATTAGTCTGTATCTCTGTTTTGGTACCAGTACCATGCTGTTTTGATTACTGTAGCCTTGTAGTATAGTTTGAATTCAGGTAGTATGATGCCTCCAGCTTTGTTCTTTTTGCTTAGAATTGATTTGCCTCTGTGGGCTCTCTTTTGGTTCCATATGAAGTTTACGGTAGTCTTTTCCAGTTCTATGAAGAAGCTCATTGGTAGCTTGCTGGGGATAGCATTGAATCTATAAATTACTTTGGGCAGTATGGCCGTTTTCATGATATTGCTTCTTCCTAACCATGAGCATGGAATGTTTCTCCATCTGTTTGTGTGCTCTCTTATTTTGTTGAGCAGTGGCTTGTAGTTTTCCTTGAAGAGGTCCTTTACATTATTTGTTAGTTGTATTCTTAGGTATTTTATTCTCTTTGTAGCAATTGTGAATGGCAGTTCGTTCTTGATTTGGCTCTCTTTAAGTCTGTTATTGGTGTATACGAATGCTTGTGGTTTTTGCACTTTGATTTTGTGTCCTGAGACTGCTGAAGTTGCTTATCGGTTTCAGAAGATTTTGGGCTGAGATGATGGGGTCTTCTAAATATACAATCATGTCGTCTGCAAATAGAGACAATCTGACTTCCTCCTTTCCTGATTGAATACCCTTTATTTTTTTTTTTTTTGCCTGATTGCTCTGGCTGGAACTTCCAATACTATATTGAATAGGAATGGTGAGAGAGGGCATCCTTATCTAGTGCCAGATTGCAAAGGGAATGCTTCCAGTTTTTGCCCATTCAGTATGATATTGGCCATGAGTACTCATCATATTTTTAAAACAGGAGATTCCCTCCTAGATCTGGCTGTTGGGTAACAGAATGAGACTTATTCAGTCTGATATAAATCGATCCATTTCTCTTTGTACTGTAGTTGATTTTCAGGAGGATTCATGTCCAGTTTATTGTTTCTCTGCAGCAGAACGACTGGTATGGCTCAGAGTGGTGTTTTCTAGCGCTGTGTTTGTGGTACATGTCATCTGTCATCTTCCTATCTTCTGATTCGGAGTTCTGCTCTTTTTAGCTAGCATTCAGTTTGCCTGTCTTTATTTCATGTGGTGAGTACCATGGTTTGTGAGTTATGCTATCATTTGCAGTATAAACATTTTAATTCATGTTACTGTATGTCCATCTATGTGGCCATTTTCTCATTTTAATTACCAATCCATGTTTCAGCTTGATTTTTGGAAAAACCTGTGTTGAACGGCAAATGTGTCTTTTGAAGTATCACCGAGAAACTCAAGGTCTGTCTGGAGTTCTGCTCCTGGCAGCAGACCATAGTCTTTGTTCCCAGGCTGAGAAGAGAGCTGTCAATCAGGGAGGCCTTGCCAACTGTTCTACCTGTGATCTGGACTTTGCACTTGGAGCCACTACTTAGAGGATTAGTTTTTTGACTACTACTGTTTACTTTTTCCTTTTTAATTGGGTTATTTGAGGTGAATGCATGGTTTAAGTTTCTTGTTCTTTGTGTTGGACAGAATTAAAGGGAAATTTGAGACATCCTGGTCTACTTTTGTTCAACTCCATTATATTCTTAATGGGCAGTAAGACTGCTTTTTTTCACTTTTTTTTTTTTAGGTGGAAGGTTCCCCATTTTTATTTTTACATCATGTTCTTCCTCATACAGTTTTCTTCAGCAGTACAGTACAAGAGTCATATTTTTTAAGAAAGTGTCTTTATATTTCCTTTGCTTTTGTAGGATTGTGTCATTTCTGATGATCATTAATTGGCATGTCTCTCTCCCCTTTGATCCAGGTATTACTAATAGTGACTGAAAGATGGAAAATTTCAGAGATAGAAAATGTGGGTTACTGCTCTGTCTTTACCATTGAATTCCAGGACATAACTTGCTCAGTTTCATAAATTGTTAGATGCTGGTTTCTCCTGTGGGTGATTGTCAAGTCTTTGGTATTCTTTGCTTTATTCATCTGGACTGTTTGAGTTATTATTTATCAAACACATTTCCATGACATGCAGTGTAACTTGTTCACCCTTACTTTGTGTAGTGGTGGTAATGAAATTGGTTTAAATCTCTTAATTATAGTTTTCATGTTGTTTTCACTGTGAGTTCCTAAGAAAAGGATCACCCACTGATAGATTCAAATCTACCTTTGGAAAATTAAAGTGATAAGCACTTAATGGCATTTTGGGATTAGCTTGAAGATATCTGTTAAGTTTATTGTACTTGAAACATACAATTGTGTTGTGACCATCTGTAGAGTGATGTGATAATTAGACAAAGCATTTTAGAAGGATTTATTACTAAAAACAAGCGGTAGTTTTCATAGGCAAAAGAGGCAGTCCTTTAGAAACATGGCATTCTAGGTGGTTTAATGGAAAGCAAATGAAGTTGGGGAGAGGGAGAGGTGAAAGGTGAAGTCAGGCTGCTTGGCAGGCATGGAGGGAATTGACTTACAGAGCTCATCTGTAATCCTGGTATTCGTTTTCTGTATTTTATCCAAACCAGCAATTTCTGTTATAATATGTTTTGAAAGTCTTTTTTTCTTTTTTGGTAAGTTTCGTGTTAGACATATAAAAGAGAATAGTAAAAAAGTTCTTTATGAGAGTTTTATAATATAGATAATATCTAGCTTTTTTTTTCTTTCTTAATTAAAAAACCCAGTGGAGTGCAGTAGTTTGTATACACTGTATTTAGAAAAGTTTGGTTTTGTTTAAAATTTTTATGCATTTGCTTTTGGTAGTCTTTAGGTAGTTGCTTGAACCTTTCACCCTTCAGTTTAACTTTTATTTAAAACAATCTTTGATTCTTATTCATGCATCAGACATTTGCTGAGAACCTGTTATCTGCTAAACAGTCACTAAAAGTAAAGCTCTTAACATTGAAGGAGCTATATTCTCTCTCTCTCTCTCTTTTTTTTTTTTTTGGAGGCAGTCTTGCTCTGACTCTCAGGCTGGAGTGCAGTGGTGCAGTCTTGGCTCAGTGCAGTGGTGCAGTCTTGGCTCACTGCAGTGGCCACCTCCCGGGTCCAGGTGATTCTCCTGCCTCAGCCTCTCGAGTAGCTGGGATTAAAGGCATGCTCCACATGCCTGGCTAATTTTTGTACTTTAGTCGAGATGGGGTTTCACCGTGTTGGCCAGGGTGGTCTGGAACTCCTGACCTCAGTGTTCCTCCTGCTTCAGCATCCCAAAATGTTGGGATTACGGGAGTGAGCTTCTGTGCCTGTCTCGAGATGTCATATGTTCTCTTGAAAGAGAATATTACATATGGGGAAATATATTTATCACTTTGTTTAACTGTTTACATTGAAAATACTAGAATAAAATGTAAGTACCTATTTGTTTTTAACTTAATATACAATTTCAGTGTTAGATGAAATGAAGATGGGATATTAAGAATGTATAAATAATGAAAAAATACCGAAACTTGACCCTATTTTAGCATTCCAACTCTTAAATTATATTCCTTGCCCTAAAATCACATATCTTGAAGATATTTTGGGGGAACAGTTGGAAATTGTTACACTCCTAGAGTATTACAGATAACAAGAACGTTCAGAAGATCCAACCAAACCTGACTTGCTCAAGAAAATAAGTAAATCAGACATTTAGTTTGTCAGTTCCGTTTGCATGACCACAAAGAACTGTACGTGCAGCAGATTATTACACTGTTGTAGAAGAAACAAAATATTTTGTAATAGTTTGCCAAAAATGCCATGCCATTGTGAGAAAACCCTGTTGACTAAGTTGGTCTTTGGACACAGTAAATTATCAGTGCTTTTCACCAAAACTGCAGGAATGTGAATCTACATTTTTCAGTGTTTGAAAGACTTTTAGAATTGCACCATTTAAGGTAATGCTGGGTAACTAAACTTTGTAACATTTGAACACAGACCATAAGCTGATGGGCCTGAAGTCAAAATTAGATAGCTGCAAGTTATTTGGACTAATGAAAGACTAAGGCAGAGTTTAGCCAACAACTGTCCTTTTGTAGTCTTATCATCGGCGGAGGTGCGAATGGATATCACCCACAGAGGTGTGGGTAGGCTGCTTCAGAATTAATTTTTTAGTAAACCATTAAGTAATAGAGTATCTGAAACTGGACCGTGTTTAAGGACTACTTAGTTGCTGTTGCAGGGTGTTATCCTATCTTAAGCTTCTTCCCTGGTTATAAAATTAAAAAGCAAGAAAGACATGGGGAAGAGGGGAGTGAGGATGGTTGGTGGCTGGTAGATATGTGGACCTAGAGTAGCCTTGAAGCCAGTTTGGGTTGTAAAATACTGCTGAGTGCTTATGTGGCCAAGTTCCGTGGTTATACAAGATATGTATACACACTTGGTTTTCCATTCTGTGAAAGTGTATAAAGATATTCCTGTAAGCAAGGTATTATAATTCTGTTCCTCTAACTTATGTTTTGAAAAAATTACACTTGCAGAAAAGTTGAATAGTGCATTGAGCACCTGAATACCCTTTCCTTAGATCACTGCTAACTTTTTGCCAGTCTGTTCTCTCTCTTTTTCTCTTTTATATTCATTAGGATACTTAATAAACACGGCAGCATTACCAAGCTCTGAGTTACTTTTGCTTGAAGTCAGTGTCAGTTATATTTTAGAAAGATTGTGCATATTTTGTTTTAATTTGTCTTCAGGGTTGATTTTTGGCTTTAAAAATACATCTATAGGCTGGGCATGGTGGCTCATACCTGTAACCTCAGCACTTTGGGAAGCTGAGGCGGGTGGATCACAAGGTCAGGAGTTCGAGACCAGCCTGGGCAACATGATGAAACCCCATTTTTACTAAAGATACAAAAGATTAGCCGGGCATGGTGGTATGTGCCTGTAATACCAGATACTAGGGAGGCTTATGCAGGAAAATCCCTTCAACCCAGGAGGCAGAGGTTGAAGTGAGATGAGATGACGCCGTTGAACTCCAGCCTAGGTGACAGGGCAAGACCGTCTCAAAACAAACGAACACCCTCTGTAACTGAATAGCCAAGCAGTACTTGCCCCTGAGAAGCAGGAAATGCAGTAAACTTAGGACTAGAAATGCATGAACAAATCTAGCATCTTGGTTTAAATTAAATAAAGTTCAAAAATAACTAAACAGTGTCACAGAGAGTAGTGACAGGCAGACTCATCTCAGAAGCAGTGGCTCCTGTCTTATGAGTGACAGTCACTCTTAGGTGGCAGTCAGAGTGTTGACTAGGCACACAGAATAAAGCCTCTCTGTTAAAGAACTGGCTTAATAGAGTGGGACAGGTTAACACTTGATTAAACCAAAACACAACTCTAACCAAGCAGAAACACATTTAATCACAGGAAAAGCGGGGGGGTGGTGATAATCAAACCTGAATGTTGTGGCTACTCAGTGAAGTGCAGAATTGGAGGTGGAGCCTTCGTGGCATCACTGAAGTGGGAGGCTGTTTCAGGACCATGGGATTCAGTTAAGCAAATGAGTTGTAGAATAGGGGTAAGCTGAGGGATAAATAATCCCATCCTTTACGGAACATAGTTTTTGGAGGTGGAAGTGGATACAGTCAATTACAGTATGCAGAATGACAGGTGCTATCTTGAGGCAGGTGTCGTATCCTTGAGCCTGCTGAGAGATCAGAGTGGACTCTGGAAGAGCTGGCCTTTGAGTGGGGTTGTAAAAGATCAGTAGTGGAATGGATGAATAGTCACTCAAGCCTGCAACTAAGGGTATAGGGAGCAATGGGGCAGCCCACCTGCCAGCCCCTCTAATGGCTTCTACACCTTTGCAAGCAACAATTTTTTTTTTAAATGCTTTTTTGGGGGAAGTTCATCACTATGCATAGGTAATTATCAGAACCGTTACAGTTGGGGTGGTGGGACCTATTCCTCTTCCCCTCAGCCCCTAGGAGATCTGGGAGTATAAATCACTGAACAGTCATCTCAGATGCTCACATTGTATGTTCTTTTTCTTTTCTTTGAGACAGAGACTCAGGGGCTAGAATGCAGTGGTGTGATCTAGGCTGATTGCAACCTCAGCCTCCCGGGTTCCAGTGATTGTCCTGCCTCAGCCTCCTGAGGCAGGCATGCCCCACCATGCCTGGCTAAATTTTTGTATTTTCAGTAGAGACAGGCTTTCAGCATGTTGGTCAGGCTGGTCCCCAACTCCTGACCTCAGATGTTCTGCTCGCCTCAGCCTCCCAAAGGGCTGGGATTGCAGGTGTGAACCACGGTGCCCGGCCTGGTATGTTCTTAAGTGTTCTGTGAACTGCTAATAAAAAGCACCTTGTCTTCATTTACATAAGCAATAAGCCCCACTGTTTTTTTTTTTTTCCCCTAGGATGCTGGGGCAATCAGGAATAATTAGATAAGGATTGGGGGCACCCTTCATTTTAGTAAGAACAGAATTGAAGAGCTCTACGCTTAGGAAGGATTAAGAGACCGACTTCACCCACTTAGGCTGATAATGTAATTTCGGTTTTCTATGTTTGCTTATTGCTAATTAAAAGCAATAACACTGATAGAAGAGTACGAGGTTTGCTTTGTTTTCCATATGTAAATTAGAAGCGTCTGTCTCTGTGACTCTTATCCTCCTGTAATGGTCAGTATAAATATAGAGCCACATGCTGTCTGTATGTCTTGGCTGTGCTCTTGAAATACACAGTAATGCTGCCCTAAAGGCCAGCAGTGAGCACCAGTGGCTGCAAGTCCGCTTACACAAGGCTATCCTAGGAAAGTAAGACAGAGAAACAGTGTGCTGACATGTCAGGTCACTAACGCATAGATTCTTCATGTACTTCTTAGAAAGATCCACTTTATAGAGCTGCTGATTTATGGAGAAATGAGCACTAGTTGCCATCCCCCCAGGTGGCTGTAACCCTCTGTGATTGTGGTTGTTGACAGTCCCCATGTTAAGCAGGAGCATGCGGAGTCTGCCCTACCCTTTCAGAGTCTAACTTACTTAAGGCACTTTTGGTTGCTCAAGCCAAAAAGGAAATTTATTTTCACAGTGAAGAATCCTCTCAGCTAACCCAAGGGAGGGTGGTATAACCCCACCTCACCCCACGAGGAACTGCTGGGAGTGGAACAGGCAGGCTCCAGCAGAGCTGCTCCAAGTTTGTGTCTGTTTCCTGTTTCTCCCTTGGGTCGGCTTCATGCCCGCCTGCCTCTCTACTCAGTCAACTTTCTCTTACCTTCCTAGCTCAAGGTGGGATTGATGAGCCATCTTGAAAAGTTTCAGATTTCTGATGGTCATGTTATGGGTCAGGTATCCATCTGGTCAGCTGTCTTCAGGGACATACACAGCACACACAGGGCTGTGGGCCTGAACCCTGCCCCAGAGAAGATTCTGCCACAGAGTTTATGGCCCCAGTTAAGGAGATGTTCTTTGATCACTTTTTATGGCATTCCCTCCAAAGGTAGAGGTCAGAAAGCCAAATAAATACTAGTGTCTAGAGGAAGGGATTTTAGTCTACAGTGAAGACCTATGAATTTTGATGGGAAATAAATAAATTATATCTTATATTTGTAGATGTCCAATAAAATGCAGCATTTCTTTCAATTGTGAATGTAGTTCGAGTAGTATCTGTGACTTTTTACCTGTAGATACCATAGATATTTTCAGTTGACATTAGTTATTACAGATCTCTCAGAATATTGTTCGTGCTCATCATTACTTCAAAACTCCAATAGTTACTAGAATGACTACTGGATCTTTTCATGTAATGTGTGATAAAGAGGTGTATATTGCTATAAAATCTTTTGATCATTATTAAAAAAAAAAATCAGTGTTCTGAGAAGAGCTCCATAAGTTTTACCAGTTGCCACTAGTTAGAAATGTACTACTACCCCAAAATTGCTGGGTGGAATTGAGATTACAGTTTTCTTCTCTTTATGACTGTCATCATTGAACTATTTTCTTTTTTTTTTTTTTTTAACTTTTAAGTTTTGGAATACATGTGCTGAACGTGCAGGTTTGTTACAGAGGTATACATGTGCAGGATTCAAATGCTTTCTTTTTTTTTTTTTTTGAGACGGAGTTTCGCTCTTGTTGCCCAGGCTGGAGTGCAATGGCGCGATCTCGGCTCACCGCAACCTCCGCCTCCTGGGTTCAGGCAATTCTCCTGCCTCAGCCTCCTGAGTAGCTGGGATTACAGGCACACGCCACCATGCCCAGCTGATTTTTAGTATTTTTAGTAGAGACGGGGTTTCACCATGTTGACCAGGATGGTCTCGATCTCTTGACCTCGTGATCCACCCGCCTCGGCCTCCCAAAGTGCTGGAATTACAGGCTTGAGCCTCTGCACCCGGCCCAAATGCTTTCTAAAAGGAGTCTCTAATTCCTTTCCAGTCTTCTCCACTCCTTACTTAGAACTTCTTTCTCCCTTTCAACAATCCCTACTTCCTTGTATGTTTTTTTTTTTTTTTGGTTCTGTTTTGTTTTGTTTGAGACGGAGTTTTGCTCTTGTTACCCAGGCTGGAGTGCAATAGTACGATCTCGGCTCACCACAACCTCCGCCTCCTGGGTTCAGGCAGTTCTGCCTCAGCCTCCTGAGTAGCTGGGATTACAGGCACGCACCACCATTCCCAGCTAATTTTTTGTATTTTTAGTAGAGATGGAGTTTCACCATGTTGACCAGGATGGTCTCGAACTCTTGACCTCATGAACCACCCGTCTCAGCCTCCGAAAGTGCTGGGATTACAGATGTGAGCCACCATGCCCGGCCTTATGTTTTAATATCTAGTAATAGATTCCATTTTTTGTTTGCACTTTGCATAAATTATACATTCTTTGGAGCTAAAGATTCTAGATTATTATAATATTGAAAGTTAGAGATATGTCTAGATACAAAACTAGATCTTGGAATATAATCCAGATGTAGAAGCACCATGTATGTTTCAAGCTTGTGTTTCTCAAGGTTAGAAATGATGAGACTCAGAATAAAGCTACTTATATCTACCTGGGCATTTTAAATGAAGCTAGTTTTATTGAAAACTAGTCACATTGAAAATTACACTGTAAAATAATGTAGCCTATTTCTAGCATTTAGTAAGAGCTCAGCAAAATCAATTAGAGTCATGAAAATATATGGGATACCTAGACTACTAATGTGCTGGGTTGTGGAGATACACCTCATGAAAGAAAAGTTCACTAAGTGTCATGTTACAGTAAAAGCATTTCCTTTGCACCAGAAATACTGATTTATGAAGAATATCTGGAGGTTAATGCATTTGAGAATACCAAATATGAACCATAATTCTTAACTAAAAGCACACTCTATGCTAATTCCTTATAAAAGCCAGGCAGGGTGACATGTGTCTGTAATTCCAGCACTTTGGGAAGCAGAGGTGGGAAGATCACTTGAGCCAAGGAAGTTTAAGGCCAGCCTGGGCAACAGAGTGAGACCCACCCTGTCTCCCAATCTCCGAAACCAATTCAGTTCATTCATTTTTTTTTAAATTTTTTTATTTTAAAGACAGAGTCTCACTCTGTTGCCTAGGCTGGAGGCACAATCACTACTCACTACAGCCACAACCTCCTGGGCTTAGCCTCTGGAGTAGCTGGGATTACTTAGCCTCTGGAGTAGCTGGGATTACTCAGCTCTAGAGTAGCTGAGATTATAGCCATATGCCACCACATCTGGCTATTTTTTGTATTGTTTTGTAGAGGTGGGGTTTCACTAAGTTGACTTAACTGGTCTTAAACTTCTGGCCACCTTGGCTCCCAAAGTGCTAGGTTTAGAGGTGAGAGCCACTATGCCCAGCCTCAGTTCATTCTTTTAAAGATGATTTTAAAATTTAGAAGTATTGAACTTCTCAAAAGTAACATTTTCTGCTTACCGTTAAGTTAATGGGAAGAGCCAAAACATTTAATTTTTCTTGTTTAAAGCACAGTCACTTGAAAATCTGGTTTAACTTGTCTTTATGGTCATTAAATATTTTATGGACACATTACAGGATTGATAATATTATAATAGATTCATTTTAGAAATGAAACAATTGACCATTAAATTCAATTTCTATAAGAATCTTCTTAGAGAAGCACAAACAACCTGCTTTCAAACACTTTTTGTGCCCAGCTTTACATAGTGTAATTGGGTTCCGAGGACTCTGCCCTGAGGTTTGAGCACCCAAGGCACACGTGGGTTGACAGTGGTGAGCAAACAGTTATGCCCCCGTAGGACAAGTGATTCATTCTGGAATTCACTTGAATGTTGAAAACAGATTATTATTTATGTTACATGCATGAAAAAACTCTTAGAAGCCGCCACATTTAAGTTGTGCTTTTAGTGGCTTATATTTCACAGGTTTAACAGGCTCTTTAAAAATTTTTTTTTGTAATCATGGGGATATGAGCAGATGTTATGAAAATCTTATGAGAATTTTCAGACATGTAGGTCTTTTTAATGGCATGCCCTTCTGGCACTTGCGTGAATTTCATGATAATTTTTGCTGTCTGACTGCTCTGAAACATACCGTGATACTAGGCTTATACCATCCTTGCTGGAGCTCCTGTTCTGGAACCTGGGTATCTCCAAGGATAGCCCAGGATTCTTGCACTTTAAAGCCTGCTGCCTGTGGTTTACGACCAGGCAGGAAATTTTAAAAAGTAAAAACCAAACAAACAAAAAATAACAGGGTAGATAGAGAATATTGCTTGCCTGGCTTCCGTCCCTCAGTGGATCCCAGAGCCCTGGACCCATTGGAGAGGAAAGGTCTGTCTCCTGCCAGGAAGTCTCCCACTTCTCATCAGTCCTTGGGGTTGGGTGCCTAGGAGTTTTCCCTTCTTCCTCTTGAGGGCTGAGTTTATGGACTGCAGGAAGGAAGGGTGCTTTGCATCTTCATGCAAATGCAAGACTTGCTCTGGAATTCCCACAGGCCCATCATTGCAGATTTTAAACAGAAAAGCAAAATCAGTCCTTGCCATACCATGGCTTGGCTCTGTTTCTAATGTACTGCAAGTATTTTATCAACATTGGCTACTTTTTATTTGATTTATTTTGTATTTATTCATCATTTAATTTAATGTTACGTATACTGTTTGTCGTGTGTTTGGCTTTCTTGGTTTTTTTTTTTTTTTTTTTTTTTTTTTTTTTTCTGTTACCTAGGCTGGAGTGCAGTGGCACAGTCTTGGCTCACTGAAACCTCTGCCTCCTGGGTTCAAGTGATTCTCCTGTCTCCTCAGCCTTCCAATTAGCTGGGACTACAGGCGCATGCCACCGCACCCGGCTAACTTTTTGTATTTTTAGTAGAGATGGGGCTTCACTGTGCTAGCCAGGATGGTCTTGGTCTCCTGACCTTGTGTTCCAACCGCCTCAGCCTCCCAAAGTGCTGGGATTACAGGCGTGAGCCCCCGAGCCTGGCCTGTTTGTTTTTTAACAAATACTCTTGTACTCATGGTTTTCCTTGTTCTTGGAGTAATTCATTTTGCCACTTTTCTTAACCATTCTTCCCTAAAAATATCCTGTTAGGGCAGAGATTCCATTTGGCCTTTATTACTTTGGATTTGCCAAACAGAAGCAACAGAAGCAGAGTTGTATGTGTGGTCCTACATCACAAGGATTTTTAAGAAAGGTCATTTGTAGGTGATGGTTGTTGACACAGGAATGCTGTCAATTTAGAAAAGAGGAGAAAATGAGTAATACTCAAATTTACCAACGTAGAGATGTTTGTGCAGATTCAGTGTGAGAGGCATAGTCTGTGCATCTGTGCTCTGGCCACATGTTAAGAACCTTCCTGTGGTGTGGATAAAAAGTCCTGTCACTGCTTGGTATTAGAAAGGTGACAGGTGTTGCAGTTGATGCTTTGATATCTTCACATTTCTTATTGATAGGCTGACTGTATAATTTATTGTCTAAACAGAGATGGTTTTGAGAGTGAACAAGAGTGTTATTAATAATTATTCTAGAGCAATAGGAGTAAACCGAGACTGTGTATGTCAAGCTAGGATGTGTGATGACTTGACATACTGACCACAGTTTCATAATTTCAGTTTGTAGAGGATAAGAGTCATGTGAAGATATTTATGATTTCCAATGGTCATTTTTTGTGGCTCACCCCTAACTTGAATAAAATGATGCTTGAGTCAATCCAGGATGCATAAAGGCATGGACAGTTGGCCATGAAGAGTGGGCACAGGGGTGCTGCTGAGTCAGCAGCTCCCGTCAGTGGTGGTCTGTTTGAAAACAGACCTACAGCACATTCGAAGAAGCCCCCTTCTGTAGCCTGGAGTGGCTGAATCGCTCAATTTGTGTGTGAGCTAAGTGTGACTCGAGCCATGAATCAGGATTTGTCAGCCCTCAGGATCTGGCTTGCATCCTGCCTTTCTTTACAAGAGCTCAGAAGGGGGTCTTTGTATTTCCCCCATCCCCACAGAAGCGCAGACCGGAGGGTGGTTAGAAAGCCTTTGTCCCCACCTTCCCGTTTGGAGTGAGGGAAGAGTTTTGGTCATAGTCCCCTGCTGCTTCAGGCCAGCATGTCAGTGTCCCATCCTGCCACCCACCCGCCTTGGGCCCCACCCCCACCTTTGTGGGTCTGGTGTCTCAAAATGGAGAGAGAAATCCTGTTCAGCTGTTAGATACCCTGTGACATCTTTACCAAATGCTAGACTCAAATAGATGCTGAAGTTAGAGGAATTGTTTTGTGTTTGTTCTTAACTACTCTGTAATGCTACGTTACAATTTTAAAACTATTTTAAAATAAAAATGTATTATTTTTACTTTTTCTGCCCTCAGAATTCTTTAATAGCATAAATATTTAAAGAAACAAATCCACAAAACTTTTTTTTTTCTTAAAATCTGGATTTTTTTTTTTTGAGATGGAGTCTCACTCTGTGACCCAGGCTGGAGTACAATGGCGCGATCTGGGCTCACTGCAACTTCCGCTTCCCGAGTTCAAGTTATTCTTCTGTCTCAGCCTCCCAAGTAGCTGGGACTACAGGTGCATGCTACCATGCCTGGCTAATTTTTGTATTTTTAGTAGAGACCTCATGATCTGCCTGCTTTGGCCTCCCAAAGTGTTGGGATTATAGGCGTGAGCCACCGTACCTGGCCTTTTTATTTTATTTTATTTTATTTTATTTTATTTTATTTTATTGAGACAGGGTCTCACTCTTGCCCAGTTTGGAGCAGTGGCACAATCACCACTCCCTGCAGCCTCAAACTCCCAGGCTGAAGTAATCCTCCTGCCTCAGCCTCCTGAGTAACTGGGACTACAGGCACGTATCACCAAGCCCAGCTAATTTTTTGATTTTTTTTCTTTTTTTTTTTTCTGATAGAGATGCAGTTTCACTATTTTTTACAGGCTAATCTCGAACTCCTGGGCTCAAGCCATCCTCCCATCTCAGCCTCCCAAAGTGCTGGAATTATAGGCATGACCCACTAGACCCAGCCTCGATCTGGAAGTTTATACATATTTTAAGTTCAGTTGATTTTTGAAGCTGTGTTGGCTAAATTAGTGATTAACTGGCTGGGTGCGGAGGCTCATGCCTGTAATCCCAACACTCTGGGATGTGGCCGAGGTGGGTGGATCACCTGAGTCAGGAGTTCGAGACCAACCTGGCCAACATGGTGAAACCCCATCTCTACTAAAAATACAAAAATTAACTGGGTGTGGTGGCACGCGCCTGTAGTCCTAGCTACTCGGGAGGCTGACGCAGGAGAATAGCTTGAACCCTGGGAGGTGGAGGTTGCAGTGAGCTGAGATGGTGACTCTGCCTCAAAAAATAATAATAATAATAATGATCAGTTGTAATACAGATGTGGCACAGCCTATGCATTATATTCCCTAGTTGTCTGGCACAACCTCTTAAAGTAACCTAGATCAAAAGCTGGGTACATGCTGATGTTTTCAGTCTGTGTGGCCTGAGTTTCCAAACTGATCATTAGCTGCTGCCTGGAGCTTCCTATTCTCATTAGATTTAAAAAGATTATTTCGAAGGGAATGGGGCAAAAAAAAAACACTGACTTTACCACTTAAAAAAAAAAATGAGTATTGTATGAAATGAATGCTGTTAGTGTTTTTGAATAAATAAGTATTATTTGCTTTTGAAAGAGTATAACCTAAATTGTTCCTTCATAAGAATCTCTTTTTTTTTTTTTTTTTTTTTTTTTTTTTTTGAGACGGAGTTTCGCTCTTGTTACCTAGGCTGGAGTGCAATGGCGCGATCTCGGCTCACCGCAACCTCCGCCTCCTGGGTTCAGGCAATTCTCCTGCCTCAGCCTCCTGAATAGCTGGGATTACAGGCACGTGCCACCAGACCCAGCTAATTTTTTGTATTTTTGGTAGAGACGGGGTTTCACCATGTTAACCAGGATGGTCTCGATCTCTCGACCCCGTGATCCACCCGCCTCGGCCTCCCAAAGTGCTGGGATTACAGGCTTGAGCCACCGTGCCCGGCCCAAGAATCTCATTTTTTTTTTTTTTTTTTTTTTTCGAGGCGGAGTTTCACTCTTGTTACCCAGGCTGGAGTGCAGTGGCGCGATCTCGGCTCACCTCAACCTCCGCCTCCTGGGTTCAGGCAATTCTCCTGCCTCAGCCTCCTGAGTAGCTGGGATTACAGGCACGCACCACCATGCCCAGCTAATTTTTGTATTTTTAGTAGAGACGGGGTTTTACCTTGTTGACCAGGATGGTCTTGATCTCTTGGCCTCGTGATCCACCCGCCTCGGCCTCCCAAAGTGCTGGGATTACAGGCTTGAGCCACCGCACCCGGCCTTAAGAATCTCATTTTTAAACAAAAATTGAAAAGGCAGACCATGTCGTTAGAAGTGTCTAATCTTTGAATATGAAAATACATGCCAGACACAGTGGCTCATGCCATCATCCCACCAAGTGAGAAGATTGCTTGAGGCCAGGAATTTGATACCAGTCTGGGCAACATGGCAAGATCCCATCTCTACAAAAAATAAATAAATAAATAAATAAATAACCTGGTGTGGTGGCAGGCACATGAAGTCCTAGCTACTGAGGAGGCTGAGGCGGGAGGATCTCTTGAGCCCAGGAGTTTGAAGCTACAGTGAGCTCTGATTGCACCACTGCACTTCAGCCTGGGTGACAGGGTGAGCGGTCCCATGTACCCTCAGTGCCTCCACAAAAAAAAAAAAAAAAAAAAAAAAAAAAGAAAGAAAAAAGAAATATGGGTAGAGAAGTAGGCAGTAATTTTCTCCTGAAATTTATGAATTGAGTTGGCTTATTTTCTATATATACTAAAATGTTTAATTTTGTCTGGGGAAATCCTTCAGAAAAAAGTTAAGGAATAAAGAACATGCAAGACAATTGTGTTCATAAACATTGACATTTAGAATTTTTATTGTTTCCATTATACAGATTATAAAAAATAACAATGGAATGTTACAACGTATTTTTCTTTTCATTCTTCTATTAGCTGTATTTTTTAGGCTCTTAACTTTCTGTAGGACATTCACCTAACACCGCAGACTTAAAAATAAATAAACGACATCTTATTTAAGGGATATAGAATAGCTGTTGGTAATTTCTATAGATACTGTGTTATTCTTGGATACCTTAAAGTGTATTAGAGAACCATGAAAAGCAAATGTCCTTCTAGACACTGGCCTGCTTGAAATTTTGTTAGTGCTTCTCTATAAAGGTTTTGGTATTTGTTGAAACTAACATTGTGGTGGGCTGCTTCACCCCAGCTCAGACCAGTCTGTTAGAGCTAGTTAACCTGTCACCATCATCTGATGTTTGCTGCCTAGGGTTCCCTGGCACTGACTGTTAGAACTTCATAGTCATTCTGTGGTTTGCCCAATCTCAGAATCTGTGATGGCCCTTGTGCCAGCTTGTGGAGGGCTGTGAGCAAGCCTGTGATGGATGTGGAGCGTTTCTGGGGGGTAGCAGTCTGTGAGATGGTATGTGGGACAACTCACGTAGGACCGGTGTCTGCGGTTGCCCCCAGGCAGCTGCACTGCAGAAATCCCTTGAGGGCCATTTCAGTGTCCTGAAAACCCTGACTGCCCCTGCTTGACTTACAGACCAATGTCTGGAGTCTGTAAAGGTGGATTAGAGGATCACGGTCTGGAGTGGATGGCAGGAGAAAGAAGAGAAAGTCTGAAGACCACACGGTGGCCATGCCCCTCCTGCCTAGGCTCTTTCGCATCTCCACTTTCACTATTCTGGTGGTTTCCACACTCCACACCGATGTGGGTCCAGAATTACAGGTCTGACCTCATAGAACTCTTCAGAATATTTCGTCTTGTGTTTTTAATCTTCTCCCCACCCCCATCCTCTCTGACTTTTATTTAATAAATTAGTATTTTGAATATGAACACAACTTCCCACATATCATTGAATTTCATGTTACTACTTTTAGTTCTTTCTGTTCAACTCTTTGGATGATATTTTTTCTTTTTATCTAACACAGTAATGATGTCTCTGAGCTGTGTAGCCTGAAGATTTGATAAATGAGACTTCTCTGTGATACTCCTCAGGAGCATACTCCTCTGGGAAGTGGGAAGGACCCCAGCTCTGCTGTCAGGCTCAGGGAGAGACAGTGCCTGTTCTCCTATTTGGTAGAACCACCTGTTACTTCTCTGCTGGTTCCCTCCTTAGCTGAGAGAGCATCTTGGTCCCCTGGATCTTAATGTTAGTCTTTGGCTCACACTTTCCAGATGCTGCCACCTGGGGACACATTTATATCTGATAGAAATTGTTGTCAGAGTGTGTGTGGAATAGCAAAGTTTTAGAAATGATTGCCTTATCAAATACAGTATAGTTTCTTCTTGCCCATAGACATAGCTAAAATTCTTCCTTATGATAACAGACACGATCCAATGACAGTATCGATTCTATGGCTTTATTTTGTTGAAGATTAAAGTGATACATATAAGAAATTTACGTGTAGGAGCTTGGTCTGTAAGAAAATGCCATTACTTATTACACTTGATGTACTTTTTCTCTGATTAAATCTCATGATGTGTTCTTTCTAAGACATGATCTGTTGGAACATTCACCAGTCTTTGAGAATTCACTTAATTTCTTCTGACACGTGAAGTGTTCCCTGCATATGAATTCGGAGTTCCGATGATTTAAAAAAATTCTTTCCTGATTTTTCAGAGAATTCCTAAGGAAAATTGGACCAAATACAGTGGAGACCTGCCACTTTGCTGCGCACTTTGTCCTAGAGCGAGGGTGGCAGCTAGAGGCGTTTCGTGCCCCTGCCTCCAGCCTGGCTTCAGTGACTTGTCCTTCGTGCCCCCTTTCCTCTGAGCTGAGCCAGGGCCTCATCCTTTTCCATAGGCCTCCAGGCAGCAGTGGGTAGACAACAGTGCATCTCTGGGATGGGGCCAGCTGTTCCACGAGCTGGGGAGGTGGGGTCCTCATTAGGGTTCAGAGGGACACGTGTTCCTCTTGGCCTCCTGGGGCTAACTCTTTATCACAGGTAGGTGTATTCCCGCTGACCTGGACTATTACAGAAGCCTCAACGAGGCTTTCCTTCTTTTCCCTCTATTGAAAGTCTCTGAACTGCAGTTCTGTGGGACGTAGGTTGTGCCCTGGGTAGTCATTTTTTGTGACTCTTCTCCATCAGCAAGACTGTGATGTAAGCGGGGGGCTTTTCTCTCCCCTTCCTTTAATAAAAGGTGTGCAGTAAATATAGGTGTGTTTACACAATGAAAAAACATGTCCTTGGAGACTTGTTGTTTTAAAAGATGCTTAAGAGGGAACAATTTGTTAAAGTACTCTTTCAGAATAATTGTTTCATCCCCTAAGAATTTAAACAAATAGTTTAAAGTATTACTTTCTTTGACTAATAATTGAAAACAATAAATTCCCCCCTTCCTCCCTAAAAAAAGGCTGAAAATAAACTCTAATTAAAAAGAGAAAAAACAAAAAAGAATTCAGCATTGCTATTTAACCCTCAGTCTGATTACTCCCCCCTCCATAATGGGATTGGTTTCAGTTTCAGACTTGGAACAAAACTTTCTGTGCTGTTTCCCCACCTCCCGTTTGCCGACAAGTGTTTGTCGCGCAGGGAAGGCATGGGCCGCTGTTAGGACGTGCCGACTGCCCCTCGATGCCCATTTGAGATCTCTAGAGGTTGTTTCTTGGTGTTCTGAGATCCTGAGGGACACTGCCAACTGTTAACCTTTGGCAAATAGTGGCTGTTTTACTTCAGTTTCATTTTCATGGTAACCATTAAAAAGATTAATTAATTAATCCCAAGAGGACATGACTTCTAAGGGAAAGATAGATCGCAGACTTTAAAAAAAAATGCAGTTCCTATTTTGGCTCTCTGACATGTGGCTCCAGAGTTTCTCTAGGAGGACGCCTGGTTGACCTTGGCCTCAGAACTCCTAGGCCAGATGAGCAGCCGTCCCAGAGAATGCTGTGTGTTGGGATGGTTGGGTGCCATGTCTGCTGAAAATCCAGCCGGCTAGTAACTAGACACCTTGCAGAATTCATCCTGTGGGGATTTAGAAATGTTTTTGTTAAAAGAGCGTTGCTGCTCAGTTTAGTAACAGCAGTTATGTTTTGAGAGCTGAGGGGAGCACTGTGCGCTGTTTGTGTGTCCGCTCAGAAAAACCACAGTGGGAAGCTGCTGAAATGATGTGCCCCAAGGCTGCAAGGCCACCTTTGTCCCATGGTCTCTGTCCAGTAGTGGGATCACAGTTTCCCTTCTGCAAGGTGCCTTCACTCTGCTAAAGGCACTGGCAGTGTTGTTGAGACTTTGGGCATAACGTTTTTAGAAAATAATACTGAGCAAACGATAAAGCTCCAGTGGACTGGAAAAGTGTTTGCATTTGCTTTGTATTAGCCTCTAGTGCAATTCAGGACTTCATTGCTATGGACGAGTCTAATTTCCCTTGCTAATTGTTTATGTCCTCATATGAACACCACATATTCTTAGAGGGAAGAGTGCATCTCAGCATCTTTTAAATGCTCCTGATATAAAGCCTTATTGTAAAACACTTGTTCTAGTATGTTTCTTTCCAGGACATACTCTGTGTAGTTAGTTTTTGGTGTTTCAGAAAAAAAATTAAGTTAGTTCAGTGGGTGTGAGGGTGAATGCCTCTTGGGTCTTGAGCGGGTGCTGTGGTTGGTGCCCTGCAGCCATTGCTGAGCTTCCCTCCTGGCGTCTGTACTCTAATCTAATGTGGGTGCAGTCCTGCTGCTCACTAATCACATTGCGTGTTCTCACTCCTAACCCAAAATAGGGCTCCTCCTTGGAGCAGCATGCTCAGTGCAGTGCCTGTGCCAGGCTTGGGTGGATGTCACCAGTATCTCCTTGTTTGGGTCCATCTCAGTCGTCCGGGACTCATGGACAGTTTTAGGATTTCCCTAAAACTCATTGGACTGCCATATCTCAAAGGCATTTTAATCGTTTTCAGTGATTCTGAATCCTGAACATCTGGGCATTTCCACACTCCCCATAAAATTAACACCCCCCCCCACCCCGTCCCACCCCACCCCATTCTCTCTCTCCTTTTCTTCTTGTCTCTGATAAAGGCTAATAGTGGGTGTTCTCACCCTTGAAGTCAGAACAGTAAAAGTTCTGGAGGATTACACAAGCACTTGGTCCTATTTTTTTTTCCACCAAAATTGAATCCTGAAGACTCCTGATGGTGGACTGAAAGGTGAATACTTAACAACATGAATGGCACAGTTCTTCCAGGGCCTACCTGGATGAGTACCTTCACATGGCTGTGGTGAAAAATGTGCCCGGCACAGTTGTTAAACATGGCAGCCACAGCATGTCTGCTGGCTCTGAGCGGGCTCCCAGGCCCAGATTGGCCACACACGCACTGGGGCTGGCTGGGTCCCGTGCCACCTGCCCCTGCCTGCACTTAGGCAGAGGTGGCTCCTGGCTGAAGAGCAGGGAGAAACTGGGGCAGCTGTTCTCAGGCCAAATGCCAAGGAAAGGGTAGAGAGAGGGGCCGAAGGATGAGTGGAAATGATCAGGGAAAGAGAGGAAAAAAAGGCCAAATTGCTAGGACAATAGTGGGTGAGTGACATTCAGACTTGGCTTGCCCCTCTTATAAGTAGGTTGATTTATCTCATTTGTAAAGTGAAATGGACAGATGTGAGTCCTTGGAGACTCATTGGAGCTTCTCAAACCTTACCCAAGGGACAGTCTAGTTATGGGTGGTGGACATTGGATGGGGTGAGGAGTGTGGAGCTCTTCATCTTCCAACCTGAGAAGACTGTTTTGCAATTTTGAGTACCTCAGCCAGTGAAGAACTGCAAAAAAGCCTGATTTTTAGTCATGCTCTAGTAATTGTTTTCAGAATATTTTTCTAGGCAGCTGGCGACCAGGGTGTTTTGAATAGCTTGTTAAACAAACTTTTAAGAGGTTCACCCAATTAGCACTACTAAGTAGTATTTACATGTTGCCCAGATTCATGGGACTTTGCTGGAAAATAAATTGCAAACTTGAGTCAAGTGTGACATTTTAAACTAGCTTTTGGTCTTTAAAACCACTTTGCCTGAGCTGGAGACAGCCAGCCTCTCCCTTGTTTTTCTTGCCTGGTCACCAGGCTTTTGAGCTCTAGGCTGGCCTCCCCAACATTCAAACATATTCCTTTTATAGAAGTAAAAGTACCTGGCCTCCATGATGCCTAACTGTGAGTCATCCAGTGGATGTTAACTCCAAAAACATGCTTCAAGACTTTTTCCACTTTGTTCCAGAGCACAGTCTAAATTTGGACTCATTGGAAAGGGAAGTGAAAGGCCCCAGTGGAACCCTTCTGGTTGCTGCCTTCTTTGAGTTGCTGTGGTGGGTGGGCAGGGACAGCCTTACCTGCACAGAGGCTCTGGGTTTCTTGCATTCCTTTCTGAATGAGTCGGCCTCTGATTGGCACATTAGTGACCATTTCTAATGATTGAGACTCTTGGGCACAGTGCCACATGGTTTTATAATCCTAGTGTGAACCAATATCCTATTCCCATGGTGGATAATGTTATATTAATGTCTAGTAGTATCTGGGCAAATTAGATAGAGCATGAGTGCTTGGTAAACACCAAGATACGTAAATATGGGAAAGTCGTGTGATGAAAAAGTTACTTGTCCAGAGTGGCCTAAACTGATGAATGAGAATCTGATGCTAGTATTTTAGGGAATGTCAGTTTTGGTCTGTCATATATGTCTAATTATAGTGTCAAGTACAATACACTGATAAGTACTAAAATGTATTTTATTTTCCCCCGACTCCGCTATTTCAAAATGTAGTATACAGCATTAACAAGGACTGCAGATCTAATGCCCAGCTACCAGTTAACGGGCGAGAAGGATTTTTACGAAAAAGCAGAAGTTGCCAGGTGGTTTTTGTTGTTTTGTTTTGTGTTCTTGATGGTTGGGACTCGAAGGTACAGAGATAATTGCCAGTCCTTCTGTATTACAGAGAAATTGTAAACATCTGTGTTGTGGGCTTTGTTTATTTTTATTCCCTGCAGTCCTTAACAGGATATCTGCCTGGTAATTGTCTCTCAGTTGGAGAGTACCTTTGACTCTGTTTTTGAAAATCATTGTATCAAGGAGTGTGTCCAAAAGTCACAGGCCATCCTGTTTAATCTAAATAAGTTACATTTCTTCTGTTTGTAGATTTTTTAATTTAAAAGTGAATATTAGTAATAAAATTTTACATGTGAATTTTTAAGTAGATGCCACATAAAAGTCCAATTAAGCAAAAGGTGATATGAATGTTTATTTTATGTGAAGTACTTTAAGTGATTATTGTTATTCAGGTGTTGTGTCCTGTGGAGTTTCTTGATTATTAAAGTAATGTATTTGCTTACAAAACAATGACAAAGTGAGACATATGGGAAGAGAGGAAGGAATTATTAACATAATAAGAGAAGGGGCTTTCTTACAGGGATAAATGTGTTTTGTCACTGAAATTTTTATTTGTTCTGTCATTGAGCCAATCTTTATTGAGTTAGAAGCAGACTCTGCTCTATTAAATTTACTGATAGGAGACCTGGATGTCTTTGCGTTTTTCCTTGCCAGGCGAGGAGTTAGACTAAAATATCTTCAAGATGGGCTGTAACTTCTGAATAGTGAACAGAGATTTTATGATATCCACTGGTGTTCTATTTGTCACATCTGTCAGGTTACCCAAAACCAAAACTTTGAAAACCATTTTTGTGGAAAGGACAAATTGTGTACTTGGAGTTCTGGGCTGAATATTTTGTGATGTGGTTTTCAAGTGCTGTCATAATAATTACAATGTCAGCTAACTGTCCTTGAGTGCCAGTGCTGCCATATACTGTTCTGATTGCCTGTATTACTTATTTAATAAATGTAATATTATCTCTATTTTACAGATGAGGAAACTGAGCTACAGAGAGATTGGTTAAGCCTGGAGTACAGAGTTGGTTAAGGGATGGAGTGGTTTGAACCTAGTTCTTGGGCCATTCTCTTAACCGCTTGTTAACTAAATAGTATAGTAGACATGAGTATAATTTAACACAAGTTGTCTTTTATATGACTTATAAAATTAGCCCCATGGATTTATTTTCCATGCCTTATACATACTAAAGTTATGAAAAATGTTTTTATTTTTGAATGATTTTCCTTTCCTTATTTTCATCATTTTTCCCTGCACTATTGCTGATAACCTTACAAATAAAGATTGTGAAAGATAGGAGAAATATAAGCATGCCAGTCATAAGTTTTCATTCTATACAGTTCTCCTCTTTTTACAAATTGATGCTTTTCAGCTTTCCCAGTATAATTCCTCACTGATGTCCAGGTTTATCCCATGCATCAAATTCTGTGGTTTTTAGTGTAGTTTCCTGCCTTTTAGCACGGAAACTTTTGGATGGGGAGAATACGGTGATGTAGTTCAAGTCGAAATACTAGGATATGAATACTTTTACAAGCCCATACAACTGGGTGCACATTAACTGTGTTTTTAGCAGTTGAGCTTTGGTTCATTGTAGTGAAAATGCTTTTCCATGAGTAATTCTTGAATGCTGGTCTTGGGTTTTTACCACAGATGTTGCAAGTTGGCCATGGCTGTCTCTTGAAAAATGCATACAAATTGCCAGTTTGGTATAAGCAGTAAGGATTCACATTTCATTTTAATTGTATTTATTTTTAATATTTAAGCTTTAAAATATTGTAGTAGTATTGTAAAAATGCATGTATTTGTAAAGTTATCTTGCACTAAGCCTAAGTTGTCATGAGGATATTGGTACATGACTGTCCTGTACTTGTGTTTATCTACTTTTGAATACATGTAAAACTTTGATGCTTCTGTCTCCATGGTTTGATGAAGTACTTAATACCTTGAATACTATATTTATTATCAAATTTTGAATGAAATCACTATTCTAAATACAAGTGAAATGTTTTTGAAATTTTCATCACCTCTGAAACACCCAGTATTTCTGTAGAATTGGATTGAGGAGGGTGGAAAGAAGGGTTAATCCCCCAAAATCCAAATTAGCAGTTCCTTTTTATCATAAAGTAAATGTGTGGCATGGGAGAATGTGTTGGATAATTCTCATCTTAGGTTGTACATATATGACCAAGGCACTGGCTAAATTCATATGTGAGTGTAGTTTATTTTCATGCTCTTTGGAATGTATTTAGTATTGTGTCTGCCAGTCTAAGCCTTAAACATGTCTGTAGCTCATTTGGGATTGCTGAAAGCTGAGGAGCTGCTGTTCTGAATGTCTTCATTTTATTTTAACTTTTTTTTTTTCTTCCCAAGATGGGGTCTTGCTGTGTTGCCCAGGCTAGAGTGTGGTGGCCTGATCATGACTCACTGCAGCCTTGACATCCTGGGCTCAAGCTGTCCTCTTGTCTCAGCCTCCCCAGCAGCTGGAACTATAGGTGCATGTCACCATGCCCAGCTAATTTTTTATTTTTTTTGTAGAGATGGGGTCTTGCTATGTTGTCCAGGCTGGTCCCAAACTCCTAGGCTCAAGCACTCTTCCTGCCTGGCCTTCCCAAAGTGCTGGGATTACTGGTGTGAGCCACTGTGCCTGGCCCTGTGTATCTTCAGAAGATCATTCATATCTGGCACAGACAGTTGACCTTTTTTGAGTCAACAGAGCTGGTTTGCATAGGACATAGTAAGTGGGTCTATGGAGACTGAAAGTTACAGGTTCCATTTAGTAGAGGCTACTAGTTTTTGAAGAGATTGGGAGAAAGCGATTCCAAAGGGATTGCTTCCTCAATCCCCACTGGCCACTGCCCATGCGGTGCCAGGCAAGAGGGTGGACTGCAGGGGCAGGCAGTCCAGCTAGCAGCACAGCCACTTAGTGAGCAGGAGTCTCTGTGGAAGGAAAGCTGAGACGATGACAGAGCTAACAGCAAACTCAATCTGAAAAAGAAAGAAAAAATCCAGAAAAATCCACATATGCAAATGCAAATATTTATAACTATTTTCGGTAAATCCCTTTGTTCGTAAGAGATCATTTACAAAATATGTGTGTGCGAGATAGGTCTATTCTTGTTAAGACATCTGAGTCAGTCTGAGGAGATTGCAGTTGGCGCTGTGGAAGCATCATGCTTGTGGCCATTCCTGCCTGTTGAAATGATTCAGGCCCATGACATTTCTGTGTAAAAGATGCTTTAATTTGTCTTCTCTGACTACCCCTTACTCACTTGAAGACAGACTCATATGCCTGGGGCAGTGACTTGCAGAGCTTCTAGTCCTTTGCACATACTTTGCTGTCCTATCTTGGAAGAGCTGACTAAACGTAAAAACATTCCACCTCAAAAAGAAGTCAATGGCTGGTGTGATCTCCTCAGAAGTATGTCTGGACAAATTTACTTACACACCCCTTCATTTGACACCTGTGGCTTTGAAAGAGAAAGCCATATAACACTGTGGGATAGTCATTTAATCAGTTTGTATCCACACAAGTGTGTCTAGGATTTCCCTCATGCATTAGGTAATGAGACCCTCCCCTGAGATTAATATGTATATATAATTAATAACTAGCCCAGCATGTTCTCCAAAGGGGCAGTGGCAGGAGAAATACCACAGCCTCTGCCGTGACCTGCCCAGTGTCTTTTTATTCTCCGTGCAGTCCTCGATGGCAGGGACATGGGACGTGTGGCTCGCCGAGTGTTGACCAGCAGCCCTGTTCATTGCATGGCTGGGTCTGGTTCCCACCTAGTGGGGCAAGGGTGGTATATTAAAGTTCTGATGTTATTTCTCAAAAAGACCAATTTGACCTAGTTGGAGCATGTATATATAAATGTGTATGGGTATATAGCATTCTGTATTCACAAACATTTAAGTGATTTTCCTAGGACTTAAGAAAAAGTAAAGGCCAGGCAGGCACAGTGGCTGCATCTGTAATCCCAGTGCTTTGGGAGGCTGAGGCAGGAAGATTGCTTGAGATCAGGCGTTTAAGACCAGCCTGGGTAGCATAGCTAGACTCTGCCTCTACAAAAAATAAAAAAAATAAAAAATAAAAAAAAAAAAAAACGAAAACATGAGCTGGCTGTGGTGGCACATGCCTTTAGTCCCAGCTGTGCCACTCCATACAGTCCAGCCTGGGTGACAGAGCAAGACCCTGTTTCGCAAGACCCTGTTTCTTTAAAAAACAAAACAAAACAAAACAAAACAAAAAAACAAAACAGGGAAGAAGTAGTAGTACATCTTTTACCACTGTTGTTAGAATGGGCACAGCAAACTGTCTACTTATTTTCATCGTTAACATATGTAATGTAATTCGTGTTAGTTTCTTAGAGAAGTGATTCAAGTCATAGGTAAAGTGAATAGGGCAGTTCGCTCTGATAATAAAGTTGACAGTAATCGGAACTTAGAGAAGTAAGCCATTGTTGGTCAGGAGAATTGTAGACTGGAAAAGATAATTATTAGAGAAGAGTTCTTGTGGTTCTTAATATTATCTTCCTGAACCTAGCGGCTCTGCCCCTTCACCATGTAAAACTCTGATTTTGTTGATTAACATTTTGGTATTCAATAACAACTCTAAATGGCTCATTTATTGTTTAATGTTTTCTATTTTTCTTTTTTATACCAAACAAATTAGGAGATGTGGGCGTATCAAAGATGTGAAGAAAAATAAAAGGAATTCAGAAAGAATGATAGATCTAATCTTCAGGAGATAATGTAGTTGCATCGATTGTGTTGTAAATAACAACATATCTAGCATTAGTAATGGCAGTGGCAATAATGATGACAATAATAAAGATTGCTTTAATTTGAGTTATGTATACATGATCTCATTCCAATATAAAAGAAGTGACCCCAGTAACTTCTTGGATGCCAAGAAGGTTTCCAAATTATTTGTTTTACAAACTCTTTCTTATCTTTTTTTCTGTTTTTTTCTGTTTTTTTTCTGTTTTTTTTTTTTTTTTTTTCCTCCAAGGACAAAGTCTTGCTCTGTTGCCCAGTGCAGGATACAAAAGTGTAATCTTGCCTCACTGCAACTTCTATCTCCTGGGCCTAAGTGATCCTCCCACCTCAGCCTCCTAAGTGTGTCCACCTGTAGTAGATGCATGCCCAGCTAATTCTTTAAATTTTTTATAGAGACAAGGTCTCACTATATTGCTCAGGTTGGTCTCGAGTCTCTGGGCTCAAGTGATCCTCCCACTTCAGCACATTTGTAAGAATGAGAAGGAATGCTATAATACTACCACTATCCTGGGATAACAGGTGTAAATCTGAACAGCCTAGAAGGCAGTCGATAAAAAGAATATAATGGGACCCTGCTTATTCACTCAACAAATGTCTTTGAACATTTACAGGTCAAGAATGTAAGAAGAGGAGGGGCTGCTTAATAAGTGGAGTACATTAACTCATTGACTTACTCTGGGTTGCTATTAAATTGTGTTAAAATTCTGTGTAGACATTACCCAGCCTCAGAACTGAATTTGAACTGCCTTTAAAATAAAAAGTTCTTAAATCTTTAGTGTGGTATCTATTAATTTTTATGGTGATTTACAAGTTAGAAATGATTACTTTGCAAGGCATAGTTTACTTTGAAGATAAAAGGAGTGATTATAATTAAGGAAAAATGCCATATATGACATTGTTCTTTTCTTAATAGCTTATGAAATTTGGAAAACTCTGGATATTTTAGGATGCCTTCTCCTTTTGGCTGGAGTGAAGTGGAGCCCCTGCTGGGAAGAAGCTCAAATATGTCGATAATTGCTCTAATTATGAGAGTTCAGATTTGGAAAATTGCCTGAAAATATGTGTTTCCATGCAGTTTCTGATAACAACGATTTTGAATATTTATTGTGTGATGCATAATTTTGATTAAAATATTTTAATGCAGTTATTTAAATGATATGTGTAGTAGAGTAATGCTGAAATAATGTATCATGACACAGAAGGATATTCACTATAAGTAAATCATGCAATTAAAAAAAGTATTATTTGTTTTCATTTTTTGTTTTAGAAAAAATGTACCTGTGCACACACATATATAGATAAAATACTGCAAGAATATTTTACCAAATTTAAATGCTTATTTGAGGATTAGTGGAATTTAATTTTATCTTTTTGTAACTAATAAATTGATCATATTTTCAGTTTAGGTATACTTTAAAAATATGAAAACATAAACATTAACCTGTATCCTTTTATAGAAGTGATGGTGTGTATTCTGAAGCTGGTTAGTTTTTTATGTTCAAGATAGTATTTTCAAGTAATGGAATCATTCCCTGTCATCTCATTCTTTTGATCAAAAACAAGTGGTAAGTCACTATATGTCCTCTAGGAAATGTTTTGTAACCAGTTAGGCAGTGCTGTGGTTGGCAAATATTACAACAGTTTAGGTCCATCTTTGTTTTTTAGGTCTCTGCAAAGTCAACTGTCAGAGAGTGTCTTATTGAACACTTCTTTTGATTATTTCCCCATACGTTTATGTGACTAATTTACGTGAAACTGGAGAATGAGACCTCACGTACATTCTTACAGCCTCCAAAAGTATTACACGTGATAGCAGTGATGATGAGGATGCTGACCTTACTGTAGGATAGCAGTGACGGTTTACTGTGTGTTTGTGCACCTGGCACAGACTCTACCCCCAAATCCTTATCTGCTGCTTTCACTGGGCTCCGTAGTCTGTCTTATCTTCCCTGTAGTATCTCAGTATTCTCAGCAAGGAAGCTTGTTCCATCAGCATTTCTCCTGGCCTGTCCAAACCCTCCATGCAGCGAGTCTTCTTCAGGTTGAGTGACATAGACATAGCTATCTCCACTCAAACATTGAACATGGCTGCATTGTCCAACCTGGCAAGTATTGTACCCATTACTCAGTACCTGCCTACTGGCAGTTCCTTTAAAAAAAGAATTGTCTTTTTACTACTTCATGGCATGTAGTTCTATAAATTGGTCTGATTGATATTATTTTGTCATGTCTTGAAACTTGATGTCTCTAAATGTGTAAGCAGATGGGAGCAGATTGTTTTATTTTCTATTTCTGCTCTCTTTTTCTCTGTTAAGTTTTTACATAGAAATAAAGTACATGAGGCTCGTATTATGTGATCTCTTGTTGGCAGTATAAAAGGTTTCATAAGAATTGTTTTCTTTCTTAATTGTCATACAGGTGCTCCATCAGATGAAGAGGTGGAAAAGGGTGAAGGATTTAAGGACTTGATTTGTTTTTAAGTCAAATGTTAGGTTGCTAGATAGCAGTAGATATCTATCTTGTAACTTAGCTTTTGAAATTCAGTGAAATCCATGTTTTAAAGGAGGGATGTTATTCCAGGAATTCTGCTGAAATAAACAGTATGCAGAGGCGTATCTCTGAGTATTTAGGCGTTGGCAACAGCAAAGTTGGTAATGCTAAATAATTTGTGGTATGTTTAAAAGAGGAATACTGTATAGCCTTTATAGGTAATGATTTAGATCTGTATTTATTTTTATAGAAAGGTAACCACATACACACATATATGCATACATATATCTATTTTGAAATAATTTCAGACTTAAAAATAGTTACAAAAATTACACAAAAATTTCTATATGCCTTCACCCAGATATCTCACATGTTTGTATTTTGTCATTTTTTATACTGCTTATGCCCTTCTTTCTGTGTTTGTACATGTATCACCTAGATAAACTTTTTTCTGAAACATAATTAAGGCAGACATAATACTTTTATCTTTAAAAATTTCAGTTTTTTTTTTTTTTTTTTTTTTTAAAGATCAAGGACATTCTCTTCCAGCAGTAAAATGATCAAAATTGGGAATACCCGATTAATTCAATCCTCTTATCTACTTTACAGACCTTATTGAGATCTTGCCAGTTGCCTATTAATGTTCTTTGTTTCATGGAGTATCCATTCCAGGATCGCATGTAGTTGCTGGCCTCTTGTGTCTTCTTTAGTCTGGAAGAGCTATTTAGTCTATTGATTGGGACCGTCACAGTTTTGAAGAATACAATCTAGTTAATTCTACCTAATTTGTTGAATGACTCTTAGTTTGGATTTGTGTGGTATTTCCTTGTGATTTGGGTGAGAATACTACAGAAAGTAGTATTGTGCTCTGTGCATTTTATCAGGAGGCAAGGTGTTGATATGCCTGTCCTCTGGCTGGTGACATTAACTTTGGTCACATAATTAAGATGGTGTCTGCCAACTGCATTGTCAGATTGATAACTTTTTTCCTCATAAAGTGTCTTGGGATTTTCTGTGAAAGTATATAAATATCTGATTCCTCATCACACTTTTACCCATTAATCCTGTACTCGTTCATGATTTTTGCCTGAACCAGTCATTACTGTGGTGTTCACCAAAGGGTAGTTTTTAAATTTTCACTTACTCCACTTTTATAGTTTGAGTACTGTAAGGAAGAGCTTTCCCTTCTCATTGTCTTAATTGTTCAGAACAGGCTCATGGTCCTTATTTGATTCTGCTGATTGTGTTCTGTTATTATCATGATTGATTGGATTGCTCAAATTGTTCCAGGCTGGCCAGCAGGGACAGTTTAGGCTCCGCCTGGTCCTGTCTTTTTCCGATCCCTTCCTTACTTTTTTCTCTGTTCTATTTCAGTGTGGGAGTTGGGAGGGATGCAGTTGTGGATTTATTGTTTTACTAGATTTTATCTATATTTTTCTTCATATCTATATTTGTATAAATTTTTTAAACTGAGCATTATTTAAATGTTTATGATGGCTGCCTTTGAGTTGTGGGATTACTGATTAATTTTTTTTTTCCTGGAAAAAAATTAGCCATCTAGCACATATATTACTTATATCAAGGAAGAAAGACTTTTTAAAAACATCGCAAAGATTTGTTTTGAGGCTGGGCGCTGTGGCTCACGCCTGTAATCCTAGCACTTTGGGAGGCTGAGGCAGGCAGATCCCCTGAGGCCGGGAGTTTGAGACCAGCCTGGCCAACATGGTGAAACCCCCTCTCTACTAAAAATACAAAAATTAGCTGGGCATGGTGACATGCGCCTGTAATCATAGCTACTCAGGAGGCTGAGACAGGAGAATTGCTTGAACCTGGGAGGTGGAGGTTGCAGTAGCTGAGATCACGCCACTGCGCTCAGCCTGGGTGACAGAGCCTGACTCTGTCTCAGAAAAGAAAAAAAAAAAAAAGATGAATTATGAGTGGTGGAAATCAAGTGCCTCTAAGCCTGACTGAGATTATCTTGCTTCTTGCGCCTGCCATTTGAGAGCATTCGTGTTTTCCAGGACACATCATATGTGAAATGGAGCACTGCCACTAAATGCTGATCTAATGACTTGACATAATGATTCTACCTTTAGAAGTTGGGAAGTCATTATCACCTGTGCCCTCCCTCTTTTATAAGAGTTGAGGCATTTGATGCCTGCAAAATTAGGTGACTTGCCCAAAGGCACAGAGTTAAGTGAGCAGATGTTCTGACTCTTGAGTCCAGTGTTAGAAAATTCTTGATAATGTTTTGTTTGTTTGTTAACTGCCTTCTAATGACCAGATACTGAATGAAGTTTTAAAGAGCCTTTAGCTTAAATTTGCATATGCCATTTGATGAGTCATATTCTAAAGCTTTGTATCTGAAAGTTATTTGACCGTGCTTGATGATTAACAACTTCAAGTGAGTCTAAATTGATTTCTTGGTAGACCATAGCTGTGAAGTGCTGTGATTAGTCTACTGCCTGGTGTTCAACGTGTAATGACACTGTTACTCTGTACTTGTAAAAAACATAGTTGGATTGAAAGAATGGAAGGCTGATAAATTTGTGCTGATTGTTTAAACCAGTGACTTTTCTCTGGAATGAAGACATGCCTGCCAGAAGAAAAAAATCTACTTGTACACGACTAAGTGCTATCTGTAGATTGCCAAGGAAGCTTTCCCCGCCCCTCTGACTTGCTGTGAGTCCCCTGGCCTGTCCCCTCTGAGCACCGTGTGTTTATTTCTTGTGCCTGCTGTGGTGGCAGTTACATAAAATGTGTATTGAGGTGCTTCCTGTCTGTCTTGTCTCCAGCTCCTTCCTTAGCCCAGCCGCAGAGCCTTTCTCGCAACAGGAGTGCAGGAAAAATGAGAATGCTTTTCACCCTGTCCAGGCTGTCTTACGGAGATGGGTCTTCTCTTGATCTTTATCCCTCTTTTTTCTTTGCTTCTCATTCTTTTTAGATATTTAAAGACTGATTTTTAAAGCATTCGTATCATTAGTCAGGGCTTTTGGTTGCAAGCAGTCAAAACTGTCTCTAGCCAATTATAAGCATCTCATACGACAGCGATAGTACGTATTTGTCAAGAACTATGAAGGGCCTGAGCTTCTTTACTCTATTTGCAAGCTAGGTTAACCTGCCTTAGTTTGCTGGTGAAAGACATGAGACTTCCGGTTCAGAGACAGAGGACTTCATTACTCACAGTGGTAACAGTAGTCATGGCATCAGCATTTGTTTTTTGCACCAGTTCTTCAAGCCCTGATTCTCACAGGGTGACTTGCAGAAGGCCAGTTGCACACACAGTTGCTTGGGTGATTCTCTTGCTAATGCTGTGCTGTAAGTTTGAGGGCCATTGCATTAGACTCTGACTGGGCTCTGCAAACCTGAGCTTGGTTTTTAGAACCTCTTGAGTCCCTTGATGTTGCCCAGTCAAGTCCATAGTGATAGGGCTGAACTTCAGGGGCCACTTTGTTTATAGCTGTCACCTGAGAGCCCCTCAAGAATCAGACTGGCCACTTGAAGCCAAATGGCCTTGGGAAGTACTTGCCCCAAAAACAGTTTTAAAAATTATTCTTTCAGTCTGACTCAATTCCTTGTAGTTAGTAGCTAGATCATTTCCAGGCATGTATTTTCTTGGAGTTTATTAAAAGCAATGGAAAAATCTTATCTTAAAAGTACCTCTTGGGCTGGGCGCGCTGGCTCACACCTGTAATCCCAGCATTTTGGGAGGCTGAGGTGGGCGGATTACCTGAGGTCAGGAGTTGAAGACCAGTCTGACCAACATGGTGAAACCTTCCATCTCTACAAAAATTAGCTGAGCATGGTGGCTGGTACCTGTAATCCCAGCTAGTTTGAAGGCTGCAGTGGGAGAATTACTTGAACCCACTGCATTCCAGCCTGGGGGACAGAGGGACCGAGCGGGACTCCATCTCAAAAAAAAAAGAAAAAGAAAGAAAAGGACCTTCCTAAAACTGCAACTCAAGGTGTTCAGTTTTCAGATTTCTAGATTCCATTAAAGACAGTTGTGAGGTATTTATATTTATAGAATTTGCCTTGCTTAAAATAATGTAGGACCATGAGATTTTAGATTATTAATGCAGAACTGCTAAGTAATTTTTTGAATGGTAACTTTCTTTAAAAAGCCACAAAGCTGTTTTTTCTTGCTTTCAAGGAAACATTCTTTGTTGAATGACTTAAGCTTATTAGTTCTTGGAAAATTATAAGGATGTGCTGCCTTCAAGCAATAAAACAGGTTTGAGTTTCTTGTACTAAGAAGAAACTGTTGATCCTGAGGATCAGCTCTGCTCCTGGTGTCAGTGGGCTTACGGAGACGATGGCAGAGAAGCTTGTTGGGCCTGTGGCATTCTGCGTCCTCATGACCATCTCCTTTTTCTGTTTCCTGCCCCTCTCCTCTCTCTTTCCTCTTCCCCTTTTATCGTAAAGCAGGGGATTTATAGAATAATAGCATTTACTACCAAAGCTTTGCTGCCCCTGAAGAGAGCCTAATTTCCAGGTGGTGTCTTGAGATTTATCTTACCTGGGTCTAACCGTTGCCAGACCTTGGTTTCTTCTGTTGGACGTAAGACAGGGAGTTGGTGATGAGAGGTTAGAGCCAGGTCTGTTAGAATGAGCCAAGACAGACTTAAAAGAGAGAATGTAGACAGCATTCTCTATGTGGAGTGTTCAAGGTCAACAGTTGTGATTAGGAGGCCCAGCTGCAGTAGCCTCAGCCAGTTCTCTACTGACTATACCAGGGTTGTGTGACCTTAGTGTCCTGGCCACTAGACAGCAGTTCAGATTGGGCTTCTGCTCTGCAAAAGAGCGAGAGAACCAGCCAGGACAGCGGTGTCTTTTGGGTGCCAGACATTATGTACTAGGGCTTTGGCTTCTGTGCCATTCAGCCAGGTGGCTGTGCCCTGTTCCCCCCCCCCCCCCCCCGTCGTCCATTATGTGCCTCCCTCCTTCTCAGGGCCCTCCCCTTCCCCATGAATCACCACCCTTAGGTCCTGCTTAGGTGCCACCTGCTCAAGAGAGAAGGCTTCCTTCCCATGCCCATGATGTAAGTCCCCGCTAGATACTTTACACCATCCTGCCCCTTGTTTGTAATTGCACTTGTCACTTGAGTGGAATCCTAATTGTGCTGATTATATGTTTAATTTTGGTCTCCCCTGTAAGACAGGCAGGCTTTTTAGAGGCAGGGACTGAATGTCATTCACATCTGTGCTCCCAGGGTCTAATACATAATAGTGCATTATAAGTATTTATTGAATACCTGTTGAATAAGTGGATTGGGTTTAGCATTTTCTCCCATTGGACCTGGATTGACCTGGAGATTGGTTGGCTGAACCTGCAAGTAGAGATTAAAGGCCCTCACAGCTGTAGAGTGGCTGGTAAAGGCAGATGTAAGTGCAGTAAGCGAGGGAGTTGTTGCTGTTGTTTTGGTTCATAGTGCAGAATAAAGCTACTTATGGAAATAGACAAATCCTACTCTGAGCTTCTGCTTTGGTGTGGTTACTGCTGTTATCTAGCATAAACATATAAACAAATCACTGGCTTAGTGGGTTAATTTTTCTTCTCTTTTGTTAAACAGCTGAGTTTTTGTTGTTTTCAAAGTTAGCTAAAAATTTCATTTTCATGTTTAAATGATTTAGAAAAATAATTTTTCCTTCAAAAATAACAGTATGTAAAAGTAAAACATTCTCATCTATTTTTTAAATTTATCTGTTTCTTGTTTTACCTTATAACAAAAGTATGAGTTGAAAATCACACCCTAGTTATAGCAGCTTTTTTTAAAAAATTAAAACACTTTTCAATTGGCCTTCCAAGACTAAGTTGATTACAGATAAATACATAGCATTTTTAGTGAAATTCTTTGCTAAGGTTATTTCTTGCAGTTTTAAGAGCATTTGGCAGCACTGATTGTTAACTTTGAGGATTACGTGTGGTTTTTCTGATAACAGAAACTTTTCCTGGTGGGTAGGAGGGAAGCTGTGGTCTAAGATGATGCTGTGTTTGGATAAAAGGAGAGATTTTTAATTACTTCACTTAGTCAGATTTACTTGGAAATATTAATGAATTTGTTCTGCTCATTTGTTAACTCTGAATAAATGGCTCATTTTTTTTACTAAGTTGTTTGTGAGTCACAGGCCTACATTTATATAAAAACAAAAACACAGAAATGATTCAAAATCTGGACCCTGGCAAATAGGTGGACTTCAATGGCAGTCACATTTACTGGGCTTTGACAGTTTCAAGAAAAAAGGTGAAAATAAAAGTTCTGTTATCCACTTATGAAGGTAACATTTAGTATATAGATAATCCAGCATTCCTAGGCAGTTGTAAGGACCCGTACCAGGCTTGTCCAACCCACGGCCCAACACAAATTCATATACTTTCTTAAAGCATTATGAGTTTTTTTGTGATTTTTTTTTTTCTTAAGCTCATCAGCTGTCATTAGTGTTGGTGTATTTTGTGTGTGGCCCAAGACAATTCCTCTTCTTCCAGTGTGGCCCAGGGAAGCCAAAAGATTGGATACTCCTGACCTATACTTTGAGCAAGTTGAAGTGATTTTAAATACCACAGCTCATGTTATGATTACCAGTATCTCCATTTGATATGGTTTGGCTGTGTCCTCACCCAAATCTCATCCTTAATTGTAGCTCTAATAATTCCCACATGTTGTGAGAGGGACTTGGTGGTATTGAATCTTGGAGCGGTTTACCCCATTGTAGTGAATAAGTCTCATGAGATCTGATGATTTCATAAGGAGTTTCCCCTTATGCTTGCCTCTCATTCTCTCTCTTGTCTGCCACCATGTAAGATGTGCCCTTCACCTTCTGCCATGATTGTGAGGCCTCCCCATCCACGTAGAACTATGAGTCCATTAAAGCTCTTTTTCTTTAGAAATGATCCAGTTTTGTGTATATCTTTATCAGCCACATGACTAAGGACTAATTATATCATTCTAGTCATTTATAATTTTTATTTATGCCTTTATTTACAATTTTTAAGATCCACTCAGTCAACCTGCAGTCATGAGAAATGATAGCTGTTGTCATTTGAGCCATTATAAGTTTTCTGGTGGTTCATTTTGTAGTAATTAGATGCCTGATATATCAGGTATGTTCGTAACTTTTTTAAAAAATGGGGTAAACCAAGCTTGATTATTCTGTTTATGTATACTTGGCACTGAATAATTACCCAAACTCTAATCTGATCTCAAAGAATAACAGCTTACTGCATTAAGGATTTTTCCAGAGAATGTCCCATAGGATATAATCGGCAGTTTTAAAAGAGAGATTCCAGAAGGCTTTGAGTCTTGGCAGCGTTCCTGTAGTATGTGTCGGAATAAGTCTGTAGCATCCCAAGGTGATTACTTTTTAGTATCTTAAAACAGCTTCATTTCTTGTATCCAGAAACATTTCCCTCCGAGGACTAGAAAAGCCTTACAAAACATCATCCTCATTCTCACAGTATTTTTAGAATCAGGTAGGAAGGTAATTTTTTTACAGACCAAGTTTTCTTGTTAGATATTTCTAGTCTTGTACTTAATCATAAAATAAGCATATTAAGACCAAGATCTTATGTTCCCTTGTACATTTTATAGAAATGACCTTTTTATAGTCTTAGAATAAAAAGTAACAAATTATAAGAAACAATCTTTTAAAAAAATGTATCTGGTAACTTCAGTGTGGTGTTCAGCGCCCTCAGGCATCATGGGAATAAAGACCTCGACAGGCATCTAACTCTCCGTTTCCTGTACTCTGTAGAATGGGGCCTCATTCCTCCAGCAATTATTTGCCCCTTGCTAGATGCTGAAGCTGTGCAAAGCGTAGTCCTTTTCTCAGCAGAGCAGGCAAGCGGGTGGAGGTGTCAGCAGACCAAGGAAGGGGTGGGGGTAGGCTGATGGCTTATTAGAGAAGCACAGCAGGAGTGTGTAAAACTCAAGGAAGAGAGTGAGCTCTTGTTGATTCTATACTCAAACCTGGTAGCTTGTTCCTTTTTATTTTTCTCTTTTCGTTATGTTGCACCTTAGAAGATGCCTGGTACTTTTAAGTAAAAGCAACAAATGTAGGAAGAATTGAACCGCTCTTTTCAAAATCCTGTTGGATACCTCAAATGTTTCTAGACTTTGATAAAAGTACTTGAGTCTGTCAGTAGCCTAGACTTTTAAAAAGCTGCTTAGCTTTTTATTTCTTGGGAAATGCTTGTTTTGTGTTGTGTGTCTTGTTTTAAGTCAAACAAGTGGCATCTATGGTTGTGCTGATAGTACATTTCTCCTTGACCTCAAATAAAATACTGATTTTGGAAGCACCAGCCTGTCTTTTTACTGCAGAGATAATTTGGGAGAAGAGTGGGGAGTGCACGGGGAAGGAGTTCTGCACTGCCAGCCTCATGGATGCCAGAGAAAGGGGAGTTCTTTTTCTCCTTGGTCGATGGGCATGGAGGAGGAGGAGTGTGAACTTGCTCCTTTTGTTCTGCAGGTTGTCTTGGTCTGTCTGTATGATCATGGGAAGCTTAGTGACAAGCAAGGTCTTGGCACCCCTGTTGAATAAGTGGACCACATGCAAACATTGTGTGGTCAGTGTTGGTCTCTAGGTCGTATGGGAATGTGTACTCAAATACAGTGGAAAAATGGCTAATTAAGTAGAAATCTCAAGAAACAAAGGATATGAGGAAATATTGCCTAAAATAAGACTATTGTTTGTTATCCCATGAAGTCCTGACTCCTATCCCTCATTAAAATACTATTCAGATTTGGGGGAACAGAGATAAAGTAACAGATGCAGTGTAACACGGAGAGTTAACGTAAGAATGTGTGAGCTTAGAGCAGTGACCCTGACCTGGGCAAGTGCCTTCCCCTCTCTGCGTCTGTTTCCTCACTGTAAAATGGGGATAAGAATAGTACTCACTCACAGGGCTGTTCTGATGATTCAGTGACTAAATGTTTGTAAAGGGCCTAGAACAGGGCCTGCCACCATGTATATACTTGAGTAATAATATTAGCCAAGGGTGTTTATAGCTGTGTAGAAGTCTGGGATGTGTGGTATCACCCCTTCTTCAAGGTTCCTCTTCCAAGCTCTTTTTTCTGCTCTCTCTGTTTCCACCGTGGCTGCAGTAGAGACAGAGGCCAGTATTTGTGGTGCAAAGGAGAGTGCCCACGGATTCAGGAGGGTACAGGATTTTATTGTCTTAAATCATCAACTATTGCCAGAAAGATCCACAGAACATCATTGTGTAAACTGCAGCTGCAGGAAGTGTCTGCTTTCTGGCCTCAGCGCCAGGGAGGTGGAGTTACTGAGCACATCCACCGCATGCTTCCTGGGCTATTTCTTTTGTGGATTGCAAATTCTTTGGAAAATAGAACATGTGATCCAGAGAAAGAATAAAATAAGAATAAAGAATAAAATAACAGTCCCCATAATGGATCAGCTAATAGTTTCATTCAGAAGTACCTGAAACAGTGAACAGTAGCTCCTCAGCATTTGAAGTAACATCACAAGTAAATACCCTGTTCATTCCATTAGATTCAAAATGAGGGTCTATTTTGTATTGGAACTTCCTTGGCCAGGGACAGGATAAAAGTCCCTGACAAAAATGGGAATTATTCAACTATAGTTAAAATTAAATTAAATTTATGAAACTATATATCATACTTCATAATAACATTAACTTTTATTAACTGGCTATGTATTATTAAAAACACAAACTATAAGAATTATTAGTATTCCAAAAGATACCAATTGGTTTCATACTGATGAAAACATATATGCATACAAAGACTTTTATACTGTTTTTCTATTTATTTAGAGACAGAGTCTCATGCTGTCACCCAAGCTGGAGTGCAGTAGCACTCCTCTGTTCAAGTCATTCTTGATTCACTCCACCTCCTGTGTTCAAGTGATTCTTGTGCCCCAGCCTCCCAAATAGCTGGAACTTCAGGCGCATTCCACTACACCCAGCTAATTTTTGTATTTTTAGTAGAGAAGGAGTTTCGCCATGTTGGCCAGGCTGGTCTCAAACTCCTGACCTCAAGTGATCTGCCTGCCTCAGTCTCCCAAAGTGCTGGGATTATAGGTATGAGCCACTGTGTCTGGCCAAATGTGTTTCATATTAAAATGTACTTTTCATTTATTTTATTTTTGAGATGGTTTCTCGCTCTGTCACCCAGACCAGAGTGCAGTGGCGCCATCTCAGCTCACTGCAACCTCTGCCTCCCCGGGACAAGTGATTTTTCCACCTCAGCCTCCTGATTTTCTGGGACCAAAGCATCGTACCACCACACACGTGGGTAATTTTTTTGTATTTTTGGTAGAGATAGGGGTCTCATTATGTTGCCCTGGCTGGTCTCAAACTCCTGTTCTTAAGCAGTCCACTTGCCTAGGCCTCCCAAAACATTGCGATTACAGGCACGAGCCAATGCACCTGGTCTAAAATGTACCTTTTAGAAAAAGAAACTTCTTTTTAAAAAAACTAAGCATACTGCTTAATTCCTCTAGATTCTTGCTCTTGTCTTGAGGACTTCGCCTTCTCGGAACTCAGCTTGTGGTCATATTCTCCAGATGTTTCTTATCCTTGGAAGTTTAACTCAACCTCTTTTTTAGTATATGTGCTGCCGAAGCGAGCACTAACTCAACCTCTTTCTGCCGGTGAGCCTCAGAGGTCCTAGCAGCCCCTGTCTCAGGTCACGCTGCCCTTCTGTTCTGGGCATGTGCCTAACCTGCCAGTTGCTGCCTTGCTCCTGAAATTTGTCATTCCACTTCGATAATGCCCGTGTTAACCTGTGCATGACTCAAGTACATATTCATTGTCTGGGTGAGACCGAGAGTACAGATCGGTGTGTAGTATTTTATAGTCACTTCATTATGTGCTATCTCCGTGTACTGCCAGAAAAGAAAACTTCCTAGGATATAAGTACTTGCTGCTGTTTCAGTGCATGTCCAGTGGGCTTTTCTTTCTTTCTTTGTGTACATGTAACTCCATATGAGCATATATAATCATGTTATGTATTTTTTTTTTTTTTGAGACGGAGTTTTGCTCGTTACCCAGGCTGGAGTGCAATGGTGCGATCTCGGCTCACCACAACCTCCGCCTCCTGGGTTCAGGCAATTCTCCTGCCTCAGCCTCCTGAGTAGCTGGGATTACAGGCACACGCCACCATGCCCAGCTAATTTTTTGTATTTTTAGTAGAGACGGGGTTTCACCATGTTGACCAGGATCGTCTTGATCTCTAGACCTTGTGATCCACCCGCCTCAGCCTCCCAAAGTGCTGGGATTACAGGCTTGAGCCACCGCGCCCTGCCTATGTTATGTATTTTTAAAAGGGGTCAGTTTTTATCACTAGTTTTTTTCTCTGTCAAGTAATGTATAGAAATGGATCACAAATCTAAATTTAAAACTAAAACTTAGGAAAGCATAGGAGAAACTCTTTGTAATCTTGGATTAAACAAAGGCTTTGTTAGATGAGACACAGAAGGTATGAACAACATAAGAAAAAGTTAGTGGTTTGAATTTTTTTATATTCAGTGTGCTTTTCAAAATATACCTTTAAGGAAATGGTCAGCCGGGTGCAGTGGCTCACGCCTGTAATCCCAGCACTTTGGGAGGCCAAGGTGAGCGAATCATGAGGTCAAGAGATAGAGACCATCCTGGCTAACATGGTGAAGCCTCATCTCTACTAAAAATAAAAAAAATTAGCTGGGTGTGGTGGTGCGCACCTGTAGTTCCAGCTACTCCAGAGGCTGAGGCAGGAGAATCTCTTGAACCCGGGAGGCGGAGGTTGCAGTGAGCCAAGATCACACCACTGCACTCCAGCCTGGGTACAGTGCAAGACTCCATTTAAAAAAAAAAAAAAAAAAAGGGAAATGGTCTAGGTATGGTGGCTCACACCTATAATCCCGGCACTTTGAGGGGCTGAGGTGGGAGGCTGGCTTGAGGATAGGAGTTGAGAACCACCCTGGACAACATGGCAAGATCCTGTTTCTACACAAAGACAAACACATGCATGCACACACATAGTCGGGCAGGGTGGCACGCACCTGTAGTCCTGGCTGCTTGGCAGGCTGAGGTGGGAGAATTGCTTTAGCCCAGGAGTTCAAGGTTACAGTGAGCTGTGACTGTGCCACTGTATGCCACCCCACCCTGGGCAACAGAGCAAGACCTTGTCTTGCTCTGTAAAGAGAGAGAGAGAGAGAGAGAGAGAGAGAGAGAGAATGAATATACAAGCCACAGGCTAAGACAAAATATTTGTATATCATATATACAATAAAGGATTTTTACAACACAGCCAAATTAAAGTTGAGCATGAGATTTAAATAGACACTCAACAAAGAAGGGCAAATACATCAGAAGATGTTCAATATCATTAGTCACTAGGAAATCACAGGTTTAAATCACAGTGAAATACCACTACTCAGTTAGAATGACTATAATAAAAAAGATTGTCATTGCCAAGTGTTGATGAGGCTGTGGAGAAACTAGAACCCTCATAAATTGCTGGTAGGAATATAAAGTTGTGTAGTCACTTTGGAAAACAATTTGCAGTTTGTTCAAAATTTAAACATATGCTTATCATTTGAACCAGCACTTTCACTCCTAGGTATCTCCTTCAAGAGAAATGAAAAGATGTTTGCACGAACACTTTTCTACAAATATTCAGCAGTGTTACTTCTAATAGCCAAAAATGAAATACAGCTAGTGCTCGACTTACGACCGCAGTCAGGACCGCGGAACAGTTGTAACACGATTTGGTCGTAAGTTGAGTCAGCTATATGTACACTTGAAATGGTGCACGCGGAGATGGTAGTGCTGCCGGAAGCTGGTCTGCCCTGTCGTACGCCCAGCTGGGCAACGTTTGCGCTGCCAGACGCAGAGCAGTCGTGGCTAGTGATTGTGGTCGTAAAGCCGAATGGTCGTAAGTTGCATAGGTCGTAAGTCGATCAATACCTGTAATCCCTATGTCCACCAACTAGAATGGATAAACAAGATGTGGTATATCATCATCATATCCAGACAGTTAAATACTCTTCAGCAGTAAGGAACACATTTCTGACACATGGTACAACCTGAGAGGACCTCAGTGACCCCATGCTAAGTGAAAGAAGCCAGATGCAAAATACTACATATTGCCTGATGCCATTTCTATGAAATTTCCAAAAAAGGCAAAATTAGGCGAAAAGCATTTCAGTGGTTGCCTTGGATGGGCCAGTGAGAGGATTGACTGCAAAGAGTCACAAGGGAACATTTCAGAGTGATGAAAATGTTAAACCAAACTAAATCCTAAAGCTGTCTCTGTGCTTCCAGTCCTTCTGTAAGCAGCTGTAATCTAACTTAGTATGTAAATAACAGAAAGTCTAACTGAAGAGGATACTTTCGTAACAAATAGCTGAGTCTCAGCCAATCACAGCAGCTGGGCTTCAGTTAGTCACAAGTGGCCGGTTCATCAGACCTTGTTCAAATAAGGCAAAGGATGTGCTTTAACCAGTTGAGCTGTTTCTGTTCCACACTTCTATCTTCTGTCCATAAATGTTGCCTACCTAAGTGGAGCTCTCTGAACCCTCTGCTGGTTCTAAGAGTTGTCTCATTCTCGAATCTAATCCTTTGCTCAGTTAAACTCTATCGTAAAGTTTGTTTGTAAAACTGGATTGTGATGTTGGTTGTGTAATTGTAAATTTACTACCATCCATTTAAAATGGGGGGATATTTTAAACATGGTGCATCAAAATTTACTTGACAGGTCGCAGTTTACAAAACCCTTTGCCATTTTCTGTTTCGTCTAATCCTAAGAGGTAGGTTACATTCTTGTTTTCCTGAAGAGGAATCTGGAAACCATCAGTGCTGGTGAGTGACTTACAGGTCTCAGAGCCAGTAGGGCCTATTCTCATGTTCTGACCATTGACCCCTATCTGCTAAAATGAGTACATTTTATGATATGTAAATTATACTTCAAAATCCCTCGTGGCATTGTAAAAGCCATATTGTGAACATCCTTTATGTCAGGAACTATATTTGTCATCATTTCTTAAAATTCACATTGGAACATTTCAGAGATACGTAGAAATAGAGGGAATGGGTGATGCCACCCGTGAGCTCTTCAGCAGTCACCGTCTGTGGCCTGTCATGTGTCATGTGTCTACTCCCTCAATTACTTTGAGGCAAGTCCCAGTTACTAATACATTCTTTCTCCTGTAAATAGTTTAGTGTAATTACTTTTAAAATTATTGCTTACTGTTCTATGCACTTCTCATACTGGGTTAAACCAGTGCTTGCTTGATGGTGGGTCACTTGGGTGGACTCTTCTAGATGGCCTTGTGAGTGCTGCCACAGAACCCTGTTCGCTGTCTCTCCTGAGCAGCCATTGGTAGTTGCCCTCCATGGTCCAGAGGAACTCTGTGTTGTTGGAGGTTGTACAGCACATCTTTTTTTTTTTTTTTTTAAATTGAATCTTTAAAATATACTCTAAGAAAAAAAGATGTAGCAAAATTCACAGTATTGGCCCTCAAGGCAGTATTTTTAAATTGTCAGGAGATTTTATCAGACTCAGATCATCTGGTGAGAGGAATTTAGGAGGGCTTCTGCACAGAGGGACAGAAGGAGGGGCAGAGTGTTGCAGCCTCCCCAGAGTGGGGTCCCCAGGGTGCTGGCTGCTCGCTTCCTGTCCGTGTGCCGAGCTCCCTGTGTGTGGGCCCAGCATCCAACTTGCAGCGTGGACCAAGTAGGTCCTAGTGCCTGGTGGCTGGAAGAGCCTGGCTAGGGAGTAAAGGGCCATGTCTCAGGAAGGGTGTTTGGGGTGTGGAACCCCAGGTGGGGTCAGGGGGAGTTAGATGAAGAAGCGATTGGGCCCTTTGGATGAGTTTTGAAGGAAGACAAGTCGTTGATAGCTGAACGGGGAAGTTCTGTGTAGAAGCCTGGAAGTATGAAATGGCATGAAATTAAACTACTGGTTACTTTGTGGACAGCTTTCTTGTTGAAAGATGTAGAAACTGAGTCTAGGGAAGCTCTGGCTTCTCTAGATTCAGTTACCACCGAGGTAATTGTTCAGTGACTGCAGTCAAGAGGGCGAGTGGGGGTGTCCTGCTTTCCCCAGGCTTCCCACCCTCTGCTGTGACCCCCAAGGGGACCTATTTGCAGCCAGCTCTTCTGTGACCTGTGGTTAGCTTCTTGCTGTCCAGGTACCCTTTAACTTACGGAAGCGTCTGTCAGAGCCCATTTAGAGGCCTTTCTTTTCCAGGTCTGTGGAGACAGTAGAGAGGAGGTTATTTTGCAGTATTTGTTTCTTCTAAATCTCCTTTCAAACCACTTTTGAAAGTATTTTTGTTGTTGTTTTACGATTGTTTTGAGGGAAAAAACATGAAAGAAAAAGGAAATTTTTATTTCAGCATGAATCATTGATATCATCCTTACTTCTTCACCATTACTGCACTGGTGTATTTTGAAAGTGCAGTTTATTTAGCCTTATTATTGTGTGGTAGTTCTTCGTTTAGTTAAAATTAAAATTTGAATTCAGCAGAAATGAACTGGATGTCAGAGGATGACACACAAAAAGTCCGTCCTTCCATCCTTCTCTCGTCCTTCTCTCCGATCCCTTCCTTCTTGAACCCTCCTCCTTTCTCTCTTCTTTGTTCCTTCCCTCCTTTCCTTCTTCCCCACTCCTGCCCTTGTAAGTTTGCCTTGAGCCCTTAGATAACTTAGGTCTATTTCCTTGACATTTTTGGGAATTGCTGAGGTTTACCGGAGACCACTTGAAGCCGTGCCACTAAGGCAGTAGGCAGGACTGCAAATAATAATAAAAGTCACATTAACATTATTTTTAGACCTTTTGACTTTAGCTTCTTCTGACTTTTCAGTTAGAACAATAGGTTATAGTTAGACCAATGATTCTTATATTTAATAACTACCAAATTCATTTCCGCAAAAAGAGGAGAATCAGAGAGATGGGTTTCTAGTATCTCAGAATCATCATCTCAAAGATTTGCTGTAAAAAGTTCACCTGCTAACACGTAATAATTTGGCTGGCAAAATGCTTAATATGAATGAGTAATTTAGACCTGTTTATAAACAAACCTGCTATAAAGCCCATATTTTGAAGTGGCTTGCTAACTTTAATAGACCAACATAAGCAGTCATTATTATAAATTTGCCCCTGCTGTGAATTAACCTATAGTAGAACATACAATAATTTAAAATATGAAATAATAAATATTTTGCCGTGTGTGCTTGAAAGTATATATTAGAACAAGAATTTACCACTCCAAGTGTATATATAGAACTTTCCTAGGTACACTCAGTTGGTTTTTTTCTTTGTAAATTTAAGATCTGTTCTTTAGAAATTAGTAAGAACAATGTTTTTGTAACAGATGTTTTCTCTTGGCTAGATCTGCATGCAGAGAGCAACAGTTTGTTCTTAAGAAACAGCCTGTGGAAATCTTTTTAGGATTCTGATTGAACAGTAGTACTATGAAGAAAAAAACTATCAATGAAATAAAAAGTATAAAGAGAAATACAATAGATTAAAGTAGTGGGACAGGTATCATGGCTCACATCTGTAATCCCATCAACTTTGAGAGGCTAAAGTAGAAGGATCACTTGAGTCCAGAGTTTTTTTTTTTTTTTTTGAAACGGAGTTTTGCTCTTGTTACCCAGGCTGGAGTGCAATGGCGCGATCTCGGCTCACCGCAACCTCCGCCTCCTGGGCTCAGGCAATTCTCCTGCCTCAGCCTCCTGAGTAGCTGGGATTACAGGCACGCGCCACCACGCCCAGCTAGTTTTTTGTATTTTTAGTAGAGATGGGGTTTCACCATGTTGACCAGGATGGTCTCGATCTCTCGACCTCGTGATCCACCCACCTCGGCCTCCCAAAATGCTGGGATTACAGGCTTGAGCCACCGTGCCCGGCCGAGTCCAGAGTTTAAGACCAATCTAGGCAACATAGGGAGACCCACATCTGTACAAAAAATTTTACAAATCAGCCAGGCATGGTGGCGTGCACCTGTAGTTCCAGCTACTTGGGAGGCTGAGGTTGGAGGATCACTTGAGTTTGGGAGTTCGAGGCTACAAGTGACCTAGATCCTGCCACTGCACTGCAGGCCGGGAGACAGAGTGAGACACTGTCTCCAAAAAGAAAAAGCAGATTAATGATTAAAATGTGTTATTTATACTTTGTATAGTAATCAAGAAGGATAGAATTATAAATAGTGTGGCATGGACCAGCTTCCATTCCTATAAGGACCAACAGGCGGGTTTCTGAGGACCAGAAAGATTTCCAGCTCACCCAAGCATGCTGATTTGGTGTCTGGACTGGTGGCTTCCTCTGAAGTCACACCCCAGTGCAGCTCCCCAGGGCTCCTCCAGAACTTTCCAGGAACTCTAGCCAACTTTTGTGAACTTTGTTTTCACCCAACTCTCCCCTCCAGACTCACATACTTGCTCAAACGTGCAGATGCGGCTTTGATTGAACCTCAGATGTCTCAAGCATGTAGGATGTTTTATAAAACTGGTCTGAAATTTAAATGTTAGTCTGTGCCAATAAAAATAGCAGGAGTGCCTGAGGAAGGACTGCGGTGGGTGGGTAAGAATTGTTGGCATTATTGAAGAAAAAGGAAAGAGCTGTGTTCCCCCTACTCCCAAATGGAGCACAAAGCAAATTATCCTATCCCGACAGGCATATATCAAGTCTACTGACTGATTATAGCTAGGAAATTAGGGAAGAAGCTTCATTGCTTAATTTTGTAATTTACACATTGTATTGAATTTGCTTTGCATCAACTTTTGAGAAAGCGATTCTCATGACTTATATTTGTATAGCACTTATACTAATTCATTTATTTTCTAGCAATGAGGAGCCCAAATAGGGTATCCTGTACTTTCTTCATGTTTGCTTGAAGAAAACACTGTACAATTAGTTAAGACTCGTGGCCTGATCTGATTTGTAATTGCTTGTTTCTGACCAAGAAGAGTTCAGTTGCTGTTGAACAACATGGACAATGTACATGAGGGGAATTCAGAGCAGGTGCGGGGTTCTTCCTGCTTCTAGAGGCTTGTGTGCTCTTTACAAGCAACCTTGTAAACACTGACGATGGGAGTCTGTTTTGCATTTAGAGTGCAGAAGGATTTCTTTGGATGGAATGAAGGAGAAGGAAAGTACAGTTTTTTCCCCTTTCTCCTCCTTTTTTCTTTTCATTCTTTTTCCCTTCTTCTCTCTTAAAAATTATTTATTTCTCAATTATCAAGTTAATATATATGTAAACTATATATAATAACATATAAATGATATACTATGTTAATATATAAATATGTAAAAATTTTAAATAATATATGCAGTATATATATATTAACCTGATAATTAACTCTAGCTGCTAGCAGAGGTGAGCAGGCTATTATCACATGCCTGATTACTGTGTTCTCACCAGTTAGATACTATGCTGATGCACAAGTTAGCTGTACTTGTTTCTAACTCATTTATTTTAAGTACACCTTTGCTATGAACATGTAATTTAATTAAATATTGTCTGAGTGTTCTCAGATATGAGTGGGAAAAGAAAATTATTTCTGTGAAAGCTAAATTGAATGATTTGGGATGACTTGTTAAAGGTGATATGTTTAAAATAAGCTGTCACATGAAGCATGAGAGAGAACTGTAAAGTCAGGGAAAATTTGGTAAACTTCCGTGAGCATCTGACCTTAGTTTCTTTCAGAGTGCGTCTGTATTCTAACTCCACTTTAATAAGGATGAAAGCCAGAACTGACGTATTAGGGTTTAATCAAGTAAGACAATGAAGAGCTTCCATCCAGGGATTCATACTTCATGCACAAAAAGACCATGGTACTGGCCTAGGGCAGGACACTGACAGCGAGGGACAGGGCTGTTCAAGTGGCACTCAGCAGTGTGCCTATACTGAGCGGGAGAAGAAAGAATACCGTATTTAATGTGTGCCTTTCTGACGACTCTCTGCTTTAACTGACTTAGTTAAAAATTACCTTACCAAACTACGAGTGATGCAATTGAGAAGGAGAGCTCCATGCAGTCAGGCAAGGCGCAGACTGGGCTGTCGCTGCTTGGGTTTTAATCGTCATATGCTCCTGCTGGAAATCGATCAGATTCTTTATTTTTTAAATTACACACAGGTGGAAACCTAGAGAAGGGCTGGGTGGACTGGCCATCTTGAATGCCGAAATTGGTGGCATCAGTTGCTCTCTGCTATCCTGACAGATCCGTAAGCCATCGTGTTCATGGTTAGAGACAAAGCCCTTCAGGGCCCATGGAAGGGATGCCATGGGTCACCTAGGGAAGGCCGATGTAGAATGCCTTACTTCATAGGCAGAGAACTGATGCTGTCTGTCCAAGACTCACAGATGTTGGACCTCACTGAAAAACTCAGACTCCAGTATTGAAAACTTAGGGAGTGTTTCCTTACTTCCTGTTTTCTGACAGGACACAGGGTCATCTCAGTTTGGACATACAGATTAGTCTGACCAACATACAGTGTTTTGTAAAGGTTAAGGGAAAAAAAATACATTATTTAAAATCTATCAGATGTTATTAGCATCTACCGTAGCTCACCAGAAAGTTTGAAAGAACATAGCAGAATGGGTGCAGACCTATTATAATAAAATCAGAAAACAATTTCATTGTCACTTCAGTTCACCTAATTATTTTTTAATGGATGAATGAAACCGAGTGTTATATTTCACTTTGATGATACAGGACCTCATTGATTTGTCTGTGACATTGGTCAGTGTATGTGTGTAGACAAGCGTGTGTTCTATTTATTTCTGACAAAGGTGAAAGAAACACCTTAGGTAATGAAACACATCCTACCTTAAATCATTTGAACTCACTCATTGATTTCAAATCAGTAGTTACGATTTTATTTTTTCCTTTAACAGTTTTAAAAAATTGTGTTAAGTGTCTTTAGAAAGTAAAATGATGAGAAATTTATTTTGCATGTGAAGTAATCTCTTCTGTATTTGGTTTTTACCATGTATAATTTAAAAAGGAAGCTAGAATGTCTAATTCAATGGAGAATGGAGAAATGAAGAAATAAATTTAGACCAAAAAAAGCAGCTGCGATTTTCTGTACTTCTGTAGTGATAACGATGATTTGGAGCTTATCTTCTTCACAACTGTTTTAGGTGAAAGAAAAAACTGTAACAAACCTAACTGAAAGCACGCATTGTTTTTTATATGATGCTAAGTAGGAGATTGTTGAACTGTGTTGTTTGCTTTTACCACATTTCCTTCATGAATGTTCTTTAGTGACTTTGTTATTCGTGTCTGCCAGTGCACACTGGCAGTGCTTATTGGTGTATAATGACAAATCTTGATTGTGATCTGGAAACCTATCACAATTTATTATGATTTTTTGTCTTATTGGTGAATACGCTAGTGATAAAAACTTGATTTTTTTCCTTTGACTTTCTTTATTCACACCGACATTCTTTTATATATGGCCTTGAGAACTTCTGGAAACTTTGGTTTTGCATTCACAAAATGTCTTTAGACTAAACGATTCCTAAGGTCCCTTTAGCTCCAAGATCTCATGATTCCATGAAGTGTGAGATCTTTTGGTGCCAAGATCCAGTGATTCCATAAAGTGTGAGGTCTTACTTGTATGTACAGATCTATTTGCAGTTTCTCCAATGGCATGGGTTAAGTTCTGCTACTTCAAAGTGCCTTGAAATCGAGAAACCATATGACTAGTTTTTGTTCTAAATAGACAATTGAATTTTGACAGTCGAAGCTGGTTTTGACAATAGAAGCTAGTTCACTTGTTTGTGTTGATTTGATTATTTAAAACATTTTCTTTAGTGATAGAACTGGTGTTCTGGAATCAAGTTTGAATTCCATCTCCTCCACTTAAGTTGTTTGATCTTAGCCATGTTACTTACCTTGTCTGTGCCTCAGTTTTCTTGTCTGTAAATTAGGAGTAATCATGGTATCTACTTCTTAGCGTTCTTGTGAGTTTTCAGTGAGATAATCCATGCAGAGCTTGGCTCACAGCAAGAGCTTAACAAAGGTTGACTCCTCAGATTGTGACGGGAACTTACCTTTTCATGGTAGTAGCAAGCCTGCACAGAATCTTTCCTTCCTTAAGTGTAAGAGCTCTTTGAGTCTGTCCATAGCACTGGTTTTATGATGTGGACATGCTGCAGATTCTGTTTTCTCTTAGGTAGTTTATGAATGGGTTTGGCTCTGTTAGAGTTGCAACTCTGTTAGAGTTGGCTCTTTCAGAACCAGCTGTAGAATTCACACTTGTCCAACCATTGTTGTTAGTTTTGCCTGTCCATTTCTTTATACACTTACCTGAAAAAAGATGTGATATTTCAAAGAACGAGGTGGGTTTTCTCTTCTTGTTTGTATTTGCTTTACCTTCTTCGGATTGTTGGAGTTGGTGTTGCATATCCAACTTGCATTCTGAAAGAGCTGGGTGGTTGTTGAGTTGATTGTGTCTTAGAGATAACTTGTGGTCTGTTTTCATAATACTGGCATCAAGGCGTATTGTATTTCAGTGCATACCATAAACATCTGTACAGTGGGTTAGAGTCATACCTCTTGGTTTTTAAGTACTCTGTGTATCGTATTATTGCCAGTGTCATTCCATTTGGCATATGCCAGGATGACAGCAGCATTATAAAAGCATTTTTATCGTTTAACATGATTAAGTGATTCTGGGGAAACTGCCTCCAAGGGTCCTGAACCTGGTCAGTATAGTTGATTTTCCTATTTTCCGTGACTGGCCTGTTTGCCTTGCTGCATCAAATCCTTGTAATAGCCAGACTAAGGTCTCATGGTTAGGCAGGGAGCTAGCATTGGAATCCAACAGCCTGGCTCTTAACTGCTGTGCTACCTCTTAGAAATCTCCTACAGGGTGAGGAGGCATGCTGGTAACAGCCCAGCCTAAGATGGTAGGGCCAAGTGGCCTGGTATGTGGGCAGAGGCCCAGATCATGCATTCCTCCTCCAGCATGGTGCCTCAGGCATCACGGAGTTCTCTGATTACTGGTTTTTTTACATACTTCATTCCTTCCATTGTTTACTGAAGGATGTTTGTTACTAAGCATACCTGGAGCCAGGAATTAACAAAGCAAAACAGAACCCACGGTGTCCTGAGAGCCAGTGTACAGCATGTGGTCATTATACCCGGGCCATTCAGATCCACTGTCTCTGGTGTCCTAACTCTGTCCTGTTACACAATTACCAGGAAAGCTCACAGAAAGGAAATGCTGTTCCTGTACCTGCAGCTTTTTTCTGGGTCCCTTTCTTGTCCTTATTCCCAGCACTAGTCCTCAGGAGAGTAAGAGCTGTTGCATTGAAATGACCATAAAGGTTTTCTTCTCCTTTGTACTGTCCCTCCCAGCCCAGGTATGAAGTATGCAAAGGTTGGGAATTAGGATTCTGGGGCTTTCCCTTGCCAGGCACCACAACTGTAGCCTTCTCAGTCATAGGCGCACTCAGTTATTAAAATCAGATTTCTGATTTATAGGAAGACTGTCTTGCTCAATGATGACAAGGGCATACCTGACTAAATTAATAAGAAAATGGTTAGGGTAAGTCCTGGGCAGCTATGTGAATGTGAGTACCATTCTAGAAGTGTGCGTGGCACTCGATGCAGCCCTGTGTGGCTGTCTTGACACTCAGTCCCCGGTGTCAGGGTTTCTGATGTGTGATTGTCACAGCATGCGTGGGGCTGTGTCCGTGGGCATTCCCAGTGTGTACATGGCTTGCATAAGGATTGCATAAGGTTGTAGGAAAGTGTCTTTGTGTTTTATACTGTATTGCCAGTGCTAATCAGTCCAAAGTTTGAGAAAATAAGAATAGCATATATGGTTGAAATCAAGCATTTAAAAATATTCAGTAACTTTTTGAAAGAAGACTCTGCTTTGCTGATTAAATAAATAATAAAAGTGTTATTAATTATTTTTAATATAACTGTAGTTCGTGTGTGTGTTGGGGGGAAGTCTTGTTTACCTTCCCAAAACGGGTTGGATTTTAAAATGCAACTTTTGCAAAGTAAGTAGGAGTCAGCACAGGCATATTTTCATCTCTGCACTTTGTCATCTGTGTCAGTAAGCAGCTAAGTGGCGCAGATTCATTTGGACCCCCCTTGGCAGGTTGTTAGGATGAGTTAGTGAAGTCGTCGGTTTAAAGTTCTTAGGGTGGTATCTGGACAGAATGAGTGTCTAATGATTGTTAAAGTAATTTTCTTAATTTTATTATGAAATCATAACCACATAGAAGGCTGATATTAAGACCACAGAAGAAATAGTTGCAATATTTGTGTCATTTAATTTGAAAAAAATTCTTAACTTTTCCAACAATCAGCATCCAAGAACCTGAGCTGAGTCTCTTAAGAGTCAATGCTACCTTAAAATTGATATTGAAATACAAAATCAAACAAATAAACAAAAAAACCCAACAGCATAGTAAGAGTAGTTTGTAAGTGAAAAAAAAAAAAATCTCAGGCAAATCTTAAAGGGCAGGTGAGCCCTGGGCGAGGATGTGTTCAGGGTCTGGAGCGGGGACCTCTCCCCACAGCACTGTGGCTCCTGCGGCTCCTGTGCTCCTCACAAGAAGCCAAGTGCGGGCAGATGAGGGTCACACGGCCTGTGGAGCCAGGGCTACATCTGCCTGCTGTGGGGGCTCCACGGCCACTGCCCTTCTGCATTAGATGGGGCACCGATTCCTGGTGAAACGTGGCAGATGGCAATTTCCGAACTTTCCTATAGCAGGAAACTCCTATAAAGAGGACCGGGAAGTGGGATCCTTCTGCCGTTGGCAGTGCCGGCAGCAACCCTTCTCCGGCTTTGGGAATGTGAAGCCTCTTACTGAGCTAGGGAAGCTGTAGCTCTGTGCCTTTTTGTTTAGTTTACAAGATTTAGGACAAGTGCTTCGGTTTCTGAAGTTGTCAGAGGGACTCGGTCAGTATGAAATCTGGTGGCCCAGAGTTGATACAACTAATACAAGGCCATTGTGGCGGTGTGATGTTGAAAAATGTTTGTGAGATGGAAAAGTACTACTAGACTTCAGCAGAGCCAGTGGCAGAAGAAACTAAGTTTAAGGCCAAGTGCTTTGTGTGTGTATGTGGAGAGGGATGAGGATGATTTGCTTTCTTTTTCTATATATATATTTTTTGTTTACTCTGCAAAAGCCTGACCAGGTAATTGTTTTCCTTACCCCAACCCATAGTGGAGTAGGAAAGCTCCATTTAGATCTCTGCCCTATACTTTTGCCTCTGCAAACCTTGCTTTCTGTGTTGAAAATACTCAACCAGATAGTCTTTGTGTCCTATTTCAGTGCTCAAAAAAGATCTGGTTCTTTCTAAAGCATGCCTGTCTTACCAAGCCCTGTGGGAATGGTGCCCTTGTGTTTGGATGCCTCTGTCACTGCCTGAAGCTGTTTCTGGCTGCAGTTTAGGGGACCTTCCAGGTTTGTGGATTGCCAGTTTTAGTACAGTGTCTTCACCACCAATCCCATATCAATAGGATAGTACTGCCAGTGGCAAGTGGACCAGGTCTTCTGCTGTAATGAAGGATCACCTGTGTTAGAATCACTGGGAATACCTAGGAAAACAGAATCCTCAGCACTACCTGAGGCATCAGCATTTTTGGGCTAGGGTTCAGGATTCACCGTTATTCCAGAATCTGTACGTGAGGACTTAACTAACATTGAAGAACCATTTCTGGAGGAGATAAAATAGATCAGCATTTTTCAAGCAGGAGGTGGTGTCCAGCAGTTTTTTTTTTTTTAACTAAAAGATGCACTAAAATAGTACAGAAATATGAGAGTTCATTGCACATTATCAAGAGTGATTTTGTGAGTCTCTAAAGTCAGTGTGTATAATGTAAGTGTTCATGTGCAGACATACCCCCCCTTTTTTTAAAAACAAATTTAAGGTTTGTGGCAATCCTGCATTGAGCAAGTCTATCCATGCCGTTTTTCCAACAGAATGTCCTTGCTTTGTATCTCTGTATCAAATTTTGGTAATTCTCAAAGTATTTCAAATATTTTCATTGTTATATCTGTTACTGTGATCTCTGGTCAGTGATCTTTGATTTTATTAGTGTGATTGTTTTAGAGCACTGTGGTCCACACCCGTATGTGGTGGCAAACTTAATCAGTGAATGTGTGTGTTCTGACTGCTCTGTTGACCAGCTGTTAGCCCGCCTCTTGCCCTCTTCTCAGGCCTCCCCATTTTTGAGACCCAACAATACTGAAATTAGGCCAATTAATAAATCCAACCATGGCCTGTAAATGTTTAAGTGAAAGGAATATTTGCACATCTCTCATGTTAAATCAAAAGCTAGAAATGATTAAACCTAGTGAAGAAGGCATGCTGAAAGCTGGGACAGGCCAAAAGCTAGGCTTCTTTTGCCAAATAGCCAAGTTGCGAATGTGAAGGAAAGGTGCTGCTCCGGTGAACACACGAATGATAAGAAATCAAAACATCCTATTGCTGACATGGAGAAAGTTTTAGTGGTCTGGATAGAAGATCTAGTCAGCCACAACATTCCCTTTAGGCGAAGCCTAATCCAGAGCAAGGCCTCAGCAAATTCTAATAGAAGCTGCAGAAGAAAAGTTGGAAGCTAGCAGAGGTTGGTTCTTGAGATTGAAGGAAGGAAGCCGTCTTCATAACAAAGTGCAGGATGAAGCAGCAATGACTGACGTGGAAGCTGCAGCAAGTTCTCCAGAAGATCTTGCTAAGATTGTTGATAAAGATGGCTACATTAAACAACAGATTTTTAGTGTAGACAAAACAGCCTTCTATTGGAAGTCTTCACAGTTGGAGAGGAGAAATCAATGTCTGGTTTTTAAAGCTTAAAAGGACAGGCGACTTTCTTGTTACGGACTTTAAGTTGAAGCCAGTGCTCCTTAAGAATTAACTGAGGCCGGGCACGGTGGCTCACGCCTGTAATCCCAGCACTTTGGGAGGCCGAGGTGGGTGGATCATGAGGTCAAGAGATTGAGACCATCCTGGTCAACATGGTGAAACTCCATCTCTACTAAAAATGCAAAAAATTAGCTGGGCATGGTGGCACGTGCCTGTAATCCCAGCTACTCAGGAGGCTGAGGCCAGGAGAATTGCCTGAACCCAGGAGGCGGAGGTTGCGGTGAGCCGAGATTGCACTATTGCACTCCAGCCTGGGTAACAAGAGCGAAACTCCGTCTCAAAAAAAAAAAAAAAAAAAAAAAAAAAAAAAAAAAGAATTAACTGAGTCTACTCTGAGCCCTTAAGAGTTTACTGAGTCTACTCTGCCTGTGCTCTGTACATGGAACAACAAAGCCTGGATGATAGCCCATCTGTTTACAGCATGATTTGCTGAATATTTTAAACCCACTCTTGAGACCTGTTGCTCAGGAAAAAAGACTTTTTTTCCAAAATACTGCTGCTCATTGACAATACGTTTAGTCACTTAAGAGCTCTTGTGGAGATGTCTAAGATTAAGGTTGGTTTCATGACTGCTAACATCATCAGTTTTACAGCTCGTGGATCAAAAGGTAATTTTGACTTCCAAGTCTTGTCATTTACAAAATACATTTTGTAAGGCTGTAGTTGCCATAGATAGTGATTGCTCTGATAGATCTGGCCACAGTACACTGGAGACCTTCTGGAAAGGTCACTATTCTAGATGTCATAAGGAACATTTGTGACTCATGGGAGGAGGTCAAAATAGCATCAACAGGAGTTTTGAAGAAGTCGATTCTAGCCTCATGGATGACTTTGAAGGGTTCAGCACTTCATTGGAGGAAATAACTACAGATGTGGTGGAAATAGCAAAAGAACTAGAGCTAGAAGTGGAGCCTGAAGATGGGACGGAATTACTGCCATCTTGTGATCAAACTCCTCAGGGATGAAGAGTTGCTTTTTATGAATGAGCAAAGAAAGTGTTTTCTTGAGATGGATTTACACCTGGTGAGGATGCTGTGAACTTTGTTGAAATGACAGCAAAGGATTTCCAGTATGCCACAAATTTAGTTGATAGAGCTGCGGCAGGGTTTGAGAGGCTTGAGTCCAATTTCTAAAGAAATTCTGCCGTGGATAACATGCTATCAAACAGCATCACATGCTACAGAGAAGTCTTTCATCACAGGAAGAGCCGATAGATGCAGCTGCATCGCTGTTATTTTAAGAAATTGCCGCAGCCACCCCAGCCTTGAGCAGTCACCACCCTGAGCAGTCAGCAGCTGCCCACATCATGGCAAGACCCTCTACCAGCAAAAAGATGATGACACTCCAATCTGAAGGCTCAGATGATGTTAGCACTTTTTTTTTTTTAAGCAATAAGATATTTTTAAATTAAGGTATATTCATTTTAAAAGCCATAAGTGCTACCACACATTTAATAAACTACAGTAGAGTTTAAACATACTGTGTAACATATAGTATAAATGTAATTTTTATATGCACTAGGAAAAAAGTTGTGTGACTCACTTTATTGCAGTGGTCTGGAACCAAACCCACAAGCAATATCTCTGATGTATCTCAGTATTGAGAAAAGTTGTTTCTTAATGTGGTTAAGGTAAAAAAAGTTTGGAACCCAGTAGGATAGATGGTGTCTGAATTCCTTTTAATTGCAACCTTATTTCGTATTGTTTTGAATCCATAGCTTAGGCCCTAGCCAGTAAATCACCTGCTCTGAGACAAACACCAAGAATAAAAGTCGCTGGGAAGCTTTAAACCTGCCCTTAGCAGTGTCTTGGAATCTCCTGGGAAACGGAATAAAGTGCAGCCCCTTCCAGACCTCCTTTCTCAGTATCTTTGGGGCGGGGCTTTGGAACCTGTATTTTTAGTAACTGTTCCATAGGATTCTGCAGGTGTTTGTGGGACCACCTTTTAAGAAATACACGTGAAGCTTTAAACCTTTAACAATTCTCTAAGGGGCTCCTCCTCTCTCTCCCACTTTCCCCCATCTTACCAAAAAGAATCCTGAAGCCCTAGCTGATTAGGTTGGGTGACTTCCATAACATTGCAGATGTTAAGGGGAGGGCATGGCAGGGTAGCACGATGCTGCCGTTCCTCTTGCCCTTCCTACTTGGAGAGAATCAGATGGCATGCAATGTGGATCCTGTAAGTTCCTGATTGAAGGTGTCTCCCAGATGGAAAATAAATAGGATTGTTGAAATGACAGTGTTGGAATCCTGGGCCTGAAGCCTTTTGTATCTGGAACAGCCTTTGAGACCTCTGCCTTCCATGAGTGCAGCTGGCGAAGAGGCCAGTAGGAGGACAGGTAGCCACGGCTGCTGCATGTGAGTGGCAGTCCCAGCTCTGTCCCAGCTTTGGAATTTTGGGCAGTGTCGGAGGGTTATGTGATAGCGTCTGTCCCCGAGAGTTCTTCCAGATTTTAAATTCTGTGATTCTGTCTTTTGGAAAAATAGTATTTCCTGTCTCTTACCTTGACAGAAATACTGAATGGCTCAAAAAATGTATGCAAATCTTTTGAGCTCTTCCAGAAAAATGATGTAAATAGAATCATTTGTTGGCACCCTCCAGTTCAGTTCAGATTTTGTGTGGGCCACAGCAAGTCTCAGCGTGCACTTTTGAGAGCTCCTCTGGGAGCAGGCCCTCCTTCCCCCTAGGAGGCTGGTGTAAAGTGCATCACAGCCATTTCCTGTGTCCTGTTCATCAAGAGAAGCCTCTGGAACTGGGAGGTGGAGCAGCTAGCCTAGGTGACCCTGCTTGGCCTCAGGCTAATCTTACTATGTAAAGAAAGGGTGACTGATTTACCTTCAGAACCCCTCCTGATAGTGCGTAGACTGGAAGCCATATCTAGTAAGATTTGCAAGAACAAGAGGAAATTGCCACGTTTCTAGGAAGCTGGACTGCTGTGTGCAGCTGTACGTCCTGCGGCCCTAAACAGGCACTTTGTTTTTGATTTGAAGGTTGTCATCTCCCTTTGGCACATGTGCTTCCTGTCTTCGTAAATGTGTAATATTTTATGCTCAAATTCCTATCTAATTTTAGTCTTAATCTAAGTCAGATTATAGAGGTACTTGTTGTCTTACCATTACATTTTATAGGTATTCAGTGCTTGATATCCCCAAAGTCTTGACTTGGATTCACAAGTGATTACGTTTGTTACGCTTGTCTTGATATCCAGGAGGTACATAGCTAGAGACAGAACCCACATTTGGCCTGAAAATAGTATTAATAAAAGTAAATGTTTTTCAAGCAGAGATTGCAACCATATTTATTTGATGTATGCCGCTAAATCAAATCTTTATTTTGAGAATTTTGTGTGTAATTTTTTCTAATGTTAAGGTGTTTATCCATTTTTCATATTATTATTATTTTGTTTGTTTTCAGAAAGTATGTGAAACCACAACCCTACCTCATCTGCAGGTTAACCTTATACATCCTGTTCATTTTAAATAGGAATTCTGCATTTGTCTTTTAAAAACTTAGACACTTACTTGGTATGTATTTTAAAGCATGGAGACTAGCTTAGAAAGACTGGATGGTTGTTTGCTTTTGTGATGAGTTACAAGGGATAGTCCTAAATTGCTTGCAGGCATCCGAAACAAATATTAGTAAATACAGCTTTATAGAGAAAGCAAAGTGGAAGGACTCAGTGGCTAAAATATAGTTCGGCTGCTAGAAATGATTGTCTTTAGTTGTTTTTGGAGGACTTAACCCTAATGGATCTAGGCACGGACGTTGAATTATAGACATGGAAGAATAATGAAGAACTGAGAAACAGGACATAACACCAACTTTTAAATGAAAGAGAAAAAAAGGATATCAGGATGCATAGGTTAAGATAGGTGACATTATGTTAAATACGCAATAGGTGTTTTTAGTATCACATGTAAAAATTAAAGGTTGTTTGGTCTTTGAAAGCTTCACTTCCTGAGCCTTTGTTCCTTGTTCCTGAGAATGAAAGGGGTTGTGCTACCTAACTCCTGAGCAGCTTCCATTATTTTAGAAAGCCTGATGGAGATGATGTGCTCCTTGTGACAGGACCCTACAGCCTTAAAACACAGCCTTCCCTGAAGTTTATCTGAATCATAGAGAATCAGTGTGGAGTTACTGACTTTAGTAATGCCCAGATCAGAAATGTTAATTGGCTTATTTTGTGGATTGGGGTGAGGTGAGTGGTATAGACAGGAGGGAGGAGGTTTGGTATACTTCTGAGAAAAAAAAATAAAAAGCAAATGGAATTAAATCTGTAGAACCCAAAACTAATCTAGGTGCTTTTTGCCTAACAAATTACTGGAAATATAGCAACTTAAAACAGCACTCATTTCTTACCTCAGTTTCTGTAGGTCAGGTGTCTGGATAGTTGGATTCACTGTTCAGGGTTTTGTGAGCAAGGCCATTGGGACTTCATTCACATCTGAAGCTTGGGCTCCTGTTCAGGTCCCTTCCAGGTGCTTGCAGAATCCACTTCACTGTGGTTGTATGACTGAGGTCACAGGGTTCTTGCGGGCTCTTGGCAGTGGTCACTCTTTCCTAGAGGCCACTCTCAGGTCCTTGTCACATGGTCTGCTGCACCCCATGACAGTTTGCTTTTCTGAGATGACACTGTACTTGCTTTTAAAGGCCTCCCCTGATGAGTCAGGCCTACCAGGGAAATCTCCCTTTTGATGAACACAGAGTCAGCTAACTAGTAACCTAATCACAAGTGTGCTATCCCATCATATTCACAGCTCCCACCTCACCTCAAAAGGATGGCACAAAGGGCATAACACCAGAGGCGGGCAGATGTCTTGGGCCATGTAAGAATTCTGCCTGCCACTGTGTTAGATACTTGCAGGTTGAAGTAATGAATGAAACCAAGAAAGGGAGGAAAGAAAGGGAAATAAATTAAAAGCCAGCTTTGAGTTCCTCCATAGCAGGGCCGATGCATCCTCTTTCTTTCTGTCCTGCTTCCAGTGCATTTGACTGAGTCGGGGTGGGAGGCTGGAGGGACTGTGACTTCAGGGAGACATCTGGTTAATGCCGGGACTCACACAGGAGAGGCAAGGAGGTGGGCTGGGTAGACTAAGTTCAGATGAGATGGGCCCCCCCGGTGGGTGGGTCTTTATGGGACCTACACAGGAGATGCCAGTCCTTCCACTCAGGTTATTTGATGATGATGATGATGATGATGATGATGTTGTTGATGTTGTTGATGTTCACGACTGCCTGTCTGATTGGTGTCACCAGGTGAGGAGAAGGGAACTTCTAGTCCTATCTTCTGTAGAAGAACCCCACAGCCTTGGCAGCCCTGCTAGTGTAGCTGTGTTTCTGGAAGACCCCGTGGAGGTTGAAAACCAGGGTGTTGCCAGTTGCGTGCAGCTTTCTGGCCGTGGACAAGACTTACCCCGAGAGTGGGGTGGAGCGTGGACGACAAACAGAGTAATTTTACTTACAGAGAGCCTCAAGTTTTAGTAAACCAGGCATCGGAACATTATTTTCGAGACTAAGGGTAGCTAGATAGAAGGGTTTATAAAAGTAATTTTCTTTTGCACAATATTGTTTTATTCCAAATTATGCATTTATAAGAGGCTGTAAGACATGGAATTTCTAATAATCACAGTGTTATAGTTTAACATTGTCCCTGAAGCTTGGTGAAGCATGACATCATCACTTATCTGACTAACCTGTTTAGTTAGTTTCCTTGGTAATCCAGCACCCCAAAAGGCTCCCCGCTGACGTGGAGGTGCTGGAGAGAGTGTTCCCACATTTTCCGAGGGTTCGGAGGCGTCATGGAGGGCACAGGTAGCTGATGGCCAGGAAGTCGGAAGAAAGGGAGGAAAACGGTTTCTGCAGCTCTTCTCCTCCCTGGGTTTGCATTGCCCTGAACTTAAGGTAGGAGTCCAGGAGGGAGGAACACAATCCGAAGACAAGTGTCCTCAAAAGAGGGAAAAACATCATAGTAAAGCTTTTCATAAACTCACAACCTGGGACGTGAGGAACTGAGGCATATGAGACAGCTTTGGGGAAAACATGCGGAAATAGGAAATACTGTGTCATCTTAACAGCTCAGTTTGTCAGGCAGGTTTGTCTTGTTCTGTGCCCTCAGTCCTTGAAGTATTTCAAGCATTTGGTTATTCTACCCTTGGTGGCCTTCAGGAAGTGCACGGGTGCCAGCCGCTCCCGCTGTGTCACAAATGGTAAGGGACCTCGCTCCGAGGTCACCACTTGGAAGGTTAAAATGAGGATATTTCCTATCAGTCATAGCAGGAGGAGAAAGTGGAAAAACTCTTGATGTTTGTGATAAAGGACAGGGACCTCCTTTATGCCTTGAGAAATTGAATCCTTAGGTAGCTTGTTGGTGACAGTGTAACTCTAGACTTCTGATGGGCTGCCTCATTTGTGGCTGTCGTACTGAAGATTTATTTTGCTAAGTGACATATTCATTCCATTTCTTTATTTAATGCAGTCAGCTGGGAAGTACTTTCTCAGTTATCTGTCGTGTTCTCAGAACCTTATTCCTCTAAGCTCTGTAGGAAATGGCAAATAAAAGATACCATCCTTTGAGGTATTTGCTTAGGAAGGAAGACTTGAGTTTAAGAGATACACATAGAGCCCAGAGTGTTTTTCACTAAGTACAAGTAGGCAAATTATGTTGGATTGGATATGATGCAGTTGTATTGGGAGAGTTTAAGTAATCTGATAAAGACTCTTAACTCTTAGGTTGTTTATTTAGATATAAAATTTAGAGAAACAACTTTCATGTTGTTCTTCAGTCTCAATGGAAAGGTTTTGGCATAAGAATAATGTTACCTTTTCAGTGTAATGAAAAAGTCTCTTACGAGTAAAATTAGAATCTAATTTTGCTAATATCATACTTTTTATTATATATTTGATATTCACAATGAGGACAGCTCATTATTAATGCTTACCCAATATTCCATTAGTAGATGCCTATCAGCATTTGTATCTGAGTTTTTGGGGGGATTCAGAGGGAGGTTGTGGGGGCCTATGTGGAAAGGAGGCCAGGGGGCTGGGCCTGTTCAGGATTTCTCATGGCTGATTTCCTAGTGGAGGAAACTGCACCCCCAATTCCACCTCTAATAAGGGAAAAAGGAAAAAGAGGTTTGTGTTTATTACTGCCTGGTTAGGCTTGTGGGAAATGATGATTTTTGTATTTTAATGCAGTTTTCCACACCTAGAGCTCTAATTCTCATGTGTTTTATGGGGCACAAGAATGGACAGAAATCTATTCTTGTTACCTGTGACAAAGAGAAAACCATCCAGAGTTTGAGGCTGTTCCCTGCTAGGTGTTCCCAACATTTCAGGCTGCATGGGTGAGCCTAAGCTATTTTAGAAATGGGCAAAATGACCTTCTACAGCTGCAAATATGTAAGCCTGTGGTTGACAAAAGTATGTCATGCATTTCAGAGTGCGTATTAGGAATCAGAGGACAAATGGCTTGGGAATGTCACAGAAAAAGTGCACAGCGTAACTGCAGCACCACATGACTGAATTTCCTGGGCACAGAAGCTGTTGAGGACTGAAAAAAGTCACTCAGTAGCCCATCTTGTGTTTTGCATGCAATTCTTTGAACTCTTAGAGTGGCAGATTCCGTCATCGAGGCCACATGTGGGTTTAAGCAGATCATTTGTATAGGTACAATTTATATAATTGTGACTAAGTTTTTTGGAATAAAATTGGCATCTACTTTATCACCACTTGTACTTATTGGACTACTTTGACTTTATAGAACTTTACTTGGTAGGAAAAAAGGTTTTCTCTTATTAAAGTTGTTTGAATAGGCCGAGGCAGGAGAATCACTTGAACCCGAGAGGCAGAGATTGCACCACTGCACTCCAGCCTGGTGACAGAGTGAGACTCCAACTCAAAAAAAAAAAAAGAGTATAACAAATTATAATCGGTAGGGTCAAGCCATCCTAATCGCAGGCTGTGATAACCAAAATTAGGCAGAGAATTTTAGGTATGTGTTCATAAAATAAGATACTAAAATTTAGGAGTATTTATCGAAGCTCAGACTATCCTGCCTGTCTCAAACATCCCTCATAGTGTTTACTTAAAATATTGATTATTATGGCTAGATTTATTTAAAATTAAAAATAGGTTTAAGATGAAAATAAAACATAAATTTGATATGTTTGTTCTAGAACAGGAGTTGGCAAACTTTTTATAAATAGCCGGATAAATATTTCAGTCTCTGTCTCAGCTACTGAGCTCTGCACTTGTAGTAGGAAAGCAGCCACCTAGTAATACGGACACAGTACACATAAGATGGCATGGCTGCCTTCCAGTGAGACTTCACTCACAGATGCTGACAGAGCGGAGCTGGCCCACAGGCCCTCCTTTGCCTTCTGCAGCACTGTCTTAAGGCATGGAGGAGAGGGGATCTTTTCTCTGTACTACTAGTGAATGAAGTGAAACTGTTCAACATGGGCAAATCTGTCCTAGGAGTTTAATTTAGAGTTGGGGTTATGTAATTTGACCATGTTGAAATAGCCCGGGTAATAATGCTTTTTTTTAGTAGATTTCCCTGTACCTTTAGGAAGACAACGTTCAAGGCTGGGTCCAGGTGGTTCTTCTCTTTGATGATGGCAGTGGTGACTCTGTCAGACACAGCTCCCCTCTTAATGATATATCGTGTAATGCTCAATGTACTGTCCTGAAGTGTGATTAACACATGTGGAAAACACTAAAATAGTGCTTTAACTCACAAAGAAGAAATGAAAGGAAATATCGTTTAAAAATGTTTTGTTAAATATAGGAAAGCTTAGATATGACTGCTACAACAGTGGTACTGAAGTGAGGTCTGCTATGAGAGTGTCAGCTCTAAACCAGTCAGCAGCTGCCTTGAGTCAGTCTTGCTGTGAAAAAAGAGTTAAGAGGCACAAGCTGCTTCTTTAAGCACCAGAGGTCCTAATGAAGGACTTGTGACCATGCTGTAGATCACACTTTGAACTCTAGAAGATGCAGTATTTGCCAGTGCTTGCACATAGAATCCCCGTGCACGGGAGGTCCTTAGATGCAGATAGCTGCCATTGTGACCTGTTGGCGATTCAGATGTTATGAGCCACTTTGCCACTGGTGACATGATTTTCTGAAGAGGTGGACAGTTTTTGATATACTTCCAAACCGAAATAGAGATTTCCTCCACTCAGGTGATAGTTCCTCTCCTGAAAAATGTTGTGTCTAAAGCCTGTTTCCAAAAACACATGAAATGGAGTTGGTTCTGTGCTCAGGATTTTTACTTAATGGATTAAGTAAAAATTGGAAAGCCAGGCAAGATGCTGAGAGAGAGAGAGAGAGAGAGAGAGAAAGTATATGTGTGTCTGTGTGTGCACACGCGTGTGGTGGTGAGGGGAGGCTGTCATACACAGTGTCTGTCCCCCATCATTGTGACAACTGCAGATGCCCCCACAGATTTCCACATATAAAATGGAACGAAGGAACTGCGCGTGAGGATGTGGGAGGAGTGCTTACACATGGGGACCATCCTTTCCTGTGCTCTCATCGTGCAAACGGACCACAGCGGGTTGACAAAAGCAGGTTAACTCTTCTCTGCTTCCTCAGAACTTCTGACTTGTTTTCCAGGAATCCTCCTTTTTATTTTATGCATACATTTTTTCATCTCTTCCTTTTTGTGTCTCCCTCCCCTAATACGGGCCCATTTAATGTGGTCATTTCTCTCTTGTATCATTCTTCAGGCTAAATTTTCTCATCTTGCTGTTTCAGCATACTGGTGAGTCTTAATCATTTTGTAAGGTGTGTTGAAAATAAGTTATGCCAATTGTAATTAATGCACTGGAAATTTGTAGTGCACTGTTTCTAATATCATTTACTTGCTTGTTGATTTTTTTTTCAACTGGAAAGTGATTGAGTTGTGGCTGCTTCACATCTTACTTCCGCGATGGGGCTGCTGTTAGTGCCTTTCACATAGGGATGTTGGAGGATTAAATTGGCAAGATAGTGCCTGCTGATTACTTGCCAATGCCTAGTTCTTGTGTTTAGTTCTTTAAATGGTAGACAGTACAAAGAAAGGAAAAAGAATTCTTGTCTTTGTTTGCTATTTTAACAATACAGAGGTTTAGGAAATTACTTTACTTCAGTAACTGTCAGTCCTCTCGTGACCCTGTTGTACTCAGTATTGCTGAAAAAGTTCATTTTAAAATAATGACACCTACTGCATCCATATTCCCATCTTCAGGCCGACTCTCTGATAGTCAGTGGATTTTAGTATTAAAGCTTGTGCTGGAAGTGGAGGTGGTGTTACTACTGTTGTATCTGAAACAAGAGTTAAGGTTATATTTTATGAAGCAATTTTGGCTTTTTCAACAGATGTTGGCTACTCACTTTTATGGATTTTGCATTGGGTAGTAATGAGTCATAATCACTACTTAATTTTCCCAAACCAGAGGGAAGTATGCGTTTTATTCTTGGGCCCTCCAGGCTGTCAGTGAAGAGAGAAAACGTTTCTTTGGAATTAAGTTGCAGGTCTGTCGTGAACACCTTTTTCTGTGCCTACCTTGCTCTCCTGATCAAGTTCATGGCTAGGGGCTGCCACTTCCCGTCTTCTCTGCCTTTGGAGGGATCCAAGCCCCATTCTCACCTTTATGAATTTATTTAATAATGTGGTTAGAACAGATGAAGTATGCAAGAATAAAATGTGTCATGATGGCATAGTTACTTAAAACTTTTATTGGTCAAAGTTATAGACAGTTATGTATTTTATTGTAGACTCATAATAGGTGAACCTTTCTAATCTAAGGGATTTCTTGTATTTCCTTGGAGAGTCTTATATAGGCATAAGCAAGCAACTGTTTTTTTTTCTTGGGGTGCAGGGGGACGTGTATTTCTTTGTTTTTTGTTTTTTTTTTTTTTTTGAGACGGAGTTTCGCTCTTGTTACCCAGGCTGGAGTGCAATGGCGCGATCTCGGCTCACCGCAACCTCCGCCTCCTGGGCTCAGGCAATTCTCCTGCCTCAGCCTCCTAAGTAGCTGGGATTACAGGCACGCGCCACCACGCCCAGCTAGTTTTTTGTATTTTTAGTAGAGACGGGGTTTCACCATGTTGACCAGGATGGTCTCGATCTCTCGACCTCGCGATCCACCCGCCTCTGCCTCCCAAAGTGCTGGGATTACAGGCTTGAGCCACCGCACCCGGTCGGACGTGTATTTCTTATATTTCCTTGGAGAGTCTTATATAGGTATAAGCCAGTGACTGATTTTTTTTTTCTTGGGGTGCAGGGGGATGTGTATTTCTTATATTTCCTTGGAGAGTCTTATCTAGGCATAAGCCAGTGACTGATTTTTTTTTCCTCCCTGATTGTTTTCTCATACTGTCGTTGTCATTTGAGGGCGGGGAGGAACCCAAATACTCGTTGGGAATCTACATGTAGAAGACTATTCAGGCAAAGATTCTGGGCTTGAAGGTGTTAAAGTCTACAGGAGAACATAAGGACTTAATTATAACAGCAACCACAGCTGCCACCAGCCCCTGTGATAAGAGTATATATATGTTATCTCACTTAATCTTTATTACAGCCTTAGAGGGTACATCTTGTACCTTCATTTTGTAGTGCTGGAGACTGAAGAGAAGAGGTCTGTGGTTGCCTACGGTCATGTGGCTGGTGGGGGCAGAGTTTATGTTTTTGCCACTGTTCTCCATAGCCCATTTCTGCCATACAGGGCTTCTCCCGTTTCCTTGAGTGAGGCATGCACCTGCCTGAGCCTCTGTTCCTTCTGCCTTCAGTGAATACACCTTCCATACCACCCCCACCCGATCCCTCCCATTAAGTTCTTATCATCATTTAAGTTTCATCTTCAGTGGTCTTAGGTGTTACTGTTGCACACAGGCATTTTCTGGCCCCTGCACCAGCTTACGGCACCCCCAGTCTGATCTTTATAACGCCCAGCTTTATTCTTGGTTATGTTTATGGTGTTTGTTGCTCTATGTTTGGTGTTCTGGACTCTAAGCTCCATAAGGGTAGGAATTGTCTGGCATGGTTGCTGCACATGACACCTGGTAGATATACATATTTATTAAATGAATAAATGAATGGATGTTCATACTTTGTCCGTGTTTTATGCTGAATACACACAGAGTAGAAACTGAGAGAGCTGTAAGAGAGAGGTGTGTATCCTTTGAGCTATGAATGACAAGCTTAAAAAATTGCTCATTAAGTTAGAAAAAAATTGAGTATATATTTTTAATATATGTATTTAATATGCATATTGTAAAAATTCATGATATCGGCATTTTAAACAGGATAAAAATATTTAAAACATGGACTTTCTAATACATTTTTATGTATGTTAGAAGATCAGCTGGTATCCAGGAGCCACTACACTTGGAGCCTAGGGGTGCTGGGTCAGGCCCTGTGAAAATACATGTAACAAAATAAGCTCCATGGCCATGATGGAACCAGACTGTGCAGTTGATCAAAGCATGGTTGAGGGTGGGAAGTGCTGGGCTCATGCAGGGATGTGTGAGTGATTGTGTGTCAAAATGAAGGGTCACTGGGGGAATGGTAGAGGGTAAGGTTCATCAGAACTCTAGGACTCAGCTGTGGTTGAGGTTGGACACCTAGTTTAGGGGATAAGATTTCATCTTGAAATGATGGGCTGGTGAAGGGTCTTAAAGAATTATGGGTATGGTGGCTCATGCTTTTAATCCTAGCACTTTGGGAAGCTGAGGTGGGTGAATCACTTGAGCCCAGGAGTTCGAGACCAGCCTAGGCAACATGGTGCGACCCCATCTCTTAAAAAAAAAATTAGCCTGGCATGATGGTGTGTGTCTGTAATCCCAACTACTTGGGAGGCTGAGGTGGAAGGATTGCTTGAGCCTGGGAGGCAGAGGCTGCAGTGGCCCAAGATAGTGGCACTGCACTCCAGCCTGGGCGACAGAGTGAGACCCTGTCTCAAAAGGAATCATGTAACTACCCCCTCTTCTCCTTTAGTACATATTTTTCCTTCCTTCTCTTATTATTGCCTTATTAATACATACCCAAGTATGTATTTCTTACTATGTCACAGTATCACACTGAATCGAAGTGGAAATACCTCTTACTTAAGATCTTGCTTAAATTTTTCCCCCCCTTTGGAGATGGGAGATGAGGTCTTACCCTGTCATACAGTGGCTTGATCATAGCTCACTGCAGCCTCAACCTCTGAGCTCAGGTGATCCTCCTGCCTCAGCCTCCTAGAGGTGTGGGACTCCAGGCATGCACCACTATGCTTGGCTAATTTAAAAAATTTTTTTGTAGGTATGAGATCTCCCTGTGTTGCCCAGGCTGTTTTTCATTTTGTTTGGTTTTGTGTTTTTTTATTTTTGAGACGGTCTGACTTTGTCACCAGGGTTAGTAGAGTGGAGTGATAAGATTAGAACTCACTACAGACTTGAAATCATGGGTTCAAGTGATTATTTCACCTCAACCTTCTGAGTAGCTGGGATTGTAGGTGGACACCACCACACCCATCTAATTAAAAAAATTTTTTTGTGGAGGCAGGGTCTCTCTGTTGCCCAGGCTAGTCTCAAACTCCTGGCCTCAAAAGATCCTCTAACTCGGGCCTCTCAAAGTGCTGAGACAGGCATGAGCCACCATTCCTGGCATTGGTTAAGCTTTTTTATCCTTTACCAGAGACAGTAAAAGATTTACTCCTTGACATAATTATTACCAATGAGGCTCCTGTACAAAGAATGTACGACAGGGCGACCATGTGGACTACTTTTGGCCCCTAGGGGAATACTGGTAGTTGTAGAGGTAGAATGAATGGCAGAGGATAAAAAAGTACAATTCAGTGGTGACAGTTGGACAAGCTGGGCAGTGGATGGGGTGCCAGGCAGCGGAGACCTTAGAAGCATGTAGCAAGGCCAGTGAGTTGAGGAGATCCTGCTGCTTTTGCTAATCTGTGGGTAGGGTGGTAGCTGCCCTGGCGTTTTCAACATTCCCTGCTGTTGAGAGATGGCTAATAATGCTAGTCAGAAGTCTGACGCTTGCCAGAGGCAAATAGCCCCATGAGCAGGTGTTGGAATCTCAGTAGATACCTGTCTGAGGGAAGGTTTACACCACAGTGGAGTTGGGGGAAATGTTCTCTGATCTGTACTTACAGAAGCAATATTAAAAATTCATATTTGGTGTAGTAAATGGCATAAAATAGTGAAAACTGTTTCTGTCCTGACATTACATGTACAAGAAAAGGGAAGCCTTGTAATGCTTTAATGATTGCAGATTGTGATGCAAAATTTATTAGCCTATTTCACAGAAGCAAATATGTCAAGTCAATTAAGAGAAATGTCTAAATTTCCAGTCAGATCATTTCACAGAGGTGTGGAGCATTTAAAAAATACTTTATTTGCAAAAAAGAATCTGAAATGACTTATTTTAGAATTTTCATCTAATCTACAAAACTAGATTATTTTCAAGGAATATCTTTAATGCAGAATGTTGATAAGAAAAGATTGTTTTTAGTTAAAATGTATTATTTTTATTTTAAAATGTTATTTTGTTTAAAAAGTATATAACAGATAGGGGTTCTACTTTGCCCTAAATTACAGTCCAGTAGTTTGGAAATTTGATCTAACCATCAGCAGAAGAACATTTGTTCTTTTTGAGGAAACCCTAACTTAAGGAATTAAGAGAAAAAATGGCATCTGTAGAAAACAAACCAAAGCAAAAACTTGTTGCCCATCCTGACATAACTTATTCAAATATAAGGGAAACTTAGGAAGTGTATTTTGCTGTTTTTAAAATATTTCTTTTCAGGTAATTTTTTGATAATTGAGAAGTATATGCTAAGCATTATTATAGTCAATTTCATTCATACAAATTAATATAAAATCTAGAAGTAAAATTGATCGGATCCAAACAAAACTTTAGGATCTGGGTTGAGTACAGGAATTAGCATGAAATCAGAGGACCTGGGTTTTATGATTGCTTCCTGGTTGTATTTTCTCTACTAAGTTTTCTAGTTTCATGTTTGACGCTGGAATCTCTGGTTTCCAAAGTGTAGACAATAAATATGTCTCCCTTACAGGATGAGTTTAGGCATGAAGTGAGTTACATGGTTTGGGAAAATAGTTTGGAAACTGCAAAGGTATATATTAAGTGTTGGTTGTTACAGTTACACCTACTAGTTTTTGATGGTGGAATTTTGGTTGTTGTGCTAGGTCTGAAGGTGATTTAATTGTACACAAATGGAAATACACTAGACAAATGAGATTTAGCATACATTCTAATCCACAAGCATGTATTTGTGAAATAGCTCATGGGAAAGTTGTCAGAAGTTTTTGGATAGGGGATATAGGCTTTTTGTGGTTTCACTGACAAAACTGTACATTTTAATTTTTAATAATTTTTTTTTTTTAATTAGAGATGGGGTTTCACTATGTTGACCAGGCTAATCTCGAACTCCTGCCTCAAGGGATCTCATTCCATCTTGGCCTCCAAAAGTGCCAGGATTACAGGTGTGAGCCATCATGCCCACCCCGCCCTATAAAACTGTACATTGTCAATGAAACTGAAAACTTATTGCTGGAGATTCAACCAACTCACATAGTTGGTTAGATAGATCACCTACTTAGCAAATAATTTGTGGTAGAAAACAAGCTTGTGTTATTGAACTGTTGATTTCTTAAGAATGAAAGTCCAGATGACCTGCAATTGTGGTTTGGCCTGTGAGGGTGCAGTTTTTAAAATAAAGCTTCCCCCTACCCCAGAACATCACAGGTCCCCAGAATGGAAAATTATGTGATTAAAGGTATTTTCTTCAAATGTGTTAAATATTTTAGTGTTTTCATTTTTTCTATACAGTGATAAACGGTTTTATGGAAAAATTGTCCTAATTATTATATCTTAAACGTTCATTCTTCAGGGCTGAGTCATACAGTAACCTACTTGCTAAACTGAAGATAATGAATACATAAATAACTATCTTTCTTCTCAGTATACCAAATATATAACTGTTGGGTTCAGAAATGGTTTACTTAGGTTATATGCACTTATTTTTCTAGAGGAGTACCTGACCTAGGTATTAAACATTTCCATTTTAGTTACTATTGTATATACCAAAACTGTGTGGTTTTTAGGAAAGAATAAGTAATCATACCTTATCTACTCAAGATGGTTTTTCCCTCATTCCATATGTATGTTTTAAATAACCAATTACAGGATACTGTTCTGTGTGGAATATCTTAGTGTAATAACATTTCCAAATAACCTGTTTTGTGTAGCAGCTTTATTGAGGTATAATTCACATAGCATACAATTTCCCACTTAAGGTATACAATTCCGTGGATTTTAGTGTATTCATCTACAGAGTTGTGCAGCCATCATCACTGTCAATTTAGAACATTTTCAACACCAGAGAGAAGCCCCACAGCCCTTAGCCTTCGTTCCTCCAGTCTCCCCATTTCTGCCAGTCCTAAGCATCTGCCAGACAACTTTCTGTCTCAGTGGCTTTACCTATGAAGCAACCTGTTTTTCTGACCTGAGAGAGGTATCCACAGGGAAGATTCTCAGCCTCTCCTGTTGCATTCTATGATAACCTGGTGCACTTCAGTAAGCCCCTGAGAGAGGAATGGGACCTGCCCGCTTGTCGGCATTAGAGAGTTATTTTCCCCTTTAAAGGAAGCAAGGGTTATTTTCCTTTGGTAGTACAGGTTGAGTATCCCTTATCCAAAATGCTTCAGACCAGAGGGGTTATGGAGTTCAGATTTTTCTTTCAGATCTTGAAATATGTGCAGATACCCTCTGTTGAGTATGCCAGATCTGAAAATCAGAAATCTGAAATGCTCTAGTGAGCATTTTCTTCAAGTGCCTGGTCAGCACTCAAAATATTATTTCAGACTTTGGAGCATTTTAGATTTTGGATTTTTGGATTTGGGACATTCAGCATGTAATCTGATTGTCAGTACAGTGATTAGGAAGTACAGGGGACAGTGATATTGTGGGGCTGTTGTGAGTGTGGTGTGACAGGGCTCATAAGAAATGGCTTGCATATTGCCTTGAACACCAGAGAATCGGGATCAGTGAAGGCAGGATGACTTGGCATGTGTGCCTGCTTGCTTTGGTGGCACGCTAGAGATGGTTGTGCACACGCGGCGTGCACACACCTGCTGCCGACAGCAGTTGTTGGGTGGAAATCAACAGTTGTAGCCTTGACACAGATGGAAGTGAATGTGAACACAGTTAAATATGAGGCATAAAACCCTCTTCATTGACCAGCGTGGTGTTTAAAATGCCTTGACTTAATGCTCAGGCTCAGCCACGTTCTCTATTTCCAGGTAGATCCTTTGACTGATAGATGCTTAGTTGGCCAATAATATTGATCAGGATTTGATAGCTAGGTTTTGAAAAGAGAAACAGGTTACAAGCTGAGCCCAAAACTGCTTGCTTGGTTTTAATTTGGAGGTTGCCACTATTTGAGGTAGAATTCATGACTCATTAGATTTTCTTCTTTCCTCTAACATTTAGCATTATTATTCTTTGTTCGACAGATTTACCTTAAAAATGTTATTCTGAGCAGCTATGTGGTCACTGCTCATATCCTGCCTATTATTCACCAGAACATGTGGGAATTTTCCTTTTGTGTGTGTGTGTGTGAATTTGAGTGATTATAATATTTAGATGAAGTTAGAGATAAAGAGTAAATTTTACACATGAGAAAGCAAAGCTTATGTCAGTTCTCTAGAAACAGTGTATGTTTGATTTTAGTAGGAATAAAAGTTAGAAAAATGCACAGAGATGTTGTTTTTGGAGGGATAGGGTCCTGGAGGTGAACTGACTACTGCATGCTGGGAGGGACTTCCTGCGGCTAAGTAAAGAGAAGCATTCCAGTGTTTTCCTTGATGCTGATTTGAACGTGGTCATTAATTTGCTCATTATTTTAAAACATTTATAGTGTCAGTCATAGGGTTTTTTTCCCTACTGCATGGCATGGTGTTAAGTAAACTTGAAGCCAGATATCTGAGGTCTCATCTTCGTGTCAGAGCACTCACAGCCTCCAGGGCTCCACCAGCCCCTTAGGCCCTGTGCACACTGCCTGCCTTGGATTCCTGCAGCTTGTGCATGGGACACCTGAAGAGATAAAGGGTATGAATCTTTCTTCTTTATGTTCTGTGTGCATCTAATACCACATAGTATTAAACAGATAACTCAGTGTTAATGTAACTTTTCATATTTCATGTTTTCTCTTTAATTCTTAAAGTGCTACTTTAAGTTAAAATCTTATGGTTTTAACTTAAGATGGTTCTTTTTAAATAGAGAAGATTGGAAAGGGCCTGGGGCAGTGTAACTAAAATGGTTTCCCTTTGGTCTTAAAGAGTGTTGTGCAGAGCTGAGACGAACCTGATTTCACATCCCAACTCCTTGGCGCCTTGTCAGTGGTGCAGGTTAAATCCTTGCAGATCTCCATTTTCTCTTGGAAAGTAAGTATAAAAACAGATACTTCCTAGGATTGTCGGAGTTAACAGCTTGTGGTATCACTGCAGTGAATGGTGACAAGGAGGCTTGTGCTGTTGAACTGATTTTTCATATATGATGATAAGACGTTACATATAACCTGAGATTATTGGCTCTAGACTTGAGATATAGAGCACAATGCCCAAGGTGTCTTGTATACATAGTCAACAGAGCTCAAAATAGTGAAAAATTCAAATATTAAAATACCAAGAATAACTTCAAAACATATAAGTGGTATTCTGACATGTTAATGCTAAAATGCTTCTTTTTGATAGACAGTCTAAAAATTATTTTATAATTTTCTATTCTGGTTAGCAGTAAGGACTCAACCTCCCCCTCCCCCACTCAGTGCTTATGTAAGTGTTCTTGAAAATGTAGTTATTCTTCCTTCTATACTTAGTTGAAATGTATAGAATAAGATTTAAATGCAGTGAATCAAATCTGCAGTGCCAGCTTTCTTGTTTCCTTAGTCTTTTTACTAACAGAAATATGCAAGCACAGCAACATGGGAGAAATAGCCTCATCTCCCTGCCCCCCACCCCCAACCTCTAGAGGTGTAATTCACGTAATGACTTGTATTCACTGGGTATGCCATTGGGAACTGATTCCCTGTTTGATCCTCGCTGACCTCATCAGGTACTGCTGCCCCACTTTCCAGATTGGGATTCTGAGGTACATAGTGTTAGCAGCCTGCCCAGGGTCACCTAGTTGCAGAAGTGAATTCTGATCAGCTTGAGCCAACTCTAAAACTCACATTCTTTCCACTATTGTCTGCATTTTTTGTTGCATGGAGGGATAATGCAGGAACATGAATGACTTTATGAGATTTAGAACAGAAGTGCAAAATATAATTCAACAATGAAGAATGGACACAGAACTGTGTAGGATTTGAAAGGAGAACATTTGTTTTTGATCACTAGGCAAGGCCTCATGAAGTTTGAGATGCCTTTAAAGAAGGATGCTTTTCATGAGAGGGAACCTCCATGGGAGGAGAAGGAATATTTTCTTGATTTAAAAGTATTCATACAGGCCAGGTATGGTGGCTCAGGCCTGTAATCACAGCACTTTGGGAGGCCGAGGTGGGCGGAACACTAGGTCAGGAGATTGAGACCATCCTGGCCAACGTGGTGAAACCCAGTCTCTACTAAAAATACAAAAAATTAGCTGGGCGTGGTGGCGGTTGCCTGTAGTCCCAGCTACTTGGGAGGCTGAGGCAAGAAAATCGCTTCAACCTGGGAAGTGGAGGTTGCAGTGAGCCAAGATTGCACTGTTGCACTCTAGCCTGGTGACCGAGTGAGAATCTGTCTCCAAAAAAAAAAAGTATTCATACGTAATTTAGAAGTTGTTTCGGGGTACCCCATTTTTGTCGTCTAGAACATCCCCTAAGTCTCCCCGTCTCTTTAATGGTTCTTTCCTAAATTAGGTTTTTTCTGACTTTCATTCCTTTGCAACCTCAGTTTTTGATTTTATGTCTAGTCTGAGGCTAATAAGTTTTCAAATAATAATAGAGTTAATGGGACTCATACAGGTTTGTGGAATGAGACTTGAGAAACTAAGTGAAGCCTGAAGTTTATTTGCTTTTATGAATTCGGTGTGCTTACATTGGTTTAACATAAATTATTTCTAAAAATGGAGTCAGTTATTATCTACTAAATGCAATTTGATAGGGAGAGTCTTTCAAATCATGAGCTTCACAGTGGGAATAAATGAAGAAAGCGGGGTTCTCAATGGTGAAAATATTGGGAAGGACTGATGTACTTATATCTGTGAAAATCACTGTAAAATGTAAGCTAAGCTGTTATCCTGAAGATATTTTCCCCCTTCTTTTACATAACAGCAGATTTTTATTCTTCTCCTCTTTCCCTTGTGGTGAACAGTTGCATTTAAGCATTATCAGCATTAAAAACATATTTGGGATGAAATCTAAGCCAAGCATCTGTTAACCAGCCAGTCAGTTTCCAAAACCCTTTCAGCTGCAGGGAGTGGGTATCATTCCATGGGGTGTGAGTCTCATATCAGAAGACATGGTGCCTTCTCCAGTGGCATCCTTTTGTAGATTTTCAGACAAGATGGACTACTTGTATTGCACTGAAGGTGACAAGTTCTAAACAAGACCCTAGTGGTCGATATTTTATTAAATTTTGCAAATCTACTCATTGGTTTATTATTTGAAAGGATATGAAATTTGGGTGTCCCCCCGCCCCTTCCCCTTTTTAGCTATTAAGATGGGATTCATTAAACCTGTTGGCAAAACCTGTTCTGGAGTATAATATGGTAAAAGGTTGAAGTTTACATTATTTTCTTTTGAATCGTGAAATAAGTTTTTAAGAGAAGTTCTTGCCTCCCTATAGTGAGTCATTAAAATACTGGTGTGGTTTTTTAGGGAAATAGCATTATATGTCAATATATTGAAAGAAACAAAAATGCTACTTTGATTCTCTTTTTATGTGTTAGTATTAGAATTAAGGCTTTTAAAATCTTACTGACTTGGTTTTTGGAGAAGACTGCTAAAACAGTTTGAGAGTTTTATTCAAGAAAGAATGTTTTCCAAATACCTTTTTTTCCCCCATATGAACTACAAGTATAGATGTTTTGGGGGGGCTTGTGTCATATTTATGCAAATTCATAGTTATTGTGTCCTGTGAGTATCATAAATTTGCCTGATGATTTCATATTAGGGAATTGAATGATACTGAATTGGGGAAACGAGGTAGAAATGATGGGTTAGGCAAAAGTTTCTGTAACCTTTACTAATTGGTATGATAATAAAATTTGTACTTAGTAAAACAAGCTAGTGAATCAGGCTTTTCATTATGAGATGCTATGGGAGTGGTCTGAGAAGGGAGCAGTGGAGTCAGCTGTTGGTTCCTACTGAAGACTAAAACATGTGCTTTAAAAATGTTCTTAAAACCTTTTATTTAATTGAAACTGAAGCCTACTATAGGCTAAATTTTATATTGTTGTGGATATTATAGAGGCATTGTCAGCTCTAAAACTCTTGATTTTAGGATGCTTCATATTTTGTGTTATTTAAAATAGCACAATTTTCAAGAAGGCAAAACAGTAACAATTCAAACATGGATTTGTTCACTTTGGGTTCTTGTTTCTTTTCTCTTCCCCCAGACACTCTATAATTGGATTTGCTTCTAGGTTTACATGTTAGGATATGCCAGTTAGATTAGCAGTACAGCCTGTCGGTGCCAAAGATATGGGACAAATTATATTCCATTGCAGGCTTGGAACAGTTTTTATAGCAGTTGAATACACTTGAGTGCTGTGATTTTTGAAATTAAAAGTAAATTATTCCAATGACACTGTAAATATTAATTATACTGATTATAGTCAATGAATGCTGTGTGCCATGTGCCAGGCACTCACTGGTCAAAATTCTTGCCTCTATCAACTCTCATCCTTAGTACGGTGCTAGTAGGTGTGCCTATTATTTTACAGATGTAGAGACTGAGATATGGAGAAGTTAGGTAACTTATCCAAGGCCGCACACCTGCCAAGTGGCAGAGACAGGCTTGGAATCCAAGCAGGGAAGCCTTGCTTCTGTGCTCTTAGTCTCTGGGTTACTGCTGCTCTACTTCATGTTTTCCATTGACTGACAGAACGTTCTTCATTTCTTCACTGTGACCTCAGATATGAATATATGTATTACATGTATATAATAAAGACATGCTAAAGCATTATCTTAACCTACGAATCTGAGTGCAGAATAAAGATCATTTGTGTAAAACACAAAATATATCAATGTTATAAAAATCCTGGGGTCTTGTCAATTCTTATGATTAAAATTAATAGACTTTTTCCTTTGGAGATCTTCACAAGAAGAAAATAGTGTTGCCTGCCAGGCATAAAGGAGTTTCTGGTTTTGTATCCATACTGTTTCACAAATGACTGTCAGGAGGAAAAGATGGGAACATGCCCTCCCCCCGCCCCCTGCCCCTTTTCGAGACAAAGTCTTACCCTGTCGCTCAGGCTGGAGTACAGTGGCAACATCACAGGTCATCATAGCCTCCACCTGCTGCACTCAAGCAGTCCTCCCACCTCAGCCTCCTGAATAATTGGGACTGCAGGCACGTCACCATGCCTACCTAATTCTTTTAAAACATGTTTTATAGAGATGAGGTCTCACTGTGTTGTTCAGGCTACTGGGGCCTTTTGATCTATTATTTGATTGCTCAAAGTCAGCCAGCCCTTATATTCCCACTCTACTCTCCATTGGTGGAGGATACACCAGGAATGGGAAACACAGGTCCTGCTTTTTCTAAATCCCTCTCTACTCTGAAAGATAAATTGTAGGTGAGCTTTGGGACACCTTGCTCTGGCAGAGGGAACAGACACATGCAATGGTTGGTGGCCCAGTCAGAGAGTCCCTTCTCTCATAGCCACATCTGCAAAACAGCAGGGCTTGATTGGAGACTTTATCAGGCCCCTCAATGTGAAGAGTTCAGGAGGAGCTCAGTCTTGTGTTGAAGCCAGTGAAGAATTCCAGGCACTTCCACGACTGCCAGACACTCTTTCCTGCTGCTTTTGTGCCCCTTCTCCAGCTCCTTGGCTGTGTCTGTGTCCTCGTCTCTGCCTCTGCTGTTACTCCCCCTTCCCTCTCCATTCATGTGTACCCTGCCTTTTTTCCTCAATGTTTTGCTTGCAACTTAGAAGTGAAGTGTTTTGGACCTGTCCTGGTGGCTCATGCCTGTAATCCCAGTACTTCGGGAGGCTGAGGTGGGCAGATCATGAGGTCAAGAGATCAAGACCATCCTGGCCAACATGGTGAAACCCTGTCTCTACTAAAAATACAAATATTAGCTGGGCATGTTTGTGCACACCTGTAATCTGAGCTACTCGGGAGACTGAGGCTGGAGAATCACTTGAACCTGGCAGGTGGAAGTTGCAGAGAGCTGAGATTGTGCCACTGCACTCCAGTCTGGCGACAGTGCAAGACTCCGTCTTAAAAAAAAAAAAGAGGGAATTTAAGTATGAAGTGTTTTTTAAAAGTTAAATTTCGATTTGATTAAAGATTTTATTTCTTAACTCGAGTAAAATTCCACCCCTCCCCCCATGAAGTTTTTTCTGACTTAGAGTCCTTAGTTGGTCTTTATGTCTATGGTACTTGATTAAGTTTCCATATTATCTGTTATAATGGTAACTTTTATCATGAGAGTCTTTTCAACAAATTAGAAAATGATTTTTGGAAAGGTATATGTCAAGTAGAGGTCGTAATGACAAAACATAATATCTGGTAATGAATGTAGTTTTCTGGATTTAAAAAAAATTATTCTGTTGGAGGATATAAGCAAACTAGTTTTCCCCAGCGTTTGTTTTTCCTCATACATTTATAAGGCAAACATATGGGATGAAAATAATTAGGTACATTAAAAGACCATATTGACTTACTGTGTTGGCATTTTTTCTTTAATTGTGTGCATTTTTCATGAGTTTTTGTCTAGTATGATCCATTTTTGGTACAGGCATGCCAGTAGCCTAGAGCTTTCTAATTCATCAAATAGAGGGTATTTCTAGAAAAATAGCAAAGGCCTCATAGGAGCTTATCACTTGCTGTTCAGCAAACTAGCTAGTACAGTAACAGCGCCATATGCAGGGCCATGCCTGGCAGAAGGGCTGCTCTTAGGGAGGAGTGACTCAGGTCCTGCAGCCAGGACCTGCTTGGCTATGCAGCTCAGCCACTGCTGACTGAGGGGAGGCTATTTAACATTTTATGCTCCGGGTTCATTGCTTAAAATAAGCAAAATAAAACATCATGGGAACATTTTGAGGTATTTGGGTAACACACTTTAACATAGGGATTGATCGTTTTCATTCATGCAAGTAGATCTTAATAAGTTAAAATTGTAATTGGTTTTTCACAAAGATATTTACAATGTTGTGTGATATTTTGCGTTTCAAGTTGCCAGTTTTGGCAGTGCACTTCAAAGTTGTAATTTCCTGTTTAATTTATGATATTTAATGTAGAAATGGATAGAATTTCTGGTTGGTGGTTCAGCAGTGTCTGCTGTAAATGGGGCAAACATCATGGAAGAGGCCATCTTTGAAGCTACAGAGAATGTAGAAATCAGATGCTTTCTTTTGAGACTATTAAAGATACCGGGTTTTCATAGTGGTATGTAGAATACTTACAAGCACCTTATGGCCAGTTTCTCCAAATTGGTTATTTGCATTGTAGAATGTGATTTTTTCTGTAGAATTGTTATTGATATGTATGGGCTCTCAGGCCAGCCCTAGAAATGGCCTTGTCCTATAGTATTGCTGAACCACAGTACTAGGAATATCAGAGAAAACAAGCATTAATCATTAAAATAAATTAGAAATTCTACTGAGCTTATGGGACCATGTTTGACTCCTAACCGCAGCCCATAATGGCAAAAAGCAGCACTTGGGAACTCCACTTTTTGCCATCAGCCTGGGTTGCAGTGAGTCCCTGGTGTATTCAGGTGGGGTCAGTGAGGAGAGAGTCGGGCTCATACAGGGAGGTTACAGTCACTGGAGCAGGGCGCACAGGAAAAATGAGGTTTGGGGTCTGCAAGGGCAGTGAGGGGAGGGATAGCCCCAGGAACAGAATGTCTGAGACGGGCCCCGGGGGGAGGCAGCTCCAGGTTAAGTACTTGAGCATCAGGAGCTATGCATCCACAGTTTTCTACAACACTAAATGATTACTGACACACTTGGAAAAAGCGAGTCTTTCGAGTCAATGAAAAGATAGTGTTTGCCGTGGTAAGCTTCTCTGATGTTCCTGGGTAAGGGTTTCACTGTTCTCAACTTTGCACATCCACTCGCCATTCTGTGGCATATCCATTTGTCCCTGGTATTTAAATTAGGTTATTGTGAAAGCTCCTTTGCACCTGTTGAATATGCTGGCACAGTTTCTCCATTAGTAAACCCTAGAAATCTGAGCTCCCTTTCACTGAAGTTTCTTATTTCAACTGGAACATTCTTCTTGAATGTGTGTGATAGGATCAGTGTACAGTTTTCAAATGGTTCAGTCTTTTTCTGCAACCACAAAGTTTCTTATTCAGGGGAGTGCTTGCAGTTCTCTTCACCCCCCTCCTCCACTTTTCAATTAAGAAAAGAGAGGCTTATATTATTTTTGAGGCAGCTGCTAACAAAAACCTTGTTTTCTTGAGCGCTGTGCTTGTCATTGCTTAAAGATAGTGTATGTCAGACCAAGCTGGTGGCAGTTCTGCACTACTGAATTGGAGATGCCTCGGTGCAGAGAGTCTTGTCTGCGAATCAGTGGCCTCTGCAGTAGACGCTCTTCGTGACCATTTCTGCACCCTGAGTGGATTGATTGTGAGGCTGTCTCCACCTGTGCACACAGAGGTCCCTGAGAAGAACATGGGGCACAGGGAGGACAGGCGGAGATATTCTGGCAGTGCCACAGATTCAGGATGGCTGGTGACCCCTGGCTTGCTGCCACCACTGCCAGCCAGGAATTTGACCTTCCTAAAGCGCAGTTTGTCAGATGATTTCCATTCCAGGTAAATGATACAGGCAATGGAATTAGATACCTATTTCTGGTGTTGAATATTTTTGCTGTATATTCCATTTAGGACAAGAGTGAAGCCTTCTAGGTTAGAGTGTACATTCAACATTGCTTATTATTATGGAAGTAACCCTCAGTTAATGATATAAGGGGAAAAACACTCATTATCTTCTTCCTTGATTTACTTAAATCCCTGATAAATTTTACTTCCCCTTTTACCTTAAACCATTTCTTCTGTCTGATAAACAAAGGATGCAGTTTCCTTGTATCCTTTGAAACAATTTAAATTAGAAGGTGAAAGTTCAACATAAACAATGCCTTTTAAAGATAGAAAATAAAACATAATTATAGGATCAACAGTATTAAAGTTCTGCTACTTCATTTCTCTTAAATTTAAAACTTGATTTACTAGCCAGTTAACTAGGGGAAACTCGAGTTTAACATCATTCAGGACTGGGAGGTACATGTGTTTGTTAATATTTTAAAATACCAAGCCTGTGAATAAAGTCGCATAATTTCTTTACTGGAACATGGAAAGTGCAGCCACGAATGGGCTTAATTTTCCCTGTCTGTATCTGCTCTCGGTCACTTCTCAGGCATACCCTGTGGCTGTGACTTCTCTTTTGGATATTGGGACAGTCAGTGCTATAGGCATTAAGGGTCTAAGCCAGTCTCAACCAAAATGTCACTCTTTCACCCACTGCAAGCCCTCTTTCTCCCAGCTGAGGCCCTCCCCCTTTCTGTGGGCCAGCCTTGGGGAAGGGGCAGTCGTCTGTATTTTTTCCACTTCCCTCTCTTCTGTCACCCCTTGCCTCATGTCCCTTTGGTTCCTCCATCTGGGGTCTAGAGACAAGGAAGAAGGGAAAGGGTAACACTTTTTAGACTGAGCCCTTCCCTACCATTCTCTTATGCTCTCCTTCTATCTCTTGGGTTCTTCAGAGACATTCTCCACGCAGCCTCCTGGAATGTTCCTCGGCACGTGGGGCCCACTCCTAGTCACCTTTACCACTCCCCATTCAGAGCGCGCCCAGGAGGTGCTCTGCTCTTCGCCCCCCTTGCCGAGTCCTTTTGCCTTTCAAGCAGTCCTCCTGGGCTTGCTCCTTGGTGTCCCTCTTGTCCACACGAGCAGCGTGTGTCCTTCCAAACTACAGGTAGCAGGCCACTGCTGTCTGTCCTCCCCTCCCCTTCCCCACACCTCAGCCCGCCGAGCAAGGGCTGGCACCCACATTGTGCAGGTCTAGTGGCCTCAGTAAGCCTGGTGTGCTTTCTCCATGTTGGTGTTAGCCTGAGTGGACTCTTCTCTCTACTGCCCTCGACAGGAGCTTGGGCCAAGTCAAGATACGAAAATGTCCAGTCACTGTCAGAGCTGGGGATTTGGATACTGTAATCCATTGTTTTGATGTGTGGATGTAAACTTTAGAATTATGGGGAAGGTAAGCCTGAACTATGAAAAATGTTATGTGCATTTCAGTTATTTCCAAATGTAGAAATATATTTTTAAGTAAGATTTTCAGCTTAAAATGAAGCCTTATGAATTCGTATATCCTATTATGGTAAAATATAAAAATCTTTTAAGGAGTATGTTCTTTTAGGTTAACTCAGGACTTGAAATGATGTTGAAGAAATTCTTGATCATTTGAACCCAGTTTGGGAAAATTTACTGAACTTTATGGTAGATTTCTTATAGGACACATACGTATTTGACTGGTGTATGTCATAAAAGATTTTGCATTATATTGCACTTAAAATAGGTGCTAATTTTGTTTTAGGAAGTTACATAGTCTGTGCAAAGACTAGCACGCTATTTTGATGATAAAGTTCTTGAGTTGGAATACGTGGGCTTAGATATATAGCAATGGAAGCAGAGGAAATACAGACCACTGCCCCTTCACTGCGGCTGGATTATTGGCTACCATTTTGCCTTGTTTTTAGTTTATGAGTGTGGAAAATTTCAATGGGTCTGGTACTTCACGGTATGTTAGGAAGTCATAGGGTTAGAACTTCGTAATACACCAAGTTAAAACAATCAAAAGTAGATTTTGAAGGAATCATGCTTCAATGGTATAGCTCTCCCACTTAAAAAATTACAAATAGAATGTCAAACTTTAAGCCTTAGGTAACTGAAATCTTATAGCAAACCCTTTTGTTCAGACAGTTGCTCTTGTGAAGTGTGTTGAATGCATTTTAGTAACATCCATTGCCAATTTGAAACGACATTGAGTAAGATTAGGAAAGTAAAATAAAGTAATTTGATCCATTCATTATTGAATGGTTAATTTTATGTTGACTGTGTAGATTAAATACACTTGGAGCCTCAGGCAGTGTCCCTGCATCTACTGCCATAGGTGAGGAGGACAAAGCCTGCCTGGAGCAGAAGGCAGCTCAGGGCCTGGGAGTCAGCTTCCTGAGGGGAGCCCCTTGCAAGCGCCATCCACAAAGGGGCCCCCAACTGCTGCCCACCTCTCTTGTTCATCCTCCCTCATTGTCAGGAACGGCTCTACTGGCCTCTGCTTTGGAACAGATGGTCACTGTCAGAGCTGACATTGGTGGACACCGTTGGTGTGCCAGAGTCTCAATTGGTGGACACTATTCGTGGGCTTGCTCTGAGGATAACAGAAGGCTGTAAAGTCTCAATGCTTTACAGCCTTCTGTAATCCTCAGAGCAAGCCCACAAATAAGAAATTCTGATGCCCATTTGACGGGCAATGGCTCCAAAGCTCTAAAGAGTATATTAATTTGGACCATGGTACTTCTGTGGTTTGATTCCAACCCCAGCTGACTTCCTGAAGGTGGTGATCTCTCTCATCAGATGGAGAGCCCTCAAAACAGATTTGCTGAGCTCCTGTGCAGGTGAGGTCCTATGCTCAGCACAGGGGTCCAGATGAGCTAGATGTACATAGTTCCTGCCCCAGGTGCCCATAGGCTGAGAATAGATGGGCAGTCTCAGCAGTGCTGACCTTGGCTGGAGGCAGGCTGGCTTGTCTGTTTTTCAGAGGTAGATGTGTGGCTTTTCCTACGAAGGAAAACAGTGGAAATGTAAAAGAGAAGTAGAAATGGAGTCTTGTTGGTAAAACAGACTTGGAAGGGTTGAAAATGATTTCTCCTCTAGTTGATTCCAGAGCCATCCTGAAGTTCTGGGGTGTGAAAGTTTGTCAGTAGGAAGCCGATGACAGCCAGCTGGTGGTTAGGCTTACCTATTTGCTACTGCCCATCACTCCAGACAAATGCCAGTTTACAGAGTGAGTGGGGGAGGGAGGGAGGCAGGCACCCTCATCATTATTTCAGCTTGAAAGATAGCTGAACTTTCTGGACTTTCAAGGAGGGAATTCCCTATGGAGAATGGCTTCATGTGGTTCAGGCTTCATTTGTTCCTTTATGTAAGTTTAATTTGCATGTGTTGAGGTTAAGCAGCTGGTCAGAGCCCTCCACATAAACACCTTGTTGGATCGTGAGATTGAGAGCAGCTAGAAAAGGCGGGCATGTTTGCTTGCAGGACACATTTTGTGAGCAGGTTTCTTGGTGATAACGTCATTCTGGGCTGATGCCTGCCTCGCTGGGTTTAATAGAATTATGTAAAAATGAGCAGAACAGCATTCTGGACCCAGTGACAGCCCTGCATGAGGATTGGTTTAAAAACCTGCATGCTCAAGCTGCCTGACACCCAGAGCAGCTTCATTTTATGGTGGGAGAGAACATGGAGACAAGGTGTATATCACCCACCCCCAGAATGGGAAGCTGTGGTGATCTGGAATGAGAATGCATGTTCTGCTGATTTTCATACCAAGTTCATAAAAAGACCGAATTTCTTCCTTTCCATTTTGGCAATGATCCTGTTAAACTGTGTGCTCAAAAAGGCACAGGGAAATGACACATATGAATTTCTTAGAGAAGTCCAAGCTGCTTGATTGTCTCATCTTTTGGACCGTGTTTTATTTTTGACACAAAGGAGAAATAAGGGCAATTTGCACCGACAGAAACGGCAGCCCTCTGTAGCGCGGCTCTGTGTGGTGCTTAAACCAGCTAGCAGTTGCTCCTCCCGCAGTTCATCTTTGCACAAAGGAGATGATGTAATCCCTTTAGCTGCCGGCCACGTGGCCTGCATGCCGTCACTGTCATCACGGATACCTCTGAGCTACCTCTGCGCTGCCAGCACTTTATGGGTTTAGAGTGACTGTGCATTTGTAATTAAATTGCATTTTCTTTGCATGCCTGCTCCCCCTGGCCAGGGATGTCCCTCACCTGGGTAGGCCTGTTAATGAGGGTAGTGTGTGGCTTTACAGATGAACTGCAATGGTAGCTTTTACGCAGAAAAATGACCAGAGTAGCCTCTTGTACAGTGCTGTGGAGCCTCCGTGTATGCCCACAAATTAGCATTGGGGGAAGAGATGCGCTGTTGCCGTTAGCAACCACTTGCCTATTTATTAGAGGAGTGAAATGCTCAAAGCTTGGGCTTTTCTCTCCCTTCCCCTGCTTTCCCATGAGTTCCAAGAGCACAGAGCCTGTACACTCGAGAGGGATGGAGAGACTGTCCTGTGTTCAGCTGTGTATACATAGAAGGACATCCTTTTCAAGGAAAACGGAATCCTCCTATGGTGCTGCTTTTTGGTTGCGCCTTCTTTTGTGGTCACCATTGCATACTGTTTGATGCAGGACAGTTTGATTTAATAGCTACCATGGATTGTGCCCAGATTTGCTCAGCTGAATTAAACATTTTACATGCATTTTCTCACTGAATTCTCCAGCAGCCTTTTGACATACGTGGCTTAACTGAGGAGGAAACTGTGGCCAGGAGAGGTGAAATGATTTGCTTAGGCCCTTCCACGTTAGAAAAGGGAACACACGGAAGACAGAGCAGGGGGCTGGGGGAACCCAACATGAGATTTGGGGTGGGGGATGTGAGTCCCCAGCTACTGAGGCTTGAGGAGGCCAGGGCAGCTTTCTGCTCTTGGGCCTGGCTTTCTTGGGGGTGCCATTATGATCATCAGGTGCTACTACGTGTCGGATTTAAGAAATTACAAGGTTTCCTTGATTTCATAGTTGATAATTTTAAAAGTGAACATGTCTTGATTGTATTAATAGAACCTCTTAAGAACACAATGGAATAGCCCAGGCTTCCAGCCCCATGCCTCTAGGAACCTCTCCGTTAAGCTGTGTCCCTACTGATTTTGATCAGCTCTCAGTATAACTCCTGTATAACTAAAAGCCATAACACCCAAATTCCAGATTTGTAAACTGCCACGGTCTTTGGAGAATTTGGAGGCGGAGTGAATTGAAGATGGCAAGGAGCACTTGTTGGTGCTGCCACCTTTGCAGTGGGCCTGTGCATCTGTTCCTCCCTCTCCATAGCCACCTGCAGCCTTGGGGCATCAGAGGCTGGGCAGCCTCTCTGAAAAGCACCTCCTTTCTTCCTCTAGATAGCATAGGCTCTGCACTAAGTGTACGGGGTGAAGAGGTGGGGCATCTTTTCGTTTATTGAGCCTTCAGCCTTGCCAGGTGTTTTTGGTCACCTCAAAGATACCCTGGGAGGTGGGAACAACTAGGGCCTTGAATTCACCTGCAGAGGGAAAGTGTGAGGGTTGGGGTGGCTTAATTAACAGATGAAGCAGGTGTCAACAGAAGCCTTGGGATCAGGAACAGATTATGTGCAAAAGACTGCATCTGTTTCCTCTCTGCAGCCTGAGAGGAGGCTGAAGGTAGAGGTGACTGGATGTCACTACGTTTGACCAACATTTGAAATGACAGCAGAGCTTTACCAAATGGCTTTGAAGGACACAACTTAAAAAAAAATGTCCTTCCCAAGCTGTGGTACCTCCTTAACCAGATGTTGTGAAATATGACATTGAAAAAGTAATCAGTTTGGCTTTGTTTATACTTGCTTACAAAAGGAAAAGTTACTTTCTTGCTGTAAACTCATTCATGGTAATTTTGTGTCTGTTCAAGATTTTGTCTCATTAAAAATTAAGCATTTTGTATGTAAGGCTGTTTGCAGGCACTTCAGTACGTCAAGGTCTCTACGTGCCGTGTCTGTTGATAGATCCGGTTGCTTTTCCTTCCCAATAATTTTACATTGATTCTTCCCTCACTGTCTCTCCAGCTGTGGCCTCACCGAACAGCTGGCCACCATACCAGACTCCCTGCCTGCAGGCTTGCCACCTTTGTGGTGATTTTCAGGATGGCTGCTTAACTGTGCTTGCTGTTGGGTGCCCACTGAGAGCCAGGCCTTGTAACTGGCCTGCCACGGGATGTCAGAGTGGCAGGAATGCCCCAGAAGGTCCAACTCACATTCTATAACAGGTCTCACCTATATCCCTGAGGGACTTCATCTGTGTCCTTTTAAAATGGTACCTGTGGTTTCTGTTGCTGCTTCTCTTAAAAAGAACAAAAGATGGCAGGAGAGTCCAGGAAATGATGAAAACAATTCCTGAGACATCTTCTTTCAAACTGACCTTTCTAGATCTGAATTACTCCCTTTAAATGGGTTACTTGTATATAAATCAGGAATATATGCCCCCTGGTTTATTTTTAAACCAGAGGGCATCATCTCTCTCTAGCAGCCTGGCCCCGGGCTTTCTGTAGCTCACTGCCAGGGGAGCAGAGGGACAAGTTTGTGTAGCCTTTTTGCCTCAGCCAGCCTCCCTAGGTGCCATACACTGGGGGAGAGGTTGAAGGAAGTGGGAGCAGGCACAACACAGGCACGCTGACCCCACGGCAGACCCAGCAAGACTGGCTTGTATACTTTGGGCTCTTGGACTTGGCGTCCTGCCATGCACACTGCTATCATTTTGCCTCACTGGGGCAGCCTGGCCCCAAAATTACAATTAGCTATTCATTTAACCAAGGAAATACCTTTGGTATCAGCACAGTTTTTAGCCACTGATGCAAATAACTCCAGTCATATCACTGTTACTCCAGCAGTAGTTAAGACATACTTTGCTCAAAAAAAGGAAATGATGATTTCAAGGAGCACAGGAGCTCTGGACTTGCCATATGCACCGTGGTCTCCTGCGTATGGAGAGAAAATAGAAAAATCCTTTAAGAAATACTTATGGCTTATTATTTTTAAATGTCTACTTAGGGGTATGTGTTACTACCTACATACTGGTACAGTATAGTAGATGCGTACCTTAGGATTGAGGATACGTAATGAAATTCTTTAGTGATGGGATTTTATTTATTTATTTAGTTTTGAGACATCTTTTGTTCTGTCACCCAGGTTGGAATGCAGTGGCATGATCTCAGCACACTGCAACCTCTGCCTCCTGGGCTCAAGTGATCCTCTTGCCTCAGCCTCCTAAGTAGCTGGGACCACCATGGTGGTACAGGCACGTACCACCATGCCCACCTGATTTTTTTGTAGAGACGGGGTTTCACTGTGTTGCCCAAGCTGGTCTTGAACTCCTGAGCTCAGGTGATCTGCCTGCCTCAGCCTCCTGAAGTGCTGAGATTGATTGCAGGCATGAACCACCATGCCTGGCCAGTGATGGGATTCTTGATCACAAGTGTTTGAAGACTAGTCCCTTAAAGCAGCGGTTCTCAAAGTGTATCCCAGGGACCCCCTTGGGCTCCCTAAGACCTTTAAAGGGAAACTCTGAGTTAAAACTATTTTTGCCACCAGCAGATAAAGTCTTAGTTATTTCTCACTCTCATTCTCTCCAAAGTGTATGCTGAAGTCTTTCAGAGGCTACCTGACATGTGACATCACAACAGATCAAAGACAGAAACATATGTGAGAGTTTAGATGTTCTCATAAACCACACGCTAAAGAGAGTCTCAAAAGTGTGAAACAGTGCTGGCCTTCTGATATTTTTTTGGGGGGAAAAAGTATTTTGTATTAATATGTAATGAATTTATTATTATTTTGAAGAAATTATTTTTTAAATTTCTCCCAGATTTAATTTCTAATATGGTGAATACCCATATGAGATATCTAGATATTAGATGAACAGAATAGTAAAGTAAGTAATAAATAGAACCCACGTAAAGCAAAGCTCCTTGGGATCCTCTGTAGTTTTTAAGAGCTGTAAAGGAGTCTTGGGCCTCAAACCCTCAGGAACTGCTCACTGCCTGGAGGGCCGTGATCACCTTGTCTGGGGAGTGCATTCCAGCAATGTGCCGTATTTGGTGCCTGGAAAGAAAGGATGCAGGAAGTGAGGCCTTCTGTGGACGGCCAGGCCACCTTGCTACCGTCAGTTTTGGCGCTGTCCTCCTGGGAGGAGGGCAGGAAGGGTTTTGGTCTCCACCCTCGTCCTCCGGTTTCTTCTCCAACCACACCAATAGCCCAAGTGGGTTATTGTCTATTAAATCGTCTTTGGTGGGCTCCTCTCACACCCTAATATCAACTTGTAGCATTATTTCTACGGGAAAATAGATTTTTAAAATTGAGAAACAGCAGTCTTATTAACAAAGTTTTGGAACCCAGACCACTTGGCAGTTGGAGACTGAGTTTATGGGCAGGTCTTCCCAGCAGTTCCTTTTTGGCACTTACTTGTAGGGAATCTTAAATAGGAGGAACTATTAGAGGAATTCATTTGAGATAGAAATAGAAAGGGAAACAATGGGGTATCCTGTTCTCTCAGTCCTACGTTTTTAAAGCAAAATATGGAAATCTGGTTTACGGTTTTATTAGTTCACAGAGTTTAGAACACAAAATTGATTTCAGATTAATCTCTCATCCATGAATATACCTGTTTGTGTATTCTTCCTCAACTCACTTGGTACAAGGTAGCAAATACATAGACTGGTCTGACAGACAATACAAGCCTTAAAGAGAATGTGGAGTACAACTATTTGGGAAAACAGTTTGATATTAACTCATAAACTTGGGAAAGTGCTTTAACAGTAATCCAGCTGTTCCACCCCGACATATCCCTGGGTTTAGAGACACACTGGCAGTGGGTTCTGCGGTAGTGGACAGGGCTGTTCATGGCAGCATTATTTGTAATAGCAAAAATGAGAGCCAAAACAAATGTTCACTTACAAGATTGCCAAAATAAGTTTACGTAGTAGTCATCAGATGGAACAGTATGCAACAGTGAAATTGTATCAGAACTCCACATGCACACCAATGTAGATGAGTCAAGCGAACCGGAGGCGAGTCATGGGAGGACAAGTGCAGTTCTAGCATCCCTTCTCTGCAGTGCCGGGCACCAGAAGTGTTTGGGATTTCAGATATTTTTGGATTTGGAATATTTGCATATATACAAAATGAAACATCTCAAGGATCGGACTCAAGACCAAACACAGAATATACACATAGCCTGAAGGTAATTTTATACAGTATTTTAAATAATTTTGTACGTAAAGTTTTGATTGTGTTTTAATTGAAACCTGTCACACGAGGTCAGGTGTGCACTTTTCCACTTGGGGTAGAGTCATGTCGATGTTCAAAGAATCTAGGAATTTGAAGCATTTCTGATTTTCTGATTAGAGGTGTTCAGCCTGTAGAATAATTGGATTTGTATAAAGCTCAAAAACAGGCAACACAGCAATATATTGCATACTAATAGATAAGATTTGTAAATGGCAAAACTGTAGAGAAAAGTAAGGAATGAACAGTATATTAGTCTGTTCTTGCATTGCTATAAAGAAATATTGGAGACTGGGTAATTTCTAAGGAAAAGAGATTTATTTTGGCTGACTGTTCTGCAAGCTGTGTAGGAAGCAGCGTGCCAGGATCTGCTTTTGGGGAGGGCCTCAGGAAGCTTCCATTTGTGGCTGAAGGTCAAAGGGGAGCCAGCATCTCACATGGTGAAAGAGAAGAGAGAGAGAGAGAAGTGGGAGGTGCCACACTCTTTAAAAAAAACAAAAACAAAAAAACAGATTTCACATGAACCAACTGAGAACTCACAAAGATAGCACCAAGACATTCATGAGGGATCTGCCCCCATGACTCAAACACCTCCCACCAGGCCCCACCTCCAGCATTGGAGATCATATTTCAACATAAGATTTGGAGGGAAGAAAACATCCGAACTATATCAAATGATTATGCTGAAAGTCCGCATAGTAGTTATGTTTAGAGCCAGGGAGGTGGGTTTGATGAGGGAGGTGCGTGGGGAAGGCTTCTAGGGTAGTGTCAGTGTTCTGGTTCTTAAACTGAGTGTGGTTTCAAACATATATGCAATAAATACACCTTCTTACAGGTGTCACCGATTCTCTTTCAAGTCTGGGGCCTATTTTGCTGAGGCATTCATTTTAGTAGCTGAATTAAAAGAATTGATTTAAAAGTCTTTTTGTTTTACCATGAAGTGAGTAATTGAATATTTAAAACCATCAGGCCTCTTAGAAGTAATGTACTATTATATGGCGATCACCCGTCCTCCTCCTGCTCGGAGGTTTTGAAGGTGGTGCAGTGTTTTGGTTGTGGAGTTGACTGATGTCATACCGTGAGCTTTCACAGAACCATCTGGCCTGGCAAGAATGAAGAAGGAAAACTTAGTGTGGCTTTTCATCACTTTAAACGAATGAGTTCTGCCTTTAACATAGTGGGCCAAGGGTGGGGCGCCAAGGGCAGTGTGTATACAAAGGCCAGCATCTTTGTGTCCAGTCACTGTTCACTGTGGTGTTTGCCTCTGTGTCAAGGTAGAGTGGGAAGATCCTGTTTATTTTTGATCATCTGTTAAAATGAGCGATATTTGCCTGTTGAAAAGGGAGCCTAAAGGTGGAAGCCAAAGATGGGAGGAGAGGGAGGTCTGTCAGTGCCTCTGGAGACCTCTTGCTGTCCACTCATGGCTTTCTGGGCAAGGGCACAGGCGTCCTTTTGCTCTGTGGACATGACAGGCTTCCTCAGGCATCTTCACCAGATCGAGGGGCCACTAGCAAGGTCCAGGCCCCAGCTGCAAAGTGCTGCGATAATAGCATTCACTCTCACCTGTCCCACCTCCATCCTTCAAGGGAGACACGGAATTCTTAACATAAGGTGGAGATGAAGTAACACAATGGCAGAAAGGGAAGACTCAGATAATTGAAGTTTTCGTTGCCACCATTTGAGAGAGAGGTGGTAGTCTCCAAAAAAAAAAAAAAAAAAGAATTTTGCTCAGGTGATTTTTTTTGGCCCATGTGTTTCCATTTCTGGTGATACTCTGGCCGGCCATTTTCCACAGCCAGGAGCAAGGGTGAGCAGGACCCTGAAAGTGCTCAGGTGCCTGTAGGGTGGCGAAGGGGGACAGACAGGGCTGGGGGAAAGATCGTACAGGGTGGCCTGACCTCCCATTGCCTTATAGTTCCTTGATTTATCTTCCACCTGGGAGAAGTTATGGAGAAATTATTTATAGTCAGGCTAATTTACCATGATTGTTGATTTTTTTAAAACTATGCCTATTTGTTGGTGGCTTTTGACAATAATTACATGTCTCAGTCTGTTTTAGTTTTAAGTAAAGATACCTGTCTTTATAGAATAAAGTAATTGCTGGTAAATGGGCAAAAATTCCCAAAATCCAGTTATTTAAAGCACTTATCAAACTTGTACACGTAAGAATAAGCTTCAGATATTAACACTATAATACTGTTACAACTGCTACTAATAGCGTTGATCAGTGAGTTCTGTGAGCTGTGGTTCTCAGGCTCTCCATTTCACAGACTAGGAAGCAAAGGTATGGAGAGACTAGATACCTGCCTATAGTCACCCACCTGGAGGTGGCAGGTCCAGCCTAAGTAACTCTTGACACAAAATTTCGTTTTGAGTTGTGGCACCATTGTGGCTTGCAGCTGATATACTTAAAACTTGTAATGTTAGTGAACAGGAACAGTGAAGTGCAGCTTTGCCCGTCCCTGCAGCGAGCGTGCTCCTGAATCCTCTCCACACCTCGCCTCCGTGTGTGTAGCTCTCTTTTAAAGTGGCTGCTTATAACCCAGTGTCATCTCCTCTGCTGGATCCCAGCTCCTGGGGCAGCAGGCGCCCTGAGGTCTCCCTCCAGGGTCCTGGAGAGAGTAGAGAGCTGTAGGTGCAGAGAGCTGGTCAGTGAGTGAGTGCCACATACTTAAATGTCCTTACTGCACTGCCGTTTTTATTACTGTACTGAGTTTAAGTAGGAAAATGATGTTCCCTGTGCTTTCTAGTAGATAAGATTCTGAGATGTCCTGTCAGAAGTGTAGCAATTAGGAGACTGGGAAAAAGAAAGCATTCCCCAGCCTATGAGACATTCAGCTTTGCAGAGCCTATTGGGATCTTACCCCACTCAGATTGGACACTGCAGGGCAGGTGTCTAAAGGTATAAAACTATGGAAGAGCCTAGTCTGCCTCTCGCCTTCTACCTCCCCAGTATTTATTGAGGGGCCCCCTGTAGCAAGCAGGAGGAGGCCCTGTGCCCCCAGCACCAGCCCAGTTGCCTCTAGCCATCCCAGCCTCCTGCTCCACAGCAGTGGCCCAGGTGGATAATGAGTGAGCCGGTCACACAGTTGGAGCTGCTTCTTTGGGAACTTTTTGTGATGACTGGATTAGCTGTGCCTTGACATTTCAAGACTGCAGAAGCAGATGAGGGCTGCAGCCCTGCTGCGTGGTGGGCTCCAAGGCACGGATGCACAGTCGTCTGAGCCTGTGCTGTCTTCTAAGCACCAGCCTCCCCTGGGATGATCCAAGGGAGGAGAAGCCACCAGGCCACAAGTGAGGTGGTTGTTTCCTCAAGCACCCTTGGGGCTCCAGGCAGTAATTTCCTCCTGAGGCTTCCCTCCGCTGGCTCCTGGAGGGTCCTCACGCCTCCCACGGTCACTTCGGTCCTCCTCAGGGTGTGTGTGTGTGCCGTTCTCTTGACCAGCGGATGTGCCTGGATGTCCGTGCAGATGCCAGGAGGGAGGCGAGTCCCTCACAGCAAATCCACTTCTATGTCAACAGGTGTTTTCCCGTCAGTATATTTACATTATTTGGCTTAATAAACACATTTTTCACCAACATTAAAAACAACAACAACAACAAAAAACCACCCTGCCTTTGTCTTTATGCAGAAGGGAATTTGAGGGGAAAGAGGTAGGAGGAGAAGAATTGAAATGAATTTCTCTTTTCTCTTTGTTTTCTACATTAGCAGATGCATTACTTTTCTCAGCCCTCTTTTTTGTTCCTTAAATTTCTCATTAGCAGTTCAGTAGGAGGATAAATGATAGGGGTCTATCCACCAGAATTCTTTTCTCTGCTTGGGGAAAGGAGGTGTAGGGCAGGACCGCAGCACCTAAGTTAGTATGAGCAAAAGCCAGTGGTTGCCAGCATCAGTACGATCCTGAGACAGTTGGACAGTTATGTTGTCCATCGCCAGAGTTGGGGGGGGCCCGCTCCTTGGATGTGAAGCCAGCAGCTTGGCCTCCGAGCTAACATACTTGTTGAGCAGTCAAATCTTTTTACAACAGATAGAAAGATCTGGAAGAAAACTTCCAAATTAACAGTAGATAACATTCTGAATTCAGCCTAAAAACAAGTTACAGTTTTTCTTTTTTCGAGTTGTCTTAACAGCAACAGGATTGCTCCTACTGGGTTTCTTACACTGCTACAAGGCTGTCTGGTCTCTGCCGGTCAGTACACATCTGAAAGCAGGACTTGGCTGGCCTCTGATCGGATGAATCCTCAGAGCATCAGATGTATTGCAAATTACATTCAGAGAAAAAGGAACAAAGCTGTCGAAGCAAAGTAGATTAACCGAAGTAACTTAGGCAGGGAAGTTATATGTGAGCTATAATGTGGGTTTCTAATATTAGAACATCACAGTATTAATCTTTGAACATGTTTCTTATATTATTATTCACTAGTGTGCTTTGTGTTTCTAATCCCTACAGCAAGCATTTCCAGCCCTTTCAAAATGGTCTGGAACACCCTTTTTATGTTAAGGACTTATTTCAGTATCAGTGATAGATATAGCATTTCAGTGAAAAGTAACACTTTTAAATGGATTTGTCTAATTAATCATAACAGTATCTACATCTCTCTTTAAACGTAACAGTGTATATATTTTGGAAGACATATTTATTTGTCTGTCAGCTCTTCTTACTGAGTACACAGTTAAGACTACTGGTTAGTCTAATGCGTATTTTGTTTTAGAGTATAAGCTTCTTAAAATCAGGAACATGCCATTTAGGGGAAAACCTCTGGAGTTTAAGAGAGTACCATGCATAAATATGTTTTTTATGAATGCCAAGTGATTAAACACAATTCTAAGCTTTACCAAGGGATTGACTGGCAGAAAGTTCTGCCAAATTCTTTGATGTCTTTAAAGATTTATTTTTCTACTGAGTTTCATGTTGGAATCAAATCCATGCTTACTGAACTGGAAATAACTTTTCAAACCTTCGGTTAAAAATGCTGATGTTTGTGGCATTTACTTTATATGATATATTAATAGAAGTAAATGATTTAACAGGATTTTTGCACTGGGCATGGAACTAAAGTATCTTAATGTTGTGGAATGCATTAGGAGAGACTTTGGTATTTTATATGTGTAATTTAATAACTCTGAATACTGTATTTCAAATTGGACCTAACTACTAGTCACTCAGATTAATTGATAGCTTGTTTAGACACTCAACTTTGGTGTATGTTTTCCTCAGGCATGGAAAATAAATCAGCACAGAATATTGGAGTAGAGGGATTGGTAGGCATTTGTTGATGAGCAAGACCCCTGGATGAGGATTGTCGCTTCAACGACTAGTACCTGTATCTGCTGCTCCTTAAACCCCTTTTTCTTTATCTGTAGAGGAAACATTCATTCAGAATCAGAACCTTTTGAATTTTAGAGTCGGCGGGAGGTAAGGCTGGGATAGAGGGTACTCATGTGGAGATAAGCTAGAATAAGCCAAATTTTAAACCCGAATTGTGGTTCAGTGCTGGGAATTCAGTTCCTTTTTCTTCTGGAAATTTATAGACTGCCTGGAACAAGGCTTGGCCTACCTGCTGTATAGTGCTTGTTCTGTACCCTTTGTACTCAGAGTCAGTCCCAGGCAGGATTTTGTGGGCAGTGTAGTACAGATGTTCTGAGGAGTTACTGTTTGTGCTGTGAGGCCTCACAGAGGCTTAGCTTGTGTTCGGTGAATGTGGCAGCAAATGGAGTCACGTGGGCCCTCAGTAGGCTGCCTCCAGCCAGCCTTCTGGGGCCAAGGGACCTGAGACGCAGTGTGGGCTGACATTGAGAAGGAACAAAGGGGGATGCTCATCTTTGAGTTGTGTGGAGTTGACTTGGCTTGCTGCTTTCATCATGCTTGGTCTGTTTACAAAATCTCATAATGAAAACATTTCAGTGTCACCTGAAATCCTTGGGGGAAAAGCCTACTGACTGCACAGAAGGATAGCTGTGAGGCTCTGTGTTTCCTGCTTAGAAACCATTTCCCTGGAGGCGTGCGTTCCCTTTGGTTGTTGAGCTACTGGAACGGCAAGCCTCCTGATTCACTTCTTCCAAAGCAGTCTCCTCTTTCCATCAGACTTCCAAGATTGGTTTGTTTCTTTGGGCAGATAACTTTTAAATTACATTGTCAAGGTAAAAACCCTGTTCTCCTTTAAAATATAGATTGATATTATGTAAATATAATTTTATGTACCAGTCAGTCACCAAATATATGAGACAGAGAATGAACAGAGTCACTTCAGCTTTTCCAAGGAGTTTTTATAGCCAGTTGGATGCATTGGAGCTGTCACTATTGCTCTGTGCTTAGATGGATACTCTTCCCAGAACCACAAATTGCTACCTTGAGGTGTAACTAGCTGGGCGTTAAGTTCTTACTCTGTGCCATGGCAGTCTGCTCAGCGAGATCGAAACTTTGCAGCAGGACTTAACGCAGCCCCTTTCCTCTAGGAGCCCAGCTGCTAATGGGGACACCAAGAAGTCTTTCGATATTTCCCCTACAGTGTGATAAGGATTTGGGGGATTATGGGAGTGCACCCTGGGGGTATCCAGTCAAGCAGTGGAGACTCCAGAGTGGGGGTCAGTGAAAGAGAGGAGTGTGTTGGGAGCAGGGCAGGGGAAGGCATGTGTGTGGAGGTGTGGTGGTGAGGGGGATGAATGGCTTTCCTGCAGATGATTGGAGTTTCTGGAGTGAGTCTGGGGAGAGGGTAATGGCGAATCAGTGAGGTTATGGAGGGAGCATACATCAGATCATAAGGGACTTTAGTTGAGGGCACCAAGAAACCATTGAAGAATTTGAGTAAAATGATGAGATGTTTGAGAAACATGCAAAGAAGAGTGGCAGGAATGGATTCGAGGGAATTAAGAACATCTATTAGGAGATTGCTGGAATAGCACATGAGGGCAATGCTGGCAGAGAGACATGGGTGTATCGTGGGACCGTGGAGTCTCTACAACTCCTTGTTTCATGGATGGGAGAGAGGGTGGAGGGCAGGGAGAAGCCTGCTTCCTGGTTTGGCCGTGAGGTGGTTGGTTTATGGGGCAGGTACTATGTTGGGAGCTACACTGTGGGGAACAGGTTTGTGGGGATGAGCACGAGGCAGGGTTGGACATTCAGGGGGGCATGGCTGTCCTATAGGCATGTGGGTACTTCTTCATCATGGCATTTCTTTGTTCCAGTGATGGACAGTTTCCTACCTATCAGTCAAAACCCACTAGCCCACCCCACCTGCACTTTCTTCTCTTCCATGAATGTTTTGTGTTTCTTTTTCTCTGCGTCTACTGATGCTGCTTGCTCTGGCTGGAGTGCTCTCTGTTCTCCAGTTGGCCCAGTTTTGAACTACTTCTTCCACACTTGGCACAGATCTTTTATTTGATAGGGCATTTTCTCCTATTCTCATCCTTCTAGTCATGATTTTTCCATACTAAATATCTGTACCACAAAACTGACCACTCATGTGTTGCCTTCTTCTCCAGACAGGCTAAGGTCCACAAAGACTCTAGATTACACTTTGTATGTGAGCACCCCTGACTCCATGCAGAGCTAGTCCATGTGCACTGAGAAAGGTTTTCAGATAATTAGTTTATATCACCACTTTGTGGTTGAGACTCTGGTCCTAGTTCCTTATGTAGTAATCAAAAAGATAATAGAGGAAAAGGAGTAGAATTATAGCTTCATTTTCTGAAGCCTTTTACAGAATATGATTGTCATCTGCATTAAAACACATGGGATCATGGAATTTTTTTCTCAAAAAGAGTAAGAATGCTAAAATGCATGAGAAGACTGATGCAGTGATTGAATAGGATTTATTTTAGCAGTCAACTTTCTTGATTTGATACACGTCAAACCAGTTGATGCAGTGATCAAATTGTAGCAGTTCTGTCCCTCTGGTTCATTTGATAAACACTAAATTTCTAAACTGCTTTCCTGAGACACTTCTGTAAAACAAGTCTTTGGAGCAGGTCAGCATCACAGAACCCTCTATGTGGACGTGTGTGTGTGTGTGTGTGTGTGTGTGTGTGTGTGTGTGTGTATACGTACACAGGGTTAGGGGACGTATATATGTTAATAAGAGTGAGGTAACTCCAGTTCCAGAATGCAGAGTCAGAGGCATCCCCTGACAGGCTTTACATGGACATGCACAGACAGGCAGATGAATGTGTTCTTCATTCTGGCATTAGGCAAACAGGATCAGTTTTCTCTGTGCATAGCTCTTGCCGGTCCCTGGAGATGTAAACATGAAGAGCATATCTGGGCACATGGTTTCTTTTTTGATTTTTGAGATCGTAAGAAGTAGAGTCCCTTTTATACTACTACTACTTTTTGACTATCAAAATATTCCCTTCCTTTGGTCCATTACTTATGCTTTTAAATTAACTTCCATTGCACAGTTAATACAATAATTAAAACATCAAACCTTAAGAGCTCCACAGATTGTTAAAAACTTTTTTTTGTTTTGGTCTTTTTTGTTATGTTGGTGGTCTTTTGTATTTTACAAGGTATTAAAAACCAGAACTATTTTAAGTTGAAATTTCTTTAACTCCCTTGAGTTAATAAAAAATATACTTCTTTCTTTCTTTGAGGTATGCTGTTACAGGCTCTTGCTTCTAAACTTAAGTGAAGGGATAAATTAGCCAATCCGACAGTTATAGCCATAAAGGTTATCGGTAAAAATTGTAATGCTGTACCCGGAAACGCCATCCGTATTCTTGTGTGCTCTTGTCTGTTAACATGTCCATGTTCTTGACGTAAGTCTTAATGCATTTTATAAGTATGGATTGTGAATGATATATTTATGTTAAAAATAATATAAGCATTTTATTACATTTCGATTTTTTCCCCCCACACATTAGTAAAAGGGTTATAACCTTGTATCTTCCCCCCACCCTTTAACATGTTCAGAGAGGATCTAGGCCCGTTAAAATGCTTCCTTCCTATGCATCACTTCTAGATGAGTGCACAGCTAAAACCCTTGATAGCACAAACACCGTGCAGCCACGCGCTGCCGCTCCCTGTGCTGAGAGCGTAATCCTGCGGGCTCCGCAGCGAAGTGGCCGGCCCGGAGAGGGTGACGTCACCTCCCTCTGCGCACGCGCTTGCATAGCGAGGGCGACGCCTGCCAAGCTGATGCAGATTTATCACCCTGCTCTTTGTGTGCAGGCGTGCGCGCTTGAAGTTTCCCTTAAATTAACTAATGAGTAAAATTTGGTAATTTCCACCAAGACCCACTACTAACAGAATGCTCCACCTTACTATTTAAACTTCTTTTTTCTGGTTGTTTAAAAATTCTGGCTTATTTATATACATTTTTGTTGCTGCAACCTGTGTTTTTATAAGTATGTAGGATTCTTTTTCTTCTTTTTTTTCCCCCCAATCTCTTCCCACAGATGATTTTCTTATCTGGTAAATACTAACTTGGAATAGCTGACAGGCAAATGAAACCCCTGAGTATGGGTGAGGAGCACAGTTTGCCTCTTGGGCTTGGCTCTCTTTAAAGAAGGAAACATAGCCAGTGCAGAACAGCATCGGTTCATTTTTTCAGCAGCTCAAATGGTCAAGGAATAACTGTGTTTCTGCTAATAGATTTTACTGAAGAACTCATTTGACTAGTTTAATTTGAAGAATATGTAAAATTTCAGATTACTAGTATCTGCCAGTAGTCCTGGGAAAATATAGGATTAAAATAATTTGATTCATGGTTTCACTCATTTGATTCATCTTTCTGCCACTTATGTTAAAATATCATTTTTAACCTGATATGCTATAGAAAAGCTTTTGCTTGTGAAAATATTTCTAGGGTGCTTTTTATTATAAATAAATTGGAGATGGCTTGTGTTCCTGTACTGTTTGTTGTTATTGTTGTCTTAAATTTAATGCCACAGAAGTGACGAAGTAAGCATTCTCGTCATCAGTGAGCAGCTTAGAAAGGTTATTTGTCACAGTGCAGCACCTCTTTGCAGGGTCTCAGGATGAAAGATGAGTAATTGATTTGATCAGGGGGGCATTAGATAGTTGAAGTTCCAGACTATTGATTTAGTGGAAAGATATTTCCCTGTTGAATGATAACTTGTAGAATATTTCTTGTTAGGGCAGGGAGGTTAATATTCCATCTTATGAATATAAATCATACTATGATTGAAGGCTAACCTATACCTAACTTACATTTCACAAACCTAAAATAGAAAGTACTAAGGAATTTTGGGCTTCTTGGGTAGGGGTTCAGGGGCAAGATGCTGGAGAAATACATTCATTTGTTGTCTGAGTTCATTCATTGATTCATTGATTCATCCATCCATCTTTCTTTCTTTTCTTTTCTTTTCTTTTTTTTTTTGAGACAGAGTCTCACTCTGTCGCCCAGGTGTGCAGTGGCATGATCTTGGCTCACTGCAACCTCTGCCTCCCCGGTCCAAGTGATTCTTCTTTCTTAGCTTCTCGAGTAGCTGGGTCTACAGGTGGGCACCATCACTCCTGGTATTTTAGTAGAGATGAGGTTTCACCATGTTGCCTAGGCTGACTTCGAACTCCTGAACTCGGGCAATCCACTTGCCTCGGCCTCCCCATTCATCTCTCTCTCTACCCAGCCATCCCACATCTGTCGAATGCCCTTTGCCAGGTCCTATCCTAGGTGTCTAGGATGCCATTTGTCCTCTGGCAAATTGGCTGATCTAGAGAAAGAGAACTATTCACTTGATGGATAATATAATGTTTATTATTAAGGAATAGTGATTTGAGAGTGCAGATTTAACATTTATGCCCAGACTGACATGCTGTTGAACCAAATAGTAATTTGAAAGGTGGTAACAGAATCAGTTTTGGCAAATAGTATGCTGAAACTTGGGGTTGAGTTATTTTAAAATGAGTATATTAAAATCTCTAAACATTCCGATTTGTTTTAGGAAAGGCAGTTTTTTGTGCATTGACTTGAAACCAGAAAGAAAACCGTCAAGCACCACCTGTATTTATATTGACAACTATAAAATCTGATTTTTAACCCAAGCCTGTTTTCCTCAGTAGCACTCAACGATTATTAGTGTAAACATTCTGAACATACTCCTTGTAGACTTGGTTCAAAAGGGTATTTGTTGCCTGCCTTTTAGGACTTCCCTAGGAAACATCTTCTACACCTGGAAATAAGCCTTGACTGACTCCATTCTTCCTGTTTCAGTGTTTCCTGGAGCTAGCTTTTCATTAGAGTCCACGTTGGTTGCGGTATTTCATATAGTAGCAAAATGCTTTTCAAATTGTAATAGGAATCTAGTCTGTCTTTTACGCACAGTTTAGTATGGGCTCTGCATGACTTAAAAATTATATAATTAAAAAAATGGGTACAACTAAATGTCCTCTGATTTTGGCCATTTACCTTCTGATTATCTCCTCTCAAGTTGCTCATCTTTATCTAGGCTTTCTGTTCATCCTAATGTTCCCAAAGTTTTCTTTGTAGCACCCCTTCCGCTTATTTAAGTAGCATTGGCAAACCCCCCTGGTGGCACTGAGAGGTAGAAATGTTGCTGACGCCTGGTCTTTGGTACAAAGATGAGGACTGGGATCCCAGCAGGGTCTCTCCGTGGAGGTCTTTGCTGTTCCTGAACCTCTCTGTGATGGTGAGAAGTGTGTGCCTCCAGGGGACGGCCAGTGAGGGCAGCACATATTGGCTGTTGTTCAGTAAGTTTGGGAACCACAGCTAGATCCTTTAATGCATGAATGAAGAAAGCACTAGGAGTTGAGTCTTATCTGCCGTGTAATCTAGAATCCGCGGAATAGCATAGAAGCCATTTATTTTTAATTTTTAGAACGTTTTTATAGTCCCACACTGTTTTTATAAATAGCTCTTCAGGGCATGGAACACAGCCTGCCTTTTTGATCTGAGGAACTTTCATGGTTGGGTTCTTCCTGCTTTTTATTGAAAGTTACATATGATATATTTAATCTGGTTTTAGTATTTATAGATGCTTCCTGAGTCCTTTGCTTATTGGGGGTGTGTGTGTGTGTGTTTTAATGGAAATGAGATCTAAAATGTTACCTAAGTGACCAGTCACCGCAATAACCACAAACTCTGTTTCTTTGTATGGTTAGTTTTAGATTTCTGCCCTTTTTATATTTTCTTTTCTGTTTTAGAAGTATTAACTGAAGGTTTAAATAAAATTACATCTCTTTCAGTGATGTTCTACAAAAATATGGTAAAACTTGTTAGAAATCATATTCTGGTCTATGTGTGGGCATGTACATATATCACAATAAAAGTGCAGCACCTTTTCACATCAGTTTGTCATTAATTCATGTGTTTTTCTTTATCTGGAAAGACTGAGTCTTCCTTAATTTGGGGAGAAACTGAGGGACCCATAGGTTAACATAACTACAGCTCTGGGAATCGGAAGGTCACATGGGAGTGAGTCTGTGGCTCATAGTGGGACATAGGAAATTAAGACATTCACTGAATTCTGTTTTCTGCACTCTGTTTTCAAATCAATATTCTATTCCTCTTGTGAGGTTGCCTGGAATATGGCAGCTTTCACTTCCATTTTCCATTCCATTGTGGCTATCAGTAAATAGGTGTGATTCAGAAAGTTAGCAGTAATTGTCAAAAATGCTTTGGAATGATGACTCAAGTCATACAGCCCTCTATTGGGATAACAGCATTGGGATCAGGACATTCTTCTTGGTGATGACTATGTGACTCACAGGTAGGACTCTTGTCTCTGTAGTGTATGAGCCAGGGCTGCAGTAGGTAGTGACATTTTTCTGAGGGCTTTGCTGTGTCCTGGCCAGGGCATGTATGGGCCTGGGTGTGGGCTTGGGGGAATGGTAGGAAGCATGCGTTTTCTCATCTGAGCAACAGGAGGGGAATCCTCCTTTCAAATACGTGTAGATTGGGATCTACAGCTGTCGCTTACTCCTTCCTAGTATTTCTGTCTATCATGTGATCTGTCCCCTCCTCCTTTGCCCAGGTCCCATAGCACTTCGTGCTGCCTATGAACGTTCCATAATCTGCCTTGTTTTATAGGTGTTTGTCAGCTTGTCTCTCTGAGGGTTGCTGGGGAGCCTTAGTCCTCTTTGTATTGCAGTTGCCCAGTGCCAACTGTGTCTACGGCAGATGAAATCAGTCTTTGCAGACACGTTCAGTGAGTTACAGTGACTGGCAGTGAATTGCTGACTAGATTGCATCCATTCAAGAGTTTTGAAGGAACCTGAGGATGAAATTGCAGCACTCTTGGCTCAGATGTTTTGCCTTTTATAAATAGCCACTGTTTTCAAAGCTTGGTGGGTTGCCAGTGCAAAGCATGGTGCATTGGAAACGAAAATGGCCTGGTGCCGTGGAGGCCCCAGCTCGGTCGAGTTTACCCATGACTGGCTGAGTAGTGCCACGCAGCCTCCCTAGGACCCCACGGTCCTCAACCAGATGTGTTTGCTGTGAAGTCTGTGGTGGTTGTCTGTGTCATAGTTAAAACTTGTTAAACTGGGTTCATTATACACATGTAAGTGTTCTATAGGCAGGAGCAATTTACATTAAGAAATTGGATCACACCATTGATGTATTCTTTGTTTCTGTGAATGATACGTTGTACAGATTTAATTCTGCTGTATTCCTCCCTCAGGTACCGATTTTGTTGCTGCTTGTTTGCCTGCTTTATCAGGCACCTAATTTGGCTGGGCCCGCACTGCACATTCTCTGTCTCTGCAGTGGGTAGCAACTCAAAGTTTGATTTAGATCTTTAATCCTTAGCAGAGGTGCTTGGAACTCACCTGGTTCTGGTTTTAAAAGCTCCACATTGCTTAGCTGGGGCCCTGCCCTCAGGCTAACAGCCCTAATGATATACCCAGGGTCATTTCCCTTTCCAGCTGTCTCTCCCAGCCTTTGTCATTCTCCAGTGCTTGGACAGAGTTGTTTTTTGTAAATGTTGCCTGTAACAGGGCTGGCTGCTCCGGACAGCAAAAGTGAAATGTTCATTCCTTCACTTTCAGTACTTTCCTTGCCTCCTAATTCCAAGTCTGTATCTTGCTGTGGTTGGATTACCACACTAGTGTTTGCAGTGCTTTTCTTGTACTATTTTGGCAAAAACAAACAACAATGGGGATGGGAAAGGGGTCTTTTGTTTTTTTTCTAGAGATTATTCTGCTAACAATTATAGTTACTAGTTTTGGTAGGCATCCCTGAACCTAGATTACCTCTGTTAGAGAACTCCAAGAGAAATATCCCGAGTTAGTATGATGAGTGTGGACATTTTGGACCCCATATTCCTGTGTAGGCATTCACCCTAGTGAGCCGGGCTAGATATTTTTGGGCTGCAAGAATTCCTTTTGCTTAGATGGATTTTGGCCTAAATTGCCTATTGCATGCTTCTTTTCTACAGTTTTCCCACTGGGCCTTCTAAGATATTGGGAATAGGGGTAGAGTTGGGTTTTAGTGAGAAGAGGGACCTTGGCCACCTGTGAAGCTGGAGTGGCACTGGGCCATCTGACCACATTGGCCATTGACATTCCTCTAGGGGGCATGACCCAGAAAGCCTGGAAGGAGAGAGCCAGGCCCCAGCTATTTATAATCCCCTGTCTCTGCTTTGCCACTGTGTATTTTTAACCAGACCCTGAAGTCTGACAGAATGAGGCATTGAGCTCCCCCTAGAGGTTTTAGGATGTCACAAACAGCAGTTTTTATAAAGCAGTGTTAACTGTTTTCTTTGCTGGTGTCTATGTTAATCTACGTAAAAATGAAGATTTGGTAAATAATCTGGACTGATTTCATATCCTTTCTCTTTTTGAGACCAAACTGTTATTGCTAGAAATGGCTGAGAGCCTTTTGGGGACATGAGCCTCTTGGTTTATGTGCAAATCATTATTCAACAATCAAATAGAAGGAAGATAGTTTTGTAATCACAGACCGTTCTTCATGGAATTTAAATGTTGTTCTATGATGATGTTTCTTAAGTTGATTTAATGGCTGTGGATAAAGCTGCTGTGTTGGCATTGAATAGAATGGTTAAGGAATTAACTGTCACTCAAGCAACCCAGTAATTTTATTTTCTCCTTCTGTATTTCAGGGTTTCGAAAAAACGATGAAATGAAAGCTATGGATGTTTTGCCAATTTTGAAGGAAAAAGTTGCATACCTTTCAGGTAAAGTCTTAACTTTCAACTCTGCTTTATCCAACTGCTCTGACACAGTTTCAGAGTCTGACATCCTAAATGAATTCACCTGCCACAACATGTAAAACCACTGGCATTTCTGTGGATTTTTAACTGCTTTGTTCTTGCAGCACTGTTCCTGAGAAATTAGTGCCCAAAGCATTTTCTTCCAGGTGAGAGGCGGCACATGCTAAGTTAGTTAGGGTTGATGATCAAAATACATTTGTTTCCGCCATTCAACAAAAATTTGACTGTTCTGCTCCAAGCAGTTAAGTAAAACAACTGATTTTAAAAATCCAATCATTTCAGCAAAAGTGGTGGGAATGGGATGGTGTATAGATGGGTCCTGAATTTCTCACTTTTGTTTCTTGTACTCTGTAGTTACCCCTGTTGCCTTGTCTTTTGGGAGGTAGGGAAGGCTGCTTCTCCTTGAGATCTGCTCCTTTGTGGCTCTCTGGTTATGGAGTAACTAGGACCCATGTTGTGGGCCATAAAGCCCTGGTGATTTCTGCCAGCTGAGTTCATTTCCCTGTAGACCCAGTCTTTGAGGCTCTGGCCCACCCGCAGACAGACTCTGGGCCAATCCCTTGGGCGTTGGCCCATAACTGCCCTCTCTTCTGCACATAGACAGTCAGCATTAGGCCTCCTTGGACTGTCTTCTTGGGGTCTCCCTCCAATATGAACAGAACAGCCGTTGGGTATTATACCTTTTGGGTACCAGTTCACTTTGTTACAAAACAAAGATTTGCAACATTTTTCTGCTCTGTAAGAAAGTATATCTGTAGATTGTCACATGCTTTTAGATGAATTTCCCTTGAAAACTTTTATCTTTCTCAAATAGGCATTCTATGCTGATCTGATGTATCCTTCTGAACACATTTCATTTTCAATTTATAACGCTGCTAGCTGCTTTTATAAGTTTTGGGTGTCCTTTGGACATGTGATACTGCTATATATTTAAGATGCAGCTTCCTATGGTGTTTTTGCTTATCTTGCTTTGCTTCATGTCCAGTAGTATTTCTTGGCCCCTGTTAATATGGTTTGATTTGGTGGGAGTAAATTACGTATTTGGAAGGTTCACAGAAGAGTGTAAGAAGTGCATTAAAAGAAGGTGCTTTAAATTGTTGGAAAAACATGGGGAAAAACAAACTCCTGGCTTACAGTACACTGAGTTTTAAAAGTAGCATTTATTTGCTCTTCTCTAATCATTTACTGACAAACCGCGTTGTAACGACTGAGTCAGCCTTGTGAACGTGCCAGCTTTGTGAACCCCTGATTTTGTAGTTTGCAAACAGAGGTTAAAGTTAATATAACTAAAAGACTCTATTTATAAAAATTAGAGCTATCTGTAAGGAAGGCTTAAAGCCAAGTCCATGTGTTTATCAGTTTTTAATTTTTAAAGTCTGGGTCTGTGATAACAGCGCCTGCTCCCTCTGACCCCTCTTGTGTTTCTGAACGTCTTGTTTCAGTTTCGTCTTCCACTGGCATGTGGAGATAGACATGTGAAGAAAGGTGGAAGGTTAAGATTGGTGGGTTTTATTTGTATTCATGCTTTTATTAGGCATTTAATATAGAATATATTATCAGGTGGCATTTTTATATAGTTTACGGTCAACGCTAAACTCTACCTTTTAACTAATCAAAGAGATAAAATCGGCAGTCTTTGAGAGTTTGTCTTAAATATTTAATAAAACCTTAAATTCTGCAGGGTTAAATAAAATTGGGTATCTTTGGTGGGGTGGGAAGTTTTGCTTTTACAACAAATTGGTAGGAATTGTTTCAAGTATTAGTAATAGTAGAGCTTCCAGCAGCGTTAGCAAAATGACATTATTAGGTGCCACCATAATTTTACAGTATACCTAATTTATGACCAGAACTGGCAAAGCTGTATTATTAGCATGAGCTCATTGCTCTTTGTCTTAGGCTTATTGTTATCTCCTTTAGGAAGGGGAAAAAGAAACCCTTAAAATTAAGTAGAAATTGACTACTTGTGTTGTATTATATTTTTTGAAAAGTTACAAAGAATGAGTAAACTTTCCAAAATAAAATTTATCTCTAACTCAGTTTTTTCTGTTTCTTTTTTATTGAAATATCACATACCTTAAAATCCACCTTTGTAAAATGTGTGATTCAGTGGATTTTAGTGTATCACCAGGTTGTGCAGCCATTACCACTAACTCCAGAACATTTTCATCACCTCCCAAGAACCCCATATCCACCCCAAGCCTCCAGTTCTGGCAATCATTGATCTACTCTCTGCTCTGATGCCATTTTAAAAAATATTAGGAAATATGGTGCCTTTGTAAAAACTCTCCATGTGAATGGCTTTTAGTAATTAAATATGAGTAAAATGGCAAGGGCTTTGTAAAAGTAGGTCAAAAGGTGAGTGATTTTAAAAGATACTTACTAGGTTAAGATCTCTAAAAAACCAGTGATAATTTTTTGAACTGGAATATTTCTGATCCTTAGTCTTTAGGTTTTCTCAAAAGTAATGCTCATTACACTTAAGATAGAATGTACTACTTCCTCAATTTAGGTTGAACTCAGTGAGGTTAGATGTCTTCCCTAACTTTGTGTTTGAAGTCAGAGGACAGTGCAGTGTTTGAATGTATCACCTTCAAAGTTCAGATGTTTCCAATGTGATGGCATTAAGAGGTGGGACCTTTAAGGGGCAATTAGGCTACAAGGGCTCCTCCCTTGTGTGGGATGAAGGCCCTTATAAAGAGGCTTTACCCTTGCCCTTCAGCCATGAGAGGACACAGCATATCCCTTCTGCCCCTGGAGGATGCAGTCCTCACAAGACCAGGAACATTGTAACAGTGCCCCGTAGTTTGTATTGAATGGAGTTTGCGTATAATGGCATCTTACATATAATGCCAACTATTAGTGTGGTTCCTATGCCACTAGGGTTTGAGCCTTAGAAAATCTCACAACCACCAGAATTAGGAACACATTCCTTTCTGTTTATTTTGGAACATTTTAACATCAAAAGGAAATAAAATAATATAACAAATTTTCATGAACTCGTAGACCACTTAGACAATCTTATTTCATCTATAGTTCTACTTACTCTTCACTGGATAGTTTTGAAGTAAATTCCAGATATTATTTATAAATATTTAGTATATATCGCTTAAAAAGTGTTATAAAAAATCCCTGCAATACCAGTAACCGACCTAAAAATGGAATGGAATGGCCCAGCTAATTTTTGTGTTTTTGGTAGAGACGGGGTTTCACCATGTTGGCCAGGATGGTCTCAATCTCTTGACCTTGTGATCTGCCCACCTTGGCCTTCCAAAGTGCTGGGATCACAGGCGTGAGCCACCGTACCTTGCCTCTTGATGAGTCTTTTTAAACTTGTAGGTTCTTTGTGTCTTATCTCCTGATGTTTTAGGAAGCCAGGAATCCAGGTGTTTTCCTGTGGATTTTCCTGTGTTCTAGATTTTTGCTGGTTGTTTCCCTGGGTGATCATTTAACGTGTTTCACTTCCCCCATATTTCCTGCAAACTTGGAGTTAGGTCTTGAGGCTTGATTAGAGTGAGCCTTGATTTGGGAGGAAAAGGGGCAAAAATACTTAATGGGTGTGATTGGTTAGTTTTATAGGGAGTTTTATTGGCAGAGTCTTGTCACGTGTTCATGATATTTATTGATGATCGTTGCTTAGATCTAGTATATTTTTAAGAGTTGCAAAATAGTGATACTCTACTTACGTCCTTTCTTTTTCATTTATTAACTTGGATATCCCATAAAGAGAGATGTCCCATCACCACTTACTTGACTGCCCTAAGAAAGAGTGCGAGAAGTAGGATAAGTGATTATAAGGAGCATTGGTTTGTTTTTTTTTTCTGATAAAGACTTACTTCAAATGCATGATTTTAAATATACATAATGTTTTGATTCATTGCACATTTTCTCTCTTATGAAGTTAAAATGGTCCCATCTCTGTTCAATGGGAGCCTCTTCAAACTGGCTCCTAAGTTTTGTTTGCTTATGTGACAAGATGTTTCAGGAGCATCTTGTATAATTCTTGCCTCAGTTGTGGAATCAGCCATTTCTCTAAAGAGTACTGGTCTCTTTTAGTGGGAAACAGTACAGGTTGCTAGCGATATCTACTGGATGGGTGGTTGTTTCTGTGTCTCTTTAGTGGACAAATCTAGAGGGAAAACACACATTTTAATGAAAAATGATACCATTTTATAAATGATATAAAAGTCATAATATAAATGACTTTTTATTAAAATTCACAATTCAGATTTAGGATGATAGATATTTCATTTTACTTTTTCCATTGTATATTGTGAATATCTGTTTCCTTCATTTAAAAATGTTCCTACCTTCGTAGACATAATTACCTACTTATTTTTAACACTAATGATATTAACACAGTATGTGACTACCAAATGTAATTTGGCATTCTTCTTGTTGTCTTGGTCCTGGGGGTATATGCCATGAGGAATCTACAGAGCTATGACTGAATTAGCTCCTCTCCATGTGGGTATGCCACCAAATTGAAACCTGGAGTCATTTTATTTTGCTTTACATTTGTAAGGCTTAAAAATTCCAATTTGCTTCAGTTTTAAGTAAAATTTGTGTATAATTCCACAGTAGTAACTAAAGAATAGTTAAAAGTTAAGGTATGGCTAAAAAAAAAATTCTAGTTTTTGTTTTTGGCTTCTCGACCCTGTGCCTTCTTAGAGGAAAACTTTTTTTTTTTAAGTTTTTGGTTTAATCTTTATGCTTTTAAAATATGAGTGGCCAGACCTGGTGGCTCACACTTGTAATCCCAGCACTTTGGGAGGCTCAGGGAGATGGATCACCTGAGATCAGGAGTTAAAGACCAGCCTGACCAACGTGGAGAAACTGTAACCCAGCTACTTGGGAGGCTGAGGCAGGAGAATGGCTTGAACCTGGGAGGTGGAGGTTGCAGTGAGCTGAGATCATTGCCATTGCACTCCAGCCTGGGCAACAAGAGCCAAACTCCATCTCAGCGGTGGTGGGACAATTCTATTGATCTTTCCATCTGTTTTCGTCTTCTCCCTAAGATAAACAGGAATGTAATATGCCTCATTTTCTGTTCTTTGCTTGTTGTATTTCAAAGAATCTTCTGGAGATCATTATATAACAGTACATAATAGAGTTCTCATTTTTCTTTACAGTTGTGTATTACTCTGTACATTGCACAGATATTTATGTATGTGTGTGTGTGTGTGTATATGTATGTATGCATATATATATATATATATATATATATATATGATATTCTTGTTAGCATCTGGCATGGTGGGAGCTGGCAGGGACTGACTCAGAAGGCAGGAATCAGTGGGACTTTTCTTGCAGGCTGCTAAGTCCTCTCAGCCTTCAGTAGAAATGCTCCATGAGCCAATTTCTGCTTCTCAGGACCAGGCAGCAAGAGGTGAGCCTGGAAGGTGCAGAACAGGCGAGGTGCTCGCCTTGGCTGCTGTTAGAGCAGGAGCGGAGCCCACTGGGCATGCATCCTTTTAACAGAGTTGTATCATTTGATGGCACACTGAATAGATGTTAGCCATAGTTTCTCTCTTTTACAAACTATGTCTTTCAGAGATTTCCTTGGCAAAGGCTGTTTTTTATGGTCAGTGTGAGTTAAACTGTTCCTTGGGAGTTGGGAGTGGGAGATTGGACAGCGGCTGAAGAATAGTTTTCAATGGTGTTCTAATCCAGAAATTGAAACAAGGGCTATGGAGAGAAAAATACAGTCGGTTCATTGAAATTTACGTTTTACCCCTCAAAGCAAGTATGCCTTTCTTGCAAGTTCTTTCTAAATAAGTGAAAGGTGAACTTCTAATTCATTTAAAGAGAAAGAGGTGATTGTGAATCTAGCTATTTCTGTGGTCATCCCGGGCCGCATTGTTCAAGAGACCAAGTCGCCTGGAATTTTAAGGAGAGGGAAAGGAGGTCTGTGGGTTTAAGGAAATAAGCGTCATACAGTCATGTGTAGCTATAGAGGAAGGACCCTTTCAACTTTATTTCTGTTATTAAAATAAACCTCAGTTCCCTTAGCATCCATAGGAATAGCCATCAGGCTTTTCTGTTAACTGTTACCTCATAGGAGGCATTTTTAGTTAATGTTGTGTGGAATATGGAAAAAGAATCCCTTCAGCAAATGTTTGTTGGGTGCTAGTCTCATGGGGCAGCGAGAGTGTTGTGTATTCTTAAATGAGCAAATGAAACAAAGATGCCTGCCCTCGTGGAGCTTATGTTCTAATGGAGGAGACAGACGAAAATAATATGTAAATTGTATCATTTCCTGGAAGGTACAAAGTGCCTTAGAGAAATACGATTGGGTATAGGAAAAGAGGCAGGTTTATGTGAACTGAAAATAAAACACCATCATTATGAACAAAAATGTTTTTTTTTTTTTCTTTTTGACAAAGGCAGCATTTGGATAAAGAGATAATTCTTAGTGAGCTGTTGTTCTTTGTTACAGATACGAAAAGCTTCCACACATAGACATCCTGTGATGCTGACAGCATTTCCTGTCTTTTCATTTCATTGTAGAAACCAAGACACTGACCTTCCCATCTATAAAATGAGGCCGACATCTATGGTTTAGGGTTGATACCACACACACATGAGTGTATCCAGTAGGGGAAGTTTTTATGAGCTGCAGTGCTGTTATTTTTGTTAGTTTGGGAACAGGAACAGAACTTTGCACTTGTGACTTTTCTGCTTTATACCCAGATGCTATTTTCATTTGGGTACTTCCTGTGATGTTGGAAACTAACCTAAATCTTGGGGAATATAAGTTAAACAGACACCTGTGTAGTTGATTTTAAACTCCTTGAGGTTCAACAACCATGTTCCTCTGAACTATACTTCATCCTTTCTAAGATTTTTTTCTTCATACCTCCCTGGGGAGGGGTCAGCAGAAAGCGATTGTTAACTGTGTTACACCATCTGTTAGAAGGTGCACCCTTAGCAGACAGATGAGCATGTGAAAAGAGTCTTACTTCGAGAATGATTTTTAAAATCATTCTTGAAGTAAAAATATCCCAGTGAATTTTCTGAAGTTCTTTAGGAAAAGGAAAAATGTTTTCCTCTATCTTAAAATTCAGATTCAGGTATATATAAGCTTTTCTTAGGATATGAATGAGAGCCTAACTGGATGAACTTGCATGCAAGTCTTAGGATACTGCTTGCCAGTGCTACCAGCTGGGGGAAATCTTTGTAGTAGAAAGCTGGAAAAGTACAGTAGAGACCATCAAAACTTCTATACATAGTTGCCTTTAGTTCTCAGTTCTGGGGTGTTGAGAATGGCCCTGTGCGCATTGTGCACACCTGGCTGACTTCCCATGCAACTTTCTTAGATTGGCAGATTTTGGATTCTGCTTCTCACACCTGTGGTGGAGCACGCCTTGCTTGCTTGATGTGTGAGCTACGGTGACCCAGGCGGGAGGAGAGTGTAACATGGGTCCCTATGGAATCAAACATTATGCTACATTTCAAACACATGTTAACAATTCAGGGTCGTGGTCCAGAAAAAATGTTAGATGCTAGCTTTCTTTTTACCGAAAGTGAGGGGAATGTTTTCATTCAAGTAACATGTACTGTATTTTAAGTAATTCAGGTTTCTATAATATGTGTTGATCTGTGATAATTTTGATCAAGGAGATTGACTCTTTTGAAAACAATGAAAGATAGTGGAAAATGAAAAATACTGAAATTGTTATCTGTCTTATCTTGGGGATAAGAGGAATTCCAAAAAAGTAGAGCTATTGATATTACCCTAAAAATCATATCAGATGTTTTAGAAGAACACTTGATAGTGAACAGTACTGCTTCTCACTTTCAATTGCACTTTTCATTCATAAATGTTAGCCCTCTCAAAGGCCCAGGAACCCAAATTTAGTTATCCTTATGACATTTTTACTACTTTAAAAAAAGAACTAAAGACAGTAGTTCGCAAGATCATACACACTTTTTGTCTGGGTGAAGACCTAGCAATGACAAGCAATGTTGAATAGTTCCTTCATCTTTATTTAAACTTTTGGAGCCCCAGTATCTTTATAAGACTGGAATGATAAAACTTCAGCAGGGTCATTGTAAAATCACATCAGAACGTGTATGTAGAGCACATGGTACCCTACCCGAATCTACAGGTAACTAAGATCGTTGTTACCATATAATACATAAATTACTGGATTTACAAGTAATTTAAGACTTTTCTAGATTACATGACTGAACAGTACATGTGGATTGCTTTAAGTATTCCCAATCAAAATGAAGTTTCATTATTATTTAGAATGAGTATGTAAGTCCTAGGAAATTATGTAAATCATATTGGTAAAATATATTTTTAAATTATCATCTTCTGCTATATGTTTTTTGGCTTTTCTAAAAGGAAAGAATCTTTTTTTTCTTTTATTTGCTTGCTTACTTTCTAATTTTACCTCTGCTGATGATTTTTGGTGCACAGAAAATAATGAAGAGTTTTGCATTGAAACTTGAATTTTAGGTCTCCTGAAGAGAGATCATCAGAGTTCTAAACCTAAATGAAGGCTCCACTTGAGAAGGCTACATTTTCTTTTTCTATTTCCTGACAACCCTGATGGAAGTAATAAAATAAATGTGGCAATTTTACCATGAGTGTTTAGTAATAACAAGCTGACTTGATTAGGATTGTGTATGTTAACAAGAAATCCTTCTGACTGCCTGGCTGTCAAAGTCACATACTCTTGAGATTTTTACTTTTACTGTGTGATAGAATTTTTCTAAAATCCTTAAGCTGATTCTATTTTTTTTTTTTTTTGAGACGGAGTTTTGCTCTTGTTACCCAGGCTGGAGTGCAATGGCGTGATCTTGGCTCACCGCAACCTCCGCCTCCTGGGTTCAAGCAATTCTCTTGCCTCAGCCTCCTGAGTAGCTAGGACTACAGGCACGTGCCACCATGCCCAGCTACTTTTTTGTATTTTTAGTAGAGACGGGGTTTCACCACGTTGACCAGGATGGTCTCGATCTCTTGACCTTGTGATCCACCCGCCTCGGCCTCCCAAAGTGCTGGGATTATAGGCTTGAGCCACCGCGCCCGGCCCCTTAAGCTGATTAACTAAGTTAGCTTTAAAATTGCTTTATCATGTGGCCATCTCCCATGTGCATGTGTGTGGTTCCGTGTGAGAGATTGTAAAACCTGGCCAGTGAGGGTCAGATGCCATCCGTTCCAGATTATAAAGTCGTCATCAGCATAGTTTGGACAATGTTCCTTTCGTTTTCCTTTCAAGACTTAGATACATTTGGTTGGTAGGAAAGAAAGAGCTTGGAAAACAGGGTGATGGGGAAGAATCTGGGGAGAGTGACAGAGGGCAGGAGTGAGGGAGGTGGTTGCTCAGGAGAGTGAGTGAAACACATGGACCTGACAACTTTTTTTTTCCTGTCTAAAACATAAAAACTGCAGAAAGGAGTTTTTTCCCAAAACATGGGAAGAAAAAGACAAGGCCATATATAGAACCTTTCATGTGGCCTGTAAAACACAGACATTTTTTTCCAAATCCTCTGAAGAGATGAAGTGTCCTCACCGTGCCTCAGATGAAACAAGGACTCCTGCCTTTTGCACATTTGTGCAGTTGCTTTAGGAGTAATTTCGACAGAGTGAATGGATGGTGACATCGGACCTTTGTCTTATCTTGCTTCTAAGTGTGTTCCTGATGTTTGTTTTTTTAGGTGGTAGAGATAAACGTGGAGGTCCCATTTTAACATTTCCAGCCCGCAGCAATCATGACAGAATACGACAGGAGGATCTCAGGAGACTCATTTCCTATCTAGCCTGTATTCCCAGGTAAGTTCTGTGTTGCCTGTGCTTGTCACTGATGTCACAGTTACAACAGATGCGACGCTGTATTCATTAGAAATCAGCTAAATGGTAACCTGAATTCCAGGCAAAGTAGTATAAAATGAAAATCATTATTTTTCTCCTTATCACCATTTTGTGACTATTATTGTCTCATGTAAAACTTTGGGGAGCAGGGACATGAAGGTAGGCGTTTTTTGTTTGTTTGTTTGTTTGTTTGTTTTTTGTGAAGAGCTTTGTGTGTTGACAATGGATCTGGGATACTCAGCTGGGATTTTAGGATGTGGTTCTTGAGTTAGACAAGACATCAGTGATGATGATAATACCGTGACACCCAAGGGCTGGGTGATCAGAATTGGATGCTGCTTTTGATAATGCATTTCTACTTTCATGGCAAACATGACTTCTTTAAAAATAATCTGTTGATACGTAGCCTGAAGTTTGTGGGGCATTAAAAATCCTTGTTAGCTAATATAATGGGCATAGATTTGGGAACCCTATCAAAATTTAGACTCCGTATAGTAATGGCAATTTTTAGCATAGATGCCAAAGAATACCCAAGAATAAGCAATGTTGTGTTTTCTGGAGAGTCCTCAAGTGGGGAGCTGAGTTACTAGGAGTTGGCCTGTGTGTATTCTTGAGGAATTTAGAATCCGTTTCTGCTCTGGGATTGTATTACTCAAGTTTTATTTGTAGATCTAGCTGACAACTGGTGGAGGAAATTTCCTCCCTGTATTAATGTGTTAGTTCTTTCTCACACTGCTATAAAGAAATGCTTGGCTGGGCGAGGTGGCTCATGCCTGTAATTCCAGCACTTTGAGAGGCTCAGGTGGACAGATCACAAGGTCAGGAGTTCAAGACCAGTCTGACCGACATGGTGAAACCCCATCTCTACTAAAAATACAAAAATTAGCCAGTGTGGCAGTGTGCGCCTGTAATTCAGCTACTCAGGAGGCTGAGGCAGGAGAATTGCTTGAACCCAGGAGGCAGATGTTGCAGTGAGCCAAGATTGCACCACTGCACTGCAGCCTGGGCAACACAGTGAGACTCCATCTCAAAAAAAAAAAAAAAAATACTTGAGATTGGGTAACTTATAAAGAAAAGTGGTTTAAATGGCTGGGGAGGCCTCAGGAAACTTACGATCATGGCAAAAGGCAAAGGGGAAGCAGGCACATCTTCACTTGGTTGGAGCAGGAGGAAGAGGGTGGGGGTAGGGGAGCAGGTGCCACACACTTTTAAACAGCCAGATCTCATGAGAACTCCCTCATGGGACAGCAGGAGGGGGATGGTGCTAAACCATTAGAAACTGCCCCCATGATCCATTCACCTCCTACCAGGCCCTCCTTCAACACTGGGGATTACAGTTCAACATGAGATTTGGATGGGGACACAGAGCCAGATCATACCAATTAATATCTCTCTTTAATTGTTCCAGTTATATTCTGGAAAATATAATACCACTCTGACGTAATCTAAGGGTACAGTCGTACCTGGAGTAGGAGATTGGTGTCTGTTGCTGATTGGAGGGGTGCCTCTCTATGAGGAAAGGGTTAAGTCCTCACGTGTCTGAAGGGGCTCAGTGGTGGCCGTAGTAGAATGAGAGGAGGTGTTTCTTAAGAGACTAGATGAGGACGTATGAGAGTAAACTCGGCCATAATGCGGGCTAGATAGTAGCCTTAATGATCATGTTTCAACAGAGTGATATAAGATGGTCAGTAACAGTGTAATGGGTTTCAAGGGTCAAGGTAAATGGAATAGATTTAACACAGCACATGGTTCATGCCACCCTTAACCTATGTAGGTTGATACCAGTGGGAAAGGCAGCCATGCCCCTTCCTAACAGGGCTGCCTGTGGCTGACAGCAATCAGCTTTTGGTCTTGATAGTTTTGATGGAAAAAGAAATACAAAGGACAGCATTAAAAAAAAAGTCACTGCCAATCAAAATGTTACTTGTCATATAGTTTAATAAAAAGCTAAAGTTGAATTTGATATTCATGTGATTTAAAAAATTTACATAATTTGGATACTATATAGTGGTAACTTTGACAACTTTATTTCTGGTCTTGAAACTTACGTTAGTAGTAAATACTAAGAATTATTCATCTTATTGGTGTAAAAAATTGGTTCAGGGGCTGGGTGCGGTGGCTCATGCCTGTAATCTCAGCACTTTGGGAGGCTGAGGCAGGTGATCACCTGAGATCAGGAGTTCAAGAACAGACTGACCAACATGGAGAAACCCTGTCTTTACTAAAAATAGAAAATTAGCTGGGCATGGTGGCTCAGGCCTATAGTCTTAGCTAGTTGGGAGGCTGAGGCAGGAGAATTGCATGAACCTGGGAGGCAGAGGTTTTGGTGATCTCAGCTCACCAAAACCTCTGCCTCCCAGGTTCATGCAATTTTGAAACGCTGTCTCAAAAAAAATTGGTTCAAGCACATTTTGGGTAATCTGGGAACCACTTTTCTTGTGGGAAATTGTGAGAATACACAAAAGTAGAGAGAATAATATCATGAACACACATACAGCCATCACCCAGCTTCAGTTTTTATCAGATTTTGCCAATCTTGTTTTTCTCTAATTTTTCCCTGGAGTATTTTGTAACAAATCCCAAACATCACATCATGTCACTCAGAAACACTTCGGTTTGTAGGATGACCCTCTGGCCACTGAACAGTCACTTCATGTCAGTGCCTAGGTTTGCGTTTGCATTTACTACAGTCCCAAGTGACAAGAAGTGCCATTTTGCTTGTCCTTGATTAATGAGCAAATAAGAGAGGTGGAATTAACATGTAAATGATGCATTTGCCAAGTGGTAATGGAGAAGGATTTCAGAGTAGGCAAAATAGGAAGAAGTGGCCACACAGAGTCCTCTTTGGACCCTCCCTCCCTCCCTCCCAGTTTTGTAGGCGCTGCCTCCAGTGAGTGCGTAGCAGTAGAAGTGGTTTTTGGTTTTCACCAAACAAATTATGTGATATAGATTTTGCCAGACTGTAAACATGATCAGCAAATTACTGGTGTGTGAATTTCTTTGGACTTGCTTGTGTGTAGTTTGCAAGTCTGATGGTTTGTTGTTGTAGTAGACTGGTATGAACACAAGGCATTTCTACCCAGCCATACATTTGTGTGTGTGTCTTGGGGCCTATGAGACCTGTTGCTGTGTCCACTGCTCCCACATGCTTCCCAGATTTGAAGGCAGCCCTCCGGCCGTTCCTCAGCTAGACAGTCCCAGGGCTGGTGTCATATGTGAAGGGAGAGTGTGGGCCTCAGAATCAGACTATGCCCGGGGACACATGACTTCACTTTCTTTGGTTTCCTGATCTGAAAATGTGATAATGACGTGTACGTCTTCGGATCATTGTGAGTATTGAGTTAAAATTATTCCTATAATCCTGCATGGTGCTTGACATGCAGTAGCTTGCTCAGAAATAGTGAAATAATTTTCTGATTTCATATTCACCCTTCTATTTTCCTTTTGACATGATTTCTTAAGGGAGGTCACACTGTTTTTCTTCTCCATGCCTTCTAGATTGTCTGTGTCCCTCACAGTTCAACAGAAACTAATCTCAGCAACTGTGAATAGTTTGATATTAGTGCTGGGGTTGCCCCTCCCTGCCCTTTAAAAAAAATTACAGTATCAAGGTGAGTTCATAAGATTAATTTGCAATGAAACTTTCCACTAACTGTGTGTAGAAGAAATAAGCAGCAGCAGCAGTTCTTGCTGATGTCACTGCAAGTCCTGCACAGTGACATTAATCTTGGAAAGTCTCAATGTGGTTGTTTCACTTATTGCTTGAATTGTACTTAATACTGATTATGTTCTAGAACATTCTGCCTTCTTTAGAATGATTTATAGTTGCTAAATATTAATACATAAACCACTGTTACTCCTTGTTGTCCACTAATGAAATGACACAAAGATTTTTAGTTGATTCATTCATGAATACTTCTATAAAAAGATATTTTCTTTACCTAGAAACTAAACAAGTAGAGTCTCTCTTTTTTAGGGACCTGTGTTAAGAGGGGACCTTAATTTTATGTAAATTTTCTTTATCTCACAGATAAACATGAGGCTCTTTGATAAAACTGCTAAAATAACTGGTTAATAAGTCACATTTCCCAAAGACCAGTGTCTTAGGTGGTGGAAGGGCTTGGGGCCCATCTGTAGGCGGCTGTTCGTTAGGTGCTGGTAAATAGGACCCGGTCTGGGGTTGTTTACAAGTCACTGCTCTCTTGATGATGACTAGCTTTTACCTTGATAAAAACAGATGGCTTGAAATGCTGTGCACTCCCAGTCCAGTTCATAAGCCATTTTCCTTACTTAGGAAGCTGCTGGGTGGGAGCAGTCTGATCATGGAGGAAGGTGGATAGTTAATCCTTCTGTAAACTGTGCAAGCTCAGCGTAGCTTTTGGTTTTGTTGTTCTCCCTTGTTCCTGTTGTTAAGCCTGGAGTCATTCAGGATTCCTTTTAAGCTTCTTTCAAGTAGAGGGGCTTTGTAGTTTATGTGCCTACTGTGTAAGGCCACGTTAGGAGAAAGACAGGCTGCAAGGGAATTTTATCTTGATATGGTGAAGACTGATGGTTACAGTGTAGTCTACCAAACAGCAACTAGTAAAACAAATAAAACATATTGCCGCCATTTTACAATCTCCTCTCTTTGGTGTATGGTAACAGCATATGTGAATCTGGAGTAGAATGCCTTAGTAGGGCAGCGGGCTTCCTTTGCAGAGCTCTTGGCCTCCAGGGACCTGCCTCTCCCTGCTTAGGCTGCCCTCGCCCCACTGCCTTCGCGGCCCTGGAGTTTCTGTGGAATGGAATCTTGCAAGATTGCAAACCCCAGTAGAGCCCAAGGAAGTCTAGAATGCTTAATTTCTACAATGGGACACTTGAGGAGAGATTTCTGGGAGTCCCATTTGCCTCTGGGTTTCATGAAGGAGGTCAGAAAACAAATGTTTCTTCCTGTTACCTGGATTGTAACCCAGGGCCTAACTGGGGTGTGGAGGAGAAGTGGTAGCATGAGGAGTATTTGAATGTGTTTCCGTTGACGTCCCTATGGGATAAGTTTTAGAAGTTCATCACATCATTCCTAAGCAGTTTTCAACATTTGGATAATAAACTACTCAGGCTGCAGGATCTGTTTTCTCTTCCTGGTTTTAAACACTGTGCTCCTCTGACTGTGAGCTACCTTCTGATTGGGTCCTACTGCTGGGTTCTAGCTGTACAGGCATTTTTTGGGGTGTTTATGTGATACACCCTCTTATATTGATGTAGATGTCATATGTACTTTGCATTTGTAAAATGTGGAAAGCTAGCTACTCCGATAGTCTGAATCAAGATATGGAAGGGAATAGGGCGTGTGAGTGTGTGAGCGTGAATTAGTCGGGGAGGGGGTGGGGGCAAGGTTGGGGAGGGAGCCTGTGTAAGAGCATGAAATTGGTTTTAACTTTGAATTAATTGTTTTACGTTAATGATAGCAATTAGTTTTTCAGGTTTTTAATTTACACTAGTTTTTTTTTTGGGGGGTCGGGGGGAGTGCAATTACCCAAGGCAGAAAAATGTCAAAGATCTTTTCTACCCTAAGGTACATTTATGTATTTATGTCTGGGGAAAACTGCATATGCTTATTTAGTACCGGAAGGTCCTTGGTATATTTCCAAAAAACACCTTGCAAGCACTTGTTACCTGGTCACTGGTGCCGGCATCGGCAGCCGGCTAGACTGTCAGAAACCCCTGTGTGACAGTGAGGGCTGCACTTGTTCCTTAGCTGCAGGCCCATTTGGAAGCTCGCATCACTGAAGTTGTAACCAAGTGAAACTACTGTTTTTTAACCTGTGTTTAAGGACAGCTTGCCTCTTCTTGCTCATTCTTTATTGCAGATTTGCACTGTATGTATTTCCCGTGTAGCCAGCAGTTGACATTTAATAAAATTGGAAGCCAGCGATTTTTTTTTTTTACTGCAGTAATGTGGAGAGGAAGAATATAGTGACTCCTAGCACTGCCTTGATGTGTGTCAGAGGCCAGGAGTGTTAGCCACCATTGCTACGAGATAAAGGCTTAGTACAGTTGTGAAACTAGATTTATTTCACAGAGCCTGCCAGAAGGGTGCCAAGAACGCTCGGGGATGGGTGGATGGTATGGAGAACCCGCTGACATAGCTTCAGGGCCAGGATAGGGTGAAGGGAATAGAATGGAACATTAGAAAGCTCCCACCATTGCCAGCCTCGTGGGTTAGGGGGTCATTTTCAGCACCTGGGGTGCTGGGAGTCTTGGGGTAACTGCTGTCCACAGGTCTCAGACTGTCCCCAGTCTGGGTTCTGCAGGCTGTCAGGGTTTTTACCCGCCCAATGCTCCCTGGAGACCTTTGCCCACAGGAGTCACTGGAGGATTTCACGTAATCAGTTAATGCACCAAAGGCAAGAGAAATGGGCATGGTGGCTGTTGTTTCCCCGAAAAGAAGACAAGATGCAAAACCCTTAGTACAAAATTGAAATCTTAACAGGTTGTGTGGGTTGAACATGAAGCATGTGTAGCCTGGTTCTCTTCCTTGATGGTACAAGGGAAGGGTGAGAAGGAGCTGAGCACAGTGTGCTCCTTCCTTTGCCTCCGCACATGTCCAGCAGGGGAGGAAAGCCAGGTCTGTGGCACCCAGGAGGACTCTGAGCAGACACAGTGGCAAGAGGTGCAGCACGTCTTCAGCCGTGTTTTCTTTCTTCGCAGCGAGGAGGTCTGCAAGCGCGGCTTCACGGTGATCGTGGACATGCGTGGGTCCAAGTGGGACTCCATCAAGCCCCTGCTGAAGATCCTGCAGGAGTCCTTCCCCTGCTGCATCCACGTGGCCCTGATCATCAAGCCAGACAACTTCTGGCAGAAACAGAGGACTAATTTTGGCAGTTCTAAATTTGAATTTGAGGTAACTTCCCCTGTGTGGCCAGACCCACTAAGCCAGTTGGTGTGGTTTACTAAAAGCTGTTGAGGCTGATGAGAGGGTTTTGTTTTGTTTTTTAAAACCACATATTAAACAGGAGCTGCATATCTTATGAACATGTGATATGTAAAATTAGTTATTGCATGAAATAACAGAGGTGTGTTCATTATCCACGTGGATTGTTTTACCCACATGGGCTTAGGTTTCAGGTCCCTGGGGCTAGAGGGTGGGCTGTTGAGTTGTGAGGCCTTGGCAGAGAAGCTTGCTTGCTGCCTTGTATTTCACTTGATAAACAGCTTTCCCAGGCAGCACAGTGGCTTTGCACGATTACGGATTCCATCTCCTTGCCTCAGCCCTGGAGATGAGGGAATGTTAGGGAGACATGGCCAACTTCAGCATCCCTGAGTTTCATCTTGTCATGGATAATGGAGGGAATGCATGTATTAGAATTCTCATTTCCGAAAATGGAGATATTGTGTTAAAAACTGTGCAGCACCCTGAATTGAGTTATGCAAGGAAGATTGCGGTCTTTCAGTGGTTTAAAAAAAAACCCTCAGCTCACTAATTATTTTCCTTCCCGCTGTAACCTCCTTTTCTTAAGCTACCAAGGTTCTTACAAGGCCTTCGGTGCAGTTAATTTAATGAGATGATTATGAGAGGAAAGTCTTCCTTCCAGCATGAAATTCCATTCTTGCTCAATTCTGGAATAAGATTTTAATATTTTCCAATGAGAAATGATAATTTTTGGTTGACTAGATCGCTTCCTCTGGCAAGTCTGCTCAAACATTAGGTTTTAGTGGATGTATTCATGTGTTTTAAGGTAAAGAGCAGTAATAATATTAAACATCACATAGTGTTAATACTTTAGGTTATAATGCTGTACTTCTCAGAGTGTTTTCATAGGTACATTACTTGGATTTTAAAATTTCTTTCCATAGTACTCATATTTGTATCCAAAAATCTAAACTTAGTTTTAATTTAAATTTGAAACTGCTCAGGTGGTTTACTACATTTCATCAGAAAGGTAAACCCAGTAAGCCATTACCTTCATAGAGAATAGGAAGTAATTTTGGAGGACAGTTTATTGGATCTTAGTTATTTTCTTGATGCAGAATTTAAAGGGTGTTGTATTTAATTATAAGTGTTTTAAGTAAAAATATTCGCCTGGCAATACAATTCTTACACGTTTTTGCCAGTCTACATTGGATCTCTCCCTCTGGGCTCTTAAAGGTACCAGCTTTTCTGTGGAACTTGTTAAATTGTTACCAGACTCACTCACTCTCTCTCTCTCTCTCTCTCTCTCTCTCTCTCTCTCTGCTAGTGAGATTGCCTCTATGGAGATATTAAAAGTCCAGCAAACCAGAGAGGAATGGGCCTATGGTAGCATTGTAGGCAGAAGTGCTAGATTAGGAGTCATTCCTCTTTTCTAGCTCTTTCTAGCTCTGCTGCCTTCTGCTGTTTCTTTTGCCAATCAGCATACCAATCCAGCCCTTCTGTTTTCTCCTTTACATTTAATCATTCTCCCCATGTTTTCCTTGTGGCATATTAATGTTAATCACCTTATCACATCATGATAAGGTGAGGTTAAGATTTCTTGCCGAGGCCAGGCGCAGTGGCTTATGCCTGTAATCCCAGCACTTTGAGAGGCCAAGGCAGGAGGACTGCTTGAGGCTGGGAGTTTGAGCCCAGGAATCAAGCTTACAGTATGCAGTGATTGCCACACTCTACTCCAGTCTGGAAAACAGAGCAAGAATCTGTCTTTAAAAAAAATTTTTAAAGGCCAGACATCGTGGCTTATACCTATAATCCCAGCACTTTGGGAGGCTGAGGTGGATCATTTGAGGTCAGAAGTTCGAGACCAGCCTGACCAACATGGTGAAACCCAAATCTACTGAAAATACAAAACTATTAGCCAGGTATGGTGGCAGGTGCCGGTAGTCCCAGCTACTCAGGAGACTGAAGCAGGAGAATCCCTTGAACCTGGGAGGTGGGGGTTGCAGTGAGCTGAGATTGCACCACTCACTCCAGCCTGGGTGACAGAACAAGACTCTTGTCCCCCCCCCCAAAAAAAATATACAGACACACACACACATATGATTTCTTGCTTAGACTGTAATTGACTAAAACTTTGTCACTGTTAAACTGCAATGTACTACAGATTATATACAACTCTAGGACTGTTAAGAATCACAGCAGATTATTATAATGAATAAAACATTGCCTCTGTTCTTAGCTCTGTCAAATGAGACTCTGCCAGCTTTCTTGCCAACTCTTGAATATTTTCTAAATTTTTTTAAAGTCATTCATATCCTATCACCTGTTACTTGATGAGCAGTGAGGTTAGGCTTAGGCAAGATGAGTGATAGGGTGTTCTGGTTGGAGCAGCATTCATCATTAAATAGGCAGCCCATATGTAATTGAATTTAGAGTGACGTTGGGCTAAAAAGGGTTTTGATGCCCATGAGCAAGGTGTTTGCATAATAGCAGGTAGTAGAAAACCTCCACAGAGTTTCTGTTGGAAATGAAATACTAGAATGGTGTAGATGAAAAAGAATGGGTTGAAGAATGCATTGATGAAAGTGAAATTTCCACATTGTTGGCTCTGAGCTTGCAATTTAACCTGTTTCCTGGTGTGTCTGTTATAATGGATTAATCTCCACCTTCTTGGAAAGAAATCTCGTTTCTTTAGCTCTCATGAAGTACATTATTCTACAATTTTAGGTATTCCAACTGACATATATGTGTTGCCATAATGGATTTGTCTTTCATTGTACTGATAATGCTTCTTTCATCTACATTTATTTTTATGGGGCCAGAACCAGGTATGTTATGTTTTCTATCAATAGATTGACTTTGAAAACCTGTGACTGTGCATTGCAAATTGCATTACGTTGAAACTATATAAAATTGGTTCATCTTCTCATTTTTTTTCCCTTAAGACAAATATGGTCTCTTTAGAAGGCCTTACCAAAGTAGTTGATCCTTCTCAGCTAACTCCCGAATTTGATGGCTGCCTGGAGTACAACCACGAAGAATGGATTGAAATCAGAGTTGCTTTTGAAGACTACATTAGCAATGCAACCCACATGCTGTCCCGGCTAGAGGAACTTCAGGACATCCTAGCTAAGAAGGAGCTGCCTCAGGATTTAGAGGGGGCTCGGAATATGATCGAGGAACATTCTCAGCTGAAAAAGAAGGTGATTAAGGCCCCCATCGAGGACCTGGATTTGGAGGGACAGAAGCTGCTGCAGAGGATACAGAGCAGTGAAAGCTTTCCCAAAAAGAACTCAGGCTCAGGCAATGCAGACCTTCAGAACCTCTTGCCCAAGGTGTCCACCATGCTGGACCGGCTGCACTCAACACGGCAGCACCTGCACCAGATGTGGCATGTGAGGAAGCTGAAGCTGGACCAGTGCTTCCAGCTGAGGCTGTTTGAACAGGATGCTGAGAAGGTAAAGACGGGAGAGACTAATGCCTCAGTGGACATGGGGGAAGCCAGCACTGGGGGGGTCGGGTGGAAGGAAAGAGAAAAGGTGGAGAATGGTAAGCCTATACTCACTGCGTGTGCGCTAAACCAGCAAGGGTCATTTCAGAAACGGCACTGAAATCTGTTTTCCAGTTTTACTCGTTGTACAATACAGTGCTCTTTTAGACATTTTGAGTTCATGTTACTTACGGTTTGGTCTAGGATGTCTAAGATAGGAATTATATCTTCACTTAAAAGAGTGACATTTTCAGCCGGGCATGGTGGCTCATGCCTGTAATCCCACCACTGTGGGGGGCCAAGGTGGGCGGATCACCTGAAGTCAGGAGTTCAAGAACAGCCTGACCAACACAGTGAAACCCCGTCTCTACTAAAAATACAAAAATTAGCCAGGTATGGTGTTGTGAACCTGTAATCCCAGCTACTCTGGAGGCTGAGGCAGGAGAATCACTTGAACCCAGGAGGTGGAGGTTGCAGTGAGCCAAGATCGTGCCACTGCGCTCCAGCCTAGGCGACAGAGCAAGAGTCAGTCTCAAAAAAAAAAAAAAAAAAAAAGTGAAAATTTCACCGGGTTATGTTATTGAAAACAATAATTATGTATGTATTTTGCTAACACCTAGACTTCTACTCATATAAAATCAGTGACAGAACCCCATTCCAATCTGTTGAGTATGTTTTTAAAATGAAAGTGAGTAATGTTAAAAGTTAGTGTCTGGGTAATATAGGCAATAATCACCTCTAGTCTCATGTTTTATTCTTACACACCAGGAAGACCACCTGGTCAAAGTGAATCCTTATCAGTTGCTGGCTAATTGAATCTTAGCAGTGTGAAAAACGGGCACTTATTCATAGGTATGTGTTGTAAGCCAGGAAATTGGGTGAATTAATCATTGTGTTTTATTTGAGTTCATTGAATTTGATATTACATGAACAGGAGAATATTTTGTAAAGTAAGTATGTACATTAGAATTCTTGAATGTAAAATGACTTTTCAAAACGTGATAATCCAGTGTTTTTATTGCCAAGTGTTAGCTTTTAACGTGTCTGTCAGTGTTCTTTTGTTTTAAATAGTGCCTTGTCAAAAATACTGGAACACCTTCCTTTTAATTACTAGAAAAAAGGTTACTGTCACTGGGATTCTGGTTCAAGTCATGGTAGCAGTGCTACCTGATGATAGTCATCTCTGTTTTCTTTAATGTTTTCATTGCGAATGTCTTCATTGACATTCTTGTCCAAGTAACATCTGTATTGAACCTTAAGGGAGATGTCATTGTTAGTTTTTCCCGTCTTTTTTATTTTTACATTAAATTCCATTTTACTTGCAATCTGCACAGGAGTCTATGTACTTCTTGTTTAAACAGTGTAATGTTTTTAGTCATTGATATTTCTTTAGTAACCTGTGGGCACAACAGAACCCATCCAGAGACCCATAAGAGACCCTAATTTCAGCCTAACGGGCCCTTAATTGAAGCTCATTGTGGCAAATTAAGTAGTTCAGCATGGCAGGGAGACTGGGCTGAGAGTCAGAGGATCAGACTTTTTAATTAGCCCAGGGGATTAGAATAACTCTCTTTACTTATCTGCTTCTTAATTCCTTCTCTGTAAGAGGAACACATCAGATAAGATTTTCTGGTAGGTCCTGCAAGTTCAGTACTGCTGACTTGTTCTTCGAAGTGAAGACCCTTCTAAGAGAGTCAGAGAGACAGCACTTGAAGTTGTCCAAGGAAGGAAGTTACCTTTCTTGGTACTGCCCCTTCTGTGGTCCTGTAGCATCAATTTCTCTTCCTGGAGTGATTCCAGGTTGTCTTTTTCCTTCCGGTAGATGTTTGACTGGATCACACACAACAAAGGCCTGTTTCTAAACAGCTACACGGAGATTGGGACCAGCCACCCTCATGCCATGGAGCTTCAGACGCAGCACAATCACTTTGCTATGAACTGTATGGTAAGATACTCCAAACAGCTGGATCCTGGCATGCGACCATGTTTTAGCAAATGGGAGGCATTTGGCAGATCCTGTGCTGGTGCTGTCAGGGGGCCCCCAGAGTGGCTGTGGATTGTAGCAGCTGACCTTCACGTGGAGGGTGTTCCCCAGGGTTCCACTCTTTCAGTATTCCACATTTTAAGTTTTAAATAAGAATGAAAACAGCAAACAGACAAACCAGTGAAACTTGAACCAGTTACTTGGCTAGTTCGCCACAGACACTTCTGATGCTGGCTCCTGTGCTCTGCTTCATAGGAGCCCACAGGGGCCCCAGCAAAGCTGCTGGGAGGCACAGTGAGTCCCCCTGGGCCAAGCACTGTCAGTTTGCTGGCTGCCTGCCGTGCTTGACAGTGAAAGGAGCCAGCCTGCTCCTGATCTCAGGGCACTCGCTAGTTCTCCTGAGACATGAGATTTCCTTCTGAGCTGAGCTGGAGGACTGGGGTCAGTCTTGCCTTGGATGCCCCGGCCCTCTCTAAGGTTGTTGCGTCTGCTACCCTTGGCTGTCTTGACTCCTTTAGGATCTTAAAGCCCAGATGAGGCGACTGTAGGAGTACATCGTAGAAACCAAAAACAAACCAAAACATTGAATTTTGAGTGACGCTTTTGTTACGGTTTTACAGTTAATGTAACTAAAACTATATGTTCTGTAGGATATTTGCTGGCTTATGTAGTCTGTGAAGCGTCTAGAAATTTCATCTTCAGGGATAAGGTGTTTTGGTTTGGATTTTAAGCCAGGCTTGTGAGGATTATCCACTCTTAAACCTTGTAACATTTGTTGTAGAACATTAAAGCAGTGTGAACCAGCCTGGGCAACACAGCAAAACCCCATTTCTACAAAAATAATACAATAAAATAAAAAATTAGCCAGGTGTGGTGGTGCACGCCTGTAGTCCCAGCTGTTCAGGAGGCTGAGGCTGGAGGATTGCTTGAGCCAGGAGTTGGAGACAACAGTGAGCTATGATCACGCCACTGCACTCCGGCTTGGGTAACAGAGCAAGACTTTGTCTCAAAAATAGAAATACAAATAAAACAATGTGAAGACAGGGTTTTTGTTTAAATGAATTCAGTAAGATGCCATTTAATTAAAATACAGTCAACTAGGTGCTACAATTTAGGTAGTTTCAAAGATAAGATTTTGCAATATAATTTTTGGTAATAAATGCCATCAGAAGGTTTTACATCTGCTGTAGAATTTAAGAGAATTTCTGGTTTGAATTATCAAACCTGGGCATAGATAAAAATTTCTTTGTAAAAAAATTATTGTCAGTTTTTTAGGATTTCCTGAAACTTCAGCTATTGGCAAGAGACCATTCAGTCCACTATGCCACATACTTGAAAAACAAGAAATGCTAAGATATTTGCTAGAAATGAACCGAAAAATATATTCTCTCATCCCCCTTTCTTCACCATTATTAGTGGCAGATTTAGGAATCAAGGGAATAGGAACCATAGTGTGGAAGACAGGAAAGTGGATTGTGGATGTAGAGTCTTTTAATTTTGACTTTCCTATTTGCCATGTGACCTTGAGTAGGCTGTTTAACTCCTCCGAGCCTCAGTTTCCTAATCTGTAATGTGGGGTAATACCTGCCTTTCATGATGTTACATGTATATGTAAAACACAAAGCAGGCCGGGCACCTTGGCTGGCACCTGTAATTCCAGCACTTTGGGAGGCTGAGGCGGGTGGATCACCTGAGGTCAGGAGTTCAAGACTAGCCTGGGCAATGTGGTGAAACCCTGTCTCTACTAAAAATAAAAGATTAGCCTAGTGTGGTGGTGTGCGCCTATAGTCTAGCTACTCAGGAGGCTGAGGCAGAAGAATTGCTTGAACCCGGGAGGCAGAGGTTGCAGTGAGCCGAGAGCACACCACTGCACTCCAGCCTGGGCGACAGAGTGGGACTCCATCTCAAGTAAAGAAACAAAAACAAAAGGCATATAGCTTGACACATAGTAAGTACTGGATAAATGGTAATTCTTACCAGTGATGTTATCAGTATAATTAAAGATGCAGTTAAAGCAGATCAGAAACATGAAAGTGTAAGTTACAGCTATTTTTTTTAAATTTGACTATATTTTCCGATTTTCTACAATATACTTCTGTTACTTTTCTAAGTTAAACTTCTTAATACAATGCATGTGGTAGCTCGGTGCCATGATGGTGACATCTGCGGGGAGCTTTCTGGACTGGTCCTGCCCCTTGTGTTGAATACCTCCATGAATCCCTAGTACCTGTGACATTTAATAATGCAGGGCAAGTGTATTTCACCTTCAGCCCCTTCTGCTCGCAATTTCTGACAAAATAAGGATACTAAATACCAATATGCCAAGTTAGCAGCTTTAAAAGAAAGTATATTAAGGGATACCAACAATTATGCACATTCTACTATAATAGATATTTATAAAAACTGTAATGATAAGCTTGTAGGTATAGGTACTTTTAATTTAGGGGATTGCACATTGCCATATTTGTGTCCAGGCTGTAGATTTAGGCTGTGTGTCACCATATTCCTTTACTGTGCTAGAAGTGATGGAGAGATGGAAAAACCATCATACATAGACTAGTAAAGTCTGTTTTTGTAAAAGTAATACAGGAGGCTGTAACGATCTAAGAACGGGTACATATGGTCAGTGGTTATCACAGTAGTGCCATCTGAATGGACATCTCTTCTCCACATCCTAACAGACGGCATCTTCATGTCCTCTCCCTAACAGATCTGTTGGATTGACTTTTCCTCTTCAAGAATATAGAGAAAGTGAAATTAGCAAATCTAGTTACTTGTCACTTTATTAGGCGGGAGGCAAAGAGAGAAAGAATGCACCTGGGAATGGGAGATGTTGCTTTTAGTTTACCAGATGCAGTTAGAGCATTAATGCCACACTAGCCAGAGAGGTCACCTCACTGAGCATGGCTTGACTGTTGTAGCCTCTTTCTGTGACTTCAGACATGCAATGTCTGTTGACTGATTCAAGCCTTCAGAGGCAGCCTGGAGAAGTAACCCTGAGGCTGGAGTCCTGTGGCTCTAATCCTAGACAGAGGCAACTCAACCAAGTTCTGATTTGGGTCAGAAATAGAGGGAAAGGGTGAAAAAAGAAAGTACAAAGAAATAATGAACAAGTGAGTTATTTCAGCCGCTTACTTAGGTGGACTGCAGGTAGCCACGGGGCAGGAAGGAGGCTGCTGTGAGGTCCCTATTTGAAGCAGTGGGAGATTGGCTCAGAGGGGCTGTATGGAAAGCAAGAGAAGGGGGACAAACCTAGAGGAGTTTGGACAGATCTGGAAATCATATTAGGGGCAACATTGAGAGGAGCCAAAGATGCATCTACGATTTTGGGGGACCCATGGGGAGAAGTGATACGGTTAATAGTGTCACAAAAATAATAAATACATGAAGAACAACAACTTCAGATTTGCTGAAGGTCTGAATCCCCCACCATCCACCACACACACAGTGTGATACTGAGCCTTAAAGGACATTGGAGGTGGAAATGGAAACTCCATAGGGAGAGCTTGTTTTGCAAAATGGGTGGGTTTAAAAAAAAATCCCTATTTTTGCAATAAACTGATGGACTTGAAGATAGGAATTTTGACAGAGTAGAAAGGCTTTATTTAAAATTTGAGCATAGCATTGTTGTGTTTTTACTGCAATTCATATTCCTGGGAGAAGGTGGATCTATTTACAGGATGTTTTCTGTTGGCACCAAAAAATGGCTTGGGCGTATGTAGAAAGGAGAGCTTGCTTTCACACAAATAGCCTTTGGTTGCTAGGTACGTGTTTTTGGGTTTCTGGGTTCTAGTTAAAAAACAGAGCGCTAGGTCCCTCAGTTCTGCGTGACTGCCTGGCAGCAGGTTTGCCATCTGGACCCTGTTCAGTATTTGAAGCCAAGAAGTGAGTAATAGTATATTTGTGTGCACCGACTTGTGTATTTGATTGCTTTGTGCTGAACAATTATGCCTTTCAGCTGGTTGATTTGTAATTTTACAGTGTTAAAAATAGAAATGGAAACCAATACTTCAAGTTTATGGAAATCTAGAGAGCAGATACGTATCCCATTATCTAGATGAGATGATGCTCCTGTGAAAGGTGTGGTCACTGGGAGATCACACTGCCTGTGTTCCCGCAGGTGGCACCTGGGCTTCTTAGAAGGGAGCCTCTTACTTGCTCTCCCCTGAGCAGCCCTCTTTTCCTGCCCACTTTGCAGAACGTGTATGTAAATATAAACCGCATCATGTCGGTGGCCAATCGCCTGGTGGAGTCTGGCCACTATGCCTCGCAGCAGATCCGGCAGATCGCGAGTCAGCTGGAGCAGGAGTGGAAGGCATTTGCGGCAGCCCTGGATGAGCGGAGCACCTTGCTGGACATGTCCTCCATTTTCCACCAGAAGGCCGAAAAGGTCAGTGCCTCGAACCCGGAGCCCACGAGGCGGTAACCAGAATAGTTCTTCCTCCATGAATATCCGTGTGTGTGCCAAGCACTCTTGTGTAGCACATACTGTGAACTCTGCGTGTGAGCTCTGAAGTCACTCGGTCCTGAGTTTAAATTCCAGCTCTTAGTCCTTACTGCACAACCATAGGCAAGTTACTTAGCCTCTCTGTTTTGTTTTCTCATTTGTAAAGTAGAAATAAAAGTACCTGCTTGAGTGGGCAGTTTACGTAAATGTGACGCTAGGTGCCCTACACAGTGCCCGGCACAGTAAGCACTCAGAAGTGGCAGCTGCTCTCTTCCCCTCCTCTCCCAGCTCCGTCTTTTCTCTTCTCTCTTGTTGACAGTGTTTTATTACTCCAGTGGGGAGGCTTTGGCAGCAAGGAACAGAACGCCGATCAGTAGTGCAGACATCAAGGGTTTATTTTTCTCACAAACCGCGAAGTTCGAAGGCATAGGCACCTCTAGCTGAACGCCTATGGAGGGCTGGTGTCTGCTGCCCTCAGGCATGCTGGGCCTTCCCTTACAGTCACGGGAGCACACTTCAGCTCCACACACCAGCTCCTCCTGGGCCACAGCGCCCACCCTCCACGGGAATGGCTATAGCTGTCTTAGCCTGCCGCTTGATAAGGGGAACAGTATTTCCAGAGGCCCCGCCCCCAGCACGGTTCCCCTCAGTTCCCATTGGTCAGTCCAGGAGTGCAATCGTTGCCCTGCTGCAAGGGGTCGGGGAAAGGGGGAATCTGGTTTTTAACCTCCTTAGGGAGCCCATGCCAGCAACTGTGAGGGGGAAAATGGCTTTTTTGGGTACACAGCTGACAGTGAATTTCTTAATTACAAACTTAGCTGCGTGGTATCTGACCTGACTTTGATTTCATTTGTTGACAGATACGTGGTTTCAAAATTTCTAATTTAAGAAGTGATGGGTAATGTACGCCCCAACAGCCCCCACACCTCCACTTAAGCAAACTTGCTTAAACAAACACACTCTGAAAGTAGCAAAAGGAAAGAGATTTGCTTACGACTCAGACTTTATTAGTGGAAGGTGAGCAGCATAGAACACCTTTTCAAGATGTGGAGAAGGGGCACAGGAACTTTTAACCACCAGGAAGACACATATATGGGGAAGAGGAAAATAGTCGCTTAATTTAAAAAGGAAAAATACCAGTGTATCTTTCTCAGGGCTAATTTTGAGGGGGAAAGACTGGATTCAGGAATTTGCAGTGATGCTTCTTAAAAAGGAAATAGTATCTCTTCAATCTAGAAACAGCCTCTGTTGAAGAGTGAAGAAGCCAGTAAAGGAAGATAGAGGCCCCAACTTGCCTAGGATTTTGGCAGGACGGTCAGTCAGAATGTTGCACAAGACACTAATTAGCAGTGATCTCAACTCTGGAAACCTTTAAAGTATAAAGCGAGAGAGGAACCTGAGTGATACATAAAGAGAACAAATCTTCATAGCATCATATAAAAGCTGAGTGTTTCAATAGCAAGGATTTTTTTACTTTCTAACTTTATGCATTTGACTAATTTTATAAAAGACAGACAAAAGCCCACACACAAAAACTTTTTAAAGTAACAGGAGCTCCTTCAGCATAAATAGAACCATCTTCATGACCCTGTAGTCATCTCTGATCCTTATCGTTGTACAAAGTAGCAATACACTTGATCATTTGACAGTAAGATGATATGAATGAATTTGAAGCAGGACAAGCTGCGTAAGTGAATGGCAGATAGACTGAAGCATAACACACAAAGAGAACATCTTTCATAAACATGATGGGCTCTGAATTGTAAATAAACCCAGAGATTAATTACTACTGTGACCTGCCTGACAATAATCTAGAAACATGGATGCCATGGGGCATTTTCCTTCCAGTATTTTATTATAAAAAATTTCAGACATACAGCAAAATTGAAAGAGCCTGGATATTTTCATCTGAATAAAATGAATGACTGTAATTTATGGATTTGAAAGAAATGAAACTAGGTAAACACATTATTGAACAGAATTTCATGGGACTCTGCATAAACTGTAACAGTACCTGAAGTCTCAGTGTATATAAGATGGCCAGAGAAGAAGCCAAATACCAGTGAAGGGACAGTAGCCTAAAGAGAAGTGCCCAGCATGTGTTCCAGACCTTAATGAAGCAACTAGGCCTGCAACTGAAGTGCACAGATGGGAGATTAGGACATCTTCAGAAAGACAGTCCTTACTTGCAAGTAAAAATGTATCGTCTCATCCCAGCACTTTGGGAGGCTGAGGCAGGTAGATCACGAGGTCAAGAGATCGAGACCATCCTGGTCAACAAGGTGAAACCCCGTCTCTACTAAAAATACAAAAAATTAGCTGGGCATGGTGGTGCGTGCCTGTAATACCAGCTACTCAGGAGGCTGAGACAGGAGAATTGCCTGAACCCAGGAGGTGGAGGTTGCGGTGAGCCGAGATCGCGCCATTGTGTTCCAACCTGGGTAACAAGAGCGAAACTCTGTATCCAAAAAAAAAAAAAAAAAATGTATTGTCTTATTCCCCTCACTGAAGAAAAGCAAGATCCTTGAAATTCTGATGCTCATCTACTAAAGTAGTTTTCTTTTCCCGGGAGAGCAATCCTAAGAATATGTCAACATCGTTCCTCGTTTTAAAAGATTTGCCTTCTAGTTACACTTAAGCTGTCTTTGTAAACTTAGTCTGGAAGGGACCAGAAACGTGGACATCCTAAGTTAGGTTTCCGTCATAGTCACCTCTTTGAACCACATCCAGAGTGTTCATGTGGAATTTAAATCTGATTGGGGGACATATAAGTCTCTAATACGTGCCCCATGGTTGATGAGCTTACTAACGGCAGCCGCCTTCTCTGTAAGGATTGCAGCTCTTAGCTGCACCGTCTGGCCCTGCCCTCTCTCTCCATGGGTGTTCTTGTGCTGGCATTTGCTATGGCTTTATAAGTATAACTCTGAAGTTAAAACCAGATGAGAATGACGTTTCATGGATGCTGTACCTTCCATAGATGTTTCAGCCATTATGTCTTGTGTCCTCATCTCCAGTGAAGGTGTGGGATCACAATATCAATTTGCAAATACGTGGACACACAACCACAGTGTTAATGTCGTTACTGGTAGATATTGCTTAGGGGCTTCAGCCTCTACTTGTATTAGTTACGTGGTATATCCACAGAACAGACCCTTCATATTAAGAGACTTTCACAGCAAGAACCATTAGAATTACATTTTTATAAAACAAAGAATTAATGTGACTTGATTTTTTAAAATCTCCTTTTACTATGACTTCAAGCTGCACTGCCCATTGTGATGGCTTGTCACCACGTGTGGCTATTGAAGCTACTCAGAGTTAAATACATTAACAAGATGATAACATCATTTTTAAAAATAAAATTAAATTAAAATTTAGTTGCTTACTCAGTGTCTCCACATTTCACATTTTACTCAGGAGCAACGTGTGGCCAGTGGCTCCTGTAATTCACAACACAGATACACATTTCTGTCCATTCGGGTAGTGCTTGTAGACGCTTACCTACAGAGTGAACCACACGTCTGATCACCTAAATTTATCTATGACTTTAGAGCTCCTGTACTTTGATAATAGCAAAAAGTAAGGTAACAACCAGTGTTTGTATAGTTCTTTAATATTTAGAGAGCTCTTTAACATGAAATCTCGTTTCATCTCTTAATCAGCCCAGTGGAGTAGATGGGACCCATAATATCATCGTCCTGATAATCTGTATGGGGAGAGATTTGGCCATGTTTCCAAAGGTAGAACTTTCACTCAGATCTATGGCTAGGTCTTGCAGTTCCTGACATAATAACAAACTATCTCAAACTTGTATTAATAGTCTTATAAAAGTTCACTTCCCATAAATATTTTTAGAATTAACATTTATTATAAACATGACATAGACACAAGTTCTTGATCTAGTAAATTCTGTCCCTTTGTCTCCTAAGTCCAGCTTAGTGCCTGTGCTCAGCTGAGGCTCCGTCAAGAGGTGGTGGGGGTGAGAGATGGATGGGAGTGCAGTTCACTAGCTTCAGGGATCCCAGCTCTGATTAGTGGGAACCAGAACAGGCGGGAGAAATGAGCGGCTCCCGGATTCGAGGCCCCCTCTCAGCAGACGGAGAGAGTAGAGTAAATGCTTAGGAAAAGCAATCTGCTAATTAATTATCCAAGTTATCCTCTTAAAGCTACGCATATCAATTGCTGTTCCCTCCTCTGCTTGCCTCTATTTTGCAAACTGGGTGATCCAGGCTTCTTTTATTGTTTATTCAGCAACACTTTTTAAATATCAGCAGTCTGCTGAGCTTCAGGATCCCCAGTTCTGAAGCAGGCTCCTGATCTGAATTTATAGAGCAGCAAACACTTGCATTCTCTTGCACGCTCCTGCCTTTATCCCCAGTCCACCAGATGCTTTGTGTTCACATATTTTGATCTACTGAGCACAGAAACTATCAGATACTAAGCCAGCTGCTCTGATCTCATTGGACTACAGTGGCCACCTTCTGTCATTCTCATCTCCTAAGCGCTAGGCTCTGTGCTAGACATATTCCCCCAGTGTTGCAGTCCCAACCTGGGTTTCTCAGGATGGTAACAGGTATGTGTGTATATGTGTGTAAGAGTGAAGGAAGTACAGTAGTAGAATGGCCAGATGAATTTGGGAAGGGACATAGCAGGTCCCCCATTCATTTATCACATCAGAAGCTTTTCTAAGAGCTGCTGTTCTGAAGGTACCTGTTGAATTTTGACACCAAAGTTGACCTCAGGATGCTTTTTCTTTGTGGAATACCTGTTGAAACTCTGATCCATGCATCTCTGAATGGGAATTGCTGTGCTGGTGCTGTTGGTTTCAGATCCTCTGGGTGTTCAGCCTTTCAGAAAGCAATCAGACCTAGCGCTTCCTCTGTGGAGTCTAGGATTGGGTTTTAGAAATGAAGGACAGAAAAATGATGCTGTGCAAAATCCTCTGTGAAACCGTGGCTAGGATTATTTCTATCACTGGGCTGTTGTTAACCCAGAAAAAGGGCAGAATCCTTTGTCCACAGGGTTTTCATGTAGCATACCATCCTTCCTTGGCCATAGTTTTTCAGATAAGTATAATCAGCGCCCTGTCAAGATACTCTAAGCAATTTTAAGTTAGTTACTTCTGATTACAAAAAATGTAAAACTTCTTGAATGTTTTTTTCTTTACTGATTGCTTCAAAAACTGGGAGTTGAATATACTTTAATAATGATTTTGATACAGTGGTGTTAGGCTGATGCTTCTGTTGATTAAATTGTGAAGTATAACTGAAGTATGTTTCCACCATGTTCTTTCAGAAGCGTTTTCATCTTAACAATATGTTGCACTTCCTTTTGGTTTTGGGTGTTCTGCAGTGGCCATTGTCCAGGAGCACTTAATTGCTGACTCAGACCTGATGATATATTAATAATGATGGTTAACCTCAATCAATTTGTGTTTGAAAAACACTTACAATAATTTAATAATTGGTACTAAATGTAATAATGGAAGATGATAGAGTGAAATAGAGCTAAAAACTACTGACAATCATCTGACCTGAATAAATTGACATTTATAGAACAAGCCACCCAAGAAATACATAGAAACCACCTGCTCTGAAGTGATACATAATTTCATATGAATTGGCTTCAAGCGCTAAGGTCTGCATAGATATTCTTCAGTGCTCAATAATAAAAGGATTTTCATAAGCAGTTATTATTTGGGTGATTTGTTTATTTTAATGTCCTAAAAATAAACTAGGAGGTTGTTCTTACTATATTTTAAGGGAATTATAGCATATTTCCTTTCTGGCCAGTCATTAAAATAGTTGTCCTCTGCATTCCCTGCTAAGTAAAAAGATGTGTGAGGAACAGGAGCAAAGAGGTTAAAACCGAGGGAAATGTGTTGATATCTGCTTGGCTTAATTGAATCAGCTTTTAAAATGGGCCTTTTGCACTTGCCTTTCACTCTTAACTGTGATGCATTTTGATAGGATCTCCCTGGGATATTTGGCAGTGATTTCTCAGCTGTTGATGAGTCCTGGAGATGGAGGGTGGCAGTGGAAGAGGCTGGGCCAGGATTGGGATGGCAGCCCCGGGATTGTTGATGAGACCTGGAGATGGAGGGGCGTGGCAGTGGAGGAGATTGAGCCAAGATTGGTATGGCATGTAGGATCCAGCCCTACAGCGTCCTGTGAGCCCCTCCCTGCTGGTGTGGAAATGAGAAACGGTAGAAGTAAGACACAGAGATGGAGAAAAGAGAGTTTGGGCCCAGGAGTCCACTACCAACCAAACGGCTGAGTCCGGCAGTGGCCCCGAATGCCTGGACTCTGACTTTTACTGAGTACAAAGCTGGGGTCAGGGATGGTAGGGATGGTACAAATCTGGGGGCAGGGTAGGTAGGGCAGGGTACATATCTGGGGGCAGGGTAGGTATGGCGTGGCTTTGGTGGTCAGTGATAGGATCAAGTTTATCATGTGTCAGATAGGTAGGGGCCCAAGACTTTCAGGTGACCGAGATGAGGTAAGGAGCGTAATGTGTCAGCACCTTTCCATACTTGTCAGGAAAGAACAAAGACATTAAGATTTTTATTACTTTTACTGATTATCTCTTCTAAGAAAAAAGGAACCAGATACAGAAGTGGAACATGAGATTGGAACGTGACCGCTGAAGCACAGCGTCACATAGAGACAATTAAGCCCCCGGGTGTCTGTGGGCCTACCTGACAGCCATCAGGCCTACCGCAAGAGCTTGGAGAAGTGGAGTTTTCTCCCAACTCCCCCAAAGAAGGAGATGTCTCAGCCATTTTGCACGTTTCCTTCCCTAGCTGGCTAAACAGTGGGCACCTTTCCAGCGCTGGCACTGGTGCACAGCCCAGGTGCCCTCCGGCAGCCCTTACACAGGCTTGAAAGAGGGCTTAAAGTGGCTTGCCTTAGGGTCATTTCTTTCAGTGCCATCCCAGGTTCACTCTTCCAACCTGAGAGGCATTAGTAAAAGAATTAGGATCGCCTATGAATAACTAAGATCACCTATGAATCTACAATCACATATGAATAGCTAATAACTACTACCTTTATATTTCTAGTTACTTTCTTCTTTATTATTTATATGGGTATAGGATGAGGCTTCTGGCTCCTGCACTTATGGGATCTTCCTCCTACAATGGCAGCCAGGACTGTTGATAAGTCCTGGAGATGGAGCGGGTGGCAGAGGAGGAGATGGAGCCAGGATTGGGATGGCCGCCACAGGACGGTTCAGATGGCTCGGGCTTTCTGTATTTCCATGCAGTTTGGGGAGGACAGGAATGATGCCTCTGCCTCCTTAAGCCTTTCCTAAGATTCACAGAGAAGTTTAAGCTCTTTTTTTCTTCATCTCCATTTAATTCTGGTTTCAATTTTCTTTTGAAACATTAGCAGAATGGACTGGCCGCTCTTCCTAATTTCAGATAAATGATTTTTAGATATCTGGAACTTTTCCCATTACATCTTAATGTAAAAGGAAGGGAGTAAGGCTGACAAACAGCTGCACGGAGAAGGAGTATCCTACTGTTGAGCCCTAGTTGAGGGGCATGTAGGGGAGTCACCTTTGTGTCCTCCCTTGCTAGGAGTGCAGGGCAGTTAGAAACGTGGATTCAAAGGTGGATTGGGAAAATGTACCAGAATGCCCAAAACAGGGCTGCATTGCTCCAGGGGTACGCCCAGACCTGGGCGGCAGTCAGTTGAGGCAGATTCCTGGGACTTGTCCCCGTCCTGCTGGAACCCACCCTGGGAGTGAGGTCCAGGAGTCTCATGTGAGTTGAGGATGCCATTTGACGTGGAGAGGTCAGGCATGTTACATTCTTAGGAGCTCCCTCAACTCCCCTAATTTTCAAAACCATGTTAAAAATGTCTACTTCTCAATATAAATTGTCATTGATAAAAATCATCTTTTTTTAACCTTTCAAGTATATGAGCAACGTGGATTCGTGGTGTAAAGCTTGCGGTGAGGTAGACCTTCCCTCAGAACTGCAGGATCTAGAAGATGCCATTCATCACCACCAGGGAATATATGAACATATCACTCTTGCTTATTCTGAGGTAAGTGACCAATTTTACCTCCGTTGCAACGCAACATCATTTTTGCATCATAGCACACTGGAAGCTGGGAAAAAAAAGTTTTGGGTAACCCAGAAAAAGCGTATCGATTTCGAGTTAGACTGCAGTTTAATTGCTCAACATTTGATGAACTCCTGTGTGTGGTGTGGGGTGGGGTGCGGCAGCAGCGGAAGCAGGATGGTGAACAGGCAGTAGCCTTTCTGTTAGAGCGCTTTTATGCTTAGCTTAAAATCAAGAAAAGCTTAGTCTTTTTTTCTACATGTTTTTAAGAGATGGATATTTTGTGTGCTCTTCAGTCTAGTCAAACTCAATTTAATCTTCCTAAATGAAACCTCTTAGAGAAGATGGTCTGGATTGCAAGGCACACATTCGTCTATTTTAGAAATCTAAAGGTAACATTTTCTTTATTACTTCAGGGTATATTACATTATTTACTCGTTGAATCCCTGTTTTATTTTCTGCAGCCTTCTATGCCAGACGGTGTTGTAAGGACTTTACATAATGACTTACTTAATGCTCACATACTGTATCTGTTCCTGCTGTGACAAATGAAGAAACTGAGTTACAGAGATAATGACTGTGCCAGGTCAGCAGCTGGTGGAGCAGGGTATGAGCCCAGGCAGGCAGGCTCCATGTTCTCAGTCACCACCTTCCACCACCTCTGTGCCAGACCACGTGGTAGCTGCTTGATGATGCAACTTTAGATGTGTTGACGAGTACCACCCTTGCCCACGCCTTGTTCATCTGTCTCTTGAAACCAGCCTGCCTTTGTGATAACAGCTATGTTCCTGGAGGTGAAGGGGAGGAGCGTAGATAGGAATTCCTATGCTTACTTTTCTGCACGGTTTTCTCCCTGAGTAAGAAGCATCTATATCTACAATGTTCTAGTTAATATGAGAGATTATCATAAGGCTTCTATAAGAATTTCAGAGTACCTGGAAGAGTACTGGGCAGTGTAGATGTTTAATAAATGTTTTCTGTGTTTAAATCTAAATCTTGTTCCAAACACATCCAAACACAGTAGACTGAAGAGCACACAAAATACACATTTCTTCAACTACTTGTCAAAGTAGTTCGGAAGAAGCTGGCCATTTGCATTTCATTCTGACATTTCCTGTTGTGCTTCACTGCCCAGTTGTCATTCTCATGTCCTTGGGCCTGGGTCTCTCGACCCCCACCTAGTGTCCATGAGCAAATTAAATGGACATGCAGTTTGCTGCTACAGTTTTGCATCTCTTAAGGACATTTTGATCAATGATGGAACTGCAAATAAGACAGTGGTCCTATAAGATTATAATACTGTATTTTTACTGTACCTTTTCTATGTTTAGATACACAAATACTTAGCATTGTGGTACAGTTGCTGACAGTATTCAGTACAGTAACATGCTGTACAGGGTTGTAGCCTAGGAGCAATGGGCTGCTCCATATAGCCTAGTGTATAGGCTGTATCATCTGGCTTTGTGAAAGTGCACTTTGTGATGTTCACACAAGGACAGAATTGCCTAATGATTCATTTCTCAAAATGTATCCCTGATACCTCATGATGTCTAACTGTATATTTGCTTCAGAATGTGAGCGGTCCTCTTTCCCACGGCAGTTGATATTTGTTGTTTTTCTAGCCACCTTTGCCAAATAAGATTGTTTTTTTCAAGCAGCATTTCATGTTGCCTGTAGAATGAAAATAGTCAACTCTGTATTATTTCTTAATTTTACACCAATATTTCTTAATTAATTTGGTTGTGTAGTCTGTTGGAAACTATTTCAGTGATAGCCTGTTCTATAGTAAGATTGAAAATTGAACACATTTGTAATTTTTTTAATCATGTTGGCTCATGAGGATTGTCACTTCTAAAAACTGTCAAGTTCTTTTCCTTGATGTGCCATCTCTATGCATTGTCTAATTTTGACCTATAGCACAGAAACCAAGTGACCCTGTTACACATGTAATGAGGCCTTCACTCATCTGCTTATATGAATCTCTTGCTTTGAAGCTGTTCTGTGAGTGCAGTGGTGGGCTTGCAGCCACCTGTCTGCATGCCCTTCCTCTTGCCAGACCAAGATGGGATTGAGTAGCCTTCATTCACAAGATGATTGGCAGAATGCAGTCTTTGCCTGTGCATAGCTTACATCAGAATCACCTTGACTCGGCCAGTGTCATCCTCCAGCTGGCTTTTTCAGTCTCCTTGTTGCCCTTGGCAGTTTTCATTAAGTACAGAATCTCCTAATTGTTACCAGTGCATCCTATAAAAATGGGACATCTTGGCAGAGGAACTTACGTTTACCTATGGTCCAGCTTTATTTGATTTACATTAGTACTAATAACTCAAAATAATTTGATGGGAAGTAAACAGCGTCTCAGACTGAGGTCTTAGATTGAATTTTAGCCTAAGAACATGTTTGCAACTGAGCTATAAACTCAAGGAGACAGTAATTTGAACTGGATGAACTGAAAGGATTTTGAGTAGAACATAATGAATTATTTTGCCTCTTAAATTACTTACATTTTTAAATAGTTTCAGGGCTACAGGAAAGTGGTAGAATACCACAGAGAACTCCCGCATTGCCTCTACCCAGATTTCCTAAGTTGTAGAATTTCACCACGTTCCTAAGTTGTAGAATTGTGTTCACCACAATTTCCTAAGTTGGAGAATTCCACCCTCTCTCCCCACCACCTCTCTCTCCAGTCGGCAAAGCACCATTGATACAACGTGACTATCCTATCCATAGACCCTGCTCCTATTACCCTAAGTGTTCCAGCAATGCCTCTTTCTCTTTCCTGGTCTGGGGCACTGTCCAGCAATGTGCCCTACATTTAATGAACATGTATTATCAGTCAGTCTCCTTTAAAGTAGAACATTCTTTAATCTTTCTCTGCCTTCATGTCTTTGACATACTTAAAGAGTATGGGACTTTCATTCTTTAGATGGCCCTCTGCTTCCGAATGCCCCCAGTTCTCGTGGGCTGACTCAGGCCATGCGTTTTTGGCAGTGCATGTTCTTCTCTGGGTGTCATCGCAGTGGACACAGGATGTTGACCCCTTTGGCTAAGAGCAGTGCTCGTCTTGGCCACTTGGTCAGATTGGTGTCTGCAGGGTTTCTCCAATGCACGGTCACCATTTAAAAAAACGGATCTTTGCTGCGTATTTTGTGGGGAGATATTCTAATAGAATACTAGCCTCTCTTCCTCATCAGACTTCTCCCAGCCATAGTTTCCACTGAGGATTTCTGCACATAGCAGCCAGCACTGTGATGACGATCACCTATTTCCATTATTCCTTCTGTATTTATTAGGTGGTTTTCTACCATAAGAATGAGCTTTTTTCCCTTTCTTTCGTATTTGTTTATATCAATATGAATTTATGAAATCTTATATCAGTGGGTTATAATTTGATATTCTCTTTTGATTCCTAAATTGTTCAGACTTGCCCAGCAGGAACTTTTTTCTGTGTCATTTTGATCTGTCCATATTGTCCTTTGAGCACTTGTTCTAGGCTCATTTTGGACTTTCCCTGCCTACCCTGGGATCATCCGTATCACTAAGTGGGATGGTTCCTTATAGTATTATATGGTGTTTAGAATTTTAAAGACCTGGGTTTTCAGAATTTTGTTTGTTTGTGAGGTGTCACTGCTTCTAGGCCCTCTGAGCAGACAGAATTAGAAAACATATGAATGCCATCAATCCACCCATCTATCTATGCATCCATCTATCCACCTAACCACCCATTGTTCATCCACTCAGCAACTCTCCATCTACCCAATCACCCATCCATACATCCATCCAATCACCCAACCACTCATTCATCCATCCATCCATCCATCTAGTCACCCATCCAACCATCCATCCCTCCATTTATCCAGTTACTTATCCATTCTTCCATCCAACTAATCAACCACCCATCCATTCATCCATCCACCTAATCACCCAACCACCCATTCGTCTGTCCATCCATCCAATCACCCAACCACTCATTCATCTGTCCGTCCATCTGTCCATCCATCCAATCACCCATCCATTCTTCCATCCAACCATTCATCCCTCCATTTATCCAGTTACTACTTATCCATTCTTTCATCCAGCTAATAACTCAACCACCCATCCATTCATCCAGATACCCATCCATTCATTCATTCACCTTATCACCCAACCACTCATTCATCTGTCTGTCTATCCGTTCATCCATCCATCCATCCATCCATCCATCCTTCTGTCCTTCATTCTTTCATCCAACCATCCATTCCTCCATTTATTCAATCACCCATTTATTCTTCCATCCAACCAGTCACCCAACCATCAATCCATCCATCCCACCCACCTAACCCCCATCCATTTATTTATCCATTCACCTAATCACCAAACCGGCCATTCATCTGTCCATCTATCCACCTAATCACCCAACCATCCATCCACCCACCCTATCATCTAACCACTCATCCATTTATCCATCTACCCAACGACTTACCCACCCACCCATCTATGCATTTATCAACACACACACACACACACACACACACACACACGTGTGTGCGCGCACACGTAAAATTACTGCTGTATCTATCTATGTTAGAAATATGCTTGTTTATACATTTTTAATCCAGTACCTCAGGGTTCTTTGTAGTCTTTCTCTTTCTGTGTTTGTTATTCTATTCTCAGGCAGCAAGAAACCTGGCTTCTGTTGTCCTTAATGTATTAACTTGTTCACTTGGTGTATTTGCTTCATTTCCCAACCGTTCTGTCTGGGTTCTCCACCCCCAACTCCTACCACCCACCCCCTTAGTCTGGTGCAGGCACACCTTTGTTGGCACCTCCACCCCTCATTTTCTTCATGCCAACAGGAAGGGGTCAGGAATATGGGAAGGGAAGGACTGCTTTTGTTTTTGAGTGATTTTTATTTTATATTCCTAAATCAGTGTTTTGCAGCCTTGAGTGTCTTGGTTTAAAATGTAGCAGTACCCTACCCCAGAGATAGTGAACTTCCATTTTCAGAGGCCTTCCCTGGTGCTGCAGTGACTGATGCCACTGATACACAGACCACATGCCAAGCAGCACTCCTGAGCTTGCTCTGAAGAGTTGGGGGTCTGCTGAGGAGGTGTCCATCCCACAGATACGGAGCTGCAGCTAAGTGCTAGACATCGAGCAAGATGCCAGATCATGTAGGGGGTAGGAATACTTATAAGCAGGGCTCGCTTTGCTTTTTAAATTTCCTTTTCCTTGCCTCCCTTTTCCGGTTCTTCCTTATTCCCTTTCTTCTCTCCTCCTCTCTTCCTTTTCTCTACAGTTTTTTTTTCTTTGAGCAGTGTTTATAGTTCTAGTTTCTGATCATATAAATTTGCTTTGGGAAAGTTTCCCAGCATTTTTTTCCAAGATGCAAGCACCTGCTCTGCTGTGCTTTAATTAAACCTGCCTGTGTCGCTCTTGTTTGTGCTTTAGCAGCGGGAGTGCACCTGGGCCTCCTGAACACTCACTTGCTTCAGCTTGCCAGGTCTGAGCTAATCTTGTGGGCTACAGTTGATCACAGGCGAGCGAAGCAGTGTAAACGTCAGAGATAAGTTGTAGTCATTTTTAACATTTTGAGAAAGCCAGCTCAGCTACCAGTTTTTCAACAAACTAAATTTATAAAAATGATTTTCATCTCAGTGGGCCTGTCCTGCCTCACAAGCCTCAGTGCCAGGTGTTTGGATTGCAAGGTAAGACTGCATAGCAAGAAGCCACGCATCCACCAAAGGGCCACTGCTGCAGCCACAGAGCACAACCAGGTGAAGTGCCACGAGGAGTTGGCCTGCTTGACCTCATGTGACTTCAGGGCTTAGTTTCTGCATCCATTTCTCAGTTTAACAAATATGCTGACTTAGTGCATGCTTCAACAGGGCCTCATTGGAATGACTGATTTGCTGCCTGTAAAGCTGGTTGAGCTCTTTTAAGGCACTGTAGCAGTGGGTGATGTTATTAGCATAAATGCAGTGGTCAGTGTTATTAGCATAAGATGAAAACACACAGCAGAATGACTCACCTGGATAAGAAACTTCCTAAAACCAACTCTGTGATTTGTGGCGAAGCTCAGTTCCCTTGCTGTAGAGTCACTTCTTTTTTGGGGGCACAGAGTCTTGCTCTGTCTCCCAGGCTGAAATGCAGTGGTACGATTTCAGCTCACTGCAACCTCCGCCTCCTAGGTTCAAGCGATTCTTGTGCCTCAGCCTCCTGAGCAGCTGGGATTACAGGTGCATGCCACCATGCCCGGCTGACTTCTGTATTTTTGGTAAAGATGGAGTTTTGCTGTGTTGGCCAGGCTGGTCTTAAACTGCTGACCTCAAGTGACCCAGTTGCTTTGGCCTCCCAAAGTGCTGAGATTACAGGCATGAGCCACCGCACCCAGCTGTCACTTCTATCACAGTTGTAGAAAACCTCATTAAAGATCACAGCGTTGCTGTAGCAACACAGAATGCTGTAGTCAGCATCTGCCATAGTATCAGAGCCAATAGCTTGTATGACAGCAGTCTTCTCACCCCAAACTCAGCTTGAGGCCTTGCAAGCACTTGAAATATAGGAGCAACAAAAGTAGAGCCCAGGTGCAGTCTGTGGAACACGCATGTCAGGCACATGTACCTGACTCACACCAGCTGGGCCGCCCCAGCTATTTCCTGCTTTGGTCTTGTTTTGGTTTTTCCTTTCTGATAATCCCAGGTATGTAGATGTCAGAGAGTCAAACCAAGGTAGACTGATGTGGTTTGAATAAGAAACTGAATAGCTGAAAGAAAGAGAAATCAGCATTTGGAGGTCCATCTTATAAGAACTTTGCCTGGAGAAGGAACCAGCTTTCTCTGTATTCTCCCTGAAGCATGGGAAAATGTCTGTCGTTGCTAACACATGACCTTTCAGGAGGTAATTGACCTGCACTGTTGCTAGGAGTATCTTCCGTAGCCATCTGAAGATAGGTTGGAACCTCCTTACTCAGAAGAGTTTAACTGTTTGGCTGAGGAATGTCAACTATTGCTGCAGAATAAACTGAGTAGTCACCTGCTGACCCCTTTTCATTCTTTTCTGCCTTATTAGAACCTTGACACAAGAATAAGTTCAGCAAGAGTTGGAGGGGAGAGTGAAATCATTCCCAGGCTTCCTGTGGAGGTCTGTGCTCTGCAGGCCGTGGCGAGCTAAGCCTGAAAAAGAATTAAAAGTGTTGGCTTTGAGTCAGCAGAAATAATGCAATTTATTTCACAGAAGTTTTGAAGGAACACTTTTTCTTATTACAGGCTAAATGTTTTGGTGTATTTTGCCTATTTTTGTTATGTCTTGGGAATGCCATTTCCTAGCACTTGTTAGATCTAAAACACTTCATGTGTACCTAATTGATATGCCTGTCTCTCGTCTTTATTTGGTCTTTGGGCAGTTGTTGCTTTTGCAGTGGTGAGCAATAATGTGTAGGTATGCTCTCTTTCCTTAGGTCACAGCAGCGTTCATCCTTTATGCCGGTGAAGAATATTCATGCTAGAAATGCTCAGTCCTCATATGATTTTACAGGAAATGCAGAGATGCCAGTATCAGAAATAAGAATAGGCAAATCTCTGAAGTTCTATGGATCTTTTTTAGGGTGACATGCAGAAATCCAAGTTACAAGTCTGTGTGCAGTTCTGATGAAAAGCAAATAGTCAAGAACCAGGCTATTGTTCTAGATTTTAAACAGTTTTCTTTTAAATATTAGGAACAAACATATCTTTGATATGGTAAAAATTTAAACTTACCTTTAATTACTTTTTCTGCTTTAGTTAGTGTCGGCATTTTTCTGAACTCCTTGGATACCAGAGCATTTTAGTTTCTCTATAAAATGTTAATCTTTGTAACATGTGACTTTGATTGTCCTTCAAGTTCCCCAGCTGTGTATTCCAAGAAAAACAAAGAGCATACTGAAAAGTGAGCTGATCTGATTGGTTAAAAAATTATTATCGGAAAGTCCTGTTATTTGGTAAGGTTGATTTTCTTTTTGCAGCTGTTGTCTCTTTGTGGCTCAGAGTTTCAGTGCCTGGAAGCTATAAACAGAGTTTTAAACAAAATGTATAACTGAAGTAAATCCATTCACCTGGATCTGTAGTTAAGCAAGTATAGAAATATACCACATGCCATAGTTACATTTCTTGTTTTAGCACTTACATTTTGTATGAACTGTTTTTGTCTGCTCTATACTTTACAGTCTCTTATTAATTTTCTTCTAGTTATTCTGTACCATTTAAAAATCATTACCTCTGTACAACACAGCAGCAGTCGTCATAAAATTGTAGCATGTTTTTTCCACATAATACTGTAATTACAAAGATTAAGACACTTTGCTGAAAGTAAAAATACATATGCCATCCTTTAAGTGCTTAAATAATGCTTTTTAATTGCCAAATCTACAAAACTTGTACTGAAATAATATAGAATCATATTTGGAAAGGTTTATTGGAAAAACGCTGTTTTTGAACATGGATTTGGAGTTCCATGCTGTCTGGTTTTAGTGAGTACAAGAAGTGTTTTCTCACCCAGGGTCTTTACTGCCACTGTCACTACCAATAAATGACAGTACCAGTGGTGGGACCAGCAGGCACTTTAATCCCTGCTTATGAATTCTCAGAAGGTGGAGCTTTGCTTAATGAGTTGTTTTATATTAAGGTATTTGTGTATTCACTTCCTCAGCAGACAGTTCCCCTTACACCTCCACCGCTGTGAGCAATTGTGTCCTTCAGAATTCAGTCATGATCTCTAGCATGGAGATCTGTTAAACAGTTGCGGAGGCACTCAAGGAAAGAAAGATTCCATGGAATGTTGTTTCTCAGAGTACTCCATTCTCAGTAGAAGAATATTAATGGTGTCGCAGGGATGCGGTTTGGAAACTTGGTGAGGGCTGGGAACTCATCTTGTTTTTTTAAGCATTGGTGGTTTAAGTTGCAAAACAATGGCTGAAGATAGAAATTCACTTTCTGCCTGCGTAAAAGAAATCCAAAAGCTGGCATTCCAGGGCTAGTGTGCTAGCTCTGTTAGTAAGAGGATCTCTGGATCATTCTGTCTTTCTCTATTGCCTTTTTTAGCAGGTGGGCTGCTGTTTTTAAGATTGCCTCAGAGTCATCAATAACTGCTGAAGTTCCAGCCATCTCATTCAAGTTCTTGGCAGCAGGGAGGAGGAAGGGACAAGGGGAATGAGCCTACCAGCTTAGCCGCTAAACAGCTTTCCTGGAATTCCCATCCAACATTTTTTACTTCTGTATATTGGCCTCTCATATGTAAGCAAGGCTGGGAAATGCGGCTTTATAGCTGGAGTATTGCTGTCTCTGACTGTAGGGGTTTGGGGAAGCAACTGTCAGTTTCTGGCACTTGTTCATCAGATCATATGCTCCAGTGCACATTTTCCGACGTAGGTGAAAAAATTAGATAGCAGATACTGGTCATATATATAAAACCTTGTGAATATAGCAGCTCACCTGTAGCCCTCTCATGTGGTATCTTGGTGATGCAAGTATTGAGAATGGTTTTATTGTGCCTATATTTCGAAAGGGAAAACAGCTCTTGTAAAGTTCTGAAGAAAGCCAGACGTGGTCTTTCTTCAATAACATGGTTGTTGGATTTATGGAAAGGATCGGAGATGTTAAAACTGGGTAAAAAAGAGAAAAACTATGTATTTATATGTTAAAAACAGTCTTGCTTAGATGATCACAAAAAGGAGGACATTTCTTCACTGTGTGCTAATAACCCGCTTATTTCAGAATATCCTGCTTCTCTGAATCCACCACCCAACTCAATCACAGTGCCTCCTCTCTTCAAAATCATTGCATCAGCAGTGTCCACACCAATTTCAGTGACTTTTGGGCACAACTGAGAGCCCTGCTTTAGAAGACTCTTTAAATTTTCCGTATTTGTTTTAACTGACACCAACTCAGTGGTTAACTTGGTTCGTTTTTTCCTCATTATCTTTGGTTATGTCAGCTGAGCTCATTTCCTCTTACGTTTTGCTGTAAGTCTGTATTAAGTGAATTTTAAACCATGAAGCCTTTGTAAGGAAAAATCAGAACTTCCAGCGTCTCAAATTCAGGTGTTGAAAAGGAAACATGTTAGAATCTGGCACAACTGCAGTTAGGATTAAAGGCAGCAATCAGGAAATGCTGCAAGGTCACTTGCCACCAGGTTTGGTTGCCAAGGCTGTGAGTTTGAACTTTTCCCATTGACCTATTCCCTGTGTGCTCTTTCTTATTCTAAGGGCTTCTTCTAAACTGGGCATGTGTCTGTTAAAAGTGCCCCTGAATTTGCTCCTCTTCCTACTAGAAACCCAAGGAGGTTTTTAGATTCGGAAGAATCTGAGCAGAAGGATCATGTGAAGAGGCTGCTTAAGACACCTGCATCCCACACCTGGTTACTTTAGGCATCACATACCTTTGTGTTGTCTGATTAGATCATTTTTTTTTTTTTAGCACATCAGGCGTAATTACTCCTAAGTCTTAAGAATCACTTATAAGTAGGAAAAAATATATAATGCTTTTCTTTCTAAATTACACCCTTACCTTTTCTTATTTCTTTGATTAACCTGAATGCTTTCATTTAATTGTAGTTTGAGAATAAATTGCCAGAAATCTTTTTTTAATGATGGCATTTTAATTAAAAGTACTTTTTAAAGTTAATGAACCCAATAGAATGGCATTTTGAATTTTCTTTTGTGAAGCTAAATTGCTATCCAGCTATGTCAGAAAGTTTAAGTACATATTCTTTGCCTAGTGCTAGATTGATTTCTTTTTAACTGAGGCTTTAAGGAACAATTTTGTTCCGTCATGATGATCTGTTATATGCCTTCTAACATGAATTATTACTTTTAAATTTTAATTTGCACATATCCCAGCAGTGCAGTTTATGTTAGTTGATTTATGATTAAGGCAAATAGTATGCCTGTTCATTGAGCAGTATCTACTACAGTGTTTTGCAGTAATTAATGTTCTTTTATTTTCACTTGGTGTTTCGCATCTTTTGGCTTTGGATGTCATTGGGTATCTGATTGATTGTTTTAAATTTTATCCTATATAAAACTGCCTCTGAGTAAAACTGTGTTGTGTGAATGGGTATGTGTGTATATGTACGTGTGTGCCTGTGTGTGCACAAGCATGTATCCAAGGATGGCATCTGTGGCACAGCCTAGGCCAACCTCAGATCTTGAAGAATCAATCATTTATTTTGTGGGCAGGTGAGCCAAGATGGGAAGTCACTCCTTGACAAGCTCCAGCGGCCCTTGACTCCTGGCAGCTCTGATTCCCTGACGGCCTCTGCCAACTACTCCAAGGCCGTGCACCATGTCCTGGATGTCATCCACGAGGTGCTGCACCACCAGCGGCAGCTTGAGAACATCTGGCAACACCGCAAAGTCCGGCTGCACCAGAGGCTGCAGCTGTGTGTTTTCCAACAGGACGTTCAGCAGGTCAGTTTCCTGTCGTGCTCTTCTCCATGGGAAATGGCTTGTATTGGGTAGAGTTTGAGCACATCGTCATATTGGGAAGACCTGTGCAGAAAGAGTGATGACTGGAAGATAAGAAGAAGAGGTGCTTTTTTGTTAATTGTGAGTGAAAACTGGGCTTACAAACACATGTTCAGGCTGCAGTCAGCTACTCGCTCCTGTGTGCTGAACCTGAGAGAGGATGTGGGGCCTGCACTGGGAAGTGTCTGAGTTTTCTTCTAGAAACAGATCATTGTCAATTATATTTATTTGTGACAATAATGCTGGTGTGCTCTCACCATTGTACTGTTAAAATTTAGTTGAGACTTGTCTGCTTTCCAGCTACTTAAATGGTGAGGTGGTCATGCTTCCCTTCTCATGGGGTAGATAATACAGTCCATGGTGCACAGTAGGTGCTTTATAATTAGTTGTCTCATTAATAATGAAAAGCGGACTTCCATGACTACTCATTTCTAAGCATTGACATCTCTTGTTTTAAAGAAACAAAAATAAGAAAAAGTCCAATTCCCCATTGATTTGCTTCCTTATAATAAGAATTTTAAGGATTAAAGGTATACGATTAAAATATGACATAGCTTTAGGGATAAATAATAACCATGTCCTTGCCCCCAAATAGAGGGAAATACGGGGAATGAATGAGGTGTCCCCTCTGGGGAGGAGGAATCCTGGGGTATGCAGGGCAGCCCATGGCCTCAGGAAGTTGACTGGGAGCCACCATGATAAGCCTGCAGTAGAGCCACTCACAGGATCTCAGATTTCCATCTCTCTGAGTGTCCTCTGAAGGTGAGTGAGTTTTCTGCTGAATGGGCTGGGAGTTTGGAGACCTGCCCTTTGTTCCACTGAGCCTGAGATTCTCTGTATGTCATTCACCATTATTATTGTCATTCTTCACTTCCCATGAGTCAGGTAATTTCAGAAGACACTGAGAGGGCCAGGTGTGGTGGCTGACATCTGTAATCCCAGCACTTTGGGTGGCCAAGGTGGGCAGATCACCCTACACCAAGAGTTCAAGACCAGCCTGGCCAACATGGTGAAACCTTGTCTCTATTGAAAGTACAAAAATAAGCCTGTTATGCTGGCACGTGCTTGTAATCCCAGCTACTCAGAAGGCCGAGGCAGTAGAATTGCTTGAACCCAGGAGGTGGAGGTTACAGTGAGCCAAGATCATGCCACTTCACTCAGCCTGGGCATCAGAGCAAGACTCCATCTCAGAAAAAAAAAAAAAAAAAGATTCTGAATGCCCTGTAATTTTTAATTTTCATATATCATGCTTTGATTCTAATTTTATTTTTTAGTTCTCTGAGGTTACATATACAAAGTGCCACAGGAATGATTATGTTGTTATCCATGCTTCTTAACAATGTTGTTTTCGTCCAAGAAGATAATTGCCAGAGAAAAAATACAGTACAGGAAAGAAGTGGGTGGAGCCAGTGGTGAAGAGGGATTGAGAGGACAGACACTGTGGGATTGAAATAATGAATATTCGTGTTTTTCAGTTGTCCCCAAACTTCCACAAACCATGAAATGTTAGCAGTTTAAATGCAGTTGTTGAACAATCCCCCACATTCCTTGTATCCCTTGGCTTGGGCATAATTATATATCCATGGACTGATGCACTTCCCAGGAGAGGGCCTCATTAACTCACCCGAGGGAGCAGCAGCAAGGGTACCCCCCCTTCCCCTCCACACCCCATTTCTCATGGCTCTTCTTTCACTAACCTCATGCTTAGGTTAGAAAAGGGCATAAGGTAAGGAATCCCTTGAGAATAAGCTGAATCTGGCCATCTGAGTTGGCGCCAGATACTTAACGTGCTTGAATTTGAAAACAGTAAATGGGTAGAAAGGTAATTATGATAATTGTGAGGCCAGTTCTTTAAGCTAGCTTTTTTTCCCCTCACAAACAGAACGTTGGCTTGGATGTCAGCAGGCAAAAGTGTTCTGGAATACACATAATGCATATGTGATCCTGTTAGCATTTCATAGAAAATAGACATTGCTCATTCAGGTAAATATTTTTGTCGATGAATGATCTGGAATGGTTTGGACTTGTGATGAGAACAGGAAATTGCTCTGTAGGCTTTGACTTGTGAGGTGAAGAGTGAGGCTGATAAGATTAATCAAAGCAAAATTGTGACAATTGGATGTCAAAACCAAAAATGTGTTTCTGAAACTCAAGGAATTAACACATAGGGAGGTTTTTGCCTTCTTAAGCATAGAGTAGGAGAGGCAAGTTGAGAATAAATGAAAGAAAAATAGTAGTACTTTAGAAGGATGTCATCAGCAGAAGATAAAGTTGTAAAAGCAGTAGTAACTGAAATCCACAAGAACATACTAAACCAATTAGAAACACTACAGTGGTTTTCTTTTTTTGATGCTATTTTGTTTGTTTGTCTTTTGGTGATGCAAAAGCACCTGTAAATATGTTGAGAAAAAAGAAGAGCAAGTTACTGAACAATAAGCGAGGTGTGGAATGAGTACAGTTTTATGAAAGCAGCGGAGTAAATGCATGTCTGCTGAAAAATATTTGGAGGAGCAAATATGCCTGTTAGTGGGCCCTGAAGAACCGAATGGGGAGGATTGCACAGGGAGTTTAGTTTGTAAAACATGGTTACTTTTGGTTTCATGGTTAATTTTTTTTCCCTCATAATAAGCGGGGGCCATTTTATAACTTCCATATAGAAGGCATTTCGGATGGTAATTGGGTGTGACAGGAGAGGTAGTTGAAGCTGTATGTAGCACTTACCATGCAGAGTACCTCTCAGTGAAGGTTTGGTTGAATGACTGAGTGAATAGCTGTGTTATTGCTACACGGTGTTTTCTAGTTTAGAGTATGCTTTCGTTTTCTGTAAGAAGGTAACTTGTTTTTGCTGTACCTGTTCAAATGGGTAGAAGTAGTCCGAAGAGGATGCCATTAGACTTGTTTTTCTGCCTCATCCATTCAGCTGAACTGGCTCTTCTTGAATTGTTGGGATATAGTTACTCCATGATGTCAGGGACAGTGAGTAGCCCCATAAGTCTGCTTTCTGAAACAGGCGGAGTCCCTTAGAGGAAGCTCTTCAGCAAGGATGCCTTCTGCAAAGCCCGTTTCTCCTGTAGCCCTTTGAAAGTATCTCGTAGCAGAACCCTCCAGAGCCATGTTGGACCATTTTTAAATTAATATTCTTAAAAAATGATCAGGCAAACCTAGTCCACTCTAAATCCTTCTTTTCCAGACTTCATTCTTTTTTTTTCTTTTTCCAAAATATCTTAATTGAATGTGTGATGCTCTGAAACGTTCAGGGATAAATATGTTGACAGGCTCCAAATTCCTTTTCTCAAGGAATTCATAATCTAATAAGAACAGATTATTTTTAGCAGATGGTTTTGTAGTATAATAAATTTGACCATGCCAGGCTCATCTGCAACACTCGTGTCTTTGGTTATTGTGGGGTATAATTTGCTAAGGCATACATTTGAATCCTGTCTGTTAAGGTGCTATCAAGAGTGAGGGGTAAATGAAACTTGCGACCTCTTCGTGGTGTCGGTCTGCCTTGCATGTGCATTTTGACGGGCATAGTTACACTTTAGTGATTTGTGCAAATTTGGGCGTTCCCGAGAGCTTTTTCTGTATTCTCCTCAAATGTCAAGGAGCTAGTGCACAAGGAAAAATGAAAAGTCCTACAGTAGAGGGGCAAATAGCAGCTCTCATATTGAGGGCTACCAGGAACATCTTTGTGAAAGAGGTGGAGTTTGAGCAGCTGTTTGAAAGATGCAGAGAAGGTCAGTAGGTTGAGGAGTGGGCAATGGGAATTCCAGCAAGAGTAGGACAGAAGAGGGCAGGACCCATCCAAGGAATGTAGATGCCTGGTGTGGATGGCGAGTTATGAGGTGGGCTGGTGCCAGCAAGGTGACATAGGGCCAGGCACAGAAAACGTGGCCTCCATGATGAGGGTTTTGGGCCCCTGTTGAAGGAGCTCATGCTTACCTGCACTGAATGCCAGTGCATGGTGCCAGGGCCATGTGTGACATCTGAACAGCACCAGGCTCATCTTGGTGCTTCATGGGTGCTCACTGCCAAGTATGTGTCTGTCCTCTCTTCATGCTCACAGCTAGCTTGTTGAACTTTACCCATTTCACCTCATTGAGTTCAAAGCCCAAAGGACCTCCTGTTCTATGCATTTTAACTTGGTGCTGTAGGCAGTGGAGGGTAGAGAGCAGGAGCAAACCTAAAGGTCAGGAACTGCTTAGGTTCCCATGTGGACACCTGATATGGTTTGGCTGTGACTCCACCCAAATCTCATCTGGAATTGTAGTTCCAGTAATTCCCATGTGTCATGGGGGTCGGTCTTCTCTGTACTGTTCTCGTGATAGTAAGTCTTGTGAAATCTGATGGTTTTATAAAGGGGAGTTGCCCTGTGCACACTGTTTTGCCTGCTGCCATGTAAGACATACCTTTGCTTCTCCTTTGTCTTCCGCCGTGATTGTGAGGCCTCCCCAGGCATGCTGAACTGTGGCTCCATTAGACCTCTTTCTTTTATACGTCACCTAGTCTCGGGTATGTCTTTATTAGCAGTGTGAGAACAGATTAGTACAATGCGCCTGCAAGTCATGGGCGAGTAAGTCTTGGAGAGTAAGAATGTGAAGACCACAGAGACATCCATCAGCATTTCATTCACTGGTGTTTCCCAAGTGTCTGGAGGAGAAGACGTCAGTATTTGTTGAATGACTGAATGAGTAGTTGAAGAAATTTAGGGAATTCCCCAGTTTTGCTAATTAAAGATTCTTTTAGGTTGTTTCATTTATTATAAAATGGGGGAGGGTTGGTCTTATGTCTGGGAGATCTCCCTGAAGGAATGGAATCTTCGATTGATGTTGGAGAGCTGGAGGTGTCCAAGGAAGGAAATGATAATTTCAGTGCTTGGGAATTTTGAAATTATGAGATTTCTCATGAGGATTTTGGTCATTTGAATGCAAAATGAGGGTCTTTTATGCTGAATTCCAGCTGGAGGAGGGAATTTGGCATGTGTCTAAGAGGCAAAGCAACACGTCCCAGGTCTATAGAGAAGACATTTCACAGATTGGCCTCGGGCCCCCCCATTCCTTCAGCCTGCAAAAGCCAGCTGTGCAGGAAGCCTGTCGCAGGAGTTTTAGGTTGGCATCTCCTACACTACATCTGGCTTTTAAGTGAAGTTTGAGTTCTGAACTCCATTGTCATCTGCTCATTGAGTCAGGAGGGAGTTTTCTGATTCCACTTGTCAGAATCATGTAGCCCTAGCTGTTTAACACTCGATTCTGTTTTCACTCCCACACTCGCAGTTTTGATTGTGCCTCTTGATTAGAATGGCTACAGGACTGCCATCTTTTCTGAGTTATCTGTAAGAATTGGGGAGTGCTGAGTGGAGGCATAGGCTTGGTTGGGGATTAGGAACCACTGGGTGCAGGTAGAGGCTGCCTGCTGGTCTTCGTGGTGGGTCTGGAGCCAGCTCCTAATGACCTTCTGCAGTAGGGGGCACAGAGGAGATGGCACTGAAATGCAGTCATCACAGGAACCACAGCTGAGAAGGAGCTGAAGGAGCTGAAGGCGCTGCAGATTTAACGGTGAGAGGACAAAGGCTGGGGAAAGGGCTGGCTCCCTCCCACACACACCTCACCCAAAGCATCTTCACTGTCAGTCCGTGGTGAGTGCTGGACCTCAAAACTTCCCACTCTTTCCCCAGTCCCCATAGCCCACAAATGTTTGTTAATTCTGCGTCTGTTTCATTTCACTTTTAAAAGTTATGTCACACACACAATAGAATTTCGAGCTGGAGCCCTCTCATTTTCCAGGTAATAAAACCAAGCCTTGGAAAAGTCTAGTGGCTTGGCAGAAGCGCCAAGAACCTCGTGGTGTTTTTACTGCATTTTACTGCTCTGGGTCTGAAGAGATTGCCTACCTTGTGAGTTAAGCAAAGAATAAAATCAACATGATACTGAAGAAAGAATCTTGAGTGGTGCTTTTAGACACAGGGAAGGGGCTTTCTGAGAGAGAGAGAGAGAGAGAGAGAGAGAGAGAGAGAGTGTTTAGTTTCTTAGGATTAATGGAAAGGGAAAAGGTGAGGGGAGAGGAGCTTCCCATGACCACTCTCGAGCCCCACTCGGCTGCCTCAGGCCTCCCTTGCCCCCCGCATGGTGATTAGGCAGCTGGGGGTGAATGATACCATCTGGGGTCTTCCTGAGCTTGGTCTCCATGGGAAAGGGAAAAATAAGACCAGTGATTTCATGAGTAAAATATGCTCAGAGCACTGGAAAAGAAAGTGTGAGCTAGACTAGAACAGGATGAGCATGTGAATTCCAGTAATTTAAACTCAGAAGTATTCCTTCATTTGTGATTTTTACTTTATAAGTGAATTTCATTAATAGCATAATATTGAATATCCTTACAGCAGTGCCAAACACCAGCCTTTAATAAAAACTGACATTATCTGTGTGAAAGTCTTCCTTCATGGTCACCTACTTATGTTTAGCTGATCGGAAATGATGTTGCTCAGTCAATGAGTCATCTTTTGTTGTATATCACTAAAATGCCATCGTTTTGATAATCAAGAAAGCTCTAAATCCAGTATGTTCATTTCTCTCTCAGTTTACCCAGTGATTTAAATAAAAGACAGTGATTGAGCCACGAGTAACTAAAATAAATGGAACCAGGTTGTTAATTTTGGTTTTATAGAGAATATAGGCTGACAGAGAGGAAATATATTTTGCAACTGGAAAAAACCTGACTTTATATAAAAAGCAACAAATTCAGAGTACTTTAGATTTTTACCTTTGTTTTTCATTTGTTTCATGTATTTTTTAAACCGATTATAGAATCGGAGCTTATTTTCATTTTTGTGTGTGTAAGATGTGACTTAGAAGGGGTTCTCATTAATGTGACTTAAAACACAGTGATTGATTATGTATTGTCTCTTGAAAGCAGTGGCTGGAGTTGACAGATGATTATCTAATTTCCCTGCATGCTCTGGATCCAGAACTACCTGTAAAAACAGAGTAGCTTAGTATGTTCTTGGTTGCTTTATGTCAGATGTATTATGTAGCTTTTCAAGTAGCAATTCTAAAGATGGAAATCTAGTTTTAGAAATATTTTGAAGGTTTTCAGATAGTATTTACAAACTGCAGTGGAACATAGTAAGTTTGGAGTCGAGAAGACCTGCATTGGAATCTCTTTTCTTGGGCAGGTTACTTATCTGACCCTCAATTTCTTGCTTAAAAGAAATAATGGGCCGGGCGCGGTGGCTCAAGCCTGTAATCCCAGCACTTTGGGAGGCCGAGGCGGGTGGATCACGAGGTCAAGAGATCGAGACCATCCTGGTCAACATGGTGAAACCCTGTCTCTACTAAAAATACAAAAAATTAGCTGGGCATGGTGGCATGTGCCTGTAATCCCAGCTACTCAGGAGGCTGAGGCAGAATTGCCTGAACCCAGGAGGCGGAGGTTGCAGTGAGCCGAGATCGTGCCATTGCACTCCAGCCTGAGTAACAAGAGCGAAACTCTGTCTCGGGAAAAAAAAAAAAAAAAAAAAGAAATAATGGTAAAAGTCTGCTCTCTCTTTATTTGTAGCCTTTATTTGTGATTCAGGATTCAGAATTTCTCAAATTAGAAAAATAACACAGTGTATAATAATAGCACTTCCAGTGATTTCTGGACAGGCTCCCCCTGCCGCCCCGTAATCAAATGCATGGATAGTCAGTAAAGACTATAAGTACCCTCAGGTTAGGTTTTATTGACAGATGAATTTTTAGAACCAAGTTTTGGAATTTCATAGCTTTCTGTGGTTAAGAGATCATGAACCTCTATTGCCCTCCCAAGCAGAGCATAGAAGAGTCATTCGATAAATGAAGCTGATGGCAATGGCACGATACATAATGATGATAGAAAACTATTCTAGGAAGAATTTGCAACAAAGCCCTCTACATTTTAAAGGAAAAATATCATTTACATTGGTTTTCACATCATATGTTGTTGTAAGGTAGACTTTGACGTAGTCTCCTGTTTGATGAGGGTTTAGTGTATGTTTCTTAGTCTGTGTTGCTATAAAGGAATTTCTGAGGCTGGGTAATTTCTAAAGAAAGCAGGTTTATTTGGCTCATGGTTCTGCAGTCTGTATAAGAAGCATGGCTCCAGCATGTGCTTCTGGGGAGGCCTTGGGCTGCTTCCACTCACCGTGGAAGGCTAAGGGGAGCTGGAGCTGCATGTGCAGATCACATGGTGAGAGAGAAGCAAGAGAAAGAGGAGGGAGGTGCTGGGCTCTTTTCAACAACGAGCTTTTGCAGGAACTAAGAGTTAGAACCTACTCCTTCCCTTGAGGTGGCACCTGGCCACCGATGAGGGATCTGCCGTCATGACTGGAGCACCTCCCAGTAGGCCCCACCTCTGACACTGGAGATCACATTGCAATGTTAGACTTGGTGGGGCCAAACAAACCATAAAAGAGAGAGAGTGAGTGAGTGTGTGTGTGCGTGTTTTAACAAAATTTTAAATAGTAATTACTTAAAAATAGGAATCCATAAATAATCTGCAAGTCCTCCAATACTGAGTATAAGGTAGTAGGGACTAATTGACAGATAGGTTATACAGTATGTCCAGAACTCTGCAGCAGGACTCAGGGGAGGCAGTGCTGGTAGCCGGTTCTTGTCTCGTGTAATTGAGAGTTGGTAACTTTTCGCAGATTTACCCTAACCCAGTTTTGCTGAGCACTGTGACAACGCCATTTCCTTAGAGGTTGTTTACCCAATAGCCTGAACCAGAAACAAAAATGGAGCTCTTTCCTTTCTCATCTCACCTGTGTGTCCCGACAGGCAGAGGCAGTGCAGCCGGGAGGATGAGCCCTGAGGCAGGCGTCCTGGCTTCCAGTGCACACTCGGGCTTTCCCATAAAGCCACACCCTGCCTGTGTCTTCATCTGTAAGAGGATAGGGATCGTCCTACCTGGGGCTCACTGTGGGGATGGATGGCTCACCACAGGCACAGCCTTAGGTCAGAGGCTGTTTCCACAGCAGGTGCTCAGATGGTGAGATGATTATTAGTCAAATGTCGTAATCATACCACCGTCACATTCAGTCTTGCAATTAGGGCCTTAGTTTCCTTTTCATTACAAAAAGGGAGTTAAGCTAAACACTGTGCACAGCTCTCTGCCTTCTGACATTTGACTCAGGTGCTGAATGATGGTAGCTGTTTCAAGTGCGGGTGGTCCACTTTGGAACAGCCGTGACCTTGGGACTGTCATCTTGTCCATTAGAGGGCACTGGTGTACAGAGGAGTGAGCCCACACCACACCCTCTGAACAGAGGAAGGTGGTGGTGGTCTCCAAGCTTTGCTCTTCTGCCTCTGTGTAGAGTAGCCATGGGAAGGGATCAGCTTTTTGTCCTTTTTATCTGGAAGGGAAGCAGCAAGCCCCAGGCCAGCCTTATTGTCAGTGAGGTTGAGGTCACAGAGCAAATAGATGACAGGACTGTCTGGGGAGGGGGTGGAGGGTGCAGCTGGCTGGACTGGGTAGATAAAGGCCTTTAATTTGCTCATCTTTGTATGTTTTAAATGGAAAGATTCACAAGCATGTCTTTAAAATGTTACTTAGAACAGGTATATTGACTCAGGATCACTTGGTAATCTGAGTAATCTACCCATACTTGTAAGAGAATCAGCAGCCTCTTGGGGAGTTTGGTTTTGAATATTAGCTGGATTTCATAGCTGTCTGCAATTAATTTAATAAAGTGGAAATTATTGGAATTTGTACATATCCCTTTAAATTACTTTTGTGTTTATTGGAAATACAATTTCACCTGCTGTTTACATTTCTGTCTGAAGAAATCACCAATAAAAGAAAAATGCCCATTATAATCCAGGGTGGTTAGTTCATAGCAGCTTTCATTTCCAACTTACACTTCCTAAAATACTTTCATATGATTATAAAACAAATTTTTATTAATTTTAAAATACCATATTTTGCTTCCTCTAGCCCTTTCTACCAAGTAATGTTTATCGTTTATTTTTTGAAATTGTGGACTCTGTGGACTTTCCAGTAATCATCAGGTTTGCCGCTTACTGGTGACTTAATTTTTCTCTTTACTTAAGTAATATATGGAATATACTATATAGTTTTAAAAAAGTCTCCTTAGGCTTCCTGTAGATCTTATAGGCAGGTGAACTGTAGCAGAGGTGTTACTTGTGTACCTCTAAATCCTTTTCAAGCTAGAAATATTTGATACTTCTCTTTTGCATGGTTTGGCCTTATGCCCAGGGGCACATTCCATTAAATGCATTCATTGTCAAGGCTGAGAGGTCCAGAAGTTGTCCTGGAGACATTTCTTTAGCAGTAGAATAGACCTGTGTTTTATAATGTATACTAATAGATTGTAGGACACACAACTCATCATCTCTGTGTCTGCCTCGAAATCAGGTGGGGAGTGTACCACTACCTTACAGGACTCTGTCTCTCTCTCTCTCTCTCTCTCTCTTTCTCTCTTTCTTTTTTATATTCATCCTTGACATTTATAAGTCTTTATTAGTTAAGTAATAACATGTCAGTTTTTGCTTATGCTGATTAATCAAATAGAAAAAATATTTTAGAATCCATTATAAATATTTGTTTATTTTAAGACTCAAAATATAGGAGCTTTATACTACTTTATAAAATTCTTATTTTTGTTGACTGATAAATAGAAACAGAACTTTTAGTAAAGAAGATACTAAATGTATTATGATATATATGTTAATTTCCAAATCTCTTGTATATTTTAAAGCATATTTTTCAAAATAACTTTGAAAAATCCATTAATATAGAATGATTGTTTCTAATTATAAAATAGGTAGAATTATAATAAAGAAACTAAAAATTGCCCATATTGGAAGTGAAATCTAATATAAAAGATAGGCTTTATAGATTTATTTTGAATTTCTTCTCTGTGTTTTTTTATGTCTTCATTTATTATGTCTACTTTTATTTAGCAGTTTACTTATTAATGCTTTGTTTATGTTCTATGAGGTATTCTTTTTTAAAAAATTATACACACACACACACACACACACACACACATATGTATATATTTTATTGCACTTTAGGGACTCTGTCTTTTTAATCCCAAGAAAGAAAAATAATATACTAAATCCATGAGTTAAAATAATACACTCAATACACGAGTTAAAATAACGGGCTCAGTACAGTAGCTAAAGTAATGGTCTCAATACGCGAGTTACAACAGTGCACTCAATACACGAGTTAAAGTGTATGCTCAATATGCTAGTTAAAACAATGTGCTCAGTACACGAGTTAAGACAGTGTGCTCAATACACTAGTTAATGTGCTCAATATATGAGTTAAAGTAATGCACACTCAATATGCTAGTTAGAACAGTGTGCTCAATACACGAGTTAAAACTGCTCAATACGCACTTAAAACAATGCGCTCAATACACTAGTTAAAACAATGCGTTCAATACACTAGTTAAAACAATGCACTCAATACACTAGTTAAAACAATGCGCTCAATACACTAGTTAAAACAATGCACTCAATACACTAGTTATAACAATGCGCTCAATACACTAGTTAGAACAGTACACTCAATACACTAGTTAAAACAATGCGCTCAATACACTAGTTAAAACAATGCACTTAATACGCTAGTTAAAACAATGCGCTCAATACACGAGTTGAAGTATTGCACACTCAATACAGTAGTTAAAACAATGCGCTGGTTAGAATGATGCACTTAATACGCTAGTTGAAACAATGCACTCAATACACTAGTTAAAATAAGGTACTAAATATACTAGTTAAAATAGAATATGTACAGCCTGTGCCATCAGAAGCTTGAAACGAGATGGAAGGCTGCCATGGGTTCTGGTTATAGGCCAGGTCTCCGTTTGCCATGCCGACATTAAGATGCTTAACATAAAGGTCTTCAAATGCTCGCAGCTATGTCTGATTATCACCATTGGGCAGGTGAGGAACCTGAAGCTGAGAAGGAATAAGGAACTTGCCCAGGAGCACACAGCTAAATTCTACGTGGCTCTACAGGGGTGCTGGAAAAGGAGGGGTGGAAATGAGCCCAGGCTTGGCTTCCACCCCCACCCCACACCTTTCACACTTCTGATCTCAGTGCCTGCCAGTGCTACAAGGGTGTGTACAGAGGACCGTGAGAGGTTTGTTAAGGTCTGCAATTTACCTGAAATACTAACTTTGCTGGACCCTGAGCAGAAAGGACCCTCGGCCAGGCCCTCAGGTGTGAAGGTCAGTGGTTTGGAAGAACATGTCACACTCTGGTCCTCACTAGCTGCTGCTTTCTTTCCCTGTATCTGTGAACGTGGCTGATCTCTCTACAGTACAGTTGATCAAGGGCAAGGGATCCTTTTTGTAGCAAGGAAGCACAAGCTAAGCCCATTTTATTTTCCCATTAGCAGAGCCGTGGCTGGTTGGCTTCTCAGATTGCTCTGTAGACCACTGTCTTTGTTGTATGTACCTGTTTGTTCTTTAGTTCAATGTCATTTTGATCTGCATTGTCTGAATGTTTGTGTCCTCCCAAATTCGTGTTGAAACATACTCCAGGAGAGGTGGGGCTTCCAGGAGGGAATTGGGTCATGAGGGCCTCACCCTTGTGAATAGCATTAGTGCCCTTATAAAAGAGCCCGGAGAGAGCTCGTTTGCCCCTTCCTCCATGTGAGGACACATAGAAGGTGCCATCAGTAAGGAACAAGCCGTCACCAGTCACTGAGTCTCCTGGCTTCTTGATCCTGTATTTCATAGACTCCAGACTAGTTGAGTAGTTAAAGTAATGCACACTCAATATGCTAGTTAAAACACTGTGCTCAATACACTAGTTAAAACAATGCACTCAATACGTGAGTTAAAATACAGGAGTTAAAGTAATGCACACTCAGTGTGCTAGTTAAAACAGTGTGCTCAATACAGAAGGTAAAACAGTAGTCTCCAGACCACGAAGCCCTACATTTCAGTTGTTTATAAATTACCCAGTTTAAGGTATTTTGTTAGAGCAGGCAGAATGGGCAAAGAGAGCACCAGAGTTACAACATGCAAAATCTGAGTGAGCCTTCAATACTGTAGCTGTGCATTAACAAATAGGTTTGAATATTTAAAATCTTTTATTAAAGTTTTTCGTTTTTAGCTAAAGACATCACTGACTTAGTTTTTTTCTAGTTATCTCCTATTCATCAAAGAGGACAAAGTGGGCATTTGATGTCGTGTAAATATGCTTGGCCCTCAGTGTCTGCGTGACCACCCACAGATAACCAAAATCTATGCATGCTCAAGTCCTGCGTCTGGCCCTCTGTATATGTGGGCTTCACATTCTGCAAATACTGTAGTTTCAGTCCACACTTGGTTGTGGATGCAGAACCCTTCTGTACGGAGGGCCAATTGTATTTATTTTTTTAAAACCACGTTAAAGTGGACCTGTGCAGTTCAAACCCATATTGTTCAAGGCTCAGTCCTAGTTTGTTAGATATGTCAGTGTTTTGTGATTTAAGTGTGAGACTCAATGAACTACTCAGTTCCAACTATGAACTTTAAAACATCAGCTTGTACTGCTTTGCTTTTACTTTTTCTTTAGTGTGGTGGATTTCACTTAGCAAGAACTTTTAAGTAATTGAATTCATGGAATGCTTAGCTTTTGCAGCATCATAGTTTAAAGAATAAATTGCAAGATCAAGACTGAGGCATGTAAGTGTTAGGTTTTACTTAATGTGTTTTGAGTCTTCTGAAGAAGAGATGGAAAGAAACTGAATCTGTAGTTAAACTTGAATTGCCTTAGTTGTGTAGCTTTAAACCTTATAAAATTGCTAGGTTAAACTGGCCCTGTGTGGCTTCCTAATTACTATCTTATACAAAACTTAAGTCAGTTCGGTGGCTCAGTGGTGCATAAATAAATCGAGATTTAATTTAATCATTATTGCATGCAACGTTTCTACGTAGAAGGATTTAAACTTCTAATGTAAGAGATGATTAAAGTCCTGGTGGGAAAGCTGATGTGATTATCAGCTTGTAATTATCAAGTGAGTTAAATTAGTATCCAATTACGTCTTCCCGTTTTTATTTTTTTGTTTGCTTCTTGTTTCTTGCAGAGTTTTGACAACAGATGGAATCTTCATTGGATAGCCTTAAATATTGAACATGGGAGGACACTGTTTTTATAGCACATGTACTTGTACTTCATTGTAGGTGCTAGACTGGATCGAGAACCATGGAGAAGCATTTCTGAGCAAACATACGGGTGTGGGGAAATCTCTCCATCGGGCCAGAGCGTTGCAGAAACGTCATGAAGATTTTGAAGAGGTGGCACAGGTAAAACAGTGGCTTCCATTATTTTATCCCATAAATACCCATGTGGTTGATTCTGGATTACAGTTTAACTACATTTGAGGTAAGTTAGCATTAGCTTGATGTGTTTGACACCTCAGATGAGGTAAATGCTCTGATTCCAGAGTGACGTTGTCATTGCCTAGCAAAAACATGATTTTGTCAGGTGATCCTTTCTAAAAGTGATGTTCTTGGAACAGAAATGTGGCTTGGATGTTTTTGCCTTGTTTATTGTACCAGTGCCTGTCTACTAATTTGTGAAATTCCAGTTCATAGTCAGGAAGTAACAGTTCCTTTTGGGTTTCTGTAATGGTAGGCCAAGCATTGCTTGTCCTGTTTCCATTTCTTTAAATGTGAGTGCTTAGGAAACAGGAGCCAGGAGTCTAGTGTGTTCTGAATGTGGGATTTGTGGGGTTTGAGCAGTGGTGATAATATGCACAAGCCGTGTGACTTTGGACAAGTCGCTAACTCTCTAATGTTAACTTTCTGATCTGGAAAATAGGCCCAGTAATTTATTTAATAAGATTTTTCTTGTAGGCAACTTCTTTAAACTAGTGAGTTGTGGCTTGATGAAGTAATACAACAGAGATTCAGAAAGGAAGTGGTGAAATTTTGTGGTTGAATTCATTTAAAAATGTACTAAATATAGATACATTATATAGAACAATTCTGGTGTTCTGAGAAGGAGGAACCCAAAATTCGAACCTCATATTGACGTGGTGGAAGCGAGTCATACAGTGTAACTTCTGCAGACACAAGACCTAGCTGCAGGGGCCCTGAGTTTCAGAATTTGTTTTAGACACTGCTATAGTCACCTGAGGAAGCACTTGGATCCTTTTCGCGTGCAGTTTTGCAGAGTCAAGAACTTCATCGTGATTAATTTGAAGGTCCATTCCTTAATTTTGTACAGTGATTGTGAGTAGCTCTATCCTGTTGAATGAATCCGTGCTAATTGATGTATAGTGTGTGGTGTGAATAGCCATAGTGCATTTTCATGGGCTAGTGTAAAAAAAGAAATAAAAAATGCTTTTCATGTGAAACTTTCTGCAAATGACTGTTAGAAAGGAAGACACTCTTTAACAGTGACCTTCTACCTTCGAAGCAGTTGTTCATGTTAATGTTCCTTCTTTAGATTTAAAAAGTTATGATTACAACAGCGATTAAAGCCCAAAAAACTCGGGTTTGAGGAAGAATCTGGTTTTGAGAGCACAGAAGATAGCTTTACTGTCATTAGTAAATCTTTGGCATAGCATCCTTCATAAGTACCTACTCTGTGAATTCCTAAACCACCCTCGCTCTTTTCTGCTTATCCCCTTGGATTCAGATTACCTTCCAGAGATATAACCTGTCACAAAGTTATTATCCAGGAAGCCATTTCTGTCAACAGCTTTTCATATGTGCCATGTAATTATCTTGTCTTCCTGGATAAAAGAGTGTGTCATTCAGGAAAGCAGGAGACCTTGAGTTCTTTCTCTGTTTTTAGAAGAAAAGCAGACAAGTAACTCCCTGGTCATCACTTAACTCATTCATCTTTTGCAAGGAGGATACCGCGTCTGTGACACGTGAACATACAGAACATCCCCACACTTGTAGCATGCTCTGAATTCTGATTTGCATCAGCCACTGGAGCATGCAGATCTACACAATAGGCTGTCGTTTTGCAGTAAGTTCAGTTCCTAATATAAGATGTATGACTTTTAGTCTTTCAAAATAAATTACTAGTGGAGAATTCAGGGCAAATTATTTGCTATCAAATAATTTCCTTTAGATTGGCATGTATTTACAGGATATCAAATCTTCTCATCTGCTTTTTTTCCCTCATTGAAAATAACTTCCAAAATTTACTAATGTACTCCACTGCTTTCTGATTGCACAACAGTGGAAAACTTAATCTCTCTGAGCCCATTTTCCTCGCTGTGAAATATGCCTAATATCTACCTTCACCAGGTTGCTGTGATGAGAATACATGTAGAAATGCTGACCCTCGGCAGGCGCTCATGGTGCCATCTTTGCCTAGAACAGTATGATGGCTCAGATTACTCAGATCTTTTGGTGAATACTAGCCTTGTATTTAATTTTTGGACAGGAGCCATTAGAAGGCAAATGCGCTGAGACTTTGCTCTTTTAGCTGCAGGGTTGGTCTCACTAAAGCCGGCCAGAGGCTGTATTTAGAATCCAGCAGGAAGTAATGAGACTGCTCTGCCTGCAGTCCGCCACACTGGAGGATGCCAGAGTCCTATTACCCCTGGGCCACCTCACCTCGCTAAAACCCTCCCACTCCCACACCACAAAAAAGTGTGTGTCTGGTCAAATGCTGAGAGACATACATAGTTGTCTGTGTTAGGCTGTATCTGGAAAAATCCACACAGCTTCTTGGGTCTGCTCTTCGTGTTTGTGATGCTGTTCACTCTGTCCTGTGTACATGTGTTGCAGGGTGGTGGGCTTGTCTCTTGCGATGCCATGTTTTCCCTTCATGAATAGAAAAAGGATCCCTGGGAATGTGTGTACCTTTTAGATGATAATTTTAAGTTACTTGGGGCTTGTAATTTGCACTGTAGATGTATTAGCTCATCATTCGTCATTACATTTCTGTATTAATAAAATGCCTTGGAAGTTTTCAACATCCAGACTTTGTTGTCCTTTAAACCAAGCAAATATAATGAAAGTATGTAGGCCTCAAAGGCTCATTTTCCTTCTTTTTGCTATCTGTTCTAAGATCCAAAACTCCCTTATTTTCCAATGAATTCTAAGTATAGCCTCTGGTCATGGTTAGTGAGAAACAGCCCGGGGAGATGGGGGCGGTTGCAGGAAGAGCAGAGTCTACTGCACGTTTGCCTTCTAGTGGCTCTTTTTGTCTCCTTGAGTCTTACCAACTGCTCAAGAAAAAGGACGTTAGTTAGCTCCCCACCCAGGCCTGGCCTTACCTTATTCCCTTTAATCCCCATGGCAGGGATGACCCTCACACCACAGATCAGAAAATGGGCCCCGTGTGAGTTGCCTCAGGAACAGGATAGTAGGTACTGGACAGGAGAAGCCCAGTCTCTCAGACTCTCAGAATACTCTCTGACCTGACATCCTCCCCACTTTAAGTCCAGCATCTCAGCTTCCCCTCATGTGAGGAACTGGGGCTTAGGTATTGGTTGTTTTAACAATCCTAGCTCTACTGACTGTCTTGCTGGACAAGTTACTGGACCTCTCTGTGCCTCAATTTCCTTGCCTGTGATATGGGAATAAGATAGTATCCATGTCCTCCCGCTTTTCTGAGGCACAGTGTTAAGTGCCAAGAAGGGAGCATTTCTGATGAGTATGGTTGACATTAGCACAAGGAAATCTCTGTGCTCCTGTTGCAGAAAGACCCAAGGAAGGTATTTTTCCCATGAAAACCTGGCCAGGGGTTTTCAGGCATGGGTGCTGACACAGGCCCAACCAGCCCTGGCACCTTTTGCACTCCCTTGTGTTCTTCAATCACAAAATGAAAAGTGAAATAAACAAAGGCTGATTCACATCTCAGATCATTCAGAAATGTGCTTGTTCCTTTGGGACGTTTAAATAGTATCTTTACCTGTTGGAGTAGAGGTGGGAAATCTTTCAGAAATGTAATACTTGGCTGTTGGGAGGCCCTGTCATCTTTAGATCCATTTATCAAATATGAGAGGTGCACGATTCCAAGGCTGCAGTGGTGATCAGGAGAAAGCAGGATTCTGCTCTTTAGGCATGTGTGTCTGTGGCACTCTGGGTTCTGGGTACAGCTTGCTACACTGTTAGCTTCATTCAGCATGGAGGCCCCTTGTGCCCATCTTAGAGATGCAGACATGAGGGCTCTGAGGTGACGCTCAGCTGGGGGTAAGCAGAGACCTCCAAGCTGCCTTCCCTGGAAGGAAGTCACCTGCAGGTGAGGCCTCTGATGGTCAGAGAACCTTTGTAGACAAGAGCACATGCAGACTCTCTGCAGCACAGCCCTTGGTGTCAAGGCTGACCGTGGTCACAGGGACCAGAGGCCCAGGTGTCAGCTGTAGGAGGGGAGGGCCTGGATGAGAGAAGCTCCAGAGAGCAGTCCGGAATTGTTCCATAGGTGAAGCTGCTTTTCAGATCTATCTCCTGGTGTGTGTACACATGCACATTCACATGTCTGTTAAAAACCATGTATTCACACAAATAGCTCCAATTCCAGCCCAATGCGAAGAGTTAACTCAAGTTTTCTCCTTTTCTATATTTATAACTCCCTTTTCTCAAATAGAGAAACCTGGCTCCTATTATCCCTCAGATATTGGCTTACTTGGCATAATTCCATTCTCCTGATGTAACCTGTCTCCTAACTCAGAGGCTCCCCCTCCCCACTTAACGCCCTCACATCCTGCTCAGACCCTCACTGATGAGATGCCTTCCCTGCTCCCCTTATGACTGTGTTTGAGTAGGATGAAGATTCAGCTTGTTTCTCAAGAGAAACCAAGGACTTTCTGGGCCTTATTAGAAGGCCTGAGCTCTGTTCTTTTCCTGCCCTGACATTCCCTTCCTTTTTCTGGGCTCCCCTCCCACCAACAGACCCCTCAGTAGCAGCTTCCTGTAATAGCATCAGGGTTCTTGCATGCCTGCCTGTTGGAGGAGCCCACTTATAGCCTCAGATTACTAGGAATTAAAGTGATTTTTAGAGTATTTTAGACACCTATTTACACTTTGAGCTCTTTAAAACTCTCGTTGCTTTAGAGCCATAATGGTTATTATTTCCTTTTTCTCAAAAAATATGGCCTGGCAAGGTTGTTCACACCTATAATCTCAGTACTTTGGGAGGCCAAGGCGAGAGGATTACCTGAGCCCAGGAGTTCAAGACCAGCCTGGGCTGCATTGTAAAGCCCCATCTTTACTAAAATTATAAAATTTAGCCAGGCATGGTAGCACGTGTCTGTGGTTCCAGCTACTTGGAAGGCTAAGGTGGAAGGATCGCTTGAGCCCAGGAGGTCAAGGCTGCAGTGAGCTGTGATTGCACCACTGCACTCTAGCCTGGGTCACAGAGCGAGACTGTCACGCAGGCTGGAAAACAAAACAGAAAAACAAAAACAAAAAAATATATAGCCTTAAGTAGAAAGAAGATGAGCACACAATTACAACAAGTAGAAATGTGTGAAAGGGGACAGCAACTTCCATTTGTTTGGAACTTAACCTTTAGCTTGTACTTGGAGGATTATCATAAAGCATTGTATCGTACTGCAAGACATAGACTAGAATTCTCTGCTTGGTGATAAAACTGGAAGAAAAAGTGAAGCAGGCATTCGTTGCTGGAAATTGTCTCCTGACTCCACCTGGGCAAAAATCTGAAAGCTCTGAGTCACAAAACAGCCAGTAATTGCCTACAGATAGTCCGTCGCTACCTTCAATACAAGAGCTCTGCCGTGGGGTTGAAAATTTAACAATCTAAAACAACAGAGCAAAAGGAATTCTGCATAGAATTCCTAAAATCATCTCTCCCCATCATATTTTTCTATGTCTTTCATGTAAGTGATCACAAATATCACAAATTGATTGTGTTGCTATTTATTATGGCGCCCAGCTTGGCTGATTTGCTTTTTATTTACCTTCTGTTCCTCTCGGATGTTGTCTTGTGCAGAACACATACACCAATGCGGATAAATTACTAGAAGCCGCAGAACAGCTGGCTCAGACTGGGGAATGTGACCCTGAAGAGATTTATCAGGCTGCCCATCAGCTGGAAGACCGGATTCAAGACTTCGTTCGGCGTGTTGAGCAGCGAAAGATCCTACTGGACATGTCAGTGTCCTTTCACACCCATGTGAAAGAGGTAGGGCGCCAGGACACCAGAATACAATCTGGGCCTGAAAGGGTCTTTGAATTCTTTGGGAGGAACCTGAATATGGTCATAACGTGAGAAAGGTGGCAAGTTGTAAGACAGTGCTGAGTGTGTCTGCGTGGACAGGGAAAAGCAGGACTTGTGCTGGACTTCCTGTTGTATGAGTGCATGGCTGCCTTTGCTGGGGCTGTCCATAAAAAGAGGATCCATGAGGGTCGGGAGAGACAGAGAACGTCCGTTTCCATAAGTAGGGGACCTGCGTGTTGTTGGTCAGAGCTGTTGGGTTTCCTTTCTGGGTATGAACCTACTGTCATGATTGCCTTTGGATGTTATTAGACTTCTCTCAGATGCTAGTAAACATGACAGTTACCTAATATTGAGTTTAAATGTGCCAGAGTCAACCTAGACAAGTAATATTAAACCTAATGTCATAGGCATTAGGTTTCCTGTTGATCAGCTTATCTCATGATACGAAATAATGTTATTTGGTGTGTGAAAAATAGGTGGATACTAATTATACCTTGTATATATATGTTACTCTTGTTAGAAATCATATAAAATTACATGAAAGAAACTATTTTGTAGCTTTTGAGGAAAAGAGAATTTAAAATAAAAGTTCATATTCAGGGTGACTACAAACAGAGTAGGCATGTCAATTTACCACATCTTATTTCTGTGTAAGGAAGAAAATCACCAAGGCCCTTCATAAAGGATCATAACATATTCTAATACAGCTCTTGATGAATTGGAAATGAGGGGGCCCTTCTGGGTAACTGGGGATTATCACATGGAAGCTTGTGGTCATAGGATGGAAAGAAGGATCTGGAAGAGTAGGACTACTGGGGAAATAGGGGAGGATGAGGCCAGGCTTGCCTCCCTTCGAAGGATCAGCGCTCAGAGACCCACCAGTTCCATGAAAGGAAAAGAACTGCACTACCAGTTCTGAGACCTTGGGCAGTTAGTCCTCAGTCAGGTCGTTTGTCACTGGAATGTTTGGACTGCAGGTTTCCTTCTGAAACCTTGTGAGGCGGGGAAGGAGTGGAGGAGAGTACACCGCCAACTGCTGGGACCCCCGGGCTGTGTGCTCAGTCCTGCCGGGGCTGCTGCCTGGTGCCCTCAGTCCTTTCTGCTGAGAGGCTGTGCTTCTTGCTCCTGAGATGGTCATCAGGATAGAAACTGGCACAGCGAGCTTCTTTCCCTGTTCCTTAGAATGCGTCACTTAAATTGCTCTTGAAAATACTTACGAAGAGGCTATTTTTTCTGAGGAGACGCATTAAGTGGACATTGTTCTATGGCAGTTTCTAGTCATTGCTGCACGTGCCACCAGGCTGCAAGTTTCCTGCTCATCTTGAACTGAGCCTGTCTCTTGCTGCCCTCCTGCCTCTACTGGCTCCTTGCCCCAGCCTCTCTGTGGCACTGCTACCAGAGTAATTTTCTGAAATACAAATTTGAGTAGGCCATATCTCTGCTTTTACACCATCAGTGATTTTTCTGGTATATAGGGAACAGCCTGAAGACCTCTGCGTCCTCACAGCATAGATCACGTTTTTCCTTGCAGCCTGTTGTGCTGTGTCCTCCTCTTCCCCTCCCGCTCAACACAGCATCCCCGGACCCATGACTCTCTGGCATCTTTGAGACAGGACAGGCGTAGTTAGCGGCTCTCCCTGCACCTCCTAGAGCTCCCCTCACACGCACCTGTTCACGGCACTTGTCATGCGTGTGATCATGTGTTACTCTCTTTGCCATTGGTGTTAGCACTTTAGCCTCCTTTTTTCTTACATGTTTTTACACCCTTGCTAAGAGGGAAGGAGAGGGTTAAGGTGATCTGTGTATGAGAACAGATTGTGCCATAGTTCACTAAGCTGTGACATCGAGAGAACACAGGCCTGGAGCACAGCAGCCCGGACCCTTCCGAGGGCAAGTGCCTGGGTAGGGATGTCCAGTCTGCAGGTTCCTCATCTGGGGCCCTGGGACCACAGTTGCCCTGGACGCCATGGATGCCATAAGGGAGAGGCAGAAAGAGTGTCAGGCAGCTGGGAGCGGCTCAGAGGCCATATCAAGAGGCAGGGGCAGAGGGAAAGAAGGCCTCGCATCTGTGGCACGTGCCGAGCCAGGAGATTGGAGCTGGTATTTGTGTGGCAGCTTAGCAGTCTGAAGTAAGGATCTAGCTTCCTTATAGGGTGGGACTCTTCCCACCAAGAAGTATTTATGATTTAAGTCACCTTTTCAACTCTGCAATGGTTTTCAGAGAGCGGACACTAAAGGATAACTGGAAGGAAAGTGTTTTTTCAAAAGCTGTTCTCTACAAATAATAATTTAACAAATTTAGCTGGGTGTGGTGGCACCTGTAGTCCCATCTACTTGGGAGGCTGAGGCAGGAGGATCACTCGAGCTCAGAAGATGAAGGGTGCAGTGAGCTGAGATCACGACATTGCACTCCAGCCTGGGCAGCAGAGCAAGACCCTGTCTCGGACAGAAACAAAACCCTTGTCCAGAGGCTTCGTCTGGGTTCATTGGTTTTTGTAACAGCAACGTTTTTAAGGAAAAACCTAATAAGAGCATCCACTTACAAGACCATGGAGTCTGTCTGTATTGTCACTAGGTTTGGAAATTATTTAAAAGTGAAAATGCATTTTGTTTTCATTGACTTAACACAATAGGAACTTCTAGTATGTCCGAGTTTGTACACTCAGGAGACCTTTAATCAGTTTTGAGGACTGAGTGGTTCACTTTGACAATTGCAGGATTTTTTGTGCATTCTGTAAAAGGGCATCCCAGTAGCAGAGAAGCTGGCATGTTTACCCCGGTCTGCTCCGTCTTACTTGTGTGCGACTCATGTAACCTGGGACCAAGGAGGGATTGGGGCCCAGTTAGGGAGGGCATAGCAGGACACACGTGTGCCCGTGTGATTGGAGCGCAAGCCTTCAGGGACGCTGCGCACAGGCTGGAATGCAGCCTGTTTCTTCCCCTCAGTGTGCTTGGACTTCGTTTTTAGCCTGAGCCGTTTTCTCAGTAGATTTTTCTTTCCCTGACCAGCCAGATAATTTCCCTCAGTTCTTTCTCTGTGCCGTACAAAAATCCCTAAAACTCCCAGGAATACTTGGTAGGTTCCATGCGTGAAAGAGTGGTTTCTTCAGCCATTGTATTTTGAAGCTGGTTATTGAATGAAAACTAAGATAAGCTTAGAACAAGTTTAATTAGTTTAAAATGAAAAGCTAAATGGGCCAAGAAGAGGAAATCATGCTAATTTGCTAGGTGTTTGCATAAAGTCACTAAATGTATTTACATATCAGATGAACGAAAAATTGCAAAAAAAATACACGTTATCTGAATCAGTTCTTCTTCAGCAGATCATACAATTTAAAATTACGTAGAGGAAGACAGAAAAAGTAGCTTATCTTTTTCATTTAGGCAAAATCAAGAAGCTTTTTAGAGGTTACCCATCAAAGGCTCTCCTGGCAGAAGTTAGTTTCCTCACTTTCCAGTGTCCCACAGTGGTTCTCTTCCTCACTGTGTCTGGAGTATAGTTGTCACCATCTGTTTTTGCAATAAATTTCTGGTCCTCTGATGTACAAGTAATACAAACATGAGGTCAGAACAACTCACTTAAAAAAGTTGTGAGGTTGGCCAGGCGCAGTGGCTCAGACCTGTAATCCCAGCACTTTGGGAGGCCAAGGTGGGCTTATCACCTGAGGTTGGGAGTTCAAGACCAGCCTGACCAACTTGGAAAAACCCCATCTCTACTAAAAATACAAGATTAGCCTGGTGTGGTGGAGTGTACCTGTAATCCCAGCCACTCATGAGGCTGAGGCAGGAGAATCGCTTGAACCTGGGAGGTGGAGGTTGCAGTGAGCCGAGATCGAGCCATTACACCCAGCTTGGGCAACAAGAGTGAAACTTTGTCTAAAAAAAAAAAAAAAAAAAAAAGATGTGAGGTCAAGGTGATTTTGCTCAGCATTAGCTCAGGAATCTCCTAAAGAAACCCCTGGAAGAAGGTGATGGTTGAAGTTTTGTTGAAGGCCAGGCTCTTAGACTCCAGAAACTGAGAACTCTGGACTGTGATTCTTTTACCCCAGAGGACAGAATAGACACCTGATCCTGAGAAGAGAGAAAGGGGGACACATTTTACATAGGGGACAAATATTTTCTACCTCGAGGTAGAGTGCAGCAGGTGGTTGACAGAGATTTCAGCCTCAGTTTGCTCCTCAAGCCCAGATTTGGAAGTATTCCAGGACACTGTTTCCTCTAAAAAGAATCCTGAGGTTCTTAGCCTCCTTTTAGAACTTGTAGTTTGGTGCTTTGTTCTGTTTTTGTTTTGTTTTTGAAGTATTTGAAAGGAATGTTGATTGGCCTAACGCAAGTTTGGGTTTTATTTGGGAAGAATCCTCCTCCTGCACGTGTCGTCCGCTCTCAATCCCACTGCGGTGTGCATTCCCTTTAGTACTGCGTGTATTGCTTCTTCACATCAGTTCTTTTGACAGTGCTCCTGCTACGTGTCCTTTGTTGTTTGTCCTCCTTAACTTTTGAATGCATTTTTCACTGTTTATTTGTTCATTCTCTCTTTTCACTCATTCATTCCAAAGTGTCTCTCAAGACAGTGGTAATATGTGAGGAGATAATACCAAAATGAATGACCAAAAGAACATGCTTCTGCTTCTGTGTGTCCAACATTTTAGACATTTGTTCATTTGTTTCTCTTGGTAGATTTTAAATTCCTTGAAGCCCAGGAACTTGTCTCACTAACCTTTGTGTTTTCACTAGCTAGTCTACCTTCTAGAATTGGCAGATACTCAGTGAAAGCCTATGCAGTAAGTAATGTCTATGTCTAGTACATTATTCTGAGATTTAATAATAGATTTAGTGATTGAATGAAATTTCCATTTTCAAATGCAGCAAAAGCATAACTGTTTTCACTCATTCATATTCATTCAACTTCATTCTCCAAATTACGTCCTGAGCTAACTGATAATTACGTTAGAAATTTGTGGGTTATTTGAGGCAACCAGGTGGTGACATTGAGCTCTCAGCGAGTTTGTTTCCGGAATTGATTCATTGCGCTTGCATTGATTTTTGTTCTCAGAAGCCAAGGTTTCCCAGGAAAAATCATTCCCACTTGAATTACGCTGTGATTCTTGCTGGGTTTAAGTAAAGGAAGCCTCTTGGTTCTGTTTCTGCAAACTTACACACTGAACTGGGACAGGTTTTTGTTTTGAGTAATGGCTGGGAAAAGAGGAACCTTTCATTTTATTCAGAAGTCAAAAACAAAGGCCTCCCAGCCACCTGGAGATGTTTTGTTGAAGGCACCAGCCTGGCCTCAACTTTAGGCCAAACAGTTGAGCAGGCAGGCTTCTTTGTGCTGGGAAATTGGTTAGCTTCCCAAGGGGAAAAGAGGGAGAGAGCCAGCAGGCTTCTTGCCCTGGGGCCAGGGGAAGCTTCCCGGGAAGCGGGTGCCCTCTGGCTTCTTAGTGTGTGGCCTTTCAGAGCTACCTCTCCCCTGGCCCTCAGGTCCTCACCGAGTTTGCCCCAGGCGTATGTTGAAAACATACCCAGTGCTCTCTCAAGCACCCACTGCTTATAGGACCCAGATTTCTTTTCCTTCTTTCCCTTGCAGAGCTGGAGACTGCATTGGGCATCTGGTGGTTAAACTGAACAGGGAAAGTGACTAAAGGTGCACAGTGCTCATTGTGTAGAGTGGCTGCCATCCCTGCGATGGGTGCTCTGATTATCAGTGGTTCCAGTGCAGAGCCTGTCACTAAGCAGGCCTGACTTCCCCACTGGGGACTTTCCCAGGAGAGGTGTGGCTTTTTGCTCTACATGGAAATGACTCTCTGCAGCCACAGAACACAGTCTCTTTCTGAATTATACCAGTCTCTCATGAGCACTGGATTCCTCCAGATGCATTACGTCTGTTGTGCAAAGTCCTCTAAAATTTAGTTCCCAGCTTCCAAGCCTTTCCTTTTGGCCTTCCTGGAAGTATTTTTGCTGATGAGTCATCTGTCTTTATTCTCTAAACTGATTCGATTTTTGTTTCTTTCATTTCTTTTTCCACCCCACATATGTACACATGTTCCTTAACTTAGAGGGTTACACACTGGTAAATCCATTGTTGAAAATGCACTAATACTACTGTAAAGACGAGAATTCACTGGTTGAACTATTGTAAGTTCATGTGCTCCTTAACCTACTTGGGTGATGGAGGTAGGTCCCAGGAAGCCCATCATAAAGTTGAAAAATCAAAGTCAGACCCTCTTAGGTTGAGGATCATTTGCACCTCTGAAGATATATGTCATATCTTTAAACATACTCCCTAGCTTTTCTTTTTACTTTTTATATTGAAGTAATTGTAGAATCAAAGAAAGTTGCAAAAGCAGAGAAGTGGATAAGGAGGTCCTGTGCATCTTCACAGAGCCTCCCACAGTGGTGCATCTTGCATAACATCGGGACACTAACTTTTTGGCAGCCCACAGAGCTTATTCACATTCTACCAGGTTTAGATGTGTATGTGTGCCTGTGTGTGTGTGTGTATTTAGTCCTATGCAGTTTTATCATGTATAGATTTGTGTAACCACCCACTTTCAAAATACAGAACCATACAGAATTTTCCCATAATCAAAGGGTCCCTATGCTGTCTTTGTTCAGCCTTAACTAACCCCTACTCCATCTCTAACCCCTGGCAACCGCTAATCTGGCAACCGCTAATCTGTTACTCTGTTTCTGTTGTTTTGTTGTTTCAAAATGTTACATAAATGGAGTCATGTAGCATATAACTTTTTGAGATGGCTTTTTTTACTCAGCAGAATTCCTTTGATACACACGCTTTGTTGCATGTATCAGTAGTTCTTTCCTCTTTTTTGCTGAGTAATATTTCATGGTCTAGATATATCACCGTTTAACTGTCCATTGGGGGACATTTGAATTATATTCAGTTTTTGGCTATTACAGGGAAATATACAGAAATTATGAACAATCCGTTCTGGGTTTTTGTGTGAAATAGTTTTCATTTCTCTAATGCCCAGGAATGCATTTGCTGGGTCCTTTGGTAAGCACATGTTTAGTTTGTTTTTTTTTTTGTTTTTGTTTTTTTTCTTTTTTTTTGAGACGGAGTTTCGCTCTTGTTACCCAGGCTGGAGTGCAATGGCGCGATCTCGGCTCACCGCAACCTCCGCCTCCTGGGTTCAAGCAATTCTCCTGCCTCAGCCTCCTGAGTAGCTGGGATTACAGGCACGTGCCACCATGCCCAGCTAATTTTTTGTATTTTTAGTAGAGACGGGGTTTCACCATGTTGACCAGGATGGTCTCGATCTCTCGACCTCGTGATCCACCCGCCTCGGCCTCCCAAAGTGCTGGGATTACAGGCTTGAGCCACCGCGCCCGGCGACATGTTTAGTTTTTAAAAGACACTGCCAGACTCTTTTCTAGAATGAGTGTACCATGGTACATTACCACCAGAAATGTATGAATGATCTTCAGCTTCTCAGCATCTCACAAGTCCAGGATTGCTTTGTTAAGTTTGTCAGCGAGAATGGTTAAAATCCAACATGTGGCTGGGTGCAGTGGCTCATGCCTGTAATCCCAGTACTTTGGGAGGCTGAAAGGAGCAGATCATGAGGTTAGGCAATTGAGACCAGGCTGGCCAACATAGCGAAATCCCGTCTCTATTAAAAATACAAAAATTAGCCGGGCGTAGTGGCGGGTGACTGTAATCCCAGTTACTCAGGAGGCTGAGGCAGGAGAATCGCTTGAACCTGGGAGGCAGAGGCTGCAGTGAGCCGAAATTGTGCTGCTGCATTCCAGCCTGGGCGACTCGAGCAAGACTATCTAAAAAACAAAAACCCAACACGTAATATTTTAGAGTAGAAAGTTTACCGTATATGATCAAGCCTCAGTAATTTTTGTTAAATATTGAATTACTTAGCTACACTCTTTAGTGCATTAAATTCTCTCTGTATGCTCTTACACATTTGATTTCTTTATTTTTCTGCCGTGTACAAATGAGTAATTAAATATGTCCACAAGCCAGTGAAAGCAAGAGGAAACTAACAGCCTAGAACCGTCAACTGCATCATCACCCTTATGAGACTGAGCATTAGAGTTGACCTTGGCATCACTTGCCACCTATCGGCGTAGCATTATGTCTTTACATAAACTGCAGTATCTAGTGTGGCATACTGATTTTAAAAAACTGGTGGTCTTCTCATGGGTGGGAATATTTTTTTTTAAAAGTAGATATAGTCAATTATGTATTTCTATAAAAATAAAATCTTTATTACAATAATTGAGAAAATGTAGTATAACAAACATATCCCCTAAATTTGCTGAGTGATCTCAGATAAGTTACCATGTAGTACCTCAACTTCCTTAGCTACAATATAGGAATAATACAATCTCTAAGGCAGGCGTCCCCAAACTTTTTACACAGGGGACCAGTTCACTGTCCCTCAGACCATTGGAGGGCCGCCATATACTGTGCTCCTCTCACTGACCACCAATGAAAGAGGTGCCCCTTCCTGAAGTGCGGGGGGGTGGGTGGCGGATAAATGGCCTCAGGGGGCCGCATGCGGCCTGGACTGTAGTTTGGGGACGCCTGCTCTAAGGGATGTGAGACAAATTGCCTATGTAAAACACCTAATAATGCTTTTCTTAGAGTAGCTGCTGTTAAATGTTCTTTTTTTCCTGTCTCAGCCCTGATTATAACTTATTTTATATAGATAAAATAATAAAGACTTTAAGGGGCAAAGATACAAATAGCTAGGTGTAATGTTGCCTTTACTTCATTAATCTTTGATCATCAGTAACTGCTTTATCTACTTCCTGTCTTCCTCCAAGTGATCACCTCACTCTGATCCTGTTCTTAACATCAAAACCAAAAGCCTTTCGTGGGATGTACGCAACTCCATGGTCTCCAGCTGCAGCCCCTCAGAGCAGAATGGACTGTTGGGAAGAGCCCTTACTCGTGGTTACATTCACATTTGACAAAAATCATTTTGTACACATTACTAAGTACAAAGTATTTAGATCGCAGCAAAACTTTCAACGGAAATAAGTGTGGTTTTTTTCCCTCCAAATAAACACACATAAAGCATTTGCATTGGCCAGTGGGAAAAGAGTGATAATATAATATTATGTGAAAGGAAAGTTCTTTTATCAGAATAACTTAAAACACTGAATTTTTTTCTGTAAGTTGATGTAAAACTGTGGTTGAAATTCATGCAATTGTTATTTGCTAACGCTGAATCAGTATTTTCAAATTGAGAAAAGTTTTTTGTCAACAGAGAGCTTAGAAGTTACTGTGGAAGCTGGTAGAGCAGTGATACACCTGACACATCACAGACGCTGAGTAGATGATTGTCAAGTGAAGAAATTAACAATATATTATCCTCATTTATAACTCGGTTTTTCAGTAGGAATTGATTGAAAATATAACCCTATCCACTGTCTTCAGATTTTATAGTTTCTTGCTGATGGTCACTTCTAAATAATGGAGAGTTATAAATGTCCGCTTTAATTAGCTGTAGGACTTGATTAATGTAAAACAAAAGGTGAGACACTTCAACACAAGGTCAAGAGATGCAATGCTAAGGCCTTAAAATGCCCAGTTGGAAATAGGTGTACATGAATAGTCCTGTTTACTGGATTTTTTCTTTCTTTTTTTTATGAGAGGTAGTCTCACTCTGTCGCCCAGGCTGGTGTGGTCTACGCTCACTGCAGTCTCCATCTCCCGGGTTCAGGTGTTTCTCCTGCCTCAGCCTCCCAAGGAGCTGGGATTACAGGCATCTACCACCATTTTAGTAGAGACAGGGTTTCACCACGTTGGCCAGGCTTGCCTTGGACTCCAGACCGCAGGTGATCCAGCCACCTCAGCCTCCCAGCGTGCTGGGATCGTAGGCATGAGCCACTGCGCCCAGCCTCCCAGCATGCTGGGATCGGAGGCATGAGCCACTGCGCCCAGCCTCCCAGCGTGCTGGGATCGGAGGCATGAGCCACTGCGCCCAGCCTCCCAGCGTGCTGGGATCGGAGGCATGAGCCACTGCGCCCAGCCTCCCAGCGTGCTGGGATCGGAGGCATGAGCCACTGCGCCCAGCCCTGTTGACTTGTCAAATTTCTTTCCTTCCTTCCTTTCTTTTTCTTTCTTTATTTCTTTCTTCGTTCTCTTTCTTTCTCTCTTTTTTCTCTCTCTCTCTTTCTTTCTTCTTTCTCTCTCTCCTCTCTCTCCTTTCTCTTCTCTTTCTCATCTCTTCCCTTCTCTTCCTCTTCCCTTTCCCTTTCCCTTTCCGTTCCTTTGTCCTGCTCTTGTTGCCCAGGCTGGAGTGCAATGGCACAATCTCAGCTCACTGCAACCTCCACCTCCCAGGTTCGAGCCTCCCAAGTAGCTGGGATTATAGGTGCCTGCTACCATGCCTGGCTAATTTTTATATTTTTAGTAGAGATGGGGTTTCGCCATGTTGGCCAGGCTGATCTCAAACTCCTGACTTCATGATCCACCCACCTTGGCCTCCCAAAGTGCTGGGATTACAGGCGTGAGCCACTGCGCCCAGCCATTAAATTTCTTTTTTAAAGGGCATTTTATGATTCTATATTTCTTATTTTGATACTCAGCTTCATAAACTAAATATTTTATTATCAAAGAATCACAAGTCTTTGGTTCAGTGAAGAAAGAGGTAAACTACCTCTTTGTGAACTACCTGTATATATTTTTGTATGTATTTCCGACAGGTTTGTACTGATTGTCGTTTTTCTTATTGAATAGGTAGAGAGATTGGCCAACAATATATTAGCTAGAGTTTCCTCAGGACAGCTTAAAAGCTCCAGATAAGCCAGACCTGGAGAAACTGATAAGGCTTTTTGGGCTTTGTTATCATGTGTTTGTTTTCCCTTCCGTTTGTTAAAGTACAAAATTTAGAATGAGAAGATGAAAGAAGGGTTGAGTGCTCTCTGCTTGGAGCCGTGATGGTGATGGGTTGGGGGTGGGGGACAAACAGAAAGTGGACCTCATCATCTCTCACTTTGCCTCTTGGTCTCCTTGAGGGGACTGCTCTCCAGACCTAGGCCAGAAGAAGCTAAAGCCCCAGATGGTGAAGGCTTTGTAAGGAAAGACTTAATCGGAGTGCATTCAAGTCTCTGTTCTAGGACAGATTCAATCCCCGGCTACCAAAAGAACTTGATAATTACATCACCATATTGAGATATCAATCCTTAAGTAACTGTGGGAAAGTGAGAGGATGCCAGAAGCTGAAAACGCACTTGTGCTTTTTAAAGAAGATGGACTTCATGCATTAATCAGAATGAGGTTAATCCTAGGCAGAGTCCTAGAGACAATTTTTAAACCGTTGGTCAAGAAAAGTGAACAAGTTACAACCTGTTAACTTTATTTTGTTCTCTACTAGGTTTCTGGCTTGATGAAGGACATGTAGTGGAATTAGTGAATGGGCATTTGACCAGGCCTTTCAACATTTAATTTGTAGACAAGAAAGGAAAATATGGGCCGTCTCTTAGTATAGTTACTAGAATTAGACTGTTGAATGGCTTTAAAAAAAAGAGCCAAGAATGGAGACCAAAACTCTCCTCATCCTCCCACACTGGTCTCCAGGTAGAAGATGCCAGGAGGCAAGCTTCTGATAGTAAGACAGTTCTCATGCCCCATTGTACATAAGGAAGTCACTTCCAGTCTGGAGCCACAATTAGATTAGATGTGCTGACTGACAAAGGTAGTGATGGGCGATGACAGACCAGTCATCTCAGGTGGACCGAGGTCCTGCAGAACAGACTAGTTTAATGCCTGTTGTCACCTCCTGTGTAGGAGAAGAGTGTAGTCCTGCCTTCCAACTAACTCCACGTGACCTATCAGAACTTTGATGTCGCATGTGACATCTGGAAAGACTGTTCATCCCAATTCAGGCATCCAGAAAACTTTACTTTGCTGTGTTAAGCTCTGGTTTTCTTAAAAATGGGCAAATTTCCATCACATAGCAAGGACAATCTTAGTGCCGTAGCCAAAATAATTGTTGCTGCGTTAAAAGCTTTGCAAGTGAGACTGTCATTGCAGGTGTTGGGAGTGGATGATGTCGGCAGTGCTGGAGGGAGTTTCCTGCGGCATGTTGCAGGTGTCTGTGCTCATGCAGAAAGCCTGTGAGTGGTTGCATTGGTTTGGAAGGTATGAGCATCAAATCTAGACAAGGGCCTGTCAGATATTTCAGGTGACAGAATTCGGATCCCAACAGATCGCAGCAGGAATAAGTCCAAATCTATCACAAAAAGTTTCATTAATCAGTTTCAATATATGAGTGTTTTGAATCAGTACAGAATAAGGATCACACAGGTGACAACAGCATGTGTTTAACAAAGAAATGGTCTTACATGTGCTATTTGATGGCGTCCACAATGCTGTCATGCCCCCAAGTTATTCCTTCCGCTGTGGTGACCAGGGGACGCTGTCATCTTGCTTTCTGCTGCCGTTTGGATCACATGGGTATTGTGTTCAGTTCTCCAGCCCGTACTTCATTTTGTTTTACTTAATGAAGATCACATCAATTCATTGTGTCCACACTGAGCAAAACTGACTTGACTGAGGAGTGTGAGAGTAATAAAACAGGATATATTCCAGAATGATCATCCAGTGAGAACATGCCCTGGAAACCATAATTATAGTATCTTTGAACAGATTACACTGGTTATGTATGCACTCTTTTGACTTCTTAGTGCTCAACAACTGCTGAAATATCATGACTTCTGGGGAGTCATGCTTGTATTTAATTTCAGTAAGGACTGGCCACAGTTCTATTTATCTCTACTAGAAACATCTCCTTGGCAAAGAAAATTACCTTTCCATTTTCCTATGTGTGTGTGTCTGTGTGTACGTGCACATGCATGTGAGCATGTGTTTTTCCTGCACATACATGTGTGTCCACGCACATCAGCATGTGTGTTTTTTCTGCGTGTGGATGTATACACACATTAACGTGAGCCTGTTTTTCCTGCATATATGTGAGTGCGTGCACATGAGCACGTTTTTCCTGCGCGTGTGTGCGCACCCACATGAGCATGTGTTTTTCCTGCATGTGTATGTACATACACATGCACATGAGCCTGTTTTTCCTGCATGTATATGTGTGTGCATGCACATGAGCATGTTTTTTCCCTGCATGTGTGTGCGTACGCATGTGAGCATGTGTGTGCTTACCCCATTATTCCATGTCTCTTTCCTTGCTCTTTTTTTAAATGTTAAAGAATTTTATTTTCAGACTTTTTTAGTTGAGTCGTTTCATTAAACCTGTTGAAATGCCACTGAAGCCACACACAGGGCCCGAGGTTAAGCTGTGCTCTTCCCTTAGGAATGGACCGTCGTCAGGACTGTTCTCTTTAATACATTACTGGGAAGTTTCCAGGAGGCATTTGTACAAGATGAGCCTTTGGAGAAGCCAATCCTGTTTTCCATTTTTCGCTTTCAACATGCAAGTTGAAATTTTACCTTTCTCTATTTAATAAAAACCAAACTCCATCTTTAAAAAAATACTTATTTTTAACTTTTAGGTTCAAGGGCACATGTGCAGGTTTGTTATATAGATAAATTCATGTCATAGGGGTTTGGTGTACAGATTATTTCTTCACGCAGGTACTAAGCATAGTACCCAATAGGTAGTTTTTTCTGATCCTTTCCCTCCTCCCAGCTTCCACCTTCCAAGTAGGTCCTAGTGTCTGTTGTTTCTCTCTTTGTGTCCATGTGTTCTCATTATTTAGCTCCCATTTGTAAGTTAGAACATGGGTAGTTGGTTTTCTGTTCATGCATTAGTTTACTAAGGATAATGGCCTCCAGCTCTGTCCATCCTTCTTTTTTAATGACTGCATAAGACACTTTGAAATAGGAGAGTATATTATTGTGGGGGGCGGGCAGTGAACTGATGTCAAAGGAGCTCCAGGTCATGCTGTGCCCGCAGGGTTCAAGAAATAAAATGTCAGCCTAAGGAAAGGCAAGCAGGCTGCGGGAACTTGGGCACCATCTGCAGATACCTTGAAGGCGTGTCACGGTAAAGAGGAATACACTTTGGCCAACTGCAGTGAGAGGCTACGGTTGCTCTCCAAATGATCTGGGGGTGGGGAGCAGCATTTCCCAAACTTGACACCCCTGGATAAGAACTCGTGCTGAAGAGAGTCTCTTCTCTTTCGGGATGTTGGGCAATGGAAAGAAAATCAGAAATTCCCAGTGTCAAATTTGGTTCAGCAGAATTAGACTTGATGCTCTCTGGGTGGTTAAGTCTGTGTTGTTCCCTCTGTGAGCTTTGGCCCCACGTCAGCCCTGTCCATCTCCTGTCCTATCTAGGTGTCATCGCCACGTCCTGTGCCTCACCTGCATGCAGTCTCGTGTCTCTGCAGGGCATCTACCCTCTGGTGCTGGAATGTCCACTCACTGTCTCATCTTACTGTACATAGTTGCCCTGAATATGCCCCTGTCTTTCCTCTGCTTTTTCCTCCTTTCTTACTTATATTTGCATGGATATGACTTTATGGTACTAACTTCAATTTGGCCTCTGTTCCTCCCTGCCTCCACCCCATACAGCCTTCATTAATTTTCTTTCATCTTATTAAGGCAGTAGTCCCTAGGGACCCGTTTTGTAGAAGACAATTTTTCCACGGACCAGCGGTGATGGTGGGGGCGGGGATGGTCTGCCTCAGATCATCATGTATTACTTAAGAGTCTCATCTCATAAGGAACACGCAACCTGGATCCCTGGCATGCACAGTTCACAATAGGCTTCACACTCCTGTGAAAATCTAATGCCACTGCTGATCTGACAGGAGACAGAGCTTGCGGGGAATGCTGGCCCAGCTGCTGCTCACCTCCCACTGTGCAACTCAGCTCCTGACAAGCCAGGGACCAAGTCTGGTCCACTACCCAGGCATTGGTGACCCCTGTATTAAAGGATTTTTTAAATTCTTCCTACTGAAGAATGAGAAGGTGCTTCCCAAACCCATATTCTTCCTTCATCAGGGCAGCAGGCACGTGGACCCACAGTGTGGTTTGTCATTTCAGACAGAGGAACATGCTGCATATGGTTGATGCAGTTCCCTTTTTATCCTTGGTTTTTATACTGAGACTGAATCACATTTTATGTGTAGAGTGGCAGTCCCCTCAGATTCCACCTGCAAGTTGCCATTGAAACTCCTACTTCTGCTTCTGACCTGCAGCAGCTCTGGGAAGCTGTGGCTTTCATACTTCCTCTGCTGGCCGTATGGCTTGCCCATTCCCACAAGTACCCAGATGATTATCTTTGTCAAAAACAAGAGTACGGAAGCAGATACCAATGGCAACAGCTTCTGTTCACCACGTGCTTATAGAAGTTGAATGCTTCACATGTGGATTCTCACTCTGGCTTCCCAGTTAGGGAAGATGCATATAGTAACATGATTTCATTTCATACAGGAGAAAACCGAAGATAGAATGCTCTAAGAATTTCCCAAGACCACACATGGGATAAGGATCCCAGCAGATATGTTGGGCCCCTCCTTCTATACCCCATGTCCAGACAGACACCGTTTATAACCTGGGTTCAAACTGCCTCAGCTCATAGCCCCCTGGGGAGCACAGAGGGCTTGTAGCTGCAACAATTCCCAGCTTTTAGGGCCCTGATCTTACTTTGCACTTAACTGGAGGCTTGGTCCTTTTCCAGGGTCCCTCAGCCCAACGAGGTCCTGTAGGAGCCCTCTGTGGCAGGGTCTCCCTTTCCAGTTAGTGAGGAGGGGGCCTTTTCATCTCAAAGCCAGCTTTTCTTTTCTTTTTTTTTTTTTTTAATTCTTCTTTATTTTTACTAAGAAAATACAAAACAAACCAAAAACCAGATAAATTATGATTATAGACTTGAACTTCTTAAATGGGGGCAAAGTTGGCTCTTGATTTCTTACTTTTCTTTTTTTTTTTTTTAAATTGCATTTTAGGTTTTGGGGTACATGTGAAGAACATGCAAGATTGTTGCATAGGTACACACATGGCAGTGTGATTTGCTGCCTTCCTTCCCCTCAGCTATATCTGTCATTTCTCCCCATGCTCTCTCTCCCCACCTCTCCACCCCCCTATCCCTCCCCCATTTCCCCCCAACGGACCCCAGTGTGTAGTGCTCCCCTCCCTGTGTCCGTGTGTTCTCATTGTTCAACACCCGCCTATGAGTGAGAACATGTGGTGTCTAATTTTCTGTTCTTGTGTCAGTTTGCTGAGAATGATGGTTTCCAGGTTCATCCATGTCCCTACAAAGGACACGAGCTCATCATTTTTGATGGCTGCGTAATATTCCATGGTGTATATGTACCACATTTTCCCTATCCAGTCTATCATCGTTGGGCATTTGGGTTGGTTCCAGGTCTTTGCTATTGTAAACAATGCTGCAGTGAACATTTGTGTGCATGTGTCCCTATAGTAGAATGATTTATAATCCTTTGGATATATACCCAGTAATGGGGTTGCAGGGTCAAATGGGATTTCTATTTTTAGGTCATTGAGGAATCACCACACTGTCTTCCACAGTGGTTGAACTAATTTACACTCCCACCAACAGTGTAAAAGTGTTCCTATTTCTCCATACCCTCTCCAGCATCTGTTGTTCAAGGGATTTCTTTCAGCAGAGCTACAGGGCCCATAGAGGCCAGTGGGAGACTTCCCACATCTTAATCACTCGGGTTTTCACCATAGAACTCCATATCCCTTCCTAGTCATCCTTCTGTGTGGATCCTGGTCCATGAGCCAGGTCCTGTTCACACCTGCAGTCCGCTTGTGGGCTGAGTTCAGGTCCTCTTCCACCCAGCACTCTGCTGGGTATCTCAGGCCTAGAGACGGTCAGCAATAGCTCTGATGGCCTCCAGGGGGCAGTCTTGCCTAACCCTGCGGCTGTCAGACCTGCTCGGAGTTCTCAGTAGAATCCAGATTGCTGTGAACTTCCTTAGGACACAACTCTTCTCTTGATGCCGGGCAAAGATTTATCTTCTTATCATAAATTTGCAGCATGCCCGGAAGTACAACTTTTTCTCTTAGAAAGTTTATGCTAAGACTTTGATAGACATCCTAAAGGTTTTTTTTTTCCTCATTTCTTTATTCAGGGATATTTTAGGCATCATATGTATCATTTTAAAAGCTTAAAAACAGATTTTCCTTGAATGATGATAATTATGATACGTGTCCATTCATCCCCAACTGACATTAAAAATGACCTTTATCTAAGACTTTTTTTCCCAAATTGAATGAGAATTTCCTGTAGGACCAGACAGAAAAATTCCAAAGGGGCCAATATTTTAAATGGTTAAAATGTAGCCTTGCTCCATCTGCCTCATTTAGTTTGTCCTTTTTCGACTTCATGATCCCAGGATCAATTCCTTTGGGCTCTCTTCAGTACCTGTGGCTCTTCACTGGTTTCACCAGCCAGCAGGAGGGTGAGCGCATCCAGCACGTGGTGAAATATCCGGGATGTTGCGGGGAGTGCACTAGCAGTTTTTTTTTTAAACTACCAGGTGGAAGGGAAAATGTTTGACCCCTAAAGATTCATGGCGCTTCCCCTCGAATTGACAGGAAGTGATTTCTATAGTCTCTAACAGACTAATTCCAGCACGTTTTCCTGATACTGTACTATTCTTAGGAGTAAAAAGATTTATACATGTGGGATGATGTTATGTTTTACTAGACCAAGTGACGTATTTTGAACAATTAGTAGGAACCTGAACGTGTTTTGAAAAATGTCTAGAGAAAGACGATTTTAAAACTATGATTTTTCTTGTTATGAGAAGAGTTTTTCTTAAAAACAATGATGGTGGCTAGAGTTTACTTACTTGTCTTCACTCTGCATTGTCATCTCATTGAATCTTCCAAGCAACTTTTTTTTTGAGATGGAGTCACCCAGACTGGAGTGCAGTGGCATGACCTCACCTCACCACACCCTCTGCCTCCCAGTTCAAGCGATTCTCTTGCCTCAGCCTCCCAAGTAGCTGGGACTACATGCATGCACCACCACACCCAGCTAATTTTTGTGTCTTTAGTAGAGACAGGGTTTCACCATGTTGGCCAGGCTGGTCTCAAACTCCTGACCTCAGGTGATCTTCCCGCCTCGACTCTCAAAGTGCTGAGAAATACAGGCATGAGCCACCACACCCAGCCCCAAGTGAATTTTTGAGTCAGGTATTATTACCATGCAAATTTTATAGTTGAGAAAACAGAGCTCTGGATCCAGGTAACTTTCCAAAGGTTACACCCTAGGAATTGTTCAGTCAGTATTTGAACCCAAGCAATCTGACTTGCAACCTACACTCTTAGTCATTATTCTCTATTACCTCTTATGAGAAGTGTTTGATTTTAATGATCATTTATGAAGAAGTACTAATAGCTCTTAGGCTGTTGGAGTGGAATTGTGTAGACGCACAGCTGTGCATTGTGCACCGGGCCAGTTCTGAGTCATTTTTGATCTTCTCTTTGCCAGAGTATAAAAATGAGACTTGTTAAAATGGTTTTGTATCTTAAATGGTATTTTTGGTAGTATTTGCTGGAGAAGAGGAATTCTGCAGAGGTCCCCACCCAAACAGGCAGCTTGCCCCCATTCCTGTCCCACAAGTTGGGTCCTTGAGTGAGGGCTTACAGTGAGTCAGAGGCCAGGCTGCTGATCTCCTAGTTCAGGGCCCAGACAGCCCTGAGCCTCAGCTGGCAGGACTTCAGGGAGAGGGCCCAGCGGTGCTGGGGGGCCGACCCCTACTGTGTGAGCAGGGCTGGGAGAGTGATTGGGACACCTGTATTTCAGGGCCCTGTTACAAGATGTGTCCTGTCTTGGATATGCAAATTCTCCACTGCGGCCTCAATTTTATTCTGTTTTGTTGATTTTGCTATGTTTTCTAGTAGGCTTTTTAAAAAAAAAAGTGTTTTTGTTTTCTCAACAGATTTAAAAGAAGAGATACTAACTAATTTCTCTTAGTGGTATAAGAACCTGGCTAAAGGGAGGGGAGTGCAACTACAGCCAGAGGTCACCATTGGCTCCTGCCAGCAGGGGACCTGGTTTCTCAGTGCCCAGAGGGCAGCTTGTCACTGAGCCGAAGCCCTCCTGCTGCAGCGTCATTATTTGGGTCAAAGTTGGCTCCTTTACCTTTATTCTCAGCTATATTTCTTCCAATTTGATTGGAGTGAGAGAAGAGCAATGTGCTGCAGGATTGTCGAGCGTCACCTGTTATCTGAGGACCTTTTTCAGCGGTACATTTGCTTAAATCACTCCCTTCTGCTGAAAGTTTGAACATAAAGTACAAAGGCAGCACAATTGCTAACATCTTAGCAGTGGGACTGAATAACTAGTCTACTATGCAGAGTGCCCTGTTTATTCCTTAAGTGTTCTCCATTTTTAATTCATTAATTAGTACTGTAGTTGATCACAGGCAGGAAACCCAGGGATACTCCCATTTCCTAGGTCCCATGGTACAGTGACAAGGGTGGGGGCAGCTTCAGTGAAGCAGATATATTCAGGCAGAAGATAGAGTTGAGATTTTGAGAGAAAGGAGTAAAATAAATGGCTGATTTTCTTGGTGAGCAGAATAAATGCAGTTGCACAGCATTGCTTTTTCACCAGTGTCCGTCTGAGGAGAGGAATCGGAGGGTGGGAGGCTGCGGTGGCTGCATGTGAATGAAAGCAGTGGACACCCCCCCGCGTGTGGCCGGTTACCTGCCCCACCCCCACCTGCATGTGGAAGGCAGGTTACCATCTGCAGTAGAAAAGTCCATGGCTTAGATCATGTCATGGATGTTTTTGATAAAATATTTTGACTCTCTCATGAAACATTACAGCCTTGTTCTGGTAAATGGTTAGTTTTAGCTTGGTGCAGCCAAGCTGGCACATACTTGATTTCTTTGAGCAAGATTTGCCTGTTCAGTTAATTCAAGTCCGTCATTATAACCAGGGTAATAATTTTGTCCAGAGTGTTGCTGTTGACGTGATGCCCTTCGCTGCATCCTGTTTCATCTGTGCCTCATAGCGATTCCTTTAGGTGGCATTCCACCTTTAGGTGGTATTCCTAGGATCCCTGTTTTAGCAAACTGAGTCTCTGACAAATTAAGTGATCTCTTAGGTCATACAGCTAATGCTTTGTAAAGCATTTCTGAAATCCAGATTGCCTTACTCTCAATCTTACAATACTGTTACTACTATACTGTGTGACTTAGCAACTTAGAATGTTTTTCATGGGAAATGTTAGTGCGAATTGGAAAATTCCTTCACGCTGTCATCTTTTCTATTTATAATTGCAGCTGCCATGTTCATGAGAATATAGAGGAAAAGAGCAAGAGAGCATCTTATCGATTATAGACCCTTTAGGAATGATGCAGAGTGTCAGTTCTTATTTGGTAAACTGGTCAGTGGCGTTTTCATGTGGAATTAAATACTGATGCCAAGTGTGGCTGAGTATTCTTTCCGATACCAGCTTCTGGACATGGTACTTCATCACCTGCGGCTTCTCTTCCTTAATCTATAAAATGAAAAATTTGAACTAGCCTTTCTCTACAACTCCATTGATTAAGATTCTTGAATTGTATGAAATTTAATAACTTACACACAAAAAAATCAGTAGATAAATACGAGAAAGGTTAACAAATGTTTTATTTACTTTAATATTTTCAGTAAAATTAATTGTTAGGACCCTGGGTAACAGGACTGAAAAATGACTTCTTTGCCAGCAGTTTTCTTATTTTAAAATTGGCCTGCTATATTGTAAATGTGTATTGACCTGCAAGTAACAATAAAAGTATGTTTTTGTATGTAAATATTGCTCAGTGAACACATTGTAGCATGGAATTGGTACCAAGATTTTCTGTGTGAAAAATGGAAGTCAGTTTCTCTGTGCATATGTGAGAGAAACAAAGTCATCTGGAAATAGTGTGGTTTTAAAGATATGTTTGACAGCAAAAGCACACTTAAAAGTTTAGCTTGGATTTGCCATCATTAGTAATTAAGGAATTGCAAATTGAAACCATAGTGAGATACACCACTCATTTAGATGGCTAAAGTTGAAAAGACTTACCGTATCAGTTTTTGGTGAGGCTGTGGAGGAACTGAAACTCTCATACATTGCTGGTGAGAAGGTAAAAATGATACATCACTTTGGAAAAGTTTGGCAGTTTCTTGAGAAGTTAAAGATACACCTACTATATGATCCAGCCACTCCACGCCTAGGTATTTCTCTAAATGAAAGGAAATCATAAGTTCATACAGAGACTGTGCCCAAATGTTTATAGCTGCTTTATTTGTAATGGCTCCAAACTGGAAGTAACCCAGATGTCCACCAGCAGATGAAGGAATAAATTATGATTTTATACATACAAGAGACTGTTACTCAACAGCGAAAAGGAATGAACCCTTCATACATACAGTAGTGTGGATGAATCTCAGGGTAATTATGCTGAATGAAAGAAGCTAGACCAAAAAAAAAAAAAAAGAGAGAGAGAGAGAGAGGAGAGAGTGCATAATGTCCCATTCCAGTTCTAGAAATTATTTTAGAAAATGCAAACTAATCTCCAGCAGCTGAGAGCAGGTGAGTGCGGGGAGGGAGCGTGACAGAGGGCGTCAGCCAGTTTTGAGGTGAGGGAGAGGCTCATTCACGGTGAACTAGATGTAGACAAATGTCAGAACTCACACTGGACACTTTAAATTTGTGCATCTTATGGTATGTCAGTCAGTCCTCAATAAAGCTGTTTTGTAAAAAGCTTGGCTTGGAAACAAGACCACATGCACACACAGTTTCATTCTGCAAGGACAGTTTTGACTTAGCCTGGAGACAGCAGGCGTTGGACAGGGTGTCACGCAGGAGGTCGCCCGACCTGCACCATCTTGCCAACTGAGCCAGCTGTCCTCACTAGACACACAGAAGATGTGTGAGCTGACTCTTAGTCCCTGAGGAGGCTGAAAGCATTTTTTCCACATACAAACCACTGCCAAGCCACCAGGGCCCACTTAGTGTAATTAATTGTCTTTTTCAGTTCTCTGAATAGTACCCCGGAGATTGGCAGGAGTTAATGGGCTTCCAGGAAGTAGGCTCCACTCCCCGGCTCCCACCAGACCTAAAGTCATTCCTGCCGCTCTCATTCCAGGGTGTCGTTGCTCATCTCAATCTCCAGCAACCTGTTTTATGGTGGTGGCAGTGGAGGTGTCTGTGTCTTTTCAGCGTACACGCTCTTCCCGGCGAAGGCCTGAACTGTTGGCAGCCTGACTGTGGGGCCTGGGCTGGTGTAATCACCTCCATCGCTCCACACCCTGGTCCCCGGCCAGGCTCAGTGGCAAATTCATTTCATCACGTTGCACGCTTCCTTCTGTTGCATTGCTTCCGGGGGAAATCGGTAGTTCAATAATGAAAAATTGAAACAGAAGTGTCCATTTGCTAAGTAAGAGCCCGAGGCATGTCAGAGAAGGTGTCTTATGTCAGCAGATGTGTCTGTGGACTGAGGGTCTTTTCTTATTTCCACCCCACTCCCGATTGAGCCTCAGGAGAATGGGAAAGAGCAGCTTCCCTTCCCTTTCCTTTTTCTCTTTTGTGACGGTGCTGTCCACCGGCGTCTGTTTATTTTCCTCCCTGCGGCATGGCATGCTGCTTTTGTTGTGCGTGTGTTCACTGGCAGCGGGACTGGATGCCCCTCCCTCCTGTCCTTCCTTCCTTCCCTCTGGGAGCGGTCTGTCACCAGTCCCCTCCCAGGGCAAGTCACACACCGTCCACCGGGGCCCTTTGGACACTGGGCGGCCCACCTGGTGGTGCAGCCAGGCCGGTGGCCTCACCCCCGTCTTCCCTTCCCCAGCTGTGGACGTGGCTGGAGGAGCTGCAGAAGGAGCTGCTGGACGACGTGTATGCCGAGTCAGTGGAGGCCGTGCAGGACCTCATCAAGCGCTTCGGCCAGCAGCAGCAGACCACCCTGCAGGTGACTGTCAACGTGATCAAGGAAGGGGAGGACCTCATCCAGCAGCTCAGGTGCGCCTCGCCCCTCTCCTGGTAGGAACAGATTCTGGAACCCTGCCTGTGACTCCCCTGCCCCTTTTACTCTTGTGAGCAATCGATCAACTCTGATTCTCTGTCCAGCCAAGTGCAGAGCAGCAGGTGGCGTCTGTGAAGGCAAAAGAGAAACGGGTCTGCCCTCTCTTTTCTTCTCTCCCTCCCTTACAGTTTAACTTCATAATAATTTTCGTTATAGCATTGACTCATAAACCACAGAGTTTTAAAATATTTTCTCTTAACACCCACCTAGTAATTATTGACACTTCTTTATAAACAAGATTAACCTGAGCCTCTGAGGATGGTGCCCTTAGGCCAGTCTCGGGCACGGCAGTATTCACCTCCCAGCGTCAAAGTTCAGTCAGGCCAAGATGGGGCGGACACCCACCCCCAAGGGCTCCTCAAAGGAGGATATGGGGACAGAGCCAGGATTGGTTTTTGTTTCCTCGGGAAGCAAATATTTTTTTATTGGGTCAGGGGGACCATTTAGCCCCCTACTGTATGACTCAGGGCAGTTTATCAAATTGTAAACTGATAACTTTACATGAAGTGTGCTTTGCTGAGAGAGGCAGGCAGCAGTTACTTAATAAAGGCTCAATTGATTGTATTAGAGGTTAACCTCTCATGTCCAATATGAGTCTGTCACTTATGCTAACCAGGTATTATCCATTTTTCACTTAAGGAGAAAAGTGGCTAAAAATACAGCTCTAAAGTAATTTTCTATAATTATCAGCCTTCTTACAGAGTGACTTCAGAAAATGCCAGAGAAATGCTTCCGTGTATCCTCAGATTCGGCAGCATTGCTCCGAGGAGGAAGCCTAATACTGTTTGGCAGGGGAGCAGCCCATTCCATTTTCTGAGACAAGCAGTGCAGCTTCCTGCCAGCGCTCTTCCCGTGAAGATCTGCGTGGCCGGATCTGGTATCTAACAATGTGACTTTCTCATCCAATTCCTGTTCATCTGTGTGCTCTCGCAGGGACTCTGCCATCTCCAGTAACAAGACCCCCCATAACAGCTCCATCAACCACATCGAGACGGTGCTGCAGCAGCTGGACGAGGCGCAGTCGCAGATGGAGGAGCTCTTCCAGGAGCGCAAGATCAAGCTGGAGCTCTTCCTGCAGCTGCGTATCTTCGAGAGGGACGCCATCGACGTGAGTGTGCCATGGCTGGCGCCCAGCTGCTTATGGGAGCCTCGGCTTCCTCTATAGCACTGGTGCCCTCTTGTCTCTGCCCTGTTCAGGTCCTGTGGCCTCACCTGCACCCCCACCCTCTGCAACAGGACAGGGGTCCGGGAGGGAGCAAGGGTCCTGGAGGCTGGAATTGGATCGCCCATGGGAGGCTGGGGGATGCTCAGCCCTGGGCCCTGATGTTGGAAACTATAAAGCAGGCAGGTCACGTGGCAGAAGCAGAGCACAGCAAGTGCTGAGCAGAACAGAAGAAAGCCTTTCTCTCGGCCTTGGGGTGTTGAAACCTTGATTGGGCTTCACACAGCACTTCCCTGTCCTCAGCTTAAGCATGGTCATCAGCTTCAGGCAGCGAGCCTCCCTCTCTTCCTCCCTGTCCTCTTCTCATCCTTCCCCTCTCCTCCTGGCCTCACCCTCTCCTTTTCTCTCCCCTTCTTCTCTCTCTCCTACCTTCTCTCTTCCTAACTTCCTCCCTTTCTCTTTCCTTCTTCCTCTCTCTTGCTCTTCTCTATCCCAGAGTGGGAATAATCCTGACTTGTGGTGATAGCATTTTAGGTAATAGAAAATCCAGTTTCCCCCCACAAAGAGATATTCTTCGATTATCCACAATTCTTACCTAAACATGGACTTTTGCACCTACTATGTGAAGAGGAGAAAGAAGGTGCAGGTGTCTTTTATCTTTCTTCAACAAAAAGAGAGTGGTCCTGGGTTCTGTGCTTAGGAGGAGCTCTCTTTCTTGATACCATGCGTGCAGAAGTCAGTCCAATTGCATGAGCTTGACCCTACCTGGGAACATGACGAACGGGGCCAAAGCTCCTCCCTCCAGCGGGTGAACTGCCCTCCTGGAACCTGGCCACTTCCTACAGCTGGCGGCTGTAACAGCCTGAAGGCCTCCTCCACATCTGGGCTTCCCTGTGGATCCTCTGTGACTGCCGATGGACACATGTAGAGCACACAGTCTCAATATTTATTTCTCGTCTGTGGTTTAGAACTTGTCAGCAGTCCTTAGAGGGCACTCGGGCCGGGGATGGCAGGGCTGTGCATAGCCTACCCTTGGTCACCTCGGTGCAGGAGGGACCTTCTGCCCCTAGCAGACCGTGTGGCTTCCCCTAGGCCTGTCCTGGGGAGTGGTTTTGGTTTGTGGTGCAGGGGCCAGGCAGCCCTGTGCGAGACTCTCCTGGATGCCTTTGGTTGGCCACTTGTCTAAATCTCTGGCACTGTTTTCATTAACAACAGACCTTCTTGGCTCTGCTCCTCCTCATCATTAGTGAATAACAAGAAAGAAGTTAAACCCTAAACACATGGCTTGGTGAACCCTGCTCAGATGCTGTGAGTCATGGCCTTTAGATACACATGGAGCCACACGGAGAAGAGACACCTGCACACTGGCCTCTGCCCAGTGAGGGCCTGAGTGGCCTCCCCAAGGTGGCAGCACAGAATAAACGGGAGGCCAGCCAGGCCCACTCTCCTCTCTGACTTCAAAGAACTTGCTTTTGTAAAACTTAGCTGTAGATTGAATATTTTCAATGAGGAAACACAAACCAACCAAAAGCATTAGTTGCAGTTTTTCTTCCAGGACATTTTGATATTTGAAAAAAAATTTTGGATTCGTATACTTTAAAGAGAAAAAAATTTTTAGTATTTAAAAAATTGTGAAATGTTTATTATAAGTGTATGAAAGTATTTCCATTTTCGTTGAACCCGATCAGGAAACAAAAACATACATTTTTCCCCCAATGAAGCTACAAAATTCCAAGTGCCCTAGATAGAGCGAGCATGCCAGAGCCTGGAGGAGTGCGTCCCGAGCAGAGGAAACCATCTGCAGCCTAGGCTCATGCCAGCATCAGATACGGTTCAGAAGCTGTTAGAAGGGCACAGCCTGAGAACCTCTCTTCTCTTTAATCCTGAAAAATGAAAATCTGAGCAGTTTAGGCTTTGGCTGGGTTTCTCTTATCCAGGAAGATGCCACATCTGATGGCCCATAGGAGCATGGAGTTAAATCAATTTGATATAGTAGAATCGATCTGTTACTGGTTAATTTCTTTTAAGTCTCTCATGTCTCTTGTCTTTCAATTGGAGGAGCGTCTCCATCTCAGAAGTGGCTGGAGGTCTTCCATGTTCATATCAGTGTGGATGGTGTTCCTGTGGAGAAAGCGCATAGGGTCCACGGGAAATGCCACTCCACTCAAGTGTGCAGTGTAATCGTCTCTCACAAGAAGCTTTTCCTGTTTTTTAGGTTTTATAATTTTTTAAAAAATGTTTATTATGAAAGTTTTCATGGATGGATGTGGCGGCTCTTACTTTTAATCCCAGCACTTGGGGAGATCAAGGCGGGTGGATCACCTGAGGTTAGGAGTTTGAGACTAGCTTGGTCAATGTGGTGAAACCCTGTCTCTACTAAAAATACAAAAATGAGCTGGGTGTGGTGGCAGGCGCCTCTCGGGAGGCTGAGACAGAAGAATTGCTTGAACCCCGGAGGCAGAGGTTGCAGTGAGCTGAGATTGTGCCATTGCATTCCAGTGTAGGTGGCAAGAGTGAAACTGAGTCTTCAAAGCTACACAGAAGTACAGAGGACAGTACAATGGAACCCCCTGTATGCCTGTCCCACGAATTCAGCATAATTTTGCCAGCCTGGCTTCCCTTCTTTGGTTATTGCTGTGTTGTAGTATTTTAGAGAAAATCACTGCTAGCTTATGCTTTCACTCCTAATGGCTTTTCTAAAAGATGATGCCATTTTCTTATAGCCTCACAATCAGCTAAACATCCAACAGTCATTTCTTACTGTCATACGACTCCCAGCATATTCAGATTGACGTGGGTGCCTCAATTAGGAGGCACATGGGGTTAGCTCTTGGATTTAATGACTAGTTTCTTAATCCAGCATTGTCTCTCCTTCGTCCTGCTCCTCTTTTTTTTCATGCCATCATTTTCTGAAGTAACTAGATGGGTTGTCAAAGGAAACAGATTCCACATTCAGCATTTGTTCACTTGTATTATTTTAGGTTGTGTAACTGTTTTGGTTTCCCTGGCATTTCCTCTAAACTTAGAAGTTAGATGCAGAGACCTGATTCTAGTTCTGTTTTTGTGCAAGAGTCTTTTCAAGCAGGTGCATCATAGCTCCCCCTGTGAGGACATGCCTGTCTAATCCCCCTTCTGTCGGGACGCTGAGGCTGGTTCAGGTACTGTCATGCTGAGCTGTGGTTAAATCCCCTCAGCCTTTTTCTCATGATAATTTACTATGTGCTGATCACTGCTTACAAGAATGTGAAAACCGTTTTCCAGTTTCATTATTCTTTCTATATTTAATAGCTAGATTCATCTATAAAGAGGAATTCTTCATTATGAAATGATTACTTTTATCTTTTAATTAAGTACCAATATTTAGGATAGTGTTTGGTTTTCTGTCTTTTTTTTTTTTTTTTTGGAGACAGGGTCTCCCTCTGTTGCCCAGGCTGGAGTGTAATGGTACCATCTCAGCTCACTGCAACCTCTGCCTCCCAGGTTCAAGCAGTCTTTTCACCTCAGCCTCCCGAGTAGCTGGAATCACACCCAGCTAATTTCTTTTCTTTTTTCTTTTTTTTTTTTTTTTTTTGTTAAAGATGGGGTTTTGCCGTGTTGGCTAAACTGTTCTTGAACTACTGACCTCAAGTGATCCACCCACCTTGGCCTCCCAAACTGCTGGGATTATAGGTGTGAGCCACCGCCCCCAGCCAGTATACTGTCTGCTTCTAGTAGAGACCAAATACTTTTGCTTTTCTCTTTCCTTCCTTCCTTCCTGGCTTCCTGCCTTCCTTCTATGTTTAGCTTCTCTTATTTGTGAACAATTAGGAATATTAATGGATTTTTGTATATACAATATATTTTACGTAGTTGTGGTAATTTCTCTCTTCAGATACCCAAAGAGAAAAAATATTCATCTTCTCGTTTGATATCTTTGGCCAGTGGGAACCCCTTCAGCTGGCTTCTGTGTCCATTTATTTATTTTTGTTTAATCTGTTTAAACAGCTTTATTGAGGTGTGATTTATATACAACAAAACTCATGCATCTTAAGTGTTTGACATCTCTGTCCTTTGACAGACATCTCTTACTTTCTTGGTACAGAGTGAGAGATGGCTGCATAGAATTATTTTTTGTCTTGATCTTAAATACTTTCCTCTTTCAGATTATCTCAGACCTCGAGTCTTGGAATGATGAACTTTCTCAGCAAATGAATGACTTCGACACAGAAGATCTCACAATCGCAGAGCAGCGCCTCCAGCACCATGCAGACAAAGCCTTGACCATGAACAACTTGACTTTTGACGTCATCCACCAAGGGCAGGATCTTTTGCAGTACGTCAATGAGGTCCAGGCCTCTGGTAAGAGGGCTCATTCCATCTGTGTCCATTGTGGTTTCTTCATGTCACCATGGCAGTTCAGTTTATTTCAGTGGGATGACTGAAAATTTTGTTAGGTCCTATGATATAGATATTATAGATACCTCTTCTTTATTTAGAAGAACGTTTTGCATTTTTATATAACGCAGTCACATTTAACATGGTTAGAGTACTCACCCATGACATTCTCACATGTTATTTTAAGTATCATGAACTTTAATTTTACAAAATGGTATATTATATCTTTGTGAATGAACTATATAAATCCCAGGAAAACATTTTCAGTCTTTATTTTTTTATTAGTTAATATTTTACCAGCAGATGTCACTGTAGGTTCAGAAATGTACTAGAAACTTAACAACAGCCTGCATACTGCATCATCCATTTCACATAAATTAAATGCTTACTAAAGAGGAAACTGCATGCAATGAGGGCAACAACAAAAAACCCTGAAATTCACGCATTGGTAAAGAATGCTACATTTCCTAGTTAATCAGTGTGGGCATAGAAATGGATGGGATGTGGATGTGGTTTGATTGTCTGTACATCCTTTGACATGCACTGCCCTCCTTCAACTTGCCCTTCAGTATAATGGCTTGGCCCCCAGCTGGGCAGGTCCTTCACAAAAGCAGATTGTGTGCCATCCACCCTTTGAGAACAGAAGGTTGAGGTGCTAGCTGAATTCTAGGGTCTCCCTTTAATGTCCACAGGCGTAGAGCTGCTTTGCGACAGAGATGTAGATATGGCAACTCGCGTCCAGGACCTGCTGGAGTTTCTTCATGAAAAACAGCAGGAATTGGATTTAGCCGCAGAGCAGCATCGGAAACACCTGGAGCAGTGCGTGCAGCTGCGCCACCTGCAGGCGGAAGTGAAGCAGGTGAGCAAACGACTGGATGCTTGGAGAGGCTGCACCACAGACACTTACAGCTCATGGACTTCCTGGGAATTGTGACTTGTAGCACTGGGGAAAATTGTTCCTGCTCAGAACACAGCTGTCCTTAATATGTAAGATAACACGCACATACACACACACCCCATTACAGCCATCCCTGATGTGTGAAAAGGGAGCCAGTGGCCAGGATGGCTGGCTGGCTGTTCACCCAGCTCGTGCAGCCCTTGAAGGTAACAGCTGTTGGCTTCTTTTGATATTGGTAGTCTGTCTCTTAGTTGAAACCGTGAGCATATTCTTATTTGACTTTTTCTGCCAAATACTGTTACGATCTGGACTGTTTCTCAGACTCCATATGCCTGGGGCATTTATTGTATTATCAAGTTACTGTAATACCACATCCTGATGGCATGACAAAGTGAAAATGGGACATGGGGAAGGGATTGCTTTTGCCTCAGTGCCAGTGGGATGTTATGCATTGATATGACATTTCATTAACTGGCTTGATGGAGGGAGAGAGAAGCTTATGGTGCTCCAAAAGATGCAGAGAAAGCAAACAAAGTTGGTTTGGTTGGAGGGGACTTAAGATGCCACTGGACCATGAGCAGGATGTGGTGTAGATGTAGGCGGCACTCATCAGAGCAGGTAGACTCGTCATCAGAACTGTTTAGAAGAGCACCTTTTGGTCTCCCACTTGCCATCTGTAGTGTGGACATTTTTATATATAAATAAGTGCTGTGTGCCCCCGCCTCTGTGGGCACCGAGGAAGGAGAACTGTCCAGACCCCAGGCACAACTAGTGCCTGAAGAATATCTCAGTTTACAGTGTTATTGCTCAGCTGTTTCCTTTGTATAATCCTTCATATATAATTGCATATTAGTTTATAGAATTAGTGCTTGAAGTGTAACTTACTGCATACATATATCTAGTATACTTAGGTCTATATAATGTTTCTATATAATCATATAGCTATTGTAGTCAGAGCTGTACTGACATATTTAGTGCTGACTTACATAATCATTCTATATAACCATATAGTAGTTTATAGTAGGAGGAATGCCTAGAGCAGTCACAGAACAGAAGCAGTACATGGGAAAACAGCCAGACCAGGACGAGAACCAAAGATCCAGGTGGTGGCATCCCTGCCTGAAAGGGCATACGCTGTACGGCAGGCTTGGAGCAAGTGCCTCTCCTCCTGATAAAGGAGCTGTAGTACTTTGCATCCAGTTCCTGTGGAAAATAGGCCTCGGGCCTGAGATCCTGGAAGTAACCGAGGGAGAAGAACCCCTCTGGTGTGACCAGTAACAGCAGCTGTACACCCTGTCAGTCTTTTCTCGCTTCTGTGCTAGCTCAAAGATTCCTCCCATAAATAACTTAAGAGAAGAGCACAAGTCTGTCTGCTCCCACTGCATTAGGCTTACAGTATCCTTCTATTAGAAGTCCTTTGACGTGTCCAGCCCCCAGATAAGAAGTGTTGCGCACGACACTTGTTGCACACAGCCCACCTCCTTTCCTCAGTGACCCAATGGGGGTGGACCCCTTTTCTGTACACAACCCTATACTACTGTGCAGAGCCCAGCCCCCTGCTGTGTACAGCCCACCTCTCTGCCCAGGTGACATAATGGGGTGGTCACTCACGTGATTATGTATGCCCTATTACTAAGCCTATAGATGATGACCTCACTCACGACCCTGCCCCCTGCTTGCACCTAATAAATACAGATGCTCTTGGGCATTTGGGGGCGCCGCTGATCTCCGCTCACAGGTGGTGTGGCCCCCCCCGAGTCCAGATGCTCTTCACCAGTTCTTCAGTGTCCTTTCTTTTTACCTCTTGGATCCTGCACCTCAACACAGCATAAGGGACACCTCACGACCTTGTGGGGCCACCACAGCCCTACAGTTGTGACCTGCTAATAAAGTGCTCCTTCTTGCCAAAACACAAAACTCTTTATTTAAGAAGCAAAGGAATAAATACATGTTTCCCTTAGGATTCACCTTTGGCTATCACAGAGACTAAAAAATAATGGCTTTAAAAAGGTGTTTTCCCCATATAATGAGTCAGGATATATAGAAGTTTGCTAGTGTCCATTGAGTGGTCGTGTGGTGCATTAGGCTGAGATCTTGGTGATGAGTGGCCTTTCTCATCTGGTTGCCAAATGGCTGTCGTAGCTCCAGCCATTGCCTCCATATCCCAAGTATGAGGAAGGGGAACACATAATGAGAAATAGGCAGCCCCTTTATCAGAAGAGAAATATTTTCACAGACTTCCGCAGAGACTCCTGCTTTGATCTCACTGGCTAGACTTGTACATTACTGTAGCCAGGCTATAACAGGAGCTGATAAGTGGTTTTATTGCTTAAGCCTTCTCTTAAAGTTGGGGTTTTATTTAGAAAACCCCGGCCACAGAAGTGGTTTTATTGTTTAAGTCTGCTCTCAAAAGTTGGGGTTTTGCTTAGTTTTTCTAAGTAAAGTCCCAACTTTGGGAGAGGGTACTTTTGTGCTAAGTAAACAAGGAGAGGGGGATAGGTGTCTCATAGTTTACTTGAGGTCTCTGCCACACCTAGCTCTCCAGAAGAACTCCCTCAGTCTCTGAGTGTGTGTGCAGTTGAGAAGCTCATGGCTTGAATCCTATTATTGTAGCACAATGTAATTTATAACTTGGTTATTATGCCATTCAGCACTGCAGTTACATTGGAAAATGAGTCAGTGAAATAAATTAGTTCCCCCCTTTCCAAGCAGTCGCAAATTTTTCAGTCCTGAAAATACTGAAAGGGAATAAAAAATGCTTTTCTTGATTATCAGGGAATTTTTTGTGTCAGTAGGTTTTCTAAAATGTCGTCCTTAATCTATTTTGACTTGTGGACTAATATTAACAATTCACTGGACTTTGTACCTTTTCATTTCCCACTTGTTACTAAAAATAACAGAACCAATTAAAAATTTGCAGCACTTGCGATCAGATACCATGGAAGAAAATCAGGCTGTTGCCAGGAGGTTAATAAAGGCATCAGTGCCTTGTACCTGCCAGGAGCAACTGGACCACCTTGCATGCTCATATTTCATCCCTGGTGGTCCACAGGATACTCTGGAAAGTCCACTGCTTGGAGTTACCCTGTGTCATGTTTCAGGTGCTGGGTTGGATTCGCAACGGAGAGTCCATGTTAAATGCCGGACTTATCACAGCCAGCTCATTACAAGAGGCCGAGCAGCTCCAACGAGAGCACGAGCAGTTCCAGCATGCCATCGAGGTAAGGGCGCTGGGCCTCTCTGTGCATTGGCTCTTTCATTCCTCAGGACAAACGTCCTGAATCCCCCAGCATGGCACTGACCATGGGAGCAACACAAGGCTGGATTGGTAAAGACAACTCAGAGGACCCCCATTGACAATGCTTGTGAGTCTGCAGCTGATTGCAGGAGAAGGAAACATTGTGGCGCCACAGTGAGGTGAGGATGTGCGTCCCAGCCAGGCAGCCTTAATGCAGGGGTCCCAAGGGGCTTGGAGGCCAGGGGGCTTCCTGTTGTTCCCCTGTTGTAGGGACCCTGGCAAGATACACTTTCTCAGATCTGGAACAGCTCAGAACCAAGGAGCTGAAATTGCAGCCTCTGCTGAGGTTTTCTAGTATCTTGCTGGTCTTTTAAACACGTTTCTGCTTGTTAGCAACCTCAGCCAAGCAGAGAGCTCAAGTCCAGGTATAGATCACGAATTCAGTGTCAGTCAGTAAACGATGCCAACAAGAAAACTCCTCCAATTCCTACTTAAAAGCAGCCTTGTTCACCTTGGCTAGGGTCACTGCCATGCCAAAACTGGAGCAAAACGACCCAGGCCATTTCCAGGTCCGATCTAATTCACTGTCAGCATGTGGACTAATTATTTCTAGTATTTTGGTATGGGTAGGGCACATGGGTAATGGTTTGAATTGGTAATGGCAAGGTAATGTCGAAGGAAAAAAAAACGTTTGATGACAGAAATGTTTTCTCCTGCTCTGCTCACAGACATGTCAGCCAGGGAAGAAAACTATAGACGTTACCACATTTATTCCCTAGATTAATTTATTGTCAACTACTTGGTGCCATTGGACACACATTAACACTTCTTCCTGAGGCACAAACTCTGGGCATTTGTATACAGTGCCAAGGGATTTCTAGTAATTAAATTGTAAGTAACAAATCACTGTGTGTGGGTGAAGGATTAGAATATATTACATATAGTGTTTTATGGGATCATTTGTACTTTTTCAGGTGAAATGAAAGGTCTTGCTATTTTTTTTTTAAATCTGTGTCCTTAGGGACTGTGCCCTCCATGACCACCCCTCCCTTAGCTCCAAGGCCTCACTGGGCAGAAGCTGACCTCTCAGCCCATCCTGAATCTTCTAATGAGGACAGATGAGCAAAATCGTGCTGCATTTGCTGTACCATTTGCATAGATGTGTCAGATGGCATTGACTTCCAGAGAACACAGTTGTTTCATTCTCTTTTTATTAGTTTTCTCTTGCCTTTTTAAATTCAATAGTTCTTGAAAACTTTTCAGTAGAGTCCAAAGTTTAAGTTGCAAGTTAAAAAAAAAAAAAGCCTTCACTTTGGCCACCTTTTCTCTACTTGTTCATTTGCTTCCAGCAGCTATTTTGAGAAGGATCAATAGGAACAATAAACTTGGAACATTTCAGCCGCTTCTTTGGCTGTTAAGGGTTTTTCCTGCTATTTCTCAGGCTGAGAACCCTACAACTGAGACCCATTAGGGAGGTCTTGATGCATTTCATCCTTCATTAGCTAATTTAAATATAGACTTAGTTGTTTCTGGGCATAAAACCTTTTTTACTAAACTGTCTGCTTTGCTTTTAGAAGCATCCTAGTGAGTATCAGCTGTGAAGGGGTTTCCACAGAATCATGAAGAACAGAGTACTGTAGCCATCCTGGTTCCTTTCTAGTTAGTGGGGACACCCTGACAAATAAGCCTTCCCCTTTCTTCTCTGTCTCTAGAAAACACATCAGAGCGCCCTGCAGGTGCAGCAGAAGGCGGAAGCCATGCTGCAGGCCAACCACTACGACATGGACATGATCCGGGACTGTGCCGAGAAGGTGGCGTCACACTGGCAGCAGCTCATGCTCAAGATGGAAGATCGCCTCAAGCTCGTCAATGCCTCTGTTGCTTTCTACAAAACCTCGGAGCAGGTCAGTGGGAAGATTTCCTTCATTGAACTCCCCACTGATACTTTGAGCTTAATTTATTGGACAACTCAATCATTGTTAACATGTCACTTGTTATTGAACCAGTCATTTGCAAGTCAGGCAGGGAAAAGGCATTCTGGAATTGAAGTTACTCCTGCTTACCTTCGATGTCAATAATAAGCTAGAAGGTAGCTAAAAAGACACCTCTCTTCTTGCCATTTAAACATATGACCTGAAACACATCAGAGAGAGACAGGATATTTGCTTTGGTTTTGTTCTTGCTCTGAAGGGTCTGCCTGCTTTTGACCTTGTACTTGTCCTCCAGCCAGATAGAGCCATGACTTCTTCTTTTTTTTTTTTTGAAACAGAGTCTTTCTCTGTTACCCAGGCAGGAGTGCAGTGGTGCAATCTCGGCTCACTGCAACCTCTGCCTCCCAGGTTCAAACAATTCTCTTGCCTCAGCCTCCTGAGTAGCTGGAATCACAGGTGCCCGCCATCACGCCTGGCTAATTTTTGTATTTTTAGTAGAGACGGGATTTCACCATGTTGGCCAGGTTGGTCTCAAACTCCTGACCTCATGATCCACCTGCCTTGGCCTCCCAAAGTGCTGGGATTACAGGCGTTAGCCACCATGCCTGGTCCATGGCTCCCTCTTTTGGTCTTGATCCTCCTGACAGTACCTTCATCCTCAGTCCAACTGAAAGGGCTTTCAAGAGATACCAGTCGGCAATGGCATATGCCAAGGCTGAGCCTCAAACTGTTCCTGTTCACAGGTCTGCAGCGTCCTTGAGAGCCTGGAGCAGGAGTACAAGAGAGAAGAAGACTGGTGTGGCGGGGCGGATAAGCTGGGCCCCAACTCTGAGACGGACCATGTGACGCCCATGATCAGCAAGCACCTTGAGCAGAAGGAAGCATTCCTGAAGGTACGGGCAACACCTGCCTGCTAGGTGTGCATGGCACCGTCTTCACTTCCCAAGGGATCCCCTACCCCCCAGCTCTTGCCTGCTGTGGAATGTAATGGGGACAGTATTACATCAGTGAGAAGTCAACTGAAGAAAGAAAACCTTAAAATCTTTTTCATATATGATTGCCCTGTCTTTCTAGTTTTCACAGGGAAATAGCTAAAAATTACAAATAAGGATTGGTTGGAAGTCACAATACCAAGTGATTATGGAGACAGAGAGATTGATTGGTTGATTGATTTGGTGAAAAGAAATACCTATAGCTTAAAATAATCTTCCTTTGGAAACTCAGCCTCCTCAATCCCTTCATAGGCAATGAAGATTGCATCTCAGAAGAGGTATAAGCACGGCATGGAGTAGACACATGGTGGGGGTGCCGCACGGCTTGTGGTGGTAGTCACTGATACCTACTCAGGAAATGCTTCCAACAGGAGAAGTGTGTCACATGCAGACCGAGCTGGGAGTTTTCTCTCTGAGAATCTTTAAATGAGGAATTTTTCAAGACTGCTTTGTGTTGGTTTTTTTTTTTTTTTTCAGTTTGGAGAAAAGGTCCCAGTCTGTCACTGGGACAGTAGTAGTACAGTAGTACAGTCATGGCTCTCTGAAGCCTTGAGCTTCCTAGGCTTAAGCAGCCCTCCCATGTCAGCTTCCCAAGTAGCTGGGACTACAGTGCTCTGTCCTGTTTTTATATGTGTCACAGTTAGTCATACATGGTAATAGATGTGCTTTGGAACAGCTAAATCTTTCAGAGTAGTCAAAACATTTAGGAACATTAGGTGCTGAATGTCCCATGTTGTATTCTTGGGCCCTCGAAGAACTTCTGAGGTTTTGCTTGTTACCACCACCCGGACCCGGTGCTGTGGTGGCCGGTTTTCCTCTTTACCTTCTCTCATTGCTTCAGCCTTCTCATCTCTCTGACCACTCTTGCCTGTTACACTTAACACTTCTTGTTTGTGTTTTTTTTTCTGAAGTCCATCATCTGACAGAAAGAATTATTGTTTAGCCTGGGAGGATAAATTATAACTCTTTGAAAATTATATCTGGTAACTTAATTAAGCAAGCTCCCCAGGTGAGAAAACCATCACAATTTCCACGGTCATTCATTATAACTATGTCAACACCTTTTTAAAGCCCCTGACCCCAAAATGGCCCTGCTGCTTAAGTCTACTGAATGCTGACCACTGTTAGGATTTCGAGGTTAAATTATTATAATTTGCCCCTCAGTGTCCAGGATCCATTTAGTATGAAAGAAAAATGAATGCCACTTCATTCATATAATAAGGATAGCTATTTAAGTAAAATTACAAAACAAAAATACAGGCAGTCCTCAAGTTATGATGGTTTGACTTATTATTTTTTGACTTTCATTGGTGCCAGTGCACTGTGCATTCAGTTGAACCTGTACGTCAAATGCTATACAACCATTGGTTTTTACTTTCAGTGTAGCATTCTGTCAATTACATGAGATAGTCAACATGGATTATAAAATAGACTTTGTTTTAGATGATTTTGCCCAACTCTAGGCCAGTGTAACTGTAGGCTTCAACCAAGCACATTTAAGGTAACTGAGCTAAGTTAAGCTGTGGTATTGAGTAGATTAGGTGCATTAAACTCATTTTTCACTTATGATATTTTGAACTTACAGTGCATTTATCAGGGTAAGTCAAGGAGCATCTATAATCACAAGCCTTTTTGGATCCCTTTGTTCAACTAGAATTTTGTGGTGTTTTTATCATGGAAATTTAAAGATACATACAAGAGTAGAGAGCATGGATGTTCCTCCTGTTTTACTCCTCACCCAGCTTCACTGATTACTGGCATATGGGCATATATCCACCTTCATTGGATTATTTACAGTTCTAAATATATCGTTTTATTTGTGAATTTGAACATTAAATTCTCCCTTTCAGAAATACAAATATAATACCATTATATCTTAAAAATTAATAGTAATTCTTTAATTAGCTGAAATTCAGCATTGTTAAACATTTTTCTGATTGTTCTATAAATGCCTTTTTGGTTTTTTTGAGATGAGATTTTGCCTTGCCACCCAATCCTGGAGTGCACTGATGTGATCATAGCTCACTGCAGCCTTAGATGCCTGGCTTAAGTGACTGTCCCAGCACCTCCCAAGTTCCTAGGACTACAGGCACTTGCCACCATACCTGGCTAATTTTTGTTTTTTTGGTGTTTTTGTTTTTGTTGTTGTTGTTGTTGTTGTTGTTGTTGTTGTTTTTGTAGTGACAGGGTTTCTTTATGTTGTCCAGACTGGTCTCAAACTCCTGGGCTCAAGTGATCCTTCTACCTTGGCCTCCCAAAGTGTTGGGATTACAGGCATGAGCCCCCACACCTGGCCTATAAATGTCTTTTTATACATGGTTTTAATTAAGATTCAAACAGGGTCCACATATTGATTTGGTTGGGTATGTCTTTTGAATCACTTTTAATCTAAACGGTACTCCCCTTTTCATTATTATTTGTTAATTGAAGAAATAGTTTCCTCAGATTGTGGCATTTCCCCCATTCCAGACTGTTAATTGCATCCTGTGGAGTCATTTAGCACCATCTACAATTTCTAGATTTTTGTTAGGTTGTGAGCCTTGATTACAGCTGGTTTGAAAGAGAGAGAGAGGGAGAGAGGGAAAAAGAAGCAGGGGTGAGAGAGAAAAAGAGAGACCAAGAGTGAGTGTGTGTGTGTGTGTGTGTGTGCACGCGCGCACGTGCGCTTGGAAAACCTTGCCAGTTGTGCTTGTACTTTTTATGGGCTACTCAGGAGACACGTAATGTGTACTTCTGTCTTTTGTCTCTGGCTGGTATGGAGATTGATCAGTGGCTCAAGTATGGTGAGCGCAGTTCATCCTATGTACTTCCCATTAGCCTTTCAGCAAATGGTGTTAGTAGCCAGTGATGATACTATTTTTTGGAATTACAAAATGATGGTACTCTAATTCTATCATTTCCTTTGGCCTCGATTAGCTAGAATTATTCCCTCTCAGCTATTTGGTTACTCTAAAATAGAGTGTGCCCAGAAAAGGCAGAGTAAATGCTTGCTTGATCCTTTTTCTTTATTTGCCATATTCAGATAATGAATTGTTGCCATAGCAACTTCTACATACGACTTTTTTTAGGATCATCATGGATTTAAATATGTTTGGTGTGTTTCAAAGCAGTCACTGTCACTTATCTTTTGACATTCAGCTTGTCTTATCCGTAGGAGCCCTTTCAAGACGGCTTGCTTAGCTGTCCTTAGCCATCACCCTCATAGTCTTCAGCATCTTCCCTGTTTGGTTTGACAGGGTATTAGTCCATTCTCAGTGCCGCTATGAAAAAATACCTGACACTGGATAATTTATAAAAAGAAAGAGGTTTTAATTGACTTACAGTTCTGCAGGACTGGGGAGGCCTCAGAAAACTTAGTCACTGTGGTAGGGGAAGCAAACATGTGCGTCTTCACATGGCGCAGGAAGGAGAAGAGAGAGAGAAGTGCGGGGCAAGGCAGGGAAAAGCCCTTCACAAAACCATCAGACCATGTGAGGACTCACTCACTGTCACAAGAACAGCATTGGAGACCACCACCATGATTTAGTCACCTCCAACAAGGTTTTTCCCCCTACCTACACACATGGGGATTACAATTCGGATTACAAATCCAGAATGACATTTGGGTGGGAACACGGAGCCAGACCATATCAGACAACTTGAAATTTCACATGGGTCAGTAGAGACTCATGATATGTTTTTCTCTTAATTGCAAAAAAAAAAGATAGCCTAGCCCCATCTGCTGAAAATATCCGGAAACAGTGACCAACCCAAAAGTTCTGATCATCCTCAATGACTAGATTGTGGTCTCTAAATACCATTTACCACTAGGAGGAGCTAGAGCTCCTTAACAAAGTATTAATTCCAGACCCAAGATGGGAGATATACCAGATGTTTATAATTCAAATATAATCGAGGGGTTTGTTTCCTTACCTTCTTGATTTTATGTTTGTATCCTTTAATATAAAACCCTTATTTTAAAATATATGAATGAAACTGGTTTGGTTTATCCTGCTGCATAAACATAAACACATATTGTCAGTTACCTGTTACCACAATAACGTCATATAACAAAGCACCCCAAAACTCAATGGCTTCAACCAGGGTTGGCAGTCTATGAACTGTGGGCTCACTTGGACCACATCAATGTAGTTTACCTGTCACCTGTGGCTGCTTTCATCGGTTGTTGGTTTGAGTAGTTGTGACGGAGAAACAGACTGTATGACCCCCCAAAACTGAAAGTGTTTACTGTTTACCCTGTGTAGAAATGCAGGCACAGCCTAGCTGAGTTCTGCGGCTCAAGGTCTCTCCTCAGGCTGTGATCCAGGTGTGCAAACCTCTCCAGGCTGGACAGGGACAGGGCTTCCCTTCCTCTGTGACCATAAGCCGGTGGCTGCCCTCTGTCCCCTGCCCCATGGGCCTCTCTGTAGGGCAGAACATAGCAGCGGGTGTCATCAGAGCAAGGGCTTCAGGAGAGAGAGATTTTTTTTTTAATTGAAATCGGTTTTATCCTATGCATTTTCCAAACCAGAAGGTGGCCAGATAAATGTTTTAGGCAAAGACATATGTTAGAGCCAAGTGATGTGTACTCCAGATACGTGTTTTGTAGAAGTCAAACTAGCAACACATTACTCTCCATTGTGTTTTAGGCTTGCACCCTTGCTCGGAGGAATGCAGATGTCTTCCTGAAATACCTGCACAGGAACAGTGTGAACATGCCAGGCATGGTGACGCACATCAAAGCTCCTGAGCAGCAAGTGAAAAGTGAGTAGAGCTGGGACTTCCCAGGGCGGCCCGATGCATCCCTGGCAAGAGGCGGAGGGAGCTTGCACGATGTGTTCTGAACTTTCAATCTCAGTTTCATTTCAAATGTGCATTTCATGTTAATGAAGTCCTTACTAATAACCTTAGTTTAATAATAAAATATTAAACAAATGTATAGGCTGATAATTTATTGAATAGGTTAATAGTTTATTGAACAAGCTGAAGAATATCAACAGGGAGAAAATGCAGATTTGGGATGATATTTACTGCCGCTGGCTATTTTGTTAAAGTAAGTTAAAAATATTATAAATAAGGGGGAAAGGAAAACCAGAGTTACCTATAGGCAAAGTATTTTTAAAATCTCAAGTCGAAAATTACATCCCAATTTTATCACTATAAAGTATTATCAATTTTGTATACCTAAGACATAGTTAATAAAAACAAATTAAAAATAATAATATGTAGCTTATATCATTTGAGTATAAAAACCTATAAAACCATATTTGTGTGTGTGTGTGTATATGTAAGTGCATAAAAAAAGGTCAAGGAAAATGTGTACTAAACTGTAATGGGATGATGTGGAAAGGAAAACGGATAAAGAAACGAAGGCACAAATCAAATTACTTGGACCAGGGTTACACAGCCTAAGTGGAGTTTTATAGGGAAAAAGTTGTGATAATCAGTTAACAAATGATTCATCTCATAATACATTTTAAAACAATATGATTGACAAAAACTTTCTGCCTTATATTCTACTGTCTACTCATCTGATTAACCTATTAGTTGTCACAAAATAATTTTAACGCTACTGTAATTCTCTTATCAGTGAAACATGTTTATTGATTGTTGAGTCTTTTCTTCTAATGTATAACTCACAAAAGTAATTATTTTTCCACATGAATAAGTCTGATCATTGGTTTACTTGGCTCATGTCCTATGAAAGTAATTTCCTTTCTCCAATCTCTCAATATTGCTTCTATTTGTTGGTTGTGTCCTGTCATTTCTGATCGAAGATGTTGTGATCCTTTCTAGGTTGTGCTAGTTTGACACATGTTTGTGTGTGAGAGGGAGACTGTGTTTCATTTATTCCCTCATTAGATCTTCATTGTGCCTTTGCTGTTGTATATCCTAATGATGGATGCTGTGAAGAATTAAAATAAAAGTGTTCTGTTTCCCTCAGAGCCTACTTGGGGGTGAAATGTTCGAGTCAGTGCACTAAGTTCCTGTAAGAGTAATGGTGGCAGAAAAAACAATATTACCCTAAGGCACAGGCAAGGAAGAGTCTCAGACCTTGTGGTCAGAGGACCAGGAGCTTGAGGAAGCCCCAAATCCGAGAGGGCACTTAGCGCAGTTTGCTGCTCACTTGCCCAAAGTTAGTACTGGCTCAGGCAGAGACCATGGAAATGAGAGACTAGAAAACAACTCATTGGCTTGTATTCATTTTCATGTGCGATTTTTTTCATGTTAAATGATAGCTTAATATTTTAGCAGACTTCAGATTTCAAAGTTTTAATTTATTTCACTAAACTAGTTTACCTCTTCAGTGTAGTAAAAATGACAGCGTGACCACTGGTCCCTGGGCGGTAGTTAGCAATATCTGAAGAATTTTTGATTGCCATCAAAAACGATGACACCATATTGTCACCGTAAGAATATGGTGGTATTTGGGGTGATAATGGTAGAGATGGAGAAAAGTCAATAAATTGGGGGTTCATTTTGGAGGTCATATTGAGATAGTCTGTTGTTAGGCTGGATGTACATGCTTCTCTTCCATTCTTTTCACTAAGTGCAGCCTGCTAGGAACTCAATAAGTATTTGTGGAAAACTTCCTAGTTTAGTGGTTTTCCAATATAATAAAGTTACTAAGAACCATGTATTTGATTTGCAGTTTCAGTCTTGGGAATTTTTTTTAAGTTTTTAGCTTGTTTCATAAACTTGTAGAGAAAACAGACTTAGTGTCAAAAAGTCAAAAAGTGTTCAAATATACACAAGTTACCTAATTCCTTAGCTGCTGGGAACCACTGTCAAGACTTTTGTGCAACCTGTCTGTGAATATAAATGTAAATATGTAGAGAAATATAAACATATATATTCCACTCACCTGTCCCACTTTTTAAATTGTTACAAAAATGGAAATATATACCTTGCAATTCACATCTTTCACTTAGTAATATATCTTAGTCATCTCTCTGTGTCAGAATTTAAAGATCTGCTCTTCTTTTTAATACCCAGTATAGCATTTCTGAAATTGATTTGACCTCTCCCTCAATTATGGGTCATACATTGCTGCCCATTTTCCACTGTTCTAACCAGCACTTCAGTGTTCAAATATCTTAGTACAGTTTTGAATACTTGAGTGAGGACTGTTCGTCTGAAAGATAAATTCTCAGTTAAAAGGTATGCATGCTCATTTTCAGTATCATTCCCTGGGGTCATACTCAAGTTTTTCTCCCTCTGTAAGAGAGGATCATGATAACCTGTTCCCCTTACTCTTTCTGTTATCCGTCTGCCAGGAAAGCAGTGAGAGATGTTCTCATTGTTTGAGGTTTAGTGTGTTCCTGTGTAGCTGTCTATATTTTTCAAATTGTGAGCTTCATATTTATAGGCTTTGCTCATTCTTCAAAAGGGTTGTTCAGCATTTTTCTGTTAACTACTAAGTAAATTAGGTCTGCGTCTTATATGTTCCCAATTCTTTTTTTTTTTTTTTTTTTTTTTTTTGAGACGGAGTTTCGCTCTTGTTACCCAGGCTGGAGTGCAATGGCGCGATCTCGGCTCACCGCAACCTCCGCCTCCTGGGTTCAGGCAATTCTCCTGCCTCAGCCTCCTGAGTAGCTGGGATTACAAGCACGCGCCACCACGCCCAGCTAATTTTTTGTATTTTTAGTAGAGACGGGGTTTCACCATGTTGACCAGGATGGTCTCGATCTCTCGACCTCGTGATCCACCCGCCTCGGCCTCCCAAAGTGCTGGGATTACAGGCTTGAGCCACCGCGCCCGGCTATATGTTCCCAATTCTTAAAAAAATTCTTCGTGCACTGGTTTTTGGTGGCTCTTGTTTGGTTATAACACTTTAAATGTTTGTGTAATAAGGGTGTGTTTTTTTTGCCTTTATAGCTTCATGCTTCTCTACTTCCCCGTTTCGTGTCCTTTCCTCTCCTAAGGGGTTATGGTTTTGTGTTTCAGGTTTTTTTTTTTAAATCCACCTTTGTTGATATTACTCCACCATTTTGATACAACCTTTAATCTGTGTAAAACTCCATCTACAGAAGGTTTTAATCGTCTTGAAAAAAATATGATTTTTTTCAGTGATTTTCGAATTGCATATTATAAAATTGTGCATTATGTCAAATGCATATTTTAAGATACGCATATCCCACGAGTCCATCCAGCCTGAGGTATTACAGACTGACCTTAAGTTTCCAGAGGTCTCTCTATTGTAAAATGATAAATAGAGGGGAAAGAATGAGAACAGTTCTGGTTGACATGCTCACGGAGAGACAGGAAAGCAGCATGCTTCTTTATTTATTTATAGTTCTTTCTTGCCATGGCATTTGCATAAAAGTCTAAATAAAAATGAATGGGATTTTGTGGGTGTTTTAATTGATTGCAAGCACCAGCATACATCATTTTCTTTTTTCTTTCAGATATCTTGAATGAGCTCTTCCAGCGGGAGAACAGGGTATTGCATTATTGGACCATGAGGAAGAGACGGCTGGACCAGTGTCAGCAGTATGTGGTCTTTGAGAGGAGTGCCAAGCAGGTCAGTGCACATCTGGTGCCCAGCCTCCTGCAAGTCCCCATGCTCACACCTCCCTCCACAGAGAGGCTGAGCTTGACATTTCTGCCATCTTAAAAACCACTTTCTAATGACAAACAGTGTTGCCTTTTAGTTGGGTCTGTTATTAAAAGAAGACCCCACAGCCTGGTTAAAGCATGTCAGTCAGTGATTTTGACCCTCAACAAGTGTGCTTTCCCCTACTGCCTTTACCTCTTCTCGAAGACAGCAAAGTACAAGTAGTAATGATGAGGATTATTTAAAAATCGTTGGGGAATCTTGGTTTTGTACTTATGTAAATACAGTGGATTTTTAAATACTGCTTTATTTATATTTTCAAGACAATTTTTATTTTTCCAGTAAATCAAACTAAAATTAAGTAAGAAACGTGACAGAAGTTTCTTTTTCTTTTCTTTCTTTCTTTCTTTTTTTTTTTTTGTTTGTTTGTTTTTTGTTTTAGTTTTTTTGAAAGTTTTGCTCTTGTTGCCCAGGCTGGAGTGCAATGGCACAGTCTCGGCTCACTGCAACCTCTGCTTCCTGAGTTCAAGTGATTTTCCTGCCTCAGCCTCCCATGTAGCTGAGATTATAGGTGCCCACCACTATGCCTGGGTAATTTTTGTATTTTTAGTGGAAGATGGGGATTCACCATGTTAGCCAGGCTGGTCTTGAACTCCTGACCTCAGGTGATCTGCCTGCCTCAGGCTCCCAAAGTGCTGGGATTACAGGCATGAACCACCATGTCCGGCCCAGAATTTCTAATAATTTACTATAGTCAAAAAATGTTGACATATCAAGGGGGTACATTTGGAGTATCCCCTTCTTAAATCATTTTGGGATAAAGTGCTTCTGCCTATATCATCAGTCATGGAAGGAAGATCATTTTAGTGTAAAATCTGACCCCATCTGAAACATTGAGATTTCTTTCACTTCTGTTTGGCCTTAATGGTAGCTTAAGAATCCATAACTTTCATCCAGAATTTGGGGGGTCTGGAGGGAAGCACAGGAGAGAAGGTGCATTCCCCCAGCACCTGTGTGCGGCCAGGCCCTGGTCTGGGTGTCTTAGAGTCACCAAAGGCCCTACTGTGACATCAGTTGGTGTTGACCCACATCCTGACCATGACTCCGACCTGTCTTCTGAATCTGGCTTGCAACCTAATATGCAGCTGATCTAGAGCAGGCATTGGATACATGCTTTTTTGCTCAAGAAAAATTTTCTCAGCAGAGGTTTCCCACTTAAGGAACAGCTTTTGTTCCATTTTGGAAAATGTAAGTCTCAAGGGACGCGTCCATGCCCAGAACAGCTGAGTTCCCAGAGTTGGATGAACCGGGTTCCTAAGCCAGGGGTCTGGCACCCCACCTTGGCCCTTCTCTCCTCCCTCGACTCTCCAGGTATAGCCAGTTCAAGAGCCAGGTGGCATGCAGTTCCATTTGGTAAATTATACTTGTCTCAACATTTTACTAAGACAGTTCAACCACATTCAAGATCATTGGAGGTCTGGTTGGATTTCTAATTAGAGATGGTTTTATGTTCTTTTCTTACATATCCATATTCTGTCTCCATTGAAAGACAAGGAATCCTTCAGCTACAGAGAAGCAAAATTGCAAATAATTCTCTTGGCAGAGAAAGATAACGGAATGTATTGTTGCATTTTCCTGAAGTCCACTTATTCGCCAAAAATAAAATCCTGAAGTGCGTGCTGTGGCAGGTGGTGCCCAGTCTGCCCTCCAGCCCTTTCGCTTCTGTTCACTGTCACAGTATACAGCAAATACCCAGTGCTTCTGCAGACTGTCCTCTAGAGCTCTTGCTGATCTTGCCTTGGCACAGGCCCCTCCCATGTGCTGTTGCCCGCCCCTAGCCTTGCTGCTCTCCTTCCTGTCTCCTGCTCTGGCCATTACCTTTCTCAGGGCTCATTTGCAGCTTGTTCTCGTCTCTTTCCTCTTCTGTCTCTTTCTGTGTGCTGTCTCCCAGCCCAGGCTTCCATTTCTGGTCTCCAGATTCATAAATCCCAGTTACGTTCTTGACATCGCTCCACAGTAACTTTACCAGAAGCAGAACTACACTTGCAGTTCCCTGTCCCTGTGTCCTTTGTCTTACTTGTTGTTAGGAATGACCAGGTGTGGCATTCTCAGTTCCCTCTTCCCCGTGCCCCGCATCCCCCTTTGCTCCTCGCTCCTGCGCCAGTTCCAGGAGGTGCAGACCTCCAGGTGTCTCAGCCCCATCCCCCTTCCCACTGCCTCCCCCCCCCCCCCCCCCCGCCCCCGGCCTGTTCTCTTGCTCCCCTTGCTCCAGGACACTTTCCAGGGCAGCTGCTTCCTCCTCTCTCCACAGTAGTCCCTTCTTGAGAAAGGCTTATAGTAATGGTTCCTTTAATTGTACTTTTATTGTACCTTTAGACTCATGGTTACAAGAAACCCAACCTTTGTGTGTATGTGTGTGTGTGTGTGTGTGTGTGTGTGTGTGAGTGTAAATTAGTTCAACCACTGTGGAAAACAGTGTGGCAATTCCCCAAAGATCTAAAACCAAAAATACCATTTGACCCAGCAATCCCATTACTGGGTATATACCCAAAGGATTATAAATCATTCTACTAGAAAGACACATGCACACATATGTTTATTGCAGCACTATTCACAATAGCAAAGACTTGGAACCAGTCCAGATGCCCATCAGTGATAGACTGGATAAAGAAAATGTGGCACATATACACCATGGAATAACTAAGAAACTCAGACTTTCTATTGTTGCCACGTAAGTGACACAGTTATAACCATCTGAAATACCCTTTTTAAAACTTTTGTAATTGTGATCCAGACTGGAGTTTTATTTCAGAAACTCATCTCTCTGGGAGGGAATGCTTCTCAGTGCTGCCAGCCTTGGTTTGCGATTTGACCTTTATAACGAGGTGCTCGGGGCTTCGGGCTCCTGTCAGGAATGTTTAACCCTCTGACTCTGTTCGTTCCTTCCCGCTCCAGGCTTTGGAATGGATCCATGACAATGGCGAGTTCTACCTTTCCACGCACACCTCCACAGGCTCCAGTATACAGCACACCCAGGAGCTCCTGAAAGAGCATGAGGAGTTCCAGATAACTGCAAAGGTGGGTTCAGAGTGGGCCGTGTGTAGTGGCCTATGAGTCGAAAGTGAGTCTTTCTGAAAAATATCACTGGAGAAATGGGCTGAGCCCAGTGGGCTGTTCCACATTAACTTGGGGAATGCTTCTTCTTGCGGTTCACGTGTGTCACTCGGTGTCCTCCATCTCACCCCTTCATATGTGTCCTTTGTCCCTCTGATGTCTGTGAATACTGCCATCTCTCTTCTTTTCTTCTTTATTCTTCTCATTCCCTTCTGCATTTTCTTCCCCCTCCTGTTTTCTTTTCTAAGGTGTTTTCTGAGCATTTGCTATTTTTGTTAAACACTATTTGGTGTCAAGTTGACCTTTATTCTTGGGGTGTTTTCTTTCCTACACCTGGGGAAAAATTACGAAATTGAATTATCTTTATGGCATATGCCATATAGAGTAAATATGGCTTTTTGAGGAAAAATATAAGAATCCGCATATTGACCTGAATGTTGTCCTAATCAAGGCTTGTACCTGCAGAGGCTGAGTCCTTTCGAGAGCTCACAACAGTTCTGAGACTATTGTAGAGTTAGCATCGCAACCTCTGGGGTTTGTTTTTCAAAGTCTTTGAGTATACATCCTTTGTATTATGTTCTGAAGTGCCTCTATGGTTGATGACAGATTCAAGTTTTTAGAAAAAGCTGACAATTATTTCAAATGTAAGAGTGGGAAATAAATAAGCTGGATAACATTTGGGGTTAAAAAGAAGTGTTTCTATAAAGTAGCAAGACGGATTATCTCCTGTGGTCCCTACCCTGGCTTTGAAAACGTGACAGGAATTTCTCAATCATTTAGCAAGAGGACAGCTACTTTGTATTACGTTTACTTGTCCATGTTTATGTTTTCTGTTACCATTGCTGACTCCCGCTCTTCTTTGTCACCCTCTGCTCCTGTTCTCCAAAGCTCTCCTTTCCCTCGGCCCTGGGGTGCTGGGCTCTGGGAATACACGGCCCCTATCCTGAAGGCCAGCACAGGCAAACAGGGCTGCAGAGAGACCAGGCATGGGGGGCGCAGCAAGAACACCCGGCCCAGGGTGGGGGTGTGGTGAGCGCTGGGGCAGAGCAGGGTGCAGCACCGCAGGACAGTAGCTGTCCCCAGAGGCACAACAAACACTAAGGAGGGCCAAACCACCCTCCCCTGCAGGTAAGGGTCGTGGCTTTTCATCCTCCAGATACACACCTGGCTGGACAGTTTTCATTTTTTGTTAATATTTAGATACTAAATAAGAGTTATATGCATTATATGGTCTGTATTTAGGGTGTGTGTGTGTGTGTGTGTGTGTGTGTGTGTGTTAGACATGGGATCTTGCTCTGTTGCCCAGGCTGGTGTGCAGTGGCACCATAATGGCTCAGTGCATCCTCAAACTCCTGAGCTCAAGGGATCCTCTTCAGACTCCTGAGCTCAAGGGAGGCTGAGATGTGAGGATCACTTGAGGCCAGGAGTTTGAGACTAGCCTGGGCAAGATGACAAGACCCTGTCTCTACAAAAGGAATTTTTTTAAATTAGCTGGGCTTGGTGGTGTGTGTGCCTGTAGTCCCGAGCTGTGTTTGCTTATTTGAATATCATTTGATTATAAAGATATTAAGAAAATGGCTAACATCACATACCACATTCAGAGCTAGATTTAAGTTTTGCTGTCTTTTACCACCACCCCACTCTGTAGGCCATTATGTATAGCCAGACAGCCTGCTCACCGCCCTGCCCTAGGGGCTGTGCATGGGGAATGTGATGTGCACGTCTCTGTCTGGAATTGAGTAACATGGCATCCTGTTCCACTAATAAAGTGTGTATAAAAGAATTTTTCCGTTGTTCCTAAATATTCCTTTGCCTCAAGTTTGGTGTGTGGTTGTTGAAACATTGGGCAATGAGAGGCTTATTTTTATTCTTGTATTTCATAAGAAATATCTGACCTTGCTGATTCCCAAATATGTAGAACTGTTTCTTTTGTTGGATTTAATGAATTGATTATACTAAGAGGAACTGGTAGATTTTGAAACGAACACCCCTTACCTTTCCTTTTCTTAGCAGTCTTTTCCTTTGGTTTCTGACTTTCTTTTAATCAGAAAACACCTGCTTTGGTGTTTGGAGATGTCCTTTTGATTTTTCATGATGAGCTCAGGCTCTCTCACTTGCCTTCTGTCACCTGATCTTAGAATCATCTAAAAAACTGTTTTTCGTTTGCTATATAGAGAATTCTTAACTCTGAAAGGATTGTCTTTCAGTGCACTTGTGGCAATGTTACAACACTTTTAGTGTTGATGGGACTGAAGCTTGAAGGCTAAACAAGAGTCTCCCATCACCATCTCACTGAGACTCGGTTCGGTCCCTTCGCAGGTCTCAGTGCAGTCATTTCTCTATGCATCATACAGGCACCACCTGCATCCAGGTTGTGGGTGTTTATTTAAGAGAGATTTCTGTCCTCCCTCCAAACGTAGTGACATAGGCTGTCTAGGAGTGAGGCCTGAGGATAAGCATTTGAAGAGCTCACCACATGATTTTTTGCACACACACTGAGGTCCAGAAGCCACTGCCTTACTGAGCTGTTCTTCCCACAAGGTTTTCCTGCAGCTTTAATCACCAGTGTCCCCAATGCCAAATGCCTTACTTTGTTAGAAAGTGTCTAACACCATTGAATTTCTGACTAAGAACATGATGAGCAAAGCTCTCTTGAGCTTGTGGACTTAAGACTTCAATTTGCTTTTATTTTTCTCCAGTTCCTTGATTATGCCTACAGATGAGGTTGTTCAGTTAAAATATTTATGTGCTTTTTAAGCACTGTAACAATCGGTAAAGAAAACAAATAGAATAAGAATGAAAATCCTTATAATCTCACTTTAAAAGATGTAAGAATTTTTTTAATTGATGTTTTTCAAGGCAAATGGCTTTGGAAAAAAATTAAGTTGAATTTATATCTCACCTTGATACCGTGATACATACCAGAAGAAGATTTAAATATCAGCAGTGGTAACCTAATACTACCAGAAGAAATAACAGGATTTTTTTTATATCTTCATATGGAGAAATTGTCTAAATGACACAAAATCCAAACCTGTGAAAGAAAAAACTAATAACTTCACCTACACAAAAAAATGTAAAACTTTCCACAGGGCAGTCCACCATAAGGAACATCTAAAGATAAAAATCAAATTGATAAGATATATAGGCAGCTCATATTTTAAAGGACTGATTTCCCAGTAGGAAAGAACTTTCAGATATCAGTAAGAAAAAAAGACCAAGAAAATGGACAAAAGATATTAAACATATGTCACAGAAAAGGAATAAATGGCTTTCACCATGAGATTATGAACTTTACTTAATATAAGAAAAGCATAAATCAAAACTACACTGAGTATTTCCCCCAGTGGATTAGCAGATACCAAAAAGTTAGACCCCTTGCTGCATGGATGAGGCTCCGTTGCTGGGGGAACACTCAGAGGCCTCTGGCAGCATCTTACTATCTGCTCACACTGCACTTCCTGTCGCCCCAGCAGCACTCAGGTACATGGCTAACCAACAGTCGTGCAGCTGGTTGATTTCTTGCGTTATTGCCTTGGTAGATGAAATTTGGAAACAACATGGAGACCTTTTGGCAGAGACACATGAACTTACGTCCATATAGTTCACATCCGTATCGTGAAATATTACACAGCTCTAAACACAGGCGAGGACTTCAGTTCTGATCAGGAAGGACAACTGAGATTTGCTCAGTGGAAAATACTAATGCCGAGCAGTGTTTGTTGTATGCAAGTTTTTGTGTAAAAAATGTGAGGGAGAAAAATACGTACATTTGTGCGCTTGCTTGTACATGCACGTAAAATGTCTCTGAAGTGATAGCAAGAAGCTGGTATTTGAACTGGTGACAGGGAAGATGGAATGAGAAGAGTTTTTACTTTGTATCTTTTTTACCTTTGGAATTTTGAATCCTGTGAATGTATTTAAAAAATACCAGTGCAGGTAAAAATACACTGAGATATTTTTAAAGTTCATAGGTTAGCAGATTTACAGTACTTAGTTTTCGTCACACATTTCAGTTGCTCAACAATTTTTTTTTACTTTTGGCAAGCTGCATTATCTTTATCTTCACTTCTATCTTCCCATCACTTAAAACACTTTCTTAACTCCTTAAAGATGGACTTAACAGGTAGCTTACAATGCCCTCCACAGATCTCTTACAGCAACGTAAGAGATGTTAGTAAGCAAAACAAGCAAGTATTTCTGACCTGTGAAGGTGACGTTCTCACAGGAGAAAGACAATGGCCAGGCATGGTGGCTCACACCTGTCATCCCAGCCCTTTGGGAGGCTGAAACAGGTGGCTCATGAAGTCAGGAGTTCAAGACCAGCCTGGCCAAGATGGTGAAACCCTGTCTCTACTAAAAATACATACACAAAAAAATTAGCCAAAAAATTAGCCGGGCTTGGTGGCAGGTGCCTGTAATTCCAGCTACTCAGGAGGCTGAGGCAGGGAATTGCTTCAGCCTGGAGGCAGAGGTTGCAGTGAGCTGAGATCACGCCACTACACTCTAGCCTGGGCAACAGAGCGTGAGTCTGTCTCAAAAAAAAAAAAAAAAAAAAATCACTTGCACCCTCTGTCAGAAGGCCATGCATGCTATGGGAAAAACCAGAGCAGAAGAATAGGCAGGGAGGCAAGCTGTAGCGTAAGGGGTCCAGGGAGGACCCATTGAGAGAGTGGCCTTTATTTGAGTAGAGACATGAAGGAGCCATAAGGATATCTGAGGGAGTGGCATTCCAGGCAGAAGCACCAGTGCAGAGGCCCCAAGGAGGGTGCTGGCCGAGGGTGAGTGGGTGAGCCACAGCTGGGGGATTGGGGGGGTGGTGCTGTTGGGTGGCTGGCAGCTGGCTGGGGTGTTGGGGTTATTTTTTAGAATCTGGAGGATCTTGACAGCTAACTTCACAGGTTACCCAGTGATTTATGGCTTAGAACTTTGATTTTACAAGCTAAGTTCATTTATCTTGGTTTTTAACTCTGACCTTCTTCCTTTTGGAGATTTTTCAATAAAGTCAGTTTCCTGAATATGTGTTAAAAAAGATTTTCTAGTTAAAGCTTAACCGAGAAAAGAGGTTTCATAGAAGAGTAAGTCACTTAACCTGAAAACACCAGGGGAATGGCAAAGGAAGCCTAATTGTAATAACCATGGAAATGAATGTGAAGAGAGAGAGCTGTTGAGAAGTCAGCCGGAGTTGAGTCATGTTGCTGAATGGTACATATAGCTTGTTTTATGGTTGTCCTTATCTCTGTGGAAAATAGTAAATTATGGTTAACTTAATAAAACATCTTTTCTATGTACATATGAAATGATTTTAGAGCAAGCTCTCAAACAGGGTAACAAAGTTTACAATACCTCTATGTAGATAATTTCCTGACTAGTGAATTTTCTTCTGCATATCCTAAGAGTTAAAAAAGCAATCAACATGATGCAGAGGCGTCATGAGGAATTTTGTGGAGTGCCTGCTGTGGGGACAGCCTTGGCCACACGCTTCAGGAAAACCAAAAAGTCAGATAGATGCCTGCTTGCCCTGAAAGAGCTGTGGGGCCAGTTGGGCACGAAGAACAAACATGCAGGTAGCGAGGCCTTGTCTTTGCTCAGCGACTTTGGGGAGAGGACCAGCATTGGGAAGACGGTGTTCTTCGAGTACATTCCTTCACATATTCATTCTGCGTGTTTCCACTAAGCACCTCCCAGAAGAAGACATTGTTGAAAAATAGTCTAAATTTCTTCTTTGAGGTCATAAAAATGCCATTCATTGTGGAAGAGCTGAGGAAAGAAGACTACCAGCAGGCAGTTTTCTTGTTCAGAGCTCTGAGTTGGAGGCAAGTCGCCACTATGTTTCGGGTTTCTGGCAGTCGGGTTCATTTGCCTCACAACACTTTCCTGTTGTTTTTTGCAGCAAACCAAAGAGAGAGTGAAGCTATTGATACAGCTGGCTGATGGCTTTTGTGAAAAAGGGCATGCCCATGCGGCAGAGATAAAAAAATGTGTCACTGCTGTGGACAAGAGGTACAGAGATTTCTCTCTGCGGATGGAGAAGTACAGGACGTCTTTGGAGAAAGCCCTGGGGATTTCTTCAGATTCCAACAAATCGGTAAACGGCCTTGTGCAAGCTGAATGAATCATCATCTTCTTCCTAACACCCTCTTTGCTTATATAATTAACTGAGTTCATTGACTCTCTTATTCCACAGAGTAAAAGTCTCCAGCTAGATATCATTCCAGCCAGTATCCCTGGCTCAGAGGTGAAGCTTCGAGATGCTGCTCATGAACTTAATGAAGAGAAGCGGAAATCTGCCCGCAGGAAAGAGTAAGCCAATCTTTCAGAATCTACCAGGATTCATTGAAAAAGTAAAGAGAATGTCATTTGGGCACACTTGCTTCTGCGTGTGCTTTGAAGTCACATGACACCCAGGCTTTTTGTGGCTCTGAGTGGGCTTAGTTATGTCAGCACAGTCTTCACTGGGCTTAGTTACGATGTCAGCACAGACTTCACTGGGCTCACTGTCCTCTTATCACCTGGTTCAGAAACAGCATCTAGTTTTTATCCCTGTGCCTTTCTTTCATGTGGAGTTGACAAATTGTCATTAATAGATAGTGATACCAAGGAAAGGAAGTTAATAGTTTTTATCACATCTAAAACAAATTTAGGTGTTTAAAAGTTGCCAGGTAGTAAACTCTGTATAAATAAAAAAGGAGTACGCGAATCCATTGGTTCTTAATTGACAATTTTGTCCCCTGGGGACACGGACAATGGGAGGGGCCATTTTGGTTGTGTCAGTGGGGAGTGGGAGGGATTGCTGTGGGCATGTAGTGGGAAGCTGCTGAGCACTCTGCATTGCAGAGGACAGCCCACAGCAGAGTTACCTGGCCCCAAATGTCCATGGTGCCGGGTTAAGAAACCCTGATCTGGCAATATACCTCAATAAAATGTTTGCAGAAATCTTTTTTTCCCCTTTTGAATTAGTGACTGGATACTGTTCTTCTATCTATTCATGATTTAACCTCTCCAAAATAATCACCCTAATACTAATACTTTTAGACTCTCTCTATTATTTCATAAATCCATAAAAGTAGATAGTGAAGTAAGCTGCACTCCTGTCTTCCTCTCTTTAAGGTTCATAATGGCTGAGCTCATTCAAACTGAAAAGGCTTATGTAAGAGACCTCCGGGAATGTATGGATGTAAGTAAGTTTTTTTTGTTGTTTTTGTTGTTGTTGTTTTTTTAGCTTATTTATTTAGATTGAGCATAAGCTTGCTATTTTATTCTTACCTGTTGGTGGTCCTTAGAATAATCACAATTTTTTTTCTGTCATTTTTTTAAAATTAAAGAATGCTTAAGCAGCCCGTCTCGTGTTTCTGCACTTCTGTGGAGTTCTAGGTTTGTTTTTCAGTCGTTACAGAGATGATACAGCATTAATCCTCCCATTCTGTTTATCACATGATGGTCTGGCTGACATTCTTTTTGTATAGAATTTTACAGCAGTTTCAGAGAAATGTGCCTACTAATTATGACTGGCAACTAATACTCAGTGGTATCAGGAATATTTGTTGTGCTTGTAGAGTAGGTTAATTCCAATATTTGAAGCTGGGAATAATTTTAGAGTTGAAAAGTATAGGAACTCTTCTCAAATATTAACAGCAACTGACGGCCCTTTTTAGATGGGTTTTTCATTGTTTTGTAAAAGGTTCCAGTCCTCAGTTACACTTTCACTTATACATTAACTCTCTGTATTTACAGATGTCAGAAACAACTGTTTCTTGAAAATGTGGTGTTTATTTCTGTCTAATCCCTGTTTCCCTCTCGGCCAGACCTACCTGTGGGAAATGACCAGTGGCGTGGAAGAGATCCCACCTGGCATTGTCAACAAAGAACTCATCATCTTTGGAAACATGCAGGAAATCTATGAATTTCATAATAAGTGAGTGGCTTTTTCTTTGGGAGCAGTTACTCTTGAAATCCACGTTATGCTGAAGTTTCATCACAAGAAACAAAACGTTCCCATTGAATTCAGCAATTTCAGTGATCTTGTTGCCACTTAAATGAAGCCTATCAGTCTTTCTCCAAAAAGACTGGCATTCTATAAACTCGTTCAATGCAGACTTAACTTTATGTTTGTACTTACCTTCTACAGAAATAAGATCAGGAAAACTATGAAAATATTTGTATAGGAAGCTTAACTTGTCTGAATCCAAGCCATCAGGTGCCCTGTGAGTTATTTCTGAGGGTTGACAGACAGTGCCATGGGCCTGCTGGCCTGTGCTCTTTAGTCTCTTATAGTAAGAGACAGGGGGAACTGAAGAAGCAACAGGAGTCAAATGCACTTTCCACTTTCCATTGGCCACAGGAGGTCATGATTCTGTTTCGATATTTTTAAAGCAGCAGCAGAAGCAGAAGCTCCTTTATTTAGGTGGCCTGTGGTGAGATGACACTGGTGTCAGCAAGAGCACAGTCCCCTTGCTCCCCAGCAGGAGGCAGAAAAGACCAAACGGGTTTTCAACTGAATATTTACATCTCTAAAGTGTGTCTTCAGTGAATTCAGTAGCACTTTCCCAGAAATAAATTTGTTAGAGAGTGTTTGAAGGCTAAACTGGTTAATTGTTTGAAAGTCACAATAACTTTCCCTAGTTAAGAGATACACATTTTGTTAATTCTCTAGGGGGCACAGATATATCCATTTCTGGCACATCTGACTAGTAAAATGTTTTAAAACACCTTCATAATATATTCCTTTCATTCTCTGCAGCATATTCCTAAAGGAGCTGGAAAAATATGAACAGTTGCCAGAGGATGTTGGACATTGTTTTGTTACTTGGGTAATGAAACCTCAACCATTTGTTCTCTTGCAATTATTAGGTGGCATTGAAGGAAGTTAGGAGGGATGTTCTTCATTTCCTTTAAGTCACCATCTTCTGCTAATATTCATGCATGCAGAGAAATAGACTTTACCTCAAAGAATTGCATACTCCAACTAATTGTTATTGTGGAGTGAGTTTTTTTTTGGTGCTGGTGATGGTTTGAAATAGAGTATTTAGTGTGCCAGGCCTCTGCTTGACCCTGGGGCATTGCTGATAGATGAGTCCCCAGTCCTGGGGGAGCGACCATTCTAGAAGGGAGGCAGATAGGTGAACCGGGGATCATGCTGTCCAGAGCCCACAGACAGGTCTGCACACATCGCTATGGGAAGAGAGGACAGGTACTCAGACCGGCATGCCGGTGTTGGGGAGGCTGCTGTAGTTGCATGCTGTCAGAACCGTGTGTTTCTTATTTCAGTAGCTTTCTTTTCAAAATACAGTATCTTTAACTTGAGAACTTTAGGTTTAAATTTTTGTTATCCACACAGCTTCTTTTCTATATGAAAGTTTTATCATATGTTGACTTGTTATGGTTTAAATGAGTTTTTCGGGTTTTTTTTTTTTTTTTTTTTTTTTTGGCTTATAGGCAGACAAGTTTCAGATGTATGTCACATATTGCAAAAATAAGCCTGATTCTACTCAGCTGATTTTGGAACATGCAGGGTCCTATTTTGATGTAAGTAATGGATTCCTAAAGAGACCATAATTTTCCAAGTTTTGTACATAAAATGCAATATTACTCATAATTTTCACCTAATTGATAGTACAATGTTTTCATTTTTATCTATCATGTTTATATTGGGCTATTCTTACATTGTCTTCCACTTTTAAAGGATACTATGCAAGTACTGGAAGTATGTCAGAAACTCAGATTGTGATATATACACATATGTGTGTGTGTATATGTTACTACTGTTTGTATTCAATCATTTATAATGTCATTACTATTTATAGTCAGTAAACTTTTTCACATGTAATATTGTACAAAGAAAATGTAAACTAGTAAGCTTCTTTTCCCCTTGGTAAAACAAAAATAAATTTGAATCTTTTTAGTTGTTTTTCCTATTTTAATTCCATGATGTTATGTATTTTCAAAAGTGACCTACCACTAAAGTTTTACAAATAGTGCCATAACAACTAGGATAATTAGAAGGTTAATTCATTGTGTTTTGAAAGCTATTGGAGTGGATTATTCAGCACAAAAGGGATGGAGCTTTAGAATGTGATACACAGAGTGCTTTCTAGGTTTCCAGAACTTGGTCAAATATGTGCCAATACATTTCGATTAAAGGATAAGGTGCTATTGAATAGTATGCATAGTTTGATGCATAAGGTTGTGAGGATGTAGGACTTATTTTCTGTCTTTACACTTGTGCATGAACAGGTGGAATAATCAGCTCTTATCTGAAAGTCTGGGGAAGTTGAATAAACTTTTCAGTTTCTGCTTTGAGACAAAGCCCTATCCGTAGATGACCCTATTTTAATTGTCATTTTCTTGAACATTACATTACACATCACTGCCTTTGTAAATAGGAAGACTTCTCCCAAGCCAAAGTGGCCTTTTCTTTTTAATATTTCACATGATTCTATGTCTTTGCCATCAGATGAAATTCAGCACCTGTATATGGAGTTAGATGTATTTCAGTATTTCACTTAAACAGTGAGACCACGTAGCACATCATTATTTAATGTTTGGAATCAAAGCCATTTTAGAAACCCCTATGCCCAAAAACATATCTTGAAGAATAAGAGAAATCATGCCTGTCTGAGAGATTTCACAGTTCACATACTTCCAGTATCCATTGTACAGTTGGTTTATTTTTTTAGAGGCTTTCTGCTACAACTTCCTCTGTTCTCCAGGATGACAACCTTTGATTATGCTTCTTTCCAGTATCAAGCATTATTGAACATCTATATGGTGCTCATTTAACTCTAAGCTTTATCCTAGGTGCTAGTGTACAGTGGTGAGTAGCACAGACAGGGCACCTGTCTTCACAGCAAGGAATACAACCAGCCTGCAGGTCATTGCATGTAAAGGACATAATTACAAAATGCAAAGTACAAGTCATGGCATTAAATGTGCCACTGAAAAGTATGTAGATCCTCCTGCTCCAGAGTGCCCCTTTCTGTCTCCAGAAGTAACATTTTAGAAGCAAAGAAGTTTGTGTTAATATTCTAAGAGCCTTTTAGGAGGAGGAAACCTCATCATTTCAGCATGGTTAAACAGTTGTTAGGTACAGTATTTGGAAAAGTAATATGTCTTATAGCCATGTTTTAATCTTGGCTTGTTTCTTGCTTTGTTTTGTTTTAATACAGGAGATACAGCAACGACATGGATTAGCCAATTCCATTTCTTCCTACCTTATTAAACCGGTTCAGCGAATAACAAAGTACCAGCTCCTTTTAAAAGTATGTATAATGCATCTTCAGCCTGTGAAATGTTATGAATTATGTATTATTATTTTGACATTTACTGTATATTTATATAATTACCCTGATTTTTTTGAAACACCCAGTCAATTAATTTTACTTTTTAATTCATTAGTATTTATTGCCCTGCCTAATTTCTCATTGCAAGAATTAAATGAGAGTATATGTCATGATTGTGCATCTGAACTGCACTGACTGACCCTAATCACTAACATAAAATGAGAAATTATCGGTTCTTAGTATTTTAGTACCCGTAGTTCCCAGTTGTGGCTTGCTGACTGCAGGCCAGCCATAGTACACTTTGGTATACTTTGCGTATGTTGACCTCCCGACAATGCTAGTCTGCAGGGGTGGAAACTAGCCTCAGAGGGCAAGGAGTGTGCCCAGAATCATCAGTCACACCCATTAACAAGCTCAGCTGAAGCCAGGGAGAACCACGTCCAGGCAGCTTCCTCTGTCTTGTTGCTCGTCACTGATGTCACGCCCCTCGCAGCACACCCTGTTCATACAGATCACAAGTATTGGAGTCAGCCTGACCTCTGCTTTTTATTGGTTGTGAATTATTATAATTAAAATCACATTAAGGAAAACAATAGCGATTAGTCTTGACAATAGAAAGGTAAACAAACTTACGTTTTATGACAACTCTTAGCACAAATTCTATTATATATCATCAGTACACGTTTTCTTGACTACATCAGAATTGCTGACAACTTCTGTCTGGTGATGTTCAGCATACCATTTTCTCGGCTGATGAATTTTACTAAGCATTTAAATATAGAAACCATTCATCCCAGTGATGGTATTCTGTGAATCCCACTATGTTCCACGTACTGTCCTAGGCACGACAACTGGAAGTTATTATGTAATTTGTCTAGATGTGAAAGAAATTTAGAAGGTGGAGTTACAAATGCCTGAAACTCTTCGTTACTCTTTTTGTTAGAAAAATCTAGAAACAGTAGTAAGTGGCTACACTGTTTTGTGAAAGTGACACTATTATGGGATTTTTCTGTTGGAAAAGCTCTCCTGTACTTTCATATCAAAATCCCATTAAGTGTTTTTGTGACCATCACTGCAGAAATAAATAGTTGCCATGAATGTGAAATAAGTCAGGAGGCTAATTTGTTCATGTGCAAATTTGTCCTTTGCTTTCTAATTCTGCAAAGGCAGTTTACCTTTTAGTGTCCTTAAGATGTAAGGATTTTGTTTGTAGCATGTAGTTCTAAACTGCTGCTTACATTTGTAAACCTTATCTCACTCTGCCCAGAGGTTCTCCAGGAGAACAGTAATAAGCTACCTTTAGCTCCCCAAAAGGAAGGTTTTCTGCCAGTTATCAGTTATTAGGCTCAGTGCACTGCATTTATGAAGCAGTGTTTGCCATGCTGCTTAGAATCAGAGGTGAACACCATCGGTCATGAGGGAAGGTGCCCGCCCATCCAGCAGCTGAGTTCCTCTCAGGCAGCCACTGGGAGGCCAGTGCTGGCTGCAGTGTCATGCCTCTCTTTTGTTGACTACCAAGACATAAAACACTGCTGTTGCTATTATTGCCTGGTAATAGTTATGAGTACACCAGTAAGAAGGTATCTTGGAGCTCACCAGAAGGTGAACTTATTGTTCCTGCTGTCATTCATTTAATCACAGGCGTTTCTCTAAATAGCTCTGAAATGTAATCACATACATAAGGCTCCCCAGAGAGGTGTAATTCAGCTATTAGAGCTTTTCTAAACATCCTACGCAAAAAGGAAATGTGTTTGACTGTAAGTACTTACGCAGCATTACTGTTTCTGCTGTGAGGCTTGGCTGGTCCAGTTTAGATGGGGTATTGCGTTAATGGCCCCAGGGTTCGGAGTCACACACTGGGATTGCGTGGGAAACGCACAGTTGGACCTGGCATGGCCATCAGCTGCATAATTAAATATTTCTGATTATCTTTTTTTTTTTTTTTTTTTGAAACAGAGTTTTCCTCTGTCCCCCAGGATGGAGTACAGTGGCACAATCTTGGCTCACTGCAGCCTCCACCTCCCAGGTTCATGTCATTCTCCTCCCCAAGTCTTCCAAGTAGCTGAGATTACGGGCACATGCCACCATGCCCAGCTAATTTTTTGTTTATTTTTTTATTTTTTATTTATGTATTTTTTTTAGTAGAGATGGGGTTTCATCATGTTGGCCAGGCTGGTCTGGCACTCCTGACCTCATGTGATCCACCTGCCTTAGCCGCCCAAACTGCTGGGATTGCAGGCATGAGCTACCACACCTGGCCTCTGTTTATCATTTTTGAAGCTTGACTATTAACAGGTGAATTAATTTCATCTTAAACTATCACTACATCTGGTTTACTCTGATTTGAACAGGACAAACCCTGCCATTCATTGAATAAAGAGGTAGTCATTCCTTTCTGTGAGAATATATGCCCAGTTGACCACACTCTGCTTTTATCTTGAAAGCCATGGACTTTCATAGTCTGTGTTTCTGCCAAGGTCTCATTGGCAGAGCATTCTGCAGTCTTTACCTCGTGTCTCTTTTTGATCTTTGCAGGAGCTGCTGACGTGCTGTGAGGAAGGAAAGGGGGAGATTAAAGACGGCCTGGAGGTGATGCTCAGCGTGCCAAAGCGAGCCAACGACGCCATGCACCTCAGCATGCTGGAAGGTAATGGGACTTTCCACACCCCAGTATGCGTTTATGCAGTTTCCAATAACACTTTGTAGATGGATTTCCTGAACCCTAAAAATCCCAGCTTTGTGTCTCTATGTTAGCGGTTAAGAACTTAGGCATTCTTTTTTAAAGAATTGGTATTATTGCTTTTTTAAAGGACCACATAAAATGCTTCTACACTTGTTGAAAGCCTTTTCTTGTTCTTTCACTGGAAAAGAGCCTCTCCACAGTCTGGACGCCAACAGCATTTGTGCTGTTTGGACTCCTGTAGAGCTTGCCACAGGCCACCTGCTCTCCCTGTTAGATGGGTAGGTGGTTGGATGGATGGATCAAACCCCAAGACTCTAAATCCTTAAAAGAATGTGTTGCTTCCCCATCACTGTATCCATTACATCACTTGCTAGAGCCTAGGACATAGTAGGTATCAGATATTTCTTTGTGTAGTTGAATTTGGCATGTAACATGGTAAACAGAAAATTAGATAAATATGTTTCAAAATGATTATAGCAATTATAATTTCCATAAATGCCTCTGTTTAAGAAAGCTCTTCCTGTGGTGCAAAGCTTAGTTCTTGCCAGGCTACACAGAGTCAGTTATAATCCTGCTCCAAATGCTTTTGCTACCCTGTGTCTTTATGGGTAACACTGAACAGTGTATCAATTAGATCATAGGTGCTGCTGTGGGTCGTAAGACCCAAAACTCAGAGGCCAAGCAAAACAGACTGTTCTTTCTCTGATATAAAATGCTGATCTAGTATGGCACCCTTTCATGATGTCACAAGGACTCAGGCTGTGTTCCAGCTGATTTCTCTCCACTCTAGTTGTTTTTCTGGCTGGCTAGGTCAAGGGTGTTTCAAGACCTCACCAACATTCCATCTAGCAAGAAGTGGAGAAGAAGGTCAGGGAGGGAACTCCAGATGGGCAGCGCTAGCAGTGGTACCCGCTGCTTTGCTCACTTGTCCAGAGCGTAGGTACCCAGTTGCTTTTAACTGTGATTGGGGCTGGGTAGCGAAGTGCTTATTTTGAGCACTCCTAGTGGGAGCTCCTACTATGAGAGAAAAAGGAGAGAGTGGAAGTCAGGAGGTAACCGGCAGCTTCTGCCCCAGGGCTGGCTTTACTAAGCCCTAGCGGCTTCATATCCAGGTGATAAAGCAGGCCACTTCCATGAAGAGAGGAGCAGCGGTGAAGTCCAGAGCACAAATGATTCACATGCAGAATGTCACATTCAGAGGAGGAAGGGTGCACTAAGAATGGGCAGCAAGGGACTTCTCCAAGAAGCAGGATCACGGCAGGTCCTTGAAGAAAGGCTGGACCTAAGCATAATGCCTGGGAAGAGTGCTCTGGGTCAAGGAAGCAGGGAGAATCAGGACCCAGGCTGGAACATAGGTGGGGGCTTAGAGGAGAGTCGGAACTGTTCCAGAGGAGGTTTGTGTGGTGGGATGCTGCCGTGGAGGGCTGAAGAGAAGTAGAGGGTAGAACCAGATCTCAGCTGGTGTGAAGGCCACCAAAGGGATAGAACTCAAACAGTAAAGCCATGAGGAGTCGAGCAAAGGAAAATACATGCAAAGTGGTGTGTTAGGAAGAATTATCCTTTGTAGGATGGGTCAGTGTTGTGAAGACTCGAGTCAGAATTAGATGGAAAATTCTCATCTGGGGTTTAATTGACGGGCATTTTTTAAATGTTGAAAATAGTGATAATGCTTTCTTGTGCATCATTTTTTCTTTTTCTTTTAAATTGATTTGCCTCCTTTTTTTCATGTTGTAGGGTTTGATGAAAACATTGAGTCTCAGGGAGAACTCATCCTACAGGAATCCTTCCAAGTGTGGGACCCAAAAACCTTAATTCGAAAGGGTCGAGAACGGCATCTCTTCCTTTTTGAAATGTCCTTAGTATTTAGTAAAGAAGTGAAAGATTCCAGTGGGAGAAGCAAGTACCTTTACAAAAGCAAATTGTTTGTAAGTATAGGCTCCAGAATTGTAAGTCTAAAGGTAACATAGTTGCAGTCTTTTTGTAGGTAGAGAAGAATTGTTCATCATCTTCAGTTTAACCTCACAATCTGTCCTGAAATGTTCCAAGTCTGAATTGTGGTAGTGTTTTCATCAGTGAAATTCTTTGCCGCCCCCAAGTCCACTAGAGGGTGCCCCGGGGTTTATAGACTTAGGAAACTCGCTCTTCTTAAATCTCGTATCATATAAATGCAGGATAAGAAAACACTTCATAAGTGAAATAATTTATCTCCGGTGTGCTTAACTAGCTTTATAAATAAAATAATCATATATATGACTAAGTTCTCATATCATTATAATTAATTTTTCAATCATAAACGTCAGAGTATCTAGAAACAGCTTTACTGGGTGTCTCACTGTAGACTTATCATGCTAAGGTTTGATTTTTTTTTTCATTAAAAATAAATTTATGAAATAAAAATGCATAAGTAAATTTTTGGTAGTTTATAACAGTGAGATGCCACAATTAGAGAAAATACACATAAGCCAAAGCACAATTTGGAAGCTGCACTGCCCCAGTTGTGTGGGGACAGCTGCCCCTGAGTACTTGGCAGACCCAGTAATGGTGATACATTTCAGTTCGTACTTAACCTGTCATTGTACTTCTTGGCAAGAGAAGCATACCTGGTGCCATTTCATGACCACTAGCTAGTCTTACCAGCCTCTGTGAAAGTACATTTCTGCTCTCTGAAAAGCCCAAGGGCAGTGTGGTCTCTGGATCTCCTGTACTTCCATCTTCCGTAATGGGCTGTTTCTCAGAGGCTTATTCACACAGGGTCGCTGGGCAGGGCTGGGCAGAGGGGAGGATTGGGTGGCACTAAGGAAGAGCCATCATCCAGAAAAGAATAGAAAATGCCAAAGGGTGGATTTGTTTATGGCAGTTCTCTTACAAATATTGGTAGATGTTTGCAGTTTGAGGAACTTACACATCATACTTTTTATGATGTCCATATATAATGAAACTCCTCAAGTACTAAAATATCTCCAAGTATGGAAATCATCTTAATAATAATCTGGAATTCACAGGTTCCAACTAATGGTTTTCATACCATTTTGTTTGGCTTATATCCTGTTTGAGGCTGTCTTTTGGATCACATCTTGCCTGACATCATTTTAGGTCACATTCTGACTGGAAAGAAAAAATGCAGTGTTGCTGGCTAGTAATTTCATTAGCTGGCTTTAATCTGCCTTTAGAGACCACGCTCGTCTGTTTTAGCAGCCAGTACATCTTCACTTAATTTATCTTTTAGAAGTTAAGATTTCCTCAGAGGCCACCTCTGGAGCTGTGGATGATGAATCACTTCCTTTGCTGAGGTGGAGAATGCACCAGGGGGACCTTGACTGTGGGGGAGGGGCTGAAGCGCTTGGCCTTTCTCTGCATGCTCCCATGTTCTGCATACATTACAGAGGAAGTTTGCCTCTTCACCCTTGAAATTACTGACGAAATACTAAAAGCTAATGCTATCGATAAAGAAATTGGAAAATAACTAAGCTGTTAAAATGTCATTTGCCCTCTGGGAAGCTATGTCATTAATGCTAAAGAGAATATGGTGGCAGCCCTTTTGCAACCAAGAAAGACTCATTTTGCAGTTTGTTGCTTGTATGATTGCAAATAGTCAACTCTTGACTTTCAGGTAGTAGGGTTTTCAGATTTTGGTTTTCTTCCCCTGGAATTTTTGCTTGTTGACCTGTTTGGGGTCTCCAGTAGAGGCGCTCACAGGACGCGAAGGATGAAACCAGTCACCTGTAGCCTAAGAACACGGTGTCCCCATTATAACTCTCATGAGAGCTGAGATCACTATCGATGTTCTTATAACCTCGTGTGGCGCCAGTAACCAAAACTTGTTACCTTGGTCTCTGTTCTGCATCCTTCCAGAATTTTACTGTCACCTAACTATGTAATTGTCTTTTTATCCAGACCTCAGAGTTGGGTGTCACCGAACACGTTGAAGGAGACCCTTGCAAATTTGCACTGTGGGTGGGGAGAACACCAACTTCAGATAATAAAATCGTCCTTAAGGTATGTTCATCTGAAGCTAGGACTGTGCCGTGTGAAACGTTTATTGTGGCCATCCACGCTTGCTTTTCCGTTGTTGAAGTATACTGGTTTTCATATTATTTTATTTGTTATTGTTTGTGTGTGTGTGCATGCGCTCTATTCAGATTGGTGGCTACCATGCAAAGAATAGTGGAATAAATTCAGTTTGGTGTTTTAGTGATTAAACAATTTGAGCTAAACTTTGACTTGACTCCTAAAAGGGCAAATAAAGCAAGGTCTTTTTAAACTTCTTCCGTTCTTCCAGTCTTGGAATTCATTGACTCTGTAAGAAATGCAGGAAGTCAGGGTAGAGGAGGAGTGAGATACTGACTAACAACTCTCATTGCTCGTTTGTCCTGTTTCCAAAGGAAAAAGTCACCTGGTGCATTTGTGAGGACCTGTGATAGGAAGTTGAGGCCAACCGTACCCACAGTCCTTACAGGGTCCTCAGCTGTAAGGGGACAGAGGAAAAGGGGAATGATGATTAATGACAGGGTTTGATACGGTTATAATTTAAAATTCTAAACGACTCAGGATGCTTTAGGGTATATAGTCTTTAGGGAAGGAAAATCTCTTGGAATATTCGATGTGAGCTCTGTTTTGATTATACTAACCTCTCCTGGGAATGGTTGAGAGCTCCAAGGTTGTCTTATGTACTTCCCTCCTCTGTGTTTGAGAAAATACAGATGGAACTTTTGGAGCCATCTGGAAATGCCATCAGCAGCTTTGGCATGTTTGGGGGACAGTGGAGCTAAGGTTTGTAGAATACTGGGAGAAGAGCCAGAGTGTAATGGGACTCTGGTGTATGAACCTGCATGTCGCCCCTTGTGTCTCTTGCATGCCTTTTTGTCTCTTTGGTATTTTCAGTGACTGTGAATTACTCCCCTGTACCTCAGTCTTCTAGAGCGTGTTCTTCAGTGGAAGCCATTGTCTTCGTAAGATCTTTGTTCATATGTAACAGTGGGTTGTTTTGTAGTGAATATGTGATTACCAGCCCAGTATGTTCTGACTAATACTGGCCTAAAGCCCTGGATGTAAATTGCACTGATAGTTATTTAAACCAAATTTAAATAACTGTATTTTCTTCCTAAGGTGTAACATTTTAAAGTATACTCAAAACCTAAAACTTGCAACTTACATTAACCACTCATCCAGACTAGCTACAGTAGCAGATGCCAAAAGGTGCTAGCAAAAGATAGTGACAGATATTTTAGCTAGATCTGGACTTTCATTTAGGATATCATAAAATGCTTATGGTATGATTGAAAAATAAGACTTTTCTCAGGCTTCACCAGATAGAAGTTTTCTAGGGAATTTTGGATACTGTCTTTCTGCCTGCCAAGGAGAAAGTAAAGGAAATGATGTTCTCATTGATTTCAGGGGTTGCCATGTGGTGTTGGTGTGGAAGGGCAGGCGATGGTGGTGGTGGGGATGGTAACATCATGATGATACATGTAGAGGTGTGGAGATGGCGTGATGGTGGTGGTGGTGAAAGTTTAGATGGCAGTGAGGGTGGAGGTGGTGGTGGTATGGATTTTGAGGGTCACGGTGGTATAGATGGTACTGAAAGTGTAGAGGGTAAGGGTGTAGATGAAGGTAGTGGTATAGATTTGTGATGGGGCATTGGTACAAATGGTGGCAGTGATGTAGATGGTGGTGATGAGGGTATAGATGGTGATGGCGTAGGCTTTGGTGGTAGTGATGATGGTGGTGAGGTTGTAGATGGAGGTAATGGTGTAGATTTGGTGGTGGTGGTGGTGGTGGAGTGGTAGTGGAGATGGTGGTGAGGGTTTAGGTGGTGGTGAGGGCATAGATGGTGGTGGTACAGATTTTGTTGGTCTAGATGGTGTGGTGAGAGTGTAGATGGAGTTAATTTAGATTTTGGTGTAGAGAGATTGGAGATGGTGGTGAGGGTTAGGCAGTGGTGGAAGTAGAGGTATCGTGCTGCTGGAGGTGCAGATGTTGGTGGAGAACATGGTGGGAGTGGCAATGATGATATCCTAGTAGTCGTAAAACAAAGTTTTGATTATTTTCACTTCTCTAGTCTGGAAAGGAGAATTGTATTTCTAAGTCTTAAACAGATTGTGGCTACCCAGAGTATGAAATGAACTATCCCCTCTCTTAGCGAGGTAGGACTTGTTTATTTAGTACTTTACCTCAATTACCTTTCTCTTACTATTTCTGAAAAATTGACATCTTTTTTCCTTGTTTAGTTTCTTTAAGGTTAAGATAATTACTCTCCATAAGTGTAATGATCAGTTCATATAAGAATTGTCTTTATTTCTGAACCATATTAACAGTTTTCCTCAGTTGTTTCCAAACTCTGCCACATGTTCTGTTGCAGGTACTTCTCTTTAGTTAACCTTCCAAATACATTTATTGGGCATTTAAATTCCAGCTGATTTGTAGTTTTTAAAAAGGTTTCTTCTCCTGAGTCATTTACTTCGCACACCCATTCGCTGGTTACTTCCTGCCGTCTCCCAGAAGACTTTGGTTTTCCTGCTGTCCTGTCACACTGGGGAAGAGGGAGCAAGAGGCTGCCTTTACCCATCATTTCTTTCCCTGTCACTACCTGTTAGTAATTTTAAGGACGTGTCCTCTGGTTAAAACAGTTTCTATAGAAAGAGGGTGATCAACTTTAATTCCTTTCCCAACATGGGGTTTGATTTTCTGTTTTTGGAAACAGGATACACAGTGAGAAATGCTGGGTGCTCCTCCCTTTGTGATCTCATCTATGATGAGTTATGATAATTTAATCATAACTGCAGGGAATTATGTTTATATCATAGGAGGTTGATATTTTCTGTAAGGAAATTAGAAAGCTGTTAGTAAGGCCCAGAATATGTAGAAAGAAAGAAAAAACCTCCTTTGAGGCAGAGTTAAAAAAAAAAAAATCTGGATCAGATGATGCCACACGTGCTGAGTCCGCAGGTGCTTGCTGAGAATCTGGTCTGTGTTCTCAGAGAACGTTTCTGCAGAATTGTAATGGAGTTGAGGTGAATCTGCCATCGGCGACTGGCAGTTGGTGACCTGGTGACGTTGGGCACATTTCTTGTGTCTACACCTCAGTTCCTCATTTATGAGACAAGGCTGAGAAAGTCTCCCACCTGCAGAGTCCTGATGGGCGTGGATGACAGCACGCTAGGGAAGCCCTCGGCCAGGCACAGGGCGCTGGAGGTGGCGGCAGCTGTGCAACCTTCCTGAATTCAGCAGACGAGGCAGCAAGGATTTGTTCTGTTTCCTGCTGGCGGTTTGCCCGCTGCTGACCAGTGCACATTGTTTGCCTAAATAGCCTCAGAGGCATTTTGGTGGTGATGAGGGTGGCCGTGTTGGTTTTTTTGCCCAGGGCTGCTTAAAAGGTCTTGGGGCTGGAGAATGATGGATTATTTCAATAGACAGAGATCTGGAGTATTATACATGCTATAAAACAAAAATGGTTTTGATGAAAAAAACATTTTTAAATAGTCATTTATTTGGTAGCAGATTAAACATAGAATGTGGTTGCTTTTTTGCTGGAAAGTCATTTTGAAAATAGAAACTCAAGGAGTACAGGAGACCTGGGTATAGTTAGTGCAGGGTCTGGAAAGAGCCCTTCCGTATCCTAAGCAACACTAACACCTTGTTAAGGCTTCCAGTATAGAGAACAAACAGGACTGGATAAAGCACATCCGTGAAGTCATCCAGGAGCGGACGATCCACCTGAAGGGAGCCCTGAAGGAGCCCATCCACATCCCCAAAACTGCCCCCGCCACAAGGCAGAAGGGAAGGAGGTGCGTGCATGGCGCCGCTGGAGGTCTGTGTGTCTGGGAGGGAGGGACGAGGCGGTGTTAGCTCACTCTACTTCAAAAATCATTTCTCGAACATTTTGAGGAATATGTTTTTAAAACTGCCATTTGTGGTAACATCTTACTTAGTAATGAAACTGCTTTGTCAAGATATGAGCCTCTATTGGCTTAAAGGAAATGAGGGCTGTGTGCAAACCCCCCATTGTTTTGCCTTTCTCACCCGAGCACATACAGGGCACATGTCTAAATCACACACGTGACCTTGCATAAATTAGAAAGCATGGAGCCATTGTTGCTTTCTCATTTTTAAAATGGAAACTATCATATCAACTCTATTTTATGATGATGGGAATCCAACGGGATGATATATTTTAAACACTCAGCACAGTGGCTAGCAGAACGCCTGTGCTCAGTGAAAGATGCTGTAACCACTGGCCGCATCCTGGTAGCAGCAGGCACTGGCGAAGGCTGATAGTCAGTTCATTAAACAAATCAGTTGCTTCTCCAGTGACTGCCAGATCAGCAGCGTCAGGAACTAAAAGTTTCTTTGCACTTCCAGGGATGGAGAAGATCTGGACAGCCAAGGAGATGGCAGCAGCCAGCCTGATACGATATCCATCGCCTCGCGGACGTCTCAGAACACGCTGGACAGCGATAAGGTGAGCCATTCCGGCATTTTGTGTGTGGAGAGAATGTGCTAGTCTCTGATGAGAGCAGCCTCCTCCTTGCTGTTATTCGCAGTTTGTCATCATCATTTTCAAGCAGTTGAGATGTGCCAGGGGTGGTGCCAGGATCCTGTGGTGGTACAGAGAGTTGGGAGATCGGGGTGAGAAAACTTGAACCCTGAGGATTCAGGAGCACTCATTCAACTCTTTCCATCCCGCCCTTTGCAGTGCCAAGGGTGTTACAGGACATTCAAGGGCACATGCTTAGGCTTTTTAATCTTATTCCTAAGCAGAAGACACTATCATTTAAAATAAAACCCTACACAGAACACCAGCATGTGTTTTAATTTAGGATCTTTAAGATGGACAGCATCCCTCCAGCGACTAGGAGAGACAAAAGATGGAAATAAAGAGTATGGCTTACAGGGTCTGGGGATCACATGGCACCCCTGGAAGACAGGGAGTGGGTGGGGAGAGAGGTGTCCTTGGGCCAGGGCCATTATTGGGTCCAGGACATTATCCAAACAGGTTTGGCACAGGGTGTGTCACTCAGGGGACTTAGAGCAAGCAGGCATGAGTTTCAGGAGGTCATGCTATGACTAAGAAGTTGTCACTCTGGCGTGTCTGCACAGTTCACATGAGGTACAAACGTCAGCAAGACCAATTAGGCAGGCTTTATGTGGCTGTCCCTTAGAGGAGTGGTCACCAGAAGGCAGTTTTGTGAGGCGGAGATCGGGACCGACCACGTTGCGGGCCTGGAGGAGGTGCTCCTGGTATGAGAAAGTCCAGCTTCTGTGGGTTCAGAGTGATGCCAAGGCGACATAACATAGTGAGAACTCACAGCAGTGTAGGAGCTGCTCCCATGGAAGGGAAGAGGGGGTGTGGCCCTGTGATGCCCACTCAGAACCATAGGGTGCAGCAGAACATAAAAAACATGCCCTGGAATTGGCAACAGTGATGACTAGTGACACAGTGTGAGCTAGATCTGATTTTTGTCAAAAAAGTTTGTATAGGTATATATTCCTCAAAAGCAGCCTGGAGTTTCTCATGATTTAGTTTTGATAGAATCCAAAAAACCTGCAAGGTAAATTGCTAATAGAATTTTGAATCCTGGGTTTACATGATGGACAGAAGGCAAAAAGTTCTCTGTCGTAGCCAATGGAGAACATTGATCTTAACGGAGTCTTCTGTACCTGCCAAGATGAGTGTGTTCTGTTATATTCCTGGAATGCCAGACTGAATTTTTTTTTTAGAAGTTGACAGTAAATAGGGGATTTATTTATCAGCCCAGAATTGCTGAGTTTCTCCTTCTCCAATGCAAGTCGGCCCTCGTTTCATGAGACCTTTGTCCCCGTCAGGAGACACAGGAGTCTGTTATCTACACATCATTTCCACAGTCCACTCATTTGTAGGAGGGAAAGACACCCTGATCTCGCCATCCTTGGGAACTGATTGCAGACAGAGGATGGAGTCCAGTATTTGGAGGGTCATTTCCACGGTACATCTTTTAGTCCCAGACTATGGTCTTTTCTCACTTGGTTTTGCAGAAGGATTCGTGATACTTAATGTTTTAGTTTCTAAGACAGGAGCGAGTAGATTTAAAATATTGCTCTACTGCAGTGATTTTATTTTCAATATCCTAGTTTGAGTGATTAGTTTTTTTCTCATTATACTTTTTGGGTTCACTAAATAAATCCTAGGACTTAGAGTGGTTAGAATGACAAGACCAGAGAATAAAAAGAATGTCTCATTTTGTTTTGTTCAAGGCTCTGTGTATTGGCATTCAGCAAATATTTCTTGGTGTATAGTGAAAAGAAATACGATAAATGACATGTTCAGGCATCTGGAGCCTAATAGCATTGCTCCCTGAGACCCCACCCATGGCCATTGGCAAGGTTAAAGAAATAAAGTTTGAGCTTGGAAACATTGTGTTAGAGTAATATTCATAATTTATTTTTTTATTTTATTTTACTTTTTAATAAAGTAATCAAGGGGATTATCTGTTGAGTTTACATGAGGCTGCCACCTGAAAGAAAAGTCAAATCATAGCTGCTCCAGTTCGTGGGAAAGTAGCCTTCATTCAGGGCATTTCACAGACTCTGAGATCACCGTCAAGCCCCAAATTCCCATTCTTATAAACTCCTAGTGGTCTGCTCTGGATTTACCCTGGAGTTCAAAAGTTTAGGTTTTTTTTGTTGTTTTTTTTTTTTTTTGAGGTAAATTCTTTAAATGAGATCGCTAAAAAACTAAATGGAAAAGTTAGCTTCGGAAGGTTCCTTTTTTGGAAGTGTCTAAGAAGCAAGGGCAACTTGTTTCCTCAGGTAGTTTATGGATAAATGGGTGGCCTGGGAGTGTGGAAATGACCCCTGTATTCAGGAAGAGGCTCTGGAGTCTCCAGCTCGTCATTCCCGACAGAGTTGCTGGTGCCAAGAGTCATCTCCTTCATGTAGAGAATTCCTTGGCTGGTACCCACCTCTTCTCAGTCCCACGATAGCCCTGACCCCTAAGGCACATGGCTGGTTGGGATTCCCCAGCAGCTTGAACAGAAATAGGTCTCTCTATCCCGGAGTTTAGGAGCAAAGAAATTAGCATGACTTCACATCTGTTATAGCAGAATAGGGAAGGCTTATGTGGGGAATACAGCAAATTATATTTGTATCCAACAAGAGAGGAAGAATAAATCACTATCAGAAAAGTATAGATTTGCCAGACACACACACACACACACACACACACACACACACACACACACATGCATAATTTTATCCTAGCAGTTCCCTGGGTTATGGAAATGTTAAGAAAGCTCTCTATTAGATATTCTGTCTGTGAAGATAATTCACCAATTTCTCTTTACCTCACCTTATGTGTTGTCCCTAAACTTTATTCCTGAGCTCAGAAATTCCTGAAGGGTCTCTCCTGCCAGTTCAGCCATTGCCTCCCCTACCCAGCTGCTGGGAGGTTCTTTCTTACTGAGGACCACAGCCTGCCATGCAGCGACACTCACCCTGGTATTCTCATGGTTGTTAATGACGCTCCAGACTCAGTTTCTTAAACGGACCTGGCAAATTTTCTTAATGCCACTTGATGAAAGCATCGTCCTTAGGAGACTCTAAAGCACAGAAAGGATGAAATGTTGCCTTGCGAGAACAGAACTGCAGTGAGTGTCTTCTTCCATTCTGGAGACCTGCATTTGGGATTAAACAGCTTATGAGACTTGCCCATAAGTCAGAATTTGGAGTTTGGAGAGGACATACCCATGTGGCCTTACAAAAAAGAGGGTGCATGTTTGCTCCCCACGCATGTCTGTGTTGTCCTTAGCTTTTGTGAGGTTTTCTCTTAGCCATCTCCCGCCATATGCCTCTTCAGCAGAACAACTGAGGGTCAATAGATGACTCAAGAATTCATTTTGAAAATCAAGTACTACATCTTTTCCCTAGTCAGTTTCCAGAATGCGCTGTCCCTCTGAACCAGGCTTAACCAGCAACCCCACCTCCAGTGACAGTAACTTTCCTAAGCCTCGAAATTCTTTCTGCCCTATGTAGTTTAAGTTTAAGCAGACTCCGATAACCCGAGGGAGGCCACTTAAAGACATTCTGCCTGTTTCACTTAATTTATGATGTCTGTTATTAGTTAGTTGTTATCATGGAATTTGGTTCCATTTGAGAAACTAGGTGGGGGAATGTTTTTGACTCGGCCTCTTGGAGGATTCTGAAGACAAAAGTTATCTGCCAGGTCTGTTCATAATTCTCAAAAGAGGCACACAGGGTTTAGGGAGAGTTTGAAGGAGGGGCCCTGGAGACACCTTCTTTCCAGGGAGCACTGTCAGCAGAGTGGGGTTAGCCATGAGCCACAGGCCCCAGCAGCACGTTTCCTACTTGGAAAACATCAGTTTTAAAATATGCCTTCTCTTTGTTCCAGAAGTGAGTTTAGTACTGATGCTTGCTGATCTCCACGGTGCTTAGCCTGATACAATGATCTTATGAAAATACAATTTGGATTCCAAGGAAATCAAGTGCTTTCCAGATTCTTATCTCATCTGTCCTGAGCGAATCTCCCTGTGGTAGGGAGGGGAGTGCCGAGCCAGGCCTAGGGCACTGCAGAGATCCAGGCCCTCTGCAAGGCCACCCCGCAGCAGAGGGCCACAGCCAGACACGGAACATGCATTGAATCATCTGTCATTTTCCAGACCTTGTTGTTTGATGTAAGAGCCGAATCTGGAGCTAAGTATTTTTACTATACTAAAGAAGCATCTTTAAGAAGTTTTTTTTCCCAGTCTCTCCCTTATTAGTCTGTGGTTTATATCATTTAACTAAAATTCATATTACAAGGAAAATAGAAATCATGGGACTCAAACTGCCATGTATCGTAGAGCAAAGCATCTTGTGGCTGACTTGGAGAAATGGCCGAGATGAGATGAGGAATCCTGTGGAAAAGCTGGCCGGAGCCAGCAGGGCCCAGGTGTGAGCTGTCTTTCGAATCTCAGGCCATGTGGTTCTTATTTCTAGTGAGTGAGAAATTCCACTGAGACTGATACTTGATGTGGACCCCCCTCCCCAAGCTTATAACATGAATATATGGATTCACGTATTTAAAAAACATAACTGGTTTCAGTTACTTTTTTTGTTGTTATTTAAATTCCTGAGACAGGATCTCACTGTGTCACCCAGGCTGGAGTGCAGTGATGTGATCGGAGCTCACTGTAGTTTTGAACTCCTGAGCTCAAGTGATCCTTGCCAGGCCCCCCAAGTAGCTGGGACTATAAGTATACACTATTGTGCCTGACTAGTTGGAGTTTTTTAAATTTTGTTTTGTTTTGTTTTGTTTTGTTTTGTTTTGGTAGAGAGAGAGTTGCACTATGTTTCCCAGGCTGGTCTCAAACTCCTGGCCTCAAGCCGTCCTCTCACCTCAGCCTCATGAAATGCTGGGATTATAGGTATGAGCCACCACATCCAGCCAGTTTCAGTTATTCTTAATGAAGCCTTAGCACTGTTGGAAACATGAGGTTCTGTGTTTTTTGTTTTGTTTTGTTTTGTTTTGAAATGGAATCTAGCTCTATCTTCCAGGCTGGTGTGCAGTGGGACAATCTTGGCTCACTGCAACCTCCTCCGCTCCCTGGGTTCAAGTAGTTGTCCTGCCCCAGCCTCCCGAGTGGATGAGATTGTAGGCACGCATCACCACCCACAGCTAATTTTTATATTTTTAGTAGAGATGAGGTTTTGCCATGTTGGCCAGGCTGATCTTAAACTCCTGATCTCAGGTGATCTGCCCACCTTGGCCTCCCAGAGTCCTGGGATTACAGACGGGAACCACCGCACCTGGCCGAGGTTCCCTGTATTTTAAAATACAGAAAAGCAGTCAGCTCTTTCTGTCAAGTGACGTTCTACACTGCAAGAACTTGGTTGGTCCTCCATAAATGCAGCGTTGAGGTAGTATTTAAAGTAGTTAATGCCAATACATTTTGAACTATGGCCTAATTCACGGTCTTGAGTAAGGGTGTATGTCAATCTAATGATGCTTGCATTCAGCCTTCCGAGTCGTCCTGCAAGCCCACTTTCTGCCTCTGTTAACTGCATGGAAGGTGTAGGGTGGCCCCACCAGGCACATAGGTGCCCCACACCCTCCCCTCCGGCTGCAACTGCTCAGAGAGGAGGCTTCTCTGCCTCCTGGCCAGCTTAGTGCTCCTAGTTTCTCAGGACCTCAGTAGGTTTGCCCCTTGTAATCATGAAATTGAGTCATTAAATTCAGTGATCCTTTTCCACAGGAGGGTCCTGGTTTTAACATCCTTTAGAAAGAGCACTTGCAACCGCAGTTGACCTTTCTCTACTCAGAGTGTACATGGCAGTGGCATAGCGTGGACAGCACACCTATGAGCAGGCAGTCAAGAGCAAGGATGTGCCCACTAGCAAACCTCTGGCCTCTGCCTCAGCAGCTGGTGGTCTTGAGCAACTCACCTTACCTCTCTGAGCCTCAGTTTCCTCATCTTTAAATGGGGATGATAGTACTACTCGTGTATAATGTATTTAGATCAGTGCCTAGCGTCTTCTAAGTGCTGCATACTCAGTTTCTGTGTCTCCATTATACACATGGCTTCCTTCTGCCTCACTCGACTGTTGGCCTGCATTGCTACTGTTGCAGGTTCCTGTCAATTTCAGCCTCCCTTTCCTGATCTGCACACTCGTGGCTGCAGTGGGTTTAGCTGTTGATTGTATTATACTTGTTAGGAGCTGAAGCTGTCCTATGACATGCTCTACTTCAGTGCCTGGCCTGATGAACTGTGATGGCTCAACTGCAAAGTTTTGTGTGTGGAATGGGCACAGTGACTGCAGAAGTGGGAGAGTCTTGCATAAAGCGTCTTTCCAGCCATTCATCTTTCATCCTAGCTACATGCATATACAATGACCTAATGTTCACAAGGTGGGTTCATTTATTCCCAGCTATTTATTGACCACCCACTGTGTACCATCCCCCACAGTAGGTGTTCAGTGCTCAAGAATGAAGAAGGAGGCAGAGACCCGCTCTCCTGGCATGCTCTGAGCGGTGGGTTCCATGTAACATTTGCTTCCTTCTTTTACTCATGTTTGTTTTCTATTTTTCTAACTGATGTGGCTTTCTGTAGTATTTTTTTAGATGAGTTTTTAAGTACTCTCATAAAACCACAAAATGAATGTCGTCTTTGATCATTTCAGTTACCCAATCAGAAAAACAAAAACCCTCAGGCAGACGTAGAAAGCCTCGGTTCTAAGAAAAGACAGATTTTTTTTTTTTAAGTTTGGTTAGAAATGTAACAAATTAAGTGTTTATATATAGTAGAACACTGAAAAGTGCTTTTTAATGTAAATTTTAACACAACATGATCAAAATCACAGTTGGAGACAGTGATAAAGTTTCGATTCATACCCGAAGCAGGTATTGATTCTGGTTGCGCTTCCTGGTGAAGGCCAGGTCAGCTGGTTAACATTAGCTGGCTGAGGTCTACTAATTAACGTTAGATCTCAGATCGGTGTCCCTCCACTAAAGACAAAAAGAGGTATTTTGATTAAGTTTCCTGAATAAAAGATTGCTTTGATCACTCAGGAAATACAGCAAACAGGTTGCTTTGGGTTAAATTGTCCTAAGAAGTTTCTTGCTTTCCGGAGCCTCGGGCAGTGCACTAAGTGAGGCAGGTATTTTTCAACTGCTTGCTTCTTTCCTGCACGCATTGCCTTTTCCACTTCGTAGCCAAAAAGCGTTTACCTGGCATGCGGCAGTGCCTCCAGCAGGGCCTGCACAGCGCCTCTGGCATTTCTCGTTCAGATACACGAGAAGCAAGAGGACAGCGTTGCTCCAGGTGAGCTTCTGTGAACTCTTGAAGCCGAGTAATACATAGATGCTGTCCTCTCTCTGATTTGCCTCACCTTTTTAGTTGTATCTTTTAAATGCAGCCTTTTTTCATCTAATATTTCATTCCAATTCATGTATATAACACACTCAAAGAAGTCTCCCACGATCAGTTTTCACATCAGAAAAGCAGTGTGTGGCCATGTGAGTAGACAGGAGAGGGACTGGCACCCTCAAACGCTGTCCTCACTCTTTCTTTCCTGGGTACACTGTTGAGTGTGGTAACATACTGTGGTTTTGAAAATGTTTTCTCACAGATTTTTTTTTCTTTATTTTAATTATAGTTAAAAAAAAAAAAACAAAACCAAAGTTTACCATTTAACCATTTTTAGGTTCTCATAGGTTTCTTTTTGTACCCCTAGTGTATCAGAGCCTATCACAGTAATCTTCCTCTTAAACTCGAAGTGGCAGATTTTAGTGAACGCTTCTTGGAATCTGGCCTGATGTAACGCAGCTTCGGCGTCGGCGTGAGCATGGAGGGCCTGTTGTTCCTGTTAGAACTCCTGCTGATCAGCCCGTCTCCGTGAAGTTGCCCTGTGGAGAAGCTTGGGTTGTGGGAGCCTGGGCATAATAGCATTTATTTGGGAAATTGTTCTAGCTGCCTGTAGTTGCCTTTTTTGGTAACCATTGCTAGTAATAGAGCTGTACCCTCTAATTCCCTTTAACCAACTAATCATTTTTTGGCCTACTCTGTGTGAAACCTTCACGGAACCGCAAGACCCTTTTGTCAGGTTTCTGAATGACTGAACCATAGTAGGCTGTAGGATGTGACGGTTCACAGGAGTTCATACCCTTTGTTCTTTAGGGGAAAATGGCTTTTATTGGGCCACATTCCCCTTTTGCTTTTGAATTACTCTCAGAAAATTGGCCAGAACCCACCTGCAGTTGATCTTTACCGCATTAGACTCTTGTTCTTGAAGTAGAATTGTTTGCAGCAAAGACTGCATCACCCACCCTGCAGTCCTAGAGAGCCTGTCAGTCAGAGCCTGCCCGGAACTCATCGAGAGCCTGGTAACTCAAACCAGGTGTTGCTGTTGTCTGTCGAGAGCCATACATGCCTCATTGTAGTGCCCAGGGTGGGGGTGTTCTGAGGAGCAAAGGGAGGCGTGACAGCCGCAGTACGAGAAGTCCCCAGCCACGGCTCTTGTTAGTCACCACCATTAACTGCATTCGGGCAAGACGATGATGTGACATGGTTTCTTTGGAAAACATGAAAAGTAGAATTCTGTTCTGTGTGGCAACTGTTGAAGGTTCACAGGCTTGCAACCGGAGATGAGTGTTTCATTCTCATGGGTGAAACACAGTAAGTGTTTATTTTCAGTCATTCTGGAAAGAATTCAGGAAAGGAACCCTGATTTGATTTTGCTAACTGTCCATATGTCTGGGCCTAAAGAGGGACATGGTGTAGTCTTTGGAAGAGGCACATCAGTGCTGGGTCCCAGGCCCCTGGTCCAATTAAGGCTGTTTTGTTGTCATGCAAATCATTGTCAAACCACTCCATGAGTGTGGTTCTACGATGTTACTAGTTGCCACATTCATTTTTTCAATTGTGAAAAGTTGAAAGGTTTTTAAAAAATCCGTCTTCTGATAGCAGTCTCGCAAGTGTTAATGTGAGTCGTGGAAAGTGCGATTTTTCACAAATTGCAATCCTAAATTAAATGCATGTGGTGGGAGCCCATGACAGAAACCCGTTAAATATATAGAAGCAACAAAGATATTGTGAGAACTCCTACAAAATATGGTTAGAAAGAAAAGTGAATTTTTAAACTAGATAAATAAAATGGTAACTCTTTCAACTGGGGATAGAAACTATCTGAAAGCCAAGACCTCCGTTAGGCATAACATACAAGATAGTGGCTGAATGTTTTCTAGTTCGGAGTTTAATTTTTCTTAAAAAGCAGTAATGATTCACATTGCTTCCTCAATACAATATACACAAAAAAGTTTTGTTGTTGTTGTTGTTTTTTTAATTAGCAAACCTGGTTTCCAAGAGGTGTTTTGTAGCAAGAACTATCAGATGTGAGCACTGAGACGCCTCCACAGGACAGCTTTTCTCTGGGCTAGAAACCATCCATTTACTCCCCCTCTTAGGGGTATGAGTCCTCTCTCTCTCTGGGTACAGGCAGTTGATTTACTGGCAGATATGAAGATTTTTTAAATGATCATTGTAGTGCCGTTTGAAATATTATTCTGGTGTTGGATTTTCTTAACAAGTTCTCAAAAGCCTTTAAAAAGGAATTTTAACTTAGTATATGATTCTTTGGCAGAACATGCTTGATTTTATTTCTTCTGTCAAGTACACAGATGTTTCCAATAGTTTTGATTACTCTGTAAGGGCCTAAAAAATCAGTGCCAGAAATAAAGTCTAGCTTAATCCTCCTTCCTGGGCAGCCCCCTCTCTTCCCTTCCCACCCTTCCCCCACCCGCAGCCCATGGCTTTGAGCCGTCTGGAAAATTAATAAGACTCTGGAGAATGAGGCAGCCAGAGGGCAGGTGATGAGACAGTGCACTTCCCAGAGTCCGGGAGTGGGGGCTGCTGGAAGAATGTCAGGGAAGTCCAGTGGGTTTCTGCTGGGAACTTCTCACATACACTCAGCAAAGCAGCAGGTGCCATCATTGGGGAGCTCCAGCCTTACCGAGAGGCCTGGGAAGGGCAGGTCCAGAGGGCCATGGCAAGCTGGACCCTCCTTCGGGGCCTGCAGACTGGTCCTGTGTTCCAGGAGCAGAAAGTGCCCCAGCTCGAAGCCACAGGACTAACCGCTCCCTGAGTGTGGTTCTACAAGGAAAGTTCTTTTCCAGGCTGGGCCTCTACCTTTTAACTTTTAACATCAGCATCTTTGATTGTTCAGAGACCTATAAAATTTAGTATGGGTTTTCCACAGAGAAGTTTGTAAGATTGAGAAGGGGATTGATGAAAATTTTCCTTGTGGCCTAGCAAAGCTGATTCACTTGGTCGATACTGTGCTTCATGGTGGAAGGGTTTGGTTTTGTTTGGATCTTTGTGGTTATCTAGTGGACATGTGTTTCTTATTCTGACTATCTGAACTTTCTCTTAAAAGATAGGCTTTTAGAACAATAGGGTAATCAATAGCACAGAGCATGATAGAGGCTCCCAGAGGTCCTCAGCACAAGGGGGTGGCCCCAGAACTCTGCTTGGGAATGTGAGCCATCGGAGGACGTATGGACTCCCGGGTCTCTGGGTGTAGGCTTGTGCCCGGTGGCCTCCCAACAGGGATGTTTCCCAGCAGGAGGCTGGGCCACTCCCTGCTCGCCTCCTCCCACTCTCACAGCAGCCCGTAGCCCTCAGCACACTCTTGCGTCCCTGTGGTTTGTCTGGGCTGTTGCCCTTTAGCAGGAGGTGACAGGAGAGAGGTGAGCGGCTGCAGGATAAGCACAGCAGAGTGAGCTCCTGAAGCCAGTGACAAAAATCCACGCTTTGTTTCAGGTTTTCAAATGCAGTGCCTTCAGTTTTAGAGCATACGTATCTTGTCTTTTTCATTTCACAAATACTTGAATGCTAGCTGGATACAGAGCACTATGAGGCAGGCTGAGGAGGAGCCCCGCTACTAACAGCGTCTCTAAGCCACATGCCTGCCACCGTTGGCCCCAGGGGACTCAGGGTGACAGTGCCCGGCCCTGTCTCCACCCTCCCAGTCCAGGCATGGAAAGTTGGCAGAAGACTGGGGTGAACCTGCTTCCCTGTGATGAGGGCAGACACACACCTGTATAACTCCAGCCATGGCTCATTTCAGAATTGAAGTGCCACAGAGGGCAGACATGGGAGGGGAGGGCCTTCTCAGAGGGAGCCGATGGGGAGCTTAGAATAGAAGTGAGCTGGGGGCTTTCAGCAAGGGGGATGGTATGGTCTAGTTACAGGCAGTACCCCTCAGGAGGAGGAGGGAGGTGCTTCTGGCCGCTGTTGGGGGAGGCGGGTGGTTCTTTGCATCCTGGGCTAAGGCCTTTATGTGTAAGGGTTTTGCATAGGAGGATGACATGTTTTTAGAAGGCCTCCTACCAGCAGTGTTTAGATGGCTTGGAAGGAGAACCTGGAGTCTGTCAGGGAGGCCACTCAGGAGACCCTGTGGGACCCAGTGAAGAGATTGGTGTGGGAGTGCAGAGAAAGGAAGTGATCAGAGAGCCACCCTAGTATCTACTCAACAACATTTGGAGGAGAAAAGAGTGAGGTTTTTTTTTTTTTTAGCTTTAGTGAGTTAATGGTGATACTGTTACTCAAAAAGCAGCACCAGAAGAGAAACAGATTTAGGGGATGGGAGGGCATCGTGAGTCATGTCCTAGTCTCTGCAGATCAGAAGCAGTCTGCCACTGGGACACGTGCTTGGGAGGAATCAGCTTGAAGGTGTTGTTGACAAGCCCATGCATGGGGACATGGAGAAACAGCAGAGACGGAACCTGGGACAGTCCAGAGACTGGTCTCAAGATTCTTATATAGAAAAAACAAAAGATTCTTATGTAGGAGGGATGTTAATGAGCACACGAGCCCTGTCCTCACAGAGCTTACAGTCTAAGGGAACACACACCAGGGTTCAGGCCATCTGAAGCGGATAGTAATAAGACCCTGCCCTTGTTTTACTGGCAGAAGCCATGGGGTGTGTGTCATCAGAGTTTATGGATGGGCTTCTGAGGACCGGAAGAGTTTGAATACATGTATGTGGGAGTGAGCATGGTAAGAGAGAAGGAGGGAAAGGAACGTGAGGCGCGAGGAACAGAAGGCCAGAAAATGCATGGCCTCTGGGAAACAAGCCGATATCTGCAGAGCCCGTGGTGCCACGTGTTGAAACCTGGAGCACGGGGAGCCTGGAAGGAATCTGAGGGCAGAGGGCCTGGGGGGCAAAGGGGAGCCTTGGATGAGCAGGAGGGGGTGCTTGAAGGATTCTGAAGAGAGGCAGGTGTGCTTTGCTTCACTTTCAGGGTCGTGGCCCATTGCCTGTTCAGTCCCTTTCTTGGGGCTGCCTCTTTCCTGACCCAAGTGATGCTTAAAGAGCCCTCATACTCCAAAGCATGGAACGCCCAACACTGGGTCAGAACAGAAATTTGGAACAGAACTTTATCTCATTTTATTACTGTATTTCTTGATAATCCCCCAGATAGCCTTCAAGTAGAGTTTAGTTTTGGTTTGCTATAAGTTAAAAAATGATTACATATAATACCACTTTGTGAGGAAGGAAATAGGACATCTCAGGTTCAAGGAATTTGGAAGCTCATATGAAAAATCATATTTTCACATGGGGAGTGTAGTGATTACATAGCATCAGGGCAGGGGAGGTGCTCGACCCACCTGGCTAAGTTCCCAGCTCCACCTGAAGGCGCCATGGCTCACGCTGGCTGACCTGTCCTGTCTTCTTCTGTTCCCCCCAGCTTTCTGGTGGCTGTGAGCTGACAGTGGTGATCCACGACTTCACCGCTTGCAACAGCAACGAGCTGACCATCCGTCGCGGCCAGACCGTGGAAGTTCTGGAGCGGCCGCATGACAAGCCTGACTGGTGTCTGGTGCGGACCACGGACCGCTCCCCAGCGGCAGAAGGCCTGGTCCCCTGCGGCTCACTGTGCATCGCCCACTCCAGAAGTAGCATGGAAATGGAGGGCATCTTCAACCACAAAGGTAGGACTCAGTAGGGTGTGGGTAGCAGACACCTGCTGGAAGCGGCCCTGGAGTGCTGTCTCTGTGCCTCTGCTGCCCATTAATGTGTGTGATCTGCCTTGTCAGCTGTGCCTTCAGCACATGGTCACTGACTCTCGGGGCATTTCCAGTCCATCAGCACCTGAAGAGGAAATGAGGATTTCACCTAGGACTCAGAAATCATGAGTGATCTTCTCACTTCCAGGGTGATGTAAGGAGATAGGACATCAGTCTAGAGAAGAACACTAATTTTGGAGCATTCCAGTTTCTTCCTTCCTTTGCCATCTGTGCCTTCTTCCTTGTGTCATGACAGCTCCTGGAGGCCATCCCCAGGCTCCAGAGGGTTAGTCATTCCGTGGAGCTAATGAAGCTGCGAGAGGATACAGCTGCTGATCAGCTCCCTGATAATTACGGGCCAAGCCATATTCCGGATTTCTCAGGGTCTAAATGTGAGCTTCCTGTCACCTCCTTGAGAAATGGGAAGAATTAGGCTGTTGTTTCTCCAGAAGTCTGAAGAGAAAGGCAGAGGATTTTCAGATTTTGGCCGAAAGCCAAAAGTGTCCACTTCCGTTTCTGGCGAAGCTGCCCTTGTGTTTGAACAGCGGTGGGCTTCCCCTCATGGAGTCTTTGCATGTAGAGATCGGGGCCGTGCTGGCTTTTAGCCCACTGCCAGAATATTTCTAAAGTTACATCAATATAAGTCCTTGAATTTGAGTTGAAAATAAAGTACAACTTTTCCTGAAATTAGTCTGTTCTCCAGAGAAGCCCTGGTGAACTTAAGCATGCCTCAAATTACACTTGTTCTGAAAGATTTCTTCCGCATGTGCCTTTCCTGTGGCGTGTTCCTTACTTCCTGGTGTTCACAGTTGCAGGCTAGCCAAGGCGAAGGAACTAGGCATTCATCACACCCGGCTTTGTCCGGAAAACTTCTGGCAGAGGTTGGGTTTTTGAATGTTGCTATGCTGTACCATTCTATTTTTCTCTGTGATATTCTCTGACATTCTTGTATCTGGAAAGTCACTCTCTGCCCCTCACAAACCCTCTAATTCCCTGTCTGTACCAAGAAGGTGTTTCTTAATGAGCAAGACCTGCTGTGAACCATGCCAGCCAGTGGTTAGAGGCTTGGAACTGTATCTATTTTTTTCTTCTCCCTTACTTATTTATTTTTTTCCTGTAATGCAAGGAAACTTCTTAAGGTTGTTTCTGGCCAGGCACAGTGGATAAAGACTATAATCCCAGCACTTTGGGAGGCTAAGGTGGGTGGATCACCTGAGGTCAAACATTCAAGACCAACTTGGCCAACATGATAAAACCCTGTCTCTCCTAAAAATATTAAAAATTAGCCAGACATGGTGGCAGATGCCTGTAATCCCAGCTACTCGGAAGGCTGAGGCAGGAGAATCACTTGCACCCTGGAGGAGCCGAGATTGCTCCATTGCACTCCAGCCTGGGTGACAGAGTAAGACTCAGTCTGAAAAAAAAAAAAAAAAAAAAGATTGTTCCCTTGCAGTGTTAGGACCTGGGCAGCAACAGACAGCAGATAAGGGTCAGAAGTAGCATGGAAATGGAGGGCATCTTCAACCACAAAGGTAGGAAGCAGCAGGGTATGGGTGAGGTTCATGGTCTCATGAAGTCCAAGAGCTTCTTGACAAGCCTCTGCCAGAGTCCTGATCATGTCCACGTCCAGGAAACCAGGCAACTTGACCAGAATCTCTGTCTAGGAGACAGAGGCCATCATCAAAAAGTCAGGTAACAAGGCTTAAGGATTTAGACGTGGAGTCCAACAAAAGACATAAGAACTGCAGGAGGAGGAGGCCTCTGCCACCTGGGAAGCTGAGACCCAGGCTTGCCTCTGCTCAGCCCCACAGATCTCCCCCTTCTGCCCTGCGTGTGAAGAGCGGTGCTGCCCCCGCTACTGGAAATACATTGGCATGTGCCAGCTTGTCCATGCTGTCTATCCACATGCTGCTGCCCATCCAGTCTCCTTTTGAGCATCTTTTCAGTATAAGAGCTGTTCAGGCTTGAAGGATATGCAGCAAGTGAGTTAAACATGGCCTCTTCTCTGTACACCATGGCACGCATCATTCTGGCAGCTGGGTGGGACCCCCTGGCAGCATCAGAGCCTGCCTTGCCTCACCCTCGCTTCAGAACTCAGGGACAGTGCGGAGCTGGCATTACTTATTTACCTCGACACTTGCTATTAGTTTCTTACATGTCCTTGACTCTTACTGCACTGACCTTCTAGGCAGGAGGAAGGAGCACCTTCATTCAGTTCGTTTCTACATTTTCTCAGCATTAGTACCTCAGTAATTTTTTCATAACACCCTGACCCAACTTTTACATTTTTACCTCGAATGTAAAAAAACATGCCTATGACAGTCAAATGACTATTTGAGAATGATAAGCTGTTTTAAGGATTGCAATGAGTCTAATTACTCAGATCAGCCAAGAAGGGTCCGGGACTCACCATGAGCAGTGCTCAGGTTCACGTGGTTTGGAAGCTGGGCTAGACTTGGAAGTCTATCGGACACTGAGAATCCGTGGAATTCATGAAGACCGGGTTTCTTTTATCAGGTCTATATCCTTAAAACGATTTTGGAGAGGATAAAAATACAGCTTGCTTTAAATGAACAAGAAATTTAATTACACAATTTGTTTTTCAAGAAGGTCATTTTGTATCTGAAACGAGACTCTGCTGTGAGCATCATTCTATTGAAAAATGCTATCCTGTGGCCAGGTGCAGTGGCGCACACCTGGCATCCCAGCTACTGGAGAGGCTGAGGTGGGAGGATCGATTGAGGCCAGCATTTCAAAACCAGCCTGGGTATCATAGTGAGACCCTGACTCTTTAAAAAATGCCTTCTGCTTCATGCACGAAGCTTTCTTTGGAACCTTGCATGTCCCCGCATCCTGTAGGCCGACCAGATTTGGGGTCTGATGGTTCCTTCTGCTGTTGCTCTAGCCGCCCTTCCTCCGTCTCAGCATTGTACTCATGAATTAAACAGACGCCAGGCATAGCAGGACTGAATTAAGGGTTCAGCAAACCCTGTGCTCCAGCAGTCTTATTTGTGTTTGTGGTTTATGCCGTCTACATTATCTCAGAGGCTCTGGGGCTGGGGCCTGGACCTGGAGACTATGTCTGTTCCCCCAGCAAGTCTCCGGTGCAGCCCGGGCCAAGGCCCACTCACCTCCCTTTACTCTCTTCCACTCGAGTGTAGAACACATGGGCTCACTATTGAAAATTGTGTCACATCATCACCATTGTTGATTGCTTAGTAAATCCAGCTTCCCTTCCCGTTGTCTCAACTTATAAAACTTGTCACTTTTATCAATTTATTGACAGTCTTGGTCACAGGAAGTAAACAGATCTCAAGAATGTTCATATTTCTAGTGAAGCCAGTTGAAAACATCCTCTTTGCCCTACAGTACCCTGCTTTTTTCACCTTTTCCCTTTCTTCCCAAGCAAGAGCTACCCTGCACCCTGGGGATTTAGCTCCAGTGTGATCAGAAGGAAAAGTAGCCAGGAAAGAGCAGCATAGACTTTGTCGCTAACCTAGGCAAGTGAGCCTCACTCATTCTCTGTAGGATGCATGTCTGGAGTGCCTAGCATGAATCTCTTTGACTGACAGTGTTTTGAGGGTGAGACAGGAGTTTGTACCCAGGCCTGGGGAGGGCTTTCCATCACACTTCCCACACAAGACGTCTGAAAAACCACACCAAGGCCTATGTCTCGCACCACTGCTGCCCAGAGCTTTTGCCATGCAAAGTTGAATCTGGAAGGCCCCTCTCAAACCCTGTGGAATTGTTTTTTGCTAAAATAAGGCTTTAACCAGGAGTTTGAGGCAACAGTAAGCTATGATCAGACCACTGCACTCCAGCCTGGTCAACAGACTGAGACCTTGTCTCTAAAAAATAAATAAATAAAATAAAATGGGCTTTTAGAGGAGACTTTTTGTTGGTAAGGGTGGTTGTCATGGTGGAAGCTTCAGGGAGGAGTGAGTGGTAAGTTTGCAGGGCGTGTTCTTCCTGTCAGGAGGCCTGAGACGGGGCGGGCGCAGATGGTCTCCCAGGGCCTTGCCAGCTCTGACATTCTGAATCCATATTTCTTAGAAGGCTCTATGAGCAAAGGCCGATTCAAAACTGCTGTTTCCTTAACACCAACTCATAATGTGATGACAGGTGGCCTTTTTGCTTGTGCTTTCAAATATGTCTGGAAGAAAACACCCACTTATAAAAATTAGCCTTTACTACTCTAAAAGTTGTTCACAATTTTAAAGTTTTTTTCTCCTTTGAATAGAGGAAAAGTATGGTTCAGTACCTGCATTTTATTTTGAAGAAGTCCAAAGCATGAGTCATCCGCAGTGAATGAGAAAATTAAAAGGGAAAAAAAACATGAGAAATAAAACCTTTGCTTGTGGGTGACTTGAGCCTCTAAACTCAGGGGCTTTAACTCAGGATGCTACATTTTACTATGATAAAATCTGTGCCGAAAACAGTACCCCATAGTTTACCGCAACTCCTGCAGAAACATGGGCACTGCCAAGATCACCTCTCAGGCCTGACCAGACGGTCTGCAGTCGTTCAGAGAAGATGCTGTCTTTCATAAGCGTAGTGATACATGATTGCTGTTAAGGCATTTTCTTTAACTCCAAAATGAGAAAGAGACATATTTTCATTCAAAACTACCCAGAATGTTGACTTTTCTTTGAGTCCATCCTGCTTTTCTCCAAGCTCTCATTGCCTCTCTCCAAACTCTCTCCCAAGGGTTTTCTTGTCCACCCTGTGCCATCTGAATAGTTGACTTCTCCACTTGACTGTCTTAGCAACTTTTTCAAATGGAAAGTAGTCAAACTCCCTCTCCCACCACCTCCCCACTTGTTTACCCAGGAACGTGGCCAACACACATGAGGGCCTCTCCACTACCCACCATGTTTTTTAAAACTGATAAACTACATATAACAAAATGTATCATCTTAACCATTCTTACCTCTACAGATCAGTGGCGATTGTTGCGCAGCGGTTGTTACTGTTCACCTCTAGTACTCTTTCCATCCTAGAGAACTGAACCTCTGTGCCCATTGAGCAAAGCTCTCTGCTCTCTCCTCCTAGCCCCTGGCACTGCCCTTTTCCTTTCTGTCTTTATGAGTTTGACTGTTGTAGGTGCCTCATGTGAGTAGAAAGTCATGTAGTCTTGTCCTTTTGTGACTGGTTTATGGTAGAGGATTCCAGTTTCTGACCTGTGTCAGAATTTCCTTTTTCTTTCAGCATTCATCTGCTGATGGGCACTCGGTTTTCTTCCGCCTTTGGACTGTTGGGAATAATGCTGCTGTGAGCATGGGTATACAAGTAATCTTTTCAAGTCCCTCCTTTCAGTCCTTCTGGGTGTATACCCAGAAATGAAATTGCTGGATCATATGGTACTGTTGTCTGAATGTTTGTATCCTACCAAAATTCATGTATAGAAATTCAATCCCCATATAAACAGGTGGGCTGCTGGGTGATAATTAGGAGGGCAGAGCCCTTGAGAATAGGATTACTACCCTTATAAAAGAGGCCCGAGGGAACCCTTTTGTCCTTCTGCTATGTGAGGGCACAGAAGGCATCATCTTTGAGGAGGAGGCCCTCATCAGATACTGACTCTGCCAGCACCTGGATCTTGGACTTCACAGCCTCGAAAACTGTGAGCAATAAATTTCTGTGCTTTATAAGTTACCCAGTTAAAGGTGTTTTATTATAGCAGCAGGAACGGAATTAAGACATATGATAATTCTATTTTTAATTTTTTGAGGCTGCCCTCACAATTTTGTTAACTGTATCTCAATAATATATTTCAAGTATGTTTTCTTTTCTTCATTTCCACCATTAACTCTTACCACCTGATCACCCAGCCTCACTTCTTGCCCTTTTTTGGTTCACCTAAAAAATAAATCTTACCATGCTCTCTTGCTTAAATTTCTTCAGCAACTTTCTGTTACAGAATAAAATTCACCTTCCTCATATGTCCGACAAGACTTTTTTTCTCTTACACACACATACACACATACACATACACATGTGGACACACATGCACCTTCTCCGCTTGGAGCTATGCATCAGGTAACATAGGGCTTTTTTCCTACTCGCTTCTACCTAACAGTCTCCATCTCATCTCATCAAATAGAAATGCAAAATCCTCGTGGAAAACATGTATCCAGTGAGTACATGGAGTGGGAGGAGAGAGCAGAATCAATCTTGGTCTAGTTAGCAAGTATTTCCACACAGAGTCTCCCATCAGGGCAGCCAAAAAAGCCCAGTTAGATGAACTCCAAGGAACACTGAAGACCCACAGAGAACTGTCCAGGAACTCACTGAAAGCACCTTAAACAGACTGTAAAGGCAAGAATGATGATTGCAGATATACTGTGGAACTTAGAAATGGGATAGAGGAACTGCAGACAACACAGGTGTTTTAAACAGGAGGCTCAGTAGAGAAAGCAGCAAGTCTCCGAAGATGGCCAGCACTAAGTGTCATGATGGGGAGCTTTAAACTGAGGCCTGTCAACTTGGTAGAATTGCTCATCGAGAGAGACTCACGTGGTAATGAGGAAGTGAGTGCAGTTCACTTGTAATCCTGTTGAGTTCTGGGTTTTTTTTGTTTTATTCTTAACTTTAAAAGAATACACTTCATATAGATATATTTATTTGCTGGGGCCGTTACTCAGAGTTCCTAGCAATGCACACAGCTTTTTTTTTTTTTTTTTTTTTTACCAGGGTTACTCCTCAGAATTGCTTGTCACTTTTTTAAATGAATGAATGAATGTGCCAGACCCTATGCCTGGTGGTTGGGAGCTCCATCTATGTCAGATTCTAACAGGTAACCACTGGGATAAGCACAGTGTGATTGCAAAGCCAGGGTATGTTTCCATCGGGGCCCAAATTACAGTGCTTGTGTGCCCCTGTTGTCCTCCTTCCAGGACTCTCCACCCCACCCCTTTCTGCAGCCTCCCATCTAAACATCTGACCCAGTGAGGTCATGGCTCAGCCTGTTGGCCAGTGCTCCACCACCATCCTTCTCCTCTGCAGATTGCAGGAGGCCAGATCTCTCCCCATAGCTTCCATGTCCCCTTCACCCGCCATGGCACAGATGAAACGAGGTGACTGGACATTAACAGAGTTTGCAGATGATGGAAGGGAAGACTCCAGGTTGCCAGGTGTGTCCACTCTCAGGAACCCCCAGCCCAGGCCTCACTGCCTGCACTCCCAGTCAGCCCCAGCAAGGGGGAGATGCCAGTGCTGTTACCCTGCTCAGAATACAGCCAGCTACCAAAGACGACCTCACCCCCTCCAACCACTTTCCCGGGTGCCAGGACACAGAATTCTTCACCAGCCGAGGGCAGTTGACAGAGGGATGTCCTCCTGGAGGGGAGCTTCACCTCTACCCACAGGGCTGCGGCCTTGTCCTGGGTTCTCACCTGGGCGGTCACGTCAGGATGGAGGTGTCCAGTGTCAGCCGAGTCTCCAGCGGGGGTCATCTAGTCTGAAATGACCAGTGGACAGTCCAGGCTAAGCCACAGAAGCTGGGCCCAGGTGCCTTTTTGGTGCCTGCTCTGACGTGAGTTGGATTTGTGCCACAGGCCCACCTTTTAGAACTGACATGCCCCAGAACAGCCGCTCAAACACAACACATACAGCCCCCAGCCCAAGAGCCAGCCACACACTGAGCAGAGAAAGTCCCTGTCACCTCATCACCCAAAGACTCCAGCTTTGTAGAGTCCAGTGTTCTTCTCTACCTTTGTAAAAGTCTCTGTGGCCAAACACACAGCTCCCCCTTCTGAGGCCTCTCGCATTTCTCCAGGTGTTTTTCAGAGAATTTGGTTTAAATTTGAAAGGTCAAATTCAAAGACCCAAATGTAGTCTTTCCCAGGTCATGAAATGATCTTCTCCAAAGGTGAATCTGAGTCTCCTCAGAGTCATACGAGATTGAAGCTGCTGATATCTTCGTGACCTAATGAGTTTTCCAAAACTGTAGGGTATTAAGAGTTTATAGTGATATTAAAAAGTTTAGTCAGATATATTGTGATTCGGGTATATTTAGACATTTGCTTCATACCAAATTGCCACTGTTATCAGAGAATACACTCCAAGCACACTATTGCATAGGCATTTCAAACCCATATCTGCCTACATATTCTTAAATATATATATACTGAGAAATCTATATACAGTTTTTTTTAATTAGCTTGTAAAAGAGCAGTTGTATTCTGTTTGAACAGCTGCTAATGTCAATTCCTGTGGGAAGAAAGACCAAAGAACATGGAGTTACACCAAGAATTTTAAAACAAAGACACTGTCCCTCTCCTGAGCACTGTGTATCCAAGACTGAGAGATCAATCTGAGACCTGTGATTAAGGAATGTTTTCTAGGTACCATATAATTATGGAGCCACACAAGTGGGCTATTACTCTGTTGAGTGCTTCATGTTTGAGGTATTTTCATGTTCCAACTTTACATTAAAGTGTTTATTAAAACAGGAAAAATCCATGAGCAGGTATTGACACTATCCATATTAGATCATCACAAAATTATATATCTATCGCAGAGTCATAAACAATGATAAACGGTCTTCCCACACTTGCTTTAAATGGCCATGACCTAGTGTTTAGGGAAAGCAGTAAAATCCTCGAGGAGCTCCTGGGAAAAATGAGACGGGCCCTGTGGGGGTGACTCATGGGCCAAGGGGGACTGCACAGGTACAGGGCTGCGGCGTCCTCTCTTGCCTCTCACTCTCTGGACACTGGACTTCCTTTACTGCCTCCTTTCTGACATTTCCTAAACATCAGACTTTGCTACTTATTACACAAACGGGGTTCCCTTTCAAATTTGTTCACTCTAGTTAGCATTTGACGAAGCTGTGAAAAATTACAGAGAAATGATGTATTTGGGAAGAGATGGTTTAAAAGTCCAGCTTGCTGTTTTTCATTAAGTGTTTTGTAAATGAATGAATGTTGTCCATGGAGGGAGACAATCATATGATTTCACAGGGTAGGTCTGAGCTTGTGTCCTGATAGTGTTTAGCAGCTCATGACTCTGAGGACACCTGATAACACAGCAGCCAAGCCCTGAATGAGAAATGTGTGCCAAACAGACCTGAATGTGGCTTGGCTCTTGCCTTATGTTCCTTTCTCTGTTCAGAGAAGCGTGAGATGAGATTTTGTGATTATATTGTACTCCTTGGGCTGACTTGCCCATACACAGAATATTTTATAGATCCTAACAGCTGAGGTGAAAATGCAAAGGGAAGGGAAAATGCCTTAAATGATTCTGGCTAATTTTTAGAGGTAGCAGGCCTTGAAAGTCTCTGTCATGTGTCCCTGAACAGATCTTATGGGAGCTGTGGTACCTTTTCCAGAAAATGCACATAGGCACAAAACTTTAACATGAAATTTCAGACACCCCACCCACATTGAGAACTTCTTTATAAAATAAGAGAAAGTAAAACAAATCTTAAGACTTACAAGTTATGTTTAGATATTTTACATGGTTCAAAAAATAAGACATGAAGCAGTCTAAACTGAGAAGCCTTGTTCCCACAACCCCACATGCCAGGTATAGATAACCATTTTTATTCATTTCTAGCTTGTGTTTCCAATGTTTGTTAGGTATATAGCGATAAATAAATTCATATGCATTCCTCCCTCCTTTTTCTGAGAGGAGAGGTGGCATATTTTGCCCCTGGCTTTTATCCCTTGGCTCCATTCCAGCACCTAGAGACCTGCTTCATTGTTTTTAGATGTGCAGTACTTGCTGTGTGCGTGCACCTTAGTGTATTCACTTGCACACTGCCCAGGGACACTCAGGCTGGGGCCTGTCTGTTCACTGTTATCAGCGGCACTGTGGGGGATACCCTGGCATGTGTATCATTTGGTCCATGTGCAGGTGTGTTGGAAGATGGAATTCTAGAAATAGAATTGATGGCTTAAAAGGGAAAGGCATTTTTGGGGGTGGAATCACAGTAAAACTTTGCATATAATGATATTTGCTTTATTCTTTCTTTCTTTTTCTTTTTTTTTGAGACAGAGTTTCGGTCTTGTTACCCAGGCTAGAGTGCAATGGCGCGATCTCAGCTCACCGCAACCTCCGCCTCCTGGGTTCAGGCAATTCTCCTGCCTCAGCCTCCTGAGTAGCTGGGACTACAGGCATGCGCCACCATGCCCAGCTAATTTTTGTATTTTTAGTAGAGACGGGGTTTCACCTTGTTGACCAGGATGGTCTCGATCTCTTGACCTCGTGATCCACCCACCTCAGCCTCCCAAAGTGCTGGCATTACAGGCTTGAGCCACCGCGCCCGGCCTCTTTCATTTTTTTTTCTTTTAACCCAAATAGCAGAAAAAAAAAAAAGTCCTCTTTGAATGGACCACTTTAAATCCATTCATATAAATAAAATCTGAGTCTCTGTGTGACCCATCTGAGAGGTGAGGTTTGGATGGACATTTTCCCTCAGAATTACAGAAGCATGCAGTGAAAAATTTATGTAAATCATCTTTCATCAACATGTTTACACTTGTATTCTAGGGATTCTCCACATAAAAAATAAATGGCAGTGATTTCCAAAGAGCAAGTAACTTCCCTTCCCTCAGTATGTGTATAAAATAGCTTCCGTGGTGCCCGTGCGCCTTCCATCCTCACAAAGTTCTTCATGAATCCGAGCTGTGCAGTCGCGAGAGATGCATTCATAAGGCCAGGCTGTCAGTGGCACTCCTAGTGGGCCTTGGAGTCTCTGTATAATCTCCGTGCTTTCTGAAGATTCCATTTCTTACCACAAGTATTTCACAGTGAATTTTGTTTTATTTTTATTTTATTATTTTATTTATTTATTGAGATGGAGACAGTCCTCTGTCACCCAGGCTGGAGTGCAGTAGTGCGATCTCGGCTCATTATAACCTCTGCCTCCCGAGTTCATGGGATTCTCCTGCCTCAGCCTCTCAGGTAGCTGGAACCTCAGGCGCCCGCCACCAAGGCCAACTAATTTTTATATTTTTAGTAGAGGCAGAGTTATATTATGTTGGCCAGGTGGGTCTCGAACTCCTGACCTCAGGTGATCTGCCTGCCTCAGCCTCCCAAAGTGCTGGGATTACAAGGTATGAGCCACTGCATCTGGCCTGAATTTTGAATAAGACAGTTTTTAAAGCTCTCTCAAATCTAACATACTTCCTTTTTCCTTCTTGACACCATGGAAGGATTTTGAAGGGACCAGGAAAGGAAATGGGAGGAAGGAGGCCACCCTTTGAGCTCTTGCCCTGGTGGCCACCTGTCCCAGGAGAACGTCCTCACGCCCCTTCTTGGGGTTCGCATGACTCATGCTGGGCTGGCTGCTTGGGGCTTTTGAGACGTGTTCAGGCTCTGTACTGCTTCATCGCGGTCTGACCAGCAGTGGCTGGAACACCTCAGACTTCAGACAGATTGGCGGTTCCACATCGCAGACTATTCAGGGGGGCTTCATCTTCCCGAAACCTTTCTAGTCCAACGTAGGACAGGGCCCCCAAGGTGTTTATTATTTGAAGGTCCTTTCAAACATTCGAGAGGACAGTAGACAGGCACATTTGCCTCAGCTGTATTGCACGGTGGCTCTGGAATTCTTTATTATTTTTAATTGTCAAGAAATAAAGCCCTGTGTGTTCAGTCACATCAGTTCTTCCCCAACTCCTTTTCATGAGTCTGTAGAACTTTGAATTCACTAGAAGGGAAGAATATTCAAGTTCTGTTCTTAGATACAGATTTGTTTCCTACTGTCTCAAAAACATTGAGACATTTCAGACCTGGGTCATGGAGTAGATTATTAACAGAGAGGGGAAGAAGGGTATATTCGTCTGCTGGCTGCCATGGCAAAATCCCAGAGCCTGGGGGAATAAACAACAGACATTTATTAGTTCACAGTTCAGCAAGCCAGAAGTCTACAAGGAGTCAGTAGGGTTGGCTCTTAGTCCCCTCTGGGGCCTCTGTCCTTGGCTTGCAGGTAGCCACCCTCCTGCTGACTCTGTGTATAGCTGTCTGTGTCCCCATTTCCTTTTCTGTGAGAACACCAGTCAGGTTGGATGAGGACCCACCCTAAGAGCCTCATTTTAATTTAATCACCTCCTTAAAAACCTTGTTTCCAAATACAGTCACAGTCTGAGGTACTGGGAATTAGAACTTCAACATGGATTTTGGAGAGACATACGTCAGCCCATAACAAGGGGGCCATTGGAGCCTTAAGAAATTAACAGTAGTAACAGAGGGCACGGGTTGAGAACTTGCCATTGCCAGCCACAGTGCTGTTCTCTGCGTTTCACCCTCGATACCCTTCCGACAACATGCACATACACCGTTATCATCCCCATTTTATGACAAGAAAAGTGAAGCACAGAAAAATCACATAACCAAACATAGCAGGGGATGTAAGGTGAGATTTTCAAAACAGCAGTCAGACTTAAGGGCTCTAGTTCTTAGCCACTGCACATACTGCTGTCCGTGTATGTTGGAAGAAACCTTTGGTGCAGGGGAGGAAGCTGAAGCCTCTAGAAACAAACTCAGTTGCCCAAGGCCAGACATCATTTATGGAAGAGCTGATTTTAGAACCTGGTGTCCTAAGTTCGCCGTACTTTTACTTTGCCCCTTTCTGAGAGTCTATGGGCCTTCCAACAATTCCTCTCTGAAAAGGATCAGGTTTCAGTTTTCCAGTTTGAATTATGATCTAATAATTCCAAATGCATTCCACTGCCCAGAAAAGTCATCTTGATGGAAATCTGTCTTTTTTTCATCTTTGGGGGTCAGATTTCTCCTCTTCCTACTCCCCTAATTACAGAACTTTACTCACAATGAGCATATTATGTATGTGTGAATAAATGGAAAAAACAATCACAAAGGAAAAGCCATTTTTTCTTTATCAGTTTGCATCCAGGAGTCAAAGATTTTTGCTCTACAACTGTTACTCTGCCCGTCTTCCCTAAATCAAAATCAGCTGCTTGGTCTCCTTTGCTCTTCCTTAAAAGAGCTGAAGAATTACTTCCTGTCAGCGCCCACCCCACCCCCACACCACCAACCCTGTGAATTTGTGCCGTGTATCTCATTCTCTGAAGCTTAACAGAGTTGGGACATCAAAAGCACATATTGGCAGTCAAGGGTTAGCTACGTGGCTCTAATTTTTTGAGCACTGTTGTTTTTGTTACTTTTTTGAGAAACATTTGTGAGGTTACCATATCATATTGCAGTTCTGCAAATCCACAGTGCTGGTGCAAACAGAGAATGTCACATAGTGAGTTAAAGTGAAATGTAAAAAAAGGAGTATTTGAATGTTTGTTTTGTTAAAGAGAAAAACTCACATAGTTTGTGAAAAGATAGTAAATAAAGCAATGAAAAGGAGCCTATCGAATTCTTGGCATCCACATGAAGAGTTTGAATGCCTCTATAAAGGTGCTTTTGTGGATTGGCAACTGTGCTAGAAAGCAGCAGGAACTCCTGTGCTGAATGGAGCCCTAAGAAGCAGGGGTTTCGTCATCCCATTCCCTCCAGAGCAGGAGGTATTATCTATGGGGTAAAGAAACCGGAGAAAACTTCCTCTGAACAGGAGTATCTTTGTGCATGGAACCTGAGAGACTCAATCCTGGTGGTGCAGCTGTGCTTAAAGCCAGCACTGTGCAGAGCGGAAACGCACCGGGAAGAAAACCAGGGCCGGGGAGGTGGCGAAAGGAAAACAGTCCAGAATTGCTACTTTAATAAAATGGTATGGTATTTCGGGGCACAGCATCCTCAGCTGCAGAGCTGTGTGTTCCTTTTAATAATTGGGGTTTCAGGACTGACTTCAAGGTAGAATACTGAAATTTTATCAGTGTCATTCATCAAGTCTCAGAAAACACTTCTGATTTTTAGAGGAAATTATAATATTCCTAATCATTATATTATTCAAGATCTAATCTCAGAATTCAGCTAATGTTGTTTTATATATTCAGTCTTTTGATTTTGAGGAGCTTATCATTATTAATTGCTTAATTATAAATAAATGTTTATTCCTCAAAAAGCATCATAATATCAATACAGATACCTCAGGTCCCTTGGCTCATCTTAATTTTTGCTTTAAGTATATTTCTAGTCTTCATTTTTAAAGCACTATCTGTGTATTAATTTTTTTTTTAACTGCTTTTGTTTTTGACTCCTTTTGGCCAAAAAATGACTTGTCTCATTTTTTCTGGGCAGATTAATAACAGACACTTGAATATTTAAGTCCTAATGTTAAATATTTGAGAAATAATTATTACAAGAGAAGGCTACATAAAATGTGAGTTTCATGGGCATTAACTTTGACCATGACCGCAAGAGCTGCTTTTCAACTAATCTAAATAAAAATACTTTTATTTTCACGAAAATAAAATCGACTATTGTAATTTTGTCCATGCTTTTTCCCTGCAAATGTACGTGGAAATAATACATCTTGTATTACTTTGTGTTCCTTAAGTACATTTTTTTTCAGTAAATGATAAACTCCTTTATTCAGATGTTTAATTTGCCTGATATATTTCTTTTTCTACAAAAGATCTCCTCTGACTTTGCCTTTTTTCTGGTAACTTTTTAATGCCCAGTGTAAGTATTTGCATTTAAATAACAGTTTTTTTCATTTTAAAAAACTATTACGAAATAATTTTTGACTTAGAGAAAAGTGATAAAAATAGTTCAGAGAATTTCTGTACACCCTGTACCTAGCTCCTCCACTAGTAACGTCTCACGTACGGTGACGAAAACCAGGACTTGAACCTGGATGCAGTGCTCTTAACTAAGCCCCGGGCCTTATTAAGCCTGGGTTTTGCTTTCATGTCCTCTTTCTGGCTTAATATCCTATCTGAGATCCACATTGTATTTAGGTTGGTGCAAAAGTAATGCGATTTTTGCCATGTCAATGATAAAAAGCCCAGTGACTTTTGCACCAACCTAATAATTTCCTCCAGTCCATGGTAGCTCCTCAGTCTTTTTTCTTCTTCATGACTTTGAGAATGTTAAGGCATACTGGTCCTTTATGTCATTAGATGCCTCCCAATTTGAGTTTAATAGTAAATAGAGCAATGTTTTCTCTTAACTTTAGCTTATGTGTTTTGGGCGAGAACAGCAATGATGCTCTTGTGCCCTTCTCTGTGCATCACGTTGGAGGCACAGTGTCCCGAGTTCTCCTTGCTCGTGTGTGGACCTTGGTCACCTGGTTAAAGTAGTGTTGCAGGACTTTTCCTTAGTTCCGCTAAAGGCAGGGTCCTTGTCCGTCCCACGGCCACGAAAATTTAGGCTCGCAGAGGGTTTGAAGGGTAAGTAAAGCAGGGTGTTACTGGGTGAAAAGGGGAAAAAGGGGAAAACGAGGATTCACCGCATGGCCAGTCTCCCTGCTAGAGCGCTTCCCAGCCACACACCACACTGTCTCAGTGGTGTCTGCAGCACTGCCCCCACTGTAAAGTCACTATTATTCTCTTTGTAGTTAATAAATACCTTATGGGGAGATTTTTGTGTGTGTGGTTTTTTGTTTTGTTTTGGTTTGGTTTTTTTGAGACCAGAGTCTCCCTCTGTCACCAGGCTGGAGTGCAGTGGTGCAATCTCGGCTCACTGCAACCTCTGCCTTTCAGGTTCAAGAGATTCTTCTGCCTCAGCCTCCCAAGTAGCTGGGACTGCAGGCACCCACCACCACACCCAGCTAATTTTTTTGTATTTTTAGTAGAGATGGGGTTACAACCATGTTAGCCAGGATGGTCTCGATCTCCTGACCTTATGATCTGCCAGCCTTGGCCTCCCAAAGTGCTGAGATTACAGGTGTGAGCCACCGCACCTGGCCTGAGGAGATACTTTTGAACTGTGCAAATACTCTGTTTCTCATCCTACCTTTACGCTCTAATCGTGGCATCCATCAGTATTTTTTGCCTACAACACTGAAGCGTTTGCCTAATGGTATTTCGTATTTTCCTCATTCCTTTCGAATTTATCAGTTGGAATTCTAGAAGAGCTGTTCCTCTGCCTCATTTTTTATTTATTCCTTTCTTATATCAGTTTGAGTCATGGATATTTGTTGTGTGGATCATAACCCAGTGCCGTGATTGTTTTCTTCTTAGAGTGTTGCAGCTGAGGCTATCGAGAGCCCTGTCTGCGAACTTCTGGCATTCTCCTATCTTGTTTTAAGCATTCTTTTACTTTCTGACAACCATAAAATGTTCCAGGCTTATCTTGTATTGTCCCTGCCACAGTCCTGGAGACAGTCATTTCTCCAAGAAGTTCTCCTGGTTCCTTTTATTGGAGAATGGTCTTAGAAACTAAGATTTGGGTGCTAGGTATGCTAATTGCTATGTGGTGCCATGACTTCAGGCCCTCTTAGATAAGTGTCTGTACCAACCCATGTGTACATAAACATCTGTATTTTGTTTGCCCTCTTCCATCTCCCCTCCCCCCATCTCTGTCTCTCCTTGTATTCATCTGTTTTCATGCTGCCGATAAAGACATACCCAATGGAGTCGTTTACAAAAGAAAGAGGTTTATTGGGCTTATAGTTCCACATAGCTGGGGTGGCCTCACAATCATGGAGGAAGGTGAACGGCAAGGAGGAGCAAGTCACATCATGGGTGGCAGCAGGCAGCAGTGCAGGGGAACTCCTCCTTTTAAAACCATCAGATCTTGTGAGACTTACTCACTGTCACGAGACTAGCATGGGAAAAGCTTGCCCCCATGATTCAGTTACTCCCACCAGGTCCCTCCCACAACATGTGGGAATTCAGGATGAGATTTGGATGGGGAGACAGCGAAACCCTATCATTCCACCTCCCTGGCCCCTCCTAAATCTCATATCCTCAAATTTCCAAACCAATCATGCCTTCCCAACAGTCCCCCAAAATTGTAACTCATTTCAGCATTGACTCAAAAGTCTACGAGACAAGGCAGGTCCCTTTCACCTATGAACCTGTAAAATCAAAAGCAACTTAGTTACTTCCTAGATACAATGGGGATATAGGTATTGGGTAAATACAGCTGTTCCAAATGGGAGAAATTGGCCAAAACAAAGGGCCTGCAGGCCCCATGCAAGTCTGAAATCCAGCAGGACAGTCAAATCCTAAAACTCAAAAACGATCTCCTTTGACTCCGTGTCTCACATCCAGGTCACGCTGATGTAAGAGGTGGGTTCCCGTGGTCTTGGACAGCTCTGTCCCTTGGCTTGGCAGGGCACAGCCTCCCTCCTGGCTACTTGCACATATGGCATTGTCTGCAGCTTTTCCAGGTGCAGGGTGCAAGCTGTGTCAGTGGATCTGCCAATCTGGGAGTCTGGAGGGTGGTGGCCCTCTCCTCACAGCTCCACTAGGCTCCTGTATGTGTGTGTATGAGTTTATATCATACTGAAAGGTCCCACTGCAATCTAACAACAAAGGCTTTATTCTAACCTTTTTCCTCTTCTCATTTGTAACCTCTTTCTTTGATAGTAAGACACCTGGATTTCATTCTCCAGAACATAATTATTTGTTTGGTCCTGTTCTAAAAGTTCTTTTTTTTTTTTTCCTCTCCTATCTGGAAATTGAATATGTTCTTTACTATTTCTGACTTTAAGACTCAACTCTGCCGAGTGCAGTGGCATGTGCCTGTAGTCCCAGCTACTCGGGAGGCTGAGGCTGGAGGATTTCTTGAGTCCAGGAGTTCTGGGCTGTAGTGCGCTATGCCGATCGGGTGTCCGCACTAAGTTTGGCATCAATATGTGACCACCCAGGATCGGGGGACCATCAAGTTGCCTAAGGAGGGGTGAACCGGCACAGGTTGGAAATGGAGCAGGTCAAAACTCCCGTGCTGATCAGTAGTGGGATCGCACCTGTGAATAGCCACTGCACTCCAGCCTGGGCAACATAGTGAGACCCCATCTCTTAAAAAAAAAAAAAAAAAAAAAGACTCTACCCATTCTCACTATAGTAGTTTCAGAATTACTAACCCATACTCATGCAAGAAATAAACTTACAGGGATTTTCGTTGTTGTTGTTGTTGTTTGGTTTTACAGTATATAATGAAAAAACTTTTTCAAAGTTAGGTTAGTTCTTTTCTTCCCCACCCACCTTGGGGTGATCTTCTTTGGCTAGGTTCATTGGTTTCTGTGCTTACATTCCATTTTGAGTATAGTACCCCTCACATGCACGTGCCCGGATGAGCTGTGGCTGGAGCAGCCGTAACAAAGTACCACGCGTTGCCTGGTTCAAACAACAGAAATTTGTTTTCTGGAGACTGAGAGTTAGAGATTAGGGTGTCAGCAGAGTAGGTTTCTCCCGAGGCCTCTCTCCTTGCCTTGCAGAGGGGAGAAGGTGGCCATCTTCTCCCTGTGTCTATGGGGCCTGACTTCCATGCGTGTCTGTGCCCTCATCTCCTCTTGCTGTGAGGACACCAGGCATATTGGATGAGGATCCACCCTAAGGACCTCATTTTAACTCAGTCACCTCTTTAAAGTTCCTGCCTCAAAGCACAGTCGCATTCCAGGGTCCAGGGCTTGGGTCTTCAGCCTAGGAATTTGGGTATATACAGTTCAGCCTGTAACCCCACCATCCTGGTTGATTTTAATGATTTCTTTTGGGGGGTTAAGAAGTGCAGTCGTGATGTGAAGAGTAAGTGCTCAGCTTGCTTGACCCAGATAGCGCCCTTCTGTTTCTTCCCAGCGCCTCTGGCTTTGGTCCTCAGAGAGAAATGTCATGTCCTTAAAGCAGCACTATCTTAGTGGATCTTCTGTTCTCTGTGTGGCATTTGATATTGTATGTCCAGCCATCAAATTAAAATGTCAAAATTATCAAAAATACCAAAAAACAGAAGGTCTTGTTTTCCTTCACAGCTCCGTTAATTTCTGCGTTACACATCTCTTTTGCCAAGTGCCTGTGGTGTTTGGCTCTGACCCATCCCATTCACTCCATTTTCATGTCTCTCTTCTTTCTGTCAAAACTCAACTCTGTCCGCACTAAACCTGTCTGACTGTTTCATTCCTTTTCTAGGTCCTGTTCATTTGCAATTCAGGCTTCTGTCATCATTTCCTGACCACCTTTTCTTACTTGCTAATGTTCTCACTCTGCAGATAAATTCATTCAGCAGATCAAAGGAGGTTAAAAGACTCACAGTTCTAACCTCATTCTTCCCTTTCTCAAGCCTCTCAGTAGCTTCCAGTTTCCTTTCTGATCACATTGTGGCTTCTATAATTTGTTCCCAGTTAACCAAGTCACCCACCTGTTTTCACCTCCTTTTTCTTCCTACTCTCATGGCCACGGATTTGAACCCGAGTTTCTTCCCACCATCTGTTGAGTTTGCTAACCCCTGTGTTGCCTTCTCCCGAACCGAGTCTGTTCAGACTCTCAGACCAAGATCCCTGACCATGCCACCATGGTAGAAATAGGCCTCGGCATCAAAACTTATTTCCAGGGAGATTTTGCCAGTGGTTTGGACTTCCCCCTTTTCCTTTTGCCTCACCTCTTCTCCCATCCGGTGATTTACTCACCTCCATATTTCTTCTGGGTCCATGTTTCTATTGGCTCAGGTTGTCGCCCTTCAGGGTAGTCATGTGGTAACTTTAATTGAGATAATTTCTCTTTACTGTGTAAAATGCCCTGTCCCAGTTCACACACTCTGCAGTCTCCCACCTACATGACTGGAAGGAGGGAGGGGACCTCGAAGGCATCTTCCTTCCTCACTCCCTCATCTCCAGGATGCTATGCCTCTCTGACAGATGTGAACTTGAGATGATTGAGTGATTGATTGATTGATTGATTGATTTAGAGACAGAGTCTTTCTGTTGCCCCCAGGCTAGAGTGCAATGGTGTGATCTCTGCTCACTGCAACCTCTGCTTCCTGGGTTCAAGCAATTCTCCTGTCTGAGCCTCCTGAGCAGCTAGGATTACAAGCATGTGCCACCACACCCAGCTAATTTTTGTATTTTTAGTAGAGATGGGGTTTCATCATGTTGGCCAGGCTGGTCTCAAAACTCCTGACCTCAGGTGATCCACCCACCTCGGCCTCCCAAGGTGTTGGGATTACAGCTGTGAGCCACCGCGCCCACCCCAAACTTGAGATTTGAAGTGATCATTCCCTAGGGAAATTTCCCATACATTTTTGGCCAAAATTATTTTACTCATTTTTAAGCTTAATCCTCTTTTCTTTCATAGAGAACTTATATTACACATAAAGTAATTAAATTTCCTGACAGGTCTTTTATAATTTTTAAATTAATGGCCCTTGCTGGCAGTCTGTACTTTTGCAAAGGGACAAAGCAAACTTTTTTAATAACGGTTGTAGTAACTGGAAACCTTAGAATGTCAGTTAACTTGATTTCGTTTAGGTCATAATTTTTTAGTGCTTTTTGCTAACAAAAGAGGAGGTTATTTATTTGGCAATAAAGTTTTCTTCTCTTAAATAGAAAGTGCTCTGTGCAGAACTCTGCCTCTCGCTGGGTCCTGGCATAAATACACCATCTGGGCCTATCATGGGACCATTTAAAAGGAAAAACAACCTTACGCTTTGCTTTTGGTGTTTTAAGAAGAATACGAAGCCTAACGTGGGCCCATAAATGCCAGACCCCCCTCGCAGCAGTTGTGAGGGGGCCATTACAGTACCTGAGACGGTTTTCTCTGGGTGCCCTGGATATATCGCCTTGATTTTTATAGTAGTTAATTGCTCAGAAAGAAACTAGAAGTCTGTGCTGTTTTCACATTCTTTTTCCTTTGAGAATTTTAAATATTTTGCAGCAAATTGAGGGGACGGGGAGAAAACCAAAATTTAACTTTTTTTTCAAAGTTATATAAAACAGCACAAATAAAATTGTGCTGTCAAGTTAGATAAAGCAGACATGAAAAGAATCATTAATATAAAGAAGTCAAAATAGTATGATTTTTTTTGAGGTCCCACAAACAATACTTCCTCAAAGAAATTGTAAGCAGCTCAGCGCTGTATTACAGGTTGAGATACATGGAAAATGTTCCAGGTGACTCTGTCAGAGCAAGGCAAGGGCATCCAGGTCTAGTTTGGAGGACACAGAGGAACAGGGGAGCACACACTTCCATAGAAGCTGGAAGTCAGGCTCTGTGGTTCCCATGCAGCAGACATTGCCCTCTGAAGCCATTGTGTGGTGCGGGGCAAGGAAGAGAACATATGGAAACTTTCAAAGAGAGTAAGAATGTTTGTCCACTAAGGAAAAGATCCAGTTTCCAAGGAAGACAAAAATGAACTCCTAAGATGCATGTTTCTTAAAACTCCTTTACAGTTCACATGCAAGAATTTACATTTTCAGTTCTGTGCCTGCTTCCTGTGAGGAAGAATGAAGATATGTTTTTAATAAGAGAGGAGTGGCATTACAGCACAGTGATGTAACCGGTTGGCTATTAGACTGCATTACATTTCTTTTTTTTTTATCAAGTCACATCAGGAGGTGCTGTTTGTTGTGTGCGTCCCAGAGCCAACCTCCCTCCAGATGTACACAAAGCCCAAGTCAGGGAAGCCATTCAGAATGGCCTTCATGGGGAGGGTATCTGTCACTTCACATTTCACTGAGTAAGGAAATTGCAGCTCTGGCTAGTGCCGGCGAGGAGTGACATCTGGTTTCCAGGGTGCCTGAAGAATTTCCTTGAGCTCCAATTAGAGTCAGTGTGGTAGAATGAAATCCACTGCGTCTGGGTATTCCCACTTGTGAAACCCAACTGCAGCGCGCGCTCAGACGCCAGCGAAGGAGAGGCGCGCGCTGGGCCGTGGGCTGGCGCCGGCCGAGCTACACACTGCCAGTCTGTGTGCCTGTTCCTGTCGCGTCCCAGTCTGTGTCTGCGTGTCTGTTTAGCTGGTCTCTGCTTTTGCTGCCAAGCGGTGGCTTTAGCTGCCGTGAAGGGAGAGGTGGAGAAGGAGTTCCTTTAGCCTTCAGTCGGCTCCCATCACCATGCCCAACGGATTGAAGCCAGTGGACACGCTGGACTCGCTGTCCTCTGTCAGCTCAGCCTACTGCGGCGGCGGGCAGCCGGGCACCTGCAAGTACTGGATCCTCGACCTAGGTACACAAGCTCTCTGCAGATGCTCGGGCTTGCGCTGCTTTCTCTCTGCCTGCTTTTTTTCCAGTGGCTGCTCAGTGATTGACGTGTGCTTGAAAACGGAAACGTTGTGTGCTGGGAACCTGAAATGCGTTCCGTGCTGACCACCTTGGGATGGGGCTGTGTGGGGATGGTTTGTGAGGGACCGCTAGGAATATGAGGAGCAACTGGGAACAGAGCACTGCACATCCATTGTGTGTTGTAAGACCTTTTTCATATCTGGGGACTGCTTTTGATCATCCCTTTTTCTTGCAAATGGCATGTAAACCGTCTAAAGTAATCTATGCTACAAATTGCATTATGATTTTAGTTGGCTTTATGTCCGTTTCGGTTTAATTTTGTTTGGCGTTTTTCAGACTATTTGAGAAAACGACGGTGTCCTAACGTTGATATTTAGACTCTGGTTCTACAGCCATATGATAGGATAATACAAACTTAGCTGGGGAAAGGGATGCTTCCAATATCGCCATTGTATTCAAGGGAGTGTCTGTGCCAGATTCTGGCTTTATACGCAAAACTGGTGAAAAGATGCAAAGATGTGATTCCTACAAAGGTTATGTGAGAAGTCGGTAAGCTTCACTTTGAGGAAAAGACAACAGGATAAAAAGAGCCAGGTGAGGGGGAGTTAGGTCTGTAGATGCCCATGGAATGCTGCCCTGCTCCAGAGGCCAGCTTTGTAACGGTAACCTTTGACAGCTATCTGTCCAGACCATGCAGCCAAAAAAAAAAGGAGTCTGTCACAGGTTGGCACCTGCTTGCCAGCAGGAATGCTGTCTACCAGATTCTGGTCGTGGCCTGGCTCACTTTCCGTGTTTGCCTTCACTTTCTTCCAGCCATTATCTGCTTATGTGCTTCCCAAGTGGCAGCAAGACGCAGAGAGCCAAGGAGATCTGCTGAGACTTACAGGGTGCTTCCAGTTTATTCAGAGCTCAGGGGAGAAGGGTCTCTGGAGGTGGAAGGACCTGCCAAAGAAAGGGAGTGGGGTGTCAGATCAAAAGGGGGGCACAGAAAATAGGTATTCAGCATTTGAAGGGGAAGTTGTGCTGCTTAACTCTACTTGCTCATGGAATACTGGGAGTTAAGTGTTGGCTGTGTGGATGTTGCATGAATTGTTCTGAACCTCATTTTCAACAATACTCCTTGTATTTTTGTTTACAAAACCTTTAAAAAGTCTTTGACCCTAGGTTCTTTTTGTTACATTTATGTTAATTAAATTGTTTTACCACTCAGAGATGATGACCTCTCTGTCTGCACGTGTGCAAGCCGGGTAGGTCCCTCAGGGACACTGTGCCCTAAGAATTCCTGCCCTGGGTGTGTTAAAGTAACAGTGTCTAAATATTAATGATGCGTCTGCTTTCCTAAGTCAATGTAGTAATTTCTGTGCAGTGAAAAGAACAACTGGTAACATCAAAAGTCTGATTTGATATCTCAGCCCCTAGCTAGCTCTGAGTCTTGAGTAAATTACCTTCTCTCTGAACTTTTTCTTTGTCTGCAAAGTGGGAGTAACATCAGAGCATGCCCCTTGGGGTATCATAAACATCCCCAAAGTTTAAAACAAAATATTTTAATGAATAATTTTTCTAAAGAGTAATGGATCTTAAGAAGACATAGCATTCTTTCTATAGAGAGAATTTTTGAATCTTAGCAGTATTTTAATTCCTTCAAAATTCTTTTCAAGGGATTTTATTAAATTTGCTTTTTAAAATACTGGAGGATAATTGTGCTATTGTATTTTTTTGTTTCTCTCTATATATTTTTGTTGGTAATTCTCAAACTATTAGGAACCTCCAGGTGATGTTCTTCAAGCTGTCACCTCAGAATTTTTAAGCTAGCAAAAATTTGGAAGAAAAATTGATGACCTGTGGAATTTCTTGAACAAAAAATGATCACTTCACAATAAAGGATAAATAAGATAAAGTGAAATTTGTGCATACACACGTGTGTATATGTGTGCGCGTGTGTGTCTGTGTGCACATGCAGAAAATGCCTACTCATCCTTTTCTAACCCTTATAATAATTTCAGGACAGTTTCCTGAGTACAGTTATATCAGAGTGATGTTTTAATATATTATGATTTTACCTATTAAATCGATTATGGGGAAATATATATGCATCACATTTGAAAAGGAAGAATGATTCTGGGTAATATCTAAGAAATAAATCCCAAAGTAACTTTACAGTGCCCATCAAATCACACAGTGTGAATGCAGAGCCCCTGTTACACCTACAAGCAGCCTGGGGCTTCATGTGTTAGAGTACTTTGGGAATAGGCAGTTTTTCTGCTTCCTGACATCCAGTGTGGCATCAGCCTATCCCCGTGTGAACCAGTCTTGCTTGGAGTAATGTGCACAGAAGCCTGTTTTATTTGCTAATGTTGCCATTGTCAATAACTTACACAGACATGAGCCAGGAGAGTTTTACTGCTAAGTAATTGTTAAAATAATTCAAGAGAAGGTAAGGTCAAGAAGAACTGTAAATGATCTTTTATGACGTTTCCAATGGGAGAGCCCAGTTCTAGGGATAAGAGATGAAATCAGTATGCCCTTTTATAGGACAGATGGAATCTATTCCAGTGCTATACATATTCCCCTGACTCAAGCTCAGAAAAAACATAATCTAGTGACCCTCCTTAACACTGAACAGACTCATATACGAAGTGAACTGCGTGCTTTGTAAGTCTTGAATCCTCTTGAAGTCTTTGTTGTTGTTGTTGTTGTTGTTGTTGTTAGGAATATGGATTCTCACCGCTGCAATTTTTGTTTTTAAAAATTAAAGGAAAACATTCCAAACACTAAATATAGGATAAAGAAATTTCTTTGTTGAAGAAATGCATAATATGAACCTACTCTAAAAGTATCCAAGTAGGTTAACAGTACTGCCTCACTCACATTAAAGCTGTCAGTGCATGGAATATTCAGTTTCACTTGAAAAAAACCACAGAAGTACTTGTCACAATGTTGGATTGTTTCAACTGCGAAGACTGATTGCTTCACACAAGTTGCTGTGCAAACTGAACTCTATCAAATCAAATCGTTTTCCTTTTTAAGTATCTTCAAGTGAGTGGATTAAGACAGGATGTGCATTATAGGATAGTGCGAATCGTGTGTTACTGTAGAAGCCAGTTTGTGCCTCCTCACCCCTACCTGTGTGATCTTACACATTCTTGATAATCTTGCGGAGCTGCAGTTTCCTCATCTGTTTAAAAAAAGAGAGAGAATGCTTGTTATTATGGTTATTATGCTCTCCAAAACCTACATTAAAGGCTCTTTTTATTTCTGTTTTAGCAAACTGCATTTTTAAAATGATTGTTCCCTCATTTCCATGTTAAAAAAAAAAAAAGTGTTACACATTGAATTTGCATATATTTTTAGCCAAGAAGCAAAGAAACTTGAAGTCATTTGGTATTACAGCCTTTTTTTAGAGTGAATATGAAATCTTGGAATATTAGAATGTTTTTGAAGTTAAGATTAAAATTAAACTGAAACCTCTCCCAAAAGTGGCCCAAAAACCCAAAGGTCCCAGGTTAGGAGGCTTCAGGCAAACTGGCTTTTCCTAGTTTTGGAATTTTTTTCTTATTTCTAGACCAGGCACCTTCCTTGTTTAACTGTAATCTCTCTCTGGTTTGTGCTCTTTCTAAGCATATCTCTTCAGCTACATTTCAGGAGAACACAAATTTATAGCTTTTCATTCTGAAGAAATTCTTCCTCCAGGTGCTCAAAGTTGGCCTCAGGGGCACATGAGCAAGTCCATAAACAGAATGAGTCGGCCTGGGAGCCGGGTAACAAGCCATGGAATTCCTCCATGGAGGCTTCCTCATTTCCTCTTCCTGTCTCCAAGGAGTAGCAGTGGGGGCTGGGCAGCCATACAGATGCTCCTAATAATTTTTTGCAATTTTCATATAAAACCATACAAATATGAACAAACCACATGCCCGCCCACCCTCCTCCCCACCCCTGCAAATATCTAGTTTCTCTGAAACTATTATGTGCTAACTGGAAAACTCCAGGCAACCACTGATCACGTTGGAGACATCTTCTAGTTTGTATATATGTAAAATGAGGCTTCTTTCATTGTTACTTTTAATATTTGACTATAAGTCACCATCTCAATTGTATCCATTGTCCATTTTCTCAGATACACAGTTGAAAAACGTTTCTTTGGTTACTTCTTGTTAAAAACAATTCCTACTATAGTGAAATGGACCTATACCCATCAGCATGAGAAGGCTAGAGTTACTCTTCTGAGGATACAGCCTTTGACAAACTTCTGAGACAAAATATATTAGCCCTAAGGCAACTTCCCCTTCCTCTTTTATCTCCTAAAGCTCATGGATTATGGTAAGAAGTGGCCCAAGGGCACAGAAACAGGCGTGAAGTTGAATAAGGAACTCTTCAATAATAAAACGGGGGGTGTGCTTATTATGATGTAGGAACTGAACATGGAATGTTTTTCTCTTTGTCTCTCTTCAGCTAAAAAGAAAGACAGCACAGTGCCCACTCCAGGCACTCTCAGCGCGAGCCCCACGCAGGGGCGGTCTGCTTATTTCCCGCTGCCGCCTCCGGTCCGTGGCCATGCCTTTCATCACACCACGGGCACTGATTCAGCCAAGGACAAGATCCGTGCTGTTAATTGGTGTTCTTAGCAGAGGCGTTCCTTTCATTCCCTTTGTCTCCATCTCGGAGCAGGCTTTGTTTCTGCCTGGAATAACTCCAGCCCTCCCTCCCCTCCTCGCTCCCTTCCTCTTTCCTCACTGTGGTTACTCCGGGGCTTGACAGGCAGGGAAGAGTTCTTCACAGGAAGACTTAACGACAGGAAGGTGCAGGAGATTCTTAGAAAGCCGCCTTCTCCCGAGGCACTGGGAGCATGGGAGAGACAGAGCATTTGACCCCCGTGTGGGATACGTGGAGAACTCCAAAAGCAGTTGCTCCAACCCTCTTTTCTTTTTGTCTTTGGCCTTTATTGTGGGTGGTGGTTTTAGTATGTGGCATCCCAAAATAGTGGGAGTCAGCCCTCAAGAAATGACAAAATAGTGATTTGAAAAATAAAATGCAGTGCCATTCAGTGCATGTGGGTGGGCAGGGGGAAGGGAGGGGAACGAGATGTCATAAAACCCGCTTAGTTCTGGTCTTGCTGCTGCATCTCGTAATGCTCTGTGTGCTTAGGAGTAGATGGTACCTGCGAGGTGCATGCACATGGGCGCGTCTTCCCTCCTCCAGTCTGTGGTACAGGTTTTCATCCCATTTCCAAGCACTTACTAGCTTTAGTTGAGTAGCAGTTTGCCTTTGATTGGGGGCGTTACTCAAATATTGTAAAAGGAATTCCTAATTGTGGCTTTTGTTTCTTTGTTTTTGAGTTAAACAATGGGGACTCTAGAATATAATGTACTAGATATTTGCTTTATGGTTTATTGGGGGAAATAATCTTCTGGTTCCTCATTCTACATAGCTGTAGCTCTTTCTAAGCTAATATTCCATCCCTTGAAACTCTGAAACTTTAGCTAACCTTCGCTGTAGATGAATTAAAGAGCGGCTCAAGCCTGTAATCCCAACACTTGGGGAGGCTGAGGCAGGCGGATCACTTGAGGTCAGGAGTTCAAGACTAGCCTAACTAACATGATGAAAACCTGTCTCTACTAAAAATACAAAAATATTAGCCAGGTGTGGTGGTAGGTGCCTGTAATCTCAGCTACTTGGGAGGCTGAGGCAAGAGAATCACTTGAACCCAGGAAACAGAGGTCACAGTGAGCCAAGATCAAGCCACTGCATGTCAGCCTGAGTGACACAGTGAGACTCCACCTCAAAAATACATAAATAAATAGCTATAGTGTTTGGCAGGCTCATTGCAGAATACTCCAGAGACACATTTTTTCTCCTTAACGCTGTATTAAAACGAGTATGTTGTAATGTGGCTCTGTGAAAACATGTATAAGTTAACATAGTTTATAGTACATTTTCTTGACTATAGGTAAAAGATTTTTCCATGCTAGCATTCTGAATCTGGAATAAATTTTTTTAAATAATAATAAATGTATACATGAAGAGAAATCGTTCACCTCCTGAAATAAATCAGTCATATAGTTTAAACCACTAGTAGCACAATTTTTAAAACCGTTTTGCCTGGGAGAGTCTTCTGTGCCACCTGCTTCATTTAAAGACATGTTTCAACTTTTAAAAAAATCTGCATATACCCCACCCCTAACATCTTTGGTATCCTCTTTAACAAAGCAGCCAAAGTGATTTCATGTTTTTCAACAAATAATGGGAAGACATTAACCAAAAGTATAGATATTTATTATGAAGAATACACTTCCATATGCCTTCTTCACATGAGATTAGATCTTTCATTTCTAACATTGTGTGTTTAATGTTAAGAACTGTTATGCCGGTGGGTTCAGTGTGTATGCTGCTTTGCTGGGTTAATGCCTCTGGAAGGCAGACTCAGATGGATAGAAGGGTGTCTGAGCACTGTGGGACTGCTTATTTCCCCCAAAATTAACTCTTGTTTCCTTATATGATGGTTGTCTATTCAGGACAGTAATAAGTACTGTATTGCCTTGGGGATAACTTCCCATATAGAGAAATTAAGAATCAAGAACCCATTATAACAGGGAGAACTTCATTATCCCTCAGTCAGCAGTATATAAAATAATAGTCTCATCACATGGTGAATTTGTTTTTTTAAAAAAATATCTTTCTTTGTATAAGTAATACTAATCTTAGGTAATTTTGTGAAAAGAACAGCCGTTCGACTTTTGGGGAACACAGGATCTCAGCCTCTGAAAAAGCCAAACAGGTAGACGAGCATTCAGAAGTTCTTGCTTTCTGAGCATCTGAACAGACCAGAGCCCAGAGCGCCACTGCAGGCTGCCGTTCCTTGCCTGCCTGGCAGGGCCTGGATAGATATGGGGTCACACACTACACCCCTGCCCTCAGAGTCTCCATCAGAGCGGGGGTCATCTCGCAGCAGGCCTGGTCGTGGCCTTCTGCCTGCTGTTCTGTCATGCAGGAGCGGGCAGGGAAGCGCATTTCCCCTAAACTTCTGCCGTCAGGCTGAAAAGAGGCCCCTGGAACAGTGCGACTTTGGGGCTCGATGCAGACAGTGGGGCCGCTCCCTGACTGGAGAATTTTCTGCATGAGGACTGATGTGACATCACCTTTCCACCTTCCACTACCCCCAACCTGTGCTAAAGAGCCGTGTGGATTGCAAGTTAGGAGTTGGGGCTGGAAAGCAGCTGGCATGAATGTCTCCAGCTGGTAGGATGTGTGTGTGTCTTTCTGGTTTCATTTATAAGGAATTTTTTTAAAGTGTCTCTCTTTCACCCAGCAAGGCTATCTGCTTTTGTCTTTGTGTAAAAGTCAGGAATGAGTTCAAATCCCCTCCCAGTAATCACTGGTAAGATAGTTCCTTAGAAATTTTTTTATTTTTGTTATAGCTTAGACTTTTCGTTACAGAAAAAGCGTACTGTTCATCTTCCAAAAAACATATTTTGGGTGCTGACTCATTTAAAAAGCAATGAAAATGGCCCTGCCATTTCAAGAGAGCAATATGGCCTAGACACTCTCCTCCAGTAAAGTCAGCATTTGTCTGGAATAGAGAAAGATCCCATTAAAAAGTAAGCCTTGGCCTACAGAGTTAGGTTAAAAAAGACTTTTTTATAACCTAGTGATTTTTTATGACTTCGTGGTTTTTAACAATGTGTGACCGTCTGCCAGAAGAGCCATCAACCCAAGTCCACCTGGTTCGTCCCATCCCACCTCTGGAAGGAAATGAGAGATGAGGCAGGCAGAACAGACTGCTTCCACAGCCGGCAGGATGAGCATGCCCTCTCGCTCTGCCCCATCTCTTCTGGGAGGCAGCGTAGTGGGAAGCAGAGAAAGTCCCAGGCAGGCGGCTTCCGTTGGCATTGGCATGTTCTGTTTGGTGAGGTCGACGAAGCTAGCCTCCTGTCTCTAGGACTCCTCACTCTGGATGGTGACGAGGCCATTTTCTTTCAAGATGGGACTCACTGAGACTAGCCCAACAACCGCAACTTGATTCTGCGGTTGGCCTCCTGTTGCTCGGCCACTCTCTCCAGCGTTTGGTCACAAGGCAGAAGAGCTATAGGCTCATCTTTTCCTAAAAACCAACAACTGTCTACCAGCTGTTTCTAGAGCATTCCTGAGCCTCAGGCCAGCAGGTCCTCCCTTCAAGACGTGTATAACTCAAGTCTCTAGCCTTGTTTTAATTACTTCTGTTGATCCGAACTAGCCCATTTTTGCTGTTACCCATTGTCAGTCGTTAAGACTCTTTCTTCATTTGTTTCATTTCCGAGGTGCTTTACAGTTCCACTTTGGCAATACGTGTGATCCTGTGCATCCGATTAACCAAGCAAAGCATCCTCCCATCTGTTTTCATTTACATTTAATTTCTTCACTTTTCTTTATTAGAAATTTCAGTGGTGAAAATAAAATGAAAGGCCTTTAAAATGAAATGACTTCCTGACCAGAAAAGCTGATAGATTAGCATTCCCCTTCCAAGAAAAAGCTTGAGAAGAAAATTGATGCTCAAAGTCTTGCATTTGTCTACATAGCCACATTTTCCAATGTTTATGCAATGTTTTAAGTGTTTTCAGAAACGACACTGAGAATAAGAGTAAAAAGGGCAAGTGGTTACGTGTGACTTCCGTTTGCATATTCTGTTTGGTGAGATCGACGCCACTGGCCTTGTATCTCTAGGACTCCTCACTCTGAGTGGTGATGAGGCCATCCTCTTTCCATGACTCATGAAGACTAGCCCCAAATGAGGAGACCGCTGTGTGTCCTCATTTTCAGAATTCACAAGAGCAGTTGTTTTTCCCTGGGATGGTTTTAATTGATGCCAGTGATTCCATTGTGTTCCGGCATTCAGGGTCACCTGGAGGTGTCTGTGGCTGAAAGCTCCCCAGTGAATTTGTGGGAGGGGGCTGTGCAGAGAACGGTGGAAGTGTTGGTCATTTATGTGCATTTTCTCAGGCGGCAAAGACCATGTGTTCTTCATTACCGCATGAGCCGTGGCAATGCTGTGTTGGGCCTCTGGTTGAATCTTGGGATTATTTGAGGGAAAAAAAAAAGCTGAGGAATTTAACTTTCTCCTTCATGTTTTCTGTGTTCAATTCATATTTGAAAGAAAAAATCAAAATTCATATTTTTGCATTTAGGACCCACTGTGCAATATGTAAAATTTGCCTGTAGTAGTCTCTTGCCACATTTTCAGTTATTACCATCCCCCAAACTGACTGTCAGTGCCTCTCTAGTTGTTGTAAAGATTTCCCATGCTGACGTGACAGCGTAACAGACAGTTGCAGCCCAGAGTAAAGCCCTGGAACCCAGGTATGTGCAGAGAAGCAGAGAACTCCCTGGGGACCCAGTTCTAAATCTGGTGTTTCAACCCCTGATGAATCCTTCTTTTGCTGAGGAACAGATTAAGACTCACTAGTACTCACAGATGATACACAGAACACATGTCAGAGCAAGGTAACTGGAATGAACAGATAGAAGTAGGGCAAGAAACCTTTTCAGATACTTACAGGCAGCATACAGATTTAAGTCTAGAGATATATTATAAAAAATACTTGCATATTCTGAACCACCAAAAATGTAACCATATCACTAGGCAGGTCAGTTGCTTAAGATTTCCCAAGTAATACCCCAGCTTTGTCTCATCATCATCATTTTAAATTAATATGCATTGCTGAGGAGATGAGTATAATCACTATGTAAGAGGAAGAGACGATGCAGTCCCTGGAAGTTGCATCCAGAGGAATAATTTACAGATTAACTCAGTTTTTATGTGATTTGCCAGAGCATTTCTAGTGCACTGTGTTCTTTTCTTTATTCTCAAAAAGAAAAAAAAAAGAAAAAAAAAAAAAGCCACCTTGATTCCCAAAGCATGGAATTAAAACCCAGTGTGAGAGTGTAGAGATGACATTTACTCAGAAATTTTGCTCTAGAACATTTGAACCAACACAGTCAACAGTCATAAGCTAAGAACTTGATTGTTCTAAGTAATTTATAGATCTGATTTTCACATTTGCATTACAGCCTCCCTTGTATGGTGGAAGAGCTTCCTGAATAAAAATGTGATTTACAGCATCAAATTCTTGACAAGACAGAAGTTTGAGAAATTGCCGTTGGCCGGTTATACCTGCACCCTGACCACCCTCTTTTTGAATAGTCTGATGAAGTTATTTTCAGACATTGGAAGCAGTTGCTGCAAAGTGTCCTTGAATTAGCTTTCCCAGGCACACGGCAATAACTGCAAAGTGAACATTTTTTAAGTCCTTACAACTAAAATTTTTAACTAGCCCTTTGTTTCAAGAACATGCCTCTCAGAGTTGTGCTTTATCCTGGTTAGTTTTTATCAAGGCATCATTTCATTGTTCATTTAACTGTCAGGTATTTTTGAACACATACAGTGAACAGAAAGATGTTTAACTAGCTAAAATCCTTTGGGGAGACAGCATGGAGAATTTGAAATGCAAGACAGATGTTCACCGGAACACTCCCGCTGTTGAGCAGGGCATCCATGTGGTGGCTGCATCTCACCAGAAATGCCCAGGTTGCCAGCAGTGGCCCCACATGTACACGTTTGGCCGACGTTATGTGGCATGAGGGCTGCCAGTCACAGCACAGGCATGGTGACCTTGTGGGGCTTGTGTGCTTGTCCAAGGAGGCTCTGCCTTCACAGCCCCAGCTCTTCTTCCCACTCTGGGCTTCGGGTGCTTTTCCTAAGATAGTCATCTCACCGCTCCGCTTCATCCTGCTTTCTTCCTCAGCCTTGTGCAGCTATTTTTCTACACATCAGTGTGAGTACTGCCTCCTACTCTGTTAGGCTGTCAGTTTACAGAGACCTTTTTCGTACCTTTTCCCCCCAGCAACCTGATAAGGTAGAGGAATCACTGTCATTTTACACATCAGGAAACTGAAGCAAAAATAGGATCACCTACTCATAAGAACCCACACGCAGCAGATGGCAGGGGTGTTATTGGAACCCCGGCCCCGTGGCCTGGACTGTCCACTCATCTGTAAAGACCTCACAAGCAAATTACTATTGGAACACCTGTGTGTACCAGGCAGACTTTGAACTCCAGATAGGCAGCACACACAAAGCAGTAAAAGCCCTCTCTCCTGGTGTGCATGTGCTGGTGAGACAAGTGGAAGAAATGCAGAGATTTGGGTGAAACCTTTTCAAATTCAGAGGCTGGGAGTTTCTAGTTCAGTTTTAGCTCACTCTACTCAGCAATGCAATTGTTACTCTAGAACACTCTGAAGTCTTTAACACTTTTTACCATTGTGAAAATAAAGGGAGGGTTAAAGTGAAATTTGATCCTCTTTGGTCTGCGACCAGCAGGATATGGTTGTCTCCCCCCACCCCAACCTTTTTAAAAACAATTTTTTAAAAAGTCTTTTATTAATCACAGATGTCTCAAGTTTACAGACTGGGCCTAGAAAGCAGCCTCTCTTCTCCCAGCAGTCCCCGCGTCTTGTGTGTTCACATGCTGAAACTCTTTCTGCATGGGGCTGAATGTCAGCACTTCTGCTTTCCCTTCTTTCTTTTACCTTTTTTCTTTTTTTATTTAAAAAGAAATCTAGCATGGACTTTCTATGAACTCTTATTTCAGCAAGGAAGCCATCTACTGAGGATTTTTCCCTCAAAATAAGAAGGGATGAACTTTAATTGATTCCCTCTTGGGGCTTCAAGCACGTCATAGATGGCTTTCTCATGTGCTCAGCCGAACATCTTTTTAAGTGACTGCGATGGGCTGATGGTATCTTTTTGTGCTCAGGTTTACTTTGTCCTCTTAATAAGGGATAAGTTGTTTTTAAAACTAGAAATGGAATGGAGTAATTCATCTAGATTGCTTAATTCATCCTTCATATGTCTAAAAGTGGTTTTTAGTACATCCTAGACACCATATTAGGCCTGCAGTTTTAAGTCTAATTGTGATGAAACCTAATTCTCGATTTCTGGGTACTCACAGTTAATAAAAACACAATGTAGTAAGTTCTGTGCTATCATGGAGTCCTTTATGCCTCAGTCATCCTACCTTTGTAAACAGCACTTAACAGTTCATAAAGTTTGTTCCCATTATTTCTTTTAATCCTGTTACAACCCTGTGAGATGGGGAAAATCACATGCCAAAATGTTTGCTGTGGAACGGGAGCACCAGGCTCACTTGGGCCCTTTGACGAGTCCAGCACTTCTTCTGGCATCCCTCATGGATCATCTGTCTGGGCCTTGGATCATGGGTTGCTCCAAGCTGAAAGGGAGAAGCACATTCCCAAACCAGGCCTAGTGGGAACTGAAGGTATTCTTGCTGATGAGGAAGTTAGTGATGGGGTGAAAAAGCAGGACTGAGAGTTAGCTGACTTTTTTTCTTCAAAGATGGTAAGAGTTGAGGGAAAGGCAAGAGATAAGGAACTATTTCTTTGTATAATAGATGGGTCTTTTTTTTTTTTTTTTTTTTTTTGAGACAGAGTCTCGCTTGTGTTTGCTTCAAAATTAATCAGGATATACCACTAACTCAGGACATCGCCATTCGTAGTAGTTGACTTATCAGTCAATATGCATAGACTAAGAAATAATAACTTGCAGCTGGTTCATTGGCTTGCCTGTTTGTCTTTTATTCAGTGTATACTCAGTAAGCTTCAGGTGTGTGCCAGGCTGCCTGCTGACACCTGGACATATAGTTGGAAACAACCAGACATGGTGCCCTGGAGTCTAAGATCATGGTTTGCTTCCTGCCTTCACAGTTACCCACTTAGGAAAATGTGGTCGGAGCCTATTACACGGGGCTCTGACCACAGAGCTCTCCTCTTGAGGGTTACTCTTGTTATGGGGCTGAGCCATCCACAGTTCAAATCCTGAGCAAAAAATTCAGGACAGAGTGCCGAAAGGACAGGAGCATGCCTGCACAGTATGGGTGTCTGGGCAGGGGGCCTCATGCTTCTGTGTTCACAGCCATCAGGACCTCTTCTGGGAAAAGGCAATTGTGTGCACAAAAGTAATTTAAGATCTTCTCATAGAGACTTTGGAATTCTAGAGCTCTGTGTTTATTGTGTGATATATCCTTATCCTGCCCAGTAACTTTGGAGACCTTAATTCTACTCAAGATACGATTAGGACATGGGATTTAATTCAAAATTTGCAACAGAGTAGCTGGTTTAGTGGGCAAAGTCTGTATTCTTCAGATACCTAAAAATAACAGCAGATACTTTATTTCATTCTGTTAATGATGGTATTAAGTTTAAAGACTTTTAAAGCTTTTTTAACTCCTAATGTGTACATTGTATCACAGCCCAGCAAAGAGCTTAGGCATGGGCTGTTACATTCCATTGATAAAGGCCAAAGAAGTTTCTATTGTGAAAAGAAAAAAAAAAAAAAAAAAATAGTCTACCCGCCCCCCACCCCAGAAGAGTCAAATAGCATGAATAATTGAACATTCTTGTTAAAAACAAGGAAAAGGGGAAAGGGTCTTAATTTTCCCCTCTACATTTGCAGACTTCTGAAACAAAATTTTTTTCAAAGTAAAATGTTTAAAATTCCACAGAATTTTTCTTATAGTTTATGACTACTGCTAGCCATTTTTTAAGTCATAAATATTCCAGCATAGTGAAAGAATATCACTTCCGTCATTTGATAACTAAGAACTCGGGGGAAGAACCTGCTTATTCTCATCAACAGCAGTGTCACACCATCCTTTGCATTTCATCCGTGGCACCGATGAGCTCCCACCTTGGGCAGCCCTAACCCCGCCTGGTTCTAGGAGGGACCGCTTAGGCCACAGCCACGTTGTTAATGCCTAACGTGCCAGGTAACCAGGAAATCTTTTTTGAACCAGCTTCCCAGAATGCAAAGAACCAAATCTTTGCAGCTGAGCCCACAGAGAGAAGCTGGGGAATAACGTATTTAATTTCCTTTTCTTTTTCAACCGTTTTTACAAGAACCAGCTCCTTTCCCAGGCAAGGCTAAATGCCCTGGGAATCATCCTTGTAACGCCAGCTGGGTGCCACAAAGCATTATTAATTGACTGTGGTTCCTTCTCTCATGCGTGCAGAGGCCGCTGGATCTGCTGAACAGTAGGGAGGTCTGTGTGCTTCAGGGCTGCCCTGTGTCCCTGCCTGCCCTGCCGCTCTTTTCTGAGGGCACACCTGCTTCTCTGTAGTCCTGCAAGTCTGGGTGGACAGAAGGACCAGGCCAGAATTCTTGGTAGGTGTCACTTAGGGTTCATAACACTCCTATGCCAACTCCCCCCCCCCAAATTCTAACTTATAGACCCAGAAATGTCTGTGAAGTTGATTTATTGGCTGAAGTCCTACTAGTTGTGATGTGTACATTTTCTGCTTATGAACATTAAGACCTGCACTTGATTTCATTTCATTAAGTAGGCCTGGGTTTCTTTTGTGGTGTTTTATTGTTTGTTTGGTCTTTTATCAGTTTATCCAAGGCACAGCGGAGCTCCTTGGTGACACCTCACCACATCTCAGGCATCCAGGGTGTCTCCCGACCTCCCCACGGGCCACACCCGTAGTTCTTGCTTGTGCAATTGTGAATCTATGTCCAAGAAATGACTGTCCTTAAAATATGAGCTGGGAATCAGCTTGCTGTTTCTTTAGGCTGTTGATTTCTGATGTTTCTGTGTAATACTTCTCTGCCTACTGTATGCCAGGCACTATGCAGAGCCCTGGCAGTACCTCAGGTCCCAGACAGATAAGGCCCCTGCCTTCCTGGAGCTTATATTCATTCTCCTGACCTAGTGTCTGGGTTACCTGTGCCCACCTCCCTCAAAGGCCAGCTTCAGTGCCACGTCCTTCATGGAGCCTTCCATGGTTCCTCCTATTTCCCCTTCTAACCCTAACACTAACAGGGTTTGTACCTTGCCTTTAGTACAGGATAGATTTTTGTGATCCAAAAACCACTGTGTGGTGAGTCACATGGGTGAAGAAACTAGGCATTCCTTATCTCTGTCCAGTGGGAAATCTAGGGCTTGGCTCCAAGTCACAGCACACCAAGTGACTCTGAAATCTGCCACCCGCTGTAGGCAGTGCAGGGTTCTGTTAGCAATTATTGCTTTAAAAAATATTGTTTGAATAATTGTCATCTGACATATAGATTATCCAAACGCCCTCCCCTTATCTTTGTCCTTCCTGAGGCTAGGGACTGTGTCTACCTCATTTGCATTTTATCTTAACACCTGAGAAAGTCTCCGGGAATGGATTTCATTTCTTTCCTCCCTCTTCCAGACTGTAGCAAAGGAAAGTGAGACTGATGCGGAAATGTTTTAGTAACTCTTGTTAAAAAATGGAATAAATAGCTGAGAAAATATATATGTATGTATGTACACAAACATAATACGAGCACATATACAGAGGGGAAAGGGATCTTCTTTAACAGATATTGATGGTTCTGAACCATAGTTTGCTTCTGAGAAAAATCTAGAATGAGTGATCCTGCTTAAAACTCATCATCTGCTTCTGGAAGATTATATCCTTCACTAATCTGTGTCTTGGGCAAAGATTGGAAGGAATGGGACAGCAGTAAGACAGGCATGTGCCATCTAGTCCCAGTGTCTGGAGCACTTGCTGGGAAACTGCTGCTGACTCTGCCCCTGTAATCACAGGGTCCACCTGCAGCAGGGAAGGTTATCCAGAGCCAGAGAGGCAGTGCAGCCCCTACAGGTGTCTGTGCAAAGGAGTAGCTGGCAAGTCGTTTCAATATATGTATAAGACTTCAAAAGACTTGAGAAAATAGCAAGCACCGTGAATGATCACCATCGTTGCCTTTCTGCTATCTGAAGTAGAGCACTTCCTTCCATGCCGCCATGGTGGAGCCCTGAGCCAGGAGCTCGGGAAGCGGCCCAGCAGCCTTCGCCCTCACTGGTTTTTGAGTACAGTAGACGTCAGAGAAGTCCATGGATTGGCTGAGTTCTGCTGTCACCCAGATTTCAGATTTTTTAATACAAAAGTTAGCTGGGCATGGTGGCAGGCACCTGTAGTCCCAGTTACTCGAGGGAGGCTGAAGCAAAAGAATCCCTTGAACCTGGGACACAGAGGTTGCAGTGAGCCGAGATTGCGCCACTGCCCTCCAGCCTGGGTGACAGAGCCAAGACTGTCTGAAAAACAAAAAACAGATTTTTTTCTCTTGAAATGTCATCCACTCCAGGTTGACTATATTTAATATTTGAGATCCAATGAGAAGCTGATTTGAATATATTTTCTATAGAGCATTTTGATTATTTGAGGAAGGCTTCTCCTCCTCACATTTCTTTTTAAAATGTGGTAGTGTTTTTGTTCCTTGTTGCTGATGTTCTTCGGCACGAGGTAAGTTTGTCAAGGCTGTGCGCAGTCCTCATGTGCTGCTGTGGCCTGGTGGGGAACAGGAAAGAGGCTGAGGGCCGCTCCTCCGAGAGCCCCAGCAGCTCTGCCGCTTTCCCGCCACCAATCTTGTCCTGGACCCTGGCTGTCCCAGAGGCTGCTGCTGGTCAGTCTCACCAGGACAAATCGCTGTCAATTTATCCATAATAATTACAGAATTCTGCCTGTGTTCAGTGGTAGTGAGTCAAACTAATGCATTTCTTCAACAGGATTAGTTTACAGTAAGTATGTCAGCATAGCTAAAACTTCTCAAAATTTCCTTCAAATTCCTCTTGCTTGGCTTTTGTCAAGAAATTGGGCGAAAATTATTTTAAAATTCTGTCCTCCAGTGTCCGTGGTACCAGTGTCCACAGTATTTTATATGGTAAATAACATCTTAAATCTGGCTGGTAATGATGCTGGGCTTCAGGATTGGGGACGTGGGTGATGTTGGAGGGGACAGTGCATCTTGAGAAAGATCGTCTCTAGCAGAACTCAAGTTTGCTACACATTTGAGAAGAGAGTATGTAAAGCATCAGCTCCTCTCATCTCACACCCCATAAGCAAATCCCGCAGATGAGGCGTCCCAGCCTGCTGGCTTCCCTGTCCCTGCAGCTGGCGGCCGAAAGCCTGAGGGCAAGTGGCACGGTCTCCCCACCGGGAGGGGTCTGTAGGAGTCAGTGATGCTCCCTCTCTTCTTCCTGGCAGACTCGCTGTCCGTCTCCAGTAATGACGCCAGTCCACCCGCATCCGTGGCTTCCCTCCAGCCCCACATGATCGGTGCCCAGAGCTCGCCGGGCCCCAAGCGGCCAGGCAACACCCTGCGCAAGTGGCTCACCAGCCCGGTGCGGCGGCTCAGCAGCGGCAAGGCCGACGGGCACGTGAAGAAGCTGGCGCACAAGCACAAGAAGAGCCGCGAGGTCCGCAAGAGCGCCGACGCCGGTTCGCAGAAGGACTCGGACGACAGCGCTGCCACCCCGCAGGACGAGACGGTGGAGGAGGTGAGGCTCTGCCCGCTGGACCCGGATGGCTGCCTGATGGGACCCACTGGGCTTTTGCAGCAGGAATAGTTGTTTATCTTATGAATCAACTGGTTTGGTTCTGTTTTCCACACTTACTCAGAAATTCTGATTCAAGGCTGTGCTTAGCAGACTGAGATTTATCGGGGACATCTGGAAAGAAAATTGAACAGGACCACATGTGGCTTCTGATAAGAAAAAAATAAAAATAAAATAAATCGGACCACCATATGCCTCAGGCCCAGTTAGCCCCCAGGCCTGGGCCAGGAGGAAGCCCAGACTGGCTTTGGGACCCTTTCCTCCCCACTCCACCATGAGCCAAAGCCAGAGGCTCTGTGTAGTCTGCAGAAGATTCGGGCAGTCTCTGAGCTGACCACTGCGGTAGCATTTTGCAGAGAAAGCTCAAATTGGAAACTTGGAAGGACTTGTGGAATGTTTACATTTTCCTATTGTTTTCCTCCAATATTTATTATACTTAGAGCTTGTCCTGAGTAGAAAATATCCGGTTAATTTACTTTGTTGGCGCGATAATAAACATGGGGTTCTTCTCATATCACCAAAGATAAGTGCATGTAGGTCAGCCAGGGATTTTTTTATGGCCTATTATCAAGGGGGGCTTTAAATTATATTGCAAAAACCAGAATTCCTTCATGATGCTAGAGATGGCCTTCCAGCACTGGTGGTGTCAGTGAGGGGTCCTCGGAGTTTTTAACATGGATCCACCCCCCACTCAAGTCCCACACAGGTTTGAAAAGGAAAAGACAGAGAGTTGGGGATCTGATTTGTGTTACTTCGTTTATTTGTCAGGTATCTGTTTTCTGCTGGTATTTTTCCTGGGTTTATTTTTGCCAGGAGATTTTGTCGCAGTGTGGGGGTTGTTATGTGCTATGTATCTGCTTTATAAACCTCTGTCCTCTTAGGAAAACTAAAACTGAATTTTTTTTTCTAACAGTAAGAATAAAGGAGAAGGATACTTAGATACAATGCTTAAAATGCATCTTTTGTATCTTTATGCCTTCATTATTTCAGTGAATTTTTCTATAGCAAGATATCCAAAATGAAATCAGCTAGACCAAAGGAACTAAATCAACAGGAGGGTTGTAGCTCAAATTTTTTAAACTTTTCAAAAACTGGCTTCTCAAAGATGAGATGTGTTCAGAGCCTAACGATCACATTGGCAGTCCGTTTGTATGACATTCAGTGGCCCTTCTGTCATCCAAGTTGACAAGCAAGGCCGTTGGGTTACAGGAAGAGAAGGAAAAGTTGCCATCAAGGTCAAGAAGGGCTTTGCTCCTGATTTCTGCCATCCCAGTCTCTGTCCCCACTTTGCTTTTCCAAATAACCCTTGGACTCTGTGCTTGTGAACTGGCCTGGAATATAATGAGCAAATCTCAATTGGATTTCAGAGAGGCCGGAACGAGGGCCTGAGCAGCGGGACCCTCTCCAAATCCTCCTCCTCGGGGATGCAGAGCTGTGGAGAAGAGGAAGGTGAGGAGGGGGCCGATGCCGTGCCCCTGCCGCCACCCATGGCCATCCAGCAGCACAGCCTTCTCCAGCCGGACTCACAGGATGACAAGGTAAAGGGGGACGAGGGCTGGGGGATCCGTGCCTGCCGTGCCAGAGCAGGGCACTCTCAGTAGCTGCTACATACCAGCCTTGTTTCAGGAGACAGGAGGCTCCAAGGTGTGGAAAAGGGCAATGCAGTGTTCTTCCAGGCAGTGTCAGCCTGGTTGCACCCCAAAAGTATGAGTAAAAAGCCATTTATAATAGTAGCTGGCCAGCGGGTGCAGTTCCTCCTACGTACGTGGCTCAATGCATTTTTAATGATGCTTCAGTAATTGCTGCTTTTAAAGTAATTTTAAAGTTTCCTAATGTATTAACTAGACTCCCTGAGAGAACAGAGATATCCCACGCAGGTCTTCCTGAAGGCATCACTAAATGAAGAGTTGGCCATTCCTCTCTCTCTGAGGTTTTTGCATGCAGGTTTCTGGTTTAAGATGAGGTTACATCACTGTCCAATGCTTTTTCCAACATGCCAGAAGTGACTTTGTAGGATCCCTACACTGGAATGCAGGCATAGTTGTCAAAGTGTAGAAATCAGTTGAAAGCTCTCTGAGTCTGCGTGGTGGCTTCAAGCCAAGAAAGTCATTTGTTTTCTTGAGTTCTCACGTAATCTAAAAGTATTTTGTCAGCCCAATTGTAGAACCCTAAAAAAATAAAATAGCAGAAAGGAAACCTGCTCAATGTAGCTTGCACATCCTCCAGCATTCTGGCCCTGTTGTGGCCCTCGAAGTGTGAGGTGTTGAAAATCATGCTATGAAGTCATTACTGGTGACGCCTTTTTTTTTTTTTTTTTTGGCAGTAACTAAGTTTTCTGAATAAAGCAGATAATGTTATCAACATTTTTCCCCACGCTCTCCTTTTTCCTTCCCTAACTCCCTTGTCAGTACTTGTACAGTCACTTGCTGAATTAATCACCCTCTATTTTACGACCTGGGATTGGCCACAGCCAGTGCTTGGCAGCTGTGAGACCAAGTCAAATTATGCACTCCTCTTAACCCAAGGCAGACGTGTCCATCGCCCCTTGTTGGCAGAAAGCTACTCCCTCCTCCGTTTTTTTTGGTTTTTTTGTTTTTGTTTGAGATGGAGTCTCACCCTGTCACCCAGGCTAGAGTGCAATGGCGCCATCTGGGCTCACTGCAACCTCCGCCTCCTGGGTTCAAGTGATTCCCCTGCCTCAGCCTCCTGAGTAGCTGGGATTACAGGCATGCATCACTATGCCCAGCTAATTTTTTGAATTTTTAGTAGAGATGGGGTTTCACTGTGTTGGCCAGCATGGTCTGGATCTCCTGACCTCATAATCCACCCACCTCAGCCTCACTCCTCCCTTTTTAACACGAGGTCCACACTCTGTAAGGGTGCTGCGGGGCCTGCACCAATGGCTGTGAGCTGCAGCACTGCGCACAGGTTTGAGTCCTGGAGTTTTGTGTGCATCTGAGGTTCAGGCTCCCACTGCATGTGGGGGAGAAGGAATGGGGAGGCTGAGGTGAGAGAGGACCACAGCCCCCAACCCCACCCAGTGCATGGACTCAGTAACTGGCCAGTACATGGGGCTTTGTGGTTTCTGTGGCATTTCCTGCGCTGTTTTGTAATATGCTAAGCCATACCTTTTTGAAAAACAGAAAACTGGCATTTCTTAAATCTGGGTGGTTATCCAAACATTGAGGGGCTGGTCCTTGTTGACTTATTCACCAAATAAGGGAAGATTTTTCTCTATTTAAAGAGTGATCTGACTGTATTCTGTTTGCTAGAATCATTTATTGGTTACTATGTTACCTCATTGACTATTATCGGTAGCAGTTCTTCATTTACAAAAATCTGTAGTGATGTTCCCACACAGTATATAATCTTGTGACTAATTTTTTGTTTTGTTCTGTTTTCTCTTTTTGTAAACTTTCACTGCAGCATTATGTTGATTTGTGTTCTGTGTCTGTTTTGGCTCAATTTCCTTACCTTTCCGTTTGAATTTTTTTCTTTGTTTTCTTCACCCCATATTCCAAATATCATTAGACCAAACCAACATTTGTTTTGCAAAGTGCATATTTTGACCCACACGTGTAAAAGCCTTGTTGTGAGTGTATGAGCCTGTATCTGTCTGCTGTGAGACACGCATGGCCAGGACAGCCCGCTGTGGGTCGCATGCCTCGCTGCTGTCCTTAATATGAAGCAAGGTTCATATTATGCCCCTTCTAGTTTCCAATTAATTAACGGCTCAAGTAATCTGCAAACACATTGTGTTTGCCAATTACTGAAACTCGAACTTAGTAGCCCCTCCCCCAGACTTCCTGTCAACCCCTTTATGCCCTCAATTCTAGCCATAAGTGGCACCTGATAGCTTGTGAGGCGTCAGCTCTTCTGTACTCTGCACTAAACATGGGGAAATGGATGGCACAGAAAATGGTGAGCTCGTCCCCCTCCTTCCCTGTCTGGTCACCGCACCCCACTCCTTTCCTCTTCCTCATTTCTTTTTTTTTTCTTAATTCCATAAACACAGTAAAGCCATTTTTAGTATCCGGTTTTGTTTCCTGATTATTTCCGGATTATCTCGCTAGACCTAAGCCTCTCATTTTGCCGTAGGTCAGATTCTCTATTCCTTCTCCCTAGCCTAGAGCCTTACCAGCAGTTATGAAAGTTACAGTTAGAATGTTCCCCTGCCCAGTCACCTCTTAGAGAAAAAAAAAAAAAAAAAAAAAAAAAAAAGCACTACGATGTTACATGACTGCGATTCAAATCAGACACTGTCTGTTTTCCACATGTATCTCAGACAGGTTTTATTTAATGTTTCTTGTCAGAATATTGTAAATTCAAAAGGATGACTTAAAATAAATGCAAACAAAGACAAACTTGTGGTCTTTCTGTCTGGAATTACTTTAAAAAGATGAAGCTTGCAGGGGAATTTACTGTCTGACCCGTTACTAATGTGAGCCCTTCCCCCTCCCCCTTTTCTTAATTTCTTCCGTAGGCCTCTTCTCGGTTATTAGTCCGCCCCACCAGCTCCGAAACCCCGAGTGCGGCCGAGCTCGTCAGTGCAATTGAGGAACTTGTGAAAAGCAAGATGGTAAGGCCTCCCAGAGAAAGTCTGACATTTGGAAACTGCTCTCTGTTGCTACTTGCGGATGGATTTGCCCTTGTCCATGTATCACTCTGGGCTGCGGAGGGTGGCTGTGGTTGATTGCACATCTCAGGAGTCCGCAAGGTCACCCTCACTTCTGAACAGCAAGTTTGGGAGTCCCCATGACCACCTCGGGTTCACTGATTTGAAGGATTCAGAGAACTCAGAAAGGCCGTTATTCCCACATTGGCAGTACATCAAGGAAAGGACACAGATCAAAATAGGCAAGGAAAGAGCTGCATAGAGCAGGTCTCGGGGAGTGCCAGGTTCAAACTACCAGCCATCCTCTCCCAATGGAGGCAGCAGACAGATGATGCCAACCACAGCAGCTCACCTGAGCCTTGGTATTGAGTGTCTGTTTGGGCTGAGACACATATAGCTGTCTACTCTGTGTAGCTGACCTTAGTAGTCTCCTGCTCCTCCAGAGAGCAAGACATTGTCACATTGCTAGCATAGACTGTTTGCCTTCGTCCCAGGCCCCCAGGTAAACAGACATTCTCATTAAGCAGAACATTCCAAGGGCTTATAAGTTCCCTTCTAGAAGCTGGAGGCAAACCTCAGTGCACACACCCTGACTGCAGTCACTGCCAATGTGGTCAACTCCAGCCTGTCTGAAGATGTGCCAGGGTCACAGTTAGACTCTTGGTTTTGTTGTGCAACCTCTGAGAGCTTTCATTTGGGTTTAGAATGTGTAAGAGAGAAGGGTTTGCATTATTACATAAGGGCTTTATTTTCTTAGTGATCTCTTTGTTGCCAGTTGGTCAACATGGATTCATTCGATAAAAGCCCCAAATTAAATGTTTATTCTTTGAAGTAAGACAGGCATGTGTTGCCTCTAACTGATTCAAATCAGTTAATTTCTGTTGTTTTAGTTTTCCTAACTGGGAAATGGAAAAACTACCAATGGTAACAACCTTTTAGACTGGTATATCCTGCTATCCCTAGAACAACAATGTCTTTTGAAAGCAACTCCTCCCAAAATAAAAAGCCCTCAGTCTCTCTCAGCAGTCCATTCTCCAGAGGTAACCACTGCGAACACATACGTTTCCTCCAGATGTTTTCCTTGCTGGTGCAAACGTATCTATGTGCGTGCTTTTTCTTTCCAAATGGATTAATTCAGGTTTTTAAGATTCTAATAATTAACATATCTTGAGGATCTTCTCATATCAGTACACACAGGTTACCTCTTTCTTTTATTTGATAACTGTATAGTTTTCCATTAAATGGATTCTATGTTACTAATACCACTGAGAACTTACTCTAAGCCAGGTGCTATTCTAAGTGCTGAGCATGTATTAATTTATATACTTCCCACAACAACCCTATGTGTTGTTATGCACTGTTATCCCATTTGACAAACAAGGAGATTGAGGCACACAGAACATTTAAAAACTTGACTAGCCACTAAGCATCAGAGAAATTATTATGCTATAATTTATTTTAATATTTTAATATAATATACATTATAATGTTTGAATATAATATAAATTATAATTTAATATAATGTTTATTATAGAGAAATATTCCCATATTTCTCTAAACATCCATTACATGTTTCTGATTATATTTGTAGGGTGAATTTTCAACACTGGAATAGCTAAATCAGAGTATACTTCATTGAAGTTAAGAGTTTCTCTTCCTCCATATGGGTATTAACTGGGTATCCGATGTATCATTCCCATTTCTTCTTTCATCGACAGACAGCCTGTAATGAAACTGGTTGACTGAGTCAAATGGGAATTATGTAAAGAAAAATTTGTACTGACGTGTCGCCCTGCCATAGCTAGAAATTTCTCCCCAGGTAATCACATGGTGTTTCAGAAAAGACCCAGAGAACTTTGAAATTAGACAGGAAGCTTGCTAGGACGTGATACATAACTCACAAATTCAGACTCCACTGGTTAAGATTTTAGAATCAGACCAGGTGTAGTGGTTCATGCCTGTAATCCTAGCACTTTGGGAGGCCAAAGCAGGTAGATTGCTTGAGCCCAGGAGTTCAGACCAGCCTGGGCAACCCAGCAAGACCGCATCTCTACAAAAAATACAAAAATCAGCTGGTTGTGGTTGCATGCACCTGTAATCCCAGCTACTTGGGAGGCTAAGGTGGGAGGATCACCTGAGCCCAGTAGGTCAAGGCTGCAGTGAGCTGAGATTGTGCCACTGCACTCCAGCCTGAATGACAGAGTGAGATCCTATCTCAAAAAACAAAAACCAAAGAAAGAAAAGGAGCTGGAATCATGCCAGTATGAACTGAGTTCAGCTACCTATTTGTTATCTCTTTAAAAGACAAGTTGATAAGGTGCTTAAATTGTATCCAGTGAGTTTTTAAGCATCCTTAAACTTTTTTCTTAAAGCCATTTATATATGTATCAATTAAATGACCATTAAAATCATTCTTACCAAATAGTTCAAATGGTTGCCCAGGGAATGCTGTGAGGCAGATCTGGCCACTATTCTGCAAGTGTTTAAATTGTATTGCATTTTATGTGGTCTGTTATTCATTTGTAATTAATTCACGTGGACTTCCAAGTGGAAAATTGGTCTGTGGTGTGGTCAGTTTTGATTCTTACTGGCTTAATCTCCTTTTTCAATCCTGAGGAATTAAACTTTGTCAGTTTACTCAGTGAAACTGAGTTATTTCTGCTCGCTTCAGTGGTAATAAGCTGTTAGCATAGGAAAGGCATAGGTTTTGGAGTCAGATAGACTTGGATTCACAGTCTCCTTATGGTGAGTTCCACCAGGCAAGTGCTTCAGCCTCGGAAACTGTGTCTTTCAGCTACACATGGGAGCTCCTAACCAGGTTCCATCCACATGGGCATTCAGTGATGCCTTCCCTTCCCTTGGGTGGGTCATGTTTGTACTTGGTGTTAGATTCATCCCTTCTTCGTTAGGCCAGGTAATGCAATCTAGATTCTCCCCTCTTTCTCTGGTTCAAGAGAAGCATCACCCTGCATTGGTTTCCTGTTAATAATGCTCTAATGTGAAATGGGAACTACTTTTTGTCAGAGAAAACTCTGGTGCATCATTGTAATATCCTCAACCTCTGCTGCTTCCTGACTCTGCAATAGGTCCTTAGGCATCCACATGAGTTTTCTTGTGAGTAATGTCTGAGGCTGTTGCACCTTCATAATTGGATTTGAACACTGAATCACTGATTTATACATTTATACTGATTTATACAGAATAAATCACTGATTTATTCTGTTTATACGTCAGAAGCTGTGTATGTGTTTATTGGGTTAGAGAGGAGAGGAGACAAGGCGTTCTAGCTGTTACACAGTATGATGTTTAAGGAGCTGAACCTACCTAAACCTGAAACCTGAGGATTTGGCTTGAAAAATAAAAACCACCCTGAAAACTGTTAACTGGGATTCACTTGTCTAGCTTACCTCCACATTCTTCATCCAGCTGGTTATTTTAAAGGTTGTGTACTTTTCCTGCTCTTCAGCAATAGTAACCCAATGCCACAGTGACTGTGTGAACTTGACTTTGGGATTTTCTTCTCTTCGCTAATCAAAACATAAAGGGAGATACAAAAAAGAATGAAAATCAGTAAAATAAAATCTAACTTAAGATGTTAGAAAAACAACAAACCAAAGAAAAGCAGAAGGAATGAATTTATAGAGATAAAAGCAGAAATTAATGAGCTGGAAAACAGTAGCATATAAAGCCAAAAATTTGTTTTTTAAATATAGACATTAGGTAACATGTCTAGGAAACAGAAAACACAAATTCCCAAAATTAAGAAATTATGAGAGCGGGGAAAAAAACAGGAAATTCAAACAATCATAAGACATTATTTTCAACTCTTTTATAGTAAATTTAAAATAAAACCTGAATGAAATGGGCAGTTTTCTAAGAAAATATAATTTGTGAAAATTAGGCCATGTGTGGTGGCTCACACCTGTAATCCTAGCACTTTTGGAGACTGAGGTGGGTACATTATGAGGTCAGGACTTCAAGACCAGCCTAGCCAAGATGGTGAAACTTCATCTCTACTAAAAACACAAAAATTAGCCAGGCGTGATGGCGTATACCTGTAATCCCAGCTACTTGGGAGGCTGAGGCAGGAGAATTGCTTGAACCCAGGAGGTAGAAGTTGCAGTGAGATGAGATCACATCACTTCACTCCAGCATAGGTGACTCCGTCTCAATAAATAAATAAATAAATAAATAAAAATCTCATAACAGACAGAATATCTATGTAGAACTATATTCCTATAAGAAAGGGAGGAAGTTGACAAGGAAACAAAAAACCAAACCCAGAGAGTTTCACAAATAATTCATCCAAAATCTGTGAAGTCCCAGTGGTGACGATTTTGAGACAGCCTTGTACTGGTGACAGCCATCTCGCTCACATTTGTGGAAGAGACAAATGGGCCCCGTGAAGGTGCCAAGGATATCTAACCACGACTACACATCTTCAGGGTGTGTGTGCCTTCTCAGCAGCCCGACTTGGTCAGGATAGATCAGATCTGAGGACAGGCAGCCAAGGGGCCTGGAGACTTCTTTGTTACATGTCCAGAAAGCCGCTCCACCTGTTACAGGTCCCCGTGGACACTGATAAAGTCCATGACTTTACCTGTCTGCCCTCTGCAGTATCAGGGGCATCTGGAGCCTTTCTCTTTCTTTTCTTTCTTTTTTCTCACTGTTAAAATGAGCAGAATTTAATCTAACAAGCTTCAGCTGTCCAGGTGGGGGATGTGGGGCAGAACATCCTCCCCTCACTCTCAAAAACAAATGTGATCTGATGAGCGTGAAAGAAGCTCTGCTACCCATAGCAAAACGTTCTTCTGCTAAAGCTCAATAGCTATTTATTTAAAAGGGTGCACTTATTTTTCAGATCAAACTCTGTTCCTTGACTAACTTAATGTCCTGTTTTTCAAAATAAGATCAGCAGTTGGTGTATTTTTTATAGCTCCATGGGTTTCAACAAGATTGCACGTACAGTACAGACTTTGTGTCCTCAGAGCTCTGCTTAACGATGAAATCAGACTCAGTCTGTTACTGTTAAGAGTAAAAAATAGAACAAGTATTAGACATTTTAGTTTATTAATATCAAATGTTTTAAGTGAGGTATTTTTGCATTTTGTATCATGCTGTTCAAACCAAGGATGAATTAATTACATTTTCCCCCGTTCAGTCATATCTATGTGACATGGTAAAAGCCCCATAAAACTGCATACCTCAACCATACCTCAGCTTTCTGTTGAAACTGCTCTCTGTAACCCCTATTGTGACAGGCAAACAGTCCAAATCCATGCCATCTTGGCCCCTGCGACTTGTAATAAGTAATTAAGGTCTGTAATTTCCACCCTACCCAGACAATGTGTAAACTAACGCTTATCTTGACTTCTGTGAACCACTTAAGTAACAATCGGAATGTCCAAAGTCCCGTGGCCCTTGGAATGTCCGGAGCCCCTCACCCTTATCTCTGCCCATAAGGTGATTTATAGAATCCACTGGCCCTCAAAATGTCTGAAGCCCCTCACCCCCATCCCTGCCCCTCACCCTCACCCCCAAGGTCGTTTATGGGTATAAGAGGTCTTGACACCCTCCTTTCAGGGCTACGAGTTGGAGAGACAAGAGTCCTCCGTGGCCGCCGGCAATAAAGACAATTTGGCATACTTTTGTCTTGGTTGACTTTCTATGCTCGCTCCAGTACAACATCTGTATATCCAGTTTCGTGCTTTGGCTATGTTAGAAGAACTGTAAATCTTAGCTGTTTTGTGAATTCAGGTAAAGCAACAAGATTGATGTACCAATTAAAAAGCAATCAGTCACTAGTCATCGTCACATTAATCTGAAGAGAGAGGTCACCAATATTCAACTTACAGATTTGCTGAACACTTGAAAAGATTTGCGTGAAGTCCTAGCAGGGATACAGGAATAAAAACAATCACCTATGGAAACCAAAAGACAGTGGGGGAATGAATGTATTGCAGAAGTTATTAAGACCAGCATGATTGCTATTTCGTATAGAGGGATAGAATGCAAGTTGCTGGATGGAGACTATTTTACCTGGGTGATCTGTGTGCATTGAAGTATGAGTCAAAGCTTCGTGGATAATCAAGAAACAAACCAAGTGTTTAAACTGTAGATTGCTGATGCTGCTGTATATTCCACCAACAAGGAACACAGGCACCATGACCAGGTGCGATGCTGGCCTGACCCACACGCATCCCAGTGGCTCGCTTGGCGGGAATATAAACAATAAAAAATTTCTAGACATTAAATGTTGTGATATATCCAAAAATGGGTGCAGCCCTCTGACATAAGCAAGTATAACATTTCTCCTTATTTGATAACAGGAAATAGAATATGTTACTGTATATAAATTCACTATCCTTTTCATTTCAACTTTCCTCTTCTATCTACTTCCTTTGACTATTTTTTAATAATAGTTGGGTTTTTTTGTGTTATTAAGTAATATAATTTCATAAACATATAGATTTTATAATTTCACAAACACATTTTCTGTATTTCTGACTTTGGATATGTTCTTACTTAGTTTCAGCCAGTCATGGGTTGTAGGCAGTAAGTGTTGTTGATTATTTCAATTTCTTCCAGGCACTGGAGGATCGTCCTAGCTCACTCCTTGTTGACCAGGGAGACAGTAGCAGCCCATCCTTCAACCCTTCGGATAATTCTCTTCTCTCTTCTTCCTCACCCATTGATGAGATGGAAGAAAGGAAATCCAGCTCTTTAAAGAGAAGACAGTAAGACAGAAATGTTTTCATTCTTAAAGTTCTCCAGGTTCCCTCCTGTCTTTGTTGCCTTCAAAAATGTGACTGAGATTCAGCTCTAAATTACCAAGATGAGGAGCTTGAGGGCCTCTCATAGAGGAATTGTATGTATGTAACAGACTCAGGACCTAATAAGGGCACGGTAAGCCATAGCCACAGTTTCTTGTTTTATTTGTATATTATACTTAACAAGTAAGAACGATGCAAGACAAAAATGTCTTCTGTCACGTCTGATGAGAGACTCCTAGACTTTTTATTGTACCTGTGATTGTGAGAGAAAAAGTAATGTAAAATTAGAACCAGTCCCAAAAACTTGAATATTTTTTTAACACACTTTATTGGTAATGTTTCTCAATGCCAGTAAAGCAGCATATGGTAAAAAGAGTCCTGAAACATGTTACAAAAGGTTTAAACTTGGCTTTCAAGAAGAAGGAAAAAAACCATAAGCTACAAAACGGCAGAGACCAGGTGTTTTATTCAGTGCTGTATCCCAGCACCTCCGATGGTGTTGGGCACATGAGAGGTGCCAGGTTGATGTTGGTTGAATGAATGACTGAACAGCACATGAATGAGCCTTTTCAGGCTAATTGAAGTTGTTTGCCAAACTGATTAAATGATTGTCTTCTGTTATCTGAGTGGCATTAAATGGTTACTGAATGTTACAGACAGAAATACGTCCGAGTGATGTGATTAGATCCAAGGCTTTAAACATCTAAGTTCAAAGTTTTTCTTGTATATCCAGTGAAGGTTAAAAAGACTTAATCATTTTTTTTAAAAGCCACTTCCTTTACTGTCATGGCTTTGCCATAAAGTTATGTCTAAGCTTCTTTGTTGTCCCTGTATGTGATCAGAATCCAGAAGGGTGAATTTGCCCTGATTGCCCTGATGCACATGTGCCTAAGTGTCTCTTGACCTCCAGAGCTCTCATGGGTCACCCACTTGAACGTGTAAGTGATTTGGGACCCTCCAGAATTTAAGACCCAATTGTACAAATTTGATATGTTACTATTCAGTCCCAGAAGGAGTCCTTCCTGACCAGGAGCAAAGGTACCAAAAAAATTGATTTAGGAAACAGAGTTTGCATTATAAACACTATTTTTCTCTCTCCAGCTACGTTCTGCAAGAATTAGTGGAGACAGAGCGTGACTATGTACGGGACCTTGGCTATGTGGTTGAGGTGTGTATTTTCAGAAATTTACTAACTTTGTATCAGCTCCAACAGTTGTCCAAAGTAGTACTGCGTTAGACAGTTGAACACCTCTCAAAGCTTTAAAAACATTTTTGACCCAAAATAAAAAGTGACCAACAAAATATTTCTGAAAAATTAAATTTAGCCAATTATCTTTATCTGTATTCAGTTGTAAATACTTTTTTGCTTAGTGTATCAATGTAATATTTTTTAACAATTAAAATTTACAATTACAAATAATTTATTATTATTAAATGATACTAAGTAAGTATATTGTACTTAGTAGATAGGAATCTTGCCTTAATTATTTCACAAGGGTGGGATTCCCTACAGAAATGAAGACCGTATTTGTGGAAAAGTCAGCACGTGGCCCAGCTGTGGGTTCAATTGTACTTAGTAGATAGGAATCTTGCCTTAATTATTTCACAAGGGTGGGTTTCCCTACAGAAATGAAGACCTTATTTGTGGAAAAGTCAGCACGTGGCCCAGCTGTGGGTTCAGTTGCATCCTGAATCCACCCAGGTTCAGAGCTTGGACTGTGGCTGCACCAGGTCATTCACTGATAGTTTTGTTCAGAATACTTTGCCGTTTCCATTGACCAGAAGTTGCCAAGCATGGTAGCCACAGCAAACTGCTGCCTTTTGTACTGGATCGAGAGCCATCTCTAGGCTAATCCCTGCCAGTCAATTTGGGAATTAGTCAGATTAAGAAACTCAACTCATCAAAAAGCTATTTTTGTAGTATAAAATTGTATTGTGTATTCTTTCACCTATGCAAATTTGTACAGGACAATACTCTTTGGTTACACATCCCATTAACAGTACCAGCTATTACAGTTAATTGAGTAACAAAAAAAGATTTAACATGCTTGATTTGCCTGCAGTCATTGTTAACAGTAAGATAAGCAAGCTGAGTACTTAGGAGGATCTTGTACAGAGTGAATTAAATAGAAGTTTTAAGCCACATTTTAGCAGCATATTCAATCAACTGTTGTTTAAAAATCAGTTTATAAAAAGAATATTGTTAAATCCTTATTTAACAGATTATACAAATAATCCAAAAAGAAAAGAAAATCTGTTTCTGTGAGATAAATGCTGAAAACAGGAGATACGATTCTGACCAAATATTTAATATTTACAAACTGTTTCAATGAAACCATTTACATTTATTTAAACTTCATTAATTCCTTAGAATAATTTTGATCTGTGAATGCTAAACAGTCCAGGGAAAGAACATTACAGCAATGAATGTAATGGATATATTCCAAGTATCAGTTAAGGATACTTTTCATATCCAGTTCTTTGTTTTTAGATAAAGAACTGGTTACAAGATAGTGCAAGTGTCCATTTTGCCCTCTGTGACTATTAATCAATAAGCCACTGCTTGATTCAGAGATATTCCATGAAATACACTTACTATAACTTTAATTGTAGGGCTACATGGCACTTATGAAAGAAGATGGTGTTCCTGATGACATGAAAGGAAAAGACAAAATTGTGTTTGGCAACATCCATCAGATTTACGACTGGCACAGAGAGTACGTACACATGCATTGTGCTCGAGCACAATGGTGCGCAAAGCACCCACACTTGGTAAACCAAGGCAGGCCAGGCCAAAGGGAATTCATTCTGTTCATTGTATTACCTGTATGCCCTCCTGAGTAGATACTGATGTACCCAGGAGTTCTGCAGTAGCATTTGGTGGCACGGAGAGAGTCTCATCTCTTCTTCATGCTGGTCCATGTCGAGAATCTGTGGAGGGAAGTAGCTGGAAGTACCAGCATGGGGCTGGCTGCCAGGGCTCCTGGCCTGGTCCTTACCCCGAGCTCTCGGCCTCCCTGCTCTACACTTTACATTCTTCATCTGCACAGCACACCCAAATCATAATGTTCCCGACGTCGTGGGTTTCTGTAAAGAGTGACTAAGTTAATAGTTTCGAGACAGAGTCTCACTCTATCGCCAGATGCCAGGCTGGGGTGCAGTGGCGCGATCTTGGCTCACTGCAACCTCTGCCTCCTGGGTTCAAGCAGTTCTGCCTCAGCCTCCTGAATAGCTGGGACTATGCATGCATGCCACCATGCCCAGCTAACTTTTGTATTTTTTAGTAGAGACAGGGTTTCACCGTGTTGGCCAGGATGGTCTTGATTTCTTAACCTCGTGATCCGCCTGCCTTGGCCTCCCAAAGTGCCGGGATTACAGGCCTGAGCCACTGTGCCTAGCCAAGTTAATATTTCTACAAAGCACTTAGAACAACATCTGTATAGAATAAGCCTCAATAAGTATTTCTAACTAGAATTGCAGCCATTTTAGAGTAAATGCAAGTTATGAGGGGGCCTTGAAGATATTCATTTGTCCAATTATTTATATATTTATTTATTTAGAGACAGAGTGTCACTCTGTTGGCCAGTCTGGAGTGCAGTGGCACCATCTTGGCTCATGGCAGCCTCTGTCTCCTGGGCTCAAGCAGTTCTCCTGCCTCAGCCTCCGAAGTAGCTGGGATTACAGGCATGTGCCACCATGCTCGGCTAATTTTTGTATTTTTAGTAGAGACAGGGCTTCACCATGTTGACCAGGCTGGTCTCAAACTCCTGACCTCAGGTAATCCACCTGCCTTGGCCTCCCAAAGTGCTGGGATTGCAGGTGTGAGCCACTGCACGTGGCCTATTTTTATTTTTTAGAGACAGGGTCTTGCTCTGTCACCAAACTGGAATGCAATGGTGCAATCATAGCTCACTATAGCCTTGAACTCCTGAACTCAAATGATCCTCCCACATCAGCATCTCTCAGCATCTCTAGTAGCTGGGGCTACAGGCACACAGCACCATGCTCAGCTAACTTTTATTTTTCATAGAGACATGGTCTTGCTGTGTTGCCTAAGCTAGTCTCAAACTCCTGGGCTAAAGCAATCCGACCACCTCAGCCTCCCAAAATGCTGAGATTACAGGCATGAGCCACCATGCCTGGTTCAATTCAATTTAAATGGAAAAAGTAGACATGATTGCCCGTGAAATTCTAATGTGATCCCAATACATTCCCCAGGCCTATCCTAATCAGGAGGTGATCGATCTGGGGGCTAGTGCTGCACAGCTCACCTTGCCCACCAGAGCTTATCAACATACCTGTCCCTTTAGATTACTTTGCTTGTAACTTTAAAAATTCTTAATCATCTGAGGATTGCTTAATGCTGGCCACTGGTTTTCCAGCCGAATGTTCCAGGTGCACTGTCTGCTCTGTTGACCTGGCCGGGCCTCCTGCTCTCCTGTCCTGATGCACACTGCTGCTCCCTCTGCGCAGGGTGGAGCACGGTGTCATCACCTCCAAAGCTCTGCCCTCTCTCTGAAGCTGAGCTCCAATACTTGCTTCTCCATTAAGCCTGGGGGTTCCTAATCAGATTCCTTCTCTTCTGTAGATAGCAGATGGGAATATGCTATTGTAAACGATTAAATACTGGACAAACATAAGGAGGAACTATGGTGGCTTGTATCAAGTTGTGTTGTTATTTCTGTATGTCTGTCTCCTAATAGAATGTAAAACCTTTGAACCCAGGTCAGAAGTCTTTATTTTCATATCCTCTGTAATGTCCAATTTATTTGGATTTATAGCTAAATGAGTGGTAAATGTTAGACAGCACTCCAGTTTATAGCTCTGTACTGCAGACTTACCGAACATCTATAGTGAAACGAATTCAAAAAGGGATATTTTGTATTATGATTTAGTCTCCTACTTCCAAGACTGGTTTTTTTGTTTTTCTTTTTGTTTTGAGACAGTGTTTTGCTCTGTGACCCAGGCTGTGGTGCAGTGGCACGATCTCGGCTCACTGCAACTTCTGCCTCCTGGGTTCAAGCGATTCTTCTGCCTTAGCCTCTCAAGCAGCTGGGACTACAGGTGTGTGCCATCATGCCTGGCTAATTCTTTGTGTTTTTAGTAGAGATGGGGTTTCACTGTGTTAGCCAACATGGTCTCTATCTCCTCACCTCATGATCCACCCACCTCAACCTCCGAAAATGCTGGGATTATAGGCGTGAGCCACCGTGCCCAGCCCCAAGACTGGTTTCTAAGGCTGCGAAGGGAAGGTGAAAACGACACAGTGTTTCTGAGATGACTAGACGGAGAAACGGCATCCGGAGATGCTGTCTGCCACAGCGGGGATAGTAAATTCCTCAGTACAATATTAATTGGCATGGTGGCTTGTAGGTTAATGTAATACCAAATATTAATATAAATAAAAATTTACTTAATTTGTGATAATTGATAACTAAAGTGGACGTATATCTTAAAGACAAGCACAGCCTGGAAAAAAACGAGCATTGTTGTCCTACAGCTGTTTTGTCACTGTGATGATACCCAATTTTTAATCTTAAAGGGAGCTAATATTTATAACCTAGAAGTTGATTGTGATAACATTTGAGAAAACTTTGTTACCTGTGCCAGGTTTATGTTTAATTTTTTATATCTGTGGTCCAATTTGAGTTCTCTAAAAATTATCTTAAAATGAATATGTAATTCTCAGATATAAAGACCAAGTTTTCAGAAATAAATGTCCAAGTGCTTTGAAACATCTATTTTTCACTCTTTATTCAGCCTAGGATATTAGCACTTGTGTCCTTGAACAGAGATGAAAATGTTCATTATCCAAAGACCAGGAAAGTCACCAGTCAAGGGATGCACAGTCATGCCTCATCTTCTGTGACTTTGTATTCCTTCATGTTTAACCTTAACAGAAGGTTTTCCATATACTTGTTAAGTTTCCGTATATTTGTTAAGTACATACTTCAAACTTCCCAGTTGCCCATGTCAGACAGACTATTGAAAATGTAAACCTGGCCAGGCACGGGTGGCTCACGTCTGTAAACCCAGCACTTTGGGAGGCCGAGGCGGGCGGATCACTTGAGGTAAGGAGTTCGAGACCATCTTAGCCAACATGGTGAAACTCTGTCTCTCCTAAAAATACAAAAATTAGCCAGGCATGGTGGTACCCATCTATAGTCCCAGCTACTTGAGAGGCTGAGGCAGGAGAATCACTTGAACCTGGGAAGCCAAGGTTACAATGAACCACGATCGCACCACTGCACTCCAGCCTGGGTGATAGAGCAATACTCTGTCAAAAAAACAAACAAAAAAAAAAAATGCAAACCTAAATCTTAAGAAGGCCATCTTGGAAATTCTTTTAATATTTTATCCTTTCTCTTCAGCTTTTTTTTAGGAGAGTTAGAGAAGTGCCTTGAAGATCCAGAAAAACTAGGATCCCTTTTTGTTAAACACGTAAGTACAATAGCATTGCTTATATCCTATTCAGATAGTCATTGGTTTTTCAGATTAAAGAAGAACTCACTTATACTTTACACAAGTGTGTATGTTTAAGATAAAATCAAACTGCACGGTGTTAGTGAGTTGGAATTAAAATTGCTTCTTCAACATGAGTTACCTGCTTTCCCAGTCACCTGGCTGAAGCTGGCTGTTTGGCTAACAACAGTACAGGTTAGTTAGAGAGGACTAGAGCCAGGCCTGAACAGTATTATTTGGGGGTTTCTGTGAACAGGCAGGTATTGAGTGGAGATGTAACTGTACTTGCAGTAGGTTTAGCATAACAGCCAAATGGTGTTTATATCAAAAGTAAGTGCATTAACATTGAAGTTTTTTGGAAAAATCATGATATATTTTTAGAAGTTAGTGACAGAAGTTTTTACATTTTGGCCAGTCTCTTTAATGTCTCTCTGAATAAAAGACAGCTGGATTTTTATATCTGCTTCTGCATCCAACCCGTTGCTAGTTCTTTGGTTAAAGTATCCAAACAAATTCATCCGCACACATATATAGCTAGAAAAGGATGAGTATTTTAATAGCCTTTTCAGATAATTATATAGTTTTCTTAGATACTACACCAGAACTTGACAACTGATCATTTCTTAAAGATTAATTGCAGTGTGGAATCTGAAAACCTATCCATGAACTTCTCCCTTGCTGTGACATTAAATATATTGAACTATTGGACCTGGAGGCTCTTGCAGCCATGCATGGTCCTGTGACATCGGGCATCAGTCCACTGCAGGATAGCAGACCTTCCAGAAGCTGACGTGTTTCATTACACAGTATCCAAGAATTCGAATTTTTTTTAACCTCATCACCTATCTCTTTGAAGTCTTTAAATGTCAAGTTCAGACTGGCAGATATATATTTTCCAAATTTTTTATTTTTTGCTTGAAAGCCGTAATTTTCATTAACAAACACTACTGGTTGTTTGCCTTGAAATGACAGGCTTATTTTGCTATGGTTGAGTTTTGATGGAAAGAATAATGTTTATTACTTCATCCAGGACATTCTTAAATGAAACTTGTTTTTTGTTTTTGTTTTTGTTTTTTAACTATAAGTTTGTGGCAGTGAAGAGTTTTTGCTAAGGTGCCAGCAGTTGCACCCACCATTGGCTTTGCACATCGGCACAGATGTCAGCACAATGCAAAGGGCGACTGACATCTTAGTGGTATTTAGAAAATAGTTCTGAGCTAATAGAGCCACTGAAAGGCCTCAGGGGGTCCTGGGGGTCTGCACACTATGCTTTGAGGATCACTGATACATGGAAAGGCTTGTTGTCTACATTTCCCCCCCCCCTCTGCCTTTAGGATTTGAGATTAAAGAGATTTTTCTTCTCTACTAAAACCAGCCAGGGTTCATAGGACTACTGGCAGGGTTTGGAGTGATGGCAGTAATTCTTTGTTTAATATTAAGGAAGCATGTTTCAGCCAGGTGTAGTGGCTCATGCCTGTAATGCTAACACTTTGGGCGGCCAAAGCAGGAGGGTTGCATGAGGCTAGGAGTTCTGAGACCAGGCTGGGCGAACATAGCAACACTCCATCCCTACCAAAAAAAAAAATTACAAATTAACTGGGCATGGTGACACACGCCTGTAGTCGTAGCTACTCAGAGGCTGAGGTGGGAGGATCACTTGAACCCAGGAGTTCAAGGCTACAGTGAGCCATGATCACACCATGCCCTCCTGCCAGGACAACAAAGTGAGACTCTGTCTTTTTTTTTTTTTTAAAAAAAAGTGTTAATTTTGCTACCTGTGGTATTTGCTGGTATTTGGTACTGTAAAGTAAAAGGTTTGGTGTGTGTGAGGGAGTGATGGGGCAGGAGTGGTTTTGGAGCCACACCATAGAATACTGATCTACATCATGAATCTGGAATTTACTCCCGAGAGTCTTAGCCATGCAGCCTGGTTTTAAGATGATTCTTTTTGTGAATGTGCTGAAATATGTGTGTGCTCTTGCATTCTAATTGCACTTCCCATTGTTATAACTCATCTGTTTGCCTTTTTTATTCCTAGGAGAGAAGGTTGCACATGTACATAGTTTATTGTCAAAATAAACCAAAGTCTGAGCACATTGTCTCAGAATACATTGATACCTTTTTTGAGGTAAGACCTAAGATACAAACAGAAAGTATTTCTGAATCTTTTGTTCCAACTGATTTCTAAAAATTAAAGTATCATTGGTTTCCCAGGAGACTAATTTCCTCAGAAAATTAGCCTGAGTGATAAGACTTCTGAACCTGTATTTCTTTCCTATAAATCAGAAAAATATGTATGAATTTAGGCTGTGGTCATACGCTTGGCATTTAGAAGACTGAAGTCATTGTTAAAAATAAGGGTTTTTGTAGGTGTTACACTTAAGTCTCATTACAAATTCAAAATAATTTATGGCATAAACTTGTAGCCTAAAAATAATATATATATATGTGTGTGTGTGTGTGTGTGTGTGTGTGTGTGTGTGTGTATGAATAAAACAAAGCAATTGAAAAAAATGCCTTTGAACAAGCATAAAAGACTGTTTTGAAAAACAGCTCAGGTGAAAGTGTAAAACTTGGAAATTCTGTGAACTAGCAAAGCTATACGTAGTCTAATGCTTTTTTTCCTCATTACTTTTACTGCCAGTGTTGTAGTCTTTCTGACAATTACAAAGACTAAAAAATTGACCTTTAATGAACGGCGCTGAAGATCTTTTCCGTCTCTTAAAACTGCAGGACTTAAAGCAGCGTCTTGGCCACAGGTTGCAGCTCACAGATCTGTTGATCAAACCGGTGCAGAGAATCATGAAGTATCAGCTGTTACTGAAGGTGAGGAGGCAGCAGGACAGACTCTAGTGTCAGGAGAGAGTTTGCCGAGAGAATAAAACTCGGGGAAAGGAGGATTTGGCAGGACGGGGGAATCATTTGTGTCAAAAATATATTCTTTCTGATAAGTTAATTCTTAAAAATTTAAGAAAACACTTTTCTCAATATTTTATTTACATCAAGTTCAGAAGGAAAATATCAGTAAAAGTGAACTTTTTTTCCCCCACCACAGCCCTTGGAATGCTAATGATTTTTCTTCAGCTCTATCAACTTTAATTATTTTCTAATCTTCTTGGAGACTTGGATAAAATTAAATTTGGAATCCTTGTGTATTCCTCTCTGTTGACTTAGCACTAGCCCTTGATTGATTTAAATTCTTTCTTTATTTTACTTTAGGTGCATACTGTATCTGGCATTTCTCCCCATGTTATCCCTCCCCACCCTTGCCACCCTCCCGACTGATGTAAATTCTTAAGCATAACTGAAGGCAGAGTCACATGTTTTTCTGTGATCAAAGTGACTTCAAGTGTATTGAGATTTCTTCAAATACAACACTTAGGACCTGGATATAGAGAGGGACAAAGAGCTTGTCTTGGATTAAGCAGGAGCCATTGGATAGATCTGGTCTGACTGTGTACTGCAGCTTGAAATCTATGCAGGAATGGCTTTTTGTGGTGTTACTCAGATAATAATATGATAAAGTAGAACTAAGTCACCAGACAGGTGTGGTGGTGCATACCTGTAGCCTCAACTACTTGGGAGGCTGAGACAGGAGGACAGCTTGAGGCCAGGAGTTGGAGGCTGCAGTGAGCTATGACTGCTCCTGTGAATAGCCACTGCAGAAATTTCTTTCAGAACTGAAGTGCTGAACCCAGTGTCTAGCACAATGTGACTGGTCAAAAAGGTTAGCTTGTATGCAGTATCTCACTCCTGTAGTCCCAGCTACTCAGGAGGCCGAGGCAAGAGGATCACTTGAGGCCAGGAGTTCAAGACCAGCTTGGGCAGCATGCTGAGACCCTGTCTCTTAAAAAAATAATGAAGATTAGCTGCTGTTATCTTTGTCACCATTATCATGTCCTCTCCATTTCCCTTGCAGGACTTCCTCAAGTATTCCAAAAAGGCCAGTCTGGATACATCAGAATTAGAGGTACATTTGTCAGCAACTGTACGTCCCCCCTCAAATCCCCACCTGCCTCTTCTCCCAGTCCCCAAGTATCTCCTGCCAGTGGTCTGGCCCTGGGAGGGGGTCAGAGCAGAGGGTAACAGAGTCCCTCCAGAGTCTCTCCAGTGCATCTCCATGAGCCCTGCACACTAGAGGGTGGGAAAGGAGAATGGAACCTCTTCAGGCCAGAGGGTGAGCACATCAGATTTTCCCCAGAGGAACTTGAACTGTCACTCTTCTCTCTCCCTCCTACAGAGAGCTGTGGAAGTCATGTGCATAGTTCCCAGGCGGTGCAACGACATGATGAACGTGGGGCGGCTGCAAGGATTTGATGTAATGTGGCTCTTGTTCTTTAAGAGAGCCCCTCTGCCTTCCATCTCTTTCTTTTGTCTTGGATTATTTCTCTCCACGTGGAGAAAGCTGATTCTTTTCACTTGGTTTTCTGGCCTCTCTCACTTTACTCAATCTGATTGCTATTTTCTTTCAGCTTTTTTTTTTTTTTTTGCAGGGGGTGGTGGGGCCTTGCCTGCGCTCAAAAGTCCAGTGCCTCATGGCAGAAACAAGCAGGACTGGGCTTCATCTCTTGGGCCCAGTTCTATAAGAGCTGACTCTCCTTTCCTTAGCATTTAAGACCATGGTAGCTATGATGTAATAGGACCTAGGAGGCCCCACTCTTTCATCTCTGGGACTTGATACTTCCTCATTGGTCTAAGATACGTTTGCATGAGTTGCTAGACTATTCATATTACATATTACCTATTACATATCCTCAAGACGAATTCAGAACCAGAACCCTCTTTTGAAAATTTGACTACTGAGTTAAGGGGGCAGGAGAAGTATTCATTTTCTTGCCTACTGTTTTGCTAAAGTTCCAGTGCTGTGGTTCTCTCTCAAGCATGCACAGAAGCCTCTGGAGGGGTTCTGAAAACTCCTGTGCATGCCGGATGAGTTCCTCCTGGCAGCCCAGGGACCAAACTTTGAGAACCACTGTTCTAGTGTAAACCAGACATTTAAAATTCCACTTTTAATCTGTGATGGTAACTGAGGCGCTAGAAGTCTGTACAAAGGTTGGCAAGAATTTTATTTAGACGATTGTTCTGTTTAGGGCCAAGAATAGTAAAAGAAAAAAAAATTAAGCTCTATAAATTAATAAAAGAAAAATACATCATTCTGTAGGAGGAAGCCTAAAGAAAACAGAGCTTCAGGTAACTTAGAATGCAATGTTGTCTTCTCCCTTCCTTCTCCCCCTTTATTTCTTGTTTTAGGGTAAAATTGTTGCCCAGGGTAAACTGCTCTTGCAGGACACATTCTTGGTCACAGACCAAGATGCAGGACTTCTGCCTCGCTGCAGAGAGAGGCGCATCTTCCTCTTTGAGCAGATCGTCATATTCAGCGAGCCACTTGATAAAAAGAAGGGCTTCTCCATGCCAGGATTCCTGTTTAAGAACAGTATCAAGGTAATGTGTTTGCGTCTGTGTTCTCTGTGCCAGTGCATGTACCCATCACAATGGTACACTGTTTCCTTTTAATGATGACGTACCTTGATGCTTGGTTTAAGTACTTGATAATTTTCTAGTATATTTAAGAGCCCTTGAATTCATCTCATTTTCTCTTCTACCGTCTTTGTTCTTGAGTGGCTAATGTCTTGTACACACCTCTATGTGACCACAGCCATTCGTTCTTACCGTGAAGAAAAGAACTGGTCATGGTTAGTGTTTGTGCACCACCTTCTCTAAGACCATGAAAAACTGGTTTAGACTTGATAGCATGGATTTGGGGGATTGCTGTATGATCAGGGAAAAAGCTAACTCAGTATCTTCTTCTCTTCCTCCACTCACCAAGGAGGTACTGAGCACTCAGCAGCAGGCGTGAGGGCTCCAGGAATGGCCCAGATGGATGCCCTCTCTGCCCTAATGTAGCTTATCCTCTAATAGGAAAGGAAGACAGAGGGACAAAGAAAATAATTGCAGATGGCCCTCAAGTCTATAAAAGGGCCAAACCAAGGGTGAAGTAGAGAGGAGCAGAGGGAAGGCCTGAGGTTCCAGCAGATGATCCCTGGGAGATACACGTCTCTGCTGGGTTTCTTCTGGCTCTGCAGCTGTGCAGACCCTGAGGTCAGAAGGGAGATTCACTTCCCTTTGGAAGGGCCTCCTGCCCTACGCCACCAGGAACAGGTACTGGGAGCTCTCAGACCCTGCACACCCTGCAGGCCTCACAGCACACAGATAGAACATTGCATCCTCCCCCATCCAGCTCCCCACTCAGGCTTTTGTTGACTATCTTCAGCAGACTCCACTTGCCTAAACCCAGGGTGGGTCGGTCCACGGGCACAGATGCCAGGGCGGGGGTCTCTACCCCCCAGCACCTTGGAAGGTTCTGGAGCCAGATAGCTGGAGAAGGAGGTTGCCTTTGCATAAGGCTGGGCTGCAGGCCCTCACACCTCCCACTACCCACCTGCCCCTCCAGACTCCGTCTTTTGAGGCCCCTCACCCTGAGGCCATGTCGGGCACAAACCCTCTATGCTCACAACTACACTGAGCCTCATCCCCCGAACTGTGACCCCTCCCCTCAACTGTGCACCCATCCCCTGCACTGTACCCATCCCCTGAGAACTGCCCACCCATTCTTTTCACAAGTCTTTTGGCAGAAAATCACTCCAGCACCGTAGGAATTTTGTATATATTTCTTACATATTGTTTTTATAAAATTATTTTACATATTTTAATTATGATATCACATGTACTTTTGAAACGTAAGTTTTACTGATACTTGAGATTTGTTTAATGATGTCATTTATTCCCTGGGAAGTAAGGGGTAAATACTGAGTCATCATAGAGGGGTTTAGGTAACAGGTAATCCCAGACCCACATTTCTAGTTAATTGTTCAAGCTATTAGTTCAGACTCTTTAGTTTAACAGCCTCATCATCCCCATGTACCTGAGTTAAGAGGCATTGAAAAGCTTCAGATGCTTTCTGAGGCAGTAAAAATGGCAGCTCAACTGAAAACTGCTTGTTTCAGTATTGTGGTAGGATGAACTTCACTCTGCACTTGGCCAGTGGAGATAAATGTGCCTTAATTTTTTATTGTGATAAAATACACATAAAATGTGCCATCTTTTGATGTCTAGTTCCATGGAATTAAGAACATTCATGTTGTGCAGCCATCATCATCATCCATCTTCACAACTCTTCATCTTGCAAAACTAAAACTCTGTACCCATTAAACACTAATCCCCACTTCCCCCTCCCCACGCCTCTGGCAACCTCCACTCTACTTTCTATCTCCAAATTTGACTGCGTTAAGGACTTCCTGTATGTGGAATCATAACAATGGCTGTATTTTGGGACTGGCATATTTCAGTTAGCATAACGTCTTCAAGGTTCATCCATGTCATAGTATAGCAGGAGCAGCGGGGAACAAACCTCTCGAACACCAAACTGAGGAAGGACGTGGCTTTTTATTCAGCTGGGAGCTGCAGGGAGCTTCAGCCTCATTCACCAAGCTCCCGGAGCTGTAGCTTCTCTCTCTTTTTATAGGCTTACAAGGGTAAAGAGGAAACAGGTGGAACTATGTCATTGTCCATTTACTGGATGCCCAACCTTTCAATCTTTTGGCTTCATTGATTTGCTAATTCATAGGCAGTGCGAGTGAGGACCAGTGGAAGGGGGAGCTTACAGAGACAAGACAAAAGCAACGAGCTATTTATTAGCAGAGGTGTTTCCAGGAGGGAGCCTGGTCTGTGGAGACATGGGGGCATGAACCAGTGGTGGGCTCCAGCCGGCAAAGATAGCATTCATTTGCAGCTTTTTTAGGGTTAACATACAGCAGAGATGCTGGGAACTAAAGAGGGAGTTATTTTCCCAGCTCTTTGGTATTTTATTTCATTTTTTTTCCTTCTTCACTCTCCTTTCCATCTAGAAGAGGGGGGAAGAGGTGAAATTAAAAGAGGCAAGGGGGTCTCCCCTCTCAGTAGCATGTGTCAGAATTTCTTTCCTCATTAAGGCTGAATAACTGTGCATATATCCCCCATTTTCTTCCTTCCACCTGTTAGCTATTATGAATAATGCTTTATTATTATTATTTTCTTAAGGTGAGCTGCCTTTGCCTGGACGAAAATGTGGAAAATGATCCCTGTAAATTTGCTCTGACATCAAGGACAGGTGACGTGGTAGAGACCTTCATTTTGCATTCATCTAGTCCAAGTGTCCGGCAAACTTGGATCCATGAAATCAACCAAATTTTAGAAAACCAGCGCAATTTTTTAAATGGTAATGTGTGTTTCTGTTACTAGATGTGTGCTGTCTTTTTGAATGTACACACTGTTTTTATCTTCTCCCTCCCATTCATACTCATACTGACAGAATTTAGCACTTACCACACCTCGGGCACTGTCTAGATCAGGGGTCCCCAAACTTTTTACACAGGGGGCCAGTTCACTGTCCCTCAGACCGTCGGAGGGCCGGACTATGCAAGGTGTGACACCCGTCACAGCCAGCGCTGCTGCCTCCACTATCCCAGACAGCGATATACAGTGTCACAGGCCCAGCACCACGTCCAGTGCTGTATACAGGGATGGCGGTGATCAGCCTGTGACACTGTGTATACAGCGTCCTGGACATCTGCAGCAGCGGTGGGCCTCTTCTGTGGGAAGCCCACTGCTGCATGTTTCCCCTATTATAGGACACCTCCTAAAAATAAGACAGCCCCCATCTTTTGGGGGTAAAATTAATATAAGACAGGGTCTTATACTAGGGGAAACACGGTGTGTAGTAATGTGGGGGAGACTTTTGGGCAAAGGGAGGTTATAGGGGCCATTATGTTGTTGTACATTTTGGGGAGTATGGGGGCCATTGTACTGTGTAGTAATGGTTATAGTGCTTTGCCTTTCTTCCTACTTCTGTTATTTCACACTGCTCCCGGTGATGTGGGGCACCGCAGCCACAGACCGGATGTGCGTCATAGGATGCGCTTCCGGAGCCGTGACTTGTGCGTCCCGCGTCACCGGAAGTAGTACTGTACGTGAGTGACGCCGCGCTTTGCGGCACCGCCACATCCAATCCTCACTGACCACCAATGAAAGAGGTGCCCCTTCCTGAAGTGCGGCGGGGGCCGGGGGCCGGATAAATGGTCTCAGGGGGCCGCATGCAGCCTGCGGGCCGTAGTTTGGGGACCCCTGGTCTAGATATTGCTTTATTTCATCTTCACAACCACCCTGTGTGGCCAGGACTATTATTATCCCCCCTTTACAGATGAGAAAGCTGGGGTGCTGAGCAGCTAAGTAATTTGCCCCAACTCCCACAAGTTGTTGGGGGCAGAGTCAGGACTCAGAGCAGCCATCTGGCTCTTGGTCTGTGCCCCTCGCAGCTCCACTGTTCCACTCTGTCTCACACAGAACATGCATGAGGGCCCTGTCCTACGAAGAGGAGTTTGGTTTGCAAGAACAGAAGGCAGATGGCATTGACCAAAGACCTTCCTGAGGGCCTTGCACACCCACAACTCATTTCCCCATTAGAAAATAAGAGACAGTTCAGTCCTTCCCTGCTTCCATGACTTGAGGGATTGCAGAGGAGCTGTAGAACACAGCGGGCGTGGCTACACTACCCTCTTAATGTATATGATCTTTTTGCAACTGTTGGGGCTTCAACACTAGCTTTTAATTTGATGATCAGCGAAGAACTTTGAGAATTATAGTCGGAAGCTATGTGCTCATGTAATCTGTCTCTTCTGAGTCCTGTCCTTCATGTTCATATTCATCTTCTGCATCTGTGCCTGCCTAGGCTCAGTAGGATGTTGTAATGTTCTCTGTCACAAGAAAGCCACCTCTGCACCTTGCATGACATTCAAGAGCCAGGAACGTAGGCACTCAGTGAAAAATCTCAAGACTTACGGCATTTTTGGCCAAGTGTTTGTTGCCTGGGTGTTAACTCCAGGTCTCCATCCTGCTTGCAAGTTGGTAATTGTTTAATCTGCAGCTAGGGTTGGGCACATGAGGATAGGAAGGGACAGTCCCTTGGGCATGAAGGAGGTTTCATGTGTTGTTCTGATATGGTGCATTGAGTAGCTTGGAATTGAGAATGCTCTAAATTTTTAGCATTGTCTTTAAAATAGAATGAACTGCCCCTAGACTGCAAGCATGGCCTATGATGTCAACCCACTCAGCTGAGTAACTAATAATACCTATTCCAGAGGATTAAGGAGATCGGTAATGGGATGGGAGCTCGGGACTGTTTCACCTGCTTTTTGCGCTCCTCCTACTCCTGGAAGAGGCTGTGGCCAGCACAGAGTTTGTAGAATGCCTGAGGCTGGAGCTGGGGCTGCATCTGGCCCCTGTGTTTTTCAAAGGCTCTAACACTTGGTTTCTTCGTGTTTCCGTATATGTTATTTTGGCCGGATTCCTGTTTTTCCACTATGAAGATGTAAGAAAACTGAGGCACTCAAGTCAAGAGATGGGACAGCCCCCTCCCTGGGGGCCTCGGGGAGCGCCTTAGCTTCCCTCAGGGCGGTGTTCAGCTCGCAGAGCAGAGGTGGTCTATAAAACCGCCTCCAGGGCAGCCCCGGGGTTTCTTTTTTACCCCAGGACTCTGGTTTAGGCAAGAACTTTGCTGAAGCTAGTTGGTAGCTGGAGGAGTTCTAGTCAAATCTGTTGCCTTGGTCTCCATCCATACTGGCCCTTTGTCCGGGATGTGCTGAGGGATGCGGCCTTTCCACCTGCTGCACTGAGCAGGCACCCCCAATCCCTTGACAAGCAGGGGCCTCTTCTAGCTCTGCCGATGGGTGGGATTGCCCTGCACCCCTGCCATGACCCATCCTGGGGTGGGCCCCGTTCTTCCCTCACCCTGTGATGTGCTGCTTGGCGCCCTGACCCAGTCTCTCCCGCTGTCTTGTCTTACAGCCTTGACATCACCAATCGAGTACCAGAGGAACCACAGCGGGGGCGGCGGCGGCAGCGGGGGCGGCGGCGGGGGTGGGGGCAGCGGCAGCAGCGGGGCTCCCAGTGGCGGCAGCGGCAGCCACAGCGGTGGCCCCGGGAGCTGCGGCGGCGCCCCCAGCACGAGCAGGAGCCGGCCCTCCCGGATCCCCCAGCCTGTCCGACACCACCCCCCCGTGCTGGTCTCCTCTGCAGCCTCGAGCCAGGCAGAGGCAGACAAGATGTCAGGTACGTCCACTCCCGGGCCCTCCCTGCCTCCCTGCGTGGCCCCCGAGGCCGGCCCCAGCGCTCCCGGCAGGCGGCCCCCCAGCGCGGACGCCGAGGGGTCGGAGCGAGAAGCGGAGCCGATCCCCAAGATGAAGGTGCTGGAGAGCCCCAGGAAATGCGCCGCGAACGCCTCGGGGCCGAGCCCAGACGCCCCCGCTAAGGACGCGCGCGCGAGCCTGGGTGCCCTGCCGCTGGGGAAGCCCCGGCCCGGGGCCGCGTCGCCGCTGAACTCGCCGCTCTCCAGCGCGGTCCCTTCTCTCGGCAAGGAGCCCTTCCCCCCCAGCAGCCCCCTGCAGAAGGGGGGCTCCTTCTGGAGCTCCATCCCCGCCTCCCCTGCCAGCCGGCCCGGCTCCTTCACCTTCCCGGGGGACAGCGACTCCCTCCAGCGCCAGACGCCCCGCCATGCAGCCCCCGGCAAAGACACGGACCGCATGAGCACCTGCTCGTCGGCCAGCGAGCAGTCCGTGCAGTCCACCCAGAGCAACGGGGTAAGCGCGCCGGGGGGCCCGCGCCCGCCCGCCCCCCTGCCTCTGTCCCGCCAGCTCCTCTAAACGCCTCGGCTGTCCTCACTAACTCGGCTGCCCAGCGCTCTCCGCCGCCCACCCGGGCGCCCGACCTCTGCGGGACCGTGCTAACCCTCCTGCGGGCAGGCCTGCGGCGCTACTAACTCCTCCTTGCTTTGTTCGTGTCTCCTAATAAGAGCAAGCCGATCATTAACCTTCTCAACGCAGCGTCTTTTGGTTTCTTTCATTTCCAACCAGCAGAATATCATGGAACTTTCTTTTTTAACCTCTGCCTTCCTCACGCACCTATTTTTTGGAGGGGTCCTTTTCCCTGCTCTCTACCTCCTGTTTAAATTGAAACCTGTACACTTTAAGCTTTTTGCTCATCGCTTGGTTTTGCTCTTTTATGCCTTAAATTATCTTTGCGGCATTTTTGACTCATCTGCTGGGGAAGACCATTCCCTCAAGAAAACTTCCAACAGCAACTCAAAGCAAACTAAGATGACAAAATGGGGGGAAAGAATCTGTCCACTGGGAACGCTTTACGTCACCGTGTCGCTCTGGAAGAGAGACTGCTCTGGGCACCTGGCGAGGCGGCTCTGCAGTGCAGGCTGGGGCGGGTCCCTGCGGCCTGCCGGGCTCTGGCCTGGTTTTGCCCGTCACTCATGCTGCCGTCTCAAGCACAAGGGTTGCTGTGTGGGTTTTCCCTGTTTCCTGCTTCCTCACTGTCCTACCCACCTGTTTCCTACAGGGCAGATGGCCTGGCCCGTAACACTTTCCTGAAGGCATGCGTGAGTGAATAGAACTGTTCTAATGAGTGTATGTTTGAACGCTTTATAAATTTTTAAATACATTTCTCTAAAAGGGTCTGTGTCTCTCTTTATATTAAAAAAAAAAAAGTCTAGCTTTTGCATGTCTTTCTCTTTCCTCTGGACTTATTAATGCCTTAATTGATTTGACTTGGTCTTGTCCTTTCCTACTGTTTTTTGTTATGTATTTTGTTAAACATTATATTTAATTGGGGAAGAAATTAACAAATGGGTCTTGATATATTAATTTACAGTTGAAGTGGCCAGGTAGGCATCCGCTGTAGTGACCACTGAGCAAGGCGGCCTCACAGTAGGTTGCACATGCTAGGTAGGCAGGTATGCTAGGTGGGTTAGTATCTGAACATATATTTCAGTCCCATTGTGGGTGGGGAGAGACGCAGTCGACCCAGTGATAAGCTATACCCATCAGCACTTAGTTGGATACTCAGTATCGAGGAGTGACCTTACAGCTGTGACCCTCACTGAATCTGCCAATTAGTTTCTCTGGAGCTCATCATAACCTGGACACATTCCCATTCAGCACAAGAGGAGATTTCAGAGTCTGTGTTTCAGAATTAACACTTCAGCTGCTCCAAGATGGGAGCTAATGCCAGTCTTCTCTGGACATTCACGAGAAGACATGCCCCGGCTCCATCCCGAATGCTCACTCTGAGGCCAAGGTACAGTCTGCAGGTGGCATGTGTTCCTGCAAGCTTTAGACTGGGAAAGTTGCCTTTGCCTTCTCACTTCCTCTTCCCACTTGTTCTATGTGGCAGGGAACCTGGAAAGGCAACTTGCTGGACAGGATTTCAGACAAGTCAAAATGCCTCCTTACAGAAACGCCCTAGAGACCTAGGAAGACTTCAGAGCTCGAAAGTGGGGCTTTAAAAATGCCCTCCAAGCTAGGCATGGTGGCTCACGCCTGTAATCCCAACACTTTGGGAGGCCAAGGCGGGCAGATCACAAGGTCAGGAGTCTGAGACCAGCCTGGCCAGCATGATGAAATCCCATCTCTACTAAAAATACAAAAAATTAGCCGGGCATGGTGGCACTGTAGTCCCAGCTACTCTGGAGGCTGATGTAGAATTGCTTGAACCCAGCAGGCAGAGATTGCAGTAAGCTGAGATTGCACCATTGCATTCCAGCCTGGGCGACAGTGAGACTCCATCTCAAATATATATATATATATGCCCTCCAGGATTCTGAAGTATATCAGAATTTACATTTACACTTCTGTCCCCCTGGAGATCTGCAGAGGCCTCCCTTTCCTTGACCACTTGTGTCAAGCTGTCTGTGGTCACAGTCAAGCAGCTGTACCCAGTCCATAGCCTGGCTCCTTCCGCCTTTAGATGAGCAGCTTCTGCAAAGCTCTGCTGAGAACAGGAGTGACATGGATGTGGATCAACCTAAACCATGACTGCACCAGTCCTTCCTGCGGCCCTGTGGTCTGGCCTTTTGCCCTGCTTTATTGGGCAGCAGTAAAAGTGCATGCACATTGGAGTCACCCCAGCCTGGCCTTTCTTGCTCAGGCCAAGTGGCCAGTGCAAGCTCATTGACCTTGCACTCTGAAGGACTGATGACCACGCCCGCTGGTGGGGTGGTTGTGAGAATTAAGCAGGATAGATTTGAAATGCCTGGTACATAGGAGATGCCCAGAAAATACTAATAGTTATGATTATAGTAGCAAAGTACTCTAATTACAAGATTGTAGCCTGGTATATCATCAGAAGCAGCTATGCTGCAGAAGTTGATTTTCTGTTTACGTATTCTTGGAAATTTAGCTTTGTAATCTCAAAACTCTTGAGCATTATCATGTAAGTCAGAATACTAAAGTCCATGCTAAAAGTATAATATTGCATAAATGAGTATGCCCAAACCAAAGCCTGCCCTGTACAACATCCTTTGAGCTGAGGAGCCACAGGCAAACAGTGGGCACCCACAGGGATGGGAACAGAAGCAGACTCCTCCACGGCAGAGACGAGGAACAGGAGCCGGGCAGCACCACCATGCTTATTTTAAATATGCACTACAGGTTTCGATTCAGAGCCTGGCAGCTGGAATTCCCAGTGGCTCACTTGTTGGCTCTCTCAGTCTTGACATTGTGGAGGAGGGCCAGAGGTCTCTTCCCTCTGGTCCTCTTGGCAGCTACAGCAGTCCACCACCTGCTCCAACATGTCCTGATACCAGCTCAGTAGACCAGGGCTGGGAGGCGGTAGAGCAGGGTGTTCTAATGGCATCTGCACTGACCCAGGATCTACCCAGGGCATCGGAGAGCCCAGCAGAAGCTAGCACCTTTGGAGTCTTGGGAATCCATGAACATCCCAACAGCATCCTCGGTGGAAGCCTTTGAGCACAAGTTCACGGGAACAAGGCACCAGATGCCATTTCTCACATTCCACTCCATAGAGGGGCCTCAGCAGTTGGCAGGGGATCTGCGCTTTCTCCTCCACCCAGAGCCATAGGCCACGCGCTAGATGGGAGTTTGGGACAAACACTGCCATTTGTGTTTCTTCTCAGCGTGTGGCCTGGGTAGGGCCTTAAGAAATCCTCTTTGTCTTACTATTGCACCCTGGCCTCATTGACTGGGCCACTCACCATGAATTGAATTCCTGCTACATGGCAGCCCTGTGACTGCAGAGACTGGGTCCCATGGGGGCAGCGGCATAAGGGGGGCAGGGTACGCATCCCACACCAGAATCTGTTCCCAAAGCTTGAGTCACAGCACCTGTGGCGAGTGGTACTGGGATGCTTTGTGATATGTTCCCATGGCAGCAGCCTTGAGGACACTTGAGTCATGCAAGCTCATGAGAGGGACACCCAGCAAGCTCCTACGCTGGAGACAGAGCTGCTCTCCCTAAGAGCAGAATAGTGATCAATTTATGTTCAGGTGCTCCGTGTTCTTTTTGAAGAAAAGAAATAGAAATGATCAGGCATGTCACAACTTAGCATGATTCTAAAATATGCATTCCCAATGAACATTCTATCTGGAAGATTTGGGGACTTCTCTATTATGGAATCCATCAGTGAGATGAAGATTAATTTTGCATCAGTTAATTTTAATACCTTTTTTCAACTGATAATGATACGGTGACATGGCTGTTTGCTTAGGAATAGCCTAACGTGTAAATGAGAAGTGACATTGTAGTCTTGAAAAAAAAAAGGAGTAACCTAACATGGCGTCAACATGAGGTCTGAGATGTCCCTGTGAGGGTGCCAGGAAGGTCACAGTGTAACCAGCTCCCAACGCCAGAGCCTCTATTGCAGTGAATTTTTTAAGAGCGTCCCTAAATTGCTTTCTAGAGAACCCACTTTTTCAGTTATTGAAATCGATGCACAGGGTTAGCCAGAGGGTAAAGGAAAAGTTGAAAGTTTCGATGCTGCCTGGTGAGCCCTGCACTGGATCGTGGTGCCGCAGGGCACACTAGCACGGGACTTCATGTGATCAGGCCTCGTTTCAGTTCCCCCTGCCTTCTCTGTCTTCATCTGTCCCTCTGCAGAGTGAAAGCAGCAGCAGTAGCAACATCTCCACCATGTTGGTGACACACGATTACACGGCAGTGAAGGAGGATGAGATCAACGTCTACCAAGGAGAGGTCGTTCAAATTCTGGCCAGCAACCAGCAGAACATGTTTCTGGTGTTCCGAGCCGCCACTGACCAGTGCCCTGCAGCCGAGGGCTGGATTCCGGGCTTCGTCCTGGGCCACACCAGTGCAGTCATCATGGAGAACCCCGACGGGACTCTCAAGTGAGTGCTTGACGGCAATAGCAGCCGGGCAGGCAGCAGAGGGAGGGGCCACAGCACCCTTGAGGCATAAGAACCCAACCGGGGTAAGCATGTGGAAGGGAGAGCAGCGCTGGGGTGTTCATACTGGTTCAGCTCTGAGCACATGGGGAGATGGGTGGCCTTCCCTCTCACACTCATGCTCATGCTCACAGGGTCTTTGAATAATCTGCATTTAGAAATAGTCTGCCTTAGCCCATTGTTAAGGAATCCCATTTGACAGCATTTTGTGTTAGTCATAACTCACAAAAGTGTGTTTTTTGTTTGTTTGTTTTGTTTTGATGGAGTCTCGCTCTGTCACCCAGACTGGAGTTCAGTGGCGTGATCTTGGCTCACTGCAACCCCCACCTCCTGGGTTCAGCAGTTCTCCTGCCTCAGCCTCTTGAGTAGCTGGGACTACAGGTGTGCACCACCACACCTGGCTAATTTTTGTATTTTTAGTAGAGACAGAGTTTTACCACATTGGTCAGGCTTGTCTTGAACTCCTGACCTCATAATCCACCCACCCCAGCCTCCCAAAGTGCTGGGATTACAGGCATGAGCCACTATACCTGGCTGGGTTTGTGTTTTTTGTTTTTTGTTTCTTTAAACCTAAGGGGGAAATATCTCCCATTTTTCTTTCTTCAAAATACATTGTTAGGCCCCGTTTTAGTCAGGGTTCTTCAGAGGAGCAGAACCAGTAGGGAGTGTGCATAGATACCAGCGTAGACACAGGCACACCTCTTTTGTGTGTGTGTTTTGCTTTAATGTGCTTTGAAGATGTTGCCTTTTAACACGAGTTTTGTGGCAGCCCTATGTCAAGCAAGTCTCTCAGTGCTATTTATCCAACAACATGTGATCCCACTCTGTATTTATGTTACATGTTGGTAATTCTCACAATATTGACACATTTTGTTGTTATATTTGTTATGGTGATACGTAGTTAGTAATATTTGATGTTACTATTATAATTGTTTTCAGCAACTATGAACTGCACACATACAAGATGGCAAACGTAATAAATGTGTGTGTTCTAACTGCTCCACCAGCTGTCCATTCCCCCATCTGTCTCCCTCTCCCCAGGCCTGCCTACGACACAATAATATCAAAATTAGACCAGTTAATAACCCTACAGTGGCCTCTAAATGTTTACATGTCTCTCACTTTAAATCAAAAGTTATAATTTAATGAGAAAGCCATGTCAAAAGTGGATACAGGCCGAAAGCTAGGCCTCTTGCACCAAACAGCCAAATCATGAATGCAGAGGAAATAAAAGTGCTACCCACTAAACAGACAAATAGTAAGAAGGTGAAACAACCTTTTCTGAGACAGAGAAAGTTTGAGTGGTCTGAATAGAAGATCAAACCAGCCACAACTTTACCTTAAGCCAAAGCCCAACCTAGAATAAGGCCCCCCTCTCTCCAGTTCCGTAAAGCCTGAGAGATATGAGGAAACTGCAGAAGAAAAGTTGGAAACCAGCAGAGATTGATTCATGAGGTTTAAGGAAAGCTAATCCTATAACATGAAAGGGTTAGAGGCTAATGCAGCTGGTTACTTTAAGTTGAAGCCAATGCACATTTACCATTCTGAAAATCCTGGGATCCTTAAGAAATATGCTAATTACGATCCCACCTTATATACCAAAAGGTTAATTTAGTTAAGAAACATGAAGCCAGTTTTGCTACGTTAAGTATTATTTGACTGAGTTTGGTGCTGGGTTTTACAAATCTTCATCCCCCTGGAATGCCTGCTGTTTAGAGACATCTCCTCTGCCTGTGCTCTGGAAATGGACAACAAAGCCTGGCTGACAGAACATCTGTACATCATGTATTTACAACATGGTTTACTGAGTATTTTAAGCCCACTGTCGACACGTACTGCTCAGAAAACAAAAATTCTTTCCAAATAATGCCGTTCTTTGACAGTGCACCTGGTCAACCAAGAGCTCGTACAAGGAGATTCATGTTTTCTTGCCTGCTAAGACAACATCCATGCTGCAGCCCATGGATCAAGGAGTAATTTGAACTTTCAAGCCTTATTTAAGAATACACTTTGGGCTCAGCACAGTGGCTCATGCCTGTAATCCTAACACTTGGGGAGGCCAAGTCGGGCGGATCACCTGAGGTCAGAAGTCCGAGACCAGCCTGACCAGTATGGTGAAACCCCGTGTCTACTTAAAATGCAAAAATTGGTCGAGCATGGTGATGGGTGCCTGTGATCGCAGCTACTCAGGAGACTGAGACAGAAGAATGGCTTGAACCCGGGAGGCGGAGTTTGCATTGAGCCTAGATTATGCCACTGCACTCCAGCCTGGGTAACAGAACAAGACTCTGTCTCAATTAAAAAAAAAAAAAAAAAAAAAAAGCCGGGCGCGGTGGCTCAAGCCTGTAATCCCAGCACTTTGGGAGGCTGAGGCGGGTGGATCACGAGGTCGAGAGATCGAGACCATCCTGGTCAACATGGTGAAACCCCGTCTCTACTAAAAGATACAAAAAATTAGCTGGGCATGGTGGCACGTGCCTGTAATCCCAGCTACTCAGGAGGCTGAGGCAGGAGAATTGCCTGAGCCCAGGAGGCGGAGGTTGCGGTGAGCTGAGATCGCGCCATTGCACTCCAGCCTGGGTAACAAGAGCGAAACTCCGTCTCAAAAAAAAAAAAAAAAGACATAAATTCATGTCGTAATGCCATAGCTGCCATAGGTAGCGATGCCTCCAAGGATCTGGGCAAAGTGAATTGAAAACCTTCTGGAGAGGATTCACCATTCCAGATGTCATTTAAAAACACTCATGAATCACGGGAGGAGGTCAGAATATTAACATTAATTAACAGTAGTTTGGAAGAAGATGATTTCAAACTTCATGGATGACTTTGAAGGTTTTAAGACTTCATTGAAGGAAATAATTCAGATGTGGTAGAAAGAGCAAGTAAAATGGGATCAGAAGTGGAGCCTGAAACTGGGGTTGAAGAGCTGCAGTCTCATCGTCAGACTTGAACAGATGTGGAGCTGCTTTTTCTGAGAGAGCAAAGAAAGTGGTCTCTTGAAATGGAACCTACTCCTGGTGAAAAGGCTATGAACACTGTTGAAATGTTGGCAAAGAATTTAGAATACTACATAAACTTACTTGATAATGCAACAGCAGGGTTTGAAAGGATTGATTCCAATTTCCAAAGAAGTTCTGCTCTGGGTATAATGCTATCAGTGTCACATGCTGCAGAAAACCCTTTTGTAACAGGGGGACTGGTGGCAAACTTTTGTCTTATTTTAAGAAACTGCCACAACCACCCCAGCCTTCAGCAGCTACCACCTTAATCAATCAGCAGCCCTCGGCATCAAGACAAGACCCTCCACCAGCAAAAATACTATGACTCACTGATGGCTTGGATGATAGATAGCAATTTTTAGCAAATAAAAGAGTTTTTAATTAAGGTATGTATGTTTTTGAGACATAATATAATTGCTCATATAATAGACTCTAGTATAGAATAAACGTAACTTTTATATGCACTAAGAAACCAAAAATTTACGTGTCTCACTTTATTGTGACCCAGTTTATTGTGGTGATCTGGAACTGATCCCCATTACCTCTAAGGTATGCCTGTCTAGAAATTGATTTATGATAGGAATTGTCTCACGTAGTTATGAAGACTGGCAAGTCCAGATCTGCAGGGTGGACCAGCAGACTTCAGACCCAGGAGAGCACGTGGTGCAGACCCAGTCTGAAGACAGTCTGCTAGAAAACCATCTAGGCCCTCTTGCTTGGGAGACAAGACTTTCTGTGTTCCCATAAGGCCTTCAGCTGACTGGATGCAAGCCATTCATCTTAGGAAGGGCACTCTTCTTTACTGGACGCATCAAAATGTTCATCTCATTCAGAAGCACCCTCACAGGAATACCCAGAATAACATTTGACCAAACATCTAAGCATCCTGTGACCCAGTCAGGTTATACATAAAATCAGTTATCACAGGTACCTTTATAGTTTCATCCTTAAAATTTGATTTAAGAGATTGTTGGTTTTATCTCCTAGGTCTTGAGAATCACAGGAATGTTTCTTTTAGCAGAGGTCACTGTTCCTAGAGGATTTCCCATCCCCCTGCACACACTTAAGTTGAATATACAGCTTTCCTTTAACACTTCAGGTAGCACTTGGTGAATGCCAAAAAGGCATAATACCCACAGTGTGTTCTTTTCCCCTAGGAAGTCAACATCTTGGCACACAGCACTCCGTTTAAGGAAAAAATCTGAGAAAAAAGATAAAGACGGCAAAAGGGAAGGCAAGTTAGAGAATGGTTATCGGAAGTCACGGGAAGGACTCAGCAACAAGGTATCTGTGAAGGTGTGTTCGGGGGTCCTCAGGAGCCCGTGTCATCCCAGCTTGAGAGAAGGGGTCAGTGAGGTGGAGACTGCAGAGCTGGAGCCGGGCTTGCTCATGACCTCCCTCCCACCTACCAGCCCCATGCCCTGCGTGTCCTGCAGGGTCTTGTTAGGGGCACTACACTGTCTGCCACAGGGATGTGTGTGTCCTACAAAGAACCAGGGAGACCCCCGCACATCTCCCCAGGTGCACATGTGGCTTATAAAGAACCCGGTTAGGTTTGCATATGAAGCACAGAGACTAGGCCAGGTGTCCCCAAATTACGGCCTGAGGGCTGCATGCGGCCCCCTGAGGCCATTTATCCGGCCCCCCGCCGCACTTCAGGAAGGGGCACCTCTTTCATTGGTGGTCAGTGAGAGGAGCACAGTATGTGGTGGCCCTCCAACGGTCTGAGGGACAGTGAACTGGCGCCCTGTGTAAAAAGTCTGGGGATGCCTGGACTAGGCTTTTAGAAACAGCGAAGGTGCAGAGAAGCTAGGGCTCAGACTTCCTCCAATGCTTCTGCCTTCGAGCAGAGGAGAAGTGGCTAGATGTGGGGGTGCACGTGGGCTCCGTAGCTGTGACGGAGTCCCTTGGGGGCAACTTCAGTCAGCTTTGAGTTCTCCGTAATGGGACTGCCTGAAGCCTGGGGGAGGGGATTTCCTGGAGAAAAAGAAGGTGTCTCCTTTGGCTGTAAGCACCATGGGCCAGGGCGCTGCTACTCCGCATCAGGAAGGCATCTGAGGACCAGCCGGATTCCACCTGTAGCATGAGAATGAGCAGTGTTTTTGTGTTTGTGGGTAGGAAGAAAAAGACCCACCCAAATTAGTGTGACATGAGGCTTTTGAGTGAAGCAAAAATGTGGTCTGTTTTGATTGATGCCCAGGCAAGTCAATTTCTACAAATCTTTCAACAATAATTGTAGCCCTACAATGAAAGTAATCCACCTTAAAATAGCTCCTTTCAATTAATGCTTGTTTGCTGTTTCCATTTCAGCTTCTCAATCCCAACTACATTTATGACGGTGAGTTCTGTTCTTTTTCTTCTAGTCTGAGATGATTCTGGATCTGGGGGATATGTTTCGGAGCACTTGAGTGTGGGCTCTGGAAATGGGTTTTCCGTGGTGCTCTGGGTGTGCACAGCAGCTTAGGTCCTATCAGTCTGTCCGGGACATGTGGGTGGGTTTGGAGGAAGAGCCGGGGCTGATGGGCCTTTAACGACTCCTTTCCTGTGCAGTTCCCCCAGAATTCGTCATTCCATTGAGTGAGGTCACTTGTGAGACAGGGGAGACCGTTGTTCTTAGATGTCGAGTCTGTGGCCGCCCCAAAGCCTCAATTACCTGGAAGGGCCCTGAACACAACACCTTGAACAACGATGGTCACTACAGCATCTCCTACAGGTGAGGGAGGCCCACTCCTGGTGAGTTTCACTGGCTGGGAGCACCATCTTGTCACTCGGCAACTGGAAATACCTCCTTCACGGATGGATTTCTTTGGCCGCCTCGGCACTCTGCCTCTTCCATGAGACCACATTTCACGCCTGGGTGTTCATCTCCTCATCAGAACCTGAGCACCTGCCTTCCCTTGATCCTGAAGGAGGGAGGCCAGCACTGACGGCCACATGCTCAGCTTTTCTCACGCCCAGTGTGTTCCCATCTGTGCTGCAGTGACCTGGGAGAGGCCGCTCTGAAGATTGTGGGTGTGACCACGGAAGATGACGGCATCTACACGTGCATCGCTGTCAATGACATGGGTTCAGCCTCATCTTCGGCCAGCCTGAGGGTCCTAGGTAAGCGCTGTGCAGCAAGGATTCTATGTGAGCCAGTGGGGCACATCTTCCAGGAGTTTCCTGATATCCTGAGTCTCCCCTCACACTCCGAGTGGCCTGAAAGATAGAACAATAAGGCATTCATGGAGTTTCAAAAGAGAGTTGCAAGTAGCAGACCAGAGTGTACGGGATGTCACAGGAGAGTGACCTCTCGGCACCTTATGTAAGGTCGGGGGAGACACAGGGGCTCCTGTTGCTGGGAGGAGGATGGGGGCCTGCCTGGTGAGGGCCTCTGGCTGCCCACCATGGGGCAGCAGGGCCCCCTGCAACCAACCTCTGAGTTGGAGCAGGGTGCTTTCTGTGCTCTTAGTACTCAGAACACTCTCCTAGCCAGCTACCCAGCTGAATCTAGATGTGATCTAGGTTGGTCTTGTAGAATGCACATGGGAAAAGCAGGAAAGAAGACGTGGGTGAGCCCCGGGTCTGTGCAGGCTCTGTGCCAGTGTGAGACCCTAACAGCAACCCTTCTGGGTGGATACAGCCCTCCTCACCCCATCCATGAGGAGCCAGGCCCAGGGCAGCTCAGCAGCTTGTCCAGAGCATCCGGCTAGGAGGCACATACCGTAGGGCCTGCTTGCTCTGGTCTGAAGAGCTTGTTCTCTCTCCTTGGCTAAATCACAAGCTCCATGGGGCAGAACCCATATTTCTTTTTGTTGTTTTTGAGACAGAGTCTCACTCTGTTGCCAGGCTGGAGTGCAGTGTCATGATTTTGGCTCACTGCAACCTCTGCCTCCTGGGTTCAAGCAGTTCCCTACCTCAGCCTCCCAAGTAGCTAGGATTACAGGTGCACGCCACCATGCCCAGTAAATTTTTGTATTTTTAGTAGAGATGGGATTTCAGCATCTTGGCCAGGCTGGTCTTGAACTTCTGACCTCGTGATCTACCCACGTCAGCCTCCCAAAGTGCTGGGATTACAAGCATGAGCCACTGCGCCCAGCCAGAACCCATTATCTTAGGCCTTTCTGAATGTTCTGTAGTTCGCCTGATATAAATAGCTGCTGAGAAAGCAGCAGGTGCAGACTGCTGTCTGCTGGCATCTTGCAGAACATCGGCCATGCAGTACTGGGCACTGAGGGTTCCCGTCCATCCTCCAGTTGTGCCACAAATGGAGCTACTTCCCAGAGGGCAAATAACACCCCAAATAAAAGATAAATTGAATCCTGGAGCACCCTGTGTGTAGACAATAAGCAGAATTTGTCTTAGAAGTTTTGTCCCAAATATCTTAATTTCCTATTTTTAAAATCATTAAATTGGAAGACATGTTCTGCTTTTTTAGATCCTGGAAGAAGAAATTTAAAAATCTAGAATTTGGCAATAAACAATAAAAAGTAAAGATTTTCTAATTTTTAAATAACACAAATTACACAGGTGATTTTTTTCTTTTTTTCTTTTTTTTTTTTTTTAACAAATCACTATTGAAAGCTAAGGGAGTTTAGAAAGATACAGGACTATTCAGCCAGGCGTGGTGGCTCACACCTTTAATCCCAGCACTTTGGGAGGCTGAGGCAGGCAAATCACGAGGTTAGGCGATCAAGACCATCCTGGCTAACACAGTGAAACCCCGTCTCTACTAAAAATACAAAAAATTAGCCGGATGTGGTAGCACACCCCTGTAGTCTCAGCTACTCAGAAGGCTAAGAATTGCTTGAACCCAGAAGGCGGAGGTTGCAGTGAGCTGAGATTGTACCGACATATTCCAGCCTGGGTGATAGAATGAGAATCCATCTCAAAAAAAAAAGAACTATTCATACCCTGGAAATGTGAATGGGAAGATAATGCAAGTGTGTGGCTATTTGTATCACACAAATTGAGCTGCACCCCTAAAGGTCTTCAGAAGAATCATCTTATCATGTGGGCTGTTCCAAGATGATCTTAACTATTTCCAAATTGTTCTCTGAGAGAAGCCATTTTGTTTGCAGGCATCGATCGTTTTCTGTTTTGCCTTAAATCTACCTATGGCTCCCCTCCTGTCCGTCTAAGGCTGTTCCTCTCTCACGGGCTGTCTGGGGTATGTGCCCTCATTCTGCCTGGCCCTGGCTGCCTTGCAGAGCCCCAGTTCTCAGATGCTCAGGAAGCAAAGGCTTCTCAGTCAAGCTCTGGCTCAAGGCAGGGAGCCGGTCAGAGTCTGGGCTACGAGAAGGGGTCCTGAGGCTGGAGGATCAGCCCTGCACCCTGAGGACACATGCAGGCCCTGAAACTGTGTCCAAGTGAATCATGCAGAGAGAGCCCTGACATGCCACCAGCCAGAGCCGGGGTTTCTGTTGATGAGATAAGGGGACTGGGCGCAGTACTTTGCACTCACGAGCCCAGCACTTTAGGAGGCCAAGGCGGGTAGATGGCTTGAGCCCAGGAGTTGGAGACCAGCCTGGGCAACTTTGCAAAACCCCATCTCTACAAAAATGCAAAAAATTGGCCGGGTGTGTGGCACATGCGTGTGGTCCCAGCTACTCTGGAGGCTGAGGTGGGAGGATCACTTGCCACCTGGGAGGTTGAGGTGGCAGTGAGCTGAGATTGCATCACTGTACTCCAGCCTGGGTGACAGAGCAAGACTCTGCCTCAAAAAAAGAAAAAGAAAGGAAGGTGTGTTTTAGAGGAGCCAGGGAACAGCTGCCCACTTTGATGCTCTGTCTCTGTCTCTGGGTCTGGTTGGAGTCACCATTTACATTTGGTCCGCTTTTCTGCATATTTATAATGCTCGAATAAAAATGTTTATTTAAAAACAAGCCCTTTCAGTTTAAAAAAAAGAAGAAAAAAATACTTTTATGTAAATGAAAGTCCAGTATTTCTTCGTGTAAGTTGGTAGGTGCTTCAAATCTGCCTAGTGAAATAATAATTTTATTTTTATTGATGATTCTCTATCAGTACTTCTTCACCTACGCAGTCAGAATTAGCCTTACCATTTATAAAACACTTTACAGGGGTGCAAATGTGCCAGCATTAACCAAAAAGACTGCAGAATAAAATGCAGCATTTAGTTTAAGTGATTGAAGTGAAATTGTTGCTTCTCAAGTGTCCTTCAGTGAAGATTTAAGGCTTTGTGTGTGCCAGGCACTCTTCTGGTTTCTGGGAGGCTACAGATGTGGATCATACATGGGTTCACTTATAGTCATGTAGCGGTCAGCAGTGCCCCTGTGACAGCAGTGGTAGCTGGCAGCACACGGCACCTACAGGGACCGCCCACTGCTGTGCGAGGTGATTTCCAGCCATGACTGAGTCAGGGAAGGCACATGGAGGAGGTGGCCTCCACCCCAGGGAGCCCGATCAGACAAGTCAGCTTGGATGCGGTTTAAGGAAATACATTCCCAGTGGCAACCTGGGCAGAGGGGAGGAAGCCCAGGTGAGGATCGGGATGGGCAGAGCCGGCCCTGGGCTGGACTGCAGGTCAGGTGAGCAGGCCGAAAGAGGAAGTAAGTGGGGAGAGGAGTGCCAAGCTCCTGAGGAGAGCTTGGGATCACAGTGGCAGCTGTGCGTCCAGGGGCTGCCTGGCAGCAGGGCCATGCCGGGCTCCCCCACTTAGTGCTGCTTTTCACAGGCAGGCTCTAGAAAGGATGCTTTCTGTTCCTGTAGACATGTACACTGGGTTCATTACCGACAGGTGATTTACAGTTGGCACTTTGATAATAAAATTCTATTTGTGCTTGTAGTGTATTTATGATTTTATGAACCATGTAAAACCCTGTGAAAGTTAAGTAAATATCGTGGACTCTTGATCTCTCGTGACTGTGAAAGACATGGGGAGGAGGGACCAGCCGAGCTTCGAGGCGGTGCGGCCAGGTGAACAGGGAGGACCGTCACCGGTAGCATGCAGTCCGATAGAAGTAAAAAGAAGCCACATATGCAAGTAGAGATTTTTCTAGTAAACACATTTTAAAAATAAAAGTAAAAGCAGTTTTTACCAACACGTATTTATCAGATACCTCCAGAGTATTTGATTTCAACATGAAATCAATATTTGAGAAATTGTTAGTGAAATGTTTGTGTTCTGCCTTCACACTAAGCCCCAGCATCTGTGTGTCCTTTATGCTCTCAGCACATCTCCACTCACTCGAGCCACGTGGCAGGCACCCAGCAGCCACGCGCAGCTGCGGTGAGGGGCGTGCGTGGTGACAGCCTTCTTACCCAAGAAGTTCTGCGGGAAATAAGCTGAGGCAGGTGCTGTTCTTCTTTCAGGTCCAGGGACAGATGGGATCATGGTGACCTGGAAAGACAACTTTGACTCCTTCTACAGTGAAGTGGCTGAGCTTGGCAGGTATGACGCACCAAACGGAAGGCCTTCCGAAAGAGCAGAGGGTAGGATACACACACCAGAGAGTTCACAGATGAAGCTAAGCAGTGTTATCTTTTTTTTTTTTTTTTTTTTTTTTTTGAGATGGAGTCTTAGTCTGTCACCCAGGCTGAAGTGCAGTGGCGCCATCTGGGCTCACTGCAACCTCCGCCTCCCAGGTTCAAGCGCTTCTCCTGCCTCAACCTCCTGAGTAGCTGGGATTTCACACACACCACCATGCCCAGCTAATTTTTGTATTTTTAGTGGAGACAGGCTTTCTCCATGTTGATTAGTCTGGTCTCAAACTCCTGGCCTCATGATCTGCCCGCCTCTGCCTCCCAAGGTGCTGGATTACAGGTGTGAGCCACTGCGCCCAGCCACAGCAGTGTTATCTTGCCAACAATTGGAAGTTGTGTCTTGCATTTGAATTGTAACTCTCATTGCCTTTCAACGCTAAACACTGAAGACGTAGGGAAGCTGTTTTCCATTCGGGTTCCAGCAGACGGCCGAATGCCACAAGCCCCGTGAACGGGGAGAAGTTGCTTCCCTCTGTGCATGTAGAATAGTGGTGGCTCTGTGCCAGCCTTGTGAGAGTTCAGGAGTCATTCAAAGGCTTCCTGTAGTTCTTCATCCTCTTGTGCCCTTCACGTTTCACTTGCACGTGGAGGCTTCGAGGAGTGACAGTAAAATTGGATGGAGTATCAGGATCCTCTTGCACAAGCTTAAGAGAGAGCTTTCCCCATCCAGGGAGCTCTTTCTCTTCCCAAGGGGCAGGCGAGCCGGGGGTGGCCCAGCAGCACCATCAGACAGCCCGGCTCCTCCTGGCCCTGCCTCCGGACACACAGCACACACTCAAATCCAGGTGTTGTATCCCATGTGGCAGGAAGAGCGAGGTCAAGGGAGCTTGACAGCTTTCCTTTGTCCCTTTCTAAGAACTCCTCCGGAAACTCCAGCCAGCAGCACCCTCTGGCGTTCATTCCTGAGGCCATAACTGGTCACATGACTCCTGCTGATGTTTCTGTCAGTTGTCTGTGGCTGCATAGAAAGTCACACCAGCGCCTGCTGTCTTAGGACAGTGGTGACATGTGCCTTCTTCCAGTGTGGTGGGCAGATGAGGCCGTTATTCTCTTGGCCTCTCCTGGCCTGGTCAGCTGGCGCACCATGCCCCATACATGTCAGAGGCCTTGTCTGGGATGCTGGTCTCTTTCTGCATGGACTTTCACCCTGGGCCTCCCCACATGAGGATAGTAGCATCACAGAACAGCAGGAGCGTCAAGGCCTCTGAAGGCCCAGTCTGAGAAATCAACGACTAACGTCCTCCACATCCTGTGGGCCCGAGCCAGCCCCGAGCAGCCCTGATTCAAGGGGAGGAGCAGCCCCCACCTCTGGGTGGGAGACGAGGCAAAGTTGTGGCCTTTACCCATACAGCCAGCCCCCGCCCAGGCCCCTGCCCAAGGTCCAAGGTCTCGTCCAGATCATGTTGTGAAGTGGCCAAGGCCTCAGGAGGGGCCATGGGTGCAGCTCCAGGGTCTTCATGCTGCCCTGTCACCTTCATGCAGCCTGACACCCCCGGGGACGAGGCTGAGGCAGTGACCACAGCAGATGCCCCCTGCAAACATGCTGGGAAGGATGGCTGACAGGAGGCACAAGCAGACATCCAGCTTCTGCTTGGAGGTCTCGCGCTGTGACTCCCATCACAGGTGGTGCCAGGGAAGCAGCCGCCGATGTGAGGAGACCAGAGCAGCCTGGGAGCGAGGACCCGCAGAATTGCATGGCTGCCGGGACAAGGGCGGATTTGAGGGACAGTCATGGTGCCACAGCCCCTCCACGGAGTGGCTGGGAGAGCAGGGCCTGCAGACAGGGCTGGGCCACCACCCTTCCAATCCATTTTGGATAACAGAGTCTTTCTCCATGCCCTGCCTCAGCAGCCTCTGCAAATGGTCTTCTGTACATATTTCACAGGGGCAGATTCTCTGTCGTGAAGAAATGTGATCAGAAAGGAACCAAGCGAGCAGTGGCCACTAAGTTTGTGAACAAGAAGTTGATGAAGCGCGACCAGGTCACCCATGAGCTTGGCATCCTGCAGAGCCTCCAGCACCCGCTGCTTATTGGCCTCCTCGATACCTTTGAGACCCCCACCAGCTACGTCCTGGTCCTGGAAATGTACGTAACACCTGACCTTCCCTCCTCCCAGGCCTCTGCCTCGACTTCCGGGAGTTTGGTTGTTCCTGTTTGTTCTCTAAGAAGGATAGAAACTGGGTTTTTAGAATTAAACCTAGAACGCAAACACATCTTCACTGTCAGAGCCCGCAGTTTTTGAGCCTTCCAGTAACAGCAAAAAGCAGTGTGGTCTTTAGCAGGGCTGCCTGATGAGGGGCAGTCACTCCTGGGCTGGAATGCCCGACATGCTCAGCCAACCCAGAGGACCTTCCCCATTTCAGAAAATCCCAAGAGGCCAGGCTGTCTCTGATGCTGAACCCAGGCCCCTATTAGTGGCTGGAAGCTGACCTGATACCCCAAGCCTGTGCAGGGTCCTGCTGGTCCCTCACTGGCTACTCACCCTGGATCAGTGCTGTCCCTCAGGCCTCCTTCCAAGTGAAGGCCAGTTGGATGGGAGGGTAAGATGCACCTCCCCACAGAATGTCCTCCGCAGAGGGGGTGCCAGAACACCAGAGTTGCCCCACTGGTACCTGTTGTACTTACTGGGTTCCTGTGTGAGATCAGAAAATGATTCAGTCACGTAAAAAAAAGAGTTTGAAACCTGTGTCCCAGAAGAGCGGTTCTCATCTGGGGGTGGGTTCGCGAGGAAATGTCAGGAGATGTCAGGCTGAGAGTGCGACCGGCAGGTAGTGGCCAGAGGCCAGGGATGCCGCGTAGCCTCCCGCAAGCAGAGATGTCCCGTAGCCTCCCACAAGACGGGGATGTCCCATAGCCTCCCGCAAGGTGGGGATGTCCTGTAGCCTCCCGCAAGGCGGGGCAAGGCGGGGATGCCGCGTAGCCTCCTGCAAGCAGGGATGTCGCATAGCCTGCAAAGCAGGGATGACCCCCTCTGATTCATCCGCCCCAAACGTCAGGGCATGAGGTCCCCAGCTTGGAGCAGTCTAATATCTATGGAGCATCCGTGCATTTACCTTTGAAAATGTCGATTCCTCCTTTTTGTGGGGAGTCATTTTATACACTTACTTGTATTTACAACTATTTCATGGGGAAGGGTAAAACCTTTTGCCCTGGTTTGGAAATTTCTTTAGTGGGAAGGATAGGATTAGCAGGGCGCCCCCGTGGGGTTGTATAGTCATGGACTCTAGCTGGGCCCCTTGCCCGCAGGAATTCCCTCCAGGCCCTGTACCTGATGTCATAGTTATTGTCATTTTTTCCTTGAAGAAATTACAAATGCCTCCCCCTACACCCTTCCTAGGGCCAGGCTGCCACAGGGTCCCTGGTGGCCCCACATGCAGCCTTACCACCTTCCTTGGGCAGCCCAGGTGCCCTGGGTGACAGTGGATGCTCAGGAAGGCCTCCCACCCATGGCCACATGGCCAAAACCACCCCCAGAACATGAGGACCTGCTCCCAGCCCCTCTCCGAAGAATAGAAAACACATCTTGTGGCCAGGCGCTGTGGCTCAAGCCTGTAATCCCAGCACTTTGGGAGGCCGAGGCGGGTGGATCACGAGGTCAGGAGATCGAGACCATCCTGGTCAACAGGGTGAAACCCCGTCTCTACTAAAAATACAAAAAATTAGCTGGGCATGGTGGCGCGTGCCTGTAATCCCAGCTACTCAGGAGGCTGAGGCAGGAGAATTGCCTGAGCCCAGGAGGCGGAGGTTGTGGTGAGCCGAGATTGCGCCATTGCACTCCAGCCTGGGTAACAAGAGCAAAACTCTGTCTCAAAAAAAAAAAAGAAAACACATCTTGTGGCAGAAGGGCAGACAGCGGGGCACCTCCAGCCTGGGTAACAAGAGCAAAACTCTGTCTCAAAAAAAAAAAAAAAAAAACCACATCTTGTGGCAGAAGGGCAGACAGCGGGGCACTCCTGAGGCTGAGCAGTGTGTACAGAGAGGAAATCCATGGGCCATGCCTGGCCACACCTGGCCTGGTCTCAGTCCCTGCCCTCCCATTCATTTCTCACCTTGGATATCCTTAAAAGTCTCATCGCCTTCAGAGGGTGGTCATGGGGCCGAAATGGGGCAATGTGTGTGAAGGAGCTGACATCCAAGCCGAGGCCTGGCCTGGGAGCCTTAGGACCCGGGAGGGCTTCTTTCTGGCTCCAGACGCTGGTGACCGACAGCCACTGTTCACCTTCCCTGGGGAGTTTTAACAGGACTGTGGCTTGAGTGCTTGTCACAGATTCTGACAGGGCCTTCGTTTCTGGACTGACATTTCAGTGCTTTGAGCTGTCATTTCTTCTCACTGGGAAATAGCATGGTTTGGCCTCACCATCCTGTTAAGAGGATCCGTTTCAGGACAGATTACTCCTAGATTCTCACTGGCTACTCCCCATTACTAGACAGGCAGCTGATCTTCCTGCAAGTTTCTGTTTTGCAAAGAGAGCAGCATAGGCCGGTGTTGAGAGAGCCCAGGGCCTGACCACCTCAGTCCAATCCTGGCTTCTCCACTCCGGAGCTTTGGGACTATGGGGAAGTTTTCTGCTTTCTCTGTGCCTCAGTGTCCTCATGTATCAGATGGGTACAGTAAGACCCGCATCCCACAGAGTCATAGGATTGAATGAGTTGTTAGAAGGCATTGAGCGCCTGGCACTTGGTGGTGCTGTGTGTTTTTTTAGTATGAACAGCAGTTTCAGAGGAGGAAGCCTTTTGAGTCCAACACTGAGCACATGCTGTGTCACCTCCTGGCCAGCCTTCGGTTACATGGTATCGGTTAGTCTTCCATGCTTGACTGTGCCGCTCTACCCCTGGCTTCCCTCTTAAGATGGGGACACCCTGTTCCCCACCCACATCTTCCCAACAGAGCTTCACAAAAACTACCTTCCTTGTCTAGTCATGCCTTAGAGACGCAGCCCTGAGATCCTGATGAAACATTCATAGCAGGGGACAGGTCTGACGTGTTTACTTCTTACCAGCCTGAAGAGGTCTTGAAAGCAAAGCACATCGTAACAGTCACTCGTTCCTGTCTCTAGGGCTGACCAGGGTCGCCTCCTGGACTGCGTGGTGCGATGGGGAAGTCTCACCGAAGGGAAGATCAGAGCGCACCTGGGGGAGGTTCTGGAAGCTGTCCGGTACCTGCACAACTGCAGGATAGCACACCTGGACCTAAAGGTTGGTGAGGCTGGGGCAGGCGAAGGGGGATCTGAGCACGCCGGCTTAGCCATGTGGGACACGGAGCCCTCTCTTAGCCTGTCCTCTGAAGCCAGGCCAGGAGCCCCCAAGCGACTAAGGGCAAAAAGGGTGGGTGGGGCAGCGAAGACACTGATGGCTAATCTGTTTCTAAGCATTTGTGTCCAGTGATGCACACGATCAGGCACATGCTGGATAAAACGCTGGAGACCTTCCAGCCTTTCACCACTTTTAGAAAGTCCCCATGAGTTTTGCCCAGTGGATGTTGGAGGGTACAGTGGTAGCTTAGGCGGGAGAGAGAATTTTCCTCTCAGTGCTGGGAGGGAAAATAAACACTCAGCTTCATAAAGCCACCTGGTTTCATAGGCTACTTGGGACCTAGATCTCCAGAGAGAGATCCTCTGTGTGGATCTAGGTCCCAGCTCTGCTGGGTCATCTCTTCCTCCTCACCCTGGGCTGTGAGCTGAGGGGTCCGGCTTGCTTTGCACATGAATGGCTTGTCCTAGTTGACATCATGGATTTCTTCCACCTCACCATAGAGTCCCACCAATCATCATGAGTAAGCTTAAGATTGGACTGGTGTGAAAATGACAGTTGTACTCTGTCTTCCAGCCTGAGAATATCCTGGTGGATCAGAGTTTAGCCAAGCCAACCATCAAACTGGCTGACTTTGGAGATGCCGTTCAACTCAACACGACCTACTACATCCACCAGTTACTGGGGAACCCTGAATTTGCGGCCCCTGAAATCATCCTCGGGAACCCTGTCTCCCTGACCTCGGATACATGGAGTGTTGGAGTGCTCACATACGTACTTCTTAGTGGCGTGTCCCCCTTCCTGGATGACAGCATAGAAGAGACCTGCCTGAACATTTGCCGCTTAGACTTTAGCTTCCCAGATGACTACTTTAAAGGAGTTAGCCAGAAGGCCAAGGAGTTCGTGTGCTTCCTCCTGCAGGAGGACCCCGCCAAGCGTCCCTCGGCTGCGCTGGCCCTCCAGGAGCAGTGGCTGCAGGCGGGCAACGGCAGGAGCACGGGCGTCCTGGACACGTCCAGACTGACTTCCTTCATTGAGCGGCGCAAACACCAGAACGACGTTCGACCTATCCGTAGCATTAAAAACTTCCTACAGAGCAGGCTTCTGCCTAGAGTTTGACCTATCCAGAAGTTCTTTCTCATTCTCTTTCACCTGCCAATCAGCTGTTAATTTTGAATTTTCAAGAGAAAAAAAGCAAACAGAACTGATCAGCTGCCGGTATGTTCATCGTGTGAAATTGCATTCCAAGTGAGCTGTGCTCAGCAGTGCTTGGACACAGAGCTGCGAGCTGCGCTGGGGTGGAGGACCGTCACTTACACTGCCCAAGGCAGAGGTCGCATTGCTGTATCACAGTATTTTATTCAGGTTTCTGCAAAAAATAAAAAGATACTTTTTTAAACAAACATGAATAGAATTTTGCAAATTTAACGTTTTCAAGATTTATTCAAGGAAACAAAATGCCTATGTTCTACCACTGGTGTAACGAACAAAGCAAAGATACTGTGCGTCTCGGGAAGACGCACCCAGGTGGTGGCCACTCCCACGGCCTTGTCTAGGGCTCAGAGTCCACTCTGCTCTGAGCTTTTCCAGGCGCCTCTTCTGTGTGCATCTCACACCAGACGTGGCTTCTGAAACGTGCATTCAACCTCAAACTTTTGCATAAAATAGAATGAATCGTTTTGCTCTGATGAAATGTAGGCCTTACTTGTATATAAGACTGTTCCTGCCTTCGGTCTGTCGTATTCCCACCTGCCTCCTCTACCTACCCCCTACCCACTGCCTGGGGCTTCCTCTGGGGGTCCAAGGGTCTGCCCATCAAGTGAAGACATCAGGTTAGTTCCTGCCCCACTGCCCCTTCCCCTGTTCCTGCCCCAAGCCGTCAATCAGATTGTTGAGCAGTACACAGTCAGATGAAAATACTGTAAATGCACTCATCGGGGGTTTTTTGGTTTTACTTCATATCATGTGCAATGTGTGGCTTTAACATTTTATGCAACTATTTATGAAGACCTCTGTTGTACCTGTAATAAATATATAGAAAAAGCACATACTTCGTATGGTGAGCTTTATGGTTTTGTGTGTGTGTTGGGGTTGGCGGGTGGGTGGGTAGGGTCGTAGCCCTGTGCCATCAGTTCCAGGAGACTTAACTCTTCATGAAATTTGTTGGTTTTGAGGACTGTAAAAAGTGATTTCATACTCTGAATATAAAACTGGATAATAGGGTAATGTTTTAAAATTTATTATGCTATTATTCAGAATGCCAAAGTATTATTTTTTTTTCCAAAATCAGTCTGGACATTTACTACTTTTTAGACTTTTTGACATTCAACTTTCTGTACAAAAATTGGCTGGGTTTTGAGCTTTTGGTAAGAAATAAAAGCCAATTAAGCACTGGCCGCCCCGCGGCTATTACCCGATGCCCGAGTCACTGTGCAGCATTCATGCTGGTGTGGGGAGTCCTTTTAACTCAAGGAGGCTGGATTTCTGGGCACCCTTGAAGTTTTCTGGATGTCTTTTTATCTTTATTGTGTGAACTGCACTACAAAAGAGACCAGCCTGCTTCCCAAGCCAGCCAGACACCTGAGTCTTGAGCCATAAACTGGCATAGTTAAGCTTTGCAGCTTCCAATTTGTTTTATTTATTCTTCTGTTGGGTTTTTGTTTGTTTCTTCTTGTAAAATTGTACAGAAACTTTTTTAAAGAAATTGGATTCAAAACTGGATGTGTATTCGTAACCTCATAATTTTTATTTGTGTATTGTTTCTTTTATGATTTCAGTTAAATTTTTACATTATTTTGCATGTATATTTCTTTGTACAGAGACCTTACATGTTTACACAGTATGATGTGATGTAAATATTTTATTTTGCCATCAGTTATTTTAAAAAATTAAACATATTTGCCTGATTTTTGTGTTAGGCTTTTTATTTACATTGGTCCCTGTTGAATCGGAAAGACAGATAGATGGCTGAGGGAGAGACTGACACAGAGGCTTCTCGTGGGTGGGAGGTGGCAGAATATACTGGATTGAGAACTCTCTGTACACACTCAGAAGTGGGAGTTGCTCAGCCTCCTGGAGAGCAGTTCACAGACACCACCCGCAAGACTTTGGTATGTGCCAGGATATCGACTGACCGTGCACAGTGGGGCTGTTGCTTGTCTTGGTTAGAATAGCTAAACCACCCCGTTTGCTGATGAACATAGACTTGGAGCAAGGGAAGAGCTTTTTCATCCCGGCCTCAGAAAAGCAAAGGTAATGTCTAGATACATTCAAGGAAATGAAACAGTTTCATTTGGTTAAGAACAAACCAAAGATCCTGCACTTGGGAGAAGATTCCCCAGCGGTGGCCATGCCCTGGTCGCAGTCCTGGGCCCACCCAGTCCTGCGGGACTTGCAGCCAAGCAGCTCCACAGCTCTGCCAGCCCAGCTGCTGACAGCAGGTTATTTTTCCCAATGACCATGTCATCTCGATTCTGGCTTTCCTTTGGGCTGATGACTTTTATTGTTCAGCACACCATAATGAAGAGGTGTTCTTTCTCGTCTGTTTGCTGAAATCCTGAATAGAAGGCTGATGTGAAAGGACATTTGTGCAGTTTATAAGTCAGGACATGGGCAGCTCACTCCCTGAGGTGTGTGCCCACCCAAGTCCCAGTGGTACCCGTGTCTCGGTGGGCTCTGGAGGAGACAGAAATTCAAGGGCTCTACCTGCCTAGCACAGCATCCTGCTGCAGGGGAAGTCGCTTGGCCCACCACAGTGCCACCCTTCTGAGCAACACAAAGGCAGTGAGGGCTGTGTGATGGTGTCCTTTAAACTGGACACTTGCTGAATGAAGTCGTTCTGCCTGTGAGGTTAGCAGAACACACTGTGAACAGTGAAAGAGGCCCAGACGCTTGGTCTTTCATGATCACTAGATTTTTTCCTCAATTACCAAGATGTTTTACATTCTCCAAGTTATTAGTTATAAATCTTTTAAATACTCAGATTCTCTTTAGTGGTAACAAGTGGGGGAAATCAGTGTTTTAGCAGAATCATGAACCTCATTTTATAGTAAGCAACGATCTGTTAGATTAGGTCTTAATTACTATAGCTATACAATAAGTCTTGAAAACAAGTAGACTTACCTGTTGTTGTTTTTTCCAAATTGCTTCTGCTAATCTAGTTCCTTTGCCTTTATACATTTTGGAACAGCCTTGTTTATAAATGTTAGACCATCTTAGACCACTAACAGAAAAGATCCTTTCTCCTATGCATTTTGAGACCATCGTGGTAAAAGGAATAATTCTTGGAACTGATCAATTCTCCTATTTATACTTCTTTATGTAAGATTTAACTTACAGAAAATTACACAAGTCAGTAAATTTTTATACACATATATACCTGTGATCGCCACCCAAAGCAAACTGTAGAATGTTTCTGTTATCCATTATTCTCCCCCAGAAGGTCTGTCTCACCCCTTCCTAATCTCTCCCTCCCAAGGTAATCACTGCTCTGATTTCTATCATTCATAGATATGTTTGCCTTTTAAGTAGAATTATATATTACATACTTTTTTAAAAGTAGGTTGTACTTTTTTATTTTGAGGCCGTTGTAGATTCACATGTAATTGTTAGGAAATTTACTCTTCACCTGTGATAAAAATACATGATCATACATTATCACAACCAGGATACTGACACACTATTGAGATGCAGAGCAATTCCACCACCACGAGTACCCTCCTGTTGCCCCTTTATGCACACACCCACTTCCCTTCTGCCACCACACCCTTCTTTAACCCCTGCCAACCACTTATATGTGCTCCATTTCTATAACTTTGGCCTGTTGAGAATGTTATTTAAATGGAATCATACTGTATGTAGCCTTTTGAAATAGGTGTCTTCCCTGAGCATAATCATCTGGAAATTAATCCAGATTGTTGTATCAAGAGTTGTTTTTTTTTTTCCTTTTTATTACTGAGTTCACAGTGTGGATGTACCACAACTGAACCATTCACCCATTGAAGGACATCTGAGGTTTTTTTCAGCTTTGGGTTGTTAAGAAATACTTTCCATGAACATACATTATGCAGATTTTCATGTGAACATAAGTTTTCATTTCTCTGGGATAAGACAATTGGAAGACCATATTGTTGCATATTACATTTTTTTAGGTACTGCCAAACTGTTTTCTAGACCAGCAGTCCCCAACCTTTTTGGCACCAGGGACCAGTTTTGTAGAAGACAGTTTTTCCATGGGTGGGGAAGAAGGAGGGGGATGGTTTCAGGATGAAACTGTCCCACCTCACATCATCAGGCATTAGATTCTCATGCTCGTGCAACCTGGCTCACACTCCTATGAGAATCTAATGCCCAGGCTCATCTGACAGGAGGCGGAGCTCGGGCAGTAATGTGAGCAATAGGGAGTGCTGTAAATCCAGATCAAGCTTCGCTCTTCATCTGCCACTCACCTCAGGCTGTGTGGCCTGGTTCCTAGCAGGCTGCAAACCAGTAATTTTTCCTTTTACAAATCAGTACTGGTCTGCAGCCTGGGGTTCAAGACCCCTGTTCTAGACTGTACCATTTTACACTCCCACCAGCAGCATATAAGTAATCCTGTTTCTTTGCCTCCTTACCAGCATTTGGCGGTGTCACTTTTTGAATGTGGCCATCCTGACAAGTAAGATGTGGTGACATCTTATTGTGGTTTTGTTTTTCCCTGTTGGCCGGTGTTGTTGAATCTCTTTTCATGTGCCTATATGTACATCTTCATATTCTCTTCCAGGAAATGTCTCTTCACATCGTTGACCCATTTTCTTGTTGGATTGTTTGGTTTTTACTTGTTGAGTTCTGAGAGTTTGTTACATATTCTAGATACTAATCCCTTGACAGAGAGATGGTTTGCAGATGTGCTGTCTACTCTGTATGTGTCTTTTCTTCATCTTAACAGGATCTTTCACAGAGAAAAATTTTGATGAAGTCTGATTTAATAATTTTTCCTTGTATGGATCAAGCTTTTGGTGTCAAGTCTGAGAACTCTGCCTAGTTCTATATTTCAGGTTTTCTTCCTAAGTTTCTTTTCCTAACAGTTTTTAAGTTTCACATTTTACACTTAACTCTATGATCTATTTTGAGTTAATTTTTATGTAAAGTGTGAGGTTTAGGCTGAGGGTTTTGTTGTTGTTTGCATATGGATGTGCAGTTGTTTCAGCACCTTTTGTTTTAAAAAAGGCTTCACTTTTTTTCATTTTATCAAAAATCAGCTGGGACCATATAAAGTAGGACTATTTCTGGGTTCTTCTCTACTCTGTTCCATTAATATATTTATCCCTCCACCAATACCACACAGTCTTGATTACTGTAGCTATACATTAAGTCTTGAAAGCAAGTAGACAGCCCCCCCCAACTTTATTTTTTTTTTTTCAAAATTATTTCTGCTGGCCAGGCACAGTGGCTCACACCTGTAATCCCAGCACTTTGGGAGGCCAAGGTGGGCACATCACCTGAGGTCAGGAGTTTGAGACCAGCCTGGCATGATGAAACCTCATCTCTACTAAAAATACAAAAAAATTAGCCAGACCTGGTGGCACATGCCTGTAATTCCAACTACTCGGGAGGCTGAGGCTGGAGAATCTTGAACCTCAGAAGCAGAGATTGTGGTGAGCTGAGAATGTGCCACTGCACTCCAGCCTGGGCAGCTGAGCAAGACTCCATCTCAAAAGAAAAAAAAAATGTTCCTGCTAATCTAGTTCCTTTGCCTTTATAAATTTTACAATAGGCTTTTATATCTACAAAATACCTTTCTGAGATTTTTATATTTATTGCATTAAATCTGTATATTCATTTGGGGAGACCTGACATCTTTACTATGTTGACTTCCAATCCATGAATATGGTATGTCTTCATTTATTTATACTCTCTTTGATTTCTTTAATCAGTAGTTTTACAAGTTCTTGTATATGTTTTGTTAGAATTATGCCTAAGTATTTCTTCTTTTAAACAATTATAAATATTTATTTTTAATTTTGCACTCATTGCCACTATATAGAAATACACTTGATGTGGCCAGGTATGGTGCCTCATGCCTGTAATCCCAGCACTTTGGGAGACCAAGGCAGTCGGATCATGAGGTCAGAAGTTTGAGACCAGCATGGCCAATGTGGTGAAACTCCATCTCTACTAAAAATACAAAAAATTAGTTGGGCATGGTGGCAGGCACCTGTAATCCCAGCTACTCAGGAGGCTGAGGCAGGAGAATCACTTGAACCCGGGAGGCGGAGATTGCAGTGAGCTAAGATCACACCACTGCACTCCAGCCCAGGTGACAGTGCAAGACTCTGTCTCAAAAAAAAAAAAAAAAAAGAAATATAGTTGATTTTTGAATGTTCATCTCTTATCCCACATATTTGCTAAACTGAATTACTAGTTCTAAGTATTTTTTGGAGATTCTTTTGGATTTTCTTTCTTTTCTTTTCTTTTCTTTTTTTTTTTTTTTTTTGAGATGGAGTCTCACTCTTGTCACCTAGGCTAAAGTGCAGTGGCGTGATCTTGGCTCACTGTAACCTCCGCCTCCCAGGTCCCTAAAATCCTCCTGCCTCAGCCTCCCAAGTAGCTGGAATTACAGGTGTGTGCCACCACACTTGGATAATTTTTGTACTTTTAGTAAAGACTGAGTTTTACTATGTTAGCCAGGCTGATCTTGAACTCCTGACCTCAAGTGATTCTCCTGCCTCTGCCTCCCAAAATACTGAGAGATTATTTTGAATTTTCTATATATATAAACATGCCATCTGCAAGAAGAAAGTTTTATTTCTTCCTTTCCAATCAGTATGCATTTTATTTCTTTTTCTTGCCTTATTTCACTAGCTAGAGTTTTCATTGTTATCTTAAATACTACTGGTGAGAGCAGACAGTTCTGTCTTGTTCCCAGTGTTTGGTGGGAAAGCATTCAGTTTTTCGGCATTAAAGGCAATGTTAGTTGTACATTTGTACATATGCTCTTTTTGTCAAGTTGAGGAAGTTCCCCTCTGTTCCTGTTTTTTTGAGAATCTTTACCATGAATGGGTATTGAATATTGCTAAATGCTTTTTCTGTATCAATTGATGCAATCATGTAATCTTCTTCACCCTGTAAATATGGTGGATTTTCAAATATTGAGCCAACTTTGCATCCTCGGAATGAACGCCACCTGGTCATGGTATATAATTCTTTCTGTGTTTCCGCATTGTATTTGCTAATATTTTGTTTAAAAAAATTTGTATCTATATTAATGAGGGATATTAGTCTGTAATTTTCTTTTTTGTACTATTTGGTTTTGGTATAAGAATACAACCAGCTTCATAAAATGAATTAGAAAGTATTATCTCTTTATTTTTCTGGAAGAGATTGTATGTAATTTGTGTTAATGCTTCTTTAAATGTTTGATAGATTTCTTCAGTGTAATCAAACACTTAAAGAAGAATTAAATGTGGTCCTGAAGAATTAAATGTGGGCCTAGAGAATTCTTTATGTGGAGATTTGAATTACAAGTTCAATTTGCTTCATTGTTAGAGAGTTATTCAAATTATCAATTTCATATTGAGTGAATTGTGATCATTTGTACATTTTAAGGCGTTGATCATGTCATGTCTAGTTATTCAATCAGTTATTGAGAGAGAGGAATGTTGACGTTTCCAACTGTAATTTTGGATTTGTCTGTTTCTCCTTTCACTTTTATCAATTTTTGCTTCACATGTTTTTCTGCTCTGTTGTCTCTGTTTCTTCACATGTTTTTCTGCTCTGCACACACACACTCAAGGTTACTGTTTTCTTGGTTAATTGACTCTTTTATCACTGTGCAGTACCCCATCCTATCTCTAATAATTTTCTTTGCTCTGATGTCTACTTTGATATTAATATAGTCACACATGCTTTTAAAAAATAACCTGATGTTTGCAGGTCATGTCTTTTCCCATCCTTTTACTATCAGTATACCTTTATCACTATATATAATTTCTTGTAGACAGCATATAGTTGAGTGCTGTTTTTTAATCCACTCTGCTCATCTGTCTTTTAATTCGTGTTTTTAGATCATTTACATGTACTATAATTATTGGTAAGTTAGGGCTTACACCTGCCATTTTATTTTATTTTTTTTGTTCTGATCTTTTTCTCTCTGGTCTTCATTTCTGTTTTCTTCTGCCTGCCTTCCTATGGGTTGCCTGAACATGTTTTAGAATTACATTTTGACTTATCTATACTGTTCTTGAGTATATATCCATACTATTTTTGAGTATATTTCTTTGTATAGCTTTACTGGTTACTCTAGATATTACATTATGTATATATAACTCATCACAGCCCACTGGTGTCATCATTTTATCAGTTTGAGTGAAATATAGAAAACTTACATCTATGCCTTGTTATCCTCCGTGTTTGTAGTTGTTTTAAATACAAATGGTCCCTGACTTATCATTCAATTTACTATATTTTTGCCTTTATGATTGGCTTATCAGAAAGTAACCCCATTCTAAGTTAAGAAGCATCTGGACTTAACAGTGGTTCAACTTAGGGGTTTTTTTGTTGTTGTTGTTGGTTTTTTGTTGGTGTTTTTTTGAGATATTGTCTCGCTTTGTCACCAAGGATGGAGTGCAGTGGCATGATCTTGGCTCACTGCAGCCTCTGCCTCCTGGGTTCAAGCAATTTTCATGCCTCAGCCTCCCAAGTAGCTAGAATTAACGGTGTGTGCCACCATGCCCAGCTAATTTTTTTGTATTTTTAGTAGAAACAGGGTTTCAACATTTTAGCCATGCTGGTCTCAAACTCCTGACGTCAGGTGATCCTCCCACCTCAGCCTCCCAAAATGCTGGGATTATAGGCATGAGCCAGAACACCTGGCCAGCTTAGCATTTTTTGACCTTGCATTGGGTTTATTAGAGCATTAAATGCATTTTCAACTTATATGTTTTCAACTTACAGTATTTACCAAAATGCAGCCCCATCATAAGTTGAGGAGCATCTGTATTTTCTCCATGTACATTTAGAAACACATCATGCAATGCTATCTATATGTTTTCACCTCAACCATCAAACTTAATTTAGAAAACTAAAGAGGAAAAATACAATGTATTTATCTATGTATTTCCTCTTCCCATTGTTCCTCTTTTCCTGATTTTCTGAGATTATTCCTTTATTCTTTCCTTTCTACTTAGAGAACTCACTCAGTCATTCTTTTTGGACAGTGCTGCTGGCAACAAATTCTCTTAGTTTTCCTTCCTCTGAGAGCATCCTGATTTCCCCTTCACTCTTGAAGGATATGTTTTGCTGGGTATGAAATTCTCACAGTTGTAGTGGATCCAGAGATCACCTCCAATCTTCCCTTTCCTTTTAGTTCCAGTGAACTCTTCAGCTGGCTCTAGAAACCACATGGATACCAGGAAGATTAACAAGACAAAAGTAAACAAATTTTATTAGTTTTACATATATGTGAGGACCTCTGCAAGAGATTTAAGTCCAAACATGTGGCCAAAGCAAGATGCTTTTATACTTTTTAGACAAAGAAGGATAAATCTAAGAAGAAATAACAGGACAAAGAAAATCTGGGCTGGGCATGGTGGCTCATGCTGTAATTCCAGCACTTTGGGAGGTTGAGGCAAGAGGATCAAGAGGATTACTTGAGGCCAGCAGTTTAAGACCAGCCTGGGCAACATAGCAAGACCCCCTACTCTACCAAAAAAAAATAAAATAAAATAAATATGTGTGTGTGTGTGTGTGTGTGTATATATATATATATCACACACACACATATATATATATATATATATATATATATATATATATATACACACACACACATATATGCTGGGTGTGTTGGCACACATCTGTGTTCCTAGATACTTGGGAGGCTGAGGTGGGAGGATCACTTGAGCCCAGGCATTAAGGCTGTAGTGAGCTAGCCTTGAACTCCTGACCTCAGGTGATCCACCGACCTTGGCCTCCAAAAGTGCTGGGATTACAGGAGTGGCCACCATGCCCGGCCTTTTTTTTTTTTTTTTTCCGAAACGGAGTCTTGCTCTGTTGCCTGAGCTGGAGTGTAATGGCAGATTTCAAAGGCTTTGGTCAGCTAGGATTGCACCACTGCACTCCAGCCTGGGTGACAGAGCAAGACCCTGTCTCAAAAAGAAAAGAAAATCTGGCTGAGGCAATACATTTGGTAGGGGAGTCACTAGTAGATATATGTGGAGGGGGTGGGTGTAAGGCAGGTGGGAGGTAAGGGTTACTTCATTAACTGTGTTTATTCAGGTTCACTGCCACTTCCAGTTCCAAGCCTCTGTTGATAAAGGCTATTTTCTCACACTAGTATGGTGACAGTCAGTACCCCTTCCAGAGGAATCTTTATGGTTTACTGCATGCAGAAAGAGAAAGATCAGCTCGTCTTTTCCGAAACTACAATCCCTCCAATACAAAGGGGATGGTGAGTCTTGTTACTGCCCAGCAGAGATGAAAGTCCTGCTTCCCCCTATTTGGCCTTCTCTAACACCACATTGGCAGAGGGATGGGGTGCCCCGTTACAGCTAGGCAAGGGTGAAGTCTGGGCTCTGCACTAGTCTTTGCTGGCAGGGTGAGGATGAGAGCCAGTTTTTTTTCTGTGTTGTGTGGCTGGAGAAGAGCAGTTATTGTCAAAAGGTTTTTCTGTCTTGCTAGGCTGCCCCTTTCCTGTGCCCTTGACTGATGAAAGCAAGGTTTTGTTTGGACCATTTTTTGTCTGCATCTGTGGCATTTCCCCATGCTGGCTTCTTTAGCTCCATGTCTGGGATATATGAGACAGAAAGAAACCCCAGGGAACCCACCATCCTTGGGGTTCCTCAGCCCTGATTCCCCACACGGATCTGCTGTCTTCACCTTGCAGTGTCTCCTTATGTTGGCTTCATAGACAACATCGAGTTGTTTCTTACGGGTAGTGAGAGGAAGAGGAGAAAGTATGTCTATTCCATTTCCCAGAAGCAGAAATCCAGTGTTGGTGCTTCTTTTACTATTTGCTAGTTTTAGGATTATGTGATGTTGGTTTCCTGAGACAGGTATAAAACATCTGCTTGATCTTATTTTCAAGAGGGATCAATTGTATCAGTTATAGAAAGGGGGAACCAATACAACCAATAACTGTCAGAATGTCAGCTCTTTGTACATTTCACTGTCTTGTACATTTTCTGCAGGTTCATTTCTTAAGTCTTACTTAACTACCAGCAGTAATATTCTTCTACTATTCCACAATAACCAGACCAGAATATCCAGCAGACTATAACTGATGAGAGATGGTAAGTAAGGAACTGGCCAGGCTATCAAGAACCAATGGCTGCCTGGGCAGGCCCTAGCCACTTACTGCAGAGCTGTCCATGAGGCAGGATTGGAGGGGATGCAAAGGCCAGAGGGGAAAAGAATGGACTCAAATAACTTCTGAAAGAGGGGATTCAATGAATTGTCTAACAGAAGTTCTAAGAGAACAGAAAAGCCAGGCGTGGCGGCTCACACCTGTAATCCCAGCACTTTGCGAGGCCAAGGCGGGCGGATCACGGGGTCAAGAGATGGAGACCATCTTGGCCAACATGGTGAAACCCCATCTCCACTAAAAAATACAAAAGTTAGCTGGGCGTGGTGGCATGCGCCTGCAGTCCCAGCTACTTGGGAGGCTGAGGCAGGAGAATTGCTTGAACCGGGGAGGCGGAGGTTGCAGTGAGCTGAGATCACGCCCCTGCAAGCCAGCCTGGCGCCTGGTGACAGAGCAAGACTCTGTCTCAAAAAAAAAAAAAAAACAAAAAAAAAAAACCCAGAATAAAAGCAAAGAGAGAGCAGGCTTTGCAGGCAGTAAGCTCAGGTTAGGTCCAGATGTCAATTGCCCTGGCAACAGCAAGTGGTGGCAGAGGACAGTGTGATTCTCATGTAATTTGAAGCAACAGAACATTTACTTCTACGAATATCTTTATCCACTGGCCATTTCTTATTTACAATTCAAAAATTGTACCAGGGCTTCTCTTTCGGGATGTGTCCGCCATCCTCTTGAAGTTCAGGGGCTTGTGTTCAGGACGGCTGAGATGCCCAGAGCATTTCCCTGCTCTGGGAAAGTTAACTCGTTTGCAAGGCAATGCCTCTTGCGAAAGTCCAAGAAGAGTAGAGGCTTTAAAACGAGTTGCCTCATTTATAATTACTGCATATTCACAGAAATTCAAGAGGGATTAATTGTATCAGTTATAGAATATAACTCTGCTCCGTTTTTGAAGGTTAAAAACCTCTTTTACTCAGTTTTACCCAATCCATCCATTTCTTTATAATGACATTTTTTAAACTTTTATTTTAGGTTCAGGGATTCATGTTCAGGTTTGTTAATACAGGCAAACTCATGTCGGGGGTTTGTTGTACAGACCATTTCGTCTCCCAGGTACTAAGCATAGTACCCAATAGTTATTTTTCCTGAACCTCTCCCTCCTCCCACCCTTCTCCCTCAAGTAGGCCCCGGTGTCTCTTCAAATTCCCTCTTTGTACTCATTGGCTCTTACTACTCTGCTCCCACTTATAAGTGAGAACATGCAGTATTTGGCTTTCTGTTCCTGGGCTAGTTTGCAAAGATTATGGTCTCCATTTTTTTTTTTTTTTTTTTTTTTTTTTTTTTTTGAGATGGAGTCTTGATCTGTCGCCGGGCTGGAGTGCAGTGGCATAATCTTGGCTCACTGCAACCTCCATCTCCTGAATTCAGGTGATTGATTCTCCTGCTTCAGCCTCCCGAGTAGCTGGGACTACAGGCATGTGCCACCACGCCCAGCTAATTTTTTTGTATTTTAATAGAGGTGGGGTTTCACCATGTTGGCCAGGATGGTCTCTATCTCCTGACCTCATGATCCATCCACAGCCTCCCAAAATGCTGGAATTACAGGCATGAGCCACCATGCCTGGCCAATCCCCTTCTTGTTTATGGCTGCATAGTATTCCATGGTGTATATGTACCACATTATCTTTATCGAATCTGTCACTGGTGGTCATGTAGGTTAAGTCCATGTCTTTGCTATTGTGAATAGTACTGCAGTGAACACTTGTGTGCATGTGTCTTTATGGTAGAACAATTTATATTCCTCTGGGTAAATACCCAGTTAAATGGGGTTGCTGGGTCAAATGGTAGTTCTGTTTTTTGGTTCTTTGAGGAATTGCCAAACTGCTTTCCACAATGCTTGAACTAATTTAAACTAATTTACACTCCTACCAAGAGTGTATAAGCATTCCCTCATCTCCACAGCCTCACCAGCACCTGTTGTTTATTGACTTTTAATAATAGCTATTCTGACTGGTGTGAGATGGTATCTCACTGTGGTTTTAATTTGCACTTCTCTAATGATTAGTGATATCGAGCATTTTTCCATATGCTTTTTGGCCGCATATGTGCCTTCTTTTGAAAAGTGTTCATGTCCTCTGCCCACTTTTTAATGGGGTTGTTTGGTTTTTGTTTGTACATTTGTTTAAGTTCCTTACAGATTCTGGATATTCATTAGACCTTTGCCAGGTCTACTATATATGAACAGTTTGCAACTGTTTGTATAGTTTGCAAATAGTTTCTTCCATTCTGTAGGTTGTCTGTTTGCTGATAGTTTCTTTTGCTGTGCAGAAGCGCTTTAGTTTATTTAGATCCCATTTGTCAGTTTCTGCTTTTGTTGCCATTGTTTTGACATCTTTGTCATGAAATCTTTGTCAGTTCCTGTGATCAGAGTGGCGTTTTCTAGGTTGTCTTCCTGAGATTTTATAGTTTTAGGTTTTACATTTAAGTCTTAAATCCATTTCGAGCTGATTTTTGTATAGGGTCTAAGGAAGGGGTCCAGTTTCAATCCTCTGCTTATGGCGAGCCAGTTATCCCAGCACCATTTATTGAATAGAGAGTCATTCCCCATTGCTTGTTTTTGTCAGTTTTGTCAAAGATCAGATGGTTATAGGTGTGTGGCTTTATTTCTGGGCTCTGTATTCTGTTCCACTGCTCTTTATGACTACATTTATCTTCTATTAATGTGCACCTACAGGAAACCGTATGTCAGAACAAGTGACATTAAAACAGGCTTCCGAGACACGCCCTGTTGATAATTTGAGAATTGCCTACACTGCTGGATTGTTAAGATATGCTAGTGACATGGTTTCCGTATCTATTTTTAAATGTTTACACCAAAAGAGAAAAGATGCAAAGTATCACTTTTTTTGTAAACATGAAAATTACCTCCAGCACTAGGCTCTCCCAAGCAGTTATCACAGTGGGTGAGCCAAAGGTGGGAGGAGGTCAGTGTTACTTGATTTCCTTTTTCAGTTTTATGGCCAAATGCACAAAATAGGAAATAGACATGAGAGGAGGCCTTAGAACTGTGCAGGTGTGACCGGGCACGGTGGCTCGCACCTGTAATCCCAGCATTTTGGGAGGCCAAGCCGAGCAGATCATCTGAGATCAGGAGTTTGAGACCAGCCTGGCCAACATGGAGAAATCCCATCTCTACTAAAAATACAAAAATTGGCAGGGCATGGTGGCAGACACCTGTAATTCCAGTTACTTGGGGGCTGAGGCAAGAGAATCACTTGAACCTGGGAGACAGAGGTTGCAGTGAGCCAAGATTGCACCACTGCACTCCAGCCTGGGCAACAGAGTGGGACTCTGTCTCAAAAAAATAAATAAATAAATAAAAATAAGAGCTGTAACTGCAGGTGGTGACTCACTTTCCAGAACTTCTCTGGAGCATCCTGTTTTTCTTGGAGACCTCTTTTCGCGTGGGACTTCCTTAGGCCGAAACCCTTGGTTGCCCTCTCTAAAACACGAGCTCCTTCTCTGGGTGACCTCAGCTGGTGTGGTGCCTTTGTATTCGCATTAGTTGCCTGTGGAATTGTTACAAATCACCACAAATGTAGTGGCTTGAAACAAAAGAAATTCCCTAACAGATGTGGAGGCCAGAATCCAAAATCAGTATCAGGAGGCAGAAAGCGACTCCTTTCCTCTTCCTGGGCCTGGTAGCTGCCACTGCTCCTTGGCATGTGGTCACATCAGGTCAGTCCTCAAGGCCAGCGTGTTCAACCTCCCTGTGTTCCTCTTCACATTGCCTTCTGTGTCAAATCCCCCTCTGCCTCCCTCCTCTAAGGACAACTGTGATGATCTTTAGGGCCCAGCTGGATAATCCAGCATCATCTCCCTGTCTCCCGATCCGTATGCTCGTCTGCAAAGACTGTTTCTTACCATAGAAGGTAACATTCATCTGTTCCAGGGACTCGGCTGTGGATATCTTCTGGGGCCATTTTCAGCCTCCTGCACCATCTCTGTGCCAACAATTCCCAACTTGATGGCTCTAGCACATCTCCTGTGCTGTGGGTCACTACCCACTCTCTGTGGATGTCCCAAACGTGACTCTCCTGATTCCCAGAGGGCAGCTGTTTACCCAGATGCTGGGCCAGAAATTTAGAAGCCATCACCCTGCCTCTCCCCTACCTTCTGCCTTTTATCCAGCTCTAAGACCACCTTCAAAACGACCCCTTCCCCATGCCTCCACTCCAGGGCGCCAGGTGTCTGCAGAAGCCTCTGAATGGACTCCCTTCTCCCATTTCCACAGATTTTCACTCCATTACCTACATCAGCAGCAGGGTCAGCATAGAAGGGAAACTAGATCATGTTCCCTTCTGTCTAAACCCCATGAGGCCTGGCGTGGCTGTCAGGACCCCAGTGTGGCCCTAAGGATGTGGCTGTGCTGTCCCCACCCCAAGTGTTCTCCTGTCAGTCCTCCACTTCACGCTGCTATTTTCTTTCCACGTGATCCCCTTTCTACCAGATACTCTGCACCCTCAGTCTTGACCTGACTGCCTCCTTATCCTTTGATGGTCCTTATTCTCAAATGTCCTTGAAGCAAAGGGCCCCCGACTCCTCACCTCCAAGAAGTGCCTCTTTAGTCTTTAACAATCCCCTTCTTTTTTTTTTTTTTTTGAGACGGAGTTTCGCTCTTGTTACCCAGGCTGGAGTGCAATGGCGCGATCTCGGCTCACCGCAACCTCCGCCTCCTGGGTTCAGGCAATTCTCCTGCCTCAGCCTCCTGAGTAGCTGGGATTACAGGCACTCGCCACCATGCCCAGCTAATTTTTTGTATTTTTAGTAGAGACGGGGTTTCACCATGTTGACCAGGATGGTCTCGATCTCTCGACCTCGTGATCCACCCGCCTCAGCCTCCCAAAGTGCTGGGATTACAGGCTTGAGCCACCGCGCCCGGCAACAATCCCCTTCTTTACCTGCGTTGCATTCCCTACATTCAGTGATACGTTTGTGGCTTGCTAGTTTCCTGTCTGTGTCCCTCCTAGACTATAAGCTCCATGAGGAGAGGAATCTTGCTTGTCGTATGCATCGCTCTTCCCAGCACCTCCTGCCCAGTAGATAATTACTCCCTCACAGCTTCAAGAAGCCCAAAATATGATGTCTTAAAAAAAAAAAAAAAAAAAAAGAAATGAGCTTTCAAGACATGAAAGAACAGAAAGGAAACTTACTAATAGTACTAAGTGAAAGAAGCCAATCTGATAAGGCTACATGTTGTGTGATTCCAACTATATGACACTCCAGGAAAGGCAACACTGGGGACAGTACAAGGGACAGTGATTGCTGGGCTAGGGTGATGGAAGGGTGAATGGACAGAGAACAGGATTTTCAGGACTGTGAAACTACTCTGTAAGATACTATAATGATGATTATGCTTAATGTTGTACATTTGTTATTGTACATTTTACAAAAACCATAGAATGTACAGCACCCAGAGTGAACCTAATGTAAGCTATGAACTTTGAGTGGCAATGATGTGTCAACATAGGTTTATTGATAGTAATAAATGTGCCTCTCTGGTGTTGCATGTTGACCACAGGGGAGGCTGGGCATGTTGGGGAGGGGGCAGGGAGCATTTGGAAATTCTCTGTATATTCTGCTCAGTTTTGCTACTCTAAAAAATAGCCTTGCCCAGGCGCAGTGGCTCACACCTGTAACCCCAACACTTTGGGAAGCCAAGGCAGGCAGATCACTTGAGGTCAGGAATTCAAGACCAGCCTGGCCAATATGATGAAACCCCGTCTCTATGAAAAATACAAAAATTAGCTGGACATGGTGGCGTGTGCCTGTAATCTCAGCTACTCAAGAGGCTGAGGCAGGAGAAACACTTAAAACTGGAGGTGGAGGTTGCAGTGAGTCGAGATGGCACCACTGCCCTCCAGCCTGGACGACAGAGTGAGACTCCATCTCAAAAACTGTATAAATAAATAAAGTTTCTTTTTAAAAAATAATAATAGTAATAACACAAGCATGAGCAGATTGGATCCCAGAAGTGGCAAGCAAAGGTAGAGACAGACGGTCCTCCAAAGCTCTTCACAATGCAAAGTCTGGGGATTCTACTAAATGGACTGATCCTCTGGGCCTGTAATTCTTACCTGGATACAGTTCTAGACCATGTTCATCTTAGTTCTAGGAGTAGCCCTCACTCCTCAAGCTTCCCAGAACTGATGAACATTCCACAAAGAGCTGCCAGAACCGGTACCCCAGGAATAGCTTCCCTCTTCTTCCCCCTGGGGCTCACCTTAAAGCCCACAGCAGCTCCTTGTTCAACCACAGTGCCTTCCCGCCTCATCCCTCTCCCCATGGCTAGGCCTGTGTGAGTCCAGCACAGGGTGTCTGTCCCCAGGAGCTGTGGGGCCTCTGTTCCCTCTATGCCAGTGCACACCAGCCTCTGCCCCAGGCTGCACCCCACCCTCCCATGGTCCCTTGCACCTCACACCTGGAGGCCTATTTCAGGCCCAACTCCAGCAAAGCCCAGCCAGGAAAAACTTTCTCAATGGAAAAAGAAGCTGAACTTCTGCAGGCTGACTTCAAACCTGTGGTTCGCAAAGACATCCACCCACCTCCACCTGGCTGGCTAGAAAGAGAATTCCAGGTCCTTTGGTGTCAGTGGCTGTAGGCCGCCAGGGAAAGCTCCCCCATACCTATAGCATTGTTTGAACAGGACAGCTTGTTGACAACCCCCAGTTTCCCTTGGCACCACAACCCAGCTTAGAAGTTGGCGTCTGTGGGCTGGGCACGGTGGCTCACACCTGTAATCCCAAAACTTTGGGAGGCCAAGGTGGGTGGATCATGAGGTCAGGAGATTGAGACCATCCTGGCTAACACGGTGAAACCCCATCTCTACTAAAAATATAAAAACTAGCTTGGCGTGGTGGTGCACCTGTAGTCCCAACTACTCAGGCGGCTGAGGCAGGAGAATTGCTTGAGGCAGAAGTTGCAGTGAGTCAAGATCACGCCACTGCACTCCAGACTGGCGACAGAGTGAAACTCCATCTCAAAACAAACAAAAAAAAAAGCAGTTGGGATCTGCTGTGCTCTGCTGAGGTGGAAGAATCATGGGTCTCGTACTCATCCTAATCCACCAGTAAACCTCCTGAAACCGCCTTCCAAGTGTCAAAGCAGCCCCAGCCATGTATCCCATGTCGATCCTGCAGGCACAGCGGCTCTGCAGGTTGTTTTTTTGTTGAGATTCACTTGGGGTGGCTGGCAAAATATTAGGGAAATATTAGGAAAAGTTAGAAGATTATAGTCTCAAACCTTTTGGAAGACTGAAAGGTTTTGATGGAACAGGCTGAAGGCAGCCAGATCATCATGTTAGAATTTTAAGTCATAGGGTGAAACATAGGGACAATAAAGCTTCCACAGTGAAGTCTGTTTACCCCACATCCGTTTTTCTCTACTGTAACTTGTTTGCTCATATAAACTTTGTGTTGGATGGTCCTCTCAGGGGGAGGTCAAACGAGAATTACCCATTAATAGTGTGTACTCTGGGCCCCAGAACCTAAAGCTTTTTATCATTCATAAAACCACTCTTGTAACCGTGTTAATTATCCACAAGCATGTTGACTTAGAACCTCTGCTATTATGGTTGGGCGCAGTGGCTCATGCCTGTAATCCCAGCACTTTGGGAGGCCAAGACGGGCAGATCACAAGGTCAGGAAATCAAGAACATCTTGGCCAACATAGTGAAACCCTGTCTCTACTAAAAATACAAAAAAAAAAAAAAAAAAAATAGCCAGGCATGCTGGTGCATGCCTGTATTCTCAGCTACTCAGGAGGCTGAGGCAGGAGAATTGCTTGAACCTGGGAGGCGGAGGTTGCAGTGAGCCGAGATCATGCCACTGCACTCCAGCCTGGGCAACAGAGTGAGAATCCATCTCAAAAAAAAACAAAAACAAAAACAAAAACAAAGAAAACCCCAGAACCTCTGTTATTAAATCTTTCCTGAATAAATGTGAGGAGTTACAGGGCGTTATGGTCAGTTAGCTGCAATTGCCCTCTGAAAGCAGCTGACACCATCCCTAGCCCACTTGACACTGCCACTGTACTGGGTGTGAGAGTGTATTCATTCATCCCTTGTTGAGTCAGGGTCTGCAGGACAGACCTCCGCAGGTGGCGATTGATGTCTTAGTTTTTAATGAGGATGCTAGCTTTGAATGTTATATTTGTGTTTGCATTTTGTTACTTGTTTCTTTTCTTTTCTTTTCATTTTTGTTTTTGTTTTGTTTTGTTTCACTCTGTCACCCATGCTGGAGTCCAGTTTGTTTCACTCTGTCACCCATGCTGGAGTCCAGTGGCATGATCTTGGCTCACTGCAACTCTGCCTCCTGGGTTAAAGAGATTCTCCTGCCTCAAACTCCTGAGTAGCTGAGATTACAGGCATATACCACCATGCCTGGCTAATTTTTATATTTTTAATAGAGATGCAGTTTCACCATGTTGGCCAGGCTGGTCTTAAACTCCTGACCTCAGGTGATCTGCCCACCTCAGATTCCCAAAGTGCTGAGATTACAGGCATAAGCCACTGTGCCTGACCTGTTTGTTACTTGTTTCTTTGAGTAATCTAAAATTTTTAAATATTTGCTTTAAAAATCTCCGTCTTTGAAAAAAGATTTTTTATAGAGCTGGTCATTATTTTGTGGGTGTCAGGAAATAAGAGCATGGGTTTATTAATTTAAAAAAATTAGGATCCATAACACCAAATGGAAAAGACCATCTCCTTGCAGTGGGTTTCACATGCATTTTAATATGTAACCCTGCCCTTCCCTTTGAAATGGCATTCAGGAGAACCAATCTGTCCTAGCATTAGCTTTAGCTGGCATTTGTCTTTTGGCAGGAAGGCTGGCAGTTATTTCTTCTAAGTTCAATGACTGCCATTATCCAGGCCATGAGTGAAGACAATGCCTGGAATATAAGCAAATTAATTCCAAGATAAAAGGGCTTGAGCAAATAGCTTCAGTTTCTAAAATAGAGACCTGGAAATAAGTGTTCATCCATTAGAAGTTTCCTGCACCCACTCTTTTCTAGCCTCATCTCACCCCAGGGGGAAATCTTTGCTCGCTCCACCCAGCAATAATCACCCAGCAATAGACACAGCGATTGATCTCTGCTCAGTGATCCGAATGGACAGACCCTGGGCTTGATGTTGAGCACAGTGGTATTAAAGTCCTAACTCTGGGCAAGAATTTCCAATTCCCTAACATTGATCACCTATTTGCTCCTCACATCCTGAAGTACTCCCAAGTTTGCTTACAGGCAAATCTAAAGATGTTTCTATAGATTAATTTCTAAGAAGGATTGAGAAATTGAGGCCAAGGAAATACCATGAAATATCATCTCTATCAATGATTCCAGGTGTTCCAAGGCAGTCATGTTTCAAGGAGGGCAAGCCCAAAATGAGGAATATATTGCTCATTTTAACAAAAAATGTTTTAAGCGAATAGAAATGATAATCATAAAGGCAACGCTTTTGGGAGTAATAGCTAGGGTACTTTATAAAAGAAAACTGGCTCAATTCTAATAATGTTTTTAAGAAATAAAATACCTAGGACAATATAACAAAAACATAAAGTGCAATCTAACAAAAGTATAAGAGCTCTTTGCTAAAAACTACAACATGAACATGTTGTTAAGAACTTTTTTCTTTTTTTTCTTTTTTTTTTTTTTTGAGATGGAGTCTTGCCCTATCTCCTGGACTGGAGTGCAAATAGTGAAATCTTGGCTCACTGCTTCCCGGGTTCAAGCAGTTCTCCTGCCTCAGCCTCCTTAGTAGCTGGGATTACATGTGCCCATCACCACACCTGGCAACTTTTTTGTATTTTTAGTAGAGACAGGGTTTCACTCTGTTGGCTAGACTGGTCTTGATCTCGACCTCATGATTCACCCGCCTTAGCCTCCCAAGGGGCTGGGATTAGAGGCATGAGCCACCATGCTCAGCTGAGAAATTTCTAAAGTATTAAATAAATAGAGGGAAATACTATGTTCATAGATTGGATGGCTCAATGTTGTCAAGTATCCTTAAATTCATCTACAGACTAACACAATTGCAATCAAAATCCTCACTGGGTTTTTTTTTTTTTTTGGCAGAAATTGGTAAGCTGATTCTCAAATTGAATGGAAATGCAAAGGAGCATGAAAAGCCAAAGCAATTTTGAAGAACAATGAAGCTGGAAGCAATTATATGACCAGTTATCAAGACCTGGTAAAAACCTTCATTCATCAGGACAGGGTGGTATTGATAGACAGACAGACAACCCATGGGACAGCCTACTATGTCTTTGTTTTTTCCCAGGTTGTATTAGAATTTATTTACCTATTTACTTATTTTTATTTTTTGAGACAGAGTCTTGCTCTGTCACCCAGGCTGGAGTGCAGTGGCACGATCTTTGCTCTCTGACACCTCTGTCTCCCAGGTTCAAGCAATTCTCTTGCCTCAGCCTCCTGAGTAGCTAAGATTACAGGCACCCACCACCACACCTGGCTAATTTTTTGGATTTTTAGTAGAGACAGAATTTCAGCATATTGATCAGGCTGGTCTCAAACTCCTGACCTCAAGTGATCCTCCTGCCTTGGCCTTCCAAAGTGCTGGGATTACAGGCACAAACCACCACGTCCAACCCAGGTTGTATTAGAATTTAAAGAAGCCATGATTGCTTGGAAGAAGACCCTAGAATTAACACCACCCTATAAACGACTGGAACTTCGGAGAAAGGCCTGGGCTGCAGCTACAGGTCAGAGAATCATCAGAATGTTGAAGCCTTGGATGGTTAAACTTTCCTGTTAAGAAAGGAGGCAGAGGGAGTGGTAAGCAGCAGAAAGAGAGAGAGGCCTGAAGCCATAAGCTTGTTCAGAAAGTGATATCACTATTACTCTAAGAATATTTATTCTGAATATTGTTTTTATTAACTTCCTCTTGGGAGCTGTATGGTTTGTACCAGCTGACCAGATTAGCATTGATTTGTGTGGCAGCAGTAGGGCATACTCATGTGTTCCTTATGCTTCCTAGATAAGCGTGCTGGATGAGCCCAGGCTGTTGCTGATTGGGCACTGACAAAGCTAACGAAAACCTTCTAAAACAAACTAAAGGGTCACTCACATAGGATCAGTTAAATAAATCAAGGTACATTCATACAAGGAAATACTATACTGTTTAACAAATCAATAAAGGCATCTCAGCATGGATTAGAAAAATCACTAGGATAAATAAAACATTTTTTTAAGGCAAAGCGCAAGACAGTTTATATGGAACCTTGCACGTAGGGAAGGAGTTCAAATGTTTATTTTTTATTTAACTTTCATAATGATATATAATTAACCCCATGAATTGTTGAATGACTGGAAGCTCAGGGGTTGTAGAATCTATGGCCTAAGGAGTGATTGATTCTAGGCGTTGGATTCTATTGGAGTCTTATGCAAAATCTGACTGTTAACATCATCCTGGCCCCCTCATTCCTGGGTATCTGTCATTCTCTACTCCTTCCCCTCCCCAGAATGCAGTCCCTGGACCAGCAGCACCATCCTCCCTGGGGAGCTCGCTAAAAATGCAAAAGACCGTTTCCTACCTAGATTATTATATTCCAGCCATTATTTTCTTCTTTCAACCAGAAGTAAAGATCTCATGCAGTCTGCATGAAGATGAAAGCTTATTTCTCACTCTGCAAAGCAGTTCTTAAAAATGACAAAGATGGTCGGGTGCGGTAGCTGACACCTGTAATCCCAGCACTTTGGGAGGCTGAGGCGGGTGGATCACTTGATGTCAGGAGTTCGAGACCAGCCTGACCAAAATGGTGAAACCCTGTCTCTACTAAAAATACAAAATTAGCTGGGCATGGTGGCGCAGGCCCATAATCCCAGCTACTTGGTAGGCTGAGGCAGGAGAATCCCCTTGAATCCAGGAGGCAGAGGTTGCAGTGAGCCAAGATTTCGCCATTGCACTCCAACCTGAGCAACAAGAGCGAAAATCTCTCTCAAAAAAAAAAAAAAAAAAAAAAAAGACAAAGATAAGGTTGGAAAGTTAGCTGGGCATAACACAAAGCATCCCTAGTATACATGTCCAGGGTTAAATCGTTGAGTTTTTTTTTTTTTTTTTTTTTTAAACAGGGGTTAGGAATAGAACAAAGAGTTGGTGGGAGAAGCGGTGAGTCAGAATGGACTTGGAGCCTCTGTCTCTTTGTCCTGTCTCTGTAAAGCCATGTTTCTTCAAGTTAGGTAAACACGTCACACTTTGTTAGTCTTGAACGGTAAACTTGTACACAGCATATAGAACGATGTCTTACAAGAGGAAAGAGTTTTTAACCCATAAATTACAGCGACAACAACTTGGGAGGAAATTGAGGTCTTCAGCCAGGAGCAAGACTCTGGAGAATGATGTCACCAGAATATACAGACAGCCATTTATTATTAACTTATTAGAAGTTAATAATAAGATGCTGGCATTCACTCCCAAAACACAGCAAAAGGCTTCTCACCCCTTCTCTTTCTCTATCCCTTCTCTATTGAACTGGTGATCAAATTGCAATTAAATGTTTGATAACGAAAGCCCAGTGCATAATCAATTTAAAACATCTAATGTTGAAATACCTCATTTATCAATTAGAATTTGAGCTTCACGCTCTTATTTGGCAGGAAGTCCCACTAGCAGCAAGGTGTAATCTGGCAGAGGAAGTTTATTAAAGACAGTTGAGAGACCAGGAGGTCAAAAGAGGTATCAGTGTTCTTGATAAAGTCATCCAGGTGGGTCTACGGGATGGAACAGACAGGAGCAAAGGGGGGACCAGGTGCGACGGCTCACACCGGTAATCCTGGCACTTCAGGAGACCAAGGCAAGCAGATCTGGGGGTCAGGAGATCGCAACTATCCTGGCCAACATGGTGAAACCCGTCTTGGCTAAAGTACAAAAAATTAGCTGGGCATGGTGGTGCACACCTGTAATCCCAGCTACTTGGGAGGCTGAGGTAGGGGAATTGCTTGAACCAAGAGGAGGAGATTGCAATGAGCTGAGATGGTGCCACCGTACTCCAGCTGGGCCATAGAGCAAGACTCCATCTCAAAAAACAAAAGCCAAGGGAGAAAGCCATTTCTGTCTCAGTCCCATGTCAGGGTGATCAATTCATCCCACTTTCTTTGGTACTTTCTCAGTTTTAATGCCCTAGAAACCTTTCAGTTCCGGGCAAACTGGAACAACTGGTCACCCCACTAATCTGTAAACTGGGAATAACTGGCATTGGTGTAGAATGCCTCCTGGGTTCCTGATGCCCAGCAGCATGCTACAGACATTGCCAGGTCGGTCTGCAAATTCATGGTTTTGGCCTTTGCTGTCTGAAGCACACACTTTAGAGAGGAAAAGTGGGGGGGGGGTGTCATTTCCCACGCATAGTCCACTAGGCTCTGATGGAAACTCTTCCAACAAAGGTGACGTTTTTGAAACCCAGTTTTTATTTGGACAAAGCCTTCTTGAAAAATCCTTGAAAATGCTTCCTGTTTTTAATAAGGAGATCCCTGGAATATTTCCATGGGCTTTGATAGCACCCATTTTAGTTGAGTTTTTTTTTTTTTTTTTTTCCTTTTCTCCTCATACCACATTAAACCTGGAACAAAAATACAAACCCCTGGCCTGCAGGTTGCATTCCTGAGTTCACTTTGAGATCTTTCCACAAAGGAACAGAATTAGCTCAGCCCAGCCGCAGGCTACCTGGCCTGTGGTGCCTCCCAGGGTCAACAAAGGCCACACCTGGGATTGTGTGAGCCACACACTTTGGCATGCAGGGAACTCAGGTCTCCCCATGCAATGGGGCCTCTCAGTATGGCGGCATGCCTGGGAATCTATGGTGCTACCTGGAATCCCAGGCAGCTCCAAGTCCTGAGCAGCGAGACCTTGAGAACTCCTCTCCGGAATTCTGCACCTGGTGCAATTTCCTGAGACCCTACTCTGCCCATAGGCTTTTCTTTTCCACGGGCTGGTCACCCAATCTTAGGGACACAAATTCTGTCAGCTCACTCCCAGCCCCTCAAGCTTGCTGGAGAAGCTGCTGTCCCACCTCTAACAGCCTCAGTCTCCCGACATTTTCCACATTAAAGTTTCCAAGAGCAAGAGAATGTGGTTGAAGCCTCCGTCTGTTCACATCTGCCCACATCACTGGTTGCCGTTGAGTCACGAGATTCCCAGCCCAGTCAGCAGAGGTCAGGGGAGGGTGGGATGAAGATCCTGGTCTAGCCGGGGCCTCTCCACCTCCTTAGAGCAGGAGCTGGGGAGAGATGGAGCAGCTCTGTCTCTAAGATTAAACTCCATCCTTAACCTCAGAGGGAGGTGGGCCTGGCACTGGGTGTCACATGTCCAGACTTTTTTTTTTTTTTTTTTGAGACGGAGTTTCGCTCTTGTTACCCAGCCTGGAGTGCAATGGCGCGATCTCGGCTCACCGCAACCTCCGCCTCCTGGGTTCAGGCAATTCTACTGCCTCAGCCTAAAGTTTTTGCATTTTTAGTAGAGACGGGGTTTCACCATGTTGACCCGGATGGTCTCGATCTCTTGACCTCGTGATCCACCCGCCTCGGCCTCCCAAAGTGTTGTGATTACAGGCTTGAGCCACTGCGCCCGGCCCAGACTTTTTAACATCCTTTATTTAACATCTGCTCTCCAACAAAACCCCTATGGTTTTATGGAGTCACTGTCTATAAAAAGACAGATCAGTATCCCAACACATTCTGTTCTGTCAAGTTTCATGGGGTCGACATGTCATGAGGCCAGGAGGAGTTGCTGAGCTCCCTCCCCTGAGTTATTCATGTACAATCAATTTCCTCCCATACGCCCTATGAAAATGAAGTGTTTACCACTTTTTTACTGAATACTGTAAAATAATTAATTACTTAAAAATTAAAAAAAGAAAATGGAATGTCTCATAGATGTTTTTCCTCCCGAGTTTCTATTTGTTATACCAATCTCATTCCCCAAGGACATTTGCCATCAATGATATACAAGACATGTATACATATACATATTGAAGCAGGACGCAGAATGTATTTAAAAAAAAAAAAAGGAAGAAAAAGTCAATATACACTTACATGTTCAAGACCCTTGGGTAGAATACATAAATATATATACAACACTGGGGAAGGGACGTGGTGGTTGAGTGACAGAGGAAGGTGTGTACAGTGGGGGAGAATTTTCACTGCAGGTCCTTTGTAGACCTTTTGAATTTCATAATATATAAATCCATGGTCTTCTTTAATAACCTACCCCAACCAATGAATGACATTTTTATTGAAAAAATATTGACAGTTTGCTTTTTCTAAATAACTGCCTAATTGATAGACTAAAATACTAACATATCATCATTTAATTGAGTAGTAATGGCCTTGAATGTTTTTCAATTTTTTGTAAATTTTCTTTTTCTTTCTTTCTTTCTTTTTTGAGATGCGGTTTCGCTCTTGTTGGCCACACTGGAGTGCAGTGGTGCAATCTGGCTCACCACAACCTCCGCCTCCCAGGTTCAAGCAACTCTCTTGCCTCAGCCTTCTGAGTAGCTGGGATTACAGACATGTGCCACCACCCCCGGCTAATTTTGTATTTTTAGTAGAGATGGGGTGTGTCCCTGGTGGTCAGGTTGGTCTCCCAACCTCAGGTAATCTACCTGCCTCAACCTCCCAAAGAGCCACTGGGCCCAGCCATGTAAATTTTCATTGTTTGTAAATTTCAACTCTTTTTTTCCAGTTTCATTGTATTTCCTTTTATTCCTTTTATTTCTGTTTCTTTAAATTCCCTCCATCTGGTGCCGTTTCTGTGTCAGGTTAAAAGTCATGTTTGTGTGCTCCTTCAGTTCTTAAAAGCAAATACAACATCTGTAGCCATGGAAGCTGTATTCAGACATTCTGGCGAGTGGCTTTCAGTCTCCGGCCCACAGCTCTCCGTCTGCCTGGACCATCTTCCTAGGCCCGTCCCACCCCACCTTCCAGACTGAGGTGGAGAGCTGTCTCCTGGGGTGGAGAGCTGGTCCAGGGCCTGGCCCAGTGTCAGCCCGACCATTTCCTTTCTTCTCCCTCAGGATCATCATGCAAACAAGGTATGGGTGTCTGCTGGGGAGTGGTTGCTTTCTACTCACCCCACACCACGCACAGGCCCTTACAGGCCCAGGTGACACATTCAGGAAGCCAATCATTAGGCCCAGTGGCAGGGGAACCTGTCCTCACCAGCCCATGCGTGGCCCAGAGCGGGAGGGGAGCCACATGCTTCTACCATAACAGGGAGCCCTGGCTAGGAGGTGGCCCCGAATGGTAGGCAAGAGCCCCAGCTTCACCTGCAACAAATGCTCTGTGCCTGTGTAAGAATTAAACACTCTTCATACAGAAAGTCTTTAAAACCGCCAGGCACATAGTGTCAGCCTGAAACCCAGTGGCTGGCCTCAACATGATTTCTTTGTAAAATGTGCACACCATGCTCACTATCCAGGCCTGGGAAGAAACAACCGCTACTCATATTACCTGCAGGGAATGTCAGAAACTCTGCCCATAATTCTCAGATAGCATTAGTTCAAGGCATTCCTATATAACAACTTGGGAGACAGGGAGACGTCTTTCCTCGTGACTGAGATTTTCTTGCCATTTCTGTTATAGGGGTTGATATGGTGCGTGTCCTCACCCAAATCTCACCTTGAATTGTAATAATCCCCACGTGTCAAAGGTGGGGCCAGGTGGAGATAATTAAATAATGGGGGCAGTTTCCCCCACACTGTTCTTGTGAATAAGTCTCTCGAGATCTGACGGTTTTATAAATGGAAGTTCCCCTGCACAAGCTCTCTTGCCTGCCGAGGTGTAAGTTGTGACTTTGCTCCTCATTTGCCTTCTGCCATGATCGTGAGGCCTCCCCAGCCATGTGGAACTGTGAGTCCATCACACCGCTTTTTCTTTATGAATTACCTAATCTTGGGTATGTCTTTATTAGCAGTGTGAGAACAGACTAATACGGGGCGGACCAAGTTAGTCATGTAGTTTAGAAAATGAAGAGCAGCATGTATTGCAGCTGAGTGTGTGTGGGCAGCTGTATACATCTATGTAACTATATCCATATACATACAGCACGCATGGCCTTTCTTCACGTGAGAGTAGACTTTGTAAAGGATTGGTGATTTGGTTACTAAAGTCCTTGCAAGGGCCCACAAACTCCTTTCAGAACTGTAAAAGAAAAAATGTTTTGCCATTTACTTTCTCCATTAATTCATTCCACAGTTCTTTAAACATGTGGATTCCAGATAAAGAGACAAAGATGGGTTGTCCTGTTTCATCACTCTCCTGTTTACTGGTCTCTTCCACAGTAAGGACCCCCCCCAAGGCCTGCGTTCGGCTCCAGGTGGGGTAAGCAGAAGGCCCACAGACGTCTACTTACCCCACCTGGAGCTGAACGCAGGCCAGGAGAAGTCCCACCTGGGTCCCAGTGGCTGGCCACAGCATTCTTTCTTAGGTAAAATGTGCTCCGAACGTTAAATGCCCAGCTCTGGGAAGGTTGTAAGTTAGAGATCTCCTTTGTCCCAGTGGATTTTGAAATGTTTATTTGCATTTCCTGTGGTGTGCTGCTGGTTTAAAAGCCAGACCTACTAAGCAATTATAACATGCGGGAAGCGTGGGCTAGCCAAGCCCCAAAGTTCACAGACTGGGTTATTTACAACCTTCCCCTTAACATACCCAGGTGGGACTTCTCACATACTAATGCCAACAAGATAGCTCATGTGGCTTTCCTTTCCTGGCATTTGACATACAAGGGAAATCTTAGGATTATGTTATACCTCTCCTTGGGAAAGGGTGAAGAGAATGTTTCCTTGCTGTGCCTGGCAACCGCTTGAACACACCTGTCTCCAGAACACGACACCACGGCTCACATTCCCCCTCCCCATGCTCTGCATTCTGGTTCAAGCACAGCTGCTTACCTGATTCCTACCACATTCTTATCTTCACTTCCAAAGATTCTATTTTTCTTTTGAAATGGAGTTTCACTCTTGTTCCCCAGACTGGAGTGCAATGGCACAAACACGGCTCACTGCAACCTCTGCCTCTAGGTTCAAGTGATTCTCCTGCCTCAATCTCCCAAGCAGCTGGGATTACAGATTCCTATCACCACACCCAGCTAATTTTTTTTGTAGTTTTAGTAGAGACAAGGTTTCACCATGTTGACCAGGCTGGTCTCAAACTCCTGACCTCAGGTGATCCACCCACCTGAGCCTCCCAAAGTGCTGGGATTATAGGCATGAACCACTGCGCCCGGCCCAAAGATTGTGATAAGAAACTACACTTCAAAGTGGAGTAACGCCTGGTGTGCTGGCCTGTGCCTACAGTTCCAGCTTCCTAGGAGGCTCAGAGGGAAGGATCACTCGAGTCCAGAGTTTAAGGCTAGCCTGGGCAACATAGTAAGACCCTATCTCTAAAAAATAAAAGCAATGAAATGGAGCGATGCCTATCTGTACAGTTATAAGGATGGCAGTTTTCAGAGGCGATGCAAAGACTGTTGGGGCTTCTTGGTGTGTCATATGGAGAGACACAAATTTATACTTTAAGGTTTGCAGTGTGAAGAAATTATAGATAAATGTGTCTTAAGCAAATCTCCAACAAGAAAATCTATAGTTTTCAAAGACATTAGAGAGTGATTATTTGCATGTTAATCTTGATAAAAAGTATACAAAGGAATACAACATTATGGAAACCAGGAAAGAATCCTGCCAGCAACATGACCATACTTAACATTTTGAATATTTATGGCTGTTCCCTATTAATCATATGTATATTTATATAGATGGATTTACAGTTTGGAAACCTGGTTTATTTTTTCTCACTCAATGTAAATTATTTCCATGCGTTTTAAAATGTTCATATTTATGGCCAGGTGTCGTGGTTCACACCTGTAATCCCAACACTTTGGGAGGCTGAGGAGGGAGGATCACTTGTGCCCAGGAGTTCAAGGCTACAGTGAGCTCGGATTGTGCCCCTGCACTCCTGGACAACAGAGTGAGGCACTGTCTGTACAAATAAATGCATAAAATGTTGGTCTATGTAATTATAGTGACTGTTTATTGCATTGCCATTGCACATGCCCTAATTTGCTGCTCAGATTGTCCCAGCTTTGGTCATGGGAAGCTCTTTCTGGCTGACTTCTGCCTCCCTTTGGCGCATGCCCATTCTGTTGTTTTTGAGCACTTCCTTACTTCCTGGTACTACAAGATGCTCCAAAAATATATGCTAAATCATATGGTTTTTCCTCCCCAGCCCTAGAATCAGCAATTTCTCCAAGGAGCTCTGATTCCTATTATTGAAGACTGGTGTTTAAACAAAAATCTAGGTTGGGTGTGTTGGCTCATGCCTGTAAGCCCAGCACTTTGGGAGGCCCAGGTGAGTGGATCACATGAGGTCAAGAGTTCGAGACCAGCCTGGCCAACATAACAAAACCCCGTCTCTACTAAAAATACAAAAATTAGCCAGGCGTGGTGGCACGTGCCTGTAATCCCAGCTACTAGTGGGACCTGAGGCCAGAGAATTTGCTTGAACCTGGAGGCAGAGGTTGCAGTGAGCCGAGATGGCGCCACTGCACTCCATCCTGGGAACAGAGCAAGACTCTGTCTCAAAAAAAAAATCTAGGTACTGGTTTCTTTGAATTTTCTCTAAACGATATTTCTTGTTCTCAGCTTTATGGATTTCTTCTCCTTATTATACTATATATAACAATTGTGTTCTTTTTTAAATAGATGGGTTTACCTCCAAATGGATTTTTTTTTTTTAGCTTCTTTTCTTTTTCTTTCTTTCTTTTCTTTCTTCTTTTTTTCCCTGAGTCAAGGTCTCACTATGTTGCCCAGGCTAATCTCAAACTCCTGGGCTCAAGCAATCCTCCCATCTCAGCCTCCCAAATTGCGAGGCACCTGGCTTTTATAACAATTTGAAAGACTGTCAGCATCTACCAAAATTACATATATGTATACCATATGACTCAACAATTTTTTTCTAGAAATTTACCCCACAAAAGTATATACATCTGTGCACCAAAAGATGTGAAAAAGAATATCCACAGAAACTTTATATATCATTGCAAAAAACTGGAAATAATCCAAATGTCATTCAGCAGTAGAATGGATCAACAAATTGTGGTATATTCATGGAATTTGTAGGTTTTTTTTTTAATTATTATTGTTTCTGAGTAGTATTCCATTGACTACTCCTCAGAATTTTTTTTAAAAAATTCAAATATAGTACGATGACATGAATGAGTTTCAAAAGCGTCATGCAAGGGCAATAGGTCAGACACAAAAGAGTGTCTGCTGTACGAATTTATAGATTTAAAACACGCCAAACCAATCTGTGTTATTAGAAGACAAGATAGCGGTATTATTGGGAAATGGTGTAGGGATTTGGCAAGCCGTGAGGGAAACTCCTTGTGTGTGATGACCTCCGTCTTCATCTGCTGGGTCATTACGTGAGTTTGCTTTATAATCTTTTATCACATTCTGCACTTTTGCATTTCAAAAATTTATTTTTTTTAATTGCTCCAGATTGGCTCTTTCTCCAGATATGGCTCTGGTGCATGAGAAACACACTCGTGTAAGTGTTGCCCTGATCAACTCACTCCCTCTGAGATCCTTTCTCCTCTCTTTAGTGTTGGAACCACTGGATTCAAACAGTTAGGTTGCTTTTGCAGGTGGGAATCAGGCTCTAAGGAAATTCTCTTCACGAATTCCTCCCTCAGTCTCCAATATACCTACCATGTTTCTGCCCTGAGTATGAACCCAAGAGTCACCAAACGAGTTCTCAGCTATTGCCTTAGAATATCTGCCTCTCCTTATTATTACGTGCTCACTTTGTTATCTGCTGTTTATTTATCCGGGCTTCTCAGCTGAAATTTTCTGATTGAATGTCATCTAACATCCATTTCCAGGAACTTGACTCTGTTGGTCAAACAGGGTCCCAGTATTTTAATATTGTTAATTATTATTTTAATTGGCACATAATTGTACGTATTTATGGGATACACTGACATTTCGATACATGTATACAATATGTAATAACCAAATTAAGGTAATTAGCATATCCATCACTTCAAAATTTTTATTTATTTGGGTTGGGAACATTCAAAATCCTCTCTTTTAGCTATTTGAAAATATATAAGCTATTGTTAACTCCAGATACCCTACAGTGCTATTGAACAGGGGAATGTATTCTTCTAGCTGTAATTCTTCTGTATTCATTGACCAACCTCTCCTTATTCCCTCTCTCTCCTACACTTTCCTGCCTCTAGTAGCCACTCTACTTCTGTGAGATCAACTTTTTTAGTTCCACATATGAGTGAGAACATGCAGTATTTATCTTTCTGTACCTGGCTTATTTCCCTTAACCCAATGTCCGACAGACTCATCTATGTAGCTGCAAATGACAGGATTTTATTGTTTTATGACTGAATAGTGTTCCATTTTTCCAATATACTCCATTTTCTTTAACTATTAATCTCTTTTTGGATAATTAGGTTGACTCCACATCTCGGCTATTGTGAATAGTGCTGCAATAAACGTGGGAGTGCAGATACCTCCTCAACATATTGGTTTCCTTTCCTTTTTGTGTGTACCCAGGAGTAAAATTGCTGGATCATACAGTAGTTCCTTTTTGTTGTTGTTGTTAAAGAACATCCATACTGTTTTCCATAATGGCTGTACTAATTTATATTTCCACCAATAGTCTATGAGAATTCCCTTTTCTCTGAATCCTGGCCAGCACTTGTCGTCTTTTGTCTTTTTTACAGTAACCATTCTAACTGGGGTGAGATGATATCTCATTGTAATTTTGATTTCCATTTCCCTGATTATTAGTGATGTTGAGCATTTCTTTAGATACTTGGCCATCTGTGTATCTTCTTTTGAGAAATTTCTGTTCAGATCATTTGCCCATTTTAAAATGAGATTGATTTATTGCTGTTGAGTTCCTTGTATATTCTGAACATTAATCATCTGACAGATGGCTAATTTGGAAATATTTTCTCCCACTCTGCAGGTTATCTCTTCAGTCTGCTGATTGCTTCCATTGCTGTGCAGAAGCCATTTAGATTGATAAAATCTTATTTGTTTATTTTTGCTTGTCTCGCCTGTGCTTTTAAAGTCTTACACAAAAAATCATTGCCCAAACCAACATCCTGGAGCATTTCCCCAGTGTTTTCATCTAGTAATTTGTTTCATAGTTTCAGGTCTTAGATATAAATCTTCAATTCATTTTGATCTGATTTTTGTATACAGTGAGAGATGGGGGCTTAGTTTCATTCTTCTGCATATGGTTATCCAGTTTCCCCAGCACCATTTATTGAAGAAAGTGTCCTTTTCCCATCAGATGTTATTGGTATCTTTGTCAAAAATAGGCTGGCTATAAGTGTATGGATTTATATCCAGTTTCTCTATTATAGTCCACTGGTGTATATGTCTGTTTTATGCCAGTACTATACAAACGCTGTTACTACGACTCTGTATTATATTTTGAAGTCAGATAGTGTGATGCCTACAGCTTTGTTCTTTTTGCTTAGGATTGCTTTGGTTATTTTGGGGCTTTTCTGGTTCCATAAATTTGAGGATTTTAAAAATTTTTGTGAAGAATGCCATTGGTATGTTGATTGGGATTTGAAATTCTACTCCAAATGTTGCTTTGAGTAGAATTATCACATTGACAATATTAGTTCTTCCAATCCATGAGCATAAAATATCTTTCCTTTTTTTTTTTTTTTTTTTTTTTTTTTTTTTTTTTTTGCATTCTCTTCTATTTCTTTGGTGAGTGTCTTACAGTTTTTCTTATATAGATTTTTCACTTTTTTGGTTAAATTGATTCCTATGTATTTTATATGATTTGCAGCTATTGTAAATGGGATTGCATTCTTTTTTTTTTTTTTTTTTTGAGACGGAGTTTTTGCTCTTGTTACCCAGGCTGGAGTGCAATGGCGCGATCTCGGCTCACCACAACCTCTGCCTCCCGGGCTCAGGCAATTCTCCTGCCTCAGCCTCCTGAGTAGCTGGGACTACAGGCACGCGCCACCATGCCCAGCTGATTTTTTGTATTTTTAGTAGAGACGGGGTTTCACCATGTTGACCAGGTTGGTCTCGATCTCCGGACCTCATGTTCCACCCGCCTCGGCCTCCCAAAGTGCTGGGATTACAGGCTTGAGCCACCGCGCCCGGCCGGGATTGCATTCTTGATTTAGTTTTCAGCTAGTTCTTTATGGGTGTACAGAAACATTACTAATTTTTTGAAATGTTAAATGTTGATTTCATACCCTAAACACCTAAAGCCTCCACCAAAACACTCTTAGACCTGAAAAACTTTACTAAATTTGTCTGTCAGGACTAAGAGTTTTTTGGTAGAGACTTTAGGTTTTTCTGAATATAAGATTATAACATCTACAAACAAGGACAATTTCTTCCTTTCCAATTTAGATGCCCTTTATTTCTTTTTCTTGTCTAACAGCTCTGGGTAGGAATTCCAGTCTTACATGGAATAAGAGTGGTGAAAATGAGCATCCACTTGTCTCGTTCCCGTTTAAAGAAAAAGCTTCCAGTGTAATGTTAGCTGTAGATTAGTATAATGTTAGCTGGTTTTTTCCATTCAGTATAATGTTAGCTGTAGATTAGTCACATATGGCCTTTATTGTGTTGAGGTATGTAACTAATTCATTGAGAGTTTTATCATGAAGTAATGTTGAATTTTTTTTTTTTTTTTGAGATGGAGTCTTGCTTTGTCGACCAGCCTGGAGTGCAGTGGTGCGATCTCAGCTCACTGCAACCTCTGCCTCCTGGGTTCAAGCAATTCTCCTGCCTCAGCCTCCCAAGTAGCTGGGACTACAGACGCACACCACCATGCCCGCCTAATTTTTTGTATTTTTGGTAGAGATGGGATTTCACCGTGTTAGCCAGGATGGTCTCAATCTCCTGACCTTGTGATCCACAGGCCTCGGCCTCCTACAGTGTTGGGATTACAGGCGTGAGCCACCTCACCCATTTGGGATGTTGAATTTTGTCAAGTGATTTTTCTCTATCTGTTGAGATGATCATATGGTTTTTGTTCTTCATTCTATTGATGTGATGTATCATGTTTATGGGTTTGTATATGTTGAATCATCCTTGCATCCCTGGAATTAATCTCACTTTTGATGCTGGTATATAATCTTGTTGATTTTCTATTGGATTCAGTGTGCTGATATTTTGTTGAAGATTTTTGCACTTACGTTCATCAGCATTATTGACCTGTAGTTTTCTTCTTTGTTGTGTCTTCATCTAATTTTGATACCACAGTGATGCTGGTCTCATACAATGAGTCTGGAATAATTCCCCTCCTTCAGTGTTTTTGAAAAATTTAAGAAAAATTGGTGTTATTTTTTCTTTAAAAATTTGGTGGAATGTGACAGTGAAACCATCCAGTCCTAGGTGTGTCTTTCTTGGAAGACTTTTTCTTACTAATTCAGTCTTGTTACTCATTATTGACTTGTTGAGGCTTTCTGTTTGTTTCTTCCCAGTTAAATCTTCTTTTATTTAGTCATTTATTTTTGAGATGGGGTCTCACTCTGTCACCCAGGTTGGAATACAGTGGCACCATCTTGACTCACAGCAACCTCCACCTCCCGGGTTCAAGTGATTCTCCTGCCTCAGCCTACAAAGTAGCTGGGACTATAGGCATGTGCCACCACGCCCGACTAATTTTTATATTTTTAGTAGAGATGGGGTTTTGCCATGTTGGCCAGCTAGTCTCGAACTCCTGACCGCAACTAGTCTGCCCACCTCACCCTCTCAAAGCGCTGGGATTACAAGAATTAGCCACTGCACCCAGCTCCCAGTTGAATCTTGGTAGGTTGCACGTATCTAGGAATTTATCTATTTCCTCTAGATTTTCCAATTTGTTAGTGTATAGTTGCTCATAATAGTTTCTAATAATCCTTCTTATTCTTTGGTATCAGTTGTAATGTCTCCTTTTTATTTATTATTTCATTTATTTGAGTCTTCTCTCTTTTTCATTTAGCTATTGTAGTTAATGGTTTGTTGATTTTGTTTATCTTTTCAACAAACAAACTTTATTTCATTGATCTTTTATACTTTTTTAGTCTTTTTTTTTTTTAATTTTATAAGCTTATTTGATGTATTTGATGATCGGTGATTAGTTCTCATCCACATTGACTGTCTGTAGATTTTTGAAAGTGGTAACAGGTACATAGGTAAACAAAGTATAGAGCTTATTTAATGAATCTTCATCCTCATTACGTTTTCTGGACAACCGCACACGGATTCGGTATAGGACATTCCTTATTCCTTTTGCCCAGACAGCTTTGTTGAACCTGGTATCAATGTGCACATCTGGAGTTCCCATCTCCTTCATAGCAAATTTCCGAATCTCTTTGAGTGCCCCTGGCACACACTTCTGGAAGCCCACTCCATGGATGAGCTTGTGAATGTTGATGGTGTATTCTCGGGTCACCAGCTTGTTGATGGCAGAACGGCCCTTTTTCTTCTCACCACCCTTCTTGGCGGGAACCATCCTGTCAGGTCTGAGTTGGACAGAAAGAGCGTGAGGAATTGTGGACAAGGTAGTTTTTATTTTATTTATCTCGACTCTCAGATTTTTATTATTTCTTTTCTTCTACTAATTTTGGGTTCAGTTTGTTCTTGTTTTTCTAGTTCCTTGAGGTGCATCAATAGGTTGTTTATTTTAAATCTTTATACTTCAATGTAGACATTTATTGCTATAAACCTTCCTTTAGTACTACTTCTGCCATATTCCATAGATTTTGGTATGTTGTATTTCTGTTTTCATTTATCTCAAACATTTCTTTCTTTCTTTCTTTCTTTCTTTCTTTCTTTCTTTCTTTCTTTCTTTCTTTCTTTCTTTCTTTCTTTCTTTCTTTCTTTTTCTTCTTTCTTTCTTTCTTGAGACAGAGTCTTGCTCTGTCACCCAGGCTGGAGTGCAGTGGTGCCATCTCAGATCACTGCAACCTCCACCTCCCAGGTTCAAGCGATTCTCCTGCCTCAGCCTCCCAAGTAGCTGGGATTACAGGCAAGTGCCACCACGTCTGGCTCCTTTTTGTTTTTTTGGTGAGGATGAGGTTCCACCATGCTGGCCAGACTGGTCTCAAACTCCTGACCTCAGGTGATCTACCCACCTCAGCCTCCAAAAATGCTGGGATTACAGATGTGAGCCATCGTGGCTGGCCTAAATTTCTGTCTTAATTGATTCATTGACCAATTGGTTTTTCAGGAGCATGTTGTTTAAATTCTATGTATATGTACCATTTGCAAAATTCCTTTTGTTCGTAATCTCTAGTTTTATCTCACTGTGGTCAGAAAAGATACTTGATATGATATCAGTATTTTAAAATTTGTTGAGACTTGTTTTGTATTCTAACATGTAGTCTGTCCTGGAGAATGTTCTGTGTGCTGATATTGCAAATTAAATCTGACGTTTCATTTTGTATGTGTGTGAAAGAGTCTCACTTTGTTGCCCAGGCTGGAGTGCAGTGGTGCAATTTCAGTCCACTACAACCTCCTGGGTTCAAGCAATTCTCCTGCCTCAGCCTCCTGAGTAAAGACACGCAGTACCATGGGACTAAAGGCATGTAGCACCATTCCCAGGTAATTTTTGTATTTTTAGTAGAGACAGAGTTTTGCCATGTTGGCCAGGCTGGTCTTTAATAAATCTGATGCTTCTTTGTTAGTTTTCTATCTAGATGATCTGTTCAATGATGAGAGTGGGATGCTGAAGTCTGCAACAATTCCTATATTGGAATGTATTACTCTCCTGAGGTCTAATAATATTTGGTTTATATATCTGGGTGTTCCAGTGTTAGATACTATATATATTTATAATTGTTATATCTTCTTGCTCTATTGATCTATTTTCATTATATAATGATCATCTGTATTAGTCCATTCTCACATTGCTCTAAAGAACTACCTGAGACTGGGTAATTTATAAAGAAAAGAGGTTTACTTGACTTACAGTTCTTCAGGCTAAAGAGGAAGAAAGCATGGCTTGGCAGGGGACCATGAGAAACTTACAATCATGGCAGAAGGCAAAGAAGAAGGAGTCATATCTCGTGTGGCTAGAGAAGGAGGAAAAGAGCTAAGGAGGAGGTGCTACAAACTTTTAACCAACCAGATTTCTTGAGCACTCTATCATGAAACAGCATTAGTGGGATGGTGCTAAACCATTAGAAACCACTCCCATGATCCTATTACCTCCCATCAGGCCTCACCTCCAGCATCGAGAATTACAATTCAACATGAGATTTGAGTGGGGACATGAAGTGAAACCAATAACATTTTTTTTATAACAGTTTTTTACTTAAAGCCTATTTTATCTGATGTCTGTATACCTAGTTCTCATCCCTTTTTGTTTTCATTTCTGTAGATTATCTTTTTCCATCTCTTCACTTTCAGTCTCTGTATATCCTTTTAGGTGAAATGAGTTTCTCATAAGCAGGATATAGTTGGGTCTTTTTTTTTTTTTTTTTTTTTTTTTAATCCATTCAGCCAGTCTATACCTTTTAAATGGGGAATTTAATCCGTTTACACTCAGGGTTATTATTGATAGCCGAAGATGTACTCTTGTCATTTTGTGATTTGTGCTCTGGTTGTTTTGAATATCTGCTCTACAATGAGTTTTATACTTTTATGTTTTTGTCATGGCAGTTATTGTCCTTTGACTTCCAGATATAGGCCTCCCTTAAGTATTTCTTCTAAAGCCTATCTAGTGGTGACGAATTCCCTCAGTTTTTGCTTGTCTGGGGAAGACTTCATTTCTTTGTCTCTAAAGTATAGATTTGCTGGGTATAATATTCTTGCATGGCAGGTTTTTTTTCTTTCAGTATTTTGAGTATATCATCCCATTCTCTTCTAGCCTGTAAGATTTCTGCTGACAAATCTGTTGTTAGTCTAATAGAGAGCCCCTTATATGTGACTTACCACATTTCCCTTGCTGTTTTTAGTATTCTTTCTTTTCTTTGACTTTTGGTGGTTCACTGTAATATGTCTTAGAAAGAAACTTTTGGAAGCTGAATCTCTTTAGAGACTACTGAATTTCCTGGATCTGCATGTCCATATCCCTCCCATGACTTGAGAAGTTTTCAGCTATTATTTCATTAGAGAGGTCTTCTATGTCTGTTTCCATCTCTTCTTCAGTAATTCCTGTATTGCAAATATTAATTTGCTTAATGATATCCCTTAAGCCCCATAGGCTTGCTTCATTCTTTTTTATTCTTCATTCTTTTCTTTTTCTATATTTCCTTTCTTCTGACTGGGCTACTTCAAAAGACTATCTTTAAGTTCTACATATTTTTGCTTGATCTAGTCTGTTGAAGCTTTGGATTGTATTTTTCTTTTTTTTAAATTGCATTTTAGCTTTTGGGGTACATGTGAAGAACATGCAAGATTGTTGCATAGATACACATGTGGCAGTGTGATTTGCTGCCTTCCTCCCCTTCACCTATATCTGGCATTTCTCCCCATGCTATCTCTCCCCAGCTCCCCACCCCCACTGTCCCTCCTCTATTTCCCTCCTACAGACCCAAGTGTGTGGTACTTCCCTCCCTGTGTTCATGTGTTCTCATTGTTCAATACCTGCCTATGAGTGAGAACATGCAGTGTTTCATTTTCTGTTCTTGGGTCAGTTTGCTGAGAATGATGATTTCCAGGTTCATCCATGTCCCTACAAAGGACATGAACTCATTGTTTTTGATGGCTGCATAATATTCTATGGTGTATATGTGCCACATTTTCCCCATCCAGTCTGTCATCGATGGGCATTTGGGTTGGTTCCAGGTCTTTGCTATTGTAAACAGTGCTGCAATGAACATTCGTGTGCATGTGTCCTTATAGTAGAATGATTTATAATCCTTTGGCTATATACCCAGTAATGGGATTGCTGGGTCAAATGGAATTTCTATGTCTAGGTCCTTGAGGAATTGCCACACTGTCTTCCACAATGGTTGAACTAATTTACACTCCTACCAACGTGTAAAAGTGTTCCTGCTTCTCCACTCCTCTCCAGCATCTGTTGTCTCCAGATTTTTTAATGATCACCATTCTGACTGGTGCGAGATGGTATCTCAATGTACTTTTTGTTCTGCATTTCTCTAATGACTAGTGATGATGAGCATTTTTTCATATGTTTGTTGGCCTCACGTATGTATTCTTTTTTTTTTTTTGAAACAGAGTTTCGCTTTTGTTACCCAGGCTGGGGTGTGATCTCAGCTCACCGCAACCTCCGCCTCCTGGGTTCAGGCAATTCTCCTGCCTCAGCCTCCTGAGTAGCTGGGAATACAGGCACGCACCACCATGCTCAGCTAATTGTTTGTATTTTTAGTAGAGATGGGGTTTCACTATGTTGACCGGGATGGTCTTGATCTCTTGACCTCGTGATCCACCCGCCTCGGCCTCCCAAAGTGCTGGGATTGCAGGCTTGAGCCACCGCACCCAGCCGTATGTATTCTTTTGTAAAGTGTCTGTTCATATCCTTTGCCCACTTTTGAATGGGCTTGTTTTTTTCTTGTAAATCTGTTTTAGTTCTTTGTAAATTCTGGATATCAGCCCTTTCTCAGATGGGTAAACTGCAAACATTTTTTCCCAATCTGTTGGTTGCCGATTCACTCTAATGATTGTTTCTTTTGCCGTGCAGAAGCTGTGGAGTTTGATTAGGTCCCATTTGTCTATTTTGGCTTTTGTTGCCAATGCTTTTGTTGTTTTAGTCATGAAGTCCTTGCCTATGCCTATGTCCTGAAGGTTTTGCCTAGATTTTCTTCTAGGGTTTTTATGGTGTTAGGTCTTATGTTTAAGTCTTTAATCCATCTGGAGTTAACTTAAGTGTAAGGTGTCAGGAAAGGATCCAGTTTCTGCTTTCTGCACAGGGCTAGCCAGTTTTCCCAACATCATTTATTAAACAGGGACTCCTTTCCCCATTGCTTGTTTTTGTCAGGTTTGTTGAAGATTGGATGGTTGTAGATATGTTGTGTTGCCTCTGAGGCCTCTGTTCTATTCCGTTGATCTATATCTCTGTTTTGGTATCAGTACTGTGCTGTTTTGATTACTGTAGCCTTGTAGTATAGTTTGAAGTACAGTAGTGTGATGCCTCCTGCTTTGTTCTTTTTGTTTAGGATTGACTTGGCTATGCGGGCTCTCTTTTGGTTCCATATGAAGTTTAAGGTATTTTTTTCCAGTTCTGTGAAGAAGGTCATTGGTAGCTTCATGAGGATAGCATTGAATCTGTAAATTACTTTGGGCAGTATGGCCATTTTCATGATATTGATTCTTCCTAACCATAAACATGGAATGTTTCTCCATCTGTTTGTGTCCTATCTTATTTCGTTGAGCAGTGGCTTGTAGTTCTCCTTGAAGAGGTCCTTTACGTTCCTTGTTAGTTGTATTCCTAGGTATTTTATTCTCTTTGTAACAATCGTGAATGGCAGTTTGTTCTTGATTTGGCTCTCTTTAAGTCTGTTATTGGTGTATACGAATGCTTGTGATTTTTGCACATTGATCCTGAGACTTTGCTGAAGTTGCTTATCAGTTTCAGGAGATTTTGGGCTGATAAATTCAGGAGATTTTAGAGTAGGTATGATGGGGTCTTCTAGATATACAATCATGTCATCTGCAAATAGAGAAAATTTGACTTCCTCCTTTCCTATTTGAATACCATTTATTTCCTTTTCTTGCCTGATTGCTCTGGTTAGAACTTCCAGTACTATACTGAATAGGAGTGGTGAATGAGGGCATCCTTGTCTAGTGCCAGATTGCAAAGGGAATGCTTCCAGTTTTTGCCCATTCAGTATGATATTGGCTGTTGGTTTGTCATAAATACCTTTTATTATTTTAAGATACGTTCCATCAATATCTGTTTATTGAGGGTTTTTAGCGTAAAGGGCTGTTGAATTTTGTCGAAGGCCTTCTCTGCATCAATTGAGGTAATCATGTGGTTTTTGTCTTTAATTCTGATTATGTGGTGAATTATGTTTACAAACTTGCTTATGTTGAACCAGCCTTGCTTCCCTGGGATGAATCCTACTTGATCATGGTGGATAAGCTTTTTGATGTGCTGTTGCAATTGGCTTGCCAGTATTTTATTGAAGATTTTTGCATCTATGTTCATCATGGATATTGGCCTGAAGTTTTCTTTTCTTGTTGAGTCTCTGCCAGGTTTTGGTGTCAGGATGATGTTGGTCTCATAAAATGATTTGGAAAGGATTCCCTCTTTTTGGATGGTTTGTAATAGTTTCAGAAGGAATGGTACCAGCTCCTCTTTGTATGTCTGGTAGAATTCAGCTGTGAACCCATCTGGACCTGGGCTTTTTTTTGGGTGGTAGGCTCTTAATTGCTGCATCAACTTCAGACCCTGTTATTGGTCTATTCAGGGTTTCAACTTCTTTCTGGTTTAGGCTTTGATTGATGCAAGTGTCCAGGAATTTGTCCATTTTTTCCAGGTTTACTAGTTTATGTACATAGAGTTGTTTGTAATAGTCTCTGATGATGGTTTGTATTTCTGTGGAATCTGTGGTGATATCCCCTTTATCATTTTTTATTGCATCTATTTGGTTATTCTCTATTTTCTTTTTTTAAATTTGGCTAGTGGTCTATTTTGTTGATCTTTTCAAAAAATCAGCTCCTGGATTTACTGATTTTTTGAAGGTTTTTTTGTGTCTCTATCTCCTTCAGTTCTGCTCTGATCTTAGTTATTTCTTGTCTTCTGCTAGGTTTTGAGGTTTTTTGATCTTGCTCCTCTAGCTCTTTCAATTTTGATGATAGCGTGTCAATTTTCGATCTTTCCTTGCTTCTCACGTGGGCATTTATTGCTATGTATTTTCCTCTAGAGACTGCTTTAAATGTGTCCCAGAGATTCTGGTATGTTGTGTCTTCGTTCTCATTGGTTTCGAAGAACATCTTTATTTCTGCCTTCATTTCATTGTTTATCCAGTCAACATTCAAGAGCCAGTTGTTCAGTTTCCATGAATCTGTGAAGTTCTGAGTTCGTTTCTGAATTCTGAGTTCTAACTTGATTGCACTGTGGTCTGAGAGACTGTTATGATTTCCATTCTTTTGCATTTGCTGAGGAGTGATTTACTTCCAATTATGTGGTCAATTTTAGAGTAGGTGTGATGTGGTGCTGAGAAGAAGGTATATTCTGTGGATTTGGGGAGGAGAGTTCTGTAAATGTCTATTAGGTCTTCTTGTTTCAGGTGTGAGTTCAAGTCCTGGATATCCTTGTTAATTTTCTGTCTGGTTGATCTGTCTAATGTTGACAATGGGGTGTTAAAGTCTCCCACTATTATTGTGTGGGAGTCTAAGTCTCTTTGTAAGTCATTAAGAACTTGCCTTATGTATCTGGGTGCTCCTGTACTGGGTACATATATATTTAGGATCATTAGCTCTTCTTGTTGCACTGATCCTTTTACCATTATGTAATGTCCTTCTTTGTCTCTTTTAATCTTTGTTGCTTTAAAGTCTATTTTATCACAGATGAGAATTGCAACTCCTGTTTTTTCTCTCTCTCTATTTGGTTGGTAAATCTTCCTCCATCCCCTTATTTTGAGCCTTTGTGTATCCTTGCATGTGAGATGGGTTTCCTGGATACAGCACACTGATGGGTTTTGGGTTTTTATCCAATTTGCCAGTCTGTGTCTTTTGATTGGGGCATTTAGTCCATTTACATTTAGGGTTAATATTGTTATGTGTGAATTTGATACTGCCATTTTGATGCTAGCTGTCTGTTTTGCCATTAGGTGATGCAGATTCTTCATTGTGTTGATGCTCTTTACCATTTGGTATGTTTTTGAAGTGGCTGGTACTGGTTGTTCCTTTCTATGAGTAGTGCCTCTTTCAGGAGCTCTTGTAAAGCAGGCCTGGTGGTGATGAAATCTCTGAGTACTTGCTTGTTCGTAAAGGATTTTATTTTTCCTTCATTTATGAAGCTTAGTTTGGCTGGATATGAAATTCTGGCTTGAAAGTTCATTTCTTTAAGAATGTTGAATATTGGCCCTCACTCTCTTCTGGCTTGTAAGGTTTCTGCAATTCATCACACTCATTCTCCATCCAGCCTTGTTCCTTGCTGCTGAGGAGTTGTGATCCCTTGTAGGAGGAGAGGTGTTCTGGTTTCGGGTGTTTTCATCCTTTCTGCACTGTTTTCTTCCCATCTTTGTGGATTTATCCAGCTGTAATCTTTGTATTTGCTGACTCTCAGATTGGGTCTCTGAGTGGACATCCAGTTTGTTGATGATGAAGTTATTTCTGTTTCTTAGTTTTCCTTCTACCAGTCTGGCCCCTCTGCTGTAGGACTGCTGAGGTCCACTCCAGGCCCTGCTTGCCTGGGATCACCTGCCACAGCCGCAGAACAGTAAGGGTTGCTACCAGTTTCTTCTTCTGCTATCTTTGTCCCTGAAGGATACCCACCAAATGTCAGTCTGAGCTCTCCTTTATGAGGTGACTCTTTGGATATACGGGGGTCAGGGAGCAGCTTGAGGAGACAGTCTACCCTTTATAGGAGCTCAATTGCTGAGCTGTGATCTCTGTTGTTCATTCAGACCTGCTGGGCAGGTATATTTAAGTTTGTTGCAGCAGAACTTTTAACCCTCTTTTTTTCCCCAGGTGCTCTATCCTGGGGTGTTAGGGCTTTATTTGTGAGCTTCTGTTGTGCTGCTGGCTTTTTTCAGGGCTGCCCTGCCCAGCGAGGAGGCAGCCTAGTTACTGTCTGCCTGCAGAACCTTTGCTGAGCTGCTGTGGGCTCTGCCCAGCTGCTGTGTGAACTTCCCTGCATTCCTGTTTACACAGGTGTGGTTAGAACTGCCTCAGCATTGGTGACCCACCTCTATAATGGTGGACTCTCTCTGTAATGGCAGGTTGCCTTGGCAATGGCAGGCTGCCTCAGCAATGGCAGACTACCTCCGAAGTGGTGGAGTGCCACGGTAATGGTGGATGCCCCTCCCCCACAGAGCTAGACCTTCCCAGGTTCAGCTGTGCTTGCTGTGAAACTCTCAACCCAGAGCATTTCTAATTGCTGTTTTTTTGTGGGGGTGGGACCAGCCGAGCCTGATGACTTGGCTCCCAGCCTTAGAGCCTTTTTTTTTTTTTTTTTTCATTGAATGGTCAACTCTCTCCCAGGTGTTCCAGTTGCCTGTTGAAAAGGCACCAGGATCTGTGTGATTTCTCATGTAGTGACCCACGGCACTGGCTGAAACAGTGGCGCTGAGATTCATGGCACTTTTTTGCCTGGGAATCTCATGGCCTGGCTCCCTGTTTCAGTCCCATTTTTAAACAGATGAATGGGCGACTCTGCCTTCCCAGAGCTCCAATTGCCAGCTAAAAGGGCACCCAGACCTGTGTATTTTGTACGGAGAACCACCGCACTGGGGCGCTGGCAAAACAGCCACGCTGGCCAAAACAGCCATGCTGGTGACCCATGGGGCTCCTTTGCCTGAGAATCTCTTGGTCTGTGGGCAATAAAAATCCATTTAGAAATGCGGCATCCACTCACCCTCTGTGCTTTTACTGAGAGCTGCAATCCTGAGCTGCTCCTAATCGGCCATCTTGGATCTTGGATTCTATTTTTCATTTTATCCATTGAATTCATCAGCTTCAAAATTTGTTTGATTTTTTTAAATGATATCTCTATCTTTGTTGAATTTCTCATTCAGTTTAGGAATTGTTTTTCTGCTTTTGTTGAATTGCCCTTCTGTATGCTCTTGTATCTTACTGAGTTTCCTTAAGATCATTATTTGCAAGTTCTTACTATGCATTTCATAGATTTTCTTTTCTTTAGGGTCTGTAACAGGAGAATTATTATGCTGTTTTCGAAGTGTGTTTTGTTTGTCTGTGTTTTTGTTTTGTTTTTGCTTCTTTGTGTTTCTTGTGTCCTTATGTTGCTATCTGTGCATCTGGTAGAATAGTCACCTCTTCTAGTTTGCAGGAGTAGCTTCCATAGGGAAAGACTTTTTCCTGTAGATATGTCCTATAGTATTGGCTGTGAGTGAGAAAGACAGGAGAGACACATAGAGACTCAAACTGGCATAAACAAAAACAAAAAGATAATTTATCAGTTCATGTTACTACCACATCTGGGTTACTTCCGGCTTTCTGCAGACCTGGATTTAGTGTTTAAACTGTGTTATAACAACCCGCATTCCTCCCTTCGGCTTTTGTTCTGGTTAGTGCAGTAGCATTGTCTCCATATGATTTCCACTGCTGTAATCAAGGTCAGTGGTATGTGGTCTCATTGGCCTAGACTGCAGGTGTTTGTGGCAGCAGTGGTGTGTTTTTGCTGGACATGAGGGCTGCTGGGCAAGCTAGTTCTCAGAATTTAGGGGGACATACACTAGATGTGGCAGCTCTACTGGTCATGGGGGTGATGTTGCCAACAATGGCTGGTGCTGGGTAAGGCAGTACCTATTCACTGGGAAGTTCTGCTCTGCCAGTCAAAGGGACAGGGTTGCTGGTGGTGGCAGGTGCCAAGTATGCTGGTCTCTGCTCTAGGGGGTACATCTGGCAGGTCTGCAGGTTGAGGGTATGGAATCACCGGGAAGCTTGTTCTCAGGCCCTGAGGACACACATATTGGATCCCCTTATCTCAGGGGTGGCGTCCCAGCTGTGCTAGACCTCCTGTTCCTTGTGGTGTTGGGCACTGCATGGGCTCAGATGGCAGACATGGTTATACTACTGTGTCTAGCTGTGGTTGTAGCACCACAATCACATGTGTGTGAGCATGGTGGGATAACAGTGGGACCACAGGAATGTGGAGATGCAGGGCTATTGGGCCCCAAGACGTGAAGCAGTCTAGCATAGGTCTGTTCCCAAAATGGCACCTGAGGTCTCAGGGAGTGGGAGGGACCTAGCCTGAGTTCCTTCTTAAAACAGCACAGCCTGATGGACTCCAGGTAGCTCCTTCTGCTGGGCTCAGGGACTGTGAGGACTGTGGGGCTCTCCTGTAGCTAGGATTTCAGCCATTCATGTTGGTAATGAGAACTACTGGGTATCTCTCACTTATCTTTGTGCAACAGGAAGTTCCTCCTGACTCTGAGTCAATCCTGGCTGAGTGCTTTGCTTCCCTCTATTTGCTTCTACCATCCCAAGTTTCTGTGTTTCAGTTTTTTTTTTTTTTTTTAAATCACTTCCTTGATGAATTCCATGATTCTCCCTTAGACACTCTACTTAAAGTGCAGTTATTTATTTGTTGTTTTGGTCTTTTTTTTTTTTTTTTTTTTTTTTTAAGATAGGGTCTCCCTCTGTCTCACAGGCTGGAGTGCAGTGGCACGATCTCGGCTCACTGCAACCTCTGCCCTCCAGGTTCCAGAGATTCTCCTGCCTCAGCTTTCCAAGTAGCTGAGATTATAGGTACATGCCACCACACCTGGCTAATTTGTTCTGGTCTTTCTTTGTGGAGGCAACAAGCACTGGGCATCTCTAGTTAGGCATCTTTGACGATGTCTCTGATCCATATTTTAAAATAATGATTTCTCAATGGAGTCTTCATAAAGCACATACATAAATAAGAAAACAAACAAAATGGACTGGCTGAGATTATCTGAACCTAGAACCTAGAATTGTAAATAATTTTAGATAGACATTTGTAGTGAGTATCTCTTGTTCTTATTTGCCCAGTGTGCCGTCTCTACTTATTCTGGAAACAGAACCTTTCATTACTATGGGAAGCCCACTCCATGTGACTAGAGCTCCCTGTTCCTCCACCTGGGTGATCCAGTCCTAGACAATGAGGGTATTCCATCCCTGCAACCACAGGATATGTATAGAAACTAAAACAGGTCTGCCTCTTCCTGGGATTCCTGTACCAGAGCTAATAGGCAGAACTCTTTCTTTGTAGTTGCTAAGCCAGGGGAACTGAGTCTAGAGCAGCCACATGGAGAGTCTTCAACTATTTAAAAACTGAGACGAAGAAGAGACATATGAGATGTGAAGTGGAGAAAGACGGGGCGGGGGGAGGGGGGCGGCTGAGGAGAGCTAAAGAGGGAGCGATGGGGTGGTGATAACACAGTTCAAACACAAGATCCACCTCTGTCTAAAGCCAGAAGTAACCCAGACGTGGTAGTAACAGGAGCTGATAAATTCCCTTTTTGTTTTAGTTTATGCCAGTCTGAGTTATGTCTCTATGTCTCTCTCACTCACAGCTATAAGAATCCTGAGTAGTTCACATACATGCATAAACAATAACTTGCACAAGTTATTTAGTGAGTCCTGTTATATATCAAACTGGAGGTCTGATGATAATCAGTGTGCCCAGGAAAAGACAGACTCTATTCTAGTCCTGCTTGTACCTTCTTATTTATACCTAAGACCACATGGGTTTGCAGGACCACTTTCTCCTCAATGTTTGTACAGAAAATGGCTCTCCCATTAGGCTATTTTTTGTCACATCCTGGATAACATTTTTAAGCATTCTCTCAACAGCAGGGACAAAGAAGTCAACTTTCATTGCTACATGCCCAGTGTTCTGTGGGCTATAATATATAAAGTAACAAATGCATTTTCCCATCACATGCAAATTATCCCTAGCATCTCTAAAGATGTTAATTCATAGCTAGAAATTATATATTTTCCCCCTTTTACAGAAATTTTATAGTGTAATTGCAATGGCAATCTGGATAAGTTAGGTAGGAACACTTGGAAAGGTATGAACAGCACCTCTGAACTTCTTGTTCTGCTACTGCCCAGCAATGGGCAGCCCCTTAAGGAGGACATTCAATAAAGAGAACATTACATAACACTTCTCAATTTTCTTTTGGTGGGACACTTGCCAAGAGGCTGAGGGTGAAGAATATGCTAGAAAGTCTGGAGAGAGATCTTGCTCTGGCCATGGGAATAAACCAGAGACATCTAATTGGAAGAAGAGTTCAGAGAAGGTTGAGGTCACAGCAGTGATGCTTTACTATTTACAATTTTTGAAGCTTCACACAAAACTCACTTCTGATCATTAGCTGAGAAAAAAAGACGTGGATTCAGTGACTTCCCTCCTCATTTAAACCCACATCGTTCACGTTGGAATTCCATGCCTTATTCTGGATCTCGGGTGACTGAGGGCCACAGCTGGTCAAGGGACATAGCTGGTCAGTGGCTGATCCTTCCAGGTGTTGGAAGTGGGACATTCATAATTTCCCTGATACTGGGGAGGTCAGAATGGCTCATGGTGCCTGATCTCCCTGCTTGAACTGCCCATAAAACCTTCCTGGGTCCACAAGAGAAAGACAGAAGTAGCTCAGGGCTCCTGCACTTCTTGCTTGCCAACTTCTCTCTCCCAACTAGGAAACTTTCCATGCATTGCAATGAAACAAGGAAGCATTTTTGAAATGCCTACTGAAGAATTTTCCTGTTGGTGTTCCTCCCCCCTGCCCCTCCCTCCTTCCCCTTCTTCTACTTCCTCTTTTCCTTTTCTTTTTTCCACTCCTCTTTCTCCTCCTCCTGTTTCTCTTCATCCACATGCTCCCTCTCATCTTCTGCCTCCTCCTTCTCCTCCTCCTTCCCTTCTGGCAGCCTCTCCTCCACCAAGACCATGCCACGAGGCTGAAGCAGGGAGTGAAGAGGATCTGGTGTGAAGGAAGTCCCAACAGACTAGAATAGGGAGAGAGCCTTCATTGCTTGTTGAGGTCAAAATCCTAAGGGCATCAGGATGAACAGAAACTCCAAAATATGCCAGACAGCAATTGCTGAGCTGAAAGCTCGTTTCTGGCTAAGCCTAGGGAAGGCAGAAGGAAGCATTCAGAGAGAAGGGTCTCAGGGAGTGCAGCAACTCCGAGGGATGCATATGTCAGCCCCAGGCTCTTTTGCATGCCACCATGAGAAGACACCAAGGGCTGACAGACCAGTGGGCCACCAGACAAGTAGGTAAGGAGGCTGCAGAATGCAGAAATGTTCAACCCAAAGCAAGAAGCAGGGACCAGGGCTGTCAGCAATACATGCCAGCACCATTCCCCACACATCAGGCAGGTCTGGACATGAGTGGGAAGGTTCCAGCATTAAGCCAGATTAACCATTTGTAGTCAAATGAGAAGAACCTGGATTCCTTTAATTCACTGTTTAGTTCATCAACAAATATGCAGTGTGTGTGTGTGTGTGTGTGTGTGTGTGTGTGTGTGTGTGTGTTGGACCCTATTCTAGGCACTGGAGATTCAGTAACGAGTGACCAATTCCCTGTCATATTCATATCCCTGTAAGGGAGATGTGTGGCCCATATCCCTGCAAGGGAGATGGAAATACGTTAGGAAAGATGAAAGAAGAGTGTTATGGGCTGAATTGTGTCCCCTCAAGTTTACATGCTGAAGCCCTAATTCCCAGTACCTCCAAATGGGACTGTGTGGAGATGGAGCCTTTAAAGTGGTGATTATGTGAAAATGAGGCTAAGCTGGGCCTTAATCCAATATGACTGGTATCTTTACAAGAGGAGGAGATTAGGACACGGAGAGACCCTGGGGGTGTGCTCACACAGAGGAGAGGCCAGGTGAAGACACAGTCAGAAGGCTGCCACCTGCAAGCCTAGGAGAGAGGCTCTAGGAGAAACCAGCCCTGCTGATGCCTTGATCTTGGACTTCCAGCCTCCAGAACTGCAGAAAATCAGTTTACATTGTTTATGCACCCACACTGTGGTATTTTGTTATGGAAGCCCTAGCAAATGGATACAAATAATCATTGTGTTATGAGACTATGGGCAAATGAATTAGAAAATATGGTTCAGGTAATTTTAAGTAGGGTAAGGGGGTGAGAAACGGCAGTGGGGTGGGGCTATTTTAGATAACATAGTGGGGCAAGATTTCTCTGAGGTGGGTGACATCTCAGCAGATGACTAAATATTCCAAGTCAGCAACCCACAGGAGGTTTTGGAGAAGAGATCCCAGTGAACAAAGGCTTGAGATGTTCAGGTGACAGCATTAGACTGGGGATAATTCTCCCTTCTTCCTGGAGGAATGCCCATCCTCCTCACCTCACCTGTGTAAACAACTGAATTCTAGCTCCTTCTTCAAGGCATCTCTCAAATGCTACTTACTTTATTCTGGACTGACCACTGAAGCTAAGATTGAACTCTCCGGCTTTGGAATTTCAATGACTTTTTAAAAATACAGACATACCTTGGAGATATTGCAGGTCTGGCTCCAGACTACTACAATAAGGTGACTATCACAATAAAGACCGTCACACAATTTTTTTTTATTTTCCAGTGCATATAAAACGTATGTTTATATTATATTGTAGTCTATCAAATGTGCAATAGCATTATGTCTAAAAAGATGTACCTACCTTGATTAAAAATACTTTATTTCTAAAAAATGCTTCCAGATCATAGGTGGATTCAAAGATTGGATTCAAAGATTTCTTGACTGGCAATTGGTTGAAAGACTTTATCTAAAGACCTGGAGTCAATAAAAGGGAGTGTCTCCATTAAGATAAAGAGATGTGGAGATCAAGGTTTTATTATGCACATGAAGTTCCCAGGTAGCAGGCTTCCAAGAGAATAGATTGTGAAATGTTTCTTAGCAGACTTAAAAAGGTGCCACACTCTTAGTTAATTTTCTCCTGGATCAGAAAAAGGACCTGGAAAGGGAAGGGGATGCTCTACTGAATGTAGGTTATTCCTCACAAGAGAAAGTTTGGCAGCTATTTCAAAGCATGTCAAAGAAATATATTTTGGGGGCTGGGTACAGTGGCTCACACCTCTAAGCCCAGAACTTTGGGAGTGTGAGAGATGGGAAAGTTCTTCTTCAAAGTTTATATCTTAGACTATGTTATAAGGAGTTACAATCTCTTACCCTATGGCCAGTATCTACTATTAGCATAAACATATACCCATGTATATATATATATTCTCTGAATCAGCTACATCTAAAATCAGCTACCTTGACTTGCTCCGGCATGTCTGAACCTAACTTCCTCTTCTTCCTCAGCTTCTTTCCCCTTTATGTATTCAGGATATTTTCAAGTTTTTAGCCAATAGGGTCAAGCACAGCATGTGAGGTCCCATTCTGGCCAATGGAAACTGAACACAGCAGTAGGGCGATTGCGTCAGGTCATGAAAGTTATAAATGTCCCTATCTCCTTGTTCAGGTGTGCTCTTGGGGCAAGTATGGCAAGACTGCCAGCAAGTTGCACCCTTCCTGCAGAAAGTAAACTAGCCTTGCTGAGCTATCCATTGTCTCTGTGTGGATTCTTCCCGATGATATAAACTTATTTCCAACAGGGAGGCTAAGGCAGGTGGATCACTTAAGGTCAGAAGTTCAAGACCAGTCTGGCCAACATGGTGACATCCCATCTCTAGTAAAAATACAAAAATTAGCCAGGTGTGGCACTTGTAATCCCAGCTACTTGGGAGACTGGGGCAGGAGAATCACTTGAACCTGGGAGGTGGAGGCTGCAGTGAGCCAAGATCGTACCACTGCACTCCAGCCTGGGCAATGGAGAGACACTCTGTCTCAAAAATCAATAAATAATCATAAAGTTACAGTAGGTAGCTAATCACAGATGAGCAAGGCAGAAGAAGGCCCCTGCCCCCACCAGGAATGTCAGGCAACCCTCAGGTCATAGCTAGGTAGTTGTTAAACTGTCTCTCTAAAATAATATTTGATCACAGCTGGCACTAGGGAAAGATAGTACCCCAATAAATAGAAAACATCTGAAGCTGGTTATCAGCAATTTCCAGATAAGATGGCAGGAGTTGGGCAAGTGGGTTCAAGCATGTGCATTAAAGATACAATGGTGGTGTTTAACTGGTATATGACTTTTTTTGTTGTTGAGATGGAGTTCTCATTCTGTCACCAGACTGGGAGTGCAGTGGTGTGATCTCAGCTCACTGCAACCTCCGCCTCCTGGATTCAAGCGATTATGCTGCCTCAGCCTCCCGAGTAGCTGGGACTACAGACATGCACCACCACACCCAGCTAATTTTTTGTATTTTTAGTAGAGATGGGCTTTCACCATGTTGGCCAGGATGTTCTCAATCTCTTGACCTCATGAACTGCCCGCCTAGGCCTCCCAAAGTGCTGGGGTTACAGGCCTGAGCCACCATGCCTGGCCGGTATATGACTTTCTAGGGACATTTGGCTGGAAAGGGAAGAATGCCTCAAGGGAGCATGTATGCAATTCTAGTAAACACACAAACACATGCGGCCCCTCCCAAGTGCTAGCAGGCCACTGTGCATACAGAGCCCAGCCCAAGGGAAGAATCAGAAAAGGGACTGAAGACCCCAAAAGCAAGCCAACATATAAAACCCCAGGTCAAAGGTCACACCTCACACTTGAATCTCTCAACTCACCTGCTTGGCCCTCTTCCAAGTGTCCTTTTCTTCCTTTTATTATTGTTCTAAAACTTTTAATAAACATTCACTCCTGCTCTAAAACCTGCCTCTGTCTCTCACTCTGCCTTATGCTCCTCAGTTGAATTCCTTCTTCTGAGAAAGCAAGAATTGAGGTGGCTGTGTGGATTTGCCAGTGCTAACAATAAGGCTGACTGAACAGGCTCTTTGTGAGAATAAGATACCACATTATAAACAGGACATAAGGCCATGCCAGGCAAGGGTTAAGTCACGCACCCCTACACTTAAGGCGTCAACTATGTTCTAACTGCCCCAAAGTTTTTCTTTTTTTCTAGCAGTTAAACAAGCACCAGCCTCAAGATAGGCAATATTAGAATAATTTCAGCTCCTCAGCTCAGAGATGCTGACTGCCTGTTCCACCGGCCATAACTCCAGGTTTGATTGAGCAAGAGACTGATTTCAGTAACGTTTGCCTGATAAGAGACCACCGACCATGAACGGACCTCGCTGGGTTACAGAGGTGGTGTTCTCGCACACCTTTGTGTCCTGAAAGGACCTTCTGACATATATGGCCCAATCATAATACATTTAAATGTTAAGTCTCCACCCCCAAGTGAACATAGGCCATCTGTTACATGCTTGTTCAATACACATGTGCCAGGACTATCATCATGAATATTCATAGGTCCTATCGAATATGTATGGTTAGCCAACCTGTTCAGCATGAAACTCCTACCCCTACCCCTCCTCCTTGAAAGCACCTGTCTCTGGTCTTGGCTCAAGGCTTTGCTTCCAGCCTGTGGGATGGCCACCTTGCAGCCTGTAACCTCTTATAAGAAATACAGAAATACAGTCTCTAGCCAGGCACAGTGGCTCACGTCTGTCATCCCAGCACTTTAGAAGGCCAATGCAGGTGAATCACTTGATGTCAGGAATTCGAGACCAGCTTGGCCAACATGGAGAAACCCTGTCTCTACCAAAAAAATACAAAAATTAGCCAGTCATGGTGGTGCATACCTGTAGTCCCAGCTGCTTGGGAGGCGAAGGCATGAGAATCGCTTGAACCCGAGAGGCAGAGGTTGCGGTGAGCCAAGATTGTGCCACTGTACTCCAGCCTGGGCAACAGAATGAGATTCTGTCTTAACAACAACAACAAAGAGGAATACAGTGTCCTCTTTTTTCTAAATTTACAGATGTCATTTTTTAAGTTAACATGGGAGAATCCTTTTAGGACCACTCCTTCCCTCATTTCTGTTCCTTTCCACCTTAGGTGTTTTAAAGGGGCAGCTGGAGGAGCAGAAGGCCAGGCAGATATCACAAATGCCATCACCAGTTATGGACACAGTGGGCTCACAAAACCCCCATCGTTTTCAAGATAGGGCTGGTCTCCTCACTCCTTTTCCCACACATCAGCCTCCTCAGTTTACGCCTGAAGATCCCTTTTCCCCTTCCACTGCTGAATACATTCGGACCAACTGCACTTGTGTAATGCTGGCTTGGGGGAAGGAGAGGGGACAGTCACATATCAGGACCCTGCCCTGCTCCCTGCCTGGAACTGAAGCACCTGGAGCCTCCCTCTTTCTTTCTCTTCCTCAGTGGAGATCAAAGATGGCAGCCCTAGAGGCTGGGCACAGTGGATCCTGTCTGTAATCTCAGCACTTTAGGAGGCAGAGGTAGGTAGATCACTTGAGTTCAGGAGTTCGAGACCAACCTGGCCAACATATCGAAACCCTGTCTCTGCTAAAAATACAAAAAAAATAGCTGGGTGTAGTGGCATGCGCTTGTAATCCCAGCTACTTGGGAGCCTCAGGCCGGGAGGTGGAGGTTGCAATGAGTCGAGATTATGCCCCTGAACTCTCCAGCCTGGGTGACAGAGCAAGAGTTCATCTCAAAAAACAACAACAACAACAACAACAACAACAACAAACTGCAGCCCTAGATGAAGTGGAGGTTTGTACATTTCTCTGAGGAAATGCTAACCACATGAAATTACGTGGTTCCTGGACTCTCCCTGTTACATTGGAAGTTGCCCATTTACTTCTGACCTTTCAAGTTGCATGAGTGGATTCCCACCAAAAAAAAAAAAAAAAGCCTTCAGATTGTAGTTTTCAAACTTATTACAATTGCAATAGTTCTCATTCTTTTCACCTGTTGAGGTTTGGAGGAAAGATCTTCAAAAAGAAGAGAGCTTTAGAATACATTTCCTCCTGTGCAAGTGGATGCTGTGAGTTTTGTCTTTGTACACAGAGGGCTCCAACTGACTGGAGAAGGCAGCCATAGGAGGGACCCTGGGACTGTGCCCAGTTTGCCAAAACAAGCCTGAAATCCACTCCCAAAACAAAGCTGAATTTCTAATGGTCACTGGCAGTTGTCTTTTTTTTTTTTTTTTTTTTTTTTAAGGAAGCAAAGAAAGAGAAAAAACCTTTCATGCCTAAATAACTAGGATATTCAGCAACAGGACATAGTAATACCCCAAAACTTACATTGTTTTTCTTCTCTTTCTGTCATTGCTAAAGTGTTTTATAAGACTTTGCTTCCAAGCAAACCAGTTAGAGCCAACTGTGCCCAGTGTGGTAAACTCAGTTCCTCTCTGGTTTCCTGTCGGCCCTGCAGGGAGAGACCCCTGTCGCCTCCGCTCCCTCCCATTGGTGAGGCTCTTATCCCATTATAAATCCAGCCCGAAGTCCTTCATCTTTGCCCTGTGTTTTCTAGCTGGGGGTCATTAGGTCTCTTTCCTGCCCCACCTGCCATCTCTTTTGTTTGCCCAAGCTGTTCTCCTGGAAAACAGCAGATGGTCGGGGCCAGAACAATAGCTTCGTGCTGCAGAGGTGGTGATGAGGAGTGGAACGAACTGTAAAGTGGAATCCGGAATGGGCGTGGACAGACTTACTTACCAGAAGGTAGAAGTTCACACTGCCACCTTAGAGTAGGAACCACGTGAAGCCTAGGTTCCACACCCTCCTCATTCACAATCCACTCAGGAATGCCCATGCCAGGGGCGCGGTTGCTGTCACTCGCTCTCAGTCTCCCCAGGAGCTGGGACTGATGTCTCTTGTGTCCTAAGAGTTCTGTGAAATGTGAGCTGGTGAGAAACACATGGGTTAAGGAAGCAATGACCTAATTTAATTGTAGGAAGGTTGGAAAGAAGCAGGGGCCGGGTATGGACTTTGTGAGCGAAGAGGAGAGATGGGCACAGGCATGGTCATGGGGAACGGGAGGGGTCGATGGTGCAACCTCACCTCCCTAAAGGGTCAAGGTCTGGACTTCTTTGAGCCTTGCTTTATATTATGGGGCACCAATTTAAATACTGAGATTATTTGCGTGTTAACTGTTTTTTTGAGATTAATGCATGAACACGTGTGTGATTTGAGTCCATCCCAACGCTCTAAAAGAATCCAAGCATTGATCTTACAGACCTGCAGACTTTAGTGGCAGCATCTAGGAGGAAATAAAGTATCCCTGAAGCCTCATGACCTCACACCTATAGGAAGCAGGGCCACATCCTCACTACTCCAATCTTTTTTTTTTTTTTTTTTGAGATGAAGTTTTCGCTCTTGTTGCCCAGGCTGGAATGCAATGGCATGATTTCAGCTTACTGCAACCTCCGCCTCCTGGGTTCAAGTGATTCTCCTGCCTCAGCCACCTGAGTAGCTGGGATTTCAGGGATGGGCCACCACACTGGCTAAAATTGTATTTTTTATTTCTAGTAGAGACAGGATTTCTTCATGTTGGTCAGAATGGTCTCAAACTCCTGACCTCAGGTGATCAGCCCGCCTTGGCCTCCAAAGTGCTGGGATTACAGGTGTGAGCCACCACGCCTGGCCCACTGCTCTCTAATCTTTAGCCTTAAATTTAAATCAATTCCTTTAGATTTAGCAGCAATATCTGAGTTATCAAGAGTCAGGAAAGGCTTCAAAATGTAAACCATAGGACTTGTTTAAAGTAAAAATAGCTAACAGTTACACAGTCGAGTGGTTATCATGTGCCAGTCGTGAGCTCCAGACTTTATATAACTCCCAACAATCCTATAAGTAGCCACTGCTATTATCCCCATTTTGTGGAGTTAGAAGCTGAGGCAGTACGAATGTGGAAGCGGCACTATGCCCTCCTAATTTTTGTATTTTTAGTAAAGACAGGGTTTCAGCACGTTGGCCAGGCTGGTCTCAAAATCCTAACCTCAGGTAATCTGCCTGCCTTGGGCTTCCAAAGTGCTGGGATTACAGGTATGAGCCACCACACACAGCCTCTTTCTTGTTTTCTAATTGATCCATTTCAAAGCATTCTGTTACAACTCTGTGCCTTGGTTTCCTCATCTGTAAAATGGGCACAATAAACTTATCTATAGCTCAAAGATTAACAAGATGATGCATATTAAGCATTGAGAAGTACCAGGAATATAATAACCATCCAGTAAATATTATCATGCTTGTTAATAGCTGTTCTTCTTGTTGGTCTTCCCCACAGTGGCCACTTTAGTGAGGAAGCTTGTTCTCTCCGCTAATGCAGTTACTCCTTCTCTACCTATCTTCTCTCATCCAAAAATGTGTTGCAATTTTTTTCCTACTGCTGTTTCTCCTTTTATTTTCCATGTCCTTCTTTTTTAATTGCTTTGGTCATTTAGGGTAGAGAAGGTAATTAATGTAATCTTAATGCACTGTTAAGCATTTTCTATCAGTTTTTAGTATTTGGTAATTAAACATTTTCCTAATCTTTTTAAATTTAACTTATGACATTTCTAAAAGGCTCACAGTTCCTTGTGTGAGCTTTTTCTTTCTCATCAGTAAAGTTTGAATAATCACATATAATCTCCAGCATGGTGTCTGGAACATGGGAAGGGCTGAATGAATATTTGTTCTGCACCACCCTACCTTTATCTTTATCTTCTTTATCTCAGCACATCTCACAACTTCTGGCTCTCTGTGTCCACTAAATAAGCTTCATTCTGAATTAGGCAATGTGATGGAAGCAGTGTATCTCCTCTCATCCACTCAGAAAGGCATCAAGGAACAGGTAGCATTTCATAAAGGTTTAAACCAAGCTTGTCCAACTTACAGCCCACAGACCGCATGAGGCCTAGGATGACTTGGAATGCGGCCCAACACAAATTCAGAAACTTTCTTAAACATTACGAGATACTTTTGCAATTTTGTTTTTAGCTCATGAGCTATCGTTAGTGTTAGCATATTTCATGTGTGGCCCAAGACAATTCTTCTTCTTCCAATGTGGCCTGCCCAGGGAACCCAAAAGATTGGATATCCCTGGTTTAAGCCATGGGGCAGAGACCACTGGAGGGGCTATGTGTAAGGGCATTCTATCATACGGTGAAAGTAGGAGGGAGGTGAGTGAACTAAAGAGCTCTGTTAGTGTACGGTCCTAGAAAGGGTAGGTCACATCATGATAATGTCAGCAATGGGCTTCCCGGAGATCTTGTCATTGACTCATTCATTCAATCTGCAAATATTTATTGAGTGTCTGCAACACGCCAGGAGCTGGAATCACCTCAATCAGCATGACAGATGAAGTCTGCGCTTCCATGAGTGCCCCATTCCAAGGTATAGGGTAAAAAAGCTTTGCCTGACATGGGGAGTTTTATTCAGTGTCATGTAAATGTGATATCAGTCCAACAGCTCTTCCTAACTCCCTTCTCTATTCCCTCCATCACCAACATGGAGGCTGAAAAAGCTTAATCTTGCTTTTTTATCTTCCCCTGCAGCCAGAGTAGTCACATGACACCATTCTATGTAATGTTACTTAATGAGTTGTCCACTAAGGGCTTTTGGGAAGGAATTTGCTGTATCTGATGGAAAGGATGTGCATGTAGCCAATGCTGCCTCTTCCCCTTCTTCCTTCCCTGGCTTCAACATCATGTTGGAAGGACCATCATGTATTATAGTATTATACATCCTAGTATTATAGAATAGGGCGCTGTAAACTATGGTTAGAGGACAAAATGTGGCCTGGCATCTGCTGTTGTGTTAGAAGGACCAACAGTCACAGGGCTGAAAAGCAGGAGCAATAACAGCAATGCCTGCCTCTTGACTTTCAGTGACCTGAAAGCCATATTTGCTTATTCACCTTAATTTAGGTTTATTGTTAGTCATAGCTGAAAATGGGCCACGTGTGTTGGCTCACACCTGTAATTCCAGCATTTTGGAGGCCCAGGCAAGTGGATCACTTGAGCTCAGGAGTCTGAGACCAGCCTGGGCAACATAGTGAGACCCCCATCTCTACAAAAACTACAAAAATTAGCCGAGTATGGTGGTGCACAGCTGTAGTCCCTGCTACTTGGGAGGCTGAAGCAGGAGGATGGCTTGAGCCTAAGAGGTTGAGGCTGCAGTGAGCGGAGATTGTACCATTGCACTTCAGCCTAGGCAAAGAGCCAGACCCTGTCTCAAAAAATAAAAATAAAAAGTCATAGCTGAAAACATTATTAAGAGACACAAGATAGCAACCAAAATAAACTCTTTCACTCTTCTTTTTCTTCTTAAAATGAAACTTCAAAAGTATTCATAAATTGAGTATTTTCTAAACATCTAAATTGCCATTGACTGGTCATTTACTTAAAATTTTTGGCAGAGCAATAAACTTCTCTCACCTAGAGGTCATTACGGGGAAGAAAGGCAGTCCGGCAGCAATTAACAAAACACCCTTTAAAGTTCTTCAAAACAGGAATATTCAACCTTAGATGCCAAAATAGGGCTTTGACAACTTTGAGAATCGACTATGGCTGCTGTCTTGAGCAAAGGTTTAGGGATCTAACTCTAACATAAAGGTTGAAAAGGAGGAAGATCCTATAAACATCTCAGTCAAAGAAAGCACAAATCCAGTGGAGACACAGACATCATAACCCACAAATTCATGAGGCTTAATGAAAAACCATGGCTGATTTCCTGTTGGAGACTCAACCCAGAAGGTCATGGAAATTTGAATTGCATTGACGGCTGATATAGTGAGAAATCCTAGTATTATAGAATAGGGTTCAGCAAACTATGGCTAGAGGACAAAATATGGCCTGGCATCTGCCCTTGTATGGCTCAAGAGCTAAGAATTGTTTTTACTTTTATAAATGGTTGAAAAGTAACCACAAGAAGAATACTAACTGATGACATGTGAACATTATATAAAATTAGAATTAAGCTGAGCACAGTGTCTTATGCCTGTAATCCCAGCTACACAGAGGCTGAGGCAGGAAGATTGCTTGAGCCCAGGAGGTCAAGGGTACAGTGAGCTGTGATCCCACCACGGCACTCCAGCCTGGGCAACAAAGCGAGACCTCGTCTCAAAAATAAATAAATTTCAGCATTCCTAAATGAAGATTTATTTGAGCACAGCCATGTTCATTCATTCACAAATTATCTACAACTACTTTGTGCCACAAAAACAGCAAAGTTGACTGGTTGTCATAGAGAGCATATGGCCTGCAAAGCCTCAAAATTTTACAATCTGGCCCTTTACAGAAAGTTTGCCAACACCATTATAGAATTTAGGGGCTGAACAAAGACCCATTTTATAAGACACAATAGTGTATCAAATCTCAACTATTATTCAGTGAAAAGGGTCAAACCAGAGGAGGCAGGATTCTCTGTAACACAGCAAAGTTCCCACAGTTTCTTAGGAGACAGTGCATTAAAATAACATTTAAAAATTAGGCCAGTAGTAAATAATTTGAAAAAGTTTGGAGAACACTGAAAAGTATGCAGAAGAAAGTAAAAATAGCCTTTTACCCTATCATCCATAGAGACTAATAATTAATATTTAGGGGCTTATTCTTCCAAGTTTTTATACAGAAATATTTTTGTATGAAATTTGTCTGCTCACACTATAGTAGTATTATGTCAGTTGCAACTGAGCAAGTTATACTGCTTCAGGTATGGCTAACTCCAGGAGCTTAAACAATGTGCCAGGGCCTTTTCCCCTTCTCTTGGTTCCACTTCCTCCGTGAACATTTCCTCATCAGACAGACTCTTTCCTCATAGTGACCAAAGTTTGCAGAAGTCCCTGTTGTTTACACAGCAGCAATCCCAATGGAGGAAAAGAGCATTTCTTCTTAAAAGGAAACAAATAAAACACATTTCCAATGTATCTCAGTCTGTTCAGGCTGCTATAACAAAATACCTCATATGGGGCAATTTATAAATCATAAAAAAAATCTCTGACAGTCCTGGAGGCTGGGAAGTCCAAGATCAAGGTGCTAGTAGATTTGGTGTCCGTGAATGCCCACTCTCTGCTTCTTAGATAGCGCCTTGTTGCTGTGTCCTCACATGGCAAAAAGGACAGAAGGGACTAGGGACTCTCTTCGACCTCTTAAAGGTTGAGGCCCACTCATGAGGACAGAGTGCTTATGACTTAATCACTTCCCAAAGATCCCACTCCTTAACACTATCGCATTGGAGATGAAGTTTCAGCATATGAATTATAGGAGAGAGGACCCCAACATTCAGACCTCAGCACCATGTCATTCAATAATTTTGAGACTGTGAGTTTTCATTGCTGCCTGGTACTTATTCATTTAAATGCACCACAAGTTTTTAAACCAACCTGTTTGAGAATATGTTCATTTCAGAATCATAATCGTTGGATTAGATGGAGTCTGAGAAATCATCCAGTACCTTCTATTCTATTTTTTTAATTTTTTTTTTAATTTTTATTTTTGTGAGACAGGGGCTGCCTCTGCCAGCCAGGCTGGGATGCAGTAGTGCAATCTTGGCTCACTACAACCTCTGTCTCAAGCGATTCTCCTGCCTCAGCCTCCTGAGTGGCTGGGATCACAGGGGCGTGCTACCACACCCAGCTAATTTTTGTATTTTTGGTAAACATGGGGTTTCACCATGTTGGTCAGGCTAGTCTCAAACTCCTGACCTTGTGATCCTCCTGCATTGGCCTCCCAAAGTGTTGGGATTACAGGCGTGAGCCACTGTGTGGGCCCATCTATTCTTTTTACAGATAAAGAAATGGAGGCTCCCATAGGATATGTTTCTCATTGTCATTCAAGTAGTTGATGGTGGACAGCCAGAACTAAAAGTCTCCAAGATTTACTCCCCGCAGCCAGCTGTCTTTCACAGATCAGACCTGAAGCAAAATTTTAGACCAGAAAAGCAGTCAACCGGAAGTTCAAGACCAGTCTGGGTAACATAGTGAGACTTTGTCACTACAAAAAATAAACAAACAAATAGACACTCAGAGAAAAAAGGGCAATCTGGTTTTCTTTCCCACTCTTGGCTTTACTTTTAAAAATGGGTGGAGTCGGGTGGCAAAGCCAGAAAGACTGCTGTTTGTTCTGCTTTGACAAAAACATTAAAATGTTGTTTGTCAGTTAACTGGAGCTGCAAGCCTAGTAAACTATCCAGAAGTTTTCAGAGATTGTACCTCTCCACACATTTTTATTTAATTGCCAGATTATTTGGCAAAATTGTCTTTTCATTTGTACATTTCATTTGGCAAGGATCCTGCTGTCCCTGCAATCTTAGCAAGCTTACCAAACATGAAAGAGGAAGTGTCATCCTTCAGAAGGCAAATTTGTTGACCAGGATGTATGCGAACGGAGACCACTTGTAGAGGAAGCCAAGGAATGTATTTGCAGACTCAGGATCATGGTGAGGAGGAGGAAAGTAAGCAGTGGGCCTTGAAGAGACCTCATTCCTATATTCAGCAAGCTCTCACTAAATGACTACCAAACGTTGTGCAGGACACCCAGGGGAGCCTGAGATCTTAGTCCTTGGCCTCTAGGAGCTCACAGTCAAGCATGGAGAGAATACGTTTTTGTTTTAATTTTCTTTTTTGAGACAGAGTCTTACTCTGTCACCCAGGTTGGAGTGCAGTGGCACAATCTCCGTTCACTGCAACATCCACTTCCGAGGTTCGAGCAATTCTCCCACCTCAGCCTCCTAAGTAGCTGGAATTACTGGTGCCCGCCACCATGCCCAGCTAATTTTTGTATTTTTCGTAAAGATGGTTTTTTACCATGTTGGCCAGGCTGATCTCAAACTCCTGACCTCAAGTGATTTGCCAGCTTCAGCCTCCCAAAGTGCTGGGATTACAGGCATGAGCCACCACACCCAGCTAAGAATTTGGTCAAGAGTACTAGGTGCAGGGTACTAGGTGCAGTGAGAATAGTGGGCAGAGGTGGGAGGGCGAAGAAGCCAGTTCGTGAACTCCAGCTTGTCTTGGGTGGTCCAGAATTGCTTCCCCAAGCAATTCCTGTAGGCAGGACTGGTGTCAAGAATGTGAGAAGGAGCAAAGACATCTAATTTGCTAAAATTATTTTTGAAAAATTAAGGAAATGCTAAGTTCTGGTCTGGACCTATACAAAATCATGAAGTTCCTTTCCACACACACAACCCCCACATCTTTCAGTTCCCTTTATGGCTCTAAGCTGACCTCCTCGATCCCCCTGGCAGCTTCTAAGCCCTCTTGGTACTCCTCCTATCGACATCTGCTCTTAGAAAGTGCCAAGGTCGGGTGGCACTGAGGTATGAATGACTGAAAGGATAGCATTGTAATTTCGTTGACTGATTATGGTACACATTCAAAACATGTTTTACAGTTATTTTACTATTAATAAAATTCAAAACATTTTATTTATTGATTGATTTGCTTGTTCGAGACAGTGTCTCCCTCTGTAGCCCAGACTGGAGTACCAGATCATATGGTAACTAACTCTACATTTAAATTTTGAGGAGCCACTATACTGTTTTTCACAGTGGAAAGCATTCCCAATGTATAAGTGAGGTTCTAATTTGTCCACAATCTCTCTAACACTTGCTATTTTCTGTTTTTGTTTTTATAATAGCCATCCTAATGGGTGTGAAGTGAAGTGGTATCTCATTGTGGTTTTAACTTGCATTTCTCTAATGATTAGCAGTGTTAAACATCTTTTATGTGCTCATTATCCATTTATATAATTTCTTTAGAAAAATGTCTTTTCAGGTTCTTTTTAATTTTGTTTTTAAGAGACAAGGTCTCACTCTATTGCCCAGACCAGAGTTCAGTGATATGATCATAGCTCACTGTAGCCTCAAACTCCTGGGCTCAAGTAATCCTCCTGCCTCAGCTTTCTGGGTAGCTAATAGTAAAGGCACCTGCCATCATGCCTAGTTAAAGTTTTTTAGTTTCCATAGAGATAGGGTCTTGCTATGTTGACCAGGCTGTTGGCTAGTTTTTAAATTTTGGTTTAGGGCTAGGGTCTGGCTGTATTGCCCAAGCTGGTCTCAAACTCTTGGCTTCAAGTGATCCTATCTGAGCTTTTCAAGTAGCTAAGACTACAGATGCATGCCACCATGCCTGGCTAATTTTTATTATTATTATTATTATTATTTTATAGAGATAGGGTCTGACTGTATCACCCCAGCTGGACTCGTACTCCTAGACTCAAGTGATCCTCTTGTGTCAGACTCCTGAGCACACCTTGCCCAGCTATGCAGGTTATTTGACCATCCATTGTCTTAAAACATTATGCCATCATTGCTGATATCCAGAAAAGTTAGAATTTGAGAAACCCTTATCTTTCCACTTCCTCTCTGCATTGTATCTGAGCTTATGTTGCTTCTTATTCACCTGAAGTCCCTGATTAACTACAAAAACTTTAATACCAAAATCAGTCAGTATCAGCTTTCTAATAGAGGACAGTATATAGAGGCTAATAGGTGCCGATGGCAGAACTTAACTGAGCACTTACAAAGGGCCAGCTTCTTCATGTGGTCAATGATTCGACTCTACAAGCTCCATTTTAGATAAGTGCTATTATTATTCCTAACATGTAGGTAAGGAAACGAGGCAAAAAAGGTTTAAAGTATCTTGCTCCACGTCATCCAGCTGATAAATGACATTTTAGGATTTGAACCCAGCTTCCAGGGCCATCTGGAAACCATCCCCTAAAAAAAAAAATCACCTTCCAGGAACTCATTGATTTTTTTTTTCTGAGATGGGGTCCCACTCTCTTGTCCAGGCTAGAGTGCAATGGCACAATCTTGGCTCACTACAACCTCTGCCTCCCAGGTTCAAGTGATTCTCATGCGTCAGCCTCCAGAGTACCTGGGATTACAGGCATGTGCCACCACACTTGGCTAATTTTTGCATTTTTAGTAAGAAATGGGTTTTTGCCATGTTGGCCAGGCTGGTCTTGAACTCCTGACCTCAGGTAATCCGCCCACCTTGGCCTCCCAAAATGCTGGGACTGCAGGCGTGAACTACCCTGCCCAGCTGGAACTCAGCAATTTTTTTAAAGGCCACATAGGATCTTTTCCTGGATGAGCAGAGGCTAGAAGTGTGGACCACACTGCCACATGCAGGTCCAGGGCATGGGTGAGATACCACATGCCCAGCATCCCAGCGTGAAGGTGAACAGAGGCTGCAAGCGGTGTGAGGCCAAGATCCAAGCTGGCATTTCACAGGCAATGCTAAGAAATCAAGTGGACAAGGCTGGAACCGTGGGAGGCGAGGTGTGAAATCTAAACAGAGAGAGAGAAACAAGAGAACCCTCAAGAAGGGGCCAGCACAGCAGACACAGAAGTAGCACAAGGAGCCCTGAAGCTTCTAGTGGGCACTGGCAGGGGCTTTTGTCTATCCCTACACTGGGACATTCAGGCTGCCACTAAAGTGTTCTTTAAAAAATGATTAAAATGGGCAGGGCGAGGTGTCTCATGCCTGTAATTCCAGTACTTTGGGAGGGTAGGTGGGCGGATCACTTGAGGTCAGGAACTAGAGACTAGCCTGGCCAACATGATGAAACCCCGCCTCTACTAAAAATACAAAAATTAGCCAGGCGTGGTGGCAGATGACTGTCATCCCAGCTACTTGGGAAGCTGAGGCAGGAGAATCGTTTGAACCTGGGGCAGAGGTTGCAGTGAGCTGAGATCATGCCACTCCACTCCAGCCTGGGCAACAGAGCAGGACTCCGCCACACACACACAAAAAAGAGAAAACAAGAGAAAATACATTTTGCAATGTGAACCTTGAAAGGTTCTGAATGTTCACATTCCATTTTCAGAGTTCAAATGGTCAAGAAAACCTCATAAAAACAAAAACTCCAATTAAACATTTGCTGGTCAGTTTTTCTTTTTTTCTTCTGATTTGGGTCATATCACAACCCTCACGCAACTAGCTGGAGTAACCATTGTCCCTGGCCTAACTCATTCTGAGTTTTCCAGAGTCACAATTAGGTGGCTTTTGGGCACAATGCTAGGCACTGCTTGTTTCTGGTAGTTCTAAGGTGGATGTTTTGGCGAGTGTGATGATTTGTGTCCAGATTTCAGCTGAGACCATTGCTGCAGAGGTCTTTGTTCAGCGTGATTTTCAGTTGGCCTCACACCACACTCCCAATTTACTCATCCATAAATATTCAAGCTCTGAGCTAGGTTCTAGGGATTCTAGGTCACAGTTCCTGCCCTCAAAGAGCTCATGATCTAGGTATTTTTTAAAAATCAAGGTCAGAGCGGTGGCTCACACCTGTAATCTCAGCAGTTTGGGAGGCCGAGGCGGACAGAGCACGAGGTCAGTAGATTGAGACCGTCCTGGCCAACATGGTGAAACCCCGTTTCAATTACAATATAAAAACTTAGCCGGGCGTGGAGGCCCATGCCTGTAATCCCAACTACTCGGAGACTAAGGCAGGGGAATTGCTTGAACCAGAGACGTGGAGGTTGCAGTGAGCCGAAATTGCACCACTGCACTCCAGTCTGGCAACAGAGCAAGACTCAATTTTGAAAAAAATCAATAACTTCGTAATTGTGCAAACATGTAATAAATCACTCATGGTTAGACCAGAAAGCCCATCAGAAATCTGCATGTGTATACATGTCTTCGTATTTATATGATGTTTATGGTGCCAAGCATTATTGTAAGGGTTTTTCACATATTTAGTAATTTAATCCCCTGAAAAATCTCATGGGGGGCCGGGCATGGTGGCTCACGCCTGTAATCCCAACACTTTGGGAGGCCAAAGCAGGTGGATCATGAGGTCAAGATATCGAGACCATCCTGGTCAACATGGTGAACCCTCGTCTCTACTAAAAATACAAAAAATTAGCTGGGCATGGTGGTGCGTGCCTGTAATCCCAGCTAATCAGGAGGCTGAGGCAGGAGAATTGCCTGAAGCCAGGAGGCAGAGGTTGCCGTGAGCCGAGATCACACCATTGCACTCCAGCCTGGGTAACAAGAGAGAAACTCCATCTCAAAAAAAAAAAAAAAAAAAAAAAAAATCTCATGGGGTAGATACTCTTAGGCGCTCCATTTTACAGATAAGGAAACAGAGGCACAAAAAGGTGAAGTAACTTGTGTAAGATGATATGGCTTCTGTGAAGGCATGCCAGGCAGTCTGGCTCCAAGGCTTGGTCTTTAAGTACCACACTAAGAGGCCTCTCATTCAGCTTTTGAAGTAACAACGAACATTACAGGCAACCAAAATCCTAAATGTGAATTAACTGACAGGATTTTAGGCCAAGTACAAACAGCTGTGTTCATAAATAGCTTGCAGGGGGAGGGAAGGGACACTGGCTGATTTGTTTTGTGGTTAAAGGACTAAGTAAATTTTGTTTTATCATACCACAAGAAATTAGTCCTCATATTTTCAGTTTCTAGATAGACAATTTGTACTTGTCACTGCTAATAACCTTGTTTAGGTTAATTAGGCACAGCAGTTTCAAATCATTTATTTTGTATGAGTAACGTGGCTCTATACACGCAAGCGACAGTTTATGATTGTAGAAAACTTCCCCCCAATGTTGAAAATCTGATTTGGATAAAAGGGATTATTTTCTAAACATGCAGCAGACTTTGGGAACATTTTTATTATCTTCTGTGAATCATGCGTTGCAGAATCGTTGAGCAGTTGAGGGGTCAGTCTTAGGTTCAAACTATGCACTAGCACTTCCCGAACCTGTGTCCTGGTCAGTTGGGAATAATAACAGTGCCTACCTCATAAGCAAGTGAGGATTAAATGAAGCAATGTACGTAAAAGGCATATCAAAACATGTGGCCGGATGCCAGTTGTCAGTAAATGCTTGGTATTAGGTTAACTGCTGTTGCTGGGATGAAGAATCTCACTGGAGTGGCCGGAGACCTGTGTTGTGAGACTAGGGAAAGGGAGGAAAGCGATCCAATGACTTGTCGACGTGGCCCTCAGGCTGCTGAAGCCACACAGCATTCCAGGCTGTTTCTCACATGTTTCTTGAGTTAAGGAACTTCTCTTTCAAAAGATGCCGAAACCCTTCCCATGTAGTCAGTTTGTCTGTGGAACTGTGTATGTTGCAGAAAGAGGAAGTGTTCACCAGGATTTTCATTTTCTTCCTTTTTCTTCTGAAAAAAGGGCCCATCTGACCGGCGGAGTTGGGGGAGAACCTCGTTGTGAGCGCCTTTTCATTGTTGGGCTTATTCTGTTAACGACTCCCGTATTTTTGCCTTTGGATAAATCACAGAATCTATAAGAGGACAGTTTTGTCAATAATGCACATATTCGCGCTCCCAAAGTAAACTGAGTTCTAAGTAAGCGTAACCCCGTTTTGCTGACCCCGGGGAAAGAAAGATTGGAAAATCTCCCCAGTGCAGTGAACAGGCCCTGGGCCGACAGCTGCACGTGGACTCCGGGCTCGATCGCGCAGCAACCTTCCTGCGGCGGGGATAACGCACCGGCCCCTCTCCCTCATCAGCCCTCCGGGATTGTGCTTCCCACTTAACGAGCCTAAGACGTAAAGTGCCATGGAGGTCGCCGGATCCGCCCGAGTGTTATTCCCAAGATGCTTCCCCCGGAGCAACCCCGGGAGCGCGTCTGGACTCCAGGAGTAGCTTCCCGCCCGGCTGCGAAGCCCCGGACGCCTCAGCGCACCTCGGGCTGGCGACCCCGACGGCGTACGGAGGCTCCACCCTTCTAGGCTCTGCCCCGCCCAGCCCCGGCCTCTGATTGGCTGTCCGGCGCGTCAGTCGGTGCCCATCCCCGCCCTGCGCCTCCCCCGCTCTCCCCAGCCCGCAGCCGGGAAGCCAGCCCCGGCGCCGGCAGGCGGCCGCGGCGTCTGACAGACCGCTACAGCCCACGGGCGGAGGCGCAGCGCCCGTCCGCAGCGCGGCCGGCATGGCGGCGCCGAGGAGCCCCCTGCGGGCAAGGGAGCGGGAACGGTGTCGCGCCCCCGCTGCAGGTGGGCCTGGGGCCGGGCGGGGCGGGGGCGCCGGCAGGGATCGTCAGGGCTGGCGGGGTCGCGGGCAGCCTGGGACGCGCCCTCCTCGGCGGCAGTCAGTGCCGCCCCGCGGAGCGTGTGAGTCCGGGAGCCCGGGAGCCAGAGCGCGCCCGCGAGCAGGGCGGGAGTGGGGCGGGGCCGCGTCTCCATGGGGGTCGAGCCGCCGTAGGGGACGGGGTCGCATTTCAATAAAAGAGGCCTAGCTGCTTGGTTCTCCTGCCGGGGCGGGAAAGGCAGGTTCCTGGAAGAAAGGCGGCCTTCGGGGTGGGGAGTCCCCTCAGAGTCGCGCGGGGAGCCCAGGCAGCGTCGGGGGTCGCGCCTTGCGCCTGGGAGCGGGCGGGCGGCGTGTGGACTCGCTGAGCCCAGTGTCCTCCCGGGGAGCTCGACTCGCTGTCGGAGGGAGTTGCGTTTCGCGCCTTGCTGGCAGAGGATGTGGCGTACACCTTTGCGGCAGTCAAGACTTGCTAACAATATAGACTACTCTAGCTGAAAAAAAATTCACCCAGACGGGGCCGAGCGCGGTAGCTCACGCCCGTAATCTCAGCACTTTAGGAGGCCGAGGCGGTCGATCATGAGGTCAGGAGTTCGAGACCAGCCTGGCCAGCATGGCGAAACCCTGTCTCTACTAACACCACAAAAAACTAGCCGGGCGTGGTGGCATGCGCCTGCAATCCCAGCTACTCGGGAGGCTGAGGCAGGAGAATTGCTTGAACCCGGCAGGCGGACGTTGCAGTGAGCCGAGATCATGCCACTGCACTCTAGCCTGGGCTACAGAGCAAGACTCCGTCTAAAAAAAAAAAAAAAAAAAATCACCACAGCCTGGGAGTCTAGGGGCTGGGTCTCAGTGTCTCCACCCAATGGTTCGTTAGCGGGGTCCTTTCCCGCTTTGAAGTCCACAGGGTCAATGGATGTTTTCCTAACCAGCCCCAAGAAAGATGAGCATAGCTGCTTCTTGGTTTTGAAGGAACACATTCCCGTGTCTATATTTGTCTGGTGCCCACTAGTGAATTTGGGGAGAGGGCCGGTTCCCAAACACAGAGTATGGGCTGCAGGAACTTCAGTGATTATGGCAAATTGGCAGGTGCGGGGATTGCTTATGAATTGCTGTTCTTGGTCCCAGCAGGAGCTTTTAATTCACACAGCAAACTTTTGGGTGCAGTGGAAACAGCACCTTTCTGGGAGTCCATTCTGACATGTCCTCATCCATAAAATGAGGGCCTCCAGCTAGCTGATCCAGGCAGCCCCTCCCAGTGGAGAACTCTGATTGTCCTACCTCCCACTTTCAAAAGCTTGGAGAATGAACTCATTTTTTCAACCTTTCCACACCTTGGGTTATTATAAAATTAGCCACATACTTCCTATGGGTGGATTCATTTGAGCTTTTTATTATGTTATTTTATTTTCTCCTCCCTGCCTTAGTTTGGCAGTGAAACGAAAATTGGAAATGGAGGCAGGAGCACAGCTAGAAAAGGCTGGTTTGGGAGGCAGAAAGGTGCCTACTCCAGGATTAACATCACCCGGAATTTTTCCTTTCTCTGCACCAAGTTCAAGGTATGCCAGCACTGTGAGCCCAGGGGGAGAATTCTTTCCTCTGCTTCAATTGTGGGATCTGCAGTTGGTGTGCAGCAGAGGAAGAATGCGATTCAAGGAGTAGGTTATGGAAAACTTTCTTTCTGCAAAACATAACTTTTGAAGACTTACAAGCATAGTTTCCCTTCTTTGCCAGTGGTGTTTGGCAAAACAAACATAAAACCAGTTTTAAAATCAATTGTCAAAGCTAGGATAGGGACGACTTTTTTTTAGCTTTTGAAATAAAACCAGACAACAGAAGAAAACCCACAGAACAGATTTTTTAAAATTTGTTTTTACTATATCTTCTTTAAAGTGTTAGGATATCAAGAATCATGGATTAAGCATCTCTGCGTAATATTATCAGAAAGACTGAATCAGAATGTCAGATGCATCAACGAAGCATTGGACGATCACTTAGTGTAGCGCCCTAAAGCCCAGAGAAGACACCGTCACCTATTAGAAAGGCAGGGAGAGGTGGTCATAGAGTGGAATAAGCTCACACTCCCCAGCACACCTTAGGTAGACCACCGTGTTTGCAAGGGGAATGTGTGCACCCCACACTCGTCCTTGCTCTTCCTACATCTGGCCAGACTCTGGACATTAGCTGTCCTGATTGGCTCGGCTTTGCTGTGGTTCTCTTCACCACTGTCCATCTGTTCATTGATAGCATTCACATTTCAACCATGATTTCAGGAACCACAGGACTTCTTGGAGGTTCTTAGAGACTGGTGTTGGGGGGATAGGAATGCCGAGTGTGGAACAGCGAACCCACTGCAACTATACTCAGGAGTTGCTCTGCTTTTTTGTTTTTGTATACTTTTATGTTTGTTTTGTTGTTTTTGCTGTTCTAGGTGAGGTTTTGTTTGAAGGAAAGAGTCTAATGCTAAATCAAAAATTTAAAAATAATGGTAATGGCTAATATTTGTTAGTGCTTCTTGTGTCTTAGTTCATTTATTACATGTAAAATGCTTAGAACTGGTTGGTTGTGGTTCGAGTAAGCACTCAAATGCCAGCTGCTGCTGCTATTATTAATATTACCTTCTACTATAAAGTAGCTGTTGTTTTTTATCCTCATTTTAAGAAACCAAGTCACACACAAACTTGTACAAGGTTATCCACCTCCCATGTAAATGTGTCTGCCAAATGAAAGGTGTATTCCTTGATATCCTGGATTTTGTTAATCCAAAGCTAATCAAGTAGGCGCAACTGTACGTATGAAGCAGATGTTTCTGAACCACCATAAGCAGCCTTTGGCCTATTCCTATGAACAGTTGCAGGTAATCACTAGGCAGGGAGGTGAATTTACCTGGTGAGAACTTCTGTGTTCAAAAGGAGAGTAGGCAAATGGAACTGTTAATGACCCATTGATTGGGCGGGTGGCAAAAGGAGCAATGAGAAGTGTGGGTGCAAGCATGTCTTCAACATGTACTGCCAAAAGTGTGCTGAGAATTGTGAGCTTATTTTAGAACAAGTGCCTTCAAGATCTTTACTCTCGAGGAGGAAAATAACAAGTATAGGGGACCCTGGTGGTGGACAGTGTGTGCCAAGGAGAAGATGCCTGAGCAGCTGTGGTCCTTCCCATGCCAGTTAACTATCAAGAGAGATATTTCCCTTCTTTAAAAAATAGTTTGAGGACTGTGGGGGAAAAAGAAGCACTGCAGTGAAAGGCACCCACCGCAGAATGCTTAAAACCAAATGGTCCATAGTTGTTTGTTTGTTTTTTCTGGCCACCTGTTTGTCCTATTATTATACTTGTACTCTTACATTTCTATGAGATGATTAAATATCAAATAGAATGTGACTTTTGGTACCAAGTATTTTATCTCAGTAGAAAGTCTTGATTGGGTATAATTATTAACTTGAAAATGGCCTTTTCTCTGGCTCAGGTCTCAAGGTAGAGTTAGCTTTGTCTGGGAGGCCTTGGCTGGCTCCCTGGCCTGGAGTGGGTGCTCTCATATGTGCCTGTAGCACCCAGTGCTTGTCCCTGTCATGATAACAGTTGGCATTTGGATTTTCTTGAGAGTGCTAGACATGGAGACACTGACCATAGATAGTCTTATATATAATCTTTACAATCACCATTCTGTGATGCTCACAATGGCTACAGAACTTGCTCATGGCTTTCACTAAGTGGTGGCCAGGGTAAGCCCTGGCATGGGACTCCACTCATAACAGATTCTTTTTTTTTTTAAGATGGAGTTCCACTCTTGTTACCCAGGCTGGAGTGCACTGGTGCGATCTTGGCTCACTGCAACCTCCGTCTCCTGGGTTCAGGCAATTCTCCTGCCTCAGCCTCCCGAGTAGCTGGGACTACAGGCACGCGCCACCATGCCCAGCTAATTTTTGTATTTTTAGTAGAGACAGGGTTTCACCATGTTGACCAGGATGGTCTCGATCTCTTGACCTTGTGATCCACCCACCTCGGCCTCCCAAAGTGCTGGGATTATAGGCGTGAGCCACTGCGCCCGGCCAACAGATGCTTAACAATCTGCCTGCTTCTGTCACCTGAAACAGAGTTTCTGGCTTCTACTTGAGAGCTCTCCACAGTTTCCAGGGTTCTCTCATCACATCGAAGCTGTTCTGAATTAACGTTGGGTTAACATTTGTATACTATTGTTATTGTTTGAGACAACTCTTGCAGGTCTGGGTACAGGAGAAAGAGAGATTATGAAGATGTTTTTGTTACTGGGCTAAAACTTCCTAGCTTAGTTGTTCCCCATATGTGACTATTAAAGTCTATTTAATTTTTAGAGGAATTATGGGATTAGTTTATTCAGTTAGTAAATCTTTCCATTCTGTCCTGTCCATTTGAGTCCTCTCGTACATGTTCAGTTACTTGGTAAGACAATCTGTTTTCAGAATGAGGTTGCATGCACATTTATCTGATTTGTAATTAATTTAATGGAAGAACATTTAAATGGTACTTCTAAGTAAATCAATGGAAAAAAGTTTTTGTATATGTTCTCATTTTCCAATAACCTTTTATAGTAGCAATAGTCCATTTTTCTACTTTCCCATTTAATTGGAGCCAGAATATACAGGTGGTGTCGTATTTAAATTAAGAGGATGATAAAATGTTTATGTTCATTTCTAGGAGACAAACGCCTATTGCCTGTTAGTACTGTTGCTGGGATTCGTAGACAATAAACAAAAATCCCAGAAACTGTAGCACATAAGATGCTATGCTTGGTGAATCTCTAAATTAGGAATTTAATAGTAAATCTTTTCTTGTTTATTTAACCATGTTACTATGATGTCGAGTCTGTGAAATTATTGGATAGACACAAAGTTATTTAAAATTCATCAGCTCTTTCTTCTCTTGCCATATTATTGGTTATTAATGAATATTAGGGTTAGTCTTCTAACAGAGGGAGTGATAATGTAGTTGGAAGTCATTCTCAAGAGAGTCTTCCCTCAAATTAGAAGGGAAATCTCATTAAACATCAAATGTTCACTGTTTAAAAAAAAAAAAAAAAGCATACCTCCCTGTCCTGTACCCACCATGGTAGATATGAGCTCCCATCTCTTTCTAGCCTTGGGACAGCCTCAGTGGGTATTGACCAGTTCCCAAATGGTTCAGGAATGGAGGTGGGCAGTGGAGCTCATGGTGGAAACTCACCGGAGGGTGTACTTTGAACAATCTGTGTCTGTCCTCTAAGCCAGGGCATAGACTGTTCTCTGTAGCATTTCCTCTCTGTAGCATTTACTCTTAGTTTAAGAGAACTAAACTAAATTCCTTCTTGCCTGGTAATGAGAGAATCTGTCCCTAGGTCTTAGAATAACACCTGGTACATCAGGGTTGTATTTTTTGATCTGTGATGAGGAAGGCCTCAACTTGCTTGGGAACTCTCTAAAGTTAAAAAAAAAGACTGTGTGCTCAGTGTCTTCTGAATCCACCACTTGGTCAGGCCAAAATGCTGCGGAGCAAGCAGAATGGCTGATAGGAAGGGGAAGTGGCAGAGATGGCAAACCAGTGCCAGCATGGGCTGAATGTAACCAGTCACCGTCTAGATAGGAAGGGCTAGATGGCACTCATGTCAATGGACAAGATCAGCAGTTTGTTATTTTACTTGGCATTTACAAAATGAACATGGAGTTCGGTTTGAAGCTAATTAGTTTAGTTCCGATTAGTTAATCGGATTAGTTTGGCTGCTCAGCTTGAAATGGAAACATAACCAATGAAATTATTAATGTACACGTTGGGTTCCACAGTTTTATAACTGAAGCAGTGCAAGTATAGGGCATATTGATTCATTCCTAGGAAATCTAAAGAAGAATCGGCCGGGCACGGTGGCTCACGCCTGTAATCCCAGCACTTTGGGAGGCCGAGGCGGGTGGATCGCGAGGTCAAGAGATCGAGACCATCCTGGTCAACATGGCAAAACCCCGTTTCTACTAAAAATACAAAAAATTAGCTGGGCATGGTGGTGCGTGCCTGTAATCCCAGCTACTCAGGAGGCTGAGGCAGGAGAATTGCCTGAACCCAGGAGACAGAGATTGCGGTGAGCCGAGATTGCGCCACTGCACTCCAGCCTGGGTAACAAGAGCAAAATTCCTCCTCAAAAAAAAAAAAAAGAAAAGAAAAATCATTGGAACCAAGAGAGCTCATTAGATCAGTTTTATCCATGATATATCCCTTTATTTTTGTTTTTTTTAATCTTTAATATTTGTTATACTCAATTTTGGTTAGCTAGCTGACTGTCATGATAGAGCTTGCTGATCTGCCTTGTACTGTCTTGCTCTTCACACTTTACTGCATCTTCTCCCATATGAAATTGATTCATTCGTTTGAATTTTGGAGCCTATTACATGTGTAGGTACAGTTCTCCCTTTCCCTCCCAGTCTCCTTGATGTTCCTTTTTCTTCCCCCTCTTAAACTGATAACCACCATGGAGGCCCTTGAGGAAAAAAGGCTCTTTGCTAGAACTATGATTTCAGGTCAACTGGTTTAACAGATCTGTAGAACCCAGCGTGAACTTCCAAGGGTCGGGGTATTTGCTGGCATTTGTCAAGATTTTATGTATCTTCCATACATACATAGGACATCTTTCCTGTGGTGCAAGCTTTGACTCATGTTTTGAGTTTAGTTGAATGTCAGTTGTTTCACAACTATTTCAGATCCTGTGCCTTGTGCTCCAACGTGACTGTTCCTCCAACATAACTCTGAAACACATTAAAACGAGGAGGCCTTTGGAGAATGAAGGGAAATGGCAGTTAATGGCCTGGCTTCCTTATGTTTGCTCATAGGGGAGGAAGTTGAGGTCCAGATGGTTCAGCTATCTAGGACCAGACTCTGAGTTCCTGACTCCCTCAGTTCCCTCCTCATTTCACTACCTTGAAACCATCCTACTAGATGACCACTTCACATTCTCACTTCCTGCTTTATATTTACATGGTGTAATTAAGGGAAGAGAAAACACACTGGTGGTTCATTATTTCTGACATGCATATTAAAAGTCAGAAGGGACCAGCAGGATAGAGGCTCTTAGTTAGGATTAAGTGTGGTGGAGTAACAGAATAGTCCCAAATAGGTGAATACATTTATTTATCTCACGTCAAAGAGAGGTAGCTTCCCAGGGTCAGGATGAGCTCCATGGTATCTGGGCCCTGGGCTCCTTCCACCTTGTTTCTCCACTATGCCTGGCTTCCCTGCCCACGGTCACTTTTGGATACAAGATGGCTACTAGAGCATCAGCCATCACACTTACATTCCAGCTAATAGGAAAAAGGGCAAAGAACACACCCCTCTTAACAAGCCCTTTTGAAAGTTGCACATTCCACTTCTTCTTGGCCAGAATTCATTCACCCTGCTGTACCCGGCACCCAGGGAGGATGGAATGGGCCTTCATCTGAGTAGCCATGTGCCCACCCCCAAGTCAGGGGATGATCTCAATAGGAGGAGGAGAGAATGGACCCTGGGGGAAGCTGGCAGTCTCTCTCATGGAGACACATGAATGGGATCCTGATTACATGGATTTATTTCATTCATTCAACAAATATATATTAACTGTCTAATGCGTACCTAGGCACTGAGAAAGCAGAGTGAAAACAGATTCAGTTCCAGTCCTTAAGGCATTTACTGTCTACACAGGGAGACAGACACTAATCCAACACAAACACAATTGTGTAAACCAAGACAAGTGCTGTGAAAAGGACAGCTCGTGCTATGAGAGAGGAAAACGGGGATTTGCTCAAGCCTGGGGTTTGGAAACAGGACTGATGTTTGAGCTGAGAGCTGGAGAATGAGTGGAATTAACTAGGGCATGGTTGGAAGGAAGAACACAGGCAAAGCAAGGAAGGAAGGCAGGAGCAAGCTCTAGGAGGAAGTGAAGGTACTCCTCATATTGGAGCAAGAGGAAGAGGTGAGAGAAGAGGGAGGGGTCAGGGTCAGACCATGAGGGAGACTGGGCGTGGGTGACCAACCATCCCATCCCTTGCCTGGACTGAGAGATGTGGGGCTTTCAGTGCTAAAACTGAGAAAGTCCCAGGCAAACCAGGAGGAGTTGGCCACCTTCCCTGCAGGCCATGGTAATGGTCAGCTTCTTTTCTTCATTAATTTCAGAAAAGTTGGCCGAGCACAGTGGCTCATGTCTGTAATCCCAGCACTTTGGGAGGCTGAGGTGGGTGGATCACTTGAGGTCAGGAATTTGAGACCAGCCTGGCCAATATGGTGAAACCCCCATCGCTACTGAAAATATAAAAATTAGCCAGGTGTGGTGGCAGGTGCCTATAATCCCAACTATTGGAAGTCTGAGGCAGGAAACTCACTTGAACCCGGGAGGCAGAGGTTGCAGATAGTGCCATTGCACTCCAGCCTGGGCAACAGAGTGAGACTGGAAAAAAAAAGAAAAGATTTAGAAAAATTCCTTTTTCGATAGGCGTAGCTTCCAGCCATAGAAAAACAACAACTGTGACTAGTAAAAGTAATAGCTTACTTTGGCCAAAGGGAAAGGGGCACAGAACAGAAGCAACACTTACTTTTAGTTGGATTACTTGACTAGTAAGATTTTTCTTTATCTGACCTGATTTCTCCCAGTGGTAACCTTGGAAATTAATTGGCATCTAATGATGTATTTGAGATGATAGAAGCAGCTAAGGGTAGGGGATGCCCTTACTCCCTAGCAGGATTTCTCAACACTGGCAATGTTGGAATTAGTAGGGAACTTAGAAAAGATAACTGGGCCCTAGCCCAATAAATCAGACAATCCACAGGAGCCAGGGCCAAGGTCCTGGGGGTCTTGATGGAATGCAGATTCTGCTTCCATGGGGTTTGAGAATCTGTAGTTCTAAGAAGTCCCAGATGGTATTGATGTTGCTGTCCTGTGGACTTTGAGTAGCAGTGTTCTATAAAGTTTGATGAGGTTGTTTTTGAAGCCACTGGTCTCTCTTTAGGAGAGCAGATCTATAGGCCCACGTAAAGGTAGATGAGTCCATGATAGGAGACAGAGATAAAAGACTGAGGGCAGGGCGGTGGCCGAAGAGGCTTCTGGAGTGTGGTCCCATTAACAAGATCACACTGAACCCAGGGGGGCAAATCTTGACTTCTCAGTTGGTCCCAGGGGATGGGTGGGAGGTTATGGGGTGAGTTGTGGCTTTATAAGCCTGTGACTGTCACTAGTATTCTTGGTTAAAGAAGAACCAGCTCCTGAGGTCTCTGGCTAGGATGCTACCATAGGTGATGATCATTTTTAACCTTTCTAACAGCTTGTTAGGGGCCTTTCCAGCTGACCTCAGTGGCTAGCAGGATGTGGGTCTTTCCTACAAATAAGAAAAGCCATGGAAAGAGTTTTATATAGGAGATGATACATCCATTGAATGTTTAAAAAACAAACCCACACTGGCTCCAGAGTAGAAAACAGAACTGGGAAGGGAGACCAGTTAGAAGGGTTAGTAACAATTAATGACAGTGCTCAAAGGATTCTGAGTAATGGAAAGTCACCATCATGGCAAAAGTGAAGAATGGCTTATCTCAGAGTATATCTTTAGTCAACAAGTTTGTAAACGATTTGTATTAGGATGTGAAAGTCTAATATTAAAGGTCTGAGAGTTGAACCAGATCATGTGCCCGGGTCAAAGCAGTGAGCCAAATCAGTAACATGAAATCTAGCAGGGATAAATGCCAGGTCTTTCCTGGGTCTAAAGATCACAGAACTGGCCCACGTGATCTGGATACCCCTTTGTTTCCCTTCCCATGTTCAGAACTGAAAGGTAGATACAGATGTCAGAGATTAAAAAAAACAATTTTTTCCAGTCAGCCCAATGACTGATGAAATCCATGTGTCTTAGTTGTGTGGCCAGTAGGGCTTGCTAGCAGTGCCCAAGCTGAACTCCCTCCTAAAGTTCTAGCCCTCCCTCCAAGGAGAGAGGAGGCCCAAGGATTCCTTCTCTGCGGGCAAGTCTGTGGGGCAAAAGGGGCTGAGTTGCCATTTTTTAAAAGTCTGCTATTCAGATCAGTCTCTTACCTTTAGGAAGAAGTAAAGGAGGTAGCAGGGGAGCCAAGACCCCACCTCCAGGAAGGCCTCTCCACTGGGAAACTTGAGGAGAGTGAGTGAAACCCCTGACCCCTCTCTTCCCTTCAAAAGATGGGGAGACACACCCCAGCACAGGTCCTCCAAAGGACTTTAAACTGACAACAGGTTGAATGTGAATCAGTGGCTTTTGGGTGTTTGTAGCTATAATCACAGGGTGCATTGGCTGTGAATGTATCATCTACAACAGGATTCAGCAAGCCACAGCCCATGGGTCATATCTGGGAAAAAAATAAAAAGAATACTATTTCCTGACATGTGAAAATTAGATGAAATACAAATTTCAATATTCATATATGAAGTTTTATTGGATCAGAACCCTGTGTGTATTGTCTGTGACTGCTTTCCCTGTGCAAGAGCAGAGCTGAGTAGTTGAGACAGAGACCACATGGCCGATGAGACCTAAAATATGTACTCTCTGACCTTATACAGAAGACTTACACCAAACGTAGAATGAAGAAGGTGGTCACCTTGGTGAATTCTGTCCTGGGGGTCACACTCAGGACATCGTGTTTGACCTGGGGTCTCACATTAAGTATGAAATGAGTTTAAAGAGTGACCAGGACCATGAAGAGACTCCCCAAACATGTCATGTAGGGATTGGCTGAGAAAACAGGAGCTGTCTAACCTAGAAGAGAGAAAGAGATGCAGAGTGGAAATGATGGAAATGATAGAACTTCAAAGAGAATTACTCAGAGGAAGGCAGTAATGTACAGTGGTTAGTTCAGAGGGCACTTCTCTATATCAGAATGTGGGGTTCAAGTTCAGACTTCCAGTTTTCTCTGGGCTTCAGTTTCTTCACCTCAAAAAATGAAGTATTCCTGTGACAGCTCATCAGATGATCAGATCCACAGTGAATTAAGATTCAGAATTTGCCTTAGAGGTGTATGCAGGCTAGTGGGAAACAGACATGAATGCACTGAACTGGCCTGCAGTGTGGACATATTGCTGAGGGAGTACTCCGGGAAGCCTAAAAGAATAAGTAAAATTCTGGCACCTTTAGCCCAAAGCATTCTGCAGTTCCATGAAAGATGTAACAGGTCATCATATGCAAGAGGAATCAGACTTGTTCTTCGTAACCCCAGGCAATAGATTCCAGGGTGGTTACATATCTGAACACCTCAGTGTCTTGCTTAAAACTCTCACAGCCTTCCCTTGCTCTTCAGTTAAACATCAGCCTCTTAAACGGGACCTTCAGGCCTCTCCAGCCTCCCCTCACTTTCCTTGTCTTGCAAGCTCCTGTGCAACCTTGGATCTCAGCTCAGCCTCACATCCTAGGGAAGCATTCTCCACCCTGTCTAGGTCGGATTCCCTTGTTATAGTGCTGGTGGAACTGCACTCCTTTCCTCTGGAGTGTTGCCTCAGTGATGCTCTGTTCCCACTAGGAGACTGTGAGTCCCTGCCTGGAGAATCCAGTCTGTTGCATTCATAATCATAGCATCAGCTGTTGGCACTGTGCCGGGCCTGTAGGAGGAGCTTAATCTTTGTTCATAGACTAATGATCAAAGTTAATCAATAAAGAGAGAAACTTTCCAAAAAAGGAAAAAAGGAAATGGACTCCACAAGATGGGGCAAGTTCCCAGCTGAGAGATATATAAGCACTGGTTGGATGACATATGGTGGGAGACGGTAGCCAAATGGTTTAAATTTGGATAGTGCTTTTTTGTTTAATTTGCTCCAACCCTGCGTTATCACCACTTTTTGGCCATTGGGTTACCTTACTGGAGTCATGAAGGCTAAGTGATTAGTCCTACAGCTAGAAAATGACACAATGAAGACAAGAGTCCATTGCTCATTTTTGCGAAATGAGTTGTCTCTCCCAGGCTGGGGAGGCCGGTGTAGCTGGAGGCAGTGCTGGAGTTCTGTGACTCCACGAGGAAGGAATTACAACTTCCTCTTCAGTACTAGCCTATCCCATCTATAGCTTTTATGGTTTTACAGTTGGGTGGATTTTTAAAATGCCACGAGTAGAAAATGAAACTTACCTTTAAAATGATGGGTTGCATTCAACACCTTTAGAAGATGTGCCGAGACAAAAAGAAAAATGATTCTGAGCTGTGATGTTATTTCTCTCTCTCTCTCTCTCTCTCTCTCACACACACACACACACACACACACGCACACACACACACACAGTCCTCTCAGCGTTTGGCCAGGAGCAGCTTTCTGTCATATTTATTGATACTTTTAGTTTAGTGGGAGCCTTGGGGGCAGCGTGTGCCATCCTGGGGGGATGGTGCTGACAGCATAAGTGGGTTGCATGACAGCCTACCGTTGAATGTCTTAGTGGTCATGACTTTCAAGATAAAATCCTCCCACTTGGTGGTTCTCTTTCTCAGTGATATTGATCTTGTAGTTGTTGGTTATGGTATTCTACTAAGTGGAAGGCTGTCATTTCTTATCGAGCAGAATTAGTACCTGAAATATAAAAGTTCAGAAGGTCCTTTGAGTTTACCATTTCAAGGATTTATTAAGAGGGTTTTTTTCTGAATATTTTCCCCATAACTGGTATAAAAACAACCAACTAATCTATGATTTTGCAAGAACCAAGACAATTTAAACTTACTCTTTCACATTGCTATGCCAACTTCTAGAAATCTCTTGAATCTCCATGTGCTCCAAATTACTTAGAAAGATTGATGGCCTAACAGGATTTGTTCTGTGCGTTTTTCCTTCTGTTTGTGTAGTGCTTATTTGTTTAGACTAATGTACAGTATTTTGCTTTATTCTTGAGCCCAGTTTCTCAGAATTACACAATCAGTTCCCATACTGAAGGCTCCCAGCCTTTCTCTGCAGTCACACTGAGGCCTAAGGAGAAACTAAAAGCCTCTGAGAGAAGTGCTGTCCTGGGGAATGGAGGTGCTCACCCGACCAGCTGACAAGAGGATACTGTATCCCCAGGCCAGGGGCTCCCTGTGGGCAGGGAGTGTGTCTTGCACTTCACTGCCTCCCTGCCTAGCACCCAGCCCTGGTAGGAAGAAGTGTGAGGAAGAGTTGAGGGGTCTGGGAAAGGGAGGGAGAAGAAGCCTTCCCAGCCTGTCTTTGTCTGCCTGTTCCATTGGCTTCAGTTTATTCCTCTGTGAAGTGCTTCCTGCCCTTGATTACAAATGACCCAAAAGCCACACCTTTTCAAAGGGAGCAGGGTTCCAAGGCACAGCTCAGAAAAGTGTAAAGTTTCCCCAGCACCTCAGAAGTGTCTGTGTCCTCTGCTTGCTCACCTACCCCCATCTTCCTACCTCTCTTGCCACAGAGAGTGTCCTTTCTCACCCCTCCCTTGAGTTCTTTCCTATTCCATCAACCTCTCTTCACCACTATCTTCATCTTCTGCTAACTAACCATAATAGGGCATTGAAGCAGATAGAAATACCTGATGTGTTTATTGAATGTAGTACTTCTACCTTAAGTTCTTTTAACCAGGTGATTGCACTGTATGTATATTTCTTCACTTCCTCTGCTTCCTCAGACATCTAAATTAAATTGCCTTTATGTCTTCCTAGCCCTTGAAAGACCACCTCTGCCTCAGGAGAAAGTCAGTGGGCTAGATGCAGGTGGCAGAGTCTGTGTGTAGAGAGAAAGCATGGTAGTACTGATATTGTATGTACTGTGAATAAGATCAGGAGAGAAAGTAGATGAGGTTGAGGACTATGCAGCCCACCTATGAGGAGGTAGAGATAGTAAAGACTCTGGAAGTTTGAGGCAAACCAGATGCTGCTGTGTTTCCATTAGATAGAGAGATTGTGACGTTCAGGACAGCAGGAGCCTCAGTTTCCTGGGGTAGAACTGCTCTCTGCATGATCACTTGGTTTCCGGCTCTTTGGTGTCTTTTAGTTTTGTTTTCAGGGTTTTGGGGGGTGTGTGTGTGTGTGTGTGTATGTATTTGGTTTCCTGTTTGAATGTTTGAATTACCTCAGCTTTGGTATATTGTAGAGAATGGAAAAAAAAAAAAAACCTAAGTAGAATATTATCACCAAAAATGGTGCTTTTTTTTTTTTTTTTTTTTTTTTTTTTTTGTAGTTCTGGCCAACAGTTTCATCTGCCATAGATAGTTCGAGTGATCGCAGATCAGATTTTAGTTTCAGATATACTCACTGTTGATTTTAGGAGGTTCTAGTGTAATTCCTCTAGGACATGTTCACTGCTGAAGCATTACTTCTGCTTGTGTGGGTTGGGGTCCCAGCATGCGTTAATGCTGATGACTAGAGGGTTATTTGAGATCTAGGTAATACAGTTTGCAATATAACAGACATTGATTGTGCTGTATATATGGTCTCGTTTCAGCCATCACCCAAGTGGTTCAGTCCAAAAGTATTGAAAAGAAATGTCATGTTTTTGTGTCTCTTCACATTAAAGAGAATCAAATCCATCATTTCCGGCAACACTGCTCTTTTCCACTTCCACTTGCAACATGGACTTCCTGGAGATTCTTTTTGCCAAAACTTGCCCCCCTCCCAACACACTCCTTTTGTTCTTTTTTTTTTTTTTTTTTAATATGGAATGATTGGAGGTGGAACCTTTTCTCCCTTCCTGTTTCTTTGAGTCCCAGTCACCAAGCATCAGGACTCCCTTCCACAGGCATCCCTCTCTAGGGATGAGGTGGGGAAGCTGGGCCAGGGACTCCAGAATTCTCCTTGGCAGGGTGGTGGAAGGGGGACCCCTGTGAATGTTCTGATGTCCACAATTTTATCTCATCTCAGTTGTATTTGGGGAAATGAGATTTGATGCTGGAGGTCATCAGAACTGTCATGACACTGTTTTGTAAGATATCTCATTACATTGTTTTCTTCTGTATCATTTTTTAGTTGTAATCATTATTGGCCCAGGAAGGAGAAATTTAAAAAATTTTTTCATTTTAAAGAGTCTTAATTTACTTGCTGTAGCAATATTAATTTGAAGATTTCCTGGGTTCCCTAATTCAGAGGCAGGACAGCCAAATGGTAAAGGAGGCAACCTCTGGCATTCTGTCTTTGTTCATTTTCTGTTACTATAACAGAAGACCACCAACTGGGTGATTTATAAGGAAAACAAGTCTATTTCTTACAGTTCTGGAGCTGGGGAGTCCAAGAGCATGGCAGGCACCAGATCTGGCACCTTCTTGCTGCATTGTAATATGGTGGAGGGCATCACATGGTGAGAGGGTATTAGCATGCAGGTCAGCTACCAGTCCCATCATGGGGCCCCCATGCTGATGGCCTTATCTAATCCTAATTAATTCCCAAAGGCACCACCTCCAATCATCTTGTGAATCTTCTTATTAAGTTTGCAACACGTGAAACTAACCTGTGGGACACACTGGAGACACATTCATACCAGAGCATATCACATTGCTCCTGGTTTTAATTCTGGCTCTCCTGCTTACTGGCTGAGTCCCATTGGGCAATTATTTAATTTTTTTCCCCCTCAAAGTTTTCTCTGCAAAATAAAGGTTACTAGAGTAATAATAATAAAAATAACAGTTTAGTGTTTGTGTGTCAGGTATTGTGCTAAGTGCTTTCCCAACATTTGCTTTCAGTCTCATAGCAGCCCTGAGAGGTGGATCCTGCTGTGCTTCCTTGTGTTGTGGTGCAGTGGGATGACAGTAAGAGTGACCATGCACTGAGCACTCACTGTGCACCAGGCTCCGCTATATGCTGTCTTCACTTCTAGATTCAGAAATGGAGGCTTGGAAAGGGGAAGTTATTTGCCCCATATCACATGCTACAATATGCAGTGCCAGCATGGGAACCATGCTGTTAGACTCTAGAGGCTTCTTACTGCCTGCTCATGGCATGGTCACAGGACTAAATGAAATACTTCCTGTAAAACACTTAAAATAGGGGCTGGCACATAATAAAAGCTTAAATTATAACTATTATAGCTATTGGTGAAGTCATACTCTTTCCTACTAAAACCCTGTACTTCCTCTCCTTTGATGCAGAAGCCCCCTTCCTAATGTTATCAGTGAATGGCTCACATAGATCCTATACATGGCTATATGGCCATGGCATGCTTCCATGTGACTTCACAAGTCCTGCAGAGTACCCTTCCACCCACCTCCAGATGGTTCTCTGGTACCTCCACCAGCATCCCCATGAATAGGCTCCCTGGCCCTTCTTGGCTGGGGATACTTGACAAAACAATATGGACACGTTGGGTAGAGGGAGACCAGGAGTGCAAGCATGTGTTCTAGGTTTTTTTCTGACAGGTTGGTCATATCACAATCTCTTGGATTGTAGGTGGGGTTGAGGTTTGAGGATAAGGGCATGTGATAGGAAGAGTATGTGTGAGTGGGGAGAGCCATCATCTGTAGTGGGTCTCCGTGGAAGCTGAGGAGCTACAGGAGAGACTCTGTGCTCAGGTGAGATGGCCCAGCTTCAGGGTCTCAACTCAAAATTTCGCAACAGGTTACATGGAGTCTGCGACAGATGAGAGCATGTGTCCATGGAGGGGGCAGCAGCCATCCCCACTTCAGTGACTGCAAACCCTTCTTGTTCACCTGCACCACCCTGTGGGAAATTGGCAGATGCTTTCAAAAGGCCTTCAGAGAAGAAGAGATGCGAACAAACAGTATGGACAGGAGAGCTTTCCTCATAAATGGAGCCTAAAGTGAGAAATCTTACCAGCATCGGGGTTTAGGGAAATAGGTGCCCTCTCTCATATGTGTAATGGGAGTCTGTGGCAGTATCTGTCAAAACTGAAAATGTGCACACTCTGTGACCTAGAGTTTTCTTTTCTTGAAATTACCCTTTTAAAAAAGCTATAAGGACTGTTAGAAAAGAATATTTGCCACAGCATTGTTTGTAAGAAAAGAATATTTGCCATGGCATTGTTTGTACAGGTGAGAAATGGGAAATGACCCAAGTGTTTATCAAAAAGGCAGTGCTAGGCTGAGGTGGGAGGATCACTTGAATCTAAGAGTTTGGGGTTGCAGTGAGCTATGATCATGCCACTGTGCTCCATGCTCCAGCCTGGGCAACAGCACAAGACCCTGTCTCAAAAAAAGGGCAATGCTTACATATAGGACCGTTTATACTAAAATATTATGCATCATTAAAAGGATTAATGGAGATTTATGTGTACTGATATGAAAAGATGTCCAATTTTTATAAGAAAAAACTAAAATCATGTTGTCCATTTTTCTAAAAAATGTTTGTACCTATAGTAAAAGAATGTATATATTACATGGACAAAATTGTAGTATTTCCATGAACTTAAAGATTCACTAAAAATATTTGCATGTGTCAGAATTTTTAAAGTCGGAAAATCAAACTGAATTAATAAAAATCCAAATTATAGATGTAACGGCAGCATAGCATTACCCTTTTAAGCTTTCATAAAAAGTTTTACTAAATGTCTAGGTGGGAATAAATATATAATGATTTGAATAGCTAATCAACTGTTCTAAATAGATAAGCACTTGTTTTTGAAAATATCCTTTTAAGTAATTATAAATGTATTTTTTTAATTGCTAGGTTTTTTTTCTTTATTTGCTGGCAAATTATTTCTTTATTGAGAGTGTAAATATCACATCAAATATCCAGATGATAAAAAATGCTAAAATTTTAGATTTTACATTGATGAGTCTTTTACTATAGTTAATCACTGGAATTTTACTAAATTATATGCTGTGGAGGAAATTATTTTGCAATGAACCTCAGAGGTTTGGTCATTATTCAAAGTCCTCTTTCTCATTTGTATTTCAGCATTTGATATGCTCAAACATAATGTAATTAGGAATCTACTGGACATAGCAAAATATTATAAGTGCACTGTTTGAACTCTCTAGGCCTGTTAGTTTTATCTCTTGTCAAATCAGGAATCATAGTATATATCATATGCAGCCTCACTAAATCAATCTCATGACTCCTTTTAAGTGATCTACTTTCTGGCAGTGATATCTGTGTGACTACTGTCTGAGTTACTTGCTCTGTGCTGCTAAAGTGATGTCGTATGTTATGACCTATAATGATTCAAAAATATGTAAATGGGCAGAAATGGATGTTGGAGGCTGATATGGTTTGATTATGTCCCCATCCAAATCTCATCTTGGATTATAGTTCCCATAATCTCCATGTGTCATAGGAGGGGCCCAGTAGGAGGTAATTGAATCATAGGGGTGGTTACCCTCATCTTGTTCTCATGATAGTGAGTTCTCAAGAGATCTGATGGTTTTATAAGGGACGTTTCCTCCTTTTTGCTTGGCACTTCTTCTCCCTGCTGCCATGTGAAGAAGGATATGTTTCCTTCCCTTTCTGCCATGATTGTAAGTTTCCTGAGATCTCCTCAGCCATGCTGAACTCTGAGTCAATTAAACCTCTTTCTTTTATAAATTACCCAGAATCAGGTATGTCTTTATTAGCAGCATGAGAACGGACTAATGTAGAAGTGTCACCTGGTTTGACTGCCTGCAGTGTACATGGGTCTGAATTGAATCCCTGTAATTGTACATGGGATTCAATTCAGATATTCAGCAAGAACCAAAAAATTTTGTTCGATCTTTCTCTAGCAGAGTCAGTGTTTTCATTTTCATTGTACAGTCAAGAAAACTCAGAAAAGGAGTTAGGTTGCCATAGTCGCACATCTAGATAAAGTAGTAGAGGCAGGTTTGAGTTCAAGTCAGAGAGATTCTGAAGCCCATACTCTTTATGTTTATTACTCTTAATTTTGTGGAAGAAAGATGTTCTTATATATGATGCTGATTATGGGAGAACCAGGCATTTCTTTAATTTTTGGATTGAATTTTTGAATACTTTAAAAATATGTAAATCAGTGATAGATATTTTGCAGGTAAAATTACGCAATCTCTCTCTGCATGTTTTTTTCTTTTAAAGCAAACTTATATAATTGTGATGTGCTTTTTTTTTTTTTTAATTTCCATAGGAAGTGACCAAGTTCACTCCTGGACGCTAGCTACAAGCCAAGCCTTAGACACTATCTGGAGAATGGCAAAAGGCTTTGTTATGTTAGCAGTTTCATTTCTGGTGGCTGCCGTCCGCTACTTCAGGAGGCTACATTTATATTCAGGGCACAAGCTAAAATGGTAGGTCACTGTATCATGTTTGAATTTCAAATATATCCTTGCTATTCAAAGCAGAATTCTGATATTATTGTTCCCTTTATCTTTCAGGTGGATTGGATATCTGCAGAGAAAATTCAAAAGTAAATATTTCCATTCATATATTTCTTTATTTTTAAGGTACAGAGAGGGTTCAAGAAAGGAGAAGAAAGGGAAATTCACTGCTTTTTATTTTTTATTTGGTCCAGGGAACCTCAGTGTGGAGGCAGAAGTTGATTTACTCAGTTACTGTGCAAGAGAATGGAAAGGAGAGACACCCCGTACCAAGCTGATGAGGAAGGTGTGTCTGTTTTTAGAGGGTATGGGAGAAATAGAATTTGTCTGTCAAAATCAGGAAACAAACATTCCCTTCTGCTTTCCTAAATCCAGAAACCTGTCAGTACCAAAATGTGAATCAAGTAACAACTGTGGCTCTAACTCAAAAGCCAAACAGCTGCTAGACCTTGGCTTTGGGCCTTGAACTTGGAGCTCGTGTCCTCAAGGACTCAGGTTGAGGAGGTCTGTAATTCCAGGAAACTCAGGCATTGTGCTCTTTCAGCTTTCTCCTGACCAGGCCTATTAAACATCTGCATGTGCAGTGGAGACTCTCTTTGAAAACATCAGGCATTCTGATGTAAATTATTTTGAGAATTTTTAGAATCTTCATTGGACCAATCTTGGTAATTAGCCCCAGCAGAGCTGCCCAATCTTGTCACTAGCAAAAGCAAAAGTGGTGGAGAGAGTACATGGAGAGTACTTAGGATCATCCTAAAAGTACACAGAGTTTTTCCCTGTGAGTAGGTCACATCCCTTATCTGCCCAAGGTGACCTTCCCTGGCTCTGGGCTTCCAGGATTTATCATCTAAAATAGCAAGTTGCATACCTGTACAAATGAGAGCCACTTTAAAATTACATGCGGTCATATTCATAATTTATCATTGTTTCTGTCATCCACTTTAGTTGGGAGGAACACCTTACTGAAAATACAGTGAATTCACTTTCTTTATTCTCTTGTCCAATGGAATTAACAAATAACTTTCTCTTTTTGTGCTAATAGGCTTATGAGGAGCTATTTTGGCGGCATCATATTAAATGTGTTCGACAAGTAAAGAGAGATAACTATGATGCTCTCAGATCAGTGTTATTTCAGATATTCAGCCAGGGCATCTCTTTTCCATCATGGATGAAAGAAAAGGACATTGTTAAGGTATGTCTTCCCACTGGAAATGTGGGAAATGTCATGTTGACGATAGCTGCAACTCAATGGCTCCCAGTCTTTGGGAGCTTTGTGCTCAGGGGACCATGAAATTGAAGGAATTTTTTGTTTTATGAGACAGGGTCTCACTATCACCCAGGCTTGAGTGCAGTGGGGTGATCATGGCACACTGCAGCCTTGATCCCCTGGTCTCAAGTGATTCTCCCATCTCAGCCTCCTGAGTAGCTGGGACCACAGGTGCATGCCACCCTGCCTAGTTAATTTTTTTTTTTTTTTTTGTAGTGACAGGGTTTTGCCTTGTTGCCCAGGCTGGTCTTGAACTTCTGGGCTCAGGCAATCTATCCACCTCCTCCTCTTCCCAGAATGCTGGGATTATAGATGTGAGCTATCGCGTCTGGCCAGAAGAGTCTTACGAGGTTATGTAATCCAGTCCTCTGTCTCTTGTGTCAGTTGTAAATAAACCATCTCAGAAGATAGTCATTCTCTGTGTTTGTTTTTAATGCCACCGTCTTTTCTTGAGGGGCATCTGTTCTTTAATAAGTAAGGTGATCAAGCAAAATTCGGTTTTTCACTCTACAGTTAATGTGAGTTTTAATAAATGCATAGTGCAGCCACCCCAAAGATTCTCTTGTATACTTTGGTAGTCCATCCTCCTCCTACCTCAGCCTCTGAAAACCACTGATCTATATTCTGTCCCTATATTTTGCCATTTCCAGAATTTCATATAAATGGAATCATTCAGTATGTAGCTTTTTGAATCTGGTTTCTTTCACTTAGCATAATGCATTTCCAATTCATCCATGAATTTGTCCGTGAATTTGTGGTTCATCCTTTTTTATTGTTGAATGATATTCCTTTACATGAATGTACTACAGTTTGTTTATCTATTCATCAGTTGAAGGACATCTAGATTGTTTTTAATTTGGGGCAACTATAAATAAAGCTGTTATAAATATTCTCTTACAGAATTTTCTATGAACAATAGTTTTCATATTGAGGGGGTAATTGGAGTGAGATTGCCTGCATGTATGCTAGGTGCATGTTTAACTTCATAAGAAACTGCCAACTTGCTTTCCAAAGTGGCCCAGCCATTTTACATTCCCACCAACAACGTATAAGCAGTGTTTCAGTCGCTCCACATTCTCACCAGTGCTTGATACTGTAAGATTTTTTGATTTTTAGCCATTCTAATAAGTGTGAAGTGGTATCATTGTGCTTTTAGTGTGCATTCCCCAATGAGTAATGGTGTTGAGCATTTTCATGTGCTTGCTTGTCATCTCTGTGATCTTCTTGGAGAAATGTCTATTCAAATATTTTGCCCATTTTTATTTATTTTTTTAAATTATTGAGTCTTGAGAGTTCTTTATATATTCTGACTACAGTACTTTATCAGATATATGATTTACAGATATTTTCTCCAGTCTGTGGCTTATTTTCTGATTTTCTTAACAATGTCAAGCAGTACATTCTTGATAAGTAACTTGAGTTTTTATTTTGTTTTATTTTATTTATTTATTTTTTGAGACAGAGTCTTGCTCTTGTTACCCAGACTGAAGTGCACGATCTTGGCTCACTGCAACTTCCACCTTCCAGGTTTAAGCAATTCTGCCTCAGCATCTTGAGTAGCTGGGATTACAAGCACATGCCACCATGCTTGGCTGATTTTTGTATTTTTAGTAGAGACGGGGTTTTACCATGTTGGCCAGGCTGGTCTCGAACTCCTGACCTTGTTATCCACCCACCTTGCCTCCCAAAGTGCTGAGTTTGCAAGCATGAGCCACCGTGCCTGGCGAGTTTTTATTTTAAATGCAGTATGTCTAATCTAGGAAGTACATTTAAGGATAAAAGAGCAAAGAAAGAGCAAAGTGTGAGAGAGAGAGAGAGGGAGAGAAAGAGAGAGAGAGAGAGAGAGAGTGTGTGTGTGTGTGTGTATGTGTGTGTGTGTGTGTTCAATTTTAACATCTCTTATTTAAACTTATTTGTTAGTCCATTTCATCTAGCAAATGCTTGTCAAGTATATACAGTGTGCTAGCCTGGTTGCTAATTGCTGAGGACAAAGATGTAAAAATACAACAGAGGCCAGGTGCTATGGCTTACGCCTGTAATCCCAGCACTTTGGGAGGCCAAGGTAGGAGTATCTCTGGAGACCAGTGATACAAGACCAGCCTGGGCAACAGAGTGAGATTCTATCTTGCTAAAAAATAAAAAAACCTAGCCAGACATGGTGGTTCATGCCTGTAGTCATAGTGACTTGGGAGACTATGATGGGAGGATTGCTTGATCCTAGGAGTTTGAGATTACATTGAGCTGTGATTGCACCACTGCACTCCAGCCTGGGTGATAGCGTGTGTATTAGTATGTTTTCATGCTGCTGATGAAGACAATAAAGATGATATTTGGGTGGGGACACATCCAAACCATATTATTCCACCCCTGGCCCCTCCCAAATCTCAGATCTTCACATTTCAAAACCAATCATGCCTTCCCAACAGTCCCCCAAAGTCTTAACTCATTTCAGCATTAACTCAAAAGTTCACAGTCTAAAGTCTCATCTGAGGCAAGGAAAGTCCCTTCCACCTATCAGCCTGTAATCAAAAGCAGTTTAATTACTTCCTAGATACAGTGGGGGTACAGGCACTGGGTACATATAGCCATTCCAAATGGGAGAAATTGGCCAAAACAAAGGGACTACAGGCCATGCATGTCCAAAATCCAGTGGGGCAGTTAAATCTTAAAGCTCCAAAATGATCTTCTTTGATTCCATGTCTCACATCCCAGTCACACTGATGCAAAAGGTAGGTACCCCTGGTCTTGGGCAGCTCCGCCCCTGTGGCTTTGTGGGGTGCAGCCTCCCTCCTGACTGCTTTTACAGGCTGGTATCCAGTGCCTGTGGCTTATCCAGTTTCACGGTGCAAGCTGTTGGTGGATCTACCATTCTGGGGTGTGGAGGACAGTGGCCCTCTTCTCACAGCTTCACTAGGCAGCGACCCAGTAGGGACTCTGTATGGGGTCTCCCACCCCACATTTCCCTTCCTTACTTCCCTAGTGGAGGGTCTCCATGAGTGCCCCATCCCTGCAGCAACTTGCTTGGACATCAAGGCACTTCAATCTTAAAGCTCTATGTGGTGGTTCCCAACACTCAGTTCTTGACTTCTGTATACCCACAGGCCCAACATCACGTGGAAGCTGCCAAGGCTTGGGGCTTGTGCCCTCTGAAGGCATGGCCCGAACTATACATTGCTTGGCCCCTTTTCATCATGGCTGGAGTGGCTGGGATGCAGGGCACCAAGTCCCCAAATTACACACAGCAGAGGGACCCTGGGCCTGGCCCATGAAACTGTTTTTTCTCCTAGGTCTCTGGGCCTGTGGTGGGAGTGGAGGTGGTGGGGCGCTGCTGTAAAGGTTTCTGGCATGCCCTGGAGACATTTTCCTCATTGTCTTGGTGATTAACATTTGGCTCCTCTTTACTTATGCAGGTATCTGCAGCCAGCTTGAATTTCTTCTCAGAAAATGAGATTTCCTTTCCTATTGTATTATTGGGCTGTGAAATTTCCAAACTTTTATGCTCTGTTTCCCTTTCAAAACTGAACGCCAGTAACAGCACCCAAGTCACGTCTTGAATGCTTTGCTGCTTAAAAATTTCTTCCACCAGATATTCTAAATCTCTCTCAAGTTCAAAGTTCCATAAATCTCCAGGGCAGGGGCAAAATGCTTCAGTTTCCAAGTTCCTCACCACCTGAAACTACCTCAGCCTGCATTTCATTATCTATGCTATTATCAGCATTTTGGCCAAAGCCATTCAACAAATCTCTAGGGAGTTGCAAACTTTTCCACATTTTCCTGTCTTCTGAGCACTCCAAATTGTTCCAACCTCTGCTTGCTACCCAGTTCCAAAGTTGTTTCCACGGTTTCAGGTATCTTTTCAGCAGCACCCCAGTCCTGGTACCAGTTTACTGTATTAGTCTGTTTTCATGCTGCTGATGGAGAAACACCTAAGAGTGGGCAATTTACAGAATAAAGAGGTTTAATTGGACTTACAGCTCCACGTGGCTGGGGAAGCCTCACAATCCTGGTGGAAGTCAGAGGAGCAAGTCACATTTTATGTGGATGGCGGCAGGCAAAAAGAAAGAGCTTGTGCATGGGAACTCCTTTTTTCAAAACCATGAGATCTTGTGAGACTTACTCACTGTCACAAGACCAGCACAGAAAAAAGACCTGCCCTATGATTCAGTTACCTCCCACCAGATCCCTCCCACAATACATGGGAATTCATGAGATTTGGGTGTGGACACAGCCAACCCATATTAAGTGAGACCTTGTCTTTAAAAAACAAAACAAACCACCAACAGTGGAGATTCCCAGGCTCAACAAACTGAGTAGGGTGGGAAAATGTACTGAATACCTATGATGGGTTAGATTTTTACATACACCATAATCTTATTTAATGCTAACAAGAGCCCTATAAAATACACAGTATTATCCATATGTTACAAAGGGGGATGAGGCTAAGTAGTTAAATAATCCATGCTGGCTAAGTAATCTCTCAGCTGGTGAGTGACAGCTAGGTTTGAGCCACAGAGTGCATCATTCTAAAATCTACCCGTTCCCTGATACACTATATTGCCCTAACATCATTTCGTTAAAACTTATTTCTAGGCTGGGTGCGGTGTCTCACACCTGTAATCCCAGTACTTTGGGAGGGATCATGAGGTCGGAAGATCAAGGCCATCCTGGCCAACATGGTGAAACACCATCTCTATTAAAACTACAAAAAATTAGCTGGGCGTGGTGGTGTGTGCCTGTAGTCCCAGCTACTCAGGAGGCTGAGGCAGGAGAATTGCTTTAACCTGGAAGGTGAAGGTTGCAGTGAGCTGAGATCGCACCATTGCACTCCAGCCTGGTGACAGAGTGAGACTCCATCTCAAAAAATAATAATAATTTCTAAAGGGCTACATATAGTAAGTCTGATAAATGTTTTATCAAAAAGATTGTTTCTATGGACACAATTCTGTTTTCATCACTTATGAAATTGTAAGAAAATGATGTAACAATAATCTAAGGCACAAATCTAAAAGAAGGCAATATACTTTTTATTTAATCATTGCTATAGTCCAGGCATCCCCAAACTTTTTACACAGGGGGCCAGTTCACTGTCCTTCAGACCGTTGGAGGGCCACCACATACTGTGCTCCTCTCACTGACCACCAATGAAAGAGGTGCTTCTTCCTGAAGTGCGGGGGTGGGCCCCCCCCCCCCCCCGCGATAAATGGCCTCAGGGGGATGCATGCAGCCCACGGGCCATAGTTTGGGGATGCCTGCTATAGTCTTTCTAAATAAAGATTGCTAAATGAGATAAGGTTGGGCCAGGTACAGTGGCCCATGCCTGTAATTCCAGCACTTTGGGAGGCTGAGGCAGGAAGATTGCTGAGGTAAGGCGTTTGAGACTAGCATGACCAACAAGGTGCAACCCCATCTCTACTAAAAATACAAAAAATTAGCCAGGCATGGTGGCTCACTCCTGTAGTCCTACCTACTCAGGAGGCTGAGGCACAAGTATTGCTTGAACCTAGCAGGTGGAGGTTGCAGTGAGCCAAGATTGCACCACTGCACTCCAGCCTGGGCAACAGAGTTAGACTCCATGGCAAAAAAAAAACAGAGAGAGAGATAAGATTGTGTGTTGTACTATACACCAAATTGTGTGTAATAAACATTCATATGCTAATCATAGTTGGTGTCTACTTCCTTTACAAGCTTCCTGAAAAACTGCTGTTTTCACAAGGTTGTAATTGGATTCAGCAATACAGTTTTGGTCCTGAGAAGTATACAGGTTCGAATGTGTTTGGAAAATTACGGAAATGTGTGGAATTATTGAAAACACAGGTAAGTGTTTGGGGGAAAATAAAAAAACTAGGTATAAAAGGACATATCCCAGATATAGCCAGTTTTCTCTAATGTTGGGCACATCACCTTATGTTAGGAAAGTAAGAAGTGCAAGCAGAAATGCTTCTATTAACTGTTGATTTCCCCTCCTTATTCTTCCTTCTTCGAGAATGAGAGCAACATTGTTCTACATGATAATTAGGCCCTATAGGGTCTGGGGGCTTTTATGGGCTGCCCTGCAAACCTTACCAGTCATGTACCTTTGTTTCCCCAGAATAATGTGGTACAAGTTCCAGGCAAGGTGCTCAGAAATGCTCTTCTGGAATGCACCCCATTCATAACGTGGTAATAGTGCAAATGTAATTTGATTAAGAGTTCTTTCTGTCTTTTAATAATGACACAGATTCTGGCTGATCTGAATGAATCCTGAGCCTACCACTAGCTGGTCCATAGTTTTCTTATGTATAAAAGAGAAACATCAATAGTACGATTATTGTGAGGATTCAATGACTTAATACACAGAGTGCTTTAAACTGTGCAGGATACACAATGAATGTTAAAGCACACTAGCACTATTCTTCTCTGGAATATCCTTTGTATAATCCATCCATCCTAAGCAGTTTTGGAAAATGACTTGCTTTGTGTTTTGGGTTGTATTTTTTGAAAACAATAATAGGTGGTACTTTTTAAAAACAATATTTTATGTAAACTAATTTCTTACTGTAAATGTTTTATGGTCAGCTTAGGCTTCTATAACAAAATACCGTAAATTGGGTGGCTTAAATGATAAATGTTGATTTTTCACAGTTCTGGAGATTGGAAGTCAGAGATCAACTAGCTAGCTCTTTGTCCTCTTCTTATAAGAGTACCAAGTTCATTAATGAGGGCTCCACCGTCAGGACCTAATCACTTCCCAAAGGACACACCCTCTAATACCGTCATCTTGGGATTAGGGTTTCAACATAGGAAGTTGGGGGAGACATGTTCCGTCTATTGCAGTATACTTTATGGTTAAAAAAAAAAAATCAAACAGTGCCAAAAGATATAAAGTGAAGAGTTAAAGTTCTACTTTTTTCTATTAATCTTTGGTTTATTTTATAAATATTTTTAAAGTTATGGAATGGTGTATGTCTTCACCTTTATCCTTCTGAATTTCACTTTTACATCTATGTTTTTAGTGGACTGAATTTAATGGAATTAGAGATTATCACAAGAGAGGAAGTATGTGCAACACCCTTTTTTCGGATGCCATTCTGGAATATAAACTTTATGAAGCTTTAAAGTTCATCATGCTCTATCAAGTCACTGAGGTTTATGAGCAAATGAAGACGAAAAAGGTCATTCCCAGTCTTTTTAGACTCCTGTTTTCCAGGGAGACATCCTCTGATCCTTTGAGCTTCATGATGAATCACCTGAATTCCGTAGGCGACACGTGTGGACTAGAGCAGGTAACTGGGGAGGAAGAACTGCTTGGGTTTGATTAAGGATCCTGTGGCACTATTTGAACACAGGTGTCTGGGGTTGACTTTTAGCGGTGATATAAGCAGCCACACTGAGGTGGTTGATTGATATTTTGCCCCTCAAATGAGGAAGACTAATAAACCTCATTGCTGTATGCTGGCTTCTTTGTGTCTCCCCAGACCTTTGGCCAGAGAGCACCAGTTCTGGGGGCCTTTCTGACCTCTCACACTACTTCCCAGATGCTAACAGGTTCTCTCTACATAGAGGTTCACCAGGAAAAAGTCCAGTTGGAAAATGAGATAATTTTAGGAAAGCATTTGGTTACTTGTTGCAGATAAATATAAATTAATTGAAACTTTCTAAAGCCAGGAAATGCTTTTATCCCTATAGAAAAGGGTTTCTCTTTTGTTTTGCTTTTCTAGAGGTAATTATCTGACATTTTAAAACAAATGGATATAAAATGATATAAAACTGGTTAGAAAACAATGTAGTTTGTATCCTGAGTGCTCCTCTATTTTTTTACTACAGTTTTTTTTCAGGTAGCTTTTTCCTGTGATTTTTACTTGCTAGTCTACAGAGTTGTTCCTATGCTCGTCCCCTTCCTTTCACACAATGAGCATTTGTTCTGAACTCTGTGCCCACTCAGTGGTGTGTGGGTGGGTCTGTCAACAAGCGGATTATTTCATAAACTGCAGAGGAATACTTCTCCCCACCGTGGTGGGAGGCAGGCATTTGAAAGTGTGTATCTGTGACCTGTCTTTCATCTCATCCACAGATTGATATGTTTATACTTGGATACTCCCTTGAAGTAAAGATAAAAGTGTTCAGACTGTTCAAGTTTAACTCCAGAGACTTTGAAGTCTGCTACCCAGAGGAGCCTCTCAGGGACTGGCCAGAGATCTCCCTGCTGACTGAGAACGACCGCCACTACCACATTCCAGTCTTTTAAGTTGGCTGGGGGCCGAACAGCAGTAGTGACAGTGGTCACAGTCACAAATAAATATCTCTGAAACCAAAGCTAGCATTTCAGCATGGAAGGAATTAGGACCTTTTCCCAAGACTACAGGTACACTGGATGTAGCAATACCTGGTTGGTTTTCCTTTATTTTTCAGTGATTTCCTCCGAAGCAGCTGCACTGATGTATTTGGGTGTTGGTGGCTTGACTTTGTTCATTAGAGGCGTGGTCACTTCACGTGATGGAAGGCCTTTAAGAGCACAAAGAAGTTTACTATGGACAACAACAGGAACAAGTAGGGAAAAATGGCTACCCTGGAGAGAAAGAATCTCTTTAACTTTTAGGTTCTTTGTTAAAAATCTTGGACTGATTTGGGGGATTTTTATAAACATGGCCTTATTTTATAAGCATTACCTTCCCAGGAACCTTTGCTGTATATTAATTTTTGATAACCATTTGATTAAAATTGTGTGTGTGTGTATATATATACACATATGTATGTTTATACACATGTATCTATGTGTAGTTATATATACATGTACACGTAGACATACAGAGAAATAACCACTACTTTATAATACTGTACAGTTTGTTTTATATCTCTTAACATTTTTTTGTTGCTGTTTTCTCTTGCCAGCTTAATAGTTTTTAGACAGAAAAAAAGATAAGTTCTGTAGATTAAAGCAAATGACAGTTATTGAACTATCACAGAAATATTAAACTGTGGTATATTTAATGTGTATTTAATGTGTGGAATCTCATTATGGTAGGCAGAATAATGGCCCATGCTCCCCAAAGATGACTGTGTCTGAATCCTTAGAGCCTTTGAAGGGCTAAATGGATTAAATGGGAAAGGAGAATTAAGGTTGCAGGTGGAACCGAGGTGCTAATTAATCCACTGATGTTGAAATAGGGAGATTTTTCTGGATTCTCCAGGTGGGTCCAGTGTAGTCAGAATGGTCCTTAAAAGTGGAAGAGGAAATTGGAAGAGTATCAGAGCCAGAGGGAAATGTGAAACGCACCATTGCTGGCTTTGAAGATGGAGGAAGGGGCCATGAGCTAGGGAGTGCAGGCAGCCTCTAGAATTGAGACTGGCAAGGAAACAGAAACTTCCCCAGAGCCTCCAGAAGGAACACAGCGCTGCCAACACCTGATTTTAGCCCTGTGAAGCCCATGTTGGACCTCTAATCTGCAGAACTGTGAGGTAATAGGTTTGTGTTTAAGCCACTAAGTTTGCGGTAATGTGTTATAGCAACAGAAAACTAGTATTCCCAGGCTAGTTTTTGGTCATCTTTATTTTGGAAATACTTTTCTAGTTTAATTTGATAATCTTTATTTTGGAGGTACTTTGCTAGTCTGAGTTTTAGTACATAAACATAATTTTAAAACTCTTGCTGATTATGTATTACTTCAAAGTCACAAATCCCTTTCTAAGAATGACATACTTCACGAGATATTTAGCACTAGCATTTTTCCCAGATGTTCATATTGTTTCTGCAATAAATTAAAAAGATGTGTGTTAAATGCTGTCACGTCTGAAATTAACATTCATACTCTTTTGCAAATGGGAATGATCAGTCATGTGTGCCACATGAACCCTGTGTGATAGTAGCTTGTTCCCACTTGTCATTTTGTTTTCTGGTTGAAGATTAATGGGCTCAGCTACACAAAGACTTCTTAATTGACCTCTACAGTCCCTGCCTGTTTGGAAACATCTATGGTTGTGCATAACTCCTGACACTGAATTGACAGTGTGAGAAGATAGTCCCCGGATGTAGTACTGTAACCAAGAAAGCATGAACTCTACCCTTTCTGGCAACAGCCTGCCACACCTGCCATGGCTGTTGCTTATAGAATTGCTGCTCCAAAGTTTTGGCTCCACTTGAGCTGTCCAGGAGCCTACCTGGCATTTGTGCATTACCACTCACCTTGGATCTCCTTACCAATGTAATTATTTCCACATCAGTCCAGGACTGAAAGGAAAAATGTTTTCACCGAGATTGGCAGCCCATAGCTCCATGACCTCAGTCAACCCTTCATGTTGTGTTGTGGGGCAGGGTGGCAAGGGGGCAAGAATTCTTTAGAGAACCAAGTGGTGAAAAAGATTTCAATCCAATGAAAGTAAAAAGTAAGAGGACATTTAGATAGTTGCTGTATTTTGGGAAGGTATCAAAACAGGTTTATAGGCAGGAGGTATGAGGTGTTGCTTTGTTTTTATTCAGTTGTGTAATGAATATAACAAGTAGCCAGAAGGAGCTTCGTATTAATTAGCACCATTTTTAAATGTCAACAGTAAATTTGAGGTGAGCTTCTTATGTGATGCCAACATCTGAATGTCTTTCTAACCTTGTATGTTTTAAATGGTGAGAGAACTATAGCAAAGATGAAAACATAATGCCCTTGTCCTTTTCTGATTTTAGGATAAGTTTCTCTCTTAAATTTTGGCCTTACATGTCCATACTGAGGGGTTGTATGAATATTAGTACAAGGCTGACTTTTACTGTGATAAAATATGCATAACGTAAAATTTATATTTTAACGATTTTTAAGTGACAGTGGCGTTAAACATATTCACATATTGTGCAGCCCTCACCACCATCCACCCTCAGAACTTTAAAATCTTCAAGACTGACTTTTTTCATAGCAGGCAACTTTAATTCCCCACGTGATACCTGGATTCCTTTTTCTTTTTGTGCTATCGTTTTATAACACCCTTCTAATCTGAGTATTTCCTCTGGGCTTAAAAGATCCTCAGTGGAGAAGTACAACCTAAGAGGGAGTTAGGCGACCAAACGGATCGGGAAAATTGTGTTTATCTCCAAAGTAAAGTGGTAGTTATGGGTGGCTTCTGGGCTCAGCTTAGAACATTATCACTGGAAAGTCCCAAAGAAACTATTTATTCAGAGCCACCCCGGTGACTTAAATTTCTTGAATGTCTTCATGGTCTTGAACCAAAGTCATTTCCACCCAAGGGGGAGTCAGGTGAAAGTCCCCAGGGCCCTCTGTAGGGGACAGGAGACCTCCGGAAAAAGTTGGTGGAGGAATGGACTCAATCTCCAGTAGGGAAGAGCAGCCCGGATCGGGGGCATTAACATTAATTTTCCCAGGACTTTTCTGCAAATGGGTGTTGGATGGAAATATTTGTTGTTCTCAATCAGATGAGTTTCTCTTATTTTAGTGAGACTAAAGAAAGACAATTTTAATCTGTCTAAGCTGGTCTTGGGATGGGAAAAAATAACTTTTGAATGCTTAGGAGATACTGGAATTCCACATCAAAGTATGTAACTGTTTTTAACTGATGACTATGCAATATGTGAAAATATATACAGGCATGAATATAGGGTTGACTGATTCCAGAATTAGCAATAATTTTCACTTAAATAGCAGATTCCTAAAGAGGTATGATTCTGTTTGCAAGGATGTTTTTCACACTGCTTAACAAGAACAGTTACTGTGTAAAATAAAGAATATATATATATGCATATATATAAAAATGTATTTTCATGGATCTGAAACTTTAAATATCTATAGGATTGCTTGTCATAGTTGAACATTATTTAATTAACTTATTGATTATATGGAGGTATATTTTTCTCTATAGCCATTCACTTTTTTAAAGTTTTAATTATTTTAACTGACAAATGATCCATTCACGTTCCTTCAAATCCTATTTGTACACAATGTCCATTTTATAGCTAGACAAAATTTAGTGGGTCCAAAATGTACAATCACTTCTATGTTATTTGTTCAGAATAGTGAATCTTTGCTTAATTCACTTTTGTTTTAATCCCATCATATTCTTTTGGGCCAAGAAAATGAAAGCTCGTATGTATTATATTTATGCTTAATATCAGCATAGTTTGTAAATGGACAGAAAAACCACTTACTCACATATTTAGCCACCCATGGACTGGAGTGCTCTGTAGAACAGCCTGAAGTATACACTGTGTCTCCACACTTGAAGCTCATGGAATGTGCTGGAGGAGACTTGAGCTCTATGTGGAGACAGTGTGGTCCAAGAGCCAGCATGGAGGAGGGCTGTGTGAGCAGACTGCTGTAGAATGCTAAAGTTATAATCCTAGCTGGTGTCTCATTCTGTGTAAAAAATCAAATTTCATTATTTAATTGATGTATTGTTCCTTATAGTATCATCGGGTCTTAGATTGTTAAGTCATTTTGCTGCCACCAGGGAGTCTCACTCACTTATTTGTAATGATTCTTGGGAAGTTTAGTCAAGAGAGTATCTACAGTATAAATAAAGAAGTACACGTTTTAAGTATTTTTATCGTAGTCTAGATGGGTTGTAAAACCCATTTCTACACAAGTATAAATTTAAAACAGAAACGTGTAGGTGTCAGCTATCATCTTTTGATTTTGTTTTGCTCGTTCACAAGTTTGAAAAGGTACATGAGGCACCAATCAGTGACACTGGAATGCTTTAAGGATGGTTTGTGACTTTACCTGGATTGGGCCTTATCATTCATCAACAAACTTACTGGGACAAACACAAGTGGCTGAGATGCTACTGGCCCCATTTCTGGTCGTCTCTGCCATCTCCAAAGACAGAATCTGGGAAACAATTTGGGAACTGCTTCAAGTCCACGTCGGGTCATGGCCTTGTCCACTGTCCAGCATGTGCCTGGACTTCCTTTGAGTGTTGGCTTTTCTGCTGGACCAAGAGCTTCATGGAGAGAACACCAGGGCAAGGTGAGGAGAAGCAGCTGGTACAGACTGACAATGAAGAAGAGGACTGGAAAAGCTGCTTGTGTGTGGTGAAGTTTCAGTGGGATGTGATTCCAAGTAGGCACATCTGTTATTCAATTAAATAAAAAGGGGCAGAGATGAGGGGATGCCTGGTGAAAATGGTGTTTGTTGTAACATCTTGGTATCATTGTGGGTAAGTAGGAAAGACATATATTTACATCTCTCTTATGAAAAGCTACCTTTAGCCATAGATAAACATTAAAAGGAAGACTCAGCCCCGTAGTATATTTGATCTATGGTTAACTCATCTATCAGCAAATGGTTAAGTAAGTTAAATTAACTTTAACATTTGGTGTGTGTTTCACAGGGTAACAATGAAGTGCTCCAAGCTGCTTGTGAGACCAGTTACATTAGTAGTTGAATTTTGGACCATTCCTCCTGTATGTCTTTACAAGCAAATTGAAATGATTTGCTGTTCTTTGTACTAGACAGAAGGACACACCACAGATCCTCTTTTTAAAGCAGGCAATAAAGTGGCTTTTTCCTTTTGAAATATAATTGTAAAACAGTGCTTTTTAAACTATCCATGGTAAAGGATGAGTTTTAAAAATTCCAATCCATTGCAGATTGGTAGTTTTATAAACACAATAAAAATATAGCACCAAGATCAGATTGTTATAAAAGTTTCTAAACACTTTCAATTTCTGTACTTACTCTTGCAGTGTGGTAACAAAAATGTCCACACTTTAGTAGCACTAAAATATGAGTTTCAGGCAAGATTCAACAGATTCTGGTATTTGGTGGCTGAGATTTTGCCTAGAGTAGGAGAGCAGTGCCTTTGGGTTTTTGCTATTACTGGTCTAACTAGGGCCACCGTGTGGGCTTGTGCACACACATCTTGCTCAGTTGTCCTGGACTAAGGAGGTGAATGAAGCTGAGATCTTCTCTCCAAGCCATGAAGGGGATGAGGTATCAACTGCCCCAAATGAAAGATTGTCTGTTTCTACCAATAAGGCTCAGTCTATTGGCCAAACCCTGCACCAGTGGGGTGAGGTTGTTTCCTGATTTACATAAAGGATTGTTTTGGCAGGAGGTCCCTGGATCAGCCAGATAGTCCCACTACCAAGGTGCACATTGCAGGAAGAGGATACTGTTTGGAGAAGACATTCATGTGTTTCTCCAGTCCTTCAGAAAAAAATTGGCAGGAACCTCCTTAGTTCACAGTTCTTTGTGCTTAAGACAAATCGTCACATAAGTTCCTCGTGGGAACGGATGTGGGTTTCATATAATTATGTCTAGAACAGTGCTCATATAAATGTCAGAGGAATTCCAAATTACAAGTTGATAATGAGAGCCAAGCTTAGCTGTTATTTCTGAAAGAGGCAAAGAATCTTAAGTGTGATTATGTTCCCTGGAAATTTCTTTTTATTGATCCAGGACTTGAAGAGAGCAAGTTTTTAGATGTAGTTGGGGCACAGAAGCATGCACTGACATATTCATCAAGTCAGTGTGGCCTACAGAATGGACACAAGTCAAACCAAGTTTTGCTAGCAATGTATCCCTAGTGAGGTTAAAATTAACAGGGCCATCAAGTTCACCCAGAAACATCCAGACTGATATGCCTGTGAACGAATAATGGGGTCACAGACTGCTAAGAATGGAGAAACTTAAGATATCCTGGGGCCTGGGCATAGTGGCTCATGCTTGTAATCCCAGTATTTTGGGAGGCCAAGGTGGGCAGATCACTTGAAGTCAGATCACTTGAAGTCACCAAGTTTGGCCAACATGGTGAAACCTCATCTCTACTAAAAATACAGAACATTAGCTGGGCATGCTGGCAGGCGCCTGTAATCCCAACTATTCAGGAGGCTGAGGCAGGAAAGTCACTTGAGCTGGCAGATGGAGGTTGCAGTGAGCTGAGGTCGTGCCACTGTACTCCAGCCCAGGCGACAGAGAGATTCCATCTCAATAAAAATAAAAGATGTCCTGGGAATGCAGACGCCTTGTTCCACTGCCTATTTAAGGGGCCTCACCCTGACCTGCCAGCTGCCCTTCCTGAGCCCGGTGGAGCCTCCATGCAGGTTCCAGGTTGGAGATGCCATGTATGGTCGAGCTGGTGTGGCAAATAGGAAGCAAGAGCAGAGGCATGGCTGGAGCACTCAAGTCCATTCAGATAATTACCGAATTGGAAACACAGGATACAGCCTACATGCACAGCTGAAATCGGAAAAAAATGAGGGCCCTAGAGGCTTACCACCAACACAGAGGAAAGTCCCTTTTGATGCCAGGTGGGATTGGAGAGAGTTAAGCAGCAGGTGGCTTGAATAGTCCCTTGTCCACATAACTCTGAACCTGGACACAGCCATTATCCCTTGATTTCCTAACAGTTTTGACACTCTCTAAAAGACAAACAGCTTGCTTGGCATTTGCAAGCCTCAAGGATGGTATGGCTGAAGAGGAGCCCCAGGTTAAATATCTGCACTAAGAAGAGCTTTGAGCAAATTAATAAATTCTATGTGTATTTTTATTAAGAATGACAAATATCCGCTGGAGTTTGTTTTATTAATCAGGCCAGACACGGTGGCTCACGCCCTTTATGCAAATCAGCTACTTGGGAAGCTAAGGCAGGCGAATCACTTGAACCTGGGAGGCGGAAGTTGCAGTGACCCAAGATCGTGCCACTGCACTCCAGCCTAGGTGACAGAAGCAAAACTCTGTCTCAAAAAACATTTTAAAAATAACATCTATAATATATGTGTTATATAATATATTATAAAATTATATGTAATTAGGAAATATTGCCTGAGCCTAAGTCTGTCTTGTTAGAAATGAAAAAAATTTAGCTGTCATGGTGACACATGACCGTAATTTCAGCTACTCAGGAGGCTGAGGCAAGAGAATTGCTTGAACCCAGGAGGCAGAGGTTGCAGTGAGCTGAGATTGTGCCACTGCACTCCAGCCTGGGCAGCAGAGCGAGAAACTCCATCTCATTAAAACAAACAAACAAACCAAGAAATTACTTCTAATGTTCTTTGGGTTCTGCTCAAGCACCTTAGGTTGTGAGGGTAGAAAACCTCTTGAGTGAGTTGGATTGGGAGAATCCCACCTACCGCCAGGGCAGGAAATACAGCCAGTCCTCACTGGAAGTTGCCTGAGACCTTTAAAGTCAAGAATTAAGGTTACCAGCTACATTTCTGCTGGTCCATGGAGTCTCATATCTCAAGATTGCTATGCCTTAAGCTGTACATTTCTCTCTCCCTCCTCCTCACTTTGTTTCTTTGTCTTTCTCTACCTCTATCCCCGCTCCTCATCCCTGGAATGTGAAATTGCTCCTACTACTGAACAGAACTGCACCTCAGTTCACTAGTTCAGATTCCTGAGAAGCAAAATCTGATTGGCTGAGATTCTATGGCCCTATGGCCCTTGGACTACATGCCCATCTCTAGACAATCATCTGTAGCCACAGTATAGGGAAAGGGGTCCCCCAGAGCAGAACTACAGTTTCTGTAAAATGCCTGAGCAGGACCATACCTGAAACCATGTCTTACACATGCTAAGCTTTTCACCTTTCCCCTTTTGTGATGGCAGATGAAGCCTGTTCAGATCAGTGCATAACTAAAATTGGCAGTCATCCAACTAGAATCCTCACTCATAATAATGTTAATCAGTTCATTTGAGAGGAACAAAGACAACTGGTGGGTGACACAAATCTTAGGGTAGCAGTTATGCAAAGTTGTTCTTATGAAGTAGTAGAAGATAGAAGAAAAAGTTACAGATGCCCAGAAAAATTCCCTTCATGGGCCGGTTTGTTGTTTTTGGTTTGTTTAAATAGCTGAAAACATACTTGTGCTATTTTTAAAATTCAGAAAAAAGCTCTGTGTTACTCCAGTATTTTGATGGAAATGAATTACAGTTCCTTTTGTCCTCTAAACCTGAAGCTAGGTACGTTTTCAGCCCCACTTTTAGCCTGCAGCTGCTTAGTTCTGTTTGCAAAGCATTCTGGCTCCAGTACTTGAACTTAATGTTGCAGACGCTGGATCTGTCATTGTCAGCTTCCTTTGGGTTCCATGACGACTTCCTTAATTTGTTGTTCTCTTTGCGCCATGAGTAGTAAATACTTACTGGCAATGAGAAATTAGCTCCTCCACTCTTAAGCATAAGCATGAAGGTTAAATGTCATGGTCTGAAGCTACATGCACAGAATTCCCAACAGATTTGTCATGGGTAGTTTTATGTTTACTGTAATGAAATATTTTTCCCCCATGCCTATTTTGACTTCTATAGGATATATTTGTTAAGGTACATCCTGGGGCCAGGGAACAGAGCAGGGTGCTCAGACCCTTAAAAAGGTAAAGCTGGTGGCTGTTCCTATTAGTCACAGTTGCATTTGTGGCTCTCTAGACATTGAAGTAAATAAAAAAAGAAATATTCATGAAGTAGAAGCTAAAGTCTTGAAAAAAAAAAAAAAAAGAAATATTTGTAGGGCTTCATAGTGAATATCCGAAAGGATAGTTTGGTATTGTAAATGGATAATGCCACTAAATGTATTTCTGGATCAATATGTGTTGGAGACATTAAATTTATCTACATTCCAAAGGTTAACAGTGCAACTAAACCAAGCCAAGGGGAGAGTTCTATTTTTTGTTTGTTTTGCTTTGTTTTAAAAATAAATACAGAAAAGAGAAAATATGGCCGGGCATACTGGCTTACGCCTGTAATCACAGCACTTTGGGAGGCCAAGGCAGGTAGATCATGAGGTCGGTGGATCACGAGGTCAGTAGATCGAGACCAACCCCGTCTCTACTAAAAATACAAAAATTAGCTGGGTGTGGCAGCGCGCACCTTTAGTCCAAGCTACTCTGGAGGCTAAGGCAGGAAAATTGCTTGAACCTGGGAGGCAGAGTTTGCAGGGAGCCGAGATCATGCCATTTGCACTCTAGCCTGGGCAACAAGAGCAAAATTCCACCCTCCCTCCCCACTAAAAAAGAAAAGAGAAGAGTAAATATTGCTTACAAGCTAATGATCAGCAACACCCAATGGAATGGGTAATTGTGTTGAACAATGCTATAGAAAGAAAGTATCAAAAGCAGTTGGACATGCAGTTTCATTTTAATAATCTCAGTATCCACATTAAATAACTCTGTGGGAAGGAGCGAGTATCTTATAGGACAGATACGGTTAGTGCTGTACCCATAGTTACTCTAGCTCAGGAAAAGAGAAGTAAATGAATATGGTCAAGTAATTTCAAATGTCTCCAAAGCCATTTCCTTATTTTATTCCTAAACTATCTGTAGATAATGGGACTTCCAAAGTCAGTTATTGTGTTAAATAAGGGCAGTGATGAAAAACTGTAATCAAAGACATTTTCAGATGGATGAAACAAAGTAGGCATTTTAAAATATGAACTGGAAAGGGACCTCTCTACATAATGCACTTACAGAGGTTTGTAGAGTCCAAGAATGTAAGCAAAGACATAATGATGAGAGACAAACTCTTAAATATTCTAATGAAGTGTTCATCTTTTCCCAAAGTTCCTCTGTGTAGACTGATGGTCCTATGGAGATACATAGATTAATGTGATCTTTGGTATCGTTGTATCCCAACAGGGACCAGGAAGACCATCATCATTCTATGTGACAGACTAAAAGGCTGTTAAATCCTCATATATAGAGGGAATCGAGTATCATACTAAATTACAAACTTTGTGATTAATGATTGACCCCCTGATAGCTACTTTACTTTACAGGAGCATCCTAACCATTTCTCAGCATTCATCTAGCCATACTTTTGGTCATTCTGTGTAACTGCAGCCAATCTCATATTCCACAGGCCTTTACAAAAACTCTTTGGTTTTGAGCTTCATCATAGCGGAGATAGAATTTTATGAGTATCTTGTCAAGGTTGAGCCAGGGAACTTCCATATTATACTTTCAAGAGAATTGGCTTCCAAAGTGACTTTTCAAAAGACACAGAAGGGTCCTGCCTTAGTAGTAAGGCTGAAGTATCCAGAATGAGGCTACTTCAAACCTACCCTCAAAACGTTTAAAAAGAAGCCATGAAAGGATCAAACAAACCTGATTTTCCAAAATGTCTTTTTTTTTTTTTTTTGAGACGGAGTTTCGCTCTTGTTACCCAGGCTGGAGTGCAATGGCACGATCTCGGCTCACCGCAACCTCCGCCTCCTGGGTTCAGGCAATTCTCCTGCCTCAGCCTCCTGAGTAGCTGGGATTACAGGCATGCGTCACCATGCTCAGCTAATTTTTTGTATTTTTAGTAGAGACGGAGTTTCACCATGTTGACCAGGATGGTCTCGATCTCTTGACCTTGTGATCCACCTGCCTCGGCCTCCCAAAGTGCTGGGATTACAGGCTTGAGCCACCGCGCCCGGCAACTTAATTGTCTTCTAACAAAGCCATTCTTTAAGGGAACATGGCAAAGTTCAGATACTGAACTCAATGTTCACCATAAAAAATTATGAGATATTAAAGAAGCAGGAAAAAGTGACCCATAACCAAGAGTGAAAAAAAGACATTCAATAGAAAAAGACCCAACAATGGCAGATAATGGAATTAGTAGTCAAAGACTTTGAAATGGCTATTACATATATGCTCGATGTGCTTAAATATCTTAATAACCAGGAGAGACTGAAGATATTTAAAAAACAAATGGAAATTTTAGAGATGAAAAATACAGTATTTGAAATGAAAAATACATTAGATGAGATTAACTGCATCTTTTTTTTTTTTTCAAGACGAGGTTTCACCATATTGGTCAGGCTGGTCTCAAACTCCCAACCTCAGGTTGATCTGCCCGCCTCATCCTCCCAAAGTGCTGGGATTATAGGTGTGAGCCACCATGCCCGGCAGTTAAGTGCATCTTATACGTGGAAAAAGATTAATGAACTTGAAGTTGTAGCAATAGAAATGATTCAAGCTGAAACAGAAAAGCAATGGAACAAAATGGGACCTCAGTGACTTGGAGGTAATTATTCATGTAATTGCAGTCTCAGTAGTGTTTGTTTGGCTGTGGGGCTGGGGCAGGAAGGAGGCCAGGCACCGTGGCTTATGCCTGTAATCCCAAAACTTTGGGTCGCTGAAGTGGGAGTAGACCTTGAGCTCAGGAGTTTGAGACTAGCCTGGGTAACATACTGAGATCACAGCTCTACTGGAAAAAAAAAATTAGCTGGGCGTGATGGCACATGCCTGTAGTCCCAGCTACTTGGGAGGCTGAGGCAGAAGGATAGCTTGAGCCTTGGAGTTTGAGGCTGCAGTGGGCCATGATTGCATGACTGCATTCCAGTCCGCATGACAGGGTGAGACCCTGTCTCAAAAACAAAAAACAAAAACAAAAATATTGAAGAAATAATGGCTGAAAAAATTTCAAATTTAATAAAAACTGTGATGAACCTACAGATCCAAGAACCTTAATAAAACCCAAGTAGGATAAACACACAAAAAGATCACATTGGGCCACATCATACCCAAATTGGTGAGAAACAGTGATAAAATCTTAAAGTCAGCCAGAAGAAAAAAGAAGGCATATGAGATACAGAAGATCAAAAATAAGAATGAGACAGATACCTTTACAGAATAAACGCCCCCCCCCCCACTTATTTTTTGGTGAATGTAGAATTCCACATCTAGCAAATCCTTTAAAATTTTTACCCTAAGCCGGGCATGGTGGTGGCTGAGGCAGGAGAATCACTTAAGCCAGGAAGTTTAAGGTTATAGTGTGCTATAACTGTGCCTGTGAATAGCTGTTGCACTTCAGTCTGGGCAACATAGTGAGATCTCATCTATTGAAACAAAATTTCACCTTAAGATAAAATAAAGGCTTTTAGGCCAGGCACGGTGGCTCATGCTTGCAGTCCTAGCACTTTGGTAGTCCAAGGTGGGTGGATCACCTGAGGTCAAGAGTTCGAGACCAGCCTGGCCAACATGGTGAAACCCCGTCTGTACTGAAAATACAAAAATTAGCAGGGCATGGTGATGCATGGTTGTAATCCCAGCTTCTCAGGAGGCTGAGGCAGAAGAATACCTTGAACCCAGGAGGCAGAGGTTGCAGTGCGCTCAGATGGCACCACTGCACTCAGTTTGCGTAACAGAGTGAGACTCTGTCTCAAAATAGTAATAATAATAATAAATAAATAAATAAAACAAAGCCTTTTAAAGACAAAAGCTGAGAGATTTTGTTACCACCAGATCTGCACCATACGTAAGGTTAAGGAAAGTTCTTTAGGCAGAAGAAAAATAAAACCAGATCTATGCAAAGGGATGGAAAACACAAGAAATGCTAAATATAAATGTATTTCATTTTTTATAATTGTACTTTAACTTCTGGGTACATGGGCAGATCTTGCAGGATTGTTGCATAAGTACACACATGCCATGGTGGTTTACTGTCTCCATCCCTCCGTCACCTACATCAGGCATTTCTCCCAGTGTTGTCCCTCCCCAACCTCCCTACACCCCGCTGTCCTTCCCCTAGCCCTCCACCCCACAACAGACCCCAGTGTGTGATGTTCCCCTCTCTCTGCTCATGTGTTCTCATTATTCAGCACCCACCTATGAGCGAGAACATGTGGTGTTCTGTTCTTTGGTTTTCTGTTCTTGTGTCAGTTTTCTGAGAATGATGGTTTCCAGAGTCATCCATGTCCCTACAAAGGACATGAACTCATCCTTTTTTATGGCTGAATAGTATTCCATGGTGTATATGTGCCACATTTTCTTTGTCCAGTCTATCATTGATTACCATCTGGGCTGGTTCAAGGTCTTTGCTGTTGTAAACAGTGCCACAATGAGGATATGTATGCATGTGTGTTTATAAGAGAATGATTTATAATCCTTTGGCTATATACCCAGTAATGGGATTGCTGGATCAAATGGAGTTTCTAGTTCTTGATCCTTGAGGAATTGTTACACTGTCTTCCACAGTGATTGAACTAATTTACACTCCCACCAACAATGTAAAAGTGTTTCATTCTTATTTAAAGATTTATTTTAAAAGTAATTGACTGGGTGTGGTGGCTCACGCCTGTAATACCAGCACTTTGGGAGGCTGAGACAGGTAGATCACCTGAGATCAGGAGTTCAAGACCAGCCTGGCCAACATGGTGAAACCTTGTCTCTAACAAAAATACAAGAATTAGCTGGCTGTGGTGGCACATGCCTGTAATCCCAGCTACTCGGGAGGCCGAGGCATGAAAATCACTTTAACCCTGGAGGCGGAGGTTGCAGTGAGCCAAGATCATGTCATTGCCCTCCAGCATGGGCAAGAAGAGCCATCACATACACACAAAAAAAGGCCAGGCACGGTGACTCACACCTATAATCCCAGCACTTTGGAAGGCCAAAGCCAGTGGATCACCAGAGGTCAGGAGTTTGAGACCAGCCTGACCAACATGGAAAAACCTCATCTTTACTAAAAATACAAAATTAGCTGGGCATGGTGGTGCATGCCTGTAATTCCAGTTACTCAGGAGGCTAAGGCAGCAGAATCGCTTGAACCCAGGAGGCGGAGGTTGCTGTGAGCTAATATCATGCCATTGCACTTCAGCCTGGGCAAGAAGAGCAAAACTACATCTCAAAAAAAAAAAAAAAAAAAAGAAAAGAAAGAAAAAAAAAGAAAAAGAAAAAGAAAAAAAGTAATTATATAAAGCAAAATTAATAAATGTATGATGGGGTTCATTACTTATGCTGAAGTAAAACGTGTGATAACAATGGCACAAAAGATGAAAAGAGAAAATGGAAGTTTACTGCTTTTATAACATTCAAATATTACTTTTTTTTTTTTTTTTTTTTTTTGGGAGACGGAGTTTCACTCGTTACCGAGGCTGGAGAGCAATGGCGTGATCTCGGCTCACCGCAACCTCCGCCTCCTGGGTTCAGGCAATTCTCCTGCCTCAGCCTCCCGAGTAGCTGGGATTACAGGCACGCACCACCATGCCCAGCTAATTTTTGTATTTTTAGTAGAGACAGGGTTTCACCTTGTTGACCAGGATGGTCTCGATCTCCTTACCTCGTGATCCGCCCGCCTCGGCCTCCCAAAGTGCTGGGATTACAGGCATGAGCCACCGTGCCTGGCCCCAAATATTACTATTTAAAGTAGGATTGGTAAGTTAGGGATATGTATTATAAACTGGCACAACTACTGAAAACTAAAATGTAGACTATAGTTAACCAATAGTGGGAAATAAGGGGAAAAAATGAACAAAGAACAGATAAGGTGAATAGAGAACAAATAGCAAGATGGTAGATTTAATCTCAACCATATCATTAAGTGTAAATTATATAAATCCTCCAATTAAAAAGAATAAATTTGATCCAGCTGGCTGGAGAGAATTTTACAATGTACAGATATTGTGAAGTAAAAAAAAGCAACATGCAGAGTTATGTATCCAGTATGACTCCACTTTGATTCAATGTTTAGAAAGCAAAAACTAAAACCTCACCATACCTACATATCTCTATATTTGATGTGTGTACATATAAATATATATGTACATATATACATACATAATAGCTTGAGAATTGAGGAAATGTAGAATGATAAACATCGGACTGTTAGCATCATCTGTGGGTGGTGGGACAGGGAGGAGAAGGAAAAAATAAAGGAGATCGGCAAAACGGAAACACGCATGACAAAATTTTAACCAAAAGTGTTAACTATAATATCTCTGTGAATATACGGTTAATACTAAAAATGAATTCAGAACATAGACCAGGATGAGAAGCTGACATGAGCATGAGAAAACATTGCGGTTGAACTGACTTACGATCGGGTTATGACTAATTTTATTCTTTGATTCTAGGACTTCAGTATAGCTTCAATAACATTACATTTTATTAAAACTAAAAATATGAGTTTTGAAGATACAGAAAATTATGACCCAAATTCCTTTTATGCAGTGTTTTATAGTGTTCTTTGAATCTCTAGTTTTGTGGAGAGAAGGCAAAGGCTCTTTGTGTAATAATTCTCCTGAGACAGTGTTTCTGGCCTGTTAAAAATGGTTTAGCGGCTGGGTGAGGTGGTTCACGACTGTAATCCCAGCACTTTGGGAGGCTGAGGTGGGTGGATCACAAGGTCAAGAGATCGAGACCATCCTGGCCAACATGGTGAAACCCCGTCTCTACTAAAAATACAAAAAAGAAAAAAGAAAAAAAAATAGCTAGGCGTGGTGGTGCGCACCTGTAGTCCCAGCTGCTCGGGAGGCTGAGGCAGGAGAATTGCTTGAACCCAGGAGGCGGAGGTTGCAGTGATTCAAGATCGCACCACTGCACTCCAGCCTGATGCCTGGTGACAGAGTAAGACTCTGTCTCAAAAAAAAAAAAAAAAAAAAAAATGGCTTAGCATTTTTGCTGGTATTGGCCCACAACACTGGCTTCCATTGGAAGTTGTCATTAAACATGGGAAGAGACTCCACTGGAAGTAAGAAATGAATTGGTCAGGTCTCTTTAGTTGCAAACAGCAGGAACTGACTTTGATCGGCTGAAAAAAAAAGAGGAAATTATTGGGAAGACCAACCTTTGAATTCAGGCAGCTCCAGCAGAGAAGCAGCAGCAACTCCAGGAATGGCCTATTGCTGGAGAATTCTGGGTAGGTTGCTGCCACTGGCATGAATGAATTCCAGTCTTCCAAATTTACAGTTGCTCAGATGTCAAAGTTCTGGAAGATAGTACTGGACCCATCACATATTCATTCTCTAGATAGACCAGGACCTACTGGGAGGTGCTCAGCACTCCTGGGGTTTCAGTAGCAGGAAGGCTGCTACCTGTAAGTACAGTCCCATCAAGATTGCAGAGGGGGAAAGTTATTTTCCAAAAAGAAATCTGGGTGTGGTCGAGATACACCTTTCTTGGTATTGGAAAGCAGAGAAGGAACCGCAGCGACAAATGTGCACGGAGATGAGTGTCTGCCTGCAGCACATGATCCAACTGCATTCCTGAGTCTGGAGCCCGAACTGAGAAAGGCGAGGCTTGCAAATGCTTTCATGCTACGAATCTGTGGGAATTGAATTTATGGTCCTGAGTCTAATGTGATAGACATATTATGGTTTGCTTTTATCTTGAAGGAAGTTGTTATAGTAGTTTGTATTGGTGGCTTACATATAGTTTTAGGTAATAGGTATATTTTTAAATAAATTCAAATCTCATTTTCCATCTCTCAAGTGTTACTATAGTAAAAATTGTTTTCTGATGTGGGCCTAAAACTAACCAGGAAAATATATTAATACATTAGTAAAATTGGAAAAGATGATGTTCTACATATAATAAATGTTGCTGGGTGAGGTGAGATGAAATGGTATGTTTGAGCCTCAGAGGATATAGCAAATGGATAAATTGGGGAAATCATTAAAGGAAAGATGTGCAGATGGCTGAGATAAGCTTAGAATTTAAGAAAATAATGAATTCATCACTGAAATAAAAGGTAAGGATTAAAGAATTAGTATGGAGTGGAAATGGAAAGCCTTTGCTTTTTGAAACATTTGGACTCAAGATCCATCTTCCAGCCTTTCAAAATATTAAGAGCTTCTGTTTGCGCCTTCACAGAATGATGTGCTTTCTTTCTTCAGGAAGACAAGTGTTACTTACTACTGTTTACAGCTTTTGTGATATTGAAGCCGAGGACTCCCACGGAAGTGCGCTCAGACCTCTTACACAATGTTCTTTCTTAAGCCACAGCAAAGGAAATAATGGACATTGAGAGGTCAAGTTTGTGCCTTCCACCCTGTGCTATTTAAATGTCAATAATTATTGTTTTTCTTCCTGAAGAAGCAGCATCTGGCTGTACGGAATTTGGCAGAAGTAGGCATCCTGTGCTAGTTCTTTGGATATTTAAATATGGGCAAGATTGGTAAATGACAACTAAAGCTCAGCCATTTGAGAGGGAATGAGAGTCAAAGGAAAAAAAACTGAACCAGACACATTGAGTTAGATCTTTGTAGACTGCCTTGTCGACTTGCCTTCTCCAGTCATATAGAGGAGAATGTGAGGATCAAAGAGGTTACAAGATTTGACACAATTTCACTGTTCAAATATTTCTGGGACTTTTCTATAAAATTTCTTGTTTTAAAGTGTTAAGTATTACAGAATTATTTTACAATAGTGTTATGTGGGGTTAGAATTAACATCCTCCCTACAGGCAAATCGTGTTATGAAAAGACTGATCATATAGAAATATACGTAGGGACATGTATCTGCAATTTTGTGTGGAAGTTCAACATTGGACTGAATTTAGGGATACATAGCTTGCAGTTCTTTAATGATCCTTAGAAATGGGCCCTTTTCCAGGCCAGATCCATAGCTATGCCTTGGGAATTTGCACCCATCTGAAGCATGCTCAGCAAGGCCACTCTACAGCAGGTATATGAAAACGTGCTCAGCATCACTAATCAACAGGGAGATGCAAATCAAATCACTATGAAATATCACCTCATACTTGTTAGGATGGCCATTATCAAAAAGGGAAGAGATAAATGTTAGACAAAGTACAGAGAGACGGGACCCCTTGTACAATGGTGGTGGGAATGTAGATTGGTGAAGCGACCGTGGAAATTAGTATGGAGTTTCCTAAATTAAAAATAGAACTATCATATAACCCAACAATTTCTCTTCTGGGTATATACCCAAAGAAGATGAAATCACCACCTAATAAAAGTATCTGCACTGTGGTGTTCATTACTCCATTTGTCACAATAGCCAAGATATGGAAACAACCAAGGTGATAGGTGAGCAGATAAATCACACACACACACACACACACACACACACACACACACAGAGAGAGAGAGAGAGAGAGAGACAGAGAGAGAGAGAGAGAGAGAGAGAGAGAGAGAGAAATAATATTCAGCCTTTAAAAAGGAAATCCTGGCATGTGCCACAACATGAATGAATCTGGAGGACATTATGCTAAGTGAAATAAGCAACACAGAAAAATACTGCACGATCTCATATGTGAAATCTAAAAAAGTCAAATACACTATAAATAAAATGGTATTTATCAAGGGTGTGGTGGAGTACAAATGGGGAGATGTAGGTCACAGACTACCAAGTAGCTGATCTTTAGGATGTACAACAGGACTGTAGTTAATAAGACTGTATTCAGGATTTTTGCTTAAAGTGTAGATTTCAGGAACTCTTGCCAGAAAAAATGAGGGGTGGGGTGGGGTTAACTATATGAGATGATTCATATGTTAATTTGCTTGACTATAGTAACTATTTTACTATATGTATCTTGGAACATGTTGCACACCTTAAATATATGCAGTAAAATTTATTTTTTTAAAAGGCCATTCTTACCATGAAAACTTAACTGAATGAATTCTAAGCCTGAGTATATCCAGGACACTCATCTGGGCTTCTAATGTAACAGGATATTCTGTGCTTCCAGAATAAAATCAATTTTGTAATAATGCAATGGGATATGCCGGGCGCGGTAGCTCACACCTGTAATCTCAGCACTTTGGGAGGCCGAGGCAGGTGGATCACCTGAGGTCAGGAGTTCAAGACCAGCCTGGCCAACATGGTGAAACCCTGTCTTTCAAATATATATAATGCAGTGGGATATGTTCAAAGGAATACAAGTGATACGGATTATTTCACTAATAGTGTCCTAGTTTATCACTCATGTATAATTATCCACAAGTTTTGGATAAGGAAATGAAGGTAATGGGGTAAGTGATTTGTCTAAGAGAGTATCTGGCATATAACAATGTATTTTGTTAAATGGATTAATAGGGTAGTGTAAGAGATTGATGCTATATCACAAAAGGTACACATAAAAGCAATCATGGATGCCATTACATATGGCAGTGCTGAAAAGAAGAAATGTGTAATAGAAATTTTACTTTTAGAAAAGCTGCAGTATCTCAGTAGCTGCCTTTTGTATGCTACCTTTTCTAAAGGATGGCATCTGCAAAGGAGCTGTCTGTGGTGCTGAAAATGATGCCACTGGTAGGTCAGATGATGGTCTTTGCCAATTTTTGTTCTTATTTTCTCCTGGGCTTTTATTACCAGCGACAACAATGTTAGTAAAAATTAATGTAACGTTATCAATTTTTCCTTTTTAAGCATTGAAGAGAGATTTTTAAAGATAGCTTTATTGAGTTATTTACATATCATTAAATTCACTTTTTTAAATGTTTAATTCCGGAGATTGTAATATATTCACAAAGTTGTGGAACCTACACCACCTAAATTTGGAACATTTTTGTTACCACCAAATGAAACTCTGTATCCACACTAGCAGTCACTCTCCATTCCCCAAACCCTCAGCCTCTGGCAACCACAGATTTACTTTGTCTTTACAGATGTGCCTATTCTGAACATTTCATATAGTTGGAAATCATACATTATATGGTACATATAGTATGCTATATGTACCATAGGAGATGAAAATCAAATCGTGACTGGCTTCTTTCAGGTAGCATAATGTTTCCAAGGATTACCCATGTAGTAATATGCATCAGTACTTCATTTATTTTTATTGACAAGTAATAGTCCATTGTTTGGACTTTTTTTTTGTTTCGAGATAGGGTCTCACTCCACCACCCAGGCTGGAGTGCAGTGGTGCAATCATGGCTTACTGCAGCCTCTCAATCTTCTGGGCTCAAACGATCCTCTCACCTTAGCCTCCCAGGTAGCTAGGGCTACAGGCATGCGTCACCACACCCGGTTAATTTTTTGGTAGCAACAGGGTTTTGCCATGTGGGTCAGGCTGGAATTGAACTCCTGGTCTCAAGTTATCCACCCGCCTTAGCCTCCCAAAGTGATAGATGAGCCACCATGCCCAGCTTATATACTACATTTATTGATCTATTCATTAATTGATAATTATTTGAATTGTTTCTATTTTTTGGCTATTACAAACAATGCCGCTGTGAGCAACCATGTATAAGCTTTTTGTATGGGGATGTTTTCAGGTCTCTTAGGTATATACCTAGGAGTGGAACTGCTGTGCTATACCATTTCTTTCTTTAACATTTTTAAGAACTGGCAGATACTTTTGCAAAGCGGTGGCACTATTTTTCATTCTTACATGTACAAGGGTTCTAATTTCTCTACATTCTCCCCAACATTTGTTATTGTCTGTCTTCTTGATTGTAGTCATTCTAATGGGTGTGAAGCTGTATCTCATTATGGTTTTGATTTGTACTTACATATTCCTGATAACTAATAATGTTGAGCATTTTTTCATATATTTATTGGCCACTTGTTATTTTCTTTGGAGAAATGTCTATTTGAATTATTTGCCCCTTTTTTGACATGGTATATTTGTCCATTTTCATGCCACTGATAAAGACATATCCAAGCCTGAGTAATTTAGAAAGAAAAATAGGTTTAATGGACTCAGTTCCATGTGGCTGGGGGTGGGGTGGGGAGACTCACAACTATGGCAGAAGGCAAAAGGCACATCTTACATGGCAGCAGGCAAAAAGAAAAATGAGAGCCAAGCAAAAGGGGCAACCCTTATAAAACCATCAGATCTTGTCAGATTTATTCACTACCATGAGAACAGTATGGGGGAAACCACCCTCATGATTCAATTATCTCCCACCAGGTCCCTCCCACAACACATGGGAATTATGAGACTTGGGTGGGGACACAGCCAAACCGTATCAGATGGAGTCTGTCACTGTCACCCAGGCTGCAGAGGAACAATCTCAGCTCACTGCAACCTCTACCTCCTGGGTACAAGTGATTCTCCTGCTTCAGCCTCCTGAGTAGCTGAGATTACAGGCATGTACCACCACCCAGCTAATTTCTGTATTGTAAGTAGAGATGGGGTTTTACCATGTTGGCCAGGCTGGTCTTGAAATCCTGACCTCAGATGATCAGCCTGCCTCAGCCTCCCAAAGTGCCGGGATTGCAGTTGTGAGCCACCATGCCCAGCCTCCTTGCCCATTTTTTAAAAGTTGGGTTATTTTTCTTTTTACTGCTGAGGTAAAAGAGTTCTTTACATATTTTGATACATGTCCCTTATTAGAATATGATTTGCATATATTTTCTCCCGTTCTGTGGGTCGTCTTTTCACTTTTCTTCATTGTGTAAAGGACTACTTTCGAAAGCAATCTTTCTCTGATTCTTCCCAATCCTCTCCTCAGCAACTCTCAAAGGGTTTGCTAATATTAACGTAGAGAGAATTCCAATATCTATGCTCTGAGTAGCTCACTATGAAACAGGGAGGTCATTTCACTACATAATCATTGGGAAATACCATATGAAAGAAAACTCTTAGTTTCTCTCTGGTAAAATACTTGTTGATGAAACTGGATGACACAGCATAAGTGACATTTGTACCTGCAGAAGAGACATGCCCCCAGTGCTGCACCTTTCTCATTATCTTGAGCCACCTACTTTCTCAATAAAACAAACTCTGCTTGGAAATAATAGCCAGAAAAAAGTAAATGGAAGCACAGAACTATTTTTGACCCTAACAAGTATTAAGCTCCTGTTTTCAAAATCTGTTATTTGGTAAGAAAATGTATTCCTTTCACACAGAAAGAAATTAAATTATTTTTTAAATGGAAAATATTACCGTCTGCAAGGGTTTTTCCTGCTTAGTGAAAAGCAGAATTAAAAAAATCACTAGTGAGTTAATCAAGATCAGATTTATTCTCTTAAAACATTCCCATATAGTATTTACTCACCATCTACATTAAGTTGAAAAACATCTTCTAATTCTTGTAGTGCTGAGCTGAAAAATATATCTCCTCTATACTGGCTGTTCTCTACTATGGGCTTAAGGGAATAGTCTTCCTGCTAAGAACAAAAATTGATATCAATATAATTGAAGATTTATACTTCTTTTTTTTGATGGAACAGCCCTCTGTTGCTCAGTTTGCAGTGGTGTAATCACAGCTTACTGCAGTCTTGACCTCCCAGGCTTGGGTGATCCTCCTAACTCAGCCTTACAAGTAGCTAGGACTACAGGTACACAGCACCACACCTGGCTAATTTTTGTATTTTTAGTAGAGATGGGATTTCTTTTCTTTTCTTTCTTTTTTTTTTTTTTTTGAGACGGAGTCTTGCTCTGTCACCAGGCTGGAGTGCAGTGGCACAATCTCAGATCACTGCAACCTCCACCTCCTGGGTTCAAGTGATTCTTCCACCTCAGCCTCCTGAGTAGCTGGGACCACAGCTGAGTGCCACCATGCCTGGCTAATTTTTTTGTATTTTTAGTAGAGATGCGGTTTCACTGTTGGCCAGGATGGTCTTGATCTCTTGACCTCGTGATCTGTCTGCCTTGGCCTCCCAAAGTGCTGGGATTATAGGCGTGAGCCACCGTGCCCAGCAGAGATGGGATTTCACCTGGTTGACCAGGCTAATCTTGAACTCCTGACCTCAAATGATCCGCCCTCCCCAGCCTCCCAAAGTGCTGGGATTACAGGCACCCTGCCCAGCCTTAAATATTTAGTATTAAGATTTTAATTTGTTCAAAAGAGTAAATAATATTAATATTTTCCAAATGGTTATTAGAAATGATTTTCAAAGGGTTACTCTATTAGACAGAAATGATAGTGATATAATAGTTCTTGGACCATTTCATTTACAAAGATCTGAAATTCCGATTATTTTGCCCAATTTATTACAGTCAAAACAGCATCATCTGACATACTTTTTATATTTTATCCAAATAATTCCTGGATAGATTTATTTTTTAAAATAAATACATAGGCTGGGCACAGTGGCTCACGCCTGTAATCCCAGCAATTTGGGAGGCCAAGGTGGGCGGATCACAAGGTCAGGAGTTCAAGACCAGACTGGTCAACATGGTGAAACCCCATCTCTACTAAAAAATACAAAAATTAGCTGGGCATGGTGGCTCATGCCTGTAATCCCAGCTACTTGGGAGGCTGAGGTAGAACTGCTTGAAGTGGGACCCAGGAGGCGGAGGTTGCAGTGAGTTGAGACTGTGCCACTGCACTCCAGCCTGGTGATAGAGTGAGGCTCCATTTAAAAAAAAAATGTATGTTGGTAATTTGATAGGGATTGCATTGAATCTATAGATTGCATTGGGCAGTACAGTCAGTACACCAGTCATGGGCTAGGTGTGGGGATGTAAAGATGAATGATGCAGTCTGTACTCAAGAGGAGGCAACATCATAATGGGAGGCCGAATGAAAACAAATACTAATAAAGCAATTTATACTTATCTACATTTGGAACCAAAGGAGATGGAAAAAGTAAATTCTTACAGGCAACTGGGGAGTGGCAAAAGTTAGAGTTTAAAAGGTAGCCTGGCACTTTGGGAGGCCGAGATGGGTAGATTACCAGGAGTTTGAGACCAGCCTGGCCAATATGGTAAAACACAGTCTCTACTACAAACACAAAAATTAGCTGGGCATGGTGGTCCACAGCTGTAATCCCAGCTACTCGGGAGGCTGAGGCAGGAGAATTGTTTGAGGCTGGGAGGTGGATGTTGCAGTGAGCTGAGATTATGCCACTGCACTCCAGCCTGGCCTGTCTGACAGAGTGAGACTCTGTCTCAAAAAAAAAAAAAAAAAAAAAAAGGTATCCTGGACCAAATTGTGAAGAGCATTACTAATAGTGAATGGGGAACAGTCATTTGAATTTTAAAAGAATAACTTCAGTTGTAAGTATGGAAGATAGAATAAGATGAAATGAGAGGGTTGAGTCGCCAGTTGGACATAGGAGGCAAAGAAGAAAGAAGAATTAAATACAAATCTGGAATGTCTGAGGCCATCTCTGATAATCTATGTAAAACAGAATATCTGTGGGGCAGGGGTGTGGGAACTTAGAGGACGGTCAACAGATGCAGCAAACCACCACGGCATACATACACCTATGCTAACAAACCTATGTGTTCCGCACATGTGTCCTGAAACTTAAAGTAAAACCAACAACAAACAGAATATCTGTCAGTCACTACTCCTTTATTCTGCTTCATTTTTTTCCACTGAAACACGCACACACACACACACACACACACACACACACAGAATTTATTGTCTATTTCACTAGAATATTAGATCCATGAGGAAAAGGACTTTGCTTTGTTTATTGTTGTATCCCCAGGGCCTACTATACAAAAAAATATTTTTGAAGGAATGCCTGAAATGACTAGCTTAAGAGAGTAAGTGGATTGCAATATAATCAACTAAAATTAAAAATACAGAAAGGAAGTCACACTTGGAAGAATAAGTGATATATTCTTTTTGTGGCATGATGATTTTAAGGTGCCATTATGAATATATTGTCTGGGCTTGTAGAAACGATGGGGTTGCAGATTGATATTTGAAAGTCATGGGTGCTTAGGTATCAGCAAAAGAATGAATTTTTAGTCGAGGAGACATGATAAACAGTGTGGATCTTACAGAGCTGCATGAGAGATAGTTTGGTGTGACTTCTGGTCATTAGAACTGCATTCTTCTTTATCTGCCTCTATTTCATGGGATTTGTAGGTAATGCTTTACAGCTGGTAAAGCCTTAGGGAATGCTGTTCCTGCAGCCATGCCTAATATACTTTGTCTTGTTCAGCTGAAAGACTTCAGTTTGCTTTAAAGGTGACAACTTATATATACATTCTCAACTGTTTACACAGTTTTTATATTGTTTGCTGAGGATTTCTGTTCTTCCACAAGCCACTTGAAATAACTACTCTTTAAACACACACACATACACACCCATGGCAAGTCATGTGACAAACCTTGAACATCACAATGAATACAACAGGAATAAGTAATCTGAAATCTCAAGAGAGATTCAATAGAAACAAAGATGTTCCATAGTTCAAAATTTAAGACTGTTAGCAGGAAGCAATGATTTTCCTTGTTTTTGAGTGTTAACTAGTAGAGCTCATATTTTTTGTTCTTCCATATAACAAGTGCAAAGTGGTCTTGTAATAAGCATAACCCATGCCAGCTTCCATCTCAAGGCATTTTCCAGTGTTACTTTAGTGAAACATTACCATGAAACATTACAATTTGACTGACGTTATGAACGTATCTTGAGTTCTCATTCTTTTCACAGTGATTTGATAGATTTTACATATTTCATTAGAAAAACAAACTGCAGTATAATTCACTCCACTGATTTTTAATCAAATTGGAGTCTGAATAATACAGTGTATTAAATAGCATTGAGAGTTAGATACAATGAATATCAAGCATTTTTGTTGCATTATATATTTTATAGGCTAAGACTAGCTGCTATAGGCTAAGACTCATTTGTCAAGGTTCAAGTTGGACAACTTATGTTATTCAGTTACTATATATGTTCATTATATTTCATTTAAAATGTGGTTATTTATATTACTAATAAAATGTACTTTCTCAATGATCTTCATACTTTATATTCCTTTCAAGAAATGTTACCACTTCAGGAGATCCACCTCTGTACTTAGAGCAGAAGTAGTTCTGAACATTATACAGATGTCAGTTATGGTGCTAGACACTTTCAGACTGCTTCCCTCAACTGCTCTGCTGCCTTTCTTTTTTGTTTAAAATTTTAGTAGAGTCGGTATCTTGCCATGTTGCACAGGCTGATCTGAAACTCCTGGGCTCAAGCAGTCCTCCTGCCTTGGCTTCCCAAAGTGCTGGGATTACAGCCATGAACCACTGTGCCCAGCCTCTCTTTCCTTCTGAAGGTTTCACCCACCTCCCACCTCGTGCCTCCTATACCATCTTTGTCAGGTTGGCTGAAATCTAAGTAGAAGGCACAGGCTTGAAAAGGGATAATCTGACTTCTTTTCCAATTCACATGTCCTGTGTCCTGCATCACGCCCTAACTCTGGGCTTGGATGAAGCCCTGCATACACCATACAGAATCGAGTTTTGGCATCCTAAGTGGCTACTGATGTGCTTGATGACACTGCCCCAAAATGTGGATGAGTTAGCTTTCTGTGGGGAGAACCTCGATTAATAGGAACTAGGAAATGGAGGCAGGGAGCGATTCTCCCTCCCTTGTAAACTCTGAGATACAGTTGTTCTGAAGATACAGTTGTTTTTGCAGCCGTTCTGAAGCATTCTCATGTGCTAGACGGCAAATGTGGCTGAACGACATACCATATATGTGTGTTTGTTTTTGGAAGTTTTGTATGAAGTGGTAGACAACACAGCAGCATGTTGTGTCACTTCGCTTCAACTCTTTTCCTTGCCTCACTTCTCTTTTTTCTCTCACTCATTGTTCTGGGTTTTCACCTCTCAAAGTATAATGTTCTTTTTTCTAGAGGACCTGTTAAGACTATGACCATTAAAAAAATGAAGAAGATAATATTTTAAAAAATTTTAAAATATATTTAGAGGATAAAAGTGCAGATTTTGCATAGTTGTAAAATCTGTTTTTTTTTTCTTTTAAATCTCTTTTTCTTTCAACTTTTTTTAAATTGCATTTTTGATTTTGGGGTACATGTGAAGAACATGCAAGATTGTTGCATAGGTACACATATGGCAGTGTGATTTGCTGCCTTCCTCCCCATCACCTATATCTGGCATTTCTCTCCATGCTATCTCTCCCCAACTCCCCACCCCCCCGCTGTCCCTCCCCTATTTCCCCCCAACAGACCCCAGTGTGTGATGCTCCCCTCCCTGTGTCCATGTGTTCTCATTGTTCACCACCCACCTATGAGTAAGAACATGCGGTGTTTGATTTTTCTGTTCTTGTGTCAGTTTGCTGAGAATGATGGTTTCCAGGTTCATCCATGTCCCTGAAAAGGACACAAACTCATCGTTTTTGATGGCTACATAGTATTCCATGGTGTATATGTGCCACATTTTCCCTGTCCAGTCTATCAAGTCTGGGTTTTTAATGTACCCATTACCTGAATAGTTAACATTTTACTCAATAAGTGCTTTCCTTTTCAGTATATTTTTTTAAAACTCTATCTTCAATGAATTTTCTTTCAGCTTTTACGAGTTTTTTCTATCATTGGCACTCTTGTACGAAAAGCCAGAATTCACTTGTTTTTTTCATATTCTAATGACATGTTACACTTGAAAACGTATACATCCTCCACCCTTTTCTTCATACCAGTATGCCATGCTCTGTGGTCCAAAACAAGCCCTCTGATTAAGCTTTTATCTGTTTCAGATTTATGTTTCATCTCCATGATCTCAACCATGAAGAGATCAGTAAGTTCATCTTGTTTTTTAATGACCAAAATGGAATTCACTACAGCCTCTGTTAAGACCTTTGCAAGTTCAGCATGAATTTAAGTACAAAGAGATGTTCTGGCCACATCTACAAGTGTTTCCCTGTCCACCTTTTTGTTTACTTTGACTTCTTCCAAAAACTCAAGGGTTTCTTTTGCAGCTTCAAATCCTTCAGTGATTATTCTGGGATGAAGGTCTTCAGAAATGTGTAGATCTGCCTGCTCTCCAATGATTAGGATATTGGAATTTGTAGTTTCTGGTTATATCATTCTGGGCTGTTGCTATCTGTGCTGTTAAGGAAGCTGTTGCCTGTTTAATTTGCATTTCGTGAAGCAGCACAATACAGTAAGCTTGATGCCTCCAGCACCAGAAACAAGTATCTTCATGGTGCCCTTTGTAAGGGTAGCTGAGAGAAAGGAAAATAGACCCAAAGTCAGGCAAGAAAGTTTATTAACCTGCCGGGTTGCTTAGAGGAGACAGCAGCCCTGAACTTACAAAACGAGTGGCTTATATGGGGTGAGGGGGGCATGTGGGGGTTTTAGGTAACAGGCACAGAGGTAGTTTTTTAACTTGCAACGGGCCTGCGATACATTATCCTGTGACTTTTGTGGCGGCAGTCTTTTAAAAAAAGACCAAAACCAGGATTTTTTACAGATACGTGTCAAACAGGAATTTACGAATGTGGTAACCAACATATGTTTTCCCTGTCTTCCCTTGAGCTGCCTGTGCTGCCCCATAGCTGTAATTAGGTTTTGGTTAATTGTAGCACTGGCAGCCTTGGTGTGGCACCTGGGTAGGGGTTCAGGAATGCAGCTGCAAAGCAATGCGAGGGGGGTGGGGTGAGCCTGCTTGGAGGGGGTTTTCTGGGGCAGCATGGCTAGTTCCTAACACCCTTGGGCCCCAGGTTGGTCCTCAGCATGTCCTGTAGACCCCGCTGTCAAGCTGATGTTGACCGCCAGCTGCCCGCATTCAGGCCACCTCAACCTTGAGGTTCAGGGTCTTCATCACCATCATAGCTGCTCCAGTGGAGGAAAATGGAAGCGATGCGATGTGGCATGGAGATCCCAGAGCCAGTGCAGCCCTTTGCCCATTGTTTTTAATGGGGTTATTTTTTTTTCTTGTTGAGCTGTTTGAGTTCCTTGTAGATTCTAGATATTAGCCCTTTGTCAGGTGCAGTTTATAAACATTTTTGCCTATTCCATAAGTTGTCTGTTTTCTCTGTTGCTTTTTTCTTGTGCTGTGCAACTTTTTATTTTAATTAAGTCCCATGTCCATTTGCTTTTGAGGTCTTGGCCATAAATTCTTTGTCTATGCAATGTTCAGAGGAATTTTTCCTATGCTTTCTTATAGGATTTTTAGTTTCTGCTCTTGTGTTTAGGTCTTGAATTCAACTTGTGTTATTAATTTTTGCATATGGTGAGAGGTCTGGCTCTAGTTTCATTCTTCTGTATGTGGCTATCCAGTTTCCTCAGCACCAGTTACTGAATAGAGTGTCTTTTCTCCAGCATATATTTTTGTTGACTTTGTCAAAGATCAGTTGGTTGTAAGTACGTGGCTTTTTTTCTGGGCTATTTATTCTGCTCTACTGATCTATGTGTTTATTTTTTTATACGATATCATGCTGTTTTGATTACTATTGCCTTGTTATATAATTTGAGGTCAGGTAATGTGATGCCTCCAGCTTGTTGTTGTTTGTTTGTTTGTTTGTTTTTTGAGACGGAGACTTGCTCTTTGCCCAGGCTGGAGTGCAATGGTGTGATCTCAGCTCATTGCAATCTCTGCCTCCTGGGTTCAAGTGATTCTCGTACCTCAGCCTTCTGAGTAGCTGGGATTACAGGCACCCACCATCACACCTGGCCATTTTTTGTGTGTATTTTTAGTAAAGACAGGATTTCACCATGTTGGCAAGGCTGATCTCAAACTCCTGACCTCAGGTGATCCACCCGCTGGTGGCCTCCTGAAGTGCTGGGTTTACAGGCATGAGCCACCACACCCTGCCACACCCGGTTAATTTTTGTATTTTTAGTAGAGATGGAATTTCACCATGTTGGCTGGTCAGGCTGGTCTTGAAGTCCTGGGGTCGTGATCCACCCACCTGGGCCTCCCAAAGTGCTGGGATTACAGCTGTGAGCCGCCATGCCTGGACCAGCTTTGTTCTTTTTGCTTAGGATTGCCTTGGCTATTCAGGTTCTTTTTTGATTCCATATGAATTTTAGGATAGTTTTTTCTAATTCTTTGAAAAATGTATGTTGGTAATTTGATAGGGATTGCATTGAATCTATAGATTGCATTGGGCTGTACAGTCAGTCATTTTAATGATATTGATTCTTCTAATCCACGAGCATGGGATATTTTTCCATTTGTTTGTGTCATCTACAATTTCATTTATCAGTATTTTGTAGTTCTCCTTATAGGAATTATTTCACCTTACTTATGTGTTCCTAGGTATTTTATTTTGTAGCTATTGTAAATAGAATTGCCTCCTTAATTTGGTCCTTAGCTAAATCAGTATTGATGTAGACAAACACTACTGATTTCTGTACATTAATTCAGTAAAGTAATGAAGCTTTACCGAAGTCATTTATCAAATCTAAGAGTTTTTTTGTGAAGTCTTTAGGGTTTTCTAGATATAAAATCATAGCATCAGGCCAGGTGTGGTGGCTTACGCCTGTAATCCCAGCACTTTGTGAGGCCGAGACTGGTGGATCACCTGAAGTCAGGAGTTTGAGACCAGCCTGGGCAAACTGGTGAAATCCTGTCTCTCCTAAAAATACAAAAATTAGCCAGGCATTGTGGCTGGCGCCTGCAACCTCAGCTTCTTGAGAGGCTGAGGCAGAGAATTGCTTGAGCCTGGAAGGTGGAGGTTGCCGTGAGTCAAGATTGTGCCCCTGCACTGCAGCCAGAGTGACAGGTGAAAAAGCCCAAAACCAAACGGTGAATCCATCTGGTTTTGGGCTTTTTTTGCATGGGGAGAGAGTTTTTTTTTATTATTACTGATTCAATCTTGTTACTCATTACTGGTATATTTGCGAGTTTTTTTCCTTTTTTTATTTTTAAAATTTGTGTGGGTACAAACAAATTTGTGTCTATATTTACGGGGTACATGAGATATTTTGATACAGGAATGCAATGTGAAATAAGTACATCATGGGGAATAGGGTATTCATCCCCTCAAGCATTTATCCTTTGAGTTACAAACAATTCAGTTACACTCTCTAAGTTATTTTAAAGTTCAGGGATTTTAATTTCTTCCTGGTTCAGTCTTGGGAGGTTGCTTGTTTCTGGGAATTAATCCAGTGGAGAAGAATTTTCTTTTTTTTTTTTGAGACGGAGTTTTGCTCTTGTTGCTCAAGCTAGAGTGCAATGGCGTGATCTCAGCTCACTGCAACCTCTGCCTCCTGTGTTCAAGTGATTCTCTTGCCTCAGCCTCCCAAGTAGCTGGGATTACAGGTGTGTGCCACCATTCCTGGCTAATATTTTGTATTTTTAGTAGAAATGGGGTTTCTTCATGTTAGCCAGGCTGGTCTCAAACTCCTGATCTCAAGGGATCCACCCACCTCAGCCTCCCAAAGTGCTGGGATTACAGGTATGAGCCACCATCACCCAGCCAATAAAATCCTAAATGTGGTCTGGTGATGTTTCAGTGGATCTGTGAGGTCAAAACCAATTTCTTAATAATACTAAAATGTTATTTATCTCACTCTCAATCTCTCATGAATATATTGTGGAGTTTTCTAGAGTGTAATATTGCAGCTGTTTGAATATAGAAGCAGACATGAAAAATCTAGCTTCATTTTCTAAACTTTAAGTTACTGTTAGGTAATGTAAAGAATCATATCCTTGATTTTATGCTACTGTATGAATAAAAAGACAAAAGTTAAAAAAAAAAAAAAAAAAAAAAGGCCAGGCGCGGTGACTCAAGCTTGTAATCCCAGCACTTTGGGAGGCCGAGGTGGGTGGATCACAAGGTCAAAAGATCGAGACCATCCTGGTTAACATGGTGAAACCCCGTCTCTACTAAAAATACAAAACATTAGCTGGGCATGGTGGCACGTGCCTGTAATCCCAGCTACTCAGGAGGTTGAGGCAGGAGAATTGCCTGAACCCAGGAGGCAGATGTTGCGATGAGCCAAGATTGCGCCATTGCACTCCAGCCTGGGTAACAACAGTGAAACTCCATCTCAAAAAAAAAAAAAAAGAAAGAAAAAAAGAGAAAAATCTAGCTTCATTCTATTTGTCATGTCTCCATGTGCAAGCCTGGACCCACACAGTCTGAAGTCCTGCCTGCCTCCACTAATCGTCCCCAACCCACTGCCTGAATTCACTAATCGCCCAGCGTAGCTTCCCAGGACAAGCATCTCATTCCACCCTGCCATCTTAACTGTTCTTATGATGATATGAATATCTGTCACCCAACCCTGCCATTTTAACTGTTCTTATGCTTATGATAATGTGAATGCTCTTTGCCCCATCCTGCCATCTTAACTGCTCTTCCACCCATTGTAACTGAGTCTGTAGGTCATGTATACTCCTTTCCCCTACACTCCACCACTGTAACTGATCTTACTCTGCAACACCCCGCAAAAACTACCTCAACCTATAAAGCCAATTCCCACCCTTATCCCCTTTGCCTGTCCTTTCTCGGATTCAGCCCACTTAATGGCCTTGTTGCCTGTTTGGAAGATCTCTTTATTAAATGTGTTTAATATTTGGTACTGTTGGGCGGTAATAACACTATTTTTTTTTTTTTTTTTTTTTTTGAGGCGGAGTTTCACTCTTGTTACCCAGGCTGGAGTGCAATGGCGCGATCTCGGCTCACCGCAACCTCCGCCTCCTGGGTTCAGGCAATTCTCCTGCCTCAGCCTCCTGAGTAGCTGGGATTACAGGCACGTGCCACCATGCCCAGCTAATTTTTTGTATTTTTAGTAGAGATGGGGTTTCACCATGTTGACCAGGATGGTCTCGATCTCTTGACATCGTGATCCACCCGCCTCGGCCTCCCAAAGTGCTGGGATTACAGGCTTGAGCCACCGCGCCCGGCGGTAATAACACTATTAAAACAGACATTAAAGAGACTTGCAAAAGTTGAAACAATGTTACTCTTCTCACCACTTTTTAGTTTTGGAAAATGTAGGTTTTCAAAGTAAAAGAGTTGCTTATGCTAATGTGACTGTGACATGAGTTTATTTTTTTAAAATTAGCATGTATTTTTTAAATTCCCCAATTTTAACATCTAATTCAATAAATATCAATATATAGAACCCACATAAACAAAAGCTTATTAAGGTCCTGTTTTAAAATGCAGGTTTTATTATTATTCAGGTATAATAAGGCCAATAGGGCAGGAGATGACTGCCATCGAAAGGATAGTTTGTTACTCAAAGTTCTCAAAAGAAAGGGGCACACACCAAAGCATGCAGGGTCACAGGAGGAAGCACCAGGGTCAGCTGGGAAGCAGGAGTGAGGGGAAAGCATGAGCAAGAGAAGGCTCTTGCTGGCCAGCTGGGTGCTCTTTATTCTCCTCCCTCCTCCTCTTCCCCCCCGCCGCCTGCACCCTGCTACTCCCCGGCCTGCCCTGTTTCCAGGTCGACATTGCTACCCAGCCGGCAGTGAGGCCTTTCCCTTCTCAAGGGCTCTGCGGCATCTCTGGCCACATTTGTTTTAATGTCTGAACCTCTAAAGCTTTTCTTTTTAATTTGTTTTACTTTTTATTTTAAGAAGCCAGCCCCGCTGTCTCATAGATGGGATTTGCACTCTCAGGGCAACTTAAAGCGTCTCTCTCGATGCTCACAGATGATTGATGTCTTGTCGCTGTGACCCACTCACCATGTAAAGAATTAACCTCCTATCTTAGCAGACGTCGTCTCCTAATATTTCCCTTTTCACTGTGATGTGTGTATGCAGGAATGGGTAAGAAAGGGTAAGCAGGCTTAGAATCAGTTAATTTGAATAATTTCAGCGGGCTCCAGGTTGTCTCAGAGGGTCTGGTTCCTGGCCCTCAGGTGATTGGAACAGGGAAATAGTGTTTTGAAGTTTAGCAGCCCTGTGAGAGTCGAGAAAGGGAGCAGCTAGGGGTATGGGCTTTCATTTGGATGGTTTGCATATACAAAGTGTGGTCACAGGATAGTTGTTTTCCATCTCTAGGAATAATTAGCTACCTCTGGGAGGGGTAGCCTCTGCTTGGTCAGCAAGGCCCCAGACACCAAAGCATACAAAGAATACAGAAATTAAGAAAATATAGTTAATACAAGTCCTTAATAATTTTTAAGAGTATAGAGAATGTAGGAATGTTCTGAGACTAAAATGCCTGTGAACTTCTGGGTTAGTTATGCATGGTAACAGAGAAGCCCCAAATCCCAATGGCTTAACATGGCAAAGAGGTTGTTGTTTTTTTTTTTTTTTCTCATGCAAAGTCTTCACGCTTCTGAAAGGCAGTATAAAAAAAAACTTTAACAATTAAAAAAAAAAGGTCATAATGTCAGAACAAAGGAAAATCACTGTAATTACTTTAGGTTTATGAAAAATTCCATTATTTTTCTCTTTTTTCTTCATAAATTAGTTAAATTTCAGCACTATTTAGCAAGAGTTCAGGGACTGGTGCTTGGCAGTTTCTGACATCTAGGAAAATTATGTTTAGAAACGTGAAAAAAAGAAGAGACTTTGTATGCTGAGAGAATTTAGCAGAGAGAGGGAGGCTGATGATACTGGAAAAATAGGCACTCAACAGAAACCCTGGAGGATGTGAAAGGGAAAGATGGGGGACGGTCTGATATAGCAAAGAAACTGGCTAGAAAGGAGGATGAGACAGTGCCCTTGAAGATAATTTAGCTGGAGGAAAGAGAAAAGCTAAGAGTTTACCCTCAATGGCACTGATTTTCTCTGACTCACAGGCAAATTCATTGCATAATGTCAAGAGGGCATTGAACGATGAGGGCTTGAGACCCATTGCAGGAATTGCAGAAGGGAGCAAGCCAAGAACACAAGATGATGGAGCAGAACCAAAGGCCCGGCTGAGTTTTAACTTTAAATAGTAATAGCATGAAGCACACAGTAGCCTAACTTTTCTAACTGTGCTCCTTCATTCTGGCTTTTAATAGAGGGGCTGGAGGTAGGGATATAGAATTGATGCTTATTGAGAGGCAGTGTGGTATAGCACTTAAGAACATCGCTGTTGAAGCCAGGTGCCTGAATTAGGGTTTTCCCTACCGCTTACTTTCCTATTCAGTAAAATGGGGCTAATAATAGTCTTGTGGTGTTTTAATGAGGACAGTAGTTGTTTTTGAGGATGACATAAATATATGCTGTGGACTGCCCTTCCGCATCCCCATTGCTGAGGGGTCAAGGGATCTACTTTGATTTCTTGGGCTTCAGTGCATGATGGACTCTTGAAAAGGGACAAGCAAAGTTTCTCTCTTCTTCCTGCCCATTTTCTTTGACGGTGTGCCCTGCTCAGACTCCTCATCCTTGTTCCTCATTATCCTCTCTGATTGTGGTGGGCTTTCCCCTATCTCTTTAAAACTATTTTCTGGCATGGTCTATAAGCCTTACAGATCAGACCTTTAGTTTTGAGTCTCAGTTACCTATATTAGAAGTAAACTATACTAACTCTATTTGTATTTTTACTCTAATAATCTTAGCCTACCCATTCACCTGCTTGCTCTCCAGAGAGATTCCTCTGGATCACTGAGAAAAGGTCACATATGGATGATACAAAAGATAAAAGCATAAACATGTACTTCAAAAAATCTCTTTTTACATGTTACTTCTCTTAATTCTCCCATAGGCAGATGTTCTCCTCCTTCTACATATCCAACACTGATGCTCAGAGGGTTAATAATCTGCTCAGAGTTGCACAGCCAGTTGCTGGCAGAGTAGCAATTCAATTCTATGCTGTGCACTTACAGCTTGATAATCCACATTCCCTCACACAAATGGCTGAACTGGTCCAGGGCTGAGGGGTAGACGGATGATGGCACTTAGGAAAAAGGTGTGAGAGAGTTGTAGGTGTTCATGAGAGTAGCTGCTTACCGTAATCAGCATAGGCAAGAGAGTACAAGGGTGTGTGCAGAGAGGGGCTGACAGGGAGAAACGGAAGGAGCAAAGGAGCTTCAAGTTACAATGCAACTGATAAGCAAATGGGAGAAATGAAAGGAGAGGTTAGCTGACAGAGAGTGGGATCCAAAGGTGACTATTTTAAGGTTATTGGTCCACTTCCGGATGATATCAAGGTCTAGAGCGTAGCCACTGGACTAAGTTGATGAGAAGTTAAAACTAGTGGTGTGGACAACGTTAAGGATTGTTTCAGTTGTTTGTCTGAATGAATGTTGAAATTAATAGATATTTTGTTGAAGTCATTTACAAATGTTTGAGAGTGATCTTGAAAAGTAGGCAGGGACCAAGGCAGCAGAGAGGCCCACAGCTGGTCCAAGGCTGGGGCCTCCCACAAAGAGGAAGGTTTTGGAGGCAGGAAGTGTCAGTGTTTTTAATTGTAGTACTTCTCATATGCGACTTCATTTGGTCCTCCCGGTAATCCAGTGAGATGCACACAGGGCAGGAAACAGACTTTCTCCGAGAAAACCAGCTGTTAAGTAGCAGCATTTGGACTCAGTTCGTCTCCTGGCTGTAGTTTGTTGTGAGATCCTTGTTCCTCTACATACTATTCACAGTAGGAAATCAATACATTAGGGAAAAAAACCTTCTCATAGATTCTTTCTACATAGAAAAGGAAAATTTCTTTACATTTTCTTCATTCCAGACTGCTAAAAATCTTTAGGCTGTAATGGTGAGGAAGAGCTACTGGGCTGGCCAGACTGGCTCAGGAAAAGGTCTTATGGTGCCACCTAGTGTCCATGATTGGGTTTATCCACAAAGCTTTGACTATAAATGACAAAGAATGTAAGGAAATCTCAAGCAGCTGATTAATTTTGCAAGATAATAGCTATTAAAACATAAATAGTTTTTTTCTCTCTACCAGGAAGATTTCTTATTCTGGCCTCTTGACTACCCCAAGGGTCAGACCAATTCAGTAAGTTACTTTGTTGGATAAAACAGAAATTATGACCTAGTGAAGTCCAAGGTTACTTAAAATTAGCATGTTTCATAAGGTCATTCTGTAGAGTGGAAAGAACACTAGGCTTGGTGCTCTGACCACTTCAGGTCTTAACTCAGTAGGGTGGTGTATGAAAGGTGCTTCGGAAACTATAAAGTGCTAAGAAAGTGTTAGATATAGCAATAATTTCACAAGCACTGTCCTGGACCTCTGACGCACCTCCCTTCTAATCCTCATATTTATAAGACAGCAGGTACTACCCAGATTTTGCATAAAAGAAACTGAGGCTCAGAAACGTTAAATAACTTGCCCAAGGTTACATAGTTATTTTTTCTCTGCTATACTATATGGCTATTATAATACTGACATAAGGAATTAATATTTAAATCATGTAACAAAAATTCATTAAAGAGCACTGTATACTATACACTTGGTTAATAATAAGGTATATAGGCCAGGCATGGTGGCTTACGCCTATAATCCAAGCACTTTGGAGGCCAAGGCGGGTGGATCACCTGAGGTTGGGTAATCAAAATCAGCATACTACTGGTATGAAAACAGGCACATAGACCAGTGGAACAGAATATAGAGCCCAGATATAAATTTACAGTCCAGTCGTTTTTTGATACAGAGGCTAAGAACATACAACTGGGAAAGGAGAGTTTCTTCAATAAATGTTAATGGGAAAATGGAATAACCATACACAGAAGAATAAAACTAGATCCCTATCTCTCACCATATACAAAAATACAATCAAAATAGAGAAAACACTTACATCTAAGACTTGAAGCTATGAAACTACTTGAAGAAAACAATGGGAAAATGCTCCAGGATTGATTTGGACAAAGATTTTTTTTTTGTAAGACCTCAAAAGCACAGGCAACCAAAGCAAAAACGGAATGAGATGACATCAAACTAAAAAGCTTCTGCACAGCAAAGGAAACAGTCAACAAAATGAAGGGGCAACCACAGAACTAAGAGAAAATATTTGCAAACTATCCATCTGACAAGGGATTAATAACCAGAATATATAAGAAACTCCAACAACTCAATAGCAAAAATTCAAATAATCCAATTTAAAAATGGGCAAAAGACTGAATAGACATTACTCAAAAATGATGTACAAATAGCCAATGGTGGTGGATGGGGAGTTGGGGAGAGATAGCATGGGGAGAAATGCCAGATATAGGTGATGGGGAGGAAGGCAGTGAATCACACTGCCATGTGTATACCCATGCAACAATCTTGCATGTTCTTCACATGTACCCCAAAACCTAAAATGCAATAACAAACAAACAAAAAACAAATGGCCAATAGGTACATGAAAAAATGCTCAGCATTACTAATTATCAGAGAAATGAAAATCAAAGTCATACTGAGGTATTATCTCACCTTGGCTTTTATTAAAAAAAGAAAGGAAATAACTAATGCTAGCAAGGATGTGGAGAAAGGGGAACCCTCATACACTGCCGGTGGGAATGTACATTAATATAGCCACTAAGGAAAACTGTATGGTGGTGCCTCAAAAAACTAAAAATAGAACTACCATATAATCCAGCAGTTTCCCTACTGGGTATATATCCAAAAGAAGGGAAATCAATATATTGAAGAGCTATCTGCACTCCTATGTTTGTTGCAGCACTATTTACAATGGCAAAGTAAGGATCAACCTAAGTGCCTATCAATGGTTGAATGGACAAAGAAAATGTGATATGATTGGGTGCAGTGGTTCATGCCTTTAATCCCAGCATTTTGGGAGTCTAAGGCAGGAGGATCGCTTGAGCTCAGGAGTTCAAGACCGGCCTGGGCAACACAAGGAGACCTTGTCTCTACAAAATATGAAAAAATCAGCTGCACATGGTGGTGCATGCCTGTGTTCCCAGCTACTCTGGAGGCTGAGGCAGGAGAATCATTTGAGGCCAGGAGTTCAAGACCAGCCTAGGCAATGTAAGTGAGACCCTGTCTCTCTACAAAAAAAAAAAAAAAAAAAAAAAAAAAAAGAAAAAGAAAATGTGATATATATACACAATTAAATGTTACTCAGCCACCAAAAAGAATCAAATCCTGTCATTTGCAGCAATAAAAAAAAAAAAAAAGAATCAAATCCTGTCATTTGCAGCAATATGAAAAAAACAAACAAACAAAAAACTAGAGGTCATTATGCTAACTGAAATAAGCCAAGCACAGAAAGTCACATATTTCATGTTCTCTTTTTATTTTTTCTTTTTTTTTAAAGACAGGATTTTACCATGTTGGCCAGGCTGGTCTTGAACTCCCGACTTCAGGTGATCCACCTGCCTCAGCATCCCAAAGTGCTGGGATTATAGGCATGAGCCACCATGCCCGGCCACATTTCATGTTCTCAATCATATGTGGGAGATTTAAAAAAGTGGATCTCATGAGAGTGGACTGGTGATTACCAGAGGTCGAGAAGAGTGGGGAGAAATGTTTACGAACGAGAACAAATATATAGTTATAAGACATAGTGTTTGATAGATCAGTAGTTAGAATAATCTACATTGTATAGTCCAAAATAGCTAAAAGAGAATTTGAATGTTTCTAGCATAAAGAAAAAACACATATTTAAGGTGATAGATATCCCAATTACACTGAATTGATCTTTACTACATGAATGTATTATCACATGCTCCCCAAAATATGTACATTATATGTGAACAAAAAATAAAATTTTTTATTAGAAATGTAGTTTTAAAGGATATAATTTCTACTGCATTGTAAATAGATATTTTAAAATAATCATGACTTATTTTTAATAGAATCTAACATTATAAATTCATTATTCACAAAAAACTGTAATTTTACATCATTCCTTTTTCTCATTGAATTATTTCCTTTCTGTTTCCCATTCGCAGAATTTTATTTAATGCAATATATTTTTATGTTTGAAAGTCTTTTATTACTTAAATTTACTTGAAAGTTTCACTGTAACATTAGCCATCAAAATTCGATGAAAACAACGTATTTAAATTTTGGTAATTGTTACATATACTTCGTAAAATGTGATTATATACATCTCTTTCAAAATCTATGGATGAAAGCTGGGCGTGGTGGCTCATGCCTGTCATGTCAGCACACTGGGAGGCCAAGGCAGGGGTATCACTTGAAACCAGGATTCAAGATCAGCTTGGACAACATGGTGAGACTACAAAAACAAAAAAATTAGCTGGCCGGGCGCAGTGGCTCATGCCTGTAATCCCAGCACTTTGGGAGGCAGAGGCGGGTGGATCACCTGAGGTTGTGAGTTCAAGACCAGCCTGACCAACATGGAGAAACTCCATCTCTACAAAAACTACAAAATTAGCCAGGCATGGTGGCACATGCCTGTAATCCCAGCTACTGCAGAGGCTGAGGCAGGAGAATCACTTGAACCTGGGAGGCGGAGGTTGTGGTTAGCTGAGATTGTGCCATTGCACTCCAGCTTGGGTGACAAGAACAAAACTCTCTCTCAAAAAAAAAAAAAAAAATTAGCTGGGTATGGTGGCATGTGCCTGTAGCCTCAGCTACTCAGGAGGATGAGGCAGGAAATTGCTTGAGTCTGGGAGTTTGAAGCTGCAATAGCTATGATTGCGCCACTGCACTCCAGATCTATTGATGAATGCAATTTACTGTTAGAAAGAGATAGTTGAATATTAATTCAAAATAATTATATTCAATTATATGTATTTTTATATATCAATATAATTATAATTATATTCAATATAATATTAATTATATTCAATTAATTGAATATAATTAATTTCAATTATATTCTATTTTTTGGATTTAATAAACACTATGAAACACTGTCATAAATAGATGGAAATAGTTTTGTTATCACAAAATCAAATCCTTGACCTTCTGAATTGCATGCCAAAAATATCATAGTAATCACTCATGAAATATTATTTTTAATCATCAGCTAATAACTTTAGGCTCTCTCTCAAATTTGTTCGAAGCAAGAAATTAGAAACCACCTGAATTTCAAAGGAATGATGACCTAGGTATTAAGAGTAGCTCAGCTTTTCAATTTCTGGGAAGTACACTAAGGCAAGCATCTCGCTTTAAATCTTCATTCTAAGGTGAACATTAGATAAGGCAGAGAGCTTTGCCATGAGTCTGTCACCTTGATGACATTAGATGCCACCAATACTTTTTTACCAATACTCTCTACTTTGTTCTTCCAAAACTCCCTCAGGAGCAAGTTATCGTTTAGGGAAACTAAAAGCTTAAAATTTGAGTTAAATGACTTGTCTAAGGTCACATAGCTAGTTTTCTCTGTGCTATACTACATCACCCTTGTTTGAGCCCAGAAGTTTGAGACCAGCTTAGACTACATGGCAAGACCCTCTCTCTACAGAAAATTTAAAAAATTAGCTGGTTGTGGTGCTGTGTACCTGTAATCCCAGCTACCTGGGAGGCTGAGATGGGAGGATTACCTAAGCCTGGGAACTTGAGACTGCAGTGAGCTATGATTGCTCCACTGCACTCCAACCTGGGCGACAGAGTTGGACCCGGTCTCGATTATTTTACATTCTTTTTAGGGAGTGTACTAAGGCCTTAAAATCCTGTGTTTCCCACAAACAGCAAATCTTAATTCTGACCAGCTACATTTTTTCTTTTCTTTTCTTTTTTTTTTTTTTTTTTTTTTTTTTTTTTTTTTTTTTTTTTGAGACAGAGTCTTGCTCTATCACCAGGCTGAAGTGGAATGGTGCGATCTTGGCTCACTGCAACCTCTGCCTCCCAGGTTCAAGTGATTCTCCTGTCTCAGCTTCCTGAGTAGCTGGGACTACAGGTGCCTGCCACGACACTCAGCTAATTTTTCTTTTTTCTTTTCTTTCTTTTTTTTTTTTTTTGAGATGGAGTTTCGCTCTTGTTACCCAGGCTGGAGTGCAATGGCATGATCTCGGCTCACCGCAACCTCTGCCTCCTAGGTTCAGGCAATTCTCCTGCCTCAGCCTCCTGAGTAAGCTGGGATTACAGGCACGCGCCACCATGCCCAGCTAATTTTTTGTATTTTTAGTAGAGACGGGGTTTCACCATGTTGATCAGGATGGTCTCGATCTCTTGACCTTGTGATCCACCCACCTCGGCCTCCCAAAGTGCTGGGATTACAGGCGTGTGCCACTGCGCCCGGCCTCCAGCGAATTTTTCTATTTTTGGTAGAGACAGGGTTTCACTATATTGGCCAGGATGGTCTCGATCTCCAGACCTCGTGATCTACCCACCTCGGTCTCCCAAAGTGCTGGGACTACAGGCACTGTGCCTGGCAGACCAGCTACATTTCAAGTGCTCAAGAGGCACACTTCTCTACTGGCTACTGTATTAGACAATGTAGCTCTTGAGGCACACAATGTAGTAAGATTTGGCATGGTTGAGAATCTTCTATTTTTGTATAGCAGGAATATGGTAAACATGAAGGAAATGGTTGGAAAGGAGCACAGGCCTCTTCACATCCCCATGCACCTGTAAAAAGTATCTTTTACTCCAGGGTCTTTGCTGTACAAATGTGTAAAAATGGTATTGCTGTGCCTCAGGAGACAGAGGTATGTCAGTTTGAAGACCACTATTTTAAGATGGATTCTAGCTGTTGAGGTCTATGGGAATGATGCAATAATGATGAAATTTTATACATTCTTATCCCTAAATCTGGACCAAGACAAAAGAAAAATTCGTGGAACAAAATATTTGCAGAAGATCCAGAAAGCCCTTGTGACTTTGCCAGTGATATTCTGGTATGATTTTTAAAGATAAGGTTGATAATCTACCTTCTCACAGTAGAGTTTTTGGTAATAGTAGGTATATTAGTCATTTTTCTCTAGAGGGACAAAACTGATATGATATATATATATATGACATATATGATAGTATATATACGATATATATATATCATATATATATGATAGTATATATATACGATATATATATCGTATATATATATATGATATAAAGGGGAGTTTATTAAGGAGTATTGACTCACATAATCACAAGGTGACCTCCCACAATAGGCTGTCTGCAAGCTGAGGAGCAAGGAAGCCAGCCTGAGTCCCCAAGCTAAAGAACTTGAAGTCTGATGGTTGAGGGCTGGAAGCATCCGAAACAGGAGAAAGATGTAGGTCAGAAGATTAAACCAGTCTAGTCTTCTCTCGTTCTTCTGCCTGTTTTTATTCTGGCCACCCAGATTGAGGGTGGGTCTGTCTTTCCCAGTCCACTGACTCAAATGTTATCCTTCTTTGGCAACACCCCCACAGACACACCTAGGAACAAGACTTTGCGTCCTTCAATCAAGTTGACACTGAATATTAACCATCACAGTAGAATAATATTTTTCTTTGTGACTACAATGGAGACAAGATCAGGCTGTGAGAGAATCATCAACCTAGCATCAGGCTACTTGAGGAGGTGAAGATTTCCTGTAAGTGACAAAGGGTCTCTTCCTTACCTTTATTTTCTTAGGAAACATCTATGATTTGCCCCTCTAGCTCTTTTTAAGTTCCACTATGTGGTATCAATGATGGACTTCCTTTCCAAAGAAACCCATATGCTTGTAAAAGGTAAGTGTAGAGAATTACTCTGTAGGGAATTACTTGGCCCTAGCAGACCAAGATACCAAGACTAGATAGCTTAAATAACAGACATTTTCTGACAGTACTGGAGGCTGAAAAGTAAGATGGAGGTGCCAGGTGATTCAGTTTCTGGTAATGGCTTTCTTCCTGGTTTTCAGATGGCTGTCTTCTTGCTGTGTCCTCACATGGTGCAGAGTGAGCTCTGGTGTCTCTTCTTGTAAGGACACCAGCCCCTTCATGTTAGGGACCAACCCTTTTGACCTCATTTAACCTTTATCATCTCCTTGTTTCCAAATACAGTCACATTGGGGGTTAGGACTTCAACATCTGAATTTTGGGGAGACATAATTCAGTAATTCAATCCATAGCAGATACTAAGCTACCAAGAGTATGGAATTCCATTTCAGAAGCTCTTCAAACAAATTAAGATTATCATCTGCCTGGATGATTCTTAAGGGTGAAATTCTGTTTAGCTAGAGGCAAACGACTGATTTAATATTTTTCAGAACTCCAAGTCTGTGAACTATAACTGCATCATTCTCTCTCCTCCTTATATATAAAATGGTTTCATTTTCATGATAAAGTAAATTTCATTATGACCCATACTTCTCCCAATAAAAACTCTTGGGGAAAGTTTTGGGGGTTTCCAGGTAAACTAATTTTACAGCAAGATATTTTTTCTATTGAGCTATTTCCTCTATTTTTTTCTTTATAAAGTTATTTTCTTTAGCCTGAGAACTGCAGAAGGACAGTAGGTTCCGCCCCCCTCTGTTTTTTAAAAATAGGCATTCAATTAAAACCTAGATGATGGGTTGATAGGTGCAGCAAACCACCATGGCGCATATATACCTATGTAACAAACCTGCATGTTCTGCACATGTATCCCAGAACTTAAAGTAAAATAAAAAAATAAAAAATACAAAAATGCAAACATGGCCATTCAATAATCAAAAGGCATTTTGAATAAGAGTCTTTCAAATTAATACATGGGTATTCCTAGAGTAGTTAATTTCTAAGTGAAACTAACAATAGTTTCCAAAGCTTGGGCACAGTCCATGAACCTATAAAACTAGAATAAACTAAAAAGTACCTTTCCTGTGAGTACTTTAGAGATTGTTGTACAGAACACACTTCAAATCTAATTTTTATTGTTATGGCATTGGGAAATTCCAGAGAGTATAAAAATATAGGGTATTTTAACCTGGCTGTAAATTATGAGTTTATGGTGTTGAAAAGGTGGAATATGAAAATATGCATCCAACTTGTGTTAAGCACCTTAAAGAAAAATTTAAAATATAAGAACACTGTAATGGCTTAGCACTGTTCTTTGGGAACAGTTATTACAAGCAAGGACTACAGCATTCAACGAAAAGGAACGTGGACCCTTTCACAGATTAACTATTCTAGGCAAGGCTACTGAAGTAAATATATAAATTCAAGGTGGTTCATTAAAAATGTAAACTACCAAGTATTGCCAAATTACAATACCATCATATTTATTTTAGTTATCTGATGTTTGATTCTAAGAAGAAACTGAAAACTGACACATTGTCTGTAAGTTATTACACAGGCTTTTACTTAAACGTATGGGTTTTTATGTTATGTATTTATCTTGACATAACAATAGGCTAATTGTTGTAATTATATCACAGTTCATGGGCTTTATTCTCACGACTGCCTCTAAGAAACTCTAGTGTTTGGCTGGGCACGGTGGTTCATGCTTGTAATCCCAGCACTTTGGGAGGCTGAGGCATGTGGATCACTTGAGGTCAGGAGTTTAAGACAAGCCTCGCCAACATGGTGAAACCCTGTCTCTACTGAAAATACAAAAATTAGCTGGGCATGCTAGTGCATACCTATAATCCCAGATACTTGGGAGGCTGAGGCAGGAGAATTGCTTGAACCCTGGAGGCAGACGTTGCAATGAGCCAAGATCACGCCACTGCACTCCATCCTGGGCAACAGAGTGAGACTCTGTCTCAAAAACAAAAACAAAAACAAAAACAAAAACAAAAACAAAACCAACCCCCCCACCCAAAACGGTAGTTTTTGACTTATTTAATACACACATACATCTCTCGAATCATTTCATTCTGTAATATCAGTAAAAACATTTGCATATCCGAAATATGAATAGATTAAAAACTCATGCTGCATCTCTGTATTATGTATACCAGAAACATATACACAATATAGATTTTAAAAGATAAAAGCAAAATGATTTAACATTTAATTTTTTATTTTAATTTTTTTGAGACAGAGTGTCACCACCTATCTTGTGATCCACCGTCGTGGCCTCCCAAAGTGCTGGGATTACAGGCATGAGCACCCTACCTGGACAACATTGAATTTTTAAAATTAAAGTACAAAGTTAGAACAATGACTGGATATTCTTATTTTGGAAGGTCTTGGTTTAACACTTTATGATATGGTGATTTGAGTTTATTTATTTATTTATTTGGAGACAGGGTGTGATTCTATCACTCAGGCTGGAGTACAGTGGCATGATCTCAGCTCACTGAAGCCTCTACCTCCTGGGTTCAGGTGATTCTCCTGTCTGTCTCCCGAGTAGCTGTGACTACAGGTGTGTGTAACCACATCTGGCTAATTTTTGTATTTTTTGGTAGAGACGGGTTTTTTTTTTTTTTTTATCATATTGGCTAGGCTCGTCTCGAACTCCTGATCTCACAGGATCCACCCACCTAGGTCTCCCAAAGTGCTGGGATTACAGATGTGAGCCACCATGCCCTGACTGAGTTTTATTTTTGATCAAAAAAATAGGACCTTATCTTTTAGAAGAGTTTTAGATTTACAGAAACATTGAGAAGATACTACAGAGTTCCCATATACTCTGAATCCAACTTCCCTTATTACTAACATCTTACATTATGATGATATGTTTTTTTATTTTTTATTTTTGTGAGATAGGGTCTTATTCTATCACCTAGGCTGGAGTGCAGAGGCGTGATCATGGCTCACTGCTGCCTTAACCTCCCAGGCTCAAGAAATATTCCCACCTCAGCTTCCTGAGTAGCTGGGACGACAGGTGCACGCCACCACACCTGGCTAATTTTTATCTTTGTAGAGATAGGGTTTCACCATGTTCCCCAGCCTGATCTTGAACTCCTGGACTCAAGCAGTCCTTCCGTCTCAGCCATCCAAAGTGCTGGGATTACAGGCGTGAACCACTGTATGTGCTATAATTAATGAACTAGTAGTGATATATTAACTAAAGTCCATGGTTTATTCAGATTTCCTTTGTTTAATCTAATGGTTTTTTGTTACAGGATCCCACCCAGGACACCAGGAATTGTATTTGCCATGTCTCCTCTTGGCTATGAGTTTCTCAGACATTTCTTGTTTCTAATGACCTTGACAGTTTTGAGAGTATTGATGCCCCTCTAATGGAATTGTCTAATTTTTTTTTTTCTAATTAAACTGGAGTTGTGTTTGAGGGAGGAAAACCATAAAAGTACAATGCCACTTTCAACAGAAGGTTACGTGCCATCAACATGATTTATCACTGAGCTCAGGTCACATGTTAACTTGGTGGCCTATGGTTAAGTTTTCAGTTTCTACTAAGGTCCAGTAGCAAACCAAAAGCTGTTTCTCAAAAGCAGAATAGTTACCCACAGACAATGACAGAGATTTGCTCCAAAATCCGAAGGATTTGTACTATGGTTTACCTATGGTTGCTTGCAAAGGATTCTAAACAGTATTTACTTAGTTATTTTTTGGGAGAAAGGATCTTTTATGTTGCCTAAGCTACAGTGCAGTGGCATGATCATAGCTCACTGTAACTTGAATTCCTGGGCTCAAACGATCCTGCCTTAGCCTTGCAAGTAGTTAGGACAGACTACAGGTGTGTACTACCATACCTGGTTAATCACATTTTTTTTTTTTTAATATAGAGATAAAGTCTCCCATTTTTGCCCAGGCTGGTCTTAAACTCCTGGGCCGAAGCGATCCTCCCAACTTGGCCTCCTAAAGTGCTGGAATTACATGTGTGAGCCACTGTGCCTGGCCTCTCAACAGCATTTAAATCTGCCATTGACACTTTAAGTACCATTGGATCTGCTGGATCTTATGGCCCAAATGGCAGAGCAACTTGCCCAAGAGCCTGGACCTGTTGTAGAGCCTTCTCTTCTTCTACTAGGTATTGTGTGTTTTTTCTTTTTTTGTTTGTTTGTTTGTAGAAGGTGCCAAATGCAATATGCAATAACTTATTCTTCTGTTTACAAGTGATATCTGGGAGGCCACGGTGGCTCATGTCAGTTGTCTTGGCACTTAAGGAGGTGAGGCTATGTGTTCGAGGCCAACCCGGGCAACATAAGAACCTCTCATTCATTAAAAAAAAATAATTAAAAAAAATTTACAAGTGATATCTTGACATGTCCCATACTGGTCTCCCAGAAATTTCATGAGGTGGAGGGCCCCAGATGTTTTGTGAGACTTACTTCCTGTCTTCAGAATGCATATATTTTACCAATATGTCTAGAGTAATTGCTACTTCCTGCTCACCATGAGTAATCAGCATAATATCATCAATGTAATGGACCAGCATGAAGTTCTTTGGAAGAGGAAGACTAAATTATGACATAGGGCTGAAGGGTTGATACATTCCTGTAGTGGGACAAGAAGTTGTATAGTGGTCTTACCAGTTAATAGTAAATTCCTTCTGATGGTGTTTTTAAATAGGTATAGAGGGGAAAAAGCATTTGCTTGATTAACAGCTGCAGGCCCAGTACTAGGAGGTGTGCTGATTTGCTCAAGTAATGAAACATCTAAATGGCAGTGCAACTAGAATAACCATGAAATTAGGTTTATAAGAATCTATTGTCATTTTCCAAGATCCATTTGTGTTTTGCACATGCCAAATAGGCGAGGGGAAAAGAAATGTAGTGGGTATCACCACCTCTGCAACTTTCAAATCCTTGACAGTGGCACTAATATTTACAATCTCTCCCAGAATGTGGCATTGCTTTCAGTTTGCTACTCTCATAGGTATAAGCAGTTCTAGTGGCTTCCTTTGGCCTTTCCTATTACAATAGTCTTTAGAGGTCAGGGAACCAATGTGGGTATTCTTCCAGTTGTTGAGTACATCTCTTTTAATTATGCATTCTGGAACTGGGAAAATAGAACCACAGGATGGGTCCAGGGATTCAATGGGTCTAATGAGAGATGAACCTGAGCTGAAACTCCATGGATCACTCGACCTCCATTAAGCCTCTACTCTAACTGGTAGGCAGAGTAGTTTTTGGTTTCCACAGATTAATATCAGGTCAGAGCCATTGTGTAGCAATCCCTGAAAAATCTGATTATTTCTCTTCCCCCAATACACAGTTACCCTGGTAGATGGCTATTGGTCCCTTTGCGAGAAATAACAATGTAGAATTTTTGGCAATGTAACAGTCCTTCCTCAAGAGGATCCAGTCTCTCCTTCATTCAGAGTTCTGAGAGTATAAACTGGATCAAGTCTAGGAACTGATTGAGGGGTTGTGACTCTCGTGTTTTGGTGATGCAAGTTAGGATATCTGTTTCCTAGGTGTAGAACTCTTCCACTTATACAGATCAGTAAGAATGTAGTAGATTGACTATTTTCTAGGGACACAAGGTTAACTGGCCAACAGCACAGGTCTCTGTAAGTAATACTGTTTTAGCTTTGCTGGCAATTACAGTAATCATGCCCACCTACCTTAAGGCAATTAAGTGCCACCCCAGAGTGGCACTTAGGAATCCCAGTTTGATGGTAGTAGTTTCTACTGTAAGATATATGTGACTTAAGAGTAGCCGCAGATCTCTTCAAGGATGCTAGGGTTCCCCTCACAAATTTATTTCTTAGAGTAGTGGTGAAAAGTATGCCCTCTGGATCCTCCTGGGGTGGGTAAGCAGGTCTTAAATGATAAATCTACTCTAACATTCCAGTCACCCCATGCCTGTGGATACCTTTTTCTACAGATACTAGGCAGTTTTGGCACTTCAACTTCATTTAGCATAGGCCCATCTGGGTGGATGGAGGTTAAGTGATCAATGGAGTTTTCATTCAGATTGTTCTCACGGTGGGCCCAGTGGGTCCCCAAACCTGTCCTGTGTTTATTTTCCGAGTCTGACATGCATAATTGGAAAAGACACACTCAGCAATTAAACACAGCATTAGAGCTTTTTCTAAGCCTCTGAGATAAAACACTGAGTCCAGAATCTCTGGTCGGTTCACATCAATAAATTTGGCCCGGATAGAATTTACAATCTTTCCATTTTGATCCCTGTATGAGTTTCCTGGGGTGGTCATAAAAAAGTACCAGAAACTGAGCGTCTTAAAACAACAAAATTTATTCTCTTGCAGTTTTGGAGGCTAGAAGTCTGAAAGCAGGTTTTTGGCAGGGCCAAGCTTCTTTGGAAGGCACTTTGGAATAATCCTTTTTGGCCTTTTCTTTGGTCTGCTGACTCCTGGCATTCTGTGGCGTTTCCTGGCTTCCAGTTGCATCACTCCCATCTCTGCTTCTTTCTCCACATGGCCTTCTTCCCTCCGGGCCCATTTATCTGTATGTCCTCCTCTAAGGGCACCAACCATTGGTTTTAGGGCTCATCCTATACCAGCTCATTCTATACTAGACCCTCATCTTAACTAATTACATCTGCAAAGCCCCTCTATCCAAATAAGTTAATATTGTAAGGGTCTAGGTGGACATGAATTTTGGGGGACACTATTCAACTCTCTACAATCCCATACCTTAACAGTCTTTGTATATTCTTTCGCATGCTCTGAATTTTTTAGCATGTGTATTTATTACTTTTTCAAGTAAAATTAAAGGAGAAAACTATATCCCTGGAGTTCTCTGCCACGAGATAGAAACATTCTTTCCGTCCAGTTTCTCCCTTGAAGGTCACTACTATTTAGTCTCCCTAAACTGGTCTTCCAAGTCTTGCCCTTCTCCAAACTTTTACCAAACTGCTGTCAAAGTGATTTTTCAAAATGATCTCAAGATCTGTCAATGAGGATTAAACATAAGCTCCATAGTTAGCCTAATATGGCTTCTTCAGGGTCTGGTCTCCAGCACCACTTTTTCAGTTTCTTTCCTTTTTTTTTTTTTTTGAGATGGAGTCTCACTCTGTCATCCAGGCTGGAGTACAATGGCGCGATCTTGGGTCATTGCAACCTCCGCCTCCTGGGTTCAAGCCATTCTCCTGCCTCAACCTCCCGAGTAGCTGGGACTACAGGCACCCGCCACTGCGCCCGGCTAATTTTTGTATTTTTAGCAGAGACGAGGTTTCGCTATGTTGGCCAGGCTGCTTTCAAACTCCTGACAAGCGATCTGCCCACCTCGGCCTCCCAAAGTGCTGGGATTGCAGGCGTGAGCCACCACGGCCAGCCAGTTTCATCTTTCAGTACAATCCCCTGCTCCCCACCTGCTCCGCCCCGGACTCCTCGCGGGTTTCTGCACTGCCCAGCCGTTCCGTCCCGCCCTGTTCCGGCGCTGCACGTCCCTTCAGCGACGCTTCCTGCCCGCGACTGCAAGTCAACCTTGGAGGCTGCTTCTCTTCTCCATCCCGGAGATGAAGCACGTCACTCTTGGATGCTTGAAAACGGTTCATATTTTCCCTTTACATTTTGTTCCAAAATGTTTATGTGAAATACTAGGATCCAAGAACACACACTGCTGCGCTTGCTTAACCAGGTCGGGTTGAACCAGTTCACCCTCTCCGCCCCAATCCCGGTGAGGTGACTCCCAGCCCCGGAGCAACCAGCCTGGCCCGACAGCGGAGGCCCAGGCCCGCCGGACTCGGGTGCCGGGACCTTCCCGGCAGGGGATAGCCCGGACAGGCCGCAGCCACGCTTGACAGCTGAGGAAAACCCGCTCCGGCGGAGGGCGACGCTCCGAAGCCGAGAGTGACACCGCAAGGCGCCGGAACGGATCAGCGCCCTTCACACCTAAGACCGGCCTTCCTCCTCCTCACCCAGGACGCTCCCCGCCGCTGCGCTTGTGGTTTCCAGCTCTCAAGCCGTCAGTCTCTCCCCACACAGCTGAACAGGGAAGCAAGCCAGCGGCGCCCGGGGACAGAGCATGCGCAGCAGCCTCAACGCGTGGTCCACCACTCCGCCCCGGCAGCGCAGCCCGCGCACGCGCACGCGCATGCGCCGCGTCCCGGCCTCCCTCCGGCCGCACCTCCACACGCCAGGTCAGAGGCCGCGGGGCGGGCCTTGGTGACTCGCGCGGAAGCGCCTTGTGGACCCTCGGAAGCCGCCCGGGCAGCAGAGAGGCTGCGCCCACAGCCTGGCACCCCGAAGGCAGGGTCTCGGGACCGTTCCGAGCCGGCTGAACCCCTTCGGCCCCAAGCGGCCGCATGAGTCGGGGGACCATGCCTCAGCCCGGAGCCTGGCCGGGCGCGAGCTGTGCCGAGACACCGGCGCGGGAGGCTGGGGCCGCGGCGCAGGAGGGCGGGAAGGCGGCGGCAGGCGGGCAGCCGCGGTCCGAGATGCGGTTCCCGGCCGAGCAGTGAGTGCAGGGGGCGCGGGTTGGGGGCGGCGGGCTGGGCCCCTCCGGAAGCCGGGCTGGGGTGGGGAGTCGTCACGGAGGGTCCCTGGGCGTCCTCAATTCTGAGTGAGGCCGTCGACGACAAGGAGGGATTGCCAGACAGTTTTGCCCGTGTCCGATTGCATATTTTCCCCCCAGAGCCCCTCACAATTCTCATCACACAGTGCCTCCCCTCCCGTCTCATTTTTGATATCTGCATGTCTGCAAAGTTAAAGTTCCAGAAACTTGGGAAGCAAACCTGAAAGCGATGAGTTTTATTACTAACTCCCACTAGATCTTTCCTCCAGCTTGGCACAGGGAGGAAGTGAGGTCGCCCTGCCGCAGCCGCGGGAGAACGGAGCCACGCGACATGTTCTTGGAGGCGACGTCCCACCTGTTGGATAGACTTTGGACCGAGTCTGACCCATTCTCTTTGACCCTTTAATGGCCTGACTTGTATCCCTTCCCCCTTTTTCTTTTAAAAAAGAGAGTCAGTGCTGGTTAGATCAATTTCTTACTGTACTGTGAAGAAGACGGTTTGGGAAGAATTCATAGTTTCTGCAAGGGTCGGGGGTACACGTGGAAGCAGAATAGAAACTCAGAGTGAAAGTTTTCTGCACTTTCAAGTTCTAGGCACCTATAAATGCTCTTGTAATTTAAGAAATAGTGAAAGCGCTCAACCAGTTTGACAGATCTTTTAATTGGCTGGAAATTTAAATTTAAGATGCGTAAAGCACCGCTAGAACTTTAGGAAAAAAAAAAAATCCTGAAAAGGGGTCCTTTGGAGGCCTGTTAGGTAGATATTGTGTTATAATAACACATTTGCATAGTACTTAGACATTCTCATTTGTTGAGAATCCCCTTGGGATGATGTTATTCACACTTAATGGGATAATGGTCACTGGAAAATAAGATAGAGTTGGTGGTCTCAAACTCCTGCCCCCAGAACTAGGCAGTAAGTGAAGTAAGTTAGTGAAGTTGGCCAGGACCTGGAGAGATTGTCTCTCTGTTGGGAGGCAGGGTCCCCTATGCTCAAGCTAGCTGCTGCATCTTCTGTATTTAAAGAATCCAGCTGTTTGGGGTTTTGTATGAAATATGCTACTTTTTAAACAGTGGCACTTTTTTTTTTTTAGTTGAAACCACTGTACACATCCATGTGTGAGTTGATGTGTCCTGTGGCAGCCAGTTTGCTCTCTGGGTTAGAGTCTGTATTAGGCCATTTTTGTGTTGCTATAAACAAGTACCTGAGGCTGGGTAATTTCTAAAGGAAAGGGGTTTAATCAGCTCATGGTTCTGCAGGGTTTACATGAAGCTTGGTGCCTGTATCTGCTTGGCTTCTGGTGAGGCCTCAGGAAGTTTTAATTCATGGCAGAAAGCCAAGTGGGACCAGACAGTCACTTGGCGAGAGAAGGACCGATAGAGAGAGAGAGAGAGAGAGAGAGAGAGAGAGAGGTAGGGGTGCCACAAAGTTTGAAACAACCACATCTGGTGTGAACTTGGAGTCAGCACTCACCTGTCACCATGGGCATGGCACTAAGCCATTCATGAGGATTCCAAATACCTCCCACCACACTCCACCTACAATACTGGGGTTTATATTTTAACATGAGATTTGGAGGGGACAAATATCCAGACTATCATTCTGCTCCTGGCCCCCCAAATTTCATGTCTTTCTCACATTAGGAAATATAATAATCTCTTTCCAACCATTCCTCAAAGTCTTCACTCATTCTAGCATCAAGTCCAAAGCCCTAAGTCTCATCCAAGACTCAGCTCCTTCCACCTGTCAGCTTGTGAAATCACAGACAGGTTATTTAATTCCACAAATTCCTGGGACGTGGACACAGTGCAGGCAAATTCTTTGCTAGGACATAATGGGTGACCTTTACTCCAGTTCCCAATAACTTCCTCATTTCTATTTGAGACCTCATCAGCCTAGCCTTTAGTGTTCATATTTCTTTTTATTTGTTTTACTTTATTACTATTTTTTATTGAGATGGAGTCTCGCTCTGTCACCCAGGCTGGAGTGCAGTGGCACAATCTTGGCTCACTACAACCTCTGCCTCCCAGGTTCAAGTGATTCTCCTGCCACATCCTCCCGAGTAGCTGGGATTACCGGCATCCACCACCATGCTTGGCTAATTTTTGTTTTTGTTTTAGTAGAGACAGAATTTCACCACGTTGGCCAGGCTGGTTTTGAACTCCTGACCTCAAAGCGATCTGGCTGCCTCAGACTCCCAAAGTGCTAGGATTACAGGTGTAAGCCACTGTGCCTGGCCCACTGTCCATATTTCTATTAGCATTTTGGTCACAACCATTTAACCAGTTTCTAAGACGTTGCAAACTTTCCCTTGATTATCTGTCTTCTGAGCCCTCCAAACTCTTCCAACCTCTGCCCACTACCCAGTTCCAAAGCTGTTTCCACATTTTCAGGTATCTTTATAGCAGTGCTTGACCCCTCAGTACCAATTTTTTGTATTACACTGCTTTTGCACTGCCATAAAAAAATACCTGAGGCTGGGTAATTTATAAAGAAAAGAGATTTAATTGGCTCATAGCTCTGTAGGCTGTACAGGAAGCTTGGTGCGTGTATCTGCTTGGCTTCTGGTGAGGCCTCAGAGAGCTTTTACTCATGGGAGAAAGCCAACCAGGACCATGCGATCACATGGTGAGAGAGGGAGTGAGGTGGGGGTGAGGTGCCACAGACTTTTAAGCAACCAAATCTTGCGTGAACTCAGAACACACTCATCACCAAGGGCGTGGTGCTAAGCCATTCATGAGGGATCTACCCCCATGATCCAATCACCTCCCACTACGCTCACCTCCAACCCTGGGGATTACATTTCAGTATGAGATTGGTAGAGTAGGAGGTGGGGAGAAGTACCCAAATCATATCAGAGACTTACCTCAGACTCTACAGAAGGTTAAATAGGGGGTCTCTTGTCCCCAGCTCCTGCTCCATGGGCCCATGCTGGTTCCTAATTGCTGCTTTGCCTTCCTCCTGCCCTGGTGGTTAGAATCACGTGCACTTAATTTGATGCCCTGACCCATGTTGCACCTCAACCCCAGCTGTTTCATGCCCCCTGAGCAGGGCAGAAACTTTGAAGCCAGACCATGTTCTCCAAAGTATATGTAGTTATTTGACAAGTTTTCTGGTGGTTGTGATTCTCAGTCTGAACACCTATGAAAACAGACAATGGTAGGAAGAAGTGCTCTTTCTTGAAATGTTTTTGTGGCACAGGTCCCTCTTCTGTCTGCTGCTAGTGGAACTGTATAGACTTAGAGCTGAAAGGAATGCAAAAAAGCTAGCCTAGGTTTGTCATTTTACACATTTGCAGATTTGTTAAGTGTAGCTTGGCTAGAGAGACCCTGATGCATCAGTGGGAACCTCCCTTGTCTCTTCTGTGCTTCCTCAGCAAAACCAGGCAGAGATACATGGTTTATAGTAACAGCCAGCTTCACCTTTTTTTTTCCCCCTTGGTTTGCTTCCCAAGTTTGCCTATTAATAGATGTTCTAGTTTGTGTGTGTGATTTTTTTTAAGCAGCTTAATTTTGTTTTCTCATTTTTTTGTGTGTTTGATTATCTCATTCTCTTTTACCTCTCATAAGATGGGGCAGAATAGGAGAGGTGAGTTTAAGATGTCACCTTTTGAACATCATGTCTTAAATTTTGGACTTTTTAGCCTTTTTCCATCTTTCTGATTTGGCAGTATCTGGGTAGTGGGCTATTTCTCTGTGGTATCTTCATGGGCTAGACAAACTGTACTACAGGTATCATATAAACATAAAGTTTGCAATATAAGATATTTATGTCTATTCTTGCATGATGATATATACAGCTTAATAGTTGAGTATCAATTTAAATAGTGTAATGTCCATTTTTAGTCTGTTTTTTTTTTTTTTTTGTCATTGGAGCCAAGGCCTTTCTTTCCACCAGATAGTTGGGTTTGCTGTGCAGAGGAATCATTTAAAATGTTTGCACTTAGAAGTGTGAACACCGTAAGACTGTAGAAGTTTTGAGATATCCTACAGAGTCATTTTTAATACATTCAGTGGACAGTAATTACAAATACAAATCATAGCCCAACTTCTGCAGCTGAATTAGACATTCGGGATGTGATTCTGAAGGCTGTGGTGATGGGTAGAGAAAGAGATGGCTTATTTCCTAGGCAGCACAGTAGGTTACTCTGATTCCTTTCCACTAAGCTCATCACATTTCACAAGGGAGAGAAGTGAAGGAAGAGAAACATATAAACCACATGGATAAGCTGCTTTGTTTTTGTTTGTTTGTTTGAGACAGGGTCTCTCTCTGTTGCCCAGTCTGGGGTGCAGTGGCACAATCATGGATCACTATAGCCTCAACTTTTTGGGCTCAAGGGATCCTCCCACCTCAGCCTCCTAAGTAGCTGGGGCAACGGGTGCATGCCACCATACCCAGCTTTTTTTTTTTTTTTCTTTTCTTTTTGTGGAGACAGTCTTTTTGTTGCTCAGCCTAGTCTCAAACTCTTGGGCTCAAGCAATCCTCTTGCCTCAGCCTCCCAAAGTGCTAGGATTATAGGTATGTGAGCCACAGCACCCAATGATAAGCTACTGCGTAATTGCAGTTATTCTTTTCCTCCCTCCTTTTCTATCTCCCTCCCTTCCTTTCTTCCTTTTTCCCATCGCTAATCAGCGCATTTGAGAGATGTGGTTGGCTCACATCTCCTGGACAAGCCCTAAGGATGGCTCAAAACATAACTTAGAGTCACATTTGAGGAGATCTTATGACAGACCAGGTTAGTTGACATTCTTTAAACTCCCTCTGCTGATCTCCTATGCTGTATTCCCTGCTTACTCCACTCCCAACATGTGACTCCTGCTATCTGGTCCTGGGACATGGTTGGTGGCGAGGCCAGAATTTCTTAGGGAATTGGGAAGAGACTACTCCATGGCCCTTCTCTGAGCATGAGACAGGATTTGAATTTGTGGAGGCGTACTGTTGGTGAACCCCTCTGAAATTGAAAGCAATTTTATGTATGTTTCTGAGCTTAGGTTCTGATGAAATCTAAATTCTCAAAGTGGCTGTGAGCAAAAAAAGTGGCACATTGTTGTTCTTGTGGATGTATTTTCCGCCCCACCCCACCCTTAGATGCTGCTACAGTTTGGAGTAGGGATAAAGTCCACTTTCTCCCAACCTGATGAAGAGCCTGCTTTGGGTTCCAGAGCTGGGATGTTGCTAAGAATCAAACCTTATTGAGAGTGGCTCATTGACCCCAGTTACCTCTGGAAGTCACATGGAGTAGCATGAGCCAGTCATGGAAAATCTACTTGCAGAAGAGGTTGGAATTTTGGCCTGGGTGCCGGTACTTTCCTGTATTTGATGAGTTGTTCACCCATCTCTGAACCACAAGTGGTGGAGAATGGCTGGGTTGAGTGGTCTTTGCTTTTCCTGTGCTGGTGTGGGAAGGTGTGTTAGTATCACATTGGTTGACACTGTCTCACCAACACTGCCTTATTGTTGCCATTAGACTCATAGGACAGGCTAAGTTAAGTATGATCTGCAGGGTTCAAGTCCAGAGAGCTGAATTAAAAAAGCCATACTTAATTCTTTTAGACAACCAAGGTTCATAATGACAAGTGATTAAAATTCTGTCTTGTTAGCTTTGCGTATATATTAGAATTGTTTTTTTTTCCTATTACATGTTTACTTGAATCAGAAATTGAAAAATTGACTTCAGAGAAATGTTTTCTGCTTTACTGAGCTCTTTTTTTTAATTCATGGCTTTTGTTCTTGGGAGTAGTGTAATTTTGTGTCTGTATAGTAAGCATGTTTAAAATAAGTTTTCAAAAATTGGTTGGTATGTAGATGTTTGAACAGAGCAAGTGGTTCTATAATAATTTAGTATGCAACATATAGCTTACTCAGTTGGATAAATTGCCTTAATATCAAAAAGAAAATATTTTATCTCTAGGTTAAGACAAAACAGGTAAATAGGCCAAGCATGGTGGCTCACGCCTATAATCCCAGCACTTTGGGAGGCCAAGGCGGGTGGATCACCTGAGATTAGGAATTTGAGACCAGCCTGGCCAATGTGGTGAAAACCAGTCTCTACTAAAAATATAAAAATTAGCTGGACATGGTAGTACACACCTATAATCCCAGTTACTTGGGAGGCTGAGGCAGGAGAATCGCTTGAACCTCGGAGGCTGAGGTTGCAGTGAGCTGACAGTATGCCATTGCACTCCAGCCTGGGTGACAACAGCGAAACTCTGCCACACACACAAAAAGAAAATAGGTAAATATTGTTTAATAGGAACTTGAAAATATACATATACAGTTTAAAATAATGCCATGGTGCAAAACTAAGAATTTTCTAATTAGGAACTGTTAGCAGGCGTGATGGCCCATACCTATAATCCCAGCTCTTTGGGAGACCAAGGCAGGAGGATCTCTTGACCCCAGGACTTTAAGACCATCCTGGGCAACATAGTGAGACCCTGAATTTATACAAAATTTAAAAAATTAGCTTGATGTGGTGGTGCATACCTGTGGTCCCAGCTACTTGTGGCTGAGGTGGGAGGACTGCTTGAGCCTAGGAGGTCGAGGTTGCGGTGAGCTGTGGTTGTATGGCCACATTCTAGTCTGAGCAACAGAGTGAGATCCTGTCTCAAAAAACATATACATAATTTTTAAATTGACTTATTTTTAAATTATACGTATTTATGGGGCACGTGATGTTTTGATATACATAACTATAGTGATCAGATCAGGGTAATTAGCATGTCCATCATCTCAAACGTTGATCATTTCTTTGTTTTTGGGAACGTTTAGTATCTTTCTCTTAGCCGTTTCAATCTATATAGTAGATTATTATTATTATTATTATTATTATTATTATTTTTTTGAAACGGAGTTTCGCTCTTGTTAACTCAGGCTAGAGTGCAATGGCACGATCTCGGCTCACCACAACCTCTGCCTCCTGGGTTCGAGCAATTCTCCTGCCTCAGCCTCCCGAGCAGCTGGGATTACAGGCACACACCACCATGCCCAGCTAATTTTTTGTATTTTTAATAGAGACGGGGTTTCACCATGTTGACCAGGATGGTCTCAATCTCTTGACCTTGTGATCCGCCCACCTCGGCCTCCCAAAGTGCTGGGATTACAGGCTTGAGCCACCGCGTCCGGCCTTGTAGATTATTAATTATAGTCATCCTACAATGGTATAGAACACTAGAACTTACTCCTTCTATCTAACTGTAATTTTACCCTTTATTTGTATCCTTTAACAAATTTTAACTGTGGAATTGAGTGTGACTGCCAGGAAATAAAGTCATTTAGACTTTGGCTTAACTTTTCTTTAACATAGACCTTTTTGCTCTGGTGATCATCTGAGTCATTGAGCTTCAGTGGTTTCTTCTGTGTCAGAGTGTCTACCTCCCCACTGCCACCCCAACTTGACACACAAAAGGTTACCAAATCCCTGTTCTTCTCATTGTTTTATCATCTTCCCATCCCATAACAAAAACTTAAACTCTCTACCTGTTTCAGATTCCCAGGTTTTAGTATAATTTCATTTTGTCATTATTTTCAGCTTTATTATTTTAATACTTAATTAAAGCAAAAGTGTATTGAGTGAAGCATTTTTTTTTATTTGATGAAATTTTATTCAGCAATAAAAAGGAAAGAGTGAAGCTTTGTTTTTTTTTTTTTTTTTTTTTTTTTTTTTTTTTTGGTGGAGATTGGGTTTCACCATGTTGACCAGGATGGTCTCAATCTCTTGACCTGGTGATCCACCCACCTCGGCCTCCCAAAGTGCTGGGATTATACGCGTGAGCCACCGCGCCCGGCCGCATTTTTAAAATAACATTTTTATTTTTATTTTTTGCTCTGTTTCTTCTTTTCTTCCTTTCTTTTTGCTTATCTTTATCTTAGATGGGTAACTATTTCATTCTGGCTGCGAACTGTCTTCCTTCCTGAATATATTGATTGAGATTCGTTGCTCAAACCTAAAACTTATTCTTCTGGATTATTTTTTAAAATTCAATTAATTAACTAGTTAATTAATTTTTTTTAGTCACCTGGGCTGGAGTGCAGTGGTGTGATCATAGCTCACTGTAGCCTCCAACTCCTGGCTTAAGTGATCTTCTCTCTTCAGTCTCCTCTGTAGGGGGGATTACAGGTGAGTGCCAGCACACCCAACGGATTTTTTTTTTTTTTTTTTGTAGACGTGGGGTCTTGCTTTATTGCCCAGGCTGATACTGAACTCCTGGCTTCAAGCAGGGTTATTTTTATTTTAATGGTGGCCTTCAGTAAAGGTGATATTACATTTTCTGTATGTCCTTGGTGGCCATCAAGTTAGCAAATGTTCACACACAGGATCTGAGTGAAATCCAGTTGTGGTTAAAGCAATTTGAATATACTCTGGTTCTCTTACTCTGTTTCTGCTTTGCTTTTTTCCTGTATCCTAAATCACTGCTTTTTATTTCCAGCAATTTCCCATTCAGCTTCGCTTTGCATTTAGTTCTGTTGTTTCTTTCTTTCCTTTCCTATTTGGCCTTCATGGGAATTTATATTTGTGGGATGGAGAGTCGCTTGTTTAGAGAATCTCCTCCGGGTATTGGTTTTGGATTTCGGTTATTTTGTAGATTAAAAAGGAAGAAAACAAAAGTGGAGCCAAATGTACATGCAGTATAGCCACTTTCGTTCAAAGTACAATTTTCATGACAAATATATTCATAGACTTAGACTAAAGAACTGGAAGAGGAACCATGTAGCTTATATGGCCTCTTCCTGTCTTCTCATTTTGAAGATGAGAAAACTGAGGCCAAGGTTGGGCAAGTGGTTTGCCCAAAGGTATGCTTCCGATAATGATACCATTGAAAGTAATTTGCTGAAATGACTGTTCTACAGGATTAGAATTTGTCTGTTTGTCTCTTATAAAGCCAGGAAGGAGACTGAAAGATGTTGTTAAATTATTAAGAGAAGAACAAACATATTTGGTCACTTTTTATTTTAGGCCTTTGATGTATGGTCCCCATGAATCAGGTTTCTGTTTGTTTTTAACTCTGGCATGGGCTCCAAGGGTGACATCACACTTTTTACTTGAAATCTCACTGGAAGCAAGAGCACATGGAAAGTACCTTTTCCTGATACTTGTTCCCTCATCCCCACACTTTAAAAATACACACAGTTACATATTTAGAGAGAAACAAATAAAAAATGATCATTGGTCAGGTTGTTCATTAATACTTTGCACCAGTGGGCATAAAATGAGAATTAATAAGAACAGTTAACTTAATTTTGAGTGCTAATTATTTTCCATGTATCTGTTTCTTAACAGTAGCTCTTTGAGGTGAGTAAAGGGCTACTGCCATTTTGACAGGTGGTTAAATCTAGATGCCGAGAGGTGTAGTTACTCTAGTCATACAGCTAATAAGGGCTGGAATGAGGACTAGTTAAATAAACCCTGGCAGTCTAATTCCTGGGTCCCCATTCTAACCCTTGCACTCTGCAGGGGGCTTACCCAAATGGCATGCATTGTGACATGTTAGGCAGTGGGCAGGTCAAGAATTGTGGACCATTCAGGAAGAGGGAATATATGAGTGAATCACAAATGTGCAGGCGCACGATAGTGTTGGTCGGGCGTTTGGACTGAAGTGTGAGTAGTGCATAGGGAAATAATGTGATGCAGGCTAGAGTGGTGGGTAAGGTCATAATTTTGATGTTAGTTTTCTGAGTGTTTGGACACCACTGAGAGGTTTTAATGGGGACATGTGAGACTCCCTTCCACAGTCTGCCCCTCACAGTACCTTTTCTTCATCTGTTTCTTGCCCTCTGACCCCTTCCTCTTTCCTCCAGCTATACTAGGCCACGTACCAGGAGCTAGGGTGGTGAGGGAATTGGGGGTAGGGGTATCTCAGTCATTCACTGAATTTCTTTTTTTGTTTTTAGCCTGGCACCTCCTCCTTCATGTGTTTCATTGAGTCTGCAGCCTTATGTGAGGATTGGGTATGCTTTCATGAGGCAGAAGTATGGGGAATTGGAGGTCTAATCATTGCTATGTGAACATCAGCAGTTCTCTTTGTTTTCTGCTCAGTGTGTTTCTCATGCTCCCTGAAAGACTTGGTGCATCCGATTTCTGAGCCTTTCTGGAGTTCTGCCAGGTTTTCTGGCTTGCCTTCCGCCTGTGCCCATCCACCAGCCTTGGCTTCCCTGTCCCGTGTCATTTATCATTTCATCTGCTTTCCACCTCTTCAGACGTTCACCTGTCTTCTGGTTTCATGAAAGAGAGAGTTGGTTTTTCTATTTCCCTTTATTGTCATTTTCGGATGAATCTTGAGGGAAAAAGGAGGCGTCTTCAAACCACAAGTCCCATTCTTCATCATTGCCTAGCATCTAGTGGATTTTTTCCCTTTGTAGTACTTAATGGGCTCTTGTTAGTTAACTAAAGCCCTAGAGACTCTTAAGGAAACTCTGAGTAAGAAGTCAGTAGTGGTGGGACAGTGGGAATATATGCCACAGCTGCATGAGCGGCTGGTTGAATGTGGGGCCAGGAAACAGGAGGAGCTCGAGGAGGTTTTTCAGCTTTGGCAATTTGTAATTGGTAGTCTTTTCTTGTTTTTAAGGTAGCTGTTGTTGGGTTTGCTTGTGACATGTTACAAAGGTCGGCAATGGGCCTGCATTCCTATATAAATACTTTTACCAGCACTATCTCCATTCTTGGAACTTGACAGAATCAGTTCAGGAGCTTCACTAATAAGATGCATGCTATGATGTCTAGATACATAGTTGAAGCATTAATAGGCATTACAAATAAAATGACCTCAGAACCATGTAGCAAATGAAGTGATGTAACTTGTCTTATTTAAAGTAAGAAATTCTGAAGTAGAAGAAAGTGATGTAATAGAAGCATATTCATCTTTATCCTTAACATGTAAGACCCATATTATATCAGATTATCATCATGTAAAATGAAAAAAGTTAAATCCTTAGTGTATTATGCATTTTATAAGCAGCTGTGTAATAGGACGGAAAATGTCAGTGCAACAAGTGAAAATGTCTGCTTTGGTGTGATTTCAGTGAGGAGGACATGTACCGTGCTGCAGATGAAATAGAAAAGGAAAAAGAATTGCTTATACATGAAAGAGGGGCATCAGGTATGTTTGGAATTGTTTTATTTATAGAGTTCTTATTTATAGCAGAAAATGCAGTTAAATCAGTATATCCATTTTCATAAAATATTAATGTGTACTTCTTAGGAAATATTCTTATGTATATGGTCTTATCAATATTGATTATTTGTTTTGGTGAGGTATGTTTAGAGACTGTTGTTGCCTGAGGTTTTTAAATTTTAATGCAAGCATTCCCTCTGCATTCTTTACATTCATATCATTTTTTGCCCCTGTGAGGATTATTTTGTTTAATGTCTTGACACCATCCTCTCTCTGTTCTTGATTTCCTTATATTTTTAGAGGGAGAGTTCAGATTTGAAGCGCATTTTTCATTTCAAATAGAAAGACTTCACTGAGAGACTGGCTATGCGCATCTTTGTATGCAGATAGCCATATGAATGTGATTAAGTAATAAGAAAGACAGTGATGGGATCAGTAGCACAGAGTCTCATCGTTTTGTGATTTCATGTCTGTGTTTTTCTTGTCTTGCCTGATCTTACCCCTACTAGGATTCATTGCTGCTGGAGTGAGGTGTTACTCTTGGCCCCCTCCACTGGTCCATGGAGACTTAGCTGGCAAGGTTGCATGTGATGTACATCCTTAGTTCCCTGACTGCCCTCATGCAGGAGCCACATAGAAATAACTCTGATTTTGGGATACTCCATGAATAATTACAAGTGGCATTTTCTCTCTCATTAACATGACTAATGTATAAGAAGACTATAAAAAAGGTTATGGAAAAATGGAATTAAAAGCTAGAAGGCTGGGTATGGTAGATCATACCTGTAGTCCTAGCACTTGGGGAGGCGGAGGTGGGTGGATTGCTTGAGTCCAGGAGTTTGAGACCAGCCTGGGCAAACAAGGAGACCCTGTTTCTACAAAAAAAATACAAAAATTAGTCAGGTGTGGTGGTGCATGCTTATGGTGCCAGCTACTCAGGAGGCTGTGGTGGGAGGACCACTTCCTCCTGTGGTGGGAGTGTGAGGCTGTAGTGAGCCATGATCGCATTGCTGCACTCCACCCTGGGTAACAGCGAGACCCTGTCTCAAAAAAAAAAGTGTGTGTATATATATATATGTATATATATATATATATATATATATATATATATATGCACTTTATTTCTCAACCTAAGCTCCATCAGTTTTAAGCCACTTTTAAATGATGATACCAGCCATTTGTTGAACTCATCCCTAAAGAACTGACAGGCCTGGGAATTTAATGATGTGAATGTAGCAGTCTTTTTTACATTACAAGCTGAAGAAAAATTTGTGTCCTTTTTTAAAGGCTTCTTAAGATTCGGAAACAAAAGGAAGTCAGAAGGAGCCAAATCAGGACTGTAAGGTGGTTGCCTAATGATTTCTCATCAAAACTCTTGCCCTTGTTTGAGAGGAAGGAGTAGGAGCATTGTTGTGATGGAGAAGGACTCTTGGTGAAGCTTTCTCTGGCATTTTTCTGCTAAAGCTTTTGCTTTCTCAGAACACTCTCAGAATAAGCAGATGTTAATTGTCCTTTGGCCCTTCAGAAAGTCAACAAACAAAATATTTCAATATTCCAAAAAACTGTTGCCCTGACCTTTGCTCTTGACCAGTCTGCTTCTGTTTTGACTGGATCCCTTCCACCTCTTGGTGGCCATGGCTTGGGTTGTGCTTTGTCTTCAGGATCGTACTGGTGAAGCCAGGTTTCATCTCCCATTGCAATTCTTTGAAGAAATGCTTCGGGGTCTTGATCCCACTTGTTTAAAATTTCCTATGAAAGCTTTGCTTCTGTCAGCAGCTAATCTGGAAACAGGGGTTTTGGCACCTATGGAGTGGAAAGTTTGCGCAACTGTAATTTTTTAGTGAGAATTATGTAAGCTGAACCAGTTGAGATGTCTATGATGTTGGCTATTGTTTCTGCTGTTAATTGTTGGTTCCCTTCAATTAGGACACCAGCAAGATTAATATTTTCCTCCTGAATTGATATGGATGGTCTGACACTGCAGGTTTCATCCTCAGCATCATTATGTCCCTTAGGAAAACGAGTTATCCATTTGTAAGCTGCTGATTTCTTTGGGGCATTGTCCTTATAAACTGTTGATAAATCATAAGTGATTTCATCGTTCTTTTGCCCATGCCTCACCATAAATTTGGTGTTTTTTCTTGCTTAAATTTTAGCAGAACTCATGTTGCTCTAACGGGGGCTCTTTTCAAACTGATGTCTTATCTTTCTCAGTGCTTTAGACTGGATTCTGTTCATACGTGTTATAAAAAGTTAGTTTGAGTTTATCATGGCACCAAAAAAAATTGAAATCCATCCGTAGCTTTTTCATAAAACTCATTTTCCATGAACCTTAGAAGACCCTTGTCTGTGTTCTGGTTTTGAGAACTAGCTTCTGTTTATGGCGAACAAAAGCATTGCCATATGTGATTAGGAACAAATGATACACAGTGTGGTTTTTATAATACTTTTTGAGCCTTTCTCAAGAAATTGGTGAACACTTCACTGTGGTAGCCACAGGAGATACTCTTTGTGGTGGTGTGTTCTGGGGCTGCACTGTTTTCAGTCTTCCATGAAACTTCAGAGAATGCTTAGTCTCTATTGCTGTGGTTGCTCAAAATTTCATATAGGGTGCAGTGTCCTCATTAGTTAGATTCCTAAGAAGAAAGTGCATATTCAGCTGGTGTTTGTTAACCTGCTGACAGTCTATAGGCTTTCTGTTGTGATTCTCTTCTGTCTGGCATTGTACCCCACATAGGCAATTAGGCTTCATAGTGGGTCTTGTAACTCCTAGCTTTAGTCTGAGAGTGAAATGGATCCCCTTACACTCCTTGCATCTCAGACCTTCTGGGTTCAGTGTCCTTCCTGAAATAATATTTACTACCCTCTCCCCTGAAGCAGAGCCCAGACTGAGCAGAAAGTTTTCTTATCCTCTCTGTTAGGGAAAAGATTTTTTCCACCGTACCTGGGAGTTGGCAAATTATGGCTTTGAGGCCAAATCTGACTTACCACCTGGTTTTATAAATAAAATTTTTTCTTTCTTTCTTTTTTTTTGAGACAGAGTCTTGCTCCGTCGCCCAGGCTGGCCTGCAGTGGCATGATCTCGGCTCACTGCACCTTCCACTTCCTGGGTTCAAGTGATTCTCCTGTCTCAGCCTCCTGAGTAGCTGGGATTACAGGCACATGCCATCACGCCCGACTAATTTTTGTATTTTTAGTAGAGATGGGGTTTCACTATGTTGGTCAGGCTGGTCTCTAACTTCTGACCTCGTGATCTGCCTGCTTCGGCCTCCCAAAGTGCTGGGATTACCTATTGTCTGTGGTGGCTTTCATGTGTGGTAAAGTTGAGTAGCTGTGACAGAAACCTTATGGCCCTCAAACCCTTAAGTTTTATTTCCTGTCTGGCCCATTACAGACAAAGATTGAGATTCCTGTCTTATTCTACCCTCTGTTTGAGAGTCCCTGCTTTCCGGAGGGGTTTCAGTTTTAACGTCCCATCTTCTGGGGATCTGATTCTTGTCTTTGTCACCCATGTGGTGGTTAAAGGTCAGTCCTCTTTGTTATTTCAACTCCTGGCTTTACCACTCTGGTTTTCAACTTCCTTATTTTTCTGTTTTTTATTTTCTTGCCTTTCGAAATGTCCTTTTTTGAAAATGGCAGAGTCTGTGTAGTTTGCAACTAAAGAAAGGTGCTGTTTAACTCCGTAAACTGCTTGAGGTCAGGTACAGCCTTGTCCTTCATCTCCAGCTCCTAGCCTGGTACCTGGCATGTAGTAGCCATTGGAGTCCTCCTTACAGAGGACCACAGTAGAATGGGAATTCAGGTATTTGATGCTGCCAGCTGTGCTGGTACCCATTTTCCCAACCCTCACAGCCCCACATAGGCCTCTGATACAGCACTTGATTATGGCCTGTGGCTTGGTCTCTTGGCCTGTGTGAGGGCTTGTGCCTCCTCTCCTCAGTCCTGAGGTGCTGGGCTTGCCCCACCCTGTTCTGGTGGCCAGGTCTTATCTTGATGTGCACAAGAATGAGTACTGCAGGGAGGAGAGCAGGAATGTAGATTTCCTTTCCAGGAGGCCCTTTCTGAGCTGGGCATGTGCTTTCTGTTCAGGCTCATAACCCTACCTGGAGGAACAATGGGGACCAATAGGTCCTGATTCTGGATGTTTGCATTTCTTCCCTTTTGGGCAGGTGAATGGAAAGACGGATACATGAGAATGCGTCCATCCACCAAGCAGACATGCAAAAAGTATTTCTTGAATTAAAAAAAAAAAAAGAAGGTTCGTTCTTTAAGGATTGGCTGTGCAGCATTGGTCTTCATTGTCTTTATATATTATACCTCAGGAGCCTGCTTTGCTTTTAATGTATGCCACAAATAAATATGTCTATGCTATCTGTATATGTATTGTTTTCCCTTTTATGTAAAAGATTACTTTTCTTTATAAAAAGATTCACAATGAGATTTTAAAAAATTAGCAGTCCTTAAGAGTTTACCTAAAAAAATTAAAAAAAAAAATTTACCTAACCTGCAAGGAGGATTTTGTGCTCCTAATCATCCTAATACCCATCACACCGTGGTTTATAAGCGCTTGTTGTCTTTTCTTCGGTAATCCATAAGGCCCTTGAGGATAGAATCCTATCTTCATCACCTTGTATTCCCAGTTCCTAGCTCAGTGTTTGGTACATTTTAGGCACTCGGTAAATATTTGTTGAATTTAGTTAAATAAAACATTTATTTCATGTACAATTTGCTCAGGAGTAAATATGTTGTAAGGTACTTCCATATTTATATTCTAAAATCATTGCTAGCAGCTACACCTTCAATAATTTAAAAAGGAAGTTGAGATGTGCCAAAGAATTTACCTCCTTTTCTTCCTAAAACACACGTGCTTATATGCACATGTGTGTGTATATGCATGTACCACAAAAACCCAAAACCGTGTACATTGAACTAGGAAAATCTAAAGGCCTTTTTTTTTTTTTAAAAAAAAACTATAACATTTATCTGATGGTGAGTTGTATTTTTAATTTTGGGGGATGTGTTGTTAGAGTCAGGTGAGGTCCATGGATTAACAGACATGGAGAGTTCTGTTAGTTTCTCGTTTATTATCGACTACTTACAGCTTTTTGGGATCAGGGTAGTACATAAATACATCAAGATAATTAAATGTAATTTTTGTTATAGTAGGTGTTATTTCTTTGTAAAATGGTTATAAAAAAACTACTCATTTTTAGAAGTGTTTCTCATAGTTCAAACTGTCACATCTTTAATTTGATTAGAACAGAATTCATGAGCACTTGTGTGTCAGTGCAGCTCCACATGCTGAGGACATAACACAGCTGGGAAACAAAACAAAGTCCCTGCCTTCAAGGAGCTTGTGTTTTACTGTATTTTTGTATGGGTGTGTATTTGTGTGTGGGGGTGATGGGGTGGTACAGAAAAGGATTTCAGGTATTGATGAGTGCTAAGAAGAAAAACCAAATAGTATAAAAGGAATAGAGAGCAAAAGTGTGTGTGATACTATAACACAAGGTGCCTGCTGACTCTGGAGCAGAGGCCTACATGGAGGGAGGGAGCAGCGTTGCAGGTGTGGGGAAGAGCAAGCCAGGAATGCTGGAGAGTATTGGGAGGATGTAGCCCTGTCAGTGTGGGGAATGGTGGGAGCAGAGACCAGAGAGGCAGAGAGGGGGACTGTATGAGGAATAAGGCCATGAGGCAGGAGCCTCTGGAGCTCTGTGAGCCCAGGAGTGATCAAAACCATCTGACTCATGTTTAGATGTGTCATCCTGGCTAGCCACCATGTGGCGAATGGTCTGGAGAGTGTGGTGACAAGGGACACCCATTGGGAGACCACCGTGGTTATTCAGGGATGAGGTAATGGTGGTCTGGACCAGGGGGTAGGCAGTGGTTGAATTCTGGATTTTTTGGCATGAAGAAAGAAAATGAAGAGGGAAGGGTAACCCCCAACTAAAGCAGTATTCTGATTATGCTTTGATTTATTATTTGCTTTTTTTTTTTTTTTTAAATTCTTTAACAGAACCAAGATTAAGTGTAGCTCCTGAAATGGATATCATGGACTACTGCAAAAAAGAATGGAGGGGAAATACACAGAAAGCAACATGTATGAAAAAGGTATGACACAGATGCACGTATTTCAGGTCTTTCAAATAGTCTCTCGTAAGTTGTTATGTCATTTGATATTTTTAGACATTAGTTAAGATGACTGCTATAGACTTTATTATTGATGTTCTAATTTTAGAGATAAGGAAATAGACTCCAAAGATAAGGGATTTGTTTTAAGTCACAATATTAGTATAGAATCAGCATCAGTTACTCAGTAACTTAATTTCTTGGAAAAACATCTGACTCTGCTGTTCAGATAGGGCCAGCCATTGGATATCCTCTTGGGGCCATTTGGGAATGCCCTTTTTGGCCTGGTATTGTAAAATAAAAGCCTCAGGGATGCCTCAGGCCTATTCCACACTCCTGCTTCCCACAGCACATTGGGTTTGCTTACACACCTGCCAGTCCTGGGGCCTAGAACCTTCTTGCACTCCCTACACAGGAAAATCAGGAATTACTTCTTTCATTTAAGGTGTCCCAGGAGCTGCCCCCTCCCAATCTCATTGTATAGATTGGTGTCTCGAAGATAGTTCCCAAGGCTGTGGGATGACATTGGGGACTTGTATGATGTGGTCCTGCTGCGGCTCTTTGGGCCAGTTCATTACTCAGCTCAGTCACCTGGCCAACATACATTACACAGCTGATCAAGCAGCAGACCCTGTGGGCTCTACCCTCAGATATATACCAAATCCAATATTATCGGTAGGATGAACCATGTGAATAGCTCAAAAATAGTCAAATAGCAGATTTAACCCAAGACTTCCATGACCTCCTGAAACCTCTGGGTTTATCTTTTGCTCATTTTTCTCTTGGGATTATTTACATTATGAATTTGAATGCGCTTTTACGTTAGAGATACTGACCATCATATTTAATAGAAATACCTTTAAATTTTTTTTGGTTAGGATTTTAAATTTTTAAATTTTTGAATATTTAGTCTTTTCCTTAGAGCTCATTTTTATAGAAAATATTGCTCATCTTTCAGCATGTACTTCGACTGCCCATGGGCTGACCTTAGTAAAAATCTAGCTGCCACTTATAAAGCTCTGAGAGAAGGTGATAGCTCTCTGCAAATCCGATATGTAGATGCTTTGTGTTTTTAGGCACTTGTTAAATAACTCAATTATGAAATACCTGGGACTCTTAGCTCCTGCCAGAGGTTAAGAACATTTATATTTTTGCTGACTATGCTGTTGGTCACTTGCAGATTTTCTAGCCTATAGCCCTATATCATCAGGACCCATGGCAGTAATTAGATATCTCAGATACCTGAAAACAGCTTTCACCTCTGTTCTATTTTAGTCCTTATTTGTGTAATTATTTATTTTTGTTTTGAATATTCTTTAGGAAGTAAGTTTATACAAAGCCAGATTTAATTTTATTCTGAAATAGATGAGTAATTTATGCATTTGGAAAGGTACAATTGCAGTTGAATTTGCCATCTTAAGTATTCTGGGGTAATTGAGGTTTACCGTAGGCAAGAAGTGCATAATTATTAGTAGGTGTGATTCTGCCTGATGGAACCTTATGTGTTACAGTGGTTTGACCACTGAATAAGAATGCAACTCTCAAAATGTTATTGTTGGGGAAAAAAAGTACTTTTATATTCATTTAAAACATTATCCTATGACTTGAACCTTGAAAATAGCTAATGATAAGGTTCTAGTATCTGGACACCCAGGACAGAGGTGGTCTGCATTGCGCCCACTCCTTGATGCGGATACCACTTCTTTCTTTGTGTGAGTGCAGGGTAGGAAGTGGGTCTTGAGTGACTGTCAAGGAAGACTGGGATGAGTTAAAGGGCTGACTGGACTCAGGGCCAGGGAGGTGACAAGGCACTTAAGTCAGTCCCAAGGACTGTGCATGTGTCTAGCTGGAGAAGCCAGGCACCATGCCTGCTGGGGGATCAGAGTCACTAGGATTTTATGGTGTCTTTTCAGGGTACATTTCAGAATATCCATTTGGATTGCTATTTTTGAGTGCCCAAGCATGCCACTGAACATTTTCATTTCCTTGTTTCACTTCCAGACTGAGCAAGAGTGACACTTCATTTCGCTTAAAAAAAAGAAAAAAAGGCCGGGCCTGGTGCCTCATGCCTGTAATCCCTGCACTTTGGGAGGCTGAGGCAGGTGGATCACCTGAGGTCAGGAGCTCGAGATCAGCCTGGCCAACATGATGAAATCCCGTCTCTACTAAAAATAGAAAAAAATTAGCTGGGCGTGGTGGTGTGTGCCTGTAATCCTAGCTACTCAGGAGACTGAGGCAGGAAAATTGCTTGAACCCGGGAGGTTGCAGTGAGCCAAGATTGTCCCACTTCACTCCAGCCTGGGGCAACAAGAGCGAAACTCCGTCTCAAAAAAAAAAAAAGAAAAGCCTAACAGAATTATTTTTCAGCCATCTCCTGGCATATAGACTTATGTTATACATGCACATATACACAGCACCCCCACCCCTCACACTGCCTCCCTTTGTTTTTTAGAAACTTGAGATTTTTCTATATTTTCTTTTTTTTTTTTTTTTTTTGAGACGGAGTTTCGCTCTTGTTACCCAGGCTGGAGTGCAATGGCGCGATCTCGGCTCACCGCAACCTCCGCCTCCTGGGTTCAGGCAATTCTCCTGCCTCAGCCTCCTGAGTAGCTGGGATTACAGGCACGAGCCACCATGCCCAGCTAATTTTTTGTATTTTTAGTAGAGACGGGGTTTCACCATGTTGACCAGGATGGTCTCGATCTCTAGACCTCGTGATCCACCCGCCTCGGCCTCCCAAAATGCTGGGATTACAGGCTTGAGCCACCGCGCCCGGCTGAGATTTTTCTATATTTTCTTAATATGAAGATATAAACTTAGTTTGTCTCTCTTTTTTTCTTGCCTTTTTGTTAAGGAGTTTAGGGTCACTTAAAACGCAGATTAAACCTTTCAAAATGTTGGTTGCCAGTGAGTAAGTGTTACAACAATTGCCTAGAAAGGGACATAAAGCTCCAACATTGGGCATCTTCCCAGTGATTCCAGGCCTAGTCTTTTCCACAGGAATGAATCTTCCTATCTCAAGTCAGTAATGACCACTTTGAATTCTTTCATGCCTTTTCCCAGGGCTATGAGGAGGTTTCTCAGAAGTTCACCTCCATACGGCGAGTCCGTGGTGATAATTACTGTGCACTGAGGGCCACGTTGTTCCAGGCCATGAGCCAGGCTGCTGGGCTGCCACCCTGGCTGCAGGACCCAGAGCTCACGCTGGTACGCTGCTGCTGCAGGTTTGAGTCCAAAATGTTTCAAACAATTTTTGTGAGAAAACTTTCCCTTTCTGTCCGTGCTACCTGCTAGTATTGTCTGCAGTATCATGTCAGCATGTGGGTTTATTCAGTTTTGTGTGGCTGGGATGATTTCACATAGTAAAATGACCAAAAATAACTGATGTTTCCCAGAAGAGAAAAATGATAAAATTTATACGAACAGTTTAGTTGAATTAGAGTGCAGACGTTTGTAAAAAGCACTTAGGAACAGCTAGATTTCAATTTTGTGTTTATATTAAGTTGGCTGCATATTTTACTATTTGAGAACCTGCTAGGGATTTAGAATACACATTTCTTTAGTTTTTAGCTATAATTCAATAAATTAGTACCTTTGGCAAAGTGTGAGAAATGGCTTAATAGGTGGCTGAATAGCAACACTAGAGAGATGATTACTGTCCCATGGAGTGGGGCTTCCTGAGGAGCTGAGAATCAGCCTGTCCCGGGCCTGGCCCTCTTTAGTGTTTTAAATGTATCACATGGCAGACATGCCCTGGGAAGTCATGTTTGTGCATGTCCTGACATGCATAAAGTCACATAGTCGGGTGGGTGATAGTCTCAGGGTTATGGTCAGAAATGATTGGTCAGAGATAGCAATATACCCATGTAACAAACCTGCATACGTACCTTTTGTATCTAAAATAAAAGTGGAATTTTAAAAAAGAAAGAAATGACCACAGCTACCCAACGTTCAACAGTCACCACCCTGCTCAGTCAGCAGCCATTAACATCAAAGCAAGACCCTCCACCAGCAAAAAGATTACAACTTGCTGAAGGCCCAGATGATCATTAGCTTTTTTTTTTAACCAACAAAATATTTTTAAATTAAAAAGAAATGACAGTATGACATTAACTGGAAGAAAATGGAAAGTCTTATGCTTAAATTTAAAAAAATCCAAAACCTGGAAGTGCTAGCTGTGGGAGATTGGCTTTATAGCAATTTATGAAGAGAAGGAAAAAGATGTTAGGATTTTAATTGATTGCAAGGCCACTATGATCCTGCATGAAGTGTGATGGCCAGCAATGATCACAAAGCCGTAGCTAAATTTTATTTTTATTATTTTCATGTTTTGTATGTTAAGCAAAAAGACCAACCTGGCTGCATTTTAAAAGGAATGATTCTAAGAATTAGGCAATGACAGCCCCACATGGAGTGACAGCCCCACCTTGAACTGAGCTGGTCAGAGCCCGTCTCCAGCTTGGTGCCTGTATCCTCCACAGGTGGAAATGTGGCCAGGATGTTTCATCACATGCTGGGAGCAGTTGAAGGAGCTGAGGTATTTTCCTAGAATAAACAAGACTTTCAGAAGAACTTATTATTGGCTAAGCTAGAGGTCTTTTAGGTAGATGAGAGATCACATGTTCCAAAGGGCAAAACCAGGACTGATGGTTGGAGGATACTGCCCATCTGTTCCACGATTATTTAATAAACCAGTATAAAATTGGCACACCTATATCAACTGTTAAAATGACATCTGGAGCCAAGTGTGGTGGTACCTGTAGTATTAGCTACTTAGGAGGCTGGGATGGGAGGATCACTTGAGTCAGGAGTTCAAGGCCAGCCTGGGGACCATAAGGAGATCCCTTAATGTTGAGGAGTCTATTAAAAAAAAGCAAAACCAACATCTGGGAAAGATATTTTCTTCCAAGCAAAGAAGTATGCCATCTGAAACAGATTTTTCAATATTAACTTATTTCTTTCACATAAAGGCAAGAGAAATGGATATACTAGGCTATTTTTTCTTTTGTAAATGATGACATTTATTAGTAAAATATTTCAGAATTGTTTGTCAGTTGGCAAAAGCATTCCTATGATTGGATATAAGACCCAGCTAGAGAAGCAAACAATGATTTCACTGTTTTTGCTTTGCTTTGTTGTAACTTCTGTGCTTGACAACTGTAGCTAAGTATGTCACAATTTCTAGATTGTGGTGGCATGTGCCTATAGTCTTAGGTACTCAAGAGGCTGTGCCCCTGACAACTGTAGCTATTTTATATTAATCTACAAATCTATATTTCTAGATTGTGACATAGTATCCTTCTTAATTATAGGCAAAGTTTTCCTTTTGAGGCTTTGCCTTTAAGGAACTGTTTAGAGTTATGGACTTACTTGACATTAAACTTGCATTTTTATGCTTTCTGAGAATCTGGTGTCCTAAGTAATTAATTAAACATATAAAATTGCTTAATAAAAGTAAAGTACAATGTCCCCCTGCCTCCCCCCCCTTTTTTTTTGCTAGCAAGATGTATTTGAATAACATCTGCCATATTAAAAATAGTCTGGGTAGATTACATTCAAACTCTTATCACTGTTAGAGTATGTTGTATGGGTGAGTGATAGGGTTTTAAGGTGGTTTTTCCGACTTAATTTGAGTACTGTGAAAATAGTTTAAAAATTCTTAAGTGTTATTTTCAGTTTCTTTTTTTATGTGTATCAGCTATTACATTTTTCTGGGAGCATAATTTAATTTCTTGGTCCCTGCGGTTTGGTTTTTGTTATCTAATTTTTATTGAATGCCAGGAGGCCTCTGTCAAGGAGAGAAAACACAGTGTACCTGCGTGTGGGTTTGGTATTTACGTTTATTAAACTTTGGGTCTAAATGTCAGCTGAAGAATGACTTTGTTCTTTCCTTGCTCTCATGCAGCTAGAGAACTTGTCCTTGTTTTGCTGTTCCAGCCCTTAGCAATTTAACATAGTTTGAAAACTTCCTTCACCTAGTTCATTTTGTGGTATCATGTCTGAGACATGATTGGATGACAGATTCAAATTCAGCACATGCTTTGTGTCTGAGGGGCCAGCGAAGGAAGGAAGGAGGGAAGGAACCCGTGATCTTAGTCTGGTTGTGCAAATCTCTCAGGTGTCCTGCAGGTCCTCCTGTGGATACCTTTCTGTTCCTGTTCTCACTTTGCCCCTCATGCCCCACCCTTCCCTTGGAAGTCCCACTGTGACAAGGGCTTTGTTGAGCGAGTGAGTGTTTCTTGCAGTGTGACTGAAGGAAATCAGGGTGGAAACTTTAGCTAGCTTTTATCTGCTTCTTTTTGCAGATTGAGAGATGTTCTCTGTGGCATTTTGCTGTCTTCTCTTTTAGAACATCATTTGGTTTTAGGGTATTAAAGGTAACTGGAAAAGCTGAAATGAGTGACTCTTCCCTTAATCTGTGCTCAGTGAAGGGGACCCAGGCTTCCTTTCTGCTGGTGCCCAGCTTTGCTGGCCTTGCTCTGTTCCCTGCCTGTGAGGCGGAGCTTTGTCCTTATTGCCGCTCTGACAGTTTGGCTGCCCCTCACCTCCTGTCATCCTGCCTGGGCTTCCTGTTTGTTGTTCCAATTTCTGTCCAGATCCCAGTCTCTGTGTTTGGCTGCAGCCAGATCATCTGACCCTCACTCCAACTATGGAAATTGCTTAGCCTGGCTAAAAAATGTGGAACAACACTTTGGTTCCTGAGAGGGGACATCCTTTAGAGCAGGAGTCCTTTGATTTCCAACTTCGCTACATTTTATAATGTCTCTCAACTGGTTAGACTGTGACAGTGTTTGCTTAGAGTGGGATAGACTATATATCAGATGTTTTTGTGAGTTAGTTTTGGGGATGACACATTTTTGTTATTTGCTGTCTGTTGTGGTATCAAGAATTACAGGCATTTATTAGAGAAAACAGGCTGTCTTATAGTTCAGTCACAAACGAAGTGACACCTAAGCTAATTACCTACTTTATTCTTGAATATTTCCAATCACTGTTTCTTATTTAAATCTGGTTTCTTGCTTAACTTTTCTTTATTCTAATGGAAGTCCAGTTTTCCAGTTTGTGCTTAGTGGAAGAAAATGAAGGCTATTCACATGTGTTCCATGTGCTGTGACCTTTGAAAGCATTTAAAGTTGTATTCACTCTCTGAATAAATTTGACTTCATTCCTTTCTGATGGCTTCTTTTTTTCATGCTTGGTTTTTAAAAATTGTCTTAAGGATTTCTGCATTTCCTGGAAGCATACAACCCTGAATTGTTTGACCAATGTGTGAAAGAAATAAGAAACAATTGTTTCTCTCTGTATAGTGAGGTCTTCAGGGTTCTCCTGAGTAATTCAGTTGAGTACTGCACCTACTTTTTAGGTAACTGTATACTGTCTCCAGATGCTCAGCTGATCTTCTGCGCTTCCCTTCACCTCCTTTCCCACCTCACATCTGTGTAGCCAGTATTTTCTGCTCATTTGTAGTTCTCTGTGCCCAGTTGTAATTTTAGCTTGTTGCCACTTGAGGGCATGCGAGGTTCTTGTGATAAATCTGAGACCAAATTGAGGGTTTTGCTGCAGCTGCTACATGTTGCTAAAATGCGGGGCAGTGTTGGCAAGGAGTGGGCTGGTGCAGCTCTTAGATGGGTGGTCATTTGTTACTCTAATAAGATGAAGAGGAGAAGGCCCCCTCCCCACCTTAGTGAGTGATATAATTCGCCATCACTGTGGTCACAGTGAAAAGTAATTTACATTCCAGTTGTGGTTCTATGTTTTGTAGAAACCACCTTAGTTTCACGTGATTGCTATAGGTTGAGAAGGTACAACTAGAATTAGTATTCATGAAAGGGTCTTTTAGTATTACATTCTAGTAGAACGGAAGATAACAGCCTCATTTAAAACTGTATTTATTTTATTTTATGTATTTATTTTTATTCATTTCTTTCTTGCTGTATAAATTATTTCTTTTTAAGAGATGGAGTCTTGCTCTGTTGCTCAGACTAAAGTACAATGGTGCAGTCATAACTAACTGTAACCTCAAACTCCTGGGCTCAAGTGATCTTCCTGCCTCAGCCTCCTGAGTAGCTGGGAATACAGGCACATGCCACTGTGCCCAGGGAATTAAAAAAAATTTTTTTTTATAGATATGGGGTCTTGCTATGTTGCCTGGACTGGCCAAACTGTATTAAAAACTGCTAAACAAGGTCAGGTTCCTTGTAGGAATTGTAGGATTTAATTATTCTTTAATGATCTGTTGACTTGTTGATATCCTTTGTAAATTTTGTAGCAGTGGAGTGATACACCTATGCCCAGCCCAATTCTATGATTTTTCTCCTGACACATCAGGACTGTTGGAAGAGTCTCACTTCCTATGCTGTCATCAGTCAGATTGGGTCTCCACTTGCCTTTAAAATGCAGATTCTGCTGATAACTAGAGGGAAACAAAGTAACAAATACTCTAGGAATAAACAAAGGGAAACCAGCATTGTAGGAGTTCAGCTGTCAGTTCTTTCCTGAACTAAGTGATCACAGCTCCCTTAATTGTATGTTTTATCTTAATATATCAATTAGACAGTTAAACTAGTCCTAATATAATTTCTCCGAATGTTAAAACTTTGAGTACATGTGTTAACATTATTTAACAAAAAGGTCTTTTTCTACCCTTTTTTTGGTAGATTTTTTTAAGTACCAGAAACTAGATTTTATTTTTCTTACTGGGTAAGGAGCAGGTTTGACTTCACCCTGGACCTCACATGCTCAGAAGCACTGTCCTGAGCCATGTTTTGGTGGTGGTTGAGAGGCTGCAGTGAGCCCTGAGCCTGAAGGTGTTGGGTGTGAGGACGTGTGCTGTGGGCATGGCCTTAGCTCATCTGTACAACTGCTGTGGAATGTCCTGGCCATGGTTGGAGTCCTGCAAGGCAGACTGTGCTTTGGCATCTCAACCAAAAGCACCATTTCACTCCAGCAGCCCTCTTCAGGGTGGTACTTTCTAAGTTCCTGACTTGTAGATTTAGGTCCTCCATCCTAAACCCACATGACAGATTTGCAGGATTAATTCTGGAAACAAAGGTAGGTTTCACAGACTTTGTGGTTTCTTGCAGCTTAGAGCATGTGGTGGATTTCTTGGAATGTTAACAACTCTTTATCTCTTTGTTTCTCGGTGTTCTAGTTGCCAGAAAAACTTATAAGCAAATACAACTGGATCAGGCAATGGAAACTTGGACTGAAATTTGATGGGAAGAACGAGGACCTGGTTGATAAAATTAAAGAGTCCCTTACTCTGCTGAGGAAGAAGGTTTGGAACCTGTAGTGTCCTGTCTGATTAGAGTGAAACTCTCATTCCTGCTTGCCTTGGTAGACCAGTTTTGGTCTTCATTCAGTGGATTTTCAAATGCTCTTGGCTGATTTTTAGGCAAAATGGTTTTAAATGAACTCAAACTCTTTCCACGAGGGCTTTGGTAAAATGGGAAGTACCAACATTACGTATTCTTAGAGCAGACGCCAGGTACTAGGGTATCAAATAATGAAGTATTTAACTTTCTTAAAAGGAAATCTTAACAAATATAGTCTCTGTTCCAAGTCATATTTATGTTTCAAGAATATAGTTTGGTTCCTATTTCCTATACTAATATCAGTCACAGTAATTCACATTTATTGAATTCTTTCCTATTATGCTCATGTTTTAAGATTCTACCCATATTTATCAGACTTACTTTCTTCCTCAATGATTTTCCAGTTAGTAGATTTAGTAACTTGTCTTTAGAAAACTGTCCTGAGATTTCTTTCTGAAACAGAATTGTAGGGAGAACTTGGTCTGCTGATTCCTATTGATTTGGTATTTAAAATTCTACCTTTCTGTGGCTTTCCACTGTCTCCTCTGGGTGGGGTGTTCTGCCTGCACACTGTCTTACATGACCCTTAGCTTGCTTGTATTGAGCAGCTTGGAGCCCTTCTCACCAAGAACCCTGAGTTGAGAGCCTGTCACTTACACTAGGCTGTCAGTGGAGAGCAGTCAGGTAGAGAGGGGGTCAAACATGGACTTTCAAGGTCCTTCCTAGCATGCACTTCAGACAGTGATTTCTTTACTCCCATATGGTCTGCTGCTCCCATTGGACTTCCAGGAGAGACTGTCCTGTGCATTCCTTGACACCCTGTGCCTAGCAGCAGGCATGGCACAGGGTGTTCATTCAGTGCTTTACTGAATTAGTCAAGTGAGGGCCCTGACTTCTTGGAACCTAGTTTTGGCTTACAAAGATAAGAAATGCTTACTGAAAATAAACTGTCAAAGGAAGTCCAGTAGTTTTATCTTTCTTCTATTATAAAGAAATGGGAGCAAGAGAAGGGAAGAGGGGAATTCCATTCTTGTTACTTGTTGGTCTAGAATGCAGAATTTTGTGTTCCCCAGTCCTTGGGTTAGTGGAGGGTTGAGGCCAGGGCTCTAGCCCTGTGGGAGTAAATGAGATGAGAGGGTTCTTCACCGCAACCACAGGTCACATTTTGTTTTCATTTTTTTAAGGCCTCGTGAAATTTCTGTTTCTGCTTTATTAGGTGTTTCTACTATAATTAGGGCCTCATATTTGGGAATGCTTGAGTGATGCCAATTTATACTAAGATTAAAATTACTCATTAATAATCTGAGCCAGCATTACTAACACTTCTATGCTAGGCTTCACACTAAAATTTCATGTGTTGTTTAATTCTCACAACTATGAAGGTGGTGTTGCTGTGCATCCCTGTTTTTCAGATGCGGAAACTAAGGCCAGGAGCTCAGTTAAATGCCCTGCAAAAGCTACCAGCTGCTCTGTGGTGAAGCCCTGATTCTATCCTGACTGACTCTAGAGCCATGTCTGTGACTGCCAGCTTGGTCTAGTCTGGAAAATATGAGATAAAGACAAATGTGTTCCACCTTTCAGCCCAAATATGACAGAGAATTCTATGCAGTCATTACCATTAAAATTCACTCTTGGATTTAAAATCCATAATGGCGTTTGAGAGGGACACTGGTTGTTGTTTATTCATAGGGAATGGCATTTATGTTGGCATCTTATTCTCATTCACTGTAACTTAAAAGCACATATATTTATAAGTTTTCTTTTTTCTTTTTTTTGAGACGGAGTTTTGCTCTTGTTACCCAGGCTGGAGTGCAATGGCACGATCTTGGCTCACAGCAACCTCTGCCTCCTGAGTTCAAGCAATTCTCCTACCTCAGCCTCCCGAGTAGCTAGGACTACAGGCACACGCCACCATGCCCAGCTAATTTTTGTATTTTTAGTAGAGACGGGGTTTCACCATGTTGACCAGGATGGTCTCGATCTCTTGACCTTGTGATCCAGTCGCCTCCCAAAGTGCTGGTATTATAGGCGTGAGCCACTGCGCCCGGCCTATAGGTTTTCTTTTTTAAAGAGTTTGCCTACATTCACTGAATACCTAACACAGTACTTTATTTTTAATCAGGAGTTAGTAAGAGTTTCCTGAATGGATTTATTCATTTGAAGTTCATATATATTTTTGAAGTTAGATGGGTAAGTTTAGTAAATTAATATTCAGGAGCCCCTACACTCTTCCTTACCTCTCTTCTATTTTGGAGGGTTGGCTTTGTGTTTCTGGTGTTAACTCTCCTGTAAGCCCCTTGTAATTGTAGCTGCCTTTCACAGCTTTACACACAGGCCTCACACACGCATGTTAGCTCTTCCGTAAGTATCCATGAAGGCTGGTTCAGTCTTATTGCCTGTGAAGCTAAGGGAGTCAAAATTTCCATGGCCTCAGTGCTTCTTCCTGCATTGTATTTTTTTTTTTTTTCCAAATTAATGGGAGGGAAAGCTGAATAAGGAGTTCGTGTGGTATAAAGTGTACCGTTTTAAATCTGGAAACCTGAATGTTGTAAGCATTGGTAAATGACCCATGGTTGCCTTTTAAAAATAATTTTGTGCTCAATTTATAGTATGGTACTATACCAGGGATTTTTAGAACAAAAAATTGTAATTATTACATAACTTTCTTATTGTAGTGGGCAGGCTTGGCTGAAATGAGAACTGCTGAAGCAAGACAGATAGCTTGTGATGAACTATTCACAAATGAAGAGGAAGAATATAGCCTCTATGAAGCTGTAAAATTTCTAATGCTAAACAGAGCCATTGAACTGTATAATGATAAAGAGAAAGGAAAGGAAGTACCATTTTTCTCTGTGCTTCTGTTTGCTCGGGACACATCAAATGACCCAGGACAGCTGCTGAGGAACCACCTAAACCAAGTGGGACACACTGGTGGTCTTGAACAGGTGAGTTGTGCTTTTGAGCATGCACTACCCCAAAATATAGCAGCTTTACTGATCAAACTTAATGGCATAGTTTTTATAGGTCAGAAATTCAGGGATGGTTCTGGCTCAGGGTCGATCTCATGAGGTTGCAGTTGTATGTTCGAGGCTGCAGTCATCTGAAGGCTTGACTGGGGCTGGAGGATCTTCTTCCAATGTTGTTCATTCATGTGGCTGTGGGCAGGACGCTTCAGTTCCTTACTGGTAGTTAGTAGGAGGGTTCAGTTCCACACATAGGCCTCCAGAGGGCTGCTTAAGTGTCCTTACAACATGGCAGCTGGCTTCTCAGAGTGATCTAAGCAGAGAGCAAGAAAGAAGACACAATGCCATTTATGCTCTATTCCAGGAAGTCACACACTGCTACACTGTATTCTACTTTTTAGAAACAAATTACTTAATGCATTCCACTCTCAAGAGGAGGGAAATTTGGCTCCACCATTTTGAGTGAGGAGTATGAAAGAATTGTGGAATGTACTTTTTAGTCACCACCATTATCTTGACCTGGGCTTTATTCTTCAGAGTGGTGGATGGGATTAGTACTCTTGGCTCTGGGAGGCTACAAATAAATGAAGTTCTTGGAAGAGCCGTTTGAAGGGTCTTGTTTAATCTTGGCAGCTGTAGCTGCATTAAAAAGAGAAATGGAGTCTCCTTAGCCAGTAGAGTCCAGCCCGCTCTTGGATCTTTTACAGATATGTTAAATGTGGAGTTTTACACAGAAACTGAGTGCAGTACTGTCTCTAAAGCCAATATAGTTGAGTCACCACACCTTGTGCTGTCTTTGCTATCTTTGATGTGTTCATTTCCCTAAAAAGTCTTAATGAGGCTTTTTTTTTTAGTGGAATAGCCAACCACTAAAGTAGCATTAAGCTGTTCATCAAAGTGCCACCCTCCTACTTGCATAATTGACTCTTGTGCTTGCTTTTGTCCAAAAAGGCCCAAGTGCCAGGACAGATACTGCAAGGATTAGAGAGCTGAGTTAGGTTCCGTTCTGAGCTGTCCTGGAGTGTGAAGTCTCTTCTTTTATTCCCAGGTGTGTAGGAAGGAGTGGAGACTAATGGTCACTGCTGGGTCAGGCAGGGCTGATGATGGTTATTTTGAAAAATTATCTGTAGTCATAATGTGGTACTTAACATCTCAAACCATACCAAGTACCATGCAATAAAAATGCTTGTAGAGGTTGGTTTGTATATTAGATTAAAGTTAGTCTTTTCTGAGACCCTGTAAGATCCGCTGTGATGGTAAGTACATTCTTTTTTGTTTTTTAATAAGAAATTTTCAGTTTCTTTTTTGAAATATAATTACATATACCGTAAAGTTTACTCTTTTAAAAAGTTTTGCAACTGTCATTATAGTCTAATTTTAGACCATTTTGTCACCCCAGAAAGAAACCCCATACCCATTAGTAATCACTTTCTCTTTCCTCTAATCCTAGGCAGCCGCTAATCTAATTTCTGTCTCAATGGAGTTGCCTATTCTGGACATTTCATATGAATGGAGTAATATGGTCTTTTGTTTATGGCTTATTTGATTTAGCATACTGTTTGTTAAGATTTTATCCATATTGTGCCATGTATTAGTACTTCATTCCTTTTTATTGATAAGTAATATCCTATTGTATGGATAGATCACATTTTACTCATCTTTTCATCAGTTTGATGTGTATTTGGATTGTTTCTACTTTTTAGTTCTGTGAATAACCCTAATAACCCTGCTATGAACATACATATATAATTTTTTTTATGTGAACATATGTTTTCAGTTCTCTTGGGCATACACCTAGGAGTGGAATTGCTGGGTCATATGATAATTCTTTAACATTTTGAGGAACTGCCAAACTGTTTGCAAAGCAGCTGCACCATTTCATATCCTCACCAGCAATGTAGCAGTGTCCCATTTACCATATCTTCACCAACACTTCTGTTTTTTTTTTTTTTTTTTTTAATTGGGGTGAAGTTCATATAACATAAAATTAACCATTTTAAAGTATACATCTCATTGACATTTAGTACACTGACAGTGACCACCACCTATATGGAGTCCTAAAACATGTCATCCCCAAAGAAAATCCTGTACTCATAAAGCAGTCACTCCCCATTATCATCTTTTTGGTTATAAACATTCTAGTGGGTGTGAGGTACTGTCTTTCGTTGTAGTTTGGATTTGCGTTTCTCTAATGACTTACAGTGTTGAGCATCTTGTCATGTGTTTTGTTGGTCAGTTGTATATCTTCTTTGGAGAGAGGTGTCTTTTCAGAACTTTTGCTTAATTTTTAAGCTGGTTATTTGTTTTTTTGTTTTGTTAATTGTTGTGAGTTCTTTATTCTGGATACAGGTCCCTTAACAGACATATGATTCATTCTTGGTTATCTGCCCTTTTCTTTTAAATAGAAAAGGATTGGGGCTGGGCCCATGGGGGAGGAAAAAAAGGCTGTGGCTTCACCTTTGCTGTGCGTTGTGGGATAATGGATGGAACGTGGCGTTAAGCCATATCTTTCAGTGTGATCTTCCTTAGAATACCTGTTTGTTCTTTCTTCCCAGGTTGAAATGTTCCTTCTTGCCTATGCTGTGCGCCACACAATCCAGGTGTACCGGCTCTCTAAGTACAGCACAGAGGAGTTCATCACAGTCTACCCTACCGACCCACCCAAGGACTGGCCAGTGGTAACGCTCATTGCTGAGGACGATCGCCACTATAATATCCCTGTCAGAGTGTGTGAGGAGACCAGTCTGTGAGAGACGCATGCTCCTGACAGCCTGGTGATGTGGCCAAGATGCACAGGTGGCTGCTGGGTTTGGGCTGCAGGCCTGAGGGGTCTCTAAGAACAATCTTTGAGAACCTTGGGGCCCTGGGAGCCAAGTTGGACAGGATGTCCTGAAGATTAGCTTTTGATAAGAGAAATTAACCAAGTCTTTCCCCTCATCTTTGATGCAATATATTTCATTGGGGGCCTTCAGAGCACACCTGTTGGACAGTGCAAACTATATCTTTTCCAGAAGGCAAATACTTTTGTATCAGAGGAAACTAAGTTTTGGAAAGGAATATGTTCTTTATATCTCAAATCAAAGCTCTCTCAAATGGTACACTGGCTTCTAAGTTTTTTAAGACAGTATTTTTCCCCTCTCTAGTAGTAATGATTTTCTGTAGAACTCCCTATACAGTCTGCTTTAACTCAGGACCTTCAGATTATGAGATGGATGTGCTGCCCACTGCACTAAGGGGGCCTCTAACAGTCTGCTTTAAGTGGTATAATTCTGAGATGGATCTGTTACTGGCATAGTCATGACAACCTGTGGTAATCTCATCTTCTTATGAAGAGAAGAGCAATGGTTTAGACTTACATCTTAATTAAGGCTATTTTAAGCAGATTGTCTTGCAGCAGATTAAGAATTGGGTCCCAGAGTGGGTTATTTCAAGGCATTTTTGAAGACTGGAGGAGCCGTAGGAGGGAGTGATGAGGGAACCTACAACTGCTTCCTCCTTGTGATTGTGACAGGTGTCCGATGTCTCCAGCGCACTGGAGTCCGGGGCTTGGTGCAGGTGGTGCACCATCAGTGTGGACAGACACTACTTGCCTTTGTGCTTTAGTGTTGGAAGCTTTAATTATTCTTCAGTTCCATAGATTCATGATTTTATAGCCAGACAGTTTCTATCCACCTGTTTTCAAAGGAGGAAACCGAGGCCAAATTACTTTGATGTAGGGCTGAGCTGGACCCAGGTTTTCCTGTGCTCTTTGCATGCTGTGTTGGAGGGTATGTCCATTGTCAGATCTGTGTAACCCATCTGGGGCAGGGGATGAGTGACAGCAAACCATCTCAGATTTTTCACGAGTACATTAAGCAGAAGCATGTAGGAATATGAGTGCAAAAGTGTGGCTGAGCTGCCTATGCCCTTGATTGGTTGAGAAGCCCGAGAGAGGCAGCCTTCTTGGCTATGAACCATCATCTGCCCAGTCAGGCTAAGGATGGTGACTGGGTGGTGAAGGGGCAACTCTCCTGAGCATGATCTGCCTTATGGCCTGAACTGGCCTCGCTGTGGACTGCAGATGGTGTTCACGTGAATCAGAGACAACAGGATTGTACTGGCAGCCCCTGAATTGGCTCAACATTTGTGGAGGTGGTGTTTCCCTGAAGTACTGAGCTTTGTTTTATAATATTAAAATCTTTATTTGGTCCAATTTAATATAGTTTAGAAGCAATTCTTTTTGAGGCAAACCTTTTTTGAAAATGTAAATTTTGTTTTTAATTAAAGAAACTGAATTTTGTAATTATCAAAATTCTCAGGTAAAATCTCAAGCCACATGAATTGGTTAACACCTCTGTTGGGAAAAGCATTTGTGAGTTTTTATGTACTGAATTTTGTAATTCAATTTCTTTAGTTAAGAAAATTCAGGATGCACAAAACTATTCAGACTGTTACTTTAGCATTCTCCCATTACCTCATCAGTAATTTCACCACATTTTGCTAAATGTTTATTGATTAGAGTGTTGAAATCAAATTCTGCCCTGAATGTATATGAATACATTGGAGAGGCTTTGTGTTTTTCACTGTGAAATGCAATTGTGCCTTGAATAAGAAGGTGCCTAGAAGCCAAATTAAAGTAATAATGACTTCTTATTGGCTTTGATTTTTCATTGAAGTATATGGGATTGCACAACAGGAAATGCTTACCATTCATTTCTGATATTTTTGAAGGCACAACTGGAAACATTCATATCAAATATACGTAGCAGCAGGAATCTGTGCCCTTCAGGTACATTAAATCTGACAATTAGTTCATAGATGTCATTGAATTTTAATAATACTCATGTTAATAGTCACCTATCTTTGCATTTTGAAAATGTTCTCAACTTAGTGAACTTCAATTGGATTTCTGAGCAAAAGGATGTTTCTTTTATGTTACTTTCTGTCTGACACCCTTGTCAGAATCTATGAGACTCTTGTTTAGGTTTAGTGGGATCATGGCGTCAGAGAAGCAAAGCTTTCAAAGAAATAGTACTTCAGGGAATAGAAATGATTGATCAACTTTAAAAATAAAAATTTTTTATTGCAATATGCAACTTTAGTTGCCCAGAATCTTAGTTCCATTTCTCATTCTTGGTATTGAGCTGGTCAGATGACATCAGCAGATTAGAAGTTAAATGGAGATCAAATGAATTCAGTAGAATGTCCCACTTAGAGCAATCTTCAAAATGATAAAGTGTTTAAGAATAAAGGAATGTAGTAGGAACTATACTATGCTTAACTTTCTATCCCAGAGTTTCTTGCAAGAGCTTAGGAGTTTTGGACCCTATGTATTGGCAGAAAAGTTACCTCCATCTTAAGGAGGCATGACTTTTACACCTGTGAGCTCATTTAAGGTGAATTTAAACATAAAATAATTTCCCTGTATTATGTTTCATGGAATTAACATTGCTTTTCTAGAACATTTTCAGATTCCCCTCCTTACATCCTGAGCTCCTTGTGCATATACATCTGTTGCTCATCCACAAGGAACAAGGATGGTTACATTGGAGAACAAGAAGCCAGTTATACATGGTCTGTAACTGATGATTCAGGCCTGGATTGGATCGAAAGTGTTTGCAGTTCCTCTTCCTTAGAATACTGAGTATATGAAAATGTTTTCAATGCATGGAACAGGATGAATCCTTTTTTCTTTATATAGCCATTTACACTTTTCTTACTCTATTTTATATTCAGTTAATGTCTGATAAGATTTTTTTTTTTGTTTAAGGAGAACAGACATTGCCTTGGTATCTTTTTTCCCCCCCTCCACTTTTGGAGCTTATCAGCTAAAATCTCAAGCCACATGAATTGGTAACATCTCTGTTGGGAAAAACATTTGTGAGTTTTTATGTACTTGGTCTTTGTTGTTGTTATTCATCCTATGTTGTTACTCATCATGTCCTCCCTCTCCCCACAATGTGCTCTTTTACTTAAGAGTTAGTCTAGTTTCTGAAGATCTTCAAGAGAGAGGCTGTGAAGTGCTGTATCACCTTTAATGATACAACACTCCTACCATCTCAGTGTTTACATAGGACTTACATAGACTTCTTGGCTGTGTCCTTTTTGGATACTAAAGTACAGTTGGATCATTTTCTTACCTCTTTTTCTTAAGCAGTACTTTGTAGGTACTCCCCTTTAAAAGTCAGAAGCATAAACCATTGGGGAATCTTATTTGTAGACATGCAGAAAAAGAAATGCCTTTCTATAAGATCTGTGAGTACTTAAAAAGAAAGCCCTGAGTGTGTGCGAAGTGAATGTGAAATATATGTGAAGTACATAGAATTACCAAATAGTTCGACAAAGGCAAGACACACTACCAAGTAATTTAAAAATAGTTCAAGGACCTCCAAGAAGTGAACTCAAGATGGGAACTAATTCTAGAATAAATGTTAAAATGCCATTCAAGAACAAAACTACAGATGCTAGACAGACCTCCTGTGCTTAAGTTATAGAAGAATAAAAATCTAATGAATGGAAGGCCTTATCTGTATATGTTTTACAAATTCCTATTTCTAAAATGTAAGTTCCTTATTTAACAGAAGTATATATTTTTAATGTTTAACTGTCTTGGGAAACCTCATTTGTGACATTATCTAAGAGGATGGAAAGACCAGGGAGCCAGTGCCACATTGAACAGAACAGTGGTTTAGTGAACGTGTGAGGAAAGACACAGGGAGCTGATTATTAACATTTTTGTAATTCAGTTTATAACTTGAAGCCATGAAAAGGAGCAAAACTAAATTGGTTTGACAGCCTGCCACCTCTAGCTTTTCCTTTAAGTCACTAGCAATAGGGGTGAGTTGGGCTTGCCCATGACCAGGAGGGTTGTGTGTGTGTGTGTGTGTGTGTGTGCATGTGTGCATGTGTGTATGTGTGTTGGTCTGCAGTCATAGCACACCTTTCTTTATGTGCATGTGTCCTCACAGCTTGGAACCCAGCAGTATTTTGGGAGGGTGGAGGCGAACTGCCCCATGTATTGTATTATATATATATATATATATATATATATAAATTTTTTTTTCCCTGAGACGGAATTTCGCTCTTGTTACCCTGGCTGGAGTGCAATGGCGCAATCTCGGCTCACCGCAACCTCTGCCTCCTGGATTCGGGCAATTCTCCTGCCTCAGCCTCCTGAGTAGCTGGAATTACAGGCACGTGCCACCATGCCCAGCTAATTTTTTGTATTTTTAGTAGAGACGGGACCAGGATGGTCTCGATCTCTTGACCTCGTGATCCACCCGCCTCGGCCTCCCAAAGTGCTGGGATTACAGGTGTGAGCCACCACGCCCAGCTGTGTATATATTTTTTGAGAAAGGGTCTTGCTCTGTGACCCAGGCTGGAGTGCAGTTGTGCGATCTCAGCTCACTGCAACTTTTGCCTCCTGATTCACGTAGTTCTCCTGCCTCAGCCTCCTGAATTGCTGGGATTACAGGCATGCACTATCACTCCCAGCTAATTTTTGTGTTTTTAGTAGAGACAGGGTTTCACCATGTTAGCCAGGCTAGTCTCGAGCTCTGGCCTCAGGTGATCCACCTGCTTTGGACTCCCAAAGTGCCGAGATTACAGGCATGAGCCACCGTGTCTGACCCCATGTATTGTATTTTTTCAGGGTATATTGAAATCTATTACTGGGAATGGTGGAATGGGTTTTAGTATATATAATGGAAATATATAGAGTGGTGATTAAATCTAGAAACACATATATTAATTGTATTGAAATGTTATATTAATACATCATTTATGATGTATGTCTGGTCCTAGACCTCATGGCCACCAGTTTGTTTAAGCATTCTGAATGTTTTTTAATAGCATTCAGTGGCATTAATGGAGGAGGATGCTGTGTTTTCTCAATTAATCTCATTGACTTGCTTGGTATAAGTTTGGGTCAGAAATGAGACTGCCGAAACATGGATCAGTACAAGGAAGAGACACAGGGCTTAAAATGTCCTCAGTCTTGACAGTGGACTTGGCAGTTCTCCTAGTAAGCAGAAATACTTGAGCCTAATTCTGAACTTCAAAATCATATTTTATACTGAATTTTAGGAGCTTTCATTTACATATTGAAAAATGCCTTGACTGTTTTCACATAAATGGTGCTAAAACGTTGTACCCCTTATAAGAATCGTAGCAATCCACAGCAGCGTTGGTTACTTCTGAATATTTTGATAAGGGAACAAAGTCAAAATGAATGTATTTAATAAGCTTTCTCATTTCCATTGTTTTTATAAAAATATGTTGGTATTGTTGCCTGCATTTTAGCAACTTCTAACTTTTTGTATTATTAATTCGGAGAGGATAACAACCCAATTTTAGAACTTCTGCCAGTGGTGATGGTGTTTTTCTTCTGTGCGTAAGCCACTGTGAATGGAGACCAGCGGAGCAGCACACTATGTGAACCTGGCAGTGTTCATCTTGGCTTGTTTAGCAGCATCTCCTCTGTTTACACCGTAAGATGTTCAGCATGTGTCAGAAATTTCGCCTGCTGAGAAAAACATGCCCTTGGGGCTCTGGGCAGTTTGGGACCTTGGTTCCCACCTGCAAATGCGGTCAGATGCCTGGCTCCTGGGGCAGAGTTTCCTCTGTTAGTTGTTGAGTCTCTTTTCTTCACTGTCAGAAGCTGAACCGACTTGGGGGCTTTGCTGTTGATTCACTTTAGCAAACTCTGCTGCTGAGGACTGTAAAAATAAATAACCAAAAATAAACTTAGAAAATACAACTCAGAAGCCTGGCTGTGTCGCTGTGGTCAAATGCTTGCCTTTGAGGACTTCGGCAGATTGTGGTATTGCAGTGGGATTTAACTTTCTGGCACCGCCAAGGCAGACCTATGGTGTCCACATGGCTGATTCTTGGTCCCTGCCCATTGTGAGCAGAGGCATCAGGAGTTTGGGGAGGCAGTATTGGGCAGTGCTGAGAGTTAGATGAGATGAAGCAGTTAGCACAGTGCTTAGCCCATACTAAGTGCCCCTAACCTTACCAACCAAATTAGGTGCATAGTTACCAGCTTGGGTCTGGATTCAGCAGCATTTCCACAGCCTACTAAAAGGGTGAGCTTGGGCACTTCCTGAACCTCCCTAAATCCTGTTTCTTCATCTTTACCACATAGTCTGTCCTGGTGGTGGTGTGGATTAAGTGAGGTGCTAGCACTTACTGGGGAAGATCCCCCAGACCTGCAAAGCAGTGCTGCAGCCCCAATTCTGACCCAGCCTTGCTGTGTGTTTGCTGCAAGGAGGTCTGCTGTGTGCAGGACACTTTTTTATAAATGCTGGAAATGTACCCAGTGCTGGAAATGTACCCAGCAATATGATAGCAAGAACTTCAACAAACTGTTTATGAATCAGGCTGTCATTGAAAGAAGTTAATCATCTGAAGAAGGGGGAAGACTGGACTTTCAGAGGCATCTTGGGGATAGAAAATGAAGTTTGAGTCAGCAGAGATCTGCCTTCCTGTTTGTCAAACAACTACTGAGTCTGGGAGTCTTGCAAAATGGATCTGGGCTTCTGAAGAACCACTGGGTATGTACTGGGCATCCATTAGATAGCAGTGCTACATTGGTCACGTGCAGCAGAAAGACCTCCCCATGGTGAACAACAAACCAATTTTCTTCTCCACTGGCCCACTCACTTAGATTGATACACTTCTTCAGTGTCGGAAATGTACTTACTCCCTCTACCTGTTTGAATTACGGTGCTCTGCTTAACTCTGTGGACAGTGTTTCTTGAATTTCCTTGCCACCTCCTTTTCCCACTCAGGGAAGTGGAGAGAAAAACAGGGATGCAGGTTGTGGGTCTTATGGAAGCCCTTTACAACCATTAAATAAAGAACACCAGCTGCATTATTGTTTATACAATATGTTCCTGTTTACCACTTTGGTTTTGCCTGAAACCTTCTGGGCATTCTTTCTGCAGTTCCTCTGAATTTTCTGCCTCACCTCCTCACTCCTGCCCTTGCCTTTTGTCTGGGCTTGGTTGCCTGTTCATGTGCTCACTGCCTTGTCTAGCCCTCCAGAGTTAGAATAGGAGGAGGGAGCTAAGGTAGGGAGGGCACAGAGATCTCAACCCTCCATAGGAATTGTCCTAAGCCGGCACGCTTCTTGGACCCAGCAGGGCTTCGTTCTTATTCTCTCATGGGGTACTTTCAGGAATCTTTGAGGCCCCTTCTGTCTCTCCACCTCTTGTCCCTGGCTCAGGGCCTTCGCAGGTGTCTTGACCAAGGCAGCTCCTGGGATGTGCTAATGCTGTTGCCTCCGACCACCACTTCCTCCTTTGCAGCTCTTAGGAAGCCGGTGATAGCTCCAGCTTCTTTCTGCTGTGCCCTGTCCACCCTGCTAGGTGGCCCTGTGGGTTAGGCCTTAAGATGGCCTTAAGGCAGGCTTGTTGATCTGTGTAGCCAGGGCCTGGGCCAAGGGAAAGACTTGCACCGCCTGCCCTGTCAAACGCAGGATATACCAGTCAGCCCCAGTGCCCTTCTATTAGATTTGGTGGGTGAGTCAAACACCAGCCCATGGAGTTCCCAGGACTGAGGACCCTATTTCAAGCTTTTGAATGTTATACCCCCACTAGCCCAGGAGGAGTGGGACCAGTATAGCTCTGTGCAAAGAAACCATCTCTACAAATTCTTTAAAAATATCTACTCTTGGTCCTTTTTTGCCCTCCTCGGTTTGAGGGATGACAGTCACGGAGTTCACATTCCTGCAGCAGGAGGCTAGGAGCTATCAGGAGTCCCTGTTTTGTGTGGCCACCTTCTCTTTGGTGTGAGTGTTATCCTCTGGCTGGATTCTTATTTTCTACACATAGGCCAGGTGTAACCTGGTACCCACCCGTGGTAAGTGTCAGGCTGGTCCTGCAGTCGTCCAGTGTCTAGAGTGAGGAAGGACCTGCCAGGCAAAGCAGGGCATTCATCAGGCCAGGGTTTCTAGAACCATCCCAGGCTGCTGGGAGTGGATGTGTGGGTTGCGTGCTGCAGAACTCCAGGAGATGTCATTTCCATCATAGCCCAGAGGAATACTTGAGCCTGGCGAAGGGAGATGGTTCTGGAGGGAGGTTTCGGTAGCATCCAAGCCCAAGGTGAGCAAGAGCCCCTGAGCCAAGCTGCTGGAACTGAAGAGGAAAAGGAGGGAATGGGAATGCGAATGCTAGGAGGCAGCACTGACCGAACTGAGAGACTTGACTAAGAGGAGTAGGACATGGAGTGGGTTTCTGGGTGGGTGCCCCGTGACGACTCTAGATGGGAGATGCCAGAGAAAGTGTGGGAGGAGCGGGGAAAGAGTGCAGGGATGGCCTGAAGGCCACGGCCCCTCTGGGACCCTAAGGAGATGTTGGGAGGTGACTGGAAGTACTCAGTGACTGGTCTGAAGCTTGGGAACAAGTTAGGGCTGGAAGAACAGACTTGGGCATCACCGCTGTATTTGGAGCTGGAAATAGGCCCAGATTAGGGAACCTGGCTACATGAGGACTGGATTCCCAGCAAAGGTGGAAGTGGGCCTGCCAGCTATTTGTATACTTTTCTGAAGAGCGTGGCATTAAATAGTATTGGGCAGGCTGGCATTGGGAGAAAGACAAGAACCGAGTGAGATTAGGATGTGGCCTTGCTGGCATGATGGAGGAAACGCTCTTTACCTCAGACCACATGTGGATTGCAAGCATCTGCCGGGATGGTGCCAGGGGCAGTGGAGATATAGGCCGCTGTCCTCAGCCATGTCCTTTAGACCAAGAGAGCTTTTATTGTGTGTCAGATGACAGATGAAAGACCTGGTAAGAATTTGAGGTGTATAGTATAAAGTTTGGAAATAATGATTGCATTTGTTAATTCTATTTTGGTCTTTGGAATCAAGGGTCTCTGAACCTGAGATAAGCAGTTGTTTCATTTTGTGAAAGCTCTAGTCTCTAGTTATTTTTCCTTGTTGAAAGCGGACCATAATAATGTGATTTGATGTGTTGGCAAAATACTGCCATGTGGCTTGGAAGCTTAAGCAGACATGGCACCTCTGCCTTCTTGAACTGCCATTGGTCACTCTGCAGATGCTGATGTCGCAGTAGATTAGAACTGTGTAGAAAAGATCTTGTTCTAGAGGAGAGGAGGCTGATCCAGAGGCATCTAGTCGCTTGCCTGAGTCACAGCTAATAAGCAGGAGACAGAATGAGGACTCACAGTTCCTGATTTATTTTTCCCTTTTGTTAAAAGCCCAGTGTATCGAACTGGGTAATCAGCATGGTATTTGCTCTTATATTGTCCAGGTAAAAAACCTGGAGCTTGTTGGGAGCAGAATTACAAAGATAAGCAAATGCCAACCTTCTCTGCACCTTAGCATTGCCTTTAATAGTGTCAGAAACTCCAAAAAACAGCTTAGAAAGAGGCATGGTTCTCTCCACAGTATTTGAGAAATTCACCATGATTTTCCCCTGAGCTAAGCCAGTGAGACTACAGAGGATAAAGAGGAAGGCATGGAAGGCGGAGATAGCAGGAGGCAGGACTGATGGCAGTGGATGGGACTCCACTGGCGGGTGGGGGTTGTGGAGGAGGTTTCCAGGTGGGAGGCAAATGTGCCTCCTCCTCTAGATGGAGATGTCAGGGGAAAGCATGGGGGTGGGTATAGATTTGCTCCTTGTGGTATTAACAGTACCACTCCCCACAGGGACAGTGAATGATGCTGAGGCCAGCGCAGTCTTTAAGGCAACCAGGACCTGAACACACCCTGACATGATAGCTAGGCCTGAGGCCATGGCATAACCCATGCACTGTGGCGGGCAGCTAAGATCCGAAGACTTCAAAAACATGGTTGGTGTTAGGGGCAATAAGAGGGATGCACAGTGGAGATAGGACTGAGATCTGGAATTTTAACAAAAGAACAGTAAGGAAGGAAATAGGTAATCCCTAGAGAGTCTGTAGGATGCCTAGAATCTAAATGACTACAGGTATGTAATGAAACAGTTTTTACAATGTCTTATGAGGAGCTAAAAAAATTAGAGCCATCTTTGAGATTAAAAAGCGATGCTTTAAGAAAAGAGGGATGCTGGCCAGGCCTGGTGGCTTGTGCCTGTAATCCTAGCACTTCGGGAGGCCAGGGTGGGTGGATCATGAGGTTGGGAGATCAAGACCATCCTGGCCAACATGGTGAAACCCTGTCTCTATTAAAAATACAAAAATTAGCTGGTTGTGGTGGCACCCACCGGTAGTCCCAGCTACTCAGGAGGCTGAGGCAGGAGAATAGCTTGAACCTGGGAGGCGGAGGTTGCAGTGAGCTGAGATCGTGCCACTGCACTCCAGCCTAGTGACAGAGCGAGGCTCTGCCTCACAAAAAAAAAAAAAAAAGAAAAAGACTGTTGCTTTTCCCGTAAAGATTAAGAAAAAGAAGAAGAATCTCTTAAATGTGGGTAGGAGATTCTTCTCCGACTCACCAAACACTTGCCTCATTTTGGCATTCTCATTTGAGAAGGTATGTAGAGAAATTGGAGAGGGTTCAGAGAATATTTTCAGTATTAACTCAAGTTATCGGAAGTAAAAGTAATTTTAAAACAATAAAATCTGAAGAAATTGGTTATATTTAAGTAAGACGGAGTTTAGAGAAATTTCTCAGTGGTTAGCAGTTTTAGCAACCAAAGCAAAGGGCAAAATGTTAATTTCTCAGGTAAATTTGATAAAAAGGGAAACTATAATCAGGATTTGGAAACCAAGTAACTTTGAAGTGAGTAAACAGATGCATGGTTAGAATTAAAAAACCAAGAAACTAAAAGCAATCTCAATCGTATGCCAAGTGTTTGAGCTTTACTTAAAGTAAAATTAGAATATGAAACCTATTTGACAATACGTAAATACAAATCCATAAACCCTGAAACAAAGTATATATAAATGCTCTTACGAATGCAAAAAACTTCATCTGTTAGATACATAAACGGCACTTCCTTAAATGCGACATATATTTTATACCGACCTCTGGTCAATTTTAATCAAAAACTACACAAATATTTGTATTTTATAGACGGGGTTTTGCTCTGTTGCTCAAGCTGGATTCCAACTCCTATGCTCAAGCGATCCTCCTGCCTCAGCCTCCCCAGTAGCTGGGACTACACATGTACACCACTGTGCCCAGCTAAACATTTTTAAATTATACCCACAGTTTTGATGTGAAACTGAAAAACCTGGGCCGACAGCCACAGCCCATGTAGAGGAATGACTCCAAGCACACTTCATTTTGTTAAAAAAGAATATGAAAAATCTGGATCATTGCTAATGTTCAGATCTGAAATGAAGACAGGTAATTTTATTCTTCCATTGTAGAATCTCATACCATGTTCTAAATCACAGACCATACACAGAATGTTAGACCAGGAAGGGGCCTTAGCAGTAATGGCTCGAGCCTCCTATTGGACAGATGAGCGAGGTGAGGCCAAGAAGTGTGAGTGATACGGAAGCCAAGGCTCCCAGCTTGAGTACACTCCTTAAATGAATGAGTGTCGGCAAGGAATAGAATCGCGGGTGTGGCTCTGTCCACTTTCCCGAAGCCCTTCAACTAGCTCCTTGGTCCTACTAGCTTTAGCTAGCTCCCTGATCAACATGTAATTAAGCAACCAAAATATCTCATTGAATCGAAGGAGCAGCGCATTTTCCACTGCGAGGCTTGTGGATGTGGCAGCGCGGGGGTGAGGGGCCTGCTGCAAGGTGACATGGCCAGTGCTGTGGGGTGCTGGGTGATTGGTGTTGCTGCGTACCCTGTACCTTTGTTACGTAAGGGTGAACTTAGCTTTCAGTAGCTGGTTTATTCAAACAGTGGATCCCTGGATGTTCACGGCCCCAACTTCAGGGAACCAGTATCTACCTGGTTGTGATGTTCCCCAACTCCAAAGGTGCCATTTCTTGTCCTGGCTCATTCCTAGGGAACATTGCCTCTAAATCTTATAGTAAGAATTTCCACAAGGTTGTAGTGAGCGGTACAACCATTTTTAGCTGGTCTGTCCCTTTCTTTCCCCTTATTTAACCTAAGGAAACCACTTAGAGTCTTGGAGAGAGAAAGGGTGCCTAGTTCTTGTGTGCTTTTGTTTACATAAACATATTGTAGATCCTAATGTCAAGTCTTGTTAGTAAAGTGCAATTCAAGTTACAAAGCCTAACTTAAAAACAGGTACTATATAAAAAACACTTGCTGAATCTATGTGTAGCTGACAGCCATCTATAAAAGTGCATATTTCTTATGCAGTCTTTTAGAGACCCTGGTTGATTGCAAAATGAAGCAGAGAAAAACATTATCACTAAATGAAATATTTTAAGACACTGGCTATAATTCTCCTGGAACCACTTGAACTTGACAAAGATTTCTCAAAAATGATTTAGGAGACCCACCTTTGATGCTCCTCCTAGCAGCAAGTTGCAAGTTAATAGATTTGATGTCTCCTTTTGAGAAGAAAATAGTCTTAAGGTCTCACCATCTCATTTTTCCCTTTTGAGATCAGATAGTATACTATGTATTTGTGACTTTTCTGACTTCTGAGTGGAGTTTGGGTTATTTTGATTGCACAGTGTAATTTCTCTCATTTTATTTTATTTTATTTTTTATTTTTTATTTTATTTATTTTATTTATTTATTTTTTTGAGACGGAGTTTCGCTCTTGTTACCCAGGCTGGAGTGCAATGGCGCGATCTCGGCTCACCGCAACCTCCGCCTCCTGGGCTCAGGCAATTCTCCTGCCTCAGCCTCCTGAGTAGCTGGGATTACAGGCACGCGCCACCACGCCCAGCTAGTTTTTTGTATTTTTAGTAGAGACGGGGTTTCACCATGTTGACCAGGATGGTCTCGATCTCTCGACCTCGTGATCCACCCGCCTCGGCCTCCCAAAGTGCTGGGATTACAGGCTTGAGCCACCGCGCCCGGCCAATTTCTCTCATTTTAAACATTAGCTTGATTTTAGACATTTTGCCTTAGGCAACAGGCCCTTTTACATTTTTTTTTTTCAGATTTTTCTCTACATCCTGTTTTATGTGTGGTTTAGATCAGTTGATGAGTCACATGATGTTTTTTGCTGCTTCGGTGACAGAAATAGATTCAAAATAACCACACAGAGGAGTATCCCAAATGGTTACCCAACACGTTGCTCAAAAACATGCTTTCCTACGGTTCGAATGCTTTATATGAGAGCTGTCAGAGGGCTGTGTGTGAGGGCGCTGTCTACAGAACGCAGGCACGAGCTGCTGGCTTTGAACTGGCTGAACGTGCAATGCAGACATCTCAACACTCTGCATTTTTCAAAACCCTTCCTCACACTCCATTACAATTTTGGTTCCAAAAAGGTGGGGAGCAGAACTTAGGAACATAAAGGATCCCTTTTCTCGGAATGTGCAGTGGTTTGGTGAAGACGTCATTGTAAGTTTAGAAGTTAGGTCACCTGCAGAGCTGCTACTAACTGGCACATGCTGTCCTCGGCACTGTTGTGCTAAGAGAGTCACTGAAGTAGAAAGATTTTAAATACAAGAAAATATTTCTCAAGGAAATGTAATTACAACACTATAAATACTTGCTAGTTTGCAACAGACACACACTCTCTCCCACTTCAATTTGAAGGAAAAAAAAAATCCAGTCACCTACTGAGTCTTGATACTGATATGTTTCTAGAAGCCAAGGGTATAGAAAAGTTACTCTCCTCATGCCCCTTCCCTCCAGAAGATCCCCAAATGGGGAACAAGAGAGCAAGGAGCTGTTAACATTTCATACTTCTTACTCTGAAGATATAAGTGAATAAATTTTCTGACAGTTGTGATATGTAATGTTTAGCCCAACCTGGAGAGAGATTTGGAGGGCTGGGAGTGAGCACTCCTGAGCTGGCCCCGCTGCGATGCACCCTGGCGTCTGGAGAACTCGGCCCAGCTCTGTCACTACCTTGGGAGCTGCCAGGCCTCCCCATCCTGGACCCCGTAGCCCCCTGCACCTCCCAAGGTTATATTGGGAAGACTCAGAGAGTGAAGTATAAAGTGCTTTTACTATTGTAAAGAAGCTTTACTTGGCCCTATCTGATACATCCTAAACCAATATTAAATGTTTCAGTTTCTTAGGGAGTCAGCTATCCAGGACATTTCGAAGCCAAACTACCAGCTAATGCTAAAAATCAAGGCAAAACAAAAATAAGGGAACAGTAACTTTGGCACAAGGCAAATCCGATGCAGGCAGTCATGGGGCATGACTTTTTTTACCCAGAAATGCAAACAAGTGGCCTTCTATGCCCCAATTAAAGAATCCCAAATAGGGGAGGGTTCCTGCCAATGTGCAAATCCCTCAATACTCCCTGAGCCTCGTGGCTGGCCAGTCCAATCCTATCGTGACTTTCTGAATGCAAGCCTCGTCTAGTTTTTTGCTTAGTTGAGTGTCACTGACGCCCTTTGCCACTGAGATCCCTGTAAGTCAGTACAGAACAAATGGCTACTGCACATTGAGAATGACCTCCCTTGTGCCCCTCAAATAAACAGAGGCCACCAAAGGAGGAGCTCTAGCCTTGGCTTACTCGGAGAAAACCCTTAGACTCTATTTTCTATGCTTTGAGCTGTCCAAACCTATTTCTCAGCATCTAAATGAAAAACTACTTTGTACTCCTGTATTTTTAGATTGCATTCGTCCACAAGCAATCACCCAATTTTGAGAAAGTCACACCTGGTCTCTCCATGGTCTTTGACATGAGAATCTGACAGGCATGGTGCCCTTTTAAACGCAACTGTAAGCTGAATGCCCTGCAGTGAAAAATAAATGTTTTGGGGGAACATTTCTTTGGTCCCAAAAATCAAAAGGTTGCCCCTAATGACTCTGAAAAGTGGGAAGGAGAAAGTTCCCCTTCCCTGGTTTGATCTCATGTCTAGCTGGATAATGGGACCCAGTTAGAACAACAAATGCAGGGGAGTATTCTAATTCTCAGTTTTGTTTCAGAAGTTGTTAGGCTGTGACTTAAGCAGCCCAAGTGAAGAAAACGTATGAAGGATCATGTGCTTTAAGGTGAAAAGTTTGAACAAGTCCTGCGTTCAGTCAGCTCCACCGTGGTGGCCTGAGTGTGGCATTGCTTCCTGTGTTCTCAGAAACTAACCAAATATTACGGCCCAATGATCTTGATCACTGAAGGGGGTCTCTGGAGTTGCATGTCCTCGTCACATAATGAAGAGGACCTTGCTGATCCTTCCTTGATTTAGAGGGAAAGGATTTGCTTTCGTTCTTTTTTTTTTCTTTTTTTTTTTTCTTTCCTTTTTTTTTTTTTTGTGACAGTTTTGCTCTTGCTGCTCAGGCTGGAGTGCAATGGCACCATCTCGGCTCACTGCAACCTCTGCCTCCTGGGTTCAAGCGATTCTCCTGCCTCAGCCTCCTGAGTAGTTGGGATTACAGGTGCCCGTCAGCCATGCCCAGCTAATTTTTATGTTTTTAGTAGAGAAGGGGTTTCACCATGTTGGCCAGACTGGTCTTGAACTCCTGACCTCAAGTGATCCATTCTCCTTGGCCTCCCAAAGTGCTGGGATTACAGGCATGAACCACTGTGCCCAGCCTCCTTTCTCAGTTTGTATCTTTTAGCTCCAACCCCAGAAGCATGAAAGAGTCACACATGTTAAAAAATACTGCTGTTTAATTTTCTAGTAATGTCCTTAAAAAAAGCTGATACATTTAGATGTTGTTTTTCATCTTCTCAGATCTGCCTCTGAAACCATTGCAAAGCAGCTATGCATCTTAATTTTTCAGCACTACGTATATATTAATGGAGGAAAAGCCTCTCTGAGGAAGCACGCCAAGGACATGTCCCCATGTGGGCACACCCCATCGGCACTGGGTACCCAGGAATGTGAATGCAACCCTGGGATGCTCACAGCTAACTTTATGCCCTTGCATTCTTTTTTCTATGAGGAACAATTATGATCACACAGCACTGAAAACGGTAGACACAAAAGGCCTGCGTTTTTCTTTCTTTCCAATTTTTGCCCTTCCAGCTTACACTTCTGTTCCCATTCCAGTGACGCATTTATTCCCCAGCTACCCATAATGAAAAGTAGTTCTGTCATTTACTGAGCCTTACATTCAGATGCAAATGATGGGCTTTATAAAACTGCTGCAAATAAGGTACAGTGTTTATTGATACAATACGTTTCAACTGCAGGTATGTTGAGCACACAAGCAATTACCGTATTGTATTAGAGACATTTTATTGAAAATGCGAAAATAGGAAATGTATTATAGCCTAAAATAAATTACATAACATATACAGCATATATTTATATCTTTAAAATATTTTTTTTGTTTAGGTTCTTTCAGTCTAGGAATTTTGACTAAATCAACAATTTAGTGAACTGTGTCTATAATTTTTTAAAGGAAAAAACCTGCTTCCAAACTTAGAAAAATATACTGCACTACATGGATTTCAAATGCATTATTTCAGGGAGGATCACATAGTGACTCTGGTATCGTTATAAAATGTCTTGCTTTATCGTATGGTGTGGGAGGGAAGTACCGTAGTACATTCTGAATTACCTGTACCGCATAGTTATGACTAAGGATGGCAGAACCAGGTAATACATCTACTTCAAAAGTTACCCTACAGCAACCTGGCATTAGAATGCTGGATTAGAGTTAAAGCTTCAGTTCACTGTAAAAACTAAAATGCAAAGTTAGAACGCTCCATGTGACACGCTCTAGTGCGACCTTCAGGAAAGGCAAGGGAAAAGCAAGCCTTCAGGAAAAGTCATGCGGCAGGGGCTGGAATCTGGAGATGCGCTTTTGTGACAACTTAAAGTTAGCTCATGTATATACACAGTGGGGGTGAGAACTGACAGCTCGCTCAGATCTAGGAAAAGGCAAAGGGAAATGCTATCGTTCAGTCATGTCAGTTTGCTGCCCCCGTGCCATTTCAAACCTTTCTACGGGAGATGATACCCATCCGTCAGCCAGGTGTGGTCACAGGTCTCCATTCCTCAGTGTGAACGGTGACTCCGGGCTGCAGCCTGCTGCCCTCCTCCTGCACGTGTGGAGTAGATGGTTTCGAACTCTGAGGCGGAAGGGAAATTTAAGAGGCCACTGGGGCTCCACCTCTTTGTACAGCCATGTGACTGGGAAGCAAATCAAAGGAAGCCAAGCTTTAACCTGTTGATTCTTAAGAGCGATGAAAGGGGACAGGAGAGAGTCTGTGGCCTGCTGTGCGGGGTGACCGAGAGGCGCTGGCACAGCCGCAGTCCTTTGGTTCCAAGAGGAGATTGTCCAGGGGAGGAGGACACAACGGCGACCATGAGGCAGCTGTGTCTTTTGGGTTTTCGTGACGCAGGGGCACGAAGTCAGTTGTTTTGTTTGATTTTACATAGCAACAGTAAAGACCATTCACTAGGTCCCCCCGTCAGTGTGAGCATACCCAGTATGCTAGAGAATTGACACGAAACCTTTAAATCAAGGCCTCTTTCATTACAAAAAAAAAAAAAAAAAAAAAAGGAACAAAACACGATGGGAGAGGGAAGAGATGATGCTGAAGTGACATCCTGACTGTCCCTGCAGTGCCCATGGTGTCCCGTGCCTTATTCATTCTCCTCTCTCATCTCCACGATGTCTGTCACCTCCTCTGTGGGAGGCATGTCTGTCATGGCGGAGTCCTCCCCCTCTGCGGCCGACTCATTCTCCATCTTCTTTTTCTAGACCAAAGAAGACTCATCAGTGAGGGACTGTGGATGGGGACACTGCACAGCAGAACCACTAGCAGGGAGACACCACTGGCGTCTCAGGAGACCCCTCGCTGCTAGCTTAAACCTTATGCTTGGGGTGGCCTCATCTCTTTTGTATCTTAGATCAGCGTGTTCCTTGCAGTTTGGTTGTGTGCCTGGCACTGAGCTAGGCAGGCACTTCAGAGGACACCGTGTCCCACTACCCTGCCCCAGATAACCCACCCCCTGCTGCCCTTTCCAGTGGGGGCTGCGCTCTCCCTGACTCCTCACAGTCACCTGCAGACTGCTTTCCCTTCCTCCTACCTGAAGTCTCAAGCTTGGAATCTCACGTTATCAGAATATTCTACCTTGTACAGCATCAGTCACCTCTGGGACAGCTCCAGGCCTGCTGTCATTCTCTCCAACTCACTCTCCTAATTTCCTGGTCACGTCCCTGCCATGTTGCCTGTCCTTACAATAGATGGCCTCTCAGGGATCAGGCTCTCAGCCCCAGCCCACCTTAGCCACTCCTGGGTTACCACAGACCTTGCCATTATGGACATGTTTGGCACCACCAGCAGGCCAAGGCAAGGACACTTTCCCCTGTCTACCAACCCTGCTAGTCCCCCATCCACGGATCCTATTATCCCTTCACTGTGGCCACCTTTTCAATGTCCTTTCCCTCCCTCATCAGCTTACATGTCATGGTCTGTAATGACCATCATTTCCCTACCCTGCTTTTCTTTCATTATATTTGCCAGGCAAAGCCCCAGCTGTGCTGCGGTTCAGATCGTTACCATCTCAGCCTGTACCACTCAGCTGCCATAACTGGGGGAGCCGAACGGCAGGGGCCAGCCTGTGTCCTAGGATGTACGTCACGTACCATAAGCAGGCCCTCTGAGAGGCCTGGCTGTCACCCTGCTGCCCTGGCCCGTGCACTCGGCCACTCTCCTGACCAGCTGTTTCCCCACTCATGTGTCCTCACTCTTCCACCCTCTAACACCTCCCTTTTCTCAGATGATGATCTGGCTTCCTTCTTTGCTGAGATAAATAAGCAATCAGAAAGGCACTGGCACAAGCTCTCCAACTGCATCTCTGCTCCGGTGTTACCAGAGATGCGCCTGAGCTCCTATCTTGGGCTGCCTGGTCCTTGTGTACACAGCCACGTTCGTCCCACTGTCCCCTCTCCCATTGGCAGCATTGCCCTTCTGCAGATCATTCTCTGAAGCAAGCCACAGGCCGAACTTCACCCCATCTTCACTGGCCTTCTGAAATCCAAGTCCACACCTCTGTCTCCTCTGGAGCAAAAGTCTTGAAAGGGACTGTCTCTACTCACTGCCTTCAGCTTTTCCCCTTTTTCTCTTACCCCACTCCCATTAGGCTTCCAGCTGCCCTAAGCCACAAGACTAGGCAAGGTCACCAAGGATCCCCCACTGATGAGCGTCACCATCCAACCCTGGTCAGTGGCTGCACAGGCCCTCTTGCACCTGGGGGGACGCTCCTGGCTCCTGGCACGACTCTCTCACCTGCTTCCGATAGACATAGCACGCGGCAATGGCGACCATGGTGGATTCTCCCACAAAGCCTGCCAGGAGGGAGCCCACGCCCAGGGTGGCACCATGAACCCTGCAGATGAGAACACAAAGTCGATTTGTCTGTTCAGGCCAAGTCAAGGCACAACTGTCAATGCTAAAACCCAGGAAAGTAAGTGTAGCCTAAAGACAGCCGAGACCAGCAGCATTCTCCATCAGCTGGCTTCATAAGGGCCGCAGCTAACAACATAATGTGTGAGGGGAACTAGGAACTCGGGGCTGGGCTGCCTCCCCGCAACTGCACATGGATCCCACAGCAGTTCCCATGCTCCCCAGGACACCGGGAGCTCCCCGAGCACAGGGACCATGTCCTTCCTCTCTTCTGGTTGTCACATCCAGCAGACGCTAGCGCCCGCGCAGGGCAGGCCGTGCCCCAACAGGAGCTCAGTGGCTACTACTCGTGTCTGGGCCTGACACCAAAAGCACTTTCTAGAAGGGATCCCAAGAGCCTCCACCTGGTGCCTGGGCAGACATCATTCTGAATTTCTGATCTAGACATGCCTAGGGATTTCCCATGGGAATGTAGATCTTAGACCTCTGGACACAGTATTTAAGCGGCAGAAGGACCCATAGCCCCAAATTCCCTGACCACATACCCCAGGTAGGGCAGGACCACGAGGCTGGCGATGAGGACGATGATCCGCAGCACAGAGCTGGGGGCCAGGACGAAGGTTTTCTTCAGGGTCATCAGCCACCCGGTAAGATGCGCCCTCACCGTGACTGTAGGGGAGCAGAGGACTCATTAGCCCTGCCCGTATCCCCTCCGCATCCTGCTGCCTCTGGCCCAGGGCAGCACGTCGGAGAGCCAGGGGCTGCCTGGGATGCTGGCTTTGCTGCTGAGGCCCTGGCCACCTCCTCTTCCTGCTAGGGTTCCCAATCCCTGCTTCTGAACCTGGGCCCAGCCCCTGGGCCAGCCTCCTCACAGCCCTTTGGGTCTAGACTGCTGGGGGCAGGCAGGCTCCTTGCTCCAATGGGACAGCAACTTCCCAGGCAGCCAGTCTAATCCTGTCCCCACGCCTGCCCAGCCTCACCCTCTGATCATCCACCCCTAGAAGAGAACACTCAGACAAAAGTGGCAACGTCACGGGGCTCTAGTGTGATGCCGGGTGAGCAGAAAAGCTGGCACCAGAAGCCATCTTACCTGCCTGTGGTCAAAGGCACAGGGACAGAGTGGTGGGTAGGAGGAAACTGCATGTCCCCACTTCCCTCTGTGCCTTCCCTGGGCTGGTCCTGACCACGTCCACCCTTCCCTTGGTCCCTCTCCTAACAGTGCGGCCTCTCCTCTGGCATGCTGCCATCTCACAATGAGCCACACGGCTTCCCCATGCCCTGCCTCCTCACTGGATCTCTGAGGGCCGTGGGTGGCCAGCAGGGAACTGTGGAGGGCACGGGGCTGGCCCTTGACAGTAAGAAGGCCCTGAGCATCTAGATTTCATCTGAAACTGGAAAGGCTTGAGAAAGCGCAGGGCAGGGCCTGACCTCCCTGTGGATAGCACCAGGCAAAGGCTCTTGGAGAAGAAAGTACTCCTTCCTGGGATAAAAACTCCTTTCCAGGATATGCTGGTTTGGAAGGAAGCCTCTGCCGTCTTCTTGGCCTAACAGCGTGTCCTGCCTTCCCCCTGGTGGAAGCCTTGTATTAATTTTAACGAGGCTCATTTTCTTCCCTTAGGCAGACAGACAGACCCACTGAGGTTTCTGACCAAAGGAGAGAGTCAGGGTCCCAGGTGTATGCTAACTGGGCTGGTCCAAATCCAACAGATTGCAAAGAGTGGCAGGGCCTGGCAGCTGTCTGGAAGCCCTTCATCTTACAGGCAAGGAAGGGGAGTCCAATGGAGATTAAAGGCAAACTGTATACCCAGCTGCAACCTGCTCCCAGCTGGGGCACTCCAGGCCCCTCCTCTGGTCACAGCCATAGGAAATTAACTGCATGTATCTCAATCTGCGAGTGCAACTTCTTCTAGATGGTGGCACCTTCTAGAGCTTGGTTCACCCTGTGTCTACCCAACAAAGTCCAGATGCCATCCTGGTGCTGTGATCTTCCAGCCATTTCTCCATTTCTGTCACAGTCCAGAAAGTGATGCTGTGAGGCCTAAGAGCAGGGGCCACCCCGTCAGCCCTGGCCTACATGGGCTCCATGGCTCCTTTCTTTCTTTCTTTCTTTCTTTTTTTTTTTTTTTGAGACAAGAATCTTGCTCTGTCCCCCAGAGTGGAGTGCAGTGGCATGATCTTGGCTTACTGCAACCTCTGCCTCCTGGGTTCAAGCAATTCCTGCCTCAGCCTTCCAAGTAGCTGGGATTACAGGTGTGTGCCTCCACCCATGGTTAAGTTTTTGTATTTCATAGAGATGGGGTTTTCACCATATTGGTCAGGCTGGTCTTGAACTCCTGACCTCAGGTGATCCAACTGCCTTGGCCTCGCAAAGTGCTAGGAGTACAGGCATGAGCCACCACACCCAGCCCATGGCTCCTTTCTTAAACTCATTGTGGCTTTGTAGATTCTGGCTTCCCAGTTTAATGATTGAGGAGGATCTTTTTGGGAAAACGATTTTTGACTAGGTGACACACTTGGTACAGAATTTAAAAGGTACAAAAGGGAATAGAGTACAAAGGCCTTCTTCCCAGTGGCGACTTCCCAGACACTTGGCCTGCTGCCCATAGGCAACCACTGTTAGCAGCTTGGTGAGTTACTGATAGAAAAAGAATGTAGCCATGCAAGCACTTAGCACATCCATATGATGATACAGACATACATGTGCTACATTTTTGTTATGGAAATGGTTGCATACTAATCAACCATTCTGTAACCTGCTTTTCTCATTTAACCTAGAACGACCTTATTCTTGTAGAGTATACCTCATACCACTGTATCAGCTTGGTGTAATAACTTTCCAGCTGGCTTTTGTCTCAGCCATGGGCGGTTCCTTTCTGACCACCCACCATCTGGCCTCCAGTTGTCCTGGAGTCTCCTTTTCTCCCGCAGCCCTTCTCTTTGTAGAGCTCTAGGCCTTAGCAATAAGCTCACTCTATTTTTCTTTTTTTGATTTCACCGCTTAAATTAATGTATTGTAAAACTGGCTTTTTGGTGCATGGTCGTGAGAATTTTAACACATGAACACATTTGTGTACCGCCACCACCACAATCAAGACAGAGGGCAATTTTGGGTCTACTTTCTTTACTATTTTTGCAATCACTGCACTTTTAAAAACAAGTTATACAGCCAGGCTCAGGCCTATAATCCCAGCACTTTGGGAGGCAAAGGTGGGCGGATCACTTAAGGCCAGGAGTTCAAGACCAGCCTGGACAACATAATGAAACCTTGTCTCTACTAAAAATACAAAAATCAGCTGGGCATGGGTGTGGGTGCCTGTGGAGGTTGAGCAGGAGAATCGCTTGAACCCGGGAGGCAGAGGTCGCAGTGAGCTGAGATCGTGCCACTGCATTCCAGTCTGGGTGACAGAGTGAGACTCCATCCCAAAATAAATAAATAAAATAAAATAAAAACAAGTTATACCTGTTTGATATACTTCTTGAACTTTTAACCTACTGACTAATGTCTTTGCATCTTTGTAAGCCACAGTGAAATTTTACATTTGTGTTGGTGACACGATTGCAAATATTTCCAAAGAACGATTTAATGAGGCATGCGGATAAATAGGAATGTTTCTTTCATTCTGTTTTTCTTTACCTGGAACTGGGAAGAAGGAGAAGATCCTCAAAGGAACAACACAGAGTTCTGCAAAGGCAAAGTCCACTCCGATGATGTCTATCAAGATTTTCTCAGACACGTTGGGTGTCCAAAACATCACGAAACAGAGCTGGAGAAGAAAGACATTGAACAGGGTTGTGAGGAAAAGGTATAAGCGAGTGAAATGAGCCAGTCATGTATGGCACAATCCTGGGAGAGTTGCGAGAGGGACAACCGGCCTGACTGGGTGGCAGGCATGCTGGTCCCAGAGCTGCCACCTCCTTGCTTGGCCCTCTCCTGACCACAGAGGCCCTGGTCCATGTACCATGGCTGCCCCCAGGAGACCTCCACAGCACAGCAGATGTGGCTCCTCCAAGAGTGGGTCATTTCTGAATGGGTGAGCAGGCCCGTTCAGAACCAATGTGCTTTGGGGCAAGAGTGCCACACAGCTCAGTCAGTGCCGGGTGGACAAGTTTATTCATATAATTTTTACAGCTTTAACAAATAATAAAAAATGACCTGAAAGTACTTGGATGTGTACAGAACCACATAGAATCAGCACACATAATGAAAATGGAAATATTAATATTTAGAGTAAGGATCAGCCTACGAACCTTTCAAGGTCTAGTTAAGAGAAGAGGCAGCAACAGAATGTGACACTCTGGAAAGATGGGCAGGTGATAAACCGATGTAATGAATGCAGGAAAAGGAACTCCTGAACTTGGGGGGGAAAGGGGAGCTCTCTCCCCACCTCCCTTCCCCAGAGATCAGAAAGTGTGGCACAGGTCCTTCCGGAGACGGGGTGAAGGCAGGGTCCAAAGCGGGATGGCTGGAAGTTGACTTAGTAAGCAATCCATCCATAGCTCCCGCTGTACAGCTGGTGATGACATCTCCCCGAATTTGACAGGACACAGGAATTGAGTCTCTGAATGAGGTAAAACAGCCGGGTACCTGGCATGGCTGAGGGCAGAGTTACTACAGGTTGAGTAACCCTTATCTGAAATGCTTGGGACCAAAGTGTTTTGGACTCTGAATTTTTCAGATTTTAAAATATTTGTATTATACTTACAGGTTAAACATCCCTAATCCTGAAAAACGAAGTCCAGAATGCTCCCATAAACATTTACTTTGAGAGTCATGTCAGCGATCAAAAGTTTCAGATTTTAGAGCATTTTGGATTTCTGATTTTTGGATTGGGCATACTCCATCTGTACACGGAAAACGGGGATTAAGAGAAAGATGACATTTGCATGTTCTGGCTTCCTCCCTCTGCTATGCTCCCAGAACATGGGAAACTAGTTGAGTTCTTCAGGCAGGAGACCAGAAACAGTCTCTAAGGAGTCTGTCCAGCCCAGGAGAAAAGACGTCAAGTTCCTGAAAATTAGTGTCTCCCAGTGAAGCAGCTCCACTTGACCAGCCATCAGTGAGGCCCTCACAGGTGATAAATCTCATTCTGGTGCTCACGGCTTCCCAATCAACTAATAGTCTCTGGATAAGGTAAAATGGAGTGGGCTTGGGGGTAGAAGGCAGAGTTACTGCAACTAGTAACTAGTGCCCCACTTACCAAACTGAGCAGCCAACCAGGAAAAATCAGACTTTGACAAAGTCCTCCAATGTGAGGAGTTCAAAACAAAAGAAAAAGCTGGCCGGGCATGGTGGCTCACACCTGTAATCCAAGCACTTTGGAGGCCGAGGCAGGCGGATCACCTGAGGTCGGGAGTTCAAGAAAAAGCTACAATTTAAGAGGAAACAAAGACAACGTGGTGGTGGTGGTGGGGGTCGGTGAAAAGGAAAACTTCTCCACTGATACTCCCAGAGAAATGGGAGAAGAACTACACCCATGAAACAAGAACAGAAGGAGAATGTTATAAAGAAGACATTCACTCTGGGTGCAGTGGCTCACGCCTGTAATCCCAGAACTTTGGGAGGCTGAAGCAGGTGGATCACCTGATGGCAGGAGTTTGAGACTAGCCTGGCCAACATGGTGAAACCCCGTCTCTACAAAAAATGAAAAATTAGCTGGGCATGGTGGCACCTTCTGCAATCCCAGCTGCTTGGGAGGCTGAGGTAGGAGAATCGCTTGAACCAGGCTGGGGGTGGGTGCGGTGGAGGTTGTGGTGAGCCGAGATCACTCCATTCCACTCTAGTCTGGGCAATGAGAGTGAAACTCTGCCTAAAAAAAAAAAAAGAACGAAACAAAACAAAACTAAGAATTAAAAAAGATGAAAGCAGAAAGGAAAATTCGCAAGTGAACAATAAGATAAGTTTAGGGAAGCCTGCCATGGAGACAGAGCAGAATCATGAAGGCATGCAAATACAGCACAGGAGGACAGTTAAAGAAACAAAAGTCCAACATCCAAATAACAGGAGTTCCAGAAAAGGGGACAGCGAAAATTTCAGACTGAAAGATACCAGTTTCAGGACTGAAAGGGCCCATCTGGGGGCGGTGGTGCAGTGCACAAGAAAAGCCCCATCAGGCCCGGCGCAGTGGCTCACGCCTGTAATCCCAGCACTTTGGGAGGCCGAGGTGGGAGGATCACAAGGTCAAGTGATCGAGACCATCCTGGCCAACATGGTGAAACCCCGTCTCTACTAAAAAAATACAAAAATTAGCTGGGCATGGTGGCACATGCGTGTAGTCCCAGCTACTCGGGAGGCTGAGGCAGGAGAATTGCTTGAATCTGGGAGGCGGAGGTTGTGGTGAGCTGAGATCACGCCACTGCACTCCAGCCTGGCGCCTGGTGAGAAAGCAAGACTGTGTCTCGGAAAAAATAAATAAATAAATAAATAAATAAATAAATAAAAGGCCCCATCAGGACACGTCACTGAACACCACTGAGGATGGAGAGACGGTCCTATGAGCTTCCAGCCTCAGGCTTCTCAATAGCACTGAAAGCTAGAAGACAAGGAGCAGTAAGTTTCAAATGAAGATATTTCTACTCTGGAACTCTAAACCAAACTATCACTCCAGTGTGTTTAAAAGAAAAATATTTTTGGCTAGGCATGGTGGCTCACACCTGTAATCCTAGCACTTTGGGAGGCTGAGGGAGGCGCATCACCTGAGGTCAGGAGTTCAAGACCAGCGTGGCCAACATGGTGAAACCCCGTCTCTACTAAAATACAAAAATTAGCAGGGCATAGTGGCAGGTGCCTGTAATCCCAGCTACTTGGGAGGCTGAGGCATGATAATCGCTTGAACCCAGGAGGTGAGGTTGCAGTGAGCCGAGATCACACCACTGCACTCCAGCCTGGGTGACAGAGCGAGACTCCATTTCAAAAAAAAAAAAAAAAAAAGAAAAGAAAAGAAAAGAAAAATACTTTCAATATTCAAGGCCTTAACAGTTTTACCTCCCATACATACTTTTTCAGGAGGATATTGGTGGGGGTTGCTCTGCGAATGCAAGTGAGTCGTGGAGCGGAAAACAGAAAGGCACAGGTGAAGCACAAGACAAAAGCCAGGGGAATCTCTGGGGCGGTGGTGAAGGCTGCGATAGGCCCACAGGTCAGCTGATCTTCCCCGGAGCAGGGAGAAAAAGGCTCCCAGAGATGCTAGCTACCTAATGTGCTTGAATACTTGAGATTTATACCACGAAAGGAAAGTGTGGGAATAACTTAGTGTTAAGTACACAGAAGGCTAAGAAAAATGATAATTGAGACAATTATTAAGTCCAGGAAAAACTACAGCTGTTTGAGAAAGGAAGGGAATCAGGGCTCAGCCATCAGTGTTTATTGCAGTCATAATCCATCAAGAGTTGGGGAGTGCCTCCGGGAGTAGGAAAGGGATGCAGGGAGGTGAGCAGCCCTGGAAGAGGGGGACTGGGGACATGGCTACTGTGGGTAACAATCCTGACAGAACTTACTTGCGAAACTTGGTGCTGATTTTAAAAATCTGAATTTAAAAGTGCAACAGCGTAACTTTAGAAGATCCTGTTAAAAACTTGCCAGTTTCATCAAATATTTTTCTCCTTTTCTTAAAATGCAAGTGATTCTTCTCTAAAATAGAACTGAATACATTCTAAAATGAATTACAATAGTGTCAGAACAGAACACTGCAATTTTTGAATATGACATTCTTAATGTACTCTCTGAGTACATTAAGTTTCATGGATTTAGGCAAGCTCTATTTACTATGTCATGCTGACATATTCAAGAAATACACTGGAGATCTATTATAAATATATTTCACTTTTTAAGTGCAATAGAGCCATTCCCCCATGTATTTTCAGCATCTGGGAAAGTATATTCCACTGTTTTTCAAAAATGGCAGAGGTACTACCATTTAATCCACTGCCTGATGACAGTACTCACACTCCATTTTTGACATGAAGGAAAAAATACTTCCTTCGGTCTAGCAACTTGATGCTCAGGGACTTTATTATCTGAATGCCCTGGACAAGTGGCCCTGTTACCTTTTTCCCACTGCGAAGCTACTAGCCTGCAACGGTGAGACATCGCACACAGTCACAGCCCTGATGGCGGCAATTTCATGTTACAGTTGGAAACAACACTGGGCATGGAGTTGGAACTGTATTTCCCCATCCATATCCCACCACCACAAACACATGGGTCATCCCTGCTTCCAGCTTTGCTCTATACTGGGCCCCCAAGATGTCCCATAGCAGTAAAACCGTAAAGAACTGAACTAAGGGATGACTGCCTTACAGTCTGGGCCGGCTCTGTGCCTTAGAACCTACAGAAAGTAAGCCATTCTGTGTTTACCTAAGGGTTAGAGAGACCTAGGTCACATACTGCTAAAAAAACTTAAGCTTCCAGGAGAACCGTTAGTGTGCTGGATTAATTTTGCAGCCAGCAATGATCTGAATGTAAGATAATGCCTCACACAAATGTTGCAATCTCTCCAGGCTTTGCAAAATCCTTGTAGGTGGCTCTTCTGTTCAAGGAACCAGGGAAAAAGGAGGGTGTAATTGCACGCCAGAGAGAAAGATGGTGCAAATGGGCCTCGGTGGGAACCAAGCCAGGTCATCCCTGCACTGGGGTCCCCACATGGCTCATGTTCGCCCAAAGGCGTTTTCCTGTCTTGTGGAAGATCAGTTAATCTCTGGAGTGGGAAGTCCAGTTTGAGGACACAATAATAGTGAGTGTGCCCACATCACACTGACATCAGTATCAGCCAAACTGTGTCAGCAACCACAGTTCTGGTACCTTGAAAACAACCACGGTGTTAAGTAAGGTTTGGTGGATTTCATTCTTTCTTTCTTTTTTCTTCTTTTTTTGAGATGGAGTCTTGCTCTGTCACCCAGGCTGGAGTACAGTGGTACAATCTTGGCTCACTGCAACCTCTGCCTCCTGGGTTCAAGCAATTCTCCTGCCTTAGCCTCCTAAGTAGCTGGGTCTACAGTCACCTACCACCACGCCCGGCTAATTTTTGTATTTTTAGTAGAGATGGGATTTCACCATATTGGCCAGGCTGGTCTCAAACTACTGACCTTGTACAGATCCACCACCTTGGCCTCCCAAAGTGCTGGGATTATAGGCATGATCCACTGTGCCCAGGCCTGGTGGATTTCTAATAGGAGCTTTCTGGGACGGTGGCTCAATATTCCATTTCTAAAATTCCACAGTATGATCCAACTTGGCACCACTCACTCACTCTATTCTTTATCTGGGTATCTGCTGAGCACACCCCAAATGCCCCTTGTTAAAGCCATGTGCCAACAGAGGTGCTTCTTCAGTTTTCAACCACATACACCCACAGCCCAGACTGGGTCTTCATGGGCTGTCAGAACTGGAAGCTGTTAGTCTGATCTGGGGCTTGAATGATCACAAGTAACTAAAGAGGAGGAACGCAATATTTATCAAAGCTTCCTTTCTCTCCCTCCCTGAAATCTCTGAAGCTCTTTCCATGCTTCCAGTATGAAAATGCCACTTCACTTTTCAGTAAGCTTTTCAATGAGTGGGTATTTCTTGCACATATAATTTAGGTATACATGTAACTTAGAAAGGAATACATGTAACTTAGAAGTGGGTATGGTGTTAATTAAAAGCTACAGTACCTATCTGCAGGTGAGCTCTCCCTAAGCTAAGTACTGAGCTCTATCATAATAATCAGACTACATTTAACCAGTCCATTTCAAAAAAACAGGAAGCTTTAGAAGTTCCCTTGACAAAGAGTATTTCAGGAACAGTGTCATTTTAACGAGTTCACCCAGAGTAGTCCCAGCTCAGAACATGCCTCCCAGTTGACCATGACGTGCTCTGTTCTTCAAATATTTGCAGAGCCTAATGACATTGACTTTTCCAAACCAGAACACAACCCTAGTAAACTCCTAACAATGAACAAGAGTTGTTTCTCTGAGCGGCTGCAGGGGTGGATTTTTTTGCTGTCGAGTTTGCTGTCAGTATTCTCTCATTAGGACACAGCCTTCAAAACAGAATAATCCAGACAGTGCCCAGATCTTGGTCTTTCTATTTATTCTTCAATAAAAGGAACAAGGGCTCCTTGGAGAAATGACTCATTCTAGGACTAGGACTAAGGCAGAGAATATGCAAGACGATTCGCTTGGAGCATCTATGTTACGAGAAGGAAGGACACGCCACAAAATAAAAGAATGGGAACATGGCAAGGGACACAGAACCAAGGCAGAAGGAGCTTTCAAATGGCCAGAGCAAAAACAATTTGGGCAAAATAAGTACAGCAGTATTGAATTATATTCCTAAATAGAAAATAAATATCCATGAGTCCATAGGGATAGAAATAAAAAAAATGGCAGCGAAGGGACAAATGTCCTGCCCAGAACTCTAAGTAATTCATTAGCTAATCCCCTCTGAGGTGGGCAGAGCAGACCTTCTGCTCCTTCTGAGGAACTTCCTTCTCAAGGGCATGAAAGGAAACACATCCTGACAGCAGAGGAACGCAGCTGACATAACCCCAGCCACGTAATCAAGGGCAACATCCACAGAGGTAAGTCAGGTTGACAGCACGTGCCCTCGATGTGAGGAAAGTGGCACTTGGTCTCTGTGGTCTTCCTCCCCAGAATCCCTAAGCCCCGTCTTAACCATGAGACAAACCCCAGACAAACACACATTGAGGACTTTCTACCAAATACCTGATCAGAACTTCTTGAAACTGTTGAGACCTTAAAAACAAGGAAAGTCTAAGAAAACTCCCAGAGACAAGAGGAGGCTATGGAGGCATGATGACTAGACATACTGTGGTGTCTTGGAGGGGATCCTGGAACAAAAAGAGCTCATGAGAAAACTATCCAGTACGATCCTAACGAACCATGGAGTTCAGTTCACAGTCACACATGCACCAGGGCTGGTTCCTTGGTTGTCATGTGTGTGCTGTAGTAAAGCAATGTGAGTGAGGGTGAGGGGTCTATGGGAACTCTGCACTATCTCCACAATATTTCTGTAAATTGAAAGTTATTCTTAAAAAAAAAAAAAGGTTAATTAAAAAAGAAGGGCTGGGCATAGTGACTGATGCCTGTAATCCCAGCACTTTGGGAGGTCAAGGTGGGAGGACTGCTTGAGGCTGGGAGTTCAAGACCAGCCTAGGCAACATGAAACCCCTATCTCTACCAAAAAAAAAAAAAAAAAAAATTTTAGCCCCGTGTGGTGGTATGTGCCTTTAACCCCAGCTACTTGGGCAGCTGAGGCAGGAGGATTGCTTGAACCCAGGAGGTCCAGGCTGCAGTGAGCCAAGATTGTGCCACTGTACTCCAGCCTGAGTGACACACTAAGATCCTGTCTCTAAAAATTAAAGGAGAAAAAAAGAAGGAAGAAGAAGAAAGAAGAAGAAGATGATGGGACGTATCCAAGACGGCAGATTCGGAGCAGCTCAGGATTGCAGCTCCCAGCGAAAGTGGGGAGGGTGAGTGAATGCTGCATTTCCAGGCGGATTTTTATTGCCCACAGACCAGGAGATTCCCAGGTGGAGGAGCCCCATGGGTCGCCAGCGTGGCTGTTTTGGCCTGCACAGCTGTTTCGGCTGGAGCAGCTGTTTTGGCTGGCACCCCAGTGTGGTGGTTCTCTGTACAAAATACACAGGTCCCGGCGCTGTTTTAGCTGGTGATTGGAGCTCTGGGAAGACGGATTCACACATTCAACTGATAGAAAATGGGACTGAAACAGGGAGCCAGGCCAAGAGATTCCCGGGCAAAAAAGCACCATGAATCTCAGCCGTCGCCGCATGGGAAATCACAAAGATCCTGGTGCCTTTTCAACAGGCAACTGCAACACTTGGGAGACCAAAATGGAAAAAAAAAAAAAAAAGGCTCTGAGGCAGGGAGCCAGGTGATCAGGCTTGGCTGGTCTCACCCCCACAAAAAAACAGCAGTCTGAAACACTCTGGATTGAGAGTTTCACAGCAAGCACAGCTGAACCCAGGACGGTCCAGCTCTGTGTGGGAGGGGCGTCCACCATTACTGAGGCAGTCCACCACTATGGAGGTAGTCCGCCATTGCTGAGGCAGTCCACCTCTGCTGAGGCATTCCACCATTACAGAGAGAGTCTGCCATTATAGAGGTGGGCCACCATTGCCGAGGCAGTTCTAACTATACCAGTATAAACAGGACTGCAGGGAAGTTCACATGGCAGCTGGGTGGATCCCACAGCAGCTCAGCAAAGGCTCTGCAGGCAGACAGTGACTAGGCTGCCTCCTCGCTGGGCAGGGCAGCCCTGAAAAAAGCCAGCAGCACATCAGAAGCTCATAAATAAAGCCCTAACTCCCCGAGACAGAGAACCTGGGGAAAAAAAAGGGGGGGTTTACGAGTTCAGCTGCAGCAGACTTAAACATACCTGCCCAGCAACTCTGAATGAACATCGGAGCTCGCAGCTCAGCACTTGAGTTCCTATAAAGGACAGACTGTCTCCTCAAGCAGCTGCCTGAACCCCATATATCCAAAGAGTCACCTTATAAAGGAATGCTCAGACTGCATCAGGGGGGTATCCTTCAGGGACAAAGATAGCAGAAGAAACTGGTAGCAACCCTTACTGTACTGCAGCTGCGGCAGGTGATACCCAGGTAAGCAGGGGCCTGGAGTGAACCTCAGCAGTCCTACAGCAGAGGGGCCTGACTGGTAGAAGGAAAACTAAGAAACAGAAATGAATAACTTCATCATCAACAAACTGGACACCCACTCAGAGACCCAAACTGAAAGTCAACAACTACAAAGATGACAGGTGAATAAATACACAAAGATGGGAAGAAACCAGCACAAAAAGGATGAAAACACCCGAAATCAGAACACCTCTCCTCGTACAAGGGATCACCACTCCTCACCAGCAAGGGAACAAAGCTGGATGGAGAATGAGTGTGATGAATTGACAGAATCAGGCTTCAGAAGGTGGGTAATAAACTTCTGTGAGCTAAAAGAACATGTTCTAACCCAATGCAAAGAAACTAAGAACATTGAAAAAAGATTTGATGAAATGCTAATGAGAATAAACGCTTAGAAAGGAATATAAGTGAACGGATGGAGCTGAAAACACAACATGAGAACTTCATGAAGCATGTACAAGTTTCAACAGCTGAACTGATCAAGAAGAAGAAAGGATATCAGAGGTAGAAAATCAAATCAATGAAATAAAACGAGAAGACAAGATTAGAGAAAAAAGCATAAAAAGGAATGAACAAAGTCTCCAAGAAATATGGGACTATGTGAAAAGACCTAATCTACATTTGATAGGTGTACCTGAATGTGACAGAGAGAATCCATCCAACCTGAAAAATACTCTTCAAGATATTATCCAGGAAAATCTCCCCAACCGAGCAAGGCAGGCCAACATTCAAGTTCAGGAAATACAGAGAACACCACAAAGATATTCCTCAAGAAGAGCAACCACAAGGCACATAATCTTCAGATTTGCCAGGGTTGAAATGAAGGAGAAAATGCTAAGGGCAGCCAGAGAGAAAGGTTGGGTTACCCACAAAGGGAAGCCCGTCAGACTCACAGCAGATCTCTCAGCAGAAACCCTACAAGCCAGAAGAGAGTGGGGGCCAATATCCAACATCCTTAAAGAAAAGAACTTTCAACCCAGAATTTCATATCCAGCCAAACTAAGCTTCATAAGTGAAGGAAAAATAAAATCCTTTACGAACAAGCAAGTACTCAGAGATTTCATCGCCACCAGGCCTGCTTTACAAGAGCTCCTGAAAGAGGCACTAAACACAGAAAGGAACAACCAGTATCAGCCACTCCAAAAACATTCCAAATGGTAAAGAGCATCAACACAATGAAAAAACTGCATTAACTAATGGGTAAAACAGCCAGCTAGCATCAAAATGGCAGGATCAAATTAACACATAACAATATTAACCCTAAATGTAAATGGGCTAAATGCCCCAATCAAAAGACACAGACTAGCAAATTGGATAAAAAGCCAAAACCCGTCAGTGTGCTGTATCCAGGAAACCCATCTCACATGCAAGGATACACAAAGGCTCAAAATAAAGGAATGGAGGAAGATTTACCAAGCAAATGGAGAGAAAAAAAAAAAAAAAAAAAAAGGAGAAGAGGAGAAGTTGCAATTCTCATCTCAGATAAAACAGACTTTAAACCAACAAAGATTAAAAGAGACAAAGAAGGACAATTACGTAATGGTAAAAGCATCAATGCAACAAGAAGAGCTAATGATCCTAAATATATATGCACCCAATACAGGAGCACCCAGATACATAAAGCAAGTTCTTAATGACTTACAAAGAGACTTAGACTCCCACACAATAATAGTGGGAGACTTTAACACCCCATTGTCAATATTAGACAGATCAACCAGACAGAAAATAAACAAGGATATCCAGGACTTGAACTCACACCTGAAACAAGAAAACCTAATAGACATTTACAGAACTCTCCACCCCAAATCCACAGAATATACCTTCTTCTCAGCACCACATCACACCTACTCTAAAACTGACCACATAATTGGAAATAAATCACTCCTCAGCAAATGCAAAAGAACAGAAATCATAACAAACAGTCTCTCAAACCACAGTGCAATCAAGTTAGAACTCAGAATTCAGAAACGAACTCAACTGCACAGATTCATGGAAACTGAACAACTGGCTCTTGAATGTTGACTGGATAAACAATGAAATGAAGGCAGAAATAAAGATGTTCTTCGAAACCAACGAGAATGAAGACACAACATACCAGAATCTCTGAGACACATTTGAAGCAGTGTCTAGAGGAAAATACATAGCAATAAATGCCCGCATGAGAAGCAAGGAGAGATCTAAAATTGACACCCTATCATCAAAATTGAAAGAGCTAGAGGAGCAAGATAAAAAAAACTCAAAACCTAGCAGAAGATAAGAAATAACTAAGATCAGAGCAGAACTGAAGGAGACAGAAATACAAAAAAACCCTTCAAAAAATCAATAAATCCAGGAGCTGGTTTTTCGAAAAGATCAGCAAAATAGACCACTAGCCAGATTAATAAAAAAGAAAAGAGAGAATAATCAAATAGATGCAATAAAAAAAATGATAAAAGGGATATCACCACAGATTCCACAGAAATACCAACCATCATCAGAGATTATTACAAACAACTCTATGTACATAAACTAGTAAATCTGGAAGAAATGGATAAATTCCTGGACACTTGCATCCTCCCAAGCCTAAACCAGGAAGAAGCCAAAACACTCAACAGACCAATAACAAGGTCTGAAGTTGAGGCAGCAATTAAGAGCCTACCACCCAAAAAAAGCCCAGGTCCAGACAGGTTCATAGCCGAATTCTAACAGACATGCAAAGAGGAACTGGTACCATTCCTTATGAAACTATTCCAAACAATCCAAAAAGAGGAAATCCTTCCCAAATCATTTTATGAGACCAACATTATCTTGATACCAAAACCTGGCAGAGACTCAACAAGAAAAGAAAACTTCAGGCCAATATTCATGATGAACATAGATGCAAAAATCTTTAATAAAATACTGGCAAACCGATTGCAACAGCACATCAAAAAGCTTATCCACCATGATCAAGTAGGCTTCATCCTGGGGATGCAAGGCTGGTTCAACACATGCAAGTCTATAAACGTAATTCACCACATAAACTGAACCAAAGACAAAAACCACATGATTATCTCAATAGATGCAGAGAAGGCCTTTGACAAAATTCAACAGCCCTTTATGCTAAAAACCCTCAATAAACTAGGTATTGGCAGAACGTATCTCAAAATAATAAAAGCTATTTACAACAAACCAACAGCCTGTATCATACTGAATGGGCAAAAACTGGAAGCATTCCCTTTGAAATCTGGCACTAGACAAGCCAGAGCAATCAGGCAAGAAAAAGAAATAAAGCGTATTCAAAGAGGAAAGGAGGAAGTCAAACTGTCTCTATTTGCAGACAACATGATTGTATATCTAGAAGACCCCATTGTCTCAGCCCAAAATCTCCTGAAACTGATAAGCAACTTCAGCAAAGTCTTAGGATACAAAATCAATGTGCAAAAATAACAAGCATTCCTATACACCAATAACAGACTTAAAGAGAGCCACATCAAGAACAAACTGCCATTCACAATTGCTACAAAGAGAATAAAATAAAAAATCACAAGCATTCCTATACACCAATAACAGGCTTAAAGAGAGCCACATCAAGAACAAACTGCCATTCACAATTGCTACAAAGAGAATAAAATACCTGGAAATACAACTAACAAAGGATATAAAAGACCTCTTCAAGGAGAACTACAAACCACTGCTCAACGACATAAGAGAGGACACAAACAGATGGAGAAACATTCCATGTTCATGGGAAGAATCAATATCGTGAAAATGGCCATACTACCCAATGTAATTTACAGATTAAACACTATCCGCATCAAGGTACCAATGACCTTCTTCACAGAACTGGAAAAAACCACCTTAAACTTCATATGGAACCAAAAGAGAGCCTGCATAGCCAAGTAAATTCTAAGCAAAAAGAACAGAGCAGGAGGCATTACACTACCGTACTTCAAACTATACTACAAGGCTACAGTAATCAAAACAGCATGGTTCTGGTACCAAAAACAGAGATATAGACTAATGAAACAGAACAGAGGCCTCAGAGGCAACACCACACATCTACAACCATCTGATCTTTGACAAACCTGACAAAAACAAGCAATGGGGAAAGGAGTCCCTGTTTAATAAATGATGTTGGGAAAACTGGCTAGCCATGTGCAGAAAGCAGAAACTGGATCCCTTCCTGACACCTTACACTTAAATTAACTCCAGATGGATTAAATACTTAAACATAAGACCTAACACCATAAAAACCCTAGAATAAAACCTAGGCAAAACCATGCAGGACATAGGCATAGGCAACGACTTCATGACCAAAACACCAAAAGCATTGGCAACAAAAGCCAACATAGACAAATGGGATCTAATCAAACTCCACAGCTTCTGCACAGCAAAAGAAACAGTCATTAGAGTGAATCAGCAGCCAACAGAATGGGAAAAAATGTTTGCAGTTTACCCACCTGACAAAGGGCTGATATCCAGAATCTACATAGAACTGAAACAGATTTACAAAAAAAAAACAAACAGGCCCATTCAAAATTGGGCGAAGAATATGAACAGACACTTTACAAAAGAAGACATACATGAGGCCAACAAACATATGAAAAAATGCTCATCATCATGGGTCATTAGAGAAATGCAAATCAAAACCACATTGAGATATCATCTCACGCCAGTTAGAATGGCGATCATTAAAAAATCTGGAGACAACAGATGCTGGAGAGGATGTGGAGAAACAGGAACACTTTTACACTGTTGATGGGAGTGTAAATTAGTTTAACCATTGTGGAAGACAGTGTGGTGACTCCTCAAGGACCTAGACATAGAAATTCCATTTGACCCAGCAATCCCATTACTGGGTATATATCCAAAGGATTATAAATCATTCTACTATAAGGACACATGCAAACGAATGTTCACTGCAGCACTGTTTACAATAGCAATGACCTGGAACCAACCCAAATGCCCATTGATGATAGACTGGACAGGGAAAATGTGGCACACATACACCAAGGAATACTATGCAGCCATCAAAAACGATGAGTTTGTGTCCTTTGTCGGGACATGGATGAACCTGGAAAGCATCATTCTCAGTAAACTGACCCAAGAACAGAAAATCAAACACCGCATGTTCTCACTCATAGGTGGGTGTTGAACAATGAGAACACATGGACACAGGGAGGGGAGCATCACATACTGGGGTCTGTTGGGGGGAAATAAGGGACAGTGGGGGGTGGGGAGGTGGGGAGAGATAGTATGGGGAGAAATACCAGTTATAGGTGATGGGGAGAAAGGCAGCAAATCACACTGCCATGTGTGTACCTATGCAATAATCTTGCATGTTCTTCACATGTACCCCCAAACCTAAAATGCAATAAAAAAATTAAAGTAAAAAGAAGAAGAAGAAGATGATGATGACAATGACTCATAATCCACTTGTCTGTTATTTGGCAGACTGTGATTCTTTTTCTGAGGAACAGCCATTAACCATGCAGTGTCTGCTTTGAACTCTGAAATGCTAATGTGCAGCCCAGGACACATTCATGTCTAGTAGAGTGTAGTCCCCTCTCAGTCTCTTATTCTGCATGATCAAGGGGTGGACTTCCTCATTTCTTGAATCATATTAACCTCTTTAGAAACTAACCACCACTGGGTTGCAGCTTTTTTATTCACAACCTTTAAAATACAGTTTCCAGTCAGCATGTGAGCCACAGTCAGTTTCCAGGGATGATGTGGTTGAGCCTAACGCTGATGATGACTCAGATCAATGAGTAATTTAACATTTTTGAGCGGGCCTTAACTGTGTGCCGTCATTCTGTCTTGGGGCAATACTCAACCTTTATTTCTAAATCTGTGTATCACTGAGCTAAGTCATGAAAAACTTTGACCACATATTCATGTCCCCCAAGAGAGTGCAGAGGTGCTGAAGGAAGCCACCAACCTTACAGAGAGTGTTCTCTCTGGTTGTCACTATGCTACAGTCCAAAACAGCTTGATTTTCTAAGCTAAGAACCACAGAAGGGGGATTTGAACCAAGACTTGCTTCCTCACTGGCAGAGTGGGCCATTCATGGTCCCTGAGCTTCCCTGGGGACAATCTGAGTCTCTTTCCAAAGAATTTGGAACTGGGATCTGAAGAGGCCAGTTGTCCCCTTCAGCACTCAAACTAAGAAACATAACAAATCGGCCACAATGGGACAGCCATTTCTGTGAGTCCTTAGAGAACTCTACCCATGAGGGCACACTGCCAAGTGCTCAGGTCTTGACTTAATTTCCATAAGCTCTTAACCACATTTTGAGGGACTCACAAACTTCTCCATTACCCTGAATAATCAGAATTAGCAGTACATGAGAGATTCTTATCCCTTGCACTTAGAAAAAGTAAAACCATGCAGCTGTTTTGAATAAAAATCATTGACCCTGGACATCATTTTTATTTGGCGCTTTTACTTCCAATAAAAAGGTTCAATATACGTTTAACTGTGTTGAAGTCCCCACCGGGCAAACCAGTGGTTAGCCCTCGGCAACACGGAGAGTGAAGAGGAGGTTCGGGCTTGGCACCGGCGCCTGACTGCTGGGCTGGCGCTCCCACCCAGCTGTGTCTCTCTGCTGTCTCTGGGCGAGCTCCTTGAGCACCCCAGCCTCGAGACTTCTTTGAAATGGGGATGGTGTTTCCCTCACAGGGATGGTGTGTGGAACTCAGCTGCCTAGAGTGCCAGTCTGCCAACTGTGGACCGGTCCACACTGCCGTAAGCAGCTGACTCCATAAAGTAAATTGACGCCTGGCTTCCTTCATGAAGAAAGTCTTACCATCCAGTCAACACCAGCCGAACTGAACAGCATGCCTGGTGGTCAAGTTATTCACATTCCGGTTCCAGTTTCTTATCCCGTCACAGACCAGACCTCCAGCACTAGTCGGAGAACCCCATGCCTGAGAGCACTGCAGCTTGCACAGAACACTTTTCCAGCACCGGCACACCACACGTGATCCGCGGATGTCAGCTCTAAGTATTCCAGAAGGTTCCCAGGACTGTATTCTAATAAAATGCTAGCAGTGGAGTCCTCTGGAGGTGGTGAGATTAGGACTGATTTTCCTCTTTGTACTTCTCCGTGGCTTCCACAAAGAACGTGTATTCTTTTTATCAGAAAAACATTTTAAAATAAAACAGACCCCTGTAGATGTCTTCACAGATATCATCAAACTTCAAATCTGCTTGGGACAGGAACGTGAGAAGTCTTGTCCTGCAGGAGGGGCAGTTTTCAGAAAGTGGCGGTCGGCTTGGTTTTCACAGCCAACGTCTTGAGAAACCGTGTCCCACATCACCCCATGAGGAAGGCACACTGATCTGATATACTTAGGGGTGGACAATATTAGACAACACACATGCTATCTTGCTTGACTTTCCAGAGACAGCTGATGCAGCCTTAAGGAACACTGGCCTTTCGGTTCTTAGCTTCAGATTGCATCAGCTGCACACGTGTAAGGAAGGAGGACAGTTCAGGAAAGGTTTCACTGGTCATGGTCACGACTCTGGCTTTCACTTGGAGGGACATGAGAGCCAGGCAGGTTGGGGGTGGAGAAGAGGCAAGATCAGATTGACACTATGGCAGCCTCACTCAGGGCAAGGTGGGGAAGGGCAGAATCAAGGATCTTCGTCAGGGCTACTGTGAACATCCAGGTGAGAGATGGCAAGGGCTTAGACTGGTTGGGAAGGGAGAAGAACCAATGTAGAGTATGAAAGACAGAGCCGGGGGAAGAGGGAGGGCAGGGAGGCGGGAGGCTGGGGGCGTGGCCGCCCTGTCCTCATGGTGGTTTCCTCCTCACTCCTGAGCTGTCCCGTGAGCTAGACGGGGACTCTCTAGGAGTGTTCCTGGTGTTTGCACTACTTGATAAGTCCCAAATGGCACAACACAAACACCATCAAGTCACACTCTCATACTCCCAATTTAGAAGGAAAACCAGTGCCATTTTACCAGGGTGAAGATGCCGAAAGTAGCCAATGACTCCCATTTCTGGTGATTGGCGCTTAAGGGGCACACACCTGTAGCCACTGTCAGAAGGAATGGGCTGACCTGACCTCAGAAAGGTGAAAAGCCACCTGTTTCCAGGACAGCACGTGAGGGGACCACGGGAGAGAAGGATGCTTCCACGTCTGCGTTGTGCCCAGTGGGAGAAAGTAGGGAATCTCATAGGAGGAATGACGATTATTACCATCACAGACAGTGCGGATATGGGAGGGACTTTTTTATGTAAGGGCAGGCTAGCAAAAGTTCTAGTTGGCTGACATAGGGGTGGCAAACCACAACTATTTGCAATAGGTGAAAGTAAATGACATCTATTACTGGAACAGAGCTTGGTTCTCTAAGCTAAGGAGCTTGGAAAAGCATATTACAAGGTGTTTACATAGAATTTAATGCCCTCCATCTAGCTTGTTGATAATCATAATAATAATTATAAGTCTGCCTTGAATATTTCCATAGGGGAGTTGACATAACCATCAACTGTTAGAGCATATTCATGGTAAAAAAAAAAAAAATCAACATTTTCAGATGTAGTTTTATCACCATCTTTTTAAAGAATATGAAAACTAAACCATCCCTGCTATCATTTAGGTTTAATGAAATTGCCAAATGCACATACTGCATGGAAGCAATGTGTCTTTCAGATCTAAGACGACTTCCCAATTCCTAGTAACGCCGTATTGGTGGAAAGAAATGACATATTTCAAACAGCAGGGGGCGCCGTGCACCACGTCTGCAGAGGGTTGTCCAACTCCTATTCCTTTTCTCTGCAGGTTTAATCCTTTCCTGGTTTTTCTCCCGGATCTAAAGACTACTGAGAAAGTTCCACACTCCAGCTTCTGTTTAGCCTTTCCTTCTTCTTGACTATTAATAGTCAACTTGGAACTTGTTTGGGGCTGGGGGAAGGGGACATGGGGAGTTACTGTTTAAAGGGTACAGAGTTTCAGTTTTGCAACCCGGGTACGGGCAGATGGTGATGACAAGCAGCAATGTGAAGGGACTTCACTGTCCCTTTCAAAATGGCGAGGATGGTACATTTTATGTGTACTTTTCTACAATTAAAAAAAAAAATTTTAAAGCATTGGGAACAAGCACGCTCTGCTTGTTCATTTGCTCGTTGTTTAAGCGACACAGGTGTGCATCTGCCCTGGTGTCTTATTATGAGGGCTTAGGTAGAGTTTTGGGGACTAGCCTTATTGCCTTCATCTCGCCTAAATTCCCCCCAAACAAACCAATCAACCCCTCAAATCAAATCTGCTATACGTGCTGACATAAAGTGCAAATTCTGGATTCCTGCAGCTTCCAGAGAAAAGTGTGGAGGGAAGGCAGAGGTTCAGCACAAAGGAACTTACTCTCACAGGTCACTCTGCCAAGAGTGCTCCATATGTGATTCCGTATCATCTTCACACACTCCCCAGACAGATGCCTTATTAGTTGAGGAGGACGTAGGGCCTACAGGTACTGTGTGACTTGCCCCAGGTCATCAGCTGGTAAAGGGGCAGCGGCAAGACTTCAGTCCAGGCCTTGGGGCTACAGAACCCTGCTTTCTCCGTTTCTGAGACGCCCTAGGCTGCTAAATCACTCCGGCCCATGGGTGCTGTGAGGGGCACCAAATGGGAAAGTGTTGAATTCCATTAATTCACCTTTGGTTCTTTCTTCATCCCCCATGCACAAGAGAGGCATTTTCTTCCAGTGGAGCCGGGAACAATGGACGGCAGTCTCCACCGCATGGCGTGGGGGTGGGGTGGCCCAGCATCAACAAAGCCTCAAACAGGCTGTCTTTGTTCCAGACAAAGGGTCAGCATGGTACCATGGCTGGAATACGGCCTTTAGGATCCGCCCAGGAGGGCTGAGTGACAGCTATGGCTTTCGGGAAGGCTGCCACAGGAAGGTGAGACGGGGTCATTCTCATGAACCGAACTTCTAACCTGGAGCACAGCGCCAGCCGGACAAAGGCGTGTTGGGTGGCGATTTTTACTACAAGCTTAGATTCTGCTGCCTTCTGGCACATGACGAAAGGACTCAGAACTAACACGCTTTACTGAGATGCAGTTACAACTAATGGTGTGCAACCAAGAAGAAGGAATCCTTGGGGCACTAGTCCAAGCCGCGACGAGACAGGAGCAGGGCAGGCTCACCAGGGCACAGAAAGCCCTCTCCATCACACATGGACAGCAGGAAAAACAAGAGCGGAGGAGTCTATCCTGACCTGACGGGTGCAAAACTGGCCCTGAAATGATGAAGAAAAAAAAAAAAAAAAAAAGAAGTCTAATTGAGGAAATTGAGGATGCGAGAGGCAGTGCCAGTCGGGACCCCAAACCTCTGCCTTCTCGGTGTTCCCTTTTCCTGTGCCTCTCCCTCGATCTGCCAGCTGTGCCTTGGAGAGGTGCAGCCCTTCCAAGGAGGGAGGGCCGAGCCTGTGTTCCACTGGGATGAGGGCAGTGTAAAAACTCACACCACCTGAGACCTGCCACCTTGCAATGGTGGGGCAGGCTCTGGTGGGGAGAAGAGGGGCGGGGCCAGAATTCTGGTTTCTAGCTTTGTGAATGGTGCTTCCCAGCAAGCGCATGGAGAGGGGTTAGCTCAGTGTGTCCAAGAGAAAGACTCTGACAGTGGATTTTCAGGCTGCTTCCTTCCCCGACGCTGCCGCTGTTCGTTTTCTTTCCCTCCTGAGTTGTTCTGTCTGCGGCCTGAAGTTCTGAAGCTTTAGGATGAAGATGTTTCAAATACTAAACGCCTTTATCCTCAGCTCCGCGGCGGCCGCCTGCTCTGGGATGGCACCTATGTCCTTCTCTCCAGCAGGCAGTGAAGCCCAACAGAAGCTGCCAGCTATGCTGTGATCCGTGCTGGGATTCTACCAAAACAGCATGCAAGGAGGGGACCTGACTGGGCCGCTAAGCCACTCTCCTCTCTGGCAGCTCCAACCTAACTCCTCCCAGACAAAGCTTCTCCCCAATGGATGCTGGAGCAGGGCAGGCTCACAGCCTTTCCGGAGGGGACCATCCTGACAGGCAATGGAGAGGGGGCTGCTGACGAAGAGAGTGGCCATGACTTCTTCGAATTCACAGAAATCAGGGACTTTGTTTTTTTTTTTAAAAAAAGGAATTAAGGAAAACAGATTTCAAAACTTACAGAAAAGAGGCGAATACGATCTAATAGCACCAGAGATTCTAAAAGAGGCTGAAAAACTCTCAGAAGACAAATTCTCTCCCAACAACCAGAATACAGGCCATGAGGAAGAAAACGGAAGGAAGGCATCTGAAGGCCTCATGGTCCCCCAGGTGAGGAAGTGGGCACTGGGGACAGCAACACATGCATCCATGCCTTCACCTGCCACCTGCAGGTCCCTCTTACCGGGTCGCAGCATGCCCCATGCAGAGTCTACCTTGAAGGGCTCGCAGCCTCAAGGATGGGGCTGATGTGTAGTGCAGATGTGCCCAACATACCTGCCAGCAAGAAGCGGGTGCCAGGAGTGTAGGAGAAGGGGCGCCTGTCTGTGCCAGGGAGAGGTTGATAAGGAAGCACCTGCCTGCCGAGAAGCCTGACGAGGCACTCGAGGCCAACGCAGCAGCCACCAATGCAAAGCACAGAGTGAGGAGACGCCGCTGCATGGGGAGCTGGAGAGGTGGCCCAACAGGGGCATGAAAGGCCATGTCATCCCCCGGAGGCAGTGGCCAGAGGTGAAGAATTGTGGGGAAAGCCTGTGGGCGGATGAGTGTCTACGAAGAGGGCTTATTTCCCGAGGATCTTCATCATTTCCGAGTCAGCCATGGCTAAGAGGGAGAGGCAGGCTGAGGGGTGGCCTGGTGCACAAATGTGTCGTGTCTACGGCAGGGTCTATGGTCGTGCCAAACGATGTGTCCTAACCCCCATGACAGCAAGGTCGGGAGATGAAAGCCCAAGTGCTTTGAGCGAGTAAAGGTGCTCAGATCAAGAAAAAGGGCTGTAAAAAACGTGCCGTGAGAAAGAAGGGAAAAGGGAAAGAGCTGCCAGGGGCCGGGGGCACCTTGCAAACCCCTGATCTCTGTCTGCCTTCTCTACCCAGGAGGGTTACCCAAAACTAGCCAGGATGAGCAAAGCCAGACAAGTGGGATCTGAAGACCGCCATTGGCAAGAGGGAGAAAAGCTCTCTGAGATAACTGTAAAACCGTGCAAGGCTCCCAGCATGAACTTATCTGTGGTGGAAAGAAAGCTTAGAGAATCAGGGAAACGCCAGGAGCCTCGAGGCTGGAAATTCTAAGGAGGGATTCTAGAAGGGCCCAGTCCTTGACTGGATCTTATGGGTCTCCTGTTTATCCTGAGAACAGTGCCAGGCGGCTAATTTAAAAAGCAGACATAGCCTTAGGCGGCATTGGTGAAACTGACGGGCTGACGTGTTCTGCTCTACTGCCTACGTGTTCGATGATTTCGGTGACGCATACGGCCACACCTGTGTGGGACAAGGTAACGTGGGGAGAGACGAGGGAGCTGCATGAGTGTCATGCCAACAGGGTCGTGAGGGGTCCTCAGGAAGCATCACGTGTCCCCCACAGGACACAGGTTTCTGCGGACACGCAGGTATTCTTTCTCACCCCAGGACTTCAAAATGTAAACATGCTTTCCAGGCCCAGGGGCAACCTAAAATCGGTCCTTACTGGCATTTTCTACTGTGTGGTGGTGTCTGCAGTTCTACCGGATGTCTAGTCAGAGGACTCGACCTACTCATTCCCCTCTTTTTGTGTTCACTGCAGCTTGCTGGAGAACCGGCATCTCTGCATTAGCAAGAAGAAGGGGCTCGGGTAGCACTGTCTGCACCTGGGGCTGGGAGGCTGTAAATAGCAAGGGGTGACGGGTCACCCAAAGAGCTTCCCCGGGAAAGAAAATGGGGCACCCAAGGGTCATGTCTGTGGCAGGGTCTGTCTATTGAAGGTGTGTGTAAATCTACCAATCAAGAGACTGGCTTTTAAAAAAACACCCCTTCACCCACCCACCAAAACCCACAAAAATTTGATGTATATAAACTTTATATATATATATATATATATATGTGTGTGTGTGTGTGTGTGTGTGTGTGTGTATACATATATGTATATATGTGTATATGTATGTATATATGTATATGTGTGTGTGTATATATATATCTATATATATAGCTATAAAATATAGCAGCTATATACAAAACTCATAAAATGATTCCTTGGCATAAAAGATACGCCTAGCCTCCTATGTCCATGTGCAGCCCCCTTTCCTTGTGTTAGGGACGACCTGATGCCACAGTGGTGGAGCTGGTGGCTGAGAGGAGAGCTGGCATTCTTTGCATGTAGCACACGCCAGGTATTTCACTAAGCTTTGACCCCTTTTAAAGTCATAAAAGGTGAGCAATTCTCATTATCTCTGCATGCTATCTGGGGAAACTGAAGCTTGCAGTTTTCAGTGGCTTTCCTGAAGCCACTCAGCTGATGAGTGGTGGAGCTGGGATTTGAACCCAAGCTATGTAGCCAATTCCAGCCTGACCTAAATCTCTCTGGCTCCATCCCTTTCCCCTCTTTAAATCAACAGACAGGGACAGGGCAGTCAGATGTCATGAGAGCCACAGGCGTGACAAGCAGCCCCGCATCTGAACTTGCCTCCAGTTTCAAAGGTGGGAACTTGTAAGAGATGAGTGGTGGCAGCTCCAGTGCGTGCACCCTTGGCCCTCTGGAAACTTCTTTTGTGGAAACGATCAGTTCATTCTTCTAACCACATCAGTTAAGAGCCGTCTCCAGGAAGGACTATAGGCTACTGGCAGCTGTCTGGCACCCAATTCACAGTGAGCAGGTTTCGAGGCTCTGTCATTTGCCAAATGTGCCATTTCTTGGCAGTGCTTTGTGGTTTTTTAAGGCTAGCACTGGGCTCAGAAGATACAAAAAGACCCTAGAAGAATTTCATGGCACCATTCAAAACTGTGTACCTTACCATGCCTGAGAAAGTGGGACATCGGACCCAGAGCTGGGGACACAGTAGTGACCCTTTAAGAGAAAATGAAGACCCTTTTGAGCAAAGACTACAGATTAGCTAAGAGTACTTTACACGTGCTGCCCGTAGGTGCAGGAGACACCCTGGCTCTGGGAGACGGAAGCCAGTGAGGTCTCTCCTGTGAACAGAGTGTTTTTTGATTGTTTTCTTTTGTTCCTGTGTCAAATGATGTCTTACTTCATTAAACTTACAAAATGGCCATTTAGCATGCTAATCAGCTGTTTTAGGTCCTCACTGTGCTCATTTCACACACTGCTTCGTGTAATTACCTCTATTTGGTAATTTTTGAGGTATTTTGAGATCATTCACATGGGCTTTGCTGGGCTCCCTGCCTGCTGCACCCAAGTGAATGGGAGGCCATTGGGAGTTTCAGGCCATGGAGAAAGCGCTCGTGTGCGGAGCCCTGGGTGTCTCAGAGCCATGCTGGGCTCAGAAAGCCAAAAAGCCAGGGGCACCACGTCCTTGCTTTCTCCACGTTGATGGTGCATCCGTGTCGGGAGTGTCTGGCCTAAGCACCTGTTCAGGCTGATGTCTGATTTCTGAACCCTGTCTTTAAGCTGAGACAAATAAAAACAATTTTTTAAAAAAGCCACAGGGAATCATAAGGTATTAATCGTGAAAGTCTACCAGTGAAGCCCTACTGAGCGGCTTTGCCGTTTGTGTGGAATGGCAGTTTGTGACTGACCTCTCCCTGTGATTATCTCTGCTTCCACAGCAGTGAAAACCGAAAAAGCAGGGCAGGGTGGGACTCAGGTCAGGCAGCGCCTGGCAGGTGCAGGGGTCCGCGGGGCCCAGGCTTCCCTTCCTTCCCGGCTTGGAGGGGCTGGTAAGCAGTGTGTGTCTGCAGGCCCAGGGTATAAACATGGTGTCTTCCTTGCTGCTTTCAAACTCATTCAGGTGGTGGGCCCCACGTGGGATCCTGGCAGAACAGGGGTGTGTATTGATATGTTAAACTGAGAAATGAGTAATTTTTATAATTTTGTGTCAAATCGGCTTACCCTTCTATAAGGTTCAAGTGGAAAACAGTAGAAGAGGTCAAGATTTTGAGGCAATTTGAGGGCGTAACACAAATGAATAGAATACTGGCAACTTTGTTTCCTGAAAATTGGAAAAGTATTTCAGTTTTTGAATGTTTGTAGTGGCACAGGTTCGTCCTGGGCTCTGCAAAGACTGCTGAGGGCTACTGAGTTACTTGATGAATAAAAAGCAGAATAAAAACAAGAAGCGAAGTGACTTGAATCCAGCCCTGGAACTTCTATCAGATGCTACGATGTCAACAGTCCCCTCTCTCCACAGAAACCTTCGGCAAAGATATCACTAAGCACGTAAGTGCAGGCACAGGTTGCCAGTATCAAAATAGCTCATGCTCCCCATAAATATGTACACTTACTAGGTATCCATAAAAAATAAAAACTAAAATAAAAAAATGTAGAAACAGGGCCACACTGCATGAAAAGTATTATATTTCTAAGCAAATCCTCTACTCACATGGAGAATCTGGAAATAAAATAATAGAGACCTCTCATGAAACTAAAAGGAGAAATTAAAAACAAAAAACAGGTGCGTTGAATAGTACGAAGTCTGGTTAATCAGTCCATGTGGCCTAAGGTGACAAGAAGTCTCCTTCCTTTCGGAAATCATAGTTGCTAGCTTGCCAGGCACCCAAAACAAACTACCACAAACTATGAGCAACAGACAATGACTATCCCACAGTTCTGGAGACTGAAATCAAGGAGAGAGCAGAGCCACACACCCCCTGAAGGTGCTAGGGAAGCATTCGTTCCAGGCCTTCCCTGGCTTTTGGTAGCTCCTGGGCTGAGGCAGCTAAACTCCAAACTTTACAAGGTGCTTCCCCTGCGTGCACGTCTGTGCCCAAATTCCTTCCTCTAAAAAGGGCACCAGTCATATGGGATCATGGGCCCACCCTACTCACCTACTAGAAACTCATTTTAACCCTATTTCCAAAATCTGAGATACTGGGGGTTAGGACTTTTAATGTAAGAATGTTTGGCGAATCCAATTCAACCCATAACAATCAAGATAGAAGGCTGGATGCAGGTTCACGGTCTCCCTTTAACCACTCACAGGCTGCAATAAACAAGGCTTAGAAAGATCCAGAGAAAAAACCTATTTTAACTTTATTTCTAAAAAAGAACTAGATCTTTAAATACAAGCAGCCACTGACCTCGGATACCCTTGCACCCTTCTGCGTGAGGCCCTGTGGTTTGACTGGCACACTGTGCCAGCGTGGCACCCTGCCAGGCTTCCTTCTCTCTCTGCCTCAAGTGACAGCAACAGCTCCCCACCCCCACCACACCAAGCAGCCTCCATGTGTCGAAGCCAGGGAAGCAGTCGTTCGGGGGCCAGTGGATACAGTCTGGGTCCCCCAGCACAGTCCCATGACTTCAGCATAATCGGAACGTGGGTGTGAGGGCCAGCCCTGGACAGAGTCCCATCCACACCTGCCATCTTGAAACAGGTCAGCTCACCAAAAATCAACCAGTGGATAATCAATCTGGCCAATCAACAATTTGTCAAATGTTCGGAGTTTTAAGATCGTGTCTTCTTTAAACTCTTCTAAAGTTTATAGCAATTTTTACTGGAAGGATTGGCAGGGTCCCAAGGGCTGCGAGGTCCCCAGGGTCTCTGAGGCCTCCACGTTCTCCCTGTCTGTCTGCACCCCTACCTCTGCCATCCGCTCCAGCCTTCTCTGACTCGTCACCTCCCCTCTTTTTCTGACCAGTCTCTCTCCCTTCTCCTTCTGACCTTCATGCTACTCCATCTCTCTGACATTCAGTCACTCTCCTCTGATCCTTGTTCTCCCCCTCCTCTGACTTTCTCTGAGCGTGGTATCCTGGGGGTGCTGGGTATGGTCATGTAGGTTGTACACTGCACAAAAATGCCTGGCTGGCTCTGTTTGCCAAGATCCATCTGGAGAGATGCCCATTTCCACTGTGTGCTAAGGGTGTGGGGCGGCCTTAGCAGAGGCCAAGCCTGTGCTTTGCATGGATTCTTTTCTACGTCTCCTGAAGCTGAGGGGCCCCCTCTCTGGGCACTAACTCCCCAAAGCAGAGCAGCAGGGAGCTTGAGAAGAGAAACACCAAATGTTCTGAAAATGCCATTGTGAAATCAAAACGGAAACTAATCAACTAAAAGCATCCAAAGCTGTTAAAAACTTCTCTGTTTATTAAAATATGATTGACTACAAAGTTCAGCAATAGTTTAAAAAGTTATGCTTTGGGTAAATGAGCAAATTTGGTAAACTCAGCAGCCTGATGGGTTGGCTTTCACCAACTGGCCTGGCGTCCAGGAATCGGGAGGTCCGTCACTCTTTTGGGATACTTCTTCCCCTCCGAAAGGACAGTTGGAAGATAAGGCCCATGCTGGTGAGTGGTTTCTATCTTATCCCCACATCTAGAGTCCAGGAGGGCACCACGGTAAGGCCCAGGGGTTCGCGCGAGGCTGGGTTTCTGTAAGTTCAGCACTGCCAGCTACCTTCCCCTGTGGTGCCTGCTCCTCTCTTGTGAGCTCACTGCCGACTTAGCCTGTGGCTTCAGGAATGTCTAGCTGGAGAAGCATGGCCTTTTAGGTCACACTTACTGTCACTGTATTCCACAGGCAGTCACGTGAGTGACAGAGGCCACAGCTGTCCGGGAAGTCGCAGAGCAAGGTGACACCTCACACGCAAGGCTGCGATGCAGTCTCTCCTGCGTGGCTGCAACCCCGCACGCTTCCACGTGAAAGCAGACTCTCTGAAGCTGTTCTTCCAAATGGCTTTCTGCTGGGTATATCTTTGAACTCTGCTTTCCTTCACCCCACACAGCTGCCTGTCAGTCCGCAGGCGCCTTGCTAACCTGAGTTTGCCCTGTGTCTGCTTCCTCGTTGCCATTAACAGGATTCTGTTTCATCTGACAGTTCTCCTGTTTTGAAGCTAATCTTTTGGTCAACTAAAGGTACCCCTTTTCTCATCCTCATGCCCATCAGATGGTTTAGAGAGATCAATCAATCCACCTCTGGCTGAGCACGCCTAACCGCAGCTCTGTAAAATGAAAGCAAGATGCTAACGAAAATCGCGAACACTTCTATTTTCCCACTCGACACTCCTCTGATCTCAGCTCCTCTTCCACACTGGGCAGAAGACATTCACTGCTTTTCTTAATTCCCAGTGATCAACAAAACCACTGGATAAGACTATAAGGGGAGAACCAACTTCTGGAGAAGGACACATACTCATTTAAATATAAAATGTATAATAGGGAATAAACAAACACATCATTGTAGCATGCTGAAATATAAGCCTCTTACTGTCAACAGTGACACCGTGGTATTTTTCACAGGCAAAGGCAGGTGTCGAACTCCACATGCCAGGGCCTAGAGAGGGGGCCTATTCTGAGGGAAGGATGCATTTTGGTTTTGGACAGTATGTTTTCCTTTGAATCACTGAGTCATTGAGCATCTGCAGGATCATGGGGGCCAGCTCTTCTCAAAGACTCAGGGACAAACGTTAATTTTCCCAAAGCAGCCAAGTGTGGGAAAGCCGTATAACATTGGGTGATGTGTGGAGTGCTGTGGAATCATCACGCAGCTCCTACTGTATACACAGAATCATTCGCTGAAAGAAACACCAAATGTGCTGCTCTCGAGTGTTTCAATGACCTCTGCTACATACGTCATTAAGAAGTTTCAAAATTCAAAAAACAAAAACAGGCCAGGTGCAGTGGCTCATGCCTATAATCTCAGCACTTTAGGAGGCCAGGAATTCGACATCAGCCTGGGCAACACAATGAGACCCCATCTCTATAAAAAGTTAAAAAAAGACACAAATCCAAGCCAAGGAAAAAGAAAGTGGATTAGAAAGTCAAGGGCCTTTTAAAAGCTTTTAAAATAGTATAAACGGAGCATAAGGGAGAAGACTGCTGTTCACCAAGGGTGAATGCTGTTGGTACCTTACTGACCTTTGTCTCATAATTAAGAATTAGTTGATTCCTGTGTTTATTAAGTTGTTACTGTGACCTTTCTCAGTGTCAGGCAGAATGCTAAGCCCTGGGGATAAAAGGCTACATGGCAGACCCTGCCACATGAAGTTTGGAGCCCAAGAGCAGCAAGAGATATACAAAATGAATACAGTAAGAGGTAGAATCAAGTGTGTACTCATTACAGAGGCAGCTTAATGTTTAATTTAGAAAGAAAAATCTCCAGCTGGGTGCAGCAGCTCACAGCTGTAATCCCACCACTTTGGGAGGCTGAGGCAGGAGGATTACTTGAGGTCAGGAGTTCGAGACCAGCCTGGTCAATATGGTAAAACCCTGTCTCTACTAAAAATACAAAAATCAGGTGGGTGTGGTGGCAGGCACCTGTAATCCCAGCTACTCAGGGGGCTGAGGCAGGAGAATTGCTTGAACCCAGGAGGCAGAGATTTCAGTGAGCCAAGATTGCACCAATGCACTCCAGCCTGGGCAACAGAGCAAGACTCTGTCTCAAAAAAGAAAAAAGGAAAAATCTCCCTTTATATTTTTTTCTATGTGTCTTTCAGTGAAAATTCCTTTAGCCAAGATGTTGGATCAATTGACTGAATCATCGTAAGGATAGTGTATGTGAGACCCTTCCTAAGCCACAAACTCAAATACAATGGTTTTTAATGGGCAAGAAACCACAATTGCAGGCATGGTGGCAAGTGCCCCAGTCTGGAGGCCTAAAGGCCAATATTTGTTCCTACTCTCTGGGAATAGTGTGGTTCAGAGGACAGGACCCCGGAGAGTACGCCCTGGAGGCTGGGCTGTAGCCGGTTCTATTACTGGATACTTGGACAAGTCACTTTTCCGTGTGAATCATTTCCTTTTCTGAAAAATTATGGGTTTTGAGGAGTTCATCTCCAAGTTCCTTTCCAACAAAAGGTTCTGAATCTCTATTTCTAGAAGGTGAAAATTTACCCTGAGATACTTCAAGTTACAGATGGTTTTTAGATAGAAATTAGAAAAATAAATAAAACCTCTACCTGGGAAATGTAAGCATTTCTCCAGATTATAAGTCATTATCATTTCAAAGTAAACTTGCTGCAGAATAATTTTTTTAGAAGTACAAATTATTGCCTGAGAACTGAAAGAGAGGAGAATGCCCTTAAGCCCAATCTGGTCAAGTTTTCCATCAGATTCAACTCCAGCTGCGGGAAGACGTTAAACGTTGTGAAAGAAGAGAGAGGAGGTGAGTTTCTGGACCGTAGAGCCAGCGGCAACCAGGAGCTGCCAGCTTTATATGCAGATGAGGTCCAAGCCACAGGGCCTGGCAGCAGAGTCAGTTCAACCTTGGACTCGCCGCCATTTAACACAGTCTCCAAGTGCTGAGGTCTGTTCCTGGAACAGAAATCTCTCTGTTCTGCCTAAAATGCTCTTATAAATGGTTTCAAAGTTGCTCAGTGTTTTGCTAATATTTTAGGGAACTATGGAAAAACTTGCACACTACAGAGAGAAATCATGGCAAGAGAGGAGCAGGGCTGCCCGGGTAACCGGCCCCGCTTGAACAGGCATTGCTATCAGAAATTCTCCTGCCGAGAGCCAGTGCTGGGAGACGTTCCCAACGCCCCCATGTTCCACAGGGACAGGCTGGCAAAAGGGGCTGTGTTGGTGGCGACAAGGGCAGCTGAGGACATGAGGTCATGACTCGGCAGTGGCAGAGGTCTTCTGTGAGGGGCACTGCCCTTGGGACTATCTAATTAGGTGTTGGATCAACGGATCAGATATTAAGCTTCAGGCTTTCAAAATGTCCATTAAAGGTTAAATGTGTAGGCAGGCCTTGATTTTAATGGCCTTAACAGAGCTCATCAAACTCCAAGGTTCTTGTGATGATGGTAAGAAGGATCCAGCTCCTATATTCCCATTATTGGCACAACCCAACACCTTCACGGCCTTAGGTCCTCTTCGTTAGTTATTGACAGTGACAATGGCACACATCCAGACATTCCTGAAAATGCATCTATTTTGTATGTGAATGCAAGTTTCTACAGGATTAACAGGACATGTGTTGTCACAACAATAAACACAAAAAACAGAACTGAGTTCAAAAGACCCTTATTTCTTTTTATTTTCTTCTCATCTTCATCTTTATAACCTGAAGGGCAGAGTCTCCAACAGAAGGTCGTTTATAAATGGTAGGGTTTTTTTTGCCACTGTTGATAAATGCTCTAAAAAACCTTAAATTATATACCACGTCCTTTGGACTATAAAGCATGTACCTATTTTCTTCATGTTTATTGAACGTTATCAATGTTCAAACACATCTAAATTAGACACAGGGGCTTGATAATGAAGGGTATGTGTTGTTTACTGAAGGTCGTGCATAGAAACACTGACAGGTTCTGCTGCTGACATGTGTCACACATGCTTTCTCACAGCTGTATCCTCAGCACACGGGCCTGGGATCTCGCAGGAGCTCAATGCCTGTGTGCACATGACAGCCAATTAAGTAGGCTACGTCAGCACAAATGTAAGTGGAAAGGAATTTTTACTGGGGAAAACTGCAATGATGTTGATTAAATTTGGAAAAAGGACAGGGATGGTTGTAAAGTTGACTCTTGATGTTTAAAAAGTGGGCTGGAAATGTTTCAAGTGTATTATAAGACAAGTGTGTTATTCCAATAAAATGCAACCTCTTCCTTTCTGCAGCATTTGAGAAGTCCCAAGAAACGCTAGAAGTAGATCTTTTATTCCTAGACTCAAGGGCCTCCTTGAATCACAATTGTTCACATTTGAAGAACATGTATTGAAGAGGTTGCTAATTAATCTAGCATCACATTACACAGCAGAAAATAAGATTTTCCCCTTTAAAATAGCAATTTTCCCCTTTACAAACAGAGAGAAGAGAGAGCCTCTGTCCTTACCGTGAGTGACAGAGCCATGCAGACGAAGGTGAACTTCTTGATGTGGGCTGCCGTGACCGTGTTGCTCGTGCTCACCAGTTTGTTGCTGGGGTTATTCTGAGAAAGAAAACCACAGTCATGAATGGGTCCAGCATAGCCTTGGTTGAACCCTCGGGGGGTTCTGAAGAGCATCTTGCTTTTGTTTTATCTGATGTGTCTGAAGTAGAGGTTTCAAGTGGCAGTGTGCCAGGCGGCTGTCTCGCTGAGTGCCTCTCAGGCAGCTGTCAGGTCCCTGCACAGGATCATTAACCAGAGTGAATTCTCGACTCAGTGTCCTGCAGTATTTTCCCACTCAGTTGCCTCCCCTTGGCCTGGGCAGCCCACTTCACCCAGTCCTGGGGCTTCAGCTCTGAAGCCTGTTCCTGCCCGCTGCGCCCTCCTCCTGGGCCCAGCAGACCCTGTGCCTTGCCAGCATAAGTGTCTCCCTAAATGCCATGGCCCGGCTCGGTGGCCTCCAGGGCTTCTCTCCTCCCCACCAAATGGACTATAGATTCCACTGGGCATTCAAAGTCTTGTGCAATCTGACACAGACTCACTTTCCAGCTGTGACTTCTCTACTTCTATCCCAAATGGAGCTTCCTGCTCTTCCCCCGATACGCCTGGTGCCTTTGTTCCTCCTGCCATTGAATCCTGATTTTCAAAAACACCCTTGTTTCTAAGGCCCATCATCTTCCCAGCCCATCTGTTCCCTAAAGCCCCTCTGACATTTGACCTCCAAGCTGGGCCCCACTCCTGGAAAGCCTGATGCCCCTGGCGCTCTCTGAGGGCAGGCATCACGTCCTGTCATGCGTCCAGCCCTGGTGAGGCTGTGCTCGCTAAGATAACGCCTTGTGTGTCTCCCGGGAAGCACTTAGCACAACACCTGAGTAGAATAGACGCCCCAAGCGTCTGCTTCACTGGATTTCAAGCAGGACCACTGGGGGCTCAGATGTTCCCCGGCTCAGCAGTCGCAGAGGCCTCCTGAAGCTCTCCAGCTGTACTGCTAAGCGTGCTCCTTGCCCCCGCAAAATGAGGGCCTGGCCCCCAGACCACGAAAACTGGCAGAGAAAAATAACCCTGGCCTCATTATGGACCCAATTAATCCCAGAGCTGACTCACATAAACAAAGCCTGAACACCTGGCTCTGCATCCAGCCCCGTGAAACACACACCCACTGCTGTCACAGGATCCACTTGGAAGAGAGCTTGTGATTTTCCTTCACTGGGAGGCTAAGATCATTTCTCAAATCCCTTTCACCACCAGCACCAACCTCTGAATGACTGTACGTTTTCGTAATTCAAGTCTCTAAAACATATCTGCTTTCTAGACTGCTCTATGGCAAAGTACAAGTCCCAGTGGCTGGAGACACCCATCTCCATTCACCCTGGATCTGTTAGAGGACTGCTTTCGGTAAGAGCGGTGTCCTGATAGGTACGATGAGAAGGAGGCCTATGTTGGAAAGAATTGGAGAATCTCAGCAAAACACACATACCGCCATGGCGGCAGCAATGTACTGCAGCTCCTTCAGGGGCACTGTGATGTGCAAAATGGCACATATTTACACAAAGATCATTTAAATAAACCAGCAGGTATCATGAGATTAGCCCTGGAGTTTCATTTTGTTTGCCCAATTGGCTCAGAAGCATCCTTTTTTGCAGATAACTGAACCTTAGACAGAATCTGCACTAGTGGAAACCTCTCAGCGCATACTTGGCTAGAACTCCCAGAAGGTATGCAAGAAATTTTAAACCTCTGATTCTGGAACCCACAAAGAGGCTAAGGATTTCAACTGTCAATGCAGCAAATTCTGAAGTCCACACAGAGGTGCCTAAGATTTTGGTGAATAGACGGCATTCACATACAAGGCTTGGTGTAGCTCGCTGGAATGCTTGGAAACAATGGGTGAGGTTTTAAAAGGATTTGGAGTAACTCGAAGTTCTGGCTAGAGGTACTCTTGTTAAAGGAATTTTTTTATAGCTCCTAGCCTCTGTGATCATGAATAAAACAATGTTTTTCTTGGATGCTCTCACTGAAACCATACAATATTGTATTGTTAAATTTTATGATTTCAAGGTGGCCAAAAATAATCTCAGATGAGATCTAGGCAGCCAGGAGGTTCTAAGACTTCAGCACCTGCCCTTCTCATCAGTTTCATTAGAAGATCATCTTATTCATCAGGAGCTAGAACTGAAATTTAGCAAGGCAACATATTCATGGTGGGTTTCTAGGATTTACTTCTATACACACGTGCCTTGAAATGAAAAGAATGATTTCTATCTACAGACTGAATTAAACCCACTCAAACACAGTGTCTGTTCTCTCCAGCAAGTGACTCATGCCTTCTCAGTTCACTCTCAAAGGCCTGTGAAGCAGGAACCAAAAGCATTTCTTAGGAGACGCTCTGCATCCTGATGCTGCAACTAAATATTCCCAGTAGGTGGTGGGTCCTAACTCACAGTCCAGGAGGTGATGGGTCTTAACTCACAGTCCAGGAGGTGGGGTGGGTCCTAACTCACAGTCCAGTAGGTGGTAGGTCCTAATTCACAATCCAGTAGGTGATGAGTTCTAACTCACAGTCCAGTAGGTGATGGGTACTAAGTCAGTCCAGGAGGTGGTGCGTCCTAACTCACAGTCCAGTAGGTGGTGGGTCCTAATTCACAATCCAGTAGGTGATGGGTTCTAACTCACAGTCCAGTAGGTGATGGGTCCTAACTCACAGTCCAGTAGGTGATGGGTACTAACTCACAGTCCAGTAGGTGATGGGTCCTAACTCACAGTCCAGTAGGTGATGGGTCCTAACTCACAGTCCAGTAGGTGATGGGTTCTAACTCACAGTCCAGTAGGTGGTGGGTCCTAACTCACAGTCCAGTAGGTGATGGGTACTAACTCACAGTCCAGTAGGTGATGGGTCCTAACTCACAGTCCAGTAGGTGATGGGTACTAACTCACAGTCCAGTAGGTGATGGGTTCTAACTCACAGTCCAGTAGGTGATGAGTCCTAACTCACAGTCCAGTAGGTGATGGGTACTAACTCACAGTCCAGTAGGTGATGGGTCCTAACTCACAGTCCAGTAGATGATGGGTCCTAACTCACAGTCCAGTAGGTGATGTGTCCTAACTCACAGTCCAGTAGGTGATGGGTACTAACTCACAGTCCAGCAGGTGATGGGTCCTAACTCACAGTCCAGCAGGTGATGGGTACTAGCTCACAGTCCAGCAGGTGATGGGTCCTAACTCACAGTCCAGCAGGTGATGGGTCCTAACTCACAGTCCAGCAGGTGATGGGTCCTAACTCACAGTCCAGTAGGTGATGGGTCTTAACTCACAGTCCAGTAGGTGATGGGTACTAACTCACAGTCCAGTAGGTGATGGGTACTAACTCACAGTCCAGTAGGTGATGGGTCCTAACTCACAGTCCAGCAGGTGATGGGTACTAACTCACAGTCCAGCAGGTGATGGGTCCTAACTCACAGTCCAGCAGGTGATGGGTCCTAACTCACAGTCCAGCAGGTGATGGCTCCTAACTCACAGTCCAGTAGGTGATGGGTCTTAACTCACAGTCCAGTAGGTGATGGGTACTAACTCACAGTCCAGTAGGTGATGGGTCCTAACTCACAGTCCAGTAGGTGATGGGTCCTAACTCACAGTCCAGTAGGTGATGGGTCCTAACTCACAGTCCAGTAGGTGATGGGTCCTAACTCACAGTCCAGTAGGTGATGGGTCCTAACTCACAGTCCAGTAGGTGATGGGTCCTAACTCACAGTCCAGTAGGTGATGGGTCCTAACTCACAGTCCAGTAGGTGATGGGTCCTAACTCACAGTCCAGTAGGTGATGGGTTCTAACTCAGTCTAGTAGGTGATGGGTTCTATCTCACAGTCCAGTAGGTGATGGGTTCTAACTCAGTCTAGTAGGTGATGGGTTCTGTCTCACCGTCCAGTAGGTGGTGGGTCCTAACTAATAGACCATTGAGGAAATTCCACACCCAAGACAGATTTCTGGGCCTATGGCCCATTAGCTTAAGCAGGGCAATCCCTCACTGGTTTTCAGGTGGGTTACCCTTCCCAGGTGACCATGGGTAGGGAAATAGAGGAGAAAAATGATACAGTCAGGGAAGAGTGGCGTGGGGGCTGGGAGTAGAAGAATGCTTCGATGGGGAAGTGGGTGCAGGTGTGTGTTGGGGTGTGTGCGGGTGGATGCGTGTGTGTGTGGGTGGATGTGTGTGTGTGTGGGGTGGATGTGTGTGTGTGTGTGAGTAGATGTTTGTGTGTGTGGGTGGGTGTGTGTGTGTGGGTGGATGTGTGTGTGGGTGGATGTGTCTGTGTGTGAGTGGATGTGTGTGTGTGTAGCGGATGTGTGTGTGGGTGGATGTGTGTGTGTGGGTGGATGTGTGTGTGGGTGGATGTGTGTGTGTTGGGGTGGATGTGTCTGTGTGCGAGTGGATGTATGTGGGTGGATGTGTGTGTGTGGGTGGATGTGTCTGTGTGTGAGTGGATGTGTGTGTGTGGTGGATGTGTGTGTGGGTGGGGGTGTGTGTGTGGGGTGTGTGTGTGGGTGGATGTGTGTGTGGGGTGTGTGTGTGGGTAGAGGTGTGTGTATGGGGTGTGTATGAGTGGATGTGTGTGTGTGTGGGGTGTGTGGGTGGATGTGTGTATGAGTGGATGTATGTGGGGGTGGATGTGTGTGTGTGAGTCAATGTGTGTGGGGGGTGGGTGGATATGTGTGTGGGCATATGTGTGTGTGTGTGGGTGGGGTGGATGTGTGTGTGTGTGGTGGATGTGTGTGCTTGGGGGTGGATGTGTGTGTGTGGGTGGATGTGTGTGTGTATGTGGGTGTATGTGTGTGTGGAGTGTATGTGTGTGGGGTGTGTGTGTGGGGTGTGTGTGTGGGGTGTGTGTATGTGTGAGTGGATATGTGTGTGGGAGGGTATATGTGTGTGTGGGGCGTATGTGTGTGTGTGGGTGTATGTGTGTGTGGGGTATATGTGTGTGGGGTGTGTGTGTGTGTGGGGTTTGTGTGTGTGTGGGTGGATGTGTGTGTGGGAGGGTGGATGTGTGTGTGGGGCATATGTGTGTGTGTGTGTGGGCGTATGTGTGTGGGGGTGTATGTGTGTGTGTGTGGGGGTGTATGTGTGTGTGGGGTGTGTGTCTGTGGGTGGATGTGTGTGTGTGGTTTGTGTGTGTGTGGGTGAATGTGTATGAATGGATGTATGTGGGGGTGGATGGATGTGTGTGTGTGTGGGTGGGGTGGATGTGTGTGTGTGGTGGATGTGTGTGCTTGGGAGTGGATGTGTGTGTGTAGGTGGATGTGTGTGTGTGTGTGGGTGGATGTGTGTGTGGGGTGTGTGTGTGGGGGTGTATGTGTGTGTGGCTGTGTGTGGGGTGGATGTGTGTGTGTGGGGTGTGTGTGTGAGTGGATGTGTGTGTGGGAGGGTGGATGTGTGTGTGGGGCATATGTGTGTGTGTGGGGGTGAATGTGTGTGTGGGGTGTGTGTGTGTCTGTGGGTGGATGTGTGTGTGTAGGGTTTGTGTGTGTGTGGGTGGATGTGTGTGTGTGAGTGAATGTGTGTGTGGGGTGGATGTGTGTTTGTGAGTGGATGTGTGTGTGGGGTCGATGTGTGTGTGGATCTGTGTGTGTGCGTGGATATGTGTGTGGGGTGTATGTGTGTGTGTGGGGGTGGGTGTGGATGTGTGTGTGGGTGGATGTGTGGGGGTGGATGTGTAGGTGTGGGGGGGTGGATGTGTGTGTTGGGGGTGTTGCGTTTGTGGGGTGGTGAATGTGTGTGTTGGGGGTGGATGTGTGTGGGGGTGAATTGTGTGTTGGGGTGGATGTGTGTGGGGGTAAATGTGTGTTTGCACAAGTGCACACTAACAGGGAAACTTCTTGGGAACGGCAGGAGCAGAGGAGAAGGAGGAGGAGGGCAGATGTGGGTGAGAGCTCCAGACTTGATCCTCCATATCCATCTCACACTTTCAGAGATGCTTGCCGGGATGCCCTTAGGCCAGGCTGTAAGGTGTGGCGGGTCCCCAGCTCCCTGTTCCACAGGCCTTGTCCCTCCCAGAGCCCACAAATGGTCTCAGGGTGCCATGTTGGAAGCTGGTGACCATATGAAGGAAGGAGGCCTGTAGCCTGTGGCCTAGCCTTGTGGTGTGGCTTCCCGTGCCCAGGAGAGGTCAGGCCAGTAGTGGGGGAAGGAGGGAGGGGCCAGCATTAGCCAGGGTCCAAGGCCAACCACCCATTCTGCCAGAGTTTCGCACTGCAGACACCCCTGGCCAGGAGGTGTCTTCTCCTCCCTTCCCAGGCTCTGGCTGGGAGGAAACAGTGTGATGTTGGCAGCGGCTGCTAGTTTTGCAGACATTCAAGGCAAAACAGGTGCCCTTCACGGTAAAAAGTGGCAGGCTATTTGCTTCCTTCCTACACATCATTTTTAAACACCGTAAACTATTTGTGGAGTATGTTTCATCGTTTTAGAGTCTTAATAAAAGTCTATAGGTTTACATCATAACACTATAAGAGACTTTTGTTGAATGACAGCAGGAGAGTGCTGACTGGGCCACAAGTTACAGGGCACAAGGGTTATGTGACTCCTGGGGTTGGGGAGACAGAGCAGCCATGAGCAGTGGCTTTCCACTGGAATACGCCTGTCACATCAAAACACTGGGCCTAGGTCTTGCCTATGGACAACTTGAGCATGCAGGCAGGCCGGCACACGGAAGGAGAGCTGCGTGCCCATGAAGCAGGTGCATGGCTTCCTGTCTGCACCCCAGCCATTCGGTATGGGGCCAGCAAAGTATTTGTTTAACTAAAGAAACAAACTGGCCGGGCACGGTGGCTCATGCCTGTAATTCCAGCAATTTGGAAGGTGGAGGTGGGAGGATCATGAGGTCAGGAGGTTGAGACTATCCTGGCCAACATGGTGAAGCCCCATCTCTACTAAAAATACAAAAATTAGCTGGGCGTGGTGGCGTGCACCTATAATCCCAGCTACTTGGGAGGCTGAGGCAGGAGAATCACTTGAACCCGGGAGTCAGAGGTTGCGGTGAGCAAAGACTGTGCCACTGTACTCCAGCCTGGCAACAGAGTGAGACCATCTCAAAAAAGAAAGAAAGAAAGAAAGAAAGAAAGAAAGAGAAAAAGAAACCACAGAAATAAAATCCAATAGATTTATTTTTTGTGGAGGTTTATTTCCCTTTCACAAACAAATCACTTCTCAAGAGGAATAACGTGAGAGTTACCACAAGAAGATCACTTGGAAAGCATTCAGGGATCAGTGTCAAGGTATCCAGTGTCAAGGTAAGCTTCTATTTGCCCCCGTTATTTTCTAAGGAAAAAATCCCTTCAACGCCCCCAACGTCACATTAACCTTACAAAGGGAAGCAGGACTGAGAAGCAACAAAGTGTCTGTCATCAGAAAGCCCTGTCTGTCAAGCAGTCATTTCAAAAGCACGTTTCAGACGCAACACCACATGGGTTCTCACCTTGTCGAAAGCAGGATAGACAGCACGGATTTCTGTCAACCAGCCGTATGGCATGTGACCCACAGGGTACGTGGCTGTCAAAATCGCCACTGCCTGCAACAGAAGAGTTGGCAGAGTTAGCAGGGTATCAGGCGAAAGGCCTCCAGGAGTGACAGTAAGTGACAAACGACGCCAACTCAGGTGCAGAGGACAGAGCCCTCCACACTGGGTGACAAGCATTGGGGTGGCGAGGGGTGGTGTGCACAGGATGGCCGGGGAGGGGAGGGCTGACAGCGAGTTGGGCTCCTAAGGGCAGGCACTCCGCTGCATCCCTGGGAGTGGAATGAACCAGCCAACTAAGTGGATGTGAAACAAGGAGGATGTATCATGTTTCATGTGGATCCAACGAGAAGTGCGGACCACTGGCTGAGAAGTCAAGACTTCTTTTTCTTTTTCCCTCCCTCCCTCCCCCCTTTCCCTCTCTTTCTTTCTTTCTGCCAAGATTTCCCTCCCTCCCTTCCTCTTTCTCTTTTCTTTTCTTTCGGGGGAGACCAGAGTTTTATTATTAATCAGAATCTGTCTCCCCAAACATTGGGATCTGAGATGAAATTACGAGGGGTTGGAGCTGTCTTCTTTCTCTCAGTCACTTCCTGGGTGGGGGCCACAAGATCAGATGAGCCAGTTTATTGATCTGGGTGGGACCAGCTGATCCATCAAGTGCAGGGTCTGCAAAATACCTCAAGCACTGATCTTTGGAGCAGTTTAGGAAGGGTCAGAATCTTGTAGCCTCCAGTTGCATGACTCTTAAAGCATAATTTCTAATCTTGTGGCTAATGTTAGTCCTACAAAGGCAATCTAGTCCCCAGGCAAGAATGAGGTCTGCTTTGGGAAAGGGCTGTTACCATCTTCGTTGAAACTATAAACTAAGTGTCTCCCAAAGTTAGTTCAAGCTTATGCCCAGGAATGAACAAGGACAGCTTGGAGGTTAGAAGCAAGATGGAGCCAGTTAAGTTAGATCCCTTTCACTGTCTCAGTCATAATTTTGCAAAGATGGTTTTAGTCCCTCCCTTTGGGTTTTATAACACCTTAAAATGTAGGCTATGAAGTTGGGAAAAGGCTGTTGATCGCTTTGAGAAGCCAAGATTTCAACCCATGTCCACCACACTCCAGAATCTTTGTTCATTCCATTGAGCCACACAGAACCCTCTAGTTTAACCCCATTTATTCTGGATTATCAAAATGAAATTGCAAGCCCTCTCTGCTCTCTGCAGGGTCTCTTCCTCGGGATCTACCTCTAAGTCTCCACTCCGTCCTTCAGGGACACTGACATTTTGCGTGGCTGTTGGTGGCTCTGTGCTACTACTCTCCTTCCAACCCAACTCACTCCCAGTCTGTTTGGTCAGTATGGCCCAATTTAGATTTTCAATTTAAGAAAATTAAGTACAGCTGAGCATGGTGGCTCACGCCTGTAATCCTAGCACTTTGGGAAGCCGAGGTGGATGGATTACCTGAGGTCAGGAGTTCAAAACCAGCCTGGCCATCATGGTGAAACCCCATCTTTAAAAAATAAAGAAAGAAAAGAAAGAAAGAAAGAAAGAAAATTAAGTACATATTTTGTGTAGAAAGCTATCAATATGTTTCCATGAAAATGAGAGTTTCTGGCCAGATACAGTGGCTCATGCCTATAATCCCAGCACTTTGGGAGGCCGAGGCAGGAGGATCGCTTGAGCCCAGGAGATGGAGGCTGCAATGAGCTATGATCATGCCACCATTCACTCCTACCTGGGTGACAAAACAAGACCCACCTCTTAAAGAAGAAAAACAGGCTGGGCGTGGTTACTCATGCCTGCAATCCAAGCACTTTGGAGAAAAGGCGGGCGGATCACCTGAGGTCAGGAGTTCAAGACCAGCCTGACCAACATGGTGAAACCCCATCCAAAAAAAAAGAAAAAGAAAAAGATAACTTCTTCCCTATTTGAATGAAAAGGAAGAAAAATGAAAACAAAGCAACTAAACCTACATTCTGGCAGCGTTCAACTCTCTGTCTAGCTTGTGAAAGAGGAGGAGGAGCTTCATCTGTTTTAATTAACAAAACAGCAATACCCAGAGGTTCCAGGAACATGAGGCAAGTCCCCAGCTGTATGAAGAAAGTGTGGTGTGGTTTGGTGTGCTGGAACAAAAGACAGCAGTGGGATCGGGCGGACCTGTATCCAAACCTTCACCTCATTGCTCACCACCTGTGTGAAGCACCATGTCTCCCACCACCCCCCTTCTTGCTCCTCCAGTGGAACAGTAAGATCAATAATATCCACCCCACAGGGTTATTGGGGAGTCAAGGAAATGTACATAAATGCCTGGCGCATGAGCAGATGACCAGTAAATGCCAGTGCTGTATCCCACGTGCTGTTCCTATATGCCACCGAGGGCAATTTTCAAATGGCTCTAAAGTGTAATTTGTCCTTTTTCTTTTTTTAAAGGAGAGGATGGAATTCTAGCACACAGGTGGCAGGGGTCCCATACTTTTTATGAGAAACTTAAACTGAAGCATTCCAGAACAAAAGCTGTGTGTTACCGCAGCCACCCAAGATGACTTTCATGATTAAAAAAACGAAATCCTGGAACACATGGAAGTAAGAGAACGCGTTCTGCTTTTGATTTATGTGCTTCTCTCTCCAGGCGGACATGAGCAGCTTCCCGGGACGGGGAAACTGGCAGGGACTCTGGCTGGAGACATGCTGACAGCGCAGTCGGGGCGCCGGGCTGCTCTCCGCAGGGCAGCGCCTGGACGGGAGGCCCTCGTGGGCAGCCATGAGCCTTCCTCAGGAGCGGCAGTTCCAGAGACGGAATTAATTCTCCAGAGGACAGTGGAGGAGGAAGCCAATGAGTAATTCTATTTGTTCAAACCCAACTTGAAAGAGGGAAAAATGAGTCAACTCTTTCTTTGGAGTGGCTGCCAATTTCCAGATAAAGTTTGGTCAATCAAGGAGCTCCTCATCTGAGGCGGGCGGGCCAGGCGTGGCGCAGTGGTAACGGGTGGGGTGGCACATGCAGGCTGCTGAAGGGCAGGTGAGGGCAGGCCAGTTCCACAGAGGCAGCAGCCCTGCAGCCGCTGGGTGTGTCCCACTCTGCTGCCACGTGACATGCTCTGTCATCCTCTGCCGCCACGGTGAAGAGGCCCGGTGCTGACTCCAGGGACATGGAAAACGGAGTGGGAGTCAGAAAATCTGGATTCTAACACTAGTTAGAATCCAACTAGTTCTGTGTCTTTTTAAACCCTTTCTGTGCCTCGGTTCCTCATATGATAAACGAGAAGGATGCATGACACGCATGACCTGTTTCCTTCCCTAATCACAAAAATATAAAATTACATGATTAGAAGTCACTGACCGAGACTTTAATGGCTTCCTCGTGTGACTGTCACATAATTTAATATTGGGGAATTACCTGAGCTCTCAAGAAGAACTGGAAATAAATTTCAGCCCCGCACTGGCCCACCAGGACGATTACAAGCCCCACGTCCCCAGAGCATGGCCTACCTCTGTGGCTGCAGAACTGCCACCAAGGTCCCGGGAAACAAAGAGGTTGACAATAGGCCGACTGATTCTCTGTGTGGCCAAAATTAGAGCCAAAGGCCACCAGAAACTCAGCATCTTTCTTATTGTTGCATCTCCCTGTATTAAGAAATGAAGATAAAAGTTATCTAAACCCTAGAAGTAGAAAGAAAAAAAAAAAAAAGATTCAGAATCAAAGCTTTTCCTTTGTATGTTCATCATGAGCCAATTCACTATACTTGAAAGTAATATAAGGAAAAGCCTCTGTAGACAAGTCAAGTTGAATTAAAATAAAATGTTCAGTCTTATTAGAAATTAACTGAGATAGCTGGCAAGCGGCTGCAAAATTAAAACACACACTGAAACCTAAAGGATCTCAACCGCTCTTTTCCATACTGGGACTCAGGGAATCTCTAACCAAGGTAGAACCCAGGTCGAGGGCCTGAGAAACAGATTTGAAATTAAGTCTTTGTTAATCTCATCAAATGGACTGGATAGAAGCCATGTCAGGAAGAGGTAACTCTTAGAAATAAAAAGTTATTATAATTTATTTTGGAATCAGCTCATAAAAATGTGCCTGATTATTCTGTAGAAATTGACTACAGAGGTCCTTATTCTCAGAGCTCTCATAGACATCATGTAAACGGTTCAAAAGCACAATCAAAATACAGGCATGTAAAGAACAAGTGATTTCTAAGACTTCTGTGGCCAAAGTGTGGGACATCTTTAAAGCCTGGCTTTCGTTACACGATTTTGGTTTTGATTGTTCACAAGGGTGAGAGTTACGTCTTGGCCACTTTATTTCCTTTTGCTGGTGGCTAAATGTTAAGAGACAGATTGTTACTGTCAACACCAATTTGTGGTTGACCTAGAGATGGGATAACTAGATAGGATTTCACTGACAGCCTGACCTGGATGGAGGTAAGTGGTCAATACAATTACTGCTTGACATGGCAGAGTGATGTGTGGCTGAAGTGGGGATCAGGGTGAGGTGAGAGGGCTGAATACATGCCTTATGGCTAAATGCAGACAAACTGAATGAGGTCTAATACCTATGGGCAGGGAAAATTGCACACACAGAAACCAGATACTGTTTATACTTACAATAAACAGAATGTTTTGGTCATCTGCATAAGGTTATCTATCTCACTCCTACTTGTTTCTTATTCAACTTTCAGGCCACAGCAAGATCTGCCTCCACCAAGGAGGCTTCTTACGCTCTCCCAGTGTTAGTGTCTCCTCAATTCTCACGCAGGTGCTACGCTGTTTTGGATGACTGTTTAACTGTTGCTTCTGTATTGTTCTAACCTGCCAAATGGGAAATGACGCTGCTCGAGGGTAGAGACCATATCCTAACATTTTCTGTGCTGCCCTATGGTACCTAATATTGTGCTTGGTCCCCAGGAGGTACCTGAATAAGGGACTGGGCTTGGCCATTGAAGAAAGTATAAACAAAGCCCAGATCCCGGCTGTAAAATTAAACACAATGAAATGTAAACTCACAGGCATCATGGGTCCTGAAATCTTTGTTGACTACAGAATAACTTATGATTGAGAGCAAGGGAAACCACGAATGTCGTATCTATTCCTCGACCACAGATTCTCTGTGCCTCTGTCTCCTCCTATGGGATAAGGAGGCTGGATGGTGACTTCTCAGATCACATCCATCTGTTAGAGTTCATTAATTCTCCAGCTGTCTTTCCCTGCAGACACCTAGCACTTGGCCTTTGGGTATGATCCTGGCCAATTTCATGATCTGATTTCATTGGTTTCTCATTTTATATAGAGGCGGAATACAGCTCTATTCTACTCAGAGTCTCAGAAAGACTGCTGTTGGGTTGGTAGACATACCCCCAGCTCCGGGCCACTTCGGTCGGGGATGATGTCGTGAATGTTCCTGTAGTAGCCCAGGCACAGGGTGGTGCAGCGCACAAGGGCGCCCATGTACAAGGAGAGGATCGGGATGAGCAGGGGCTCCCGGCATTCCAGGTGACTGTGAAGCAAAATGGCTACAAAAACAACCTGAGAGAAGGGGGAACGGGAACAGGTCAGAAGAGAGAAGTGGGAACCGTCCCACAGATACACAGGGGCATGCTCTTGAACCCGAGATAGACCTCTGAGCAAAGATCTTGACATTTATGTAAAGAGAACCAAAAATTGGAAGATGACCCAATGTTGCTCTCATATAATTCAGGTGCAGAAGTTTGGAAGAATACACTGATCATTTTGTTACACCCACCATGAAAATTCTTTAAAGCAACTGCAATAATCTTTCAAGACATTTTTTTTTTAAAGTTACTGGTTTAAAAAACATTTACAAACTTTGGTCTTCCAACCCCTCCAAATGTAGCTTTTCCCTCTCAAGGCTGGATACTGAGGTGTGTATGTAACATACAACTGAGGACTAGGCTACATTTAACAAAGGAAACAACAGTAGCGATCAATGACGTATACAGGAAAATAGGCATTAATGTTTTTGGGACAGAAGGCACTAAAAATGGGCTGGGTGCCATGGCTCACACCTGTTATCTCAGTGCTTTGGGCAGCTGAAGCTGGAGGATTGCTGGAGGCTAGCATTTCCAGACCAGCCTGGGCAACACAGTGAGACCCCATCTTTTTAAAAGATTTTTTTTTAAAAAATGAGCCAGGTGTGTGGTGGTGCGCAATGGTAGTCCTAGCTCCTTAGGAAGCTGAGACAGGAGGATCACTTGAGCCCAGGAGTTTGAGGTTACAGTGTGTTTTAATCGTGCCACTGCACTCCAGCCTGGGTGACAGCGAGACGCTATCAAAGTCACTGAAAGTGCTGCCAAGAAACACCAACAGTAATAATTATAAAACAACTTATATTAACATTTAAGATACTAACCTATAAAAGTAGAACAGGTTGAAATAATCAGAGTCAGGAGAGAATGAAGTTACCATCAAGTGTATATCTCTATTCAATAGTACAGTCTCTAAAGTAAGCTTAACAATGTATTAACCTCCCTGTCCTGCAGAAATCAGAGAATCAGCCCAGCCTTTGTCTAGAGTCCTCCTGGGATCCACTCATTCAAAAGCATACTGAGAACAAAAGCAGGATAATGTATACTCCTGAGCTACATCAACCTTAATGGCCAAATGCCAATGGGAAAATAGGCATGTAAAAACCAGGAAGGCAGTGGTGGAGGGCTGGTGGGAAGGACTGTGTGACTGAGGAGGGGACAGCGAGACAGACTGAAGATCAGGGAAGTTGCTTGCTGTGTTTAATGGCAGGAAAGTCATTAGTAAGAACCATCTGCATATTCTCACTCATGGGCGGTGTTGAACAATGTGAACACATGGACACAGGGAGGGGAGCGCTACACACTGGGGTCAGTTGGGGGGAAATAGGGGTGGGACAGTGGGGGTGGGGAGTTGGGGAGAGATAGCATGGGGAGAAACGCCAGATATAGGTGAAGGGGAGGAAGGCAGCAAATCACACTGCCATGTGTGTACCTATGCAACAATCTTGCATGTTCTTCACATGTACCCCAAAACGTAAAATGCAATTAAAAATAAAAAGAACCATCTTGGTGGACTGATGGGGGTGGAAGTCGGCTTCACGTAGGTAGAGAATGAAAGGGAAGTGAAAAAATAAAGACAGTGAGTGGAAGCCACCCTTCCAAGAAATGTGGCTATAAAGTGACAGAGAGAACTGTAGCTAAAGAGGTAGGTGGGAGACATGGGGAGCTTCTTGTTGCTGTGTTGAGATGGCAGAGATTTGAGCATGACAGGACAAGGGAAATGATGCAGGAGAAAGCAGGGAACAGGTTCCTGAGAAAGCAGCACAGGCCAGGACCAAGAGGAGTGGCCCTGGATGGGAGGAGGGACACCTCTTTCACTACAATGAGAAGAAAATAGAGAGGATGCCTGTTGGAAGGTAAGCATGTAGGTTTGGTGGCTGGAAGGTGACGAATTTGATTGCTGCAATTGACTCTGTGAAGTGGGAAATGAGGTCATCTGTTGGGAGGTGAGAGGTGGAGAAACACCCTCTGAAATAGTTCCTACAGAGTCAGCAAAGGTGAGGGATAAGATTATGTGTTTACAGCTTGATCACTTTGTTCCATTGTGTAACCTTTTGCAGAAGCACCACGAAAGTGAAGGAAGAGGCATAACATAGGGTTGGTTCAGAGGAATTTTCTCCGAAGACTGAGATGAAAAGGCAGGAGATAAGGGAATTCACAGGAATGCAGAGAATGAATACATTATGATCTGACCATCCTTGGAATGTCAGCTGAACTTGAAAGGCAAGGGCTGATGATGGCAGAGGAGTTAGAGGATGGGAATTCTGAGGAGGGCAAACAACCTTGAGAATTCTCACCTTGATATCAAGCAAGCTAAGAAGGTCCAGGTGACCAGGAAATAAAACAAAAACAGCAATATGTTTTCACAAATCCCTTGGCAATGACTGACTGGAACATACAACTATGAAGATAATGACAGCAGAGAAAAGCCCTGCATGTTTGTACCAAACCAAGAGGTTTTTTTGTACTATTGTGCAAAACCCATTAACTTAGTACAATCTGAAGGAAAAAAAAAAACACCCCTAGAGAATTGCCACTGAAATTCGAGGCATTATAAATGATTTCCATTTTATTATTGGTGATTGGTGATTACTTGCTATTTATGCCAAGGTGGTATTTCAAAGTACTTTGCATGGAATCTATTCACTCATTACCAACTTAGATATGTTATCATACCTAACGAATGTGTTCAGGTAATGAAAGGAAGCTTGGTAAAAGGCTTAAAATGAGAATTTATTCCTCCAGCCAAATGGAGGTAGGAACTCAAGCGGCAAGGTTTAAAATAACTACTCCATCAGGCACAGCCCGAAGCCAGATGGCACCTGAACTCAGCTTCCACGCTCCCACTAACCAGATCTGTTGATTCTGAACTTGCGGGCCTTCCGACAGGCAAGGGCCAGGATCAGGTTTAAAACAGAGAAGGAAAATGGCTGTCGGGGTATTGGCAGTGTCTTTTTCAGGGACAGGCTTTTCTTCTTCTGTCCTTGGATGCCTACGATGTTTATTTTAGGCAAAGCTAAAGTTTTTTTTTTTTTTTAATTTGACTTAAAAAAACACACATCTACAAATGCGTGCTCACAAATGCTTGCTGACTTGCTGATGCCAGTGTTTGAAATTAGAGGGGCTTCCTGACTTTCAAACTAACTGATTAGAGTGAATAAGGCAGTTCCTCTTCCAGAGGAGGCAAAAAGTAAGACTGAGACAAAATTCTCTACTAACTCTTAAGAAAATTAACAAAGACATACCAAAAAATGATGGTTGCTAGTATTTACACACACACACACACACACACACACAGTGTTAGCAGAAATCTATTTAAATTACTTATAATAGTGATCCATAGAGTAAACACAATTAGTCTGGAAATTATTGGTCTTTAGGGAAGTACTAACAGTTCAACAGTAGATTATTTCAAAAACGTGGCCAAGAGATCAGGGTGTGCAAGAAAGGAAAAATGTATGGAAAAGTTCATAGAATAGAAATGAGGCCGGTTGTAGTAGCTCACGCTTGTAATCCCAGCACTTTGGGAGGCCAAGGCAGGTGGATCATCTGAGGTCAGGAGTTCGAGATCAACCTGGCCAACATGGAGAAACCCTATGTCTACTAAAAATACAAAAATTAGCCAGGTGTGGTAGCAGGCGCCTATAATTCCAGCTACTTGAAAGGCTGAGGCAGGGGAATCATTTGAACCCAGGAAGAGGAGATTGCAGTGAGCCAAGATCATGTCATTGCACTCCAGTCTGCATGACAAGAGCAAAACTCCATCTCAAAAAAACAAACAAATGAAAAGAGAATTTGGAAGGATGTGTAGAGATATAGTCTAACCTCCTCTATGAAGAAATCATTCTCCCAAATCCCCGATTGTAGAACTTAGTCTAGTTTACAAATCATAGGAATTCAATCTAATTTTCCACTAAAATTCATGCTCTATCCTTGGTGGAAGAAGAAAGGAGAGAAGGTCAGAGCTGAGTACCAGGGCTTAGAAAATTGGACCCAACAGAAAGTGGGATATGGGCCTTCTTCTCAGACCACGTGGAAAGGTAGCTGAATCAACTTCCTGGTTCTTTCTAAATGCAGGGAAGTGACCTGTGAATGGCAGCCCTGCATGGTAACAACAGAGGATTAGAAGAGCATCTCAGAATAGTTCCTAAGAGCCCCCTCTCTAGAACAGAGTGACAGACTGATACTGTTAGGGCACGCAGAGGGCACCCAGCCAAGTGCACAGGACCCTAGGACATGCCCAAATGTTCCAGGTGTGACTTTACGGTCATCTTACACGTATGCTCTTTAAAAATACAGGTCAAAACTGCAACACTAAATTTAAATTCTTACAACCCGTATTGTAGCAAGATAATACATAGTTTTAATACAGGGAGTTTCCTTTTCTCATTCATTTAGCAAATACTTATTGAGGTCCCTATGTGTTGTGATGTAACGGTGCTGTCGAAACCAGGTCGAATGCAGAGTGTACTGTACAGTGAATGAATATAAATCACTCATCAGCTACACACACCAGAAGGGGACTCTGAGGAGCTCGAATTGACACACAGACCATATTTACCTGAGCTATGACATCTGAGATTGAGGCACATCCCACCAGGAAACTGTACTTGTGTTTTAAGAGAATGCCAGCATGGGTCCATGCCTGCCAGAAAAAAAGAATTTGCCATGAGATATACCTTTAGGATTATGCTGTTTCTGGTTACTGTGATTTTCCAGGCATTCCTGAAATACACTTTATTCCCCCTCAGAGCCTTAGCAGCACAGGTCTGATAAGTGTTTGGTTGGTAAAATTACTGTAATTCCATCTGGTGGCTAGTTCCACGGTAGAGTTTTCAGTGGAGTGAATGACTGCACCAACGTATTTATTCAGTACCAACTGTATGCAGACTAGTGCATCATTAGGTTTGTATACCTGGCAAGAAAGCTGAAGGAATACCAAGAATGGAGGAAACATTATTTCTCTCTCTGAAGCATCTCAATCCCAAAGCAGCGTCCTTCCCACGTGACCCATGTCATAATGAGGGCTCTCATTTGGGTCTGATTATTACAGTCTTTACGGGTGTTCACTGAGTGATTAGGGTCTACTGTTTTCTTGCCTTCAAGTTTGGGCAGGATCTGATCTGACAGTCTGGGAAATGACGAAGGTGCTACGAGAGGAGCAGATGAAAAGCCCGGGGAACACCAGGAGAAGATTTCAAGTTCATGACGGGTTCTGTTTAAGGATTATCCTTCAGACCTTCAAGGTTGATTTGGACTGACACAGAAATGACATTTCATGTGAGCTAAGCACAATGAGACAAGCAGGGGCTATCCTCCAGGTCTATGTCAATACTTTGCAGAGCAACAGCTGCTTCCCTGACCATCTGCAGATCATGGCGGTGGGCTGGCTTTGTTGTCTGAAAGCCGGCAAGATGATAAGCTTTCTGGCTTTAAATATTTAATATCTGGCCAATATATCAAGGCCATGCTGCCAGGGGTGAGGGGGTGGGGAGGGAGGATATGCTCTGGTCCTTATAAATGTTCATTATTTTCATTTTTATTAGCCGTCTCTTGCTGTTACACCAGGGTCTTTGGGGGAACTTAAAGAAGAAACATGGAAGAAAAGGGTACCAATTACAAATGTTCTGGTGTTATATTTGATTTCAGAGACTCTCTTCCGGCAGATAAATACAATTGAAGGGATGGGGAATACCAGGTCCTTAACAACCTGCAACTCACCTTTACTAACAGTCCCGAGTTCCTGGAATTCACCTTGTAAGTGTAATTCTCCTACAAGTTTAGGTTCCCACTTCAAACACAGATGGAAGGATAGACCTCAGAGCAGCAGCATGGACCTGTCCAGGAAGTTAGGCTTCGAGTCTTCAGGGATGTCAGGGAGGCCACTTCCTTCAGCTCTCTAACTGGGTTACCACCATGGGCTAGTTCAGGCACCAAGGGGAAGCAGCTCTGCACTTACCTTATGCATCTTACTGCATTTAAACTGGAGGTGGGGGCAGTAAAAAACTATACAGACAAACATATGTTTAAGTCTCCTTCCAAGAATAATTCAAAAGGAAAGGGTTTACTTCCCAGCATTGCACCTTATTGGAAATATACATATATACGTGTGTGTGTGTGTGTGTGTGTGTGTGTGTGTGTGTGTGTGTATTTTGTGTGTATATATATATATCTGTGTATTTTTTTGGGTAGGTCTCTTTTATATTTATAAGACAGCAAAAGATAATAAAAGCACTGTTTAAGCACTCCTCAGTATCGCGACAAAGAATTTAGGGAAGTGGGCAGCCTTTAGCTAATGGGACAAAGCTGGTTATTAAAATAATGAAACCCTAACAGAACGTTCAAGAGATTCTTACTCTAAAACTTTGGGTGTCTGTGCCACACAAGTGATAAGTTTATCAGAAAGTGATTCTGATCCTTTGCTCCTGAGTATATCAGAAAAGAACTGTATATCTGCATCGACGTTTTCAAAGGGGCTTTCCTGCCACCTCCCAGAACTTGTGGCGAAATGAAATAAATTGACAAGATGAACTGGTTAAAAGTCAACAGGCAATTTGAACCTGAGTACTCTGCTGGTGGTATAGGTGCTACAAAAATCAGTGTGCTAATTCCTCAAAACATTAAAAATCAAATTTCCATATGATCCTGCAATTCCACTTCTGGGTATACACCCTAAACAACAGTATATGCCCAAAGAACAGGGACTCACTCAGGTTCACAGCAGCATTACCCACAAGAGCCCAAAGGCAGAAGCAGCACAAGTGTCCATCAGCCGATGAACGGATACACAAGATGTGGGCTAGACATCCACCGGAAAGTGACTCAGCCCTAAAAAGGAAGGAAATTCTGGCATCTGCTACTACATGGATAAACCCTGAGGACGTGCTCAGTGAAATAAGCCAGTCATGTACGGCTCAGTGAAATCAGCCAGTTTGATTCCAGTCTTTTGAGTTATCTCAAGTAGTCAAAGCTGTAGTTACAAAGTAGAATGGAAGCTGCTGGGAGCTGGGAAGGGGGCCGAGGAGAGTTGCTCTTTAATGAGGATAGAATCTCAGTTCTGCAAGATGAAGAGTTCTGAAGATTGCCTGCACAACAATGTGAATATACTGCATGTCATTAAACTGCACACACAAAAATAGCTAAAATGGTACATTTTACATTATGTATATTTTACCATTAGTTAAAAAAAAGAAAGCCAACGATCTTCTCTACGCACCATTGCATCCATGAAAGGAAAGGCGGCGAGGTACAGGAAGGCCCTTCTTGTCTTACTCCCCACGGACTCGTCCACATGGTGCAGTTTATTGATAATGTAGTATCCTAAATCACTATAAGCTGCAAAGGGTCAAAAGACATATGTGGAAACGTCATATGTAGAAAAGGATCTCTTTATATTCTTTTTATTTCAAAGGCTTAAAAACAATTTTAAATGTAGTATTAGTTTACCATAGATAAATTAGATGAGCAAATAGAAAAAGATAATCTACAATGTCATCTACCCAGAGTGGCTCACAGCTAATGCTCTGGCTTCTAATCACCAAGTTCTTTTATGGTCATGTGTTTTAACATAAATATGAGATTGTATTACACATTCTCTTTTGTAAACCATGAACATCTTTCCATGATATGTTTCTACATTTTATTTCATTAAATTCCCTTCAATGAACTGAATTTCTTTCTGGGAGTTTGCTTAGTATCAACGTGCCCAGTCTATTGTTACACGGTTAGGTTGTTTCCATCATTTTCATATTACAGAAGAATGCTTAGCAGCTAGGTTTGAAGCTGAATGTTTACACGTATTCTTAATTATTTACTAAGAGAAAATTTTTAGATGTTAATATGCCTTTTCCATAAAACTCTGAAGCTAACTTTTCCACACCTGCCAGTTCTTTTACTTCACTTTTTGGGAAGAGGGTGGCAACTTAGGGTATAGTCCTGCATGCTGGAAAATGACACCGGAGAGGTGCTTTTGTAGTCCTTCCAATATCAGAATTTGTTACCAGTGACTGCAACATAGTAGGCACTCAGCCAGTACAGGCTGAATGAAGGCGTTATGTGTCAAATAGGAATAAGGAAGAAGGAGAAAGGCCTCCTAATGTGTTAGTCAGGAATCCCGACAGATATTATCAGCAAAGGTCAAATAAAATATTGAGCTATTTTTCACCTCATTGATAGAGGTTTAGATTATATATAAAAATAATAGGCAAGGCATGGTGGCTCATGCCTGTAATCCCAGCACTTCAAGAGGCTGAGGCAGAAAGATTGCTTAGCCTAAGAGTTTGACAACAGCCTGGGCAACAAAGTAAGATTCTTTTTCTAGCAAAAAGCTTTTTTTAAAAATTAGCCAGGCATGGTGGTACATGCCTGTTGTCTCAGCTACTTGGGAGGCTGAGGCAGGAGAATTGCTTGAGCCGGGAGTTCAAGAGTACACTGAGCTATGATTGCGTCACTGTACTCCACCCTGGGTGACAGAGTGAGTCCTGTCTTTATAAGAAAGAGAAGAGCAAAGAAACCTCTATCAATGAGATGAAAAATAGCTCAATGTTTTATTTAACCTTTGCTAATATCTGTCAGGATTCCTGACAAGGGAGGGGAGGGGTGGGGAGAGGAGGAAAATCACAATCTTTGTGTTTTTCATAGTGCCTTACAAGTGCTCCAGCAGTAGGTGTGCCTACTGTTTTCATTCTCTTACAACTCTGGATATTAGTCTACTTAACCACAGAAGCTGCTCTGAAATCAGACTAGAGCCAGAGTGCAGAAAGAGTCTCACTTTATGTGAAATAAGAATCCTCTGACATTTCAAAGCCTGGGGGACAACTTACCATGTTAATTGGTTAAAAGAGAAAACCCTTCATCCTTTGTCAGGATTAGTCTTGAATTATGGGAATTTTGGATGCAGTAAGGTCTTGGGGATGATACCCAGGATACTCAAATGTGCGAATGGGTAGAGGGGTAGAGGTGTGAGTAGTGGTGTCAAGGAGTGGGAGGCTGGAATGACTATGATCTTCAGAGAGTAAGGCGGGGCGGGTCAGGGAGAGTGCAGGAGGAAAGCTCCTAGTCCTTCCAGGCAGCATAGAGGTGAACAACAGAGGGTCAGCTGCCAGGGGAGTAAAGGTGCCAGGTGTGGTGGTAGCAGGGCTGTCAGAACCACTGAGGCATCAAGAAGAGAAATCCAAGAGAGGGGATGTCACATGGCAGAAAGGAGAGGGACCTGGGAAGATGGGATTAGTTATAGCAAGGGACATGGGTGAGAGGAGGCAGCTGTGATGTCCCTGTCATTTGGATCAGAAGCTGCACAGAGATGAAAAGTGGATTCCTGGAGGTTTGACTTGACCTGGGAAGGCAAGGAGGGAGAGCTCCTGTCTGATTTTGCAGCCAGGTGAGAATTGCATTCAGACATGAGCTAAGCTGGCTGGAACACAAAGCTAGAATGAAGATGTTGCTTAATCATACAAGTGGTCTACTTTGGGTGCTGAACTGTGGAAATTTTGTCTCAAAGTTTATTGTTGCCGCTGCTGTTTATTTGCACATGTGTTTTCTTTCAGTCAACAAATGTTCACTGTGCAGGAACCTGCAAGGAGACCATCTTGACCTTGCCCACAGCACTGTCCCCATGCCCGCCTCTCAGCTAAGCCACTGGCAATGGCAAAGGCAGCTGTGCCAGGCGAGCAGAGCAACCAACACAGTGCCAAGTGCAAGAGCACAGGGCTGGCTAGGAATAGGTTATGAGCTAAACCCCCCTGGTGAAGGTTACGGTCACTATAAAACACCAGCTGAAGGGACTTGACTGCTGTGGTTGAAGCTGGCAACTACGGAATTGGTGAAAGGGCAGTGTTATAAGCTAAACTATGTCCCTTCAAAATTCAGATGCTGAACTCCTAACTGCTGGCATCTCAGATGTGACTTTATCTAGCAATGAGGTCACTGCAGGTATAACTGGTTAAGATGAGGTCATACTGGGTAGAGTGGGCTCTCAATCCAATGACTGATGCTTTTATAAAACGGACATTCAGATACATAGGTAGACACACACAGGGAGAACGCTATGTGAAGATAAAGGCAAAAACCGGGGTGACTCCTCTACAAGCCAAGGAATGCCAAAGATTGCCAGTAAACCCCCAGAAGCTAGGGGAGAGGCCTGGAAGACAGTCTCCTTCATATCTTTCAGAAGGAGCCGACCCTGTGACACCTTGACCTTGGACTTAAAGCATCCAGAACTGTGAAAGGCTCAATTTCCATTGCTTAATCCACCGGGTTTTTGATACTTTGTTACGGCAGCCCTGGAACACAGGTGCAAGTGGCTTCTGAGAAAGGGAGAGAGACTTATTTTCGTGTTAAACTCTGGGGTGCCAGGAAGATCAGATGGGACATGTGAGTTTCAGCAGCTGAGAGCTGGGCATGCAGTCTGCATGTAGTGCCCAGAAATACAGAGATCAATATACATAAGCTTCTCCCTGCTGAAAAGAAACTCATCTGAAAAAGGTGAGCCCCTTGAATTATTGGGCCTAGAGATGCACTGAAATGTGACACTGTGAGAAGGGGGTCACGCCTCACTCCCACCTTGAGCTAACTAATGACCTTGAAGCTACTTGCTGTGTGGGCTCTAGATGAACTGATGCTAAGTAGCCATAAAATGCCACATGCTGGACACCACAGTTCATACCCTATACTGTAAATCAGTGAGTATTCTCGTCAAATGACTTCATGTCAGCCCATTCCTTGTTCCCTCTTGCCTTCTTGCCTTTTTTTTTTTTTTTTTTTTTTTGAGACAAAGTCTTGCTCAGGCTAAAGTGCAGTGATGCAATCTCAGCTCACGGAAACCTCCACCTCCTGGGTTTAAGCAATCTCCTGTCTCAGCCTCCCCAGTGGCTGGGATTACAGGTGTGTGCCACCACATCCAGTTAATTTTGTATTTTTAGTAGAGATGGAGTTTCACCATGTTGGCTAGGCTGGTCTTGAACTCCTGACCTCAGGTGATTCCACCTGCCTCAGCCTCCCAAAGTGCTGAGATTACAGGTGTGAGTCACCATTCCCAGCCCTTTTTGCCTTTAAAAACCTGCTTGTAACGAAGGCTGAAAGGAGCACTCTCCAAGGCCACTGGGAAGTGTGTCCCAGGTGGCAATCCTCTATCTTGGCCCAAATAAACTCGCTATATAATTTAACCCCAGTTTCTTAAATATGGCTACTTATTACAATAGTTTAACAGAAACATCAAAAACAGTGCCTTCATGCAGAGTAACTGGGGTAAACAGGTAATATTTATGGGTCTAAGGACTGCTGGAGGGTTTGCCATGTATTCTCCTGGGGATGAGCCCAGCCAGCTTCCTGGTTCTGTGAGGTGTCCCCAGCTCTTGCCTTCTTCAGCATCCAGGGCTCACCCTAGCTCCCTGGGTTTCTGAGTACTATGGGACCTATGAGGCTAGAGGCTGCCTTTGCTTCTTTTAACTTCTCTTTATTTCAGTCTCTTCCTCTTTCGCCTACTAGAGGAGACATTTGGAGGCCAAGGGAAGAAGCTTTTTCTCCCTGGTTTTCTTACTTCCTTCTACTCTTCCCCTACAGGATAGAGGAGTTTGATGATAACTACAGAGGTTGCTTCTACCCTGAGAGCTGTGAGTATAAAATCCCAACAACTGTTTTCAACCACTCTCTCCTGGCAACTCCCTCCCTCCCATGCCCCTGAGCTATTAACAGCTAGAGCAATGTGTGTGTGTGTGTGTGTGTGTATTGGGGGGGTGTAATTTGTTTAAAGTGCTTTGCATAGAGTCCATAATTACCAGGCTAGCTGCCTTAGCAATATTTAGCAAACTTCAGCTTCTATAAACCACATTACCAAGACTGCTCTGAAACAGCTTGTATTCCTTACAAAGAGCAGAACATTACAAAAAAAATTCAAGTTTTTGAACAGATGTAAACAAATATTACGACACTGCAACATCAAGAAGACACTGACTTGACCTGTTTACAGGTGGACAGCTCTGACCCTCCTAAACAGGGGACACCAAGAAGGCCCTTCAGATCCACGGCTCCACTGACCTCAGCCAGCCAGGGCCATGGTCCCTGTCTGGAATCAGTGGTTCTCATACCTTCTTCCAGTAGCTGTTGCAAACCATAAAATGTTAATATTAACTGACATAAGTCTACATATATACATTTTTTCCACATCCAATGGGCAGATTTGAGAACCATTATTCTAATTCAAATTCCCAAGTTCTAAATGTTTGTAAGTGTCACAGATACTGTTATTCACCCACTGTGTCCAGCTTGTGAGGCTTTTCATGGGAGCAGGGAATTTCACCACTGTGCTTCCAGGGCATTATTTCCAAGGGATGTGTGTTTATATGGCTGATAGGTCATATTTAAATCACTTCAATAAATATGTGTTGAGTGACTTGTATGCAGCAGGTACTACACACACTAACACAGATGTGAAGGAGACAGTTCCCTGCATATGGGCTGGGACACGGACATATCACATCACCCATCTATAATCTATACTGAGCAACACTTGTCCAGTGTGGGGATGGGAGGCATAAATATCACCTAGGTTTTGAAGAGATACCACAAACCCATGCACGATGTAAGTAACGTAAATGTGAATTTTAAACTCAAGAACAGAAATTCTATCTCACTGGCATCAAGACTTGGTAGAGTGGGGTTCCTAATAATTTACTGCAGGAGATCTGCTTCTTTCTAGAGAACATTTCTTATTCATGTCTGAATTCTCAGGATCTAGCCCAGTGTGCTGACTGAATAAATGCTGAAATCTGTAACTCTCAAAAGAAGTAGCTGGGAGGCTGCGCGTGGTGGCTCACGGCTGTAATCCTAGCACTTTGGGAGGCCGAGGTGGGCGGATCACCTGAGGTCAGGAGTTTGAGACCAGCCTGGCCAACTGGGTGAAATCTCATCTCTACTAAAAATACAAAAATTAGCCAGGTGTGGTGGCAGGCACCTGTAATTCCAGCTACTTAGGAGGCTGAGGCAGGAGAATCGCCTGAATCCGGGAGGTGGAGGTTGCAGTGAGCCGAGATTGCGCCACTGAACTCCAGCTTGGGTGACAGAGTGAGACTCTGTCTCAAAGAGAGAAGTGACTGGGACAAACTGGTGGCAAAAAGATCCCTGGGTCTTCCCTCCTACTTATATCACCACTCTTTGTCACATGATTTTGCAGTTCCTCACAGCAAATGTTAGGGTCTATTCCCCGCCCCTTGAATCTGGCCTGGCCTGTGATTTGTTTTGGTCAGCAGTGCGTGGTGGGAGCGATGGTGGCCGGCTCTGATTCTTGGCCACAGGGAGCCATCGTGTGTGCTTCTGTCCCTTCACTTGCAATGTCACCGCAGCCGTCTAAAAAAGCCCAGGCAATGCTAGTGGAGGATGAGAGGCTATATGGAGGAGAGCTCAGCTGTCCCAACAAAGGCCATCCAGGCTGGCCTGACGTTAGCTAACGGTCCCCCAGGAGCATGCCAAGGTCAGCAGAGCCACCTCCTGACCCTCAGCTGGCCACAGAGGCATGAGCCCAGCCAAGTTCCAAAGATCCACCCAGTCAACCTGTGGTCTTGTGAACAAAAATAAATGCTTGTGTTTTAAGCGGCTGAGGATGGAGGTGAATTTTGCATGGCAATAAATTGTGAAACTATACTGACACTATCTGTTCACTCCTAGCACCCTGATTCGTTTAAATTACGGCAAATTTTACTAATTCACCCTTTACAGAGCTGGTTAATAACGCATGAATAATGGAAAAGTTTGAAAAGTGAAGACCACACAGAACTGGTCTAGAAATGACTCCAGTAGCTTGCTGGAGAGGCACAGGATCCTGCTGGTTCGTTCCCCTGAATTCTGCTGACTACCCAGGTGGCTTCAGAACACGGCAAGGGACTTACCGGTTACGGTTAAGAATAAACGTGTAAAGAAAGTTAAAATCCACAGCAGTGGTTTTGACATCTTCGTGAATTAGGAGGTTAGGCAATACTAATTTCTATGCATGTGAAATTAATGTGGAACCAAATGTAAGGTCAGCATGCTGTCCTCCATGCACAGCAACCACTAGCCTAAATGAAGGTGTGCAGGTGGCAAACCCTGGGCTCCGTACTTTTGGTTTTTGTTTTGTAACTTAATCTACCAGGATGATGCAGTTTTTAAAAATGGTGTCTCATGGCCGGGCGCGGTGGCTCACGCCTGTAATCCCAGCACTTTGGGAGGCCAAGGCGGGCGGTTCATGAGGTCAAGAGATTGAGACCATCCTGGCCAACATGGTCTCTACTAAAAATACAAAAATAGCCGGGCATGGTGGCACGTGCCTGTGGTCCCAGCTACTCGGGAGGCCGAGGTGGAAGGATTGCTTGAACCCAGGAGGCGGAGGTTGCAGTGAGCTGAGATTGCACCACTGCACTCCAGCCTGGTGATAGAGTAAGACTCTGTCTCAAAAAAAAAAAAAGGTATCTCATAGATGGGTCCATGACAGAAGTCATGGCTATAGTTAAGCTAAAAAAAGAGATACTTACAGCTGCTCAACAAAGGTCAAGAAATACTTCCAAGGCTCTTGCAGTTTGGGTATCCTGAGCCAGGCTATGGGTGTGCATAGAATGGACAGTAACTCTTGTCCAGTGGATGTTCTAGGCTTCAACTCTGTCAATCCAACACAATTCCAAGTGTCTGCTCAACTGGCTCATTGCACAAGGTTTGGTTGGGTGGGAGAAGTTGTTGGGCACATTCTCTGAGGCCATCTGTCCCTCACAATCTCCATCAAGCATTCCCAGGTAAGTGACTGAGCGGTCAGTGGAATCTACCCCAGCCTTGTCTGGGGAAACGCATTACCAAGCGCAAAGGTCTCAGAGATGGGAGAATGCCTAGCTCACTAGTGGGGTCCAGAAAGAAAACAAACATGAAACAAAAAACAGAAAAAAAAAAGAAACACAAGGAAAAAGAATTCTTTAACTACAGTAAATCTAATGAAAAGGACCTCGTAAAGGGTTCTTTCCTTTATTGGGGCAAACCCAATGAATGAGGGATGACAATACCAAAGAGCTTTTAGTGCTCTCTGACCTGAGCTTATCTCAATCATCCTACTGTGACCCATCAACCGATGCACAGAGAGGACACTGCATTAGTGATAGTGAGAAGCTACACCTGAACTGATTTTTTTCAGAGCTGGCAATGGCCACATTTGAAATCCCTTCCGTGTGAAGAAGATGCTCCAGGGATTGGTACATTATTAGTAAATACTGAAAAGTATGAAGTGTTGAAGTTCATCCAGACAAGGGAAAAAAAGTCTAAGATAGAGACCATCACATTGGGATCATTTTAGATGGCTATAGCAAAATATTCATTATAGAGCACAGGGTAAATTCTTGACTCAATTTTGTATCAAAAATAAGGAAAAATTAGACAGTGTTGTGCTGGCCGGGTGTGGTGGTTCATGCTTGTAATCCCAGCTCTTTGGGAGGCTCAGGCAGGCAGATCACTTGAACTCAGGAATTCAGGATGAGCCTGGGCAACATGGCAACCCTATCTTTACAAAAAAATACAAAAATTAGCCAGATGTGGTGGCACGCACCTGTAGTCCCAGCTACTTGAGAGGCTGAGGTGGGAGAACTGATTAAATCCAGGAGTTCAAGGTTGCAGTGAGCTGTGATCACACTACTGCACTCTTGGCCTGGCAGAGCAAAATTCAGTCTCAAAAACAAAGAAGCAAACAATCAAAAGAAAAGGTGGCACTGAAATTCAACGCATCCTTCAGAGATGGTTAAGAAATGACTCAAACCATGAGGCTTGTCCCAACCCCGTAAAGAAATAATCTCTTCCTGCTCTATGCTCTCACATGTCAAAAATAAATGCCTTTGAAAAATCAGAACTTGCTAAAAAAAAAAATAAATTCATTAAGGTGATGGGAAACTAGCACTTAAAGAAATGTTGAAAGCAATTCAACTGCTTTTGCCTGGGCAAAAGAATAGAGAGAAATTAGTTTAAACCTAGATGTATCTGCTTTATATTCCTACTCTTTGAATTCAGCATGATGAATTTATAATACAAGGCTTTCTGTACTTACTGTAGGCCCCACTCAGGAGCTGTACATGTAGGGAAAATATGCTCATTTCAATATCAGCCTAAGCAAATATAATTAGGAAGACTGCTTGAAATCATACAATGGCTTTTCAAGTCAAATATACTGGAGTATTTCCTTTTTTCTTTTTTTTAAGACGAGGTTTCACCATGTTGGTCAGGCTGGTCTTGAACTCCCAACCTCAGGTGATCTGTCTGCCTTGGCCTCCAAAGTGCTTGGATTACAGGCATGAGCCACCATGCCCGGCCTCCTTTTCTGTTTCATCTATGTCAGGTGTTCCCCTGTCACATACATAGTTATCCAGGAGCCGACTGCTGAAGTAGAAATGTAAGTAGCTGTTTTCAGCATTACTAGGAAGTGAAAATGGGTGTAAGTGTCCAATAGAGGTGATGCATAAAGTAGACACTGACATTGGAAGCGAAATGTTCAATGATGTGGGAAAGTGGTGGTAAGAATGGGGAGTGGGTGTAGAGACAGTAACATCCCATCATGGAGCTGTGGTCACGATTATGGGAAACAAAATGGGCAAGATCTGGATATAGAAAAAGCTGACATGACTACTAAAACCGGAAGGAAGCATAAAGGTGAGCGAGGTGCCTGATGTAGCAGACGGCAGAGGCAAGAGAGCAGCTAAAGACTTAGGCAGAAAATAGCCAGGAGGCCAACACACCAGAAAAGGGTGCATCATGAAAATCTGATTTTCAAATGTTCAAAAGAAATTGATTTGTGCTTTCATAGCAACTGAACATTTGTTTGTGGATGGAAAAATGCTGTGATTGTAAAAGTATAAAAACTAATAATGATTATTAAATATATATGAGATACAAAACCATTTTGGTTTGAATTTAAAATTTTATATTTCTATTTTAAAATTGAAAAACTAAAATGACATTGATTTTTATTTCAGTGGCCACATTTTCTTCCCCACAATTGCAATAACACAGGATGCTTAGCTTTTTTCTTCCAGAATTACTGACAACTGATAATTAGTCCCAAAGTCTCATTCAGCCATGGCTAAATAGGTTGGATTATTTAGAATGGATTATTGGAATGTTGGATTATTTAGAAGTCCAAGTAAAAAAAGAACTAGTAGCAAAGGGAACTCATTTGCTTATTTAAGGAAGCCCTTATTTAAAAAAAAAATATGACTTTTTTTCCCCCCAATGCTGTACACATACTCTTTGAAAATGGTTCAGGTCAAATGTAGCAGAAATTTACTTCAAATGTGCAAACCCTTAGTCCACACTTAGCATTCAGGGTATAAATGAGGAAATGAGAGGCATCTCCTCTTTACTCCATGCCCTGAGGCTCTGAGCACAAATTAAAGGATCAATATCAATGCTTTGGCTGAATGTCTGGTCCATCAGCAGCCGGGCTCTCTTCCACACTGTTCTTAGCACAGAATTCTATGCCACATTAAAAAGGAAAACCACAAAGTCCTTACCTTATTTACTTTCAGATTCACAGTTATGTGAGTAAGCATGAGCTGCCATGCGAACACACTGTAAATGGTCTGGGTTAATCTTTTGGTTCCTTTATTCACCACTGACAGTCATGCATCTTACACAATCAGCAACAATTTCAAGGTACACAATGGGTTTATGAAGTGTCATTCACAGTGTTTTATGTAACTGGCTTCAAGCGATACCACTCAATTTTTATGCCAGGTAAGCAAAGCTGTTTTAAAGCCATGACATCTGGAAATCATGCCCTTAAGGTTTTATCCCCACCAAGAAAGCAGCAGCAGCAGAACTCCAGCCCGGAAGGAGAGTTGTGTTCCTAAGGTCTTGGTTACACTGGAGGCCATTCACTGTATGTATAATATAGTTTTCCTGTTGTTTCATGGAAAGAATGCTATGACAAGAGTATTTAGTCTTGTCTTTGAATAAAATAGAATAATGAGATCCTAGAACAAATCAATTTAATAAATAGAACAATCTGTCATTTGTTCTCATTGCTAATAAGCATTCATTCTAAATAACAGTCATTCAAATTTTTTTTTGTGTGTGTGACATAGTCTTGCTCTGTCGCCAGGCTGTAGTGCAGTGGCATGATCTCGGCTCACTGCAACCTCTGACTCCTGGGTGCAAGTGATTCTCTTGCCTCAGCTTCCTGAGTAGTTGGGATTACAGGCATGTGCCACCATGCCCAGCTAATTTTTGTAGTTTTAGTAAATATGGGGTTTCACCATGTTGGTCAGTATGATCTTGATCTCCTGACCTTGTGACCTGCCTGCCTTGGCCTCCCAAAGTGCTGGGATTACAGGTGTGAGCCACGTGCCCAGCCAGCAGTCACTCTATTTTTAAGATTCAATGAGCCCGTACAATGATGCACACATATCTGTAATGAAAGCACCTGCTATTTTATTGCCCTTACCAAATGTTATTCCTAGATGCAATCACCTGCTAATTAAATCACTTCTTTTCACTTTGGGAATCAGAGACACTAAACTACAGCTCCCCAGAGAAAACACATTATTGTCTTAAGCTAGGAGCGCAAGCACTGTTCCTTCTATCCCTGGAAATTTTATAAGAAACATTTGATAATTAGTGAAGAAACTACTTCATCTCAATAAATATATTTAAATCAATGAACAAGAATAAGAAATTGCCAAAGCTAGATTCAGCAGTGGCGGTCGGCGGCCTCACCTATAAGCGTGTGAAAGACGGCGGCGATGGCCCCAGCCACCACCATACACAGGACGGCTTTGGTCCTGTCTCGCTTGCTGTTCACGAACACCAGGCCCACATTTTTGAAGTCACTCATGGGACCCGTGAAGAACTTCATGAGGGAGTATGCCAGCCCGTAGCTGGCCAGCATCTCAACCGCATCCTCCTTGACAGCAGCAATGCCCCGGTTCAAGGCCTGGCAAGGGGGAAAACCCACAAAGAGCGTCAGAAATGTCATCTCTTCTCTGGGGAATGATACCTCTAAAATAAAACTCAGCAGACCATGTTTCTATAGAAACACTACGCAGCTTATAGGGTACATGTCCTGTAATTAGATAAAGGTGATTGGTTTTCATTTTCCTCTACATCAGCTTCAGTTTGAGTTTCTTTTTGTGATGGAGATACCTGTCCACTGCGGTTAAAATAACAGCAAAACACCAACAAATATTTTTTGCTAATATTGAAAAATAATTCTAAGAAGTTTTGGTTAAAAGTTAATTAAAAAAAAAAACAACGTGTTAAATCTTGTTTGAAGGCTGAATTGACATAACGGCAACAGGCATTCTGGAAATGAATCTAACAGTTTATATCAAGGGGATGGGTTCTTTTTTCTTTAAAGAAGGTGTGTGTGTATGTGTGTGTTCAGGTGCGCATATGTAATCTTAAATACTGTGTATATGTTATGTATTCTTCATAGCACTGAGCTCTATGCTTTGAAAAAGGGTACTGAAGGAATTTATTATATCCTTCATTAATGCATGTTGTTTACCTGATTCCTACTATATATTTTAACCTGAAACACATTCCCGAGCTCTATGCAGACAAATATGAAAAGAACACCTTTAGAAATGTTTTTGGATAATGGTTGTGCAGGAAAATACGGTTGTAAAATACCCTGACCACTTTAACCATCCTCCAAGAGAGACCCTCTTAGGTACTGCAGGTCTTGTTAGGATGGTACTTCCAACTAACTTTCCCACCCCTTAGACAAATCAGTAACAGCAGACCAGTGGGGAAGGATGTCCAGGTAAATGAATTTTCTGACTAAAATACCTCTAGAACATTGCCTCTGTCATTAGGAAGAGGCAACTAAGCAGAAGAGTCAGCTTTCTGTACAGTTATATATTTTTAAAAATAGACTGTTTTGAAGGCAGTTTTAGGTTCACAGTAAAACTGTGCAGAACGTACAGAGCATTCCTATATGTCCTTCGCCTCCACAAACACGGAGCCTCCCCTGCTATCAACATCCCACACCAGAGTGGTACATGTCTTACAATCAGGAGTCTACACTGACACGACACTATTACTAAAGACCAGACAGTAGTCTCCCGTTAGCCACGGGGGAAACATTCCAAGACCCCCAGTGAATGCCTGAAACCATCGATAGTCCCAAACCCTCTATATACTATGTTTTTTCCTATATATACATACCTATGATAAAGTTTAATTTATAAATTAGGCACAGTAAGAGATTAACAACGATAATCAAACAGAACAAGTATAACAATATGGTAAGTCATATGAATGTGATCTTTCTCTCAAAATATCTTACTGTACTCCTTGTGACGAGGAAGAGATAAAGCAAGATGATGACAGATTTTATTACACTACTTGCAATGGCATGCAATTTAAAACTTACAGATTGTTTATTTCTGGAACTTTCCATTTAATATTTCTGAAGCTTGGTCAACCCCCGGTAACTGTAACCATGGAAAGTAAAAGTGTGGATAGGGTGTCTAATGCAATGCACTTTACATTAGGGCTCACTCTTGGTATATTGTACATTGCATGGATTCTGACAAATGTAGAATGACATATATCCACCATCCTATTTTTAAGAAAAAAGATATGTTAAAGTCTTGGCCTGCCATTTGTTACACATCCAACAGAGATACAGTCACATTCACAGAATTCATACTCTCTCTGCTGTGTAAACTAAAAGAAGAAGAAAGGAAAGGAATGCACTTTTCCTGTCTATTCCCTATTTCTATTCATCAAGACAGCTGTTGATAATTTTCCCTGCAAATATATGGTTATAGCCATCATCTGAGTGCTACCTTGCTACACTGGGTAAAGGTAATCTGAGCAATTCCAAAGGAGCCAATGGATGCTTGAAAGAGGAAAGACTGAATACAACAAAAGATTCAAGAACTAATCTTCAAACATATATGAGAATCATACTACATTATAACAAAACAAATTAAACTCCATCTATTGTGTTTCACTGAATCTGATACTATATAGACTGCAAGTGTATGGCAGACACAGCTGACAAAAGTTACTTCGGCATACCCTGAGAATGACCCTGCACCGCAGATGTACCTGATAACAATAACAACTTAAACATACCCTAAGAATGCCGATGCACCTGATCTACATAAACTGCATGCTTTTTACAAATAGCAGCAGCTCTCCTGTGCAGCCTGCCACCACTGGACTTCCTTGTAGGTAAGTCCCCTCAGTAAACAGGGTTTATGTCTCAGGGTTTATGCCACCACTGGACTTCCTTGTAGGTAAGTCCCCTCAGTAAACAGGGACCTGGCTCCAGGTCCCTTCTTTGGCCTCTTGAACATGGTACCATCCCTATCCAAGTCAATACGGGTCTGACACCACAGAAGGGTACATTATTATATGCCACTAAGAAAGAAAAAATGTTCCAGCTGGGTATGGTGGAGGCTGTAATCCCAATTTTGGAGGCTGAGGCAGGCAGATCGCTTGATGTCAGGAGTTCGAGACAAACCTGGCCAACAGGGTGAAACTCCGTCTCTACTAAAAATACAAAAACTAGCCAGGCATGGTGGGGGACACCTGCAATCCCAGCTACCTGTGGGGGCTGAGGCAGAAGAATCACTTGAACCCGGGAGGTGGAGGTTGGGATAGGTCAAGATCGTGCCACTGCACTCCTGTCTGGGCAATAGAGCGAGACTCTGTCTCAAAAAAAGAAGAAAAAGAAAAAGAAAAAGAAAAGATGTTCCCAGTTATAATTGAATGTCATTGATCATAAGATGTATCCCGATTTCAGAGTTGCTAAAATATAGAGGTGGAAGGAGTGTGCCTCAGAATCCATGAAGGGAGGCATTTCATGTTACACTTTAAGCTATTCCTTAGTTTCGAGGGCTGATCTAGGTTTTGGTCCCCAAATGTAATCCAGCGTCAGTATCCTCTGGCAGGAGCAAAGGTACAGCTACTCGACAAAACTCAAGGGCTTCACATTCTCTGCCTTTGTTTCATTCCTTTACTAGGAGACAGAGCTGACTGGAATAATGAAAACTTATGGAACTGACATTCTCTGCAAAGCACTGTTAGGAAAAAACGTATTTATAGGAAAATACCAATGTGAAAAACTATTTTTTAGAAAAATCTAGAATAAAACTGTAGGCTATCTGTAGGAATTCATTATCATTTTTCTGACTCAGTTGGTATTATATAAGCTAGCCTCTGATAACTGTTTCCAATTTTATCTCTAATTGTTTTCCCTTTTTCTACTAATAACTTGAAAACTTCCATAAGAACCTTCTTAGCCTCTGCAGAGCACACCTGCCATGATGCCTTTCTTAGAAACAATTTTTTTTTTCCGATGGAATACATTAACACACTAAAACAAAATAAAAACCAAAACGCTCCTTTATAACAAGTCCCTGTGTTCAACAAACATCTCTAGTCTAAGGGCTCCTCCTGTCTATGTGCAAAACTTACCACTTGACAATCTACCAAATTAATTCCCTTTGGCCTTCTGTAGGGGACACTGTTGGTGCCTCACCCGGATCCCCTATCCTTTACCTGGCAGTCCCTATCCCCAGAAGCTGGGAGTTGGCCACTAATGGCTCACAGCTGTCTTCTTGTAAGGGGCTCCCAGCCACTTTGCATTGGTGAAACTCATCTGATGCATCCACCATAGTTCCAGTCAGCATGAAGCCACTGGGTGACACAGGGGTGTTTAAGATCACCACCCTTGCCTCCATGTGGTACCACTGTGGTACAATTCATGGTCCAGAGTTCTCCCTGGGATCAGGGTGAAGCCAGTCTCCAGTGGAGACCACAACCTTGCTTCACTTTTCCTGTTTCCTCCCTTACACACAGGTTTTGCTTCTAGAGAACTCCATTTAGGACAGCTTTTTTTTTTTTTTTTTTTTTTTTTTTTTTTTGAGGCAGAGTCTCGCACTGTCACCCAGGTTGGAGTGCAGTAGCACGATCTCGGCTCACTGCAACTTCTGCCTCCTGAGTAGCTGGGATTACAGTTGCCTGCCACCATGCCCAGCTTATTTTTTGTATTTTTAGTAGAGACAGGGTTTCACCATGTTGGCAGGCTGTTCTCGAACTCCTGACTTCATGATTTGCCCATCTCAGCCTCCCAAGGTGCTGGGATTACAGACATGAGCCACCACGCCCATCAGGGACAGCTTCTAATCACCTATTTCTCAGACGTCAAGAATAGTGTATGGTTCTTTTTCTTTCCCATTCTTCCCAAAATTTAGGATTGTGAATCTCATAGGGCTGCTAAATAATGGAGAACTAGATGTTTTATGTGTCTTCTTGGCTAACCATTCTTTTTTTTTTTTGCTAAAAACATACCAGCCTAGGCTGAGGCATCCACTGAAATGCTTTCTATTTCTACTGACGGTTCCTGGACTTGAGTCCTCAAGCCAGTGCTGAGGCAGGTGGGAAGACAGAGGGCCGAGGTAATGATAGCTCTGTCAGCAAGACGGAGTGGGAAAGTTTCATTTAGCCCAACAATTATGATAATTTGAGGAAAGAGCACAGGGTTTAAAGCCTTGCAGGCTTGAGTTGGAATCTGCTTCTATCACTTAACCGCTGAGTGGCCTTGGTCAAAGTACTTATTCTCCCTGAAATAACCCAACTGATTTGAGAAGCAAGGTAGGTAGTGCACAGAGCACGAAGCTGTGGCTGGCCGACAGATGCTTGAAAGCAAGGATTTTTGCCGATTTTGTTTACTGCTGTTCACCTACCACCTTGTTGCCAAGGCAACACTGTAAACACTGCATTATTTGTTGAATGAATGAATGAATTGGCTATTTTCTAACGAGAACTTAAATGTCCATACTAATTGTATGAACTAATTTTTAAAGAAACACTTCTTAAAATCACATTATAATTGCAAGATATTCTTGCTTGTAAGAGATGCCATTGATTTCATGATTTTAATGACCACATTAAATATAAACATTATTTGAAAATGATCCCAGTTTCAAGAAACATTTAAAAGTATGAGAAAAGCTGCGATATTGAGGACATGAGCTACATTTGCATTACGAGCACTTTGTTATCCCATCTGGAGCAAGTGTTTCCCCCAGTGTGTTCACTGCTTCATTCCATGTTTTCTTTTGATACAAGAAACATTCAGTAATCATGCAGTCTGTCTGTCAATCATTTTATGGAGTTCGTTTCTATATTTTTGGATTTGCCATTCTTACCCCACCATAGATAGGATAATTTTGTTCTAATTTATGGCTTCATGTGCGCACTTAACTTTTTACTCTTCCTTAAATTTATGAAGTGAGTTATGGATTAAAACTAATTGCCTCCAAGCAGTTTATCACTTCAAAACCACTTATTGAATAAACCACCTATTGCCCATTTATTTGTGGTGATTTCTTTCCATTCATTAAGTTTTACTTTCTTTTCCCTTGAGTCTTGCTCTGTTGCCCAGGCTGGAGTGCAGTGGTGCAATCTTGGTTCACTGCAACCTCTACCTCCGAGGCTCAAGCAATTCTCCTGCCTCAGACTCCTGAGTAGATAGGATTACAGGTGCCCAGCTAATCATTAAATTCTTGTATGTCCCTCAGTCACCTACTATTTGCTTTATCTGTCTCTGTTTGCTCACCCTGTTTTCCTTCATCACATGTTCACTACCTAACATTGTATCATATCTTTACTTGCTATTTATTTTCTTGCCTGACTGCTCTACCTGAATGTAAGCTCCAGGAAGCAGAGGCCTTCGTTTCACTGGTACATCCCCAGATCTACAACATAAAAGGCCTCTCAAGATAGATGATCAATAAATATTTGGAAGAATGAAGTAAAATGTATACAAATAGAATAAAAATTTACTGTGATATGTACTGAACACAAAACACATAGGCACCGCTTATTCACAGAAGGTATGTCTCAAGACCCCCCAGTGGATGTCTGAAACCTTGGACAGTACCCAACTCTATATATACTGTTTTTTCCTATACATACACACCTGTGATAAAGTCCCTTTTTTTTTTTAGATGAGCTCTCCCTCTGTCACCCAGGCTGTAGTACTATAGCAATATCACAGCTCATTGCAGCCTCAACCTCCTGAGTTCAAATGATCCTCCTGCCTCAGCCTCCTGAGTAGCTGCGACTACAGGTGTGCACCACCACACCCGGCTTATTTTGTATATTTATTTAATTTTTTTTTGTAGAGATGGAGTCTTACTAGGTGGCCCAGGCTGGTCTTGAACTCCTGGGCTCAAGTGATCCTTCTGTCTCTGCCTCCCAAAGCATAATAAAGTCTAATTTATAAATTTGGCACAGTAAGAATGACAACAATAACTAATAATGAAACAGGACAAATATGACAATATACTGTAATAAAGTTATGTCAATATGGTCTCTCTCTCGAAATACTGCAGAATTTTCAGACTGTGGTTAACTGCAGGCAGCTGAACCTGTAGAATTGAACCCACAGATAAGGGGGGTGTACTACATGCCAATCGTGGGACATTTTTTGGAGGAGCTCATTTAGGTACACGAGGCAGTCCCTCTAAAGAGGTGACGTTTGAGCTGGGGCCCAAAGACCAAGAGAGAGATAGTTCCATAAAGACTGGAGGCAGGCAGAGGCCTGCAGGAGGGCTTAGTATATTTAAGGAATGGAAGGGAGGCCAGTAAGAGAAATAGAAGGTGGATTTGGAAGAGCAGGAAATGCTGAGATCATTCGAGGTGGTGGTGAAGAATATGTATTTTGCTGCAACAGCAGTGGGAAGCCATTAAAGGTTTGGGCAGAGGTGGGACAGCGGTTCCCTCTGGCCTTGGTGATAGAAGTGGACTGGAGAGGTCAAGGGCTCCATGGTAACCCAAGCCAGACAAGGTGGCCGGACTGGAAAGCTTGTGGGAGGAAAAGCGAATGGGTGTGGCATGGACTACACTTGGCTTAGGTCCCGACGCCTGGCTCATGCCTCCCACGTTCCTTCCCAGGGAGCAGAGTATGGGCAGGGGGCCGCCCCCGCGTCCTCCTGGGTGGGAGGAAGAGGGAGAACCTGATGATGACTGCTGAGCTTTCTGGCTTGAGTCATTGATCAAGTGTTGCAGCAATTTTCTGGGCTAAGAAAATGAGAGAGGAAAGGTTTGGGAGGAAAAAGCAAGAGCTCCATTGGGAGCCTCATATTGGATTTGAGATGCCCATTAGGATTCCAAATAGAGAAGCTGAGTGAGAGAGTCAGCTCGGTGAGTCTGGAGTCCAGAGGGTCCGTCTGGGCTGTGGATATACATTTGGAAGTCATCGGCCTACAGACAGAATTTAAAGCCAGGGGACTGAACGAGATCATCTAGAAAGAACAGAGCTAGGAAAAGAGAGTCCACGATTTGGCTCTGTGGCATGCTAGGAGTAAATATAAACACGCAAAGGACGTGGCGAGCCTTCTGTGTCATGCCAGCGTTGTGAGTATGCTGTAGTTCCATTACTTAGCTAGGAAGTGTTCTTGGGGTAATGTCAATCCCAAATACTGCTGCATCTCTAGCCAAGACCAGGAAGAACAGTTGCTGTGGCTGGTAAAGAGGAATAGCTATGTTCATGAAATTCAGCTAAAAAAGTGTCTTACGATGTCTCCAGCATAAATTAGGCCTTGAGGCAGATGGCCAAGACATTCATCAGGGCAGAGGTTCACTGTTTAAAGGCAAGTCTCTAAACATTCACGGGCTTTCCAAAGTAAAGACACTTTACTTTAGGTTAGGGCCAGATCTAACAGCACTCCAACAATTGTAAATACGAAGCCGCCCTTTAATCACAGCCTGGGTCTGGCCCCAGGTGCACGGCACAAGGCCTTTCCTCACTCAGATCAGTCTTCTCTGCACAATGGGTGCTTAGCAACATGGAATGGCTGACTTAAAAACATATCTGGGGTCGGGTCTGGTGGCTCACGCTTGTAATCCCAGCATTTTGGGATGCCAAGGCAGGTGGATCACCTAAGGAGTTTGAGACCAGCCTGGCCAATGTGGCAAAACCCTGTCTCTACTAAAAATACAAAAGAAAGTTAGCTGGGCATGGTGGTAGCAGTCGCCTGTAATCCTAGCTACTCTGGAGGCTGAGGCAGGAAAATTACTTGAACCTGGGGTGCAGAAGTTGCAGTGAGCCGAGACTGCGCCATTGCACCCTAGCCCGTGTGACAAGAGAAAAAATGTCTCAAAAAACAAAACAAAACAAAACAAAACAAAACAAACCCCCCAAACCCAAACCAAACAAAAAACACCAAACATATCTGGGTCCACAAAGCATTGAGTGGCTCATGCATGCCTTTGTATCTCCCGGTATCCACCAGGTTTACAGTGCTCTGATTGCCTGATTTTTTTTCCATCAAAAGTTAACAAAACCACAGGATATTAAAAAGTAAAAAATACAACTTCTCCAGAAATGGTTACCAAATCCCACAGATATGAACTGATCTCCTCGGTATGAGCTGTCTAGATCATTAAATCCTAAAAGAGATGCCAACATTGTAAACTTCAGATCTGGAGACCAGAAATATCTTTATACTGCAGTCTGAGATTCCTCAGGATAGGAGTCACCGATTCACCTCCAATCCTGCCAGTCATTTTATGCTAATGCTAGCAACAAGCATTCCTTGCAAGTGGGAAGGAGAGCTGTGTCCTGGGGCATGGGTCCAGGTGGCAACCCATCCTCCCTGAGAGGTCTGGTGTACAAGCTGCTCAGCTCAGCTCTTGTCTGGGAAACCTGTGAGACACTGATGTGTGTAGACAGATTATCTTTTTGGGTTCAGTACGTAAGTTGGGTCCATGAACCACCACCCTGGCTGCGGTAATAGAGTGGTGCCCTAGTCTAATTCCTCTGGGCCTTTGGAGGAGAATGTTCCTTTCCATGCTTCCTGCAGGTTCCATCATGGTTATAAGGCCCTGGGCAAAAGCTCTGCAGTCCTGCTCCAGTGAATAGCACCTTCCTGCCTCTGCCACGTGTGTCACCTCCACCTGAGATGACACTACGTGGCCTTTGACCGCTGCTGTCCACCCAGCAGCTGAAATTCCTGTCAACCCCAGAGCTGGGCAACAGGAGGGTGAGGGCGCCTGCAGCTCCTGGCCCAGGGACATCCTCATCCTTGCAGTCCTGGAGGTAGGTGTGCATTCTTGCTGTCAACACCATTCCAGCCAGTGTGTCTCTGCCCTCCCGTAAACTCCCTGCTGTTTTGAGATTCACACCCCTAGCCATATTCCTCTCTCATTGTGGAGTTCCAAATGGAGAAGGTGATCCCTTCAAGTCACTTTGATTTTCACTGGGGACCCTGCCACTTGGCTCAGTCTCCTTTGCATCTCAGCTCTGCAGGGAAGGCATTTCGACATCCATCTGGTCAACGTACCCAATGTCCTCTGAGTTATTTGACCCCCTCCATGCCAGTGACCTTGTCTACTCTGCTTCAAGCGCCCACTCTTGTGGCCACACCTTTGCTTTCATCATCCAGAGTTGCTCCACTTCTCAAATTTCAGTTAAAATCTCCGGCTGCAATTTCTGCCCTCTCTCTGTTTCTCCCACTCCCTCGATTCTAAACTGCATTAAACTTGTCGCTCACTCGACTCCCCACTTTCCCTCTCATCGCTCCTCCTGTCTTCCCTTCCTTACTCCTATAGCCTACACTTCAGGGTCATCGCTTAACCCTGCCCTTGTCAAAACCCGCAGCTCAATGCCTGCAAATCTCTAGCCTTAGATTCATCTGACTGACCTATTCCACCCTTCACTGTATCTGTAGACTCCTACTTGGGCTTTGAGAGTTGCTGGAAGTGAAAACACAACCACAGAGTCTGCTGCCACTACACAGTTGCGGTCTCCATCCTCCCCCATGCTGCCAGCTGCCCGGTTATCCCTCTGGTCTTTCCCATTCCTGGCTCTCAGTATTCCTAGGCTGGAAAGACTGGGAGATGCATTCCTTCTTACTCAGCAGATAACCTCACCACTTTTCATCTGGAATGTGGAATCCAGCAGGTAGAAACTAAACTTCTTCTTGCTTCTCTCTCTGAAACTACAAAACTCAACAAAACACATCTGACCTAAGTTCTTCCTCACCTTCTCCCTCCTATCACAAAGGAAAGGTGGACCTGACCAGGGTGAGTCTGGGGCCATCCATTTGGGGCTCTACCTTTATGTTCCTCTGACCGTTTCAGGAGCCTTGCTCAAATCCACCATCTTCCTCTTTTTTGTCTGATCTTTGCTACTTGACTGGCCTTCCCATCAATGTTTATACAGGCAAAAGTCTCTTCCACCCTAAAAAGAAACCCTCTTGACTCCCAACATCCTCCAGCCTCTGGTTCCTGTCCTCTTTCTGGTCTTCCCTCCTCTGTGCTCTGCAGTCCCTTGTGCAGATCTGAGACTCTGTCACTGAGCTCTTCGGGGTGTGCTGCGGTGTCCTGCTTACCTGATCACCCATATCACCAGTCGGTTACCTCCTTGAGGCAGGGACTGGGCTTATTTCCTCGTTTTTCTACATTTACTTAGCACATTGCTTGAAACCCAACACATGTACAAATGAATGTGTATTAACTATGATACAAAATTTATGTCTGGTCATTCATAAAAAGTCTTCTAAATGTAAGTTTAGATTTCTGGATTAAAAACCCATACTTTTGGGTACAGTCTGTGAACTCAAAATATAAAAAGTGCTGACAATGTCACTGTACCTGCTCATGTAGTTCTAATCATTTCTCAATAGATGGGAAGGCTCCGTGACCATTTCCACCAAGCCACACTGAGCATCTAATTGGCTGCCTAACTGCGGACACACGGACACGAACAGAATGCAGCAATGGGCCACAGAATTAGCCTCCTTGGTGTAAAGTGAAAGTCAAGATATTTTTCAATTCTTTTTGGATGTCAATTGGGATACAGGACAAGCTGTTCCATTATGGAGTCAAATCTTGTAACAGAAGTTAGCTGCCATAAGGAGGAAATCAGAAGTTCACATTCAAAGGATAAGAGAGTTTTTTTTGTTTTTTTGTTTTTTCCTGACCAGACCCTGGAGAAGCTTAGTGTGCTACTGAGAACCACCTTTCACTGCGAATGAAGGGTGCCTGGATGGGTTACAGAGCATTCAGGAGAGGTAGCCGTGAAAGTCAGGACCTGCCAAGGGCTGCTGGGCCCTGACCTTGTTATAAACATTCACAGCCACATGGTTAGAAAATAAAATCACAGGCCAGATGCTATGGCTCACAACTGTAATCCCAGCATTCTGGGAGGCTGAGCTGGGTGGATCATCTGAGGTCAGGAGTTCAAGACTTGGCCAACATGGTGAAACTGTCTCTACGACAAATACAAAAATTAGCCAGGCATGGTGGTGGGTGCCTGTAATCCCAGCTATTCAGGAGGCTGAGGCAGGAGAATTGTTTGAACCCGGGAGGTGGAGGTTGCAGTGAGCTGAGATCACGCCGTTGAACTCCAGCCTAGCTAACAGAGTGAGACTCTGTCTCAAAAAAACAAAACAAAAATCATGTTTCTCATATGGAAACAGCTTCTCAAATTCTTCCACAAAAAAGGGTATCTAGTTGGAAATTGATACTGTTCCCTAAAATAGCAAGAGATTATTATGTGAAATGTTGAAAGTTGCATTTTTTACTTTCAGTAAGACGAATACTTCCTTCACTTGCCTCATCCTGGACTAGAAAAATCAATGACACCTAAGAGCCAGGTAATTATTTTGTCTCATTCGGAACCAGCCTGGGCTGCCATCTAATCCCTTTGATAAAAGACAACTCCTCGGTCTACAGCTTCAATGATCTCATTATACTTATAATGACATCAAGTAAACTGACCATTGTAGCAGATGAAATATAGTTTTAAAATCTGCCTTACACCCTAAGTCCTTAGAAAATGTACACGTGTGGATCCATGGGAAAGTCAGAGAAGTACATGTGTAGGCACAGTTACCTGCGGGAAGAGCTTCTTCCAAAGACATGGAGAATCAGCAATTTTGGATTTTGGTCCTCTCAAGGAGCCTGATTTCCTGTAATTTTCCACTGTTATTGTTCTGTTGGTCTGAGTTTTGAAAAGTGGCTTGGGTTAAATTGGATCATTTGTCTTCCCGGTAGTTTTCCAGCCATGCTTTATTTTCCCAGGGATCTATATAGTGCTAAATAAGTCTCCCTCACTCTGTTTAGCTGGAGCTCCAGCCAAGAACTTCACGCCCACACATGAGGTTGTGGTTCAGGGGGAGCAGCAGTCGAATGGAACCTGGTCCCTTCAGGAGTCAAAGTGACTGCTCTGTGTGGTGCTGTCCATATTTAGTGCTTCCTGAAAACCCCGGGACAACATCGGGCAAGTCCAAAATATGACACTGGTGTTTTCGGTCACCTCCCACACCTGGAGAGGAGCTTCCGTAAAGAAAAGGGACAAACAACCAAGCAGGTAGGATGATGTCTGGCTAACTCACCTTTCTCCTGTTGGTGTCTTCCATATATCAGAGAAAATGAAAAGCATTTTCCTGTATGACCTCTTAATCTGAAAATACGCTCCTTCATGAAAGAGTAGCCTCAGAGTCATAAGGCCCTCTTGGAATCCTCCTGATGTCTCATGAAACATGAAGCTTATTCACCTAGCTAAATGTAACTTTAATTCAAGATGGTAGAAGGCCTGACAAGGAAGGATTGCTATTATGAAAGTTGTAGTGTATTTAAAAAACAAAGCTTCCTGTGCCACTTCAGAAGGCTTATTCCCCACCTCAATCTCACAGCTTTACTGTTAGTGAAATTCTCACATTTCCTACCGTTTTTTTATACTTATAGAGAGAGATGGTTCCCAAATGATATTGCTTAGTTAATACCTCAAGATTCTGCCCACATTTTAAAACACTACCACCGACTCCACAAACAACAATCTGGAATACAGGTTTACCTCTGGGATCCTGAAAGTCTTTTAACCAACTCTTCCACCTGCTGTCTCCCTGCTTGGTGGTAGATGTTTTTCATTGACGACCCCAGTGCCCTAACTGTGACTGTGGATCCTGGGCAGCTCAGAATCTCCGTTCCTTCTTCTGACTCAAGTGCAACTTCAAGATGTGTCATCTACTGCATTCCATGGAAGTTTATAAGTGTGTTTATACTAAGTAAAAAAAGAGTGAAGGTCCATTTGCATTTGGACCTTAAGAAATCCAGTGACCATGATAGTGATGGTGACAATCTTAGCAGCTAGAACTGAGTGCTCACCCTGTGGCAGACACTATTCTAAGATCTTACCTTCCTCTCACAACAATGTGAGGGAGATATTTCCCAGCTTACTGGAGAGGAAACTGATGTATGAAGAGGCTAAATCATTTGTCCAGGGTGGACACAAATCCAGAGAGATTTCTCGGAAAAAAATCCAGAGAGCTTGGCTTCACAGCTAGTGATCCTAACCATCATTCTATTGTACTAAAACCAAACCCTTTCTTCACTTTGAATTAGAGATTATAGTTGATGCTAGCAATACTTTAAACAGGAGACGACTAGCTATCAGATCAAAGAGAACTTTTGACTAAAGACTATTCTTATAAAAAATTCCAAAGATTCTAAAGTAAAGATTGTTTTTTTTAAACAGTACTATACAATAAACATTGCGGCATAGATGTAAAGGCTGAACTGAGTATAACTAAAGATGTATTTAATATTCTGAGCCATGCCAAGAAAATGAGAATGAAAAAATAAGGTCAATTACATTGTGCAATCATGACTGTGAAGCTTGGTGAAGAGTTTCAGCCTGTAAATCCAGCACCACACAGGCCATCTTGTAAAGCTCATGTACCTGCCCACTATCACCAGTGCAGTGGAGATGCCAAGAGAACCCCTTTAGTGGCCTACTGAAGGGGAGGACAAGAACTTTAGGGGCTCCTTTTGTACATGGCAGAGTGCATTATACAAGGTTTTTTAACTTGTCCAAAATTTTCATCACTGCTCAGCTGTAGGGTTCATTTACTTCTGTGTGAGGGATCTCTTAGGACTCACTGTTGGTATTTATGTAACTGGCACACATCAAGTTTTGTGAATGACTTCTAAGGGTCTGGGGTACTTGATCTGGTTGTTTTTAGGAGGTGAGAGAGAGTTAAAAGCAGTCATTAAACAAGTTAGTCCACTCGGCCCCTGACCAGTCTCACTGAGCCATTTGTTAGGAATCAGTAACATTGCTTACCACTATCGGGACAAGAGAAGACACCGCAGCACAGAAGAGAGTCACCACCATTCTACACATGCGTGCACACACACACACACACACACACACACACACGGAGATAGGAATCTCAGCAAAATTCAAATAGACACTATTTTATGTGTGACAAGGCTGTCTTCAGCATTTGCTTTGCTGTGTGGCAGTAGGAACGTCATTACCTCGCCATTCCACACTGCTGTTATTGGTTTAAATTACTCATGCACAGTATTCTAGGTGGAGTAAAATCATCTCACAGAATTAAGCATTTTAGAACACAATACAAGAAAGGACAAAGGATATGATCATAGCACTGCTTTAAAAATTACTAAAGATATGAAGATGAATTCATTTGTATTACTTGCTATTTCATACATACATGATACAGGAAGGAGTAAGTGCCCATGCTGTGCTTCATTCTGTAAATCCAGGTTCCCTGTGATTCAGACCTTGTTTCTGAAAATTAGAGTAGCCTGAAGCATTGTCTTGCTCCCATTTCACCTACATGGGTAAGGGGACCAAGGACCAAGGAGGCACCTTTGACCTACACCTTGCCCTGGGAAGATGCTGCAGCATCAGAAGGCGTATTTGTTGGTGGAGTTTAGTCAAGGTGGTGGCAAAAATATTCAAGGAAAAATATTAGAGATAGTTACAGGAAACAGTCACAAAACATCCTTAGAAGGTTGGGTAGTTTACATAGCTTCAGATGAGAGAGTAGGCCAAAGGCAGTCAGTTCTTACCCTAAGGCATTAGAACATAGAGTAAATACTAGGAATTGTAAAGAGGCTTCCCCAGAGAAGGCGGTTTACCCCCACCTCCGTTAGCAAACCTTTGATCTTCCATGAGGGCAAAACTGCCTTCTACTGGGGAAGAGGGGATCAGCAGATGTTAATTACCCTCTAATAGTGTTTATCCAAAGACCCTTATCCTTTGATCTATACAAAATAAAAGTCTGCAAGGCCAGCAAGTCAAGGCCAGCAGCCATTAACTCCTTTGGGTGAATGGCCTGGACACCCCAGTCCACTCTTTCACTGAAAATCTGTGTCTCAGTGAATTTATTCATCTGTCGAAGTCTGCCTGTTGAACTCCGACAGTGGAGGACATGAATTCATCCAAGAAACATTTATGGATCCATGAAGTATAACAACCTCTTTTATATGCACTACTGCTCATTCTTGAACATGACTTCACATGTTATCTTACTGGTTTTATCTAACTAGGAAACAAGGTAAGTTATCTTACCTTACAGGGTAAGAACGGAAAATTCCTATTATGTCGTACCAGAGCGAGCATAGAAAGTCAGCACCAAGACAAAAGTATGCCAAATTGCAGGGTCTTTATTGCCAGCGGCCATGGAGGACTCAGGTCTCTCTGAACCATGGCCCCGAAAGGAGGGTGTCAAGACCTTTTATGCCTGTAAACCACCTCCTGGGTAGGGGTGGGGGTGAGGGGCTTTCTGACATTCCGATTCTTACTTAAGTGGTTCACAGAAGTCAAGATAAGCATTAGCTTACACATTGCCTGGGTACAGTGGAAATTACAGACCTTAATTACTTATTACAAGTCGCAGAGGCCAAGATGGTGTGAGTTTCGACTGCTTGCCTGTCATATCAGGGTTACAGAGAGCAATTGCAACAGAAGGCCGAGGTATGGTTGAGGTATGCAGTTTTATGGGGCTTTTACCATGTCACAATGTGGATAAGGAAACTGAGGCTTGATGAGATTCCATGCCCTGCCCCAGGTTCATAGTTAATATATGGTGCTGCTGAATAAAACTAGCCAGACTGGCAGCCTGCCTGGTGCTCCCTTCCCCACGCCTCCACACTGGACAAGGAGGAAGGGTGGGGTGGTGGGGGCAGGATAAGCACGTTTCTACCATCATCAGGCTGGGAAAGCTGGTGAGCGGCAGTGCATGGCCTCACAAAGAAATGCTTTATTACCTGCCCAGGCAATTAAGTATGAAAAATAATCATCACTAAAAGACGTGGTTTTTAAATGTCATGGTTACGTAGCTTGGGGAACTGGAGTGCCCTCATAAAGAGTGTATGTCATGTTGTTGGAGGCATTTTCCTCTGAACAGAGTAAGGAGCAGGGCCATGGTATCTAGTGACAGAGCACTGGCCTGGCCAACCTCTCTACCTGGAAGTCTGAGTAAAGAAATCCTGCAGGATAAGGAGCTCAAGAATACTCCCAGGACTGAAGCTTCCAGGGAGATCCCCAAAGAAAAAGAAGGTATCTCAGTGATGTATCACTCTTCTCTGCCTTCTAATGCTCCCCTAAAATGGGTGAGGCCCTACAAAAGGCATTTGCTGAAGTTGGTACAACCCCCAATGAAGGCCCTAATGACTCCAGACAGAGGAAGATTTGTGATGTGCCCACCCACAGCAGGACAATGGATTGTGGAAAGTCCACGCATCAGCAGACCATGGAAAGGTCCATTGGTCAGTGCTCTTCCAGTAATTCTGGATACCACCTTCAATCTTCTGTGTGTGGCGGCTTGGACTTTTCCTTCATTTCTGTTCATTTTTCTGACAACTGAGGGTTGAGAGCAGACAGTGAAGCTCTTCCCCAAAATATCCACTGCCCAAACAGAGTTATTTAAGACTTTCTGAGATCTGTGAGATTTCTACTCAGGGACCCCAAAACAAAAAGATGAATATCCACAGGTACAAGTACTAAATCTTACTGGTTGATATGGTTTGGATGCTTGTCCCCTCCAAATCTCACACTGAAATGTGATTTCCAGGGTTGGAGGTAAGGCCTGGAGGGAGGTAATAGGATCATGGAGGTGGATCCCTCAGGAATGGTTCAGCACCATGGTGTAGAGTGAGTTCTCGCTCAGTTCATGTGAGATCTGGTTGTTTAAAAGTCTGGGATCTCCCCTTCTTCGCTTTTTTGCTCTCACCATCTGGTTTGCCTACTCTCCCTTCACCTTCTGCATGATTGGAAGCTTCCTGAGGCCTCCCCAGAAGCCAAACAGATGCCAGCACTGTGCTTCCTGTACAGCCTGCAGCACTGTGAGCCAATTAAACCTCTTCTCTTTATAAATTACCCAGTCTTAGGTATTTCTTTACAGCAATGCAAAAACTAATACACGAGTTGAAATTGAAATTGTTATTTTAAAGCATCATGTAGGAAAATTTTAATATAAATGTGTTAAGAAATAAACTGTTTTCTAATAAAACTATGTAATATATGTTTATTATTTAAAAGTAATATGTATCAAGGAGAAGAAGAAAAAAATAAAGGTCTATTTTCTTTCTTTGTCTTTGATGGCACATTCTTGTGTGTCTTATTAGACTGATATTAGACTCATAAACTGCCTTACTCCCACTATAAAAGAGATAAAACTATAAACTTCCTGGAAATAAATTAAACAAGTAGTTCCTAAGTAAAGAAAACCATAGCATTTTATTAAGATTCGTAAATTAAGACCCGAATAAATGAAGAGGCAAACTATGTTCCTTGATGAGAAGACATAATGTCATAAATATGTCAGAGCTCTTTCTGAACCCATTTGTCAATTTGATGGTGTTCCAGTCAGAATTCTAGTGACTTGCATTTTTATTTGGACCTGGACAAAATGAGCTTTAACTCCATCTAGGAGAAAAAAACAAGAAAAAGGTGACAGAAGAGACCGGCGAGGGGTGCCTGCCTTAGCAGATATTAAACTAACTATGGAGAAGGCAGCTCCCGGAAGACGCAATGCTCATAGGCCGCAGACACAGGAAAAGATGCTCTGCCTCAGACGAAGTCAGAGAAGGAAAAACTGAAACAAGACTGCCATCGGATTTTACAAATTAAAATATAGCCCTGAAATCTCCTTTGACGTGATTAAAAAAAAAAAGAAAGAAAAAACAATCAAACTAACTGGTAAAATCTAGCACTAGCAAAGACAAGGAGTACTGGGAAATGTCCGATAGTATTGTTTGGTGTGGAAACTTCCATAATTGTGTGGAAAAGGAATATATCAAGAGGTATTAAAAATGTGCTAACTCCTTGATCCAGTAATCCCCCCTTCAGAAAACCATCTAAACAAAAGTCCCAGTACACAATGACATGCACAAATGGACGTTCATGAAAGCGTTGTCATGACATACAGCTGATAATAGTTCATGTGTCTACCAACATGGGAGAGGTTAAATAATTAGGGTCCATATAGATGGGGGAAGGTTACCCATCAAACATGAAGTGAAAGTCAATGTACTGAAGTAGAAAGAGGCCCAAGAAACAGGCTGGGTGTGGTGGCTCATGCCTGTAATCCCAGTACTTTGGGAGGCTGAGGAAGCTAGATCATCTGAGGTCAGGAGTTTAAGACTAGCCTGACCCACATGGTGAAACCCTGTCTCTACTAAAAATACAAAAATTACCCAGGCATGGTGGTGCTTTCCTGCAATCCCACCTACTTGGGAGGCTGAGGCAGGAGAATTACTTGCATCTGGGAGGCAGAGGTTGCAGTGAGCCAAGATAGCACCATTGCATTCCAGCCTGGATAACAGAGTCAGACTGTCTCAAAAAAAGAAAAAAAAAGAAAGGTCCAAGAAGCAGTGTTAAGGAGAAGTTGTAAGTCAAGCAATATAGAATATTCTCATTCTGTTAAAAATATAAAAAAAGACCCTAAAAATGTGTGAGTTTATCTGTATGAGCAGAGACAGCTGGAGGCAGACCCATACCAAGCTGTTGATCCTGGTTATTTTAGGAAAAGTGGGATTAAGAGGGGCAGGAATGGGACAATTATTAACTTAATACACTTCTGTATCATTTTACTTACGATAAAGAGCAGAGCAGATGCTACTTGTATTAATTTAAAATGAAAAAAATAAAAGCACCTTTATCAGGCAGGCAAAATAAATGAAATGCCTATTAAAAAAATAAAAGCACCTTTATCAAGGCAGGGTGCAAAGTCAAGGAAGCACCTGTCAAAGCAAAGGCTGACAGGTCACTGGCGTGCTTTGTGTAATCGCCTGTGATGGTTTCTCTAAGCAGAAGCCTCCCTGTTCATCTCACTTGAAAAACAGTGAATTCCAACAGTTTGAAACACAATGCTACATGCTATGAGTTTTGTGCTAGTCCAAAGACAGCCGTGAGGCTCCAAAGCCCACACCTTTGGCTGTGAGAAAAGAGGAATCTTCTCCCTGTTTGACTCACTTTCCTGTTGCAGCTGGTTTAAGCCCTTCATGACCTACTTCCCTGTTTTGGACTTCAGCACCTAAATCACGACTGGTTTACAAATAGGTGAAAAAATTCTAACGATCTGATGAGAGCATGAAGGTATTGCGTCCAGTCCGCTGGGTCCAAGAAGGCTTCTCAGAGCCCTAAAAACTTACCAGGACTATCAGTGCTGCCCTCATTAGAACTCTAAATTATCAAGCCCAAACTTTGAATTTCCTGGCTGTGCTATGTCTTCACTCTGCTGAAATGCCAGCAGAATGGCTTCCTCTTGTCTTCTGCCTATCCTCTGAGAACAAGGTCAATTAGAAACCTCCTTAACCTGTCAAGGCCACATGATTGCTCCTGACCCAGGGATTATCACGGCCATCCATGTATTTATTCAAAGAACTAGTTCATGTATTCAAATATACTTAATGATTGCAGTGTATCTGCCTGGCACCATCTCTTGGTGGATAAATGTGCATGATGTGGTGGCCAAACAGACGTTTTACTTTTTATGGCCATCACATCATGTACATTGGCTATTAAGGGCAAATACGCAAAACACGCTAAGTATACTTGAACATTACTGACTAATTGCCATAAGGGTTAGGCACTGTCGTATGACAAGAAGGAGGATGAACTCAGGAGGTGAAGATGGAAAAAGGGTTGGAGAAAGTAGTAGAAAGGCAGAAATATACAGAGACGGACTGTCACTGAAACAAAAGCTAAGACAGAAACACAAGAGGATAGCTAAGCAAATCATACAGGTTAATAATGCTAACTGACCAAAATGAGTGGAAATGGAACTTTAGAACAAAAGGTATGTGGAATGTTCCCTGAGCAGCTGTGCAAAAAGGAAAAAAAAAAAAGGTGCTTCGCGTGTCTTAGTGTCACTTGGATTCTTTGGACATAACTACATCTAAACTTGTTTGGGTCAGGCGTGATGACCCACGTCTGTAATCCTAGCACTTTGGGAGGCTGAGGTGGGCAGATCACCTGAGGTCAGGAGTTTGAGACCAGCCTGGCCAACATGGTGAAACCCCATTCCTACTAAAAACACAAAATTAGCTGGGCGTGGTGTTGTGTGCCTGTAGTCCCAGCTACTCAGGAGGCTGAGGCAGGAGAAGCTCTTGAACCTGGGAGGTAGAGGTTGCAACGAGCTAAGATTGCACCACTGCACTCCAGCAACGGACAACAACCACAACACTCCTTTAGCATATATACCATAGTGTTTATATAAGCATGTAAGAATGGTTCCAACTTCAATGTTAGAATTCTTTTACAAAGTCTCACTTTTGAGCTTCCCTGTGGCTTAAATGCATTTTTAAAAGCAAATTTAATATTCTTGCATCACATTTAGGTCCCATTCAATTATCCTAAATTCATGTTGTGCTTCTAGAATGGTGGAGATACATTAAAACAAAACAGCAAAAATAGCTAAGCTCCATTTTTAAGCTGTGTCTATCTGGAAAATTTCTAAAGTATTCAGTGTTTGGCTTGGTAACCTCTCTTCAACACTAAGGAATAAACCATAGTAAATATTTCTTTCTGTTTTACTGAGAGTAAAAGGGAATCTCCTAAGGTTATTTGTTAACTTTCAAGATGGCAAAATGCAGATTTTTTAAATTGTACTTTAAAACAATAAGAATTTTGGACTTTGAGCAGTACACGTTTTCTCTGTCTCTCTCTCCCTCCCTTATTCTTTCTTTTTTGGAGACAGGATCTCACTCTGTTGCCTGGCTGGAGAGCAGTGGTGCGACCTCGGCTCACTGCAACCTCCATTTCCCAGGATCAAGCAATTCTCCCAGCCTCATTCTCCCCAGTAGTTGGGATTATAGTTGTATGTCACCATGCCTGGCTAATTTTTGCATTTTTAGTAGAGATGGGGTTTCACCACGTTGTCCAGACCGGTTTCGAACTCCGGGGCTCAAGCGATCCACCCGCGTTGGCCTCCCAAAGTGCTGAGATTATAGGTGTAAGTCACTTGTGCCCAGCTCATGTTTTCATTTTGCATAAATTAACAGCTCTGACAATACAGTTTAGTCTGCTTTAAAGTAAGCTGTATGATATCTTTCAATTCCACAGTATAGAATATGATTTTTCTTCACAAGTTAAAATGCATTAAGATTCCTGCTCTGCCTCCCTCCCCATATCATTCTAAAAGTACAGAACAAAAATGTTTCTCCATAATTACTTACTTCCATATGAATATAAAAGTACACTAAACAGATAAAATATGACATTAAATACTATATCACCTAATTTTAAACCCCTCAAACACACTTCGAACTTAAGACTAGTCCCATATGACTGTGTTCTTGGCTGATGCAAAAAATGAAGAATTCAAAGAGAAAAACATAGATCAGGAAAAAACAGGAAGTCCCAACTTTCAAAAACACTCAATCCACCTTCCATGCAAACCACAAAAAGATTAGACAAACTAAGTATTTGTTGACATTGGCTGTAAATTTTGAAAAGGAAGAGAACATCAAAATATATCTGGAGTGAGACTCAAATCCCTTATTCACTTGTTCTTTTTTTTTCCTTTTTGTAAGATATATTTTAAAGAAACTGCTAAGTAGAAATCTAAAATTATTTTTTCATTCATCCCTGAGTCTCGCTCTGTCACTCAGGCTGGAGTGTAGTGGCGCAATCTCAGCCCACTGCAACCTTCGCTTCTTGAGTTTGAGCGATTCTCCTGTCCCAGCCTCCCTGAGTAGGTGAGACTTACAGGTGAGCATCATCACTCCCAGTTAATTTTTTGTATTTTCAGTAGAGATGGGGTTTTGCCATGTTGGCCAGGCTGGTCTTGAAATCCTGACCTCACATTGGCCTCCCAAAGTGCTGGGATTAGAGGCATGAGCCACCATCCCGCACCAAGCCAAGATTCAACTCTTTTCATGCACTCTCCTGTGTGTATTAGGGTCTGTGCTGGGCATTACCTTTTCTCAAAAGAAGTTATCACACTTCATTAATCCTCCTGAAAAACCTAGCAAAGGGAGGGATTCTTAGCTCTTGTGAAGGACAAGATGATTGAGGCTCATAGGAAAAAAAAAAAAAATTTACCCAAGGCCATAAAGCTCTTAGTGACAAAATTGGGACTCTGGCCTCTAAATCCAGCCAAGTAAACTGGAAAGAATGTGGACCATCAGGCTAATGTCTGAGTTTCCCCCTACTAGCTTTATCTTCTGCCCCTTTGGGTGCCCGCAGAGGGAGGTAAAGAACCTTAAGTCTGGGGTGGGTGGATAAGCTCGGTCAAGAGGCAGCTGTGCTAACCCAGACTGCCTGAGATTTCATGACTCTCCATTCAGCAGGGAGGTAAGGAACAACAAAATGAGGAACTGTGGTAGCTGCTTGGTGATTTCCAAAAAAAAGTACCAAGATCTAGACTCAGTGAAGTAAGTTTCAAAAGCACCTTCTATACCAAGTGTGTCTGCTGAGTACTGAGTACTGAAGCTCCTACAGCAGTAATAAGCCTTTTCTTAGCTTCGTTTTCTTTTTATAAAAAGTGGTTCCCTTGCCATTAAAAAAAAAAAGCATAAAAAATTGGTTTTGAATAAATTAGCCACCCCAAAGTGAGCTTTTGACTTTTGCTTTGTCAAAAGCTAAGCAAAATAAAGCCCACTTATTACTCAATATTTATCCTCATTGAATTTGACAGCTTTGGAAGGAAAGCACCCAGTGTGTGCAAAGAATGTCAGTTTTGTATTTTCAAAAGCAGCTTCCAGTGATAGCTTGTGAAGTTGAAAGTCTACCCCAGCCTCTACCTGGGGAGCTGTCCCAACGTTCACCTTATACTCCAGCAAACCTCTGCCACGCAGGTCTACAGTGGAAGGGGCGCATCCAGCCATTGCTTGGCTAAGAAGGATTTGTTCAGTACCTGTTATGTGTCTGGTATTGTACTAGGCAAGAACCATGGACCACAGACAAGAGGCGTGAAAGCTGGTCTCTGCCTTCAAGGAGGTCACGATGAGAATATGGAACAACACAGGACAAAAATGGTGGTGCCAATTTGATCAGCAAGAGATGATGGCAAGGATCCTAGATCCCTTGGGAAGAGGGTGGAGGGCACTGGAAGTGGGTACAGGGCAGGCGTCCCCAAACTACAGCCCGCGGGCCGCATGTGGCCCCCTGAGGCCATTTATCCGGCCCCCCGCCGCACTTCAGGAAGGGGCACCTCTTTCATCGATGGTCAGTGAGAGGAGCACAGTATGTGGCGGCCCTCCAACGGTCTGAGGGACAGTGAACTGGCCCCTGTGTAAAAAGTTTGGGGATGCCTGGTACAGGGAGTGCCCGGGCTCAGCCTGCTCTGGACTTAGAGAGGAACAGCAGCTGGCTGGAGGAAGGGTGCATGGAGTGGAGAGAAATTAGGTCAGGTGCCTAGAGTCGAGTCCCATTATACTGGGCAGGGGAATTGAGATTGGATCTGATTGTGATAGGAGAGACTGCAAGCTTGTGAGTGGAGGGCTTATGAAGACAGATCTAGGAAGAATGTACAGAGTGGACTAGAGTGGCAAAAACCAGTCAGGAAACCAACTCTTGACAGAGTGCCAGGGAAGAGGTGCTTGGTCTGAGACTCAGGCTGATGATGGGGACAGGAGGGTGAAAGCCAACATTTAACTGGATGTAAGAACTAAGATCCGTTTCTCGTCTGCTGCCAGTGGCCTTCCTCCCTAGGCGAATCTCCTTCACAGCGGGAAACGTGCCTCCTTCACCACTCTATCTAGGCTGTCAATGAGCACTGATGAAAGGAAAGAATGATTTTGGGGTTTCTAGCTGAAGAGGCAGCTGGGTGCTGGTGAACACAAGCTAAAAACACTATGCAGGACTGACTACTCATCCTTGAAGTTACATGAAATAAAAATAAAACAGGGCTGGGCACGGTGGCTCATGCCTTGTAATCCCAGCACTTTGGGAGGCTGAGGCAGGTGGATCAACGGAGGTCAGAAGTTCAAGACCAGCCTGGCCAACATGGTGCAACCCCATCTCTACTGAAAATACAAAAAATTAGCTGGGCGCGGTGGTGGACACCTATAATCCCAGCTACCCAGGAGGCTGAGGCAGAATTGCTTGAACTCGGGAGTTGGAGGTTGTAGTGAGCCAAGATTGTGCCACTACACTCCAGCCTGAGCAACAAGAGAGAAACGCCATCTCAAAATACATGCATACATATATACATACATACATACATATGACAACACTTAGCTACAACAAAGCCTAAAATAAAAGAGAGGTGGACACTCTTATCAAAGTTTAAGGAGGAAGGGATGAGTCAGCAGTCAGGCTGCCTTGGACTTGGTCTGCCTTGACCCTGACATCTAAGGGTTCTGGGGCTGGAAAGAGGCCCACAGGGACATGCTAGGCTGTTGAAGAACCAGTGAGGACTCACTTCTACCACCCAGTCATGGCCAAAGACCTAACCCCTAAATGTTCCTCACCCATGGTGGCTTTGTCCAGTAGCTCTTGGGTATTTCCCCAATTCCCAGGGGCTGTGCCCATGATAAAGTGGCAGTGTGGTGAGGACTACAGGGGATCAGAGGCAGTGAGACCACCAGACATGCAGTGGCCAGTTCTCTGGTGGAGCAGCAAGGTAAGCGGGGAGAGGCTGAGTAACTGCAGATGCACTAGGGTGAGGAGGCAGAATAAAGAGGCAAAGGGCAAGCAGCCAGGCCAGGAGACTCGCAGGAATGGTGGCTGCAAATCTCAATGGTGCTGTTCTTGCCTTCACTGCGGCAGCTCCTCTTGCCCTGGAGAAACCCAGTCCCAAGTGAGTTTGTCCTGGAAGTTTGCAAGTGACACCTAGTGGCCCAGCCAGTTGTGTGACCTTGAGAGTGCAGCAAGCGAGGACCTGGCAGAAGCATTTCCCTGCCCTGTTTGCTCTCTTGTGGGGCAGTAAATCTTCTCCCTCTTCATTTGCTATCTCTGCATTTCTGTGTGGCTGACTGTTGAACAATGAATGGGGCGACCGCCCACTGGGAGAAAAATGTTTTTCCCTAAGTAGAAGAAGTAATGCTATCCACTGATCCGTTCTGGCTTGCAAAACAAATTTGTTTGCTAAGCCAACCCTTATCTGATGGCGAACTTCTGTTGGGATAAACAGAAATATCACTAAGATCTCTTCACAATGGTGAGAACCAAACCTCGTAGGATGTAGTCAGAGTCAATGTAACTAACTGCATGGCTTTATTCTCCAGGAAGTCCTAGCAGCTTTGGGCGGTAAGGCGTCGTTGGGAAGTGCCCTAGGAAAGCCAGCCTATTCTAGAGCAGCAGAGCCTATTTTCAAAGGACATTTATTTTAGCCACAGAGGAGACCTGGAAAAAGCTGAATTTCTCTTGCTGGAACTATACCCTGCAGCTTCCTGTGTGCCCAGCACTGACAGTGATTCCATGAAGTAGCTACAGTGGGGACCACAGAAAGGAGGCAGGTAAGTGCAGAGAGGGGCCCTGGTCATGAACATGAATGAAAGACAGCTTGGGGAGCACAGGGAGCCCGTGTAAGAGGCTTTGGGGATGTTCCATTGAATGCCTCTTTGCTCCCTCTCCTTTCTTCTTTCTCATCCTAGTTACCTAACAGTTCCGCCATCACAGAAAGTCCTTTTGCTTACTGTTGGATCACACTCTTAAGATAAATGTCCCCAGGTTTACTAACTGCTCTAATTTGGAAATGTGCTGTGGTGAAAAGCTGACTCCCAAAGGCAGATCACTTCTTCCAGTACAGTTCAATTATTTTTCCCACAGAGGTGACAAGTTTCAGAAGCAGATGAGAGAGCTTGCTGCAGGTCATATAAGAAGCTTGTTCCTGAACAGACACGGCCTTGAGATGGGTAGAGCAACGTGTGGAACTGACTAGTTGCTTTGTTTCCTGGAATGATGTCAGGATTGCACTGAGCGCTGCACTGCCCTTCAAAGAAATATACATGGCATTTTCCTCCGCACCAGGTGAGGCAATGAAAACAGAATTCCATGTGTGCTCTGGGAGGCATGCTCTTGTGTTTTCCTTTGCTCTACTGTGTATGTTCTGAGGTAATGGAAGTAGGAGGTGGTATACAGAAACAGTGTGTGCCTGACACTACTTGTCTGAGTGACAGAAAAATGCCTGGATGCAAGTCTGGTCCAACGTGCATCCGCCCACAGTATCTCACTCATCACACATCACTGCAGGCAGCTGCTCTTTTCGGAAGCAATCCTTCACGTGTGTGCACAGAAACATTTTCCATTTTCTTGGTGGCATGCTAATGGCAAAGTAAAATGCAGTTCCTGACTTGGAGCCATTAACACCAACCATGAAAAGGCAGTCAGCAAAAAGAGGGTGGAAAAAATTTGTCTTCAACAATGGTGGTAAAATCCAGTTGTGACCTACTAAACACTGGTGTTTATTATTGGAAGAGTGAACACATTTTCTGCATTTGGAAAAACATAGATGCAGCTTTTATTCTGAACTAGAGAGATCTCTGTAATAACAGGGTGTGGTTTAAACTCATCTTAAGTTAAAATAATCCCCAAATCATGTGCAATTGATTGAAAGGATGTAAAACACCAAGAAGAAAAAATTCTGGATTCCTTCAGCAAACCTTCACCCTTTTTCAAATGAGAGCTACATAAAGGATGCTACAAAAGCAGATTAAAAGCTGGGCGCAGTGGCTCACGCCTGTAATTCCAGCACTTTGGGAGGCTGAAGCAGGTGGATCACTTGAGGCCAGGAGTTTGAGACTGCCCTGGCCAACATGGTGAAACCCCATTTTTAATCTCTACTAAAACTACAAAATAATTAACCAGCGTGGTGGCATATGCCTGTAATCCCAGCTACCGAGGAGGCTGAGGCATAAGGCTCAGTTAAACCTGGGAGGTGGAGGTTGCAGTGAGCCAAGAATATACCATTGCACTCCATCCTGGGTGACAGAGCGAGACCATGTCTCAAAAAAAAAAAAAAAAAAAAGCAGATTATAGCCCAACATATATAAAAGCAAATATCCTAAGATGAGCCCTGAGGCCACAAGACTAATTAATTATTCCTTTTGCAATGTGAGACCTTATTGGTGTCCTGTTCTTTGGAGCCTTTACAGTTAAAATTATTTTGAACATATTTTCCTTCCAGATTATCAGAGTAGATCTTAGCTGAAAAAAATCTTTTTGATATTTTTACAAAGAAATTTGTATCTGTGCCTTTTGGGTACAGGCATATTCACACCTTGTTTTTATTGGGCTTCACTTTCTTGTGCATTGCAGACTGTGTTTTGTTTTTGTTGTTTTTGTTTTTACACACTGAAGGTAGGTGGCAACCCTGTGTCAAGCAAGTCTATTGGCACCATTTATCCAAAAGTACATGCTCAACTCTGTGTCCCTTGTGTCACATTTTGGTAACTCTTGCAATATTTCAAACTCTTTCATTATTATTATATCTGGTATGGTGAAGTGTGATAGGCTATCTTTAATGTGACTATTTTAATTGTTTTGGGACACCACCAACTGCACTGTATTAGATGGCAAACTTAATAAATGTGTGTGTCCTGACTGCTCTACCCACTGGCCTTTCCCTTCTCCCTCGCCTCCAGGCCTCCCTGTTCCCTGAAACAAAACATTATTGAAATGGGGCCAATTCATAACCCTACGATGGCCTCTAAGTGTTCAAGTAAAAGGAACAGTCACCCCTCTCTCATGGTAAATAAAAAGCCCTGCTTAGTAAGGACGGCAAGCTGAATTAGGCCAGTTAGCCAGGTTGTGCATGCAGAAGGAAAGTTCTTAAAGGAAATTTTAAAATGTTACCTCAGTGGACACAAGAATAATAAGAAAGTGCAACAGCCTTATTGCTGATATGGAGAAAGTTTGAGTGATCTGGATAGAAGATCAAACTACCCACAACATTCCCTTAAGTGAAAGCCTAATCCAGAGCCAGGCCCTAACTCTTTAATTCCATGAATGCCGGGAGAGGTAAAAAAGTTGCAGAAGAAAAGCTAGAAGCTAAGGAGGTTGGTTCATGGGGTTTAAGGAAAGAATCTATCTCCAAAATATAAAAATGCAAGGTAAAGCAGCAAGTGCTTATGTAGAAGCTGCAGCAACTTATCCAGAAGATCTAGCTAAGATCATTGATGAAGGTGGCTATACGATACAACAGATTTTCAAGGTAGACAAAACAGCCTTCTATTGGAAGAAGGTGCCATCTAGGACTTTCACAGCTAGAGAAGAGAAGTCAATGTCTGGCTTCAAAGTTTCAAAGGACAGGCTGATTCTCTTGTTATGGGATAATGCAGCTGGTGACCTTAAGCTGACGCCAATGCTCATTCACCATTCAGAAAGTCCTCAGGCCCTTAAGAATTATGCTGAGTCTACCCTGAGTCTACCCTGCCTGTGTTACAACAAAGCCTGGATGACAGTCCATCTGTTTACAGCATGGCTTACCGAAAATATTTTAAGCCTACTGCTGAGACCTACTGCTCGGAAAAAAGAATTTCTTTCAAATATTACGGCTCATTGACAATGCACCTGGTCACACAAGAGCTCTGATGGAGACGTGCAAGGAGATTTATGTTGTTTTCAGGCTGCTAACATAGCATCCATTCTGCAGTCCATGGATCAAGGAGTCATTTCAACTTTCAAGTCTTATTGTTTAAGAAATACATTTCATAAAGCTATAGTTGCCATCGACAGTGATTCCTCTGATGGATCTCCACAAAAGATAGTGAAAACCTTCTGGAAAGAATTCACCATTCTAGATGCCATTAAAAACATTCCTGATTCATTGGAGGAGGTAAAACTATCCACATTAACAGGAGTTTGGAAGAAGTTCAGCCCTCATGGGTTTCAACCCTCATGGATGACTTTGAGGGGTTCAAGACTTCAGTGGGGAAGGTGGCTGCAGATGTGGTAGAAATAGCAAGGGAACTGGTTAGAAGTGGAGCCTGAAGATGGGACTGACGTGCTGCAATCTCATGCTCAAACTCTCATGCTGAGGAGCTGCTTCTTATGCATGAGCGAAGAAAGTGTTTCAGATGGAATCTACATCTGGTGAAGATGATGTGAACACTGTTGAAATGACAACAAATGATTTAGAATATTACATAAGCCTAGTGGATAAAGCAAAAGCAGGTTTTGAGGGGACTGATTTCAATTTTGAAAGAAGTTCTACTGTGGGCAAAATGCTATCAGACAGCATCTCATGCTACAGAAAAACCTTTCATAAAGGAAGACTCAACTGATGTGATGTGGCAAACTTCATTCCTGTCTTATTTGAAGAAATTGCTACAACCAACCCAACCTTCAGAACCACCACCTTGATCAGTCAGCAGCCATCAATACCAAGGCAAGAGCCTGTACCCACAAAAAGATTACAACTCTTTGAAGGCTCAGATGATTGTTGGCATTTTGTAGCAATGAAGTATCTTTTAATTAAGGTATACATACTGTTTTAAAGTGTTAATATATTGCACACTTAATTGACTATAGTATAGCACAAATGGAACTTTTTTTTTTTTTTGAGACAGGGTCTTGCTTTTTTGCCCAGGTTGGAATGCAGTGATGTGAACATGGCTCACTGCAGCCTTGACCTCCTGGGCTCAAGTGATCCTCCCACCTCAGCGTTGGGTAGCTGGGACCACACGCATGCTACCACCACACCTGGCTAGTTATTTTATTTTTTGTAAATATGAGATCTTGCCATGATGCCCAGGCTGCTCTCAAAGTCCTGGGCTCAAGCGATCCTCCCCCTTCAGCCTCCCAAAGTGCTAAGATTATAGGCGTGAGCCATCACACCCACCCAAACATAACTTTTATATGTATTAGAACACCAAAAAATGTGTGTGACTTGCTTTATTGCAGTATTTGCTTCATTCTGGTGGTCTGGAAGTGAAGCTGCAATCACTCCAAAAGATGCCTATATAATTTGATGTACAGCTAGTGCTCAACTTAAGACCACGATTGGTTCCAACAGACTGGTCGTAACACGATTTGGTCATAAGTTGAGTAGGCTATATGTACAGTACTGTGAAATGATGTTATAAAAATCTTTAAGTCATATTTTATCATAATTTTCTTTCATTATTGTTATATATCATAATTTTTTTGTTCATTTTATGCCATTTGTATCATCTCTATACCATTTTGTTTCTTATTTTTACATTCGTCAGGTTTAAGTAAAACACTGCATTACCAGTACAACTGGTTTAATATTTGCAAAATATACAGAATTACAAAATACAAGTGCATACAAAAATACAAAATACAGGTGTAAAAAATGGTAGTCCTGCCGGAAGCTGGTCCACACTGCCATACGCCCAGCTGGGCAACGTTTGCGCTGCCAGACGCGGAGCAGTCATGGCTAGCAATTGTGGTCGTAAAGTTGAATGATCGTAAGTTGCATAGGTTGTAAGTCGATCAATACCTGACATATCTTGAAAGATTTGACAGAATTACTAGACTAAAAGGTTTCTTACCTGATTGTTTTAGTTGTCTCTTATCTTTATATAGAACTCTATTAGATGCCTTATTGATCTTTAAGTCCTTAAATTCCCTAAGACCTCCCTAAAAACAAATCCCACTGTTTCAAATCTTTTCCCAGTGACTGATGATTACCAACACTCATTCCAAAACAGTCTAGGTTTGGAAATGGACAAGCCAATGCTATGTTACTGAAAGTATCCTCTAAGGAACACTATTTCTTTCAGATGTTAATAGGTGCCGTGTATTTAAAAAACTCTTTATATTAAAATAACTTTAGAAAACAAAGTTAAACACTCTCTCTTTTTTTTTTTTTTTTTTTTTTTTGCTACAGAAGTCCTCACTTTGTCAATGTATGCTAAAAATCTTCAAAGAGACCATGGAATTAGAGAATTTCTCAAATGTTTTTGCCTACAGAACCTTGCTTTTGAAGTTCATGTTACAAATTCCTCCATGGGACATTTAGGGAAATGCTGCCATGACCTCACCTCTACTGTGATATGAAGTGGAATGTGGGTAAGTGGATCCAATAGGAAAAGAAGAAAACAGGATGTCTGTGTCAGTTCTTGAAAGCTCAGGTCTTGACTTTGACCTCTCTTCTCATTCTACATATTCACTAAGACATAAGTGTGTCATAAAAACAATTTAGAACATTACAACCAACGATTTTTATAAACAGAATAGAAAAATGCCCTAATGCATACAGTGGCGATAGGTCTGTTGTAGGGGTGTGTGTGCACTCACATGTCTTTACAGGTCTGTTGTAGGGGTGTGTGCACTCGCATGTCTGTACAGGTCTTTTGTAGGTGTGTGTGTGCACTCGCATGTCTGTACAGGTCTGTTGTAGGGGTATGTGTGTATTCGCATGTCTGTACAGGTCTGTTGTGGGGGTGCGTGTGCACTCACATGTCTGTACAGGTTTGTTGTAGGGGTGTGCATGCACTCACATGTCTGTACAGGTCTGTTGTAGGGGTGTGTGTACTCGCATGTCTGTACAGGTCTGTTGTAGGGGTGCGCATGCACTCACATGTCTGTACAGGTCTGTTGTAGGGGTGTGTGCACTCGCATGCCTAAATAGGTCTGTTGTAGGGGTGTGCATGCACTCACATGTCTGTACAGGTCTGTTGTAGGGGTGTGTGTGCACTCGCATGTCTGTACAGGTCTGTTGTAGGGGTGTGTGCACTCGCATGTCTGTAGACTGGGCTGCAGGACAGGAGGCATTTCCTTCTGTGCTCTGCTGGCTGCCATTTCCTCAGGAGATCTCTCTTCGATTCCTACAGCTTCAATTCCTTTCTTCATGTCGACAGTGCCAACACTGGGTCCATGTTTCTATCTGAGACTTTTCTCCTTGGCCTGAAATAGGCTATGTTAACTGCCTACCAGTCAGTGCTACCTGGGTGGCTGGCAAGTGCCTCAACTCAGTGTGTTCAGAAATGAATTCCTCAGTTAGTCTCTGACACTCCCCAAAGCTGCTCCTTCACTGTTCCCTTTCTTAATGGCTCTCCTCCCCAAGGCTTGGCATTATCTCTGAGGCACACCCTCCCTATTCCTACATTTTCAATCAATTGCCTTGTCTAGTTGATTCTGCCTCCTAAATATCGATTATATCCATCTATCACTTCCCAGCCCCACTGCCTAGTACAGACCCGTATTACTTCTCATGGAGTTTGTTGAATCCCTTCTACTACTTGATCTCTCTTGATCTTGTTCTTGTCGCCTCCTGTACATTTTTGCTTCCCTGCTGGAGGGATCTTCTGAAGATGTGGCTCTGACCCTGTCTCTCCTCCACAGCTACCCATTATCCTTTGGCCAAATCTCAGTCTCCTTAGTTTTACCTTTGAGACCCTCCACGGTCTGGTCCCTCACTTCCTCTTCTTCCCCATTCTAGATTCCAGACTCAGGGCATTTCCTTGAGAGCTGCAGATTCTTCCCTCCCCACCAGCCATCCCATTCTGCCTCCCACCTGCCTCTTCCTGGCTGCTCCTACTTATCCCTCATCTAAATGTCACCTCCTCTGAAGCTTTTCTCTTATCCCTGGGCTGGGTTAGCTCCCCACCCCCATTCCTTCTCCCGTAGCTGTCCATCATGATCCAATCATAGCTTACTGAATTACCTGGCACAGAGTAGGTGCTCAAGAAAGACTTGTTAATGTGACTCTCACCCATCTTCAGGCAGGGATGTTAAATTAACCAACTTGTTGGCTCTGGAACCAACTTGCAGAGTGATATCTGATAAATACTGTAATCCCCTAGATCAGCATCTTCCATATCGTGAATTTCAATCTATGCTGGATCATGAAATCAATTTGGTAGGTCACATCCAGCATGTAAGTATCTTTTAGTTGTTTGAATGCTGGTGTGTGTATACTGGGCTGCAATGAAAATCTATTACTGTGTCAGGTGGTGGAAAAGTTTGAAAGTACCACCTGCAAATCTTTTTCCTTAGATATGGGCTGAAGGCCATGGACTTCTCTAAAGGTCTTTAGTCTCTATCTCTTTTTTATTTTATTTTTATTTGTTTATTTTTTGAGACAGAGTCTTGCTCTGTCACCGAGGCTGGGGTGCAGTGGTGTAATCTTAGCTCACTACAACCTCCGCCTCCTGGGTTCAAGTGATTCTTGTGCCTCGGCCTCCTGATTACCTAGGATTACAGGCATGCACCACCATACCCAATTAATTTTTGTGTTTTTGGTAGAGATGGGGTTTCACCATTTTGGCCAGCCTGGTCTCAAACTCCTGACCTCAAGTGATCCACCTGCCTCAGCCTCCCAAAGTGCTGGCATTACATGCATAAGCCACTGTGCCTGTCTGCTGACTCTTTTTAAATATTTATTCTTCTCTTTGGCCTTAAATTTTTCTATTTTACACTTCTTCTTCTATACTCCCTTGACCTTAGTGAAATCAAGGTTTCGGTTCACTCCATGACCATGGCGATGTGCAGACCTAGCCTGTCTCCGGCCAAGTGCTCTTTCCTGAGCTCCTCACATGGCGTCTCTCACTCTCTTGTCTAAAACCAACCACAACAGCAACCATAACTATCATGCATTGTTGGCAAGGAATGCAGGAAGGGCTTTATCATTTGGTTCTATGATAATCTTACAAAGCAGATTCTATTAGTCCCCCCACACCCAACCCCACTTTTTTTTGAGACAGTTTCACTCTTGTTGCCCAGGCTGGAGTGCGATGGCACACTATCGGCTCACGGCAACCTCCGCCTCCTGGGTTCAAGCACTTCTCCTGCCTCAGCTTCCCAAGTAGCTGGGATTACAGGTGCCCCCACCACACCTGGCTAATTTTTGTATTTTTAGTAGGGATGGGGTTTCACCATGTTGGCCAGGCTGGTCTCGAATTTCTGACCTCAGGTAATCTGCCCACTTCAGCCTTCCGAAGTGCTGGGATTATAGACGTGAGCCACCATGCCTGGCCAGTTCCCTTTTTCTACAGAGATGAAGGAATGGAGGCACAGAGAATTTCATTACTCACCCCCAGGTCACACAGTGAGTACTCATCTGTTTCCCGTTCTGCAATGTATGTCCCCAGCTCTGCACCTCCCCCATCAGAGCAGCCTGCCCACCACACCATAATGGGTTGCTTGTGTCTGTCAGTTGACAACTCCAAGTTCCAGGTATGTGGGTGTCATCTTTCCTTTGTGATCCCTGCACCCAGAACAATTCTAAGCCCCAAATAAATAGTGTTGAATGGCAGAATGAATGAATGTGTTAAAGTCTATGATTGATTGGCAGGTAATAGGCTGGGAAGGAGCCAGCCAGGGTGAGAGTCCGTGTCTACTTTATGCTTACTTTGTTTATTCTGTAAAAATAATGTGATGGTCAGGGAGGGACTGAAAATTGTTGTTGGAGTTTCACAGGGGTTGAAAATAGAATAAAATTCTGTGAAACCACTGCTGACTTCTCTAAATAAGGTATACTCTTGCTAGGTTTACAGCTAGAGTTGAGGAAATGGATACTTTCTATGTTTTTTGAACAGAGAAATAAAGACTATCAGTGCTCGCTGGCATTTCAAACAGGGTTGAGACTGGATGGAGAATCGCAGGCATAGGATTTAGTTTTTTCGCTTTACAACTGGCTTTGGGATATTAGAGTAGTCACTGGGTTGCCTTGTGTGATTCTGATGGCTTCTCAGGTCCTCCAAAGATGTGATTCTTGATGTGTCTGTATGACAGCTTGAGGCAGTTGGAAATGACTAAGGTTTGACTCTACCCTTTCTTGCTGTGACGGTTGATACTGAGTGTCAACTTAATTGGATTGAAGGATACAAAGTATTGATTTTCAGTGTGTCTGTGGGAGTGTGGCCGAAAGAGATTAACATTTGAGTCAGTATGCTGGGGAAGGCAGATCCGCCCTTAATCTGGCTAGCACAATCTAATCAGCTGCCAGGGAATATAAAGCAGGCAGAAAAACACGAAAAGGAGAAACTGGCTTAACCTCCCAGCCTACATCTTTCTCTCATGCTGGACGCTTACTGCCCTCAAACATCAGGCTCCAAGTTCTTCAGTTTTGGGACTTGGACTGGCTCTCCTTGCTCCTCAGCTTGCAGACAGCCTATTGTGGGACCTTGGGACCATGTAAATTAATACTTAATAAGCTTTCTATTATGTATATGTATATCCTATCAGTTCTGTCTCTAAGAGAACCCTAATACACTTGCTTTAGGTGTTTATTCTAAGGTATCCTGTTTATGTAAAATTCGCCTTATGCTTTCAGCTCCAGCTCAGAAGGCTGTTGTGCTCTCTCGCTCTCTCTCTTTCTCTGTTTCTTAATACCTTCAATGTCGCCTGGGTTGGGGTCTCCATGACTCAGCTAAAAAAAAAAAAAAAAAACAAAAATTTGCCTTATTTTTCTTAGTTACCTTGTTGGTGTCTACAGACCCAAGCCATACATTTCTTTCCCTGTTAGACAGTAGCTCACACTAATTACCTGACACAATGTTATTAAAGCTGGATGCCTAATGGCCCTGCAGATGATTCCAAGCCACTGCAAAGACATTCATCTTCCCTTGCCACTCGAGGGTACAACCACATTCACACTGGAGAGCACGCACTGCTGCTGCCCCGATAAAGCCAGACTCCTGGTCTCACCAGGTGTCACTCGAAAAGCCGTTTCGGGTGGGTGTGGTGGCTCATGCCTGTAATCCCAGGACTTTGGGAGGCCGAGGTGGGCGGATCATGAGGTCACGAGATTGAGACCATTGTGGCCAACATGGTGAAACTCCGTCTCTACTAAAAATACAAAAAAATTAGCTGGGTGTGGTGGCGCAAGCCTGTAGTCCCAGCTACATGGGAGGCTGAGGCAGGAGAATCGCTTGAACCCGGGAGGCGGAGATTGCAGTGAGCCAAGATCGTGCCACTGCACTATAGCCTGGGCCACAGTGCAAGACTCTGTCTCCAAAAAAAAAAAAAAAAAAAAAAGGTCATTTTGACTGCGCTTCAAAGTCTGTGCTTCTGGTTTTTTTTTTTTTTTTGAGATAGAGACTTGCTCTGTCACCCAGGCTGGAATGCAGTGGCACAATCTCGGCTCACTGCAAGCTCTGCCTCCCATGTTCAAGTGATTCTCCTGCCTCAGACTCCCAAGTAGCTGGGACTACAGGTGCCTGCTGCCACACCTGGCTAAATTTTTTGTATTTTTAGTAGAGACAGGGTTTCACTGTGTTAGCGAGGATGGTCCCGATCTCCTGATCCTGTGATCCACCCTCCTCAGCCTACCAAAGTGCTGGGATTACATGCATGAGCCACCGTGCCCAGCCCGAAGTCTGTGCTTCTAACTACTCTGCTTAGCACTGAAGTAAGTGTTTTGAAGCTATATAAAATATTAACAGGTAACTTCTGACTTGTTCACAATTGAGATGGGAAGACAAGATAAATGTACAAAACTTGTATACGTAAGGAGACATGGAGCAATATACAACTTGGGTGCAACTGTGCAAGGATAATTTTTAATTCCCCCACCCTTCTGCCACGTCAACACATTTGTTCTGGAAAACACGAAACCTACAGACTGCCTAATTCAACAGCTGTTGAATAAAGAGCAAACATTAATCAGTTAAAGAGAATTCTCTCCTATGCAGCACCTCTTGCCCCTCGCAACCTGCATCACCCCCAACCCCCCAAAAAACTCTAAACATCTCAAGATAAAACATATTTGGGTGGGTGAAAAAATACCCAATCCATAGATGCCTATTGCTTAGTCAGGGCGAAAATAAGAGACTTTAATGCTTTAAATGGAATGTTGACCACACCCTCAATAATTGCCACTTAATAATTATCTGGGAGTCCAACGGAACCCTCCCTGCATGGCAGTCTCTGATGAGTGTTTGCTGTTTTATCACCATTCACGCTACAAACCCTTTTCCTAGGTGGTCATGGGAGAGGCTGTGGCTATGGCTGTGGCAGGAGGTCACGCTCCTCCTGCTAGGATTCAGGGGCGACTGTGGACCATCAGGAGAAAAGCAGGCGAGTTCCTGTGCATGTTGTTCTTGGAGGCCCTTCTAATGGGAACCGGCTGCGGCGGCTATTCTATTAAGTGTGATCAGTCCTTAGGCGTCATCAGTTTCAACTGTCCTCTTGTGACCTCTTGTAAATATAAAAAGGAGACGCTGGGAAAGCCACAGTGAATCTCTGAACTGGTGCCGGTGCAGTCACAAAGGAGAAACACGGCATGCCAGTGTCTGCCCTGGAGAATCTCCGCTTTAGGAAGCCCATTTTATTTCAGGTATAAAACGAATTATCCACATTCTGAACAATACTGGTTGCTGTAATTCAGAAAATATAGTTCTAATTTTTAAAATTTTATCTCACATTATCAAATGTTTCTTGTGTCTCTTTCTTCCTGACCAGGCATTTAACCAACTGCCACAAAGAGTCCTAGTTAATCAATTAAGCTACAGATTGTCCTGTGTGGTCTACCATGATATTTCTTTCTTTTCTTTTCTTTCTTTTTTTTTTTTTTTGAGGTTGGGTCTTACTCTGTCTCCCAAGCTGGAGTGCAGTGACATGATCTTGGCTCACTGACACCTCCGCCTCCTGGGCTCAAGTGATCCTCCCACCCTCACCTTCTGAGTAGCTGGGACTATAGGCACATGCCACCATGCCCAGTTAATGTTTGCATTTTTAGTAGAGAGGGGGGTTTCACCACCTTGGCCAGGCTGGTCTTGAACTCCTGAGCTCGAGTGATCTACCCACCTTGGCCCCTCAAAGTGCTGGGATTACAGGCTTAAGCCACCACTCCCAGCCTGCCATGATGTTCCTTACAGTGCTGTGGAGTCCACATGATGAGTTTGTGGGGCTTAATAACTCTAATACTTCTTGACCATTGTTTCCCTAGGTACTGATACTTAACCTGAACTGCTGTGAGAAAGGTAAAACCTATTAAAATATATTCCATGTTTGTATGTATCATTTTACATGCACCTGCCCTACTGACACCTGTTTTAAACTATAAATGTCTAAAAGTTAGATAGTGTGTCCCCTATAGTAAGTCTATATGCCAGCAAGGAGGCACATGGAAGGAGAGTGATTTGACGAGATGTGTAAATACAAGAGGGCTGGGCGTGTGGTTCACACCTGTAATCCCAGCACTTTGGGATGCTAAGGTGGGCGGATCACTTGAGCCCAGGAGTTCAAGACTAACCTGGCCAATATTACGAAACCCAGTCTCTACTAAAAACAGTCATGCTGGTGTGTGCCTGTCATCCTAACTACTTGAAAGGCTCAGGCAGGAGGATGATTTGAGCCCAGGAAGTTGCTGCAATGAGCCATGATTGTGCCACTACATTCCAGCCTTGGTGATGCAGTGAGATCCTGTCTCAATCAGTCAATCAATCAGTCAAAATTGTAACAGAAAGCTCTGAGTTTTTTCCACCATAGCTTTCTATTTCTCCTTGACATGGGATGAAATGATGACTTTCTGTAGGTACCAAATGCAGAAGCAAGTATGACCTGAAAATGTTCAATTCGCATCTTTCTGCACTTCCCAGACCTACCATTTCCCAGCTAAAGGCCAGAGACCACTCAAATGAGAAGCCTCCAAAGAAAACTCTGGAGCCACAGGAAGTGGGGTGATGACTCAGTAGGAGGGATCCTTCCTCTGAGTCAGCCCAGTCTCGGTGTGACCCTAGAGTGGGCACTGGGCCCTCAAAGCCACAACAGAATTAAGATCTGAAACCCAGATTTTGCTCACAAAGGATTCTACACAGGAAGTTAGTTTCTGGGTACCGGCTGAATTCAAGCCACAGGCACGGACTGTTTGCATTCCCTGGTGGCACTGGTACCTGTTTTCCCGACTCTGACTTCCTGGGTCTCCTCACCACAGACAGCTTCTGTGTTTCTCTAAGGGAGGGAAGAAGCAATCTTCAATTCTGAGCTTCATGGGGGAGGAGAATAATTCTATGAAAGCATAAATGATGGACTTTTTTTTTTTTCTGAGATGGAGTCTTGCTATGTCACCCAGCCTGGAGTGCAGTGACACAATCTTGGCTCACTGCAACCTCCACCTTTCAGGCTCAAGAGATTCTCCTGCCTCAGACTCCCAAGTAGCTGGAATTACAGGCGCCCGCCATCACGCCTGGCTAATTTTTTTTTTTTTTTTTTTTTTTTTGTATTTTAGTAAAGATGGGGTTTCACCTTGGAGTTTAAGGCCAGAATGATCTCAAACTCTTGACCTCAGGTGATCCGCCAGCCTTGGCCTCCCAAAGTACCGGGATTACAGGCGCGATTCACCGCACCCAGCCCAAAAATGGTTGACTGTTAAAGTAGAATAGCAATGAGCATGCTTGTAAATGCCTGCACTGATAAGTCAATTCAGAATTAACTTTCACTGATTTGGAGTTTAAAGTACCCAAGTGACACAACTAATTACAGTAACCGTGAATTCAGTGCCTGGCTGTTTATCCCAGCAATTTCAAGCTTCAGGAATCCCTTGCAGCACCAGAGAGACAACTACATGTCTAACTTCCACCTTCTGTCCCCTGAGAAGGCACTATTCATCTTGTTTCCCTTGGGATGAAGTTTTTGTTTCTATGTTTAAACGTCTGCAAAAGAAATTAAAAAAAAATAGACTCAGTATGAGAATAAACCTTACGAACCATTGCCAAGGTCATTTTTTTTACCTCTTCTATACCTAGACTACTGGGTGGGATAGTGCATTCATAAAATCCCAGATTCAATGCTATCATTTGCATCATGACAAAATGCCACTTTATAGCGAAATATGATTTCTCCAGGGCACTGTGGGGTGAAGAAGGGAGGGGGGGAATAAATGGACCATAAAAAGCAAAAGATAAATCATGTTCCTGCAAGTGCAGATCACGATCCCTCCAGCAGCCTGCACAGCCTCCTCACTGTTAACCTCAATGCCCCAAGCAGCATATTGCATTATGAACACTTTACTTTGGCCAGTAACAAAACAGTCACTTGGCTTTCAAGATTCTCAGCTCTGCTAGTGAAATAAGTTCAGCCACTTCATGTCCTTATTCATATACAATAAAAAGGCAGCGCTGACCAATAGCTACAGCATGGCGACAGGAAAGGGGGAAAAAGAGGAAAAGCATGTAGGATCTTAACAGGCGTCAGGACTGTTCTCTGACCTCTCCACTGGACAGTCAAACACACACTTTCCACAGGAAGCCTCCATGTGCAATTGCACGACGTCAGTGGGAGGCAGGATTGCTGGTTTCAGCTAATAAAAATCCCAGTATACTGTAGGTCCTTTTGAATTGCTTGGGGGGTGTGTGCTGTTGGAACTAACCGCTTGAGAGCATTCTGATTATGGTACACGCTGTCTCCAAGTACAAGCAAACAATCAATCTTGTGTGATATGACAGCAAAAGAATACTGAAACTTTGATGTTCAACCCACTTAATTTTTAGTTTACTAACATTTTAACACATTTCTATTTCAGATGAAACCTCAAAACATCTTTCCTTGCAGTTTCTAGGGTCTAACTCAAAGAGGAACTTTACCACTTTCTCTTAAGTTCCTGTTTTCTACTAAGAAAATTCCTGAGCTGTTAATCCTTTTCCAAACACAACAATGAAATTAGTCATGGCAGCAAGGCTCCAGGGCTGGGATGTCTCATTTACCTTTTCCTAAAGATTCCGTGCTTGATATTATCCATCTTAATTCAGTTTCTTCTACTCTTATGCCATCAAGGTCTGAAAACCGCAGGAAAAACAAATACACCTCTGTGGCTCATAGAAGCACCTTTTAAAAGTCTGAAGGTAGAAAACAATCTGTCTCCCTACTTCCATTCATGCTACTATCATAGTCAATTCTTCCCTCTCTATTTATTTACCTTTATAAAATTCATGCTGGGCTACTTTTAATCACTGGATCCCGAAAGTAGTTGTTTCTGTTAAGAGTATTTATCTTTAAAAAAAAAAAAAAAAAAAAAAAAAAGAAAGAAAGAAAGAAAGAAGACTCTAGTAAGTTTGAAAAACTACTAAGGGAAAACAGGTTTCTCTTTAAGGGTTAGTACTTTCTCAAATTATAACCAAAACCCAAACTTGATTATTTTTTTAAACCAAAATATAAGTAAATAGAGTAGTCAAATTTGGAGCAAATGTGTCTGATGGAGACCACACTCTCAAAATCCCCTTTCTTCTGCCACCTGTTAATCAACACACCGGCTGCCTCCTTCACTGAGTGTTCCCCCTGACTATTATGACACAGTCTCTCGTGATGCTTCTTAATCAGGAATCAGGTTGTGCATGGGTATGACAGAACACCCTACCCGATAACTACATGTTTTCCAGTTTTAATACATGTAACAAACAGTTCCAGGGCTTGGGGGTAACAAAGACTTTCTTCCTTGAGCAAACCCTAATGGCGCCCCTCTGAGCCCTCTTCCTTGACCTTAAGCCCTGTCTTCAGCCTGCTTATTTGTAGCAATAATCCTGCTAAGTCAGTTTAGTTTAGCCAGAATTCCTGCATCGCTGATATCTGAACATGCTTGATAGCTGATCAAGCTCCTATCTTCCAACCTTGATGTCTATGCCCTTCCTTGGCCTGCCTTCAGCAAGAATTCTGTTAATAAAGTCTTCTTTATGCTTTTAGTAAGCATCAGAATATTTTTTTCTTTAACACAGGAACCGCTCAAAAGACAAAGTACAATCTTTGCACTCAAGTAACTGACTGCTATCTAGAAACAGCCATGCAATAAACCAACATAAATACAAAGCAGTCTCAGATGAGAGCTACCTCTAGTAACAGAATAAGCAGAGTGCTATATTTTCTTTTTATTCAATGTAATAATCCCAGTCATATTAACATATGGTTAAAGCACTTTGGGAGGTTAAGGTGGGAGGATCACTTGAGGCCAGACATTTGAGACCAGCCTGGGCAACACAGTGAAACCCCATCTCTATAAAAAATTAAAAAATAAACTGGGCATGGTGGTACACACCTGTAGTCCTAGCTACTCAGGAGGCTAAAGCAGGAGGATCACTTGAGCCCAGGAGTTACAGTGAGCTATGATCAGGTCACTGCACCCCAGCTTGGGTTACAGAGAGACAGCTATTCCAAAAAAAAAAAAGAAAAGAAAAAAAAGTATGGTTGACTAGGTCTTTATTAGCAGGACCTATCTCTCAATGCACATAACGGTTTTGGGATGACACAGGATGGTATTAAAGATAGACCCATAGATACTCACAGGGTATGACTTTTGGCAAAAATACTTGCAGATTAGGAATGTGAATTGTCATCTGAATGCCACAGAAAAATGTTAAGTTCCAAGGGCTCCTAAAGGGCTATTTTGGCCAAAATATAAATTCAGAAGAGTCATACACAAAAAAGAGAAACCCAAATTAAAATGTGCAACAGTGTCCTCAGCTTTGTAGTGGGAAGGTGATCCCAGAAACCCCCAATGTGAAGATGATCTGTACTGAAGTGTGCCACAGTGACCTTCAATGCCTGGGTCCTCCCTGTAACCCCTGCCCATGGCATCTATCAGAGGCTAAGCTTCACTAGGACCTGGCCCCTAATCTGTGTCTGCCACAGCCATCAATCCAGCAATACCGCTCAGCTCTCTGTTGCTTCTCACCATTGCTCCAGCATCATCTTCCTAAAACATGGACAAGACTAGGCCACCTCCATCTTCAGAACCCATTAAGGACTCTCACCTCTACAACATGAGGCTGAACTCCTGCTGCAGATGATCTGTGCCATGTTCTTCTGGTTTCCTTTCCCACGTTGTCCCTGCATTCCATGTTCTGGCCTCCCCTGACAACCTGCCAGCCCCCAAGCATCACACCCGCCACTTCCCCTCCCCCTGGCTCAGGCAGATTCCTCAGGCCAGGCACTCCTCCCTCCTAATTTCCACCTTATCCCAGTTCTACTTATTCTTCAAGGTCAAGTTCAGATGCTAACATTCTTGAGACAATGTTCCATCTTTCACACCAGAATCAGTGATGCCTTTCCCAGTATTTTCATAGACAATTTCATTCTCTGCATGACTGTTTGACATTTATTTCATTCCCATATAGCTTTATAGTTATTTACCTTTGTCTCCTCCACTAGATCATAAATAATGTGAGGGCAGGAGGCTGGTGTGTGTGTGTGTGTGTGTGTGTGTGTGTGTGTGTGTGTGTGTGTTCAATGTATCAATTCAGCTTCTAGCGAATACCAGGTATCAAAAATGTAAATAGGCTGGGCATGGTGGCTCACACCTGTAATCCCAGCACTGCAGGAGGCTGAAGCAGGAGGACTGTTTGAGCCCAGAATCTTGAGACCAACCTGGGTAACATACCAAGACCTTGTCTCTACAGAAATTGTTTTTTAAAGAAGAGATGCATGGTGGTACACATCCTGTGGTCCCAGATACTCAAGAGGTTGAGGTGGGAGGACGGCTTGAGCCTGGGAGGTTGAGGCTGCAGTGAGCCGTGACTGCCACTGCAATCCAGCCTGGGCAACACAGAGAGATCTTGTCTCTATAGCACCTCTTGGAGTCGATCTGGTTTTCTCTCCCTCCCTCCTCTCTCTAAAAGTTTCACAAATCTGAGAGCAGGGGCTCTAGTTTCAGAAAGCCAACAACGTCTTTTTATTCTATCCCTACTTCAAAACAGAGTTGGAATGTTAGCAGAGTATTAGCCTTTCCAGTCTGAGGAGTCCTGAGCCTTGAAGTTGGTTCTTACCCATCAGCATTGTGTTTCTGTCCTTTTGAACATGTCACCTGTCCCTCTAGGCCTGTGGCTCTCTAGAAAAGTAAGTGAACATTTTGTTTCACTTTCAATATCCTCTACCTAATAATACCTACTGGGCTGTGGCAAAACCTCTGGGCTGATGTCTTCAAGGGACGACAGGCAAGTCTCCTGATTGTTCTGCATATGAAGTTTTAAAATTAATACCCACTGTGCAGTAACGAGACAGATTTTTCCCCATAAGCCCCCTAGTTAGCAGGTGTTTGGGCTGCAGCTCATCTGTCTATATGCATGTGAATGTGTACGGATATACCTGTGTTTGAATAACAAGTACACTTCCACTGCCTTGAAATTATTGATTCATAGTCACTCTTGTCATCTGCAATCTTAGCTGTTTTACCATTCACTGTCTCCCATTGATCATTAAACAAAAATGGATGATGTTGAGGTCCACCAAGATTTCCAGGCAGCCCCATGGTCTCTATACTTCCCCAGTGATATGCTACTTCTTTGTTTCTTGTGCCTGAGTCAGTTGTCATGGATGACAAAGTACTCATTTGCCCCTACTAAGGAGTATTCTTTATGCAATAATAACCACACCCAGGCTGTCCAAGACAAACAGAAAAAGGAATGCCAATGTATACACATGAAGACAGGGTCCCTGAGCCACACAGACACAATGACCACAAATGCCCAGGAGCACAGAGGCATTGGCCAACGCGGAGAGTTAATACTGCCAAACACAAGTCAAACATGATTGGAATTTTGCCCAGTGGAGTCTAGTGATTTTTAAGCCACAGAGCAAGGTGCTGGCTGGTAAGCCAGACCAAGGCCAAGGTGGGCAGGTCATTGTTGTAAATGACCAATTATGAATTCCAGTCCCTATTTTTCTGTTTGTTCATCCTTGTTTACTAGATTGTCCAATCCTGGTTTCCATCAAAAGACATTTTTTGGCATAACGGTTTGCCTAAGCATTGGGGATAGGCTGAAGGAAAAGTATTCCTGACCCACAAAACATCCCAGTTGCCATTCTAATGTGGAGAGCACATCATGCTAAATTCCTTTCCTTTCCAAAACTAAAAACATTTTTCTTTACTTTGTTGACCTAAAGAGGTTGAAGGGCAGAGGTCAGAGATCACTGTCTTAGGAGAGGACATCTGAGCATCAATCACCTTCAGCCAGTGACCGCTGCAGGACTCAGTTTCCTCATATGCAAAATCAAAGAAGATTGGGTTAGAAGCTTTAAGAGAGAGAAGCCACTTGATAGGTCTAATTGTAATTTCTTCTAAACCTCGAATCGTTGTGTGGGTGATTTTTTTTCTCACAAGGCTTTTACTTGAATGACCTGATGTACCATCAGAGAGTGACTTGGGGCATAAAAGAGAGGAACAGAACCCAGCAAGAGAGGAAGGGGATGATTCCATTTTAAACTTGTCCAACTCAGAAGGGAGAATAAATTACGACCAGCTTATAAAAGCGACGTAAAAGCCTTGGAGATGACTCCCATTTCTGGCTCTCTTCTCTTACAAAAGGTTTTTGTTTGGGCATCAATATTTTCAAGACGCCCACATTTCAGTTGATTTTCTTGGAACATGAATGTCAAGTACACCTGACTGTTCTTCAGTAGAGTCTCTGTAACAGGTTGGTCTGGCACCAAGAAAAGCTTCTCAAAAATTCACCCAACCAAGAGGCAGGACAGTCAACATTGCAAGCCATGAGCTCTCGCCAGGATGAACACAATGGCAAACAAACTCTCCCATGGGGAAAAGAAAAACACTCATTTTGGATGTGACCAAAGAAAGGACCAGGGGCTGGGAGCTCATGCTTTTACCTCATTGTACAGATCTCAGCCTTTTTTTATGGACTGCCATGAATTTCTGTTGGATATGATTTTTAAATTAAAAAATAACATAATCTGCTTTGATTATCCCATACCATGATGTTTTCTAAGTTCAAATATTTCACTGAATAAAGTGCTTCAATTCTTTTAGACATGAGGTCCCATTTTTCTGTTGTTTTTGCCAAATAGGCAGATGGAAAGGATGTATCGTGTAAGAGTCTAGGATTGGGCACCACAGGGTAGAAATGATGAATCAAAGCTTGCTGATTCTGTTTGGCTTTCTGTGGTGCATTTTGGCAGCCTGCGTAGGTGTGTCAGAGGCTGTCTGACCATGCATGAGCCTCGTTGATGGTGGTAGGTTTTTATGTATGATGCTAAAACACCAGGAAAGAAAAAGATAGAAACTGCTAAACATGAGTGGAAATGAGTGAAATGGAAGGATGAGAATCAGAAAGCCAAAAGGGAGTGAAAGAAAAAATGAAGAGCCTGGTGAATTCAATAAAGAATATAGGTCTTTCTGAACTCCCATGAGATGGATGAGATGGAACACAGTTGTCACGTTAAATGAATCTTCTCAGGGTCGTATGCTCTGTGTTCCCCAGAGACCAGCTTTCTCCTCACTCCTCAATCCTCCCACTGTATACAGAACCAGTCAAGAAGACAGACTTGACTTGACCTGATAAAGTGTGACACCTGCCACCACTTCTGATGTTTAGGTTCACAAGTGTGAAGAAGTAAAAAGCTGTGCATTTCCCCAGGGTATTCTGTCTAGAGAATGTTCCCTCTGACATAGCTACATAACCTGTAGATACAAGCTTCACCTGGAGAGAGGTGTGTCAACCCCCTTTCATTGTAAAGAATAAAGGGTTCACTATAACAGGAGCGGTAACAATTTTAATGTAAAAGGTAACGCAAAAAGAAAAAAAGCGAGACTTAAAGTAACCAATGGCCTTGGTCAACATGGCAAAACCCCAACTCTACTAAAAATACAAAAATCATCCAGGAATGATGGCGTGGGCCTGTAGTCCCAGCTACTTGGGAGGCTAAGGCTTGAGAATTGCTTTAACCAGGGAGGTAGACATTGCAGTGAGCTGAGATTGTACCACTGCACTCCAGCCTGGGTGACAATGCAAGACTTTGTCTCAAAAAAAGAAAAAAAAATAATAAGGAAAAAAACAATCAGTGGCTAGGAGAATTTGTCACTTATCTCATTAGTCTACCCATACTCGTTATAATTCACCACACATCCTGATAAAGCTTTTAGCTCTTTTCTCTTACCTACCTTGTACTACGTGGGAGCCCAGGAGTTGCCCATACTCCATATTTCAGTCTTACACTCTCCAGTAGGATCAGTAGAAGGAGAAAGCCCTACCCTCCCTCCTCCTCTCCTTCTTGGTGCTATTCCATCTTTTTTTAAATAAATAAATAAATAAATAAATAAGGCAGAATCAGTTGGGCATAGTGGCTCATACCTGTAATTCCAGCACTTTGGGGGGCCAAGGCGGGCAGATCACCTGAGGTCAGGAGTTCGAGACCAGCCTAGCCAACATGGTGAAACCCCATCTCTACTAAAAATACAAACAATTATCCAGATGTGGTGGTGGGTGCCTGTAGTCCCAGCTACTCAGAAAGCTGAGACAGAATTGCTTGAACTCGGGAGGTGGAGGTTGCAGTGAGGTGAGATTGCACCATTGCACTCTAGCCTGGGTGACAAGAGTGAAACTCCATCTCAGGTAATAATAATAATAATAATAATAATAATAATAAGGCAGAAGCAGAAAAAAGAATTAGACTCCTGTGTGCACACTGGGCTTCCACACCACCCCTCGTCTCAAGGTTGCCACTTCTAATGGAAACACAGCAATTCTGCCCTTGATTCTTTCACAAAGAAATAAAGAGCCTCACTGAAAGTTCATTACTCTGGTCTCCAACCGTTTGAAAAGTGCACACAATGGACACTTAGTAGAGGATACTTTCGTCAAAGGCCTTAACCTAGAACTTACATTGAATCACTGCTGAAGAGTTACTTTTGGAAAAAGCTAATGTTCTTAAGGCATACAATACTATATTCTAAAAACAAACAGAAATATATTGAGGTAGAGATTGAAAGTAGCTTCACCATAAAGCACCGAAGGCTCAACCCTGAATAGGGAGTTAGTGACCGGTTGCCAGCATGAGCTACCCCTCGTCTGGCGTGAATGGCACTGTGGTCCAGTGTCCAGAAAGAGCTGAAGTCTTCCTGGAAAGTAACTCTCTGGGGAGTTTCCATAATTATCTTCAGAAAAAAATGAAATGCTCATGGTGGCGTGTGCCTGTAATCCCAGCACCTCAGGAGGCTGAGGCAGGAGAATTGCCTGAACCCAGGAGGCAGAGGTTGCAGTGAGCCGAGATCGCGCCATTGCACTCCAGCCTGGGTCACAAGAGCGAAACTCCATCTCAAAAAAAAAAAAAAGAAAAAAAGAAAAGAAAAACACTAAAACTACCTTTTATTCTGCTGTCTCAACCTCTCTCTTTTTGCATAACTCATAAAATAACTAAGCATTCAAGAAAGACATATGGACAGGAAACGGGCTGATACACAAGCCCATGCACCCATACCTATGTGGGACTACACTGCTGTAATGCAGGCATGAAACTCTGCAGCGAGAGCCTGGACTTTCTTAATTCAATAAGCCCTCTGGGTGGGGGCCAGTATTTCTACAAGGAGGTCCTCTCTGCAGTAAAAGTGGCTTGATAATTCTGCATCACTTTTATTTCGGTCTGCAATTGAGAGTGCTACTTTCAGTGCAAGCTCTCATTGACTTCTTACAAGTGGATTAAAATAAGCCTCGGCCGGGCACTGTGCCTCATGCCTGTAATCCCAGCACTTTGGGAGGCTGAGGAGGGCAGATCTCTTGAGCCCAGGAATTCAAGATCAGCCTGGGCAACATGGCAAACCCCATCTCTACCAAAAATACAAAAATTAACCAGGCGTGGTAGTGTGTGCCTATAGTCCCAACTACTTGGGAGGCTGAGGAGGTAGGATCCCTGGAACCCAGAACGTTGAGGTTATAGTGAGCTGAGGTGGCACCCTTGCACAGTCTGGATGACAGAGTGAAGCCTCATCTAAAAACAAAAACAAAAACAAAAACATTAAGCCTAATCTCTAACAACCTTTGCAACTCAGTATATAACGCCAACAGGAGTTACATGCCCACATACTTTGGATCAAACACTGTGGGATAAATTAAGATCTCACTCCTTTAGAAATAATTCAGACTAGAGAAACCAGTATTTTATAAGAAAGTATTTTACAAAATTTTAGGCCAGATTTTGCACTTCGGTTGTAAGCATAATAAAATATCTCTATAATACAACAGTAATAAACAATGAATGTTCCAAGTAAATATAAACTTCACTTCTAACCACAGAGTTTACTTAACCTGCCTAATAGAGTGTTTTTTAGTTTCTTGAATGAGATGAAATAAGAACTTACTCTGTACCACTTCACAACAAAACTGTCCTAAAGTGCTCATACATGGGCTTTCTATGCGACTCACTATTGTGCCATTGAAAAAAAGTTACTCTGACACTGTTAAAATGGTAAGGAATACTTTATTTGGGACTATTACAACAGAGGAAAGAGATGAAGCTCAACTCTGAATACAAGAATGAGGGAAATGACAGCCAACGAACAGAGTCAGAGGATTGGTGGATGGAAAATTACTAAGAGGAGACACCACAGGTAGAGAGAATCTTACAAAACTCACCGAACAGGATTCCTGATGAGGGTAGGCCAAGGGCCCCACGTCAGGGGTGGAGAAATGAGTAACTTGACCAGATATTAAGTGTAGGAGGATTCCCACTAAACTGACTTGGAAGAATTCTTGATCAAGATAGACCAGGAGGGAGAGACACAGAAGGTTGAGAAGGCTCAGGGGAGCCTAACTAAAGTCTGGTAAAGGAGAGAATTTTTGTCAGTTTCTACCATACAAAAAAATTAAGTTACTACAGCTGGGTGCAGTGGCTCACGCCTGTAATCCCAGCACTTTGGGAGGCCAAGGCAGGCAGATCGCTTAAGCCCAGGAGCTTAAGTCCAGCCTGGGCAACATGATGAAACTCTATTTCTTCTAGAAATATAAACAAATGAGCTGGGGGTGGTGGTGTGCACCTGTAGTCCCAGCAACTTGAGGGGGCTGAGGTGGGACGATTGGTTGATCTTGGGAGATGGAGGCTGTAGTGAGCCCTGACCATGCCACTGTACTCCAGCCTGGGTGACAGAATGAGATCCTGTCTCAAAAAAAGAATTTTTTTTTTTGCTTCAGTTACTAAACTTCAAAAACATATCAAGACTTTATTAAAGCCCAACATCATATAAATGATAGATGTGTGAGTTTGTAGATACCTTCCAAGTTAAATCTGAGAACATGCCTCTATTACTAATCCTTTGAGGGTAATAATGTTGCAAAACCTTCTTCTCCAATCAACAGTAATAAACCCAAAGGTCACAGCTTCTTGAAAATGAGGGCCATCTGGTTAACAACAGCCGTTTAAATTGGCCAGGAAGACATAGTATGTTATCATCTCACTTAAAATTACAGTAACAGCTCTTTTACTCTGAAAATGGAATGACATAAAATAGTCTGTATTCCAGAGAAGAATGGAGGGAGGAAAATTCGATCAGACAGACTCTGACATGTTCTGGTTATGAATTAATGCTGACTGTTTTTGGTAATTATGGTTGATACTTGCTGCAAGGGCTTTGAAGCATTTGAAATGGCATTAATGTACCATCTTTCCACTGTCCATACTAAACCAAAACATAAACATTTAGTAAGCAAAACTTCCGCATTTTCAGTGGAAAAAGCTCGATACAGTAAAAACAGTCTTTGGCTGAAAAGTAGTCTGTTAACTAAAGAAAGCACTGTGACTCTAACTGGAGTCTTTAATTTCTGCTGCATCCCATCCATGTGGCTATGGCAACAGTAGAACCAGATAAAGAGAGAAAAAAGGAATCCTTTACATTAAGGCCCTCTGATGTAGGATTTTAAATTTTCTTTAGGAAATGACTAACATTAGATCAGTGTTTGTTTTTATTTCCATAAAAATAAAGTTAAACTCTGCTATGGAACAGCATTTGATCTGTGCAAATAAACATCAGAAGGTTATATTTTGCAGACAGTTCTTTCAACATTTTCAAGATCCGACATTTAGTGTTCTACAAAGGAACAGACATTTCACGTGATCCTATCCAAAGCGGCAGCCAAGCCATTGATGGACCTTGCTGTCCAATCCAGCAACCCAGATGACATGTGGTTATGAGCAGTTGAAAAGTGGCTAGACTGATCTGCAATGTCCAGTATGTGTAAATACACGCTGGATTTCCATGACTTAGGACAGAAAATGAAGAACTCTCTCAACAATAATTTTATTTTGATGACAGGCAGGAATAATAGTATTTGGGTATATTGAGTTAAATATAGTACTAAAAATTTGAACTGTTTATTTTTTACTTTTTAAATAAGGCTACTAGAAAATTTTAAGTTATATATGTGGCTCACATTACTTCTGTTGGACAGCTGCATGAGACACTTCTTTGAGGGAGGCTGTTTTTCCTAGCCATCTGAACAGAATGAATATGTCACACTTCAGAAATAGCACTACCAGCAGAATCACATAATGACCCTACATTGGGTCCATCTGCTCAAATAAGGATTCAACTGTTATCTTTTTTATTTTATATAAAAAGGCAGTGGCCTTCATTTTTCATGACAGACAGCATGCATTCAGAAGCAATGTTAACCGCAATAGTAAAAACTCTGCCAATAAACAGAAATTTCACGACCACAAACGTTCACATCCCAGAAATACACGAAAACCACATTTGCCCTCTTCTTACACTCTAAGAACCTGCCATTAAACACCACTAATATGGTAATTAATATAAGGTTAGCTGGACTTGGTAATATAAAATTCACTATTATGTAATTTTACAACACTAAGTAAAACCAAACATTCAACTACGCTTCTGACATTGACTATTATTTATTGCAAAGGGCAAAGTATGAACTTCAGTGTTTACTGGTAAAAGTTGCGTGAGTAGTCAGAAAGCCTAACATCTACTATTTTACACCTATATTACAAGAAAAGAACTTTAGTTTATTTACTTTGTTAGTCATAACTGCTTTGAACTGTGATTCACTTAAATATCAGTGTCTTTATTTTTCAGAATATCAGGAATAACAACAATAATTATTTTAAAATAAAAAGAACTTTTAAAAAGGAGAGATCCTGTTTACAAAATGAACAATTTTCAGTGGAAATGATCAATTTATAACATTGTAAGGCAAGAAAGCCATCCTAGAATGGCTTGTGAGGGAGTGATCCTTCTAGAAATAATTCAGGAATTGGGAGATTGAGAGACAAAAAGTGGGTATTTTCAAGCAAACTGGAGATCAAAACTCACAAATGACTTTCACAGTTCACAGCCTCTGATGAATGAGAAGTCATTTCCACATTTAAACCTTTCTTTGGCAGGACATGATGGCTGTCCCTTGTAATCCCAACACTATGGGAGGCCAAGGAGGCTGGATCATCTGAGGTCATGAGGTCGAGACCAGCCTGGCCAACATGGTGAAACCCTGTCTCCACTAAAAATGCAAAAATTACCCAGTCGTAGTGGCACACACCTGTAATCTCAGCTACTTGGGTGGCAGAGGCAGGAGAACTGCTTGAACCTGGGATGTGGAGGTTGCAGTGAGTGGAGATCGTGTCACTGCATTCCAGCTTGGGTGACAGAGTGAGAATCCATCACAAAACGAAACGAAACAAAACAAAACAAAACAAAACAAAACAAAACAAAACAAAACAAAACAAAACAAAACAAAACACTGTTCTTTATCCTGTGGTGCTGCTGCCCGGAAAAACAGGCAGCAGACAGAAACCCATGGCACAAGTATGTGGTATGCAAGAATACCTTACCCCAACCAAGAGTCTGCAGAGCCCTCAGATAGCAGTGACTGCAGACAAAAACCTACCTCCATGACATTTTATCTCTACAGCCAAGAGGTTGAAACAATCTGTTCCCAGCAGGACCATCCTTCCTTGAAAGAAGGAAAAAAATAGTCCTTGATGAAATGTAAATAGGAAAAAATTAAAAGTGACGATTTATTTTTCAGATTTTTTTGAAAAAAAAAAAAAAATTAGTCAAGTTAGTGGAGCAGTCCCACCTTACAAATGACATGTCTGCTACAGTCAATGTATTCTTGTTTGAAAATAAAACCCAAAACTGGACTAGAAGTCTAAAGGGTAATACGGCTGGGTGATTTTTCCAGTAATAGAGATATGAAAAAGCAGTTTCTTTTTTAAAGTTAAAATTAAGTTGCATTTAAATTAGGAAGCGGTCATGAATTCTAAACCACAAAAGCTTAATGTTCCATAGAATCAAACGGTACCCTCAATATGAGTTCACAGAATGAGAATAGCTGTGTTATGTTAATCATAACACAAAATAGCAGTCATTTCCAAACAATACAAATTAATAAATACAATGAACAGTTCTGTGGTTTGTGAGATCATTTCATCAGCTGACAGGATCAACTGCTAACACTCCTGGTTTCCAATATGGTGATGAGGTCCCAAGTCCCAAGTCCCTATTAAATCACCACTGTAACAGCCCAGGGAGTCAGCCCTGATACTTCTATTTTCTGCCTGGCCCCTGACTTCCGCTTGGCTTGGTGGGGGTCATATCAGTGGCCCCCTGGCCCCTGACAGCTCCGGTTACACACCGCAAAAGGTGAGCAATATCACTTTCTCAACTCAATGAAAATAACTTTGAAGAACAAATGCAATAAAGAATATTCTAACTTTGCACAGTGGAAAATGTTTTGAGATCTAGAGGTAAAATGCAAGAGATTATCACCTGTTAGCAACACAAAGATGGATGGTCTGCCTAATTGTTCCCTATATTTTTATAAAACTGAAACAAACTGTGAAAAAGAAAAAACGAATATTGAAGAACAGGTGCCTTCCTCATTTGGCTACCATCATCAAGACTTTCAAAAGACACATGAGGCCACACACAAACAACTGGGCAAACACCTAGCTGCCTCATAGCTTGGCCAAAAGTCTTTAAGGTAGACTGGTATACAGAAATTCTAACTACTCAGCTATTCCATGGCCTATCAAAACTCTTTGCACTACTACACATCTGCTGCTGCTTCTATCTGAGATCTGCTATATCTACTTCTTGGTGCATTTTTCTTTTTTTTTTCTGACAGGATCTCCCCCTGTTGCCCAGGCTGGAGTGCAGTGGCACAGTCTTAGCTCACTGCAGCCTTGATCTCTTGGGCTCAAGCGACCCTTCCATTTCAGCCTCCTGAGCAGCTGAGACTACAGGCATGTACCATCATGCCTGATTAATTTTTGTATTTTTTTTGTAGAGACAGGATCTCACTATGTTGCCCAAGTTGGTCTCAAACTCCTGGGTTCAAGTGACCCCTCTCCATTGACCTCCCAAAGTGCTGTGATTTAAGATGTGAGCCACTACGCCCAGCCTCAAGCCTTTTAATAATAAACATATCTTAGTGTCTTAGAGGAACCTGAAATCTATGGAATTGATAAAGATGGTAATGACCTGACTCACCTGAACTGATCCTGCAGAATCTCTTAAGAAAATAAGCACCTAATCTGAAGACCATTCTTCACACTGTCTGTGTACAGGGGCTCACAGAATCGTGTCTTCCTCTTTTCTTTCTACAGTGTTACACTTGAAAACTCAAAAAAATTAAAACACAAGTACCAGTGACATCATGGTATATAACCTCTACGATTAAAATCTAGAGGTTAGTTAGGGTTAGGACCCTCCTTGGATCTGCAGTTAGTATTAAAAACTAAGTAAATACAATCTATTATTAAAATACTAACTGCAGATCAAAGTAAGGGTCCTAGCTAATTTTTCAAGGACGAACTAAACAGATTATCCATGGTTAAGACACTAAAACCTCTTTTCCAGACTAATGCAATGTATGCATGGTTAACCTGATAATAACCGTAGCATGTTTCTCTAAGCAAATAAATTAAAGTAAACCTAAGAATAAAGTACACATTGATGTGTGTTTTTCCATGCACATGTGTATTAGGTTTTCTTGACAAACCACCCAGCTCATGACAAATTAATGGGTGCTGTATTAGGTAGCGTGAACACCTCGTATGGGATTTAGTCTTAAGCTGTATATCTGGATTTGGTCTCCCAAAAAAGAAAACAGAGTTGGTGACTAAGTTATCTCTCTACCAAATCTTGTCAGATTACAGATTAAAAGGACAGTGAAAAACACGAGCTAGCAGCTCTGTTCATCCTGTTTGTGCTTCTTCCTCAACTCCTATTTATCATTTGGATTCATGCCTTTGTGGCAATTCACTTTCTTTATCTGTCCAATGGGGATAATTGTGGTACCTACTTCATAAGGGCTGTGGTGGGAATTAATAAGTTAATTTCATCTCATTCAATAAGATCAAATAAGTATGTCAAGTCCTTGGTATTTTGGTACACAGCAAATGCTCCCTACATGGTAGCTTTCATTATGGTATTCAGAAACGATAACACAGCTGAATTTCAGCGTGAACACTGGAATTTGACTGTTGCATGCCAAGTGAAAGCAGATTTTCATATTCTTAAAATGAAACTAAAAAAGTCTTTCTGCTTCGAGTGAAATCATAGAGTCAAAAGCATACATTTGCTATCCATATTCTGACCAATATCCACGTTCTGACCACTAGCCACGTTCTGACCACTATCCACGTTCTTCTCTGCTTCCTGGGCAGCTAACCTACATTTCTCATGTCCCTCTGCAGTTAGGTGGGGCCATGTGACCATTTCTAGCCAATGGGATGTGGGGGAAGTAATAAAGTAGAAAGCCAATGGAAGATGGGAGCTTTGGGAGTATGAGAATGTGGGAAATCTGGTCTCCAAAAGCTCCTGAGCAAACCTCTTTCCTCACCTGCTGTCTAGAGGCTGAAAATCAGTGAAGTACTCAGAGGGCCTAGAAGAGAACAGAACCACTGTCTCCGAGGAATCTCACTGACCTGGGCTAAGCGGCTGAGACGACACCATTGTGCACCCTGGCAGTTTGCTCACTCTTGTCCATGGCTCTTCCTCTTTTAGACACGACTCTAACATATTTTTGTAACAATAACACCTAAGACTTTTACCATGGGCCACTGTTCTAAGTACTGCATATACATCTTTGCTTTCAATTTTCTCAGCAACCCTCTGAGACAGGTATTTCTCATAGCTAAGGAAGGTAAAAGAAAGATTTTAAGTGATCTGTCGCAGGTGCACAGCCAAGGTAAGTGGATGAACTGTGGCAGGATGCAAACAGCAGTCCAGTCAGCCCGAGAGTCTATTCTCAGTCACTAGTCTAGGCCTTTTAAAGATAAATGCACACATACAAGACATGCTGCTGTGGCATTATTCACCTAAGTGTGAAGCAGGGTCAGTCCAGGCATAGTTGAGAAGGCTGTGCTTGTCAATAAGAGATCCCCAAAGCCCCTGCTGTAGGCACATTCTATTTCCTTTGTTAACTAGGTATCTTATCAGGTAGCAGATAATTGGATGTCTCATCATCTCCTTTGGCTTCCTGGGGCTCCCAACTTAAAGGATCCTCTCTGGGCATCACTAAGGTCTTTGGATCCTTGTTGTATTTCTCCTTATATCAAAACTGCTGTCCTATATTTTGGGAGATCTTACTCACTAAGTGCTGATAACTCAGTGACTGGATACATTATATCAATGTTGTCTTTCTCTCAAATTGTAATTTGATACGTTTTATCAATGTTATCTTTCTCTTAGATTATCTTTTATTTCAGAGGCCTTCAGGGACAATACCATAATCCGAAATGGTAACTTGGTTGCCAACAGTTTATAACATCCTCAGGTAGGTGTAGGAGCCATATCTGTTTGAATAAAGAAGAGTATTTGCACATCTCAGATCATACCACGTCAGCGCCTGTTCCAGCATAAAATAAATCACATCAATTACAGACAAATGAAAACATGTTGCTTTGTTTCCAGGCTGTGGCTACAACACTCTTATGATAAGCACTACCACCTGCTTTATGCCATTTAGAAAAAGAAACCACGGTAATCTTACCATATGATGAAGAGTGTGACAGGTCAGCTTGGATACCAGGCAAGGGTATTTCCTAACATTAAAAACAAGCTTCTGGACAGGCGCGGTGGCTCACGCCTGTAATCTCACCACTTTGGGAGTCCGAGGTGGGCAGATCACTTGAGGTTAGGAGTTCGAGACCAGCCTGCCCAACATGGTGAAACCTGGTCTCTACAAAACAAAACAAAACAAAACAACCTACAAACATTAGCCAGGCATGGTGGCAGGCGCCTGTAATCCCAGCTATGTAGGAGGTGAGGCAGGAGAATCACTTGAACCTGGGAGGTGGAGTTTGCAGTCAACCAAGACTGCACCACTGCACTCCAGCCTGGATAACAGAGTGAGACTCCATCTCAAACACCAACAAACAGAAACAAGCTTCTGCTTCTGCTTCTTCTCCTCCTCCTCCTCTTCCTCCTTCTTTCCTTTCTTCTTCTTTTTTAAACATAATGGTTAAAAAAAAAAAAAAAAGGTAGGTTCTTTAAGCCTATACCATGGAATGATACCATCAGTAATATGCCTTCTAATAAGAATCTCATCACATGGAAGATATACTTGTGAAAATATTTCATGGCCTAGGCTCTAGACATACAAGTGGAAAATATAAGCTTATTAATAAAGCTCATCCCCTTGTACTATATCCAAATCAGAGGGAGAAGAACAAGCTAGAAACAACTTTGCCCAAGTCATAGGTATATATCTTTAAGGTCTCAATTACTCAAGAGAATTCCTGACGTGGTTATCATTCAGAAGAAGCAATTTAAAAGCACAGACTTTTACTACAGTTTTAGTTAATCAATAACTCTTATTGTCCATTGTAATGAAGAGAACAACAGAATTCAGAAAGCCTTATCCAGAAATACTTATTTTGGCATATAGATGCCCGAATTCCCTCTGTTCTGCTTCTTCAAGCTTGATGGTCAAATTTCTAGAACAATTCATTAAAGCATCAAAAGCTGAATGTGGTACATCGCTAAAATTCAGCTTCTACTGAAAAATGTCAAAGTTCTACAAATAATACAGGTTCTGAGATATGAAAGAAAAAAGTGCCAAATCCTTACTTTATAAATAAACTACCAAATGCTTAGGAAGAATGCATTTGGGCAAGTTGCCTGTTCTCGTGGAGCAAATCAGCAGAAATGCCTGACACATGATCTAGAATTCACTTCTGCCAGGCTAGTGCTGCCCAACCACGTCACATCTTGTGTGTCTTAAGAATCAGTCTTTGAGAAAACCTTCTCACAAAATCATTACATAAAAAGATCTGTTGCACATTTCCTGTGTTTTATTTAGACAGGTACCTGAGACCTATATAATTTGTCCTCCCCATCCCCAGGATAAATAGAAGACATAACACACAAATAAGTTTTGTGTTTTCCTCAGAGTTTATAACTTCATAACTAAATAATAATTTCAGCAAGCAAAATATCAGCCTAGCCTCTAAAATGACCGTTCTCAATTTTAGCAAGTTAACCATTTCATGTAAACCTGAGGAATTTTCAAGATTCTATTTCTGATCCAGGTTTTGCCATTTCTGGATTGGGCAAGCGGAAGAGTCACTTATCGTTTGTCTGTATGATAAATGGAGGCAGGAAGTAATGTGAAGAAAGTCCAGTGCTGTACCTTGGAAGGCACCTCACTAGAGGATACACTAAAATCACCACAACAGACTCAACACATACATATGGACAACTATGAAGCAGGTTTTTTTTTTTTTGTTTTTTGTTTTTTTTTTTTTTTATGTGAAGGAAGTAAGCAAAACTGATACAGAGAAGTCCTCCTGTGTATCTGAGGCTACCTTTCAGTCATCCTTTTATTCCTGGGCTCACTGGGCAGCCATATCAGACTGGGAAGACATTGCTGAGCTTGCCCCAGCATTGGGCTCACCTCCTGCCCAGTACACACACCCGCAGAGGCGGGAATAATGGAAGGTGGGGACAACATGAGTAGGAAGTAATGAAAACGTGCCCCAGTGCCGGGGAAGGGTCCAAACCAAACACAGTCCTGGGCTGCAGTGGGGGAAGGAAGTGGCTGGAAAGTTATTCCCTGATGGCTTGGACATGTAAATATTGTGAGGTAAGGGGGAGTGTGTGTGTGTGTGTGTGTGTGTGTGCAGCCTTAGGAATAAAAAACAATACTGCTAACTTAGAAACTTAGAAAAACAATTTGGTCATAACTGAAAGAGAATAACAGTAAGTCCAACTAATCAAGGAGCCACCTAAGAGCTCCAGGTTGTAGGCCTGTTTTGTAGGTCTGTTTTCCCACTGCCTCTCCACTGACCATTTTCCCAAGCGCTGCCCAGAAAGGAATGTCACTGGCCCTTCTGGTGAAATGCTAGAGCTAATTCACCACTTTACTCCCAACATCTAGTCTGGCTCTTGGCATCCAGAAGGCACCGACGGCCCTGCTTCGCCTGGGACTCACCTCTCTTCAGGACTGAAGGCCACAGCCCAGGAAACCCTCGGTCCTGGATAAACTGGGTCAGCTGGCTACTCTACAAGGTGCCCCATGTGGAATCCCTTCCTCAGTATGCCTTCACAGAGAGATAAGTTAGATCGTTCATTTTTTGTTTTCAGGGCAAAGAAAGAATTTTTTGAATGTCAGCACCAGGTACTTCCTCTGGAGTTGGTCAGAATGAGTACAAGGATAGGTCCTGCTGAACAGCTCCTGGCTGGGCCACAAATGCAGCGTTCTACTGAGTGAGTGGGACTGTGATGTCCAACTCAGGAGACCTTGGAGAGTCACAGGGAGCCCTAAAATGAAGGGAGTGAAAACTCCACAGAACTGGGATTGGACAGCCAGCTGATACTCTGAATTCCTATTGGAAGAATTCTAAAGTTTCAATATGTATCCCATCACGAATGTTTGTATGAGGAGCTACTTAAATGAAAATCTGCCTAAAGATGCCCCTGTTTCCTACTTTTATTATTATTTTGCCTCTCTTAGCTAAGTCCCTAAATGCCTAATACAAAGCAACTTTTCTGTGTTTCTCATATCTCTGCACCTTGCTGTGGTTGAGTTCACTGGTGACTCAAGGCACTAGAATGACATTTGCTGAGACTGATACCATCCACAGCTTCATAATCTCCCCAGGGGATGGCTGGGGGCCTTTACAGTATTTATAGCTGTGATTGCCATGGTGCCAAAGGGATTCATGGTCAAATGCTCGAGGGGGGCCCGGTACCCCAACCACACCAGAGAAATCCTATAGTACAGGAAACCACCTTCACAGTGGTCAGCTTAGCACTGTTCACATTTACCTGATCGCAGGGTCCAATTTTCACCCAAAACTTCCTGCAGCAACTTTTGGGAAACTTGCCCAACTAAGATATTCACAGACTTGAAAACAGTCTTTCCCTCAACCTACATATTCATTGTGCTAATTAAAGAAAAGCAGTTACCAAACCATGAACTATTTCCCATATAAGAATCTTTCTCATCACCAAATTAAATTATTAAGAAAGATAAGGAGGATGAATGAACTTTAAGGAACAAGGATTAATAAATTACATGAGATATTTTGCTTTTAAAACTTTCCCTAAATTTTTTTGGGAAAAAGTTCTGGGCCAGCAAAATATTCAATTCTCAATGGAATTTCTCAACAGCTTATAATACCAGCAGTGAACACAGCTCTACTCAAAATTACAGTGAAATTTCCTAGCAGCCCCCTTCTAAGAAAAGCAACTTTTAGATCAATAACCTCAAAATACAGGTTTTTAAATATATATATATATATATGTATATATGTATATATTTCCTGATCTGAAAAGTCACACAGTCTTTAGGCAGTTATCTTTACAAAGTAGAACATAACTCAAAAACTAAAAACAACAAAAATATTTAAAAGCTATTAAAAAGTTGCTGCCACAGACATAAATTTTATTGTCTCTGGGAATTCTGACAGCTCTCCACGTGCAAATAAATATTATTTCCACTATTGTGGTTTGTTATAAGCTCTCAAAATAGTTGCAACGAGGAATAAAACAAATTTCTGGATTGTAAACAAGCAGTATCCTTTTCAAAAAAACTCAATAACCAAAGTCAATTATCAAATTGCTAGTTCCTGTTCCTAAGGGTAGAGGGGAAATCAAAATAAAGAGATTACAATCAGTAAGTAACAGATTTATAGAACCATTCAAGTCACCCAGAAAACATAGCATGAGAATGAAAAACAAATTCAAATAGATTCATTAAAAAGTGCTGAAGAAGGAATTGGAGGAAGTAAGTTTCCAAGAAAGGATAAATTAAATTTTAATTACTATTCATGCTTTATTTTCTACTTTTCTAGTTATCTTTTATTTACCTGTAGAGTTTGTTGGGCTGTTACAAATAACAATCTTTGTAACATTTGGAGCAAGGAAAGCAGAAACAAGACTCAAAATGGGGAGAAAATATCTGTTCCACTGTGAGAGCAATAAAGAATCTGGATACTGAAAAACATACCAACACCTAGCCTTTCTGAAAGGAAATTTGTTCGCAAAAATTATTACTAGCCTATCTTCCCATGGACTACTAAAAAGTAGTTCTTCGCAGCTGAATGTGTAACAATTTCCGGTGCTTAATGTTTTCCATTTCTTGATGCAATCACAGTGCTGCTTTGATGGCCCCACGCCTGGCCCTGCTGACCTGTGGGGAGGGCTCTCTCAACCTGCAGTATGATTCCTATGTCTCAGATGGATCAGTTTGGACACAAACAGAACCCCTTTAGGCATGACGGCTTCCCTTCTGCCCACATTAAAGCTTGCAATGGATTATGTCTTCAGATGTTCAGAGGCAGGTAAATATTCATTCCATTCTTAAATTATAGCATTGCCATATATTCTGGAACTTCCATCAGAGGAATTAAGACTATAAGAACTAGCTTGGTATGCTCCTTAAAAATGAGCTTTCTGTCTTGATATTCCAACATGCCTACTCTCCGAAGCTCAGGTCTTGAGGAGTTTTCATTCATTCACACACAAGGGTGCTTGCTATTCATGGGAATGGGCAATAGACTAGTAAAAGCTCTAGTCTCCCACCTTGCAGAGCTTGTTAGGCTCTTAGACAACATACCAATGTTTACAGCATTTAGAGCAAGGGAGGTCAAAACAAGATTCTTGCCTGCTCCTCCCTTAGTCAGGGTGTATGGTCCAGGATGGACTCCCAAAGCTACAGGAGACAAGGATGAGGACCTACTTTAGCATTAGGGTGAAAAAGGCTGCGGCACAAACTCAAAGACAAGTAGTGATATCTGCCAGAGATCTTTAAATAGAGCTACCACATCACTCTTTGTGGACTGGCCAATACTGGGCCTGAGGGAAGTGAGCCAAACTGACCTATAGGCCCTGCCTTGCTTACGGTACGATGCCAAGTAGAAAACTACCTCATGCATAATTACATCTCCTTATGGACCATTTCTTTACTCAAGAAACTTATTTACATGCAGAGGAACTGCGGGGGCCCTGCAGTCCTCCAGCAGCACTCCACCTTCTCTCTCGTATTAAAACTCTTTTCAGTAATGCAACTGCTTCAGAGTTGGCAGCACGAAAGAATTAGGAAACTGGCTGGGTGTGGCGGTTCACACCTGTAAAGCCAGCACTTTGGGAGGTCGAGGCGGGCCAATCACGAGGTCAGGAGTTCGAGATAAGCCTGACCAACATGGTGAAACCCCATCTCTACTAAAAATACAAAAATTAGCTGGGCATGGTGGCACGTGCCTGTAATCCCAGCTACTTGGGAGGCTGAGGCAGGAGAATAGCTTGAACCCAGGAAGTAGAGGTTGCAATGAGCTGAGATGGTGCCACTACACTCCAGCCTGGGCGACAGAGTGAGACGCCATCTCAAAAAAAAAAAAAAAAAAAAAGAACTAGAAAACGAAACAGAACCGCACAGGGTTTCTGTGGGGCTCATGCTGACCTGTATTCACTCACACACAAACCTGGCCTAAACGGAGATCACGGCTCACTCTCCACAAAATTCACAGCATCTTTAAAGTACAGGGACTTATTCCAATTATTTTATATAAAATATAAAGGTACAATGAAAGGAGGACTAGTGGGAATAACATGAGCTCCACCCTTAGCCTGTCGGGGTACAGATAAGAGCTCTGCTTTCTGACCCTAGACAAGTTATCTCACATCTTTGACCTCAGTTTCCCCATCTGTAAAATGGAGACAATGACAGGACCTGTGTCACAGGGGAAAGCATTGGTAAATGCTCAGTCTGTGAATGGTCTGGAGTGATGAGGCCTCCACAGAAGGTGATACCTGTTATGATTACTATTGCTAACTATAGTTAAGGCAAGCATGCCCCAAAGACTACAGGAGAAAGGACACTGTGACATTAGAGAAAAAACCTGTAAATACTGGGGATTTACTAGGGAACTTCTTAGGAGTATTAAAAAAAAGATCTGGCCAGGCAGGGTGGCTCATGCCTATATTCCTAACACTTTAGGAGGCTGAGGTAGGCAGATCATATGAGGCCAGGAATTCAAGACCAGCCTGGCCAACATGGGAAAACTCTGTCTCTACAAAATATACAAAAAGTAGCCAGGTGTGGTGGTGCACACCTGTAATCCCATCTATTTGGGAGTTTGAGGCAGGAGAATCACTTGAACCCAGGAGGCTGAGGTTACAGTGAGCAGAGATCACACCACTACACTCCAGCCTGGGTGACAGAGCAAGACTGTGTCTCAAAATAAATAAAGATCTATTGTGTCATCCTAGGCAAGTGAATTCACCCTCTCTGTGCCTTAGTTCCCTCATCTGGAGAAAGAAGATAATTAACAGTGGCTGCTTTGTGGGATTATTTAGAAGACTGGTGAATTAATAGACATAAAGATCTCTGAGCAGTTACCTGGAACACTGTCATGGCTACATAACTGCTTGTTTTAGCACCATCATTAAGACAAAAGCATGGTTTCAAATAAAACAGCCAAATTAGGAAAGAAAAGGTTATTTATTTCAGTAACATTACTTTAATCAAGCAAGAGTAACCATTGCTTCTGATACTAGCACAATTCATTTTCATTTTTATGGTGATACAATCTTTACAATTTTTAAAAAACTAATTCTGGATAAGTGCAGAGCTCGTTAAATTTTAAAGTGCCTCACATATGTATATTTTATGACCAGACTTAACTGGAAACCACATATATTTTTAATTCTGTTGAGACTGAAAGAGATGAGTGTTGCTCAGTGAGATGCCTGCTGTCCCCCTGGTTAGTTGCGGGAATAACCAGCCTCTTGGAAGAGTCTGTTCCATTGTAAAAGGAGCCCTGTGAAAGACCTGCAGTCCATGCCCAGGTTGAAATGTTTCCCAAGTCCAGCACTACTGAGTCAAAGCCATTTTTGTAATCAGACCCTTCATCTTTCCAGACATGTCAGTGCATTCAGTGGTGAAAAGCTGCATGAATCCTACACTCTTCCCTAATAGACTGAGTATCCTGCTTTCCACCCTGAAACTCTGATGCTATATTACTATGGGTTTCTGGCTGGTGAGATTCTGGCAGATGCTCCAGCTGTCTACTAATTACTTTTCCGGTTTATCTTTCTGCTTAACTAGTCACGCTCTTTGTCTTCTGACAAAATCACACTCTGGAGCAGTCCTCTCAACTCCACAAAACCACAAGTCTCTTGAACTCAAGGGTATGCTCTTCTAGGTCCAGGCCTGAAACCAGGAAGCCCTGCTGGGGCCTATGTGACTGGCAGCCCCTGGGGGACCTGATCCCTGCTCGGGGTGACCAGAGAGGAGGCAGGGGATGGACCAAGATGCAACACAAATACCCCATCCCGAGGGGAGCTTCACTTAATTCCAACTGGACTGTTTTGCTTGGCAGATGACTCTGCACACTTTCTGATAAAGGAGGGTTTAGAAACGGTTTATTTTTTCAATAAATCACTTAATGAGCATAACAAAACACTCCACAGTGTGAATTTTTCTGCCAGTGTATACAAACTGCAGGTGTGCCCAGGCAAAAACCCAGCCAAGTCCCTGCCAGCCCCTAAGGTGTGCATATGTGGGCCAAGGAACCAAATTGCTATCGTGAAGGCAAAGACCTGAAGACTCAGTATGTGTTAATGTTAAACAGTATTACACTTCCTTTGAACAACAACCCAAGTGAAAAACTATTCATAAAAATCTTAGCAAAGATCCTTAAAGTGATTTTGACCCAGTTATCCAATAGACCCTTACCTCACTTTTAGCAAACTGAGCCTCGTGCCGCATTAGCTTAACATGGGCGGGGTGAGGGGGAAGGTCTTCAAAGTAAAACATGGGACGTATGAGGAAGTGATGTATGTATGCAGCCAGTGCAACCACAGCACCCACAATCTTCACATCCTGACTTGAATCCTTGGATTTAAACCTAAGTGCTGAATTCAGAAATATGTAGACTAATTTTTTATTTCTGGAAAGATTATGTTCTTTCTTTATAATCTTTAATATCAAGAGTAGTGAACACAAGTAAAAATGCTAACATAGATAAGTTAAAACTCCATAACGTGAACACATACAAAGACATACACATGCACAAACAGGGTTTTGGCTCCACGTCTTACTTGCTTTCCTTAAAGAAGCGGTATTGTAGTATATTCTGCCAAGCTGAAGCCAGATGCTTCTAGCCTCAACTCAAAGTCTTATCAGTTACAAAAAACAAAACAAAAAACCCCAGAGATTCCTTTCTTTGTTCTTCAGTATAAGAAAGCGATTTTGTTTGATTCTGTTTTCAAGGCTGGCTAGATTTTGATCAGTCTCCAAACTCATGTTACTTTGGGCTGAAATCAAGACTACCAAAGGTCAAGTCCTCAACTTTCTCTTTCCTAGAAGAAACTTCAAGACACTGGGATACAGAATGAAACTCCTAATGGCACTTGTTTCTATCCTTTCATCTTTAATATTCAAATTTTGAACTGTAAATAAGATCCTTCATATATTTGAGGGTGTCTGCCGGACATAGTATTAATTTTGATGTGGGAAGGAATGCAAAGATGCAAACATGTCCCCCATCAGAGAGAGAAACATTGCCTTGATTGGCAAGTACCGTCTCACCAACAGCAGCTCAAATCACAGAAAATTATCAATGTCTGATTTTTGTGATCAAACCTAATAAATGTTCAGGCTGACCTTGTCCAAAACACTTAAGCATCCTGCTGTGAATATCACAGAAACCAACCGAGAATAAGCAAAGGAATACAGAGAAGTTCTTAAATGTTTTTAAAAGGGAGCTCTCGCCTTATAAAGGATGGATGATAACATTTGCTGTCATCCTTACCACACCTCTGAACACGTTGGGCTTGCTCATGAAGAGATCCAGTGCTCTTCTATTCTCAACAAGTGAAGTGTCTGGCCAGGTCAAGGAATTTCCATAGCACTTTTTAAGAAGTTTCTTTTTTCCTTTTTGTGTATTCCAGATACAGTTTAAAGATTTTTACGAAGGAAACCTACAGTATTCCAGCAGCGTGTAAGTGTCCACCATTTTCTATTTTGCCCTAGACAAAACCAAATAAGGAAGTTGTTTTTGCTACAGTTTTCTAGGAAGCAGGTGACTGCTGAATATGGAAACACGCACACACACACACACACACACACACACACACACAGATTATTCTTCTCTGGATTCAGAACTCTACTAAATTCTGATTTTTAGAATCTGGATTTTATCATATTAGATTTGGGATCCAAAGTAAACTGAGTTGTGCATTTTCTTGATTTGTGACAGCTGTTCTAATGGTTTGTTTAGTTGCCTATTTCAAGCAAAAGTAGATGTTTATGAATTGGCTTCACAAGGTGGTTTCTAGAAATGACAAATGATCTGATTTAGCAAGTATTATTATACATTTTCAAATTATCTGCTCCAAAATTCTACTGATATATCAGGTTAAATGAGCTCCCCCTGGCCTTCTAATGATGCCCAGGCATTTACATCCCCCTCACTCACAGTCAGTCAGAAAGGGGAAGGTTCTGAGGCCTAAAGACAGCAAGGGGCATCCTGGAAGGTGACTGCATGGATATGTATGGAAAGGGAAAATGAACGGGAAAACAGGACGTTTCTGAGTGAGCCTCAGACAAAAAAAAAAAAAAAAAAAAAAAAAATCACAGCTGCTCCATTATACTATGCCATTTGGTTTTTTATAACTTGACAGGCTAACACCTTAATCATGATACTTTCTCTTTCAGCCTATAACACGTTTGAGCAGGAACATGTATGACTAACATGCATGAGGATACTAATTGTCACTATCGAGAGGACAGATTTTACAATCATTAGGTAGAACTGGGCAAACAGAATGGGTAGAGGAATGAAGAGCTCATAAAGTTTTATTCTTGGCCGGGCGCGGTGGCTCAAGCCTGTAATCCCAGCACTTTGGGAGGCTGAGGCAGGTGGATCACAAGGACGAAAGATGGAGACCATCCTGGTCAACATGGTGAAACCCCGTCTCTACTAAAAATACAAAAAAAAAAACTAGCTGGGTATGGTGGCACGTGCCTGTAATCCCAGCTACTTAGGAGGCTGAGGCAGGAGAATTGCCTGAGCCCAGGAGGCGGAGGTTGCGGTGAGCCGAGATCGCGCCATTGCACTCCAGCCTGGGTAACAAGAGCGAAACTCCATCTCAAAAAAAAAAAAAAAAAAAAAAAAAAAAATTTTATTTAAAAAACAAAAGAAAAAACCCTTTTAAAAAGAAGCTTCAGCCGGGCGCGGTGGCTCAAGCCTGTAATCCCAGCACTTTGGGAGGCCGAGGCGGGTGGATCACGAGGTCGAGAGATCGAGACCATCCTGGTCAACATGGTGAAACCCCGTCTCTACTAAAAATACAAAAAACTAGCTGGGCGTGGTGGCGCGTGCCTGTAATCCCAGCTACTCAGGAGGCTGAGGCAGGAGAATTGCCTGAACCCAGGAGGCGGAGGTTGCGGTGAGCCGAGATCGCGCCATTGCACTCCAGCCTGGGTAACAAGAGCAAAACTCCGTCACAAAAAAAAAAAAAAAAAAAAAAAAAAAAATTGAAAAAAAAAAAAAAAAAAAAAGCTTCAGGGGAAAATAATTAATGGAGAAAACTTGATAATCTTTTAAACATATTTTTAAAATCATGATAAAATATACATAACATAAAATTTAACATTTGTTTTGTTTTGTTCTGTTAGATGAAGTCTCACTCTGTCACCCAGGCTGGAGTGCCATGGCGCGATCTCAGCTCACTGCAACTTCTGCCTCCCTGGTTAAAGCCACTCTCCTGCCTCAGCCTCCCAAGTAGCTGGGATTACAGGCATGCACCACCATGCCTGGCTAATTTTTGCAATTTTAGTAGAGATAGGGTTTTGCCATCTTGGTCAGCTGGCCTCGAACTCCTGACCTCAGGTGATCCATCTACTTTGGCCTCCCAAAGTGCTGGGATTACAGGCATGAACCACCGTGTCAGGCCAAAATTTACCATTTTTAAGTGAAGTTCAGAGACACTAAGTCCTGTGAAGTTCACATTGTTGGGCAACCATCTGTACCATCCATCTCCAGAACCTTTTCTGCCTTGCAAAACCAAAACTTTGTCCCCATTAAACACTAACCCCCAATTATCTCCTCCCCAAACCCCCAGCAACCCCCATTCTACTTTCTGTCTTTGTGAATTTGACTATTCTAAGAACCACATACGAGTATTTGTCTTTTGGTGACTGGCTTATTTCACCTAGCATCGTCTAGAAGGGTCATCTATGTTGTGGCATGTGTCAATATGTAATTATTTACTTCAAAAAAAAAATCCCAGAATTCTAGAACTAGGTGTCAATTCCAAAGTTTTAGGGAGATAGTCTTAAGAAAAATAAAAACGATTAGCGCTTTACAAAAGAATAATAAACCTTGAGCAATTTGCATCCCAAGAAGACAATAAAAGGCTAAATAGATGAATGCTTTCACTAAAATTAGACAAATTCCTAGGAAAGAGATATATAGGAGGCTATTTCCTGGAGGAAATTTACACCACCATTTTAGTCTGCTGTAAGGTGGAGATGGGAGACAGCTAATTAGGGTCCTCTCCATAATACTGACTGATGATCGGGGTGTGGTTTCTTACTTGGCTGAGTGCCTTGCCAATCATTTCTGCACTTGCTGGGCCTGGAGATTGCTGATGTGCTTCAGGCATAAGAAAACCACATCAAAGGCTCAGCTCACTGGCATACCTGATGGTCAAGGACAGAGACCTGCTCTGACCAAGAACACCCCAATGAGACTGGCCTGGAGGGTCCAAGCCAGTTCAGCCATGTCTTATGGAGTCCTAGGGTAGTCCTGGTTATTCAGTTTTGGAGAGCATGGTTTGGTCTGTAGGACACAGACTCTCTTCTACATCCTTCCTTAGGGACCAGCTGTGTCTCAGTCTGCATAAGACCTAGTGGAACTAAAATGGACTGTTCATCACAACCTGCAGAGTATCAAAGCTCTTAGTTTCCAGTGTCCTGAGAAAACACGCACCCAAGTTTCCTGGGCTGGACTTGAACAGATGAAGGCTGCAGACACAGGGAGTCGGGGTTTTCTTCTATCTAGTCCAAGTAGGAACAACACACTGAAGTGTCTCTTCCGTTCACTCGGTGCTCATGAGCCATGCAGGGGCAATCATATCACCTATGGGTGGTGATTTTCTTCCTTTTCTTCTCTCAGTAATGGCACTGAGAACAGAATGTTCTGATCATTATATGGCAGAACACATGAAAATTCCTAGAGAGATCTGTTCTATGCACCCGCTCCTCCATTCAGCATGTTCTGTTCCCACTGTGGTTCTGCTGTTGGACAGCAAAATCTGTTCTGAGAGCTTCAGGGTAAGCGGGTCTCAATTTGTGGCCAGATGCCCAGGAGTGTTTAAGTGATTAGAACATTCAGACACTACATCTCAAGTATGGTTAATTGCCTACAGTTCAGCAGCGACAGCCCATCTCCTGAGCCACTCAGCTCCCTAACAAATGAGACCTTTGCCGAACTACAAGCATTCTTTTTTGTTTTTGAGACAGAGTCTTGCTCTGTCACTCAGGCTGAAGTGCAATGGTACGATTTTGGCTCAGTGCAACCTCCGCCTCCCAGGTTCAAGTGGTTCTCCTGTCTCCGCCTCCTGAGTAGCTGGGACTACAGGTGTGCACCACCACACTTGGCTAATTTTTGCATGTTGGTCAAGCTGATCTTGAACTCCTGACCTCAGGTAATCTGCCTACCTCAGCCTCCCAAAGTTCTGGGATTACAGGTATGAGCCACCGTGTCCAGCCAGTTCTCATTTATTATAATGCACCAGACCCCAATAAACAGGCCTTTCTCCCAAACAATTATCAGGGGATTAGCAAAAAAAAAAAACAAAAAAAAAAACCTATCTGACAGAAGCAGAAAAAGTGAACTAGGAAACGCTGAAACCAGACAGACTAACAGACCTTGGTCAGAAGAGAGAACCTGAGCAAGAAGGGAGGAGACTCAAGCTTAACGTGATTTCTCTCTATTGCTACTTAGCTCCTCAGTGTGTGCTTGCTCTTGAGTTATTCTCTCGGTGAGGGAGGACGATGGAAAAGCAGCAGTAAGGATAACTTAAAGCTTACAATAATGAAATCTTGACTGTTTAACCAACAGAGCCCAGACAGTGATCAGTCATTCATAGTGGGCACACATTTTGTATATAAGGTATGTAAATACAAGCAGGAACTACTGTAGACACCAGGATACCATCTTTTTTTAGTGGAGACCACATTTTTCCCTTCCTCCTGTAAGTCCAAGGAGAGAGGGATAAAAGGGAAAAAACCGTGTTCCTGTATCATCTACAAGATTGCACCTGGAGTCAAGTTCACATTCACTGTAGAGCAAATAAGACATTTGGTTTCAGAGAGAACAACTTTATTCTCTGAGCGGCAGTGATTTGTTTCACTCTGCCTCATTACTCCTCAAGCGTGGCGTAACTAAAGTCTTAAAAAAAAAATCCCCGCGGTTGCCAGTCTTGGGACAGTTCCGATGTCTTATGTGCTTCTCCTATAGTCCTATCTTTCTCTGCACAATAAGCGAATAGGCATGCTTCTTTTCTGAAAGCACAATTGTTTCACTTGCCAAGTTTCTCTGACCTTACTTTTGGCCTAAGGTGTTTCTAGTGAAATGTAGTATTTCAGTGCTTTTGCCAAATTTCTTGACTACCGGCTCAGAAGAAACAAACTTTCACTTAGAAGAGGTCCTTCACCTAAATAAAGACAAGAATGCTCTTTTATCTAAATTGCAGCCTTCTGAAGCTTCAGCCTTGCTCTCACTTTGCTAAGCACTCACTGTGGGTATTGAGATTTTTATTAGGGTTTTCTAGCTATAAGTCAGAGATCTGATGAAAAAACAGAGGTCACAGAGAACCTTATATTTTCTTCATTTGTAATTGCAAATGGAAACTGGTCACAGGTGGCTATTTAAAGGTGAACCCCTTTCACTGCCTGTGACTTTCTGCTCTGCAGTTGGGACTATGGAGCTGGGGATTCAGGATTTGCTTGGCGGCACACTGCTCAGACTTGAAGGATTTTTCATGTTTGTTTTGAGTTTGAGAGCTATTTCTGCCTCTCATGTTTCTCCCCACCACTCTTCTCTTTGTGCATAACCAGCTCATTGTCTTGGTTTCAGAGAACTCCAAGTTTCTGGGAGCATCTTTCAGGGAAGATTGGAGCCATAGGATTGGTATCAATTTTCTACTTAAAAACGTTTCCCTCCGGGGAGAAATTACTTACCAAGCTATCATATTATCAACTTCTTCCTGCTCTTTTATTCCTGTTTACCTCAGCATGCAAGAGAAAGAAAGAAGGAAGGAAGGAAGGAAGGAAGGAAGGAAAGAAAGAAAGAAAGAAAGAAAGAAAGAAAGAAAGAAAGAAAGAAAGAAAGAAAAAAAGAAAGAAAAAAAGCAAGAGCAAGCCCCTTTTCTGCAGCTGAACTTTCAAAGAGGACTTTAATAAGGCATCCAACCATTCAACATCCAGATTAATGGTGTTGACAGAAGCATGCTTTCCAATAACACCTGTTTTGTTAATCTGGTAAAGAAACCAAAAATGTGTATTGTTTTATATATTTATTTAATGAGTATATATGGTAAGACTCTAGCTTAGATAAATAGTGAGTCCAGAACTTTCTTTCGTCTATCCTGTGCCTGAACCACCATACTGAGATTTGAAGGCATTACTGTTGGCAGAAGAAAATTTGGTAGTTTTTACATATATATATATATATTTAAACTTTCTGGTTTTATTAAGAAAAAGAGACAGCATAAAGTAAATTAAACCAAATGGTAGGTAGGTGTGTTTAGAAGTACATGTCCTGGAGGAGCTATCTTTGGATCTTCTCATATAATTTCTGTGACCTTACCATACAGTGTCATTCTATGACAGGGACTTCTGAGCCCCCTAAACAAAGACTTGGGTTGACGGTGACTTGAGAGGAAGTTGTTCTGGGTCCAATCCTTACAGAAGAAACATAGAGAGTGCTGACGTTTCTCTTGGGTTCCAATCCACCCCCAGGGTGCTAGGCAGTGCTTAATTTGACTCTCCCCACCCTGGGCTTTGTGGGGCACCTTTAATGTCCTACAACCCTGGTCAATGACCACAGGTGCTGGGCAACCAAAGACATGCCTAATTAGCTATGAGCCAAAGGTAACAGATTACTACATCAGCACTGCAAACTGGTCAAAGAAAATCCCTATGCAGGCTTTTTTCTTTCTTTCTTTCTTTTTTTTAAATCAACTAAGAGATTCTAGTAAAACTTTTTTTTGTGTGTGATGGAGTTTCCCTCTTGTTGCCCAGGCTGGAATGCAATGGCACAATCTCAGCTCATTGCAACCTCTACCTCCCAGGTTCAAGTAATTCGCCTGCCTCAGCCTCTCATGTAGCTGGGGTTACAGGCACCTGCCACCATGCCTGGCTAATTTTTTGTATTTTTAGTAGAGACAGGGTTTCACCATGTTGGCCAGGTTGGTCTTGAACTCCTGGCCTCAAGTGATCTGCCCACCTCAAAGTGCTGAGATTACAAACATGAGCCACCATGCCTGGTGCCCTACTTATTTTGATGCAGCCAAATTCTAATCTCTGAGCATCTTTTGGTAAATATGCTTAAGGCAGTGTGTGAAACTGTGAGGTGGTGGTTATAATCATAAAACATTAAAGACTGTTACCTAAGTGTCTACTATTTCCATGAAACAAGTGTTTAAAATGGCATTCCCCCTGCTTTTTAAAAATTTTCCATACAGGCAATGCCATGGTATTCTTCACTATAGAACAGTAGGAAAAGAGCTATATTTACAATGACATTTACATATATCCAGCTTAACTGTTAGTAGAGGTTTGGACTAGGATAAGATATGGATGACAAGACTTATTTAATAATTAATTTCATGTGATTTTTAGTCCCTTGGCTTTTCAAATAAGGCCTTTCTGAATTATATTATACATAAGCAATGAAATGGTTCAAGAGCAAGTGACAAAGTCCCAGAGAAGCAACTGAGTACTGTCTCTTGGGCTGTTTCTACTAGAGACCTATTTTGCATCACCCAACACATTTAACTTAGTAGAGAGCACACACATTTGTCACCTAGGGAGGAGCGTGGTTAAGAATGAACCTTGAGGGCTGGCTCACACCTGTAATCCTAGCACTTTGGGAGGCCAAGGCAGATAGATTACTTGAGGTCAGGAGTTCGAGCCCAGTCTGGCCAACGTGGTGAAACCCTGTCTCTACTAAAAATACAAAAACTAGCCGGGCGTGGTGGTGTGTGGGAGGCTGAGGCGGAGAATTGCTCGAATTCAGGAGACGGAGGTTGCAGTGAGCCAAGATCGTGCCACTGCACTCCAGCCTGGGTGACAGTGCAAAAAAAAAAAGAATGAACCTCAAGTTTTTGATTTTCAAACTACCACCTTACAGGTTGCCTTACAGGATGGAGGGTGTTGCATCAAAGGCAAAAAGCATTGCTCTTAGGTAAGCAAGGAAGCCAGCAAACTATTAAAGACACAGTGACTGGTTAACAAGAGCAAAATTTTTCATGTATTATTTTCATCCATTTTGGGGAAAAGAATTTTCATCCATTTTGGGGAAAAGAAAAAGACAAAAAAGTTGGCACCTCAAAGTGAATGCTTATGTAGTCAGTGAAAACACAGAGATCACTAAGGGGGAGAAAAGGGGGCTGTCACTGGTTTTGAAATAAAGTCTCCTTTGCTGTGGAGGCCATGGATGTGGCTCTGAATAAGAGCTGTGCTAGTGCATCCTGACTGTGGAAGAAAGGTTCCACCGGAAATCCCTGGGACCTCACAGTGCAGCAAAGACAAGGAGCAAGGTCCCAGGGTGGCTCAGCGGCCAAAGGGTCACCATCCAGAAGGAGGGCACATCCAGGCCTCCCATTGGGATTCCTCTGGTCTGGGTAGGCCTGGTTCTCCTGGCTGTCCTCTGGATTGGTAAAAACTGTGTGGGGCCATGTCAGCTGGGTAACAAACTACTGCCCAGGCTGCCAAAGCACAAAGCATATGGATTGGCAGAGTAAAGATCTATTTATTTTGTGCCTATAGATATGGACCCAGTCTCTCTGACAATCTTAGGATAAAGAAATTTTCCCTTGCTCAATATGGGAAGACCATATGCTTTCAAATAACCATGGCTTCCTATGAGACACTAGGAAAATGACAGTAGAAAATCAGAATTTTAAATTTGTTTTCAAAGTTTTATGCTCTGGGCCAGGTATAATTGCTTATGCCGGTAAGCCCTTTGGGAAGCTGAGGCAGGCAGATCACTTGAGGTCAGGAGTTTGAGACCAGCCTGGCCAATGTGATGAAACCCTGTTTCTAGTAAAAATACAAAAATTACCCTGGTGTGGTGGCTTACACCTGTAATCCCAGCTACTTAGGAGGCTGAGGCAGGAGAATCACTTGAACCCAGGAGGCGGAGGTTGCAGTGAGTTGGAACTGCACCACTACACTCCAGCCTGGGTGATGGAGTGAGATTCTGTCTCAATTAAACACCGACAAAGTTTTACACTCTGTTCTATGAAGAAAAATGTTAAGTGTCACTACTGCACCTTTTCTGAAATAAGCAGCAATAATTATTTATTATTAGGGAGGGCTAAGTTATAAAGCATTTTTAGTGATCTGCTAAAAGAAAACTAGTTATTTCTTCCTATTCCCACTCATCCCACTTCCCCCTACCAAAACCACAGAAGGCAAAAATCCTACAAACCCTCAAACCAACAACCCTCAATGAGGAGAAAAAGAAAGAAAAGTGCTTTCATGCCTAGCAGCTGTCTGTCTACTCTTGGAAAAAACAATAGCACATGCGTTAGAAGGTTATTTCTACATTTTTGGAAACCACAATGATATGTCGACTCCCTGGAATCTAGAGCCACTGAAAGATTAATTATACCATTCTCTCCTCCAGTTTGGGTTGGAAGCTTCCTTTTAGAAGCCGTATCATCTTCATGGCAAATCCATGCTTTGCTTCCTAAGGTTTTGCTTTTTTTTTTTTTTTTAAACTGAATTCCATACCATTTAAAAAATAATCTAGCATATTTCTTTTTTTTTTAAAGGTAAGTCAGATTTTTCATTTTATTATTATTATTATTATTATTTATCTTTATTTTATTTATTTATTTTTTTGAGACGGAGTTTCGCTCTTGTTACCCAGGCTGGAGTGCAATGGCGCGACCTCGGCTCACCGCAACCTCCGCCTCCTGGGTTCAAACAATTCTCCTGCCTCAGCCTCCTGAGTAACTGGGATTACAGGCATGCGCCACCATGCCCAGCTACTTTTTTGTATTTTTAGTAGAGACGGGGTTTCACCATGTTGACCACGATGGTCTCGATCTCTCGACCTCGTGATCCACCCGCCTCGGCCTCCCAAAGTGCTGGGATTACAGGCTTGAGCCACCGCGCCCGGCAGCATATTTCAAACAGCCTGTAAATATATCATACTAAGGGAGACTTCAAACAACTGAAAAGTATAAAAAGGTGGCCATGGTTATATAATCAGTGATTTAATAACCTCAAAAAGAAAACATTTGATTTAAAAATATAATCCCAAATGAAGACATATCATGGTTCTGGGAGAAGGGGGACAGGGTTTCAGTTTATAAAACAATGTTGTGTTTTAAAAACATGCCACGCTTACTTCCATGCTTTTCCCTTTGGACTTTGCCTCAATCTTCAGTCGCTGAGGAATTAGTACATACTAGAGATCAGATTTCTTCTTTGTCAGATTTGTATGGCAGGTAAGTCCCAAAAGTCTTTTCTCTTCCATCTTCTCATTAACTTGGGAGAGGGAAAGCATCCTATTTTTTGACCATGTTCTTTCCCTTTGGGTAATGGTAAGTAATGTAACAAAGTCAGGATCCCTTAAAGCAAAGGAGTTTTCTCCTTACAATGTTAGCTGTATACACAGAGTCCATAAACAGTGGCTGTTCACATTATTTGCAGAGAAAATTATTATGGGTTATTAAACTATTTATTAGATGCAGGGAGGGAGGGAAGAGCTCAACAGACAATACTCTTTGCTAGCTCTTAGATCATTATCACTTCCGTGTTATTCTCTGTTCAGGTCTCATTCCTGTGATATACAATATGACACATTAAAAGATTTTTGGTTTGGCCACAGCCCACTCTGATGATCAAAAGTACAAAGTCAGCCCAGAATGCTCTTTACAAGCTATACAATCATTAAGTCTTCTCACAAATGTTGCTCTTCACATCTGGGTCTATTCAGCTCCTTCTAATCATAGCTGTGTCCCTCTGCTTTGGATGAACATACACACTTGTTCAGTTAGATTGTCATTCGGGCAGACGCTGCTTCTCACGGTTACCTGGATGTGTGTCCTCAAAAGAAGGTGGACTTCCCTGTGGACTTTCAGGGCTGGGAATGTGAATGAGGGTGGTCAGGAGCTCTCCTCCGCACCCGTTCCTGCCTCCCCACGATGCACCCTCCAGTTTAAACCTGCTCCTAACCGGCACCTGCAGTACTCAAATCACTTCAGTAACTTTAGTAACTTCAGTACTCAAATCACTCTCACTTCGTTCCCTCAGGTAAAATCGCCTCACAAAAGGTATGTTTTTGTATATTTCCTTTCACCACAAAAGGATTTCTCAGCAAACACAAGAATAATTGTCTTTCAAAGTAGCTGGTCTCACTGGCTTGATGAGGAACCCACATATCAGGTCCACGCCATGGTTAACCCCGCCCTGCTTCCAGATGCAGCCTGAGAGGAGCTGCCTGCTGCCTGGGTGGGGAGGGTGGGCCGTGGCTGCGCAGTCATGCATCATGGGCTTCCCTGCTGCTGATCTTGAGCTAAATGTGTGTACCAAGGTATTGTGTGTCTAGGAAGTCATCTAATAAACTCAGTGCGTTGTCCTTCCATTTGGAGGGAAAAACGTGCTCTGGCTGATAGAGGATGGGGACATCTGTACTAACCTTAAGCAAACTACATTTGAAAGCTTGTATTTTCAGGCATTCAGCCACTCATTTCCTTCAAGCTCTCCGAAGTCCTTACTGTGTGCTGAGTACAGGAAGCCAGAAGACAGGACAGTAGGCTGGAATCACACCTCAGCCGCATCCGGGGTTCACAGTAAGATGGGGACAGCGTGTAGCACTGCCAGGAGTCCTACTACCTCCTGGAAGGGCGGGGTGAATACTGGGATGCCCTCTCTCCCTCTCCTGGAGCTGGCTGCTGTGGAGAGGAAAGGAACCCTTTACAAAGGCAAGCTGAGCAACTTAATCTGAAACTAATGAATGCTTGGAAGCAGGAAAAACCTTTTTAAAAGACCTGATTTATGAAAAGGTGCTGAAAAGCAGAGAAATTGTGATGTCTGCCAGAAGGCACAGCCAATTAAAGCCCAGAGAGCGCTCATTGAGTTTTTTTTTTTTTTCTCCTGATGATTAGATTTGAAGAAAGTCATGCTCTGCCATAGAGATAAGGAACTGTGAGGTGCTCCCATTAGCTTAGGAGAGGGCAGAGGGGGCAGGGAGAGGCATGGTGATGTTATGAAGGTTTAAGAAGGAAGAGAGTGGTGTATACAAGAAGAGAATTCTAGGAGGACTGCGAAACCTGCCCATGACACGGAATGCTGCTAAGGCTGTGCTGTGACCCACACGATGCTGCCAGGGAAACCTTGCTCTCTGTTCCAACAGGGCATGATTCTCAAAGGGTACCAGCAGGAGACTTAGGATGCCAACACTCAGAGAAAAGGAAGGCTGGCTGCAGGCACAGGGGGGCTTTGATCCCAGGCTATCTGTGGCTCTGCCTCTCACTGCCTCTGTGTGCAGTTCTCTGTAACACCAAGACTGGACTCTGCCTTCCTCTGCTCCAAGAGAAGCTCTGCACAGAAGCGCCATTAGGGGCTCAGAAGGAAGATGGGTTCACCTTGGAGGAGGGAAAGAGGGGTGGCCAGTGGGCTCTCATATCTCCTGGGGATAGCCCCACTCTTCTTCTGGATGGGATCATCGCCAGTGCTTGTGGATTATGGAAGTATTGCATTTAATGGAAATATAGTTTATAAACTGTGAAGTGAGAACCAGGAAAGGTAAAGGCAATGTTAATTTTGTTGCATCCTGAAATAAGACTGTCCATTTCTGCTGAACCAAAAAGAAGAAAACAGTAGATGAAGTACTTTCCACTCCCTCCATCTAAAGCATTTGTCTTACATTGGATATGACTTGAACAATTCTCAAAAACAAAAACAAAAAAAAAGGAATGTAGGTAAGCATTGGATGTAACATACAGAGAGATGTTCCCTTCACAATATTGATATGGTCCAATCATAAAAAGCATGTTCACTTCCCCAAATTCTCATTTAAATGATGAGCTTCCTAACAGCTTATGAGTCTCTTACTAAAGTAAATATAAACAATGCTTTTTACATTATTTTGTAAGATGATTTCAATGGAATGAAGTTACGGGTAGGCCTAAATCAATGAATACAGTTAGGAGTTTTAAGATTTTATCCTCACTAGAGAACATAGCAATAACACACTTGAAAATATAATTTGGGGCTGGGCACAGTGGCGCACACCTATAATTCCAGCACTTTTGGAGGCTGAGGTGGGAGGGCTGCATGAGCCCAGGAGTTTGAAACCAGCCTGGACAACATACCAGGACCCTGTCTCTACAAAAAGTTTAAAAATTAGCCATGAGTGGTGACACACGCCTGTAGTCCCAGCTACCTGGGAGGCCAAGGCAGGAAGATTGCTTGAACCCAGGAGTTCAAGGCTGCAGTGAGCAGGGATTGTGTCACTGTGCTCCAGCCTGGGTGACTATTAAAAAAAAAAAAGTAAAAATAGAATGCCACTTAAGGACTAATTAGGAAAAAGGAAATGTGATATAGAAGCAGCGAGGCCCTTGGAAATGAGCCAGGCACATAGCACATGATTAGGTCACAACAAATTACAGGGCAGAGAACATACATTTTAAAGTCCAAGCTGCTACTGATAGCGACAATCAGAACAAGCCTTTCTCTAACCATACAGAAGTGAGTTCTTTTTGACGCAAAATCATTACTTTTTAAAAATTTAACTTTTAAGTTCAGGGGTACATGTGCAGGTTTGTTATACAGGCAAACTCGTGTCATGGGAGTTTGTCATACAGATTATTTTGTCACCTGGAGTGTAAATTAGTTCAAAAACATTTTAAACTGCCTTACAAGTGTCCCTAGCAGCAGACCACTGGCCATTACTATACTTTAGATTAGATCAAGTTACAGGCAACAACCTTCTATTGCCTGTCCCCCAAAAATGTCTTTCACATGCAACTGGAAGAACGCACAGTATCTTCCTTTTACTTTTCTCACCATCCCGGCCCACTCAAGCTGTCCGGGGGTCATGATGCCAGCGGAGCACAGGAGTCCTGTGGGATCCTGCAGAAGATCCAGCCTCACCCAGGAGAATTCATTCCCACCACACCCATCAATTCCACCCAAGCAGCTCTGTTTCACACCAACCCTCCTGTCTTCCACATCGTGTCAAGGTACCCCGGGAGTGTGCATCACTCATCTCTCATTGGTGAGTTTTCAGATAATTGTAATCATGCTGATGAGCCACATGCACCCAGAAGATGTTCTTGTTTAAAACTAAGCCCTTGGCACCAACCTCCCCCCGAACTACCACCATCTGCCCAACAGTTCTTAAGGTGCAATTAATCAAGACAAATAATAAATTGCAATCATACTGCTTTCCCCAAAGACTACTATTTTAACAGTATGGTTGTCTACTCCTCATTGCAAATACAGAATATTGAAATAACATCAGGAGTGACATAACTTAGGTGGCCAGGTGTGGTGGCTCATGCCTGTAATCCCAACATTTTGAGAGGCCAAGACGGGAGAATCACTTGAGCCCTGGGATTTGAGACCCACCTGGGTAACATAGTGAGACCTTGTCTCCATGAAAAAACCAAAACATTAGCCGGGCATGGTAGCAAGCGCCTACAGTCACAGCTACTTGGGAAGCTGAGGTGGGAGGATCACTTGAACCCAGGAGGTTGAGGTCGCAGTGAGCAGAGATTGTACTACTGCACTCTAGCCTGGGCGACACAGCAAGATCCTGATTTAATAAAATAAAATAATTTACATGGAGGGGCATGGAAACCTAAACATGATTTATACATTATTTCTGTAGAAAGATGTATTTTAAGTGAATTTTATGAATCACAACTAGATGGTAAGCTACAGACAATACTAAACACAAACAAACATAGGAGCAAACATAAAGCCATAAAAGAAAGCCCTCTAAGGTGAGTCTACCCCCTAATGTTTACATGGTAAACACTTACTATATATAAAGATAGAGCAAACCAAGAGGCCTCATCCAATGCAGTTCCAGATGGTTCTCTCTACTGTTACCAGGCACCTGGTCCAACTGTAATGTTATCCTCAGCAGAGCACAACGATGATGCAGAGAAATTTGCTTCCTCCTGAGTCCTAATGTATTCCAGTGCCAAATATTCATAAATAGTTCTGAATTTTCCATATCACTCTTTCATTAAGGCAAATGGCTGAGAACTAACTGGATTATAATAGAACATTTTTATATTTTAAAGGGATAAATGAATATTCATAGCATTTGCAGGTAGAAAAAATGAACTCTAGTTCAGCTCCCACTGATAGAGAATGTCCTGAAGAGAGAGATCCGACACTAAATATTCATTGCCATCCTCACTGTTTATTCATAACTTGTATTCTCTCAGGCAAGCAATTTAAAACATTTCATTAAATCTACTAACAAATTAACACGACTGAAACAGAACTCATTCTCTTCACCACAATCCAGCTCGTGGTAGCAGCTGGGCATGGTGGCTCAACCTGTAACCCCAGGACTTTGGGCGGTTGAGGTGGAAGGATCCCTTGGGCCTAAGAGTTTGAGACCAGCCTGGACAACATACCAGGACCCAGTCTCTACAAAAAAACTTCAAAAATTAGTCAGGCGTGGTGTCATGCACCTGTGTTCCCAAATACTCTGGAGGCTGAGGTGGGAGGATCACTTGAGCCCAGGAGTGAGCCATGTTCCTCCACTGTACTCCAAGCCTGGGTGACATACACAGTGAGACCCAGTTTTTAAAATAAATAAATAAAACTTGGTGGCATCATCACCTGCCCCAGCCTCTCCCACCTCATCTGATCAGAGCCAAGTCCATTTGAGTCTAGATTATCTTCTCTTCCAGCCCTCCCTCCCCACCCAACCCTGATCCAAGCCAATTGCTGTATCTCTGGTACTTGCCACAATAGCCTCTTAACTGGTGTCCTTGCCTTTGGTCTCACCTCCCTCTAATTCATTAGCTATACTGAAACTAAATTATCTTTCAAACATGCAAATCTGAGCACACCACACCCTACTAAGAATGCTTTAAAGTTCTCCACTGTGAGCAGGACCAAGTCCAGGCTCCTTACCTTGAATGACTGGGCCCTTCCCAGTCCGGGTTCATTCAGCTAGCCATCCTCTCCTGCTGTGTCTCTGGGCTTTTTCCCTGCTCCAATCATACTAAGCATCTTTCATTCCTCTACTGGATCTGTCTTGCTTTCCAGAATGGGGACACAGTATTCTCTTTAGGCCTCAGCTGGAACAAAAAGCTTCCCTGATTCTGAGGATGGGCTATGGATTCCTCCCAAAAGATCCCAGAGCAAAGCCCCTGGTCTCCTCCTCCCAGCCCTGATCCTATTTCTTGCTAAGTGCCTCCTTATCTATTTGCCCTCCTATTAATAGATAGACTCACTGGAAGGCAAGGACGGCATTTGTCCTTTTGCTGAATCCATTCAGTGACCAGCACTTCGTAAATGTCCAAGAAACATTTGTTGAATGAACAAATTCTTGAGCATACTCTTGCCCTCTGTGTTCCATACTCTCCATTATTTAATAATGAAAACACTCCAAAATAGTATACTGAGCACTTGGGGAGGTATGTTACAACTTTTAGCTCATTAAGCAACCATCACACATTGTTTCAAAACACCATGTTGTGTTATTATCATAATTGTCAACAAAATTGAGAAAGACTTGGTCCCACTTGTATGACTTGATTACAGAAGGGGTCCATGGTACATGGCAGCCACCATCCCCCTAATCCCATGTCAAATAGCAGCCTATAATTATAAGAAGATTCAATTTAATCCATCATTTCAAAAAACATATGTTACTTAAATCTTAGTAACTCAGTTTTAAAAAGGCACACTACTGAGAAAATCTAACCTTAAAGGACTTTCCCCAAAGTGGGGGGTGGGGGGCGGGAAGGACAGCATGCTGACACACGTGCTATAAAATCCAAGTGTCCCAATCATCTGTCATTTGCTTGTTTCTGCTAGCCGCTAACCAGTTGGCTCTGGCTTAAAGATTCCCTTTAATGCAAGTCATTAAACGAATACAAAGCAAGAAAAGTCAATTAGTCAAGAAAGCATAAAAACAGGCAGGGCATGGCGGCTCAAGTCTGTAATCCCAGCACTTTGGGAAGCCAAAGTGGGTGGGCAAATTGCTTGAGCCCAGGAGTTTGCAACCAGCCTGGGCAACATGGCAAAGCATCATCTCTACAAAAAATAGAGGAGGTGGAGGTTGCAGTGAGCTGTGATCATGTCACTGCACTCCAGCCTGGGAGATAGAGCCAGACTCTGTCTGAAAAAAACAAAACAAAACAAAACAAAACCAGAAAGGAAGCATAAAACAGGTGTAGCAGTAGCATACCAAGCTCCAAGTCTTTGCAATACTATCATTCATACATGCAGCACTTCATACTTTTCAAAGCACGTTTGCATCCAGTCTGTTTGGTCTAGAGTTCCAAAAGAAATATCCCTATTTACAGTTGAAAAAGTTGAAACCCCCAGAGGTCAAGTTCACTGCTTAAGGTCACAGAGCCAGTGGATGCAGAGGTCAAATCCAGGGGTCCTGACCGTCAGGAGCCCATGATTTTTCTATCCATTGCACTGTGATTAGCTTGCACTACTAATATTGAGTTAGTCAAGAAAGCATAAAAATAGGCAGGATGTGGTGGCTCAATCCTGTAATCCCAGCACTTTGGGAAGCCAAAGTGGGTGGGCAAATCACTTGACCCCAGGAATTTGAGACCAGCCTGGGCAACATGGCAAAGCCCCATCTCTACAGAATGCAGAGGACAAGCCCCAGGAATTTAATTCACTTCTGGATGAGGATGAACCATGTCCCCTCTCCTTTCTCTTTCGTTCCTTTTCTCCAATGTAGACTCAAAATAGCAAGACCAGGTGAAATGGATAAAATCATGGTCAGCAGAGTAGAAAAGAAAAAAGAACATTTTTCTTTTCGATTTTCCCTAAATACCACCAGCTCTGCTTTTCTCTCACAGACAGTCAACACCTATGAGACTTTAAGCATAAGCCACGAGTCAGATGAGCCTGGCTCCACATGCTAGAAGCTATTCCCTTATTAACCTTTGAAGTAGGGAAGGTGACTCCCCACAGTGCACTCCCCATACCTCACATCCGGCACCTAAGAAGGTCTGCACGTTTTTTTCTCCTTTCCCACATGCATGTTCACAGGGAAGCAAAACTTCTAGAGCACCAGTGAACTCACTGAAAGAAAGCACTCTGTCTTGAACCCTGCAGGAACTGAGATCTTCCCAAATATACAGGGGAGTAAAACCAATACAGTCCCTGTCCATCCTACGCATATGCCTAACCACACGTGCAGTATATATTGGTTCCAAAAGGTACCAGACATTTTGCCTGGTGAGATCTTCTCAGGTATACAGATATACCTGTATACTTCCCTGTACACCTGGGAAGATCTCACCAGGCAAAAAGGTATATGTCCCTGTATACCTGCATACTTGGTATATAGAAAGTGAGCTCTTCCCAGATATACAGAGAAGTAAAACCAATACAGCCCCTGCCCTCCCCACAAGTATGCCTAGCCACACATGCAATATATGTTTGGTCCAAAAGGTATTTATTAAAAAAATAAATAAATAAAGTCCAGAGACAGTTTAAAGTATTTTATGAAGAAAAACTGCTGGGTGCAGTGGCTCATGCCTGTAATTCCAGCACTCTGGGAAGCCAAGGCAGGTGGATCACCTGAGGTCAGGAGTTCAAGACCAGCCTGGCCAACATGGTAAAACCCCAATCTCTACCAAAAAATAAAAATAAAAATAAAAAAATCCACAAAAATCAGCTAGGCATGGTGGTGGACATCTGTGATCCCAGCTACTTGGGAGGCTGAGGCAGCAGAATGGCTTGAACCTGGGAGGTGGAGGTTGCTGTGAACTGAGATTGAGCTACTGTACTCAAGCCTGGGTGACAGAGTGAGACACCATCTTAAAAAAAGAAAAAAGAAAAGAAAAGAAACCAAAGAAAAACTTAACAGATCTCTCAGCATTAAATAATATTTTTCATGGTGTGGCTGGAGAGAACTAAAACGCAGATTCTCAAAGTCAGAGGGCAATGAAATAGCTGCGAGAGAGGGAACACCCACCATGTGCCAAGATCAGGGACGGCACATCCAGACTCAGCATCTCTAAAGAAAACTGGAACAACTGTCTACACAGGTGTGGGGCTGCTTGGCAGAAGCCTGGAAAAGGGGCACACTGTGACCGGTAATATTAATCTGAAGAAATAGACAGGACAGTGGTTGGCCAGGAAGACTGCAAAGGGGCCCCATGGACGTGTCTGGGCTGACGGAAACGTCCCATATTCTAGTGGCATGGATTACACACAGGTATGCATTTGTCATTTGACACAACTCACAGACCTATACACTTAAGATCTGTAGATTTCACTTACAGCCTAAGGGAAATCAGAGTAAATGAATTTTACAGAAACAAAGGAGATTCTACAGTTCAACTAGTGAGCCTTACTGTCATCCACTGCTTTAGGGCCCTTTGGCAGGTCTCTACTATACCTGGTACTAAGCCCAAGCTCCTTGCTCTTCAGTGCTGAAACACTGGTTTGTCTGGAGAGGCTGAGAAACACGTGGTGGACTAACTACTTACAACGCCAGGATATCTACCCACGTTTAGGAGACAGCCTAATAGGCATGAGCCCCAGGTGGTGGAATGCCTCTGTGTGAGGTAGAAATGAGGTACAGGCAGCTGGCTGCATGCCAGGCTCCAGGCCACGTGTCTTCCCAGGTGATGCAAGGCTGCATCCGAAACCATCCCAAAGAAACAAGGCCTCTCTGGAAGGCGGTGAGGGAGCAACATTCAAACACAGAAACCTGCAGAGGAGGAGGGTGATGTCTGGACTCCCTTGTCAGGCTGGCTGTGAGCTGTCTTTCCAGTTGTGGCATTGGACTTGGCCAGAATCACGAGGAGGTGAAAGTCACTGCCTCCGTATTAAATGTGAATATCTGTTACTCTCCTCTGTGCAGCTTGCCTTTATAAAACGTCAAGTTTAGGCCACACATGGTGGGAGGCCTCAGTGTCCTAGCCATGGTGAATTTCCTGCCAAACCATTCAAAGCACTGAGAAGTCAGAGAACTTTTTTTTTTTTTTTTTTGGTCATTTACTATTTTAGATTCTCCACACTACTATTTCCCTCTGTTAAAGTGCACCATTCAATGGCCGGCTGATCTCCGTTGGCTCACAGGGCAGTGTAAGAAGCATACAAAATTCTTATCATCTTAAAAACCATTTTGGAAACACAAAGCAGCCCCAGCGATTTCAAATGGCAAATTAGAGAATGGCAGTCAGGAACTCACATACTCTCCTCAACTTAAATAGCACATACATATTTTTATTTTACTATTAATTTATTTTGAGATGGAGGCTCCCTATGACATCCAGACTAGAGTGCAGTGATCTTGGCTCACCCGCAACCTCCACCTTCTGAGTTCAAGCAATTCTCCTGCCTCAGCCTCCTGAGTAGCTGGGACTAGAGGAGCCCACCATCACACCCGGTTAATTTTTGTATTTTTAGTAGAAACAGGGTTTCAGTATGTGGGCTAAGCTGGTCTTGAACTGCTGACCTCACGTTATCCGTCCACCTCGGCCTCTCAAAGTGCTGGGATTACAGGCATGAGCCACCATGCCTGGTGTGTGTGTGTGTATATATATATATATATATTTTTTAAGTGAAACAAAGGTTCTGAAAAGCATACTGATGTGGACTCACCATAATTTGAATGAAAGGCAGTAACCCGAAGTAACTAGTTCTCACAGTATAAATGCTCACACAGGATGACCGAACATGCAAGACGCCAAGCACATACTATTCCTCTTTGGGTCACACACTAGAATAAGCCACCTTTCCTTCTCATGTCCTCAGAAGCTGATAACCACAAAGCTGACCTCTGCCCCTCCTGGTTCCTGGTTCATCTGGCTCCCTAGGAAATGTCTCATCAACCTATTAGTAGATATTCTGCTCCAAGCTATTTAATCAGGATGATGAAATGTCCTAGGAAGCCTCGGCCTCACTTTTGAAGTCATCTTTGAAACTCCCTATCTGGGGACTCTGCTCTGTTTTTGGACTTCTCCCTAGCCTGGAGCCAGAGGTCCTCACTGGCATATCTCTGCCTAGGTGGGATAGCCTGGTGGGTGTGGTGTGTGGCAGTGCTTGTCACCTCCTGACACTCCAGAGTACAGAGCCGCATACATGCAGTCCCTCCTGTGTCCCCCAGGCTGGGGACAGTGACGTCAGCCCATCTTAGTGAGGACAGTGCAGACTCTTACTGACAAACCCACCTTTCAGTGTTACCTCTGGAAAATGCCACTACCGATCTAAAAACCAGCTAGGACCTGAGCGCTAACTTAAACCAAAATATCCTCCCCCTAACTAGAGACAAAGCTGGCCTGTCTGTTCCTAGGGACCCTAAACCAGATGTACAGACTGTATTTAGATAACATTTTATCTAGGGGAATAAATATTGCCCCAGTCTTTGCCCTGGCAAATAATTGTTGCTTTCCTTCCCTGGATGAACTTTAAGACCATTTTTGGGGCTGGGCATGGTAGCTCACATCTGTAATCCCAGTACTTTGGGAGACCAAGGCAGGTGGATCACTTGAGGTCAGGGGTTGGAGACCAGCCTGGCCAACATGGTGAAACCCATCTCTCTTAAAAATATGGAAATCAGCGGGGCATGGTGAACATGCCTCTAATCCCAGTTACTCAGGAGGCTGAGGCTGGAGAATAGCTTGAACCCGGGAGGCGGAGGTTGCAGTGAGCTGAGATTGTGCCACTGCACTCCAGCCTGGGCAGCAGAGTGAGACTCCATCTCAAAAAAAAAAAAAAAAAAAAAAAGAGCATTTTTGGTATGAAGAAGCAACTACATAGGAAAAACACTAAGTTCTGATGCATAAACCTTCTTTCTAGCTGACTGAAAGCCCTCCTAAATGTGGTCTTTGTCATTTTAAGTGCATTTGTTCTTATAGCATTATGAGTGGTATTTGGTTGTTGAAACAAGAACTGAATGATCCCAAAGCCATGGAAAACAAAACCAACCAACAAACAAAAACAATGCCTGGGCTGATATGGCTTGATATGAAGCCTGCTAATTGGCATATCCTGCAATTCTATCTTCATCTTTGTAGACCAGAGCTCTCCACGTTTCCCAGCAGAGCATTTAGAGAGGAGAGGCAGGAGATGAGTACATCCAGATGAGAACTATGTCCAAACATCTTGCTGTTTCATGACCACAGACTTACTGCTGTGCTGCAAGGACTGAGCACCTTGTTCTGTGCTGTATAATTAGACATTTTGTTCTGTGCTGCTCCAACTGCAAAGGTGTTTCATGTGTTTTCTTAACCAGGCTCTAAACAATTTGAGGGCAGGGGCTGGGTCGAATGTGGCCATGCTTCTTTGCCTTGTTCAAAAATCACTTCACTGCCACTGACTCTGGAATCTCTCTAGAATAGACGCAAAATGAGAGTAGGAAAACAAGTGTCACAGAGTATAAACGCTTTTCCCAAAGGAAGCCACCAAAGTTACTCCTTCATCTTTCCTGGAATTCTAGTGAATTTTAGTTGCCTGGGACCAGAGCAGGTCCACAGCAGAACATTAAAAAGCAAGAACTCAATAAATATTAGCTATGTTTATGGTATTGGTGTTATTATCACGTGGTTACATGGGCATACTGCACAGCAAGAAGAGGAAACTGAGTTCATAGTAACCAATTACTGAAACCAGGAGCAACTGATTACTATTAACCAGTTAATTGGCAACTGGTTAGTATTAAAATGATAAAAGCAGGCACATGGCCTATAATTTTTTTTTTTTTAAACCCCATCACACATCCAAGAGTCTCAAGAAGGCCATAACACTGCTGGTTATGCAGGGCTCAGGACCAGCCAAGGTCAGCTCCCACTTGTTGGTGCCAATCCCTTGGTTAAGTATTTTGAATCTCATGTGATTGCCCAGCACAACAACGGATATTCACAGCCTCCAAAGATGCTATGTTATGCTTTGCCATATGATACTCATTTAAGAAGGTAGATAAATGTGCAATATAGGTTACTCTTCCAACAACACTAGTGCTCATACTAAAAAAAGAGAGGATAAACCCAGTGACTTGCACTTTAAAGAAAAGTCACTCATGTGGGTAGCTGAGACCCAGATAAGGCTGTAGAAAACTGGAGTTTTCTCTACTGCATCTTTACAGAAACTAATAGAGTCATAGGTATTCAGAAAACACCCGATTTTTTCTTTTTTGAATGTAAACACCATCCAAGTCACTCTGGTATGCTATATCAGGAGTTTAAGGAGGTTTATTTGCTGGCAAAAGACAATAAAGGAATGGCTCTCCATCCATGGTCTCTCCTCCTCCCACCTAGCATAACCTGCTCCATTGTCCCAAACCAAATATGAAAACCAAATTATTCACTGCTAATATAAAACTGGGCTTATCTCATTTAAAAAGTGATTCCCATAAACAGTATCACACTGTATCCTTTAAAAACTGTTTTTAGGCTGGATGCAATGGCTCATGCCTTATTATAATCCCAGCAGTATGGGAGGCTGAGGTGGGAGGATTGCTTAAGCCCAGGAGTTCAAGTCCAGCCTGGGTAACATCACAAGACCCCATCTCTACAAAAATAAAAAAATTAGGCAGGCATGGTTGCATATGCCTGGAGTACCAGCTACTCAGGAGGCTGAGGATGGAGGTTGGCTTTAGCCCAGGAATTCAAGGCTGCAGTAAGCTGTGTTTGCACCGCTGTATTCCAGCCTGGGTCACAGAGTGAGACTTGTCTCAAAAAACAAAAACAAAAACAAAAACAAAACAAAAACAAAAACAAAAAATAAAAACTGCTTTAAAGAATTTGATCTATCACTAGAAAGAGAGTTACATATTGTTTCTGTATGATGAATATGCTTGGAATTATTTTGACAGAGTAGTATCTAGGCTGGTCATCAAACCATCTCAATAAATAAATGAATGAATAAATGAGTAAACAAACCAGCTTCAAGATTATACCTCTGTGGCTCTAGAAACAACCCACTTACCTAAGTCATCTTAAGGGATGTATTTTAAATGCGGCCAGACATCTAAAGAAAACTGAGAAACACAGCAGGGAAGTAACTATCAATTGGACTAAGGAGGTCACAGTGTCCTTGACTAAATATGGACTGCAAGAAAGGCATGACCTCATTTTCTATGTATGAAATCGGAAACTGAAATAGGCACCAAATTATGCCAGGCATAAAGCCCAAGGCAGTCAGAGAAAACACGTTTATCTACTTATTACACAAAGATGTTCATTGAAACTTTATATTGCAAAAACAAACAAACAAAAAACCTATGTTTAACAATAGGGTAATAGACAGCAAAAGGAATTACAGCATGCTCTCATAACCAAAATTATGCTGCAATTTAAAATCATACATGAACACTTTTAAATAATTTGGGGAAAATGCTTCCGTGTTTTGTGAAACATACATACATACACACACACATATACAATTTTATATATAAAATGCATATATACACACATACATATCATTTTTATATGTGTATATTTATGATATATACACACACACCCCACACACATATATTTCCTCAATTACGTTATAAAAATAAATTGGCAGGAGATATCCAAATTATTAAAGGACTTTTCAGAGTGAAATTAGAGGTATTTTTTCCCACTTAAAAATTTATCAAACTTTAAACAATTAGCTGATATTACTTCTATTTATAATTAGAAAAAATAATTATTTTGAAATTTATTCTGTTACTATAGAATAGACTGGAGTGGGAAAAAGTCTCCCTCACAGTGACTCAGAACCTTGATATTTCCATTTCTCTCTTTAAGCACTTTGGGAAGTGGATCTTACAACAGACTCTTATCTTGTTTCTTAAGGCAAGCTCTTAAGCACTGCCAAAGGAGGCCCTCTCCATTGCTCAGTGACCTTGGATGAAGAGTCTCTTCCCTGATGGAGCCACTATCATACACTAAATTTGCCCTTTTTAATTCCTGTTCCTCCCGATGTAATGAAATAGTTTTGTTGTACTTTGGGAGGAGGTGTGGAGAGCTATTTTTCCTGGGCTTTTCTTTTTGTCTGCTTTGTGATATTAATACTTTGGGCTCCTCTTACATTGTAGAAGCCTAACTCTGGGTTTCCTAAATAGAAAGGGCTGAGGATATATGAATAGTCTATTACACATCTTAGTCCAGGAATTGTCACAATTCATGTGCAAAAGTCTCCATGCACAGATAAAGAGCTCTGGTCTTTGAATTATCATATTAGACCCAACCAAATTCAGTGAATCATACAAGGCCACTTGAAATATCTAAAGTATTTGTTTTGTTTTGTTTTGACAGAGACTGGTTTTGTCGCCAGGCGCCAGGCTGGAATGCGGTGGCATGATCTCGGCTCACTGCAACCTCCAACCTCCATCTCTCAGGTTCAAGTAATTCTCCTGCTGCAGGCTCCTGAGTAGCTGGGACTACAGGCATGCACCACCACATCCAGCTAATTTTTGTATTTTAGTAGAGATGGGGTTTCACTGTGTTGGCCAGGATGGTCTTGATCTCTTGACTTGTGATCTGCCCGCCTCAGCCTCCCAAAGGACTGGGATTACAGACATACGCCACCACGCCTAGCCTGAAATATCTAAAGTATTGGAAAGATATTAAGATATTTTAAATACTCCTTTCTCCTTTGATATATATATATTTTTTTCCAGATGAAGTTTCCCTCTTGTTGCCCAGGCTGAAGTGCAATGGCACAGTCTCAGCTCACTGCAACCTCCACCTCCCAGGTTCAAGCGATTCTCCTGCCTCAGCCTCCCAAGAAGCTGGGATTACAGGCACCTGCCACCATACCTGGCTAATTTTGTATTTTTATTAGAGATGGTATTTCACCATGTTGGCCAGGCTGGTATTGAACTCCTGACCTCAGGTGATCTGCCCTCCACAGCGTCCCAAAGTGCTGGGATTGCAGGCCTGAGCCACTGTACCCGGCCTCCTTTCTCCTTTGAGTATGAAAGCATAGATTACCTGGCCCTAGGCAGAACACATTTCTTAGGTGAGAACAGGTTCAACTTTCTTTTCTCCTTCAAGGTCTTCACAGCGAAGTGGCCCTTAACATTTTAAGCAACACTGAGTACCTTTTTTAAAAGTTCACTAATTTACTAATTTAGTGAATTTGGCTTTTAAGGAAATCAGGGACTTTGAAACAAATTTAAACAGAATAACAATTCTTTGGACATGGTGAGATCAGTGAATTTGGCTTTTAAGGAAATCAGGGACTTTGAAACAAATTTAAACAGAATAACAATTCTTTGGACATGGTGAGATCAAATGGACATTTGCAGATACTTTAAAAGAAATACATTGCTTAAAAACTGTCTTAATATGTTCCTTCTTTCCTTAGCAATCTGTATTGTTCTAATGATAAAGACTAAGTGACTTCTAATAACTTTCTTGTGAGGTATCAATTGTTTCTTCCCCCCACTTGACCAAAATCAATGCCTTGTTAAAATAAGATACAATGTTGATTTAATTATCTAGGTAATTGGCTTTTCTTTTCTTTTCTTTCTTTCTTTTTTTTTTGAGATGGAGTTTCGCTCTTGTTACCCAGGCTGGAGTGCAATGGCACGATATTGGCTCACCGCAACCTCCGCCTCCTGGGTTCAGGCAATTCTCCTGCCTCAGCGTTCTGAGTAGCTGGGATTACAGGCATGCGCCACCACGCCAAGCCAATATTTTGTATTTTTAGTAGAGACGGGGTTTCACCATGTTGACCAGGATAGTCTCGATCTCTTGACCTCGTGATCCACCCACCTTGGCCTCCCTAAGTGCTGGGATTACAGGCGTGAGCCACTGCACCCGGCCCGGCTTTTCTTAAAATGAACTTCTTGGTCATAATATCCCTTTACTGGAAGTCGTCCTTTTAATCATCCTACATCTGTTGAGTTTTTAAAATTCAATATACAGCTCGGAGCTGGTGGCTCACGCTTGTAATCTCAACATTTTGGAAGGCAAGGTGGGTGGATCCGCTGAGCTCAGGAGTTCAAGACCAGCCTGGGCAACATGGTGAAACCCCATCTCTACAAAAAATACAAAAATTAGCCGGGCATGGTGGCACATACCTGTGGTCCCTGCTACTCAGGGAAATGAGGTAGGAGAACTGCTTGAGCCTGGGAGATGGTGGCTTCAGTGAGCTGAGATCATACCACTGCACTCTAGCCTGGGCAACAGAGCAAGACCCAGTCTTAAAAAAAAAAAAAATCAATATATGATAGCTAAGATTAAATTTAGATCTAGTCTGAGAACCAGTAAAGCTACAACTTATTCCTAAATCGATAAGGGCCAGGTGTGTATAGGCTTGAACCTTAGCTCTGCCATTTACTATCTGTGTCATCCTGAACCATTACCTCACCATGTGCAGACCTCCCATTCTTTCCTCATATACGTCATATGCTGAGATACAGGCACATACTAGGTGCCCAATCAATGGAAGTGATTAATATCTTTGATTCTCAATCTGTAAAAGTGGAGATAAAATAATTCTAGATATGCAATGATCATAAAGTATTTTCTATACCCATAGGGCTCTATATTACAAATGTTATTTCAGTTTCTGCAAAAGTAGATGTGTTCCCATTTTCTATGGTGCCTATGTTTTAATATTAAAAGGAGATCATTTTATTCTGTAGAGCCTTTTTAGTATAAAATTCAACCTCTCCCACTCACCACCTCAAATTACTGCCACTACCAAAATTGAAAAAATGTGATAATAGGTTTTGCTAGTTTTGTTACAGTAAATATTCCATAATACCTGGTTTCCTCCCTGATTGAGCTAAAAAATGACAAAGAAACCTATATACAACAGGTAATGTTTATGGAGAATATCAGAAGTTTCTGTAGAGATTGTTACAGGCTCTTTCCTAGCCCTTTCCTACGCACTGGCTCTGGGGTCATTAACAGGTAATTCCTTTACATGGTCACGTATGTGCAACTTATTTAACTTTCAGTGGAATCTTGTATATAGCTAGATTTCCATTAAGATCTGTACTTTTTTTAAAAAAAAACATAAACTGTGATATTTATAGTCATAAACTACCTCATCTAAGAAACAATTAACACGATTTTGCTGTTGTTCTGTTCTTGACAAACCAGGAACTTTAAAAGCTCATGAGATGTTTTAATTTTTAATTTTTCTTTTCTTTTCTTTCTTTTTTTTGACAGTCTCACTCTGTCACTCAGGCTGGAGTGTGCAGTGGCACAATCCTGGGTTACTGCAACCTCTGCCTCCTGGAATTCACACAATTCTCCCACCTCAGCCTCCCGAGTAGCTAGGATTACAGGCAGGCAACACCATCCCTGGCTAATTTTATTATTTATTTATTTATTTATTTATTTATTTATTTATTTATTAGTAGAGACAGGGTTGCACCATGTTGGCCAGGCTGGTGGGACCTCAAGTGATCCACCTGCCTTGCCTCCCAAAGTGCTGGGATTATAGATAGGTGTGAGTCACTGCACCTGGCCTCCTTTTTTTTTTTTTTTTTTTTTTTTGAGATGGAGTCTTGCTCTGTCTCCCAGTCTGGAGTGCAACAGCATAATCTTAGCTCACTGCAACCTCCACCTCCTGGGTTCAAGCGATTCTCCTGCCTCAGGCTCCCAAGTAGCTGAAATTACAGGGGCCTGACATTGCTTCCAGCTAATTGTGTATTTTTTAGTAATGACATGGCTTTGTCATGTTGGCCAGTCTGGTCTTGACTCTTGACCTCAGGTGATCCACCTGCCTCAGCCTCCGAAAGTGCTGCGATTATAGGCATGAGCCACCACATCCACCTTTTTTTTTTCTTTTCTTTTCTTTTTTTTTTTTTTTTAATAGAGACGAGGTTTTACTGTGTTGCCCAGGCCAGCTGGTTTTGAACTCCTGAGCTCAAGTGATCCTCCCACTTCAGCCTAGGCAATCCTCTAGCCTCAGCCTCCCTAAGTGCTAGGATTGTCCTCGTGAAGTAACAGAATCATAGCCATGAGGCTCCTCGCCCAGCCTAATTTTGCATTTCTTAATCATCTCAAAAGCATATGAACGTGAGGCTGCATTTACCTTTGTACTCCATGCTACCTCTCCACCTTAGGATTTGTCAATCTCTGGCAAATGAACCATCATTCACTCCCAACAATGTGTAATACACCTGCCCACTCGGCGGCAGGACCTACATGTGTCCATCTGTCTAGAACTCTGTATAAACTCAAGGGCTGCAGATTTTCAGCTAACCTAGACCCACTTTTGCAGACTGGTTCATTTCTTCCCCTCTTTACTGTGCTGCAGAAGAGATGGGGTAAAATGTTCTTCTATTCATCACCCACACATACCAGGCCACTCTTCAGGTCCCGCTGTATTCTTTCCCTCCAGTTTAATGCTGAGAAAGAGTAAGTAAGTCTCTCTCTCTCACCCTGCAGCATTTTGCAAAACAATTATCATCTGACACCAGAAGGCAACGCAAGGTTTTGAAAACCTATCGATTTCTTTCCCCCATCTCTCCACCCCTAACTGTGATAAAATATCTCCGCCGCCAGGCAGCCTGTAACCTCATAAACACTCTGGTGCTTTTGGGAAAAGGACCTCAAATGACACTTGTTGATAACATTTTGCTTCTCTACAAAAACACAACTCTGTTAAGTACTTTGCTTACATCAGTTATGAGAATCAGGTTGGCAGTGTTTTAAGGATAAGTTACAATTATTAGACCTGAGAAGATAAACCATCTGGATAACTGTCTCTTATGTTTAGTCTCCCTTTTGTGACTTCAGAAGATTCTTTTTCTTATACTAAAATCAAATTTAAATCAAGGCAAAAGGCAGGCAATATTGTGGTATGCATGAGGTGGTTTGATGATGGCACATAACTATTCTTCTCCATTAGTTATCTCTATATGATTCTTACATGCACACAAACACACACCAGTTCAGATGAGCAGCCTGGGCTTTGTGACAACCTTTGGGGCAGCTCCAAGAAGGTAAGCCTTAAAATAGGAAAAGGCTTGGGTGAATATACGGCATTTGACAAATCTCAAATGGGGAATTTAGTAAATTCGTGTCTAAAAGCTTTTCTACAGACTGTAGGACATGTTCAAAGTCACCAGTTACTTAAGAAAGAAGGGAAGGTGGGCGGGAACAGGGTGCAGCAGGGAAGGAGAAGCCCTTGGGGTACCCTTGTGAGGCACTGGCAGGGCACAGTGGCAACAGAAGAGAGACAACATTTTATCAAAGGACACTGGTTAGCTCTCTAAACAAAGGTCTCTAGAGAATATGCCAAACTGTGAACACCTATCACCAATAAAATTCAGAGTAAAAAGTAACTTACAATGTGGGCTACATATTAGGGAGCTTATTGAGTTGCAATCATTCAAAAGTTCAGAGCACAGAATCCAAATAGATATGTGTCAAACGAAGGAGTCAAACGAATCTCCGGTTTGCAACTGCCTTCCGAAAGCTGTTAGGCTTTTACAATGAGCACTGCATCAAAATAGGTGCATATTCTATATAAATATCTGTTAAAGTCTCTTTACTTAAAAGGAAAGAATTAAGACAGTACCACAACATAGGAGTGCCGTTCGTCGCACGCCATGGCCACTTCGGACACCTACCCATCAGGGTAGCGTGCCACTGCCTCCCCATCACCAAATCCTCTCCCGGCCTTAGAACGCAGCTGCATCCCGCTGGTGGCCCTGCCAAAACGGTCCCCACATGCAAAGTGCAGGGTGTCAATGCCCCATCGCTGGAGAGCCTGCAGCGCTAGATTTGCAATGACGCCACATGGAGAAAACATGAAAAGAAACAAGGACGAGAAGGCGACACTAAACAAAAACATGCTCTCCTTCTTTAGTGATCCATGAAAAAAAAAAAAAAAAAAAAAAAAGGAAAGAAAGAAAGAAAAGAAAAAGGAAAAGGAAAAAAAGAAATCCCAAACTAGAAATGGTCAAGACCGCCTTATCAGGACACATTCGGGATACTCCTAATCCTTACCTGGGCTACGAAACAAATGTTTAAAAATTAGAAGTACCTGGGAAATCAGCTTGGACGCATTATAAAACAGAATCTCCCACCATCACCATTACCACCAGCCATGGATAAATTAAAAACCCAGCACTTAAGCTACTAGAAACTACATTTTAATTACAGAGCTGAGGTTTACATAATCGCAAATTACATAATACTGCTGTGCACTAAAAACCCTTCCATAGGTGAAGCTTCACACCATCCGGTCTTTTTAACATTTTCCAGAGAGGGCTGGAAAAGTCTGCTGAATAACTGAGGGGAGGGAGGGAGTGGGGTGCTGGAAAAGTCACCCTTGACAAGCTGCAGAGTCGACCCAACGTTCCAGGATAAAGAGGGACTCGGAGCAGGTGACTCCCCTGCGCCCCCGTGTCCGGGCGTCTAGGGCCGAGGCAGGGCGAGCGGGCGCGGGGCGCAGGGCAGGGGCTTACCTGCTCCCCGAAGTCGATGGCTATGTTGGTGATGCCCAGGGGCACCAAGAACCGGATCAGGGGCCAGTAGTGCGTGAGAGCCGGGAATTTCACCATAGTCCCCGCCGTGGGCTGACCCCACACACATCTGCCGCCGCAAGGGGACTCTGCGGGGAGGTGAGGGGCGCGGGGCGAGCGGGGCGCGGGCCGACTGAGGCCGCGTGCGGCGGGGCCTCCGGCGGGGCGGCGGCTCCTCCTCGCGGCTGCGGCGCCTTCTCTGAGCGCGGCTGCTCTAGCAGGGGATCCGCAAGCTCAAGTCCATCCCTGCTGCCCTCCCACACAACAAAGATCTGCCGGGAAAAAAAAGAGGAGGGACGGCGGCGGCGGCGGCAGAAGGTTCTGCTGACAGCGGCTCCATTATAAGCGCTCTGGGGCCCGGAAATAAATAACCGCGCGCACGAGGCGCTGCCGCCGCCGCCGCCGCCCGGAGGAAATCAGGGGCGGGCGCGGAGGCGCGGACACCGCCGGCGGCCCCGGGGGCGGGCTGGGGAGGGGGCCGGGCCGGGCCTGGCGCGCCGCGGCCTCGTTCCCTGAGCCGCCGCCCGCCGTCTGCACGGCCGCTGGGGGCGCTGCGCACGCTCAGGCCGCGGGGTGGGCGCCTCCGGGGCGCGGGGCGGGGCTCTCCGCGGAGCCTTGGCCGGCCCGGGGGCGGCGGCGCTGGGGGCGCGGCTGGGACGGCCTGGGGACGCGGGGGCGCCGGCGGGGGGCGGGGGCGTCGGGCTGCCTAGAAGTCCGGGGGCGCCCCGGCTCGGTGGCCGGGCCCTGTCTCCCGCGTCCTGCGGGGCCGGGGGCCGGAGTTCCCGCGCTGGGTTCCCCGGGAGGGCCCGGGCGTCTGGAAGACTTGGCAGCCGGGGCAAGCGATGTGGGCGCGGACGCGCGAGGCGGGCCGGGGCTCGGGACCCCGCGCCGCGGGGCTGGGAAGGGCGCCGTCCCGCGGTGGCCGTGCTGGCGGCGGGCGGGGACTGCGGAGGAGGCAGCTCTCGCCGGGGCTGGGGCCTGCTTCGGAGGACTAGCGGCCCGGGAGGGATGGAGGTGCCGCTCCGGGAGAGCGAAAGACGCGAGGAACGGTCGCCCAGGAGGGAGCCTGTCACCCAGGGTTTCCAGGGGAGACTGTGGCCCGCGTCCCTGGGGAAAAAATGCGCCGGGGCAGCAGGGAGCGATCTCTGCAGGCGCCCAGGCTGGGGCCGGCCGCCCTCTGGGGCGCTCAGACCTGCCTGCTGCAGGCAGTTTGCAAACAGTACGCCCGATTCTTTTCATTGTAAAAAAGCCCTATTAAAAATAACTCGTTAAGCCTATCATCTCTTAAATAAAGGGGAAGAAAGAGAAAAGTGTGTTCTGTTTTGTAATACCTGATTTCAGAGTAACTAGTCGCGGCGCTGAGAGTTTGACCTAAAGCTCAGCAGTGTGACAGCAACACCAGCATCCATCCCCGCACCCCAGCACTGTGTGCCGCGAGGGAGGAGGACCCGGGGAATGAAAAGGGACTCTGGACAAGGCTGGCTTTACCAGCGTGCGACCTGTGCAGTCAGAGTGCCCGCACTTAGGACTAACTCGCTGCTGCTGCTCTCTTGAATTTGAATAAAGGTCACTGCATTTTCATTTTGTACTGGGCCTGGCATAGGAGTAGCCTATCGTGGTCTTATTTTGTACCCCCTCTCACACACATCTCTTGGCGTTTAATAAACATGATAAAATAATTTATTATTAAAAGTAAGAAAGTGTCTTGTGCCTAGAATGAACCTATTAACTCACAATTTAGCTTTGTAAAGTTTTTGTAATAGTGAGCTTGAGACCTCAATATCCCGGATTCAGTGATTTCCCAACTATTTTGAAAGTATTAAATGGGTCTATAGGCGAGGCGTGGTAGTGAGCGCCTGTAGTCCCAGCTACTCGAGAGGCTGAGGCAGGAGAAGTGCCTGAACCCAGGAGGTGGAGGTTGCAGTGAGCCGAGACTGCGCCACGACACTCAAGACTGCATGACAGAGCGAGACTCCCTGTCAAAAAATAATAGATAATCCAGCACTTTGAGAGGCCTAGGCAGGTGGATCACTTGAGGTCGGGGGTTCGAGACCAACCTGAGCAACATGGAGAAACCCAGTCTCTATTAAAAATACAAAAAATTAACCGGGTGTGGTGGTGCATGCCTATAATCCCAGCTACTCGGGAGGCTGAGGCAGGAGAATCGCTTGAACCTGGGTGGCAGAGGTTGCAGTGAGCAGAGATTGCACCATTGCACTACAGCCTGGACAAAAAGATCGAAACTCTGTCTCAAACTATATAATAAATAAATATTTTCATATTTTACATCCTTTTAAAATACCTTTTTGAAGTTCCACACAACTTGAACAGGCCTTGAGAAATAGGAAGCTAATTTTCCTTGAAGCTCTGATGTAACCTCAAATTACATTCCCTATAATTAAAATTAAACTAAGCCACCATGACATGTGTATACCTATGTAACAATCCTGCAAGATCAGCACATGTACCCAGAACTTAAAGTATAATTTAAAAAATATATATATCAAAAAAGAAATACCAAGCTACATAATATTTATGTCATGAGACATTATATTGCACTAATAAAGATGTTAATTTATTTAAAAAAATTAACTTTGGTAAGTATTTATTGTGTTAAATGTGTCAAATAGCAATGCGGTATTTAAAAGATTTCCCAGCAAAACAGGAGGTTAATGTGGATAGGACTGTCTTCAGGAGGAAGTTTCTGAAAGGTGTGTTTAAATATATTTGAATCTTACTTAAATATACAAAAGAGGAACTTGTTATTTAAAGAAATTCTCTGGGAAAGAGTTCTTTTCTAAAGCAAATATCACCTCACGGTTTATCATTCTGTTATTCTAGGTTTCATGGGCTGACTCATTTTACTTAGCGCAATCTAATTACACTGACCTTTGTCGAGAATTGGGATTGATGAGGTCCTAGATCGATCCCCATCAAGTCCAGTTTCCTTTCGCTGGTCTCTGGACAAGGACTGCCACAGCTCCGGCTGCCTGATGCAAACATACACCTTTGGTCTTCAGGGGCAATGGTGAGACAATTCCAGTGGATCAATAAAAAGTCATCATCCTTGTTTGAGTGTTCTAAAGTGCATTTTTCAAATGAGTGATTTGGAAGTGTCATCTCTGACTATGGCAAAGAGCCCTTTTTAGATTTTAAAGGCCTATGAATTTCAGTAACACTATGGCAACATGGAAACAAATGGGACATTTTTTTTTTGGTCACAGTCAAAATCTGAAACAGATTTCAAAGAATTTTTGGCTCCTCTCTCTTTCTGTTTTTTTATTTTTATTTTTATTTTTTAATGATTACAATAGACATTTATTTAAAGTAAAACATTTGCAGACAAAATAATTCTTAAATTTTATGTTTCAGGTTTTACCATCTTCATAAAAATGCTTGGAGGACAGCTGCATCCACAGACGTCAAATACGTGATGACTTCTTTGACCATTCTTCTCAGTATTTTCTTTCCCAAATAAGCACTTTCAGATACGGTTCAAGGTAGAACTTATCCTCTTCGTGTTTGATCTGCTGCTCTTAACAAGATCTGCTGCCTCAGAGTCAGATCCAGTGTTCTGATGTGAAACATCCTGCCATTAGAAAGTCCTCTTACGGCTTTCTTTACTTCTTTATCCTTGTACATCGTCTCATCTCACGTTTACCATCCAGCCACCTGTTTGAAGCTGCAGTAGCCGGCAATCTTGACCCAAACGTGAAATATTGCCTTCTCTCTCTCTTTTTATTTATTTATCTAATTTATTTTATTTTTGAGGTGGAGTTTTCGCTCTTGCTGCCCAGGCTGCAGTGTAATGGCACAATCTCAGCTCACTGCAACCTCCACTTCCCAGGTTCAAGTGATTCTCCCGCCTCAGCCTCCCAAGTAGCCGGGACTACAGGCATGTGCCACCATGCCCAGCTAATTTTTGTATTTTTAGTAGAGATGGGTTTCATCCTGTTAGCCAGTATGGTCTTGATCTCCTGATATCTTGATCTGCCTGCCTCTGCCTCCCATAGGGCTGGGATTACAGGTGTGAGGCACCATGCCTGAACTCTCTTTTTAAACTTTGTTGTTTGAAAATATAATTTCAGAATGTAAGTGATAAGAATGAGTAGGAGATTTTTTAAATTACTCAGAAGCCAAAAAGACATCCCCAAATTGTTGGGTGTTTTCTTTCTGAATGTACAGCTTTATCTTCTGCTTAAAAAATCTTAGACTTGATGGCTTTTGGTCAAAGATCATTACAAGATTTGCAAATTCTAGACTCAATAGTGTAAGAAAAAATATGTACATGTAGAAAAAAATGCTGGAAGAAAATATGCTCAACTATTCACAGTAGATAGTTATTGCTGAGTGGTATGAATATGGCTGATTATTCCTTCCTTTGTATACTTTTCTGTGTTTAATGCAATGGGCATATATAAGTTTATTTAAAAAACAGTTTTAAAAAATATTTATAAAACGTTACTAGAAATGCAAACTAGCACTGATTTCAGAGCATGGAAAAAGTTACTCTTTGCAAAACAATTTTGCAAATGACCAACAATATCATTTTGGTGCCTAAAATTATTAATTCCAAGTTTTTAAAGGAGCTAATGCAGAAAGAAAGACTAAAAGTTACATACATGTCTAATTTACCTTTTTTTCCTGAATTTGATCTTAAATGAACAGATTCAAGTAACCCCTACCAAGAAACAGCTGCTTCAAAGGGCAAAATAAAATATTGTCTTTAAAGTTATCCAGCTCTAGAACTCTGTAACTCAGACTGCCTTGACTTGAGGAACCCTATGACATCATGTTGGGAGTGTAGCTGTGAGCATGGTTTGGGAGTAGATGCCATATTGGTTGATTTGTATAAGCTTGACCCAACAGGGTTACCCTCATTGATTCCATGCAATTATCCTATATCATGTATTTAGTATAGCCAACTTGTTTAATAATTTTGATGGAAGACCTAGTCCTAAAGATTGACATCTAGTGTTGAGTCACAACCCTCCAATATAGGGTAGACTAGGTATAAATTTAAGCCTCACAGTTCTGTATCTGGGCCTTGAGTAATTTTGCTCCATGGCTCACTGAGGATGTGGTGAGGGGAAGTCTACAATTTCAGCCTATTTAATTGTGTTCATATAAACATCATTCTATTGATAAAGTCATGATTTCTGCCAAGTTGCCATCTTCCAAGAGACCAAAAAGAGAAGTATTTGCAGTATTTAAAAGTAAAATTGTTAAGTTTTACTTTTGCTATTCCAGCCTAAAGCCTAAGTATAATTTGCCTGGGCTAATTATTAAAGTCAGTTTCTGTACTCTCAGCACACGCCAGAAGTGGAGGTAGGAGGTGAGGGGAATGGGTAAATGATCCTGAAATTGTCATTTGCTGTAGATAAGCTAGAATTAGCTGGTTAAATTCTGCCAAGAGTTATAGTTCTCACTTTTAATCACTTCCTTAATAATATTTTTAAAGGGACCACACAGGTGCTTCAAAATGTGTGCTGTAAAAAGGAATGGGGAAGAATTCTAGGTACTGTTATGGAATAATCTGTAGAATATTTTGTTAAGTGAGAAAAGCAAGGTGCCAAACCATAAAATGGTATGTTATTTTGGGGGCAAAAAGGGAGAGAAATATGAATATGTGTGTGTGTGTGTGTGTGTACATGTGAATGTGCTTATATTTGTGAAAAGGCACACTGGTAGGATAAGCTGAAAATTAATTAAATGTTTATGAGAGAAGGAACAGAACAGATTGGAATTGGGAAGGAATGATGCTTTCTCTGAATGTACCTTAGAATCAAATTTTGGCCTAGAAAACATTCCTGTTTTATATGTTGAAAAAAATAAATCAAAAGAAAAATTGACAGCAGATACATTTCACACAGACTTTTTTCTGAGTTGGTCCCCTTTTATTCCAAGGAAAGAATTTGAGGCAGCTTAAGTCATAGCACAGATATATACCTTATGCATTTTGACAAATTTTGATTTGTCTGTAACGGCTAGAGAATAAAACCATTTGGAGAGACTCTTGCCAGGGCAACTGTGTAATCTGGTGGCACTGGGCATTGGTAACTACCAACTCATTCTTTCCTCTGAAAAGTGACCTAAAAAACAAGAGTGAGTTTTGGGGCAGATTCTGCCTGTTCCCCTGAGAAATGACACCACCAGAAGCTGACTTTCAGGATTCCTGAAGTAATGTACTTTATACAGGTAAACATTTGATGATTTGCCAACTTATATTTGGCTCATAATGGTACAACATAGAAGGTGAGCATATACGTAATTCATCCTGGCTCTGCAAACCTGAGGTCTGGCAATGCTTAACGAGCATTATATATTATTATAACTACTTTTTATTCTCCTTTTTCCCTCTTTCTTCAACTTCTGATGGTTTTGTTTAAATGACCAGAATAAGAGAGAATGCCTGTAATTGAAAATATTGATCACACCTGTAATCTCAGCACTTTGGAAGGCTGAGTCGGGTGGATCACCTGAGGTCAAGAGTTTGAGACCACCCTGGCCACAAAAATCAGCTGGGCATGGTGGCGCACACCTGTAATCCCAGCTACTCAGGAGGCTGAGGCAGGAGAATCTCTTGAACTTGGAGAGTAGAGGTTGCAGTGAGCCAAGATCACGCCATTGCACTTCAACCTGGGCAACAGGAGCGAAACTCCATCTCAAAAACAACAACAACAACAACAACAACAACAATAAAGCTTATGATATTATCCTTGACATCTATTCAAAATCTTTTTAATTTTCCACCATCCACTATTTAACTATGTAAAAGTCAGGTAATAAAATACATTTATCTCTTTCTAATCAGGCGATGAGGCATAAACTGTTGGGGCATACCGCTCGGGGCCACTGCTGTTTGGGATTAAAACACTGGCATTGCGGTCTGGACGGAGAGCCTTCATATTCTTGCTTACTTTCCCAGTCACTGCCCCAGCATTCTTGCTCTTCTCTTCCATTTAATATTTTGGCAGTCAGAGTCAGGGCTGTATTCCTTTCTCTTTCTAGAGTATAAGTCTGATCTCTACCACAAAATATTAAATTTACTGAGTTTGAAACTATTTAGAGGAGGGATTCCCAACCCCTGGGCCATGGACAGGTATAGGTCTGTGGCCTGTTAGGAGCTGGGCCACACAATAGAAGGTGAATGGCGGGGGGCAAGTGAAATTTCATGTGTATTTACAGCCACTCCCATTACTCACGTGACCACCTGGGCTCTGCCTCCTGTCAGATCAGCGGTGGCCTTAGAGTTTCGTAGGAGCATGAACCCTATTGTGAACTGCGCCTGTGAGGGATCTTGGTTGTGGGCTCCTTTTGAGAATATAATGCCTGATGATCTGTCACGATCTCCCATTACCTCCAGATGGGACCGTCTGGTTGCAGGAAAACAAGCTCAGGGCTCCCACTGAGTCTACATTATGGTGAGTTATGTAATTATTATGTCTTATTATGTAATAAAAATAGAAATAAAGCGCACAATAAATGTAATGTGCTGGAATCATCCCGAAACCATCCTGACCCCAGTCTGTGGAAAAATTGTCTTCTATGAAACTGGTCTCTAGTGCCAAAAAGATTGGGGACCACTGTTTAGAGTACTGTTACATCTCCTTTTACCCTCCACCACCTGCATCCGTAAAGGCAGTAACAGACACTAAATAATATGTTTGGAGATGAGTGTTTTATGTTTTTATGTTTAATCTCCAAGCTAGCAAGTGTGTTATCCTTTCCATTATACAGTTAATACTAATTGGACATCTTTCACATTTTGATAATATGTGGAAATCGGATTCTCTTGCTTCTCAGGCTTCACTATCCCAGAGAAAAGGTAGACAAACAATCGTACTTTAAATTGTTACTGCACTCTAATCAAATATGTTTTCTGTTTTCAATGTTGTTCATTATATTTTAGTAGGTATCAATTCATCAAACAAGTAGTGCGATTTTGCCTTTTATTTTTATTTTTTTGAGACAGAGTCTCACTTTCTCGCCCAGGCTGGAATGCAGCGGTGTGACCTCAGCTCACTGCAACCTCTGCCCCCCAGGTTCAAGTAATTCTCCTGCCTCAGCCTCCTGAGTAGCTGGGATTACAAGTGTGCACTACCACACCTGGCTAATTTTTTGTATTTGTAGTAGAGACAGGGTTTTCCCATATTGGCCAGGCTGGTCTCAAACTCCTGATCTCAGTTAATCTGACCGAGTCAGCCTCCCAAGATTCTCAGATTACCAAAGTTCTGGGATTACCAAAATTCTGGGATTACTGCTGTGAGCCACTGTGCCCAGACCTGATTTTTACCTTTATATTAAGCATGTAGCTTATCCCTAAGTTTCTTTATCCCCCAATCAGAAGATTTTTTATGCTTGAAAATGTTCCTGATTTCAAGATGGTATCCCCCTACTTTATTTCATATTTTTACTTGTGACTCAATAATTTGATTGGTTGGATAATGTTGCTAATGGAACCAGTGTCATTTTTTTCCTCTATATAAATTGGTTAACTTTGCTTTAATGCATTTAGCAATCTCTTTTGAGTGGCTACTGTGTGCCAGGCATGGTGCAAAGTGCAGGGCAAAAAGTGCTGTGCAAACCAAACATGATCCTCCTAAGACTGGGAACAGGGCAAGATGAGCTCCCTCATCACTCCTGTTCAACACCAGAGTGGAAGTCCTAGCCGATGCAATCAAGCAAGCAAAGGAAATAAAAAGCATATACAGTGGAGAGAAAGAAGTATTTAGTTCACAGATGATGGGATAGTTTGCATAGAAAATTTCAAAGCTTCAACAGGAGACCTACCAGAACTAATACGTGTACTTAGAAGATCACAGGATAGTCTCATTGTTTCATTTTATCTTTAAAGTAATCCCATGAATTTGCTACTATTATTTTTTGCGGGGAGGGAAGTAGGAAAACAGAAGCATGAACACACAGGTTAAGCAAACTGTCTTAGATCTTACAACTAGCAAGCAGCAAAGTTGGTACTCCAACCCAGAAATACATGACAAAAAATATTAATCACCATGCCAGGGCATTTCAAATTTAGTATGCTTAAAATGCAAAGTCTCAGCCCTTACCCAGAGATTGTGTTTCAGATGGTAGAATAGGGGTAGGTCCTGGGGAGCTGTGTGTTCATAAGCACTCTGGGAGATTCTCATGCAAGGTGTTCAGAGAACCTGTCATTATATGGACTATATATTTCCTATGCACATACAGTATTCTTTTCATAGACTGTTGCACACAGTACCTCTAACCCAGGAAAAATAATCTCTTAGTTGAAGCTCAGTGTGATAGAAACCAAACCAACCTTTTTCTGGTTTCATCAGTGGATTTAAAGAGAAGCTAAACAAACCTAAAAGGGCTGGTAGAATCCACGTTCGAGGAGGCAAGGAAGAAAAGGCAGCATTTTAAAGGGCTGATCCCTCTGTGAGACCCACAACTGAGTTTTGTTTTGTTTTTTTTTTGACATGGGGTCTTGCTTTGTTACCCAGGCTGGAGTGCAGTGGCACAATCTTGGCTCACTGCAACCTCCAGGCTCAAGCAGTGCTCCTGCCTCAGCCTCCCAAGTAGCTGGGATTACAGGGGGCCAGCACTGCATCCAGCAAATTGAATGTACATATGGGATGATGCAAGGTTCTAGCAAAGAACCTTGCAGAGAATCCCACAGCCCATTGCAGCAGAGGGGCATCCCAGCAGAAGCCAAAACACTGGTGGTCTAGAGAGAAAGGGGAACTTGAAGAGTGAGTTCAGGGGTTCAATGAGTGTACTAGGGGATAAGACTATGGAACTGTGTATTTAGAACTCAGACAGCTAGTGAAGGAGCCATAAAGATGAAGGAAGGGCCAGGTGCAGAGGCTTTTGCCTGTAATCTCAGCAATTTGGGAGGCCAAGCAGGGAGGACCACTTGAGCTCAGGAGTTTGAGACTAGCCTGGGCAATATAGTGAGACCCCCATCTCTATTTTTAAAAATACTAAAGGATATTAAATAAAAAGATAACAGAGGAATTGGGATTGGAACATGCATTGCCCATTTTATTTTATTTTTTGTAATAATAATTATTAACTGTTCCTGGACTGAGCATTTTCCATGTGCCGGGAATGTTGTTAGGTACCTCACATGCACTGTGATGTGGAATATTCAGAGCAATTCCCCGGGGGAGGACTGTTCATTATCACCCAACAATGAATCTGATCGGTAGAGTTGAGTGGACCATGAAAGAGACTCAGTACCACAAGATAGCAAGGCTGCAAGGAATTTTAGGGATGATTTAGTCCAAAGGTATATCCTGTGCTTTAGTTTAAAAAGGGACAGAGCCGGGCGCGGTGGCTCAAGCCTGTAATCCCAGCACTTTGGGAGGCCGAGGCGGGTGGATCACGAGGTCGAGAGATCGAGACCATCCTGGTCAACATGGTGAAACCCCGTCTCTACTAAAAAAGTGCAAGAAATTAGCTGGGCATGGTGGCACGTGCCTGTAATCCCAGCTACTCAGGAGGCTGAGGCAGGAGAATTGCCTGAGCCCAGGAGGCGGAGGTTGCGGTGAGCCAAGATCGCGCCATTGCACTCCAGCCTGGGTAACAAGGGCGAAACTCCGTCCCCCCCACAAAAAAAAAAAAAAAAAAAAAAAAGGGACAGAAAGGGCTGGGTGCAGTGGCTCATACCTGTAATCCCAGCACTTTGGGAGGCCAAAGCAGGGGATCACTTGAGCCCAGGAGTTCAAGGTTACAGTGAGCTATGATCGCATCACTGTACTCCAGCCTGAGAAAAGGAAAGAGACTCTGTTTAAAAAAAAAAAAAAAAAAAAAAAAAAAAAAAAAAAAAAAAAAAGAGGGTGAGAGAGAAGAAAAGGCAAAGCATTCCTGGAAGGAGAGCGGCTGTGTGGGTGGTTTCTCAACAATGAGGAAATGGGATAGTTTGGGACAGGGGCCTGTGCTACAGGCTTTGGAGAAGAGACAGTGATGTCAGGGCTCCTCAAAGCTGGGGCAGTCAGAGTCACTGCTAGAGCAGTGATGGGGCTGCCTTGATCATAATTGCACATCTAGCCTCTCTAGGGCACTGCATTGTTTCCAACCTACTTTTCATATCAAGTATAGTAGTTTCTCACAACGAATCTATGAAAAGGTCTTTCAGTTGAATTCTTTTGGTAGAATCTGAGAAAAATCAGCTTAAACTAGCCTACACTGAAAAGAGGGATTTATGATGAAGATACAGTATGTTCCACGGAACCCAAGGCAAAGGCAAAGTGGCCTCAGGAAGGGACTGGTACTAGAGACTCAGCGGCTGTCAGGACTTGCCCTGCATTTCTAATCACTCTCCCCCTGACCTCCGGCCTGTCATCTTCTGCTTGTCTGGTCAAGATGGGAGTAGAAAATGCCCAACCTATAGCTTCTGAGCTTAGTTATTAGGTCCCTTTTCCCCTCAGGTCTATATGTCAACATAAGAGACTCTGAGTGGTCCAGCTGGGATCAGCTTCCCATGCTGATGCCATCAGATGAGTCAGGGGATGGGGTCATGTTGTCCGTCATGACTACTGGGTGCTCCAGGGAGAAGTGGCCAAGCAGAAAACTGAACAGATGTCTTACACATGGCAGCCTGCTCTGTAACACAAGTATACATCATCCCATATGTACAAATTTTCAAATATGCCTCTGCCTAACAAGGCTCAACTACTCCAGCTACAATCCCAAGTGTACTCTGTCTTTTCCCAATAGAACATAACTCAACAACTCATAATCAGCTGCTATAGGCAATACTGGGGTCCTGGCACCAGGGTTTACAGACAGTATTATCTTTTTCCATGTAAGGGAATATTGACCCCTTTGCCATATAACATTATGGTCTCAGGTCCAGGGCATGGGAAGTGAATATTTTTGGATACCATTATTTAGCTTATCACAAGTAGCTTCATTAAAAAGGTAATGCAGGGTGGGCACAGTGGCTCATGCCTGCAATCCTAGCACTTTGGGAGGCTAAGGCAGTCGGATCACCTGAGGTCAGGAGTTCAAGACCAGCCTGGTTAACATGGCGGACCCTCATCTCTACTAAAAATACAAAAATTAGCTGGGTGTGGTGGTGGGCTTCTGAAGTTTCAGTTAATCAGGAGGCCAAGGCAGGAGAATCACTTGAACCTGTGAGGTGGAGGTTGCAGTGAGCCAAGATTGCACTACTGCACTCCAGCCTGGGTGACAGAGCGAGACTCCATTACACACACACACACACACACACACACACACACACACACACAGGGGAAATTGGTTTTGAGTGTATTTTGTTTAACTTAACGTATCCAAGACATTATTATTATTGCAACATGTAATCAATATAAAACTATCAATAAGATATCTTACATTTTTTTTGCCTGACTAGATTTTCAAAACTCTGTGTGTCTGCACGTGCTTCCTCTTCTCTCTGCATCTTGTGGTGAGTTGTTCTTGGACTGGAACACAGCTGCACACACCAGGGGGTTGTGTTCTGCTAGAGGGACCTGCCCAGGATCTCCGCTTTCATAGGGAAGGGTGGCTTTGCCCAGGAGAATAAGCACCTTGGGCTCAGTTGCTTGGCACCCTTCGACTAAGTGTCAGATATTCAGTGGTCATGTGCCTGCCCTGGCTCAATCAGTTGGCAAAGGCCCTCTGTCTGGCACCCGGAGACCCTGGTCATGCCTTTTCCCATGGCAAGTTGAATCAGGCACAACCCCTTTCTCTGGCCGTTGTGTGTGTGCAGGGGCTAGCCTGGCAGGGCTGAGTCCTTGGACCTTACTACCTATTGCCAGAAAATAGAAGCATGGAAAAGTACGCATAGTCACCCAATGGGCAGGCCTGCACTTCTGCACAGCTGAAAATGGTAGAAATGGGATATTAGGTCTCTCTAATTCCAAAACCAGTTCTCTCAGCTACATACTCTTCTCTTCCTTCCCATGGGAAGAGGCACAGCCAGCATCTCTGGGTACCAGACAGAGGGCCTTTCTCAACTGATTGAGCCAGGGTAGACACCTGACCTCGGAAATCTGGCATCTGGTGCAGGATGCCTTTGCTTGTCTGGTCCAGTGCCCATCCCATAGCATCTGAGCTTAGATATTAGGTCCTTTTCTCCCAGGTCTATATGTCAGCAAAAGAGAGCCTGAGTGGTCTAGTGTGGGTCAGGTGCTCACACTGATGCAATCAGATGAGTCAGGGGATGGGATCATGTTGTCACCATGACTGCTGGGCATGATAGGTGGGGACCCTATCATCACCTATGGTGGACTGAGACAGGGATTGCTTTGGAAGGCAGTCCCCACTTGGACGGAAGTAGGGCAGCAGGCAGGCAGGGGCAAGATCAGGGGCAGGCCAGGAATTGGGACAAACCAGGATGTGGTCCACATGGCCAAGGTAAAGACAGGAGCTTCAGGAAGAGCCTTCAGGTATGACCAGACCCGAGGTGGAGGCCATGGCCGGGCTGCTCACAGGGAGACCTGTTTTGGATGGAGAATAACTGTTAAGTTGTTTGTTTTTCAGTGAACTGCCTCACCCAAGAATGTTCCAGTCATGTCTTAAAAGGCTTAGCCCCTCCAGAGAGGGTCTGGTTTCCCTGAGTCAGTGATTTCATCGCCTTCTGTCTAAGAATCCTGCCAGTTTGTCTCCAAAAGAGTGTTTGCCCTTAGGGTGGATGGTGGCTCAGCTGGCTCTGGACTGAGACTCAGTCCTCTTAGGCTTTGGTTCAGTAACTTTCCAATTCCCTCCCACAGCACTGGGGCCACAGATGGGCGTTTGGCTTAAACCTGACACTAACCCCATTGGCTCCATCACCAGAGCCGTCTGCACACAACAGGTATCCAAGCACGTTGCCAACCAATAGCTCTTATCTTGGGGTGGCTTGGCTGTCAGCCAGACCAGGGGAGCTGATTGCTAGAGTCCTCATCTCAGAAGCGAAGAATAGCATCTGTCCTTGTTCCAGTGTTTTCCAAAGACTCCAGTAAGTGCCTGATATGGTTTGGCTGTGTCACCAGCCAGATCTTATCTTGAATTCCCACGTGTTGTGGGAGGGACCTGGGGGAGGTAATTGAATCATGGGGGCAAGTCTCCCCCGTGCTGTTTTTGTGATAGTGAATAAGTCTCATGAGATCTGATGGTTTCATGAAGAGGAGTTCCCCTGAACAAGTTCCCTCTCTTTGCCTGCTGCCATTCATATAAGACGTGTCTTGCTCCTTCTTGCCTTCTGCCATGATTGTGAGGCCTCCCCAGCTGTATGGAAATACAAGTCCATTAAACCTGTTTCTTTCGTAAACTGCCCAGTCTTGGGTATGTCTTTATCAATGGTGTGAGAATAGACAGTGTCTTTAAAACATGTTTACAATGAGTGTTTTGAGTGTGTGCCCACCTCTCTTTGATGAATCCATGCAGAACATTCTGCACAAATCTCAACAGTTATGTAGATTAAGAACAAGTTAGATTGCTATCCAAGTTTCCAATTCAAATAACAGCACAAGTTTATTTGGCTTGATTTCCCCAGGGCTTACCTTTTTCCCACAACATTTCATATATTTGAACGTGTACATTTAAATATATGAAATGTACAGTTTCCAAAATAGCATAATAGTCATTACAGAGAAGGTTGATTGTGTTTTCTGAACAAAAAGTGCAATCTTTGCTACTTTGTAGAGTCAGTCTGGGAGGTATAATTGGAGGCAGAAATGTTTAAGTTTGGGCTGGTCTATGAAAAGATCACAGAAGAGATTATTTGAATTGTGGGTGCCCCAAAAGTACATTCAGGGCATTCAATGGTGATTCTGACATCCATTGAGTCCAACCTTCACCCCACCTTTCGTGTGTTATCTGGAAGAAGCAGACTCAGTTACAATGTAGGAGGCTTAGCCAGTGACATTCTTTCTTGCCATAGTAATCTCTATTTCTTTCTTCTTATTGTTTTCAGAGTCCCAGTGGAGAAGATTGGGCATGGCAGTGAAAGAGCTCAAACAGGTGAAGGGCCAGGAGGTAAGGCAGGATGTATATAAAGTTCCTGAACAAATGATAATTAGTAATACAAATAAGAACAAGCACAGCAACAGGTAGTACTTACTACTTATATGCTGTGTACCACACTATGCTGGGTGCTTGACATGGGTCACCTCACTCATTCATTCATCCAATTGTTCAGCTGTTACTAATGTGTCAAGTAGCATTCCAGGTACCAAGGGCACAGCAATGAATAAAGCAAAGTCCTTGCTCTTGTGGAACTTTCTTCTAGGAGGGAGTTGGAAAACAAATGAATACATACAGAAAGCCAAGGAGATGAGTGCTAAGAAGGAAAATACATCTGGGCATGAGAGAGGGGGCCGGGGAGTCCCAGAGGAGGTCACTCTGTTGAGTAGGTATCTGTCTGCTTTGCAGGCAGTCAACAACAGGCCCTGAGCCTGGGAAGGGCTTCACAATGCACGGTAGGGGACGAGGGCCAGATCCCAGTGAAATGGAGAAGCCACTAGAGACTGTTGAGCAGGGACATATTTTGACATTGTCTTTAAAGGAATCCCTTTGCCTGCTTGGTGGAGAAGAGGCTGGGGAAGGGATGGGAGGAGGCAGGGAGGTTGGTTCACAGGCTACTGCAATAGTTGAGGAAGAGATGATGATGGCTTGAAGTTTGAGCTAAAACTGGAGGAGGTGAGAAATGGTGGGTTTTGGATCTTCTCTGGAGTTATGATGGCAGCAGAATAACTGATGGACTTGAATGTGGTGTGAGAGCAGGAGAAGAGTCAAGGATGTCATCTAAGTTTTTGGCAGGGGCTCAAACTAGGGGTACCATTTCCTGACATGAGTGCCTGAGGGAGGGGCTGGTCTGGAGATGGAAAAGCATTTGGAGTGGATTGTACTGCCTTCGTGCTGCTCACCAGACATCAGGTGGAGATGTCGTAGACAGAGCTGACTGCATAAACTAGTCTGGTGCTCAGTGGGGAGGCTGGAGATTGAGATTTAGGAGCCATCAGCAGATATACGGTCCCTGAGGTCAGAGGTCTAGATAACCAACAAAGGAGGGAGAAGACGTGAGGTCCAAGAACCAACTTCCATAGGAAAGGGACAGATGCTGAGGGGAGCTGAAGGAGGTAGGAGGAAATCAGGGGGAGTGCTTATTTTGATGGCAAATGGGGCAAGTGCGCCAATAAACTGAGTATGATGAATACTGAGAATTGGTCACAAGGTTTGGCAACGTGGATTTCGTTCGTCTTAAAACCATATGTGGTGGATGCTGTGATTTTCCTCATTTGTCTTTTTCTTTGTTTTCTTTTGAGATGGAGTCTTGCTCTGTCACCCATGCTAGAGTGCAACCTCCGCCTCCCGGGTTCAAGCAATTCTGCTGCCTCAGCCTCCCAAGTAGCGAGAATTACAAGTGTCTACCACCACGCCTGGCTAATTTTTTTGTAATTTTGGTAGAGACAGGGTTTCACCATGTTGGCCAGGCTGGTTTCAAACTCCTGACCTCAAGTGATCCACTCACCTTGGGCTCCTGAAGTGCTAGAATTACAGATGTGAGCCACTGTGCCTGGCCATTTTCCTCATTTTCCAAGGAGGAAGCCAAGACTCAGAGCAGCTTAAGTAACTTGCCTGGATGGGAAACAGTATGGAGGCTCCTCAAAAAATTAAAAACAGAACTGCCATATGATCCAGCACCCCTACCGCTGGGTATCTATCTGAAAGGAAGTACAATCAGTATATCAAAGAGATGTCTATACACTCATGTTCATTGCAGCACTATTTACAATAGCTGAGATATGAAACCAACCAAAGTGTCCATCAATGGATGAAGGAATAAAGAAAGTATGGTATACAAACGCCATGAAATACTATTCAGCCTTAGAAAAGAAGAACATCTCATCATTTGCTACAACATGGATGAAACTGGAGAATGTTATATTAAGTGAAATAAGTCCAGCATAGAAAGACAAATACCAGACGATCTCACTTATATGTGAAATGTAAACAAGTCAGTCGTAGAAATAGAGAGTAGAATGGTGTTTGCCATTGGGGGGAAGACTAGGAAGGTGTTGGTCAAAGGACACAAAGCTCTTCACTTGGATGGGAACAATAAGTTCAGCAAATCCATTGTACATCATGGTGACTGCAGTTAACATATATAGCATGTAAGAGAGTAGATTTTAAATGTTTTCACCACAAAAAATGGAAGCATGTGAGGTAATGCATATATACAATTTATTTTATTTTATTTGAGACAGAGTCTCATTCTGTTGCCCAGGCTGGAGTGCAGTGGCATGATCTCGGCTCACTGCAACTTCAGTCTCCCAGGTTCAAGCACTTCTGCTGCCTCAGCCTCCCAAGTAGCTGGGACCAAAGGCTTGCACCATCATTCCTGGCTCATTTTTGTGTTTTTAGTAGAAACAGGGTTTCACCATGTTGTCCACACTGGTCTTGAACTCCTGACTTCAAGTGATCTGCCCGCCTTAGCCTCCCAAAGTGCTGAGATTACAGGCATGAGCCACCGTGTCTAGCCTGGTAATGCATATGTTAAATAGTGTGATTTAGCATTCCACAGTGTATGCATATATCAACGTTGTACATCATAAATATATACAATTTTTACTTGTCAATTAAGAAAAAAAAAAAACCCAGCAACTTGCCTGGGCCCACACCAAGTGACACAGCCAGGATTCACACCCAGGGTCTCTAACCTCAAAGGCTGCCAGCTTCATGCCCAGGGCTACCCTGGAGATACACATTTGCCTTCTTACTACCTGTTGTAGAGCCCTGGCTTTTTACCTCTGCTCCCAGGTAAACAGCAGCAGTGCTCCAGAGAGGATCACTGGGGAAGGAGCCTTACTCGCTTCACCTCCATTTGCAGGGTGATAGATTCCTGCCGAATTCTCAGAAAGAATGATTCAAAATGAGGCCAGAGAGGGGATAATGGAGGGTGTTTAGGCGAAGCCTGCCTTACCGCTTATCTTTGGTTTTAGCTCATGATTGCTTTAAAAATTTCTTATTGGCATGAGAGAGAGAGAGGAAAGGAAGACTGAAAATAAGAATTGTTTACACCAAAAAAATGTAGTGGGAGATTTGTAGACTTTTCTGCCAGATTGCAGGCTACAGAACAGATTTGTAGGTGAAACCTAAGCTCTTCGTGTTTGTTCTTTCTCATTTCATCTCTTGTATGCTTAATGCATATTAAAGAAAAGCTAATTAGGCTATGATAGGAATAGCATGGATAATCCTCATTCCTAAACAGTGTTATCTATTTACTGCAAAATATTTGCATGAAAAGGAATTTTCTTTTTTTTTTTTTGAGGAAAAAAAGGTAGCAAAGGAACAGCCTTACTTTATATATATTAGTTTCTGACTGTGTGTTCTTAAAATGTCTCAATACCCTAAACATAGATTTTCAAATCTGGGTTCCCCAATCCAAAGCCAAATGGATCGAGAGCATAGGTTTGTTGGCCCTGGATGCCAATACAGTTTTCTAGATGATAGTTATAAAACAAAAGATTCTTTTTTTTTTTTTTTTTGAGACAGAGTTTCCCTCTGTCACCCGGGTTGAAGTGCAGTCATGCAATCTCAGCTCACTGAAACCTCTGTCTGCTGGGCTTAAGTGACTCTCCCACCTTAGCCTCTCAAACAGTTGGGACCACAGGTGCATGCCACCACTCCTGGCTAATGTTTGTATTTTTGGAAGAGACGGGGTTTCTCCATGTTGCACAGGCTGGTTTCAAACTCCTGAGCTCAAATGATCTACCCACGTGTGCCTCCCAAAATGCTGGGATTATAGGTGTGAGCCACCATGCCTGTTGAGATTCTTAATTTCAGTGTAAGTTCATTTCCTAGGGCATCCACAAGTTACCAAAACGTGGGTGGCTTAAAACAACAAGATTTCAGTCTCTCGTCATCTGGAGGCTTGAAGTCTGGAATCAAGGAAACAGCAGGGCTGTGCCCCCTCTGAAGGGTCCAGGAGAGAATCTTTCTTTGCTTCTTCCAGCATCTGGTGGCTGTAGGCATTCCATGGCTTGTGGCAGTGTAAATCCCATCTCTGCTTCTGTCTATATATGATTTCTCCCCTGTATCTCTGTCTCTGGGTTTCTCTGATGAGGACACTGTGATTAGATTTAGGGCCCACTCTAAATCCAGAATGATCTCATTTTGAGATCATTAATTATGTCTGCAAACACCATTTTCCAAATAAGATCACATTCACAAGTTTTGATGCTTAGGATTTGAATATATGTTTTGAGGTCACTATATTTTGGGGACATATATTTATGGATCACTATTGGGGTGACCCATAGTGGATCACCATCCCACTCACTATACCATGTTACCCCTGAAGGTGGTGGGAAGGAATTAGAGGTTTGGGGTGTGGTCTTCTTCTGATGTCCACACATCTTAAGTGTTTGCATACAACGCCACATTCAGGAGAATATCATAAACATGTGTAAGTCATCTATAAGAACAAATAGAGGATGAGGTGGTTCACTTTGTGGTGTCTCTTTGCAGGTGTCTAGGGCCACAGCAGAGTGGAAAGAGAATGTCTGGATCAGACACACCTGGGTAGAAACTGACTCTACCAATGACTGGCTGCAACACCTTGGCGATTATCCTTTAACCTAGCCTCAGTCTGAACGTGTGAAAAGTGAGTCCTAATCCTGACCTCAGAATGTCCTGTTCCTGGGAAATCAGAGGTGCCACACATGGAGTCCCTTGCACAATACCTACATGATTCCACAAATGTCAGTGCCTCCCTTCTCTCTGTGCTGAGCCTGGACGCCTGTCTTCCTTCCTGGTGCCATTCAGCATTCATTTTTTCACCCTTGGAGCTTCCCAGCTATGGGAAGAAGTGGGAGCCCTGGTCTGGTTCCTCCTATCTTAGGCCAGCGAGTCTGCTCAAGCCCTCTTCCAGTCCACTTACACAGTCCTGTCTCTTTGGCTGCCTCTGTCTTTTGCCCAGAGACAGTAGTAGCTTTTCTCATCTGTTCATTAGGACCCCCTTGTATTCAGCCTATCTACTTTGTAAGGCATCCAGTAGCCTTGTAAGGAATACAAGGACGAGTCCCATAGTCCTTGTCTGTGGGATGGGACCCTGTGGATGGCTTCTGGTGTCTCTGAACTAGTTCCTGAGGGGATCCGAAGCTGCGCTTTGGGCAGCTGTGTGTGAAATGGATTTAAAGGGCAAAGAATTGGAAGCAGCAAGGAGTAGGCTTGTGTGGCAGTTTAGGAACTGTGGACTGAACGAGGGTGCTGGTAACGGGAATGGAAAAGAAGGGTCTGGAAATAGGAGCCACAGGTTCTGCGGTTGGTCGGTGCTGCGCCACGGGCCATCTGAGTGGTGCAGGTGGGACCATCTTCTCAGCTGTGGTGAATGGTGGGCTGCTCGGCTTGAGGAAGGAGCCCTGGACTGACTGTGTGTGAACCCGGTGGGTCCCCTAATGTCTCTGAGTTCCAGTTTTCTCCTCTGTAAAAAGTAATAATAATACTAAGAACAAGAAGAATAAAACAAACAAAAAGCTCCAGAAATTACAGGTTGTTTGGAAATATAACTAAGTTATCATGGGCCTGGAGCCAAGTAAATGTTTCTAAACTCCATTGTTCTTTTGTAACATAATATAGGGTAATTTTAAATCAGAGGCCTCTAGGGCAGAGCTGTTCTCTCTGTTCCATCACTATTATCCTTTAAGACACCTAGAGGAGCAATGAACGGGATCAAATGAAGGTAAAGTAATTTCAGGTCAGTACAAAGGCTCTGACGCTGGTCATATCCAGTCCAGTTGTTGACTTTTTTCACCAAAAATCGGGCTGGGGCAGTGTTTCCCAAACCCTAATGGATTTCCCAGTCCTCTGAGGATCTTGTTAAAATTCAGACTTTGATTCAGCCATTGTTGGTCAGGGCCCAAAATTCTGCATTTCTAGTAAATTCCCAGGTGACGCCAATATTGCAGCTCCGAGGACCGCACTGTGAGTGGTAGAAGCGGGGCGGCACTCGGGATTCAGTCATTCAAATACTCTATGCCCAGAATTTCTTTAAAACTATCAGCTGCAACTTCTCTCTCCTTTTTCACTGAAAGCTCTTTTTTTTTTTTTTGAGACAATCTCTCTCTGTCACCCAGGCTGGAGTACAGTGGTGCCATCTTGGCTCACTGCTACCTCTGCTTCCCAGGTTCAAGCGATTCTCCTGCCTCAGCCTCCTGAGTAGCTGGGACTACAGGCATGCGCCACCACATTTGGCTAACTTTTGTATTTTTAGTAGAGACGAGATTTCACCATGTTGAGCAGGCTGGTCTCAAACTCCTGACCTCAAGTGATCTGTCTGCTTCAGCCTCCCAAGGTGCTGGGATTATAGGCATGAGCCACCTTGCCCGGTGTCATCTTCTTCAGGTCAGAAGCGACAGAGAAGAATTTCCTTAGGCCAACTCATGCAGAATAGAGCCAGAGAGGCAAAGGAAAACTACTGCTTTGAGGAAAGCCATTTCTTCAAGCAGTTAATGTGGTGACCCAGGATACCAGAAGGAAGTTTAGTGTGCCAGACTTTAATCTGCACATTTTAGGCATGGCAGGATGACTTGGTCTGATTCTTAACTGAAAGCCTAATTGAAAATTTTCTTTTGTTTTAGTGTTACGTTCTGTAAGATTTTCCTTAGACTCCACCTCCTCTGAGAGGCCTCTCTTTTTCTGTTTTCTTTTCCTAACTCTCAATCCTCTATAACAGGGCCCCCAGTCCCCAGGGCTGTGGACCTGTACTGGTCTGTGGCCGGTTAAGAGCTGGCCTGCACAGCAGGAGGCGAGTAGCAGGCAAGTGAGCATTATTGCCTGAGCTGCGCCTCATGTCAGATCAGTGGTGGCGTTAGATTCTCATCAGAGTACAAACCCTAATATGAACCGCGCATGCGAGAGATGCAGGCTACATGCTTCTTATGAGAATCTAACTAAGGCCTGATGATCCGAGGTGGAACAGTCTTATTCTGAAACCCACCTCCCCTCCTCCATCCATGGAAAATTGTCTTCCATGAAATCGGACCCTGGTGCCAAAAAGGTTGGGCACCACTGCTCTGTAATCTCCCTGACCTCCAGTATCTGTGTCTATCCTAACTCTGACTTCCCTGTATCTGGCCACCCTTTTGTGGGTCCCTTTCAGAGCATTATCTCCTTGAAGGCAAAACAGAGACTCTAGACCCTGTAGTCAGGCGTCTTAGAAAATGTCTGGCATGTTCATAGACACTCCTGGTCTAGCAGTTATATTAATAGTTATAATAGTTGAAACAAAGACCCTTTGCTAATCCGCATTTAATCCTAACAAATTGGTGAATTTTTGCTCTCTCTCCATTTTGCAGACATGACAATGGCAGCTTAGAGAGGTTCAGCTACTTGTGTCACCCCTTGTCAGGTGGGGGAGCTGAACCTTGGGTGCAGGGGTATTTGTCTCTGCTGTCCGAACTCTTCCTAACTGTTTGGAATGACAGAATGAGGAAATGCACCCAAGGTAAATTTTATGTTGACTATTACCTGTAAGATGTCGGTGGCTGATCCCAGCTTTAGCTGACCATCCTGATATCCAGAGCAATGGTTTCCAAATCTTGGTCCATGGTCTGGTGCCAGTTTAGGACAAAGGACTTACCAGTCTTTGATGTGAGGAAAATAAGAGCATAAAACTGGTCAGGCGCGGTGGCTCACGCCTGTAATCCCAGCATTGGGAGGCCAATGCAGGCAGATCATGAGGTCAGGAGTTCGAGACCAGCCTGACCAATATGGTGATGGTCTCTACTAAAAATACAAAAATTAGCTGGGCATGGTGGTGCATACCTGTAATCCCAGCTACTCAGGAGGCCGAGGCAGGAGAATCACTTGAACCTGGGAGGTGGAGGTTGCGGTAAGCTGAGATTGTGCCACTGCACTCCAGCCTGGGCAACAGAGAGTGAAATTCAGTCTCAAAAATAAGTAAATAAGTAAATGAAAGAATGGTGATAAGAACTTGTAGGTTTCTTTCTTTCTTTCTTTTTTTAGGTGCTCTTACTTGGCAAAATAAACTGATCATTTCTGAATTGAAATTCCACTTTATTTAGATTGCTGTGGAATCACAATTCCTGCGAATGATTGCTGTGAAAGGAGGAAGCAATAAAGTCCTGGGCCTTGGAGAGCAAATAGGGAGGCACCTTTAATGGATGATTTTAGTGGAGACTGCAATAAAAATTCCCACTCATAAATATCACCCCTTCCATTGTGCCCAGCTTACTTTGAGTAGCCCTGGATAATAGGACCTAAAATTCATGAAAGGGCCACCCCTTTTATTTGAGCAAAATGATTGAGGGCTTTGTCTTTCAAAAAACTCTGAATGGGCACCCTGCTAGGGTGACATCGATGGGAAGAGAGGATGTGGGTGTCCTGTGCCTTTCTCCCACTAGCTCATTATCTCAGTCCCTGCAGGCTGCTCTAACAAGATACATGGACTGAGTGCCTTGACACAACAGAAACTTATTTCCCATCGTTCTAGAGGCCAGGAAGTTCAAGATCAAAGTGCCCATAAATTTGGTGTTTGGTGAGGGTTTGTTCTCTTCCTCAAAGATGGTGCCTTCTTGCGGCATCCACATGGCAGGAGAGGTGAACAGCTTCCCCCAGGCTTTTTTTTTTTTTTTTTTTAAAGACAGAATTTCACTTTTGTGGCCCAGGCTGGAGTGCAATGGCATGATCTCAGCTCACTGTCACCTCTGCCTCCCGGGTTCAAGTGGTTCTCCTGCCTCAGCCTCCCAAGTAGCTGGGATTACAGGCATGTACCACCACACCCAGCTAATTTTGTATTTTTAGTAGAGATGGAGTTTTACCTGTTGGTCAGGCTGGTCTTGAACTCCTGACCTCAGGTGATCTGCCTGCCTTGGCCTTCCAAAGTGCTGGGATTACAGATGTGAGTCACTATGCTTGGCCAAGACTTTTTTTCCTAAAGGCCCCAATCTCATTCCTGAGGGTGGAGCCCTCACGATGGCATCATCTCCCAAAGACCTCACCTTCTAATGCCATCAACTTGGGGATTAGGTTTCAACATATGAATTCTAGGGGGACATAAACATTCAGGTCATAGAACACAGGCGACTTAATTTTCTGGGAAATGTTAGGAGACTCCGGGGCAGCCAGAATTTCTGGGTAGGGGGATGGATAGGAAGTGAGAAGGGGGTTGGGTGTGGGAAGACAGAGCACTGCCTAGCTGAGAGAATAGGGGTAGGGAGAGAAAATCTTACAGGAAGGGGATGCCCAGAGTGATATTCAACAAGGATGGGGAGGCCAGATTTTACCTGTTGATCTACCTTGAAGCAAAAACCCAAACCAAAATAAACACAAAAACCAAAAAGCAAAACTCCCATGATGTCATCAGAAATGGGCCATTTCCATATGGAGTGGCAGATGAGCTGATGGAATTCTTATAGTTTCTCTATTTCAGGAAGAAGTGAGTATGAGGGATGTCTTTCTCACTGTGTTCATATCATTGTCTGATGATTAGAATGACTCACATGATAAATACAGGTAATTGCAATCCTTTTCTTATGCACATTTCACAACATTCAGCCCTACACAACAGAATTGATCTTGTACTCATGACTGCCAAAAGAATATCCTTGTATGACGGGCACAGTGGCTCATGCCTGCAATCCCAGCATTTTGGGAGGCCAAGGCAGGTGGATCACCTGAGGTCAGGTGTTTGAGACCAGCCTTGCCAACATGGTGAAACCATGTCTCTACTAAATATACAAAAATTAGCTGGGTATGGTGGTGGGCATCTGTAATCCTAGCTACTCAGGTGGCTGAGGCAGAATTGCTTGAACCCAGGAAGCGGAAGTTGCAGTGAGCTGAGATCACGCCATTGTACTCAGCCTGGGTGACAAGAATGAAACAACACCTCTAAAAAAAAAAAAAAAAAAAAAAAATCCTTGTATAGTGCAGTAGGTCACAGAGTATAATGCAGTTACACACATACCATAAACCCAGGAAGGGCTTAGTGTGTGGCTCACCCCCTGGGTGAGCCATGAATTATTGTACCCAAGAAACTCTGACACACTTTATAGCAAGCAGTATTCACCACCATGATAGTATAACTACCATTCACAGCTAAGCAGTGCAAAAAATTAAAAAAGAAAAAGCTGCCTTTATGGAGTAACAAGCTTTAGACCAACTGCAGATTGTATGAGATTATAGCAACTGAAATGATCTTGCCATGTAATGGCCTTATCATGTCTGTTGTATAGTGGCTTTTTTTTCTGAGCCAAATAAAGTTGAAATTAGCAATAATCGAGTATCAGATCTGGTGGCATTTCACATCTGTTGCAATACTTTTCTTATGCACATTTCACAACATTCAGCCCTACACAACAGCATTGATCTTGTACTCATGACTGCCAAAAGAATATATATCCTTGTATGGCGGGCACAGTGGCTCATGCCTGTAATCTCAGCATTTTGGGAGGCCGAGGCAGGTAAAACACATGTGAATGTTTCAATAATTAAAAGGAGACAAGGACTCTGGCTAGAAAGAATGGCATATATGTATGTATTGAGACGGAGTCTCTCTCTGTCGCCCAGGCTGATGTGATCTCAGCTCACTGCAACCTCTGCCTCCCAGGTTGAAGCAATTATCCTGTCTCAGCTTCCTGAGTAGCTGGGACTGCATTACAGGTGTAACTCACTGCGCTGGGCATTTTTTTTTTTTTTTTGGTGGGGGATGGAGTCAGAGTCCGGACCCAAGACAGCTTCACTTCTCTCCATTGAGGTGGGGGAGAGGCGAGGCCATAAACTGAAAAATGAGATAAGGACAGGAAGCAGCAGAGGATATCATGGTGTGGACTTTAGAGTCACACTGTCTGGGTTTGAGTCCAGCTCCGCCTCTTACCAGCTGTGTGACTTTGAGTAAGTTACCTAACCTCTCCACACCTTATTCCCCCAAGTGAAAAATGAGAATAACAATGGTACTAAGTCATAAAGTTGTTGTGAGAATTAAACAAGTTGATAAGGTGGTTGTGTTCAGCATATTATGCAAATGAATGTTTGCTACTACTGGAGGAGGCACAGCAGGAAAAATGCCCTAGATGGATGTAGCTGCCAGCAGTGGAAGCTATTGGCGCAAAGGTGCAGGGCAGATTGGAGCGTGCCTGTGAAGCGGCGTTGTTGTCTGGGGTAAATACCTGAAATTGTTGTCTCACGGCCATAGAAAAATAGGATGCAGACGCAAAGAGTGAGGTTCAGAGCGGAAGTCAGATGGCCGGGCGCGGTGGCTCAAGCCTGTAATCCCAGCACTTTGGGAGGCCGAGGCGGGTGGATCACGAGGTCAAGAGATCGAGACCATCCTGGTCAACATGGTGAAACCCCGTCTCTACTAAAAATACAAAAAAATTAGCTGGGCATGGTGGCACGTGCCTGTAATCCCAGCTACTCAGGAGGCTGAGGCAGGAGAATTGCCTGAACCCAGGAGGCGGAGGTTGCGGTGAGCCGAGATCGCGCCATTGCACTCCAGCCTGGGTAACAAGAGCGAAACTCCGTCTCAAAAAAAAAAAAAAAAAAAAAAAAAAAAAAAAAAAAAAGAGAGAGAAGAGCTCTTTGCGGCAGAGAGGGGTCTCAGGGAAATGGGTTGCTGTTTCTGCAGTGAAATGCAGAGGGTTTTATAGATGAGCTTGAGGAGGCGGTGCCTGATTTATATAGGGCACAAAAGATTGGTTGGACCAGGTGTACCATTTGCACAGGGAGTGAAAAACTGGTTAGAGCTAGGTATGTCATTTACATAGGGTATGAAAAGCTGGCCACCCTCACCCTAATCTTTTATTGTGCAGATAGATTCTCCACCTGGCCAGAACCATGTTTTTTTTTTTTTTTTTTTTTTTTTTTTTTTTTTTTTTTGAGATGGAATCTCACTCTGTTGCCCAGGCTGGAGTGCAATGGCTCACTGCAACCCCCACCTCCAGGTTCAAGCGATTCTCCTGCCTCAGCCTCCTTATTAGCTGGGATTACAGACATACCTGACTAATTTTTGTATTTTTAGTAGAGATGGGGTTTTGCCTTGTTGGCCAGGCTGGTCTTGAACTCCTGACCTCAGGTGATCCACTTGCCTCAGCCTCCCAAAGTTCTGGGATTACAGGCGTTTGCCACCGTTTGTGGCTGCCTGTTTCTTTACTGTACACATGGTGACAAAGAAAAAGGAAGATGGAGCCTCCATGTTGAATATACCTGGACCCCAGGTAGCCCTTTTCTACTGGCACAGCAGCTAGCATTCACCCGTGCAAGCTTCTGGCTTGTTTATCTATGTTAACAGCTTGATTTTTCAGGTTACTCTTTGTTAGAAAAGAAATGTTTTGGGGACTGTTTTTTGTTAAAAGGGAAATTCTATACACACACACACACACACACACACACACACACACACACACACATATTTGAGATGGAGTCTTGCTCTGTTGCCAGGCTGAAGTGCAGTGGCGCAATCTCAGCTCACTGCAATCTCTGCCTCCTGGTTTCAAGTGATTCTTCCGCCTCAGCTCCTGAGTAGCTGGGACCACAGGCATGTGCCACCATGCCCAGCTCATTTTTGTATATTTAGTAGAGACGGGGTTTCACCATGTTGACCAGGATGGTCTCGATCTCTTGACCTCGTGATCCACCCATCTCGGCCTCTCAAAGCGCTGGGATTACAGGCGTGAGCCATCTCGCTCGGCCTAGAAATATGTATTTTTTTATTGCATTTTTGGTTTTGGGGTACATGTGAAGAACATGCAAGATTGTTGCATAGGTACGCACATGGCAGTGTGATGTGCTGCCTTCCTCCCCATCACCTATACCTGGCATTTCTCCCTATGCTATCTCTCCTCACCTCCCCACCCCCCGCTGTCCCTCCCCTATTTCCGCCCTACAGACCCCAGTGTGTGATGCTCCCCTCCCTGTGTCCATGTGTTCTCATTGTTCAACACCCACCTATGAGTGAGAACAAGCGGTGTTTGATTTTCTGTTCTTGTGTCGGGTTGCTGAGAAGAAATATATTCTTAAGATATATTTCTCTCTATTTCTATATAGATATATTTATATTTAATATTATATTTACATATATATATATTTTAAGATGAAATTTCACTCTTGTTACTCAGGCTGGAGTACAATGGCACCATCTTGGCTCACTGTAACCTCTGCCTTCCAGGTTCAAGCGATTCTCCTACCTCAGCCTCCCGAATAGATGGGATTACTGGTATGCACCACCATGCCTGGCTAATTTTGTATTTTTTAGTAGAGATGGGGTTTCTCCCTGTTGGTCAGGCTGATCTCGAACTCTCTACCTCAGGTAATCTGCCTGCTCAGCCTCCCAAAGTGCTGGGATTACAAGCATGAGCCACCACACCGGCCCATATTTATATTAACCTCTATCTATCTGTATCTATTTCTTAAGAAATATATCCTTAAGATATATGTCTAGGAAGAAATGCCAGCCAGACAGTTTCAAAATGTATGGGCATTTTTTTTTTTTTTGCCAACATTGCCTGGTATCTCTCATGAAAATGCATGGACAATTTTAAGGCAGATACACATTGTCAAGCTGGTTTCCCAAAAGGTTGAATCAATTCAAGTTTCTTTAATTGGGTATCAAGTCTCCTAAACTCACCCCACCTCTAAGCAAATTTGTTTTTCCTGGGCCTCTGGGCTTGTTTTCTTTTGGATTTCCTCTAGCAGTGGTTCAGACCTCAGGAAGGGAGTGGATTCTGGCAGGAGAACAGGCTTGGTGGGCGATTTCCCTAATGTTTGCTCCTGTGGGAATCTCACAGCCACCCCCCTCCCTCTGATGATTTCAGTCACTTCCAGTCATTAGGTTGAAGGCCTGTCTTGTTACTGCTCACCACCTCCTACGCTGTGGCTGGCACTTGGACTGCAGTCCCTCAGAGAGGAAGGACAACCCGTTATTTGGTAGTTTGCTGTTTTATAGGAAGCTAGGCACAATACTCAGCAAAGCCACAGATTCACCCTAAGTGGCTGTCCCCTTCCAACTGTCATAATCCAGCCCTGATGTTCACCATCACTGGCAAAAATCCCTTCCAAATGGGAACACCTCTCCCTATGTGAAATTGATTCTGGTTAAGGGGCTACTGATGAGTATCATATGGCTCAGTCCCGGCCTGTTAAGATTTACAGATATTTGTTATCACCCACATTCCAGGGAATTTGTCGACATAAGCCTCAACTATTTTGAAAGAGGATTCTACCTAGGGATGCTGCATTGCTTTTAAACTTGTATCTATATAAGGCAAGAATTATTTGTACACTCAGTGGTAAGATTTCCATCCATTCAACATTTAAAGTAAAAAAGTAGCTGCCTCCCACTGTTCTGAGGATAAATAGCTACAACTTCGCCATGAGCCACAAGCCTGTCTGGTTTCCTCTCCTGAGAACTCTCCCCTCAAGCCTCCTTGACGTTCTTTCTGGCTTTCAAACACAACATGTTCCCCCAGCCTCGGGGCTTTTGCGTGTGCCTAGAATGGTCTCCTTGCTCCTGGAAATCGCTCCTGACTCAGCACATTCCACTCCAGCACCCTCCTGTGTCCAGTCTTATTGGAATCCTTTAGAGGAACTCCAAAACCCCATCTGCAGGCGAGGCTGCCCTGATGCCCCAGATGAGGTCTGGACTCTGGTTTGTATTATCATATTATCACAGCATCTGGTGGTTTTGCTTGTGATGCTTTGTAGTTTGTAATTCTATGGTTATGTGTGTCATCAGAGTTGAATGTCTGTCTCTCTCATTGGTCTATGAGGTCTAGGCAGGAAGGGACAGCTTTTTCTTATCACCAGAAGTGTGTGGCCACCAGAACAATGCCAGCCAGATAGGTGCTGAATTGAGGCTTGCAAATGAGTAAATGGATACTGACATGCTGTGGCTGGTGGCCGGGTGGGGTTAGTGCGGTGACTGAGCGTCCTGGCATGCAGGGTTTTTTTTTTTAATTTTTTTTTTGCAATGGGGGTACGCTATTTCTCATGCCATTTAAGAGTGCCTCTCAGGGTGGAGGCTTTGAGACAGATGGGTGGATTTTCTTAACCTGCTAGTGGTAAGACTTCTTAACTACCTTGGCCTCAGTCTCATTTTAAGACGAGGATAATATCTTACATTTTCTTCATCCTAAGACACCACTGACTTTAAGATGATCATTATTTAAGAATAACTTTTCAGAGAAAAAAATCCAAACCAGACCAAATAAATAAATACATAAATAAAAGACCTCACTGTATAGTTCTTGCATGTTTATTTTAAAACACATATTGATTGTAAAACACGCTCAATTTCCAGGCATGTTAACATGTTAAAAAAAATGAACATCTTTAGAATTTAGACAAACCGTGGCAATGCCTACCAAAAAGGGTGACTGTGACTATTAAAAGAGATGACGTGTGTTCATTGTTTTGCCAAGTGCCTGGTATATCTTAAGCATTTATTGCCGTGAATACTATCTTTTCCTTTGAAAGTGTTCACTTGTTTTCAGTCTGTGGGTTGTGTATTCCCAAGGACATTAAAGGGCTCATGCCTTTTGTTTCTTTATAAATTCCATCTCCCCTGCCCCTGCCCAGTATTTGGTGAGCTATGGCAAACACACACATAGATGTCAGTAGTGGAGACTGATGGAGGCATTTGTACCATGAAGAGCAAGGCTGTTCTGAAGCCTGCTTCCTGCTTGGGAGGAGTGAAGGGAAAGGAGCCAAAAAGTGGGGAACTGGGCTTCCTCAGACCGTCTGTGCTCAGGATCTGGCTCCTTTGCTAAACAATCAAGGGAAGAAAAGCCCCCTGTTTGGTGGAACTGCATTCTCTGTTGTGGTCAGGATGTTATTGCTGTCTTTTCTGTGATTTCACGGAATAAAATTACAGCATGTTTATTGTCAGAGATCGTCGTTGGCTGCTTCCAGTCCCACTGCCACCACCTGGCCCATGCCTTCATGACTTCTTGCTTGCCCCATGTAGTTGCCTCCCCAAGAGTTTCCCACTGGCAGATGTTCCTCTCTGCAGCCTGCCCGATTTAATTCAGCTGATATCAGGCATGTTCGGGGTGATAAGACAGTAGACTGGCCCCATTTAACTCAATTCCATACAAATGAACAAGGTAGTCAAGTTGTGGAGATGCTCATCTCACTTCCCTGGTCTCCTGCAGAGAGTGGCTAAGCTGCAAAGGCTGGTAGCCACGGAAAGTGTTATTCTCATGAACATGTAGAGAATAAAGTTACTTCCCCAGGTTTGCCTGGTGAACAAAGCTTTGCTTTCTGAAGTTGGGTCTCATTCCAACTTCCTCACTGTCCTTCTCTGCTCAGCCTTGGTTTGTTCCTGAATTCCTGACCGACTTCAGGGTCTATTTGGTCAAGCCTCGGTTACCTCTGATTTCTGGAAAAATCTCCTTTGCTTTTACCTCCCTCAGCACATTGTCTAGGCTCACTACACACCACTTGATTCCATTTTGCTATTTGGAAATATACTCAGACAGGTACAAAGCTGATTTCTTTTCTAGAGTATAAACTCCTCGAGAGAAGGAGCTCCATCTCATTTACCTTTATATTGTGGTTTTCACATGTAGCATGCATAAAATGAGTAAGTTGCTTAAGGGTGACTGAAACATCAAAAGGAGTTTATTATAGGGTTTCAACTCGGGTGCTAAAAAGCAGTAACAAGGTATTTCTTATGTGACCTGTAAATTAAATCTAGAGGGAAAAATGATTCCTACACAGTGAAGGGATCTTTCTCTGACAACAATCATTTCTTTTTTTGTTCATTCTTCCTTTGAACTAATTTAATGTTGCAAAGGGGCCTTTCTTTTCTCTGATGGGCAGAGGAAGGAATGTACATACTGTCAGATTATGCTATTTTAGCAATGTGTCTATTCATGCATATATCCAATGCTCAGAATGCAGCCAGTATATATTTTAAAACCAACACTGGTCTTTATGAAGGGTGGGTTGAAGGTTGAATTCAGATGTAGGCACAAGAAGTCAAAGGCAGGATCAGCTCCAGCTTGGTGACCTGGACTCAGGTCCCAGGTGGGTGAGGCCAAGCCTCGCTGCCTTCTCAGCTGTGGTTCCTGGGGTACAGTATGAGAATGCTGAACAGCCTCACCCTTAAGAACTACCAGCTTTCAAGAAAACAGGTAGCACAGAGAATGGTTCTAAGCCAATGACCTCGTGGCATCTGGAAGTGAAAATTCAGTGTTTCAGGGTATGCTAACAAAATAACTCGGTAAGCAACATAGCCTATTGGGGTTTCCATATTACATTTTATGGATTCCTCAAGTTTTAGGCATATTTTTGAAATAATTTTTTGGCACATTTAAAACTTATGTATGGATATAATTTCTAAATCCAATCTCTCCTTTTTTCAGTGATCAAATTAGATTGCCATCTTTATCTCGAGGCAGACACGTGTTTCCAAGTGCAAATAGTCACCTAACCAAAAACGATATGGTTATACTGCCTCATAGATGATTTTTAGAGTTTTGAAAATTATCAAAAAGTCAAAAGAGTAATTTTAAATTTAAAAGAATGTGGAAAAGCCTTTGTAAATGTTTGAATAGGCTCAGGGGTCAGTGAATGTGGGTTTCAACCTCAGTGTGAAGTGGATTGAACTTGGCAGTTTTGAGCATCTTTTCTCCTCTCAGTATCTGCCTCTTCAGATGCAAAACAAAGATGACAGACACACCCAAAGAACGTGAAGTCAATAAAATAATGCATAGAAACATATCCTTAGACTAATGGTCACTTCTGGGTTTGAATTAAGTCATGATCCTAAGGTGTCTTAGGTGATGTTCTTTCTGCATAGATCCCTTATAAAAGATTCCTTTCCCAGTGACAGATGACAAGTAGCTCATAATAGCTGTCATAAATTATTCTGTAAAAATCATTTATCTTTCCATCCTTCTCTTCATTATCACTTTTATTTTTCAGGCTCTGCAAAAATGGCCTCATTTTCGATGGCAGACATTACTGGAAGGGTCATCCTGTCTCTGTGTGTTCCATATTATCCCTACCTGCTGGTAGCCGTGAGTGGGTCCCCAGTGCTGGGGATGTGGTTTTCTCTTTTCAGTGACGGCCTCGTGGGTAATGGTAAGCCCTAGAGTTGCTCTAAGGCAAAGAGGTTTTAGGGAAAGACACTCTCTAGTCTAATTTTTCTTGCATTATTTCAACTGGATGCTAAGAGAAATCGACAGGTGAGTAAACTCTTATCAACCTTTGGGAAATGCCTGTCTGATTTTCTAGCTAGAAGCTATTAGATGAGAAATGCCATTATGTAGTTCTTTCTGAGTCTTGTAATTTTTATCACAGCAAAGTTATTTGCCTTAAGGACTTTTCCAGACCCATTACTTTCCTATAAAATATCCTGAATTAAAATAATACACTTTTCATTATGTAGTTACTTTCATTGCTGGAGACTCAAAAATACTTGAAAAATATTTTAAACCTCTTTTCAAGGACCATTTTCTTCATTGTAAAATTTACATATGGTGATACATAGCAACTGTTTTAATATCTTATAGCCATCTTAATAAAATCTAGACATAATAAGAAAAGAAAAGGATTGTATATCTCAATAATAGTGCAGTGCTCTTTTAGAAATGCTGAATAATCACTCTGGCTGAAATGGGAGCAGCAAAGGCATTATTTGAAGAGCATCATATGATGCCTAATGACCTAGAGAAAGTATGACCAAGGTTTCTATCTAATTGGAAAAACACCCTTCCTTCTATTCAGTTTTGTGTGGATAATGCTTCTGAACGCCACATTTTCTCTTTTGCCTTTTTCTTACACTCACGTTAAGGATGCCAGCTTTAGGGTAGATCTCATATAATTACTGCTGAAGGATTGCATCTCAACCCCTTCCTCCTAGACTGCAAAGCCCATCTTTGAAGGGTTCCAACCTTATCTATCCATAGGTCTGTTTAATCCATTGGAGCTGCCAATCTTTCTGCAGGGTGTATGATATGAAGGCTAACGTAGCCTAATGCTTTATTACTCTAGCCTGGCCAAAAACGCTACCGTCATTCAAAATAAAAGTTTGTAAAATTTCAGCACTGATATGGTTTGTATCTGTGTTCTCACCCAAACCTTATGTTGAATCATAGCCCCCAATGTTGGTGGTAGAGCTTGGTGGTAGGTGATTGGATCATGGGGGCAGATTTCTCATGAATGATTTAGTACCATCCACTTGCACTGCCTTCACGATAGTGAGTGAGTTCTTGTGACATCGGCTCATTTAAAATTGTGTGGCACCTCTTCACCCACTCTGTTGCTCCTGCTCTGGCCATGTGATGTGTCTGCTCCCACTTCACCTTCCACCACGATTGTAAGTTTGCCAAGGCCTCCTGAGAAGCTGAGCAGGTGCCAGCATCATCCTTCTTGTACAACCTGCAGAATTGTGAGCCACCTAAACATCTTTTTATTATAAATTACCCAGTCTCAGGTATTTCTTTATATCGATGCAGGAATGGATTAATACAAGCATCTTTTCTTTAATATATTTAAAATGGTGACACCTGTAATCCTAGCACTTTTGGAGGCCAAGGTGGGTGGATTGCTTGAGCTCGGGAGTTCAAAACCAGCCTGGCCAACATGGTGAAACCCCATCTCTACTAAAAATACAAAAAGTTAGCTGGGTGTGGTGATGGCCGCCTGTAATCCCAGCTACTTGGGAGGCTGCGGCAGGAGAATTGCTTGAATCCAGGAGGTGGATGTTGCAGTGAGCCAAGATCACGCCATTGCACTCCAGCCTGGGCAATAAGAGTGAAACTCTGTCTCAAAAAAAAAAATTGTGTTATAGCAAGTTATTTTTTAGTATTACATGTAAATGAAGGAAATTATATGCTCTATGTGAGCATTTACTACAATAATATATTGTTAGAAATCTCTACAAGGATTTGCTATAGCAAAATGTGCTTTTCTAGAATCAATAATTTTTACTTAAAAATAGTTGATAAGTCAATGTTTAATTCCACCCACCCTTCCTCCCCAGTGGAAGGACTTCCTGGGCATTACGAATATTTTGTAATCACATAGTTATTTTATTCTTAGGATGTCAGTGCCTGAAATAATTCATCTCAATAGAGAAATAATGTTTCCCTTCAACTTTAGCAGAAAATTATGATTTTTGTTTAAGATTGAAATCAAGTTGATGATAATTGAGTTGCTGAAATACCTAAAATCTTCTATGTTTTTTATCATGCATTTTAGCAAAGGATTTATATTTGGCTAGTATTGTTCAACTGGTGTGTGTGTGTGTGTGTGTGTGTATTTTTTCTTTTTGAGACGGAGTCTCCAGGCTGGAGTGCAGTGATGTGATCTTGGCTCACTGCAACCTCTGCCTCCTGGGTTCAAGTGATTCTCCTGCCTCAGCCTCCTGAGTAGCTAGAGTAGCTGGGACTGCAGGAGCACACCACCATGCCCAGCTAATTTACATATTTGTAGTAGAGATGGGGTTTCACCATATTGGTCAGGCTGATCTTCAACTCCTGACCTCATGATCTGCCTGCCTCAGCCTCCCAAAGTGCTGGGATTACAGGTGTGAGCCACCGTGCCTGGCCTGGTATATTTTAACCCAACGACTAGATTATTTGTTGCTAGTGGGTAAGGAAAACAAGTTAAAATTCCTTTGCAAGTTGTCTTTCAGCACAGGGAGAGGTGGGAGTGCAGTCAGCACTTACTGTAGGAGATAAACCAGATGTCTGGCACTGAAATGGAACATCTGTCAGCATTTGATTGTGTCATAAACAGTGCTTTTGCCACACCTGTACAATAATGCTCAAAGAAAAACTGTGACATGTATATAATGGAATATAGATATGCCAAATGAAAAAAAAATAAAAGGATTCTGGGGATCATGTTTCTACTTGTGTTGCAATTACTTTTTTTGAAGTGTGTGTGAAGGAATTAACAATTACATAGTAATATAAAAATTATCCTGTGAATGAACCCAGTAATATGACATATAATTTGGCAACCAATGGTGAAAAATAATTGCTTTAGGTTTCTTCAGGGTTTTTTTTTTTAGATTCCCTTCCTACCAATATTCTCTGTCTGTGAGACACCAGAGCTTCTATCAGCCTGTGGTCTATGGTAGCATTTCCCTAATGGAGTATTCTTCTTGGAACTCCAGTGTCTCATGAAATGTTAATAGTTATTTCACAAAAAAAGAAGATACGTATGCACGCAGACCATGTCTGACTTTTGATGGTTTGACTTGACAATTTTTGTACTTTACAATGGGTTTATGAAGGTATTAAATGCAGTTTTGACTTAATGTTATTTTAAATTTATGATCAGTTTAACGGGACATAACCCCATCATCACTTCAAGAGCATCTCTGTGCGCGTGTGTGTGTGTGTATCTCACAAAAAGACTTATAAGGAATTGGCTTATGTGATTATGGAGACTAGCAAGTCCAAAATTTGTGATATGAACTGGCAGGTTCAAGACCCGGGAGAGCCAATGGTGCGGGTGAAGTTCTGAGGCCATTTATTGGAGAATTCCCTCTTGCTTTGGGAGGCCAGTCTTTTTGTTCTGTTCAGGCTGCTTGGATGAGAACCAACGCATTATGGAGAGCAAGCTGCTTTACGCAAAGTTCGCTAACTTAAATGTCAATCTCATCCAAAAACACTCTTCAAATTGATACATAAAATTATCCATCATGCTGGCAAAAAAGCACAAGGGGTGGTGGGAACGGGAGGAAGAGAAACACTACATGTTATGCATGTTATAGTCTCCTTATGGAAGGAGAATCACAATACACATGAACATAAAGGCCCTGAGAAGTCCTGCAGTGAAGATGTCTTTTTGTATTTCTATAACTCCATCTTTCTCAAATTTATTTGCTCATGGAAACTCCTTGCTATTTTTTTCCTGTGAAAATGTATTAACCATTGTGCTGGATTACTAGTGTTCAGAGAAACACAGGTAAAAAGCTGGTATGGAACACTGCCTGTTCAGGCAACTGGTTCATTGGAGATAGAACTGATAATATCAGCTTCATTAACTGAACCTAGTAGCCTAGATGGGTATTTATCCTTTTAATGTATTGGCTGTATACTCAAGTGTATATAGAAGGTCCCCTGCATGAGAGTCCATACACAACAGGTAATGTGTGAAACATTAGTGCACTTATGAGTACCATCACCACTAACACAAAATAAGTGTCTGAGAAAGATGCCAAAATAAAGGGAATCATAAGTAAAGAAAAGCAACGTCGCCATTTGCATATCATGGGCTTATGATATATGTATGTTTTTTAACTCAAGGAAATAACGAAGCATCTTTAATCCCATCATCCTGGGAAACTTGAGTATCTCAATGCAGACAGGCATGAAAATATCATATTATTTGATAAAAATTTTCTGAAGCCTAAGATCAAGTATGTGACAATCCTTGGTGAATCTCACAGGAACTCTCAAGCTGTAGAACTTCGTATGAAAACAAATGGTAAATCTATACAGTTAATTCTTAGATGATGATCACATTGAGTTAGTAATCACCTCACCATGAATGTTACTAGGTTGGTGCAAAAGTAATTGCGGTTTTTGCCATTACTTTCAAACGGCAAAAAACACAATTACTTTTGCCCCGACCTAGTATCTCTTTTTTTTCCCTTTCTCCTTTATCCATCCCCAGTCATTAACTCTGTCACGCGGCAGCAGAAGTGGGCACTGGAAAGAGTCTGGCGGAGCAGAGAGAGGTGGGGAGTGGACGATCAGGGGTGGCCAGGTCTTGATTTGGAAAAGATGCCTGTGGAAAGGACACTCACTGAAAAGGTGACCTGTGTGCTACATAATGAAACATAGATTTTACCCACCATGAACACCTGGAGAAGTACTGAAGGCTTTCTAACCAGGAGTGATGAGAAGAGACAGGCATTAGAATCATTCTGATACCCGCTGAAACATAGGTTAATGAGTGGGGGTCATGGGAATTTGGGAGAGAGTTAAGTCTTGGTATGCTTTTGGGGTACCTATCCTACCTATCATATATATTTAACAAGAAGATGGCTTCTCGAGGGCAGGTACATGTGTTTGTTTATGGTTGATAAAAGAAAAACTTAAGCCAAATTAAATTTAAAGGAGTTGGGCTGGGTGCAGTGGCTCACGCCTGTAATCCCAGCACTTTGGGAGGCCGAGACAGGAGGATCGCTGAGCTCAGAGATTCAAGGCCAGCCTGGGCAACGTGGTGAAACCCCGTCTCTACAAAAAATACAAAAATTAGCTGAGCGTGGTGGCATGCACCTGTAGTTCCAGCTACTCAGGAGACTGAAGCAGGAGAATCATTTGAGCCTGGGAGGCATAGGTTGCAGTGAGCCGCGATCACACCACTGCACTCCAGCCTGGGCAACAGAGCAAGACTTTGTCTCAAAATAAATAAATACGTTTAAGGGAATTTAATTGAGTAATGAACAATTTGTGAATTGGGCAGCCTCTCAAGCCAGAGTAGGCTCAGAGACTCCAGCGCAGATGCATGGTGGAAGATTCATAAACAGAAAAAGGTAAGTGATGAACAGGAAATTAAAGTGAGGTACAAAACAACTGGATTGGTTACAGGTTGGCGTGTGTCTTATTTGCACATGGTTCAAACGGTTGGCTGTTTGATTGGCCAGAACTTAGTGACTGGCACAAGTCTAGGCTATGGTCTGTTTACACGTCCGGTAGCTATAGTTCACGATGTCCTGAACTCAAAATATTTAAGGTTGAGCTTAAAATACGTAAGGAGGCAGCTTTAGGCTAAACTTGATTTAACACAGTGCAGTCTGTTTTGCTATAATGTGAAATATTAGGGCAAAATTTTGCTTGAGCGCAATTTGTAAATAAGGAAATGTCACTACTGAACCCAATTTTGTGCCCTTCCAAATGTTCTCAGCACTTGCATCCCCCTCTTCCTGGCCAGGGAGGCTTCTAGACAGCTCATGCAGCTACCTGGTCTCCCAGTAGAGCTGGCTGTTTCATCCTCTCATCTTCCCCTGGGTGCGGGGTCATGGTAGGTTCTAGGGGCTGTGACAGTGATGGCGTTCTGTCCAGTTGGATCCTCAGGGGCTCCAGTTTCCCTGGCAGCTATCTGGGGTGGGATTCCACTTGGGTGTTAGCAGAATTCTTGCACTGTGAGGTAAACCTTAGCAACGGGGGACAGGAGATAAGAAGAAGCTGGCAGGTCAACTGCTAGCCTCCCTTCTGCCATCTTTCCTGAGATGCAGTAATTCCCTGTGACCCTTCTGGAGTTGGCCCACATGACCCAAGGAGCCAGGGCTGTTTTCAAAAAACTGTGGCCATCTTGGTAACACAACTTTAAATTCCTTTCCTCTTCCCTGATTCATTCCCCTTCCCCATCACTCCTGCAAACATTCACCCCCAATAACCTGTAAGTTTTGCCTCAGAGCTGTTTTCCAGAGAAGAAGGTGAAGACGATGCCAGTGTAAGAATGTGGAAGTCATTTGGGTTCATATGTGATTTTTCTTACACAAGAGCTGGAATAGATAATGAGAGTGGAACTATAAACTTTATCCGGAAGAGGGTAAGCCTCCAATTCAGTGGCTGTCCAAGCAGCAACGGCTTTTGGCTGAATTTTGAGAAAATTAAGATGAGGGCCTGTTTCTGGAGCCCCTCCCTTGAGAGACGCAGCTCTTGGCTAGGTTAGATGGGGCTGCCACTGGGCCCAGTTTTGCCTTAGCCCCACTGGCTAGGAGCCACCCCTCTATTTATGTTCCTCTATACTCCCAGCTCTGCTTTAACTGAAGTGTGGCTGACATGTTTACTGTGTTGTTTCTGTGCTTTTTTTTTTTTTTTTTTTTGAGGGGGGACGGAATCTTGCTTTGTTGCCAAGGCTAGAGTGCAGTGGCATGATCTTGGCTCACTGTGACCTCCACCTCCCAGGTTCAAGCACTTCTCAGCCTCAGCCTCTCAAGTAGCTAGGATTACAGGCACCTGTCACCATGCGTGGCTAATTTTTGTATTTTTAGTAGAGACAGGGTTTCACCATGTTGGCCAGTCTGCTCTCGAACTCCTGGACTCAAGGGATCCGCCTGCTCCAACTTTCCAAAGTGCTGGGATTATAGGCATGAGCCACCGTTTCTGTGCATTTTTAATGGCCCAGCGACAGCTTCCAGCCAGGCTGAGCTGCCTGCATGTTGTGTTCCTGTTGTCTCCCCAGGAACCAATTACTGTTTTTTTTTGTGAGTACTCTGGTTACAAAGTTGCATAGGTTTGGAGTGGTCTGCCTAATCATATTTTTCTCTGAAAGGCTGTAATTTAAGTGTGTGATTTTTGAGAATGTTGAGGTTTATTCAGGTATGCCTATGTTGCAATCTAGCAGAAATATTGGTTTCTTAAGCAGATGAAAAAAAAAAAAGACTTGTGGAATGAATGCAATGCTTTAGAAATTATTCCTAGTGATATGGAAAGTGACATTCACATGATTGATTTTTTTTTTTAAATTTTTGTTTAGAGAGGATTTTAAGCCCTTATGTTGTAGCCATTTAAAAAGATAAACATTTCCCCATTGCGGTGGTGTACCACTGGATAATGAGATAAGAATAGTATAGTACGAGGAATATCTTTCTGTAGCCCCTCTGAATCCACTCTCCTCTCTTTTTCAGTGTGTTCTGTGCCTTGGAAGGCTGGAACTGGAAGGCTGATGACATCAGGGGCGACTCTCTTTGCTGTAGGGCTTCTTGTTGGGTCCAGCCAATGCTAGGCAAAGGAGGCAATCCAAAGCAGGGAGAACAGCGAGGTGGGCCCACTCCTTTGTTAAAACTCCTGCTGTGTGTGTGCCACCTATTTCCTCCTGCCAGTGAGGCAGGAGAATAGCGTCTGGAGGCAGGGAACCTAAGGACGATTCACGCTGATTTCCTAGAACTAAATCAAAAAGAAAACCTCAACTTTCCACACCTAAGTAACAACAACAACAAAAAAACCACGAGGGTACTCACCACCTACCCACTAACCCCTTTTCTGCATGGCAGATGGAAAATTGAAAGTATCTCTGATTGGCTGCTTTCTGCAATCAATCAGATTGTTTGCCGGCCAAGTCTTCTTTGCCTAGAAATGTAACTTTGTAACTTCGATTTAGCCTCTGACTGGTTGTGGAAAGCAACCAGTCAGAGGCTTGCATAGGTGTAACCTTTGTAACTTCAGCCTCTGGTTGGTTGTAGAAAGCAACCAGTCAGAGGCTTGCATAGGTGTAAACTTTGTAACTTCAGCCTCTGACTGGTTGTGGAAAGCAACTAGTCAGAGGCTTGCATACGTGTAACCTTTGTAACTTCAGCCTCTGATTGGTTGTGGAAAGCAACCAGTCAGAGGCTTGCATAGGTGTAACCTTTGTAACTTCAGCCTCTGACTGGTTGTGGAAAGCAACCAGTCAGAGGCTTGCATACATGTAACCTTTGTAACTTCATCCTCTGATTGGTTGCTTTCTGCAACCAGTCAGACTAATTGCAGGCCATTCATCTACATAGGGTGTACACCAGGTAACCAATGGGAAAGTTTTAGAGGGTATTTAAACCCCAGAAAATTCTGTAAAGGGTCCCTTGAGCCCCTATGCTTGGGCTGCCACCACACTGAAGAGTGTACTTTCATTTTCAATAAATCTCTGCTTTTGTTGCTTCGTGCTTTCCTTGCTTTGTGTGTTTTGTCCAATTCTTTATTCAAGATGCCGAGAACCTGACCCCCTCCACTGGTGATACTAGGACTCTGATTACTAAACACCTTTCTTTGAAAGTTTGTGTATTTTTTAACCTTCGGCAGATAAATGATTGAGGCAACTTCAGTAACCATTGTCATATTCATTCTCTGTACAGGAAGCATGTAGTTAGAAATTAGTAAGAACTGGGGAAATGGGAGATATTTCACTCTGTCTTCAGAGAGCAGTAAAGAATATCTCTTCCTTGGCAAATGTGTATACAAAAAACAACATTATAAAATACATTTGAAAGAGAGCCACTTAAAACATAAGTCAATCTGTTTTTGATGATTCAGAAGATACATTAGTAGCCGGCAGTGTCTCAGGAGTCGTGGTTATGACTAATTACTAAAGACATGTGGAAAGTCTGGGATATAGAGATCAGAATTTTCTACACTTTGGGTGTGCTAATCCTGTATGGCTTCTGTAAAAATCCCTTATGAACACTGTTAAATTATAATAAAACAGGGACCCAGCAAAATGACCCCAAAAACGTTCTGTACTTTTAAAATAAAATCAGAAATATTATGAAATGTCTCCTACATTTCACACACTATTATAGTTTGCTTACCATATTTCCTTTCATCTTTAGGACAACCCAACAAAGTGGGTTTTATTATCTCTTTTGTAGATGAAGGAACAGGCTCAGAGAAGTCAAAAGTTCAAGGTCACACACCCAGTAAGGGGCAAAGCGTGGATTAGAGGCCAGGTCTCTTTGTTGTAAAATTCATTCCCTTTCATGAGACCAACTGCCATTTCGAGGATTGTCAAAAGGGAATGCTAGAACTCACAACTTTTTGGTTTTTCTGAGCTTTCGTGGTTTTGAATGATCCTAAATAGTTGAATCCCAGTAGGCCAAGAAAGTGAGTACTTCTCTTTCTGTTCTTTTCTTCTCGGTGAAGCCGATTCTTATGATTTAGGCATCACTATGTGTCATTACCCACTGCAATGGCATAATGCACCGAGATTAGCTTGCAAGACAATCCTTCACGGTGATGGCTGGCAGGCGCCACACTGAGAGATCCTGGGACTGAACTTTTCACCCGAAGAAATGCAGGAAGCCATCCTGTTGGGCAGTCACTTACTGTGCTGTGCCTTGGATCATGGAGTTTTAGAGCCGGAGGGGAATGCCTATAATGAAAGCAATAATTTTTACTTACTCGCAAAGACCTGTCTCAAAATAGTAGACTACACTTGGCAGGCAAAAAGGCAATCTTGATTTTTCATGTCCCATAAACAAGGCAACAAGCTCTTTTGTGAGGAGGTAAAATAAAGGCTTCATTTTTCAGTGTTTTATGTTCCTCAGATGTACATCTGAGTATGTGTTAAATCCTGAAGGGTGGCCCAGACCTGGAGAATTTATCCCAGCTGCTCTGGGGGCTGTGGTGAGCAGTGATCTAGCAGGACAGCACACAAGAAGGAGGTGAGTTGCTGGGTTTCCACGTGTGCTTTGCGTGGAGCCTGCAGCTAACTAGCCAGCAAGACAAAAGAGCTATTGAGAGCATGGGCTCTGGAGGGAGACTGCCTGGGTTCCTATCCTGACTCTGCCGCTCACCTCTCTGAGACTCAGTTTCCTCTCCTGTAAAATGGCAATAACAAGCACATGCAGCTCAAGGGGTTGTCCTGAGCCTTGCCCAGGTAACATATGTGAAGCATGAAGAATAGTGTTTTGCACAGGGTAAGCCATCCATGTGTTAGTGATGATTCTTATGATTTTTATTTTTTCAGAGGCTCAGAAATGTGAATCAACCTGTGATATGGTTGGGCTGTGTACCCACCCAAGTCTCATCTTGAATTGTAACTCCCATAATTCCCATGTGTTGCTGGAAGGACCTCATGTGAGATAATTACATAATGGGGTGGTTTCCCCCATACTCTTCTCCTGGTAGTGAATAAGTCTCATGAGATCTGATGGCTTCATAAGGGGAAACTCCTTTCCCTTGGCCCTTATTCTCTCTTGTCTGCCACCACGTAAGACACACCTTTTGCTTTCTGCCATGATTGTGAGGTCTCCCCAGCCACATGAAACTGTGGTTTCATGAAGCCACTTTTTCTTTATAAATTATCCAGTCTTGGGTGTGTCTTTTTCAGCAGCATGAGAACAGAATAATACAACCTGTCTAAGGTCCCACAGCTTGTAGGTGAGTGCATTGGGACAAGAGCTTCCCAGAATAGGTGGAGTGTCCCCCATCCTGAGACTGTCTAGGGGACCCTGAACTTAGACCAGGGGAAAGCAGAGATAAGTTTGCGGTGCCGAAGGCGAGAGTCAATATTGAAAACCAGTTCCATGTGAGACTTCCCCTGAAGATAATTCTGCAGACCTGTGGTTTCATGTACTCCAGTGTTGAAATAGTCTTCCTTTCTGCTTCCATGATTCCTCTGTGGAGAGAATTTGCTCTGCTGAGAAAAGTTGTGGGTCATGGAAGTAAGCCATCAAGAATAAAGGTATTCACAGTCTTCCCAGTATCTGCTCAGCATGGTATCCCCAGCTCTCAGAGCATTGCCTGGCGTGTATTAGTATTCACTGATGTTTATTAAATGAATATTTATTAAATGAGTGAATGAATGGATGAATTGAGGGAGAGATGACTTAATGAATCAAATTTTTGCTTACCAAGGGAGGACAGACAGGAGCTTAATGATCACTGCTCAGTGTTCCCTAGATTAGGGCCAAATATGGTCCCAGGGCAGCTGGCTGAGAGACCAAAGCAGGGTATGTGCATAGCAGTTTCTCTTCAAAGACTGTATACTTCCCTTCTTTTGCACTCCTGGGGTGCTCAGTGTGTGGACAGTGGACCGACCCACACGAGACCCACAGAAGGGCTTTCAGGCCATGCAAAGAGAATACTGGTAGATCAATTTTTCACTTCCATGGGTCAGAGTGGCTCCTGGAACATAACCAAGAAACACAATGTGGCCTCCATCTGCAGATGGGGGTGGCAGAGAGAGTTTGGCCCAGTTACACCAGTTGGAAGGCTGTTTCAGGAATTCAGGTGAGAACTGGAGAAGGCTTACATTCAAACACAGGTGGTGAGAATGGCCTGGAGGGGACATGTTCTGGAAATCTTTGTAGGGTGGATTGTCGGCACTGATTGGACTCATCATATCCTGCCCTGAAGCCTTAGATGTCCCCAAATAAAGTGAGTTCATAGTTTCCAGTTGAGAATGTTGGCTAGCTACCAGCTATTGCTAGGAACTGGCTTTTTTAGAGTGGCCACTATAGTCATTGTTTTTGAGTTTCTGGGTACCATCTGCTTGGTTCTATAGTGCGTTTCTTTCCATACTTAATAGAGATCTATTGAAATGGCATTTAATTCAGGATTTTTGCACCTATGAAGTCACTGTACCTTTTCTCATTAACCTAATATTGCATCTCCTTCCCTCCCCCAAACTTCTTTCTGTCCATCTCTCTCTCCACCTCCCAATCCATCTCCTTTAGTTATGAATGGCTCCATACATTTCAGGAGCACCCTTCCCTATAACTTTGATTCCAATCCAAGGAATGGAGAACCTTTGTAGCTCAGAAGCATCTTAAAATTCATTCATGATTCCCTTGACCTTAATCCATAGGGTAGGAGTTTTCAGCTCTGGTAGAGACAGGTATGTCTGCTGTCAGGGACCCCTATCATTCTAAAAGCAGGTTATCCCTCACTCGTATGCTCCTCCTTTGAATTCTCTAGTTCTTTGCTAGAATCAGGAAGCTTCCCCAGAGATTTGCTGCAATTGCTGACAGCTCCGGGCCTGTCCTTGTTCTGGTAGTAACTCCTGATTGCCAGCCACCATTTGCCCACACCAGGAAGGTTGCTTAAAACCAGGCAGAGGGCAGGCCATGGTCAGTCCACTTCAAGGCTCTGCTTCATGCTTTCCCCTGGGGACTTGCCTTCTTGCTATTACCAGTTTTCTGTGCTCAATTCAAGCCTCAGGCTGTCTGATCTGGGCCTTTCTGCTTTACCTGGGCTTTGGTGCTGGCTTCCTGGTCTCAGCTCTGTCTGAATTCCAACCTGCACCTCCCTGCCCAGCCTGGACCTGTGAGTGCCGTATTCTAATTTATCAACTGAGACTTAGAAACTTCTCTGTGCCTTCTGGTTTGGTTTGGGAAACTGGGCTCTGACTTTGCTACTGCCTTTTCCGTGATCTGTCCTGTGGTGCTTCATTTTCCTGTATGGCAATAGAAGCCATTTGGTTTGACTGTCACCAATGAACCTGTTTGCCTAAAAGAGAAGCTAAGCTCTCATTCCCCAAATCATTATGTAGGACACCTCTTTTGGGCACCATTCAGTCATTCCACATTTGGACCTGAGATTTCTAAGTTCAACTTCTTTAACATTCATCAAATTTTGAAACCCAACTATCTTTTATCTATCTATCTATCTATCTATCTATCTATCTATCTATCTATCTATCATCTATCTACCTACTATCTACCTACCTACTGTTTATCTATCTATCATCTATCTGTCTATCTATCATCTATCTATGTATCTAGCTATCTATCATCTATCTACCTACCTACTGTTTATCTATCTATCTATCTATCTATCTATCTATCTATCTATATCATTTTTCAGAGACAGGATCTTGCTCTGTCACTCAGGCTGGAGTGCGGTGGTGCAATTACAGCTCACTGCAGACTTGGCTTCCTGGGCTCAGGCAATTCTCCCACTTCAGCTTCTCAAGTAGCCGGGACCACAAGTGTGTCACATCATGACTGGCTCCGGACAATTTATCTGGAAATTTTACTTGATGAACCTAACTACTTTGCTCACATCTTTCAGATTTAAGCTGTGCTCACTAGTTTGTGTGAGTATACTAGTTTGCATTTAAGGAGTATATCTATTACTTGGGTTTGATGGGGCTCAGGGGATGCTACCCCAAAATGTGGTACCTGGGCATTTGAGAAAACAGCAGAAGCCGGAAGGCCACTCTCACCTTCCCTGACCTTCTCCAAAGTGGATCAAAAGACTGGTTTGGGATGTGTCCTGATGATCTCACTATTTCGCGAGGAAAGGAACATTATTATTATTATTTTTTGAGACGGAGTCTCACCCTGTCAACAAGGTTGGAGTGCAATGGCTCAAACCTCTGCCTCCCGAGTTCAAGCGATTCTCCTGCCTCAGCCTCCCAAAGCAGCTGGGATTACAGGGGCCCACTACCACGCCCAGCTAAATTTTGTATTTTTAGTAGAGTCGGGGTTTCACCATGTTGTCCAGGCTGGTCTCAAACTCCTGACTCCTGATCCGCCCACATTGACCTCCCAAAGTGCTGGGACCACAGGCAGGCATGAGCCACTGTGCCTGGTCAGGAGCATTCTCATATCTGAAAACACAGGCATACAGAGAAGAATCTGAATAAACAGGCCTTGCTTAGTCACCCCCAGGTTATTACCATTGGATTGTACCCCTATGTCCTATTATATATACTTCTCCACGACTGCCCACTTCTTCATCAAACCTAGTGTAAAAAGACACACAAGTTCACCTACGTCGAAAGACGCAATTATAACAAATTTAATGTAAAGATCTTAATTGGCTTTTATTTGCAATCCCAGAATCAGGCAACATCTCATTCTGTAAAATAGAGATGAGCTGGGGAGATTAGCTTTATAGACAAAAAAGGGCTGAGGAAAGCAGAAATAGAACAAAAAGTAAAGTGGTAATTTCAAAGTTACTTTTCTTGTAAAAGTTAAAGGGAAGAGGGCTTCCTTGCTGTGCCAGTTAACACTGGCCTGTCTGGGGATTTGACTCTTTTCTCTCTGTCTTTGGATTTCCTGAAAGATCAGATAACCAACTTACCTAGGTGGCATGGAACTTTACCACGAGTAACCCCATTTTGGTTTGGTTTGTTGGGCCTCGTGTAAAAGCTCAGTCTAAACCAATGGCCTCCTATCTATTTTTCAGAGATGCGCTGGTGTCTTTGGGTCTTCATTTCTGAAGGCTCTCCTGTCATGTAAGAGTTATATTAAATAAATCTGTATGCTTTTCTCTTGATAATCTGCCTTTTGTTATGGGGGCCTCAGCCATGAACCAAGTAATGGGAAAGAAAGATGTTCCCAGCTGGGCATGGTGGCTCCCACCTGTAATCCCAGCACTTTGGGAGGCCGAGGCAGGCAGATCACTTCAGATCAGGAGCTCGAAACCAGCCTGTCCAACATGGCAAAACCCCATCTCTACTAAAAATACAAAAATTAGCTGGACACAGTGGTGGGCGCTTGTAATCCCAGCTACTCCTGAGGTTGAGGCAGGAGAATTGCTTGAACCCGGGAGGTGGAGGTTGCGGTGAGCCGAGATTGTACCTTTGCACTCCAGCCTAGGTGATAGAGCGAGACTCTGTCTCAAAAAAAAATTACTTTATAGTGTAACTGTTGGGCCTCAGAAAATGATACCCTGAAATGAAAGTCTCAGAAGCAGCTTCAGAAGCAAAAGTTTTTCTCTGACCTTCTCCTCCCTCCTATCTCTCAGTCTCATTCTCCCTCAAGGCTAGCCATAGAAACTAGAATCCCTTTTCCATAAGGCAGGTTTTCAAAACCAGAATCCCCTTCCCCAAAGACAACCGTAAAACCTGAAAATATTACTGTAAGCTCCCCCATATCCCCGTGTAAAAATTGGCCACAAAGAAATTATCTGAACTTCCTTGGTTAATTATAGGTCATAAGACCCCCATTCCAGGGAGGGTCCTGCCCTGTACTCAGAAAAAAGGAAGGTTGGCTGGGCACAGGACTCATGCCTGTAATCCCAGCACTTTGGGAGGCTGAGGGGTGCAGATCACATAAGGTCAGAAGTTCAAGGCCAGCCTGACCAACATGGCGAAACCCCATCTCTACTGAACATATAAAAATTAGCTGGGTGTGGTGGCACATACCTGTAGTCCCAGTTACTCAAGAGGCTGAGGCAGGAGAATTGCTTGAACCTGGTAGGCAGAGGTTGCAGTGAGAGGAGACTGTGCCACTACACTCCAGTCTGGGCAACAGAGTGAGACTTCATTTTATATGTGGAAAAAAAAGAAAAAAAAAAAAAGAAGAAGAAGAAGAAAAAGAAAAAAATGCTAAATAGAGAGGCAAAAAAAAAAAAAAAAAAAAAAAAATCTAAACAGACAGGACTTGCTGAGCCTCCCTTCGCTCTATTGGCCCTGGATCCTACCCTTTTCCTGCATGGCTGTTCACACTTTGTTGAACCAAAGCATAAAAATAACCAATTGCCCCTGTATCTTTAGATCTTCATTATGAAGGTTCTTGTGTCATGGAAAACTATGATGAAACATATTTGTATGCTTTTTCCTCCCATTTTCTGTGTTTTTTCAGTTTTGGTTTTCAGTGAATCATCAGAGGGCAAGGAGGACTTTTTTTCCTTTGTCCCCCCTTAATCAATGCACCCAATTATGTTCTAACGCAACCAAGAATACATTTGGAGAAAATTATTGCTGTTGATGACTACTAAAAAGTGGCTCACGCCTGTAATCCCAACACTTCGGGAGGCTGAGGGGGGCAAATCACCTGATATCAGGAGTTCAAGACTAGCCTGGCCAACATGGAAAAATCCCATCTCTACTAAAAATACAAAAATTGGCTAGGCATGGTGGCAAATGCCTGTAATCCCAGTTACTTGGGAGGCTGAAGCAGGAGAATTGCTTGAATCCAGAAGGCAGAGGTTGCATTGAACCGAGATCACGACACTGTACTCCAGCTTGGGTGACAGAGTGAGACTTTCTCAAAAAAAAAAAAAAAAAAAAGTTATTTCTTTGTGAAACAGAGGTAACATTAGAAAACATTTTAATGTGCTTTCTGTTTGTACTTTTGGTACGTTAGTTTATCCCCGGTCAGCCCAAGGTAAGGTACAGTGCTGGGGTAAGTAAATGAGGATTTGTTGACATCACAACAGAAATGCCAAGGAAAACAAAACTTAATAGTCAGCTCCTGACATTCAAAATAGGTTTTTGCTGCCAAACAATAGATCTGAAAGCCAGGTTTGCCTAGAGAAGATTCCTCAAATTAGCACATAGGAGAGAACACCGCAGCAAAGGTAAGGAAGACGACATGTTGTCTTGATCACATTTTTCCAGGACAGAATCCAGAGAAAGGAGGAGAATGGGGAATGCTGAGAGCTTGGGGCTTTTGCTCCATTTTAGTGTTTGGAGCGCTGGGAGGAGATCGTCTAAGCGTTGCTCCCTTGTGAACCTGGGAGAAAGCCACTTTGACGTCGACTAGGAAACAGAGAGTGGGCCAGGATCTAATTTGCCCGACGTGTTCCTGCTTCTGGAGGGTCATGGAAGCTACCTAGAATTTCTCTCCCACTCATGGGGTTGGAGGTGGGGAGGGAGACACAGAGGTGGCTGTTTCCGGACAGCAGGTCTCAGCCCGGGGCCCACTGTGGAGAGGAGCCAGAGGCCAAGGGGAGCACTCAGGCTAATAGCTAACAGAGGATGCTCAGGGACTCCTGTGCCTCCGAGAGACAGGGAGGCCAGCTCAGTGAGAAACGAGCACCTGGCCAGGTGACAGTCATGATTTATTTTGACCTGATAAAGGAAGATTGTACTTGCATGATCACATTTTCCTTAACAGCAGAACCCAGGACAGGCTTGAAGAACTTGATGGTGGTTGCAGTGGTTGTTAGGAGTATGGATAATCTTGATTTTCTTCCTTCTGCTTCTCTGTTTTTCTGATATATATTGTCATGACAAAGTGTTGATTTTATAAAAAGAAAAAGTAAAGCTATCATCAAAAAAAAATGGGCAATCAGACTAGACACATTACTTTTTCACTTTTTAATATTCCAAACCCATCCCTATAAGTTTGTAGACATCTTTTTTTCATTTTTGTTATTATTATTGTTTTTGAAACGGAGTCTAACTGTCATCCAGGCTGGAGTGCAGTGGCACAATCTTGGCTCACCACAACCTCTGCCTCCTGGGCTTAAGCGATTCTCATGTCTCAGCCTCTTGAGTAGCTGGGATTACAGACATGTACCACCACACTCAGCCAATTTTTGTGTTTTTAGTAGAGACAGGGTTTTGCTATGTTGGCCAGGTTGGTCTTGAACTCCTGACTTCAAGTGATCTGCCTGCTTTGGCCTCCCAAAGTGCCGAGATTACAGGCATGAGCCAACGTGCCCAGGCTCTTTTTTCTAAAAAGCATACATATATTTTTACACAAATACAATCATATTTTTTGGTTCAGTCTCCTTTGTCTTCTTCCTTTGCCCTGTGTTGTCCCCACCCACCAGTTCCCCAGGAGAAGTGTTAGCCACCTGGTGTGCTCTTTAGTACTTTTTTCTATCTAACCATATACCTTATGACCATATATGACTGTGCATACAGACATGCATACATCATATACTTGTATAAAAACATTTAGATTCATACATATGTAAATCCATCTGTAAGTGGGTATTTGTTACATTACAAAGATGGGATCATACTATGAACTTATCTCTTTGCCCTATTTTTTGTACTCACTATCACCTCCTAGAAATTCTCCAAGTAAACTGGCATAACTCCTATTTATTTTGTTGAATGGCTCTGTAATACTCTATGATGTTGTTGTTCATCCCTCTGTAAGAGTTCCTAACATTTCTTTTATTCTCTATTCTTGAAGATGGTGGCTGTTTAGCCACTATGATTTGAAAATTTATGATATGTTCTATATTTTAAATACATAAAACAATTGTTTTATGAATTTGATGTTAATACACCTAGTTTTTTATCCACTTATTTCTAATGACATTCAAACCTTCCTTCCTCTCTTCCTTCCCTTCCCTTCTCCCTTCTACCTTCCTCCCTCCCCTTCTTTCTTTCCTCCCTCCTTCCCCTCCCTCCCTCCCCTTCCCTCCTCCCTCCCTCCCTCCCTCCCCCTTCCCTCCCTCCCTCCCTCTCTCCCTCCCTCCCTCCCCCTTCCCTCCCTCCCTCCCTCCCCCTTCCCTCCCTCCCTCCCTCCCCCTTCCCTCCCTCCCTCCCTCCCTTCCTTCCTTCCTTCCTTCCTTCTTCTCTTTCTCTCTTTCTTTCATCTTTGCTCTCTATTCCAAGCTGGCATCCAGTGACGCAGTCAGAGCTCACTCCAGCCTTGACTTCCTGGGCTAAAGTTGATCCTCCCACCCCAGCCTCCTGAGTAGCTAGGGCTACGGGCATGAGCCTCATGGCTAATTTTTAAAAAAATTTGTAGAGACAGGATCTCACTTTGTTGTTGCCCAGGCTAATCTTGAATTCCTGGACTCTAGTAATCCTCCCACTTTGGCTTCTCAGATCTCTGTGGGGCTTACAGTTTTGAGCCACTGCATCCAGCCTCAAATACGTTTTTCTATTCCAGGGCCAAGACAATACTTCTTGGTTAATACAAGCACTAGAGAGTAACAGTGCTGGACAATTAATCAACAAATATTTGAGAATCTATTATGTCAGATATAAACTTCTCTTTAATTAGTGATTTGTCACAGAAGTCTTCAACAGGACTTGTGGTTTTATGTGGAGAGATTAACAATGGGCCCAAATCACGAAGGTGGAGATTTTCATTTGAATTAATCGATTATTGAAAAATGGGCTTGATCTTCAGAAGACAATAAGGTCTTTATGGTTTTACTAAAATTTTCATTGCAATTATTACATATAGAGTTTTGCATTCAGGTGTCGCCTATATCTGGTTTTTAGAGGTTAGTAAAATAACAGCTTTTTATTGTTAATCTCTCCTTAATCTCTCTAGCAATTAGCTTATTTTCTAAAGATTTGAGTTATAGACCACCAATACTGAATTAAGATAATTCCTGGTTATGCATGTAAGTCTAAATTTTAAAAAGATCTTACACATCTATATCCTTATTTTATGACTTTTTTGGGTAATGAATCTCATCGTTTGACAACAGATGAAGATTACGCATTTCATTTTAGTTTGCCAAGAGTTTTAGATCACGCTAACAAAAACCAATATTGCTTAGCTGAGCTACTCGAATGACAGTTTATAAATCACTTCCTATCATTTTAACCACAGGAAGGAGAGGTTGTTAGCCTGTTATACTTGCTTTAAATGTTTAACTGTGGCTTCCATTACAAACAAAAATTATGAAACACACTCATCCACTGTCCTGAACTTCTGACTATTAAAAACAGGCACATAATAAAACTTTTTACTTTTAAGCTTAATTTTAAAACCAGGTGTGAGGGCATAGAGGTTTGCTAGTGTTAAACACAGGTCTTCAATCACAGGGACAATTTATAGTGTGTAATGGATGAGGTTGTTATATTTTTTTAAAATGCTACTTTCTTTGCAGGAAATAAAATCAGAATTACCCAAGAATCTGTCCCACGGTCTCTTGTCCATATCAGTCATTCGACCCTGGACAGAAGTCACAGCATCTTTAATAGACAGCCAGGAGGCTTAAATGAGGGACACTGAATTGCTGGGAAAGCTAATGGCTTGTCGAGAGTGGTAGGGTCCCCTTTGATTATGAGGCCTAATTACCACCTTTGTCTCCCGAATGTTTTTCTATTCATTGCATCTCATCTCCAAGGATGACAGAGAAGGTGAAATGCAGGCAACTGTGGTGAAAGATCTGGTGTGAGGGAACGTTCTCCACCACCCACACATCCTTACCCAGTGTGGGCTGAGTTCCGGCTGGCTGCTTTTCCTAACCTCCAGGCTGACTCACTCTGTGCTTGTAACCTCATCATAGCCTCTGTCTCTGCCTTATTTGCCCTACAAGCAGGGCTGGCCCCCTGGCTTACCAGCACTGGGAAGGCACCATAGCCTTCTTAGGGGCTTCCAGTGCTAGAAATGAAGAGGTCTTTGCGGCCATCCGCTCAGCCCTCTGGTTTTGCTGATGATGGAGTTGAGGCCCAGGGAGAAGTTTCTGTGGTCAAGTCTCAGTGGGTTCAGATTTCCCATCTTCCAAGTATGTCGTATTTTTGAGTCTCACTGTCACCTGGAGTGCAGTGGCACAATCTCGGCTCACTGCAACCTCCGCCTCCCGGGTTCAAGTGATTCTCCTGCCTCAGTCTCCTGAGCAGCTGGGAACACAGGCTTGCACCACCATGACTGGCTAATTTTTGTATTTTTAGTAGAGACGGGGTTTCATCATGGCAAGGCTGCTCTTGAACTCCTGACCTCAAGTGATCCACCCACCTCAGCATCCCAAAGTGCTGGGATTACAGGCATGAGCCACCATGCCCAGCCTACCAGATATGTCATTTCTACTTCACTAGGCTCATTCTACTTGTTCACAATTCTTCCTAATAAAGACTCGTCCCTTGGAATTACTAGAGTCCTAAGTCGAATACCCTTTGGACGAGGCCAACCTGAGTGTGAAATTGTCAGACATCTATCTTATTAGAGAAGATGGCTATAAATCAGAGTACCAAAGGTATGGAACGTTTGTTGAGCAAGATGACAAGATTTCCTCTGGGGCAGGAGGCTCTGGGCTGGGCTGCTGCTGCAGGTGCCTGGCTGAGAAGAGAGAAGGGGCAAAATGGAAGCTGCCCTTTTTCCTCCATCACCGTCTCCTCTGTGGCTTTCGTCCATCCAAACCTGCCCTACCACCAGCACCTATCAGCAGCTTTCATGACCTGGAGGGCTAATTTGTGCATCTCAAGGGGACTGTTTTGTGTCTGACTATGTCCATCTTTGAGCTTCTTGGCTGAGAGTTCCTTCATGGAGATGTCTTTGGATCATTAAGACTTCCAGATGTGTTTGCTGCTCAACTCCTTTTAGCTTCCATTGTCTCAAAATATTTTTTGTTACCTACAATGAAGGAAAATAGATTTCTAATTCTGGATAATGTCAAATTGTGACAACTCCATCAGGGTTTAGGTAAGATTATGTTTCCTTATAAATGGTTTACATAGTTTAAATTCTGAATGGACCTAAATGACTTTCTTATATTTTTTTCTTTACAGAAAGTAAGCTACATTTACTGTGTTCCCTTGGAACTTTCCAAAGAAAACTCTGCTAGTGTGGACTGCCAGGTACAGGTAGTGAATGAAATAAAGGAACTTTTGGAAACACAGAGCCTTTTTAGTAAGAACTAATGACTATGTTAAGCAAAAGATGTAAGCATAGCTTAGCTGGAGACAGCATCTGAACTTCCTTTCCTGTAGTGTCTTTGGCTGATTGTCCTTCAGGCTGGAGAGACTCAGAGACTCATTACCAGAATTCCAAGTGAGTTCTTTTTTTTTTTTTTTTTTTTTTTTTTTAATGGAGTCTGTCTCTGTCACCCAGGCTGGAGTGTAGTGGTGCGATCTCAGCTTACTGCAACCTCTGCCTCCCGGGCTCAAGCGAGTGTCCTGCCTCAGCCTCCCTAGTAGCTGGGACCACAGGTGCACCCCAACATGCCTGGCTAATTTTCTTGTGTTTTTAATAGAGATGAGATTTTGCCATGTTGGCCAGGCTGGTCTTGAACTCCTGATCTCAGGTGATCTGCCTACCTCGGCCTCCCAAAGTGCTGGGATTACAGGTGTGAGCCACTGGGCTGGCCTAAGTGAAACTTAATTCAAGTTATGGGTATATACATAGATGTTTTTAATCCATGGTTCCAGGCTTGTGACTCCCACAGTTTTTGTTATAATGTGGGGACATTTTAGGACTCAGTAGCAGACCCCAGAAAATGGAATCTTTCTCTCTCTGACCTTCTCCTGTCTTCCTTTCACCTGCTTTTTTTTTTTTTTTAAATTTCCCAAGGCAGAAATCTTCTCCCACCTTTTTGTCTTGGAGTTGGTCATAAAGAAATTCCCTGACCTACCTTCTTTTATTGTATGTCCTAAGACCCTCCTTCTAAAGAGGGTTCTAGTTCTGCCCCATACCCTGGAGGAAGGAATGTTGCACAGAGAGACCAGGAAGAATGTGAACAGACAGGCCTTACTGGCTTTTCCTACTCAGCCTATTGTATTAGGCCATAGCCTTTTTGTCCAATGCTATTGAACAAACTGCACCCGATTATCAATCACACTTATCTAGTGAAGTCTCCATAGAAGGTCAAGAGGACTGCTGAACACTCGGAGGCTGATAAGAACTGATCCATATGCCGGGAGTCGGGGGTCGGGGGCGGTGAAGCCTCTCAGCTCCACGGGGCCAGAAGCTCCTGTGCTCGGACCTGTCTACACCTCATCCCGTGTGTCTCCATTTGGCCATTTATTTGTATCCTTTGAAATATCCTTCATAATTAACTGGTAAACTTAAGTAACTATTTCCCCGAGTTCTGTGAGCCACTCGAACAAATTAAACCCCAAAAATGGGAATCCCAACTTGAAATCCTAGGTTCTAGAGGCCCGGATTTTAGATTGATAGGAAAGAGGAGGCGGTCTTGTGGGACTGAGCCATTAACCTGTAGGTTCCAAGACTATCTCTAGGTAGATAGCGTCAGAATTGAATTGACTTGGAGGACACCCAGCTGGCGCCGGCTGCAGAATCGGTTGGTTGCTTGGTGTGTGAAGAGAGTTCCCTCACATTTGGTCACAGAAGTCTGTGTTGTTGTTGAGTGAGAATAGAGAAAAAACACTTTGGGTGTGAGTTTTTCACACACATGTGCAAACCTCCTCCCCAAGATCTGTAGCTGACAGAGGAAGATTAAATGAAATACCCAATAGAAATGAGCCAAAATAAGTGTGTGTGTGTGTGTGTGTGTGTGTGTGTGTGTGTGTGTGTGTTTTGAGATGGAGTCTCATTCTGTCGCCCAGGCTAGGGTGCACTGGCACGATCTTGGCTCACTGCAAACTCTACCTCCCGGGTTCAAGGGATTCTCCTGCCTCAGCCTCCCTAGTAGCTGGGATTACAGGTGCAAGCCACCTCACCCAGCTAATTTTCATACTTTTTGTAGAGACGGGGTTTTGCCATGTTGGTCAGGCTGGTTCTGAACTCTTGATCTCAGGTGATCTGCCCCCCCTCACCCTCTCGAAGTGCTAGGATTATAGGTGTGAGCCACCACACCAGGCCTATAGAGCATGTTTTTATTTATAAAGTAAAAAAAAAAATCAGAAACAGGTACCCCACAGGTATCTGTTTTGAGGGTGAGATGTGAACTATTTAGTGCAGTGCCTGGTATGTGATAAATGTCAATGAGGATGAACTATTTTTATTAGTTATTACTTATGCCACATCAGATATCAAGATTGGATCATTTTTCCTTCTAGTAGCATATTAAAAGGTACAAAATTTTAAATTCCCACTTTATTTTTTGCTCTATTAAAATGTTTATCAATATTAATTAAATTGGGGGTCATTTCTTGTGTTATCTAAACATCTGTTAGTTTTTAAGAGTATTTCTTGCTTGGATCTAGTGGCTCTAATCCCAGCGCTTTGGGAGGTCAAGGCAGGAGGATTGCTTGAGGCCAGGAGTTTGAAACCAGCCTGGGCAATAAAAGTGAGACCCTCATCTCAAAAAAAAAAAAAAAAAAAAAAGACAAGAGCTGAATATGGTGGTTCATGCCTGTAGTCTTAACTAACTACTCTGGAGGCTGAGGCAGAAGGATTGCTGGAGTTCAGGAATTCCAGGCTGCTGCATGCTATGACCACTCTGATGCACTGTAGCCTGGGTTAGAGACTGAGACCCTATCTTTAAAAGAAAATAAAAAGAAGCCAAGAACGTTTCTTGATCAAATGAGCTTGGGAAGTAATGAGATATGCTTTTATTTATCCGTATCAAGGGAAACAATACTAAACACAGTAAATAAGACTGAAGTGACTTTTCTATGCCCTCATATACCATATTTGATTTAAACAATCTCCTATAGATGGACATGCCAGCTGCCTCACCTCTTGCACCATGAATAGTGCAGAGCATGCATAGTCGATAGAGAATGAAATAAAAAATCATATTAGTTGAAAACTATTTTCAAATGACTGTAAAATGGACCCCAAAACGTAAAGACGTATGACTCATTAGTTGCTAGTGGGAATAAAAAATAGTGCAACTACTGTGGAAAACAGTTTGGTGGCTCCTCAAAATGTTAAACATAGAATATTGTGTGACTCAGCAATTCCATTCCTAGGAATATACCCAAGACAATCAAAAACAGATGTTCAAACAAAAACTTGTACAAGAAAGTTTATAGCAGCACTATTTACAATAGCTGGAAAACTCTCAAATTATCCATCAAGAAATTAATGGATAACAAGTTGTGGCATATTCATACAATGAAGTATTATTCACCCATAAAAAGGAACGAAGTACTGACACTGGCTACAACATAAACATAGTCAGTTAAGGAAGCCAGGCACAAAAGCTAACATGTTTTTTGCTTCCTTTTATAAGAAATATCCAAAATGGGTAAATCCATGGAGGCAGAAAGCAGATTAGTGGTTGTCTGGGACTGAAATGGGGCAGAAGGGAGAGGCTCCTTAATGAACACAGGTTTCCTTTTGGGGCGATAAAAATGTTTGGGAACTTGATAGTGGTAGTCGTTGCACACCATTGTGAATGTACAAATAAATACTGAGTTGTACACTTTAAAATGGTTAAAATGGTACATTTTTATTTGTGTTTACCATTATAAAAAAGCAGAAAATTGCTTCATGGTACCCCCAAAATACCAATATGTGAAAAACCTGAATTCAGCTGGTGTTGTGTTTTCAAGTGATTCATTCTCGTGATCCAGTGGCTGTCTCACTCAAATTACTTGTGTCCGAATTATTTCCTACTAAACTGTGAGGGTTCCTTCTTCAGGGAATGGCGTTAGGCATTTTTACCCCAATCTCCTGAACTGGGCTTAATTGAAAGGCATTTTGATCAAAAATAAGAAATCTGTAGTTTAGGTGTGGTGCTGTCATAGAAATTCATTTTCCAACAGACACCACTTGGTTATGCTTCTCTTTTTACTCCTTCTTTTAATTTTTTTCTCTGTGCTCTCCCTCTTTGCATTTTACCTCTAATTGTTCCTGATATTTAAAGCTGTCCAGGATTATGCAAGAAACATCGCTTTGGCGGCACCAAGAATTTGGAGTGGATGGCGTTCCTGCCTCTTAGTTGAGACAATCCAGTCCTTAAAAACACTCAGTAGACAAATTGGGCTCTGATAAAGAATTTTCCGTGTTTGGATTCATGTCAATATGTGTATTATGAGTACAACTTTCTATTTAAAATGATAGCAGGGAAATATCTCTATTTCTGGTCAATTCTTTTCACAATTTATTGTCAGGTATCTTTAAAAGAAACATGTTAGCAGGGCATGTGGCCTCATGCCTGTAATTCCCGTACTTTGGGAAGCTGAGGCAAGAGGATAGCTTGAGGCCAGAAATTCAGAACCAGCCTCTCTCTCTTATTTGGAGAGTTTTTCATTGCTCCAGAATAGCCTGTACCCATTAATCAATCACTCTCTGCTTCCCTCCTCCCCCATCCCCTGGGAACCACTAATCTGCTTTCTGCCTCTACGGATTTACTTGCTTTTGGTATTTCATATAGAAGGAATCATACAATAAGTGACTTTTTGAGCCTGGCTTCTTTCACTTAGCATGTTTTCAAGGTTCATCTATGTTATAGCAAGCATCATTCCTTTCTGTGGCTGAATAATATTTCATTGTATGAATACACCACATTTTGTTATCCATTAATTTCTGGATGGATAATTTGAGAGATTTTCACCTTTTGCCTATTGTAAATAGTGTTGATATAAACACTTCTGTACAAGTTTTTGTTTGAACATCTGTTTTTGATTGTCTTGATTTCCTAGGAATGGAACCCCATTGCTAGGAATTCCATTCTTAGCAATTCTTAGGAATTGAATTGCTGGGTCAAACAATGTTCTATGTTTAACATTTTGAGGAACCACCAAACTCTTTTCCACACTGGCTGCAATATTTCAAATTTCTACCAGCAATGTATGAGGGTTCCTCTTTCTTCACATTATTGACAATACTGATTCTTTCTTCTTCTCTTTCTCTTTTTCTTTCCTTCCTTTTTTCTCTCTTTCTTTTTTTCTTTCTTCTTTCTTGTTATAGCCATCCTAGTAGGTGCAAAGTAGTATCTCATTGTGGCTATGATTTCTATTTCCTTAATGACTAATGATACTAAAAGTCTTTTTATGCGATTGTTGGCTATACATATACTTTCTTTAGAGAAATGTCTATTCAAATTTTTTGTCCATTTTTAAATTGTATTTCTTGTCTTTTTGTTCTTGAGTAATAACAGTGGTTTATATAGGTGATTCAAAAATATTTTCTGCCATTCCATAAGTTGACCGTTTACTTTCTTGATAATATCTTTTGATGTACAAAATGTTCTAAAGTTTGTAAAGTCCAGCATACTTATTTTTTCTTTTGTTGCTCATGCTTTTGGTGTCAGATATAAGAATCCATTGCCAAATCTGACTTCATGAAGATTTATTCCTGTGTTTTACTCCTTAAGGTTTTTTTTTTGTTTTGTTTTAGGTTACTGATTTTCTTCGAATTAATTTTTGATTATAGAGTGAAGTAGGAGTTCAACTTTAATTTTTTGCATGTGTTCACACAGTTTTCCCAGAACAATTTGTTGAAAAGATTATTCTTTCCTCATTGAATGATCTTAGAATCCTTGTCAAAAAGCCATTGGCCATAAATGTTTGGGTTTATTTCTGGACTGTTAATTCTATTCCATTCGATGTCTTTGTTGATGCCAGCATGACACTGTTTGGGTTGCTGTAGCTTTGTAGTAAGTTTGAAATCAATAAGTGTGAGTCTTCCAACTTTATTTTTTATTCTTTCAATATTGTTTTGGCTATTTGTAATTCCATGTGGATTTGAGGATCAACTTTTCCATTTCTGCAAAAAAAGGCCACTGAAATTTTGATAGGGACTGCATTTAACCTATGGTTGCTTTGGGGATTATTGCCATCTTCATCACAATATGAAGTCTTCCTCTTCATTATCACTGATGTCTTTTCATTTATTTTGGTCTTTTAAATTTTCCTCCAGTAATATTTTATAGTCTTCAATGTACAATTCTTTCACCTCCTTGGTTGATTTTATTGCTAGGGATTTATTCTTTTGGATGCTATTGTAAATGGAATTGTTTTCCTTCTTTCTTTTTTTTTCTAATATTCACAGGGGTTGACAAGAAAGAAGTGTTTTCTTAATTTTTGAATTATTTGAATTAATTCGAATGGAACCCTTCCCCTTCTGAGAACTTTAAAATTTTGTGTTTATAGGACTTTTTGTTAAATGTACTGAATGATTTAAACTAAATATAATTTGGTTTTTCCTGTAACTCAAGGTCACATAAAAGTTATTGACTATGCCCCCAGCAGCCCCCATGTCCCAGTCCCCATTGAAAGGGAAACAATTTCAAAGAAAGGAAACAATTCAACTTAACAATAGCATCCAAAAGAATAAAACCCTAGCTAGTGGAAATTTCAAATTTTGCAGCCACTGTGAAAAACAGTTTGGTGGTTCCTCAAAATGTTAAACATGGAATATTATTTGACCAAGCAATTCCATTTCTAGGTATATACCCAAGACAATCAAAATAATTCAAACAATTATTTGCTGCTGATGTATAAAATTCCAGCTTAGTTTTGTATGTTGATCTTGTACCCTGCAACTTTGCTGAATTTGTTTATTGGTTTTTATCATTTTTTGGTGGATTCTTCGGGATTAAAAAAATATATATATAGAATCATGTCATCTGGAAATACATATTGTTTTAATTTCTCCTTCCCAATCTGGATGCCTTTTATTTATTTATTCTTGCCAAATTGCCCTGGCTAGGACTTCTAGTACAATATTGAATAGCAGAGGTGAAGATGGGACTGAGATAAGGATGCCTGCTTTCGCCACTGCTCTTCAATATCCCACTGAAAGTAATGGGTTTTGCAGGACATCCTTCATGTATTACAATTTACAAAGTAAAACCAGTGGTTCAATAATGCCCCACCTTTTCTGAGATTAGCCTTTTTTTTTTTTTTTTTTTTTTTTTTTTGGCAAATTTACTTATTTTGGAACATAGAAATGTTGGAATAGTCCTCTTAGGAGGAAGGCAATGACCGTCTCAAAGCTATATGTCTCACTCTAGAAGACTAGCTCTACTTTCTGAAAAAAGCCCATTGACTCCGAGTTTGTTCCTTAAATTAGGGCTATTGATTTACTCAGGGTGCTTTCCTTAGACACGTCTGGTTCTGTCTTATAATATATAATGCATTCAAAGGGAGGGTGGAGAATAGGGAACTGCCAGCAGCTGACAGTTGGGAGAAATGACCATTGGCAACAAGGGACAATGTGGAAGAAAAGTCGAATGAGAAGGAGTTCAGGGAAAGGGCAAGCTAAATGCTAATTACTTCAGTGGTCCTTGTGGTGTCACCATGTCGTTCCACAATGCAATGAATCACCTTTTTTTTTTTTTTTTTTTTTTTTCTGAGTTCATTTTCTAGCCCCATTTCTGGACACTCTAGAGCATCTTCTCTGCAGCCCCTTGGCCAGTGCAGAGGAGGGCAATGGGGACTGGGACACGGGGGCTGCTGAGGGCCAGGGGAGCACAGTCAATAACTTTTATATGACCTTGAGGTATTTGAAAGACCAAATTATATTTAGTATAAATCACTCAGTACATTTAATAAAAAGTCCTATAAAGATAAAATTTAATAGTTCTCCAAAGAGAAGTGTTCAATTTCATGGATTTTATATTTATAGCATATATTCCATTTCTTATCAATGCTAGGAAAATTAGTTATTACTTGAAATGATGAAACAGTCTTTTAAAATAAAGTTCTTCTGGCCATGTGTGGTGGCTCATGCCTGTAATCCCAGTACTTTGGGAGGCTGAGGCAGGAGAATCACTTGAGGTCAGGAGTTCAAGACCAGCGTGGCCAAAATGGTAAAACCCCATCTCTACCAAAAATACAAAAATTAGCTGGGTGTGGTGGTGTGTGCCTGTAGTCCCAGCTATTTGAGAGGCTGAGGCAGGAGAATCATTTGAACCCAGGAGGCAGAGGTTGCAGTGAGCTGAGATCACGCCACTGCACTCTAGTCTGTTTGACAGAGTGAGACACTGTCTCAAAAGAAGAAAAAAAAAGAATTCTTCTGACACATTTCTGATGAAACGGAGAGAAAGAATGTGAAACTTCTCATAACTTGTTCCTGTAAACATGGATTGATGATTTTCTTCTATGGGAGCCTTCATGGGGGGTGATCTGGGTTAAGTTCCACCAGTAAAAATTTAGATCAATGAACAGAAATTCATTTCCTAAGCAACAGTGTTGGAGATCACATAATTTATTGTCCAAACCAGGAAACTTTTGAGAAAGGAGTGGTGGACTGTTAATTACACCAGGATGACAGGCATAAACTGTCTTGAGCAAACTTAGATGGATGGTCATTCTAACTAAAACCATTAGAACCACTTGAGATTTTTTTTTTTTTTTTTTTTTTTTTTTTGAGATGGAGTTTTGTTCTGTTGCCCAGGCTGGAGTGCAGTGGTATGATCTCGGCTCACTGCAACATTTACCTCCTGTGTTCAAGCAATTCTCATGCCTCAGCCTCTTGAGTAGCTGGGATTAAATGTACCTGCCATTTCTCTTGACTAATTTTTGCATTTTTAGTAGAGACAAGTTTTCACATGTTGACCAGGCTGGTCTCAAACTCCTGACCTGAAATAATTTGCCTGCTTTGGCCTTCCAAAGTGCTGGGAATACAGCCACTGTGCCTGGTTAAGTTTTTATTCTCATTGTTACCATTGCTTCCTTATGGAAAAAAATTAGTAGCAAGAGAAACTTTTATTCTTTGAAGTGATAAGCCAGATTTTCAATGGAGAGGAAAATGAAGCAAGAATCCACTGTTATGATGGTTGCCCTTTCCATTTTCTTGCTGTTTTTTAGAATGGCCTATTTGGGTGATGTGAGGCTGGACTGAAGTCAATCCAAATCAACTTGATTCTGAGTGTGGCCAAGACAGAGCTGCCTAGTGGGTTTAGGTTCACACAAAGACCAGGGTGAAGAGGAACTAGTTTCAGCCCAGATCTTTTGGGCCATTCTTATTCACGGTCTCCTCTCCAGACTTCCTACCAATGAGGCAGCCTGGGACCCTCTTGTTTTTACCAGGGCCCACCAAGTGTGGGAAACTCCTAAGATTCGGCTGTAACTGGACTTGTTTTCAGGAATTAACAGGAACGGAGTGGATAATTCTTTCATTAGGAATACATTTACTTCCTGATACTTTGTTGATAAGTAAATTTCACAACAAAGCAATTACCAAAATAATAAAAGCTATTCCATGAGCATACTTAATCACGTGAATGTCATTTATGATTCCAAGGGCTAAAGGTAATGATGGTTAAAAATCAGAAGCAATTTTGTTTAGGTAAGTGTTCTAAAGGTTACTTGTCTGGCACCAGTGGGAACTTACATTTAATAATTAGTCTTCGTTACATGATTATGAGTTTGTGGATCCCTATAATGAAGACACACAGTGGACAAGGATGGCTATTGGAGCAATGATAAAAGTAACAAAAACCATCTGGGAGCATCTATTGTCTACTAGGCACAAATAGTTTGTTTAAAGTAACGTAGTTAGTAGCAGTTTGGAGCAGAGCTGGAATTAAAAACTCATGCCCTTTCCACTCTGTTTCAGGGAGTCTCGATTCACAGATATTGTAGATAATGGAAAATACATTGAGATACAAATTAGGGACCTTCCTAGCCATAGATGTGTCTTCAATTATGGCAAGTCCTATGATCTTTCTGAAGGAGTTTCTTTATTTGTTAAACGAAGGTTATACAGGTCCTACCTGAATCTCAGAATGGTAGTAAAATCAAACGTGATGTATACGACAGTACTTTGACAATACTTTTCATGGTGTAAAGTACCGTGAAGAGTTGTTCAGAAGATTCTGTCTCAATCACACTTGTATCATGACCTTTAGGAAAAAAAAATCTTTCAGCCTTTAAAAATTCTCTTCTCTATTTTTAGATGTGCAAAAGATAGGGCAAAAAGAGGTAGTCTTCATAAACACTTTTCGAAGTGGTTTCTATGGCTAACTACTTTTTTTGTTGTTGCTGAGACGGAGTTTTGCTCTTGTTGTCCAGGCTGGGGTGCAATGGTGCAATCTTGGCTTACTGCAACTTCCGCCTCCTGGATTCAAGTGATTCTCCTGCCTCAAACTCCCAAGTAGCTGGGATTACAGGTGCACACCACCATGCCTGGCTAATTTTGTATTTTTAATAGAGACAGGGTTTCACTATGTTGGCCAGGCTGGCCTCAAACTCCTGACCTCAGGTGATCCATCCACCTCTGCCTCCCAAAGTACTGGGATTATAGGCGTGAGCCACCGCACCAAGCCATGGCTGAATACGTTATCCATTGTTTGCAGTTACTAATTGCTAGGTGGATCAGCATGATTCTGAATGAATCTTACCATCCTTAGTGATTATTAAGGATGCCTGAGAATTTAAATACTACGTGAGGCTATGAGGATCACTTTGGTTTTAAGGAACAGAAATTTCCAACTCAAAATGATTTAAACGTTAGGAAACATCGGGAACCATTTCATCTCACTTAACCAGAATTTCATAGGCACAACAGCTCTTGCTGTGGTATCTCAGGGTCCTAATTTGTTTTCTGGCAATTCTGTCTACTTTGACTCTCACTACATGTTGACATGATGGTTGTAGTTCTAGGTATTGAAGCATGCAATGCTTTGTAACCTCCAGTCAAACTCTGCAGAGTAGACTCTTTGTAAGGCTACTTGTTTGATGGAAATGGCAGCACATCTGCCATTTTGCATTTTTTGGTTACCACGTGGATCATGACCATTTTTATAGTTCCTTCTTCTGTGGCCACTATAACTGGCTTATTTTGAGATTCTGATGTAGATTTTCTTTCTTGCTTGCTCACTTGCTTTTGACTGAGTCTACAGTTCCAACAGAAAGACACTGAGATCAAACAAAATCTCTACTCCTTTTGGATTTGCAAAAAGTTACAGGTTGTATCTTATGATGACTATTGCAGAAAACAATGAGCCTCTAGATCTTTGTTTCAAAAAAAGGCATGCCTCTGATGAATCTCTTTCTTGGGAAATTTGTTGACTGTGTTTTAGCTGGCACCTTTGTATCAGCCTGTAGTTAATCCAGACTAGAATACAAATACCAGTGTTAAAAGGACAAGAACTAGTTAGGGGGCATCCCAATCTGTTCCTTGATTAAGGAAACAATTCTAATCTGATAAGAGGAGAAAAAATAAACAAGATGTTATATATGTTTTGAGGCAATGAAAAGTGTTCTTCCTGATGAAAGTTTGCTAAATTAAGACAAATGACTGTTTATTTTGTGTCTTCATCTGCAAATTCATGACATCAGCTGCTTAGGTGTTTATAATCAGAGCCACACCAGAATGAAGAAACATTTCTCAGTTTCCTGAAGGAAATATTTAAGAACTCAAAGCTTCCACTGTTAATTGAGATAACCTTCTGGTAAATTCCTGGTCTGGGCCAGGCAAGGTGGCTCATGCCTGTAGTCCTAGTACTTTGGGAGGCTGAGATGGGCAGATTACTCGAAGCCAGGAGTTCGAGAACAGCCTGACCAAGACAGCAAAACCCTGTCTCTACTAAAAATAACAAAAATTAGCTAGACGTGGTGGCACGCACCTATAATCCCAGCTACTTAGGAGGCTGAGGTACCAGAATTACTTGAACCTGGGAGGCAGAGGTTGCCGTGAGCTGAGATTGCGCCATGGTACTCCAGCCTGGGCGACAGAATGAGATTCTGTCTCAAATAAAATTTCTTGGTGGGAACAGCCTACTTAAACGGTTTAGTAATTTGTTTCTCCGAATGATTGGAATCTGTTTAAAATGCCATGTGCAGCTCAGCTGAGAGGTAAGTGATCAACGTCTGCCTTTCTCTTTTACTGACTTCTGGCCCTTTTCCTACAAATGAATGAACATTTGATGTTGCCACAGGAACAACTCACTGTGCTCATGACAAGGCACGAAAACTGTCTAGGAAAATATCTACTGATCATTTAACCATGAACCATGACTAACAGTTATCTAAATGGAATTAAGGGTAATGACTCCAAGAGAGTCATGGGAAAAAAGTGCCATTTCCTGGCATTAACAATTGAGTAGACTTTTCCTCTTTCTTTTACAGAAACTTTTACCCCCTAATCTCCAAATACTTAGCAAGAGTTGTTTTATATTCCGTGGAATATATCCTTCTAAAAAGCTCCCTAATACTGTCCTCAGAAATATGAGTTAGAGAAATCAAAATAATAAGCTTGAGGTTGACCAAATTAGTAAATAGAGGTTTTAATTTTTTTATTTAATTTTTTTGACAATAAACATGTTGTTTCATTATTTTCTTAATAACAAATCATTTCATAAAAACCTAATCCTATGTGAGCACGTCTGGGAATTGCCAAGTCCCCACCCGTACGATTTACCGTTAAACTTACACATCTAGATATCAGGGTACAGAGCAGAGTTGTGCACTGTCACAGATTCTCCATCTTGCATGAGAGGAACTCATGTTTCAGTGATCTTCATAATTTGCCAATTTGAGATAATTTTTAAATCCTCCTAACTCAAGTCATTAATGGCGTGGACTTCTCCCCCTCTGTTGGGAACAGCAGCTGTTTCATATGTGTTTGTAAAAATATTTTCTAACTGTTCAAATTCAGGGCATGTTTCTTGCCTTTTAATTTTGTTTTTAATATAGTTAGGGAAGGCAGACATCTCGGAGAGACTCTATTCTTTTACTATGCGTTGGAATTAAAAAAGATAAGAGTGGTAGATACTTCTTTCACTGAAGTAATCTTTTGAGCTTTATATTTAGAGTCAAAGGAAAATCAGTTCCTCACAGAGTACATTTTGGCTTGAAGGTACAAGGAAGTGAAGTACTGGGGTAATATCCTGAAACAGGTGCCTGGCTCCTCTGCTTCTGCTCAGCACCTCTGTGGATACATGGAGATTTACAGACCCAGGGCACCCAAAGCCATAGAGAACATTTTCTTCATTTTCTGTGGAAAACTAACCTATCATGTCAAATCAAATGTACTTATCTTAGACACGGTTTCTGGGTTATCTAACTAACTGTACACTATTCATTTTTTTTTTGAAACAGAGTCTCACCTCGTCGCCCAGGCTGGAGTACAGTGGCACGATCTCGACTCACTGCAGCCTCTTCCTCCCAGGTTCAAGCAGTTCTCCTGCCTTAGCCTCCTGAGTAGCTGAGATTAGAGGTGTGTGCCACCACACCCAGCTAATATTTTGTATTTTTAGCAGAGACGAGGTTTCGTCATGTTGGCCAGGCTGGTCTCGAACTCCTGGCTTCAGATGATCGGCTCGCCTCAGCCTCACAAAGTGCTGGGATTACAGGCACATGAGCCACTGCGCTTGGATATTTCTGGGTTATATTTTTTACTTCTCAGCATAAATGATGGCTTAGCAGGTTAGAAACTGTGGTATCAGCTTGGTTCAAAAATAACCTTCTGAATTCATTATCTTGTTTCTGTTTAACAAGCAGAATTTGAGAAAAAGGTCAGTTGATATTTTTTTATTCTACATTTTTGTTCTATTAGAACCAAAGAAAAACAAAATAACCAGTAGTTAAGATGAACTGAAAGCCCAAAATCCTCTTGACAGTACGAGTCAAAACCCCAATATTCACAGAGTTCTAGCCTCCCAATTTTGTGGTCTCAAGAGAATTGCCTGATTGATTGGAATTCATATAGGCAGGTGCTAAAGGATTACCTGACTTCAAATCCACAACCTGACATCTCCTTACATCTGTCTTGTTAAATATAGTTCTGTTTCTTCATCTTATTCACTGATGTGGCATTTATCAAATGCTCACACAAAGGCATAGGTTGGAAAGAATGACAAGAACACATTATTTAATAGACTCCTAAAATCTACTAAAAATAATGAAATTTCACTTTAAATGTCTTTTTTTTTCACTTGGGCTCAAATGAGTGTTTGGCAATATACACATATCAATTGTGGGGTTTGTGATTCAGCAAAGATATCTTTAAAATATTAGTGTATGGGGGAATTGTGTCAATGCTCAATATTTCATGGAAATGGGAAGACCCCCTGTTTCATCAACCATAAAAAATGTAACTGAAGAGAAACATTATAGCCTTAAAAACACACGTAGTAATTAAATTCTGTGGCTCTATAACCAATCATGTAAAGTTGCATTTAGAATTACACAGTATCAAGCATTGTTCAGAATTGTCATCTTCCCCAGTTCTGCCTAGTTTTACTATAACAATGCATCAAATGAATAAACAAATATGTCCAGATTACAGAATGAAGAAGGATTTTCTTGAAGCAAATTTCTTAGGTATCTAATTACCACAAGCTGGTGCTCCTGGGAGTTTTTCTCTGATGTTATACAACGCATATCTATTATTTACACAGAATTGTTTATCTTTTTATCTCTCACAAGGAAGTTGTTTCTTCCAAAGGCAAAACTCCCACTGGACAGAAGTGATGGCTGGCTTTAAGGTGTATAGCCCTGCAGGTGATCCTGCATCTCCAAAGCAAGGCTTTCTGCCCAACTCAAAACCCAGGATTTTTTTCTGAGCTATTTTCAGCTGTTTTTCCTTTTGTTGTTTGTTATTAGAAAAATATACAACTAAAGTCATTGGATTTATTTTAAACAACCATAACAATAGATGTACCCATCCTTAAAGTGGGCACTGTATTTATTCCAATTTAGAGGGCTTACTGTCCACTCAAGGGTACGATGGCTCAATCACTTCCTATTGAAAGTTCTGGTATCTGGTTTTCTCCCTCCCTCCCATGTCACTCACCTGGGCTACATCCAGCCTTGTCCCTCTTTCTTGGCACTTGAGTTGACTGTTGTGAAGTCCATGAGAGCAAGCCCATCCTTTCTGCAAACTCCTCTGGAGTCTACATCCACAAAAAAAGCTTCCTGGGAACGAAGTCAATCTTTTCCTACTACTCAGCTTAAACCGAACATCAAAGAGAATGATTTTCCCCTCCATTAATCAGAACATCTTCTGAACTTCATTTTCCTGAATGTCTCAGATGTCTGAAATGTTACAGGTTTCTTCCCTGCATCCCCACCTCCCATGCTTTACCCACCCAAGGAGATGACACAATCTCCTGAATCAATGTGCGTCTCTTCTGTCTTCTCCAGGAAAAATGTTAGAGGACCCAAATCTCAATTGTCATTACTTAGTTAATGACCACACTGAGAGCACTCATTTTTATCTGACTGCTTTTCGGCTGCATATTATGCTCTTGCGTTGACATCCTTCAAATGCTAGATGGCAGGTACCATGAATATAGAAGCAGCTTTAAATGATAACACTAATATTTAGAAGCCTTGGAATTACCTTTCTTTCCCTACCTCCCAAGTCCTGTTCCTTTTTATATAAAATTGATGAGATCTTTTAAAAGCTGAAAGTTTATGCAGGGCTTTTACTTGGTCAAGGGGAACTTATGGTTATTCTATACTTTTTAAAGATTGTCCTGGAATGTTATTTCCATGAAGTCAACAGTTGTGTCTGTTTGTGCTCACCATTGTAGATCTCATGCTTGAGCAGTGTCGGGCACCAAGTAAGCTCTCAAGGACTCTGTAGTCTGTTCTTGGGCTTTCCTGAGAAGCTTAGTGAGACTATCGACGGTGCCTGTTTGTGAACCAAAATACGGGAGAGTGGGCATTCCATACCTCATCCTCAGTGATGGGGAATTTATAATTGTGTCGGGCATAGCTTGCTCAGAATGATTAAGGTTGGAAGCTGTCTAATGTGTTTGTATAGGGAGAATTCCATTTCTATCACATGTTAATTGGATACAGGTTTTTAATTTTGCCCAGAACACTTTACAATACCTCTGATTGGAAGTCAGATCCTGTTCAAACATTTGGAAAAACAAGCAAAAATTTCCCTCCTGTTTAACGACTATCTGACCAGTTGGTTAAAGAGTTGTGTCGTTTTTTTGCTCCATTTAAGCATTCTGTTTGTTGTCATGCACTGTTATATTCAGTGATGTGTGAAAACCAAAGAACCAGAAGTCATGGGCTTCAACAGTACGATTGCCTAACTGAGGCTCTAGCAGAAGCGACACAGTCTTAGTTCCTCAAAACACAACTTACCTGCAGAGAACGAATGAAGAACGGTGGCTTTCAACATGTGTAGGCAACATACCAGCATGTGTGACAAAGCATTGGCATATGCCATCCAGTGGAGGGCACCAGTACTTAGTTTCATTTTAGAGCCCATGCCTGTATCAAGGTCGAGTTTTAAACAAGACCAAAAAAATTACCTTAGGGAGTCAGCAGAGTGTCAAAGAACATTTGCACTGTCAAGGGGCTTCGTGACCATCCAGCCAAATGTCCATGTTATGGACAAAGAGTAAGTGCTGAGAGGTCCTTGAGCTGGTCAGCACCCAACAGTTGGTTAGGGACAGAGCCAGAGCTCACAGTCAGGAGCGTTTCCCCACTATACTACTACCTGCTCCTTTCTTGCTTCTCCTCTGAACATTATTGGCCCAGACCCTAAGTAGGAAGAATTGGTTTCTGCAGTGGGATCTACACAGGCTACACTGGAACAGCCAGGGTGAGGCAACATGCTTCCCGTTGAGGGATTTTTGTCCTGGAAGCCTTGCCCTTTGAAATACCACAATGAGCCTTTGTGGTATTCCTCAGGAAAATGGCCAAGATGCTCATTTCCATTTCTGGGCCATTGTGGTGCCTTGGGTGGCACTGAGATAGTTGGGAGAAGAAGATTTGGATTTAAGATTTTAATTATTTTTGCTCAAGTCTTGACATGGTGTCAATGGGCCAGGAACAAGCAGCATGTTTTGTTTATTGTACTAGGTAGATTTCATTAGGGCATTTGGGAAATGGAGTGGAAACAACGGAATGAAAAACCAAACAACAGAAGTTAACTATGAATGCTCAAAGTCTTTGGAACATTTCGGTTATGTCATTGGAAGTAATTTTCTGTGAAGTCCTCTAGTCTTCCAAAGCTCCTGATTCAAATCTCAGGCAAATCAACACCTTCCATAGTCCTACATCTACATATGTTTGAAGAAATAACTCCTCCCTACATGTCTATTATTATCTTAAACAACAGTAAACACATATTTTTGGTACATTAAAAATAAACGTTTTATTAAAACATAACAAAAATAGGGAAAGGTATGCAATAAATTTTCACAAGGTGAGCACAAATGATAAATGTCATCCAGGCCAAGACACAGAACATGGCTGTCCATGCAGAAGCTCTCCCCAAGACTCCCTCCATTTACTCCCCGAAATCCCACCCCCCACCGCCCTCAAAGCTACCAATATCCTGACTTCAGTCACTGATTTAGTTTGGTAAGTTTCTGAATTTTATACAAATGAAATCATATAGCATTTACTCTGGTGTTCAGTTTCTTTCATTCAATATTTTGTCTGTGAAATTCATTTATGCTGGGTTTTTGTTTTGTTTTGTTTTGTTTTGTTTTTGAGACAGTCTTGCTCTGTCACCCAGGCTGGAGTGCAGTGGTACGATCTCAGCTCACTGCAACCTCCGCCTCCCAGGTTCAAGTGATTCTCCTGCCTCAGCCTCCAGAGTAGCTGGGACTACAGGCACAAGCCACCACACCTGGCTAATTTTTTATATTTTTTTGTAGAGATGGAATTTCTCCATGTTGACTGGGTTGGTCTCGAACTACTGACCTCGTGATCCATTTGTCTTGGCCTCCCAAAGTGCTGGGATTACAGGAGTGAGCCACTGTGCCTGGCCTCATTTATTCTGTTACATATAGCAGCCTTGTTTATTCTCATTTTCATGTATCATTTAAATACCTGGATAAACGACAATTTATACATTTATTTTTGACGGACTTTTGAGTCATTTCTAGTTTTTGGTTACTATGAAGAGTGCTTCTATGGGTATCTGAGCACATGTATTTTGGGATATACTTATGTGTACTCAATTGCTTTGAGCATATACTTAGGAGTAGAATTTCCAGTCGTAGGGGAAGCACAGGTTCAGCTTTAGTAGATACAGACAAGCTGTTTTCAATTGGTTGTGATAATTTACATTACCAACAGCAGTCTATGGAAAATTCATTTGCTAGATGGCCTCACTTGAAGTTGGTGTTCTGGCGAGGATCTAATGGTATTTCACTGTGGTTTTAATTTGCATTTTCCTGATGACTAATGTCGTTGAACATCTTTTCATATGTTTAGTGGCTATTTGGACTTTTGTGTGTGTGTGTGTGTGTGTGTGTGTGTGTGTGTGAAGTGCTTGTTCAAATTGTGTGCCTGTTTTTCTATTTGATGGTCTGTCTTGTTTTTATTAACTTGCAGGGTTCTTTTTTTTGTGGAGGGTTTGTATATTCTAGATATAAGTCCTTTGTTGGATATGTACGTAACATAGCTAATATTCTCTCCCAGTCCGCTGTTTGCCTTCTCTTCCTTGCCCTGCCCTGCTCCACCCCTCCCTGCCCCTCCTCTCCTCTCCTCTCTTTTTTCCTTTCCTTCCCTCTTTCTTTTTTTTCTCTTTCTTTCCTTCCTTCTTTCTTTTCTTTCATTTTTTCGGACAGATTTTGGCTTTGTAGCCCAAGCAGGAGTGCTGTGGCAACATCTCAGCTCACTGCAGCCTCCATCTCTGAGGCTCAAGCCATCTTATTTCCTCAGCCTCCCAAGTAGCTGGGATACAGGCATGCCACCATGCCCAGCTAATTTTTGTATTTGTAGTAAAGACAGAGTTTTGCCATGTTGCTCAGACTGGTCTTGAACTTCTGAGCTCACCTGCCTTGGCCTCCGAAAATGCTGGTATTGCAGATGTGATCCACATGCCCAGCCTTCACTCTCTTAATGGTTTTTTTTTTTGATGAACTGATTCTGACTTTTAATGTAGTAGAATTTATCCATTATTTAATTTATGGTTATTGCTGTTGCATCTTCTTAAATTTTTTTTTCCCAACCATAAGGTCATGAAGATATTCTCCATCTTACCCTAGATTCTTTATTTATGCCTACGTTTACAGCTACAATTCCTATAGTTTATAAAGCATGATGTAAATTAGAGATTTAAAAGTTTTCTTTTCATATAGATTCTAATTACTCGTATGCATTTTATTGAAAAGGGAATTTTTCCCATAATTGGACTGATGTGTCACCTTTGTCAAAAGTCAAGTGACAGTTTCTGCACTCTCTTTTCTATTCCATAGGCCTATTGGTATATCAGGAACTAATGCCATGGCCCTCCTAATTGCTGTAGCTTTATAATGTATCTTAGCATCTTCTTATGTAAATCCTATAGCTTTTTCTTCTAGATTTTCCCAGTCCTGCTGGAATGTAGATTTGCTTGGGAATAACTTACTTAGACCTTTATAATATTGAATTTTTCAATTCATGATCATGGCATAGCTTTCCACTGAATAGATTTTTAAAATTTTTTCTCAATAAGCTTTCCACTAAATTAGATTTTAAAGATTTGTCTCAATATGTATAACTTTTGGTGTAAAGTTCTTAAAAATCTTTGTCAGATTTATTACCATTTTCTTGCTTTATTATACTGGCTACGACCTCCAGCAGGTTAAATAGAAGTGATCATAGTGGCATATTTTCTATCTCAGGAGGAGATCTTTTCATATTTCACCATTAAATATGATGTTTCTGTATGGTTTTTCTAGGTTCTCTATATCAGGACAAAGAAAGTTTTCTTCTATAATTTTGCTAAAGGTTTAATTTTTTGTTAATACAAGTAATTGAAGGATTTTATTAAGTGCAATTTGTGCATTTGTTAATATGATCACGTGACATCCCTTTTTAATTATGTGATTAATTATTTTATTATTATTATTTTTTGGCTTATAAACAACAGAAATTTATTTCTCACAGTTCTGGAGGCTAAGAAGTTCAATATCAAGGTGCTGGCAGATTCGGTGTCTGGTGAGGACTTTGCCTCCTGGTTTGTAGATGCCTGTCTTTTCCCTGGTCCTCACATGGCTGCTGGGCGTGGGAGCTATCCAGAGCCTCTTTCATAAGAGTATGTCGACAGATTTTAAAATATCAAACAAATCTTGGATTTCATTTCTGGAATCAAGCCAACTTGGTTGTGATATATTGTTATTTTTACATACTGTTGGATTTGATATGTAAGCGTTTGTTGAGTACTTAAGCATCTGTCAATACCCTACAGCCAAAGAAACACATTTGAAGTTGAACAAGTTGGTTTATTGCTCATTGCAAAGAATAAGACTGTGTACAACAGGAACCATGGGGGTATCTTGGTCAGAGAGAATTAGGAAGGATTTAGTATAGAATTGGGTTTAAGGTAGTACAACTTTGCTCCAATCATGCTGTCAGGAAGCAGGGACAATTCTATAGTTAAGTGTCTTAAGAAATCTTATCTATGAGGCTGGAAGAATGCATTGACGCTAAAGGTGTAATCAGCAAAGAGGCAACAGTCCCTTATAATAGCCAGGATGAGAGGATGTCCAGTCATTTTTATGGTTTGAACAATGGTCTTGATTTTGTCTGTGTTAAGACATGATTATGAATGGTCTTAGTTTGTCTTGATCCATCATGGTTACAGAGTACCCTTACCTGCTGTTGGTGTTCTGTGAAATGGTTTATGTTGAACAGGACACCAAGGCCTGCCTGTGGGAGCCAGGCCAGCTCCTAGCAGCATCAAGTCCTGGCTGCTAGTGCCAGCCGCTTCCCAGTATCAAGGACTGCTTTCTCTTTCTTGCCTCTATGTTTATTTATTTATTTTTATTTATTTATTTTTTTGAGACAGAGTTTCACTCTTGTTGCCCAGGCTGGAGTGCAATGGTGTGATCTCTGCTCTGCTCACTGCAACCTCTGCCTTCTGGGTTCAAGCAATTCTCCTGTCTCAGCCTCCTAGGTAGCTGAGATTACAGGCATGTGCCACTATGCCTGGCTAATTTTGTATTTTTAGTAGAGACAGGGTTTCTCCATGTAGGTCAGGCTGATCTCGATTTCCTAACCTCAGGTGATCTGCTCACTTTGGTCTCCCAAAATGCTGGGATTTACAGGTATGAGCCACCACACTCAGATTAAACAAACTTAAAAAATATAATTTATCTATATAATTTATCTGTTCTTTAGATTTTTCTTTAGTTTTCTTTAAACTACTCTATAGTAGCCAGAACAAAAAGTCCTGTGATTATATTTTTCGTACATATATTCTCCAGCATATGGGAAACCTTTGATTGTTTAAGAAACCAATTACCATGTGTTGCTTAAGGAGTCTATGGAGAGAAGTAATGAGGAGACTGCCTTGTCCTAGTGAACCCACTGCTAACTCCAGGCCCCTTTTCTCCTGAGTCCTCTTATAGTATGGAGAGAGAGCACCTCCCTCATCTCTCAGCACGCTGTGGCTCCAGAGTGACACGAATCATGCAGGGTGACTGCCTGGGTGTGCTGTTTCTGAACCTGTGAGGGCCCTCCAGCCTTAAAATACCTTATATCCTCCCTACCAGAGCTGGCCACAGATGCCAGCAATCCCTTCGAGAAGGAACAGTCTCTGCACTATAAGGGAACTCAGGAGAAAGAGGGCCTGGAGTTGGTAATGTGTTGGCTGGAAAAAGGCAATCTCCCCATTACTTCCTTAGCAGAGTTTAAATTTTCCAGAACTCTGAGAGTCCAGGGCAATACACAGACTTTGGTGAATGACAGATAGGAGATTATCCCATAAGAGAAGGAATGGGAAACCAGAAAGACGTGCTATGACAGAGGGAAAGAAGTGGGAAAGAGATAAACAGTCTGCCAACATCAGCAGTGTCCTGGAGACAGAGGCAGGTAATCCTTCCACTGTCACAATAACTAGTGGGACTAGGTGGCTTTGACGCCCTGTATCTCTTATGTGGCTCCACAGTCCCACAGTCAATATTCCTCTGCCACTGCTCTCCCAGGCTGCAGGATTGAACCTCGTTTCATCCTCCTGTGATGTTTGGGGTTTTCTCTTACTGATCATTTGTCAGGAGCACAGCTCTTTTGACAAATCGACTGTTGCTGAACTGTGGTGTGCTTTTCGTGTACTGTAAATTCTTCCCTCATGTGTTGTCTGTGTATGGTGTTCTATAAATATATTAATTGATACCACTTTTAATTTAACTGTCACTGCTGTCTCTTTTCTTGACAAGCTTATATTAAACTCTCTTATGATGGAACAAAATAAAACCACCCAGTTACAGGGGCCTATTTTGGCTAAAGTGGAATGTAACAGGAAGCAAAGTTGTACTTATGGTGGAGAAAGGACTCTGAAGAGTCATCAGTGATAGTTTGTGTAAAAAATTTAGAGTAAAAATTCCTTCTTAGATGTGGGGAAAAAATCCTCCAGGAAACTACTGAAATAAGGAAGGTAAGGTAGAATTATAAGAACAGCTGCAATTTAGGAAATGGGCTAAAACCAATTTCAACCTCATTTTAGCATTCATTAAATCATACTTATTTTAGATGACTTTGGTCTTGGAGGAGTTTCAGAAAGCATATTCCTTATATGTTCCTTTCTGCCTTGAAAGCCTGCAGCCAACTCACAACAATGGAAACCCAACTGGTGCAAATGCTCATTTCAGATGTCTTTTACACTAGATAGAAATTGTAACGAACTAGTCATACAATAGAGTGTATTTTTACTAACTCCCGTCTAGATGGCATTTAAGGATATAGTAGCAAATAATCTTAAATGTCTGCTACTTTGTGTTTTAAAGTTTTTAAAAACCTACGTTTTGAGATTTGGCAATTGACTAAAATTTAGGGTATAATGAAGTCCTTTATTTCTACATAAATTTGGGTTGATTTCATCCAAACCCAGTAGACTGGCGTATCAGTCAAGATTCAGCCAGAGAAACAGAATCAGTGATTGTGGGGTCTGGCAAGTCTGACATCCCTAGAGCAGGCTGTTAGGAAGAGCCATCTGGAATCTGTCATGCCAGAACTGATGCTGCTGGCTACAAGTGGAATTTTCCTTCCTCTGGGAAACTTCAGTTTTGCTCTTAAGGCCTTCATCAGATTGGATGACGCTCACCCAGATTATTGAAGATAATTTCTTTAGTCTCCTTTCTTTAAAGTCAACTGACTGTAGATGCTAACTACATCCACAAAATACCTTGGCAGCAACACCTAGGTTAGTGTTTGATCAAGTACTGGGTACTGTAGCCTTTCCATGTTGACCTATTAGACTAACCATTACCACTGGTGGTGAAAACTCCCCTCCGGTTTGAACAGAATCATCTGGAGGTGTTGCTCAGTGTGCCCACTGTCAACAGCATCAGTCCTGAAGGCCTGGGCTGCATGGTCTGGCCTCCAGCTTCTAAATGGAGTCCTTCTTGTGGAGTGAGAGAAAGCCCAAGCCAGGTTGTCCTTGCTCTCTTGGTTCCTAATGCTTTGACAGGGACATGAGCTCACGGTACTAGACTCTAGGACAGAACTTCCCTATTGTTTATGAAGGCTGCACAGAAAGAATATCTGCACCAATCAACTATCTTCATTCTTTACCTTTGTTCTGGAGAATGTCATGTGGGGAATGGCCTTTGAGAATTTGCCGTCTGTGTTCAGTTCTGAAGAAAGCTTATTTTAAAAATAAATTAAATTGAATACAATTTCTATAAGTAAGGATTCTTTACTTACAAGTATGTTTCCTTTTAGAACACAGAGAATGTGAAAAAGAATATGGTCACAAAACTGTAAAATATGCATTTGGTCAGCCAATATTTATTTTATTTCTTATTAATTATTTTAGAGAGGGGTGTCTCAAACTGTCACCTAGGCTTGCGTGCAGTGGCATAATGACAACTCACTGCAACCTCAAACTCCCGGGCTAAAGTGATCTTCTTGTCTTGGCCTCCCAAGTAGCTAGGACTGCAGATGTGTGCCACCACTCCTGGCTCATTTTTTGTTGTTGTTGCTTTGTAGAGATGGGGGTCTCACTATGTTTCCCAGGCTGGTCTTGAACTCAGCCTCAAGCGATCCTCCCACCTTGACTTCCTAAAGTGCTGGGATCACAGGCATAAGCCACCATGTCTGGCCCCAATATTTATTTTATATAAAGTTTCATTGTTGCTTCATATTTTTCATAGTTGAAATAATTTTAAATATGATTCAATGTAACTTCTTTAGTTTGTTTAGTTATTTTATAAGTATACACTAGAAAGTACAAAACAAATGCAATGAGAATGAATGTAATACATAGTCAATAAGGAAGGAAATAAATTTGATATTAAGCTTAGATATTACTCCTTGGTCACTTGGACTCAGGAAAAGTGAAATACGAAAAAGAAAACATTTAATCTAATTTATTTGTTAAATGTAGTTTGGATTAGATAAATTCTTCCTCTTCCCATGAAAAGCCATTTTGAGCATCTCTTCCGGTGTGTAAGCTCCATTTTATCAAATGCAACTTTAGAATACAAGTTCTGTTGTTATGAATACATTAAGCACCCAGTAAGATGCTTTGATATACCCTGACTATGACAGATATTCCTTGAAAAACCCTTGGCTTGTTTTTATGTCTCCAAACTCTATCATTGTACATGAAGAGGAAAGGGAAAGGGGAAGCTGAAATATTTTGATCTTTATTTTCACAATAAAATTATCTTGAGTTCTAAGAAGCACAAAGAAACTTTGCAATATTATTGCCTGAATAAAAAGCAGCATTGTCCATATTTTGTGCAAATGTCAAGTGAGTCCAGGTATTCACAGTGCATATCCAGTGAGCTGACCAGAGCAGGACCCATAAGGAGCAGCAAGGGCGTCATGCTGGTCAACCACAGCAAGCCTTAAACTTGTGGTGGTAAAACTCAGGGTTTGAGATCTGCTTCATGGAAAGGAAAATTTTTAAACTAGCTTCTTTCATCTTGATTGAGGATGAAGACATAAACTGGAGTGTTTGTGCTTGAACCTCTTGAAACCAGTTTCTTGGAAAGTAATACTTAAGTGTTTTCTTAAAACATCATTTAAAATTGAAAATGCAAACTGTAGGGCTCATTAGTTTGTCCCTGGGTGGTCTTCAGAGGCTGGACCAAGGCTGGGTGTTTAGGTGTTGGCCTGTGTGAGTTGAACGAGGTATGGGCAGGCCTAGACACATTGTTTCTGGGAAAACTTGAAAACAAGTCCCATGATTTGTCTGCTCTCACCTCCCTTCAACTCTAGAGCATTTGGCTCCAGGGCTAGTGTGTTTTGTTTTGTTATACAGGAATACCTGAGGCTGGGTAATTCATAAAGAAAAGAGATTTATTTTGGTTCATGGTTCTGCAGGCTTTATAAGAAGCCTAATGCTGGCATCTGCTTCTGGTGAGGGCCTTAGGAAGTTTACAGTCAAGGTAGAAGGTGAAGGGGGAGCAGGTATGTCACATGATGAGAGATGCCAGGCTTTTTTACACAACCAGTTCTTGCAGGAACTAACGGAATGAGAATTCTCTCATTACCATGGGAAGGGCACCAAGCCATTCATTCACCCTCACGACCCAAACATCTCTCACCAGGCTTCACCTCACATTTCAATATGAGATTTGGAGGGGACAGACATCCAAACCCTATTAGCTACGCAGTGTCCCAGCGATGCCACACTGCCCAGATTCATAACTGGAGAAGCCCCTGCTCAGCACGGATGGGCTCATCCTCACTCTGAACACCATACAATTAGTATTTTGCTGACATGCCCAGCCAATGTGAGCAGCTCTTTATTTATGGGTGAAAAACTGGCAATCACTGGGGATTAGATGGAGAAGTCTCATTTATATTATCAACTTCATTTCTTTTCATTCCTTTTCTTTTTTTTTTTTGAGGCAGAGTCTCACCCTGTCACCCAGGCTGGAGTACAGTGGCACAATCTCGGCTCACTGCAACCTCCACCTGTTGGGTTCAAGCAATTCTCTTGCCTCAGCCTCCCAGGTAGCTGGGGTTACAGGCATGTGCCACCACATCCTGCTAACTATTGTATTTTAGTAGAGACAAAATTTCACCACGTTGGCCAGGCTGGTCTTGAACTCCTGACCTCGTGATCTGCCTGCCTCGGCCTCCCAAAGTGCTGGGATTATAGACATGAGCTGCTGTGCCCAGCTCTAATTTCTACTATCAAATTAGAATCAACCTTTTTGATTACGAAAGATTTATTTTACATTTTGATTTAGAACACAACTGCAGTTGCGTGTGTGAGCACACGCTTGCATGTCAAACTTAAATGAAAGTTTCATAGAACAGTTCTCTCCTGCTTACCTGTGGTTTGTTCTGGTATTTCTTACCCTATCCGATTCAATCCATCCCATCCTACCCTCTCCTATCCATTCTCTCCTATGCAAATCATCCTCTCCTCTCCCTTCCTCCCCTCTCCTCCTCTTCTCTCTCCTCCCGTCCCCTCCCTCCCCTCCCCACCTCTCCTCTCCTCATTCTATCCTCTCCCATCTTATGTCACCCCATCTCATTCCACCCTATCCTCTTCTATCTGTATCCAAAGTGCTAGTCATGACTCATTACATTTATATTACAACACTTTAATATCTGGTGGATCTACTTCCAGAAAATAAAACCAACAGTGGTGCAGCCTCAGGAGCACTGGCAGAAAAAGATGCTTTTCTGTATGAAACGATCTGGTGCCCACAGATATACTGATTTCTGACAACATGCCTAGCCCTTTCCCTCCCAAGTGAGAAGGATAAAGAGAAGAGGTAAGGTATATTCCTTCTGTGTGATACGTATATACACAGGGATGTGTGTATATGTGGATACTTACCATGAATAGTCCCCAAACTTTACTTTACTTTCCCTGAAGTGGAATAGGAAAGAAAGGATCAATATCAGTTGAATTTACACAGTGCATAGGTTGGTGCTGGGGGTAGAAACTCTTTTTTCAATTCTCACATTTCATCAAAGCTAGTAATAAACAGAAGTTACTATCAGAGAAGAACTCAAGTAAACTAATTGGTGTTGCGAATTAATGTCTTGATATGGCATTAGTTTTCTTTCCCTGTCAATTCTGGGAGACATTCTAAAAGCCCTTAGAAAGGCAATTAATTGCTGAGCTTTTCCTGTGATGTTAATAGTACTCCCTTGGGCCTTCAAAAGCAACTTTCAAAGGAGAATGTGATTTCGTGCGTAGTTCTGTTTATTTTTGGTATCCAGAGTTTAGACTTCTTTATTAAAGGCTGTCGGCCTAAGGCTTTGACCACAAAGATTGAGCACCATGTTTTTAAGAAAAAGAAAATCTGAACTGGGGTTAATGAAAGTTAAAAATCTTTGAGACTCCTTGTAGGTCCCTTGTACAGACACTTGTTTTGCAGCTGTCTCTGGTGTGGGTGCGCCAGGTCTTTGCAGACCAGCTCAACCAAAGGAAAAACAAAATAAACATTACCAATGGTAGCTGTCATAACCAGCAGCCTCTTTTTTTTTTTTTTTTTTTTTCCCTGCCAGACAAATGTCTTCTTTTTCCCCCTCCATTAAAATTTTGTCTGTATTTGACATTTGAATCACCCTAGAACGTGGAATATTGTTTTTGTTGAAGTTGCTGGACAAGTGTCTCCTACCTACTTTGTTTGGAAAAAGCTCCAAACATCCCCTTCTGATTTGCCCCTGGCCTGGGAACACTGCCCTTCCTGGCTCAGGCATTGGAGCCCACATGGTCGCCAGCAAATTCAATCCCTGCTCCCGGGCACCTGAATAGACAGGAGTTACACACATGCTCTGAATAGCCCTGGGACACGGGCTAGGTGAACTGTTAACCTGCAGTGGGCCTGCCTAGCCTTCAAAGGTCAGATGACCTGAAATATTCCTTAGTGCCTGAAGATATTAGTCACACTAGTAAATGAAAATACAGAGCATCTTGGAGGAGGCAGTGGGTGAAGTATCAGAAGCAGACATGTCAGAACAGAGGTATCCTATCATCCCTGCTTTGCCTCATCAACAGGCGGGTACGGAGGCCGGGACATAATTCCTAGGCTGCTCCTTGGACTTCCTATCTCAAAACACTCAACATCAATTTCTGGGTTTCCCAAAAGTTGGCTCCAACACTTATCTCCCCTTTTCTGTAGATCCAATTTCTTTAAATACTGGCTCTTTTCTTCATACCACGCAAGCATATTAAAAACCGCTCCCATTTTGGAGGAAGGCCAGGGAGGCGTGGTGTGGACGAGAGGGTGTCCAGAGCGGTGCTGGAGAATCTCTGCGGGAGATATTTGACTGTCAGTTCATATTAACCTGAGTGGAAACTAAAAGGTCCCTGTCCTCTTCTCCCCTCTCCTCAGGCCCGCCGGGCTGGGGCAATGACGGAAGCCCCTGGGACGCCGGAAGCCCCTGGGACGCCGGAAGCCCCTGAGCGGCCGGAAGCCGCCACTGCTGCACGCTACGGCGGCATGACAGCGGCGGAAGTCTTCTCGGCTCCGCGGCCTCGTCTCTGGGTCGGGCCTTCTCGAGCTCCCAGTCCTTCCAGCCCCAGGCATGGGGCCTCAGCCTGAGCTGGTGACTGACGGCGTCTCTGGCAGGAAGGACTGAGGCTGCAAGGACCTGCAGGAGGCACTACCCAAATTCCTGGCGGGCCTGACACGGCCCACACCCAGCTGGGACAAGCTGCCCACGAAGCCCGCCTACCAGAGGGGGTGGGCCCTGGCCCAGCCCTTCCGCTCAGGGCATTGGGATGGACTCTTGCGTCATTCCCCTGAGACATGAGGACCTGTCACAGGTGCAGACCACAGACTTCTTCTACTCCTTGATGGAGGATTCCTACATGATGGGGTGCACAGCTTGTGCCAAAGTGCTAAGGGACCTCTGGGCCATGGTCATTGCTGAGGTGACAACATGTTGATGTTAGCCAGAGTATGAGTGAGGAGGAACGGGAAAAGATAATGCCACTCATGATCAAAGGCTTTTGGGACAGCTTCTGAGGAGGAAGGAACTACAGTGACAGGTGGACAAACGGTGGTCACCTCTTGGCTTATCGGTGGGGTTCCCACTGTGGCAACTTAATGCTTAATAATGCCACTGTTGGGGATGTGCTTGTGCTAAACCCTTAGGAACCCAAGTTGCTGTCAATGCACACCAATGGCTGGATAATCCTGAAAGAGGGAAGGAGGTGAAGTTGGTGGTCTCTGGAGAATAGGTAGAGCTGGCCTATCAGGAAGCCATGTTAAATATGGCCACCCTCATCCAAACTGCTGCTGGATTAATGCACACAGTCAATGCCCATGCGGCCACAGGTATCACAGGCTTTGGTATTCCAGGACACTCTCAGAATCTTGCAAAACAGCAAAGAAATGATGTGTCCTTTGTCACTCATAATCTGCCAGTCATTGCCAAGATGGCTGCCATCAGCAAGACCAGTGGGCAGTTTTGACTTCTTCAGGGAACCTCAGCTGAAACCTCAAGAGGATTATTGATTTGTCTTCCAAAAGAATAGGTGGATCACTTTTGTTCTGAAATCAGATCTTCCAAGTATAGAGAGGGTCACCAAGGGTGGATCGCTGGCATTGTGGAAAAGGGAAACCAGACAGCCTGGGTCATTGACAAGCCTGGAGTTATTGAGGTCCTACCTCATGTGGCCACTGCCGCTGCTCTTTTTTTTTTTTTGAGATGGAGTTTCGCTCTTGTTACCCAGGCTGGAGTGCAATGGCACGATCTCGGCTCACCGCAACCTCTGCCTCCTGGGTTCAGGTAATTCTCCTGTCTCAGCCTCCTGAGTAGCTGGGATTACAGGCACGCACCACCATGCCCAGCTAATTTTTTGTATTTTTTTAGTAGAGACGGGGTTTCACCTTGTTGACCAAGATGGTCTCGATCTCTTGACCTTGTGATCCACCCACCTCGGCCTCCCAAAGTGCTGGGATTACAGGCTTGAGCCACTGCGCCCGGCACCACTGCTCTTCTTCTGCACATTCCAATTTATCCTCAGAGCCTAGTTCATGAAATGAAATGGTAGAAGTTGTGCAGAGATTAGGGCCTTTGTAAACAATCATGGACAATTCTCAAAAGTTGATTTTAGAAATTTCCAAAGAAGGCTACCTGCATATGGTTGCAATTGCCCTTTCTAGGTAATATAAATTAGCCCATCAAAAGTTGCCTGTGTGTGCATTCCAAGGCCAGAAGTAACTTTTTGAACTTTGTGGGGACATCTGTAGACACGGGTAGAAGAGGAGCAGAAAAACTTGTTTCCTCTTTCCAAAGTAGGATGAGGCTATTCCAGTTTGAGGGATTTTTCTTTGCATTGGTTTGATTAATTTCCACACAGGGAGTGAGATTATTTACTGAAATTGCATACACACACAAAAAGTAAATTGCACAATGAAAAACGTTTAGATCTGAAGCAAATGAGTTTGTGACAGAACTATTGATGAATCTAAATTGTTATGAGAGATCTTATAATGCAATGTCAAATTCTGTATAAGATTTTTCTGAAGTACTGGTTCTTTCCTGCTCTGGACATGATTCGACAGCTTGTTCAAAAACTTGGAAAGGAGGACCTGCAACCATCTGACTTGGTCTCTGTTAATTACGTCTCTCCCTCTGCAGCCCATCAAGGACTGGAAGAGGCAGAGAGAGCCCTAGAGCCCAGGCCTTGGTGGTCATTAAGATGTTAAATCTTGTGCTGAAAATTTCTGGTGATTTAATCAATAAAGAGTAATTTCTAGCTAAAAAAACAAAATTTCTTCCATTTTGGAACATAAAACCCTCCTTTGACTATCTTCCTTGTTTCTCCAACAGTTGCTTCTCTTTCTTCTTCTAGATCTGTATGTCTCAACCTTTGGTGTGCATCAGAATCACCTACAGAACTTGTTAAAGCACACATTCATGGGCCTCATCTCCAGAGTTTCTGATTTGATAGGTTTGAGGTAGCGTCCAAGAATGTGCATTTCTAACAAGTTCCCCGGTGACGCTGATGGTTGGGGACACATTTTGAGAACCACCACTCTAAAGAGCACCCTCTGCATTTATCGGCTTTGCTTGTTCTTTTTCCATTCACTACCCAACCTGCTGTCACCTGTCTGCTGCCCCACACCACTGATCTCCAAAGGTCAAATCCAGTGGAGCTTTGCATCCCATCTTATCCAAGCCATCTGGGACATTGGTCCCCCGGCCGCATCGCTCTCCTTCTTCCTTTGGCTTCCCTGACGTCACTTCCTCCCAATTGTCTCCTTCCTTTCTGGCTGCTCTTTTTGTGTTGCCTTTTCAGGGACCTCTTCTCCTGTCCATGATGTGATTCAGTCTTCTTCCAGGTGCTTCTCTTGTGCTTTGCACTTTTCACTCTGTATTCTTCCTGGGTGCCTCACTGATGCCACTGCTTCGACTGGCATACCAGTAACTCTCAGATCAACTTCTCTACCGCAGTCTCTCTTGTAGCTCTTTATCTGCATATCCAGACTCATAAAGTTAGACATGTCCCCAGGAGGGCTTATTACATTTGCCCCCAAACAGCCCACTTGTTTGACTTATCTTCAGGAAGGGCAACTATCTTATCCTGAGCCAGAAATCTGTATGTCATTCTTTCTTTTTTCTCCCTCACTTTTATTCCTGACATTCAATTCATCATCAAGCTCTCTCTCAAATTGCCCTCCTTTCATTTTTCATTGCTAATGCTTCAGTTTCCTACTGTTTGCTGATATGAGTGAGATAATCTCCAAACTCTTAACTTTGCAGGCTGGGATGGGATGGGGTCATTCCTGGGTATTAGATTTCTGGCGTTTCTAGGCACTTTTAAAATACTGGGAATATATAGGGGTCCTTCAAATCAGGTAACATTTTGCTATTCCATAAATTCTGGTTTTGCCAGTTGATGTTCTATCATTTTATACAACAAGACATTTTATTTTATTTTATTCTTTTTTTTTTGAGACCCATCACAGCTCACTGTAATCTGAATCTTTGGGGTTCAAGTGATCCTTCTACCTCAGCCTCTAGAGTAGCCGAGACTACAGGCACACACCACTATACCCAGTTTTTTTTTTTTTTTTTTTGAAAAACTGTTTTGCAGAGATAGAGGTCTCCCTCTGTTGCCCAGGCAGGTTAGAACTCTTGGGCTCAGGTAATCCTCCCACCTCGACCTCCCAAACTGCTCTGATTACAGGTGTGAGCCACCGTGCCTGGCCAAGAAGAATTTTACTACTAATAAAAGTAAAGCAGGAGGTATGCATCCTTAATTCCATTTTAGATAAAGAAGCTGAAGCTTGGAGAAGGTAACAGAGTTAGAAAAAAGTGGAGCCAAAGATACAAACAAGGTCTGTAAAAAGCAAGTTGTGGAAAATGAAAAATATCCACCTCCTTCCAGGTAGAATTACAGAGTATAGTTCCATTATTTCATTGAAGTGCAATAAGTTTTAATAAATGTAGACATTTCTATAATAAAGCACATTCCTAAAATAAAGTGAAAAATGTACTAAAGCCAAATATGATCTGGTAACTCATTTCTATGTGCAATTTTGTTCTAGCTCTCTTTCTCTGTGTATGTGTGTATATGTATGTGTGTTTATATGTAGTTGTATGAAAAATTTAAAACTTTTTATTTGGAGATAATTGTAGATTCTCAGGAACCTGCAAAGACAGTACAGAGAAGCCCTGGGTCCTCTTTATCCAATGGTTATATCTTATATAACTATACTATGCTATCAAAGCCAGCAAATTGACTTTGGTATTTTGTCACAGGTGTAGATTTATGTGACCACCACCATAACCAGGATATAGCACTACTCCATCACCACAAAGATCTTCTTCATGCTACTTCTTTATAATCATTTCCTCTTCCCCTCACTATTCCTAGTCCCCAGCTACCATTAATCTGTTCTCCATCTTTACGATGTCTAATTTTGAGATTGTTGTATAAATGGAATTATATGGTATGTGACCTCTTGAGACTGACTTTTTTTTCCCACTCCATAATGTTCTTGCATATAGTTGGGTAACGTTTTAAAAAATCCTCTTGGCTACTATCTGTCTTTTAGTTGTCTCTCACTGATTTCAAGAATTATTTATTTACCTTTAGTATGTCTGTATGTATATGTATGTATTTATTTCTTTTGAGATGGAGTCTTGCTCTGTTGCCCAGACTGGAACGCAGTGACACAATCTAGGCTCACTGCAATCTCTGCCTCTCAGGTTCAAGGCATTCTCCTACCTCAGCCTCCCGAGTAGCTGGGGACTACAATCAGGTGCTACCACGCCCTGAAAATTTTTGTGTTTTTTTGATGGAGACGGAGTTTAACCATGTTGCCCAGGCTGGTCTTGAACTCCTGACCTCCAGTGATACACTCACCTCAGCCTCCCAGAGTGCTGGGATTACAGGCATGAGCCACTGTGCCTGGCCGTCTTTAGTTTTTAGAAGATTAACTAATATGTGTTTTAACACTGATTTCTTTAGGCTTATTCTGTCTAGAATTGACATAGCTTTATCATTCTTTAAGTTGTGTCTTTTATCAAATTTGGAAAATTTTGGGAAATTTGGGAAGTTGTAACTTTTACCAAACTTTAAGTTGTGTCTTTTACCAAACTTGGGAAATTTTTAGTTATTATATTCTTAATACTTAAAAAAAATTATACTTTAAGTTTTGGAATATATGTGCAGAATAAGCATTTTGGTTTTTGGAATTTTCAGCCTGTTTGTGCTGGTTTTTCCTCATCTTTGTGGCTTTATCTACCTTTGGTATTTGATGTTGGTGGCCTTTGGATGGGGTTTTTGTGTGGATGTCCTTTTTGTTGATGTTGATACTATTCCTTCTTGTCAGTTTTCCTTCTAACAGTCAGACCCCTCTGCTGCAGGTATGCTAGAGTTTGCCGAAAGTCTACTCCAGACCCTGTTTACCTGGGTATCACCAGTGGAGGCTGCTGAACAGCCAATACTGCTGCCTGTTCCTTCCTCTGGAAGCTTTCTCCCAGAAGGGCACCCAACAGATGCCAGCTGGAGCTCTCTTGTATGAGGTGTCTGTCAACCCCTGCTGGGAGGTGTCTCCCAGTCAGGAGGCATGGGTGTCAGAGACCCATGTGAGAAGGCAGTCTGTCCCTTAACAGAGCTCAAGTGCTGTGCTGGGAGATCTGCTGCTCTCTTCAGAGCCAGCAGGCAGGAATATTTAAGTTTGCTGAAGCTGTGCTCACAGCTGCCCCTTCCCCCAGGTGCTCTCTCCCAGAGAATTTGATATATAAGCCCCTGACTGGGGCTGCTGCCTTTCTTTCAGAGATGTCCTCCTTAGAGAGGAGGAATCTAGAGAAGCAGTCTGGCTACAGCGGCTTTGCTGTGCTGTGGTTTTAACTTCCCAGTGGCTTTGTTTACACTGTGTGGGGAAAATCACCTACTCAAGCCTCAGTAATGGCGATGCCCCTTCCTTCCACCGAGCTCAGGAGTCACAGGTTGACTTCAAAATGATATGCTGGCAGTGAGAATTTCAAGCCAGTGGATCTTAGCTTGCTGGGTTCCGTGGGGTGGGATCTGCTGAGCTAGACACTTGGCTCCCTGGGTTCGGCCCCCTTTCTAGGGGAGTGACCAATTATGTCTCACTGGCATTCCAGACACCACTGGGGTATGAAAAGAATACTTCTGCAGCTACCTTGGTGTTTGTCCAAATGGCCACCCAGTTTTGTGCTTGAAACCAAGGGCCCTGGTGGTGTAGGCATCCAAGAGAATATCCTGGTCTGTGGGTTGTGAAAACTGTGGGAAAAGCATAGTATCTGGGCCAGAATGCACCATGCCTCATGGCACAGTCTCTCACGGCTTCCCTTGGCTAGGGGAGGGAGTTCCCTGACCCCTTGCACTTTCCAGGTGAGGTGATGCTCCACCCTGCTTCAGCTCACGCTCTGTGGGCTGCACCTACCGTCTAATCAGTCCCAATGAGATAAGCTGGGTACCTCAGTTGGAAATGCAGAAATCACCTGTCTTCTGTGTTGATCTTGCTAGGAGCTGCAGACCAGAGTTGTTACTATTCAGCTATCTCATCAGCCACCTTTTTTTGGATACTTTTTTAGCCTATTTTCTTTCTCCTCTCCTTCTGGGACTCAAATGACCTGAGTGTTTGATTTATTTGTTATAGTCATATAGGTTCCTGAGTTTGTTCTTTTTTTTTCAGTTAGTTTTTTATTTTTCCTCTGTTATTTAGGTTAATTTCTGTTCTTCTCCCTCAGTGTCCTGAGTAGCTGGGGCTGCAGGTGTGTACCCTCACACCTGGCTAATTTTTGTATTTTTAGTAGAGATGGGTTTTCACCATGTTGGCCAGGCTGGTCTTAAATTCCTAACCTCAAGTGACTGGCCTGCCTTTGCCTCCCAAAGTGTTGGGATTACAGGTGTGAACCACAGGGTCTGGCCAATTTCTATTGTTCTGTCCTCAAGTTCACTGATTCTTTTCTCTGTCCTTTCCCTTTTTCTTTTCTCTGTCATCTATTGAGACTTTATTTTGTCTTTTGTAGATTTCAGTTTGGTTTTTGTGTATTTTTAGTTCTAAAATTTATATTTGGTTCTTCTTTATATCTTCTATTTGCTCAGATTTTCTCTTTCCTCTTTTGCTTCAAGAATGCTTTTCGTAATTGTATGTCGAAGCTTTTTATTATGGCTGATTTAAATTTTTTATCAGATAATTCTAACATCATTGTTACCTTGGTGATGGCATCTGTGGACTGTCTTTTCTTGTTTAATACACGATTTTCCCGGTTCTTGGTGTGATAAGTGATTTTGTATTTTACCCTGGATATTTTGTGTGTTAAATCATGTGACTCTGGTCCTTACCTAAATCTTCTGTGTAGCAAGCTTCCTCTGACATGTGCTACAGGGAAAGAGTGCACTGCCTTGTTACTGCCAGGGGTGCCGGGGGTGGGTGGGGTGGTGAAAATCTAGGTTCCTCACTTAATTTCCTTTATGACTTCAGGGGAGGGACCCCCATTACTGCTGGGCGGAGGTGGATTTCAGGCTCCTTGTAGACCTCAGCTGACACCACTCTGGTTGGGAAGGAGAGGAATGTCTCACTATTGCTCCCCATGTGGCCTTCACTGACACTGTTTGAGGGGTGCTTACCAATAGATGGTGGTAAGATTTCTGGCTTCCCAAACCCTTTAAATACAGCTAGGGAGGAGGAGGGATGCCTTATTCCCTCTGGGTAGAAGTGGAATCCAAGATATCCATATGGCCTCCACAGACACCATGAAGGGGTTTTTCTTTGCTGGTGAGGGTGAGAATCTTGGCTCCCCACTCATTCATCTTTCATAATAATGGAAGAGATAGAGTGAGGCATGATTGTTACATTGGGGAGAGGGTGGAATTCCAGGATCCCCTCCTGCCCTTTGCTGATGGAGGAGGAAGTGGGGCTCTATTTTTCTGTGGTGTGTGGCTGGGGTAGAGTGGTTATCGTCCAGAAGTTTTCTGTCTTTCTATGTGGTACCTTTCCTTATTCTATTTTTTTTCCTTTTTTGAGGTGGAGTTTCACTCTATTGCCCAGGCTGGAGTGCAGTGGCACGATCTCACCTCACTGCCACCTCTGCTTCCTGGATTCAAGTGGCTCTGTTGCCTCAGCCTCTTGAGTAGCTGGGATTACAGGTGCGTGCCACCACATCCCACTAATTTTTGTATTTTTAGTAGAGATGAAGTTTTACCATGTTGGCCAGGCTGGTCTCGAACTCCTGACCTTAAGTGATCCACCGCCCTCAAGTGATTCACCCACCTTGGCTTTCCATTGTGCTGGAATCATAGGTGTGAGCCACCACGCCTCACCATACCTTGCCTTGTTCTTCAGCTAGAAGCAGTAGCTTCTCTTGGGGGCATTTTTAGTCTGCACCTGTTACTGTTTTTCAGTTGCTGGCTTCTCTGGCACCATGGCTGGGATGAGTGAGGCAAAAAGAAAACCAAGGGAACTTGTCATAGTGCCATCCTTAGGTCTCTAGGGCCCTCGTCAGTTTGCCTCCATTTAATCACCTTTCAGAGTCTCGTTATGTTTGTTTTATGCATAACTTGGGGTTTTCAGCTGTACTTTAACTTCATTTGTTTAGATAAAGCGCAGTCATGCTTTCTTAGGAATGTTCCTGGAAAGCTGAGTATGAAGGTCTATGAGTGCTAAAGTGTGCTACCACTTCTAAAAGCCCCAGGCCTTCCCGAGCATCTATTCCTGCATGTCCTATAGGCACTTAAGCTGACAGATCAGCCTCAGGTTTCTTCCTTTTCCACTATTTCAACCAGAGATCCTAACTATCAGTGCTGAGATCTGAGGCTGCATTTTGGAAGGCCATTTAGATAGACCCTTCCTCACACCAGCGATTATTCTCCATGTCTAACTGACTCTATTTCCTGTGCATCTGTTGAGCTAACCATCTCCTGCCTATAATCCCTTGCTTTATTTGAGCCCTTATCGTCCCTCACCTGCACTGTTGCCATAATTTCTTGACACATCTCTTTGCCTCCACTTTGATCCCTCTGAGTCCCTCTCCCACAGTTCTGAAATGCATTCTTTCTAACATGAACCTTTTCGACCCGTCAAGTCTGGCTCTGGGTCTCGCTAAGACCTGTTAGCCAGGGGGCAGAGCACTCATGATTAGGCCTCTATCTCTAGCCTCACCCTCAGCCACACCCTTCTGGAATATTCCAGCACAGTGCCACTGGCCACAAGCTCACAAGTTATCAATCACATCCCCGAAGGCTTCCCCTGGACCTTTGCACACAGTTTTTGTTCTGTTGGGAATGCCCTCACTTACTCTTTCCTCCTTGTCTCCAATCTGATCCTCAAAATGTAGTGCATGTATTACTTTATTTGGGAGGCCTTCCTAGATACTGGACTTCTGCCATTGCACTTAGTACAGGGTATTGTAGTTACGTTAGTTTACACATCTAACTCTCCTGAAGACTATTTCGTTATTTTGAGACAGAGTTTCGCTCCTGTCACCCAGGCTGGAGTACAATGGTGCGATCTCAGCTCACTGCAACCTCTGCCTCCCGGGTTCACCTACAAGTAGCTGGGATTACAGGCACATGCCACCATGACCAGCTAATCTTTTGTATTTTTAGTAGAGATGGGGTTTCACTATGTTGGCCAAGCTGGTTTCAAACTCCTGATCTCAGGCGATCCACCTGCCTCGGCCTCCCAAAATGCTGGGATTACAGGTGTGAGCCACCGTGCCTGGCCTCTCTTAGAGACTAATAATTCCCTTCTGAGAGAGAACACATCTGACCACAGAGTAGCATTGTGTAGTGCTTAAAAAAAAGGATCCTGGAGTCCTCAGTTTATATTCAGACTCCTGCTTATTAGTTCTGTAGTCTCAGGGAATTTCCAGAATGTCTTTGTGTCTCAAATTTAGTTACATGTGAAATGGAGATTATCGTGCAGATTAAATGAGGTAATGCATCTAAATTGCATAGCACAGTGCCTGTCACAAAATAAGCTCTTAATAGTTGTTAGTTATGATGATGATTAATTTTGCTGTAATTTACCAAACTATCCTCCCATTGTGAAATATTTGAATTGCTTCTATTTTTTTTTTTATATCATAGCTAACCTTGGTAGAAAATACAAACAACAAAACACAAGAGATTACTAGCCTTGGGATTACTTCTATGCCTTTCTATCTGAAGTTGACAAAACCAACTTAATTTTCTATCTATGTTTGAAGTGGTTGCTGAAAATTTTTGGTATTCTTTGTGACCTTTTCCACACTGCAAAGCACTTTGAAGCTTTAAGATTAATTAAATGTTTCTCTCCTGCCTAGATATTGGAGGAGAAAAATCCCAAAGGTAGCATATAACAAATGAATTTGTACTTGAGCAATGGGTAGGGTGAATGCATTGTAATCAGTTTCTGTATCTGGATTTTTCTGCTCTTAGGTGAGTATACTTGAGGTTTTGAAGAATTCCTTGACTTTGTTTCTTCTGTACCTGTGTCTATGCCAAATAGCTGGGGTTGTAAACAGAAATTAAGTGGAAGGTACAAATTTCCTCTGTTCTAAGGGAAGGTTCATTTGAGGAGTTGGGACCCTACGTTCACTACTAAAGTGATAACTGGCTTTCGCCTCTTACTCATTTCAGGCTGCTGTAACAAACATCGTGGGCAGATGGCTTAACCATCTGTTTCTCACAGTCATGGAAGTTGGGAAGTCCAAGATCAAAGCGCTGGCTGATTCAGTTCCTAGTGAGGACATTCTTCCTGGTTTGTAGATTAGTGACTTCTTGATGTATTCTCACATGGTAGACAGAAAGATTCTCACTCTGTTTCTTTTTATAAAGACACTAATCCCATTCATGAGGACTCCACACTCATGACCTAATTACAGATGGTTCCCAACTCACGATCGTTCAACTTATGACTTTTTGACTTTTCAGTGGTGTGGTAGTTCTACTGTACTTTGAGTATCCATACAACCACATGCTTTTTACTTTTTAGTACTATACTCAATTAATTACATGAGATATTCAACAATTTATTATAAAGTAGGCTTTGTGTTAGATGATTTTGCAAACTGTAGGCTAATGTAAGTGTTCTGAGCATAGAAGGTAGGCTAGGCTAAGTTATATTGAGTAGGTTAGAAGGATTGTGTGTGCGTGTGTGTGTGTGTGTGTGTGTGTGTGTGTATATATATAAAATTATTATTTTTTCTGAGATAAAGTCTCGCTCTGTCACCCAGGTTGGAGTGCAGTGGTGTGATCTCAGCTCACTGTAACCTCTGCCTTCTGGGTTCAAGTGCTTCGTATGCCTCAGCCTCCCAAGTAACTGGGATTATAGGCATGTGCCACCATACCTGTCTAATTTGTTGTATTTTTAGAAGAGACAGAGTTTTGCCATGTTGGCCAGGCTGATCTCAAACTCCTGGCCTCAAGTGACACATACACTTCGGGCCCCCAAAGTGCTGGGATTATAGGCATGAGCCATTGTGCCTGGCTGATTAATTGTATTTTTGACTTAATGATATTTTTAACTCATGGTGGTTTGATGAGGATATAACCCTACCGTAAGTTACACAGCAATCCTCCCTAAAACCTCACCTCCAAATAACATCATATTGAGCATTAGGGCTTGATGAATTTCTTGTGGGGAGACATACACATTCTGTCCATAGTCTCCTTCAGGAGAGAGAGGTAGGTAGTTTTTAAAAAATTATCTTTTTACCTTTGCAAGGGCAGTTTGGCTACATGGCTATATCATGCAGTGGTGAGGTCTAGGCTTTCAGTGTAACCATCACCCCAACACTGAACATTGTGGCCAACACATAATTTTTCAACCCTCATTCCCCTTTCACTCTCCAGAGATAGGGAATTTTCTGAAGGAGATCTCTGGAAACGTTGCCTCCTGAGACAATTGCAGTGCTAGAACTACACCATCTGATTTCAGCTCTTATCCCTAAGGCATGTTCTATTTACGATTGGAGTTTAAAGGACTAACCAAAAGGGTGTTCTATTTCTGCCCAGAGGTTTCTTTTTAAGCAGAGCAAAGGCTTTCTCATTATTTCCTATTTTTATTCATGAATAATCCCCCAAAGTTTTTCATGCTTAACCAAAATCTATTATATTATAATTTAGTGCTTTTGCTTCATGTCCTTCTTAGAGTGGGATGGGTTGAGGATGAAGATGAATGATTCTCAGCTTTAAAGTTCCCTTAATGTACTCTTTCTCTATATGAAAATAAAAATAATAATAATAATAATTTTTTGAGACAGGGTCATGCTCTGTTACTTAGGTTGTGGTGCAGTGGCAAGATCTCAGCTCAGTGCAACCTCCGCCTCCTTGGGTTCTTGTGCGTTAGCCTCTGGAGTAGCTGGAGTACCATGCCAGGCTAATTTTTGTATTTTCAGTAGAGATGTGGTTTTGCCATGTTGGCCAGGCTGGTCTTGAATTCCCAACCTCAGGTGATCCACCTGCCTCAGCCTCCTAAAGTGCTGGGATGATAAGTGTCAGCCACCACACCTGGAGAAGATAATTACTTGGAAGCGATTCTGTTATCTCTAAGGTAACTAAGCTCAAACTTGGTCCACCTAACAGGACTTCAGAGCTGCCTCTGGGTCTGTGCCTTCCCTGTGGGGCCTACTGTTTGGCCTCGTGCAGTGCTTTGGATCTCTGCTTTCCACTCAGGTTTGGAAATCAGTTCCATAGCATGAACAGCTGCTTTACAACTGTACACACTCTTGTGGGCAGATTATCTTTTCTCTGCTCACTGTTTCCTCTGCCTGTAAAGCTCTTTCCCCAGAGTAAAGACCTGGACACAGGAGTATGCTGGCTTTCAAAGAACAGCAAGGTGCAGTTGTAGATAGTTGGTATACAAGTTTAAGTCATCAAAATCCAAAATGTGGGCACATTTAATATCATTTACATGTGGATTGTGTCTTCTCTCCTTACTAATTCTTAATTACAGGCTATCTTATTTACTGAAAACTTATTTACTGAAAACTCCAAAATCTTTATTAACTTACGTGTTTGGCAATGGCTAACTCGACCTATAACTCTCCCCTTGACTCTAGTATTCATGATATAATTTTTATTGCCGCATTTATGAACAAACCTAGGAAGCCAGATGCAGTGGCTCATGCTTGTAATCTCAGCATTTTGGGAGGCTGAAGCAGGAGGATCACTTGAGGCCAGGAGTTTGAGACCAGTCTGGTCAACATACGGAGATCCCATATGTACTAAAAAATTAAAAAAAAAAAAAATAGCCAGGTCTGGTGGCATGCTACTATGGTCCCAGCTCCTCAGGAGGCTGAGGTGGGAGGATCATCTGAACCCAGGAGTTTGAGGCTGCAGTGAGCTATGAGGTGCCAGGGCACTCTAGTCTGGGGGACAGAGGGAGACCCTGTCTCAAAAACCAAACCAAACCAAACCAAAACAACACAACACAAATGAAACAGACCCTGCAGGAAATGATTACTGACGAGTTTGCCTTTAGGTCACATGCTAATGATTTTTACAATTCCACATCTTGATATGAAGAGAAATGAATAAACATCTATTGATTTAACCAGTGCAAATGAAGTGCTAATTAATTTCTGTAGTATTTCTGGATGCTTCATGCAAATGCCACAGTTCTATAAAAGAGGGACTTCAATGACTAAGCGCTGTGGTGGAGACAGATTTCCCAATCGCCTTTGCAGTTAGGTATGACCATGTGACTGAGTTCAGCCAATCGAATGTGAGTGGAAGTGAGGGACGTCACCTCCAGGCCTGAGCCACAAAAATCTCCCAAGAGTTTCTTCTTCAAGGGCAACCTCAGAGGGAAAATATAGAAGATAGTGGGACCACAAGAAAGAAGAGGCAGAGGCCCCTGAACTATTGCTTGAAAAGAGAGTCTCATTTATCAGAAATATTCAGAATTTACATAAAAAAATAAACATTGATTATATCACTCTGCTGAGATTTTGGGGTTTATCCACTCATTGGCTAGCAATCTGTTAATTGAAATGACAGTTCTAGGTTTTTTGCTTAGATTTAGTTCTTATTTTCCATTTCCAGACTAGCACTGCCATTAATACTATGAGCTTGGGAACTAGATAGAGTTTGTATGGGATCCTCTTACTAGCTACATAAATATTTTAACTTTTCAGAAACTCAGTTCCTTCATCCATAAAATGGGGATATAAATTTATTCTAGATAGGATTATTGTGAGTATTAAATAGGAAATACTTTTCACAGTGCCTGGCACATAACAAACGATCAATGATGGGATAGAAATTTTATTTTATTTTTATCCTTCTCACCTTAATAAAAATGATTCTGAATTAGTGTATTTTAATTATTTTCCCTCTGATTTCAATATTTTCTATTGTTAAGTAATACGCTATACATTTCCATCTACTTGGTTATTTTCTTCCTCTTCTATTTAAACATTCCACTCTTCACTTGGAAAAAAAATTCATCTTTCAGGGTCTAAAAAATTATCACCTGTGGTAGATTTTAGTTTCTCAGAATAGGACAGTGACATTTCCAATCTCTTGTAGAGGCTTATAATTTTTACACTCAGTGGTTGACAAGACTTTGTGACCATGTGAATAGCATGTGGCAAAGCTGATGTTGTGTGACTTCTGAGGCTAGGTCTTAAAGCCAATGTGGCTGCCGCTAACTTTCTGTCTTCCCCTCTTTTAGATTAATTAATCAACTCTTTTTAGAGACAAGATCCCACTGTGTTGCCCAGGCTGGGGTGCCACCGTATGATCATAGCTTACTGTAACCTTGAAGTCTGGGTTCAAGCAATCCTCTTGCCTAAGCCTCCAGAGCAGCTAGGACTATTATTTTTAGTTTTTGTAGAGTTGTAGTCTCACTGTGCTGCCCATGCTGATCTTGAACTCCTGGGCTCAAGCAATTCTCCAGCCTCAGCCTTCCAAAGTGCTGGGATTACAGGCATGAGCACTGTGCCTGGTCTAATTTAATTTTTGTTATTTAGAGACAGAGTCTGGCTCTGTTGCCCAGGTTAACATACAGTGGCCCAGTCATAGCTTACTACAGCCTCGAACTCCTGGGCTCAATAGATCCTCCTGCTTTGGCCTCCCAAAGTGCTGGAATTACAGGTATGAGTCACTGCTCTGAGTTGTTCCCTCTCTTTTCCATTCTCTCCCCCTACAGGAAACTTAAACTTAACGTCCAGCCATGTGGTGAGGGAGCCCAGGTAACAGGAAGATGCTGTGTATAGGGGTTCTAGTTAACATCCCAAGCTATGAGCATCAATCACCAGAGCCTTCAGATGATTCTAGTGACCAAGGCTTTGAGTAGCCCCAGCTGACACTGAGTGGAGCAGAGACAAACTGGCCCCACTGAGCCCTGACCAAATTGCAGATTCACAATGCTCAACCTCCTTGATTGTCAGGGAAATAAAAATGAAATCTACAATGAGATGCTAGTGACTACAGGTCTACCAGCATGGCTAAAATTTTAGGGCCAATAACACTAAGTGCTGGTAAGTATGTGAAACCACTGGAATTCTCACTCACTGCTCAGTTTTTAGACTGTAGAGTTGGGAGTCTAAATTCATACAACCACTTTGAAAACTGTTTAGCAGTATCTGCTAAAGATTCACATACACATATTTTCTAGCCGAGTGTTTCCTTTCCTAGTAGGTATTCAACAAAACGGTGTATATCTGCACACCAAAGACATAAATATCCTCAAACTAGGATTATCAAAATGTTCGTCAACAGAATGGATTAAAAAAAATCCTAGTATAGTTCCACAGTGAAATATTGTGCAGCCAAAAAAACCTTTCTAACTACTGCAACAGTATAAATAAATCTCAAAAATGATGTTAAGTGGATAATGCCAGACATGAAAGAGTCTCTATTGTATTAATATAATGTTAATATAAAATATAAATTTGAAGCTATTAATATAGCTTTATAAACTTAAACTAGTTTACAAAACTGGTTTACAAAACTAGTTTAATTAAGTTTATAATAAAGTTTAAAAACAAGCGAAACAATTATTATCTTAGAAGTCAATGATGTGATTACCTTCAGAGAGAAGAGAGGAAAGAATGACTGGTAGGAGGCAGAGCAGGTCTTTTGGGATCCTTCAGTGTTCTAGTTTTTACCTGGGTTGTGGTTTCACAGGTGAGCTTGCTTTGTGATAATTCAGTGAGCTGTACACTTGGGACTTCCACACTTTTCTACATGAACATTATACATCAACAAAAAAATCAAAAAATGTTAACTAGAAATAATAAATATTTGGAAAAGAAAAAACAAAAACAAAAAACAAAAAACAAATTGCATGTTCAGGAGGAAAAGAAATGTCATCTGATCGTAGCTAGTTAATTTTGGGATGGTCTGTTAAATAGCAATAATTAGCAGAACACCTCTTCTGTGAAGCCATCCTTGTGACCTCTTGGTTTTCCCATTTCCCCAGAACTGAAAGCTTTTCTCTGTGCTCCCTTAGCATTTTATTTATTTCACTAGCACTTAGAAGCCTGTAAAGTCTTCAAGGGCAAATAGCAAAGCTTATTCTTTTTGGTATTGCTTGTAGCGTTTAACTCAGTAGCTGGTATAGCACAGGTACTGAGCGAATGTTGAATAAAGGACACTTGAGTTTATCTTGCCTTTCTTTGTCAGAGCTATTAAGCCATATACAGAAATTTTCACTCTGTATCTACTTCCCTTGTGAAATGGTATCTGGAGCATGGGCAAGTCACATGAAGCTCAAGGATGGTGATGACTGTCCTAGAGTTTGTAATGAGTAGATGGAAAGCCAATTGAAAGACTTGAAAGAAAGCCATTCTTCACAAATGTCTAGTAGTCATTAGGCAGCATTCACCAGTCATTTCTTGTTCTCCATAAAGCAATTTTAAAATTTGATCATTGCTTTCGGGGAAGCTAAACATAACATTACATAGCCCTGATTACTTTTATCAGACTATCCTTTTTAGAAAGAGTTCTTAACATTTTTATAAGTTTCCATGGCTTTACATGATGATTTTTTTTTTTTTGAGATGAAACCTTGCTCTGTTGCTCAGGCTGGAGTGCAGTGGTGCAATCTCACTGCAATCTCCATCTCCTGGGTTCAAGCAATTCTCCTGCCTCAGCCTCCTGAGTAGCTGGGATTACAGGCATGTGCCAATGCACCTGGCTAATTTTTGTATTTTTGGTAGAGATATGGTTTCACCTTGTTGGCCAGGTTGGTCTTGAACTCCTAACCTCAAGCGATCCACCCACCTTGGCCTCCTAGGGTGCTGGGATTATGGGCATGAGCCACTGCTCCTGGCCTAAATGATGCTCTTTTTATAGATTAAAAAAAAAAAAGGTGCTACAGAATGTTCTGATACACTTAGGAAGCGAAATTCTCATTCCACATATGTGTTTTTAAAACTCTGTCACTAGCAGCTTTGGTATGAGCAAACTTGCATTTGTTTTAGAAGCTTCAAGGTTACTTATATATCATGAATGGAAAGATTACTTAGCTTAATGTCCAGAGGCTCAGTTTCTCATCCCTGCTTTGCCATTGGCTGGCTGTGTGATCTTGGACAAGTCCTTTGTGTTTTCCCTCATTTACTCATTTTCACACTTACAAAATGAGGACTGATGGCCTTCGGGGCTTTGTCCAAGTCTAGTCTACCATTCCATGAGCAAAATGATAGCAACATCTTTGTAGACGTGTAGGTAGAAACTCAAAGTGAGCTGTGAACTTTTTAAAAATTATTTTTGAGACAGTTTTGCTCTTGTTATCTAGGCTGGAGTGCAATGGTGCAATCTCAGCTGACTGCAGCATTCGTCTCCCGGGTTCAAGTGATTCTCCTGCCTCAGCCTCCCAAGCAGCTGGGATTACAAGCAGGGGCCACTATGCCAGGCTAATTTTTTTTTTTCAGTAGAGATAGGGTTTCACCACGTTGGTCAGTCTCCAATTCCTGACCTCGAGTGATCCACCTGCCTCGACCTCCCAGAGTGCTGGGATTACAGGTACCAGCCACTGCACCCAGCCAAGCTTTTTGATCCATAGAAAAAAATTGGTGATGTCAGGAGTATTAGGATTTTGAAATTCTGAATATCATCTGCACAAGACTAACTTGTTCATCATCTGTTATTTTTGTAGATTACAACAATCCATTTTAACTACTGTGAAATGGTTCTGGAGTGACACTGTTGTGAAGAGGAAATTCCAGCAGAGCTACTGCAGCAAGCCTTTGATCTGCCATATTGAACTCCTCCAGCTGTACTTATTCACGGCGCTATAAGAAAAACATTTCTATCACCACTTTAAAGCTAAATTCATTTCAGGTTTGTCTTGAAGAGAGACTGAGAAAAGGTTAAAAGGCTAGCCCAGCCTTCCGTTTTCAAAGAGCAAGAGTACCTAGCAATATGACAGAGGTAAGATGACAAGCAAATTGTGTGTGTTTTTTTCCTTTGAAGGTCTTCTGTAATAAAACAGAATGGAATTTGTCTATTTACAACATTTTTCAATTTTTCTGGGCAGTCAATAAAACATAATATTATGAACATAATTTTCTCTCACCTGATCTAAGAGATTTTTCTTTTTGTCACTTTTAATACTTTACCTGTTATAAAAGTTTTTTCACTTCTTACATTTTGCAGTTACTAATATTAGGAAATGAAATGCCAATTTGTTTGCAAGCCATGTAAAAGGAACATCTTAACAGGATATCAAACAATTTAATACATGGTGTGTTGTATAGCATATATCTGATGGTTTTGTGACCTGAAATGGTTTACTGTCTAGCGTTTCATTTTATACCATTGAAATAAGGTCATCTTTGTCCCATTGCTTCATTGCTCTTTGTGCTCATATATGTTTACAGAACACTTGTGTGTGCATAGCAGTGACAGAGATGAAAACAGTCGAGTTTTAGGGAAGCATCATTCTTCAGGCTTCAAGAACAAAACCGATGTTTTCCAGGGCACAGAATGCCTACCTGTGCCTAGGTGACAGGCCTCCAGCACAGTGAGCTCTTTTGTTCTGGGAATCAGGCCCGGACTTACTCTGCTACCTCTCCCTGTTTCACAATCTTGCAAAAGTTGACCTTTACCTATCTTCTGGTGTTTTTTCAACAAAAATAAAATTCTTAGCTGGGCTCATTTTTATGACTGACTCTAAAACTTCCCTTTCAACTTCACCTGTTAATAAAGGGAACCAGCCCTTCCTTCTCTTGTATACTTGGAAAAAATAGAATAAAAAACAATGAACAAAATAGCTCTTGGAAATTTTAGACTAACTGAAAAATAAAGGTATTGAGGTTAGTCTTATAATGTGTAATATTCTCAAATAGTCCTTAACTATAATCCTTAATTTAATTTTTAAAATGCTGTGTTTTCTTAAATCATTTCTTTCCCTTTCACACCCTCTTTACCACCACCCGGGGGATCTTTTGCAATAGAGAACTTTCCCTGGTAGAATGTTCATAGGATTCACTTTAGATATGGGTTATTTTTTGGAACAATGGCAGATTAATTGATGGGGGGTTGGGGTAATCTTTGCTATTTTGTACTGCTATCTTTAAATACTTAGTAGATAATTGCTCTGATTAAATTTATCTGTTAAACACAGTAGCTTTGATAAACATTGTAAGAGGATACAATAATACATGTGTTTTTAATACTATAATATTTTATTTGAATGGATTTTTAATCAATAAAGAGCAATTTAATTCTCAGAGATGCATGGGGAATTCCCATTGATGTGTATGATAGCCTCATGTTCTTTTTAGAGTAATGGATGGTTTAGTGTGATTGTTTAAAAATAAAATTTTATTCTTGGGCTGGAGATTCCATGCTAGAGAGAGAGATGGTATATAATGGATGAAACTGGTCTCATGGAAGTCCCTGATGCTTCCTGATATTTAGAGGACAAAATGTCACTGAATGCTTGGCTTGTTTCAAGACTAAATAACTATATTAATCCGTTTTGTGTTGCTATAAAAAAATACCTGCTACTGGGCAACTTATAAAGAAAAGAGGTTTATTCGGTTCACATTTCTGCAGGCTGTATAAACATGGTACCTACATCTGCTCAGCTCCTGGTGAGGCCTCAGGAAGCTTTTAGTCATGGTGGAAGGTGGAAGGGGAGCAGGCATGTCACGTGGTGAGAGAAGGAGCAAGAGAGAGAGTGGGGAGTTCCCTGACTCTTTAACAAGCAGATCTCATGTGAGCTCATTACAGCGGGGAGGGCACCAAGTCGTTCAGGAGGGATCATCCTCCACGACCCAAACACCTCCCGCTAGGCTTCGTCTCCAACACTGGGGATCATGTTCCAACATGAGATTTGGAGGGGACAAACATCCAAACTATATCTATAACGTTTCCCAGTGATTCTCTGTCATGTGCACTCCAGTGTTCCCATACCCTAGACAGTGATATATTTTATCGCTGTGAAACTTTTAATGAGTTATTATATGCAGGTGCTTAGAATGCTGTCTGGCACAGAAGAAGTACGATGTAAATGTTAGAAATAATTGTTACTGATTATTCTAAGGCCAACTCCAGCCTTAACTCATCAGCCAGCTTAGATGGAAATGGAAAGCATGACTTAGGAAAGAAAGTGGATCAGTTTGGGCTCAGGTTGGCAGTTTTTCTTCTTTTGGCTCTGCCGAACATAAATGTCTCTGGTCAGTAGCCGGGTCACTTGGTGTCTGGCTAGTCTGGGCTGGGTTCAGCTGGGATGGCTTGCCTTTGCTTCACAGGTTAGCTTGAGCATGATCTCAGGGTGAAGCCAGAGGAGCAAGTCACAAAGACAGGCTTAGATTGGCCAAAGAAAACTCCAAGTCCAACCCAGATTCACTGGGTGGGGAAATAAACTCTACCTGTTGCAAAATCACAATGGAAAATGAGTGGCTAGAAAAGAGTGAAGGATCTGGCCACCTTTAAATCTGTCACATCAGTGGCTGCTGTGAGAGATGAAGCAGAGAAGAAATTAGGAGGACTGGGATGTGTGTTTGTGTATTCATCTGAATGTACAAGTACACACATTTGAAGGAGGAGGAAAGAATACAAATGACTCCAGAGTCATGACTTCAGGTGACTTAGAATATGGTAGCACTATGTAGATAAATAGGAAATATAGCAGGAGAAGCATTTATTTTTGAATGTGTAGAGTTTGAAACAGAAATGACATGTTTAAGAGAAAGTATCCAGTAAGGGGTCCAGAAATCCAGAGAAGTTAGGTCTACAGATAAGAATTTAGGATGTGAATAGATATAAATAGATGTAAACAACAACAAACACATGTTGTTTTCCCTAGCCAGCATGTGGTTAGATAATTTGTGGTTTACTTTTGAGTCTCCTCTCAGTGAATACACTCTTTCCAACTGTTAGTTCCGTTAGTGATTTGGATGAGCCCGACCCTGGACACCTGCCATTCAGGCCTGGACAATCAGCACATTCCAGCCCTCCAGTCATAGGGATTGGTTTAGGAATGGCATCTAATAAATTGGGTCTAATAAAAGAAATCCTGGTGCTTTTGTTGAATCCATTCAAACTTTCTTTTCCTTCTAGCAAGAGCAACTAAACTGGAGGGGTATTGAACTGCTGGAGGTCATATTATCAGTAGAGTCTGCCTAGGAAGGAAGCCAGCAGAAACAAACGTAGAGCAGACACACACACACACACACACACACACACGAAAGAGAAAGAGAGAGAGAAGAGAGAGGGGTGCACTTTAGACCCCTGAATCCAGCTGTAGCTAAAGACATATCTCCTTACAAACTTTTCAATTTTAGGAACCAGTACATTTCCTTTTTTTGCTTGGACTGGTTTGAATTGGGTTTCTGTCATATGCTACTAACATAAAGAGAGAAAAGAATGTAAACTTCGAAAACAATTGCATCTTACGGGGCTGAAGAAAAGTTAGAGTAAGTATTAGAAGCTCATGGAACTCAGAAATCCAAGAAGGAGATTTAACAAAAAGGAATAACAGTGTTGACATTGTCACATGTCAGGGAGCAAGAGCTCTGTAGAGAGTGTTGACTTGGGGCCCAGGACACCTCTGAGGGAGTGCTCTTGGCAGTAAGGTGGCAGAGAGGAAGGTGCCCTGCCAGGAGCTAAGGAAAGAGTGGGCGGTTTCCTTTGCCCATAAAAGGGCCTCCTAGTCCCTTGGACTTGAAGCCTTGGAATCAACTCTTCCTCCTTGCTCTGCCACAGCCCACACATCCAGCTAGTCGTCTTGTCCTGTAAATTCTCCCTCCACAATTGCTGTTGGACTCCTACCTTCCCTCACATTCCCACTGCCAAGAGCTGGCTCCAGGTGCCGGTGCCCAGTGCTCCCTTCCTGGAACCTGACCTCTTTGCCGCTCCCGTGCCCATCGCCCCTCCACCTCTGACATCCATTCTTTATTGTACTGCCAGATCATTCATTCTAAGGCTCAGTTCTGATTGTGAAATAGCCACACACAGTGAAGAGTCCCTGGACGGGGAACCCAGCACCAGCTCTGACAGGCTGTGGGTCTTGGAAAACATTCTGATCCTCTCTAGGTGTGGGAATCTAATCTTTGAAGGGAAGAGTTGAACCAAGCTCTGACATTCGTTGCCTCCCCATTGCCTGTAAATTAAAACTCTAGCCCTATGCTAACTCTTTTAGCCTTACCTCCTTTAGCATACACATAACTCAGCCAAAATGAAATACTTGCTGTGCCTGAATGCCCTCACCTTGTACCTTCTTACCTCCGTTCATTTTACCTGGAATCATTGGTCTTTTCCTATGGAAAGCCTATCCATCCTCCAAGGCCAAGTTCAAATGCTGTCTGTGAAGCGTTCTTGATCTCCCAGCCGAGAGCCTCTTACCCATGTTCTTGGTCAGGGCACTTCGTTTTGTTTCAATGTTGTTTGCGCATGTGTTGTGCCTCTTGCCAAACTGTCAAGGGCTTGAGGATCAAACTTCTATCATATTCATTGTGGCAGCCCTCAAGGCATCCAGCAGAGTAGCTCGTTCTCAGTAAATGATTGAATGAATGAAAACACAAACTTTCTTGCTGGTTCACTCGGTCATCCCATCTTGCTGATCCTCCCAGAGCATCCGAGTATAAAATCAGATGCTGTAGTTCTGCTGAATAGAATTATGTGTTAGTTTGAAAAAGGGCCTTTTGAGGATAAACCAAAGTCTCTGAGACAGGTCTCAATGTAAAGGTTGATTTTGCTAAAGTTAAAGGCCATGGCCTGTGACAATAGCCTCAAGAAGTTCTGAGAACACGTGTCCAAGATGGTTTCATTATAGGTTGCTCTTATACATTTTAAGGGGACAGAAGTTACAGACAAAGACATAAATCAACACATGGAAGTTGTACATTTTTTTGGCCCAGAAAAGTGGGACATCTCCACAGGTGGGGAAGCTTCCTGCTCACAGGGTGATTCAAATATTTCCTGACTTGCAACTGGTTGCAATAGGTAAGATTTGCCTGAAGAAGTAAAATCAGTATCAAGAAATGATTGTGTTAAGATAAGTTGGTGGATCACTTGTGGTCAGGAGCTCAAGACCAGCCTGGCCAACATGGCGAAACTCCATCTCTACTAAAAATTACCAGGCATGGTGGTGGGTGCCTGTAATCCCAGCTACTCAGGAAGCTGAGACAGGAGAATTATTTGAGCCCAGGAGGCAGAGGTTGCAGTGAGCCAAGTTCATGCCACTGTACTCCAGCTTGGGTGACAGAGTGATAGTCCATCTCAAAAAAAAAAAAAAAAAAAAAAAAAAAAGATAAGGGGGATGTGGAAGCTAAGGTTCCTGTTAAAGACATTTTGGGATAAAATAGTTTGGTTTCCTTTAGGGACATATAGTTTGGTTTCCTTTAGGGACATATATCTGTAATGTGATGCTATCCCAGAGTCAGGTTAGAACTGGATATATTATTTGCTGCAGTCTGTTTGATCAGTCTTATGATCTCTTTCAATGTGAATGGTGGTCAGTTTTGCCTGGACTCCAAAGGGAGGCGTGTCTGGCACCTCCACTTCCTGTCATGTCCTTAACTAGTTTTTTGGTTTCTTTGGGATCCCCTTGGCCAAGAGGGTGTCCATTCAGTTAGTTAGGGGGCTTAGAAGTTTACTTTTGATTTACATGAGCTTCGTGGTAAGTATCATTGGCCCAAGTATGACCCCATTCCTGCCTTGGCAAGGTGTGTGTCAGCAAAGTCAGTGTTGGGTGAACGTGTTGTGGAGGTCCCTTCTGTGGTTCCACACTGCTCCACATTGAGACCAATCAAGGGTGGCCTTCTCAGTGTTTGCAAGATAATGGTGGCATACTCGGAAGAGAACAGAGTGGTCTCCCTCTGACTGTCAACCAAAAATAAAATTCTAAGCTCCCCAACTGACTGAATGAACCCCCTCTCTTGGCCAAGGGAATCCAAAAGAAACCAGAAAAACTAGTTCAGGCTATGGTAGGAAGCAGTGGGGTGGGGGGCAGTGTTGAACATTCCTCCCTTTGGAGTTTAGGCAAAACTGACCAGTATTCACATTAAAACAGATCTTAACACGGACCAAACAGTCTCTCTGTAGCAATAAGACACCCAACCCCAACCTGGCTCTAGTACAGCCTCACAAGGCAGATAGCTTCCAAGAAAAAAATCAAACTATTTTATCCTGAAATACATTTCTTTGACATGTTTTGGAATGGTCCTGCAAAGCATTTCTGGGGGAAATTTGCATTCTATAGAGAATTTCCTTCCCTTACTAGGTCTTTTTCGGAGAGTCTGACACTGTTTAAGAACCGAAAGAGACATTTACCGACTATTCGCTCAGAAGCCTGTGACTTGGAGGCTTCATGGACGTAGCAACAATCTTGTCTTCCACACCCGCTTTATCTTATCTCTGCATTTCTTTATGCTGACTTTAACCTCTTCAGGCAAAGCTTACCTCTTTCCACCAATTGCCAATTAGGAAATCTTTGAATCTTTCTATGAGCAGGAAGTCCCTCTACCTTTGGAGATGCCCTGAGGTTCTGGGTCAAACCAATACACTTTCTGTGTATTGATTTACATCTTTGCCTGTAACTTCTGTCTCCATAAAATGCGTAAAACCAACCTATAACCAAACCATCTTGGGCACATGTTATCAAAACCTCTTTAGGCTACGTTGTGGGCCATGGCCTTTATATTTGGCTCAAAATAAACCTCTTCAAATATTTTGGAGAGTTTTGCTTTTTTTTTTTTTTTTTTTTTTTTTTTTTTTTTTTTTTTTTGTCAACATTGCAAGTGCCAGTCCAGAAGACTAAAGCAGAAAAGGAGAGAAGGAGAGAAGGAAGAATAGAAGAAAATGGCAGGTGGAAGTGCACTGTATGGAGATGCCCATGTTCTCCATAATCCTTTTTATAGCAAGATTATCAACTCCAGATCTGTAAACTTGTTGACATGTTGTGGCGAGACTGGATATTGACACAGCGGGTGTCCATAGCCGGTAGCTAGAATTATGTGGCTGTCTCCTACCTTCAACAGTGAACCTTGAGACCTTCCTCTGGTATGCTGGTTTTTCCAGGGGGCTGAGGGGAAGCAGACAGCTGGACTTGAGTGAACCTTCACTCCCTCCTTATTATCTTCCCCTCTCTGCCCACAGCAACTTAAATCATTAAAATCCTGTATAATTAAAATTTCATCCAAGTTACACCAGTTATGTTTGCTTGCCACAGTGGAGTGTATAAATATCTTAGAAAGGCATAAAGACAGAGGCTGCTTCCTGCTTGTGGTTTCCCCCTTGCACAGGATGCTGCCTGCTACCGTGTATGCCATCAACAGCCTGGGGAAGGCTGAGCTCGCAGGAACCGCCAGCCCTGCTCCTACTGGACCTTTACTCCACAGTTTTATCCACAGGGCTTGGGTCTCAGGGTGACAGGTTCTTGGTGAGGGTGAATGCCTTTGATCTGTTCATACAGGATTTTCTTCTCTTTTTCCCTGTCTCTCTCTCTCTCTCCCTTTCTGTCTTCCTGTCTCTTCCATTTAGAATTTGGTTTTTGATTTTGAATATATTTAAATTAAAACATCTCAAATGTTTCATTGTCTCATTTAACTAGAGAGCAGGAGTTCATCTTCCTTCCTACCCGTCCTCTGTCAATACAATTTGAATTGCCATTTAATTGCTCAAAAATCCCAGTTACCTTGATCTGATCAATACACATTATATACATGCCTCAGAATATCACATGTACCCCAAAACATGTAAAACCATGATGTTTTAATTAAAAAATTAAAAATTAAATTACAAAATTTAAATTAAAAAATTAAAAAATTAAAAAAATTTTAAAAAGCTGCAGTGTACATTTCTACCACAATGGTTTTGCATTACTTACCACATGGGGTTACAAGTCTACTACAGGTTTATTTACTGAACAACAAATTTTTGAGCACATGTCACATACCTGGTGCTGTTAAGAGCTGTCTTGTCATAGAAGTTATAGCAGCTCCAGGGGTCACCAAAGGGTTGGACCACAGATGGGTCCCTAGTGTGGGGCTCTAAGCTTGGTGATTGGGACCACCTTGTGTCACGGGCAGTCAGTGTGCCTCTAAGTCATGAATTATTATACTTGATTGGGAGTATAATTATATTGGTTGTGACTTTGCAATGGCATCACCTCAATTGAGGTGCCTGTGACAGCTTTGGGATCAGCGTGTGTCTTGGTTTTGGTTTCTATATAGCAGACTTGAAACAAGGATGTGAGTGCCAGTAGTTTATCTAGGATATGTTCCCATGTTAAGTGAGTGAAGAAGTGAGACAGGAAGTGAATGAAGCCACTAAAGAGTGTGGTATTAAACCAGTTACCACCACACACAACTGGAGGTCAATTTCTCTGGGGGAGCTCTGGGAAGCAGTGGAGAATGTGCCTCTGAGTTATCCCAGTTGAGGCTCCAGGAGGTTGGTCATCATCAGACACATCCCCAGATTGTCCTGGTTGGAGGAAGTTCCAGGGCTCAAGATGCTCTGGGACTTCCACCTTGCCTGCAAGTTGAAAGTCAGATAAAAGACTTCAGGTGGCATTGCTGATATTTGCACTCAGCAGCCTTTCATACATTGGGCCGAGGGCAGTGAAGATATGACCAAGGACTGATAGATTTGTTATAGCAAGAAAGATCCCTGTGTAGTGCTTTTAGAGCACCCTGTACAGTTGATTCTCATTATTGGCAGTAGTTATGCTCTATAAAGTCACTATGAACACCAAATTAGGAAATATTGAATGATTGCTTCCAGAAGATGTACAGGGCTAGGTATCTGTGAGCCTCTGGTCACATTGAGTTAACTGATCAATACGTCACATTGTTTTATAGGTTTCTGTTGAAAGACAGTTTATTTAGTATGCAGTATTAAATCATTAGCTTTGGACTCATGGTCAGCTGCTCTACAACTCATGTCTGAATGAAACTCGTCTAACACATGCATTTTCTCTGCAAGGCACATTGCAGACTTTTTGTGCTTAGGAGCACTAGATAGCACATCAACACTGTGCTCAGGTGGCATTTCAGACAACAAAATGCACAGAAATATAAAAAATGTGACACTAAATAGACTACAAAAAGACTTGTGTACAGTATGACAGCTGAAACCAGAAGGCATGGTGGCAACAGGTTGCACCTCAGCTGGACATGTGCATTGGGCTGGTCAAATGTTTTGCTGATCTATGCATATCTGCACATGACCATGAAGGTGCCTTGAGGACTGGTTTTGGGGATGCAAATACATTTTTGGGAGAAGGCCCCTAATTAGAAAGTATGAAATCTGTGAATAATGAGTTCAACTGTATTTTCTTTTTTTGGAGACAGAGTTTCAATTTTGTGGCCCAGGCTGGAGTGCAGTGGCGCAATCTCAGCTCTCTGCCACCTCCACCTTCCAGATAAAGAGCATCAACACAATGATGAAACTACATCAACTAATGGGCAAAACAACCAGCTAGCATCAAAATGGCAAGATCAAATTCACATATAACAAGATTAACCTTAAATGTAAATGCACTAAATGCCCCAATCAAAAGACACAGACTGGCAAATTGGATAAGAAGTCAAAACCCATCAGTGTGCTGTATCCAGGAAACCCATCTCACATGCAAGGATATACATATGCTCAAAATAAAGGGATGGAGGAACATTTACCAAGCAAATGGAAAGCCAAAAAAAAAAAAAAAAAAAAAGTTGCAACCCTAGTCTCTGATAAAATAGACTTTAAACCAACAAAGATCAAAAGAGACAAAGAAGGACATTACATAACAGTAAAGGGATCAATGCAGCAAGAAAAGCTAACAATTTTAAATATATACACACCGGATACAGGAGCACTCAGATACATAAAGCAAGTTCTTGATGACCTACAAAGAGACGTAGAGTCCACCCACATAATAATAGTGGGAGATTTTAACACTTCACTGTCAATATTAGACAGATCAATGAGACAGAAAATTAACAAGGATATCCAGGACTTGAACTCAGATCTGGACCAAGCAAATCCAATAGACATTTACAGAACTCTCCACCCCAAATCTACAGAATATACATTCTTCTCAGCACCACATCACACCTCTCTAAAATTGACCACATAATCGGAAGTAAATCACTCCTCAGCAAATACAAAAGAACAGAAATCATAACAAATAGTATCTCAGACCACAGTGCAATCAAATTAGAACTCAGGATTAAGAAACTAACTCAGAACTGCACAACTTCATGTAAACTGAACAACTGGCTTTTGAATGTTGACTGGATAAACAATGAAATAAAGGCAGAAATAAAGATGTTCTTCGAAACCAACAAGAACGAAGACACAACATACCAGAATCTCTGGGACACATTTAAAGCAGTGTCTAGAGGAAAATTTATAGCAATAAATGCCCACATGAGTAACAAGGAAAGTTCTAAAATTGACACCCTATCATCAAAATTGAAAGAGCTAGAGGAGCAAGATCAAAAAAACTCAAAAGCTAGCAGAAGACAAGAAGTAACTAAGATCAGAGCAGAACTGAAGGAGACAGAGACACAAAAAAGCCTATCAAAAAATTAATAAATCCAGGATCTGGTTTTTTGAAAATGTCAACAAGATAGACAGACCACTAGCCAGGTTAATAAAAAAGAAAAGAGAGAATAATCAAATAGACACAATAAAAAAGATAAGGGGGATATCACCACAGATTCCACAGAAATACAAACTACCATCAGATATTACTACAAACAACTCTATGCACATAAACCAGTAAACCTGGAAGAAATGAATAAATTCCTGGACACTTGCAACCTCCCAGGCCTAAACCAGGAAGAAGTCAAAACCCTGAAAAGACCAATATCAAGGTCTGAAGTTGAGGCAGCAATTAATAGCCTACCAACCAAAAAAAGTCCAGGTCCAGATGGGTTCACAACTGAATTCTACCAGACATAAAAAGAGGAGCTGGTACCACTCCTTCTGAAACTATTCCAAACAATCCAAAAAGAGGGAATCCTTCCCAAATCATTTTATGAGACCAACATCATCCTGATACCAAAACCCGGCAGAGATTCAACAAAAAAAGAAAACTTCAGGCCAATATCCATGATGAACATAGATGTAAAACTCTTCAACAAAATACTGGCAAACTGATTGCAACAACATCAAAAAGCTTATTCATCATGATCAAGTAGGCTTGATGGTGGGGATGCAAGGCTGGTTCAATATATGCAAGTCTATAAACGTAATTCACCGCATAAACAGAACCAAAGACAAAAACTACATGATTACCTCAATAGATGCAGAGAAGGCCTTTGACAAAATCCAACAGCTCTTCATGCTAAAAACTCTCAATAAACTAGGTATTGATGGAATGTATCTCAAAATAATAAAAGATATTTACAACACACCTACAGCCAATATTGTACTGAATGGGCAAACACTAGAAACATTCCCTTTGAAATCTGGCACTAGACAAGGATGCCCTCTCTCACCACTCCTATTCAATATAGTATTGGAAGTTCTAGCCAGAGCAATCAGGTAAGAAAAAGAAATAAAGGGTATTCAATTAGGAAAGGAGGAAGTCGAATTGCCTCTATTTGCAGATGACATGATTGTATATTTAGAAGACTACATTGTCTCAGCCCAAAATCTTCTGAAACTGATAAGGAACTTCAGCAAAGTCTCAGGATACAAAATCAATGTGCAAAAATCACAAGCATTCCTATACGCCAATAACAGACTTAAAGAGAGCCAAATCAAGAATGAACTGCCATTCCCAATTGCTACAAAGAGAACAAAATACCTAGGAATACAACTAACAAACGATGTAAAGGACCTCTTCAAGGAGAACTACAAACCACTGCTCAAGGAAATAAGAGAGAACACAAACAGTTGGAAAAACATTCCATGCTCATGGTTAGGAAGAATCAATATTGTGAAAATGGCCATGCTGCTCAAAGTAATTTATAGATTCAGTGCTATCCCCATCAAGGTGCCTATGACTCTCTTCACAGAACTGAAAAAAAAATCTTAAAGGTTATATGGAACCGAAAGAGAGCCCACAGAGCCAAGTCAATTCTAAGCAAAAACAACAACAACAACAACAACAACAACAAAACCAACAAAACAAAAAACAAAAAACAAAAAAGCAAAAAACAAACAAAGCTGGAGACATCATGCTACCTGACTTCAAACATACTACAAGACGACAGTAATCAAAACAGCATGGTACTGGTACCAAAACAGAGGTATAGACAAATGAAACAGAACAGAGGCCTCAGAGGCAACACCACACATCTACAACCATCTGATCTTTGACAAATCTGACAAAAACAAGCCATGGGGAAAGGATCCCCTGTTTAATAAATGGTGTTGGGAAAACTGGTTAGCCATGTGCAGAAAGCAAAGACTGGACCACTTCCTGACACCTTACACTAAAATTAACTCCAGATGGATTAAAGACTTAAACATAAGACCTAACACCATAAAAACCCTAGAAGAAAACTCAGGCAAAACCAGTCAGGGCATAGGCATAGGCAAGAACTTCATGACTAAAACATCAAAAGCAATGGCAACAAAAGCCAAAATAGACAAACGGGATATAACTAAACTCCAGAGCTTCTGTACAGCAAAAGAAACAATCATTAGAGTGAACCAGAAACCACCAGAATGGGAAAAAATTTTTGTAATCTACATATCTGACAAAGGGCTAATATCCAGAATCTACAAAGAACTAAAACAGATTTACAAGGAAAAAAAAAAAACCATTCAAAAGTGGGCGAAGGATATGAACACTTTTCAAAAGAAGACATATATGAAGCCAACATACATAGGAAAAAATGCTAATCATCACTGGCCATTAGAGAAATGCAAATGAAAACCACATTGAGATACCATCTCATGCCAGTTAGAATGGTGATCATTAAAAAATCTGCAGACAACAGATGCTGGAGAGGATGTAAAGAAATAGGAACAGTTTTACACTGTTGATGGGAGTGTAAATTAGTTCAACCATTGTGGAGGACAGTGTGGCAATTCCTCAAGGACCCAGAAATAGAAATTCCATTTGACCCAATAATCCCATTACTGGGTATATACCCAAAGGATTATAAATCGTTCTAGTATAAAGTTACATGCAAACGTATATTCATTATGGCACTGTTTACAATAGTAGAGACTTGGAACCAACCCAAATACCCATCGATGATAGACTGGACAGGGAAAATGTGGCACATACACATCATGGAATACTATGCAGCCATCAAAAACGGTGAATTTGTGCCCTTTACAGGGACATGGGTGAACCTGGAAACCATCATTCTCAGCAAACTGACACAGGAACAGAAAAATCAAACACCGCATGTTCTCATTCATAGGTGGTTATTGAACAATGAGAACACATGGACACAGGGAGGGGAGCATCACACACTGGGGTCTGTTGTGCGGGAATACAGGAGGGACAGTGGGGGGTAGGGAGTTGGGGAGGGATAACATGGGGAGAAATGACAGATATAGGTGATGGTGATGGAGGCAGCAAACCGCATTGCCATGTACGTACCTATGCAACAATCCTGCATGTTCTTCACATGTATCCCAGAACCTAAAGTGTAATAAAATATATTAATTAATTAATTAATTAATTAAAAAATAAAAAAAAATTTAGCCAGGCATGGTGGTGCACACCTGTAATCCCACCTACTTGGGAGGCTGAGGCAGGAGAGTGGGAGGTGGAGGTTGCAGTGAGCCAAGATCATGCCACTGCATTCCAGCTTGGGTGACAGAGTAAGACTCCATCTCAATCAATCACTCAATCAATAAACATATAAATAAAATGAATATGTGAGATCACTGAGAAGGTGCACTTGATCTAAGTCCCGAAGAAGGGAGGTAGTAGTAGTCATGCAGATAACTGGAGGGGGAGCTTTCTAGGTAGGGGAGAAAATGGCACAGGCGAAGGCTGTTATATCAGTGTGGCTGGAGTGGAGGGAGAGGAGGAGAAAAAGGAGATGAAGACAGAGATTTGAGGGAGACCCTGATCTCATCTCATGGGGCCGTTGTTAGGACGTGGGTTTCATCCCAAGTAACAAAAACCAATTTATTTTCAGGTATCCTGTGTATTTTGCCTATTTTATATTTAATTTTATTATTTTATGTTTACATGCTATACTTGGATTTTCATTTTATAGGCAGGTAACTTGAGTCTTTTAAAAGTATTGTTTGCTTTATGGGAGCTATATATTCTCATTCTCGTTTTGTGTCTTCCTTGGGTTGCTAATGATGTACAGTCTTTGGGGACTGTATGACAGATACTGATGTACGAAACTGATGGTTGTTGACCCTAGTATTTATTGACTACCACTATGTGCATGACAATTAATGGAAATGGAAGGAATAGTGTGGATTAACCTTGATACTTTCTTCGAAGATTTTTTACTATGATAAAATATGTACAAAATTTTCCATTTTGACCATTTTTAAGTGTACAGTTGAGTGGAATTAAGTACATTAACAATATTTTATAGCCGTCACTGCTATTTACAAAGCTTCTTCATTAACCCAACTACCAGAAGCTCTGTACTCATTAAACATTAGCTGCCCCTGACAACAACTCTCTCCTTGACTAAACTTTAGTTTGGCTCCTTAATCCATCTTCTTAATTAGGCCTTGACCTTGACCTCCATCCTTGTCAGGACTGCATTGCCCAGTTTTAAAAAGAGTCCTGCCGAGTTAGTTTATAAGGAACCTTCCACTTTTGATATCTGATCCTTCTTAGTATCTGATCAAACTCTTCCTCCCCCATTATCCTCCAGGTGATACTGGATCAATCTGGCCTGCCTTCAGCAAGATTCTGTCAGGGCAGTTTAGCAAGAATCCCTCCCTACTCTTGACTCCTTTTACTAATTTTCTATCCACAGGCCCCTACGTATCCTTGGTGTTGTTCTATGCCAAAGTTTCTTTTTCTCTCTTGTAGTAATTCCTTAATAAAATCCTAATAAAAACGATTGCCAGCCTCTGGTTTTCTGTAATATCTCCAGCCTTTGGTAACTTCTCTTCTACCTTCTGTTTCTATGCATTTGTCTATTCTAGGCACCTAATTGTCCTAGTCCATGCTGGCTGCTACAACAAAATACCATAAACCCAGTAGCTTATAAACAACAGAAATGTAATTTTCATAGCTCTGGAGACTGGAGTTTCAAAATCAAGATTCAGTGTCTGGCGAGGTCTTTCCTGGTTCATAGATGGCACCTTTTTGCTGTAACCTCACCTGGTGGAAGGGGCAAACAAGCTCCCTTGCTCTCTTTTATAAGGACACTGATCCCATTGAAGAGCACTTCACTCCACTTCCCAAAGATCCTACCTCTTTTTATCATCCCATTGGTGATTAGCTTTCAACATATAAATTTTGAGGAACACAAACATTCAGACCATCACATTCATATACATGGAATCACATAGTATTTGTCTTTTTGTGTCTGTCTTATTTCACTTAGCATGATATCTTTAGGGTTCATCCATATTGTGACATGTATCAGAATCTTATTCTTTTCTAAGGCTGAATTGTAGTTCGTTGTATGTATACACCACATTTTGTGTATCCATTCATCTGTTGAAGAACATGGGGCTGTTTCCAACTTTCTGCTATTGTGAATAATGCTGCTGTGAACACCGGTGCACAGGAATCTGTTCGAGTCAATGCTTTCAGTTCTTTTGGGTACATACCTACAAGTAGAATTGCTGGATCATATGTGATTCTACGTTTAACTTTTTGAGAAACTGACAAATCCTTTTCCACAGTGGCTGTATAATTTTACTTTCTCACCAAAAATGCACAAGGGTTCCAATGTTTTCTCACCTTTTCCAATTCTTATTTTCCATTTTTTTGATAATAGTTATTCTAATGGGTGTGAAGATATCTTATTGTGGTTTTGATTTGCATTTCCCTATGCCTGATGATGATGAAAATTGTTGCATGTGCCTATTGACTATTTGTGTATCTTGTCTGCAGAAATATCTATTCGATTCCTTTGCCCATTTAAAAATTTTATTGTTATTATTGAGTTTTTTTTCTTTTTAATGAGAAATACCAGTACTTCATAGAAAGTAAATTTAAAAGGGACTATGATGGTGAATTTTATGTGTCAACTTGCTTGGCTCATGGGGTGTCAAGATATTTGCTTAAGTGTTACTCTGAATGTTTTTAGAAGAGACTGACACTTAAATTGGTAGACTGAGTCAAGCAGGTTACCCTCCTTAATGTGGGAGAGCCTCACCCAAACAGTAGAAGGCCTGAATAAAACAAAAAGACCAATTGTCCCTGATGAAGAGAAAATTCCTTCTACCTGACTGATTCTGAACTAGGATGCTGGCTTTTTCCTGTCTTTGCACTTGAATGGAAGCATTGGCTATTCCTGGGTCTTGAGCTTGCTGGCTCTTAAAATGCACCTCTACCCCATGGGCGCTCCTGAGAATCCAGCTTGCAGCCTGTGGGTCTTCAGACTTGTTTGCCTCTATAATTGTGTGAGCCAATTCCTTCTGGTAAATCTTTCTACATAGATAGAATCATCTATATTATTGGTTCTGTTTCTCCAGAAAAACCTAAGACAGAGACTAATTTATTAAGAATCAATTGTAGTTTTTGTTCAAATACTTTTTGTTATAGAAATAATTTTATACTCATAGTGAGTATAAAATAAAATCTGCATGGGTTATTATTAATTAAAATTGAGTAAATATTTTACATTGTCTATTTTTCCACTAGTGCATTTTTAGTTTTATTTTTAGGTGATATTCTGACCTTTGTCTGAGGTTCAGACCTCCACCTAAGTGGTTTGGGCCACTTTTCGAGTGCTGTGCATAGAGGCAAGCCAGTCCTTTTTGGGACCTAAATGTCTTAAATGTCAGGATGTGTTCAGTATTATCCCTTGAATGAGTTTCATGCTAACTGTAAGGATGATGGCTCCAACACAGATGAAAGCACTGATCCCCTTCACCATGATGTTTTCCTAAAACCAGGAGCAACTATTTAATTTAATTTAATTTTTGGAGATGGAGTCTCACCCTGTAGCCCTGGCTGGAGGGCAGTGGCATGAGCTTGATTCACTGCAACCTCTGCCTCTTTGGCTCAAGCGATTTTCCTGCCTCAGCCTTCTAAGTAGCTAGGATTATTACAGGCACCCACCACCATTCCCAGCTAAATTTTGTGTTTTTAAATTTTACTACGTTGGCCAGGCTGGTCTTGAACTCCTGGCCTCTAGTTATCTGCCTGCCTTGGCCTCCCAAAGTACTGGAATGACAGGTGTGAGCCACCACACCCAGCTAAGCAACTATTTTATATTATTATTGGTTAACTGCTTTTTTGAGGAATTGGAAATTAGAAATTTAAGTTTTAAGCTCCTTCTAAAGGCCATTTTCATCTTGTTTGTTCTGCACAATTGCTATAAAATCATTTCTCTTAGTTATTGTTGCATTAGTAAACAATATCTGAAATTCAAATCCCTGTACCCCAGGACATTTCTGTTTATACTTGAGACGGGATTAAACCTGTGTGACCTCCATTACTGATACATCTCCCTTCAGGCCTCCTCTCTCTTTAAACAATTCCCATTTTATCCAAAATCAGGTGCTGTACGAGGCCATCTTATAGGAACATCACATTCCATTTTGTCTCCCTGTAGATAGTGAGATGCGCAAAGATGAACTTTGAATAACCACAGCAAAGCCAGATACACATGCATGTGGGAAGGTCAGGGAAATCTTCACATAAGCATCTTCACAAGAAAACATCATTCCTCAATTTGATAGCCTTAAAATGGCTTTTGAGGCTATCTTTCATTTTCTTTACCATATAGCATTATGTTTCTTTCTTTCTTTCTTTTTTTTAGAGACAGGGTCTTTGTCTGTCACACAGGCTGGAGTGCAGTGGTGTGATTATGGCTCACTGCAGCCTTGAACTCCTGGGCTCAGGTCATCCTCCAGCTTCAGTCTCCCAAGTAGTTGAGGCTACAGGTGCGTGCCACCACATCCAGCTAACTAGTTAATTTTTTAATAGAGATAGGGTCTCACTATGTTGTCCAAGCTGGCCTCAAACTCTTGGTCTCAAGTAATCCTTCTGCCTCACTCTCCCAAAGTGCTGGGATTACAGGAGTGAGCCACTACACTCAGCCAACATTATGCAATTTTATTTACTGTATTCATTCAATATATCAGAGACTCTTTTAAAAGGAATCTAGGTTTGAAAAGGGTCAAAATGTCTAGGACCTAGGTTAATAATTTTCTTTAGCTTTCCATATATATAGTCTGTTTAATAAGATGTAGTTGAAGTAATTCATTAAATCCATGTAATGTTAAGAATGGATGGTTACTGTTCTATTCTTTAGTTTCCTCTTAGCACAATCACACAAAAATTGACTCTGTAATAGCTAGTCCAGGAGCTTAGCAATCAACCCTGAGAGTGGAAAGTTTCTCTGTCACCACGAACTTATTGTTGCCATGCCAACCAAGAAACTTAGAAGTTGCTTGAGGTTTCAGTTCTCTAGAAACTTACAATCAAAACCAATAATAGCATATCTTAGAATGTAAACTAATTACACTTTAGAATGATTTTCAACTGAAAAAGCATAAAAAGTAAAATTGATCAGTTGTAGACCCTCTCCAAACTCGGTTTTGGATTTAACCAATACTAATAGTTAAAACGGATTGAGTATTTATTACATAGTAAGCATTGACACTCCTTACATACATTATCTCATTTCATTCTCATAGCAACATTAGGAGGTGGGTAGTGTTATCTCCTATACTTTAGAGATGAGGATACTGAAATTTGGAGAGGGTAAGAAACTTTTCCAAGGTCGCAAAGCTAGTAAAAGATAAGGCTGAGACTCATCATCAGCAGATGGAATCCAGCGTCCACTCTTTCAGCACTATCCTTTTCTACTTCCCATAAAGCAAGAAAGATAGGACCCCTGCCCAGGCAGAGTGAGCCACTAAAGTTGACTGGTCATTTAAAGTCAAGAATATAGAAATTGAGGGCTGAAAGGACACTTTTAAACGACTTAATAAACGCTTTGATCTCTTCAAAAGTATCTTCACTGTTCCTTAGTCCACTATCACAGTCTTCCAGAAGACTCTTCTTCTAGAAGAGGATTTGAAGCAACCATCATCTCCACTAAATGATTTTTCAGCCTCTGTTTGCATCGTGCCAGGAAGGCAACTCGACCCTGACATCTCTTTGGGGCAGTACTAACCCTCAGAAAGTGTGAGTGTGTATAAAGTAAAGAATCTGACCTTCTAATTGTGTTCTCTGATGCCTGCAAAGTAACACTGTTCTCTCAGAATGGCTCCTCCAACAGTGGAAAGCACTGATCTTCTCCCTCAAAAGGAAGACACTTTTCTTCTCTGGGTTAAATAGCCTCAGTTGAGGCATCCTTCATCATCCCTTTGCTTTCCTCCAGACAACATTCAGTCTGTCTTTTTTTTCTCAGTTTAAACTTGATACTTTGGACTAGCTTAAAGCATTTCAGGATTATCACTTTGCCCAGTTACCAACACAATGCCGCTATTGAGAAAGAACACAAAAGCAAAGTGGAAATTGTGCTCTGTTATCTCCTGCCATCCTCAAGTCTTCCATTTACTGTGCTCATTCAACATGACAGGGATTCTTTAAGGTGGAAGGGGAGGGGGGAATGTGCCAGAATGTCTTCCATCTTGGTCCAAAGAAAATCTCCTAGAAACTTTAGACCTTCCCTCCAACCTTACATTATCTTGGTTTTAGCGTCTCTGGCTCTATTTCTACAGTTGTTTTTAGTGTTATGCCCTCACCTTTCCAGAGGTTGTGACTTTGCTGTCCGATTTTCATTCTCATGGGCTTCTCTCCTCTCTTGAGCCATCTCAGTCTGAGTCATCCTATCTCTCTTTCGTTGGAAACTTGGCATCAATCTGAGCATGCGTTAAATCTCACGTCTCCTGGAAGTTCCTTATTATTAAGGAGAAGTACACCCAAAGTAGTAGTTCCTTTGCCACTTCCTTTATTTTCTGAGAAGTGAAATTGTTAGCTGAACAAGTCAATCTAGACACTTACCAGATGACCTGATTTTCAGAAGAAAATTTCCAGAAGTTTTGGGTAATTGGAGCCTCTCCTTATTTTCCATAACTTGCTAATGTGCCAATTTAATGATCAATGTCAAGTACTTTAACCAAATTCTCCAGCGTAGTCCCACTACAGTACTGCCTTTATTCCTCTATCTGTATCACACGCACACATAGATGTTGTATACCCATATTTATGTTTATGCATGCATGCACACACATATATATTTTTACCCTTACCTAGGTTTCTCTTTTGTAATTTTATTCTTGTAGTCACAGATTTTCCCAAAAGTTAGAGTGGCTGTATGTTCTAGTTTTCCTGTGGTCTTAGTTTACTTGTTGTTCCTGGAGTAATTAATAATTGATACGTTTCCCTTCTGTCATCAAAAGCATGCTAGTTCGAATGATAAATTATATGATCATCCTATCAAAACTTCAATTCTACATTCTGTATCCTGTCTCAGAGTCTCAATCCTAAATTAGAAATAAAGAAAAAAAATGTCTGTGTCCCTTGGCTCTTTAATTTCCTGACCAACACTTCCAGCTCTGGGTTTTTTTTCTGTTTAATAGTCGCGTGCTCCTGGCTACGTGAAGTCTTTGTAGAGCTGGAGGGTGCCATCTGTCCTGATGTGTCTTTTTCCTCCTGGGTTTTTTGATCCCTCAGTTTCAACATGCTGATTCCCTGGTTGTTTCATGCAGGATGTGTGCTCATGACTGATCCTTAGGAGGTCTTAATTCACTGTGGGAGGTTGGGCTACATCTGTTGTACAGGTGAACTCGCTCTGAATGTCTTCTTATCTTTCTCTTCTTTTTCATCAGTCTGTATTCTGAGAATCTTTGATATTCTGGATTATTTTCTTTGCTTTGTCCCGGAGTGCTTTGTTGTCTGTAACAAGCAGGCATGCACACAGAAATTGTCTCCACCTTTTCATTTGCTCTTCAAGCAGTGAGACCTGCTTGGCTGACTGGCGGCCTCTAGCAGGAAAAGAAACCCAATGCCACAGGCCATAGAAACAGTCCTCTCGGCTTCTTTAACTTCTTGAAATATAAGGTTTACTGAATGATGTCAAGTGTGTTGCTTCTCCCGACAACTCCTGAAGCAAGCCCCTCTTTGACTTGTTCCGGTGGGAGGGAGGCAGCATGGGCTGGTGGTGAAGACCATGGCCTTGAAGTCAGAAGACTTTGGGTGTCATTCCTCACTGTGGCCTCACACAGTTATTGATTTCTGAGTTGAGGTCTCCTTGCTTGCATAGGGGGATAACATAATCAGATTTGAGAGAGTTAAATGAGATCACGTATAGAATATGCTGAGTATCGTACCTGACAATTAATGTATACTTAGTAAATAGTTGTTATTCCTATGATTACTATTATTAGTTTGTCAGGACTATAATGAACTATTCATTCATCAGGTTCTATCTCATGAAGGTGACAGCAGCCCCTAACACAATGACACCAATCACAGGGCCAACAGTGAGGTTCAAAGAGCATCCTTGTTTTGTTCTCCTGGTGGCTATCAGTGGCTGAGAATACCAGTCAGTCAACCAGCTGATAGACCATGTGATGAAATAAAAATGATTCTCCAGGAGAAATAAGTTCTAGTGCCCTATAGCATTACAGGGTGACTATAATAAACAACAATTTATTGTACATTTTCAAATGGCTAGACAAACAGATTTTGAATGTCCTCAACAGAAAGAAATGATAAATGTTTGAGGTGATGGCTATGCTAATTACCCCAATTTAATCATTACACATTGTATAAATGTATTGAAATATCACATTGCACTCCATAAATATGTATAATTATGTAAATTAAAAATAATTATAATAAAAAATCATTATGTGTGAATAATTTTTTTTGAGATGGAGTCGCACTCTGTTGCCCAGCCTTCACCTACTGGGTTCAAGAAATTCTCCTGCCTCAGCCTTCCTAGTAGCTGAGATTATAGGTGTGCACCACCATGCCCAGCTAATTTTTGTATTTTTAGTAGAGGTGGGTTTTGCCATGTTAGCCATGCTGGTCTGGAACTGCTGACCTCAAGTGACACACCTTGGCCTTCCAAAGTGTTGGGATTACAGACGTGAGCCACCTGTAATGTGCGCCTGGGCCCTAGAGAGGCTTTAATTTTTGTTTTGCATATGCTTTCTTTTTTAACTCAAAAAGAACATCCACTGTAGCTTTTCTTCTAGAAGGTGAATACCATGGAAAGAATGATGGGTGAAGAGAAGCCAAGATTTCAGGTTGATCTTGAATTTGTAGCCTGATCAAATGGAACCTTCTAAGAAGGTCTATTGCTATGCTTAAGAGTGTGAACCCCAAGTGAAATTTGAGTGTTTCTGCTCACTTACATTTTCCCTCGGCGGTTAGGAGAAAGACCCCCAATTCCCAACACTCCTCTTCCCTAGATTCTTGGTTCCTTGATTTTCTTCACATTCCACACTGTTTTCCAGGCACTATCCCAGTTAGTGCCCATAACCAGTGGAATCAGCACTTACTAGGAGGGCCTTTGAAGACTCCGTTCAGCTGGCAAACCAATTAGAGTATCCTGTTTTCCTTCTGTAGCCCTGATTACTCATTACATGAAGCTTTGTATTTGTGTGGCATTCTTTCTTTTTATAACCAACCTCATTTTTATTTTATACTTTTCAATTATCTATTTCTTAGCAACATCTCTAGGTGGGAAAAAATGGATAAACTGAGGCTCAAAATGCTTAAGTAACTCTCTGAGGATCTTACAATGAGTCAGGGAGCGAGACAGGAATAGGAACCATGACACTAGCCTTCTAAACTGTTTTTTCTGACCACTCGACCACACTTCCTCTCCAGACTATGAAACATTGGAAAATGGGACTCAGGCAGCGAATAAATATGGAGGTGAACCCACAGAAACACAATTTTACTTGTACCCGAATCATGTCATTTAGCAAAGGAAAACAGCAAAACACCCGTCTTTTTGGTGTCATCCAAAATTATAACCTAAACCCACAATGAATATAGAATAGGAAACAAGTCTGCCCTGAATTGACATAGTTTTTCCATTTGAAATAAATTTGAAAAAATTTCAGTCCTGATACGTTTTCCCTTTATATGAAAGAAAAATCTAAATATTCCGTTCTATCTCAATTTTGTGGTTTACGAATAAAATGCCTTCATTACTCTCGTTCTTTGCACAATAAAAGCCTAACCAATTAATTATTTATTGAGTATTTAAGGCTTTGTGGGAACAGCTGGTATATTAGACATAGTTATTGTCTTTAGACTCAGAATTTATTTTTTATTCTTTTTATTTCGATGGCAAAATGACAATTATTTTTGCACCGACTTAATAGTTGGACAGAGACTACACATATCCATGAAGAGCTGAGGACAGTTGAAGATGAATGGGAAATAAGCAGGAGCAATGGAGAAGCAGCCTGTGATGTGCAGTGAACACCCAAGTGACTCGTAAAAAGATTTGAGTTTGTGTCCCAACTGTACCACCGGCTAACTCTCAATCGCAGATAAATCAGATCCTATGCATCAGCAGACAGCGACAGCAATTGCCAGCTTTGTCTGCCCACAGCGTTGGTGTGGAAGCCAACGTGAGAAAAATGCATGTAAAAAGGGCAGTGAGCTGGAAGATGAAATACGGAAGGTATCCAAATCATCAGCCAAGCCTTCCCCCTTTGCATTTAGAATCTCCGATGACATAGCTGTTGAAGGCTGTTTGTCATGCCCAGATGGAAATTAAAACAAGAAATTAAAAACAGGCTCCTTTGGAAAACATTTTTGGCGATGAGAACAGAAAACCACACGATATTTTCCCTTTGGCAAATAGTTCCTTGTCTCATCACTTGGAATATGTGTGAGTGAGAGGTATCTGAACACCTCGTGTGAAATCTTCTGATAATGAGTGTGAAGAGAGAACTTTTCCATTTAGAAGAGCAACGCATGCAATTTGGGGAAGCTGAGTCCTCTAGACTGTGACAGAGCCTGCCAAAAAGCCCTCCCACCTGTGGTTCCCAGGCAGCAACGACAACCGGGCTTCATCACAGAGGCTGTGTGGCAACCAGCAAGGATCCTGGAATGACCCTTTCGTGGAAATAAGCCTGAAGCTATGTTCTGGGCTTCCATCTGTGGATAAAAATCGGGCATTGTTGATATGGGAAACTTGAGAAAAGGCAGGAATTTACTTTTAAACAAGTTACTTTTAACATTAACTTAAAAAATTTAACTTTTGCAATTAGGCAGGGACGACTTACCGCAATTATTCTTAATTTTTAAACCACCAGGACATTTTAATTTTAGGAGGTCTTTAAGATTTTTCTCAAGGAAGGAAACAACTAACACTAAAACTTTTAAGATTCTTTGACTAATCTCTGCTTACATCATCACTTTTTGTGTAGTAGTAGTTCACTACCCTTTATATTTAGCAAAAAATACAGATTTTTTTTTTTTACATTGCCTTTGTGACTCTAATTATGATATCAATAGACTAAGTTATCTTCTGTCTACAATAAAGGAATTGGAATACAATCCCTGTCTTTTTCTTGGGATCGTGCATGGCCCAATGTAAGAAGAACTGCAGAGCCCTTGTGCCAAAAGTAGAATAATGGGCAACATTTAGAAAACAATGTCCTGGAGCCTGCCAGCCCTCCTGCATATGTTTTATGGTGTAATTTATAGCAAAAACCTTGTGGGTGGGTTGTAATATGCTAGCACCATCTAGTGGTGATGGGCAAAGCTGTCTCTCTTCACCACCCCCGCCCTTCCTCTCAAAGGTCCAAAGCACAGCTGATTGCGCTCTATTTATGATCTTTGACCTAAACTTATTGCCACTGTTCACTCTGAAAGTTAAAGGTGCTGCACAACCGGATTAAAAATGTGAAGGAGAAGTGTGCACCCAATTGCAATGATAAAACTATTTGCATTGTAATGATCACTTGTGTATATTGAGCACTGAGTACATGACCAAATGTACACAGTGTTTTTCATAATCATCTTACTCCATCCGCACGAGAATCTATTTGGTATCTGTTATCATCATTATGCCTGCTTTGCAGGTAAGGAAACTGAGGCCCAGAGAACTTTACTGGCCTAGGTCACACATTCAGTATTTAGAAGATAAAAACCTTCCTTGTCTCATTGACTTTTCAGGTTGGTACCATGAGGTACACCATCACTAGGATGCTGTGGCGTGGAAGGAGCTGGGGAGTTTCCACAAGCTGAGAAAGCGCCCACAGAGAGGGAAGCAGTGGAGCACACTGATTAAGGATACACACTCCAGGGTCCAACTGGAATGGGATTCAAGTCATTACTTTCCCAGTTATTCCTTTTGTGTCCTTGGTAAAATTACAGGGTCTTCGCAGAACCTCAGTTTCTTCCTCTGTAAAATAGAGATAATAATGCATTACTCATGGGGGAGGATTAGTTGAGATATGCGTGCATAGGGTGTGGTTCATAGGAGTCATTGAAGAGCCATTATTATATTTCTATTTTAATTTTTTCGACTTTGTATATTTCTCTTTTAATTTATTTGAATGCAAAAATCAAAAAGTGATCAGAGTCCTCTATGTTTCTCCCAAGGTCTTAAAACACTCATTTTGTGTATGGAAAGAAATGGGACAAGAAGGATTTGTTTTAGGGTGCGAGAGCAAATTGGTGTGGACAGAAAAGCAGTGTGACTGCTTACCTTAATCTGCACTTTTTATGGAATGAAGGAGTAACTTGCTCATCATTAGACAGTGTTGCTGCCATTGGCAAGTCTTGCTCACACGCAGAGTCCAGAGAAGGTTCACAGTGGTCAAGTGGCTCTTCCGGACAGTACAGATGTGGAGGTGTAGAAAGGACCCCTGTTTCCTCCCGAGGCTACACCCTTGCAGGAGGCACTTGGCTTTTATTTTCCATTCTCAGAGCACTGCACGTGGTGACCACCATGGTTCAGCAAGAAATCTCTTCTTCCTTCTTTCTTTGTGCTCTTGCCTCTGCTCATTCAGCAAAATCTGGGTTTGCTGCGGGAGGAGCTGAGAGCATGGGTTCAGGGGGAATTTAGATCTGCAGGTGAAAGACAGGATGTGAGTGTGACATGTTTGGGGGGAGCTGGCCACAGTGTGGCTTACCTAAAAGAAAATCAGAGCCTTCCCACTGCTCAGGAAAGCCAGGAGAGCCAGACACCCTTCTGCTTTGCTCAGTGTGACCATAGCTCCATTCCTGTTACTGTCTTTCTCCTTATTTTCTCTTTTCTTTTCTTTCTTTTTCTTTTTCTCTTTCTCCTCTTTCTACTCTTTCTTTCTTTCTCTTTCTCTCTCTCTCTTTCTTTCTTTCTTTCTTTCTTTCTTTCTTTCTTTCTTTCTTTCTTTCTTTCTTTCTTTTTTCTCTCTCTTCCTCCTTCCCTTCCTCCTTTCTTTCTTCCTTCCTTCCTTCCCTCTTTCTTCTTCTCCTCCTCCTTCTTCTTTTGAGATGGAGTCTCTCTGTTGCCCATGCTGGAGTGCAGTGGCATGATCTTGGCTCACTGCAACCTCGGTCTCTAGAGTTCACGGGATTCTCCTGCCTCAGCCTCCCAAGTAGCTGGGACTACAGGTGCGTGTCACCGTGCCAGACTAATTTTTGTATTTTTAGAAGAGATAGGATTTTACCATGTTGGCCAGGCTGGTCACAAACTCCTGGCCTCAAATGACCTGCCTGCCTCAGCCTCCCAAAGTGCTGGGATTACAGGTATGAGACACCACAACTGCCTGATCTTGCTGCTTCTGCAGCCCAACCTCTTTGAATACAGAGTGTGCCTCAGGTGAATATCATGACGTCATATGACCTGTAACGCACTCTATGCCCAGCAGTCAGAGATGCCTGTTGCAAACAGGAGTCTGATAAAGTCACTTTTTTGCCTGGACCCAAATGGTGATTTCCTATTGCTTACTGAAATGCGGTCTTACTATAATGAATCTAAATCTTACCAGATCTTACTAAAAGGTGAAAAATCTGTAACTTGACTTAGTAGGGTCATGTGTGATGTAACTCCTTCCTATTCTCCACACTCATCTTCAGCTTCATCTGGCCCTCCCAGCTTCCTCCTTATACTGCAGATCCCTTGTTCCAGGAATGCCCCCCCCCCCCCAAGCTCCCTCTGACTGCAGGGACTTTGTATATGCTGTTCCCACCACTTGGGCAATCTTCACTAGATTCTCTGGTACTTATCCTTTGACTTGTGACTTCCCAAACTTTGCTGCATATTAGCATTGCCTAATGAGCTTAAAAGTATCCTGATACCCAGGCTTCACCCCATGCCAGTTCAATCAGAATCTCTGGAGGAAACAGGCAGGCAAAAGCATTTTTAAAAGCTTTCCAGGCAATTTCAATGTGTAAGCAATTTTGAGAACCAGTTCTTAGCATAACTGTTTTCTTCTTACAGATGCTCTTGTCCTCATTTCCCAGTCTGGTTTGGATTCCCTCATTAAATGTTCTCATAGTAGTACTCTGTGTTTTACACACACTCTGTATTGATTCAGTGTCTCTCCCACTAGGCTGTAGGCTCCACAAGGCTGTATCTATTGTGTTCCCGTCTTCATTCCTAGTGTGTAGCACAGAGCCTGGCACTTAGGAGGTGCTCAAGAAATAACCATGAAAAGAACGGAAGCTCTAACGTGGATTGGTCACCTCGCCTATCATCAGCTGATGGTTCTCTCCGGGGTCGGGGAGCTGTGGTTTGATCATCTGGCTCAGGCACGTGCACCCACATGGTGAGTGTATGACAGGCCAATATGAAGAGGGGGCCTCAAGGAGGTGACCACAAGTTCATTACCTCGAAAGAATATTTTCCTGCCTCTTGAAATGCACCTACTCCAGGTCATGGCAAGCACCAAAAATATCAAGGGTTACAGTCGACCACTGGGCTGCCCGCTCACAACTGTATTACCTTACTTTTAATTTGTCTTTAGCAGGGAATATTTACCAAGCAATACATTTTTCAATACTCAACAGCCAGAGGATATTCTCACTTGACTGCTGAATATTGACAGTGTATGTCTTGCTGTATGTCGCCTGCTGAAGACAATGAATTAAAAACAAGTTAATAACCCAATACATTTGCTAGAGAGTAGTCCTGTAACATCAATATAACCTTCGAGTGTGCTTTATAGAGAGGAGAAATAGTTTAGTTTATGACTCCAGTGTGCTATCTTTTTTTTTTTTTTTTTTGAGACAGTCTTACTCTGTTGCTAAACTGTAGTGCACAGCAACCTCCGTCTCCCGAGTTCAAGCGATTCTCCTGCCTCAGCCTCCCGAGTAGCTGGGACTAGAGGCGCTTGCCACCACGTCCAGCTATTATTTTTATTTTTATTTTTAGTAGAGATGGAGTTTCAGCATGTTGGCCAGGTTGGTCTCTATCTCTTGGCCTCGTGATCCATCTGCCTTGGCCTCCCAAAGTACTGGGATTACAGCGTGAGCCAACCCGCCTGGCCTCAACGTGCTATCTTGAAGGATAGCATAGTTATGTGCTCAGAAGGATAAACAAATTAGACATGGTTTTTACATATAGTACACTATATAATTAAAGCACATCAGGTGCGTGACAAGACAACCCTGAAGTCCATTTCAACAGTGTGTACTTTCTTTTTTACATTCTGGTCTACAGATTTGTTGCATGATATTACAAACATGGAAAATATCTCACTGAAAGGGAATGCAAAAGGTCGGAATATCTAATGAACAGACATCGGAGCTAGCATTTACCAGTAGATGTTGTTTCGGACCCTTTCTGCAACTGAGGATGATTCATTTTATGCCAATGTCTCAGTTTCTCCATCCCTAGAAGAAGAGTCATAAAATTGGCCTTTAATTAAAGTCTCCATTATTTTTTCTAAGGCTCCAGGGATGTTAGATCCAGTGGAAAAACGAAATACTTGAGGATATGACTTAGTCTGTGCTAAGAGTTTTACAGGCAGTTCACTGAGGATTTTTTTTCCAAGTGATTTGCACGATATGCAAAATGTATTTTAAGCCAAACGTCTCAGACTGGGCGATACGCACAATAACCTGTCCCAAAAGCAATTATCACATCAGGACACACCCACTGGGATTCAATGCTCCTATTTAAAGTCTGTCCAAACACCACAGCCCACATCTATAATGGCTTTGGCAGAAGGCTGAGAACCAGCATCTGCAAAAACCTTATTTAACTGAACAGGAAATGGATGTTTTCCGTACCAGGGTTTAAAAGTCAAGAAATACCTATTTTGTGAACAGGATTTATTATTTCATTCCTACAAGAAGAAGAAGTGAAAGCAAATGGACAAAAATTAATTCCATAAAGAAATCACAGCTCTGCTGCCCATTTTCCAATGGGAATTGAGGGCTGTTTATTGAATACATCGTCTTGGGAAGTGATCTCCTTGAAACACAGGGACTTTCCTAAGCATGTAAACATATTTTGATCTCTCTAGATTTCTGAGCTCTTAAGTGTAGAATCAGCTCAGGCTTTGCCTTTTTTTTTTTTTTTTTTTTTTTTCCAGAAAGTCTTTGTTAATAACTCCTGTCCTGTGCCCTCTGGGTTAGAAGTTCTTTTATGCTGCATACCTATCACTGGCTTTCCATATTGTTTTGAAATTATCTTCTTCTCCATTAGATTGTGAGTCACTGACAGTGGTGGATACAGCTTCATTCATACTCCTGCTGTCCTCAGCACAGTGCTGTTTTGCTATAAAAGTGAAGAGAGGAAAGAGACTGTCACGGCCATTCTGTGCTTGACACAGTGTAGGTGGGGATATTTGGAATCCAAGCAAATAAAGCTGGGCAGGGGCAGCTCTTGTTTGTGCATGACTAACGTGTCCCGCTCGGTTGCGTCATCCAGAGGCTGAGTGTCTGGCGTGCCGGGAAGCGCTGTGGTTCCCTGCAGGCGGTGTGCTCTGGCCCTGCTGGATTCTTGTAGTGGGCAGCTGCAGTGATGTGGGAAGGCAGGGAGGAGGCGCACAGCGAAGCCCAGAGCCACTTCCAAACAATTACAGCCTGTCCTCTTTAAGGGCTTCTTTTTCCTTACCTTTAAAAGAAAATACTGCCTCAACACATCATTCTTTAAATTCTCTTCTTAGACGAAAGAAACACTGAAAACCACTTAACAAAGATGGTCAAGAGTTACTCTGTTTCAGTATGATTCTAGGGGAAAAGCTGTCTTGTTCCTAGGCCCAGGTCTTTGGTTTTCTGTGGAAGAGGCATGGAAGAGGTCTGGGTTGTGGGTGGGATGCTGAGGCTAAGGCATATCAGCTGGTGGGCTAGGGATGCTGTCCTCCTGGCCCGATCATCAAAGGCGGTTTGATGAAGGCAGAGGAAAAGCATGGCGTCCTTCAAAGCCATGATAGTGGACTTGGGAAAGGGGATGGAAATTAAAATAAAAATCAACAAAGATGTCTTGGTTTCTTAAGCAAAAGAAGTATGGGGTATAATTGTTTTCCCAAGGAGAGCTCAAATTCACTAGAAAATATGGATGATTTATGTTACAATGGTATATTTCAATTACTTCAATTCTTAAAATAAGGGAGGAGAGTGCCTTTATTTAAAACTGTTACAAATTACATCGATGACTTTATACAACCGAGGTAGAAATGTTCATTGCACACAAAAGAAGAGACCTGTCAGTATTCATGGAGGGCTGACCTCTCCCGGGCTTTATCTACGGTGATTCAGTTCCTATGGCTCAGAAAGAAACATCAACCTTTGTAACTCTCTGCCTCTTTGTGTATGCTTCCAAACCTGTGACATTGACCAAGGGGGAAAACGAAACTCAAAGCAGCAGCAAACTACTTGTTCACAAGAAGACATTATTTTGAGGAGAAAAGGAATTTTAAAAAGGATCTGTTGACATGTTGCTGTTGCAACAATAAAGAACAAGCTAAGTTCTGCGCGCATACTGTAGCCTGTTTTCTTTTTCTTAAATTTACACTTTGGCTTCTTTTATATAAACTTTGTTTTTTAGATCATGTTCTCACCAATCAACCAGTGAACAGCAGGACAAAATATTACCCAAACCAGCGTTCTTTATATACCTAAGATAGGAGTTTTTCATACTGAATGGGAGCGTCCCTTATAAAAGAGTTATAGGGGCAGTGGCTATATACACATGTGTATATGCGTATGTATATAATCTCTCTTTACTTATATATATTTACACACACACACCCCCACATATATGTGTGTGTATATATATATATATATGACTATACAATCATGGCAGAAATGTTCATTCCACACAGAAGAATAGACCTGTCAGTATTCATGGGGGACTTATGTCTGCCCAGCTTTACCTATGGTGATTCAGTTTCTGTGGCTCAGACCCAAGAAACATCAACTTTTGTAACTCTCTGCCTTAATTACAAACATGGCATGGGCAAGTGGCAATTTAGAGCAAAGAACTGGGATCCAGGTCAGTGGATGGAAGAGTACTGAGAGGTAACATCAGGAGTAAGAGAGAAATTCTGGCTAAACTGACCTTACAGGATTCTTGCTGAAGACAGGCTCTCTCTCATACTGGATTTTATATACATATAAAATCTATCTATCTACCTATCTACCCACTTATCTGTATATTATATTTATAATATAGATAGATATAGATTATATATATATATTATACAGATCTATCTATATAGATAGATATAGAGAAATTATATATATATATATTCAACTATGTGTCAGATGCCACACTAAATACTTTGTATTTCATTTAATCTTCCCAACCGCTCAACTGAGAGATATTGCTAGTTGGACATGCAACAGATGTCTACACGTGAAAACAGACCCAAAGAGGGTATGAGACCCGCCCCAGCTGTCATGGTTTGTTGGTAGCGGAGCTGAGATTTGAATGGATATGTAGTGTCCACCCAGCTTGAATTCTTACCCACTTCAATAGAGTGTTTCTCATCCACAAAGCCTTACATGAGGCACAAAAAATGTTCATGTTTGCACTCTAGGAAACAAACCCAAATAAAACAATGAATACACAGGAAAGCAGCATCAACATAATAAGCTGTGCTGTATATATAATAATAACAATCATAGTAATAATAATGTGGGAAGCCATGCTGTATCTATCTCAGGTGTAATCATAATAATATGGGAAGCCATGCTGTTTCTCATATCTTAGCTTACATATCTTATTTGCAAACCAGTGCAAAGTGATTTCAAAGCTACTTTTCAGATGATGCTGTTTCCCTCTAGAATATTTAAAAACAAAACCAAGTGTCAAAAGGCCTATGGCATTTAAAAGATTCAGATTTTTGTGTTTCTCATGAGGATGGGAAATCATTAATGCTCCATATTTGACACAGATGGGAGAGGTGAAGGATAATGGGCGGAGGAGGATTGCGCAGGAAGAGTTTGAGGGTTGAGGGTCGACCCTTTTTTCCTTCCTTCTTTCCTAACCCCAGAAGTGAAAGTGGAGACGCAGTTTGATGGGCATGAGGCACCACAGGGCACCTTTCAAAATGATTCTGCTGCATCCTCGTGGTGTTAAAATGTCCAGAAAGAAGGCATAGCTCCTTTCAGAAAAACTGTATTATGTTTTATTACATTCATAATGGCTACTGACCATTAAAAGCACTTGGCTTGGAAAGTTGTTCACTTACTCGTAGATAAAAAAGTCCATCATGAAACAGTAACATCCCACTATTGGGAAAGGCATCCGGAGGGTGGGACAGACACATGAATGTTAGTGTAGTAGTTTGCTAGGGCTGCCATGACAAAGCACCACAGCCTGGGTGACTTCAATAACAATCCTAGAGGTTAGAAGTTCAAGATAAAAGTGTCAGCAGGTTGCTTTCTTCTGAGGCCCATAAGAGATGGACATCTCCTCCCTTTGCCTTTAAATGCTCTTCTCTCTGTACAGGGCTGCACCCCAAAATTTCTTCTCCTTCTTCTTCTTTTTTTTTTTTTCTTTGAGACAGAGTCTCACTCTGTCACCCAGGCTGGAATGCAGTGGCTTGATCTTGGCTGACTGCAATCTCCACCCCCTGGGTTCAATGGATTCTCCTGCCTTAGCCTCCCAAGTAGCTGGGACTACAAGTGCATGCCATCGGGCCTAGTTAATCTTTGTATCTTTAGTAGAGATGGGGTTTCGCCATTTTGGCCAGGCTGGTTTTGAACTCCTGACCTCATGTGATCTACTCGCCTTGGCCTCCCAAAGAGCTGGGATTATAGGCATGAGCTATCATTCCCAAACGAAAATATCCTCTTCTTATAAGGACACCAGCCATATCTGATTTGGGTTCTCCCTAATGATCTCATTTTTACTAAATACCCCTATAATCTCTCCAAATAGGATTGCATTCTTAGGAACTAGGGGTTAGGCCATATGAATTTCTGGGGGTACCATCAGTCCACAGCATTCATCTGCATGGGGAGCCAGTGTGCCAGCCTTTGCTCTGCTGAGGCAAGCAAGCAGGCAGTGCTGTCTGCAGGGCAATGCCACTCTGGGCAAGGAGGACTCACTGGGTCCACCTCCCACCCAGACAAGGAAACTGGAAGACCTCATGTCTTGTTTAACTGTCTGAAGTCAGTTAACTCTTGGATTTCAGGTTTCTTAACCCAGTTACCACAGTAACTTTTTGATATGTACTCTTGAAAAAAAGACTTCTTGAAAGTCATTATGAAAATAAAAATTCAACTCCTTAAAAAGGCACTAAAAGCAGTGTAATCAACTAAAAATGGGGTGGAGGCTGCAGAGCTGAAAAGGAAGATGTGCTCACAAACTATGGTTCTGCGGATCGTTTTCAAGTGTCTGCCAGAACAAAGGCAGCAGATGAGGCTCTTGGGATGCAAAGAGGAATCAGACAGAATCCTTGCCCTCAAGCCCAGGTGGAAAAAGATGAACAGAGTTCCAGAGCTGCAGGATGAGGTCTGTCCTAGAGGTTCCTCCCGACGGGCATGAACAGGTGGGTGGGAGCGTTCCAGGGGGAGGCTATGGCACAGGTAAAGGCAGGACGGGGCCTGCTGAAGTTTGGAAACTGGGAATACTTTGGCCTAGTTGGGGAAGTGGAGGAGGGAGGGTAGAGGTGGGCTTCAGGCTTTGCAAAGGATGTTAGACTTTATGCTACAGATGGGATGAATCTTTTAAAGATTGAAAACAGGTGCTCTGAAAGAGGTGCTGCTGTGCAGAAGGGCGACAGGAGCTGGTAAGTGAGGACATGGAGTCTATTTAATAGGTTCTTGCAAGAGTTAATGAGAATCACGTGGAAGGCTTGGACAAATTGTTGAAGATAGCGTTAAAGAAAAAGCTTGTTACAGTCCCGTAAGGGGGACTTTAGTTGGGACTCTCACTGTAGGTATAGGGAGCATGGCAATGGGATTTTGCAGTGGCAGAGGGAGATTGAGCTAAACTGACCTTACGGGATTCTTGCTGAAGACATGCCAGGCTGATCAGACACCAGCTGGGGAATGGTGGGGGTTGAGGAATCTGATCATATATTGAGGATGGGGGATTCTTTCTGAAGCAACTTAGTAGAGTTCTTGCTAAAACTGGATTTTAAAAGAAAATGCACAGATGGGTCCCAAAGAAGGTTCAGGAATCTGATTAAAGTTTGGTCAAGCAAAGAATCACTGTCCATGGAGAGAGGGGCTGAATCAGAGAGACATTTAGAAATAGAATCAGAGGCTTGGTGACTGTTGGGAAGTGAGGAATGAGAGAAAGGAGAGTTTGGAATGTACAGTATTCAGTGACATTTATCTAATCAAGATCTGGTGAACTTTCACCCCATGACAGTTAGGGCATCAGACTTTGAGAACACAATGGTGGGTGAGATAAATCCGGTTCCTGTTGTCACAGGACTGAAGTCAAGCGAGGATGGTTGATGACCAAATACCCAAATACAGTGCAGTGGGAGACGGACTAGGTGGTGGAATGCCTTCCAAATTTCTGTCTTGGCATCTGCTGGGATCACCAAGTCAGAAAGCTCAGAAGACAAAAGGGAACCAGGCTGGTTTGGATTTGTTAGGCTGAAGGTGAAATAGACAGAATATGATGCATTATTTTCTGCCATAGGAAAGTACGAATATTCTTCCAAAAGGGAGTCTTCTTAAAGGGGAGAAAAAATACTGAGAAATTTCAGACATCCCTGGTTTTGCTCTGGAGTGTATATTTGAGGAACAATGTTGCCCTCTAGTGTTCACCTCTGTGTTTTTGTTCCGTGCTGGGAAGGGTAGAGAAGAGTCCAGGCAAAGTCAAATCTGCCTTCTCATTTCTGGTCCTAGGGACATTTTTATAAGTGAGGTTTTCCATTTTCACAAAAGTGAAAATATTACTACTGCTTTCTTTTGGTTACTATAAATATTCCAATAATTGGAAAAAGACCATGAAAAAAACCATTTTGATTAACGGCAGAAATCTTGTGTACCTAGCAGATCTTTGATATGGGGTCAGAGCCAACCCAACGTCCAGTGACAGCTAAACACAGTTTACACTGTTTTTGGGTGTTTGTAAAATGTTCAGGTTTCCCTTAGTGCAAAGTACTAGGTATCTGACATATACGTGGCAAAACTTCACAGTCACTCTATATAGTTTGGATTTTTATTAAAGTCATTCTTTGAGAATAAATTTTTTTTGAAATAAAATAATTTTTACCTATAATTTGTTTCTCATCTTGTTATGAGTATGATAAAATAAATTTTTATTTTAAACTTATAAGGAGATCATCTTTTGAGAAGTAGAAGTCAAGATGGTAATATTATTCTTTGTTAATAATTTGAGGAAAGGGGCTATATGAATAAATATCTGACAATATATGTCATGTGCTGTGGTACGCACCTGTAGTCACAGCTATGTGGGAGGCTGAAGCAGGAGGATCGCTTGAGCCCAGGAGATTGAGGCCAGCCTGGGCAACATTTCAGGACTTCCATCTCTAGAGCAGCCACCACCACGATAACAAAACTGGTGACAGAAAGGCAGAGTCTGCAGTTTGTATCCTCCCTTCACCATCTTAACATTTTTCTGTAGAAGCTGTGAACATCCCAGGCCTCTCTGGCTCATGAAAAACTGTGCAATTGTGTAACATAAAAGTTCACAGCATGGGCTGCCAGACATACCTGGATGAGCCCTGGATTTGCTAGTTTTCACTGAACTGTTGGGCAAGATCTGGAAACCCTCTAAGTCTCAGTTCTGCAAAATGGAAAAGGCAATCTAATTTATCTTCTAGAGATGCAAGGATGAAACAGGGTGAAGTATGTAAAGTATTTAACTCAGTATCTGTTAACCATGAACAAAGGGGAATATGACACATAACGGATTGTTTGCAATAGCGAGTTTTGCTAACAAATAAAAGGGTACTCCAGGGTAAAATGAGAATCTGTTTTTGCCTTTGGAATTATTGTCAGCAATGATGTCACTATACATTCAAGATCCTAAAGCAAATTCTATAATCCAAATTGTAAACTCCTCATTCTGTCTCTTGCAAGTAAAGCAGCCATGACTTTTTGTTTTCTGCACTGAGCAATTTACTTTTCTGTTCCCTCCCAAATTGCCACTACTGCTAAAACTTAGGAATCATTTATGCAATTCAGAGTCAGCCCTTTTATAGCACATCTCCCCTTTTACATGAATATTCTTACATTTCCTGACTCTAGAAACTCCTTTGCCTTTTAATTTCCAGCTGATCCATTGTTTAGGATTATCTTTCCATCAAAGTTGGCTTGTGTCTTGCCTATCTTTATTATTTTCCATTGACTTTGGAACAAACTTTCTTTCTTTTTCTTTTCTTTTCTTTTTTTTTTTTTTTTTTGTTTTTTGTTTTTGAGACAGCATCTTGCTCTTGTCTCCCAGGCTGGAGTGTAGTGGTGCCATCTTGGCTCACTGCCATCTCCACCTCCTGGGTTCCAGCAATTCTCCTGTCTCAGCCTCCTGATAGCTGGGATTACCAGCGCCCACCACCATGCCTGGCTAATTTTTGTACTTTTGGTAGAGATGGGATTTCGCCATTTTGGCCAGGCTGGTCTCAAATTCCTGACCTCAGGTGATCCGCCTGCCTCGACCTCTCAAAGTGTTGGGATTACGGGCGTGAGCCACTGAACCTGGCTGGAACAAACTTTCAAGTAACTTAATTTTTTCTTTGGATGTGGTCTTGTATCAATGCAGGCTGGGGTTTGGGGAGGTGGTATCAGCCTATCAGCCTGATCTGAGGTAACATGCATCTTTTCTACCAATCCCCTTTCTGAGAGCTTATGGAAAATATAGTGTGGCGAGGAATAAGATTGAAAACCATCCTTTCCAGCAACCACTGATCTCAGTGACTGCACAACTTAAGACTCTTCCAGTTGAATGTTACAGGAGCCCAACTCCAATTAGCTTGAGTAGCTAAGGGAATCTGTGGGTTCCAGGGTCTTTTGATTAGAGTAAATATCACTTCAGGGATACCTTGATCTAAGTGACCAAACAATACTATCAGGATTCTATCTGGGGCTTGGCAGTTGTTCCTGTGTCCATGGTATGGCACACGCAGTTATAATGTTGTCTTCATTGTTATGTTTTAAGATTCAGTCTCCAGAAGAGCCATGCGTCTAATATTGGGTCTCTTCCAGCTTTGGAAATAAACAGTTCATCTCCCAGACATTTCTTGAATGCTGCTCACTGTCTATGGGAGATCTTTGGTTTTTGAATGTGCTAGACAAGGCTGGCCACATCATTCACAGGGCTCAGTGCCAAATGAAAATGCAGGACCCCTGGCTTTTAAAATGCAGGAAAAACAAATATCATTAAAGACACTAAAATATAACTTTTCCTTGTCTTTGTTCACAGTTCATGGTGTTTTTTATTTTTTATTTAATAGAATGCTCCCTTGGGCATGGGGATACTGGTCAGGCAAGGATAGACCTTCACAGGCACCCAGATATCCATTCCTGTGACCTGGCAAATTCCCTGTCTGACCATCTGCCAACCTCTGGGCTGGATACCATGCCCCCACCACGGTAGGGGGAGCAGGTAAATCAATCTTCTTTCTCCACAGTCCTTGGCCCCAATCCACCATGAATGGGTATATTAGTCTGTTCTCATGATGCTGACAAAGACATATCCAAGACTGGGTAATTTATAAAGGAAAGAGGTTTAATGGATTCACAGCTCCATACGGCTGGGGAGTCCTCACAATCATGATGAAAGGCAAAGGAGAAGCAAAGGCACATCTTACATGGCAGCAGGCAAAAGAGCTTGTGCAGGGGAACTTCCATTTATAAAACCACAAGAACAGTATGGGGGAAACAACTTCCAGGACTGAATTATCTCCACCTGGCCCCGCCTTCAACATGTGGGGATTATTACAATTTAAGGTGACATTTGGTTGGGAACACAGCCAAATCCTATCAATGGGCAACTTCAAAGGGTTGGTAACTTCAATACCAGGTGTCTCATTCCTTGATGGGAGTAAGCGGACACACACACACACACACACACACACACACACACACACACAGACACACACACACACACACACACACACACACACAGAGAGAGAGAGAGAGAGAGAGAGAGAGAATTGCCTGGTGCTGTAGTGCTGCCACCTGGGGTAAGGATAGCTGCAGCCATGGTCCTCTGAGATGCTGCTGGGTACCCAGACTCTCCCACACCTGGGACCAGGCTTCTGCTGGGGGCAAAGAGCAGCAGCAGTCACTGGTTGGGAGCCAGGAGGTGGGAGTCTGGTGGGGGTCCAGTGGAGGCCAGGAAGCTGGGATCAGCAGAAGTGGCCAACTGAGACCGGTCCAGGGCGGGCTGGGAGGCGGGACTGCAGGGGAGCCGAGGCTCCAAGCCCTCGTGCATGCTCCACTGTCCCACTGAACTTACAAAGTGCAAATTCAGAGATAAAGTTTTTAAGAATTTTAAGATGGGGACCACAGAGCATGAAACCCCAAGTGTGAAGCCCTTCTGAATAGGAGTCCTGTTCTGTACACCAGTTCTGTACCCTGAAGCTGGCCCAGGGTCGGGGTCTGTGTTCTTCCAAATTTTCTTCCTTTTAGCGAGGCCTTCCCATTCTTACCTACAAAGGGCTCTTTACCCTCTGTTGTTGCCAGAGGACGAAGACCCAGGCCTGCCAGGGCAGCTGGCTCTGCTCAGGCTTGGGCTGTTTCTACACCTTTTGTGAGGAATACAGGGTCATTTCCATGAAAACCGTGACTTTGACCTTACCATGTGCTGGCTGTTCATCAGAAGCTATAGAAGAAAGACCCAGCCATCCTCTCAGAAGAAAATATTATTAACATAAAATTGTTGTCTGGGGGCTTGACCTAGTGAGCTGAGAAGAAATTGCAGCAGGGTTTAAAACCTTTGCCTTCAAATGCTCAGAACCTAGGTCTTTCCATGAGGCAAGAGGGCAATGACATTTTCACACTTTTTTTAATGAGCATTCCATTTTGTCTTTTTCTTCTTCTTTTTTATTTTTTATTTTTTTTGAGCAGGATTTTTCTCTCTTGTTGCTCAGGCTGGAGTGCAATGGCGCAATCTCGGCTCACTGCAACCTCTGCCGCCTGAGTTCAAGTGATTCTCCTGCCTCAGCCTCCCAAGTAGTTGGGATTACAGGTGCCCACCACCATGTCTAGCTATTTTTAAAAATATTTTTAGTAGAGACGGGGTTTCACCATGTCGGCCAGGCTGGTCTCAAATTCCTGGCCAGTGATTGACCCGCCTCAGCCTCCCAAAGTGCTGGGATTACAGGTGTGAGCCACCATGCCGGTCCCAGTTTGTCTTCTAAGAAGGGCTTTCTGCGTGTTGTGTAGACTATATTGCTGAGTCATTTGGTTTCTATTTTCTATTTCCTGCAGGGTTTCAAAAATGTCCTGTGTTGTTTTCCTTGCTTCACCTGTGACCTTACTTGACTTGGTCTTAGGAAAGACATTTTTATCAGTGTTTAGTTTAACATCTACTCATCATTCTTGAGTCTGGATTTTAGGAATGAAAGCCATGAAGGAAAATAATTTCTGCATTTGGTGCCGATATTTTCATCCCTTGGCAACCCTGAGTTCCAGAAAAATTATTGTGGTGACCCAGTGACTCTTCTCTTTTTGTTTATTTTTAAATTTTTAATTAATTATTTTTTAATTTAATTTAATTTTTTTTGTAGAGAAGGGGTCTCACCATGTTGCTCAGGCAGGTCTTGAACTCCTGGGCTTGAGCAATCCTCCTGCCTTGGCCTCCCAAAGTGTTGGGATTACAGGTGTGATCCATCATGCCTGGCACCCAGTCTCTTTTTATGTTTTTGAGGTCCCTGTCTTGCTTTTAATGTCTTACTGTATTTAACTTTTGAGACTCCAAGTGTGTTGAATGTTTGAGGCTCTGTTGTGAGTTTCCAAACTCTGAAGAAAACAGTAATAACAATAAAAGCATAAAAGCAACGTTTCCCCCATTTTCTGAAAGACGGTGTGATAATCTGAGCATTTTTTTCATCAGTGGAATAATTGTATCTGTAAGCTGAGTTGAAGATCTAACGTCGGTTAGAAGTTAGATCTCTATTGACTCCCTGGCTTCAGAATGCTCCAATATTTTTGCCCAGAAGGAGTCCCCCACTTCCCATCCAGATCGGAAAGCTTTGCTTAGTTTTCCATTATTCAGTTCACTGCTGATTGCATGCATACTTTATATCTTTGCAGTGTTCCTAATGTACCAATAAACTCCCTCACAAAAAACACACCCTTCAAATGGGCTATAAATTAGGACAGTTTCAACCTGCTTTTTTCCTGAGGACTTAATCTTCCACTGAAGACCCACTTTCCTTAAATAGATTTTATAAGACTTTTATGGAAAAATTATATTTAGATTTTACTACCGTCCTGCATATAATCAGATATTTTAACTGAACGGTCATGCATTTATTCAACTTATGGAATTGCAGGCAGTAATTTGTACCTTGAGTTTCATTCTTGTTTCACATGCATTTTCTTTATTTTGAAAACAGAGCCATTCAGCAAACTCATGCCATGGCTCGTAGTGGCTGAACACCATGGAGAGCAGTGGTGAGGCTGCGTGAGTGCAGTGATGAGAACCCGGGGGGCAATAGTTTGAAGACCTGAGATCTAGTTAGACTTATGCCATTGAGGCCTTTATTTAATAGCTTCCCTTTTTGTAAAATAGAAAAATTAACAACAATCCCAGCTTCCCAGCCTCTGACTTTGTATAAAAAAGCACATGTAAAACAAAAGGTAGACCTGGTTTCAGTTTTATGAAAAAAAAAAAAAAGGCAGCCAGGCACTGTGGCTCGCACCAGTAATTCCAGCACATTGGGAGGCTGAGGCAGGTGGATCACTTGAGGTCAGGGGTTTGAGACCAGCCTGGCCAACATGGTGAAACCCTATCTCTACTCAAAATACAAAAATTAGCTAGGCGTGGTACTGTGCACCTGTAATTCCAGCTACTTGGGAGGCTGAGGTGGGAGAATCACTGGAACCCAGGAGGCAGAGGTTGCAGTGAGCTGAGTTCGCATCACTGCACTCCAGCCTGGGGGACAGAGTGAGACTCCATCTCAAAAAGAAATAGATAAAAGAAAGAAAGATAGAAATAAAAAAATAGAAAAAAAGAAAGGTGAATGTAATGAAACAAGCTTAGTAGCTTTCTTAAAAAAAGAATCTCCTTAAAAAATATATTCAATGCATGTATTGTTTGCTGCATTTTCTAGATTACTAGGCACAGAACCATTTCATGGGAAAAGCAAAAGTGAAGGAGGAGCGGAGAGAGGCTCTGACACTTCCTCTGTCATAAATCATTCCTTTATCCCTCCTTTTCATACCCACAAGGCAGATTCCTATCCTTCCCTGAGGAGAGCTGGGTTCCTCAGGTTTGAAGTAAGATCTAGAAATAGCAACAGAATGCAAAGGACCCCCGCCAACGCAGGGCTGCCTGCACTCTGAGGCAATGAAAAAAAACGCAGATCGTGTAGGTGAAAGTGATTTCAGTGGAGCAGGCAGGGGCTCTTTGGCAGCTGTTCTTACAATTGGACCGTAGTTTTACTTTTGGACTTTGGGGACATGCATATTTTCAACACGATCCATTCCACTGGAATCGAATTAATGCATTATTGATATGATGTCACCGGCTCCTTAGGAAATTAGGTCAGCTTTTGACGTTCAGGTGCACGGCTAACATGTCTGTGGGTCAGCCCTGATCTCTTTAGCGAGCAGTTTCAGATGCCATCTACGACGCTCAGTATGTCACAGCGTGTCAGCACTTCTGGCCACCGCTGTGAAAGCAAGGAAAACGACTCCCAGCTCAGTGATGACTGGGGACCCGGCTGCCGGGTGCGGGGTTCTGAAATGAATAGTGCGAGCTGGGCCTTATCTACCACAAACAATCTCTGGTATGTGGAAAGAAATCGAAGCGGCCCTCCCAAGCAACTTTTTTTCAGGGGAACGGAATTAAGATTCGTATCCAAGAAAAGTGAGAGGCTGCTGGAACAGCAGATTTTCCCACACCTCTTCTTTGTTTCAGTTAAAAACAGCTGTTGCCACAGTGAGGATGGGTTGTACTTTACTGCTGGCAGGACGCGGGCGGTGGTTCTACCTCAGAATTCACTTTGTTTTGGAAGTCACTAAAGAGTCAAAGCAGAATGTACGTCTGCTTTAAAAAGACTTTAGCTTCTGTGTCTCTTGTTATCTGTTGTCTCTGTTTTGCCTCCCAGGGGACATTTTTGGTTGTCACAACTGGCAGGGGCCGTATTTCTGGCATTTAGTGGGACGAGGTCAGGGATGCTGCTAAATGCACTGCACTGCACAGGACACTGCTCCACTCCCTCCAAACACGCAGCCCCAAATGTCAGCGGGGCTGCTGCTGAGAAACCCTGCTTCGTTAGGGCGCTTTTTCTTCCACTCACTATACACCTTCGCTGATAGGGATGCCAACCGCGCTTTGCCGTCAGGAATGGGCTTAATATTTATTATCAGTTTGTCGAAAAATAATGTTATGCAATACTATTTGCTTAATAGCTCTTCTTTTCCTCTTAGTTTTTAAAAACATAATCAGAAATAATGAAGAAGATTGAATTTCACATTTCTTTTATGAACCTAATGATCCTCACACACATATGGACAAATTCCCAATAAAATATTATCTAACATATTATCTAGTATCCTAGAGGGGGTCGAAGGTAATTCTGTTGTGTTGCTCACTATTGCAAATGCTGGAACTAAGAATAATTTGGCGGTGAGGGCTCCTGTTGGCTGTGTACAGCTGCCTTGCTGGTGCGGAGCAGTGCTGGGCTGGGGTTGGAGTGACGAGGAGAGTGAGGGCAAGGCACAGCACCAGTTGAAAATGTTTATTTCCAGTCTTATGTGACTTAAAAACATTGGGATGAATATTGCATTTTACTCCCCAATGTAAAGATAACACTTCCACTGCTTATCATTGGAAAAAAAAAAAACTGATGCTCAAGGAAGGTGAGCCCTGTTTATGGTAGGGCTTTGTGAAGCTAATGTGCACTCCTGGGCATAAGCTCATCTCAATTTGAGAAGCACAGTTATAAAGGGAAGAAGCAGTAGAAGAAAAGACAGAAAGACAGGGTGGGTACAGTGGCTCATGCCTGTCACCTCAGCACTTTGGGAGGTTGAAGTGGGCAGATCAGGAGTTCAAGACCAGCCTGGCCAAAAAGTTGTGGTCAGGAGTTCGAGATCAGCCTGGCCGACAGGGTGAAACCCTGTCTCTACTAAAAATACAAACATTAGCTGGGTATGGTAGCACACACCTGTAATCCCAGCTACTCAGGAGGCTGAGGCACGAGAATCGCTTGAACCCAGATGCAAAGGTTGTAGTGAGCCGAGATCACACCACTACACTCCAGACTCAGAGTAAGACTCTGTCTCAAAAAAGAAAGAAAGAAAGAAAGAAAGAAAGAAAGAAAGAAAAAGAAAAGAAAAGAAAAAACAGCAAGACAAATGACTGTGGGTCTGAGGCAGGTGATGAGAGCATGTCTTTTTATCCACCTGATTGTTAAGGGTGTTCTCTGTAGTGAATGCTCTTTGGTAGGCATTTACAGGAGACACAATATCTTACAGTCTGAGAGGTTCATACATATACATTTCCCCAGAGGTCCTTGTCACTCATCTTCTAAACATGAAAGTCCCTGACCATCCAGCCAAATGATTAGTAACTGCCCATGATCAGTGTAGATCCATACCTCTGGTCATCTGTCACTTCCATCATAGTGGACATGTACTGCTGAATGTGGAGTGGGCCTTTTCTGCCCAGTGGAGGATTTTTTTCACCTTGTCCTTCTGTGTCATCCCTGAGTGGGGTGGCAGTGCCGCAGCCTTCCACTTTCTGGTGGTACCAGCATATCATGCTCAAGTTTTTCTTCCTTAGCCAGTTGCTCATAAGGGACACCCTAGGAGGTCACTGGTGTGGATTGAGGGACAGGAGGCAATTCCAACTGAAGTTGGTGCTGAAGAAGCCTAAGCCGCCTGCTCAGGTTACTTATTTGTACCTTCTGGATTTGCTTGAGTTTGGTCTCCTATATATCTGTGTCCATCAGGATCCATACAGAGAAGAACCAGTAGGAGTTTCAAATATATGAGATTTGCTATAGGGAATTGGTTTATGTGATGTAGGAGCTGGTTCAGCAGCCTCTGTAAGGCTGTTGTATTTGCAGGTTCACTGAACAAGAGTGTCAGGAAGGGGCAATCATGAGTAGATTGCAACTTTGCAAGCATGAGCTGGAAACCGATGAGGATGAATGAAAACTTCTGGTCTTGATGACCGTATCATGTAGGTTATCAACACATATTCCTGGCCCAGAACGCAGAAAAGCTAAGGAAGGAAGTAGGATAAGATAGAGTATTTGCAATTCCAGATGCTGCTTTATGCTAACGAGATGCGTCAATGCATGACCAACAGCTGTACATGCAGTACAAATAGCTACGTCTTCTTTTCAGCCTTCCAAGTATCCCAAGAATCTCTCTTTGGCTCACCATAACCAGAAATATACAAGACAGGGATATCAGGGAAGTGTAGTTCAGCTGAACCCAGCCGACACGTTACAAAGCCATTGTGATGCTGTTTCCATATGTTGATAGGTTGCTTCTTAGCACAATTGTGTGACTAGGAGGGTCAGACAACCCCTGGCTCGTGGTAGAAGACTCATGATGCTGATACTCCAAGGTGTGGTGGTCATCAGTCTTTCCTAAGGTCCAAGTAGTAAGCCAGAAGCTGTTTTTTAAATGGAGAGTGGTTAAGTCTCCAGATTTATCACACATCTCCATATGTAATATGTCAGATCATGGGCTTTTAATGTATTTATTTTACTTTAAGTTCTGGGATACATGTGCTGAATGTGCAGGTTTGTTACATAGGTATACATGTATCCTGGTGGTTTACTGTACATATCAACCTGTCATCTAGGTTTTAAGCCCTGCATGCATTAGGTATTTGTCTTATGCATGCATTTAAATAAATCCAGGTCCTAATGTTCTACCTCCCCTTTCCCCCCACCCTTCAACAGGTCCTTGTGTGTGATGTTCTCCTTCCTGTGTCCATGTATTCTCATTGTTCAATTCCCACTTATGAGTGAGAACATGCAGTATTTGGTTTTCTGTTCCTGTGTTAGTTTGCAGAGAATGATGGTTTTCAGCTTCATCCACGTCCCTGCAAAGGACATGAGCTCATTCTTTTTTATGTCTGCATAGTATTCCATGCTGTATATGTGCCACATTTTCTTTATCCAGTCTATCATTGATGGACATTTGGGTTGGTTCCGAGTCTTCGCTATTGTAAATAGTGCTTCAATAAACATACGTGTGCATGTGTCTTTATAGTAGAAAGATTTATAAGCCTTTGGGTATGGGCTTTTTATTTTTTTTTTTCAACTTATCTGTGGTTGTTCATGTACCAGGACCAAGTATATATGTGTTAGTTGCTAGAACTTTATAGCATGTTTTGCTATTTGGTAGGACAGGTTCCTTTTATTGTTCTTTTTCAATCTACATTTTCTCTTCTCTTTTATAATTAACTTGTCAAGCTCAATAAAAGGTCTATGGAAACTCTGATTTACATTGCACTGAGTTTCTCTGATTCCATATATTTTGGAACTCTTGCAAGTATCCTTAATATTTATAGGCTTTCATTTCATACTTTTTCTTGCCCTTCTGTATAGAGCTCCCAGGGAATTTTCCAACTTAAATTTAGTAACTTCTTCAGTGGTGCCTATTTTGATATTTGGCCTATTTGAGGATTTTTTGAAAATTATGCTCTTTTATTCCAAGGTCTATAATTGGTTCTTTGTCAAATAACTCATTTTAGTTTTGTGGATGAGATAGCTTCTCCTATAGTGCTTCTCTTTTAAAGCTTCTTCATATTTTCTTTAAAATCCTCTTTTGTTAGCTGCATTAGCTTAATTTCATTGTGCATCAGTTTTTCTATTTGTGGTCTTTTGTGTCTGTCTAAGTGTTAGTTTTCCTGAAATATTTTCTATTTCTTGCCCGTGTACTCATTTTCAAACTGCGTCTCAGTTTGCACTTGTGTGATCGTGTTACTGTTGACTGCAACCTGACTCTGGTGACTTCGGAGAAAGGGGTAGGATGTGCTTTCAGGTGGAGCATGTGAGTGCTTTGTTTTTTGAGCCTCCTGTTTCTCCTATTTGTCAGAAGTTACTATTGGCACAAACCAGTCTTTCCAACCCAAGCATTCAAACTAACTGCTAGAGTCCTCTGATTAAAGTGGAGGTGTGGAGTGAGGGAATGGCGAAGGCAGGATGGACTCCACTGGCTGCTCTAACTCCTCTAAATGTGTTTTCATAGCTCTGATGGCTTCCCTAGTTCCCTAGAACTGGACATCCACTCTGAGAGAAACTGAGCTTTGCTCCTATTTGGAGCAAAGTTCCCTTCACCTGGGGCGAGTTTTGGGCTGTTGTTTACTCAGTCAAAGTAACTCATTTGCCTTCAGTCTTTTGGGAATTAGACAGATTTCTGGTCCACTGATAATTGTTTTCTAATGCTGATGAACAATTATTGTCCAGTACACATACACACACATGCACACGCACACGCACTTTCCCATTTTTCTGTATTTCTGGGCACTTGGGACAGGAGAATAAGAGGTCTATGTTCTCAGTCTGCCATCTTGATCTAATTTGATTCGATATTCTTCAAGTGATTCAGGTTGCCTTTTATTATTCTATGATGCCTCAAACCACAAGCTATCCTGGGCTTGCTCATGTCGGATGAAATATTCAGTCTTGCAGCTTAAAGACATTAGAGACAAAGCTACTGGAACATAATGACTTATAGTAATGAGGTTTCATTTGAGGGTAATATGAATAACTGGGGCTCTTGTCTTTGCTCTCAGAATTTCAGAATACTTTCACATTGGGAAAACATGAGGCAGTGGCTGGTTCCTTGGCTTTTGTTCGAAGACACTTTGGCACACTGTCTGCTTGATGGATGTATTTTCTCATTGCTGGTGATAATTCTGTAGGGGGTGATTCACCAACAAATGGAGGCCAAATTAGTGCCTTTTTGTCCCTCTACCTACTCATGCTCATTCATTTTGCTATTTACTCCTAATATCCATTTCCTCTACTCAATAAATCACACTTTGATGAGAAAAAAAGTATAAAATATTAGTCATGTGAGGATTTGGATCATGTTTAATTTAACACCAGTGAAAAAGTTTTCTCCTTAATCCAGTAATTCTCTGGAGCCACCGTCTGTGCTTGCCAGTGGTTTTGTGTATATGCACTGACTGAAGTCCAGACAGCTTGCTCCCAAACCAGCTCAGAGCGCAGAGGATTTGTGCTACATTTCTATGCTGGCCTGAGACTCTGAGCCTGGGGTGAAACTGTAAATCAGGAACAACTAAAAGTAACACTTTGCTTAATTCAATCATCTTCCTCTTTCAATGGATTTTTCTACTCTTCTATTTTTCTATTCTTTCATTATTGACCAGACTGTTGTGGGTTCAATGCTACACTCATACCTAAGATTATGGGGCACAGGGAGATATGAGAATGCCCAACTGCCCTATCACTTCCCCAGAGAAGAGCTGGAGAGCCTCCTCTCTGGGTTTAAGGTAGATTCTTGCATATCAAGGACCAAGGGGCAGACTATGAACTGCCACTTGCTCATTTCTGTCAGGTCTTGTTTACACACGCAGTTAGCTGGAGAACGAGGATTGCACTGTACACTGCTGTGTGTGTTTACTCTTAAACTTCAGTTGCACAGTGAGGTGTGAGGCTGTGCACTGAGGATGTATTCATATGTGTGCTAACCAGGCTCACCTGCAGGTCTAAGCACCTGGAGCCTGTGGCAGCAGGCTCTGAGTTAGAGTCACAGGTTGGATTCTCCAGAAGCGGCTGTTAATATGGAGTTTGAGGCACAAGATTTTGTTAGAAATTGGCAGCCATGAATGGAAAGGTGAGATCTGAGCAGAGGAAGCGGTGAAACGGTGCTGTAGGCCTGAGAAATCTTGGGCACAGTTGTCTTCCTTGGTCCCAAATGGTGGCATCTTCATGCCCCTGCCTTGCTCAATAGCTGGGTGTGGTTTATGACCCAGGGCCAGGCAGCTCTGGTAGCTGAGGTGGAACCAAAGAAAGCTCACAGCTGGGAACTGTCTGCTGATGGGGCTCCCTCAAATGAAGGCCAGTCCTTCCTGAAGGGTGATCTGGTGAGTGTGTTCCTGCCTCAGGTAGAGCAACTGATGAGAACATTTATCCTGGGAAGAGAGAAGGTAGGTTTTTTTTGGGGGGTAAGGAGTCCTAAGGGTAGGACAATTGTGAGCTCATGATATCTAAATTACTTCTCAGCTCAGCCTTTTTACCAGATTAGATTCTCAGGAAGAAAGAGGTTATAGTAGGGAGCAAGTCACACGCAGGAACTGTATTGGTCTAAGCCACATAAAAAATGAAAGTAAAAGGCACTTCTGATTTTGTCTTAAGAGCAGAATTCAGTACCGGAGGAAGAGGCTTAATATGTAAACTATAGCCAGAGCAGAAATGCAAATAGAACTCTGACCCGCAGTGTGCCACAACCAGCCCAGGATACCAACCATTATCCGCAGCCTAGCAAGCCATTCTGCTATGTCAGACTTGTAGGAAGTCAGATTCCTGTCTTCAGAAACAACTCAGAAAGCCAAACAACTTTTGTTACAATCAACCCTAACTGTCCAGGGCTTAGTAACTGACAGTGTCCCCAATTTTGTCTTCACTTCCAACTTAGGAACGACTAGAGAAAGCCAAAAATGCCCCCCTATACAATGCCATAGGATGTCCCACTTCTAGTTAATCCCAGCTGTGGCTTTCCATGGCAACAGCCTTCAGTCAGGACATGTCTGCGCCTTTCCTTCTTTTTCCGTCAAGCTTTTCCACTTCTCTGCCCACCTGTGACTCTGCCAAAGCCCAGGTGACGGTTGCTAACCCCTTGCTATAGCAAGCTCAGATAAGTAGCCTTTGCCTCTTCTCATTCGGGTGGTCTTCGTTTATTTCCACTGGAAGGAAGAGGACTTTTCCTGACAAATCCAATGTGCTAATTAAAGGTACAGTACAGAGAAGGAATCAGAGTCAGGACTTGGGGAAGGCCTGAGAAGCAGCCAGAGTGTCATCTGCCTGTATGGTCAGGGCAGAAGGAGGGGATCCTGGGTTCCTTGTGGGAAGTACCAAGTAGCCCCTTGGGCCCTAGCAGAAGGCTTAGGGCTGCCAGTCTAGCACGTATGCTTCAGGAACTGAGCCCAAGAACCCACTCGGATTTTGCATCTAGTGTACCCACAAAAGCCTTCTGTCTGGGAAAAGTTGAGTGTATTAGTTAGTTTTCACACTGCTATAAGGAACTACCCAAGATTGAGTAATTTTAAAGAAAAGTGGTTTAATTGACTCACAGTTCAGCATGGCTGGGGAGGCCTCAGGAAACTTACAATCATAGTGGAAGGTGAGAGGGAAACAAGGCACCTTCTTCACAAGGCAGAAGGAAGAAAAAGTGCCCAGTGAATGTAACTGGGGTGGAGCTGCCTACTCAGCTCCCTCCCCATTCAGAATCCGAGGTCCTTGGCCTCTCTTATCCCAAGAATGGGGAAAGGGGCTTCCAAGGCACCGTGAGCTTACTATTTGAATAAATATCGTGGACCCAAAAAGTTTAGCAGAGAGTGATTTATTAAGCAGAGAGAGAGAGAGAGAGACAGAGAGACAGAGAGACAGAGAGACAGAGAGAGACAGAGCTCCCATGCTGCCATGCAAGGGGATCCAAGGAAGGAATCCAAATAGGTAAGGAGCAGTGGGGGTTTTAACCCTGGAGTTGTTCCCTCCCCATTCATGTTCTCATCCAATGAGAGGAGTTCTTTCAAACTTCCTCTGGAGTGATTGATCTTTGACTTTGATACCAGATTGGCTACTTGGTCCCCAACAGAGACCCTTCCTCCCAGAGCTTTCAGGAGACCTTTTGGAACAAAGAAACCCACCTAGATTTCTCTACTTAGCCCAGGTGGAGGAAAGTCAGGCAAATAACTTTACATTTGAAACTCCTCTGGTTCCCAGATGGAGGTGAACCCACGCCGCTCAGGGACCTGGGAAGAGAAGTTTTTTTTCTTAACACAGTCCCTCATGAAGGGAGAAGGGCGGCTTATGAAACCATCAGATCTCATGAGAACTCACTCACTATCACAAGAAGAGCATGGGGAAAACCACCCCCATGATTCAGCTACCTCCACCTGGTCTCTCCCTTGACCTGTAGGGATAATGAGATTTTTGGGGATTATGGAGATTACAATTCAGATGAGATTTTGGGTGGAGACATAGCCAAACCATATCAGTGGGACATACATAGCAACAAACATCTGGTTAAGTATTTGTTAAAAATTTACACTTGCCAGACTCAGTGCTTGGCACAGGGGACAACACAACAGTAATCTCACAAGCTTTATTTTTCCTACATACAGTACCTCGCACCAGTGAGCACTGAATACTATTTTTATCTTGTGAAAAATCAGCTAAAAATGGGCTGGCTAGTGTGGCTTTGAGAATTTCATGTCTGAAAATCCTAAACAATATGAGTAGATTCCTGAAGGAAGGAATGGATTCAGAAACTCTAGTCTTAGCTCTGTCCTGTGCATGCGTGTGTGTGTGTGTGTGTGTGTGTGTGTGTGTGTGTTTGTGTGTATGTGTGTACACACATTTTGATGTTATCTTAGGACAATTGCTTAACATTTGTAGGCTTCAATGTCTTCATAAACAACGTGACTAATAATGAGTCTCCTTCCTCTCATAGATTTGAATGAAATGTTAAAAGAAAAGTAGGTGAAAAATGTGGATGCAATGTAGGTGCAAAAGATATTGTTATTTTCCTCCCTTCCTCCCATCACCAACTGGAGAGCTTGGACAAGGGCAATACCTGTGAACATTTCCAGGGTGGCCAAGTCTCCTTAGATTCCAGTGTGTGACATTTGCAATTCTGGGATCCTATTTCCAGTCCAGTTCAGATCTGTCTACCTCCATGATGGTCTCTCTCCTTCTTGGCTCCTTTCTTTGCCGCGTTCCTATGGCTCTTCACCTCAATGCCCACAGGCAGGAAGGAGTGTGATGTGATTGAGATCGTATCACTGGACTGGTCTGGCTGGCTGGATGGGATCTGCTCCCTCTCCCATTCCCATGCGTCTTCCTCTGCAGCTTTGTGAGGAGTTTGTGGAAGCAGACCTCGTTTCCTGAAGAGGAGGGCCATACCTGGTCGAAGATGGAGAGGTACGTGCAGTCCTCCACTGGAATCCCAGGGCAGTCACTCACATGAATTACTTCAAGAGCCTCTGGCTCATCTCTCTGAAGCCACTCTGAATCTTATTTTCTCCAGAGTTGCCAGAGTAGTACTTCGAAAATGTTGTATTGTTCATATCACACCCCTGCTTCAATGACTTCTTGCTGTTGTTGTGAGATAAAGCCGTCAGGGCATCCCTAAATTCAATCTGATGTTACCTTAATATCTAAAAATTGTGGTCCTAAAAGATACAAAGAATACGATAAAAATTGAGGATGAAAGGAAACGGTAACTAGCTTTGTTAACTTCAATCAAATGGAGAAGCCACCTGGGTGTGAGGTAGAGACTAAGCTGGCATGCAAATTAGGCAATGCTGTGACTTTGATCTTAGCTACAAAAAGGACTACAAATGCAACTGGGCTTGGCAGTAAGAGTGGGAAGAAGAATTGCCCTTGGATGTGTATAGTTGCGGCTATCATAACACCCGGAGACTAAGTCTGCTGATTAAGCAGTTTCAGCATGCCAAGAAACTTTAAATATTCCCTTGGAAAAGCATGCTCAAAGTTGTCGTTTGAGGTATTATAATTTTTCCCTTTGTGGATAAACCCCTATAACTCCAGGGAGGTTTTAGAATTAAGTGTAGATATAAAGAAAATAAAAACATAATAGTTTTGACATATTTTGTGGACATTTGTTATGCTAATTACCTGCAGTGTTTAAGACTACCTGATATATTATCGTGTCAATAAGTTAAACTTGTGATTTAATTTTAAAAATGCAAAAGTGAGTACAGTTAATTTAAATTTGCATTTCTTTGAAATCTTACTAAGCTTATACACATTACTGGGACATTTGAGAGACTATAAGACTCATTGTAGTTGTAATTTATTTATTATAATTACTTAAGTGTATACTTAGAAAAGTTCAAACAGTTGTAAAATTAGAAAGAAAATAAAATAATTTATACATGCAGTGTAAAGTGCTTCAAGGTAATAAATTAATTGAGGTTTTAAATGGGGTCAAATATCAGACTCCTTAAATGCTTATTAAACTGTGTGAATATTTGAAATTGAAGAATAAAGTTTCTTAAAAGCTTACAGTAGAACTAAGTTCATGACTTGCATCTTTAATAAGTACAGTGTTAATTTAAAAATGGAGTAAACTCTGAATTTTAATTTTAGTTCACCCAAAACCTTTTATTTCCTAGCTCTGAGAAAAAAATCTGAATTTCTTAGCAATGCCTCCAAGGCTCTCCATAATCTGGATGTCGTTTGGATGTCCATCTGCTCCTCATGTCTCCCTTCCTCCCTATAAATACATCCAGGCATATGGCTTCATTTATTAATTTATTTTTCAAACACAACAAATCCCTTCCTATCTTGTGACCTTTTCACTTGTTTTTCCCTCTGCATGGAGAGACTTCCTTCAGGCACAGAAAGAGCGTTTATTGTCCTCCTGCCAAGCTCAACTGAGCTATCTTTCCCAAGGTAAAGTTACAGCAAGGTCATCTTGCTTACCCTATTTGAACTGGTCACTGTATTCTGGATTCTACCACCCTATTTGTTTATTTTAGGTGAATCATCTCCATGTTTAATGATTTAAAATACTTACATTATCTATTTGCTTGTAGCATTCTCCCCCAGTAGAATGTACTCATCATGAGGGCAGGGAGTTGGTCTTGTTTGTCAAACTCATTGGCAGTTAGTAGGTACTGAATATTTATTTAACAAATAATTAAATTGTACATTTATACTTGAAGCAAAGATGGGATCACACTATTCTCTCTTTAGTAACTTCCTATTCTCAGCTAACAATTGCTGAGTAATTTTTCCAAATTAAATATATATATATACATAATAATTACTAAAGACTATAACACTGTCTTATATGGATACATTATAGATGACAGAATGATGAGCGGAAGTTTTATATTTTAATGAAGTCTAATTTATTATGAAGTAACAGATAGAGAAATGGAGAAAAAAGTGTGTCTATAAAATAATAGAAAACCAAGGAAGAAGAAATAAGTACCTTAAAGTCAGTTATAAAAGTCAGAAAAAAGATGTCAGAACATTCTTTCTCCAAAAGGATGTTAGAAGAATTTATCTTAATGTATCAGGAACAGTAATTGTAAGCAAAAATAAACAAAATAAACCAGGCTGAGATTGAAAAACAACAGGAGTATCTGAAAGTGAAAATGAGTGAGAAGAAGGAATTTTAATAAACTAAACCTTTCATGTTAGATTAAAATTCACATGGACATAAAATGGCATTATGGGAAATAAATGAGAAACTCTTAAGGAAAAGAATTGAGCTGAGAAAATAGTGACATGAAAAATTGTGGAGAGAGAGACATCCAACATAAAAATTATAGTTGTAAATTAGAATAAATGTAACAGAAGCTCCCACATAAGAGAGAGGAGCAAAGAGTTGATTCTGCTCCTTAAACATTCTCATTCTTAAACCAAAGAGAAAGACATACTTAGCGAGATGCTGGTTAAAATTTTGAAATGGGCTCATTAAAGAAAAATTATACAAGATTTCAACAAAAATATTATTCTTCTGCAGATTCTGAAGATAAAAAACAGTGGAGAAAAATCTGAGTGTAGAGGGAAATCTTTGTGTGATCCAAGAATTTGATGCATACAGCTTCCTTCATGGGAAAGGCAGCAGAACGATACTATTAAGAATGCAGTGTTTCAGAATATAAATTAAGAACCAGAGAATGTGAATGTCATATATTCCTGAGTTGTAAGTCAACATGTTAAATCAGGAACTCCTTCTATTATTTGTTGGCTGGTTGATTCAGGAGGCCATTGATGAAACAAAAAACTTCCCTTGCTTTCTCTTTAATTCTTTTTTGATGGCTTTTCTACATCAAAAAACATGTTCCCGAATGCACATATTTCAATGCACTGCTCTGATTAACTTCTTGATATATCTAATAACAACATAAAATTACTGTACTTTTCAGTTTCCAGCACTTGCTAAGTAAGCAACAACTAAGAATACTGTAGGACACAGTGCAAGAATAATTGTTAAACAAAAAGCCTTTTTTTTTCTTTCACAAAAGCAGAACTGCATAGAGTTCCACAATGGTCATTCAGTTGTCAAGGAATTTAACCATTTTTGGCATCTTACATTAAATGGATTGAGTTACTTTTTTTTTTTTTTTTTTGCTTACAGATAGATATTTTTTGCTTACAGAAGTCTTGTCTAAATAATACTCCATTCTGGATCTATTACTCAGTTAACTAACATTAAAAGAATTATCTATACCTCTTCATATATTTCATCAGCTATAATATCTGTAAAAAAGGCACTGAAAAAATAACTTCAGCTGAGTATGGTGGCTTATGCCTGTAATCCCAGCACTTTGGGAGGCCGAGGTGGGCGGATCACAAGGTCAGGAGATCGAGACCATCCTGGCCAACATGGTGAAACCCCGTCTATACTAAAAAAATAGAAAAATTAGCTGGGCATGGTGGTGTGTGCCTATAATCCCAGCTACTCGGGAGGCTGAGGCAGGAGAATTACTTGAACCTGGGAGTTGGAAGTTGCAGTAAGCTGAGATTCCACCACTGCACTCCAGCCTGGTCAGAGTGAGACTGTTTATTTTTTATTTTTTATTTTTTAAAATTCACTACACTATTATTATCTTGGCAGGACATAGATGTAAAAAAATGAAAAAAAAATTGCACATTGTTTCAGCAGTTTTCCTCTTCACTTTTGTAACACATATTTTGTGTCATCTTGATCATTTCCATCGGCATATAAGCATGGTGCTGGAGCTCTTCTCATCTTGCAGACCTTGTCTCGACCTTATTTCCTGCAGAGCTGTCATCCCATCTCTGCTTTCTTCATAAGACCCTGGGAGACTTGCCTGTGTACTTGCAGTCTCCGGTTTCTCTCTCCAGTTCTGTCTTAAATCAACCCAAATCAGATTTTGCTTCACTGAAATATTTCTTGTCAAGGTCTCCAGTGACCTCCATGATGCTAAATCCACTGGTCAGTTCTTCTTCCTCATTCTGTTGACTCCCAGCAGCATCTGACCTGTTGGCTCACCCTGTTTGCTTATATACTTCCAGGACGCCATCCTCCCTGGCTGCCTCCCACAGCACTGTCCTTTCCCAAATCCTCCTGTTTTTCTCAGCTTTTTACAGCTGCAGGGCCCCAGGGCTCAGTCCTAAGTCCTCGTCTCTTTTCTATTAATATGCACGCCTTTGTTGATTTCATCCAGTCTCAGTGTTTTAAATGATACTGGACTATGTTCCTAGTACTACAGTAGCAAATTACCACAAATTTGGTGATTTAAAACCACAGAAATTATTCTCTCTCAGTTCTGGAGGTTAGAAATCTAAATCTGAGAGGCTCGAATATAGCGATTCTCTGGGGGGGGGGGGATATTCTTCAATAATAACCAGAAAGAAAGAGAATCTCCATTTGAGGGCAACTATAAACTTGGACTCCAGGTTCTCCAGAAAAGTAAATGCAGTTTAAGAGCAAAAATTGGCTCCCATTTATCTCCACGGATCTGCAGGAGCAGAAGAGCATGGAGTGTGAGCTCAGCAGGGCAGGAGGGGCGCTGTCTGTGGAGCCCGGAATGTGAGCAGGGCAGGAGGGTGCTGTCTGTGGAGAGACTCCTAGACTGTGCCTTCACTTGCCTGCTCTCCCAGCTTCTCATTCTCTCAGAGCCTCCAGTCAATACTGATACAATCCCTTGGTGTTTTTCTGATGGCTACCGTCTCAGTCTGTTGGATGCTGCTATAACAGAATACCAGAGACTGGGTAATTTATAAAGAACAGAGATTCATTTCTCACAGTTCTGGGGCCTGGGAAGTCAAAGGCTGAGGGACTGACATCAGTGAAGGCCTTCTTAAAACGTCATCTCATGGTGGAAGGTAGAAGGGTAAGAATGTGCAAAAGAACAAAGGGGCAGAACTCACTTGTGTGACAAAACCACGCTCTCAGTAATGGCATTCATTCATTCATGAGAGTAGAGCCCTCATGACTGAATCTCTTCTTAAAGGTCTCACCTCCCAACACCATTGCATTGGGAATTAAATTTCTAACACATGGCAGTCCACGGTGGCTCACGCCTGTAATTCCAGCACTTTGGGAGACTGAGGCCAGATGATTGCTGGAAGCCAGGACTTTGAGACCAGCCTGGGAAACATAGTGGGATTCCGTCTCTAAAATAAAGGAAGAAAGAAAGGAAGAAAATAAAAAACGTTTCCTACACCTGAGCTTTGGGAGACACATGCAGACCATGGCTGATACTGTTTAAAACCTTTTTATTTGCGTAATTTTCTTGAGTCTCATAACTGCTTTACCTTGTGGTTGGTAAGACTGAAGATTTTGATGACATTTTCCTGATGGTAAACCTGATCTTTGGAGGAGTTAAGATCTGCACAGTGTCATGATAACAGAAGAGTGGGGCCTCAAGTTCTGAACCAAAGATGCTGCTCCTCCCTGTCTTAGGATGCTTCTTTATTTCATGTTCAGTCTGAATGTCTTCAGTCCTATTTCCTTAGAATTGAGTTCTTTTTTTTCGAGATGGAGTTTCACTCTTGTTACCCAGGCTGGAGTGCAATGGCATGATCTCGGCTCACCACAACCTCCGCCTCCTGGCTTCTGGCAATCCTCCTGCCTCAGCCTCCTGAGTAGCTGGGATTACAGGCACACGCTACCATGCCCAGCTAATTTTTTGTATTTTTTTGTAGAGACGGGGTTTCACCATGTTGACCAGGATGATCTCGATCTCTTGACCTCGTGATCCACCTGCCTTGGCCTCCCAAAGTGCTGGGATTACAGGCTTGAGCCACCGCGTCTGGCTAGAATTGAGTTCTTTGTGCATTTTCAAAAAGTCAGAGTTGGGAAAATTTTCTTTTTCTCCCTTCACCTGCCGATATTCTGAGTTGGCAATCCATCCATAACACATTTACCCTTTATGAGCAGAAGCTGCTTTATTTCCTGCTTAAATCAAAAAGAGATCTTATCACCGGGGCCTGCAATAAGAACATTATAAATAAACAGCTATAAAATAAAGATGCATTGAGTTGAGAATAGTGGGAAATTGATCTGACAGTATTTTATGAATTGTGTTAAGATTTTCAGCATGGATAATATAAATGATTTACAATCTCTTACACATTGGTATAGAATAAGTCATAGAAGTAAGTTATTTACTTGTATTTTCCAAAGAGTTATATTTTATCCCCCGTTAGGTTCGTAGAAACTAGGGACTTATGATTAAATCTTCTAGTGGTTACAGCATAGATTTTGGAGAGAGAGTGAACTGAACTTGAAGTTCAGCTATACAATGAGGAACAAACTATAACTATTTTACCTAATCCTTAGTTTCTCCATCTGTATCAAGTGAATAATATCAATACTTGTTAGGATGCAAAGGGAGAATTTTGGTGCAGTTGAGGGTCTTGGACCCATGGACTAAGGATGTTGATTTTTACCCTGCTTGGGTTCTTCTTGTGCTTACATGTTCCCAAGAGGTTTGTGACACCTGGAGCAATGGCAGACTGGGGTCCCATCATAATTAGTGACTGTAAATGTGATTCTTTTTTTTTTTTTTGAAACAGAGTCTCACTCTGTCACCCAGGGTGGAGTGCAGTGGCTCAATCTTGACCCACTTCGAGGTCTGCCTCCTGGGTTCAAGGGTTCAAGATATTCTCCCACCTCAGCCTTCCAAGTAGATAAGACGGTGCATACCACCACACCCACCTAATTTTTGTATTTTTAGTAGAGACAGATTTTCCCCATTTTGACCAGGTTGCTCTTGAACTCGTGACCTCAAGTGATATGCCTGCCTTGGCCCCACAAAGTGCTGGGATTACAGATGTGAGCCACCATATCCAGCCTGTAAATGTAATTCTGACAGTTCAACAAAGCTCTGGTAAAAAGCTGAATTGGTGGTATCTGCAATGCTTTAGACTGAAGAGTGTCCCCTTAAACAACCCCAGCATCTATGTTCTGGGATCTGCATACATGCATCTACACGTGCATATGAGGACTGAGACCCTGGACTTTGGTTTAGCCTGTCAGGTTCATGGTATGAAGTAGTGGAAGTCTGAGAGAGAGAAAAGGGCTCTGAGTGATCACATTGGAAATTCTTCCTTCCTTGGAGTGGTGGGCAACAGGAAAAAGGGAATGGTCAGAAGTGCCCATCACATGAAGAGGGCCAAAGTAGCCACTGCCACAAGAGTTGTGAAAAATGAATAAGAAAATGCATTAAAGCCCCTGGCATGACATGTGCCCAGTAAATGCTGCCTGTGGAACTGCTACTGAATTTATAAGGGGAGCTGTAGTTATCCCCCAGAATTCCCACCAAAGAACTTCTTTTTTAACTTCATCCCATTTTTGGGGTCATTTTCAGCACTATCTTGCCCCCTCCTCTCTCTCTGTGTATGCGTATTTGCACCTCACTGAAAATTTCCTAAATTGAATCTGTTTTTTCATATTTGAGTGAAGCTAAATAAATTCCCAACTGTACACTATAGGCGAAGACCAACCTCCTAGCTTCTAGGTCTCTGTTCACACAATATCAGTTGAGAGCTCAATGAATACATTTCAAAGAAGAATTTTATTTGGTTACTCAATTATTTTTCTAGCAGGTTATATTTTCCTAGAAGACCATGTACTTTACTGTGTGATCAAATTACTGAAATCTGTAAGCGAGACATTGTCAGCTCATAAAAAAGGGCTCAAATTAATGGAAAAATTTGCTTGTTGAGCACCGCTCTTACTCTGCAATTTTCAGTAGCTTTGATGACATTGTTGTAAGTGGTGGACAGAAGCTTGGCCCTTTCCCCCACTGTCCAGCTTGTCCATTTCAATGCCGTTTCATACGGTAGTTCTTTGTGGGGATTTTTAGGTAGTGATCAGAAAGAAAGAAAATCCTTTTTGAGGGCAACTATAATCTCTGATTTCATTTTATAAATGATTTTTAAGATAGTCATGAAGCGATAAAAGTATTCTACATTTTACTTTGTGTTTACTATGGTGTAGTCTGTGACATGATCCAAAGCAGAGATTGACTTTTCACACCACTTAGGATATAGTTCCGCAATGTTCATGGGAAAGAGAGTAACTACGTGAGTCTATGTGAGTTGATTGCATTGCTTTCCTTCTGTTCTTTCTTTGTTTTCTACTTGCACTAGGCTACAGCCCAGGTGGATGTTTAGCTTCAAGTCTAAGTGAGTTACTTTTTGTGTCAGACACATATATCAGTGCACTTATTAGAGGAAATTCTGCCCTGAAAGAGGCCTAGCAAAGTTTTCCCATATAGGGGATTAGTTGTGGGGTGATTTAAGGGGATTCTTCAAAGCAGCATAAGTCTAGAGCATTTCACTCCTTGATTGCCATGCACAGGGTCCCCCGTTCCTATTTATCCAGTTCTAAGGATGCCTCATTTGAACACATTCTATCATACATCTACCCAAAAAACACCACTCTCTCTTCAGTTTATTCTGCCTTCAGGTAGAGGTGCAGTTATGGGATTACTTTAAAGGGTTTTTTTTTTTTTTTCTTTTTTAAAGATGGGGTTTCACCATGTTGGCCAGGCTGTTATCAAACTCCTGACCTCTAATGATCCGCCCATCTCGGCCTCCCAAAGTGCTGGGATTACAGGCATGAGCCACCACACCCGGCCAAAGGCTTTTTGTTTCTCTTAAGTGTTTAGATCTCCAGGTTATCTCCATGTATATCTTTGTTCTAAATCAATTCAATTCTTAAGTGTATTAGTTTGCTATTGCTGCTATAACAAATTACAAAAAATTTAGAGGTTTAAAACAACACAGATTTATTATTTTGCAGCTTGGAAGTCTGAAGTCTGAAATGAGCCTTACAGGCTGAAGTCAGGGTGTCAGCAGAGCTGTGTTCTTTCTGGAGGTTCCAGGCAAGAGTCTATTTCCTATCCTTTTCTAGCTGCTGGAGGCTGCCTGCATTCCTTGGCTTATAGTCCCATCACTCCTATCTCTATGTCCATTGTCACATGTTCTTCTCTGACTCTGATTCTCCTACCTTCCTCTTAGAAGGAGCCTCATAATTACATTGGGCCCTCCTGCATAATCCAGGATAATCCCCCATCTGAAGATCTTTAACTTAATCGCATCGTCAAAGTCCCTTTTACCGTATAAACTATCATATTCACAGGTTCTAACAATTAGAATGTGGACATCTTTAGGGAACTGTTATTTGGTCTATCACACCATGTAACTTCTTGATGTTATCCAGCCAAATAACTACATGAGAAATGTATCCAACTCCAGAAAACCTCTTATAGGAAGCAGGGAAGGAATTAAGTAATACACTGAAAACAACTACCATATTAAGAAAATACTGTTGGTATGTACTAGCGTGGTTTTCCCTGGGTTCTTTGTCTAGCAGGTGATCCTGATCCTCATTCCTGAGTTGGCTATGTCCTTGTAGTTCTGTTTGTGTAGGGTTGTAGAGGTTTATTGTTAGCCTTTGCCACTGTGTACAGTTGTATGAGAAAATATCCTGAAAGTGGTGAAGGGTTGGTACAAGCTGAGTTCCATCCTCACTGTTCCTGGCTCCCAAAACCTTAGTATCTAGGGTCAACTAGGGTCAAAATCTTAGTAACCAGGCAACCTGCAAAGCACCATTTCCACTTCTAGCCTAAGTTCAATGTGGTGAGCTTTAGCTCACATGTTAGTTACCTTGTCTGTAGGCTGATCTTATTTTATCATACCTATTTACTTTTATCTTTGGCTGATTTTAAGATTTTCCATTTGCCTTTGGTTTTTTAGTTTCACTCTAATGTGTCTAGATACGGATTTCTTTTTTAAAAAAATTCTGTTTGGACTTTGTTAAGACTTAGATTTTGGGGTTGGTGCTTTTTATCAATTCTGATTTTCACCTGTTGTTTCTTTCAATAGGTCCATGTTGATTCTCTCTTCTCCATCTGGGAGTCCAATATAATGTTACAAGACATTCTTACTAAATATTCCATATCTCTTACTCTCTTTTCTGAATTACCTATTTTTAAGTCTTTTTGTGCTGCATTCTGCATAATTTATTTTGCTCTATCATCCAATTCATTAACTCTTTCTTCTATTATGTCCAGTCTGATGCTACATAAATCCATTTATTTTTAATTATGTGTTTTTATTTTGGCTATTGTTTTTTTCATATCTACAACTTCTACTTGGTTCTTTTTGAGTCTTTTACGTGACTTATTTCTGTTCGTAATCCCTGAAGATATTCCCAAACCTATGATTTGTTTAATAGTTTTTCAATCTATGTTTGATAATTCCAATACTTGAAGTTTGTGAGAATCTATTTCCATTACCAATTTTTTCTCTACTAATTCTTATTTATGTTTCCTTGTTATTTTTGACCATCTGATGGTCATTATCCTTGAAAAGATAATTTTAGGGATTCTCCAAGGGCTAGGAACAAGATTTTCTCCTCCAAAGAGTTTTTTGCTTTGAGACCAGGTATCTGAGGCAGCTACCAACCTTAGCTGAGGCCTCACCTCAAACTAAGTTCATACTTGGAGGTTCTCTGGCCTGTCCAGGTAAAACCAAAGAAGGACTGTTTATGTGGTCACTGTTTCTCAAGAAGATTTTTTTTTTCTCCTTGTTTTTCTTCTCCTGCTGTGCTCAGTGCCAAGGCATTATCTCTGCAGTCTGTTGGGGCATAGCAGGGGCAGGTTTAGTCTTGGTTTATTACTACTCTGAGAACATAACCCTTTTGGAGTTTCGGCTAAATTTAGGGAGGGCATCCTATAAGATTCCTTACCTTGGGAAAACTATGGACCTTGACTTTTCTTCTTCTTACTCCTCCTGAGTCCTTAGAACTGAGACCCAGTGGCTCATGCCTGTAATCCCAGCACTTTGGGAGGCCAAGGCAGATTACAAGGTCAAGAGATTGAGACCATCCTGGCCAATGTGGTGAAAACCCATCTCTACTAAAATACAAAAATTAGATGGGCATGGTGGCACGTGCCTGTAGTCCCAGCTACTCAGGAGGCTGAGGCAGGAGAATCACCCCAGGAGGTGGAGATTGAAATGAGCAGATATTGTGCCACTATACTCCAGCCTGGTGACAGAGTGAGACTCTGTCCAAAAAAAAGAATTGAGACCCAAGAGTGTGAAAAAGTTGCTTTCACACTCCAGGATTCACCACATGTTGGATTCAGACTTTCTTCCAGATTTTGCCCTGATAATTGGTGTATTTGGTGTTTTCATCGTTTAGCCAGGTTATTTTTTTCATCAGGGGAATTTGTCCAAATTCCTGCAATTACTTGAAATATGTCTTAGTCATGGTTGCTTTGTCGTTGCACTTAATGACACTACTTATTTCTGGAAGATTGGGAGTAAAGTCAGCAAATCTCATATGTATCAGTTGATAGCTTTGTTTCTTTAGCTTCCGGATAAATTCCTTGGCCAGAGCCAGTGTTGCATAGAATAACATGTGATGTACAAAGTCTCATAAGCCTTCAGGTAATGATGCCATGGCGAGAAAGTAAGAAAGGAAAATCTAAATAGCTCTCTTCTCCATGGCAGAAAAGCTTCTATTTGTTTAACCTGCCACAAAGGCTTGTCCCCTTGAGCTATCTTGTCGCCTTGGGTCTTATCCCAGGGCTGGGTAGGTCACTGTTGCTGGAATACAGGAATTTGCAGTGGTTGTAACCACATTAGTCTTTGAAAGGAGACTTATTATTATCAAGGTCATGCAGAGTTCACTGTGCCAACATAGCTGTTTCATTCTTGAGTCCATTGGACAGGAACCGACTGACTTCAGGAGGCAAATGATTAACATTTGCAAAATGGTTTATCCTGGTAAGTGATGGCAGTCTCTCTGTAGTGGACTGATGGGAGGACATTAGGCTAGCCTCTCTCACAGGTTTCTCAAAGATTTCTCAAGCCCTTTTATTTAGTCTGCTGGCCCAAGGAGGGTAAGAGACATGTGGGGCAGAGCCACCCAGCCAATCCCAGCTTGGATCAGCAGACTCCCAGCTGACAGGGAGATGTATGAGTGATACCAATTGACTGTTGTTTTAAATCACTGAGTTTTACAAAAACAGAAAACACAAAAATTCAGCTTTGTGGGCATCGTTTCTGTTTTATTCTCACAAACCTCATGTGCTTGGGTGGGACCTCATCAGGCATCATAGGGATTTCTATCTCATGTGACTGTCTCCATGTATGAATGTGTGTATATATGTATGTATTGAGTTTAGGCTGAAGTCTTCTATTATTTCTCCATTGCTTTTTACAAACTGTTTATATTTAAGGTGCACAACATGATGTTTTGATAGGCATATACATATTAAAACAGTTATAGTAGTCAAGCAAATTAACATCCACTATCTCACATAGTAACTTATTTTTTTTTGTGTGGCAAGAGCACCTATAATCTACTCTTTTAACAAAAATCTCCGATACGATGCAATGCAATATTATTAACTGTAGTTCTTATGTTGTACCTATAATATACAGACTTGTTCATCCTACATACCTACAATTTTGTATCCTTTGACCTACAGCTCCCTATTTCTTCTCCCTCCACTACCCCGATAACCATTTTATTCTCTACCTCTGTGTGTTCCACTTTTTTCCATTCTTTTTCTTTTTTTAGATTCCACATAAAAGTGAGATCATACGGTATTTTTATTTCTGCATTTGGCTTATTTCACTCAGAATAATGTTCTCCTTCATCCATGTTGTAGCAAATGGCAGGATCGCCCTCCTTTCTTAAGACTAAATAATAGTCCATTGTACATACAGTTGCATTGTTTAACAGCAGGAGTATGTTCTGAGAAATCAGTGTTAGGTGATTTTGTCACTGTAAAAACTTCATAGTGTGTACTTACACAATGCTAGCTGGCATAGCCTACTGTACACCCAGGCTATGTGGTATAGCCTGTTGCTGCTAGGCTACAAATCTGCACAGCATGTTACTCTACTGACTGTAGGCAGTCATAACACAAGGGAAAGTATTGTGCATCTAAATATAGAAAAAGATATAGTAAAAATACAATATAAAAGATAAAAAAATGGTAGACCGGTAGAGAGCACTTACCATGGGCGAAGCTTGCAGGACTGGAAGTTGCTCTGGGTGAGTAAGTGAGCGATGAGTGAACGTGAAGGTTTAGGGCATTCATATTCACTGTATAAACACTGTATAAGGAAGGCACACTAAATTTATTTAAAAAAATTGGTCCAGGTATGGTGGCTCATGCCTGTAATCCCAGCACTTTGGGAGGCTGAGGAGGGTGGATCATGAGGTCAAGAGTTTGAGACCACCCTGGCCAACATAGTGAAACCCCATCTCTACTAAAAATACAAAAATCAGCTGGGCGTGGTGGTGGGTGCCTGTAATCCCATCTAGTTGGGAGGCTGAGGCAGGAGAATTGGCTGGACTCAGGAGGTGGAGGTTGCCGTGAGCCAAGATTGTGCCATTGGACTCCAGCCTGGGTGACAGAGTGAGACTTTGTCTTGGAAAAAGAAATTATTTCTTCAATAGTAAATTAACTTTAGCTTACTTTAATTTTTTTTAAATTGTATTTTAGGTTTTGGGGTACATGTGAAGAACATGCAAGATTGTTGCATAGGTACACACATGGCAGTGTGATTTGCTGCCTTCCTCTCCATCACCTATATCTGGCATTTCTCCCCATGCTATCTCTCCCCACCTCCCCACTCCCCACTGTCCCTCCCCTATTTCCTCCCAACAGACCCCAGTGTGTGATGCTGCCCTCCCTGTGTCCATGTGTTCTCTTTGTTCACCACCCGCCTACGAGTGAGAACATGCAGTGTTTGATTTTTTGCTCTTGTGTCAGTTTGCTGAGAATGATGGTTTCCATGAACCTGAACTTTTTTACCTTATAAACTTTAAAAATTTTTAAACGTTTGATTCTTATAGTAATACAGCTTAAAACACAAACATACTGTAAAGCTATACAAAAATATTATTTTCATATCCTTATTCTATAAGCTTTTTAAATTTTTACTTTCTAAACTTTTTTTGTTAAAAGCAAAGATACAAAAATGCATATTAGTTTACTATATAGGGTCAGAATTATCACTATCAAATATCAATATGGGACAGTGATATTGACATTTCTTCTTCGTATCTTGGTCCCACCAGGAGTTTTGGGGGCAATAACACCTATGGAGCTGTCATCTCCTACGATAATATTCCTTTTGGAATAATACATGCTGAAGAACCTGCTGAGTCAGCTTTACAACTAAATTTAAAAAGTAAGTAGATGGAGTACACTCTAAAAAAAATAGCATTGTAAATACATAAACCAGTAACAGTTGCTTATTATCAAGTATTGTGTACTGTTCATATTTGTATGCGCTCAACTTTTATGCAACTGGCAGCTCAGTAAGTTTCCTGCATGAGCTTCACCACAAACACACAAGTAATGTACTGTACTACGATGTTATGACTGCTACAGCATCACTAGGTAACAGGAATTTTTCAGCTCTATTATAACGTTATGGGACCACCATTGTATATGTGGCCTTCATTGTCTGAAACGTCATTATGCAGCACGTGACTGCATATGTGTAATATATATATGTTTCTTTACCCATTCATCCATCAGTGGACACCAGGCTGTTTTCATACTTCCTACAGTGAATAATGCTGCAGTGAATGGGAGTGCAGATAACTTCACAAGATAGTATTGTTTGCTTTTAATTACTCCCTCTTGGGATCAGTCAGTTCCAGTACCAACTATTTCCGTTGCTACTAATGATCTCACTTTGGTTGCTTTCTGCTATTTTTATATTTCAAGTCATGTCTAGAGGGTGCCTGTTATCCATAGTCTCTTAACGAAAAAGGAGTGGGAGGTAGGGCTGGTTGGCATTCCTTTATTTCAGTCTTTGCTTTCTGTCTTCTGCAGGCATCTAAATATACATCTTAAATTAAGAAAGCGCTCTTCAATGCAATGAATTTGAGTTGGTTTAAAATTATATTTTGTCCTCCATGGATAAGCTCCTGTAAATTTCTTAGCAACATACCTTTCCCTAGTCTTCAACAGTCTTCCCTACACAATACCTATAACGTAGCACAGTGCGTTACTCATGTATTTGTGGTGATACTCATGTAGGAAAGTTACTGAGCTGCCAGTTGCGTAAGAGTTGAACACATACAAATATGAACAGCACATAATACTTGATAATGAACCACAATTACTGGTTTATGTATTTACAATGCTATTCTTTTTACAGTGTACTCCATCTACTTACTTTTTAAATTTAGTTGTAAAGCTGACACTCAGCAGGTCCTTCATCAGGCATTATTCCAAAAGGAACTTTTTAAAGTTAGTTGTAAAGCTGACTCAGGCAGGTCTTTTGACAGGTATTATTCCAGAAGGAGCATTGTTATCATGGGAGATGACAGCTCCATAGGTGTTATTGCCCCAAAAACTTCTGATGGGATAAAGCTATGATGGTGAAAGACAGTGATATTGATAATTCTGGCCCTACATAGGAAACTAACATATGTGTTTGTATCTTAGAATTCTTCTCCATCCTATCTCTTCACATATTCCTAAGCTATATGCAATGTTCCTGTCCTCTTGGGCAGACTGACACACTTGCTGATTTATGGGAAATGTTTGGAGCATTTCATGGTTTGGGTTCTTCCATTCTGATTTTTCAGATCATACTTTTTGCCAGTTAGAATATTAATATTAAACAAACACCTGAACATCTGTGAATACAAGACTGTGGTCATCAGCAGGGCTTGTCCTTAGCCTGTGGCTCTGGTTTGCTTCCTTGGATGTCTAAATGAGCAGAAAGTTTTCCCTGCAGCGGAATTACACGATGGCCAGCCCTGTCTCCTTATGTGCTTCCCTCTGGGCAACTTGGAACCAGCTGTCTTCTTCGTGGTGTAAACAGCCTGATGCTGTGAGAAGCTCTCTTCTACCCTTGCCTGTGTTTATTACTCCTTTTGAGTTGCCCTTTGCCACAAAGGAGCCAAAGCAGTAGCTATTATTGCTTTGCATGGCAAGGCATGGACTGTTTGCTTTCCCTGTTGCAATGGGGAGGATCACTACCTCACAGCGCTCGTCGATTTCAGATGATAATGCTCGTTTTATAGTGTCTTGGAGGAGTTGTTATTTAGAGTTCACACCTTAGCAGTCTTCTCTCTTAGGGAATTGAAAGTGATACACACAGACTGCTTCACTGATGGTTGTTTATTTTAAGGATGCAAGCGGGCTCCGGTTAGGACATGAAATTCATCAGGACATCAGGAACTGTAACCCTGTTAGGGCCCTGGTGGTCTCATCTTTCTTATGGTCCACATGATCTCTCTTTCTTGTGGCATCTCTGTTGTTTCGTGAGTCTACTCTGTTTTCCATTTGTCACCAATTAGCTAGTTGTCTCCTTAACCTCTAATGAAATGTTTCAAGGAAATCAGCCAGCTGACTCGATTAATTACCATTGTCTTGGTTCTTTTTTCACAAGGCCTCTGCTTTGGTATCTGGGTGCTGTGGGTCAGACACTCACACCTATTCCAGGCAGTTTAACCTAGAATGGGAAGAAAAACATGGTGACCATCACAAGGGACGTGCTTATATTTATTTCCCAACATGTTCCCAGGGTTCCATATTACCTAAATAAAGCCTATAGATTAAGCATATTTTGCACATTGGTGTGTGGCATGAAAAATTCCTTAAGAGCCTGTCCACAGGTGTGGTGACTCCACTCTTCTCTAGCCTGGTGGTCAGTAGGGCCACTGGTCTCTAGGATGGTTGGGCACTCTGACCACCTTTCTTGGGCACTAAAGGCCATCCCTTCTGGTAGAGCACCGCTTTTCCTGACTTGATCTGGCTATTGATTCCCACACTCTCACTCCTCTGAGCTAGTGCTCATGGCAATACCAGTGAACCTATGAGATTTTTCTTGCTTCCCTTTATTATCTGAGAGTGAGAGGGAAATCTGACATCAGGACAGGTCCCATGGGAAATCAGAGTAGGAAGTTCCTCCATTTATTTTTACTCAGTACATATTTAAAGAACACTTTGAAAGTCATTGGGGCTCACAGCAGTGAATGAAACAGCCGTAATCTAGTAGTGAATAAAAATGTCAAGTAATTAAAAGGGCAATCAGTGGTATAAAGTGCAAATATAAGTACTTGTCAGAGAGAGAGAGGGACGGAGAGAGAGCACATTTTACAGGTGGTGATTGTTCATTTACTCATTTGTACATTTATCAAAACATATTAATTGAACACCTACTATGTACTAGGCACTGATCTGCTTACTAGAATATAGCAATGAAGAAAACAAAATCTATAGCCTACAAGTTTTATTAAAACTAGAAAACCAATAACATGTGAAGGTGTTGTCAGGTGGGATAGGTCACTTAGGAAAGCAGTGTAAGGGGTAAGAAGGTGATGGAAAAGAGGGATCACTTTCAATAGAGTGGCCATGGCAGGCTTCTCTGAAGCGATAACAATTGATGTAAGCCCTGGAGAGAGCAAGGAAGGGCACTTGTGAATTTGTGATGGGAGGCATTCCAGAAAGAGGGATTAGCAAGTACGAAATCCTGAGTCATGAGTGTGCTTGGCATGTTTGAGGAATAGTAAGAGGTCCAGGGAGGAGTCAGGCACGGAGAGGAAGGGGCGAAGAGGCAAGGAGAATAACTGGAGACAGCCTGGGACCAGAGCATGTGGGGCCTCCCACGCCATGGAAAGGACCTTGGATTTTATTCTAGTGAGGTGGCTTTGAGCTGAGGAGTGACATGATCTGATGTACATCGTAAAAGAGTCAACATTGGCTACCTTGTGGAGAAGAGATTATATTTTTGAATGAATTACTGCTGATTTTGGAAGAAATTATATGTAAGCCTATATATTTATAGGCTTGCAAATACTATTCATGATCTAGGAACTGCAAAATAGGCTTAGTTCCATTTTTCTCTTAAGCAGAAATGTTCTAGATTGCTATGCCAAGGTGGAGGCAGATTTATTGGCACGAAGTAACTAAACCATGACAATTCCATTAGGAAGGCCAAATAGTATCTTTATAATGGCTGGGACTTCACAGACACAAAAGTGCAAAATGGTATTACCCTCTTGTGAGGGTTAATGCTGAGTGTCAAGTTGATTGGATTGAAGGATGCAAAGTATATTGATCCTGGGTGTGTCTGTGAGGGTGTTGTCAAAGGAGATTAACATTTGAGTCAGTGGGCTGGGAAAGGCAGACCCACTCTTAATTTGGGTGGGTACTATCCAGTGAGCTACCAGCACTAGAATATAAAGCAGGCAGAAAAACGAGAAGAGTAGACTGGCTTAACTTTCCAGCCTATGTCTTTCTCCTGTGCTGGATGCTTCCTGCCCTCCAACATCAGACTCCAAGTTCTTCGTCTTTGCGACTTGAACTGGCTGCCTTGCTCCTCAGCTTACAGCCTGCCTATTGAGACCTTGTGATCATGTGAGTTAATATCCCTTATTAAACATATATATATACACACACACACACACATATATATGAGTTTATATATATAAAATGTGAGTTTATATATATATATAATATATATGAGTTTATATATATGTATATGTATATCCTATTAGTTCTATCCCTCTAGAGAACCCTGACTTATACACCCTTTTAGTAATATCTCAAACTCTATTCATATATCATCTGTGAATGCTTTATTGGTTCTCTTTTTTTTAAAATATATATTTTATTGCACTTTAGCTTCTGGGGTACATGTGTTGAGCATGCAGGATTGTTGCATAGGTACCTACATGGCAATGTGGTTTGTGGCCTCCGTCCTCCCCGCCACCTATATCTGGCATTTCTCCTCATGTTATCCATCCCCAACCTCCCCACTCCGCACTGTCCCTCTTGTATTCCCCTACAACAGACTCCACTGTGTGATGTTCCCCTCCCTGTGTCCATATGTTCTCATTGTTCAACACCCACCTATAAGTGAGAACATGCGGTGTTTGATTTTCTGTTCTGGTGTCAGTTTGCTGAGAATTATGGTTTCCAGATTCATCCATGTTTCTACAAAGGACACAAACTAATCATTTTTTATGGCTGCATAGTACTCCATGGTGTATATGTGCCACATTTTCCTTATCCAGTCTATTATTGATGGGCATTTGGGTTGGTTCCAGGTCTTTGCTATTGTAAACAATGCTGCAATGAACATATATGTGCATGTGTCTTTATAAAAGAACAATTTATAATCCTTTGGATATATACTCAGTAATGGGATTGCTGGATCAAATGGAATTTCTATTTCTAGGTCCTTGAGAAATGGCTACCCTGTCTTTCACTATGGTTGAACTAATTTACACTCCCACTAACAGTGTAAAAGTGTTCCTATTTCTCCACATCCTCTCCACAACTGTTGTCTCCAGATATTTTAGTGATCGCCATTCTAAGTGGCATATGGTGGTATCTCAATGTGGTTTTCATTTGCATTTCTGTAATAACCAGTGATGATGAGCATTTTTTTCATATGTTTGTTGGCCTCATATATGTCTTCTTTTGAAAAGCGTCTGTTCATGTCCTTTGTCCACTTTTGAATGGGTTTTTTTTTTCTTGTAAATTTGTTTTAGTTCTTTGTAGATTCTGGATATTAGCCCTTTGTCAGATGGGTGGATTACAAAATTTTTTTTCCCATTCTGTTGGTTGCCAGTTCACTTTAATGATTGTTTCTTTTGCTGTATGGAAGCTCTGGAGTTTAACTAGATCCCATTTATCTATTAGGGCTTTTGTTGCCAATGCTTTTGGTTTTTTAATCATGAAGTCCTTGCCTATGCCTATGTCCTGAATGGTTTTGCCTAGGTTTTCTTCTAGGGTTTTTATGGTGTTAGGTCTTATGTTTAAGTCTTTAATCCATCTGGAGTTAATTTTAGTGTAAGGTGTCAGGAAGGGGTCCAGTTTCCACTTTCTGCATATGGCTCGCCAGTTTTCCCAAGAGTATTTATTAAACAGGGAATCATTTCCCCATTGCTTGTTTTTGTCATGTTTGTCAAAGATCAGATGGTTGTAGATGTGTGGTGTTGCCTCCGAGCCCTCCGTTCTGTTCCATTGGTTTATATCTCTGTTTTGGTACAAGTACCATGCTGTTTTGATTACTGTAGCCTTGTAGTATAGTTTGAAGTCAGGTAGCCTGATGCCTCCAGCTTTGTTCTTTTTGCTTAGTATTGTCTTGGCTGTGCGGGCTTTCTTATGATTCCACATGAAGTTTAAGGTGGTTTCTTACAGTTCTATGAAGAGGGTGATAGATAGCCTGATGGGGATAGCACTGAATCTATAAATCACTTTGGGCAGTATGGCCATTTTTATGATAGTGATTCTTCCTAACCGTGAGCATGGAATGTTTCTCCATCTGTTTGTGTACTCTCCTATTTGAGCAGTGGTTTCTAGTTCTCCTTGAAGAGGTCCTTTACATGCTTTGTTAGTTGTATTCCTAGGTATTTTATTCTCTTTGTAGCAATTGTGAGTGGGAGTTTGCTCATGATTTGGCTTTAAGTCTGTTATTGGTGTATAGGAATGCTTGTGATTTCTGCATATTGATTTTGTATCCTGAGACTTTGGTGAAGTTGTTTATCAGTTTCAGGAGATTTTGGGCTGAGATGATAGGGTCTTCTAAATATACAATGATGTCATCTGCAAATAGAGACAATTTGACTTCCTCCTTTCCTAATTGAATACCATTTATTTCTTTTTCTTTTCCGATTGCTCTGGCTAGACCTTCCAATAATATGTTGAATAGGAGTAGTGAGAGAGGTTATCCTTGTCTAGTGTCAGATTTCAAAGGGAATGCTTCCAGTTTTTGACCATTCAGTATAATATTGGCTGTAGGTTTGTCGTAAATAGCTTTCATTATTTCAAAATATGTTCCTTTGATACCTAGTTTATTGAGATTTTTTAGCATAAAATGCTGTTGAATTTTGTCAAAGGCCTTCTCTGCATCTATTGAGATAATAATGTGGTTTTTGTCTTTGGTTCTGTTTATATGGTGGATTACGTTTATAGACTTGTGTATGTTGAACCAGCCTTGCATCCCTGGGATGATGTCTACTTGATTGTGATGGAAGCTTTTTGATGTGCTGTTGCACTCAGTTTGCCAGTATTTTGTTGAAGATTTTTGCATCTATGTTCATCATGGATATTGGCCTGAAGTTTTCTTTTCTTGTTGAGTCTCTGCTGGGTTTTGGTAACAGCATGATGTTGGCTTCCTAAAATGATTTGGGAAGGATTCCCTCTTTTTGTATTGTTTGGAATAGTTTCAGAAGGAATGGTATCAGCTCCTCTTTGTGTTTCTGGTAAAATCCATCTGGATCCAGACTTTTTTTAGTTGGCAGGCTATTGATTGCTGCCTCAACTTCAGCCTTTGTTATTGGTCTGTTCAAGGTTTCAACTTCTTCCTGGTTTAGGCTTGGGAGGGTGCAAGCGTCCAGGAATTTATCCATTTCTTCCAGATTTATTGGTTTATGTGTATAGAGTTGTTTGTAGTAATCTTAGATGGGAGTTTCTATTTCTGTGGAATCAGCACTTTATCGTTTTTTATTGCATCTATTTGATTCTTCTCTCTTTTCTTTTTTATTAATCTGGCTATTGGTCTGTCTATTTTGTTGATCATTTCAAAAAAACAGCTCCTTGATTTATTGATTTTTTGAAGGGTTTTTTGTGTCTCTATCTCCTTCAGTTGTGCTCTGATTTTCATTATTTCTTGTCTTCTGCTGGGTTTTCAGTTTTTTTGATCTTGCTCCTCTAGCTCTTTCAATTTTGATGATAGGGTGTTGGTTTTACATCTTTCCTTGCTTCTCATGTGGGCATTTATTGCTAAAAATATTCCTCTAAACCAGGCTTCCCCAAACTTTTTACACAGGGGGCTAGTTCACTGTCCCTCAGACTGTTGGAGGGCCACCACATACTGTGCTCCTCTCACTGACCACCAATGAAAGTGGTGCCCCTTCCTGAAGTGTGGAGGGGGGCTGGATAAATGGCCTCAGGGGGCTGCATGTGGCCCATGGGCCATAGTTTGGGGATGCCTGCTCTAGACACTGCTTTAAATGTGTCCCAGATATTCTGGTACATTGTGTCTTTGTTATCATTGGTTTCAAAGAACATCTTTATTTTTGCCTTCATTTCATTGTTTATCCAGTCAACATTCAGTAGCCAGTTCATTTTCCATGAAGTTGTGCCGTTCTGAGTTAGTTTCTTAATCCTGAGTTCTAATTTGATTTTTCTGTGGTCTGAGAGACTGTTATGATTTCCGTTCTTTTGCATTTGCTGGGGAGTGATTTACTTCCAATTATGTGGTCAATTTTGGAGTAGGTGCAATGTGGTGCTGTGAAGAATGCATATTCTGTGGATTTAGGGTGGAGATTTTTGTAAAGGCCTATTAGGTCCACTTGGTCCAGATTTGAGTTCAAGTCCTGGATATCTTTGATGATTTTCTTCTGTTATCTTTGTCCCAGAAGGATAACTGCCAGATGTCAGCCTGAGTTATCCTTTATGAGGTGTCTCTTTGGATATACTGGGGTCAGGTAGCTGCTTGAGGAGACAGTCTGTTCCTTATAGGAGCTCAAGTGCTGAGCTTTGAACCATGTTGTTGCTTTCAGAGCTGCTGGGCAGGTAAATTTGTCTGCTGCAGTGGAACTCATAACTGCCTTTTTTTCCTGGGTGCTCTGTTCTGGGAAGGTGGGGCTTTATTTATAAGTACCTGATGTGCTGCTGCCTTTTTTCAGAGATGCTCTGCCCAGCAAGGAGGTAGCCTACTCACAGTCTGCCAGCAGAGGTGTTGCTGAGCTGCCATGGGCTCTGCTCAGCTGCAGTGTGAACTTCCTTGTGGTTTTGTTTACAGAGGTATAGTTAGAACTGCCTCAGTAACAGTGATCTTCCTCAGTATGGCAGACTGCCTTGGTAATGGTGGACTTCCTTGGTAATGGGGGACTGTCTCGGTAATGGTGGTGGATTGCCTTGCTAATGGCGGATGCCCTTCCCTCCACAGAGCTGGACCATCCCGGGTCCAGCTGTGCTTGCTGTGAAACTCTCAGTCCAGAGCATTTTAGATTGCTATTCTTTGTGGGGGTGGGACCTACTGAGCCAGATCACCTGGCTCCCTGTTTCAGCCCCCCTTTTTTCAGTTGAATGGACAGTTCTGTCTTCCACATGTTCCAGGTGCCAGTTGAAATGGCCACCCAGTTTTATGTGAGTTTTTATGTGGAGACCCACTGAGCCAGCTGAAACAGTCATGCTGGAAACTCGTGGTCCTTTTCAGCCTGGGTATCTTCTGTTCTGTGGGTAGTAAAAACTGGTTTGGAAATGTGGTGATCACTCACTCACTTTCTGTATTGTTCTCACTGGGAACTGCACTCCAGAGCTATTCCTATTTGGCCATCTTGGATCTCCTCAGTTTTCTTGCTTTCGAGGGCATTATAAGCAAGTCAAGTTTAGCCCTCCTTATTCGTCATAGCCATAGTTCACCTGGCAGGTGATTAAAAAATGAGAACAATAAACCCCGGAGAAAGGGAGCTTCTGCAGCATCTGCCCAAACTGGATATACTCCAGTTCAACATAAAAATATGGCTGGGTTCAGTTTCGAAGGTCTAGAGTGCGTCTTGACTGTGTGCTAGGAGAAGAATTAGCAAAGTGATAGGAGCATTTTGTTGAATAATCAAGCACTTTGTCAAAACAGAAGTGCTTTATGAAAAACAATCATTTTTTCTCCCCTCCAGCTATGTTTTCTTAAAGAAGTGCTGCCAAATGGTGTTTTGGGCAAAAGCTATTAATTTTCCTGTAAGTAGCATACAAAAGGAAGAGTGTCACTGCCCTCAGCACGGGGGCAATTTAATAAAATCACAAGCGGCAAAGCCATGAGCAACTAGGATCTATGATCTATAATCAGTTGTTGTTGATTTAACAACTTGTACAGTTTCTTAGTGTTTGGGTTTAGCCTGGAGGCATGGCTATGTTTTATTAACGGTTTTCAAGCATGAGCTAGATTGTAATTTTGTAGAGTTTTTGAAGGGGCTCTGGTAAATAGGAAAAGAATGATTGGATCAGATAACCCGTAAGGTCCATTTCAACCCTGAGGTTCAATGATTACAGGACAGAATCTGGAATTTGAAGTCAGAGGCTTTGAGCTTTTCTTTCTGTAGTTTAATCTGGTGACTCAAAATTGATCTGTAGGACCTTTTTAGGGTTTTTATGTGAGTTTGAGGAAAGCAATTTTCCTCTTGGGGAAAGAATGTTTCAGCCCTTGAATGTCCAATTAAACCTTCATTTAATGATAGAAAAAATGTGTTTGAGAAAAAAATTCCATGACAGCAGCTGTCTAATAGAACTGTGAGGATAGAGATATTCTACATGTGTGCTGTTGCATTCAGTAGTTACTAGATACACAGGAGGGCTTAGCATTTGAAATATGACAGTGTGACAGAAACTTAATTTTAATTTTTACATAATTTTAACTAATTAAAATTTACATAACCATTTGTGGCTAATCTTTCAGACAGTATAGTTCCAAGATAAATTGAATTGTTCAATATTAAGTAATACAGAAGGATTGAAAATACAAACACTTCTATTTTACCCTAAGCCAAATAAGCATAGTCATTTATCCACATTTTATCTCTAATCCTGGTATGTATAGATGCATGTACATAAGCATTATATATATCCCTAGGTACGTCTGCCTCTCTATCCATCTGTCTATCTATTTATCTATTATTTGTCTATCTACCTACCTATCCACCTGTTTACCCATCTATCCATCTATTGCCTATCTATCTACTTACCTATCTATTACCTATTTGGCTATCTATCTATTAAATATTTTCAATAGTACCTTTTGCAGTGTGCAGGGGGAGGAGAAATGTAAGCTATTGGAGGACAGAAAAAATATGATGAAAGTTCTTTGTGTGAGTTTCAGAGATAAAGTCATCATGATTTCTTCCAAAAAGAGAAATAATAATAATAAAAAGGACATCAGAAAGTGTGAGCAACCTCCTTGTTGAGTTTTTGACACCTCATTAGGGCAAATCAGCTTCCATAGTGCTTCAGCATGCATTTGGAAAATTGAAATCATATGCTCATAAGCAATATATAGACAAAGGTAAGAAAAACATATTTGGGACAACGGAGTCCTGGGTTCATTTTTCATAACTCTGGTGCTGCTCCTTTTTTTTTTTTTTTTGTAATGACATTGAGGGAAGAGAGCTTTTAAACACAGAGTAGTAGAAAAGGATGGATGGTTAGATCGCAGTTTGGTAACAGCTTGTAAGAGGCTATAGTATTAACTTAGTGGGCATACAGTAAAAATAAGATTATTGAAAAATTTTCATGGAGTAAAAGTTTAATTTATTCTTTTATCACCACTGAACCTGCCATTAAGCAAGGAATCTTACTTTTAAATTGAAATCACTGCAATTCCAGGATGTTTCTCCTCCAGTGGATTCTCCTCAAAGGCTGGTATAATTCTACCTTGAATTTTAAATGGCTCTGCTTTGTTGGCAAAATCAAGACACTTTCCAAAAACATCTGCTTCTCAGTTTTCCAGTGAAGTATACCCAATAGCAGAGACATGAACTTGAACCCTGGAAAATCTGGGGAGTGGTTTGAAGCTGTCTGCAGCAAGTGGGATGCTGTTTAGAAGTCTTGTGTTTAATCTTAAAAATTCATGATTGTCACATTCAGTGTGTATTTCTCTGTATTAAATCTGTATTTCTATGATTATAAAAATATTTCAAAATACTATCAGAAAAAAACAAACATTGACAAAAAATTTTCCTGCCTGAATTCCTGTTTCACTGGGTGTTTGGTTTATGTATGAAATATTACATTGAATTTATCAATTTTAGAAAATTATGTCACAATATTTCAATAACCTAGACTTAAAGAGATACATGAATATAATTCACATTTTCTCTTTTCGTTCTTAAAGAAATTTCATCAGAGAGGTGGTAATAAGTAATGATTTCAGGTGCTATTGGTAAGCATTTTGAGAAGAGTACCTCCCTGAGAGGCACAAGGATTGAATAATGTGCATATGAAAACATTTCTGATTTATGGCTCGAATCTCTTTTATTGCCTCAAGAAAGCACTTCTCAGAAGATTTTTTCAGAAGTTGACGTTTTTGATCTTGCATTTTATCACTGGTAATTTTAATCAGATTAAATTGAACCAATAGTCTTAATTCTTAGTTCCCTTGATCTACTTTCTTATCTAAATCTCAAATTAAAATTTCTCTTTATGTTAAAAAAGTTTATATTAAAGCCTATAACTTTTAAATTATTATTTTAATTGACATAATAATTGTACATATTTTTGGGGATGGGTAGAGTGTGATATTTTGATACATGGATAAAATGTGTAATGATCAAATCAGGGTAATTAGCACATCTATCAACTCAAACTTTATAGTTTCTTTTTGTGATGGGAATATTCAAAATCTGCTCTTTTAGCAGATTTAGCTATTTGAAAATATACAAAAAATTGTTGTAAATTATAGTCTCCCCTACAGTGCTACAGAATACTAGAACTTATTTCTCCTTCATAACTGTAATTTTGTATTCACTAACTTCTGGCCATCCTTTCCCTATTTCACTAACTAACCTCTGGCTGTCCTCTCCCTTTTCCCAGGCGTTAGTAGCTACCATCCTACTTGCTACTTTTGTGAGATTTGCTCTTTTAGCTTTCATATTGTGTGAGAAAATGTGGTATTTGTTTATCTGTGCCTGACTTTTTTCAGTTAAACCCATCCATGCTGTCACAAATTATTTTTTTATGGATAAAGAATATTCCATTGAATATATAGATGTCACATACACAACATTTTCCTTATCCGTTAATCTATTTATGGACATTTAGGTTGATTCCATGGCTTAGGTATTACGAATAGTGCTACAAGAAACACAGGGTGCAGATGTCTCTTTAATATAATGATTTCCTTTTCTTTGGATAAATGTTAGTAGTGGGATTACTGAATCACATGATAATTCTATTTGCAGTTTTTTGAGGAGCTTCTATGCTGTTCTCTACAGTGGCTATACTAGTTTAAATTCCCACCAAAAGTATATAAGAATTTTCTCTTCTACACATCCTCACCAGTATATATATATGTATATAGTCTTTTGATAACAACCATTCTAACTAGGATAAAGTGATATCTTATTGTGGTTTTGATTTGCATTTCCCTGAAGATTAGTGATGTTGAGTGTTTTCCTGTTACTTGTTGGCCATTTGCATGTGTTCTTTGAGAGATGTCTACCTGTTCATTGGCCATTTAAAATTGCATTTATTATTTTTTTCCTGTTGAATTGTTTGAGCTCCTTGTGTATTCTGGATATAAATCCATAATGATTTATTTGTGGATAAATAGTTTGCAAATATTTTTATCCTTGGGGGATGACTAGTTTGCAGATATATTCTCACATTCCATTGGTTATCTCTTCACTGTATAGTTTCCTTTACTGTGCAGAAACTTTTTAGTTTGATGTCATCTCATTTGTGTTTTGTTGGCTGGGCTTTTAAAGTCTTATTCATAAAATCTTCTCCCAGAGCAAGGTCCTGAAGTGTTTTCTTCTAGTAATTTCTTTTTTTGGGTCTTACATTTAATCTTTAACCCATTTTGAGTGATTTTTGTGTATGGTGAGAGGTGGGTATTTAGTTTCATTCTTCTGCGTATGGATATCCACTTTCCCCAAAACCATTTATTGAAGAGACTGCCCTTTCCCCAATGAATATTGTCAGCACCTTTGCCACAAATCAGTTGGTTGTAAATATGTGAATCTATTTTTAGTTTATCTATTCTGTCCCATGGGCCTATGTATCTGTTTTTATATGCCAGTGCCACTGTGTTTTGTTACTGTAACTTTATTTTGAAGTTGGGTACTGTGAAGCCTCTAGCTTTGTTCTTTTTGCTCAGGATTGTTTTGTCTATTTGGGGTCTTGTGGTTCATGTGAATTTTAGGATTCCCCCCCCCCCATTTCTGTGAAGGATGTCATTGTTATTTTGACAGGGATTGCACTGAATCTGTGGATTGTTTTGGTACTATGGTCATTTTCATAATATTGATTCTTCCAATCCATAATCATGGGATGGCTTTCCATTTGTTTCTATCCTCTTCAATTTATTTCATCAGTGTTTTATAGTTTTTCTTGTGGAGATCTTTCACTTCCTTGGTTAAATTTATTTCTAGGTATTTTTTATTTCATTTTTTTTGTAGCTATTGTAAATGAGATTGATTTCTTGATTTCTTTTTCTGCTAGTTTGTTATTTGTGTACAGAAATGATGCTGAATTTTATATGATAATTTGTATTCTGTAAATTTACTTGATTTGTTTATCAGTTCTAAGAGTTTTTCAGTGAAGCTTTTAGGTCATTTTACATATAAGATTATGTTGTCTGCAAACAGGGGCAATTTGATTTCCTTCTTTCCAATTTGATGTTATTTATTTGTTTTTCTTACTTAATTTTTCTGGATGGCCTTCTAGAACTATATTGAATAGAAATGATGAGAGTCGACATCCTCAGCTTGTTCTAATTCAAAGAGAAAAAGCTTTCAGCTTTCCCTCATTCAGTGTGATGTTAGCAGTGGGTTTGTCACATATGGCCTTTATTATGTTGCAGTATGTTTCTTGTTGAGAATATTTATTTTGTAGGAATGCTGAATTTTGTCAAGTGCTTTTTCTGTATCTATTTAGATGATTATATGACTTTTGTCCTTCTTTCTGTTGATGTGATATATCCCATTTATTGACTTGCATGTGTTAAAATATTTTTGCTTCTCTGGGATAAGTTCCACTTGATTGTTGTAAATGATCTTTTTAATGTGCTGCTGAATTCAGTTTGCTGGTATTTTGCTGAGGATTTTCACATCTATGTTTAGCAGAGATACTGGCCTGTGATTTTTAATTTTTTTTTGTTGTTGTTGTTGTTATTGTTGTGTCCTTGTTTGACTTTGATATCAGGGTAATGCTGACCTCATAGGATTAGTTTGAAAGAATTCCCTTGTCTTCCGTTTTCTGGGAGAATTTTAGAAGAATTAATATCAGTTCTTCCTTAAATGTCTGGTAGAGTTAAGAAGCGAAATTATCAGTTCCTAGGATTTTCTTTTGTTTATCGTTGCATTTTGTTGGTTTTCTTTGGTGATAAAGTTTGATTTTTTTGTCTTTCTCCTTTGCATATCTGCTCTATTAGTGAGCATTATACTTTTGTGCATTTTCTTGATGGTTATTACTGTCATTCATTTCTAGATATAGGACTCTCTTGAGCATTTCTTGTAAGATTGGTCTAGTGGTGATGAATTTCCTCAGGTTTTGCTGTCTGGGAAAGACTATTTTGCTTTCACTTCTGAAGAATAGCTATTCTTGGCTGGTAATTTTTTTTTTCTTTCAGCACTTTGAATATATTATTTAATTCTCTCTTGGCCTGTAAAGTTTCTGCTGAGAAGTTCACTATTAGTTTACTGGAGGTTCTATTATATGTGGCTTGAAACTTTTTTTTTTCTTCAGTCTCTATTTAAAAAAAAATTCTACTCTGCCCTTCATTGCTTTTTCTTTGTGACAATTTTGGATTTGATTTGTTCTTGACTTTCCAGTTCCTTGGGATGTATCATTATATTCTATGCTTAAAATCTTTTTTACTTTTTGGGATTTAGGCATTTGTTGCTATAAGCTTCTTGTTAGTACTGCTTTTGGTGTATCCTATAGGTTATGGTATGTTGTGTAATTATTTTCATTTGTTTCAAGAAATTTTTAAATTTCATTTTTAATACTTTTACTGACTTTTTAGTCATTCAGGAGCATGTTTGTAATTTTCATGCATTTGTACAGTTTTCAAAGTTCCTTTTGTTATTAACATTTAGTTTTATTCCATTTGGTCAGAAAAGGTGCTTAATATAATTTTAATTCTTTTAAATTTATTGAGACTTATTTTGTGGCCTGAAATGTGATCTCTCCTAGAGAATGTCTCGTGTACTGATAAAAAGAAAGTGTATTCTGTTCTTTTTAGATGAAATATTTTGTAAATGTCTGTTAGGTCCATTTTATCTAAAGTACATGAGAAACGCTGTTTTTGAAGTGTACTTTAGATAAATCTAGATGATCTGTCCAATGCTGAGAGTGGGGTGTTGCAGTCCCAGCTATTATTGCATTTAAGTTTGCTCTCTCTTTAGATACAATAATATTTAGTTTGTATATATGAGTCCTCCAGTGTTGGATATATATATATATATATATATATATATATATATATATATATACACACACATTCAGCAAGAGTTTTGGATACACACACACACACACACACACATATATATTCAGCAAGAGTGTTGGAGATATATATAGCCAACACTCTTGCTGAATTGATTTCTGTATTATTATATAATGACATCTCTTTGTTTTTTGATATAAAGTCTTATTTTATCCGATATAGATATAGCTATTCCTGCTTCTTCTTGTCTTTGTTAGTGTGGAATATCTTTTTCCATCCCTTCATTTTGTCTGCATGTGTCTTTGCAGGTGAAGTGAATTTCTTATAGGCAGTATATGTTGAGCTATGCCTTCTTTTTCATCCATTCAGCCACTCTATGATTTTTAAGTGGGGATTGAATTCACTTATATTCAAGACTATTATTGATATGTGAATACTTACTTCTGTGATTTTGTTAGTTACTTTGTGTATCCTGTGTTTTCTTCTTCCTCTATACATAATACCCTTGACCATATGTGGAGAACTAAGGAACATAATAAAGCTGATTGGTTGCTCCTAAGTTCAGTTGACAAAGTGATGAAAGAAAGGTGAACTCAGGAATTCTGTCTCCTGGCTTTAGAAGCAGACACAAATCTGCTAAGATTGCCCTGAGTGAGAGTCTTATCTTCTGTTGAGAAAGAGCTGAAATTGTGAAAAACAAACATAAGCTGTTATCATGTGAGTGACTGACCTGCAAAGAAAGGTGCTTGCAGCCTTGCCAGGTGTCTACTGTTAAAGTGAGGACATTGATTGGAAAAGAATGAGACCCTGCAACTTGGAATGGGGATTTGTGGGAGGACCCTAATGAAGCTGGGAACACTGAGCTTATAAACTCTGATGAACCATTTTTTCCAGAAGAAACAGTTTCCCCATCCCCAGTAGCACCAATATTCCCCTCCCTGACCCATGCTGCCATCAGCCTTTCCACCTTTGTCTGAGGAGATAAATCCTGTGCTGCCTGAGGCAACAGTGATGGCCTCCCCTGAGGCAGTTGCCAGGCAAAATAATGTAAATTCCCCTCAGGAGGCATCCCCACACCCCTGTTTGCTTCTAGGCCTATAACTAGACTTAAGTCCTGGTGGGCCCCTAGAGGTGAGGTTGAAAGAGTGACTCATGAGAAAGTGTGCTGCACTTGAAAAGAACTGCTTGAGTTTTCTAATTTATATAAACAGAAATCTGGAGAACAGATATGGGAATGTTTATCAAGAGTGTGCGATAATGATGGAAGGAATATAGAGTTGGGTCAGCCTAAACTTATTGATTTGGGCCCACTAAATAGGGATTCTGCATTTAATATGGTAACTCAGGGAGTTAAAAATGGTTCTAATAGTTTATTTGCTTGGTTAGCTGACATACGGATTAAAAGATGGCCCAGTGTGAACAAGCTGGAAATGCCTGATCTCCCTTGGTTTGATGTAGAGGAAGGGATCCAAAGGCTTAGGGAGATTGGGATGGTGGAGTGCTTAGTCAGTTTAGACTTACTCCTCTCCCAGCTGGGAGGGGCCAGAAGACATACCCTTGACCAATGCCTTCTGAAATAGATTCATGAGAGCAGCACCTGTGTCTTTGGAGAGCCCTGTAATTGCACTTCTCTGTATGTCAGATCCAAAGTGGGTACCGCAGTCACTCAATTACAAAATTTAAATACAATGGGAATAATTGGATACCCAGATGTCAGGGGCCAAGTGGTGGCACTCAACCATCAAAGGCAAGGTGGGTGCAGCTACTGTAATGGACAGCAGAGGCAAAGCGGCAATAAGAATAGTCTGACTTGTGTAGAGCTCTGGCATTGGCTAATTAATGTTGGTGTTCCTAGAAGTGAAACTGATAGAAAGCCTACTGCATTCTTACTTTATATAAGCAGAAAACTTCTAGGTCAAATGGATAAAGGACTAATTTGAAGTATAAAAACAGAGAATCATGGACCCTCAGTCAATTTCCAGAGACTTGAGCCAGTTTACAGACCCAGAACATCTTGAATGAAGGGGAGACTGGTCCCCTTGAGGAAGGACCCCACCACATGTCCAACAATTTATGCAGCGAATCTTTCTCCCATCCTTCCCCAAGGAGATTTCTGGTCTTTTACCAGGGTAACTGCAGTGGGGAAAGAGAAATGATCAGACAATTTGTGTACTACTGGACACTGGTTCTGAGCTGACATTGATTCCAGGGGACCCAAAACATCATTGTGGTCCTCCAGTTAAAGTAGGGGCTTGTGGAGGTCAGATAACTAATGCAGTTTTAGCTCAGGTCTTACTTACTGTGAATCCAGTGAGTCCCTGGATTCATCCTGTGGTCATTTTCCCAGTGTCAGTATGCATAATTGGCATAGACATACTAAGCAACTGGCAGGACCCCAACATTGGCTCCCTGATTAGTAGGGTGAGGGATATTATGGTAGAAAAGGACAAATCAATGCCACTAGAGCTGCGTCTACTTAGAAAAATAGTAAATCAAAAACAATATTGCATCCCTGGAGGGACTGTGGAGATTGGTGCCACCACCAAGGAATTGAAAGATGCTGGGGTGGTTATTCCCACCACATCCCCGTTCAACTCTCCCATTTGGCCTGTGCTCAAGACAGATGGATCTTGGAAAATGACAGTGGCTTATTGTAAACTTAACCAGGTTGTGAATTCATTTGCAGCTGCTGTACCAGTTGTGGTTTCATTGCCTGAGCAGATTAACACATCTCCTTGTACCTGGTATGCAGCCATTGACTTGGCAAATGACTTTGTCTCCATTCCTGTCCATAAGGCCCACAAGAAGCAATTTATCTTCAACTGGCAAGGTCAGCAATATACCTTTACTGTCCTAACTGAGGGGTATATCAATTTCCAGCTTTGTGTCATAGTCTTATTCAGAGAGGCCTTGATCACTTTTTGCTTCCACAGTATATCACACTGGTCCATTACATTGATGGCATTATGCTGATTGGATCCGGTGAGCAAGAAGTAGCAAACACACCGGACTTATTGGTGAGACAATTGTGTGCCAGAGGATGGGAAATAAATCTCACTAAAATTCAAGGACCTTCTACCTTAGTAAAATTTCCTGGAGTCCAGTGGTGTGGTCTGTTGAGATATTCATTCTAAGATGAAGGATAAGATACTGCATTTGGTTCCCCCTACAACCAAGAAAGACACAATGCCTAGTGGGCCCATTTGGATTTTGGAGGCAACACATGCCTCATCTGGATGTGTTACTCTGGCTAATTTATCTAATGACCTGAAGGGTTGCCAGTTTTGAGTGGGGTCTAGAACTGGAGAAGTTCTGCAACAGGTCCAGGCTGCTGTGCAAGCTGCTTTGCCACTTGGGCCATATGACCCAGCAGATCCAATGGTGTTTGTGGTATCACTGGCAGATAGGGATGCTGTTTGGAGCCCTTGGCAGGCCCCCATAGGTGAATCACAGTGGAAGCCTTCAAGATTTTGGAGCGGGGTCCTGCCAACTTCTACAGATAACTAATCTCCTTTTGAGAAATGGCTATTGACCTATTACTGGGCTTTGGTGAAAACTGAACGTTTGACTATGGGTAACCAAGTCACCATGTGACCTGAACTGCCTATCATGAACCTTTCTGACCCATCTAGCCATAAACTGGTTCATGCACAGCAGCTTTCCATCATCAAATGGAAGTGGTATGTACATGATTGGGCTGGAGCAGGTCCTGAAGGCACAAGTAAGTTACATGAGGAAGTGGCTCAAATGCCCATGGTCTCCACTCCTGCCACCCTGCCTTCTCTCCCCCACCCTGCACTGATGGCCTCATGGAGAGTTCCCTATGACCATTTGACAGAGGAAGAGAAGATTAGGGCCTGATTCCCAGGTGCAGGCAGCACCCAAAAGTGGACAGTGGGAACAGCCCTTTTCCAGGACATCCCTGAAGGACAGTGGTGAAGGGATATTCCCAGTGGGCAGAACTTTGAGCAGTGCACCTGGTTGTGCACTTTGTATGGAAAGAGAAATGGCCAGATGTGACATTATATATTGATCCATGGGCCGTAGCCAATGATTTGGCTGGATGGCCAGGGACTTGGAAGAAGCATGATTGGAAAATTAGTGACAAAGAAATCTGGGGAAGAGGTATGTGGATGGACTTCTCTGAGTGGTCAAAAACTGTGAAGATATTTGTAACCCATGTGAATACTCACCAGCGAGTGACCTCAGCAGAGGAGGATTTTAATAATCAAGTGAATAGGATGACTTCTGTGGACACCACCCAGTCTCTTTCCCCAGCTACCCCTGTCATTGCCCAATGGGCCCATAAACAAAGTGGCCATGGTAGCAGGGATAGAGTTTATGCATGGGCTCAGCAACATCAAATTCCACTCACCAAGGCTGATCTGGCTAAGACTGCTGCTGAATGCCCAATATGAAAGAGGCAGAGACCAACACTGAGCATTCTATATGACACCATTCCTTGAGATGATCGGTCAGCTACCTGGTTGCAGGTTGATTATATTGGACCTCTTTCATCATGAAAACAGCAGAGATTTGTCGTCACTGGAATAGACACTTACTCTGGATTGGGTTTGCCTATCCTGCACACAATGCTTCTGCCAAAACTACCGTCTGTGTACTCATGGGATGCCTCATCCGCCATTGTGGTATTCCACAAAGCATTGCCTCTGACCAAGGCACTCTCCTTATGGCTAAAGTGGGCTTGTGCTCATGGAATTCACTAGTATTACCATGTTCCTTACATCCTGAAACATCTGGATTGAGAGAATGGTGGAATGGACTTTTGAAGTTACAATTACAACGCCAACTAGGTGACAGTACTTTGCAGGGCTGGGGCAGAGTTCTCCAGAAGGCTGTGTATGCTCTGAATCAGCATTCAATATATGATACTGTTTTTCCCATAGCCAGGATTCACAGTTCCAGAAATTGAGGGCTGGAAGTGAAAGTGGCACTACTCACCATCACCCCTAGTGATCCACTAGCAAAATTTTTGCTTCCTCTTTCCTCAACATTACATTCTGCTGGCCTAGTGTTACTAGTTCCAGAGGGAGGAACGCTTCCACCAGGAGACACAATAATTCCATTAAACTGGAAGTTAATATTGCCCCCTGGACACTTTGGATTCTTCCTACCTTTAAGTCAACAGGCTAAGAGAGTTGCAGTTGGCTGGGGTGCTTGATCTGTACTATCCAGATGAAATCAGCCTATTACTCCACAATGGAGGTAAGGAAGATTATGCATGGTATAGAGGATCCATTAGGGCATCTCTTAGTATTACCATGCTTGTGATTAAGGTCAATGGGAAACTACAACAGTCCAATTGAGACAGTACTACAAATGATCCAGAGCCTTTAGGAATGAAGGTTTGGGTCACTCCACCAGGAAAAAACCACAACCTGCTGAGGTGCTTGCAGAAAGCAAAGGGAATACAGAATGGGTAGTAGAAGAAGGTATTCATCAATACCAGCTATGACCATATGACCAGCTGTAGAAATGAGGACTGAAACTGTTATGAGTATTTCCTCCTTCTTTTGTTAAAAACATGTTTGTGCATGTATATGCTTCTATTAAAAAAAATCTTCATTTTATTTTCTTTCTCCTTTATTATGTGACATAAGATTTATTGACTTCATATCAGCACTTAGGTATTGTTAACTTTATGCAATAGTATTTGAGTTGGGGATTCATGTGTTTCTGGTTGTATGAAAGATAGTTGTATTATGTTAGGCATAATTATGACCTTATTATTGTCTTTATTTCAAAATTATGTATGATCTTAAGAGATGTGTATGGGTTCAAGTTAACAAGGGGTGGACCTGTGATGGTTAATACTGAATATCAACTTGATTGGACTGAGGGATACAAAAGTATTGATCCTGGGTGTGTCTGCGAGGATGTTGCCAAGGGAGATTAACATTTGAGTCAGTGGGCTTGGAAAGGCAGACCCACCCTTAATCTGAGTGGGCACTGTCTAATCAGCTGTCAGCATGACTAACATAAAAGCAGAAAAAATGTGAAAACAGAGACTGGCCTAGCTTCACAGCCTACATCTCTCTCCCATGCTGGATGCATTCTGCCATTAAACATTGGACTCCAAGTTCTTCAGTTTTGGAACTTAGAGTGGCTCTCCTTGCTCCTCAGTCTGTAGATGGCCTATTGTGATACCTTGTGATCATGTGAGTTAATAATTAATTAACTCCTCTCTATATACATGTATATATATTCCATAGTTCTGTCCCTCTACAGAACTCTGACTAATATAGTCACTGTTGCTGGAATATCAGAAATCTGCAGTGGTTGTAGCCAGGTTGGCCTTTGAAGGGAGACTCATTATTATCAAGGCCATTCAACGTCCACCACACTGTCATAGCTGCTTTGTTCATAAGTCCATTTGATAAGAATAGACCAACAACAAAAAAAGATGATTTTCAGAGCAGGCCACCCTGGTAAATAATGACAGTCTTTGGTGTTTGGCTATGAGGAAGGGGTTTCAGCAGTCTGCTATAAAGGTTTCTCAAAGATTTCTGAAATCCTTTCACATAATGGGCTCTTAGGTAGTAAAATGACACACCTGGAAACTTTGAAGAATGACAACTGCTACACACTGTATCAAATATTTCAAATGTCTGAAATATCCCCTTCCTTGGATACTGTCTTCTAAAGTTCCCCATCTTTTTTTTCTCTTTTAGGCTGGGAGCAAGAGGGGAAGAAAGAAAATGACTGCTGCTCCTAATAATGTCAATGACCTTCATTCTTTTAAGACTCGCTTTTTCACTCCTGTCACTCGTTATTCTTGTCCTTCTTCTCCAGGACTGGAGTTCATAATCACCTCCTATCTTTCTTTCCTGCAACTTGTTCTATATGTGTTCCTGGCTTTGACTTTCTTAGCTCATAACCATCAGTGGACATTTCCCTATCCATTTTGTTGTTGTTGTCCAGAGGAAGTTTTCAAAGCTCCTTCCCATTCCTGGAAGATGGCTCAAAGCACTCATTTTTTCTCATCTTGCCTGTTCTTCCAAATTGCCTGTTTTTAACCACCCCATCAAACACAGTGAGAAAATTAAGAGGCAAGCACTTCATTCTTGGTGAATGATGAAATGAATACTGATGCATTTCTTGTTCTTAATGGCCTAGGGTATGACAACCACCACTTCAGCAGTTTTGTCTTCATTGATTTGCCTTTGCACTTGATTTTATAGTCAATTTTTTCAGTTGACCCCATATCAACTAAAACACTCATTGATTTTAAAAAATTTTCTCATCAGCTATTTTCCATTCAAGTATGCTGAAAATTGACATGTTTTCACAGAAAACCACCATTAGAATAATTAAATATTGAACATTTATATGTTCAGCCAGCTGTGAATAGAGAAACTCAGTTTCTCAATCAGGTTTTCAATATGTCTTCTGGGCATGCTAAATTATGTCAGTTGAAGGTTTAGCTTGGTAAGATACATTTTGTATTTGTCCTCTCTTTTTGACCTAAAGCACTTCTGAAAATACTGACATCAAAGGGTTGTATCAAATCTCTTCTCTTACTTGAGTTTCACCTTTTAATGTATTGCTAACATTGGCTTAAAGATCCTAAACTTTTTTTGCTTTTTAAAATTGTACATTTCCTTGTAGAGACTCTAAGAAAGATTTCTGTCTTTTTAGATGCAGTCAATTCTGATTACATTCTAATAATTTTTCATGATTGATTTAAATATTGCTTCAAAAGTAACTTGTAACTGATTTCTCTTATGAGACATTAAAATTAATTTATTATCCATTTGTTATGTATTAATTTTTTAAGGAATATGTTGGTTGCTTCTAGTTTTTGGCAATTATAAATAAGGGTCCTCTAAATATTTGTATGCAGGTTTTATGTGGACATATCTTTTCAGCTTACCAGGGTAGATACCAAAAAGTGTGATTATTGCATCGTATAGTGAGCCTGTGCTAGTTTTCTAAGAAACTGACAAACCGTCTTCCAAGGTGGCTGTAACATTTTTTGCATTCCCAGTGGCAATTTCTCCACATCCTCGCCAGTGCTTGGTGTTCCTCAGAGGAAAGGAAAAATTATGTAGGTCAGAAACTTGGACATAAAAAAGACAAGCATTAGAGAAAAAGTAAATGAAGATAAAATATAATCTTTTCCTTATTCTTTTATTTTATTTTCTTTTTCTTTTTTTTTATTATATTTTAATTTCTGGGGTACATGTGCGGATTGTACAGGATTGTTACACAGGTATAAACATGCCATGGTGGTTTGCTACTTCCATCCCCCTGTCACCTACTTTTGGTATTTCTACTAATATTATCCCTCCTCAATCCCCCTACCCCCCAGCTATCCATCCCCTAGCCCCCACACCCCAAAAATAGGCCCCGGTGTGTGATGTTCTCCTCCCTGTGTCCATGTCTTCTCATTGTTCAACGCCCACTTATGAGAATATGTGGTGTTTGGTTTTGTGTTCTTGTGTCAGTTTGCTGAGAATGATGGTTTCCAGCTTCATCTATGTCCCTGAAAAGGACATGGACTCATCCTTTTATGGCTGCCTAATATTTCATGGTGTATATGTGCACATTTTCTTCCTTTTTTTATTGCACTTTAGGTTCTGGGGTTCATGTGCAGATCATGCAGGATTGTTGCATAGGTACATACATGGCAAGTATCTTGTATTTCTCCCCACATTATCCCTCCCCACCCTCTCCACCTCCCACTGTCCCTCCCCTAGGCCCCTGCAACTGACTGCAGTGTGTTTTGCTCCCTTCCCTGTGTCCACATGTTCTAATTGTTTAACACACCTGTGAGTGAGAATGTGTGGTGTTTGGTTTTTCTGTTCTTGCGTCAGTTTGTTGAGAATGATGGTTTCCAGATTCATCCATGTCTCTATGAAGGACATGAACTCATCATGTTTAATGGCTGCTTAGTATTCCATGGTGTATATGTGCCACATTTTCTTAATCCAGTCTTTCGTTGAGGGACACTTGGGTTGGTTCCAAGTCTTTGCTATTATAAACAGTGCTGCAAATGAACATACATGTGTATGTGTCTTCATAATAGAATAATTTATAATTCTTTGGGTATATACCCAGTAATGGAATTGCTGGGTCAAATGATATTTCTATTTCTAGATTCTTGAGGAATAGCAATATATTTTTTTATCCAGTCTATTATTGATGGACATTTGGTTTGTTCCAAGTCTTTGCTATTATAAACAGTGCTGCAATAAACATATATGTACATGTGTCTTTGTAGTAGAATGATTTATAATCCTTTGGGTATATACCCAGTAACGGAATTGCTGGGTCAGATGGTAATTCTATTCCTAGATCCTTGAGGAATTGCCACACTGTCTTCCACAGTGGTCAAACTAATTAAAACTTCCACCAACAGTATAAAAGCATTCCTATTTCTCCACATCCTCTCTAGCATCTGTTGTCTCCAGATTTTTTAATGATCACCATTCTAACTGGCATGAGATGGTATCTCAATGTGGTTTTGATTTGCATTTCTCTAGTGACCAGTGATGATGAGCTTTTTTTCGTATGTTTGTTGGCTGCATCAATGCCTTCTTTTGAGACGTGCCTGTTCACATCCTTCACCTATTTTTTGATGGAGTTGTTTTTTTCTTGTAAATTTGTTTAAGTTTTTTTACATTCTGGATATTAGCCCTTTGTCAGATTCAATGCTATCCCCATCAAGCTACCATTGACCTTCTTCACAGAACTGGAAAAAAACCACCTTAAACTTCATATGGAACCAAAAAAGAGCCCACATAGCCAAGATAATTCTAAGCAAAAAACAAACAAACAAACAACAACAACAACAACAAAAACAAAGCTGGAGGCATCATGCTACCTGACCTCAAATTATATTACAAGGCTACACTAATCAAAATAGCATGGTACTGGTACCAAAGCAGAGACATAGACCAATGGAACAGAAGATAGGCCTCAGAAGTAATGCCAGACATCTACAACCATCTGATCTTTGACAAACCTGACAAAAACAAGCAATGGGGAAAGGATTCCCTATTTAATAAATGGTGTTGGGAAAATTGGCTAGCTGAAAATATGCAAGCTGAAATTGGATCCCTTCCTTATACCTTATACAAAAATTAACTCCAGATGGATTAAAGATTTAAACATAAGAAATTATCATTAGAGTGAACCATCAAAATCTTGAGTATTCTGTGGAACTAAACTTTTCGTTGCTCTTCTGAGAGATATTTCAAAAGTAAAATTAAAAAAAATTTCCTGAAAGAAAAGAGTGATTTTTTTTAATTGCATTTTAGGTTTTGGGGTACATGTGATGAACATGCAAGATTGTTGCATAGTGATTTTTATAAGTTGATCTTTTATCTAGTAACCTATTATTGTCAAAGGATGATAGGTTTATCTTTCATTCCAATGTTTAGACATTTTCTTTTTTTCTTATTGTCATGACCAAAACCTTATATTAAATTGTGGTGGAGTCATTGGGCATTAAAAAAATCTTGTTCTTAAAGGCATTGATGACATCAAGTTTTACCATTAACAATAACTTTGTTCTAGGTGTTTTGAATATAACTTTTACCAAGTATATTCATCCAGATAGGCTAGACTATATTGCAGTTAAACAAAAACAAAAACAAAAATAATAAAAAGAAAGCAACGCCCTAATAGCAGTGGCTTATCCTGGCCACGTAGTCCTCTGGGGAACTAGGAAACATTCAAGGGCATCTGTCCTCCACGTGCTGATGGCTTGGAAATCTGGGTCATGCTATCTCAATAGAGGACTCCTCCATGGAGAAGGAGGTATGAAAGACCGAAAAATTATGCATAGTGTTTCACTGCTTCTGCACATGTGTGACAAATAATTGTCCCCTGGCAATCCATTGGTCAGAACTGGTCATGTGATGCTGTCCAGCTACATAGGAACTGAGACGTGGAGTTCATTGTGTGTCTGTAAGAAAAGCAAAGCCAGTTAGGGTTGAACAGTAGCATAATTACCACATCAAGTTAAGGAAACGTCCACCAGTTCCTTGTTTTAGATTAGAAGTGTGTGCTGACATTCACCAAAATACTTTTCTGCATTGATATTATCTTATGATTTTCTGCAGTAATATATTGATGTGGCAATCACTTCATCAGATCTTCTGATGCTTAGTTTTCCTGGGACAAAGGCCACCTCCTCATTTTGTGCTTCTTACACACCATTGGATTTGCTAATATTACCTAATGCTTCAGATGGGATTGTCTGTATACACATTTATTCTGAAAATAGACTATGACTTTTTTCTGTATTATTATTATCTGATTTTAGACTCAAGATTATGCTTGATGTTATTTTTTTTTCCATTTTTGGACCAATTTGTATAAAATAGAAATTAATTATTCTCTGAAAAATCTTATAAAACCATTTGGGCAGGATTTGTTTTTTCTAGGAACTTACTCATTTTAATTAGATTTAAAATTTATTTATGTATTTTTTATAAGGAAACATTACAATATTTTTATTCTGTATATTGTTTAACTTTCATCTTCTCTTTCTTCTCCTTGATGAGTTTTGTCAGAGGTATGTCTAGCTTATTAACCAGTTGAAGAAACTAAGCTGTAGACATGCCTACCTTCAACTCTCCAAACCCTCAATTTACATACGTTTGACACAGGCTTCAGTTTTCCCAAAAGTTCTTGGAATCTGTAAATTTCTGTCACTTCTCCAGTTTCATCAGTGTTGATCTTGGGGGAATGTCAGCAGTCAAAGCTTGTTTGCCATCTTTTAAGAAACTGGAGACCAAGACTATTTCATGTGCGGGAGCCTGCTTTTGTAAGAGAAAAAAGCAGATTTCTAATCTAGACACAGCTGCACACTCAGTTACAGTGTAGCTTTGGGAAAGATGTTCTTTATGCCTCGATCTTTTCATCTGCAAAATGAGGAAATATAACTTCATTAGATGATAGTCACAAAGTCTCTTAGTTCTAAACTGTATTGAAGCTTCATGTATGTGATAGTCAGAGTTCAGCAAATACTCCCCTGTCCATCTCACAGAGTATACTTCCTTGCTACTCTGATGTTGTGCTTGGCTGTGTGACTTGTGGACAATGGAATGTTAGCCAACATGATGCTTGCAGAAGTCTTAAATATTTGTGTGTTTTGGCTTGGCTCTGGCAATTTAGTGATTTTCCATTAGAAGTACATGCCTAGGTATGTCTGCTTCTAATGTGTGAGGAACACTTGTGCAACAGACTTGAACCTAAACTATAGGCAGAAGTCATCCTACTCAACGTCAGCCTGAAGTAGAGCCATTCTGTTTAGCTCCATTCAACTGCAGTTGACCTCAGGCCTATGAATGTGAGAATGAATGCTCAGTTTAATAAATTAATGAGTAGAGGGATAATTGGTTACTCAGAACTACTATGGTTATAACAGATTAATATAATTTAGTTGAATAAATGGTTTTCAAATTATGTTTGAACAGAATACTAAAATGCTTATCAAGCTGGGTTGAGGTTTTTTGTTTCTAAAATCAGAGAAAGAGAGCTACTTACCCCTTCCATTTCTCTCTAATTTAAAAAAAATTAGAAATCGATAGAATAGATTGAGCTTAACATTTTTACCCCCCTACAAAGAGAGAACAAAATAGCTTTCATTTAATAACTTTTATTTTTGTACACATGAACAAGGGTATTCATGACAGTCATTGTTGTATTTTGCATATATGCAATGCAGTCATATTCTGTGCTAGGATAATGATTCATAGTTTGTATGATAACAGTGAATTCATAAATATTTCAAGACATGGGTGGATACCTGTTACCTCTTCAGCTTCTATTTTCCTAATTTTTATTAGGAATACAGGGTTTTCTGGACAAGTCCTCTCCATTCTCAATTCCGGGGAAGAAACATATAACCTGGACAAGATCCATTTGTATATTTCATTTGGGAATTAGTTTGGAGTCGGACATTAATCTGGAGCAATGCCACTGAGTATGAATTTGAGGACTTGCTAGAATTTCTTTCTTGCTCTGGAACTTTGAAAACAGTATGAATAGTGAAAAACTCATTTACAAAAGACTGAAAACAGTATGAATAGTAAAAAACTCATTTACAAAAGACAACATATTGTGTGATTTTATTTATGTGAAATGCTCAGAATAGGCAAATTGATGGAAAAAGAAAGCAGGTCTGTGACTGGGGATGTGAAATGTGAGTGACTGCTAATGAGTACGGAGTTTCTTTTGGGGACAATAAACATGTTCCAAAATTAATTGTGGTAACGGTTGCACAGCCCTGTGAATATACTAAAAACCACACTAACTGATTTTCATACTTTAAATGAGTTAATTGCATGGTATATTGCATCTCAATAAAAGTGTTACAAAATTATGGTAGGCAATGGGGTCTCCTAGAGTTGCATTTGCTGCATGACATGTGGATGTAGAGTGAGGTAGTTTCATGGAAAGTAAGAGTCACCTTAGGAACTCTGGAGAAGAATTGCCATGTGCATGTGTAGAAGTGGATATCCCTGTTACCCTTGTCTAGGGGTGGCATATTTCAATTTCCCCCCCAACTTTTTATGTTTTGAGCACAATGGAGTAGATGGTGCTTGAGGAAAAGAACAACTCTCACATCTTCATTTTTGAATGATGTTTCCATGCATAAGGGTTCTGCAACTGGATGGCTGCTATGGTCTGAATGTGTCCTCCAAAGCTCATTGCTGGAAACTTAATCCGTGATGCAACAGTGTCAAGAGGTGGGCATTTAAGAATTGATTAGGTCATGAGGGCTCTGCCTTCACGAATGGATTAATGTCATTATTGTGGGAGTAAGTTTTTTATCTTGGGAGTGAGTTCCTGATGACAGAATGAGTCATCCCCTTCTTCCCTCTTTGTCTCGTGCACGCTCTCTGGCTGTTTCACCTCTTGGCATCGGATGATGCAGCAAGAAAGCCCTCACCAGAAATGGGCCCCTGACCTTGGACTTCCTAGTTTCAGAATGGTAAGAAATATATCTATTTTCTTTATAAATTATCCAGTCTTGGGTATTCTGTTATAACACACAAACAAACTAAGTTAGAAAATTGGTACCAGGAATGGAATCACTGTTACAAGAAATATCTGAAAATGTCCAAGTGGCTTTTGAACTGGGTAATGAGTCGAGGCTGTCAGAATTTGGAAGAGCAGGCTAGACAAATCCTAAATTGGCATAAAAAGAATATTAAGGGTGATTCTAGTGAGGGCTCAGAAGAGGAGAGCTCTAGGGAAAATCTGAAGCTTCTTAGCAATTACTTAAGTGATCATGATCAGGATGTTTGTAGAAGTATGGGCCGTAAAGACCATTCTGATGAGATTTCAGATGGGAAAGAAGAATATCTTACTGGAAACTTGATTAAAGGCCATCCCTGTTATGAAGTGGCAAAGAACTTGACTGAATTGTGTCCATGCCCTATGGCTGTATGGAAGGCAGAATTTAAGAATGATGAACTGGGATATCTGGCAGAAGAAGTATCTAAGCAGAAAGGCCTCCAAAGTGCTACAAGTCTTCTTTTGGTCACTTACAGTAAAATAAGAGAAGAGAGAAATGATTTAAAGACATAATTTATGTAATTAAAAGGGAAGCAGAGGGGAAAGATTTGGAAAACTCAGCCTAGCCAGGTAAAGAATAAAAAAAAGCCTGTTTGGGAGAGAATATTATGGTCGTGGCCAAGTGATTTTTTTGCCAAAGAGATTAATATGGATAGAAGGAAGCCAGGTTCTATTCATCAAGGCAATGGCAAATATCCCCAAAGGCATTTCAGAGACCTTCTGGGCAATCTAGGACTTTGAGGGCAAGGATTTTCTGGGAGGCACTCACAGGACCTCAGTGTTCACTGCTCAGGAGAGTCTTGGGACTCTGCTCACCTCAAAGTGATGAAGTGCCATTCAGCCATCTGAGCTATGCTTGGGTGGACCCAGGTGCCACTTACGCCACAGTTCCACAAGGCACAAGCAGTAAGCCTTGGAGGCATCCCTGTGGAGGGCACAAGCTGTGTGGCCATGGCGGCTGCCACCTAGACTTCAGAGGATGCCATCGACAGCCTGAGTGCCTAAGCAGAGATTTATTGCAGGGGTGGAGCCACTGCAGACAGCCCCGATGAGGGCACTGCCCAGAGGCACCGAAGAGGCAGAGCCACTGCAGAGTTCACACTAGGGCAATGGCTAGTGAAGCTGTGGGAATCAGGCTGCTGTTAAGATCCCAGAAATGTAGATCTACTACTGTGCAATGCCAGCTTGGGACAGCTGCAGGAATGACTCTTTAAGACATGAGAGCTGCTGGATAGACTGAGCCCAGCAAAGCTATAGGAGTGGGGCTTGCCTGAGCCCTTGGGGCCCCGCTCCCCACTCCAGTATGTCCAGGATGTGGAACCTGAAGTCAAAGGAGAATATTCTCCAGCTTTAAGAGTTTACCATTGTTTTCCATGTGGGGTTTTGGACTTACTTGGGACCAGTTACCCCTTTCTTCTTACCAGCTTCTCCCTTTTGGAGTGGGGATGTCTATCCTATTCATGTTCTATCATTGTATTTTTGGTAGCAGAAAACTCGTTTGATTTCACAGGCTCACAGCTGGAAGCGAATTTGCCTTAGGATACATTTTGCCTTGAGTCTCACCTGTATCTGATTTGGTGAGACTCTGGACTTTGCATTTTTGAGTTGATGCTAGAACAAATTAAGACTTTTGGGGGGTTATTAGGTGGAATGAATGTATTTTGCATGGGAGAAGAACATGAATTTTGCCGGCCAGGGGTGGAATGCTATGGTATGAATGTGTCTGCCAAAGTTCTTGTGTTGGAAACCTAATCCCCAATGTAAGAGTGTTGAGAGGTGGGACCTCATACAAATTTTGCCCTCATGAATGGATTAATGGCATTATCGAGGGAGTGGGTTAGTTATTGTAGGAGTGGGTTCCTCATACAAGGAGGCATTTGGCTCCCTTCCCCTCTCTCTCGTGCATGTTTTCTTGCTCTTCTACCATCTGTTATGAGATGATGCAGAAAAAAGATCTTCACTAGGTATAAGCCCCTTGACCTCAGACTTCCCAGCCTCCAGAACTCTAAGAAGCATGCTCTTTTCATTATAAATTACCTAGTCTCAGGTATTCTGTTATAGCAGCACAGAACAGGCCATAACAGTGGCATTTCTTTTATTTTACCAATAACCTTATTTATCATATCTTCCAAGTCAATATCTGCTTTCTGTGAGTGTCCTCTCATCCCTTCCTTGAAGAACCTATGTAGTGTATACTTCCAATTAACTCCACAGTGACATTCTAAAATAGACGTTGATCAATTTAACATTTAAATAGCTATAGGGCAGAGACATAGCCTTGTGCCTGCATAAACACCATTTGGTGATGGTTTCCTAAAAGTGCAACATTCTGTAATTACAAGAACTATCTCCAAGGTATAGACACGAGTTTCTACTCTAGAAAGTCAAAGATGCCCTGAAATATGAAAAATCGTACTTGAGGCTCTGTTGACTGCATGATTAACTAAGAAAAGGGAAGCAACAAATGAGAAACATTTGGGCAACAATTTCCAGAGAGAAACTCAATAAGCTGATGTAAAACAAGAAAACTGCCCTTCTTTGTAAAAGAAAACCCTGTTTTTAAGATGCAGGATGAAATGCTGAAAAGGACACACAGAGGTGAAAGCTGATTTTCCCTGAAGTGCACATTATATATGCAAAGCCAAAATTCTTTCAACAAGATTAATAAGTGCTATTTATGGTGTTCCCTGGACAGATCAGAGTGAAGAGCACAGGAATAAGGCTATAAAATCCCCTATTGTCTTCAGATGTGTCTTCAGATGAGCTGCAGCCGACCATAGGAGGAACCCTGATCTTCTTTTGTGGGGAGGAAACACACTGAGGAGGGTAAAGTTATAAAACACCAATCATTTTTAGGCAGATTGGTGGTTAATTAAATGGCTGACTTGTAAGCTAAGGACATTTACTTGATGACATAGAACTTTTCTAACTTTGAACTTGCAACTCAGGAAGGTAAAAAGTGACAGATCTTTTCTGAAGGATACGAACGTAGTGTAAGTCAAGATGGCCCTAGATCATATGGGGAGATCAAAAATATGAAATACAGGGAAATAACATGGCAGCTTATGCTTCTTTTCTATTCTGATTAGTGATTAATAATTAAAATTTAATTCATAATTAGATTCAAATAAAAATTGGAATTAATTTCTAATCCTGGCAATAATATGGTTGAAAAATCAGGGCTCTGGGAGTCAGAAGACCTGGGTTTGGACCTGCCTGATTTCAACTTTTAAGACTGCAGGCAGTTCTTTTCACCACTCTGGGGCTCAATTTTCTTATCCATATAAGGACAGGGATTAAAGATACTATGATGCCTTCAACTTTATGACTTTATGATTTATGAATCTTGAGTTTCAGAGCTGGCTGACCCACTGATGATTAATCTGAGAAAAATAATATTATCGACTCTCAAATGAGAGATTAATATTTCCTGTGGGTGAAAAATTAATTTTTAGCTATCACTAATGTCAAACCAAAGAAAATATCCTGACTCCAATAAGAAATTTGAAGAGTCTGCCTGAAGACAAATGACTAAGAATTAGCAGTGTGTGAGTTCCCACAATTAACTAAAACTCTGCATAGGAATCATTCTTAATTTATTAAAAAATTCTGTTTCCTTTTCTTTTCCAAACTAAATACTCTCAAAGAAATGAAAATATGCTTAAGGAGCATACTTAGCTAAAAGCTACTAGGTTGTATTTTCCTACTAATACTGTCTAAGTCTTTAAATGATGAAACTAATATTTAAAAGTGATAATAACATACTGCCACACACTAATCCTCAATTTGTACTTTATATTTAATCTACAAGAAGAAAGTTAACCATTGGACATTTGGAATGTATACCTTAAAACCTTGGACAAATGATATTGATTTTTTCTGAGTCCTTTCCTTAACTAAAGTTACCATCAGTTATGGTTGTTTAGATCATAGATTAAACAAACATGCAAAGTATAGCAGAGAATGTTTAGATGTTTAGGAATTTATCACTGGGGATGTTTTGAGGATGTAAATAACCACTGCCACCATAACAAACTTGAACAGATTTAAACGAAGAAGCAAGTCCAGAAGGACAGCAGCATTCAGGGCTTGTGTAAGCTAGATCTCTGGCTTTACTTTCCCTGATTCATTCTTCCCTTCCACATGTTGTCCCATCCTGTTTGGTCACTGGTTCCTGAGTCAAACCACTGTTGCAGGACTTTTCCTTAGTTTGGCTAAGGAGGGGGTGCTTCTGTTTACAATAGCGAAGACCTGGAACCAACCCAAATGCCCATCAATGATAGACTGGATGAGGAAAATGTGGCACATATACACCATGGAATACTATGCAGCCATAAAAAACCCAGATGAATTCGTGTCCTTTGTAGGGACATGGATGAATCTGGAAATCATCATTCTCAGCAAACTGACACAAGAGCAGAAAATCAAACTCTGCATGTTCTCACTCATAGGCAGGTGTTGAACAATGCAAACATGAGGACACAGGGAGGGGAGCATCACACACTGGGGTCTGTTGCAAGAGGGTAGGGGAGGGACAGCAGGGGGTGGGGAGGTTGGGGATGGACAACATGGGGAGAAATGCCAGATACAGGTGATGGGGGTGGAGGCAGCAAACCACCTTGCCATGTATGTACCTATGCAACAATCCTGCATGATCTGCACATGAACTCCAGAACCTAAAGTACAATAAAAAAAGGGGGTGCTTGTCCCACAGCCATGAAAATTTAGGCTCACGGATGACTGCAGGGTGAGACTAATGGAATTTACTGGGCAAAATTGAAAGAAAAGGGAGAAAGGGACTTTCCACAAGTCCAGAGTTTCTGCTGGTGTGCTTCCCACCTCACAGCTTGAATCCCAGGTTCCACACAGGAAGAGGAGGGGCTAGGCTCCTCGTGGTTGCAAATGGTGTGAAGTTCCTGAGGCTCCACTCCAGTGCTCAGGTTGGCTGGAGTTTTGCCAGGGAGCTCCTCCCACCCATCTGTCTCACCACCACTCATTGTCTTCTGGCTCTGTGTCTCCCTGACGGATCGCAGTGCCTTGAACACAGTGAGCGCACAATGAGTAATCAAAATCATGACAAGTACCAGCATTTATCAGGCTCTCCTTACACGTTCTAAGTGCTAAGATTAATAGTCTAAAAGGCTCCTTAAAAGTTTTATTTATTGATTGATTTATAGAGACGGGGTCTCGATATGTTGCTCAGGCTGGAGTGCAGTGGTTATTCATAGGTGCGATCCCACCACTGATCTACACGGGAGTATTAACTATTGATTCATTGGCCCCACCACAATCCTGTTAGGCAGTGTAGTAATTCTAAAAATATGCCCACAAATTTTCCAGAGATGGGGTGTCATTCCCCTCATCTAGAACATGAGCTGGACTTAATCCCTTGTTTCTAGCGAGTAGAACAAAGCCAGAATAACGTGTGACTTCCATCTTGATTGTTTCTCTCTCTCTCTCTCTCTCTCTCTCTCTCTCTCTCTCTCTCTCTCTTTCTCTGTGTGTGTCTCTTTCTCTGCCTCCCCATTCCCCTTATCCCACTTGGGGCAAGCTATCTGCCATGTCCTGGGGATACTCAGGCAGTTCTGTGCAAAAGCCCCACTTTGTGAAGAGCTGAAACCTCCAGCCCATAGCCATCAAGCCTGCTAATAACTGCAGGAGCCATCTTGGAGGCTGATTCCCCACCAGGAGAGACAGGGATGACAGCAGCCCCTTATGCGGAACCCTAAGGCAGAGCCATTTAGCTGAGCCACTGTGGGATTTCTGATCCTTGGGAACTGTGTGAGATAATGAATGTTTGTTATCTTTAGCTGGGAAGTTTTGGGTAACTTGTCACACAGCAATAGAGAATGAATACAGGCATGTACTATTATTATCCTCATTACAGATGAGAGGATAAAACAGAGGAAGGTAGAGTCACTTGTCCTGGATACATGGTTGAAAGTGGTGGAGGGCAGACCCACCCTGCCTGACTTCTGATCTCGCATTCTGAACCCCAATGTCATATAGACTTGGTGTGATGGGCTTCTGTACACTGCTTCCTTTACTTGAAGTCCTCAAGCCTTATTTAAAGTTTCTAGTATATTTGTAGTCTTTCCTTTTAAATTGCCCCAAATTTCAAGATTAGTGGATAATTTCAAAGGGATTAAGATTAATAGGGAGTCTAAAAATCTCCTTAAAAGTTTTATTTATTTATTTATTTAGAGACGGGGTCTCGCTATGTTGCCCAGGCTGGAGTGCAGTGGCTATTCACAGGTGTGATCCTACTACTGATGAGCACGGGAGTTTTGACCTGCTCCGTTTCTGACCTTGGCCGGTTCACCCTTCCTTAGGCAACCTGGTGGTCCCCCGCTTCTGGGAGGTCACCATATTGATGCCAAACTTAGTGTGGGCACCCAATTGGCATAGCACACTACAGCCCAGAATATCTGGGCTCAAGCGATCCTCCCACCTCAGCTTCCCAAGTAGCTGGGACTACAGGTCCCACCATGCCCAGCAAAAGTTACTTTATTTGTAGTTTAAAATAAAGTTTATATGTAATCTAACATTTATGTTTTGGAATCTTATGTCACAGAATAGAGATGTCAGAGGTGGCTCATAGTTTTAGGAAAGGAACAAGGAAGTTACTGACCTTCCATTTACAGGGTGGGATTTGAATTGGACTTCTATGTAGACACATGGTTTCCAGTCCTTGAAAGCATGCAGAGAAACACAGTCAAACCTTAGAAGAATACAGTATTATCAATTCTGTTAAGCGTAGTTCTAGCTAGATCAAGGGTTGGGGGATTTCTTTATATGCCAAAATCAGACTTGATTACACAACTTTTGCTCTGAATTCATGTGACCATTGATTTGAAAGTCAAGAAAACCCTAGGTTTTAATTCCTGTGTCATTGCTGAGGTTTCCTGATGGTTTCTGCATTATGTTTTTCCTTTCTCCTTTGCAAACCTCTCCATTTTCTACCCTTCAGTTGGAGAGCGAAAGAGGCTGCGTTGCTTCCTGTCAAGTCTCTTAGTTCTCCTTTCTAGTTTTTGACCCCTTAGTTAGGTGACAGCCATGTGGACTGGCTGTAAGGTCTTGGGCAGGATGTGACCACTCCAGTTTTATGTGGAAAATTCCAGGTTACCTGCTTGAAGTCACTCAAAGAATGAATGATAAGACCTCTCAGTCTGGCTATCCTTCCACTTCTGCTGCTCAGTCTAGAGTTTGCTTCTAATTCTTACTTGACGCCAGATAATTATTTACAAAGTATGTATCTTTTATTCCTTTTACCACTACAACACCTATCCAATACAATATCTATCTTATATTCCTTGTACTACTGTTATTTGGGTCTTTCTTATATCCTTAAGGGATTGGAAACTCTTGGAGGCAGAAAAATGAGAACAGAGCCTTGCCTAGAGCATAGCTCAATATATACTCATGTTATTGATAAATAAGAGTAAAAGGATAGATGGAAGCAAGGGTGGATAACAGAACGATGAAGCATACTGAGTTTTCCTACTATTGTTGCCTTGCTAACATGCATTGACTAAGAAAACAAAACCTTAGATATATTTTGAATATATGAAACAGGTCAGCTCAAAACAAGTATTTCACTCTAAATAAAAGTGGTCCTTGTGTGGTGACTGACACCTGTAACCACAGCACTTGAGAAGGTGAAAGTGGGAGGATCCCTCGAGTCAAGGAATAGAATACCAGCCTGGGCAACATAGTGAGACCCTGTATCTACCAAAAAAATGGAAAGATTAGCCAAGTGTGGTGGTGCACACCTGTAGTCTCAGCTACTTGGGAGGTTGAGGTGAGAGTATCTCTTGAGCCCAGGAGTTCGAGGTTGTAGTGAGCTGTGATTGTGCTGTTGCGCTCCTGCCTGGGTGACAGAGGGAGACCCTGTCTAAAAAAAAATGTTGCCTGAAGCATAAAGTTCAAAAGTTCAATTTTAAAAATTCATTTTATAGCCAACTTCTCAGTGATTGATCTAGTAAAATTTTATCATAAACAAATAATTTAAAGCAAAGACCATTTTCTGGCTTGGCAGATGTTTGTTTTAACACATCTATTATATTTTAATTGTCTATTTCCACATGCACTTTTTTTGGGAGGGGCTAGGAAGGTAAAGTTAATTGATGATTGATTTGTATTCTGCCTTTTCCTAAAGGATTAGAAGCTGTTTACTGCTAAATCATAAGGCAAAATGTAACTTTCCATGGCTGGTAACCACGCGGTGACCACACGGTGCTTTTCGGGTGATAATAATGTTCTGCAACACTCTTTACCACGTTGTAATGCATCGGATTAGAGATGCACAGTTGAATAGATTCCGAGTCAGAACAAGCAATAAAGAAAAGTTTTCTCAACCAAAATAAATGAATGAATAAATAAGATGGGCTCAGGATGGGACAGAGAACATGGGTGTGCAGTGATTACATAGAGAATGAAGGATTAAGACTTTGGATGGTTCTATGTGGACCATAGAACCATCTGAGGGCTGGATTTGGTTTGCAGATATCTAATTTGTGATGGACAGCAGAGAGAAAATAATAACTATAAGACATATTATGGTAGCACATTTGTCAGCAATTTTACATCATAAAAGTGTTTTCTCATTAATATTTCACAACAAAACCCACTGTTTACTGAATGCCCATGACACTGAGTGACATATATTAGGTACCCAATAAGCCAGCACAGCACGGTTATTCTTCTAATCTCTCTGACTTCCCCTTCTGCAGCATCTATTCTCTCTCCAGCCAGAGATAGTTCTCTTCTTTTAAGGGACCTTATCTGATTAGAGCAAGCCTACCTGGATAACCTCTGTTAACCTTAAGGTCAACTGGCTTGGGAATTTAATAACATCTGCAAAATCCTTTTTGCCACGTGGCACAACATAATTATGAGTGTAACAATAGAGGCTGATGTCATGTGGGACAAAATTCTACCTACTACAACCATAAAGCTAGAAAGCAGCAGCTTCAAGGGCTAATCAAGGTCTAACTAGCTTCAAAATCTGTATTCATTCATTATAGTGCAAATATTCATGGATTAAAATAAGAAAAACATATTAGAAAATAGTTTATGATCCCCAATAGAATAAGAATAACTACTGGTGCTATGAAACTACCCATGTTGCCTTCCTAAAATGAATGATTTGGGAATATAATCCAGAATAGATGAATCACAATATTCAGTTCAAAAAGGTAAATACTTTATAACACTGGAAAGATTACCAATACCAAAACAATCCAGTATGTTCAGAATATTCATCTGAAATATGGAAATAATAATAACAGTGCTTACTTCACAGGGCTTTTGTCATCACTATGCAGTAAAGCACATAATACAATTTCTAGTGCATAGTAAATGGTCAATATGTACCAGTCATTATACTTGTACAATGATGTCCTTTGCTTTATCATATTTACCATGCTTATCTATCTGGTTTTGTTTTGCTGTCTGTCTTCCCTTCTTGACTATAAGTCTCATAAGAGCAGAGATCCCATGTCTCTTTCATTGTATTCTTTCTAGCATTTGGTACGGGGCTTGGCCTGTATGAAGGTACTCAATACATATTTGCTGAATACATGAATGAATAATTTTGGATGAAATCTCTTAATTATTTTTTAACATGGTGTGGCTCAAACAACACATCTGAGGGCTGGATGTGGCTTGTGGATATCTAATTTGTGATTTCTGCCAAAGAGTATGGCCACGATCATTTAGCATGGAAGTTTTTCAGACATGTGTTATCAATCTTCTACAGAACTCTAGAATACTCAGTAAACATCCATAGTATGTCTGATTTAGAGCAATGCAGATGCTGGTGAAACTTTGACATTTCAATAGTTCAGACAATCTTAAAACATTTTCTCTCCCAAACTTGAAGAATGTCAAAGTTGTTTTATTGTTTCTCTCTTTGAATTAAAAAAAATTCGTTTTAAAAAATGGTGACAGGCCTCAAAAGCTCCTTAGTTGCATCTTGTAGCATTTGGCTCTTTCTCATGGTGTTTCATCTACTATTTGTTCCTAACTCCAATTACCACCTTGGAGGAGAACTGCAGAAGCTATCCAGAGGGAGTCAGCTCAGACTGGTCTTCAGCGTCCATCCTGTGTGTTCTCTCCTGGTCCCTGAAACACAGTCTCTCCACCAATATTTAACTCCATTGCATTTCACACTTTGATACTATAGGAAAAGAAAGAAGTGACTTAACTTCAGGCAATGTACCATTAAAAAATTCCTTGAAATAAAATCCAGTGTGGAAATGGTGTGACACATTTCCCAAGGCATTATTAGGATCAGGGCCAGAAGTTCACTATAAAAAACGTTAATTATGAAAAGTTTAAATAATTAAGTACTACAGTCCCCATATCCTTAACACGCTTCTGATGTAATTATATGTACAACTATTTCAATCTGAATTCAGTGCTGTCTAGACAGACTCATAGGATATCTTGAGCTGGAATTTAATTAAAGATTTTAAAAAAGCTTCCAAAAGAGCAAAAATACTGGATGGCTTTGATTCTTGTTTGTGAAGATGTGGTTTGGAGAAGAACAATTCTATGAAGAGAGAAAGAAAGAATGTCAGTTCCAGAAACCTGATATTGGGTAAAAGAGAGGGATAAAGAGTGTGGCTGGCTAGAGGCTGTTATATCTGTGAAACCACTTTTAGTGATTATTCTGTAACACACACTGGGAACTGAGTCCGTGTTAGATTTCAGTTTGGTGGTAACATACATGTTTTAAAAATGACTTTCCACTTTTTATTCACTGTCTCATGATTTCAGTGTTCCCTTTCTGCTGCCCTTCCAAAAAGGAGGTGTCTGCAGTTATGTCCTTTCTTATGGTTTTTAGTTTATTAATATATTTCCAAATAGAAATTTTATATTTTAGAATGTGGTTTAAATATAGACCCAGTAAGAAAACAATCCCAGCTTCAATCTAGAGTCTGGAAGATTTCAGAGTGTTATGCATTCTGCAGAGTGAAAAACTCAATCAAAGTGTAGAATTTTACAATAGGGAAACTCAGGTTTGCAAGTCAAATGTAATGGAATAAGGCAAGGCCCTGCATGGTAACTTGTCCCTAACATAGTGGCATTCATTCCTTCTTTTCCTGCATGGGCAGGTCATTCTTCCATAGAGAGGGATAACCAAGCCTCTGCTCCCTTGAATCTTGCATCTCAGGGACTGCTTTGACCAATTGAATGTGAAATCAAAGGGGGTTTATAGTAAAATCACGCTTTAAAGGTATTAAAAAATATTTTATCTTAGTCAGCAAAATTCTTACTAATTGATTCCATCCTATTGGATCAGGATAAATAGATAACTGACAGCTAAATCTGTGGGCTGTGGCAAGAGATAACACAGATCCCTTTTCTGGTTTTGATGTGTGTTTATTGTAGACACACTCCCAATTACTATGACCACATTATCCAGCCTGTCTCCATTTAGGAAAGTGAGTTTGCACCGTTTGGTATACAGGACTGGATTGTGCAAGACGGGGAATTGGGGGAATGTGTGGAAGGAAAAGTTTGTCACTTCTGAGACTAAGTTGTAAGAAATCTTGTAGTGTCTGCCTAAATCTTCTGGGGCCCATTATCTGGGGGAATCTAGCTACTAGCTAAGAAGGGCAACTACTCTTGAGACTGCCATGTTGTGAGGCAGCCCAAGCAGTCACATCCTGTCTCATTTGTTGTGACACCTTCCAGCTACATAAACATTGGTCAGGACCATTCCTCTGAGCTTCAGAGTCATATACCTGCAAGTCTATCTCACATCTTTGCTTTGAAGTTCCACAGCCATCACAGTCTTAATGTTTGAGACTTAACATTTGATTTTCAGTGCCCCCATTTTCCCATCTTAGGAAATGATTCCAGCATCTACCCACTGCTCTAGCCCCAATCTAAGAGTCAGCCTTGATTTTTCCCCTTCCTATAATCTCCACGATTGAATCCATCCACAAATACTATTGATTCTGCATCCCCAATGTACCTTGATTCCCCTCAGTCTTCCCTATCTCCATTGTCTGCATCACCACCTCTTTCAACGCCTTCACCCCAGACTCCCCACCTTATTTCCTGAAACCCTATCTATTCTCCACTCATCAGCTGGAGTCATGTTTTAAACATGTATTTTTCCATACATAAATCCTCAAATGGCTTGCTATGACAGTTAAGTACAATCCAAATCACAGAACGTGACTTGTATGGCTCTATATGATCTTCTCCAGACTCGGCTCATGCCACTCTTCCTTGCTCAGTACTTCTAGCACATAAGCCCTTTCTCTGCCTGCCACACTCTCATCAGCTCTTCCCATTCTCAGCTTACATGTCTGGGAGCCTCTCATGATCACCCTATATATGTATATATGGTAGTAGTAAATTTCTCCCAGTATTTTCAATCCTGGCATCCTACTGTCTTGCCATAGTGTTTGTGACCATTGTGATAATTTTGTGTGGGTGTTTTACTTTGAATTTTCATTGTTTGGCTCTTCACAGTATCTTTAAGCACCATGAAGGCGTGGCCCATGTCTGTTGTATTCCCCCTTACATCCTTGACACTCAGCATAGTGCCTGGCATGTAAGAGATGCACGATCAACTATTCTCTTGGATAAATGAATAAACACCAAACCCTTAGAAAATCTCAATCCCCAGATTAATGTCTGGGAAGTAGAAGTTTCATCAGAAACAAATGTGTTTTGGACACAGATTCTTCCTATTCGGTCTGTGTTGAGAGGGAAGAAAGAAGACTTCTATTGGACTTAATTTAGGAAGCAAATTATCAGAAGAATAAGGGAAAATTTGTGAACATATTTTCTTCCACAGGAGCCAGTGAGGGGAAAACTAGAAACAGTGGAACTGGCTTAAAGGGTGTCCCCTCAGCAGGTCCCACAGACACACGAGGTGCTTTTCATGCCACACCTCCTGGACTTGTTGCTCTGCCTGTCATCACCCTGAGTCCCCATCCTTCTTCCCGTCCTGGAAATCCCATTCTTAAGACTGACCCTTCAGCAGCCATGCCCTATCTTCACTCACCTCTCCCTGAGACCCCACCCCACTAAACTTCCTGCCCCACACGTAGGATGCCCCTTAGTGGCAGCCTGAAATGGCAAGTTTCCACCTCTACCATCCAGCGAATGGGTAAGACCAGGAGGAGGCAGGCAGGTGTTGTAACCCTCTCTCTGTTCCCAAGTCCTACAACCATGATCCCAGCACCCAGGCGTATTGAGATAGAGATGCCTGAAGCAGAGATGTGATTTGAGACATGCAGGTAGGTGACTGAGGCTCAGAAGACAGGTTCTTTGTATATATTTGGGTGTTGTCACAATAGATGAAGCCATAGGAAAAAATTAGACCCCCCCCAGGGAAAATCATAGAGAAAAGAGTAAAGAGGGCTGATGGCAATAACAGGAAAATTGGATAGCCAAGAAGAAAATGTCTTCTTTCTTCTCCCTCAACACTTAGACCAAATAGGAAAAGTCTGTGTCCAAAACACATTGGTTCCTGAGGTAATTGATGTCTGCTTCCCAGACATCAATCTGGGGAAAAAACATTGAATGTGTCTTTCAGATTTTCCCTCCCATGGCTATTACAATATCCCCAGCCTGCCCAGTTTCTCCCATTTCATTCACAAAGCCCATGAGGATTCTGAGAAGTGTGCAAGAGCTTGTCCTTTTTGCAACCACATGGATTCCACCACATTTTTTTCTCTGAACTCCCTGGCTGTCTGGACTCCTGCAGCCTGAGCGACCACAGGATTATACTCCAGCCATGGGCCACACTTCTGCAAACTCTGAGCTGGGGATCAAGCTCCTGGGATGCACCAGGGCTTTCTGGGATGCACTGGAACCCCAGTTACCAAAATGCTTGCATAGTCTATCTAGAAATAGGAGAGATCTTCTCTTCCTCTGCATCAATTGGTGTTCAGAGAGTCACACCTATAAGATTTATCTGTTTTTTTTTTCCCCCTAAACTATTAACTGGTAATTTAGGCATGGTATCTACTACTTCCATTAAACTCAAATTTTGTAAAAGGGCTTTTGAGGTCCCCAAAGGCAAGCTTGTCACCCAAAGGAAAACCGAACTCCACATGCTGCAATAGAAAAGAGAAATGAAGATCTTGAAAGCTCAACACCTGCTGATAAGTACCCCCTTTCCACAGAGTAATTCCCTGGAGTGGAGGTGGAGCCTTTGTGCTCTCTGGGGTGATCGTTGAGCTTGTCCCTTTGCCTCTGTCTGGGGGCAGAGGATTTGGGTGACTCATGGTTTGGGGTGTCTGAGGATGAAGGAGGACAAAGAAATTCCTAGTTCCTTCTCCATTCTGCCTGCACATTAGACTTCACAGAATACTAATACTGTTAGCATATCACTCTCGCTGATTCTGATGTGATTTGTCTCAGGTTTACCTGGCACTGGGAAACCTTTTGCACGTTAAAAAGAGAGAGAGAAAGAGAGAGAGAGAGAGAGAGAGAGAGAGAGAGAGAGAGAGAGAGAGAATGAGAGGGAGAGAATCTCTTGAGCAGTTTAAAAATGTCTACTTCATTTAAAAATGTCTCTCTCCTCCCCATTTGAAATTTCAGATACAAGATCTACAAAACACAAGTGTGAGCTCAATCATGGAAATACAGAATGGTTAGAAGCCAGGACTCAACAGGTGCATTTTAGATTCTAAGTGAAGAGAAGATCAGGTGGCAAAAATAAAAATATCAAAATTTTCCTCATGGGTATGGACTGTAGTGATTAAAGGAAGGAATAGAATTAAAAACAACGTGGAGGAGAAAATATTGTAATATTGGGCTTAAATGAACTACATAAATGAGAGAGAGATGGGGTCTCAGTCTGTCACCCTGGCTGGAGTACTGGTGCATGATTACAGCTCACTGGAGCTTCGATCTCCTGGGCTCAAGCAGTCCTCCCATCATCCCAGCACCCTGAGTAGCTAGGACTACAGACACATGCCACCACATCCAGCTAATTGGTGGATATTTTGTAGAAATGGGGTTTTGCCATGTTGCCCAGGCTGGTCTCAGATTCCTGGGCTCAAACAATTCATCTGCCTCAGTTTCCCAAAGTGCTGGGACCACAGGTGTGAGCCACTATGCCTAGCAATAATCTTCTCTATACCATTGTTGTGACATTCCTTTTTCATTAATCCTGGCATAAGTGAGTCCCAGTTTTTCCCCAAGTATTCCAGACACTGGGAGGCCAATAGCATCTCCTGAGATTCTGTGAGCCTAGTGGATCCCAACGACTTCTATGTCAGATGTCCCCCAAAGGACATGGTAACTACATGAAAGAAGTTTAATGATATAATTTAACTTAAATGTTATGCTTTAGACTCTCTTGAAAGATATCTCCACTGCCAGTACTGACCTAGATATTTACCAGTGTCAATCATGGGCTCTCAGGAAAATTGTTTTTAAGCTACTGGGGGAAAACATGATATTTTAACCCCTCTTGATGAGCTTTAGCATGCTAGTCATTAAAGGGTAAGCTAGATGAATTCACCAAAACAATATGTTACAGTTTCAAAGAAAAAAAAAAGTCAAGGCGAGGAGATAAACAGTGTAAGTACGGCATGGAACTTTTGAGTAGAATTATAAATCTAATTTAGCCATAAAGTCACAAGGATCGTCAGTAATGAAAACAGCAATAAATTAGCCTAGCTGCTGAAAAATGAGGCTAGAAAACGAAGAAGCTGGGGTCAATGAACAGTCTACTTGCAGTAAGGAACCAAATAACAACCTCTTGAGTAATTTATTTTCAAGTTACACTGGTTGCAAAATCGATGCAACACTGGACCACTGTGAAAAGCTGCAATTACTTTGGAATTAAGAAATTTGGGCGTCGTGAGTAGGAATGGTATTTACTTGGTTTTCAGCTTTTGAAAGAGACAGTCTGATTTGGAGGTGGGTGGCTTTGTGTATAGCATATGTGACATATTTAAACTCTCCACGATATGGATATAATGCAATTAGTATTCCAATACTTCCTCACTAATCGTATTTTCATTTTGACTGTTGTTGCTGCCTTTCCCTTCTAACCTAAAAATTTTATACCCTTAGGAAGAATGAAGAACCCTGAGTGTAAGATTTAACGAGAGGATGTGCCAAGTGCTATATCAAAGCAGGTCATGATTTTATTAAGTTGCATTAAACATTGATGACTGTTGGCCTCCAGCACTTTCAACCTCCCTGTCTCCTTGAAGTCAGGAATAATGTTAGAATTTTAAAATTATTATCTATAGTAGATGACTTGAATTCGTAGGGCAGTAATTATGGAAGAAGCATGTTCCTGGTTGAAGACTGCTTCTCCTGGGTGCTGTCTCAAATACAGTGGCTTCGTGGTATATTTAAAGTGCCAACCATTGTAGCCTTTGAGATCCAACAAAGAGTCCATTTTATTAGCTTTGGCATGCTTCTTTGCTAAGCTGAGAAATGTGCAGCACGTTGGAGTGCGTTCAGAATTTGAAGGAAATCTACCAGCCTGGCCTCACCCTCGTGTAACACATACTTGTATAGCTTGTTCTTCCAAAGCCCACTGGCAATCTTTGGGAAAAAAAAAAACCTATCTAATTAGCAGCCATGCAATCTGCAATTTTCTGTGCTATCTAGAACAGCAGTTCAGAGTGAATGAGCTGAAATCGCCACCTTTTTGTTTGTTTTGCGATTCAGAGAGGTGATGGATGCTTATCACACACTTATATAAGTAATAATTTAACATGAGGTGAAGAGGCTTATGTGAGAAACACATGGGCTGTTGATACTTTAAAGTTAAAACACTTAGATTAGAATCAAGGTCATAAACATGCTATTATTTTGATGTCTATCTCAAAAATTTTGTATGGTTTCCCTTAAACATTTAGTCTAAGTTCCAGTGACCTAATATATAAAAAACTCTATGTGTGTGTCTGTATATACATATACGGTATATGTGTACATATATGGCATATATACACACGTACACATAAAAGGCTACATAAAAGTTTATAGATATAAAAGGATATATGTAAAGATCCTTTTATGTATTTGCATATTGATATCCTTTTAGATCTATATTCTCTCTCTGTGTCTGACTATGTATATGCTTATAGATATTCTTTCTTAGAGGGAAAACAATCTTTATATGACTAGAGGGTGGTAAATGTAGATACTTGTCAGTCAGTTCTTAAGATCCAGGAATGAATCTTTTTCTTTTCATGGCCTAGAAAGATATAGAAAGAGAAATAGATTACTCTTAAAATCATTGTCCACTCAGCAGTTACACTGGAAAGAAATATTATTCATTGTAAAGGAAACTGAAACAGAAAAAGAAAAACACCAGATTGCTGAATCAATTTACTGAAATTTCTCAGCTGTCTCTGCAAATCGAACTCTTGTTGGCGTTGAGGAATATCTGGGATAATGCTAGACACAGAAGAATGTCAACTTGGCTGCTTCAGCAAAGATACTGCTTTGTAGCTACCTTCAGTCCAGAGAAAGTAGTTTAAGAGGATAATAGAAATACACTTTGATATTTTTTTTCTTTCTTTAAAAAATTTTTTTAATTCTCTTTGGAGGAAGTTTAAAGTTCTTGAGACCTGTATTTACTGCTTTTTCTGTTTTTTTGAAATGGAGTCTAACTCTGTTGCTCAGGCTGAAGTGCAGTGGCACGATCTCAGCTCACTGCAACCTCCACCTCCCAGGTTTGAGCGATTCTCATGCCTCAGCCTACCAAGTAGCTGGAATTACAGGCAGGCACCATCACACCCAGCTAATTTTTGTATTTTTTAGTAGAGATGGAGTTTCACCATGTTGTCCAGGCTGGTCTTGAACTCCTGACCTCAAGTAATCTGCCTGCCTCAGCCTCCCAAAGTCCTGAGATTATAGGCATGAGCCACTGTGGCTGGCCACTGCTGACTTAATCATGACATTTACCTCTGTCTTTATCACCTCTTACGTTGGCCATCATTACAGATTCACGGTGTCCATCTTCAAAAGGGCCCTTGGCCCTGCTCTGTGGTCTCCCAGTCTCTAGCCCCAGGTGTGTCTCTGGGGCTCAGGCCCTCATTCTGCCCAACTCCTCAGTGTATTGGGTTCCCCGCTCCTCTCCGGCTTTTTCTACCTTCCTCTCTAACATGGCTTTTTCCATCAGCATTTAAACGCATCCTTTACCAAGAAAACGCTTTCAAATCCCCACTTCCCTCCAGCTACCTTCCCTCCACCTACTTACAGAGGCACTCATCACGAACCTTTGTCCATCTCTCTTGTTTGCTGCTTATTTCTCATTTTTTCCTCACCCCACTGCGATCTGGTCTCTGTCTCTCTGCCCCCTGGAGACTCTTCTCTCCAAAGATGAAGCCGACTCTACAGTGTCTACATCCAATGTGTACAGCCCTGGCCTGGCCTCTCAGCAGAACCAACATTGTTGTCCAGTCTCTTCCCGATGCACTCTCTTCCCGGATTTGTGATCTGTGTAATCTTCTGATGCACAGAACCACTGCTTTGGCTTCTCCTGCTCAATATAGAAATTATGGCAAGATATACATGACATAAAATTTACCATTTTAGCCCTTTTAAACTATACAATTCAGTCGGATTACATAGATTCACAGCTGTCATCTCTATTTCCATTTCCAGACCTTTTTTTATTAACCCCAAACAGCAGCTCTGTACCCATGAAACCTCCCCATCCTCCCATCCCCCAGCCCCTGGAAACTACTATTCTACTTTTTGTTTCTATTAAGTTTACTTTTTCTAGGTGCCAGATATAAGTGGAATCATATGGTATTTGTCCTTTTGTGACTGGCTTATTCCACTTGGCATAATGTCCTCAAGGTTCATTCATGTTGTTGCATGTATCAGAATTTCATTCATTTTTAAGGCCAAATAAAAACCCATTGTATGTATATACCATGCTTTATTTATCTATTCATCTGTTGATGGACGTTAAAATATAACCTACTTCACAAATGTGTATGTCATCCCTGTATGCTGATCTTCTCTGTATTGTTCTGATTTTCATTCATGCACTGCTGAATGAGCATTCCTGATGTGTTTTCTAAGTTCTTCTTGCTCTCTCCATATGTCCCCTAAGTGTTCTCATTTCTTAGAGCTTGAAACTCAGTCTTCTTCACTTCTCACTCTGAACACCATGCCAGTACAACCTTGAAGACATCACACACTATCAGTCCTGGTTGTTTGTATAACATTTCTCCCTTTGCATTGAAAATCTGCACCTAGCTGCTAGATAAGAATTTTTCCAACCAACCTTGGACATCCTTTCCTCCAGGAAGTCAGATCTTGTCCTTCAAGGTAGAGGGGATGGACTCCTCTTATTAATTATATCTATCACATCACAGGTTTTATCGTGTTCCTTTTATTCATTATATCTATCACATCACAGGTTATGTGTGATGAATTACAATTGTTTATTGGCTAATCTGTCTTGTCTATTATGTTGTAAATATCTCAAGAGCAGGGGTTACAGCAAAGGAATATAAATTATCTTTGGATGATGTTGTTGATGATGATTTAATAATAATGATAAAGATCACAATAATGTTCATGATAACTATCATGATGATGATGATGTTGATGATGGTAATGATAATGCTGATGGTGATGATGATGTTAATAATGGTAATGGTAATGATGATGATGATGTTAATGATGGTGATGATAGTGATGATGATGATGATATTGATGATGGTGATGGTGATGGTGCTGATGACAACAATTATGATGGTGATGTTGGTGATGATGATGATGGTGATGATAATGGTGATGGTGATGATGATGGTGATGGTCATGATGGTGATGATGAAAGTGATGGTGATGGCGATGATAGTGGTGGTGGTGATGATGATGATGATAATGGTGATGGTGATGATGGTGATGGTGATGATGATGGTGATGATGAAAGTGATGGTGATGGTAATGATAGTGATGATGATGATGATGATAGTGATAATTATGATGTTGATGCTGATGATGTCCAGCAATATTGAATGCTGTTCATGTGCCAGGCACTGTACTAAGTGTTTCACATGAATTATCTTATTTTATCCTCACCTTTATACTATGAAGCAGGTTCTGTTTTTATCCCTAGTATACAGACCAGTTTCCTGAGACTCTCAGGAAGGTTAAATAACTTTCTGAAGGTCATATGACTTGTCAGTGTGGGTTTTGAACTCCCCTGCAGAGCTGAACTCTTAAACAGTTAGTATATTGAATTTTCAGTTTCTGGAAAACATTTTGGTGATTACGTTGCTGTTAGAGAATTATTGCATAGTTTTTTAACTTATAATAGCATAAATTATCACAGTGGTAGGCATGTAAGGCATACACATGAAACTGACTTTTTAAAAAAACTGTCCAATCAGTTTAAATGCTTAGAATATCCAACAAATTGAAAAAGTTGAAAAGAATGCTCTGAGAAGGCTGAATAGGAACAGCTCTGGAGTGCAGTTCCCAGCAAGAATGCAGAGGGTAAGTGATCACAGCATTTCCAAATGAATTTTTACTGCCCAAAGACCAGGAGATTCTGGGTGGAAAAGTGCCACGAGTCTCCAGCATGGCTGTTTCAGATGGTGCAGTGGGTCTCCGCACAGAAACTCACACAAATCTGGGTGCTGTTTCAACTGGCACCTGGAATGCCTGGAAGACAAAGTCACCCATTCAACTGAAAAAACAGGGAGCCAGATGATCTGGCTTGGCAGGTCCCATCTCCACAAAGACCAGCAATCTGAAACACTCTGGACTGAGAGTTTGACAGCAAACACAGCTGGACCTGGGATGATCCAGCTCTGTTGGGGGAAGGGCATCCACCATTACTGCAGCAGTCCACCAATACCGAGGCAGTCCACCACTACCGAGGCAGTCCATCACTACGGAGACAGTCCGCAATTACTGAGGCAGTCCACCATTACTGAGGCAGTCCACCATTACAGAGACAGTCCACCATTACTGAGGCAGATCGCCATTACTGAGGCAGTTCTAACTATACCTCTATAAATAAAACTGCAAGGAAGTTCACACAGCAGCTGGGCAGAGCCCATGGCAGCTTAGCAATGCCTCTGCTGGCAGACTGTGACTATGCTACCTCCTCACCAGGCAGGGCAACTCTGACAAAAGGTGGCAGCACATCAGGAACTTATAAATAAAGCCCCAAGTTCCCAGGACAGAGCATCTGGGAAAAAAAGGTGGTTATGAGCTCCACTGCAGCAGATTTAAATGTACCTGCCCAACAGCTCTGAACAGAACTATGGAGCACATGGCTCAGCACTTGAGCTCCTATAGGGGACAGACTGTCTCCTCAAGCAGCTCCCCAGCCCCCATATATCAAAAGAGACACCTCTTAAAGGATAGCTTGGGCTGACATCTGGCAGATATCCTTCTGGGACAAAGATAACAGAAGAAGAACCTGGCAGCAACTCTTACTGTTCTGCAGCCACTGCAGGTGATCCCCAGGCAAGCAGGGTCTGGAGTGGACCTCCAGCAATCCTAAAGCAGAGGAGCCTGTTAGAAGGAAAACTAAAAAAAAAGAAACAACTTCATCATCACCAAAAAGACATCCATTCAGAGACTCCATCTGAAAGTGACCAACTACAAAGACCATAGGTAGATACATCCACAAAGATGGGAAGAAACCAGCACAAAAAGGATGAAAACACCTAAAACCAGAACACCTCTTCTCCTCCAAAGGATCACAACTCCTCACCAGCAAGGGAATAAGGTTGGATGGAGAATGAGTCTGATGAATTGACAGAAACAGGCTTCAGAAAGTGGGTAAAAACAAACTTCTCTGAGCTAAAGGAACATGTTCTAACCCAATGCAAAGAAACTAAGAACCTTGAAAAAAGGTTAGATGAAATGTTAATGAGAATAAACAGCTTGGAAAATAATAAAAATGAATTGATGGAGCTAAAAAACACAACATGAGAACTTCATGAAGCATACACAAGTTTCAGTAGCCAAATCAACCAAGCAGAAGGAAGGATATCAGAGACTGAAGATCAACTCAATGAAATAAAACGAGAAGGCAAGATTAGAGAAAAAAGAGTGAAAAGAAATTAACAAAGCCTCCAAAAAATATGGGATTATGTGAAAAGAACTAACCTACGTTTGATAGATGTACCTGAATGTGAGGGAGAGAATGAATCCAAGCTGGAAAACACTCTTCAGGATATTATTCAGGAGAACTTCCCCGACCTAGCAAGGCAGGCCAATATTCAAGTCCAGGAAATACAGAGAACACCACAAAGATATTCCTTAAGAAGAGCAAACCCAAGGCACATAATAGTCAGATTCACCTGGATTGAAATGAAGGAAAATATACTAAGGGCAGCCAGAGAGAAAGGTTGGGTTACACGCAAAGGGAAGCCCATCAGACTCATATCAGATCTCTTGGCAGAAACCCTACAAGCCAGGAGAGAGTGGGGGCAATATTCAACCTCCTTTAAAAGAACTTTCAACCTAGAATTTCATAGCCAGAGAAACTAAGCTTCATAAGTGAAGGAGAAATAAAATCCTTCATGAACAGGCAATTGCTGAGAGATTTTGTCACCGCCAGGCCTGCCTTACAAGAGCTCCTGAAAGAATGACTAAACAGCAAGGAACAACCAGTACCAGCCACTCCAAAAATGTACCAAATGGTAAAGACCATTGACGCAATGAAGAAACAGTGTCAACTATTGGACAAAACAACCAGCTAGCATCAAAATGGCAGGATCAAATTCTCACATAACAATATTAACCTTAAATGTGAATGGGCTAAATGCCCCAATCAAAAGACACAGACTGGCAAATTGGATAAAAATTCAAAACCCGTTGGTGTACTGTATCCTGGAAACCCATCTCACATGCAAGGATACACAAAGGCTCAAAATAAAGGTATGGAGGAAGATTTACCATGCAAATGGAGAGCCAAAAAAAAAAAAAAAAAAAAGAGTAGTTGCAATTCTAGTCTCTGATAAAATAGACTTTAAACCAACAAATATCAAAAGAGACAAAGAAGGGCATTACATAATGGTAAAAGGATCAATGCAACAACAAGAGCTAATGATCCTAAATATATATGCACCCAATACAGGAGCACCCAGATACATAAAGCAATTTCTTAATGACCTACAAAGAGACTTAGACTCCCACACAATAATAGTGGGGGACTTTAACACTTCACTGTCAGTATTAGACAGATCAATGAGACAGAAAATTAACAAAGATGTCCAAGACTTGAACTCAGACCTGGAACAAGCAAACTTGATAGACATTTACAGAACTCTCCATCCAAAATCTATAGAATATATATTCTTATCAGCACCACATCACACCTACTCGAAAATTGATCACATAATTGGAAGTAAATAACTCCTCAGCAAATGCAAAAGAATGGAAATCATAACAAACAGTCTGTCAGACCACAGTGCAATCAAATTAGAACACAGGATTCAGAAACTAACTCAGAACCACACAACTTCATGGAAACTGAACAACTGGCTCTTGAATGTTGACTGGATAAACAATGAAATGAAGGCAGAAATAAGGATGCTCTTGGAAACCAACAAGAACAAGACACAGCATACCAGAATCTCTGGGACACATTTAAGGCAGTGTCTAGAGGGAAATTTATAGCAATAAGTGCCCACATGAAAAGCAATGAAAGATGTAAAATTGACACTCTATCGTCAAAATTGAGAGCTAGAGGAGCAAAATTAAAAAAAAAAACAACTCAAAAGCTAGCAGAAGACAAGAAATAACTAAGATCAGAGCAGAACTGAAGGAGATAGAGACATTAAAACCCTTCAAAAATCAATAAATCCAGGAGGTGGTTTTTTGAAAAGGTCGAAAAAGTAGACAGATCACTAGCTAAATTAATAAAAAAGAAAAGAGAGAAGAATCAAACAGACACTATAAAAAATAACAAAGGGGATATCACCACCAATTCCACAGAAATACAAACTACCATCAGAGATCCCTACAAAGAACTCTATGCACATAAACCAGTAAACGTGGAAGAAATGGATAAATTCATGGGCAGTTGCACCCTCCAAAGCCTAAACCAAGAAGAAGTTGAAACCTGGAATAGACCAATAACAAGGGCTGAAGTTGAGGCAGCAATTGATAAAAAAAGCCAAAGTCCAGATGGGTTCACAGCCAAATTCTACTGGACATTCAAAGAGGAGCTGGTATCACTCCTTCCGAAACTATTCCACACAATCCAAAAATCATTTTATGAGATCAACATCATCCTGATACCCAAACCCGGCAGAGACTCAACAAAAAAAAGCAAACTTCAGGCCAATATCCATGATGAACTTAGATGCAAAAATCTTCAATAAAATACTGGCAAGCCAATTGCAACAACACATCGAAAAGCTTATCCATCACAATCAATTAGGCTTCATCCCCGGGATGCAAAGTTGGGTCAACATACACAAGTCTATAAACGTAATCCACCACACAAACAGAACCAAAGACAAAAACCACATTGTTATCTCAATAGATGCAGAGAAGACTTTTGAGAAAATTCAAAAGCTCTTTATGCTAGAAACTCTGAATAAGCTAGGTATCAATGGAACGTATCTCAAAATAATAAAATCTATTTATGACAAACCATCAGCTGATATCATACTGAATGGGCAAAAACTGGAAGCATGCCCTTTGAAATCTGGCACTTGACAAGGATGCCCTGTCTCACCACTCCTATTCGATATCATATGAAAGTTCTAGTCAGAGCAATCAGGCAAGAAAAAGAAGTAAAGGGTACTCAATTAGGAAAGGTGGAAGTCAAATTGTCCCTATTTGTAGATGACATGATTGTATATTTAGAATACCCCATTATCTCAGTCCAAAATCTCCTGAAACTGATAAGCAACTTCAGCAAAGTCTCAGGATGCAAATGCAGAAATCACAAGCATTCCTATACACCAATAACAGAATTAAAGAGAGCCAAATCAAGAATGAACTGCCATTCACAATTGCTACAAAGAGAATAAAATACCTAGGAATACAGCTAACAAAGCATGTAAAGGACCTCTTCAAGGAGAACTACAAACCACTGCTCAAAAAAATAAGAGAGGACACAAACAGATGGAAAAACATTCCATGCTCATGGTTAGGAAGAATCAATGTCATGACAATGGCCATACTGCCCAAAGTAATTTATAGATTCAATGCTATCCCCACCAAGCTACCTATGACCCTCTTCACAGAAATGAAAAAACAAGCCTAAACTTCATATGGAACCAAAAGAGAGCCTGCATAGCCAAGTCAATTCTAAGCAAAAAGAACAAAGATGGGGGCATCATGCTACCTGACTTCAAACTATACTACAAGGCTACAGTAATCAAAACAGCATGCTACTGGAACCAAAACAGAGATATAAACCAATGGAACAGAACAGAGGCCTCGGAGGCAATGCCACACACCTACAAACATCTGATCATTGACAAACATGACAAAAACAAGCCATGGGGAAAGGATTCTCTGTTTAATAAATGGTGTTGGGAAAACTGGTTAGCCATGTGCAGAAAGAAACTGGACCCCTTCCTGAATCTTTACACTAAAATTAACTCCAGATGAATTAAAGACTTAAACATAAGAGCTAACACCATAAAAACCCTAGAAGAAAACCTAGGCAAAACCATTCAGGACACAGGCATAGGCAAGGACTTCATGACTAAAACACCAAAAGCATTGGCAACAAAAAACAAAATAGACAAATTGGATCTAATTAAACTCCAGAGCTTCTGTACAGCAAAAGAAACAATCATTAAATGAACTGGCAACCAACAGAATGGGAAAAAACTTTTTCAATCTACCCATCTGACAAAGGGCTAATATCCAGAATCTACAAAGAACTAAAACAGATTTACAAGAAAAAACAAACAAACCAATTCAAAAGTGGGTAAAGGATATGAACAAACACTTTTCAAAAGAAGTAATATATGAGGCGAAGAAATATACGAAAAAAATGCTCACTATCACTGGTCATTAGAGAAATGCAAATCAAAAGTACATTGAGATACCATCTCAAGCCAGTTAGAATGGCGATCATTAAAAAATCTGGAGACAACAGTTGCTGGAGAGGATGTGGAGAAATAGGAACACTTTTACACTGTTGATGGGAGTGTAAATTAGTTCAATTACTGCGGAAAACAGTGTGGAGATTCCTCAAGGACCTAGAAATAGAAAACCATTTAACCCAGCAATCCCATTACCGGGTATATATCCAAAGGATTATAAAACATTCTGTTATAAAGACACATGCACACAGATGTTAATTGTGGCACTGTTTACAATAGCAAAGACCTGGAACAAACCCAAATGCCCATCGATGATAGACTGGATGGGGAAAATGTGGCACATATACACCATGGAATATTATGCAGTCATAAAAAACTATGAGTTCGTGTCCTTTGTAGGGACATGGATGAAGCTGAATGCCATCATTCTCAGCAAACTGACACAAAAGCAGAAAAGCAACACATGTTCTCACTCATAGTTGGGTGTTGAACAATGAGGACACATGGACACAGGGAGGGGAGCATCACACACTGGGGTCTGTTGAGGGGGACTCGAGGAGAGACAGAAAGGGTAGGGAGTTGGGGAGGGATTATATGGGAAGAAATGCCAGATACAGGTGATGGGGATGGAGGCAGCAAACCACATTCCCATGTGTGTACCTATGCAACAATTCTGCATGTTCTTCACATGTACCCCAGAACCTAAAGTGCAATTATATATATATATATATATATATATATATATATATAATAAGAATATCCAACAAGTCAACATTTAGCTAAAATGAGTACTTCTGACAAGTGCACTTTTGGGTTTATATTTGTATATATGTAAAGTAGAGGGATTGATAAAGCTGTATTTTTTAGAAACCAATTAGAAAATAAAATCTGCGAGATGCGCTTCTCTCATGGAAGTTATAGAAGCTGCTGCTCTGAATTTACTGCTAATTTGGACTAATTTCTATCCTACCAGCTGCATGTGAAAGAATGTTCTCCACATTTTCTTTTCAGAAAAAGTGAGGTACAACCCTTGCATGCAGCACATTTTATGCCTCATTTATAAATGACCTTAAATGTGGAATAGTTTAAAATAAATACTCCAGTTTCATTATTTGATTTTGTCATCAGTGGCATAAACAAGCTTTGTTTATTTTAATGTCTGGAGCTTCTGCTGTAAGACATATGTGAGCAATTATGTCATCCTAACATCTTAACTCACCTTTTTCTTTTTTTTTTTAAAAAAAGCATAATTTGCTTTTTTTCTTCTCCTCTTCGTTTATTGACAATGTGTTCATGTTTATCATTTCTAAATAAAATGACAATCAATGGGTCTTCAAGAAGGTCAAAGGTTGTGACATTTAGATATTTTTAAGAATATTTGAAATAAATATTTTTATATTTTTGAAAACAGCTTTCTTAGCTTTCACTGAAAAAAAAAAAACCATAAAACATTCTCCATATGTAGTAATTTAGGTAAATTTACAACAACAAAGTAAAAGAGGCATCAGTCTAGTAGTTTTGAAATAGATGAAGAATAAAATAGCTGGATGCAGGTAATTAAAACCAAAAAGACAAGGGGCAGTAGAGAAATTCTCATTATGTTAAAATTTGGTCGTGTGAAATATGTGTATCTAACATCTTGTAATAAAGTGCTGTGGCAAGCATTGTAAATCAAACCCATAAAGTTGTGGAAGTAGAATTTATGTACCTGTAACAGCCCTATGTATACTGTCTTAAATGATATGTGCTTACAGAACAAATGAATGAATCTTAGAGACAGCATAGGGTAGTGTTTAATTACACAGGCTCCACCTCCTGGAATCTGACATTAGCTTTGCTTCATCCTAGGGATGTGGTGTGGGACAAACAACTTGGTTTCTCTGGGATTTTCCTTATGTATATAATATGGGTAATAGTGGTACCTTCCTGATGGCATTGTTATGGGGATTAAATGCCTTGATATAGAAGGCATTTTGACAGTATCTGGCACATAGTAAGCTTATATGTGTTAGCTTTGGTCATATGATTGTTTTTCATTCTCATTCTTCTCAAAGGAATAAAGTGAAGGTGAAGTTAATAGTAACAGAATGAACCTAGTTTGATATGATGAAAAGCATGCAAGCATCACAACAAGAGGTTAAACTGCCGAAAGGGGTCCAATTCCAACGAGCTAACATCCAGATGCAAAGTGACCTGAGAGCAGAAAACTGAACGTCAACTTGAGTGTCTGCTGCAGTCGGTTGATAGTGCCCGTGTGAAGTGATGAGCTGAGGAGGCAGGGAGGCTGGTGCGGACCTCGGCGAGGAGCGTGCTGCGTCTGAGTGACGTCTGCCAAGTGCCAGGAGTGGTGGGTGTTGCATTTCACCCCGTATTTCCCTTCCCTTGCCTAGGGCAAGTTCACACACCCAGGCCTGCTGATTGAGCCAAATTCACTTCTTGTGAAAGAGTTTGAGAAGAGAGAGTGAGAGAACATTCATCTATATAATTTTGACCAGGATATAGCTCTATCCGCTTCTGTCAGCTGAGGCCAAAGGTTCAGCTAAGCACAGTCAGGAAATCCGTAGCTGCTGGCCAAATAGTCCTTTATCCTGTGAGGTGGGACCAGTTTACTAAAATTTCCCTTTCTTTGGCAAAGGGCCCCGCTAAATGCTCATGGACAGTGTCAACAATGCCTTTTATAAGGGGCTTTAAAAAATCACAAAGTAACAATTTTTATCATCGTTGGAGGATTTCTTCACTGCTACCTTCAAATTCCCAAAGTGTCTTGTCTAATCCTACTGTTTGTTTTCACTCACACCAACTCATGAATCAATGACATTTGTGGAGTCTGATCAATCCCTTATAAATGGCTGCTATGCATTAAAGTCAGCATATCAAGCATGTTGGGATATTTGAAGAAGCCTGCAAAGTAACACATTTACATGCATTATCTCACTAAGCTTTATAAGCATCCTCTAAGGTATATATTATCCCCATTTTACAGGTGAGAATGCTGACACAGAGAAATAAATAACTCTCCTAAGATTACTCATCTAGAAATGGGCAGAACTAGAATTTCAGGTATATCTGACTCCAGAATTGTATCTCATCATTTTCGTTTGTTTGCTGTTCTGGTGAGTTTGCAGGTACTCTGACTCTTGGTGTCAGGAAATGGTTTAGTGCCAATGTAAAATTTAGCTCCATGGAAAAGAGGCAACTGGGAATGGCCAGGTTGTAATTATCTGGTCATCAAACATAACAAAGGAACTGACTGAGCACTAAGGCTAGAAGAGACCAACTCTTGGCCTTGGTCACACCACTGGACAAGCAGGTGCGACTATCCCTGGTTAAGCAGGTGCCTCTGGGGCCAGCACAGCCTTATACTTGTGGGCGTCAGATATTGGCTGGGCAGTCCAAGGAGGATGGGAAGATAGGGTATTGGGAATGCAACAGCATCTGGGATCTCTTTACACTGATAAGTTCTATATTCCAGATTAATGTGCTTAGTAAAATAACTGAAAGCAAAATCTATCAGATTCTCATTTTATGTAATACCTTAAACACTTATCATACCAGCACAAAGCAGAACCTGAAAGAGCTCAGCGTGGATGGGTTTGTATACTTGGCTGATGGAAGATATACAGTTTAACAATAATGAAAAATATGATCATGCTTTGCAGCAAAGAGCGTTTCTTGTCAGGTGCAAATAACCGTGCCTGAGAAGGTAGGAAATGATATAAAACACACTGGGCCCATCTTTGAATTTTGGTAGATTTCAGAAGATTTCAGCATTCTTGGATCATCTTATTGTTCTTTTACTTAAAGACAAGTTCTAACCAAAATATCTGTGAACTTTAAGATTGAAAATGGGAGAAAAAGCTTTTAATTTCTGCTTGTTTGGATGGAGGTCAGAAGAGAGTGGAGCTTGTATAGTAACTTCCAACTGCGAGCAGAACTGTTCTCTCTCACCCCCTCCCCCAGAAGATCCCAGGACCTCTGTGTCACTCCCTGATAGAAGAGCTGAGGAGGCAGGGAGTTGTTTAAAGAGATATCTCTTGGATCCTCACAGAGGGACTCTAGTGCACTTCCTGAAAACCCACAGAAAAAATAGTTTCATATTTAGTGAAAAGGAATGGAAATATGTGTGTCAGCTGACATTGTCTTCTGAAGTCAAAGTGCAGGAACAAATCCAGGATGTGGGAGATGAGAGAGACACCTGTCTGGGTTTTTTCAGACACATGAATGTGATGAAAAACAAAAACAGTAGTGGAGAAGGGCTGTCCTAGATTTAGAGAGACTGAAGAGATGTGATAACCGTAATACCAAGTGCATTGTATGAACTTTGAGTGGATCTTAGATTAGAAAAAGAAAAGTTATGAAACACATTTTTGGAGACAATAAGCATCTCAAGGTGAGGTCTTACAATGACTACAACTTGCTATCAAATAATTCAGAAGAAAAAAAGGAGATTAAACTAGAGCAATAAAGAAAACACAGTAAAATATTAAGAGTTGGTGAATCTACGGAAAGAATACAGGTGCTTCATGATACTATTCATTCTGTTTTTTTGAAGATTTGAAAGTTTTATAAATAAAAAGTTGCAGAAATATAATCCCTAAGACTGTGTCTCTTTTCTGGAATGCCACATGCAGAACTCATCTCACAGATCAGCAGTTGTCTTCTGAGTGTCCACCAGGTGCAGACGTCTTCTTGAGACATGTTTTATGTTTTCCTTAATTCTATTTTGTCTTTCCCAGAATGATGACTTGGCTTTGCACACACTCAGCACTTTGGAAATACTGCTATAATTTTTAAAGTAAATTCTATTTTAAATAAATGCTGTTAGATGAGTCACTTTGGACAATTTACTTCACATTTGACAGTGTGTCATCTTTCCGATTCCTGACACTCCCGTTTGTGAACACTTCATCTCCAAGTTTCTCTACTTGGGTGGTTGGTTTCCGATGCCCAGAGCTCATGCTCTGTCTGGGAGAGACCACAAGATGGCAGTGTTTCAGAACATTGTTCTACTGGGAAGGAGCACATGAGAGTGTAGTTGAACCATTGACAAAGCTTCAGTAGCAGAAGGCTGGCTGATCAAATGCTGTGTTCAACATCCAAAACATTTGAAACAAAGACCAAGAAGGTGGACTGGGAGAAAGACAATCTGAGTTGTCCCTGTTATATCCCTTGCTTAGAGCTCAACCAGTTTATATAGCAATATTCCCATGGAAAATGAAGTATTTTCTTGTCTGTGCCAACACCGAGTTTGTCATTTTCCTCCAGCTGTCTCTGTGGTCGTGTGTCAATGCAAGGACTTCTCCTGGCATTTTTCTTTGTTAGCCCATGACCCGCTAAATTTACTATGTAAGAAATACAAACTGCATTCTACATGATGCTCTCTATTTGTGGTACACATTCTAAATATGACCAGCAATGGATATTCTTGCCTCCTATCTGTATCCATAGAATTATGTATTTTTGGATGTTACCATGATCCATCCATCAACTTAAAAATTAAAGAAAAAAAATGTTTCTCATTTAGAACCATTATGTAGGTTCTAATCATTATGTAGGTTGGACTTTTATACTTTGCAAGAATCTAATGATTGAAAAGTATGATTTTGATGACCCTGTGATAAAGCAAAACAAAGTCATCTTTGTCTCAAGTCCAGTGGAGACTCAGTAAATTCCAGAGGAGTCTAACGGAAACAAAATTTGATGACTATGCAATTTTGTTTGGATGAGCTTCAAATTGAGGCTATACATCACTGTGAATGTCTAGGAGACTTCAGTGTCGCTGAAGCCAGACCCAAAGCTTGAGAAGAAGTTAGAAGGCTGCTATGGGATCCTCTTGCAAATATAGTCTCTTATTCGATAAATCTGCTTGTCCTTGTCTTTGGTGTGGGTTCTTTCACAGGACTCTTTTCATTTCTGCAGGGTGAGCTTGATGTCTAGTGATGCATCATTTGGGGTCTTTTTCTCTGACAGCCTTCTGATAAATTCTTCCCCAAATGGACAGCCACTTGAGCAACTGTGTTTAATGGATTATCTCTCTAGAACAGCATAACCTTTGGATTATTAAGGGCTGAGTGAAGTGCAAATGTTTGTCTTCCACTTGGCAAACGTGCAAACTGAATTAATCCCTGGCTCATTTATCAGGTCAACCAACAAAATGGCTTCCTATTGTGTAAAGATGCAATGGTGTGCATAGAAAAGCTCGTACTTGGACTGGAACCTCTGAACCTAAATTATCATAGACTGCCTTAACGGTTAGTGTATGTTCTGCTATTTCACAATTATGGATTATCTTTTTTTGTTTTTTTGGACATGGAGTCTTGCTCTGTCATTCAGGCTGGAGTGCAATGGCCAATCTCGGTTCACTGCAACCTCCACATCCTGAGTTCGAGCGATTCTCCTGCCTCAGCTTCCTGAGTAGCTGGTATTACAGGTGTGGCTAATTTTTGTATTTTTAGTAGAGACAGAGTTTCTACCATGTTGGTCAGGTGGGTCTCAAACTCCTGACCTCAAGTGATCTGCTGCCTTGGCCTCCCAAAGTGCTGGGATTACAGGAGTGAGCCACTGCACCTGAACTACGATTATGGATTATCTTTTGTTTCTGATTTTCTGAAAGCTTCAGGGATTAACTGTGAACTGGGATGAATTATTGTGAAGTCTATTGCTCTGCCTATAAATACCAGAGTCAGTATTTTGCCTCTGACATCATGATACACTACAGTTATCAAGACTCCATTCTTAAGATTTACATTTGATCATTGATTAAATTTTTCCCCCTAAAGTGGAACACACTTTATCACCCTGGAAAGTAATGACTAGAGCTGCCATTATTGGTAGTGGACTTCATTTGCTTTTAAAAAAATATTACCTCCCAAACTTAATGCCATTGGTTGTTCATTCATAAAAGTCAAAAAGTTTTAAAAAATTAATTGTTAAAGAGCTGGAGAGTAAAAATTTCATTGCATAAGCAAAAATTTCTCACAGCAGACTCTTTTGTCTCATTATGCCAATTCTAAAATAAGTTAGAGCCCCTTTTTGGGGGCTTCTTTGGGCAAGGGCAGAATGAGCTTTAGCGCATCATTTGTTTTTGTAGTGACTACAGGCATATCAGTCCTCAGCAAAATGACAGTCATAGGACTGGCAGAGACGTTGGCTGACCCACAGAAAGCAGACCTGCTCTCACTTTTTTTCTGCTCTCTCTGGAGCATGCACTAATCCTTTAAGCTGTTTGGTGGACAAGCCTCATTCAATAGTGAGACAGAATCAAGGGCCAGTGGGTGAGGACTGTGTCCTTCTAGAAGATATTTGTGCAAAGGGTTCAGTAGGGAGACAAGCTGTTCTTCTCCAATGTACCCTTAAGAAACAGCAGGCTTTTCTCTGCCAAAGAAATAACTGTCTCTTCAGACAGCTGCCACGATAAATGTCCCCTAGTCCAAGTGGGCTGTCTCCATAGGGGTGTGCTGGTGTGTCTGTATCTGTTGCATATGCATAGAGAGTGATGCAGTAGGCTTTTCAAAATGGAAAAGTAACGAACTGGCGAAGAGCTGAAATGACAAAGGCAAACTGAAGTAAACAATATTTTATTTTAAAGGAAGGACAGAATGATACTCTCTGGTAGTTCATATTGTTCACCAAAAAATGCCTCAGGATTAACCACAGGCCTCTTTACAAACATAGCTTCCAGCTTGGCCGGATTAGATTGGGTCTGTTTTTTCATCTCCACCATTCAAAGAATATCATATAGTTTAACTTTTGTGAAAACTTCCCTTAATGAAAACAAAAGTAATTAACAGCCTCAGCAGCTTAGCTGCCAAGAGTCCCTGTGGCTCTTCCCTGCTTACAGATCTATGAGGACAGGCGCTGCATACCAACAACGCTGGGACACATTCTACTTGTTCTCTATGTACCTTATAACCAGTTCAGGATGACTACTATCCAATTGAAAGGTTTAAATTGTTTTCATTATTATGCTACAAAATTGGTGATCAAATACATCTCTTAAATGCAGGACATTCTTTCGAGTAAGAGGCATTTCAATGAGATGCTTTATATCAGGATTTTTATCGTCACACTAATCTTGAGATGGCTGGACCTGTGTGTGTGTGTGTGTGTGTGTGTGTGTTTGTGTGTGTGGTGTGTGGTGTGTGTGTGTGTATGCATGTGTGAATGTGTGTGTATGCATAAGTGTGCATGAGTGAGCTGGCTTAGTACCTGAGCAGCCAGGGTGCAATATTTAAGGAGGCTCTCACTCTTGTACAAGTGCAAGATTGGTAATTTCTTTTTTTTTTTTTTTTTTGAGACCAAGTCTTACTCTGCCGCCCAGGCTGGAGTGCAGTGGTGTGAAATCTCGGCTCACCACAACCTCTGCCTCCTGGGTTCAAGTGATTCTCCTGCCTTAGCCTCCCAAGTAGCTGGAATTAAGGGCATGCGCTACCATGCCTGGCTAATTTTGTATTTTTAGTAGAGACAGGGTTTCACCATGTTGGTCAGGATGGTCTTGAACTTTTTACCTTAGGTGATCTGCCTGCCTCAGCCACCCAAAGTGCTGGGATTACAGGCATGAGCCACTGCCCTAAACCAGATTGGTACTTTCAAGTGAGTACCTCCTTAAATATTGGCTTTAGGTGTCTTGTACCACACCCATTCTCTAATAGAAGGGGTGACGGGTAGAGGAATTGCTGGCTTAGTTTCCTGTCCCCTTGTGGATATTGGAGGCCTGTGACACCATGAATGGGTGGGTCAGTGAGCTAGGCTAGATATGGCAGAGCTGTCACCTCTCCAAGATACTAAAAATGAAAGAAGCTAAAGCAGAGTTGCAAAATTTGTGATGAGTTTATAAAGTCTGCAATTTAACTCATTGATGCTTCCAACAAATCCGCTAAGTACAAAGTATTATAATTGTGTTACTCACAAATGAATTCTATGATAAAACCTGAATTCATAATACACTCTATATGGTACGATTTTTGAATAAGAGTCACGTTTAAAGCTGTCAGATAAAAATATTCTCTCAAAGATGCTAGCGCATCTTCCTGGCTGCACGCACTCACTCATTTGTTGATAAGGCCAGGAGTCTGCATTTGAGACCCTCCAGCTCTCTAGAGCCTAAGGCAAGTGGCCCGTTAGCCCCTTACCTCCTCTGCATAGGTCCCATATTGGGGAGTCTAACTGGCAAACAGCTATGGGCCAAGTCGGTTTCGAGAAATGTGTTAGTCAGTGTTCTCTAAAGAGAATAATAGGATAGGTGTATATACACAGGGGAGTTTATTAAGGAGTATTGACTTGTGTGATCAGAAGGTGAGGTCCCATGATAGGCTGTCTGCAAGCCGAGGAGCAAGGAAGCCAGTCCAAGTAGCAAAGCTGACAAACTTGGAGTTTGACGTTCAAGGGCAAGAAGCATCGGTATGGGAGAAACATGTAGGTCAGAAGACTAAACCAGTCTAGTCTCACCATGTTATTCTGCCTGATTTTATTCTGGCTGCTTTGGCAGCTGATTGGATGCTGCTCACCTAGATCAAGGGTGGGTCTGCCTTTCCCAGCCCACTGACTCAAATGTTAATCTCCTTTGGCAACACCCTCACAGATACACCCAAGATCAATATTTTGCATCCTTCAATCCAATCAAGTTCACATTCAATATTAGCCATTGCAAGAATTAATACCCATTCCCGGAAACCTCTCATTCAAAAGGGCTCTTCAGAGAAGCAAAGTCCATGGTGACTTCTGAACAGTAGTAGGGAACCACAAATGGAGTTAAACCTTCAGGTAAGCAAGAGAAACTGACCAAGGAACTCATCCTGAGAAACAGCGATTTTCAAATCAGGCAGTGGCTTTCCACTGGCTGTGTGTCAGGACCATCTGGGGAACTTTAAAATCTATAAGTGCCCAGGAATCTCCCCAGACCCATGAAATCAGAATCTCTTGAGATGAGTTGGACATTTCTAGTTTTACAAATCTCTCCAGGTGATGCTAAGGTGCAACGAGGATTGGAAGGTATTTTCTGAGGAGCCACTACACGTTGGCCAGGTACATTTACCAGTTATCTCTGTAGAAATCTGTGACCTTTGTTTGATGAAGACAAGGGGGGAAGGCCCTAAAGAGCAAGGAGAATGGAGAATTTCTAGAAAAGGCTCCATTTCCTGGTGAGTACTGCCTGGTAGGCAGGAGCGATTGTTTGGGAGTGAATGGGAAATCCATCATCCTTTCAATGAGAAATGGATAGGGAAATGAAATCATATTTCCAGCTTCCTTTCATATTCTCTAACTTCTGTCCTATAGCTGCAATAAATTCTGAACCCTGTGCCCCAAAGATGTGTGAGGACAGAAAGCAGATAATGAAGTTCCTTTTTCCTAATCATCAAAGACAGTGGTAATGATTTCACTTCCATCCCAGACCTGACGGCGGAGGGGATGCTGATTCCCCTTGGCCATCAGGAGGGGAAGATAAAGATCGAGTTGACTGGAGATGAGGTTGCTTGCTTCCATGGTTTAAAACTTCAGCTCATCTCTCAAGCGTGGGTGATGCCAAAAACAAAGAAAAACAACACACCAGAGAATTACATAAACTCTTCTGGAAATGTATGAAGTATTTAAATTGCATCTGAAAACAGCAGAAAAAAAAATTCCAAACATAATTGGAAACTTTCCCTGTTGATTTTCTCAGAATCTCAAAGGACTAATCTAAATTTCTGAGACAGGTCTGTGGTTAATATAAATGTTAAGAGTGGCCTGTTCTGAGATGCTAAGATTCGGGAACTGTGACCAAACAATGGCAACCTAGGTGCTTTGCTTTGCCTTTAAAAATACTGTGTAGGTGTATTAAAAATAGCCAAAAGAAAGCGTCTTAGCAGATATACATGACAACAGGGGCCGGTCAGAGCCTTCTGGCTTAGATGCATATGCATGCTGTCTCCTTCAAACAAACAAACAAACAAACAACAACAACAAACAAGCAGATTCCATATCAGACATTTGTGTGTGTGCGTGTGTCCAGGAAATCACTGGGCTGCCTAGGGTTTTATATTATAGAAAAGCAATTCTTCATATGTATATAATGAGTATATAGAGGAACCTAGAGGAAAGAACATAAACATGGTGGTACTCCATACCTGATTTCATTTCTGACGGGCCCATTTACCAGCTGGTTGACTTGTTCTCTCACCTCTGAAATCAGATAAGAAGGCCTCCCTGGAATACTGATGATAGTCAGTCAATACAAGCCATTTCTTTTTTTCCCTGTGACATGAAATAAGACAAATGTAAAATGTTTAGCCCACTACCCGGCACATAGTAGGTACTTAACCAATGTCAGAAATTATTGTGTCTTTGCATCAAAAGCATTCCCTAGCATACAAAGTATGCTGAAAATTTCTTTCTGATGCATGAATTAATGTGTGCACCATAATAGGTAACTCCGATATAGTGTTTACTTTGTGCTAGGCACTGTTGTAACTGCTTAGCTTCTGCGAATGAAATTCAATCTTCTTAAGAACACAACGATATAGGTAATATTATGAAAGCATTTCAGAGAGGGGAGCACGGGGGGCAGCAAAGACTCAAGTAGTTTTGCCCAAGGAAGGGCCTCTGCTGTAATGCTTGCATATACCACGTGTACTTTCACCCTGATCTTCCAATGGCAACAAATCCATGATAACAGGGGAGCATTTCCTGGGGAGATTCAAAGCAGGATATAGAGAAAACAGGCAATGGGATGGAGGAAATGTTTTGTTCGAAGTACCTAGTCTGAAAGACTGTTCTAAGAGTCTTCTAGAGGTTTTATAATTTGGGGAGGGAGGACTTTCCTCATACACAAATTTAGGGCTTTCCCCAAAGTGAAGTCAAGTCAACAAATAACAGAAGCTACCTGCAGCTCTCAGCATGAGCATGCTCTGGCATGTAAGTGGCGGAGCTTTCTCTAGGTCCACGTGCTTCTTGAAGGCTGATTGTGTCCCACCCAAGCATCCAGTGTGTCCATTCTGGCTGCCCACTGTGATTCATTCATGGGCCATTTGGTGGCTATGTGGTGCCAGCTGGCTTGACCTGCCCCTTAGCTACATTCTCTGAGGTCAGAATCTTGGTATGTGAAGACACATCTTCGTATGTCCTGTGTAAGGATGTTGACAGAATAAATGAATCCCTGTGTCTCATCCTGAGAGTTTAAAGTACCTTGAAGTGATAGAAACAGGCTCCATCTGGTACATGTTTTGATAAAGCTTGTTTTACTGCTCCTATGACCTATCTATTTTGGCTCTGTGCTGCCCATTATCAGGAAATGGAAATGTGGGTAGGTCTGGGTCATGGTGGAAAAATCATAGGTTGCACCCCTTCTGTTATCTAGCCTTTCATTATATCTTTTTCCTCCCAAGTCAAATGCTTTGTGTGTGTGGGTTTTAACTCTTAGCCAATAAGGAAAAACTTTGAGGATGAAAACTCTATAATTTTAAAGTTCAAACTGTGAGGAAAGGAGAAGGGTCACTTTGATTATGACACCACGTGTGGTAAATGCAAAGTTCTGGATTTCTGGTAAATCATCACTCTTCATAACAAACATATCGGTGTTGTTTTGTTTCTTTCTGCCCTAACCTATAGAATTACGTTTTCTCAGGTTGTCCATTTCTTTAACAATGGCAGATGCAATCCTCCTTCTCCTTTGGAAACAGCATTTTAATTCAAATGTCACTTGTTTCTGTTGCATTTTGCTGATGAGATGAGTCATAAGATGACGGGAACTGATGCATTTTTGTTTTTCTTTCCCTGAAAGCAAACACTTTGGGGCAGCCTCCAAGGCATTTACAGCCCACATGTAACTCGTTAAAGGTTCATTAAGAAACTCTTAAATTGAATTTGTTTGTGTAACTAGTGTTTATTTTTCTCTAGTTGATGATTTATCACTTAAGCTACAGTAGCATTCCCCGTAAGACAAGTGCAGGCTGTGGGTCGAGACTCAGACTTGCCCATGTTTCTTTATGATTTGGTTTTCAAATCACCTGGATGTGGACCATCCAATTTGCTTGGAAGTTTCCTGGCTGCTACTGCAGAAGGAAATGTCTTTGTAACAGCAGATTCTGTAATGTAAGCAGCTTCATGCACAGAGATTTTTGAGCAAATTAGTGGCTTACTCACTTTGAATAAAGGAACTGAAATGTCATGATATTCTTTCAAATGATGTGCTTAGCAGGTTTGGAAAAATGTGATTTTCTTAGCACGATTGCATTTGTAAAGCATTTTTGTGCATACAATTTCTGGAGCCTCAAAATGACTCTGTGAGGCAAGTAGGGTGGGGACTCTGAGACAAATAATGCTTTTTTCTTTACATAGATGTGCAAAGGTCTCAGTGGTTAGGACGCTGAACTTTCCCTTAGTAGTTGTAGAGTTTCTAAATAGCTGAAGCAGAGTTTGAAAAAACTCTTATTTGTAGAATTTCTAAATAGCTGAAGCAGACTTTGGAAAACTTTTGCTTAAGTCTAGAATCTTATATAACATTTTCTGCTCCCCTCACCATAGTTGCCATTTTTAGAATTTTAAATTCCATCAGGAAGTGGCACTCATAGGTTGAGGTGGAGGTGGAAACTGCTTTTCTCTTTATTTGTTTTTATGTTAAGGCACCTAAGTTAGAGTAACATTCCTGTCCTGATACTTTAACCCTTACTATAAGAATCTCGGGGAATTTGGGGAAAGTAACTGGACATGCTCATGTTTTCTTTTCTCAGTATTAAAGCTGACAATTTAATATCTATGTTAGGCCCTGTGTTTAGACTCCGTAATTCATAATTTGATCCAAGAAGTGATGGTTTGATTTTTACTAGAACTCTCATCTCTCTTCCTTATCTTACTTCCCTACCCCCATGCCCACAAAACTGTAGCAAAGCCTTTCTCCCCCTAGCCAAAATTGTTGGCTTGCTATCCATTTTGCTCTTCAGATTTTTATGGTTGGAGGAGAACAGTAACATTTAAAGATGCCCTTAAAATTACTGATGTTTTGAGTTGTAACCAACTCAGGAATTTTTTGGCAGGGCATGGCTAGGGACAATGTCTTATTCCTCTTTGTATTTTCCTAAATATAGGTAAGTTTTTGTTGTTTAGGAGCTTGAATTGAACTGAACAAGACAAATAATTGTTGCTACAGCTGTTTCTGCTTGTGTGTAACTATTCTAACTGCAAATTCCACTATCTGTATTTTTACATTGCTTAAAAATTATATACATATACATATACACATGTGCCTGCACATAATCTAATTATGTAAGTTACAGTTGCTTGGTGCAAGATGTGAAATACTTAAAAGTATGACAAAAAGTGATCAATAATCCCTCCAGAGATAACTGCTTTAGTAACTTGGTGTATTTCCTCTTAGTTTTCTTGGTGTCTGTCTTTCCTTTGATCCTGTCTTTCTCTGTCTTTGGCCCCCATTGGCTCAATCTCTCCATGTTTTCTTAGTCTACACATCAATATCATCTTTTCTCTATGGATACTGTTTTCTCACTCCTCATTGTAAGCATTTTTCTTAGTTCTTCAGTATCTCTTGAAAAATTTTAACAAGGTATCTTATCCTCTCATACATTCTTAGGAGTTATATTTTGGTTGATGCTTAAGTTTTTTCAAGTTGTAAATAATGCTGCAGTGACCATCCTTGAATATAAACCTCTGCTCTACGCTTTGTTTTCTTAGCTGTAGTGTTACAGGACACATAGGTATGCCTAATTTTTGGTCTCTTGGTAATTATTTTTCATTAATTTTTCTGAGCTTTTGGATTCTGGGATGAATAATTCAAGTTTTTTGACCCAGATGCCTTTTAAAAGCTCATCCTAGCAGCCACTGGTTTTTATGTTGCTTGTGTGATTCTCAGTGACGTGGAATTCCCTTGGCCTAAAAGATATGTGTGCATGCACATAAATGCACAAATGATTATCATTTACACTGATCATAAATGCTCATAGAAAATCAATTTGCACAGCCATATCTTGCAAAAATTTTGATAACAATTGCTTTAATTTCACATTTTCACAACAGCAAAACACATACAGGAATCTAACAGACCTTTTGTTTCTGTGCTAACATTGGTGTTTTGGCTAGCAGACGTTACAGGTCTGAGAGTTGGTCTTTCCAGGTATCAGGGTTGTTTCAGTTCTAACTATTCCAGGTAACTTCTGAGATGAAGGCAGGACTCGGCGAAAGGCCCCTCACTTGTTTACACTCCGAAGGTTGACCAAATGTTTCACAACCAAAACAATGAGATGAGGGTTTTGTATTTGTATTTTCGTGGAAGGTTTGACCATGCTGATCACAACAAAGCAAAGCTGTGGATCTAAATGTTATTCCATTGCTCAACCAGGCCCTCCCTGGCTGCCTTTTTAAATCGGAGAAGTGAGGATTGATGGGGCATTGGCATAATTCTCATTGTTCCTATAGTGGGAATTTTTCAGTAAATTCAGCCCTAGCATTTACAGTGGTTGTAAGGATACCACTGTGGTCAAAGTGGTTACTGTAAACCATAAACCATGCACAGTAAAAACTTGGCATACAGGTCACCAGTCCCTCCTCTCAATGCCAGGGCAGATGTCACAGTGATTCATTACATTCCATTGCCCCCGAGAATCCTCAGTAGGGTGTGTCAGTGACCAGGGATCATGGACTGTCCATGAATTGGAATCTGTTTGCCATTCCTGCCTTAAACTGCAGATATACTGGCTTTGGAAAGAGGAGATGGCTGAAGAAGCCCTTGAAGATGGTTTTTGAATCACTTTAATGCTCTTCTGTCTCTCTAACTTAAAAAAAATTAGTTGTGGTAAATACACGTAATGTAAAATTCACCTTCTTAAACATTTTAAAATGTACTATTCAGTGGTGTTAAATGCATTATCACTATTGGGCAACCAATCTCAGGACTCCATTTTCTTCTTTCAAAATAGAAATTATACCCATTAAACAACTCCCCATTCTCTCTTTCTCTCAGCCCCTGTTAACTACCATTCTATTTTCTGTCTCTTAAATTTGACTACTCTAGGTACATCATAGAAGTTGGAATCAAAGAGCGTTTGCCTTTTTGTAACTAGCCTATGTCAGTTTAATGTCCTTAAAGTTCATCCATGTTGTAGCATGCAGCAGAATTTTCTTCCTTTTAAAGAATGGATAATAATCCATTGTACATATATATATATATATCCATATTTTGTTTATTCATGTATCTGTCAGTGAACACTTGGGCTGCTTTCACCTTTTGCCTGTTGTGGACAATGCTTCCATGAATATGGGTGTGCCTGTATCTCTTTGAGAGCCCACTGTCAATTCTTTTCTATATGTATCCAAAAGTGGAATTGTGGATCACATGGCAATTCCATTTTTTAAGAATAATTTGAGGAACTGTTATACTGTTTTTCATAGCAGTGGCACCATTTTATATTCCCACCAACAATGCACAAAGGTCCCAATTTCTCCACATCCTCACTGACACTTGTTATTGTTTTTTTGATAGTGGCATCCCAATGGTCATGAGGCAGTGTGTTAGTATGTTTTCATGCTGCTGATAAAGACATACTGAAAGAAAAAGAGGTATAATGGACTTACCTTTCCACGTGGCTGGCAAGGCCTCACAATCATGGCAGAAGGCAAGGAGGAGCAAGTCACATCTTATGTGGATGGCAGCAGGAAGAGAGAGCTGTGCAGGGAAACTCCTGTTTTTAAAACCATCAGATCACGTGAGACTCATTCACTATCATGAGAACAGCACAGGAAAGACCTGCCCCCATAATTCAGTCACCTCCCACTGGGTTCCTCTCATGACACATGGGAATTATGGGAGTTACAATTCAAGATGAGACTTGGCTGGGGACACAGTCAAAGCATAGGAGGTGGCATGTCACTGTGGCTTTGATTTCCATTTCTCTAATTGTCAGTGATGTTAAGTATCTTTTAATGTGTTTATTGGCCATTTGTATATTTTATCTGAAGAAATTCCTGTTCAAATTCTTTGCCTATTTTTGTATTTGTTTGTGTGAGTGTGTGTGTTGTGGGAGTTACTTGTATGTTCTAGATATTTAATCCCTTATCAGACATGTAATTTCCAAATATTTTCTTTCATTCCATGGGTTGCATTTGCAATTTGTTGATTGTTTTCTTTGATGCACAAAAATTTCTCAGTTTTTTGTACTAAATTTTGTCTACTTTTGCCTTTGTTGCTTGTGCTTTTGATATCATGTCATGGACCAAGAAATCATTACCAAATCCAGTGTCACAAAATTTTACCCCTGTATTTTCTTCTTCTTTTTTTTTTTTATTTATTGCATTTTAGGTTTTGGGGTACATGTGATGAACATGCAAGATTGTTGCATAGGTACAAACTTGGCAGTGTGGTTTGCTGCCTTCCATCCCCTCACATGTATCTGTCATTTATCCCCATGCTATCCCTTCCCACCTCCCCACCCCCCACCCCTCCCCCATTTCCCCCAACGGACCCCAGTGTGTAGTGCTCCCCTCCCTGTGTCCATGTGTTCTCATTGTTCAACACCCAACTATGAGTGAGAATATATGGTGTTTGATTTTCTGCTCTTGTGTCAGTTTGCTGAGAATGATGGTTTCCAGGTTCATCCATGTCCCTACAAAGGACGTGAACTCATCGTTTTTGACGGCTGTGTAATATTCCATGGTGTATATGTACCACATTTTCCCTATCCAGTCTATCATCGTTGGGCATTTGGGTTGGTTCCAGGTCTTTGCTATTGTAAACAGTGCTGCAATGAACATTCGTGTGCACGTGTCCTTGTAGTAGAATGATTTATAATCCTTTGGATATATACCCAGTAATGGGATTGCTGGGTCAAATGGGATTTCTATTTTTAGGTTCTTGAGGAATCGCCACACTGTCTTCCACAATGGTTGAATTAATTTACATTCCCACCAACAGTATAAAAGTGTTCCTATTTCTTCACATCCTCTCCAGCATCTGTTGTTTCCTGATTTTTTAATGATCGCCATTATAATTGGTGTGAGATGGTATCTCAATGTGGTTTTGATTTGCATTTCTCTGATGACCAGTGATGATGAGCATTTTTTCATATGTTTGTTGGCCTCCTGTATGTCTTCTTTTGTAAAGTATCTGTTCATATCCTTCGCCCATTTTTGAATAGGCTTGTTTGTTTTTTTCTTGTAGATCTGCTTTAGTTCTTTGTAAATTCTGGATATCAGCCCCTTGTCAGATGGGTAGGCTGCAAAAATTTTTTCCCATTCTGTTGGTTGCCGATTCACTCTACTGACTGTTTCTTTTGCCGTGCAGAAGCTGTGGCGTTTGATTAGATCCCATTTGTCTATTTTGGCTTTTGTTGCCATTGCTTTTGGCGTTTTGGTCATGAAGTCCTTGCCTATGCCCATGTCCTGAATGGTTTTGCCTAGATTTTCTTCTAAGGTTTTTATGGTATTAGGTCTGATGTTTAAGTCTTTAATCCATCTGGAGTTAATTTTGGTGTAAGGTGTCAGGAAGGGGTCCTGTTTCTGCTTTCTGCACATGGCTAGCCAGTTTTCCCAACACCATTTATTAAACAGGGAGTCCTTTCCCCATTGCTTGTTTTTGTCAGGTTTGTCGAAGATCAGATGGTTGTGAGTATGTTGTATTTCCTGTGAGGCCTCTGTTCTGTTCCATTGGTCTATATCTCTGTTTTGGTACCAGTACCATGCTGTTTTGATTACTGTAGCCTTGTAGTATAGTTTGAAGTCCGGTAGTGTGATGCCTCCTGCTTTGTTCTTTTTGCTTAGAATTGACTTGGCTATGTGGGCTCTCTTTTGGTTCCATATGAAGTTTAAGGTGTTTTTTTTCCAGTTCTGTGAAGAAGGTCATTGGTAGCTTGATGGGAATAGCGTTGAATCTGTAAATTACTTTGGGCAGTATGGCCATTTTCACGATGTTGATTCTTCCTAACCATGAGCATGGAATGTTTCTCCATCTGTTTGTATCCTCTCTTATTTCGTTGAACAATGGCTTGTAGTTCTCCTTGAAGAGGTCCTTTACGTTCCTTGCTAGTTGTATTCCTAGGTACTTTATTCTCTTTGTAGCAATTGTGAATGGCAGTTCGTTCTTGATTTGGCTCTCTTGAAGTCTATTACTGGTGTATAGGAATGCTTGTGATTTTTGCACATTGATTTTGTATCCTGAGACTTTGCTGAAGTTGTTTATCAGTTTCAGGAGATTTTGGGCTGAGATGATGGGGTCTTCCAGATATACAATCATGTCATCTGCAAATAGAGACAATTTGATTTCCTCCTTTCCAATTTGGATACCCTTTATTTCTTTTTCTTGCCTGATTGCTCTGGCTAGAACTTCCAGTACTGTATTGAATAGGAGTGGTGAGAGAGGGCATCCTTGTCTAGTGCCAGATTTCAAAGGGAATGCTTCCAGTTTTTGCCCATTCAGTATGATATTGGCTGTTGGTTTGTCGTAAATAGCTTTTATTGTTTTGAGATACGTTCCGTCAATACCTAGTTTATTGAGGGTTTTTAGCATAAAGAGTTGTTAAATTTTGTCAAAAGCCTTCTCTGCATCAATTGAGATAATCATGTGGTTTTTGTCTTTGGTTCTGTTTATGTGGTGAATTACGTTTATGGACTTGTGTATGTTGAACCAGCCTTGCATCCCCGGATGAATCCTACTTGATCATGGTGGATGACCTTTTTGATATGCTGTTGCAATCAGTTTGCCAGTATTTTATTGAAGATTTTTGCATCTATGTTCATCATGGATATTGGCCTGAAATTTTCTTTTCCTGTTGAGTCTCTGCTGGATTTTGGTATCAGGATGATGTTTGTCTCGTAAAATGATTTGGGAAGAATTCCCTCTTTTTGGATTGTCTGGAATAGTTTCAGAAGGAATGGTATCAGCTCCTCTTTGTATGTCTGGTAGAATTCAGCTGTGAACCCATCTGGACCTGGGCTTTTTTTTGGGTGGTAGGCTCTTTATTGCTGCCTCGACTTCAGACCATGTTATTGGTCTATTCAGGGTTTCGGCTTCTTCCAGGTTTAGGCTTGGGAGGATGCAGGTGTCCAGGAATTTATCCATTTCTTCCAGGTTTACTAGTTTATGTACATAGAGTTGTTTGTAATAATCTCTCATGATGGTTTGGATTTCTGTGGAATCTGTGGTGATATCCCCTTTATCGTTTTTTATTGCATCAATTTGGTTATTCTCTCTTTTCTTTTTTATTAATCTGGCTAGTGGTCTGTCTATTTTGTTGATCTTTTCAAAGAACCAGCTCCTGGATTTATTGATTTTTTGAAGAGTTTTTTGTGTCTCTATTTCCTTCAGTTCTGCTCTGATCTTAGTTATTTCCTGTCTTCTACTAGGTTTTGAGTTTTTTTGATCTTGCTCCTCTAGCTCTTTCAATTTTGATGATAGGGTGTCAATTTTAGATCTCTCCTTTCTTCTCATGTGGGCACTTATTGCTATATATTTTCCTCTAGAGACTGCTTTAAATGTGTCCCAGAGATTCTTGTATGTTGTGTCTTCGTTCTCATTGGTTTCAAAGAACATCTTTATTTCTGCCTTCATTTCATTGTTTATGCAGTCAACATTCAAGAGCAAGTTGTTCAGTTTCCATGAAGCTGTGCGGTTCTGAGTTAGTTTCTGCATTCTGAGTTCTAACTCGATTGCGCTGTGGTCTGAGAGACCGTTTGTTATGATTTCTATTCTTTTGCATTTGCTGAGGAGTGATTTATTGCCCATTATGTGGTCAATTTTAGAGTAAGTGTGATGTGGTGCTGAGAAGAATGTATATTCTGTGGATTTGGGTGGAGAGTTCTATAAATGTCTATTAGGTTTGCTTGTTCCAGGTCTGTATTCAGGTCCTGGATATCCTTGTTGATTTTCTGTCTGGATGATCTGTCTAATATTGACAATGGGGTGTTAAAGTCTCCCACTATTATTGTGTGGGAGTCTAAGTCTCTTTGTAAGTCATTAAGAACTTGCCTTATGTATCTGGGTGCTCCTGTATTGGGTGCGTATATATTTAGGATCGTTAGCTCTTCTTGTTGCAGTGATCCTTTTACCATTATGTAATGTCCTTCTTTGTCTCTTTTGATCTTTGTTGCTTTAAAGTCTATTTTATCAGAGATGAGAATTGCAACTCCTGCCTTTTTTTGCTCTCCATTTGCTTGGTAGATCTTCCTCCATCCCTTTATTTTGAGCCTTTGTGTATCCTTGCATGTAAGATGGGTTTCCTGGATACGGCACACTGATGGGTTTTGGCTTTTTATCCAATTTGCCAGTCTGTGTCTTTTGATTGGGGCATTTAGTCCATTGACATTTAGGGATGGTATTGTTATGTGTGAATTTGATACTGTCATTTTGATGCTACCTGGCTGTTTTGTTGGTTAGTTGATGCAGATTCTTGATTGTGTTGATGCTCTTTTACCATTTGGTGTGTTTTTGGAGTGGCTGGTACTGGTTGTTCCTTTATATGTGTAGAGCCTCTTTCAGGAGTTCTTGTAGAGCAGGTTTGGTGGTGATGAAATCTCTGAGTGCTTGCTTGTTCACAAAGGATTTTATTTTTCCTTCACTTATGAAGCTCAGTTTGACTGGATAGGAGATTCCGGGTTGAAAGTTCTTTTCTTTAAGGATGTTGAATATTGGCCCCAAATCTCTTCTAGCTTGTAGGGTTTCTGCTGAGAGATCTGCTGTGAGTCTAATGGGCTTCCCTTTGTGGGTAACCCGACCTTTCTCTCTGGCTGCCCTTAGCATATTCTCTTTCATTTCAACCCTGATGAATCTGACGATTATGTGCCTTGGGGTTGCTGTTCTTGAGGAATATCTTTGTGGTGTTCTCTGTATTTCCTGGATTTGAATATTGGTCTGCCTTGCTAGGTTGGGGAAGTTTTCCTGGATAATATCCGGAAGAGTATTTTACAGCTTGGATTCATTCTCTTCATCACATTCAGGTACAACTATCAGACGTAGATTAGGTCTTTTCATATAGTCCCACATTTCTTGAAGATTTTGTTCATTCCTTTTTGTGCTTTTTTCTCTGTTCTTGCCTTCTCTTTTTATTTCATTGAGTTGATCTTCGACCTCTGATATCCTTTCTTCTGCTTGGTCAATTCGGCTGTTGAAGCTTGTGCATGCTTCACGAAGTTCTCGTGTTGCGTTTTTCAGCTCCATCAATTCACTTATATTCCTCTCTATGCTGTCCATTCTCGTCAGCAGTTCGTCCAATCTTTTTTCAAGGTTCCTATTTTCTTTGCGTTGGGTTAGAACATGTTCTTTTAGCTCATTGTAGTTTCTTACTACCCACCTTCTGAAGTCTGATTCTGTCATTTCATCACCCTCCTTCTCCATCCGGTCTGGTTCCCTTGCTGGTGAGGAGTTGTGATCCCTTTTAGGAGGAGAGGTGTTCTGGTTTCGGGAGTTTTCATCCTTTTTGCACTGGTTTCTTCTCATTTTTGTGGGTTTATCCACCTGTTGTCTGCCTCTGTCCCAGGGAGTTGGAGCTTTATGAGTTTCCGTTGCACTACTGCCTTTTTTGATTTTTCTTTCAGGTCTGACCCGCCCAGCTAGCAGCATGCCTAGCCGCTGCCTGCCCGCAGGGGCTTTGCTGAGCTGCTGTGGGCTCCGCCCAGCTGCCCTGAGCTCTTCCCTGTAGTCCTTTTTATATGGGCGTAGTTAGAACTGTCTCGGCAATGGTGGCCCCGCCTCTGTTATGGCGGACTCTCTCTGTTGTGGCAGGTTGCCTAGGCAACGGCGGGTTGCCTCGGCAACGGCAGCCTGCCTTGGTAGTGTTGGAGAGTCTCAGTAATGGTGGAAGCCCCTCCCCCACCGAGCCGGACTGTCCTGGTTCAGCTGTGCTTGGTTTGAAGGGCTCAACCCAGAGGGTTTCCAATTACTGTTTTTGTTTTCGTTGTTGTTGGGGGTGGAGGGGTGGGACCAACCGAGCCTGATCACCTGGCTCCCTGACTCAGAGTCTTTTCTTTTAAGTTGAATGACCCTGCGTTCGGGTCGCCTGCTGAAAAGGCGCCGGGATCTCCTGTGCTGCGACTCACAGAGTCGGCTCGAACTGCGGCGCCGGCTCCTGGCGGATTTTTTGCCTAGGAATCTCCTGGCCTGACTCGCTATTTCAGATGAATGGGCAACTCTGCCGTCTCAGGGCTCTGCTCGCCAGCTAAGAGGGCTCCCAGACCAGTGGCTTTTGTCTGGAGAACCGCAGCAACAGGGCGTGGTCACAGCAGCCGCACGGGCGGAATCAGCCCCACAGGGGCCAAAACAGCCGCACTGGCTGGGACTGCGACGCTGGCGACCCCTCTGCCTGGGTATCTCCTGGTCTGTGGGCAATAAGAGTTCGTCTGGAAATGCGGCGTCCACTCACCCTCTGCACCTTCACTGGGAGCTGAAGTCCTGAGCTGTTCTTAGGCGGCCATCTTCCCAGCATTCCCACCCCTGTATTTTCTTTAAAGAGTTTTATAGTTTAAGCTCTTAATGTGTCTTTGATAGATTTTGAGTTAATTTTTGTATATGGTGTCAAGTGAGGGTCTGACTGTATTCTTTTTTTAATGTAGATATTAAGTTTTCCCAGCACCATGTATTGAAAAGACTGTCATTTTACTATTGAATAGTCTTGGCACCCTTGACAAAATTAATTAACCATATATGCAAGGGTTTTATTTCTGGCTTCTATATTCTTCATTGACCTATATGTCTATCTTTATGCCAGTACCACACATTTTGATTACTGTAGTTTTGTAATAAGTTTTAAAATCAGGAAGTTTGAGACCTCCAACCCGTTTTTTTTCAAGGTTGTTTTGGCTTAACAGTATTTTAAAGCAAACTTATGTTAAATTTATAATGTTTACATCATGGAACTTTTTTCTGCCCTATTTACCAGACAAAATTTCCCAGTGAAATGACTTTTTTTTTTTTTTGTAATAAATAACTATAAATCTGTTAACTATTTTAGGTACACTGATTCTTTGAAATTATTTGCCTATACTCATGGCTTATTGGAAAACTTCATTAGGAGTCATGGAACCTGACTTCCAGGCTTGAGTCTGCAACCAGTGAGCAATTGTGTCATCAGATAAGTCACATAACTTGATAAAGTTCTTAGTTTTCCCCTCTATGAAGTGTAAAAGTTTGACAAGATTATTTTTTTGGGTCTCTTTTGGCTCTCAAAGTCTAAATGTTTATATGGCAGATTAGCATTCAGATATTTGCTAAATAATTATTTCTTTTGATGTTATAGAAGTGTTTTTTTTCTGGTTAAACCTTTCTAGTTTTTCATCATGACACATGTACAATGATCTCCATATAATATATACATATGTATATAATATATAATAATTTACATGTGTATGTGTGTGTATGTGTGTGTGTGTGTGTGTGTGTGTGTGTGTGTGTGTGTATGGTCTATTGATATCCTTCCTGTAGAAAGCATAACTAAGCCTCTCAGATATGAAACCAACCAGACTTCTGAGACGCAAAGAACAAACAACTTTTTTTTCCCCTTACCACTCCTTATTAAACTTAATCTATAGAATAGTGCTTTTCCAACCCTGGGTGAAGTCTTTAGAATCTCAGCAGATCAGAACCCTGCTATAAAATTAAAAGTCCACCCAGCTGAAAAATCATGAGACACCTTATGCCACATCTGCACTGCTGCGTCACGGTTAATTTGGTGCTTCTCTTCTACTCTGGCTTTAACCAGTCTCCACATCAGATTCTTGTGGCGGGGGTAGTGGACAGAAATGCTGTCCTCATCATGGGCTATTTCTCCCTCTATGAGATAAACTCTTCTACCCAATTCCTTGCTCACTAGCTGCTGTTTGGAGCCCTGAGAGAAGAGAGAGTAGAAGGAAAGGTAAGGAAGCAGTTGTTTTCCTGGTAAAGTTGTAATGTGGTCATGTTTCCATCTGGTGTGGTATCTTAAAAATGTGAATTTTTTTTCTCTTGTTGCATGCATCCTTGTCCCTGCAAACTCTGGAAGTTCAGATCATTACCTGCACAGTCCTACCTTTCCAGCTTTAGACAGGTGGGAATCAGGAAGTCATCCTCTTGTCTTCTAAACTCTAAGGTATAGAGCCAGCCTTTCCATGGTGTTCTCTTAAAACCTTCCTCAACTGGCTTAGAGGAAAGGGAAAACAGCAAATCAGAGCACTGTCTGCAAAGAAGGTCCTTACAACTGGACTTTTCAAATACCCAAGGAATTCTATCTTCTGTAATGCAACCTAGAGGGAAGTAAAAGAGCCACACCTGCAAAGCTGTTTCTCAGTTCCTTGGCCAGAACTCATGGGTGCTCTAGACTCTTGCTATTCCAAGTGTAGTCTTTGGACCTGGGATCTTGTTAGATACACAAACATTGCATTGTACAAAATCCCTAGGTGATTCTTATGTACTTTAAAATTTGACAGACACTGATCAAGAACTTGGAATGGATAGTGCCTAGGAGTCTCTGCTGAGACCAGGAAAAGTTACACTGAGCACCCTGTAACATACACATACATACACCATAAGGTTATAAACAATAAAATATCGAGACAGGACATGAATGGAAAGGAATGAAAAGAGAAGATGAGGTGACAAATTTTTAACACTAATTAGGTCAGATGGAATAAATTTTAGGGTTAGTAAGCATTTCATCTGATGTCATCACACTGGTACTTGTATAAGTCTTATTTTCCATTTATTTTCAGTTTATTTTTCACTTTGAGTCTTGGCTGCATATTCCACCCCCCAATCTTTTCTTAATTGCTTTTCCTGCTATGTCTTAGTCTTTGCCCTTCTAACCCCCCTGTGCTAAGTCAGCAGTTCGGGTTCTTTATTTGTTTAGTTCATGTGATTCTGAGATTTCTTTTTGTAAACTTGGTAAACTTTTCCATATTTCCAGTTATATTGTTAGTGGGTTTGGAACATTTTTTCCATTTATAGAACCCTTATTGAAGTTGTTGAGTCTTGGAGCTATTAACTATTCAGTTATTTGTCATAAAAATGTGGTGTGTATATGTGTATGTGTGTGTGTGTGTGTTCAATGAGAGTCAGTTAAAATAATTACAAAGAAGTTGAGGCTACATAAAACTGCAATTTGTTGTTTTGTCAATAGGCCAGTGTGCACTACTTACACATTAAAAACATACACATTTCAACATTTTTGTTTCCTTTAATTTTAACTGACTTATCTGAAAATCTTAGGGCTGGACTTAATTTCTGCATGCCATCTGTTACCACTGGATTTTAGACCATTCTGTTTGGCTCAGGCACATAGAGCACAGTTAATTTCCCCATCACTCTTCTGAATGCAACTATTTATATTACAATTTGTCAAGTTAAACTTATTTTGATATATTAACTTCTTCATCTTCTTCTGGCAAATGAAACTTGTATCTTCAATTGGGATTTTTAATAGTTGGAGATGTTTAAGTTAAACAAACCTCAAGGCCTTTTTCTTCCATTCTTCCATTTCTTTGTTGGACACCCACTTACCCAACTCTGTGATTCTACCATTTAAGTATCAAAATGTTCTCTTTGTTTCTCTCACTCTCTCTTATTGCAGAGCTAGCCAGAAGCAACATTATCCAACTGGTCTTTTGTAATGCAGCTTTTATTTTTTAAAGGTTTAAATTTTGGGGTAATTTTACATCTACAGAAGAGTGGGAGAACTTTCTCATGTACCATTCACCCAGTTTCTCCTATTAACATTTGACATAATTGTGGTCTAGTGCACATCTAGGAAATTGATATTGGTCTATTACTTGCTATGATTTGAATATTTGTCTCCTTTAAAACTTAATTCTCAGTGTGGTAATATTGAGAGGTGGGGCCTTTAAGAAGTGATTGAGTCGGCTGGGAGTGGTGGCTTATGCCTGTAATCACAGCATTTTGGGAGGCCGAGGTGGATAAATCACGAGGTCAGACGTTAGAGACCAGCCTGGCCAACATAGTGAAACCTCTTCTCTACCAAAAATACAAAAAATTAGCCAGGCATGGTGGTGGGCACTTGTAGTGGATGAATCATGAGGTCAGACGTTAGAGACCAGCCTGGCCAACATAGTGAAACCTCTTCTCTACCAAAAATACAAAAAATTAGCCAGGCATGGTGGTGGGCACTTGTAATCCCAGCTATTCAGGAGGCTGAGACAGGAGAATTGCTTAAACCCAGGAGGCGGAGGTTGCAGTAAGCCAAGATCACATCATTGTACTCCAGCCCTGATGACAGTGCCAGACTCTGTCTCAAAAAAAAAAAAAAAAAAAAGAAAAAAGGGATTGAGTCTTGAGGACTCTGCCCTCATGAATGGGTTAATCCATTTATGAATGAATGAATTAGTGGTCTTATGGGTTATCACCAGCATGGGACTGGTAGTTTTGCAAGAAGAGGAAGAGACACCTGAGCTAGCATGCACATCCTCTTCACCATGTCATGTCCTGTGCAACCTTGGGACTCTGCAGAGAGTCCCCACCAGCAAGAAGGCCCACACCAGATACGGCCTCTCTACCTTGGACTTCTCAGCCTCTGTGGTAAGAAGTAAATTCTTTTTCCTTAGAGATAACACAGTTAAAGATTCTGTAATAAGTAACAGAAAACACACTAAGATATTACTGTAACCAAACTATTTTATTTGAATTTCACCAGTTTTTCCAGTCAAGTCTCTTTTCTCTTCCAGGATACCATCCCAGATACTTCACTGCCTTTAGTTATCATCCCTCATTAGTCTCCTCTGACCCGTGGTAGTTTCTGGGTTTTTCCTTGTTTTTCATGACCTTGTGAGTTCAGGGATTTTGTAGAATGTCTGATGCTTTTCTCATGTTTACATGGGAGTTATACATTTTTGAGAATAATATTACAGAGGTGAAGTGCCCTTGTCATTGTGTGCAAATGTCAGTGACTGACATTGACTTGAGTTATAATTGGTGAGGCTAATCTCGACCACATGCCTTAGGCTGTATCTGGCAGGGAGCCTTTCATTTTTAATCTTTGGCCCTGCAACCCACTTTCCTTTTTTTAAAAAAATACTTTATTTTTTTCTTTTTTATTGTACTTTAGGTTCTTGGGTGCATGTGCAGATCATGCAGGATTGTTGCATAGCTACACACATGGCAATGTGATTTGCTGCCTCCATCCTCCCTGTCACCTACATCTGGCATTTCTCCCCATGTTATCCCTCCCCGACCTCTCCACCCCTTCGCTGTCCCTCCCTTCACCCCCACAACAGACCCCGGTGTGTGATGCTCCCCTCCCTGTGTCCATGTGTTCTCATTGTTCAGCACCCGCCTATGAGTGAGAACATGTGGTGTTTGATTTTCTGTTCTTGCGTCAGTTTGCTGAGAATGACGGTTTCCAAATTCATCCATGTCCGTACAAAAGACACAAACTCATCATTTTTTATGGCTGCATGGTATTCCATGGTGTATTTGTGCCACATTTTCCTTGTCCAGTCTATCGTTGATGGACATTTGGGTTGATTCCAGGTCTTTGCTATTGTAAACAGTGCCACTATGAACATTAAGACCTACAACCCACTTTTTATACCATGACCTCTTCTGCTTACCCAGAGTAGATAATAATTCCCCTACTTTCCTTAAGTCTTTCATAATTCTTTTGTATTTTGTACTTATTTATTTATTTTCTAAGTTTTATTTTAGGTTCAAGTGTACATGTGCAGGTTTGTTACATATGTAAATTGCGTTGCATGGGAGTCTGGTATACAGATTATTTCATCTCAGGTAATAGCATAGTACCTGATAGGTATCTTTTTGATCCTTCCTCTCCTCCCACCCTCCACCATCAAGTAGGCTCTGGTGTCTATTATTTCATTCTTTACATCCATGGTATTTAATGTTTAGCTCCCACTTATAAACACAAACATGCAGAATTTGGTTTTCTGTTCCTGCATTAGAATAATGACCACCAGCTCCATCTATGTTGCTGCAAAGGATATAATCTTGTTTCTTCTATAGCTGTGTAGCGTTCCATGGTATGTATGTACCACATTTTCTTTATTCAGTCTCTGTTGATGAACATCTAGGTTGATTCCATGTCTTTGCTATTGTGAATAGTGCTGTGATTAGCATACATGTGCATGTGCCTTCATGGTAGAATAATTTATGTTTTTTCAGGTATATACCCAAAAATGGGACTTCTAGGTTGAATGGTAATTCTGTTTTGAGTTCTTTGAGAAATTGCCACATTGCTTTCCACAATGGCTGAACTAATTTATGTTTCATCCAGCAGTATATAAACCTTCTCTTTTCTCTACAACCTTTCCAGCATCTGTTATTTTTTCACTTTTTAATAATAGTCATTCTGACTGGTGTGAAATGCTATCTCATTGTGGTTTTAATTTGAATTTCTCTAATGATTAGTGATACTGAGCATTTTTTCATATGCTTGTTGATTGAGTGTATGTCTTCTTTTGAAAAGTGTCTGTTCATCTCCTTTGCCCATTTTTTAATTGGGCTGTTTGTTTGTTTGTTGTAAATTTGTTTTAAGTTCCTTATAGATTCTGGATATTGGACCTTGGTCAGAAGGATAGTTTGCAAATATTTTCTCCCATTCTTTAGGTTGTCTGTTTACTTTGTTGATTGTTTCTTTTGCTCTGCAGAAGCCCTTTGATTTAATTAGATACCACTTACCAGTATTTGTTTTTGTTGCAATTGCTTTTGGCAATTTCACCATGAAATCTTTGCCAGGGCTTATGTCCAGAATGGTGTTTCTTAGGTTATCTTCTACTAATTTTTTTTAATAGTTTTGGATTTTACATTTAAATTTATCCATTTTTACTTGATTTTTGTATATAGTATAATAAGGGAGAAGAAGTTTCAGTCTTTTGCATATAGCTAGCCAGTTATCTAATCATCATTTACTGAATAGAAAGTCCTTTTCCTATTGCTTGTTTTTGTCACCATTGTTGAAGATCAGATAGTTGTAGGTGTGTGGCATTATTTCTGGGTTTTATATTCTGTTCCATTGGTCTGTGTGTCTGTTTTTGTGTCAGTAACTTGATGCTTTGGTTATTGTTACCTTACAATGTAGTTCAAAGTTGGGTAATGTGATGCCTCCAGCTTTGTTCTTTTTGCTTAGGATTGCCTTTGCTATTCAGACTCTTTTTCGGTTCCATATGAATTTTAAAATTGTTTGTTCTAATTTTGTAAAGAACATTATTGGTAATTTGATAGATAATTTGAATCTGTACATTGCTTTGGGCAGTATGGGCATTTTAACAATATTGATTCTTCTATTTATGACCATGGGATGTTTTTCCATTTGTTTGTGTCAGCTCTGACTTTTTTTTGAAGTGTTGTAGAGATCTTTTGCCTGCCTGGTAAGATGTATTCCTAGGTATCTTATTCTTTTTGCAGTTACTGTGAATGGGATTGCATTCTTGATTTGGCTTTCAGTATGGTTATTATTGATGTATAGGAATGCACCTGATTTTTGTACATTGATTTTGTATCCCAAAAATTTGCTGAACCTGTTTATTGGATCTAGGAACTTTTGGGCATAGAGAAACTATGGGGTATTCTAGGTATAGAATAATATCATCTGCAAATAGAGATAGTCTGACTTCCTTCCTCCCTGTTTGGGTGCCTTTTATTTCATCTTCTTGCCTGATTGCTCTGACCAGCATTTTCAGTACTGTGTTGAATAAGACTGGTGACAGTGGGCATCCTTGTTCTGTTCCAGTTCTCAAGGAAAATGCTCCCAGCTTTTGCCCATTAAGTATGATGTTGGCTGTGGATTAGTCATAGATGGCTCTTATTATTTTGAGGTATGTTCTGTCAGTGTCTAGTTTGTTGAGAGTTTTTAATATAAAGGGATGTTGAACTTTATTAAAAGCCTTTTCTGTATCTATTGAGATAATCATGTGGTTTTTGTTTTTCGTTCTGTTTATGTGACAAATCAGATTTCTTGATTTGTGTATACTGAACCAATCTTGCATTCCAAGGATAAAGTTTACTTAATTGTGGTGGATTAGCTTTTTGATGTGCTGCTGAATTCAGTTTGCTAGTATTTTGTTGAGAATTTTTGTATCTATATTCATTAAAGATATTGGCTTGAAGTTTTCTTTTTTTGCTGTGTCTCTGCCAGGTTTTGGTATCAGGATAATGCTGGCCTCATAGAATGATGTACGCAGGAGTCCTCCCACCTCAATTTTTTGGGATAGTTTCAGTAGGAAAAGTACTTGCTCTACTTTATGCATCTGGTAGAATTCACTGTGACTTCTTTTGGTCCTGGCTTTTTTCTGGTTGGTAGGCTTTTTATTACTGATTCAATTTCAGAACTTATTATTGGTTTGTTCAGGAATTCAGTTTCTTTCTGGTTCAATCTTGAGAGGTTGTATGTGCCTAGGATTTTATCCTTTTCTTCTAACTTGTGCATGTAGAGGGTTTTTTGTATTTCTATAGGGTCAGTGGTAATGTCCCCTTTGTCGTTTCTGATTGTGTTTATTTGGGTCTTCTCTCTCTCTCTTTTTTCTTCTGTATTTTTAGTTTAGCTAGCAGTCTATCTATTTTATTTGTCCTTTCAAAGAACCCACTCCTGTAATTGCTGATCTTTTGAATTTATTTATTTATTTTTTGCATCTTAATTTCCCTTAGTCCAGCTCTGATTTTGATTATGCTTAATCTTCTGCCACATTTGGGGTTAGTTTGCTTTTGTTTCTTTAGCTTCTGTAGGTGTGATGTTAGGTGTTCATTTGAGATCTTTTAAACTTTTTGATATGGATGTTACTGCTCTGAAGTTCCCTCCAAACACTGCCTTAGCTGTGTCCCAGATATTCTGGTATGTTGTGTCTTTTTTCTCATTAGTTTCAAAGAATTTCTTAATTTCTGCCTTAATTTCATTGCTTACTCAAAAGTCATTTAGGAGCAAATTAAAAAATTTCCATTTAATTGTATGGTTTTGGGTGATCTTCTTAGTATTGATTCCTATTTTTATTGCCTGTGGTCTGAGAATGCTTGGTATGATTTCAGGTTTTTTGCATTTGCTGAGGATTGTTTTACAGCTGATTATGTGGTTGATTTTAGAGTATGTGCCATGTGCATATGAGAAGAATATACATTCTATTTCTTTTGGGTGGAGAGTTCTGTAGATGTCTGTTAGGCCCATTGGGTCAGGGCTCAAGTTCAGGTCCAAAAATATTTGTTTTCTTCCTTGATGATCTATCTAACGATGTAATTGAGGTGTTTAAGTCTCCGACTATTATTGGGTGGCTATCTCAGTCTCTTCATAGGTCTCTAAGAACTTCCTTTATGCATCTGGGTGCTCCTGTTTTGGGTGCATATGTATTTAGGATAATTACATCCTCTCATTGAATCAGACCCTTTATCATTATGTAATGACCTTGTCATTTTTGATTATTGTTGGCTTAAAGTTTGTTTTGTGTGAATTTAGAATAGCAACCTCTGCTTTTTTTGTTTCCCATTTTCTTGATAGATTTTTCTCCATTGCTTTACTTTGAACCTGTGGCTGTCATTGCATGTGAGATGGGTCTCTTAAAGACAACATGTAGTTGTGTCTTGCTTCTATATCCAATTTTCCACTCTGTGCCTTTTAGTTAGGGCATTTACCCCATTTACATTCAAGGTTAATACTGATATGTATGAATTTGATTCTGTCCTCATGTTGTTAGCTGATTACTATGCAGACTTGATTGTGTGGTTGCTTTGTAATGTTAGCGATCTACATGTAAAGTGTGTTTTTGTGGTCCCTGATAATGATCTTTCCTTTCCATATTTAGCACTCTTTAAGGACCTCACGTAAGGCAAGTCTGGTGATAATGAATTCCCTTAGCATTTACTTGTCTGAAAAAGGATCTTGCTTCTCCATTCCTCATGAAGCTTAGTTTTCCTGTATATAAAATTCTTGGCTGGAATTTCTTTTCCTTCAGAATGCTGAATATAGGCTCTCAATCTCTTCTGGCTTATAGGATTTCTGCTGAAGGGTTCAATGTTAGCCTAATGGGGTTCCCTTTGTAGGTGACCTGCCCCTTTTCTCTGGCTGCTTTTAACATTTTTTCTTTCATTTTTACCTTGGAGAATCTAATGACTATGTTTCCTGGGAATGGTCATATTGCATAGTGTCTTGCAGGAGTTCTCTGCATTTCATGGATTTCAGTGTTTGCTTCTCTAGTGAGGCTGAAAAAAATTTCATGGATGATATTCTCAAACATGTTTTCCAGGTTGCTTCTTTCAGGGATGCCAATGAGTCATAGATTAAGTCTCTTTACATAATCCCATATTTCTTGGAGATTTTGTTCATTCTTCTTTATTATTTTTTCTTAGTTTTGTTCAACTATGGTATTTTAGAGAACTGGTCTTTGAGCTCTGAGATTCTTCCTTTAACTTGGTTAATTTGGCTGTTAATACTTGCAGTTGACATTTAAAAATATTGAAGTGAGATTCTTAGCTCTATCAGATAACTTTGGCCCTTTCTTTAAATGGCCATGTTGTCTTTTATCTTGCATGTCATTTTATTTTATTCCTTAGATTCCTTGGATTGGGTTTAAACTTTCTACCAGATATTAATGATCTTCATTCCTACCCATATTCTGAATTCTATTTCTGTCATTTTAGCCATTTCAGCGTGGTTGAGAACCATTGCTGTGATGCTACTGTGATCATTTGGAGGTTAAAAAAGACACTCTAGGTCTTTGAGTTGCCAGAGTTCTTGTGTTGGTTCTTTTTCACCTGTGTAGGATGAGGTTCCTTCAATCTTTGAAGTTGTTGTCCTGTGGATGGGTTTTTATTTTCTTTTACCTTCTTTGATGTCTTTGGGGGTTTGATTGTGGTATAAGGAGGGTTCAGTTGACTGTGTTTGTTTCTGGAAGATTTAGGTGGCTAAGGCTCAGCTCAGCACTCCTCATCTGTGTGTTTAACTCTGGGAGGCTAATACTGGATCTCCAGCTTTGTTCTCTGGCCCCTCAAAGTTAGGAATCTGCTGTGCCAGAGGGACCAAGTTGTTCCCAGTCCACTGGTCACCACACTTGGAAAGGTGGTGCTGGCCAAAGCACTTCATTGGGATGGTGGCAGCATGATCCATGCTCACTCACACATGCCAGTAGCCATGGCAGTGTGGTGGGTGCATGCATGTCATTTGGCAGAAGCAGGGCTGCAGCATTTCTGCATGTGTTTCCACTGGCAGTGGGGCACAGGTGGGGGTGGGGCTTCCTGCATGCGTTTGTACTGTCAGCAGTGGTGGTGCAGGGGTGGGTGGGTTGCCAGAGTCTGTGTGTGTGTGTGTGTGTGTGTGTGTGTGTGTGTGCCAGTGGTCTTGGCATCAGGGTGTGGAGCCACTGGTATTTATTGGTACATTCACAACAGTTGTGGTGTCAGCATGGGTGGGGCCAGATTGCTGGTGTTTACACATTTGCACTGGCAATGGTGGTATAGTTGAGTGTCCACATGTTACATGGGGGTGGGGATGGTGGGGTGCACTCATATCGGTAGCCGCAGCAGGGTCTACACACACATGCACTGGGAAGAGAGGGAGTGTGAGGCCCACCCATGTGCACACATCAGCAAAGCAGTTGGGGGTAGGGAAAAGGTTGTGGGCAAGTTCATGCCAGAAAAGTGGCACAGGGGAAGCTGTGGTGAAAAGAGACTGTGGGTGGGCTGGTATGAATCAGCAGGGGTCACTCTGCTAGAGGTCTCTGATAGTTAAGCAAAGTCTGCTGACAAAGGAGCTATGATGAGTATTCTGAAAGCATCCTGGTTGAGCATCTGAGGCTGCACTGCCATCAGGTGTGTCCAGGCTGGGGCCCCCGCAGAGGCCAACAGGCAGGAAAGCACTCAGAGTGGACTTGTCCCACCTCACAGAGAAGACTGCCCTGCTCTGTCCAGGTCTGACAGTTTCCCTATGGCCGAAGTCACCTCAAGGACCATGATGAGCCTTGGGGGACTGGCATCACTGGCCAGCTCCACTGCAGCTGCTCCCATGCCAAACTCTGCAGGCTCCATACAGGCTGGAGTTCTGCCCCTACCCCCTCTCTAAGCAGCTCTCCCTGCCAGTTCAAGTGCCCATGGGGTTTGTGGGGGTTTCTGCTGCCTGGAGTCTGGAGGTCCATGGTGGGACTGGGCTACTCCTTACCTATTCAACCCGCCCCTTACCCAGGAGTTGCTGGGGGCTAGGAATGAGTCCAGGTGCTCAGTAGACCCTATGCAGGGCTTCCAGCTTTCCCCCCCTTCAGCCCAGCATGTGTCCTCTCTTTGTCCACTCTGAATGCCTTTCCTCTGAGGACATGCTTACAGTGTGCCAGTCTTCCTGACATCCCCTCCTGGCTGCATCTAGTCAGCCATCATGGCTGAGACTCAACTGTATTTTTTAAAGGAATATGTGATAAGAACATTGAAACTTGGTATTTCAAATCATATGGACCAATTCCAAAAAAACACTCATGCATGGCCATGAAAAGCCTATTCACAATCAGAAAAATTTTTGAGAGAATTATACACAATCAAGAAAACATTTAAATATTGTTTTCTCTCCAAAAGGGCATTTAGATTGCCAGCTTCATCGCTAATGATAGAACCATGGAAGAGAAAGCTTTGTCTCCTGTTAAAATTATTTCAGCCATCAAAAATCTGACAGGCAGCTTGGCAAGTGTTCAATCTTTTCCTGGGCTATGAGGCAGGCCCCAGGGAGGAAGAAGAGTTGGGAGGACTGTGTAGATTTTCTAGAACTTTTGACACCATTCTACTTCATTTGCTGCCTTCTCTTCTATGCAGTAAGCACTGCCCTGGGCTCCCTATCCAAATTGTAATACTGTTAAAAAAAAGTTGTCAACCATGGCCAAGGGCTAGGTCTAAGTGAGGTCAACTTGCCATTTGAGAGAGGAAGAGGCTGAAGTATGTGGGTGCAGGATTGGGTTTCCCAGCAGCATAAATTTATAATGCAGATGTTTGCCAAGCATTTTTTTCTTTCTGTCTTAGGATAGTCATTGCTGTTATGACCTGTTGTACTTTGCATGTGATTACAGGTATTGATCGACTTGCGACCTATGCAACTTATGACCATTCGACTTTACAACCACAATCGCCAGCCACGACTGCTCCGCGTCTGGCAGGGCAAATGTTGCCCAGCTGGGCGTACGACAGTGTGGACCAGCTTCTGGCAGCACTACCATCTCCGCGTGCACCGTTTAAACTGTACATATAGCCTACTCAACTTACAACCAAATCGTGTTACGACACTGTTCCGTGGTCGGGACCGTGGTCGTAAGTCGAGCACTAGCTGTATTTTCTGAGATGGTTGCTTACTTTCTTTCGTTCTCTCTTCGCTTCTTCTTTGTCCAATAGGTTTTATTTTCTCATCTTCTTTGTGTCATGTTTTCTCCCTCCCTTCTATTTTGTATGCAACTGAAGCAGATACCCGGTGACCCAGACATATGCCTAACACCATTGCAGAGTCACCTGCCAGCAAAACCTACACACTCAGATGGCTCTGGACTCCTCTTTGCCTGAGGGTGGTCTTTAACGGGGGAGCAAGCCAAAAGGCAAGGTAGTTAATTCTTCATGGATGACCCTTTTCCAATAAGGGATAGGAAATGGAGGAGACTAAGGAGGGAAGGAAACTAAGATAATTTCCTTCTCGCTCAGATGAGACAATTCTGGGCCAGGATCTGCACCAGCACTATCCAACAGAACTTTACATAGTAGTGGAGATGTTCTACCGTCTGCCCTGTTCAGAATGGTAGCCACTAGCCACATGAAGCTATTGAGCATTTGAAATATGCCTAGAGTGAATGAGGAATTGACTTTTAAATTTCAGTTAATTTAAATGGCTGTAAGTGGTGAGTGGCTACTGGGTTAGACAGTGCACACACAGTCTCTTAGAGAGTCTCTGGCAGGATTGAGCATCACTGGGGTCCCCCACTTATTACTCTACTTCTTAGTGGCTTTCCTCGTTCGTGCCTCACTCCCCAACCCCTCTGTACTTCCTGGAGTGACTTCCCAAGTAAAAGACAGGCTTTTCTCAGAGACTGTTTGAGGGGATCCCAACCCAAGAAGCATTTGTTCTGTCTTTTCTGGTCCCGCTCTGTCTCTCTCTTAGTGTCTCTGACCTTTCTTATGTGCTCCTGCCGCTGTATTCTTGCCACCCAGTGGGTCTAAATGTACTAGAATATCAGTGTGGGACTTTTCCTGTGCACAATATAGACATCACTACAGTGCTGTCATGAGTGGAAACAGGCCTCAACTGTTTTCTTTCCTTCTCAAAGGCTGCCTTTTGACACTGTTGTGCACTACAGAGAAAATACAAAAGAAATAATTTTCTTTATTCCTTCCGACTTTTGTTTCATTACCTCAGGAATACATTCGAAATCAAATTACCTAAGCCCTTGGGCTTTTACTATAGGCCACATTCATCTCTTAAAGGGAAATAAGACAAAATAAAATGGAAATGGCTATTGCATATGCAAAGAAAGGTATTTTTCAAAAGACTTGAACAGTCTGCTTGTTAAGAAAGATATATCGGCCGGGCGCGGGCGCGGTGGCTCACACCTGTAATCCCAGCACTTTGGGAGGCTGAGATGGGTGGATCACGAGGTCAAGAGATCGAGACCATCCTGGCCAACATGGTGAAACCCCGTCTCTACTAAAAATACAAAAATTAGCTGGGCATGGTGGCGCACGCCTGTAGTCCCAGCTACTTGGGAGGCTGAGGCAGGAGAATTGCCTGAACCCAGGAGACGGAGGTTGCGGTGAGCCAGGATCACGCCATTGCACTCCAGCCTGGGTAACAAGAGCGAAACTCCGTCTCAAAAAAAAAAAAAAAAAAAAAAAAAAAAAAGATATATCACCCTGCTCAAACTATTTATTTCTGACTTTCTTATTTGGTTAGAATTGATGTTTGCCATACAGATGGATATTCCCCTCAAGGAAGAAGGGCACAGGACACACACAAAGGCACAGATGCAGGAAATGTGGGCTTCAGAGAAATGTATTCTCCTTCCCCACATACATGGCTTGGAGCTCCTCAGATCTCACTGGGCAGGTCCTCACTGCTCTGCCTGTACTCACTTTTTGGTCTATTGGTTGCTTGCATTAATTCAAGCCGATTTGCTAACACTAAGTGTTTCTAAGACAAAATCTTCTACCTCAGTCCTATGAGCAGGCAGCAGATAGAGCAATATGAGGTGATGTCCAAATTACAACACAGGTGAAGTTTGATTAATGAAAGAAAACATTTTGCTTTCAGGAAGCAGTGTGCTGTTTGTTACTCTAAGATTCTAACATTATAAAAAACATAAAGACAAGTTATTTTTGAATGTGTTTGGGGTTTTCTGTATAATTTTTCAAGTTTTTTCTGTTATCTTCAATTTTTATTTATTCTGATTCCAGAATTAAAAAGAAGAAAGCAAAGGTGTTATTATTTCTACATACATGATATGTTATGTAGAAAACCTTGAAGAATGTATAGGCAAATATATGAATGTATAGGTAAATACAGTATGGACATAAAATCAATTATATTTCTATACATAAGCAATCAAAAATACAAAATCAAATTTAAAATATATTGTGCAGTTTAAAATAGTGTCAAAAACAAGCAACTGGAGTAAATCTGACAAAACATGTATAAGATCTCTTCACTGAAAACTCCAAAACATTACTAAGAAAAATTAAAGATGATGTTATAAATGGAAGAATGTGTCAATGTCATGACCCAAAAGACTCAATATTATTAAAACATCATTGTCTTTAAATTGATTCTTAAATCCATGCAGGCTTATTTTAAATCTAAGCAGGATCGGCAATCTAATTACAAAATTTACATGCAAAGAACCAACAACACACAACATAATCTTGAAGAACAAAAGTAAAACAGGAGCACTGTAGCTAAATTATGATAATTAAGGGCATTGTATTCATGCAAGAAAAGAAACATTGACCAATGAAATAAAATGGAGGTCACAAGCAGACCCTGATATATAGTTCCTCTGACATACGGCAAAGGTAACAGTGCAGCGTAGCAAGGAAAGAGTGAGTCACTTGGATGTCCAAGTGAAAAAGAAACATAGCTGGACTCTATCTTACACTACACAAAAAGCAAATTCTGGAAGAATTGTAGATCTAAGTGTGAAAGGTAAAATGATAGAATCCTTAAAGGAAAAACATACCAGAATATTTTTATGACTTTGGGAAAGGTAGAAATTTCTTTGAAAAAAATTGAAAATGTACCCACCATCAAAGAAAAATCTACAAATTGAACCATATTATCATCAGAAACTTTGTGTTTACAAAGATGGTCATTGGAAAGTGTATTAGTTTGTTTTTGCATTGCTATAAAGAAATACCTGAGACTGGATAATTAAAAGGAAAAGAGGTTTAATTGGCTCATGGTTCTGCAGGCTGTATAGGAAGCACAGCAGCATCTGCATCTGGGGAGGCCTCAGGAAGCTTTTATTCATGGAGGAAGGCAAAAGGGGAGCAGGCATCCTACCTGGTGGGAGCAGGAGCAGAGAGGGCGGTGGAGGGGCTACAGACTTAAACAGCCAGAACTCACTCACTATCAAGATGACAGTACCAAAGGGGATGGTGTTAAACCATTTGTGAGAAACAGCCCCATTATCTGATCTCTTGCCACCAGGCCTCACCTGCAACATTGAAAGTTACAATTGAACATGAGATTTGGGTAGGGACACAGGCCCAAACCATATCAGAAAGGTAAATATTCAACCCATGTGTGGGATGAAATGTTTGCAGGACATATATCCAAATGGCCTTTTCCTTTAAGGATTCTATCATTTTACCTTTCACACTATACCCAGAATATATAAAAAACAACAAATAAAAAAGAAACACAGAAACAACCAGTAGAAAAATGGGTAAGAGACTTGAGCAGACATACCACAAAAGAGGATATCTGGATGGCCAATAAGCATAAGCAAAGGTGCTCAGCCTCATTAGTCATTGAGGAAATGCAAAATAAAATCACAATGGGGTGTGACAACACACTGAAATGGTTAAAATGAGAAAAGAATAAAAATACCAAGTGTTGGCTAAACGCTGGTGCAATCAGAACGCCATACGCAGCTGATAGAATGTGCACTGACAAAACACCTTGGTAAGCTGTTTGGCAGTATCTATTAAATCTATACATATACATACACTATGAGTAGTAATTCCACTCTAGATGTATGCCCAACAAACCTGTGTGTGTGTGTGTGTGTGTGTGTGTGTGTGTGTATGCACAATATATACATACAATATATACATAGTCCTTGATAGAAGGCACTTTTTTACATTTTCTTGAATAGTTTCCAAGATAATTCATTATGAGATCAATTTTGATTGTGTGTGTGTGTGTGTGTATTCACAAGTGTGTGTATATACTAATAGTGCTGCTATATTCTTGAACATATACACTATTCAAAATAGCCAGAAACTACCCAAATGCCCATCCACAGTAGAATCAATACATTATAGTCATACAATTGAATACTTTGCAATAATGAGAATGAATAATCTGCTACTATGTTACACAATATGGACAAATTCACAAATATGATCTTCACTAAAAGAAGCCAGACACAAAAAGTATGTATGATGTAATTCCATTTATATAAGGTACCAAATAGGCCAATTGTTGTCAGCATCGGGTTACTTCCAGAGTGTAGTAACTAGGAAGCAAAATAAGAGTATTCCTTGTCTTGAGTGCTGGTTACATGGATATGTTTCTTCCATGAAGATTCGTTGAGCTTTATACTTGTGCTCTGTGTGATATACAAAATACTACGGTGAAAAGTGACAAAAAACCAAGCATTTGTGCTAGATATTCCTTTTGATGGAAGGACACTTTTTTCACATATTCTTGAATAGCTTAAAGGTAATTCACTATGGGATTAATTTTGACTCCTTTGGTCTCTCCACTCTTTCTACCTTTCACCTTTTGACTATTTTTTTTTTATAAAAGAGGTGAGTGGGAAGAAGCAGGAACAAGAGACAAAATTCATTCACCAAGGTGTTACTTTTCAAAAACATTTAAGAAAGGAATTAGTAAAATATTCTAAATAAATGTTTTACTATTATAGAAATCTATAGTACTTTCTTTGTGTATGACCCACTGATTTGTTGCCCAGGAATATGGAAACTTTTTGTGTGAAACGTTTATAGAATGTTTATAGAATATTTTCATTACCTGTAGGACCTCAGTGTTATTACAGGGATAATAGATCAGATGATGCTAAAGCCTTTGCTGTTTTAACAGATTAAAATGAGACCACACCCACTCTTGGAGTCCACCCCTCCATGCATATTTCAGTTAGGTTTTCTCTGAAATGTTAAGCAGAGAACTGTGTTTTCTTTAAATCTGTGAAGGGACCAAACCTTAACATTATTTGAAAGTGTATTTCTGCCAGATATTTAAAGCTGATGAAAGAATCTATTTTATCCTTTTTCTTGAGATCAATGACACATTAATTTGACATTTTATTCTCTCAATATCCATGTCAAGGATAGTTCATATAAAATGAAACAATATATACATGGTTGAAATCTTTATAAGAAAATATTTTTTTTCCCGTGGTTCATCTTCTTCCCCCCACTTTTTTGTTTCTGTCTCCTGTTTTTTTTTTCGCTTTTTAAATCTCATTTGACTGAAGGAAGAATAATCTGATTTTTCTATGTACCTAGTAGGTTTATCTCTCATTAGAACACTTACTCTTTTCTTTGCTCTTATCCCTTATTAAGAGTAGAAGTTTGGGAGTGAGCATTGCATCAGCAAGATGGTGGAACAGGTAGGCCCAGCCCTCATGTCCCCACAGAAACACTGATTTAACAAAGATAGGCAGAGCAAAATACCTTTAGAAGTTCAAAATGCCAGACAAGGAGTTACAGTACCTCAGATGAGCACAAAATTGAGAAAAGCCATGTGGAAATTAGTAAGAAGGGAAATTTTCTCTTCCCCAGGTCATACCTTCTTCCAGGCCAGCACAGCTCAGTGTCAAGAAAGCTTGCCTCAGCCTGAGACTTCTCCCTTAGGGGAAAAAGAGAGTGGAACAGGCACCTCAAGTCCCTGGCCCTCAGGGCACTGTCTGAAGTATCAGCTTCCTTCCTGCCTCACCCAGGGCACTGAGGGAACTGGTGTAGTTTGAACAAAGAAAAGAGTGAGGGCAGTTTCTTGCAGTCAGGAGTGCTCTGCAAGCTGGGGAGAAAGCACACAAACCCAAGACTTTCCCCCCTGGAGGGAGGGAGAGACAGAAGTGGAGTGTGCATCCAACATCTTTCTCTTTCAGTGCCCTGGAGAAGAGAAGCAGGTGGCTTACTGCAGCCAGCACACCTCTGCAAGATTGAAAGAAGACACACCCTGAGACTTCTCCTTCAGGAGGGAGGGAGAGAAGTGGAGTCTGCACCTCCATAGAAAAGGTTTGAGAATATTAAAAAACGAAAGATAACAACCATTGGAGATGATGTAAGGAAATTGGAACCCTGTATGCTTTGAAGGGAATGTAAAATGATGCAGTAAAATGGAAAACAGTATGGTGGTTCCTCAAAAACTTTAAAGTAGAACTACCATATGATCCAGCAATCCCACTTCTGTGAATATATCCAAAAGAAGTGAAATCAGGATCTGCATTCCTATGTTCATTGGCTCAAAAGAGCAACTACATGGAAACAACACAAAATGTCCATGGGCAGATGAATGGATAAAGCAAAGATGGTATACATACACAATGGAGTATAATTCAGCCTTGTAGAAGAAGGAAATTCTAATATTTGTCACAATGTGAATGAACCTGGAGGACATTACGCTAAGTAAAATAAGATAGTAACAGAGGACAAATAAAAAAGTGGAGATTAGAATGGTAGTTGCCTGGGGCTGAGTGGAGAGGGGAATAGGAAGTTGTTCAATGGGTATAAAGTTTCAGTTATGCACAATGAATAAGTTCTAGAGATCTGCTATACAACAGAGTTCCTTAAGGACACTAATAATAATGCTGTATTGTGCCCTTAAAATTTTAAGAGAGTAGATATAATGCTAAGTGGCCTTACCATTAAAAAAACCTCAAAAACCAAAAACAAAGGGATATGAGGAAACTTCTGGAACTGAGGGACAAGTTTATTACTTTGATTGTGATAGTAGATTCAGGGGTTTATGCTTCTGTCCAGACTCATCAAATTGTATACATTAAATATTTATAGTTTTTAGTATATCAATTATACCTCAATAAAGCTGTTAAAATAGAATAATTTTGTAATTAATTACCCATAATAATGGGTAATTTTGTATTCCTCCAGCCCATCTTCACCAGTGGATTTTCCTATAGCACCCCGCTATGTTTAATCCAGTCCTAGTTTAGCTATAGGATAATCTTTTTTCTCCACTGGTGCTTAGGTCATGTCAGTTACTTGGGACACTCCAAACCTGCTCAGTGTTCCTCTCTTCTGTCTTTGTTTATGTTGCTTATTCCTTCTTTGGCTGGTAATGGCTCCCAGCATCTCCTTTCCTTCCACTTGCCACACAGGTAGATTCATTCTTCAGGGCCCAATTCACATTCTTGGAAGCTTTTTCCACTGTCTTCCCAGTTCTGCTTGGCACACTTCAGTGTGTGCCTTGAAGTATTTATCCCTTGGCCTGTGTTTGGCTTTGTTGCCTGTTTATCAGCTTCTCTCACTGTAAAACTGTGGCTTTTATTTATGTTGATAATTCCCTAGTATCTAGCGTGGCGCCTTTCACATAATAGGTGCCTAAAACATATTTATTGTTGCAATTTATTAGCTTATTTCAAAACACATAAATTAATAAAGTTTGTGTGCTAGTAATATTTTCAAAACTCTACCCATTTGGAGAAATATTATGATCAAAATGGCTTCTTGTGTGTTTGTTAAGGGCTTCTAAGCTAGGATATTTTGGAATTGGTGTGGCTGGCTCACAAAGTGGTATCTCTTTGACTCTGACAATCTGTTTTGAATTAAGACATTTCTAAGAACAGAAAACAAATAGCACTAATTCAGACAAATAATAAAGAAATAGCTAACCAAAGTAATATTTTAAATAAATTACATTTTTTTACTACCAAATACATACAACTCCTTGGTATATTAATATTTGATAACTAAGGAATTTTAGTAACTTTCTTTAATAAAGATAGTTATTTATAATAAGTATATATTATTTGTTGAAAGGGGCACTAATTAAATACTTTAAACAAGTTTGTCATTATAAATAGGAGATAGAATGGAATTATAAAATGTATCCACTCAAGTTTTGCTCATTATGTCATTTTGTTTCCAATCCTGTTTTCAGAGTTGAATTATAAGTAAACTTTACTCCAAATCATAAATTCCAAATTAATAGCACAAGAATTAATGAGAATTTTGCCAGGAGCCTTCAGAATTTACACACACACAAACTGAAATCAAGTCATACATCATAACTTAAAATCAGCCACACTAACTTTTGAAAATATTTTTATTAAAAAAGGAATAAATATGCAATTCCACTGAATGACTATTGTCTCAAGTAAAAGAGCTATGTAGTTCTATAATACTGTAGACAATGTTTATAAAAATAACTATTTATTTGCCCAAGGTGTCATTATTTTTGCTTTGGATGGAGTAAATTGGAGAAATCAACTAATGAGTTTTGCATAGGTTGGATGAGCATAAACTTTCTTGAACTTTAGTTTTCTCTAAGCATCAAAGTTTCATACTTTTAAATCTTGTTTACTTTCAACAAAACGTGACTTCTTTGCTTCAAAGTAAACAGGCTATAAAAAGTCTCATAAGTCATCTTGGGATTTAGAAAGCTCTTACCAAACAAAAATCTTAATGGGTTCAGCATCCATGATTCAGAAACATACGGATTGAATTTCCCTTAAAATACACATGAGCTTGAAAGTTAAGGGTGAAAGTGGTTGGCCAATTGTACTTGAGGTTTTGTGGGAGCCAAGACCTTCGGAAAGGCACTCGAGATGCTTCTCTGTGTCCTCAGATTCAATCAGGTTTTCCAATTTGGAGTGAGCTCCTGGTAATCACAAGCGATGCATGCATGTACTATAGCTTGAAGTGTTCATGGAGGTTGGACAAGCCTTTGCAAAGACTGATGGCATGTGGCATGTTATGTAATCAGGATAGTTTTCTTTTTATAAAACATTAACATATATCACTCATTGTCTTTTATCTCCAAGATGAAAGAGCTTACCCTTCAATGTTACAAGTATAGCAAAATTATGACCCCTAGTAAGTAAATTTAATGTGAGTGAGAAGTATCACGAGTTTAGACAACATGTGAGCTTCCATGCCATCTATAGCTTTCTCTCCTGAAAAGGGAGAGTGTATAAAGTCTTCTGTTTACCCAGAGCCCAAGCACCACCTAGATCTTTGATTATGAGTTTATAATGACAGATTCCTCAATAGTTTACATATAAGGTACTGAGACAAATTTTGATGAGTGGCTTATGGGATTGATTATATTTTTATAGTCATTCACAGCATGTCTTTGAACTGATGGAAAGAATTGTCCAGCATAGACAACTTTTTCTTTTAATAGCCATTGGAGGTTTTATGTTCTTTGGAATCTGGAGGGTGGTTTCTTCGCTGCTAAGAAAGGGAAAATGCTAATTACACTTCCTAGCTTTAAGATGAGATCATGTATTTAAATGAAACTTAATGTGGTGGTAATTTGCAGTTGTTTTGTCTCCATAAACTTTGCTTGCAAGATGATATTTGGTTTGGAGTGGGATCATTTAAAGATTGCATAAAAAGACGTATTTCAATGTGATATGGCACGGTACACATTTAATCTGACAGGACGCAAAGCAAACCAAGGAATACCCACTTTCCTAATGAGAAAAACAATGCATGAGCTCTGCCTAGTGCCTCCTGGTTGGTCAGTGGATGAGGCCCAGAAATGTTTACTCTGTCCAAGAGAACCAGAATGGTTTATTCTTTCTCCTCAGTGTTGGGCTAAATCAGCTCAATGGCTTAAGAGTTAGAAAGCATTTCTTTATAAAACCCAAATGAAATATTCTCAATGGAAATCAAATTGTAATATAAAATATGTTCTTGTCAATATAATTTCTGTATGTTTTGGGATAGGCTAGGTAAAATTACTACTTTTCAAAACCTCTTGATCAAATGCTTGTAGCTTTGAACACTTAAAAAAAAAAGGAAAAACTATTTTGAGAAGCTCGAGAGACAGAAGAGATGTTTTCACATAAAATATTTCCAGATAATTTCTATAGATAACTGTGTAAATCAGACTGTGCTGAGATAAAAAGCAAACCTCATATTTCAGAGGCTTAAAACAGTAAGATTTATTTCCTGCCACACTAAACGCTGTCTTGGATTCTGTCCCAACATAGTATTATCTTACTCTGCAATCCTGGCTGCACTTTCAGGCCACGATGACAGAAAGAAAGAAGAAAATGATGAAGTATGCACGAATTCTTATGCTCAGAATTATTTTCTCTTCTTTTCATTTTTTTTAAGACAGGGTCTTGCTCTATTGTGCAGTCTGGAGGGCAGTGATGTGATCAAAGCTCTCTGCAGCCTCAAATTCACAGCCTCAAACAATCCTCCCACCTCAGCCTCCAGAGTAGTGAGAAATACAGACATGTGCCACCATGCCCAGCTAATTAATTTTTTTTTTTTGGGGGGAGAGATGGGGTCTCATTTTGGTTGCCAAGGATGGTCTCAAACTCCTAGGTTCAAGCAGTCCTCCAGCCTTGGCTTCCCAAAGTGCTGAGATTACAGGCGTCAGCCCCTGCGCCCAGCCCCTTCTGCTCAGAATTCTTGTCACGAGGCCATACTTCATGTGGAGTTGCTGCGATTCTACATAGGCCTGGAAAGGAAGAGCTGGGGTAATAGTAAAAAGGCCTCAATGGCTATTACACAATTTTATACACTTACAACTTGTAAAAATCAATTTAATTTTTATTAAAAATTTTATTCATTTGTCTATCTCTCTAGAATGCATCACAGGTTGAGTACCCATTATTTGAAATGCTTGGGACTGGAAGTGTTTTGGATTTTGATTTTTTAAAAGATTTTGGATATTTGCATATACTGTACTAATGAGACATCTTGAAGACAGGGCCCAAAACTAAATATGAAATTCACTTGTTTCATGTATACCTTATACACATAACCTGATAATAAGTTTATATAATGTTTTTGATAATTTTATACATGAAACAAAATTTGTGTGCAATGAACAGTTAGAAAGCAAAGATGTCACTGTCTTATGCCTGTGCTTGAAAAGTTTCAGATTTTGGAGCATTTTGGATTTGGAAATTTTAGATTAGGTAAAAGTGAGTGATGTGGGACTCAAGAGCGAGCATTGTCCCCTCACACCAAAGATAGGGAATCATGGCTCGCCGCAAATAATAGACTAATAGACCAGAAGAAGCCATTTTAAAAAGGGAAAAGCTTTCACTTCATTTAGATACTTAGAAGTTTGGCTGAATGTGCTGATACTTTTTTTTTTTTTTTTCAAAGAGAAAAAAATAGTCTGTGGGCAAGATTATAAAATTCATGCTGAAATGTTTTGTCTCAGAGGTTTAAATAAAGGTAATAATCACAATATTTTTTAAGTGAATGAAGAGAGTATCAGCCAGGTATGGTGGCTTATGCCTGTTATCCTGGAACATTGGGAGATTGAATCAGGTTTGAGCTCAGCAGTTTGAGACCAGTCTTGGTAACATAGTGACATCCTGTCTCAAAAAAAAAAAAAAAAAATGAATTAGCCGGGCGTGTTGGCTCAAGCCTGTAATCCCAGAACTTTGGGAGGCCGAGGCAGGTGGATCACGAGGTCAAGAGATCGAGACCATCCTGGTCAACATGGTGAAACCCCGTTTCTACTAAAAATACAAAAAAGTAGCTGGGCATGGTGGCACATGCCTGTAATCCGAGCTACTCAGGAGGCTGAGGCAGGAGAATTGCCTGAACCCAGGAGGCGGAGGTTGCAGTGAGTTGAGATCTCGCCATTGCACTCCAGCCTGGGTAACAAGAGAACAAGAGTAAAACTCCCTCTCAAAAAAAAAAAAAAAAAAAAGAATTAAAAAAAGAGAGTATTATTCTATAGCTACACAAACACCTAGGAATAAATTTAACCAAGGTGATGAAAGATCTCTACAAGGAAAACTACAAAACAGTGATGAAAGACGTTATGGAGGATGCAAACAGAAAGACATCCATGCTCAAGTATGCTGATGGATTGGTAGAGTTAATGTGGTTCAAATCACCATACCACCCAAAACAATCTATAGACTCAGTGGAATCCCTACCAAAACACCAATATCATTCTTCACAGAAATATGAAACAAATCTTAAAATTTGCATGAAACTACAAAAGACCAGAAACAGCCAAAGCAATCTTGAACAAAAAAACAAAGCTGGAGGCATCATATTACCTGATTTCAAAATATCCTACAAAGCTGTGGTAACCAAAATAACATGGTACTGGTATCAAAACAAACACATAGACAAATGGGACAGAAAAAGAACCCTCAAATTAGTCCATGTATCTACAGCCAACTGATTTTGACAAAGTTTCCAAGAATATGCCCCGGGGAAGAACAACCTTTTAAATAAATGATGCTAGGAAAATAGAATGTTTAGATGGAGAAGCATGAAACTAGACTCCCACCTTTCCTCCTATACAAAAATGAACTCAAAATGGATCAAAGACATAAATGTAAGACCTCCAAACTATAAAACCACTAGAAGAAAACATAGGGGAAATGCTTCAGGAGGCTGAGAAAAGATTTTATGAGTAACACCACAAAAACCCAGGCAAAAAGGAAAAATGAGCAAATGGGATCATCTAAAAGTGAAAAGCTTCTGTGCAGCAAAAACAAAAACAAAACAGTTGATAGAGTGAAAGTATAATCTACAGAATGGGAGAAAATAGTTGCTAACTGTTCATCTGATGGGGAATTAATATTCAGAGTATATAAGGAACTCAAACACCTCAACAGTAAAAAACCAAACAATCCAGTTATAAAATGGACAAATTATCTGAATGGACATTTCTCAAAATAAGTCATACAATGTTCAACAAACATATGAAAAAATGCCCAACATCACTAATCATCAGGGAAATGCAAATAAAAACCATAATGAGGTATTGTTTCACCCCAGTTAGGATGGCTGTTATCAAAAGATAACAAAAAATAACAAATGCTGGTGAAGATGAGGAGAAAGGAAACTCTTACGTGATGTTTGTGGGAATGTAAACTGGTACAGCCGCTATGGAGAACAGTATGGAAGTTCTGCAAAAAACTGCAAGTAAAACTATTATATGATCCAGCAGTCCCACTCCTGGGCATTTATCCAAGGGAAAGGAAATCGTATATTGAAGAGACATCTGCACTCCCATGTTTATTGCAGCACCATTCACAATAGCCAAGGTGTGAAATTAACATAATGTCAAACAAAAGATGAATGGATAAAGAACATGTGGCATGTACACAGTGAAATACTATTCAGCCATGAAAAGATAAAATATTGTCATTCATGGCAACATGAATAGAACTGAAGCACATTATGTGAAGTGAAATAAATCAAGAACAGAAAATTAGACACGGTATGTTTTCAATCATGTGGAAGCTAAAAAAAAAGTTGATCTAATCAAAGTACAAAGTAGTACAGAGGATACTAGAAGGTGAGAAAGGTAGAAAGAAGTGAAAAGGATAGGGAGAGATTTGTTAAACGATACAAAATTACAGCTGGATATGAAGAATACATTCCAGTCTTCTATAGCACTGTAGGTTGAATAGAGTTAACAATAACGTATTATACAGTTTCAAAGGACTAGCAGAAGGATATTGAATGTTCTCCCCCCAAAATTATAAATGTTCGTGATAATGAGTATGCTAATTAATTACCCTGATCTGACCATTATGCTTTATATGTATCAAGACATTATTATGTACCTCACACATATGTACAATTATTAGATGTGAATTAAAAAAATCTTTAAAAGCATATTCTAGTCCCAATAAAATTATTGATAATTAACTTTTACTATGGAAAACATTGATAGAATTTGCCCTAAATACATTTTAGAAAGGCTAATTAAACTTTAACTTGATCTAATTCTAACTTGGCTAACTTCAGAATCTTGTGATCTCTTTATTTGCCTTTACTGGATGTATTTTTCATCTTTTTGTTCACCTATCATTTGACTTATGACTATGTGTTTCAAACAAATGTCAAAATCATTAGAGGGCCATCTAGTCATTATAATGGGTGACATCCAGCATAGTTTCCTAAATACAATACAAAATATTAAGATGTGTGCTATAAAGTTACTGTTTAATGAAACTTTTCTTTCAGGTAATTTTATATATATATATATATATATATATATATATACACACACACACACACACACATATATATATATATATATATATATATATATATATATGTTTGTGTGTATATATTTTGTTTATCTAGGTTGTGATGTTAGTCCCTGTCAAAAAGTTTGAAAATAATAGACTTGAAGCTTATGTTGTACACAAGAAGATTCAAATTGTAACTGAATAAATGATTCAAACTTGCAGTTAGAAAAAGGGCAATAGAGTAAAACATTTTTTATAATGTATTCACATATCTGATTACAAAATAGAAAAATATTTAAAAAAGATATAGGCTTAAGTACAGGCAGTGTAATTATGTATACAATTCTAGCAAATATCTGTAGCAAAGAACTGTTCATATATTCTTGAATCATGGTTCTGCTTGCATATCCATTCTGGAATCTACAATTAAAGTTGGATCAGAAGCAGAGAGATTATAGTGTACTCTTAGTTTGTTTAAAATTCAAATGCTGAAATAGAACATGCCTTCATTTGCTATAATTAAAACTAATGATTTCTGAGATTGTATAATTAAACCAGTAAGGTCCAAGTCAGGAGGAAGCACACCATGTCTTGTGCTCCAGGCTAAACTTCTGTTCACAAGGCAGTCATGTGCTTCTCTGTTGAGTAGAGGTTCTACCTGAGAAAAATCCACAAATGTGCTTGAGTGTGGGAGCAGCTTCCCCATACATTAGTTGTTCTCTCAGTGTCCCAGCAGGAAACAGGCGACACACTCAAAAGAGGTGATTCAGGAGGGGTCAGTGAGAAGGGTATTTGCAAGAAGCGGAAAAGGTGAAGGTGAATGAATAAGGGATAATAGAGCACCCCAGGTTTAGCAGCAAGGGGAAGTTTCACCTCCCCAGGTAGGAAGAGGCAAGGGGAAGGGCAGATTATTAGATTGGTCAGACCTTTGTCCACAGGAGAGCTCCACTTGGAAGGAGAGCAGTGGTTTTAGGTAGAAGAGCACACTTTTGACAAGCCATCACTTGGGAGGAAGTTGGAGAAATCAATGCATCAGTATCTCTGGCTTTTTTTTTTTTTTTTTTTTAAAAAAAAAAAGACATTTATTCAGCGTCACGATCAGACTATTACATTTAGCAATCAACAGCATGGATGCAAAAAAAAAAAAAAAAGAAAAAAAGATAAAGAAAAAGAAAAAAATCTACATTAAAACCCTTTGTTGGAATGCTTTACACTTTCCACAGAACAGAAACTAAAATAACCTGTTATACAATTAGTCACAAATACAGTCCTCGAGTTTTTTGCCCATACACATGAGTATTTGTCTAAATCATGTCTTCTTTGTAGCAGCTAGGCCCTGCCACCACTGTGCTTGGCTGAGTTCACAAATCTGTTGTAACCTGTAGCTTCCCTGTCACTTCTCTGGCTCTCCTCTCCTGCTAAGCTTTGTTTCCTAATTAAAATCTTCTGCCACTGCCATAGCTACTGCTGCTACTGGAACCGCCATAGCCACCTTGGTTTCGTGGTTTGGCAAAGTATTGGCCGCCACCACCATAGGGGCCAGAGCTTCTGCCTCCAAAGTTTCCTCCCTTCATGGGTCCAAAATTTGAAGACTGATTGTTGTAACTGCCAAAATCATTGTAGCTTCCACCACCTCCAAAATTGCCTCCATCATTACCAAATCCGTTATAGCCATCCCCACTGCCACCATATCCACCACCACCACGGCTGCCACCAAAGCCACCACGACCACTGAAGTTTCCTCCACGACCAAAGTTGTCATTCCCACCGAAACCACCTCCACGACCACCACCAAAGTTTCCAGAACCACTTCGACCTCTTTGGCTGGATGAAGCACTAGCCATCTCTTGCTTTGACAGAGCTTTCCTAACTTCACAGTTGTGTCCATTCACAGTATGGTATTTCTGAATGACAATCTTATCCACGGAGTCATGGTCATCAAAGGTTACAAAGGCAAAGCCCCTTTTCTTGCCACTGCCTCTGTCAGTCATGATTTCAATCACTTCAATTTTTCCATACTGTTCAAAATAATCTCTTAGGTGATGTTCTTCAGTGTCTTCTTTAATGCCACCAACGAATATTTTTTTCACAGTTAAGTGGGCACCTGGTCTTTGAGAATCTTCTCTTGAGACAGCTCTCTTTGGTTCCACAACTCTTCCATCCACTTTGTGTGGCCTTGCATTCATGGCTGCATCCACCTCCTCCACAGTTGCATACGTGACGAACCCAAAGCCCCTGGAGCGCTTGGTGTTTGGATCTCTCATTACCACACAGTCTGTGAGCGTTCCCCATTGCTCAAAATGGCTCCTCAGGCTCTCATCGGTTGTTTCAAAGCTCAACCCTCCAATGAAGAGCTTCCTCAGCTGCTCCGGCTCTTTAGGAGACTCTGACTTAGACATGATCGCAGGGAGAAGAGAGACTTTAACGATGCTTCTTCGGCGGCGTCCACGGGCAGAAAGGACGTATCTCTGGCTTTTTAATCTTGGTCTCCTGCTAATACCTTGCCTTCGTCAAACCATCAGAAACCTGAGGGCAAGGGGCCATATTGCTACAGTCCATTGGGGTCCACATAGAGGTAAAAAACAGGAGGGAAAAGGATAAAGTGAGGTTAGGAATTGGAGAGATGAATAAAATCCAAGTTAGAAGGAGAGCTGAGATTTCACCATACCACATGACACCATATCTTATGGGAAAGGCAGGTGAAGGGAAGTGAGCTATGGTCCTTCCCTCCTGGGAGGAGGGAGCTGAAGAGATCTGTTTCTGGAACAAAGCCCTCTGAAGATGAAAGCTCAGGGCTGTGCTCCTGGGAGTGGGGAGCTAAAGCTAGCATAAGAGTACCTATATCAGGTGTCCCCAAACTATGGCCCGCGGGCCGCAGGCGGCCCCCTGAGGCCATTTATCCGGCCCGCCGCCACACTTCAGGAAGGAGCACCTCTTTCATGAGTGGTCAGTGAGAGGAGCATAGTATGTGGCGACCCTCCAACGGCCTGAGTGAACTGGCCCCCTGTGTAAAAAGTTTGGGGACGCCTGACCTATATCATATGCTCTGGGCTGTGGAATGTGGCCATCCTAAGAGAAACTCAAGCTATGTGTATGGTATGGGGGTGCTTAAGAAAAACCTACTTGACAATGCTTTTTAGGCTGACTGACATCATTCAATTATTTTCCACCTCAAACATCTAAGTTTTCTCTGGGACTATAACAAGACACTGAAAACCATGCTGATGGTACAGAGTCATAGAACTAAAATTTTGTCATCATATGAGCAAACCAAAGAGAAAATAATGTTTTAATATCCATATTTTTGCATGAAGCCAGGCAAATTTACTAGTAAAAATCTGAAAGTATCAGAGGGGGCAATCCCCCAAATTGATAAAAAAACAGATAACGTTAAATAGGAAATGATATTTATGATTGGGTTAAGGATGATGAAACAGCAAGAGAATAATCACTTATTGGGGTGTCAGTATTTGGTTTTAGCGATTGTAAAATATATTAATAAATAATTTGAGTGCATTCATATATTTGCTCTTCCACTGTGATCTTGCATAAGATCTTCTATTTCTCAAACCTACCTACTTTACCATGGGTGTTTACAGAGTTTGATGGCCAGTGTTCTCTACCTTGAGGTCACAAATGAGGTCATCCTTAAGGGTGGCACACAAGCAGATGAATATTAATGATGCTGATGAATTTTAGTGCTGGTGAATTTTATTCTCCGCGTGAAGCTCTAATATTGGCATATTTATGACTTTATGACACTCTGCTTTTCTGTGAAGTTTGATGAAAGCGTACTTTTATCGAGAATAAATTTGTATTCATGGGCTTCATATAACTTTCATCTTTACTCAAAAATGTCATAACCAGAAGACGCTGCTATTCTTGAGGACAGGCAGTCTGAAAGACAAACTGGCAGAGGGTAAAATTGTCTGAGGACTTTCTGAATCTCACCATTTGAGAAATCCTTAATAACTGATATATGTATTTACCTTTTTGTCTTATAGTATTCCCAAAAGGATTGACCTGAAATAAAACTGTGAAGTGGGCTTTTTGCTCCCGGAGCTCACATTCTTGCTTTCCATTGCTGCTTTCTAACCTTGGCATTCATTTAACACTCAGGTGACTTCATTGTGTGTTTACTGAATATCTACTAAGTGCAAATCACTGTGGCAGGTAGATGGGAAATGAGTAAGTCAGAATTTGCTACCATATGCTCCCCAAACTGTCTTGGAAATAAAATGATCCTGCTAATTCTACATTCCAAAACTTCTGTGGCACCCTATTGTGCACAGAATATACTCTTCACACATTATCTTGCTGTTCAAGTCCCTTTTTATGCTCCTCCTAACCTGAGTGCTTTTACTGTGGAGTTATACATTTTCCATTTAATTCTCCTTCCTCCTCATCCTCCATGTCTTGATTGTTCCATCTTCTCTGTTTCTGATTTTAAATTTTTAATCTCTTTCCATAATTTTATTATATGTAGTTACTCTCACACAACTGCAATTTACAACTACCGACTTTAATGTAGTATAAAGGTATGGGTTATTTAAGCAACACATTGTACTTAAGCCAGTTTATTTTTACTAGTTGGTTATGCCTGTCAGCCACCTGAGGGCAGGGATTCTGTCACTGAATTTTTGTATCCCTGGAGCCTGGCATATAGTAAATACTTTAACAAAAACAGGCTGAGAGAATACATCGAGGCAGAGATAACAGAAATGCACACACAGTTTTCTACAAATCAGTATGTTGTTTACATGCTCTTGAGTGACATGAGCCACACACTATTGAAGATTAAAGATTCTGGGACTGAACTCTTAAGTTGAGGACTTTAAGAATAATTTCAGAGGAAGGTTAAATATCGAAATGCTCTTTGGACTATCAGAACTCTGAGAACTGCTGATGGGGAAGATGCTTCTTTTTTTGACCATTTCCTACTTTCAGTTTTGTCTCACTCACAAAATCCTAATGCAGAGAAAGCAAGGTAAGTTTTATCCCCGCTTCTAGCTCTGAATAAAAGCAGTGGCTTCTAGGAGCATGGTGTTGTGAAAGATGCTGAGGCCCACCTGAGCAGGACAGAACTGAATTCATGGGTGGTGAGCAACTGATACATACTGGCTCATCATATTTATGTCACAGGATGGATTAGCTCATTTTACACATTACAAGTAGCTTTCAGACTATATTTTGTAATATAGGAGTGGCAGGAAACTTCTTAGGGAGAATACTTCCCCTTGTGACCCCTTTATTCTATTTCTGTCAATTTATTTCCTTATATTAAGGTTTTTCTACTTCTAAGATAAATCCTGACGGCCAAGCTACTCTAGCTGTGATCTTAGAGACCAGGATAACATAGTAGGGCTTCCTCGGTAAAATGATAATCCTTAGGGTATGCTGTACACACTTAGTAGGGTTTTGAATAAAACGATTACGTACAATCATAGGGTATTTACTGCAACACCTTTGATTCTAGAGTCCTGTGGTAGATTACAAATTAAACTGTGGTATTTCCTCCAAATGGGTCTGGGGAGAAGTGTGAGGCAGTGTGATACCCCTACGCTCTGTGCTGCCTGCATGGGTGGAAGACTGCCTCCTCGTCTCCACTGGCATCAAGACACATCGTGTGTCCACACTGTCATAATATTTATCCACAACATCTGGTATGTGACAGAGAGTGAAGTCTGTGCCTTCCTTCAAATTAAATTCATGACTTGGTTTATTTGAACTAGTACAGAGGAAGAAAAAATCTTTATACAAAATAACATCTGGGAAGAACTGTACTTGCTTTTCAAAAACACTAATGGTACCATAAATTCATGAGTTTCTAGGATGACGGCAGATGTCTGAATGGGAAATAAAACAAAGAAGAAAACTAAGAAATAAAATGGATTTGAGGGACAGAGCACGCTGGTTTCTCAGGTGTTCCCACTAAAGCCAGAATTAACTACTGATTCTTCCTCTTGAGTAGGGCCGGGGCGTCAAGGGCATACTGAATCTGATGCCAAAGTGTCACTCATTTCTCTTTGTGGTCATGGCCATCAGGGAGATGACTGAGCTTTGGGAAGTGCCAGGCTGAATAGTGAGGCAGGAAGGGGACATCTCTCATTGGAAGCAGAGTTTAGAGGGAGGTGCTGACTGCAGATGAGTTCCTCTGGGAAGGGGGATGGGGGTATACCTGTGGATATCCTCTCCTGGTCACTGATGATTGTATCATCACCAAAATCACGGGAATCTTTCCTGTTCCTATTAAACATCACTGTTGTTTTTCATCTCAGACTGGGAAGGGACAAGAAGAGGTCACAGGAAGAACCAGAGTTTTAAAAAATATATCTCGAATGCCAGAGGTCTTTCTTGTCCTTCTCTACTGAGCACTTTTAGGCAAATAATATTTTGCGGTGCCACATGACACTTTCATTTTTCGTGTTTCATTATACCTGACCCTCTTGCAATTCAACCAGAGACCTCCATTCTGCAGGGAAGAGTTAGGATTGCTATAGAAAAAAAAAATGCAACGACAGACAGAGTTAATAGTTTTAAATTTCCAAAATAGGCAGAGACAATAGTTGGGAAAGAAAAAGGCAAAGCTTGCATTTTCAAGAGTTATTTAAGAGGTGTGTTGAGTGTTTTGTCTATTTTTATTTTATTTTTAGAAAATAAGGCAGAATTTAAAAATTGATATATAATAGTTTTGCATATTTTTGGGAGGACATGTGACATCTTGATACATGCATATGATGTATAATGATCAAACTGGGGAAACTGGGATGTCCATCACCCCAAACATGTTGGGAGCATTCAAATTCCTCTCCTCCAGCAATTTTGAAATATATGATAAAATATTGTTGATTATTGTTGCCCCACCTTACTGTAGAATCCTAGGTCTTATTCATTCTAAAAAATTGTATATTTTCTTCTTTTTTTTTTTTCAAAGAAAATTTATTTCACCTTTAGGGGGTACATGTGCAAGTTTATTATCTGGGTGTATTGTGTGATGCTGAGATTTGGGGTATGAATGAGCCCATCACTCAGGTAGTGAGCATAATACCCAATAGTTAGTTCTTCAACCTTTGCCTTTCCACCACTCCTTTCACTTCTAGTAGTCTCTGGTGCCTATATTTGCCACTGTATACCCAGTGTCTGTGTTTTTGTATCCTTTAACCAACCTCTCCTCTTTGCCCCTCTTTCCCCACCTTTCTAGCCTCTGGCTAGCCACCAATTAACTCTCTGTCTCCATGAGATCCCTATGGAGATGGAAAAAAAGGATCCTCAAAGTCTTAGGCAACCACAAAAAATTCTGAATTGGCAAATTCTTCTTGAGCACAAAAACAAAGCCAGAGGCATCAAACTACTTAACTTCAACATATACTACAAATCCAAAGCAGTGTGGCATAGGCATAAACACAGACACATGAACCAATGGAACAGCACCGAGAACCCAGAAATAAATCCACACAATTTACAGACAACTCATTTTTGACAAAGGTGTGCCAAGAACATACACTAGGGAAAGAACAGTCTCTTCATTAAATGGTGCTGGGAAAACTGGATAGTCACATGCAGAAGAATGAAGCTAGACCCCTATCTCTCTCCATGTACAGCAATCAAGCAGGGGTATTTAACCATTCTTATGCCATGGACTCCTTTGGTGGTCTGGTAAAGTTCATGGACTACTTAGAATAATGTTTGTGAAAGCGTAAATACATTGTTTACAAAATTGCAATTTTCTTGAAATACAGTCATCGAATTAATAAGGAATGACAAATGTCTTACAGGATAATATGTATGCTTCTTCCTTGATGCCTCAGATGACAAGATCTAGTGATGGATCTAATAACTTTGTTATTTTTAGGTGGTGATGAGTGAAAATGACATTCTGAGATGGCTGCATCTATAATGTGATATGAAAATACATGTGAATTTTTTGGTCACAAGGCCACAAATTCTAATTACTGTGGTTGGTTGCCTGCATTTATATTGTAGGAAATATTCATTTGGTTAGAATTTAGTGAAAATAAAGATCTACTTTTTTCCTCATTTCCTCATTTCCTCAATCTCGGAATTCTATGGATTTGCTATATCAGTATGTTTTCATTCTGCTATAAAGAACTGCCAGAGACTGGGCAATTTATAAAGGAAAGAGGCTTAATTGACTCACAGTTCAGCATGGCTGAGGAGGCCGCAGGAATCTTACAATCATGGCAGAATGTGGAGGGAAAGCAAGGCTCCTTCTTCACCGGTGGCAGGAAGGAGAAGTGCCGAGCAAAGGGAGAAGAGCTCATTATAAAACCATCAGATCTCATTAGAAGTCACTATCATGAGAATAGCATGGGAGAAAGCAGACCCCGATTCAATTACCTCCACCTGGTCTCTCTTGACACATGGGGATTATGGGGATGACACTTCAAGATGAGATTTGGCTGGGGACACAAAGCCTAACCATATCACCTGCAGACTTCAAGTTAAGAACCCTTGAACTAAAAGCAGTTTTAATGGAACCAGACCTACAGTTAGTTTGTATATAACAGAGGCTTGGTGGAGAGACAGATGCCTCTGCCCTGAGGGAGAGGAACCAGGGAGAGGGGAGCTGGTATCTGGAGCCTGCCTAGCCTCTGCTGAGGGGGATCTGCTCAGGGGAATCTGTCTTGGCATCCTTAGGATCTGGGTGGCCCCCACCAGTGCCTACAGATGATCCCTCACCACACAACAAGGAGGGCATGGCTTTCTGAGACGCAGGTCTTGGACTTCAGAAGGAGCAAAACCAGTAACAAAGGGGGTGCCCAGTTCACAGAGAACATATTCAATCAACGTTCATGAGCAACGATTTCTTGAACACTTATTAGGTGCCAGGATCTGTGCTAAGTGCTGAGGATATGATGGTGGGGAGCACACTCATGGTGCCTGCTTTCATGGAGGACACAGGCAAGCAAATAATCAGTCAGAAGAGTGCTAGGACAGTGCTGTTCAGCTGTTAAGGGGCACACAGGTGGGGAATCCACTCAGCACATAGAGATCGGGAAGAAGGTCTTGGAGGAAGGAGGTGGTGGAGAGTGAAGGCTGAAAATGGTTTCTCCCAGAGGAAGTAAAGCAGGAGAGGGAATGGCACATTTTGCAAACCTGCTAATTGCCGGTGCTTCAGATGTGGGAAGGGCGAGGGGAGGAGTGAAACTTGAAAGGTAAGGGGTGAGGGTGGAGGTCGGCTCACTGGGACCCTGGTGGTGGTGTTAAGGTTCTTTTGAGAGCCTTCAGGAAACATTGAAGTGTTTCAAGCAGTGGAGTGGTGGAGCCAGCTTTTCACTTCAGAAAGAACAGTCTATCTGAGGAGAAGATCATGGATTAGCATGAGGGCAGAACAGAGGCAGTGAGGCCAGAGTGGGGGCCTATGTGAAAAGATGCACCTGGATGGTGATAGTTAGGATGGTGGTGCTGGCATTTGGGATAAAGAGAAGTGGACAAGTGCAGGAGATATTTCGCAAGTGGATTTTGTCAACTTGGTAGATGATTAAATGATTCGTTTTAAAAACCAAGGAAGAGGATGGAGTCAAAAATGCATTCCTGGTTTATGGCCCAGCTCTTTAGTGACATCACCCCGTACCACCCCATAATACAGGGGTCTCCAAACTATGGCCCGTGGGCCGCATGTGGCCCCCTGAGGCCATTTATCCGGCCCCCCGCCGCACTTCAGGAATGGGCACCTCTTTCATTGGTGGTCAGTGAGAGGAGCACAGTATGTGGCGGCCCTCCAACGGTCTGAGGGACAGTGAACTGGCCCCCTGTGTAAAAAGTTTGGGGTCGCCTGCCATAATATTATTGTTTCAGGAAAGGTGGGGGTGGGGAGAGGGGGAGAGAGAGAGAGAGAGAGAGAGAGAGAGAGAGAGAGAGAGAGAGATACCCACACCACTAAAGTTGGAAAGGAGAACCAGCCAGAGGAAAAGAGAGAGAGAGAAGAGGGAAAGGAATCCAAAAAGTTTACAAAGAGGAAATTATCAAATATCTAGGAGAAAAATAAGGAAAAATAAAGCCTAGGGAGCATGTTTCCAGAGGAGAGAGTGGTCGATAATGCTAAATGCTGCTTAAAAGTTAGGTAAAATAAGCTTTGAGAAGTAACCATTAACAACAGAGGCCATCAGAGAATATGGCGTCAGCAGTTCCTTCAGCATGATGGGCACCAAATTCCCATGAGTTAAGAATGTATGATGGGTAGGAAAATAGAGAAAAGTTTTAAAGATATTTGGCTCCTAATGGAAATAGAGAAAAGATGATAGCTGGAAAGAGATTTGTTTACTAGTAATCTTTTATTCCAAGAAACAGAAAACCTGGATCAAAGTGGTATAAACATAAAAGCAATTTATTGTTCTTCATGGCTTAAATTAGGTGGTGATGTCATTTGAGAATGAGGGGACAATGGTGAGACTGTAAATATGAGAAGGGCATGTATGCAGGACACTACTAAAGTTGGGAAGGAGAACCAGCCAGAGAAAAAGAGTCACAGCAAATAAGAGGGGCCAGTGCAGGCAGAAAATCCAGTGTGTAAAATAAAAAGCATTGTATTTTTTTGTGTCAATGTATTTCAGATACTAAGCATTTACTAATTTGAAGAGCTTCTTTATTTTTGGTAAATCCAAAGTTCTGCCATGCCATTCCCATTGAGTTCATCATGTTTTGCATTAATTTCCCATTTCTTCATGACGTATTAGTCCAAACTTATCACCTTAAAGCAACACCCATTTGTTAGCTCAGCTTTCATGGGTCTGGAGCCTCGGTACAGGCTAGTTGTGTCCTCTGCTCAGCAACTGAACTGGCTGAAATTAAGGTGCTGGCTGGCACTCAATGTTCCTCTGTTGAGTTCGTGGGTTGTTGGCAGAATTCGGTTCCTTTGGGTTGTAAGACTGAAGTACCTGGTTTCTAGCTGCATGTTAAGTGTGAGCTCTCTCAGATGTCAGGGGCTGTCCTTAAGTCATTGCCACTTGACCCGTTCCCAGGTGTCAGCGTACTCCTTCAAAACCAGCAGGATAAGCTCCTTGAATTTTTATTTTCAGGGCTCACTTCATTAAGTCAGCCCTACCCAGCATCATCTCCTTTTTGATTAACTCAGAATCAACTGATTTGCAATTTAATCGTGGAAATAAGATCCCTTCATATTCGGAAGTCCTGGCAACACTCAAGGGGAGGTAATTATACAGATGTGAGCATGAAGAGACGGAAATAGCGGGATTATTTTGGGATTCTACCTACTGCACTTCATAACTTCGTAACATTTTTTTCCACATAGCACCTTCCTAAATTATTTTATGTTTTGTTACTGTGGTAAATTAAATAATTGGTTCCCATTGCACTACCCTGTAGAAATATTACAATTACACATCTGCATATCTGTCATGGCTTCAGGGTGGGGGAGGGTAATTTCCCACCTCTTGTTTTTGGGATTGGCCAGGTGACTTGCCATGAAGGTTAAAGTGATGAGGATGAGAAGGTGGAAAGAGTTTTCAGATCCAGGCCAAGACTTGATAGGTGCAGAAATGGGGGAACGAAGAGGATTGGGGATAAGATTATCTGCAGCGCCGTTGGGAGGAAAGTTTGGGTCAGATTCATGGGGAATCCTCAAGCCAAACTCACCCAGTTGAGTCCTGAATCTTGCAGGAATAAACCTGCATTAGCAGACTCCATCCTTGATCTCAGTCATCGACTAGGAGCAGCCTAAAGGAAGTGCAGCATTGGTGTGAATACAAGGATAAATTCGAAACAGCAACAATTGGTGTCTTTAGTTGATTAATCTCCTTGCTACAGGACATCTGAGTGGTGCATTTTCATGCATTCCCTGGTAGAGAGATGTTACTAGATGTGATGTGGTTAGAGGCTTGTGAAGTGCTAGCTTGGTGGGCTTGCTATTTGATATGGTTGTCATTGCCATCACCCTGGGTAGCCAGCCAGTGATATGTGGAGCAGAGACACCCCTGCCAACTTTTAGAATCATGGGTGTTTTTCTTACATGTAAATAGCTGACTGATACGACTTAATGCAAAGTGCTTCATATAGCATTCTTTAGCATCATAAACTAAACAATGTTAGGTTGTATATTTTAAGGGCAAGGAGGACAAGTGAAATTCAGATAGGATCACAAAATTAGAAGGATGCAGAATTTTCTATACAAATGAGTAAACTGGGATTTAGTCAGGTTAAATTAAGGTCCCAAGTTAAAAAGAAAATTAGAAACAAATGGAAAGATAAGTCAGACTAGTCTGGGTCTTAATGTATACCTCTATTGTCAAAATTGCAGATATTGCAAGATGATGCTTCTTACATATGAAATAGATTTTAAATCTCTTGAATAATATTTGATCATAACTCTTCTTAATTAGAACCAGAAATGAGATAACTTCAAAATTGAGTATAAATTTTATTATAGAGTCAAGTCTGATTTTATGGCATTTTGAGTTTTGAGCTAGGAAGTTTGGAAATAATCAAAGTCAGAGAGAAAAAAATATGTGTATGCTGGAAAATACACAGACTTATAGAGATCACAGAAAGGCAGCTCATACACTCTGCAGGTGTGCTTTGTTTGCAAGAGTTTTAAAAATGGAATCTGATGCCTTTAGTAGGGATACATATTCTCCAGTTCCCCCAAATCCCACTATCTCCTGTTTCTGGCCTACTTCACTTACTTATTGTACTTCCCTAGTCCCTGAAAGTATTTGAGTTTGCAATCCTAATCAAGGATTATCTAATATGATGTTTTCCTTGTATCTGTGGGATCCCCACAGTGGCTACTACATGGTTAATTCCTAGGTTCCCTGATTCATTTATACATTCATTCAATAGTATCTAGTGAGTGCCAACTTTGGACAGATATTATTAAATAAGTAAATCATAAAGAGTATTTGAAGATGAGAAATAGTATAGCAAAAAAGAGAACATGGCAAGGTGTAGGAATTGGTTTCATAATTTTAAATCGAATGGTCTCAATAGTAAGGGTAGACCTCATTGAGAATATAAAGTTTGAGCAAAGACTTGAAGGAAAGAGACAGATGATTTTTGAAATGAGTAGGAAAATCTTTCCTATAATTGAAACATACTTTTATCTAAAATATTTCCCGAAGTTAGTGGCTTTTCTGTTTCTGGAAGAATAGCAGGGAAAGGATCCCACTGCTTACACTGAAGGTTCAGCTTCTTCCCCATTTCATGGCGTTTCTAATATTTTAAGCATCATTACAAGAAGTCAGCCTGTGTTGGCCGTTTCCTTGAATTTCTGTGTCACCTGGTTTGTCCTAGCACTCTGCATTGCCACGTGGATTTACTTTTGTGTTTAAAGAGAGGAGACTCTGCAGGTAGAAGGATGCGGGCACCATTCCTTTCAGAAGGCATCAATGGTTCTATTGTGCAGGGGGCACATTTTCCCCTTATGGATGGCTTCCATGGAGCAGAGCTGGAGCTGAGCCACAGACAGAAAACAATTTCTGTCAAAGGTGACAGAATAAAACATCGACAGCCCATTGAAACACAATCGTAGGCTTTGACTGGAGTAGCCAAGTCTAATTGAAGCCATCATTTCACAACTGAGAGGGAACTTTCTCTGGAGAAGCTGAGGTATGCATTAACAAAACAAATTCGATCCAGAACTCAGAATTTCAGAGCTACAGAATTTGCTATGTCGGAAAAAAATTGTTTCCTTCTCAGACAGCTATACTGTACTAAAAGACCCCAGGGATTACAGCTGATATCTGATCTAGCATTTAATACTGGAACACAGTATTTGTACCCAGACCCTATGGCCTTACTGTTGAGATTCAAAGAGGTGGCTAAAATGTTTATGCTTCAGAGAAGGAGGCGATGAGAATGGGCACCATTTCAAAAATGTTGATTTTGGAGAAGTAATCCTACATAAAAGGCTTTTTGTTTGTGTCCCTTAAGATAAAATGGCACTGTCTAGCCCTTGCTAGCTTTGGGCTGAGTTATCTAAGGACTGTTTTGTGTGCATTTTCTCTCAGTTGTCAACACCAAAGCAAAATATAAAGAAATCCTTGTCACTCCTCAGGAATTTCTGGGATGTAGCTCACATTTAACTTTTCCAGGCATGTTAATGGGCCTTAGGTAATATTTTGGTAATTCCCACCTAACAAATTGCTTTCTTTAAATCTGGTGGTGGGAGGAAAAAGGGAAGGGGGAAGTGGCAACGGGCTGAGGGACGCTGCTGAGCACCAAACTTGGTCTCATGTGTTTTTTCCAAATGAATTCTGGCCACCCTCCAGCAGAGGTGGGGAGTCTAAGAAAGGGAGCTGTTCACTGTTTGGGTAATGGGTACTCTAGAAGCCCAGTCTCCATAAGCATGCACTGTATTTATGTAACAAACATGCAGATGTATCTCCTGAATCTAAAATAGATTTTTTTTTTAAAAGAAAGGCATGTATATCCAGCTACATTCAGGAGGAATGAAAGGATAGGCTGAGGAGAGGGCTTTAGTCTGGGTTTCCCTCAAAGCAGATCCTGAGATAAAGATTCTAGAGCAAGTAGTTTCCTTGGGAAGTGAGGAAAGATGGGGTCAGGAAGGGAAGGCACCCAATAAAGGTACACTACTGGGGGGCTGGCGTTTACTTTCTCTGGGACATTTTGGGAAATGGTGTAAAACAGAGCTAAGCCAGTGTATTCTCTCAGGACACTAACGATTTTCATCAATCCATTTGTCCAACAAATACTTTTCAGAGCCACAAAAGCGAGACACTCTTTCATGCATGGAGCAATACATTAGTGAACAGACAAAAATTTATGTCCCTCGGTAGCTTTCATTCTAGAAAGAAAGAAAGAAAATCACAGAATAAATAAGTAAAGTCTACAACTATGTTATCTAGCATGGTAGCCTCTAGGTATGTGTGGCTCTTTAGCACTTGAAATATGACCAGTTCAAATTGAGATGTGCTGTAAGTGTAGAATACACACTGGCTTTTAGAGACATCCTATTAATTTAAAAAAATGTAAAATGTCTCATTCATACTTCTTTATTGATAACATGGCGAAATACTAATTGAGATATGTGGAATTAAGTAAAATATATTGTCGAAATTAATTATAAAATTAATTGTCAAAAAGATTATGTAATTTTAAAATGTGGCTACTGGGAAACTTAAACTTTCATATGTGGCTCACACTGTATTTTATGGGACAGGTTTGGTTAGGAATATGGAGCCTGACTACTCACTGTGTTTCAAATTGCAACCACATATCATCAGGTGGAAGCTTGTTAGAGACATAGACTCTCTGGCCCAACTCAGGCCTACTGAATCAGAATCTGTTGCTTGACAGGATTCCCACATAACATGTAGGCATATCAAAGAGAATCACTGATCAGTAGTGTGCACTTCTTGGGTGTTAAGGTGAAGAACAAAGCAGTGAAAGAGGATATGGCATCAAGGTATTTGCATGATTTTGTTTTCATACAATTTTAGATATGGTGTCTAGAGACTATCTTCACTAAGTCTGGAGGAAAATCTCACTAGGACAACAATAATTAAGTAAAATGTAAAGGAAAGGATGGAGTAATCATTCAGATGTATTTGGAAAGACTATTCCAGAAAGAAGAAACAACCAGTGCAAAATACTGAGGCATGTATGTTTAAGAAGAAAGAGATATTAAGCATGGGTGAAGTCAAATGACTGCAGGTGTGGTTAGGCAGGTATGGGGCCAGATCCCACAGAGCCCAATACATCATAATAACAACTCTGGCTTTCGTTCTAAATGGAATAGGAAGCCATAGTCAGATTTCGAGCAGAAGTATAACATGATTTGACTCTTATTTCAATACGAACACTCTGGCTGAAGTGTCAAAGAGACTATAGAGGGCTAAGAGTGAAAAAAAGAAGTCTAATTATTTTGCAACAATATAGGCAAGAGATCATATCAGATTGCTACTGTAATAATGTAACTTAGATATATGGCAGCTAGAACATAAGTAGTAGCAATGGAGGTGATGAAAAGTTAGACTCAAGAAAGATTCAGTAGGGTATTTTAGAATAATCAATGATAACGCAAGATTTTTTGACCTGAAGAGCCCCAATAGTCAAGACAATCTTAAGCAAAACAAACAGACAAATAAACAAAGCTGGAGGCATCATGCTACCTGAGTTCAAACTGTAGTACAAGACTACTGTAATCAAAACAGCATGGTACTAATACCAAAACAGAGATATAGATCAATGGAACAGAATAGAGGCCCCAGAAAGAACTCCACACAACTACAACCATCTGATCTTTGACAAATCTGACAAAAACAAGCAATGGAAAGGGATTCACTATTTAATAAATGATATTGGGAAAATTGGCTAGCCATATGCAAAAAGCTGAAACTGGATCCTTTCCTTACACCTTACACAAAAATAACTCTAAATGGATTAAAGATTTAAATATGAGGCCTAACACCATAAAAACTTTACAAGAAAACCTAGGCAATACCATTCAGGACATAGGCATGGGCAAGGACTTCATGACTAAAACACCAAAAGCAATGGCAACAAAAGCCAAAATGGACAGATGGGATCTAATTAAACTTAAAAGCTTCTGCACAGCAAAAGAAACTATTAATAGGGCAAACCGGCAACCAACAGAATGGGAGAAAACTTTTGCAATCTACCCATCTGACAAAGAGCTAATATCCAGGATCTACAGAGAACTTAAACAAATTAACAAGAAAAAATCAAACAACCTCATCAAAAAGTGGGCAAAGGATATGAACAGACACTTTTCAAAAGAAGACATTTATGCAGCCAACAAACATATGAAAAAATGCTAATCATCACTGATTATTAGAGAAAATGCTAATCATCACTGATTATTAGAGAAATGCAAATCAAAACCACATTGAGATACCACCTCATGCCAGTTAGAATAGTGATCATCAAAAAATCAGGAGACAACAGAGGCTGGAGAGGATGTGGAGAAATAGGAATGCTTTTACACTGTTGTTTAAAGTGTGAATTAATTCAACCATTGTGGACACAGTGTGGCGATTCCTCAAGGATCTAGAAGTAGAAATACCATTTGACCCAGCAATCCCATTATAGGGTATATACCCAAAGGATTATAAATCATTCTATTATAAAGACACATGCACATGTATGTTTATTGCAACTGTTCACAATAGCAAAGACTTGTAACCAACCCAAATGCCCATCAATGATAGGCTGGATAAAGAAAATGTGACACTTATACACCATGGAATGCTATGCAGCCATAAAAAAGGATGAATTCATGTCCTTTGCAGGGACATAGATCAAACTGGAAACCATCATTCTCAGCAAACTGACACAAAAACAGAAAACCAAACACCACATGTTCTCACTCATAAGTGGATGTTGAACAATGAGAATACATGGACACAGGGAGGGGAACATCACACACCGCCTGGCAGGGGGGCTAGGGGAGGAATAGTATTAGGAGAAATAACTAATGTAGATGATGGGGGCGATGGATGCAGTGAGCCACCACCATGGCACATATATACTTATGTAAGAAACCTGCATGATCTGCACATGTACCCCAAAACGTAAAGTATAATAAATAAATTTTAAATAAAGAACACTGTATCTGAAGTACTCTTGTTAAAATATCAAAACTGTATCAGCTCAAACCTCCAGATCTAACTTTCTGCTTACAGATAAACTGGGGACTGTGGACCCTACAAAATGACACCATGGAAGCAATTGGCAAAAGCCAGAGTATCAGAAACTTTACAAGACCACCTAGTGTCTTAAAAAATAAATTTCAATAAGAAAATAGAAAAAATAAAGCAAGGGAAAATTATTGATGATTAAGAGAAATTTAGTAATCAAACACCATCAAATCATGATATGAACAAACTGTCAAAAAAAAAAAAGGATTTTGCAATTGACTATTTTGTATTTCAAATTATTGTTAAAATATTAGGATATGATAATCACGTTTTATTTGTAGTTTTAAAGTTCTCATATTTTAAAGATAAATACTAATATTTGTGTTCTAAATTATATGATGTCTGGAATTTGCTTCAAAATAATTCAGTGGGTATTACGAGTATAGATAAAATAAGATTGGCCGTGAGTTACTAAGTGTTGAAGGCGGATAGTGAGCATAGGGGATTCACTCTGCTATTCTATTTCTTCTATGTTAAAACATTTCTGTAATAAAAAATTTATAAAGAAAAAAAGGATATTTTGGCCTGAACAAATGGAAACTTTTGTCATTTTCCTGAGGTAGTAGCTAGTATATGCAGATGTAGGGGAAATATTAGATGCTTGGTTTGAAAAGGTAAAGATTCAGATGCTTATGGCTATGCAAATAGTGGTAAGCAGGTAGATTTATGATTCTGAGTTTCAAAGGAGAGGTTTACATAAACTTTAAAGATTTTGCATATAGTTGATAATTCCGTAAGACTGGAAAAGATCACAAGAAGCTAAGAATACATAGAAATGAGAAAATAAACCACTCAGTTCCTCAATACCAAATATTGGTATTTTAGATGGAAGGGGAGGAGCCAGTGAAGGAGAATGAGGAATAGTCTGAAAGATAACAGGAAAAGCAAATGAGTGTAGAACCCTGGAAATATAGAGGAAATGGCAATTTGGGGAGTAAAGAGTTGTCAGCTAGGTTAAAGAATGTTGGTTCTTGTATTAGTTCCCTTTCACATTGCTATAAATAACTACCTGAGACAGGGTGAGTTATGAAGAAAAGAGGTTTAATTGATTCACAGTCCCAGAGGCTTAACAGGAAGCATGACTGAGAGCCACAGGAAACTTACAATCATGGCAGAAGGTGAAAGGGAGCAAGCACCTTTTTCACATGGTGGCAGGAGACAGAGAGAGACAAAGTGGCAAGTGCTACATGCTTTTAAATCACCAGCTCTCACGAGAACTCACTTACAAGACAGCCGTAGGGGGATAGTGCTAAACAACTAGAAACTACCCCTATGATCCAATTACCTTCCACCAGGTCCCACCTTCAACATGAGGAGATTACAATTTGATGTGAGATTTGGGTGGGGACACAGAGCTGAACCATAGCAGTTCTAAATTAAGATAAGGATTGCGAAACAGCTATAGAATTTAGTAGCATGGAATTGCTCAGTGATCCGGGGATGAGAAGTTTTTGTGGCATATAGGTAAGAAAGCTAGATCTGATTTTATTTGAAGCATGTTGTGGTTTTGGCTTTTATGTAGAAAAGAAAAGTCAAAATGTTTAAAAAACTCTTTTCTAAAATAAATACTTCCAAAGTGAGCTAAAAAAGACAGGCTTAGCACAAAGTAAGAAGAGGCTTTTTAAAAAAATGAAACTTGTCTTCATCAGGCTGATAAAAACCACACAGCTGCAAACACGGACTACTTTTAATGGTAAATCAGAAGGAGGACTCAAGAACTTGGGGAGAACCTCAAAGAATAGGATTTAGAACTAATGAGCAACTGGCATTTGAGAATTCCAGCTGGATTTCAGAATTGCTGTGATCAGTGACTGCTGTGTACCACCTGATTTTACCATATTTCAACAGGAATGTCTAAAGTGGTCATCATATGTCTGTCCTGTCATTGTCTGTTAAGTGTATGTGTTATGAGATAGCTCTTTTCTTTAGTTCATACATTTTCAGAATGAGAAGAATGATGATTGAACAATATCTGAGAAGCTACACTTGCAAAACGTTGTTTATACCTAGATTTGATTTGCGAGAGAATATTCAAAGCTTAAGCCCAAGCCTCATTCTGTGCAGTGAGGTTTGAGGTCTTGGGGTGAGGTAGGAGATGGGTCTGAACACTGGAGCTGAGGACTTGCACACTAGCCTAGATTGTGGACTGGCTAACACAGGGCTAGGGTGGAAGCAGCTTCCCACCAGACATTCCTGCTAATGTGCCGTATCAGTTTACTATTGCCACGGCAACATTCAGAAATTACTGCCCCTCTCCATGGCAACAACCTGGTGATCTTGAAGTTACTAAATTTCTATTAGAAATTTCTGCATAAACTACCCTTTAATTTATATATAATTAGAAGTGGGTATAAATATGACTGTAGAACTGCCACCGAGATGCTACTCTGGACACACTGCCAATGGGTTGTCCTGCTCTGCAAGGATCAGTAGGATCAGTACCTTTGCTGCTGCTGTAACACTGCTGCTCTAATAAAAATTGCTGGCTAACACCAGTGGCTCACCCTTGAATGCCTTCCTGGGTGAAGCCAAGAACCCTTCAAGGTTAAGCCCAATATAGGGGCTTGCCTGTCCTGCATTGGGGGGAGGAAGTGAGTGTATTTTATATGTGGGTGGGATGTGTATTTTGTGACTGCATGGAGGGCTGTGACAAATTCCATGTTCAAAGGTGTCTGAAAAATTATAACTCATCCTACATACTCTTAAGGAGACTTGCCACTCTTCCATCTGGTGGTAGTCTGTCTCCTTGCCTTGAGTCTGAGCACCGTTTGTAATTTGCTAGACCAATAGAGTATGGTGGAAATGTTACTAAATAACTTCTGAGATAGGTCATAAAAATGCCATATGCTTCTGTTTTGTTCTTTTGTGGTGTCAGGTCTTGGAACCCAACCACCATTCTGTGAGGAAGCCCAAGCATCCTGTGGAGAGGCCCACATTAGAAGCACTTGTTTGCCATGAGGCAGGTAGATCTTTCAGTCCCCAGCAGAGACTCCTTTCCTGATACTTCATGAGACAGAGATGAAATATCCTTGTCACATCCTGCCCAAATCGTAGATTCTTGAGTAGAATGAAGGATCATTTTTGTTTTAAGCTAGTAAATTTTGAGGTGGCTTTTTATTAAGCAGTTTAATAGTGGAAACTCAATTATATCAAGGTATCACACCATTATAATTTAGTTTCCACTGTTGCTGCTCAGAAGTCATCCGTCAGTCTAAATCATGCCCCTCTACACTTACTTTATCTTTGTGTTTCTCTTAAGGATATACATTGTCTTGTTTTTCAGTTTCATTCTGTTGCATATAGGTGTCAATTTATTTTAATTTATCTTGCTTGGATTCATGTGACTTCTTTGTGTTTTGATCTTTCACCATATCTGGAAAAACTTCATGTGTTGCCTGTGTTCCATCCTTTTTCCTCCCCATCTGGAACTCAAAATAGTTGTATGTTAGTGAATATTTGTTAGTTTTAACAATGAAATATTTAGAGTGCCAGGAAAGGAGAGAGAATGGAGCAAGCTACATTTGAAGTGATAATGGCTGAAATTTTCCAGATATACTGATTCTAATCTCCATGTGTCCTCTTCTGTGTCTAATATACTATTAAACTTATTTACCAAGTTTCCATTTGCAATTACATTTTTCATTTCTAAAAGTTTATTTGCTTTCTCCATAGGTATACAAGATCATTAGTTTTTTTTTACTTTGTAGATATTTGCAAGCCTGGCTTTTAATTTTTACTCTGCAATGCTGGTTATTGCTCAGAATGTTGGTTCCTTATTCCTTGGAGATTTAATTGTGGGAAGTTTTTGAGATCTAAAATGCAGGCAAATTCCTCCAGATAAGATTTGAGTTTGCTGTTGCCAGGTGCTTGGGAGCCATCCCTGTCTGGACACTCTTTATACTGAATGCACTGCATAAATTTGCTGATGTGAATTTGGGCAAAAACTCAGTACAAGAATTAGCTTGTCATTACCATTTGTCTTTCTTCTTTATTTTTCTTTTCTTCTGCCTCATTTATTGCCAAAGCAACCAAGCAATTGTCTTGCTGTCTTTAGTAATGAGGAGGTGTTACTTTTACTTCCAGTTAATCTTTAAGCTGAAAGTAGAACACTTTGGTGTCCCAGCTTTATGGGAGGACGGCCTATTGTTAGACCACCCACATTGTCTCTGTTCTATGTGTCCTAATTGGAACATGAAAACCACCACTCAAGTTCCCACTTTTGCAAATGCCCTTAGGCCAAAAGGGCTAAAGCAGATGGCTTCCTATTATAGCTTTCAGCTTTGCTTAGATTTTGGCTGCAAACAGTCTTATTATCTTGCAGCTCATCAATGCTTTTAAGAAGATGTGTTTTTTTTTTGTTTGTTTTCACCAGAACTTGTAGTCATTTTTCATGGGAAAATCAAGCCTAATACCTCCCAACCATGTTACTAGAAATGTTTCTCTCCCTGTGTGGCATAGTCAGGCCTTCTAAGTGCTTCTGAGGTCCGTTGGGCCTTGTTCCATGTGGATTTTACAAACATGAATTTAAGCCAATGGCCAGATATAGAATATGGACTAAAGATTCCTGAAGCCCATTAGAGAGAACAGATGGGACTTGCTTCCATCACCGCCCCACAATGGAAAGAATGGAATCAGCAAAAAGAATTTTGGAAATAGAGGGAGTTCCTAGCAAAGTAACCAACATTAAGTTGCCTTCTTTTACACACATGCCACATTAAATCAGAAAACAGAATTTAAATGCCACATGAATGGCTTTTAATAGTCTTTGACTTTTGATTAGGGATTGAAAAAAGTTCCTCAGCTATGGCTATTCATTTATTTTCTAGCATGGAGTTTCCAAATGATATCTACGGCAAGCTTCACTTGTGGTGGGAAGATTCATTAAAAATGCAGATGGCTGTTAGATGGGCTTTATTAAGTTTAAGCCTAGAAGCAGTTTAGTAGATAAAAAAATGAGATGTAAAATAGCATAAAAATAGATGCAAAAAATAAAATAGCATAAAAAATGAGATTTGTTGTAAAATATCATGTTCAAAGAGTATTTGAAGAAATTTCCAGGTATAATTTTACCATAATTTCCCCTTCCATTTTTCTCAAAATCATACACCTCACTCTGGAGTAAGTATTCATGATTTTGAGAAATGCTTATGTATGTTTTGCAGTCTTAAGAAATATACAGCAGTTCCCAAGGGTATAATTTCACAAGAAAAAAATACTACCCAGAAAATTATAATTTACTAATAGATAAAAGGAATCCTATAATGACATTTGAGAAGAACTGTCAATTACTGTGAACATAATCGTAGATTCTTGGAGCTAGGGACAGAAAGAACTGACACCGGCTCTGCACTGCATAGGTGGTTGTTTTCCAAGTGTTTGCCACATCCATTCTCCCGTTCTTAGGGAAAAAAGAAAAGAAAAAAAAAAAAACTCTTTTGCATCTAGATTTCTAAGATTTGGGTCATAAGACCCTGTAAATTTGGCTACTACTGATGGGTCTGGAGATGATGTCTGGATATAAAAAAGCTGAGTGACTTAGGATTGTATTTTGCATAAGGAGCTCTATATAATAGGGGCAGTCTGTTCTCACTGGTGCTAACTTAAAAAAACCAATTAGATCATCTTTTTTGGGGAAGTTTAAATGTAAGATAAGAAAGACCAAAATAGTAGAATGAAACAGCGAGAGGAGACTATCAGTGGAAAGCAGTGATGCAGTAGAAGCTATGAATTGGCCGAACCCATGAAGTAGGGCAGCAAGCAGAGAGAGGCAATTTTGAGTGGCCACAGAATATGGGAAGGGGGAAAGCTGAGAAGAAAGCTATTGGATGATAATGTTATCACTGGTATGTTAATCTTGCTATAGTTTCAGGAAAAGCATCCGGCTCTCCAGGAAGACTATTTGATTACCACATCTGTTTTTTATCTTAAATTACTCATGTATTCATTCCTATAAACTCTCATTACATTAAGAAATGTGTTTCTCTCTCTCTTTTTGTTTCTTTTCTCTCTTTCTCCCTCCTTCGCTTTCCTTCTTTCTTTTCTTTCTTTCTCTTTCTTTCTTTTTCTTTCTTTCTTTCTCTTCTCTCTCTTCCTCTCTTTCTTTTTTCCCTCCCTCCCTTTCTTCCTTTCTTTCACTAAAATGGGAAATAGTGGATGTGGCCTCTTTTCCAAGAAATCTCTATGACATCCAATCTCAAAACTCTAGAGGACTCAGCTGTTTTAAACTGGAGCTCTGAATATTTCAAGTGGACAAGGTGTCATGGGACTTGTATTCCTCGAGAGGCAAGAATTGTAAGGAAGGAGCAAGAAAAGGAAATAGCAAAGGAGAGAGGAAGGAAGGGAAGGAGGGAGGAAAAGGGAGAGCAAAGATGAGAGAAGCAGGAGGAGAGAGAGAGAGACAGAGAGAGAGAGAGAGAGAGAGAATGGTTGATCATTAAAAAAGACCTCATTTTCATTATTGATGAAAAGTAATTAAAGGAGATACCCTTAGAGAGAGAAGTGGAGCAAGATGGTGGGATAGAAGGCCCTACCAATCATCTACTCTATGGGAACACCAAATTCAACAACTGTCTACACACAAAAAAAGTGCCTTCATAGGAACCAAAAATCAGGCAAGCATTCATAGCAGCTGGTTTTACGTCACATCACTGAAAGAAACATTGAAGGGAGTAGGAAAGATACTTTTGAATCACTGGTGCCTCTCCTCTTTATCTCCATACAGCAGGAGAAAGATATTATTTGTGCATTTGAGAGAGGGAGAGAACAGTGATTGTGAGGCTTTGCATGGAACTCGTGCTGCTCTGTTATAGCAGAAAGTAAAACTGGGCTGAACTCAACTGATGCCCACCTATGAAGGAAGCATTCTGACCAGCCCTAGCCAGAGGGGAATCACACATCCGGCTGGTCAGAATGTGAGTTCTAGCAAGCCTCACCTGCAGGATAAAGTGCTCTGAGGCTTTACATAAACTTGAAAGGCACTCTAGGCCACAAGGGCTGCAAGTCCTAGTGCTGAGCTGGATTCAGAGCCAGCTGATTTGGAGATAATAAGACTGACACACCAGCCAGAGCAGCTAAGGGAGTGCTGATACCACCCTTCCCACAACCCTAGGCAGCATAGCACACAGCTCCAAAAAAGATCCCTTCCTTCCACTTGAAGAGGGGAGAAGAAAGAGTAAACAGGACTTGTGTCTTACATCTTGAATATCACTCAGTCATAGCAGGATAGGGCACTGTTCAGAGTCATTAGGCCCCTATTCCAGGCCCTAGTTCCTAGACCGACATTTCTAGACACAGCCTGAGCCAGAAGGGAACCCACGACCTTGAAGGGAAGACCCAGTCTTGGTAGGATTCATCACCTGCTGACTGAAGAGCCCTTGGGCCCTGAATAACCAGCAGTAATTACCAGGTAGTACACAGTTGGCCTTGAGTGAGGCTCAGAGGTGTGCTGTTTTCAGGTCCCAGCTTGACCACAGTGGGGTAGAGCACTAGGCAGGCTTTTAAGGTCCCCAATCCCAGGCCTTGGCTACTGAAGGACATTTCTGGACCTTCACTAGGGCCAAAGGGGAGCGCACTGCACTGAAGGGCCTGGCAGCATTCACCACGAGCTGACTAAAGAGCTCTTGTGCCTTGAGTGAACATTAGCCATAACTTAGTACTCCTGGTAGGCCTGTGGTGCTGGTGGCCACAGGGTGAGGCTCCTCTTCCTGTGGAAAGGGGAGCGAGGAGTTGGAAGAACTGTATGTCATAGTTTGAGGGCCAGTTCAGCCACAGTAGACTAGAACACCAGGTACAATTCTAAGGTTTTGACTCCAGTCTGTAGTTCCAAGACATCTCTGTACCTTCCTAGGGCCTGAGGGAACTCACCACTCTGTAAGGAAGGACATAAGCCTGGCTGGCTTTGCCATCTGCTGATTGTAGAGTGCCAGGACTAGTGAACATAAGCAGTAATCAAGTAGTAGTTATAGCAGGTCTTGGGTAGACCTGGTGCTGTGCTGGCTTCAGTTCTGATGCAGCACAGCCTCAGTGGTGGGCACAGAGTGCTTGTGTCACCCCATCCCAAGCCCAAAGAGGTTCATCACAGACGGACTCCATTTCTTTGGGGGAAAACTAGGGAAAAGAATTTTCTTTGTTCTTTTCTCAGTGGCTGAAAAGGATCAGTCTCTGCCTGGAAATACAGATAATTATTCTGGATCTTATAAAAGATCACTAAGGTGGTACGTCTACAAGTCTGCAAGAAGCATTACTGGGTGTGGGATACCCCCTAAAGCAGATACAGCTTATATCACTACACCCAATTCTTTTCAAATACCTGAAAAACCTTTCCAAGAAGGATGAGTACAAACAAATCCAGACTGTGGAGACTAGAATAAATAACCAACTCTTCAATGCCCTGACACTAATAAACATCAAACATCATTACCATCCAGAAAAATATGACCTCACAAAACAAACTAAATAAGGCACCAGGAACCAATACTGAAGAAGCAGAAATATGTGACTTTTCAGACTGAAGAAACAGAAATATGTGACCTTTCCAACAGAGAATTCAAAATAGCTGTGTTAAAGAAACTCAAAGAAATTCAAGATAACACAGGGAAGGAATTCAGAATTCTACCTGATAAACTTAGGAAACAGATTAAAATAATTAAAAAGATCCAAACAGAAATTCTGGAGTTGAAAAACACAATTGAAATACTGAAGAATGCCTCAGAAGCTCCTCATAGCAGAACTGATCAAGCAAAATAACTTGTGAGCTTGATGATAAGCTATTCAAACATACACAGTCAGAGGAGACAAAGAAAAAAAGAATAAAAATCAATGAAGCATGCCTATAGAATCTAGAAATAGCCTCAAAAGGGCAAATCTAAGAGGCATTGGCCTTAAAGACAAGGTAGAGGAAGAAATAGGGATAGAAAGTTTATTCAAAGGGATGATAACAGAGAACTTCCCAAACTTACACTAAAATATCAATTTTAATCTACAAGAAGGTATAGAACACCAAGCAGATTTAATCCAAAGAAGACAGCCTCCAAGGCATTTAATAATCAAACTCCCAAAGGTCAAGGATAAAAAAGGATCCTAAAAGCAACAAGAGAGAAGAAACAATGCGTAATAAAACTCCAACATTTCTGGCAGCCAGACTTTTCAGTGGAAAACTTATAAGCCAGGAGAGACTGACATAACATATTTAAAGAGCTGAAGGAAAAAACTTTTGCCCTAGAATGATATATCCAGTGAAAATGAATATGAAGGAGAAATAAAGGTATTCCTAGCCAAACAAAAGCTGAGGGATATCATCAACATCAGATGTGTCCTAAAAGAAATACTGAAGTGAGTACTTCAATCAGAAAAGAAAGAACATGGGGACCTAATCAAACTCCATAGCTTCTGCACAGCAAAAGAAACAGTCATTAGAGTGAATTGGCAACCAACAGAATGGGAAAAATTTTTTGCAACCTACCCACCTGACAAAGGGCTGATAGCTAGAATCTACGAATAACTAAAACAGATTTACAGGAAAAAAACAAACAAGCTCATTCAAAAATGGGCAAAGGATATGAACAGACGCTTTTCGAAAGAAGACATACATGAGGCCAACAAACGTGAAAAAATGCTCATCATCACTGGTCATTAGAGAAATGCAAATCAAAACTACATTGAGATACTATCTCATGCCAGTTAGAATGGTGATCATTAAAAAATCTGGAGACAACACAGGCTGGTGAGGATGTGGAGAAATAGGAACACTTTTTCACTGTTGGTGGGAGTGTAAATTAGTTCAACCATTGTGGAATACAGTATGGTGATTTCTCAAGGACCTGGAAATAGAAATTCCAGGGGGAATGTTGGGAAGATGGCCGCCTAAGAACAGCTCAGGACTGCAGCTCCCAGTGAAAGTGCAGAGTGTGAGTGGACGTCGCATTTCCGGACAAATTTTTATTGCCCACAGACTAGGAGATACCCAGGAAGAGGGGTCGCCAGTGCCACAGTCCCGGCCAGTGTGGCTGTTTTGGCCTCCGTGGGGCTGATTTGGCCTGCATGACTGCTTTGACCACGCCCTGTTGCGGCTGTTCTCCGTACAAAAGCCACTGGTCTGGGAGCCCTCTTAGCTGGTGATCTGAGCCCTGAGACGGCAGAGTTACCCATTCATCTGATATAGCAAGCCAGGCCAGGAGATTCCTAGGCAAAAAATCTGCCAGGAGCTGGCGCCACTGTTTGAGCCGACTCAGTGAGTCACAGCACGGGAGATCCCGGCACCTTTTCAACAAGCGACTGGAACGCGGGGTCATTCAACCTAAAAAATAAAAGAAAAGACTCTGAGTCAGGGAGCCAGGTGATCAGGCTCGGCTGGTCCCACCCCCTCACCCCCAAAAACAACAAAAACAAAAACAGTAATTGAAAACCCTCTGGGTTGAGCCCTTCACACCAAGCACAGCTGAACCTGGGACGGTCTGGCTCGGTGGGGTAGGGTGTCTGCCATTACTGAGATTCTCCACCACTACGGAGGCAGGCCACTGTCACCAAGGCAACCCACTGTTGCTGAGGAAACCTGCGACAACAGAGAGAGTCCGCTATAACAGAGGTGGGGCCACCATTGCCGAGACAGTTCTAACTACGCCCATATAAACAGGACTGCAGGCAAGAGCGCAGGGCACCTGGGCGGAGCCCACAGCAGCTCAGCAAAGCCTCTGTGGGCAGGCAGTGGCTAGGCGTGCTGCTAGCTGGGCGGGGCAGACCTGAAAGAAAAATCAAAAAAGGAAGTAGCTCAACGGAAACTTATAAAGCCCCAACTCCCCGGGACAGAGTACCTGGGAACAAAAAGTGCTTTATGAGTTCAGCTGCAGCAGACCTAAACGTACCTGCACAGCAGCTCTGAACGAACAACGGAGCTCACAGCTCAGGACTTAAGCCCCAATAAAAGATAGACAGTCTCCTCAAGTAGCTCCCTGACCCCCATAGATCAAAAGACTCACCTCATAGAGGAGAGAATGGACTGATAGTTGGCAAGCATCCTTCTGGGACAAAGATAGCTGAAGAGGAAACTGGTAGCGACCCTTACTGTTCTGCAGCTGCTGCAGGTGATCCCCAGGCAAGCAGGGCCCAGAGAGGACCTCAGCAGTCCTACAGCAGAGGGGTCAGACAGTTAGAAGGAAAGCTTAAAAAAAAAAAAAGAAGTAACTTCAGCATCCATGAACTAGAAGCTCACTCAGAGACCCAATCTGAAAGACAGTAACTACAAAGACGACAGGTGGATAAACCCACAAAAATGGGAAGAAACCAGCGCAAAAAGGATGAAAACTCCTGAAACCAGAACACCTCTCCTCCTAAAAGTGATCACAACTCCTCACCAACAAGGGAACCAGACCGGATGGAGAAGGAGGGTGATGAAATGACAGAATCAGACTTCATAAGGTGGGTAGTAAGAAACTACAGTGAGCTAAAAGAACATGTTCTAACCCAACACAAAGAAACTAGGAACCTGGAAAAAAGATTGGACGAAATGCTAACGAGAATGGACAGCATAGAGAGGAATATAAGTGAATTGATGGAGCTGAAAAACACAACACGAGAACTTTGTGAAGCATGCACAAGTTTCAACAGCCGAATTGACCAAGCAGAAGAAAGGATATCAGAGGTCGAAGATCAACTCAATGAAATAAAAAGAGAAGGCAAGAACAGAGAAAAAGCACAAAAAGGAATGAATAAAATCTTCAAGAAATGTGGGACTATGTGAAAAGACATAATCTACGTTTGATAGGTGTACCTGAATGTGATGAAGAGAATGAATCCAAGCTGGAAAATACTCTTCAGGATATTATCCAGGAAAATTTCCCCAACCTAGCAAGGCAGGCCAATATTCAAATCCAGGAAATACAGAGAACACCACAAAGATATTCCTCAAGAAGAGCAACCCCAAGGCACATAATCGTCAGATTCACCAGGGTTGAAATGAAAGAGAAAATGCTAAGGGCAGCAAGAGAGAAAGGTCGGGTTACCCAAAAGGGAAGCCCATTAGACTCACAGCAGATCTCTCAGCAGAAACCCTACAAGCCAGAAGAGATTGGGGGCCAATATTCAACATCCTTAAAGAAAAGAACTTTCAACCCAGAATCTCCTATCCAGCCAAACTAAGCTTCGTAAGTGAAGGAAAAATAAAATCCTTTGCGAACAAGCAAGTACTCAGAGATTTCATCACCACCAAACCTGCTCTACAAGAACTCCTGAAAGAGGCTCTACACATATAAAGGAACAACCAGTACCAGCCACTCCAAAAACACACCAAATGGTAAAAGAGCATCAACACAATCAAGAATCTGCATCAACTAACCAACAAAACAGCCAGGTAGCATCAAAATGACAGTATCAAATTCACACATAACAATACCATCCCTAAATGTCAATGGACTAAATGCCCCAATCAAAAGACACAGACTGGCAAATTGGATAAAAAGCCAAAACCCATCAGTGTGCTGCATCCAGGAAACCCATCTTACATGCAAGGATACACAAAGGCTCAAAATAAAGGGATGGAGGAAGATCTACCAAGCAAATGGAGAGCAGAAAAAAACAGGAGTTGCAATTCTCATCTCTGATAAAATAGACTTTAAAGCAACAAAGATCAAAAGAGATAAAGAAGGACATTACATAATGGTAAAAGGATCACTGCAACAAGAAGAGCTAATGATCCTAAATATATACACACCCAATCCAGGAGCACCCAGATACATAAGGCAAGTTCTTAATGACTTACAAGGAGACTTAGACTCCCACACAATAATAGTGGGAGACTTTAACACCCTATTGTCAATATTAGACAGATCAATCAGACAGAAAATCAACAAGGATATCCAGGACCTGAATACAGACCTGGAACAAGCAAGCCTAATAAACATTTACGGAACTCTCCACCCCAAATCCACAGAATATACATTCTTCTCAGCACCACATCACACCTACTCTAAAACTGACCACATAATTGTCAATAAATCACTCCTCAGCAAATGCAAAAGAACGGAAATCAGAACAAACAGTTTCTCAGACCACAGTGCAGTCGAGTTAGAACTCAGAACCACAAAGCTTCATGGAAACTGAACAACGTGCTCTTGAATGTTGACTGGATAAACAATGAAATGAAGGCAGAAATAAAGATGTTCTTCAAAACCAACGAGAACGAAGACACAACATACCAGAATCTCTGGGACACATTTAAAGCAGTCTCTAGAGGAAAATTTATAGCAATGAGTGCCCACATGAGAAGAAAGGAGAGATCTAAAATTGACACCCTATCATCAAAATTGAAAGAGCTAGAGGAGCAAGATCAAAAAAACTCAAAACCTAGCAGAAGACAAGAAATAACTAAGATCAGAGCAGAACTAAAGGAAATAGAGACACAAAAAACTCTTCAAAAAAATCATTAAATCCAGGAACTGTTTTTTCGAAAAGATCAACAAAATAGACAGACCACTAGCCAGATTAATAAAAAAGAAAAGAGAGAATAACCAAATTGATGCAATAAAAAACGATAAAGGGGATATCACCACAGATTCCACAGAAATACAAACCATCGTCAGAGATTATTACAAACAACTCTATGCACATAAACTAGTAAACCTGGAAGAAATGGATAAATTCCTGGACACCTGCATTCTCCCAAGCCTAAATCCGGAAGAAGCCAAAACCCTCAATAGACCAATAACAAGGTCTGAAGTCGAGGCAGCAATAAAGAATCTACCACCCAAAAAAAGCCCAGATCCAGATGGGTTCACAGCCAAATTCTACCAGACATAGAAGGAGGAGCTGATACCATTTCTTCTGAAACTATTCCAGAAAATCCAAGAAGAGGGAATCCTTCCCAAATCATTTTACGAGACAAACATCATCCTGATACCAAAACACGGCAGACTCAACAAGAAAAGAAAATTTCAGGCCAAAATCCATGATGAACATAGATGCAAAAATCTTCAATAAAATACTGGCAAATCGATTGCAACAGCATATCAAAAAGCTCATCCAACATGATCAAGTAGAATTCATCCCGGGAATGCAAGGCTGGTTCAACATACGCAAGCCCATAAACATAATTCACCACATAAACAGAACCAAAGACAAAAACCACATGATTTTCTCAATTGATGCAGAGACGGCCTTTGACAAAATTCAACAGCCCTTTATGCTAAAAACCCTCTATAAACTAGGTATTGACAGAATGTATCTCAAAACAATAAAAGCTATTTACAACAAACCAACAGCCAATATCATACTGAATGGGCAAAAACTGGAAGCATTCCCTTTGAAATCTGGCACTAGACAAGGATGCCCTCTCTCACCACTCCTATTCAATATAGTTCTGGAATTTCTAGCCAGAGCAATCAGGCAAGAAAAAGAAATAAAGGGTATTCAAATAGGAAAGGAGGAAATCAAATTGTCTCTGTTTGCAGATGACATGATTGTATATCTAGAAGAGCCCATCATCTCAGCCCAAAATCTCCTGAAACTGATAAACAACTTCAGCAAAGTCTCAGGATACAAAATCAACGTCCAAAAATCATAAGCATTCCTATACACCAGTAACAGACTTAAAGAGAGCCAAATCAAGAACGAACTGCCATTCACAATTGCTACAAAGAGAATGAAATACCTAGGAATACAACTAACTAGGAATGTAAAGGACCTCTTCAATGAGAACTACAAGCCACTGCTCAATGAAATAAGAGAGGACACAAACAGATGGAGAAACATTCCATGTTCATGGTTAGGAAGAAGCAACATCGTGAAAATAGCCATACTGCCCAAAGTAATTTACAAATTCAACGCTATTCTCATCAAGCTACCAATGACCTTCTTCACAGAACTGGAAAAAAACACCTTAAACTTCATATGGAAGCAAAAGAGAGCCTGCATAGCAAAGTCAATTCTAAGCAAAAAGAACAAAGCAGGAGGCATCACACTACCGAACTTCAAACTATACTACAAGGCTACAGTAATCAAAACAGCATGGTACTGGTACCAAAACAGAGATATAGACCAATGGAACAGAACAGAGGCCTCAGAGGAAATACAACATACCCACAACCATCTGATCTTCGATAAAACTGACAAAAACAAGCAATGGGGAAAGGATTCCCTGTTTAATAAATGGTGTTGGGAAAACTGGCTAGCCATGTGCAGAAAGCAGAAACAGGACCCCTTCCTGACACCTTACACCAAAATTAACTCCAGATGGATTAAAGACTTAAACATCAGACCTAATACCATAAAAATCCTAGAAGAAAATGTAGGCAAAACCATTCAGGACATAGGTGTAGGCAAGGACTTCATAACCAAAACGCCAAAAGCAATGGCAACAAAAGCCAAAATAGACAAATGGGACCTAATCAAACTCCACAGCTTCTGCACGGCAAAAGAAACAGTCATTAGAGTGAATCGGCAAGGAACAGAATGGGAAAATTTTTTGCAGTCTACCCATCTGACAAGGGGCTGATATCCAGAATTTACAAAGAACTAAAACAGATCTACAAGAAAAAAACAAACAAGCCCATTCAAAAATGGGCAAAGGATATGAACAGACACTTTACGAAAGAAGACATACAGGAGGCCAACGAACATATGAAAAAATGCTCATCATCATTGGGCATTAGAGAAATGCAAATCAAAACTACATTGAGATACCATCTCGCACCAGTTAGAAATGCAATCATTAAAAATCTGAAAACAACAGATGCTGGAGAGGATGTGGAGAAATAGGAACACTTTTACACTGTTGGTGGGAATGTAAATTAATTCAACCATTGTGGAAGACAGTGTGGCGATTCCTCAAGGACCTAAAAATAGAAATCCCATTTGACCCAGCAATCCCATTACTGGGTATATATCCAAAGGATTATAAATCATTCTACTATAAGGACATATACACACGAATGTTCATTGCAGCACTGTTCACAATAGCAAAGACCTGGAACCAACCCAAATGCCCAACAATGATAGACTGGATAGGGAAAATGTGGTACATATACACCATGGAATATTACGCAGCCATCAAAACCAATGAGTTCACATCCTTTGTAGGGACATGGATGAACCTGGAAACCATCATTCTCAGCAAACTGACACAAGAGCAGAAAATCAAACACCGCATGTTCTCACTCATAGGCAGGTGTTGATCAATGAGAACACATGGACACAGGGAGGGGAGCACTACACACTGGGGTCCGTTGGGGGGAAATGGGGGAGTGTTGGGAGGGTGGGGAAGTGGGAAGAAATAGCATGGGGAGAAATGACAGATACAGGCTAGGGGATGGAAGGCAGAAAACCACACTGTCATGTGTGTACCTATGCAACAATCTTGCATGTTCTTCACATGTACCCCCAAACCTAAAATGCAATAAAAAAAAAGAAATTCCATTTGACCCAGCAATCCCATTGTTGTGTGTATATCCAAAGGATTATAAATCGTTCTATTATAAGGACACTTGCATATAAATGTTCATTGCAGCACTGTTTACAATAGCAAAGACCTGGAACCAACCCAAATGCCCATCAATGATAGACTGGACAGGGAAAATGTGACACATCTATGCCATGGAATATTATGCAGCCATTAAAAATGATGAGTTTGTATCGTTTGTAGGGACATGGGTGGACCTGGAAACCATCGTTCTCATCAAACTGACACAAGAACAGAAAAATCAAATGCTGTATGTTCTCACTCATAGGTGGATGTTGAACAATGAGGACGCATGAACAAAGGGAGGGGAGCATCACACACTGGGGTCTGTAGGAGGGAAATAGGGGAGGGACAGCGGAGGTGGGGTGAGGAGTTGGGAAGAGGTAGCATTGGGAGAAATGCCAAATATAGGTGATGGGGAGGAAGGCAGAAAATCACACTGCCATGTATGTACCTATGCAACAATCTTGCATGTTCTTCACATGTACCCCCAAACCTAAAATGCAATTAAAAAAATTAAAAATAAAATAGAAAAGAAAGGACATGAATAGGCAATAAGACATCATATGTAGGTACAAGACTCACTGGCAATAGTAAGCACACAGAAAAGCATAGAATATTATAACACTATAACTGTGATGTGTAAAATATTTTACATAGAAAGATGAAATAATGAACCAATCAAAAATAATAACTACAGCAACTTTTCAAGACATAGTCCAATAAGACATGAATAGAAACAAGAAAAAATTAAAAAGCAGGGGTATCAAGTAAAGTGTAGAGTTATTAGTTTTCTTCTTTCTTGTTAATTTGTTTACGCAAGCAATGTTAAGGTGTTATCAGCTTAAAATAATGAATTATAAGATAGTATCTGAAAGCCTCATGGTAACCTCAAATAAAAAAACATACAATAGGCATGCAAAAAATAAAAAGGAAGAAATTAAATCACACCACCAGAGAAAATCATCTTCCCTGAAAGGAAAATAGGAAGGAAGAAATAAAGGAAGAGATGACCACAAAACACCCAGAAAAACAAATAACAAAATGGCAGAAGTAAATACTTACTTATCAATAATAACATTGAATGTAAATGTACTAAACTCTCCAATTGAAAGACATGGACTGACTGAATGAATGGTAAAGAAACAAGACCCAATGACCTGTTGCTTACAAAAAACACACTTCATCTAAATGACACACATAGACTGAACATAAAGAGATGGAAAAGGATATTCCATGCCAATGGAAAGCAAAAAACAGCCAGAGCAGATATACTTACATCAGACAAAATAGATTTCAAGACAACTTTAAGAAGAGACAAAGGTTATGATAGAATAACAAGAGCACCCTAATATGAAGCAAATATTAGAGATAAAGAGAGTGATAGACCCCAAACAATAATAGCTGGAGATTTCACCTCCCCACTTTTAGCATTGGACAGATTTTCCAGACAGAAAATCAACAAAGAAATATTGAATTCAATGTGCACTACAGACCAAATGGACCCAATCGATATTTGTAGAGCATTTCATTCAATGGATGCAGAATACATATTCTTCTTTTCAGCATATGGATTGTTCTCAAGAATAAACCATATGTTATGTCAGAAAACCAATCTTAAAACATTCAAAAAATTTGAAGTAATATAGAGAATCTTCTCCAATCACAATGGGATAAAACTAGAAATCAATAACGAGAAATAGTGAAAATTGTACAAACATATGTCAATTAAACATGCTCTTGAATGACCATTGAGTCAATAAAGAAATTAAGGAGGAAACTGAAAAATTTCTTGAAAGTAATGGTAAGGAAAATGACATATCAAAACCTATGGGATACTAAGAAGAAAGTTTATAGCAATAAACACACCAAAAAAGAAGAAAAACTTCAAATAAACAACATAACGATGCACTTTAAAGAACTAAGAAAAATGAGTGCAAACCAAACCCAACATTAGTAGAACAAATAATAAAGATTAGAGCAGGTATAAATGAAATTGAAATGAAGAAAACAATGCAAAGGTCAATAAAACAAAAAGTTGGTTTTCTTGAAAATATAAACAAAATTGGCAAAACCCTTGTCAGACTAAGGAAAAAAGAGTGAATACTTAAAGAAATGAAATCAGAGATTTTAAAAAAAGACATGAAAATTGATACTGCAGAAATTCAAAGCATCAATAGTGGCTGTTATGATCTATATGTTAATAAATTGGAAAATCTAGAAGAAATGAATATCCTAGACAACCTACCAAGATTTAACCATGAAAAAATTCAATACAAGAACAGACCAATAACAAGTAGCAAGATTGAAACTGCAATAAAAGGTCTTTTAGCAAAGAAAAGCCCAGGGGAATGCTGGGAAGATGGCCGCCTAAGAAAAGCTCAGGACTTCAGCTCCCAGTGAAAGTGCAGAGGGTGAGTGGACGCAGCATTTCCAGACGAACTCTTATTGCCCACAGACCAGGAGATACCCAGGCAGAGGGGTCGCCAGCGTCGCAGTCACAGCCGGTGCGGCTGTTTTGGCCCCCGCGGGGCTGATACCGCCTGTGCGGCTGCTGTGACCACTCCCTGTTGCTGCGGTTCTCCAGACAAAAGCCACTGGTCTGGGAGCCCTCTTAGCTGGCGAGCAGAGCCCTGAGACGGCAGAGCTGCCGATTCAGCTGAAATAGCGAGTCAGGCCAGGAGATTCCTAGGCAAAAAATCCGCCAAGAGCCGGCGCCGCAGTTCGAGCCGACTTCGTGAGTCGCAGCACGGGAGATCCCGGTGCCTTTTCAACAAGCTACCAGAACGCGGGGTCATTCAACTTAAAAGAAAAGACTCTGAGTCAGGGAGCCAGGTGATCAGGCTCGGTTGGTCCCACCCCTCCACCCCCAACAACAACGAAAACAAAAACAGTAATTGGAAACCCTCTGGGTTGAGCCCTTCAAACCAAGCACAGCTGAACCAGGACAGTCCGGCTCGGTGGGGGAGGGGCTTCCGCCATTAGTGAGACTCTCCACCGCTACGGAGGCAGGCTGCCGTTGCCGAGGCAGGCTGCCGTTGCCGAGTCAACCCGCCGTTGCCGAGGCAACCTGCCACAACAGAGAGAGTCCACCATAACAGAGGCGGGGCCACCATTGTCGAGACAGTTCTAACTAGGGAAGAGCTCAGGGCAGCTGGGCGGAGCCCACAGCAGCTCAGCAAAGCCCCTGCGGGCAGGCAGAGGCTAGGCCTGCTGCTAGCTGGGCCGGTCAGACCTGAAAGAAAAATCAAAAAAGGCAGTAGTGCAACGGAAACTCATAAAGCTCCAACTCCCTGGGACAGAGACAGACAACAGGTGGATAAATCCACAAAAATGGGAAGAAACCAGCGCAAAAAGGATGAAAACTCCCGAAACCAGAACACCGCTCCTCCTAAAAGGGATCACAATTCCTCACCAGCAAGGGAACCAGACCGGATGGAGAAGGAGGGTGATGAAATGACAGAATCAGACTTCAGAAGGTGGGTAGTAAGAAACTACAATGAGCTAAAAGAACATGTTCTAACCCAACGCAAAGAAAATAGGAACCTTGAAAAAAGACTGGACGAGCTGCTGATGAGAATGGACAGCATAGAGAGGAGTATAAGTGAATTGATAGAGCTGAAAAACGCAACACGAGAACTTCGTGAAGCATGCACAAGCTTCAACAGCCGAATTGACCAAGCAGAAGAAAGGATATCAGAGGTCGAAGATCAACTCAATGAAATAAAAAGAGAAGGCAAGAACAGAGAAAAAAGCGCAGAAAGGAATGAAAAAAATCTTCAAGAAATGTGGGTCTATGTGAAAAGACTTAATCTACGTCTGATAGGTGTACCTGAATGTGATGAAGAGAATGAATCCAAGCTGGAAAATACTCTTCAGGATATTATCCAGGAAAACTTCCCCAACCTAGCAAGGCAGACCAATATTCAAATCCAGGAAATACAGAGAACACCACAAAGATATTCCTCAAGAAGAGCAACCCCAAGGCACATAATCGTCAGATTCACCAGGGTTGAAATGAAAGAGAAAATGCTAAGGGCAGCCAGAGAGAAAGGTCGGGTTACCCACAAAGGGAAGCCCATTAGACTCACAGCAGATCTCTCAGCAGAAACCCTACAAGCCAGAAGAGATTGGGGGCCAATATTCAACATCCTTAAAGAAAAGAACTTTCAACCCGGAATCTCCTATCCAGCCAAACTAAGCTTCATAAGTGAAGGAAAAATAAAATCCATTGTGAACAAGCAAGCACTCAGAGATTTAATCACCATCAAATCGGCTCTACAAGAACTCCTGAAAGAGGCTCTACACATATAAAGGAACAACCAGTACCAGCCACTCCAAAAACATACCAAATGGTAAAAGAGCATCAACACAATCAAGAATCTGCATCAACTAACCAACAAAACAGCCAGGTAGCATCAAAATGACAGCATCAAATTCACACATAACAATACTATCCCTAAATGTCAATGGACTAAATGCCCCAATCAAAAGACACAGACTGGCAAATTGGATAAAAAGCCAAAACCCATCAGTGTGCTGTATCCAGGAAACCCATCTTACATGTAAGGATACACAAAGGCTCAAAATAAAGGGATGGAGGAAGATCTACCAAGCAAATGGAGAGCAAAAAAAGGCAGGAGTTGCAATTCTCATCTCTGATAAAATAGACTTTAAAGCAACAAAGATCAAAAGAGACAAAGAAGGACATTACATAATGGTAAAAGGATCACTGCAACAAGAAGAGCTAACGATCCTAAATATATACGCACCCAATACAGGAGCACCCAGATACATAAGGCAAGTTCCTAATGACTTACAAAGAGACTTAGACTCCCACATAATAATAGTGGGAGACTTTAACACCCCATTGTCAATATTAGACAGATAAACCAGACAGAAAATCAACAAGGATATCCAGGACCTGAATACAGACCTGGAACAAGCAAACCTAATAGACATTTACAGAACTCTCCACCCAAAATCCAGAGAATATACATTCTTCTCGGCACCACATCACACCTACTCTAAAATTGACCACATAATTGGCAATAAATCACTCCTCAGCAAATGCAAAAGAACAGAAATCATAACAAACAGTCTCTCAGACCACAGTGCAATCGAGTAAGAACTCAGAATGCAGAAACTAACTCAGAATCGCACAGCTTCATGGAAACTGAACAACTTGCTCTTGAATGTTGACTGGATAAACAATGAAATGAAGGCAGAAATAAAGATGTTCTTCGAAACCAATGAGAACGAAGACACAACATACCAGAATCTCTGGGACACATATAAGCAGTCTCTAGAGGAAAATATATAGCAATGAGTGCCCACATGAGAAGAAAGGAGAGATCTAAAATTGACACCCTATCATCAAAATTGAAAGAGCTAGAGGAGCAAGATCAAAAAAACTCAAAACCTAGCAGAAGACAGGAAATAACTAAGATCAGAGCAGAACTGAAGGAAATAGAGACACAAAAAACTCTTCAAAAAATGAATAAATCCAGGAGCTGGTTTTTTGAAAAGATCAACAAAATAGACAGACCACTAGCCAGATTAATAAAAAAGAAAAGAGAGAATAACCAAATTAATGCAATAAAAAACGATAAAGGGGATATCACCACAGATTCCACAGAAATCCAAACCATCATGAGAGATTATTACAAACAACTCTATGTACATAAACTAGTAAACCTGGAAGAAATGGATAAATTCCTGGACACCTGCATCCTCCCAAGCCTAAACCTGGAAGAAGCCGAAACCATGAATAGACCAATAACATGGTCTGAAGTCGAGGAGGCAATAAAGAGCCTACCACCCAAAAAAAGCCCAGGTCCAGATGGGTTCACAGCTGAATTCTACCAGACATACAAGGAGGAGCTGATACCATTCCTTCTGAAACTATTCCAGACAATCCAAAAAGAGGGAATCCTTCCCAAATCATTTTACGAGACAAACATCATCCTGATACCAAAACCCGGCAGAGACTCAACAAGAAAAGAAAATTTCAGGCCAATATCCATGATGAACATAGATGCAAAAATCTTCAATAAAATACTGGCAAACCGACTGCAACAGCATATCAAAAAGCTCATCCACCATGATCAAGTAGGATTCATCCCGGGGATGCAAGGCTGGTTCAACATACGCAAGTCCATAAACGTAATTCACCACATAAACAGAACCAAAGACAAAAACCACATGATTATCTCGATTGATGCAAAGAAGGCTTTTGACAAAATTCAACAACTCTTTATGCTAAAAACCCTCAATAAACTAGGTATTGATGGAATGTATCTCAAAACAATAAAAGCTATTTACGACAAACCAACAGCCAATATCATACTGAATGGGCAAAAACTGGAAGCATTCCCTTTGAAATCTGGCACTAGACAAGGGTGCCCTCTCTCACCACTCCTATTCAATATAGTACTGGAAGTTCTAGCCAGAGCAATCAGGCAAGAAAAAGAAATAAAGGGTATCCAAATTGGAAAGGAGGAAATCAAATTGTCTCTATTTGCAGATGACATGATTGTATATCTGGAAGACCCCATCATCTCAACCCAAAATCTCCTGAAACTGATAAACAACTTCAGCAAAGTCACAGGATACAAAATCAATGTGCAAAAATCACAAGCATTCCTATACACCAGTAATAGACTTCAAGAGAGCCAAATCAAGAACGAACTGCCATTCACAATTGCTACAAAGAGAATAAAGTACCTAGGAATACAACTAACAAGGAACGTAAAGGACCTCTTCAAGGAGAACTACAAGCCATTGCTCAACGAGATAAGAGAGGATACAAACAGATGGAGAAACATTCCATGTTCATGGTTAGGAAGAATCAACATCGTGAAAATGGCCATACTGCCCAAAGTAATTTACAGATTCAATGCTATTCCCATCAAGCTACCAATGACCTTCTTCACAGAACTGGAAAAAAACACCTTAAACTTCATATGGAACCAAAAGAGAGCCCGCATAGCCAAGTCAATTCTAAGCAAAAAGAACAAAGCAGGAGGCATCACACTACCGGACTTCAAACTATACTACAAGGCTACAGTAATCAAAACAGCATGGTACTGGTACCAAAACAGAGATATAGACCAATGGAACAGAACAGAGGCCTCAGAGGAAATACAACATACCCACAACCATCTGATCTTCGACAAACCTGACAAAAACAAGCAATGGGGAAAGGACTCCCTGTTTAATAAATGGTGTTGGGGAAACTGGCTAGCCATGTGCAGAAAGCAGAAACAGGACCCCTTCCTGACACCTTACACCAAAATTAACTCGAGATGGATTAAAGACTTAAACATCAGACCTAATACCATAAAAACCTTAGAAGAAAATCTAGGCAAAACCATTCAGGACATAGGTGTAGGCAAGGACTTCATGACCAAAACGCCAAAAGCAATGGCAACAAAAGCCAAAATAGACAAATGGGACCTAATCAAACTCCACAGCTTCTGCACGGCAAAAGAAACAGTCAGTAGAGTGAATCGGCAACCAAAAGAATGGGAAAAAATTTTTGCAGCCTACCCATCTGACAAGGGGCTGATATCCAGAATTTACAAAGAACTAAAGCAGATCTACAAGAAAAAAATCAAACAAGCCTATTCAAAAATGGGCAAAGGATATGAACAGATACTTTACAAAAGAAGACATACAGGAGGCCAACAAACATATGAAAAAATGCTCATCATCACTGGTCATCAGAGAAATGCAAATCAAAACCACATTGAGATACCATCTCACACCAATTAGAATGGCAATCATTAAAAAATCGGGAAACAACAGATGCTGGAGAGGATGTGGAGAAATAGGAACACTTTTACACTGTTGGTGGGAATGTAAATTAATTCAACCATTGTGGAAGACAGTGTGGCGATTCCTCAAGGACCTAAAAATAGAAATCCCATTTGACCCAGCAATCCCATTACTGGGTATATATCCAAAGGATTATAAATCATTCTACTACAAGGACACGTGCACACGAATGTTCATTGCAGCACTGTTGACAATAGCAAAGACCTGGAACCAACCCAAATGCCCAACGATGATAGACTGGATAGGGAAAACGTGGTACATATACACCATGGAATATTACGCAGTCATCAAAAATGATGAGTTTGCGTCCTTTGTAGGGACATGGATGAACCTGGAAACCATCATTCTCAGCAAACTGACACAAGAGCAGAAAATCAAACACCGTATATTCTCACTCATAGGCGGGTGTTGAACAATGAGAACACACGGACACAGGGAGGGGAGCACTACACACTGGGGTCCGTTGGGGGGAAATGGGGGGTGGGGAGGTGGGAAGAGATAGCATGGGGAGAAATGACAGATACAGGTGAGGGGACGGAAGGCAGCAAACCACACTGCCATGTGTGTACCTATGCAACAATCTTGCATGTTCATCACATGTACCCCAAAACCTAAAATGCAAAAAAAAAAAAAAAAAAAGAAAAGAAAAGCCCAGTACCTGACGCTTCACTGCTGAATCCTAACAATGATTTAAAGAAGAATTAATGGCAATACTATTCAAATTATTCCAAAAAAATAATTTTGGAAGCAGAAATACTTTTGAACTCATTCTCCAAAGACAGTATTACCCTGCTACAAAAACCAGATAAAGACACATCAAATGGTTTTGCCTAGATTTTATTCTAGGGTTTTGATGGTGCTAGGTCTGATGTTTAAGTCTTTAATCCATCTGGAGTTAATTTTGGTGTAAGGTGTCAGGAAGGGGTCCTGTTTCTGCTCTCTGCACATCGCTAGCCAGTTTTCCCAACACCATTTATTAAACAGGGAATCCTTTCCCCATTGCTTGTTTTTGTCAGTTTTGTCGAAGATCAGATGGTTGTGGGTATGTTGTATTTCCTCTGAGGCCTCTGTTCTTTTCCATTGGTCTATATCTCTGTTTTGGTACCAGTACCATGCTGTTTTGATTACTGTAGCTTTGTAGTATGGTTTGAAGTCTGGTAGTGTGATGCCTCCTGCTTTGTTCTTTTTGCTTAGAATTGACTTGGCTATGCGGGCTCTCTTTTGGTTCCATATGAAGTTTAAGGTGTTTTTTTCCAGTTCTGTGAAGAAGGTCATTGGTAGCTTGATGGGAATAGCGTTGAATCTGTAAATTACTTTAAGGAGTATGGCCATTTTCACGATGTTGATTCTTCCTAACCATGAACATGGAATGTTTCTCCATCTGTTTGTATCCTCTCTTATCTCGTTGAGCAATGGCTTGTAGTTCTCCTTGAAGAGGTCCTTTACGTTCCTTGTTAGTTGTATTCCTAGGTACTTTATTCTCTTTGTAGCAATTGTGAATGGCAGTTCATTCTTGATTTGGCTCTCTTTAAGTCTGTTACTGGTGTATAGGAATGCTTGTGATTTTTGCACATTGATTTTGTATCCTGAGACTTTGCTGAAGTTGTTTCTCAGTTTCAGGAGATTTTGGGCTGAGATGATGGGGTCTTCCAGATATACAATCATGTCATCTGCAAATAGAGACAATTTGATTTCCTCCTTTCCAATTTGGATACCCTTTATTTCTTTTTCTTGCCTGATTGCTCTGGCTAGAACTTCCAGTACTATATTGAATAGGAGTGGTGAGAGAGGGCACCCTTGTCTAGTGCCAGATTTCAAAGGGAATGCTTCCAGTTTTTGCCCATTCAGTATGATATTGGCTGTTGGTTTGTCGTAAATAGCTTTTATTGTTTTGAGGTACGTTCCGTCAATACCTAGTTTATTGAGGGTTTTTAGCATAAAGGGTTGTTGAATTTTGTTAAAAGCCTTCTCTGCATCAATCGAGATAATCATGTGGTTTTTGTCTTTGGTTCTGTTTATGTGGTGAATTACGTTTATGGACTTGCGTATGTTGAACCAGCCTTGCATCCCCGGGATGAATCCTACTTGATCATGTTGGATGAGCTTTTTGATATGCTGTTGCAATCGGTTTGCCAGTATTTTATTGAAGATTTTTGCATCTATGTTCATCATGGATTTTGGCCTGAAATTTTCTTTTCTTGTTGAGTCTCTGCTGGGTTTTGGTATCAGGATGATGTTTGTCTCGTAAAATGAGCACCATCAAAACCCTAGAAGAAAATCTATGCAAAACCATTCATGACATAGGCGTAGGCAAGGACTTGATGACCAAAACGCGAAAAGCAATGGCAACAAAAGCCAAAATAGACAAATGGGACCTAATCAAACTCCACAGCTTCTGCACGGCAAAAGAAACCGTCAGTAGAGTGAATCGGCAACCAACAGAATGGGAAAAAGTTTTTGCAGCCTACCCATCTGACAACGGGCTGATATCCAGAATTTACAAAGAACTAAAGCAGATCTACAAGAAAAAAACAAACAAGCCCATTCAAAAATGGGCGAAGGACATGAACAGATACTTTACAAAAGAAGACATACAGGAGGCCAACAAACATATGAAAAAATGCTCATCATCACTGGTCATCAGAGCAATGCAAATCAAAACCACATTGAGATACCATCTCACACCAATTAGAATGGCGATCATTAAAAAATCGGGAAACAACAGATGCTGGAGAGGATGTGGAGAAATAGGAACACTTTTACACTGTTGGTGGGAATGTAAATTAATTCAACCATTGTGGAAGACAGTGTGGCGATTCCTCAAGGACCTAAAAATAGAAATCCCATTTGACCCAGCAATCCCATTACTGGGTATATATCCAAAGGATTATAAATCATTCTACTAAAAGGACACGTGCACACGAATGTTCACTGCAGCACTGTTTACAATAGCAAAGACCTGGAACCAACCCAAATGCCCAATGATGATAGACTGGATAGGGAAAATGTGGTACATATACACCATGGAATATTACGCAGCCATCAAAAACGATGAGTTCACGTCCTTTGTAGGGACATGGATGAACCTGGAAACCATCATTCTCAGCAAACTGACACAAGAGCAGAAAATCAAACACCATTTATTCTCACTCATAGGTGGGTGTTGAACAATGAGAACACACGGACACAGGGAGGGGAGCACTACACACGGGTCCGTTGGGGAGAAATGGGGGAGGGGCTGGGGGTGGGGAGGTGGGAAGAGATAGCATGGGGAGAAATGACAGATACATGTGAGGGGACGGAAGGCAGCAAACCACACTGCCAAGTGTGTACCTATGCAACAATCTTGCATGTTCATCACATGTACCCCAAAACTTAAAATGCAATAAAAAATAAATAAATAAATAAATAAATAAATAAATAAATAAATAAAAATCATTGTGGATGCTGTAGGAAGAAAAGCATGGATAAAAAACATTTTAAGAAGTAAAATAGAATTGATTAAAAAAATAAAGTAAATAGGATTTTGTGAGTAACTAAAAAGAATTAGGAAAAGTAGAAGTGACTCCACAGTTTCAGATATGGGAAAATGAAGAATATAAGAGATTTATAGAGGAAGCTGGACTGAAGTGTGGCAGAGACTGCTAAGTTTCTCTAATATCTGTGTTCTCTTTTCCCATAGAACCAGAACTGTAGACTTTTAGCTGGGCATATTACATCTCAGAATAAAGATTGCATTTCCAAGCTTTAAAAAAAAAAAAAAAAGACACATCAAAGAAGAAAACTACAGGCTAATATCATTGATGAATATTGATGCAAAAATCCTCAACAAAATAATAGCAACTCAAATTTGACAACACATTAAAAAGATCGTTCATTATGACCAAATGGGATTTATCCCTGGGATGCAAGGATGGTTCAACATATGCAAATTAACCAATGTAATACAACAAGCCAACAGAATGAAGAACAAAATTCAATTAATGCTGAAAAAGCATGATAAAATTTAACCATCCTTCATGATAAAACCCTCAAGAAACTGAATATAAAAGAACCATGCCTCAACATAATAAAAGCCATATATGGCAGATCCATAGCTAGTGTTATAGTAAATTGGAAAAAATTGAAAGCCTTTTCCCTAATATCTGAAACATGTAAGGATGCCTTATTTTCACCACTGTTATTCAGCATAGTACTGGGAGTCATAGTTAGAGCAATCAGTTAAGAGAAAGAAATAAAGTGCATCCAAATTGGAAGGGAAGAAGTAAAATTATCCTTGCTTGGAATAGTATAACATTATATTTGTAAAATCCTTAAGATTTCACCAAAAAGTATTAGAACTGATAAATTTAGTAAAGTTAAGGGTACAAAATAAACATACAAAAATCAGTAGCATTTTTATATGAAAACAGCAAATAATCTGAAAAAGAAATCAAGATAGTAATCACATTTACCATAGCTAACAATAAAATAAAATACCTAGAAATTAACTTGACCAAAGAAGTGAAAGGTTTTTATAATGAAAAGTAGAAAAGATTGATGTAAGAAATAAAAGAAAACACAAAAACTTGGAAAAATATTCCATGTTTATGAATTGGAAGAATTAGTATTGTTAAAATGTTTATACTACCCAAAGCAATCTAGAGATTCAATGCAATCTCTAGCAAAATACCAATGACATATTTCACAGTAATGGAGAAAACAATCCTAAAATTTTTATGGAACTACAAAAGACCCAGAATAGTCAAAGCTACTCTGAGTAAAAAGAACAAACCTGGAGGAATCACATTACCTGGCTTTAAATTATACTACAGAGCTAAAGTAACCAAAAGGGAATGGAACTGGTGTAAAAACTGACACATAGACTAGTGGAACAGAATGGATAATCCAGAAATAAATCCATATAGCTACTGTGAACTCATCTTTTTCAAAGGTGTCAAGAACAAACGTTGGAAAAAAGACAGTCTCTTCAATAAACAGTACTGGGAAAACTGGATCATCCATATGTAGAAGAATGAAACCAGGCTCCTATCTTTTGCCATATGAAAATGTAATCAAAATGGCTTACACTTAAATTGAAAAGATTTCAAACTATGAAACTAATATGGGAAAGCTCTCCAAAGCCTTGAAATGGGCAAAAATTTCTTGAGTAATACCCAACAAGCACAGGCAACCAAAGCGAAAATGGACAAACGAGATAACATCAAGCTAAAAACCTTCTGAATAGCAAAGGAAACAGTCAATGATGTGAAGACACAATGCAGAGAATGGGAGAAAATATTTGCCAACTTCCCATCTGACAAGGGATTAATAACCAGATATATAAGGGACTCGATCAACTCTATAGGAAAAAAAATCTAATAATCTGATTTTAAAATGGGCAAAATATCTGAATAGATATTTCTTAAAAGAAGACATAGAAATTGCAAATAGCTATATGAAAAGGCAGTCAACATCATGGATCGTCAGAGAAATGCAAATCAAAACTACAATGACATACCATTTCATCCCAGTTCATAAGGCTTATATTCAAAAGATAGGCAATAACAAATGCTGGAGAGGATATGGAGAAAAGAGAACCCTCACACACTGCTGTGAGAATGCAAATTAGTACAGTCACTATGGAGAACAGTCTGGAGGTTCCTTTAACAACCGAAGATGGATGATCTAGCAACCCCATTCTTAGGTATATACTCCCAAAAGGAAAATCAGTACATGGCAAGAGATATCTGCACTCTCATTTTTACTGCTAGGCTATCAACAATAGCCAAGATTTGGAAGCAACCTAAGGGTCTATCCACAGATAAATGAATAAAGGAAATGTGGTAAACATACATAATGAGGTACTATTCAGCCATTAAAAAGAATGAGATCCTGCAACAACACGGATGGAACTGGAGGTCATTATGTTAAATGAAATAAGCCAGGCACAGAAAGACAAACATTGCAGGTTCTCACTTATCTGTGGGAGCTAAAAATTAAAACAATTGAACTCATGGAGACAGAGAGTAGAGGGAGGGTTACCGGAGGCTGGGAAGGGTAGTGGAAGAGGGAGGGGGAGTAGAGGTGAAAATGGTTAATGAGCACAAAAATAGTTATTTTTTGTAACCATAACAGAAAGAGTGAATAAAACCAAGAATCTGCTAGTACAACAGGGTGACTATAATAAAAAACAATTTAATTGTATTTTTCAAAATAACTAACCAGGTGTAATTAGATTGTTTGTAACACAAAAAATAAATACTTGAGGTGATGAACACCTTATTTACCCTGATGTGATTATTATGCATTGCATGCCTGTATCAAAATAGCTCATGTAACCCATAAATATATACACCTACTATGTACCCACAAAAATTTTAAAAAAATTTAAAAGGAATTTTAAAATGGTAATTGAAGGAATTAAACAGTCTATCCCTTTCTGAAGATCAAAAAGGTACAGTAAGAAAAGGTTGGAGTAAAATTCAAATTCAAATGCCATTTCCATTATGTACTAACTATGAAGTCTCAAAGAATTAAATTGAACTTCAGCCTAATTATCTGAAAATACTGGTTTGATAAGAGCACCTAATCCATAGAGTTGTCATAAAAATTAAATGACTTAAAATATGTAAAGTACTTAGAACAGCTGCTTAATAAATACCTTATAACAATGTTATTATTACAATTACATGTTACAATAACATTATTAGTAGTGGTAGTAAATTTTTGTTGTTATGAAAAGAAACACAGAAGGAAAAATAAGGCCAGTTACACCAATTTGGGTTTGATATGTACTGCTAATTTAAAATCTGTTGGGGTTACTTAAATTATCAAACACTTTTTAGTTTCTTAAGACTGTCACAACAAATTATCACAAACTGGGTGATTTAAAACAACAGAAATTTCTTTGGGAATTCTGGAGGCTGCAAGTTAGAAATCAGTGTTTGAGTAAGCTGCGCTCCCTCCAGATGTTCTAGAGGAGATTCTGTTCCTTGCCTTTTCCAGCTTCTGGTAGATCCAGGTGTTCTTTGGCTTGTAGCCTCATCACTTCAATCTCTGCCCCCATGTCCACATTCCTCCTCTTCTCTTTTCCTCTATGTGTCTTGTATGAGGACTCTTGTCTTTGGGTTTAGGGACAACTTGGATAATCCGAATGATCTCTTCATCTCCAACTGTTAAACTTAATTACATCTGCAAAGATCACTTTTCCAATAAGGCAACATTCACAGTTTCTGGGATAAGGAAATGGTCATATATTTTTGGGGGGCTATCATTCAACCCACTATACATGCATTATTTTTTGTGTGTATATCTTTCTATCTCTATATATACATATAGGTTTTATTCACATAATACATGAAATATAGGCAATGTTTTGTTCTCAGATAATCCATGTGTGCACTCAAAAATTCAAGACAGTCTCAGGTAGTGAGTAACGTGTGTTGACTTTTAGTTATAAAGGCAAGCTGGGGTAGTTGGGCACGTGGAAAACACATTTAAAGGGACATCAGATACTTGGAATCTACTTCAATGTCTACCAGGTACTAGATGCCTGCCTTTACCTGCTTACATTTTCTTAGCCTCAGTTGTCCTTCAGGTGAGGCAAGTCGGCCTTCATACCCCAGATGTTATAAGGGCTAAAACAGATCTATCTCCTTTGATAGAGAGCTTTGATAAATCAAAGAAACATTTTCATTTGGCACACGGCTCCTCATCCCCTACCGAAGTGCCATATCCACAGTCAGGCTTCCTGGACTCCCCATTCAGGCCATGTTCCTGCCACCTTCTCCCATGTCATGCTGCACTTAGCACATAGTGTGAACATACCAATATGTCATATATGGTACCTGATGCCTGTCTCCTCAACCGGACTGAGTTTCCTGAAGGTAGAGACCACATTTTCCTAGGACTGAGCAGAACACTTGGAACACATTTATCACCCCTAGACTTGTGGTATTGAAAAGAATACATGCTTCTCAAATGCATGGTCCTCAGTGATGTTCATTTTGTGAAAAATGAAAGAGACTCCATGTTTCTACTAAGAAACTTGCTGCTGCAATAAGTATAGACTTGTCACAGGAAAGTCATTAAATAAATGGAGGACTAGATTAAAAAAACTAGCCTGTTTCAGTTGCTAATAATATTAAATTAAAAATGAAATAAAATCACTTGAAAAAAGTGTAGTTTCAGAATAATTTAATATGCAGGCAGAGTGTTTTGAAGGTAGAACCAACCGGATTTGCTAATAGATGTGAGGTATGAGAAGACAGGAGTAGAATGTCTCAAAGGCTTCTGGCCTGCACCATTGTAGTTAATATTTACTAAGAAATAAGGAATATTCCAGGAACGGCAAAGGGTTTGATTTGGAAATTTGTTTTTAAGTCTAAAATGTCCAGTAGATATCAAAATGGAGATGTCAAACACAGAATCAGCTATATGTATTTGGAAGACAGGAAAAAGTACAGCTGGGAAATAAAGCTTCAAGTTAGTGCATAGATAGCATTTAAAAGCATGAAACTCAGAAAGATCTCTTAGGTGCCAAATATATAAAGAAGTAAAAGTGAGCCCAGAATTGAACCCTGTGAGTTGGACAGAGCAGGTGTTGCATGTTACATACAAGAAAACAGAGACCTAGAAAACCTGAAGAACTTGCTCAAAGGAGAGCAATTAGAAAGATGCCGGGATTTCAAATTCGTTCTTTGGTTTCCAAATTCTTTCTTGGAAACTGGAAATTGGTTTTTAATGATGCAATATCTTTTCCATAAACCTTTCTGTAATAGGAAAAGTTTGATGAACACAAATGGATTCTAACCTGTTCCCTTTTTTACTGTGTTCTAACCCAGGTGTCCCCAAACTTTTTACACAGGGGGCCAGTTCACTGTCCCTCAGACTGTTGGAGGGCCGCCACATACTGTGCTCCTCTCACTGACTACCAATGAAAGAGGTGCCTCTTCCTGAAGTGCAGCGGGGGACCAGATAAATGGCCTCAGGGGCCGCATGCGGGCTGTAGTTTGGGGACACCTGTTCTAACCTGTTATATATATATGTTTTATTCACATAATACATGAAGCACAGGCAAGGTTTTGTTTCTCTTTTTTACTGTGCCTGATTAAAAGATATAATAACTAAAAATAAATTGAATTTTTAGTTATTTAATGGACACATGATTTTTCCACTGATCTAGTATAATAGTCTAAACTGTCACATTTATCCATGCATTGAACATCAGAAGTAAGTTTGCACTTGAGACAATCTAAGTAAACTTCATCAGTTCCAAACCTAATTCTGGATTTCATTAAAATGAAGCTATGCTTTGTGAATCTTATTTGATGGCATCTTATTGATGTTCTCCTCATTCCCATTTTGGGAATGGATAACTTACGGTAGGTTTATTGTAAATTGTCTTATGCAGCTGTGATTCTAAAACAGTTTTGGGTAGGTTCTCTATGAACTTTTGTTGAATCAAATACATTTCACATTCCTAATTAGTACAGTAATTGTGTAATTTAAAAGTTGCACACCACCACAGCATAATTAAATTAATAACAACAATAAAAACACCTTTATTCCAAAAAGGAAGAAATAAATTCCAAAAGCCTAACTCCTAGAACATTAGAATGGAAAGAAACTACAAATCACCGATTTTAATGGCTTTTCAGTTTAGAGCTAAGTAGAGCTTTACACTGGAGGAAACTGAGGCCTAGAGGAGTCTGGGTACAGGCCAGCTGGGACTGGAATTCAGGCTTTTGATGCCCAGTGCTGGGGCTCCATCCTCATATGAGAGAATAAAAACGGAAGGTAAATAAATGCTCTTGGCTGGTACCATCAAATATTTCTCTATAGTACAGATTTAGAGGAGAACAGAAAATCAGGAAATAAATGAAAAAGGCAAATTTTCTGCAGTATTTGGGACTAAAAATGTTTTAAGGAGCAGCATAGCCAAAGCATAGGAAGCAAACCCTATCTTCATCATTCATTACTAGGACATCTCCATTCCTTACACTTCCATTTTCTCTTCTGTAAGACCGAGATAAAGATAATGGGGCTGCTTTGAAGACTGAATGTGATAAGACCCACAAAATATTTAAATAATGCTTGGCACACAGTAAGAGCTTAGCTAATGCTATTTATTATTAGTAGTATTTTCAAATAACAGAGAACCTAGGCTGATGCTGTAGCTCTTCCACTAAACCTGTAGTCACAGATGCATCACTGAATGTTTCTAAGTTTCCCTGCTGTACAATGGCATCATAGTATTTTGCCTGCTGATCTTATGGTGATGACAAGCACAAGAACAAAAATGACAATGGTAAGTGCAAGGATCCTGAAAGTGAGAATATCATTTTAATAATTCTTATTTCCATTCCCTGTCTGTACTGCTCTCTCTGCAAATATCTTGTCTGAATACATTTTTAGGCATACATAGTGTTGACATGATTATTACTATATTAGTTGGAAGAATTAAGGGAGCATCTTGTTTTAATATTAAAGGAAAAGATACAGGATGCTATTAAAGACCAAATTTTAGAAGTTTAAAGAATGTAACCTAATAAATTATTTTGTATCAAATGAGACCTCCTAAGGTAATTAGCAAAAAGTACTCATTAATCTCTTTTTTTCTGGCACAGCGACAAGTCTAATTGGCTTGTTTTTTAAAGCAGTTGGAAAGGATTTATAAAATGTTGAAATTACTGAAAGAATATGGTAATTGTGAAACTTTTTCATATGAATACATTCTGGAATAGGAAAATGGGACAGGGAATAATTTTTATTAACCAGTCGATAATTAAGAATCAGAAGCTGTGATACTTGTTTATGAGTTCCAATTGAATTTTTCTCTAGGCACTTTCTTTATTTATGCTTCATTTATTTCATCTTTTAAGGTACTGCTGATTTTTAAGTCTTCTGCTCATGACACTGAATTATGAGGTTTGCATTATAATAGCTCCCCTGAGTTAGTAACAGAACATTAACAATTTTGAGATTGTTATCCTTGTGAAATACTATTTTAATTGAACAAAGAGAATATGATTAAAATTATAAAACACAGGGTGGTGGAGTATGACATACTTTTATGTATTTATAGTCTTACTTTTCAGTGCTGTATTCATTACATTTTTATGTGTAATTTTCTTCACAGTTTAAAAAATTAATCACTTTATAAATAAGGTTATTGGTGTCTAATGAAAAATTTCACATAAAAGTTTGAGTTAAGGGGAGTAAATACTAGTTTTTTCTATCATCAAACATGAGACACATCAGATTTCCACATCAATTTTCAACGACATATCTCCTCCTAAAAGAAGGCCTGTAATGAATGATGGATAAAGCAGGCTACTTGCTAGGCTGTTCTTGAGGCAAATTGTGATATAAGTAGGTCTTGGTATCTGCCTGTTTCTATTTCTGGGCTTGTTTCCCATTTTCTTGGTCTCTGCCTCAATTCTCCATTGGCAGGTGGGAACTCCTTTCCTTTTAGCCTGTCCTGCCTTTCAGTTTTCTCAAAACACAGACTCAAGAAGTGTTTTGATTTCAGTCCATTTTACTTTGTGTAAATTGAAGCCAGTTAATTATTTCTCCCATGGTTATTCACATTTTAAGTCTTAATAACAAATATTGAAGAAAATATTTTCTTCTTTGTAATCTACATTTACATCCTGAATAGGTGGAGAAAGCATATTTTTAAGCAGAAAATCAAGTCTTTCTTAGTGCTTCTATAATCATGTATTTAATGCTTACGATGGGTAATGATGACCAGGATCATATTGCACTCCTATTCAAAATGCTGGTGAAACAGAGGAGATATGTGAAGAATTTTGCCTTTGAGAAAGAGAGGCGTATTTGGAAAATCTTTGGAATTTTTTGATAAATCAGCATACTTAGTTCTGATTGAAACTCTCAAGCTTACTTTCAGGTCTTGTTCTCTTGAATTTTATCCTTTTTTTTAAAAAAAAAAAAAAAACAGGATAAACAAAGCTTTTTATTTCATTTATTATTTTTTAAACTTTTAGGTTCAGTGGTACATGTGCAGGTTTGTTACATAAGGAAACTTGTATCACAGGGGTTTGTTGTACAGATGATTTTGTCACCTAGGTACTGAAATAGAAGAGAACCTGTGGGGAGCACTCCCGTGTGAGACCCCCAAAAGGCGTGAGTCTCACTATATGGTGAGTTTGATCCCAAACACAGTTTCCTATTGGAGGCAGTCGAGCTATCCGGAAATATAGGAACTGAAAGATGAATGATCAGTTTCTAATATCAACCACAATATCGTTTGGGCCTAAAACTATGCGTTGCTGCTAGACCGAGTGACCCCCTGCTGGCAACCGGTTCCTGCTTTTAACCTTTTTATGACTCTCTTTAAGAATAACTTTTAGGCCGGGCGCGGTGGCTCAAGCCTGTAATCCCAGCACTTTGGGAGGCCGAGGCGGGTGGATCACAAGGTCGAGATCAAGACCATCCTGGTCAACATGGTGAAACCCCATCTCTACTAAAAATACAAAAAATTAGCTGGGCATGGTGGCACGTGCCTGTAATCCCAGCTACTCAGGAGGCTGAGGCAGGAGAATTGCCTGAACCCAGGAGGCGGAGGTTGCGGTGAGCCGAGATCGCGCCATTGCACTCCAGCCTGGGTAACAAGAGCGAAACTCCGTCTCAAAAAAAAAAAAAAAAAAAAAAAAAAGAATAAGTTTTAACCTTTTCTTTACTTACCTGACTGCCTAATGGTTAAACTGTCGATATTTGCAAAGCAAATGCCACCATAAGGGATGGCTTTGATTCCTGACTCAGAGATTCCTGAATGGGGAAGTTGAGTTAAGTTGAGTCAGGAGTAGACAAAGGAGAATCTGGTTAAAAGATATTCTGATGAGCAAAACCAGAAAACCTTTTCACATCTCAGTTCTAAAACAAGATCAAACCAGAGATACCTGCAACCAGGAGGAATAATGTTTGGATGTAAACAAGCTTTGTGATTACAGGAAATTCTGTTACTTTTTACAATCACTGATTGCATATCTGACTTCTCTATTGTATAGGCCATGTAAGGTATACATTTGCATTTCCTCTTGCAACCATTGTGTATCTGATTTCTCTCTTGTATAGGCCATGTAAGGTGTACATTTGCATTTCCTCTTGCTATGACGTAAACCAGAGCCAAGAAAGTGTATTTATTCCTGGCCTTTGAAAAATAAAATTTGCTGTTTAGGCACGGCCTATCAGCCCTCCAGACGCCTCGCTTTCTCTCTCTCTGTCTTTATTATTTTTCCAGGCGCACTCCCTCTTCCAGGTATTGGGACCTTCTTGCAGGTCGAGAGACCCCCGGGCAGACGTGCCTACCCGTCCGGACGGTCCACGACAAGAACCAAGATCTGTATCCTCTTTAGTTGCTTATTTTATGGAATATGTCATTAAGTTTTACTTATATGCTCAGTCTTCTCAGAGACCAAGAATGGTGAATGAGTGTTATATAAAATTTAAATAAGAAATATTCAAGAAAAATGACGATGTAAACATGGACCATTTGTTTCTGATGTACAGCCGTTATCTCATGAACTAGACTATCTCTTGATAGGCAAATAAGTTTCAATGGAAAGGTAAAACCCTCTTCCTGGAAAATGAATATTGGAAAATCAAATATGAAATCTGAATTATTTGCAAACCAGAAAGTTCAAGATCTATGTTCTCACCACTAGTTTAACTCTGCCCCCTTGTGTGTACAGGATGCATTCAGATGGGGCCTGTAAGTTTCACAGAAAATAAGGCAAGTCCAGTGTTTCTCCTTAAAAAATTTGATTAAAATCATTTACAATTTCTATATCTTATAGGATAATTTTATAAGGTTGTCATTAAATAATTAGAGAAACATTCTTCTATGGAACAATAATAAACTACATTAAAATTATATTTAAGAATAGAACATCTCTCTAATATTTGTATAAACTTTACACTCTGCAATGAAAATGATGTCCTAAGAAACAACTTGTGCGACAGACCAATGGGTGAAAAGATAAGCCACATGAAGCTATAATCAGGTGATTTTTGGTATAATTCTCTGTCTTACCTCTAGGACATTCTCAGTTATGACTGTATCTACTAAAAGAGGAAACACTTTGACTTAAAATTCTAACTTAACAAAAGAATATATTTTATTCTAATACATTTACTACAGTTGCTTTAAATACCAAACAACTCTTAAGTACTCATTAAAGTGAACTCTAAAGTACTCAATTAACTTTTAAAGTGAATTTACTTTTTATAGCAAAAACCCTAACAGTGTGCTGAAGGGTTTGTGACATATGTAGAAAGAAAGCAACAATAACAGCCAAAGATGGAAGGAGCTGCAAATGGAATTAGACTGCTATACAACTCTTCTGTTATAGTGAAGTGATATAATGTTAATTTGAGGCTTACTGTGATTAAAGATGTATAATGTGATCCCTTTATACATATATAGCCAACAAAAAACCAAAAGAGGAGATAGAATAGAATACTAAAAAATTATTTGATTAATTCAAAAGAAAGTAGTGGTGGTGACTAAAAGAATTAAAATAAAACAGAAGGAATAACAAGAAAACATGGCAAGATGATAGAATTAAACAAGACTCTATTGATAATTGTCTTCAATTTAAATAGGCTAAAAACTCTATGTAAAAGGCAGATAATCAGACTAGGTAAGAAAAGCAACACATAATTATATCCTGTTTATAAAATATTCCCAATAAATATAAAACAAAGTGAATGGAAAAGTATAAAATATAATACACCATGCAAATTCACATATTATTGCACATTTCAAGGAAATGTGCATTACTAGAGGCAATGAGGGTTATTTCAGAGTGATAAAAAGATCAATTAATCAGGAACATAAAATATGAAATGTATACACATATTGTAACAGCGATATTATTATATAAAGAATGGCAGAACTTAAAGAGAAACACAAAAATACACAATAACAGTTGGAGGTTTTAGCACTCCACTGTCAGTAATAACTAGAGGACATATACAAAAATAAAAGCATTCATATTGGGGAACAACTCTAATTACAAACAGCAAAACCATCTAGAACATTGTACCCAATAATTGTAGAATATACATTCTTTTCTAATACATGTGGGACATTCATAAAGATAGAACACATGACAGATCATAAAACATGTTTTGATAAATACATAAGAATTGAAATATACAATATACTATTCTGAACATAAGGAAATTAAATTAGCAATCAAAATATTGGGAAATAAGTAACCATCCTTAAGTAGCTAATAGGTTAAAGAAGGAATCACAGGATTAATTAGAAAATATTATGAATTATATGATATAAAGACACAATATATAAAAATTTATAACATGCAGCCAAGGCACCACTTAGAGGCAAAATCATGGCTATAATTATATAGAGTAAGAAGCTATAAAAATAAGCCATAACAAAGAAAAAAAAAAGAAATTAAACCTGGAATTAATTACAAAAATAAGAACTAATAAATATGAGTGGAAATAAATAAAAGAGAAACCCAAGAATATAATCAACACATTTGATATAAAATTAATACAAGTAAGAAGAATCTATCTAAATTCATTCTCCTCTGCAAGGAAAAAAAAAAAAAAAAAAAAAAAAACAAACAGAAGGAAAACAAAACAAAACACAAAGAGAGGAAAAAAACACAAACTACCAATATCAGGAATGAAAGATAATACTTTACTACAAATCCTGCAAGTAATACAAAAATAATAGAGGAGTATCATGAATATTTTGTGCAAATAAATTCAAGAACTTAGATGTAATGGAAAAATTTCCAAAACAAGTACAAGAAATTTAAAATTTATGTATCTGTGTCTACTTATAAATTTGAATTTTCAGCTAAAAAAATTATCCTGCAAAAAATTGCCCAGTCCATATGGCTTCACCAATTAATTCCTTCAGACAGAACACTCCTCAGTTCCTTGCATGAAGACATATATCCTTGATGCCAAAACCTAAAAAGGTCATTACAGGGAAAGAAACTTTTAGACCATTATCTCTCTTGAAATTAGATTCAACAGTTCTCAAAAAGTTACATTAAATCCAAGAACACAAATAAATGAAGAACTCATCATGACCCAGTGGGGTTTATCCCAGGAATGCAAGGTTGGCTTTACACATCAAAAATCATTCAATGTGATTTACCACACTAATAATGAAAGGAAAGAAAAACATAATCATGTTTATATGTGCAATGAAAGTATGAGAAAACTCAGTGTACATTCATGATTGAAAAAACTCTTTCAACCTTTCTGTATATTTTAAAAATATTTTTATTTTTACTTTTTATTTTTAGAGATAGATTTTTTTTTTTCACTCTGTCATCCAGGTTGGAGAGCAGTGATGGAATCTTGGCTCACTGAAATCTCTGCCTCACAGGCTCAAGTGATCCTCCCACCTCAGCCTTCCAAGTAGCTGGGACCACAGTCATGTGCCACCACACCCAGCTAATTTTTTTGTATCTTTTTGGTAGAGACAGGGTTTTATCATGTTGCTCAGGCTGGTCTTTAACTCCTGAGCTGGGCAATTTATTTGCCTAGGGCTTCCAAACTGCTGGGATTACAGGTGTGAGCCACTGCACCTGGTGTATTCCAAAAACTTTTTAAATATACCGTTGGGAAAAAACTGGAGAGACATGATTATATATGATATTATAAAAATATAATTATCCTTAATTGATCTATAAATGCAATGTAATTCTATTTTAAAAATCCCAGTAGGGTGTCCATTTTGTTTTACAAAATTTAACAAACTGTTTCTAAAGTTTATTTAGAAACACATACAAAAGAACAGGAAGAATGAAAACAAAGAAGAAATTTGGAGTACTTACCCTACCTGATTTAACACTTACTGTGAAGATATAATAATCAAGACAGTGTGATGCTGGTTTAAAGACAGACATGTCTATTAATGAAACATAATAGAGACTTCAGAAATAAATTGATGCATATTTAAGTTCCTTTTTTGACGAAGACACAAAATTAATTCAATGTGGAAAAGGAACCTTTCAACAAAAAGCTCTGGAGCAGTGGTTATCTATGTGGGAAAATAATGAACTTCAATTCCTGCCTCGTATAATATATAAAATTAATTATAAACTAAATCAAAAATTGTCTAGAAAAAAACATAGCAAACTATCATTTGACTTTAGAGTAGGCAGAGTATTCCTAAACAGGATAAAAAGAAACAGACACGTCTTTCTTCCTATTTATGTTACAAACCCTAAGTGCTTTTATCCATTTTTATGGATTGCCTGTTACCAGCATTATGTGGATTTTCAGCACAAGCTTCTCACTTATATATCAAAATGCAATTTTACTGCTACCAGATGTATTACACTGGAGGTACAATGCTAAAACTCAAGTAGATATAGAAAGTAATTTTTAAGAAAAAGCAGAGTGAGTTAGAGTGCTTTGGTCAAACTTCCAAGGAAGTGAGACTTGAACCTTGAAGGCTGGTGTATCAGTTTCCTATTGCTGCTGTAACAAATGACCACAAACTTAGTGATTTAAAATACAGATTTATTCTTAAAGTTCTGGGGATCAGAAGTCCAAAATCAGCTAATGTATTGATGTTAGCAGGGCTGCATTTCTTCTGAGACTCTAGGGGAGAATCTGGTTCCTTCTGGAGGCTGCAGTATTCCTGGCTCATCTTCCCAAACTAAGGCCAACAATCACATAGCTTTGTCCTCTGCTTCCATCTAATAAATGTCCTTCTCTGACTGCTTCTCGTTTCCCTCTTTCACTAATAGGGATCATTGTGATTAGATGGCACCCACCCTGTTAATCCAGGAAAATCTTCCCATCTCAAGATAGTTAACAACCGTATCTGAAAAGGCCCTTTTGCTGTGTCAGGTAAAATAGTTACAGGCTCCAGAGATTGGGGTCCTTCTTCTGCTTATCACAGCTGGGTAGAATTAGGATAGCTAGAGAGGAAGCCCATTTTAGATGATAAAATAATGAGTATGGTTTCAAAAAAATGAGAAAGCTTTCTGGTGGTTTAGAGACTCACCTTGGGATGTAATGAGAGAATGGATCAGCTGAGGGGTGGTTCAGTGGGCAGCCAGGTAATCAGGAATATTGCTTTCCAGGCACAGCAGTATTTTGACTTTTCTGGTCAATGGGAGTATTCTGAAGTTTTTAAAGTGTGACATCAAAGGTCTTGGAGCTTTACAGCATCTTAGGGAAGTCCTGACCCCAGCCTATGCCTTCAGGAATGTGAAGTGTGATGAAGTCCATTTTAAAGATAAGAACACGAGAGTCTAGCTGTTGCTTTATCTGAAGCATAAATATGGAGTATTAGCTAGCCTTGTTACTGCATGAAGAGTGACTGGTTTGGAATTGGCGATACAAATCCTCTACACATTACCTTTCAGGGCCATTGACTTGTTAACTTTTCCTTTGGCCAAATAAAGAGGAGATGGAATGTGTCTGGGATCTTCTGCCAATCAAAACTTCTTGAAGTTACAGATGCCAATTTTAATACAGGTACCATGACAGTCAATTAGCATGCACTATTTTTATATTTCATGGGAAATAACACTGAACCTTTGAAATCCATCTGAATTCAAGAGGAATTTTTTAGACAACCTGAAAAGAATGCTTGCTTGGTTGTCAAACTCTGAAAAGAATTTAATGCTGGTGAATATTTCCAGCTTTCAACTTTATCTAACAAATTTCTTCTTAATATTGTTATTCTTTGGAATTCTGTGCCTCTCTTGTATCTAAACACCTTACCTCATATTTTCAGAATTCCCTACACTAGTATGGCTAACTATGAAGTCTTGCATATTCATGGCCATATATAATATTTCAATTGATTAAAAATGTAATCAGAAATACAGGGTTAAAGGAAGTTTTCACTTAAAGGAATTTCGGAATTAATGTCTTTAAGAAAATAATAAGGAGGTTTAATGTTTTTATATAGTTATCCCTTTTGATACCTCTTTCAGTATTACAGTATTTCAAAGTTGCTTCTGAAAGATACATCTTATGATTTTTACATCTTTTTTTTCTAAATACACATTCATACTTTTTTTGTTTACCATATTATAAGAGGTATTTGCAATATTTTAAAAGGTATACATTAAATATCATTTATCAACATGGCTCTTATATCCAACAAGTTTTTTATTCTCAATATTATCATAATACCTTAAGTAATGTACATCTCCTGGTTTAACACTAGGTACCATACCTATCAAAACTTCTTTTGTACAGCTACATTTTTCTTTTCCAAAATACCTTGCAAATGTTACTTTCTAAGTACAACCCAAGACACAGTTTCTAAGACTGGCAAAACATAATAATCTAGGGAGTTGCTAACTGAAGGATAGGTACCTCCTCTGCATATTTCCCACAGTGATGTGGGAAAACAATCGTGCATCAGGTAAGGTTATTGCAATGTCGCAGAACCATCAGGGAGATTTTTACCACTTGATGCTTAATTGTTACTCATTTCAATTCAGGTGGACTAATATCCCTTCAGCATTGGCTGGCACGTGAAAGAAGATTAACATGTAGAAACCTATATGTCACTCTGTATCGTGAAATATGGAATGAAAGACTATGTCGTTCTTAGGTTCTTGAACTCTAACGGACAAAATGTAGTATCAGAAAAAATGCATGCCCCTACTTATCAGCAGGAACCCTTTTTAATAAGCCCATGACAATGGTTCTTCTTCACCCTGCAGTTGAGACTTTGGATGCCTCCAGAGAGATGAGAAGGGATGGAGGATTGTTGTTCTTCTGCTGGGGCATTTGCTCACAGCTCCACACATTGTGGGCAATTAACTTTCTTTAATGGATGAAAGACAACTAGCAAGGGCCCTGTGACAAAATAGCAATGGGCGATGTGGCAGGCCAGGAGTAGTGATAGATTATCCATCGAAAAAAGTGATTAGATCAGCTTCTTCAGAGAATGGATTATAAGTGCATTAGTCCTGTTTCCAAATTTGTTGTCCCTTAATTTTCTTTAAAGATGGCTAAAACTGAAAATTACTTTTTTTTTTTTTGTTTTTTTGAGACAGAGTTTTTTCTCTGTTGCCTGGACTGTAGTGCAATGGCACAATCTTGGCTCACTGCAACCTCTGCCTCCTGGGTTCAAGAGGTTTTCGTGCCTCAGCCTTCTGAATAGCTGGGATTTACAGGCACCCGCCACCACGCCTGGCTAATTTTTGTATTTTTTTCCATATTCTATTTATGTATAATATTTGTATTTTTAGTAGAGATGAGGTTTCATCATGTTGGCCAGGCTGGTCTCGAATTCTTGACTCATGCAATTCACCCGCCTTGGCCTTCCAGAGTGCTGGGATTATAGGCGTGAGCCACCATACCAGGCCAACTGAAAATTACTTTAAGAAAACCATTATCAACCTAAGACAAATTCAAACCTAGATGGAAACAAAACAAAGTTTTGTTGAAGTCTTCCAATGCTGCATTTCTTTTTCTCTTTTCCATAGTTCTTATTATCATCTAATGTACTATATCACTCACTTACATTTTTTTTTTGTATCTTGATTGTAAGCTCCACAAGGGCAAGGATCATTGCTTTTTTAAAGTGCTGAGACCCAAGGACATTTTATGTAATAGGTGTGCAACAAATATCTTTTAAATGAATGATTTAATAGAAGGAGTGAATGTGGTCCTTGATATACTTCCATAATGCTTAAAATAATTATAAGCCAACATTATGCAACACACAAGTGTCCTGCCACTGGAGGGCCCTGGGTAATAACAAAAGTCTCAACAATCTAGCCAGTAATATTTTATGTGGGGAGAAACCCAAACTTTTATTTGCTGAAGATTTCCAGTTCATCAAAATTACAGTCAGTATATTTGGCAATTTCGTGCATTTGTAATATTTACTTTTTGAATAAATATTTTCTCTCTCAATTGAGTTCTTTAATTTTTCCATTTGGAAGGCACAGTTTCCAAGTAGAAAATCATTTTTGTATTGGGTACTTTGATTACTAATGTACTGAATGTATTTATACCAATTTGTGAGTTTAAATAACAACCTTCTTTGGAAGAAGAAGCATCGGTAATATCCATGAAGATCACCATAATTTGGCTATGAGAGGAGATAGGGTTAATTAAAATTGAACTTTTCTGGAAATTCTGAGAGTTTATATTGGCATGTTTAGGTTGTTAAAGGTTTGCTTTATTTAGTTACAATATGTGTCAATAATTTCCAGCTTCATCTTATACATTCATACATATTTTAATGTATGAATAAGAACATACAAGTACCTATGCATATATGATACATGAATACGTACTACACAACTATGGGCAATATGTACACATATATTTAGTATTAGGGATTTTCTTGAGATTTACATTTTCTAATGACTTTAGACTCTATATGAACCTCAGAATTTTCATGGTCAATGTAGTAAGATCATATTTTCCCTTTCTGTGAGTACCCTTAAAGAAGAAATTACATTCAAATCTTTAGAAGTGTCATCTATACTTTGCTCAAAAGTTTGACAAATCCATTATTTTTTAGTGGAAGTTTTAGAGCTGTCAACTCAAGAAGTCTTACTTACGAAGTAGAGCAAAAGTTACACATTTCAAACACAGAAAAAATGAGAAATTTTATGGCAGCCTGTTGTGAACCAACCTAGTTTGTGTTAGTGGAGGCTGGAAGTAGGATGGTCTAAATCTCAGGTAAGCCAGGCAAAGATTCACCTTCTGCAAGAGAGATGCCACCAACAGAAAATACTTGGTTCCCAGGACACTAAAAGGAAATGTACCTGCTGTGGTTGCAGGGGCACTTCTGAGGACAGGGCACAGGGCCAGATGGCTGGTTTCACCACCTACCAATGCCCGGGCACCATTTTGGATTCCTCATTTTTCTCTTATTGTCGAGATGCTTTCTGACACCTCTTTCCACCATGGGGTGTTTTTTATCCATGTCACACATCTGCAAGGGAAGATACAAAATCTTCTATACTCAATATTTTAAGATAAGTAATTCATCATTGTCTTCCATCTATCACATTTTCTTTTATCCACAGGAAGAAAAGAGAATTTGGGGCTCTTGTGTTAAACAAAAAAATCTGATTTTCTATAGTTTTAGAGTTACAGATGCTAGTTTGAAAACAGCATTTAATTACCATGCAATGTTTTAAGATGGAGTGTGTGTGTGTGTGTGTGTGTGTGTGTGTGTGTGTGTGTGTGTATAGCAGTACCATTAACATGATCTCCTTTAGATAATGTCAAATCATTCAAGCCCACAGAGTTCTAAGGAAAATTCCAAGACATCCTAGTGAGAAAATTTTCCTGGTACCAAATGTCAAGCAGAATTTTTTCCTTTTTTTTTTTTTTGAGATGGAATCGCTCTGTCATCCAGGCTGGAATGTGGTGGCACAATCTCGGCTCACTGCAACCTCTGCCCCCTGGGTCCAAGCGATTCTCCTGCTTCAACCTCCTGAATAGCTGGGACTACAGGCACCTGCCACCAAACCTGGCTCATTTCTGTATTTTTAGTAGAGACAGGGTTTCACGATATTGGCCAGGCTGGTCTTGAACTCCTGACCTTGTGATCTGCCCACCTCGGCCTCCCAAAGTGTTGGGTTTACAGACATGAGCCACTGTGCACAGCCAAGAATTGAATTCTTAAAAGAGTTTTGGGTTTAAATTTTGACAGGATATTTGAAATGAATTTACTATTTGGAATTTCATATATTTCTTGCTCCTTCATAAACAGCCTCTTCTTATTGCATTAACTAGCCACAGCAGTTTGGGAGAGCTTACAGTTTAAAAGCTTCAGAAAGGAACCCTTTTGATCAGAATGAAACAGCAATTGAGGACATAGAGTAATGTTACAGATTCAATGGTGTCCTCAACATTTATAGGTTGAAGCTCTCATCTCAATGTGACTGTATTTGGAGACCGGGCCTTTAAGGTAGTGAAGTTAAATGAGGTCATTAGAGTGAGACTCTAATCCAATAGCAGTGGGGTCCTTGTAAGAAGGGAAAGAGATATGTAGGATGTGACCACAGAGGAAAGACCAGGTGAGGACACAGCAAGAAGGCAGCCATCTGCAAGACAGGGACAGAGGCCTCAGGAGAAGCCAATTCTGCTGACACCCTGACTGAGGACTTTCCACCTCTAGAACTGTACAACAGTGCATTTTGTTTAAGTCATCCAGTCTGTGGTATTTTGTTGTGGCAGTCCTAGCAGACTAATAGAAGTAATAATAAAATGTTAACAAGGACATAAGAAATAGTAGTTATTTCAATATGAGGCCCACTGGGTGTTTGCAAAAACAGCTACACTCTTTTTTGCAACTCCTTTGGTTAGAGATGATATCTCTCTCTCTTTTTTTTACCCCATAGATGTCTTCTGATCACCTTTCCAGAACCTCTCTCCATGTCTCCATCCTGTTCTCAGACACTGACCTGTATAGACTACACCAACCAGCTTCTCTGTCCTCTGACTTCTATTGCATTGGCTATCAGGGAGCACTAGCAGGTGATGGTAGAGAGACAAGGGGGTAATTAAGGCACTGATTTGCCTAGAAACTTGCCTGTAGAGTCACCATGGATTGGTTGCATCTCCTAAAGGAAGGTCCTCTCTACCCAGACTTCTACCTGCCTTTGGGTTCAGATAGCTGCCAGCTCCCTTAATCTCTTCAGGTCTAAAGCTGGTAGTGAAGTGATATGGTTTGGCTCTGTGTCCCCACCCAAATCTCATCTGGAATTGTAATAATCCCCATGTGTCAACAGCAGGATCAGGTGAACACAAGTGAATCATGGGGGTGGTTTCTCCATGCTGTTCTCATGATGGTGAGTTAATTCTCATGAGATCTGATGGTTTTATAAGGGCTTTCTCCTTCATTCAGCACTCATTCTCTCTCCTGCTGCCCTGTGAAGAGGTGCCTTCTGCCATGATTGTAAGTTTCCTGAGGCCTCCCAGCCCTGCAGAACTGTGAGTCAATTAAACCTCTTTCCTTTATAAATTACCCAGTCTCGGGTATTTCTTCATTGCAAAGTAAGAATGGATTAATACATGAAATACCTTTCTTTCAAGTCCCAGGGCCCAAAGTACAGCATGAACCATTGTTTCCCCCCTGCTGCCCAGATCTTTTAAATTAGTTTTTTTTTTTAATTAAATTCTCTTCAAATTACCCTTACATGATTGTCCCATTACTCCCTTGCCTGAATTCTGACTTAGGGATACAATACAAAGACTATCAATCTATTCCACAGAAGAAGTCATATTTTTTTTCTCTACTAAGTGTCACCTGTGGTGCTGTTGATAGAGGTGATGGTGATGGTGGTGGTATAAGTGGTGGTGGAGTGTATATACAAGATTAGTATTCGTTTCTTTCTTGGAATTGCAGCACATCAAGTGATAAAATTTCTTGTTTTGCCTTCTCTGTGTATACTCCTGAATGTAAATCTATTTTCAGCCTGGAATCAAACATTCCTTCAAGGCAGTCCAGGCTAATTTCATGGGTCAATAGGCTACCATTCTGTCCTTTAAAAAAGAGCAAATGTCTGACTGCTTCTTACAGTGTTTGTATCAGGTAGGTAGGAATTATGCTAACTCTGCTGATAAAGTACAAAGAAAATCATGACATAAAGTAGACAAGGGATTTATTCTCTAAGTATTAAGGAGCACAGATTTTAGTTAGTTCAAGGTTGGTATGTGTGGTAGATTGCAAAATTGGTCATGACTTGTTACAACTCTTCTCATTAAGGGAGAGGTTGTATTAGTCCATTCTCATGCTGCTAATAAAGTCATACCCAAGAGTGGGTAATTTATAAAGGAAAGAGGTTTAATTGACTCACAGTTTCACATGACTGGGGAGGCCTCACAATCACGGTAGAAGGAGAAGGAGGAGGTAGGTCATGTCTTACATGGCAGCAGGCAAAGAAAGCATGAGAGCCAAGCAGAAGGGGAAACCCCTTATAAAGTCATCAGATCTGGTGAGACTCATTCACTACCATGAGAAGAGTAGGGGGGAAACTGATCCCATAATTCAATTATCTCTCACTGGGTTCCTCCCACAACATGTGGGAATTATGGGAGCTACAATTCAAGATGAGATTTGGGTGCGGACACAACCAAATCATATCAGAGGTCTATTTCTTCAACCTACAATCCAGAGTGGCCTTGTGACGAACAGTGTGTGACAAAAGTGACAATAGGCAAGTCCCAAGTGTGAGTCTCAAAGACTTTGCATACCTCTTCTCTTGGGACTCTGCTGTTTGCTAGAGAGAGACCATAAGCAGAAAGGCTTCTATTCTTCTAGCTATCACAACTGAGGCCATCAGAAACTTGCTAACCTCGGCTGACCTGCTAGCTGACTAAAGACCTACGAGTGAAGGCATACAGAATCAATCAACACTAGCCCAGGTTGGAAAAAATCATCTAGTTTAGCCCAGCCCAAACTTTCAAAATGCAGAAGTGAAGCTAAACAAGTGAATTTGTTTTAATCTAAGTTTTAGGAGTGGTTTGTTATGCAATAAATCTTGGTATATTATTGTGGTTTATCAGTGCCCAAGGCTCTTCCAGTTCACTGCTCTGCCATTCTGAAAGTATCAGCTGTGTCCTGATATTCACAAGGAGGCTGCTGGAGTGCTAACTATTATATCTGTATTCCAGACTGAAGGAAGAGGAGAAAGGCAAAAGGAACCTTTCACATGAGAAGATTGCTTCTTTTAAAGGCACTTGCTCAAGAACACCACCCAATGTTTCCCTTATATGCCTACTTAGCTGTTCCTATTTCCAAATAAAATTGAGAAATATAGTTTTGATAGATGGGCACATTGCAACCCAACCCCCGCATAGGGCTGTCATTGAGGAAAAAAAGGAAAACTGAAAATCAATTAATAGTTAGCAATTTTACTACATTATTGTTATAAACCCTCTGGGATTTTAGGACAGCTTAATGTTGAGTCTGTTGATGAATGACTCTTGTTCTATTACATAGAACTCCTGTGTGATAACTAGATTGGAGTCTTCATATATGCCTTTATCTTAATATTATTTTCTTTTTGTAAAATGAATGCAAGTTTATTAAGAAAGTAAAGGAATAAAAAATGGCTACTCTGTAGACAAAGCATCCCCAAGGACTGCTGGTTGCTCATTTTTATAATTGTTTTTTGATGATATGCTAAAAAAGGGGTAGATTATTCATACCTCCCTTTTTTAGACCGTACAGGGAACTTCCTGACACTGCCATGGCATTTGTAAACTGTCATGGCACTGGTGGGAGTGCAGCAGTGAGGAGGACCAGAGGTCACTCTCATTGCCATTTTGGTTTTGGTGGGTTTTGGCTGGCTACTTTACTGCAACCTGTTTTATCAGCAAGGTATTTATGACCTGTATTTTGTGCTGACTTCCGATCTCATCCTGTGGCTTAGAATGCCTTAACTGTCTGGGAATGCAGCCCAGATTTCAGCCTTCTTTTACCCAGCTCCTATTTAAGATGGAGTTGTTTTGGTTCACAAACCTCTGACATTTCTGTGCTTTCTTTTATAAGAGAACCCTTAATCCTAAGGGTTGCAGAGGGACAAAGATTCATCTTCTATAACTTCTTCAGGCTGAATAAGGGCGATGATATTCCTGCCTACTTATGAGGGTCTCTTGTATTCAGGGTAGCCAGGAACTCAGTCAGAAAGCATCAGTATGGTGAGAGCCATGTCTGACTCTTGAGTTTCAACAAGAGGTGATATCTGGGAGATTAATAAGTGTTAGTTTAAGAAAACACTCAGTGATCTTGTTCTGTATTCCTACGCAAAGAGTAAAACAGCAATATATTCCACAAGAGTAAAGGAAAATAAGTAAAGTTATTCCAAGTAAACTAAATTAGTAGGCTTTTAATGAACTGGGCGACTGTTAGAACTAAGCTTACATGGGGTTGCTAATTGATTATAATGTGCCTAGAATTAGAATACTGATCCAGATTATTACATTGCCCATCCCTCTGGTTTCTTCTGAGCAGCAATCAGAGATCACTGATTGGTTCACAGGAAGAATCAGTTACCCTAAATTGAAGAAACAAACTTAAAAACAACTAATGAGACTAGAATCTAATAACAAGTATACCCTAGTTCTTGTAACATAGTATTTCAGACTCCAGTTTCCCATTTTTACTAAAGACAAATCATGGTAAGACTGATTTGCTTTATTATACTTGGCATGATTATTTGTATAAAGTGCAGCAAGAATAATTATTTTTCACATAGGCTTTTTAATTGACTTTGATGGAATTCTGTTTCATAAGGAATCTCAGATACAACTTTTTAAAAGCTGAGTCCTGCCATGGATTTGTACCCTCAAATACCTACGAGTTGAATGAATTTCTCTCCTTTTGATGTCCCAAGATAACTTGGGGCTCCTGAACCTGATAGAGAGTGACATTTTTTACTTACCACAGGTCAGAAATCCCATACAGGGACTGTGTAGGCAAGGTATAAGGCCGGTTTCCCAAGGGGCTTTTATTGGCTCTATAAGTCAAGTTTGATTCCTTAAAGAAAAACACACCATTCCAGTCAAAGCTTTGGTAAAATAACCTATTTCTCCAAATTGTGTCCTGTTACAAAAGAAAACAAATTTTTATTGCACTTACACAAATAATTATATTGCCATAAGTTAAAGATACTCACAACTAGTTTCCAAATTATGGAGAAATTAGGTAGAGAGAAACAAATACGCTCCAAATTTTGTTCACAGGAATATACTTTACTCAATTGCTAAAAGCTATAAATAGCTAAAAAACAAAACAAAACAAAAATCAAACAAACAAAAAAGCTCCATGACTCCAAAAAAGAAAACAAAGTATCAGCAATGTTTTAAGCAAGTTAAAAAGGTTACTTTAGTTTTCTATAGGTTCAGTTAATTCAGTTAACTCCTGTTCTATTTGATATTTATGAACATTGTAGCTCTTTATGAGAGTTTTGAAAGTTGTTTCTATTCTAATATTGCAATTTTCAATTAGACACCTGCATTTAAGAACACCTGCTAGAGTTCTATAGTTGATTATAAATCACCTTCTAAAGAGGATTAAAACAAGACAATTGTCTGTGCATGACAAAATGTTTTAGGACAGCCACTATTAAAGCTACAGTTGAAAAGGAAATTTGGTAACTTCTGTAGCACACAAAATTTTACATAATTATAATTAGTAATAATATACACTAAGTCATACTAGAATTACAGGAGTTTCCCATAACTTTGGAACATATATGAATAATATATTTATGCAAATATAGCCCAAAGAAAGCAAAATATGATTTCACATTTGATAATGTTTCCTGCATGATTTTTATGTCAAATAAGCCAAATTTCACCTTTACATTAATATCCTGTTAATGTTAAACCCAATGTTTAATAAAACCTTATAAACATATTTACCCAAGTTTAATGTTTAGCCATAAGGTAAGATTCTTAAAAACCTTTTATAACACTTTACAATTTTTCTTTTTGAAACAGCTAATCAGAAAAACTTCTTGTGCTTTTATTCCAATGTTTAATTTATGGAAAAACTGAATAATACCCCCTTTAACTTTAGCCAATATGTTCACACACAGAATCTCTTACAATTAATTTTTGTATGAACCTTCCACAACTTGTTTAAACCTTTAGATTTTTTTCTTAATGAAAACAATCCTTTAACACTTTAGTCTAGGCAGAAAAAAGTCCACATGCCCCTAACTTCTTATAATCTTTCACCGAAATACATTTTACTCTCTTTACACATCTTGCATGTAAAAATGTTTCTTTAGTGGTTTTAATTCCATGTTATAATATTAACTCTTAGAAACTTTTATTTTTGGTGGAAAACTTGGTCAATCTGAGATTTTAATTATGTACTAGGTGTGGAGCCTCATCTAGGACACACCAGGTGGAAGTGCAGATAAGAGCTGACTCTCCAGCATAGCTAGGGGGCGTGGCTAACCCCATGTGTCTCCAGGCCTTATCTAGAATCTAAGGGCTCTAAGGTAGGTAAATTGAACAATTTTCAGCTCAGAGAAACAGTTTGACCTTAGCATTTAGCAAATCTGATATCTGACTTTAATTTAGACCAAATGTCTGCATTTTCAAGATGTTTTATTTTACCAATAATCTTTAAAACTGTCTTTATTTCCAAAAGATTACGAAAGTTATGTGAACAAAAAAAGCATTAAAGTTTCTACTGTTCTGACAAAATATTTGATTTAAGCTCTTGTTTTTCTAAGCCAATTAATGAGAGCTCTTTTATATATAAACATGCAACACGTATAAATACATAGACAGAAGATTCAGCACTTGTAAGATTTTTCATTTGCCAGTTTCTTAATGGGATTATGGGCCTCAGAGTGGAGCTCTTGGAAAAACAGGGTCAGGAAAGCATGCATTTCCAGGGCCAAATAAGCAGCAAATAAGCGGTTGAAGGCAAAGACAGATCCTCAAAATTAAGGATGCCATTTTAGACTGATTACTGAATCCCCAAAAGGAGGGAAATAATATAAGAGAAGGCAATGCAGTGCTTCTACTCTGTATGTCATTGCAAGGCAACCCAAAGCCAATCAGTCCATTTTGTAATCAGCCCATCCCTCATGGGAGTCTCATCTCCCAGTGGGGGGCGAAAATGTTTTCTTATCTTCGACGTGGCCCAGAGTATGCTTCTCTGATCCAAGTGTTCGAAGAGTTAAGTATCCCTTCATAACTACTATCAGCCATCCATTAAAGTATATTTCTTACCAAGTTATTGCCACTAAAACTCTTTCATAATGTGAAGTAATTTCTGATACCCCCAAACTTAAAACCTTCAGACAAAAAGTGAAACAAAACAAAACAGAGCCTTTGATTTTGAGGGAGGTCTATCTGCTTTTAATTCCTGGGGTTTCACGAGGAAAACAGAGGCTTTTTTCTCAAAACAGGGTCTGTGGCACCTCCTCTGTTTTTTCCCAGGGCTCCCAGGCTACTAGAAATTACCTTACAGCCTCTCATTTTTGTATTAAGACTGGCAAGGCAAAAAAAAAAAAAAAAAAGGAGAAAAATAATTCAATAAACTGAGAAGAAGCAGCCTTTTCTAGAAAAATAAGATCCAAGAAGAGAAAAACATAAAGACCTTTTAAGTATATCTATAGCTTATTTATACACTTTTAATTAAGCTGATTTTAACCATTGCACTATTTGATAAAGTCCTTTTAGAATTTAATATGCCAAAGGGCCAATATTTCCGGCTTTTTAAGTTCACCTAGTGTCACCTCCTATGTGCTTAGAGAAAGGAAAACTTAAGACAGTCCGTGAAGAAGAGAATAGATAAGGTCACACAGATATTAAACCAGAAACAACTTACTTCTTAGGTGGGGAATGGAACCTGGAGTACCACTGTGAGAATGCAAAAACTTAACCAGTAAGCTGCAGCACAGGGCAGTCTCCATTTCTTTTCCCAGAATGAGTCAGAGTAGTTAATTCTGAGTTAGGGAAGGCTTTTAACGATTTACAAAGATTTTTAGAGCTAACTATGACATGAACCCTAAAATTCCTGTTCCCTGAAGGCAGAGACCAAAAGAAAGTACCACCATGTGGCTAAAAGGTCCAGCTCCTGAGGACATGAAGCAAGATGGAGACTTTATCCAGTTTTTTTGTTTGTTTCAGGAACCTGCAGCCAAGTTTGTTACTGACCACCTTGCTGGGCCATCTTGAAAAGCGGGCTTGCAGGTGTTCTAAGCTGGTGTTTAATCCTGAAGTACCTCTTGACACAGAAAAATGAATTAACAGCACAAAATACACCAATTTAAGGCTAGCCTGAGAATTTTTTCAGGTTAATCAAAACTTTACAAAGGACATAAACACTGATTTTTCTTTTCCATTCATTCAACTGTTAGCATAGAGAGGAAGAAGCCAGAAATCTGACTGGTAAGAAATACCCCTTTGCTTGCATGCCAGGCTTTTGGGTTCCCTTTCCCTGAGCAGCTCTAGTGATCCAGCTTGCCAGCTTGTGGCACCATTGCCCTGGGGATCAAGCTGCATCATAGGGAATATTATTATTTTTTCATTCTGGCCTGAGCATAATACATGTGATAAAACATCGACATGAGCTGCTCTGCTTAGCACCCAGATGGGCCCCTTCATCTTTAATCCAACCTCCGACTTGGAGTTTCAACACATGATCTCTGGGCAAGGTGGTTTCCCTAAGTAAGAGAAAAGAAAGGAAAAGGAGAGAGAGAAAAGCATGGTCTGTGGCTGGGTAGGGAAAGTGAAATGCTTAGAGAGGCCAGAGAAAGACCCATCTATTGCAGCAATACTGAAAAGTTCAGGCTGCTGCGGATGCTATCATGAAAAGATTTTTTCCCAGCAGTCCTGTCAGCTCTCAGGTTTCCCCTTTGAGGGAGGAAAAAGCTCCCCATGTCCCACAATCCTGTACATGCCTAACCCTGTCACCCACAGCCATCAGCAAAGAGTACAAGGCAGATTAATCCAAAAAGAATAGCAGTTAACATCCCATACTTCCAGATCTGTTCTTAGTCCAGAGGGACTTTACCGAGAGGGGCCTCTAACGCCCTAAATTTTAACTCTAACTCTCCTAATTTGGACCTCTAACCCGAGGGTGGTCAAACACCCTTGCCTTTTATTAAAAAAGGGACAATACTGAAAAGATCCCCCCTGATTGAAAGGAAAAAGACTGCAGCACTGATTGAATGACTTTGGGTAAGTGGTGGGGTACCCGGGTAAAGAATGGGGTTGGGTTACAGGCTCAACTTGGGGGAGTTAGAGTCTCTCCTAAGACAGAGTGGGTTAGAGGCCTTTCTTGTAGAATGCTGTATCATACCCTGCATATATGGTTTAGTGCAAAGACCTATAGAAACAGCTCTCATGAAAACCTCCCTTAGTTCACCCCCATCTTATTCAGATAAACTCTTCCTTCTTGATGTCCAAGAAGAACAGCAGAGCCTAGATGTGCTAAGGCATTTTGAAGAGGAAAAACTACAAAATCAAGAGGGGGAAATTGTCAAAATGATAAATTCCTCTTCAAAAAGCTTTAGTCTCCTGTTCGTTGTTTCTTAAGAACAACTTCCTTGTACTTCCTTGTCTCCTAGCCACCTGTTCTGTAAACTACCTTCCTGCCTTTGCCACACCAAGACAAGTCCAGATATGCCTTCCCACCTGGTAATGGACAGTCCTTCTTCCTTCCTGTCAAGTAGACCCTATTCAATTTTAAACCTTAGCCAATAGAGTTAGCTTAGATTGTGAGGTCCAACCCCAGCCAATGGGGAAAGAACACAGAAGTGCTAGGAACTGTGTTAGGGATAAAAACCCTGCCCTACCACACTTGTGTGCTCTTGTGATTGTGGCTGGTGCAAGCTGTGCCCTTTTGCAGAAGTAACTTCCCTTGCTGAGAAAAAAAAAAAAACAAAAAGGAAAGTAAAGGAATAAAAGAATGGCTACTCCATAGAAAGAGAGCCTATCATTATTTTTAATAGAGAAAGAGTCTCACTGTCTCTCAGGCTGGAGTGCAATGGCACCATCACAGTTTATTGTAGCCTCAAACTTCTGGCCTTAAATGATCCTCCCATCTTGGCTTCCCAAAGTGCTAGAATTACAGGTATGAGCCACTGTGCCAGCCCATATATGACTTGAAAAATGGATGTAGTGATTCTTTGTTTGGCTTTATTTCCATTTGTCCTCACACTTACCCTGGAGATAACAACTGTGAAAGCTGATTGGCTTTCAAATGTTTCACATACTTCTGAAATTTCACAGTGAAGGAGAAGGCAAACGGGAGGAACACTATGTTTCAATCTACCCACAGATAAAACACTAATATGAGTAAGACTACTTTAGTATTAATAGTTTAAATGAGAAAGGAAGGTATGGGGGAAATTGTCAGTGTTTCCAGATTCTTTTAACACTTTTGTCTAAAATTCTTTTAGAATTTTGTCAGTTTCTGTTTTAGTTTCCACCATGTGAGGCTTACACTTGGAAAGCCTGGTGCAGGATTGCAAACTGTTTGAGATGCTTTAGAACGATGATTTTGAAGTTATCTGTGGGGAAGGGCCCTTTTATAAAAATTACCACCTCTTCACGTCTGCCACACGGTCATTCTGCCTATGACTAGCAGGCAGTGTGCACCATGGGACTCATCACACACATTTCCACACTATCTAACTGGTCCCACCATGTGATAAGCCCACTGATCACGTGCTTGGATGTCCTGCCAATGAAAAATTGCTATAAGAATTTCTAAACACTTATTCTTGAGTTCTGTACTTATCTCATTACAGTGGCAAATGGTTGACAGATCAACAAACAGTTCATGGACCGGCAGTACGCTCTGCACCAGGGGAGTTCATAATCTTGTTGGGAAGATAATAATTAAGGAAAGGAAATCACTATTTTTAACGCAGCATGTTAGGAACTGGAGGTAATATTGTTTCTGTTCTGTCCCAAGTGAGCAGACCTGTAAACAAGAATTTGGGTGGAGATAGTATGTGGGAAGATGATATAAATTATCTATCAGAAAGTACCTTTAGGGATGTGGAAATGTGAGGGAGAGAAAGGAAGGACACCAATCAAAGTGCGTTCATTAGCAGGTCATTTATTGCTGTAGGAGACTGAGATGAACCATGCCGACCTCTCAGACTATTTAGGAATTGAGTTGCTTCATACTACGTACTGACAAAGCTGATGTATCTGTCCTTCAACTTTCAGATGTCATTGCTTGAGGGTTCCTTTTTTTCTGGGGAATTCTGGCACTTCCTCCTGCTCTACACATGAGCTGGGCATGTTCCATTGACCATAGAAATCCTTCATACAGAGTCATAGCTTCCTGTAGAAACGGTGAGGAGAGAAGGGACGTGAGTGGGCATGGCCAGCATCTGCTCATGCCATGGATTCTATAAATAAACCCTAGGCATAGTGAAGAATATCAAGGGTTATTCAATAAAATTTTCTTGGGGGAAGTTTACTTTGAATTCGGCTATAAAGAATGGATACAAACAGAATGTTAGAGAGAGAGAGAGAAAGAGAGAGAGAGAGAGAGTGAGAGAGAGTGAGAGAGGCCTAGTGAAATCAATAAGGACAAAGACGGTAGTAAATAAATACCTGTGGGATCTACAAAGGAAAAGTCTAACTGGAATAGATGTACCATATTGCATATTGCCTGGAGTAGAAATGCCACATTGGGGAACACATGCAGCTTGCTTGGTATTGGTTAAAGATGTGTCATGAATGAAACATAAATAATAAAAAATGATAATACTTGCTGACATGAAATGGACATTTATATGTCCCTGCTATTATGATGCCCATGGAGTGGGTGTTTATATATGCCTGCTACTGCTGAATGCCTTATTTTCATTGTGTTTTATGTAGTATACATGAGACTTTATTCTGTGACTTTCAGGTGTAAGCAATTTTACATTACACAATTTTTAAATGTTTAAATCTACTCCCCAGTTCTACTTGCTCAGATGATGAAAAATTCTCTCTTGGTTATGTTTTATAGGAACTATTCCCCTTTCTTAGATCATATCTGAATCCCAGGGCAGAACATTAAGATATGAGTCTGCTGGCCTTGAGTTCACTTTGCTGTGCTCAATTTTCAAGCGTGCAGGAGTCCTTGAAGACAAGTGACTTTGATGTTCTGTGTTAAGCACTGGCATAAGCCTCTTTGTCAGTGAAAAAGTACTTTGTGGCCTTTCCAATTTAAGGTTCTGAAGCCACTTGTGGAAACCAGCCACTGCTCCCACTATTCATGGACCTGAATGTCTCATTCACCATCTGGTATGATTTGGCTCTATGTCTCCACCTAAATCTCATCTCAAATTGTAATCGCCATGTGTCAAGGAAGGGATTTAGTGAGAGGTGACTGGATCATGGGTGTGGTTCTCTCCATGGTGTTCTCATGATAGTAAGTGAGTTCTCATGAGATCTGATGGTTTTGTAAGTGGCAGTTCCTGCTATGCACACTCTCTTTCTCTCCTTCCACTATGTAGACATGCCTTGCTTCTCCTTTGTCTTCCACCACGATTATAAGTTTCCTGAGGCCTCTTCAACCATGTAGAACTGTGAGTCAATTAAACCTCTTTTGTTCATAAATTATGCAGTCTCAGGTAGTATCTTTATTGTAGTGTGAGAACAGATTAATGTACCACCCTTTAACCCTAAGGAAGGATTCTCAAAATCTCTTACTTCTACGCTCATCTATTTCTGCCCATTGAGATGGTGGGACATCCTGGGTGTTAGGAGTGCTTGGAAATTTCTGTTTTAATCTCTAGGATCTAAAATGCCAAGGAAAGAGACATAAAACTCATAGCACAATGTCCATCCAGCTTCTCGGGATAAGAGAGAAGGGCTATCTTTCATTCCATTCAGTGCTCTGCATCTATGATTACAAAAACTTTAATATTCAATAGATTGTTTTATAATTGGCACAACAACTCCATGAGACAATATTATAATATTTATTAAGGAAATTGAGGTTTAGTGAGGTTTTAGAAATACACCTAAGATTTTGTTGTTTGCTAGTGTGAAGTATGTCTCACATCATAATATAACACCGAAAAACTATGGATGTGGTCATTTAAATTTCATTGAAAGTCAACTGCATGCCTTGCAAATTTTGAAGCACTCATGCAAGGTTAAGAAAACAGTCTTTTGAATGTTTTGAAGCATGGAGGGAATAGAGATGTGGAGAATTTTAAAGGGACTGGTTCAATAATACACAGATGAGGTTATGAGCATCAAAACTAGAAGATGTCACACAAGATAATTCGTCAATTACTGAAAAAAACAGAAGAGGCAAGTTGAGAAGAGATAGACAAAAATAGCGTAAGATTTTAACATCTGCTCTCCATATACTCCCATCTGTTTCATTAAAATATTTTAGTTTTTTCTTATATCATTATCACATAAATGGCTGCATGGAGCAATTAAAATCTAATAATCTTGTCATCATGCTTTCAGACTAATTCACTTATAATTACCATTGAATTTGAGATTAAAGATTTCTGATGAACTTTAAGATTAATTTATCAGTGAAACAAAGCCTTTGTAACTTTGACTGCAATTGTATTGCATTTATAGAATGCATTTTAGATGAGGTGGCAGATTTATATTATTTAGATTATCTGTGTTGGAATATGATATGTTTTTCTATCTTTTCAACCCTTCTTTGATGGCTTTCTATAATGTTTAAACTTGCTTCTTTATATCAAGTTTGCACATTTCTCATAAAGTAAATTTCTGTACATTTTGTATTAACTGATGCTATTATGAGTTTATTTTCATTATACTATCGGATTATTGCTAATATAAAACAAAGCTATCATTTTGTTAAATCAATGTCATATTTAACCACATAATACTGAATAGATTTTATGGGCTCCAAAAATTTTCTCTATTTTTTTCTGGGTTTTCTAGATAGGTAAATTACATTATTTTAAAATAATTATTTTCTAAGAGTAATACTTATCTTACATTGCTTTAGCACATTGGCTGAAAACAGAGACAGTGTTGAATAATAACAATACTTAAAAGAAAAACTTTTAAGTGCTTCTGCACAGCAAAAGACACTATCATTAGAGTGAACTGGCAACCAACAGAATGGGAAAAAAATTTTGCAATCTACCCATCTGACAAAGGGCTAATATCTAGACTCTATGGAGAGCTTAAACAAATTTACAAGGAAAAAACCAAACAACCCTCTTAAAAAGTGGGCAAAGTATATGAACAGACACTTTTCAAAAGAAGACATTTATGCAGCCACAAACATAAGAAAAAATGCTCATAATCACTGATTATTAGAGAAATGCAAGTCAAAATCACATTAAGATACCACCTCATGCCAGTTAGAATGGTGATCATTAAAAAATCAGGAGACAACAGATGCTGGAGAGGATGTGGAGAAATAGGAATACTTTTACACTGTCGGTGGGAGTGCAAATTAATTCAACCATTGTGAAAGACAGTGTGGCGATCCCTCAGGGATCTAGAAATAGAAATGCCATTTGACCCAGGAATCCCATTACTGGGTGTATACCCAAAGGATTATAAATCATTCTATTATAAAGACACATTCATACGTATGTTTATTATAGAACTGTTCACAATAGCAAAGACTTGGAACTAACCCAAATGCCCATCAATGATAGACTGGATAAAGACAATGTGGCACATATATACCATGAAATACTATGCAGCCATAAAAACGGATGAGTTCATGTCATTTGCAGGGACATAGATGAAGCTGGAAACCATCATTCTCAGCAAACTGACACAAGAACAGAAAACCAAACACTGAATGTTTTCACTCACAAATAGGTTTTGAACAATGAGAACACACAAACACAGGGAGGGGACCATCACACACTGGGACCTGGGGGGTGAGGGACTAGGAGAGGAATTGCAGGGGGTGGGGGGATTGGAAAAGGAGAGCATTAGGAGAACTAATTTAGATGACGGGACGATGGATGCAGCAAACCACCATCATGGCATGTGCATACTTAACGTAACAAACCTGCACAACCTGCACATGTACCCCAGAACTTAAGTATAACAAATAAATTTTTTTTTTAAAATCACTAGTCCATTAAAAAAGAAGAAAAAAAGAAAAACTTTTATGACAAGTGGAGTAAGTCTGATGAAATCTAAACCATTAGTGATGCAATACTTCAATTTATCGTTTTGGATTAGGTTTGTTGAATAAAGGGCTGTAGTTTGTTCCCAAAACCATAATTCCAAGGCCAATCACTTCTTTAAGAGGAAACTCATTATAAATGGAAGATGGTTGAATTTCATAGGATGCTAATGTCTTCATGAGACAAGATCTTGGTACCTGAATTATCTATTATTACATGACATACTGTTGAATCGTTCTTTCTGGATAACTTCTGGCTCACTCAAATGTATCTCTACTACTTTTTAAAATGTCTCCTTTGGGAGAATGCCATACTGGGAAGTTTATGCTATCAAAAACAGCAATAAATAAAACATAAAGTTGTTACATGATTCATATAATTCACTTTTCTTTGTTATATACCAAAATAAAATGACATTATTAAAGATAATCTGAAAATAATTAGAATTGTGTCATTACCTGCATTTCTTGAGAGAAAAAATAGACACATTGGAAGGGAAAGAATTCAGAGAATTTCTCTCAAGCTGGAGAAATGCTAAACATTGGAAGAGACAGAGATCGTTAAATACCACCTGAAGTGGAATCATGTGCTCAGAGGGAGGATGCTGGAGAAGTGAGCCCACTGTGGATTACTGACACTGGCCAGGAAATGAAACAGGTGTCCAAAACAAAATTTAAAAAAAGGAAAGTCAGCTAGCTGGCTGGGACAGAAATTAAATCCCATGATACAGAGGAAGAAGGCCCTCATAACCACCATGACCAAACCTCCAAAGCTAATGAAAGAGGCATAATTGGAACAATTTTACTTGATTGGTGTCTTTTCCTTAATTTTCCAAAGACATACTTTAGCAGTGATCCAAAAAGATTATAAATCTCAGAAAAATTATGCAGGGGTTCTTATCCAATTGATTCTAGATACTTGAGTATTTCCTTTGGTTTTAAATGTGGGCTTCTAAATAGGAGAGAGGCTACTGAGAGCTGAGCTCTGGCTGACTCTACACTGACACAATTGCATGATGAAGAAACAGAGGTGTTCCTCTGAGAAAAGTTGGCAAGAATAAGTCAACATAAAGAGAATGGATGATGCAATAAAATGAAAAATAAACAACTTCAGAAAACATAGTAGATATTCAAGAAATGGCTGATTGATGGCATTGAATTAACTTTGGTAAATGAAATACAATCCCACATTGCCTTATGCTAAACAGGCATTCTCAAGTACTTGAATGGTGCCTGTGAAATCTACCTTTGCTGTAGGATCAAAAGTGCACATCACTCAGCATTGGACCAAAGTCTGTTAAGCAGATGATGTACCCTATGCTCTTTGCTAATGTTTCTACCATTTTTGGTCTTTGACAAGACACCACTTGTTGTCATGAAGTATATTTCTTGAAACTGTCAGTGTAATACTCATGACAAAAAAAAATGGTGTTAATTGTATTTAAATAAAATCATAGAAAATTTTCTATTATATAGAATATTAAAATTAGTATATTCTGATAAACCAATATTTTGGTTAAAGTTTATGTACTGACAATGCATACGTTGAGCAGAATTAGCATAATTTTAGTCAGTTTCTGATAGCCCACATGGATCGTGTGATTTCTTAAGATATTTTTTTTCTTTTGAGATGGAGTCTTGCTCTGTCTCCCAGGCTGGAGTGCAATGTCGAGATCTTGGCTCACTGTAACCTCTGCCTCCAGAATTCAAGTGATTCTTCTGCCCAGACTCCTGAGTAGCTGGGATTACATACAGGCCAGCTAACTTTCATATTTTCAGTAGAGATGGGGTTTCACCATGTTGGTCAGGCTGGCTTCAAACTCCTAACCTCAAGTGATCTGCCCACTTTGGCCTCCCAAAGTGCTGGTATTATAGGTACGAGCCACCCGCGCCCAGCCAAGATCCTTATTTGCGGTAGTAATCATTATATGGCACTACATACAAAATCTAGCCATTTATAATTTGATTTAACTGTTATTTAGATGTAAGGTAAATAGAAAGTTTAATATATAATTCTGAGTTATTTTCCAGAGAGACAAAAAATAGGCTAAGAAGGTTGAAATTTTCTTGAAAGAGAAGAATTTCTCAAATGGCTTCACTGTAAAGATCTGTTTTTAGGAATGTGCATGCCTCAGGGATCGTTATAGCTGAGGGATCTTATTTATGATAAAAACAATAAAGCTTTTTTTTTTTTTAAACTTTGAAAAGCAAAAGGAGACTCCTGCAGTGGGTAGTGGTCTCTCAGTCCCTTTGGCTTTCACTTTTCTAGCCTCATGGTACCTTAGAATGAAATCTGCATGAGTCTGGGACAAGAGCAAAAGAGAGCAGATTCAATTCTCATGACATTAAGAGCATATTACAGCAAAAATTAGTGGTTCAAACTCCACAAGATTTGAAGCACTTTCTACATACCAATAAACAGCAGAACTGAAAGAAAGTGTTTAATTAATGCCATAGCAGACACAAACAGCTGCCAAGCTTTTTGCCACCCATAAGTTCCAATGCTGCTGTGCTATTATGATATGCTATACTCTATGCAAATATTTTGTTTTCAATGAAAAGATCCATTTGAAGCAAAAAATGCTTAGCTCACTTTTGAAAGTTCTCTGGCATGCCTCTAGGATAAGCAGGAAAGGGTAAACCTTCAAATACAAAGTCCCAAAGCACTTACAAGGAGTTTTGTGGAAGCGGATTGTGCTGTCTGCTCTGTAAGTGAGACTGAACAAGTGCCATTTGACCAAGGTACCTCTCCTGGCTTTTTCCTTTTCAAGTATGCACTTATTGTTGGGTTGTCTAACACCTCTTTTTTTTTTTTTGAAGATGACTCCGCTCTTTTCAAGGAGCTACTTATTCCTTGGCCAGTGATAGTACTCTTTCTGCCAATTTACCTATCTTCTGTCAGAGACATGACAGAGATAACAAAACACAAACCAGGCTGGTCAGTCTTTCCTTTAGAATTTTTCATTTGTAACTTAGAGAAGAGTGGTCTTTACTGTGAGATGGCAAACTAGCAAGATATGTGTCTAGGTGCTGCTCCCAGACTTACAGAGAAAGCGTATGTGCCATAGGAGATAATGAAGCTGACAGCTGGTATGAAGCAGAAATCAGCTCTGCTGAAGCTTGAGCTCTGCCTCAAGACCCTGATTTCAGCTATCTGCAGCTCTAACTGATCTTTTCCAGTGGTGCGAGTCAACCAATTCCTTTTTGTGACTAAGTTGATTTTTAACAAAATACGAAGCAAAACAAAATCTATTTTTAAATTTATTTTGGTCTTCTTTTCATTCAAAACTTTATTAATCTTCCTTCCAGTCTTAGCTCAAGTGTTATCTCCTCCATGAAGATCCATGTATCATTTCATGTATGTCTCCCAGAAATTCTATATTATATATACCTCTAGGTATAGCTCTTTGGTGAATAAATATTCCTCTAGGAATAACTCTTATAGCGAATAAATACTAATTATTTATTCGCCGTGCCATATTGCCTCACAAAAGGTTAGGCTAATTTACTATACAAAACTAATTGTTTACACCATTGCCCAACATTAGCTATTATTGAACTTAAAAATAAATGCAACTTATCAGGAAAAATAATTTTACTGTTTTAATTTCCATTCTTCTGATTTTAGTTAGGAAATATTCTTGCAAGTATTTATCATCAAGAAACTTTTTTGTTAAAAGAATATTGTTGAAAAAATAAAAGAATTTTTAAGGTATAAGAACAAATACAAAAATTTTTAAGCTGCCTGGATATAAGATCAATATGCAAAATCAATTATCAGTGGTTTTAAATTTAGTGGAATGGTATTAGCTAAGCAGTAGTAAAACTATTTGTCTTTTTTCCAACTTATATAATTAAAAATTAACAAACATAGACATACAAAAATGAAATACAGGTACTGTACCACACAGGGTAAAATTTACACCTGATGAATTTGACTCTGGAAATATTTGCTTGGGATAGACAGTGGCCACAAAGATAAACTCACAATGACAACAGCTCAGATCAGTAAAATCTTAAACTATTTGCTTCAGAAAACAAACCCACCCCAAATTCCAAAGAGAATCTGGTTAAAAACTTTGGGTAATCTCTGAAGAAACACACTCACGGACACACATATACACATATAAAGACATGCATGTATAGAACTTCATATACTTTATCACATATAGTATCAGAGATTTCACTGGATAAAAACCTTAAGTTGGTAGAAAATATATGTGCTGCATTGTTAATTATTTTTATTATTCCATTTAGTATTCCTGAGAAGCGAGAAAAACACATTCCTAGGTGATGGCATTATTTCTCCCCAGGTTCACAGCACTCCTGCATGTATTTGAAACTTGTTCATTTATTTATGATCAAGTAAACCTGTTTTAAATGTATGTAATATATAATGCTTAGTTTGTGAGTCCCTAACATGTAGATGGCATTTTAAATCATTAAAGAGAGAAAGTAGTTTGACAAGAATAGGTTTTTCAGAAAAAGGTCCCAGGTCACTCTGGAATCTCCAGATCTTTCAAAGTATGATAACTCATGAAAAAAGACTTAAAAAGAGGAAAGTTTCTTTTCTACAAGTAAGACCAGGGTTTTAGGGGAGTGTAATGTCATGAAGTTAAAAAAAGAAAGAATTTTTTTTTAATTGTATTTTCGGTTTTGGGGTACATTTGAAGAACATGCAAGATTGCTGCATAGGCACACACATGGCAGTGTGATTTGCTGCCTTACTTCCCCTCACCGGTATCTGTCATTTCTCCCCATGCTATCTCTCCCTACCTCCCCAACTCCTCATCCCTCTCCCATATGCCTCCAACGGACCCCAGTGTGTAGTGCTGCCCTCCCCGTGTCCATGTGTTCTCACTGTTCAACACCTGCCTGTGAGTGAGAACATGCGGTGTTTGATTTTCTGCTCTTGTGTCAGTTTGCTGAGAATGATGGTTTCCAGGTTCATCCATGTCCCTACAAAGGACACGAACTCATCATTTTTTATGGCTGCATAATATTCCATGGTGTATATGTACCACATTTTCCCTGTCCAGTCTATCATCGTTGGGCATTTGGGTTGGTTCCAGGTATTTGCTATTGTAAACAGTGCTGCAATGAACATTCGTGTGCACGTGTCCTTGTAGTAGAATGATTTATAATCCTTTGGATATATAACTAGTAATGGGATTGCTGGATCAAATGGGATTTCTATTTTTAGGTCATCGAGGAATCGCCACACTGTCTTCCACAATGGTTGAACTAATTTACACTCCCACCAACAGTGTAAAAGTGTTCCTATTTCTCCACACACTCTCTAGCATCTGTTGTCTCCAGATTTTTTAAATGATCTCCATTCTAACTGGCATGAGATGGTATCTCAATGTAGTTTTGATTTGCATTTCTCTAATGACCAGTGATGATAAGCATTTTTTCATATGTTTGTTGGCTTCCTGTATGTCTTCTTTTGTAAAGTGTCTGTTCATATCGTTTGCCCACTTCTGAATGGGCTTGTTTGTTTTTTTTCTTGCAGATCTGTTTTAGTTCTTTGTAAATTCTGGATATCAGCCCCTTGTCAGTTGGGTAGACTGCAAAAATTTTTTCCCATTCTGTTGGTTGCTGATTCACTCTGCTGACTGTTTCTTTTGCCGTGCAGAAGCTGTGGAATTTGATTAGGTCCCATTTGTCTATTTTGGCTTTTGTTGCCAATGCTTTTGGCGTTTTGGTCATGAAGTCCTTGCCTATGCCTATGTCCTGAATGGTTTTGCCTAGATTCTCTTTTAGGGTTTTTATGGTGTTAGGTCTTATGTTTAAGTCTTTAATCCATCTGGAGTTAATTTTAGTGAAAGGTGTCAGGAAAGGGTCCTGTTTCTGCTTTCTGCACGTGGCTAGCCAATTTTCCCAACACGATTTATTAAACAGGGAATCCTTTCCCCATTGCTTGTTTTTGTCAGGTTTGTCAAAGATCAGATGGTTGTAGATATGTTTTGTTTCCTCTGAGGCCTCTGTTCTGTTCCATTGGTCTATATCTCTGTTTTGGTACCAGTACCATGCTGTTTTGATTACTGTAGCCTTGTAGTATAGTTTGAAGTCCGGTAATGTGATGCCTCCTGCTTTGTTCTTTTTGCTTAGAATTGACTTGGCTATGTTGGCTCTCTTTTGGTTCCATATGAAGTTTAAGGTGGTTTTTTCCAGTTCTGTGAAGAGGGTCATTGGTAGCTTGATGGGAATAGCGTTGAATCTGTAAATTACTTTGGGCAGTATGGCCATTTTCACGATGTTGATTCTTCCTAACCATGAACATGGAATGTTTCTCCATCTGTTTGTGTCCTCTCTTATTTCATTGAGCAGTGGCTTGTAGTTCTCATTGAAGAGGTCCTTTACATTCCTTGTTAGTTGTATTCCTAGGTATTTTATTCTCTTTGTAGCAATTGTGAATGGCAGTTTGTTCTTGGTTTGGCTCTCTTTAAGTCTGTTACTGGTGTATAGGAATGCTTGTGATTTTTGGACGTTGATTTTGTATCCTGAGGCCTCGCTGAAGTTGTTTATCAGTTTCAGGAGATTTTGGGCTGAGATGATGGGGTCTTCTAGATATACAATCATGTCATCTGCAAATAGAGACAGTTTGATTTCCTCCTAAAAGAAGAAAGAATTTAAGACCAATGAAGGGGTCAACTGTGATGAATGTTGCTGAGATGTTAAATAAATCACTTAAATTACTTATTTCTTTAGTATGAAGGTTAAAAGATAAATATATTTAAAATAATAATACCACAATAATGTAATGGATACACAATTAAAAAGACATAAATTGTGACACTAAAACCATAAAATGTGTGTGAGGGGATGGAGTAAAGTTGTCAAATGTCAAATAATTTTATGAGATCAGAGTTAAGGTGTTATCAGCTAAAATAGCTTGTTATAACTAGAAAATGTTTTATGTAAGCTTCATGGTAACCACAAAGCAAAAACCTGTAGTAGATACCCAAAAGATAAGTAAGGAATCAAAGCATACTATTAGAGAAAACTATCCAATCACAAAGAAATACAGCAACAGAAAAAAAGGAGCAAAAGATCTCCAAAACAACCAGAAAGCAATGAACAAAATAGCAGTAGTAAGTCCTTACTTACTAATAATTACCTTGAATGTAAATGAACCAAATTTTCATACCAAGAAACAGAGTGGCTGAGTGGATTAAATTTAAAAAAAAAAAAAGGAAAAAAGGAAAAGCAAAACCCAACTATATGCTGCTTACAAAAGACTCGTTTACGATTAAGGATGCATATAAATTAAAAGTTAAAAGATACAAAAATTTCATGTAAATGAAAACCAAAATATGGCAAGGGTAGCTACACTTAGATAAAATAGACTTTAATAAAAAATGGTAAAATGAGACAAAGAAGATTATTATACAATTATAAAGAGATCAATTCATCAAGAGGATATAACAATTATAAATATATATGTACCTAACACCAGAGCATCTAAATATGTAAAGCAAATATTAATAGACCTGGAAGAAGATATAGACTGTAATGCAATAACTCTAGGGGACTTTCAATCCCTTAATTTTGACAATGTGCAGATTATTGAGACAGAATATCAATAAGAAAACAATGGACTTAATGCCCATTGAAGACAGATTAAATATAGAAAATGTGGCACATATACACCATGAAATACTATGCAGCCATAAAAAAGGATGTGTTCATGTCTTTTGCAGGGACATGGATGAAGCTGGAAACCATCATTCTCAGCAAACTGACACAAGAACAGAAAACCAAACACCTCATGTTCTCACTCATAAGTGTGTGTTGAACAATGAGAACATATGGACACAGGGAGGGGAACATCACACATTGGGGTGTGTGATGTTGGGAGCTGGGGGTGCTAGGGGAGGGACAGCAGCGGGTGGAGGGATTGGGGAAGGATAGCATTAGGAGAAATACCTAATATAGATGATGAGGGGATGGATGCAGCAAACTTCCATGGCACATGTATACCTATGTAAGAAACCTGCATGATCTGCACATGTACCCCTGAATTTAAAGTATAATAAAAAAAATTTTAAAAAGAAAAAACAATGGACTTAAACTACACTTTAGGCGAAATGGAATTAGTAGATATGCACAGAGAATTCCATCTAGTAGCAGTAGAATACACATTATTTTCAAATGCACACAGAGCATTCTTCAGAATAGATCATATATTAGGTCACAAAATAAGTCTTAGTAAATTTAAGACAATTAAAATTATATCATATATCTTTTTTCTGTTAACAATGGTATAAAACTAGAGATCAATAAGAAGAATCTCAGAAAATTTACACATGCATGGAAATTAATATGCTCTTGAACAACCAGTGGGCCAAAGAATAAATTAAATGAGAAATTAAAAAATATCTTGAGACAAATTAAAATGAGCACCACATAACAAAACTTATAGGATGTAGCAAAAGCTGTTATAAGTCATTTCATGGCAATAAACATCTACATTACAAAAGAAGAAAGATCCCAAATAAATAACCTAATGCTACACTTCAAGGAATTAGAAAAAGAAAAATTTCAGCTCAAAGCTAGCAGAAGGAATGAAATAATAAAGATCATAGCAAAATAAATGAGAAATGTAGTGAATATATAACATATTAGAGTATACCACATGGAATACTACTCAGTCATAAAACGAAATGAAATAATAGCATTCACAACAACCTGGATGGAATGGGAGACAATTATTATAAGTGAAGTAACTCAGGAATGGAGAACCAAACAGTATATTTTCATTTATAAGTGGGAGCTAAGCTACGAGGATGCAAAGGCTTAAGAATGATACAATGGACTTTGGGAACTTGTGGGAAAGTCTGGGAGGGGTTGAGGGATAAAAGAATACACACTGAGTACAGTGTATACTGCTTGGGTGATGGGTGCATCAAAATCTCAGAAATCACCACAAAAGCACTTATCCATGTGACCAAACACCATCTGTACTCCCAAAGCTAATCAGATATTTAAAAAAGGCCAGGCGCAGTGGCTCACGCCTGTCGTCCCAGCACTTTGGGAGGCTGAGGAGGGCAGATCACCTGAGGTCATGAGTTCAAGAGCAGCCTGGCCAACATGAAACCCCATCTCTACTGAAAATACAAAAAAATTAGCCAGGCATGGTGGCAGGTGCCTGTAATCTCAGCTACTGAGAAGGCTGAGATAGAAGAATAACTTGAACCAGGGAGGTTGAGGTTGCAGTGAGCTGAGATAGTGCCACTGCACTCCAGCCTGGGTGGTGACAAGAGCGAGACTCTTGTCTCAAAAAAAATTTTTTTTTTAAGTAAAAGAGGTACACATAACCAACTCTTGAATTTGCAACATTGAAGTTATTGCTAACATTGGTAAGAGCAATGTCACTGAAGTAGTGAAGATGGTAGGTATTGCGGTGCATTGAGGGGTTAATCCAAGACAAAGAATTAGAATCAGTGATAATGTACAGATCCTTCCACAGAATTTTGTTTGAAAGGGAAGAGATAAATGAGGAGGTAGGTGGAAAGAAATGGAAGGAAAAAGAAGAAATTTGTTTTTTAAATTAGATATGCCAGGACTTGTGTACTAGTGTGACTTACTCAAAAAAAAGAATAAATTGATGGAGTAGAAAACTGAATTGTCATAGGATTAAAGTCCTTGAGAATGTGAGAGATGATGGTATCCACATTGTTGGTTGAGAAGCTGGCCTTAGAGTGGAGACATTATTTTAAATAGAGTAAAAGAGAAGACAACATGTCAGGAACATACTATGGAAGATTAGTTATTCACAAGTAGAAATGAGAAAGTTCATTTTTTAAATAATGTCTCTATGCACTATGAATTATGTTCTTCAGCTGAGAGGTATGTGTAGGCAGAAGTGGCAAAGAGTGTTTTGAAAGAAGAAAATAAGTAATAGTCATTTGGAAAGTGAGAAAACAAACATAGTAGGCAAGTCCAGTAGAAATGATGAGTCATGGTAAATTGTCTTCTGAAATTTGTGATCATAAATTTAAAGTGAGATCATAAAGCATAATTTTATGGTTTTATCCAGTAACAGCCACTCCATTTCAGGGAAGGAATTGAGGGAGTTCTTTTTTTTCCCCTTTTGATTATGAATGGAAGGAGTGGAGTCAAGGACTTAAGAGTGTTTGTAAAAAGATTATAATTGTGGACCACGTAATTTAAATTGGGTAAAAAAAAGACATAAAGCTATGTAGATAAACATGGATACAGAAAGGTCATATGCTCAATGGATTTTATTTTTGTTTTGGAATGAATTAGCAGTGAAAATGAATACAGTGTTATGGGAGTCATTATCAGAGAATAAGAGATGTGATTGGGATGTTGATGGATGATGACAGAAGGTTTGCTGAGAAGCAAAGTCAAATGCCATAAACTCCCTGGGTAGAGCAAGGTTTGAAATAAGGAGAAAAAAGATGACTTGGAAACAGCAGTAAATAGCGTGAAGGAACTTATCCCTACTCCATGAAAGACATGGATAGCCATGTCCAAAAATCAATGTTGAAAGACATGAATAGCCACTGAACAGCATCCACTAAAGAGGACAGCAAAGGAATTAGTATTGTCGGAGGATAGGCCAGAAGATGGAGGAAATTTTCAGAGAATTTGAGGCTATATAGAAATTTTCAGATAACAGAGCACCAGACATGGTTCAAAGGCCAAATGTGAAGAGGATTGAAAATATAAATCTTGTTCAGGGGAGTTCAGAGGCCAGTGATGGCCTGGGAGGCTTAGGCTTCTCTGATGGACGACTTCAGGGTTGGGTTGAAGGTAGGCAGATAATCAATTCAACCTGGGAAGTCTGGGTCCAAGGCTTTAATGACTGCAAGCTTCTGTTGTGTGCAGGGACAGCCTGAGAGATGGCTGCAAGGCTCCCTCCACAGAGGGCTGATCTTTTAGGCAGCAAAGAGTATGACACAGTTGGGGTCTCTTGCCTCCTGCAGAAAAGTAGTACAGCAGACCATGGATTGCCTGTTTTGTCTGAAGTAAATAACTTTAAAATGACCTTTACTCTCCTCTCCCTCTGTGTGATTCCAGAACACCAACTGATAAAGGTTACTGACACATTTTGGGAAATAATGAACCTCTGTAGTTTCACTCTCTTCAAATCTCCACACAGTGTTGTAAGTCCAAGTTTCTTCTGCAGGGCATACTGACATAATCTCCCTCCAGAATCCCCTGTGAAATACCACTCTCCTAGAGATCCTCTCTGTAAAGAAACTGAGGTCTTTTTAGCCCATTTTATTTAGATCTTAATGTCTTTTAGGCAGAGACTGTATCTGTGTTACATGCTGTAGAAGTGGCCATGATAAATCATTCTTTGCTCAAGACCAACAAGAATCAGCGAGAGAATGCATTAAGAAAACAGAGACCAATTTGGCCAGGAAGATATCTTTGGGTGGAGAATTCCTTCCTCCGTCTTGGAGATTTAAAGAAATGGTAATGGAGAGGAAATTACAAAAGCCCAGGAGTTGATCTTGAAAACTTAAGCTCGATTGCTGTGATTGGTTAGACACAGTCCAAGTGCTAATCACACAGTCCTGGGGCACATGGCCAAGTGGCAGAACTGGGTGAACTGTTTGCCTTCTGTAGGTTCACAGGACAGAAAACTATTCTATTATTGTGCATGTTCAAAAGACCACATCCTTCAACTCATTGTGTTCTTGCCACTCTCTTCCTTGAGTTCTTGGTGCTGTGATTCGAAGGACCCATCAGATTTGTTCAATTTCTCAAAGAGCTGCAATTTGTAAGAATCCTGACTGTCACTTTAAGTAGTTTCTAAATTCTTCGCTCATTATAGAAGCTTGAAAATAATAACCTCTTTTTAATGGGTGCAAATGGCCAGAGATTTAGTTTATAGTCAAATTTTTCTTCGTTCTGGTCTTGGTCTTGCTACAAGTTAGGTGAATGAATTAGAGGAAAGACATTTTACTTTGCTGGCTTTGCCTTCTCATCTGTAAAATAGAAGAACTGAACCCTTTCCAGTTCTAACTGTGAACCATACAATGGAATTCCAAGAGGAGAGAGCAGGTTGTGAACTGTCCCCTTTAACAAGGAAAATTGTGCTCCACTGGCAAGCAAGAAAATAAAATTTTAAAATCAATGTCATTTCAATTTTTGGTCTTCAAGATAATAAGGTAAAATAACTGATTTTTTGGGCTGTATTGAGTGCAAAATAAAGACCCCCAAGTATCGCTGGTGAGAGTGGAAGTGGAATATCAACTGGAAAGCAATTTAGCAATAGTGTCAAAAAATTAAAAACATACAAACCCAACAATTCAACTTTTGAAATATTTACTTGAAATGTTTACTTATATTTTCTATAATAAACATGTACTGATTTATTACAGGAAAAAAAGAAGAAGGAAAGAAGAAAAGAAGGAAGGAAGGGGATAGCAGGGGAGAGGAGGGAATGGGGGGGAGGGACAGAGGGAGGGAGGGAGGAAGTCACTCTTGGGGCATAGACATCCCATATATCGTGCTGCCTCCTGGATGCCTAATTATCCTTACATGGCCATACCTTTTGGGTTATGAATGAATGAATGGCAGTCTTATATAAAGTAGAAGTATATATTAGGGCCACTAGGATATGTATTTTGAGTTTTAAATATTTTAATAATAATTAATTTTGTGAAAGCTTCTTTATATTTACTAATTCGATAGAAAATATGGAGCATCCACTAAGTGAAGAGGATGATCCTTGGTATGCCTGATAGGGCAGTCAAAAATGCAGACAGTCTCTGCCCCATTTGATATGATATATAAGATAAATGTTGATAATAAGAACTTGGAGGTAACAGAGTGCTGAGGCAGGAAGCTGCTATTTGTTTAGGATGGTCATGGACAATCTCTCTGCAAAGGTTATATCTGAGAGTCTATCTGCATATGGTGATGAGTAATCTATGCATCTATCTAGGGGAAATTATGTGAGGCACAGGGAACAGCACATGCCTAGGCCGTGAGCAGGGTATCACTTGGTATGTTTCGGGAACCACCAAGAGGCTAGTGTAGCTGGAATGAAGTGAACAGCAGGGCTGTCACTCCCTGGTGTTACACAACCCATGTGAAGCCATATGGTTGGCCTTTATAGAGACAGTAGCAAAAACTGAGATCAGAGATATGTAGGGGGTATAGAAAAAAAGAACAGAGAGTTTCAGGGGGTGCAGATTATGTATGATTATGCAGATGAAATAAAAAATTTGGATTTTACTCTTCTGATGGAAAATCATTGGGGAGTTTTGAGTATAGTAGTGGTGTAATCCAATGTAAGTTTCAAAAGACTTTATTATTGCTCTATGTTAAAAGTAGACTGTAAGAGAGCAGGTTAAGGCAAGAAGACCTGGTAGGAAACTGAAAAACAACCAAGATGTCACATGAGGCAGCTTGGCTAAGGCTGGTTATGGTGAAACTGAACAGAAACTATTAGATTTGGGATTTAGGTTTCTCGTGTCTTCTACATAGAGTTGTTGAATGGATTGGCTTGGGTATGGGCTGTGAGGTAGAGGAGTTGAAGTAGATGCCAATCCATTTTTTAGTCTGAACTACTGGTAGAATAGAATTTTTTTTTTTCATTTACTGAGATGAGAAAGAATGTAAGAATACAGTATTTTTGTTTTCTGTTTTTAATTTTCTTTTTATTTCTTTTGTTCTTGGCTGGGTTGAATCTGGAGTACAATTTTTGACATTTTAAGTTTGAGATGGACATTAGACATACAAATGGAGTTATTTAATAGATTTGTGTATATAAATGAGTTGGATATGCTCCATTCTTTTATTCAAGTTTCTCTTTTGCCTAATGGCATGGTTATAATTTGGTTGTGTTTCGAGTTCGGTTTTGGGTTATATAAGAGAATTTAAATATGATTGTATATATTTAGGCACTATGAAATTCAACCTTTAATTGATAATGCATTTTGTGGTCATGTCAGCATCCTTAATATATTTAAGAGTGACACATATTGTTACAAAGAAAATTTTATTTCTGTTTTTTTTAAAGTATATACTTCTATAGCCTTTCTTTCAGATAAAGCAATCCTATACCCAGGAGCATTCATTATAGTGTTTCAGGTTAAAAAATATATGTAAAGTTGTCTACCAGTATTTATCTCATTCAAAAAATGTGTTCATTCTACCATGAGAAGCAGGAGAAAAAGAACCTAACTCCCATCCTGAAGCACTTTACTGAAAATGTGTTCCAACTTTGTTTCAAATCAATCCAAAGTGAAATCTTTCTTAAGAAGAGGAATAAAAGGGCATCATGATTTTACTAAAAAGTAACATCTGGCTGGTTAAGTCAATGGTAAGAGAAATGATGATGATTTTACTTTGCAGGCTTAGCTCATCTTTGACATTTCCTTTCAGAAAATGGTGTGGCTGCAACCTTTCACATACCTCACACAGTAAGCAGCTGCGGCAGAGGTGGTGCTGGAGGCAGATGAACTCTCACTTATGATCAGAGGAGTTTGAGAGGAATTGGACACCTCGCCTTTGGAATGTGGCATGTTTTTCTGAATTAGTCATATCCTGTGGGTTTATGCAAAAGCTTAGTAGTTTATCATGGATTTAAATAAACTAAGTTTACAATATTTTTAAAGTTTTTTTTTTTTTTTTTTTTTTTTTTTTTTTTTTTTTTTTTTTTACTTAAAGGCTGGTAATTACTACAAATATTTAAATAACATGTTAGCATTTATCTAGAGAGTATCAAATCATATTCAAACATTCACATTGTAGGACATGACACAGGCACCTGCTTTAATCAGGATTTTAAAAGTTGTGAGTGAAAGAGATAAGTCATAGTGTCTGAGCCATGGAGGGAGTTTGTTGGCTCACACAACATCAAGTCTAGGGTAGGTAACAGGAGGTGAGGCCAGAGCCAGGTGCTTCCACAGCAACGTCTGGAACCTGCCTCTCCCCATCTTCTGGCTCTGTGCATTCTGTCTTGCTTTTATCCTCAGACAGCCCCTTCCTTCATGGTGAAAAAGATGATTCCCAGCACCTGCTGGCTTACAGCTTATCGGCTAAGCAATCTCAGAGGAAAATGGAGTGCCCCTTTGCCCAGCATCCTAGTGCAAAACTCAGGACCGTTCTGATTGGTCTGGCTTGGGTAGACCTTATCCCTGAACCACTCTCTGAGGCCCAGGATGGAATTTTGTGACGGGGTAAGCAATGATCACATGCCCTCCATTGAAACTGCAGCATTAAAATGAGGATTATTAGCACCTGCACAGTAGGAGGAGGCTGGGTATTGTCTTACAGTTTGCTAGCACTGCTAAAGTAAGATATCATAGACTGAGAGGCTTGAAAAATGGTAATGTATTTTCTGCAGTCCTAGGGGTTAGAAGTCCAAGATCAAGGTGTTTGCAGGTTTGGCTTCTCCTGAGGCCTCTCCTTGCTTATAGATGGCCACCTTCTTGCTGTGTCCTCACTTGGCCACTTCTCTGGTGTCTCTTCTCTTTTAAGGACACCATTCCTATCGGATCAGGTCTCCACCTTTATGTCTTCATTTAACTTTAATCACCTCTTTAAAGACCTCGTCTCCATATACAGTTACATTGGACATTAGGGCTTCAACATATCAAATGTGAACTTGGAGGCGGAAGGAAGAGACACAATTCAGTCTACAACAGGTGCTGATTTTTCAAAAGGAAGGCTAGTGAGGCAGAATCCTGTCTCCACGGCTGCCTTAATAAATCTTGAGGAATTAAAACCACAAGAAGAGCAGCAGAACAGTGCTCCAGGTGCCAAGGGATAAGGCATGGGGAATTCTTGCTCAGATCATACAGGTGCTTTTTTCCAGAGGACGCTGAATAGTGTGGTCAGAGTAAAAAGGAACATCCCAACCCACACATGGGCAGAGCTCTGATTCCCTGAATGGGAACCCTACACAGCTTTAATGAAAATATAAGATTGGAAACAGTTTGGCTTCTGACTTCTTACCTTAGTATTCATCCATCTCCTCAGGCCAGGGTTTGTATTTTCAGGGTTTGCTTTGTTGATCCTCTTACATGGAGTAAGGAATAGCCACTGCTGAGGCCAGCATCCTTTGATGGCGTTCTAGCATGAAAAGTGGAAGAAGGAGAATATGAACATCAATGGAAACCCTAAGAATAACTGCAGTGGAGGGAACAATAGTTCTTTTTCACTAACCTGCTCCTAAATTTCTTCTCAGGGGGAGAGGCACACCAGAATACTTGAGTAGCTGCCCCCCAAATGTATGTGGAACACTGGATCCAACCTGCACAAGGGCTGGACTGTGGTAGCCATGCAAACAGTCTCCTCACATTCCCCTTCAAAGAAGAATTTGCTTCCAGCTGTAGGGAGTGGGGTCAACAGGTGGCCTCCAGCAGTCAGCCCCTGTAGGCTCTGCTGCTGTTGAAAGAGCTGGCTTGCCTAAAGTTATGTCCTTCCTGAGTTTTAAAGCCTGAATCCCATGGCTTTAAAACTCCTAGTGAATTTTAAAACAAACAAACAAACAAAAAAACAAACAAACATCCCTCCCTACCTAATTCAGCGCGGTCAAAATGCAAGGTCAAAAATAAAATCCATTCTATTAATACATATTCACCAACAACAATTTAAACAAGAAATTAAGCAGCAATGCTTTCCTAACAACCTTCTAGAGACCTAATGGAGGGGCACCAAGTTCTCAGGGTTTGCCTACATCTAGGGGTTTCATCTTATTGAAGCTGTTTGGCTAGCCAGCCACAGACCCCCATGACCAAGAAAAGCAAGGAGGAGTAAATACAGGGAGATGGGGGTTGAGAGCAGCAACAACGTGGTGAAAGACATATTCAAACAAGATTTTTATAAAGTTTTTAAAGCTAAAGTACAAAATCATTTCTTTGTATTCCTAAGAAATCCTCAATAAAATTCACATTTATCCTAATTGCCCTTAAAGTAGCTAGTCATTGTTCGATTCTGAGTTTGATGCTACTGTATTTTTTAAATTTATAGTCATTTATCCATTGCCCAATTACTTAAAAATGGCTGTAAGTCCCTTTGGGGAAGGACCAAAAATCAATTACCATGTATATTTCCATGAATTTTCAGGGTCCTCCATTCCAGACACTTGAGAACCTATTTAGTCAGTGGGTTCTGAGACTGAAAATGCTGACAGATTAGAGTACTGGGCAGGGGCTCATGGTATTTTATTGGGGTCACTACCCTACCATTAGTCTCCTAATCATTCATCCTTCGTTTTTTTAATTTTTTTTTCTGCTGCTACAAGTTTACTAATGCCCTGGACAGATGTCCATTGATTTTTGTCCCTTGGGATGCCATGTTCTATTAACGATCTCCACAACTATCTATGGCAACCACTCTGGCTTTGCCTGCTATTGCAATAATTGTGACCTCATAACTTTTGGTGACTAAATGTCACCACCTGGCCTCTATTACTTCCAGGTCCTGTTTTCCCCTTTACTATCAGTGGGTAGAGTTCTTCCATAACTGTGCCTTTTACCATGAGCCCCGGTCTGCAAAGGAGAGTGACCACTGAACTTTTATCTGTACTGGTGACTCTCTCACCAGTGCATTCCTTATGGTCCTGGTGGATAGCGTATCCTCCGATCTTTTCCATGGAGCTTAATCATCTGGTGGATTTTCCCATTATATGTGTGTATCCATCCCAGCACACCTACTTTCCTAAGCCTTTTAATCCCTATCATCTTCCATGACAATTATGGCATTTAAACTTTCATCAGTGGGCCATGGATTCTTTCAGTCTTCTGAGAGTCAACTTTCCTACAAGTTTGCATGATATTGCTTGGTCCTTGCCTGGTTGTAAAGCATAGCATCTCAGGAGAGCACTCACAGGCCAGTACACTCTTTCCTACCCAGTTTCATGTTCTGAATACCTTAATCTAACATTCTCAGAGTCTAGTTCCACACACATGCCTCCTAGATCTTGCCAGCACATGCTGGCTAAATCCTTCAGCTCCCTTAAAGTAGAGACCATTTCCTCCTTTAGCAGGATCAGCTCATCCGCAGCTAAGCTATGCTGTGATTTAACCCTGTAGACTTAGTGGCCAAAATTTGAGGTGGAAGAATATTTTGAGTGGAGCACCTATGGCAAGGGGGAGGACTCTGCATTGTCTTCCAGCATAGGATGGAGTACTAACTCTTACTAGAGAAGAGAGGATAATTTATGCCTACTCAGAAAATTCAAAGGAGTCTAGAGAGTCAAAATCTTTGGAGCATCAAATAGATGTGTCCATCCCATGAGTCAGGATCCAAGATTTTCACAACAAGAGTTTCAGATCCAGGCTTATCAGATCTACCTTAGTTGTGCATTTAAAATTCTTTGAAGTTCAGCCATTTGGGTTCTTAATTCCTGGGCTTAATCTTCTGCTCCGATGCTGCAGGAGATGGAAGCTTCTTTGTAATAGGGTTTCATTGCCCATTATGATTAGTCATTTGTTAGTTGTACTCCTGCAGAGCATCAGTGCCAATTAGCAAAAGCCCTCCAATCTTGTTATGTTCATATCTACTGTTTTATCCATGAGTCTGAAAATCTTGATTCATTCCATCCTTTTATGCATTCCCTTCCAACAGACCATTCTAATTCATTACTGGTGAAGGTTCAACATTTGATCCACCTCGATGTGCCCAGGGCTGTCTGTCTTCCACCAAAACCAGCTTAGGACTGTCATTGCCATCCGAGCAATGAATGATTAATCTGCAAAACTTCATCTTATCACCTGCTTTTTTCAGAACACTGTCAGTATTAACTCTTTGAGGTTGCACTCTCTAAAAGCAGATGTTGAGACAGAGTTTGTGATACAAAATATTTAATAGAAATTAATCCAAGGGAAAAGACAAGGGAAGAAATTCAATTAGGCAGAAGAAGAAGTTGAACTGAAATGCAGACAGATAAAATATTGGCCCAAAGAGCAGGGAGCTCTGGAGTTAATATTGCCCAGCTGGGCTGAAATAACTGGACTTTGTACTTCTGCCTTATTCAGTCATCAGATACAAGCTGCTTAAAACAGAATTAGGCAAAACAGCTCTCTATAGATAAGGCAGTTCCTAAAGGAACTGATAGCTGGAGGCTGTATGCCAATCATATTTCCTGTAGCTATATTTGAAGTCCTTCCTTGAAAGGGGAACTGGGCAAGGCATCTTTGTGTCTATTACAGACACTGTCTCATGTGTCCTAAGATACTGTTTCTTTTCCTTTGTTTTTGAGATGAAGTTTCTCACTTTGTCACTCAGGCTGGAGTGCAGTGGCACAATCTCAGCTCACTGCAGCCTCCACCTCCCACATTTAAGCCATTCTCCTGCTTCAGCCTCCCGAATTTCTGGAACAACAGGCTGTTCCTTTTTGTTAGTCTTGCATTTTTTCTATTTATCTGTTCTTGAGTTCCTTGGTTCCTCAGTCTGCTGTTGAACGCATGTAGGGATTCAGCAGCTTGTAGATAGCCAAAGAGCCAAGGAACTCAATTTTAAATTTTTATTCCTTTTACTTTCTGTGTTTTAGAATTGCTGTTTAAAAAAAAAACACCTCATTTTTTTGTTGAGATCCTTTATTTGCTGACTCATTAAGACTACATTTTCTTCGAATTTTCAAACACATTTTCCTTTAAGTATGCTTAAAATAGGTGCTTCCAAGTTTTTACTGCAAAGTTCAATATCTGGTCCATTTTTTTGGATTTGTTTCTAATGACTGCCTTTTTCTTCACTAAGGTTAGCACTTAATCCTCTTTTTTTTTGCATATCGAGTATTTTTTTTCTGTATAGTAGACTGTGGATACTACTTTGTAGGATATTAGAGTCCATTTGTTCTTTTTGAAGAATAATGATGTTAGTTCTGTTGCATGGATCAGTTAGTGATTGACTAAATTTGAACTTGGGTAGGCTTAGCATTGTGTGTTATTAGAGAAGATCTGTGCAAAGACAGAAGTATTTTCTAAGGCCCTGTAAGTTGGTTGGATTCAACTTTCAAACTTTTTCTTTGCAAATTGTGTTAGGGTTTGATTTTAGACTTTGTTAAAGTGGATTTAAAGTTGACATCCTTCTAGGACATGGTCCTCCTTCCTGAAGATGGTCCTTTTCTTGTCTCAGCTGGATAATTTAAAAAATATTTGTATTTATTTTTTTTTAGTTGACACATGATAATTATACACATTTGTGTGGTACATAGTGATGTTTCAATGCATATAATCTGTAGCAATCAGATCAGAGTGATTAGCATATCCATCATCTCAAACATTTATTATTTCTTTATGTTAGGAACATTCAATATTCTCCTTTCAGCTATTTGAAACTATATATTATTGTTAACTATAGTTATCCTACAGTGATGTAGAACACCAGAACTTACTTTTCTTATCTAGCCATAATTTTGCACATACTACTTTTTGGTTTCTAATTTGAAATGCACATGCAGTCGTACGAAAGCCTATTCAGTAATGAATTGTAAGCTTCCCTTACATCCTTGTTCCTCAGTTCCTCATTTTTAAGACTGCCATGTAAGATTACTCAAGCCATTTGCTGCATAATGGCACCTGGCTGAGGCGGTGAGCATTGGTTGTAATCTAACCAGAGCATTGCTGCGTAAGCCATAACTCATGACTCCGAGAAAAAGAGTCCTTTTCATCTCTACTACACGAAGCATTATGCAACCAAGTGGCCACCCTGCTCTTTTCCCCAAGGGCACAACTGTGCCTTCTTGTGTATCCATCCTGAAATAGTCTATGTTGTCCAAACACATACCACATACTATACATATGAAAAAGTTATTTTGAAAGAATAAAGAAATGGTGATACAATGGTGACAAAAGGCAATGCAGCACAATCAGAGTTCAAGTATTCCTAGGGAATTTATTCAATGAAGCATGGTAAAATTGAATTTAAATGGAGAAGAGAAAATTGGAACAAATAAATCTTAAGGAAAGAAGCCTGAGGGCAATCATTGTTGGATTGTTTCCACTTGAGCAATCCTCAATTCACGTAAATTGCTTAAGCAGCTACTGAAAGTGGTTGTATCCATTGCCAAGGGGGTTGACATTTGGCGCTTCATTCACAGTGCTCCCCACGGCTTAGAAGAGTGTGGAGGCTTGTTTGTGGTCCAGCTATCAAAGCAGAAACCTTCAGGATTTTAGTCTGCTAAGAAATCTGAGAATGGGTATCCCGACGTGAAGACTGACACTTCCATCTCATTCACTCTAATGTCCTTCACAACAAGAATTGATCCAACGGGCAATCCTAGGGCACGCTGTCAATTTGTATCCTAACATCCCTACATTCATTCCATCTGGGGTGAAATTTCAACTGGTTCAGAGAAAACAATGATTAAATCAGCACATAAGTGAAATTATGCAGTTTGATTATAAGGATTGCTCTGCCACTCTGCATAACTTGTCTTTGCTTCTGTTTCATGTTTTTCTCATTATAGAAGACCCATACTGGTCTTCTTTTGGGTTCCAATACTTTTGCCTCAGGCTCTTTGTATTTATTGTTCTTTAAGTTCTGAAGACTCTTCTCTACCCCAACATTTAATCCAGCGAACTCTCACTTACCTTCAAGCCTTGGCTTTAGTGTTGATCTGGCAAGGCAGGTGAGTGCCTCCTCCCAGCAGCTTGAACTTCCCTTCTCATTACATCCACCACATTTAAAACTGCCTGTCTAAGGCTTGATTTTGACACTAGACCATAAGCTTCATGGGGCAGGGACCATGCCTGTCTCATGACCATGGTATTGTCATTGCTGAGCACAGTGCCTGACTCATACTAGGTATTCAATAAACCAGTTGAATAGACTTCATCTATTGAGTAGATGGAATTGTGAAATCTATTCATGGCCCTACAAAAGGAGAATCTTTCCTTGTTTTTTTTTTTTTTTTAAATAGTATTGGGACCAGGTGCCGTGGCTCATGCCTGTAATCCCAGAACTTTGGGATTACAGGCCAAGGTAGGAAGACTACTTGAGGTTGGGAGTTCCAGAAAAGCCTGGGCAACATAGTGAGACCTCATCTCCACAAGAAAACAAAACAAAACAAAAACAAACAAACAAAAAATTAGCAGTATGTGGTGGCTTTAGTCCCAGCAACTTGGGAAGCTGAGTTGGAGGGATCTCTGAGCCCAGGAGTTGGAGGTGGCAGTGAGCTATGATCATACAACTGCACTCCATCAGCCAGATGATTTTTAAATTAATTATGGGGTAAACAGATCTTTCCACTCTGACTGGGGTGAAAATTCAAATGTTTTCCAGTAGTGGTCACCTTCAGTATCTTTCTCTTTTGACCTTGTAGCAGTCAATCTTTAGTAATTCTCATAGAGCTGATCTGCACTCTTTCGGTGGGTTTTATTTTGGTATATTTAATTGTGGTAAAATATATTAACATAAAATTTATCATTTTAATAATTTTAAGCATGCAATTTAAGTGGCATTAGTTACATCCACAATGGTTGGAAACCATCACTACTATTTATTTCCAAAACTTTCATTGTCTCAAACAGAAACTTTTTAACCATTAAGCAATGATTCCCATTCTCCTTTCCCCTGGCCCCTGGTAATATCTGCTTGTTTTCTATCTCTATGAATTTACATATTCTGGATATTCCGTATCAGTGGAATCATAATAGTATTTGTCCTTTTGTGTCTGGCTTATTTTTCTCAGCAAAATATTCTCAGGGTTCATCCGTGTTGTAGCATATGTTAGAACTTCATTATAGCTGAATAATATTCCATTGTATGTATATATCACATTTTGTTTAACCATCAATCCATTGATGAATATCTAGGTTGTTTCCACCTTTTGGTTATTGTGAATAATGCTGCTACAAACACGTGTACAGATATTTCTTTGAGACACTACTTTCAATGCTTTTCTGTATATAACCATAAGTGGAATTGTTAGATCATATGGTAATTCTATTTTAAGTTTTTAAGGAACCATTCAACTGTTTTCCATAGTGGTTCTGCCATTGCACATTTTCACCAACAGTGTATGAGGGTTCCAATTTCTCCATGTCTTAGCTAACATTATTTTCTGATTTTATTTTTAGCAGTAGCCATCTTAATAGGTGTGAAGTGGTATTTCACTGTGGTTTTGATTTGTATTTTCCTTACAAATAGTAATGTTGAGAATCTTTTCATTGACTCTTTGAATGTCTTCTTTGGAGAAATGTCCATTTAAATTTTTGGTCCACTTTCAAAATGGATTATTTGTTTTTTTCTTGTTGAGTTGTATAAGTTTTTCTACATATTCTGGATATCAACTCTTTTTGAGATAGATAAATTGAAAATATTTTCTTCTATTCTGTGGCTTGTCTTTTTACTCTGTTCATAGTGTGTTTGGTGCACAAAAATTTTAATTTTGATAAGTCCAGTTTATCTCTTTTTTGTTTTGTTGCCTGTGCTTTTGGATATCAGATTCAAGAAATCATTGCCCTATGTTTTCCTTTGTGAGTTTTACAGTTTCAGGTCTTACATTAAAGTATTTACTCCATTTTGAGTTAATTTTTGAATATGGTGCTATGTAAAAATTACACTTCATTATTTTGTTTATGGATATCCAATTTTTCCACTGCCATTAGTTGAAAAGACTAATGGGAAAACACCCTTGTTGAAAATCTTTGACCACATACATGAGGGTTTCTATGTAGGCTTTCTATTCTATTCCATTGGTCTATATGTTTTTATGCCAGTACCACACAGTTTTGATTACTGTAGCTGTGTTGTAAGCTGTGAAATCAGGAAGTGTAAGATCTCTAATTTTGCTCCTTTTTCTCAAGATTATTTTGGTCATTTGAGATATCTTGAGTTTCCATATAAATTTTAGAATAGGTTTTCCTATATCTGCAAAAATATCATTGGGATTTTAATAGGTATTGTATTAAATGTATACATTTATTTGAGTAGTATTGTCACCTTAACAATATTAAGTCTCCCAAATTATGAACATGAATGTCTTCCCACTCATTTGTGTGTTCTTTAAATTTTTCAGCAGTATTTTTCAGTTTTCAGTGTACAAGTCTTTTGTCTGCTTGAATAATTTTAGTCCTAAATATTTCATCATCTTTAGATGCTATTGTAGTAAAACTGCGTTTTAATTTTTTTATTTGTTGTTAGTGTATAAAAATGCAACTGGTTTTTGTGTGTTTTATTTCCCGTAACTTTTCTAATTTTATGTATTAGCTCTAACAGTTGTGTTGTAAAGTCTTTACGGTTTTTCACAGATAAGATGATGTTATCTGTGAACAGAGATAATTTTATTTATTCCTTTTCAATTTGTATGCCTTTTATTTCTTTTTCTTGTCAAGTTATGCTGGCTAGAACTTCCAATAGTATGTTGAACAGAAGTAGTAGACGTGGGTATCTTGTCTTGTTTTTGATCTTAGGGAAAAGCTTTCAGACTTTCACCAATGTTTATGATGGTAGCTGTGGGATTTTCATATGTAACTTTCATTATGTTGAGTTAGTTTTCTTATATTCTGTTTGTTGAATTTTTTTTTTATCATGAAAGGGTTTAGAACTTCATCAAATGCTTTTTCCTGTATCAGTTGAGATGATCACCTGTTTTTCCCTTTATTCTGTTAATGTGGTATATTACACTGATTGATTTTCATATGGTAAAAAGCCTCCTTGCATTCCAAGAATAAAACCCAGTTGGTCATGGTATAGTTTTTTTGCTGTACTAAAGTATTTGGTTTGCTAGTATTTTGTTTAGAAATTTTGTATCAATATTTATTAAGGATACTGGTCTGTAGTTTTCTTTCTGATTTTTGCTGTCAGAGTAATGCTGCCCTTATATAATAAGTTAGGAAATCTGCCCTCTTCTAACATTTTTGCAAGAGTTTGAGAATGATTGGTGTTGATTCTGCTTTAAATATTTGGTAGAATTCACTAGAAAAGCCCTTTGGTCATGGGTGTTTCTTTGTTTGAAGGTTAATTAATTAATTTCATCTCCTTACTAATTATGTCTACTAACATTTTTATTTCTTTATGATTCAGTGTTGGTAGATTGTGCATTTCTAGAAATTTGTCCATTTCATTCAAGTCATCCAATATCTTAGTCTCATAATACTCTTTTATGTTCCAATGTTTATTTTGAATTTTAGTAATCTGAAACTTCTCTTCTTTCCCTTAGCCAAATAGTTAAAGATTTATCAATTTCGTTGATCTTTTCAAAGAACCAATTTTTTTGTTTCATTGATTTTCTTTGTTGTTTTCTATCTGTCTATTGTGTGTGGTAACACTTTTTCCTGTCTTTCCTTTCTTTTCTTTTTCTTTCTTTCTTTCTTTCTTTCTTTCTTTCTTTCTTTTTTTTTTTTTTTTTTTTTTTTGAGACAGTGTCTCATCTGTCACCCAGGCTGGAGTTCAGTGGCACATTCACAGCTCACTGTAATCTTGACCTCCCATGCTCAGGGGATCCTCCTACCTTAGCCTCTCAAGTAGCTGGGACTACAAATGCATGCCCCCATACCTGGCTAATTTTTGTATTTTTTGTAGAGATGGGGTTTTACCATGTTGCTTTCCCACTCCTGGGCACAAGTGATCTGCCCACCTCAGTCTCCCAAAGTGTTGGGATAACAGGCATGAGCCACTATGTCTGACTGGTTACAATTTTTTACTTAAAGTCTATTTCATCTGATATTAGTATAGCCACTCCTGTTGCCTTTGGTGGCTATTCGCACAAAACGTCTTTTTATATCCTTTCACTTTCAACATATCCTTGTCCTTATCTCTTATGAGAGTGCCTTGCAGACAGAATATATTTGAATTTAAAAAATCCATTCTATCAATCTATGTCTTTTGACCGGGAAGTTTAACTTATTTACATTTAAAGTAGTTATGATAAAGTAATTATGAAAGGAAGGACTACTGCCATTTTATTTGTTTCCTGCATGTCTTACAGCTTTTTTGTCCTTAATTCCTTCTTGCACTGCCTTCCTTTGGGCTTAGTTGGTTTTGTAATGACACTTTTGATTTCCTTGTCTTTTTTTTTTTTTTGCATATATTTTATAGATATTTTCTTTTTGGTTACCATGGGTATTATAAGTAACATCAGAAGGTTATACAAATCTATTTTAAGCTGATACCAACTTATCTTCAATCACATACAAAAACTACTCCTTCACAGCTTTATGCTTCCCTTTATATTATTTGTCACTGATTACATCTTTATATATATATTGTATACTTATTAACATAGATTTATAAATATTTTTATGCCTTTGCTTTTTAAGTCTTACAGAAGCATAAAACCAAGATTACATTAATACTGGTTTAACAGTTGTCCAGGTATTAATCTCTACAAGAACTTTATGCATTCATATGGCTTTGAGTTGCTCTCTAGTGTCCTTAATTTCAACAGTTTTGCCAGATATAGAATTCTCAGTTGACGATGTCTTTTTCTTTCAGCACTTTATATCCTTTTACTGCCTTCTGCTCTGCAAGATTTCTGCTGAAATAGCAACTGCTGAGGTTATCGAAGATTTTTTGTTTTATTGCTTTTCTCTTCCTACTTTCATAATTCTGTCTTTTCTCTGGCATTCAATAGTTTGATTATAATGTACCTTAGGATTGGGGTTGTCTTCGTTGGGGTTTACTGAGCTTCTTGTATTTGAATATCCTTATATTTCTTTATATTTGAAAGTTTTTCATCATTGTTCTTCAAAAAAACTACCTGCTTCTCTTTTTCTCTCTTCTTTTTTGACCCTTATAACATATACTAGTTTCACTTGATGGTGTCCCATAAGTCCCTTATGCTCCCATCACTTTTTAAAATTTATTTTCCTTTTGTTTGTCAGACTAAATAATTTCAAATAAACTGTCTTCAAGATCATTGATTCTGTCTTCTAGTGACTTTTAAAATTCAGTTTTTATATTTTTCAGCTGTAGAATTTCTATTTGGTTCTTTATAATTTTTCTTTGTTGATATACTTTTTTTATAAACAATTTTTATAGTTTCCTTTAATTTTTGTCCATGTTTTCCTTTAGCTCTTTGAGCATATTTATGATAAGTATTTAAACACCTTTGTCAAGTAAGTCCAATGCCTGTGTTTCTTCAGGGATGGCTTCTGTAGATTGATTTTGCTTTGTAGATTGGGCCTTCTTTGTTGTTGTTTTTCTGCTTGCTTTTGAGCTTCTGTTGAAAAGCAGGCATTTGTAAAAACAGCCACCTATTCCAGTCTTTGCAGACTACCTCTGTGCAGGGGAAAATCTTCACGAATCTTTCCGACATAAAAACTTAAGGTCTTCTTAGGCCTTTTTAGGCTTATGTCCCTGAGCTTGTGTTTGTGCTTTTTCGAATTCCTCACTATACATGGCTGCTTTTAAATGTTTTAATTTCACCATGAGTCTCACCTGTGCTTCTCCTTGGAGCCTTAGCTGTTCTGTTCAATCCCTCAATCAGTAATCTCTTATTTCAGGCATCTATCAGTTTTTTGTTTGTTTTTTTGTTTGTTTGTTTGTTTGTTTGTTTTTGCAGTTTTCATAAGCTATGCCTTCTGCTTAACATGATTTTCGATAGTTTGATATCCTAGCCTCTTTGGGGTGTCTGAACTCCAAGTGAGGTGACATAGACACAAATCTCTCAGGTAGCTTATAGGTAGGTTAGAACATTGCAAATTTGTTCCATGCTGCTCTTGCTGGTGGAAGGCAACTGGGGATCAAGCCATCACTTCACCCAAACTGTGCTGTGCCATGCCAGACAAGAGGTGGAACAAGGATAAGTAAAATCTCACAAAGTGTCCTACCATTTTGAAGTGGCTTTTTCTTGATCAAGCATTTGTCTGCTTGCCATAGATCTTTGACTAGAGCGCCTATAAAATTATTTCAATCAATTTCTAGTTATTTGTTTAACGTTTTCATGAAGGAACAATGGCCTGGAATTTCCTAGTTTGTTATCACCCTCCCATTTTCTTTTTCTTTTTTTTCTTTTTTAACACAATGGAAACTTGGACCAAAACATGTGGTATCTGAGAAATCACGTTCTTGTCAAAGTGAAGTCTCAGCTGGTCGAGGAACTAAAATGGATGCTCAGCACATTGGTGGGACACTGGAATTCCTATTCTGAATTGCTACTGTGTATTTCTATAGGAGCCTCTGAGTACTAGAAGGGCAACGGCAAATAGTCTGAAGAAGCCTTTCTTTGTCAGGCATTATATTTTCCCAACTAACATTTCCTGCAGACTTCCTGTTAAAAATGGAAAGATTAGACAAACTTGGCTGCCATTGTAATTGTCCCCCTGACCTTTCTCTAAACACAGGAAGTAGAACCATCAGTTCAGATTTACATCAATTTATAAACCAGAGTGGATGACTGCTTACTAGGTGTATTGCAGAGGAATTAACTTTTAATTGAGGTGACTCAAAAAGGGAAGCTGCTTCAGCAGAGACCTCTGCCCTAAGAAATTGGCTTGTAATGACCAATTTCCTTTCATGTCAATTCACTAGAGTTTGTTAGGTTCCGGAATCTTTTACTTACCTCTGATGCTGGAGAGTAAACTCAAGAGAGAGGATAGACATTAATTAAATTTGCTTTTGCAACAGAGAACCGCGAATGTTATAAGTCTGTTGAAGAATGTCAGTAAGGGAAGAAAATATAGTGTGTTGTTAAGTAATGGAACATTGAAGCAATTAAGCTCTTGACCTGGAAGTTCCCTTATTACAGAATAGTTTCTATTGCTAGAACTCATAAAATGACTGTGGACACAGGTTCATTAGAAATGGTTACCACTGATTGTAATTGTTATATGCCTTACATTTCTTCTGTTTTTGGACAGTTGGTCTCTCCCACTTGCATTTGTGGATTTTGCAAAAACTGACACCCATAGAATGGCCCATTTAGAAATTGATCAGTAAATTTAAAAAATTGTTTCTATATTTATTATTCCATCTTCTGTTTTTCTAGTGTACTTAGTAAACTGTGTCATTTTGATGAAGTCAAGGAACTGTTTTCTTGTATGCTTTAAGGAAATCTCTCCCACTATTTTGTAGTTGCCACCCATTAGTGGGTGGCATTTGATGGGAGTAGGACCATCAAATAATGACTGCTCATGTTTAAGGAAGAAGAGGAAGACTTATTGCATTTCAAACAGTTTCAACACATAATGATAAGATTATTTCAATTCTTATAAAAATTTGTATAAAGTTATAGGATACAAATATAATTTTGTTACATGCATAGATTGTGTAGTGGTGGTCAGTGCTTTTAGGGTATCCATCACAGGCATAACATACCTTATACCCATTAAGTAACTTCTCATCATCCTCTCCTCTTACCCTCAACTCTTCTGAGTTTCCAATGTTTCTTCTTCATTCCACACTCTATGTCCACATCTACATGTTACTTTGCTCTCATTTATGAGAACATGTAGTATTTATCTTTCTGTATCTCATTTGTTCCACTTAAGATAATGGATTATTTAAATTCTAATTATGTTCTTATACAAATCCCTATGTGACTTAAAGAAAGTAAAAAAAAAAATTACAAAAATTGGTGTGAGAACTGTCCACTAAATAAAAGAATTGATAACTGTACTCATTAAGAAATAAGGAGGTACTGTGTATAAATATAAATGGATATGATCTTGCTTTGACACCTTTCTAATTGAAATATATATTTTTTTCTTCTCACTAATGCTTATTTTCTCAGATAAGGAAGAAATAGATAGAATAAAGAATGAAGTATACTAACTAATTTGTTTATTATTAATGAGGTTATAAAATTGTAATTTCAAAATGCAATGTATTTGTCACAGTGAGGTACATTCTGAATCACAGAGTTTTCCCTGGAAATAGTTTTTTTAAAAAAACTACCACATGGATAAAAATAAATGTCCTTTTGCATAAGTCATGGCAATAACAATCCAGGACTACAATCAGAAATCTCTTTGTTTGAAGGGAGCCCTGAACAGGAGCAGATGTTGGAAGACAGAAAGCATCAGGGTTGTCAGTTTCAGGACAAACTGTATTAACCCCACCTACCTCTTGGAAAATTGTTTTATTTTGATGTCATAAAAAGCAAGACGTTTTCACTGGTGAATGCAGTCATCACTGCAATAGCTAAACATGCAGGGAACACATCAGAGTGGAAAAATAAACATGGATTTCCTTGCTAAAATCAGTAAGCTTGTCTGTTCCATTTTGTAAAGGGAAGTCAGTGACCTTTAGTAGGGAGTGTCTCATGCACGGTTGTAACTACTTCTTTCTTTAAATCTTATGACCTGAACTGTTAGGTTTGAAAAAGCCGACATTTGTAAAAACGAAACTGCTTTGAAAGACTACTAGTGTCTTGAAACCTAGGGACATCAGAAGACTCAGACGTTAATTTTCCATAGTAGCATGAGCTAACATGTGTTTGAGAGTACTGGTAGATTTAATCTTTCCTACCTCCCCTTTCCAGGCAAGTTCCTGGGGTTGGAAATAAGGAAGACTAGTAATCCAAACACATATTTGCTTCCCCAGAAAGTTTTTATAGCAAGATTCCCAAGCTGTGTTGATTGTAGCTTCTGTTAAAGAAAATTTATCTTTAATTAATAAATCTGTGTAGTTTTCTACTAATACTCAGATCCAGGTATCCTACGAATTTTTCTTATTTCTTTGAAGTTCAGTGTTTTGCTCTTCATATTCAGGGAAGCAGTGTAGGAAAGGCAATGCTCTTTTGCAGGTCCCAGGTGAGTTATTTTAAACGAAGAAGGCTATGTGCAGGAAACCCCCTAGTGGGAACTTTTACTTGGATGTTGCATGAGCTTTGATCTCTTTCCTTTCTGCTCAGCATGGGGAGAGGCTGCTCCCAGCTCCTGCTGACCCAGCTATGTTCTCAGCCATAGTACTATTTTGATACCTGTGGTTTTCTTGTTCTCATGAGATAATGTGTTTGCTGGTGGGAAGGGTGAAGGAGCAGGAGGCAGACCTAAGAGTTTTGCTTGAGGTATGAGATTGGGAAATGAAATCTAGAAGTAAAGTCAGAAGTGAAGTCTAAAAGCCAAGCAATATCAGAAAAAAGCTTTCAATACTTCTATCCAAGAGTCTGTCTTCTGCAGAAAATTCAGACCACAATAATCAAAGCCCCACAGCTTACCATAGAATGGTAAGATTAGTAACATTAGATGTATTTAAATAATAATGAATAATTAAATTTATTTAAATTAGACTACTCAATCAAACCTTTAACAATATTTTAGAATACCTACATGTTTATTTGTACATCTATCTATCCATTTGAAAGACCAAACCTGTCTTAAGAATATATTGTTCAACACCCACTTCATGGACACAGGGAGGGGAGCACTACACACTGGGGTCCATTGGGGGGAAATGGGGGAGGGGCGGGGGGTGGGGAGGTGGGAAGAGAGCATGGGGAGAAATGACAGATACAGGTGAGGGGACGGAAGGCAGCAAACCACACTGCCAAGTGTGTACCTATGCAACAATCTTGCATGTTCATCACATGTACCCTAAAACCTAAAATGCAATAAAAAAAAAGAATATATTACTGAAATGTAATAAATAGAGCTAGATAAACTTACATAAAATCATGCCAGGAAATAATTTTTATGGTTAATTAATACCTTCAGCTCTTGTTTATACATTGTTGACTTGGAGTGAGTTTTCTCAGTGTTGCAACCTGGGGCAGTTAATAAGGGTCAAATGGAGACAGAAATCCTGCCCAAAAGTAAAGGGGAGATTTCTTAATTACTTTCAATGCCCATGAAGAGTTACGAAAATTGGAGAATGGAAGGTAAGATGGTCACCTCACATGAAGATGAATGGTTTCTTGGAGGCAGAGAGAAGGGGGTTTCTCTTTGGTTTCATTTGTGTAAGTTAGTAATACATTATTTTCAAAATAATGTCATACACCACTGCAGTGATTTCTAGAAACCACAGCTTCAGTTAGCTATATTGTGAACACATTCATGGCTCTGCTTACTTTGCAACTCTGGAAATTCAATTGCACAAGAAAATGTGTTTGAAGGGGATCTTGGAAGCCTCTGGTTACGTAATATAATATGGGAAGAGAATGCAAAGCTGTTTGTTAAATATACATTTTTTAGTTTCAGGAAAGTTTGTTAGAAGTAGGATTTTATGTACAAAGTTGATTTAAGTTTTTTGCAATAAACAATGTTTAAGTGTTTAGCTTGTCTTGGAATTTCTAACATTAATTTTGAATGGTTTTCGAATTGTCCTGAGTTGTTCATTCATTCATTCTTTCTTTCTTTTTCATGTATTCCTCAAAATGCCTATCACACTGTTCCCTTGGTTACAACAAAGAGGATCATCCTAGATCATGGGGCTTTTGAGGAACCCAGTGTGGATTATGTTTGCTGATAAATGATTTATCTTAATGCATATATGAATAATGATAAAGGGGTTTGAAGTGCACATTTAATGCCAGAAAAATTAGCACAGCAAATGAAGAGGGCAATGAAAATACAAATTAATCCTAAAGTGTGTGCAACTAGCTTAGAAGATTTTTGAAGGACAGAAAAAAAATTCTTATTTTGAATTCCCCATTGCAACCCGAGTATGTTTGGTGGGTATTCAACTGATGCTTGTTGAATGAATTCAACACAATAAAATGTTAAAAGGCAACAGGCCATAAACTGCTGTCTAGTATGCTTGTTATTGGGACATATTGAATTCAGAAGGTTTTGACAGAAGGTTAACCTCTGTATGATTCTTGTGTTTCCATCCTCCATCTATTTTCAGCTATTTTCATTACATTATCCACATCTCTCAAGAGTTCAGTTCTTTCTGCTTTTGTTTCATTATTCTAGACAGGTTTTTGTGCTTTAGAAATGTTCAGCAGAGTGCTTCTTTAATTCACTGTTTTCAAGTAAGATTAATTTTCACATTTCCCACAGGTTTAGCCTTTAATCTGCTATATTACAGGACTAGAAAAACATAGCAACAATGGGTAGATGAGGTTTTGAATTTCAGGACATGGAGCCAAGTTGATGGTACAACAGAAGGGAAAAATATCTCTTTCTCACACAGAGAAATATCAGTAATGTTTTGTGGAAACTTTTAGGTAGTAAGATCCCAAATTTAAACCAAAAGCAAAAAAGGAAGCAAACTAGGGAATCTGTGAATAAGTAAGCAGAGGATATCAAGCTCTGCCATTCTCAGTGGGTTTGTCTGATCTACATATTTCCTCCAATTTTAGGCCCAAATTTCCCCCAAAAGGCATTTATTTAAAAATTGCATAACCCAAAGTGACTTATTTCTGTAACACTGTTATGTTTGCAACTTGGCAAATGATCATCTCCAGCTTTTTGGAGAAAGTTATTAAGATTCACCTTTTAAAGAAACAACTTAATTGACTCATTCTAGGAAAAGCAACAACTCTTTTTAGTGTAATGAGTGACATTAGGGACTTTATTATATTTCTACTGCGTATAACTCAATATGAAAGGTTTAAATATATTTATTTAAACTAAAGAAAACTCCTTAAACACAATATTTTCTTTGGTTAATGCTAAGTGTTTGAGAATAGAAGGTGGCTGGTCTTTTTGTTATTGGAAGACTTACAAGATTACAGAAAAGTGTCTTAGTAGAATAGCAAATATAGTCAAGTTAAACAGGAATGGGGCCACAGTTGTGAACACGGTCTTACAGAGGGACATTCTGAACTCTGAACTTTTGTTTCTGAGAAAGCTCTTTTTCGTCATGACCATTTATATCATTCAACCACTTTTTCTCCTTGTCTAAAGGAACAGGCATCTCAGCGTCATTTGCCATGCTCTACAGCTACTAAATTGTATCGTTGCTTCTTCCTTATGCCCAAAAAATTCCTCACAACTCTCTACTTCCTCATCCTTTATTCACTTCCAATTCATGATAGTCTTTTGCTTTCATTTTCACCAACACATTCATTTCTAGAAAAAAAACACAAAACAAAAATACTAAAGAGGTTTTTTGTCTTTTTCTTTTTTTCAATTGTAATTATATCTCTGTTAGGTGACTTCATCTTAGGGAACTAACTAGTTTTAAATAGCTTTGGATTTTGACCAACTGCCTGTCCACTAATGTCAACTTAGGAAGAAAATGGCTCTTTAATTTTTTTAATAAAGAAGAAAGAAGCTTCTGCAGCATGAAGAAAATGTCATGCCTTAGACTTTGACTTAGAAAACCAGCTGTGTACTACAGAGAAATGACACAGTTTATTGAGAATCTTAGGTCTCCCTGGCAAAGCCTGGAAGAGAGAGAGTGAAAAGCAATCATCTGATGGCCTATTCCCAGCCGACCTTACCTGGCATTTCTGCATTTTTGCATGCTCTGTCCCTAAGTGTTTCTGGTAGCCTTCTCCCACTCATCCTTACCCCCACTGACTCTCTTACAGTGTAACTTTATTGTTTTCCACCTGCTCCTTCTCAGTCACCTTCTTGGCTCAATAACGGTCGAAATGTTATTCTTCCCCAGTCACTCTTTCCAGACCTGGGCCCTCCTCTGAGCTCAAGACCTATGTTTCTATTTTCCCCATGCAAATCTCAACTTGCTCATCTTTTAGGGACTTTATATTAATAGAGTCTACTAATCTTTTACTCTTTTCACTTTCCTGCCCAAACCAGTGTCTCCTGCTGCGTAAATTACTCCACATAATGGAATTGTGTTGCCTCAACACTCTCATTCTCCACACCCAGTCACCCCCCCAAATTCACTGTCAGATCTTCTTCTGAAATAGCTGTCCAGTCTCATTCCTCTTATCCACTCCACACTTGTTACCAGCATGTTGAAATAGTCTCTTGCCCAGGCCCTCTATTCCTAGTTTCTTTTTCTTCCAATCCTCCTCTAAACATTCTAGAGTGGCTTTCAGTCACTTCAAATCCTAAAATAAGGTGGAAACGTGTAGCTTGTCATATAAAAACTTTCAAGCTCTGGCTTCAGTCTAGTTGGCTAGCTTCATCTTCTACAGGGTCTTCCTCAGCACCAGCCAAGCATCTTTTGTGACTTTTTGTCAGTTCTTCCATTTGGAAAGACCTCATTAAATATTATTCATTCAAAAAGGTGCAGATGGAAGGTATATCCTATTGATATACGTTCCACCTACACCTCCCTCAATCTTCTTTCATTCCAGAGGAATTGGTCCAAACCTCTGTTACGAGAGTATAGAAGGTGCTCAGTACATTCCCTCTGCAGTTCAAGGAAGCCTAGATTTGTTTACTATATATTGACAAATTATAGTTGTATATATTTATAGGGTCCTTGGATTTAAAATCTATTGATCTGGTATAGATTCCTGGCTCACCTGTTTGTTATATGACCATAGAGAGGACATGTAAATAGATTTAATAATAAACCACCTAATGAATTTGTGAAAATTAAATAGAAAAAAAGTATATGAAGAAAATGTCATGCCTTAAACTCTGACTTAGAAAATAAGCTGTAGATCATAGTATTTTGGAAAACACATTTTTGTTCACTGTCCACAAAAGTTGATCAGGAATAAATCTGATGGTTCACATACATTTAAGAATCAGAAAACAGACCAAGTTAACTTTAAGATGGTTAGAGAGGTAACTCCTGATTTCTAAGAGCAGAGATTTTCTTGGTTTCTTTTGATGTCTTTACTTTCTCTAACTGAGGAAATGGAATAAATTACCTGATGGATGAGTATCAGAATAATAGCTGGTGTGCATTCTAAGCTTAGCTTCACCCTTCTTTATTTTAGGAGCTGTCTTTACAGAGAGGAGGATTTTCCTTCTCCTTCACCTCTGTAGAGGATAAAATGTGTGAAGGACAACCTGCCCACTTGACCAGCAGACCTAAAGCCATGTCCATCAACCTGTATTTTGTCTGTTGTACTGGCAATATAGTTTGAATTTGTGTCCCTGCCCAAATCTCATGTCAAATTGGAGGAGGGAACTGGTTGGAGGTGATTGGATCATGGGGCTCGATTTCCCCCTTTCTGTTCTCATGATAGTGAGTTATCAAAAAATCTGATCATTTAAAGGTGTGTAGTGCTTCCCCCTGCTCTCTGTCTCCTGCTGCCCTGTGAAAAAGGTCCTTGCTTCCCCTTCACCTTCTGCCATAATTGTAAGTTTCGTGAAGCCTTCCAATCATGCTTCCTGTTAAGCCTGCAGAAATGTGAGTCAATTAAACCTCTCTTCTTCATAAATTGCCCAGTCTCAGGTAGTTCTTTATAATGCTATGAGAATGGACTAATGCAGAGAATTGGTACTGAGAGTGGAGTACTGCAATAAAGATACCTGAAAATGTGGAAGTGAGTTGGAACTGAGTAATGGGCAGAGGTTGGAACAGTTTGTAGGGTTCAGAAGAAAACAGGAAGATGTGCGACATTTGGAACTTCTAGAAACATATTGAATGGTTTTGCCCAAAATGCTGATACTGATCTGGACAATGAGGTCCAAGCTGAGATGGTCTCAGATGAACATGAGAAACTTATTGGATACTAGAGTAAAGATCATTTTTCCCATGCTTTAGCAAAGAGACTGGCAGTATTTTGTCCCTGCCTTAGAGATCTTTGAACTTGTGAGTGATGATTTAGGGTACCTGGCAGAAGAAATTTTTAAGTAGCAAAGCATTTAAGATGTGACCTGGCTGTTTTTAAAGTGTACACTCATATGTGTGAACAAGGAGATTAGCTGAAACTGGAACTTACATTTAAAAGGGAAATAGAGCATAGAAGTTTGGAAAATTTGCAGTCCAGTAGTGTGGTAGAAAAGAAAAAACCCCTTTCTGGGGAGAAATTCAATACTGCTGCAAAAATTTGCTTAAGTAAAGAGGCACCAAATGTTAATAGCCAAGACATTGAGGAAATGTCTCTATGGCATTTCAGAGACCCTCATAACAGCTCCTTTCATCACAGGTCCAGAGGTCTTGGAGGAAAAATAGCTTCTTGGGCAGGGCCCCAGGCCCAACTGCTCTGCGCAGCCTCAAGACATGGAACCCTGTGTCCCAGCTGCTCCAGCTCCAGCAGTGGCTAAAAAAGACCAAGGTACAGCTTGGACCATTGTTTCAGAAGGTGCAAGTCCCAAGCCTTGGCAGCTTCCATGTGGCATTGGGCCTGCAGGTGTGCAGAAGGCAAGAGTTGAGGTTTGGGAACCTCCATCTAGATTTGACAGGATGCATGAAAACACTTGGATGTCTAGGCAGATGTCTGAGGCTAGGATGGAGACTTTATGGAGAACTTCAAGTAGAGCAGTGTGGAGGGGAAACGTGGGGTTGAAGCCCCATACAGAATCTCCACTAGGGCACTGCCTAGTGGGTCTGTGAGAAGAAAAGCAGCATCCTCCAGACCCCAGAATGGTAGATCTACCAATAGCTTACACCGCCCACCTGGAGAAGCTGCAGGCACTCAATGCCAGCCCATGAAAGCAGCCATGGGGGCTCTGCCCCACAGAGCCACAGGGCTGCCCAAAGGTTTAGGAGCCCACTTCTTACATCAGCATACCTGGATATGAGACATAGAGTCAAAGGAGATTATTGTGGAGTTTTAGGGTTTAATGACTGGCCTGCTGAGTTTGACTTGTATTGGGCCTGTATCCCCTTTGTTTTGGCCAATTACTCCCATTTGTACTGAGGACATTTATCCAATGCCTGTATTCCCATTGTATCTGAGAATTAACTCCTTAAAAACTCTTTCTTGTTTACCACTTATTATAACTATCTTCTTCCTACTATTGCTAAACATTTTTCATGTGAACAGTGCTCTTTCTAGGAATAGACAGCTGCTTAATTTCATGAAGCTGCAAATGTTTATGTCATTTACCACATTTTGCTTTTGTTCCTGTTGTTTGTATACAGTAGTTTCTTCTTATCTATTCATCATGCTTTCCAACACCCCCAGTGGATGGCTGAAACTGCAGATAGCATCAAACCCTATATATACTGTTTTTTTTATCTGATAATTGAGAGGTCTACTAGATGACTAATGAGTAGATAGTATACACCATATGAAAATACTGGACAAAGGGATGATTCATATCCCAAGTGGGATGAAGCAGAACAACATGAAATTTCATCGTGTTACTCAGAACAATAGCAATTAAAAATTTATAAATCATTTATTTCTGGAATTTTACATTTAATATTTTTGGACCAGGGTTTACCATGAGTAACAAACTGCAGAAAGTAAAACCACAGATAAGAGGGGACTATTGTACTTGACTCTTCTTGCCTATGGGATTACATACTCCTGAGCAGGAGACATTGTCATACCTATCATTGCAACCTCTCCCCACCACTCCCACTCAGAGTGACTTGAATATACCAGAGGTTTACTTAATATTTAGTGAAATGAGTATATATCTCCATGTTAAATTATTAGACTTAGTGAATATTAGAACTACTGCATTCTTGTATATTTTAAGCCAATTATCATCAATGGGAGATGATTTTCTCCCTAAGGGGACATTTGGTAACATCCAGAGATGTTTCTCATTTTCACAATTGTGCAGTTTAAGGTTCCATGGTATTTAGAGAGTAGAGTTCAGGGATACTGCTCAACATTCTACAAGGCACAGGATAGTTCCCTGCCAAAAAGAATTATCTGACCCAGGCCAGGTGCAGTGGGTCATGCCTGTAATCCCAGCACTTTGGGAGGCTGAGGCAGGTGGATCACCTGAGGTCAGGAGTTCAAGACCAGCCTAACCAACATGGCAAAATCCCATCTCTATTAAAAATACAAAAATTACCCGGTGTGGTGGTGCTTGCCTGTAACCCCAGTTGCTAGGGAGGCTCAAATAGAAGAATCCCTTGAACTCAGGAGGTGGAGGTTGGAGTGAGCCGAGATCGCACAATTGCACTCCAGCCTGGGCAACGAAGTAATGTTCTGTAAAAAGATAAAATAAAATTCTCTGACATAAATATCAGTGGCAATAGAGTTGAGAAATCCTGCTTTAAGCACACACAAAAAATATATCCACAAAAATACCTATATGGGTTAACCAAAATTTTAAAATAAGTATCACTTAAATAGGTTCAGCATTTTTTTGAGAAATGCAACTCTGTTATCTCGAGGGATTTCTGAAATTAGAAATTTCTTTGGGAGTTTTTCTGAAGCTTTGTTTTCATCATGGTGTGAATTTTATTAACCTCATAGCTCATCTCAATTTATGATAATAAGAGGAATACTTCTCTTGCTTTAAAAATTTGGTTTAATATTATATAAAAATGACGGATGCCAACCTTGCATATACTTTTAAAACATTATGCAATGTTTTCAACAGTTTGAGTTTTATAAATATGATCATAGAATTAAATGTTATGGGTATATTCAGTTTTTATTTATTATTTTGCAATTGAAGAATTAAATATAAAGGGCATGAAAGAGCACGCTACAGATAAAGACATAGAAAACAGAGACATAGAGAATAAAACTCTTTACCTTTGCTTAAGCTGTAAGATACCTATTTTCTACTTCGTTGATCTTAGGCAAACTGTGGTATTGGGAAGGTAGCAGCAGGATGGTTATGTTGGAAATTGGAGAAAAAGCTGTGGCAAGACTTGTTTAAAGTAGAAAAAGAATTTGCCCCTGTGTTCCCCTTCTTTAGCATCTTCCTTCTCAGTTGCTAAGAATGTGGCACATCCTATAAAGTAGCCAGGACTGCACAATTCTGTAGTCTGGTAACATTTCAGGGAATGCTAGAGTTGTGATATTTCTGCCATCTGCCTGTTGAGACTTTGTCATATCATATCTTTTGATCCTGGGATCCACAGGAGAAAGGACTAGGAATTAGTCTGCTACATCAGGAGGTTAAGTTTTCACCTTATCTCTTTTAGTTTCACAAAAGGCAGGGCACATGCATTTTCTACTCCTCCCTCTTTATTTTATTTTTTTAAATGATGATGATTGTAGCCTTGTAGTATAGTTTGAAGTCCGGTAGTGTGATGCCTCCTGCTTTGTTCTTTTTGCTTAGAATTGACTTGGCTATGCGGGCTCTCTTTTGGTTCCATATGAAGTTTAAGGTGGTTTTTTTCCAGTTCTGTGAAGAAGGTCATTGGTAGCTTGATGGGAATAGCGTTGAATCTGTAAATTACTTTGGGCAGTATGGCCATTTTCACGATGTTGATCCTTCCTAACCATGAACATGGAATGTTTCTCCATCTGTTTGTGTCCTCTCTTATTTCATTGAGCAGTGGCTTGTAGTTCTCCTTGAAGAGGTCCTTTACATTCTTTGTTAGTTGTATTCCTAGGTATTTTATTCTCTTTGTGGCAATTGCAAATGGCAGTTCGTTCTTGATTTGGCTCTCTTTAAGTCTGTTACTGGTGCATAGGAATGCTTGTGATTTTTGCATGTTGATTTTGTATCCTGAGACTTTGCTGAAGTTGTTTATCAGTTTCAGGAGATTTTGGGCTGAGACGATGGGGTCTTCTAGATATACAATTATGTCATGTGCAAATAGAGACAATTTGATTTCCTCCTTTCCGATTTGAATACTCTTTATTTCCTTTTCTTGACTGATTGCTCTGGCTAGAACTTCCAATACTATATTGAATAAGAGTGGTGAGAGAGGGCATCCTTGCCTAGTGCCAGATTTCAAAGGGAATGCTTCCAGTTTTTGCCCATTCAGTATGATATTGGCTGTTGGTTTGTCATAAATAGCTTTTATTATTTTGAGATACGTTCCGCCAATACCTAGTTTATTGAGGGTTTTTAGGCTACAGTAATCAAAACAGCATGGTACTGGTACCAAAACAGAGATATAGACCAATGGAACAGAACAGAGGCCTCAGAGGAAATACAACATACCCACAACCATCTGATCTTTGACAAACCTGACAAAAACAAGCAATGGGGAAAGGATTCCCTGTTTAATAAATGGTGTTGGGAAAACTGGCTAGCCATGTGCAGAAAGCAGAAACAGAACCCCTTCCTGACACCTTACACCAAAATTAACTCCAGATAGATTAAAGACTTAAACATCAGACATAACACCATAAAAACCACAGAAGAAAATCTAGGTAAAACCATTCAGGACATAGGCATAGGCAAGGACTTCATGACCAAAATGCCAAAAGCAATGGCAAAAAAAGCCAAAATAGACAAATGGGACCTAATCAAACTCCACAGCTTCTGCACGGCAAAAGAAACAGTCAGTAGAGTGAGTTGGCAACCAACAGAATGGGAAAAAATTTTTGCAGTCTACCCATCTGACAAGGGGCTGATATCCAGAATTTACAAAGAACTAAAACAGAATTACAAGAAAAAAACAAACAAGCCCATTCAAAAATGGGCGAAGGATATGAACAGACACTTTACAAAAGAAGACATACAGGAGGCCAATAAACATATGAAAAAATGCTCATCATCACTGGTCATTAGACAAATGCAAATCAAAACCACATTGAGATACCATCTCACACCAGTTAGAATGGCGATCATTAAAAAATCTGGAGACAACAGATGCTGGAGAGGATGTGGACAAATAGGAACACTTTTACACTGTTGGTAGGAGTGTAAATTAATTCAACCATTGTGGAAGACAGTGTGGTGATTCCTCAATGACCTAAAAACAGAAATCCCATTTGACCCAGCAATCCCATTACTGGGTATATATCCAAAGGATTATAAATCATTCTACTATAAGGACACATGCACATGAATGTTCATTGCAGTACTGTTTACAATAGCAAAGACCCGGAACCAACCCAAATGCCCATTGACGATAGACTGGATAGGGAAAATGTGTTACATATACACCATGGAATATTACGCAGCCATCAAAAATGATGAGTTTGCGTCCTTTGTAGGGACATGGATGAACCTGGAAACCATCATTCTCAGCAAACTGACACAAGAGCAGAAAATCAAACACTGCATGTTCTCACTCATAGGCAGGTGTTGAACAATGAGAACACATGGACACAGGGTGGGGAGCACTACACGCTGGGGTCCATTGGGGGGAAATGGGGGAGAGACGGGGAGGTGGGGAAGGTGGGAAGAGGTAGCATTGGGAGAAATGACAGATACAGGTGAGGGGAAGGAAGGCAGCAAACCACACTGCCATGTGTGTACCTATGCAACAATCTTGCATGTTCTTCACATGTACCCCCAAACCTAAAATGCAATAAAAAAAAAAGATGATGATAATAATAATACCTATCCTACAGAAGTAAAACTACTGGTTTGACAATCAGATTTTATAATATATGTGGGTTTTGAAAGCTAACACACTATACAAATAACATAAATTATTATTTAACAAGTACATACCTAAGTTTTAAGGAGAAAAACAAAACTTTTAAAAACTTTTAGAAGCCTCCTCTTTTTCTGACAATATGGCAGTAAGTGAAAATTTTCCTTCTGGAGGATCCTAGAAACTGCTGTGTTGGGTCACAGCTTTTGAAGATAGAGTAAATTTTTCTGTGAGGAAAAGTTGATAGAATATATGCTTCCCCCCGCCCTTTTTAAACTTCAAAAATAAGATCCTAATTACAGATATCTTTTCCAGGCTGAACCACCACTAATTTAACCAAAAACATGTGTGTGTAACAAAAGAACTTGTAAAAGGAACATTTGAGGTTTCACATGGATTTTTGCAAAAGACAAACACAGTAAAATCACAGAATTGGCTGACGGGCACTCTGCTGTACTAAAGCTATAAAGGTTTTATTGAATCCTTGGGACTTATAATATCCATTCATCCTTTAAGAGAAACGAAAGGTCTTAATCCACAGAGGATCCTTCCACAGCTTACCAGAGAAGCCAATCCTCTCACCTTGAATGACACAGTCTAGGGCTTTCCAGAACAGAGCGTGATTTGCGCATCTTATCTTCATTGAGCCCAGTATCACATGTGCTGTGGAGAGGTCTCAGCCCTGTCATTTAGCATATGACCTGAAATGATATGAGAACTGAAATTACTGCAGTATGTTTCTGATTAGGAAATTGCCCCTTTTGCAACTCTCATTTCAGAAAGATGCTTAATAATGCCAAGAGTACTAAGTAGATATTCACCAATCACCAAACAATATAAGTTTAATTGACTGATATTCAAGACGAATGTGCTCAGAACTGGTCACTTAGAGGCCACTTATTAAAACCAGGAGGGCTGACAAATGGATATGCACTCCACACCCTATGGAAAAGCCCTCAAAATCTTGGAATGATATTGAAAAATTTTATTTAATAAGTTGAATTCAATAAACAACTTTTCTGTGGTTCAGCCTAATTACACACTTCCATATTCTTTGTCCCTTCTCATAAGCTATTAAAAGAAACTGTTGAGATGTTGAGCAGACCAATGCATTAGACCACGAGCCTTAGAGGTCATCAGCTAGCTTAGGCAGATAGGCAATATCTGCTGTATTATTACACTGCTTGGAAATGAGGAGGGTCATTGTAATGAGAAATGTCCTTTGGGTTTTGAAACACTGTAATTGAGGGGGAGGAGAAAGGGGAGTTGTTGCTGAGCAATTATCTATCTTTTTTATGAATTATAGGGGCCCAGTATATCCACATTCCCAGTCCTGAGCACAACAGATTCTTCTGAAACAAGAAGAAGAGGGAAAGACCTGTGGGCAAACACTATTCTTTTTCCTTTTTAGCAGCTTTATTGAGGTATAATTGACAAAAATGTATATATTGAAGGTATACAACATGATGATTTTATATACATATACATTGCAAAATATTTACCATAATCAAGTTAATGAGCATACCAATCATGTCACATAATTACTTCTTTTATTTTGTGGTGACAACACAAGATCTAGTCTCTTACAAATCTCAAGTATACAGTATAGCATTATTAAGTATAGTCACTGTACTGTATATTAGAGTTCCAGAATGTATTCATCTTATGAATGCAAGGTATTTGGGGGTGGTGCTTTATCACTTATCACTCAAATTCTTCTATATTGGTAATTGTGAAAGTAAAGTATTTTCAAAAGTAATTGTAAAGCCATCATCTTTAATAATGACCGGTTATCTGGTGATATCCGCTATCTGGTGATAGATGCACCAGTTATTTTGTAGAATAATATTATCATTTCTGGTCTAAATGCTTTTAGTAAAAAATAATTAGAAATGTCTGGGTAAAGGCAGCAAGCAATTCAGGGTCACACACATTTCTCCAATATCTAACGAAATAAAATTAAAAGTTAACAAAAGAAACAGCCAAAAACTTACCAGTAGCAATCAATCCAGGAAAAATACCTAATTTTATGACAAATATACCTAAAGATGAAGCAAAGGAAAAAATTCAAAATGGTTCTACATGCGTTTAAGCAGCAGTCAGACCAACAGCCAGAAGCAAATCTTATGAATATGTATCACTATCCTTCTTTCCTTCTTCTTCTTCTTCTTTTTTTTTTTTTTTTTTGTGAGACAGAGTCTCAGTCTGTCACCAGGCGCCAGGCTGGAGTGCAGTGGCACAATCTCAGCTCACTGTAACCTCCGCCTCCCGGGTTTAAGCAATTCTCCTGCCTCAGCCTCCTGAGTAGCTGGGACTACAGATGCATGCCACCACACCCAGCTAATCTTTGTATTTTTAGTAGAGACGGGGTTTCACCATATTGGCCAGGATGTTCTTGATCTCTTGACCTGGTGATCCACCCACCTCGGCCTCCCAATGTGCTGGGATTACAGGCTTGAGCCACCGCGCTCAGCCCACTATCCTTTAATGTATAGACATGTGAGTCAATGAAATGAGTTGGAAATATTGGGAAATAAAAAAATAATATTTAAGTATGAAACACCTACATATCACTGTAAGACCATAGCAAAGGCAGAGAGGACAGTGAGGGTTTACAGTTTTCTAGTCCCTTGCTGAGCTGGGAAAATGGAAGGAGTCTACATCCATGGTGGGTGCAATGAACCCCTGTGCAGGATTGTTAATGGAATTTTGGAAGGGAAAGAAGAGTTCATGCCCCTTTTGATGACTCAACCAACCAGGCCCTTACACTCACCAGTTTGTACACTAAAACTTAAAAAAAAAAAAAAAAAAAGGCAGCTCCTAGACCTCAAAGGATCACTTGAGTGGGAAAAGATACGTCAATCCCACATAAGATGAAAAGGAAATGGAAGATAGTTCATTTATACCATATGAGAGCTCATAAGTTCTGCCTATCTTGCATAAGCGAGGTTAAAAAAAATGTCATGACAACTATCCAAATGTATTAAAGCAAAATGTTTTATATAGGAAAAAGGGGAGAAAGGAAGGAGGGAAGAATGGAATGAAAAAAGATACAGTGGGCATAACAAAATGGACTCAGTCTGGAAGAAAACACAGACCAAGAAAACGAAGCATATTTCCCACAAGCGTTAAATAAAGATCGAATAAGATTCATTCAATAACACAGACCTTAAAGATGAAAGTTTTTAAAAAGGTAGAATAATGTGAACATGGAAAGTTAAATAAAGAGATAAAATTGAGAACTAGACAAAAGATTACAGAGTTATCAAGTTAATCATAAAGGAAAAGGAACATAATAATGGCAAAGAGAAAATCCTTGAGATAATTACTCTGAATTTAGATAAAAAATAAAGAGACAAAGAATAGCATAATCACAGAGCTGATAAAAAAAATGGAAGGCAGAAATGATACAAAATAGGAATAATTGGTTTCCTTTAATTAGGGAACCATAATAATGGAACAGAAATAAGTGTGAAGAAAACTTTTCCCCACATGAATGAAGAAAGAAACTGTGTATTGAAATGACATGTGGTATATAAGAAAAAAAATTGATAAAGAAGAATTTACATGGAAACCTCACTCCAAATGAAAGTTGAAGACCTTCAGTTGCCGCAAGGCTCGAGATGACATGTGTTCATTACCTCTCTAACTTCATCTCTTATTTATTCTTGGCAGCACTCACTCTTCACTGGTCATGCTTGTCTTCCTCGCTGTCACTGAATATATCAGGGTACAATAATGCCCATGGTCTTTACATCTGTTCCACTTTATGCCTAGATACCCACATGTGCCATCAGATACCCACATCCCTGGATTCTTTATCACCTTCCCAATAAGGCTTTCCTTGCCTATTAAAATTGATATGTAGTATCGAGCCATTCTTATCCAACTTTCTCACTTGACTTTCTCTAGAGCAGTTATTTTCTTCTGATATATTATGTAATTTACTTTGCATTTTAGTTTCTGTTTCTCTCTGCAATGCAAGGTATGTGCCCCCAAGAGCGAGATTTTGCTTTTGTTTTTGTTTTGTTTTTACTGCTCTTAGTTCTAAAAAAAATGACTGACATATTATAGATGACTGATATGTATCTATTAAATAAAGGATGCCTGTGGGTTATTGCATGCTAAAGAAGCAAGTCAGCCATCTCCAGCAAACAAGCAAGAATGAATCAATAAAGACAGTCCAGGCACCAGGACCATATCTGACAGGCAGTGCTGTGCTGGAGCCAGTGTGCTCCAGCTCCCAAAGCCAACTCTGTGAATCTCCTCGCAACTCTGTGTTCAGTGACATCATATGACAACCTGAAATCAGCCTTGACAGCATTCATGCCACGGAAATCAGCAAATGCTACAAGTGAGGGCACTTTTCCTAGAGAGCTGGCTGTTTAACCTTTCCTAGTATATGACTACATAACGTAAGCAACTACATGGAATCAGAGGACTGAGATTTGAATCCCAGCTCTACTATATACTAGTTATCTAATTAGGGAAGATCATTTCCTATGGCTGAGTCTCAGTTTTCTCAACTTTAAAGTAAGAAGGAGGAAACCCATCATGAAGGTGGTCTGAGATAAAAACACTTGGAAGGGACTTTGGAATCTCTGAGCTCTACTCACTTGGCTTCTGCACCCCAAAGAGCCCAGGCACTGTTAACCCTCACTGTCTGCTCCCTGCATTACTGGGCTATCAAGTAATGAGATTTATTTGTATTACATGGTTGGATACAGCTTCTAATATTTTGTTAATGATTTTGACTTTCAGTCTGTAATTTTGTAGTTTAGCTACAAATTGCTGTAGATAAGACTTTTCTATCTTGTTTTGGAATCAAAGTGATATAGATTTTATTAAATAAATTGTGAAGCATTCTCTAATTTTCTGTTCTTTAGGAGTTTTTTTATTTAAAAAGAGTCTTACAGACTGACCGAAATAATTTCCTTTTTAAATATTTAATAGAACTTGCTTGCTTCTGGGACTAGTGGTATTTTAACAGCTGTATTTCTATTGATTTGATTTATTTAAAGCTTACATAGGTACTAAAGGTTTTGTTTTTGTTCATTTGGCTTTGATAAGTTATGTTTTCCCAAGAATTTATATATTTTATCCAATATTCAAGGCTAATAAAAGTTCAAAATGTTTTCTCTTTTTTGACTTTAATTTTAAATACCACAATCTACAGTAAATACCCATGATGTTTAAGGCAGGTAATCTGATTCTAACATTAATGAAATACTGCCCAGCATCAGGAAAATAACTCATGCCAAGTATCAAGAAGCCAGAATGTTAGGGAACCAGAAGACAAGATAGACAAAGTACAGTTAAAAACAAAAGGAAAGTAACGTAGCAAAATCAAAATTGCTAAACAGGAAGAGAATATAAAATCTGTAGTTTCTGTATTGAGAAACAGAAATTATAAAGTAAATGTGCACTGCATTTTAAAATAAGGCATATATTTAATTTATTAGTAAAAATAAAGACTGAAAGGTGGGAAACATTATGGCTATATTTATATTTTTAAATTGATTATGAGATGGGGCTTTGACATGGAATTATAGATTTGGTAGAATATCTGTGTGCCTTATTGCTGCTCTTTTATTTGAACTGTTTATTTGTAAACTCTCATTTTCCACTGTACTGATGTTATTTTCTCTTTGTGAATCTTATTTTTTCTTTGTGAGTCTCTATTTTTGATGTACATATAGGGAGCTTATGCCATTAAGTGACCATAATAGCTTTTATCTGTGTGTGTATATTTATGTATATTCTAGCTGTGTGTGCATGTATTTGTATATATATATCTGTGTGTGTACATATATAGAATATATATATTCACTATATATATACAAACACAGAAATGCTATATATGGGGAGGTGGGAAGAGACAGCATGGGGAGAAATGACAGATACAGGTAAGTGTGTACCTATGCAACAATCTTGCATGTCCTTCACGTGTACCCCAAAACCTAAAATGCAATAAAAATAAATAAATAAATAAATAAATAAATAAATAGCTTTGTAGTCTAGGAGCAGTAGGCTGTACCATATAGCCTAGGTGTGCAGCAAGCTATACCATCTGGGTTTGTGTAAGTACACTCTATGATGTTAGTACAAGGATGAAATTGTCTAACAACACATTTCTCAGAATGTTTCCCTGTTATTGAGTGACATATGACTGTAATTTTTTCATGGTAATAAAATGTCATTCTTTAAAAAAAAAAAGAAATGCTATATATGTATATCTATGTGTATATATATGTATATGTATACACACATATATTTATATTATATATATATATATATATATATATATATATATATATATATATACCTTCACAGTGAATCTTTATCATTAAGAATGCTTTAGGGCATAAAGTCTCTTTTATCTGTTACTAAATAGCCATACTGGCTTTATTTTGATTGGTTTTGCCTGCTGTATCTGTTCCCCAGGCCTTGACTCCAACCTGCCTATGTTTTAATGCATTGTCTGTTGTAACACATAAACCTGGATTTTGTTTTTCCCTTCTCCAGCCCTTTCAATTGAATAATATCTTTAAATTCAAATTTTCTCTTTTTTTTTTTCCTGGAGGTTACACGTTGTATATCTATCATGTTAGTGGTTACCCTTAAAATCTTAACATTAGTAATTGATTTAACACAGTCTAAAGTAAATCATCTTTATTCTCTTTTCACATAATGCAAAGACCTTAGAATGGCTTATAACTAATCAGCCCCTCTTGAGTGTTACTGCTATCCAGTGCACTATTTCAATCTTCTTAGAGTTCTAAAGCCAAATGTTATTAATACTGTTTGAAACAGTATTGGTTTAGACATAACCATGTGTTCACCATTTCTTTTGCTCCTTCTCCTAACTGGATCTCCACCCTCCCTGATGGGATCATTTTATTTGTTTATAATGTACATTTTAAAAAGTGCATTGTACGTTATGGCATAGTCTCTTGTTTTTGTTTTCTGTTTGAAAATACCTATTTTTTTGGTCTTCATCCTCGAATAATAGTTAAGTTAATGGCTATTTTCCCACAGCATTTTAGACATATTAATTAACCACTGTCAATCTTCCATTGTTACTGTTGAGCAATCTACTGCCTGTTGAATCATGATTCCTTTGTGATTGAGCTCCCTTTCTCTCTGACCCTTTTTGCAGCTTTCTCATGGTCAGTACATATAACTGCTCACTGTCATAAATGCCTTCCTGTATAACTAGCCTAAAATATTTTATGAATTAAAAAGGTAATTTTTTCTTAGTCTTATGAGAACTATATTCTATATGTTTATTTACCATTCCCTTATTAATTCTTTCATTTAATTAACATTTATGGAATATCCTCTACATTCGTGGAGTTGTTCTAGGTACCAACAACAGTGGCATAAACAAAGCACAGAAGGCCTGTGCTCTATCAGAGCTTATCTTCCGCTTTTAATGGAAGGCAGAAGTCTTTAATGGAAGTCTTTAATGGAAGAAGTCTTTAATGGAAGACTTAACAGTTTCACCTCATTCTTCCATGGGCTTTTAAAATATTGGGTTAATTAGCAATTTTCCTTATGTGCTGAGTCTTCCACCCCAAGTAATTCTTATCTTTCTTGTAAACCTTCTTAACATCTACTTTGTAACCTTGTCTGCAAAAGTATCTTAATGATAAGCATGAGCATCACATAGTAAAAAGTTCTCTTTAATTTCAGAGTTACAAAAATGCAGACCAAGGTGGAATTTAGAATACTAGGACCCTTGTTCAAGTTTCGATGGTTGAGTAGTCTTAAAAAAATTCCTAAACGATTCTGAGTTCTAATTTCCTAAATTCTAAAAGGAAGAAGTAGTCTCAATAACAATTTTTCATCTAGTTCTACAGCTTTACTTTTCAAAGCAGTAGAAAGTGGACACCTTGGATAAGTCCTGAAATTTATCCTCTCCTATTCAGTTGTAGAGAGAAAATGCTCTTTGCATAAGAGTGTTTGTATCAGGAATGACTTCATTTGTGATTACAGAAAATCCAGTTTTGTGGATAAACAAGAAGGAGGTTTATTATTTCATATGACAATAAGTCTTAAATAGGTGAGTTCAGGATTAATATAGCTGCTTACATATGTCACAAGGGGCCCAGGCTTCTTCTGCTTTTCTACTTTGCCATCACGAGCAACAAGCATTTGTTCTCACTGTGGCAGGATGGCAGCCAAGCCTCCAAGTCTTTCCTTTTCCGTTAAGGCTGCAGAAGAGACAAGGAGAAAAAGCTTAAGAGGCAAGTGGGCCACAGAAACTGAGTCTATTTCTTTCTTAAAATGCTTTCTTGGAAATTCTCCCACTGACTTCCATGAACAAACAATTATCCAGAATTGTGTCACATGTAATGTGTAACTATTACCATCTATAAACAGCCATGAAAATTTTAGTATTTTAGTTTTCAGCATTTCTAACAAAGAAAGCTAACACATACTTAAATCAACAAAGTATTTGTCTTGCCTTTGTAAAAAGCTATAAAGACTTAGATACAAGGAAATGTACTAGGAGAAAACATCTAATCATAATAACAACAAACAAGATAAAATTCAGTGATGGAAAGTAAGAATTAACTGAAAAGGTGTGATTTTAAATGGAATCTGTGTTTCTATCACCCTGTATTTTGATCATGCCATATGTTCTCTTGATTTAAAAGCAAGATGCTTTCCATTCCCTTTGTTCTGTACACATAGAGATAATCTTAAAACTGCAGAGATAAAGAGACAGAAGAAGGGAAGTATTCAACAGAGGGTTAAATATAGTTACCTTATACATTCTCAAGCCACCTTGACTTGATGATAATCACATAGCTTTTAATTACATACAATGGAATGCATGTTGTCAATCAATTGAGTTTACTCTGTGGACTGCTTTTTGCAAAGAGGAGAGCGGCTTTAAACAAATTCTTTTCTATCATTGTTTTATTTTCCCTCTGGTATAAAACATCTCTAGTGCACTTGGCTCTCAATGCTTAATGCTTAAGGTATACCACAAGTCTGACTGCTTAATGTTGCTTAATGCTTCAAATATGGTATGATATAATGGAAATGATATGAGGTTAACAGTCATAAGTCCTGGATTCAAGTGTTTGCTTTCATGAAGCTCATCAATCTTATCATCTGTCAAATATTAAAGGAAATATTACTACCCACACTAAGTGATTGCTGTAAGAGTCAATGAGAAAAGTTAACCACTAAGTCCCACCTATTTAACTTTGTTTTTGTTTCATTTGCTTTTGGGTTCTTGGTCATGAAGTCTTTGCCAAAGCCAGTGTCTAGAAGGGTTTTTCTGATGTTGTCTTCTAGAATTTTTGTGGTTCAGATCCTAGATTTAAGTATTTGATCCATCTTGTGTTGATTATTTTTATAAGGTGAGAGATCAGGATGGTTTCATCCCCCTACCTGTGGCATGCCAATTATCCCAGCATGATTTGTTGAATAGAGTGACCTTTCTTCACTTTATATTTTTGTTTGTTTGGTCAAAGATCAGTTTGCTATAAGTACTTTGGGTTTAATTCTGGGTTCTCCATTCCATTCCATTAATTTAACGAAAAAGCCTCTGCACAGGGAAAGGAATGGTTGGCAGAGTAAACAGACAGCCCACTGAGTGGGAGAAAGTCTTCACGATCTATACATCTGACAAAGGGCTAATATTCAGAATCTGCAAAGAACTCAAACAAATCAACAAGAAAAAAAATCCCATCAAAAAGTGGGCTAAGGACATGAATACACAATTCTCAGAAGATGATATACAAGTGGCTAACAAACATATGAAAAAATCCTCAACATCACTAATGATCAGGGGAATGCAAATCAAAACCACAATGTGACACCACCTTACCTCTGCAAGAATGGCCATAATAAAAAATAAAACAAATAATAAATGTTGGCATGGATGTGGTGAAAAGGGAACACTTCTATGCTGCTGGTGGGTTTGTAAACTAGTACTACCACCATGGAAAACAGTGTGAAGATTCCTTAAAGAACTAAAAGTAGAACTAGCATTTGATCCAGCAATCCCACTACTGGATAGCTACCCAGAGGAAAAGAAGTTATTATACAAAAAAACTTGAATATGCATGTTTGTAGCAGCACCATTGACAATTGCAAAAATATGGAACCAGCCTAAATGCCCATCAATCAATGAGTGGATAAAGAAATTGTGGTGTATATATGTGATGAAATACTAGTCAGCCATAAAACAGAACAAATTAATAGCATTTGCAGCAACCTGGATAGGATTGGAGACTATTACTCTAAGTGAAGTAACTCAGGAATGAAAGACCAACCATCCTATGTTCTGACTCATAAGTAGGAACTAAGCTATGAGGATGCAAAGGCAAAAGAATGATACAATGGACTTTGGAGACTCAGGGGAAAGGGTAGGAGGGGGATGAGGGATAAAAGACTACACACTGGCTTCAGTGTATACTGCCTGGGTGATGGGTGCACCAAAATCTCATGAATCACTGCTAGAGAACTTACTCATGTAACCAAATACCGCTACTCCCTCCAAAACCTATGGAAATAAAAAAAAGAAAATAATTAACCATACATCTGTTCAATAATTATGGAAAATTAGCATTCAGCATTCTATGAATCTCATGGAGAAATAGGCAAAGAAGTAATTATGTGCTTATAATATAATCATCACTAAAATAGAAATAATACACAAGTGAACCAGTACTTATTAAGATTATCTAAATCTACGTAGATGAGATAGGAAGAGCTATGTAGAGAATATAATCCTTGCATTGAGACTCTTAAGAGCAAATAAGATCTAGGGAGATGAGATGTGGGAGGGAATTCATGAAGAAGGGGAGGAACCAAGAACTATTAAATGTGATGTATCAGGAGAGGTGTGATGGCTAGAAGCCTGGACAAGCCAGTAAAGGCCACATCACATCACAAAGAGCCATAGTATATGCCTGATTATGGAGGTACCTTCTGTTGTGTAGGCTGTAGGGAAGTTTGAAGAACTTTGAGCAAGGCAAAGAACAAAGAGAAAGAGAAAGGTAGAAAGAAAGTGAGATAAAGAAAGCACCCCGATAACATTGTGCCGAATGAATTGGAAAGGGCTAGAAGCCTGTGAGTAGGCTATTGCAGTTGTCCTACATGGAATGATGGAGGATACTATGGACATCTGAGTGGACAGGTGGGTTGTAAATTAATTGAACGTTTTGATAAATTTGATATGGAAAGGAGTGAAGAAACTGATTGAGACTCAGATTTTTGGCTGGGTATTATTATTGTCTGTGATAAGGAATTTAGATGACAGAGTCAGAGTAGGTTAAATGATTAAGAGTAAAGTTTGAAGCATCCTGAGTTTGAGATATAGGCAATGTAGGAGGTGGGGTATTGGGTGATCTAAGTAGTGATGCACATACAGCAATTAGATATCCTGTATTCACTCAGTTATTCAATATTCATTAAACATCAATGGCCAGGCACAAGGCTGGACAGAGAGGATGTAAGATGATAGAATATGGTTTCCTCAAGGACTTTATTGTTCTATTGGAAAATAGTCATATGCCTCCGAAGCTAAATGAAGCCATGTAAATGTTAAGCTAGAGGTAAATAAAGAACATGAGGGATAATACATTAATTTTGTTCTTAAAAGAAATGCCTAGAATGGAAGTTCATTGGTTTAAGAACATCTCCATGGAGGCAACTGATGAACCCATGGCCATTGTTGGGATTGCACAGGGAAACACATAAGGTGAGAAGGGAAAATTACTGAGGTCTACCTAGAAGTCACCAACAAGCTTGAGAAAGGGGAGGCAGGAGAGAGTGGTACTTAAGAGTGGGGTGTTGTTTCAGGAAAGACCATGATTTGAGTCCCAGCTCTGCCTCTTCTGAATGATGACCTTGTAAAACTTATTCCACCCCTTCAAGGATATTTTATCATTTAAGAAATGAAAGTTTTGTTATGACTCAAAGGTCTGACTCAAAGGATGTGAAAAGAATTAGAGAAATGATGTGTTAGTCTATAAAACATGAAGTATTTTATGTTAAAATGTTTAAAATTATTTTCAATCTCCAATAAAATTGGAAAATAAGAATGAGAAAATAAAGATGAGAATAAAAACAGGGAGACAGTCCTGCCTTGGAAGCTAGGAAATAAAATAATTTCAAAATAGAAGTCAGTAGTCATCTGTGCCAGATACTGCACCATGGCTAATACAGTGAAGAATAAAAATTGTCTGTTGGGTTGAGGGATAGGAGGCTATTTTGTGCTTTTAGTGAAAGTGGTTTCTAAAGTCTGCTGGGGCCAGTGGTTTGAAGATGGATGGAGGGTAAAGAATTGCAAAGAGCAAGACACAATTATTCTTTCAGGGATGTTTTCTGCTGGAGATAACTTGACGGAGATAAAGTGTCAAAGAAAGAGCATTGTTTTTCTTTTAAGATGGTAAAAAAACTGTTTTCTATGTGAATAAGAGAGAATCAGTGAAGAATAAAATGGTGAAGAAATAGGAAAGAAAAAATACTTGGAGTGGGGTCCAGGAGACTGTTGAGGACCCAAGTTAGCAGGGATGGAGAAATTATCTTGATTAGGTCATCTCTGTGTGTTGGGTTTCAGTTTTCATGGAGATGGGTGGTTATTGCCTAATGGGGTCAAGCAGATGGTTTCTGTGAATGAATTTGGCCTGCCTGAGTGCATCTGCAGACATTATGTGAGGGGTGTGGCTTAGATGGAATTAGAGCACTGAGGCTTCTCCGTCCCAGCTGGTTGTCCCTTGTAAGAATATCGAGGCCAAAGTTGTGAGACATTCCAGTTTTTCAAAAGCCAAAAGCTTGGATTTTATATGAAATATCCTGGTTTTATTTGGGTTCTCATTTAAAGGGAACAAAAGCCAAGCCCAGCAAAACCCACCTGTATGCTAGACTTGGCCGATGGACCACTAGCTTGTAACTTCTACCATGAGAAGAGAGAGTGCAGTGTTGGAGAAGCAGGAAGCAGACATCCTAACACCTTGGTCAAGAAAGCATCAGTCTCTGACCTAGTAAGGCAACTATACAGACAGCGGCACATGGTCAGAGATCAGGAGACTATGAACCATCTGACTCATTTTTTGCTCTAAAGGTGGTTTAATGGTTGCTGTGAATGAAGACGTCAGTAAAAATAACAAGAAAGCCAGTAACATCCTTCGTATTTTAAAGGGGCTTCCCTTCCAATCCCCACCTGCCCTGACACGTGTATTCCTAGCCATTCTTGCACGTGCTCCTCCCCTGACCACTCCAAACCATTTAAGCATCTTCCTCCATTACCACCAGGATTCTTCACTTCTCCTCCTCTTCCCAGTACCAAAACCCAAGGGGAGGATGGGCAAAGGATACTGGTTTAAACTGGAAAGAAAAAGAGATTTGAATTCAATTTCATCCCATTTCCCCACCTTATCCCGACCTTAAACCTTTTGGAAAGGATGGCATTTTCCTGTATTACAGAAGTAAGGTGCATTCCACTAATATTATAGCCTCCTTGGCTCCGTCTCTAACCTGGCAAGCATGGAAAAAATGGAAGTTTACATACTGAAAAAAAAAAAAAAAAACAACTTTTAGATTAGCTCATGCTTTGTTTGGAAAACATGACTCTGCCTGAAGATAGTATAGTAACACAATTCCTTTACAGTGTGGGGGAATATTGTGACGTTTCCTAAGCATAATACCCTCGTGGTTTTTTGGATGGTAAATGTCTGAAGGAAACTTGCAAAAAGTTGTTTTGTAAACTCAGTAGAAACTTCAGATTAAAAAAATGTCATTTTTGGCTCTAACTGCAGTAATTGCTTACAGAGTACCACATGTGTATTTTTAAAAGATTTCAGAATAAAATATTTAATCATTGCATGCTGAATTATATCTGTAATTTTTTAGCAGAAAATGTTGTTTTATTGTAGAATGTGGAACAAGAGAAATGTTCATTTCTCTTACCGTCGGTACGTATAATTTTGGTAAACCTAAAGTAAGGCTGATGGTATATATTGCCTGGAGCAAAGATATAAAAGGGCTGGATGGCACTACCAGCGATCTTCAAAAGCTTTGTGCAAGAAGAAACTGCAGGTGTGCATACACTACTGTGCCCTGTGCAGTCTCTAGACTATGCAGAGGGTTCCCTAATTGTTTTCAAAAGGAGGAAATGGGAGTTATGTGTGAGATACGTATTTTAGTTTACATATAACTATTTTGTTACTTTGCCTTTTAAAGTTTGATTTTGGCCTCAATTAGATTCTTTTCTTTATGAGGTTTTTACTTTAAATATATAGCACTGGGACCTCATTGTGGTAACTCAATAAATTTTTGGTGTGTCTACACAGCTCTTCCACATTGAACTAATTTGTTCTGATTTTTTCCACTTAGCTTCTAAAGGCCTTCAGCAATGTGCAGATACAGTAAGGATGCATTTTCTAGAAAATTCAAGAGAAGTTTTTAGTCTCAATTGCAACTTTTTCAATCTCTGTTCTCTAGAGTCAAGATGTTAAAGAAGTGTGCCAAAAAAGTTTATAGTGGCCAAATAAGTTTAGAAAATACAGCATTTTGGGACTAGATATTTGGGAGAATTTTTTCTTTCTTTCTTTCTTTCTTTCTTTTTTTTTTTTTTTTTTTTTTTTTTTTGAGACGGAGTTTCGCTCTTGCTACCCAGGTTGGAGTGCAATGGCACTATCTCAGCTCACCGCAACCTCCGCCTCCTGGGTTCAGGCAATTCTCCTGCCTCAGCATCCTGAGTAGCTGGGATTACAGGCACGTGCCACCATGCCCAGCTAATTTTTTGTATTTTTAGTAGTGACGGGGTTTCACTGATCCACCTGCCTCGGCCTCTCAAAGTGCTGGGATTACAGGCGTGAGCCACCGCGCCTGGCGGGAGAATTTTTTCTTTTGTTCTCTAATGCAACTCAGCATTGAGAGCCTTGATAATTATAAGTTTATTAAGGACTATGAAAAATCCTTCAATTAAAAGAAATCTGTTCAGTTTTATTTATCTAAGCACACCAATTTTTTTGACCGTGAGATCTATTTCTAGTGGTATTAAGTGTTCCATACAAAAGGCTTAGAAAATGTTGCCCTGCCCTATACTTTTATAGTTGTGCTAATTCTTAATATATTCTAAATCAAATTGAGTAATCAGGCAAAAGAAATAAAACAAAAAAATTTGGACATCAATTTCCTTTCTGATACTTGTAAGGTTTTCCTTTATTTTTAAAAAAATATACAAAAACTTTAAAGTATATGAAATGTGTGCAGAGTAGTTAAATGACCTAACAGGGTTCTTTGGTTTCTAATGTATAATTTTCTAAGCCAAAAAAGAAACTGTGTACCTTGGAAAGTGGGGAAATAGATACAGCTATCCGCGTTATTGACCATTTTCATTTTGTCTGTAATGCATTCAAAATTCCCAGTGCTACACTGCATTGTCTTCAGATATAACAAATTCTACTTTGAACATGAAGTGTACAACTCTCTCATATTGGCAGAAAATTGTCTCTTGACATGCTCATAGGCCATAGAATCTGAAATGTTTTTGAGATGAGAGAAAATTTGATATAGTCTATGCCAACATGGTATGGACTATGCTTTATAAGAAACTGAAATCCAGATTCTATTAGGTTTACATACATCATTACACCCTTGGGGAAAGAAATATGTATAGTAAACACATGATCAGAGCTGTTGAGAACTGACAGGTCTTTTTTAATTTATTTTAAAATCTGAAGGCATACTATATTTTTAAAGAGCCCAAGGAATCCACATTGCAAAAGTTGAGCAGCTAACCTGGAAAGCAGAGTAAGACGTATGACTGAAATTTAGCATTCCCTATTTTATCCATACTTCACTCTTCGATGTATTCTGGAAGGTTGGTAAAATTATTTTAGGTCTCACTTTTTTTTTTTCTCCTGAGACGGAGTTTCGCTCTTGTTACCCAGGCTGGAGTGCAATGGCGCGATCTCAGCTCACTGCAACCTGCGCCTCCTGAGTTCAGGCAATTCTCCTGCCTCAGTCTCCTGAATAGCTGGGATTACAGGCACGTGCCACCATGCTCAGCTAATTTTTTGTATTTTTTAGTAGAGACGGGGTTTCACCATGTTAACCAGGATGGTTTCGATCTCTTGACCTTGTGATCCACCCGCCTCAGCCTCCCAAAGTGCTGGGATTACAGGTGTGAGCCACCGCGCCCAGCAGTTCTCACTTTTTTCAGTCATGGAAATGGGAATAACAGAGGGCAGGATATAGATGTGTAAGACTGATGGTGTCCCTACAAGAAGAAATTTTAAAAACAAAACATTTTGACCGCATAGGGTCTGGAGCTGATCTATCTAGCTTGGTTTTTTAAGCCTCGAAAAAAACTGAATTCAAGAATATCATGATCTAATATCTGTAAAGTGATGACTAAATAGATAAGAAACAGCATCTACATGGACCAAGGGATAAGTATAATCAGGTGGTATCACATTATCTTTTCTCGGTCGGTTCTGAGAAAAGCTGTTAGAAATGAATAACTGCTTATGACATAAGAACAAGAGTACATCAACTGTCACTGTTTTACACAAAAAGAATAAATAACGCTATAAGGGAGAGAGTTCTTTGGCTCATTCAATGCCTTTGAACATCGTTGAACATGAGTAGTCCTTTGTGAAAATCAAAAATTCCATGGACAATTAAGATTTGAAGATGCTTATTCAAACTATCCAGTTCAGCAATGCTTAAATACACACACACACACACACACACACACACACACACACACACCCCTTTGGCAGAAAATCTTTATTGGATTAAGAAATTTAAATGACAGGTCTGGATAGCTAAGCCTACCCAGCTCTCTTTTACTCAATACCTTCTTATCCCTGTTTGTCTCTTCCCAGTCTTTATAAGCAGGAGTCTAAGGCTTTAAGAGTAACTCTAACAGAGAAGCCTATCTAATATTAGTGACCCTTCCTGTTGACAAGGTTGCAAAGTTCCTCTCCTTAGGTATGGTATTTGTCCAGAATGGAGTATGTGGTGCTTCTGGAATGGTGTGGTTGCAGAGAAAGCCCTGTTGCATAGAATGCTCTGTGTTTCCCATAATACTTCCTTTCCCTGGGAATACAGGAAGACCACATTCTCCTAATCGTTCCTGCTGTGTAGTTGGAGCAATGAAACTGGCCACTGTCATGTGCATGTAAGTGATGTTTGCTACTTCCACATTTGGTGCTTTAACACATCCCATAGGAGCAGTTTAAACCCCTGAATTACCCACCCAGAGCTGCCCAAACTCCATGACATTTTGTGTAAGTAAAAACTAGATTTTTTTTGCTATTATGTCACTGGTTTATGGGTTTTTCTGTTGCAATAACTAGCAATAATTACCCTGATTAATAAACTCAGAGAGCAATCAAATAAGCTGGCAGTCAAGTACTTTCATCAAATTTTGTCCCATTACATATTTTGATATTGGTTGATCTCATTAATCATGGGGCAAAAGTGTCCACAGGCCCCTCACACACTTACCAATAGTCTAGGAATGTGGTATCACATGGAAACAAGCATTAATAGTCTGAATAAACATGTCAAAGGGTGATGGGTTATTTTGTTTACTGTGATGAAAATCTTATTCACAGACAGATATTTATTTCAGTGTGGCTTACGTTCTTTTAGTCCATTGGCCTTGGGGCTTTTAAAAGTGTGCATTATAGGCTGAGTTCTGTGACTTTTGTACCAAAGAAATGAGAATCTTGTGCAATTCAGGCAAGAATACTTCATTTTCAGTATTTACAGCTACTTAGTATTTAAAACTAGTGCATTCTCAGCTCTGTCTCGTGCCTCCATATCAAGCCATATCAGCCCCACATAGAACTAAGTGACATCACATTTCCGTTGAGTGATAGAAAAATGTAATTTGAGTCACAGAGGTATTCAAATATATGGATAATTTTCCTGAAGAATAAATAGACATTCTTGGGGATGCTGGTTCCACTGGTTCCTGCATTCAAATGACACCATGCGAATGTAGGAACAGATGGATTTGTCTGTCCAGCTAATGAGGTGAGGGAGGAAGTGGGCCATGTGGAATCAGCAATGGCCTTGGGACTGGAAAGTCTGCTGCCAAGTTCTCACCTGACAACTACTGTTATGTAACCTTCATATTTATCAGAAATAACTTAGTGTTTGAGAGAGTTGGTGTTCTGATTTCTAAAATGGGGATAATAATATCTGCCCAGCTTCCTTCAGGTGGTTGCTTTAAAGTGTAAATAATAAACGCGAAAGTGTTTGGCAAAATGTCACACCGGCATATTCTTATGGTTAATTTAGGATTATTAGCTAGGAGTCTTGAACCGAAGTTGGAAAAGCACAAATGTGCCTTCCATTCACTTTCTGAATAGAGACATTGTGGAGGAGCTATAGGAAGGGAGCAACTCTCGCTCCATTCACCCACAATTGCTCAGTGTTTAGAGTTAAGAGGTTGAAGGTCCCGCATCTATAGAACTTTGGCAGTGGAATACTGCAGGTGTTCTAACGCCAGAAAATAAAACAATATTTTTGCCTCTAGATTACTTAGCCCTTTAAGTTTAAGAAAATAGGCAGACTTCACTGGAGGCTCTTTTAAAAGGGGGAGAAAAGGCATCCCAGATACAGACAGAAATCATGTGATACAGATCATAAAATTTCTCCTGAGCTGGATTTAATTAGAAATTGCTGAAACTATTTGGCATGCAAACAGCTGCTGTCAGATCTGCACAGCATTTCCCAGCCTTGGAACAGCTGTATATAGTTTTTCTTTCTCTTTCCAACTAGACCTATGTAGAAAACCTGTTATGTTCTGGCAAGGGTTTGGAGTTATTCTCATGAGCTAATCAGATCAGCTTAGACAATACATGAAAAAGATTTGACTGTTTTATATCTAAACAATCCTTTATCCTTATTTTGTTGAAGCTTTCTCAGAATGTTTTCAGTGTGAGCTCGTGAATTTTTCTGAAGGGAAAATATTTCAAAGCACCCTGGAAGCTATAGCAGTATTGCAGAAGGTCTGTTACACTTTGAGCCGGTACAATTTTAGTGCCCTTAAACTCATGTGAGCTGAAGGCACGCTTTAGCTCAGGCATTTGGAATGTGCTACTAATTATAGTGAGGTGGAGGGGTGGGGGGGTTGAATTTTGCACTGAAAAATTAGATGCGTGGATAGACAATGCTTCTTACCTTGAACAGTCACCATGCAAATGAACTGTGGTGGTCACAAGGACGAGAAGAGGGTGAATATAATTGTGTGGTCATCCCCACTACCAGGGGAAATGTTAATTTAAAACACATGCCTCACTGGTGATTAATAGTATTATATAGCCATGCCCAAGGGAGTACAGAGTGTATGTGGATGTGTGTGTGTGGATGTGCGCATGCGTGTGTTTGTGTGCAAACATCAAAACTGTTCTGATGAGTTCATGGAACTTTAAGATCTACTCTCAGAGTGGTTCCTACTAGGGAAATTCAAATCCTTTCCCCTAAAAGCAATTCTAAAAGTGGACAAAATGGTCAAAACCAACCATTTCACAGGACTCTAGAATCTGATCAAAAGCATGGCACTTACTGAGAAGGGCTTATTCATGAGAACTACTGGATCTTGGTTAAGAACAGAATGAATCTGTGGCTCTATTCCCAGGGGCTGTCTCTAACCTCCCAACTCCGTCAGTGTGGTAGCTCAACCAGGGCATGCAGAACATTCTAAAACCCGCCAGCTTAACTGTTCCTGCAGAAAGGATGTCTTCATCCTCTCAGGCTGCTGTAATAGACTAGGAGGTTTATAAACAACAGAAATTTATTTCTCACACTTCTGGAGGCTGAGAAGATCAAGAACAAGACACTGACGGAGTCAGTGTCTTGTGAGGGTACACTTTCTGGTTCATTTAATGTGCAGCATTGCTAGTTAAAGGGACAACTTGGTGGGAAGTGAACAGGGAGGACCAGAATCTCTGTTTGCCTGAGACTGTGAACCCATTTGAGGCAAGCAGTGTTCAGAAGACCAGGCAGTGTTAGCAGAGATTTCTAGGATGTAAGAAAGCCTTATAGGCAGCTCTGCCCTATCCTGCATTCTTCAGGACATATGCATGCACAGAAAAGATCAAAGCAGCCCATGCCACCATACACACATCCTTGGCAGTTGCATCCTGAATACGGGGGTGCACAGTAGTTGGGAGAAAGCCAGTCATTGGTCCCTTCATTTAAGATTCTTCTATGCACCACTAAAGACTTTGGACTCAAAGAGTGAGTGAAGTGTGCTTTTAATATCCATAGCCTTTTGGGGTGCTCCCTGAAATACTTACTCCTGTCTCCCTTATTCAGAGTATTGAAGCAACCATCATAGTTAGAAAAGCTGGGGCACCTAACCACAGATCAAAGGGGCAGGAGTCAGTAGCCTACATGACATTGCAGAATTTGAAGAAGATGCACAATCCTGAGACTTCTTCAGAAGGAAGGGAGAGAAGTGAAGCTTGCACATAACCTCCCAGCACTGCAGCAGTCTAATCTAGGGCCAAGGGGCAGGCAGCTCTTAGCAGGTTGCCAGATATTGCAGGATTAAGAGAGGATACACAATGTAGAGACTTCTCCTTTAAGACAGAGAGAGAAATGAAGTTTGTACCTGATGTCCATACACTTCCCCTAGTGGCTCTCAGAAGCTGTCTAGGCTCTGTGGGAGGGGGAAAAGGAACATAATATTGAAACTTCTCTCTCAGGAAGGATGAAGAGGAGTGGAGCATGTACTTTCACAAATAAGTCTTGAGAGGCTCCCAGAATCTTTAGCTGAGCTGATTGGTGCAAGTCTTTCCCTGATTAAACAAGTCTATAAAGACTTGGACAGGTGACTGCTTCTTTAAATGCACAACACCAAGACAAAACTACAAGGGACAGGGAAATACTACAAGCATCAGGGAAATATGACACTACCAAAGGAACAAAATAAATCTCAAGTAACTGACCTTAAGGAAATATAAATCTACAAATTTCCTGACAATGGATTGAAAAGAATTATCCTAAAGAAGCTCAGTGTATTACAAGAGAACTCAGATGGATAATTAAAATCCAAAACCCAATACCTGAACAAAATCAGAATATCAACAAGGAGAAGTCATTAAAAAGAACCAAACAAAAATTCTCAAGCAGAAAAATACAATAACTAAATTTAAAAATTCACTCGAGGACATCAACAGCAAGTTTGATCAAACAGAAGCAAGAATCAGTGGGCTCAAAATCAGGTCATTTTAAATGACCCAGTTATAGGAGCAAAAAGACAAAAGGGTAAAACGGTGTTAAGAAAGCCCATGGGGCTCATGGAGCATAGTCAAGTGAACTAATACATGCATCACGGTAATTCCAGAAGGAGAAGAGTGACAGAAAGGACCACATAAATTATTCAAAAAAATAACAGCTGAAAACTTCCTAAATTGGGCGTGGGTGAGGGGGAGGGAAATGGAAATTTAGACTCATGTAACCCAAAGCATTCCAAACAGGATGAATCTAAAGAACTCTACAACGATATGCACTTTAATTAAATTGCCAAAGGTCAAAGACAGAGAATTTAAGAATCAGAAAAAGATTGACTGACAGCAACATAAAATCATCTGAAAACACAAAACTTGTTTATATGGACAAATACATTAATAATTGCAGAGTAAGATAATACCTCAATAATGTTATGTAAAAAGTGGTGCACAAATCACTTTAAATTTTAGTATAAAAGTTAAAAGAGTAACAAATCTATATATGTATCCAATTAATCTAAAATTTTAAAAAGTTAAAAGATAAAAATATCAAGACTAACTGTAATTACAAAAATTTGTTAAATGATTTACAATATGAAAAAATAAAGTTATATTAGTAATGAAGTGTGTGGGTGAAGTTGAAGTGTAAGGTTTTTGTATGCAATTTAAGTTAAATTTTGTAAGTACTCTTATAATGATAAGTGTTTTGTTTGTTTGTTTGTTTTTTTGAAATGGAGTTTCACTCTTGCTACCCAGGCTGGAGTGCAATCACGCAATCTCAGCTCACCACAACCTCCGCCTCCTGGGTTCAAGCAATTCTCCTGCCTCAGCCTCCTGAGTAGCCTGGACTGCAGGTGCACACCACCATGCCCAGCTAATTTTTGTATTTTTAGTAGAGACAGAGTTTCACCATGTTGACCAGGATGGTCTCAATCTCTTGACCTTGTGATCCACCCACCTCAGCTTCCCAAAGTGCTGGGATTATAGGTGTGAGCCACCGCACCCGGCCGATAAGATGTTTTATGTAAGCTTTTGAGTAACCAAAAATATACATACAAATATACACAACAGAAAAAGAAAAAAAGTCAAAATCATTACAATAAATCAATAAAACACAAAGGATGATAACAAGAGAGGAAAATAGAGAAAACAATGAATAAAATGGCATTTGTAAGTTTTTTTTGTATCAACTACTTTAAATATAAATGGATTAAATTTCTCAACCAAAGACATAGAATAGCTGAATGAATAACAAGCAGGACCCAACTATATGCTATCTATGGGAGACTCTCCTTATATATAAGGACACATAAAGGCTGAAAATGAAGAGTTAGAAGAAGATGTTCCATGAAAATGGCAACCAACAGAAAGCAGGGTGGCTATACTTATATCAGACTAAAGAGACATTAAGTCAAAAACCATCACAGAGACAAAAATTAATGAAGGCAAGAGTTTAAGAAGGGACAGCCTTCACACATACACATGCCTATGATAAGAATTAGTACAAAGACTCTCTGGAGGGCTCTCATGTGTATATGCCCACAACAGAAACCTTTGCCAAAGCTTTTCCTTTCTTCAGTTTCTTTGGATATGTCTACTGTTCCCATAACCCACATATCCTGGATTTGCAAATCCCCTGTGCAGTTCTGAGTATGCTCATTATCCTGGGGAATCTATCTCTGTTTGTTATTTAGGTCAGCAGTCCAAACTCATCAAACCATACACATTAAATATATGCAGTTCTTTATATATTAATTATACCCCTATAACGCTCCTTTAAAAAGCATAAATGACTGCATTAGTTTTTTATTACTGTTGTAACAAATTACCACAAGCCAAGTGGCTTAAAAAAAACGAAAATCTATTATCTTAGCATTCTGGAGGTGAGATGCCCAACACAGGCTCTTAAGAATTCATTTCCTTGCCTTTTCCAGCTTCTAGAGGCTGCTGTATTCTTTGGTTAATGGCCTTTCCCATTTTCAAAGCCAATAGTAGTTGGTACAGTAATTCATGATTATACTTGGCCTGCATCCTAGAGGATGATACAGCCACTGTATTGTGAGAAAATGCAAGGCTGCCCCATGGAGAGGCCCATATTTTAAAGGTGGTATTTTAAGTTCAGCTGATTAGCAACCTTAATTCCATCTGCAACCCTAATTCCTCTTGCTATGTAATGTGACCTATACTGGGAGTTAGGACATGAACATGTTTGGGTGGCCATTATTCTGTTGTATATTCTGTATTTGAAAGGGATGTATTAGTTATAGGAAAAGATTAGCAAAAAAGATGGGACATCGGTGGTCATTTTACAGAGAGAGACATGCATTACAGTAAAAACTCTGTTACATATGTGAATCACATAATACTAGATAAGACCATAGAAGAAGTTGAAAGTATGAAATAAAAGTCTACTTAACACATCCTGGCATATACATACACACACACACACACACACACACACACACACACACACACACACTCTCATATATACCTATATGGATGTATATGTATAGGAAATACATTTTAATTAAAATATAAAAACTTAGGGCAAATGCTAACATGTATAGTGTCAGGATAATAGGTATACTGTATAGTGAGTGCAGGCAAAGAAAGACATATAATCACATTGTATATGAGCTGGGTACTATTTTTACTAGCTACTAAGAATATCCATTTTACAACTGAAAATTAAGCCATGGGCAGGGTTGAGAGGAAAGGGTAAGAAACTCAATCAGGTTTCTGCATCCAGTAAGAAGAACCTATAAGTTTTATCCTAGAGCTAATGTTGTAAATCACTGTAGAATTTTCTCTCTCATTTAAAGGATAACTTTTAATATGTGACAGAATGCATTTTGATAAATGGCCACAATAGTATTTCCCATCCATTTGCTCTGCTTATGTGTTTTGGGAACTTCTCCCTTTGAGAGATGGTATCTCTGTTCCCTCCACTTGTATATGAGCAGCAAAAGTGACACTATGTGACTTTAGGTCATAAAAAATACATCTTCAGTTTGATTCTCTTGAGAACCTCTACCTTGGAATTCTCTTTTTTGGAACCAAGCCACGGTATTGCGGGGAAATCCAAGGCTGCCCCATGGAGAGGCCTTTATGGAAAGGAACTCACAGCACCTACTTGCCAGCTGGGTGAGTGAGCTATTTAGAAGTCAGTTCAGGGCCAGTTGAGTCACCCGGATAATCCTGCATAGGGCACTGTCATCTCCACATTTGTCGTGAATATAAGTAATTGATATTTTCAGCTTTTAAATTACAGAGTTATTTCTTACGTCACAATAATGAACTGGAATAGGATGACTCTCTGTTTCTAAAGTCAAGCAATTGGCTCTCTTCTTTCCTTCCCTTCTAGAAATGATGCTTTCTGGCAGTTGTTATGGTAGTGGGAAGAAAAGCAAGGGTCATCACCTGATGAGATGTTTGGAATGTGGGATCCTCCTGCACTGAAGAGTGCATGGTAGGGTCTGACTGCAGAGTTCCCCTCAATCATGGGAGGCCTAAGTCCAGGGATTTGGTATCTTCCCCTTCAGGGCTTTCCCAAAGGGTTAATACTGAAATGAAGGCCATAATCACGTTATTAATCTAAGGTATTAAAACAGTGCTTTTCAACTCTGTCACGTATTTGACTCACCTGGGCAGATTTAAAAAGTCCTGATGACTGAGTGCTGCTCCCATACCTAAATGGTTCTGATTTAATTGGTTTGGGGTGGGGTCTGGGTGTTATGATGTTTTAAAACTTCCCCCAGTGATTATAATATGCACCTGTGTGTAAGGACTACTTATTTAGTGCTTAAAGAGAGGATTCTAAAATGAACAAGAGAGGAAATAAGGATTAATTGGTAGAGATGAAGGAAAAGTGCCTTGCCTGGAGCCTTTCCAGAGTGGTAAAATCCACCACAGGCATGTAGCAGACACACCCGACAGAAATAACTTAACTGAAGCATACCCTGAGAGTGACCCTGTGGTCTAAGAAGAATGTGTGTTTGGAGTTCCCAGCTAAGGAATCTGAGAGTGGCCAACCTGGAATTTCCTTTCCTTATCTATGAGGACCATCGGAATCCCTAGCTCATCTTGTGAAATGCAGACTGTACAGGGGACTGAGGCCTGTTGTTTTGGTTTAAATGAAAGTGGCCAGGTGGAGGTTGCTAGGGGGAGAGTGCTAGGTGAAAACGCTGTATAAATGACATGCTTTTTATAAGTGGTTGTGGTTCTCCCGTTCAGCCTAATGTACTGAACTGCCCTGTGTATGTAGGTTTCCTCAATGAACCTTTGTATTCTTTGCTGGCTCCAGGTCTCTTCTTTGGCTTCTAGAATGTGGTAGAATCCCTACCAAAGTTAATAAGGCAGCATGGCCTGGTGTCTATGTGTGTGGTTCAAGTTGGTTTTCTGAAATGTCCCTGTGGTAGTTATTGGAACAACTCCCCTAAATCCAGTGACCCTCTCCTTCTGAGCTCATATAGATTGAATTTGGGGCCCTGCCATGCTTAATGGGTCCATGATACTAATATTGGCCAATGGGGTGAAAACTGGAGCATTTATTTGCAGGCTTTGGATCCTCCAGAACGTTTTTTTCCCCCTTTCTGGCATGGACATAAGCAACATTTGAAATGTGGCTGTTCCATAAGCATGGGTCACAAGCCATTATACAGAATCACAAATGACTATCACCAACCTCCATTGGTTATACAGCGTGAGGGAGAAATAAATCTTTGCTTCAGGTCCCTAAGATGTTGGAATTGTTTGTTACTGAAGCATAACCCATAATGCACTGACTGATACAGAATGCAAGGAAAATGAGCATGTGTTTTTCTACAGAGAATGAGGAAGCTGAATTCCTATGCCTCTGCAGTCAAGTTTCGCCTAGGATTCCTTCAAGGAAAACAAGAGGACAGAAAAAAGACAGACTTTTCAGTTCATGCTTCATGAATTAAAGCAGCATGCTTTTGCTTCGAGTCAGAGAACTGAGTATTTTATTTTATTTAGAAACCAGTATTTGGATCCTGGCAGCTTTCCCCTAAGGGTAAATTGGATACTATGCCAAGTTCACACTCATGGAATTAATTGACTGCTCTACTTTCAACATAAGGTATCAAAGCCTTCCACATTAGTGACCCGTGTAAAACAAACCTTACCACATGGTCTGTGGTTTTCAAGAAGTCTTCTATTAAATGAACTACTCAATATAAGTTTACTGCAGGGGGTGGGAGGAAATGGAAAAATACATGCACACTTAGAATGGGCCTTTGTGTGTTTTCTTTCTTCTAATTTTATATCCAACGGCATTTTTTTCAAAACTTTTTGGTATTCAAAACTCAACATTATTGGCAGAATTTATTTTAGTCACAGGCTTATTCCCAGAGCTAGTGCACAGGAAGAATTAGTTCTTTTAAAAATAAAGCTTACATGTAGAATCCCCATTGTTTGTGCATTTTTGATCATTTTACTGAACTTTTGATGGCCCTCTTTGCCATTTAAATGCTTAAGGTTGCCTTCAGGCCCAGCCTTCTTCGTAGAGTCTCATTCTGTATCTATTTCCTGTTCGGTTATTTCCTGGGGTCCTCTCTTTCAGGACTGTCTTTGGAGAAGCTTCACATTAATTCCTGAAGGCAAATGCACAGCTGTGGCAGGATATTCTGTAGTGTTAACGCCTGCATTTTCTACCCAATATATCCTTTTATTCTCTTTTACATTAAAGAAGACTTATGGACAGGACTAAGAGCAGGAAAGATCTATGATCTCTGACATTTAGTGGTTAAGTAAACAAGAGGGGTATGGTATGCAGACAAAATGTTTGACCAGAAGCAGGAGGGAAAATGAAGCATCCCTCTAAACCTACAAAACTACAAAAGATGTCTCTGATTGGAGGAAAGAAGAAAAGGGGAGAGTTTAAAACCCAATGAATTAATAGAAAATCTGAGGTCTGGTCATGCCAACAGATCAGGAGATGATTTTCATTGAAAAGACAGTACGTTACTCATAGTTCCTCCCAAAGGAAAGTGCATGGCATGCCGTGAGGGGGGCCTAAACAGGGCAAGGTAGATCCGGGGCAGGGGCAGAAACAATGGTTGGGGACCAGGAAATGGGGCAAGAGGTTTTATTGTGGTTTCTAATGAAGAAACAGATTAAGCAGGGTAAGCTGGTTTAGGATGGCTAGTTTGAATAATTTTAGCAGGTTTTAGGGCATAAGGGCTCTCCCTTGTTGTCCAACACTTGGCTCTGGGGTGACTAGGACCAGTGGATGGTGGCCCAGAGTATAAGAGGCCAGCCCAATAAAAAAGGTGGTTGGGGTGTGGGCTCCTTATTGGTTGATTGTATTTAACAAAGCACACACATAGGCAAGTTGCTTACTGCCTCTAGGTATTGGCTAACCGTGGGAGGAGCAGGGCTACAAGATCCCAGACACGAAAGCATCAGATACAAAAAATAGAAGCTATTGTTATTACAAGAAGGGTTTTGTTCTCTAATTTTTGATATCAATAAGATCCAAGAGAGACATGCAAGGCCCCAGAGCAGAAAGAGCTACATTCGTTACGTATTGCTGTGTCAAAAATTACTCCAAGACTTAGTGGCTCAAACCAACAAAGATGTATGATATCACAGCTTTAGTGGGTCAGGGTCTAAATTTGCTTTAACTGGATCCTTTGCTTAGGATCTCTTACAAAGCCTCTGTCAAGATGTTTGTCATGGCTTCAGTCATCTCGGACCTTGGCTGGGGGATGATCTGCCTCCAAGCTGATTCACATGATCACGAGGAGGGTCCAGCTCCTCTGGGCTGTTGGATTGAGGGTTCCTTTCTTGCCATGTGGGTCTCTCCTTAGGTCAGCTCACAACATAGCCTCTGATCTCCATCAGTGAGTGAGCAAGAGAGCAAGAGAATAAGAGAGGGTGAGCAAGATGGAAACCAGCATTATCTATAACCTAATGTCGCAAGTGACAGCCATCACTTTTGCTGTTTCATGTCTGTAAGGTTATCAGTAGATCCTTCCCACAGGCAAGGAGAGCATGGATACCAGGCTGCCTCTCATGTGGACTGAGGTTTAATTTCTCAGCATTGTAGATCCCATGCAGCCTCTCTGCATCTGGACATAGACAAAAATGGAAAGATGCCAGTACCTAAGCATGGGACAGAAAGTCCCAGTTTCCGGGCCTGACTGCCCACACAAACCAAAATTATGAATATTTCAGAGAAGAGAGTGACTTAATAATTAGTCCACTCTCCCTTCTTCCCAAAGTATGTCAACCTCTTGGAACTTTGAGATGGAGTGAGGACTGGGAAGGTGATCCACTAGGGTGACCAAATATGGACACTAGGACATATTCGAGAGTATTTATAATGATATGGTTTGGATGTGTCCTTGCCCAAATCTCTTCTTGAACTGTAGCTCCCATAATCCCCATGTGTCATGGGAGGGACCTGGTGGAAGGTAACTGAATAATAAAGGTGAATTTTTCCTGTGCTGTTCTCGTGTTAGTGAATAAATCTCACAAGATCTGATGGTTTTATAAAGGGTAGTTCCCTGCACAAGCTTTCTTGCCTGCCACCATGGAAGATGTGCTTTTTCTCCTCCTTTACCTTCCATCATGATTGTGAGGCCTCCCCAGTCATGTGGAACTGTGAGTCCATTAAGCCTCTTTTTCCTTATAAATTACCCAGTCTTGGGCATTTCTTCATAGCTGTGTGAAAGTGGACTCATACATGTTATTATGTTAGGGTAAGCCAGGACTGTCCTAGGCAAACCAGGACTTAGGATCATCCCTGGACTAACTTGAAGGAAGATAAATTTGTTTCTGCCATCCTGCTAAGGGAGGTAAAATGAAAATTAAGTTGAGAGGTAGAAAGTAAGGTTCTGAACTGCAAGCATACCCGCTATGCAAGTCCTTCCCTTTGTAAGGGTTTCACTACGAACCTTTACTGGGAAATATTTGCTGGGAGAAGATGTTGAGGAAGTTGCAAATGTGCCAATAATCACATTTGATCGTCTCAGCTGTGGTCTGTAGTCCTACTCCCCTGACAGGTAATCTCTTGACATCCACCATGCCTAGTGTGGAATCATCTCACTCCTTTCCCACTCTAGCTCTGCAGTCCCTATGTTATACAAATGCTTCTGAATGTAGAGTTAGGTCAGATCAGGACCACTGAGGACTTCAAATACCCTCCCAGCCATATAGGCAATGTAGTTGTATCAGGCAAAAAGCTTTGGTTCTTCTTGCTGGTTAGCACTGGATAACACCAGAATCATGCTACAAATTCCTTTATGCTCCTTTCCTTAAGGAGAGGTATTTTATCACCAGGTGCGAACAGTGAGTTTATCACCATACAGACAATAACATAACATCTTTAATTTGCATGTGTGGATGTTTAAGACTTTTAAACTGTCCAGTCTATAAGAATGTACAGATGATGGGTCAAAGATGAATACAGGTGTGTCCTTATAACCAAAATGTGGTAATACAATTTGATGATTTCATCAGCAAATCACCTCAGTTGTCACTCCCAGTACACTTCTTTGGGTAAGAAACAAATACTTGTGATTAGCAGTTGTTTGACATGAAAATCCTTTTCAGGGACTTTTATGCTTAAGGTTTGCAGATGGGAGACACTTGTATTTTGCACCAATGTATATTTTTAAATCCAAGATGTAATATCAAATAAACTAACTTGTTGAAAATCCAAAGGATTTTTAAAATACAGAGTTTTTTCTTACTTTTTTTTTTCTAATACCAGGAAGAATTAGAATTTCTATTAGTGTTTTTGCATATCTCTTTTCTAAATCTTCAGTCTCCAGGAAAGCCCCTGTATCTTCTATTGTTTCCTTTTCATAAAGATGACATAGTGATAATATTTGCTGGGAGATTTGTGACTGTCCACTATGACTGATATTAATAGACTAGTTTTCTCAATTTTCTTTTATATTACATTCCATTTCACAGTTTCCTGTGGACATTCTTTTACACAGTTCTAAATCTGCAGAGTTTGTATCTTTAAACTCTGAACAATTCTGGAGCTATTCAATATTTGCTGTAAGGATCCTGAGAAGGGAATGACGCCACGCATTTTAATGTATTTTTGAGTAGCAGAATTCATGGAGAGTTTGAATGAATTTCTTTAAAATAAATTAATTATCTCTTTTAGCTAGGATGTATAAAATCTGGATATTTGATTTGGTCTTTCATCAAATATCATAAATAGATACTATGAAAAGCATCATTTTCTGTGTCTTAAACTCGTGTGACTGTGACTATAATTGGTGCCAGCATAGCTTCAGAAAACAGTCCTCAGAATGTGTTTCTGAGATTGAGTTGCTCGTAATATTGGGTGAGGACTTGAGTAACCTTGTTGTTGGGGGGAAATAGAACACCAGTGATCCACGGCACGTAGTTCCATGGTGATAATTCAAATTATTACCAGCGGTAGCATGGGGTGAAATATACATGTGGGGTAGGACATTGGGAGATCAAGCAGCTGCAGCATTTAGGCACTATGGCAGCCATAGTAATTGCAAAGGTTGCAGCCACACCTGGTATGACAGAATGACATTGTTCCATATTCCTTCACTAACCTGCCCCTCCCACTCGGATGAAGTATGTTTCCTGTCCCCACTGACTTTGGACTTGGCCACATGTCTTGCTTTGGCCAATGGAAACTGAGCAAATGAGAGGTAAACAGAGGTATTTCTGTAGTTTGAATGCGTCATCAAATTTTATGTGTTGAAAACTTAATCTCTAAAAACATATGTTGACTGGAGGTGGGGTCTGTAGGAGGTAATTAGGATTAGATAATTAGGTAATTAGAATTAGTCATGAGGGTGGAATCTCCATGATGGGACTGGCTTTATAAGAAGAGGACGAGACACCTGAGCTGATATGCCCGCTTATACTATCCCACCATGTGATGCCTTCTGCCACATTATGAAGCAGTAAGAAGACCCTCGCCAGAAGCTGAGCAGATGTAGATGCTGTGCTCTTGGAATTCCCAGCCTCCAGAACCATGAACCAAAATAAATGACCTTTTCTTTAAAAATTACACAGTCTGTTGTATTTTGTTATAGCAACAGGAAGTTGCAACAGGAAGACTAATATAGATATTAAATAAACTGTGCAGTATAGCTCACTTCTGCACTCCTAAGATTGCTATTAGAAGAGCTTGCCTCTGCAAGCTACTGATTCTTCAGGCTGGTTCTCAGAATAAGACAATTGGGACAGATATGAGCCTAACCTGAGGCCAAACACAGCTGAACTTCAGCCCAAACCAAGAGCAATTCAGCCAATCCTCAGACCTGTGGCTGACAAAAGTAAATGATGCTCTGTTATAAGCCATTGAGTTTGGGGGGTGGATTGTTACAGGGCATTAGTTGGCAACTGACTATCACATCTGGCTTCTTCTTATTGCACTATATATACAAAAAATATTTGCCTAAGAACATGCATGGAGAACCAAAAGCCCCCAATGATAGTTTTCAAGTAGTCTCTTATCTTCTGCAGTTACAGTGAGCATCAAGCTGTGGTTCAAAAGTTTTTGCTCCCCCAAAATTCATATGTTGGAATCTGATGGTGGCATTAGGAGGTGGCATTTTCAGAAGGTGATTAGATCATGATGGCAAAGCCCTCATGAATGAGATTAATGACCTCAAATAAGAGACCCCAGAGACCTCACTTGCTCTTTCCACCTTGTCAGGACACAGGAAGAAGTTGGCAGCCTACAACCTGCAAGAGACCCCATGCCAGAACCTAATCATGGTGGCATCCAGATTTTAAAGCCTCTAGAACTACAAGAAATAAATTTCTGTTTTTTTTTTTTTTTTTTTTTTTTGTGTGTGTGTGTGTGTGTGTGTGTGTGTGTGTGTGTCTAAGTTATTCAGTCTATGATACATTGTTCTAACAGTTCAATGGACTAAGAGTCTGATTGTAAGGGTTTCAGAGATGTAGGGCCAATTAAGTGCTAAAAACTGTCTTTTACCCTAAAGTAGAAATAGACGTGGAGAAGGATTCAGAGAGGTAAAAATGACAGTGCACGCCACCTGCCTGTGCCTGCATGCTGAGATCTCCGCTGATTGCCTGCTCTATTCTGTCATTCATCCATATTCCAGAAACCCAGCCTTGACTGCCCTCTGCTTTTTGAGCCTCATTCGTGATACTTTCTCTCAGAAGATGCTTCTCTTCATCGTATCCAACCTCTCTCTCTCTTCTTGTCCAGGATTTTGGTTATACGAGACTGACAGGAGATAGAGCTACGATTTCTGGCAGTAAGTGAATTTCTTATTGAAGAATCCAAAGCTTGTAAAGGTCCTGTAAGCTCCATAAGTGTAGGGGCTGTGTCTGAACTCATCTTTAGTTCTTAATTCTTATGACAGTATCTGAAACTTACAGGAGCTTAATCAATCAGCTGCTGTAAATTTTCCCCCCATGGAGAGAGGAGTTTGATATCTGTTATAATTTTCATATATATCTGTAAGCAAAGCAAAAAAAAGTTTGCATGGCAATAAAGTTTGAGGTCAGTCTCCGAAGGGTTAAATATGTGTTATTAAAAACTCCAGATTTGCAGAACCACATAAAGATGCCATCTCAAACCAATCAGAATGATCATTACTAAAAAGTCAAAACATAGCAGATGCTGGTGAGGCAATGGAGAAAAAGGAACACTTATACACTGTTGGTGGAAGTGTAAATTAGTTCAACCATGTGGAAGACAGGGTGATGATTCCTCAAAGACCTAAAAACAGAGATACCATTTGACTCAGCAATCCCATTACTGGGTACATACCCAAAAGAATATAAATCATTTTCTTATAAAGACACATGCACGTGTGTGTTCATTGCAGTACTAGTCACAATAGCAGACATGCAATGAACCCAAATGCCCATAAATGATAGACTAGATAAAGAAAATGTGTACATATACACCATGGAATACTATGCAGCCATAAAAAAGAACAAAATTATGTCCTTTGCAGGAACATGGATGGAGCTGGAAGCCATTATCCTTAACTAATGCAGGAGCAGAAAAATCAAATACAGCATGTTCTCATTTATAAGGGGGAGCTAAATAATGAGAATTCATGGGCACAAAGAGGGGAACACCAGACCCTGGGGCCTACTGGAGGGTTGGGGGTGGGAGGAGGGAGAAGATTAGGAAAAATAACTAATGGGTACTAGGCTTAATACCTGAGTGATGAAATAATCTGTCTGAACGATAATCTGGATGATGAAAAAAATCCCCATGACACAAGTTTACCCATATAACAAACCTGCATATGTACCCCTGAACTTAAAACTTAAATTAAAAAAAGAAAGAAAAGATAGAATTATATTTTCAATAATGGTAGGTTGATTTACTTAGAGTAATGCCTTCTATGAAAACAATTAAAATGCTGAGAAAGTAATACCCTCCAGATTTAGTTGAGGTGCTGGTCCTGCTAGATTTCCCTCTTCTCTCCCCAACAACTCTCCCGAAGCATTTATGCAGATGTTGCTCAGCCTCCTGCAGTCCAGGTGCCTCAGGGTTGGGAAAAAGACTCTTTCTCCTAAGTTCTCATCACCACTTCCAAATTATTATGTCTCCATTCTTTACTGCCAAATTGTTGATATTGAATATGTCCACAGGAGTAGGCGACAGAATGGAAATGCAGGCTGAGTTAGTGGATAAATGGCCCTATGGGTCATGCTATGGAATTATAACTTTATTCTGTAGGGAGCTATTGAAAATGTTGATCAGTGGCATGGTACAATTAGATTTGTCTTTTAGAAAGATAATTCTGGTGGTGTGTGAAAGTTGAGTTTGAGGGGGTTCACACAGAGCAGAGAGCAGCTAGTATGCTATTCAGACAATTAAGTTCAGGCTTTAATGTGGCATTGAAACTCAAGAAGAGAGGAGAGACTCAAACACTATTTAAGAAGTTCAGGGCTGGGTGTAGTGGCTCACACCTGTAATCCCAGCACTTTGGAAGGCCAAAGCAGGCAGATCACGAGGTCAGGAGTTCAAGACCAGCCTGGCCCACATAGTGAAACCTTGTCTCTACTCAAAATACAAAAAATTAGTTGGGAGTGGTGGTGGGCACCTGTAATCCCAGCTACTTGGGATGCTGAGGCAGGAGAATTGCTTGAACCTGGCAGACAGAGGTTACGGTGAGCCAAGGTTGCACCACTGCACTCCAGCCTGGGTGGCAGTGCAAGACTCCACCTTAAAAAAAAAGGTTTAAAAGCTAGCACTTGTGTTGTACCCTAAAGGCTCTTTCAATTTTTAGTGATACCTTCTCCCCCTATTCATAGTACTGGTGAGCATGTGGCTTGGGAGAAGCATCTGCATCCCAAAACAGGATCCTCATGTTCTCTAACTCTCGTCCATCCCTGAACCCATTCCTACACACTCTCTATTGGACATCTTTTCCCTCAGAATGAATTATCTAAGACTTACAATACATGAGTAAAAGTTATATTCATTTAATGTTCTGATAGTTAATCCTCTTTTCTATGAAATATCAGCTGATAGGAAGAGGAAAGCGTTTTGTGTTAAAGTAAAAAAAAATAGCAAACACAATTTCTCCTTAACTAATAAACAGTAAGATGTGTATAAGAGAATATCTCAAAAACTGCATCTCTCAAATTAAATGTTAAATGTAATAGACCAAGAAAATAATGGAAAAGTAATAATTCACTTTGGTTACATTGTTTATATTACACGTGATCAACAGTGTGGAAGTTGCTCTGGTTCATAAATAGTCTCCATATGGTGTCAGATTATTCACTCTGTCTAGCAATCTGCAAACAATTTTCTCACACGATGCCAATTTTTAAACACAGTAAATATGAGAGGTTTACCCAAACACATGAATCTGTATGCTTTTTTTTTGAGATAACATAGCTTGTCTATTGTCATGGAAATTCACCTACAAATTTGTTCAAAATAGTATTTCTGTATTTATATACGACTTCACCCTGAAACTTTATCTCTTATTTTGAAATAACACAGCTTGTCTAATATTGTGCAAATTTACATTCATATTCATCTGAAACTTTATTTTAGGTTAAAGAAACAGGACTGATAGTGGTCCTTATTCACATTTTCTAGTACTTTGCCGCCATTGTGGCAGCAATCGGGAGAACCCATCTGAGAGCCAAGGCAAGCAGCACGTCCTCCTGATAGGTCCTGCTGAGGGGCAAAGATCTTCCCAATGCTGATGAGTGCCTTGTGGGAAACTGGGAGAAAACCAAGCCTCTATTTGCATGAATAAAATCTCCATATGGCTTCAAGAAGCTGTGCATGTGTGTGTTTTTAAAGTAGTTTGCTCTTTCCCACGATCATAGGAAGAAGATCATGCTTTAAGAATTTCGGTTTATAACAGCCATGCAGCTGTGGTTTAAAAAAAATCAATAGTTTTGTGTATGCATATATATATATATATATATATATATATATATGAGCGTGTGTGTATAAAGAAGGCAGATATTGAAAGAAAACAAGTCAAGGGACAAATAAAATTATGTCAAACACCATCCAAAAGGTATATTATTGTAATGACAGAAGTTTGGTAACTTTTGCACAACTTACTTTCAAGACCTTAAAGGAAAACTTTAATGCAGAAAACTGTAATCCTTCCCTCCTCGCCATACACTCTCTGTATGGGTGGAAAGGGCTGCAGAAACTCCCCATTGTTTTTGTGCATGTTGTTCACTGTTTTCTATTGTCCCATCCACTCATTCCACACTACCTACAAGGACCACCTGTGGCTCTCTAGATATGACACAGAATCCGCAAGGAAGATACATCCCTGGAGCAGGGCTAAGACTAGTGTGAGGAGAGTGAGGTACTAGTCTTTGTGCTGTAATGGGTTGAATAGTGGTCCCCAAGAAGCTTGTCTATGTCCTAACCCTGGGAACCTGAGAATATAATCTGATTTGGTCAAAGTCTTTGCAAATGGAATTAAGTGTCTCCAGAGGAGATCATCCTGAATTAAGAGTGAGCCCTAAATCCAGTGCCAAGCATCCTACCAGAGGAAAGCAGAGGGCAATCTGACACACGGAGATGCAGGGAGGATGGCCATTTGATTAAGATGAAGGCAGAGATTGGCCTGATGCCACCACAAGCCAATCAATACCGAGAGCCTGAAAACTGCAGGAAGCAAGGAAAATCTTCCTCTGGAGACTTCAAGGGGAGTGTGGCCCTGCCGACACCAAAATTTCAAATGTTTGGCCCCTAGAATCATGAGAGAATACATTTCTAATATTTTAAGCCACCCAGTTGTTTGTGGTAATTTGTCACGACAGCCCTTAGAAGCTAATATAGGTACAAAATATAAGAAAGTGCCAAAAAACTCTGTCATCAACAGAAACAACATTTTGATGCAATATTTTTTAAAAATTAAAATTAATGTTTAAAATGCCAAACTTATTATAAACAAAATGTAGAAACTGCAAACAAAGATAACATTCATGAGGTCATGGCAGGGATAGCCCTAACCCTCCTGGGTGCCCCAGGTGGGCGGACGACCACAGTAGGTTAATAACTTGACACCTTTTAACAGAACTTAAGCAAGGAAAAAATAATTCACCTTTAGCAGAGGCAACCCCCCCACCATGGGAGAAGGAGAATAGCCATATTTGCAACCAATATCTTTTCTATGCTTCAGGTTCAGCTATGTCTGGTTCACACAACACAAGACAAAAGCTCTGAAGTGAACTGAAGCTACAGTAGAGGACTGGTAGGCGGGTGGATCACGAGGTCGAGAGATCGAGACCATCCTGGTCAACATGGTGAAACCCCATCTCTACTAAAAAAAAAAAAATACAAAAAATTAGCTGGGCATGGTGGCACGTGCCTGTAATCCCAGCTACTCAGGAGGCGGAGGCAGGAGAATTGCCTGAACCCAGGAGGCGGAGGTTGCGGTGAGCCGAGATCGCGCCATTGCACTCCAGCCTAGGTAACAAGAGCGAAACTCCGTCTCAAAAAAAAAAAAAAAAAAAAAGAATGAGGGTCGGAGCCTGGTGAGCTACCTGACAGGTGGAGGGTCTGCTGTTCAGGAGCAGGCAATGTTCTTACCATCAGAGAGCTGCATCACGTCCACTGGTTAAAGGTTGAATCACTCATGTCTAGGGAGACATACGCTCCACCAAGAGCCCCCCTCTCCGATTCAATTGTATTTCTCGGCATGTACTGAACTCTTCCTACATACCAGACATTGTAGCAACTCAGAGAAATGGGGAGGGAGAGGAATGGGATAAAGTCACCAGAAAGGTGAAAATATCTAATGATAACTCCCAAGTTCTCATTGATGGGCAGTGGGTGTACAGGAAAGGAGAAGGAAAGGTCTACATGAGTGACTATCTTGAGGCTTAGGTAGCCTTATTTCTCCCTAGGACTCTTTCCACAGCTACAAGCTGTTTCCTTTGATTATACAAATCATTTCAAAGATCTCCCATGGCTCTTTTCTACCTGTGGAAACAAGTGACAGATTTTGAAATGTCTCTATAACTTGTCATGACTGAAAGTCAAGCCACAGAAAGGAAGTCCTGCAAGTCCTTTGCATTCCAATAATCAGTGACTATAACTTACCACTTTTTCTATAATACAGCTGCAGGGAATGATTTTCATTTGCAATTTTAGGGTAGTTTTTTTTTTTTTAAATGTGTGGTGCATACATTTAAATTACTGTTGCTATCCTATATTAAAACCTCTGCAGATAACCGTGGGAAATGCAGTAACTAATCTGAACTTTTGAGGCTCCGAAGCTCAGTATCCAAGTATCTGGACCTAGTCTTTAATTGAGTGGATGTGACATCGGCTTAGAGGAGGATGTAGCTCACACGGTCCAGGTCAAGAAGGGCTGAGGCAGTTAGGTTCTGAGTCACCGTGGGGGTTGGGGGTGGCCAAAGTGCTGTGCAAGAAGTGTCATGGCGTCCATGTTTCTGTGCAATGTGGGGCTCACTTTTATCTTTCTTTCCAAGCAGGAAGTGACTCTTTATGCCAAAAGAGTTTAAAAATCCATCCTATCACCACAGCCTGCAGCAGACTGATGATCCTACAGAGAGAACACAGCTGTCAGAGCGAGTGAGAACCGGTTCTCACAAAGAGACTGAATGAAGCTGCTGGCAGACACAGAGCCCTGAGATCAGAGAGAAACGCGATGAGGAAATACATCCAGGGCCAGGAGTTTGCATAGAGATTTGGATGAAAGCAAAGCCTTCCATTGAAATCAGCTGGCAAAGTTTCAGTCCATAAATGATGGACTTTGAGTGCATATATTGGGATATGTTTACTAAGATTTCATCACACGGGCTCAAAGCTGGAGATGGCCATCTCGTATCATCTCATGTGTGATGGGAACAGCCCGGGACACTTTGAACAAGGTCCAGGCTCAACCAACACCACATCTTTAGCCCCAATAAAAGCTATTCTATGTCCCTTCATGAGGAGGGACTGTGGACTGATTTCACGGGATTTAAAATGTATTCTTAAGTAGGTAGATAGGAATCTCAGGTCTCAAATGCAAGTGCTCTATAGTATAACTTCTATGTTTGAAAATGAATGTAATTCTGTTTGGAGCCTTCATGCCATCAGGCAGTAGAACTTTAATCTCAGAAAACTCAAGTATATGTCTCCATCTCTACATCTTTTTAACCAAATCTGTGTCTACATGCTCAGGAGACTGTGTTGTGCCCTTTGCCAAGCTAGGGGGAAAAACTGGTTTTCCACCCATCTGGCTGCCCTGTTTTGTCATTCTTTCTGGTCACTGAAAGGCCATCCAAGGTTACTGCCGGCTTCACTCCCCAGGCTTAACACAAGTTTCCCCATCTCTGTTTTTCTATGATTCCAGGGTCATTCCTGAGCATGCTACCCCATCAAACAGCCTCTGAAGCTACCTCCAGGCCCCCTTGGAAATTTTTCAGCTGGTCATGCTCAACCTGGGCCCATGGCCACACTAAATTTGCCTAGGGACCCATCTGCTTACATGTGCTTGTAGCCATTATTACTGCAGAGTCTTGACACCAGCACCTTTCCAGAGCTCTCTGGAAAAGATCTTGTGGCCTTCCCTGCTGTGGATGAGTAGGACAAGTGGGGAATGGCAGAGTGTGTTCCTCTCTAGAAACCCTCCAGCATCTCATGGCCATCTTTCTGGCTCTCTCTTACCCAAATGATTAGGAAGATTTTTTTTTCCTAGTTGTAGTAAGGGAGGAACATAGAGCAGATATGCTTTTCCTTAACAGACATTCTCCCAAGTCTACTGTTTGTGCCTTTTCTCTGAGCTTCGAGCTTCTAAAACCAGGGCCAGATTTTCTTGAGTCCCCTGCTTGGTGCTGCAGCTCCCATTCTGTGGGTGTTGGTGCAGATGCCTGCCTGTCTGAGTGAGACAATGAATTTATTTAATGAACTTCAAATGAAATGCTAGGTTTAGATAGCCTATCTAGCATCATTCATATTCTGTGGAAACTACAACCAGTTTATTAAAAATAGTTTCAAGGCCTGTGGCCACTTTAAAATGTTAACTAAGCATTGTTGATTGCTGGTACTTCCTCCCAGTCTGCTTCTTTCACTCAGACAGGTAGGCATCTGCACCACCACCACCAGAAGGGGAGCTGCTGCACCAAGCAGGGAACTCAAGAAAAGCTGGCCTTGGTTTTACAAGCTCAAAGCTAGGTTTAGGCAACCTATCTGGCATCATTAATATAGATATTACCGTTCTATGCAGATTCTACATCTTAGAATTAAGATTCTTATGTTTATAATGGGAAATAAAACAGTATGAACATTATCTTTGCAGACTTATCTCCTTGCAAGCTATATTTAATATATAAGTTCATCAACCCAATCTAAAACATAATTAGAATTTGCTAAGTACCTAATGTCTAAATTCATTCAAATATAGTTTTTTTGGGGGAAGTCAAGTCTACAGTGAATGAATTACTGGGAATAATAAGCTAAGCCTGAATCTTAAAAAGTTTCCACCATCTATATGTACTTAAATACATCTTTCTCTTTTAACTGAAAAACTGAATATTGAGTCCATGCAGTACTGGGAAGTCAGTTGTTTAGGAAATTCGCAACTTGCTATTCACTTTGCGGTAAACATAATTTTAATGTAGTGACCAAAATTTTATCACTTCCAGGCAACTCTAAAATTTGAGCAAAATAACCTTTTATTTCAAACATTTATGAGATTCTCTATATCTAGTTTAAATCAGTCCTGCAGTGTTTTATCATTCTTGTTACAAATTCACTTACGAGAAAGTGGTTTCTAGAGTTGGAAATAGTGTTAGAAGAGAAAGCCAATAGAAACTTCAAATGAAATGAAAAAACAATAAATGTCAAATAAAGTTTAGACTTATTGAAATTGCTCACTAAGTTTCTAAAGGGTTGACAGGCACAAAATTCATCTTGATATAGTTAATGTTCAGCTCTTACCTTCTTGAGGAAAAACTGCCAAATAACCCAATAAACCCTGGGCTGCTTACCAGAGGCAACTTAAAGATTTGCACCTGCAAAGTTAGAGAAACATCTTAGATAAAAGGCATGAACTTTAATCCTTTCTGCAGGTTTAGGCCCCCCATTAGGACACTGGCTTAATAACATCTGACCTAAATGTGTGAATATTTTGCAAGAAATGCACTTAACTTTAGAATAAAAGTTGATTTTATTCTAAAACTGGTTGTTCAGTTTTGCAGCTGCCAGTCACCTTTATTCTGCAGGGAAAAAAATACACAGTTTGCTTTGTGGTACAATGAGTGTCAAAATGTGGATTATAAGTGGAATAATACAGGTCACACCATTCTCTTAATAATCCAGGCTTTTTTATGCCTTCTACTTCCTGAGAATTCTTGAATACATTTTCTTATTTGGCTCTCAGAGAACATTAGTAATTATGGAAATAGAATTTCAGAGATTACATCACTTGCTCAGGGTCACTGGGGATAATTTATACATCACATCCCACATTGCTCCTCCTCTCCTACCCCATTTCTTTAACCTGATCAATGTCTTAGTGCAGGCTGCTGTAACAAAATACCGTATACTGAGTGGCTTAAACAATAGACATTTATTCCTCATAGTTCTGGATGCTAGAAGTCCAAGATTAAGGAGCTAGCAGATTTAGTTAGTGGTGAGGGCTCTCTTCTTAGCTTGCAGATGGTTACTTTCTTGCTGTGTCCTCACAGGGCCGAGAGAGAGATAGAATGTCTCTTCCTCTTCTTACAAGGACACTAATCCCACTCACCATGAGGCTCCACCCTCATGACCTCCTCTAAACCTAATCACTCCCAGAGGCCCCACCTCCTAATTACCATTACATTGAGGGTTAGAGCATATGAATTTGAAAGTGGGGGTGACATGAACATTAGTTCATAACAATCAGCAACCAATTCCTCCAGAGTGTGACCTCCTTCAGGAAGCCTTCCCTGTCTTCTCATTTGGACTTGATTTAGTGGCCCCTGGAGACAACCCCAGAGCATCTAGATCTTCCTCTATCAGATTTCACATAACAGTGGGCCTGAATACTTGAGTTTCTAACAGTGCTTATCTAGGTGGCCCTGTGTAGTTCCTTTTCACTCACAAATGTGGGTCATTGATGAGTAGCATTGCAAATCTAGCCCATGATCCTTCCACACACAATCCTTCTTTCTCTTTATTCTCCAGTGACTTTGGAGGCCATGTGTTGAAAGCAGCATGAGTGATGGAGCATTCCAAGTTTTGCTTTCCATCAGAAGAAAATACAGTCACTCATCACTTAATAATAAGTGTATGTTCTAAGAAATGTGTTGTTAGGTGGTTTTGTCATTGTGTGTACATCAAGGAGTGTACTTACACAAATGTAGATGGTGTAGCCTACTATCCACCTAGGCTACAACGGATGGCCTGCTGCTCCTAGGCTACACACCTGTAAAACATGTTACTGTATTGCATATTGTAGGCAACTGTAATACAATGGTAAGTATCTGCATATCTAAACATATTTAAATATAAAAGTACAGTAAAAAAACGGTATAAAAGATAAAAAATAGTACCCCTGTATAGGTCAGCTCTATTATAATCTTATGGCATCATTGTTGTATACATGGTCTGCAGTGGCCGAAACATGGTTATATGGTACATAATGATATGCAATAGAAAATCCATTTCTTTTACTAAAAAGCAATAATTTTACTGTATCTTTAACAAATGAATGCTTGAAATTGACTACTGGTGAAGAACTGAAGTTGAATTTTGAGAATATGTTACTTATTTCACTTTAAATACAAGTTAAAAATGAATATCTGGAGCTTGTTGAAGATACTTGGTGATTTCTTCTCCTGCTCACATAAAGATACCAATGTGACTGCAATGTCCCTATGATTGAAGATCATTAGAGCAAAACATAAGAACAGTTTAGGCATACATAATCCCTTGAGAAGGGCTGTCATCAATTCAATCTATATTATATAAATGAACAAACCAGAGACAAATTTATTTTTCAAGTGAAAAACTTTATTCAGGTGCACAATGTTTATTGAAACGTTGCATAAAGGTGTTTTATTCCAGAACTGCTGTTTACACATAAGTGTCATAGTAATTCTCTATATTAATCTTCCCAAAATATGTTTTCAATGAGCAATGAGTAATTTTGTGAGTTTTTTGGTTTGTTTGTACTTGGTTTATTATCATTATATCTATGGAAATGTAATTTTGTGACTATTGAATTTAATAACCAAAGATCAGCCTTGTATTTTGTAGATTGCTTTTTAATTATATATTTTTTCCAGTTATCCATTTTTGTTAATTATTAAAAAATACTAGTCCATGATGGATTAGGGGGAAAAAAGCTAACAGCCAAGTAAAGCATGTCCTTCCTCACAGCTTAAGAAACACTGAGGTTTCTGCCTTGGGGCTTATGGTGAGGGGAAGCAGATGATTTGTCTCTTTAGTCCTCAGGAACCAGTTTAGTGCCACATCTGGGTAGGACTGATAGGCAGACCACCCTAGATCCTGAAACTTAAGCTGCACACAGTGACTGGGAGGGATTTTGTGTTTTCTCTCTAGAGGGCAATGGTGAGCATGCTTTATGTGTAGGAAGAAGTGAAATTATTCGCTGACCAAAAATGGTTACTGTTTAAGAGTGCTCATATAGGAACTGTGTTATTGCCAAAAATGGATACTGTTTAAAAGTGCTCAGATAAGAACTGTGTTATTGTCAACAGGAAGAAATGAATATCCAGAGGACACAAGCCAAGAACATAATAATGGTTAACTTTCTTTGAGCTTGGTCTATGACAAGTTCTAAGCCAGGATTTCTCAACCTTGGCACCATTGACATTAGTGGGTAAGGAGAGGCTTTCCTGTACATTGTAGGATGTCTAGCAGCATCCTTGGCCTCCACTCCCTCAATTCCAGTAGCATCCCTGCCCCCGTTGTGATGACCAAAAATGTGTCCAGACAAATAGTCCCTGGGGGATGTCAAGAGACAATTTTCTGCCAATATAAGAGAGTTGTACATTCCATGTTCAAAGTAGAATTTGTTATATCTGACAACAATGCAGTGTGGCACTGGGAATTTTGAATGTACTACAGACAAAATGAAAATGGTCAATAACGTAGATAGCTGTATCTATTTCCCCGTTTTCCAAGGTACGCAGTGTCTTTTTTGGCTTAGAAAATTATACATTAGAAACCAAAGTCCCGGTTGCAAATCACTGGTCTAAGTGCATTACAGTGGCAGGTCTCTGAGTAGGGGCTGTTATTGTCAGCTGCCTTGTCCAGATGGGAACAATGAGGTGCAGATGAGCTAATGAAGCAGCCCAAGATCAGGAAGGTAAGGGACAGAGCTGGGGTTTGAACAGGCACGTGTCACAGGGACCAGACGGCTGTGTCCAGGCTGCCTGAACTTGACCCCGCTTCTATGGCTGAAAGGTGTTGGTGGCTTCAGCCTTTGAAGAGCAGGCTTGCTTTGAAGGGAAACGTTGTAGCTGTGTCTCCTCTGTGACCTACACTGCAGTATTGAAAGAAACGTTAGCGGTTCTGTAACAGAACTTAACACTTTCCTTAGACACTTGATCCTCTTCTTTTGCAGCAAAACAGCACCTCTAATGAGCTTTTGCTCAATTCAGAAATTTTAACTTTTTTCTTTTCCAAAAACGCCTTTCCTATTACAAAGTTGTGTAGTATCATGCCTATAAATTCCATTATAAAACAATCTGAATAACCTGTTTTTTTCTCATAAAACAATACTGTGAATATTTTCATAGATTATTAAATATTCATCTTCAATATAACATTTAATGGCAGCATAGTATCCCATCTTTGAGAAGCAGCCAATCTATTTAACTGTCTCTATTTTGGTGCACTGCAAGTTTTCAGTTGCACTGATGTTTCATGTATCATAATAATTTTGAAATGCACTGGAGATTTGCTTGCATCATCCAGTTTAATCCTCACAACATTTTTAGATGAGAATCTAAAATTGCCATGATCAATTACAAAATATGTTCAGGAAGTCACCCCATAGCAGATACTCAGCAGGTCTAGGCTTGAACAGCTCCAGGAATCACGCTTCAGCTCACTCAGCCTTGCTGCACTAAATAAGGTTTCTCTATATTTAAGATTCAAACAGAAAAATCAACAGGAAACATTTTATCATATTTTTTAAGTTTCCAAATCAAGGTAGAATTTAATAATAACAAGCTCTGGTATTCAGTCTCTCTCTACCCTTAATGAAGACAATTTTTGCCATTACACATTCAGAAAAAGAACATCAATTCTGACACGATTTTGTTAATACTGTTAATAATTTAGAATGACATCTGCCTTTGTATCACACTCAAAGAGTTTTCTAAGAATATTTTTTGTATCCACAAAATTTTATAGAGAATTATGACTGCATTTGATGATTCTCTCATTCTTAGAAGTACAAAAACATGCCTATAATCTTAGCACCTTGGAAGGCTGAGGCGGGCAGATCACCTGAGGTCAGGAGTTTGAGTCCAGCCTTATCAACACAGTCTCTACTAAAAATATAAAAATGAGCCAGGCATGGTGACGCATGCCTGTAGTCCAAGCTACTTAGGAGGCTGAGACAGGAGAATCTCTTGAACCAGGAGGTGGAGGCTGCATTGAGCTGAGATCATGCCACTACAGTCTAGCCTGGGTGACAGAGCAAGACTCTGTCTCAAAAAAAAAAAAGAAAGAAAAAATGTCGGGTTTTTGTATCATTCTTATCACTGAAGTAGGTTACTTAAACACCTTTATTAAATGGTCCTTTAGTTTCAGTGACTTTTTATACTCAAAAATGTTGAAATTTTTATTCTCTAAAATGTAGTCTCTAATATTGGTTTTCCACTAATATGTATCTGACTTAACACTAATTATAAAGAAATGTTCATTATATATTTTGTATTTATATTAAATTACATATATAAATTTATAATTATAATCTAATTTAGAATATAAATTTTAATATATATTTAATATAATACATAATATATACATTTACTTTATAATTTATAATTTATAATATATTAACTATATAATTAATATATAATTATAAATAATTTATATATTTTTACTTATGTATATTTTTATATATAAATATATAATGTAATATATAATTAACACATAATTATATAATTAATATGATAAATTATAAATTATAAATATTATCGATGATATTTATACAATTAATATAATAAAATATATAGTTAATATAATAAAATATATAGTTTATATAAAAGAAATTAAAATATATATTTTGTATATATGAAAATTATATATAATATATAATAATTATATGTTATAACTGTACACATTAAATTTTACATTATATATATTAATTATATAATATAAAAATTATACATTTATTAATATATAATTATATATAAATAAATAAATATTAAAATATCTTAAGGCATAAAATATTTTAAATAAAATAGAAAAGTAATTGTTTCTATTGCCCCATGTTGTTCTCCTATTTTTGTCTTTTGAGTCTGTTTAGCAGCATTTAGAGACAAATGCCATCTGTCCTATAGTTAGGCTTGAAAAGTTGTAGTCTTTTGAAGGACATAGTGATTCAGAAGATTGAAGTATTTTATCCTATATTACTGTAGTGATCATATACTTCAACTTGCAGAACAGAAAACTTCAGTAAAAATCAGAGAAGATCCAAATATTCTAAGGTTATTGAGGGCCATATGTCCAGCTGGAAACAGCTTAGTACAATGCTTGCAATAAATACTCATAATTAGCACCAACTCAGGTAGAGAGGTAGAGTAATACAGAAATGGGGCAGTTCTAGGGTCATAGGGTGAGGAATAGGCGCAAGGGGCAATCTGGGAAGGCAAAGGAGCCTCAACTCCAGGGGTAACTTCTATCATTAGACAGTGGCTGAACGGAACACATGACAAAATAGATTCTGAGGCTGTGCCTGTATGTATGTGGAGGTTTGTCATTGATTAGTAATGTTCTCTGAGTAAGAATGGTGGTAGGGATGTTATGAATTCACCCAGTAGGGGATGAGATATGAGAAAGATATTGAAAGGGCTTAAGTACTAGGAAGCAGAGAGGAGCATGCAGTGAAAATCACAGGCTCTACCTGGAAGCTGGAAAAGACACCAGAGCTAGGAGAAGAGGAAAGCACACAGGCCCAGCGAGGATGCAGCACCAACGGAGGCTTATTTGGGCAGCTTCCTCTTGGCCTATGGCGTGCATTTGGATTCCACTGAAAGCACACATCCCTGCACTACTCCACCGCCAACCAACTGCCGAACAGGGCCCACCTGCAGAGATACAAAACTATCCTGCCTTCCAGGACAATTCAAGATATTTGAAATCCAGAGTACGTGTCAGCAATATATGCCATAGAAAGTTAGAGTAGGAATTTTAAACATTTTTATTTCTTTTTTAAAAAAATTGTTGTTCCAAGTAGCCCCTTGAAAGTAGAGTTTTTGTATTTATCTTTCTTGCTCTCTATTTTTCTATCTGTTCATTGCCAGTTACTGTAAGAAAGCCTAAATGCAGCAGCTCTTTCATCTTTCTAATTTTCTTCTTTTTTATTTTTTATTTGTTATTTCAATAGGTTTTTGGGAAAACATTTTTATTTCAATATCCCCCAAATAACTTTGTAAAACAATTTACCGCTGATATGCTTTTTACAATGAAAGCTAAAAAATTCAGTCAAATGAGTAAATACTAGCAAAGGATATTACTTCAAATGTATTATAAATATTGACATTTTAAATAGAAAAAAGTATTTCACTCTTTTAAATGTATCTAAAAGAATTTAAGTTATCTATTGATTTGATACCCACATCATCCATTTTAACAAAATATGAACAAATTCTTCTTGGAAAACCTGAATGTCTCTAAGTTTTTTTCTTTCTTCAACTTGCATTATCATTGTACTTCCTCACAGAATTTCCTTCTATTATAATATATTTTATGTTTGCAATTTGGTTACCCTGTTCTGCTACTCTGTCACAAATAGTAGATATAAATATAAAATCTAGAATGCTTTTATTTCTTATGACTGTAACTAAAATTAATAGAATATCTTCCAGATTATCATTAAAACTATTCATAGTTTCAATTTTACTTTCAATTTCAGTTTACAATTTTCCAACATAACAAATATGTTACAAATTTTGAGAAACAATTTTAAAACTTGAAAAGTAAAATTTTGCTGGAAATGCATCTTTTGATGTGTTAGGTAAGAACGCTTTTTAAAAATTAGTTAATGGATTCATGGATAAAAAATTGCATATCACTAACATGAGACAAAATATAGCATCAACTCTACTCTTTTTCATAAATTAGATAGATGCAAAATCTGAGAAACGGTTCTCACAAGTAAATAGAGTATTTTTGTTATTGCCTTGCCTCTCAATTCTTTGAATTCCTTCTAACTTTGAAACCCATCTACCACTCAAATAACTCCTACACCACTGTTTTGAATTATTCTTTTGTTTAGGGCACCCCAGGTTTTCACAGTCTGCACAGAATTCCTTATTAAGGTGTGTACCTGCTTGAGTAAAGTGGAAGACAGTAAATCATAAAGTGGAAAGTAAAACAGGTGAACCTGTACCCCATTGGGGGATGCATCTTTAGAGAGTTCCCAAGAATTTTAAGGTGAATCTGAATAATAATTCTCTTAACACCACTTTTGGCTGTGTAAGCACCCCCAGGGAGGGGGCAAATAGCCCATTGTAGAGAACTTTGGTTTAGAGAAGGAAGAAGTTATGGGGAGTACAAGAAAGTTTCATGGAGAAGCTGCGATTTAAGTGAGCTTCAAAAGGTGAGTGGGATATTAATACTAAAAGTCTACGCAGATTAATTTTATTCTTTCATTCGTAGATGGCACTGCTTATCATCTAAAAATTCCACAAACATACAGAAACCCTATTTGTGCATTAATTTACTGTTTGGGGAATATTATAATAACATATTTTAAACATTATGTTATAAAATCTAATGTATCACTAAGCATTGTAGTCACCTAGAAAAATGAAAAATTTTCTTTAGGTTGTTACAATGGACTGAATATTTGTGTCCCCCAAAATTCATATGTTGAAACCCCAATTCCCAGTGTGATGGCATTTAGAAGTGGGGCATTTGGGAGATAATTAGGTCCTAAAGATGGGGCCTTCATGAATGGAATCAGTGCTCTTATAAAGGGAACTCCAGAGAGCTCTCTCACCTTCTGTCCACCATGTGAGGGTGCAGTGAAAAGATGGTATCATGAACCAGGAAAGAGGTCCTTACCAGACACAGAGTCCTCCAGCACCTTGATCTTGGACTTCCAGCCTCCAGAACTATGAGAAACAAAGGTTTGCTGTTTAAAGCCTTCCAGTCTATTGTATTTTGTTATGGCAGACAGGACTGACAAAGACATTGTCTAATGAGTTCAATTATAAACATATAATGTGCCAATTAGAAAATTACAAAGAATCAGAATAATCATGGCAGAATTGGAACTCATGACATCAAAAAGATTGAGTCTTTTTAATCTAATTTTAAAAAATGTTAGCAATTATTCTCTATGGCTTTAATACAATGATATATTAGTAATGATTATTATCATTTAGTGAAGTATGAATAATCAAAGTGGGATTAGGTGGAATTTTACATAAATGAGAATATATTTCTCTATAGAACAAGCAATTAACAAACATGTATTGACTTCCTACTCTGTTCAAGTTACAAAATATATTTTGTAATTTCTCTATACTTGCAATTTCTCTATACTTCTTCAGATGAGCTATCAAAATATTTGATATTAAAAGTCTTGTGAAGCAAAGCACATTATATTTGAGGATCACCTCATTAAATTCTTGCAGAAAGCCTAAAGTAACATACAAGTATGTCCCAGAAATAATTAGTGAAATCTTTTGATGGTGCAAAATATAATCAATCTACAAACATTATTGAGCATCCCTTCTAGCACCAAGTTAGGAGGTGTGTGAGGGTGTGTGTGTGTGCACGTGCTGAGGGTGTGTGTGTGTTTGTGTGCATGCATGTGTCTGCATGTGTGTGTGTGTATGTGTTGCTATTGGGGTCACCTTACTTTTAGGTGCCACTGTTGGGGTCACTACTTGTGGGGGTCTGTCCTGCAGACCTTGACTCAGCAATGGATGAATAAATTACATTGACACACAGATATTATATTTTGCTGGTTCAGCTGAGGGTCTGTGGTTGCTTACAGACTCCTTGGAGAGTGCTGTAAAGAGATAGCAGCTGCTCGTCTTCACTAGCTAGTGAGACTTGCATTTATTTCATAAAGTTTAATTGACAAAGGCTTGACTCAACACTACTAGAGGTTAAAGATCAAAGGACAGGTTCTGATGCCTAAAGCAAACACTATTAGTGGGTAATATCCTTGGTCAACTTCACCCCCCAGCCCCAAGAGGGCCATCTGGCTCAAAGGTTAATTTTAAGACTACATACGTAAACAAGCTAGTTAGGTAAGCTACTAACAATCCTTTGTCTTTGCACCTTATTTTTTCTGGCTCTTGCAAAGAGACTCCGGCTGCCTTCAGCCAAGAACTATAGAAAAAAACTTTTAGGCTTTACAAAAGGGTTTGAGATTACAGTCTATAACTTTCTCTAATATTTTTCTCTTAATATTTTTGCCACCACCATTGGTACATCCTCACATAGAGAGATGGATAAATGAAGGGAACTTACTACTACAGTAAAGGGCAGCAGGTGTTACCACTTAAGGAAGTGCAGATCCTATGGCAGCCAAAAGGTGGAGCATGAATTTCAGCTTTCTGGGGAGATAATCATAAACCCTTTATGGAAGAACTAAATCTTGGTTTAGAGAGCCAGAAGTTAAGCAAAAACGTTGCTTTCTTCCTGAAAGGAGAAGGCTTAGAATATGAGATAAGAAGGTCTGGAGTAAAGGCAAGTAGTAGATACATGGGAGTTAGTGGATGCACCAAAAGAGAGTCAGCACCCATTATGGTCCATCAGAGAGCATCCTCCATGAAAGAATGTCTGAACAATCCAGGAAGACAAAATGACTAGGTTGATTGATGTTAGCCAGCCTTCATCAACAGCCACACCAGAACTAGTGTGACAGAAAATTAATGGAGGTGTCATGAGGGCAGCGATGGAGGCTATACATGGGCCCAACAGCATGGATTCCCAATTACCAGGGCTGATCTATCTCCTGCTACCACTGGCCCTCCAACCTATCAGCAACTAAGAACAGTGGTAAGACATGACAGGGCACTGTTTTTCAAGTAAACAACCAGCTACTTGATAGCAAGTCAACCACATTGGGTACTTTCCATGTGGAAAAGCCTGGCAATTCATCCTTGCAGGGATAGTTATTCTAACACTGGGCTTTCATTCCCTGCCCACAAAGCTTCAACCAGCTTCCATATCCAGGGTTTATGGAATTCCACAGGCTGGGAATCTCATCTGATATAACGTCTCTCGAGGAGATGCATTGCACAGTTCTACTGGACATATTGGGAAATTTTAATCAGAAGGCTAACATGATTGATTCTGATTCTAGAAAAATCATTCTGGAAACACAGTTGAGGCCGAATTGGACAGAAACTGGATTCAGGGAGAAGAGTTGGAAAGCAACTGAAATGTGATAAGGTTCTGAAATAAGGTAGTGGCAGTGGAAAGGGCTTAAGAGATATTAAGGAGTCGGATTTACAGGACTTGAGGACTGATTAGATAACAGGGTTAGGGAGAGTGAGAAGTTTAAGATAACTTCTGGATCTACACTTACTTATCACCCTGCTTTTAAAAAATTAACCATGGAGGGATAAATTAGACTTTGGTTGATTGACAGAGCCAGAAGAAAAATAACTTGAGAACTATTTTGTCTCGTTGAAATCTAAACCGTTTTAATCCCACTTGGGATCAATTCTGTTATTCATTATAATATGAAACATTATACTTTTTAAAAACTCTGAATAATGAAAGAGAAACTAATTCCCCTTTCTATGTATTTTTTTCAAAACAATATGATCCTTGCACATACATATTTTTTCTGGATAGAATAAAAAGACCTTCCTTGATTCTTCCTTGTGTAATGTGTGGGCAAAAGGGAAAAGAATGAAAATAGGGTTACTTTGAATTATTAATGATCTAATCATAACAGCTTAATTCAATAAAGTAAAATCCATTTATTGAGTTCCTATGCTATGTGAGGCTCTGGCTGGGTGCTGGGCTGTGCCATGCCTATGCCAATTAGAGGCTGCTGAAAATGCAGTGCCCAGTGGGAGCTCCTGGGCTAGACAGAACAGGTGACCAAATGATTTGTCTATAGAATTACCAGGATGGAGTTACAAAATGAGGTTTTATGTCTGGAAACAGAGCCTGAGTTATAGAAATTTTTTTGTGCTCTAGTTCTTTGCACACATAAATGGATTAAAATAATGTGTGATATTTGATTTGGCACACTAGGTTTGAAAGTGAAAATATCTGCTTTGTGAAAGACTGCTAAATTATATTCTTGGAAACTCCCTATCACTATAGCAAGGAAGACTGTGCGATTTCTTACTCTAGTTAATGGGTGACTAAGCTCAAGACCTCTGCTCTACTTACTGATGTCTTTAGGTCTAAAATAAACAAACAAATTCAGAAGTAATTTCTCCTTTAATATAAGTCAAAAAAGAAGCAGAAAGAAACATCAGTATCAAAGTTGATGTTTCCTAAAAATATGTTTGGAATAATTACATGATCTTTAAACCTGCACATCATTTTTATTGTTTTAAATAAATATTGTTCAAGATACTATGTGAAGCACAACTCAGTGAAATGCAAATAATGATGTAATAATAGCACATCTTCAACTGAAACAAAATGAGTTTATTTTTTATAATTTCAGCTTTTATTGTTGATTCAAGGGGTATATGTGCAGGTTTGTTCCATGGGTATATTGCTTGATGCTGGGGTTTGGACTATGACTGACTGTCATCCAGGTACTGAGTATAGTACCCAGTAGTTTTTCAGTCCTTTTCTCACTCGGCATCTCTACTCTTGTAGTACCCTATTGATGTCTATTCTTGCCATCTTTGTGTCCATAAGTTCCCAGTGTTTAACTCCCACTTACAAGTAAGAATATATGGTGTTTGGTTTTCTGTTCCTGCATTATGCACTTAAGATAATGACTTCCAGCTGCATTTATGTTGTTGCAAAGGACATGACTTCATTATTTTTTATGGCTGCATGATATTCCATGGTATAAATGTACCATATTTTCTTTTTTTTCTTTTTTTTTTAATTGCATTTTAGGTTTTGGGGTACATGTGATGAACATGCAAGATTGTTGCATAGGTACACACATGGCAGTGTGCTTTGCTGCCTTCCGTCCCCTCACCTGTATCTGTCATTTCTCCCCATGCTATCTCTTCCCACCACCCCACCACCCCGCCCCTCCCCCATTTCCCCCCAACGGACCCCAGTGTGTAGTGCTCCCCTCCCTGTGTCCATGTGTTCTCATTGTTCAACACCCGCCTATGAGTGAGAATATATGGTGTTTGATTTTCTGCTCTTTTGTCAGTTTGCTGAGAATGATGGTTTCCAGGTTCATCCATGTCCCTACAAAGGACGTGAACTCATCATTTTTGATGGCTGCGTAATATTCCATGGTGTATATGTACCACATTTTCCCTATCCAGTCTATCATCGTTGGGCATTTGGGTTGGTTCCAGGTCTTTGCTATTGTAAACAGTGCTGCAATGAACATTCGTGTGCACGTGTCCTTGTAGTAGAATGATTTATAATCCTTTGGATATATACCCAGTAATGGGATTGCTGGGTCAAATGGGATTTCTATTTTTAGGTCCTTGAGGAATCGCCACACTGTCTTGCACAATGGTTGAATTAATTTACATTCCCACCAACAGTGTAATAATCTCTGATGATGGTTTGGATTTCTGTGGAATCTGTGGTGATATCCCATTTATCGTTTTTTATTGCATCAATTTGGTTATTCTCTCTTTTCTTTTTTATTAATGTGGCTAGTGGTCTGTCTATTTTGTTGATCTTTTCAAAAAACCAGCTCCTGGATTTATTGATTTTTTGAAGAGTTTTTTGTGTCTCTATTTCCTTCAGTTCTGCTCTGATCTTAGTTATTTCCTGTCTTCTGCTAGGTTTTGAGTTTTTTTGATCTTGCTCCTCTAGCTCTTTCAATTTTGATGATAGGGTGTCAATTTTAGATCTCTCCTTTCTTCTCATGTGGGCACTCATTGCTATATATTTTCCTCTAGAGACTGCTTTAAATGTGTCCCAGAGATTCTGGTATGTTGTGTCTTCGTTCTCATTGGTTTCGAAGAACATCTTTATTTCTGCCTTCATTTCATTGTTTATCCAGTCAACATTCAAGAGCAAGTTGTTCAGTTTCCATGAAGCTGTGCGGTTCTGAGTTAGTTTCCGCATTCTGAGTTCTAACTTGATTGCACTGTGGTCTGAGAGACTGTTTGTTATGATTTATGTTCTTTTGCATTTGCTGAGGAGTGATTTATTGCCAATTATGTGGTCAATTTTAGAGTAGGTGTGATGTGGTGCTGAGAAGAATGTATATTCTGTGGATTTGGGGTGGAGAGTTCTGTAAATGTCTATTAGGTTTGCTTGTTCCAGGTCTGTATTCAGGTCCTGGATATCCTTGTTGATTTTCTGTCTGGATGATCTGTCTAATATTGACAATGGGGTGTTAAAGTCTCCCACTATTATTGTGTGGGAGTCTAAGTCTCTTTGTAAGTCATTAAGAACTTGCCTTATGTATCTGGGTGCTCCTGTATTGGGTGCGTATATATTTAGGATCGTTAGCTCTTCTTGTTGCAGTGATCCTTTTACCATTATGTAATGTCCCTCTTTGTCTCTTTTGATCTTTGTTGCTTTAAAGTCTATTTTATCAGAGATGAGAATTACAACTCCTGCCTTTTTTTGCTCTCCATTTGCTTGGTAGATCTTCCTCCATCCCTTTATTTTGAGCCTTTGTGTATCCTTGCATGTAAGATGGGTTTCCTGGATACAGCACACTGATGGGTTTTGGCTTTTTATCCAATTTGCCAGTCTGTGTCTTTTGATTGGGGCATTTAGTCCATTGACATTTAGGGATAGTATTGTTATGTGTGAATTTGATACTGTCATTTTGATGCTACCTGGCTGTTTTGTTGGTTAGGTGATGCAGATTCTTGATTATGTTGATGCTCTTTTACCATTTGGTGTGTTTTTGGAGTGGCTGGTACTGGTTGTTCCTTTATATGTGTAGAGCCTCTTTCAGGAGTTCTTGTAGAGCAGGTTTGGTGGTGATGAAATCTCTGAGTGCTTGCTTGTTCACAAAGGATATTATTTTTCCTTCACTTATGAAGCTTAGTTTGGCTGGATAGGAGATTCTGGGTTGAAAGTTCTTTTCTTTAAGGATGTTGAATATTGGCCCCCAATCTCTTCTGGCTTGTAGGGTTTCTGCTGAGAGATCTGCTGTGAGTCTAATGGGCTTCCCTTTGTGGGTAACCCGACCTTTCTCTCTGGCTGCCCTTAGCATTTTCTCTGTCATTTCAACCCTTGTGAATCTGACGATTATGTGCCTTGGGGTTGCTCTTCTTGAGGAATATCTTTGTGGTGTTCTCTGTATTTCCTGGATTTGAATATTGGTCTGCCTTGGTAGGTTGGGGAAGTTTTCCTGGATAATATCCTGAAGAGTATTTTCCAGCTTGGATTCATTCTCTTCATCACATTCAGGTACACCTATCAGACGTAGATTAGGTCTTTTCACATAGTCCCACATTTCTTGAAGATTTTGTTCATTCCTTTTTGTGCTTTTTTCTCTGTTCTTGCCTTCTCTTTTTATTTCATTTAGTTGATCTTCAACCTCTGATATCCTTTCTTCTGCTTGGTCAATTCGGCTGTTGAAGCTTGTGCATGCTTCACAAAGTTCTCGTGTTGCGTTTTTCAGCTCCATCAATTCACTTATACTCCTCTCTATGCTGTCCATTCTCGTCAGCAGTTCGTCCAATCTTTTTTCAAGGTTCCTATTTTCTTTGCGTTGGGTTAGAACATGTTCTTTTAGCTCACTGCAGTTTCTTACTACCCACCTTCTGAAGTCTGATTCTGTCATTTCATCACCCTCCTTCTCCGTCCGGTCTGGTTCCCTTGCTGGTGAGGAGCTGTGATCCCTTTTAGGAGGAGAGGTGTTCTGGTTTTGGGAGTTTTCATCCTTTTTGTGCTGGTTTCTTCCCATTTTTGTGGGTTTATCCACCTGTTGTCTGTCTCTGTCCCAGGGAGTTGGAGCTTTATGTGTTTCCGTTGCACTACTGCCTTTTTTGATTTTTCTTTCAGGTCTGACCCACCCAGCTAGCAGCACGCCTTGCCACTGCCTGCCCGCAGGGGCTTTGCTGAGCTGCTGTGGGCTCCACCCAGCTGCCCTGAGCTCTTTCCTGTAGTCCTTTTTATATGGGCGTAGTTGGAACTGTCTTGGCACCGGTGGCCCCACCTCTGTTATGGAGGATTCTCTCTGTTGTGGCAGGTTGCCTCGGCAACGGCGGGTTGCCTCGGCAATGGCAGCCTGCCTCTGTAGCGGTGGAGAGTCTCAGTAATGGCGGAAGCCCCTCCCCCACGGAGCCGGACCGTCCTGGTTCAGCTGTGCTTGGTTTGGAGGGCTCAACCCAGAGGGTTTCCAATTACTGTTTTTGTTTTCGTTGTTGTTGGGGGTGGAGGGGTGGGACCAACCGAGCCTGATCACCTGGCTCCCTGACTCAGAGTCTTTTCTTTTAAGTTGAACGACCCCGCGTTCCGGTAGCTTGTTGAAAAGGCGCCGGGATCTCCCGTGCTGTGACTCACGGAGTCGGCTCGAACTGAGGCACCGGCTCCTGGCGGATTTTTTGCCTAGGAATCGCCTGGCCTGACTCGCTATTTCAGAAGAATGGGCAACTCTGCCGTCTCAGGGCTCTGCTCGCCAGCTAAGAGGGCTCCCAGACCAGTGGCTTTTGTACGGAGAACCGCAGCAACAGGGTGTGGTCACAGCAGCCGCGCAGGCGGAATCAGCCCCGTGGGGGCCAAAACAGCCGCACCGGCTGGGACTGCGACGCTGGCGACCCCTCTGCTTGGGTATCTCCTGGTCTGTGGGCAATAAGAGTTCGTCTGGAAATGCGGTGTCCACTCACCCTCTGCACTTTTACTGGAAGCTGAAGTCCTGAGCTGTTCTTAGGCAGCCATCTTCCCAGCATTCTCACCATATTTTCTTTATCCAGTCTGTCATTGATGAGCACCTAGGCTGATTCCATGTCTTTGCTACTGTAAATAGTGCTGTGATGAACATGTGAGTACATGTGTCTTTTTGGTAGAATGATTTATATTCCTTTGAATATATACCCAGTAATGGGATTGCTGGGTGAAGTAGTAGTTGTGTTTTAAGTATTTTGAGAAATCTCCAAACTGCTTTCCGCACTGCCTGAACTAATTTACATTTCCATCAATGGTGTGTAAGTGTTCTTGTTTCTCTGCTGACCCACCAGCATCTGTTGTTTGTTCACCCTTTAGTAATAGTCATTCTGACTGGTATTAGACAGCATCTCATTGGGGTTTTGATTTGTATTTCTTTGATGATCAGTGATATTGAGCATTTTTTTATGTTTCTCAGGTGTTTGTATGTCTTCTTTTGATGTCTTTGGTATCTTTTCATGTCTTTGGCCCACTTTTTAATGGGGTCATTTGTTTTTTGCTTGTTGAATTGTTCACTTTCCTTACAGATGCTGGATATTAGACCTTTTTCAGATACATAGTTTGCAAATATTTTCACCCATTCTGTAGGTAGTCTGATTATTCTGTTGATAGTTTCTTTTGCTATGCAGAAGCTCTTTAGTTATCTGGACCAACTTTTCAATTTTTCTTTTTGTTGCAATTACATTTGAGGATTTAGTCATAAATTCTTTTCCAAGGCCAATGTTCAGAATGGTGTATCCTAGGTTTTCTTCTAGTAGTCTTACAATTTGAGGTTCTACATTTAAATTTTTAATCCATCTTGAGTTAATTTTTTTGTATATGTTGCAAGGTAGGAGTCAAGTTTTATTCTTCTGTATCTGTCTAGTCAGCTATTCCAGCACCATTTGTTAAATAGGAGAGTCGTTTCTCCATTGCTTATTTTTGTCGACTTTGTCAAAGATCAGATGGAAGTAGATGTATGGCTGTAGTTGCTCTATTTTGTTCCACTGTTCTATTCCTTTTAGTACTCGTAACATGTTGTTGTGGTTACTGTTACCATATAGTATAGTTTGAAGTCACGTAATGTGATGCCTCCAGCTTTGCTCTTTTTGCTTCGGATTGCTCTGGCTCTTCAGGCTGCTTTTTTGTTCCATATTAATTTTAGTAAAGTTTTCTCATATTTTGTGAAAAATTATTTTAGTCATTTCATTAAAATAGCACTGAATCTGTAGATGGCTTTGAGCAGTGTGGCCATTTTAACAACATTGATTCTTCCTGTCTATGAGCATGGCATGTTTTTCCATTTGTCTGCATCATCTATGATCTCTTTCAGCAGTGTTTTTTACTTCTTGTAGAGATCTTCACTTTCTCAGTTAGATGTAATCCTAGGCATTTTATTTTTGTGTGTGTCTATTGTAAATGGCATTGTGTTCTTGACTTGGCTTCCAACTTGAACTTTATTGGCCTATAGAAATGCTACTCTTTTTTGTACATTAATTTTGTATCCTGAAACTTTACTGAAGTCCTTGATCAGTTCCAGGAGCTTTTAAGAAGAGACTTTACAGTTTTCTAGATATAGAATCATATTGTCAGTGAAGAGAGATACTTTGACTTCTTCTTTTCCTATTTGGATACCTTTTCCTTCTTTGTCTTGCCTGACTGCTCTGGCTAGGACTTCCAGTACTCTATTAAATAGGAGTGGTGAGAGTAAGCATCCTTGTCTTATTATTGTTCTCAAGGGGAATACTTCCAGCTTTTACCTAAAGAAAATGGTTTTCATTAACACTTTTATTCAATAACAAACATTTGACTTTCATTTATTTATCAAACTGTTGAGAGTTTACTATATGTCAGTCACTTGAATAAGTAATAAGGGTATATCAGTAAACAATACAGACAAGACCTCTACTTTCAGTGTCAGAAACATTTGTTTTTTTTGTCACATTTAATGCTACTAGGTCTATTTGAATGCAAAAGGAATGAAGATAGCAAACAGCTGGGAAATTATTTTTCTAGTTACTTCTATGATTTTTTACCTACTTTTCATTACTTGCATGAAGCATTCTTTAAGTTCGCTTGAATCATATGAAGATAAAGAAGATATGGTTCTTATCCTTAAGGCTTTGGCCATCTAGTGAAAGTAATTGACCAATCCTAAGATTATGGAGATATACTTTGCCCACTTTTGAATGGGCTTGTTTGTTTTTTTCTTGTAATTCTGTTTTAGTTCTTTGTAAATTTTGGATATCAACCCTTTGTCAGATGGGTAAACTGCAAAACTTTTGTCCCATTCTGTTGGTTGCCGATTCACTCTAATGACTGTTTCTTTTGCTGTGCAGAAGCTGTGGAGCTGGATTAGGTCCCATTTGTCTATTTTGGCTTTTGTTGCCAATGCTTTCGGTGTTTTGATCATGACGTCCTTGCCTATGCCTATGTCCTGAATAGTTTTACCTAGATTTTCTTCTAGGATTTTTATGGTGTTAGGTCTTATGTTTAAGTCTTTAATCCATCTGGAGTTAATTTTAATGTAAGGTGTCAGGAAGGGGTCCAGTTTCTGCTTTCAGCACATGGCTAGCCAGTTTTCCCAACACCATTTATTAAACAGGGAGTCCTTTCCCCATTGCTTGTTTTTGTCAGCTTTGTCAAAGATCGGATGGCTGTAGATATGTTGTGTTTCCTCTGAGGCCTCTGTTCTGTTCCATTGGTCTATATCTCTGTTTTGGTACCAGTGCCATGCTGTTTTGTTTACTGTAGCCTTGTAGTATAGTTTGAAGTCCGGTAGTGTGATGCCTCCTGCTTTGTTCTTTTTGCTTAGAATTGACTTGGCTATGCGGGCTCTCTTTTGGTTCCATATGAAGTTTAAGGTGTTTTTTTTCCAGTTCTGTGAAGAAGGTCATTGGTAGCTTGATGGAGATAGCATTGAATCTGTAAATTACTTTGGGCAGTTTGGCCATTTTCATGGCAGAAGACATACATGAGGCCAATAAACATATGAAAAAATGCTCATCATCACTGGTCATTAGAGAAATGCAAATCAAAACTACATTGAGATACCAACTCATGCCAGTTAGAATGGTGATCATTAAAAAATCTGGAGACAACAGATGCTGGAGAGGATGTGGAGAAATAGGAACACTTCTACACTGTTGGTGGGAGTGTAAATTAGTTCAACCATTGTGGAAGACAGTGTGGCGATTCCTCAAGAACCTAGAAATAGAAATTCCATTTGACCCAGCAATCCCATTACTGGGTATATATCCAAAGGATTATAAATAGTTCTACTATAAGGACACAAGCACACGAATGTTCATTGCAGCACTGTTTACAATAGCAAAGACCTGGAACCAACCCAAATGCCCATCAATGATAGACTGGACAGGGAAAATGTGGCACATATACACCATGGAATCCTATGTAGCCATAAAAAACGATGAGTTCGTGTCCTTTGCAGGGACTTGGATGAACCTGGAGGCCATCACTCTCAGAAAACTAACACAGGAGCAAAAATCAAACACCACATATTCTCACTCATAGGCGAGTGTTGAACAATGAGAACACATGGACACAGAGAGGGGAGCACTATACACTGGGGTCTGTTGGGGGGAAATAGGGGAGGGACAGTGGGTGGTGGGGAGTTGGGGGGAATGGCATGGGGAGAAATGCCAGATATAGGTGAGGGGAAGGAAGGCCTCAACTCACACTGCCATGTGTGTACCTATGCAACAATCTCGCATGTTCTTCACATGTACCCCAAAACCTAAAATGCAATAAATAAAATAAAATTAAAAATTAAAAATTAAAAAAAGATTATGGAGATAAACTAAGGACTCAGTATTGTCCTCCATGTGAAGTCTTTATAAAACAAATGTCTCCAAATTGCAATCCTTTGATTATACTCTCACCTGGTAATTAGCCTGCATGCAGCTAAAAATGCTAAAATAAAGGAAATGAATAACATTTTAAGCATTATCAAAAGTTTCTTTTATGGAAAACCTCCTCTTAATATTACAGAAATTAATGCTTTTAAGAAAATGTAAAATAAAATACAAGGTCATGCTATAAATTTAGTAAGCACTTAATTTTTACAGCCATTATAACAATTTCCTAGGGAAACCCCACAAAACTTGATGTAAGTTTGCCATCACATCTTTAAGAAATGGTTGATAATAAGTGAACATGAGAAAAACTGAGTTCCTAAGAGCAGTTGAATTGACTTAGGAGCCTGGGAAGGCAGCAGAGTGGGTTGGCTTATGAGACAGAGAGAGAGAATGTCATACCTCTCACATCATAGAAGAGAAAGAAAAATGAACTTACTCTTGCCCAGTTTGGTACCTGAAAGTAAACAGCCATCAAAATGGCCCAAAGCCATTGTCAGACATGTTCTTGCACAATTGCCATGAGAAGAAGTGGATAGCTTCCTGTAGCTCAGTTTCACAGCCTGACCTAGAGACGCCTTGAAGAAATGGCAGTCTTTTAGTAGCCACAGAAAAAAGGAAGCTAAATAAGTCATGCCAGCAGCACCGGTGAGCTAGTGGCATTATTGCTAGGCTAGGAAGGGGATGGCACACGGACATGTGAGGTGGCAGCAGTGTCAAGTGTGCAGATTAACTGAAAATGTTTCATAATTCCACAGAGTAGACAATTGAGGTTCATGAGCTAACCAGAGGAATTCCACCCAGGTACCTCCCGTGAGTGGGAGGAAAGGGCTTAGTGGGTATGAAAGTTCTCAAGGATGAGTTTAAAGTAAAAAATATCTTTATCATTATCTTAAACCAGAGGAGGGAAGAGAGAGAGAGAAGAAAGAAAGGAAAAGAAGGAAAGATGGAAAGAAGGGAAAGAAAGAAAGAAAGAGAAAGAAAAGAAAGAGAAAAGAAAGAGAAAGAGAAATAAAAGAAAGAAAAGAAAAGTAAGGAAGGAAGGAAGGAAAGAAAGAAAAAGATCTCACACTAGTTGTAACAATATTCATTCACAAATTGAGAAATTGGGAAATTGATTATTAACATCTGCTGTGTTTTTCTCAGAGATTGCAGAATAGCTCAGTGCCCCCTCAGTTTCTCAGTATCCCTGTCAGTCAGATTTAGTTCTGACCATTGGAATACAGGCAGAAGTGATGGGACTCACTTCTAAGCCTGGCTGATGAAGACACCCCTCAAGATTTTCCAGCTCTTTCCTGACTTGCTAGGGTGACTTGGGAGGATTGATGTGGCACAGGGACAGGACGAAAGACTGGTCCTGCATCAAACTTTATGTAAGAAGGAGATAAAGCTCTTATATGTTAAGTTCATCAAACCTGTCTATTGTGGCAATTGAAATAGACTACCTGTACAAATACAAGTCCCACACTTCCGTCATTACTGAGGTGGATGGGATAGAACTGCCACTCCCCACTTTCAGAGGCCTTTTTATAATCATTCCCACCATTTCCCAACTTGGAGGATGCCTCTTTTATTAGTTGTAAACTCATAGAAACAAGGTGCTGGATGTAAACACAACATATCTTATCCCAGTGGCCTCTACTTTCGCTCAAGAATAAGTCTGATTTTAGGCTATACCAAGGAGTTAAAAAAAAGTACCTATAACTGCTAAGTGCATGGCCTAATTGGAGAAACAAGACACACTTAACTTTGAATCATTAGAAAAATCATTGCCAATTCTACAGGACCCTTTCTTTATGTTAGGACACATCCATATGGTTAATTATCCATATTTATTGTGTAAGGACAGAGATTCTGATCATTCAGGGATAACTTTTATCTTAAAGAGTTTTATGTGTGAATCATTAGCATTGCACTTTTTTACAAATGTATATCTCTTCCTAATTTATTAACGACATAAATTTTAGACATTATAGTAGATCCTGGGACAACCAATTATAAAGTTACAACTTTTTATTTGTACAATTTGATCTGGCATTTCAAACTGATATACATATATATATATATATATAATATATATATACCTGCATATATACACATACAAGTCTAGGACTCGTATTTGTACAGGTAATCCACCTCAATTGCCACAATAAACAAATTCGAGTAACTTAACATATATATCTATACACCTATCTATACAGACATGTATGTGTGTATATGCATATATATATATCTCAACATGAACACGTGTGAAGTAGAATAATAAGGGCAACTTATACATGAATAAATAATATCTCCTCCACTCAAAAGTGTCACCTTGAGGAAACTATAATATCTTTTGTATTTTGTTGCCTCTTTAAAAAATATCATTACACTGAAAAGTAGTTACCCTGATCAATTTTTGGAGCATGTACTAGAGATAATAAGCTTGAAATAGGAAAGAGGAATAATTGCATAGCTGACTCTAAAAGTTTATTATGCAATTAGTTACATGCATTTGTTTGCTCCTTTTTTATTCTAGACTACTACTGTAATTTTTAAAAAAACTAAACACAGAAAGGATAACAAAGCTATAAAACTTGTAGATCTTATGACTCAATGATGACTAACTTAGATGATCAGATGAGTAATAAAATGAGAAGTTTCCCAATAAAACAAACCATTTAACATTGGATGAAGCCTTCTTACAAATATAAAAAATTTTAAAATTTTACCTGTCAATTTTGATTTTAATAACACAGCCTGAGGATACTTAGTGATTTGCTCTTCAGAAAGAATCTTTTCGGACGTTTGAATTGGAATACATATTATACCTTGAATTAGTATTGTCAAAGTTAATGTCTATCTAATTTCTGGCTTTAAAATTAACATATATCTTGTTTTCATGATCCACATGGTATCATTTTTTCCAAGGGAAAGCATTCAAAATTAATGATTTTACCTAAGTCAGGGTAGATATAAACTAGGCACAAACTACAGTGCTGATATGATCACGAATATTTATTTGTTAATAAAATAAGCTACCATAAAGCAGATGGCTTGAGTTTAGCTGTATTATAATATACATGATATTTAATCTCACTGTACCTAAAGTTTTCTTGTTTCTAGATTAGTTTTTTCTGCTGAAATCACTTAAAGTTATTCCTAGCTCTAAAATTGTGTCATTTCATTAATATACAAAGCTTAATATGCAAAGAAATGCATTTAGAAGTAAAACATTCATATAGGCAAAGCAAATATTAGTTTATCATATTACTCAAAATGATTGCTTACTTTTGTTTCAGACTCATTATATGCATATTAATCCTTCTTAACAAAATTAAGAAAGTGCATTATAATTAACTCCAATTGTAGAAGAGGAGATTATTTAAAGAAATTGAGAATCTTGCCCAAATTCACCCAGCTAGAATTGATAAAATCAAATTTACATTTAATTATGGTTAGTTCATTTGATTTGAGACATTCTGAAAAGTCCAGTTCTTGATATTTTATTACCTCCCCACTGTCATTGGGTCAAACACTCTATGCTGAAACTCAGTACCATTTCTGCCTTGCAAGCAGTTCTCCGTGTTGTGTGGGCTGAAAGCACCAGACTTCCCTGCCATTAGACTCCCATTTAGATTCTTCCAATGAAAGGTTCTTTGTGAAATTTAAGATGCAAAAGAAAAGTTTCTATTCTACAATGGCAAATGGCTATCAATGTTGCCAGTGGCTTTTTCATGACTTCTTAGAATCCTCTATGTAGTGCTACAGGAATATAAGCTCATTCAGCCACAGTTTTCTAGGATTCCAGCACTTCTGATCTCCTGCTGCTAGTAGAAGGCTTCTGTGATTTTCACTTCTGTGGCCTTCCCAATTAGAAGCTGTGTAAGTTTCTAATGCTCAGAAATAGCAATGGTGGTTTCTAATTTCTTTACTGAATCTCTCAGATATAGAATTTGATACCAAAATTGGATATGGAAGCAGAACCTCATAGATGGTAGGCTTAAATTGGTTATCTGATTGTTAGATCTGAAGGCAGTCAATGATCTCATGACCAATAAAATATGGGCTACTGGTAGTTCACAGTATGCAGAGACAAAGCCTTTGCTTAAAGTAACATGCTGCAGCTGTGTGACTATTGAAAAAGAAGACTTTGGAAGGACCAGTGGCTATTCCAGCACAGTGTTATAGTGGAAATGATTATTATATCGACTTTGGAATGATTTGACCACTTCATATTGCAATAGAGAGCGTTGAGTCAGATAATGGCAAGTTTATGGTTCAGAGAAGCAGAGAGCTCTACAATTATCCTAAAAATATATCTCTTAGTATTTATAGTCATACAGACAAGGAATCCAAAACCCAGACTCCAGGTTTGATCCTATAGGCTGCAGAAGTTAAACATCAATTGATTTCTCTATCATCAGGCCTCTTTTTTTTATCATCAGGATTAGACAAGATTGGGATCTGGAGAACTGGAATAGTAACTTTTGGATATATCCCAATGACTGAGTATTTTGGCCTTCTTATATCACAGAGCCTGCCTTTTCGGAAGCAGCAGCCACTGCTGAGCCAATTTCTCCATTATTCCCCACAGTCTTGCCTAATGATCCTCCAGGGACTTCCCCTGAGACCATCTCTTGCATAGAGATACTGATTCTCCTCCCAGCCCATTCCCAATATCTCTCCTGGCTTCTTGTCCATAACTAGCACAAATTCAGACGCAATAGGAGATAGCATACATATCAAAGATCTGCACATGTTTCGCTCATTTATATTAAGAGGAACTCAAAGAATGTGTGTGAGGAATAGATTCTAGGCAATAAAGACGGAGGTATAAGACACTAACATTGAAATAAGCTAAATGTATTGATATCCCTGCTCACACTAGAGCTTCTGGATTTAATCTGTGGCTCAAACATCTGAAAACAACTCTTACAATTTCATCAGTTGGCTAATTGAAATGTGGACTCAGGGATTTCCTAAAATAAATGCAGTTGAAACATAAGAATTTCCTTGGCACAACAGAGAGGAAGAAATCCAAAGTTTAAAGGCGATAGGAATATTGGAGTACCTTGATTATGTGCAATCGATTTATTATCTCTCTTACCACAGACCATAGGAATTACCACAGGAATCTAGAGGCTACCCCTTTCCAAAGACTTTGAGAAAATATACGGATGAAGGAAACAAAAGCATTCTTTTTTAAAATTTTTTTATTTTTTATTTTTTTAAATTGCATTTTAGGTTTTGGGGTACATGTGACAAGAACTTGCAACATTGTTGCATAGGTACACACATGGCAGCGTGATGTGCTTCCTTCCTCCCCATCACCTGTATCTGGCATTTCTCCCCATGCTATCTGTTCCCAACTCCCCACCCCCTGCTGATCCTCCCCTATTTTCCCCCTACAGACCCCAATATGTGTGATGCTCCCCTCCCTCTGTCCATGTGTTCTCATTGTTCAACACCCGCCTGAGTGAGAACATGCGGTGTTTGATTTTCTGTTCTTGGGTCAGTTTGCTGAGAATGATGGTTTCCAGGTTCATCCATGTCCCTACAAAGGACACGAACTCATTGTTTTTTGATGGCTACATAGTATTCCATGGTGTATATGTGTCACATTTTCCCTGTCCAGTCTATCATCGATGGGCATTTGGGTTGGTTCCAGGTCTTTGCTATTGTAAACAGTGCCGCAGTGAACATTTGTGTGCATGTGTCCTTATAATAGAATGATTTATAATCCTTTGGATATATAACCAGTAATGGGATTGCTGGGTTAAGTGGAATTTCTATGTTTAGGTCCTTGAGGAATCACCACACTGTCTTCCACAATGGTTGAACTAATTTACACTCCCACCAACAGTGTAAAATTGTTGACAAACCTGACCAAAAAAAAAGCAATGGGGAAAGGAGTCCCTGTTTAATAACTGGTGTTGGCAAAACTGGCTAGCCATGTACAGAAAGCAGAAACTGAACCCCTTCCTGACACCTTAACACTAAAATTAACTCCAGATGAATGAAAGACTTAAACATAAGACCTAACACCATAAAAACCCTAGAAGAAAATCTAGGCAAAACCATTTAGGACATAGGCGTAGGCAAGGACTTCATGACCAAAACACCAAAAGCATTGGCAACAAAAGCCAAAATAGACAAACAAAAGCATTCTTAAAGGCGTTGTAGTGACCGCCCTCTCTAGGTCAGGGATGATGGTGGGAGATACTTCAAGGAAATGAGCTCCTATACTTTAAAGTGGAATAAGAACATCCCAGAATACAGAAGCCACTGACACCACTTAAACACCAGGAACAAGTGGGCACAGTTATAGAAATGGGCAACAGAGTTGGAGTGGTAACCAGATGGTTTAATTGAAAAGATATTTGGGGCAGTGGTTAACTGATTATGGTGCCTCTAAAGTTGAAAAAGGTGGGAAGCTTAATCAAGTATTAATTAAAATATATAATCCAAAAATTTTAGCTTTTAATTCAACACAATGGATAGTGATGTCCTACCTACCACTTAATTCCCAGACATGAACCAATGCAAGAAGCAAGAGTGCTTTTAAAAAATTTTATTATTTATTTCAATAGGTATTTTGGGAACAGGTGGTGTTTGGTTACATGAATAATTTCTTCAGTGGTGATTTCTGAGATTTTGGTGCACCCATCACCCAAGTGATGTACACTGTACCCAAGGTGTAGTCTTTTATTCTTCACCCACCTTCTACCCTTTCCCCTAAGTCCTCAAAGTCCATTGTATCATTCTTATGCCTTTGCATTCTCATGACTTAGCTCCCAATTAAGAGTGAGAACATACGATGTTTAGTTTTTCATTCTTGAGTTACTTCACATAGAATAATAGTCTCCAATTCCATCCAGGTTGCTGTGAACACCATTAATTCATTCCATTTTGTGGCTTAGTAGTATCCAATGGTATATGTGTACATATATATATATATATATATATATATATATGTATGTATATATATCACATTTTCTTTATCCACTTGTTGATTGATGGGCTGGTTCCATACTTTTGCAATTGCAAATTGTGCTGCTGTGCAAGTATGCTTTTCATATAATGACTTCTTTTCCTCTGGGTAGATACCAAGTAGTGGGATTGCTGGGTCAATTGGTAGATCTACTTTTAGTTGTCTGAGGAATCTCCACACTGTTTTTCATAGTGGTTTTACTAGTTCCGTTTCCACTAACAGTGTAAAAAGCATTCCTTTTCACCACATCCGTGTCAACATCTATTATTTTGTGATTTTTGTTATTATGGCCATTCTTGCAGGAGTAATGTGGTATCATATTGTGATTTTGATTTGCATTTCCCTGACAAATGCTCAGTGATGCTGAGCTTTTTTCCATATGCTTGTTGGCCATTTGTATATCTTCTTTTCAGAATCGTCCATTCATGTTCTTAGCCTACTTTTCGATGTGATTTTTTTTTTCTTATTCGTTTGTGTCCTTTGTAGATTCTGGATATTAGTCCTTCTTTGGATGTATAGATTGTGAATATTTTCTCACACTCTGTGGGTTGTCTGTTAACTCTGCTAATTATTTCTTTTGACCATTTGTAAGATTAATCAATAAAAGAAGAGAGAAGTTCCAAAGAAGCTCAATTAGATACAAAATTACTACTGATACCACAGAAATACAAAAGACTATTCAAGGCTACTATGAACACCTTTATAAACTAGAAAACCTAGAGGAGGACAAATTCCTAAAAATATACAACACTCCTACATTAAGCCAGGAAGATACAGAAACTCTAAACAGACTAATAGCAAGCAGCAAAATTGATATGGTAATTAAAAAATTGCCAAGAACAACAACAAAATAGTCCAGGACCAGATGGATTCACTGCTGAATTCTGTAAGACATTCAAAGAAGAATTGGTGTTAATTTTATTGACACTATTCCCTAGGATAGAGAAAGAAGGAATCCTCCCTAAGTCATACTAGGAAGCTGATATAATCCTAATACCAAAACCCAGAAAGAACACAACAAAAAAAGAAAACTACAGAACAATATCCCTGATGAATATAGATGCAAAAATCCTCAACAAAATACTAGCTAACTGAAGCCAACAACATATCAAAAAGATAATCCACCATGATCAAGTGGGCTTTGTATCAGGGATGCAGAAATGGTTTAACATCCACAAGTCAATAAATGTGATACACCAGATAAACAGAATATAAAACAAAAAACACACAATCATCTCAATAAATGCAGAAAAATCATTTGACAAAAATCCAGCATCTCTTTATGATTAAACCCTCAGCAGAATCGGCATAGTAGGGACGTACCTTAAGGTAATAAAAGCCATCTATGACAAACCCACAGCCACATTATACTGAACAGGGAAAAGTTGAAAGCATTCCCCCTGAGAACCAGAACAAGACAAGGATGCCTAGTCTCACCATTTCTATTCAACACAGTGCTGGAAGTCCTAGCCAGAGCAATCAGACAAGAGAAAGAAATCAAGGACATCCAAATTGGTAAAGAGGAGATCAAACTATTGCTGTTTACTGATGATATGAAAACCCTAATGACTCATCCAAAAAGCTCCTAGAACTCGTAGATGAATTTGGCAAAGTTTTGGGATACAAAATTAATTTACACAAATCAATAGCTCTGGCATACACCGACGGCAACCAAACTGAGAATCAAATCAAGAGCTCAATCTCTCTCATAATAGTTGCAAAATAAATAAATAATAAAATACTTAGGAATATACCTAACTAAGGAGGTGAAAGAGCTTTACAAGGAAAAATATGAAACACTGCAAAAAGAAATCACAGACAACACAAATAAATGGAAATACATCTCATGCTCATGAATGGATAAAATCAACATTGTGAAAATGACCATACTGCCAAAAGCAATCTACAAACTTGATGCAACTTCCAGCAAAATACCACCATTATTCTTCACAGAACAAGAGAACAAATCCTAAAATTAATGTGGAACCAGAAAAAAAAAGCCCATATACAAAGCAAGCCTAAACAAAAAGAACAAATCTGGAGGCATCTATCACATTATGCAACTTCAAACTACAAGTCCATAGTCATCAAAACAGCATGGTACTGATATAAAAAAAAAGGCACATAGACCAATGGAGAATCCAGAAATAAAGCCAAATACTTACAGCCAACAGATCTTTGATTAAGCAAACAAAAACGAAAAGTGGGAAAAGGACACCATGTTCAACAAATGGTGCTGGGATAATTGGCAAGTCACATGTAGAAGAAAGAAACTGGATCCTTATCTCTCACCTTACACAAAATTCAACTCAAGATGGATCAAAGACTTAAATATACAACCCGAAACCATGAAAATTCTAGAAGATAACATTGGGGAAACCCTGTTAGACATTGGGTTAGGCAAAGACTTCATGACCAAGATCCCAAAAGCAAATGCAACAAAACAAAGATAAATAGATGGGACTTAATTAAACCAGAAAAGAGTGCTTTGATTGAAGGGAGGCTATGTTTCCTTGAGAGAGACCTTGAGGGACTGACATCCACACTTATAGTAAATCTGTACTATCGCCTTCCCATCAAGCCAATTGGATTTTTGAGATGATAACTGTGACTTGGACTGGAGAAATGGACTTATCAGGACCTTTGCTGACTTTTTGGATAGTTACCTTGAGCTAAAATGAAAATAAAAAAGCAATGCTCTCCCAACAGTCAGATAGAAGACTTACAGTCAGTGGGGTTTGGTCCAAGTCTATCCCTTACATAGACACAGTTTTGCAGTGGATCTGCAAAACCATCATGGTTCTATTCTCTGTTACTGAATGTGATACTCAATTTAGACAAAGTTAGCAACTGGCAGAATTTCCACACAGAGACAGGGATACTATGCAAGAAAGTGACAAGAGAAAGTCTTGCGACCACTACGAGAAAGTAAACAAAAGTCAGTAACACATTCCTGGAGGAATTGCAGAAATTAATATCACCATAAAAGCATTGAGAGATATCAGGGAATTGAGTACTATTCAATCCTTATTTAATTTATCCAATTAGACTATGGAAAAGACTGATATCTTGGAGAATGAGTGGATCATTGTAAACTTTAGCAGATATTCACTCTGTTGCAGTAACTTCTGGCACCTGGTATTCAACTACTGACCCAGAAAATGTCTTTTCATCTATACTAATTAATAAAGAAAATTAAAGGCAATTTTCTTTTACCCTATAGGAACAGCAAAACAGATTAACTGATTTATCTGAGAGCTGTGTTGGTTTTCTGGTATCTTTCATAATCTAATCCACAAAACCTTGACTGTTTCACTGACCCAACAAATGTTAAGGTTGTCTACTGTGTTGATAACATCATGCAGATAATACCTGATAAACATGTAGCAAATACTCTGGATGCCTTGCTGAGGACCCATATAGGGCAATAATTCTATTAAAAGCCAGTTGACTGCCATCTCCCTGAACTTTCTAGTGACATTATGGTCTCAGAACTATGATACATCACATTTTAATGTAAAAGACAACTTTCTGCACCTTTTACTTCCAAGTCCTAAGAAAGAAATGAAATACTTGGAAGCTTCTTTGGATTTTAAAGACAACCTATATTATATTTAAGAGTGCTGCTCTGACCTATATCCTGAGCATTTCTTTCTTTTTTCATGAATGACTTTCTTTGTTTTTAATTTTGCACACTTTAAAATACAATATGAAATCATTTCTTATGGCTGCCAGCCTGCCCAGGCCTCTCTGCCAACTACATCTATGACCACAAATCTAAATGGAGCTTGAATTGTCTATGGTGCATGCAGGAATGCTGTCTGGAGCCACTGACAAGCTCCCACGAGAGATTCACTGTGAAGACTTTAGAGCAATGCCACGCCCTCTTCCGCACATAACTTTTTCCTTTTCAGAAATGACTCCTGATACTGTGCTGGGTCCTGCTAAGAATGAATTGCCTGATCATGGGACACTGCATGAAGATAGAGCCATAAAAGGTGTACCTGATATATCATATCATAATGATAGGCTGGTATATAAGCACTTTTCTTCAAGTGGAAGTCCACATACAAGATTGGACTTAAGTGAGTTCTGAAGGCATAAGTTAATTTAGTGTACAGATGAATCACAACTTCATGAAACCTATTCCTAATCTACTGCCATTTCTCACTAACCACACTCTCTATCCTCATAGAGAGTTGCCTCTGACCCTTTGAATGAGGGAGAAAATGATTGCTCTTGTTTTAAGTTGGTTCTGTAAGATATACCAGCACTCTCCACATTTGGATGGCTTCAGCTTCATACCTCTCTCAGGGCATACCCTGCTCAGCAGGAGGAAAGAGAAATACTTTTAGGGGAAAAAACTCCCAGCATCTTGTTTTCCATTGTGCATAACAGGAGAATGATCAGAGATAAACTTCTATTCTAATTTATGGGCAGTATCTGACAGTTTGGCCAGATGGTCAGTTTTGGAAGAAATTATTCTAGAGGATAGAACATAAGAAGGTATAAAAATGGAGCTCTCAGAATGCACCGAGATTATGAAAATGTTTGTTTTCCATGGGAATGCTAATCAAAGGTCACTCCCTATGAATGTCAATCATCTTTTCCCAGCCACCTCAGTGCTTGCTTTATAGCCCCAGGAACTAAACAGCCATGGTAATAGGATTGAGGTTATGGCTGGGATCAAAAGCACAGGCTTTATCCAATCAAAGACGATTTGGCTGTGATCATTGCTGAGTATTCAACACACCACCAGCCGAAGCCAACACTATGATATGGTGCCGTTTTCCAAAGCACCTAACCATCTGATATTAGGCTGATTACATTGAAACTTTTCATAATGGTGGGGAGAGTTATGTCTCCTCACTAGGATAGATGTTTCCTCTTGATATGGATTAACCTTCCCCGCTCTCAGTGCTTCCTCCTACACCCTTGCCTATAGATTAATGACACTTTATTCACAGTCATGATGATAATGAATTCATCATGCATAAACAAGGAATTAATTCCACAATAATAGAAGCTAGGCTGATAGGAAAATGGAATAGCTTATTGAAGACAGTTTTATTTTGGCTTGGAGAAAATACCTTGCAGAAGCTAATCCAAATACCTGTGCTTATGAATATGATATAGTGCTCTTTTCTCCTCAAATAGGAAATCACAGCTCTGAGAAACAAGGAGTGGAAGTGGGCATAACTCTTCTCAATATTTTCACTTAATAAACGACTCTCAAAATTTATGCTTCCTGTCCCCTAGTATTGGGCTCTACAGACTCTGAGATCTTGGTTCCCAAGAAAGAAAAGATTCTATCGGGGGCACATTGAACTTGAAGATCAGATTGCAACCTGGCCACATTAAATTTCCAATGCCATTGAAATAACAAGAAGAGGGATGCTGCACTGACTGGGGTGGCTAATCCTAATTTTCAAGAGGAAATAGGGCTAATGCCATCAAGGAAGAATGCCAAGAATGCTGGAGTATCGTCTGGGTGTACCTCATATGATTCCTAACACTGTGAATGAAAATCACAGTTACCCAATGGAGGCAAGACTACTAACGGCTGGGAACACTCAGAAATGAAGCTTTGGATTTTTGCCAGACAAAAGCTTGCATCCACCTGAGATGCTAAGAACAAAATAAACATGAAATGGGTAATAGAAGTAAGCCTTACAATCAGTTACAGAAAGGACTTTAGTAACTATGCTTATATTCTTTCTTCATATATTTTATATTATACATATAAGGGATTTATCTTAGCCAAATTCATTTTCTGCTTTCTTTTCTACTAGCTTACATAAAGACTATTGTTAGCTATTAATTGCACATCTCTGTCTGCAAAATTATAGGATATTGGGTAGGAATTTTGACCAAGAAAGAAAAAGAATGAATATCTAAAAATGAAAACAGGGGCATTAGGATTTTTGTGTCTTGCCTTTTGAGGGAGGGATTGAACATTAAATTGAGGGATAGTTCCAACAAGTCACTTACAAGTATAATATTATTGTTGTTTGGAAATTTAAATATATGTGTATGGAGATCTAACTAGATATTGTGTCTTGAAATGTAATATGATGCCTGCTCTTTTAAACTCTGTCCTGTTACATGGGGCTTAACAGCTTGGAAGCTACATTAACCAGATTTACTAGCCAGTAGGGAATCTGGCTTAAATTCTGCCAGTAAAAGGCATTTGTGTGAGGATTGGAAGAGGAAGATATAGAGAGACTATTATTCTCTGGGAGCAGCTGGGCATCTGCAGATGGCTGATGGGGGTTCCGCCATGGCTTTCAGGTGTCCTCTTGCAATGCTGTAGGCAGCATAAATCATTGATGGAAGTTTATTAGGATCCTCCTACTATCTTATTTTTGGGTATGCTTTTTAGCTTTCCTGACCTTGCAATAATTGTCTAAGACTGTGCTTTTCTGTGTTAGACCCTTTCCTGCTTAAAATACCCAGTGTCATAGCTGGTTTTCTGAGCAAATCCTGATGGATGTCTAGACTATATCTTTGTTTCTATATTTGGCTACTCTTTAAGGTTGTGTGATGTGAACTTTGAAAGTATATTCCTATAAAATATTTCTAATCATATGCCTACGGAAGTGCTTATCTGCAGCATTCTCTTCAAATACAAAGATAGCCCATAAATGGAGTCCTTCTGTATCCAGGGAAGATTGGTTCCAGGACCATCCCCCCATGGGTACCAAAATCTAAGGATGCTTGAGTTGTTTATATAAAATGGCATGGTATTTGCATAGAATCTATGAACATCCTCTTGGATACTTTAAATCATCTTTAGGTACTTATAATACACAATGCAGTGTAAATGCTGTGTAAATAGTAGTTACACTGTATTGTTAAGGAAATAATGGTAAGGAAAAAAGTCTGTACATGATCAGTACAGTTTTTTTTAAAAATATTTTCAATCAGTGGTTGGTTGAATCCATGGATGCAGCATCACTGAATACAGAGGGCTGATTGTAGATGTAAATATACCATATGTTGTGAAATACAGCTCGAGTGGTTCAGCCATAATCAAAACAGAATAGATTTAATTGGACTGCTCAAACACTCAGCCAACTCATATTTATTATGTTGGTGTTCCAAAATGTTACGCTGCTGAATTTTCTGCCAGTTTAACTTACTGTGACTTTGCCAACATAAATGGGAATAGAAAAAGAGGTTTAGTTGTGTGAAAATCCTCACAGAGCCAAGCATATGTTTATGCCTTTTCAAAACATTATTATTATAAATTTATTTCTATCTTACTTGAATTCCATATTCTTCTGCATTGCAAAAGAGGAAGGAAATGAGAGTGATAGCTATTTTCAGCAGGGAAATCATATTTATTTTTTCTTTTAGTTAGACAAGTAAACTCTTCTTACTTGCTTCAGTCAAACTGCCTGGAAAAAGTTGGTATTTCTAATGATGTGTCAATGTTGTTTGAATGACACTGTGTAGATTTAAAAGAACAGAAAAAGTTATTTCCAGGATGGAAACCAAAGCTGTCAAAGTGAGGTAGATTCATTATGGAAAATTGAGAAAATAGTATGTTAAAGAATGAATTGGTCAAAGAAGTACCAAATGATTTATAATCAATTTATTCTATTGCTAGGCAGTCTTTCTCAAACATCTTTAAAAAAGAAGAAAAGAAGTTTTGATGATTCTCATTTAGAGAATAAAGTCCCAGCTCCCTGGCATAGCACATGGATTTCCAGGCCACACTTGTCTTCCATTCACCCTGCACCACTCCATGGATTGGCACACACCACAGTGCTTCCATGTGAGCCTACTTGCTAACCCGGATACGCCAAGCACTTAGGGCTCCCGCTTGGGTAATGCTTGGATCTGAATTCTTTTAGCAGTTTTAAAATATCTCTAGCTGTTTATGTGTGTCTCTTCAGCTGGATTGAGTTCAGTGAGTATAGAGATTATTTTTACATCTGTTAATCAAAGGTGCTTAGCAAATATAGATGGTAGATACCAATAAATGGTTGATACATGCAATAAATGAATGTATGGATAAATAATAGTTTAGATTTGAAAGGAATAGTAGGTGTTCTTTTGTTCAGGTTCCATGTTTTACAAAAGGAAACAGGGCCTAGTGGACGTTGTTTTGTTCTAACATACAGTGGTAGCACTCCTGGTGGTGGAACAAGGGTGTCTCTGCTTTCCACTCAGAGATCTTTCCTGTTTGATTCCCAGCTAATTTGGAAATTTGCTTGAAGGAATTGTGGTTCATTTTCTAAGTATTTGCCCTATAAAGCTCCTAACATCCTTGGGGACATCACTCTCACTTTAGAAATAATTGAGAAGGCCAGGCACGGTGGCTCATGCCTTTAATCCCAGCACTTTGGGAGGCCGAGGTGGGTGGATCATGAGGTCAAGAGATCGAGACCATTCTGGTAAACATGGTGAAACCCAGTATGTACTAAAAACACAAAAATTAGCTGGGTGTGGTGGCGTGGGCTCATAGTCCCAGCTACTTGGGAGGCTGAGCCAGGAGAATCACTTGAACCCAGGAGGCGGAGGTTGCGCTGGGCAGAGATCACTCCATTGCATTCCAACCTGGGCAACAAGAGCAAAACTCCGTCTCAAAAAAAAAAAAAATTGAGGAAAAAATAACAATAACTTCAGACATTCGAAGAGCTACATGAGCCTTCTAGTTTTTCACCTGGCTCCTTGCCTGCCTACCATTTCATCTCTCATAAAACAGCAGGCCCATTGTGGAAACTATTTACAAAGAGCAAGCCTCTATATTGGGTATAGACTTCATATTCTATTTCTCTGTTTGACTTTTCATTTTTGAGTTGTGGGAGTTCTTTATAAATTCTAGCTATAAGTCTCTTGTCAGAGAAATAGATGATAGAAAATTGATAGAGAGACAGAGAGAGAGAGAGAGAGAGAGAGAGAGAGAGAGAGAGATATTAATAGCTATTTCTTCCTAGAATGTGGCTTGTCTTTTTGTTATCTTCCTAGTATTTCTTGAAAAATAGAAGTATTAAATTTGGATGAAGCCTCATTTATACATTTTGTTTTTCTTTTGTAGTTCATTCTTTAGGTGTCCCTAAGAAATATTTGCCTGTCCCACGGTCATGAAGATTGTCTCTGATGTTTTCTCTGAGAACATTTAGCTTTTTTTTCTGTAAAGTTTAAAACTATTCAATTCACTGTAAATGAATTTTCTTAATAGTATAAGGCAGAATTTGATCTTATGTGTTTCTCTGTATATTCACTTACTTGTTACAAAATTACTTTTGAGATTTTCTTTTCCCATTTAGTAGATTTGACATTGTTTTGAAAATTAATTCACCACATATATGTGGGCCCATGTCTGGACTAAGTATTCTGGACTATCTATTCTGACCCATTGATATGTTTGCTTACCATTTTGCCAAACTCACCCTGTCTTGATTATTATAGCTGTTAGTCTTTTAAATCAGAAAGCTCAGGTCTTACAATTTTGTCCATCTCTTGCAAGATAGATTTTGCTATTTTGCTATTCTAGATCCTTTTCATTTCCATATCAATTTTAGAATCTACTCACAAAATTATACCATGCAATTCATTGAGTCTGTAGATCAACTTCAGGACAATAAACATTGAGACAATATTGGTTTATGATCCATGAATATGAATATTTTTCTCCATTCATTTAAATCTTTATTTCCCTAAGCCATGTTTTATAGTTTTCAGTAGAGATTTTATGCATCTTGTTGTTAAATCTATTCATAAGTATTATATTTTGGATACTATTTTTAGCTGAGAAGACAAAATCTTACTATTTTATTTTAAGATTTATGAGTCTCAGTTGCATTCAAATATATTGTAGATAAAGTTTATTGTTTGACAGTGTTTAGATCTTGGAATGTAATTCCACACTGATGTATCTGTTAGAAAATGATAGTTATTGATCCATGCTAGGCCATCCAAAATGAATTTGACATTACCGGAAACAAACAAGTCATAGACACATACATGAATCTGTATACACATAAATAAATCCTTATTAATATTTGAAAAGCCTTCTCACTCTTCATTTAATTTAGCTTTCCAAATTAGCCAGATGTTGTTGAACTCTTAAGTATCTTTACTGATTAAATATGTGCTGCTTATTAGCTCTAACACATGACATATGGATGTCAAGCAAGACGAGAGGACAACAAAGACTGCAGCTTCTTACAGAAGCCGACAGTTGTCTGTACGACCTTGCTACAGAGATGGAGTAACTAAGGGTAGCTATAATATCTGCAAAGGAAACCGGAGGAGACCAACTGGACAAAGAGGCAGTACAAACTTAGCTGCTGTAAGCTGGAATGCAACTGTGCATTTCATCAAGAGTAGGTTAGCTAAAATTATTTATTGCTTCCCCTATTTACTCAAACTAATAATATATTTACATTCCAAAGATCTTGCCAATAGTCACATTTCATTTTACGTAGTTAAATGTAAAGAATCAGTCCTAATAGCAAAACCATTCCATTTTCAGAAGAAATAATGTACATAATATATTCAGAACACATATCAACACATAGCAATGACATTTTCTTTCATCTTTTGTTTCCCTGAATGTGCAGGTGTTTTGAGTTCCTAGTATTTCTTCTTTCACCTCAGATAAGGACTGTTCAAAACTATTTCATCATCACGATTCATTCCAGCCATTCTGATTTTCACTTCTCCAAACATGTTGGTATACAAACTGCTGTGTGATCCTGACTATCTTAGGCAAGCCAGAGTACTTGAAATCTTTTTTCTCCTTTGGTAAAATGTGGCTATTTATCAAGTTCTGAAGATCTGTGTTTGAGTTAGTTTTTTTTTCTTTTTCCGTAAGACCAATGAAGGAGAATCACAACCTATTCCTAATTTAGCTACTTTCTTTATCTTTTTGTTTGTTTGTTTGTTTGTTTTTAAATCTCTTCTCCATTCCAAGCTTTTGTGTAAGTATCCATTTCTTCTACTGTTCCACCAATTTGTATATTAGCCTCTGCAACATACATCTGAATGTGATGATAAATGCTGGTGGCCTGACCCTCCTGAGGAGATATTGTAGTCCTCAACTGAAGTGTAGGAAAAGAAGAAACTCTGTGTTCTTGTCTGTACCCACCTAGTGGAGTTTCATTCATTCTTAACTGGAAGGAGTGAGTGAAGGTGTGAGTTGTGATTCAAATGCCATGTACTTCAGTGGTCTGTAGAGTTGTAGTATATTTTTTTGAATTTTTTTCCATTTGCTTATGGCTTCAGGACAAATTTCCAAGACCTCAATCAGTTTAGTTTTTCTAGTTTTTCACCAGTTATGCTTATTTCTCTGGGAAGTGCATGCACAGAGCTCCTCATGCTACCTGCCCAGAACTACAACTCTACAGTCCATTTTAAATACCATCTAGTACCTTTCAAATTTTTGAATATCAAACTATTCTGTTCTAGAGTTCCAATTTTATTCTTATTTATATTTATCATTACTCTGGTGGTATTTCCTTTATCTCTCATTGTGTTCATATTAAAAAATCTTTGAACATCATTACGATAAAAGATTTCATGTACTGTCTGCTAATTCCAACACTGTAGTCATTTCATGGTCTGTTTCTTTTGCCTGTTCTTTTCTCTTGGTTGTCAATCACATTTTTAAGGTTTTCGTTTGCATGACCATTTTTTTCTGTATGCAAAACATTATGAATGTTTTGTTGTAGGATGTCTGAGATAGGTAGTATTTCTTTAAAAGGTGTTGGATTTGTTTTGACAGCAATTAAGTACTGGAATATCCTTTTGATCTTATCTGACTTGGTTTATGCTAAAGGAGACTTACACTGGATTTGTCCTTTGCCCTAGTGTGTTCCTGATTCCCAAAGCATCACTTCTCTTGGGTCTACATTGAATGTCTAAGTTGCCCAATAGTATATTTCCACTCTGGCATGACTGAATTTACTACATCTTAGAACGCTGTATGATCTCTGAGTCTCTGTGTGGCTCTCATTCCAGAAGTCACTCTCTGCTAGGCATCATGTCATTTTGCACTGTGCATGCGCAGCTTACTCCCAGCCAAGGGGTCAAAGGAAACCTCCATGTAGATCCAAGCCTCTCCCTTTGCATTTTCTCCTCTTAAGTATGCCAACACACAAGATTTCATCTTGCTCAGTAGCAATGGATGCTTATCTTTGCTTTTTGAATTTAGGAAAGTGAATTTTTTTGGCTTGAGCACTGTGCAATCATGAGGAAGGTACTCACAGTCTGAAGGTGGAAGAAAATGTGGAATTAACTTGGCGTATTTTTCTTTTCTCAAGAATCACTGTACTTTGACGTCCGTTGTCCAATGTCAGAAAATGGTTCCATGAAATATTTGAATGTTATAGTTGTTTATGTCGGGAATGTAAATCTGATAACACTTTCTCCTTCATAACCAGAAGCAGAATCATTGCCTCCTCTTGACCTCTTTTAAATATATATTAAAACTTATTTATAGATTCTTTAATATTTTCAATCTGGTTTACATTATCTATATCTCACTTAGATGCCAGAAGCTTGCACTATCTATTAAGTCTCATTGATAATGCTGCACCCTAATTAAGAAACCACAACAGTTTGTGATTCAGCACTCAATAGTATACAAGAAAATTTTAGTAGATGCTGCCATGGAAACTAAAATTCTTCTCATTCTTTCTGTATAAATCAGTGACTAGGCAAAGTTTGTCTCAACTTCATACACAAGAGGAGATATCTATCTGGAAGGGACACAGGTTCTGAGAATTTTAAAGCACATAACTTTACTTCAGGAAGTTAGAAATCTGAGAATGAAGAGACAGTAAAATTATCCAAATGAGCTGTACAACAAAAGTTGAGCCATAAGAAGGAGAAAAACTCCCAACTGAAAGAGAATAAATTTATTGCAGTGTAAACAAATAAGAGCCAAATGTTTAGTTAGCACAGCATTGCTACAATGGGGTAAGCTTTATTTATTATTTTGGTTTGACAAAGTATGCTGGAATTGATACACTCCAGACATCCTAAATGCTAGAAAAACGTTATTAGTGATATAAAATATGTGAACTGACCTAAAAATTCTCTCACTTGTATACATGTTAAACATATTTCCGAAAAAAGTTCAAGTCAAATAATCACACTTCATGGTTAGAAAACATTTCAACAAAGGAGTAAGATTGCTCAAGAAGACTGCCATTCAATTTGAAATGGAAAGGTTAAACCTGACAAAGCTAACACAAAAGGAGCTCTTCATCTGTGGCATTTTTGAAAGTGGTGTAGACTAGTTGAAATGTCCTCTGTTTTTGTGAATGTGGCAACTTTTACTATCAGTTTCTACTTTAGGCACTAGATTTCTCAGGGGAAAGGAGGAGTTTTGCCACAAACCAATATCTCTTAATACAATGCTCTGCCGTGTGACTTTAAATTTCAATTGGTATACAAATTCCGTCAGGTGATCACTCTTTCGTTCATGTTTTTTGGGTGGACCTAGGGGTAATGAAAACACACTCCTAGCTCTTAACATTTCAGAGTTGTGGAAACTCCTCCTGTACATGTGATATCTAAAGCATAGAGTATGATGGGCATGGTGACTCATGCCTATAATCCCAGCACTTTGAGAGGCCAACATAGGCAGATCATTTGAGGTCCGGAGTTCGAGAGCAGCCTGGCCGACATGGTAAAACCCCATCTCTACTAAAAATACAAAAATCACCGGGATGTGGTGATGGGCATCTGTAATCCTAGCTACTCAGGAGGCTGAGGCAGAGGAATTGCTTGATTCAGGGAGGCAGAGGTTGCAGTGAACAAAGATTGTGCCATTGGACTCCAGCCTAGGTGATAGAGTGAGACTCCATCTCAAAACAAACAACAACAAATCAACCAACCAACCAAACAAAACCCAATAAAGCACAGTGTTCTCATTTAATTAATCATACAGATGTTATAATCACAAACTAGAAAATTCCATCATGATATGATTGATCAACTCCTGCAAGTTGCTCACATAATAAACTCAATATTTTAGGAGTTTATTTTCCAGATTTCCCAAGTGCTATTCCTGCATTAAAAAGATATGCATGCCACTGCACTCCAACCTGAGCAACAGATTGAGAGCCTGTCGGGAAACAACAACAACAAAAAGATATATGGATAATATTACCTGAGACTCCTCAATAAATACTTTCACTAGCTAAAATTTAAATAATTATGTGCTCAGCCTATGAAAGTAAAAAATTGAGAAGCATACATTTGGTCAATTTTTCTGTTTTGCAAGTATGTAGTTTAAGTTACTATCTGATATGTCATTTAGTGCCCCTTAAAAAGGAATCCATCTTTTCTCTAATTCAGTTTCTGGGGAAAATGTAGGTTTCTACAAAGTGCTTAAATTTCTTTTCTTTGTCAGGCAATGAATAATAATTTCATGAGTTTGTATGTGTGTGTGCCTGTGTGTTTCCTTATTTGTTTCACCATATAACATATTAGACAAATCAAGAGCCCTGGAGTGATATAGCTCATCTCATATGGCTAGTCGGATCGTATGGCCATATGATATTGTAGGAAGAGCAGCACACACAGAATCAAAGAACTTGGGTTTACGTTCTTGATTCTGCTTCTCCCAACTTGAAATGTTGAATAAGTTACGTATTTCTCCAGGGCTTTAATTTTCTCATGAGTAATATGTGGCTAATCATACTGATGCCAAAGGATTACTAAAATTTCAAATGATTTGCATGAGGGAAATTAAATGTTAAATATCAATAATATGGTGTTGTATAGTAAAAAAATATGCAGTCTGCATTGTACAGTGTAAACTATAAAAGGTTGAGGGATATTATTCATTGCTTCCTCTGACCTGATTTCCTTTTCTTTTTATTCTGTAGAATTGTAGAATTACAGGCTTGGAAAAGACATGAGAGTCATCCACCTCCATGGCATAAAATATATAGAACTTTTCAAAACTACAATATATAAAGAGTGATTAGAAATGGGACATTTTCAGTGCTTTAAGTAATCCTATTTTGTCCCAATGCTTAAAAATATATTCTCATTCATCTCTTCCCACCCAGGATCTTTTAAGAAGTCCTTATTTGTTTCTACAAGCATCGAAAGTTATGAGAGAATACCTGACCACAGGTGTTACCTGGGAACTTGTCGTAGAGCCATAAATCTTAGCATTCAGCCCATGAAATCTCTAACTGAAATGAGAGGAAACATGACATAGCCACTGATTGTAGCCTGCTTGGTTGACGTCAACATAAATGCCACCCCTTTAGAGATATCTCTTCTGACTCCCTTGGCACAAAGAAATCAGAGGACATAACAATTAGTTTAAAAGTGGAAGGCAAAGAAAAATTCAAGAGACTCAAAAAGAGTCATTTATAGTGATTAGCAAAACAAAGATATAGTTAGAAATCATTAATGTTGTCTACATAGCGTAAGATATAAATATCAAAATACAATAGGATTACAGAGACACTGATAAAAACATTTTCTAGAGATGTTCAAGAGCGTTAAAATAAATAAGAATATGAGATTTGAATACAGCTATTTAAAGAATAAAAGAGATAACCAAGGATGCAGCTTTTTATTCTGTAGAAATAACAGAAATTACATATTTTCTTCAAATTTACATAATATAGTTATAAATGTTTTCTACAACACAAACAAAATTATAGTAGGAAACAATTCTACAAAGCACAAATGACATATGTCATATATTCTGACTACACTACATTAAGATCAGAAATTCATAAATATATTCACCAACTCAGAAATTTTTACATGGCTTCTCCACTTAATAAATATTATTTGAAAGAGATATTAAATCTGTAATTTTTATTTTTAGAACATTACAGAAAAGCATTTTATTTAAAAATATCAATATGTAAATGTGATGGATGAATTGACATAAATGATAATAAATTGATCCAATTAAATACTAACATTGAGGAATCTTAACTCTGAAAGCAAAGCTTAAAACTTTGATGCAGCATATTAGATCCTCTAATTTTTTTACTCACTCTTCATTACCAGAACTTTTTTGTTTGTTTTTTTCTGAGACAGAGTTTCACTCTTGTTGCTCTGGTTGGAGTGCAGTGGTGGGATCTCAGCTCACTACCACCTCTGCCTCCCAGGTTCAAGTGTTTCTCGGGCCTAGGCCCTTTTGAGTACCTCCTACTACAGCAGACAGCATATGTTTCTTTGCCCCATTGATCTTGAGCTTGGCCTATGATTTTTATATCCTAAATGGAATGTTAGTAGAAGTAAAATGAACAATGCTACCGCTAATCAGCGGTTCTATTCATAAGAAATAGGTAAGCCACTGAGTATTAGGGCTGTTCATTATGTAGCATTATTGCAGCAACAGTTGACTAGTATACAGTAATCCTCTGTTATCCTTGGTGGATATGTTTCTAGACTCCCCAGTGGATGCCAGAAACCAACAGATATTGTGAAACCCGATTGCCATCAATTAGAATATGTCTCTTTCTGTTCATGTCTTCCACCCACAAATGTAATGCCTTTTCCATCTTAACTAAGCACTTAAACACTGTGGCCATAACTTTCGTATTTTGAAATGTCACAGCAAAACTAGCATGAATTTATTTTCCTTTCCTCACAATTTCACAGAGAGAAGATTCATTCTTATGATGGATCTTAATAACTTCAGCATACGATTTATTTCCTTTCTTATTAAGTGAAGAACTTGTGCCTTTTCGTTTAAAGAAAGCACTTTATGGACTCTTTGTCATATTTGAACTGCCAGCATCACTAATCCTGTATTTTAGGGGGATTAGTAAGTAAAATAGGGGTTAGTTGAACACGAGCATTGCAATATCATGACAATCTGACCACTGAGACAGCTACTAAGTGACTAATGTGTAGGTAGCATTTACAGCGTTGGATATGCTAGATAAAGGGATGAGTCACACCCCAGGCAGGAGGGAACTAGAGGGCACAAGGTTTCATCATGCTGCTGAGAACAATGTGCAATTTGAAACTTATGAATTATTTCTGGAATTTTCCATTTTATAGCTTTGGACCATGATTGACCATGAATAACTGAAATCATAGAAAATGAACTGTGGATAAGTGGGGACTGTTATACTCAATCAAAGATTTGTAGAAAATATAGCCAAGAATGAATATTTTAAATTATTGAACAAAAGCCTCTTTAGTCCACAGTTAAAAAAATTAACAACACAATTACTGAAGACATTTAAAAAGCAAATAAGCAAATAATCAAATAATTATATGAAAATTAAAATAATGCGATCAAAAAGGGCTGCAAAATATGAGTTTGATTTTTACATTCTAAGTAAGTCAAATTTAACATTTAAAATGCTTAATAGTGATAAAGCTGGTACTTGCAACATTTTACTACTGAAATTTACATTGGTTTAGAAAAGTCATGAGTCTTTAATAAACTTATAAACTTTGATTAAATAATTTATTTTACAAGAATGTTTCCTAAAGAAATGACAGAAATAAGAGTTACTTTTAATGAGGCATATATAATATTATTTTACATGCTAGAGGGACAAAGTGGAGAATTTAATGCCTTACCATAAGGAAATGCTTCAATAAGTGTCATGACACATATATAAAGAAATATCATTTTTGAAACATAAATAGTATTTTCAAAGAATTTGTAATGACATTCGTAATAAAAATTTAACAGCAAAATACAGATTTTTAAAATAAAAGTCTAGAATAAAATGGTCTACAATATTACCAGTGGCTATTTACTTCACTTTGATTGCTTTATAATTGTTTTCTTAGCACAATTTGCTACATGGCAATTCTATTTTATTATTTTAAATTTTATTTTAGATTCAGGAGGTATTTGTGCAGGTTTGTTACAAGGGTACATTGCATGGTGCTGGAGTTTGGGCTTCTAATAATCCCATCACTCAGAGAGTTAATATAGTACCCAATAGAAAGGTTTACAAGTGAGAACATGCAGTATTTAATTTTCTGTTGCTTCATTGATTTGCTTAGAATGATGATTCCAGCTGCATGCATATTGCAAAGGACATGATTTTGTTATTTTTCATGGCTACGTAGTATTCTACGGTATGTATGTACCACGTTGTCTTTATCCAATACACCATTGATGGGTACCTAGGTTGATTGTATTTCTTTGCTATTGTGAATAGTGCTGCAATACATATGAGCACAGGTGTTTTTTGGAAGGATTTATTTTCCTTTGGGTATATACCCAGTAATGGAATTGCTAGATTGAGTGATAGTTCTATTTTGAGTTATTTGAGAAGTTTCCAAACTGTTTTGCATAGGGTCTGAACTAATTTACATTCCCACCCACAGTGTGTAAGTGTTCCCTTTTCTCCACAGCCTCACCAATATCTGTTCTTTTATCTAATCCCAAAGCTAGCAGATTAAAAGAAAAAACTAAAATCAGAGCAGTACTAAAGGAGATTTCAACCCAAAAACCATACAAAGGATCAAGAAGATGAAAGTTTCTTCTTTGAAAGGTGAAAAAAGAACAATAAATAACTAGCCAGATTAACTAAGATAAAAGGAGAAAAGATCCAAATAGGCACAATCAGAAATGACAAAGGAAACGTTACAGCTGATCCTACAGAAGTGTAAAAGATCCTCAGAGACTATTATAAACATTTCTATGAGAGCAAACAGAAGAATTGGATAAATACCTGGAAACACATAACCTCCCAAAATTGAATCAGGAAGAAACAGAAACCATTGACAAGCCAATAACAATTTCTGAAACTCAATCAAAAATATAAAACCAACCAAAGAAGAAGAAGAAAAAAAAGCCTGGGTCAATGGATTAACAGCCGAATTTTGCAAAACATACAAAGAAGAGCTGGCGCCAATTCTACTGAAACTATTCCAAAAAATCAAGGAGGAGGGATTCCTCCCTAAACCATCCTGTGAAATCAGTATCATTCTGATACCAAATCCAGCATAGACACAACAACAACAACAACAACAACAACAACAACAACAACAACAAAAACTGCAAGTCAATATCCCTGAAGAACACAGAGGCAAAAATCCTCAACAAAATACTATCAAACTGAATCTAGCCACACGTCACAAAGTTAATTTACCACAATCAACTAGGCTTTATTCCTGGGACACAATGCTGGCTTAACATACAGAAACAATAAATGTAATTCACTACATAAACCGAATTCAAAACAAAAATCATTCTATATTCTCTTGAAGTGCATTAATAACCTACTTTTCAGATACTTAAGGTTGTAGTGCACCATCATGCCCCGATAATTTTTAACTGTTTTGATTGGGGCCTTATAAACCATATGTTCACTTCCGGAGGCGAGATTAGAATCAACCACACTTCAAGTATATTAATTGGAAGTGCTGTTCTCTAAAGGGAAACTTAAAAATTGTTATCAAAAGAAAGGGTCATTAACTTTTGGCGTTGTGCTCATGGCAAACACAATGGATCTTCTCAATGGAGCATTCTTGTCTCCGGGTGTTCCCAACTTAAATTGTCGCCCCCACATACACTCTGTCTTGCCTGGTGGCACCACATTCCTGCACACAACTTGTGTGAGCCACAGTTGTAAGCAGAATAGGGGTCACAATCTAAAGGCTGAAGTTCGAAGTACTTAGTGACTTGCTCCCTAATGACTTTTCCAGCCTTGTACCACTCACATCCCCCACAGACACACATACAAACCTTCACTTCAATGGTGTTGGTAGCCCTTCCATTCCCCTAACATACCCTGCAACCCCCCGGCCCCATTATTGCATTTGACATGCCTTGGGTCTTTTAGAGCCTCAACCAAATTCTACCCTTAAATCATGCCCCTCCCATGTCTTGTATCACTGCCTCAGGTTGTGTCAAATATATGTATTTACCAGATGGTGAACCTCTGGAGGATACTGTATAGGTAAAAAATCATCTCTGTATTCCCCAGAGTAACTTACACACCACCTTTCAAATAGTCAATAAATATTTGTTGAAATTGTTGAGTTGGGTAATTACCCAGCCTTAGGCAGAAGAGCAGAGGTTGGGATTGGCACAGAGCTCAGTATTTTCAGCATGTAATTTCTGCAGGACCCTGAAGGTGACTGAATCCTGACAAGCTGCTGGACAAGAAAGGTGATTCAAATTACATATTTAAGGGAAGGCGTAATTTAGCCCATGTGTTGAGATAAAATAAGAAAGCAGTCAGAAAGTTCACACGAATAAGAAAGAGGCCCAGTGTCAGCTACAGGGGCCTAAATGAAGTGTTTTTAAAACACGTTGCTCACTATTTGGGGGAGTTTCTCTAGTATTAGGGAAGAAAGAGTTCCTGTGAAGATTGGAACTCAACTGATGAGTGGTTAGACTCTGAACGAGAGATGCAGAAATTTTCCTACCTCGCCAGCATGCCTTTTTTTGCATAATTTCCTAACAGCTTGGATGATACCTAAGATACTTGTGACTTGTGAGGGAGGAAAAAAGGTAATCAGAATTTTTTTTTTTTTGATACAGTCTTGCTCTGTCACCCAGGCTGGATTGCAGTGGTGCAATCTCTGCTCACTACAACCTCCACCCCCCCAGGTTCAAGTGATTCTCCTTCCTCAAGCTACCAAGTAGCTGATACTACAGGTGTGCACCACCATGCCCTGCTAAATTTTAATTTTTTTTATTTTTAGTAGAGACGGAGTCTCATCATGTTGCACAGGCTGGTCTTGACTTCCTGAGCCCAAGCAATCTACCCACCTCGGCCTTCCAAACTGTTAGGATTATAGACATGAGCCAACCATGCCTGGCTAAGAAATTTTTATATTAAGTGGTACTTAAAATGCTTTCATCTTATGACACTTTTACATACAAAGCATAACCAAATAGCCATAGCAATTAGCCTAGGGTGGTTAGAAAAGGAATGCATTGTGATCATGAGGTCTCACACACACACACACACACGCACATATGTGTGTGTAGTATCACTTTTTGAAGTTAGTCCTACTGCTCAAGCTAGAGAGCAAATATTAGCACCCTCTGTTTGATGCTCTTTCTACTAACTAATTCTGTGGCTTTAAAAGTATTTCTTAAATGCTCTGAGCCTCTCAACATAATCTGAGAATCTAGGCCACGGTTGCAATTGCCTTTAAAGTCATCCTAAACTTTTTGAGATCATGTGATTCTATATTTCAAGAGATACTATATTATATGTAAGATAAATAAAAATACCAAAAAGGACTTAGACAAATCTGATAATAGACAGTCAATAATGCTCTTCAAGTATCTTGGGGATCAGGAGCTGAGAACCATCTATTATCTTGGGGTAGAGGACTAAAAAGAATTCATATTGTCCTGTCTTTTAGGTATAAAGCTCTTTTCTTGTTTCACTAGAGAAAGTAGACTTCAGCACTCATTTGAAGAAGCTATTGCACTTGTCCTGGCAAGGGATGTTATTTCATTAGACTAGAGTAGAAAGAAGTGAGGGAAAATTAAATTTTGAATATGTTTTAGATATACAGTAATATAATTTATAGAAATATAAGCTTTTACACTGTTGGTGGGGGTGTAAATTAACTCAATCATTGTGGAAGACAGTGTGGCGATTCCTCAAGGATCTAGAAATAGAAATACCATTTGACCCAGCAATTCCATTACTGGGTGTATGTCCAAAGAATTGTAAATCATTCTATCATAAAGACAAATGCACATGTATGTTTATTGTGGCACTGTTCACAATAGCAAAGACTTGGAACCAACCCAAACGCCCATCAATGATAGATTGGATAAAGAAAATATGGCATATATACACCATGGAATACTATGTAGCCATAAAAAAGGATGAGTTCATGTCCTTTGCAGGGACATGGATGAAACTGGAAATCATCATTCTCAGCAAACTGACACAGAAGCAGAAAACCAAGCACTGCATGTTCTCACTCATAAGTGGGTGTTGAACAATGAGAAAACACAGACACAGGGAGGGAAACAGCATACACTGGGGCCTGTGGGGTGGGGGGCAAGGGGAGCAATAGCAGGAGATGGAGAGATTGGGGAGGGATAACATTAGTAGAAATACTGAATGTAGATGACGGGGTGATGGATGCAGCAAACCACCACAATGGCACATGTATACCTATGTAACAAACCTGAACAGTCTGTACATGTACCCCAGAATTTAAAGTATAATAAATAAATTTTTTTAAAAAAAAGAAAGAAAAGAGAAAACAAGCAAACAAAGAAACAAAAAGAAATATAAATTGTGGGATGTCTCAAAAAGAGAAGAACTACTGGTGATTCCTAGATGTAGCCCTATAATAACTGGGTTGATGGTGGTGCTATTTATTAATATGGGCAAAGATTAGGACCCAGGAAAATCTGAGTGTGAGTGGAGATGATGGCTTGACACATTAAGTTTAAGATATCTTTTAAATATCCAGGTGGAAATACTGAGTAAACAATTGAATATGCAAAGTATAAAGATATGCTTAGAGAAGAATGTGCTTCAGAGTGGGGGCCAACAGTGTCTAATGTTGTTGAGAGTCAAGTATGATGAGTATGCAGGATTCAACACAATTTCTGTTTGAGAATGGTGGATGTAAATTCAAACTACAATAAATTGACTTGCTAATTGTTTTTTCATTAATATTTACCTATTCAGAAGCAGATACCACATAAGAGGATAGGAGGTTTAAACAGGTGTAGGTTCCACTACATGAGTGTATTAAAGGGAGAGGGGGAGAAAGGAGATTTTGCAAGAGTGTGGTTTCACTTGACATAGCCAGTAATACACTTACACTGAACAAGCTACAACTACATCAACTCTTCTGTCCTATGTTATACTCTAGTCCACAGAAAGTATAATTACCTTCTATTCTGTGAGGCTTCACCCCGATCTATTGCATGGATGATATGCTGACTGGACATTGAGAGCAGGAAGTAAAAGTCACTCGTCCTAAGACACACAATTGCCAGAGGGAAGGAAAAAAAGTTTCATAAAAATTCAAGAATCTGTCCTTTTCATCAAGAGTTCTAGGAATCTAGCACTCTGTGGAGTATCAATATAATTCTTTCAAGGTTAATGACAGGTCATTGCATCTGACATTTCTGATACTAAGAAGGAGGCATGGGGTATAGGGAAGAGAAAGTGGGACCGGGGGATGCATCACTTTTTACTGGAGGAGACGGTGAAGGCCCCGAGCTCTAGTGTCTCACACTATTTATTGGTTACAATCACTTTGATCTATAGAGTAGGGGTGGAGTGATGGTGGGGAGAGGGTGACATGATGGTGGAGTGAATCAGTGAGCCAGAACTGAATCAGTGAGCCGAAACTGGTGTCATTCTAAAGGTATTGGACTCACTTTAGGCATGTAACTCACTTGGGCATTCTGCTTTCTCATTTATATCAGTCACCCATAAATTAGCATGCATTGAGTGGGAGCCAAACCAGCCAATTGCAGAGAAATTTATCCAGCAAGCTGTGGCATGCTCTTTTTACCTTTGGGATCCCATAACCTCAATGACCCCTTTGAACTGTAAGTCTGTGTGACTGATTATGTTAACATCTGGCAAAGGGAAACAGCTTCCCCACAGGCACCTCTTGAAATTATGCATCCACTGCCTACCTGACACAGCTACCATACAGCCCTCTAAGAGTACTTACTAGCTAACTATGGGTGTCTTGTCAAAACCAAACTTCTGACCCGTGGAAACCTTATGATCCTCAAGCCTGATACTCCCATTTGAGGATGGTTAACTTGGATATAATGACTAGCAAGGTGAGAAGGGTCCAACAAATATCACTTGTCAAGTGGAAATGGAATGTTCAAGAACGTAGTTTGCTGGCTCCAAAGGCATCTGACTTCACACAAAACTGGAGCAGGTGAATTTGTAAGTAGGGCAGAATCTCAAAACTTTCACAGTTACTGACAGACAATAAATGAACGTGCCATCTACTCTGAATGGAGACACTGTCTTCATCTTGCAAAGTTGTTTATATGTAGACATCATTGAAAAATAGTCAAAAACAAATGTCATCAGTGACTATGCCCACAAGGTACCTAGAAATGCAAGCAACCCATACATAATTGCCTTTCAACAATATGCTGGCACTGGATAAACGTGGAAGGCTACATCTCACTTAACTGAAGAACAGTGAAGGAAAATCCTCCTGGTGAGCAGAACTTTGAGCAGTATACATGAAGGTTTATCTTCCTTAGAAGGACAGGACAGAGATTCAGATATATATTAATGTGTGAGTATTGGCTAACAGTTTGGCTGATGGTTAGGGACTTGGAAGGAAGATGGTTAGGAAAATGGTCTTAGGAGGAGCTATTTGGATAAACTTTTCTGAATGGACACATAATGAAGATATTTGTGTTCCATGTGAGTGCTCAACAAGCAGCAGAGTAAGATTTGAACAATCAGATAGACAAGATGACTTGTTCTGTAGACATCAAGCAGCATCTTTCCCTGGTGTCTTATTCCATTTTGTGCTGCTGTAACAGAATACCAGAGAAACAGAATTCCAGAGACTGGGTAATTTACAAAGAACAAAAATTTACTTGGCTCATGGTTCTGGAGGCTGGGAAGTACAAGATCAAAGCACTGGCTTCTGGTGAAGAATTCTGTGCTGCATTACAACATGGTGGAAGATGCCACATGGGGAGAGAGGGGAAAGGGGACCAAACTCATCCTTTTATAAGGAACCTATCCTGTGATACAAGCCCATTCCTGAGATAACAACAATAATCCATTCACAAGGGCAGAACCCTCATGACCTGATCACTTCTTGAAGGGCCCACCTCTCAACATTGTTGCATTGGATGGCCGGGCACAGTGGCTCAAGCCTGTAATCCCAGCACTTTGGGAGGCCGAGGCGGGTGGATCACGAGGTCGAGAGATCGAGACCATCCTGGTCAACATGGTGAAACCCCGTCTCTACTAAAAATACAAAAAATTAGCTGGGCGTGGTGGCGCGTGCCTGTAATCCCAGCTACTCAGGAGGCTGAGGCAGGAGAATTGCCTGAACCCAGGAGGCGGAGACTGCGGTGAGCGGAGATCGCGCCATTGCACTCCAGCCTGGATAACGAGAGCGAAACTCCATCTCAAAACAAAAACAAAAACAAAAACAAAAAACAAAAACAAAAAAAAAAGTTTCCAACACATAAACTTTTGGGGGCATATCCAATCCTTAGCACCTGGGCTTCTCTGTTTTGGCCCAGTGGGTGCATAGACAATGTGTCTATGATAGTAGGGATAAAAGTTATACATGGGAACAAACAGATATCCTTTCAGGGCTAATGTCACTCTGGCAACTACTGAGTGCCCCATTTTCCAACCACAGATATGACATTAAGCTATTGGTGGCATCACTCTCCAAGGGATGCCAGTTAGACATCCTAAAGGCAGGTTGACTCTACAGGATTGCTTCTATCATGAAAAGGACAGCACTTAGTTCTCACTAGAATAGAGACTTTTATCTTCTCTGCCTGCAAAGCCTTTGTCCAAACCATTATCCACTGGCTCATAAGCCTTATTCATTATAATATTCTACAACACTGAATATAATCAAGAAACTCATTTCACAACAAAGGAAAGGTGGCACTAAGCTCATGCACGTGAAATTTCTACCATAGTGCACACATTTTCAGTCATGGGCTCTCCATATATATTCTCTTGTAAAGTGTGTTTTGAAGTCTTTTGCTCACTCTTTAACACTGTTGATCTTTTTTATTCTTGATTTGTAGAAATTTTTATATAGTATGAATGCATTTTAAAATAATTACTATAATAACATATGCAATGATAATTGGTACCACTCCCAAAAGAGACAAAATTAGAAATTTACTCATTTGAATCTGAAACTGAAACTATATGTATATTTTATTTGAGTTGGTGTATTAGTCCATTCTCACATTTCTGTAAAAAAGAACAGAGACTAGATAATTTATAAAGAAAAGAGATTCAGTTGGCTCAGGGATCTGCAAGCTGTACAGGAAGCATGGCCGCGTCAGCTTCCAGGGAGGTCTCAGGGAGCTTTTCCTCATGACAGAGGGCAAAGCAGGAGCTGGCACTCACATGACCGGAGCAGGAGGAAGACAGAGAGGGAGGAGAGATGCTACACACCTCTATATATGTATTTATTTATTTTTAAATTTTATTTTAGGTTAGGGGATACATCTGAAGATTTGTTTAACAACCAGATCTCACTAGAACTCATTCACTATCTCCACAGTACCAAGGAGGAAATCTGTCCTCATAATCCAATCACGTCCCAGCAGGCCCCACCTCCAAAACTGGGGATTACAATTCGGCATTACATTTGGGAGGGGACACAGAGCCATACCATATCAGTTGGTTATATCAATAAAGTCCAAAAGGGTTTTCTTCAGGTGAAATGTGCAGTGGGGAGGCTAGAGGAGGTGATTTGCTTGGTGAGGATGGAAAATATGTCCCAGAAAGTATGTCTCAACCCTGCACTCTCACAGAGAAGGGGAGGAACAGATTAACTTCCTGGCTTTCATTTCAGCTTTCCCAATCTCCAAAATGCTCAAATATCTTATGTCTGAAGGGACTGAACTGAAACTTAGTTACCAATCATTTGGGATTTTAAAAGAAGACAGATTCAAATGCTTGTTTTCTTACTTGTCTTTAAAAACCTGAATTGGCAACTCAGAATTCAATGGCAGAATTGTGCGTAAGATTTTTCTTTCTTATTTGTGTAGAAGACAAAATAACAAAGGTAGTTTAGAGCGAATGTCTGTCTCCATTGTTCTTTTATTTGTCCACAGTTTTTGTAAGCTTTGGAGACTTGTAATAGAATTGAGGAAAGGATGCAAAAACATAGGATAGATGGCAAAAATGGCCACTTATTTTACAGCTTCTCTCAATAAGAGGTGGAGTGTATCTCCCTTGCCTTTTAATCTGGGCCAAAATGATGACTTCTTTGACCAATTAGATGTAGCAGAAGTGAGATCATTCAAGTCCCAATCCAAGGCCTCATAAGGCCTTGAACTTTCTCTTTTGGAAATCTGAGGTCACCATAGGAAGAAGCTTGGGCTAGTTCACCAGATAAAGAAAGGCACGCTGCCCAGTGATGCCTTTCACTCTGAACCACCAATGCCAGCAAGCAGACATCCAGCAAAGCCATCCTAGATCATCCTGCAGTGATCAGTGGTCAGCCCAGATCAGAAGGATCACACAGCTGATTCATGAAGTCACGGCCAAATCAGTGTTGTTTTAAGCTGTTATGTGATGATGTGGCTTATGGTGCTAGAAAAACTAATTGACACAGGGTTCTTTTTAAGAAACTTGGTGAATTGTAGAAGCCCAGAACACTTGCAAACTGCAGACACACAAACATTGCAGCCATTATGCAAACACAGAAGGTCAATAACTAGGCTTTTATATGCTAAGATTTTATTAAAAATATATCCTGAAGTGGTCCATCTCCTTTGGAAAAGCTTATGGCAGAATTTTTGGTGTGAATTTCAGAAACTATCAAACAGTAAAATGGCATATTTTAAAGCTGAAGAAGACAAAATAGCTCATGTGTGCTCAGGAAAATAATCCCAACACAATAGAAGTATTACAAAAAATTTTTTTGTTGTTGATTGTATCATAGTAATGTTTACCTGAATGCTTAAATGTTTAACTTAAAGATACATTGTAAATAGTCACTGGCCTAAGGCAAGAAAAGGTTGAGCCAGAAAAGCATTAAATATGATAGTTTTATGGAGTCTTGCTGTGTCACCCAGGCTGGAGTGCAGTGGTGTGATCTCAGCTCACTGCAACCTTTGCCTCCCGATTCAAGCGTTCTATGTCAGCCTCTTGAGTAGCTGGGATTACAGGCACCCACCACCACACCTGGCTAATTTTTGTATTTTTAGTAGAGACTGGGTTTCACCATGTTGGCCAGGCTGGTCTTGAACTCCTGACCTCAGGTGATCTGCCCACCTCAGCCTCTCAAAGTGCTGGGATTACAGGCGTGAACTACTGCACCAACTGGTACTTTTATTTCTATTACCTATGTATTTCCAGGAAGAAGAAGAATATTTTTAAAGTGGAATTTTTTTCTTTGCATTTTGAGACATTGAAAACAGCTTCATTAAAAGAAATAAAAATATCTAGAGTCCAAAGGCAACATTTGCTTGAGTGTTGGTTTGCTCACTTATTATGTGAGCTTGAACTAGTCCCTTTTAATTTTCTCAGCTGTATATTAAGGATTATATTATCTATTTAACAGGAATAAATGAGGATTCCACAAGATAATGTGCATTAAAGGAGGTGACATATGTAAATATGTTAAATAACCATATTTAACATTACCCTGCAACTTTGTAATTCTTAAATCTTGTTCTTGAGTATGTCTGGACCAAGAAAAAATTGATGGATGAATAAATCTCAGAGCATCATTAAATTGATCATAAGTTAAAGAAGCAAAGCACCTAAATTCACGTTGCTTTATATTATTTTTGTCACTAATAGTATTCCATTATAATTACCCAAACTTGACATTTTTGCAAAATTCTTTGTTCCACAGTAATAATTATGTGTTTTTAATACTGTTATTTAGATATAGTGCAATTCCATGGCACTCTGTATTTTTGAAGAGGCTGTAATATCTTGTATGTTCTTTGACTGTATCTTCAGCACTTAAATACATGTCGGCCAGATCTTATTACTCTATATTTTTAAGCAGGAAAGTGAGAAGTTATTAAATTACATGACCTACCCAAGGTCACTCAATGATAGAAGAGCCTAAGTGTTCTGCTTGGTCCCTTGCTATTGGTTCAATATCTATTTACACATCAGCTGACATAGGTTCACAATTGTGAATACAAGTGCCATGTTTTGTTAGCTATTTTAATCTGCTTTTAACTGGCACTTTTCTGCTTATTTTGGAACTCGTTTTGTTAAGGCTTCTTTAGACACAACCCAGAGATGACAGGTTTGGAGTTTGAACTCAAAATGGAAACATTGGGTGTATAAAATGTATTTACTTTTAGCAAACCGCGGTTTCCTGTTATTTGGCTTTCTTTAAAATGGCTTTTGTTTTTCAATGTAAGGAAAGTAAATTTAAACACTCTTGGACAATTGATAGTGTATAGTATATTAGATAACTATAAAAGAAACCAATTTTTAATGATCGAAGTGTAAATGAATCAAATACATATGGATATGATTTTCTTTAAAACACACATGGGTTTAAAAACAAAATAAAATTGTTCAGGGCCAAATACATCTGGAGTTTTATTGAACTCAAAACATTTGAAAAGTAGATTGTGACCTTCAACAGGCTATTACCATGGCTCAATCCTAAACTTTTTAAAAAAAATGTATCCAGTGGAACCTAGATCAACAGTAAGTTGCTCTCAAGGTGAGGTTAAGCATACTGAAATGATGACTTCTTACCCAAAATATCATCTGGGCTGAGCCACTCTAGCACCTGAAATATCACCATCATAAGCACTTTTTTTTTTTTCGACTAAAGATATTTATCACTCAAAAAAAAAAAAAAAAAAAAAACAGATCCCTGTTAAGAAAGTGAATAATATCGGGGGAAAAATAATAAGGTAGTTAATATTTAAGTAGCCCTTTGTAATTAACAAACCCTTCACTACATAAGTGCTTAATAATGCTATTTTTATGTATAGCTCATAAAGTATATTCAAGGATTGCATGTGAGGCTCAGCAAGGAAAGTGATTTGCCCAAAATGTTAGGGCTCAAGCCAGGAAAAGAACCAAAAACGTCTACGACTGGGATTTCGCTATGCCACACTCTCTCTTAGATAGTATGCATTTCTTTGCCCTTGCCAATCCCTTGGTTGGTTTGGCTTCTCAGCTTATTGGCTGCCACTGGAATCACTAAGAATAAAGACCTTTAAAAATGCGACATGCAAAAAGCAACAGATGCTGGTATGACTGGGTTGCGGGATGTGGGGGAGGCTCAGCTCCCCAATAGGATGTGTTCTTCCAGGCCCTTGGTCCCTCACTCACCCACGAATGGCGGACCCTGCTGGGTGTAGAGAGCTCATTCATGTAAATATCAGACCCAAAGAGTTTGGCAGAAAGTGATTTATTTAGGCAGAGAGAGAGAAAAAGGAGAAAGAAGAGCTCTCACGCTGTTGTGAGAGGGGATCCGGAAATGGAGACCGCACGGATGTGAGGGAAGGGAACTTTTAACCTGGGAATTATTCCCACCCTATTCAGGTTTTCTGTCCTACGAAAGGATTTCCTTTAAACTTCTGCTGGAGTGATTGACCTTTGATTTTTGATATCTGATTTGTTGTTTGGCCCACAGTCCTCTCTTAGCTTCCCGTGGGCTTTTCTAAACAAAGGAAGCTCACATGGGCAGTCTACTTTCCATACATGTGAAAGTTAAACAAAGATCTCTGGTCTCCTGGATGGAGAAGTGGGTGGAGGGATGGCCCTGGGAAGTTCTTGTTTTTGAAACCATGCACCCTTGTGGACCCAAGGACAGAATACAATCCCTCAGTCCCTCCTCAGAACAGGAAAGTCCAACTGCTGTTGGGACACGCGTGTTGATTGCTCTCTAGCTACTTCCTGCTGAAATAGCATAGAATGGGCCCTGAAGTCGAGGTTTCCTTCAGAGGGGAGTCTTTCAGGGCTGCAGGTTGATCCTGAGGTCCACGATAGAGCTCAAGATCCAAGGACATCAGGGGTTCCAGTTGCAGGATTATCTTTGGCCTTATGGTTCTAGAAGAAATGAATGTGACAGGAAAGTTAAAGATGAAAAGCCCAAAGGCCAACAAATATAGAATGGTTATAAACAGGCCTAGGAGGGGATAGAGCCAGGATAGCCAGTGGTTAAACAAGCTCCCTGATACTATTTCTACATTTTTAGCCCTGCGTTCGATTGATTCCTGAATTCTTTAATTTTGTTTAAAAGAACACTTAATTGGTTTACAAAGTAGCAGCATTCATTTCCTGGAAAGAGACAGTTTCCTTCTTTCTTAGCTGTTAGCAGATTTAGGGCCCTTCCACTTTGAAAAGCTATGGCAGCTAAAGAGTTAAGCTGTTTCTGCAGAGTGAGTTAGCAACATTTCTATGTCATTATTTAACTTCTGAGATAGCTTATAGTAACTGAGTAGACGTACTAACTTCTAATGTCAGCACCAAATTTTCCTCTTTTTTTCAACCTTCCATCATGAAAGGAATAATTGGAGTTTGAGAGATAGCAAAGTTAAGAGTGATAGTCCTGTTAATGCTAGGGTGTAAGTTAGACTCGTGAGTAGTTACTTTCCTGGGGATCTTGTTGCAAGAGCAAATGTAGATCCTCTAACTGCTCACAGGTGCACAAAGGATAATCTCCTGGAACTTCAGGCTGCAGAGTGGAGGGTTTATGACTTTCCTCAGGAGGTGTCCAAAGCTTCAGCCAAGTGTGATGAATCCATGAGTCAATTCCCACCACCTTAACTGCCATTGGGGTAGACAGAATAACTGAAAATGGTCCTTCCCAAGATGGGCCTGTGGAGGGAGAGTCTGAGGAGAGAGACTTAACAAGCACCAAGTCTCCAGGGAAGAACAACTATTTCCCTTTTCCCCTAGGGTGTCCTTTAGGTAAAATTTTAAGAGCCTGTTGGTACTTGTCCAAGGAGGTTATATCTTATTAGATCTGCTGTTTTCTCATCTAATACAAGATCATTAGTAAGAAAGGGCCGTTCATAAAGCATCTCACAGGGGCTGAGAGAAATATTAGAAGGGTGCTTGTCCTAAGACTCCTCAGATAGTTACAGACTTGCAGGACAACTGTCCAGGGCAGGAGAGTAAAATGGAGAAGGCCTTGCCAACGTCCAGGAGAAGACTGACCTCCTGGTTCTTTATGGTCAGCTTTACCCAGGGCTCTGTGTGGGTGATGATTTGTGCTGGCATTTGCCCTGGACACTCTCAGTCCTGTAGTTGGGTCATCTGGTTAGACACCTCAGGCCCTGGGAACCTTTGTCATCTGGGACAGTGTACTTTCCAGTGATCCCCTTGGCACAACAGGAAGGACGAGGTAGTGGTCCCTTCCTCTGGGGATAATTTCTAATAAAATGTCCCTTCAGACCACACTGGTAACAAGCTCTGCCAGACTGGTGGCTAACCTGAACCTTTCCCTCATTTGAGCCTCTTGGGTCTGCTTGCTTGAGGGCCATGGCTAGGGATGCAGCTTTTCTCTGGTCGCTCCTCTTCCTTTCAGCCTGTTCCTCCTGATCTCTATTATAAAACACCAAGGTTGCCAGGTTCGGTAATGATTCTAGACTTTCTTCTGGCCCCAAGGCTAGCTTCTGGAGCTTCCTTCTAATGTCTGCTGCTGACTGCATAATAAGCTTGTCCTTTAGTATTAACTGACCCTCAATGGAGTCTGGTAACAGGGGCATGTGCTTTCTTAAGGCCTCCCACAATTGCTCAAGGAAGTCTATTGGGTTTTCTTCCTTTCCCTGAGTCATGGTGAATAACATTGCATCGTTCATGGACTTCTTCCTAGTTTGCCTTAATCCCTCAAGTATGCAGGTCAGGAGGTGCCTACGATTCCAGTCCCTGTGCTCTGAGTCAGGATCCCAGCGAAGGTGGATGCTAGGGACTTCTTGTCTACCTGTGGGAAATCTATCCTTTTCCTCTGGCATCATTAGGTCAGGTACTTGACTAAGGTACCACGTGTCCCCAAACTCCTGAGCCTCTGCTAGAGCAGCCTCTCTCTCACTGCTAGTTAGGGTTTAGTTAAGCAATAGCATGATACCTTTCCAGTCTAATTTGAAGGACTGACCTAGGCCCTGAAGAACGTCTATGCAGTTATCTGGGTCACCTGAAAACTTCCCTAAGTCCACCTTGATTTGTTTTAAGTCAGAAAGTGAGAAGTGGGTGTGCACCTTGGTTGGGCCAAATTCTCCTCCTACTGCCTGTAGGGGGCAGAGCCTGGGTATTCTAGCAGCCTGAGGTGCCTTGGCTGTCTTGGCCCTCCCTGGCTCCCGTTGGGGTGTAGGAGCTGAGGAGCCCTGGTTGGCACTGGTGGAATTAGAAGCCACAGGGAGTCCCAAATGTGGAGGCAGTCCTGAGGAGGACTGATTAGGATATGGGGAACAGGCCTGACAGAGCTGAGGCTTATTTTTTAGAGAAAAGAAAAGTTGCGCACAGAGGACCTCACACCATTTACCCTTGCTTTTACAAAACAGGTCTAATTGTAGAACAGTGTCATCATCTATACTTCCCTTAGGAGGCCAGGTTTTTCCACTTGGCAGGGGGTATTTCAGTCGTGCTGTTCGGCAGAGAAAAATGAGCCACTTCTTCTCCAAAGATCATGTGTCAAATTGGTCCCAGTTCTCCGACATACATTTTAATGGTGACTTTATTTTGGGAAGAGTAGCACCCATCTGAAATCTAACATGAGGGATGCCAGCATCCCTGGTTATTAATTGCAATCATTCGATCTGAGGCATCCCTCAGATAGGGCACAAGATCTGGGGCATCCCCTAGTCAGCACCTTGTAATTTCCTTATTCCCAAGATGCGTGATCATCTTTTGGGCATCCCATGTGCTGGGCTTAATCATGCTACCAGTGCCATCAGTACTCACGCTCACTGTCTGCATGCCTTTGGTGACCACCATAATGATACGTGGACTATTGGGATGGGTGGTTTGTACCAGCATGTCCCTGAACCAAGCCAGTGAGGCTTGGGAGATGGGTACTAATATTCCCTAGCAACAGTCCAATTTACATGGGCCTGATTATAAAACTGCCCTAGGAGTACAAACTTCTAAGGAGGAACCTCAGAGCACATGATTCAAAGAAGGTGGGGCCGTGTGGCTGAGGCCGGAACAATGCCCTCAGGACCTGGACCTCTTCCTCCCCCCATTTTCTGTTATAGGAAAATGCCCTAGGGTTGTGGGACCTGCAATTAACTATTTGAGCCTAGGACCTGGTTTGACTATGGTCTTCTAGATGGAGAAGTTCTGCCCTAGGGAGAGCCAACCCACTCTGACGTTTGCACCTTCTGGCTGGCTCTCCAACAGATGTTATCAGGTTTCAGGACATGCAGAAGGCTCAGCTCCCCAGTAGGATGTTTTCTTCCAGGCCCTTGGTCCCTTACTCACTGAGGAATGGGGAAGAGAAAAGTGCTGGGTGCAGTGAGCTCATTTAAGTAAATATCAGACCCCAAAGAGTTTTGCAGAAAGTAATTTATTTAGGCAGAGAGAGAGAAAAAGGAGAAAGAAACAGAGAGAGAGAGAGAGAGAGAGCTCTCACACTGTCATCAGAGGGGATCCAGAAATGGAGTCCACACGGATGTGGGAGAAGGGCACTTTTAACCTGGGAGTTATTCCCATCCTATTCAGGTTTTCTGTCCTATGAAAGGATTTCCTTTAAACTTCCGCTGGAGTGATTGACCTTTGATTTCTGATATCTAATTTGTTGTTTGGTAGCTTCTCGAGGGCTTTTCTAAACAAAGGAAGCTCACCTGGGCACTCTATCTTCCTGCACGCCTGAAAGTTAAACAAAGACCACTAGTCTCCTGGATGGAAAGGTGGGTGGAGGGATGGCTGGGAAGTTCTTGCCTTTGAAACCACGCCCCATTGTGAACCCAAGGAGAGAACACATTCCCTTACTGGTAAGGCTGTGGAGAAAAGGGAATGCTTATACACTATTGGTGGGAGTGTAAACTAGCCCAGCCACTGTGGAAAGCGGTCTGCAGATTTCTCAAAGAACTTAAAACAGAGCTACTATTTTACCCAGTAATCCCACTACTGGGTATATGTCCAAAGACAGTAAATCATTCTACCAAAAAGACACATGTACTCACATGTTCATTGCAACAAAGACATGAAATCAACCTAGTTGCCCATCAACAGTGAATAGAATAAAGAAGATTTGGTACATAGACACCATGGAATACTACACAGACACAAAAAGAATAAAATCATGTCCTTTGCAGCAGCATGGATGGAGTTGGAGACCAGAATCCTAAGTAAATTAACACAGAAACGGAAAACTAAACATTGGATGTTCTCACTTGTAAGTGGAAGCTAAGCACTGAGCACACATGGAAATAAATATGGGAATGATAGACACTGTGGACTACTAGAGGGTGAGGGGAGAGGGTGGCTTAAAAAACTACCTACTGGATATTATGCTTACTACTAGGGTGGTGAGATCTACACTCCAAATCCCAGCATTTTGCATTATTCCCATGCAACAAGTCTACACATGTATCTCATACATCTAAAATACAAGTTGAATTTTTTTTAAAGGGGATTATGTGGAATGAAAAGGATTCAAATACAATATCAATTTTTAAATGGGTGGCAGAAAAAATGTTCAAATAAAAAAGTGGGTAGTGAGTGCAAGACTGAGACAGGGTGGAAGAATGGGTGGTTTTGTTTTTGTTTTTGTTTTTTTGGTAGGTAGAGTGTGAAGTCTTTTAGGATGTCCAAGAATGTCCCTTAGGTAGTTGGAAATAGACAGTTGGGAGCATGGGCCAATGGCACAATGGATAACGTGTCTGACTACGGATCAGAGGATTCCAGGAAACAGAAGGTTGGCTTTGGGATGAGAGGATAATATAATCACACATCTGCCTGAAAGACAAGGCAAGAGGTAAATTAGTGCCTCAAGACAACACTCTGAGATAAAGCAAACAAACTTTTTTTTTTTTTTTTTTTTTTAAGACAGAGTCTCACTCTGTCACCAGGTGCCAGGCTGGAGCGCAGTGGCATGATCTCGGCTCACTGCAACCTCTGCCTCCCGGATTCAAGCAATTCTCCTGCCTCAGCCTCACAAGTAGCTGGAACTACAGGCATGTGTCACCACACCCAGCTAATTTTTTTATATTTTTTAGTAGAGATGGAATTTCACCATGTTGGCCTGGATGGTCTCGATCTCTTGACCTCATGATCTGCCCACCTCGGCTACCCGAAGTGCTGGGATTACAGGTGTGAGCCACCAGGCCTGGTCGAAAACGAGCTTTATATGTATAATTCCTTCCTGCATCTCCTCTATCCTCTTTGGATCTTGCTTTGCTGCTCTCACAAGCTTGAAACTCACAGAGAAATTGTTTTGCAAGAGTTGCCCTCCCCTTGGCAGAAATAACTACACTTTAAGCATAAAATTACCATAATTTGAGTTTATCATCTACTTTCTTATAGCTCTGAGTGGTATGTATTTATATTGCTAAGGAAATACCTTCGTATTTATTGTAGACAGCTGCCCATATGTTTCTTCAGCCATGAAGGACGCTTCAATCCGTAGATAGTGTAACCACTGTGCTACCTCCTACCTTACACACAGGATAAAATACTTAAGGTCACAAATAAGAAGAGTTACTGTTTCCCCATCAGTAAGAAAGTTGATTCACAGCAACATGTATACATATAAGTATTCTGGCTAGAGTTAGATCTTAAAATAAAATTCTTTAATAAAACCACATTTTTAGTGTTGTGAGTTATTTTAGATTCACAGGACAGAGACATCCTCAAACATTATATATGGGATTGGGGTAATGGGAGAATTATTCTAAGGATACACAGATTAATTAATTCAAACTTATTTATTAGAGGGTGTTTTAGATTTAACCATGCCACGTCCCCATCCCCTGCAAAAATAAAGGTATGTTGAAGTATCCACCCCACAGTGCATCAGAATGGGACCTTCTTTGGAAATAGAGTCTTTCAGAGATGAGCAAATTCAAATGAGGTCATTAGGGTGAGCTCTGATTTAATATGGATTAAATATTGATATTGTATAAGAATCCAAGGTCCTGATAAAAAGGGTATGCATAGAGGAAGATGATGTGAATATGCATAGGGAGACTATGACCTTGTGACTGGAATGAGGCAGCTACAGGCTTGGGAACACCAGGGACTGCCAGCAAATACCAGAAGCTGGAAGAGGCAACGAAGGGTGACCCCCTAGAGTTGTTAGAGAGAGCACAGCCCTGCTGAAACCTTGATTTTGAGCTTCAAGCTTACAGAACCAGAGGTCAGTAAATTTCTGCTGACTTTTTTCAGGCCACCCTGCATTCTTAAGAAATGAATGCAGAGAGACACTGTGTTTCTGCGGCAAGGTGAGATGAAAGGGAAGAGGTGATGAATCTGAAGAAATGGGTATTGCAAACCAGAAGGGCAGTCATGGAGAGGGGCTCTGACAGAAATTGAAGGTCCAGTCTTGCCTGCCAGAAACAAGTGGGGCCCAAGTGCTCTTGAGGGGCCTCAGAAGCAAGAGTTGACAGGTCTTCAGTGAGTTCTCAGCATTTGTGTGAGTATTAGTTCTATTTCCCACCTGTGCCTGCCTTCAGTGGCCCACGGGCTCCCCTGCCTTCTGGTCTACATCTTTCTCTTTTTTCTCTCTCTAACTTCCACTTCCTCTTAGATTTTTCTTCTTTCTCACTGAAGACTGTACCCAGTCCTTACCGACCACCATGTTAGCTTATTGCTTCTCTGTGTATCTTTTAAGCCTCCGCTTCTATTCATAATTTCCTGTTTTTCTCTTTATTTCACAACAATTTTGCAAGAGTGATAATATGATTGGACTAGCATCCCTCTTTAGCTAGAATATTTTTCTGTAGTCCTTGGAAAATGGATACCATCAATATATAGCATTGGCCCTTAACACCTGTGAGCCTTCTTAGCAAACTGTGCTGGGCCATGTATGAAGCACAAGGACCTCCTTCCTCTAATTTAAAGGCAGGCCAATAGGCCTAAGCAATACATACCATGACTCATATCTCTTGATTTGAGTGTTTGCCCAGAGAAGTCAAAGGGATGCCTTTTCCTATGTGTGCATCCTCTTATACACATCTGAAGAATGAGGCAAATGAGAGAAGCAAGGGAAAAACAAGATTCATTTAAAAATCCTGTTTAATAGGACACTCATGTGGATAAAAGAACTTTTAGCCTTTCTTAAGCACCACAGACACAAACAAGAGCTTGTCTTTGTGGCAGAGTGAGCTGAGAGAAGGAGCTCTGGGGCTAATGTGCGTTATTAATACATCTTCCATTTCCTTCTTTGTAGGATGGCTTCTCTCTGTCTCTTATCTTTTTTAGTCTAGTGCATGCTTCATAAATATTATGTATTATTATAGGGAGATAATAAAACATTGATCCACATGCATTTCACATTCCATTATCACCGAATTAATCCTTACTTATACAAGGGCATTCATTACCTTAGAGAGGATGATATTTAACAGAAATTTAAATTGAAATAAAAAATAATTATTAAGCTTTGATTTTCAAAGGAGGCATTTAGAGACATTTCTGGGGCATCAGCCATGAAAGACAAAATGTTTTAGATAATATAACAAATTTTTAAACATAAAAAAAGCCCTAGAAGTAGCAAAGCAAAGAAGCAGTGATAATCACCTTCACCTGTGCATTATAGGTTACATGCATAGCTGGACCATCCTGCCTGGAAAAGGAGGCTGAATTTGCCTGTGATGGCCAGAGTGGGGAGCAGAAAGGGCAGGAGAAGGAAAGTCAGTGGAATCTTCTTGATGTGGAAAAAACATCAGGGTGATACTCAGCCTCTGAATAAGTGAAAAGGGTCCTTTAACAACACCCAGCACTCTATTACTCTCTTTTTCTTTGCCACTTAGTGATGGCATTCTATGGACAGCTGCCAGCACATTCCCTACAGACCATCAAGCAGAAATTATGTGCGTCTGTTTTATATGACTCTCGAGTCCCTCCTAAATACCCCTCCTCACTGGCCCAGTTGACTTGTAAGCTCCTTGAAACAGAAAGGGGATGGGGTGAAAAAGAAAGCCCGCCAACCTTGGAGGTGGAGAGTCCAAGCTCTCCGTATGAGCCAGCATGAGGCATTGCTGTAGGGTATTAACTTAACTAGTCTCCTATATTTTCATTGTTATCACAGAGTACATTACTCTATGTGGTCCCATCACACTTATCAGACTTTCATTTAATATGTACCAATATGAGAAAAATCACTCGACACCATTAAATATACTGTCAAGATTTAAAATTAGACACTATATATTCTCTTCTCTGGTCAACTCAGTCTTTAGTTCCAGAGATAAACTTTTAAGTATGTACAAGACTATCTTTTGTCTCTCATAGTTTTCGCTTAGGTTTCTCAGTCCCAGCTGAGGTCTCACAGGGTCACTGATTGGATAAACATGGCCTCAGAATTACCCCTAGAGCTACAGTACTCCTGTAGCATCTTTGGTTTCGGGTTACTTCAAATCCAGGCCCATCACATATCCCATCTTTCCAAACTCCCGACAAGTTTTGATACAGAATAATATTCTAGCATTTGTAAGGATTATTTTTTTAAAGTACAGAAGCCACAACAAATCCTAGAAACAAATATGACTAGTGTATAATGTGCAGTATAAACACCGATTATTTTGGCAGCAGCTTCCCAAGAACCTAGTATTCCCCTAAACCCAATACCTGACTTGCAATTTTCATATTTGCTGTTCTGAAGGACGAGCTCAAGAAAATATGCTGAACCCTTGGCATAAACAAATGTTGACTGTATCGGGCAGAATTGGCAGACAATGGAAACGTTCACCCTGTAGGGGAAAGTCTGTGCTTGAATATAAACTCATGCATTGTCTAGTCCCAAAATGTCTTCCTTCAGATGAGCTGACTCTGTCTATGGAAGTGATTTTATAACAGTGTGAATTATAACTGGGAGCAATGCAAATCATTCTTGTCTATAGCCATGCAAACTCTGTTTAGTCTGGTGGACGTTCAGTTGATTTCCCTCCTGTCTGTGGAAGAGGCTAGTTTTGCCTCTATTTACATGTTTATTTCAGGCAGCATTTCTTCACTTCATATAACTGCGTACTTGTTTTTTAATCTCTCCTTTGAAGTGGTCATAATACCTGCCAGGTTCCCTCATTAGTTAGTGACTTAAACAGAATCTTTAATACTGTTCTTTTTGTGTTTTATATAAAACTTCACAAGGGTGCTGTTTCATGTATGATATCAACATTGACATGCCACTCACCAGAGATTAGTTTCTGTTCCAAGAATTTTTATATACGCCTAGTTAATTCTTAGAGTTCTCCTAATAAGTAGGTACTACAATGATTCCCATTTTACAGATGAGGAAACTGAGACGCAGACAGATCACGTTTTTCCTGGGATCACACAGTCAGTAAGTGCCAAAGACAAGATTTGAAACCCAACTTGACTGTTTCAAGAACTGATGGTTTTCATTCTTCTCTGTCACATACCAAGAGTCTAGAAACTGTCACTTTGTAGCTCAAAATAAAGTGACATTATGTTTCCATATTTGTTTGTGTGTGGGGAAGAGTGTCTACTAAATGGGCAAATTCTGACCTTTCTCAGCAAATGACATCTAAAACATTCTAGTTCTCTTGAAAATGTTAGAATTAACAATGGCAGTTTCACTAGTTTTCAATTCTTTACTGAGGCTCTGTTCCTACTTAATGTTTATTAAATAAATTACTACATCTTAACATATTCTCTTTCATCCTGCTTTCCTAGCACTAGAGTACTGAGGTGGATGTTGGCTATGAGTGGGCAAATACTTTCTACTGTTACTTTTAAGCAAGGTGATATATATATATATATATATATATATATATATATATATATATATATCACCTTGTGTGTGTGCGTGTGTGTGTGTGTGTGTGTGTGTGTGTGTGTGTATGGAATTTCTCCAAATAAGGTTTTTGATCTTGGTTTTCCTAGAATCCATAAATCATATGTACCCTGTAAAACCTCATTTCAGATTAATCTAAACATCATTCTCTGCTCCTACAACTAAATTTTTGAACACTGGTTGGAAAAGTCATTTGCTTGGCTGCAAAATGTTACTACAAATTTAAACTACTCCATCCGCATTAGAATCCAAGGCGTTTTCTGTAGCCTATGCTACTGCTGTTGCTTTCAAAGTGTGGTTTCAGTAAAAAAATGAGAATAACCCATAGGCTCCTCCAAAAATGTTTACTTTCGCTTAGTTTTGAATTGTCCGGTCAATTGCTAGCCTATACTACTCTAATAACAGCACAACTTTCCCTTTCACTCTATCCCTTTCTTTGTAGCCACAGGAAAGAAACTTGGTTGCTTCTGGAGTAAAAGCCAGCATAGGATGAGGAATTGGATAAAGGATAAGAAAGTCATTTTGGAGTATATTTGTGTATTGCGGACATTTGTTCTTTATCAGATACACTATTTGCAAACTTTTTTCCATTCTTTAATGGAAAAAAATCTTTTTACTCATTTGATTTTGTGTCCTCTGATGCACAAAATTTTTATTTTGATTTTTTCATGTCTTACTAAAATTTTTTCCCAAATCCAGTGTTATGAAGATTTACCTGCATGTTTTATTCTAACAGTTTCAGAGTTTCGGTCCCAAATGTAGGCCTTTGATCCATTTTGAGTTAATTTTTGTTATACAGTAAAATAATTTAATTTAATTATTTTCTATGTGGATATCCAGTTTTCCCAAAGCCATCTATTGAAAAGACTGTCCTTTCCTCATTGAATGGTCTTGGCACCATTATTGAAAACCAATTGACCACTTGAGCTCATTTTTTCAAAAGAGTTTATGACTTCTGAGAAGATTAGAGGTCTTTTTTTTTTAATTGTATGCCTAAAAGATTGAATCCAAAGTGTTAGTTATATGGAATTGGTATATATCCAGACAGATGCTGGATCTAATCTTTGGGATCAAAGGTTTAAAGGTAGGGACTGAGCTTTGAGCAAAAGGTGAGCTTTAACAGTTTTTAAAATGTTAGTATGCATTAGTCTACTCAGGCTGTCATAACACAATGTCATAGACTAGGTGGCTTAAACAGCAGAAATCAATTTTTTCAGAGTTCTGGATATTGGAAGTCCAAGATCAAACTGCCAGCAGCTGGTGAGGGCTCTCTCCTTGGGATGCAAATGGTCACTTTCCTATGATCTCCTCACCTGATAGAAAGAGAGGGGATCAGAAAGCTCTGATCTCTCGTCCTCTTATTATCTAGGCATCAGCCTTATAGGATTAGGGCTTACCCTGCTACCTCATTTGACCTTAATTACCTCCTCTTAAGTTCTGTCTCTAAACATAATCACATTGGGGGTTAGGGAGTCAACATCTACATTTCAGGAGGACACAAGCATTCAGTTTATAACAAAGTAGGAGGTTGTCCCTTTGGGTCTTCATGTTGTACAAAATAAGGAACGGTAGTTTTCCCCGTGCTATGAAATACAGTATTGGGTACCTCAGCACCACAGAAACAGTGCTGGAAGGGGCCACAGAGGTGATCCAGTGTTCTCATCCCACTGAACTGGGTGAGGAAACTACACCTAAGAGACAATGGACTTTGTATAATACAAGGTCATACAGCCAATAAGTCAGACTTATTTTGAACCGGTTTTCTAATTCTAAATTTATTGCTCTTTCCAGACTGAAAACATTAAAAATTCCACATCCTCTCTTTTTTTTTTTCTTGTTAGAAATCTTGTGAAATTCTCTTTGCCCTAATGGCACATAACATGTTTAGGGAGGAAGAAGGAGTCTTGGTGTTTCATCGAATTGTGATGTTTTTTACATGAGTATTTCTCACAGATAGAATGGGAGCAGTCTGGTCAATTTATCTTCTTCCTTGTTGGCAAGAGTTTCAGACTCTTGGCTTCCAACTGCATGTAGACAGAGCTGCTACCATAATCAAGAAAAAAAATGATTGAATGTTGCCAGTGCAAAGAAATAGCAGAGAACATTTTACTTCATGAAACCTTTACAAATCATTTTTTTAAATGCTGAGATTCTGGAGTGTTCTTTCATTCTTTTGAATAAAAGAATGAATATTTTCATCTCTACTTATTAGCTGGAAGGTGTGAGTTCTGTGAAGGTTTCATATCTAGGAATAATGTGGAAGAAAGTGTTCAACTCAGTTTCCTCTGTGGTGCACATGTTGGGGTCCTGAGAAGATATAGAAAGTAGCAGGGCTTTAATGCTATATTATTATGGAACCCATTCAACAGAGAAAATGAAGATTGTATTTCTCAATATTTCTTCTTTATGTCTACTGAAAATATATAGATAAATATTCTAGCTAAGACTCTACTCAATTTGAGGCACGTTCACGAGCCCTCTGTTAGCTGCTGTAGATGAGATTGTCTGTTTTTCCTTGACATTCAACAATTTCACTCTTTTAATCTTTCTGGCATGCAACTGTTCTGAATCTCTGTAGCCAGGCTAGGTATGGCTGACGTCATTCCCACACATGGGTGAAGTCCACTCCGCATACATTATGGAAAGCAGCTCATGTTAGGATTTAAATGCGACTTGTCTCCCTGCCAAGGGAAGTGCAGGGCCTCTAATAAGCCCCATGTGTGGGGGAAACTTGTTTGGAAGTTTGAAATTTGCCAGTTTCTGTAGAGGAATGTCCTATGAAAATACAGTTCTGTGTTGGTCACCATGGCATCACCTTGTCACAGTTCAAGTGCATTTGAGGGTTTAATATTCCTTGAGGAATGTCTTCTTTTTTACATTCATATAATATTGTACCCTACTAGAAAGGCAGTGAGCAGCTCATCCTGGTTTGCTAAGGATCACAGCCTTAGAACCCCTCTGGGCCTCAGTATCCTCACCTAAATCCTGCAGGAGTTTTAGCTCTGATGAGCTTTATGGTTTACTAGCAATCAAGTGCTCCTGCTACTTGTTTATCTTTACTTTTAAATTTTTCAGTTCGTACTTGCTTACTCTGCCTCATCCACCTTCAGCTCTTGATAAATGATAACTATCTCTTCTTTTTCTACTTTTCCCTTGAAATTTTTCCTGTCTATGGAGAAAACCGTTGCACCTGGCTGATGACTCCATTAACGATGCACATTCCCTCCTCTCTGAGCCACATTACTCTTTGGAATTCAGGATTTCTATTACACATTTTAAAGAAACCCCTTTCAGATCACCAATGACCGTGCTTAGCCTAAAAGTTTTCCAGAGGAAAACTAAGCAGGCTCTAAAATCCTCCTTCCTCACCACCATATATTGGTGAAGACACTATGGAACAGAGAGAGGCATAAAGTGAAGGCAGCATGGCACACATAGTCTGAAGTCAATTTCAGACAATAAAATAATGGAGGTATTTTGCAGAAAGCATATACTGGAAGAAAGCCAACCTCTAGATTATAATGTTTCGCTACTTCCTTTAAAGAGGAAAGATTTAAGTTAATATTAGCATCACACATATTATTTGCTATTTTTTGTAGATACATTTAGTAGTAAATTGCCAGTTTAGTAAACATGCTGTGTATTTAACTTTAGGCATTCCCAATTAATCTTATTTTCTTAAAAAAATTATAGATTAGAAATTTGTTTTTAATGTCAACGGTTAAAATTAAGATCCAGGCACCATACTAAGTGCCTTATATTTCTTGGAGGTAATAATTAAAAAATAGGGAGAAGTAAAAATAACCCTATTTTTCTAATTTTGTCAGTGGCCATGACCACTAAGCCACCAGAGCACGTAGAAACATGAGGACATTTTGAAGAAAGATGATGAATTCTGTTTTGAGCATTGTTTCAGTCTATTTTCACACTGCTATAAAGAGCAGTGAGACTAGGTAATTTATAAAGAAAAGAGGTTTAATTGACTCACAGTTTCCAATGGCAGGAGAGGCCTTCGGACACTTACAATCATGGAGGAAGGCAAAGGGGAAGCAAGCATGTCTTACATGGTGGCAGGAGAGAGAAATTGCTACACATGTTTGAACCATCAGATCTTGTGAGAAGTCACTCACTATCACAAGAACAGCATGGGGGAACCTGCCCCTGTGATTCAATCACCTCCCACCAAGTCCGTCCCTCACATGTGGGAATTACAATTAGAGATGAGATTTGGGTGGGGACATAGAACCAAACTGTATCAAGCATATTGATATTGAGGCCTTGGTGGGGCAAAGAGATGGAGATATCTAGATGGTCATCATAGTTAGTCTGAAACTTGAAGAAGAGGCTAAGACTATACATTTGAAAGTGATTGACATACAAATATAAATTAGCTGAAAATTGGGATTATGGTAGATCATTCAGAGTGGGACTGATGGAAAATCAAATGGAGAAAAATCTAAGATGAAACCCCAAAGCAAGCAAAATTTAAGGAGAGTCTGTGAAGGAGTCAAGGAGAAAAAGCTGAGAGAGATATCTAGAGAAACAAATATTCTGTCATGTACTCAACAGAGGGGGAAAGGTTCTGCTGTGTAAAGTGCTTTAGAATGGTCCCCAAACCACATCTGCTGGTATTTTGAATTGGGCCATTGGGTTACTCCAGTGAGAACATTTTTAGCAAAGAAGCGGATTCCATTTCACAAGTGGTTTAGGGATGAATGAGGAGTAGTGAGAGGAACATAGCAGATACAGAACACTATTAAGAATATTTGGATGCAAGGTAAAGGCTGAATGATAGCTAGAGGAACAAGGACAGATTCTATTTTTAAGCAAAGAGACACTTTGAGTATTGGTGGATTGAGGCAAATTTTTCATTTGATGATAACCAGATCTAGGATGTGGTAAGTGATATAATGTAAAGTGAAAGATGGTTGGAGTTAAAGATACAAGGCTAGATTTCTAGGGGCACATGCTACTTGGTATTGTTATTCAGGATTAGAAAGACAGGAAGATAATAGATCTGGTCTTGAAGTGCTCAATGTGTAGATGGATTGACTCGGGGGTCAGTGCGTGACAGTGATGAAGAAGCATAGAGTACAATTTGAGCTGGAGGGCCTGAGCTTCAGAGAAATAGGAGCTCTTGAATGAAGGTGTACAGACAACAATATGGAAGAGACCGAAGACTGGAAAAGAAATGACGACTCCAACTCCTCCTTCCATCTTTTTTGTAGATTGGTCCCTGTGAATCGGAGAAGAATGGTGGAACAGAGCACAGGAACATTTCATTTATCATCTCTTATTTGGAATTCACTTATAAAGCATTTTATGGCTTAGAGAAAAAAAAATCACAAGATCACAATGTGTTTTCAGCTTAAACTGAAAGCTTTCTTTCTTGTGGACCAAAGTAAGTATTTTTGATTTTCAAGTCACTCCTTCTGAATAAGAAAAACATGAATGGTCTACATTTCTAATTAAGGCTCTGAGAATGTCTACTATACATTTTATTTTCCCTGGAACTTTTCTGACAAGGTTAAGAGAGGCTGTGGTAATTGCCAGCACATTGCGGCTTCAATTTGGTTTGAGGGGAGAATTTTAAAACCCAAGCTCAGCAGGCCAAACCTCACAAAAGGTTTAAATTTTGAAATAAAGACCCAGGCCCGCAGTCATCTCATTAATACCCATGGACTCTGCTTGTGTATGTATCTCAGCGACGAGCCCTATGCAATCAACTATAAGCTTCTACCAGTAACCTTTGTGTCTGGATATTTTACTTGAGGGGAAAAATAATAAGAGGCTGCTGGTTTTAGAAAAGTCAATAAAGCAGGTACTTCCAAAGGAAAAACGGATGGTGAATTTGTGAGGCACAGGGCCATTCTTGGAACTGACGTGTCCCCGGGGTCACAGGACAAAACAGCTCAGGAGAGAAAGAATTCTCTCATGGTAATTTTGCATGAATTACACGGCACCTTAAGTGTTTCTAGGACACCCAAGAAAAAGAATTATTCATGCCTCCTTGATCATTTCAGCCTAACAGCATAAACCAGGACAAAAGAAGGGCTGCAGTGCAGTGCTGCTGAGTCCGGAATGCTTTGCAGAGCACTTTTTCCCTCAAGAGACTCTCTAAAGGGAGCTGGGGATGGAGGAAGTTGCTGTAGGTTAATTGTGAAGCAGTTCCAAGAATTAAAATTGGCATGCAGGCAGAGAAAGGAGACAAAGTGTAGATGGGGAGATGCCTGGGCTGGGGAGGGGTAGAGGAGGAGGGAAGGGTATAAAAGCCAGGATGTTGCAAAGGGTTTGCTTAGCTGCCAGGAGCTCTGAAAGTGAGAAAACGCTACATTACCAAGGTAGAAAATCACTTAGCTACTAAGAGCAAAGAAAGCATGCAACTCAAAACCGAATGAAGCTTTGCTGATAGAGGTATGAGAACAACTCTGGTACCCAGTCAAAGAGTTATTGTGAGTGGTGAATAAACATGAAGTCTTTCGTGAGAACTGCTGACTTTATCATCGCTTTTAGGCAAATCCATTTTCGTGTTTTGACTCTTTCACTTTCTGTTTAAGCCTCTTTTACTAATACCTGATGTTCAATAGACTAGCCTGTCAAATAATATGCGCGGAGATTATCTACTTTTTGGAATGGTCCACAACTATTTTAGATTTCTAAGAACTATGTCTTTCAGATGATATTTTGAGTGTTTCCAAAATAGTTTTCTTTCTCTGAAAAACTGTAAAAGGTACTAAAAATAAAGCATGTGAGAGTCAATTACACTGAGAACTGCATCAAACAGCTTGTTTGGAGAACTCTTTAGAGAAAGCAGGGAAAAAAGGAATTTTCATAGATATTCATTAATATTCATAGAACAAAAAAAGCATAATTTTTGCATGCATCCCAGAAAAATACTATGGTAGCAAAACAGGGAATTTTTACCTCACATTTGACTTTTCAAAAACAAAATCAAATACAAAGATGACACCTGTGAGCTTCTGCCTGCTTGCTTTGTTCAGGCTTTTCCCCCTAAAATATCCTCTCCTCCCTCTCCTATGTATCTTCATCCTTTCCAGCTCACTGACTGTTCCCCCTCCTCTGCAAAGCTGCTCTTTGCAATCCTGCCTATGGCGATTCAGCACTCTGATACCATTTATTTTCTTGTATAGTAATTTAGTGTTTTACAAATGTGTTTTGTTTTCATATGTAGGAAAAGGTCTGTGCGGAAAAAGAATCCTTCAAAATGACAATTATTTTTTATTTGCCTCTGAATGCTCTCCTCCATTCTTTGCAAATTGGTGCTAGGGAGGTATACCCAATTGGTATTTATTGATTGAATAAAAAAATGCAGTAGCTGGAATGCTAACATATTTCTTTAACAAAAAGTATATAAACCAAAGTTTATTCTCTGCCAAGACATATGTTTCTATCTGTGTGATTCATTTTATTGCCTCAGGTTTCAAAGCCCTCATTTCCTCTCCCCCGCAGGAAGACATTGAATAAGAGAGATTTTAGAAAATCTTATAAGCATATGGTGTAACATGCTCGTCTCCTGTGCTGTAAATATTGGGAAAGATTCATGGCATTCACATTGCCACAGAAGTACTGGTTTTCCCGCAAAGAAACTGAGTGAGTTTGGAACTTCACAGGTTGGTGACACACATTTTACTTTACAAATTTCACCTGTCCATCACTAAATACAATATTGTGCAGGGTCTTCCTTTCTTAAGTACATACTTGAAAGATTACATCAAGAAGGAAGATATCCACCATAACCCCAAAATAACTAAACATGCTCTTTGATATTGTTCTCTTTTTGAAGTCACCCATCTCCCAATTACGTAAATATCTCTGCTGCTGTTGGCTCGTAGCTGATAGCTGAATGTTATATGCTATTCAAAATAAAAATGTAAATCTTATGCAAATCTATTTTAGTGAACATTGCAAATCTTGCAAAAGATTCAGGATTTCACAAAGTCAATGAAAGTGATGTTGGAGAAGTGTGATTCAGTCCTTATCTCACACCACACAGAAAAATAAATTCTACTTGAATTAAATGTCTAAATTTTAAATCAAGAAACTTAAGTTAGAAAGAAAATATATGAGAAAATTATTTCATGATTTGAAGGCAGTAAAGATCTCAGTAAGAGAGAATCCAGAATCCACAAAAATAAGGACTAAGATCCTTAATCACACTAGAAGGAAAGAAAATATCACCATTCAATTATGGATAAAAACAAAACAAAACAAAACAAAAACCAGTAGGGCAGGCTAGGAGAGAGGATGAGTTATTAAAGGTTAACTTTACTCAGGAGGCTGAGGCAGGAGAATTGCCTGAACCCAAGAGACGGAGGTTGCGGTGAGCCGAGATTGCACCATTGCACTCCAGCCTGGGTAACAAGAGCGAAACTCCGTCTCAAAAAAAAAAAAAAAAAAAAAAAAGGTTAACTTTACCTGATTCTAACACCGTTATGCAGTGTTTATGGAGAGAAGCTATTTCCTCCCCTTTCCATTGTCTAGGGAGAAAGCCCTTAAGAGATTCATTTACAAATTATAAGAGGTATCCGTAAGAAGAAAGATGTATTTAGTTCTTGAGTTAAATGAGTGCTTGTTCATTATGCTTATTAACCTTCACTGGGGTTACTCTTGCAGGGGACTGTGGATTAGTGAGCAATGGCATGAAGGCCTGACCAGGTGAAGAAATGGGGTTACCTCTCTAGGTCCCTGATCTTGAAAGACATGGAAGATGGATCCTGCAAATTGTTGGTGGATACAGAGCCAGAGATCGAGATGCTAGAGAGAACCTGGATTTAGGAATCCTGTTGCAATATGAGTCTCTATCTGAGACTAATTAAAATCTCTGGAGTGATTCACTCGAGTTTGAAATAATGGCTTTTTGAAGTAGATGTTTGAGTACTATTGGATAATGTTAATAATGAATAACTCAAAGTCCTCAGAAAATAAAAAGTAGTTAGGAGAATGAGAATGAGCTTACTTGAGTTGTTGAAACTAACTTCTCTGTGACCACCATCTCTTTCTGTGAGATTATCATGGAAGGGAATGCATGGAGAATTATTTTAGACACTCTTATCTCAGAGCAACCCCCTAAGCCTGGAATGTGTATCAGAAATATGGCCAACACACTGAGACAGGAGATAGGTGAGGTCATGTTGCCTATACAGGAAATAATGCTGCATCAGAAACTGAAAGTATTTTCAAACGATAGAACAGCTACCCAGGAAGAAAAGACGTGTGAACCTTGGCTGACCCATCCTAACAGAAATCTGCAAGAGTGGTGATGAGTGGAATGTGAGAATGACGGGGACTCGTGGAAGGCTTTAAAGAGTATACAGCGGAGGTCATCAAGTTTCCTGAGATAGGCAATACCTACATAGCTCTAGCCACATAATACACTGGGTAAGTATTTTAAGAATTGCAAAGAATAAGTTAGAAGGCAAGAGCCTCTCAAAGGCTTGGTTCCAGAACGTTTTTTAGAAAACATTGCTCTCACATGGCAGGGTACATATTATTAGTTGTTGAACTATTCTCAGTGAAACATTGTTATGCAAATTTAGGCACCAGACTAATTCTTGAGCTTCCCAGAGCTTAAAGAAATTCTTAGATCATTATCTGGGACTTGAGAGGCAACTTGGCTGTGACAGCAGCTCTGAGCATTGTTCAGTGATGAACTTGAAAAGATCCTTAATTAGAAGACTCAATGTCCTAACATAAAAAGTATTTCTGAGATAACTGCTGAGGATTTAGGACAACAAAAATGCCCGTGCTGTTGTTTTACTTCTAAAGAAGATGGTTACTTTCCTGTAGCCAGCACATGGGAGACTCTACTGCGAATGACCTCACACAATGAGAGGCACGCAGGTGGAGGGGCTTTGGTTTTGCAAAGGATTAGGCTCAGCAGTGTTAAGGACCTCTCATTACACAGCCCACAGGTTATGTAATGAGAGAAGCTGAAGAAGGGTGTGTGACAGACTGAGTGATATGGTTTGGCTGTGTCCCCACTCAAATCTCATCTTGAATTGTAGCTACCATAATTCCCACGTGCTGTGGGAGAAACCTGATGAAAGATAATTGAATCATGAGGGTGGTTTCCCCTACACTATTGTCATGGTAGTGAATAAGTCTCATGAAATCTGATAGTTTTCTAAGGGGAAACCCCTTTCCCTTGGTTCTCATTTTCTCTCTTGCCTGCCACATGTAAGACATTTTTTTGTCTTCTGCCATGATTGTGAGGACTCCTCAGCCAGGTGGAACTGTGAGTCCATCAGACCTCTTTTTCTTTATGAACCCAGTCTCAGGTATGTCTTTATGAGCCGTGTAAAAACAGACTAGCACACGGAGTCATCACCCCACAGCACTCTGTCCCGATTGGATGGTCTCCGGAACTTGTCAACATTATGGGACTTTACAGCTGTGACTAAGTTAAGGGTCTTGAGATGGGGAAATGATGTTGGTGGGCCCAATGTCATCACAGGCATTCTTATAAGAGGGAGGTAGGAGGGTCCAAGTGAGGGCGGTGTGAGATCAGAAGCAGAAGTCACAGTGAAGCAGGAACTTGGACCAAAAATTATGAGCAGCCTTTTGAAACTGGAAAAGACAGGGAAACAATCTTCACCGAGGATATCCAGGAAAGAGGCAGTCCTGCTGCTCATTTAGGACTTCTGACCTCCAGAACCATGAGTTGATAACTTTGTGTTGTTTTATGCTGCTAGGTTTGGGTAATTTGTTACAGCAGCAGCAGAAAGCTAATGCAGGTGGACAAGACTGAAATCCCCACCGAGTGATAGGAACTTATCAATGAGAGAGGCCGCACCTCCACACTGGCCACCATGTGCTAGGCCCCCTCAGAGTGAATCCAAAGTTAACTTCACTGCTGATGCCCTGAGTTCCACAACAGGGGTCAGGCTCCCACATAAGAGCAAGAGCTGACCGTTTCAAGGTGCTGTCATTGGGCCTATTGCTTGGGGGCTGATTCCAACTTTAGTTAAGAGAAGACAGCCAGAGGCTCACACTACAGACAAGCCCACTCTGCTGGATATCCCCGAATCCTTAAATTGGGAGGTCTGAACCCAAGGAAGCAGTTCACCCTTAGGTTTACCTGGGCTCATCAACAAATTTTTTAGTATCAGTGAAATCTAAGAAGGAATTAGGGTCCTTCAGAGTTGGAGAAGGCAGAATTGGAGTTGAAGAGACTGCAAAGGAGGATCTGTCACCATGAAGAGAGAGGTCAGGAGGTCTAGCACTGCAGAGTCTCCTGAAGAGGCACCCCAGGAAATGCCAGGTACAAGACCAGACACTGCTATACCTTTGAGAGGTGACCTGGAGCGCTGGTGAAGGACCTTCTGGTAAGCAAACAACCTGGTCACATATGGAAACTGTGAAGCAAGAGTGGCCTCTGGATGAGTCATGCCCCCAGGTTTGCCCAAAGCCCAGCTCTCATCCTCCCACCACCGAGTTTCCAGAATCTGCTCCATGTCCTACCAAATTTAGCTCTTGGTTCAAGCTTGTTAATCCTATTCTGCAAAACATAGCTTCTTAAAAGACAGCATCGTTGACTTCCCTTTGAGACCTCACCCTCACACCAAAGTGCATCCCCAAAACCCTGGCTGTCTCCCTGGACAGTCTTGGAATAGGCCTGGGGGTATGCTGTATGTGGATGGGTCTGAGGAACAAGGGAGAATGAGAAGTCTTTGGGAACGGGTTATGTGGGAGGAACAGTGGGGAATGAGTAAAATTTGCTATGTGATATGTGCTGTGCTCATAAGATCTTTAGTATCTACTCTAATGTTCGTGACTGGACTAGGCATTTCAGTTTCCCTTTGAGAGCGACACTAAACAGAAGTCACAGTGAAGCAGGACCTTGAACCAAGGCTGCACCTGGGCCACTTCAGGGTTACTGCAATGTCTGCATGATACAAGTAGTTGAAATGTAGAGTGAACTTTAAAAGTTTTTCTTATATATGCTCTAAATGCACATTTGTCATCCCCTTTAAAAATAAAAGAAATGTTGGCAAACATTTTACTTTTTTTAAAGTAATACGTAAGCAACCCGAGTGTTCATCAACAGATGGATTTTTTAAAATGTGGCATACACATAAAATGGAATATTATTCAGCCATAAAAGAGAAGGAAATGTTACCATTTGTCACAACAGAAATAAACCTGGAGGACATTATGCTAAGTGAAATAAGCCAAACACAGAAAGACACATATGGCATGAGCTCATTTATCTGTGGAATCCAGAAGAGACCCACTCAAAGAAGCAGAGAGTAGGATAGTAGTTGCCCAAGGCAGGGAGGTAGGGGACGTGAGGAGATGTTGGTCAAAGGGTACAAACTTTCAATTGTAAGATGAACACATTTTTTGGGATATAATATACAGCATGGTGCTAAAATTAATACTACCGTATTATTTACTTAAAAGTTTCTAAAAGAGTAAATCTCAAATGACCTCATTATAGACACAAAATGGTAATTATGCGTGGTGATTGACATGTTGATTAGTTTCATTATAGTAATCACTACACAGTATATACATATATCAAATCATCACATTATACACCTTGAATATATATTACTTTTGTCAATTATACCTCAGTGAAACTGGGAAAATGTAATATTTCAATTCCCAAGTCTTTATTTATTTAATTGAATTGAATAAATACCTAGTAAGCACTCAAATAAAAAGGTATTTTGTTTCTTTTTTTTTTCTTAATTTGTTTTAATTTGATCACAGCCAGGCTGAATAAACATAGCACGTTCATCTGGGCTCTGCATTTCCACCCCTACTCCCCACTGCATTTCCACAACCAAGGCCATTTTAAAGCTGAGACGCCAAGACGTGGGTCAAAGTCACTTTGTGCTTCCCATTGCATATATGGATCGACCTTCTGTAGAGCAGCCTAATTGTCTAGCCAGCCATTCCTCATTTCCTATTTTCAAATTACAACACACATGTTTTGGGAGCCTCAGCACACCTATATTAACACTTGAATGAAGCATTTCCTGTGTAAACCAACCATCATTAATATTTGCCGTAGAAAGAAACAGCCACATGATGTATGGTATGTCAACTTTACCCACCCTCCAGCGGCCAGTTTCTTCACACAAATCCCAGTGCATATTACCACGAAAATGCTGGTGCCTATGTTTCTATAGCATATGAAGATTGGCAGAGTCCTCCTCAAAGAAAAAGAATAAAGCAAATTCAGAAAAATTCTGAAATAAAAATGTAATGGAATGAAATCCAAGGCAACCAAACATAGGAAGAAAAGAAAAGGAAATTCACTCCTCAGAATTCAGGGGTAAAATACCAATAAAAACATAAATATATGTAAAAAGTATGCTGTTCTTCCTAAATACTCAAAGCAATGAATTCCAATCATAGTTAAAAAGCATTGGTTCCTAACAGAGGCAGGACCCAAGTTTTACAGAATGATTAATCTGTTAAACATACTTGCTTACAGAACCAAAAGCAGAGTGAAAACACACAATGGCTTGCATCCCACAGAATGGGCCAATTGAGATATATAAACTACAAGAAGCTGGGTTTAAATAAATTATGGTTAAGTCAAGCAGACAAAATGCAGGGCATTCCAAATTTTTCTTGGGAGGAGACCTCAATTGATCCAAGTGGCCGCCCAGGTCAAGCAGTTACATCTTAGTTTATAACCACTAGGGAGGAAAGCCTCCAAAAATAATGCTGACAGAAAGGGAAAGGGAAAGTTTATAAAAGAAAAATGTAACATGACGTGGCCATAGTTATTCGTTGCTGCCCTGTTCTTTGCATCATCTACACCACAGCCAGCTGGCAGCCTAAGCCCTTGGACCATCTCTAGATGAGAAGATCAGGACAACCTGGAAGCTATACTGAGCAAAGAGTTGGTAAGACTCTTCTGTGTGTGGGAGAGACATTAGTCACTAAGAAGACACCAGCTGCAGTGGGGGAGGCATGGCTGGGGTTGTGCACTTAGCGAAGCCAGTGGAGGCCAGGAACAGGTGGGAGCTTCTGCCCCCTACCAAGTTGGGGGACAGAAGCCCCATGTTTAAGGCTTAGTGGATACTCTCTTCATGGGAGGGTGGTCGTGAGACCTAGTTCATCCCTTGAAGGAATCTAGAAAAGCAGACGTGTGCATATGCACACACACACACACACACACACATACACCCCTTTACTACCAAGCAGAGTGCATTCAGAGCCACAGAAGAAAAACCAAGTGCCCTGTGAGTTCAGGAGATTCTCAGTATCCTCAAGCAAAAATATGTTTACCCTCTTTTAAATTCTTGTAGCATTTTGTGCCTTAGATCTCTTGATTAAGAGGAGAAAGAACAGCAATGGCCTCATGTAATAAGAGGATGAATATGTGATGTGTGTGTGTATGAAGAATACTAAAAATAGATTCTGGTGTAAATGTAGTCAATTTTAACAGAACATGTATGGAGTATCCACTATCCATCAGGCACTGCCCCAGGCATTGGGCATACAACGAGTTTTCTTGTGCACACTGTGATATGGTCTTCTAAAATGTAATTTGGAAAATCTGCAGTTAGAGGCCAGGCACGGTGGCTTAAATCTGGATTCTCAGCACTTTGGGAGGCTAAGGTGGGCAGATCACTTGAGGTCAGGAGTTCAAGACCAGCCTGGTCAACATGGAGAAACCTCATCTCTACTAAAAATACAAAAATCAGCCAGGCATGGTGGCAGGCGCCTGCAGTTCCAGCTACTCAGGAAGCTGAGGCAGATGAATCACTTTCTAGTGATCATATTAGAAATCACATTCTGCCTGGGAGGCAGATGTTGCAGTGAGCTGAGATTGCACCACTGTACTCCAGCCTGGGTTACAGAGCAAGATTTTGTCTCAAAAAAAAAAATCTTCAGTTAGAAATGAAAATATGCATGTAAATAGATGACAGTGATGGCAGTGGTGGCCCATCTGGAGCACTTGCTGTGAAGACACCAGCTGCAGTTGGGGAGGCATGGCTGGGGTTGTGCACTTAGTAAAGCCGGTGGAGGCCAGGAACAGGTGGGAGCTTCTGCCCCCTACCAAGTTGGGGGACAGAAGCCCCATGTTTCTGGGTGCAGCGGCAGTCATGCAGCTGCCACTCTGGACCCAGACATTTCTGTGTTCTAGGAGGCCTGGGAAATTTGGCTGCCCCTGCAGGTTTGGAAGTGCTTGCTCCTGATCCCTGGCCTCTACCTGCTCCTGGCGCCTGCTCTGATTTTGAAGCAAAGTTGACGCCTGGCCCAGGTGTTGTCATGACCTGGATGAGTGTGCACATGCTTGGGGCAGTGCTGACCCCCACCCCCACCTCGGCCCCCTCTGAAGCTTTGGGCACCAAGGAGCTCAGGAAGGCCAGGGGTGGGGCCGAGGGTGGACTGGCACAGGCCTAAAGGCACTCCTCTGCACGAATAGCCTGGATCCATAGATGGCATGTTGATGGTAGCAGGAGGCAGACAGGGTCCTGGGCAGAAAGGGGCCAATCCCCAGTGAAATCCTACCTTCAAGCCAGAGACAGCCTGAAGCCTGGGAACTGGGTGGAGTCTGGCCCAGAGTGGGAATGGTGCTTTTTCCAGGCTCACCCATGGCTTGCCCATGGACCAATCAGCACATACTTCTTTCTTTCTGAGCCCATAAAACCCCCAGACTCAGCCAGACTTGGGAGCTACTTTCTGCAGGTCTCCTGAGAGCTGTTCTGTCATTCAGTGAAGCTCTTCTCTGTCTTGCTCACCATCCAGTTGTCTTTGTCCCTTATTCTTCCTGGACATGGAACAAGAACATGGGATCTACCAAATGGCAGGACTGAAAGAGCTGCAACACAAACAGGGCTGAAACACATACCCCCACTTGCCACATTACAGGCAACAAGGAGAAAAGAGCTCTGACCCTTTGGGGAGTCCAGACCTATGGGCTCCCCAAGCCTCTGCTGTGACAAGCTCTTTGGGACTCTGCAGTTCCTGGCATCTTCAAGCTTCTGGGCACCACTGCATTCCCCTTGTCCAGACATGAGTGTCTGCAATGGAAGTTGCAGGTGGTACATGTGATCCACTGCCTCGCGGGGAGCCATCACCTGTGCCTGCACCTGGAACTGCCTGACCCACTGCAGTAGCCAGCGTGCCTGGCTGTGTGTAGTGGAAAGACTTTGTGCTCTTGTCCACACATCCTTTGCTACTCCACACCTGCATTGTCCTTGGCAGGCATGGGGAATGGACTGGTGGTATGAGCTGAGCACAGCCTGTAGGGCTGAATGGGTAGAACAAACCCAATGGACATGAGCAATGCTCAGGCAAAGGTACCAGTGGCCACAGAAGTTTCTGGCTGGCAAAGTGACACCTCAAGGACCTTATGCAACTTTGGGGGGGCTCATTCAGGATCTGAAAAAGGGTGAGTAAAAGCAGACTTGCTGCTTGCTGTCCTTGTTTCTGAGTTCCTAAACTCCACAATAGACAAAACGAAAGAAAAATATTGGGCCTCTGTGGGCCAGTTAAAAGCAACTATCGTGGCTGCTGGATATAATACATGGAGGAAAGTCCTGCTGGAGATGGCACTGTTAATCCCCTGTCATCCTCAGGTGTTGGGAATGTTGGCTTTATTCCAATCCAGTTTCCCTTCATGGAGGTCCAGCTACCACGTGGGATCAGAAGGTCCTGGAACAACTGAGGTTATCTAGCTGAGGCTACACATCAGTGTTATCCAAAGTCCCCTGGACTAACTTCAGTCCCCAACCACCCATGAGGGTGTCGGCACTAGGAACCCCAGTCTTTCCTATCGCCCTTCCTTCCTGTCAAAATGCGTTTTTTGCCTACCAGCTGTGCCTGCTTATCAGGCCCTAGAAATTGCATGCTTTCTTAGCCCTGTTTCTTGAAGGCCTTCACTCTAAGGTCAGTAACCAATTAGGAGATTGGCAAATGAAGAATTTTACAACTATGTATGTGTGTTATAGATTATCTCTGTGTTATGTGGTCAGATCTTGCACTCGCTTGCCCACACACCCCTTACCACTTCACGCCTGTCATGCTCTTGGATCTGGCCCAGTAGTGCAAGTTGAGCATGTCAGGCTGAGTCGGCAGAATGAGCCCCATGGGCAGGAGCAATAATCAGGCAGAAGGTGCCCCTGGCCACAGAAGTTTTCAGCTGGCAAAATAACAAGCCAAGGATCCTATAACAACAGTTTATTCTCTAAAGAAAATAACAGTTTCCTTTCTATCAGGGATAAGACCTACATATACCATGTAGGCCACCAGGACCATGCTTCCAGCCTGAGTTCCCCATCCTCCTAAAATTTAAAAAATCAGGAATGATGGCCTGATAGCGAATTTTCTCTATTTGAAAATGTTTAAGAGGGACTACCAATTTATCTAACACCATAGGGCTTCACAGAAAAGCTTTGCTGTTACTGGGAATCTATCAAGGTTGAACATTCAACAAATTCATGGGACAGCCATATAATGTTGAATGAATTATTACCAAATGCAGTTTGGTTGACTACATATTTCAACCACCATTAATATCTAAAGTCACATCTAAATGGAGAATGGGTGAACACACCTGCAGGAATAAGGATCTAAGACAGACTATTTTAGTTTCCTGTCAATGATGTAACAAATCAGCAACAAGCTTCTGTTGTTGATTTAAAACAACAGAAACTTATTCTCTCACAGTTCTGGAGCCCAGAAGTATGAAGTCAAGATATCGGCAGGGCTGCCCTCCAGCTAGAGACTTTGGGGAAAATACTTCCTTGCCACTTTCACCTTCTGGTGGCTGCTGGCATTCCTTGGCTTGTGGCTGCATCACTCCAATCTCTGCCTCTGTCTTCACAAGGCCCTCTCTCCTCTGTATCACATAAGACCTTTGTTGTTGGATTTAGAACCCACCTGGATAATCCAGGATAATCTCATCTCAAGATTATCATGTAATTACATCTGCAAAGATGTTCTTCCCCACCCCACCCCCCACCAAATAAGCTCACAGCTTCCAGAGGTTAGGCCATGGACATTTCTTTTTTTTGGGGGGTGGCGTCATCATTCAACCCTCTACAAGGAGCTTTGTGGAGAATAACTTATCCAATAGGAAGGAAGAATTCAGGCATCTAAGTTGAGCCTCAAGACAATGGGTCAGAAGTACAGGGCATATAATAACCATAAGCTATGTATGGATTTAATTAATCCTAGTCCCTCTAGTGCTGGATCATTGGAATTTCTATAATCATCTTTGAAAATCTCATTAAAATAAAAAGACTAAAGGGCATGTCTCCCCCCTGGATGCTGATGCTTGGAGTCTGCTGGCTCATAGCTTAGAAACAGAGTGGGGAAATTGTCACAGTATCTCTTTATTGCCAGGTTCTAGTTCAGATCCTGATGTATAGAAATGATAGATGAATACATTAATGAATGATCTAAACCTAGATCCTAAGCTCAGCATCATCTTTAGGCAGCAATAGGAACTGGAGTTGTTTTAGAGCCATTGGAAAGGAATAAATGACTGGGTGAGTGGAAAGTCTCTGAACTCAGCCATTATTAACGTCAAGTTTCCTGGAGTCTTCTATTCATGAAAAGCCAAGTTCTGTACCTTACTCCATAGAAATTCCCAGTGTGATATGCTATCATCACATTTTGGCAACGAAGTCACAGCATTGGGATTCAGGTGACAAGGGAACTAGACACACGCATTTCTAGTCATGCCACCTTGAGAAAGCAAGGTGTCTCCCACTAGCCTCACTGGTCAATGGATGTGCCTTAATCCACATCCACAGCAAATGCACCTGAGACCCCCACCTGCCCGTTTTAGCAGCAGGGCCACAACACTGCCCTTCCCGTGGTGCATCTCAGTCTTCTGGGCCCTGCGTGTCTTGAGACCAGAGTCTGTTCTAGCTCTAGTATAACTGCTTCTAACTGGAGAAGGGTGCAGGCAGTTTAGTAAGCTTTATACTGATCAGTTGTGTCTTATACACCAAGTTTTCCCCAACCCTTACAATGGGCCAGGGGATTGGGGCATTTGTTCTCTTGCAGTGCTCATGGTGAGCATGGGCACTGCTGACTTGTACATGAGAGCAACACTCTGCAGTAGACACTGGGTCCTCTTGTTTATTTGCCTCCCTATTGTGACAGCCTATGGTAGCACTTCTTTGTTTAACTCACCTGCATAGCCACATTCCAACATACAAGTGGGACATGATATCTAAAGTGTGGCCAACAACAGACCTATCATCACTTCCTTTTGCTTTTCCCTGGCAATACGCCGAGGCATGGTAGAATTTTCCTATTACATATTTAGAGTTGAGTCCCTTTCTTCCGGGTAGGGCATCACTCACTCTGTGTCTGTGGCACATCATGCTATGGTGATACCAGTTGTTTACCATTAGCATAATTCCATGTTGGTTCATCTCTATGGCTTCTGCCTTGTGTTTCCCAAGGTCCCGTGCCCAGCTGCTCCATCTCCTCCCTTGTTGTTCTCTGACCTCTCCATTATTAGTAGCTAAAATTTAGTGTCCAGAACAGGAGGCATCCAGAACCTTGCTCCAGCTGTGTGGTTAATGTCTATTCTGCCTGTTCAGTGCCTGGTGCACAACAACTGTTAATTTTTTGAATATCACCTCAGCATCTGTGACCTCTGGGCACCTTCCTCTCCCCATCTTCCAAGGAGAGCTATCCAGTATGTTTCCTGGGAACTGCTTTGCTGAAGAAGAGAGAGAAAAAAACAATTTAAATCACTATTGGGCCACTGCAACTTTCATTTATACATCCATTCTTGATCTCAGATTCTACATCTACAAATTGCAGAAGTTAAACTATGATCTCTAAGCATCTGCCTCCAGCTCTGAAATTCTATGATTTCATATTATTTTGAGAAAAAAAGAGAATATTAGTCCTAAAAATATTAATGAATGATGGCTCAACAATCAATTAAGCTAGAGTTCATTAACTTCCACAATATAACCTTGGACCCTGTGAGAAACATAATTCTGAACTTGTAGGTATGAAACTGATCTGGGATGCTGCCATTCTGTGGACTCTTCCAAAGAGCAAGAATAAAGTGGCTGATTCAGAAGACAACTCTAATTTACACCATTCCATGCCCTTAAGAGAGGTTATAAAGTCAGGGCCTGACAATCTCAATTAAACAAAAAAGTACTAACAGACAGAGAATGTTCTGGAATGAGACTATACCAATGGCTATTTGTTTGGCAATTTCTAGGCTTGTCTCTTTTTACTGCTTTCTCTGTTTTGCCCATAGCCCAAATTACTACATCACAGTGTGTCACGTGACAAATAAAAAGAGGCCTTCATCAGAAAGAAAATACCTAAAGGACTTGGAGAATCCCCAGGCAACTTGTAACCGTCCTTGCCTCTGTAGCAGTTCCAGCTTGCACCAAGGCGGTGTGCTGACTCTAAAATGTCAACTACTCTTGGAAATGGAAAACCTGTTATCATGGCTCATGGTTGCTGTTTCCATTTAAAGGGTTGTGACTGAGATGCCGAAGATCCAAAATTTTCCATAGTTTAACTCACGCAGAGTGACACGGAACACAGAAAGAAGCAAAACTTTGTAATGAAAACAAGTGCTTTTCCTATATAATCCTGTCCTCTTAATTTTACAGTTCCCTAACTGCTGCACAAAGCAGGTAGCTGTGAAAGATGAGTAAGTTGGTATCATTTACTGCACAGAACTTACAGCCTTTAGCTGTTGTGATGCTTTTCATTTCAAACAAAAAGAAGAAGAGAAATATGTCAGTACAGTATCATGTCTTTGCTAACAGGGGTTGCACACACGACTGGTTCCCAAGTTAGAGTTTGACAAGCAGCTAACTGACTCAAAATACTCACAGAATCCACTTGCAGCTGGTTCTCAAGTCAGTATATTATAGACATTTAATTGTCTCAAAATACTTGCAGAATTATATTTATGTTGGTTTAATGTATGATTAACAGTCAACGGACTAAATTCTTAACATCATTAATGCTTTAAGAAACAACTGAGTAGACTTAGAGGGATTCGATGATTTGGGCTGTATAATAAATAAAAGTTTATTATTTATTTATTTATTTATTTATTTTTTGAGACAGAGTTTCGCCCTTGTTACCCAGGCTGGAGTGCAATGGCACGATCTCGGCTCACCGCAACCTCCGCCTCCTGGGTTCAAGCAATTCTCCTACCTCAGCCTCCTGAGTAGCTGGGATTACAGGCACGTGCCACCATGCCCAGCTAATTTTTTGTATCTTTAGTAGAGACGGGGTTTCACCATGTTGACCAGGATGGTCTCGATCTCTCGACCTTGTGATCCACCCGCCTCAGCCTCCCAAAGTGCTGGAATTACAGGCTTGAGCCACCGTGCCCGGCCCTAAAAGTTTATTTTTTATTGGGTATTTCATGCTTTCTCAAACAAACTAGCCTGGTTTTCCCAGGCCTTCTGTTAGTGCCTGAGCTTCTGGGTTCTATTGAGCAAGGGTGTTGTAAGAATTACTGCATGAACAACAATGCTGGCAGCTGCCCCGTGTTCAACAATCATCAAAAGAACAAATAAGATGCTTATTCATATTTAAAATTGTTACCAAATAACACAGACCGGATGAAAGTGGCGTTTCATGGAACAATAGCACAACAGTATCTGGGATGTTTTCTCCGTTTTTGGTAGGCTCATTTTAGGGAGGAGTGAGCTGAGAATGAAGAAGTTCAGAACAAATGACAAAATTATTATAAAGCAGTATGTATTCTGCATATTTTGCTTCAAATCTATTACATTCAGCTAATATTTCTACAGCATCAATGGGTAAGATACCATTTTTCTTTCCTTGCTAAGGAAATTTGGGTACTGTTCCCAAAGGGTAGAGTATGACGTTTCAGGCCTCAGGTATCTGATTATCTTTCATCTCTTTTCATCTCTGGAGTAGAGCAGTGTTCAACTTGCAAAGGGTTAAACCAAATCATAGAAATTCCCCTGGTAGTAATCCTGTAGCACTGAGCTCAGACTCACTCAGGAGACAAATAGATGTGTCTTCCTGTTTCAGGGATAAGCACATAGGACACTCCCCACAGGGTGAAAAGGGAAGTGTCATATGATTCATTTTTATTTTTAATTGACAGATAATAATTGTATATATTTATGGGTACACTGTGATGTTTTGCTATATGTATGTATTTTGCAATGATTACATCAAGCTAATTAACGTGTCCATTGCCTCACCTACTTACCATTTTTTTGTGGTGAAAACATTTAAAATCTTTGTTAACAGCTTTGAAAGGCACAATACGTTGTTCAAAACTATAGTCGTCACGCTGTGCCATAGGTCACTAAAATGTATTCCTCTTATCTAACTGAAACTCTGCACCTTTTGACTATCTCCTCTGTCCCTATTTCCCTTCCCCTCCCCTTCACCAGTGTATTAGGGTTTTCTAGAGGGACAGAAGTAACAGGATAGCTGTATATATGAAGGGGAGTTTATTAAGGAGTATTGAATCACATGATCTCAAGGCAAAGTCCCACAACAGGCTGTCCGCAAGCTGAGGAGCAAGGAGCCAGTACAAGTCCCGAAGCCTCAAAAGTAGGGAAGCCGACAGTGCAGACTTCGGTTTTTGGCCAAAGGCCCAAGAGCCCCTGGCAAACCACGATGTAGGTCCAAGAGTCCAAAAGCTGAAGAACTTGGAGACTTATGTTTGAGGGCAGGAAGCATCCACCATGGGAGAAAGATGAAGGCTGGAAGACTCAGCAAGTCAGCTTATCCCACCTTCTTGTGCCTGCTGTATTCTAGCCATGCTGGCAGTTGAGACGGTGCCCATCCACACTGAGGGTGGGTTTGCCTGTCCCTGTCCACCGACTCAAATATTAATCTCCTTTAGCAACACCCTCCCAGACACAGTCAGGAACAATGCTTTGCATCCTTCAATCCAATCAAGTTGACACTTAATATTAACCATCACAGCCAGCTTCTGGTAACCATCTTTTCACCCTCTACTTCTAAGAATTCAACTGCTTTAGTTTCTAAAAATAAAAGAGATCATGCCAGTTTTGTCTTTCTGTGCATGGGTTATTTTGCTTAGCATAATATCCTCCATGTTGCTACAAATAATCAAATTTTCTTCTTTTAAAAGGCTGTATAGTATTTCATGGTGTGTGGGTATATCACATTGTCTTTGTCCACTGATCTGTTGATGAACACAGGCTGTTCCATATCCCAGCTATCGTGAGTAATGCTGCAGTGAGCATCGGAATGCAGGTATCTCTTCAACAGACTGCTTTTGATTTCTCTGGACACACACCCAGAAGTGAGACTGTTGGATTACATGGTAATTATACAGAGAACACACAATTGGGAAAAGACAGTTTCTTTGTTAAATAGTTTTGAGAAAACTGAATATCCACAAGCAGAAGAATGAAATTAGACCTTTACACCATACAGAAAATAAACTCAAAATGAATTAAATACTTAAATGGAAGACCTGGAACTTTCAAATTACTAAAATAAAACACAGGTGTTGAAGAATATGTGTAGCTGAATGAATATAGAGATATCTTTCAAGAGATTGTACTTTCCACAAAATGATATTGATTAATTTCTCAATTCAAATTATTGCCTAAAGCAGATCTGGTAGCTAAAGGCAATGTAAACTTATGTTAAAATAAGTTAAAGAAAGGAGAAAATGGAAGGAAAATAAATGTACTACCTGTATTTTTCCACGACTTTGAAGTGGCTGCTATCATTGAGACCAAATACTCTGCTCTTGTGCTAAATCCAACCTATTAAAAGAAACCATTTACTCTGAGCTAAATGATTGAGAAATATGAACTCTGAAGTATATGCACTTTCTATAATTTCAAGACACCAAGTGTGGGTTGAAAACATTCAGGTTCCTATATATGTTTATGTAGCTTCTAGCTGTATCAATATGCTGAGAAAAATCAGATAAAATGTTAATTACTTTAGGCAATATAATACTAAACAAAACAATTAGGTGATCACTTACCACTATATGGCTAAGCTAGAGATGAAGTAGACATAACTTTACATCTAAAACTGATTTGTTTTATAGCAATTCACTCATTCCAGACATTTAGGGAGCACCTACTATGTGCCATGTAGTATTCCAGGTGTCAGGGATGAAACAGTGTACAAAACTGACAGGAATTCTTGCCATGATGAAGTTTATATTCTGCAAAATTATGTTTTTATAGTTTTATCACAGATTTTAAAAATATTCAGTGAACTTAGTATCTTCTAGGATAGGAGTCACCAACCTTTTCTGTAAAGGGAGAGGTAATAAATATAGTAGCCTTTGGGGGGCACCCCTTTCACTCATCCCCAAGGTAAAAGCATTGAATGCAGGGCAATCCCCTCTCGACAGCTTCTCCCCAGAAAAGGCTAGTCAGAATGGAGACCTTTGCTATGCGAGCTTCTGTCCCTGCATGTGCTCAACACACCACCCACGTCCAGTTCTTTCTGGTCTTGTTAATTCTCTTTATAAAAGACAAGTCGTGCCAGCCTCACCCTTGAGATGCTTCAAGATTTTACGGTTCGGCATTCTCCATATTGCAATAGTCTCTCTCCACCATGACGGTTTTTTTTTCTAACAAAATCTCTCCTTACCTAAATCCAAATTTGGTTTTTATTTGAGAGTTGGCTGACTTGAAAAAGAGGAAATTAGAATACTTGCTTTCTCTAGCTGGGCGGTGGCTCAAGCCTGTAATCCCAGCACTTTGGGAGGCCGAGGCGGGTGGATCACGAGTTTGAGAGATCGAGACCATCCTGGTCAACACGGTGAAACCCTGTCTCTACTAAAAATACAAAAAATTAGCTGGGCATGGTGGCACGTGCCTGTAATCCCAGCTACTCAGGAGGCTGAGGCAGGAGAATTGCTTGAACCCAGGAGGTGGAGGTTGCGGTGAGCTGAGAGCGCGCCATTGCACTCCAGCCTGGGTAGCAAGAGCAAAACTCCGTCTCAAAAAAAAAAAAAAAAAAAAAAAAAAAGAATACTTGCTTTCTCAACCTACAGCTGCAACCTCTGCATCTAACTGACATATCAGAGTTCTCTGACTCATGGAAGGGAAAAGTCAGCTCCCAAGAAACTGAGAACATCTGTAAAAAGAAATGAGAATATGCCCAAAGCGATCTTTCCTTCAGCTTTATAGTGTTAGTAACTGTCCGTACTGAGACTTAGGCAACAACAATTTGTACAGAATTATAGCCCTCTTGAGTGGCAGCATCATTTTGAGAGCAACCATTTATACTTCAAAGAAAAAGCAATTGGCTATTTTAAGGGTAGACATGATTTGCTCTTTAAAAGCCAAACATTATCCAGCTTTTCAAAGTAAAAATAAAAGCCAATGAAGCATTCTACAGGTTTTAATTGTAATAAGACAAACGTTGATATTATGTAAAAGAAAACCTCTTGAGTTCTTCAATAAATTTTAAAAGTAAAGCATTCTTGAGGGCAAAAAAGTAAGAGTAAACTACTGTTGTGATTGATAAAAACTTTAGTTGATTGTCTCCAGGACTCCTTGACTGATGTTTTGATAGACACTATAAGGAGTCATTCCCCATCCAGGCTCTGGGAGACACGCACTGCCTGGGTGTGCATCCTTGTAGCTCAGGAAGCTGGTGACAGATTTTGTAGACATCACTTGCTTCTTCTTTTGTAGACATCACATTGACCTCATGAGGCTTTTGCCTTTATTAAAATTTTCTAATTTTTACTATTTTTTATTTCTTTTCTCATTTTTTTCTAGGTTTGGTCTGTATTTTACTTCTCTCCATTTACATTTATTCTTTTCTTTTTTCTTATTCTTTTATTATTCTTCCCATTATATTTATCGTATTTTCCTTTTCTTTGTGCTTTTTCTTTTTTTCCTTTAGGCTTTTATTTTTATTTCCTTCTCTTTTGTCTTCTTAGTCTTTGTTCTCCCCTTTTACTTCTGATTTATCCTTTTCTTTCTTATTTCTCATTCTATTTATATTTTCTCACTTTCTTCTTCACTTGTTCACTATTTGGCTCCACCTGCACTAGAAATCCTGTGGGCCTCACTTACACAGTGCTGTGAGTGCCCACTCCCCACCCCATCCCCCGGGCAGCTGAGGGATGCCAGGGTCCAGCACACCTCACAGTGAGTCCTTGTCTCCTCTCCAGGAGCCTCAAAATCTGAGCAATCATGGTACCTCAGGCAGAATCAATTTCCTCCTGGGTGAGTCAGTTTGCAGCTGCTTCATGCTGGACAGCTCTACAGGCAGGGACCAGCAGAATTAGCCCCTAGGCTAAAAAACCCCATGGCTACCTTCCCTCTCTGTGTGTCCCCAGCCTCTGTCTCTGGCCACTGGAGATCGCTGGAGTGTCCTCAGCAGGGTCACCTCCAAGTTGGTCTACAATATGACTTGCAAGTATGCCAGAAGAAACCTGGATGAACCTATAAAAGTGAAGGCTGACAGGAGATGCTCAGGCTTCCTGTGGCGGGAGCGGAGAGGATAATAGAGAAAAAGGTTTCCCAGAAGCCAGACCGCACTCATTAGGTTTCTTGTGGAGACCGAAGACCACCCACTCCACAGGGCCCCAGGAGATGAGGCAGGAGACCCACGGGTCCTGAGCACCCCCAGCGCAGGTGCATCACAGGAGAGGTGATTTCAGTCCACCCGGGTGTGGAGGTGTCTCATTGCAGCTCAGTGTCCCAACAGACCTCCAGCATCTCCCTGGCCTTGGAGACCCTTGCTTCCAAACTAGCCATGTGGCTGGAAGGAGCCAGGGGAAGCAGCAGAGATTGCCTCAGCCCTACCTGGGCAAGACTGCAGAGACTGGCCTAAACATGATGTCTTCCTCACTGGCCCTTCTCTTCCTTGCCCTTCTGTGACTTTTCCTCCATGTTGTAAGGGAAAGGAGGTGGGTCTTTCTTCCACACGTCCACTCATGTCTGGAAACTCTCCCTTCCCCTTTACCCCCCAGAGGAGTCACAGGACTGGAAGGATGGGTAGAGCTTTCCCTTGGTACTAAAATGAGACAGTTCCCTGACTCCCTTCACAGGACATGTGGCAGGGGTGCGGCTGGCCCCGCAGCTCACACACCTAGGTGGAGCGCACAGACGGGCAGATGCAGAGGCTGGGTGAGTGCTTTGGGCTGTGGCCGGGCATGATAGTGTCTAGGGGTAGGTGTCTGCAACCCTGGTATTACAAAGCTCTTTGAGAGTTGCTGCCTGCAGATGGCTTGAGTGTTAATAAGCTCAACGGACCATCTGCCTTACAAAAAGGACAGAGGGCCAGTGTGACAGTCTTCTGTATCCGAAGCTCTTGCCCAGTGTTCTGGAAGAATCGGATCACACATAGGCCTGAAGGATGAGTGCCAGGTGTTACTGCGTGGTGCAGGTGGCTCTCAGCAAGATGGATGGGGAGCCCAAAGGTGGAGGTATGGGGGAGATAACCTTCCCCTGGAGTTCTCCCTTTTAAATGCAGCCTTCTTATCCCAAACCCTGACCATGAGGTCTAGCTGAAACCCTCAGAAACAGTCTCATTCTCTGAAGGGGCTTGGCTGTGCTCAGCCCACCAGCTTCTGGACTCAGTTTCACCTCTGGATCAAACAGGTTGTAAAGAGAATGTTGGCAAAGGAGTCTATCCATGATGTTACATGCATGTTAGAGGTGCAAGAAGATGAATAGCCACATCAATTAGAAGGCAGTTATAGTCCAGAAAGAATTAGGTAGTTAAAATTAGGATATCCAAGAAACAGAGTCAAGATACACCTTGGAAGCAGAATCAGCAGGATTTACTGGATGTGGAGAGTAGTGGAGAGTCAAGACCAGCTCCTCACTGTTCAGCTTAGGCCACAGGGTAGATGAGAAATATTTGATTCAGCACAGACTTACATGGGAAAACCAACGTTCCGTTCAAGATACATTAAAACTGTGTGGAGTGTGTGTGCCGTGTTACCATTTGGATATGTGACATTGTGTCTTAGAGGAGAGGTCAGGGCTGAAGATAACATTTGGAAGCTTCAGCATGTAAATAGTGTTCAGAACTATGGTGGACTAGGCCATTTTTGCATTGCTATAAAGGAATACCAGAAGCTGTGTAATTTATAAACAAAAGAGGTTTAACTGGTTCACAGTTCTGCAGGTTGTACAGGAAGTATGATGCCAGCATCTGCTTTTGGTGAGGCCTCAGGAAGCTTACAGTCACAGCTGAAAGATAAAGAGGAGCCAGTGTGTCACATGGAGAGAAAGGATGCAAGAGAGAGGGAAGGAAGAGTTACCACACACTTTTAAACAACCAAGTCTTGGGTGAACTCACAGTGAAAATGCACTCGTTACTGTGGGAAGGGCACCAAGCCATTCATGAGGGATCTGCCTCCATGACCCGAGCACCTCCGACCAGAACCCACCACCAACATTAGGGACTACATTTCAACATGAGATTTGGAGGGGACAAGTATGTAAACTGTATCACATGGCAATTGAGGAGACTGTCATAGACAGAGGAAAGAGAGGAAAGAAAACCTAGACTGATTTTTGAGGAATTCTGACATTTGGAGATAAAGACATGAAAAATAAGCCTGAAAGTGATGAAGCAGAAAGGCAGGAAGAAAATAAGAAATGTGGTGTCAACAGAGGCTGGCTACAAAAAGAACAGAGACAGCACTGGGGGATCAAAGGGTAAGTTCAAGGGAGGCGCTTGTGTAGGCAAGGGGGGCACATGTGAGGTTTGGCCTTTGAAGACAGGAGAGGGCCTCCCTTTGTTTTACAAGAAGGAAGAAAGAAGATCTGTCTAAATCAGGGGTCAGCAAACCTGCCAAGGGCCAGAGAGTAAATATTTTGAGTTTCCAGGGCCATATGGTCTCTGCTCCAGCATCACTGCTGTAGCAGGAGGGCAGCCACAGACAATAAGTCAACACATGCGTGTGGCTGGCTTCCAACGAGACTTTATTTATGGACACTGGAGTTGGAATTTCATAGAATTTTCATGTGTCATGAAATATTATTCATCTACTTTTGCCAGTTATTCAAAAATGTAAAAACCACTGTAAGCTGGTGGGCTGTATGAAAACATGCTGAAGGCCAGACCTGGCTGATGGGCCATCGTTTGCTGGGTCTCCTCTCCGTCTAGATACTGGTAGGAACATAGTCATGTTTATAAAACAATTGTGCATGGGGGCTGGGGGTGCAGAGCGCAGCACGTTCCACTTGCAGAACTCTGTCGCTTCAGTGAGGTCTGAGTCACAGGCTCATGCCTGAAGTAAGGGTAGGCTTGAATTGCCAAAGGCAGTGAAGTCTCAAAAAGAGGAGGAAGCTATTTTATTGGGATAACACAGCGGCATGCAAAGCAGAGCGGAAAACCCGCAGAAGCATGACGGTGTCAACCGACGGGAAGGAGTGAGGCTTCCGGGGGCTCTGACATGGAAGCTGAGTCTTCAAGGATGGTCCAAGATTGTGAATTCATTTCAGTGGGATGCAGTATGAAAGTGTGAAGACAGAAAGAAGTGATCACATGCCACCACAAGGCCATTTGCAAGTGACAATAATCACATTCAATAATTTCTGTTTTAAGCAAATTGCCTTTGAATGATACTAAAACAGAGATTGACTGTAGTGTAAAATGTCCAGACGTCCCCCAACAGGCCAGCGGGCTGCCTTGCACACACATCTGGTCAGCATCTGGAGCGCACATAGGAGAAAATTCATCATATTTGCTCTGCATGTTAAAGTCGGAGGCAGCCAGAGAAGTTCTTGTTCATTTCAAATCAAGCAAATTTGGTCAATTTGGGAACAGCGTATGTAAAAGGCCTTAAAGGCAAGTCCCATTTCCAGCATATGTGAAGTCTAGTATAAGCTGCTGGAGGATAATCTCAACTCACCTTCAAATCAGCTCAGCCTTTGTTCCTTCTGGAATGGTACAAGAAGAGTCAACGTCTAAGAGAGCAGAACTGGGATTCACAATTCTGTGTTCCTAAATTTGTATTTACATTTCAGTGTATCTGGCAAATCAACATTTTTTAAAGGCAACATGTTGACTCTGGTTATTAAAAGATTTGTTCAAGAACATTTATATTTTAGGCTCTAAGATATCTTTTGGAAATATCATCCAATTAAGTTCATTTTAAGTTGTAAAAGAAGTGCACAGCTTTAGGGGTAAGTGGTTTTTAGGTAACGTGCACGTTTTGCAATGTGAAAAGAAATGAAATAATTTAAGGAGAGATGAGTTTAGAATTGTCTTTATCTTCTACCTCATATCAAAATAAATTCTAGGCTCCTCCCTTTAGCTAGTGTTTTCCCTAGAAAAAGATTTATTGTTGTCTCTTTCTTACAATAAACTGGTTTTTCATTCTTTATTTTTAATTTTACTTTCTTAAAAAATGTAGTTTTATTTATTTATTTTGAGATGGAATTTCACTCTTGTTGCCCAGGCTGGAGTGCAATGGAGGAATCTCAGTTCACTGCAATCTCTGCCTCCTGGGTTCAAGTGATTCTCCTGCCTCAGCCTCCAGAGTAGCTGGGACTACAGGCATGTGTCACTATGCCTTGTTAATTTTGTACTTTTAGTAGAGATGGGGTTTCTCCATGTTGGTCAGGCTGGTCTCGAACTCCCGACCTCAGGTGATCCGCCCGCCTCAGCCTCCCAAAGTGCTGGGATTACAGGCATAAGCCACTGTGCCTGGTCTTTTGGTTTTCAGTCTTTAAAAACAAAAACAAAAACAAAAACATAGAAGAAATAATGACCTCAGGCCTTGCAGAATTTCTACTGTAAAATGTCTATAATAAATCAATTAAAACTATTCACAGGGTGCAGATGCCAGGTGCCTCTGATTAGCTGATCCTAATGGGTTGGAAGTATTATTAATAACTGGCAGGTCAGAATTTCTGGTATTGGAAGGAAGTGGTAACTGGTAACTAGAGTTAGTCTCTGGAGACGCACACAACCCCCTTGAGATCCCTTTCGCCAACTGTTCGAACAAAAGAGGGAAAAGATCACCTTTCTTCCAACTTTCTTTAGCTTTATTGAGTATTACAACAAATTAAAATAATTTTAATTTAAAATTAAACTAAAATAAAAGCACTGGATTTTTCCATAAGTGCAGATGGTGAAGCTGAATCCAGAGAGCTTAGCTTCTTTTCCCTAGGAGTCCTCAGAGGATGAGAGGCAGGGTCATGTGGGATGAAAATGGGAATCTTTATATTCTAAAGTGGTCTTAGACCTCTGGACAGATGACTTCCCAGGAAATAAACCCCATCTGATTTTGACAAATATCTTTATTTTACATCTTCTGAAGCCTGGAACATTAAAATAGCCTTGTACTCCTTTTAATTTCTGGCAAAGAGAAGCCAGTTTGGCTACAGACCTCTTTTGGAGGGCATTGGCATGTTCATATGTATAGGATTTGCCTTTTAGCCCAAGCTAAATAAAAAGTCAGACAATTATGGCTTTGGAGTTCTCTTCCAGGAGGCAAATCAATATTTTTTTAAAGGCAACATGTAGCCTCTAGTTATTAAAAGATTTGTTCAAGAACATTCATATTCCATAACCTCATGTCAGAAAAATTCAAGCAGTAAGACATCTAAAGAGTGGTTTTCGCAGCTTTACCTTTTTCCTTGTTAGCACGTCATAAAAAGGACAATCCAAATATCCTTTGGCTTTCTTGCATTGACTTCTAACTCTTACCTCTATTCGATGGGCACTCATGCATACTTCTTTCTTCTGTGTATTCAAGAGTATTCGAAACCTCCTTTTATTGTGAGAGATATTATCACTCTACAGAAATAAAATAACTGATTTTCCACATATATAGTACATAAGACCAAACAGTCACAACACGTCTTGATTTTCTGCACACCACACAAAAATACAGATGCTATAAATTTCCTCGATTTGGTAACCGTAATATCAAGGAATTATTAAATTTCATTTTAAGGACAAATAAACTAAATTTGTCACAAAATAAGGTTTTGCTTTTCTAAACTAAAAAATCCATTGTGGTTAAAGAGATAGCTTAAAGCTAACTTGAAAACAGCACTTCTTTGTATTTAGAGGTGGGGATGGTCAGGATGTGAAGGTGGAGATGTGGCTGAAATACCTTTAGAGGCTTTTACTTAACACTTTCAAAACCTGGAGTGCATTCTACCAGGGAAAAAAAGAATGTTTCTTCTAATTTAAACATAGAATAATCTATTTTTATGTGCAATTGAGTATGTTATGGATTGTGTGTGTGTGTGTGTGTGTGTGTGTGTGTGTGTGTGTGTGTGTGGTTTGGCCAAATGAGAAATACAATTAAACTTTCCCTTGGGTGGGGGAGATTTTTGTTCGGGAAAAAGGAAAAGAGGAAGAGAAGTCATACTATTTTACTTATAGTAAACCAGTTATAAAATTAAAGAAGGATTATTTTCTTGCTTGTGGGGAGAGTTGTAAGAGAATAATGTATTTCTAACTTTCTCTAAATACAAGGACATGTCAATTTTTTGCTGTTTTCATGCCAATTCAAAGCCAACTCCCATAGAAGCAACATTGCATAAGGAGATGAAATATTTTCTACTAAAAGAAAAACACTTTGAGTGTTTCCATATTTTGTTGTTGTAGAATGCTTTTCCTTTTAAAAAGGCTGTTTTTCTTGGTTGTTTAGCCAAACTTCCAACCAGGCACATCTAGCATCGATGAAGGAAAATGGCCATTTTTAAAAAACTGAAAGGTTTAGTTAAGCTGAATATCCTGATTTTTGATAAGGAAATCCCAGTAAGGATGGCTTCATGTTTTGCAAATAATTTCTCACTTTCATGTTTCTATTGGAGGTCGAATGGGGCTGCTGCCTGCACAGCCCGGCAGGGGCTGTCAAGAAGCATGGCCTTAGCATTCTTTGGGAGATTCCCTGGTGTTGGGAATTCTTTAGGCAACGATATTACAATCCTGACTTTTGAACTATGCATCTGGCAGAGGATTTTCAACTCTTTTCTCACCCAGAGAAACCTGAGATAGTGAAAGAAACTGCAGCAAATGTCAGAAAGGATGAAAAGGATAGACAAAAACATTTTAGTTTTAGAAAGCATTTATTTGAGCTTTACACTCCTGAAAGAATATAAAGATAGCCTCGCTATCCTTTTTGTTTAAACTGGAGAATAAAAACAGATCCTTGTAACTACTACTCATATTTACTCTCAGGATATACTCATTAGAAAAGCAGAAATCTTTTTAAAAGGGCATCACGTTAAAGTTTGCTGTCTCATTCAAATAAGAATGACATTTTAAAAATAGACTCACAAGTTGTTTAATCAGTTTAACGTTTATAAATAAAATAAAGAAATGTAAATGAATAAATAAGTAAATAAATTCCATAAGAGTATGTACTTAATCTATTTTTATTTACTGTTGTAGCTTTGGGACTTGGAACAGTATCTGGCACATGGTAAGCTTTCAATAAGTATTTTTGTATATAAAGAAATAAATGAATATTGAGATTGATATTGCATAAAAAGAGATTTCCAGGCCCCAAACTATTTTATTTTTGAGATTACTAGCTTAGTCTTAATATATCTAGCTCACTTAATGTGTTATTATTGTTGTATTTTACCCAATAAATGGTCTTCCTTTCTGCTCTTCTGTCTTCACCAATTTTCTGTTCTACTTTGATGTTATATGACTGTTTTTCCCCAGACCATGCCAATACTCACAGTGGACAGGAATCTATGACTTGTGTAAGCCAATTTCTGTTTTTTCTTTTGTTTTTCCTTTCTAGTTTCTCAAGTGATGGCTTTACTGAGATATTTTTGTATTTCTCAATTCGCCATCATTTTCATTTTAATTTGTTTTTCTATTTGCCAATTATTCTTAGCTTTGTTTTTCCATTTTTCTCTGATTTCCATTAGCTCAAATAAATATCACTAATATTCAATCTTGTTATTTTTGTTTCAGGGTATATGTGAGGATTTCTCCGAAGTAAAAAGTACATTCTTCCTTTTCTTCTCAACTTAAATGGTAGTTTATTGTTTTGCATGTTACTAATTGTTTAAGTTCTTTTTCATCTTTCTTTGTTCAAATTTGCAATTGTTGTTTATAGTTGCAAATGTTGTTTACCAATGTTTGCGTTGCTCTCCATAACTTTCTTCTTATACGGCATTTCTTTATATACAAAAAGCTTTACCGAGATATGATTTACATAAAATAGACTGAGTGTATTTAAACTGTATAATTTGATGAGTTTTAAAATATAACTAGAATAATAAACATATTCATCATCTTTAAAAGTTTTCTGGTGACCTCTGCAAACTCTTAGTTGGGGCCCTCTGAACACCTCCAGCCTGGTCCCTAGGTAACCACTGATCTGCCTTCTGTCACTATAAATTAGTTTGCATTTACTATAATTTTATATTAACACAAATAAAATAATACAGGATGTACTCTTTTGTTCTTTAGCTTTTTCCACCCAGCATAGGTTTTTGAGGTTCATCTGTGTGTGTGTGTGTATAAATTCAGTTCTTTTTATTTCTGAATAGCATCCTATTGCAGAGATGTACTACAATTTGTTTATATATTTATCTATTAGTGGACATTTGGGTTGTTTCCAGGTTTTGGCTATTATAAATGATGCCATTATGAACATTCATGTACAAGTCTTTGCCTGGATGTGTGCTTTTGCTTTTCTTGGTTAAGTGCCAGGGAGTAGAATGGTTGAGTCATATGTATATGAACACACATATATGTGTATATAATATATATACACACACACATATATACACATATACATACATATGTGTATATATATATATATATATATATATATATATATATATACACATACATATATGTGTGTATAGATTTTTTTTTAATGAAACTGCCAAACTGTTTTCAAAAGTGCTTGTAAACTTTTAGATTTGTATCTGAAAGCCCCAGGTCTTCCATGTTCCCACCAACATTGGTGTAATTACTAGTCTTTTTAACTAATCACTTCAATGGGTGTGTAGCAGTGTCTCGCTGTGGTTTCAATTTGCATTTCCAAAACAACTAATGATGTTGAACATCTTTTCATGTGCATATTTGGCATCCATATATTTTCTTTGGTGAAGTGTCTATTCAAACACCCTACCCATTTTTTAAATTGGGTTATTGTTTTTTATTATTTATTTTTTAAGAATTCTTTATACATTCTGAAAATAAGTTTCTTAACAAATGAAAAGTTTGCAAATGCATTATCCCCATCATTTCAGTTCCCTAACAGTGACTTTTAAAGAGCTGACTTTCCACTATAATGAAGTTCAATTTATCAAGCTTTTCTTTTATGGATTATGTTTTTGGTATTTTACAGAAAATCCTAAAGAATTCAGAAAAAAACTGTTAGAATAAATAAATAAATTTAGCAAAATTGCTGGATACAAGATCAACACACAAAAAAACCAATTGTATTTGTAGACACTAGCAATAAATAATCCAAAAAAATTAAGAAAACAATTTCATTCATTTCCAACAATATCCAAAAGAAGATGACTAGTAATAAATTTAATTAAGATGGTACAAAACTTGTGCACTGAAAAGTATAAAACACTGCTAAAAGAAATTGCCAAAGACCTAAATAAATAGGAAGACATTCTATGTTTATGACAGGGAAGACATCATATTGTTAACATGACATTATTACTGAAAGTGATCTACAGAGTCAATGCAATCCCTCTCAAAACTTTGATGAGTTTTTTTGAGAAATGGAAAAGCTGTTCCTCAAGTTTGCATGAAATTGCAAAGGGTCCCAAGTAGGCAAAATAACATTGACTAAAAAGAAGGTTGGAGGAATCACACTTCTTGATTTCAAAACTATTACAAAGCTACACTAATCAAAACAATGTGATATTGGCATAAGAGTAGACATATAGATGGAATAAAATGTAGAATCTAGAAATAACACCATATATCTATGGCTGATTGATTTTTCACAAGAGTGCCAATATCATTCAATGGGAAAAACAGTTTTTCTAACAAATGATGCTGAAACAACTAGACATCAACATACAGTAGAATGAAGTTGGATTTCTACACAGAAATAGTTTGATCCTTTAGAATATTGTTTATAAGACTTGTTAGAATCAAATCAGTAAGGCAAATTTTTTCACTGTTGAGACAAATCCCCTTGGAGTACTCATTGCCACATGAATCAAGAGGTTTCTGCCTTGCCACTGGGAAGAGTTACTATTCCTTTCCCTGTGTATGTTCAGCTCTTGTTTCCTATTCTAATCCTTTCATGCAATTCGTTCTGTGACATGCACTGGTCAATGCTGAATACTCAAGGATATCCTCTGCAAATTTTTGAGTTCTTATCGTGTAACTTTTTCACTGCTGGTACTCTGTCCATCAAACTCTTACGCTTACGTGTGGCCTCCCTAGACCCTCAGATTTGCCTTCTCATCTAGGAAGTCAACTAGGGTCTGCCTTGGTTACACCTGCTTACTCTGTGGACTAGAAATTCACCTAAAGTTTTTGTTTTTAACAGTTTTATTGAAATATAATTCATTTTTTATACAGTTTACCAATGTAACATTTATATTTCAATAGCTTTTAGTATATTAATATAATTGTGCAATCATTCCCACACTTAAATTTAGAAGTTTTGTCTCTTTAGAAAGATCACTCAGTGTTTTCTTCCAAATGAATGAGGAACTTTAGAAACATTGTTAGTTCTTTAAGCCAGAGTTTTCTCCCCTACATGGCAGTGTCATTTTTATCATATTTCAAGTGAATATTTATGTGTAGAACAGTTTGTGAATTCTTTGCCCTATTCCATCAATTTATTCTTGTGCCAGTAGCACACCATTTTAATTACTATAGCTGGACTATAGCTCCTAATAGTGGCTTTAAGTAGTTAGTTAAGAAGTTTTCCAACAGATGCTGGAGAGGATGTGGAGAAATAGGAACACTTTTACACTGTTGGTGGGAGTGTAAATTAGTTCAACAATTGTGGAAGACAGTGTGGCAATTCCTCAAGGACCTAGAAATAGAAATTCCATTTAGCCCAGCAATCCCACTACAGGGTATATATCCAAAGGGTTATAAATCATTCTACTATAAGGACACGTGCACACAAATGTTCATTGCAGCACAGTTTACAATAGCAAAGACCTGGAACCAACCCAAATGCCCATCTATGATAGACTGGACAGGGAAAATGTGACACATATACACCATGGAATATTGTGCAGCCATGAAAAACGATGAGTTTGTGTCCTTTGTAGGGACATAGATAAACCTGGAAACCATCATTCTCAGCAAACTGACACAAGAGCAGAAAATCAAACACCACATGTTCTCACTCATAGGCGGGTGTTGAACAATGAGAACACATGGACACAGGGAAGGGAACACTACACACTGGGGTCTGTTGGGGGGAAATAGGGAAGGGACAGTGGCGGGCAGGTAGTTGGGGAGAGATAGCATGGGAAGAAATGCCAGATATAGGTGAAGGGGAGGAAGGCAGCAAATCACACTGCCATGTGTGTACCTATGCAACAATGTTGCATGTTCTTCAAATGTACCCCAAAACCTAAAATGCAATAAAAACAAAGAAGTTTTCCAGATTTATCCTAACAAACTGCCTTGACTATTCTTGGCCCTTTGTATTTCCGTATGAATTTTAGTCAATTTATCAGTTTCTATAATTGTATTGAATTTATAGACATTTGGATGTTTAAATAATTGACTTTTTTACAATGTTGATTTCTAATCCATTTAGCTTAAACTGTTGTGGTTTTCAGTGTACAAATCTTATGTTTTTAGGTTTATTCTTTGGTATCTGATTTTTTATGTTATTACAAACTGTTTCTTTTTGTACTTTTTTATATTCAGCTTATCTTCAATGACTTGGAAAAAATTGCTTACTAATTTTAGTAGTTTAGTGATAGATCATTTTAGATTCTCTAGATAAAACAATGATGTTATCTGTGAATAAATTTAATGCTTATGCCCTTCATTTCTTTTTCTTGATTTATTGCATAGGCAAAGATAACTTATAAAACACTGAAGCGGTCATATTGGGTATTTGTTTTTTAATTCCTAAATTCATCGTCATTAAGTTTAACATTTTCTGTGAATCATTCAAATGCTGTTTATTTTTAGTTTTCCTCAATTCCTTGTTTGCTAAGAGTTTTTGTCACAAAGTATTACTGAATTTTATCAAGTATTTTTCTGTATCTATTGATTATTATGTTTTTATCTTTTTAAAAGTTAATATAGTAAATGGTTTTTATTATTTTTTCAATAATAAATCTCTCTTACATTCCTACAATCACAATATAGTCCTTATATGCTATCCCTGGTATACATTTCTGAATTTGATTTGTTAGAATGTTGTTTGGCATTTTGGGATCTATAGTAATGAGAGAGATTAGTCTGTAATTTTCTTGTCTTATAGGGACTTCGTTAGGATTTAGAAACAAGATTGCAATGGGCTTATAAAAAATTATGAAGTGCTTCCTCTTTTTCTATTTCCTGAAGGCAGCTGTGTAATTTTGTTATCATTTCTTTTTTAAAGGTTTGGTGAAATTCATAAGAGAAACAATCTAAACCTGAGTTATGTTTGTATGTGTGGGTGGTCAGGATGTGGGTCCAATAATGTATTCAATAACAATTTAATTGTCCATTTTAAACTAACTAAAAGAGTATAATTGCATCTTTTGTAACACAATGGATAAATGCTTGAGGCGATGGATAAGCCATTCTTCATGATGTGATTATTAGACATTGCATGTCTGTATCAAAACATCACAAGTACTTCATAAATATATCTACAATGTACCCACAAAAATTAAAAGTAACAAATTTTAAAAATGGATTTAATTTTCTTAATGGATATTAAACTTTCTTCTGTCAGTTTTGATAATTTGTGTTTTTAAAGAAATTTGTTTATTTTATTCAAATTGTCAGATGTATTGATGTAAAGTTGTTTATACTACTCTTTAATGTTAATTTTAATATCTATTTGATCTATATTGATTTTATGTTTTTCTTTCTTAGTAATTTGTGTATTTTTTTAAATGTAATTGTGTATCTTGGTAATTGTGTATCTTTTTTCTTGATTAGTTTGCTAAGATTTATCAATTTTATTTTAATAATCAATTTAGTTGGCTTTGTTGATTTTTCTTTAATGTATGCTATTTTTTCTATTTTACTGATAGCTGAACTAATTATTATTTCTATTCTCTTTCTTTTTAGCTTCGATGCTTTGTTTGCTTGTTTTTAGATTTTTGAAATGGAGGCTTAGATGATTTACTTTTAGTCTTACTTCATTTTTAACACATAAATATTTTAAAGCCATGAATTTCTAAGTATTGCTTTGACTGTATTCTTTTTTGAAACATCACATTTTTATTAAGTTCAAAATATTATTTCTTCATGTTTCTTCCTTGAACCATAGATTATTTAGAAATATACTGTTTAATCTGTATGTATTTTTTGACTTCTTTTTTTTTTTTTTTTTTTTCTGAGATGGAGTTTCACTCTTGTAGCCCAGGCTGGAGTGCAATGGCAGAGTCTCAGCTCACTGCAAAGTCCATCCCCAGGGTTCAAGTGATTCTCCTGCATCAGCCTCCCAAGTAGCTGGGATTACAGGTACCACCACCACACCCAGCTAATTTTTGTATCTTGAGTAGAGAAGGGTACCACCATGTTGGCCAAGCTGGTCTCAAACTCCTGACCTCAGGTGATCCACCTGCCTTGGTGTTCCAAAGTGCTGGGATTACAGACCGGAGCCACTGTGTCCAGCCGACTTTTTAGTTTTTGTTGTTTCCAGCTCAATTCCACCAGTCAGGACATACTCTGAATGGCTTCAGTACTTTGACATTTGTTGAGACTTTCTTTATAGCTTGGTATGCAAAAACTGCTAAGGGAGTGAGAATTCACACTGGAGTTGGAGAATGCATTTGAAATGCATGAGTGACTGAGGTATAAAAATAATTTCTACAAATGAATTAAGAAAAGGCAACAGCTTAGAAAACTTTTATTGTCAAATTTGACATGCATAAATGATTCTTCCTTCCTGACTCTATTTCTTTATTCTTTATAAAAAAATTTCTGAATCTTCTCCCACACTGACGTTTTCCTGACTTATATTCTTGTATCAAATGAAAGAAATTCCAAGGTCTTTGGTTACACCATTGTATAACCTGCTCTATTTACTTTTACAGCTTCAATTTTTACCTATTTAATAATTTCTAAATCTGAAATTTCGACCCCATTTTCTTCTTGAGTTCAGGAATGTATTTTCATTTGAAGTACCTCAAACTCAACACTCACAAACCAAAGTTTATTATGTTTCCTCTCCATATGTGAGCCTCCTAGTGTGTTTTCTATTTTAGTTAATAAAGATAAATTCATCCCTACGTAAATTTATGGCATAACTTTTCCTTTTGATAGCATGCATCGCAACTTATAATTTTTCATTACTGTCCTAATTATTGATCATCTGTTTCTCTGACTACTCTGCAAGATTGGTGAAGTCATAAATCATGCCTGTTTGTGATTATTATTTATTTGTCCTCAGCATCAACTGCAGCCTCAGTTACAGAGTGGGTCTTCAACAAATACTCGTTGAACAAATGTGTATGTAATATATGCTTCTTCTCTATTCCATTTAAAGACTTGTCTATAGGTCAGTTACCTAGAGCAGCAGTCCACAGCCTTTTTGGCACCAGGGACTCGTTTCAAGGAAGACAATATTTCCACAGATAGGACAGCGGGTGGGGGTGGATGGTTTTGGGATTATTCAAGTGCATTATATTTATTATTCACTTTATTTCTATTATTATTGTGTTGGAATATATAATGAAATAATTATACAACTTACTATAATGTAAAATCAGTGGGAGCCCTGAGATTGTTTTTTTCGCAACCAGACACTCCCATCTGGGGATGATAAGCGACAGTGACAGATAACACGTATTAGATTCTCAGAAGGAGTGTTCAACCTAGATCTCTCGAATGTGAAGTTCACAATAAGGTTCACACTCCTATGAGAATCTAATGCCCCCACTGATCTAACAGGAAGCAGAGCTCAGATGGTAATGCTTGCTCAACTGCCCCGCCACTCAACTACTGCTGTGTGACCCCGTTCCTAACAGGCCACAGGTATCAGTCCATGGCGCAGAGTTTGGGGGCTCCTGATCTAGAGTATAAATTTCAGAACTATTGCATATACTGCCTTCAGAAAATTCTACTCAATATAAGGTTTTTATTTATTTTTATTTATTTATTTTTTTTTGAGATGGAGTCTCACTCTGTCACCCAGGCTGGAGTGCAGTGGTGGAATCTCAGCTGCCGCGTTCAAGTGATTCTCATGTCTCAGCCTCCCAAGTAGCTGGGACTATAGGCACAAGCTAACCCACCCAGCTAATTTTTTTGTATTTTTAGTGGAGAAGGGGTTTTATCATGTTTGCCAAGCTGGTCTTGAACTCCTGACCTCTGGTCATTTGCCTGTCTTGGTCTCCCAAAGTGCTGGGATTACAGGCATGAGGCACCACGCCTGGCCAAAATTCAACTCCTTTTTACCTTTTCTATACACATGCCTTTTACCTGTGCAGTTTCCCAGATAGACGTGTCCTTTGCTCTTCTTTTGTTACTTCCATTTTCTTGAATACTTTTCCATCCTGTCTCTCTAAGAAATATCTGCTTTTTCTTTAAAACAGGCTTCAGTGTTACCATATATTCTAAACTTCTATGACCCTACCTTGAATAATTAATCATATCTTGCCGGGTGCGGTGGCTCAAGCCTGTAATCCCAGCACTTTGGGAGGCCGAGGCGGGTGGATCACGAGGTCAAGAGATCGAGACCATCCTGGTCAACATGGTGAAACCCCGTCTCTACTAAAAATACAAAAAATTAGCTGGGCATGGTGGCGCGTGCCTATAATCCCAGCTACTCAGGAGGCTGAGGCAGGAGAATTGCCTGAACCCAGGAGGCGGAGGTTGCGGTGAGCCGAGATCGTGCCATTGCACTCCAGCCTGGGTAACAAGAGCGAAACTCCGTCTCAAAAAAAAAAAAAAAAAAATTAATCATATCTTATTGTTTTATTCTATACAGCTGGCCACAATAAATTATATTTGTTTCATTTATCTATAAGTACATAAGAAATCACTCTAAAAATTGAGCGATTAAAACCAGAATTTTGTGATCTCTCTTGGTCCTTTGGGTTTACAGAACTCAGCAGCATGGTTCTTCTGCCCTCTCTCCCTGCTGTTGGCAGGGACTGCAGTAATCTGGGAGCTTCTCTGTGCTTGACTTACTCAGAAGGCTGGCAGGTGGTACATGCTTTCACCTGGAAGCTCACATGAGGATGTCAGGTCAACCTTCATGAAATTTGGGCTTCCCAGAATGTAGAAAACCTGTAATTCAATGGGGTATGTTTAAATGGCAGCAGATAAAGCTGAACATCTCCTAAGATCCTGCCTTGGAAATTACGTGCTTGACCTTCACCACATTCTGTTGGTCGATGTGTGTTTCAAGGCTATCTCAGGTGTACCACGGAGAGAACTACACCAGCACATATACACCAGGAAATGTCATTCATTAGGGATGATCCTTGTAGATTACATGCACTTGTTCCCTCTTGTTAAATTATGAGGTATTTGATAATATTCATTGCATCTTTATTTATACAGCAGCAAACATAGTGCCTGGAATAATTTTTGTTTGATACAATACTTGTTGAATTGAATGGTCCTACTCTTCCTTTATTCCCTTCTCACTCCAGTTGTGGACATTCTGAGAGTTGCCATTGGCCCTGGTTTTTCTCTCTTCTTCCCAGCCTCAGCTATTTATTATTCCCATCTTTGAAGCATGACTGTGTACCTCTTCCTCCACTCAACAAGGTTTCTGCCATGTGGGGATTGCTGGCACCAACAAAGTTTCAGTCTTCTGAAAGCAAAACTGTGGAATCACTTCTACTTTGTTTTGCTCTCTTTCATTTCTATTTCTCCTTAAGATTAGTTATGTTGTCCTTTGAGATGTCATGAACCTGTTCTCATTTCTATTATCCAACCAGGCAATCATCCCTGAACACCTAGAACGGTAGTCCTGGATTATTCTCACTATTCCCCTCTCCCATGAAAACTAAACTAAATTCTCTTCTTAACTGGCTTCTTGACAACATTAGCAGCATCAAAGTTTCCCTCTGCTAGCCTCCCTCAGATCAGAAAATGCCAATAGCAATTGGTTGCCTACCAGTAACTCCCTAGTCCCTTGGGGTAATGGTCAATGTTCTATAGACTCTGTCTCCTCTCCACCTCGCCTTACCAGAAACCCCAGACAAGCCCAACTCTTCCCTAATTCCTGAACTCTGCTTATTATTATATAGAGTTATTATTATAGGCCCATTATCATTGGCTTAAACCTAGGCTTTCCCCAAGGATTTGAATCCATTACTTCTTTGGAATGCTTGGAAACTATCTTCAAACACTGGAGTATTTAGGTTATTTTAGGAGAAAGAGGAGAGCTTATAATTAAAAGACTTGGGAAAATATTTATTAAAAAATTAAATCATTTTAATAATTCTCACAAATTTTGGCACGTTTATTTTGGTATGTTTAATATTGTGTGTCTTCACAAAATGTAGTGTGCACCATTCTCCAAATTTTCTTCAATGTAGAAACGCTTTTAGGAACACACTGAATTACTTGAAATCCATAAAACATATACACTGGGAAGCTAGCTTCTCCAACGTGTACTGATAACAATTTTTCTTTAATATTTATGGGATGTGTATCTTTATGACATATTACCTCTAAGGCTAACTTGGGTACTGATTTATCATCTTTTATTTCTCTTTTATCACCTAGCACAGTACTGTTATACAGAAGGTGTAAAATAAGTATTTGTTAAATGAATACATAAACTTTCCAATTCATAAATGAAAAAAGTAGGAAACTTTGAGACTAGACTAAAGTCTCCTGACTTTTACTTTTGTAATCTACTGAAGTATTTTATGGCTAACTAGATACCAAGAATTTGTTGTTGATGTTGAAACAACATTCTGTGAGCTCTCTGGAATTTGGGTGTGCATAAAAGAACCAGTTCCTATAGCAGTCAGAGAAAGATTAGACAACGCTTTCATTTTTCTCTGGAAATGTGGGCAATTTCCACCAGGATAATCTCATTATATCTTCTAATGTACCTGAAATTACAGAAGATGACAGGAATTTGAAACCATGAACCTGCTCTGAGTTGATATGTTTGCGAGGGACAGAAATAAAGGAGGTGACTTTTTTGACTACTTAAAAAGAAGCCATGTGTGTACCTATGCAACAATCTTGCATGCTCTTCACATGTACCCCCAAACCTAAAACGCAATAAAAAAATTAAAAAATAAATAAAAGAATCTATTACATCTTTCAAATTTGTTGTAACTATCATGATCCAAAACATGAAAATATGCATGTAATTAGTACCATTATGTGTAGGCCCTTCTCTTAGTCAAGTGGTATTTACTCAATCAATAAACAACTCTTTATTGATAAATTAGTATCTCTCTAGCTCTGTGGCAAGTGATGTGAAAAAGATCAGGCATCGTCAGGTATATAATCAATAATGACAGTTGCTAACAAAAAAAAGTACATGTTTCTAAGCATGCATATAACAGCAAGACCCTGGCTTAGTCTTAAGGGGTCATAGAGAAGGTTCCCTAGAGAAGGATCATTTAAAACAAAACTTAAAGGATAAATTAAGACTCTACCAGAGAAAAATGGTGGGAAACTAGGAGATGTGTTCTAGAGAGTAGGGATATATACAAAGGCTCTCATGTGGGAGGACCTTGCAGAGTTCAAGAAACCATAGTAAACAGCAGAAGAATATTAAGCAAGAAACAAGGTAGCAAGTGTGAGATTTTGGGCCAACAAATAATAACAGCTAATGTCACCAGTTGTTCTTTTTTTCCTCTCTCATCACTTTCTTAGAGTAAAGAAGTTTACATTTTTCTTTTTAACTACTTTAGGGAGGGTTTTATTGAAAAGCACTGCTGGTAAACAGAGTAAATTGTTCTGAGGCTTATTGCTGACTCTTTAGAAAACTTGGAGCTATAAAACAAAGGTTTGGAACTTGTGAGGTTACAAACGTTTCCTGGGGACATTAACATGATTGTCAAATTAACTACGATGCATGGTTCAGTGCCATGCATCAATGAGTCCTGTCAGCCTATGCCAGATTTCTCCCATAATTGGAATAACATTCATTTTCTGCCTAAAATTATTTTCAGTGTTGCTGAAATAGTATATGCCCCTCAGTAGAGTATGCCCAGGGCTGGGAGGTAGAGGATATGCGGAGTTGTTGGTTGAAGGGTACCAACTCTTAATTATAAGATGAATACATTCTTGGTATCTAATGTATAGCATGGTGACTAAAGTTACCAAAGTTACTAAGGTATTGCTTACTTGCAATTTGCTGGAAGAGTAGATCTCAAGTGTCCTCATCTCTCTCTCTCTCTCTCTCTCTCTTTCTCTCTCTCTCACACACACACACACATACACACACACACACACACACACACACACACATCCAACAGAAATTCTGAATGTGATGCATTTGCTAATTTATTGCGGTAATCATTGTACAATATATACATATATAAAATTACCACTTTATAAACTGAATAAATACAGTTTTTATTTATCAATATTTTATTTTTTAAAGAAAGAGATTCTTTAAACTGGAAGCTTCAGGTGTTCTAAGAACAAGCCAGTTTATGCTTGGAATTCACATGTAAGCAAAATACTTAGCATCATTCCAAAGGTATGAGGTAACAGTAATTACCTCTAATAGGTGGGATATGGATAGTATTTTTTTAATTCAGTATCTGTGCATCTTCCAAATTTCCTTCAATAATTATGGATGATATAAGTAATAAGGAAACACAACCATTTCTTTAAAATTGCTTTAAAAAAGACAGTGTGTTAAAGGGTACTGTTTCTACTGACTTGCTCAGGTAACCAACCATCATTAAGGGTGCTCTCTCAAAGGAAGCTCTCTCTAAACAAAGGGATAGCTCTGCAGTGAGCATCCCTGCTATAGTGGACAGAATGGTCTTTTAATCCTCACCATAATCAACAGCTTCTAGAGCTCAGTAAATTAACCACAATACAATGTTGTAAGTTCCATAGCATGGGCAAAGTTCCAGAAGAACATTGAGGATAATTTACCATTGGCCAATGTCTACATTGATTCAATGGTTTCAGGAAGTATTAGGTACTAATGTTTACTAGAGAATATATAGATGAAGACATAGATATAGATATAGGATTGTTTCAAGTTTAACTAATCCATACTTTTTAAATGTTTCTGTTGGTTTCATATTTAGAAAAATACTTTGTTTCCTTATGTAGTGTTAAGGTTCACATATTTTCTTTATATATATATGTATATATATATATGTTTTATTGCATTTTAGGTTCTGGGGTACATGTGAAGAACATGAAAGATTGTTGCATAGGTACATACATGGCAGTGTGATTTACTGCCTCCATCCCCATCACCTATATCTGGCATTTCTCCCCATGCTATCTCTCCCCAACTCCCTACCCCCTACTGTCTCTCTCCTAGTCCCCCACCACAGACCTCAGTGTGTGGTGCTCCCCTCCCTCTGTCCATGTGTTCTCACTGTTCAACACCTGCCTATGAGTGAGAACATGTGGTGTTTGATTTTCTGTTCTTGTGTCAGTTTGCTGAGAATGATGGTTTCCAGGTTCATCCATGTCCCTACAAAGGACACTAACTCATCGTTTTTGATGGCTACATGATATTCCATGGAGTATATGTGCCACATTTTCCCTGTACAGTCTGTCATCGATGGGTATTTGGGTTGGTTCCAGGTCTTTGCTATTGTAAACAGTGCTGCAGTGAGCATACATGTGCATATGTCTTTATAATAGAACAATTTATAATTCTTTAGATATATACCCAGTAGTGGGATTGCTGGGTCAAATGGAATTTGTATTTCTAGGTCTTTGAGGAATCGCCACACTGTCTTCCACAACGTTTGAATTAATTTACACTCCCACCAACAGTGTAAAAGCGTTCCTATTTCTCCACATCCTCTCCAGCATCTGTTGTCTCCAGATTTTTTAATGATCGTCATTCTAACTGACATGAGGTGGTATCTCAATGTGGTTTTGATTTACATTTCTCTAATGACCAGTGATGATGAGCACTTTTTCATATGTTATTTTCATAGTAGCATTCCAGAGGGTCTCCGGAGACAAATATGATATTCAAGTGAAAGATATGATCATAGCTGTGTAGATAAAAAATGAGAAATAAGAATAATATAAGAATTTATATTTTTTCCAAAATGCCAGACATGTATATCTTGTTAAAGAACTCTCAAGAAGTCAGTCAGATTGTCATCAACAACCTAAGGCATTTGCAGGGCAGACTACCCACATAGATATTAAAGAAACGCGAGAGCCTGCACTCTCGCTCCCAGCTCTCAGCCTCAGTCTGGATGATATGTTCTGGTAATTCAGTATACAAAACTGCCGTTTCAGCTGGGTGTGGTGGCTCACACCTGTAATCCCAGCACTTTGGGAGGTCAAGGCTGGCAGATCATCTGAGGTCAGAATTTCAAGACCAGCCTGGCTAACATAGTGAAACTCCGGCTCTACTAAAAATACAAAAATTAGCCGGGCATGCTGGCAGGCACCTGTAATTCCAGCTACTCGGGAAGCTGAGACAGGAGAATCCCTTGAACCTGGGAGATGAAGGTTGCAGGGAGCCGAGATTGTGCCACTGCACTCCAGCCTGGGCAACAGAGAGCAAAACTCCATTAAAAAAAAAAAAACAAAAAACAAACAAACAAAAAAAAACCCCTGCCATTTCACAGATGTCCAGCATCATTGGAGACATAATCAGAATTATATTTATGCTTCATAATATTTGCAGTTTTCAACAAGTTATTACAAGATTTGTTTTAAGCTATAATTATGATGTTGAAGAACTAAACTTTCATCACAGCATAGAGTCCTTATGAAAGCCAAGATCAGAATTGCAATATCACTTTGAAAAGTTGTTTTAAGTGAGACACAGGGAATTGATTTTAAGAAAAACTCCAAACTTCTTAAATAAGAAAAAGATAACAATGTGAGCAAAAACTGTATCAATAGGTTAAAAATAATAAATCAATAGGTTAGAAATAATAAATACATTTGTATTACCATCAAGAAAGTAGAGGGGTGTTGGTGTCACCAATTACCTAGTCCCTTGTGGGGGTCTCCTCTTTGCTTTTCCTAGAGGCCAATGTCTCCATTAGGATCAGGCTATCCTTGTTAAGTGTAACAGAAAGCTCAACTGCATGCTTACTGACTCATTTGTTCCAAAGGCTGATTACTGATTTTTCAATACTCTTTGGCTAACAAGCAAAAATTAAAGCCACAAAAATGAACCTAAAATGTTAGTAAAGACATTTCCCCGCCAAAACAAACAAACAAAAGCTTAGATATTAGCTTGTTGATCGAATTGATGTAAATAATCACCAACTTCCCCCTTGAAGCAGCCACCAGACATTATGACTTTGTATTGAGAAGCAAGATGATTCTTGGATAGGTTAATAGAAACATCCAAAGACCAGTAGAAGTTCGTATGCAAACCCCATTTGGATAGAAAATGAAGTCAGGTTTGATCCTTGAGCAGCCATTTATATAGTCTACTATGTGAATGAATCCATCTCAAAGAATTTGGAAAATCAGTGACATGGTAACACAATAGCAAATTGAACTTGATATTCTTAAAAATGAGAAAGTCACCTAGAAAGATTGTAAAGTCCCCTGGAAGCATTTTGAAATCACTAACAGGCTAATACAATGTCTGGTCAACTTCTCAGAATGTATACTGCCTAAGATCGTAAGATTGTCAAAATCTGAAATAAGGCAAGGAGATATTCTAAACTACTGAGACAATGACTTTGAATTGCTCTCAAAATGAAGAGGAAAATTAAAAGGCTCATATCAGTCTAATAACAAAAGCTTTATCTTTAAAATAGACTAGAACTTACAGAAAGAATAAACAATTATTATAACATACAATAATAATACAGCTGTATTCTAAATCAGGGATGGGCTTTATTTTTTTCTGAAAAGTCCAGATAGTCATATCCTCAGCTCTGCCAGCCCTGCAGTCTCTGTCACAATCACTCAGTCCTGCCATTGTAGCACAAAAGCAGTCAAAGCTTTTGCCCAAACAAATGGGTGTGCTGTGTTCCAACACCACTATTGTTATTCTTTTTTTTTTTTTTTTTTTTTTTTTTTCATAAAAACTGTCAGCAGGCTAGATTTGGCCTAGGAACTGTAGTTCGCCAACTTCTGTTTTAGGCTATAGCAAGCCTTAATTTTTAGCAAAAGCAAATCGAGAGAAGATGAAATATTAAGCATTTACCTGCAATGAAGCAACACAATTTTATAGCGATTTGCACCAATGGCAAAGTTTCCAAACTTCTAGAAATAATAGCAATTTAAAATTTCAGCATTTAAATGTTGATGTAGAGCTGCATCATTTAATATGGTAGCCACTAGCCACATGTGGCTGTTTACACTGAAATATAAATTAATTAAAATTGAATAAGATGTTACATTGAGTTCCTCAGGCACGTTTGCCACATCTCAAGTGGCTTGTAGCTGCAGTAGTGGACAGCACAGAACATAAAGAATTTCCATCACTGTCAAGAGTATTGTTGGGCAGCACTGTTCCAGATGCAGAGAAAAACAAAAATGGAAAACAAAACAAAACAAAGAACAAACTGAAGCTACAAATCACAAGGCAGTTCAGTGGGAGCACCAGCAGCAGCGTTAAATTTGATAAGCCAACAAATAGAGGAAAATAGAGCTCTGGAGATGCAACATGTAATAAGATCAGATAGAAGTCACCTCAATTAAATGAACATTATTTAAAGAGACTTCTGATGCCACTGAACTCATTTAATGATTTTCATTGACCATTCATCTTAGACATTGTCAGAAAAATAAACAAGAGAGTTTTGTCTTGAAGAGTCCTTATAATAGGCGAGAGGATGCCAAAACCCTGTCTTCCTTTCTCTCTTTCTCCCTCTCTCCTTTCTTCTCTCCTTTTTCAATAGACTGTCTCATTCCCTAAAGCATTCATAATAGCTTATAAATAAATAAATAAATAATGTGCTTATTATCTGCCCCTGGGTTTAAGTTTGGAAATAGTTCTAAAATTGATTTTAGAAATAATGTACTCAGTCCAAAGTATGATTATGACTAATGAGTACTTACCTATTTTCTAGAACAGCTTATATGGACTAGCTCATTCATTCACTTCATACAACATTACTAAATGTCTATAATGCATTAGGTGAATCTTGAATATTAGATGCAGAAAAGATTGGAGGTAATATTTAAGACATTTAACAGTCAGTATAAAGAAGCCACTGGCCATTCGGAAATGCTTCTCGATGAATCTGAATGTCTGTAAGCCTATGTGTCACTCCAGTGTAGACATCAGCCCTGCTATTTTTTCCTAAACGAGGGATGTTAAAAGCAAAAAGGTGCTTAGTAATGCAGCATCTTTGGAGTAACTATCTGAGGTTCCTTCTCTTGGTACATGTCTTACGTTCTTAGGACTGCTAAAACAAAATTACCACAAACTGGGCAACTGAAAACTGCATATATTTATTCTCTTACAGTTCTGGAGGCCAGAAATCAGGAATCCACACACTCTTTAATGGCTTTAGGGAGGCGTCCCTTCCTGCCTCTTTCACTTTCCAGTGGCTGTAAGCATTTTTGACTTGTGGCTGCATCACTACAGTCCCTAACTCTGTTTTCATGTGTGTGTATTCTCTTCTGTTTCTTACAAGTACATTTGCCATTGGGTTTAGAGCCCACCCAGATAGTAACTTAAATGTGCAAAGGCCCTTTTTCTAAATAAGGTCACATTCTCAAGTTGTGGGGGTTAGGACATTGGTATATCTTTTACAAGACCAACTATTAACCCGCTATGTATTGTCTTAGTCAACTTGGGCTGCTGTAACATAAAACTACAAGCCAGGTGGCTTCAATAACAAATATTTATTTTTCTTAGTTCTGGAGGCTCGGAAGTCCAAGATCAAGGTGCTGGCAGATTCAGTGTCTGATGAGGTCTCATTTCCTGTTCAAAGATGGCAGTTTTCTCTGTGTCTTTTCATGGCAGAGAAAGGAATAAAGTTCTCTTGGTACTTTCTTGTAAGAACATGAATCCCATTCATGAGGGCACCACCCTCATAACCTCATCTGATCCTTCCTACCTTCCAGAGGCTCCATATCCTAACACCATCACATTAGGGAGGATTTTAAAATATGAATTTTGGGAGGGAACACAAGCATGACACAGTTCATAACAAGCATATGCAGAGGTCTTCTAGGTTTCTGTTATGCATAATGTCCAGCAGTCATCTGTTAATTCTCTCCCTTTCTCTTCTATGGATGGTGATCCATGTGTGTGTCCCAAAGCTGTCCATCTCATCTTAGAGGATAAGATGCAAAAGGGTGTTTAAGGAGAATTTTCTGATGAGGCACATTGGATAAAGGAGAGCATGGGGCTTCCTGAGCCCAGTAAATTATTTGGGAGGTTATTTCACTGGTCTAAAATGAAGCGAATGATATCCTTGAGGAACATAGATGCTAAAATTCTTAACAAAATACTAGCTAAATAAATCCAACAACATATCAAAAAGATAATCCACCATGATCAAGTGGGTTTCATACCAGGGTTGCAGGGATGGTTTAACATACACAAGTCAATAAACGTGATATATTTCATAAACATAATTAAAAACAAAAATCACATCATCATCTCAATAGATACAGAAAAGCATTCAACAAAATCCAGCATCGCTTTATGATTAAAACTCTCAGCAAAATCAGCCTGCAAGGGACATACGTTAATGTAATAAAAGCCATCTATGACAAACCCACAGCCAACATTATAGTAAATGGGGAAAAGTTGAAAGCATTCCCTCCGAGTAATGGAACAAGACAAGGATTCCCATTCTCAACACTCCTCTCCAACACAGCACTGGAAGTCCTAGCCAGAGCAATCAGACAAGACAAAGAAATAAAGGACATCCAAATCAGTAAAGAGGAAGTCAAACTGTCACTGTTTTTTGACGATATAACCATTTACCTTGAAAACCCTAAGGACTCCTCCAGAGGGGTCCTAGAACTGATAAAAGAATTCAGCAAAGTCTCTGGATACAAGATTAATGTACACAAATCGGTAGCTCTTCTATATACCAACAGCAACCAAGTGGCGATTCAAATCAAGAACTCAACTTTGTTTATAATAGCTGCAAAAATAAAAAATAAAACACTAGGAATATACCTAACAAAGGAGTTGAAAGACCTCCACAAAGAAAACCTCAAAACACTGCTGAAAGAAATCTTAGATGACACAAACAAATGGAAACACATCTCATGCTCATGAATGGGTAGAATCAATATTGTGAAAATGACTATACTGACTGCCAAAAGCAATCTACAAATTCAACACAATCCCCATCAAAACACCACCATCATTCTACACAGATTAGAAAAAAAAATTCTAAAATTCATATGGAACCAAAAAAGAGCCCATATAGACAAAGCAAGACTAAGCAAAAAGAACATATCAGGAAGCATCACACTACCTGATTTCAAACTATACTATAAGGCCATAGTCACCAAAACAGCATGGTACTGGTATAAAAATAGGCATGTAGACCAATGGAATAGAATAAAGAACCCAGAAATAAACCCAAATACTTACAGCCAACTGATGTTTAACAAAGCAAACAAAAACTTAAAGTGGGGAAAGGACACCCTTTCAACAAATGGTGCTGAGATAACTGGCTAGCCACATGTAGGAGAATGAAACTAGATTGTTATCTCTCACCTCATACAAAAATCAACTCAAGATGGATTACGGACTTAAACCTAAGACCTGAAACTACAAAAATTCCAGAAGATAACACTGGAAAAACACTTTTAGACATTGGTTTAGGTAAGAATTTCATGATCAAAAACCCAAAAGCAAATGCAATAAAAACAAAGATAAATACCTGGGACCTAATTAAACTAAAGAACTTTGCACAGCAAAAGGAACAGTCAGCAGAGTAAACAGCCCACAGAATGGAAGAAAATCTCCACAATCTATACATCTGACAAAGGACTAATATCCAGAATCTACAGCAAACTCAAACGAATTCATAAGAAAAAAATTAAACAATCCCATCAAAAAGTGAGCTAAGGACATGAATAGACAATTCTCAAAAGAAGATATACAAATGGCCAACAAACACATGAAAAAATGCTCAATATCAATAATGATCAGGGAAATGCAAATCAAAACTACAGTATGATATCACCTTACTTCTGCAAGAATGGCCATAATCAAAAAATATGAAAAGCAGTAAATGTTGGTGTGGATTCAGTGAACATGGAACACTTCTACACTGCTGGTGGGAAAGTAAACTAGTAAAGTCACTATGGAAAGCAGTGTGGAGATTCCTTAAAGAACTAAAAGCAGAATTACCATTTGATCTAACAATCCCACTACTGGGTATCTACCTAGAGGAAAATAAGTCATTACTCAGAAAAGATATTTGAACACACATGTTCATAGAAGCACAATTCACAATTGCAAAATCATGGAACAAACCCAAATGCTCATCAATCAATAAGTGGATAAATAAACAGTGATGTGATATATATATATATATATATATATATATATATATATATATATAATTATCTACATCTATATGATACATAGATGATAGAATATTATGCAGCCATAAAAAGGAATGAATTAACAGCATTTTCAGTGACCTGGATGAGATTGGAGACTATTATTCTAAGTGAAGTAACTCAGGAATGGAAAACCAAACATCTTATGTTCTCACTGATATGTGGGAGCTAAGCTATGAGGATGCAAAGACATAAGAATGATACAATGGACTCTGGGGACTTGGGGAGGAGATTGGGAGGGGGAGCAAGGGAAAAAACACTATAAATATGGTGCAGTGTATACTGCTTGGGTGATGGGTGCACCAGAATCTTACAAATCCCCACTAAAGAACTAATTCATGTAACCAAATACCACCTGTACCCCCAATAACTTATGGGAAAATAAATAATAAATAACAAATAAAATGAGGTACAAATTTGGAAAACATGCTTTTTAAAACTCAAATCCTCTGTATACTTGCTTCAGTTCTCTCTTTTAATTATTGGTTCAGGAAAATTATGTGAATCAGAAATAAGAAAGCTAATGAACAAAAACAAAATCAAGAAGGATGATGGGGAAATGTGCATATGATTGCAAAAGAAGGTCACTAGAATGCCACCATAATTAGAATGGGAATAAATATACATCCCAGAGGTCTCCAAAGGATTCATTTTTTGACACAATTAATTGTATTTGCTTTGGAAATCTGAAGTGGATTTTGTCCTCATCTGGATGCAATTGAGTCTTCCCAATCCTAGGCTAGATAGTTACTTTTTTTGCTGATTTTAATATGCTGCCAGTGCCAAAAGTCCTCTGGGTAAATATATCAGATTTATAAAAATGCCCAACAAATTCAAATTAACCAAACACTGCTGAATGAATGACTCACTAAATGTGGCATTTTCCCTGAATAAATAATTTTCACTTTCCACTATATTTAGCTAAGACAAAAATAACAAAGAAAAAATGTGTCCAGATCCAAACACTTTAGTGGTTTATTATGACCATGTGTATAATACAGTATCAGAATTCCACATACAGGCAGGTAGAGAAGGTGATCCATGGTCTACATTATTTGAAGGACTCTCAAAATACTGTTTGTGCACTACACATTTTTATATACTATTCACAGGGATTCTTTGAAGGTTAAAAAACTATAGCATTTATAGTATGTTAACTATAAACGTTAGTATATAGCAGGACCCTCAAATTAGGCTATAGAAAACGTTTGACAAACAGGAAATACATTTTAATTCTGCTATTTACCAGCTCCTAAAAGAGAATCCTTTTTGAAAAATGTTGAAATTTATCAAGCGTATCAGTCCCAGTTCTTTGGGAAGAAGCAAGAAATAACAGCTAGTGCTGGTAACTACTTTTAGAACAAACTCGGAAACACATTTATAGTTTCTGAGTAACTCAGGGAGGTAAAACTTATTTTCAGAATTACTTAACCAAAATGGTTTGTGTAAATTATTTAAATCTCTATGTCTGCATTTATGTCAATATATCATAACCTCTTGTTAATATACACATTCACTTTTAACTTCACTAGGTGTTGTGTTGCATAAAGCTCTGTTATGTCCCAGGAAGTCAAGGAAGTGTGACAGAGAGACGGGGGAAAAGAGCCAAACAGAATGTAGTTGCTACACTGGGGAAAACTAAGAAAGGAAGAACATGATTTGGGTTGTATGATGAGGATGTTTATGTATACCAGAGAGATGCCTCACCAAGAACCAAGAGACAAGTGAGAAATGGTTCTGCTTATAGCTTCATGTAAAACATACACAATTTTCTTGAAAACCAAGGCTATCCAACGTCAGGGAATAATTTTCCAAGGACCTAAAAATGGTCACATCAGATTCTTTGCTATCACAATCTTTTTCAGGGACAGTTCTTAAAAATTTTATTAAAGACATTACTACACAACAAAATTCAGAAATAATTGTAAAAATGTATATTCTAGACTCAGTTTTTGAAAGTAGGTTAGATGTGGATTACTCTAACCATGTAGATACAATGTGTACATGTACTTTTTATTATTTGATCAACTTATTTTTCTAATTGTTTTTTGCCAGTATATGTAAATTAATTCACTTTTATATTAGCGTTCATAAATTCATTTATTAATTTTAAGAACTTAAAAGTGTCTTATTTGACCAAGCAAATGATTATGTTATCTTGGGAAAGTATGATCATTTAGCTAATGCACAACCTTGTAATTACATTCGCCTTCTCTCTTTTGTGCTAAATTGCTTCACTTTCCCCTCACTTATGCATGGGATTGCAAAATTTGATAAAGTGCTGGCATGTCAACTTGACTCTACACTTGTATTCTAGAAAGCTCAAGAAGAAACAGTCTCCAAAATTCTTTTTCTATTTAATGACTCCCATGGCCCGCTCCAGTTTTAGCCCACTTGCCCAAGGCCATGCTGGTAGAACAGAGTAAAATTCAGAGCAGGACCAATCTGTCTCTCTGTTGGCATCATGCTCCACTAACCAAAGATTTACCTGCATACATCTATTCTTGCTCCATCCTAGTTGCATTCAAAGAAGGCTTCCCTGTCTCTCCCTTGCAACCAATTTTAAAAAGGAGGGAAAAAAAACAAATGGAATAATTGCCTTTTTCCTCATGAACAGCTGTGGGCAGAACTTGTCTTCTGCTGCTCTACAAATGGAAATAAACACTCAGGAGTTAGTCCTCAGAACAAACGAAGATCTTGCTACAGAATATTTATTGACAAGCCATTTCCTATTTGAAATTCTTTCCTCTCTGTTTCTATCACGCTATTTACTATTTCCATTGCTATTATAATATAAGACAGTAACTTCTCTAAATGTGTAACATCAATGACTTTATCTTCTCTATCTTCTAGTTTCAAAAGTTACTTACCACATTCAATCCTGTCTCCACCCACATTCTTGGGTGCTTTATCCATCTATGCCTTCTCTCCTAATCCCTTTAAAGTGTCCATCCTAAAGAGAAGACCAGGAAGGCATTTTGGGTCCAATTAAATCAGCATAAACTCAGATTCTGTATATAACAGCTCTTGAGTATTTGGCCATTCTCCTTTCTTCAATACATAGTTGTCACGGAAATTGGCCATGAGCTCTTTGAGGAAGAAGAATTTGGGAAATATCTATCCTATTTGTTTCCTCTTACTAAGCCACCCTTTCAGTCATGTGGCTCTGGGTCTGTGAATTAACTCAAATCTAGAAACAGAGTAAGGAAGCTTGAGTTTCTATTACAGCTGCTGACATCGTTCTTCAGCTTATTAGACAGCAATAATGTTTTAGTACAAAAATCAAGCAACCCAATCACCATGTAAACATCTCTTTGTCTTTTCTGCCCTCTCCAAGCACCACTGCCATAGATCCCTGTAGACCAAACACTCTGATTCCCACTCTTGTTTCAGCCTTGTTATCTAACCCAGAAATCACAACTACTTTTGTCTCAGACAATTAAGTCTGAGGCTTCACCAGGCTGCCATCTAGCCTGGTTACAATGGAGAGTAGCAGAAAGAACCCCTGAGAAAATTGAGACATGTTGAGAGACCTTGCTTCAGGTGAAGGCTTTGCACAATTTCCAGGCAAGGGGAATTTTCTCTTATGGTATGTGGGGAAGGGACTTCTTTTGCTCACTAATAGAATTCTGGAGAATTGGGGGATTGAGATTGATTGACTTGATAATCTAAAATCTCCCATTCCCACACTTTCCCTATCAGGTTTGAGCTTTATTATAGAAGACCTGTGTTGTACATTTAGTCACTTTTGTAACTGTCATACTGATAATCAGATATCAGGTCTTATTTTCAACACAGTCTTTCCTGTGTCTGAAGGAAATGAATATTCCCTTTAAAGGTGACATAGAAACCGTTGGGCTTTCAGTGTGATATAGGTTAACAATTTAATGCCCCAAGCCTTTCATTTTCTTCTTGAAAGTTCTCCATTGCAAATAGAAATATTCACTCCCTACCAGCATAATTTAAAAAAAAAATTTCCGAGATAGAGTCTTGCTCTGTCACCCAAGCTGGAGTGCAGTGGTGCTAGCTTGGCTCACTGAAACTTCTGCCTCCCAGGTTCAAGAGCTTCTCCTCCCTCAGCCTCCTGAGTAGCTGGGATTACAGATGCATACCACTATGCCTGTCTAATTTTTGTATTTTTACTAGAGATGGAGTTTCACCATGTTGGCCAGGCTGGTCTTGAACTTCTGACCTAAGGTGATCCATCTGCCCTGGCCTCCCGAAGTGCTGAGATTACAGGCATGAGCCACCAAGCCTGGCCCCACCATAATCTTTACATATTATTACTATATCCTCCACACCAATAAAAAACAGCAATCACTTGGCCTCCCATTGTCCTACTTTCCAACTGTATAATATCTCAATTATCAATAGGTGAAAGCTTTAGTAATTGTTATTACCACACTGACCATGCATATCACCTCTAGACAGGTGGGAAATCAAGCCCCAAAATCCCATCCCAGTGAGTTCTTTCTAGGACTATTTATCTTAATCTAGATGCCTGGGCACTAAACTAATTAGTTTGGATCGAAGTTTACACTCTGATCTAGTAAAGCAAGAATGAAGGGAAAAGGGAAGCCAAAAAAAAAAAAAGAAGAAGAAGAAGAAAATGAATTTATGGTTGTGATTTATCAAGCAGATCATAGCTTCACAGGAAAACCCAGCTGGTTATGTGGACATATGGAATGTCCCCAGTAAGGCAATATGAAGCTCATCTCTCAGAGCATTCCATTGTGCAGAAGAAATGATCAATAAATCCATTCAAATATCCTCATCTTTAATTCTTCAACATCAGTCTGTCTGTGTAGCTTCTGAGGAAGCATGCTTTCTACAGCTCCTGTTGGGTACGACCAACATGCTAGAGCTCCTGCATTGCCAATTGCTGAAGGTGCTTGCCCCTAGTTAAGACTGTAAAAAGCAGTGGCATTAAAAGATATGATGGCATCATGGTGGGGGCTTTATCATCATAGAAGAAATGTGAAACGTGGTCCATTTGCTGGTTCTAAATGGATCATGAGGCAGGGCAAGTTTCCATGGCTCTTGCAACAGCCAGGTCTGAGCAGATCTGTGGAGCCGCACAGATGGCGTCCAATAGCTGCATATGATGGTTCCTTTTTTGTAAGCTTAAATCCCAGATATTTAGAAACTGATCCTTGTGAGATGGAATGTGTTCCTTTAACATTTCCTCTTGTGGCTTTGGAGCCAATATTACTTAGTGAGTGATCCAAACTCTGGCTTCTCTCTATCTTCTGCTATTTTGTCCTCAGATTATAAGATAGCAGTGAAGAAAACTAAGTGCCTGGCCTTACTGAATAATATTTCAGTGGGAGAAACAATAAACAAATAGATATATGTATTATATGGCCATGTTATGGCATGCTAGGAAGTAACATTTGAAAACATCAATGGATAGAGAGTGAGAGATGATGGACATAGGTGGTTGGGAAGGCTTATTTGAAGAATTGACTCCAGCAGAAGTGATGGAAGTTAAAATCACATTCCAGTAGAAGCATTTGTTTGACACATCTTTGTGGGTGCAAAGGACCCATCAGGCATTGGAAATCAACTGTGGAAAGGACACACATAGTGCTGCTTAGGAGTTTACAGTCTAGGACTTAACAGAAAAACAAGGGAAAACCAAGTAGATGTATGGGTTAAAAATGATTACAAGGGACTGGGCACAGTAGCTCACGCCTATAATCCTAGCACTTTGGCAGGCCGAGACGGGTGGATCATGAGGGCAAGAGATTGAGACCATCCTGGTCAACATGGTGAAAAGCCGTCTCTACTGAAAATACAAAAATTAGCTGGGCATGGTGGCACACACTGATAGTCCCAGCTACTCGGGAGGCTGAGGCAGGAGAATTGCTTGAACCCAGGAGACAGAGGTTGCAGTGAGCCAAGATCGCGCCATTGTACTCCAGCCTGGGTAATAAGAGTGAAACTCTGTCTCAACAACAACAACAAAAATGATTACAAGGTTTTATGTGATAACCTTTAAAAATTGACATATGTGTAAAGATTTATCTTTTTGTGACTACATTTTCCACACTACAAAAGACTTTACTTTTAGTAACAATGGTATTTATATGCCCACAAACTATTGACACACAATGAAGATGGAATGGACTTTGAAGATTAGTCTCAGAGATTTCAGTTACTCTGTGCACTTGAACTTAACCCAGAGGCTGCTCTAATAGGCTTTCTCCTTTAATTGTTTCAATAAAGAATATTTCCTTGAAAATGCTGTTTAATAACAGTATAGCACTTTTTTCACAATGTGACTTTGTTTTACGCTCTGTGATATTCTAACTATTCATATACTTAAGCTATCATATAATAACTGAAGTATTCATAATTCTGTGTCTGGGCACCTGAACTGCTTATACCATCCAATATAAGTAGAAATGTACTTAGTATAAAAACTATACATAACAAATACATAAAGGATGGAAAAACCAGCTGTATTTTTGGTTTATGAAACGTCTCAATTTATTTTTTAAATAGCTTGGATTAGATAAAACCCAACTAGGTTTTGCCAAGAACATTTCCCTCTTAATTTTTGAAATCATGCACAATTTTGTAGAAATTTACTCCATATGTTTCTATTTCATTCACACTTAAATCACAAATATATTGCTTTGTAAGATCCACTTGATTTTCAAGAAGCCATTTGAATTAGTCAGTTTTCTTTAAACTAAGATATAACTCACATATCATAAAAGTCATCCTTTAAAGGATGAATTCATTAAATCCAGTATTTTTTGTGTATCTTCTCAAAGTTGTGCAACCATTACCATCGTCTCATTCCAGAACCAATTTAGGTTTAAAACACAATGTGTTCATGAAAGAATGTTGGATTTTAACAGTAGGAAATCTATAAACAGGCGGCTTGGTGAGGTTTACCTCGGTACTCCGGATCTGAAACTTCATGTGGAGGCGAGAGACTTGCTGGAGTCCTGGTACCACATTCATAAATCAGAACATTTCTGTATTTCAAAAAGTGGCTGCAGGGCTCAGGGGTTATCACAATGACGCGTTCTTTCACCCTGAGTAATACACCACTGTGACTCAAATTGAACATTCTACCGCTTTCCACCTCAGACCCATTCCCCGATGACATTTTTTGACAGTTTTTTGACCTAGAAAATCCAAGACCACTGGGTCCTGATCACAAAACTTTTGCCCCCAAACAAAAGGTTCCCCTGGCTCTCACTTACGATCCCATCCAGCTAAACCACTTCCAGAAAGCAGAGAGACTACATAAGGACGATTTGAAGACAGAATGTTCCCTTAGTGACCTCTGTGTATTGAATTTGGAACTGTCTGCTTAAAAAGGAATGAGAATAGTGAGTCATAAAACGTAATTTGTTATCTCAGTAAGGCTTTTCAGATGGTATTTAAGAATATTGCACTATCAGTTTCTTCAAGGATAAAATAAAGATTCCTGTCAAATACTGATATCCGTCTTCAACAACTTTAACTCTCAATTAGATCTATTAGATTCCGAGCATAGGTAAATAGTGTTAACAACAGATAAAATAAAATAGCATGACATACTGCATTTAGCCATAATTCCTAGCATTTAGGAGTCATGACACCCAAGCTTTGAAAATGTGGTGTTCTAAGACCCTCACTTCTTTGCTTTACACAAAACAAAATACATAAAATTTAAAAATTATGTATTTTCAAGCATCATATTATTTGTTGAAATAATAAAACTGTGGGATTTGGGGGATTTTCCTTCATTTTTAAGACCCATTTATAAAATGGGAATAACATTTGCTACCAAACAGAATTAATATAAACAAAACAGATAATAGTCTGCATATGAAAAATTCATCAGCACAGCTCTGGCTCACCAAAGGTAAATAATTATTGAATTTGTACTTGAGTCCTGGCTAGTAAGTTGACTTATGTTTAGACAACTAGAATTAGTTTCTATATTTGTTCTTCCAGGAGATAAAGGAGTGTTTTAGTAGTCACTGTTTTTTTTTTTTTTTTCCTGTGAATGCATTGCTTCATCTATAAAATAAACACAGTGTTGAATAAAAAGTGGTTTGTGTGTTTTCTATTAAGCATTTCATAATGGAACCACCATTTTATTATGATCACTATGAACTTGTGGTAAGAAGATTCTTCCAATACAGTTGAGAAATTTTGGAAATTAATTTGATACAATCTCATTGATTGTTCTCTTTTCCCATATCAAGTTTAGGACTAATTCTTGTGGTCTACAAGTCAGGCAAATTTTGCTGTGCCCTGTTTTTTCTTATGTCCCTAACTTGGCAGTGCTTTTTGCCTACGTGATGACAAGATGTCTAGATGAAAAGTAAAATATTCAATCATCTGGATGTTTTGTCTACACAATGCTACATGTTTTGATGTTACATAGACAAAACATGCAGATAATTGATTTTTTTCATCCAGATGTTCTGGCATTATTTATTCATAGCTTGTGTCTAGTTTACCAGCTATGGAAAAAGAAAGAGAACACAAATATAAGAGGTTACTTCAAATGACACACACACAAAAAACCATATTGTACATTAGATCAAAGGTGGGCATTTCTTTTGTATTGAAATAATTCATTGAATACTTACAATATTTACTCTGCATTGTTGTATTTCACATATATGAGACATTGCACAGGTAAAAGTGGTTGGATATACACTATGTCATTTAAAATACTGGTTACAAACTATTAAGGATGGACAGGAACAAAGCAAGAAAGCTTACTTTGATGAAACAAATCCTTTAGGTTATGACTATGGAAGACACTAATAATTTCTTACAAAAGCCATTCTGAATTATACTTTTTCTTTTTGTCCTCTAATAATGATATAGTTTGGCCCTGTGTCCCCATACAAATCTCATCATGAATTGTAATCCCCATATGTCAAGGGAGGGAAGTGATTGGATCATGAGGTCAGTTTCCCCCATGCTGTTCTCATGATAGTGAGTGCTCACAAGATCTGATGGTTTTATAAGTGTTTGAAAGTTCCTCCTTCATACACTCTCCTGCCACCTTGTGAAGAAGGCACCTGCTTTCCCTTCCACCATGACTGTAAGTTTCCTGAGGCCTCCCCAGCCATGTGGAACTGTGAGTCAATTAAACTTCTTTCCTTTAAATTACCCAGTCGACGGTATTTCTTTCTAGTAGTATAAAAACAGACTATACAAATATCAAGATTGAAAAGCCAAATATTTTGCTTTCTTGGCTTCTTAGTTATGGCTGGGTGACCAAGAGATTCCATTTTAGATAATGAGGTTGTAAAGGGAAATGTATTATGGGATTTCTGAGAAACCTAGCTTGCTTATTGATGAAAAGAATAGATGCAAAGAAGAACTTACTGATTTTGTTCCTTCCTCGGTCTTCCTTTTTTGAGTGTGGGAGTGATGCTAGAGCTGCAGCAGCTGTTTTGCAACCATAAGCATGAGGAAAACCAGCACAAGAGGAGTAGAATGATATAAAAGAATAGGCTGATAGAAAACCATAGGCTGGAAAATCCAGCAAGAAGAGGAGGAGAATGGTATAAACGAATAGGTTCTTGACACTAATGTTGAGTTGCTGATATAGCCTTAGTCCTCTCACCTTCAAACTTCTATTAATACCCTTGTGCTTGTAGCTGCTGTTAATCACGTGTTTTGTTACATGTATCTGCAAGCATTCCTAACTGAGAGATATGCAGATATTATGTCCCTTTAACGCACAATAAAACTATAGCAAAGATTGTTAAATTGGCTTGTCCATGTCATAACTGCAAAATTAGTGTGAAAACAAGGCTGGAGCCCAAATCTCCTGGCTCCTGTCACCAGAACACACTAGGTTTCTGAAGGCACTAAGTATTCACCAGCCAAATGATCCAGACTTAACTCAGAGGGAGTTAAAGTGCCACTGATCAATAAAAGTAACACAAAACTATTGAAAGATACTTACATCAGCATAGTGAGTTCCCTTTTTTTGTTGAATATGAAACATGTTAGAGCAGCTTTTGACTTTTTGAAAGCTCTAAAACTAAGAATCAGAATTTAATATTTAACACAGTTCCAACACAATATTCTCTAGGTCCCTCAAGAAGTTAGTTCTTGAAGAGTTTTAGTGACATGAGAACACATCGAACAGAGGAAAGAACATGGATTTTAAAACAGTCAAATGTATGTATAACTGCCATATTTGCACTTACCAGAGATAAAATCTCAGGACAGGTACTTAACCTGCTTAGTTTTTTTTTTTTTTTCATTTTTAATACAGTGCTAATCCAATTCACCTCTTCAATTCGTGTGAAGATTAATTGGAATAATGCATACACAGCACCTAGCCCAGTGTCTTGCAAATAGGTGCAATTTAATAAATAAGAGCTATTGTTGTTATGGACTAACCAAAGAACTGCCAGGTCTAGGTGATGTAATACGAATGTCCTGAATAATCAGTCAGTCACTCTCCTCTACCCAGGCAACCTTCTTCAGTGTGGCCAGGATGAGATTAAACTTAAAGGTCTTTATAAAAGACCCGTGCAACAACTGCGTGTCCACACATGTACAAGGGATTCAGTGACCGTGGCTTGCATGACCCCCATCAGGTAAAATCGTGGCTCAGGTTAACATTGTTGATCACCTGATTACCCAGTCCTCTGGCTATAAAGATCTGAAGGAGCCATCCAACTACTTGAAAGCAAGATTCTGGTTTTTGTTGATATGCTCACCACAGTGAATAACCTAGTTCCATTCTCCATTTAACAAGCCTCTTGTCAAAGCACCTTGATGGTTTATATCCTGAAAAGGAAATTAAAGTACTAACGGTGATCCAGACGCCATGTCTCACCACAGGCACACAGCAAGCTCTGAATTCTAGTGAGCTCTTGTTTCAGTAAATTCAGCTTACTGTGTGTTTTCACAAAATAGCAACTACCGGGAAGTTCTTTCTGTTCTGAATTCTCAAATGAGAAATGAAACCTTGGGCTCCAGCTGAAAGGTGGAACCTGCCATTCGACTCCCAACACAGGGAGTGCAGTTGGAGTGAGAGAACATGAAGCCAGCTCTACAATTTTTGCATTGTATAGTGTTTTCTATGAACTTGGCAGAAGCCCACAAAGGAAAGAGAGTTGGTGCTTAGGAACTAGGTTTGATTTTCTGCTTGAGACAGTGAGTATCAGGAATCCATTCTTAATGAAAAGCAAACAGAAGATCACTACTTTCCTCCATACATTCCTTACATATTTATACTTGAGCATATTCTGTGGAGGGAGTTGTTTTGTTTTGTTTAAACGCATTCTGTATTCAGAGAGTGTGCACAGGAAAACCTCATCTGGAGGGTTGGGGCCAGAATAGCAAACTGAAAGTTAACCCTTGCATGCAACCATATTCACACTAGCTTGAATGAAAGTGCCAGATCAATGGGAGATATTGGGGCATACTAAGACATTTCAAGAAAGTTTCAAAACTAGATTAATTTTCAAATGTTATCCTTAGGGATACAAAAGCAACTCATCCTCTTCTATGGCTAGGCAATCTCTTTACTTCTAACGTAAAGTTCTGAAGACGTGTCAGAGCCTCATTCCCCTGGTGTGCAGCTATATTCTCATGAAATTACCTCTAGTGGGTTCAGTTTTTTCATGTCTAAAAGAGCAACAGTGGCTCCCCAATGTGTAACTAAATTCTAGTGAAGGATACTGTGTGAAATCACCTGAAAAATGTAAAGTACCATATGAACGGGAAGCATTATTTTATGATATACTAAGACATTTAAGACAGCTTCAAAACAAGATTGACTTTCAAATATTTATGTAAAAATGTACTCTTCAATTAAACATTTGATTCCAAGATACTTATAGATTTGCATGAAGTTGTAAGAAATAATAAAGAGAGTTCTGGTGTACCTTTTACCCAGTTTCTCCCTGTCTTATTCAACTCATGCTACCAAAACAGAACACCATAGAGTGAGTAGCTTAAACAGCAGGAATTCGTTTTCCCATACTCTGAAGGCTGGAAGTCCAAGATGAAGATGCCAGCATGGCCAGTTTCTGGTGAGAGCTCTGCTCCTGGCTTGCAAACAGACACTCTCTAGCTAGGTCCTCACAGAGAGGATAGACAGAAAGCAGGTGTCTGGTATTTCTTCTTCTAAGGACGCTAATTCCCCTATGATGATTCCTCCCATAATCTCGATTAAGCCAAATTACCTCTTAAAGTTCTCACCCCCAAACACTATGACATTTGAGATTAGGATTTCAACATGTGAATTTGGCAGGGGACAAATTCTTTCCATAGAATTTGTAATAGTAATATCTTACAAATCTGTAGCAAAGTATCACAGCTATAATATTTACACGATGCAGTCAAAGCCCAAAAAGTTTCCCTCATCACAAGGATCCAAGTTATCCTTTATAACCCAAAATTGAGTCACAGTATTAACCTTTGAGACTAGCCTTTTCACTAGGCACAATTTGCTGAATAATTCTCCAGGTTGTTTCATGTATCAATCTGTTTCTTTTCCTGGCTGAGTGCTGTTCCACCATATAGATATACCACAATTTGTTTAACCACTCATTCATTGAAAAATGTCTAAATTGTTTCTAGTTTGTGAAATTACAAATAAAGCTACTATAAATTTATATACAGATTTTTTTTGTTAATATAAGGTTTCATTTTTCTGAGATAAACATCCAAGCATGCAATTCTTGGATCACATGATATATGCATGTTTACTGTCTTTAAAAAAACAAAATACTGAAAACCTGTTTTTCAGAGTGAATATGCCATCTTAGATATCCAACAATAATAGATGATTCAGTTTCTTTTTATAATTGCCACAATTAGGTGTTTTTAATATTTTTAATTTTAATCATTCTGATACGTGTAATGTTTCACTGTGGTTTTAATTTTCATTTCCCTGATGGCTAATAATGTTGAACATCTTTTTATGTACCTATTTGTCATGTGAGTATCCTCTTCAGTGAAGTGTCTCTTTATGTATCTTAACCATCATCTAATTGGATTGTTTGTTTGTTTGTTTTTACTACAGAGATTTGAAGGTTTATTAAATATTATAGACATGAGTCTTTTGGCAGACCTGTAATTTGCAAATATTTTCTCCCAGTCTTCCTACTCTTTCAACAAGATGTTCCACAGAGCAGAGACTTTAATTACATTTCAATTTACATTTAATTATATTTTAATGAAATGTAATTTACCATACCATTACCAAAAGCATGGCTCATGCTTTTGTTTTCAAGCCTAAGAATTCTTTGTATAACCCTAGATTATGAAGATTTTCTGCCATGATTTTTTCTAAAAACGTTGCAGATTTATGTTTTATAATTAAGTCTGTGATTCATTTTGAGTCAAATTTTATATAAGATGTGACAGGTTGAGGTTTATATTTTGTTTATAAATGTTTGCTCCAGCTCCATTTATTGAAAGGTTATTGTTTCTTCATTGAATTTTTACATTTTTGCCAAAAATCATTTGGACATATTTGTATAGATCTATTTCTGGATTCTGTATTCTGTTCCACTAAGTTATGTGTCTGTCCTTCCAGGAAGACCACACAGTCTTGATTGCTGTAGCAATATAGTAAGCCTTGAAATTGAATGGACTGAGTCCTCCTACTTCATTCTTTTTCTAAATAGTTTGTTATTCTAATACCTTTCCCTCTCTGTATACGTTTTGGAGTAATTTTGTCTATATCTACAAAATGGGATTTTAATAGAAAGTGCATATAACCTATATGTCAATTGGGAATAATTGACATGCTTTCTATGGGCCTTTCAACCTTTGAAGACTGTATATCTCCCATTTATTTAGATATTTCTTTGATTTCTTTTATCAGTGTTTTGTAGTTTTCAGTATTCCAATTCTGTATGGGTATTTATCCTTAAAAATTTATTTTTGAACAGTTACAAATGACATTGTATTTTTAATTTTGAATTCCATATGTCCATTGCTTGTATATAGAAATACAATTACATATATTTATCTTGTATCCTACAACCTTGATAAACTCACTTGTTAGTTCTGTTAGTCTTAGTTTTCTTTCATCTGAAAATGTCTTGATTTCTCCTTCATTCCTGAAAGATATTTTTACTAGATATAAGATTATAGATTGGCAGTTCTTTTTTTTTCAGCCCTTGAAAAATGTTGAACCACTTTCTATGGCCTCCATGATATCTGGTTTAAAAAGCCACTATCATTTGTATTTGTTTTCCCCTAAAGAAAAGGTGCCATTGCCTTATTTGCTGCTTTATATATATATTTTTTACCTTTACTTTATAGAAGTTTGACTATAATGCGTCTCAGGGTGAATTTGTTTGAGTTGCCCTGTTTGTGTTTTACTTAGCTTCTTGAATCTATATATTTATTTATTTTAATTTTTTATTTCCATAGGTTTTTGGGGAACAGGTGGTATTTGGTTACATGAATAAGTTATTTAGTGGTGATTTCTGAAATTTTGGTGCATTCACCACCCGAGCAATACACAGTGTACCCAATTTGTACTCTTATATATTTATTTTTAGTTTTTGCCAAATTTGTGACGTTTAGAGACATTGTTTCTGTAAGCACTCTTTCCACCCTGTTCACTTTCTCCTCTCCCTCTGACATCCTTATGATTGAACCAGTTTTATGTATCTCTCTATATATCTATGTCTATATCTATCTATATCTAGATATAGATCTCTCTCTCTCCCCCTCTCCTTCTCACTCTCTCTATATCTATATCTATATATAGAGAGATATATATCTATATCTATCTCTCTATATCTATATCTATATCTATATGTCTATCTATATATATAGATATATATATCTATATATATAGATATATAGATATCTATATCTTCTCTCTACCTCTCTTTATATATATAGAGAGAGAGATAGATATCTCTATGTATAAAGAGAGATAGAGAGAAGATAGATATAGATATATACATATCTCTTTCTCTATCATCACAATTCCACAGGTTCCTGACCATCACAATTCCACAGGTTCCTGAGGAACAGGGATCTTTCTTCATTTTATTAGTGTATTTTCTTTTTGTTGTTAAAATTAAGTAATTATTATTATCTATATTTGATTCATTTTTTCTTTTCTGTTTTCTCCATTCTGCTTTTGGGCTGACCCATTGAGTTTTTCATTTCAGTTATTTTATTTTTAATTCTAAAATTTTCATTCATCTTTAGAAATTATATTTCTTTGGTGAGACTTTCCATTTCTTTGCTAAGGACTTCTATTTTTCATTTCTTTTAAATATGTTCATAATTGCTCATTGAAGCCTTTCTATAATGACTGTTCTAAATCTTAGACAATTCTAAGATATCTGTCATGTTGGCATCTATTGATTTGCCTTTTTTTCTCATTCCATTTGATAACTTCCTGGTTCTTGGTATGATGAGTGATTTTCTATTGAGACCTGGACATTTTGGGTATTGTGTTGTGGACTATGAGCTATGTAAACTTCCTGTTTTAGCTGCTTTCTCTGGAACCACTCTGGAAAGGGAAGTGAAACAGGGTGGAGAAATGCCTCATTACTTCCAGGTGGGAGCAAAGGTCCAGGTTCCCCATTTGGCCTCCTTTGACATGAGAGGGAGGTGAGCCTCATTAATGCTGAGCAAACGTGGGTGTTTCCTCTCCCAGCTTAGCATCCCAACCTGATTGAAAGAGAGACAAATCCCTCATTACTGGCTCCCCCTTGGCCTCCAATGATACCACAAGGCATGAAGTGGCCTTGTTATTGCTGATCAGTGGCGAAAGTCTGACTATGACTCCTCTGACATCATTCTAGTTGGGAGGTGAGAGGTCGCTTACTATTGCTGGGTTGGAATGAAATCCAGCATCATATTTAGCCTTCTCTAACACTACCCCAGCTACAGTGTGGGGCACCTCATTATGGCCTGGTAAACATAGAAATCTGATTCTCCACTCAGTGTTTGCTGGTGAGAGAATCCCCTCTTCCTGGCTCTTTATCTAGAGAGAGCAAGATTTTGTTGAACTTATCTTGTCTATATCCTTGGGCATTTCCAGGTTGCTGCCTTCTTTAACTCCAAGTCTAGGATATATAAGGAAAGAAAGAAAACAAAGGAAATTTATTTCTGTGTTGTACCTTAAATCCTGAGGTCTTAGCCAGACTGCTACCTTCTCTTCACCTTTCAAAGTATTCTTATGGTTAGTTTATATCTAACACTTAGGTATTTAAGTTGTACTTAGCAGGAAGGATAGGGAAAAATATACCTATTTTATATTCTTGGAAGCAGAAGTTAATAAAAACTAACTTTTAATGAGGGGAAGTAAGAGGGCAAACAGTATAAAATAATAATTTAATATTGTAACTCCAGTGGAATTATGGCTTATCACTAAGCTAGAAACTATAAAAGTAGCTCCTATTCAAGTGTTCTTACTAGAATAATATTTTTACTTTGGAAGTCTATTGAATTCCTGTCTCAAATTTTCTCACTTAAACTATTTTAGTTGTTTTATAGTACTTATGTCTTTAGTTTATTATGACATTTGAATTTATTTATTTTAAATTGTGGTATAGGATATGGAAAATATTTAATACTGGTTTTTTTCACCAATTTCTACTTTTTCTGGAGGAAAGTGAGATATTTTACTTTCCTCCACATTCCTGGCCAGTTCCCAACTTTATCACTGATATTCACAAGTAAAAGAATTTAGGGTCACATTGACTATTCATTTTCAAAGAAGTCCTAGCCCCTACTAAGACCCTCCCTTTGCCTTCTTGACATATTCAAATAGTAAGATTGCAAGGTTTTAGTTTTTAAAACTTGCAGTTTATCTAGAAAATGCTTTCATTTCCAAGTTCTAAAATCTTAAAAGAATTTTGATAGTAAAAAAAATTATAAATTAGTCTTCCAAAAGTTCAGATTCCTATGTTTCTTGTGTATAAATTAAACTTATTAAAATTAATTAATGACAAGAACCCTTTCAATAGCTAACTTTCTATGGTTATAGTTGACCCAGCATGCTAGTGGCTGTTACGGAATTAGAACTCTCTTATCTCGACTTATACATACGATTGATATTATGTCTAGCTGTTTCTTTCAGGATCCCTATAAGAGAAGTGATTTTACCATCATATTGCAGGTAAGGAAACATGCTCATTGACCAACATCACAAACTTAGTAACTAATGCATTAAACTTTCCAAGATAACATGATTGGTAGCTAGCAGAATGGGAAGTCACTCACTTTCAGTATTCTGACTCCAAGTGCAGGGCTTTTTCTTTTTCTTTCTTTTTTTCACAGCATCAAAGCTCTCTTCCTGTGACTGACTTCAAGCTCTGCTTCCTCTCAAAGGATAAACGAATGCAAGCAAGGTCCTATAGTAAGTATCCAAACTATCTTCTCATTCTGCTTTGAGTACTCCATGCTCTTCTTAATACCTTACGGTGACTTATCTTTGCCTCCATTTGAGGTGAAGGCAAAGATCTTTACAACCTTCATCAAAGCTTTTCATAAGGAGGCTTCTAATTCTTCTCATGATGGCATAGTGGCTTCTGCTTAAATAGCTAGAAAACAGGACAAAATAGATTATACAGTGGTTTTCAGATATTGGACAACTGGCAGTATAGCACTGTGATTCCTGAGAAAATAAAAACAAATGAGGTGAGCCCTGTGATTGTATCAGGTCAATGCCTGGATGCAGCTGTAGGCCACAGGGCAAGAAGAATAAATCCAATGGAGGCAAGCAGTCTTGTTGAGTTAAACAGACACAGTTCAGAGGCTTTGTCCTTTTCATACAGAGGTGGCTAGAAATTTAAGAGAAGAGAGGCAGGAACTCCATAAAGAAAAGTCTGAATATTTGTGGAGGTGATGTTTTAAATATTTCACTGATACTAATCTGCATATACAGGAGATAAAAATACTCAAAGTTGGATAAAGAACCACCAAAAAGCTATAACAAGAAGAAATTCCTAAGTTCACATAAACTGAGTTCATGTGCCCAACAACCAAAGTAGAAAGGTCCTACAAGGCATGGTTCATTGAGTTTTCACAAAATGATATCACCTTAGTAGTGGGCTTAAATTAGCTTTAAACTATAGGGTGCTCTGGGCATGACCTAATAACGCATAAAACTGAGCCTAAAAAGAATCATACTGATTCAAATGATACTAAGTGTGACCCAGAGACAATTTAAAACTATACAAAGGAAAACAAAAAATCTAGCAACCAAAACCAAATGATAAATTTCATGACATTCAGCATCAAAATAAAATGATCAGATATATAAGAAAATAGAAGAATATGATTCAAAGTCAAAATAAAAAATTACTAGGCACAGACCCAGAATTGACAGAGCTGATAGAGTTAGTCAATAAAGACATTACAAGAGCTATTGTAAAATATTCTATATGTTCAACAAGGTAGAGAAAAACATGATTATGATAGAGAAAATAAAAGATTTTTTAAAAACCAAAAGGGAACTTATAAAACCAAAAGATGTAATACCTAAAATGAATATCATACAGAGTAAAATTAGATAAAGGAGACGCTGAAGAAAAAAAGTATTTAATTCTGAAGGCAGTGATAGAAGCTACCGAAAATGAAGTGTAGATAGAAAAAAGACAATAATCAATTGTCAATCCATTATCTGAGAAACAATATTAGTTTAATAAACATATAATCGAAGCTCCAGAAGGAGAGGAGGAGAAACAGAAAAAAAGTTGGGGAAGTGAATGGACAGAGTTTTACAAATTTGATAAAACTGATAAACTCACAGATTCAAGCTCAACAAACCCTTATAGGAGGAAATACAAAGAAAATTATGCCAAGAAATACCATAATCAAACTTCTGGAAATAAATGAATAGGAAATACTTTTGAATAAAGCTAAAGTGGAAAAGACACATGAAACATGAAGGAGCAAAGATGAGAATGAGAGCATACTTCTTGTCAGAAAAAAAATATAAGCCAGAAAACAATGGACCAATGTCCTTAAAAACTTAAGTCAGAAAATGCTAACCAAAAATTGTATACTCAGCAAAAATATGTTGCAGAAATAAAGGCCAAATAGAAACTCTTTTAGACAAACCACAGTTAGAGAAGTTATTTCTGGCAAATCTGCCTTCAAGAAATCTTAAGCAAAGTTTCTCAAAAGTGATAACAGATGAGATTCTAAAATTTGCACAAAGGAATGAAAACATTTAGAGATGATAAATATGTGAGTGACTATAAAATATATTTTCTCATTTTAGTCTCTTCAGAAGAAAATTGTTTAAAACAAAAATAAATATAATGTATTATCTGATTCACAACCTATGCAGAAATAAAATGCATCACAAATACAACACAATGGAAGAATGTTATAAGATTTATTCAGTATATAACAGTAATGTAATAATAATCAAAGGTAGAATGTATTATGTTAAAGATGGGTATTTTAAATCTTAAGGAGTACACAAAAACATGAAGTGATATGTTACAACTAAAATAGTAGTAGTGGAGATTAAATTTAAGTATTAAAAATATGTAAGTAATAAAGATAATTCAGAAAATAGAAGCTAAAAGTATAAATAAGAGTTAGTATAAATATTAAATAAACAGAAAGATGACAGATTTTGTCAAAATCCTATCAACAATTCCATTAAATGCAAATGATCCAAGAATTCAAATTAAAAGAGAGAAAATTTTAGATTGGATTTTTAAAATACTACCATTATGCCAGATATAGGTGAAGGGGAGGAAGGCAGCAAATCACATTGCCATGTGTGTACCTATGCCATGTGTGTACCTATGTACAATCTTGCAGGTCCTTCACACGTACCCCAAAACCTAAAATGCAATTAAAAAAACTATCATTATATCTAAAGACACAGATGTGTTAAAATTAAAAAGATAGACAAATATATTATGAAAATCCTAATCATGAGAAAGCTGGAATGCTTTATTAATATCAAAGTAAATTTAAGAACAAGGAATATTATCAAGGAAAAGAAAGATATTTCATAGTAAATAATAGATTAATATATCAATAAAACATACTAACCATAAATATTAGTAGATTTTATGGCAGAACCTCAAAACATAACACTTCAAACTAAAGGAAAAATAGAAATATCTAGAATTGTGGTTGCAAACTTCAACATTCCTCTCAATAATTAACAGAATAAGTGGAGAAATCAGGAAGCATATGTATGACTTTCACTTAACCTAGTTGGCATTTATGAAACAAAAAAGAATATCCATTATTTTAATGTATACACAGAACATTCACAAAATTAGACCATATTCAAAATCATAAAAAATAAATCTCATCAAATTTAAAGGAACTGTAATCATAATAAATATGTTTTCTCTCTGTGGTTAAATTAAATTAGAAATCAATAACAAGTAGATATCTAAATAATGTCAAAATATTTGAAAATTGAAACATACACTTTTGAATAACCTGTGAATTAAAGAAGCAGTAGAACAGTTGATCCGAAAATATTTCAAACTGAAGGAAAATGAAAACATAAAATCAATATTTATAAGGTGTAGCTAATGTAGTGCTTTGAGGGATGTATATAGACAGTTCTGACTTACAGACTTTCAACTTAGGACTTCAGCTTTGCAATGGTGTTAAAACAATACACATTCAGTAGAATCTTTATGCTTTGAGTGCCCATATCTCTTTTTGCTTTCCATTTTCAGTACAGTATTTAATAAATTACATGAGATATTTAACACTTTATTATAAAATAGGCTTTGTGTTAAATGATTTTGCCCTTGTGTAGGCTAATGGTGCGTTTTGAGTATGTTTAAGGTAGATTAGGGTAGGCTATGATGTTTAGTAGATTAGATGTATTAAATGCATTTTCAACTTAAAATATTTTTAACTTATAATGGGTTTCTTGGGATGTAACCCCACTGTAAGTGGAGAAGCATCTATATAGAGTTAAATGTTCATATAAGAAAACTAAGAAGAACTCAAAGCAATGTTCTTAGCTCTCACTTTAAAGAGACTAGGCAAAAGCAATGAAAGAAAATGAAAGGAAATAATGAATGGAGGTATGAGCAGAAATCAATTACAAAGAAAGCAAAATATAACAAAGAAAATCAATGAAAGCTAAAGCTGGTTCTATGAAGAACATCCACAAAATTTACAAAATTCTAGCCAAATTGATTTAAAAAGTAGGGTAAAGGAGCCAAATTACCAATGTCAGGAATAAAAGAGGAACATTACCACACATTCTACAAACATTTTAAGACTGATAAGGAACTATTGCCAGCAACCCTGTAAACCAACAAATATGACAGTTTGAACAGTGTGGACACATTATTTAAAAGACCCAAACTACTAAAGCTTACGTTAAAAGAAATATTCTGAGTATCCTAAGCATAGTAAAAACCTTCCCAGAAACAAGAGCTCCAGGAAGAGATGGCTTCATTTTTGAATCCTAAAAAACATTTAGTGAACAAGCCAGAGCAATTTTGTTAAACTTTTCTGGAAGCCAGAAGAGAAACACACACTTCCCAACTCATGAAGTTGTGAATTGGGAACTCACAACTCATGGACAGGCAAGGAATCACAAAAAAGAAAACCACTAGAGAATATCTATGTGAATACAAGTGCAAAAATGTTAATAAAATGTTTAAAAAACTAATCCAGCAATATTTAGAGAAATATAAATTGTGGTCAAGTGAAATTTATGCCAAAAAAGCAAGATTTGTTTAACATTTTAAAATTATCTCAATAGATGCAGAAAAATTATTTGGAAAATTTAACATTCATAACTAAATAAGTAAATGATAAAAGGGACAAAAACTTTAGTCAATAAACAATGAAGGGATATTTTTTAATATAAAGTCAACAGCTGACATCATATAGGTTGTGAAAGATTGGACACTTTCCTTGTGAAACAAGACAGGTTTTTGCTCATGCTATTCAATAACATAATGGAGATCTGTTCAGTCAAATGAGGCAAGAAAGACATACAGATCAGAAAACTGAATTAAGACTGTTTTTATCCATAGACAGAAATGATCATTTATGTAGAAAATCTTATAAAATAAAAAAATGAGCTGATAAATAAGTTTAGGAAATTAATAGACTCTAAGATCAATATACAAAAACTAACTGTATTTCTACACAATAGAAAAAAAGTTTGGAAATTAAAATCTTTTAAAATGTTATTCATAAAAGAGTTAACATATGAAATATTTAGGTAAAAGTTTAATGAAAGTTTTGCAAGACTGTCACTGAAAATGACAAAATATTTCTCAGAGAAACAAAACCAAAATAAACGAGATGTATACTATGCTCCTGGCTCAGAAGATTCAATGTCACTAAGATTTCAATTCTCCCCAAATTAAAATGTATTTTCAATACAGTCTCAACCAAAAATCTTCACAGGATTTTTTTTTTGACCTTAAAAAATTATTTTGTAGACAGTGAAAATCTTCCCTATATAGAAATTCAAAGAACCTAGAATTGCCAAAAACAATTTTGGGAAACAAGAACAAAGTTGAAGGATTGCAAACTGATTGCATCTTATTATGAAAATATAGTATTGAAGCAGTGGATTCTTGATGCCTGCGAGACACAGACCAATGGAACAAAATAGAGACTTCAGAAATAGGCACATATAAACATTAAACTGATTTATGACAAAGTTTCCAAGGCAATTCAACAAGGAAAGGACAATCTTTTCCACAAGCCATACTGGAAAGACCAGCTATCCATATGCAAAAAAAAAAGAAAAACAAATCTCAAAACTTAACACATACCACATACAAAAATTGATTTCAAATGGAGCATAGACCTATATGTCAGAGCCAAAACTATTACAATTCTATAAGAAAATTTATGAGAAAATTTGGAGACATAGAAAATAGTCACCAATTTTAAGGGTAAGTAAAGATTTTTAAATAGAACAGAAAAAGCACAAACTATAAAAAAAATTTAATTGGACTTTGTTAAAATTAAAAACATTTGTTCTCCAAAAATACTGTAAAGAAAATGATGTCAAGTCACAGTCTGGGGTAAAATATTTGCAAAATGCATATCTGGACTTCTATATAAATACATAAAATGGAGAAAAGGGAATGCATAAACTCTGTTGGTCAGAATATAAATTAGTACAACTTTTATGGGAAACAGTATGGCGATTTCTCAAAGAATTAAAAATAGAACTACCATTCAGTGCAGCTATCCCACTACTGGATATCTAGCCAAAAGAATAGAAATTATTTATCAAAAATAATCTACAACCCTATGTTTATCGAAGCACTATTTACAATACCAAAGATATGGAATCAACCTAAGTGTCCATCCTAATTGAATGGATAAAAAAAAATGTGGTATGTGGACACAATGGAATACTATTCAGCCCTGAAAAAGAATGAAATAATGTCTTTTGCAGAAACATGGATGGAACTGAAGGCCATTATCATAAGTGAAACAACTCAGAAACAAAAAGTCAAATACTGCATATTGTCACTTATCAGTGGAAGCTAAATAATGTGTACATATGAAGATAATGTGAAATGATAGCCATGGGAGGCCCAGAAGGGTGGGAGATTGGAAGGGGGTGGGTAACAAGAAATTATTTTATAGGAACAATGTACCAGTATTTGGGTGACAGTTACACCAAAAACCCTGACTTCACTACTATGTAATATATCCATGTGACTTAACTGTACTGGTACCCATTGAATTTCCACATTTTTTAAAAAAAAAATGAAGTCTTCTAACTCAATTTAAAACTGAGGAAAAGATTTGAATACACTGAAAATGAATTATAGAAATAGTCAATAAGCACATAAAAACATGTGCAACATCATTAACATCTGGACACTGCCCAGGAAAACCACTGAAATACTGCCACAGTAGATTAGCTAGAGCCACTAGAGCCATAATTGAAAGAAATAATGACTAAAAGATGAGAATAAAACTAAAATCGCATGAAACTTGTATTGGTGAGGACAGGGAACGAGTGGAACTCTTATATGTTGCTGGTGGGAATGCAAGACAGTTTAGCTGCTTTGGAAAGTGGTTTGGCAGTTTATTTCAAAGCAAAAGATGCACCAACCATATGACCCAGCATTGCTATCCCCAGGCATGTATCTTAGGAAATGTATCTATACAAGACATACTAGAAAGTTCAGAGCAGCTTTATTCATAACAGTCCCAAACTAGAGAGAGCCTAGATCTCTGTCAGCTAATGAATTGAACCAAATTATGGTTTAATCTTATAAAACACGCAGCTCAGCAATCAGAGGGAACAAACTACTGATCCACATAACGCTTCATCCACATAGAGGAATCTCTAAAACATTGTGCTAAGTGAAAGATGCCAGCCGCAAAAGACTACATACTGTGGGATTTCATTTGTATGAAATTCTACAAAAGGCAAAATTATGGGCATAGAAAGTAGATCAATGGTTGACAGGTTCAATGGAAAAGGGATGGGAATGGCTGAAAGGGGGCTGAAGGAAGTTTAGGGGGTGATGGAAATGTTCTTTCTGTATCATCATTGTGATAGAAGTTCATGGCCATGTGCCTTGGCAAAAACTCTTCAAATTGAACTCTTAAAATTGGTGAATATTTTGTGTGTAATTTATACTTCAGTAAAGCTAATTCTTTTTAAAATAAAAGATGGAAAAGATATCCCATGCAAACACTAATCCAAAAATTTGGAATGACTATATTAATATCAGACAAAGGAGATTTCCAAACAAGGAATATAGTTATGAATAAAGAGGCCCACTTTGTAATACTAAAAAGATTAATTCATCAAGGGGACATATTAAAGTTTACTTGACTGCCTATCTAGTTATTTTTACAGCTTTTAAAATAGATGTTCCTGGCTTTCGTTTACTTCTCTGTAGAAAGAGAGATTCTAAAGTGATTTTTTTTATATTGTCTTAGTGTATTTTGGAGTAGAGAAGCTTTTCTTTTCCCAAATCATGTGTCAGAATGTTTTAGGCCAATTTCTTGAGTTTTACTGTAATTATATTGGCTGACTTTGTTCATCTGCTAGATGTGTTATTAATTGTCTTTTATTCAGAAATCTGAAACTTACTGACTTCATTGATGGATTTCCAATGTTAGCAAAAAAATTAATTTGTGCAAAAATTTCTTTCACTTTACCACATATTTAACAGTATTTCTAATACGTGTAATATTAGAATATCAATACATATATTAATATATTTTGTAAATTATTATTAGTGTTATGTTTAACATTTAAAATTATTATTTATGAAATATTAACATTAATGCATAGAACAAGTGTTATAATATTTAGAAAGATTAGCCAACTGGGATCATCACAATTGATGAAAATGATGGCCAAGACAGCTATGGCTTCAAGATGACTGTTAAATCTTGGAGCATTTTCCCTATCCAAATGTGATGATGTGGTTATCGAAGACTCCCAGCAGCCCTCCCTTCTTTCACAGTCATGCCCTTGCTTTCCGGAATGAATCTTCATGCTCTGTTACTACCACAGTGGTGAGCATAATGGTGTCAGGTTATCTGCTACCACATATCCTTATTACATGCCAGCATTGCCTGAATTCCTCCTCCTGAATTCCTCTCACTCTGGCCTGTTCTCCTTCCCAGTCACATCTGTGCTCTTCCCAAGCTTAGACCACAGAATTTTCCTTTGTGTATCTCAACCTCCTCTTCCTGCCCAGCTCATGATAGCATGCTGCAGTGGATTTGTAACTTACCTTTGCCTCATGGGACTTATAAAACATACTCTCTTTAGAAAGCAGAGATGAAGTCTTTTGAAGTAAGTGTAATTCACATGTCTACTCAAGCCATCCAATCACTTGAATTGGAGAAAATGCAAATTGACTTTAACTCACACGTTGCAGGAAGTCCAAAGCCTTCCTACATTTGCCATTTCCCAGGGGGCTCATGTTCTTCTGGTTCCCACCAAACTCTTGTTCTCAGCTCCCAGCATTTCCCTTATTTCTCTGCTTCATACTGAATTAAATGTAGAACGTCACTCATTTTCTGTGATCCCCCTCACCCCAATAAAAACACTCACACCTAACATTTAAAATTGTGGCAGATCTTGCAAACGGAGAGGTTTCATATTCAACATTACTCAGCTCCTCCACTCGCTCCAAACCCCTCTCACGTTTTTCCCTTCCCTCCATTTTCCTAGATCTCAGCCTTTACGAGACTCCGGGAAAGTCTCCCCTCTTCATTTTCCATGCAAATTAAAGCTTGAGACCCTCTTAACCAGCTTAGGGCTATTCTGCATATCTAGAGAGGAGATACCTAATGCAACCTAAACAAAAATAAAGCTCCCTGAGACGGGATTCTATGATAGATGTTATTTCTATTTTTTATCTTATTACTTAGGACACAATAATCAAGCTTGTAATAGATAAGCATAAGTTCTTCTGATTCAGTTATTCTGCTATAATATATCAAGAGAGGCTTTATACATGAGGATTTGTTACATAGTTAACTAAAGTTTCTAGTCAGGCTCTTTGCTGACCTTTGAGAATGTGGCTCAGAGCTGACGAACTGCACATATAAAACTAAGAATACTGATCTTTGAAGGTCTTGACCTTCAAAGCAAAAAGCCTGACTAGGATCTTTAGAGTAGCTTTTATTCTAAAATGAGGATGTGTTTTTTTCATAACCTAAGAAAAAGCTAGGTCAAGACTTTCAAAGATCATGTAGCTTCTTGTATTTCTTACATTATGAAAAAAACACATCTTCATTTTAGAATAAGAACTAGTTATGTATAAGAGATGCTAAAGGATATACAGGTTGAGTATCCGTTATCCAAAATGCTTGACACCAGAAGTGTTTCATATTTGGGATTTTGGAATATTTGCATCTACACACTGAGACATCTTGAGGAGGAGATTCAAGTTTAAACATGAAATTGATTTATGTTTCATATACATCTTGTACACGTAGTCTGAAGATAATTTTATATAATGTCTGAAGTCATTTTGTGCATGAAACAAAGATTTTATTTTTATTTATATATATTTTATTGCATTTTAGGTTCTGTGGTACATGTGCAGAACATGCAGGATTGTTGCATAGGTACATACATGGAAATGTGGTTTGCTGTCTCCATCCCCATCACCTATATCTGGCATTTCTCCCCATGTTATCCCTCTCCAACTCCCTACCTGCTGATATGCCCCCTTTATTCCCCCGCAACAGACTCCAGTGTGTGATGCTCTGCTCCCTGTATCCATGTGTTCTCATTGTTCAACACCTGCCTATGAGAACATGCGGTGTTGATTTTCTGTTGTTGTGTCAGTTTGCTGAGAATGATGGTTTCCAGATTCATCCATGTCCTTACAAAGGACACAAACGCATCCATTTTTATGAATCCATTCCGTGGTGTAGATGTGCCACATTATCCCTGTTCAGTCTATCATCAATGGGCATTTGGGTTGGTTGCAGGTCTTTGCTATTGTAAACAGTGCTGCAACAAACGTACGTGTGTGTGTTTCTTCATAATAGAACGATTTATAATCCTTTGGACATATACCCAGTAATGAGATTGCTAAGTCAAATGGAATTTCTATGTCTAGGTCCTTCAGGAATCACCACACTGTCTTCCATAATGGTTGAACTAATTTACACTCCCACCAACAGTGTAAAACTATTCCTGTTTCTCCACATCCTCTCCAGCATCTATTGTCTCCAGATTTTTTAATAATCGCCATTCTAAGTGGGGTGAGATGGTATCTCAATGTGGTTTTGATTTGTATTTCTCTAATGACCAGTGATGATAAGCATTTTTTAAATATGTTTGTTGGCCTCGTATATGTCTTCTTTTTAAAGTGTATGTTCCTATCCTTCACCCACTTTCGAATTGTTTTTGTTGTTGTTGCTGCTGTTTTTTCTCATAAATCTGTTTTAGTTCTTGTAGATTCTGAATATTAGCCCTTTGTCAGGTGGGTAGATTGCAAAAACTTTTCCCATTCTATTGGTTTCCAGTTCACTCCAGTGATTGTTTCTTTTGCTCTACAGAAGCTCTAAAGTTTAATTAGATCCCATTTGTCCATTTTGGCTTTTGTTGCCAATGCTTTTGTTGTTTTAGTCATGAACTCCTTGCCTATGCCTATGTCCTGAATGGTTTTGCCTAGGTTTTCTTCTAGGTTTTTTATGGTGTTAGGTCGTATGTTTAAGTCTTTAATCCATCTGGTGTTAATTTTAGTGTAAGGTGTCAGGAAGGGGTCCAGTTTCTGCTTTCTGCACATTGCTAACCATTTTCCCCAACACCATTTATTAAACTGGGAATCCTTTCTTCATTGCTTGTTTTGTCAGGTTTGTCAAAGATCAGATGTCTGTAGATGTGTGGCATTGCCTCTGAGGCCTCTGTTCGGTTCCATTGGTCTATATCTCTGTTTTGGTACCAGTACCATGCTGTTATCATTACTGTAGCCTTGTAGTATACTTTGAAGTCAGGTAGTGTGATGCCTCCAGCTTTGTTCTTTATGCTTAGAATTGACTTGGCTATGTGGTCTCTCTTTTGGCTCCATATGAAGTTTAAAGTGGTTCTTTTCCATTTCTGTGAAGAGGGTCATAGGTAGTTTAATGGGGATAGTATTGAATCTATAAATTACTTTGGGCAGTATGGCCATTTTCATAATATTGATTTTTCCTAGCCATAAACATGGAAAGTTTTTCCATCTGTTTGTGTCCTCTCTTATTTCCTTGAGCAGTAGTTTACAGTTCTCCTTGAAGCTGTCCTTTACATCCTTTGTTAGTTGTATTCCTAGGGATTTTATTTTCTTTGTAGCAATTATGAATGGCAGTTCATTCTTGATTTGGCTCTAAATCTGTTATTGGTGTATAGGAATGCTCATGATTTCTGCACATTGATTTTGTACCCTGAGACTGCTGAAGTTGCTTATCAGTTTCAGGAGATTTTGGGCTGAGATGATGGGGCCTTCTAAATATACAATCATGTCGCCTGCAAATAGTGACAATTTGACTTCCTTTTTTCCTAATTGAATACCCCCTTTTTTTTTTCTTGTCTCATTGCTCTGGCTAGAACTTCCAACATTATATTGAATAGGAATGGTGAGAGAGGGCATCCTTGTCTAGTGCCAGATTTCAAAGGGATGCTTTCAATTTTTGCCCATTCAGTATGATACTGGCTGTGGGTTTGTTGTTAAGTAGCTGTTATTATTTTGAGATACATTCTGTCAATACCTAGTTTATTGAGGGCTTTTAGCATAAAGCACTGTTGAATTTTGTCGAAGGCCTTCTCTGCATCTGTTGAGATAATCATGTGGTTTTTGTCTTTGGTTTTGTTTATGTGGTGACTTACATTTATAGACTTGTGTATATTGAACCAGCCTTGCATCCTCAGGATGAAGTCTGCTTGATCATGATGAAAAAGCTTTTTGATGTGCTGTTGCAATTAGTTTGCCAGTATTTTATTAAAGATTTTTGCATCTGTGTTCATCATGGATATAGGGCTGAAGTTTTCTTTTCTTCTAGAGTCTCTGCCAGGTTTTGGTATCAGCATGATGTTGATCTCATAATATGATTTGGGAGGGATTCCCTCTTTTTGGATTGTTTGAAATAGTTTCACAAGGAGTGGTACCAGCTCCTCTTTGTATGTCTGGTAGAATTCATCTGTGAACCCATCTGGACCTTGGCTTTTTTTGGTTGGTAGGCTATGAATTGCTGCCTCAACTTAAGTCCTTGTTATTCTTTTATTCAGGGTTGCAATTTCTTCCTGGTTTAGGCTTGGGAGGGTGCAAATGTCCAGGAATTTATCCATTTATTCCAGGTTTACTGGTTTATGTGCATAGAGTTGTTTGTAGTAATCTCTGATGGTAGTTTGTATTTCTGTGGAATCAGTGGTGATATCTATCACTTTTATCATTTTTTTATTGCATCTATTTGATTCTTCTCTTTTTTCTTTTTTATTAATCTGGCTGGTGGCCTATTTTGTTGATCTTCTCAAAAAAACAGCTCCTGAATTTATTTATTTTTTCAAGGATTTTTGTATCTCTATCACCTTCAGTTCTACTCTAATCTTAGTTATTTCTTGTGTTCTGCTAGCTTTTGAGTTTTTTGATCTTGCTCGTCTAGCTCTTTCAATTTTGATAATAGGGTGTCGATTTTAGATCTTTCCTTGCTTCTCATGTGGGCATTTATTGCTATATATTTTCCTCTAGAGACTGCTTTAAATGTGTCCCAGAGATTCTGGTATGTTGTGTCTTCATTCTTGTTGGTTTTGAAGAACATCTTTATTTCTGCCTTCATTTCATTGTTTATCCAGTCAACATTCAAGAGCAAGTTGTTCACTTTCCATGAAGCTGTACAGTTCTTACTTAGTTTCTGAATTCTGAGTTCTAACTTGATTGTACTGTGGTCTGAGAGACTGTTTGTTATGATTTCCATTCTTTTGCATTTGTTGAGGAGTGATTTACTTCCAATTATGTGGTCAATTTTGGAGTAGGTGCAATGTGGTGCTGAGAAGAATGTATATTCTATAGATTTTGGGTGGAGAGTTCTGTAGATGTCTATTAGGTTTGCTTGGTCCAGCTTGAGTTCAAGTCCTGGATATTCTTGTTAATTTTCTGTCTCATTGATCTGTCTAATAGTGACAGTAGAGTGTTAAAGTCTCCCACTGTTATTGTGTGGGAGTCTAAGTCTCTTTGTAGGTTGTTAAGAACTTGCTTTATGTATCTGAGTGCTCCTGTATAGGGTGCGTATATATTTAGGATCATTAGCTCTTCTTGTTGCATTGATTGTTTTACCATTATGTAATGCCCTTCTTTGTCTCTTTCGATCTTTGTTGGCTTAAAGTCTATTTTATCAGAGACTAGGATTGCAACTCCTGCTTTTTTTTGCTCTCCATTTGCTTGGTAAATCTTCCTCCATCCCTTTATTTTGAGCCTATGTGTATCCTTGCATGTGGGATGAGTTTCCTGGTTACAGCACACCAATGGTTTTTGACTTTTTATCCAATTTATCAGTCTGTGTCTTTTGATTAGGGCATTTAGTCCATTTACATTTAAGGTTAGTATTGTTATTTGTGAATTTGATCCTGCCATTTTAATGCTAGCTGGTTGTTTTGCCCGTTAGTTGATGCAGTCTCATCATTGTGTCAATGCTCTTTACCATTTGGTACATTTTTGGAGTGGCTGGTACTGGTTGTTCCTTTCTATGTTTAGTGCTTCTTTCAGGAGCTCTTGGAAGGCAGGCCTGGTGGTGACAAAATCTCTGAGCAAGATACAAAGTTTTAACTGTGTTTTGACTTTGACCCATTACAAGAGATCACATGTGGGAGTCTCCACTTGTGGCATCATGGCAGCACACAAACAGTTTCCAGGTTTGGATGTTCCACCTGTATTGTGGTTGCCAATATCATCTTGAGTTTTCTCAAATGAAAGATCAAAGAATAATAGGTCTGGTATCATTTTCATTGTCTTCTGTTTGTTGTAATTTTTGTTTGTTTGTTTTCTGATTACATTTTTTTCCTGCAAAGCATAGTCTTCATGGAGAGGTCCTTTTCTTAATTATCAGAGATATTTTCTAATCTCTTATTTTTAAACTGACAATTGAGCTGCAGCCTTCTGTTTCAATCTACTCTAAATCTTTGGTGTGTCTGCAATCTCTATTACGTGTATTCTCTCTGCAAGACCAGGGTTCTCCTTAGCCCTGTAATGAAACGGAAATGATTCTGTCTCTCTCTTTCTCTCTTTCTCTCTCTCTCTCTCTCTCTCTCTCTCTCTCTCTCTCTGCGTGTGTGTGTGTGTGTGTGTGTGTGTGTGTGTGTGTAAAGGGTTGGCAAAAAATAAACTCTACTGGGAGTCTAGGTTTGAAATTAATGTACCAACTATTTATCTTCATGATGATTTTTATATTATATGATGTTTAAAATAACAATAAGAGATAATGTCTATTCGGCCACTCCATCTTAAGCTTGAATGAGTAGGAGTTAGAAAATGAATCAGGATAGATGTGGCTCTCCCTCAGCCTCCCAGTTTGTTCCTGAGCCAACCTGGCTGTGAGAATAGAGCACAACATTCATTATTCACGGGAGGATCTTATTAGTATTTATTAGTAGTAATATCACTATTCATGCTGATCTTGTCTTGACAAATCTGCTTTCTTTTTTTCTTAATGTAATAAAAATTGTAGTAGAATAAATGTTTTATATTATTGAAAAAGTTTACATTTACATAATGCCAAACATAATTTTTCCAAATTGCAACATTAAGATAAATAATTTACTGTAATTGATATCAATTAGGGTTTATTTAATCTCACCCCTCATCCAAAGTTGTTAGTTACTTACTGAAAAAGTTTATATCCACAGGTTTATGTTATCAGCCTCAGCAATTTTCTCTTGAATCATGATGGCATTAGGATCTTAGCTCAAGGGCTTACACAGGAAAGAGCCTCCAGGTAAAGAAATCATCCTAAGGAAAGATAAAGTGAAGGAGTTGTGAGATGCATCATACAATTGATTAGTGACAGAAGGGAGGGAGAGATTTTGACTACACTACTCAGACTTCTCTGGGAACAGTGGGAGGTATATGTTTCTGGGATCCACATTATGATAGTGGAAAAAATATCGGCACAGAACACGACCCTCAGTTCAGCAGGCGAGAACACTAGGATGATGGACCTAGGAGTCCAATATGTGAGAAATGGAATCATACTGGCCCAAGGGCAGAGTCTGACCTTCAATTTGTCCCAACATGGGTGGAGGGGTATATTAATCAGATTTTTGTATTTTTTGTATATTATGATGTTTTCATATTTTAAAAAATCTTTTTGTCTGCGGACAGACTGGCCTGCCTGGGGCTAGCCAATTCTTAGGAATAGCAAAGAACTCAGCCAGAAAAGTGAGTTTTAAATATGCAAACTCACCAGTGCAGAGCTTTAATATGCAAAAGCTTTAAATATGCAAACTTACCAGTCTAGAGCTTTCCCTTCTCCATTCTGTATATTGCAGGAAGCCATATTCTTCTGTCTTAATCATCCAGGGCCACGTACCAGACAACCAGAAACCACTCTTCTAGCCTAACACCTGCTGGAATTATCCAAACTAGCCAACCCTAAACAATTTACTTTACTGTGCCTTGCCTTTCCCAGGGACACCCCAGCAAAGGCTGTGGTTCAGGATCGCCGCCTCCCTCCTGCTTCTGCCTCCTGACCAACACTGATGCCTCTCCCATGGCCCTTGAGGACGCCACCCCTTGCTTTTCTAGTGAAACTGCAAACAGTATCAAGCTTTCTCTTTATGGCATTGACCTCTCCTTGCTAATACTCAGTTAGCTTTATAAATTAAGACTCACACAGAAGAAGGGATCCCTGCCTGGGACCTCCACATGTACCTGCAGTTTATGGTAGACTGAATAATGGTCCCCCTAGGACGTCCACATACAAAAACCCCAAACCTGTCAATGTGTCACCTTGAATGGTAAGAGAGGTTTTGTGAAAGTGATTAAACAAAGGATGTTTAGTTGCTGGCTGATATCATTTGAATGTATGTCCCCGTCAAATCTCATGTTAAACTGTAAGCCCCAGTATTAGAGGTGGGGCCTGGTGGGAGGGCTTTGGGTGATGGGCATGGATCCTTCATGGCTTGGCACTGTCCTGGCAATAGTGAGTTCTCTGGAGATCTGGTTGTTTAAAAGTATGTGGTACCTCCCTGACTCCCCATAGCCCCCAACTGTCTCCTTTGCTCCCGCTTTCCTCATGTGATGCTCCTGCTTCTGCTTCCAGTTAAAAGTCCCCAAGGCTTCCACAGAAGCCAAACAGATACTGACATCATGCTTATACAGTCTGCAAAATGCTAAGCCAGTTAGTTAAACAGCTGTACTGGCAAAGTGTGATGGCTCATACCTGTAATCCCAGCACTTTGGGAGGCTGAGGTAGGCAGATGGCCTGAGGCCAGGAGTTCGAGACCAACCTGGCCAACATGGTGAAATCCTGTCTCTATTAAAAATACAAAAATTAGCTGGGCCTGGTGGTGGGCACCTGTAATCCCAGCTACTTGGGAGGCTGAGGCAGGAGACTTAGATGAACCAGGGAAGCAGAGATTACAGTGAGCTGAGATCATGCCCCTGCACTCCTGCCGGGTGACAAGAGTGAAACTCAGCCTCAAAAAAATGTTTTAAAAAACCATTTTTCTCTATAAATTACCCAGTCTGGGGTATTTCTTTATAGCAACACAAGAATGACCTAATGCAGAGGGAGAGATTATCCTAGATTATCTAGATGAATCCAATAGAATCACAATGGTCCTTATAGGAAGAAGGCAGGAGGATCAGGGTCAGAATGAGAAGGTGTAAGGATGGAAGCAGAGGTCAGAGAGAAAGGAGGATGCTAGGCTTCCGGCTGTGAAGATGATGGGAGCAGGGAATGCAGGCAGCCTGAGAAGCTATAAGCAAGCAGGGAAATGAATTCTCCCCTAGAGACTTGAGAGGGAAGGTGAGCTTTCTGACACCTTCATCTCAGCCCTGTGAAAATGATTTCAGGTGTCGGACCTCCAGAACTGTAAGATAACACATTTACAATGTTTTAAACCACTAAGTTGATAGTACTCTCCACAGAGCAATACAAATGAATCCACATTTCATGCTGAAAGGGGACACCTTCCATGTGGCATCTGATCTGAATGGCCCTCCTGGAGTAGCACAGCGTGACCTTCTCTCTGGGACTGGTGTGGGGCAAAGGCCAGGGAAGCTGTGTTGTGAAGGAGTCAAAGAGTCAAGTTACCTCCTTCTTCCACTGAGCACAAGAGAGGGGCCTCTTTCGACTACTTGGGCAATCAGGAAGTAGGTGTTGAGTGCTTCCCAACTATGGAAAACTGCCATTTTCTGCAGCACAGACACACATGAGTCAGATGAAGATGAAGCTGCTATTTTATTGAAGAGCCAGGAAGGCCACCAGAAGTAGTGCCAGATGAGAAGACAAGAACTAGGAACCTCACCAAGTTATATCCTAGCTAGGAGAGGAAACATCTCAGTGTAAATCTTCAGGGAGTGCTTCAGGGGAGTACCCTCTCACTCTCAATGTCCTCTGTCTCTTCCATTCCTCTCATCTTTCTCCATTTCCACTCCAAACTCAAGGTCTCTCTCAGTCTGGTGACCCCACAGGTCCCTCAAAAACCCCATTAGACCTGTCTGCAAAACGACTTGACGGCCTTCCCCAGGATTTGCAAACTCTCTTTCTTCAGGTGGCGGCGCATTGCTTTCCTGAGCCTATGGCTCCAAAAGAATCAAATGTGGGCTCTTGTCCCTCAAGCGGAGGGAAAGATGAATGCTTTGTGTCCATTTTGATCTCACTGACAACAGGGAATAAGGTCAGCTGGCCTCCAAACGGCTTACAAGCAAATCTACCCCACCTTAAGTCTGTGTTCCTCTGAAAGCATGCTCTAACTGATTTACATGGGGCAAGATCTTCCCACCACCGGGACTTGGGACTTTATCCCTCAGGTAAATATCACAAAGGTGTACTCTGCTACAGAGCAAGTAACTCCTTGCCGTGACCCTTTGCTAAGGGGTGCCCACATTAGCAGAGAATAAGCAGGACACAGCCATCCAGGATGCATGGTGCTATCTCCATCAGTGCTTTCTGATTCTCAAATTTCTCTCGTGATAGAAGGTCCGGGGTGTTTCAGTATTTGACCCAGAGGAGAAATGGCAGAGCACAGAGAGTAAGAATGGATAGGCTTATGATGGAAGCTAAGGAATAGGAATGTGTACTTGCATGAACAGCCCCAGAAAATGACTTTCTGAACTAGCTGGGAAGAATTTAAAGGAGGTTAAATTTCTCGCAATCCTGCGGGCAAGGCCTGAGTCAGAAAAATACCTCTTTGTTGCTGTTCCTTCAAATGTGTTTTTCCTCCAGGCTGCTTTATCTGGAGAAACATATGTTAAATATGTTATTTTTCATGGCAAACTGGTAAATCTAATTGTTTGCAATTTGCTTCTATTTTATTTTTCCTGAAATTTTTATTCATTGTAACAACATATTGTAATATCAATAAAAGAAATAAAGATAGAGGAAATTACCCAGAAATCTGCCTGTGAAAGCAAGTCTTTTAATTTTCCATGTTTTCTCCCAGGAATTATCTATATGCTGGCGATGTTATTCTAATGTTACACTCCAGAAGAAAAGATTTGAAAGACAGATTTTACTTCTAAAGTTGTGAAACACTGCCACACCATTTCAAATCTTGGGTTATCAGTTACCTCGTATTTTAAATGAGAAAACTGGACTAGTTGATTTTTTAAATGGATCCTTCCAGTTCTAAAATCACTGATACTTTTATATTTACAACAGAATGAGTTGTACTTGTAGGCATCATATTTGGGGGACTGAACATTTTTGAAAGCTGAGGGAATGGTACTGGCAAGTGAAAATGGCAATTAGCAATGCCACAGACAATAGATAGGAGCAGCAACTGAAACTCAATAGCAACACTTTGATAAACATACTCAAAAATAACTGCTCCTTTTGTTCTAACTCCACAAGTCTCCAAGCTTATTTGCAAAGCTTAAAGTTTTTTAAACTGAAGTTTCTGTCATAAAATATACCTACCATTAACTACAGAAATATTAAATTAATGTCATTAAAGATCACTGAGTGATGTTCATTCTGTTTTTGTTTAAGATTTGCTGCTCGAATGCTGTGCACTTTAGGATGCTGCTAGACCAAAAGAGCTGCTGCTCCTATACTGGACTGCTGTTGAAGGCATGCTTTTATTTTCCCTGTTATTGCTAATACTTTGAACCAAGATATTCTGGCAATAAAAATGGGACCTTATTTTTAAAAAGATGAAAATAACAGTTGGTACAAATCATTCAAGTGCTTTTGCAGATAGTGGAGTGTGTCCTCTCCCCAGCCATTTGAAGAGAACCCATGCCTAAATAAATGGATGGCAGACCTATTACAGAGTACAGCACCAGTCAGTAAATCTGACCCTAAATTTCACGCGCTGCAAGATATTGAAGCTGAAAGCATAGAAGACATGGAGCCAGATTATTATGCTGTAACTCTGACCGTTTGTAAATTAAATCATACACAGGACGTCCTTCCTCTGCCCAAAACCCTGTTAACTGAAATGCACGCACATCACAATTATGCCTTTTCTTTGCATGGTTTGCTGTTAATGAAGATTAAATCTCAGTGACCATAGAACTGTGCAAAGTGAGGATACAGGTCCAATGAACTGTATAAAATCAGGATTGTCTGTACTACAATTTGGGCTCTCAAGCTCTATTTCAATCTTATGAATTTGTGGCATTAGTGTAAACACAAGATTTACTAGCATTATTAGTCCTTGTTTTGTTGCGACATCCAAGGTCTGTAAACAGGTCTAATGCATGGTAAGGGTCATCTTAGTTTTATTACCAAACACTGCTGTCAACATATGAATTTTGGCAATTTATTGGACGTTCTAGTGCTTGTGGAGTTTTTGATGATGCACTCGGGTTGAGTAAACTTGATTATTATAATAAAATAAGAAGTGATATTATACTAAATTGACAATAGGCTATAACTCAAACACCAACTTGGAGCAGTGTCGAGAAGCATTCTGAGGTCTTTTCTTGGACTCCACGGGTGAAGTATACCCTAACCAAGTGGTTAGACATTCTATTCCCTGGAAAGCAAGGCTGTGGGGAATGCATGCCATATATTTACCATTCTTTTATAAATAATAACACTATATAGTTACATATCATAGCTTCTGAGGGAAATGCCATATGTAGAGAGTTCTAGTATGATTCAGATCATATTCATATGTTTCGAGATATATCAAACCCTACTCTTGCTGCAGAGGTTGAGATGGTATCAAGTGTACATTATTAGAGAGTCACATTTAGATCCCAATCAAATTCAGCACAGGACTTAGAGAAGTTGTGGAATGGCAATGACCATTCTAGGTGTATTCTATAGTTTATTTGGCACAGAGCACTTTGCTAAGATTACCATGTACTTTTTTCAGGTGTCTCTAGGACTGATATCAGTCTCTTTGGCTGAATTATGATTTCAGTGGCAGGTGCGATGGATAGTTTTATCTCAATCTGGATAACATCATGCTGATGATGCCCCACCTCAAGCATGCACAGGATGTTTTTTCTCACCCACAAGCCTCATCATCATTTCTTTGCAGGTATCATTTCTTCTCACACACCACAGAAGCCTGCTCAGCTAGCTGGCACACAAATGTAAGAGTTGGGTTAAAGTCATGAGGGAAATCGCTCAACCAACAGGAGACTGGAGTCATTGGGCAACTGTGCGTGCCTCTCTTATTCAGATAAGCAACTTGGAAATTATTTTATACATTCTCTCGAAATATCAGTGAAACTTAACCTCAGCTGCCTACAATAATAATCTAGATAATGTACCCATTTGTCACATTTTTACTTTTCCTATTTCATTCTCCCCTCTCCCTCATTCCTGATTCCTGGGATTACTCTGCACATAAATTATCTGTTCATAACTCCTATTCTCAGGCTCTGCTATAGGGGAACTAAAAATCAAACACTACTCTCTAAAATTGCAAGTATCATACAGATATATAGTCTCAGATAATGCTTCACGTAGAATATTATACTTTTTTATCAATGGAAACAGCGTAAGATCCTGCTAAGAAGGAATAGCTTGGGTCAAAATAGCACATTGATTGCCCATGCCTGCTTGCCATTTGGATACAAATTTAGGAATGACAGAAAAGAGATCCTTTGTTTATGCAGCCATAAAAAGAATGATATCAGTGTTTTGCTGCAACGTAGATGGAGCTGGTAGTCATTATCCTAAGTGAACTAGTTCAGAAGCAGAAAATCAAATACTGTGTGTCCTCACTCATATGTGGGAAATAAACAATGAGTATACATGTACATAAAAATGAAATAATAGACACTAGGAATACCAAAAGGTGGAGGGAGGGAGGAGGATGGGGATTGAAAGATTGTCTATTGGATAAAATGTTCAATATTTGGGTAATGGGTACACTAGAAGCCAATTACCACATATACCCTTGTAGAAAACATGCACATGTACCCCCCTTGAATCTAAATTTAGGGGAAAAAATTCATTGATGGATCAAATTTTGGAGGAATCTTTGATCAACAGAGATAGACAAGTGTGATGGCACCACAGCCAATATCATACGTTAAAGGTCAGGGGCCTTCCACAGAAGCTCTAAGCCCAGAGGTAAGAGGGACAAAGAGCAGGAAGGGAAACGATGGCAATTTTCTGCGTGATCATTTTGGTAAACCACAGGAGTAGCTAAGAAGTCTAGCCCTAACCAACAAAATGGGAAAAAAATTTTGCAATCTACCCATCTGACAAAGGGCTAATGTCCAGAATCTACAAAGAACTAAAACAGATTTACAGGAAAAAAACAAACAAGTCCATTCAAAAGTGGGCAAAGGATATGAACAGACACGTTACAAAAGAAGACATATATGGGGCCAACAAACATATGAAAAAATGCTCATCATCACTGGTCATTAGAGAAATGCAAATCAAAACCACATTGAGATATCATCTCATGCCAGTTAGAATGCCAATCACTAAAAAATCTGGAGACAGCAGATGCTGGAGAAGATGTAGAGAAATAGGATCACTTTTACACTGTTGGTGGGAGTGTAAATTAGTTCAACTATTGTGGAAGACAGTGCGGCGATTCCTCAAGAACCTAGAAACAGAAATTCCATTTGACCCAGCAGCCCCATTACTGGGTATATACCCAAAGAATAATAAATTGTTCTATTATAAAGACACATGCACATGCATGTTCATTGTGGCACTATTTCAATAGCAAAGACTTGGAACCAATCCAAATGTTCCTCAACAATAGACTGGCTAAAGAAAATGTGGCACATATACACCATGGAATACTACACAGCCATAAAAAACGATGAGTCCATGTCCTTCATAGGGACATGGATGAACCTGGAAACCATCATTCTCAGCAAACTGACACAAGAACAGAAAATCAAACACCGCATGTTCTTACTCATAGGTGGGTGGTGAACTATGAGAACACATGGACACAGGGAGGGGAGCATCACACACTGGGGTCTGTTGGGGGAAACTAGGAGAGGGACAGCAGGGGGTGGGGAGGATGGGGAGGGATAATGTGGGGAGAAATACCAGATATAGGTGATGGGGGGAGGAAGGCAGCAAACCACCTTGTCATGTATGTACCTATGCAACAATCCTGCATGATCTGCACATGTACCCCAGAACCTAAAGTGCAATTAAAAAAAGAAGTCTAGCCCTTGTCCCTCCCATCCCCCATCTTTAGCTTATAGCTAATATTATGACAGACACAAGGGTTCTAGAGTAGTTAGTAGGGCACTAGATCCAGAGACTCTGAGCAATGTCAACATGTCTGAGGATACCCATAGAAGATAGAGACCTTCCACACCAGACAAGGTACTGGCACAACCAAGCAGAATGAGATCCTCCTTCTTAACAGGCTCTTACATTGTCTCTATTGATAAAAAATAGAATACTACTCTCTGCTGCCACCCCACGGACCATGTCCCCCTGCTGCTCTGCAGCCGCGCTCTTCTGCTGGTCTCAATGCAAGAAGAGATTGCCGCACTCCTCATTGACAATGGCTCTGGCATGTGTGAAGTTGGCTTTGCTGGAGACAATGTCCCCTGAAAGTGTTCCTTTCCATTGTCTGGTGGCCCCGGCACAAGGGTGTGATGGTGGGCATGGGCCAGAAGGACTCCTATGTAGGCAACAAAGCCCAGAGCAAGCAGAACATCCTGACCTTGAAGTACCCCATCCAGCAAGGCATCATCACTAACTGGGATGACATGGAGAAGATCTGGCAGCACACCTTCTGCAATGAGCTGCGCATGGCCCCGGAGAAGCACACGATGCTGCTGAAGTTCTGAACCTCAAGGCCAGCAGAGAGAAGATGACTCAGATCATGTTTGAGACCTTCAACACCCCAGCCATGCTGTCTCTCTACACCTCTGGGCACACCACTGGCATTGTCATGGACTCTGGAGATGGGGTCACCCACATGGTGCCCATCTACAAGGACTACACTGTCCCCAATGCAATCCTGCCTCTGGACCTGGCTGGCCGGGACCTGACCAACTACCACATGAAGATCCTCACCGAGGGCGGCCACCACTTCACCACCGCTGCTGAGCAGGAGATCATGCACAGCATCAAGGAGAAGCTGTGCTAAGTCACCCTGGACTGTGAGTAGGAGATGGCCACTGCTGCATCCTCCTCCTCCCTGGAGAGCTATAAGCTGCCCAATGGCCAGGTCATCACCATCAGCAATGAGCAGTTCCAGTGTCTGGAGGTGCTGTTCCAGCCTTCCTTCCTGGGCATGGAATCTTGTGGCATCCAGGAGACCACCTTCGACTCCATCATGAAGTGTGATATGGACATCTACAAAGACCAGTACGCCAACATTATGCTGTTTAGTGGCACCACCATGTAGGCGGGTATTGCCCACAGTATGCAGAAGGAGATAATTGCCCTGGCACCCAGCATCATGAAGATCAAGATCATCACGCTCCCAGAGTGCAAGTACCTGGTATGGATCAGTGGCTCCATCATGGCCTCACTGTCCACCTTCCAGCACATGTGGATTAGCAAGCAAGAGTACCAGGAGTGAGTTCCCTCTCTCATCCACCATAAATGCTTCTAAATGAGCAAAAAATGGATGCATAGCCTTTGCTGCATGGGTTAATTCAGAAGTGTAAATTTGCCCCTGACAAATGCATACACCTCATGCTAGCCTCACAAAACTGGAATAAACCTTCGAAAAGAAATTTGTCCTTGAAGCTCGTATCTGATATCAGCACTGGATTGCAGAACTTGTTGCTGATTTTGACCTTGTAATCAAGTTAATTGTTCCCCTTGGTATTTGTTTAATACTCTGTACATATTTTGATTTAAACCCTTAGTACATGTAGCTTGCTCACTTCCTGGCTGAGGTAAGAACATGCTTGTGAAGACAAGCCCGTGGCTTGGTGAGTCTGCATGGCCAGCAGTCTCTGATCTGTGCAGGGCATTAATGTGTCAGGGCTTTGTGTTCTGGGATTTCTCTAGAGTCTGGCAAGGGCTCCTGAACCAGCAGTTTCTGTCCTAACTGTCTGCCAGGGTTGGAAAAGTGCAAGCCATAGGACCCCGTTTCCTTTCTTAGCTGATGTTTTCCTGCCAGAACACTGTGGGCTGTTACTTGCCTCGAGTCAGAAGCAGTTTGCATTTAAACCTGTAAATGTATTCATCCTTTTAATTTATGTAAGGTGTTTTTTTTTTTGTATGAAATTGTCAATTCTTTAAAGAGATGATGACAAATTTTGGTTTTCTACTATTATGTGAAAACATTAGGTCCCAGCAACACATCATTGTGTAAGGAAAAAAATAAAAGCACAGCTGTTAAAAAAAATAGTAGAATATTCTCCAGAAAGTATAGAATGGGACTATTTATTAATGTTAACTGTAAGATACCTGCAATTTTAAAGAGTGCTGTCTGATTAAGAGTTCCCCAATAGCAGAGCCTGAGAGAAGGAGTTATGAGCAAGTAATTTATTTGGAATGTAATCCTGGGAATCAGGAGTGAGAGTGAAGGGAGAATGAAATAGGGAAGGCTGAAAACTTGACAAAAGGGTACATTGTTCAGGTCATCATTGTAGGCAGTGGGGATTTGATTTCACTGATGTTTCAAGAGAACTGTATAAAATACCTCCTGAGTTGTGTATCTGAATGAGAAGCATGCAAATTTGGCCAACGACTCCAATCTCCTGTTGGTTGAGGCATTTCCCTCAGAGACAATGAACTTGCACAACCAAGCAAAAATTACATAGGAGTTACTGCTCTCACAACAAATGCTGGCAGCCGTTCCCAAGCACATCCATAGACAGGGTGGAGAGAATCTCAAAACTAAAGCACTTAACCAAGAATTGCCAAATATTTTAGTCTGTTAATATAGTGAGTCATTAAACTCAGCAAAGGGAAGAACACTCAAGGAAGTAGAATTATTAGCAAATAGAAGAGTATATGAAAGAAATAGAATCATATGATAACTTAGCATGTGACAAAAATGATATTCAATTTAAGTGATGAATAGATGGCATACTCAATAAATAAGAAAATGTTGGCTGGGCATGGTGACTCACACTTGTAATCCCAACACTTTGAGAGACCGAGGTGGGTGGGTCACCTGAGATCAGGAGTTTGAGACCAGCTTGGCCAACATGGTGAAACCCTGTCTCTATTTTTACAAATACAAAAATTAGCCAGCCATGGTGGCTCACATTTATAGTCCCAGCTACTTGGGAGGCTGAGGCAGGAGAATTGCTTGAACCTGGGAGGTGGAGGTTGAAGTGAGTGGAGATTGAACCACTGCACTCCAGCCTGGGTGACAGAACAAGACTCCATCTCAAAAAAAGCAAAAGAAAAAGAAAAAGAAAATGTTATTGAGATTGCTTCTTCACTCTTTACAACGAAAAGTAAATTACATTCGAAATAATGCTACTAGAAAAAAGTTTAATATTTTTCCAGTTTTGGCATGAGAAATAACTTTCTAAAAGTGACAAAATCCTAAAATCTATAATGAGAACTAGTAAATAACTTTACTGCAATAAAATTAAAAACATAGCAAAAAGATATGCAAAAGTGGGGAAACATTGCAATGCGTCTGGCAGCAAAAGAGCTAATCGTTTTAAATATGACTACAAATCAGTAAGAAATGACTGGTAATCCAACAGACAAATAGGCAAATAATATCGAGAATGTATATAAAAATTTAAATGCCTTATAAACAAGAAGAAAACACCAATAAACTTCAAAACCCTCATTCATAAACAGAAAAGCAAAATAATGAGTCACAATTTTATTTTTTGAGAATAACTTTTTAATTCTTATTTTATTTTATTTATAATTTCAGCTTTTATTGTAGATTCAGGGGTTACATGTGCAATCTCATTACCTGGGTGTATTGCTTGATGCTGAGGTTTGGGGCATGGTAGATTCCATCACCAGGTACTGAGCATAATAGTCAATAGTTAGTTTTTCAACACTTGTGCCCCTTCTGAACCATTGAGAATTCCTCATTGCTGCTGTCTTTATTTCTCTGCGAACCCATTGTTTAGTTCCCACTTTTAAGAGATAACACGTGATATGTGGTTTTCTGTTTCTACATTAATTAGTTTAGGATTATGGTCTCCAGTTGCATCCATGTTGCTCCAAGGCCGCAATTTTATTTCTTTTTATGGCTGTATAGCATTCCATGGTGCGGAACAATAGAGTTGCTTGAGTTTCTGATTTTTTCTGATTATCAATCTCCTGTCCAATGGGTAGTTTTCAGATATTTTTCTCCCATTTGGCGAGTTGTCCCTTCACTTAGTTGATTGTATCATTGCTTTGCAGACACTTTTAATTTTATGTTATCACATTTGTCCCTGTTTGCTTTGGTTGCCTATGCTTGTGGGGTATTGCTCAAGAAATTTTTGCCTAGACCAATGTCCTGGAATTTCTCCCCAAAGTTTTCTTGCAGCAGTTTAATGGTTTGAGGTTATAGATTTAAGTCCTTAATACATTTTGATCTGATTTTTGTATATGGTTAGAGATAGTGGTCAAGTTTCATTATTCTGCATTTGGATATCTCATTTTCCTAGCACCATTTATTGAAAACTATCTTTTCCCCACCGTATGTTTGTGGCACCTTTGTCAAAAACAAGTTCACTATAAATGTGTGGATTTGGATCTGTATTCTCTCTTCTGGTCTGTTGATCTATTTGTTTTTATGGCAGTGCCATGCTGTTTTGGTTACTATAGCTCTGTAGCATAAGTAATGTGAAGTAATGTGATTTCTCCAGTTTTGCTCTTTTTGTTTAGAAAAATTTTGGCTCTTCTGGGTCATTTGTGGTTGCACATAAGTTTTAGGATTGTTCTTTCTATATCTGTGAAGAATGTCATTGGTATTTTCATAGGGATCACACTGAATCTGTAGATTGCTTTGGGTAGTATGGATATTTTACTAATATCGATTCTTCCAATCCATGAACATGGAATATTTTTCCACTTTATTTTGGTGTCCTCCTTAATTCCTTTCATCAGTCTTTTATAGTTTTCTTTACAGAGATTTTTCACTTCTTTGGTTAAGCTAATTCTTAGGTGTTGAATTTTGTGTGTGGCTATTGTAAATGGGATTACTTTTTTATTTCTTTTTCACATTGTTCACTGTCGTCGTATAGAAATGCTACTGATATTTGCATGTTGATTTTGTATCCTGCAACTTTACTGAATTTGGTTATCAGCACTTACAGTTTTGTTTGTGTGTGTAAAGTCCTTAGGCTTTTCCAAATATATAAATATATTATCTGCAAATAGTGTTAATTTGACTTCTTCCATTACAATTTGGATGCCCTTTATATCTTTCCATTCTCTGATTTCTCTAGCAAGGACTTCCTGTACTATTTTGAATAACAGTGGTGAAAGTGGCATCCTTGTCACGTTCCAGAACTTAGAGGAAAGACTTTTAGTTTTTCTCCATTCAATATGATACTAGCTGTGCGTCTGTCATCTATAGCTCTTATTATGTTGAGTCATGTTCCTTATTTTTAAAAATATTTTATTTTAAGTTCCATGATACATGTGCAGTATGTCCAGGTTTGTTACACAGGTAAACATGTGCCATGGTGGTTTGAGGCACCTATCAACTCAATTACCTAGGTATTAAACCCAATATGCATTCGTTATTTTTCCTGATGCTTTCCCTTGTCCCTCCCCTGACTCTTCCTGACAGACCCCAATGTGTGTTGTTCCCCTCCCTGTGTCTATGTGTTCTCATTGTTCAGCTTCCACTTATAAGTGAGAACATGTGGTGTCTGGTTTTCTGTTCCTGCCTTAGTTTGCTGAAGATAATGGCTTTGAGTTCCATCTTTGTCCCTTCAGAAGATATTATCTCATGCCTTTTCATGGCTGTGTAGTATTCCATGGTGTGCATGTACCATATTTTCTTTGAGAGTTTTTATCATGTTGGGATGTTAAATCTTACCAAATGCTTTTTCAGCCCTATTGTATGTTATTTGTTTGTTTTCTCGATGCTTTAGGATTCTTTCTTTATCCTTGACCTTTGGGAGCTTGATATTAAATGCCTCGACATAGTCTTCTTTCAGTTAAATCTGCTTGGTGTTCTATAAACTTCTTGTACTTGGATATTGATATCTTTCTTTAGGTTTGGGAAGTTCTGTGTTATTATCCTTTGAATAAATTTTCTACCCTGTTTCTTTCTCTATCTCCTTTTTAAGGCCAATACTTCTTAGATTTGTTCTTTTGAGGCTATTTTCTAGATGCTGTAGGCATCTTTTTACTTTTGTCTCCTCTGACCATGTATTTTTAAATAGCCTGCCTTCAGGATCACTAATTCTTTCTTCTACTTGACAAATTCTGGTATTGAAAGACTTGCATGCATTCTTCTATATGCTGATTGTATTTTTTTTCAGCTCCAGAATATCTGTTTGATTATTTTTAATTGTTTCAATATTTTTGTTAGATTTGTTTAACAGTATATTAGTTCATTTTCATGCTGCTGATAAAGACATACCTGAGGCTGGGCAATTTACAGAAGAAAGATATTTAATTGGACTTATAGTTCCACGTGGCTGGGGAAGCTTCAAATTATGGCAGAAGGCAAGGAGGAGCAAGATCAATCTTACATGGATGTCAGCAAGCAAAGAGAGAATGCGGAAGATGCAAAAGCAGAAACCTCTGATAAAACCATCATATCTCATGAGAGTTACGCACTACCACAAGAACAGTGTGGGAGAAACCATCCCCATGATTCAACTATCTCCCACTTGGTCCCTCCCAAAACACATGGAAGTTATAGATTATGAGAGTAGAAATCATGATGATATTTGGATGGGGACACAGAGCCAAACCATATCACTCCCCTCCATCCTGGCCCCTACCAAATCTCATGTCCTCACATTTCAAAACTAATCAGATTTTCCTAGCAGACCCTAAACATTAACTCCTTTCAACATTAACTCAAATGTCCACAGCTCAAACTATTATCTGAGACAGGGCAAGTCCCTTCGACTTATAAGCCTGTAAAATTAAAAAGAAGCTAGTTATTTCATAGATACAATGGTGGGAAATAGACATTGGGTGAATACAACGTTTCCAAATAGTAGAAATCAGCCACAACCAAGGGACTACAGGGCCCATGCAAGTCTAAAATCCAGTGGAGCAGTCAAATCTTAAAACTCTAAATGATCTCCATTGACTCCCATATCTCACATCCAAGTCACACTGGCTGATGCAAGAGGTGGGCTCCCATGGTCTTGGGCAGTTCAACACCTGTGGCTTTGCAGGGTACAGCCTCCCACCTGGGTGCTTTTATAGGCTGGTGTTGAGTGTCTGTGGCTTTTCCAGGTGCACAGTGCAAACTGTCAGTGGATTTACCATTCTGGGGTCTGGGGGTTAGTGGCAGCCCTCTTCTCATATCTCCACTAGGTGGTGCCCCAGTAGGGACTCTGTGTGAGGGTTCTGACCCCACATTTTCCTTCTGCACTGCTCTAGCAGAGGTTTCCCATGAGAGCCCTACTCCTGCAGAAAACTTCTGCCTGGGAATCAAGGTGTTTCCATATATCTTCTGAAAACTAGACATACATTCCCAAACCTCAGTTCTTGACTTCTATGCACCCAAAGGCTCAACACCACATGGAAGCTGCCAAGGCTTGAGGCTTGCACCATCTGAAGCCATAGCCCAAGTTGTATCCTGGCCTCTTTCAGCCATGGCTGGAGCAGCTGGGATGCAGAGTGTCAAGTTCCTAGGCTTCGCATAGCTCAAGAACTCTGGTTCTGGCCCACTAAGCTACTTTTTCCTCCTAAACCTTCAGTCATATGTGGGTCGGACCGGCTGCCGTGAAGATCTCTGACATGCCCTGGAGACCTTTTGCCCACTGTCTTGGGGATTAACATTTGGCTCCTGGTTACGTATGCACATTTCTGCAGCTGGCTTGAATTTCTCCTCAGAAAAGGGGATTTTCGTCTCTATCACCTAGTCAGGCTGAAAATATTTCAAAATTTTATAACTTGTTTCCCTTTTAAAATGGATGCTTTTAACAGCACCCACGTCACCTCTTACATGCTTTGTTGCTTATAGAAATTTCTGCTGCCAGATATCCTACATCATCTCTCTCGAGTTCAAAGTTCCACGAATCTCTAGGACAGGAGCAAAATTCCACCAGTCTCTTTGCTAAAAACAAGAGTTACATTTGCTCCAGTTTCCAACAGGTTCCTCATCTCCATCTGGGACAACCTTAGCCTGGACCTTATTGTCCATATTGCTATCAGCATTTTGGGCAAAGTCATTCAACAAGTCTCTAGAAAATTCCAAACTTTTCCACATTTTTCTGTTTTCTGAGTCCTCCAAACTGTTCCATTTTCTGCCTGTTACCAAATCCCAAAGTTACTTATATATTTTCAGGTATCTTTTCAGAGTGTTCCACTCTACTGATACCAATATACTGCATTAGTCCATTTTTATGCTGCTAATAAAGACATACCTGAGACTGGGCAATTTACAAAGAAAGAAGTTTAATTGGATTTACAGTTCCATATGACTGGGGAAGCCTCATAATCATGGCAGAAGGCAAGGAGGAAAGAGTCCTGTATTACATGGATGGCAGCAGGCAAAGAGAGAAGGGGAAAGTTGCAAAAGTGGAAATCACTGATAAAACCATCAGACCTTGGGAGACTTATTTACTACCACAAGAACAGTATGGGGGAAACCACTGCCATAATTCAATTATTTCCCACTGGGCTTTTCCTACAACACATGGGAATTATGGAAGTACAATTCAAGATGAGATTTGGATGGGGATGTAGAGCTAAACCGTACCATGTAGGATTCTGAATTTCTTCTCTGTGTTATCTTGAATTCATTTGAGTTTCCTTCACACAGCTATTTTGTGTTCTGTCTGAAAGCTCATACATCTCTGTTTCTCAAGGATTGGACCCTGGTGGCTTATTTAGCTCATTTGTTGAGGTCATGTTTTTCTGGATGGTGTTGGTGCTAGCAGATGTTCTTCAGTGTCTAGGTTGAAGAGTTGGGCATTTATTGTAGCCTTCATTGTCTGGGCTTGTTTGTACCCAACCTTCTTGGGAGGGCTTTTCAGGGATAAAATGGATGGTGCGGGGGATGTGAGGGTAGTTAATGGATTAAAAAAAAATAGAATGGGTGAATAAAACATACTATTTGATAGCACAATAGCATACACTTAAAAATAACTTAAAGAATGTAACTGGATTGCTTGCAACTAAAAGGATAAATGCTTGAGCAATAACCCATACCCTATGATGTGCTTATTTTACATTGCATGCCTGTATGAAAACATTTTATGTACCCTATAAATATATATCCCTACTATGTACCCACAAACATTTCAAAAATTAAAAATAAATAAATAAAGCAACATTACTTTCGAAGAGGCAGTTCAAAATCAGCAATTTCTATTCAGAATTTTCCAGTGCTTCAAGAAAAACTTGCTGGGTTGAATGAAGGGTAGAATAAATAATGAATTCTAGAAATATTTAGGAATACATTCAAATTTTAGCACAATGCTACTTGTATTTGTGCAAAAAAAAAAAATGCCCCAAACATAAATCATTAAAACAAGAACAAAAACAACAAAAATACCTTCAAAGTTTCCTGGTTTTTCAAATTTCTTTTTTTTTTCTCCCACAAAGACGATCACTGGTGAGCTGCTTTTGACCAGATAGAAAAAGGACAACTGGCATTTAACTTGTCTGCTTGATGATGCTTTTTAGACTGTCAAACAGTAGTGACTTCCAGGCCTGTGGTAGAATGTTCCTGTAAACAAAATTCTTGTTTCCTACCACTGACTCTTCATCTTAAGATATTAGAATAATGCTTAACCACACAATATCAAATAGCCATGAGAATCGTAGAATTCTTAAGAGCTGGTATTAATACATTACCAGTTCTGAGTGCTCTCATCAATGAACAGACTACACAAACTGACAGATATAACCACAAAAGTAAAAATCTTTCAAATTTTCCTCTATAGCTGATCTTTTAATACTAACCATAATCTTTCTTTTGAAATCATTTTATAAATTTATAAAGAAATATAAACCCACCCCTAATTATGTCACCATGTAGATCACGCTAGTTCATTTCTCTCATTTCTTAAGTTTTCATATTTTTCCCCAAGAATAAAAAAAATAGTAAATGCCAATGCAATCCATGTGTGTCTTGGGAAAAAAATTCAAATTCTTGGTCAAGACACTATATTGAATGTAAATTAATACCACAGGGAGGAAAAAATGGTTTTTTGATTGTGAATGGCCACTAAAAATAATCAAAATTATCTTAGCTGCATCTCACATCTTGATAGCTATATCTCTTTACCAGCTCAAGTGTTGTGTCACCTTATTCATCTTGAAAATGGGTCACTGATTACAGAAGCTGTGTTTGAGAAATTTCCTGGCAATAATGTTTCTAATATGATCTATCACTAACTGATTTTATTACCCTCAAGTCGAGTGCCCTACACTTGGTGATTAGCTAGTCAAATTTACCTCTTTGTATAATACCAGAAGTCATGTTGAGAAATAACTGAACAGTGTCTCAAATGTGTCTTGTCTTCACTTACACTTTCTATATAAATCTTATTTATTATATCACATTTCAGACAGCTTTATTGATATATAATTCACAATTACATTCATCCTTTTAAAGTATACAATTGAATTGTCTTCAGTATGTTCACAGATATACACAAGCATTCTCAGAGTCAGTTTTCAAATATTTTCATCACCTAAGAAGAAACCCTATAACCTTAAGTATTCCTTTCCTCTTACCCCATTTTTTTTTCCAGCCATAAGCAACCACTAATCTAATTTAACTATATATAGATTTCTCTGTTCTAGACATTTTGTATGAATTGAATTATAGACTATGTTGTCTTTTGTCATTTGTTTATTTCACTTAGCACAATGTGTTCCAGTTTCATCCATGATGTGGCATATGTCAATACTTCATTACATATTAAGACTGAATAATATTCCATTGCATTAATATACTATATTTGTTTATCAATTTATCAGTTGGTGGACTTTAAGATTTTTCTACATTTTGGTTACAATAAAAAATTGTAAATATTTATGTACAACTCTTTGCGTGGGCATGAATTTTTATTTCTTTTGTGTATACAACTAGAAGTGAAATTAATACATCATATGGTAGCTCTATCTTTAACCTTTTGAACAACTCCAAGATTGTTTTTCAAAGTATTAGGTTTGTTAAAAAGTAATAGCCATTTTTCCAAAACCATTCAAGACATAGGCATAGTCAAAGACTTCATGATTAAAACACCAAAAGCATTGGCAACAAAAGCCAAAATAGACAAATTGGATCTAATTAGACTCCAGAGCTTTTGTACAGCAAAAGAAACAATCATTAGAGTGAACTGGCAACCAACAGAATGGGAAAAAGTTTCTTGCAATCTATCCATCTGACAAAGGGCTAATATACAGAATCTACAAAAAAGAAGCAGATTTACAAGAAAAAAACAAACCCATTCAAAAGTGGGTGACAGATATGAACAGACACTTTTCAAAAGAAGACATACATGAGGCCAACAAACATATGAAAAATGCTCATCATCATTGGTCATTAGAGACATGCAAATCAAAACCACATTGAGATACCATATCATACCAGTTAGAATGGCGATCATTAAAAAATCCAGAGACCACAGATGCTGGAGAGGATGTGGAGAAATAGGAACACTTTTACACTGTTGGTGGGAGTGTAAATTAGTTCAACCACTGTGGAAGACAGTGTGGTGATTCCGCAAGGACCTAGAAATAGAAATTCTGTTTGATCCAGCAATCCCATTACTGGGTATATATCCAAAGAATTATAAATTGTTCTATTTTAAAGACACATGTACATGTATGTTCATTGCAGCACTGTTTTCAATAGCAAAGACCTGGAACCAACCCAAATGCTCATTGTTATAGACTGGACAATGAAAATGTGGCACATATACACCATGGAATACTACATAGCCATAAAAAACGATGAGATTGTGTCCTTCGTAGGGACATGGATGAATCCAGAAACCATCATTCTTGGCAAATTGACACAGAACAGAAAATCAAACACTGCATGTGTTCACTCATAGGCAGGTGTTGAACAATGAGAACACATGGACACAGGGAGGGGAGCATCACACACAGGGGTCTGTTGGGAGGGCCAGGGGAGGGTCAGCAAGGGGTGGGAAGGTTGGGGAGAGAGAACATGGGAAGAAATGCCAGATATAGGTAATGCGGGATGAAGGCAGCAAACCACCTTGCCATGTTTGTACCTATGCAACAATCCTGCATGATCTGCACATGTACTCCAGAATCTAAAGTACAATTTTAAAAAAGAATATATGCAAATATATATATAATTACCATTTTTTCATGGAAAGTAATGGCAAAAATAGGAATTGCTTTTGTGCCTACCTAATAGATGTACCATTTTATATTCCCACCAAAAGTGTATGACTTCTAATTTTGCCACATTCCTGTCAACATGTTATCCATTTTTTAAATTTTAGCCATTCTACTGGGTATGAAGTAGTATCTCATTATAGTTATGATTTGCATTTCTCTAATGACTAATAATGCCAATCATTGTATTAGTCCAGTTTCACAAAGCTGTAATAATACTATCTGAAACTGGGCAATTTAGAAAGAAAAGTGGTTTAATTGACCCACAGTTCTACATGGCTGGGGTGGCCTCAGGAAACTTAAAATCACAGTGAAAGATAAAGGGGAAGCAAGGCATGTCTTATATAGTGGCAAGAGAAAGAAAGAGAAAGAGAGAAAGAGGACATTCCAGAGTTTAAAACCATCAGCTCTCATGAGAACTTCCTCACTACCATGAGAACAAACGGGGGAAACTGCTCCCATGATCAAATAACTTCCTAACAGGTCCCTCCCTTATGTGGGGATTACAATTCTAGATGAGATTTGGGTAGGGACACAGAGGCAAACCATATCAAACCAGCTCCTTCTCTGTCTAGTTTGTTGAGCGTTTTAATCATAAAGTAATGTTAAATTTAATGAAATAATTTTTTAACATCTATTGAAATAATATGTTTTTTGTTCTTGGTTTTGTTAATGTAAGGTATCATATTTATTTATTTGCATATGTTGAACTATTATTTCATTCCTGGGATGAATCTCACTTGATCCTGGTAAATGATTTTTTTTTTTTTTTTTTTTTTTAATGAGAGGGAGTTTCGCTCTTGTTACCCAGGCTGGAGTGCAATGGCGCGATCTCGGCTCACCGCAACCTCCGCCTCCTGGGTTCAGGCAATTCTCCTGCCTCAGCCTCCTGAGTAGCTGGGATTACAGGCACGCACTACCATGCCCAGCTCATTTTTTGTATTTTTGGTAGAGACGGGGTTTCACCATGTTGACCAGGATGGTCTCGATCTCTTGACCTCGTGATCCACCCGCCTCGGCCTCCCAAAGTGCTGGGATTACAGGCTTGAGCCACCGCGCCCGGCCAGTAAATGATCTTTTTAATGTGCCCTTGAATTCTGCTTGCTTGTATTTTATTGAGGATTATTGCATCTCTATTTGTCAGTGATATTGGCCTGCAGTTTTCTTTCTTTCTTTTTTGGTTCTGTCCTTGCCTGGTTTTGTTATTAGGGTAATGTTAGCCTCATAGAATGAGTCTAGAAGTATTCACTTCTCTTCGATTTTTTTGAAGAGTTTGAAAAGTGGTATTAATTCTTCTTTAAATGTTTGCTGTAATTCTGCAGTACTGGCGTTTCCTTTGGTGGCAGACTTTTTGTTATGGCTTTGATCTAATTATTCATATTGGTTTGTTGAGGTTTTCTATTTCTTCATTGTTCAATCTTGGTAGGTTGTATGTGTTCAGGAATTTATTCATTTCTTCTGGGTTTTCCTGTTTGTTGCCATGAAGTTGTTCATAATAGTCTCTAGTGATTTTATTTTTTATCTCTATGGTTTCTGTTTTATCTCCATTTTTGTTTTTGATTTTGTTTATTTGGGTTTTCTGTCTTTTTTTTTCCTTAGTCTTGCTAAAGTTTGTCAGTTTATAATTTCAGAAAACCATTTTTTTAATCCTCTGTATTTTAATCTCAGTTTTATTTATTTCTGCTCTGATATTTATTCTTTCTTCCTTTCACTAATCTTGGGTTTCATTTGTTCATGCTTTTCTATTTACTTCAGGTATATCATTGGAGTATTTATTTGAAGTCTTTCTACTTTGCTGATATAGGCATTTATTACTATAACCGTTTTTCTCAGTACTGTTTTTGCCATATCCCATAAATCCTGTATGTGGTATTTTCCATTTTTATTTATTTTAAGAAATGTTACATTTCCCTCTTAATTTCTTCATTGACTCATTTGTTGTTCAGGAACATGTTTAATTTCCATGTGATTGTGTATTTTCCAAAGTTCCTCTTGTTATTGATTTCTAGTTTTCTTCCATTGTAATCAGAGAAGATAATTAATAGGATTTCTACATTTTTGAACTTATACAGGCTTGTTTTCCAACCTAATCTATAACCTGTTTTGGAAAATCTTCCATGTGCTGATGAAAAGAATATGTATTCTGCAGCAGTTGAGGGAAATATTCTGTAAATACCAGTTAGGGCTATCCAATCTAGTGTATAGTTTAACTTCACAGTTGCTTTGTTGATTTTCTGTCTGGATACTCTGTGCATTGCTGACAATGGGGTGTTAAAGTCCCCTACTATTATTGTATTGCAGTCTATTTCTCTCTTCAGATCTATTAATGTTTGTTTTATACACTTGAGAGATTTGGTGTTACTGCCTAGATATTTATCATTGTTACAAGTATAAATTGACTTCTTTATTACTATATAGTGATCTCCTTTGTCTGTTTTTACAGTCTTTTACCTGTAGTCTATTCTATTTAAGTATAACTACTCCTGCTCTTTCTTGGTTTTCACTCTCATTGAATATTTTTTACCTCTTCACTTTCAGCCTATGTGTATTCTTTCCTTATAGGTGAAGTGGGTTTCTTGTAGGTAGCATATAGTTAGGTCTTCTTTCTGCATCCATTCAGCCACTCTAAGCTTTTTCATTAGAGAATTGAGTCTAAATTTGCAGTCAGCATTATTGATGAGTAATACTGACATTTTTTTGCTTATTTTCTGGTTGCTTTTTAACTTCTTTTCCCTTCCTACTTTCTTACTATCTTCCTCTGTGGTTAAGTGATTTTCTCTAATAGTATGTTTTTATTTTTCATCATTTATGTTTAGCAAATCTATCATAGATCCATTGAGATTACCATGAAGCTGACAAAAAAACAACTTATAAATAACAAGTTATTTTAAAGAGATGAGAATTTATCTTAGATCACAAAGAAAGAATGTAAAAAGGAAATACCCTACATTTTAACTGTTTATCCCCCATTTTGACTTTATGCTGTCTCAATTTACATATTGCATATTTCCTTTCTCTTAACAGGTTGTAGATATTACTGGTTTTGATACTCATCTACTGGTCTTTCTACTAGAATAATGAGAAGATTGCTGACTACAGTTACAGTATTAGAGTATTCTAGATTTATCTACATATTTAATTTTACCAGTGGCTTTTATACCTACAGATGTTTTCTTATTGCATGTTAGTGGGTTTATTCCTGAAATCTTAATTCTAATTTATTGATCTCTATTGGCTATCTGTGTGCCAGAACCATGCTATCATCATGACTGTTGCTTTGTAGTAAGTTTTAAAGTCAGAAAGTGTAAGTCTTTCTACTCTGTTCTTTTTCAAGATTGTTTCATGTATCTCATTTAGACCCTGTGGTTGGTCATTGCTTAAAACCAAAGCATTATAACTCCGAGATAGAAATTCCTATGTGACACAAGCTCCCACATGTGACGTGCAAGTGCAGTGTTGTGTATGCATGTGTGCATATGTCATAACATCATCATGGTAGTGACATTCCATGACCTTTACCATAATCTATTGGTTAGAAGCAAGTAACAGGTCCCTCCCATACTCAAGGGTAGCAGGTTATCCAGGGCATGAGCGTAGGAACTTATCTAGGGTTTGTCTGTTACATATCAATGCATTTTCTGACATCTATCTAAATGTAAACAGTAACAACTTGCCCTTTTCCAAATTATCCTTCCATGAACATCTTTGACAAATTCAGAAAATACCTAGTAAAATTAACTAAAAAAAGGTAACGAATAAGTGTAGCTCAAAAATTTCATTCTGAAAAAGCACTCACAAGAATAAATATAAATATATGTACATGGAAACACATACACACGCAAACATATGCCAAATGTATTAAGTCACCAGTACTATGAATGATTATGATTCTAATAGTTTAAAAAACACGATTTGTCCTTATACTGAGAAAATGAATTGAAAGAAGAAAATCATCTAGATGATTTATTTCATCATTTTTCTAAGTCTTCTACCAGTTTCCTAGTCTTTGACCAATTTCCCTATTTTTACCTGTCACGATTCATTTTGCTGAATTATCTGGCTATCAGGCCATGATGGTTAATTATGTGTCAACTTGACTGAGTTAAGGAATACTTGGACAGCTGATTAAACATTATTTCTAGGAGTGTATATGAGGGTGTCTCAGGAAGAGATTAGAACTTGAATCAGTGGACTGAGTAAAAACGACCCACCCTACTAGCACGGGTGGGCATTATTCAATTCATTGAGGACCCAAATAGGAAAAAAAAAAAACAGAAGAAAGGTAAATATTCTCTCCTTTTTTGAGCTAAACCATCCATATACCCCTGCCCTTGAACACCAGAGATCCTGGATCTTTAGCATTTGCAATCTGGGGCTTATTATCAATCAGCAAGCCCCCTAGTTTTCAGGGGACTCTGGACATGGACTGAAATTCACTACCACCTTTCCTGGTTATTTAGCAGATTTAGGAGGCTTCTCTGTCTTCATAGTCATATGAGCAAATTCCCATAATAAACCTCCCCAATATGCCAGGTCAAGTGTACATTTCACCTTGTCTTATCAAACTACTCTCCTAGTATTTTTATAGTTTCAGATCTTACAGCTAAGTCTGTAATTCATTTTGAATTGATTTTTGTATATGGTGAAAGACAGCTGATCCAATTTCATTATTTTGCATATGGCAATCCAATTTTTCCAGCACCATTTATTTATTGCAAAGGATAGCCTTTTCCCAGTGTAGTATGTTTTTGTTGATTTTGTGAAAGATCAGTTGGTTAGATATGAGGCTTTATTTCTGGGTTCTCTATTCTGTTCTCTTGATCTATGTGCCTGTTTTTATATCAGTACTATACTGCTTTGGTTATTATAGCCTTGTGATGTAATTTGAAGTCAGGTTATGTGATACCTCAAGCCTTGTGCTTTTGTGCTTTTTAGCTATTTGGACTGTTTCTGTTTCACATGAATTTTAAGAATTTTTTTCTAAGTTTATAAAAAATGCCATTGGTATTTTGATAGAGATTGCAGTGAATCTGTAGACTGCTTTGGGCAGTATCATCATTTTAATAATATTAATTCTTCTGATCCATGAGCATGGAAGATTTTTCATTTGTCTGTGTCATATGCAATTTTCTTTCATTAGTGTTCTGTAGTTTTCCTTGTAGAGAGCTTTAAAAATCATGGTTATATCTATTCCTAGATAATTTTTTGCAGCTATTGTAAAGGGTAATGACTTCTTTATGTGTTTCTCTGCTTGATCGCTATTCACGTACAGAAATGTGTACTCTTAACACTTGATTGGATAAAGAAAATATGGTGTGTGTATATATATATATATATATATATATATATGTATATATATATATATAGTATTTTATGCTCTGTGTGTGTGTATATATATATATATATATATATATATATATACACACACACACAGAGCATAAAATACTATTCAGCTATAAAAAAGAATGAAATTATGTGTTTTGTAGAAACATGGATGGAACTGGAGGCCATTATCTTAAGTTAAACAACTCAGAAACAGAAATTCATATATCACATGTTTTCACTTATAAGTGGAAGCTAAATAATGTGTGCACACAGACATAAAGTGTGAAAAACATAGACACTGGGGACTTGGAAGGGTGGGAAGGGTGAGGGGGAATGAGGGATGATACGTTACTTATCATCAACGTACATTATTTGAGTAATGGATATATAAAAATCCCTGACTTCATCACTATGCAATATATCCACATAATGAAACTGTACTTGTACCCCTTACATTTGTGCAAATTTTTCAAAACTGTGTTTATTTCTCAATGTAGATGCCACACCTGAGTCCCATATGTAGTCTGCCCAAAGTGTGCAATAGGGAAATTGTACTTTACATTAAAAACATAACTGAAAATTGCTTTGTGGTTAGCACTGAAGCTCTACATGTTTTGCAGCCCCTTTTCTGTTGGGTGGTGTGTTCTTGCACTTTTTCCCTTTATTAAAATAGCAGAAACATCTGTGTCTCCACTGTCAATCAGTACAATCCTTTATGAGTCCCAGATTTACAAATAGTATCAGTTACATGCAGTCAACCTTATTCTTGGTCTTATTAATTACTTTCCATCAACTTATCCCTCAGGCGTTTTGGTTACAAACGCATGCTGACAATCAACAGTAATGGTTTTAAGTTAGTTATTTGATAAGTAGGTCTTTTGCGAAGAGTTTCTGGTTAATTATTTAAAGAATATGTGCCCCTGAAGGCTTTGCTTGTTTTTCTGTGTTAAGTCATATTCACTCGCCCATAACTGATTCTATGCTATTCCCTCTTTTCTCTTCCTTGCTACAGAAATTTTAGGAGTCTAAGATCCAGGGACTCTTAGGTGCATTGCATTTTTCTAAACTTTTGTATGACAAATTCACTCCAAGTCTTAGATCAGCTTCTGATCTTAAAGACTCATGTTGTTCTGTGTGCATTTCTCTGACATTATTTTTTTTAAAAAAGTATAGAATATATTTTCACAATTCTCTTATCTTCAATGGGTTCTCCCTCCATCTCAGTTTTGGGGGAAGATGATGATTAATGAATCACTAAAATGAGTAAGACCAGCAGTTCACAAGGGGAAAGGGTATATTAAGAAACCTTCTATTCAAAGATTGTGGGCAAATGATGTGTGAAATTGTTGACAAATTGCCTTCATTAAGTTTTTGAAGTGGTCTTTTTCATATATTTGGCTTCTTTTCAAATATAACTATGCAGATTTTTAAGACATTCACTCTTGAGTCACAATCTGTGATAATGTTTGTCCTTGAAAGCCTTTATTCTTGGAAAAAAATGTGGTAGAAAGTTTAAAATAGTGTTCTTCTTGATAGTATTTACATGAGCAATACTCATTTCTGAACAAAACATCAATTAAAATTCTGCCCTATTATCTCCCAGATGCACAAAAGGAACAGGAATGAAATATAAAGATTTTTCTGTAAATCATTGACCTCTCAATAACAAAGTTCTTTCAACCAGGGGCTCCATAATGACATTAAAAATTATAGTACATTCCAGTACAGCTGTCCCTTTCAGTGTTGTGCAGTGTAGTGCACAAGACCATAGCCTGGAGTCTGACTGCCAGAGGCTCACAGCCCAGCTCTTCTGCTAACCAGGCAAGTGACCTCAGGCAAACAGCTTAATTTCTGTGTCTCCCTATCCTCATCTGTAATTGAAAATAATAATCTTTACTTAATGAGATTGTGCTGATAATTAAAATTTAACATAAGAGTATGTAAAGAATACCTAGCCTTTATCTATAATAGCACACAATAGGCTATCAAAAATGGCTACATGTACTGTTATACATTAGAGACTCAGCAGAAACTTTGGTCTAAACTTTAAATTTGAAAACTGAACATCACGAATGTTGGTAAACTTTTATTTTTATCTCTTAGAGCATTATTTGAAGACCTCACTTTTGGTTCCTACATGACCTGTCCATATTTAGTCATTTTTCTCCTTGGGGATCATTTTAGCATAGGATAGATAATTATAATAACATATTTTTTTTTTTTTGAGACAGAGTTTCGCCCTTGTTACCCAGGCTGGAGTGCAATGGCGCAATCTCGGCTCACCGCAACCTCCGCCTCCTGGGATCAGGCAATTCTCCTGCCTCAGTCTCCAGAGTAGCTGGGATTACAGGCACGCGCCACCATGCCCAGCTAATTTTTGTATTTTTAGTAGAGACGGGGTTTCACCATGTTGACCAGGATGGTCTCGATCTCTTGACCTTGTGATCCACCCGCCTCGGCCTCCCAAAGTGCTGGGATTACAGGCTTGAGCCACCACGCCCGGTGCAATAACATATTAATGTAATGATTTCTACTTCTTAAAGGCTTTCCTACACATGTTCTCTTCTTCCTCCCACAACTCTGCAGTATGTAAAACACCAGACAGGTAATTACTGCTCTATGATAAGTTTTGAATAAATGAATGAATAGATCCTAGTTTTCCAAGTGAGAGAACCAAATCACAGAGAGGTAAAGTATCTTGGTCAAAGACAGATCCAGCAAATGTCTAAAAGTATGTAAATATCCATACAAACAAACTTGTGTAGGCTCCATAGTAAATAGGTGTGAAATGGGAGAGTTCCCTGACCTCCCTTGCAGGACATATGACAGGGCATGGCTTGTCTGTTCTCCTACTGCACCTGTGCAAACCCCTTATGGAAGGGGGAGCACACAGATGGGCAGGTGCAGGAGCCTGGGGCAAGTGCTTTTGGGCCCTGGCCCCATGGTGGCCTCCGGGAATGGATGCCTGTGGCTTCTGAAGCCCTGCTGGGCATGCTATAGTGCTCTTTTAGCTCTGCCATCTGCAGATGGCTTAAGTGTTAAACAGCTCAGTGCCCTATTTGTACCCCAGTCCTTGTCCAACGTCTAGGAAGAATCACACACGGACTTGAAGGATGGTGAACACAGGGATTTTATTGGATGATGGAAGTGGCTCTCAGTGGGATGGATGGGGAGCTGGTAAGGGGATGGATTGGGAAGATGATCTTTCCTTGAAGCTCTACTATCCCATGGCCGATCTCCTCTCCAGCTGAGCCCAGCTGAACTCTTGATGTTCAGACACTCTTTCTTTTCTCTCCTTCTTTGCTGCACCACTCTTGTGCTCCTTTGCCCTGCTCATCTGCTCTTGGAGCCTTGGGTTTTGGGTTTATACAGGATAAGGGGCAGGGGGGCATGGTGGACCAAAAAGTAAAATTGGGGCACAAAAACAGAGAGGCCTCTTCCCATTTAGGGAAGTCTGCAAGTTTCCAGACTTGGGGATAGGGCATTTTCCCAGGAACTGCCCTCTTTTACCCAGTATTTCCGTCTCCTATTTGTTTCAGGTTCATTGAACAGAGCACATGCTTCCTTATAGTTCAGAATCTGAAAAAACATAGAACTTTGACTGAGATCTTTAAAGAATCTGGTATCATTTTCCAAAATTAGCTGCATTTTCCAGTCATCAGTTTTGCAAATGAATACCCTGTAATCTGAGATGTGGGCCTAAACATAGACTGAATCAGTAAGTAAAATGTCTATTTGTTTTTAATCCATGGTTAGGAAGAGTTCTATGTAAATTCCTGCTCATTTCTCATTGTTGTAGTCTATGCACAGTTCTCCTCTTCCTTTGTGTGGGTCTTGCTTGTTTACTAAGTGTGTTATCTTGGAGCTTATGTCTCAGGATTGAATTTATGCCAGGCACAGTGGCTGATGCCTGTGATCCCAGCCCTTTGGGAGGCTGAGGCAGGTGGATCGCTTGAGGCCAGGAGTTTGAGACCAGCTATGGCAAAACTCCATCTCTACTAAAATTACAAAAATTATCCAGGTGTAGGTGACACATGTCTGTGGTCCCAGGTACTCAGGAGGCTGAGGCGGGAGAATCGCTTGAACCTAGGAAGCAAAGATTGCGGTGAATCGAGATCACACCACTGCACCACTGCACTCCAGCCTAGGTGACAGAGGAAGAATCTGTCTCAAAGGAAAAAAAGATTGAATTTAGAGTTTTAACCCTCCTGTTTGACTCCTGGTATGCTCTTCAGTGTTCAAGCTTGCTGAATTTCAGTAAAAGGAGCAGCAGCAATAGTCAGGCATTAACGCCCAGCTTCACGGGTCACTATTAGACTAACCAAAGCATCACGTGCCAATAGTGACCTCAAGTATTTTCTAAATCCAGAGATTTGAATGTCATAATGGGCTAAAACATTCATATCCACATGTTCCCTTGGCTTGAGAGTCCAGAAGCTCCTAAGATGCAAACATACAGGGAGTGTGTTTTGAGTGTGTTTTTACACGGGAGGATTTGAGAGTATCAGTTTCGAAGGAAGGTATAACTGTGGTGTTTCATGGTGGGTAATTCATCTCCAAGCATCTAGAACAGAAGCAGATCTTCTCTAGTGATGGTTAGACGTAGAAGCAGAGTATCTCAAAGGGCCTAATTCTTAATCCATAATCTAGAGAAGCTGACATATATGAATAGAATCAATTCCATGGACTTGCTGCCTCATGACACTCCTGGGAGACTTGTGCCCGGATGACTCACAAGGTGAATTAGGGAAGAGGAATCACCAGTTGTCACTATAGGTATATCAAGTTATATACATGTTATCAGCATTCTACCAGTGGCTGCCTAGCTGTTAACTACTTTACAAATGCTTGGACTAGTAGCCCTGCTGTTAACTATAAGTTACGTATACGTAGTCAGCATGCTAGCACTGACAGCCTAGCTGTTAACTGTGCAAATGCTAGGACTAATAACCCTGCTGTTAGCCACTTAATTTGCAAAAGTCACTCCATGGCCCTCAGTTTCCTTCTCTGTAATCTAATAGTAAGAACAGTTTGCTTCCTCTATGTGTATACATTCTGTGATCACTTACCACCGCTCTTCTTTTCTTCCACAAATTCCTATCAGGCTGTGAGTGGCAATTCTGTGTATCTTGCATTGAATTTCTTTTACGTTGGACATTCATGTTTACTATATTTCTCTGATGGCAAAGACCTTTATGCACTGGGGCTAGTGAGAAACACCGAAGCATCTGCCCCACCTAGGGGCAGCACTGTGTATTAAATTGGAAGTAACTAGTGGGCAATATTCAGCTATTAATCTGAGCTTTAGAAGTCAAACGCAGTGACCAGATGCGGTGGCTCATGCCTGTAATCTCAGCACTTTCGGAGGCTGAGGCAGGCTGATCCTTTGAGGTCAGCAGTTTGAGACCAGTCTGGCCAGCACAGCGAAACCCCGTCTCTACTAAAAATACAAAAATTAGCAAGGCGTGGTGGCACACACTTGTAATCATAGCTACTGGGGAGGCTGAGGCACAATAATTGCTTGAAGCTGGGAGTCGATTACAGTGAGCCAAGATCGTGCCACTGCACTCAGGCCTGGGCAACAGAGCGAGACTGTCTCAAAAAATAAAAAAAGTAGTAAATGTAAGCACAGCTTCCACATCTCCAGGCTACTCAATTGGCTTTCATTTTGAAACAATGAAGTTTCTTTTTTTTTCTTTTTTTTTTTAATTGTACTTTAGGTTCTGAGGTACATGTGCAGATTATGCAGGATTTTGCATAGGTACATACATGGCAAGGTGGTTTGCTGCCTCCCTCCCCATGTCACATATATCAGGCATTTATCCCCATGTTATCCCTCCCCAACCTCCCATCCCCCCACTGTGCCTCCCCTGGCCACCACAACAGACCCCAGTGAGTGATGCTCCCCTCCCTGTGTCCATGTGTTCTCATTGTTCAACACCTGCCTATGAATGAGAACACATGGTGTTTGATTTTTTGTTCTTGTGTCAGTTTGCTGAGAATGATGGTTTCCAGATTCATCCATGTCCCTACAAAGGACACAAACTTATCCTTTTTTATGGCTGCATAGTATACTATGGTGTATATGCTCCACATTTTCCTTGTTCAGTCTATCATCGATGGGCATTTGGGTTGGTTCCAGGTCTTTGCTATTGTAAACAGTGCTGCAATTAACCTATGTGTGCATGTGTCTTTATAACAGAACAATTTGTAATCCTTTGGGTATATACCCAGTAATGGGATTGCTGGGTCAAATGGAATTTCTATTTCTAGGTCCATGAGGAATCACCACAATATGTTCCACAATGGTTGAACTAATTTGTACTCCCACCAATATTGTAAAAGTATTCCTATTTCTCCACATCCTCTCCAGCATCTGTGGTCTCCAGATTTTTTAATGATTGCCATTCTCAGTGGGGTGAGATGGTATCTCAATGTGGTTTTGATTTGCATTTCTCTAATGACCAGTGATGATGAGCATTTTTTCATATGTTTGTTGGCCTCATGTATGACTTCTTTTGAAAAGTGTCTGTTCATAACCTTCACCCACTTTTGGATGGGTTGGTTTGTTTGTTTCTTATAAATCTGTTTTAGTTCTTTGTAGATTCTGGACATGAGCCATTTGTCCGATGGGAAGACTGCAATTTTTTTTTCCCATTCTGTTGGTTGCTGGTTGACTCTAATGATTGTTTCTTTTGCTATACAGAAGCTCTGAAGTTTAATTAGGTCCCATTTATCTATTTTGGCTTTTGTTGCCAATGCTTTTGGTGTTTTAGTGATGAAACAGAGATTCATGTGCCTATGCCTATGTCCCAACTGGTTTTGTCTAGATTTTCTTCTAGGGTTTTAATGGTGTGAGGTCTGATGTTTAAGTCTTTAATCCATCTGGAGTTAGTTTCAGTGTAAGGTGTCAGGAGGGGGTCCGGTTTCTGCTTTCAGCACATGACTAGCCAGTTTTCCCAACACCATTTATTAAACAGGGAATCCTTTCCCCATTGCTTGTTTTTGTCAGGTTTGTCAAAGATCAGATGGTTGTAGATGTGTGGTGTTTCCTCTGAGACCTCTGTTCCGTTCCATTGGTCTATATGTCTGTTTTGGTACCAGTACCATGCTGTTTTGATTACTGTAGCCTTGTAGTAAAGTTTGAAGTCAGGTAGCATGATGCCTCTAGCTTTGTTCTTTTTGTTTAGGATTGACTTGGCTATGTTGGCTCCATATAAAGTTTAAGGTTGTTTTTTCCAGTTCTGTTGGTAGCTTGATGGGGAGAGCATTGAATCTGTAAATTATTTTGGGCAGTATGGCGATTTTCATGATATTGATTCTTCCTAACCATGAGCAAGGAATGTTTCTTCATATGTTTGTGTCCTCTCTTATTTCCTTGAGCAGTGGTTTATAGTTCTCCTTGAAGAGGTGCTTTACATTTTTTGTTAGTTGTATTCCTAGTTATTTTATTCTCCTTGTAGCAATTGTGAATGGCAGTTTGCTCATGATTTGGCTCTCCATTAGTCTGTTATTTGTGTATCAAAAATGCTTGTGATTTCTGCAGATTGATTTTGCACCCTGAGACTTTGCTGAAGTTGTTTATCAGAGGTAAGGAGATTTTGGGCTAAGATGATAGGGCCTTCTAAACATACAACCATGTTGTCTGCAAATAGAGACAATTTGACTTTCTCCTTTCCTAATTGAATACCCTTTTTTTTTCTTGCCTAATTGCTCTCCTTGAAATTCCAATACTATATTGAATAGGAGTGGTGAGAGAGGGCATCATTGCCTAGTGCCAGATTTCAAAGGGAATGCTTCCAGTTTTTGCCCATTCAGTATGGTATTGGCTGTAGGTTTGTCATAAATAGCTTTTATTATTTTGAGATATGTTCCTTCAATACCCAGTTTACTGAGAGTTTTTAGCATAAATGGCTGTTGAATTTTGTCAAAGGCCTTCTCTGCATCTATTGAGATAATCTTGTGGTTTTTTCTTTGTGTGGTGGATTAGGTTAATAGACTTGCATATGTTGAAGCAGTCTTGCATCCCAGGATGAAGACTACTTGATCGTGATGGATAAGCTTTTTGATGTGCTGTTGCAATCAGTTTGTCAGTATTGCATTGAAGATTTTTGCATCTGTGTTCATCATAGATATTGGCCTGAAGTTTTCTTTTTCTGTTGAGTATCTGCCGGGTTTTGGTATCAGGATGATGTTGGTCTCATCAAGTGATTTGGGAAGGATTCCCTCTTTTTGGATTGTTTGGAATAGTTTCAGAAGGACTGGTACCAACTTCTCTTTGTACGTCTGGTAGAATTCAAATGTGAACCCTTCTGGACCTAAACTTTTTTTGGTTGGTAGGCTATTAATGACTTCCTCAACTTCAGCCCTTATTATTGGTCTGTTCAGGGTTTCGATTTCTTCCTGGTTTTGGCTTGGGAGGGTGCAAGTGCCCAGGAATTTATCCATTTCTTCCAGGTTTACTTTTTTTATACGCATAGAGTTGTTTATAGTAATCTCTGATGGTAGTTTGTGTTTCTGTGTAATACGTGGTGATATCACCTTTATTATTTTTTATTGCAACTATTTGATTCTTCTCTTTTCTTTTTTATTAATCTGGCTAGTGGTCTGTCTATTTTGTTGACCTTTTCAAGAAACCAGATCCTGAATTTACTGATTTTTTTTCAAGGGGTTTTTGTGTCTCTATCTCCTTCAGTTCTGCTCTGATCTTAGGCATTTCTTGTCTTCTGCTAGCTTTTGAGGTTTTTGATCTTTCTCCTCTGCCTCTTTCAATTTTGACAATAGGCTGTCAATTTTAGATCTTTCCTCACTTGTCATGTGGGTATTTATTGCTATAAATTTCCCTCTAGACAGTGCTTTAAATGTGTCCCAGAGATTCTGGTACATTGTGTCTTTGGTCTCATTGGTTTCAAAGAACATCTTTATTTCTACCTTCATTTCATTGTTTATCCAGTCAACATTCAAGAGCCAGTTGTTCAGTTTCCATAAAGTTGTGTGGTTGCGAGTTGGTTTCTGAAACGAGTTCTAATTTGATTGCCCTGTGGTCTGAAAGACTGTTTGTTATGATTTCCATTCTTATGCATTTGCTGAGGAGTGATTTACTTCCAGTTATGTGATCAATTTTGGAGTAGGTGTGATGTGGTGCTGAGAACAATGTATATTCTGTGGCTTTTGAGGTGGAGATTTCTGTATGTCTCTATTAGGTCTGCTTGGTCCAGATCTGATTTCAAATCCTGGGTGTTTTTGTTAATTTTCTGTCTCGTTGATCTGTCTAATATTGACGGTGGAATGTCAAAGTCTCCCATTATTATTGTATGGAAGTCTAAGTCTCTTTGTAGGTTGTTAAGAATTTGCTTTATGTATCTGGATGCTCCTGTATTGGGTGTGTATATATTTAGGATATATATACATTAGCTCTTCTTATTGCACTGATCCTTTTACCATTATGTAATGTCCTTCTTTGTCTCTTTTGATCTTCGTTGGTTTAAAGTCTATTTTATCAGACTAGGATTGCAACTCCTGCTTTTTTTTTTTGGCTCTCCATTTGCTTGATAAGTCTTCCTCCATCCCTTTATTTTTAGCCTATGTGTGTCCTTGCATATGAGGTGGGTTTCCTGAATACAGCACACTAATTTATCTTGACTTTTTATCTAATTTACCAGTATGTGTCTTTTGATTGGGACATTTAGCACATTTACATTTAGGGTTAATATTGTTACCTATGAATTTGATCCTGCCATTTTAATGCTAGCTGGATGATTTGCCTATTAGTTGATACATTTTCTACATTGTGTCAATGGTCCTTACCATTTGGTACATTTTTGGAGTGGCTGGTACTGGTTGTTTCTTTCCTTGTTTAGCGCTTCTTTCAGGAAAGAAGAAAACTTCTCTTGTAAAGCTGGCCTAGTGGTGATGAAATCTCTCAGCCATTGCTTGTCCATAAAAGATTTTATTTCTCCTTCATTTATGAAGCTCAGTTTGGCTGGATATGAAATTCTAGGTTGAAAGTTCTTTTCTTTAACGATGTTGAATATTGGTCCCCACTCTCTTCTGGCTTGTAGGGTTTCTGCTGAGAGATCCGCTGTGAATCTGATGGGTTTCCCTTGGTGGGTGACCTGGCCTTTCTCTCTGGCTGCCCTTAGCATTTTTTTTCCTTCATTTCAACCCTGGTGAATCTGATAATTATGTGCCTTGGGGTTGCTCTTCTTGAGGAATATCTTTGTGATGTTCTCTGTATTTCCTGGACTTGAATAGTGGCCTGCCTTACTAGGTTGGGGAAGTTCTCCTGGATAATATCCTGAAGAGTGTTTTCTAGTTTGGAATCATTCTATCCCTCACACTCAGGTACACCTATCAAATGTAGGTTAGGTTTATTCACATAATCCCATATTTCCTGGAGGCTTTGTTCATTTCTTTTCACTCTTTTTTCTATAATCTTGCCTTCTTGTTTTATTTCATTGAGTTGATCTTCAATCTCTGATATCCTTTCTTCTGATTGGTTGATTTGGCTATTGAAACTTGTGTATGCTTCCCTAAGAGGCAGGAGAATCACTTGAACCCAGGAGGTGGCAGATGGAGTAAGCAGACATTGCACCACTGTACTCCAGCCTAGGCAACAAAGCTAGACTCAGTTTCAATCAATCAATCAATCAAATAAACAACTAGTCAGTTCAGGAACAAAATCAGTTTAAGTCTTGAATGGCACTACTCATTATTTGAAGTAGTTTCAATAGTAATAAACAAAATACAGCTTTATTTTGACCCTAAAATAACCATGATCCTAGTGTGAATTTTCCATTCTTCTTCAAACTTTGTAACTATAATTGTGGGTTGTTTTATTTTCAGGATCAGACCTCTTTTTGACTCCCATTATTCTGTACAAATAATTTTTCTTGAGTTGCTGCACACCATGTGCTTCCTAAAAGATTTGGTCTTCCTGATTTCTAGTTGTACCTCCAGCTAGAAGGTGACAGCATGGCCCAGTCAACCTCAGTGAAGTACCAGAACTGTCTCAAACTTTGATGATTTGTGAGCATTTTCATGTCCGCTGTTTTGTTCTCTTGAGACAAATCATAGTACCTAAGAATACAATGTATGCACAGCAATGTATAATACACTTAGAGAATTGAATCCCTGCCCTCTTTGTCTTTCAAGGTGTAAAGATCAATACCTGAGAAGGAGTTGGAACAAGGACTAACTTGTATATCAGTGCAATAAAAGCATTTTCCCTGATTCTTGCATGGGATTATTTCTCCAGATAGTTCAAAATGTCTGCTCACGCCTAAAAATTGTCACTGATTTCTAGATTGCCTGTCTGGTTATGTAATACTTATACTGAATACACCAGGCTACTTTCCAATTTGCTTCCAGATACAATTTTAGGGCTGATATTAATCTGTAACAGCACATGGGATTCAGATTTTGGCAATCCTGAAGACAGCCTCTCTCTCTCCACAGCATTTTGATGGTTGATGTAAGCCCAAGGATACTGAATCATACCTCCTGCAAGCTGGCAATTCCTAACTGATTAACTTCAACCCTGGAATTGCCTTCTACTCATTGGTTTGATGAAGCCAATATTTGCCCTCCTTAAGGTCATGATCCTGAGCATACTGAGATCATTAAGGGGAGGCAGGGAGTGAGATATTTTCTGTATGTGACCAGTAATGAGACTGTACTACAAAAAGTTTTATTAACATTAAAAAGAAAATAATTTTTAAAGGCAAACTAATAAACCAATTGGCAATACAATTCTATTCAGCCCTTAAATGAAGAATAGAATCATCGATATTTTTAGAATTTCCTTCAATATTAAACAATGACTATAGTGTCATTAAAGCATATGATAGAAATATAATTAATACTAGGTGTGCTTTTCTTTGGTGCTTCAAGTCAGACAAAATTACCATTTAAAGAGTTTTTTCTTTTTGATTAAATAATTTACATATTAGGAAATACTTCCGTAAAATTTGAAACTATTTTTTAAAATGGATTCTACATAACCAAAATCCTTTTTCTGTTCCGGGCTCATTTAAAATATTTAAAATAGCTAAAATTAGTTTCAGTCCTGTATGACTTTAATACAAATCAAGTGTTTTAAAATATTTATGATAAAGAAAATGATTCCATCTGGGCAGGGAATTTTTTACTGGAATATTATACCAATTTGAATTGAAGCCACTATGAGATTAATTTCTACTCTGCTGTTGGAATATAAATGTGTTCTGACAGCTGCTTTCTATAACTAAAGTATACTTATCTGCATGCAGAATTTTCTACTCAATGAGTCCATATATGACACAGGAACTTTGAATGGTTTCAGCAACAAACAAAGATAGATTATCAATGCAAATACCAACCAGGGATTTACTATAAATAACAAAATATTGGCAAGTGCCTGTTTTGAAATAAACACTGGTTATTTAGTGCTTTCAGAGAGACAATCTTACATTTCAGAAAAACTCACTGATGTTAAAAGAAAACATAAAGAATTACACAAAGGGAAAAGACGGCCTTGATCAAACATGTGTTTTTCAGATTTATTAGTTATTAACATGTCAGGTACTCTTTTGAATTACTTTCCCTTACACCATGGCTAAAAGCTGACAAGATGAACACGGTTACAGTAATCACATGTCATGAAAAATGTGGAATAATTTAGACATTTAGATTTTATGATCAAATTCTGAGTAGGTATAGTTATCCGCTATAATTTAGGCATTGATGATGAAAGAGAATGATTTCAAAGTAAAAAGCTAAATTTGTCATGCTTTCTTCAGGGAGGGGCCCATGTAACTGATAGGCAATAGATCCAAGCAAAAGCTGTGGAAGTCAGTACAGTTTTAAAATAACAAAAGAACCAACTGCCCTTCACAGCAGAATAAAGAACGCCAGTAAAATTGAGGCTAACTAAGAATAAAAAATGAGTCACAAACAAATGATGCTAAATCAAACTCACTTTAGGTCCCAAAACTCAGTTTTTCAGTTTTCCCTCTTAAGGATTTTACAATTAGCCAAATGTTCCTTTGGCTGGCCTTCTTCTCCAAGCAGATCAGCCACTGACAGAGGCGCCTAAGGCAGCATTGGAGACAGGACAGAGTCAGGAATGCCAAGGTCTAAATGTTAATATCTCTCTGCTAAAGATCATTAGCCAAAGGAAAAGTTCTGCAAAGAAAGGAAGAGGAAGAAATGAAGAGGAAGGAAATAAATTAAGTAGATTCTCTCTGTGTATTCAGGTCGCAAAAAGATTTCAGCTCAATTGATTGTAAGTCTCCATTCACTGAAAATTAACAAGCCATTCTCAGACAAAGGTAACAATTATCCACTCTAAATATTTATAGTGCAAGTGGGAGTTAAACAATGAGAACACATGGACAACAGGGAGGGGAACAACACATACCAGGGCCTGCCTCAAGGGGTGGCCAGCGAAGGGAGAGAGAGCATTAAGACAAATATCTAATGCATCCAGGGCTTAAAACCTAGATAATGGGTTGATAGGTGCAGCAAACCACCATGGCACGTGTATACCTACATATCAAACCTGCACATTCTGCACATGTATTCTGGACTTAAAGTAAAATATAAATTAAAAAAAAAAATTATAGTGCACTTTCCTGTAGCAAAAATACCAAATATCTACTCTTCAATGGGGACAGAAATAATTTTATAAACAGTCAAAGAAAATGTCATGAGTGACCAATTAGAGTGAGAATTAGATGAAGGGGAAAGACAACGGTAATAGTAGTAGGCTTTTTGCTTAAGTCTAGGTTACTCTAGAATCACACTGAACTCTTACGTTCCAGATGCTGTCATTGTCTATGGTTAATAGATGCCACATAACTACTTTTGAGACATTCTTGGGAGAATAAAAGGAAGATGCTGTATTAAAGTTTTCAATCATGTAATTCTTGGAGTTCTGCCTGTAAGAATGTGGAGATATGTATGAAAGTACCATCTGTATTATTCAGAGGTTTTTCCTTTTTCATGGAAAATCAGATGTTCTTGGGCTCTCTGCTGAGAGAATAGAGAAGGAAGAATAATATTTAGTGCTGATTAATAGCTTTTATCTTCCCCTCTCCATTTTGCTCATCCCTCTTTTCAACTCTTAAGTTCTAGTTTTGGATGGATCATCAACGGTCTCATGTAAAGTGCAGCTCATCCAAGTAAGAATAAAAGCACAGAGGCTACATTCTAAAAGGGCTGCTGCCCAGCTGTTACTCCTACTCTGGTTACCAGGACCTTGGTGAAACAATATTTTAGGCTTCATCAGAATCAGCTATGTGCCTTTACAGTGGTTCCTTAACTTCAGACTCTATAAAGACAAGGAAAAATATGAGGATGGCCAGACACCTACAGTAGAATGAGAGTCTAAAGTTAAGGAAATAAGCATATATGCGTCATACGTGTTTCAGTATTTTGTTTACAGTAGCTATTTAGTAAATACATATGTTTAAGCTATAAGCTCATCTAACTACAAATGCCATGTGGTGTTCCATTAATAAGCATGTAGAGCTACAAGAGCCTGGGGTTGTATTCTAGCCATGTAATTATCAACTTTGGAGGCTATCTTTGTTACTCGCAGTATTACTACTCTAAAGTTGTATTACTATACCCACTGGTGTTTGATAAAAAATATCTTGACCCTTCTCCAGCCACATGGATCTCTTGGAAAATGTTTTTATTAATGGATGCATAATGTCTATCACATGTAAGGACTATATTGGTATTTCTTTAGTCATTTGATATGGTTAGGCTGTGTCCCCACCCAAATCTCATCTTGAATTCCCATGGGACCTGGTGGGAGGTAATTGAATAATGGAGACAGTTCTTTCCCATGCCATTCTTGTGATAGTGAATAAGTATTATGAGATCTGATGGTTTTATAAGGGGGCATTTCCCTGCACAAGCTCTCTCTCCCTTTGCCTCCTGCTAACCACTTAGGATGTGACTTGCTACTCCTTGCCTTCTGCCATGACTGTGAGGCCTCCCCAGTCACATGGAACTGTAAGTGCATTAAACCTCCTTCTTTTGTAAATTTTTTATTGTTGGATATGTCTTTATTAGCAGCATGAAAATGAACTAATACAGTAAATTGGTACAAGTAGAGTGGGATGCTGCTGAAAAGATGCCTGAAAATGTAGAAGCAAATTTGGAACTGGGTAACTAGCAGAGGTTGGAACAGTTTGGATAGCTATGAAGAAGATAGAAAAATGTGGGAAAGTTTGGAACTCCCTAGAGATTTGTTGAATGGCTTTGACTAAAATGCTGATGATAATATAGACAAAGAAATCCAGGCTGAAGTGGTCTCACATGGAGATGAGGAACTTGTTGGGACCTGGAGCAAAGATGACTTGTTTTGTTTTAGCAAAGAGACTGGAAGCATTTTACCCCTGGCCTGGAGATTTGTGGAAATTTGGACTTGAGAGAGATTATTTAGGGTGTCAGGCAAAAGAAATTTCTAAGCAGCAAATAATTCAAGAAGTGACTTGGGTGCTGTTAAAGGTATTCAGTTTTAAAAGGGAAATAGAGCATAAAAGTTTAGAAAATTTGCAGCCTGACAATGTGATAGAAAGAAAAATCCCATTTCCTCAGGAGAAATTGAAGTCAGCTGCAGAAATTTTCATTAGTAATGAGAAGCTGAATGTTAATCCCCAAAACAATGGAGAAAACATCTCCAGGACATGTCAGAGACCTTTGCAGCAGCCCTTTCCATCATAGGCCCAGAGGCTTAGGAGGAAAAAACGCTTTTGTGGTCCAGGTCCAGTGTCCCTCTGCTGTGTGCAGTCTAGAAACTTGGTGTCCTGCATCTCAGCTGCTCCAGTTGCAACTAAAAGGGGCCAAGGTACAGCTTGAGCTGTTGCTTCAGAGGGTGGAAGCCCCAAACCTTGGCAGCTTCCATGTGGTGTTGAGCCTGCGAGTGCACAGAAGTCTAGAATTGAGGATTGGGAACCTCTTCCTGGATTTCAGAAGAGGTATGGGAATGCTTGGATGCCCAGGCAGAAGTTTGCTGCAGGGGAACGGGGTCAGGATGCTCATGGAGAACTTCTGCTAGGGCAATGTGGAAGGGAAATGAGGGATGAAAACCCCAACAGAGTCCCTACTGGAGCATTACCTAGTGGAGCTGTGAGAAGAAGGCCACTGTCCTTCAGACCCCAGAATTGTAGATCCACTGACAGCTTGCACCATGCACCTGGAAAAGCCACAGACACTCAACATCAGCCTGTGAAAGTAGTCAGGAGAGGGGCTATACCCTGCAAAGCCACAGAGGCAGAGCTTCCCAAGGCTTTGGGAGCCCACCTTTTGTATCAGTGTGACCAAGATGTGAGACATGGAGTCAAAGGAGATCATTTTGGAGCTCTCAGATTTGACTGCCCCACTGGATTTTGAACTTGCATGGGGCTTGTAGCCCATTTGTTTTGGCCAATTTCTCTAATTTGGATTGGCTGGATTTACCCAATGCCTGTACCCCCATTGTATCTAGGAAGTAACTAACTTGCTTTGATTTTACAGGCTCATAAGTGGAAGGGACTTTGGTCTGTGAACTTTTGAGTTAATGCTGAAATGAATTAAGACTTTGGGAGACTATCAGGAAGGCATGATTAGTTTTGAAATGTGAGAACATGAGATCTTTGAGGGGCCAGGGGTGGAATGGTATGGTTTGGCAATGTCCTCACTCACATTTCATTTTGAATTCCCATGTGTTGTGAGAGGGACTTGGTGGGAGGTAACTGAACCATAGGGGCAGGTTTTTTCAGTAATGTTCTCATAATAGTGAATAAGTTTCATGAGATTTAATGCATGCCACCATACCTGGCTAATTTTTGTATTTTTAGTAGCTACAGGATTTCACCATGTTGGCCAGGTTTGTCTTGAACATCTCACCTCAGGTGATCTGCCCACCTTGGCTTCCCAAAGTCCTGGGATTACAGGCATGAGCCACTGCACCAGGCCTCAGTCTAGTGATTTTCAAAATTGTTTATAGCTAGGAATCCTTAGGCAAGTTTCTAATTTCTATCGGCATCACTTTTCTTATTTTGAAGTGATTGAAAAGATAAACTCTGAAATTACTTCAAATCCTAAAAGTTCGTATTTCTAAGTTTATTCTAAGAGCAATGTCCTATGAAGAAGTTAGTAAAATAAAACTATGATCTAGTCCAAATACTTCTCAAGAACTTCTCAAAGCATAAATACTTTGGGGGAGGAAAGCATTGGGGAAACAAGGAGAATTAAGACAATGGAAGTGCTTCTGGTCTTTCCTGACCAAAATACCAAACATTTTGAATTTTTGGCCTGACTGAAAGAAAGCAAGCCAGGGATCCAAGAACATTTGGATTTGCGAGAACTTTGGTTTTAAAAGTTGCTAAGCCTTGGCAGCCTTCTAATATTTGGTAGGGAGAAATGGCAACACCTATAGGAGAAAATCATGCTGCTGACCTACCAATGGGAAAAAGTGACTGATGACTTTGAATACATCTTCCTTGATGGCTTAACTATATTAAAACCACTTGCCACTTCCTTCCTCTCTGTCATTAGCAGGAGGGTCTGGGCTCGGCCCTAGGGTGGGTTGGAATCTGCTGATGGATAGTGAGTTTCCATCTTGGTAGATGTTCTTAATTAATTTCTGATGAACTGAATAAGTGAGGTCTTTGGCCTTATAGATGACATTTGAGAGAGGTCTCTTTTATTATTTAATTTAGTCGCTGCTTAGTGAGAACAAACAAAAACCAGGGAACGTGTTGAGGAGGAAGATGAGGAAGGCACTTGGAGAATGGCAGTTCACATTAAAGGCACCGAGGAACCCTCCAGAGCAAAATTCTACTTCGCCCGATGGTTAAAAAAGAATGCTACAGAGACCTGTATTTTCTCCACTCAAACACCTATTAACATCCCATGGAATTCACTTTAGGAAATTCTTGAATGGACTTTGTTGAGATAACAAGCAAGATAAGTTCAAGCTACTAATAACGCTAAGGTTATTGCAATAGCCTGAGTCAATGAGTTCAGAAAGGAAGTGTTTTTCATTTCAGAAGCGAAGAGCCAAGTATCTCCTAAGGAGTCAAGAAAGTCATCACTTTTGAGAAAACACAGGATGACTTGGATCTGATGAGAGAAAAAACTCAGGCAAGACAGACCATTTTCGTTCAGCTGGACAATCAGCAGTCATGATGGGATGAGATATAATGCTTCTTTTTCCTGTTTTCTCCCTTGATAAAGGCAAGTTACTTAGAAGCATTAATACCAACTGTGTACCAAGGAGGGATAGTGCTGGGCAGTGTTTGCTATGCATGTTGGACTGAGAACCCTTCTTCACAGAACACCGTACTGGATCTTGGTCTGGAGAACACCCTTTAGAAAAAGTGGTTCTGTTCATTCTATGATCTCTCTTCTTGAATGTCGCAGGGCTCATATCCCTCATAATGTGCCATGGATCCCCTGCTCTGAGCCAACTATCTTCTAGTTTTCCTTAGCCAACTCCCATGCGTAGACAGGCTCTAGTTCTTCTGGGAAAGCAGGTTTCATTTCTCGTCTATGGTTGAAAGTCAGCATCTAAGTGCAGCATGTGTTAATGGCCAGGTCACCACTGTGAACTCTCCTCTAAAACCATCTCCTGCCTGCTTGGATTATGGTTGCCTGTCTTCCTTAAGAACAATAATAGGGTTGTTCTACCAAGAGAGCTTGCTTCAATTCTCCATTGCCACTTCCAGTTCCCTCCCTTTTGATGTTGAGACTGTCTATTGGTCCCAAATATGGCTTTAATTATTGAGAACCACATACATTCTCTCTTGGTCTGTGGTCACAGTTCCTTCCACTTATCCTAAGTGAAAATCAAGGCCATTATGACATAAGGTCTTCTCATAATACTGATATTTTACATTTTGACCAGTATACTCTACATTCAGGGAAACAAACACTCACATCTTGGGGGTAGAGAACTAATATAGCATTTCCCCTTCACCCCAAAGCTTTGGTATCATTTCTATATCTAGATATCTATTTTCTCTTTAATAAATTATTTTTTTATTAGGTGACAAAACCTACTTCATTTACTCTGATTTTACCAATGTACTCATCATTTATTGTATACTGCATATAATGTGCTTCATGTTAAAAAAAAAAAAAACAAAAAAAACTGGTCTTTGCCCATGAGCATCTCAGAGTCTAGAAGAAATATATTGTAAATAACCAACAAGAATGATAAGCAATAACATCTAGATAGCACAATGTGAATAGAAAAATAAGTGGCTGAATAGAAGAAGGAGAGAGGGGATTTCTTCCAGAAGAAGAAAATAGTAAAGCTTTTTCTTGATAGAGAAGTAAAAATTTTTCAAGTAAAGAAATATATGTTGGTTTGTTTGTGTTAGGGGGTAAGAGTGAGGCCAGGAATAAAGAGGGAGAGTTGTTCTTTGGTATGGTTCATACTACTTACTAATCTAAGCAGTATTAATAGAGAAAACAGAGCCCAAAAAGTGACTCTTTCCTAATAGAATGACTTTTTTTTCTGCAGTAAAGAAAGAGAATTTGTTTGATGTGAGGCCATGCCACAGTGCAGACAAAGCATTTTACTTAAATCAATCTCCCCGAAGGATCAGAGGGTAGGGTTTTTATGGACAATTTGGTGGGCAGGTTGCTAGGAAATGGGTGCTGCTGATGGCTGGGGATGAAATGATAGTCATGTGGAAAATGGTCCTTGTGTACTAAGTCTCTCTCTGGGTGGGGCCATAGGATAAGTTGAGTCATGAATCACGAGTCTAGTTGGGGTCAGTCTCAAAGATATCTCAGGAAAAAAAAAATCTTAGTTTCTTTAATAGTGATGTTCTCTACAGTAGTAATCAGGGAGTCACAGATTTTGTGACCCCTGGCCACATGACACCTTAGCGATAAAAGATTATAGAAACTATGCCTACATTTTAGCAGAATTGTGATCCTAACCTTGTGGGCTTTCATCAGTTTTACAAAGGTGGCTTAGTTTTGGGAAGGGCTATTTTCATCCTTTCTTTAAACTATCAACTAAATTTCTCCCAAAGTCAACTGAGTCTATGCTCAAAAACGACCTAGTGTAACTTGAAGGTTAGAAGCAAGACGGAGTCAATTATGTCAGATTCCTCTTGCTGTAATGACTCTTTACCACCACCGTCCTCTGCAGTGCTTTGTTGTTCTTCAGAATATTATGAGTTCATAAGAAAAGACAGGACAATTTAAGATTAAATCTCTTTACATAGTAAATTTTTAAAAAGTGTTTTGGTAAAGCTAGAAGCACTCATTTCCCAAAGAAATTGTACATAGTATTTAACAAGCTGCTTAGTTCATCAGAATTACTCTGTTGTTGTTTTACAGTCTTGCTGAACTGGAAAGCCCACTGCCACGCTGGAGCCAGGCTACACTGAAACATTTATTGGAGCTTTAAAAATTGGTTTACAAAAAGCGAATGTTTAGTATATCGTATATTAGAAAATAGCAGTAAATCTTGTTGGGATGGATGGGAACAGAACGGATATGAAAATGAGGATACTTTTACAGTTAAAAAACAGTGGCTGCACTCATTCTTTTCTTTGAGACTTGGCAATATTCAAAGGCTACTCAATCAAACTTGCTTTGTATATATTAACAAAAATACTTAACTAAAGAATTCCTGCTGGCAAACTGCCAAAGCTTAGGAGCCTCTGCAGAGGGGCCAAATACAATCATAATTAAACTTTGCAGTTCTGTGTCTGGCTTTGTAAATGACCAGATATATGCTAAGTATCTGATTCAGTAAATGACAAAGACAAGCACAGGGATGCACAGGTGATCAGGCAGGGCAATTAAGTTAGTTTAACTGGCATTGTCTTCCCCTTCTGCTGCTGGTATTGCTGCCTTCCTTCTTACTCTGGGACAACTCTGGTTTATTTGAGGAGCAAGATCTGTATTCTCAGGGGCAAACAACCAAATCGTAGGGCAGTTTTATTTATTGGATCAGCTGTCATATCTTTTATCTAGCTTTTATTTGATTATTTTTTCTGAGATAGGGTCTCACTCTGGTTGCCCGGGGTGGGGGGTGGAGTGGTGCAGTGACATTATTTCAGCTCACTGAAGCCTTGACCTCCAGGGCTCAAGTGACTCTCCCAGCACTGCATCCCAAGTAGCTGGGAGTACAGGCACAAGCCATCACACCCAACTAATTCTTTTGTATTTTTAGTAGAGAAAGCATTTTGCCATGTTGGCCAAGCTGGTCTCAAACTCCTAGACTCAAACGATCCACCTACCCTTGGCTTTCCAGAGTGCTGGGATTACAGGCTTGAGCCACTGTGCATGGCCTTTGATCTTTAAAAAACCTAGGAATAATATCAGGGGACTGGATGATTGAGGCAGTAATTTACGACTCTTTGGAACTCAAAATACTTTACAATGTACAGGGTTCCTAAGAATTGTATTATCACTTTCAAACTTATAGATGTGAAGATCCAGGCTTGCTGGTCTGTGGGAAGATGAGACAGATGATCCAGTACATAAAATCACCCTACAATTTGGTTGTTTGTCCCTGAGAATACAGATTTTCCTCCCTTGGAAAACCAGGATTGTCCCAGAGCAAGAAGGAAAGCAGTAACACCAGCAACAGAAGGGAAGACAAAGTTGGAAGCATAGGTAGATAGGACAGGGGCTGGCAGCCCCTTCTAAATCATAGAGGTCAAAAACACCAGTGCTGAAAGATGGATGAGGCACAAAGTCACAAAGAAACAGGGTGATCCTAGAAAAGAAAAGGGACAAGTCATAGAAGATGTGGCATCGGGGAGAAGCAGCTGGGCTCTGAGTACCCTGGGCCTGGGAAATGAGCAATGCAGAGATCGTGAGTCTGGACAGCAAGAGTCAAGAATCCAGGCTGGGAACCTGGGAACAAAGCAGATAGAAAGTATCGGATATCAGGAAGAGCAGGCAAATACAGAAATGGCAGTTTAAAGAAACTTGGCTGTTATTCTTGATGAGATACGAAGACAAAGAAGAGCTTAGGACAGTGAAGGGACATGGCCTGACTTGCTTAAAAAGGATCATCCTGGCTGCCATTTTAGGAGAATTTATGTTGAAAAATGTACATCCAGTGTCAGGAGCCAAGGGACAAGTAAGGAAGCTATGATAATAATTTTGGTGCAAGATGACGGTGGCTTGGACCAGATAGCAGAGGTGAGGATGATAACAAGAGACCTCATTCTTGACACGTGTGGAGGTAGAGCTGGTATAATATTCCGACAAACTGTGAAAGAAAGAGAGGGAGGGGGAAACGATGACAATAAAATGTTAGTCTAAGCAAATATGAGGTTGGAGTTGCTGTTTACTGAGAATATGAGGGAAAAAACAAATATGTGTACTGGGATGTTTATTAGACTTCCAAGTGGCAATGCCAGGGAGACAATAAGATATACTCTTCAGGAAGCCAAGGGAGAGATCTGAGCTGAAGATATTTTTGGAAATCACTATTTTTTTTTTTTTTTTTTTTTGAGACGGAGTTTCGCCCTTGTTACCCAGGCTGGAGTGCAATGGCACGATCTCGGCTCACCGCAACCTCCGCCTCCTGGGTTCAGGCAATTCTCCTGCCTCAGCCTCCTGAGTAGCTGGGATTACAGGCACGCGCCACCATGCCCAGCTAATTTTTTGTATTTTTAGTAGAGACGGGGTTTCACCATGTTGACCAGGATGGTCTCGATCTCTTGACCTCGTGATCCACCTGCCTCGGCCTCCCAAAGTGTTGGGATTACAGGCGTGAGCCATCTAGCCCGGCCTGGAAATCACTATTTTGTAACTAGAAGAGTATAACAAGATTGTTTGAAACCAAAAGAATAAACACTTGAGGTGATGGGTACCTATTTACCTTGACATGATTATGTGTCATGCAATGCATAACATTGCATGCCTATATCAAAATATCTCAGGTGTTTCATAAATACATACATCTTCTATATACCTACAAAAATTACAAATTAAAACAAGAAAATAACCTATTTTGTAGATGGTATTTAAATCCATGGACATGAGTGAGATCACTAAGAGAATAAGCAAAGATAAGAGAAAAACACAATGAACACTGAGCCTTGGACAAAGTATTCTAATGCTTAGAGGCTGAGAGATAAGTAGGAACTCACAGATGAAGTGGAGAAAGATCTGCTATTAAGAGAGTTAGAAAATACAGACACTGTGGGGTTCTGAACTTCAGGAGAAGAAAGAACCTCAAAAAAATGTGGCAGACTAGGGAGTTGAATGGAGCCAACAGAATGAGTGAGAGGAGGCCTGAGCCTGACCATCAGTGAGCAGGAAGGACACTGACCAGCAGGGTGTTGATGGAAGAGTGGAGGGGTGATCCCAGCTGGGGAGAAGCCGAGAGAGAATGCAAAGAGAGACATGGAAAACAGAAATACATGAAACTCCTTCAGGAGGGTACTGGACGTAATCAGATGTAAGGAAAATTATGCAAAATATATAAGTGATCATGATAAAATTAAGTGGGAAAAATTGATGTATTCATTAAGGGTTCTCTAGAAACAGGCCCTGAAAAAAAAGATTGAGTGCAAAGTAACTTAGTTGGTAAGTGTAGAAAACACCAAAGGCAGGTGGAGTGGGAAAAGCAAAAGGCTGCATGATTAAGCTGGCTACTACTGTGGATCCCTGGACCTTAATGGGCAAATGCTGGGGACCAATAGAAAACACACTTCAGAATGGTCCCACCCAGACACAGGAGCAGGGGTATTCATGCATAATTTCTCATTTGTTCTTGGTTGAGGGCTGCTGGGGCTAAGGGAGTGTTAAGACCCAGTCAGTGTTAATACCCAGCCACTGTTAATACTCCCAACCTGCCAAATGTGAGGGTAAAGTGGTATTTCCATTTTGGGGGAAAGACTTCAAGCAAAGATGCTTACTGGCAGTTGGAAATCAACCAGAATACCTCAGTGGTAACTGTCAAGGCAGGCACTCCCAGCATCTACTATGACTGATAATGGAAGAGAAAGAGGCGTGATGGTTGTAGCCATGCAGGTAAATGGGAATGTTCTCTAGTGTGCAGCAGGGAGGGCTGGCCTCAGGTAGGAGCAGGAAAAGAACAAGAGGCAAAATTGCATGTGAATAAGTCATGGTGTGAGCCTGGAAAGTTTTCTTTAGTTTACTTCTATTTTTCTCAGCAGAGTAAAAAAAATAACGTCATCAGCTAAAAATGAGTATTAGGGGAAGCTGGTATAGGTAGAGGAGAGAGAAGAAGGTATGAGCAGTCCTCTAGGTGAGGAGTAGGATCCTGGTGAGGGGCATGGAGCAGGGTTGCCAGGGAGCAACCAAGGCCCAGTTGAGGTTAGTGGGCATGGTCAGGGGGCTTATGTACTTTATCCCAGGCATGTTCAGCTGAAGTAGGTACAATATTTAAGTAAACAGAGAGTTAGTTTTCTGAGTTATAGTTTAGCCAATTAAGTGCAACGACACAAGAGCTGTGCACAGGAGTTGAAAATGAGTTTTAACACTGCAGGTATATCAGGGCAGTTTGAACAATGCAACATTGGTCAGATCACTGGATTGTGAATTCTCCGTGATGAGCATTATCAGACGTCAGTGGTGTGGGGTGAGGAAAAACCCAATTGTGGAGTGGTAATAGAGGAAGTGAACTATGAAGGTAAGAAATTGTCACTGGAAATGCAATTGTAATATTGGGGTTCAGGGGTTCAGGATGTCTTCAGCTCCCCTAAGGGGACGTTTCTCCGGGTTCTTGGTCTCCTGCCCTCTCAAGAATGAGAGAGGGGTCCACGGCACAGTGCGCAGTAAATGCCAGACTCAAAAGTGTTTGTAGAAAGTGATTTATTTAAAACAGAGAGAGAAAAGGAGGAGAGAGAAACAACTAACTCTCACACTGAGTGAGAGAAAGAAAAGCGATTCTCACACTGGTGAGAAGAGATCCCAGAGGGGGAAAACCAGAGAAGGAAAGCTCCTCTCACACTGAGTAGGAGAATGCAGAAAGATGGAATCCAGAAGAGGAAAGACAGCTTCTACACTGAGTGGAAGGGAATAGAGAGAGAGAGATGGCATTTAGGAGAGGGAAAGCAGCCACCACGAGAGTGTTTTTTGAAGGGGACCCAAACATGGAGTCCACAAGGGTGTGGAAGAAGGGGGCTTTTAACCTGGGAGGAACTCCCACCTTCTCTAAGATCCCTGGCCAATGAAAGGAGTTCCTTAGAACTTCTGCTGGAGTGATTGACTTTTAGTTTCTTCCCTTGCCTTCGAAATTTAAACATAAACTGTTAAATCTCTCTGATGGAGAGAGACAGGAGGGGGCATGGCGCTGGAAAGTTCTTAACCTTAAAACTCCACCCCTTGTGGACACAGAAAGAGAACACCTTCCCTTGCAATCTTGAGGCTGAGTTTGTAGTAGTTGTCTTAGTCTATTTTTTGCTGTTGTTGTTGCTTATAACAGAAGGGCTAAAACTGGGTAATTTATATAGAAAAGGAATTTACATCACATAGCTATGGAGGTAGAGAAGTGCAGGGTCAACAGGCTGCGTCTGGTGAGGGTCCTTTCTGTTGGTGGAGACCCTCTGCAGATTCTTGAGGCACACACGACATCACATGGTGAGTGGGATGAGCATGCTAGCTCAGATCTTTCTTCCTTTTTTTATAAAGTCAGTTCAACTCCCATGAGAGCTCACCATTCCATTAACCCATTACCTGATTAATCCAGGCATGGGTTTTTCCACTTATGAGGACAAAGTTCTCATGACCTAACCTCCTCTTAAAGGCCCCACTTCTCAATACTGCCATATTGGGGATTAAATTTTAACATGAGGTGTGGAGGAGACACACATTCAAACCATAGTGATGTGTTTAAGTGATAGGTAAGGATAAACTGTTGGGAATGTTGATGGGTGTGAGTAGCTGAAGTTGGGCACAGAACATAAGGGAGATTATGCAATTTAGTGGCTAGGGAGTGGCAAGGATCATCTGCTCGTATGTTGAAATCACTGTTAATATTGACAAGAGTGAGTCTAGAGAGTGGACAATGAACTCAGGCACTAAAATCTTGAAGAGGTGATCAGAAGTGACCTCTGTAGTTTACGAATGAATGTATGCAGGAGGGGGAGTGGGGATTATCAGCTGATGATGTAGAATTCAGAACTAGAAATTGAATGATGGTAGGACAAACAATTCAGAAAGTTTTGCAAAACGGGTGTCACTGACGATCTTGATAATAGCCACCTAATGGGATGGTTTGGAGAAAATCCAACAGGGGACAATGGGAAGTGGCAAAGTAAAAACAGTGAATATAGACATGTTTTCAAGAATTATTGAAATAAAAGTGAGATGAGAAATAGAGCAAGAGGTGGAAGAAAACATATGACAAGGGATTTTTAAGAGGTGTCATGGAACAGTTTCCCTGGGTGCTATGTTGAGATTGGTATTTGTTTATAGGTGGTTTCTTGGAAGTTCTCTTAGCAACAATTACTGATTGAAGGAACAGGAAGGAGAAAGCGGCAAAGGGAGAATTTGGGTGGTGATGGAGCTACAGCAGCAATTGAGGCAGATCAAAGAACTCTGAGGCTACGATGGATCTCCAGATATATTTCAAGTTGAGGCAAGAAAGCCAGGTATTTGCGTGCTGAATTGACCAGTCATTGGATGCAGGCAGACCTTGAGCTCTTTCTGCCCTCCAGCTGAAGGAGATAAGTTTGTCATTATATTCTTACAAAGAGGCAGTGTCTAAACTGGTGATCAGTCACTCTCCGCCTTTTATTATCTTTTTCCAACGTATCAAAATTCTCTGGTGTCAACTAACTGATTTCACAGACCTTATAATTATGACTTCCTCCAACTTCTCAAACACCTGAGCTATTGCCCATGCCAGTTTATCCACCAGTTGTATCTCATGCTAGTTCACCACTAATAACGTTTTTGGTCAGTTTTACTAATGCAGTATGTCACAGTCTATCGGTACTCATCACCAATCAATAACGGGACTCAGTTGACTGGTGGGTGAACCAGCTCAAACATTTTTAGAGACTGCTTCTTAGGACCACTGTCAACATTGACCTCCCAGGAAAAAAAATTAAGATGGAGATATGTGTGCAGTTTGCAAGGGAATTATTAAAGTGGGATTGAACAGAGACAGGCACTGAACTGAGATTAATTTGCCTTCAGTTAATTCCAGAAAGAGCTCTGCAACTGTGATACTCTTTAAACCAGCAGATTTCAACTGGCGATGGTTTTGTTTTTTTAGGGTACATGTGGAACTATCTGGAGACAATTTTGATTGTTGTAAGTGGAGAGGGGTGCTACTGGTATCCAGTGAGAGAGGCCAGAGAGGCTCCTGAACATTCTCCGGTGTACAGGACAGCCCCTCCCAACAAAGAGTTATCCCGCCCTAAATGCTAATAGTGTTGAGTTGGAGAAACTCTGATTTATAGAAGTCTTTAATCAAAGCAAGGACCAGAGCCTCTGCACAGTTTCAGTGGTTTTGTGTTGCCCCCAGGGAGAGGTAAAATGTTGGACAAGGCTGCTCTCTCACCCTTAATGAAATTCCCAGAGCAAGGAGCTTCTGTGAGGGTGAGCAGCCTATGCTCCTGGCAGGGGAATTAGGAACTCAGCCTCAAAGGGAAAGATTGGGGTGCATCATCTACCGCGCGATGATCATATGCTAATGGCATGATTTCTCTGTATCTATTTCTGCCAGTTGCTGAGGGAGCCAGAAAGAACATGACCTCAGGTCTGGCTTGCAGAGCACAAACAAAGCTGAAGATGGCTGAACAGCCAAACAGGTTCAAAATTAATTGTACTTGCGATGTTTGGCTCTTCCCTGAGCTGAGCAGTTGGCCCGGCCTTCTGTTGGCTTTGATGATACTGCTCTGTACCAGCTGAGCTCTGGGAGGCAACCCCTGCTGCAGTTCTTACCAGTCTTTCTTGCTGGGTCAGCATAAAGGCAGCCCATCTGGGTTGGGTGGAACAGTAGTAGTCCCAGGCAGGGATGATGAGCATGCCTTCCTGGCGTCGTGCCTGGCTACCAAGCTTGGGCATTCCAAGGCATCCTGTGATAGGTGCTTGTGAAAGTAATTAGACAAGCACAGCCTCCCTTTCCTCCGCCAGATCCACTGACTTACCTGCATCTGATTCCAGAGCCCAGCTTCCCTCTGTTTTGATGCAGCATTTATTCTTGCTACTAATCAAGACCAGTCCCTTCTCTTGTGTTTTAGGTTCCAATCCTTCTCTTCACCTCAAGAATGTTGTTTCTATCCTATTATATACTTCTTTCTACTGGACTATTTCCGTTAATATACAAAAATCACCTAATAGGTTCCCCCAACCAAAACCAAGCAACACAAACCTGTCTCTTTCTCCTGAATCCACTCCAGTCTTGTCCACACTACTACACTGAAATGGCTTATTATGGGTCTCCTAACAGCTTACCATTTGCACCTCCTGTCAAACCCATGGTCTATTCATCAAACTTGAACAGTTGGTAGCATTTGACACACTGAACTAACTGCTTCTTCCTTCCTGAAGCATTTTCCTCTTCCCTTTCCCAATACCCTATTCTCCTGTGTTTTTTCACAACTTATTAGCTGCTCCTTCTCAATCTCCTTTGCCAGTTCCATCTCCTCTGAGAGATGGCTAAACGCTGACGCACATTAGGGTCTGTACTTAGTGTTCTACCATATCTACATTTCCTTCCTAATTTCTCTCCTCTTGGGCCATAGCATGAAATACTGTCTTTGAGCTGAAGACTCTCAAATGGATACAACCACCAACATTCCCTCTTCTTATCCGACTCATCAACTCAACTGCTGGCTAAACAGCTCCACGTTGCATCTGATGGCGCTCTCAGTGTTCACGGCCCCAAACAAGTTTTGAACACAAAAATCTCTCCAGACAACAACCCTATGGTGCTTCTCCTTCATCTTCCCAGCTGCTTTCTACACTTTGTTCAAGCAAAAACACACACACACACACACACACAAAAACAAAAAAACCTAAACACAATCTTAGATTTTTCCCCTTTCTTTTCTTTTCTTTTCTTTTCTTTTTTTTTAAGAGACAAGGTCTTCCTCCATCACCCAGGTTGGAGTGCAGAGGCGTGATCATAGTTCACTGCAGCATCAACTTTCTGGACCCAAGTGACCTCCTGCCTCAACCTCCAGCGTAGCTGGGGATATAGGTACATGCCATCATGCCAGGCTCATGTTTAAAGTTTTTGTAAAAATGGGGTCTTGCTATATTGTCCAGGCTGGCCTCAAGTGACCTCCTGCCTTGGCCTCCCCAAATGCTGGGATTATAAGTGTGAGCCACCACACTGGTCTGATTTTTCTCTTTTCTCCTACAACACATCCAGGTGAGTTTTCTTGCCTTTACCCCCAAAATGCATCTTGAATCTGATCGTGCTTTACTCCTCTACTATTATTGTGCTAATTGAAGCCAAACTTTGTTCATCTATTCTACTAGCATGGAGACTTCTTAGCAGGTTTCTGGCTTTCCTAGAGCCTCTCCATTCTCCACACTAAATCCCACTGATCTTTTAAAAATAACAAACAGATCAAATAATTTCCCCACTAGAAAATCTCCTTATTTTGTATTGAAATTAAAACACAATTCAGAATGACTATCGTGTTCACAAAACACTATATTATCTGACCACTGCTCCGTCTTCCACAAACCTGTGAAGTTTGCATTTATTCATGGCATTCTGGCCATGCTGGCTACAGTGAATTAAAATATTTTCCTTAATTTTTCACTCCCTTCTTCTGTATGTGACTTTGCAATGCACAAAAGTGAGTCAAACATATCCCCTCCTCCCTTGGATTTGCATTTGGCCACTCATCTTTATTTTCTTCGTGAAGCTTGTGGAATTTTCAAATATGCTTGAGGGCTGGCTTGGCTTCTCTCAGCTTGATGGCCAGCCATGGAAGATCATGCTGTAGGGAACCTTATCCCCTTTAGCCGGGGCTCTGGAAGGATTTGTGGGGGAAACCTGACGTGAATTCTAGACCAAACACAGATCATACATAAGCCTGAATTAAAGTGGCCCCAAGTGATCTACAGAACTGTGAGCAAATACAAAAAGAAGTACAATTGCTCGTATGTTAAACCACTGAGTTTTGGGACGATCTGTTACATAACATTACAGCAGTAGCTGACTGATACGCAGGTCCCCTTTCTTGCCTTGGAATGTGCCTAGCTCATTCTAGTCTCAGGAACTTTGTATTTTCTTTTCTCTGGAATATTATGCCCCCCAAAGCTCCACTTAGCTACATCCTTGTTTAAGTCTCAACACAAATTTCATATCCAGAGAAATACATTCTCTGATCATTCCAGCTAACGTAGCCACTGCCACAAAACTCAGATCCTATATACCATTATCTTGCTTTATTTTCTTCTTAGTATTCGTAACTATCTGAAACTCTTTATTTGTATGTCAACCTACTTACTGTCTGACTCTACTCACAATTATTCTACCTCCATGGGAGCAGGGACTGCATCTACTTTATTCATTGTTGTATCTTTAGGGTTTGAAACAGTATTGAACAGATGAATACATTCTGATGTGTGTACCACACCATACTCTGCCATATGCAGGTGGGCTGTAAGTACCATTGATGAGACCCACTGGCTTTTGTCCTGGTGTGAAGTCATGACTGGGAGATAGCTAACTAGCCAGAGACTACATTTCCCAGACTCCTTTGCATCTAGATGTGGCCACTGAATTTGTTCTCACCAGTGGAATGTAAGCAGATGTGATATGGTATGACTGTTCCATTCATGTTTTGTGCCTTCTGCTAGTGCATGTGAGTGATGCTATGGTTAGTGAAGCTATAAAGTTTAAGAAGCCTGGATCCCAGAATCACTGAGTGGATAATAACGTCTAATGAATTAATAGCATGTGTTTGGACTCTTTTATGAGCCAGGAATAAATTTCTATTGTGTTAAGCCAGGTCACTAAAGTTTGGAGTTTTTTCTGTTACAGGAGTTGACTTTACCCCAAGTAAGCAAATAACATGGTTTGGATCTGTGTCCACACCCAAATCTCATATCAAAATGTAATCCACAATGCTGGAGTTGGGGCCTGGTGGGAGGTGATTGGATAATGGGGGTAGTTTCTAATGGTTTATCATCATCCCCCTACTGCTGTTCTCATGATAGAGTTCTCATGAAATCTGTGCATTCAAAAGCATGTGGCACCTCCCTGCAACTCCCTCTTCCTCCTGCTCTGACCATGTGAAGATATTCTTGCTTCCTCTTCATCTTCTGCAATGATTGTAAGTTTCCTGAGGCCTCCCCAGTCATGCTTCCTGTACAGCCTGTGGAACTATGAGCCAATTAAACCTCATTTCTTTATACATTGCCTGGTCACAGATATTTCTTTATAGCAGTGTGAGAACAGACTAATACAGGCAATAATCCATACTTACATCACCCCAGACTTCTCATTTGTTTCTTGTTTATGTTTATGCAGATTTTCCATCATCCTTGTAGAGATTTTTCTCAACCCTCTCCCTATTAGGCAACCAGCAGGAACTTTTTATAGCTTCTCAGATATCTTGAGCAAGACTCCTAATGCCTTGCTTCTAATTTGCTGCGTTCTAAGAATCCAGATAGTTAAGCATACTATGACTCTGAATACATGCTATTATGCTCTGAGCTAAGTACATAAATTTTGTGATGTCGATTTGGGTTTTATGAGATATTGGGTGGTTTATTCTCTGATAAAGGATAATTGCCTGTTAAAGGAGGGGTAATAAAAGATATGGAATTATGTGTTAAATATAGAATCATGGCCAATGTGCAACTAACTGTTTGGAAAGTGTATGTCTATTGCAATAGTTGAAAGTAGAGCAAATGGTTACCTTTTTCCCAAAGCTTGAAAGGGAAACTTTGTGAGGAGATAAAATTTTGCAAAGCTTAGATATATGTTCTATCTCTCTCTCTCTCTATCTATTCATCTATCTCATGTTTACCATCTATCTAATTACCTATCTCAGGTTTGCTATCTATCTATCATCTATCTAATCTACCATCTATCTCCTGTTTGCTGTGCTCTAAGCACAGCACGTGCTTATATATTTATATATGTACCCATCCTACTATGTTATCTATTTGTGTTATACTTATTAAAATGTTTAAATTAAATATCTAGCCATACATCATTATGATAATTAAGATTTATGCTGTATAATAAATATTTGTTTTGAAATCTAGTTCAATTTCACAGATGTCAAAATATGTTTCACTTTCTATTAAATACATACACTCTCCACTGAAAATTGGGCTTGGTCCAAAACCAGGGTAGTATGAGAAGGCATGATATTGGTGATAGAAAGTAGTGAGAAATATCAGAAGCTTTACCAACAGACCTGCTTTTAATCTTGCTGTGTATCATTATGTAATTTACTCAACTTCTCTGAGCTTTGATATCCTCATCCAAAAAATGGAGTGTAGAAGTGCTGCCTGATAAAGTTGTGAGCATCAAATGAGATGGAAAGTGCTTCAAAACAGTACAGAGGTGATAATAAAATAAAATTACTCCGTTTTTTTCTTCTCCTTTAATTTTACATATTAATTAATAATATATGGAATCAGTGGTATGGGGGACATAATAATACCTTTATTTTTTGTTTGAAATAAATATTAATTTTGGCAAGAATTCAACTTTGTATTTGATAATAAGTCTGTATTGATTAAAAACAGCATTTCTTCTTTTAGATGATACATGCATGCATTTAAACACAACTCTAGTCTACAACTGGGTTGCTATTTTCCACTTTAATTGCAGTAACAATATGTAAATCAACCATATTCTGAAATAAAAAAAATAACTAAATATAAGCAGGTGATTCAGATTTTTGAAGGCAACCAAGTGTACTCAAGAGAGAAAAAAGCCAAAATAAACGTGAAAAAGTTGAAAGCAGAAGCTCTTATCATACAATGGTCTGGTTCATCTTCTCCTTTTACAAACTAATATTTCTTCTTAATTTTTTATACTTTTGTTAAGCCAGGGATTCCAGCTTTGAATGTTTCCCAAGACGTGTTTCACAGGAGAGTTTATTTTGTCTACAGCATCCCCAAGGAAGCTTGTGGTTAATGATGTGCTCCTGCGTGCGCCTGGCAGCCAACGGTACCAGACGAACAGAAGAGGTGCCCTGATTGGCTCCTGGGATTACGACTTTATTAATGCACTCTGACAGCCTGTCTGTCACCAGCACCAAGCGCAGAAGATTAACTTGAACCTCGACGGCTCCACCCCCAGAGAAAAAGGGGGCCTAATGTGTTATAAATCAAGTTGGCTTTTGAAATCAATATTCCTAAAAAAAATTGCTACTGGAAGAAAACACATTCCTATTACTCAGAGTGTTGACATATTTATTAAAGTAGCATAAAGGCCGCTGAGTTAGTCACTAAAAATTAGAAATAAAAATGTGACTATCAATTGAACCTTAGACTTTTCTACCTCTATGTTTCTCTCTCTCTCTTTCTGTCTCTCTCTCTCTCTCTCTCTCTCTGTGTGTGTGTGTGTGTGTGTGTGTGTGTGTGTCAAGTTCACACACTGCAAAGTAAATGGAAGCTATTTAGCAAACGGCCAGTTCCTTTGTATGAAATTCTGGTAGCTCAAGGTTCAAGGTTTTGAATAGGCACCATTTTTGGCTGACTACTTTGCCTAAATCATGCAGTGCTCAACAGACCTAGTTGTAGATAAGCTGTACACTAAGAAATCAGTTCTCCTGAAGACGTTTGTTTTCCCAGGTGAATGCATGTGTGTGAAGAGCAAATGGGAGGTACAGCAAATGACAGCAGAAAAAGAATATGTAGAAATAGTTATAATGGAGAGAAAGACGTTTCTTTCTTCAAATGAAACTTTTTGAGATAATTGTAGATTTTACATGCACTTGTAAAAAATAATGCAGTTACCCATTTCCTCCAAAGGTAACATCTTGCAAAACTGTAGTGCAACATCAGGACCAGGAGACTGACATTGATAAATGATGCAGAACATTTCTACCACAAAGATATCTCATGTTGCCCTTTTATAACAATACCCATTTTCCTCTAGCCTCCAAATTAACCCCTGAGAATCACTAATCTTTCTCCACTTTTATAATATTCTCATTTTAAGGATTTGGGAAGTTGCTAGCCAGTATTTCTTCAAGTACATTTTCGGCTCTTCCCTCTTTCTTCTCTCTTTCTGAAATTCTGATGACACAAATATTAGATCTTTTACTATAGTTCCACATATCCCTGAGGCTCTATTCATGTTTTTCAGTCTATTTTCTCCTTGTTCAGACACGATTAATATCTATTGATTTATCCTCCAATTCAATGATTTGTTCCTATGTCTCTTCCATTCTGATATTCAGCCCATTCACTGAGCGTTTTATTTCTGTTCCATTTTTCAGCTCTGAACTACCCATTTGGTTCTTGTTCATATCTTCTATTTCTTTGCTGAAACTTTGTCTTTTCATTTGTTGTAAGCATGTGTGTAATTTACTCATAGAATGAATGCTTGTATCATGCTTGCAGTATTTTTCACAGCTGCTGCAAAATCTTTGTCAGAGAATTCTAACATCTCTGTCATCTTGGTGTTGGCATTTATTATCTTTTTTATTCAATTTGAAATCTTCCTGGTTCTTGGTATAATGTGTGATTTCTAATTCAAGGCTGGACACTTTCATATTATGTTAGTAGACTCTGGATCTTATTGAAAGCTGTTGACTGTTTTTTTTTTCTGATACTGTTCTGCCAATGAAAGGAGGAAGGCCACCTTGTAATTGCCAGGTGGAGGTAGAACCCCAGGCTCCCCCTTGATCTCTGTTGTTCCCTGACATGAGAGGGTTCCTCCTTACTGCTGGATGTCCACTGTGAGAGTTCCAATTCCCCACGTGCTTTCCAGTGACTGTGCGGTGGGGATGGCACTGCTACCCTTGAGTGATGGTGAAACTCCTGACTCTCCACCAGGCCACCCCTGATACCCGCTAACAGGGAAGCAGAGAAGCACTTCCTACTGTCCTTACAGGCAGGTGGGGGTGGGTGTTGGACTGGGTCAGCCCTGTCCTTACTGGTTCAGGAAGTTTACCACCAATAACATGATTGACAAGCTTTCACAGGAAGCCCATGGTTGAAATTTGGATGAAACAGTTTCCCAAAGTACAGGAGCTGGTGTTACCAGACTTCCTTACAGGAAAAGGTCCTGGGTGGAAAAAACAATAGATACCTCGTATATCCTTACTTAGTTTTCAGGTAATTTTGAGGGTTTATTAAAAAAAAAAATCTTTCTAGTGATTGTGGCCTCTTTAAAAAGGCAATGATAGAGAAGGTAGAATAACATTCAAGTTACATCATTTCTTTGTTCAACATTCACTCATTCTGCTAGTGTTTACTGAGTGAGTACTTTGTGTTGGCAGCTGTGTGGGTATTGGGAACACTGGTGAAAAACATACCACCCGTGTCTCAAGGAGCTTGCCAAACTATATTGAAAGTTGAAGATTAGGTTTGGAAGCTAGGTAAAGAGCTTGGAATTTTTGGTTAAGACATTGGTACAATATCTTAATTTTCAAAATTAAAATATATAAACGTGAATAGGCCTATATTTTTAGCTGGAATAGTGATTTTCTTTTTCTTTTACTTAATTGTGTTTGGCTCTTACAGTGAATAGGGCAACATGTATTTTTATCAACTTCTCTGATTAGAAGTATGTTTAAAAATCAAGTATTTTTTTTCTATTTTGTTTTAAACTGAAATTTCATAAAGTGGGTTATCTCTGTTTCCCATTAGAGTAGGCAATAAAGCTTTGAAAAATATTTACCGAATTTAATTTCAAAAAAGATCCATGTAGTTGGTCACCATAATTTACTTTTCACTGTTAGCTTTAGTTTGATACTAAAGACTCTGAAAAAAGACCCAATTAAAAAGGGAGGACAGTGACTCCCAGTTGAATAATGGCCAGGTCCAGAGACGCAGTGGCATGCGGAGGAGAGTAACTGAGAAACTGAATGGATCTGGCACTTACCACCTGTGTGACTCTAGACATTCACCTCTTCAAGCCTCAGTTTCTGCTGTCCGTTTTCCGAGTTGTACATTTCAAAGGAGGAACGGAGACCACCAGGGAAATAAGGCAAGTTGTCAACTGTACATCAAGCATCAAGAAGAGCTTCCTTTGTTCTACTACTTTACAGCTAGTTTATCTTCAAAAACACCTCTGAAATGGTCAGACCCAGGGTAAGTTCCCCGCATGGTGACAGAAAATCACAAAGACCATGCTATAGTTTGAATATTTGTCCCCCCCCCCAAACTCATGTTGAAATTTAATTCCCACTGTGGCAATTTTGAGAGGTGAGACCTTTAAGAAGTGATTGGGTCATGAGGGCTCTGCCTCCCAAACGGATTAATCCATTCGTGGATTAATGGATTAATGGGTTAGTGGATTTATGGGTTATCATTGGAGTGGGGCTGGTGGCTTTAGAACAAGAGGAAGAGAGACCTGAGCTACACGCTCAGCCACCTCACCCTGTGATGCCCCGTGCTGCTTTCACCAGCAGGAAGGCTCCCGCCAGATGTGCCCCTTGACCTTGGATCTTTCAGCCTCCAAAAAAACCAATTTCTTTTCTTTACAAATTACCCAGTTTCAGGAATTGTGTTATAAGCTGCAGAAAACTAATACGGACCAGGTGAGCAGAAACCCGCTTTTGCGTGAAAATAAAGTAGATGTCAGCTCCTTTCTAGATTGGATTTATGCTTTTAGGTAGAATCTGAGATAACCCACTTACTCTTCCAAATTTTTGATATCTCTACCTTCTTTAGGGCTGTGACACAGGTTTTAGATACAGTTCGACAGACATTTAGGAAGCACGTATTGGCCAGACAGTGTGCTGGATTCTAGATATTTAAAGATGAATTAATATACAGTCTTTCATCTCTTTGGACTGGGACAGTGGAATATGAAACATTTGATCCTATTCTTGAAAATAGATTAAATTATTATTTTATCTTTCAATGCATGATATCTAGATTTAAAAATATTGAAACATGATGTTTTGTCCTATTATTACAAAGGAAAATTGTAGCAAATAAAGGAAATTACCCAAATTGAATCTGTAAGAAGTCAAATCACAATTTCTGCATTTGGTCAGAAGCCTTTTATGAAATACGTAATTACAAAACGCCTGGTTCTGTATTCACGCATCATATGCATATATCTATATATGTATATCTATCTATATACACATATTTGTATATGTATACATGCATCAATATATACATTTAACTTATTTTGCAACACGTAACATCTATAAGGAAAAACTGTGCTGTGTGCTTGCCTCACTACAAAGAAATCTGCACAGTGAGTGCCCCGGTCTTTTATTAGGATGTAATGTTATAAAATTCTAGGTATTTACATGAAAAGAGAATAAAACTTTAAGGAGAATTTCCTTCTTCCGTTTAATGCAGGGAACACCAAAGGGACATTTTAAAGCCCTACAAGTGCCAAATAAATTTCCAAAAGAGGTTGTAATGTTTTAAACAAAGGATAACACCAACCACAAGAAAAAAAAAATCACAGAAACGAGGAGAAAATACACTTCCTGGCTCTGAAGCTGTTAAACATTCTGAGCCAGGAAACCTCCTTCACCGGGGCGGGGCAGGGAAAGTCTGGCTCTCCTGGGACCGATTCCCTGCTAAGTCGCCTCAAGTTTTCCCTCCCTCTGTCCTCCATTCTCCGCCCCAGTCTCCAAACAAGGAAGTCGCAGGAGAATGCCAATGCATACACCTGAAAGGTGTCCGAATCAGACACGAGTGCGTGTTTATTTTAAATGCCCACGCACTTAAAATGGGCTGTCCTTGCAGGCAAAACCAAGGGATTCCAAACGACGCCTGGAAGTTCATCTTACAGACTGGGGGCCAAGCCTATAAAAAAACAACAGTAAAAGCGAGCCAAGGGGACGTGGCTTCGCTCCGAAGGGCTCGCGGGTGGCGCGCAGAGCCGGTGCCAGGCTGGGGCCCAGAGCGGGAGCCCCGAAAAGGCGCGCTGCCCCTTTAAAAGGCCGCGCATCTCGGGCCGGCCTTCCTCCCCGGGGCTCCAGCTGTGATTGACGCTGGGCGGCGAGAGGAGGCGCCTGGCGCTAACAAAAGTCCGGCCCGCGGGCGAGCTGCGCCGGGTCGCCAGTCTTCGTTCGCTCCGGGCACCCTCAACAAGTGGCCGCCGCGCCCTCCCCGGGGAAGCCGCGGGCGCGCAGGGGCACCCCAAGGACGCGGCCGAGCCTGGGAGCCCCGGCGCCCGCCCGGCTCAGCGCCCACCGGAGGGAATCGGGGCGGGCGGATGGGGACCCCGCGGCGGCGGCGCGGTGAGCCTCTGGGCGGCCCCGGGACGCGTGCTGAGCGCGGGGCTGCGCCCGCAGGCCCCCGGCGCGGATTCTAAGTGCTGCGGCTGTGCCTGGCCCCGCCTGGAGCCACCGGGGGTGCCAGGAGGGGACGGAGCGCCCCCTCCCACTGGAGTGCGGGGACCTCCCCGGGCCGGAGGTCGGCCCCGGAGCGTGGGGGGATGTGCAGCTAACGGTCCCGTCGGGCGGGCTTTCCTCGGGCCGAGCGCGCAGGAGGTGCGCCGCAGCGATGGAGTGTCCCGGGAGACGGCGGGCATGACGGCGACAGGATGGGCGCGAACAATGGCAAACAGTACGGCAGTGAGGGTGAGTGGGCCGCCCGTCCTCAGGCTCCCGGATCGCGTCCCTCCTCCTCCCTTTTCCGTCGCCCTCCGGGCTGGGAAGGGAGGTTCTCGCCCTCGGCGGTGACGCACCCCCGTTTGGCACCCTGTCTGGGTCACCACCTTCGCCTTTGGCACTGAGTGACCAATGAGTAGGTCAGGCGCCCAGAAGATGCTTTTCCAACGTGGGGGTCTCTTTAAGCAACTTCCCTGTTTGTCTTTGGGAAGGCTCAAGTTGCGTCTCTCCAGTGTTTCGGAGCACATGTGCCTCAACCTTCCTTCCTTGGGCGTCTGGGGTTTAGGAGATGATGGTTTGGCAGATGGCGGAATACCTTTTTGAAAACTAACTCCGAGAAAACTTTCTCGGGCCTTTGTGCTCCAGCGCCCTGGACTCTACCGTAGCAGGAAAAACTGGAAGGAGAAGTTAACTTTCCATTCTTTGCTCGCTGCCCCCTGCTCTGACAGCTTCATGAAACTAAGCACCTATCAGTCCTGCGAGGCGTGGAGTGGCTGGGGGCTTTGTCTGGGCTCTCTCGGGGCTCGAGACGGGCAAAGGACCATCTGTTACGTGGGGCTGGAAATTGCACAGAAATATTGCCTGTCAAGTGGGAACTTGGAAGTTGGGGAAACTTTAAACTCCACCTACTCCTAAAAGGATGATGGATGTCTGGGTTGGCTGCTCCCTCTCCTCTCCTCCCTCCTCCCACTCTGCATAAAACCCTAGCGTGGTATCCCAATTAGCAGCTAGCCCCTGATATGCATAAGGCAAAGGCATTTTCTGCAGTTCAAAAGTTAAGAAGGTTTGTGTCTAGTGGGCTTGGCTGGAGAGGAGTGGAAGAGACTGGGTCTGTTTTACAGCCCACCCCCAGAGGACAGTTGGTTACAAAGGAGGGGCCTGCGCTTGCAGACTGGTAGGAATGCAGGCTAGCTATTCAGCCTGTGGCCTGGAGGAAACTCTTATCATCCTGTTCGAAACTTTGAGCTGTAGCCACGGAATGTGGGTGTCTCTCCTCGTTTCTCAGCAGCTTTGTGAAATTAGAGTAGAAACCCACCCTACAAAAACCATATCCACAAAAACCTTTTGTTTAAGTCATCCTTTTTCGAGATCATCATGTTTTGACTTCCATATATGTGTCTGTATGTGTGTGTGTGTGTATCTATATATATGTATATTTCCTTGTCTTAGGCAGTGATATGAGGTTTTTTTGACTTTTTCTTTTTTTTTTAAAGTTGAAGGCTGACTTTTTAGATAGCAAATGTGAAAGTATGCCAGAAAAGATGATTGGAGAATCTGGGACACTCCCCAACACGTCTTAGAGTTAATATTATAAAAATGTGCAGAAAAATAAGTGATCAAGCCTTCTTACTCTGAATTATTAAAAAAACTTTCAGGACATAATTGCAGCATGTGCTTGTCAACTCTGGGTGTATGCTAGTTGAACACTCGGGGAAAAAGACAGCCCAAGAGGTATATAGAATCACTGCTATGAGTTCTTTCTTGAACAGTTCCCCGCGTCCCCCCACCCCCACCCCACAGCCTTTCTAATCCTCTGCAACTTGTTCTTATATCCCAGCATTCTCGTATTGTGCAGTGTGCGGTATATGACGACTTCCTGTCTGAACAGCAGAATTTTCAACCCTTGGGAGAGAAAAGGAGAGACAGGGAACTAATGTTCTCCAGCTGTTATCCTTAAATGCTACCTCTGCATTTTCACTTCAGCTGAAGTGAAATTTTACTGGGATCAGATTTAGATGCACTGTGGACTTTTTATAGGAAAAACCTCTTGTGCTCAGCTGATTCAAGAGGACCAATAGGAGGCTTTACAAGGTAACTGAGTTTTGTCTAGAGGTACACAGTGTGTTTAGTTTTCATCAACTCTCTTCAAACGCATGGAGATTCCTCTGTTACAGGTGAGGAAGATATAAACAGAAGTAACATGACCTTCTTTTTTCTTTTCTAATCCCCGGCTATACTGTGGCTCCTCCTAAATAGGGTTATAATATGTGTAATGGGTTATGGTCAACTTTGTTATTCCATCGTAAAATCTATGCAGATAACCTGCTGGGCTCAGGTGTGTCCATGCCATCTTTCTTAATTAAAATGTTACATTTCAAAGAAAGTAAAAGCAATCCCTAGACAGAGTATCTTTATTATCAAAGGCGACTGAAAATGAAGACAGTTTTATAGTTAGTGCATTTTCTTTATGGTATATCTCGAACATAAGGAGGAAATTATCCATGAGTGCATACCAATAAAATGCAGTGAGAGATTTATTAAAGCAAACTAAATATGGGTTGAGAAGGACTCTGTACTTCTATAGTTGAGTCCTTGTGGATGAACTGCAGCCTAATTTAATAGGTAGACAAGATTGAAAACCTAATTTAGGAGTATGCACCTGTAACAATAGCTGAGGTTGGGTGCAGTGGCTCACGCCTGTAATCCCGCCACTTTGGGAGGCTGAGTCAGGTGTATTAGTTGAGGTCAGGAGTTCAAGACCAGCCTGGCCAACATGGTGAAACCCCATCTCCCCTAAAAATACAGGAATTATCCATGCATAGTGGTGAGTGCCTGTAATCCCAGCTACTTGAGAGGCTGAGGCACAAGAATCACTTGAACCTGGGAGGTGGAGGTTGCAGTGAGCAGAGATCACGCCACTGCACTCCAGCCTGGGCAACAGAGTGAGACTTGATCTCAAAAACCAAAACAAAATAAACAAAAAAACCCAATAGCTGCGTCTTGGCCAATCCCAGCAGCTGTAATTCAATCACTCATATACTGCTGAGTGTTCAAACTGTTTTCAAATAAGATAAACGCCAACCTGTAACCAATCCAGCTGTTCCTGTACCTCACTTCTGATTCCTGTATGTCATTTTCCTTTTTTTGTCTGTAAATTTTCTTCTACCATGTGGCTCTGCTGGAGTCTCTCTGAATCCACTGTGATTCTGGGGGCTGCATGATTCACCAATTGTTTATTGCTCAGTTAAATTCCTTTAAATTTAATTCAGTTGAAGTTTTTATTTTAACAGATTACTCAGCTATAACATATTGGCATTTTCGTATGTTTCAAAATTTGCAACTTATTTTACTTATTAATGGCGGTTGACCTCGCTATGCGAATGTTTGTTGGATATTACAAATACTGTTGAATTATTAGAACTTTTAAAACATGAGTATTCTCTTGGTAATTTCATTTTCTTCTGCTCTTGGAAAATATCTTTTCTTTAAAAACAATTATTCACAAGGCTTACCTTAGCAGATGTAATGGGGCAGCAGCTTCCAACTCAGTGTATTCCAAGGACTAGAACTATCCACATCACCTGGGAGCTTGTCAAAAATGCAGAACTTCTCCATTTATCACAGGCATGTTAAAGTTCAGAGAACTTACTGGGTAGAGTACAGAGCATTGACTTGGAAAAAAAAATTTAATTACAGCATGAACTCCAGGGGTGTTTGTTCTCTAGAGTGAAGAGGAATTTCTTATTGACATTGCTTGTTGTTATCTAGTCCTTGAATGTGTAGTCATTCATTTCATTTTGCTCGTACAATGCCATAAGGGACCACGTCATAGAGATTAACTTTGAGAAGACATAACTAACAGGGAAGTTAAGACTATTATTACCAAGAAATACGTCAGTACTCCTCCCTCTTTTGGCATCCTTTTTGATCTCTCATCTCTATCTTCCTCACAAACTCCCACCTCCATCTCTAACTCAACCAGTCCTGAAATCCTTGCTTTTTCCCATAGGTGAAAAATATGTATAGATCAATAATGGGTGTTTTGAAAGTGTTTTGTTTTCCCAAATCTTTAGTGAATAGTCAGGTTATTGGTCTAATTTGCAGCCTTATTTCCTGTTGCTGTTAGAGAGACTTGGATTTTGCTCCAGGGATAAAGCTAATGTCTCTGTGATTAGTATGGTTTGGTTAAATTCTTTTATGGAAGGCTGTGTGTGTGTGTGTGTGTGTGTGTGTGTGTGTGTGTATCTTCTTTCATAAAGTGCAAGTCCATGTGCAGAAATCTGGAGAATAAGTTGGGGTGCTTCGAAGTCATTAGAACCATTAGTCTTGACTCCAGTTAAGTCAAATCTCTGTTCAGGTAGAAGCTGCTCTCTCTGCCTTGTAAGGTTTCTGAGCCTCACCATCACTTATTCGGTGCTTTCAATGTTTTGTTTATTCTGCTTCAGCAGGTCAGAGGCAGTAGCACTCGCACTGTTGACAGTTTCTTTGCAAAGCCCAGGATATTGTTGAATTGTGGCTGATGAGAGACCATAGGAAGGAGTGAGATCCTTGGTAACTCTGCTGCTCTACCAAGGCAGGGTTTCTTTCACCATCTCAGCACTGACCGGTGCTGTCAGATATGAGGAGAGCCAGTTGTTTGAGAGCATAAATCTTCACAAGTCCATCGCCATCTCAGGAAGCATATCTTGAAATTATAATAACAATGACAGCTAACATTTCTTGAAAGCTTTCTATGTCCAGGCATAATTCTAAGCACTTGCCGTGCCATGATCCACTTCATCCTCGCAAGGATCTTTTGGGTAGATACTTGTAGATTCCACGTTTTACGGATGAGGAAACACAGGACCAGAGAGGATGGTAATTTTCCCAAGGTCATTCAATGGGTGTAGGCTGAATGGGGACTCAGGTCAGCTCTATCTAAGCCCAGAGTCACTTATTCATTCATTCGACTTAAATGTATGTTAACTTTTTACTTCCCGCTATGTGCCCAGGACTCTTAGATTCTTGGGATAAGTCAGTGAACAGATGAATGTCCTGTTCTTGTCATTCGTAAACGCTTGTGTGTGTGTGCTTATGTGTTGGGAGGAAGGGAAGTGAACAGCGGACACCCACACACAGTAATTCCGTAAACCGTGTGGTACATTACAAAGGGGCTAACGTCCCTGAGTAAAGATAATTGTCAGATTAAGATGATTGGGAGTGTGGGTGGAGGGTATTAGATTTTAATTAGAGCAGGCACCATGAGCCTTACTGAAACGCTGACATTTAGACCAAGACCTGAAGGACATGATGGGCTGTGCTTTGAGGATTCAGGTAGCATGCCAGCTGCTACTTTTAATCACTGTGTTAAACCGAGGGGCATAGAGTGTCCACCCTCCGATCCCCTGCGGATGCATTCTAAACACCCCAGTGGATGCCTAAAACTTGGAGAGTACCGAACCTGATTGCCGTCAGTCGGAACCTTTCTGTCCATTTCTTCCACCCTCAAATTTAATTCCATCTTAATTAAGCACTTATCGTGCATGGTGGCTCCAACTTTTACAGTTTGAGGTCAGACAGCAAAACTAGCAGGAATCTCTTTTTTCTTTTACAGTTTTATGGATAGAATATTTGTTATGTAGATCTTAGCAGCCTCAGCATACAATTTTTTTTTTTCTTTCCTTAAGAGCTTTCAACTTTTCACTTAAAGGAAGCCATTTGTGGCTTCTTGGCATATTTGAATTGCCAGCAGCATTCCTCTTGTACTTTGAGGCCATTATGAAGTAGAACAAGGGTGACTTGGACACAAGCACTGCAGTACCTCCACAGTCACTTTGATCACTGAGATGGCTACTCCGTGGCATCATCTACAGTGTGGAGATGCTGGACTTCCTAGGAAGGTGTGAGATTTCATCATGCTACTTGGAAAGAACCCAAAATGTAAAACTTAGAAATTGTCTGTTTCTGGAAATGTTTATTTACTATTTTTTGACGACATGGGTTGCTAAAACTGAACAGTAAAACTATGGATAAGAGGGAACTTCTGTACAGTTTATGCTTTTCTTAGATGGTTCAAGCTGCTATAAAAAAGTACCATGAGCAGGTGACTTATTAACAACAGAAATTTATTTCTTACTGTTCTAGAGGCTGGAGTTCTGAGATCAGAGTTCCAGCAAGAACAGGTTCTGGGGAGGGCCCTCTTCTGAATTGCAGATTGCCGTCTTCTCATTGCATTCTTGCATGGCCTTGAGGGAAAGAGAGCAAGGTAACTCTGGCCTCTTCTTATTTTTTTTTTTTTACTTTAGGTTTCGGGGTACATGTGCAGGTCATGCAGGGTTGTTGCATAGGTGCATACTGTACCCGGCATTTCTCCCCATGTTATCCCTCCCCACCCTTCCCACCCCCCACTGTCCCTCCCGTACCCTCCGCCACTGCCCCCAGTGTGTGATGCTCCTCTCCCTGAGTCCACGTGTTCTCATTGTTCAACACCCACCTATGAGTGAGAAATGCAGTGTTCGATTTTCTGTTCTTGTGTCAGTTTGCTGTGAATGATAGTTTCCAGATTCATCCAAGTCCCTGCAAAGGACACGAATTCATTGTTTTATGGCTGTGTTGTATTCCATGATATATATGTGCCACATTTTCTTTGTCCAGTCTGTCATTGATGGGCATATGGGTTGGTTCCAGGTCTTTGTGATTATAAACAGGGCTGCAAGGAACATATGTATTCATGTGTCTTTATAGTAGAATGATTTATAGTTCTTTGGATATATACCTAGTAATGAGATTGCTGGGTCAAATGGAATTTCCTTCTAGATCCTTGAGAAATTGCCACACTGTCTTCCACAATGGTTGAATTAATTTACACTCCCACCAACAGTGTAAAACTATTCCTGTTTCTCCACATCTCGCCTCTTCTTTTAAGGGCACTAATCTTATTGATCAGGGTTCTACCCTTATGACCTAATTACCTCCCACAGGCCCCACCTCCAGATGCTATCACATTGGGATTAAAGATTCAGCATGGAAATTTTGGGAGGGCACAAACATTCACTCCTTTGCAATGTTTGAGGGCATACATTTATCATTTTGCACAAAGTGTAACATTATCAGCCTTCTATAGTCAGCTATTAATACAATGCAACAGAGTCAGTCTGGCCACTGGGCATACTAGGTTCTTTGCTAATATGTTTCATCCACTTATAATATATAATTTGTGGTTTCATTTAAGGGAAGGGAGGAGAAAGCCCAGGGCATTCTCTTCTGAGGTAATATCCTATTATTGCTTTGACTATTGAATGCTGCCTGACTTACTGGATATGTGCATATTAGCCTGAAGATCTCAAAAAATCACCTTAGTTCTGAGTTAGACATAGGTGTTCATCTTTTGCCTCTAGCGACTAATTTCATTCTGATGGAAGTCAGAGATAAATGATTCTGTTCCACTATTAGGTTCAAATAAAAACATTAGTGCAGCTAACAATACCATCTTTGGTCTGACAATAAGAAGATGTTTTTTGAGATGTTGGGGAATCTTTTTGTAAATTTAAAACAAATCAGAAAGTAGAGATAACTTTTCTTCTCACTTGGAAATCAATTCACCATAAACTGTCTTACCTATCTCTGCCTTTTGAAATAGAATGAATTCTGGATTGATTTTGAGCATTAAGAATCACTTTTGTCCTGAGACCATATCCAGTGGTATCTCTGGGAGCTGCTTAGACAACTTTGCCTGGCTGTTTGGTAGAACCTTCTAGGTATTATGAATTTTAAGATGGATGTAGGGATGTATTAAACTATGTGACAGCATCTGAAATAAAATAAAATGACAGCATCTGAAATAAAATCAAGAATAAATTTCTTGAATGGGTGAAGGGAATAAATGAAGTTTATATACTTATATGCAGATGCTCCTCAACTTATGGTGGGTTTATGTCCCGATAAACTTATCCTAAGTCACAAATGTCTTAAGTCAGGCTGAGCACAGTGGCTCACTCCTATAATCCCAGCACTTTGGGAGGCCGAGGTGGGCAGATGACCTGAGATGAGTAGTTCGAGACTAGCGTGGCCAACATGGTGAAACCTCATCTCTACTAAAAATACAAAAATTAGCTGGTTGTGATAGTGGGCACCTGTAATCCCAGCTACTCAGGAGGCTGAGGCAGGAGAATCGCTTGAACTTGGGAGGTAGAGGTTGCAGTGAGCCAAGATCACACCATTGCCCTCAACAACAGCAAGACACTATCTCAAAAAAATATATATCTCTTAAGTCAAAAATGCATTTAATACACTTATCCCACCTAGCAGCATAGCTTAGCCTAGCCTACCTTAAATATTCTCAGAAAACTTACACTAGCCTTCACTTGGGTAAAACATCTGACATCAAGTTTGTTTTATAATGAATTGCTGAATATCTTGCGTAATTTGTTGAATGCTGTACTGAAATGAAAAACAGAATGGTTGTATGGGCATTCAGAGTACAGGTTCTACCCATGCATGGGCTTTTGCACTATGGTAAAGTTCAAAAAATCCTGTCGGGACATTGTCTGTACCTTAGAAAATAACATTTGAAGAGCTGTCATGATGAAAATTAGACTTCGGAGTGCTGAACAAAGAATATATGTAAGTTACAAGAAGTTAGATTGGGCTCAGTCTAAGGAAGATCTGTCTGGTGATGAGAGCTACCCAGATCGTAGTTGGGCTACCTAAGGAAGAGTGAGCCCTCTCTAATGGGAAGGTAGTAATCACAGTGGAGGAGGTTGTGCTAGAGATTTTCTGCATTGAGTAAGGGGATCAACTATCTGACCCTAAACCACACTGCCCAGGAAACATTCTGTCACATGTGATTATGTTTGATGAAGGCAATTATTTGGTTCTAACTCCTGTTGCTACTTTTTCTCATCAGTACTTCTCTATCATTTTAATTAGTGATTAGAAAATACTTCCCTCACTTTTTCTGGGCTAATTATGCATGTGAGTGTATTATACATATTTGTTTATAGCTATCTAAATGTATTTAAATATTAATTTGAAAATCTACTGACTTTATTTCCTTGCCTTTAGTGGGATATAACCTGCACCAGAAATTGGATTTGATAAATGACTTCCTATTTTGAGTGCAGTAATGGATACCAACTAAACCTACACTGTTATTGTTACTTTCATTACTGCCCTAAAACATGCAGATCTACTAAAATTGAAGCAAGACCCTTAATTGTGTTCATAGTGAATGACTTGAATAAATTTTTTCACTTTGAGATAAGACTTTGAATTGATGTTATTTGATTAGAAACTACAAATTGACTAGAAGCCCACAAACAGAGCATCTTCCTCAGGAAGCTCTTAGGCACTTTAATACAGTGCAGGGTCTGCTGGGAAGGGCACAACAGCAGTTCTTCCACCTGGTAATAAAATCAGTGTTGGCAGAACATCCTCAAAATGTAGCTTCTTTAAAAAAAAAAATTCCTGCTATAGCTACAGAAATTCAGACCTCCTCTTTTCATCTCTTACTGCATTAATCTCTAGATACAGTAAGATGTTCTCTAAGGAAGTTCAGAGTCTATTTGAGAAGCTAGGCATGGAGGCCAGTGATTTCCAAACAAGATGTTAATCTTCCTGATTCACAGAAAGACTCTACTTCTATGATAAATGTGGACATGAGTGAGAAGTGGGATGTGTGCCTAAGAATTGAGTTACCCTCTAAATAATGACAATCCTGTCTTTAATTCCTGAAATGTCTAAAAGATGTGCCTGTTTTCTAAAAACAAAACTCCAAAACCAAAGGAAAAAAAAAGTGAGTAGCTGGGAGGAAGTGGCGCGTAGGCTCTTGGGAGAAACTAAATATTTTGTTTAGAGATTCTCCCTGGTTATCCCCAAAACCATCATGTTCCATTTCTCACATGGCTTAGTTCACGGAAGGTGATTCCTGTGGGTTCCATGTAATTGAGGACCATGGTATGTTTCAAAAAGGGGGCAGAAAAACCTGGCCAGCCTGGGTGCTTCCCCAGCTATGTACTGCAGTGAAAGATAGTGGAAGCTGGTGGGGAGATACTTTAAAAAAGTACTAGTTAATACCTCAAAGAGGAACAGCTTTAAAACTTTTGACATGAATAAACTGACCATCTCTGAATTTTGCTGGGTAATGAAAAGCAAGCACATGGTCAACATTTTCCCCGTTCCATAGTTGAAGAAGTGTAGACTGTTTCTGGAACTGCAGATCTCTAGTAGGTTGTGAATTACATGTGCTCATTCTATCAATTCCTCTTTAAATTCTTAAACCAGTAACAAAATGAAAAACAGTTGTTAACACTGCGTGAACTCATAATTGTAACTGTAGAAGCCTTGAGCAATGTGTAGAAATGTTATTAAAACATTTTTTGTTTGCTACCCTTTCTGTGGTAAATTCCTTTGCTGCAGTTTCTATACAGATGTAGCAGCGGAAAGGGAGTCAAAATTTCTAGAGAAAAATTTCAGGAATTTCTCTGATATTTGTGGATTGGCCCTTTTGATACAAGTAAGCCACTTTTTGGCAAGGTGGAGAAGTCAGGAAAAGTCTGCTTATATATGAAGTTGAACCTTTTGGTTCTATTGAGTACTGGGGTCAAATAGTGGAAGCATCTTAGTTAAGTCCAAGACCAAGGCCAGATCTTACACATTCCAGCTGTCAGTGATAACTCAGACCCCAGGAAGAAGAAGAAGGTATGCAGCTGAGGGAAGGGAGGAAGAAAGAACATCATTTTGATAAGGAGACGAAAGAAGAGGACAAACTCAGGGGGAATGGGAATTACAGCATCAATTGTCCTCTAATGTAAAAAGAAAATCGGTGTTCTACTGAACTCTTTTTTTTTTGAGACGGAGTCTCTCTGTCACCCAGGCTGGAGTGCAGTGGAGCGATCTCAGCTCACTGCAATCTCCACCTCCCTGGTTCAATCAATTTCCCTGCCTCAGCCTCAGGAGTAGCTGAGATGACAGGCACACGCCACCATGTCCGGTTAATTCTTTTTTCTTTTGTATTTTTAGTAGAGACAAGGTTTCACCGTGTTAGCCAGACTGGTCTGGGACTCCCGACCTCCAGCAATCCGCCCACCTCAGCCTCTCAAAGTACTGGGATTACAGGTGTAAGCCACCACACCCAGCCGACTCTTTTCTTAGACGGAAAATTTAGGGGACAGAAATGATTATTAATAGATATTTGCTAGGCCTGATTGTTACCAAATTTATTCCATTTTCAATTATTTTAATAATAATAGCTAGCAGTTATGAGCACTTACTGGGTGCCACTTCCTTCTAGAGCACCTTACTCATAGTCATTCATGTAGTGCTAAGGACAGCCAATGAGGCTGGCACCGATGATCAGTGCCACTTTACTGTTACCTACAGAGAAGCTAGACATCAGCTCCCTACCCAGGGCACACAGCTGGTTCCTGGCTGAGTCACACCCGATTTCCCCTTGTTTGCTCTGGAGACCACGCCCCTTCTCACCCTGCCCAACACCATCATTTGGCTGCAGCCCAAATCTTTTCCCATCTTTATTTTGTTTGTGTGTTTAAAAGAGTAGCAGCGACTGAGAAGTGGCCCCCTCCCAATGACAGTTTCATGGACTAGGTGATCAACAATGAAAGGCAGCTTCTGAGGGAAACTTGTAACTCATTTTGCTGGCTTTCCAGAGGACAGATTAACTGCCCATTAGGCAGCAACCTGGTGACAAATTGGCAGGCTATACAGTGTCTGTAATGACTTTAGCGTATAAAATGATGAGCACATTCTTCAGAGTCCACAGAGTGAAAGTAGAGCGGAGAGGCTGTCCTCCAGGTTCTCCAGGACATTATTACATTTTAATTGATCTTTTTACAGGGAGAGCCCTTTACCTGGGGTAGCCTGTGTGCCTCCACACAACCAAAAGCTCATGGAGGGCTGAGAAGAGTATACACTTTTAACTTCCGTTCTAAATAGCTGAGAGTGTATTCCTTATATTTTCCTCTGGTTTCAAAGATACAAATTTAAAACAGCAGATGCTATGGGGAGTTATCCCAACATATATTGGAGAATTTGCCCTTCTTCCCCACCAGTCCCTGGCAGGCTTCTCCATGATTATGTCTATGAAATTGCTTTGTAAATTTTAACACATTTCAGAACTTAATCTCATTTATCATTACAGGAATGATGGGAAGGGTATCTATCATTGTCATCAGTTTATAGGTGAGGTAACTGAGGTCTTGGCAGATAAAAATAGGGACTTGTGAAGCAAAATGGGGATCCTTTCATCATTTTTGCAGCTCTACTAGGAATAGAGAAGTCTGAGTCCTTATTGGTCATCTCAAAACACCCAGCCACAACCCAAAAGTGTAGCTTCAAAGTGGCCAATTATTATGAGAATGCAGAGGGAATTACTGTAAGACAAAGGAACATGACCAAATGACATTATTCATTAGAGTACACTTCCTGGTTAAAACAGCTCAGCAGGGGCTTCTTCCTCTGCAAAACTCTGGGACATTAAGAGAAAGTTATTTTACTATTGGGAAGATCAGAGAATCAGCTCTAAAACTGGCATCCTCAGCATCACTGGAGTATTTATTCTCTTCGGTCTTCTATGCTTTTCTGTTGAATAACTATGTTTCACAGAGGTCCTGGGGTAAGCCCTTTAGGAAGAGTTGGAATCAGCACTCATTGCAGTTCTGTCATTGTTGAAAGGAAATCATCTTACTCATTTAGTCTTTAATTTCTTTACTTTCCATTCACTATCCTCTGATTTAATCATTGTTTCTTTTACTATTTTCGATTCGTTTGTGTTTATTCATTGCTCATCCTTACATATATGCACACTCATGTGATTATAACCCTTCTCACACAGTAGGTCCTCAATATAGTTTTGTTAAATGAGTAAGGACGGATCTATAGTCATGATCCTTATTGGGTCTAGGAAAAAACCCTATGTCATATTTTCTGGGAACCTTTCTTAAACTTGGCTATTTTACCCTTGTAAAAAGAAATTTCTCTGGACATATGTCTTCTTCTGAGGATATTCTAGTTTTGGACTTTATTTTTAACAACATAGGTACATTTTCTTATAGATGAAAATAGTTTTGCTTGTATATTTAAGGAAAAAATGAAATGCGTATTTTCAAGCATTGCTGAAGACAATTGCTGAAGACTCTTCAACCTTATCTATTTACAGTATTGTTGACTTAACTACTTTCAATGATTAGTATTGAGTAGAATCTACTGTGTATTTTTTATTGAAAATTATGTTGTTTTGTAGTATTTGTTTTATCTGACTTGGAAATTGGTTTTATATGAAAACTTCAGTCAATCATTAATCTAGAAAACATTTGTTCTTTAAATTAATAATTATTTCTTTGGCTCAATGTTTTCACTCTGGGTTAGAGAGTCTTAGGCTTATGAATCCTGTTAAATTCGTATTGATCAAATGTGGCTTTGTAGCTCTAGTTTTCTTCTTTTGTTTTACAAAATACAGAAAATATTGTGTGTGTCTGGTATGATTGGAAATGTCTAGTAGATCTTCTGCCTCTAGCTGCAGCTGCCTACATTGCTAAAATCAGAAGCAGAATAACCAATATAAGAAAAAAAATAACAGTATTGACCTGTAATATGTATGAATATGTACACATACATGAGAATAGATGTAAATAACCCTTTCTAGAAATTGAGCAAACTCCATTTTTTCTATTTTCTTTCTGTGGTGAGAAATACAAATACAGTATCTTTCTACAAGGAATTTGAGAAGTACAATTAAAATGAAAGCATTATTTGTTTCTTTAGTAACATGATAGCCATTAGAGGAGCAGCTTCCAATAAAGGATCACCATACTAATCAAGCTAGAGAAGAAGGAAATAGACCAAGATGTGAGCCTTTGGAGTTGGAACTTGAGGTGAAGGCAACTGCCTTGTGAACAAAGGACTTGGAATGGTTGCATTGAAGGAATTCTTCTGTGATGGTTGGTATCTGCCTGCAGCTGTATGTTTTAGTTTGTTTCCTGCATGAGTGTTCAGATCAGATGGATGGATGTGATGTCTCATTGGTGGAGGGGATTTTACTCTGCATGACATGAGCCTGGCTGACCTTCATTTTGAAGTGCCAGATGTCAATGCAGATTCATAGGCAACATTCGATTTGTTTTTTAGTTTTTGTTTTTAAAGATCAGCAGCTGCTCTGCTGGTCAGAAAGATTTATGTAGCCTCATTTGGATAATGTATGTTGTGCATACTGCTCTGAAGTAAATTTCAAGAAATGACATTTCTGTTTGGAATAGCATACTTTGTACTTTTATTTTGTATCGACTTTGCTTATTTAATTATATTTTGATACTTTTCTCTCTGTTTTTTTTTTCTCTCTTGAAAGACCTCTCCTGTTGATTACCCTGCAAGCTTGTTTTGAGAGGCAGTATTTCCTTGGGGAGTGTTTCTGCATTCCTAAAGCCATAACAACATGAACTGAGCAATAAAAAACCAATTCCCTCCCCTTGGTTGTGCTTCAAATAGTAATTTCTTTGATACTGGCTAATAAAAACAGGAAAAGGATCATTTTTAAATGCTTTGGTTGGGGTTGTCTTACTTCCAATAAGGAAAATTGCCTCACAAGGGGGAGCATGGGTAATAAAGATACAACTAACTGAATAATTGTATTGAATCTAATGTTGAAACTCCCAAGATGCTGCCTGCAAATCTAATTTAATCTTGGGATAGCTGTGCATTCACTGTAGTGTGTGGATTTAAATTTCGCTATCACTGAAGATCATCTTTTTACATTCAACAAAGATGAACTTCAAATGCTACCAGAGATTTTTGATGTCCCTCCCTCATTAGGAATACTTGTAAGCTTTGTGGTAGGTAACAAAAGGGGACATTGGCCAAGGATGGATTATGGAGTAGAAGTATGGATGTTATAGTGGTGAAGATGACCTCAGAACACCTTCCAGACAAAGAAGTTGAGGCACAAAGAAATGAAACAGCTTTGCCAAGGTCATACAGACAGCAAGGCTTTGGGATACTAAAATTGATTTTCTTGTTCTAGCTGTGTCTCTTTGTAATCCAGTTCTCTCTTCCTCATCACGCTTCTCCCCCTTTTTTCCTTACTTTCGGAGGATTTGAGATGAATAGAGTGACTGCCCTGCTTGTCTGTCCAGATGGCCCCTTCAGGACTGACATGCCCCTGCCTTTGGCTACACTGTGTTAGTCACCGACATTTCATAGCCCAGCGCCTCTTCAGAAATCACTCTCATCCAACACAGGGAGGTTGAGGGAGTGGGGAGCCCACATGCCATGACTAGTTTAGGCAGGGGTACAATTTGGGACAATTCTGAAGGGTCATTTTGGGTCCACAGTTCCCATGGACTTTGCGGAGTCCCATGTTGCAACCACATCCCAGACCATCTTCTCTCTGTCCAATTTACCTTTTCTCCTTTCCTTTCATAAGGTGATTCCAAGGATATTTTCCAGTAAACCACCTGCCTTCAGACTGTCTCAGAGGCTGTTTACCAGGGAACCCAACATAAGACAGCAAAGAAACTGGAATAGGATGCTGTTTAGGCAGTGGCCACGGATGGACAGGATGCCACTGTTGGGCAAGTCATCTCCTTCCTTAGAATCTCAGCCATTCTTAAAGGGGAGCCTTCAGCTGACAGTTAAGAGACATGCCTTGGTTTTCTGTTTGGGGACCTAGTCTAATCCTTTCATCTTATAGATGAGGAAATCAAATTCAGTGCATTAAAGTGACTTGACCAATAGCACGCAGCTAGTTGGCAAAAGAACTAAAACAACTAAAACAAGCTTATAGCTTCTGCTATTAGTGCTGTTTTTGAAGAGCCATCGTGGAATTTGTTCAGAGTTATTCTGCTGCTATAACTCAGAATTGACTGCAGATGGGTCTAGAGACCATTTGTCTGATCAATTTCCTTAACTCTGGTGTGGAAATCAGATATCTCAATAATTCCTCCGTGGTCCTATTTTACTGATTGTCTGCTGTGCTTTGAAGAGTGATCTCTGAAGCTCACCTTAGTTGGTGAGTATTCAGTGGAATACTGAAGAAAAAATAGTGAAGCAGCAGCGGATGGTTATAGTTGTTTTTGTCTGAAACTAGCATTTCATGTTACTGGCTATTAAGAGAATTGGGAGATATGCAATGCTATGAAATGAGGGACCAATGACATGTACAGATTCATTAGGTCGAGGAAACCAGCAGGAGTGAGTTGAATCATATGCAAGATGAAAAATGACTAAAATTTAATATGTGTCTCATGGTTATTCTAAATTGTTTATTAGTCATTTTATTATGCTCAAATAACGTGCCACTGAGATTATCAAATTACTATAAGCTCAGAATCACAATGATACTGAGAAGTTTGGAATTAATTGAAAAACAAATAATTAGCTTATTATTATCACTATTGCAGGAATTCAGGTTTTATATAGTTTTTCTGGCATAATTAGCCAGCTACTCCTTTAGAAAACATTCTTAGACTCCCACTGTCTATAATTAAGTCAAAATGTCTTTTGTTTGATACAGAGAGTTCTGCATGCCAGATTCTCTTTCTTTCAGTCTGCTCTTCTATATACTGTATACTCTGCCCAAAAAAGGAAACTCAGTGTTCCCTAAACATACCTTTTATTTTCCTAAATTTGTGTCTTGTATCACGTTGCATTTCTTTTTGGAATATTCTTCCTATATAACTAACCATCGTGATCTACTTGATTCAAGTCCAATTCAGTGTTATCTCTTTAAAAAGATTTTTTTTTTGTTTCCCTTAGATATGTCTGTTTAAAGTACTAAACTCTGTACTTTGAGAATGTATGTCAGGTGCTCCTAACTGTATTCACTGTTTCTTCCCTCTGAACCACTGTGGCAATTATTCATATGGGATTTTTATTTTTTACTTTGCATATAGCTACTTGCATGTTTTAAATCCAATATATTTGTAGGTATCTGTGTACTAGAGTCTATGCTAGATCTATATGGTTTGGCTGTGTCCCCACCCAAATGTCATCTTGAATTGTAGTTCCCATAATTCCCCCACATGTCATGGGAGGGACCTCACAGGAGGTAATTGAATCATGTGGGTGGTTACCTCCATGCTGCTGTTCTTGTCATAGTGAGTGAGTTCTCATGAGATCTGATGGTTTTATAAGGAGCTTTTCCCCCTTTTGACTGACACTTCTCCTTGCTGCTGCCATATGAAGAAGGACGTCTTTGCTCCCCCTTCTGCCATGACTGTAAGTTTCCTGAGTCCTCCCAGCCATGCAGAACTGGTTAAATTAAACTTGTTTCTTTTATAAATTATCCAATCTTGGATATGTCTTTATTAGCAGCATGAGAATGGACTAATACATAGATATTGGGAGTTTTAAAAAATAAGGGGTTATATTTGAGTTACGGGGCCTACAGTCTGGTGGGCTCCTTAATGAAGGAGGCATGGATGGTAAAAGTAAAGCAGTTAGTGAGAGAGTCCAGTCTGGGCATGGTGAGATTTGGCTGTAGTTGTTTAAAGGACCTTCTATCTAAGTGTACCTAGAATTGAATCTGGGAAGAGTAAGAGCTTTCCAGGTATGGCTGGGAAGGAAGTGGGTGAGTAAGAGGTCACACAAGGAGGCAGGAACCAGTCATAGGCTCTGTGGAGAGGAAAGGGTGATGCGAGCTGAGCTTTACACCTGCAGAGGTAGACAGATTTAAGTGACGATGAAAGCATCATGAAGGAAGGTGGATGGGAGGAGAGTCCATGGCAAATGTTTAGCAAGAGGAGTCTTGGATAGATTTAGAAAGGTCACTGAAGAGGCATGTGGATTATAGGAGTTACGGGGGACTCTTCTCCACTCCTTATGTTTACTTCCACATGAAGAACCATCATTAATTTAACTCACAGACTGGAGTACTTAACTGATTTGCGAATTTGGGAGAAATAAAATAGACATCTCAGCTTCATCCTGTTTTCCTCCTGGGAGGGAGCTGCCTTCAGGAAGCACCCTCATTTGTTGGGAGCTCTTCTGGCCATGGGTAGACTAGCGTTGGTGTCTTGCTACTGACACAGGTTCAGTTTTTTTTTTTTTTTTTTTTTTAAGACAGGGTCTCACTCTGTCACCAAGGCTGGAGTGCAGTGGCACAATCTCAGCTTACTGCAACCTCCACCTTCCAAGTTCAAATGATTCTTCTGCCTCAGCTTCCTAAGTAGCTGGGATTACAGGCCCATGCCATCACACCTGGCTAATTTTTGTATTTTTAGTAGAGACGGGGTTTGATCATATTGGCCAGGCTGATCTTGAACTCCTGACCTCAAGCGATCCACTTACCTCGGCCTCCCAAATTTCTAGAATTACAGATGTGAGCCACTGTGCCCGGCCACAGGCCCAGTTTTAGCTACTTCGCTGTAGACTTAAAACTGCAACCTCCATACTAGAGTCACCAGAAATGAAGGTGCCGTTTTCCTTTCTATCTGCCACTTTTTTTTTTTTTTTTTGAGACAGAGTTTAGTTCTTGTTACCCAGGCTGGAGTGCAATGACCGATCTCCGCTTACCGCAACCTCCACCTCCTGGGTTCAAGCAATTATCCTGCCTCGCCTCCTGAGTAGCTAGGACTACAGGCGTGCACCACCATACCCAGCTAATTTTTGTATTTTTAGTAGAGACGGGCTTTCACTTTGTTGACCAGGATCGTCTAGATCTCTTGACCTCCTGATCCACCCGCCTCGGCCCTGCCACTTCTTTTTATTATTTCCTCAATTTGTTTTGGACCTGGCAGGAGAAGGGAGATGCTATTCATGAGCCCCCTTGAGACCCTAGCTGTGATGTGCAATGGGAGGTGGAAGGGCAGCTCAGGGAGAGCAGGGGAACCCTTGAATTTTGGCTGGAATAGAATGCCTGAAGAGGAGGGTGTGGCTTTCAAAGAGGAAATTAAAGTAGAATGAACAGGACTTGGAGACGACTTGGCTGAAGGAATTGAGAATATGAAAGATGCTAGAGGTCTCCATCCTCCTGTAGAGGACTCTGGCTTGGGCAGTTTGTTGCCATTGGCTCCTACACCTTAACTTCCTGGTTGACTTGAGTTTTCCTTGAGTTGGTTGTTGAGGCCAGGGGAGTGCATTAGGGTTTCCATCTCTCCTTGAGACATCCCACCCAGGATCCGAGAGGATTTTTCAGGGACTGATATACTTGGGCATTTGTTAGATGAACATTTAGATGAAATGGTTCATTCCTTTCTTAATTCCTGTGGCTTGCACATATTTATTAATGTCTTTCTGTGTGTGAGCACTTGTTTGGCCTGCCCATGAGACACAATGGCGAATGAAACCTTTACTTGCCCCTAGGATCTTTCAGTCTGTTGAGGAAGCCAGAAAGGCATACAGTGAGAGGTGCTGTTTAAGCAACGTCAGAGCCAACCAGAGTTAGAGTCTAGGCCCTGCAGCCAGGCACAGTGGCTTACGCCTGAAATCGCAGCACTTAGAGAGGCCAAGGTGGGCTGATCACCTGAGGTCAGGAGTTTAAGACCTGCTTGGTCAACATGGTGAAACCCTGTCTCTATTCAAAAATACAAAAATTAGCCAGGTGTGGTGGTGCGTGCCTGTAATCCCAGCTACCTGGGAGGCTGAGGCTGAGGCTGGAGGGTTGCTGGAGCCCGGGAGGCAGAGGTTGCAGTGAGCCGAGATCATGCCACTATACCCCAGCCTGGGCGATAGAGTGAGTGAGACTCTGTCTCAAAAAAAAAAAAAACAATCTGGGCCCTACTACTTCCAAGACTGGCTGCCTCACCAAAGTCTCCTTTGTAAAGTAGTGAAGTCAATATCCACCCCAAATTCTTACTTTGCACTATTTTTAAATTCTCCTGATGTGGCCCAGTAAACTGGTGAGTTGGCTTCTGAATCTATTCTGCCAGAGACTTAGAAAACTGAAAAAAAAAAAAAAAAAAAAAAAAAAGATTGTTAGAATTAAATTTTTGAGATAGGAATTTTCTGTCTATAGCTTGAAGAAGTTGTCACAGGAGAGCAAAATTATGCTCTATTTTTTCCTCTTTTGGAGAATCCCTACAAATCGTCATTGGAAGGAAGAAGTTAGAATGTGACTTATTTTTTGTGAAGTTTTCCTCTGTGAGTACTAATTGCATGAAAGATCTAAGCAAGAGTTTGAGCTGCCCTTTTGTTATGGCAAACTTGGACATTCCTAGGAGGTGGAGAAATAGTGTGTGGGTGTGTTTTGAAGACAGACCTGGTGGTGATGGGAGTAGCACTCTGATGAGTGGTATCCTATCCCATTTTGTTACAGAGAAGGTTCTTGGATCTTGCACAAGAAAGAATTCAGGGTGAGTCCATACAGTAAAGTGAAAGCAAGTTATTAAAAAGTAGAGGAGTAAAAGAATGGCTACATCATAGACAGGGCAGCCCTGAGGGCTGCTGGTTGCCCATTTTTATGGTTATTTATTGATGATATGCTAAATAAGGGGTGGATTATTTATGCCTCCCCTTTTTACATCATATAGGGTAACTTCCTGAGGTTGCCAGGGCATTTGTAAACTGTGCTGGTGGTGGGAGTGTCCCAGTGAGGACGACCAGAATTCACTCTTGTGGCCATCTTGGTTTTGGTGAGTTTTGCTGGGTTACTGCAACCTGTTTTATCAGCAAGGTCTTTATGACCTGTATCTTGTGCTGACCTTCTGGCTCATCCTGTGACTTAGAATGCCTTAACTATCTGGGAATGCAGCCAGTAGGTTTCAGCCTTATTTTACCCAGCTCCTATTCAAGATGGAGATGCTCTGGTTCACACACCTCTGACAATTTCTGTTATGAACTTTTTAGTGGTTCTAAAGTTTGTGGGGGAGAATTTCATTGTTCCAAGAGAGACTTCAATTCAATGGGAAATAGAATTGTATTTAGATTGTGGGTATGTGTGTATGGTTTATGGCTACATGTGCACTATTTCAGCAGTCACAAGATCAAATTACATGCTGTATGCCAGATTCTGGCACATTTATTTGCTGTAGTTTTAGTTAGCTCCCTAAATCCAACGCTTCCATAATTGAAAAAGATAGCTGAATTAAAAGGTGGTACCTAAGTACTGATCAAGTTTCCTACTGGGAAAAATTTCCAGTATTTGCTTTATTTAAAATTACCTTTATTTAGCGAAGAACAAAAATGCCTAAGTTTTGCCTTACCAGTTATATTTTTTCTGTAAATGGAAAGAAATACAGTATCCTGCTGCAAGGAATTTAAAAAATACAATTAAAATTAAAGTGTCGTTTGTTTCTTTAATAATCTGGTTCTGGCCTCCAGGGGTTGTGGCACGCTTTCATTTGTATCAGAGAAACCTAAGTTTTAAAGCAGGACAGAAATCTGTGAATGATCTAGTTCAGTGCTCTTGTTTTGGGGACTAACAAGAAGCCCAGGTACCGAAGACATGAAAGAGTTGTGCAGAATCCCGTAGGAGTTACAATGGAGAGCGTGGTTGCTAAAAGCAGACTTAGATGCCAGACTTCGCAGGATTCAGACTAGCTAGGCTGATTGCTAGTTGCCTCATCTTGTGCAAGTTTCTTAACCTCTCTGTGCCTCAAGTTTTACATCTGGAAAAGGGAGTCAAAAGCAGTTCTTTGCTCCAAGAGTTGTCGCGGCCGGGGGGTGAATTGAATTAGTAAATACATAGTTAGAATGCCTGGCACCTAACAAACACTGCCTGTTGGTCTACTATGATCTGCGATCAACAAATCTAAGATACTTTGATGCTTTGCTTTCTTGATTTTAGAAGCGTGGCTGGAAGGTTTCACCCATTGTAGCAGAATTGTCATAGTGATTGTAAGATTATCAATTGTAAAATGCAGGTATTAAATGAGCAATGAGAGATGGGGGAGCTGGTATCGATTAAATAGGATGTTATTGGTATTGTCGTGATTGAACTTAACGTCAGAGTTGGAACTGGAAGCTGCATCATCTAGCCCAGCCCTTGTCGATTACTCTGCATTGTGTATTTGGGCAGTGGTTATAAACTACAGTTTTAGATGCTTTCACTTTGGGAAACAGAAACTTTAGTTGTCTATTGACAGCTACTGCTCTTTGGATTCATAATTTGACTTAAAATTACTGAGACGCTGAAGTATTGTAGATCCAAGACTTGAAGATGAGTAAGTGTAATGCTCTTGTTGGAGAAGGAAGGATAAAGAAACTCCCAGATTCCCCTGAAAGAATGTGCCTCTCTTACATGCACTGACAGCCTAAGGGAGAAGATGGAGCTGCATATATTTTCCTCTGTTTGTTCTTGCTTTATGTTGGATAGATTAAATCCTTAACAACTATGCATTTCTTTGTCCCGAGCAAAGATGCAGATTCTTCTGAAGCTTTTAATAGTAATTAGAAAATACTGTTTTCATTGCTGTTACATTTCATCCAAAAATGGAGGCTGGGTGTCCATTTGTTAAGGTGATGAATACATTCACTCTGGGGCAGGTGCCATGTAAATTTTATGTGTGTCTATGTAAATCCCCCATGGGAATGCCTAAACGAGGGCTTTTGTGAATACATTTAAAACTTTGGGCATGACTTCTCAGTTTGATTGGCTCCTTCATTACTATTTTATTATTCCTCCAGCTCTAGCTGGTTTTTCCTGCCTCTCCCTTGCCCTCACCATAGTTCCCCCTTCTCCCTTTGCCCGCTCCTCCCTGTTAGCCCACATTTGTCCCCCACAACCCCTGCCCCACCATCTTCTGTCTGTCTCCAAAATCTGTATGTATTTGATGGGTGTTTCTGGGCAGTGTGCCCAGTTCGGTTTATTTGTTTCTCATAATTGTATTCAGAGCTTCAGTTACATGTTGCAGATTGATGCTCTGAATGACATTTGTCTCCCTTCTAACACAAGGGGTTTCCTGGAATTTTGTAGTGTTTTAAATGCAAAAGCAAACTTGACCTCTCTCATGCGAAGCTTTACAAAAGGAGCCCCCAAACTGTTCAGAAAATATTCCAGATATCCCTGACTTACTGCCCGAGGTCTCTGCTTAATGAAATAAAAATAGTAACTTATTAGTTAGCCTGATCGCTGTTGGCTGCTTTGCATTTATCTCTTCAACAAAAGCAATCTGCTGAGTACAGTTTTATGATGATAGTGTGAAAGAATCCCAGGTGTCCTTCATGTTGAAATATAAGCTACTGTCAGCTTTAAAATGCCAGTGCAACTCGAAACACTTCATATTTTAGTGTCAGCCCAAAGTCTCTTTCTACTTTGAGAAATATCTATGTAATTCTATAGCATTCCAGCAAAACCTTTAAAATATGAATGTTTCAGTGACAACAGGGGATCTTCATAATTGTTTAACATTCATAATTTTAGATGTTTCAGACACTGCAATGTTTAATACGGTGGCAACTAGCTACATGTAGCTTTTAAATTTAAATTAGCTATGTGTAAATGAAATTTAACATTCGGTTCTCCAGGACACTGGCTACATTTCAAGGGCTGTGCCACCACATGTGACCACCTGTTGGGTGACCCAGATAGAACATTTCCATAATTGAGAGAAAGTCCTATTGGAGTGCACTGTTACAGAGGATTTAAGTTAGAGTAAATGGCACTAACTAATGCCAGCTTTCACTGAGTTTATTAGTTAAACAGCTGCTTTAACAAGAGGCCATAGAAATACAGTAAATGAAAGCATTTCAAAAAGTCAGATACTAGTTGGAGGTGAGCAGTCTGGATTTCACATGGGGCTCCTCTCCATAAGTCATCCAGGGTCAAGGCTGCCTCTGTCTGCTTGGTCCATCAGCCTGCATGGTGCCTTCTGCACATAAGTATTCCAGTTTACAGGGAAAACAAAAGAACTCCAGTGCTGGTGGCTTGCTTCTAGGTTGACAATGACCCAGGCATAGACATCATTTCCATTCACATCCTCTGGCCCCAGACGGAGTCACGTGCCCACACCCAGCTGCAAGTGAGGCTGTGAAATGCAGCCTTCTGCTGGCAGCGCGTGGGCAGCTTAAACTAGTCTTCTGGAAGTGGGGAGAATGGATTTTGCAGAAGAATCAGAAGTTTTTACAGCATGAGCTAATGTTGCCTATAGAGATGTGATCTTTAAGATGACAGTTCATCTTAATTTGGGTGTTAGGGGAGATGATATAGGGGTTCAGTTTACATGGTACCTAGCTTTTATTATGTTGTCATCTAACCAAATATGGACATAAAATGTCACTAAATAACGATAGAAAATTTTATGCACCTGTTTTTTTTGTTTGTTTTTGTTTCTCATTATCTGTCCACTAAGAAGCCTGTGCTTAGAGTGACTCAGTTTAGATTCCACAGGGCTGTGACTCCCCTGAATGTTTTCTAGTGTTAGATAGACTTTAGGATGGATGACATTGACAGTCTCCCTACGCTAAGAACACAACTTGACAAAAGCAGCCAGATATACTTTAAAGGAATGGATTTTATGGTCCATTTTTTGTGAGTAAATGACACTTACTTCTCGGGAGGCTAAGCGGCTCATTTCTGTAAGAAACAGGTAAACCTTTTCCGAAGAAACCTGAGATATTCATTTCAAATTAGTGGAATTCTCTTTTACATTTACCTTTTCTCTTTTGAATCAAAATGATAACTGTCATCGCACATCTGTGTGTGTAATTTCTTAGCTACTTGCTGCTGCTGACCCTGACCTTTCTTAGCACAAACCTAGTAGGATTGCAAAGTGTTGGGATATACTTTACACAGTGGGTTTTTTATTCATTTGTGATAACCTAGAACAATAAATCATGCCATTACATTAATTGCTGTGGGTCAGTAAGTTCCCTCTTTTTCTTATTGTTACTGACACACTGAATTTTATCTCTTCTTAGATGGTATATTAGACTCCATTTTATCCATTTATCATAGGAGACTAAATTATAATGTGAGTAACCCACAAGTTGCCTACATTAATCTTTCTGCAGCTATTATACATTGTAGCATAATGTCCTGTCCCATGCCAAAGGAGCAAGGAGTGGCCTCTGGCCTATGGAAAGGGAAGATGCTTGGCTGAGATGATTGGGGGACCCATGCTGATGGCTGCATCTGCTCCCATTCATCATCTTTCCCACTAGGTTCAAAGTTCCCAGGGTGTCCACAGAAGCCTCTCACATGTGCTTATGATTCGAGAGTCAGAATCCTGGCTTTGTCACTTATGAGCAATGTGACCTTGAGCTAGAGCAGTATAACCTCCCTATGCCTCAGTTTTCCCACCTTTAAAATGAGAAGAGTGCCACTTTGGGAAGAATGCCTCATAGGGCAATGGTAAGATTTTTAAATGGATTAAAAATTCCCAAAGTGCATTGAAACTTCCTGACACATCCTCAGTTTTATAAGTGTGGGCAGTTCTTTATTTTTATTCATTTCGGTAAATCTTTATGTCACAAAGTCAGGGAACTTTTTCTCTTGGACAATACTGGGGAAGGCACCTGTCTTAAAATCTTTTCCTTTTTCTTATAGTTATTAATGAATACAAATCCAAACTTTTCCACTTAAAAAGTCCCTAACAATGCTTTTGTTTTATCATGATACCTTAGTGCTAGACTCCACCTTCTCTAGGATGTCTTGGTCATGTTATTCTGTTTTGCACATGAGAATATTGAAGCTGGAGAAGTGCAATTACCTATGCACGGATATACAAGTTAAGTGGTTGAGTTGTACCTTAGCCCACTTAACTCGCTTTCCAGGATAGAACTTTCTCCTCCACTCGTCTGCATTGCTCTGTGTGTGTGTGTGTGTGTGTGTGTGTGTGTGTGTGTGTGTGTGTGTATACATATATATATATATATATGGATGGATAAATATGTATATGTGTATCTGTATGCATCTACAGCCAAGGACTCTAGTGTATGAGAGAAGGCAGAGGGGATAAAAATGAAGATATTCATAGATTTAATACACATCCACAAAATGTGATAAGAAGAGACTTTTGAACAATTTGAGTTTAATAAATATGGATCCCATGTTAAAGATCCCAGCCTATGGCATCTCTCTGACTCACCTCTGAAAATGAGCAGCCTCTTCCCTACACAAAATTATTTGAAGCATTATACAAGCATTACATATGCCTCTTGCTGTTAAAGAGCTCTTGGTTTTACAGAGGACACACACTTTTACACAGAGAAGGGGACCAGTTCTGAGCATGAAGTTACCCACCAAAAAGTAAAATACTGTTCTATGTTCTTGCTGAAAATGATGTGGAAGTGATGAAAGACACAGGGGAATGAATGAGGTCATCTGCAATGGTAAGGTGGGGTGCAAGAGGGACTCCTGCAAGGGAAGCCTGGGTTTTGAGTTAATGTGTGAGGTCAGAGGGACTTTGGCTTGGCAGAGAGGATGGGCAATATTTCCTGCCAGTGGGACGCAGTGTGTGATGCAAGAAGCTGGGTGGGCTAAGTTTCATGTGTAGGGAATGGCTGGCAGGGTTGGTGGGCAGGCAAAGTTGGTGGGCTGGTGCAGTGATCCTGGGCATGGAGGATATGAGAGGAGTCCACACAGATGCCCTCACTCACTGCTCAACAGAAACCCTCCTAAGGATTCTGTGTTAGGGTAGCTCATTCACATACACCTTGTCTGGGAAGAAAAGGAGAGTGCGTATTTGTGGGAACAAGAATTCCAAAGACGTCTTTTGGTTGCCCTTAAAGTTTTGGTAGGCATCCAGTCCTGGGAGCAACGCTCAAGAAGCCATTTTTGTAAAACAATGAGTATCTCATGTCAGAATCTCAAAACAATTAGAACCCTTATTCAAAACAGACTGGGATACTCAAAGGAACAGGACAAATGCTTGCTGTTCCACTAGAGGGAAGCCTGCTGAAAAAAACAACTCCACAAATAGACCAGGAAAGCATCTGCATAAAAGGGAAACTCCAGCTAAATTAAGAGAGTATGCACATGTCATTATCTGGAAGGGGAAGCCTCAGAATCATTAAACCTGGACTGAGAGAATTAAGGGATCTAAAAGTATATACCTCATTTTAGATTGTTCTGAGCACAACTAGTTGCTTCCTGGTGCCTGTGAGGAGCATCTATGCCAAGGATGGATTTTGGCCTTCCTAGAAAGTACTTGAAGCTGTTGTAAACTTCCTGGAGTGCTTACAATGCCGGGCTCTCCGCCTCATTCCTGGGTTTATTTCAGAACGAATCTCTATTCTTTCAGGGTTGGGTGGAGTTGGCCTAAAATCTTGCTAACTGTTCACATTGTAGTAGTTCAGTTGGTTTATGGATTTTCTTCCATTATGATTTGTTCTTTTAGACCAGAACACTTAGAATAGAAAACGTACACTGTTTTGTTTCTCTCCATTTTCAGGTTTTGTTTTGTTTTGCTCTTAAGCTAACTTGAGCTTAAAGTAACTCAAAAGTGAAGTGAGATTCTTGCTAAGTAAGCATTCATCAGTAATGCTAGGTATAATAAGACTAGCAATCTTTTCACTGCCCACATTTAATTATTATAGTTGAGCATCACAATGCCTAAATTTAATTTAAAACAGCTGAAAGACTCAATGGAGAAAGAAAATGAAGTATCTCAGATGGTGATTTTTTTCTTATTATTAGCTTGACAGATGATAAATAAAATATTTTTCTCCAAGAGTTAGCATATGACAGAAATTACCTTTTCAATGTCATTTTGCATGATGACTTTTAAATTCAGTTCATCAGAGATGAAAACTAATGTGATTTTAAAGACTAGTAGTGGCTTATCGACAGCCAACTGGTAGAGTATGTGGAGACACAATTTCTCTTTTTACCTTAAAGATTGTTCTCTAAAATGTCCTAAAATATTTAGTGTAAAATATTTATAGGACATAGGTGAGCCTAAAGTATAAAACTATAATTCCCTGTAATCTCACTACCTACTAATAATCACTGTCAACATCATAATCCATTTCCTTCCAATTATATGATTCATATACTTTACTCATAGAATTGCTTTTAGGACATATTAAAAAGGAATGTCATAGGATCTTAAAGTTGCAGGGAACTGTAGATCATCTGGTACAACCTCTTATCCAAGAAGGAGTATCTTCCATAATACTGCCTTAACTGATACTTACCCAATATCTGGACTCTCATATTTCTCCTGTTTCAAGATGCTTCCTATGTCAGAGCGGACCTCTTTTAAGGGTGGAATGTTTTTTAATTCTTCAATTATTCTTCAGTGAGATAAAAGCTGTTCTCTTGACATTTCACCGGTTGACGGTCAGAAAGTCTTTAGTTTTTGTATATTACAAGTCCTAATTATTTGAATATGCATTTCAAGTTTCTACTTGTTTCCTTCTCTAAGGAGATGTTTCCCCTTTCTCTTCTTTGTGCCTGTCTTCTCCTTCTGGCTTTGAAGTCCTAGAATCCATGGCAGACATTGGATGGGAAAAGTGTCGGGGACTCTCCCTAATCTACTATGATTATTTAAGGGGGAACTTTTCCTATGGACCCAGGAGTTTCTCTTCAGCTCATTTACGTAGGTCGTAAGTCCCTTTTGCTTTTGTTTTCCCCAGAATATCTTATGGCCTAGTTGGGTGGAATCTAGTAGGCTGTTTATGATTTGACTTCTTACCTTTCCTCACATCTTGGTTCTCACATTCTGTATTGATCTATTTTTATGCTGCTGATAAAGACCATACTGGAGACTGGGTAATTTATAAAGAAAAATAAGTTTAATGGACTCACACGGTTGCATTTGGCTAGGGCAGCTTCACAATCATGGCAGAAGGAAAAAGCCATGTCTTACATGGTGGCAGGCAAAAGAGAATGAGAGCCAAATGAAAAGGGAGACCTTATAAAACCATCAGGTCTCATGAGACTTGTTTGCTAACACAAGAACAGTATGGGGGAAATTGCCCCTATTACTCAGTTACCTCCCACTGGGTCCCTCCCACAACACATGGTAATGAGAGCTACAATTCAAAATGAGATTTGGATGGAGACAAAGCCAAACCATATCACATTACTAACTGAAAATATTGGAGCCTGAAGGCTGTTTTTTTAAAAACCGTTATGTATTATTTATTCTTTAATTGACAAAATGGTATTTATTTGTTGCATAAAGCATGTTTTGAAATACGTGTAAGTTGTGGAATGGCTAAGTCAAACTAATTAACATGCATGACCTCAAATTAATTTTTTAGTCATAAGAACACAAAGTCTACTCTCTTAGCAATTTTTAAGTATACAATACATTGTTATTAACTGTAGTCACCATGTTGTACTCGACCTCTTAAACATACTCCTCCTTTCTAACTGAAATTTTGTGTGCTCTGACCAGTATCTCCCCATCTTTCTACCCCCAGACCCTAGCCACCATTCTACTCTCTACTTCTATGAGTTCAACTTTTCTAGATTCCACCTGTAAGTGAGATCATGCAATATTTGCCTTTATGTGCCCGGCTTATTGACCTTTACAAGTTTATTGATGTTGTTAACAAAGGACAGGATTGCATTCTTTTGAAAGGCTGAAGAGTATTCCATTGTGTATATGCCACATTTTCTTTACCTATCCATCCAATGATAGACACCTGGGTTGATTTCATATCTGGCTATTGTGAATAATGAAAACTAAGTGTTGTAACCTAACTTCTTATAGTTTTTCAAAGGCAAAGTTGCAAAAATGTTATCTTTTATGCTTTTTATTACCTTCCTTCTTAGTGCTCAGTTTCCTCTTTTTCTTACTTGCACCAGTGTGTTGAAGTATCCCTTCCACAGATGGTGTTGCATGTACTCTTGTTGCCTATAACATTCATATCTCCTGCCATCTTGCTAGGAGAAACCCAAATTGGGGTGGTAGTGTGCCAAATAAAATAGTTTCCCCATAACTAGGAGTGGCTTCATGGCAACCGTAACCGAGGAAATGTATATTGATATCTGTGAGAGTTCTGGGAAAACTTAGCTGAAATTGCAGTGTTTGGAACCGTAGGAGGCATTTGGTATCTCTTAAGTAATACTCTTGATGATGAGATCTGGTGAGCTGGAGAAGATACAGCAGAATGATAGAAACAGCTTTGTTCCCTGATGGTAACCTTGAGTAGTTGAACTAATGTCAACAATTCCTTATCTCCATACTTTGCATCAGGTGAGAAAAACTAACTTGTTAGTTTGAGTCATTTTTCATCAGGTTTGCTTTTATATTCTGACTGATGCAGATGGTTTAAAAAAACTATTGAACATCCTGGTTATCCTTTTCTATACAAGCTCCATATTGTTAATGTCCTTCTTGGAATACAAAAATAGAATAACACATTATTTATTATTAGTGGCTGGTACATAATGGGACTTAACACATATTTGTCTGATGAATTAATATATGAGCTTTAGTTGTTCATTAAAGGATACTAGATCTTTTTCTTATCTGGTACATAATTAGGTCATAATGAAGTTTTAGTCAACTAAAGCTTACAGATTCCTAGATAAGTGGATATGTTAGGGGTCCCTAAGACCACCCTAATGTTTGGTGATTCACTATAGGGACTCATAGGACTCAAAAGCCGTTATGCTTATGCTTATGGTTTATTATAGTGAAAAGATAGAGATTAAAATCAGCAAAGGGAAAAGGTGTATGTGACAAAGTTCAGGAAAAATGAGGTACAAGCTTCTGGGTGACCTCTTCCAGTAGAGTTGCATGGGGATGTGTTTTAATTCCCCAAACAATGATGTGTGACAACATGTACAAAGTATTAGCAACCAGGAAAGCAACCCATGCTTTGAGGCCAGCTGGAGAAGCTCCCATGACCCACATTTTGATTGCAGGTCAGTCATGCAGATATGTAGCACCCACAGGACTGACATTAGCAATGTAGATTGCAGTCCACCACTGGCATTGACCATAAATCACATTCTTAGAATAAACTCTGGTCACAGTGAGACAGGGTAGCTTAAGGTCTTAGGCTTAATAGTTGTATTACGCAGAGAAAAATACTGTTATTAGGCAGAATATTCTAAAGGACCCTTCAAAGATTATCTCCTAGAAGCCAACCAAGGAACAGACACAAGTACGCCATGAATCTATAAAACACATACACATTGGAAAGAATCAAAAGCAAGTGCATGAAAATATTATCAAGAGCTATCCCTGATTCAAACATGTGCTACTAGCAAAGCTTTGAAAATTATATATGCCCCAAAAATAAAGAATTGATAAATTTAGTATAGTATAGTATTGTATAGTACAATATACTATAGTACACCATGGAAGACAATAGAAAGATTAAAATGAATAAACTAGATCTATGTGTGAAAACAAACATACCAACACACAAAAAAGAGCTACCTCTGAGTAGTGAGATATTTGATTTATATTTTCTTCATCATGCTTTTTATAATTTTTGAAAAATTCTCATTAAAATAAAGGACCATTATAATTAAAAAGATTATTATGTGTATTGTAGGGTGATATAGAGACTTTAATATTGACATGAAAGACAACTCTAAAATTTAATGCCCAAGTTTGCTAACAGAACCCCTGAGACACAGCAAGCTGAGTGTTTCAGGACTGGCTGGTTGTTTGGTCTGGCAATATGTGCCTGGTCAAGTGGGATGGGAGCAGCTTGACGTGGGCTATAAGAAGACATGTTAAAGGCACAGGTGGTCATGTGTCAGTAAATCCTATTACTCTGAGTGGTTTCTTATAATATAATTTTCATTTCAGTTTTGTAAAAGTTTTGCTCAAGATTTTACCTCATTTAAACTAATTTCCTTTAATTACACATTCAGCTTAGTCAAAGTTTAATGACACCTACTGTGTACCTGGCACTAAATCCATCTTTGTATACTGCCATTTCTCTCTCCCTCCCCTGCCTTTTCTAGGATATGAACTATATCAAATTTAATTTATATGTCTCCTCTTCTTGCTGTTTCTCTGCAGTATGGGTTGATGCTTGAATAAACCCTTTACTGGTTTAGGGTTAAGAGTGTGGGAACATTTATGATTTACTGACCTCTCTAAATCATAGTGTCTTCAGCTATAAAATGGTGGTAATTTTAGTGAGAATATCATAGGCTTCTCTGATGGTGTCACCTGCTATTTATAAAATGTTAACACCATGCTCGGTACATTGTGAGTGCTGGATAAAAGTTATCTCTTGTTATTAATGAAATGAAACCATGTGTGCTTCAATGTATTTTTACTGAATGTCTGTCATTAACTGTGTAGTCATTTACACCTTTTTGCAGTATCTATTTCTAATGTACACTAGAAATGGAGAGCCTTGATTCCCTGAACATTCTTAGCCTATTAATGCCATTCTCATTTTAATATTTAATAATTTGCCCTACACCTTTTAAAAAATATTTTCAAGTGAAACTTAATATTTCCCAAATAACCTGGATCAGATATTGGTTTAGTTTTTTAAGAGGAAGAAGTTGTGACTGAAAGCTCTTTCAACCATCTCTATTATTCAGACTCTAGAACTTGGATAAATACCACATTTCTAAGATGATTCCATGAGATTGTATTCTGATGGACAAATTATTGTCTGTTTCATAAGATTATTGCCTTGGCTAAGTTGAAAGTTAAAAAAATTAATTAAGGCTAGATAGAAATCATCCCTTCAAAAACTTTACTGACCAGCTGGGACCAAAGCTGCCTTGTGGACAGAAATAGAATGTCAGTGACTGCCATCCTGCCTTATGGACTGTTTCTAGCATCGTCCCTCAGCATCTGCTCTGATCTTTGGCTGTAATCTTCTAGATCTCTAGATAGAGAACAGAGAACCCTGGTTTCCATGCCTTTAAGGAGGAAAATCCGAGTTAAATAACACTTTCTTCACATCAGTGCCATGAATCATGTGCAACTCGAGCAGTGGCTGTAGTGGAACCAGTACAGGGCTTCACATTGGCAGAGCTTTGCTAACAAATGGAATATCAGGATGAAGATGGGGAAGAGTCAAAGATGCCTTCTATATTTTTGATGTAGTTCAGTGGTGAGTGGAGTTGCCAGCTACTGAGAGAAGAAATGCAGGGAGAGGATCAAGATTTGGGGCAGAATAATGTGTGGCAGGATTGTTGAGTTTGGGATGACTGTGGGATACCTGAATGGGGATATCCAGTGGACATTCAAGTCTGAAGCTTGGGGAGAAATCTGGGCTAGAAAGTTTGGGAGCATCATCTTGTTGGAAATCACTAGATGACATGACATTGGCCAAAGGGAGCATTTCCTGGAGAATTACACTGTGTGTCTGATCAAACCGCATTCTTCTCTTAAGAAGCCACAGTATGCTCTACGTACTGTGGCTGTTCCATAAACATTTGGTAAAAATGATGAAAAACTGATTGACTCGTGGGGGCAAATTGTTTTCTTATTTTGGCTCCATAGAAACGAAACAACTTTTTGTGGTAGGATTAAGAGGACATGGCATGTGGTTATGAGTGATATTAAGCATTGTTTACTTGGTGGGGAACTGAGGGGATTTATGAATGGGTTTCAGAAAGCACACAGAGACTTGAAATTAGATATAGAAATGAGTAAAGGGCCATAATTTTCATCAGATTCCCAAAGAGAGTCAAGATACTTTATAAAAAAAGAACTAGTTGAATCAATGCCTTTTATCCTGAAGGCAAATAAGGGGAACAAAAATCACATCAGAATAACAGAGAAAGCCAGAAAAATTGCCTAAACAATGAGGGATCCCAGTTCCTGCGGGCTCTGCTTTTCCTCCCTGTGCCAGGATTGTCTAAGATGGTAAGAATTTGGGGTCAAGAGTTTCATAGTGTGGCTTGGCAGAATCAAAGGCCAAAATGTGATTAATGCTTCATGTGGATAATATTGGAAGGATAAGGAATATAGGGAGAATTAGGGTTTTTTTTTTCCTAAATTTGGCTACTTCTTAAGCCAGTGGGTTCACGTTTTTATATACTACAGATAATGAGGCAAAGGAAGATGCTTTGGGGAATATTGAACAAAACATTCCCAGTTACTTAAAGTAGGAATGGCACCTTTTTTTTCTTTTTTTTGTTTATTATTGTCTGTTTATTACTTAAATCTATTTATTATTTAAGTAGACTTTAAATTTTAGAGCAGTTTTAGGTTAACAGCAAAATTGAGCAGAAAGTACAGCATTTCTGCTCTCACAGGCACAGAGTTCTACACCGTCAGCACCCCCCACCAGAGTGGTATGTTTGTTGCAGTCAATAAACCTACAATGATTACAGTAAAACTATACATCATTATCACCCAAAGTCCACGGTTTACATTAGGGTTCACTCTTGGTGGTATACGTTCTATGGGTATTGACAAATGTATAGCGATGTATTTCCACCATTATAGTATACTACAGAATACTGTAGTATACTATAGTATTCTATAGTATAATTTCCCTGCCCTAAAAATACTCTGTTCTCTGCCTATTCCAACCACTGATCTTTGTACTGTCTCCATTGTTTTGCCTTTTTTAGAGTGTCGTATAGTTGATATCATATAGTAGGTAGCCTTTTCAGGTTGGCTTCTCTCACTTAGTACTATGCATTTAAGGTTTCTTCATGTCTTTTCATTATTTGTTAGCTCATTTCTTTTTATATTTGAATAATATTCCAATATCTGGAAGTACCACAATTTATTTATTAGTGCATCTACTGGGAAATCTTGGTTGCTTGCAGGTTTTGGCAACTATGAATAAAGTGGTTATAAAATCCATGTGCAGATATTTGTGTAGACTTGATTTTTTAACTCCTTTAGGTAAATACCAAAAAGTATTATTTCTGAATTGTGTAATGAGAGTATACTTAGTTTTGTAAGAAACTAAAAGTGCTGTCCAAGTGGCTGTACCATTTTGCATTTCCACCAGCAATGAATGAGAGTATCTGCTGCACTACATACTCGCCAACATTTGGTGTTGTCAGTGTTTTGAATGTGGCCAAAACACTGTTTTGTGATATGGTTGTGTTTGTGATATGGTTGCCTCTGTATCCCCACCCAAATCTCATCTTGAATTGCAATCCCCACATGTCAAGGGAGGGACGTGGTGGGAAGTGATTGGATTATGTCAGACGTCCCCAAACTTTTTACACAGGGGGCCAGTTCACTGTCCCTCAGACCATTGGAGGGCCGCCACATACTGTGCTCCTCTCACCGACCACCAATGAAAGAGGTGCTCCTTCCTGAAGTGTGGCAGGGGGCCAGATAAATGGCCTCAGGGGCCCGCATGCAGCCCGTGGGCTATAGTTTGGGGATGCCTGGATTATGAGGTCAGTTTCACTCATGCTACTCTCCTGATAGTGAGTGAGTTCTCACAAGTTCTGATGATTTAAAAGTGTTTGTCACTTAAGCCCTCTCTGTCTTTCTCTATCCCCACTATGAATATGTAAGATGTGGCTTGCTTCTCCTTTGCCTTCTGCCATGATGGTAAGTCTCCTGAGACCTCCCCAGCCATGCAGAACTGTGAGTCAATTAACCTCTTTTGTTAATAAACTGCCCAGTCTCAGGTATTCTTTATGGCAGTGAAAAAACAAACAAACAAACAAACAAAAAAAGAACTAGTACAGAAAATTGGTACAAGGCATGGGGTACTGCTATAAAGATAAACTCAAAATGTGGAAGCAACTTTGGAACTGGACAATGGGCAGGGACTGGAACATTTTGGAGGACTCAGAAGACAGGAAAATGTGGGACAGTTGGGAATTTCCTAGAGACTTGCTGAATGGTTTTGACCAAAATGCTGATAGTGATATAGACAATGAAGTCCAGGCTGAGGTGGTCTCAGATGGTGATGAGGAACTCATTGGGAACTGTAGTAAAGGTCATTCTTGCTATGCTTTAATAAAGAGATGGGCAGCATTTTGCCTCTGCCCTAGAGATCTGTGGAACTTTGAATTGGAGAGATGATTTAGGGTGTCTGGTGGAAGAAATTTCTAAGTGGCAGAAATGTTTAAGCAGCAAAGCATTCAAGAGGTAACCTGGCTATTTCTAAAATAGCACACTCATATGTATTCTCAGGGAGATAATCTGACATTGAAACTTCTGTTTAAGAGGGAAGCAGAACATACAAATTTGAAAAATGTGAAGCCTAAGTATGTGGTAGAAAAGAAAAACCCATTTTCTGGGGAGAAATTCAAGCCACCTGCAAAAATGGCATAAGTAATGAGGAACTAAATGTTAATTACCAAGATGATGGGGAAAATGTCTCCAGGGCATTTCAGAGATCTTCAAGGCAGCCCCTCCTATCACAGGCCTGGAGGCCTAGAAGGGAAAAATGGTTTTGTGGGCCGGGCCCAAGGCCTTTCTGCTCTGTGCAACCTTAGGACTGGGTATCTTACCTCCCACCTGCTCCAGATCAGGCCGTGGCTTCAGAGGGTGCAACCCCAAGCCCTGTAGGTGTGCAGAAGCTAAGAGTTGAGGTCTGGGAACCTCCATACCTGGATGTCCAGGAAGAAATCTGCTGAAGGGTAGAGGCCTCATGGAGAACCTCTGGTAGGGCAATGTGGAAGAGAAATGTGGGGTTGATGCCCCCACATAGAGTCCCTACTGGGGGAGGCACTCCCTAATGGAGCTGTGTGAAGAGGGACACCATCCTCAAGACCCCAAAAGGGTAGATCCACCGACAGCTTGCACTGTGCACTTGGAAAAGCTGCTAGCTGTCAATGCCAGCCCGTGACAGCTGCAGAGCCACAGGGGTGGAGAAGCCCAAGGTCTTCAGAGCTCATATCTTGCATTACTGTGCCCTGGATGTGAGACATACAGTCAAAGAAAATCATTTTGGAGCTTTAAGATTTAATGGCTCCCCTGCTGGGTTTTAGGCTTTCATGGGGCCTGTATCCCCTTTGTTTTGCCCAGTTTCTCCCATTTGTGATGGAAGCATCTACCCAGTCCCTGTACCCTCATTGTATCTTGGAAGTAACTAACTTGCTTTTGAGTTTACAGGCTCATAGGTGGAAAGACTTGCCTTGTCTCAGTTGAGACCTTGAACTTGGACTTTTGGGTTAATGATGGGTTGAGTTTAGTCTTTGGGGGTCTGTCAGGAAGGCATGATTCTGTTTTGAAATATGAGAAGGCTATGAGATTTGGGAGGGGCCGGGCAGAATGATATGATTTGGCTCCATGTCTCCACCCAAATCTCATCTTGAATTGTAATTTCCATGTGTCGAGGGAGGGACTTGGTAGGAAGTGACTGAATCATGGGGGTGATTTCTCCCATGCTGTTCTTGATAGTGAGTGAGTTCTCATAAGATCTGATGGTTTAAAAGTGTTTGGCAGTTCCTCTCTCTGTCTCCTTCCTGCTGCCATGTAAGCCATGCCTTGCTTCTCCTTCATCTTCTGCCATTATGAGAAGTTTCCTGAGGACTCCCCAGCCATGTAGAACTGAGTCAATTAAACCTCTTTTGTTTATAAATTACCCAGTCTCAGCTAATCTTTATAGCAGTGTGAAAATAGACTAATACAAGTTGTATCTCAGTTTTGTTTTCATTTTGTGTTTTCCCAATGGCATATGAAGTATCTTTTCATATGCTTGTTTTCATCTGTACATCCTCTTTGGAGGAGCAGCATTTTTAACAAGAAGTTTTGTCTGAGGCATGAAAACACAGTAGATAGGGCACACCAAAACTCCAGACCAAATACAAAGTTTTTAATGAAATTTCAAAAGGCATTTTTATATAAACCCTCAAACCATTCACTGCATAGGTGCTAAAAAGGATTGTGTTATTGAAGATTAAAAGAGAGAATATGAAAGGGGATATTGTTAACAAGAGTCATTCTTCCCCATCTCATAGAGCAGGCGTCCCCAAACTTTTTACATAGGGGGCCAGTTCACTGTCCCTCAGACCGTTGGAGGGTCACCACATACTGTGCTCCTCTCACTGACCACCAATGAAAGGTGCCCCTTCCTGAAGTGTGGTGGGGGGCCGGATAAATGGCCTCAGGGGACCGCATGCAGCCCGCGGGCCGCAGTTTGGGGATGCCTGCCATAGAGGATGGGGTTTGTCCGGCATGAGGTACACAGATGCCTCTCATTTCCCTCAAGGCCACTAAGAAGACTCCAACAGGACAAACTGATCTGTTCCCTGAAGGGAGAGGACTTGCAGAACTTTGGGGTTTATTTCCTAGTTGTAAATCTCCTTTCTGGCTAGCCAGTTCAGTGTGTAGAGCAGAAGAGAGAGTGTGTGGGAAAAATGTGTTGATTATAATTCAGAGACCGGATGTAAGTCCCCCATGAGCAGGAGACAGGGGCCACGTGATCTTAGATGGTGTTAGGTAGGTTTGTCTGGGTTTGACCAGCTCTCATCAGAGAAAAGCTGGTAGTATCATTGCATCCTTGGGTTGTGGAAAGAGTTAGTGGCCAGCTAAACAAAAGGGCCTCATTTGCATCAGGAGAGCTGTCATGAAAGGTCCTGAGCTATGGGGAGGATGGATACCCCAGAGAATCCAGAAAAGTGCCTTAAATATCAACGAGACCCAGGTTTTGTCAGTACCAGTCAAATTAGATCTCTTCTGCACATCTTGTTCCTCTTCCCTGTGGGAATTAGTTCCCTGAATTCTTATCCAGGAGCAGGAGATAAATTTTCCTCTATTGAACACATTCTGAGGGGGTAGCAGAGGACCAAAATAAATTACACCTTGTGAGTTCTGCTTATTCAGTATGCCAGCTGCACATTGAAATGGTGACCCAATGAGAAAAACAGTTTGAAGTTTATAACGACTTACAGGAAAAGAATTCCTGATCCCATTTAATACTGAGAACATGATTTTCTTTTGGAAATAAGTCACTGATATTCTACTGTTCCTTATCTGCTAACAGTGAGTAGAAATAGCCCAAATTGTGTTTTTCAATGGGTTTGTTATTCTTAGAAAATTCAAGTGAGGGCTAATATCTTCAGGAGGTGAACAGAAAATGCCAATGAACCCCTTTCTGTGTATTGTACAACACAATTATATTGGTAGGACTGGAGGAGGTAGAATAATTGGTTTTTGCTAAATCTTAGGAGAGAAATCAACAGATTTAAGTTGACACTGGAAATCAAGTTTTCAAGAAGTTACTGGCATTCGTGAGCTCAGAATATTAATGACAAATGTGCGTAGGGAACCTGATACTCTGACTTCCTTGTATCCTGGCAGAGCTTTCTATTTAAATCTATTTAAATGCATCTGTTCTGATTATGAAAGGCCCTGCTCAGGCCTTTGTGCATTTGGAGAACTGGTGGGTAGCAGTGGGTCAATGGAATTGTTTTGGTGTGATCCAGCCAAAATGTGGGAGAAATCAGTTTGTTTGCTTACTTTGAGATTTATACAAACTCAGAAAGCATGTCTGGGTAATTCTTCTGTACAGCTTTAGAGACAGCATCTATTAAAGGAGCCTGTGAAATAACGTAGATGTAGGAGAAAATAAAAATCTATTCTGATGAGTGGTAGACAGAAGAAAAAACTTCTAGAAGATAAATAGGAGAAAAAACACATGCACTTTTTATTAGCTTACAGAACTAAAATGATTTGCAGATGGTTGGCTGAGTGTTTCACATAAAACTTACTTATATACCTAAGCTTTTTTTCCCCCTTGCTTATTTTAATAGCTGAAGCATCCTTCTCTTGTGAACAATTTATTCTAATGGCAATAAAAATGCAACAGTACCACCTCATTATGCCCAACAGCAAATGACTTAGACTGCACTTAGCTTGGTTTGTAGGGTTAAGTTCTGATGGCTGAATGAAGGACATCAATGGGGATCCATAGAATGGGGATCCATAGTTAAATGGCACATCTTTTAAAATGGGACTCTGCATTCAAGTTTCTCCTCACCTATACACAAACAGAAAGCCCAGGCTGAGGACGCTGGAACATCTCCTTGGATTTCACACAAGGGCTTTCCAATGCTGATTAGCTTTTTTTTTTTTTTTTTTTTAAGGTGGAGTTTCACCTTTGTTGCCCAGGCTGGAAAGCAATGGCACGATCTCGGCTCACTGTAACCTCTGCCTCTCAGTTTCAAGTGATTCTCCTGACTGAGCCTCCCAAGTAGCTGGGATGACAGGCGCCTGCCACCACACCTGCCTAATTTTGAATTTTTTGTAGAGACAGGGTTTCACCATGTTGGTCAAGCTGGTCTTAAACTCCTGACCTCAGGTGATCCACCCACCTCGGCCTCCCAAAGTGGTGGGATTACAGGCATGAGCCACTGGGCCCGGCCAGCTAACTCTTAATAGTCTACACTGTACTTGGCTACTTGCTTCCTCTTTTTAAGCTGATTGTGAGTCATCGGTGAGTTTTCCATTTGGGCTGTGTTGCTTTTAGCTTGTTTCATATTCAGTAGAAGCTCCTATTGATGAGGGAAGCAGACTGAGGACTCTTGGTCCCCTGGAAGACAGATTTTACTAGATATTCTGCAACATTATTTTAAGAGGGTGTGGGCTGGATATTCTTCCTGTAGTTCATGCTGCTGGGCCCCTCCTGTTGAGGGGCATTTGTGAAAGGAGCCTCTTTTCCAGCTAAATTTCCTAGGCTTTTTTCCCCTAATTAAAAAATATTGTACTAATAATACTGGAATTATTTATTACAGTAGAACTCTGTGTTTAACTCAGGATTAGTCTTTTAAAAACTTTTTAAAAAATGATACAATTGTTTATAAGAATCCTACATTTTATTCTGTTTATGGATTTTTAGGAAATAAAAGGGGTGAAAATCTGCTTTCCTGATTGTTTTTCTCATTATTTTATGATAATAGCTTTATCAAAATGACTTTATTACCCATTTTTCACATGTAAAAATGTAAAATAAGCAATTCTGCCTGATTTAGCAGTGGTCACTGGGTAGAAGTAACTTCACTTTCATCAGCAAGAATAATATCATGAATCAGGGTCAATGTTAATCTTCTGTTTTTGGCCCGCTAATCAAATATTTGTTAAAATGAGTAAAAAACTCAAAGTATATCTCAGTGATCAGTTATGTTATTCTTTTGTAGTACAATTTGGTATTGTCCATCAGAATTTTAAATTTGCATATTTTTTAGTGAGCCACTTTACTAGGAATTTAACTTTCAGGAAGACTTGTTCTGAATTTGTTCATTCTTTTAAGACAAAGTCCACATGTGTCTTAGATTCAAAATCTCTACAACTCAATTTCATATCTCAAGGTGCAAACTCCTACCTGCCTCTCTAACTTCTTGTCCCCCCTCCCATCTCCTACCAGTGAGGCCAGCATGTCTCCAGAAGCAAGTCCCCAGAAACTCTTCTAAGCTTGATTATTTTTGATAATCTCCTACCAGTGAGGCCAGCAAGGCCCCCAGCAAGTCCCCAGAAGCTCTTCTAAGCTTGGGGTAAAAATCTGTGAAGTTGTAGAAGAAAAAGAATAAAGGTAAAATTAATTTTGATGATATTCACCTGGTATCTTAGTCCATTCAAGATGCCATAACAAAATACCATACCTTGGATGGCTTATAAAGAACAGACTTTTATTTCTCACAGTTCTGAAGGCTGGAAGTCTAAAATCAGGAAACCAGCATGGTCAGGTTCTGCTGAGAGCCCTCTGCCGGGTTGCAGATTTTTATTTTCTCCTTCTATGTGCACATGGTAGAAATAGGATGAGAGAGTTCTCTGGGTTCCCTTTTATAGGGCACTGATCCCATTCATGAGGGCTCCACTATTATGAATGGATTACCTCCTAGAGACCCCATCTCCATCACTTATGGGGTTAGGATTTTGACAAATGAATTTTGAAATGATACAAACATTCAGACCATTTGACCCTTGATTTATTATGTTTTAAGATTATTTTCCGTTTATTTTATCCTTCTTTCTCTCTATCCATATATGTGTATGTGTGGGAATGTGTGTGTGTGCATATATGGATGTGGACATAGGAGTATGTATGTGCATATACATTTTCTTTCAGTTGAACTATTTGCAAATAAGTTGCTCATATAATAATGCCTCACTCCCAGATCCTCCAGCGTGAATCTCTTAAGAATAAGACATTCCTGTGAATCATCACAATGCTATTATCCCATATATATGTGTGTGTGTGTGTGTGTGTGTGTGTGTAGCCACAGCAGTATTGTTCCCATTCTTACCCCACCCCTATTCCCACTCACCCCTCTTTTTTTTTTTTTTTTTTTTTGAGGCAGAGTCTCTCTCTGTTTTCCAGGCTAAAGTGCAGTGGTGTGATCTTGGCTCACTGCAACCTTTGCCTTCCAGGTTCAAGCAATTCTTGTGCCTCAGCCTCCCAATTAGCTGCACTTGTAGGTGCCTGCCACCAAGCCCAGCTAATTTTTGTATTTTTAGTAGAGACGGGGTTTCACCATGTCAGCCAGGCTGGTCTCTAACTCCTGGCCTCAAGTGATCCACCTGCTTTAGCCTCCCAAAGTGCTGGGATTTCAGGCGTGAGCCACTGTGCCTGGCCCCCACTCACCTCTCTTGGTAGCCCTTGTTATTACTTTCTGGTTTACCTTACCTAGGCCCTGTTTCTTTTTGTAAAAATACACGTGTTTATGTGTGGATTGCCTTTCTCCTTTTTTTTTTTCCTTACACAAAAGGACCACGTTATACACACACTTTAGATGAAGCTTTTGATTTTTATTTTCTTAAAAATGTATCCTGAAAATCACTCTCTAATAGTTTTTGGAGATCTTTCTCTAAATGAATACTCATTTGTTGACTGATAATACTCTTTAAGAAAAGTTATATTTGAGTCAGAAACCAGAATAGATGCATTATTATACTTTATACCAGTGATATGTCATTGAAAGTTTCAAGAAAATACCAATTCATTTAAATGTTTATTTTCAGTTAGTAATAAAACATTTTGTCACTTTATGTATTACCAAATAACTTCTTTGCAGATTTGTTTCATTTACTTTTTGCATAATTCTATGTGTGTTACAGTATGAGTGTGCAAATATCAAAAGTTTCTTGGTTATCTCATTTTAGCTGATGAGGTTCAGAATGCATAGGAGATTTTTTTTCTTTTTTTTTTTGCCATCACCCATCAGACCGTTCTATGAGCATTCTTCTACAAGCCTGCAATAACAAATGATTTTCAGTTGTAAGTGATCCCAAATTCTATAATTTCATAGTTTTTCCAGTATAATTACTTTAACTATCTGCTAGGGGCATATGATCTTCTGTTCTGTACGTTTAGAAGTATAACTGTCATTATGTTTTTGGCACCATTTCAACATGTACGAAGAGCCAGAAATTCCAAATTTCTAATTTTGTGTTCCCTAAATTACAAAATGACCTTTTGTGATGTCAGTAGACATGGGGTGGAGAGATAATCTTCAGAATCTGTAAGACCTTTTGCATGTTTTGATTGAGATGAATCTGAAACATTCTAAATGGGAAATTCCTTTTCTGCTTTTTAAATCATAAGATACAGTAAAACATGAACAAGGTTACTCTGTTCTATATTAATGTCCCTATGATTTTTATGCCCATTTACACAAACAAGAGCAGAGTTTTGCTTTCAGAGGGCAGAAGAGCTGGTTTTCTGAGCTAGGAGCAGCTTGGGGAATCGGGCAGGGAATGGGGTGATCTACCAGTTGCCCTTTCCATGCCAAAAGGAAATTTAAGGTTCCTGAGTAGTGAAGTTACAAATAAAGATTTAATAGATGTCCACTTGTGAGTAATACAGAAAAGAGTTGTCCTTGGAAAAGAGTTATTTTCTTCCACATTTTCAAAAGAAGATCAGTGTGTTAGTATGTTCTCATGCTGCTAATAAAGACATACCTGAGACTGGGTAATTTATCAAGGAAAGAGGTTTAATGGACTCATAGTTCCACATGGCTGGGAAGCCACACTATCATGGCAGAAGGCAAAGGAGAAGCAAAGGCATGTTTTACATGGCAGCAGGCAAGAGGGTATGTGCAGGGAATTCACCTTTACAAAACCATCAGATCTCATGGGATTTATTCACTACCACAAGAACAGTATGGGGGAAACCAACCCCAGGATTCAGTTTTCTCCACCTGGCCCTGCCCTTGACGTGGGGATTATTACAATTGAAGGTGAGATTTGGGTAGGGACACAGCCAGGCCATATCAATCAGCAACTCCAATTTGGTTCACCAATAACATATGCTGTTGCTAATATTCAACAGGCTTTAAGCTAGACATGGGAATGTACATTCCCTACTCCCAAGAATAGTCTAGCAAGGGCTAAATTACACACTGAAATTTGTATCTCTATGATACTGGAAACATACAGGGAGAAACTGCTGGTGGATCAATAGGAATTTGACAAGGCAGGGTCTGGTTATCAGTTGCATGTGCTAACCACAAAAATTAGCTAAGGATCAAGATGACCTCAGTATAAAGGGCATTGGGTAGCAACAGTTTTGGGGACATTGAACTGTAGATGTTATAGTCATTTCTTTTAAAGTCTTCCAACTGTTTTGAAATGGTTCTCAAAGCTGAATAGGCCTGGGAAGTAAGTGTCTTATTCTGCCAAATTTGCATTTTCTCTGTGCTCTGTCAACAGTTATGAGGTAGGAGGCAAGACTCAAGAAGGTGGGGCTTGGATACAATACCATATTGAAGACTAGCTAAAACAAATGGGAGGTGGGAGGTGGGGAAGCAGTTTTCTGTAAGACACACCTACCAGTGTGCCATGTCATTTTACCATTGCCATGGCAACCTCCAGAAGTTACTGCCCCTTTCCATGGTAAGGACTTGGCAAATTAGAAGTTACCATCCTTTTCCTAGAAATTTCTGCATAAGCCACCCCTTAATTTGCATGCAATTAAAAGTAGGTATAAATATGAGTGCAGAACTGCCTCTGAGCTGCAGCTCTGCATTCATTGCCTATGTGATATCCCTAGTATTCAAGGAGCCGTACCTCTGCTGCTGCTGTAACACTGCTGCTTCAATAAAAGTTGCTGTCTGTCACAACCAACTCAGCCTTGAATTCTTTCCTGGGCAAAGCCATGAACCCACCTGGGCTAAGCCCCAGTTCTGGGGCTCACCTGTTCTGCATCAGTTGGATTGCCCTTGCTTATCTATACAGGCTTCTCTCCTATTTCAGTACATCAAGGAAACCTCACATGAGAACTCACTGAAAATACAGCTGACATAACTTTATGTGAGGGTAAAAGCATCCTTTTAAGAATCATTATTTTGTAAGGCTTTTTTGACAATTACTGTTTTTCTTTGTCTTGTTTTATTTTAGAGTTGCTCTTACTATGTCATTGAGACATCTAGTAATGTAGGCTCACCCACTTTTAGGGTATCCTCTACACACAAACACACACACACACACACACATACATACCCCCACACACACACCCCAACCCTTCACACATACCACCAAATAGAAATAGAAAAGAAGGAAAAATATGTTTACTTTAAGTTTGGGGCTCATGACAGTTTGCTTGTGAGTAGGGAGATTAAACAGCCCAGTGGAGGTCATTTCTAGCCTGGGAATATTCATTGTGGTCCTTATTGTTTGGGAGCATGGACTAGCGTCCTGTTGACTGTTCAGCACAGTTTGACTTCTTCCTTGAATCATGTGAATTTCATCTTCATCTGACCTCATTCTTTTTAGCCATCTTATTTGTTGAGTTTTGGATCAACACATCATTGCATATCTCTTTTAGCATACCAAAGTAAGATCTCCTAACATTTTACTATGAGGATTTATTGGGGTTCTCTATACACAGAGAAAGAAATGAATCTTTCTAGAGGCACAGATCTTATATTCTGCATGTTCTTTACAGGTGGAGGTGTTGTCTCCTTGCCTTATTGTTTCTGATCCATGGGAATAGCCTTAGAACAATTAGGAAGACTTAAGCTTATTTCTTCTAACTCCATTCTCAATGCTCACATTGGACCCATATTTCCCATCACACATGCCATGCTTACTTTTTATCATTGTGATTCACATCCCAGACCTGTCTGCTACCAGTTCAGATAACAAACCTTAATTGAGTATCGGCTCTGTGCCAGACACTTTACTAGTTCTTCTCCTAAGTTAACATAAGACTATCTTAGAGATGGTCTGATACTTTATTGTCTTATATACTCGCTTATAATTTAAAAAAGGAAATTAGAAGCAATAGAGGAATGAGATTGAATGCACCATGGGTTGGGGATGCAACATAAACAAGACGGACAGTCCCTCCTGGACACCACAGTGTAGTGGGTGACTTTGCCAAACAATCAGGCAACAACTAAAACTGATAGAGAGCTTCTGCTGAATGTGTCATTTTTATTCATGTTATTATCTCTAGTTTTCCTCTAGAGTTACTCCTCCGTGTTTGGTTAGGATTGCAGGGCACAGTTTTAATATGACAGCATTTGAAACTTACACACACTAAAAATACAGATGAAATTGAATAATAGTGACATGGAACAACAATGATCCATTTTCATATAGGTGTTTTTTTTTTTTTCAACTGGATGTCACTGTGTCTTTACTTCTTTCAGTCTCTAATGATTTCACTCTCAATTTCTCCCTTTCTTTAATACTGACATGTACTTTATTGGTTTATTGATTTGTCATCAACAAACTTGTTTATATTTATTGAATGGATATATCTGGCATTGTGAGAGATATCCTAGGAACAAAAAAGACGTTTTTTAAAAATGTTTGTAGCCTGATTATAAAGACAAAATTTACAGTCATGAAATACACGGAATTTAATTGTGCAACAGTGTGTTTGGTTATCAAGTTAATGGCAATTCAAGGAAGGAAAAGACACATAGGAGCTATAGAAACTAGTGAAATCTTTTTGCATAGTGGAGAAGTTGAGCTGCTCTTTTAATGTTGGGTAGAGTTGACATTTACACTGTCCACTATGCTAGCTGCCAGCCACAGGTGGCTACTGAGCACATGAGATGTGCCTGATTAGAATCAAGATGTGCTGTAAGTATAAAATAAACACTGGATTTTGAAAACGTAGTATGAAAAAGATAATATAAAATACTTTAAGATTTTTATCTTGATTACATATTAAAATTATAACATGCATATGTTATATTAAATGACATATAATTAAATTTATCTTTTTATATTTTTAAAATATTGCTTCTAGGTTAGGCATAGTGGCTCACATCTATAATCTCAGCACTTTGGGAGGCCGAGGCAGGCAGATTACCTGAAGTCAGGAGTTTGAGACCAGCCTGACCAACATGGTGAAGTCCAATCTCTACTAAAAATATAAAAATTAGCTGAGTGTGTTGGTGAGCACCTGTAGTCCCATCTACTTGGTAGGCTGAGGCAGGAGAATCATTTCAACCCAGGAGGCAGAGATTGCAATGAGCTGTGATCGTGCCATTGCACTCCAGCCTGAGCTACAGAGTGAGACTGTGTCTCAAAAACAAACAAAAAATATATTGCTTCCAGAAAACTTAAAATTATGTATGAATCTCACATTCTTTGCTCACAACGTATTTCTGTTGGATAGATATATATGCAGGTAAGATGGGGCATTGCAGATTAATTGGGTGGAGGGGCACATAGGTAGGGGAGGTGGATAAAGGCCTATGATATGGGCATATGATCACAAAACAAATTGAAAGTTGGGAAGAAGAAACTTTTTGAGCACATCATAATTGACACAACAATATTAAAAAGCCAGGAGGATATTTCCAGTGGGGCATAGTTGAGGAGATTACCCATGTGCTTGATTCAGAGGTGAGGACCTGGGTCAGAGGGATGGATTTGGGAGATGTTACTTTTGCAGTTAAAGTTCTGGAGTGCATTTGAGGTTGCCCGAGGAGAAGTGCCATGGAGTAACCCTATAGTGCTCTTGGTTTGTGAGCTCTTTCATAGGAGATTTGCATCTATATACCTGTGCCTCCTGTTCTGCTTATGTTTGGACTTTTGGGGATACCCCATAAGTGTTTAGAGAAAATGAAGGAAACTGATTACCTCTTGGGAAATTTTCCCTTTTATCTTAGCACACAACTAAGCTGGTGTTTGGGGAGCCACGCCTACCAGCTGTGGGTATGAAGAGCAGGAGTCCATGACAGATGAATGAAGAGACCAATGTGCAGCAGTGCAAGGTGTGAATCAGTTTCATTGTGCACTGGTTACTGATTTGTCTGAGTCTGTTGAGACAGAACACAGCTCCCCCCACCCCGCTACAAGTTACTTGAAGCAGTTTATTACGTAGAGAGAGGCAGCAAGGGATGGCAGAAGCCTGGGATTCATTGTGAGCTGGTTGCTCGAGAAACGGGCCTGGGCTGAATAGAGTCTCATCTGCACACACTCCACTTCCACTGCAGCTCAGGGAACTCGGAAAGCAGCCTACCATTGATTTTATACCCCAGGGTAATTGGGCCTGCTGGGCTAAATCACTGAAGGACATCCTGTTTCCAGAGGGAGACTGGAAAGAGCTCAGAATGTTCTGGCCAGTCCCTCCTTGCCTGAGGATGGTGCATCCCCAGCACATCGTACAGTTATTCTTGTCAGCTATAGGTGAGGAAAGAGGGTAGAACTAAGTTAGTCCAAGGCTACCTGGAGGACTGTCCTTTGCTGGGGTAACTTGAAGTCAGGCAACATGAGTGGTACCACCTGCAGGCGTGGTTAGTTTCCTGACCTGGGCTTTCTAGCATTGCAGAAAGATGAGAGTGGGAATGATCTCAGATAAGAAGATGTAGGTGGCAGGTCCTGAAATTGGGAAACATTCTCCATTACCATTCCAATTTCTCATTTAATCATGAAAGGATACTAGAAGCTCTTCCTTTCCTAAGTCAAAAATAGACTGTCTTAGGAGTGGTCTAATATTTCATTAACTGATAAATTACCTTATAATTTACAAAGGGAAATGAGGAGCAATGGAGTAAGGAGATCAAAAGACCTCTGTGGAGTTAATGAACCATGGTTTTGAAGGGTGAAACCATGAGCGTTTTGAACAATGATGCTTTGTTTGGAGTGCACAAAGCCTTTCAAGGTAAACTCCTTTGAAGGACAAAATTCATTTTGATGTTTATGTTCTGGAATGTACATTAAAATCCATCTTAATTACTTCATTGACATACCTCATTAACAAGATTAAAATGATAATAGTTAATATTCAGCAGACACTTCATACAGGTTCTGGGTAGTAAGGAGGTGTCCTCAGTCTGCCTCTTTCTGTACCTAGGTATTTAACCAGAGGCATTTTGCTTAACCTCACTGTTGCTCAGTCTCTTCATCTACCAAATGGGGACAAAACCAGTGCCTTGTTTGTGGAAATGTATTGATCACTGTCAATCGAGAAAAATGACAAGGCAAGTCTCAGTCATTCTGGGAGGTTTATTTGCCAAAGCTAAGGATGTGTGTTCAGGAGACAGGTCTATGCCTTTCTTTGAAGATGATTTTGAGGGCTCCAAATTTAAAGGGGGAAAGGGCGAGGTATTGAGTAGTACACAATTTTCATGTAAGAGGAGGGGTAGGGAAAAAGAGTCATTCGTGCCTTTGGCTCAGAAAATCTATATATATATTTTTTAATAGGATGACCTAGACAAATGAGAGAGGAAAAGTGCAGGGAATCTGCATTTTTTACATAAGATGTGGACTGCACCTGTAAAGACAAGCTATCAGTTTACATTGCCATGGTGAAATCTTAGGGTAAAAGCAGAAACACCTTAGGGTAAAGATCTTTCAGGTCATTAGGAAATTCCTTGTGGGCAAAATCTGGGGGAGGCATGTAGCATTTCATCTTGTAGCCATGGTATTTAGGAACCAAAAAGGGGAGGCAGGTTTGTGTGACCCACTTCCCAGCTTGACTTTTCCCTTTGGCTTAATGAGTTTGGGGCCTAAGGTTTAATTTCCTTTCACATCACTAAACAAGTTAATACATGAGGCACACAGAGCATAGAGTAACTCCCAGCACAAAGTAGGAGTACAGTAAATGCTGGCCATTCATTTGTGGAACACTTACAGTGGCCTCTCTGGAAAGAGGAGAAAAGTAAGTCTTGGAGAAGTGAAGTCAGAAGCAGGCAGATGAGTTGTAGCACTGGCATCAACCCAAGCAGAGCCAGACTCTCAAGCTTGTGACTGAAACCACCTTGATTTAGTAAATTACATTATGTGGGCCAAATCCTGCCCCCTGCCTTTCTTTGGAAGGCCAGGGAGCTAAAAATGTTTCTTTGCATAAACATTAAAATCCTATTGATGATAGGAAACACTAACTTTGAATCTTCATTAAGAAAATTGTTATCCTTCCATCAAAAAATATTTGCATTTTTCATTAGTCAACTTGTATTACAAGCAATTGCAGTCAATTATTATTGTATTTGAATTTTACGAATACAAATGTAGGAATTTGTATTCTATTTTGATACATAAGTAGCTACATAATACCATTGATTCTGAATTTAGGCCTGCAAAGACTAAAATATTCACACTCTCTGGCTCTTTCAAAAATTTTTTGCATGATGCCACTCTAACCACCCTGCATATTGCCTTCATGCCTGTTAGATGCTAGGTGGTTCTGATGGAGAACCTTTTGAAACCAGAAATCTGGTCATTGCAGTTGGGGTGCAGGGGACAGAAACTGGATAACCAATGTGAGGTGGAGGGGGATGCTTACAGATACAGGCCTGTGAGCAGTCACAGTACTGGTGCATACAAGGTACCTACAGAGATTTGGGTAGAAACCTGAGCCCAGCAGAAACTTCTGTACAAAAAAGCTTTGGACAGTATGTTGCTGAAGATCTCTTGTGCTAGAGAATATTGGCTAACTATGTTGAAATACTGACATTCTCCCAGACGACACTTTTGTTTCCACCTCTCAGGGGTGTGGTAAATGAAAATGTCCTTCAAGAATGTAAGCCTAGAAACTTGGTAGGACTTGTCAAAAGCAACTTTAGGTATTTTTATTTTCCCTTGAAGGAGGCTTGGAAAACTCATTTGCATCACTAAGCTGTGGGGAGATAGCTGGTGGTTGGAAGGAAAATCATGTCACAAATGGCTTGTGGGACATATTTAATAGGCTCAGGTAGCTGAGATGGTGTGATGAGTGACAAGGAGCCATGGAGATTTTGATTTTTGCCAAATAAAAATAGGTCAAAGGATGGACTTCTGGAAGGTGCTGTTGAGGCACCCAAATTTGGCCTGAAAAGAACAAAGGAGAACTGCAGGCTGTGTCATTCTCTTTTCTTTCACTAACACAAAGATGGGGACTCTGAGAACTCAAATCATCTCTTGCCAATCTGGTGAACAGCCAGAGGTAGATGCAGGTTCTTTGCAGTTTCTTACTTACATGGCCATCAAACTGCTTTAAACCTTTTTGTTTCTAAAACTGCCTTAAAAAGTTAAAACAAGGGCTGGGCACGGTGGCTCAAGCCCATAATCCCAGCACTTTGGGAGGCCGAGGCGGGTGGATCACGAGGTCGAGAGATCGAGACCATCCTGGTCAACATGGTGAAACCCCGTCTCTACTAAAAATACAAAACATTAGCTGGACATGGTGGCGCGTGCCTGTAATCCCAGCTACACAGGAGGCTGAGGCAGGAGAATTGCCTGAACCCAGGAGGCGGAGGTTGCGGTGAGCCGAGATCGCACCATTGCACCCCAGCCTGGGTAACAAGAGTCTCAAAAAAAAAAAAAAGTCAAAACAAGTTCAGATCTCTTTGTGGCAACCCAAATTCTTTGGAACACTCTGCTGAAAATGCTTTGCTCATCTGGGGACTGCCCAAAGGTATGAGACCTCTGTCATCTCATCCCTCACCTTGATCCTGACTCCAGCCTGAGTCCTGAGTCCACTGGGCCATGGGCCTGCCCACCCGCTATTTCTTACCTCGCCTTTGGAGCAGCTGTAACAGTTCAAGACTTGACTTAAACAGTAGCATATGAGCAAATGTTGAAATCTAAATCTGGGCTTTTGGCCATGCAAAACAGGGTGGGAGTTATTATTTTTTGCCAATTTGAAGTAAATGGAAATCCACTTTTTTTTGGATTGGGCGAACGAGGCAAAAAAACTCCTATTCGGAAGATCCTTCCTTTTGCCCCTCGGTATTTGTGTTATACTCAGCCCTGCCACAGAATTGTCACGTTACAACATGATGAGGGCTTTATTAGAGAAAATACTGCCTACGTAGGCCTCTGTTGGTTTGTGTGTTCATGAGTTTGTGTTCATTTACATGTCCCTTGCTTTTTCCGAATGTGTACTTGACCCGGGAGCATCTACGTTGCCAAGGAACCCCTTTTCTTTAGCTGTTAGGCACCAACGTTTGAATAGTTCCTCTTTCATGGCGGAAAGCCTCTGTGCTGTGCAAAGTTCTTTTTATGAAGAATTGGAACACTGCATTATTGCTGCATAATTATCCAACTGGTAGTAACACTGGGAGTCTATAGTGTATTTATTATGTGGGATATTATCAAGAGCAAGAATTTTCCTCTTTCAGACCTGGAAAGGATTTTCAGCAGGCACAAGAGGAAACCAGTGCTTGGCGTCATTCACTGGCGGCCCCGTCTCACACTATGCCTTCGTGCAGCGTGGAGATGGATACTCCTGGCAGGGACTCCTGTGAATCTGTATTCGTTTATTTAAATCATTTTAACTGTATTTGATATGGCATATATCTTTAGAAATTTATAGAACATATTAAAGATTTTTTTCAAAAGAAATCCACTTTATGCCCCTTCATTGTTTCTGTATCTGGAGGTGGTGTTACATTTTTGTGTCTGTTTCTGAATATGTGTGTGGATACAGTGCTTTTCGATCTCTGCCTGTGTCATAGGCTGGCACCGGGAGAAGCTTGCAAGTTCAATTTACTCTTGACTTATGTCTCCAGTGAGCACCCTTATTTCTTTTATTTTAAAAGAGTCCCTTTCCTTCCATTCTCTTCTGTCTTCTTGTTCTTATATGGTCTTGTGTATTTCTTGGTCTTGGAGGAATTTATAAACATAAAATAATGCATCCCATTTTCCAAAGGGAAGAAGGATTGCTACTTATATTTGTTGAAGGTTTTCTTGTCAGGCACTCTGACATACAGATTGTCTAGTTTGATGGTCACAAAAGTGTGTGAGCCATTAATAACAGTAATCTCCATTTTTTCAGGGTATGCTACACTGTGCCCTATATTGTCTTAGTTGAGTTTTGTCAAATATTCAGTTTAATTTAGTCATTTATCATTTCATTTGATGAATGCTATTGGCCGCTTCTTCTTGTCCTGGTAGAAACACTTTTATCCTCTGGCCCAAACACAGCAGTCTCCTGGTCTTGCCTCTGCCTGTCTGATGGCTCATACTCCTCTGTGCCAGTCACTGACCACTGGACAGCTTTTTCTCTTGCCATCTTCTCTCCCTTGGCAAACTCACCCGTTCTCATGTCTTTCAGGAAGGCTACAAATTGGTCTCATTGACTCACACATTTATATCCACGACCTAGACTTCCCCGATGGGTTCTATACTCATATACTCAAGGTGTCAGTCTCATTCCAGCTGTTTCAAAGACAACTCAACTCAATACATCCTAAGTCAGACTCACAATTTTCTCCTCTACATCTGATCCTCGGCCCTGGGCCATTGCAGCCACTTTCTGCCTGATCCACCCCATCTCCATTCTTGCATCGCACAGTTCATTTTCCCCACTGTGGCAGGCATAATGTTTTCAAAGCCAGATCTGCCATGACGCCTTTTTATTTAAAACATATCACCGATCTTAGGATAAGTACCATCACAATCAAAATAATAAAACCTGACGCACACAGCCCTGGTCGTTTTGACCCCAGCCCTCCTGATCAGCTTCATTGCCTGTCATGGTTTTTCTTCTCTCTGCGACACCCTGGCCCACTTGTCTTATTTACCATGTGCCTTCTCTCCTCGGGGTCTTTGCAAATGAGGGGCTCTTTGCCGAGAACACTTTTCTCCTCCCCCTTTGCCTTATTTCCTCTACTTAGATTCCCTATTGGACTTCGTGTTAAGTCAGTGCCTCTTGAATATGATTGTATTGTATCTTCAACTTCTCCAGTTACTTACTGAAGTTGGAATTTCATGTTTATTCTTAGGATTAATTTATCTATTAAGGCTTATATCTTCAACTGGACCAGAAGCTCCATGAAGGTAGGGATACTGTCAGGAATTTCTAACCAATGTTTTTTCCACTCTCTAGCTAGTACTTGGCAAAGAGCAAGCACTCTAAGGTATTTATTAACAAATGAATAAATCTCTGTTTTACAGATGAACAAGCTGTGGCTTAAAGAGGTTCATTCAACCCCTACTCAGGTTTCTTAGACATACATTGTTTAATTGTTAATATCAAAACTCCAAAGCAAAGGGGGTTCAAGAAAGGTACACAAGGTAAGTATGCAGAATACAAGGGGAAGAATTATAGCCAAGCCTTACAAATGACTTGAACCAAGAAGAAAAATCTCCCAGCCAGCTGGAGGGAGGCTCAGTGTGTGTCGCTTTCTGTCCTTTCCCTCTGCTCCTGTTCTTCTGCTCTTTCTCTTCCTCAGTAGGTGGGACTCTCATTTTTGTTTCTTTCTGTTCGTCCTCACAGTTCTGCTTGGTTGAAATGACCTTAAAGCCCTACTGTCATCACGTTCAAAGGAGCCACTGACCCAAGAGTGACCGGGAAAAGTGCAGAAAAGTTATTGTCCAATTCAATTCCTGGGAAAGAGAGAGAATTGGCTTTCTATTGCCTCTGAATCATTTCTGCCTATTAGGTGTCCATCCCAGACCCACTCCATATCCAGTCTGCCCTGAGGGGGCTAGAGCCTCCTGGTTCCCATCCTGATAATGGGTTTGTTGAGGTGGTAGGCATGGGTGGGTAGCCGTCCTTGACACATCTTCTGTCTCAAGCTTATGTGGGTCTTAGGTGGCAGAGCTGGAATGGGAAGTTCATGCTGTTTATATCTTTCCTTACTATAATATGTCTCCCCATTTCAAGCAGATCTCTGTCTACTTCATTGGTGAATATTGAAGTCTCCAGTAAAACTTATGCTTTGATTTAGAACGGTCGTAACTACCAATTGTAAACACTCCTTATTTGCCAGTCATTCTAAAAGTCATTCTAAATACTTTCTGTCCTTAGACTTCAAAATAGCCCAGTGAACTATAGGTACTGTTGTTTTTTTTTTAATCCCTTTTGTTGGATGAGAAAACTGAGAATAAAAGAAAGATAATTTGCTGAAAAAATTTGGCTAACTCTAAACCTTGTGCTTACAAATAAAATGTCAGCCTGACCTGGGAGTTCCTTACGAAGGGGGAACCTCAGATCCCACCTGAGAACAGGTGGGTCAGAATCAGCATTTCTACCAGACCTTTGCTGACCTGTCTGCATTTTCAAGGTGGAAGAGCACTGGGTTAGAATTCCTGGGATCAGATATTAATTGTGCTCTGAGTGAGCCTGTCACAGGGAAGATGTTTGACATTATATCATTCCCCTTTCACTCATTTGTAGAAAGGTGATAAAGAAGAATATGAAGAAATGCACGCAGACTTATCTGGTGCCTAGCAGGTGTTCTTAAGAGGGAAGTTGAGTGAGTAAAGCACATTTAGAGAAAAAGACAGAGTCACGCTGTGAAATATGTAAGTCCTTGGTGAAAATGAATATTGATTTAGCTTAGATATGACTCAAAGCAGTTGGACAGCATAGGCATTTCAAAATACATTCTCCTTGTATCCTTGCTTTTGAGGGTGTCAGACTCTGGAATATTGACAACAGAATGTTTTCCATTCATCCAAATTTAACTTAGAGTAAATAAACTTTCCACTGGTTCTTCTGAAAGTTAAACACACAAAGTCACACGTGTGTGCACACACGGACACACACACACCCCACAGAACATCCAGTTAAAGGAAAAATACCAGTTTCTTACTTCTGGTGCTGAGGGCTCCCCTGTTTCTTAGAAATTAAAGTCCTGTGTTGCAACCCCGGCCATATAGCAAAAGCACAGCTGTATCATGGTGTGGGTGTGTGGGAAGCAGCCATCAGAGCTGGTAGCTGTGGAACAGGTGGGATCACTTAGGCTGTAAGTAGTAGTTGGGCTCGCAGTCTTTAACACAGTGGGGCTTTTTTAGGAACCTTTCCCGGCATCCTGGGTTGTGCAGTGGCAGCACAGTGGTTCCTGGCTGAAGGTGTAGGTCTTCTTGGCTTTGTGCCATAGACATACTTGCTGTTACACGATTGTGTTCAGGAGAAAGAGTCAGGAAAGGAAATTGGTTTTTATACCCCTTTTATCAAGAAAATATCGTTCCCCAAACCTCGAGCCTCCTTTCTCCTTTGTCCCATTGCAGTCCTCCGTTCAGGACTGATCACAGTCTTAAGAGCTCCCTACTGGTACCTAACAAAATTGGGGACTGGTTAGTGGAGAAGGGTAGATGAATAGTTAGAGAGGTGATAGACAGAAGAAAGATAGACCCAACAGGGCCCACAGAAAGGGAGAACCCTTTTACTTGATATAAAAATAATATATGATTTCTAGGCATATTACTCAGGGTTCTCCAGAGAAACAACCTGTAGGATTGATTTATCTATCTGTCTTCTGTCTATCATCTATCTATCATCTCTCTCTCTTTCTGTCTATCTCATCTGTCTGTCATCTATCAATCATCTATTTATAATATATTATTTTTTATCTATTATCTATCATCTATTATCAGTCATTATCTATTACCTATCTTCATCTATTATCTCTATCTATCTATCTATCTATCTATCTATATCTCTGTCTGTCTCTCTGTCTATCTATCGACATATAGAAGGAGGTTTACTATGAGGTACTGGCTCATGTGACTGTGGAGCATGGGAAGTTCCACAATCTGCCATCTGGAAACTGGAGGCCCAGGAAGCTGGCTGTGTAGGTCAAAGTCCTGAGAACTAGAAGTCCCTAATGGTGTAACTCCCAGTCCAAGCGCGGGAGAAGACATGTGTGTCTGAGCCCAAGCAGCCAAGCATAGAGTGAGAATTCAATTCAGTCCTTGCCCTTGTTCATTTCAGGCCCTCCCCGAGCTGAATGGAACCCACTCACATGAGGAGGGCCACCTGCTTTACTCAGTTGCTCATTCAAATGCTGATCTTTTCCGGGAACACCCTCACAGATATACCCAGAAATAAAGTTTTACCAATTATCTGGGCATCTCATGGCCTAGTCAAGTTGACCATGGAATTAACCATCACACGATGTGTGGGATGAGTCCAGAACAGTAAAACAGAAAACAAAAAGGATAATTAATGCTATATTTACTGCTATCATAACATACATATATGGGAGTACTCAGAACAGAATTAATAATTTGTTTTTAATTCAATCAATTTTTAGATTCCATCTTCTCTATTCATGACTGTGCATGGTTCTGGACAAATCTCTTAATAAATCATAAACTGAGAATATTGGCATTTTTTGACTGTGGCAAATAAAAAGGGAAGTAAGGTATATATATATATATATACCTTGTTTTGTAACTTTCCCTGATCGTGATCAAGGAACAGCCACGATCTCTTTTGTTTAGAGCTAGAGTTTAAGTGGTGTTTTAAAGCCAGGACCAATAATCAAGATGAAAAGTGACTAAAGGAGCCAGATTGTTAATTCAACCTGAAATACATTCATGCACAGCAGCCTTGTATTTATTAGGCTTTATTGGCCTTGCTGTTAAGCCCTACAAAAGTGTTAAGTATGGAAGTGACACTGTAATATTATAATTAATAAATGTTTAACAGTCTCTGAACTGTATCTTCAACTCATCACGTGGTAATATTCATATATAATTATATTTAAAGTGAGTTGTGTATCATTTTAATGTGATATCCTATGGCATAAGGCTTCTAAAGTAAGATGAGTAAGGCTAATGAAGATGTTACAATGACACTATTACACTGTTTCATAAAAAGAGCCCTATTTTACTTTATATTAGCTGTTCCATTAGTGCTTTGGACATAAGAGTTGTTTGGCATGCTTCACCAAGGGTAGGGAGGCCTGAAGACTACAGAGATAAATCAAGGAAAGTTGTCAGAGAGCCTCATGCTTCAGCCTCTTGAGCAGGCTCTTGATTGCTCTTCCTCTTCTATCAGTGGAAACCCAGGGACCCCTGTGGGGTGAGATGACTTCTGGGTGATGAGTCAGTGGGGGGAACTGAAGTCCTTCCAGTTCTCCTTGCTCTCTGACCACCTGGTGAATAGTCCTTGTATTTAATTGTGCTGCGAATAGATTAACATAAAAATCTTAAGATAGTGTGACACAAATTGTATGATTTCACTTATATGAATGAGGTACCTAAAATAGGCAAATTCATAGAGACAAAAAGTAGATTCAAGTTACCAGGGGCTAAGTGGCGGGGGAGAATGAAAGTTACTGGTTTATGGATACGGAGCTTCCGTTTGGGGTGATGGCAAATTTTGGAAATAGTGGTGATCTTACATAATTTTGTGAATATAAAGAATACCACTGGATTCTACACATAAAAATGGCTAGCATGACATGTTTTGTTATATATATTTGACCACAGTTTTTAAAAAGTTAAGAAAGAAATACCAAAGAAAAGAAGCCACAGTGGAATATTTTACTCACTGGTGATCTTATTAATAGCACCATGAGTGGTTTGCAGGGCCTTAGCTGTTCTCATTTGGAGCCAGAGAGGATTGGGTTGATTTTTCCTTTGCTTTCCCAGAGGATTAATCTTTACTTCCCTTTTCTTTAACACAGAAAGAAGCATCACTCAAGCCCAATTTCTCTTTCAGACCTTAGAGCATAGGGCATGGATTGTGGCTCATGATTGTCATTTATTGCTGCTGGGCCAAGGGGAGCCAGCCAAAGGAATCACACAGGTGCCAGGCCACATTTGACTCTAAATGGCATATGTGGTTTCTGAGTACCCAGCTCACTGTGCCCAAGGGATTTAATTTGGAAATAGGCAGTGCTTTGCCTCTGGATTCAAAAATAAACCTGAGGTTCCTAAATAAACTGGAGCTGTGCATCAAGATCCAAGCAACGGCAACTTCTTGTAGGTAAGGCCACATAGGAAGCCTTTTGGGTATTTGGAATTAAACTCACATTGAATAATGTCCAAGTAAGATTCATTTTATAGAGAATTATTTTCTCCCGTCATATGAGGCTGCTTTTCTATTCTGTGGAGTCTCATACATGAATCAAATATTTGTGTGCCCTTGAAGGCATCCAGAGTTCTTGCAGTTAATGTCGTTAGCCAGGAGCATGCACTCTGCAGCTGGGCTGTTGGTGCTATATCCTGGGTGCTTTCTCTGGGGGCCATGTGATCTCCACAAGGTACTTAACTCATCATGGGTTGTGATAGAAATCAAATGAGTTAATACAAGTAATGAACCCAAGACAGTGCCTGGCACAGGCACAATCAATGTGAACCATCATTACCACTGATAGTAGTAGTACATTTGTTTGTTTAGACATTGTATAAGAAGCAAGGTGCATTTTGGGGAGAAGAATGCGCAAGAATGTAAAAGATGGAAACTAAGGACATATCAGGAAGACATGAAGCATTTTCTAGAGACTGTTTAGAGGAGACACATGTCTGAAATGACTGCAGACTCTTCAACAAATTCCATTCAGTTTAGTCTAAAATTATATTGTGTAAGAGTTAGGGTCCCATTCAGATGAAGAGTCGTGAGCTGACAATGAAAAATAATAATGGGATAGAGTGTCACTACTGTGTGCATATATATGGATGTGCACGTTTATATGTGTGAGTGTGTGTGTGTGTGTTGTGTAAAAAGGTCCCTGAACATGTGGTATAATTTCCTTATACTACATTTATAATTTATAAATGAAGAAATGGTATCAGAGAACTGAGTGACTTGCCCTGAGTAATATTCTCTAAAAATGATCCTGAAATCTCTTATAGGAAGACCGTTTTCACTATTCTATGAACTGTTTTTCCACATAACGAACTAGGGACAAAAAAGCAGTTTTAGTATACAATGCAATATTATTAACTGTAGTTCACATACTGTGGTTGGATCTCCAGACTTCTTCATCTGCTATAATTGCATCTTTGTACCTCTTGACCTCTATCCATTCCTCCTTCTTCCACTTTTGGTAACAATGTTTCTACTCTGTATTGCTATGTATTACTGTTATTTTTAAGATTCCACCTATAAGTGAGATCATGAAGTATTTGTCTTTCTCTGTATGAGTTATTTCCTTTAAATAATGTCCTCTAGATTAATACATGTTGTTGCAAATGTCAGGATCTCCATTTTAAAGGCTGAATTCTATTGCATTGTATAAATGCATACCACATCTCCTTTATGGAATCCTCCATTGATGGACACTTAGGTTGTTTCCATATCTTTGGCTGTTGTCAGCAATGCTGCAATGAACATGGGAATGCAATGCCTAGGGCGTGATTTCATTTTCTTTTGGGTATATACCTTCAGGGATTACTGTGTCATGTGGTAGTCCTATTTTTAATTTCTTTACGAATCACCATGCTATTTTTTACAGTGGCTGCACCAATCTACATTCCCACCAAGACTGTACAGGTGTTCCCTTTACATCTCACCCTCACCAACACTTACACCTTTTTGATAACAGCCATCCTAAAAGGTATGAGATGGTATCTCACTGCAGTTTTGATTTGCATTTGACTGATCACAAAAGATTCCAAGTAGTCAAAACAACCTTGAGAAAGAAAAATAAAGTTGGAGGCGTCACATTTCCTGATTTCAAATTATATTGCAAAGCAATAGTAATCAAACCAGTATGGTACTAACATAAAAGCAAACACATAAGCCAATGGAATATAATAGAGCTCGGAAATAAATCCAAGTCTAACGAGTCAACTAATCTTGGACAAAGCCCCAAGAAAATACAATGCAGGTAAGAACAGTTTCTTCAATAGATGGTGATGGGAAAACTGGACATTAACATGCAAAAGAGTGAATCTGGGCCTTATCTTACACCATACACAAACATCGTTTCAGAATGGTTTAAAGACTGAAATGTAAGATAAGAAAATCTAGCATTCTTAGAATAAAATGTAGGGGAAAACTATTTAATATTGACTCCGGCAATGATTTATTGGACAGGACTCCCAAAGCACAGGCAATTAAAGGGAGAATACACAAGTGAGGTTACATCAAAATAAAAAGCTCTGCCCACCAAAGGAAGCTATCAACAAAAGGAGAAGATAGCCAATGGAATGGGAGAGAATATTTGCAGACACTATGTCAGATAAAGCATTGAAGGAACTTATTTAACTCAATGGCAAAAAAAAAAAAAAAAAAAAAAAAAAAAAAAAAAAAAAAAACCAACCTGACTATAAAATCAGCAAGTCACCTAAACAAACGTTTATCCAAAGAAAACAGAAAAATGGCCAGCAGGTATACGAAAAGGTGCTCAATGTTGCAACGTATTATTTTATCCTTCACTTTTTTTCAGTTGGCATTATATTTAGGAGAATTGCCAAAGTTGAAGCCTGTAGCCATAGTTCTTTCATTTTCATTACTTTTAGCAATTTTTTGCTTGTCTGTCTTCTTCCCTTCCTGTCTCCCTGTCTCTCCCTTCCATTTCTTCTTCTACTCCTCCCTCTCTCCTTTCATCACTTTCTCATCCTCTTCCCTCTTCCTTTGAACACATATTTATTGCATTCTTTCCATGTGCCAGACATTGTTCTAGGCTCAGAGGACAGACAGAGCAGTAAGTAAAACAAGGTGACAATCCCTGCATTCCTGTGACTAACGTTCCAGAGGGAGGCACAGATGTTAAACAAAATTATTAAAATATTCATGCATTAGCCATTATGAGTTGTTATGCAGAAAGTAAGAGAGGAAAGGGAATAGTGGAGCCTGGTGTACAGGGATGGCTTTCAACATTAGAAAGGATGGTTGCAGAATATAGCAGAACTTATTTATCTTTTCTTCTGCTGATAGACACTTAGTTGTTTCCTTCTGGGGCTATAATGAACAATGCTTTCATATGTATTCTGCTGGAAAGGTGCAGAAGTATCTCTGAGGTATATTTTCCTAGAAGTGGAATTTTTGAAATTCCTAGAAGCAGCCAAGTTGTTTTTCAGTGATAATGATTTATTCCTCTTTGCATCTTCAGTATTTAGTATAGTGCTTGGCACCAAGTTGGGCTAACACTTGCTTGAGCAAGTGGAACTTTGTTATAGAAACAAAAATAGAGGCTGGCAGTGTATACCTACTTCATCACGTTAATTATGCTCTGACCTTTTTTTTTTTTTTTTTTTTGAGACGAAGTTTCGCTCTTGTTACCCAGGCTGGAGTGCAATGGCGCGGTCTCTGGCAACCTCCGCCTCCTGGGTTCAGGCAATTCTCCTGCCACAGCCTCCTGAGTAGCTGGGACTACAGGCGCGCGCCACCATGCCCAGCTAATTTTTTGTATTTTTAGTAGAGACGGGGTTTCTGCATGTTGACCAGGATGGTCTTGATCTCTTGACCTTGGGATCCACCCGCCTCGGTTTCCCAAAGTGCTGGGATTATAGGCGTGAGGCACCGCGCCCGGCCTATGCTCTGATCTTTATACATTGATTTTGCATGGAAAGCAGAGACCAGCCTTTCATTTATTTTCTGTGAAAACTACTCTTAGGAAATGCCTTCTGACATTTGTTGAGTTCATGCTGGCTGCAACCACCGGGACTGCTAAAGCGTCTTTCACAGTAGAGGAACACTGGAGGTAGGGTCTAGCTGTTTATTGCAAGTATTTCTCACTCTCCTGTTTGAAAGAGTCCTCAAGGAAGCCGAGTTATCTTTAGAGAATGTCATTTCTCCTTTCTTCTCTGCTCCTGGCTCCTAATGCTTGCCTGAAGAGCTTGCTGTTTCCAGCTTCCTCTATGGAGGCAGAAGTCTCCACTTGAACTTGCCCCTTTGAAAGTTCCTGTTGGGCTGATGTTTTGGCAAGCAGAATGTTTCACTTAAAATTGATCCTTTCTTGCTTGTAGAAAATGCATCTAAGGTACTTAGGGAATTATTTGGGCTTGGGAAGGCTCGATGCCTCGTAAAATGAAGCTCTGGGCTGAAATACTGTTGAAATACGTCAAGCTCCAGAGCTGTGCCTTTACTTTACAAATATTTCAAATAAAAATGGGTGCTTATATCAAGTCACTCTGTGTATGAGTGTCTCACTCGGTTTTCAGATGTCCAGCCTCAGCATATAAGATAAGTTCATGTTCAAAGTCCTTTTAAATGCAGTCGTTGGAAACCATTCTTCCTGGTTAGCATATGTAACAGTTGATTTGTGAGTGCGTTTTCTGCAGTCCTTCTTTCTGGTATATATTGACCATTTAGTTACCAGCTAACTTTATTAAAAATTAGGATAAAGTATTCTTCCTATCAAAGAGTTCTGGAGTGTCTATTATGAGAGTTCTGTCTAGTTCCCTTTCCCCTCCATTATTAAAAAATTCATAATGTACATTGTCATATTAATGCAAAACAACAGAACAGATTTTGAATTTTTTTTTGCCATTTTAGTATAGTCACTTCTTACATTTTGTTTCTAGCTTTTAAAAATAATTTTCACCCCCAGTTGAGTGGATAGGACAATTGTGATGTCAAGAATGTGTGTGTGTGTGTGTGTGTGTGTGTGTATACAATATGTTTAGTGAACCCCATTCTAGATTTTTTCAAACAAGGAAGTAAAACTAGATGGCCGTGTTTATGGGATTTATTGAATAAATATATGTTAAATGGATATACCCGCCCACTATTAGCAATAGCAAGAAATGAAAAAGGAGTAAAAAAGAAAAAACAAACCTTGGACTACAGTTCAGTAAAGAAAAAATATTTATTATTTAACTGCTCTATGATGTCAGTTTCTTCTTCTCTCCTCTTAGTTTGAATCTGGTCCAGTATCCTGGATGCCAAATGACTTTCAGGAAGGTTTCCGACACTAAATCCACAGAAGTCCATTTAGCCAGATTTGTATGGTTGGATATACGGTTTTGTGCACAATATGCCTGAAATACATTCAAAATGTTATGAGGTTTGCTATTTTGGCTCCTGTGCTAATGATGCACAGCACTGATATTAAAAGCTCCACTAACAGTTACGTGTTTTTTATTTTAAAATAAAGAAAACATTTAAAATCTTTCAGCCAGTAAAAATGCTACAATGTATTTGTGTGTCATTTTTTTATATAAAGCTAAGGTTTTAGAATATAAATAAAAACAAACATTTATAGGTGTTTTCAATATGCTGCTATTAAAATAACAGCAATAAAAGTAGATTTTCCTATTTTAGAAAGAAAAAGGCCTATAATGATTCCCACTAAAATGAATGGCACTTGGCTGCATCTTCCTGTCTTTCTGATACAATTTTTCCATGCCATAAAAATATGATTCGCTTGTGCTTAAAATAAGTTTGTCAAGTCTCCATGAAGAAAATAACCTTTGAAACCTAGACTGTTTCTGACATAGCACCATGTTTTTACAGTAAAAATGTGAGGAAAGGAAATACTCAAATGAAAGGAAACCTTCATCCTCATTCAGCCAAACTAATGCATGGTTGGGTTAAAAGAGAAAAGGGAAAATGGGTTCTTTGTTAGAGACCCTCCAGGTCATGTTGTGTTAGTCAGGGTTCTCTGGAGAGATATATATATGTCTCCTCTCTCTATATTCTTAATTATGATTCTTTATATATAAATTAAATATAAAAATTCATAATTGTGCCAATTTCTTACTGTAAATCTTGCTCTCTCTGTGTGTATATATGTATATAGTATATATATGTATATATACATATATATGTACATGTATACGTATATATATGTATATATGTACATATACATATATCTACTCAGTCTATACATTTACATATTTATATGTACATATACATATACACATAAATATATACATATATGTGTGTATGGATATCTTTCAAAGGTTAGATAGATATGAATGTGTGTGTATGTATATCTATTCATCTATATAATGTGTGTATGTATATCTATATAATGTGTGTTTATGTATATATGTCTATATAATGTGTGTGTATGTATATAATGTGTGTGTATGTGTATATATATGTAATGTGTATGTATATCTATATAATTCATATCATATGAATGTGTGTGTATATGTATCTATCTATCTATCTATCTATCATCTATCTATATAATGCACAATTATGGAAACTAAGTCCCAATATCTACAGTCAGCAATATCTGCAGTCAGCAAGGCTAAAACCTGGGAGACCTGGTAGTTTTAGTCAGAAGGTCAACAGGCTTGAGATCCAGGAAGAGCCAATGTTTCAGCTCAAGTCTGAAGACATGAAAGAACTGTTGTCTCAGTTTAAGATAGGCAGGCAGGAGGAGTTTCTTTAACTAACAGGAAGCTCAGTCTTTTTGTTCTATTCTGGCCTTCAACTAATTGGATGAGAGTGACGCACATAAGGGGGGACAATCTACTTTACTCAGTCTGTGGATTCAAATGTGAGTCTCATGCAAAAACATCCTCATGGGAACGTCCACATAATGTCTGAGCAAACACCAGGGCACACCATGGCCCAACGTATGACATAAAGTGAATCATCACACATGCAAAAAAAAGTGTTCCTTTTTTTTTAAGGATAGGAAGAATAAAACATAGATGACAGGAGATTAATGACATTTGCAGGAGTCCGTCCTGGAAAACTCGCATCTCTTCTATGTCCTATATTGAAAATAGATAAAAGATGGAGGAAAATGCTTTAGCGATTAGACACTTTTAGGTTTTAGAGAAGAGGGTGGGGTTCAAACTTGCTGTTGTCTTGAAAGACAATTTGGATGGGAATAGACTGAAATTGAGTGGACTTTACCCCATCTGTGCTCCGTTGCTTTTTTATTGGAGCCTAAGTCATAAAACTGGACAAACTGCCTTTCAATTATAAGTTCGGTTGGCCAAGAAGCACTGTCTTCTTCTGTTTCATTTAGGCAAGCCAACTCAAGAATACCAAACAATAGTTGAGTAATCTTCCCCAAGGATGTCTGTAAAGCATTTAATTCGTTTCGGTCAACTTGAGTCACGACCACGTGCAGTGCACTGAGCTAGGCGTGATTACAGAGGCGTGACTCAGAGCAGATACTGGGGGAAAAGGCCCTTGTCTTCTTTAATGGGAACGTGAATTTTGGGGCCTAACCTCCAGTTCTGACACCATCAATCACACATTATACAAGAAGCAAAGTTTTGAGAAGCGTATTTTATCGCAAATGAATCAGTAATACAGAAAGCATTCGAAAAGGCAAATGACTACTTTTCTTTAACCTTTGAAAGATTCAGACGGCACCAATTTCTTCACCCTGAGTTGTGTGAAATACAGGTTCCTAGATTGTATTTAATGCCTTTCTGAACCTATTTATGGTGACTTGCCTTCCGCTTGGGGACTTCAAATCACTTTTGAAATAAAATGTTGCATTTGTGCATTTAGAAAGATTGTCAGTGAAGGTTTATTGCAGAGCCATGTTGTATTCCTCCAAGTTAGACAGTGAGTCACACAGGATCCTTTCAATGGGGGAATCTCAGAGAATAGTCATTTTTGTCAAAGGGATGTGCATTTACAAAGCAGATCTGCTCATCTGCTTCATATGATATTACCACAGTCACAATTTTGGACCTGTTGCGCCAGGAGGGCACCAGCACACTGAATTTTAACTCCTCCGGCAGCTCATCAGTATCATTTATGGGAGTCTTTTTCCTACAGACCAAAAGACATTTTTAGACATATTTCATTCATATTTGGGCAAACCACCTAATTTTCCTGGCCTCTTTTTCCTGATCTGTAAGATGAAGGAAGTTATTTTAGTACTCATTAACTTCGCTTCCGATCCTATGCTATGATTTTATAGATAATTAATGACAGCTGTACTTCTAGATTTCTACTTAGTTCATAAATTTTAGCCATATAAAAAGAGATCTGTTTTTTCTTCCATGCTATAGAGTAGAATATTAAATATTTTTGAAATTGTGCTTTTCTCTCCCTTTATTCTTCACAGTGAAACAGTGTGAGTTGAATTGAATTAATAATTGGAAGAGTGAGTGTCTGCTTGCTCATCAGCATTCAGTTACCATTGCTTGGGAATCTAGATAAATTTCACTGAGAACCTTTTGCCCTTAAGCCTGTTTCTTTCTTCTTGTCGTGAGAATTGTGCTTTTCTGCTGAATATACAATGAGCAAGACTGAGATAAAGGAGGTGGCCAGGGTCTGTGGCTGTTTAGCTGTATGCAAGGCACAGACCTGGGCCATCTCATCCTGTAGCAGCCCCAGTGTGTGTGCCAGCATTAACAGAAGTACCTTTCAGGCTGGTTTTCTGCAGCGTCACACACGCCTCAGCCTGGCCTTGGGAGACCAGTTACCCCTTATCTAATGACTGTGTGTGCTGGTTCCTCTTCTGGTTTCTAACTGTGCTTTAATTTTTATGAATTGAAACGGTGGCTCACGTGCATAATCCCAGCACTTTGGGAGGCTGAGGCAGGCAGATCACCTGAGGTTAGGAGTTTGAGACCAGCCTAAGCAACATGGAGAAACACCGTCTCTACTAAAAATATGAAATTAGCTGGGCCTGGTGCCGCATGCCTGTAATCCCAGCTTCTCACGAGGCTGAGGCAGGAGAATCACTTGAACCCGGGAGGCAGAGGTTGCGGTGAGCTGAGATCGCGCCATTGCACTCCGGCCTGGGCAAAAAGAGCGAAACTCCATCTCAAAAATAAAATAAAATAAAATAAACTTTAAAATGTCATTGTTTGAACAGCTAAACATCTGTGTTCTACAAGTGCATTCAAATCCCCAAATGGAACTGAAATCATAAAACCTAACCAAGAGTTTGACTCTGCCACTTAAGTCAATGACCTTTAAATTTTTTTTCAATTTTCTAAACAGTGCCTCCTCACTAGCAGAATAGAAACTGTGAGAAATGACCTTAGTTAGTCATCCTCTCTTTAAAATTCTACTATCAACAAAGAAAGGGGCTTTTGTTGGGAATCTCCAAAAACCTCTAAACCTTGTCCTTCCAGGGTCCTGGGAAAATGAACGGGTGTAGGATGTCAAAAGATGAAGGTGTTTGCTTTAAGACAGGCAGCTGGAAATAGGGTTAGAGAAGATGATTTGAATCCACTGGCTTTTCCCCTTTACAAATATGTGAACTAAAATGATTTGACACATTTTAAAATGTGAGCGACATTTTCTTGGGAAGTATTTTTCCAAGAAAATACCACTGTGTAATGAATTTCAATCACTGTTTAAATTCATATGAGTTGGTAGTGTGGCATTGTTGAGCAGATGACACTTCGACAGAGTTGCTGTGGGTGGGTCTGGAATTGCCCCAGGTCCACCTCAATACCATCAGGGGAAGCGTGCTTGGAGCCTTTGGGGTGAGGTATTTTGTGTCACTGGTGGACACGTGCCTTTTCCATGATGCTTTTCCATTGCAGTGGGGTTCAGCCGTTCTGTCGTGGATGCCAGTGTCCTTGTGGAGGGCAGATAAAGTGACTGCGTACATCATCTGGGGTGGCAGTGGGGTGGTTCCGACTGTGGCAGACTAGCCTGCACATACCCCATCTCTTACCAAGTTCTTAATGCACAGAAATATCCCAGAATTATCAGAGCTTCCAGGTTCCCATTTTCAAACAGGTCTAGAAATCTGTATTTGTACATGAAATATCTTTTAAATATTTAACTTTTAAAAAGACATCCAGTGGGCTTAACCAAAAATGTCTGTAAGTCACCATGTTTTTGACTTCAGGTATTCGAGCTCCTGGGTCCATCCAAGAGCCATGAGCATTTACTATCTGAGTATATCTGGCATAGTCATTTAGTCTTCCTGAGGCTAGTTTTTAATCCTTCAGAGTTGAAATAATGATACTTGCTCTAGAAAATTATAAGGATAAAATCAGAGAGGGAAAATGTAGACAATTTGTAATTGCAAAGTCTTTTGGTGATTTAAAATGTTGCATGCAAGGATAAATCATGCTTAGGCATCGAGGAGCTTTAGCAGAAACACCCAACTGGTTTCTGCTAAAAAAAAAATTTGTGCAGGGTTCTTGTCGTGTACTTTGCAGGTATGTTCCACTGGCTGAAAGGTGCGCTGCCCTCAAATGTGCAGGAACCCACCCAGCTCCTCCACTGAAATACCACGCTGAGGCTACTCACCAGCAACTGCTGTCATCTTTGACTCTGAAAAAGCAGGGTGCATCTAGATTGTGGACCACCAGACATAAGAGCCCGTATGTGCCTCCATGTAGGAATTGAGAGCCATGACTCCAGTTGTGGGCTTTGATGGGGTGGAAATGGGCCACGTCATGCTGGCTTTCTACTGTTGAACATTGACTCAGAAAGCAGATGACTTAAAGAAGGATTAGGATGAGGATGTGGAGGCTGCAACCTACAGTCTGCCTTCTCCCTTCATGCCCATGGCCAAGCAGTGGAAACTCTCCCACTGCCCCATATACCCACAAGATACCAGTATATGCCTCACCCTTTGTGACTGCTTTTCCACAGTTAAAGGAAAACCTCTCTTGATTTATGTTAAACCAAGTTTACCCCTGTAAGTGTAGAATTTTTCTTTGTTAAGAGGAGAATCAGGAAGGTTTGCAGGGAATCTGTCTCACTCTGGATTTTAAAGAAACCCTATCAGATCCCAGACCCATCAGGCAAGGTTAATCACCAGCCCTTCCCTCAGATTGTGTCCTGTGATTTGTGGGCACATCTCTGTGATTTCACTTTTTTGTTTACCGCTGGTGTTTGTCATCCATAATAGACTGTAAAATCTTCAAAAATAGACAGCACAAATGTTATTTATTTTTAATTCTAAGGCCCCGCAAACAGCTCAATAAATGCTGACTCAGTTGCACTGAGAGACTCTGAGCCTTCCATGTCTTTGAGTCTCAAGAGAATATAGAGTGTCTACATGAGGACAGGCATTCTTGTTTAGCGAGCTAGAGAGAAGGGGAGGCAAGGAATATTACATCACAAAGTTTCAAAGAATCTTGCCAATGAGATGGTCAAACCAGATCAAATGAATAGATTTTTCACCCTTTTTTATTTTTAAATATTGCCTTTTAGATTTTGGGGTACATGTGAAGAACATGCAGGATGGTTGCATAGGTACACACATGGCAGTGTGGTTTGCTGCCTTCCTCCCCATCACCTAAATCTGGCATTTCTCCCCATGTTATTTCTCCCCAACTCCCCACCCCACACTGTCCCTCCCCTAGATCTCCTTGACAGACCTCAGTGTGTGATGTTCCCCTCCCCATGTCCATGTGTTCTCGTTGTTCACCACCCACCTATGAGTGAGAACATGCAGTGTTTGCTTTTCTGTTCTTGTGTCAGTTTGCTGAGAATGATGCTTTCCAGGTTCATCCATGTCCCTACAAAGGACACGAACTCATCATTTCTTATGGCTGCATAGTATTACATGTGTATATGTGCCACATTTTCCCTGTCCAGTCTATCATCGATGGGCATTTGGGTTGGTTCCAAGTTTTTGCTGTTGTAAACAGTGCTGCAATGAACGTTTGTGTGCATGTGTCCTTATAATAGAATGATTTATAATTCTTTGGATATATACCCAGTAATGGGATTGCTGGGCCAAATGGAATTTCTATTTCTAGGTCTTTGAGGAATCGCCACACTGTCTTCCACAATGGTTGAACTAATTTATACTTCCCACCAACAGTGTAAAAGTGTTCCTGTTTCTTCACAACCTCTCCAGCATCTGTTGTCTCCAGATTTTTTAACGATTGCCATTCTAAATGGCATGAGATGGTATCTGACAAAGGACTACTATCCTGAATCTACAAGGAACTAAAACAGATTTACCAGAAAAAAGCAAACAAACCCATTCAAAAGTGGGTGAAGGATATGAAAAGACACTTTTCAAAAGAATATATATATGAGGCCAACAAACATATGAAAAAATGCTCATCAATGGTCATTAGATTTTTCCCTTTTTAAAAAGAACTTTTAAAATTTTTATTATTTTTAAAATTATTATTATTATTATTGAGATAGGGTCTTGCTCTGTTGCCCAGGCTAGAAGACAGTGGTGCAGTCTTGGCTCACTGCAACCTCTGCCTCCTAGGTTGAAGTTGTTCTCCTGTCTCAGCTTCCTTAGTAGTTGGGATTACAGATGCCCGTCACTATATCTGGCTCGTTTTTATATTTTTAGTAGAGGCAGGGTTTCCCCATATTGATCAGGCTGATCTTGAACTCCTGACCTCAGGTGATCTGCTTGCCTTGGCCCCAAAGTGTTGGGATTACAGGCATGAGCCACTGCCTCTGGCCTTCAGACCTTTTGAATCACAAGGAAATAATAGGTTTAGTTGGGTAAAAGAAAAGTAGGGGGAAACTATATAACAAGTCTTTTTAATGACCGCGATGTTAGCCAAAGAAGGGATTTTATAGGGAGATCACTCAAAGAATCTTATAGGGAGATCACTCAAAGAATTTTATAGGGAGATCACTCAAAGAAAGGCAGCATAGAAGACATATTCTGGAAATTTCTTTGTCTTCCACAGAAAAAAGATATTCTCATAAAGTCTTGTAAGTGGTGACTTCTGCCAATGTAAAGCAGGTAGTTTCTGTTGTTAGGGAATGCTTAGGTCACCTAATCAGATGCTTTACTTTAGCCCGTCAGTACTCAGGAGTAATGTCTGTGCCTTGGATTTCTGCAGACTATGAATGTGAGGTCATCAGTACAAATTAATAGTTTATCACGTGGTCCTTGACTTATACTATAATAAATGTAGGTAAGTGTTAATGAACATTTGTGCCACTTCCCTCACCTCCTCCACTGAAAACAAAAACGGTAATAGCTGGAAACTTTTGAGTTGTGTAAACATATCATAAAGTTGATATACAGAACTGAGCATTGTTCTTGCATTCAGCATGTTGCTGAGCCAGAACAAACCCCTAAGTTCTTTCTACTTCCAGGAAACTATTTTAAACTTCTGAATGCAATTCATTTTCCCAGAAATCCTTTGGTAGCTTTCTGTTTTCTATACCTGTCATTATTATTAATTCAAAACCATTGCAAATATCTGGCAACTCTTGCAGGTGCAAAATCTATAATAATATATGTTTTCTGAAATTCAGAAATATTTTATGAATGATTAAACTCTGCCATCTCCAGAATGGTTTGTAACAGTTTTGACTTAAAAATAAACTTTAATGCCTCCACCGTGAAAGTGCAAAGGGATAAACTATGTTTTAACCACAGAAATGCTTATTAAGCAGGAATTTACCAGGTTCTGTAAAATAATACGAGTTCAACCTACTATTCAATGTAAGAGAAAGGCATTTTTAAGGAAGAAATAGATTCAGATCCTAACAGGCTTTGGTCATGTACTTTATTATTTTATGTAGAAATTTACAGCAATATAGTAGATACTAGGTGCAAATATTTCTGCACTACTGAAATTAGATTGACTAAAAATAAACCATTTGTAAACATTGATAAATAGTGAAGAATTGAAGTAACCCAGTAACTTCATTATTCATGGATATACTGGACATTTATATATGAATAAAGTTTTGTTTACTTCAAGGTAACGTTTCACTCTATGCTCGTATTTAATATTAAATGGAAGGAGCGAGAGAGTAAGCTTGCCTGTGTGAGATGCTTGTAAGCCTGTATTAAGTATTGCACTTGGGCTTTGGGCTGGAATGTTCTGGTAGCTACCAACCTTAGGTCATTTGCTTTAAATAAATACTAGGGCTTTTTGGTGTAGGAGTTGGAATTATGGAAAGTAAGAAAACAACATAAAAATGAAATTGATCTGTTGGAAGCATGATGGGTACTCAACCAGTTGCTCCTCTTAGCCATTCTGACCTGAAATCCTTGTAGTCATTTTCGATGCTTTAGTTGTCAACTAGTACAGTTTTGCCTCCAAGGGGACATCTGGCTATCTGGAGATTTTTTTTTTGTTTTCACAGTTGCGGGTGAAAAAGTAGGAGTGTTGCTGGCATCTGGTGTCTAGTGAGTAGATGTCAGGGATGATGCTAAACATCCTGAAATACACAGAACAGCCTCCACAACAAAGAATCATCCAGCCTCAAATGTTACGGCTGAGAATCCCTGGATTAGAAAAAGCCAGCTCCAAGCAATCACATTTTGTTTCTGTCAACCTGAATTACAGAGCAGTCCAGGTTTGTCTTTAACTTCTTCTGCCATGAAGATGTGTTTTCATATAAACTTACCTCTTCTTGTGCACTTATATATTTACTTTTATCATTTGTGTTTGCTTACTTTGTCTTTTCCTGTAAATGTGAAACAAGTCTAGAGTTTGATTCTTGGATGAGCCCAACAGGGTACTGAAAAATCACAGGAATAAGAGTGTTTTCTTGGTTATTTTTGGTTATAATAGCTTTCTGGTTTTAGTGATTAGAAAAATCATGTCTCTATGAGTTCTGTTGTGTTAGAGGCATACATGGTTGGCCATATTATTTTAGATTAGATGTTTCCATTCTGGTGGCTTCATATTGTTAAGTCTGTGGTAATAAGTGAGTATTCCTTTACTTTAAAACGTGTTTTTGTTCCTTTGTCCTTAGTTTTTGGACTGCTTAGCAGAACATTTCAATTTCCTATGAAGAATGACTGTTAACTGTAGCTTTTTCTTACATCTTATACTTTAGCTGTTTTCAAACTGGCATGCAATAACATAAGCAGAGTGAAATGTATTAAGTGTGTGTTTATGTCTGTTGGGAAATATGGTGTAATCTGTAGCTACTTTTTCCTTTTCTGCTATAGCACTGTGTCTGTCTCATTGCACATTGTTCTAGGGAACAAATAACTGTAGTTTCCGCAAAGAACAAGACACCTATCAACATAGGGGTAAATTATTGGCAAGTGACATTCCCAGCCTTTGAAAATACATTCTCCATTCCCTGCATTAGTCTGCACTGTGTTTTTGTGTGTGTGTTGAATTTATATTATTAAGTGGTAAGTGAGTTTAGTGATTCATTAAATAATGTAAAAAATAATGGTTACCAGAGAATCTCATTCTTTTTTGGGGGGCGGGAGGGGTTGGGTGACGAGTTTCACTCTTGTTGACGAGGCTGGAGTGCAATGGCGCAATGTCAGCTCACTGCAACCTCCACCTCCCAAGTTCAAGTGATTTTCCTGCCTCAACCTCCCAAGTAGCTGGGACTACAGATATGTGCCACCATGCCCTGCTAATTTTATGTATTTTTAGTAGAGACCGAGTTTCTCCATGTTGGTCAGGCTGGTCTTGAACTCCCAACCTCAGGTGATCCACCTGCCTCAGCCTCTCCAAGTGCTGGGATGAGCCACCACGCCCGGCCGAGAATCTCATTCTTAATGTTGTGTCTATTTTAGCATTAAGCTGGGTTTATAATGAATCACTTTCACAGAATATGAAAGGAGGTGTCTTATGAATCTGAGCAAAATTTTCTAGCAGAATGATAATATTCAAGTAGCTAGAGTTTATAAAGAGCAAGAAGCTATATCTTTGGAAGTAAGAATAATATTTATGTTCTTAGACTGCTCAGTATAAGGCAAAATTCACGAAGCAAAGAAGCAGTTGATAGTAATGGTTTGCTTAACTTAACAGCTGGTGTGGATCACTGACACTGAAGATACCTTTAAAAAGACCGATTTTCTATTTTTGGCCCTTAGTAACTTGATGAAACCATAATGTTTAGGTGAGGTAGTTGGCTGCCTGAAGTTTGGGTCATTAGCTTGAATGATCATTCTCAGGTGTTTATACATCTCATTACAATAGTCATCCACCATTTTTTTACTATTCTGATTATCTGTTTATCTGTCTGTCTTTCCCATTATTTTGTAGCTGCTCTAAGGGAGGAGACATTTTCTGATCATCTTTGTGTACTGGGCATTCCCTATCACGGTGGTGTGAATATAGCAAAGCTTTAAAAAAATTTTTTAAGTAAAAGCTGAGTTGAATTGAAAGAAAATAGTATCAATTATTTTGCCGTAAATGCTTTATTAAACAGGAAGATTCCAGTGTCCTGAGATTTTATGTGAAATCTTCTGAGAAGCAACCTGGATAACAGTACCTCCTAGGAGGCTTGCTTCATTTTAAACAGCCTACCATGAAATGACTTCTGACAAGTGTGGCTCACTCACTCATTCTTTATGGTCCAGTAACTAGCTGTGTCCCATCCTGAGACCTGTGGGTCAGCGTGGTCTCTATCGATGTCATCCACATCCACGTGGTATTAATTATCTACACCATTGTATCTGGGTTCTTCAGGGAGTGGCCTCCATAGTCCCCAGGGGCAGGAAGGCATTTATTTTCCTCTCCTTGTGAGTATGAGCTTCCTGTGAGTGCCACTGTCTTATCAGATAAGTCAGGTAATTATAGAAAGTGTCTATGTGACAGAGAGTGACCGCTTTCTATTTAACTATCTGCATTGCTTCATTGTGCAGTGCGGCTTCTGGAAGGGATATGTTCTGAGGGACACAATTATTTTCAAATAAATTAAAATATGTTCTAATTGTTTTGTTCTGATTCCTATAATGAAAGATTACTATTACTACAAAGTACATTGTGTGTGTGTGTGTGTGTGTGTGTGTGTGTGTGTGTGTGTGTGTGTATGTATGTCTATTTATAGATTAAGGAAATAGTAATTTGTAGGCCTTGAGGTCTAAAGATACCTTTTGATACAATTTGTGTTCTAAATTCGTTAAGAAAAATGAACCCAGAGGGTCCGGGTAAATATTTTGAAAATATAGTCCATTGTATTTGTCAGCCACTGTCTGTCTCCTAGGAGCTCTGCCTTCCTGCTTTAATCTGTGGTCATGTTTCATCCAAACTCCTTGCATTATATAAATAATCATAGGTTATTGGGGTTGATGTCCATGTTTCCTAGCTGTAATTATAAATGTATAATCTTGTTTGTTCTGAAAAGATTGTTGCATATTACAGATTGACATGGAGCTGTTCTGCAGCACGTGTGGGTTTTGTTCTTTGGATTCCGAGTCCTTGTTTATGGGATGTTTGGTCATGGATGTAACACGGGAACACAGGGCTGTGCAGGTGTTTCCCTTGGCTGATAGGAAGGCTGCAGTTTGTCCAGAAAAATATACATGTTAACTGGCCATCACCCATAACGTAAAATGCTTCTTTATTATACTGGAAAAGTGCCTAGAGATATTCTTGTGAGAATAGAGAAATTTCTGGAACTTTCTGCCAAAAACAATCTTATACAAAAGAGAGGAGTGGAGAACAGTATGCAGTTCATGTTTTGAAATGAGTAATGCATTTCTCGAGATGAGGCACGGCAATGCATTGAAAAGAAATCCCCTTTGGACAGCAATTAAGATGTAGTTCCCGAGAGGCAGAGACGTGATCTCAAAGAAAAACAGTGGCCCTCGTAGCATGGCACCAAATAGGAAAAGGACATGGGAGTCTGGCAGGTAGGCCTTGTGGTTTTGTATTAGCCTGGTGGACTTTGAAACTTCTAAATTATCTTAGGGAGAGTCTCAACACAGTAACCCGTAGATACGGCTTCAGGTGTGGTTCTGGAAGCAGGAGGGCACGAAGTGTCTGCATCATCCAGTGTGTTTAGCATTGGAACCCTCATGGGATTTTCATGACCCCCCCATGATGGTACAAGAGATCCAGAATACTTTTTATAACTTGAGCGGGAAATAGCGCAATCACCATGTGTTTAAAAGGAAAGTTGATACAATTTCAGTCCCTTCTGAAGCAAACACAGGTGTACTAATTCTGCAAAATAAAAATGTTAAACATTTCCTGTCTCATCCCATGCCCCTCCAAAAAAAAAATAGTGCTTAAATGAACTTGAGATGGAGTATCTTTGGATTGGATAAGTGATTATATATGGCTTTGTCATCCATGACGTGGAACAGCTTGATGAAAAATTAATTACTTGACTGTTTTAGTCATTCATGGATTCCAAGTGAGCCTGCATGTTTGCCATCAAATAGATACATGTAGATATACAGCTTTTGCCAACATGCATTGCTTTTTGGTGGACATCGATGTGCTATTTGGGTGAGATTTACAGTGTCATGTTTCCTAACTTTCATCTTTCCAGATCTCTTGGTCTCAATGCCTTTAGAATTACAGGTTCCTAAACACATGTGGGAGGTTGACAAGGGAAGACAGGAAAGTAGTGTTTCTTACCTAAGAGGTTTCCTACCTTCTTATGTGTAACCACATTTAAGACTTGCTCCCCCAGGCAGTATTTGGCCATAGTCAATGTGGGAAGTAGATTTCTGGAGGGGAATTTGAATGTATTACTGTGGGGCTTGGTGAATAATTGGCATCGTAGAGGGACCTGGGGCACCAGGCTGCTGATTTTCCCACAGGCCATAATTTGTCCATGAGTATGTGGCTTTAGAATATAGTCCATAATTCCTTATTCAGAAAAACAGTATGTCTGAGGAGAAATAATGAAAGTTATAAAACACAGATGCTTCCCTCAACTAAACAATGTTGCTTTGTAAAAGTGTAAGAAATCATCTTTCCAGACGAGACTATTCTGGTCTGTTTATCATTGTGTGGCAGTGTGTTCTAGTTACTTTTGCCACATTCCAGACAACCTTAAAACTTAGTGACTTAAGCAATAGCCGTTGTTTTTTTATCTCTTTCAGTTCTTGTGGGTCAAGAATTTGAGAAGGTCTTGGTGGAGTGGATCTGGGGCCAGTCAGTGGCTGGAGCTGAAATGCCAGAACTAGACAGGAACAGCTTTCCCTCTCTTTTGTTCTCTCTGTCTCTTTCTCCTCAGGGTGTCAGGCCTCTCTGTGTGGTCTTTCTGCGTGGGCTAGCTGAGCTTCCTCATAGAATTATTGTCTCAGGGCAGCCAAGCTGCTTACATGGCAGGACAAGCTTTCACGAGTTGCTTATTCTAGTGAAGCAGCATTGGCTTTTATGACTCAGCCTGGGAGCTCAGACAGTGTCACTTCTGGACATGTTATTGGTTCCTCTAGACTGAATGCTTGCGTCCCCCCAGTTCATGTGTTTCAGCTGTAATCCCCAATATGATGATAGTAGGAGGTGAGTCTTTGGGAGGTAATTAGGAGGTAAAAAGGAGGTCATGAGAGTGTAGCTCCCATGATGGAGTCAGTGTCCTTATGAGGAGACCAGAGCTCCCCCTCTCTGCCATGTGGGGATACAGCAAGAATATTGGCCTCTGTAAACCAAGAGGAGGGCTTCACTAGGAACCCAACTCTACTGGCACCGTAATCTTTAACTTCCAAACTCCAGTACTGCAAGAAATAAGTGTTTGTTGTTTAAGCCCCTGGGTCTATGGTATTTTGTTATAGCCCAAGTGAAATAAAGACTCTAGTTAGAAGTGAGGGATGAGCCTGCCTGGATCCAGGAGAGGAGAATCAGACTCCCTCTCTGGATAGGGGCATGGCAAGGTCTAGGGGCCATGTGAAAGAGGGGATTGTGTGTGGTCATCTTTGGTCAGTGTGCCACACATTGGTTTGCAATCACTTAAAAACAGAATTTTAGTCTCTGTTCCTTGATAAGCAAACCAAGAAGTCACTCTCTTTTCGTCTTTACACAAATCTTACACTATTTGACTCCTTTCTTTTGTAACAGGCGGATCCTAGGCCATGCTTGCCTGGAAATAAACCTCTGGGTCCGGGAGTGCTGAAGGTGCCAGAACAGGAAGGGAGGTGGTGAACCTGAAGATATCACAGCTTTTCCTCCTGATATGTGTTTCCAGACCATGCAGGGTCTTGGCTGCTCATGGTCTATCTGAGTTGCACAGGTGAGCAGAGTCCTGGGCTTGGAGAGTGTCCCAGCGACCCTGGTGGAGGCATGGCTGGAAGGGGCATGGCAGACAGGAGGTTGTGATCCACTCTGAGCTAGCCAGGTGACCCAGCAGAGGCCTTTCTCCAGATCCAGGGATCAGGAGTTACGCCAACACCAGTCATGGCTGATGGGTTCCAGTACCTGGGGACAGATGCTGCTAGCTGATGAGCGGGAGCCCACTTGCTTCCTCATATATAATTGAGGTCACACTTAAAAGAGCATCATATGTGAGCAGTTCACAAAAGTCACATTGGAAGCCAGTTCAATATATTGATCCATTTTACCTTGAAGCCTACTGAGCATCACATTAGGCATGTCAAATATCATTTTTAATGATCAGATCAGCAATTCTCCTGCTGGCAGATTTACTGGTTATTCTTTATTATGTCGTTCTAAAAAAACAACTTATTTCAAATTAAACCATTTCCCAGGAACTTGAAAATACATGGAAGACTAAATTCAAATAACAATGGGCTGATGCCTACTGCCCATCCTCCATCTCCCCACCCCTCACCTGTGGCCTGTGCCACAGTCAGGTCAGTCCTACCTTAGCCTCGTGCTGCTGCCATACAGTGCTGCTAATGTTGGCTAGTGGGACCCTCCACTGTTCCTCTGTGCTGTGTTTAGCATGCTGCCTTTGGGAGAGAAAATGGCCACTGGGGTCAACTGGAACCATAAGAATGGCGGAAAATTGTAGCCGTTTTTGCTTGCTTTATGGAACCTTCTCTCTTTGCTGTGGAAATTTCTCCCAGAGTTGAAACACTGAAGTCCTACTCAGCTGACTGTCCTGATGCAGCTGCAAGATTCTCAGACTTCAGACTTACAAGTTAGACTTTCTTGTCTGTTGGGCTGTCTCCTTTCCCTCTGCTTGTTTTTGTGCTTGTACAAGCATTAGTGGGTGCCATGCAGTTGTGTGTGAATTTGTGGGGTGGGGAATATGGATTAGAGATGGGAAAGCAAGTTGGTTTCTGTCAGACACTCAGCTCTCTCCTAGAAGTCCAGACCCCACAATCTAGACATAAACTCCCTAAACATGGGCTTGCCCTGACCATACTCTTGACACAAAATACATTACAGATAGATGAAAGGTTTTTTTTTTTTTTTTTTTTTTTTTTTGAGGCAGATTCTCACTCTGTGGCCCAGGCTGGAGTCTGGTGGTACAATCTTAACTCACTGCAACCTCCACCTCCCAGGTTCAAGCAATTCTCCTGCCTTAGCCTCCTGAGTAGCTGGGGTTACAGGCACATGCTACTACATCTTACTAATTTTTGTGTTTTTAGTAGAGATGGGATTTTGCCATGTTGGCCAGACTGGTCTCGAACTCCTGACCTGAACTGATCCACCCACCTCGGCCTCCTAAAGTGCTGTGATTATAGGTATGAGCCACTGCGCCCAGCCCAGATAGATGAAAGATTGAAATGCATGCAGTGAAAACTGAAGAGGTACTAAAAGAAGATAGGCATAAACTTTTTTCTACTCTGGATAAAAGAAATCTGCTTGGTATCAGGGTATGCTGAATCACAGGAAGCAATGGATCAGTTTGATCTTCTCTGTTCTTGTATGACAGAAAAAAGGAAAGAGAAATCTCCTATATGTTCATACAAGGGTAACTACATGTATATCATTACATACCTGTGGAATTATGCCATTCATGACCTTGTTTCATTCAACGGTATCATAGACAAAATTGTCATGCCAATGAGAACATCAGGACTTCCTTGAGATGTCAGTGACAGTTTACTTGACCAGTTCCATGTCATTTTTCCTCATTTCTTCACTCATATAAATGACTAGATAAACAGCTTTGAGTATAACATCTTTAGAATGTGTGCAATTTCTTAAGTTAAATTCTGTGAAGTCTTGGGTGAAAGACTCTGCTGGGTTTACGTTCAATACATGATGTTCAATTGCCCTTCATTTCCATGCTACTAGAGGCTACCAGGTGCCTGAGCCCCCTCACCCTACTAATGAAATTTCAATCTTTCCAAATCTTTTATAGTCTCACTAAAAAAAAAAAGTTGCCTTTAATATTCACTGTTATCATCATCGAGATATTGTTATCATTGTTATCAGTGTTATACTTCAGTATGGCTGGAGAGGCCTCAGGAAATTTAAAGTCATGGCAGAAGTGGAGACAGGCACATCTTACATGGTGGCAGGCAAGAGAGAGCAGGGAAACCTCCACTTATAAAACCATCAGATCTTGTGAGAACTCATTTACTATCATGAGAACAGCATGGGGGAAAGCACCCCCATGATTCAATGATCTCACACCAGGTCCTTCCCTTGAAACATGAGAATTATGATTCAAGATGAGATTCTGGTGGGGACACAGAGCCAAACCATATCAGATGTTATCATCGAGAATATTGGTGAATCTCCTAATCTTGTCCTTGGCTCATTTTTTTTATGAGGATGTTATATTAGTATATTTTTATACTGCTATAAAGAACTTCCCTGAGACTGGGTAATTTACAAAGAAAAGAGGTTTAATTGACTCATACGTCAGTGTGGCTGGAGAGGCCTCAGGAAACTTACAGTCATGGCAGGGGGGAAGCAGGCATGTCTTACATGGTGGCAGGTGAGAGACAGCAGGGGAAACTGCCACTTATAAAACTATCAGATCTTGTGATAACTCACTCACTATCACGAGAACAACGTAGGAGAAACTGCCCCCATGATCCAGCTACCTCCCAGCAAGTCTCTCCCTCAACACCCGGGGATTAAAATTTGAGATGAGATTTGGGTGGGGACACAGAACCAAATCATATCATTCTGCCCCTGGACCTTCCCAAATCTCATCCTTTTTACATTCAAAACCAATTATGCCTTCCCAACATTCCCCCAGAGTCAAACCCATTTCAGCATTAACCCAAAAGTCCACAGTCCAAAGTCTCATCTGAGACAAGGAAAGTGCCTACTACCTATGGGCTGGTAAAAACACAAGTTAGTTTCTTCCAAAATACAGTGGGGGTACAGGCATTGGGTAAACATACCAATTCCAAATGAAAGAAATTATCCAAAACAAAGGGGTTATGGGCCCCATGCAAGTCCAAAATCCAGCAGGGGAGTCATTAAATATTAAATCTCTAAAATGATCTCCTTTAACTCTGTGTCTCACATCTGGGACATGCTTATGCAAGGGGTGGGCTCCCATGGACTTGGGCAACTCCTTCACAGGCTGGCGTTGAGTGCCTGCAGTATTGCCAGGCATGGGATGCAATCTCTTGGTGGATCTACCATTTCAGGTTCTGGATGATGATGGTCCTCTTCTCACAGCTCCACTAGACAGTGCCCCAGTGGGAACTGTGTGGGGGCTATGACGCCACATTTCCCTTTCACATTGCTGTAGCAGAGATTCTCCATGAGGGTGTCACCCCTGTAGCAAACTTCTCTCTGGATATCCAGGTGTTTCCATACATCCTCTGAAATTGAGGTGGAGGATCCCAAACCTCACTTCTTGGGTTCTGTGCACCCACAGGCTCAATACCATGTGGAAGCTGACAGGCCTAGGCTTGCACCTTCTGAAGCAATGGTTTGAGCTGTACCTTGACCCCTTTTAGCCACAGCTGGAGCTGGAGCAGCTGGAATGCAGGGCACCAAGTCTTGAGGCTGCATAGAGCAGCGGGGCCCTGTCTTGGTCCACAAAATCATTTTTTCCTCCCAGTCCTCCAGGCCTGTGGTGGGAGGGACTGTGGTGAAAATCCTTGACATGCTCTGGAGACATTTTCCCCATGGTCTTGGAGATTAACATTTGGCTCCTTGTTACGTATGGAAATATCTGCAGCTGGCTTGAATTTCTCCCCATAACTTTTTTTTTTTCTACCACATGGCCAGGCTATAAATTTTCCAAACTTTTATGTTCTGCTTCCCTTTTAAACGTAAGTTCCAATTTCAGACCATTTCTCTCAAGTTCAAAGTTCCACAGATCTTTAGGGCAGGGGCAAAATGCCACCAGTTTCTTTGCTGAAGCATAGCAAGAGTGTCCTTTTCTCTAGTTCTCAATATGTCTCATCTCTGTCTGAGACCACCTCAGCCTGGACTTAATTGCCCACATCACTGTTAGCATTTTGCTCAAAACCATTCAACAAGTCTCTAGCAAGTTCCACACATTACCACATCTTTCTTTTTCTGAGCCTTTGAAACTGTTCCAACCCTCTGCCCATTACCCAATTCCAAAGTTGCTTCCACATGTTCAGGTTACCTTTATAGAAGTACCCATTCCTGATACCAGTTTACTGTATTAGTCCTTTTCCACACTGCTATAAAGAACTTCCCTGAGACTGGATAGTTTACGAAGGAAAGCATTTTAATGGACTCAAACTTCAGTATGGCTGGAGAGGCCTCAGGAAACTTACAGTTTTGGCAGATGTGGAGGCAGGCATATCTTACATGGTGGCGGGCAAGAGAGAGCAGGGGAAACTGCCACTTATGAAACCATCAGATCTAATGAGAACTCATTCACCACACGGGAACAGCATAGAGGAAAGTGCCCTCATGATTCAATCACCTCGTACCAGGTCCTTCCCTTGAAACGTGGGAATTACAATTCAAAATGAGATTTGGGTGGGAACACAGAGCCAAACCATATCAGATACCGATTCTTTAGTATTGACTAGTAACAGTTCATTGTCTATATGTTATTAATATTTTCTGTGATTTTTTAAAATGTCAATTTTTCAGACCATAGTTTTTGGATAATTTTCTGTTTTTCCCCCTATTTTATTTCTCCCTGTTTATGCTATATTTTGAGGTTTAAAAATCTTTTTCTGTTTTCTTCCTATGAGGAGATTTTACTTTATTATTAGGTCACATTTATGCACAATTCCCTATATAATTTAAGCATTTCCTAATATGATAATAGAAATTTCTCTAATTCAGATTAGAAAAAGTTTTCTGTCTGTATTCTTCTGGTGCTTCATCATTTTTCAGTTCATGCATTTTAATCATTCATTTATCAGAAATTTATTTTAAAAAGTAAGGTAAGGTCTAGCCTTGTTATTTTTTATAAATTGCTAGCTAGTTGTCCCAAAGCATTGATTCATTCAACTGTCTTTTCTCCTGTTGATTTGAAATGCCACTGTTAAAATAGACTAAATTTGCATGCAGCCGTAATTCATCTTTAAATACTTGGGTGGTTTTGGCCAGACATGGTGGCTCACACCTGTAATCTCAGCAGGCATGGTGGCTCACACCTGTAATCTCAACATTTTGGGAGGCCGAGGCAGATGGATCACCTGAGGTCAGGAGTTGGAGACCACCCTGGCCAACATGCCAGAAACCAATCTCTACAAAAAATGCAAAAATTAGCCAGTTGTGATAGCGCATACCTGTAATCCCAGCTACTCAGGAAGCTGAGGCATGAGAATTGCTTGACCCCAGAGGTGGACGTTGTCATGAGCTGAGATCACACCACTGCACTCCAGCCTGGTAAATAGAGTGAGACTCCATCTCAATCAATTAAACAAACAAACAAAAAACTTGGATATTTCTCATTGCTACTGGAGCAAAGACCTCTGTCCTTAAGCCGCCTTTCAAGACTCCCATGGTCTGCTTTCTGCACATATGTTGTCACTGTTTTCTCTTGAGCTTTCTTTATCTGTTGAACACATCATGCTCCTTGCTTGGAGTGTAAGCCTTTGCAATAGCTGTTCCCACTGCTTAACACTCTTCCTATACCCAAATTCCTCTTTGGCCTTCAGCTTATTTTGTGATCATCAAGGATAGCCTTCTTTGAGTTTTAATTTCAGGTATGGTTTTCTTTCTTCATTTTTAATTTTTTAATTACGCTTTCACAGAATTACATTTATTCTCTAGAGTCCTGAGTTATAACTTACACATTTACTAGTGGGCTAATTTGATTAATACTTCCATCCTTCCATAGACTGGAAATTCCACTTTGTCAGGGACTCTGCCTGATTTTCCTTACAACAGTATCCCCATCACTAGCTAGATGGTTTGCATTTGATAGCCATTCCCTGGATGCCCAATGAATAAGTGAATGAATTAACATACAGTCTTCCTACTGCTCTTCTTTGAATGTTAAATAATGTTACCTGGTTATGTGTTAAGACATAGTGAGATGGACTGGGCTAAAGTTTACTTCTGGAATATCTCTGAAGAAGACATTTGTGGTAAAGTTTGCCTGGGTCTCAAACCTCCTTTGATTTCTAATTCTGGGTCAGACTCAGATGATTTCTACTCTGCCTCTTGGGTCACATGTGGCAGTGAGGTTTCAGGGGGGTCCGTGTACTCAGGCTTGGTTGGTTTTAGTGCATGGGAGTCACCAGCAACAGCTAATCTAGTCTTGTCTGATGTTCACTCTGTTCTGGAGTGCCTCCATTTGGTTCATGCATTGTGGGATAGATATTTTAGTTGCCAATGCTGGATCTTAGCCTGAAGTAGTGAACTTCCTGGTCTCTTGCTTTTCCTGAAAAACAGAAGAAAAACTAGAAAGGACAATCATCAGAAGATCCTGTTTTTATCTTATAGCCAAGATGATGGACTGGAACCATTTGATTGGAAAATCCAGAGTGAAAAGCAGGGTCCTGGAAGACTGTTTAGTGCCCTTGAGAAAAGTAATTCTTTTAGAAGAAGCAATCTAATTTGCCTGCAATCACATACTACTAGTACAAATTAGTTTTGTGGCGTTGTCAACATAGGTGCAGCAAAGCTTCAATTGGGATCCCTTTCAACTACTCTGCTGCTAGGTACTGCAAATAATCTATGATTTATAATTAATTATGAAGAACTATAATTTCTGTTTCCTCTCCTTAACCTAAAATCCAGATCTGTTTAAGCAGTGGGGTTTGGAAGAGAGAAGGATTGCCCTCTGTGAAGTTTGAGAGCCTCCAACACATTCTATAAGAAGGGGACACATTTATAGTTTGCATTAGATGAAAGGAAAGACTGAAATGTACACTGAGGCCAAACCATGAACCTAGTTGTAATGCATGGTTACTCATGGTCCATGCCTGTAGGGTGAGATGAAGCCAATTACATGTATCATACAAAAGACAATATTTAGAAATGATGACAAATAAGAGTCATGTTTGTTGCAGGGATAGAGGAACCACCTCCTTACATGGAAAATTTGTCACCTTACCACACCTGGAAGGTACTTTGCAGAGCAGAGAGATTGAACTGTTCAAAATTAAATTTCAAAAGTGCCAATGGTCATCGTTAGCTGACTCACTATACTATAAGCATAGTAGTGTAAGTTATATTTTCAATCGTGTTTTTCTTTGGGGTTTTGGTAGAGAAGCCTGAGCTATGCTGATAGGAAGAAGGGAAATTTATACTCATTTTTCTTCTATCCAAGGCTCAGATACCATTAACTCTAACTCCATCAAGTTACTAGTTTTGCCTAATAAATCCTGATGCCTTGTTAAAAGTGATTTACTTTTATGCTAGAGTTGTATCATATTAAATATTTTTTTTTTCAGATCCACTGGTATGCATTACACATGAGCATGTATCTTATTAAATGGAAATCAAATTCTTGTTCAAGGCTAGTCCCACAAATGTGATCTTGGTTTTAATTGTTAAATGCCAGTGAATGGCTGTTCCTGGAGGAAGCTTCCCTTTGGCTGATTTTAAAGTAGACGATGTAAAAGTGATTAACTTAGGAATCAAGAAAATATGTGAAACTACAAGGCCTGGAGCCAGTCTCCTTAGTAAGATCCCAATAAGCCCTTAAAAATATGTGCTGTCATTGCAAAGCTCATTTTTCCAAGTTGGGCTCCAATATTTGGCTAAGAACTTTCTTTCCTTTCCATGTTTGCTCTACACAGAATCTGGGGGGTATTAAGATTGATGAGGGAATCAGAGCTTGAGGTTTGGGAGCCAGCGTTAGCACTTCTGGGTGATGACAAATCATCTTAACTCCCTCCCCTTTTTAGATTTTCTCCCCTCCCCTCCCTTCTCCTCCCCTCCCCTCCTCCCCTCCCCTCTTCTTCTCTCCTTTCTCTCTCCCTCGCAACTCCTTCTCCATCTCCCTCTCCGTCTCTCTCTTTCTCCCTCTCTGTTTCTCTTCCCTTCCCTTTCTCAATCTATTTCTCAATATCTCCCACTCCTTCCTTTTCTTTTCCAAAGCACAAAGTGATAGGTTGGAATGGAAACAGAAAAACATAACTTTCATGAAGTGTTCCCTACTTCAACCTCTACATGGAAAGCTGAGAACAAGGTTATTACTTTTGGACATTTTACTAGGAAGCTATGATGGAGAAACCTTTTATTGCTACCCATGGTTGAACCAAATCTGTAGCTCATGTTTCAAAAAAAAAAAAAAAACGATTCAGAATTCCATCTAAAGTGAAAACAATGAAGAATTGTCTACAGTCCAGGGATAGCACCATTACACATATTGAATTTACCTTCTAAATAACAGTCTTTCAGCTCTCAATCTAAAACTATATATAGAAATCAGGTTTAACTGTCAAATCAGTTCATGATTGTAAATCACCTTGGTAAAAACACTTTAAAAAAATTCACTGGCCATTGGCTTTCATGAAGAGAGCTATCTGGAGAATTTTAATAGACTAGAGACCGTTTAAATTTTCTTTTTAGCCATTTATCTGGTTAATGTTTACACCGGAAAGTAGGTTGCCAAGACAGACCTTCAGGAAGATTTCGAGAGGTATCTCATTTGTTTCTCTCCATCTCCATGGTCATCACCTGTGCCAAGCCACCATTATCACCAGAATGGCTTCTATTGCCTCCCTGATACTTCTTTCTGAACCTCAGTGGTTCATTCATTACTCAGCAGCTAGCTCAATCTTTTAGAACTAAAACCTGCCATTTGTCCTGCTGGAAAACCAGCCTGTGACTTCTACATTCATATGGACCGCAGACACATCTTCTGTTGGTCCTTTTGGGTTTTGCATGATTCATCCCTTCCCCTGTATCTCCTCACTTACTGGAACACATGGGGCCGATGGTAAGGTCAGGGCATTTGTGTATTGCAAATCCTTGGCCTAGAATGGGCTTGCTTCTTTACTCTGCAGGGCTGACTACTTCTTATTCCTTAGGTTTCAGCCTAAAGATCCACAACTCAGCAAAGCCTTCCACACCCCTTTATCTAAGGAGGGTTCCCTTTTGTTGAGTAGTATCCTATGCATTTTCTCCAGGCACCAGAGAGGATTTGAAGTTCCATGTTTATTTATTTTTGTTTCCTAATTATGTACTCCATGTCTCTCAAGGTGGGAATCTGGTTTCCTTTGCTCACTATTATAAACCTGTTTGGGCATTGTGTGTGGGACAGAGTATGTGTAGTTACCGTTCAAGTGTCCTGTGAGTTATGTATGAGTCTTGTCCCCCTTTTGTAGATGAAGAAACTAAGGCACCTCAAAATTAAATAATTTTCTTAAGGTTCCAGAGCTGTTAAGAGATTAAAAACACTATTTGTTTAACATAGATTGAATGAAACTATGAATGAATTGATGAATGTATCTTTTTTTCATCTAACATTTGCCCTCTAGAGATAATAGTTTTAAAGATTTAAAAAGAAAATCTTAAAGTGGGTCAAAAATAAGAAAAAGTCATTAAATAGGATATTTTTCTAGCTAAGGTGAAGGCTCTTCACATCCTTTAATTTCCCTATCCCCAGCTGTTTAGCATATGTTTTTGTTTTTCAAACTTTTGTTTTGGTTGTTGTTAAAAATGCTCCAAATTCTGGGATCCTTGACAAAGCCTTACTGTTATGCCAGGTTGAAACTCAGCCACCCATATTTGCTCATTTTGCATCAGATTTACTGTCCAGCAGAGGCAAAACTGGGGTCACCGAGGTAAAACTAGACTTTTACTTTACAGCATTATGTCTGGTGTACAGTTGAGTCCAAAGATTTATTGCTCAACAGTGGTAGATTGTGGAGACACTGTCCAGTGATTTATTTACTGTCAGAACTGAATGGTCACGTTTTTAATGTGGATGCTGTTATTCCCCAAATAAGCTATCACTTTGAAATATTTTGGGCTGATTTTACTGCACGTTGTAAAGTATCGATGTGTAAGTCAGCGACTTTGCTCATCACACAGAGAAACTGTGGCACAAGACAAAAGCCATGTTGTAATTTTTTGTTTTTGAGACAACGTTTCACTCTTCACTGCCCAGGCCATAGTGCAGTGGCATGATCTCGGCTCACTGCAGCCTCTGCCTCTGGGGTTCAAGTGATTCTCCTGTCTCAGCCTCCTGAGTAGCTGAGATTACAGGTGCCCACCACCATGCCTGGCTAATTTTTGTATTTTTTGTAGAGAACGGAGTTTCACCATGTTGGCCAAGCTGGTCTCAAATACCTGACCTCAGGTGATCCTCCTGCCTCAGCCTCCCAAAGTGCTGGGATTACAGGCATGAGCCACTGCGTCTGGCTGCCATGTTGTAATTTTGATTTATTAACAGGTTGTACGAAATAAGGATGTTTGTATTTTTCTTCCCAATTGTAACATGTATCTCTGACTTCTTTGCATGATCTGTTTCCATGCAGGTTATGGCAAAATTATTAAACTATGAGTTTTTGAAGATCTACACCATTATATCCTTACTTTGTTCAAAATATGAAGATTTTAATCCAACTTCTTTCTTTTTTAAAAACTCATTTTCATGTTCCTTCAGATACAGCTAATCTGTTTACTTTATATAGAAATGAGTGAGCTATTGTGGATTACTGAAGCCCTTTTCCTGAGAAATATCAGGTGATTTCTTGTTGTAAGTAATAGGATAACCTACAAAGTATATTAACTGAGAAAGAAAGGTGGATATACAAGAGGAAGAATAGTGAGAAACTCCATGCTCCTGATCCAGCATCTGGTAACCTTGGGAATAAGGGGGATAAACCATTTGTTGTCTGTATTTCTGCCTTGACACTGTGGATGCAGTGAGGGGTACATCATGCTGTGTATTTGATATGGTTTGGATTTCTGTCCCTACCCAAATCTCATGCTGATTTGTAATCCCCAGTGTTGGAGGAGGGGCCTTGTGGGAGGTGATTGAATCAAGGGGGTGGATTTCCCCCTGGCTTTTCTCATGATAGTGAATTCTTAAAAGATCTGGTTGTTTAAAAGTGTGTAGCGCCTCCCTCTCTCTCTTCCTTCTTCTCCAACCATGCAAGTTATGAATGCTTCCCCTTTGCCTTCTGCCACGATTATAAGTTTCCTGAGGCTTCCCCCTCTGTGCTTCCTGTATGGCCTGCAGAACTGTGAACGAATTAAACCTCTTTTCTTTCTAAATTACCCAGTTCCAAGTATTTCTTTATAATAGTGGGAGAAGGGACTAATACAGTATTTGTGCATTAAAGGGCTTGATGAATTGCATGATTTATTTTCCTATTAGTTCTTCAAATCAGAAGAAAAAACTTTGGAAGTTATTCTTTTAAGAAGCCTGAAATAGAGGGTTCCTTGGTGGGTAACATCAGGCCAGTGCATGTCTTTGTTTGTAGCTGTCTTTGTTTTCTGGATTCCCCTGTTGGTTTCCCAAGCCAGCCATGGCTCAGCCAGCGTGTCCTCAGAGTTATCATCAGAAGTGATGATGCGCAAATGAGATTCAGGCAGTGTCTGTGGATACTGTGGGTCCACATGTTTCGGTGGGTTCTCCATCTGCTCTGTAGCTAATGAATGCTGCTGTGAATAATTGGCTTACACTTGATCCTGTGTGTTTCCAAAAGCAATGAAGATTGAGACTTCATTCACCATCCCATGTTCCTACCATCTTTTTTCTTAAAAGAATGATTTTTGTTTTCAACCTCTCTTAAGATATCTTTGGCCTTGAGAGTCAATGGTGTTAGAAAGATATGCTTGGAAGAAGGACGTAGAAGAGAAGAGAGCTGCGGAATCCTGGTTGGGCCTGATGTTTAAAGTAAAGAACGGAAAAGGAGTTTGAGAATTTGGCAAGCCTGGGGAGTGTAAAGAGGAGGATATCCTTTTCTGGTGTCTGTCCTCCAGGTGCAGGCATGATACATAGAACCGCATGTCTTAAATTGCTCATGCATGACAGCCTGGGCAGCGTTTACTCCTCTAAACACTTGAGGACGCTGCTGCCTCATATGTCCAATCACAAATTACTGGTGTTTCTACTGGATTTATCTCTCTTGGATATATTCATTTATTTCCAACCTTCATTACAGCTTTTTAACCAGACTCACAGCCTCTACTTTTACTATCTCCATTCCTTCTCTAAGCTTGACCTAGCTTTCTGCAATCTGATATGCCAATCTGCTTATTATAATCCTTCAAAGGGTCCTCTGCTCTCCGGGTAGAGTTCAAGTTCCCCACCATGCACTGCAAGACTTCAAGTTTCACCACTATCTCCCACCTTCTTCTCCTCTTTTATCTGTCTTCTCTAGCCCCAGTCAAGAATCTTTGGTTGTCGAATGCTCAGTGTTCCCCTTTGCTTCTGGGCCTCTCATTCCCCTTGGGATGCACGTTTCCCATCGTCTAACTTTCCAGATCACCTTACTGCCCCCAACCAGGTCTGAGCACCATGCCTTTATTTATAGCCATTGTTTTGGTGATTACAGTGATCAGATTAGTCCTCTCCTGGATGTCTTGAGAGCAGAGATGATGCCACTGTTAGGTTCCCAGTTCCTAAGGCCTACTCGTTAAAGCAGAGACCAGATCAATATAAATTACTGAGTCACATAACTTTATTAGGGAAAATGCTTCTAGTTAAACTGAAAGTTGTGCTTTTATGTTTTGTCTCTTTTTCCTTTCTTTTTTTTTTGGGGGGGTGGGGGGACAGAGTCTCATCCTCTCACCCAGGCTGGAGTGCAATTGTGTGATCTTGGCTCACTGTAAACTCCACCTCCCAGGTTAAAATGATTCTCTTGCCTTAGCCTCCCAAGTAGCTGGGATTACAGGCACCCAGCACCACACCCAGCTAATTTTTGTATTTCTATTAGAGACACCGTTTCACTATATTGGCCAGGCTGGTCTTGAACTCTTGACCTCGTGATCTGCCCCCCTCGGCCTCCCAATGTGCTGGGATTACAGGTGTGAGCCATTGCACCCGGCCTCCTCTGTATTTTTATAGGATGAAGAATTCTTTATAAAGACGGCAGATTTTTAATTGTGTAAATGACAAGCCTGGGACTACAAGGACCATAGCTTGCCCTTTTGATTCCCGTAACATTTCAGAAAGTCAGATCTGGTTTTCTGGGGCCTAGCATCTCCCCAGACTTGAGTGACTGCAATTCGATTTTGCCCATTGGTGGTAGCAGATTGTGACAGTTTTTCATTATGCCTGGAGAATTTTGCAGGTCACGGAGCAGGCATTCAAGTAGAAATTGCACCTTATAAAATGAAAATAATGTTCTTGTTAAAGGGCTTGGGCACATGGGAAGGCTAAGGGTCCATGGAAGGCCTAGGACCAAAGCCCGAGTCGAGAAGTGACCGCTTCCATTTCACTCCTCCACTTGACAGGGACAGGAGCTCAAATAACATCAGTCCCCTCTGCCCCAGATCTTGTGATGTGATTCTTGAAATTTGAGAGGAATCAGGTTGGCCTCATTAGCCATCTGCCTACTGTGGTAGGAGGGCCTAAGCCCGCGACACTGAAGTATCTTGGAGACACGTAATAACCTTTGAGCTGAACCAGTGTGCATTGGACACCTACTGTGTTCATGCTCTGAAAAAATGGGGCTCAGAGAACTTAAATCTCTTACCTAAAAAATTCTAGAATGTGGCCTAGAATTTAGGCCTTCTGTCTGTCCATCGTCTGCCCTAGTTTCATATTCTTCACCCACAAACTTCACAGTCATCTATTTAACTTTTGATGAAACAGCAGCAGCATGGAGGTGAGTTTTGGAGTGAGATGGACCTGGTTCTGCTCTGGGATACAGTTGCTGAGTAATCGTGGGCAAGTTAAACTTCTGTGTTCCAGTTCTCTAACCTTGAAAATGGAGATAATAACGTGTAGCCCATAAGCTTGTTGTGAAGATTAAATGTCAGATTATGTATATAAAGTGCCAAATACACAGGCTGACACCATCACAGATCTTCTTTTTTTCTATAGAATACCTGAAACCGACACTATTTTGCAGTTTAAGTTCAGGCTTTCCTTTTAAAATGTTAATACCCCTGAGAGCCTCAAGGAAATGTGCTGCTGTATAGTTAGGCATGTGGTTGAATACTGGGAAATACTTAAGGAGAGGTAGTCTTTCTCTGCTTGGTGTGGAATTCTCATTAAGTTTTCTGGTGCAAAGATTTAGGTTAGCATTTAATAGCTGATTTTCCTAAGACTTTTGTAAGAAGCTAAATAATATAAGAGGTAGATATAAAAATGTATGGGTTTTGTTGTTGTTTGAAATCTCCGTAATTTGTGTAACAAATGTTTTTTATCACCTTTTGTAGTTGGTGAATTTGCTGTCTTTATGCTAAATACATGTTATTTCTCTAAATATGCTAATTGGCAACTCACTATGTATGGCACTATATACTCTAGAGAAAAACTCAGTATGCGTAACTACGTCTTGGGCACTATCCTATGAAGTTTACTTATTTTCATACTCAATACCAACCTTGGAAGGTAACCCCAAAGAAATGTTTGTAGTTATTTTGGACCATGTGACAGTGTTCATTTTGACTGTTTTTAACCTATGAAAATGGACATTTCTTATGGTTCAACATAATACTAAAGATTCAGTCTACTCATTTCTTTCCTTAGGATAAATGAGTTTGTCCAGTGCTCACAATATGTTCTATATATATTAGACACTTAGTATTTATTTGTTGGTGGAGTTTATTGGAGTGATTAATTAGGTAAGTTTTTAAGGCATTGCCTCCACCTCTACACCATGCAGTGAAAGGGAAATATTTTCCTTTTGAATGAGGCTGAGAAGGCTAGAGGTTTCACAACTTGATTTTCCAGGCTTTTCATCGAATGTGGATGGCGGACATATGGTAGGTCAGAGAGGTCAAGAATTTGGTAAGGCATTTGAAAAGTAAACAGTTGAAAAGGTTAAAAGTGTATCTGTTCTGATCTTGGGCGGTCCAGGCCAGAACACTACTCTTTGAAATGGTGTTTCCATTTCTTATGTGGTGGTGAGGGAGGTATGTTTTGCGTGAATGATGGGAGTGCCCATTGGCTTCTCACCAGACAGTCTGAATTCCTGATGTGTGTCATCCAGGGCTAGGAACAGGAGCATGATTGCTATTTCTGGGGTTGGAGGTGGGTGACTGTGGGCGCTTGTCTTTGGTTCTGGAGATGCAGTGGGGCTTCAGGGACCTGAAGAGGCTGCTGCTCAAAAAGGGGCCAGTCCAGAATAGAGACTCACAGACTGCTTTGGAAATGTTCCAGTAATCAGGTTTTCAGAGTTGTAGACTGGCTCTTTGCATAATAACCTGTGCTAGTGACATACTGTACTCCAGCTGTTGCTGATGATACCAGAACGACCTCTCTTCTTTGCATGTTGCAAAAGTTCTTGATTGCAGTAGAAATGCTGTCTCCTCCCTGATTCTCTGTGTGACCGTTCCCGTTGCTAAGTTTAGTTGCCTTGCTATGCTCCTCTGTGCGTATGTGGAATCATAGTCAGTCTTGCATTTAAAAATATATACCTGTATGTGACAAGAGGTTCACCCTGACTTTTTTGTTTCCCAGTATCTAGAGCATTGCCATCAGCAGCAGTAAACTTCTCCCATGGGCTCCACGTGTAGTCTTTTTGCCAGCTGCAGTGTATATGAGACTATGATCCCAGGGCATGTAAGAAGATAGGAATGCAATGCAGTGAGAAAATATACATAAAAACAAATTGGTATAATCCCAAGAGTACTGTAATTGTCAGTTGTGATTATTACTACGTTAAGTGCCAAATGACTGTAAATGGTACAACATTCCAAGTGGGGAAGGGATCTTGGAGACCCAGAAAGGCTGCTGTGGAGGAGTTGAAAATGGATCAGGAGGGGAAAAGATATCATTCTAAGCTTGGAAGAGTTGGAACAGGCAGTGCTGCATATGACGAGTGTGGGGAATTGCAGGCAGATCAGATTGGCTGATGTATAGGGAGGAAAGAAGTACCTGGAGAGATCTGATCTGAATTCTTTAATTTGATACTTAATTCAGAATAAATTATTTAGATTGCAGTGCTGATATAGGGATTTAATTTTGAAGTATTATACAACTGTATTAATCCACACTCTTACAGCAGTATTACTAGGTAACATTTACTGAGCACTCAGTGTGTGCCAGGCATCCAACTAGGTGCTTTACATGTGTTAATTCATAGAAGATCTGGGACCCCATTTTATAAATAAGGACACTGAGGCAGAGAGTTAATCATTTTTCCAAAGTCAAGCAGATGGACAGTAGCAAAAGGATTTGAATCTAAGTACACTTACTCCAGCATCTGGGCTTTTCAACCAAGACTACAATAAAAATCTAAGGAGATGATGTGGTATGGTGGTGAGGTCTCTGATGCATGGAGCTATTTCTTACAGACTCTGGGACAGTTTTACAATCCCTACCTTAGATTCTCCCTGATGTCAATGAGAATAGTCCCATGGGTCCTATCTCAGTGGGCAGATGGGGATTTGGCGGAATAATAAGATTGCAGAATACACTCAGTGGGGCTGCTGTCATAGTTAAGGGGACATCACAGTCCTAATCTTGCATGATAGAAGGCAAGAATGGAGACTTACAGATATGAAGGGGTTGTTCAAGTACACGGTTGGGATTAGAATGAAGCTCTCTTGTCTGTAAAAACAAGGACTCTTGACTCTACTGCATGAAATGAGTTAAATCAGAATGAATGGGCATGCCAAAACTGGGCTACGGTACGCTTTGGAAGTAACAAAGAAAAAGGCATTTTTAAAAGTACATTCTGCCCTTAGAAAAAAAACCATGGTATAATTAATTTTTGTATGATATGTGTAGTGTCTTTTTGTTTTTAATAGATGAGTAAGTATTCAGCACTAGTTACTAATTCTTGTCTCCTTTTTAAAATACGGATTTTCTGGCCGGGCGCAGTGGCTCACGCCTATAGTCCCAGCACTTCGGGAGGCCGAGGCGGGTGGATCACGAGGTCAAGAGATCAAGACCATCCTGGTCAACATGGTGAAACTCCGTCTCTACTGAAAATACAAAAATTAGTTGGGCATGGTGGCGCGCGCCTGTAGTCCCAGCTACTTGGGATGCCGAGGCAGGAGAACTGCTTGAACCCAGGAGGCAGAGGTTGCGGTGAGCCGAGATTGTGCCATTGCACTCCAGCCTGGGTAACAAGGGTGAAACTCCGTCTCAAAAAATATATAGACAGATTTTCTTCATATTAAAACAAAAATAAATATCAACTCAGAATTTAGGTAAGCCAACAAGGCAGGGGGATTGCTTGAGCCCAAGAATTCAAGACCAGCCTGGATAACATAGTGGGACCCTGACTCCACAAAAATAAATAAATAAATAAATAAATAAATAAGAATTTGGTAAGATACTTGAAAAGTAAATGCTTGAATTAAATTAAGAAAAAATTTTTAAAATTGTGCATACCATATATTCCTATTCCTAATCTGCAAGGCTAGTGCCTGCATGAACCAGAGTAAAAGACTGATTTTATTTCCCCTGCATTCTGGGCACAGAGTACCCAAAGGAGGGGAGAAGGGCTGAAGGTTGAGTTGATCATCAATGGGTAATGATGAAATCAATCATGCCTATGTAATGAAGCCTCCATAAAATCCCAGAGAGCTAAGAGAGCTTCCAGATGGCCAAATGCATGGAAGTTCCTGGAAGATGGTGCCCCCAGAGAGGGCATGGAAACTCCATGCCCCTTCCCACATACCTCTCCCTGTGCATCTTTTTATCTCTATCCTTTACAATATACTTTATGGTAAGCCAGTAAACCTAAATAAGTGTTGGCCTAAGTTCTGTGAACTATCCTAGCAAATTAATCAAACCCAAGGTGGAGGCCATGGAAACCTCATTTTGTAGCCAGTTGATTAGAAATATGAGTGGACTGGACATATAATTGGCATCTAAAGTGGGGGCAACCTTGTGGGACTGAGCCCTCAACCTGTGAAATCTGACACTATCTTTAGGTAGATAGCATCAGAATTCAATTCAATTCAATTCAATTCAATTGACTCTCACCCAGCTGGAGAATCTGCTGCAGAATTGATTGATTGAGTGCTTTTTTTGTGGGGGAGAAACCACTATCCGCACACATTTTGGTGACCATAGGTCATAGAAGCAACTATGTGGTACTGAGAATAGAGAATAAGAATATGGCACTTTGGTGTGGTGTTTTCCCTGGTAGGGATAGGAGGGAAAACACTTAGGGCCAAATACTTGATTGTATCTCATTTTTATAAAACATATATAAATCTTGAAGCCAGTAAGATTATTCTGCCTGCCCCAAGCCATATACATGAAAACATCTCTCTAGATAGCGTATTAAAAAAAATACCATCTCAAATGCCTGAAATTCTTACTTTTTATTTTAATGAGTTGAAGGCCTATAAATCACATTCCAACAGAGTTTTACAAGAAGGTGTGTGAATAAGGCCTAGAGCAGGGGAAGATTTTAATGTGTAGATTGAAAGCTTCAGTCCCTGGCCCTGTTCTTCCTTCAGAGGGAAGAGTAGCACGAATGTTCCCATCACCTTTATGGATGAAGTGATGCCTTCATCCTGGAAGAGTTTGGGGAAAAAATTCTAGGGAATTTTACAATTATTAATCAAGTGTCAGTACATCAAGAATAAGAATGAGAAAAGGAGTAACAGCTATCCCTGGACTATTTGATCTACTTTGGCTCAAAGGCAAAGCTATTATGTTTTCAAAAGAGAGGAGAGATTAACTCCTAAGTTGTTATATTCAAGAACTATTCCAGTTTCAGGCAAGATTTATTTTGCGTAATGTATCTTCTTTTATAGAAGCCAGACCTTTCCATTCGCTGGCTCCTGCAAACCTTAACTTAGGTTATGACTGCAATTTATATGATAAAAGGGCTGTAAATGCAAAATTTAGGGGGAATGATTTTTTTTAAAAATGCATAAAGCTTTGAAAAATACACTATAGATTATAGGTGGAAGCTGAATTAAAGTTTTTCAAAGAGAAAAGAGATCTACCAAGTCATCTGTTTATTACCCAGAGTACATTAAACTCTTTTCCAGCCTTATCAGATTCATGATGTGGCTAAGTATAATGCTTCTTATTTTTACTTGGTTGTGCTTATTTAAAACATGACAATCCATCACTCTTAAAATTATTACTTTATACTTATTCAGCCTTTCATAGAGTCAGTCTCTAAAATTTAAAAAATGCTCTTTTCATATGGAATAAAAGTATCTTACTTTAGGATGAGGATATTTTTCCCCCTTGAATTCAAGATATGGCTTTGTTAAGCATAAAATTGCTGCAGTTCCACCGTTCACCGTCAGTTGCAGCAGACAGACTGTCTTTTCTTGGTTCACATAACTGAGAAGTCCAGTGGTAGGGTGGGTGTTGGGACCCATTGAACTGGTAATGGCTCAGTGATGTCCTTACCTGATATTTTTTTGCCATTGTTTTGTTTGCCATGTGCATTTTTATTGAAATTGTTGACTCCCCTTGTAATACAGTATGGCTACCAACAAGGCCTATGGTTATACTCAGAGAGGGAAAGAGCACATGTCTCTTTCTTTACCAGTGAACAGCTTCTGCCATTTATCTGCCCACACTACCCCTCCTTGTCTTCCTGAGCAATCACTGGGCAATGAGGATGGGTCTGTGTTGATGGGCTTAGGGTCAGTCGAGCTCCTTAATAGAACTAGAGGTGACATCAGTCTCACCCAACCATGTGGCAGCAACACAAAGTTAGGGATAAAATGGATTCAGAGGTGAGGGCAATTGCCGCATTCAGTGTACTCTCATAGCTTCTCCTTCCTACAAGCTGTAGTAGGAGAAAGATTCTGGTTATCTGTGAGGTACTCTGTAGCTGCCATTCATACTTTCTCTGTTGCTCTGTGCTCAGAGATGCCTATTGGTGGAAGTGATCACTTTTACTCCTATTAAATAGAATTGCAGCTTCCCACCATGGGCCAAAGAAAACCTCCTGCCCCAAAGACAGTGGAAGAGACAGGGAGGAATATAATGATGTTCTTAGGGGCCATAGCAGGTAATAAAATGGGGACCTTCATTTGGGGACTAGGAAGATCATATTAGATTCTGGTCTTTAAAAGTCACACACCCAAAGAGAAGAGATAGCAGTGAAATAATCCAGTTATGCTTTGATGGCTGAAATACACATATATGGACATATATGTGTGTGTATGTGTGTTTATATATGTATGCATGTATATATTTATGTGTGTGTGTGTGTGTGTGTGTGTGTGTGTGTGTGTGTGTACATGTTACACAAAACACACAGAAAATTTCAATTTAGGAAGAGAAAGTTGGCTAAAAACGCTATCTCCTCCACTCTTCCACTTGAGGTTTAGGTCTTTTTGGATCATGGTTTAGGATTGTAAAGTGCTTTGTAGTTTTGCTAGAAGGCTGGTGACATGTGGGGCAGAGAGAAGTGAAGAATGTGAGTGTGGAAAGCTGAAATGGGTCTTGAAGATGATCTCCTTCAGTTTTCCTTTCCCCAATCAGAGGTACAGGAATAGATGCTGAGAAGCATTAAGTAGCTTACTCAGGGCTTCCCAGTTATTAAGAAAGTAAGTGTGAAATTGAGCTGCAGATTTCACTTTCTCTATTTCAGTGCTTAGCTATATTTGGTTTTCTGTGGTAGGAAAACTTGTTTGTTATGTCAGCTGAAAAATGACAAGGTTCGTAAATTCGGAAAGGAGAGTTTTATTTCTCAGAAAGGGTTGCAGCCTGTAGGGTAGCCATTCAGACAGGCAGAGAAGCATAGTCTCTGGTCAGAAGCCAGAAACAGATGTGTCAAGGATGGGAAGAATAACACAAGGATTTATTCTGAATGAGGTGGCCAAATACACATATTCAGTCAGCTATAGGAGCAGTCATGAATATTCATGAAAGGAGAAACATACGCATGCCCGACCAAGCTTCATCCTGCCTCATAGGAACGTTCAAAAAATGGTAGCATTCGGGTGATCCAAGACTGGTGTTTTCAGCCTTCTGTTGTCAAAAGTTGAAGCAGAGGACGTGAAAACCTTCATGTGCATCCTCTGTAGACTGGTCAGAATCACTCTGTGGTCAGTGGTCTCTTACCAGGAAGGAATGCTGGTGAATTGGCTTGTCAGAACCACGGAAGGGAGGGGCAGCGTAGCGTCAAGGTTGGTTGACGGCAGTGGTGCAGTCTTTTGAAAAGGCTTATTTCTCTTTAACCCTTGGGGAAGAAAGTGAAGGAGGGGTAAAACAAGGCATACCCACCCTCCCTTCTTGTCATGGCTGAGGAGTGAGCTTCCAAGGTTTTTCTGGAGGCTCTTTGACCAGAGGAGGGGTCTGTTCATTTGGTAGGGGGCCTTAGAATTTAATTTTTATTTCTCAATTTTAATTCTCTTGGCCAAAAAGGGCTGTTTGAATCTTTGCTAATTTCTTGACACAGAATTTTGACAATCAACTTTTGCTTACGATTCTTTGATAAATGGGCAATGGGATATGGGAAACGTAGTGGGATCTTAAAATTGTTTTGCCTTAAATAAGATTTAATATCCTTCCCGGGTTTCGGCACCAAACAAACAAACAAACAAACAAAAAAAACCCAAAAAAACAAAAAAACAAACAAACAAAAAAAAGATTTAATATCTTAAATATATAATCCCTTTTTTTTCTTGTACTGTTGATAGGATTATGCTACGCATGAAAAGAGGAGAATCGATGACTTTAAAAAATTTATTATTCAGAATGTTCACCAATTTATTTAAACTGATCTTAAGTGACAAGGTAAATATGATTTTTATGAAAACCCTAAAAATCAATGAGTGATAGTAAGGTAACAAAGTCTGTAACTGTCTGTCTTTTACCTGGGATTGAGCCACGTAAAGCCACACAGGCTCAGAGGATAATGCTGTGCCTCCTTTCACTACATTCTCTGTTGAAAGGTGATACTGGTATTTTCTCCACTCTTTCCCTACTCCAAAAATCCTGCAAGAAATAACCTTTGTGGCCGAGATGGCTCGATCATGGAATTGTGTGTAACATGGGACGTTGAATGAATGAATGAGTGACTTAGAAGAGGCACTTACGGATTTATTGACACCAGAGGCTCTTGATGCCAAGAAAGGAACATATGGCTTCTAAGGTGCTCCCAGATTGTGTGGAACCACCGATGAACTTTAGAAAGAACACTGGTCTTTTATTGTACGTCCGGATTATGCAAGACACAAGTCTTTTCATGATCTGTGAGATCTGAGAATTATTGGTGCAGATCTGAGATCTGGGAGTGGTGCAAATTGTAGTGATGTTATTAGCATAAAAATGACTTTTGATTGACTTGTATTACAGTGGAAATTCTTGTGTTAATGCATGTACCCTTAGCCAGTCCCGGTCTCTGATCTTCCCATTACTCTCTTCAGAAAACCAGCTGTGAAGCACCATCTGTCAGCAGCTGCTGCAGCATCTGTCTCTGTGTTAGCTGGCATCTGTGTTAGCTCTTGCATAATTGCCTAAAGGCCTATAGGTGGGTGTGTGGGAAGGGGAGGCTCTGCCCTGGTGCCTTTAGTGACATATTGCCGGTTCTTTTATGCTTGGAACCACTCATGCTGGTGTGCCAAGTGCTTGGTTTTTCACAAGCTGGGGGACTCTTTCTGACTTCTAGCATTCTGTGATACAGTCAATCTTACTTGCTCATCTTTCTTTCCCACCCATAATAATACTGCCATACAATGAAATTTGAACAAATGATCATTTGGGAGACTCAGGGTAGGATTTTGTGCTTTCTATTTGATTCTGCAGAAAATAGTGTTGGGAGTATCTGCTGGGTTGAAGAGTGTCCTTTTTTTCACCCCCCAATTTATGTCCTTCCTGCAACATCAGCATGTGACCTTATTTGGAAATAGGGTTGTTGCACATAAAATTAATTTTAAGATGGGAGCATACTGAATAGGATGACCCTGATCTAATATGACTGATGTCCTTATAAAAAGAGACACAGAGGCACACAGAGGGAAGTCAGCCATGTGGTGATTGCAGCTGCATCTCGAGTTCTGTTGACACAAACCAACGAATGCCAAGGATTGCTGGCAACTACAAGAAGCCAGGACAGAGGCATGGATCAGAGTCTCCGTAGAGCCCTTGCAGGGAGCATGGCCCTGTTGGCACCTTGATTTCAGACTTTTAGGTTCCAAAACTGCTAGATAATAATTTTTTACAATTTTCAACCACCCAGTTAGCAGCAACAAATACAGAGTACTTTAGAGTGTGTCACCACGGGGACTCTGTAGGTAGTGTGGACGTTCTACACAGAGCCCTTGTGTAAGAACTCTTTTGTGTCTTGGTGGGTGGCACGGATTTGAGTGGCACAGGTAAGGAAGGGATAGTGCTTATTAGAAAATGTTGTGGACCAGGGCTGTTCCATTAGGAATAAATTTCTAGTTTATTCAGGCAGTCAGATACTTCTCTTATTTCAACACATTTAACATATATGTACTAAGTGTCCATAATGTACCCAGCATAGTCCTGCTATCGGATGTAGCAGGGGCCAGCAGATATGGAGCTTACCCTCATGGAGTTGACCGTTAAGTGCAGAAGACAGGCTTTGTTGTTTCCAATCCACCTAAATGTCTTTATTACCATGATTTTAAAAAGCAGTCGTACTAAACAGTAATGACATCTTGTGAACAAAGTAGCATTTGGATGTTGGTCAACACTTTAACCTTAGACACGTATCTTCAGATCTCATGTCCTTCTAACCTCCCCCCAAAAAGAAGAATAAAATACTCTTAAAAAAGAAAACAAAACAGTGTTTGAGAATGGCACTTAAGGACCCTGTTTGAAACTTAATCATAGAGCATTTAAAAATACCTATTTTTATTTTTATTTTTACTTTTTAGAGACAGGGTCTCTCTGTCACCTAGGCTGGAGTGCAGTGGTGCCATCATGGCTCACTGCAGCCTCAAACATTTGGACTCAGCCTCCCAACTAGCTAGGACTACAGGTACACACCATCACACCTGGTTAATTTGTTTTAATTACATTTTTTGTTAAGATATGATCTCGCTATGTTGTCCAGGCTGGTCTTGAACTCCTGGCCTCAATGATCTTCCTGCCTCAGCCTCCCAAAGTGTTGAGATTATAGGCAGGAGCCACTGTTCCCAGCCTCATACTGCATTTATGCTTAATTCTATTTATCTGTCTATGCTTTATCTCCTTAGCCTAATATAAACTGTCTTTTTTTTTCTAGTGCTAAGCATGATCCTTTGCATGCAATACATTTAGCATGTATGTGTTGAATTAAATGGAGTTACTGATTAAGAGTATTATTAGAGAGGATGATTAATAGCTAATTGATTATTTGTTATATGTGTGTAGCATTCCAAGCAATTTGCTTATTTACTTCATTTTTTTTTTCATGATACTTCTATGAGGCTATCTTGACTATTACCCCATTTTCCAGATGAAGAAACTGAGGTATGGAGAAAGTAAGGAACTTCCTGAAGCTTAACCAGCCGGTTAGTAGTAAAGCTGGGATTCAGCCCCAAGCCTTACTTCTGGCTTCATGCCCTCCAGGGTGGCGCATGAGGCATGCTGAAGACTTTCAGCCTCCTGCTACCTTCTCTGGGTTTAAGAGGACTGTGTGGGGCCAGGCGTGGTGGCTCATCCCTGTAACTCCAGTACTTTGGGAGGCTGAGGCAAGTGGATCACCTGAGGCCAGGAGTATGAGACCAGCCTGGCCCCCATGGCGAAACCCTATCTCTACTAAAAATATAAAAGTTAGCTGGGCATAGTGGCATATGCCTGTAATTCCATCCTTCTCAGGAGGATGAAGCACAAGAATCATTTGAACCCAGAAGGCAGAGGTTGCAGTGAGCTGAGATTATAGCACTGCACTTCAGCTGGGCAATAGAGTGAGACTCTGTCTCAAAAAAATAAAAGGGGGGACTATGTGAAAGTATGACCCTTTTCCTCTTTTTATTATTAGCTATTTACAACCTCTAGGAATAATGCACAATAGACTGATTTTAATTGAGATTTTTGTCTAAGGAAATCCTTCTGTACCAAGAAGAAGCTGGTATGTGGAATGATTGCTGATCAACTTAGATGACTTCAATTTTTTTTTTTTTTTTTTTTTTTGAAGACAGAGTCTCACTCTGTCGCTCAGGCTGGAGTACAGTGGTGCAGTCTTGACTCATGGCAACCTCCACCTCCTGGGTTCAAGCAGTTCTCCTGCCTCAGCCTCCCAAGTAGCTGGCATTACAGGCACCCACCAGCATTCCAAGCTAATTTTTGTATTTTTAGTAGAGACAGGGTTTCACCATGTTGGCTAGTCTGGTCTGGAACCCCTGACCTCAAGTGATCCACCCACCTTGGCCTCTCAAAGTGCTGGGATTACAGGTGTGAGCCACCATGCCCAGCAGATGACTTCTATTTAGTTTTTAGTTGAATTGACTTAAATAATTTCTATCCTTCAGGGCCCTGTGTGTTTAGAGTAGGAATTTCCATTTCACATTGTGGTTTGGCTTGTGTGGTGTTGAATGGGACAGTCCTTCTGGTTCTATCCATCTCAGTTGAGGCTGCAGCTCTGGCCTTTCCCACAGAGAAAGTGAGGAGTCCCCATTTAGGTAAGTAGGAGAATCCCACAGGCATCCACTGGCTGTTGAAGAGTGGGGCTTTGCTGCAGGTGTATGCTGCGATAGTGTGAGTTACATCTGCTCTGTTAGCATTTGTGACATCTGCTGCTTTGCTGTTCCAAATTCACTGTGGCCGGTAGCACCGAGTATATAGCCCTGCTCAGAGGTAACACTATACTCAGTGGGCTCTTTTCCCTAAACCCGAGATCTCTGCCTGTCCTGGGGCTGCAGCAAGGTTGTAAATGGCCCTCAAGGAGTTGCTGACTCAGCAGTGTGGGACTGTCTCCTTTCTCTCCGGGAAGACTGCCGTGTGCCTTGTTCCTCTGCTCTAGCCACAGAGGTGGGGATCTGATTTCAGCTGGAAACAAAAAGCACTAGAATTTCAAATGTTACAAAACCCACAAGCAGTCAAATTCCAGCACTTCATCATTGCAGCAGCATTCACAATAGCCAAAAGGTGGGAGCACCCCGAGTGTTCATCAGCAGATGAATGAATAAAGAAAATGCACTATTGACACACAGTGCAATATTAGCAATAAAAAGGAATGAAGCATGGATAGGTGAAACAGCATGGTGATCCTTGAAGAGATTATGCTAGGTGAAAAAAGCTAGACACAGAAGAACTAATATTGTGCAATTCCACTTACATGAAATACCTAGAACAGGCAAAATCATAGAGATTGAAAGCAAATTAGACATTACTGGGGGTGTGGGAGGGAGGAATGATGAGTTACTATTTAATGGTTTCAGAGAGCTTCTGTTTGGGGTGATGAAAACATTTTGGAAATAATGAAGATGGTTGCATGCACTATGAAAGTAATTAATGCCATTGAATCAATACCCGTACAGCAATTACAGTGGCAAATTTTGTTTTATGTACATTTTACCACAATTTAAAAAAGAAATTAAAAATAGCAAGCACCCTAAGCCAGGTCATGCTTCTGAATGGTGGCTTCACTTTGTCGTTTGGCAGTGGAGCAAATACTCAAATATATCCTTGGCTTTGTTAGGACATAAACCCATTAGAATGACAGCATCTTAGGGGAAGAGACCCTGTCCCAAGTTCAATGCTAATGTGAAGTACAAGCTCAATCATTGTATAATATACATGTACATCTGATTGTCACATAATACACCTTAAATATGTAATTTTTATCTATCAGATAATTATTGTAAAATTACAAAAAGAAGAGGCTGATAGAATTGACTCAGCTGGTCCCATGTAACAGACATGGTTATTTTTATGAGGGCTTCATAGTTTATCCTTTGAAATACGCTACCTCACTAGAGGGCTTTTTTTTTTCTATTTTAGGTTTTTTTGATCAATTTTCTTTTTAGAGGTTAACTCTGACTTGTTATCCTAGAAGGCCTTTGTTAATGTCTTCATGCTGTGACTCTAGTAGAACACACACATGTGCACACGTGCACACACACATACAATGTTACATGTATGACCATAGGATTATGTACATTCTCATGCTTGTATAAGCACACAGCAAGACAGCAGGGGTGGCAGGAATTTCCCACTCTTTGTGTAGGCGATGAGGTCATGGCCTCTGGTGATTTTGAAGAATTCATTTGTGGACTGCACTCCGAATCACTCTGGTTACAGACGTGGGTATTTTGCTCGTTGGCCCTCAGGCCACTTGTTAGGTAGTTTGGTGTAAAGAAAGTACCAGTTAGGACATTCGATGGCTTGAAAGGAAGAAAGGAAAACAGGACTTAGCAATTTCCCTTCTGTTTTGTTTCCTTTCCTGCTCTCTCCTTCCTCAGCCCCTGCTGCTAATCTTTGCCGGGTGGAACAAAGAATACCAGAAGCAAAAACAAAGGAGACTGTCTAATGTTTTTTTGCTCACAGCAAAATGAAGCAGAGTGCTCAGGATTCTCTGCCTCCTCATCTCATCACACTTGAAGGGCTCCACCCCTGGAGAAGTTATCTGTTTAATCGCTCCCCTTTGGCTTGAAAGAACTAATAGGCTTTTACAATATGTATTCAGTTTCTTTCCAAAAACAAATATGCATCTGGGCCAGGAATTAAACCAGATCATTGTTTGAGATAACTAATGTTATATTATTCTGTAGGGACAGACATTGAACTGTGGATCAAAGAGGACAAGAAATTATTTCAAGATACCAGTCGTGAAAATAACAGTGAATTCAACTCATAAATATGATCCACTGTTCCCTTAATCTAATTCTGAGATCTTGAAATAAATTCCCTTACCTTTGGTGTGGACATATAGTATGAAATCAGGCTTTCATGGTGTACCATCAGCAGCTTGAAAATAAGACAGTGGAGAGAAGCAGGAAATAAGGGACTGAGGCCTGCACGTGGGTCCGTGTACCTGCGTGTGGATTTCGTGTTAGAAGTCTGCAGCTATAATCCATGTGACGAATGCAGTGCATATGATCTGGAATAGATATCATGAATTGGTTTTGCAAGAGATGTCTTAGACTCTTAAAGAGTGTTAGTAACCATAGGACCCCATTGATTTGTTTTCTTTATTATACCCTTTATCTTGCTTGTGTTATAATATTAATAAATTAACTGTCTTGTTTTAAATAGCTGCATTTGCAAAATCAACCTGAGCACTAGAAATGAGAAAAGAGAAGAAACTTCATTTTGCATAGTACATAGGGGAATTCTTTAATTAAAAGAAACTTAAAGTCCCTCACTAAAAGGACACCCCGTTAAATGAACATTATCTTCAAACATTAGGAAACCCTGGCATGCTCTAACAGACAACCCAAAGGAATGTGTGATAAGAAAAGACTAGGACGTTCTTCTGCCAACACTCCTGAGTTAATAGTGTGTCCCATTTGACCAAAAGGATCGATCCACCAACTGATCTCAGTGATTGAGAATTGTATGTGTGTTTATTAGCCTATTACAGATAACATTGACCAAACTTAGTATGTTCGCTTTCCCTTGCTTTGATGTCTGTTTGTATTTGATACCTAATTATTTGTTCATTTGTCCTCCTTTGGGTCTTTAGCCCACTTGTGAGGAAATTAAATAAAGCACAAAGTTTTACCTTACTGAATCCAACCAGCACGGTTCCAATGTACTAATGGCCTCTAATGGGGATTTAGCTGTTGGTCAAATAAACAAAGTTTCACTTATGTAAAGCAGTTAGAGCGGATTTTTCCTGGATATTTAAATCATGCATAATTTATGTGCATATATAAAATTTTATTATTTATATAATAGTAAATAATTATTTTAAATTTTATTTCTTAATTTCTGATATAAATTGAACAAATGGGTCAATTTATATCAATTTATAAAGTTATATATTAATATAACTCACAGAGTGGGTTCTCACAGGCATTGGTCATGGCTTAATGCTTTACCTGCCAGAGCTCATTCTTTTCTCATAGCAGCCTCTCCCAAACCTTGCAGGGTGGGTATTGTCCTCCCCATTTTTGGTAGAGGTCATGGCTGTCATTTGTTTGTGTGTGCATATTCCCTATTTTATGGCTGAGACAAGAGGGCTTAGAAAGTTTGGGAGATGCTCCCCTGGGCATGGTGCTTGGAAGTGTTAAGCTGTGGAATTTAAATCCATATGGGTCTGTTGCTGTGATGGTTAGTTTTATGTGTCAACCTGGCCAGGCTATAGTACTCAGTATTTAATCAAACACGAATCTAGACATTGCTGTGAAGGTATCTAGTTAGGTGATTAACAGCTACAATCAGTGGACTTTAAGTAAAGGAGATTATCTCTGAAAATAATAATACGATTGGGCCACATCCCATCACTTGAAGACCTTAGAAGCAAATCTGAGGTTTACTGGGAAAAAGAAATTCTGCCACAAGCTTGCACCCTTAGCTTCTGCCTGAGTTTCCAGCCTGCTGGTATCACCCAGATTCAAAACTTGCCAGCCCCAACTATTCTGTGAACAATCCAATTTTTAAAAATTGTATATTCACACATGCATACACATACACATATGTAATCTCCATTGGTTCTGTTTCTCTGGAGAGCCTTGACTGACGCAGACATCAAAGCATGGGGAGCATGATCCCCTACACAGAAGGTGAAAGGTTTTTATCCCTGGGTTACTGGCTATGAAACAAGCCTTAGAGTTTGACAGACTTGCCCATGAGCATGTGTCTGATGTGGAAATGGTTGAGGTGGGGTTTGAACCCAGCTCTGCTCCAGAAACAATGCTGTTTAACACTGTAAACCACAAATTCTCCATCTCTCCAATTGCACACAAATCGGGCAGCCCTGATGGATTATATAACAGTGGCTGACATTTTATATAATCCGTCTGTAGCATCTCACTCAGCCCTGATGGATTATGTAACAGTGGCCGAGTGAGATCTCACTCCACTGTGTTGATGCCCTAAAGCAAACACCCAACAGATGACTCTTGACTTGGGGTCATGTCAGTGGCCCCATGAAACACAGGTGACCCCAGAAGCTGCAACCCAAGACGCCCCTGATCTGGACTGTACTACCCAGCAGCTTGATGTAGTCATGGTTCTAGCTGGCGGCTGAGCAGTCTGAGAGCAGGTGCTCTGCAGCGTCCTTAGCATAGGAAAGTGAGGTGACAGCAGTTCCATTGCCCCCAGAGTTGCTCTATTAGTCTGTTTTCACACTGTTGATAAATACATACCCGAGACTGGGTAGTTTACAAGTAAAATTAGGTTTAATGAACTCACAGTTCCACGTGGCTGGGTAGGACTCATAATCACAGGGGAAGGCAAAAGGCACATCTTACATGGCAGCAGGCAAGAGAGAGAATAAAAGCCATGTGTAAGGGGAAACCCCTTATAAAACCATCAGATCTTGTGAGACTTATTCACTCTGGTGAGAACAGCGTGGGGGAAACCACCCCTGTTATTGAGTTATCTCTCACGGGGGGTCCCTCCCACAACCTGTGGGAATTTTGGGACCTACAATTCAAGATGAGATTTGGGTGGGGACCCAGCCAAACCATATCGCTCTCCCTTATCCAACACACCCTCTTTTTTCTTTTTTTCTCAGAAAGAAGCCCAGAGAGGGGAAACAAAAGTCCAATCTGGCTGCTCCCCTCCTGTGTCTCCCTTGCTCCTGGTCCATTCCAGTGTCACTGCAGGGTGGCTTCTTGTGCTCTTCACACCACCTCCCTCTTATCTGGACTTTCTGTATGCACAACTGCAGGGTCTAATCTGAAAGGTGTCACTCCTGATTTTCTTAAAGGGCTGAAAATGTAGGTAGTTCCTTTCTTAGACAATAGCTTGACTTGCAAGAATATCATCATACTACAGACTTCTGCTTTGAATGTTAGAAGCTGAATATTCCCCTTGTTCTTTCCCTCTATGTTCCTTCTGTAACATTTCTTCTCTAAGTACCACCCAATCCCTTCCTTCTCTTGAATTCAACAAGGAGATGGTTACTGCTTTCAGAGCAAGGCAGAAGAGCATATCATGGTATCCAGCATAGGAACTTCATTCTACAAAGATTTGTTGGGTATTTCTTAGGTGCTCACACTATCCTAAGTACGCAAACTGAATTGTTTTATTTAATTGTCACAATAACCCTATGAGGCAGGAATTGGCCCTCCACCGTGAAGAAACTCAGAAACTACAATAGAGAGGGTCTAATAATTTGCCAAACTAGCTCAAGCTTCTTCACTCCAGATCCTCAATGCTGCCTATCCCTGTCTACACAGAATCAGGCCGTAAGCTGCAAAATCAAACGTAATCAAGATGATGCAATATCATTCCTCATTATTTGTGGATTTCATATTTGAGAATTTGCCTACTTGCTAATTCTCAAATTATGTGTAATTCCCAAATCAATTCTTGAGGCACTGTTACGGTAACTCACAAATACGTGCAGAGCAGGAAAAATTTCAGTTGCTCAATGCCCACCATCCCAGATGAGGCTGAAGAAAGTGACACTCCACCTTCCGGTTTCTCCTCTCCTGCTATGAACACTGTTCTCTTTCGGGTCCATTTATTGCCACATTTTTTTTTGTTTGCCTTTTGTATGTTTTCTTGCTGTTTTCTCTGTTTAAGATGACAGCCAGGTGTAGTATTGAAGAGCTATATAGTGTTCCTAAGTGCAAGAGTGCTGTGATGTCACCAATATGTGTCAGATAAGCTTGGTTCAGACATGAAATACAGTGCTATTGGCATTGAGTTCCATGTCAGTGCATCAACAATCTGTATTAAATAAGATGTCTTTAAACAGAAACAAAAAACAAATGAACATATTGGTCAATTGATAAAAATGTGACCAGAGGCTCACAGGAACCTAACCGCGTTTCCCTTTAAGGCAATGATTTTCTAATTTAGTGTTGGTGGTTACTATATAGAACCTAAATGTCTCAAGTAATGAGAATCAACTGTATTGGCCAGGCATGATGGCTCTTGCCTGTAATCCCAGCACTTTGGGAGGCCCAAGTGGGAGAATTGCTTGAGGCCAGGAATTTGGGACCAGCCTGGGGCAACAAAGTGAGACCTTATCTCTACAAAAAAAAAAAATGCTGGTTGTGGTGGTGTACCTGTAGTTCCAGCTGCTTAGGAGGCTGAGGCAGGAAGATCACTGGAGCCTAGGAGCTGTAGTCTGCAGCGAGCTGTGTCAGTGCCACTACACTCCAGCCTGAGCAACAGAGTCAGACACGATTTCAAAAAAATAAAAATAAAACAAAAATGAAAACAGCCTAAAACTGTGTTTACTTCTTTATTTTCTTGATTTTCTTAATTAATTAATTAAATGCTGAGATATTTTTAAAATGTTTTACTTACCAAAGGACATATATTTTCGTGGTGGTGATACTGCTCCTAAGGGGGACACAATCCGCCCCCCTCAAGGAAAGATGTATTAAGCAGAATCACATACATAGTACATAAGAGAGATAGTATATCTGTGGTGTTGCGATTTGATTGGGGGTGAGGTAATTAGGGGAAAAAAAAAGTTTAAACAGTTTCCTTGGAGGGTAAAATAATGAGGAAATGATTGAGAAATACTGTCACAGGGTATGATAACTATTAAGAGAAAGTACCTAAAGCATTTATTAGAGTGCTCAGTGCAACATAAGAACGTAGTGTTAGCTATTATTCTAAATAACATTATTATTTCTTTCCTCAACCTTTTACTCTTTCTTCATAAACGAGCAGTTTTTAAATTGGAGTTTGCAGCCCTCTGAGAGATCAGCACACATGTTCTCATATGTTTCTGAGAATGTTGCCTGAAATTTGTTGCTTTATTTTGTGCTTTCATTTTGATGATAATCTTAAAAACAGTGAATTGTGTACTGGTTCCCCTTTATAGGAGAGTGTGCCATGAGCTTTACTGTCCAAGTTTCCCCGTGTTGAAAGGAAGGCATTCTACTCCAGTGGTTGCAGGTGGATCAGCCATAAAAGAGCGTTCTTAAAAAGGTGCATGATACAGTCAGACTAAGTGAAGGCAATTTGATGTTATCCTTTGGTAGGAGGGAAGGGTTCCCTGAGTTCAATTAGAGGAAAGTGACGTGCAGGTTGAGTCCTCATGCAGCCGGAGTGGCACGTGCCTGCCAAAACCGAGAGAACATTGGCTTTAGCAGCGAGTACTGTATTTACATTTTGAAAGACAGTTTAATCTCAGCAAAATAACATCATCAATCATGTTAAACTAATGCTGTTAATTTGAACGTTGTGGATTTTATTGTTTTTGCATTTAATTTGTTATTGTGTTTTAGTTTTATTGTTGAATCAGAGCTAGAGCATATGGAGTTTATTTCTGGTTTTCCATTTGTGCATCACTAAACAACAGTGTAATAGAAATCATTTAAGTCTACATATTGGTGTTGCACAACAATGTCATTTGCCTTATTAAATGGAGTGGTTTGGATTACTGATGTTTGAGGAGTAAAGTAATGGACTCAAAGAATGATAGACCAAGCTGCTAGGAATCATTTTTCCAGCAATTTCCCCTACCAGATATGGACACTGAGCCTGCAGGGGAAGAAGTGAATGTCAAAGGTCAGAAAGCAAGGGAGTGGTAGACTGGGGTCAGAGGCCAAGGGACATACTTCTAACTAGGGGCCCCGTCTGCCATGTCAACCCACCTTCAAAGATGAACCATGGCAGATAAATGGCCACAGCTGCAAGGCCACAAAGGCTGGTTAGACAAAAACAACTGGAGAATTACCGCACTGTTTTGGTTTGCTCTGAGGGTAGAGGTTGTGGAAGGGGTGGGGACAAAGTGAATAACAGGTTTGTTCAGAGCCGAAGTCCCAGTGAGCAATGGGCCATAGTGGGAGGAAATGATGGCCATTTTTCTGAGTTCCCTGATATTCATGGGGCATATCACCTGAGGCAGTCCCTCCTCGAGTGATATTAACCATCAGCCTGGATTGTTCAGTGATTTTCATCAAAAGCAAACAAAACTCCGAAGTCTAAGGAGTTCTACTCTGTATGAATTTAGACTGTCAGCTCATGCCGCCTAAGTAGAGTTCTGTACTATCTTAGTCCTTTGGAGCTAGTATAACGAAATGCCATAGACTGGGTGGCTTATCAACAACAGAAATGTCTTTCTTGGAGACCGACAAGCCAGAGATCAAGGTGCCGGCAGATTTAGTGTCTGGTGAGGATGCACTTCCTGGTTTAGAACAGCTGTATTCTACTGTATTCTCACGTGGCAGAAAGGGGCAAGGAAGCTCTGTAGGATGTCTCCTAAGAGCACTAAGCAGAGCCCTCATGACCTAACCACCTCCCAAAGGCCCCACCTCCTTATACCATCGCCTCGGGGATTAGGATTTCAACATATGAATTCTGGAAGGACATAAACATTCAGTCCATTGCATTTACCACTGGGAAGAAAAGACTATTGGAAACTGATGTTTCTCAACTACACGTAAGAGTTTTGATCATCACTTGTGGAGCAAAAAGAATTCATCTATGATATAACTAGTTGGTCATTAACAATAGCTTTCTAATACTTAATAACAAAAAACATTACCACAAATTTAGCAGCTTAACATAGGAGCATTTATTATTCCACAGTTTCTGGAATCAGAATTCTGCATTAGCTGGACCTTTTGTTCGGTCCTCAGTGCTGCAATGAAGGCACTGGCCAGGGCTGGGTGCCCCTCCGATGCTCAGGGTCCTCTTTAGTGCTCACCTGGTTGTTGGCAGAACTCATTTTCTTGTAGCTGTAGAACTCACGGGGGCTTGTTGCTTCAAGGCCAGCAGGAAGGGTCTCTCTCCTCCAGGCCCGCTTTTAACTTACCTAATTAGGTCAGGCCCACCAGAATAATTTCCCTTGTCATTAATTCAGTTAACTTCTTAGAGACTTACATCTGCAAAACACCTTTACCTTCCCCATAGCCTGTTGGTTAGAGGCATCAGAGATTCAGCCCACCCTCAAGGGGAGGAGATAACACAGACGTGGATACCGTGAGGGCATCTGAGGAATCTGTCCACTAAAGTCAGTAGGTTTCTCCATCACTGGGCAGGAAAGTGTGGTTCATATTTACAGACTTTCATGTGACATCTGAAAAATGTTTAACCGTATTTATGTATGTGATTATATTAAAGTTTAGAAGAGTTGAAACGCAGCCTTGAGTTCAGATTATTTAGACTAGGGCTTCTCACCCTTGGCACTATTGACATTTGGGCTGGATAATTCTTTCTTGTGGGGGCTGCCCTGTGCATTCTATGATGTTTAGCAACATGCTTGGTCTCTACTGACTCATTTGTGACAACCAAAAATGATACCAGACATTGCTAAGTGTCCCCTAGAACAGAAAAATTATCTCCAGTTGAGAACTGCTGCATTAGAGAAATGAAATGTTTTCTGTTGTGTTTTGTTTTTGAAGGAAGACCTATTAAAACAGGAAAATCATTTTTTGATGTGATGCAGCTATTTGGAATTAGCATGCTCTTGCTCCTCTGGTTTTGCCTTATTCTTTGCTTATTTCCTTTACTGAGAAATGGATAATTTATAGTTGCAAATAAAAAATTAATGCAGGAGATGTGTTCCCCACATGTACTTTCTTATTCACATCTATGCCAAAAAGAGATTATGTTATCATATTTGACTATGTTTTATAATCTTGTCTGAGTTTATAGTCAAGCTATATTGTAAGAGGACTTTAGTTCTACTATAACATGGATCAGATATTTCCCAAAAGATATTTAATGCATAAGGCAAAAAAACTTAATAAACTCTGTACTTTGTATTATAGCTGCTTTCTTGGAAACTAGCGATATGGCTTAATGTGGGACCGAGTGGAAGGCACGATCCAATTCTGAAATTACAAAACTCAAAAGCTGCTCATTCCCGTTTTTTTCCAGGCAAAGGCAGCTCGAGCATCTCATCTGACGTGAGTTCAAGTACAGATCACACGCCCACCAAAGCCCAGAAGAATGTGGCTACCAGCGAAGGTAGGCAACTGTTCTTCATTATCTCTCTGCTTTCTTCACAGGGCTGGCTATTTTTGGAAGAGAAATAAAGTGTGGGAGTGTTCTATTCTCCCGAGTGGGAGCATATGAGATCCTTAAAAATAAGGATGTTTCGGGTGTCCTAATTTTTTTTTCCTGTTGCACTGCAGTTACTGTACATGAAAATTGATTTGACAGGATTCAGATGCCTCAATTATAAGGCAAATGTTGTTTTGTGAAAATGGAATAGGCTGAAATAAGGATAGGCTTTACAATATCATCTACCTTGTCTTTCAATATAAAAAATAGTATGATTTTAAAATCCTTTTGCTGTAGTTGAATGTTCCTAGAGAAACTTTCAAAATAGGCACACCAGGAGTTCAGGATTTTGACAGTGGGAATATTATGCATGTTATTTGTAGAACTTGAGTTAATCTCCAAAATTTGGGAGTAGGAAAATAAGAGTTTCTTTAAAAATTATTACTTAAAGAATATGTGAGAAGTCCTCTTCGTTACGTCAAAGACTGGTTACAGGGATATTCTTGATGAAGAATTTGTATGTGGTAAAATATGTTAAAGTTCCACTGCTTTTCAATATGGAAACTTTTGAGTTATTACTTACTTGTTTGAGTGTGGAATTAATTGTTTCTATGGTAATTATTTAATGGAAAGTTGACCCACTTACAGAATTAGCTCTTTTTATTTTAATGTTAAACATGATTAAATGACTTCCTGTCTGGAAACAGGTTCTTTCTGAACTAATTGTTGGAGGAAAGTCCAGTTTAAACATCCATACCATTGATAATGAAAGACCTTGAGCTGTCAGCTATTTTCGTGACATTGTATAGCACCTGCTTTCCTAAAGTGTGTGGGATGTTGTGGAAGCACAGTTCCAGTTTTTTGTTTCTGAGATTTAATTTCTGTTGCTCATAATATTGCGTATGTACTCACGGGCTGACATTGGCCATCTGAGATCCATAACTTACCGCTCTATCTGCATTCTAATTTATGTATTGTAATTGTATGTGGTTTATATCTGCTGGTGTATGTCTTCTCTTCAACATGTTTTTTCTTAGTGTGCTTCAAGCCGCACGGAATTACCTACTCTGGGTTAATTGTCCCCAGAACAATGTATCAATAGCTTTTGCAACTGGGTTATATTCTCTTGTGCTTAAACGCTTAGCGCTGTGTGATGCGTTTCACCAACATCATAAGGCTGGCCGATTGGAGTGGTCTCTTCAGTGTACGGAAGCACCAGGTAGCAATCCAGTTTTAATTTTCTGCCTGTTGTTAATTCAGGCATGGGCATTAGATCAGTACTGAAATTCAGTTAAGGCAATGTGCAAATCTCGTTAATTGATTTGAGACATTTACTTTTTTTTTTTTTTTTTTTTTTCTGTGATGGAATCTTGCTCTTTTGTGCAGGCTAGAGTGCCGTGGCACAATCTCAGTTCACTGCAACCTCTGCCTCCTGGGTTCAAGCAATTCTCCTGTCTACAGGTACCTGTCACCACACCTGGCTAAAATTTTTGTATTTTTAGTAGAAATGGAGTTTCACCATGTTGGCCAGTCTGGTCTCAAATTCCTGACTTTAGGCGATCCACCCGCCTCGCCTCCCCCAAAGTGCTGGGATGACAGGCACGAGCCATCACGCCTGACCCGACATTTACTTTTGAAGCTTTCATTCTTAGGAGGCAGAATGGAAATCACCTAAGTTTAATATAGTGCAATCCTCTCCAGTCAGAAATCTGTCTTGCAAGATTATCAATGTTTTCTACCATCATTTTACAGTCACTCTTGTCACTATAATTTGTCTAATTTGAATGGCTATGAAAATAGAAAGTTAAAAGCATGTTAAATAATCTGTGTTTTAAGCTCTCTTATTTTTTTCTCCTTTTCAAAACTAGAAAATACAAAACTATATGAGCTGTGTGGCAGGGGTTGGAGGAGGGTACAGTGGGACCTCATGCATTTAATAATGTCTGCTTTTTCTGCTTCCAAAGGGGAAAAAAACACTCTGTAGGGACTTTAAATTTTAATTTTCTTGTGCCCTTCCCTTATGAGTAGGTGCAGGCCCAGACAATGTTTTATACATTTTGTCACAATGTATTTTCTGTTATTCTGAGAGCAGAATCAAGAGAGCAAAATAGGAAAATGTTGTGTTCATATGGAACAGAGTTTTAAGCAACTGGGCTAAATTAGTAAGGAATTTCCTTCTAGCTTTTAAGTGGAAGAACCCTGTCCCTATGAAAGATGCTGCCCGTTCCCTTGCATAACTGAGAAATTGAAAAAGAAATTGGTATGTTCTGCTGTTGTGTATCTGAATCCTTTTTGCTATAGTTTTTCGTTTTTTAATCAATGGAAAGTTAAAATGTTAAAAAAAAAAATAGATTAGGTGTGGGCACTCATTACATGAAAATGTATTTCAGGGATGTTTGCCAGGGATGCTTGGTGTCCTTTCTCCCAGCTGGTTTTTCACGATGGATCCAGAGTAGCTGGTACTAATTTCCTCCACACACAGGAGGAGACATTCTTGGGAGGAGACCGTTCAGGATGAGTGATTAGGTCAGCATTCTCTGACCTCCAGAAGGCGGATCTCAACTATGGTGCATAAAAGTTCTTTCTCACTGGAAGACAGCTAGGAAACCACTGAGAAGAAACAGAAGGCAGACACCGACTTCTCACTCAGACTGTGAAGCAGAAGAGATAAGTTATCCCATATTACCCGGGAACTATCCCAGTGGGTCTATAGCACCTTCAGTCCTTGCCTCCTTAGAAGAAAGAATTCGACTGAGGGACATAAAGCAGAAAAAGAAACAGAGGCAAGTTTCACAGCAGCAATGGAAGTTTATAAAGACTTTAGAACAGGAAAGAAAGAAGGTGTGCTTAGAAGAGACCCAAGCGGGCACCTGAAGGTTACAGGGAAAAGGTCAAGTGCCCAGTTTAATGGGGATCCCAGGACTTCTATAAGATGGCCTGTTTCCCGTGATTCTGCCCTTCGAGCGGTCTTCCGCATGCGCAGACTCCTCCGGGAACGGAGCACGCGCAGTGTGTTTAGGGAGTTGTACGCATGCGCATCTGAGGTTTCTTCCTATTCTGGTGGTGTGTACCCGGAAGATCATACTTTTGTCATTTTTGTCTCTTAATCTGCATGCCGAGGAAGCTGTTTCTCTCTGGAGTCTGCATTCAGTTAACACTTTTAATGTTAACAGGTGTGGACCATCAGGAGATTGTCTCTCCCTGGTTGTGGAATTAAGGTTTTTAGAGAGACAATGCCAAATCGTCATCGACATTTCTAGCTGGGGTGGGGTGGGAAGCCTTCTGCCCTGCTCACACCCACCTAACCACCTGTAACAAGACTGCAGAGGAGCCAAGCTAAAACTGCTTCTCGAATTCTCTTCCCACTGTTTTCTAGAGCTATGTTTAACCTTTGATGTAAAGAAAATATTGGGTAAAGTTGGGCTTTTCAGTAGCCATTTGATTATGGTTATTTTCTTCAATTCCTTGATGGTCTCATGATTTTCCACCTCTGAATTCACCAATATCACCTTCAAGGAACACAGGCAAGATTCTTAGTTTAAAGCTCTGAAAGGTATTGATTTTTTTAAATGATATATATTGTGCAGGATAATAGTGTTCCTGCAGTCTTTGAGAACCATGGCTATACCTGTAATGGCTGGGTTGGAAGCATTTTGCAGTAATGTTGGGCTTTTCCCTGCTGGGATGGATAGGGAGGATTCGCATTGCTTCCCTGGTTGGTGGTGTATGTGTGTGTGCATTTGTGTCTGACATCTACATGGTAGCTAACCACACAGGTGTTGTCATTTAGTAGGAAACACATAGGCAACCAACTTCTCCATGGAATTGTGCTGGTAAATAAAGAGAGGACATGGGGATAGAGGAAACAGAAGGGCCCTCACATAACCTGCACCTAACCTGGGCTGCAGGTGGGAATGGGAATTAACTGTGAATGGACAGGAAGAATCTTACTGGGGAGATGACAATGTTCTGAAATTGGATAGCAATGACAGCAGCACAGCCCTGTAAACATAGTAAAAAGCATGGAATTGTACACTTAGAAAAAGAGTGTTGGGGCAGTACCACTTCTGCATGATCTTCAGACTTGTATCAGTCATCACAAATGCATCTTGCAACTCTGGGGAGAGATCAAGACGAGTGGCCAGCAGACCCATTCCGAGGGGAGGATTGGCTGGTGCATGGAGCAGGATTCCAAGCTGGCCCGAAAACGTCTCCTTAGATGCTACAACTCTGGGGCGGAGCTGGCCTGAAAGTGATCATAGTGAGTTCCTGGCCTAGTGTTCCCAGCCGGATACGTGGTGCCTAGTTAGAACTGACTCAGCGTAGTAAGTATTTCCTGGAAAGTTCTGGAAGAAATGTGAGATTGTAGAGTCATAGGTTTCCTAAACCTTTTTTTTTTTTTCCTTTAGTCTTTCCTGGATAGTCTCTCACCTCAGCTCCAATTTTATGTGTTCTAGCACCCAACCCTAATGATAAAGACATTGAATTTATCCACTCCAGTAAGTTTGTTTCTTTGCTAAGGACTTACGACTTTCCTGTCTATCCAGTGCACCAGCTAATCCACTCTGGGTCATAGGGCTGGTCCCCTAGGCACAGTGGGCACATTTTGGTTTTAATCCATGAGAGAATGGCATTTTTTACCCACTGGGAGTGTTCTATTCCAAAGACTCATGCCGAAGTTCAGGGCATCTTAATTTTGTGACTCTAAAGCCACAGTGTTGTAAAGAATTGGCAGCCAGCAGGGCTTTGTCCCTGATAAGTGGTGTAGACATTCTTTACAGCCCATTGTATTTCTTGTGACAGTTTAAGTTTCTAATTTCCTGACACTGTAGGGGGGTTGGGGTTCAAGGGTAGAAGCTGGAAATTTTCCATTTTTCCCAACATAATCTACATTCCAACATTGCAAGACACAGCTAATTCTTTCCAGTTGTGTTACTGTTCTTCTCTTTCATTTTTTCAGTCTCATTCATGGGATATTCTCTCCTATACTGGAAAGAGAGGCCTTTGGCCTTCAGTTATGAAAGTCACATCCAGCCCATGTTTGGAATAGAGCATGTTGAGTAGAATCAGTTGGATTGGGTTAATCAGGAAGAAGCTTCCTGAAAATAGCAAGCTGAGCTTCGGCTTCTTTCATAGATATGAAAGTTATGAGGCTATGGCTCTCCAGGCAGGTGGCTCAGTCTTTTCTGGAGCTGGGGGAAGGCAAAACTGTCAGTTTAAAGGTCAAATTTGATTGACTGATGAAGAGTCAGCTTCAGCTAGCTGCTCTTTAAACAAGACACAAATTCAAATATTGAACCCATTGACAGCACGGGTTGTTAATATGATAGGTTGGTTCTGTATATTGGTTATCAAGCCAGACAACCATGCAGCCACAGGATTTTCAGTTACAAAAGGGTCTTGTCAATTTTTCAGATCCAATACACTCATTTTTATAAATACATGTAGCACAGATTAATGAAAGGATTCGCTTGTTTTATTTTTATTTTTTGAGGTGGAGTTTCACTCTGTCTTCTAGGCTGGGGCATAGTGGCACGATCTCAGCTCACTGCAACCTCCACCTCTCAAGTTCAAGCCATTCACCTGCTTCTACCTCTCAAGTAGCTGGGACTACAGGCATGCACCACCATGCCTGGGTAATTTTTGTATTTTTAGTAGAGATGGAGGTCTTGCCATGTAGGCCAGGCTGGTCTCGATCTCATGACCTCAAGTTATCCACCCATTTTGGCTTCCCAAAGTGCTGGGATTACAGTCTTGAACCACTGTGCCCGACCAGGGTTTGCTTGATTACATACCTAATAAATTGTCAAGCAGGAGTTTGATGCGGTATTGTTTTAATCAAATTAGAAAAAAAATACCCTTTGCCATTTAATTCTCTTTGCCTGCCTGATTTCTAGCTATCTCTTTTGAGTTGGTTGCAGAGCTGAAGCAGGCTGTTCAGAATAGTTTGAGAGAGGTTGTTAAGCCCAAATTGTTTGGCCTGAGAACATTATTTCCACTAGGAGGAAAGGATCTGCTTCATAGGAGGAAAGGATCTGCCCCATAGGTAAAAGGTTGTTAACCTGCTTGAGTAGATTAGCTGGTTACCTAGGGATGGAAACACTCATGTTTAACTCAGCTCATGATTTTATAATAGTCTTTCAGTAGATTCAGTTAATACCACTTTGTGATATTGTCTAAATCCTTGCAAGGAGGTCGTTTTAAACGTATCATTGGAGGCTTGTGAAATTATTTGATTTCTAAAGAACTGAAAGTTATGAGGGTATGATGGTGATATTCTTTCCATTGAATCTAGAATCACCAATTTATAGTCATGAGTTCTCATGTTTTCATTGCCCAAATTAGATCAATTCTAAATAGGATTATTTCGAAAATGCCCAGACATCTGGCTTTGCCTTTATTCTCTTGTCTTTATATCTTTATATTTTCTTCTTCCTACTTCTTGAATATACTCTTCAAACAAAATTTACATGAATCATCTAGGGAAGGAGAAATGATGCTTTTAACTCCAGTTGAATTCTGTTTCCCAAAAATCCTTTTAAAACTATACAACAAATTCAACAAACATGTTTGGGACAATGATTACTTCAGGATTTCATGAGCATTATTCATTTATTATTGTTTCATCATTACTATTCTCTTGAGAAGAAGCTGTAAATGTTTTCATTTTACATTTAAGCAGGGAAACTCAGAAAGGTTCAGTTGGGCTGTAAATCACATAAAATTAGTAAGTGGCAAAGATGGACTATGAGCCCAGGTATAAGATGTGTACTTAATGTTTATTTTGTCATTGTCATGCAAAACTACTGTGAATTTTATGCTAATCATTTTTCTAAGTTCTTATCGAAGTATAGTTTGAATGTACTTAGAAATAAATTTTCCAATTTCAACTCATAGTTGTGTTTAGATTGTCAGTATTATATATGCAAATACTTTTGTGATCGATATAGTGTCTAGAAATTGATTTTAAATCCTTAGTTTTGCTATGGTTTGGATGTGGTTTGTCTCCACCAAAACTCATGTTGAAATTTGGCCCCCAATATGGCAGTGTTGAAAAGCGGGGCCTAATGGGCTGTGTTTGAACCCTGGGGCAGATCCCTCATGATTACCTTAATGCTCTCTCTCAGAAGTGAGTTCTCTTGAAAATGGATTAGTTCCAATGAGAACAGATATTTTAACTGTTTTCCCATTTGTCATGAGAATACTTGCATGCACTTGTGGCTGCAGCATTTACCCTGAGATAACTTTGCCACAAAATAGCTTGCTTTTATTATTATTTTCGCATCATTCTAGTGTATTGACTTTGGAATCGAGAGATAACATTCTGTTTGCGGAATTCTGTTTTTAGTAGTGGTATTTACATTTACAAAATGTAGTAATTCTCGATTGCTGAAAATGTCAAATCCTAGAAAATGTAATATTCCTACACATGAAGTTAACATCGTTTTCGAGCAGTTGTTGGCCAAAGATTCATCTGACGAACTCAGTTTTTTCTGAAATAGACAATTCTGATGATTCTGATGTTAGTTTTGTTTAGAAAAAACTCCAAGAACAGTTTTTGGATTTTATTTTCACATTGAAAATCAGTCAGATTTGCTTCAGCCTCAAAGAAAGTGTTTATGTAAAATTAAATGAGTGCTGGCAGTAAGCTACATTTTTTTTTTCTAAGTGAGAAAAGCATTCAAAAGAGTTCGGCTTTGTTGATCTCTCTTGCTTCCTCTCTTGCCATGTGATCTCTTTGCACATACCTCTCCGCTTCTGCTTTCTCTCATGAGTTGAAGTATCCAGAGGCCCTCACCAGATGCAGCTATCATTCCATTTTGGACTTTTTGGTGACCAGAGTTTTGAGCCACTGCATACCAGCCTGTGTGATGAAGTGAGTCTCTGTCACAAGAAGACCCACCAACCAAACAAGCAAAAACAAAAACAAAACAAAAATTCAACTGAGCCATGGAATTTTTCTTTAATTGGACATATGTGAAAGTGGAAGGTATTACTTTCAGCGTGTACCTTAGGAGACTGGAAATATACCTTGAAGCTGTCTATTGCAATAGAATGAAACTCAATCTAGGACACATGCACAGAAATAGAGTAAAAACATGTAACATAGGAATAGGAATAAAAAACAAAGAATGTGAGAAAGAAAATAATACTGAAGAAATCTTTTAAAAAATAGTTCTAAAACGACTATTATTGCATTGGGCTTTAAGGATAGAAAGAGATTCTGAAATCAGAAATGTGGTGTTATAAGCTTTTAGTCTGTGTATGAGGAAGGTGATGACTGATTATTATAAAGGTTTGTTTTTGCCTTTAAAAATTAAATTTTAAACTTGACTGTCTTTGGAATTCTCAGGATCATTTAGGAAAGATTTGCAGGACTTTAGCCTTTGAAGCTTAATGTGTTTGGGTGATTCAAGGAGCAATTCACTGCTTCATGACCAAGTTTCTTTTATTGTTTAAGCTACTGTACAATTATAAGTTAGGTGACTTTTGAAAAACTGCACGACTTATATCTGGTGACTTGAGCATGTTAATGTTTTGGTGTGCTCGATTTAATAAAGAAGTCAAATTTGCATCCAGGAATCTTTTAAGCAGTGGAAAGTTCATCAACTCAGTGTCCAGAAAATTGGTATGTAAGCCTACAAATGTGTAATAAAATGCTAAATACCATCTCAGATGTAAGTAATAAGTTTAATTTCTTGAGGGAATTATCTTCCAAAATGCATCATCCGGAATGGCCAGAATATCATATAATAGTCTTAGAAGAAAATTAGATTCCTCTCTCTGTGTGTGTGTGTGTGTGTGTGTGTGTGTGTGTGTGTGTGTATACGTCATGCTCTTAAGGAAACTGTAAAGTAATATTTAATTGAGATGTCCAGAGATCTCAGTGACTTTATGCAGATTTTGTAGAGAGACAAATTTAGGTGTTTAATATTCTAATTTCATGTTCAAAATAATTCTATGTTTATTTCTTTCACCTAGTTTGCCATTTCCAAAAAAGCACTGAAAAAGTAATCAGTGTATTTCAGCCACAGACATTATGGTTCATCTAAGTACATCTAAGTGTACTTATAATGAAAACTTGCATCATTCCTAAGATTTTTTATTATCAGCGATTTCAGTGTCTTAATTCCATGAAAACTTCTTAAAGGATACATTTCAATTTTATGTATTTAGTCTCTTATGGAAAACACACAAATGTCAGTCAGGGGTCACCAACTGGTAGCCCAGAGGATGATTCCTCCCCTCAGATGTATTTTCTTCTCTGTAAAGAATTTTCAAAAATAATGTTGGGTTTAATAATTTTGGTGGAGCAGGCACCCTGCAACACCTGAATCCCGGCCATTGCCAATTGTCTTAAACAAACATTGATCTAAATATTTCTGTGAGCTGTTTGGCTCCTGAAGGAATTTGATTTTATGGCAAGATCCACTACTTCCAGGACTGTAGCTGTTACTGGGGCAAATAAACACTTGTGAAGCAGCGGAATAGCGATTCAGGTCAGGGTAAGATTGTGTCCCAACGGGTGGTCTAAAGCAGAAGGGAGCGGGGGTGGGTTGCAGGAATCAGGGCACCCTCAAGGAAGCCTGGGAAATGGCTTTTTGCTGTGTGAGTAGTCAGTGGAAGCCTGGAGAGAAAGACAGCATGATGTGTTAGGGTGTGAAGAACTGGGAGAAGTCCCACGGGATCCATGTGGGAAATGGAGGCTTCAAAACAACCACCTCCCTGGCAACACTGAATAGGCTCACAGAGTGGGTTGAAAATACAGTCTTTAACTAAAATGTGTAGTTACAGATTTTACAGAGTGGCCACGACATTCTTTGTACTAGGGTTTCAATGGAGCCCATATTTTTGGTGATGTCAGAGACATGTGGGCCATTCTACACACATAACTTTTCTGTAGTGTACCGGGGAGGTTTTACATTTAAGCACCATCTTCTGAACTCTTCCACAGTGAGGAGAGAATATAGAGGAACCTGGGGACCAACATTTTAGGACAAATAATCTGATATTGAAAATATTTGCCTTTTACACTGCAGTCATGGATACAGTTTGACCTTAACAATCTAGTTAACATGTCTGTTTACTTCCTCTTTGACTAGGAAATAACTTCTCATAGATAAACCAGCTTCCTCAGGAAGTCGCCAACTTCCCTGGGCTGTTAGACTAATTGACAAATCAGCAGAGAGAAGCACTTTAGTTGTAAAGGATGTCTTTGCATTCTATATATGTAAAAAAAAAAAAAAAATAGAAAGTCCTCACTATGGAGTGAATAATATACAAGTAGTTTAAAAATTGTTTGTAAATCATTTAGAGATGGTTAAAGAATTGTAAGGGTCGAAGTCTATGGGAAGTAGGTGGCAACATAGTTAATTATTATATGTGTAACAAACTTTCTGTTGTTTATAACTGCTACTGTTTTTCATGATGGGGTGGAACACTTGGTACACTGAGGGACATTTATTCTAAATAACGAGACAAGTTTGGTTATGTGAATATTCAGATGTGGGCCTAAGAAAACCAGATTTCTGTGCCCAGTAGAGAGATTCTGAGCTGCAGAGGAAGAAGGCATAGGAAGTATCCAGGAAGGTGAAGAAGGAGATGGAACCAAAGAAGATAGATGGTGAAGTGAAGATGTTTCCAGTGTCTTGAGGGTAGTGGCCCGTAAGGTGACATGTTCCTGTGTCCCTGAAAATCCTTAGTCAAGTCTGTGAAACTCACAACATGCTTGGTGGCATGGATTTACTGTGGAAATCCCTTTAGGGCTGGATTTTGGGATTGTTCATTTGCCTTCTGTGTCATCACCTGACTTTCACAGACACAACTAAAGCCAACTTCTGAAGAATCCATCCATTAACATGTCCTTAATATTCTATGTGCATACAGTTAAACATGCTATTATATGCTTTTTCTTCTATCATATATAGCACTATTTTCTGTAACTTTAATGTATGCAATTTATATTAACTGTTCTCTTTTGAGTATAATTTTGAACTTACATTTTTTTCATTATTAAAAATTACTATTCTTTTTGATGCTTGGCTTTTTACAGCTTCTTCTGTGGATAACTTTTAAGCTTCTCCTCTGTACCTCCAACGTTATATTTCCTCCTATAAAGCCATCCTTGCTTTCGGCCACAAAAGAATGTTCTAGACCCACCCTAGGTATGTTTTTCTGCTGAAAGCGGAATCAATCATGTCCTCAAAGCATCTGGGTTCTTGTAGGAGAGAAATACGGACCAGGCATGGTGGCTTATGTGTGTAATCCCTGCACTTTGGGTGAGGTGGGAGGGTTGCTTGAGGCCAGGAGTTCAAGACCAGCGTGAGCAACAGGGTGAGACCTCATCTCTACAAACAAATTTAGAAAATTAGTTGGCTGTGGTGGCACACATTTGTTGTGCCAGCTACTCAGGAGACTGAGACATGAAGATCTCTTGTGCCCAGGAGTTTGAGGCGTTAGTGAGCTATAATTGTACCACTGCACTTCAGCCTGGGAAAGAGAGTGAGTGAGATCACTACTCAGAAAAAGAGAAATATATTTGAGACAAAAGTATGGGAGTCAAACAAAGGGTTCCTGCTGCCCTGAGCTCACTTTGAGCAAAACTAGAGCTAGAGGATATGTGCTAATTTAGGGAAGCAGTACACCTTGATTTTCTGGATACCATAAATTCTTATATGATACTTTTATTCTTTTATTATGAAGCATCATTGGCTGCAAGGCTTTCTACTAATCAGAAACCAAACATTTAACTTATATCGGGTCTTCCTCACCAGATCTGCAAATATGCCCAGATATGCATGATCCATAGCAATGCCAGTACTAGGCCACAGTCCAGTCAGCATATCCCTGCATAAGAGTTCTGTGTATGCTTCCTGTGATGTCTGCATAGTATCAGTCCTGCACTTGGTTTAAGTCTTTTGAGGAAGGAATTGTGTTTTATTCAGCTGTATGTGCCTGGTGGCTACTGGAGTATTTGTCGTTTAATAAACATCTGATAAATGTTTATTGAATGGATGACCGTGTTTTTATTCATGATTTTGAGATGGAATAACCCTCTTGATTAACTTTTCCAACTATAATCATAAAGACTATGATCTCAAAAGATCTGCAAAATCAAGATAACACATGAGAGGTGTAGTTACTTTTTATTTTAAAAAAGCTTAATGTTACTGCTTATGGAAACCTGAGGTACATCATTGGAATGTTTGACAGTTTTTTACTCTTAGTTGTCTTTTGTGTTAAGGGAACAAACAACTTTAAGCAGAATAGATACTTTGAAAGGAAGGTGGAACAGAAGATACTATTTCTATTTTACATTGTCATTTAACATTTTAAAACCAAAATATGGTTTATTGTCTATCAACTATGTCTAGCTCTATAAATAACCAGCTTTTCTCAGAAATGTTTTTAACATTCTGGATCACTAAATGAGGTATATTTAGAAGTCTAAAATTCTAAAGCTATCCCACACCAATTTCAAAGGCAGAAGAAAAATCTTATTTTTTCCTCACCAATTTAATTTTATTTAATATTTTCTCAATATCTTTTAAACTCAATACATTTAATTGTTTTAATTCTTCATCTGCTGATATCTCAAAATACCAAATTAGAGCTTATGATTTTTTAACTGATGAAATTTGGAGAAGTAACTTCCATTTTATTGGCACGAAATATACTAAATTGGTTAGTTAATATGTGTGCTCATTTTTTTTTTTAATTTTTGGTTCACTGGTTTGTTATGGAGAAAACGTTAGAAGAAACATTCTTAGAGATGAAAATAACACTATTCTTTCCTTTTTTTAAATTTTACTTTTTAGTATTATCCTAGAACCAACTTTGGCTTCAGATGATCTTTTGCAAGTTATATTATGTTTCCTAGAAAATGGGACAATGTAAAGCTCATGTTTTGTTTAGCTGGATTGGAAATGGACAGGACAGAAATTGGGAAATGAATTCATGAAATTTCAGAAATTTACAAAGGCCTAAATTCTGGTTAATGAATGCACTGAAAAATGAAGTAGGAGGTTGAATTCATCATTTAATCTGAATGAGAAAAAGAAGCTGTGAAACAAAAATGTTGAGTTTTTTTACTCTCATTTATATGTGATACAAGTAATTTTCTTCTCTGTAAACAAGGAATAATAAAATTCCTTTCTGTGTTTTTTATGAGGACTAAATAAAAAATTATATCCAGTGCTTCTCCATATGCATTTAGCTTATTTACTTTTATAACCTAAATCACAGCCACTTCATGTAAGCAGTGTATCCGTCTCTTTAACTTGCTCAGAGATGGGTAGAGTTCATTCCTATGGCAAAATCTTCCTTAAATGAATTCAACCCAATTCCTATTGAAATCCCAACAGGGTTTTAATGTTGAAACTTAAATTTACTTTCTTTACTTTGAATAATAAATGCAACATCTTTAAGCATATGTGGACACTGAATTAAATTTAGTTATATATGGATGATACTATGTATGTTGAATTATATGTGTATGTTGAATTCATTTGTAGAATGATACATGTACATGTGAGGATGTCCAAGACAATTTTGAAATGAATAATGAGAGTAACATTTCCTTAGTGTCATGAAAATATATAATGCATTTATGAAATATTGAAGAAGTGTGAGCCGGGAGTGGTGGTTCATGCCTGTAATCCTAGCACTTTGGCGTGCAAAGGTGGGTGGATCACCTGAGATCAGGAGTTCAAGATCTAACTGGCCAATATGGTGGAACCCTGTCTCAACTAAAAATACAAAAAAATTAGTCAGGCATGTGGCAAGAGGCTGAGGCAGGAGACTCACTTGAACCTGAAAGGTAGGGGTTGCAGTGAGGCAAGATCATGCCATTGCACTCCGGCCTGGGCAAAAAGAGTAAAACATCTCAAAAAACAAAAAATAAAAATAAAAAAAAAGGAAGTGTGGTGTGGTATAGCTTAGCACAGTGAAAAAGAGTTCAGAGGTAGACTGTGTTGTGTATGGGAATTTAGGGAGGGATAAAGATGGCATTTTAAATGGATAGGGGAGAGAAACCTCTCTCTCCTGGTGGGAAACCCACTTCTGGTTTTAAAGGAAAATGAACACTTTCAACACATAACAACAACAGAGTTAACCATGAAGCTCAAGGCCACCTACACCTGTATGCAGTTCATGCTCTAAGAGGTACAGAAACATCTTTCTGTTGTCAAATATGTTTTCTTTTTCCATTACACAAAGCTAAACACAAGTTTCTTTTCTATTGCTAGACTTTTCAGAGCTTTTAAAATGTGTTACTGTGTGTTGTTAATAGTCAAATGTGGGGATAATGGTATGTTTTATTTCTCAAATGTCCTTTATTATACTTTACAACTAGGAAATGCTAAGAAATGTGACTTCAGAGGACCTAGGAATGTCACTCTAGAAAATTAACTTTAAAGACCTGAATTTTATTGGTAGATATATGCTTCTTATTTTTATAACATGAAAACATTTATAAAATATTTTATTGAAACATCTACATGTCAAAGTTATATTTAGCTACTAAAAACGTGTTAGATGCTTATACACTGTTGGTGAGAAAGTAGACCAGTTCAGCCACTGTGGAAAGCAATTTGGATATTTCTCAAAGAATTTAAAACAGAACTGCCATTTGACCTAGGAATCCCATTGCTGAGTATATATCCAAAAGGAAACAAATTTTTCTACCAAAAAGACACTCATATGTTTATCACTGCACTATTCACAGCAGCAAAGACATAGACTCAACCGAGTTGCCCATCAACGGTGGGTGGGATAAAGAAAATGTGGTATATATACACCATTGAATACTATGCAGCCATAAAAAATAAGAAAATTATGTCCTTTGCAGTAACACAGATGCAACCAAAGGCCATTATCTTAAGCTAATTAACAGAGGATCAGAAAACCAAATACTCTGTTATCATAAGTTGGAGCTAAACATTGAGTACTCATGGACATGAAGATGGGAATAATAGACAATGGGGAATATTAGACAGAGAAGGGAGCAGGAGTTGAGAAACTCTCAGGTGTTATGCTCAGTATACTAAGATCAATTGTACCCCAAACCTCAACATCACACAATATACCCAGGTAACAAACCTGCACATGTACCCCCTGAAGCTAAAATAACAGCTGAAATTATGAAAAGAAAAAGTTAAAGAACAATGTTTAATGATATGGGAAAATGTATGTGAAAAATGCAGATTATAAAGTAGCATTTCCTACATGATCTCAATTGTGCATAGGACTATATTTGAAGGGGAAAAAGATGAGAAGGACATGTTTCATGATGTTATCAGTAGTTATAATCTATAAGTGTTAGTATTATAGGTGATTTTTATTTTGTGTTTTCCAATATTGTCCAATATAGAAAATTCAAGTTGGTTCACATTCAAGGGCTGAAAATGCCTCTTTGGTTAGTTGCTCTTAGAATTTTGCTGAATGTAACTTGATCAAAATTCAAGTATTTGATTTTTGTCACCATCAGATTAGATTTTTGAATGATGATCAATGTTTTTTTATTCCATCCCTAATACTCAGATATTCAATACCAACCTGTGTAGCAGTCACTTGCTCCGGTTTTTAAAAAATCATCAATCTAAAAAAATTTTTTGGCTGGGCTCAGTTGCTTGTGCCTATAATGCCAGCACTTTGTGAGGCTGAGGCAGGTGGATCATGAGGTCAGGAGTTCAAGACCAGCCTGGCCAATATGGTAAAACCCCATCTCTACTAAAAATAAAAAAATTAGCAGGGCATGGTGGCACGCCTGTAGTCCCAGCTACTCAGGAGGCTGAGGCAGGAGAATAGCCTGAACCCAGGAGCTAGAGTTTTCAGTGAGCAGAGATCGTACCACTGCACTCCAGCCTGGGCAACAGAGCAAGACTCTGTCTCAAAAAAAAAAGGTTTTTTAGTCTTAAATTTTTTTGCCATTAGTTGTACATACTTCCAACACCTTTTTTTCCTGTTTTATATACATTTACAAGCTAAAATTCCAACACAAGGCGTGAGAATAGCAACAGCTAACCATTGTCTATTGCTTACTTTGTGCCAGGCAAGGCTTAAACGCATTACATATATTCACTCATTTAACCCCAAAACCAATGAGGCAAGAGCTATTATTATAACCATTTTAGAAATGAAGCACTGGAACCGAGAATGCAAATAATTTGCACAGAATCATAAAGTTATAAGTGTCTCATACTAAGGCATCATTCACTGGACCCCATTCTTCATGGTAGAGCTCTATGATTTAAAATTGCAGCCCAGAAAAAGTGATGTCATATTTTAAAAATAATTTCTCAAACAAGTACAAGTCAGCAAGTGTGCCCAATCACAATGCAAGGGACTGAAAGAACTAGAGATTCGCCAATTATCTTTGAAAATTGGGGGAAGTATAAGCTCTGGCAACACAACCTGTTAAGTCCAATTCATTATTCAGCTAACCTAGTTTAACATCTACCTTAAATCAGGCCCCTTGCAAAGTGTCAAAGATAAGAAGTTGGCGTTTGGTGCCAACTTCCACCCCGCAAGAGGTCAATCTGTGACAAAGACAAACAAAGGAAGGAGAACCATAATTCTTTTTAAGGTGGTGCTTAGAAACCACAGCGGACCCAAAGGAAAAAGCCATGCCTGGGAAGAGGGGGGTCTGACAGAGGCTTCACAGAGGAGCTGTTGTTTGATCCAGACTCACATGCAGCAGAGTCACCAGAGGGAACTGGCATGCAGGGTTGTTCCTGTGTATGAGAAAGGCTCAGAGGTGTGAAAGGGCCAGGGAGTTTGTGAACCTTGGTCATTTATCTGCAGGCTACTCAAGGTGGGATCTGGGATCAGCAGCATCCCATCCCTAGTAGCTGTTAAAGATACAAACTCTGGGCTCCACCCTAGATCTACCTAATCAGAATCAGCATTTAAATGTAACTTCTGTAAGTGACTTGGATGCAAATTAAGGTTTGAGATGTTCCCTCGTTGAGTAATCCCAGTGTTGAGTGCCTGCGGTAATTATTGGAACAGAAGACAAAGTTTCTTGCACGTTGGGGATGGGGTAGGCAGAGTGGGAGGATTCTAACTTCAGACTTGATCCCCAGAGCAATAATGACCTGTCACAAAATCCTAGTGCAAGCGCAGTCAGCAGTTTGTACACCTGGTCCTTGTGCACCATCGGTCTGTATATCATCCTGTTTGTGGTTTCCAGAAATGAATATGTTGATTGCTAGGAATTTCCAGGCTACCAAGAGTAAATGCTGCCAAACAATGTTAGTAGCAAGTAATATTTCAGACCTCGTGATATTAGAAACTAGATCGAGAATAACAGTGACCCTCTGGAACTCTCCTTTTTTTCACTTAGCTCAACCCTGAAATTCAATCAGAGCTATCTGAACTAAAGTTGGAATTCACTCTACCTGGTCTAGTTTTTCCTGGTGGAATTAGAAAATGAGTCTTCAGTGGGATCTTCTCAGTAAGGAGTGTTATTTTGTATTTTGGGGATCTCTCATATCTGAGAAACATTTTGATGAATAGTTGTTGAGGAAAGCTTGTGCTTTTTGTTCATCTCTGGCACAGTGATTTAGTCTTACAATCCCAAATTGCATGGCACACCTGATTCTTCATATCCAGAAATATTTTCAAGACTGAGCTGTGGCTTTAGACTCAGATAGCCCTGGCTTAAAATTAGGCTCTTTGATGTGTTGGACGCTGATATGGTTTGGCTCTGCGTCCCCACCCAAATCTAATTTGTGGCTCCTATAATTCCCAGGTGTTGTGGGAGGGACCCAGCAGGATATCACTGAATCATGGGGGTGGGTCTTTCCCATGCTGTTCTCATGACAGTGAATGAGTCTCATGAGATCTGATGGTTATATAAGGGGGAGTCTCCCTGCACAAACTCCCTCTTTGCCTCCTTCCACCCAAGAAAGATGTGACTTGCTCTTCTTTGCCTACCACCATGATTGTGAGGCCTCCCCAGCCATGTGGAACTGTGAGTCCATTAACCCTATTCTTCCCAGTCTCAGGTGTGTCTTTGTTGGCAGCATGAAAATGGACTAATACAGAGGCATACAAAACTCAGTCTCTCATTCAAGAAAATGGAGATAAAATGCTTCTCTCTCAAATTATTGCAAGGATTTGAATATAATACATGTAAGGGCTACTAGATCACTGCCAGACACATGGAAAATGCTTAATGAACATTATTCTTAATAAGTTACAAATTTGAGTCTGTCAAAGTAGACAAGGTCAGCAGGATCTGGAAGCTGGGCTGAGGGAACACAGACAATGCTGGGTTGCTGAGTTCTAAAGTTCTTGCTGCCTTGGTCAGCTGTTCGGCTTGTTTTTCACCCACCTGTAGACTGTAGAAGAGTCTTGTCTCTAATTGAGGCAGGGGCAATTATCCAGGGATATTTAGACAAAGGCTTATTTTTCCTTGGATTGCATTTCACAGTAAACTAAGGAAACTCTGTGCATGTGCTTGTCTGCAGTGGAAATGATTGTTATATTAATCTCTATTCATTTCCGAGCACTCCCATAACAAAGTAGAATACCACACACTGGGAGACTTAAGATAATAGCAACTTAGGCCGGGTGCGTTGGCTCACGCCTGTAGTCCCAGCACTTTGGGAGGCCGAGGTGGGCAGATCATGAGGTCAAGAGATCGAGACCATCCTGGCCAACATAGTGAAACTCTGTCTCTACTAAAAATACAAAAATTAGCTGGGCATGGTGGTGCATGCCTATAGTCTAAGCTACTCAGGAGGCTGAGGCAGGGGAATCACTTGAACCTGGGAGGTGGAGGCTGCAGTGAGCCAAGATAGTGCCACTGCAATCCAGCCTGGTGACAGAGTGAGATTCCGTCTCAAAAAAAAAAAAAAAGATATTAGCAACTTATTGTTTTGCTGCAATGGAGTCTAGAAGTGAGAAATCAAGGTGACGGCAGCCGTGTTCCCTTGAGGGTCTGTAGGGAAGAATCCTTTCTTGCCTTTCTCAGCTTCTTTTGGTTCCTGATAGTCCTTGGCATTCTTTGGCCTGCAGCTATATCACTCCAATCCCTGTTTCCTTCACCACATGGCGTTCTCCCTGCATGTCTGTGTCTCTGTGACTCTTCTCTTGAAAGGACACAGTTATAGAATTGAGGGCGCACTCTGCTCTGCTGCATTATGAGCTCGTCTTAACTGATTATGCCTGCACTGACCCTGTCTCCAAATAAGATCACATTCTGAGATAGTGGGGATGAGGGCTGTGTTTTGCTTTGTGTTTTGTTTTGTTTTGTTTTGTTTTCTGAGAGGGAATCTTGCTCTGTCACCCAGGCTGGAGTGCAGTGGTGCAATCTGGGCTCACTGCAATCTCTGCCTCCCTGGCTCAAGCGATCCTCCTGCCTTAGCCTCCTGAGTAGCTGAGATTACAGATGCGCACCACCATGCCCGGTTAATTTTTGTCCTTTTAGTAGAGATGGGGTTTCACCCTTTCGATCAGGCTGTTCTCAAACTCCTGACTTCAAGTGATTTGCCCGTCTCAGCCTCCCAAAGTGCTGGGATTACAGGTGTGAGCCACCGTGCCTGGCTGGGGTGTGGGCTTTAACATATCTTTATGGGGGGCACAATTCAACTCATTAAAGAGCCTTGGGAGTTGGTCTGCTCTCTTCACATCCTTAGCCTTCCTCACCTGCATCACTAGGGTAAGAGGAGCCCATATGGCTTAAGGACATGCTGCAGCATCTCACGTACTAGAACTGGAGCAGCCCCGCCACAAATGTGAATAGTCCCACAGCCAGGATTTGCTGAGTGTCCTGTGGCCTGAGCTTACTAATACACCCCCAGAGTGAAGACACTCAAGGCAAGCCCCCAACAGAATTACTACCCTCTCCAGATATTTTACATCCAGAAATCCATTATCTGTTTCTTTGGGTTCCTGGCCAGTGAACCAAGTATTAGACTTTTAGGGATTCCTGGAGTTGACCTAGTCTCACCAAAAGCTTTTCATGGGACTGCAAGCTGAAAGGAATGAATGCTTATCCTTTAGACAGGTACATTGACGTAGAGAACCATGAAAGATGCAGTTCTGCATACCCAATTCCTTCTTCCAGACTCTACGATCAATCAATTCACTTCTCTTTTCCTGGTATGAACACAGGAGGCAGAACACAGGAGGAAGTTTTGGGCGTATGGAAATTCCTCCACAGGGAAGCAATAGGAATGGGCACGGTGGAAGTATTCCTCTTAACAGTTATGACTGCCATTTATTTATTTATTTTTTGATGGTGGTGATTAATTTTATATGTCAACTTGAGCAGGCCATAGAGTGCTGAGACACTGGGTTAAATATTGTGTCAGGATGTGTCTGTGAGTGCATTTCTGGATGACAGGAACATCTGAATCAGTAGACTAAGTAAGGCGGATTGTCTCCCCCAGTGTGGGTGAGCCTCATCCAATCTCTGCAAAGCCTGCATGGAATAAAAGCCTGAATGAAAAAGAATTCTTTCTGTCTGCCTGACTGTCTTTGATCTGGGATATCAGTCTTCTGTCTTTGAAGTTGACCTTGAACTAGAACTTACACCATCTGCTTGGCTGGGTCTCCTCTAGTTTTCTGACTGCAGACTTTGAGACATCTCAGCCTACATGTTATAATACATTTTATGTTGCAAATATATAACATAGTATATAGTAACTTAAAACTTTGTATGTGTGTGTGAGTGTCCTATCGGTTCTGTATTTCTGCAGAATCCCAATGCATTAGTAAATGTGATCTCTGGCATATTTTCAGGATTCAACAAGCCTTTAAAAGAGCGTAATTCCCAACACATGATTTTGACAAGTTTTGCAATGAAAACACTTGGTATTTTATGGCTTCCAAGAAATCTCAGGGACATTCTAACCCATCCCTCGTCCAGTGAACTCTTTCCACTCCTCCCTCTGCTTTTATGTCCTTATGTGTGGAAATATTAACAAAAGGATGACTTCTTATGTATTTTTCCAGTGTTTTCTGTTTGTTACAAAAATAAAAAAAGAAAATTCAGCCTCTTGGGAAGTGGCCAGGATACGTAAGTCTCCCACCCGACATACAGCCAACTTGAGCGGTTTCCAAGGGTCCCAGATTTCAGGGCTCATGCACCTGTTCATCTCAAACGAGAGTAAGAAAGTTCTGCTTCACACTTAATTTCTAAAACATAGGAGCTTGCAGCCTTTGGCATGACCAAGAATGTGTCGATATTTGAAAAGTAAAAATTTATAGTCCATGAAACCTGCTCTTCCTTACACCAAAACCCAAACCCTACATGGTAAGAGAACTAACAGCCTTTCGGGTGCTTCTGAGTAAGAGAAGACTTAGATTGCCCTAGACTCAGAAGGTTGCCATGGAGCCAACAAGGTTAACCTTTGTACTCTTAGAAGGAGACAGACCTAGACAGGCCAATGGGGAAGGCGGGTAGCTGGGAAGCGGAGAGAAAGAATTCGTATCAGAGCCTTCATCTGGTGTTTATCTCACATGTCCTACCTACTCTCCTACATCCCACAACAACACTTTGCCTACCTGTTCAACTGATTTTGTGATCTTAATTTAAAAATTAACGGTTGCATCTGACTTTCTAAGTTAAATGCAAAACTCTACCTTTTGCCTTTCTTCTTGTGACCAGAGGACCAATTTACTCCTCTCAGTTATAATTTGTTTAACATGTTTCATTTGCTTATCGCCTTAATACACGAACCCTTTTATGTGTTTAACAGTTATTTGTTTCAGAGGGTCTGCAATGAATAATTCCATGAGCAGCCAAGGTTTTCACATAGTAATTTTTTATGAACCATGCAAAGACAGCTCAAGTTATGTAAATCTAAATGAACTCTCTAGCGACAAAAGTCTCAATCCTCGGGCTTTATCATGGAGCTGCTTCTCTCTCAATGTGTTTGAAATATTGGTCTAGCCAACCTCTTCTTTTGCCCTTGCTGCAGTATTTTAGGAGGAAGGAACTGGCTAAATCCTAGCTAGACATGTGCATGAAATCTGATTTTAAGAGCCAACAAAATATAGCCAAGCATCATCGTGTCTCCTGTACCATACTTGGATTTGTAGTTCAGATCCTTAATGTAGTGATTACAAGAAACACACACTGGGTTCCCCATGGTGAAGTCCAAGGCAAGGACGTAGAAAGCCCACATGTTCTTGGATGGAACAACATGTGGAAACCCTCCTTGCCCTCCTTTTTTATCTTCTTTACTTCTTTCACTGTGGCCAGGGTTGGAAAGGTAGCTGGATGATGGATTTTACTTCTTTGAAATGTTAAGTACGGAACTTTGAACCATGCTTGGTCTTCCCTGGATTTAGAAAGAATTGAAGGCTGTGCTCATTGGGTTTGAAGGAAGCATCTGCTTCTCTCAATCCAAGGTTGACGGAGATGAAGATTAGTGTGATCAAGGAAGAGGATATAATTTCTGCCTGTGCAGTTGATGCAAAGTGCTTTGGGAATGCAGAAAAAAGCATCTCTTGCTAGAAGACCTTGATCGTTTGTCTCTCAACTGCAGAGGTAGCTCTTTTGGGTTCATGTGAGGCCATGTCAAACAAAAACAGGGAGAAGTTGTGTCCAAATTAGTGCTTAGATATGTTTCTGACTCACTGTTTTCTCCCTTATAAAGCCAAGATAAATGATCTTTGAATTAAACATTGTTTTGCCACTTTGTACTTTCATTCATTAAGACGGATAATGAATTTGTCATGCCATAATAGCTAGCCTGTAATTTTCCTTTCCAAGTCTGCCCTCCTTATGAGTTTGCTATTTATGCTGATGATTTGGAGAAAGGACTTAGAAAATAGTCATATTATTGCCCCTGCAAGGTAAATGATAAGAGCAGCAGTGTTAAAATGGTAATGACTTCTCTCCTATCACATCAAAGGTGGGATGTAGGCAGTGGGGGACAGAGAAAGAGAGAAGGGTACTTACTTATTCATCACTTTTGCCCATTCAAAGAATACTTTATTTCTAGAGAAACACTCCTTCAGTCTCAAGATGCTTTCAGTTTGACATTTGCTTTTAGGGAACGGAATTTTAGTACATCATAGGTGTATGAGATGATTGGAGCCTTAACGAATCACACTGTTTTAATGGGATTGCATGCTGTCATTGAGGCACTCCTCAGTATATGGTTTTCAGATACGGAGAACCTAGTATACGCATAAAGAAGTAAATCTCCTCCTTCTTTTCACTGGAAGGAGGAGAGCGGTTGTTACCCCCCAGTACCCTGGTTGGTCATAGTGCCTTTCCCTTTAGATGGACCCAGGGCAATGGCAGAGCAAAAGAGAGTGCAAGCCCGCAAGCTAGCTCCCTGCAGATCTGCAGCACCCCTGGGACTTCATATTCTCCTTGTCCCCTTCCCTGCTTGCATGTTGACTGACCCTGATGTTTAGCAATTTTCAAGGGGAAAATGATATACAAAGCTAATATGGGTCAGGCAGATTTAACCACAATCTGGACACATTTTATTATGTGGATGTTGGATTTTGGAAAGTCATTTTCTGTTTTTCTTGTTTCCTTTTCATTAAGCCAACATGTGTATTCATAATTACACCCATATGTCAATTGACACTTTTCTTCTTTAGTATGGACTGTAAAGGAAAATAAATCTTGGGACCCCCAAATCACTAAGCTAAAGGGAAAAGTCAAGGTGGTAACTGCTTAGGGCCAACCTGCCTTCCATTCTCTTCAGTCACCCCTCTGCCCACTGAGCTAGATGCCCATCTGGGTTGCCTCCTTTGGAAAGGCTAATCAGAAATTCAAAAGAATGCAACTGTTCTTCTCTCACTTATCTGTGACCTAGAAACCCCTTCCTTGCTTTACTTCAAGTTGTCCTGCCTTTCCAGACTGAACCAACCCATGTATGTCTTACATATATTGATTGATGTTTCTTGTCTCCCTAAAATGTGTAAAACTAAGCCGTGCCCCCACCACCTCAGGTGCGTGTCGTCAGGACTTCCTGAGGCTGTGTCATGGGAACGTGGCCTCAACTTCAGCAAAATAAACTTTCCAAATTAACTGAGACCTGTCTCAAATTTTCTGGGTTTACAGGACCTATGCGATATGAAAGCTATTTCATGATTTCTCAGATTGTTTTTTAAAAGTATCATTATAACTCTTCATCGTCTTTGCAATAGGCTTATTTGGTTCAGTTCTATATGAATGTTTTCATGTTGAAAGTTTTGCCAATAACAAAATTACTTGGCTGTGTTGTTCACTTGAAAATGACAGTGCTGTTGCCTAGACTTCCTGTCAAAGATTGAATTTTGGCTTGTTCAGAGCTTCCTCTCTGTTCTAACAATCATGTGCAGCCAGTTGCTTCATTTGTGTTTCTAAAGAAACTCTTGGAGGCGTTGAGGTTTAATGTGGGTGGGTAGAATCGGAGCAGGGGGCTATGTTAGAAACCGTGATTAACCTACCAATATGGTTAACCCTCAGTCTCTTTGCTTGTAAAGTGGGGATAATTGTATATGCTTCACATCCCATGCAAATGGAATATATTAGTTTGGCACATTATAAAAAACATAAAAATTATTTGTTTTTAAACATTTACATATCATTTAAAATAAAAATAATAGTTAATACATAAGTAACTACTTCCTCTCTGAAACTATTCTAGTTTCCAGTTTAATCCTGACAGTACCCTAATGAGGTAGCTTTGTTATTACCCAATTTTACAGATAAGGAAACTGAGGCAAAGAGGTTAAGGATCTTGCTTGGGGTTCTAACCTTAGGGTTATACTGCTAGTAAGTGGTCAACTTATGAATTGAACCCAGACAGTCTGGCTCCACAATGAAGAACTTGAAAGAATGCCAGGAAGTAATTTTCACCAAGTTAAGCTGGAACCAGGCTGGAAAACTGTCTCACATACTGCCTCTATGGCTACAGCAGGGGCTGAATAGACACTCCCACATTAATGGAAATTAGACATTCTCTTTGGCTGATCTTATTCCGCAAATTGTTTACAGCTGTTTTGGAGCCTTAGAATTGCTGGAAATGTTTAAACACCACGTTGTTGATTTAGCTTATTTTGTTGTTTTGCAATCCCCTGAATTCTCTATGTTAATGTTAATGGTGTGTTACCATGTGATACTAACGGCGGATTGCCACTCTCACAGGTTAAGACCTTATGTTCCGGACTCTATGAGTCTCAGAGATTTTGACTGTGTTATGGTGACAGTCATATGGGAAGTCTATGACCAAGGGATACCCCAGAAGAAACAGAAATCTGGAGTGGCCTGGTCGATTCTAGAATTTATCGAGGGTTCAGATCACTTTTTGAGGAAGTAGACTGGCCAGAGATAATGTGTACTCACTATGTTTGTTGGCTTAAATCACAGGAAAACCCCTAATTTAGTCTGGTCTTCAGGTATTACGTGGCATCAGCTAAAGTTCTCCAGTTAAATTTCTGTAAGCTCAGGGACTGTGTAACTCTTAGATTAGATTTGGTTAACTTCAGAAGGAAAGCAAGACTACAATATGAAGAAAATAATTCCAAATGTATCTACGAAACCTTATAATGACAAGAATAGTGTCAGTCATTAAATTTTATTTAGCACTTTAAAGAAATATCATGAATAAGTGCATTTGATCCTCACAAATTCTTATGGCTTAAATAAGGTAAACCTAATAATTATCCACATTTCTAATGTGATAAGTAGGACACAGAAAAATCAAGGCAATGAGTGTTCTGCTGTGGACTTAAGCACAAGCTGCAGACACCAAGTCCAGTGCTCTTCTTACTACCCCATGTAGCATCTCTTTTCTTTCTTTTCTTTTCTTTCTTTTTTTTTTTTTTTGAGATGGAGTTTCGCTCTTGTTACCCAGGCTGGAGTGCAATGGTGCGATCTCAGCTCACCGCAACCTCCGCCTCCTGGGTTCAGGCAATTCTCCTGCCTCAGCCTCCTGAGTAGCTGGGATTACAGGCACACGCCACCATGCCCAGCTAATATTTTGTATTTTTAGTAGAGACGGGGTTTCACCATGTTGACCAGGATGGTCTCGATCTCTTGACCTCGTGATCCACCCACCTCGGCCTCCCAAAGTGCTGGGATTACAGGCGTGAGCCATCGCGCCTGGCCTCTCTTTTATTTCTTATTCTCTCTCAATACTTTAGAGGCCACTCTCAGTTTTCCATGCTGTTTCAAATAGTAGAAATTCAAATAGTAAACCACAGAGGTGTCTACAATTCAGGAGACAAAGAGGCTTGATGGCTAGGAGAATAGAGTGCTAATCCAGGAGTAATAAGGAATGAATGTCAGGGGTTGGTGGTGAATGCAGTGAATTAATACAGTTCACCCTTTCATACTATTTCTTTTCAATGTTATATACTAGGCAGCAATCACAGTCCCAGAAAAAAGAACATTTTTTAATCTAATTTCTTTTGGACCAATAATAGAGGAAGAGGAAATAGAGGATAATTAACATTTATTGGAGTATTTTGGCATGTCATGGATGATATATAAAGGTTGTATTTCTTCGTCTTTACTAAAACTCAAGAAGGTAATAGTTTCTGCATTTTACAGATAAATAAACTTAGGATGAGAAGTGAAGGTACTTTGCCCAAGCCTATGCAGCTGAGCGTGTCTGCACCAGAATTTGAAACTGGAACATCTGTTGCTTCTCCTTTCTCATACTGCCTCTGTGAAGCCTGGGGGTGAGTGTTGGTGCCAGTAGGCACTGGGATGCTCCAGAGGAATGCCTGTGTCTAATGACACTGTATAAACACTTGCCGCCAGCACACATATGTGATAAAAACTCGATAATGGAAATGTGACATGAAGTGGATAGAATGAATGGCCATTTTTTGAATCAAGCCTCTTCATTTTCTCACTACTCTCTGATCTGCATCTAATTTGTCTTGGGTACACATTGAAAATGTGTTCCTGCTAATAATGAAATCATCCAAGAATTGAAGATGAGACACTACATTTATTAGTTTCTTGGGTCTTACGTGGTGTCTCCTTCAACCTTGTTCCTCATTTGAAATTTACATGTGAGTTGAAAATGACCTCACTTGCTTGTCACTGAAGTCTGCATTTTTAAGTAAAGGTGAAAGGGTGTGTGTGAAACCTTCTGAGATACAGAAAATGAAACATTGATAGTCACTTATTAAGGGACACCAAATTCTACCATGAAGGTTTTGTTTTTCTTCCAATAGCATCACATTGTCATTTCTACATTTTAAAATCTCTGTAACATTCCTGTGGTAATCATTTCTTTTTCCTGTCTGAACTGAAGCCTAAATGAACAGTTCAGTATTCGCAGTGCCAGTCAGATCAGACCCCATGATGGCTTCAGCCTGGCCAATTGAAGGGGCCACATTGCTACAAGATAAAGTCTCTGTTACCAACTTCCCATGCATTTGTACAAAGCTTATTTTTTAATTCAGCCTCTTTTAGCCATAGTAATTTTCCATGCCTATGCCTCCCATCCTTTAGCCTTATGCCCTGTTGAAGTCCTAAGTTGAATGATGAACTCCAGCTGAAATGATCTTCCTCAGAAACTATGGAGAAATAACCACTTGAACCCAAACTCTAAAACTGTTTTATTGTCTCAAACTGTGCTCGTCAGAGTCCTAGCCAAGTTAATTTGTTTCTTTCTTTCTTTCTTTTTTTTTTTTTTTTTTTTGAGCCAGATTTGTTATTACACTTTTAGGAAAACGGCCATATTTTCATTTTATTTCCTGACATACTTATTTCCTGCTTTTTTTTTCTTGAGACGTAGTCTCACTCTGTTTCACAGGCTGGAGTGCAATGGCATGAGCTCGGCTCACTGCAGCCTCTGCCTCCTAGGTTCAAGCAATTCTTGTGCCTCAGCCTCCCAAGTAGCTGGGACTACAGGTGTGCGCCACCACACCCAGCTAATTTTTGTATTTTTAGGAGAGGTGGAGTTTCGCCATGTTGATCAGGCTGGTCTCAAACTCCTGACCTCCGATGATCCACCCCCCCTTGGCCTCTTAAAGTGTTGGAAGTACAGGCATGAGCCACCACGCCCAGCTGATACATACTTATTTTGTTTTTAACATAGTTAATGTGTACTTTGGACACTGGAAATCTAATATGCCTTTCTTCTTGGTTGCTGAAATAGCATATTACTGGTTCAAGTTATTAATGTAGACAAGTCCTATAGTTATAAAGTCTATGCATACACCTAGAAAAAACAGAAGAGCTAATAAGATTCATGGGCAGTGAGGACAGCAGTGCTGTGAGGTCCACAGAGAAGGGAACAAGAGAGGACAGCGCAGGATAACTCTAAGCTGACCAGTTAAACCCATCCCAGCCATCCCATTTGGGTATCAGGCAAGTACATTTGTATCGTATGCCATCATAGCTGATGAAAGTAAGGTATAACTTGTCCTTTTGACATATGACTTATCTGCAAATCTTTCTTTTTTTTTATACCTCACCTTGTCACCTCCGTGCCCATCTTGTACCTTTCTGTTTTCACTTGTTCATTGGTCAATCATGTGTCTCTGTCCCCACACTCACTTCTGATTTTCTCTAATTTCTTTGACTTTGCTAGAAATAGCCTGTGCATCACATTGACACCACATGGCTGGGTGAGAAGTGATAAATCATCCACTTCAGGTGGCAGGCTTTTCTACATTATCTAAATGTAGTCATGTTTCTATGAAGCAGAGCTTGTATTAATAGACAAGGGTTTTTGCTTTGGTTGTTCTTTGATCAGGTGTTTTCCAGTCCTGTAGATATAGCCATTCTAAAAAAATCACTTCACTGCAATGCCTTCGTGTTCATCTTTTCTCCACATTTCTATCATGCTTTCTGGAGTATAAAGGATTTTAATTAAGCCACAGACCAACAGCTCAGCCTCCTGCTTCACGCACAATTGTGTAAGCTTACAGGGATGTCTTAGAGATACTGCAGGTTCAGTTCCAGACCACCACAATAAAGCAAGTCGCATGACATTTTTGGTTTCCCAGTGTTACAATAGTAACATCAAAGTTCACTGGTCACTGATCATAAAATAATAATGAGAAAACTCTGAAATATTATGAGAATTATGAAAATAGAAGAGAAAAGCACAAAGTGAGTTCCTCCTGTTGAAGAAACGGTGCCAGTAGAATGGCCAGAGGAAACACGTGCCTTTCTGGTGTGGCCATATGGAAAACGTGCGGTATCTATGAAGCACAATAAAGCAAAGTTATGGTAAAATGAAGTATGTCCTTATTTAGTCTTGCATGTGAAAGTTTGTACTATTACCCACAGGAAAGAAACCCTCTAAGACTTCACAGTGTATCTGAATTACTGATAATCTTCAGATGCTGCTGTCAAAAACTTATTTGTGGGCCTGATTTTCCTGAAAGGAATTATGTTTCTGATAGCAAGTCTGCCAGAAGTGCCAATTATTTATCAACGTAACTGCTAGTTATCAAGTACTTACCACTTAAGACATCCATCTGGTACAGTGTGCTGCAAAACCACCTCACCTTCTGAGGAGCATGATAAAATTAAAGACGATATGTAAAAGCCATTGACCAGTAAAAAGAGAATGATAAAATGTGAAACCAATTTCAGCTCTGTTAAAATGTGGCCTTTAATGGAAAAAGTTAATGGAATGAAAAAAGCTTGTGTTATTCATTTGTCCTCACTGCTCTCATCTATAGTAATCTCATCATTTCCCTTGGGGAGCTCTACACAGAAGCTACCAGTAAGGACACACACCTTCAATTTTCCTAACTTTGTATGACCAAACTAATTTTGTTTTTCTTCAGTGTGGTATTTATTTACAGAAACTTGCCCATTTACTGAAAACATTAAAGACTTTGACTCAAACTTGGAAAACTAATAAACATCATTTAGCAGCAATGAACCTGTCAACACATGGAAATAAGGTTTATGGTCATGCAAATGTCCATTTAACTTTGCTTGAGCCAAATAAACATAACAGTAAACTAATTAGACTGGCTTAAATCCCCATAGACAGTGAAAACAATTATTTCTTGAAGGGTTTTCTTGTTTTTACTTTAGGGCAAAGGTGCATAACTTCTTGTAATACTCCTGAACAGTTCTTCAAATCAGGCCAGATGAAGTTGACAATAATATAGAATGGCTACCTTGATGTGCAAATGGTTGGGCCTTTAATTAGGTTCCTTTATATCATTGAGAAAGAAGCCAGGGAATGCATTTGTGCAAGGATGATTTTAAAAGAGGATGGTCTGCCTTTTAATTCCATATGGGAGGAAAATTCATAAAAAACTGAAAAAAAGCAAAACGGATTTTTTCTAACAATCTACTCACCACTAGCCATAAAGTGCCTTTGTTATAGTTTGGATGGCTGATACATATTCGGAAGCCATCTCTCTACTTTAATGTTTTTGTTGTCTATTACTTAATGGCTCATTTTTGTCTCAAATTTAGTACCTGAAATATTCAAGGTTTTTTAAAGTATTCAAAACCTTCAACTATTCCCTAGAGCTTTAATCTCTGAATCAGAGAAACTTCCTGATTAGTAAAACAGACGCCTGGTTTGGCCCCGTGTAGTACTGAGCTATGAGTGACATTGTCCAACATTTTTCGTGGTTTTTCTCTGTGTATATTGGATAAATTTTGGATGAGTGAGGCTAAATTTTATTTTAGATTTTAAAAAAAAAATCATGTAATAGGATGCTACCATAAGTCTTACTTTATTTACATATGTGTACATGTGGGTTCTGTGATTATAAGTCTAGAATATAAACTACATGTTGAAAATTGTGAATACTCATTTTATGTTTGCATAATATGTACATGCTAGAAAACGTCTTCAGAGTGACTGTAGCTCATGTGGATCTTATACTCTGTAGCTCATATGAATTAAATGGGGATTTGGTTAATCTGCCTTGCCACGTACTGAGTCCTGTCTTCAGAAACACTTGTCTTTCTGGTATGGCCATATTAGGATAGCTACCAATCTCTGCACACATCTTAGTCTGGCACTTTTGAACATCCTTGTGTCTACCAGTGGAAGGTATGAAAATAAACAAAGTCTACACTTCTTTTTGTAGTATAAGAATTGATATAGAAATATAACTTTTGGCCAGGCGCAGTGGCTCACACCTTTAATCCCACTGCTTTGGGAGGCCATGGGGAGTGGATCACTTGAGGTCAGGAGTTTGAGACCAGCCAGGCCAGCATGGTGAAACCCTGTGTCTACTAAAAATACAAAAATTAATTGGGCATGGTGGTGCACACCTGTAGTCCCAGCTACTTGGAAGGCTGAGGCAGGAGAGTTGCTTGAACCTGGGTGGTTGAGGTTGCTTTGAGCAGAGATTATACCACTGTACTCCAGCCTGGGTGACAGTGCGATTCTGTGTCAAAAAAAAAAAAAAGAAAGAAATACAATTTTTGACCAAATTAGTACTTCCATATGTATGGTAGCATAATGAGCTAAGATCCAGACTACACTAGAATGTCTTTATAAATAAACAATGGTTGATGAGTTTGCCTGAAAGTTTCACTGTGCCTGAAGTAATGCTGTTTATGTGAATTCAGATGTGTCAGCCATTTCTCATGGTCTTAGGAGAGCAGCAGAGACGCTTAGATTCTTAGAACATGAAAACTGACAGAGACTTAAGTGTCCATTAGATTAATCCATTCATTTCATATTAACTGCATATCAAGAAGGTAAGTGATTCGCAGAGCTACAACCCAGATTCTGGCCATTTGACTCAGGTTGTTGCTGTAAACATGAGTACTGGTATTGTATCTGGAGTGCTCTAGTCCTCACAAAGTGCTTTTCCTGCCAGAACTCTGCACTGTTGGTGCCCGGACCTTTAGTCCTGATCATTAGGTGCACAGGATCAGAATTATTTTTGTGTGCTGCCATGTGTATAATCCTTGTTTGTTCAAAATACTATGATCATTTATCTTACATAAAACATTTCCTTGTTTATGTGCTTACTGTTGAGCTCATGATCATCTGAAATTTTTAGCGTTTGGTTTGCAATAGAAACTGGAACTATCTGCTCCATGTAGAAAAACAGATATTTTCACTATGCTTGCTAATTAGGCCTAGTTAGAAATAAACTTTGTGAAGTTGTGAATGCATGGTGTCATGTGAATCACAGTAATTTATGAACATGTCAGTTGCAAGATGTATTAGTTCATTTTCACGCTGGTGATAAAGACATACCTGAGACTGGGCAATTTACAAAAGAGAGAGGTTTAATTGGACTTACAATTCCATGTGGCTAGGGAAGCCTCAAAGTTATGGCAGATGGCAAGGAGGAGCAAGTCCCATCTTACGTGAATGGCAGCAGGCAAAGAGAGAATGAGGAAGACACGAAAGCAGAACCCCCTGTTGAAACCCACAGATCTTATGAGGCTTATTCACTGCCAAGAGAATAGTATGGAGGAAGCTGCCCCATGTTTTGATTATCTCCCACCGGGTCCCTCCCACAACATATGGGAATTATGGGAGTACAATTCAAGATAAGATATGAGTGGCAACACAGAACCAAAGCATATCACAAGAAAACATTGTTTTGTAAATAGTAGGTTGTTATAGTAAAGGCAAATGGGCCCTAGAAATCCTAGATAACGAATATCTAATAGACATGTACAATTTGAAAAAAAAAACACAGCTAATGAATGAGACAATAAATTTTAATTAGGAAATGCCCCATCAAACTCATTTCATATAAAATGATTGATTAATATAAATCACTCTGGAAACTACTTATGTAAATAGTAGCCTGTATAGTAGAATCAAATGCGTTAGAAAAATTGGCTAAATTGATACTATAAAAATGGAAATGAGAAAGATCCCATTCATAAAAATATTGCAAAAAAGTCATGAAATACCTAGGAATGAATTTACTGAGAAAAACTCTCTGAAGAGAACTGTAAAATTATATTGAAAGACATAAAACCCAAATAGGTGGAAAGACAGACCACGTTCCTGGATAGGAAAACTTAATCTTATAAAAATGTCACTTAAAAAAATTAACATATAAATTTAATGCAGTTCCAATCAGAATTTAATTTTTTTTAATTTTGGAATATAAGAAGTGATTAAAAAGTATTTATGGAAGAATAAACACATGAAAATTGACCAGAAAATGTTGAAATGGAACAATAGCAAGGCAATTTGCCCTACTTGATGTTGAAATCTTATATAAAACTACATTATACAAATAACAACAAAAAAAATAGTGCTGACCTGCAATAAACAGATAATTCTATAGAACAAATAGAGAGCATTTAGCATGTAATTAATGAGGCTATAAGTCAGTGAATAAATTATTAATTATTCAATAAATGAAATCGAGAGAATTGGCAGTACTTTTGGAAAAAATTACAATTTTATTTTTGGCCTGGCACAGTAGCTCACTTCCATAATCCCAGCACTTTGGGAGGCCAAGGCAGGTGAATCACCTGAGGCCAGGAGATCGAGACTAGCCTGGCCAACATGGTGAAACCCCATCTCTACTAAAAATGCAAAAGCTAGCTGGGCTTGGTGGTGGGTGCCTATAATCCCAGCTACTCGGGATGCTGAGGCAGGAGAATTGCTTGAACCTGGGAAGTGAACATTGCAGTGAGCCAAGGTCATGCCATTGCACTGCAGCCTGGATGACAAGAGTGAAACTCCATCTAACTACAAAAAAAAGTATTCCTTTTTCATTATACAACAATGGATTACAGATGAATGAGAAATCTGAATGCCAAAACATAAGACTACAACAGTCCTGGCAGATACTGCAAGAGAATATCTCAGTAATCAGTGTGTGTGGTGAGTTGCTGTTGTTGGTTTTTTTTTTTTAATTGCATTTTAGGTTTTGGGGTACATGTGAAGAACATGCAAGATTGTTGCATAGGTACACACATGGCAGCATGATTTGCTGCCTTCCTCCCCTTCACCTATATCTGGCATTTCTCCCCGTGCTCTCTCTCCCCAACTCCCCACCCCCACTGCTGTCCCTCCCCTGACAGACCCCAGTGTGTGATGCTCCCCTCCCTGTGTCCATGTGTTCTCATTGTTCAACAGCAAACTGACACAAGAACGGAAAATCAAACACTGCGTGTTCTCACTGATAGGCGGGTGTTTGTTTTTTTACCGCAAGACCAAAACCATGAAAAAATAAAATGACATATTTGATTTCATAAAACTTAAAAATGCAAAGACTGCATGTAATGGACATTTTAAAGAGCAACTTTTGAATCCTTTCATATGCTTGGGGAATTCTCCACTTTATAAATTCTGCCTAAGGTGGAAGACACAAGGTGAAAAAGCTTATTAATGAGTGAAACCCTTCCTGTCTCCTGGACCTTCAGCTTTGTAAACTAACGCTTCAGTCCAAACTTGGTCTTTAAAAAACCTTGACACTTTTAGGTGATTTCTTTTTACCTATTTATATGGTGACCACTTCTTTCTCCTGTGTTCTGCCAAAGTTGAAAGGATTCTTGTCTTCTGTCTCTCCTTGGAATTCAGTTTAGGTTGCTCCAGGAGCTCAATTCTTAGAGGGGGCTCACAATTTCTTGGCTTTCATTGCCAAAGTGGGAACACTTGCAACTTTCTACACTCTCAATTGTTATGATTTTGAAGTTGTTTACCATCTTAGATGCAGTTTTATGAACAGATTACAATTTGTTTACAGCCCATTTAAAGTAGCCTGAAATAAAAATAGTCCTTCAGAAGAACAGAGTAGAGAAGTTCATATCCACATCTATGTACTTGTCAATGTGAATTCAACTTTTACTGGGTTTCATGAATTATTGTATAATAATGTATTTATGCTCAAGATATCTGCCAAGTCATTTTCACATATTCTATCATTGTTAAGCCATTTGTTTCCAACCCTGCACTTTGGGTTGCTTTTTTAATCTCCTGAGCAAAGTTTTTATAAATTATCAGTTTAAATGATAGTTTTAGAACTATGCAATCTTTTTAGCTCAGGATCTCCATCTATATAAAGTGAATTACAGAATCAGCATCTATATCTATACAAAGAGAATGATATAATCAGGATCTGGAGGATCCTAATCTGTCACTCAACAGAGTTGCTGTCCCTTCTATTAGTCATTGATGAAACTGTTGAATAGGTCATGACGGAGTCCAGATTCAGTTCTGTCCAAAATAGCACCTCTAAATTTGATTCCAGTTCATAAATTGGTACATTTAACTTGATCAAATTTACTTCATTTTGTTTTTATTTCTTTTCTTTGTTGTTGCGTGTAATACTGATCACATAGGAGTTCTGAGTTGTGTTTTTGGAGGACCACATATACATTTTTAAATGTTTATTATGTTTTTATTGTGACAAAAATACACAGCATGAAATTCACTTTCTTAATTGTTTTTAAGTGTACAGTTCAGTGGTATTAAATACAGTCATAATGTTGTACAATCATCACCGTCATTCATCTCCACTATCTATTATGTTTACAAACTATTTGTATAACAACTTTGTGCAAGAAGACAGTGGCGTCAGCTGGACAGTAAAGCCATGCTGCTGTTAGTGATCATTACTTCAACTTACACTTTCACACCATCCCTTAAGAATCCATAGTAACAGCTACAGTTTGGGGAGTGTACTTGCTCATTTTTTGAAAATCATAACATTTGTCCATTGATTTTCTTATTCTTCTGGCATCGTTCTCATTTTCTGCAGTTTTTCAAATGTTATTTTCAGTGATTTTAGGTAAATGTTCTATTGGTACTCTAGAACAATTTTCACCTCAGGTTGAAAACTGGAACTCCCTTGGATCGTATCACAGCTATTATCTGACTTTCTATATTCACTTTTGGATTTGCGGCATTTACCTATTTTTGTTCCACCATTTTCAAATGGTGGCTAATCTGCATTGTTAGAGAAACAAAAAATAAAGCGAGATAGCTCTCTCTTTGTCATTTCTTATTATTTCTAGGCTCCAAGAAGAGCTTTTAGCCCTGCCTTCATCTTAGTTGATAATTTATTAATGTGACATTGAGTGATTTATTTATTTATTCATTTATTTTGAGATGGAGTCTTGCTCTGTTGCCCAAGCTTCAGTGTTTGTAGTGGTGCAGTCTCGGCTCACTGCAGCCTCTGCCTCCCAAGTTCAAGTGATTCTCCTCCCTCAGCCTCCCCAGTACCTGGGATTATAGGCGCATGCCACCACCCTGGCTAATTTTTTGTATTTTTTTTTTTTTTTTAAGACAGAGTTTCACTCTTGTTACCCAGGCTGGAGTGCAATGGCATGATCTCGGCTTGCCGCAACCTCCGCCTCCTGGGTTCAGGCAATTCTCCTGCCTCAGCCTCCTGAGTAGCTGGGATTATAGGCATGTGCCACCATGCCCAGCTAATTTTTTGTATTTTTAGTAGAGATGGGGTTTCGCCATATTAGCCAGGATGGTCTCAGTCTCCTGAACTTGTGATCCACCTGCCTTGGCCTTCCAAAGTGCTGGGATTATAGGCATGAGTCACCGTGCCTGGCCAAGTTTTTATTTTAACATCAGTAATCTTGAGTTTTAAGTATTATAACCTTGTTTGCAGGATTACTGTGTTTTGAAGGTTGGAGACTTTCTGTACTTTAACTTTGTAAGAAATAAAAGAGAAACTTTATGGAGATATATTGATGCTAAATTGTAGTCACTGTGAATAATGTTGGAAGTTTAGAAAATAAATGATAGTACGTATATGCCAATAGCAATCTTAGGCTAACATTTCACATTCTAATTAATTGAAGCACACACACTTTCATTTGGAGTATGTTGTTTTCTTTTTCCTTTTTATAGTGATAATGCCTGCCAGAACATTGATCTCAAACTTAAATTAATTTCTTTCAGGCCAGTCTCATCTGATGCGATCAGCTTTACTATCTGAAATAAGGAGACAGTAGCAGGAAAGAAAACACCATCAAATAACAGTGTACTACCTGTGAGGCACTACTTTCTAAAACTTTAACCTCTTATTTTTGGAAAAGACTTGAATGTCTTATTCCTGGAAAAGAGGGCTCTATGCATGATAACCCTAAGAAGAGTTTCTGGGAAGTTAGGGTGAGGATCACCCTAAATTTGCATGGTGGAGTGTAAACTTCATTGAATTTTGATTTTGTCTAAGGAAGTTGGCTGACCAGTTCATTGGCGTTACCTGTTTTTGACTGGTTCAGCAATATAGTTGCTGATTCTACTTTGACATTAAGCACATCCTTTATTTTTCTCTGCAAGCCTACTTCTCTTTTGTTCATTCACCCTATCTTGTAGGCTTAAATCTTGCTGGGTCTTGATTCTTCCCGCCTGTGTGCCAACATTCAGGTGATATCTAGCCCTGCAGTGTGCTCCTTGTTCTTTTCTTTCCAGTCACTAGAAACTTTCATATGGTTCCTCATTTATTTTTGCTGGTATTAGCCTTCCACTTGGATTCAGATCTCTGCCCGGCAGTTGTGTGGCCTTGAATGAGCTCTTTGATCCTCTGTGCATCTTAAAAATGTTGACAGTAATATTACCTCTTCATAGGTTGCTGGAAGTGTTAAGTGAGTACAGTAGGCAGACTAGTAAACATTCATTGTTTGTATGGTTACCTCTGCCCCTGTAACTACTACCGTTACCGACACCTCGACCCCCATACTGCAGATCCAACCTGACGAGCCATCTAATCTAGCAGGGGCTCTAATCGGGTTTGAAAACTGATTCTCACTCCTCAGTGAGACACAAATGGCCTTCTCCATCTCAGCTCTCCTGAAAACCACATCCCTGACTCTGTTCAACTGTTGCCTATGTCTCTATCTTTGCATGGTTAACTGAAAAATTCTATACTGACCAGCTTCTACATTTTTTCTCAAGATCATGTCAAATCCTCTATTTACTTCCTAGTATCCCTTCCTCCTACTCCTTTGGTGGTAGAACTTCTAAATTTTTGAGAGAGAGAGAGAGAGAGAGAGAGAGAGAGAGAGAGAGAGTGTGTGTGTGTGTGTGTGTGTGTGTGTGTGTGTGCGCGCGCGCGTTTTCCTGGAATAAAGAATACATTTCCCAGAAGTTGGGTATGGTCATTTGACTAAATTGGGTCCAGTGTTAGTAAGTGGGTGCTGTGCATGAGCCTTCTGAAAAATGTCATTAGATGGAAGGAGCATGCATGCCCATTTTTTCTTCCTTTCCTCGTAATGACTGAGGATCATGAGCAGCCACCTCGAACCATGAGGTGGAAAGCCATATTTGGAACACAGCAGTACAGCAAGATAGAAAGAACTTGGGTCCCCATTTGCCCTGGCCTGCTAGCCTCCAGGCTTTTTATATGAGGAAAAATAAAACTCATCAAGTGGATACTGTTATTTTGGACTTCTGCTAGTGCAGCAGAACTCAGTTCTAACTTAGGTAAAGACCTACATCAGGAGTTCTCCTTTGTCTCTGCTCCCAACATAGTTTGCATACCATGAAATTATATTTCTTGTCAGATTACATGTCTGCATTTCAGTTTTTCCATTTGTGAAATGACGATGAAAAATGAAAGTGTCTATCTGAGGACTGTTACCATGAGTAAATGAGATAATATATATAAAATGCTTAGAGTGAGTGATCAATAAATATATAGGCCTTATTGTTGCTGCTGCTGCTGTTAGCACTTCCGTGTCACACATTACACAGTGAGTGCTTCAAAATTCTGGTCTCTGTAATTACTCATCTTTGTGTTCCTTTCCAGTGTTCATGTGCTCGAATTTGACATACTGAGCAGATGCTAATTGTAGCCCATCAATAAAATGTTCTTTAAAAATAGAATAGAACTTGTCAAAAGCATCCAAGTGTAGATTTTTTTTGTATTGAGGTATGATTGACATATTAAAAGGTGTACATAATTAATGTATACACCTCGATGAGTTTGATGATAAGTACAGAAATTTTAAGCACAACGTGGTGACCAAGAAAATGCACTTCTCAGACCTCTTACTGAGGAGGAATAATTGACTGATGGCCCCAGCTGCTGTGCTCTGACTCACCAGTGCCTTTACCCGAGAGTTGTGCTGAGCATGGCCAGTGATTGGTCATGGAGGAGATACTAACGTGGGATGCAGGACTGCTCTTACATACTTTTTAGACTCAGTGACTCCTCATCGGCTTTGCCAAAACTCTCTTATACTACATTCCAGTCTGAGACTCCCACCTCTCCACCAAAGAGATCAGCCCCGCATCTTGTTCTGACAACTCTCAACCCTCTGCAGCTCCTTCCATATTCTTCCTAACAGGTGTCACCTGTGCTCCCTCCCACCCATAAGTTACTTGAACATCTAATCCTGTCATGATAAGTTCCTCAGACGATGCAAACTAACACATACAATGATCATTATTAATATTAATGTTGATAATATAGGAAGAATAAAGGAATGCTCTCTACAGGAACTTAAATGTTGCAGTAAATTATAGTATTGTTTCAAAATATTTGCTGCCCCTTCTTGATGGAAGAGTATATGCCTCCATTTCATTGATGTCAGGCTCCTTCATGTCATTTCTCCTGCAATGAAATGTGAGTGGAAGTCATGTGTCACTTACAGGTGGAAGAGCTTTAAGAGACATCATTTGGTTTGTCTCATTCTCTTTCTCTCTGCCACAAAGACCACAGAGTATTGAAATGGAGATTGTGCCATCAAGATACAGTCTGTAGCGAATGTGTAATATGAGTCAAGAAAAGCTGGTGAATTGTTTTGGGAACTGTTTGTTATTGTAGCATTACCTTGCTTGAGTAGACTGATATATATATATATATATATATATATATATATATATATATATATATAAATTTAAATTGGATAGAGCAATCATATATAACAGAAAAAGTCTATCTTAAGAGCTAAAAGCTCTTTTTTCATCTGAATGAAGCAAAGAAATTATGTTGAAATTTCTTGTGAAGTAAAAATAACTAATAAAATTTCTAATTTCGTCATTGACCACATGACTGAGTCATTGTTTATCTCTATTATTTAAAATTAAATGTCTTTCTCCATATGGTTACATTTGTCTTTCAGCTTGACATTGGTTCACCTACCTGCCTCCTCTAACTTTTCCTTCATTACAATAGAGCCATCCTCCTAGTCATAGGGCACAATACACAGCCCGGATCTTTAGTTTATTGTCTACACTTACTGAAGTCAAAGTTAGTGGAATAGGCCAGGTGGCTCACGCCTGTAATCCCAGCACTTTGGGAGGTTGAGGCAGGTGGATCACCTGAGGTCAGGACTTTGAGACCAGCATGCCCAACATGGTGAAACCTTGTCTCTACTAAAAATACAAAATTTAGCCAGATGAGGTGGCACATGCCTGTAATCTCAGCTACTCGGTAGGCTGAGGCAGGAGAATTGCTCCAGCCTGAGTGAACAGAACGAGACTTTGTCTCAAAAAAAAAAAGTTAGTGAAATGAACAACTCATTTCTAAAGTTCCCCTATTTACAAACTCACAGCCCTTTCCTTTTCCTTTCTAGTTCTTTACTTACTGCATCAGTCTTTCCAAACATCCTCAGCTTTTATCCCCTGGTGGACCTAAGTGAAACATGAGTTGCTTTGTTGTCTCCTTTATTTTCTGACTTCATTTGCACAGATCTTCTTTCATTAGCATGCGAGAGGAAGGGCCTGAAGTCAAGGTAAGTGAGAGTGGTGCATGCTGCATTCCACCTCACCTTTGCTTCATTTGAACAATTTCAGGTGTGTTCTCAGCTCCTCGCATTTTTGTAGTGGGAAGAATGTAAAGTTGCTGTAATTCTGTACTCCATTTTTTCTGCTTTTTTACAAGGTCTTGTAGAACCATATACTGGTTCCTAAGGGCCTTTACTGTATCCCTTTAATTTTGACTAACTCTTATCCCTTCTTCCCTAATGTAAATGGATTCTACTTGAATTAATAATGCCATGCTAAGCAGTGGATATACTCTCTAACAGTATTGTTCATTCAATAAGGCCTCTTCTATGATAGGTAGAAATTTACCTACTTAGGCTTGGTAAATTAAACAATTGGTTTTTTCTTTGTTAAAAAATAAATATCAGCTTAGGCTAATAAATATTCCCAGTTTTTAGAATTCATAATTAACAATCCCTAACTCTGTTTGTTTTTACACTTAATCTTAGCCAAAAGACTAAAAAGCAATGATTTTGTTTTTGAGATGAAACTAATTCCTCTTTGCCTCAAGATGATTCTGTTCTGGTTCAGTTACCACAAAAATATTAGTGGTTGTGATCGGTGACTGTGGTTGTAGGTGTAACATAGGCCAAGAGTTTCAGAGTTGTGTCAACGGTGGTACAATTTAGAGGTGCAGTGTTGTATTGAAACCAAAACATTAGACGATGTCAAGATCCAACTTTGATTTTTTGGGTTATCTTGAAGGCTTGGTCTGATCCATCTCTTCATGGCATATAGGCAGAGAGAAAGATACAACCTGTGAAATGCATTTTGGGTTCCTTAAGTCAAAGAGGCATCTTATTAACAAAAGAATGTTAAATATTTAAACATAAATGTTTATAGTAGGTCTGAAACTATCCCAGTTAGTGGGATCTTCTAATGCTAATCATGTTAGTTACTGTAAAAATCCCCTCAAAATTAGATAAAAGCAACCTGGACTCATCTCATGACTATACTCTGGGTTATGTCAATGAAAGGAGCCTCTGCTTTATTTTGCAATCCTTTTAGGGAAAGAAAAAACCATGGCACTGACTCTCTGTGTCTTTGTAGGTATCGTTTGACCATATAAGAATACAGCAAGGAGGGATATTTTCAAGACATCTTAATGTCTCTAAATGGATTTCTTCCAGGAACATTAGCAAGTAATGTCTTTAATGTCTTTAAACTACTTGAAAGAGGTATTATGTTAAAGATCTTTAACTCTTCAAAATATCCTCAAAGTTTATTTTATGTGGTTAAAACACCTTTGACTAATATTGCCTCTCTTTTTCCTCCTATTTAAAGTTAGATATATTAACGTTTTCATTTAGTTTCTAAAAATGATTCTGTTTTCATAGAGTAATTTTACTCTGGAAATAACATTCTAGGAAGTCATTTAAAATCTGAAGTTATTCATTCCAATATGATTTTGTAATCTCTTTTCTTTTATTGTTCTTCTTCTTCTTCTTCTTTTTTTTTTTTTTTTTTTTTTTTTTAGATATAGTCTCACTCTTGCTGCCCAGGCTGGTGTGCAGTGGCATGATCTTGGCTCACTACAACCTCTGCCTCCTGGGTTCAAGCAATTCTCCTGACTCGAGCCTCCAGAGTAGCTGGGACTACAGGCGTGTGCCCCGGCTAATTTTCGTATTTTTACTAGAGACTGGGTTTCACGATGTTGTCCTGGCTGGTCTTGAATTCCTGATCTCATGTGATCCACCCACTTCTGCCTCCCAAAGTGCTGGGATTACAGGCATGAGCCATTCTGCCTGGTCTGTAATTTGTTTTTCTAAATTTAATGTCTGTCAATTGTCCACCTGTCTTTTTTCTTCTATTTTGTAAAATGTATTTGATTTCTATTTTTATCCTTATTTGATTGTTCCACCAGATTTTCTAGATGATTGAAAGTACTTGATCTGAATGGTATTCCATGGAGTTTCCTTGGACCCTTGAAAGCCATTGAAGTTAGCGAAAAATACTAAATAATCAGATTGAAAGTAATATTCCCAACTCCATGCATGGCTTATAATACTTTATATGTAAAGTCATCTAGTAATTGCTAGAATAAAGTTTTGGAATTGGGCAGGAGTCTTTGTGTATAAGCTGATTGTAAACACTGACCATGGAACACAGACACATTTTTAAGCAGACATTTTTCTTCCAAATGAATTGTCCTTTGCAGTGGTCACACGGTAAGAATGTGCACAGATTCCAACAATGTTACCATTGTTTAAACATTTTTTGGGGTCCTTGGGATTGTCTTCAGAGTCTCTGAGCCACAGAAAAAAATTAATCTTGTCCTTTTATTTATACCTCATTTTTGACCCCTAAGAGTATCCCCAAGCCTGATCATCTGCTTTATTTTTACGTCTTGGCTCTTAATTATTATTATTCCTTTTAGTATTCATCTAACACATCTTTAAAGAACAGAGGTTTTCTGCCATTTATGTTTTAAACCTCAAAGTTAACTCCAAAAGGGAAGGATCCAAAAAAATCTGTGAATCGATGACAGCCTACTCGAAAAAGCATGTAATTTCCTGAGCAGATTATCTTGCAAGTGAGAACGTGCATTTGGATGTAAATCTGCAGTGTTGGGAAAATCAGTCATATTGTGTTCCACTGTTGTAAGATGGGAAGAACTAAATATAGGCTTTCGAGCCTTGCAGATTAGTTTAAAAAGAGCTCCACCACTTACCATGTAGTATCAGGTGTTTTTTGAACCAGCATTCCCTTAGTTTTGAAATGGAAGTGACTAGGTTAAGAACTAGTGATAATTCATTGCAATGCCTGAGATCGCTCCAGGCTCAATAAATGGCATCATATATGATGTCAGTGTTATCACAATGTCTGTGCATAGTTCATAGAACACTTTAGCTGTTGATATAGCTATATTATTGAATATCAAATCTTACATTATAGAAGGGTGTAGATATATGATGAAGTTTCATGAAAGTCTTTACAAAGGGCCAAGCCTGACTATTATTGATTGCTCAAAAGTTTTTGAAAGAAAGACACTGATAGCAATGATCAGATTGAGAAAAGATCTGCAGAGATAGTTGATCCAACCAGGTTGGCTATAGGGTTTCTATTCAGAAAGCAAACTCACATTATGAATTATCCTCCTCCTTGAGGGAATAGCTGTGCTCTACAAAGTTCATTACCATAACTCACAGGGTTTGGAATTTTACTGTTTAGGTTAGGAGTTTTTGGTTTTAACTGAAAAACTGGGGATAATTACTAAATTTCAGAGCTATCACAAAATTTTTCCTCCCCCTAAAATTGGGTTAGAATTTAGCCCAATCTCTTCTGATCACAAAAATGCAACTAATAATTATCTCAGGTAATTCTGATGTTTTCCCATTTGTGCATTTGAGTGTTTCCCCGTGTTATTAGAAAGAGTTAAGAAGTTGTCTTTGTTAACTGGAAAATTGTTGTTTGCCCTGATAAACTCACAGCATTTCTTCCAGCGAGATCATTAAGATTCCAGGACTGACCTCTAAAAGACCCTCTGGAATTCACAGCACTGCAGATATGTCAGTGGTCAGCCTGCATTATATGAATGAACCTGATATCAACAGACTTTCCCCCAAGACCTCCTTGAACTGCAACAGGCTAGGTCAAATAGATTATCTGCATTTATTTTGGAATCCAAACTAAATCAGCAATCAGATGAATAATGTATCAGTTGTAGTGCCTGGAATGGGATTCCAGCTCCCTAAAAAAAATGCCACTGAGCCAAAATACACTTTATCTTCAAAATTTTATGTTTTATCTTACTCATATATTAATTGAAAGCATTTTTGCTATAGTAGAACTTCACAAATCAGATTTCTTTTTATGAAATACACTTGTATCTCCTGACTCCTAAGAAATGCTTTGTATGCAAAGTTTTGTCCTGAATCTAGGCATTATCTGAAATAAATAATGGAAGGCATACAACATATTGTCTGATAAACTTTAACAAATGACATAATCTTGTATCGTCTAATTTTTTTTTTTTTTTGAGACGGAGTTTCGCTCTTGTTACCCAGGCTGCAGTGCAATGGTGCGATCTTGGCTCACTGCAACCTCTGCCTCCTGGGTTCAGGCAATTCTCCTGCCTCAGCCTCCTGAGTAGCTGGGATTACAGGCACATGCCACCATGCCCATCTAATTTTTTGTATTTTTAGTAGAGACGGGGTTTCACGATGTTGACCAGGATGGTCTCGATCTCTTGACCTCGTGATCCACCCACCTCAGCCTCCCAAAGTGCTGCGATTACAGGCTTGAGCCACCGCGCCCTATCATCTATTTTTTTCTAGATATATTGGAACAAAGTGTTGGCCCTGTGAAGGCCTGAAAAGTCTGTTGATTTGCTTCCATTCACCATTTCAATGAGTTTACATAAGTCTCAGCTTCTTTTATCTACTTACTGAACTGAGATGTAAGGTCTTAGGTTGCACGGATTAGCCACTTGGAAGAAATGAGAAGCAGGAATGCTATTGATCATGCTGCTTTGGCCTCTCTCAGGGGGCTTCCATTCCCACCACAGATCACAGATTTGTTGGATTAAATGCCTGCTGATATGCAGTTCATAGAATTCTCCTTTTCTAGGTTCTGAGCAGGCTTATCATCTTACTAAGGGTGCAATTTAAAGGATTCTAAATGTATTTTTTTTTGAGACAGTCTTGCTCTGTCACCAGGTGCCAGGCTGGAGTGCAGTGGCTTGATCTTGGCTCACTGCAACCTCTGCCTGCCTCCTGGGTTCGAGCAATTCTCCTGCCTCAGCCTCCCAAGTAGCTGGGACTACAGGTGCACACCACCACACCCAACTAATTTTTCTATTTTTTTTTTTTCTTTTTAAGTAGAGACGGGGTTTTACCATGTTGGCCAGGATGGTCTCAATCTCTTGACCTCATGATCTGCCCACCTTGGCCTTCCAAAGTGCTGAGATTACAGGCATGAGCCACCGTGCCCGGCCGCTGAATGTATTTATTTTTAATGCTTTTAATAGAACCATTCATTTTATCATACAAATTCTCATTCTTGCTTTTTTTTTTTTTTTTTTTTTTTGAGACGGAGTTTCGCTCTTGTTACCCAGGCTGGAGTGCAATGGCGCGATCTCGGCTCACCGCAACCTCCGCCTCCTGGGCTCAGGCAATTCTCCTGCCTCAGCCTCCTGAGTAGCTGGGATTACAGGCACGCGCCACCACGCCCAGCTAATTTTTTGTATTTTTAGTAGAGACAGGGTTTCACCATGTTGACCGGGATGATCTCGATCTCTCGACCTCGTGATCCACCCGCCTCGGCCTCCCAAAGTGCTGGGATTACAGGCTTGAGCCACCGCGCCCGGCCTCATTCTTGCTTTAAGTTAGATTTCTTTCAGCACCAAAGAGAGGGTTTTTATAATTGCATTATTCCTTAATGATTTTTCATCTCTTTTTGAGTGATAAAACACGGCCACTAGAGTGGAGTCTGGCAGTGGAATCACAAGAACACAAAGTAACACTGATGGAGACAGGGTCATTGTAAGTAGAGTTCTCACTGCTTCCAACTAACTGCTGTATGTGCTCTCCGTAAATCATAGGTCTTGCTTCCTGGATCTTTCCTATCCTGATCTGGAATTAAACTGCTCTCCTTAGGCCCTATTTTGTCATTCTTAGATCTTAACTGCCTCTAGCATCGTCTCCTTAAAAGCACTAACCAACTTGACTGGGGGTGGTGGTGGCTCATGCCTATAATTCCAGCACTTTGAAAAGCCAAAGCAGGCAGATCACTTGAGGTCAGGAGTTCCATACCAGCCTGACCAACATGGTGAAACCCCTTCTTTACTAAAAATACAAAAATGAGCAAGGCATGGTGGTGCACATCTGTATTTCCACCTTCTTGGGAGGCTGAGTCATGAGAATTGCTTGAACCCAGGAGGCACAGTTTTCAGTGAGCCAAGATTGCCCCACTGCTCTCCAGCCTGGGTGACAGAGTGACACTGTCTCAAACAAACAAACAAACAGATAAAAAAAGTTCACCAGCTCAACACTCTGTCACTTACAACAGCCTATCCCAAACTGTATTTTATGTAATAATTACTTAGAATGTATATGTTATACAAAAATCATTCTTTGTCTCAATGAGGGGTAGAAACCACATTGAATACGTTTCATTTTTGCTGAAACTGTTAACTACAATAGAGTTATGACCTGTGGTGGGTAGATGATGCTATGCTGAATTTTTCAATTTATTTGGATACAAAAGCCTTAAAAAATAAATTGAACACCTCCTAAGACTGCTATTCCATGGCATACATTTTGGGAAATGATGACCTTCAATAGAAGGCTGTGATTCCCTTGCATGTCATACAAGGCTATTGCGGAACTTTTGAAATTCACCTTCTACCGATCCCCTTCTCTGTGCTATGCATATTAACCATACCAACCTACTCATTTTCCCCATGATACCAGGTAGCTGATTGCCTGCATCATGCTTCCATCTTTCCGAATTGTCCTTTTTTTCCCCTACCCCCTAAGCAAATGCCTACTTATCCTTTAAGACACAATTTGAGAGAACTCTGACTCTGCAAAGTTTTCTCTGACAATCCCAAACAGCCATCGCACAAAAGAGCAAATTTCAGTGCTTCTTCGGTGTATGGAATAGTCGCTTACTGAACATAAAGGTATTTATGCTAATGTAACAAGAAGTAATTACGTTAATATATACTGAACATAAAGGCATTTATGTTAATATAAAATTACTTATTCCATGGTTTGGTCATTCTTCCCTTCTGTGATTCTCTTCTCTACCATAATCTTTTCTTAACATGTGCATTCCTGGTACATAGCGGAGTGGCCTGCGCAGAGTAGGAGATCACGTGCAGTGGCTGAATGCATTGTCTTCAGAAGTCTGTAATGTGTTGTGTGCTCATCTTGGAGGTTACACATTTAACTCTGTTACTGTTTTTTACACAATGTGGTATAGTGGGAGAGTCCAGAGGATTAAGATCATTCATTTCTCTAATCTTGAATATGTCATCTAACTTCATGGAGCTTCAGTTTGCTTATCCATAAAACGATGAGACTGAAACAATCTGGGGGCACTTTTCAGCTCTAAAATCCTATCTAAACCATCTTTGTAGATGTTTTTTAAGTAATGAGTTGGTTTAAAAGTAAACAAGGGAAGACAGAAATTTTTCTTCCTCATTTTGCTGCTGTTGTATCTGATTGGTCTAAAAGTTTTCCTTGACCTCACTTTTTGATCTTTAAAATGCAGCAGGAGATTGATGCCAAGGTTTTCACTGGACTTTGTAATTTGAGAAGCAGAAAATACGGTTATGTCTTTCAAAAACAACTGCAAAGCTTTTTGTTTTTGTATTTTTTAAAATCTTACTCAAGCTTTTCAAAACAATAACTTTCTGGTTCTTACTGGCTATCTCAGACAGCTTTATGGAAAATATTTCTTATGGAGACAGAAGAGACTCCCACCCAGTTAAATGTTTCATCTTCTGTGATTTTCCTTGCAGGAAGCTCATCTGTGTATTGAGAGGGCATCTAGCTTTGGTCTCCAATTACAAGAGTAGGGCCATAGGTCGTCATGCTGCAGGGCACTGCTGCTCACAGGGGCCGGCCAGGGAAAACACTTTCTTGAGCATTTGAAGGAGAAGATGAAACAATTGCTTTTTAGCTAGGAAAGAGCTCATGAATGTGTCCCCGAGTAAATGTTCCACGTGCTAAATCCTGACTGCAGTGGAAGCAGCTTGTCATTAAGTATCCTGCCTGGGAAATCTCCAGTCAAACATTCCACACCTGCCATTGTATATTCTGTGATTGAAAAACCACACATTAAATATGGTTCTCAACTTTAAAAGCAGCACTTCCTAATGCAGACGTTAAGTGCTTGTGGTAAATATGAAAATACAAACAAGCCTCTTTCACGTTGGCTGAATCATGATTATTCTTAGCATCATCAACAGCAACAGGTAAAATTTATATCTCACTAGTAATCCGGCTGTTCTTTTTGAGGTAGAGAAGTAGTTATGAAATAGAATTCCTGTCTTCAAGAAAGTTCTAGTCCTCACGCCTGTAATCCCGCAGTTTGGGAGGACGCTGCAGGCAGATCTTTTGAGGTCAGGAGTTAGAAACCAGCCTGGTTAACATGGTAAAAACCCCATCTCTACTAAAACAAAAATTAGCTGGGCATGGTGGTGTGTGCCTGTAGTCCCGGCTACTCAGGAGGCTGAGGCAGGAGAATCGCTTGAACCCAGGGGAAGCAGAGGTTACAGTGAGCCAAGTTCAAACCACTGCGTTCCAGCCTGGGCATCACAGTGAGATGCCGTCTGAAAAAAAAAAAAAAAAGAAAAGAAATTTCTGGACAGGAGAGAAACTGAACATGTCAACAAAGTTTTAAAAGGTGTGAGCATTAACTGTACTTTGTTTTTCAGTGAAATCTTCTTTAGTTTGGAGAGAGTCAGAAACAAAGTTTTTCAGTAAAATAACACGTCTCAGGATGTATCTCAGGCTACCATGTATATTTAGTTTCTGAACTACCATCCTGGTCAGCCGTTTTAAAGATGCCAACATTAGTGAGGGAGGTGAAAGACAGTGGTAGATTTTGAATTCTTAGTCTTCTTAAGTCTGATTATTACCGTAGCCCCTCTTTTTCTATAGCTTCATGTCCTAAAAAAAGGTGACACCTTTCTTAGAACACCTTTCACCTTCCTAAGAAAGGGCACATTTCAGCTGGAACATTATGTATGTCAACTTCTCTGCAATGTCTTGACCAAAAATGGAACACCCTGACTTTGTTTCCCATCTGTGCTTCTGTCTCCTGCATGGGAAATGAAGCTGTCTTTGCTGCCTCTGCTGAAGGCCCCTCCAAGTTGGCCCAGGGAGGCTGGAGGGATATACATCACATTACAACCTTCAGACTGCCAAGTTCTAGTTAGTTTCAGCAATATATGTGAAAACTTCCAAAGCAAACACAGGGAGAGGAAATCAAAATTAAATTAATCCTCTCCAAGGGTAAATAAAGTATGGATGTGTTCCTCTTCAGCTGACAGGGTGGAAATCAGAAAGACCCCTTTGCTTGGGCTTCAGTGATACTGATGTTCAGATTCCTGATTCTTCAGCCCACAAAATAGAATTGCTTTATGGAACTAAAAAAATCGAAGTTTCTTACTGGTGTCTATATATGTAAGAAAGAAACACCCAATAGTGGAGATTTAAGTACATCTTCAAGCTGGTTTATGTGGGTTAGGAATAGAAAGCTGTCCTGTGAAAACAGCTGCTGTCTTGAGAGGAATCGAACTCTTTCTTTGATTATATGATCCCATCACAGTTTGGCTGTGTCCCCACCTAAATCTCATCTTGAATTGTATCTCCCATAATTCCTGCATGTTGTGGGAGGGACCTGGTGGGAGATCATTGAATCGGGCCAGTTTCCCCCATGGTGTTCTTGTGGTAGTAAATAAGTCTCATGAGATCTGATGCTTTTATGAGGGATATCCCTTTTCCCTTGCCGCTCTCATTCTCTCTGGTCTGCTGTCATGTAAGATGTGAATTCCACCTTCCACCATGATTGTGAGGCCTCGCCTGCCACGTGGAACTGGGGGTCCATTAAATCTCTTTTTCTATATAAATTACCCAATCTCAGATGTGTCCTTATCAGCACTGTGAAAATGGACTAATACAAATGTCAAAGAACATAGTGCGTTTGAATATCATAAAATTTCAGGCAGATACAAAGGGCTTTGACTTCTAGTCTTCATTTTTACGAATTAGAAAACGGGAGCGGAGGAGGAAACCCAACGTTTCTCAGACTCTCTGCCACTGCACAGCTGAAAATACTGTTATGTCTTTCAGTTTTGATGATCACTTGAAATGATTCTGACTAATGTCCTGACTAGTTTTTGATCAACCTCTGACAGGCCATTACAGACAGACAAACTCCGGCTACCTACTTCTCTCCTTGCAGAAGCTGAGTTATTTTTGAGCAGCTTCCTTTAAACTCAGTTATTTTTTCAACAATCCTCCCTAAAAGACAAGTTTAAAGAAAAACCTCATTTGGTTTTACTCAGTGCTGGTAAAATGCCCTCTATGTTGAAACCTAATTGAACAATGAATGAACTTTTATGAATCGTGCTTTTGCCTTCCAGCTGCAATGCTTCTTGACATCCTTACTTCAGATGTGATTACAATGCTTAATTATCTTTTCTCAGTTTGATTATTGACTAAGTTATATACCACACACCATTCTGGTGACTTTTCTGAGAGACTATTTCCACATTAATTTACATTTGGAGAATATTAGCAGCCATAGATACTTCATTGCTTTTTTTTTTTTTTTCAGGATGGTGTCTCTCTCACACCCAGATACAAATGCCAAAATGTATTTGTTGATTAATGTTATGGAAAATTACATTTTTCCTTAAAAAGAACAGTAAACACTGGAATACCCCCAATAAAATGTCCACTAAAATACTGTCTTCAATCATTAAATGACATTTTCAGGTGGTAACAGCCGGCTGGCTCCCTGTTTGTGGTGAAGTCATGGAGAACTTTGTACTAGTCAGTATAGAATTAGAGTTTGTCAGTCACATCAACATTTCAGCCATAGGAAAAAAATGAGATAATGATAACACTAAGACATAAGTAAAAAATAACATCTGTACCATTTATGGAATTGAGAGGCAAAGGAAGTAGGTTTATTTCCATGCCGTAAACATTTGGCCAAATTTCCACATTAAATGATTGGAGGAACAAAAGGGTAGCTCACCAAAGTTAGTAAGTGACCCAAGTTGTAATTGAGCTTTTGTCTATTACGCACATATCTACGTTCAGAATTCATTGCAGTTTTTTCCCAGTGCTTTACGTATTTACTTCTGCAAATCATTAAAACCGCTGAAGGCAAGGCTGTTGCTACCTTACGTGGTGTTTTTGTGTACATTAAAAAAAGGCAGCTCTTCCCAAAGACATTTTTTACATTTTCAGAAAATTATTCTAATTTGTTAAAAAAAGAAACCTCATTGAGAATTTTGGGGTAAAATTCTTTTAATATATAAGGAGGTGCTAAGGTTATAATCAAAAACAGGTATCTTACGTGTGAGTTGAGCCCCTTAGATTTGGTGCACTAGTATATGTGCAACCTGAACAACTATCCTGGTCATCTCTCTCAGAGGAGAAATTACTCTAGGAGCTGTCAGTTTATCTAGTTTTTTTTTTTTTTTTTTTTTTTTTTTTTTAAGATGGAGTTTCACTCTTGTTACCCAGGCTGGAGTGCAATGGCGCGATCTCGGCTCACCGCAACCTCCGCCTCCTCGGTTCCGGCAATTCTACTGACTCAGTCTCCTGAGTATCTGGGACTACAGACACGTGCCACCATGCCCAGCTAATTTTTTTCTATTTTTAGTAGAGACGGGGTTTCACCATGTTGACCAGGGTGGTCTCGATCTCTTGACCTCATGATCCACCCGCCTCGGCCTCCCAGAGTGCTGGGATTACAGGCGTGAGCCACTGTGCCCGGCTAATTTATCTAGTTTCACCTTCCTGACTTATAACCGAATAGAGAGGAGAGAACCAGGTTTAAATAAATGGCATGGCCTTCTATCGGTTGGTTAAGTGTTTGGATTTCAGTAGGCTATTAATTAACATACCATAGTAGGGGAAAACAACTGTAAAGATGAGATGTCAGCCAGAAATAATTAGGCAGACAATTGGTGTTCCCTAAATGTTTGCTGAAACCCACTGATGTCATGAAAATGAGCCAGCTTTAATCTATGGCAGTAACATTGGCCCAAATGTGTGAATTTCTGAAAAAAGTTTTAGGATGCTCTGCCAATGTATTGTGCTGTTCAGTTTTATTTATTTCTCATTAGTTACTTTGACATTGTGCCAAGTGCTTTTTCTCTTTGTAAATGGCCATGATAATTCTATGCTTTAAGTTATCGTTTTAATTGTTCTCACTGCCTAAATGAGGAAAGTGAAGCTTAATGCAGGATGGAGACATTACTTCATTGCTGACCTCAAACAAAGTTCATGCCATTGATGAGCATGTAAATTACAAAATGACAAGTAGCTTTTTACTATACCAGAAGGAATCAGTATGTAAAATATAATTATTAAAAGGTACAAACAAATGAGTGTGCATAGCATTTCAGAACAGGTATGTCAAGAAATGCAGGGCTCATGTGAAGAACATGACAAACCTGATAGTAGTATAAACTGGAAGAAGCTTTCTGGAGGACAGTTTGACAGTTTATGTCAAAAGCTTTATAAAGGCCTGGTGTAGTAGCTCTTGCCTGTAATCCCAGTACTTTGGGAGGCCGAGGAAGGCAGATCACCTGAGGTCCGGAGTTCAAGACCAGCTGAACAACATGGAGAAATCCCGTCTCTACTAAAAATACAAAATTAGCTGGGCATGGTGGAGGGTGCCTGTAATCCCAGCTACTTGGGAGGCTGAGACAGGAGAATCTCTTAAACCCCGGAGGCAGAGGTTGTGGTGAGCCAAGATTACACCATTGAACTCTAGCCTGGGCAACAAAAGCGAAACGCTGTCTCAAACAAAAACAAAAATAAAACAAAGCTTTATAAAAAGGCCTAGCTTCTAATTTTCAACCTCAGTGTGAGGAATTCATCCAAAGTATATAATTAGAAAGTTAGCAAAGATTTCCTTACAAGTTTATTCACTTTAGAATTATTCTAACAATGTCAACAACACAGTTGTAAATAACCTATATCCTCATCAGCAGGAAACTTTATAAATAAAGAAAAGTATATTGATGAACAGCTTTAAAAATGATGTCAGAGAAGAAACATTCTGTTGAAAAATGTTCTCAACATACTGAAAAGTGTATAAAAAACATAACTGAAAATGTATGATTACAGATTTGTCAAATTGGATGTTTATATTCTCACATGCATAAAGACTAGAATGATTTATATAAACCTGTTAATAGTATTTACCACTGAGAGGGACAATCACAGGTGACCTGTTTTTCTTTTCTGCTTTTGTGTGTTTTCTATTTATTTTTTTAACAAAACTGTATTTTTAGTCAGGAAAAAAAAGTTTCAGAAAATATAGATTTAATACAGCCATTTATACATTGATTAGATTTGAACCAAATACAAAGTTAATGCTGGCTTTTAAACCAAATGTAAAGTTAATGCTAGGTTAATGCTGGTTTTGATTTTTTGTGTATCTCACTTGTACATTTCCTTTTTGCCTTTGTTAGGAAATAGGAATAAGTCACATAACATAAGGAAATGGAATTTTATTTTTTGAAGAGTGGAACATAATTGGTGTTACCAAGGCAAAAAGAATTTTTTCAAGGAATAAGACGTCTCTGGTTTGTTTCATTTAGTCTGGATTCATGTAAACTCAGCATGTCATTCACCAGGATAATTCAGGTCTGTGTTAAAATATGCTAATGGTCGTAACACACACCAGCAATATCAGCCACTTAATATACTAAACGTATTGATCAATTGTATCATAGACCAAGGTAGTCAAAGGCAGGGTGGGTGATGGAAGAGGGAAAGGGAACTCTGCTCCGTTATGTCATTTAGGCATTGGGAACCCAGGCTTTTAATAAAACATCATAGTGAACTTATGGCCTGCAAAATTGCCATAAAGTAAGAAGAGATACTGTTGAGGTACCTTTGAGGGAATTGATTCTTAGGGGTGGATGGCTTCCCTCACCTCTGTTCACATTCCATTGGCCAGATCTCAGTCACTTGACCTTACTAACACTTCACTGCAAGAGAGGCTAGGAAGTGTGGCCTTAGGATGTATCCAGAAGGAAAACAGGTTGTGTGCACGTACAACATTCATCACTACCACTTCCACCTCACATAACATCTTACGGAGCCAGAAATAATTTTTGTCTTTATTAAGAATGGTTATTTTATTTTGGCATATAAAGAAATATTTTAAATTTTCTTTTTTTCAGCTTTTAAGTTTTATTCTAAATCACTTGTTTAAAACCTTATTTTTAAGCCGGGCGCGGTGGCTCAAGCCTGTAATCCCAGCACTTTGGGAGGCTGAGGCGGGTGGATCACGAGGTCGAGAGATCGAGACCATCCTGGTCAACATGGTGAAACCTCGTCTCTACTAAAAACACAAAAAATTAGCTGGGCATGGTGGCTCGTGCCTGTAATCCCAGCTACTCAGGAGGCTGAGGCAGGAGAATTGCCTGAACCCAGGAGGCGGATGTTGCGGTGAGCCGAGATCACGCCATTGCACTCCAGCCTGGGTAACAAGGGCGAAACTCGTCTCAAAAAAAAAAAAAAACCTTATTTTTATAGCACATTGTTCTAAAAATTTTATATCCAGCTAAAAATGTCCAGCTGTATTGATCAAGGAGTAATTGGTGCCTAAACGATAACGTACTTCCTCAATAGAACTCCCAAAGGGCTCTTGATTAAGGGGAGAGAGGCTTATAACTACATGTGTGTGCAGGCTGCATCTTAACTGATGGAATCAGCCCGTTGCCACATGGCTTCCGAAGTATTTATGTGTGACTAGAAACTCTCCAGCTTGTATCAGATGCTGGAAAAATACTTTATTGGCTGAGATTTTCTGCATGTTGAAGATGACAGTAAAAAAGTTTGAGCATGTAATTGCCTGTTCTCATTTTTCAGATATAGAGCTTTAGGTTAATGTCTAGTCATAATAAAGAAAATGTAGCCCGAATTATCTCTAATGTTTACAAAAGCTAAGGGAAGTGGGTACATAGAATAAGAGCGAGGTGAAAGGTGAAGGTGTTTTGTTTATTCATTTGAAACAGAGGGAGGATGTTTCCATTTCAGATGCGGAATTAATTAATCAACCACTGCTTTGGGGTAACTAGAAGTGGTCGCTGGAGACCTAAAACTTCTCTTGTGCTTTTATTCAACCCCTCAACTCCCAGGAGATTGTTTATTGTTATATTTATTAGTCAGCTAAAAATATGTGTTCAAAATGTTGTGAGTCTATTGAGACACTTTTGAGTCATGTGGCTTTATTCTAGGAATTTTTTTATGAAAATGAGGCTGGGTTGTATGAGGGCTGAGCCGGGATCCGGACCAGTGTCAGGGAATCACCTACCCCTGCTGAGGCTTTGCTCTCCCTCACCCCCAGGCAGGGCTCTGAGGAAATATGTTCTCTTTCCGGGTGCAAGAGGGGCCATAGTTTTAAGGGCAAAAATCTTCTAGCGCCATGCCCTGCTCCCATCTCTCTCCATCCGGGAGATTTAAGGGGTTATGTTTAAATTTTATGGGCAGGGGAAGAAACTAAGAGTCAATCACCCCAGTGGAAGTTTAAAGGAACTCCTTTCATTGGCCAGAGGAACTTGGGAAGGTGGGAATTTCTCCCAGGATAAATTCCCCTGCTCCTTCACCCACAGTGGATTTCCAGCTCTCTGGAATCCCCTCCTACATGGTGGGAGCTCCCTTTCCCCTCTGGGATTTCCCCTCTGGAATCCCCTTCCACACTCTTCGTGGAAGTCTTCCTCTTCTCTTTTTTCTACCTAAATAAAATCACCTTTCTGCAACACTTCTTGGGTCCGTTATTTACTTTTATAAGCGTAGGGCACATCTACAGTGGTCCCATCGCTTATTATTTAAAAATTTGGAGGCCGAGAACCCACAGCATTCCCTCAGGGAAGCTGTGCCTCATCAGCACCCAAGAAAAAACCCTGTTACAGGACTTCCAAGATTTCTACCTAAGGCCTCTTGATACACTGCATCTAGCCCTAGGTCCCATGAGTAAGTCCTCTTTTAAGAAAATATAAACCATGTATTCTGGAACACTATAAAGAGGGTGGAAATTTTTAATGTATCTGGGAAGAAAGGAAATTTATTTCACAATAGACATCCTCTTCAAAGCATATCAGTAAAAAGGCAGCCACAGCAATGACACATAATGCTCCCCACCCCCTACTGCCATGGGAGGCTTGGACCTTAAGAGAGCTAAATAGGTTAGACCTCAGAAAACAATTCTTCTCTTCAATGATCCAAGTTAGAGCAAAAATTGTTCGGTGCATAATATTACTGAAATCCTTCCCCTTAATGATATTTTTGCAGTTCATAGATGGAAAGTGGAAGTTTATCACTTCTTTCACCTTCCTCCTACATGTTTGGATTCCTTTAACATCCTTAAATTTCCATTTCCTTGTATGAAAAATGAAGATTATGTGTGATGCACCTCAAGGACCAATATAGAGAGTAAAATTTAATCATGCAAAGGCCTTTTGAAATTTGAATTAAAATATTTTAATACTTTTTTCACATTGATATAATTATTTAGATAAATTTTAATATGGTTTAAATTCTAATTTTAACATGCTCTCATTAGTCCATCTATGCACCCGCTCATCCATTTCTCCTTTCATCCACCCATTCATTTCTCAAACTGTAATTGCTGATATGGTCCTCATTAGTCACTTGTGCAAATTTATGAGGGTACATGAATGAATTAGCCTCAGCAGCTGCTCTCAGTGAACTTAGAAACGGTCTGGTAAAGGAGGAAATTGAGTATTATGATATGATACATAACATGAGATAGGTGTGTGCATAGTGCCATACGGAAGAGGTGTGTGGTCCCTGTACTTCTGTAGGGTATGGAGTACACATAGGCTTGGATGATTTGGGTATGAATGGATAAATAGAAGTATTCCAGGCAGAAAGCGAGACAGATTTTAGAAAATGAATCAGCAGTGGGAAATTGTGTTAGGCAGAATAATGGCCTCAAGGACTTGCATGTCCTGCTTCCTAGAACATTAGAATGTGTTATATTACAAGGCAAAAGGGACTTTGCAGATGTAATTGCAGGTCTTGACATGCTGAGATTTTCCTGGATTACCCAGGTAAATCCAGTGCAATCATTGGTGTCCTTATAAGTGAGAAGGAGAAGGGTCAGTCAGAGTCCAAGTTCAAGAAAGATACATACAATGCAAAGCGTTGTTAAAGTTAGGGATAGTCTCATTGGAAAGCACTTTACTTCTGGCTTTCAAAATGGAGAAGGGACTACAAGTCAACAAATGCAAGTGGTCTCTAGAAGTAGAAGATGTCAATGAAGTGGATTCTCTGCTAGAGCCTCCTGTGGGAACTCAGTAGAAAGTTAGAGAAGAATGAGAAGATACTTCTGCCCTGGGAAATCATACCCTGTAATGTCAAATAATCCTGTGCTATTTAAAGCAGAAATAACTACTATATGTTTCTGGGGAGAAAAGTTTTTAGATTCTTTACATATTCCATTGGCAGGACTAAGTGTTTCTTTGAATAAAGGGTTTGGTTTTTTTTTTTTTCCTGCTTATGACATTTAGTAAGTTGGATCCCGGCTTATCCAAGACTTTACATGATGGTAGTGTTCCTCTACCTGATAGAAGTATCTCTTTCCCAACATAATTGCCTTTTTCTTGAGCATGACCAAATAGTGAAACTCATGAATGCAGTTGGGGAAATAATTTCTCCAAATTCTTAATTATGTTCATAGTGTGCGTATATGCTGGGATGTAGTATACATGACATTAAGCACCTAAAATACACAAATGCATTTGGCAGATGCTTTTTGAATTCAGGCATTGTGTGGAGGGAGTATAATAAAGGACTTTGAAGTAACTGCAGTTACTGCAGTGGAATGGATGTGATCTCAAGATTGTATGAGGGAGAAGAAAACTGTACGCAACACCTCAAAGCCCACGGAGGAAAGAGTTTTACTGAAAGACATGGGGTGAATATTTCAGGTGCAATGAATGGTACCTAGTATAGTTCAGATGTTAAAAAGAAATGTGTATAGGGGATGGTGGAATAGTCCCTCTCTTTATACAATGCCGGCAAAACATAAAACCTGAAGGGAGGCTATAGAGAAAAGTGTAGGCTCTTAAGACGTGCAGAAATGAGTTCAAGTCCCAGCTTTGCTACTTACCCTGTGTATGACTTTATGTCACTTCACGGAACCTTACTGTGCTTCAGTTGTCATCTGTAAAGTAGGGTAACAATACCTTCCTCACAGTGTTGCTAGTTACCAGGATTCAGTGAAAAAATAGATGTAGAGAGTTTAGCAGTATGCCTGGCACATAGGAAACTCTCAATAAACTGAGTTATGAGTACATACTGCATTACAAATTGGGATGTCTTACTGTGATCTCATCTCAAATCTGCAGTCACCAACCTGGTCTTTGAATTAACTAGCTGAAAGCAGAGAAGATGTGCAAACATACAACAGTCCTGGAGGGAAAAAAGCTCCAGCAAAGGCTCTTTTACCCCTTGTGCCATAGAAGCGAGCAGATGTGGTTTGTCAAAAATGCCTTTATGAGGGGTTTGGACTTCAGGACTTATGCACCTGACGTACTGAAACCTCCATTGGATGCCAGTTCCAAATGCACCCAGTTAGCTGTCTGGATAACTTTGTTTATACTATTCATCTGGTTGCTTTCAGGCCTTTAAATCCTGGGCAGTTTTACCCAGATTTGCTGTCCTGCCATTGATCTGTACATGGGATCAACTTCATTGAGGTCCTTCAAGATCATAAAGGAATAAATTTATCTTTTTGTTTTGTAGTTCATTGTGCACTCAGACTTAGAAAGCTATGTATTTGGTAGAGCCCATTCGTTTACATGATTAACTGTTGTTAGATTAATTTGACAGCACTTAAGTAATCTAACATCACACTAAATAGGCTCAATATCAAACCAAGCAATGTCTTCCTGATCCCTTCATCTAAATCACCTACATCTTGTTTGGAAGGGCTCTTATCTGAGTTGGTGACCTTATACCTGCTCTACTTGTGTTCCTTCTTATTTCTGAAGCTGTCTCTCTATAGCCCTGAACAAAATACAGTGACCTCTAGGGATATTATTTTAATTGCTGCATTTTATACAAGACTTAAAACATACATAATTAGAAAGAAACCTCAATGTATATAATTCTCAGTGTAATTTAGAAGGTGAAATGGACTGGTTTTGTTCCTGGATCTTTAGTTACTAGATTTTTAATAGCTTGGAAGTGCAGTGATGCTTGAAAATATAACTTTTTGGAAGGAAAATGTACCAGAAATTGTGACTTACTTAGGTTTCAATGGATTAGACCACTGAGCCAAGAAGTATGCTGACCACCCACGGGGGCTTCAAGCATGGTGTCGTGATTGTCAAACGCCTGGCCGAGGCTAGTTAGAATTAAGTGAAGACAATCTCTATCTGGGCCAGAGAAATTCTAGAACCTGTCTTGTGGGTTTAGCATCTATGCAATGTTCCAAGCAGACCTATATCCCTATATCCTGAACTCAAAGGCTGGCAGGTTGTGGATACTACATGTTTAAGACCACTTTGTCTTCTCCCATAATAAAATTTTCTCCTGCTCCCATTAAAAAGCATTACAAGTGAAAACATTTGAGGGAATCACAACCCCAAGCCTCACTGGATTAGAATAAGTGGTTATCATAATAACAAAACCCCTTTATAGGAAACTTTATATTTGGGGAATCGTCAGAAATCCACAAGGCTGATTATAATTCAAAAGCCCTGAGAATAACCACTGCCTTTTCCTTTTCAGACATCTGAGCTTAACTCTTGGCATCCTGGTAGTAGTCTTACTGAATCCAAATTGTGGCAGCAGCGAAAGGATTCTGGGTGGGAACCTGTGTGAACTCACTCCCTACTTAGAACCTCGCCCTGTCACTTTCACACCTTTGTTCTCAATCGAAGAGGACCACAGGCACTCACTGTTACCAACGAGTGCTAATTCTAAATGCAGTTAGTGCACTGGGAGAAGAGAAATGAATAATGATTATTTTGTAGTACTGCAGGACCTTTTGCTTCACTTATAACAATAGCTACCATTGTTCTCAGGTGGTATGGCACTGCCCTCCACCGTGTGATAATTCAGTGGGGAATAGGAAGGGATGCTAATGGCATGTAATGTATAAGAGAGTCTTGCACAATGAGTACAGCGAGTAAATGCTTCACTTGACATTGCAGTTCATTGGACATTCATGTAGATTTAAAAAATAAGATCAGTAGTTATTTGGGTCTCCAGTCCAGCACCCATTTCTATGTAAATGTGTACTTTTTTGCACAGATTGAATCTGGTATTAGTTTTTCCAAGAATGAAACTACCATGTGCATTGAGGGATGATGGTGCTAAGAATTGGAGCTTTTCCAGTAACTGTTCACCATCTCAGTCACATCATGGTGGCCATGCTGCTTGTGTTGTAACAGGCAGTGACTCTGCATGCGTATATCGGTATTTGCAGCTTCTACATTGAGAGCAAAGCTTGCAAGTAGCTGTTGCATCGTCCTGGGGAGAAGAGGCTAACCAATTGCATATTTAAATGCATAACATTTTAACTTAATTTACTTTTCTTCTGTTTTGCTGTTTTTTACACAGGGTATTATATTATTTCTTTCTTTTTTTTTTTTTTTTGAGACAGAGTTTTGCTCTTGTTACCCAGGCTGGAGTGCAATGGCGCGATCTCGGCTCACCGCAACCTCCGCCTCCTGGGTTCAGGCAATTCTCCTGCCTCAGCCTCCTGAGTAGCTGGGATTACAGGCACACACCACCATGCCCAGCTAATTTTTTGTATTTTTAGTAGAGACGGGGTTTCACCATGTTGACCAGGATGGTCTCAATCTCTTGACCTCATGATCCACCCACCTCGGCCTCCCAAAGTGCTGGGATTATAGGCGTGAGCCACCGCGCGCGGCCCAATATTATTTCTTTTGAAATTATATATGTCGGCTATTATCTGTGAATTTCATTTTAGGAGAGTAAACTGGACTTGACCAGAAATTTGTTATGAACCAGGTGTGTTGGGTTACACTGGGGATGGGAACCATTGATCAAGTGCTTATCATAGGTCCAGCACAAAGATAAGGATATTATGATTAATCCTTAGTCACCATAGGCAGCATACGGTATTATCCCAATTTGTAAATTAGAAGACTGAGATTTGCTTAGTGAGTGTCAAAAACATTTCTGGAGTTGGGAACTGGCATTCCTACTTGTATAGGTCTAGTAACTCAAACCATTCTCTTAACCATCTGGTAACACAAACCATTCTCCTAACCATCTGGTAACACAAACCATTTTCTTAACCATCCAGTAACACAAACCATTCTCTTAACCACCTGGTAACACAAACCATTCTCTTAACCATCCGGTAACACAAACCATTCTCTTAACCATCTGGTAACACAAACCATTCTCTTAACCATACGGTAACACAAACCATTTTCTTAACCATATGGTAACACAAACCATTTTCTTAACCATCCGGTAACACAAACCATTCCCTTAACCATCCAGTAACACAAACCATTCTCTTAACCATCCGGTAACATAAACCATTTTCTTCACCATCCAGTAACACAAACCATTCTCTTCACCATCCAGTAACACAAACCATTCTCTTAACCATCCAGTAACTCAAACCATGCTCTTGACCATTCCACGGTCACCTCCAGTCAGGCTCTGCTGCTGCTTTTTATCAGCCAAAAGCCAGGCCACGTTCTTGTCCCTCATGAAGAGTACCTAGTCTATATCCAAAGGCTCTCCAGGTAGATCAGCCAGCACTTGCCTATAAATGCCCCAATTGAGGAAACATTCATGGGAAACAGGCAGTAGTGTTGTGTCTCCAAGGCTGAAGGTTCTGACCATCAGCAAGACCAGAACATGCTTGGTTTCCTCTTGTAATAACATTCAAAGCCAGGTGACAGTGGGGCTGACTCCATAACCCAGTATGTTTATGTGTGCAGTGCCTGAGAATTTTGTTTGGTGAAATAGTAATAGGGCTGACTAGGCTCAGAAAGATCACCACACGGAGGGGTGGGAAAGGAACTCTCTAGAATCCATACTGGGTAAGTGGTCCAGAAAGAAAGGCCCTTTCCATCCTCAGCTACCAATGACAAAGCCAGTGAATCAGGCCCATCCTCCATCCCCCTGGAGTTCTGAGGCCACGCGCAGGACATCACCACTATCTGCTTCCCTCTGCTCCGGCACCTGGCAGGAACTCCAACGCTGCATGTCATGGGCGATGTGAAGGCTACCGTCGCTGCTTGCTGAACTGGCCTGCATGTCACACTGACATTGAGGAGTTTTCTTCCTTCTTGTTCTAACTCTTTAATCTCTTCTAAATATTATTACCATTGCTTCTTGTCATTAGTTTATTTTCAATTTTTTTTTAAATGCACAAGGTAATGCTTTTCAGTGTGATAAAAGGAGAAAATGATGAGTGATTTCTACCTCCTTAGATTGTATAACAGGTCTTGAGGCAGGGCTTCTTGGGATGTCCGAGTTCGCTATCTTTTAAGTATTTCATTAAGCATCTAAGACCACTATCAATGGCATGACATGTGAAAATAGCTGCTACTTGTGGTGTACACATTATGTTTCAGGCACTATCTTCCTCTTTTTTTTTTTGAGATGGAGCTCCGCTCTGTCAGCCAGGTTGGACTACAGTGGTGCAATCTCAGCTCACTGCAAGCTCTGCCTCCCAAGTTCAAGCGAGTCTCCTGCCTCAGCCTCCTGAGTAGCTGGGATTACAGGCGTGTGCCACCACACCCGGCTAATTTTTATATTTTTAGTAGAGACAGGTTTTCACCATGTTGTTAAGGTTGGTCTCGAACTCCTGACCTCCAGTAATCCACCCACCTTGGCCTCCTAAAGTGCTGGGATTACAGGCGTGAGCCACCGTACCTGGCCACGTTCCTCTTCTTATCTGCTATGGACTTTTGGCAAGATACTTACCAACTGTGTACCTCAATTTCTAATCTGTAAAATAGAAAAATAATCCCTCAAAGGTAGGTTACACTGGTTAACTAAGATAAAAAAACAGAATAAAAATACCTAACACATAGTAAGTGCTCAATAAATTGAACTTGTACAAGTAGTACAGGTTGTACTGGTTGTAAAAGTAGATTAATCATAGTTGCTTACAACAGTCTTTTGCTATTTTACAGATGAGGAAACTGTCTAAAAGAATTTAAATGACTGTCCCATTCAACTAATAATGAATAGAACTGAATCCAGGTGTGTCCAAACCAGGGTTTCTCAATCTTGGTGTAACTGAAATTTTGACCTTGATGATTCTTTGTAGTGGGCAGCTGTGCTGTGCATTTTAAGATGTTTTCCAGCATCTTTGGTTTTCACCCTCTATATGCCAATTGCGCACCCCAAGTACAACAACCAGAAATATCTGCAGACATTGCCAGATATCCCCAGGGATGAGAGTTATGTGCTAAATTGCTTCTGGTTGGAACCACTGAAGTTTTCTGCCCTTTTTTGCTATCCTTGTTATGTAGGAAGATCCTTTTCTATATTTTTTAAACAAATGTTCTAAGTAATGAGGCATTTCTTCGTGTTAGAAAAGAAGCTTTTGCTTTCCAATTTTCAAAACTAAGCAGTTACTTTAAATAATCAGCTTTATGGGTATAACCAAAACCCAATTCAATTAAAATAAATAATCCCCAGCTTGGAAACTGTCCCTTTGGTCAGTGATTAGAATAAATATACATTGTTCTTAAAAACTCTTCAGTTAACACTACAGGTATGAAGAAGTCCTGAGGAAATATATATTTTTAAATTTTATTTTAAATTGACACATAGTAATAGTACATATTTATGGGCTACGGTATGATGTTTCAGTACAGGTAGACTTTGCATAATGATCAAATCAGAGCAATTATATTCATCACCTCCAGTATTTATCATTTCTTTGTGGTGAGGACATTCAAAATAGTCCATCATAGTTATTTTAAATATACAATATATTATTGTTAACAGTAGAACCCCAGAACTTATTTCTTCTGTCTTACTGTAACTCTCAACATGGATGAACGTAGAGGACATTATGCTAAGTGAAATAAGCCAAACACGAAAGGTTAAATACTGCATGCTCTCACCCATATGTGAAATCTAAAATAGCGGCTCTCACAGAAGCAGAGAGTAGAATGATGGTTGCCAGAGGCTGGGGCTGTTGTCGGGATGGAGGGCTGGGACAGACTGGTTGGTCAACAGGCACTGGATTCTTTAATGTGTCAGCCTCAGGGGATTCAGTAGTGCTGTGATTGTAGGAATGGATTTAGAAGTAAAAGGAGAATGAGTGAGGTTTTCCGTGCTTGGAGTGTTACCAGTGTTTGAGGTTGTTGGCACTCTTTTTTAAGAGAAAGGATGCCCTTCTCATCTTCATTTAAAATACTCAATTTGTACTTCGAAAAGTGGAATGTTTCCTTTATGTGACATGGCTCCCCCATCCCTCTTACTGAGTCCTATCTGATGGTGTCACCCTTTTGCTGCCACCCGGCCCCCAGGATGATAACCCAGGGTGACAACTGACTTCTATTCTTGTCAGCATTGAGGCACTGGAATGCACATCCCCCTTTATGGGCAGGTTTCCCTGCTACCTTTCATCAGGACATCACATAGCAAACACACCAAGGGTTGGCCCAGCGTCACTGAAAAGAAAAAGTAGGATTCTTTGCCCTTGAAAAGAAAATCATGAATCAACTTGATGTTTCATGTAATTGCAACTAGCAGTGAGAACGGACCAATTTTCCTATTCAGACCATTGCGTCTGAAGCTCGAGTTATGCCCATTGCAGGTGCTCCTCCAAGCCTTTGTTGTAAAGTGCTAACCTCCTGTTGTTTGGATCCTTCTTCTGCCCCCACTTTCCTGTTGTAGGCAACCAGCACAGTCGTTTTCTCTGGTTGCTTTGAAGGTTACTCAACCCAAGAGGATCCAGGTGCTGCTCAGTATGTTTCTGGGGCTGACGTTTTCCTCTGATGCCTGTTTGCTTTTGCCCGCTTTTCTTCTTTCGAATGTATGTAAATTCCCAGCACTGTCACGGTGGGAGAAGAGCTCTTTGAGTCTTGCTGTTCTGATTTACCCCAGAGTGTTAAGATCACTGACAAGTGTTGGCTTGGCCTAATTCTCTTAACCTGACTTAGGGAAATCTAAACATTTCCTTACCATTTCATCATGTTCGGAGATCAAGTTGCCTGAGAAGAGGGAAGTCTGGAAAGTCAACGGTACCTTCGAGGATGGAATTCCCTAGGCACAAGGACTTCCATATCCGTGGGTTTGGATGGGAGAAGCACAGCTCAGATGAGAGATGGCTGGTTTGGGTTTCTGATAAACAGTGATTGGATAAGACTGGTGTGTGGTGATGTAGGACTTTGGTTCTGGGAGTGCCTGTCATGCGTGGGTGTCTGCTGTGAATATGGCAGAAACATTGCTGGCCACAATGGGGTGAGAGCCAGGGCTGGAGAATGGAAGTGAGAGCCTGAGCTCTTGGAGCAGGCTGCCTCAATTTGAGTCCAGGGCCATTTATCTTTTCTAATTAAAAGATCCTACAAGCTGTTGAATTCCTCTGCCTCAGTTTCCTCCTCTGTAAAATGGGAATAACAAGAGTACCTACTTCTTAGAGATGGCAGTTAACTGAGGTAGTGCATTTAAATACTTGCAATAGTGATTGGCACCTAATAATACTAAGTATTAGCTCTTGTTATTAACAAAACATGGCTAGGCTACAAAAAGTGAACCTTTCTAATCACATTGACTGCCCATTCTCCCGACTTGAACGCTAATATCTGCAATGGACCTTGGCCCATTCTGTATCTCCCTCTGTTGTCTTTTGCAAGCTGTTCATTTAAGATCTTTGCCTGGCTCTCAGTTTTTCTCTTACTTTAATGTCATGGCTCTGTTAAGCCTGTTCTCCTGAATTAACTGGGGAAGCCAGTAAACTTTCCTATCCCCTTTCTTCTGATGACAGAGTTTTTACCCCTGGCCACAGAAGTGGGGACTTGATCCAGGCCTGATCCCAAATGCCCATTAGGCTGCAAAGAAAGGTGTTCCAAGGATCGTGCCAATGACCTCGGAGTCACAGCTCTCCCAGGAGTCACTATTCACACATGGGGCTAAAAACATTCTTCTTGCCGGAGTTGCTAAGTGAGCAGTGCCTGCATGAAGCCTCCACTCAGCCATCCAAGCAAGTGAGGCTGAAAACCGACATAAGAAGAGGTGAGAAATAAGGAAGAGAGGGAGTGCTGGCCCCTCCTTTATTTCTGTCACTCACCACCCATCCTGCCAAGACTCACTCCCTTTCTGCTTAGTCCTGTTTGAATTGGGCCCTAAGCCTCTATACCAGCTGGAGTAATACTGCTTAAAGAAAACAATGAGTTCCATCAGGACTGGGCCAGTGATGGGGTGTTGCTCATTTCTGCACTGCCTGTGCCTTGCTTAGCACCCAGCTTGGTCAGAGGAACTATGTGGTCAACACTGGGAGAAGTAGAACTCCAAATGTCAGAGCTGGAACTACCTTCTCATGGGGTCTTACTCTGGCAAGTGACTTGGGCCAAAAAGCATCCCCTTATCTCCTGTCAGCCATCCGCCTGGAATTTGCAGAGCCTGGGCCACTTGAATGGGTGATGGTGGATGCCACCAGATGCGGGACTTACAGACAACCCAAAGCCTTCTAAGCATTGCCCCCTTCTCTTATTCCACAGGCACAGGCTCCCACTGGTGCATGGGAAGCCTCTTTTCTTTTGGAAATACTGGACAGGATCCATATTCCCTTACTGCGTTGCATCCTTTTAACTTGCTTTTAAAAAGTGGCTTCCCTGTGTTAAAGGAGGTGGGCAGGGACATGCTGGGTAGAGAAGGGCAGGGTCCCTGGTGAGGGCTCCACCCTCGGGCCTGTGCTCATGGACCTAAGTGAGAATAGACACTCCTGTTTTCATGCCCAAATGTGACGTTTTCTCAGTCCACTCTGACCACCATGCCCCCCATCCTGTGCCAGTAAAAACCCCAAGACCCTAGCAGGAACACACATAGGGAGCTGGACGTCAAGAGGAACACACCATCAGAAGAAACACGCTGACAGGTGCCAGCAGGCCGTTAGGGGTGCAGTGACACAGACGCTGAGGGAAATTTGGCAGAGAGTGGTCAGAGGAGAGCCTGGCCGCTGAGTAGCCCCACTCTAGGGAAAGATCACCTTCCCACTCCAACCCCCTTCTGGCTCCCCATCCATCTGCTGAGAGCTACTTCCACCATTCGATAAAACCTTTCACTAATTCTCCAAGCCCATGTGTGATCTCATTTTTCTGGTACACTAGAGCAAGAACCCAAGATACAGAAAGCCCTCTGTGTTTACGATAAGGTGGAGGTCTAACTGAGCTGGTTAACACAAGCTGCTTGGAGATGGCTAAGCTGAAAGAGCACACATGCCCACTGGGACTTTGGGAGCTGCACACATTCAACCCTAGATGCTGCTGTGGGGTTGGAGCCCATATTCCCCTTGACATGCCCGTCCGCATGCTCCCTCTAGGGGTTTGAGTAGTGGTACACCAAAGATGCCAGCAACACCCTTGTTGCATGCCCTGCAAAGAGATAAAGGAATCCCCTCCCATTTCACCTGTGCATAAGTGTAGATGTTCTTTTGACTTTTCATAAACTTGCTTGCCTTTATTTTTTCTTAGTCTTGTTGTAACTAGCAAAGCAGGTGGGACAGTTAACACCAGTGTTAATACAGATGGGATGCTGCAGCCCAGAGCCCCTCAGCTGAGCAAAAAGGGTCGAATGCCTGGTCTTCCTTTGTCCCTAGCCTGACGCAGACTTGAAGGTAGTGACAATGCTAAGATATGAGTGGCCTAGGAAGACAAGATGCATGTAAGTGTCCTGTGTACCTTTTAAATACGTTTTTACTAGAAAGTGTTTTAATACTTTAACTAGACCTTGGTAGTCAGCTTCCAGGAGCACAAAACAGAGCATCTTTTCCCAAATAGCTACAGGCTGCCCTCAAGGAATGGCTGTAGGACACAGGAATGTAAGCCAAGCATCCTCTGTCATTTTGACACCTTTATTAATGTACCGTGGTAGGAAATGAAATAATCTATTCATACATGCTTTAGCTAAGCCTGGAATATACATTTTTAAGGCAGGAGCTGGGGAGGAGATTGACTGGAAAAAAAACAAAAAGCTAAAGGGAACAAAAAAAAAATTCTGGATGGACTTTGCGACCATAAATGGTAAAACTAACCCTGTTCCACTGCCAGCTAGAAGAATAGCCGAGTAAGGTTTTGATTTACAGGAACAGCTCAGCAAGGACCTTGTAGAGAGCTTCATGCCTGCTATAAAAATGTGATTAGCTATAAAACAGAGAGATTTAACAAGAGCGTTTAAGCGTAGGCAACAGACCTGCTGGAAAATAAACAAAAACAGACATTGCTGCCTGCGTGTCTAACCCAACCCCATAAAGATCAGGATTAGGAGAATTTTATTTTAGGCTTGTGATATAATTAATAACTTTTTACTTTTAGAGTCAAAAGAAAGGAAAAGAAAAGATGACCGTGAACTTTGCAAATGACTTCAGTCTGCCTCTCCTCCAAGGCTCTCTCCTCCGCTTGCACAGTTCTAAAGCACAAATAGGAATCCTCCCCTAAAACAGCTCCCTGTGTCAGACCCCTGGACACCCAGGATGGAAGGAAATAGAAGCCAGCGGGCATCCAGGGCCTCCGGAGAGGAAAGTGTTTAAAGCTCCAAATATCCCAGTCCCCTGCCCTTGGCAGTCCTCACTGCTTGTTCCGTGACAAGTCTGCACTAATAGCCTTGCACTGGGAAGGTCTCTGGCCAGAGCCTGACTCAGTTCCCATCGACGGTCCTTTTGTTTTTTGTTTTATTTTGTTTTGTTTTTTGAGACGGAGTTTTGCTCTTGTTACCCAGGCTGGAGTGCAATGGCGCGATCTCTGCTCACCGCAACCTCCACCTCCTGGGTTCAAGCAATTCTCCTGCCTCAGCCTCCTGAGTAGCTGGGACTACAAGCATGCGCCACGATGCCCGGCTAATTTTTGTATTTTTAGTGGAGACGGGGTTTCACCATGTTGACCAGGATGGTCTCGATCTCTTGATATCGTGATCCAGCCGCCTCGGCCTTTTGAATATAAGTTCTCCTTCTAAGTCCGTCTGAAGAGGTCCATTGGCTGGATATGGATAAAGGAACTAAAATGCTACATGTCTGTCCATCACTGGTGTAGTTTCTTAGTGATTCATCACAACAGCTGTGATCTATGGATTTCTCCCTGTGTGTCAGTCACCGTACAGGGTACATTATACAGATGATTTCTGTATCTCCAAACAAACTCTCTGAAGTGGTCTTTATGATCTCCATTTTATAGTTGGGACATAGCATACCAAGAAAGATGATCACACACAACACGCTCAAGTTAGCGCTGGGATTCAACCCTGGCCTGTCTAAATCCAGAGGTGAAGCTCTTAACTCCTGTACCGAGAAAGTGGTTGGACTGAAAAAGCACCCGGGTTGGAGAGTGAAGTTCTATGGTTCCCGGCCGCAGCTGCTTTCTCTGTTCTGTGAAATGCCAGGTGTGCTTTCTTCCTTTGCTTAAGCCTGATGTAGTTGCAGTGAAGAATTTTCAAAAAATTTGTATCTTTGCAGAAGAGGCATGCCCACTGAGCCTGCAGGTCAAACATGAGATTCCCTTTGCTTCTTTTTGTCACTTCTTGTCCTTTGTGTCTTTCTCGCTTATCCTTGTCCTTCTGAATACATTTGACCGAAATCTTTACCTCTCTGGGAGTGAAACGCTGCTTTGCTGGAATACATATGGCACGGCGCGTTTAACGCCAATTTCACATTTTCCTCTCATTTCAGAAAGCAATAGTACATTTAGCTGCCCAGAAATTAAGTAAACACAATTCGATATTTCTTAAATATAAAACAATGTTGTCATGCTTTGAAGTTGTCTTTCTAAATGTCTGTCTTCTCACCCTCATATTACACCTTGGCTTCAGAGAAAGAGAAGGGATTATTTTCAATTGGAGGGGTTTCCAGACATATCCTAGGATTTCAAATAAATAAAATTGGAATGTAATGTGTTTTTTAAAATTTTTAATGTCTTCTTGTGCTGTAAGCTGAACCTTGACCTAAATTCTTGTTAATTAAGATTTTATCCTGTGTGTGTCTTTGTGTAAAATGAATTATCCCATTATAATCATCCCACCCACCCTTCTCCAGCTTCCTTGCAATATTGCTTATGGTAAATTTTTATCACTTTTGGAGTTTTAAATGGAGCCTCGTATTAAATAAATGCTCAATCTATTTTGTTAATGCTACTTTGTAACTAGGGCAGACTTTTAAAATAGTTTCAGTACTGGTTTTCATCAGGATAAGATCTAGATTAATTCCAAGGCAGACACTTAGAACCTGTGGACAGCTTCCTCTTCTGATGCCGCATAATTCTTTTACAGTTATTTATGGGAAAATGCCAGTTCAGAAGACACCCCACCTCACACCCTGAGTGGTGTAAATGCCCCTCCTCACCCTTTCCCTTAGTGTCTTGGCGTCTTTATTCTCACAAATTCATTTTCATCATGTAAAAGTTTGCTTAAGTAGTTTTATATCCCTATTGTTTAGCACAAAGTAGTTGATCAATAAATGTTGTTGTGGAGTAAGTGAGTGCTTTTACCTAAAAGCAGACTACGCAGGTAACCTAACACCAAATAGACTGTGTGAAGTTCCAGGGTTTGCAGGTACCATGTTAGCAAAGTTTGTGTACATGTGAGATTGGATCCTTTTGGAGATCAGAGTGATCTCCAGGGGAGTTTGGTGTATTTGTTGGGCCTTAAGAAATAGATCCTCTTTGGTTAGGTAAAGATTTTTCAAGAAAGCATTCTAGGAATAAGGGATTATAAAATTACAAGGTCTAGAAACTCTAATAAAAGCACAAAATTTATAATCGAGGATATAATATGATTATTCTTCCATAGAAAACAGAGACTCATATAGGAAGATTGAGAGAGTTACACATTTTGAAGGATCTTAAGTATCTGACCAAAAAATTATGTTTAATTTTGAATGCAATTGGAGAGCATATGTAGAGTTTTGAGCCAAAGAATGTGAAGATTGAATAAGTGCTATGAGATGAATATGACCATAGTGTGTAGGGGTGATACATTGAATGGGAAGAGAGGCTATTTCTACATTCTAGATTCAAGGAGATAAATTGTGAGTGGAAGGAGTGAGAACAGAATGATGGAGGTGACAAAGACATTTTTCTGAAGAGTTGACAGACCGTCTACACACACAAGGCTTAATTGAGCTATCACAGAAACTCATTGGCTTCTCTCTTTTGGATATTTAAAAAAGTTATCTGAAAAGCAAGATTGTGAGATTTTGTCTTTTGCTTTTCCCCTGAGTCTGCTTAAACATGAGCAAAGAAACTGACTTTCAACTTTAAAGCCAGTGCTGCTTTGAATTTTGCCAAAACCAACCAGTATCCTAGAGCTAAAAGCTAAAGAAATGTTATTTTCCAAAATTAGCAAATGCTTCCAACTTGTGTGATTAGAGTAGGATAGAAATATTCCTAGTGAGACCCACCTACTCACTCATATTGTAGAGGGGAATTTGGTGATGATTCACAATCCTTATAATAATGCAGCAAGTAGCAATGGGCAATGGGAAGCACAACTTTTGTTCTGATTTTTAATGCGTCTTCCAGAGGTTGGGGCACAGGGAGTATGAGCATAAGCCAAGGGAAGAGGGATAGAGGAGTCCTATTAGAAAAATCACCAAGGAAAAAACCAAACAGATACTCTGTAATCTTTTAAAAAATAACTGATGGCTCTAAAGGATATTTATGAAAGCATAATAACTTCTAGAACATAGGCAAATCGGTACACATTTCAACCCAGTAGCCACCGCCTAACCTAAGTCACATGGCCTTAACCGTGAGTTTACTAGGTTGCATACCAATTAAGCATATGTACATGGGCACTGGACGGCCATGTTGACAAAAATTTCCTTACTTTAAGTAAGGAGCCCTGATACCTAAAAAGAAGAAAAATCTCAAAGCTAGAATAATGACACCCAGGAGCTGCTAGAGACCTTTTATTTTTACCATTCAATAGTGAAATGAACTAAATAGGGGTGGTGGGATATATCTATTTTTATAATATAGAACACTGTATTTTATTCCTAAGTTTTATTTGAAACAGTGATGATAGATTACTAGTTGACAGTCTTAGGTTGTCTCCAATTAAAAAAGAGTTCTCTCTCTCTTTCTGTCTCTTTTTGTAAGAGCTGTAGAGCTCAAGTGTATTCTATGGTGACTTACGATTAGCATTATTGAGTCCAGTTGCTTAAATAAGAATTTGGACTATAAGTGTAGAACAATTTTCCATAACAAAGATGAAAATCGAAGAACTGCTTAAATGATGCTTAATTAACTCCAAATCAAATTAATCATGAAACCCTACTCTTTTAGACAGGGTTTGCTAAGTAATTGTAAGTGCCAGCATAGCCTAGACTTCTCTTGTCTATGCAGATGCTCATTCCCGGCCTGCAGTAGACCCTGAGACTCTAGGTCATAGATGGAACTCAGGAACTTGTCTTTCTTTTCTTTTCTTTCTCTTTCTTTCTTTCTCAAGCACTCTCAACACTTTGTGAGGTAAGTGTCTTCAGAGCACACTTTGATCATCACACAATAAGAAGGTAACTGGTACTTCAGGTGAGAATAGAATCAGCATCCAGGTCTGTGTGAGGTTTGGGGAGAGTCCTCTAGTGCAGTGGTCCCTAACTCCATGGCCATGGACCTGTACTTGTCTGTGGCTTGTTAGGAACTGAGCTATGCAGCAGGAGGTGAGTGGTGGGCGAGTAAGCAGAGATTCATCTCGATTTACAGCCTCCCCCATCACTCTCATTACCATCTGAGCTCTACTCCTGTCAGATCAGCGGTGGCATTAGATTCTCATAGAAATGCAAATCCTACTGTGAGCTGCACATGTGAGGGCTTTAGGTTGCACACTCCTTATGAGAATCTAATGCCTTGTAATATGTCACTGTCCCCCATCACCCCCAGATGGGGTGCCTAGTTGTAGGCAAACAAGCTCAGGACTCTCATTGATTCTGTGTTTTGGTGAGTTATAATTATTTCTTCATATGTTACAATGTAATAATAGAAATAAAGCACACAATAAACGTAAGGCACTTGAGTCATTCTGAAACCAACCCCTCCAGCCCCCTGATTCTCCAGAAAAACCGTCTTCCACAAAAACGGTCCTGGTACCAAAAAGTTTGGAGACTGCTGCTCTAGAGGAAGGTACACAGCCCAGGTTCAAGGTCTGGTTCTCCCATTCACTCCATGAATCTTGTTTCCTGTTGTATTGTAATTGGAAAGTATGTTTATTTTCTGGGGGCGACCAAAACAAAGTACCACAAATTGGGTGGCTTAAAACAAAATAAATGTACGATCTCACAGTTCTGAAGGTTAGAAGTCTAGCATTAAAATGACCACAGGGCCAAGGTCCCTCTGAGACTATGGGTAGCAACCTCCTCTGACTCTTCCTAGATCTAGTGGTGGCTGTCAACCCTTGGCATTTCCAGGTTGCAGCTGCATTGCTCCGGCCTCTTCCTCTGTCATCCCATTGTGCATTAAAAGGTCCCTCTGAGACTGTGGGTAGCGACTGTGTGCGACACTCTTCTTTCTATGAGAGAACTCATTGTATTGGATTAAGGCCCACCCTATGCCAACACGACCTAACACTTACTTAAATAATCACAACAGCAGCCCTATTTCAAGTAGGGGATCACTTTCTGAGGTTCTTTTTGAAAGACACAAACCCACAATACAGAAAGAAGTGTATGTGCCTAGAACAGGTTAGGGGTTCTCAAAGCAGAGACAGAAACTGATCCAGCCAGGCTCTCTAAAGGTCTCTTAGGAAACACACTACAATGACAGGTTTCATTAATCTGACCACCAGATCCTGACTCAGCAGGCAGCAGAGTGTGCCTTAGAATGTGTACGACCCTTCTGTAGGAAATCCCCACTCTGAGCAACCCTGCCAGAGCACACCCCTAGTTGATGTTTCGCTGATTGTATTGGGTAAAAGATAAGTTATAACTACATAGAACTTATGTAATTATCTCATGTAACTACATATATTATACTGTCTTCACAATGCACTGTGACCATCTGTTCATCTATTTTGGCAGGAGTGGGGAAGTGGGGTGCTCAGCTCATGCTTGCTTAACTGATAGCCCATGCTTTTAAGGAAAACTAAAGCTCATTCTAAGAGCTGTCTTTATAAAATTAAATGTGTTGTTGATGTTTGATTTTTCCACCATTTTAATTATTGAGTTGTTCCCCTCCATTATGACTGATTTCCTCTCATTAATAGAGACAAAGGCTCTCCTTGAAGTGGAACTAAAATGTAAACACGAGTTCACCCTAGTCTCTAAAGACTTTAGAGGCCATGCATTTGATCAGAATGGTATGTTTTAAAATCCTTTTTCATGATAGAATACAGATAAAATACAGAGAGACTGAAGCCAAAAGCGTTCCTTGCTGCAGACACACTCAATAATACATACATTGTTAATCCCTGGCTGTTTCCAAGTAATTGTAGGCTTCTGCATGGAACCAATTTTCTGATTTTTGGAGACCAAGATAATTCAAATTGCATGTCCTTAACTATGATAATAAGTGGAGTCTGCCAGTGGTTGCTTGTACGAGCCGGTCATGCTGGAGTAAAGAATTGGGCCTACAGTTTTTGAGTACAAACTGGAGTTTTCTCTGTAGCCCTTTCCTCGGCAAATAGTCATGCCAATCTAAGTATTTAGAAGTGTCTCACAGAATCACTGAGTTGCAGATCAAGTGGAATTAATAATTTTTATTACATAGTTTATTGTTTCAAATGACAAATTTTGAGTATGCAAACTTAGTTGATACTTTCCGGATAATGTTTACACATTTTTTTTATTGTACTTTAAGTCCTGGGGTACATATGCAGGTTTGTTACATAGGTGTAGACGCGCCATGGTGGTTTGCTGCATCCATCCCTCCATCATCTACATTAGGTATTTCTCTTAATGTTAGCCCTCCCCAATCTCCCCGCCTCCTGCTATTCCTCCCCCAACCCCCACCTCTCAACAGGCCCCAGTGTGTGATGTTCCCCCACCATGTCCATGTGCTCTCATTGTTCAACACCCACTTGTGAGTGAGAACATGTGGTGTTTGGTTTTCTGTTCTTGTGTCAGTTTGCTGAGAATGATGGTTTCCAGCTTCATCCATGTCCCTGCAAAGGACATGAAATCAGTTCTTAGTTTCCTTTGAGTATTTTTAGTTACAATTATGTTCCAATGGGACTTTCTTTTGTTCTACAGCATCATTGTTACTGATCTCCATTTAGTTTGCAGTATACTCTCAAGTATATTTGTCTTCCCTGGTGAGGTTGTATATAAAGTGAGGTACAGATTTTTTATATTCCTAGGTTGGGTACATAAATATTTTGCCTCAAATTATTATTTCAGAAAAAGTATTTTTTAATCGAAAAATGTGAATTAGCCAAATGCCTTAATCAATTCTTATATGTATATTGTGTGTTGCTCAGAATTGAGGAACAGTGTCATTCAATGCAGAGGATGTTTGTGAATTTTTTGAGTCAGGTTGGAGACAGAATTCGAGAAAAATGATTTCTATTGGTATTTTTGGTTTTTCTACTCACCACTGAGACTGAACTCATGATTTCCAGATTCCTAGAAGTCACGTAGCTCTTGAAAGAACAACTGCTCTCTGTGTCTCTGGGTCAAAAGTTATCAAAAAGAAGCAAGAAAATCTAAGCGAAAATAACACTCCAAATAGTCCAAAGCCTATTTATGGGTTTTCACATAAATATTCAGACCTTCATTAGAAAACATTAGATTTAGGCAAAGAGTCGCATATGCAGGTCAGTCTCAGAATTTGCCAGCTGTTACCAGCATTAAGTCATTGGGGTTTCTCCCTTTTGTTGAGGTGGTTTCTTTTTGGCTGCAGAGTGTCATCATGGCCATCCTTCAGTTCTTTCATTTGTGTACTAATTAATTAATTAATACCTAAATATTTGTTGAACATTTACTGGATGCATATACTGGGGATTAAATACCTTAAGAGAACCTCTCAGTTGAATTGAAGAGACAGACATATAAAAAAAAAAATTTCCAACATGGGAACATGACAGAATTTTATAATGGGATGTAATGGAAAAACAAATTGCATAAAAATGCATAAGAAGAATATAACATGAAATTCAGGATAGTAAGACACCCTTTGTGAAATGAGGTTTTTTATCTATAATTGTAAAGAAAAACACTCTTGAACTTCATAAATCTTCATTAATTTGTTTTCCATATATTTACAAAGTATTGGCCACTGTGCTAAAGATGACTGTAAAGTAACATGTTTTTTGCCTTAAAGACTCCCAGATTAAGGGGAAGATGGCTAAGTCAATCAAGAATCATGGCTCCAGCTGGGGGTGGTGGCTCACACCTGTAATCCCAGCACGTTGGGAGGCAAAGGCCGGCAGGTCGCCTGAGGTCAGGAGTTCCAGATCAGAGTGGCAGACATGGTGAAAGCCCGTCTCTACTAAACATACAAAGATTAGCCGAGAGTGCTGGTGAGTTCCTGTGTTCCCAGATACTCGAGAGGCCGAGACAGGAGAATCGCTAGAATCTGGGAGGCGAGGTTGCAGTGAGCTGAGATTGTGCCACTGTACCCCAGCCTGGCTACAGAGCAAGACTGTGTCTCCAAAAAAAAAGAAGAATCACGGTTCTGTGAAAGTGCTGACTCAGAGAACTGAAAGCTGTCATGGCTCATACAGGAAGTATTGCTTGAAAAGTAAAGTGAAGCTTTGTGATTTGCAAAGACCCAACCCACTCAAATGAACTCAAGTAAAAATGGCGGCATTGAAAGACAGTGAAGGTTCTCACAGACACATCATGGAGCCAGTACTGAGTCTCTGGGAGAGCTAGCCACCAGGAGCCCCTCAGTATCTGCCGCTCTCTGGATCTCTAAGTGGTTTCATTCTGCTGCTTTCTGCACATGCTTTTTTCTATACTAAGTCACCAGTATTTTATTGAACAATATATTTTTTCAGTAGGTTCCTTGTCATCATCATCATCTTTTTAAAAATAAAATAAAATTGCCTGCAGTCTTCAAGATTGCATTTTATGGCTAATATATTGGAAATTGTTGGTATTTCCAGTTGACTCTTCTCTGTAGATCAAAATATTTTTAATTGAGAAAATACTTTTTACAGTTACTTACATAAATGCTAAATTTGGAGTAAATTATGCTAAATAGAGGTTTTCATAATTCTATTTTCAGTATTGAAATAAAGAACTCTTTCAGCCTGAATATTTTTACATTTTATTTACAGTGTTAAATTTTTAAACTGAGGTTACAATGGGCATTCAGAATAATGTTACATGTTTCACCTCCAACAGAATGGATTTCCAAAGAATTTACTTTGATTCTATGATGTACATGAAGAAAACCAAATTATTCTGGAATTAACTTTATTTTTCATTTTATGTGTCTGGTAAAACTGACATAAAATTAAGATCATTTAACCTTGTGTGAAATTCTTCTGCTCATGAAGCAAATACATTGACAGTTGTTGCTTCACTTTTTCTACATGCATAAAACAACTTGGAACTGAAAAGCAGCGAAATTAATTTAGCAAAGCACTGATTGATCTAGATGAAACGTCATAGTTCATGGAGCAATAAGTAAATTTATCTTTCATGGCAGCACATGTTAAATGATCAATTTTAGATGCAGTCATTCCAAAATAAATTTTAACTTTTGATAGAAGTTATTAATGATTTTAAACAGATTATGTGTCCTATGAATTTCATGAAGTCAGAAAAGTTTTGGTAGAGTGAAGACCAGAAGCTAGATGATAATAAGTAAGTGCTAATTTTGAAGGGTGTGACTTCTCTGATTCAAACTGGAGTGTTAACATTTTATTTTTTAAAATAAAATTATAATGTCCAATTCAGTCTCCTAAATAATAATGACCTTACTTTAGCTGAAAAAGCACATGGCATTAATGAACTGAAGACACAAAATAACAAATACAATTGTATTTTCCCAGAATGTAAAGATATGGTCAAGGTACGTCATGCAGAGCATCTAAGCAGGGTCACACTCAGCGGTGGCAGGTCCTCATTTCTCAGCTGTGCCCTTAGCAGAGAGCTGGTAATTGCACTGAGACGGACTCTTCCCTGTTCTCTGTCCCCCAGTGGCCTGGGTTTCTGCTCCTTCTGCTCCTCCCAGTGATTCAGGGTGAGTGGCAAGATGTGAAGGAAGAGTGCTGAGAAGGAGGACGAGGGAGGAAGTTGAGAAAGACAGCAGCTTTTGAGTGCAGAGGCGACTCTTGGAGTCACCAAATTTAAATCTCGCTTGTGCTGCTCATTAGCATGTTGGGAAATCCTTGACTCTCCCAGGATTTCAGTGCCCTCATCTGTTAATAAAATGAGAAATTAGCATAAAGACCTCTCTGCCTTGGAAGTTCAAGATGCAGGCTCTCTAATTCAACGGGATAACTTCTTTTTCGTGGGGGGTGTTAGTTACTAAAACTGTAGCCTATTTATTTTGACCTTTCCGTATAGCAAAACTTGTTGAGATAAAAGTGTTCTCCTCTAAAATTATTCAGGTAGAAACTTACCATTCAACATAGGGATTCTGAAAGATGATTACAGAAAAGTGCTGTGATGCAGAGCTCCATGTGTTGATGTCAAATCCGAGAATTCAATTAAATTCCTGTAAAAATTTCCTATCTTCTATTGGTAGGGTCCAAGTCAAGACATACTGCGTTTCTTCTGTTTCATTCTTGTGTTGGAGTTAAATACTACTACAAACTAGGCTGCATGCTTTTATTTACTTTTAAAATCCAGAATGCTCTTTGTCATTTGACAGTGCAGCATACTAAACTACTTAAAATACTTTGTGAGTGAAATCACATGCATGAAATGTGGTATAAGTTACTTGAGCCCTTGCAGGGCAGCACTTGGGTTTAGTCAGCCTCTTCTGTCTTACCTAATTTCTCAATCCCACGTATTCTTTTTTTCTCACATTCTTAAATCCCAGTAATTATCTTAAGGATAAAGCAATTTCTATGCATACACAATTCATTCAGATTGGTAAAATGGACTAGGTAAAAAATATGTATATGTAGGCAATTTTTACCTGGTTTAAATGGCTTGAGAGAACCATGGTACTCAGAGCTTCAGAGATGCCCTGTCTTCTGATTTTGCATTCTCACAATTCTCTTTAATTTAAAGGAGCCATGCAGTGAATTTTTTTGTTTGTTTGTTTGAGACGGAGTTTCGCTCTCGTTACCCAGGCTGGAGTGCAATGGCGCGATCTTGGCTCACCGCAACCTCCGCCTCCTGGGTTCAGGCAATTCTCCTGCCTCAGCCTCCTGAGTAGCTGGGATTACAGGCACACACCACCACGCCTAGCTAATATTTTCTATTTTTAGTAGAGACGGGGTTTCACCATGTTGACCAGGATGGTCTCGATTTCTTGACCTCGTGATCCACCCGCCTCGGCCTCCCAAAGTGCTGGGATTACAGGCTTGAGCCACCACGCCAGGCCCATGCAGTGAATTTTGATAAACAAAAAACTTCTTCCGAATTTTATGTTTTGATGTCATAGGTATGTATTGACAGCCTCAGTACTGTGATGTGCACATGTAAGTTCACCTAGGAATGAGAGTTTTCAAGGGCAGGGGTTTCTCTTTGTTTACTGTTATATCTCTTTTGTTTACAACAGCACTTGGCACATCAGCATGCTAAGTAGATTAAATTAATGAATGTGAGGGTAATCCATACTTTCATGAGGGCGAGAATCCTACCTGTCTTGTACAACTCTGGGTCTGCAGTCCCTAGAACACGGTCTACCTCCCATTTGTTGAGTGAGTGAATGTACTTCAGGACTTGGTTCTTGCCATTAAAGAACTTGAATCTGGTTTGGATGACAGATTGGCAAAATATTGAAGAGTAGTAACAGTTTGGGATTGTAATGAAAATTTATCACTAGAAAGGTATAGTTTGATTGTCAAAGTAATGATATAAACAATTGTCCTAGACGTTCAAAGGAGGAAAATAATATACAATGTAAATCAGCCCCCAAATTTTGGCATGTTGAATATTGATTAATTGCTCAATTGATGGATTGAATGGATCTTTGAGTGCCTCTACATTCCAGGCAATATACTGGGTGATGAAGAGTCAATAGTAAGGTGGGTGTAGTTCCTACCCAAACCGAACTCATAATCTAATAGGTGCAATTGATAATCTTGTTTTTTAACAATAAAAAAATAATAGATGTTTATTTTTGAAGGAAAAATGGAACATTGAAATAAGAATAACAGGGTATTATTCTAGAAAGAGTGAATTCTAAGGATATAACAATTAAGCTCTGTGAAGAATATTCCAGGTAGAGAAGGAGGTAGACAAAGGCCCTGAGGCAATAAGGAATACAGTCACTGAGGGCTCTTCTACCTGAGTGTAAATAAGGAGGCAGGTTCTGAAGGGTTTTAATCAAGGGGGATGATACAGTTTGTATATTTGTGTCTGCCTAAATCTTATGTTGAATTGTAGTCCCTAATGCTGGAGGTGGAGCCTGGGGGAAGGTGTTTGCATCATGGGGGACAGATCCTTCGTGGTTTGGTGCTGTCTTCACAATAGCGAGTTTTCACAAGGTATGGTTATTTAAAAGTGTGTGACACTCCACCCCACTCTCTCTCTTGCTCCTGCTTTTGTCATGTGATGTGCCTGCTCCTCCTTTGCTTTCTACCATGATTATAGAAGCTCCCTGAGGCCTCCCGGAAGCTAAATGATGTCCTGCTATGCTCCCTGTAGAGACTGCAGAACCATGAGCCAACTCAACCTTATCTTTATCTTAGGCAGTCTCTGATACTACATTTAAACAACGTAAGAATGACCTATTACAGGGGAGATGGGATACAATGTGTAGAGAAAGCAAGAACAGAAGTGGTTCAGTTTGTTTTAATAGTTTGTCAAAGGAATAATGGAAAACTTAACCAAGGTAGTAGCAATGAAGAAGGCTGGTTATGGGAAGACTTATAAAATGAAAGGATTTGTTGTTGGAAAAACAACACCAACAACAAAACATGGAAGAGGGTTAAAAGTGGGAATAGAGGATTTTCCCTAAGTGTCTGATTTAAATAATGGGTAGACAGTACTGCTTTGAACCAAAGTGGAAAGTGACAGTGGGAAGAGACAAATCTGGGGTGGAGAAGCATGGATGCTGTGGTGGGCAGGTTGTCTTTGAGATGTCTCTCCGACAAACTCAGAGATGCCAGGTAAGACTAGGAAACTGAATGTGTGAAAATATATCTCAGAGAAAAGGGCCTAACTAATGATATAAATGTGGAAATCCTCAGTATATTGATGGGCGTATTAAAATTGAAGCCTTCACTTTACAGAACACCGACTTGAAACTGCGAGTGAATGCAGACGCTTTTCTCGTTATTTTATCCAGTCTTCCACCCTCAATCTCGTCTTCCATCGTTACTTGCCGTAAGACCCTGGTCTGCACGCATTTACTCTTTCTGACCGTGACTCTGTTCTTTAGTTCTCTCTCCCACCTGCGCTAGTTCAATCCTATTTATAACCCCCACCTTTATACTCTATAGTCTGTCCTCCTTTCAGTCTCCTCATCTGGTCCTTCCACCAGCAGCCTCTCTCTCTTTGCCCCTGGCTGTCTCTTCTCACTCTGGGCCACAAATCACACTGTCCCAGTGATGCTTGTTAAATTAATGATAGTAACTCAAGTTCTGCAGATCTTTTAAGGGGTAGTTTTTCTGCCAGTAACATGATGTGTCCACCTTTAGTAAAATGATGCTGCATTCTTACGAAAGAAGATGGAAGAAGAGAGGAAAGGGGGAGAGTTATTGGCTATAGGACTTTCATAGGTCAGGTTATAACTTTGCTTGAGAATCAGGCCATTAAATTTTTTTCATGATACCCCTTACCAGTATTTTCAAATACTATTAATTAGAAGCATTTCCTCCACTAAGAAGGAAAGATGCTTAAATGACCAGGTTTCCCTTACTCCTCCTCCGCCTCCTTCTTTTTCTTTCTTTTTATCCTTCTTCCTCCACCTCCTCCCTTTTCTACTTCTTCTTTATAAATGTAGGGGGTACAAGTGCAGCTCTGTTACATGGATAGACTGTAACAGAACTAGGCTTTGACTGTAATCATCAACCAAAGAGTGTATGTTGCACCCATCAAACAATTGTTTATTCCTCAGGTTTCTTCTTAACATTTTAACTCCTGTCTCAATACTATGAATCCCATACTAGTGCAGTCTTTGATGTGTTGTGAATTTATAATCAATGATTATTGATTAAATGAAATTTCCCCTTTAAATATGTCCAAAGATTTTGAGAAGCATTTTACCATGGCTCCTTATGTCCACCCTCCACCCTCACCTTAACCCCACACATCCTCACTCCTGTACCCGCATAGCCCCTTCATCACCCCCCACCCCAGGCTTAGCCATAGATGTTCCAGAATCTTAGATTTTCTCTTAAATTGACATCTAAACCTGATGATCAATTTCTTTTTTCAAAACCAAACAATTTACAGTAATAATTTGCATCTTCTGTAGCCACATTACGCGATAGATTACAGATCAAGTGTTCATTCCTGAAAGTAAAATCCCATTCAGATATTTTTCCTGTTCTCAGATTTAGAAAAAGACCCAGTGTATACAAATTTTGTGGACATTTTAAATATTCTCAACTTGTTTGTATAGTTGCAAGAGTGAATTCTTCTTTGAGGTATACATAGAGCATTGGGACGAGGATATCATCTGTTAGTTAGTATTTTGCTACGTTAAAAAAAGATGTCAAGGTTGTATTTCTTTTTCTTTGTTTCCAAAGTGAAAGCAAGTTTATTAAGAAAGTAAAGGAATAAAAGAACAGCTACTCCATAGACAGAGCAGCCCCGAGGCCTGCTGGTCACCCATTTTTAAGGTAATGTTTCTAGACTACCTATATATCCATTTCTCTCTGTGCATACATCTTGTTATAGATATCTCTCATTTTTAGTAAAGAAACTATAGAGTTAGAAAAATCTAAAGGATAAAGACCCCCAATTTTTACACCGAACATTATCAGGATAAGCACATTACGTGTTTGCGATACCTAGCCTGCTCAGGGCTTCTGTGGTTTGGCTCTATTTCTGTATCAAGGCATCCAAGACAGAGAGAGATCACAGATGTTTGTATCTGCCGGGTTAAAGCCAGGAACTCTCAGGAATTCCAAAACCTCTTTGGAATCAGAGGAGGAGCAGAACCCTGGAAGGCAGTGTGACAATGGAGCTCCACAAAGTGTTGTCACAAAGAAAGACAAAAGAATCGCCAGAGGGAGGGGTGTACTTAGGACATTCTAGAGCCTTCAACACTAGAACCTTCTGGTTGGCACTGTTAGACATGACTCCCTCCTCCTTATTCTCTTTCTTAGAACACTTACATAGTGGGTGTCAGTAGGTAAACAGAATTCATCCCCCAAAATGGGGTTTCTTGTGCATTTCCGAGGCAGATCTGTTTATCATATGAAAGGTATGTACATGGGGGTAGGAGTGATGGGCAAAGATGTCCACCTCTACTGTTCTGGTTGTCCAGCATTATTTAGCATGAGTATTTTTCTGGGGCCCCTGGCTGCTCCCACCCTTGGGTATTGATGTCTTCTGACATTCTATTTTTACCGCACTATGATGCCCTCTTCAAAGGCTACACCTCATTTCCTGCCAGTATTGAATTTTCAAAAGTGTAATAAGGGTCTGTCTTGCTCTTCAAGTACTGTATTAAAATATTCACTGTACAGTCACGTACAAAAACTATTAATTAAGCACCTACTCTGAACGTTCTGCAGAGGATAGGGGAGCAAGGTGCAGACCACAGGGATATTTTTCCATCGATTCTGGGCATACCCTCCTGATCAGGCCTGTGTGTATGCCCCAAATCACTTCAAAGTTTCCTGCAGCATCAGTACACGCCAGTCTTCATTGCAGATCCTGTCTGACCCCATGGGAATGTACAAGTAGCCAAAGCTAGGATGGAGATTCGTTCCTCTCTGTATCTCCAGTCTTCCCACTACACTGTAGCTTTTGTCTCCTCCCACTCTTCTCCCATTTACCTTTATTTTCTATCCCATCTTTATAAAAATATCTTCTCTTTCCTCCTCAATGCTTTATCTAACTCTCTTCCTAAAGTTGCTGATGGCTATTTTTTATTTGTCTTTTATGCCATGCATTGATGATGTATTTTCCACAAGGCCTGACGTGCTTCTCTTCTTACCATTTCTCTTTCAGCCCTGGATCTTTTTATGCCCATTGCTAGGTTGGTATCTGATCATGGATGGTATCTGGCTACCTTGATTTTTATAGAAAAAATGTAAATCTGATTTCTGAAGATGAATCACAGGGCTATCCGTAATTTCCCAACATTGACTGCTCACTGCAGTGGCAACTCAAGTAGTCCCATCTTTAGAGGTGGAGAGGAATTGGGTCTCTCACCAGGTTCCCATTTCTCAGCGAATGGGACAGAAGCTCAAAACTGTAAAACAAGGTTTGTTTCCAAATGAAAACCAGATGTATGGAATCTCACTGTAGTTCCTGGTCCATTTCTGTCTCTGTGTCTCAGCAGGTGCAAAGGGGTACCCTTACCTAATTTTCCCTATGAATCCATTCCTGGGTTCTTTTACTTGAAAAGTTTGTGATCCAAACAAACGTTTAGTTTCCGGAGCTAGAAATGATAACCTGTGGCATGCAAGAAGCTGAGCTTTTGTGCTATCACTTCATTGCTGATGCCAAACACCACATTGCCTGGCATCCTAATGTTGAAGAATTCTCTTTGCTGGTTGATTTTTGCTTCAGGGGGATGAATAATCAACTATCAGATCTCTTAACCATTTGTAAATCTCTGAGACATTATCCTCAGAGGAAAAAAATTCCTTTCTTTCATTTTTCGTTTAAGGGAACTTGAGCCAGCAATCCAAAATGCTTTTATTCTTGGTTCTATTTGTTTGAATGATCCAAGTTGATTTTTTTCTTTGGGGTTTTATTTGTTTTCAAAACAGAAGAGCCTGTTAAGTAAAGTTTGTGGAATAAAAAAAAAATTGCTCAGTGCTTAGTAATACAGTATTGGAATATTTGAATATAGCTAAATTTACAGCAATGTCGTGATGTGCTTTAGGGTGTTTGGCGAGTGATAAAGGTTAGGAGTTGTTCCAGAAAATGTTTTGTCACATAGTTGGTCATTGACTTAAATGAGGAGTGTTCTGGAATCAGACTTGCATGACACTGTTGGATTTCTGAACACTGTTTAGTTCCTTTGCATTGAATGATCAAGAGTGGATTCCACTGAAATCACATTCTTCACTGAAAGCAGGAACACCTGTTTCCAGTTAAGATGCTGGGACCCAGGTGGGACATGTACTGCGGACACATAAGACCTGGGCTCTACTCACAAGGAACTTCTGGTCTAGTTGAGAAGTTAAGACATCACATTGTGGCCATTAAAACTGCAAATCCTAGCCAGGTGCGGTGGCTCACACTTGTAATCCCAGCACTCTGGGAGGCTGAGGCAGGTGGATCACCTGAGGTCAGGAGTCTGAGACAAGCCTGGCCAACACGGCGAAACCCAGTCTCTAAAAATACGAACATTAGATGGACGTGGTAGTGCATGCCTGTAATCCCAACTATCAGGGAGGCTGAGACAGGATAATTGCTCCAACACAGGAGATGGAGGATGCGGCAAGCTGATATTGCACCACTGCACTCCACCCTGGGTGACAGAGCAAGACTCCATCGCAAGAAAAAGAAAGAAAAAAGCAAATTCTGTTTGCTCCACCTTCAAATACAGCCAGAATCAAGCTACTTTTAATTGTTTCTGTGATTACTACTCTTGCCTTACACACATGATCTCTCATGTTGAGTATTGCCAAAACCTTCTTAGTTTGTTTATGCTGCTATAACAAAATACCTGAGACTAGGTAATTTATAAGAGAGAGAAATTTATTTCCTTACCATTCTGGAGGCTGGGAAGTTCAAGATCAAGGTGCTCTCAGATTTGGTGTCTGCTGAGAGCCTATTCTTCATACAGCATCTTCTTTCTATGTCTTCAGATAATGGGAGGGTTGGGAGGGTAAAAGAGGCCTATTTAATTCCCAGGAGCCCTTTTGTAAGAATACGAATTCTATTCATGAAGGCAGAGCCTGCAGGACTTAATCACCTCCTAAAGGCTCCACCTTTTCATACTATCACACTGGGCCTTACGTTCCAACATATAAATTTTGATGGGACACATACATTCCACTTTAAGATCTCCTAGTTGGTATGCCTGGTGCTTCAGCTCTTGTCTCTTTTAACCTTTTCTAACATAGCAAGCAGGAAGATCTAGTTAAAAGTAAGTCAGGTCATGTTAGTCCTCTGCCATAAACCCCTCGGGGCTCCCTGATGCCTCAGAGGAGAGGCAATGTCCCTGCAATACAGATAAGATTCTACCTGTGGCTGAGCCACACACACCCTCGTTGACTCTCTGCTGTCAGTGTCTGCCACATGTCATGTGCTCTTGCACACTCTGTTCCTTCCACTGCCATCTCTCTGCTCTTCCTGGAATACACTAGAAACATGATCACCCTAAGGCCTCTGCACATGCTGCTCTGTCTGTGTGGAATGCTCTTTCCTTCAGATGGCTTACTCTCCTACATTTAGGGCTTCACTCACAGTGAGACCTGCCAAGGCCACATTATCTTAAGTTACACTCATACATGCACATGCACAAAGAAAACCACACTCTCACTTACTTTAATTTTTTTCATACAGCTATCACTGTATGATGCCATAATATTTTGATTAATGTCCCTCTCTTCCCAAGTAGGAGGTAAGCTCCATGAATGCATGCATTCTGTTTTGTGTGCCATATCTTTAACATGTAGAATGGTACCTAATGCATAGTGAGTGGCTAGTAAGTATTTATTGAATGATTATTTTTATTATTTCAAGCATGAGGCAGTTTCTATTGCTGCCATAACAAAGTACCACACACTGGGTGGCTTAAAACAAAGAAATTTATCATCAGACAGTTCTGGAAACTAGAAGTCCAAAATCAAGGTATCTGAAGAGCTTCTCTCTCTCTAAAACCTATAGGGGAGTGATATGGTTTGGCTGTGTCCCCACCCAAATCTCATCTTGAATTGTAACCCACAATTTCCATGTGTTGTGGGAGGAACCTGCTGCAGGGTAATTGAATTATAGGGGCCGATTTTTCTTGAGAAGTGCTGTTCTCGTTATAGTGAATAAGTTTCATGAGATCTGATAGTTAAAAAAAAATGGGAGTTTCCCTGCAGAAGCTGTCTTCTCTTGTCTGCCTCCATGCAAGACGTTCCTTTCACCTTCTGCCATGATTGTGTGGTCTCTCCATCCACATAGAACTGTAATTCTGTTAAATGTATTTATTTTATAGATTGCCCAGCCTTAGGTATGTCTTTATCAGCAGTATGAGAGTGAAATAATACAGGGAGAATCCTTACTTGCCTCATCCAGCTTCTCATAGCTCTGGGGGTTCCTGACCTGCAGCTGCATCTCTTTGAGCTCAGCCTCCATGATTGCATGGCATTCTGTCATTTGTCTGTGACTTCTCATGGCATGAAGAAATGAAGATACCTCCATGTGTGTCCATGTCTTGTTACATGGACATACGTAAGTCATAAGGATTAAGAGCCCACCTTAGTCCAGTAAAACCTCATCTTAACTAATTGAATCTATTAAAACCTTATTCCCAAATAAGGTCACATTCTGACATCCTAGGAGTTAGGACTTCAACATACCTTTGTGGGGGACACAATTCAATCCATAACAGGTGGTCAGGGCATGAACTAAGTAGAGGTTATGGCATTAAGGACATTAAAAGCTAATAGCTGGCATGAGAATCTGAAGGAAGAATGAATGGGATCCCTATAATGGGAGTTTGGGGCATAATCCCAAAAGACACCATCCTAAATATCATAACTTCTAATAATTAAGATCCTGAAAGATCAAAATACCTAAAATATAAAATCCCCAAAATTACACTCTTGAAGTATCAACATTCCAAAAATATAATTATTTTTAAAAGGAGAGTTGAGAAACATAAAAAATATGATAGAATATAGGCAGCAATGACGTATGTATTTTTGTAAACATAAACAGGTATATTAACAGCAGCTATACAGGTATAACATTTTTGAACAGATGAATCGTATTCATAAAGAAATAGCTTATATAAATATGTTCATCTGAAGTACCATATGAATAATCTAAGTCTTTTGATCAAAAACCTTGATGAATCACCACCACATCACCATAGCATATGTAGTCACCTGGAGGGCCCAAAGCTTGAGAAATGTTATCTTTCACAAAAGTAGATATACAAAAGGGATATCTCTTCATCTACTGAAAAAGTTTCAGTGTTTTTATGTACGTGCACAATGCTTACATACAAAGTTAACCTTGTGATAATGCACTTTCCTGGAGTTAAATTTGCAAAATAAACATAAAATGAATTAGAACTTTTAAAAGTCTTTACACAGTTTATATCTCCAGCATTGGTAAAGATTAAATACATAGCATAGAAAATTGTAAAAAATGATACTGATAATTTAAAATTGTGAAGAAACCCTAAAACAACAGCAATAACACCTGAATAAACTAAAACACACACACACACACACACACACACACACACACACACATACACACACAAACTGACATATGAAAAAAAGGTGTTACAGGAATAGATTATGGGCAATTGCACGGAAGTAGTCCAAAAAAAGCTGGCTGATTTTCACTATCATTAACTATATTTTGAAGTGTTGCATTAAAATATTATCAATCTGTTACTGGAAGGCAAGAAAGGCAGTCTGTGATCCACGTTTCTTAGTAAGAGCTCCAGTTTGTATTTTATTTTCTCACAATTTAGAAGAAAGTTTCTATGGAACCTAGAGATCATGTACTGCTAGCTACTTGCAATAAAATTTAAAAAGTGAAAAGAAAAGGAATGAAAGAAAGAAAAAATGGAAGGAAGGAAGACAGAGGAAGAGAGAGAAAGAGCCTCTGTAGTCTAATACTGAGGGTGGCATTGCTGTGTGAAAATATGGGATGGGTGGAAGGACAGGTATTCCCTTTATGTATCAACTTGCTTCTCCATCTCCTATAAAATTTGACCAGGCTAATATATCACCAACAGAGCTATGGTCCAATTTGAGCCTCCACGCCTTTTGTGACCCATCTACCTTGTAGGACTTGCTCCTCCCTGTACGTACTTCTCGTGGATTCCCAACACATATATCCCTTGCATTAGTCTGTTCTCATGCTGCTGATAAAGACATACCCGAGACTTTGTAATTTATGAAGAAAAAGAGGTTTAAGGGACTTAACAGTTCTATGTGGCTGGGGAGGCCTCACGACATCATGGCAGAAGCTGAAATGTACATCTTACATGGAGGCAGGCAAGAGAGAATGAGGATCAAGTGAAAGGGAAACTCTTTATGAAACCATCAGATTTCATGAAACTTATATATTACCATAAGAACAGTATGGGGAAGCCACCCCCGTGACTCAATTATCTCCCACTTGGTCCCTCCCACAACACATAGGAATTATGGGAGCTACAATTCGAGATGAAATTTGGGTAGGGACATAGCCAAACCATATCATCCCTTCTTATGCTTCTCCTTTGACCCCTTCTCAAATGTAGCTATTACTTAAAGCCTTTATTACTGTCTTCCTTCCAAATCTAACTTCCCTGTCATCAAAACACAGACAACAACTTTACCCTTACCTTTTTGATGGCGTTCATGATACCTTGTCTTATAGGTTTATATTGGTGAAGGTTCTGTCTCCCATAAATTAGAGAGATAAACATGTAAGTAGCATGAATTTTTGTTAGTAAAACTTTTAGATCATTATAGATTTAAATCTTAATAAAGTCTTGGGTTTCTGGGTAAAAGAATGTGAAATTTCAAATACAAGAAACTAACGTTTCTCAACTGTCTTCTGAGACAGCAGTGCACAATAATGAAAACAGGTTAAGATTCAGAGGAGAGGGGAGAACGAAAAATTAAGAAATGTGGAGAAAGTTTTGTGGATGGTAAAAAGTCTCCATTATATTACACTAAGCTGTACTTGATTTTGTTCTTTAAATACCTACACTCTCCTTGGGAAATAAATTATTTAACATATTGTGGTAGGCTGAATGATGTGACCCCCAAAATAGCTCTGTCATTACTAGAATCTGTGACTGTGACTATGTTAAGTTATATGGCAAAAGGGACTTTGCAGATGTGATTAAGTTATGGACCCTGAGATGGGGAGAATATTCTGGATTCTTTGGGTAGACCCAATGCGATATGATTTGGATGTGTGTCCTGGCCCAAATCTCATGTCCAGTTGTACCCTCCCATTATTTAGAGGGGTCTGGTGGGAGGTGATTTGATCATGGGGGCAGATTTCACTCTCGCTGTTCTCCTGAATGCAGGTGACCTCTAGTAGCTGGAAAAGGCAGCATATAAATTCTCCCCTCAGTGTCCAGAAGGAACGCAGTCCTGCCAACACCTTGATTAGTGCATGAGCTATCATGAGACCTGGTTGTTTGAAGGTGTGTGGCCCCTTCCCCTTCTCTGGCCATGTAAGGTGTCCCTGCTTCCCCTTTGTCCTCTGCCATGACTGTGAGTTTCCCGAGTTCTCCCAACCCCTGCTTTGAGTACAGCCTGCAGCACTGTGATCCAATGAAGCTTATTTTCTTTATGAATTACCCGGTCTCCGGTAGTTCTTTATAGCACTATGAGAACGGACTACACAATGGAATGTGGAATGTACAATGTGGAATACACAAGGTAATCACAGGGGTCTTTATAAGAGAGAGGTAGGCGGGTCAGAGTCAGAAGGAGATAGAATGATAAAAGAAGACATCCTGATGACAGAAGTAGAGAAAGAGAGAGATTGGAGGGGCTGGCTTTGAAGATGGAACAGGGGCCACAAGCCAAAGAATGCAGGTGACCTCTAGAAGCTGGAAAAGGCAGCACATAGATTCTCCCTCGAGCCTCCAGAAGGCACGCCATCCTGCCGACAGCTTGATTTTAGGATGTCTGACCTCCAGAACTGTCAGATAATAAATCTGTGTTAAGTTTTGTAATTTGTGGCAGTTTATTACAATGTCAATAAGAAACTAATACCTGTATTTTACAGGAAGAGGAATTTAGGCTATGACAATTAAAAGTAGAGACCAAGGGTTGGTGCTCTTTTCTGTCTAGGACCAGATAGTGAATATGTTAGGCTTTGTGGGCCATGTGGTCCCTGTTACCGTTACTCAACTCTGGCGTAGACAATACCAAATAAATAGGTGTGGCTGTATTCCGGTAAAGTTTTATTTGCAAAAATCGGCAGTAGACTGGATTTTTCCTGCAGACTATAGTTTACTGACACATGGTATAAACCAGTGCTTCATTTATCGTCTTAATTTGTGCTTCATCATAGCCTGGAATCTGATTCCTATCTAAGCATGCCACATGCCCACAGAACATCAGCAATGGCCTATGGTTGGTTCTCCAACCAAAAACAAGCTCATTATTAACACTACAGATATATTTAATGCCTCGGTATTTGCACATTTGCAAAAGCTGTGTGCTGGAGGTGTAAATGGTAGTGCTAAATTATGTTGGTTTGATTTAGTCCAGAGAAAACCCTACTGTATTTTCATAAAACTTTCAGTGTTTTTAATGCTAAGAATATGTACTTACTATAAAAGTATATTCCATCAAACAATGTCTAAGGAGGATTAAACTGAACTGTAAAATCACGTTTTTGTGTACAGCTTTCAGGATTGCTAACGCTCTATTATTTATTGTTGCTCCCTGGGACATCTGTCTTGGGACGTCTCTCTTGAGATGAAGATTTGCTTAGCAGATGACTTGCTGTACAGACAATGTGATTTTTAGCCAAAGAAATTGCTGTATGCAGGGATTCTTCCTCAGCAATACTTGCCTTTGCTTTGTGTATCTGACCCCCAACATCTGTATAAATGTGGCAAGTTAAAACAGCCTGCTTATACCTGGCTTGCCAAACCCAATTCTGCCCTCATCATGATTTATATCAAGATTAAGGAACATTGCTGCCTCTCTGTGTCTCTGCTGGTTTTCTACTTGGTCCTCCCGGCCTATTAATAGTTGCCCTTTAGCCTTCAAGACCAGACTCAGTTTTGCCTCCTCTGTGGTCAGACCTTTCACACCATTCTTCCTCTGCAGCTTCTCCAAACATCTCTCTGGTCTGTATGTGGGCTAGTTAATTAAAGTTTCACGAAGTTCTAGCATTGACATGATTTTTGCATGCATCATGTTAAATTATAGATCCTCGTATTCAGAAACTGCATTGTGGTTTGGCTGCAATTCATAGTATTTAAGCACAATATTCAATAAATATTTGCTGGCTTATTGATTGTAGATTTCATTATTGAGTCCTTTTTGGATTTTAAGTGTGGGTATATGACATTGTATTAAGAAATATCTTAGGGGAATATAGAATTGAATCATTATTTTTATTTCACACTCTGAAGTAAAGCAACCATTCACTCCCTCCTTACTATTTTAGAGAAAGCAGTCTAGTCTTATTTCCAAATTTGCTTAGTGGTTCTAATTTATGTTAAAAAATCCTATTTGATGACAACATTTAATTAAGAACTTGGAAGCAAAGAATAATTAGGACGTATTCCTGCATATTTTCAGCCTTGGTATGAGTTTACCTAAACGATTCCAGATGATTAAAGATCTTACTATCTTCTAAGACTTACAGAGAAAGTAGGTTCAGAGTCTCCTGACAGGGTTGGATTCCGTTTAAAAGTATTTGCCAGGGAAGGTCCTGTGCATTTGCCAGAACTCAGTGAGTCCTATCACTTGGTCCACAGAGGTGTGTTTGGAAATGTTTTTTGGGGTCTCTGAGACCCCTGCTGCTCAGATTGCAATTTCTCATAGGTATGGTACCCACATTGTCAGTCTGGTTTGGCAGTGCACACTTCCAGCAACTGACCTGGTATAAAAGGAGAACTGCTCTGAGACTCCACCCAAAATAGTTCTAAAGATGTTCGGTCAAATGAGTAAGCACCGGCCACTTAATCCACTGCTGTTTGTAATCATCTGTCTGTACCCACTGCACTGGAAAAGTTATCAGAATTTATTAGTGAAGTAGATATTCTGATGCCCATAGGTATTGAAGGTCAAGGATCAGGACACTTGAATCATAAGAAACTGCACTAAAAGTTCTTGATTGCCTCCTTGCATTAATGTTTGGATAAGTGAGGAAAAAAAGTGGAAAGGAAATGGTTATATAAAAATAGACAGAAAACATTGCTCTGTTGTATACCTGCCAAAAAGAGGTAATCTGAATCTAAGCATGAGAAAACACACAACTCCAGATGGGGGAGCTTTGTACAAAATAATTACCCTAGACCAGGCGTCTCCAAACTGCGGCCCCCTGAGGCCATTTATCCGGCCCCCCCGCCGCACTTCAGGAAGGGGCACCTCTTTCACTGGTGGTCAGTGAGAGGAGCACAGTATGTGGTCGCCCTCCAACGGTCTGAGGGACAGTGAACTGGCCCCCTGTGTAAAAAGTTTGGGGACACCTGCCCTAGACTCTTAAAAAATGCCAGTGTCATGTAAGATAGAAGAACCTGGGGAAATGTTCTAGAATAAAGGATCTTTGAGCAGATTCTAGATACAAACATAAAATAAAATAAAGCGGCCGGGCGCGGTGGCTCAAGCCTGTAATCCCAGCACTTTGGGAGGCCAAGGTGGGTGGATCACGAGGTTGGGAGATCAAGACCATCCTGGTCAACATGGTGAAACCCCGTCTCTACTAAAAATACAAAAAATTAGCTGGGCATGGTGGCGCGTGCCTGTAATCCCAGCTACTCAGGAGGCTGAAGCAGGAGAATTGCCTGAGCCCAGGAGGCGGAGGTTGTGGTGAGCCGAGATCACGCCATTGCACTCCAGCCTGGGTAACAAGAGCGAAACTCTGTCTCAAAAAAAATAAATAAATAAAATAAAATAAAATAAAATAAAATAAAATAAAGCAAAAATTCCCAGCTTTATAGATCATTGTTGAGTCAGTGGGTAATATTTAAACGTGGACTTTACGTTAATGTTGAATTATTCTGTGTTGATGTTGAATTATTAAATTTTCTGCATGTAATAATTGTATTGAGATGTGGGATAATATCTTTTATGGAAGGTACATGCTGAAGTATTACAGGGACTCAGAGTCACAAGATCTACAAATGGTTCTCAAGTAATTCAGAATAAGAAAATGTATCTATGTTGCATATAGTTGCATGCACACACACAGCTGTGTATATATGTAATGAGAAAGAGAGAGAGAGAGAATGTGGTAAAATGTTAACAATTGGTACATCTTGATATATAGGTGTTTATTGTACTCCTGCACTTTTTTTTGTAGGTTGATGTTTTTCAAAATAAAAAGTTGGTGTGGGGGGCAGAAAGGCAAATTCTAAAGGGCATTTCCCTTTGTCTTTTTTTAGATATTAGTCAAAGTTCAGCTAAAAAGAAGTGGAAAATCCTCAAGCTACTAAAATAAATAAACTGCTCTCATCTTTTATAAGATTTGGATATCTTGGTGCTTACAGACAAGGGCAGCTGAAGACTCACTAATAAAACGTGTTAATCTATATTGACCCTTTAAGGGGTACCTCTGCCTGTTATATAAGCAAGAAAATAAAACACATAACTAGGCATGCAGGCATCGTGATAATCACAAGTTTTTTATTTGGAAATGTTTCTCAATTTGGGAGTTATTGCTTTCAGCTGTAATCACAGCGGGCTTTTCCGCTAAGGAAAAAATATGTGGATTTTAAAATAAATATCATCAGTACAATTCTGCAGTGTTGAAAAAACATAAATGACCTTTTTTCTTTTCTTTAAACATTAAAATCTCCTGAAGGTTTCAGGAGACAAAATTTATGTTCAGGGAGAATAAATTTCAACTAACAGGTGACTGGTTACAAAAGGCCTTCACCATTATTTTAAGTAGTGCCAAAACCCCTTTTATTTGTGGCCTTTGCCCAAAGATAAGCCCAGACTCTTTTCCAAGAATGTTGGCTACAATTTCTCATTGCCATCTGGGATCTGCCTGTTGAACACAATTCAGAATGGAATTATTAGCACAGGGGATGTCGCTATTTGCTTCGTAGAAACTGACTCAAACCAGTGTACTACCAAACTCAAAGTACAGTTAAAGTCATTGGGAGGCCCGTTTTAAAAGAATTCACACATTTCTCCAGGGAATAGCAAAAGGTTTCAAGGCACCTTTTTGGTGGGATTTTACGCTCTCATTTTTTTTTTTCAAATGTAAAAAATAGTAGCAAGTTCAGGCTTTGTTTCTGAGATCTCTCTCAGTTTTATATGGCAAATCCTTTTCCCAGAAGATTAAGTAATTATTCTCTCGTTGCTCTATATTCTAATTCCATTTTTTCTTTTTCTTTCACTGACAAAGTATCAAGAACTGTAGTGAATATCATTTAATGAGTATCTATGATGTTTCTGTTATCATGTTAAGTGACCTATATATTATATTATTTGATATAAACAAGAAAGCCTATAAGACAGTTGTTATATTATTTTACAATGAAGGGAAGTTTTACAGCTAAATTAGTAAGTGATCGCCAGTCTGTGAATAAAGTCTTGCTCCTGACACTACAATATATGGACAATTAGGTTTTTTTTTTTTTAATTCAATCATCCATTTAAGAATTGTGACAGATAGCATACAGAAAACAAATAGATTGAAACAGATTCCTGTGAGGGTGGCAATTGTATTACCTTTATTTAACAGCTGATCCGTTAGTTCTTTCATAAGCATATTTATCTTTCTAAAACTTGACAATGATGGGCATTTATTTGTCAATTAAAATCTGTATGGCTGACTAAAGGAAATATCGGACATTCTGTAGGAATCATTAAGGTCAAGGTAGCTTGCTGTGATTTAGGCCTAAGATCAATAAAGCATTCAGCTGAGCTGTCAGAGTGACCTTGGAAAGGAGAGAAAACAACCATGAGAGAGATTTGGAATTAATAAGGCCAATCAGCTGACAGCCATTCACTGTCAGACTTGCCAGGAGAGAAGTCTGCCTTTTCCATATCAGTAGCTACTGCTTCTTGTTTGTTCCACAAGATCACCAGTTCTGTGCCAGACAGTGGGCTGTGAGCCTAAGTCATTCAAAGGAATGGCCACAATTGCCTGCATGTCTACATTTGCAATCTTGGTTGAATTGCTGTGCATAGAATAGGATGTTAGCAATAAACCGTAATACCAACAAACAGTAAACCAGTCATTCATTAGCAAATCATGACTATTAGCATTATCGTCTGAGTATAGTAATAATGAGCCCACATTATGGATGCCCCTGGGACATTTTCCTTGCAGTCTTCTTTTGAGTTTTTCTCTGAAAACATTATTCAAGGATCTGATGGAAGAGGATAGTGGAAAGGACTGAGGGTAAATTATACAACCAATTAGAAACTTCCACATTGTCAACTTTCAGCTTTGATTATATTTATCTTGGATGATTGAGTAAATTACTTGGCTTTTCTCCATTCTTTAAAATAGTCGTATAAGACCACACTGTGCCTGATTACATGATTCACTTCTATTGTAAGCCCTTAGAAGCATGCATACTGGTTGTAAATATCATTTAATATCTTATTAAAACTTTATGTGTTTAAATTGTATCTAATTTTGCATTTATACCTAGCTAATTTTACTTCTGTTCCCATTTATCTACTTCAGCAATACTCGTAATCTGAAATATGTTGGCCAACAATTACTTCTTCTAATAGGGCCCACATATTAGAAAAATATGTAACAGCTTTGTAACACTGACATCTTCAGCTACCATATGTATTTGACTGTTTCCTTTCAAACTGGTTTACTGGAAAGAGTATAATATGATAAATATTATCATTATTAGAGTATATTATTATTATTCTATTGTATAAGAACATATAGCATATTATGTAACAAACTGGGTGTTTTGGTAGTGCAATTTTTTTGTTAAATAAAAGGAACAAATGGGTTAAGAGAGAAATATGTTTGAAAGTGATAATTTTTAAATATCAATAGAAGAAGTAATTTTTCTTCTTCTATTAGATTATATTCATAGTATAACTTACTCTGCCAAATAGTGATATTTGACTTTAATTCTGGAATATTTTTCTCTTTAAAAAGATCACATCTTAAATTTCAATTATGCAGTTTTGCTCTTAGAGTATATATAAAAGTTATAAATGTTTCATAGAGAATATATGTATAATACTTATTCATACACATCTTTGAAGATCAATATTTTATTTCATTAGAGGGGCTAGGCAAATTCTTATTTTATTTCTAGCTTAGAAGCTCTATCTTGGATTTTCAAATTTTTTTTTATGTAAAATCTATGCTGTCAAGTAAAACAATCCCTTTCTAAACTCCTTTAGGCCTTTGATTTAAAGAGATCTGTAAGTATTAAATCCATGAAGGACTTAGTCTCAAGGTTGCAGGGTAATGAGATCTGAAGGTAAGGTCACCCATAATATGTGCGAAGTGTCCTGCTGAAAATCACACATGGCAAACAAGGTTTCAAACACTAAGGTAGAGATTATTCTTTGTGGGGAATATCTTCTTATTTGTATTTCAAATAAATTTATTTATATTCTTTCTTTCTCCTTGTGTGCCTTCTTCTTTCTCCTCTCTTGGCATCATCCTTGATTCTCTCTTAGTTTATCTCCAAGATGACAAAAATAGAAATATTCCTCAACTTAAAAGAGAGGTAATCTTTTTTGGCTTTCGAAATTATGCGCTTTCTGCTATGCCATTTCTCAGCTCTACTTTATAGTTAAACTTCTCAAAACATTTTCTTTCCATATTGCCTCTATTTCCTCACCTCCCATTCCTAGTGTCTGGGTTTTTCGTTGTTAGCCTTCCTGTGATATTTTCCCAGGCATATTTCTCAGCCCAGATAAGGCTATTTTATAGGTTTTTTTTTCTTTTTTTACGATATGATTTTATTATTATTATTATTATTATTATTATACTTTAAGTTCTGGGGTACATGGGCAGAATATGTAGGTTTGTTACATAGGTATACACATGCCATGGTGGTTTGCTGCACCCATCAATCCGTCATCTACATTAGGTATTTTTTCTAATGTTATCCCTTGCCTAGCCCCCCAACTCCTTGACAGGCCCCAGTGTGTGATGTTCCCCTCCCTGTGTCTATGTGTTCTCATTGTTCAGCTCCTACTTATGAGTCAGAACATGCAGTGTTTAGTTTTCTGTTCTTGGGTTACTTTGCTGAGAATGATGGCTTCCAGCTTCATCCACATCCCTGCAGAGGACATGAACTCATCCTTTTTTATGGCTGCATAGTATTCCGTGGTTTGTATATGTATACATTGTTAAATGATTACCACCAGCCAGTTAACATCTCCATTGCCTCACATAATTACCTTGTGTGTGTATGTGGTGAGAATATCAAGATCTACTCTCTTAGCAAATTTCAAGTGTACAGTATTATTTTATTTTTGCCAGTCTAGTAGATGACGAATATTTCATTGTATTGTTAGTCTACATTTTCTTGATTACTAAGTTTCAGCATCTTTTCATGTTTTTAGCCATTTATGTTTTTTCTGAAGTACTTTTTGAAGGCTTTTGCCTATTTTTTTATTGAGTTACTTTAGATCTTTTGTTATTTGTAGAAGTTTTTCACTATAAACATTGCAAAATTTTTCTCCTATTTTTCAACCTCTTACAGGGTTCATAAATAAATAGATGGCCTTTTTAATGTAATATTATACATAAATTCTTTTCCTATATTGTTTATACTTTTGAATTTATATATATATATATATATATATATATATATATATACATTATATATATTATTGCACTTTAGGTTCTGGGGTACATGTGATGAATATACAGGATTATTGCACAGATACAAACATAGGAATGTGGTTTGCTGCCTCCATCCCCATCCACTACATCTGGCATTTCTCCCCATGTTATCCCTCCCCAACTCCCTACCCGACACTGAGCCTCCCTTAGTCCCCTAACAACAGACCTCAGTGGGTGATGCTCCCTTCCCTATGTCCATGTGTTACCCACCTTAAACTCCAGAGCTTCTGCACAGCAAAAGAAACAATCATTAGAGTAAACTGGCAACCAATAGAATAGAAAAAAAATTTTGCTATCTACCCATCTGACACAGGACTTATATCCCGAATCTACAAAGAACTAAAACAGATTAACAAGAAAAAAACAAATGAACACATTCAAAAGTGGGCAAAGGATATGAACATACACTTTTCAAAAGAAGACATATATGAGGCCAATAAACATATGAAAAAATGCTCATCATCACTGGTCATTAGAGAAATGCAAATCAAAACTGCATTGAGGTACCACCTCACGCCAGTTAGAATGGTGATCATCAAGAAATCTGGAGACAACAGATGCTGGAGAGGACATGGAGAAATAGGAACACTTTTACACCGTTGGTGGGAGTGTAAATTAGTTCAACCATTGTGGAAAACAGTGTGGTGATTCCTCAAGAACCTAGAAATAGAAATTCCATTTGACCCAACAATCCCATTACTGGATATATATCTAAAGGATTATAAATCATTCTGTTTTAGAGACACACGCACATATATGTTCATTGCAGCACAGTTTACAATAGCAAAGACTTGGAACCAACCCAAATGCCGGCTGATGATAGAATGGACAGGGAAAATGTGGCACATATATACCATGGCATACTATGCAGCCATAAAAAATGATGAGTTCATGTCCTTTGTGGGGACATGGATGAACCTGGAAACCATCATTCTCAGCAAACTGACAGAAGAACAGAAAATCAAACACCACATGTTTTGTGGTTTTGTTTTGTTTTGTTTTTTGAGATGGAGTCTTGCTCTATGGCCCAGGCTGAAGTGCAGTGGCATGATCTTGTGTTACTGCAACCTCCTCCTCCCCGATTCAAGCAATTTTCCTGCCTCAGCCTCCCAAGTAGCTGGGACCAAAGGTGCCCACCACAATGCCTGGGTAATTTTTGTATTTTTAGTAGAGATGGGGTTTCACCATATTGGCCAGGCTGGTCTCAAACTCCCAACCTTGTGATCCGCCCACCTCAGCCTCCCAAAATGCTGAGATTACAGACATGATCCGCTTCCCCCAGCCAATAATACCTTTAGGTAGGATTGCATTATGCACTACTTTTTTTTTTAAAACTAGTCAATCACTCAAAAATATACTATAAGCTTATTGATATCAGATTTTTACTATTATAAAAATAGCAAGTATTATCTAACAATATATAACCACTCAGAAGGCTAGGTTTGAATTTAGAATTCTAGGATTCTTGGCATCGCACTCATTCCTGCCTGGCCACCTATGCTGTCCTATACTAACAGGAAACTTGCACGTATATACCTGAGCATAACAGCCAGCATGTCCAGGCTCCTCCCTCCAGCCACCACAAATAGTTACCTTTGGCTATTCAACGAGCTTGAGGTCACACAGTAATTGTATAGTTTCACTATTTGGGCAGGGCATTTCAGGTTTCCTGAGTGTGGGTTGGAGTGAAGTGCAGCGAAACACATCTCCTTGGCCAGCTCATTTCCTGCTCGTGTGCACTAGGAGAAATTCATAGAAATGTTCACACCAGCATTGTTAGGAAGAAAACAACTGGAAAAAAAATTCAGTTGCTGGTTGACAAGGGAGTGGATAATTCGTGTTACACAATCACATAGTAATGAAAAGATGTATACACATATTATAAATATTTTATAAAATACTATGGTAAATTGTATGTAACTGATTATCACAGAATGCTTTTACTGATTTTTGTGGAGTCTTGTATGAGTAGCCAAGCTATGGAATTATGATTCAGTGTAGAATGAATATTGGATAATATTTTTGTTTATGTTAAAAATTAACACAAAAGTGAAACAACTCAGACATATGTTAGAAATTTATCATTTGTCAGAGACATTAGCAAATACTGTACTTTGTTCAATGAGATAATAACTTCTGAATACTAGAATAGTATTTTTCATTCTTTTGAGGCTATAGACATGATATAATGGCTATAGACATGATACACTTTTAAGTTTAATCTGCATTATTAACATGTTTTCCATATTAAGTGTAAATAATCCACAAAACAATAGATAAAGTCCTGACTTGCAGCATTGCAAATTTTCTTGGTATAAATACTCCCACAGTTGCCAATTTCAAGCTATTGATATGGCACTCCTGAAAGAGAATTGAAAAAGATAGGCAGTAATACACGTAAGATAGTGTTTCCAGCATACAGGCAAAAAACAGAGCCTCAAGAACACAGATTTTAGTAAAACATAGTAACATAATTGGACAATGATGAGTTTTGTGGCTTCCTTTTGTTATTAATATAATTTGCTTATTTATAAGTTTATATAATTTGTTTCTTTATAATGGCTGTGTTTAACAAGTGGCTTGCAAAATTTTAGAGAATTTAACAATCAGCTATTACAAGCTGGTTCAAACCAGCTTCATCACATTATTGTCCAATTGATTGAATGGTCTATGTTGGGTAGTTTTTGTATTTTGTTTTTTTCCATTTTGTTTTTGCATTTGTTGATTTCTGATGCAAGATAGCACTGCATTAATTGATACAGCTTTAAACTTCAGCTTCATATTTGGAAGGGCAGTCCCCTCAAGTTTTCTTCTGTTGACTGGTCTTGTTGAGAGGTATCTTGGCACTTCCTTCTTCTGTATAAATTTTAAAATTATTTTGTAAATTGCACCCAAAAACCTCTTGAAAGTTTGAATGAAACTTAATTGACTTTTAGGTCAGTTTGGTGAGAAGAGACATCTTTATGACACTGAGTTTTGCTAGGTATTAATATTGTGTAACTCTTTAAGTTTCTTTCATGTTCACAAAGGTATAATCTTATAATGCTTAAAACTTCCTCTTTAAAAAAGATTTATTTCAAAATACTTTATATTTTTGGTTGCTGGTATAAAGACTTTTAATTTTTTTTTTTACTAAGTTAACTTTATTGCGATGTAATTTACATACAATGGAATGCACCGATTTTGTATGTATGTCATCATACATTTTGACATGTTTACACCCCTGAAACCACTAGCACCACAATAACGATTCAAAACATTCCTATCATTCCAGTAAGTTCTTTTTTGCTCTCTTTTGGTCAGACCCTCCCTCCCAAGCCCCAGGAAACCATTAATTCACTTTATGTCACAAAAGATTAGTTTTAAATATTCCAGAATTTCATAAATATCGAATTATACCTATGTGCTCTTTTGGGGTCTGAAATTTTTGCTGAGCATAATGCCGTTTTCAACTATTACATTTATGAATTTTCTGGTAATTTATAACATTTTAACATGTGCTAACATTTAAAAAAATTATTAATGAGTATTGGATGTTATTGACTGCTGTTTATTGTAGCTGTCGTTAATCAGTTGTTCCCTTTAATATTCTCTTCGCAAATATATTTATAAATGAGGTTGGATTCATAGAGCAGTGGTTAGAAAACTTTTTTAGAGTCAAATGATAACTATTTTCAGCTTCTGGGTCATACAGATTCTGTAGCAATTACTCAATTCTGTTGAGTAGTGTGACAGCAACCATTTAGTACACATAAACAAAGAGGCATGGCTGTGTTCCAATAAAACATTATTTAAAAATATAGGCAGCCAGGCCTCAAACTGTATTTTCCTGATCCTTGTCAGGAAAACAATTCATATACTTATGACATTAGGACTTTTTACACTTTCTGTGTCGTCTTGGGTAAGATTTGTGAAATCATATTTTTTAGTATATTTTCCATTTTATTTCTGTTGTAGTTTTTATTAAGTTCTTCTTTCTGTTAGCTTTGCATTTAGTTTGTACTTCTTTTCCTAGTTCTTATAAAGTTGGGTTATTGATTTGAGATCTTATTTTTTAATATAAGCATTTATACTTATAGATTTCCACTTTACCACTGCTTTCACCATATCCCATGTATTTTGGTGTGTCGCTTTTTCATTTTTATTCATCTCTAAGCATTTTCTGATTGCCTTTGTGATTTCATTTGTGATCCACTTGGTTGTTTAGGGTGTTGCTTAATGTTCACAACTTTTTCACTTTTCAGTGATAGAATTTTTCGGTTATTGATTTCTAAGGTCATCCCATTGTAGTCAGTGTATAGTACCTGTTGTTTTAAATCTGTTGAGATTTAGTTTGTGGTCTCTCATATGGTCCATCCTGCAAAATGTCCCATGTGTACCTGAGAAGAATATGTATGCTGTTATTGTTGGGTAGATTGTTTTGTTGTTATTGTTGCTGTTGGGATGAAGTCTTGCTCTGTCACCCAGCCTGGAGTGCAGTGGTATGAACTGGCTCACTCCAGCCTCCACTTTCTGGGTTCAAGTGATTCTCCTGCTTCAGCTTCCTGAGTAGCTGGTATTACAGGCACCTGCCACCACAGCCAGCTAATTTTTTTGGTATTTTTCGTAGTGATAGGGTTTCACCATTTTGGACAGGCTGTAGATTGTTATTTCTATGTTTATTAGATCTACTTGGTTTATTGTGTTGCTTAAGTTCTCTATTTACTGATTTGTCTTCTGTCTGGTTGTTTTATCCATTATTAAGAGTAGGATATTTAAGTCTGCAATGATTATTGTAGAACTGTGTATTTCTCTCTTCAATTCTGACAGTTTTTGCCCCCTATATTTTGATGGCCTGATATTAGATATATAAAAGTTTATAATTATTTATCTTCTTGCCTTGCTAAATTTTTTTATCAGTATGTAATGTCCTTCTTTGTCTCCGATAACCTTCGACTTAAAGTATATTTTGTCTTGTTAGTATAGCGACCCCCTCTCTCTTTTGGTTACCATTTGCAAAGAATATCTTTCCATAGCTTTTTAACCTTCAATCTGTTTATATCTTTGGATCTAAAATAAGTTTCTTGCCGGCTATGGTGGCACATGGCCGTTGTTCCAGCTACTCAAGAAGCTGAGATAGGAGGATTGCTTGGATCAAAGAGTTCCAGATTTTAGTGTGCTATGATTGTACCTGTGACTAGCCACTGTACTTCACCCTAGGGCAAAATAGTGAGACATTTCCTCTTAATAAAATTAAATGAATGAATGAATACATAAATAAATAAAATGAGTCTTTTATGGATAGCATGTAATTGGACTATGTCTTTTAATCCATTCATAAAATCTGTTTTTTGATTGGAGAGTTTATTTACATTTTAAGTGATTACTGATAAGATGGAACTTACTTGTGTTATTTTGCTGTTTTCTCCATGCCATATAGCTTTTTTTTTTTTTGCATTTCATTTATTGCATTACTTCTTTTGTGTTTAGTTGATTTTTTGTGGTGCAGTGTTTACTTTCTATCATCTCCTTTTGTTGTGTATTTTATAGGTATTTTATTTGTTATTAAAATACATTTAACATCCTAAAGTTATGCCATTCTAATTTGAATTTATACCATCTTGACTTCAATAACATACAATAACTGCTCCTTTACAGCTCCATCTTTACCCCACTTGAATATTGATGTCACAAAACTACCTCTTTATACATTTGTTTCCTAAAACATGAGGTAATAATTATTTTAAATGCATAAGTCTCTTAAATTACGAAAAAAGCAAAATATGGAGTTATAGCTCATTGTTTCTGAAATACTAGCTTTAAAAATTGCCTATGTGTTTATATTCATTGAGGTCTTTGTTTCTTCATGTTGCTTTGGATTAATATTGAGTGTTCTTTTATTTCACCCTTCAGGGCCTCCTTGAGCATTTCTTGTGGAACTGGTCTATTGGCAGTATATTTTCTCAGCTTTGTTTTTTGGGGGGAATGTCTTAATTTCTTCCTGACTTTTGAATGGCAGTTTTGCCAGGTGTTGAATTCTTGGATTGGCAAGGTTGGTTTGTTTTGTTTTGTTATCTCGTTTTTTAGAGCTTTGAATATATTGGCCAATGGCTGTCCTCTAACGTTTCTGAAGACAAATCTGATGACCATCTTTTAGGGAATCCCATGTATGTGACAGATTTCTTCTCCCTTGCTACTTTCAAGATTTTTCTCTTTGTCTTTGTCTTTCTAAAGTTTGATAATAATGACTCTTGGTAGGGGTCATCTTATTTGGAGTTCTTTGAGGTTCTTAAATATTTATATTTGTGTCCTTCATCAAATGTGGAAAGTTTTCAGCCATTATTTCTATAAATATTTTCACTGATTCTTTGTCTTCTCCTTCTAAGACTGCTACAACACATGTGTTGGTTTGCTTGATGTTGACTCATGAGTTCTTTGGGATCTGGTTACTTCAGTCCTTTGTTGTTGTTGTTGTTGTTGTTGTTGCTCCTCAGGCTCAGTAATTTCCATTGCTCTTTCTTCAAGTTTGATCACTCTTTCTTCTGCCTATTCAAATCTGTCCTTGAATTCATTTAGTGAATTTTTCATTTCATTTACTGTACTTTTCAACTCCAGAATTTCATGTTTCTTTTCAGATTTTCTGTATCTTTGTTGACATTTTCATTTTGTTCATACATCACTTTTTTCACTTTCTCCCTATATTTCTTTATTTCTTCAGCACTTTAAGATAACTGTTTTAAAGTCTTTGCCTAGTATATCTGCCATCACGTGTTTTTCTGGGACAATTTCTGTTGATTTGGTCTTCTCCTCTGAAGGGGCCATACTTTCCTATTTCTTTGTGTACCTTATTATTTTTTTATTAAAATTGTACATATGAATCTATACTTTTGCCTCTGTTTTTGCAGATAAATAAAGACTTGGATAAATTGATAGGTATAGAGTTAATAGGGACTGGGATTCAAATGTTCAATATTTTGATTCCAGAGTTTTGCCATTAACTTCTGAATTCTTTGCTACTTTTTCTCTAAGTCTATTCTCGCAAAGCAAACTTTTAATGCATAATTTAGTAACTTAATAAGATATGGCTATTGGAAAGAAATAGTCTGTGAAGAAAGGCTGAGTCAATTATGTCCCACAGTTTTAAAAACTTGGGATTCTGGTTTGTAATTCATCCTGTAAAATTGATTCTTTCCTGAACTACTAAAATTATATTTCTGAATGCAACTGAGTGAGGGTCAAACCATGAACTCTAGTTCTACTTCTGTATATTTTATAATTTTCAAAGGCTTATACAGACGTCTCATGTCATCCTCATAATATGTCCCTGAAATACTGATACAGTAATATTTTGTCCTTAAATGAAATGGCTTATGAAACTTGGATGTAAATTAGAGGTCTTTTGACTTTTCTTGCAGAACTCTTCCAATACAGCATGGATCAGGCATTTCATGAATTCCTTCCTGAACTACCCAAATGACTTCACCCTTACATAATTTGATTTAGTTCCATGTCATAGAATTAAGGATTGGATGATGATTGACTTACTGGTGTCTTAGAGGACAGTAATATTTAATGCATTCGTGGATCTAATTGAATTAAATGAGAAAAGTAACTTCTATACAGTTAATATATGATGCAAATGCACTGAAATGGGAACTAGAACACATACAATTAAGAAATTGGTTTCCTCACTAGGCAAAACAAGCCAGGAAGGCTGACAAATATTTTTGCATTTTGTTATTCATGAACTATTTCCACATGATTGATGCCTTCATATATTTGGGCATCAGTTTTTGAAAGTTTATTTTGCAATTTCTGAACTGATTGTTCTGGATAATTTAGCATTGCCTTTTTCTTTTGACACTAGCAGAGAACTTGTACGTGGAAGGCTGACTTCTGAGAATCTTTTGATGCTTCTATTTCCAAGAGGCCTGTCAACCCAATAACTTTTTCTTTTTATGGCTCATGTTCCAAATAATGACAGGTAACATTTCTGTTACTGGCCTCTTTTTTTGACAATAACTACCTACATAAAGAAAAAAGAAAAACTAATCTTATTTCAAACCATCACTAAACTGGTTTAATAAAACTTCACGCACAAACTTCAACTTGGAAAAACTCTGTTATAGTGTATCAGTAATGACGTTTATCTTTTTTTTAAGGCAGAGTTGGCATTGTAAGTGTAGACTATTGTTATATATATAGAAAAATTATTAGTTAAGTGTTAATAAAAAATTACATGTGACGTATGGATATAAATGTGGGCAGTAAATAGTAATGATAATTTTAATCAGAACTGACTTTTTGTGCTTACTGTGCTTCAGGGAGCATCATATGTGATTTAATTTGATCCTCACAAAAATCTAAAAGGTTGGTGTTAGTATTATCCTGATTTTACAAAATGAGAAAAATGCTGTTCAAAGAAGTGAAGCAAGTCACTCTGGTAACACTGCTAGTTAAATCTGTCAGTTCCAGATCTCACATTCTTTACTATATGCTATCCTACTACATGACGTATGATTGAAGAATAAAACCCAAGTTTCCATAAGAAACAAATACATGCCTTACAAAACAACTGCAAAACATCTAGACCACTAGCCTGTTCTGCTACTGAGTTAACAAGTTTAGTGGGCAGGAAGATATATAAACACAGTAATAGAATTCTCTTGAACCACAAAATATAGACGTATAATAAATTTTACGGATTATTTCTGTAAATGTGGACTATTGAGATTTTCTGTTAAATTAAGAGAAATGGTTAGGTTTGGTTTGGGTTTAGAAATGTAGATATAATCATGTCATTACATGAAACCATGCATCCCAATATGAACATACATTTTGTTCTAATTTGGAGAAGCTATTTCTAGGGCATATTTTTACCATGTGCAATTAATTATGATATAAAGGGACAGTTTTCTGCTTCCTGATAGCAAATGTTAAAAGGTGAATTTCTCCAGATTTATTGCAGGACTTATAAAATATTGTTATCTTGGATGACCTAGTAACAAATGTAACACCCCACAACGTTCAGTAACAACAGAATTGATTACTCTAATGTTCTATTGCCTGTAAAACAGAGATTGAAACTCCAAACTCCATGCCTATCATGAAGATGTTAAGAGGCATTTTAAACTAGATCTCTGAGCTCTCTCATTACTGATGTCTGGGAGCATCTTATTTTCAATGCATCCAGGAGGGCATGATTTTTTTCTAGGCAGTTTGGACCCCAAACATAACTTTCTGAGTCCATTCTTGTTAACAAGAGGAAAAATAGATAATTGGAAAAATATTCAAGTGTTTCAGGGAAGAGGGAGGAAGAATCTTCAAGGGATGCGTTAGTCTTTTTCAGGCTGCTGATAAAGACATACCCGAGACTGGGCAATTTACTAAGGAAAGAGGTTTAATGGAGAACTCAGAGTTCCACGTGGCTGGAGAAGACTCACAATTATGGTGAAAGCAAGGAGGCCTAAGTCACATCTTACATAGATAGCAGCAGGCAAAGAGAGAGCTTATGCAGAGAAACCCCCATTTTTAAAACCATCGGATTTCCTGAGACCTATTCACTATCACCAGAACAGCACGGGAAAGACCCACCCCAGTGATTCAGTCTTCTCCCACTGGGGCTCTCCCATGACATGTGAGAATTATGGGAGCTACAAGATGAGATTTGGGTGGAGACACAGAGCCAAACCATATCAAGGGGAAAAAAGGAAAAAGGGAAAATTGCTTTGGTATGGAAAAAAAAAAGAATGTACAGAGGGAAGAGGACACAGATGACTTAGATAAATCCACGCAGAGTATAAGCTTCCTGAAAACCTTTCTTTAATCCTCTCTGTGATGTGTGATGTGTCACAGAGTACATGGATTACCTTTTCATGTCAAGAGTTTTGCTGTTAGTAAATCAAGATGATGAATTTTCTTGATAAATTCTCGAGTGTGCCTGGAGGAGAGAGGTAGAGGAGGATGTGTTCGGGGCTCTGATTTCCTTGCAGCAGCTGGCAGCTGGCTTTTTCTGGCTGGTTCCTTGGTCTGCGTGGATCCTGCGTGGTGCTGTCAGGTGCCAGAAACAACCACCACATCAAGTCTCACTTCAGTACTGAACAAAGTTATCTCTGTCCAGCACGTATCCAAATGCAATGAAAAACATGTATGAACAGATGGAGGAATTCACTTGTTCCATTTCCTTTGGTGAATCTTAGGAGCTATTTTGCCCATGATATCTTTGTTTTCCATACTTGTAAATGTTTTCCCCAGATACTGTATAAAATTTAGTATTTAAAGGTTAGTTCTGGTGAAGTTAACCAAATAGTTCTTATGCTAATTCCACAGATGTCCTTATTTATTCATGTCTAGAATACTTTCTGTCTTCAAATTAATTAGGGCATGCCAATAATTAACTATTCTTTCAGGGTTTAAGCATCACTCTATTTGTTAAAATAAATAAATAAATAAAAAAGAAGAAGCTTGCGCTGTACAAAAGGAATATTAGTACTTTATAATTTTTACTACTGGATGTACTGAATAACATAACAGCGGTGTTTAACATTTAACTTAACAAGTATTTTTAGTAATTAAAAGATGGCTTTCAGTATTAATTTTTTTCTCTCTTTTATTTATATTGTCATTTGCTGCATGTCATTTTATATTTTAGGTAGAATTAAGAAACCCCAGCATCTGCATTTATTTATTTGCAGATGCATGTGTGATACCGGTTTAGGGAACTCTGTTTTAAAGGTAGGATGGTTTAAAGTCAGAATGATGGTAAATAGTTCATATATGTTAAGATGCAGTCTATAGAAACCCTGCTTGTCTAAACTGCAATATGTTCCTATTTGGAACTACAACTGATGTTAAAAATAATTTATTTTCATGTGCAGCTTTATTCTCCACCTTGCTAAAGTCACTTAGAGAAAACAGAATGCCATCAAGGGTAATGACATTGCCTTTGCACTTTAATTTAAAAAGGGCAAAAGAGCTTTACACCTTCAGGACTTCCTCTTCCTTGAGATAAAGTGATGTTAGCTTCAATATTCATTTAGTATTGTATCATATTATAGTTTCTATATTTTATAACATGGTTTATATTCAAAAGAAGTCAGACTATCCAGACATTACAGAAATGGTCACAGTCTAACACGCATGATCGTGAGTATTGAAATAATACCCATTGTCTTGGACCAAGCATAATATTAGAAATCACATTTAATGTAAATACAATTACAGGAACAAAATAGTATATTATGAGAATTTTTTTCTAAAATGATTGAGGGAATCTAAATAAAATTGATGAATCTAACAGATGTTAATTTAGTATGCCATGAATGGGGCCACTCATACTGGAAAGAGTTAATGCCATTAAAATGATTCAAACATGACTGTCATAATACAACTCATAGGTCTATAAAAGGGGTAGAGGCCAGAATTTAGACGTAATATAATATATAACATGACTGACATAAATATAACGTGACTAAAATATTTGTTGTGAAGAGTGAACACAGTGGTAGCAGTGAGCTTCTCCAGGAATTGACATTTATTTACTAAACTAAAAGAAATAACAAGCTTTTTAAATAAATTGCAGGTTAATGTTTTTCAAATATTTATTTTTTTATTTTAATAGTTTTCTTTTCCTCTAAAATGGCTTGTTAATGTCTTTGCTGCCACCCAGTCCCTGGCCTTGCTGTTCCCAGCTGCACCGAGCACACACCTTTTCACAGATCCTGCCACACAGGCCTCTTTCTCATCCCTCCGAAGCTATGCTTTCTCCGTGGGGACAGGTCCCCACGGCTGCTGTCCACAGGCTTCTGATGCCGCACACTGTCTCTTCTCTCTGGGACCTCACTGAGGCTCAGACTGCTCCTCTGGGGCTTACGATCACAAGCCAAGGATTTAATCCCTGCTCTAAATGTTACTAGCTGATTAGACTTTGGGCAAGGCATTTAATTTCTCTGATCTGTGCTCTCTTCTGAACAATGTGGATTATTGTAAGATATGTAGGAGTGGTTGCTGTAAGTATCAAGTGGGGTAACAAATGGGAAAGATCCTCCCAGGGCCTGTCTCAGGCAAACCATCAGTCATGTCCATTAACCCTTCCCTCTCTCTTTTTCTGCCTCCCTCCTTCCATCCTTCCTTCCTTCCTTCCTCTTTTTCTGGCTTGCCTTTTTCTGCTTCACTTTTAAAATTATTTAATCTCTTCTCTTTTTTTGTGATATAATAATCACAAAAGAAGGACTTATATATGTTCAGGTAGTTCAGAAAAGGATAGAGCATTTTCACAATTGAAAGCATGAGACAACTATTCGTGGAGCATTCTTGTTGGTCTTAAAGTGAATGTTGACCTTATGTATGTAGAGAAGAGAGAAAGCACTAGATGTAAAGTTAACACCATCAAAGAGGGCCTTGCCTCCCAGGTGAAGGAATGTATACTCTATTAAACAACATGGGGCTCTAAAGTTTGTTTTTTTAAAATCATTTTCTAGGTTTTCTTCAAAGGTTTGATTTTGAAAACAGTGTTCATGATGAATAGGATAGGTAGAGAAGAGAAGTGGAGAGACCATTTCAGAGGATATGAATCAAAGTAGGAACTAACGAGATGGAAAGGGCTGTTGAGGAATAAATTGTATTGTCGCTGGGACTCCCAGCCAGTTGCTTCTAGGTGTGGAAGCAGCGATGATGGGGGTGTTAAGCTTAGTCACTGGAGGGACACAGGTGCCATGATCCTAGAGAGGAAACATCAACAGATGTATGTTTGACTAGGAAGGTGATGAACAATTACATGTTTGAGATTTCAGCTGGAAATTTGGAAAAATATGTTTAGAAAGTGATGGGAAGTACACGCCTTGAATTCCACAGCTATTTAAACCCCACTCCCAAGGATTTTAGAATAGAGGTTAAATGTGAGAGGTAGACGCATTCAAGGATAATGAATGTCAAGAGAGAAGAGCTTAGAGCAGATGAACTGAGGGAAGTAGATTTATTTTGTGAATGGTGAATGATGATGCAGAGAAAACATCATCAGAAGGTGAACTGCTTAGAAGGTTGGGATAGTGTTCAGAGAAGAAGGGAACACTGGGGTGTTTTGAATAGTGTGGTGCACTGAGTTTGAGGAAGATGGAGGTTTAAAGGCTAAGCTGATAAACTTAGAGGTCTCTGGAGACTTTTCGAAAACAGTTTTACAGGGTAATACTTGTTAAAGCCAGAGCAGGACAAAGAGTGGTTCATAGTAAGCCCTAGAATTGGATTTGATGGTTTTAAATCAAGGCTTGTTTTCTACTAGTTGCTTTCAGTGTAAGATTTAGTGTCTCTCTGGGTGTTTCGTGTAAAGAAAATATAATTTATGCCAACTTACATGTTTTTAAGTTAATATTTAATGCATTCACGTTGCAAATTTCAAAACCCTTTCTCCTGAGCTCTAAAGCTTAACTCCAATTTATTCTATTTATAAACATGATATAGTTTAGCAACCACTTTCAAAAAGACATTTACAAGTTATTAATTAAATTTCATTAAATATTTAAACAGCATTCATAAATTTAACTTATTCATTTCTCTTTTGAGGCTTCTCAATGGTCCAGCAACCTCAATGGCCCCAAGATCTAGAGAAATTGACATAAATAAGTTGATTGTGTAAGTATGGTGGCCCTTAAATTGTCATAAACATTACAATATTATTTATACAACAGTAAATTTTTCCTATAAGTTTCAAATTAAAATCACAAATCCACATAAATCACCCAATCTTAAATTTGATAAATACAGAAAGTAGCAAATATACACCAATGATTTCTAAGTGCAAAAGGGTAAAGCACCAGGCTTGTTTTCGCTTCTTCATCTTTGTCCCTCATTCTCAATTCGGCTAATTTTAAGGAAATCTATATGCTAAGAAAACAGTTCTACCAGTCAGGTTCTGGTTTCCTTAGCTACCATTCCTTTTGTCATCCTCCAATTTGAAAGCTGAAAAGTGAGATACTAAAATTCTCAGCCTGTCTTGCAGCAGGAGGAGGCCACTTGATACACTGCTGTCTGTTGGGATATAGACAGAATTTCCTGTGTATTTTATGTTGCAGGTAATAGGGGACCAGATATCCACTCATTACTACCGACATTTGGACCTAGAATTATCATAATATCCGACACTTCTATAATCCTCACTTGTTCCAGAAACCATCTTCTGTGCCTTCTGTGGGCTAACTGTAACACCTATGACAACCCATGAGCTTGATACAATTATCTTTCCATTTCATGGATGAGGAAATGTTGGCACACAGAGGTCAGTTACTTGCCCAGAGTCACACAGCCAGTAAATGACAGCATTTAAGATTTGAACCCCAGCCCCCTCATTCCAGAATCCTCTTAATCTCTTCCCTATAGTCACCTCTCCCTGATCTCCATTTTTCCACTGGGCGCCCAAAGCTCTTTGTTTTATCTGTTCTGCAATGTTTATGACATACTGTTACAGCTAATGGTTTCCATGTGTGCCTCCCCTGTTCCACTAAGTGGTCCTTGAAAGCAGGCAGCGTGCCTCTTTTATATCTTTAGTCGCAGCCACAGTCTCCTTACAGATGTTCAACAAGTATTTTCATGAACAAGCAACCAGATCTCTAAAATTATGAATGCCATAAACAGACTTACTTCAAAGACTCAATACACTAAATTGAATGATACTTATTTGATATTTTTAGAAAAGTAAATAGAATAGGTAGAATAGTGACTATTTTACTCCATAAAGTGTGTCACTTTGCATGACCTGAGGACTTAGGAACGTTGGAAGGGCATTGCTTCAGGAGATGGTCCAGGCTAAGAGAAAGATTTTTTTTTTTTTTTTTGAGACGGAGTTTCGCTGTTGTTACCCAGGCTGGAGTGCAATGGCATGATCTCGGCTCACTGCAACCTCCGCCTCTTGGGTTCAAGCAATTCTCCTCAGCCTCCCGAGTAGCTGGGACTACAGGCGTGCACCACCACACCCAGCTAATTTTTGTATTTTTAGTAGAGACGGGGTTTCACCTTGTTGACCAAGATAGTCTCGATCTCTTGACATCGTGATCCACCCGCCTCGGCCTCCCAAAGTGCTGGGATTATAGGCATGAGCCACCGCGCCCGGCCAAGAAAGATGTTTTTAAAATGTATTTTGTTATTTGCATAATAAGGTGGAAGAAAACTGTTATGCTTGAGAAATACTCTGATCTTCATGGGAATCGTGGAGATCTGGCTCTATCCTTCAATAATACATTTTTATCACTTTGTCTGTATACATTAGAGCAGAGTGCGAGAGGAGAGGTGTCCTCGTTCTCAATTCCTTTTATACTTAGGACTTTGACCATAGAGAAGCCTAAAACTGCAGAGATTGACAGAAATATTCTCTGCCTCCTGTAATTACCAATGCATCCTGGTACCCATCAGTTGTGGACTTCTGTGTTTCCATCTTTGCTCCTTCTGGCATCATGAGACCCCAGAGAGCTGCTCTGATTGCTTTTTGTATGTAAGAGTGAGTTTCCCTTTTTGTAAAATCAGGAGGCTGAAAATGAGCATCAATATGTGTGCCTGATGACTTGCCTGTTGGAAATCTGCTCCCAGGACTGGTGCCAATGAAATAATTCCAAATACTTGTTTGGGAGGCATCATAGGACACATTCTACAAGGGAGGTGGCATAGTACAATAATTAACACCTACTCCACGGATTCACGTGGCCTGGATGAAGTCTGGCTCTGTTTAAGTTGTATGACTTTATTTAAATCATGGCTTTCCCAGTTTTGCTTTTCTTACATGTGAAATTAGGGTCATAGGAGAAGTACTTATGATGAGAATAGTGTAAAATAATGTAATAAAGAAAATGCTTTATGGACAACACAATGCTATCCAAATGTTTGTAACTGTTTTCCAAAAGAATATATAATTTGGAACCTATCATACCTAGTTGTGAGCCCTGATTTTTCAGTGGGTGGTTTCCCAGAGGTTGTGATGTGGTATGTTAGCTTGGCTGGAAGACCTTAGCGTATGGGCAGTTTGCCTTCTTGTTATTTACTGGATAGTGGGAAGAACATGTTGGCTCTCCCCGTAACATGCCTCAGGATGTTTATTTAAAGGGAAACAACTCTCCTGCTCAATAAAATCTCCCCTTTTCATTCTCTTCTTTGAATTTTGTAATAAGATCTGCTTACTTTCTCCAAAAGAGCAAAGCATACACCCACCGCATCACAGCTATGTGGTACCATCTTAGGCAGGAAGCTGAAGAGTCCCTCACCAGATCTTCTAGAAAAGGAAGGCTTACATTGCACCTTTGTGTCTTTCTCCATAAAGGACAGTGTCATTATTGAAGACTTTGGCAAATGTCTGAATCAAACATTCGATAGAGAAAAAAGACAACTAGGCCGGGCGTGGTGGCTCAAGCCTGTAATCCCAGCACTTTGGGAGGCCGAGGCGGGTGGATCATGAGGTCAAGAGACCAACTTGGTCAACATGGTGAAACCCCGTCTCTACTAAAAATACAAAAAATTAGCTGGGAATGGTGGCGCGTGCCTGTAATCCCAGCTACTCAGGAGGCTGAGGCAGGAGAATTGCCTGAACCCAGGAGGCGGAGGTTGCGGTGAGCCGAGATCGTGCCATTGCACTCCAGCCTGGATAACAAGAGCGAAACTCCGTCTCAAAAAAAAAAAAGAAAAAAGAAAAAAGAAAAGAAAAAAGAAAACTAACAATGCTGTGTTCACATCTGTGATTTTCCTTGAGGAAAACTAAAGTATGAGTGCTTCCTGGGCACGCACGCAGAGCTGACACCCGCTCACAGGCATCTGAAAGCAACACCATATTGTCACCAGCACTGAGGTGATGATCCACAGAAAAGGAATGTCCCTCACACGTTGAAAGGACATGTTCACTTCATGATCCGAGGTGTCCATTTAGTTTGAGTGAAGTGATCATTACATCACATTGGTTTCCCTCATCTGGGCAGGTGCATCCTGATAGCAGCTGTCTGCAGGTCCTTCCACAGCCACCTGGCATCCTGGCATCCACTTCGGCTTCCTCTGAGAGCTCCTTCCTGCATCTCCAGCCAGGCCTGAGGGACGGGATTTCAGACTCCTTGCGCTGACGTTTAGCCCCTTGCAGCCCTTGATTCGGCCTCTTGCCCTTCAGATGCCTCTTGCCCTTCGGGTTTCCCCCAACCTCCTTTCCAGCTGTAACTCAACAGTTGTCACCTCAGCCGGATAGTAAGCTATTCAAAAGGTCTTGTCTGACAACAGCTTTATGGAGATGTAATTCACATACTGTAGATTTTACTCATTTAAGTGTACAGTTCAGTGAGTCTTAGTGTATTCACAGAATTGTACAACCGTCACCACAGTCTAACTTTAGAACATTTTCTTCACTGCCACAAGAAATCCCACACCCGTTAGTATTTATTCCCCATTTGTCCCTATCCCCCAATCGTAGGCAACCTGTGATCTTTTTGTTTGTTTGTTCCTACAGATTTGCCTATTCTGGACATTTTCTATAAGGGGAATCATAGAATATCTGGTTTGTTGTGATGGGTTACTTTACAAGGTTCATTTATATTGCAGCATGTTTCGATCATTAACATCTTTATTGTTACAGAATATTCCATTTATAGATTTACAATGTATCATTTACCCATTCATTACTTGATAGACATTTAGATTGCTTTCATTTTTTTTTTTGGTTTTAATGAACAATACTCCTATGAACATTTGTGTACAAGTTTTTGTGTGGACATATGTTTTCATTTCTCTTAGGTGTATACCTAGGAGTGGAATTGCTGGGTTGTGTAGTAACTCTTGTATTTGTCTTTTTGAGGAACTGCCAGACTATTCACCACAGAGGCTGCTCAGTTTTATATTCCATTCTGCATTGTGTAAAAGTTTCAATTTCTCTACATCATCACCAATACTTTTTATTATCTTTTTGATTAAAAAAAAAAAAGCCATCTTAGTGGGTGTGAAGTGGTATCTCACTGTGGTTCCTGAGCCCCCTTTTTAAGTCCAAAGTATGGGAAGAGCACCCGATAACTGCTTTCTTAGGTCATGGAGATGAGGCACTCACAGCAAAGCTCTCTCCAGAGAAAACATATGTGAAGATCATTCTGTAACTTGTAGCCTATGGAGCCTTCTATCTCTAAGATGGCAAAGAATTTAGGAATTCCTTACCCTTGGTTTCCCCCACTCCCTTTCCTGCAAGTTCTGAATGGTGGGGTCTGCCTTTTCACTTTAACATATCTGGCTTAGAGTCTTCAGGCTTCAGCTGAAATGTCCGTTTAACATCATGTTACAAATGAATTATCTTTAAAAACACAGACCTTCCATTTGTAATCTACTCACTGCTCCCCTCCCCATTTAGGCACAAACCTCTTCAGATTTCATTTTAAGTGTTTTCCTGTTTAAAATTAACTGCATTTGATGCAACTGGCTTCTTTGAAGGAAAAAAAAACACAGACTGTTGCACATAGTCATGAATCACAAATGAGGGAGTTCATAGATTCAATGAGAAATTATTTTTGCTGGCAAATGGTTGTGTTTTTTTTTTCAATCTCCTTAAATCCTTACCCTTTTTACAAAATGGATTTGAGCTGGCTAACCAAAATATGTATAATAGAATAGAGTAAAACCAACAGAGAGGAAATCAGGCAAAGAGAAAGAAAGGATAGAAAAATGAAAACACAACCAAGGGAGAAGTAACATTTACAAATATTAGAACTAGGCACAATTGTCAGAAGTAGTCAGATGTATCTGAATTCCTGAATTGTTCAAAGAAAGAGAAGAGCATGATCAATTTCACAATTTTACAAATTTATATGACACAAATAATGTAGTTGCTTAGGACAGTTATACATTTTCCTAAGAGAAATAATAATGTCTCCTGTATGTTCTTATAGTAAGCATATTGTGGACTGAAACACAATATACCCAATAAATAACACTTAGCCTAATACTCTTTCTTTTAATAGTTCTCAATGCAAACAGGTGGTGCAAGCATAAAGGTACCTTTATTAAAATTCATTATAGAAAACTCATAGAATATCTTCATATAGATGGAAATACCGTGTTCCTTGGAAATCTTGATTTAGACTGTCTAGTATTGTATATTTTGTGACGTTGTACTTTAGACGTTGCGTATTTTCGCAATAGTCTTCACAGTCACATGGACACACTTGGAGTTTGTTGGTAAATATGTCGAATTCTGGCAACAGTTTTACCTGATATGAAACATGAGATCAACTTTTGTTGGTGGTTTACCCATTGGATACAGGTATTTGTGTATATTCTTGCAACCACCCTTCTAAGATAGTTTACACATGAATTTTACACTTTAAAAAAAAATGAACTTTTCCTCCAAAAGTTGTGGATTGATGGCCAGGGTAAAATTATGTACATGGGAGGCCATTCTTTGACCTTCTCTACATTTTATGGGAGACTGAAAGATTCTTCCTTGTTTTTTGTTTTTCTTCTTTTCCCCAAAAATGCCACTCTTGGGTATAGAAAAAAGATTTGAAGATTACGGATCTTTAAACCACATCTGGTTTGTGTGTTCTCAGAGGCCACTTGCTGGAAAAGCAAGGCGTGAGGTGAAAAAGGAAGGAAAATATCATATAGTCCAGTTAACCAGTTTTACAAGGAAAATGAAACTATTCTTAGGAGTTATAACACCACTTAAACATGTAGAAAGAGGTAAAGGAAAAGAACAGCTTTTTTTTCCCTCTGAAGAAACCAGCAGCCCAGCTGGCACAGGATTAGCTCCCAAATAGAAAGCAGATCACTTGAATGCACAGGAATGCTAGGTCAGGGTCAGGGGACAGTTATGCCATGTCCCTGGCCTCGTGGTGGTTACTGCTAGATTGGAATAAAAATCAGAGGTAATGGTTTTACTGAGGCAAAATGAGCTACGTGTTGGTGCAAATTCACTGTCAGGGAGGAAGACAAGTAAATTATTAAATATGCCTATGTGTTACTGAGGTCTATTTCTGCTTAATGGACACTTTTGGCTGTTTTTAGAGATGTTTTCATCCAAAACTACTTAATGAGAGGGGATTTGTATATAAATACTCCCTGGTGAGAAATATAAATAGTTTTGTCTTTAATAAATCAAAATCTGAAAAGCACTTCCTAATTTTCCTTCTGTGTCATGGGAGAGAATAATATATCTTAATTTTGAAACTGTTCAGACATTTTAAAATATAGAGTCTGGGGAAGGAGCAAACACATCTCTAACAAGGAGGATGCAAAAGCTCCTTAAGCCAATGAATTAGGGAATTTGGCTGATGAAACAGTTTCACTGCTTTCAGAAACAGGTGTTTGAAAAGGCAGCTGAAGAGTGAGTCTTATGTCTACTTTGCTGATGGCTGTATCGTTCCCTCCCTACCCCCTAGAACAGTGTCCAGAACATAGTAGGCATTCAGTAAACCTATAAAAAAATGAGTGATCAAGGCTAAAGATGCTGTCTAGAAGAGCTGTAGGTGACCTATGCTGATGAACAGATGAGACTACATTGTAATTCACATTGAATGAATTTGTTCATTAATGGCTTCTTCCCTGGTACTTGAGAGTTAGCTTCCCTAAACATTTTAAAGCATTTCCTTTTAATCTTATATATGCTATTATATTGAATTTTCCATAAAGTTTTGTATTAGTCCATTCTCACATTGCTAACAAAGACATACTGGGTTTAATTGAGTCACAGTTTAGCATGGCTGGGAAGGCCTCAGGAAACTTAAAATCATGGCAGACGGGGAAGCAAACAGATCCTTCTTCACATAATGACAGCAAGGAGAAGTGTAGATTGAAGCAGGGGAAAATCTCCTTACAAAACTATCAGATCTTGTGAGAACTCACTCACATGGAACAGCATGGAAGTAACCACCCACATGATTCAATTACCTCCCACCGAGTCCCCCCCTCTTCCCGTGACACTTGGGGATTATGAGAGCTATAATTCAGTATGAGATTTGTGTGAGGAGATGGCCTAAACATATCATCCTACTCCTGGCCCCTCCAAAATCTCACGTAATCACATTTCAAAACACAATTATGCCTTCCCAACAGTCCCCCAAAGTCTTAGCTCATTCCAGCATTAACTCAAAAGTCCAAGTCCAAAGTCTCATCTGAGACAAGACGAATCCCTTCTGCCTGTGAGCCTATAAAATCAAAAGCAAGTTAGTTACTTCCTAGATACAATGGGAGTGCAGCCATTGGGTAAACACACCTGTTCCAAATGGGAGGAATTAGCTAAAACAAAGGGGCTACAGGCTCCATGCAAGTCTGAAATCCAATTAGGGCAGTAAAAATGTTAAAGCTCTCAAGTAATCTCCTCTGACTCCATGTCTCATAGCCAGGGTGCATTGAAGAAAGAGGTGGGCTCCCTTGACCTTGGGCAGCTCTGCCCCTGTGGCTTTGAAGGGTACAGGACCCCCTTCCAGCCTCTTTCATAGCTGGCATTGTCAGCAGCTTTTCCAGGAGCACAGTGCAAGCTGTTGGTGGATCTACCATTCTGGGGTGTGGAGGATGTAACCCTCTTCTCACAGTTCCACTAAGCAGTGCCCCAGTGGCTACTCTTTATTGGGGTTCCAATCCCACATTTTCCTTCTGCACTGCCCTAACAGCCATTTTCCACTTGGGTCCTACTTCTGCAGCAGAATTCTACCTGAACATTGGTTGTTTTTATACATCCTCTGAAATCTATGCAAAGGTTCCCAAACTTTAGTTCTTGATATCTGTGCAATCCACCCAACATCATCTTGACATCTACACCAAACATGATATGTAATCCACCAAGGCTTGGGGCTTGCATCCTTTGAAGTAATGGCCTGAGCTGTACATTGGCCTCATTTAGCCACAGCTGGAGTTGAAGCAGCTGGGACACAGGGCCCCAAGTCCCAAGGCTGCACACAACAGGGATCTCTGGACCCAGCCCTGGAAACCATTATTCCCTCCTGGGCCTCCCAGACTGTGAAGGGAAGGGCTGCTGTGAAGACCTCTGACATACTCTGGAGACATTTTCTCATTGTCTTGGTGATTAATATTTGGCTCCTTGTTACTCATGCAAATTTCTGCAGCCAGCTTAAATTTCTTCCCAGAAAATAGGTTTTTATTTTCTATCGCATCATCAGGCTGCAAATTTTCCAAACTTTTATGCTCTGCTTCTTGTTGAGGACTTTGCCTCTTAGAAATTTGTTTACCAAATACCCTAAATTGTCTGTCTCAAGTTCAAAGTTCCACAGATCTCTGGGGCAGGGACAAAATGCCTCCAGTCTCTTTGTTTAGCAAGAGTGACCTTTATTTCAGTTCCCAACAAGTTCCCCCTCTCCATCTTAGACCACCTCAGCCTGGACTTCATGGTTCATATTACTATTAGCGTTTTGTTCAAAGCCATTCAACAAGTCTCCAGGAAGTTTCAAACTGTCCCACATCTTCCTGTCTTCTGAGCCTTCCAAGTCTCTAGGAAGTTCTAAACTTCTCCACACTTACCTGTTTTCTTCTGAGCCCTCCAAATGGCTTCAACCTCTGTCTGTTACCCAGTTCCAAAGTCGCTTCCACATTTTTGGGTATCTTTATAGCAGCACCCCACTCTCTATTGTAGCAATGTATTGTATTAGTCCATTCTCATACTGCTAATAAAGACATACACAAGACTGGGTAGTGTACAAAGTAAAGAGGTTTGGCTGGGCACGGTGCCTCAAGCCTATAATCCCAGCACTTTGGGAGGCCGAGGCGGGTGGATCAGGAGGTCAAGAGATCGAGACCATCCTGGTCAACATGGTGAAACCCCGTATCTACTAAAAATACAAAAATTAGCTGGGAATGGTGGCGCGTGCCTGTAATCCCAGCTACTCGGGAGGCTGAGGCAGGAGAATTGCTTGAACCCAGGAGGCGGAGGTTGCGGTGAGCCGAGATCGCGTCATTGCACTCCAGCCTGGGTAACAAGAGCGAAACTCCGTCTCAAAAAAAAAAGAGAAAAGAAAATAAAAGAGGTTTAATTGACTCATAGTTTTGCATGGCTTAGGAGGCCTCAGGAAATTTACAATCATGGCAGAAGGGGATGCAAACATGTCCTTCTTCACATGTCAGCAGGAAGGAGAAGTGCTGAGAAAAAGGGGGAAAAGCCCATCATAAAACCATCTGATCCCCTGAGAACTCACTCACCATCAAGAGAACAGCGTAAGTGTAACTGCCCCCATGATTCAATTACTTCCTACATGATCTCTCTCAAGACACATGGAGATAGTGGAAACTACAATTCAAGATGAGATTTGGGTGGGGACATAGGCACAATCTATATCAAGTTTGCTGAAAAAAAAAACCCCTCAAAACTCAAATGATTATCACAAAGTGAGAATCAGATGTATTTGAATTAATACATTTCTTCCTAGTTAACTTTTCTCAATTTAAACATTTAGTTATAAATAAATATTTAATTATTTGGAAACTATGGCTATGAAAGCGTATTATTTCTATTTATAAAAACCTTAAAGAAGTAAAATGAATGAATGAGTGATAATCCTAGGTAGCAAAACCCTAGTGTTAGCTAATACACTATTTTTATTCTCTCTGTTCATGAACATGCTTGACATAAAGTAATTTATGTAAGCACTTGTTTTGGGTCTCTTCTCTTTAAGGCCTTCTCTAGATGTGAGAAAATCAGATAACAAGTCAAAAGCCATGCTATCACAGACTTTATAATTTAGGTGGAGGAGAGAGGCAACAAATAAATTTTAAAATAATGAAATTATATTATGATGTTAATTAGTTACAGTATACTGAAGTGAAATAAAGTAAAATGATTAAGGAGGTAACTCATGGTAGCAGTACTGCATGAAAAAGGTTATCAGGGAAGCAAGGGAGTAAATCCTGCAAATGTCTTAGGGAAAAAAAGCATTTCAGATGGTGGGAAGGGAAATTCAGTCTAAGACGGGAGTGTGCTTAGGGTGTTTACAAAACAAGAGGATGATATCTGTGTTTGGAGCAGTGTGAGCCACTGAGAGGGTGAGCACAGCAGGGTCAGGAACGGGGGAAGTTATGCGGGGTCTCATAGTAGCAGTCCATCTCTGCACTGTTTTTGTTTTGCATGATGGAATTCATTGGAGAGTTTGAAGCATAGAGAACTTGATCATGTTTCTACTTTTTCTTTTTCTTTTTTTTTTTTTGGAGATGGAGTCTTGTTCTGTCACCTAGTAGGCTGGAGTGCAGTGGTGCAATCTCGGCTCATTGCAACTTCCACCTTCCAGGTTCAAGTGACTCTCCTGCCTCAACCTCCTATGTAGCTGGAACTACAGATGCATGCTGCCTCGCCTGGGTAATTTTTTGCATTTTAGTAGAAATGGAGTTTCACCATGTTGCCCAGGCTGGTCTCAAACGCCTGAGCTCAGGCAATCCAACCACCTCCAAAAACCCAAATGTGGCTGCTGGAGAAGAAAGATTCTCATGGGGGAGCATAGCAGCAGAGAGAAATGCAGAAGGCCCTCTCCTCTTTCCAAATGAGAGAGGATGGATGGTGGTTTGAAGCGGGATCTTGGTGGTAAGAAGGTGAGAAGTGTTCAGTTTGTGATTTCCGTTAGAGCCAGAGTCTTCAGAAATTACTGATGAATTGGATGTACAGTGTGGTAGAATACTAGTCAAGAGTGACCCCTAAGTGTTTAGCATGAAAAGATGGGTAAATACCATTTAATGACTCGAGGAAGATTGTGGAGCATAAAAACAAGAATACTTCTAGACATGTTACCTGTTCCCTTTGAGATGCCTTTAAGACATCCAAGGGAGATGTGGAGTTAGCAGTTGGCTATTTGAGTCTGGAACTCACAGAGGATGTTGAAGCTGGAGTTACAAAGTTGGATGCTGGCTATATATAGGTGGTGTTTGATGACAGAATACCATAGGCTTCCTGGCTTATACACCATAGAAATGTATTTCTTACAGTTCTGGAAGCTGAGAAGTCCAAGATCAAGGCCCTGGAAGATTTGGTGTCTGGTTAGGGCGCAGTTCCTCATAGACAGCTATGTTCTTATTGTGTCCTCATATGGCAGGAGTGAGGGATTTCTCTGAGGTCATTAATCTCATTCATGAAGGCTCCACTCTCATGACCTAATCACCTCTCAAGGGTCCCACTGCCTAAAGCCATTACATTGGAGATCGGGTCTCAACATGAATTTTCAGGGAACTTAAACATTTTGTTTCTGGCAGTATTTAAAACTATGGACTAGATGAGACCATCTAAGACAATGCTTTCAAAATACATCTGTTGAAGGGCCTTTGTTTTTTCTAATTTTCTGTGGACTGATGCTTTTAAATACAATAAAAATAAATTTAAGGGAAAACAAAATTTAAGGAAAAGCGAAATAAATCCATACTAAATACAAGTGCCATTTTTTTTTTGCCAGTGGAATTAATAGACATAAAATTATTCTGTCAAATTGCTGTAAAAGTTTCTTAACACTCACTGTGACTTCCTATACTTATCTTGCTATGGACTGAGAACAGACAGTTCACAGAGAGTGCTTGTTCATGGATCATGCTGTTAGTCACGCAACCTGGGAATGAGCGTGGCGGGAAAAGGGACCCTGAGCTACAACTTTGCCCTCAGACAGATGAGGAGGGAGGTGGGAATTCAGCAGACTGTGGTTTCCAGAATCCAGATGAAGATGTTTCAAGAAAGAATGAGGCAATTACATAGCATATGCAAAATGGATCCCCAGGCATTAACAGTAATAATGAAATACCAGAGCGAATGGAAATATGCTGTTTTGCTTTTACTCTTTCCTTCCCCAAGCTTTCATGGCAGTATGGTTCTACCAGTCTTAAGGTTTGCTTATGCATGGCCTATTCTAAGATCTTTTGGGGACAAGCCTGAAGGACGAAGTCCCCCAAGAGAGCAACAAGATTGCCAAAGTAAGAGTTGGATCAACCTGAAAGTACAAGCCAAATGTCTCAACTCTTAGATTGGATGCTGTAGGGGTCAGTCTGGCCATTAAAGCCATTACCACACCAACCACTTCTGTGTATTAGGGTTATTCTTTATTATCAGCAGTAGCTATTATTTCAGCCAACAGCTATCCAAATCAGGCCAAAAATATAGTAATACACTTGATTCTCAGCAAAGCTAATTTCTTCAGGCAAAGGAAAAAAAATCTATGGACAATGGTTAGTTGGTTCAAATGCGCACATTCGGACCCAACATAAGATGACTACCTGATGTAGAGCCATAGGGAATCGTGCGATCCAGGTTTTCCATCTGTAACTTATTCTCCCACTTATAAATATTATCCCATCTCTCTTGCTTAGGCTGATCCTTGTCTCTGCTCATCCCTTCACCTCTGTTCCCCAACTGGGGGCAGCTGAACTTGGACTATTGCCCAGCTAGATGTTAGGGTGTAGGCCCATGCTAGTACTTGCTGGTAATTCTTTTTAATTATCCACAAATGTCTAAAAATTTTCTGGTCCTTCCCCAGTCCCAATCTGGCAGCTTTACCCATTCCAGTGGTTCTCAGTCAGGAGTGATTTTGTTCCCCAGGGAACACTTGGAAAAGTCTAGAGGAATTCCGATATAAATGGGGTGGGGGGTGGTGAGGTACTACTGGCATCTTGTAGGTAGAGAGCAGGGATGGCGTTTAACATCCTGCAAGGCACAGGACAGCCCCTGACAACAAACAGTTATCTGGCCCCAGATGCCAACAGTGCTAGAGTTAAAGAACCTTGCCCTGTGTTTCATTATTGTGTTGTCTGTGCTAATGTTTTCCTCACCATTTAAATATTGTAGATGTTTTCAGGTGCTTATTCCATTAAATTATGTAATAACAATAAAAAAGAAAACAAATAATTTAAATGCCCAGACTAGTATATTGGCTTGTTGAAGACTATATGAGGAATAGGGCTGATGGGGTTTGGCCACCCAAATCTCACCTTGAATTATAATAATCCCCACATGTCAAGGGTGGGGCCATGTGGAGATAATTGAATCATAAGGGTGGTTTCCTCCATACTGTTCTCACGGTGCTGAATAAGTCTTACGAGATCTGATGATTTTATAAATGGGAATTTCCCCACATAAGCCCTCTTGCCTGACACCATGTAAGACATGCGTTTGCTTCTCTTTTTGCCTTCCGTCATGATTGTGCAGCCTCCCGCGCTATGTGGAACTGTGAGCCCATTAAACCTCTTTTCTTTATAAATAAATTACCCAGTCTCAGATATCTGTCTTTTTAACAGCATGAGACCTGACTAATACAAGGATTAATGTCTTTTTTAATTTTTTAAGACATGGACTTGCTCTGTCACCCAGGATAGAGGGTAGTGATGCAATCACTGCAGCCTCAAACTTGGGGACTCAAATGATACTCCTACCTCAGCCTCCCAAGTAGCTGGGACTATACGCATGTACCACTATGTTTGGCTAATTTTTTCCTCAAACTTCTGAGTTCAAGTGGTTGTTCTTCCTTGGCTTCCCAAAGTATTGCCATGGCTAACATGTCTTTTAGATTTCAAGAGTTCAAATTCAACTTGTGAGTTTCACTTTTAAGAATTTATTGACAAACTTTTTTTTTTTTTTTTTTTTTTTTTTTTGAGATGGAGTTTCGCTCTTGTTACCCAGGCTGGAGTGCGATGGCGCAATCTCTGCTCACCACAACCTCCGCCTCCTGGGTTCAGGGAATTCTCCTGCCTCAGCCTCCTGAGTAGCTGGGATTACAGGCACACGCCACCATGCCCAACTAATTTTTTGTATTTTTAGTAGAGACGGGGTTTCACGATGTTGACCAGGATGGTCTCGATCTCTTGACCTCGTGATCCACCCGCCTTGGCCTCCCAAAGTGCTGGGATTACAGGCGTGAGCCACCGCGCCCAGCGACAAACTTGTTAAAGTGTGTATCCTGTCACTGCACAACAGTGTTGATACAGGAAGACATCAGTAATGAAAATAGTTCTTGGGATGTCTGAATTGTAGAATCGTTTCCATGGAATGCATTGGGTTATATCTGAGTGCCCCGTGGCTTGACCTACACAGCTCACCAAAATACCCTCCTGGGGAAGCTTGCCTTGCCAGAGCCCAGGAGACTCTGTCTACAAAAAAATGTTCCTTGTTAGGCAGATGACACCTTTCTCTGAGCTGTCTACTTGCAGGCCTGGGACAGGATTGGTGGGGATGCTGGCTGGATTCCAGCCTCACACTGTCCTCTGGGCCAGGCACTTTTGTTTGGGGACAACCGGTACAAACATGCTTCAGCCTGGCTTGAGTAGTATCTTTGAGATGAGCATTCTGTTTCGTTTTTATTTACTGAAGAAACATTTAAGGGCCTACTTTGTATCTATTTTAGGCACTTGAGAAAAGCAAGGAATAAAATAAGATCCATGCTCTCAAAGAATGTATGTAGTGGTGCTTTTAATCTAGTGGAGGGTGCATTTTTAAAGTTGATGTAAAGCTAGGTGAAAACTAATAAAGTACTCAAGATTTTTTTCTTAGGTGCAGATAGTAGTGACCTGGTTTAAACAGTACCAGTGCCTTTGTCTGGTCTTTCTGCCGCTTGCGGAATGCTCCAGCTGACCTCATACATAGGGGGAGGACATGCGCCTTCTTGCACTACTTGCTGTCAGACTATCCTCTGCCCTTGAGTCTTTGTTAGTAGCTTGGTTTTGTGTAGAGGGAAGCACGGTACCCCCTCTATGACTCAGCACTTCCTGCAGCCTCACCTGCAGTTTCTACCAGATCTCTGATTGAACATTTAACCTAAAAGCTCCATTCTGAATTTATGAGATGTTTCCTGCTTCTTTTTGTTTTATTTTGCTTTTCTTGCCCTTGGGTACCTAAAGCCCGTGACTTGTGCCACGTCTGTCAAAAAGGTCACTTGTGACTTTTTGCAAAAGTTTGAAGCCCTTGAGTTTGTTTCTTGTTAATCTTCAGAATTTTAGTTTTTAGTGCTCTCAATTTGCACATTGCTTCACATGGAATTATATGTGCTGGTGAAAACACAAAATAGAATGTTTAATAAAAATGCAGGGAAGGGGTTAGAGGCTTTTGAATTAAAATCCTGGGGGAAATGGAAGGAGACGTGTGCTGAAGATGAGCTCTCTCTCAGTTTTCAGTGGACAGAGCTGAGCTGGTGAGAAAGGGTGGGGGCCTGTGCTTGGTCAGGTAGTTTTCATGGGGAAAAAATGTCAGGTAAAGGAAACCGAGTTTGAAAAATAGTCAACAGACCTCAGCTTCTCAGCGCATTTTATTTTATTTTTATCTCAAGCCGTTGGATTTCTCTGACCTACTAGGACCAAGGCAAGTAACAGGAGGTAAGAATATAAGATTTCAAAAGCATTAAGAGTTATAATTGTTTTAAGTCCGGAAACAATATGCATCATGATAGGCGGGGAAGGACTTTGCAAACTTCTCATTGAATCAGCAGTGCCTTGTTTACTGTAATTTTTTATTTCTCCATTTTAATAAATGCATAACTATTTATATAGACTTGTATAAATTCACCCCAACCTCAGTTTCTCAAGGCTTCTTTTACAGTCACATCTTAAATTCATCAACTACAAGCTATCCTTCTAGAAGGTTCTTGGGGGACTATAAACCACTTCAAGGACCGCTGTACTTTCACTACCGTTGTTCACTTTTATTTCAGTGTTGTGTCCAGGAATTTGTCTTTGGTTTAATTAATCTTTTGTTTTCACCAAAATGTTGACTTTAGGGCAAACTTGTTTCTGTGGCTGTTGTGATAAGACCTTGAACATTTTTGTCACTGCAATTCTAGCAGCACTTGGCTGCTCTGCAGCAGGCAGACTCTAAGGGTTGTAATTCCTCTTGCACAGAGGTCTGGAGCCTCCCTGGGGAGCAGGCAGGGCTGGACAGTCTGCCAGACACACGCTCTCTAGACACACTCTATCTTTTTCTTCCTATAGTGCTTATGAGTGATGAATTCAATGAGCACTTTAATTCTCCTACTTTGTTCTTTAAGCAGACCATTTGTGTCTTTGAGAGCTTATTTTGGCAAATGAATAATCAGCTATCTGAAGGAGCTCAAGGACGATCAAGGGAATTTGACCTCTACTTGAGATGATCTACATTTTTAATGTTAGTATTTGTGACTTAGCAGAGCGATTGATCACAACTGGCCTTCTTTCTTCCTAGTCTGAGAGTGTACATCAAAAGCTCCAAAATGTGCACACAGAACAAGTTTAAAAGCCCTCATCATTGTGAAAATTTCATGTGATTTTTCTTTTAATTGGAAGAGAAGGTGTGGAAGATGCTCATGGCTATTTTTTCTACAGATCAAATCCACAGATCTACATTGTATTGTTTTTCTCCTTTCAGAACTTTAGTTAGTATAAATTCATTACTTGCCTTATTATTAAACAATATTATTCAGACATAGTGAAGTACTTTGATGTAGTTCTAGTGGCTGTATTTACGGTTTCTTCGAAAACTTAGCTGTCTGCAGGAGGAGTAAAAATAATGGAATTAAGCAGTGGGATCATCCCCCTTCAGAAGTCTTATATTGATTGATATACATTTATTTATATTTATTTGTTTATTTATTTTCTTTTGAGATGGAGTCTCACTCTGTTGCCAGGCTGGAGTTCAGTGGCACGATCTCAGCTCACTGCAACCTCTACCTCCCGTGTTCAAACAATTCTCTTGCCTCAGCCTCCCGACATACATTTATTTTTTCAGGACAGATGTCCACAAACTATGGCATAATAAAATAATTTTATTCTGGAACATGGAAAGGCCTGGTCATTAGATATAGGCTGTATCCTTGAGTTCACTAGCAACTAGGCATGGGGCCATGGATAACTCATTTAACTTTCAGGACTCTCAGCATTCCTATCTACAAAAAGGCTTGGATTAATTCCATCAGTGGTTCTGAAATTTGAATTTGCAGTGGAATCACTGGACCTCATTACCATATTCAGCAAAGCTTGGGTGGCGATCTGTAAATCTGCCTTTCTAACAAGGTTCCAGGTGATAATGTTGCTGGTGTGGGGGGCACACTTTGAGAATCACTGGATTGGATGAGTTCTCTGACTACTTCTGGTATTAACATTCGGTGACTTTTATGTGCTGTGACTAAAACGATCTGTTTACAGCTTCTGAATGCATTGGCTAAAAGGGTCCAATTGAGGAAGTGCTATGAGTAGAGTTGAGTAAGAGCAGAAATTTGAATCAACATGATTTTGGGATGGCCCAAATATTAACAGGATCTCTGAACTTGTGGTGAAAGACCCCCCCGCCACCACCCCATCAAGAGTTGGTGTATTGGAGTGCAGCATCAGGGGGATCACATGGTGGTGGCTGGAGCAAGCTGAGCATTTGGTTGGACTGATGAGTTCAGTGTAAATGTTGTGACATATTTCAACAGGCTTATGTACATAATGGATACAGGAAAGAGAAGATTTTGATTGATTTCACAAGTTAGACACTGGGCAACCAATAAATGCCACTTGTATTGCTACCATTAATGTAGCTTTTAGTACCAATGAGAAAACTGTGCTATTCTAAAAGTAAAATAAAGTTAAATAGGCTGTAATTGTTTCTGTATCTCTACTGTCCTTCTGGAATGGTGAAGTAACTGTACAAGTATGAGCATGTACAATATTAACTAAGAACAGTGTTGGCATTTTTCTTTGTTGTCTAGACTCTAATAGGCTATTTTAGTGATTCTAGATATAATTAAATCTTTGTTTTTTCCAATCCTTGCCCACAAGGGTTCAAGTACATTTTAGTTCCTGCTTAACACAGGACAACACTCACTGCAATGACCAAAATACCTGATTTCTAGATGCAGCCTTGGAAATGAGAGAGAGACTGATTTAAACTATTTTTAGTTGCGATTTTTTTTCTTGAATGCTCTCATGGGAAGATAAAGGAGAATGGCTAGAGTTTATTTCTTAATATTTAGGAAATCCCTTCTGCCTGTTGTTCAACTTCCAAATTTTCGAAAACACTTTCCAAAACCTCATGTCCTTCAAATTTGTGTACTAGACTATTGGCTGAAACAAGTTTGTTAATATAAACTCCGTAAGTTTTAAGAAAGGCTCAGCTCAGGAGAAATTAAATTTTATTTTGTAATTTAGTAGATAATATGGTACTGTGGGCATTAACAAAAATATGTGATTAGGGAGAATCGGTATATTCCATCCAAGAACACCTTTTATCAAAAGAGAGGGTAGAAAAATTGAAAACATGAATAGGAATGAAAGATGGATTTCCAAAGGCCAGCTAGCTTTGCTGTGTGCGTGTGTGTGTTTGTGTGTGTGCGTGCGTGTGTGTGTGTGTTTCTCTCTTTCTCTCTCTGTCTCTCTCTCTCTCTCTCTCAGTGTGTCTCTCTCTCTCATATAGAGATATAAATTATGTTGTCCCATCTAGCTAATGGGTAGGTTAGATTAGATCAGTGGTTCTTTAAAAAGGCAGTTTCTGCTCACAAACAAGTATAACACATTCTGCAAATAGCTATATTTTGCTTGGGCAACAAGGCCGAAGAAGCCTCAGTTTGTAATTTAACCAAAAACTGATCTCAAAAAGCACATCCAAGAGAAATATTCTTGGCCCCTTACGTTCTTTCTCCATCAAGGTGAACACTTTTCATTACATCTAGAAATAGCTGGTAAAAATCACTGGCCAGTACAAATTCTTAGGCACTAGGAACTAACCAGACATTTTATCAGCCAATCAGAATGCTGTAAAATAACCTGAGAAAGCCTGGTACTGAAAAAGTTTGTTGCAATCCAGTGCCAAGCACAGAAAATACTTGTGTCTGTTGCATCAGCTGCTCCCAGTTCTCCATAGCAGTGGAGAAGTCAGAGAGGGAGAGAGAAGAGAGGGATCAGCTTCTAGACTTCCCCTACTGCCCTACTGGCTGATTGTATTAAATGCATCATTTAATGAGAATTTGCCGAGTTTACTTATTATTACTAAATAACACACAAATTGGTTTTTCCAGCTATACTAAAATTTTTCACAGTTCTAGGATTAGCCTGAAAGCAATTCAATCTGGTTACTGATTTACCATTTCTGAAATCTTAAAAGAATTTTCCCAAGACCTATCTCAGATTTTTTTTCACTAAGTCTAAATGGTGTTTTCAAATATTTTACATAAATAAATTTTACTGTAAAAATGTAAACTTCATACATAATATTTAACAATTGGGAGAAACACCAGATATGGGTGATGGGGAGGAAGGCAGCGAATCACACTGCCACGTGTATACCTATGCAACAATCTTGCATGTTCTTCACATGTACCCCCAAACCTAAAATACAATTTAAAAAAAAGAGAGAAAGCAAAAAAGCAGCTCTCTAAAACATTCTAAGAAGAATGTTTGTATTCTCCATATTTCTGCCCTCATGTAAATGGAAATACTTCGTTAGTTTTATGGTAACAGACCTGTTTTAAAAATCTTATTTACCTCATTCTTATAAGCATTCAGGTGTTCACTGAAAGTAAAATTACTCTCTTTCCTTTCTCCATTTTCATAATCTATTGCCACTTATTTGGAAGTATCTATTCTCATCAATAATAATGGCGCTTGCAGCCTGAATCATTGTGGAGTCACTATGTGGACCATTTTTAGTATATCAACAGTGGATGCAAGCAGTTTAAAGCCATATGATTCGTTTTACTAGCTGTGCTGTTCTTAACCGGGGATAATAAAGGCTTTGCAAGTCCAGTCCGCATGGCGAAAAAAGGTGTCCACAAGTGTGAATGGCTCATTTTTAATGACTTGCCAACAGCCACTTGTAAAAGGTGTAATTGACATTGTTAAGAGATTAGATTCCAGTCGCCCTTTCCTCCTCAAAAGTTTTCATGGACCCACGTTATTCTTAAGCATTGTCGAATACTAGAATAATCTATATGATTCTATATAATTTTTATATAGAATTTATATATATAATTATTCGATATAAATAAAATACAGAAAGAAAAATGAAAATTTTAAAAGATTTTCCAAATTCAGAGAAAATAAGTTTGCCAGCCTGACTTTTGATTGTCTGTAAAAATCAGAGCTAATAGTTTGAGCAGAAGAGCAAATATGAAGGTTTTTTAAACAGCTTTTGCTGGAGGAGAGGGTTAGAAGTAGGAAGTTCTTTATTCAGCAGCAGTGCCTACAAAAAAATTCATTAAATGATGTTTCTGTGAACCTCAAAAAGTAAATCAGTGCATCGGGGTAAGAACTGGGGTAAATGAGCAATAGCGGCCTTGTCATTTCACGTTCTGTGTCTTACTTCTATTTCAGAATCCTTTTCCTAGGAGAGAGAGATGGAGAGAGTTAGTTTTCTTTAAAGGCAAGGTTTGTGGGTAAGAAAAGTTATCAAAGTAATGTGGGAATAACTTAAAACCAGAAGCCTTTGCCTCCGTTCAAAGAGGCCATTAGGAGGAAATTGACTAAAGCTGTACAGACTCTGAGACCTGCACGCTTAAATTCCTTTCCATTTCTTGAAGAATGCTTTGAATTCTTGTTCGACTCCTAGGAGGCTCTCAGACTTCAGATACTAATCTCAAGGAGCCATGGAGTCCGGAAGACATCAATTCCCTGTGACAAACAGAAAGCTAATTTACATTCCTGCTGAAATTCTATGTAGATTTTATTTTCTCAAAAAAAAAAAAAGGTTTGTTTCCAGGTGCTTTCAAGTTGTTGTGATAGAGCTAGAGGTGACATACAAAAGAAACTCTGATTTTCTCTGCCTTCCATCCGTGTCATCCACTGGCTGCAGGATGGCTGTGAACTACTGAACTGCTGTTCTCTCATCTGTAACTGAGAATGACTAGAATTTCTATGACGGTTCTTTTGAGGATAGAAGTTGGTTGCATATGTGGAAGTATTTTGCGCATTTAAGGTACTCCAGAAATCTCAAAGGGCTGAAGGATGCAGCTAAGTGAGAAGGAGGCGTAATTCATGCCAACGTCAAACCAGCTCAGTCAGCCTCTCTGTGTGCCATATCCATTTGCTCCCCAAAGCTAGATGATTCCTGTTTTCCAGTTTATGGATAAGCCCAAATGGTTCCCTTCTTTTCCTGTGTTCTCCTATTCCATTCTCTTTGTCTTGGCACGCATTCATGGTGAAATTACGATGAAGATGAGGGGAGATAACAGGTAGTGTCATGGAATCAAAGAGCTAAGTAGAACTGGCAGGCAGAAAACATGGTGACCACCAAGTCCAGGGTGTCTCATTTTTCCAAATATTAGGGCACCTCTAACATCATAATAGTTAAAAAATCACCTCACATCTTACTACAAAAGAAGTATCAAATACTTAAAATATTCAAATTCCTAAAAATCAGAGAGGAAAAAATACTCTAAGGAGGTGTAATTTAATCTTTATATAATCATAAAGAGAGAAAAGACTTTATAAACATGATACCAAGGCCATAATTTTTTTAATTTTAGATTCAGCAGGTACATATGCAGGTTTGGTATATGGGTATATTGCATGATGCTGAAATTTGGGCTTCTAATGACCTGTCACTCAAGTAGCAAAGATAGTAGCAGATAGAAAATATTTTAACCAGCCCAAAGTGTCAATAATATTGAGATCAAAACACCCTGTTATAAATAAATGTTTTCTAAAGTGCCAAATACACAAAACAAAGGACTGTATACACATACTATGGTGCTTATACATAATGGACCATTTTGCAACAATTAACAAGTTACAGAAATCTATCTAACACATTGAGCTTTACCTAGGAAATAAACTCTGACTTCTTCCGTGGATTTCAAATAATAAAGGGGAGCTGTAAAACCAAGTGATGAAGCTCTCTGTACCAGGGACCATCTTTGCAGTACAAAGTTGCCATCCCCTGGAGTCATGGATTAAATCAAGATGGTCGAGACCAAATCATTATCCAGGAGTTCACTGCAACAGTTGTCTTGTTGGGATAAACTGGTGGAGGGAGTAGATAGAAGTAGTAGTAATGAGGACAGACTTAACTCTTAAGTCATTGTTTGGATCAATAAATATAGTGAACAAAATAATTAACTCCCATTTAGTAAAATGTCAAATGAGAAATATTTTAGGGACCTGAAATAGGCTAACAACAATTAAAGAATGAGGAGGGGAAGAAAACAGTCCCACATGGAAGTTAGACAATTACCCAAATACTGCATGAATGGGAAAGTGAAAGAGTAAGAAACGTGACAGTTATTCATTTTACTTCTGCACAACCACCTTTTTATCCTGGCTGCTTTGTCTGTTGTCTTGGGTGGTACAACATATGTGCCTGTGGACAGAGGAGTGTTTAAAAGGGAGCATTGGGTTGACATGAGAGGCAATCTGTTCTTTCCATTTCCTTTCCATTGCTTCAGCATTGCTTTCTAAGTCATCTACCGCATTAATTTTTTGAGTAGGTAATTTCCTTTTTCCTCTCTTTAAAAATAATTGTTTATGGCTGTCTTGGTGCCAAAAATATCACAGTCCCGTGTTCAGGAAGGAAACTGCCATGAACAGGGTCTCTGGACTCCCAACGATGTCCTCCTGCCCTGTGTCTGGGCTTCTCGATTCTTTATAACCTTGAACTTGGGGAAGGTTGGAAACAAAAGATTTTTTTAATTTCAGCCCATTGAATATCTTCACTTCTAGAACTACATCTTTATTTATTTGCCTTTTTCCTAAAAATATTTAGTAGTCAATCCTAGTTGGAAGTTATTATTTATTTACTTTTTTGAGACAGGGTCTTAATTCAGTTATCCAAGTTGGAGTGCAGTGGCAGGGTCTCTGCTCACTGCAGCCTCCATCTCCAGGGCTCAGGTGATTCTCCAACCTCAGCCTCCCAAGTAGCTGGGGCTGTAGGTGTACATTACCACACCCAGTTGTATTTTTAATAGAGATGGGGTTTTGCTATGTTGCCCAGGCTGGCCTCAAACTCCTGGACGCAAGTGATCTGTCCTCTTCGGCCTCCCAAAGTGTTGGGATTATAGGCAGGAGCCGCCATGTCTGGCCGGAAATTGTTTTAAAAGACATTTAAATTGCTTATTTGAGTAAGAATGCTTCAACTTCTTTTGAAAAATGTGTGTTCCCAATACTAAAATGTCACCATATCAAGTTATCAATTGCTGTGTAACAGATAACCCAAAAAAACTTAGCAGAATGCAATATACATTCATTATCTCACATTTTCTGTGTGTCAGGGGTCCAGGCGAGGCTGAGTTGGGTCCTCGGCTTCAAGGTCTTAGGTGTGGCCTGGAGCTGTGGACACCCAAGGTTTGACTGGGAGGAGATCTGCTTTTAACCTCACATCGCTGACGGCAGGATTCAGTTTTTCACAGGGTGTGGGATGAAAGCTGCAATTCCTCTGTGCCGGCCAGAGACCATCCTCAATTCCTTGTCATGGGACCTCTCCAACGTGGGAGCTTGCTTTGTCAAAGCCAGAAAGAGAGAGTGTCTCCCTAGTACGACAGAAGTCACAGTCTTTTATAACCTAATCACAGGAGGGATAACCCTTCACCTTTGCCAGATTCTACTGGTCCGAAGCACATTTGTAGGATGGGAGAATGCCTGGGAGCAGCAGGTACGGGGTCCTGAAGATCCTTGTTGCAATTGCACATAGCATAGCCATTTTCTTGATGAGCAGTTCCAGTGTAGGTTTTTAATTTACTCAGAGTAGATTTAAGGTTCTGTATTCATATCCCAGCTGGGCTACTTAATATTATTAGCTCTGTGGCCTCGGGTGAATTATTTAACCTCCCTAAGCCTCACTTTCTTCATTTGTAAACATAACTCTGTAAAATGAGGATAAAAGCAATACTCTCTCTTAGAGTCATTTTGAAAGTTAATTAAATTAATTCTTGCAAAACAATTAGCATACTGCTCAGAGAATGAAATATTGTCAAGTTTTTCAGAATGCTGAAAGGCTTACAAACTTGTTTCTAAGTAATTTTTAATTGAACATTTTGGTTGAAACATGTCTGAACTGCATTACATAGTGTCTTCCTGAACAATTTATGCTAACTGAATTGAGCCTTGATTATTTATGACCCTCATGTAAAATCTAATTATTGCTTTATGCTGGTATGCAGTGATGTGCAGTGGCTTTAGAGACGTTTGGAGTTATTTCCCTTCTTAAACAGCCCCATATTGCTCTGGTTTTTGAGTGTTTGTTTTAATTTGTCTTTTCTCTCTTGTTCTAATATCGCCGTCAAGTACATTTCATTTTTTATCACTGGGCTGCATCTAGCCACCCTTCCATTTTCCCAAATTTTTGTTTTTAATCGCTTGTGGACTTAAAATGGAGAAGTAATATGTATCATGCTTAAGAGCACAAGATAATCCTAGGTGTGAATCCCAACCCTTCCCACTTGCTGCCTGTGGGTACTACTTAACTAAGTGCTTAACCAAAAGCATGTAATCCCCCTGTGCCTTAGTGTATATCATACGTGAAATAGGATGCCTTTTTTTGTTTACAGTAAGTTAGATCCTGCATATATAATGTTTAGTATGTGGTAGACATGTGATAAAGTCAGCTATTGTTACTTAACAATTTACATAAATGTGTTCGAATTTTCTGAAATATGAGAAGATACAGGCTGCAAAGTTGGCCCTCTTTTTGGACCAAAGTACCTTGGCATCTGTACATTTTTTGGCAAGTTCAAGATTATTGATCTTTTGTTGAGAGACTACACAGAATATAATTTGTGGTAAGTCCCACAGAAATGCCTCTGATGAAAGGAAACCCGTAATAGTAATCTCATAATACTACATAGGTTACATAGAATGATTTTCTTCTCTACATCAGAGCATTATTTTTTATCTCGGTTTCATAGATTTCTTTTCTGAGGAAGGTATTTGTACTCACTTTTGAGTTGAAAACAAAATGCATCATGTTCAATTTGATCCTCATTAATAACGATTATAAACTATATTGGGCAGAGTTATCCAGAGAGACAGAACCAATAAAAAACATATAGATAGAGCTGTATGAGAAGGCATTTATTATGGGACTAGGCTCTGCAGTTAGAGCAGCTAGTCTCACAGTGTGCTGTCTGCAAGCTGCAGAGCCAGGATGTAACTTAGTCTGAGTCAAAGGCCTGAGAACCAGGGGAGCAGATGGCGTAACTTTTAGTCTAAGGCTGGATGGAGGCCTGAGAACTTAGAGGACTGCTGATGTGAGCTCCAGTGCCTGAAGGCCCTACAATTTGGAGTTCTAATATCCAAGGGCAGGAGAATAGGTGCCCAAGCTCCAGAAGAGAAATAAAGCAAATTCAGCTTTCATCTGCCTTTCTGTTCTATTTGGGCCCTTAATAGATGGGAGGGTACCCATTCACACTGGGAAAGGTTGGATCTTCCTTACTGTCTCCATTGATTAAAATGCATGTCTCTTCCAGAAATACTCTCACAGACATACTCAGAAACACTCTATCAGCTATCTGGGTATCCCTAGTCCAGTCAAGCTGACACCTAAAATGACCTATCACATAAACCAAAAGGTGAGTATTAATACGTTGTTAGAAAATGTTTCGTAAAATGGAGACTGACATCCTATTTGAGGTTCCATAGATGAGAAGCAGGACAACATGATGTGAATGGAGAACATTTCCTGTACTTTGACCACAAGATACTATTACTATTTGAATACATATCAATTCAATTAAATGAAAATGTTAAGTAGAGAAAGATGTGTTTTTTCATCATTCTCTCATAACTAAGATGAGTGTCGCCTTTTGGCTAAGAGAAAAGCATTGTAGAAGTGAACATTATAAGCAGACATGAGGTGTAAAGAAGTAAAAAGAGAAAAGGAAATGAGGAAAAGTACAGAGGCCTGTAGGATCCATAAAGGTTAGAGTATGTGCCTGTGATGAGAAGAGATAGGAGTTAGTGTCTCAGGAGCTCCAAGAGGGGCTTAAGAACAGGAGCATCAACCCTGACGTCAGACCAGTTAGTTTCAAATCCCAGCTTTGCCACTTACTAATGTGTGGGCTTGGACGAGTGGTTTCCGCATCGGCGATGGGGGTCACTATAGCATTCACCCCACAGGGTTTTGGGAGCATTGAAACAGAAGCTGGGAAAATCACTCTTAGTTAGCAGAATGCTGGGCACATTGTAAATTATCTGTGTACTTCGCCGCCTTACCATAATCTAGAGCAGACGTTTACAGGCTTTTCCTTTAAAGTGCCAGATTATGAATATTTAGTCTTTTGAAGCCAAAAGGAAAATTGCAAATATTATGTTATTTTAGTCTTTGGAAGCCAAAAGGCAAATTGCAAATATTATATAACTCCTGACATAATAAGGGATAAGACAAATTCCTACAAAATTTTGATTGATGAAATTCAAAATATAATCATATAATTGAATAAAAATTGTTGTGTTGCGGATCTACTAATGAGAAGAATGGAATTCTTTTGAGGAGGAGATGACATTTCCCTTAAGGAGGATTCAAAGTTACTGTTCTCTAATACTAATCTTTCCAAAAATGTTCATCTGTACAAACCCTTCTTGGTGCACAGGTGAGCTGTACGCAAACAGACGTGGCAGCTGGCTTTGACCTGCGAGCTGTGATTTGCTGTCTCCAGAATGGTGGTTCTCAATTTTCCTTTATGGTTGTGGTATTGAGACATACCTCAGTGAACATGGATGACATTCACAAATGTTATGCATTTGTGAGGCCATACCAAAATTTACCCCATTCCCAGCACAGTAGCTGTAACCGCACACTTTGGCCGACACAAAAGAACAAGGACCTCAAGCAGAGACTTTAGTGTTACAATTGATACAGTAACAAATGCCCAAGATGTGCATTACAACTGATTCTACCTCGCCAGCGTGTTGTGACACCAGGTTCTCCGAGTATTTCTCCAATTTAGAACAAGTCGTCCCATTTACAACCTAAAGTGACAATTCATATCTGCAAGAAACTTTGGAAAGAAGGAGGTTGTATTGTAGGGCAGGCGAAGGGAGATTCTTTTTTCTCTTTCATGTGCGCAGAATGATAAAAGAGAGAGCTGAACTCTAGGGTCAGTGGCACTGTGCCTCTTCCCACCGACAATAATGCCCAATCATGTGCCAATTGACGGCTCTTTCCTGAGTTCCAGGAGTGTGAATCCATCCGCCTGCTGGGAATCTCTGCCTGGATAACCTTTGGGTATCTCAGACTCACCCTGTAATACTGAACCCATCATCAAGTGCCACCCCTAATAGATCTTATATCTGTACCTTGCTCTCCATCCCTACTCTCATTTTTCTGGTCCAGCCTCTCTCACATGACCATGCTTACCGTGTACAGTGGCTCATCATCTTGGTTTCAGATAGTCCAGGTTCATTCCCATGGTCTTTGGGGACCACATACTGGGACCTAAACCAACACTTCAGCTTTATCTACATCTATCTATCTGTCTGTCTATCTATCTGTCTATCTATCTGTCTGTCTGTCTGTCTGTCTGTCTGTCTGTCTATCTAATAGCATCATAGAATTGCCTGGTATGCTCTGCAAACACCGTATTGTTTCTTAGCTTCTTCATTGCTCCTTCTGTCCCCTTTGCAGATAACCCTCCCAGTCCCCAAATACGGAATGCCTTACATCTATCTCCCAGCCTTCCATGAAACTTCTTTCCCCCCATCCCAAAGGCTGAGTTTGGGTCTGCCCCTCTGTATTCTCAATGTGTCTTAAGCATGAATTATACCCACTATATTGAATGTAGTTGTGCCTTGGCATCTCTCTCTTCCCACCTGCACATTGAAAGACTTGAGAACTAGTGTGTCTTCACTTTTGTATCCTTAGACAGGGATTCCTATATAAAGCAAGCACCTAGTCAAGGTTTACTGATTTAATTAGCTCTACAGAACTGGCTTGCAGCCACTGTGTTTATCTGAGCTTTATCACCACAAGGTAGAGAGAGTGAAGAAAAGTGAGTAGCCAGGAGCCAGATACAATATTTAAAAGGCTGCTTTGGAGATTTCATTTCCATAGAAATGTACGCGTTCATGATTGCTTTGAAATAAAACTTGTTAGGACTTTAAACTTGACTTTCATTCATTATCCCTAGTATAGCCTTCTTTAAAACATATTTGCTCTTCCCAAATAGAAAGAAGAATTCATGACTTTCCTATCCACTTATTTTGTCTCAGATTTGATTTTGATTTTTCTCTGTCTTCATGAAACCAAACAAATAATAGGGGGATAATTTAAGTTTTCTAATCATTAGGCTCTAATAAAGAAACTCAATCCACTGTGAACCCACCACTGCATCTACCATAACCAACAGAACAACCTGAGAAGAATACAGTTTTTTTTTTTTTTTTTTTTTTTTTTGAGACGGAGTTTCGCTCTTGTTACCCAGGCTGGAGTACAATGGCGCGATCTCGGCTCACCGCAACCTCCGCCTCCCGGGTTCAGGCAATTCTCCTGCCTCAGCCTCCTGAGTAGCTGGGATTACAGGCATGCACCACCACGCCCAGCTATTTTTTTTGTATTCTTAGTAGAGACGGGGTTTCACCATGTTGACCAGGATGGTCTCAATCTCTTGACCTCGTGATCCACCCGCCTCGGCCTCCCAAAGTGCTGGGATTACAGGCTTGAGCCACCATGCCCGGCCAGAATACAGTTTTTTTCTCTAAGCAGCTTTGGTTTTCCTTGTCATACCACTAATAAACAATTCTGTTTTAAAAATCTATAATTTTCTTTTTTCTCTCTCTCTTTCTTTTTCTTCAACTTTTATTTTAAGTTCCAGGGTACCTGTGCTGGATGTGTAGTTATATAGGTAGACATGTGCTATGGTGGTTTGCGGCACAGATCAACCCTTCGGCTAGATATTCAGCCCAGCAGCCATTAGCTATTCTTCCTGATGCTCTTCCTTCTCTTACACCGCCCCCAACAGGGCTCAGTGTGTGTTGTTTCACAACCATGTGTCCATGTTTTCTCATTGTTCAGCTCTCACTTGTAAGTGAGAGCATATGATAAAAAGTCTATAATTTGGCCGGGCACGGTGGCTCAAGCCTGTAATCCCAGCACTTTGGGAGGCCAAGGTGGATGGATCACGAGGTCAAGAGATCGAGACCATCCTGGTCAACATGGTGAAACCCCGTCTCTACTAAAAATACAAAAAATTAGCTGGGCATGGTGGCACGTGCCTGTAGTTCCAGCTACTCAGGAGGCTGAGGCAGGAGAATTGCCTGAATCCAGGAGGCGGAGGTTGCGGTGAGCCGAGATTGCACCATTGCCCTCCAGCCTGGATAACAAGAGTGAAACTCCATCTCAACAACAACAACAAAAAAAGTCTATAATTTGTATTCAAAAGACTGCCTTCAGCAACTGTGAAACAATGTAACACAGTTTTACCTTAAGGTTAACATCCACACAGCACATCACAGAACCAAAATTAAGACTGGGCTCAGATTTGCTAATCTGGAGATTGTGTCTGCCTCTAGGAGGCATAGCCTTTCCAGTGTGAGGAGGGCTACAGCTGGGTGGACCTGCCTTCCCAAGACCCGGAACCACAATCGGTACTTAGTATGTACATCTTGGTTGTAAATACATAGGGCTACAAATGGAGACAATAAAACCAGCAAACGTATATGGAAAGACAAGATGGAACATTTAGAGGTTCATTATAGCAAAAAGAAAAATGTAAATTAATGTGTATAATAATTATACTCCAATATCATGCAGCAGGAAAGATAAATATTTGATGACAAAAACAAATGACCTTGGCTAAGCATATACACAGATTATATTTACATATACTTCATGATTGTTCATAAAATGTCTTTAGAACCTAAAACAGGAGGAATAGGTGTGCAATATGGTAAGAAGTTTCACAACCATCAGACATTTTTAATACTTTTCGTTATGTTTGCGTCAAGAAAAATTACTACTTTTGTAATCTCTTCAGCTTCATAATAATAGTATTTAAAATATAAGACAGATTCCACTGCTTTGGTTAACAAGTCCACAGTTTAATGCCAGCATTAGAAATGGTTGTTTTTGTTTTTATACTGATATAGAGGGAAATGAATACCTTTAGGTGATGCTGTTTTGTTCCCATGTGTTTGAATACCCTACTACTTCACAGGTAGAGTGAATTCTAAAGGCAGGTAGGTACCTATCATTTACCTAAAGAGTAACATTGCCACTGATTTACAAACAGCCTTCAAAACAGAAATTTACTGCAGAACCACCAGTGGAAAGAAAAGAAGGAGCATTGAGAATTTCGAGTGCTGGTGAACTGCCCTCTGCTGAGATGGGGCTGGTCATGATAGTAGACACAGAGTGTGGTCCCTTCATGGTGTGGTGCATTTCTTCACTAGCGCTGGGCCAGGCGGGCTCCACTCAGCTCTGTATCCCCATGCACAGTGGCTGCAGTGCTGTGCAGACAGCAACTGGGGGACTTGGCATGTACTACATAGCGGAGATGGAGATATACATCAAAGTCCAGAAATGTGGACATTTTGATTCATTTGGCTTCCCTTTCAGGGCATTCGGGGCTCAATTTATCAAAACAGCAAACAGTAATTGAGTCAATAAGATGTATCCTTCAGGGAAATGTTCCCAGGTATTGATCCAAAATACTGGCATGATATTTACATCTGTTTGCCAAAGTCATACATCATCCTAATTCCGTGAACAGACAGGCAGCAGGCTATAGAGGCATAGAGGCACGGATGCTGCTAGGAGATCCCTCGCTGCACCGTCCGCCATCTTCCACATGGCCTTTGGCACGTGGCTCCCTCTGCCACCAGCTGCCTCCTCCCTGGGGAAGTGCTAGAGACTGCAGTTGCAGGAACTGCCCAGTATCCTGTATTGGAATCCTCTAACAAGTAATACTGTAACAATGTAGCTAATTATTATTTGAGCATACATCTTGAGTGTGTCCATCTGGAACATTCAAAATCGACCCCCTATGGTATGACGAATGCATGTGTTGTAGTCAGGAAGATCCTCCATAGGAGAAATTTTAGCATTACCGAGGGTGAGATGCAGAAATGCTTCATTAATCCAGGCGGCACTTATCCAAAGCTTTATCTTCCTTGACTTTCTCTTCTGAAATGTACATTTATTATCCATGCAAATGACTATGAAGCAAATCAACAATTTAATCCTCCTGGCACTACATAGTAATGCAGTTTTTCAATTCAAGATGCACACGCAAAAGTCGAAAGTATATGGCTCTGTGGTGATCACATCAAAAGAGGAAAAATGTTTAGCTTTAAAAGATGCCGTGTCTAGACTGGAGGAGGTGAAGGGGACATGACAAATAAATTCACTAGGATCCTGGATGGGATTCTGGACACACACACAAAAAATTAGTGGGCAAGTGGTTAAATTTGACTAAAGATTTGTAGATTTGTTAATAATACTACATCAGTGTTATTTTCCTGGTTTTGAGAATCTTACTATCATCGTTTACTATTTTAACATTTGGGAAAGCAGGCTGAAGGGTATGGGAGACCCGACTGTGCTACCTTTGAAACTTATTTTGTAAATCTCACGTTATCTCAAAGTAGAGATGAGAATATTTCATGAATCACGTTTTTTATTGCCTTTTTTATCTTCTGGTAGGTCAGTTTAGAGAATTTTTACTATAGTATCGACTTTTGATTATAATTTAATGATTCATATGGAATCACAGACTATTAAAGCCAGATGGACTTGCTCTGTTTATGGGTGGAGGCAGGAAGAAGAAAGGAATATTTAGCGATGAGTCACTAGGTGCCAGGCCACAGCCAACTCTGCTAGTTGTCTCCTGATGTCCATCCAAACCCTGGTTTTCTGCAGGGCCACAGTGTATCTAGCCTGGGTGACGGATCATCCTGGTCTCTGATTTCCCACTTGCCCTTGCAGCTGGGCAGGGCCATGTGAGCCAGTTCTGGCCAACAAGATAAAATAAGAGGATGCAAAAAGTATTTCTAGGAAAACTGCTTTCCTGATAAAAGGAACAAATGCATCTGGTGCCTCCCTATGCACCCATTTTTACCCACCGTGAATACAGTCATGGTGAGTAGAATTCTAGCAGCCAACTTACAACCATGAAGCAGAGCCCAAGAAAGCTGCAGAGATGCCAGGGACGAGGCAGTAAACAAACCAGTAACTACCACCTCCAGACTTTTAAATATGAGATGAATATAAACTCTTATTAGTTTAAGCCTGTGTTATATTTTTTGTTGCTTGAAGCCAGAAACATTTCCCATTTATCCAATTACTGTACATGAACTATTTCATATCATTCTTATAATTATCATTGCCCCATTACACAGATTGGGAGGTTAAGGCTTAAGGAGATTAATTCAGTTCCCCACCATCATACAGAAATGAATGGTTCTGGTGTTGGAATCTAAGCATGCCTGGCTCTAAGCGCCTTCCTTTCTTGCTTCAGCACACAGCCTCTGTGTGATTATTTGTACCCACCATGAGGCAGGCACGGTGTTAGATTAGGAAGCTTGTGCAGAGTTACCAAGTACTTGGGGTTATATCAAGTTTCTTTAAGAATCCGTTCCTTTGATTTTTTTTCAGCTTCCAGACAAGACTCCAGTCTTACTTTTATGTAGCTCAGCAAGTTAAGCCTTTTAATGGAATTTCCACATCTCTAACACAGTTTTCTCATTACATCCTTCTGTTAGAGTTAGAACTAGCTTTCTTCCCTGTTTTACAGTTAAGTCTTCTCTGCAACAAAAGTTGTGTGACCAACCAAAGGTCACATAGTCGGTCATGGGTGGACCTCAGAAGGGTCAGCTCCTCAGTACCTTTCAAGTTTGCTCTAATGCACAGCATTTGCTGCTAGTTTTTCGTCACTGTTAGCTTTTCCCTCACCATACATCTTATTGACACTTCATTCTTCACTCCTCTGATCAATGTAGCCTTGCCTTCCTTGAAATGGAAACCAAATAGTGCGAAACAGTGGAAGACCACAGTTCTGAATATTTTTAGAGAGACTCTAGTTTTCATTGTCTTTTTAGTTAGAAAAATATCATCCAGCACACTTCATGCGTGATACCACTTTATTCGGTACATAGTATTGAGTCCGTGGTGCCACAAGCATATGTATAGGAAATCTGAGAGGAGATCATCAGTGCCTTGGAGTTTATGGTGAAGCTTGGGAAAGGGAGAGAACAGAATGTTGTAAATGGGATAACCTCTGGCTGGGAGTTAGGAGATCTGAATTCCAGGCCAGCCTTGCTTGTAAAAAAGCTGGGTGCTACTCAGTGTAGGTCAGTACTGAGGAAGGATCTGACATAGCACTATTCAAAAATGTTTGCCACCCCTTTGAACCAGACCTTTCCTGGTTCCAAAACCACAGCTATATGAACTCATAGAAGGTCAAAGGATTAAACGATTTTTTTAGGTTGGTGGGGAAACGAAGTTTTGCTCTTGTTGCCCAGGCTGGAGTGTGATCTCGGCTCACTGCAACCTCCCGCGGGGTTTCTCCTACCTCAAGTGATTCTCCTACCTCAGCGTCCCAAGTAGCTGGGATTACAGGCGCGTACCACCACACCTGGCTAATTTTTGTATTTTTATCAGTAGGGACAGGATTTTACCATGTTGGTCAAGCTAGTCTGGAACTCCTGACCTCAAGTGATCCACATGCCTAGGCCTCCCAAGGTGCTGGGATTACAGGCATAAGCCACCATGCCCAGCCAGATTAACTTATTTTTAATAAAGAAACTATAAATGAACTAAAAGCCTCGAAAAATTGATCAATTGTGCACAAAAATGACAGGAATAGTACAAGTACACATACTCTAAACACCTGTTTTTCCACCGACGTCCACTTCTGCCTCTGCTCCACTTCATGGTGCAGGATATTTAGACCTAAGGGAAATGTCATGCACAGTTTACAGGTGTTAGCATTCCTCATGTTTCTGGAAGCTGAACTGTGGAATACTTGATGTGTAAGCAAGAAGGGAAGCGTAGCTTAAAAGATTTCTGAATCATTGTCCAAATTGAATAAAAATCCTCCTCCCTGGCTAGAGAACAGACAAAACCCTCTCTTTCCATGGAATCGAAGACAAGGAGTTAAGCTAAAAGGCTTTATGTACTCTCATCACTGAAAGGCATGATGGAAATAGCAAGGCTTTGGAGTCAGATATTTTAAAATCAGACCCCTGGTGCAGCCACACAAGCTATGTTGACTTGGGCAGGTTACATAGGTCTCTAAGTCTATTAAAATGGGAATTATAATACCCTCTTCATGGTATGATTGCAAGAATTAAAAATAAAATTGTCATAGATTACATAGCACAGTGCCTGGCCAGGCTCATCAAATGACTGGAATTAGTGGGGGGAAGAGCTAATTTTCACTAACCTTCTGCTCACTCTCCTCAGATATCCCTTATTATACCCCTTTATATTCTGATATTCTTTGTTTCTATCTGTAGCTTGACATATAGCCTTTTAGCTACTCTTAAGTTCTCTGAAGTCCTTAACAGTGACCCAGAGCTATGAAAATGGTGAGAACTATGAAAATTATGAGACTTTTTTTTTTCTGAGACAGAATCTTGCTCTGTCACCCTGGCTGGAGTACAAGAGTGAGATCGCGACTCACTGCAGCTTCAATCTCCTGGGCTCAAGTCATCCTCCCTCCTGAGGCTCCTGAGCAGCTAGGACCACAGGTGCACACCACGACACCTAGCTAATTAAAAAAAAAAAAAAAAGATAGTAGAGACGAGGTCTTGCTATGTTGCCCAGGCTGGTTGTTTTAAGCCAGGAGGCTCAACTGATCCTTCAGCCTTGGCCTCCCAAAATCCTGGGATAACTGGCCTGAGCAGACAAGCCTGGCTGCAACCCTTCTTTTCAAGGTCTACCGTACCTGACATATAAACACAAAGGAAAGGTCCAGTTAATTTTAAGTTTGTTTACTTGAATAATTCCAACCAATCTTGCTGAGTTGGGCTTCACTTTAAATATTTTATTTTTAAAACGTTTTCCCAGCCAGGTGTGGTGGCTCATGCCTGTCATCCCAGCACTTTGGGAGACTGAGGCAAGAGAATTGCTTTAACCTAGGAGTTCAAGACCAGCTGAGGCAACATAGCAAAACCCCATCTCTACTAAATTTTTAAAAAAATTTATCTAGATATGGTATTGTGTGTGGGTGGTCCCAGCTACTCAGGGGAGGCTGAAGTGGGAGGATCACCCGAGCCCAGAAGTTTGAGGCTACCGTGTTTCATGACTGTGCTGCTGCACTCTAGCCTAGGTGACAGAGTCTGTCTCAAAAACAGTTTTTCCAAAACTCAGAATTTTTTAATAATGAAAGAAATTATCAGTGGCCTAGAATGCAATCTACTGAACTCCATACTGGATCGCTGTTGCTTATTATGTAGTAGGGTGGGAGCATATACATGAACTGTGTGGTTAATTTGATTCTATATAATCCACCTAACTGGAAAAGGTGGGTGAGTGAAAGGGGAATATATTTGCCGGATGTCCCAGTCAATTTAAGCAAATGAACAAAAGAAAGGAAAGATCTGGGAATATAAATATTCGCTGTGGTTCCATGTTCTTTTTTCTTCTTTTGCACATGAATCCTATTTGCATATATTTTATTACATTTTAATTACTGCTGTGGCAAGTTACCACAAATGTAATGATAAAAAAAAATCCCCACAAGCCTATTTTTTACTGATCTGGAGGTCACAAGTCTAAATCAAGGTGTAGGCAGGACTGTTTTCCGCCTGAGGCTTTGAGAAGCTAATCTGTTTCTTTGATTTTTTTTCAGCTTCCAGAGGCTACCTGTATTCCTTTGCTATGATCCTTTTCTCACCTCATCATTCCATCTTCTACTACTGACTGACCTTCCTCTTTCCCTCTAACAAAGACTTTTGTGATTACATTGGGTCTACCAGAATAATCCAAGATAACTTTCTCCCCTTGATACTCCTAACTTAATCAACACATTCCATTTTACCAGGGAAATAATCATATTCTCAAGTTTCAGGAATTCAGACATGGACATCTTTGTTGTGTGTGTGTCGGGCAGTGGGGCTACATATATATCGATGTAGGTATAGGTTTATATTTCAAATTGCACTGCCTCCTGTGAGTTTCTGTTTTCCTGGCTATGGCCTTGATCCTCAGAATCTGTTCCCACCTTTGTGAATTCTACCTCTGACCTTGTCATATTCCCACCATAATGTGGGGTCCAGATTTCTGTCCTGTCCTGATAAATTGGCCAGTCCATTGTTTTGCTAAGGTTGTGCCGCTTTAATGAAACCATATTAACCTGACTGTAGAAAAGAGTCTTGATGCAACCTTAAAATTTAAAAAAAAGAAAAAAAAAAGATAGTTTAATAGTAACACAAAGTAATTTCCAAGTAGTGAGAGCGACAGGTTTTCCTTGCCTTTTCTGATTCTCACTCTTGAATTTCGAGGTGAAAGTGGGTGCATATTTGGTTGTTGTCCGTGGTCCTGAACTGACCCAGATATTAAGGTTGTTTCTCTTGACCCCTGAGACCCATGGAACTGCTGGTCAGTTTCTCTGTCTTGTTTAGAAATTCCAAAATAGGTGAGAAAAGTAGACCAGGCTGTGAAGAGAGCCTAGTGCCTAGTGCCTAAATGGATACAGACTTTGGAAAGGCATGGCCCTTGACAGATCACCAGGTAGGAAACAGAAAACATTCTGACATGATTTTTAAATAATTGAAACTGTGAAAAAATTTCACTATTTACCGTGGTGTAAACATCAAATAACTAATTGGCATAGGAAATGTGTGTATTGAACAATGCAAAGGCTGTGCAATGAAACACATGCATTGAGCAAGAAAGATAGGTAAGATATAGTAATAAAGGGATCATTATTAGTTGAACAGCAGAAAAATATTTAGAGTTGGGTTTTTTGTTTGTTATTTGCTGGAAAATACTACCTTATGTAATTTATTACATGTATTTGTATGTTATACATTTTGGACAGTTCTGTCATGTTTTGGAAGTCACTGTCACTGTCTACTCCCACCCCACCACACACACAGATACCATCACCACACATCATGGAAAGCTGGTAGGGAATGTGCCGTTTCATTGATTTAGCCCCAAGCTTCATCTCACCCGTGAAACTGAAACACAAACTATACTTTTGATACCTGCCCTTTTCACTGGTATTCATTATGCATCAGCTTTTTGGGTGTGTGTGTGAGACAGAGTTTTGCTCTGTCACCAGGCGCCAGGCTAGAGTGCGGTGGCGAAATCTCGACTCACTGCAATCTCCACCTCCTGGGTTCAAGCAATTCTCCTGCCTCAGCCTCCTGAGTAGCTGGGACTACAGGCGCGTGCAACCACACCTAGCTAATTTTTGTATTTTTTAGTAGAGATGGGTTTTCACCATGTTGGCCAGGGTGGTCTCGATCTCTTGACCTCATGATCATCCCGCCTCAGCCTCCCAAAGCGCTGGGATTACAGGCGTGAGCCACCACCCCCGGCTAGCTCTTCATTTTTTAAGGGATGAAATGGAATGGGAATTAGAAATGGATTTTGGGTATCAGATGTCAGTGATTTACATATTTGTGTAGAAAAAACTACAGATTTCACCAAAACCGGTGATTACAAATTGGTTTCAGCTAATTCAGAATGTCTGCTGCACATATTTTTTATGAATAAAAACAAAGATAGCAGTCTTTTTACATGTTGATAAGGTTAATCATGGCATCCTCATTGTAATTGTCAAAAAATCCTGATTGTTCTCCTGAAGTCCATTCATGGTGACTATTGACTTTGAATGCAGGGGAGGATTACGGACTCACAGGTGCAACTATAATCCTGATTATATGTTTTTCTATTTGGAAAGACTAGGTTTTTAACAAGTAATGCTTTAAATAGATTTCAGTTTTTATTAATTCTCAAGATTAAGAATACACAGTTCAACATGTCAGGAGTTTCATTAATACAAAATGTTAACCAAAGTTTTGTTCTTATTTTTTTAAATAACAGTGATAATAATAATATAACTGGGCAGTAAATAAGTAAAAAAAAATCTGAATTCAGAGCGCTTTGTTAAGAAAAACATTACAGAAAGGAATCAGGGTAGATGCTTGCCAATACTTGGATTAATAAAGTGTGAGCATACCACTCTTGCATGGAGAATTAGCAAGAATTAGCAGTCATATAGATGAGTATAGTAAGTTTTATCCTAACTGCTGTTATCCCCCAAACCCTATTTTGCTCAGGGCACACCTCTGTTTTCTAACTAGTTAATAAAGAATGCTATAATTTAAAGTCCATGTTTCCATGGTAACAACCAATTATAAGTGCAATCTGAAGAGATGGAAGGAAGCTGCCAAAACTCTTAAGGGAAGAAAAAGTGATCTGGGTTGGCAACCGGCAAGAAATGCTTGCTTAAGGACTTTTGCCAGCTTCCCCTAGCGTTGGCCTGCAAGTTTATATCTGAACAAACATCTTGCACCCATTTTCTAAGCAGTGCATCTGTAATACATTCTAAAAGGATAATTGTGTCTGGGGCTCAGCATATGTGATGGTGAGGCAGGAAAACATTCTCACTTTTTTTTTTTTTTTTGGTATAAATTCTCGCATGTGTTTCTTATAATTTCATGGCACCAACGTCAACACTAGAGAAAGCAAAGTACCTTAAGTGAGCTAGCTTTTTTCAGAAGTATATTCATAAGTTTTATCTTAAATATTCTTATGTTCATTGTTTATGCATAACAATTTATAATGCTAATATTTATGGAGATAATAATTATAGAACTTAAATAAAATGTTAGCCATCAATTGGGAGTTTTAATGTTTAATACGAGTATACCTGATTACATATGTATCTTAATATAACACTCTGATTACATGTATATCTTAATATCTTCTAAATCCCTTCGTATATTATTGTGCTTTGTTTTCAGGAAGCTCAATATGCACACATAAGGCATTTCCAAAATAGATGAATTAAATTGGAGATAATTCATGTTAAAATATATTTCACATTCATTATTCCGTGCATCTTATTAACAACCTAGGGAAAGAGGATGTTTTCATTTCCATTTTACATACAAAGAAACTGAGAAGTAGAAAAGGACTTACCGCAAGTCACACTTTGTTAGTGGTGGGACGAGGGGTAAACCCCCAGCTTCTACCTCTAGATCCAGGATTGTTCTCACTCCGCAATAGGACTCCTCCACTAGCGCAAAATTAAATGCACCTGGATATCAAACTTTATTATATCAAAGAATGTAGCATTCGAATCTTAACTCCAAAAGGTGTTTATGCTTGAAACTCATCAATTGGTAATATATGGATAACTTATTCACTATCATCTACCTGTGTCTTTTTCTTATTTTTACTTAAGTGACTGGAAGGCATAAGAGTGAAACTGACAGTGATGGAAATCACATTTAATTAGCATGAAATGGCAAACAGCTGCTGTGTTCAACTCTTCTTGTTATGAGATTGTCAGACTTATAAAATACTATCCACATGGCACAGTTTTGAACAGTGAAAGAGAAGTTGAATCAAAATTTAAAAGCTCAGTGCGTAGAACTTTTGGGTCCTAGGAGACACACAAGAATTTCCCTTTTAAGGAAATTGGCTATGTATAGTTTCCAAACCCCTATTCTGGTTTGAACAAAAAAACCCGTAAATTTCAGCTCCAAAGTCGAATAACTTTTTTCTTAGATTGGAATGGTACTCATTTGAGCAAAAAGCACTACAATTACATTTAATCTAAGACAACACTAATTTATCTTCTCTATGGTCATACTGAGGAAAGTGGAAAACAAATCGCAAGTCCCACTCCCCATATGAACACCAGCAATCAACTTAACCTAATAAACCTGCAAGAGAATATTTTTATATTCTCAAATTTGTTTATTTCCCAAAATATGTATTTTGAAAAAAAGGTATGTATTTTGATTACCTATATTCAAAACTAGTCAGAATTCCTAAGAGCTATCAACCAATAACTTAAGCACATTTCCTCTATTTTATACCTAATCAGTGGGAAGACATCATGGTATAAAGTGAATTCATGGGTATCTAAGATGCTCAGAAAATATATACTTTCTCTATAATTACGAATCATCAAAGGCTATTTCTAGTTAAAGTCCTGTTGCATTTTGAACTCCCCCTTTCAAACATTCTCTGCTTTCTTTAAATCCCCAAGTTTGTTCCTATCTAAAATATGACTCCATCTCTTACTTTCCTGAGAGAATGGACTCCATCCTTTCTGTCTCAGATTTCCTGCTTCTCAACATCTCTGGTTTGGGGCCCTCTTTCGCTTCAGTTGTAGTACAGTAGTTCTCAAATGTGGGTGCACAATTAAATAAAAAGCTGGAGAGCTTTGAAAAACAAATACTGTTGCCTAGGCCCCCTCTAGACTGATTAGTTAAGAAGCTTGTCTGAGGACCAGTGACCTGATCTTTTCTTTGAGAAGAAATGTCCCTTCTACCTGTCAAATCCTGTTCTTCACCTGCAGTCAAGGTCCTAAGTGAGAAGGCACTGATTCGCCTGAATCACCACTCTTTCTCATCTCCATCATTTTTCTTTTCCACTCTTTCTCATGCTACCAGGTAGCTCATTTTGTCTCATCCTCAAAAATTAGTCCAAGAAGGATCTCCAAAGGGAGAGAGAATCCCCCTTCACAGAACACAGATAGTTGCCAATGCTCTAGTCAGCTTTCTAATTCGGTCAGAATGGCTTAACAAAGCCCTACTTCCAGAAGCCAAGTAAAACCGAATAATCTTGCTAGGGGTAATGTGTTTAATAGCAGAGCACCTTCTCTCAAGATCAAAAGCATGCTGTTTCTTACTACATTTATGTGACATGAGATTCACTGTAAGAAATTATCTTTAGTCAACTTTGTTACTTTTCTCATAGCTAGTGAATAAAAACCTTATTTACAGATAATTACAGTAAATGACATATATGCTTAGGATGGTTATTTCATCTTCAGCAGAGTAGACAAGCCATGCCATCAAATATGTAAAAGAGTGGCTTTAAAAAAAGTAGATTTCATGGAGGTGGAGAATTTCAGAACAGTGGTTACCAGAGGCTAGGAAGGGAGGTGGGGAAGGAGGGATGAAGATAAGTTAGTTTAGGAGCAGGAAAATAGAGTTCAAAGGGAAAAGTTCCACTACTTAATATTACAATAAAAAATTATATATAGTTTAGCATATATTTCAAGATAGCTAGAACGAGAATCGTAATATCCCCAAGACAAAGAAAAGTGTTTGAGGTCATGAATATTCCAGTTACCCTTAATTTGATCATTACACATTGTATACATATATCGAAATGTCACATGTACCCCAAAATATGTAATGCTGGTGTAAATAAATAAAATTTTTTAAAAGCTGTCAAAAAAAGGAAATGGAAAACAGTGGATTAGCAGCAGTTAATATCTTGTCTCAAAGAGTGCCTTTTTAGGGTTGTGGTTCCCTGTCACTGATTTTCATGCCGTTCTGAGTTCTAAGGAAAATAATCCATGGCCTATTAAAAAAATGCCTCATATCACTTTGATAAAATTTTACATGGATTAAAATACTTGAGCATATTTCTGGGCAGTTTAAAGTCTTTTAGAAACAGTCAGCAAATTAATGGCAATATAGTAAGTTTTTGATTTATAGCTTTTGCCTCAAAGTCGTCATGGAAAATCTATTTATTCTGTAGCAGAACTCAAAGAGCATTTTATTTCAAAAAGCAATTTCATTTTTAAGGTAGAACCACTTACTCTTGGAATACTCGTTTTTCAGCAAAGATTTCTGAAATTTCCATTTATCATTCTGCTCTCCCCAAACCTAATCACCTTTACCTCATTCCAGATGTCTGACTTGTGTTTCTCAAAAATGTATTTGAAAACTAATTGCCATATCATGTGTGTGTTGTATATGTTAAGTGATTTCTCTTTGGTTGGTCCTCCTTTGAAAAATGAATAGGCAAAGGAAGTCTCAGTCTACAGAGGGAGCTGAAGGGGAAGGGCAGTAACTGGACGATAGTTTGCATGGCTGTGTCTATGTGTTTTTTTCACTAAGAAAAGAGCAAGATTAATGGTAAATATCCAGTATATAATCCCTTATTTGAAATAAAAGGCTAAAAGTTGCCTATAGCAGCTTCTTTACATTTACTGAACTGAAGGAAGCCATATTTGTGTTACTGGGAGGAACCTCAGGTAGCATCCAGAAAAAAGAAAAACAAACAAAGAAAAACCCACTATATATATATATATACAACCTGGGCAACAGAGTAAGCCTCTTTCTCAAAAAAAAAAAAAAAAAAAAAAAAAAAAAAGCATTAGGAATGGATGTTAGAGGCTTGACACAGCCATATTGTTTAGTTAATAGGCACTTCTAAAATTTGAGCTCAGGGAGTCCAGTGTGTTTATCAAAGCAGGTAGAGTAAAGGTTCTGGGAACCTCTGGGAATGGTTGAAATTCTCTACAGAAAATTAAGATGATGTTTAGATTCAGCCTTTTCACAAAACTTTAGCCTTTACTAAACCTAAATTATTGCAGTTTTACTATTCTGAAGAATTAAATATAGAAATGAATGACGTGAGAGTTAGCACACAAATGAACAAACCAGAGCAGGCATTTAGTCAGATATTTGGCCACCAGTAGAAGCTGAGTTTGCCTTTGCCATGCCACACCACACAGCCAGGAACACTCTGCTCTATTTGGTGCAGAAGGCTATAAAGAGGAGTAGCACTCCGATTCCATTTATCCTGAGACTCTGATTTTAAATAGTTCTTGATCTCCTTATTACTGCCTTAAACTTCTTGGGCAGGCGCTATTTCTAAGATGTGCTGTAGGGACACATTTCTAAATGTGCACTATTTCTAAGATGTGTCCTTGTGTCAGTGCTTCCCAAGGCCCTCTGCTATCATCTGTCTCCCCAGTACCACCATGGTCCAGTTTGAGTAAGAAGGCAGAGGACCCCAGGAAGGATTTGTCCAATAGAAATTGGAACTTAGACTTTACCTGTTATGCTTGACTATATATAGTCAAGCATAGCAGGTAAACTCAGTCATATATATATATATATATATATATATATATATATTTAATCAGAAACGGAAAGTTCCTCTCATACTGAGAGAATCCAGAAAGAATGGAATCCAGGAGAGGGAAGCAGCTTCCACACTGAGTGGAAAGGAATATATATAGAGAGAGATGGAGTTTAGGAGGGGAAGACAGGCTTCCGTGACAGAGTGTGGAAGGGGACTCCAGAGGGAAAACCCACAATAGAGAAAAACAGCTTCCATGGGAGTGTTCATGGAAGGCGATCCAAACATGGAGTTCCTGCTTGACTATATTAGGAGTGTTTCTGCTGCTCTCAAGGAGATTGAACTTGTGATAAATAGGAAAATCACTGGAAAATTGAAGGAAATGATAATTAGAGATAATTTTTTAAAACATTCAAAAAGTAAAAAGCAGTCATGGTACACCACAGTTTTATTTATGAATAGGGCATGCGTACCATTGGATATTAGTTTAACCACCCCACCACCAAGAAAAAAGATGTAAGTACATTGGGAGGACGGGGAAAGGAGGGGTGTGTGTGGGGGTGGGGAGGGTGTGGTATAAGAGTATTATAGTATATTCTGTAGTAGGATTGTCAGTGCCTGTTGTTGAGAAATAGAGGAGTACTTTGTGAGCATGTTCTTTAGAGGTGAATCAGGAGATTTCTTTGCAAGAGTTTCAGGTGCGAGGTGGGCAGATCACGAGGTCAAGAAATCAAGACCATCCTGACCAACATGGTGAAACCCCATCTCTACTAACAAATACAAAAATTAGCCGGGCATGGTAGTGCGCATTTGTAGTCCCAGCTACTTGGGAGGCTGAGGCGGAAGAATCATTTGAACTGGGAGGCGAAGGTTGCAGTGAGCCAAGATTGTGCCGCTGCACTCCAGACTGGTGTCAGAGTGAGACTCCGTCTCAAAAAAAAATAAAAATAAAAAGAGTTTCAGATGGCTGACTCTGGGAAGAAAAGGAGACACTCAAGCTTTATTTCTACCATACCTTTTAATTTTTTTTATAAAATATATTATTTTTTATAAAAAATATTTTAAATGTAAATGAGAAACCAGGAAGTTGAGGCAGTATGCATAGAGAGACCAATCTCGCAATCTCGACAAGTATTGTTGTAAAGGAGAGGGCAGACCTGGGGCAGAGATTGAAGAGAACTGAGGAGTTGAGAGAAGACTTTTTCAACTTTTGTTTTAGTGTACTTTAAGGTCTGGGGTACGTGTCCAGAACATACAGGTTTGCTGCATAGGTACACACGTGCCATGGTGGATTGCTGCACCTATCAACCTGTCATCGACATTAGGTATTTCTCCTAATGCTATCCCTCCCGTTTACCCCCACCCTCCAACAGGCCCCTGTGTGTGATGTTCCCCTCCCTGTGTCCATGTGCTCTCATTGTTCAACTCCCACTTATGAGTGAGAACATACAGTGTCTGGTTTTCTGTTCCTGTGTTATTTTGCTGAGAATGATGTTTCCAGCCTCAACCATGTCCCTGCAAAGGACATGAACTCATCCTTTTTTATGTCTGCATAGTATTCCATGGTGTATATATGCCACATTTTCTTTATTCAGTCTAACACTGATGGGTATTTGGGTTGTTTGCAAGTCCTTGCTATTGTGAATAGTGCTACAATAAACATACATGTGCACACATCTTTATAGTAGAATGTTTTATAATCCTTTGGGTGTATACCCAGTAATGGGATTGCTGGGTCAAATGGTATTTCTAGTTCCTGATCCTTGAGGAATCGCCACACTGTCTTCCACAGTAGTTGAACTAATTTACACTCCCACCAACAGTGTAAAAGCATTCCTATTTCTCCACATCTTCTCTAGGATCTGTTGTTTCCTGCCTTTTTAATGATCACCTTTCTAACTGGCATGAAATGATATCTCATTGTGGTTCTTAATTTGCATTTCTCTAATGACCAGATATGATGAGCTTTTTTTCATATGTTTGTTGTTTTCTTAAGTTGAGAGCTTGGAGGTGATGTTTCTTGGTGACAGGAAGGAAGAGCTGAAATGGAGCTATTGATAATGCAGGAGTGACAGAGAAAGATGCAGGAGTGACAGAGAAAGACGCAGGAGTGACAGAGAGAGATGCAAGGAGCAAACTTTTTGAGACAGTAAGATGGGATCAAATCCACAGAGCAAGTGAAGGTATTTTCTCATGGAAAGTTGAGGAATATTTTCTCCATTTTCATAGCAGAGATCGGGATTGTGGGAGTGGCCAAGGAATGGGTGATGTTTGAGGAGATAGGCCATGAAAAGCGGAAAAGTAAATCTAGGAAATAAATTTTCCTAAATTTATTTAGTAGAATGGCCAGGGAGTTTGAGACTTTGATAGTTGCAATAGTATAAAGTGACACCAAACGGCAGTGTGATTTTCTCCAGCAGCACCGATCAGCTAATGTGCAAACAGAGAGTCGATAGGAAGTTGGAGCTATGAAATTGGGGGGTTTGACAAGTGAACCCACAGCAGAAGAGAGAAGCAAGGAAGTTGAAGATTTTTGTGTGAGAATGACTGTGATGGTGGACGTGGAAAAGATGAACTGAAAACAGATGGCTGAGAATTAGTGAGAAGGTGGCAGGATGAAGACCTGAGAGTGTCAGCAGAAATTAAGAACGGGAACCATGCAACTGTCATCATTTCCGGCAGGTGAGCTGGAAGGCTAGGAGGGGAGGTAGAGACCTGCGCCAGGCAGTTCCTGGAAATGAGAAGGTCTTGGGTGTGACACTGAGAGGAGATGCCTAAGGCAGAGTAGAAGGAAGGGCCGTCGGAGGGGACACTGGATGCTGGCATGTTGGAGAATGGTCATTGTAAGCCACCCAGGGATGAGAAACCAACATGACAGCAATGAGGAGGAGAGAGGGTGGTATAAATGGTGCACCAGAGCCTCAGGGGAGTAAGACATTGCAAGAATAAGGAGAAAAGGAGGTCAGAAGGAGCAGCAAGGAAACCCAGAAGAGTACCTATCCCAGCTCCAAGCCTTGGGGCTCACAGGGGATACTGAAGAAAAGACATCGCTGGTGGAGAGGGCTGTAGAGGAATGAGTGTGCTCAGAGGGCAGGTCTCAGTTAAGGCATAGAGGTGAAGGGAGAGTTCAGAGGAGTTAAGGAAGTAAGGACGGGTGGTGGATTATTGATGGAGAGCACCAGAAAGCATAACGGGAAGGCTTAGCAGGGAAAAGAAGAATAGAGTTCGGGGTCAGAATATATGGGAACGGGAAGGAGAGTTATCATAGAGGTCACAGGAAACTTGAACTTTTGGCAGTGGCCTAGGTAAGCATGGATGGGGCATGAGGAATCACCTCTGAGAGTTTCTCAGTTCTCTTCTGAGAACTGAGCCTGTGAGCGCTCAGTTCTGGCATGGCGGCCCCAGGGAGTGAGCTTGTGATACGGCGGTGACTGTTTCCCTAGCAGCCTACGTTGCAGTAGCTTTGGGTGGCCACATTCTCCATCTCCCACAGTAGTTATTGCCATTGCTTTGGTCAAGATTACTCTAAAGAGTGTAGCAGTGTAACACTTCAGTGGACGGGAAAGGAAGGGCTGTCACGACTCTTGCTGGTCACCTCTAGCAAGTCAGGCAGCTCTGCGAATATCAGATTCCCCATTAGAGAAAACGATTAGCCCTGTGGGTCCTTTTCAGGTTTGAATTTTTGTTATTATGACGTTTAATATATGCTGTTAGGTTTGTAGCATTTTTGAATGGAGGATTTGCTTATATGGAGTTGCTTAAGGAGATTGGATTTATAAGGAAGCACATTTGATGGACTTCCATTTTTGACAGATGCATTATGTTGAAATTTATAATTTAGAGACTATATACGAATGTTGATATGATTTGGCTATTTGTCCTGCCCAAATCGCTCATTGAAGTGTAATCCTCAATGCTGGAGATGGGTCCTGGTGGGAGGTGTTTAGGTTGGAAGGTGTTTGATGCTGTCATTTCACAAGACAGTGAGTGAGTTCTCAAGAGATCTCATTGCTTGAAAATGCGTGCATCTCCCCACCCCCCTGCTCCTGCTCTCACCATGTAACATGCCATCTCCTGCTTCACCTTCTGCCATTAGTGAAAGCTCCATGAGGCCTCCTAGAAGCCGAGCAGATGCTGGCACCATGCCTGTATAGCCTGCAGAACCATGGGCCAAGTAAACCTCTTCCTTATAAATTACCTAGTCTCAGATGTTTCTTTATACCGATGCAAGAACAGCCTAACACACACACATACACACATGTTTCTATTTCACTAGCACGAGATTCTATGTGTGTGTGTGTGTGTGTGTGTGTGTGTGTGTATTTATATGTCACTGCCATCATTTTTAAAGATTTTCCTTTTCTTTTGTGTATTTATTCATCTGAGGGCTGGGTGTAGCTATTTTCATGAATCAGGTCCATACTGCAGTCTTGGGTATGATGAACCAAGCTTCTGTCTCACTAGCACGTGACTCTGTACAGTTACAAGAATTTCAGAAAACATCTTATGATTACAAGGTTAAAAAGAATGACTGTTGTCCTTCATAACTTCCCATTGCCGCATGGATACAGATGTTGCGTGCTCTGCATTGCTCTGACCAAATGGCTGTGGAAGCAACACAGGAAGCGAGTGAAGCTGCACGTGGCCTCCTGCAGCAGCTCTTCAGAAGAGCTATTTTCTCAGGAGTTCTCAGTTAATGTGACCATGATACACATTTACATGTGCATACGTACACACAGAAACACACACCCCGCTGTGGACCTCTCACAATGTTGAACAGGCTTTCAGGAACAACTGGGTCACCTTTGCATTCAGTTGGTGGTTATAAACTCAGACAAGATGCTTTGAAGTGTTTTATACCGGAAGAAGAAGGCAATAGTAGGAGAATGGCACCTTCAACCTTTCTGTGCTTTCAAGCATGTAAGCCCATCACCTTGCTCCTCCATGCCCAATTAAAGGAAAAAAATTAGCCCCATACCTGGATGCCTGAATTCTCCTAATATTAAAAGTCACATGCATGATGGAAGTAAGATGAAAAGCAATGTGGATTACCCCATTAGAAACGGAGATGAACTAGCAGCTGGTTGCACGAACATATCAAAGAACCTACTGTCCCAGTGATAATTCTTGGAAAAGCAGAGTTAGGACATTTTCCATCAAATCCTTTTAAGACCCTTCCCAGTTCAGCTGCATCTGGCACACATGGTGTCTGTTGTCTGCTCTAACTTTGCAACACAGTGAAATCCCCAGCTTTGACTCCAGCGGCATGTGGCTCTGAGTGGCATCTGTAAAGCAATGGCACTTCTTAATTCTCATAATAAACAGAAAATACTTTATGAAAACAATATTCGAATTGGAATGGCTCCGTTTATCTGACTAATTGGGCTAGACTGTCATCATGTTGAACAGAAAAAAAGCAACATGCAAAAATGGCTTCTGCTGGTGACCTAATTTTCTAAATTATTTCTTCTGCTAGTTCAAGTGCTACTAAATATACTGAGCTGTCACAAGCTCTACACTCGGCATAGGTATTTCTACAGGTGGGTGAATTCTCAGTCATCACTGCACTGTTTGGAAATTGAAATTAGATGGAACGAGAGGGCATTGGTAGGGGGGTGTTTCCTCCCTCCCCCGCTTTCTTCCTCCATTCCTCCACAGAACAAAATAAAAGTGAAATATTATAGAACTTGCCAGGAGGCTGAGACAGGAGAATCGCTTGAACCTGGGGGGCGGAGGTTTCAGTGAGCTGAGATTGGGCCACTGAAGTCTAGCCTGGGTGACAGAATGAGACTCCATCTCAGAAAGAAAGAAAGAAAAAAAAAAAAACAGAAAAACTTGCCATGATTGGGAAAAGAGCGAGTAGAACTGGAAATTCAATAGAATTCAACCTAGATCTATCAATGCCTGGATTTCACTTAAGAAATTTTAGAGGATCATCGTTCACTATATGTTTTGATGTTTTCTATTTCTTTCATTGCCCGTTGCCTGGCAGAAATGCCCTGACAGTATTCAAAACCCTGCCAGTCCTTGATGTACTTGCAGTCCCAACTGCCTGTTCTTCTCGGGGAGTGTCATTCAGTGTAGAATAAAGTCAGTTGGCAGAAATGTAATAGGACACCAGGGAGGAATTGTGATTTAACATGAGTTTGATACGGTTAGTAAAAAGTGAATTAGAGTAGTTTGTAGATACTTTGAAACCTGTGCTCAAAGGTATTATTTGATTAAATTTAATAAAAATGAATTACTTAGTATATATAAGACATAAGGGACTTACAGGTATGGGTGGATGCAAAGATGAATGTAATGAGTGAATGATGCCACCTCCTTCCAATGTTAGGTCCACAGTCTCATCCCCACAACCCATGACTGTGACCTTCTTTGCAAAAAGGTCATTTACAGATGAAATTAAATTAAGGATCTCAACATGAGATCATCTTGGATTATCCAAGTGGGACCTAAATCCAATGATGTATGTCGTTATGAGACCCACACAGAGGAGAAACACACGGAAGAGAAGTCCATGTGAAGACAGAGGCAGAAATCAGAGTGATGCAGGAACAAATCAAGGAACAGCTGTGGCCACCAGCAGCTGGAAGAGGCCAGGATCATTCTTCCCCAGAGCCTTCCTAGGGAGTTCTGCCTCACCTTGACTCCAGACTTCCGGCCTCCAGAAACTGGGAAAGAGTACATTTCTGTTGTTTTTAAGGCACCAAGCTTGATATAATTTGTTATGGCAGCCCCAGAAAATTAACAAAATAAGTAAACATCAGTCTGCATTGAAGAGCTTGTAATATATAAGATATGACAAACTGTGCATGTGCTAAAGTGAAAGTATTAAAAATACAGAAGTGAAGAGGAATTTATTTCAAACAGAGCTGGCTGGAAAGGTCTTTTATGCCTTGATCAGAGCTTTAAAGAAGATGAACGCAAGCTGTGCAGAGATGGACCAGGAGATTTCGGGGATTTCAGCAGAGCCACAACAGAGGAGGATCCAGGGATACTATTGGAGTAAATCTAGTCCTGAGAAAGGAGAAGGTATACTCAAAACAAAGTCTGATATCACAAGAAGCTTGATTGTGGTCAGAAATTCTTCAGAAAGCCTGAATTCAGTCAATAGGTACTCTGTTGCTAGCTTTAGATTATGGAGAAATTTACTCTTCTCATCTTCCTCCATCTAAAATTACATTTAAGAGATAGATTCATAAAGAATTACTGCAAGGAAATAAATTAAATTTGCAGAGGGAAGAAATAATTCCAGGGATGTTCTGAAAGCTCGGTAATGCTTGGACCTGCCCTGGTTTGTAGTATTTAACATGCAGTCATTTCTGTTTGTGGTGCTGTCTTCATTCCCAGTGGCCTACCTGAGCAGGAAATGCATCCTGTGTTAATTTCCTAGGGCTGCCACAGCATATTACCACCAACTGGGTGACTTACTAGGACAGAAATGTATTTCTCACAGTTCTGGAGGCTGGAAGTCTGAACTAAACATGTCAGCAGGGCTGTGCTCCCTTTGAATGCTCTAGAGGAGACCTCTGCTTCTTCCTGGCTTCCGGTGGCTCCAGGCAATTCATGGAATTCCTTGACTTACAGACTCTTTACTCCAATCTCTGCCTCTGTCTCCACATGGCCTTCATCCCTGTGTGTCTCTGTGTCCTCTCCTCCTCTTGTTAGAACACCTGTTGTTAGATGGAGGACCTGAAGCAATCAAGTATGTCTGCATCTCGAGCTAACTAATTATATCTGCAAAGACCCTGTTTCCAAAGAAGATCACATCCTGAGGCTCGGGGTGGACATGAATTTTGGGGGAACACTATTCAACACACCATGCAGCCAGTTCATGTTTTAACCCATAGCGCCTAGCCTGAAATTTGACCTAAAAATGGTAACCTCTCAATTTTTGCTGACTACAGAAGTGGATCTGCAGTTCCCACGGATGATGTGGCATTGCTAAAAAATAAAACATGGGAGAGAAAACAAGGGAAGAAAAGGGAATTGGGAAAGAGAAAAGAAGTATCTCAAATTTTGTTGGGAGATATAAATCCAAAGTTGTGGCAGGGCCTATGAGCGCTGATTTGATTTTTCTCAGCCTGCCTCCACCTCCTTGAACCTTGACCTTCTTCCAGCTTCTGTAGGTCCTGTGCCCTTCGCTTGACACATCCCTCTCCCCATTCTCTACCTCGCTCACTCCAACGTTCTTCAGCTCCTAGAACACCATCTCTCCCGGTGTTCTACAAGACCTAATACCTTTTCTTTGTTAGCAGCCATCAGAATTCAGAATCATATCTTTAATAATACGACCATTGTTCTGCCTCCAGCCTCTGCCAGACCAGCAGTTACATGGAGACATGCTCACTGCGGTCTCACCAGCATCCAGGGTGTTGCATAAGTCTTTCCAAATGACAGACTTTCAGATAGTTTAAGAATATTACCATGTCTAACCTCAGGCTTTTTCCACCTGCACAGCCCATCTGCCCTTTAAAGCAACCCCATCCTCTTCTCCACCCCACACAGACACAGGGCAGTGTTCAAGGCAGTCATCCATGACACACGGGCTAATGTTTAGGCTGTTTGTGCTCCGATTCCCTCATTTGTGAGCTCCTGACTCTGCCTTGAGATCACAGCTCTCTGCCCTCCTGCAGGCTTGCACTTTCCCAGTCCTGCAAATCTCTCCAGTCCTCTGTAGATCCCATTGTAACCCACTCCTCTGATTCCAATCTTCTTCTCATCACTTCAATTTGGAGTCAGTTTCCTGGTCCTGTTTCTATGGGTGTGGCCAGCTCTGGGCCTGATAGTGTGGGAAGCAGGATGGACGGCAGGGGATGGGGTGGGCTGTAGGAAGATCCGCACACCAAGCTATGAATTGCTTCCCTGGGCTGATGACTCACCTCTCAACGAAGACCTCCTAAAGCATGATGCTTATGACAAAATGCATGTGACCTGCCTGGGTGAATTAGTGAGGGGCACATTCTGTACCTTGAACTTGCTCTGATGCTGTATAGGCCCCTATGGCCAGCCTTCCAACATTGCTTGTTCCTATTTACGTTACCTTTAACTAAAACCTCCATATCATTCCTACACTGATGCTGAATCATAATTCTCCCTAAACTCATGAAACTAGGTGTTTTTAAGTGTATGACCTGATTTTAAAATTTAACCCTACTACATTTAATGTTACAGTCAACCTATCCTTACATTAAGTTGAGATTGCTGCACATGATTTTTTAAGAAAATATTAGAGTCTATTTAGTTATAAGATGCTGGTGTCTTTCAAGCAGATGGAAGCTTTCCTCTGAGCACGGAATCTGGAGTCTGACCACCTGCAGCTCACTGATGCTTCCTCCACTTTTCTTGTCTGATGTTGGTCACTCGTTCAACCTCTGACTCAGTTTTGCAGCTGTAAAATTAGAGAGTAGAGTGTCATGAGCTTTAATGAGGTGACCCATGAAAAGAGTCCAGTGAAGTGTCTGGTGCACCTTAGTGCTAAGTAAATGTTAGCTATTATTCCAGCCACCATTTATTATTAAAGCCACCCACGCCAGCATTTTTCTCAGCAAATCATTTTGTCAGATGACTGCTAACCTAATCATTGGCCAAATATTAGGTGCTAAGGAAAACTTCCTGTTACGAAGTTCCTCTTTCCCTTTGCTTATCATTATCAAATTATAGCATGCTGTGAAAATCTTACAAGTGTGGTACATCCTTTTAAAAACAATGTAGCGCTTGAACATCTCCGATGCACCTGATGTTTTCAGCAGCTTTCCTGACATTTATTCACTGACCCCAGGCAGAATGATGGGCATCAGTCTCGGCTCTAAGAGACAAAAGTCAGGAAATGGAGACACAGAAGGGAAACGCTGCATTTTCCAAACGTGAGTCATGGACTCAAGATGTGAATGAGCTTTCTGTGAGAATGGTTCTCTGAAGACCTCTGTCTGGAAGATCAGATTAAATAAAATTAAATAACCTTGCAGTCAGGCTTCTTAAAGTCCTTTTGGTCATGGGAAGTCCATGAATACCAGTGTCCCTTGGAGAGTCCAGCCCTACAGGATCCTGTGAGCCCCTTTCTACAGGTGTGGAGACGAGAAACTGTGGAAATAAAAGACATAAGACACCGAGAAAGAGATAACAGAGTTTGGGCCCACAGGTCCACTGCCAACCGAATCAGGGAGTCCAGCAGTGGCGCTGAGCCTGGATGGTCTGACTTTCGTTTAATACAAAGCAGGGGGCCAGGTAGGTAGGGTGAGGTACTAGTGGTCAGTGATAGGGTCAGGTAAATCACATCTCTTGGAGATGGGGCCCAGATCTTTCAAGTAGCCGAGGCGAGGAGAAAACCTATTTCATCAGCACGTTTCTCATACTTGTCAAGAAAGAACAAAGACATTAAGATTTATGTTACTACTACTGATTCTTATCTTTTGGGAAAAAGAGAAACCAGGTGCAGAAGCAGAGCATGAGAGTGGACAGAGAACGTGACCCCTGAAGCGCAGCATCACATGGAGACAGTGAAGCCCCTGGATGTCTGTGGGTGTCTTGACAGCCGTCAGGCCTGCCACAGAGCTTGGAGAAGCAGAGTTTTCTCCTAACTTCCCCGAGGAAGGAGAAGTCTCGGAGGTTTTGGACGATTCCTTCCCTAGCTGGCTAAACAGCGGGCGCTTTCCCAGCGCTGGTGCTGCGCAGAGCCGAGGCGCCCTCCAGCAGCCCTTATGCGGACGTGACAGAGGGCTTAGAGCATCTTGCCTTAGGAACACTTTGTTCACATTGTCACCTCAGTTCCATGCTTCATAATCCGGTAATCATTAGTAAACTCAAAAGGTTATATTGAGCATATATATATGTGAATAACTATGTGATTATATATGATTATGCATATTATATATGGGAATAACTATGTAGCTATATCTCCAATTCTTTTCTACCTCTATATTTATATGGGAACAGGCTGAGGCTTCAGACCCTTGCCTCAGCACTTGCGGGGTCTCCCACCCACAGTCCTTCTGAATGGGGTGGCCTGGTAGGATGGACAGAGTATGTCCAGCTGTTCTAGCCTCCTTGCTAGGTCGGTGAAGTGTGTGTAAGCGGGGTGGGTTATTGCACATATCTAAGCCTCGTTGTCCACCCTAATTGGATATAATACCTCCTTTGCAAGATTCTACTGTGGATTACAGATGACTTAAGTTAAATCTGAGCACAGTGTCAAGCTCTTACTTAGTAGGCGTTCTATATATGGTAGGTAAACTTAGTATTCTAAACTGCAATCAGGCTCTCAAATAAACCTATGGTTGAACCTAACAAGTTTAATTCTGGTACTTTGTTTCAAATTTTCTGTTATCTTAATGCATTATCTTCTATTCTTGAAGAACTTGAAGATAATGCATTAAGATAACAGAAAATTTGAAACAAACAAAAATTTGAAACAAACAAAATTTGAAACAAACAAAATTTGAAAGAACTTTATTGATAAATAGAAACTATTTCCTGTCCACTGTATGGCAGCTACATGAGGTATATATATAATCCTGTATCCAAAAAGGAAATATTACATATTTCATGCTTCGGGTGCCACCTAGGGTCCAGAAATGATGTGTATGTATAGAACATTTAAACAGGGTAATTGAGAAGAGTTTACTTTAGGGACGTTTTCAAATTTGAAGACAGAGTTAAGAAGGATCCTAAAAGAGATGGGAAGTTCCCTGGTGGGTAGCTCCTGGGCCTGGCAGGACAAAAGGAGAGAGACTCCTGGGGCACTAGCCAGAACTGGGAGACGGCAGCCACTGTGCCTGGGGAAGAGACTGTGTGGCAAAGCAGTGGCTGACCTGGTAGGTGCTGGATAATAAATACCTTGGCCTCTTTCTTCTCCTTCCTAGCCTGTTTCTGCTGGGTTGCCCGTTACTTAGTTCCAAATAGGAGCCGGAGAGCAAAGGAGCCTTAGTTCTGTAAATAAATGCAGCCCTTAGAGATCTGGCTGCTGGGCTCAAAGCAGGGTATGGAAGGTTTCATAGTGGATCTGCTGGAACAGTCACAGAAGCTGATCCAGAGTGTCCCGTGAAAAACATCCATTTAATTACCACTTTGCAAGCACAAGAGTATTTCCGTTTAATTCTTAAGGAGTGAATCACTATGTCATCTTGGAACTTTACTAACAGCTAACATTAGTCATATTGTAATGTGACTAATATAATATTGTGATATTATAATAATGACCAGAGCTCACTTGATTTTACATATTCCTAAAGGCAGGAAAAATAACAGAGAAGTAATATTATAATGCACATGCTGTCGTAGCTGTCAAGCATTATGTGTTAAAGCAAACACTATTCTTGACCTCATGATTAAATGCTGTGAAGTATCTTCCCAGAGGTTTAAGAGGAAACAGAAAAGAGGGCATCTTCACATTGCTTGTCCTTTCTATTTGATTCCCATGGATTCATTGTGCACCAAGTTAGTCATGTGCTGGTGGACAACCCAGCAACGTGCATTCCTCCTCATTCCAGTCCATCCTTCTCGAAAGGTAAGACGGTGCCGTTTGCATCCATAATGCAGTCTGGAAAACTTTCGGAAGCTCAATGTCTGAACATCAAGCAACTGATTTTGTATTATTTCACGTGGAGTGAGGGTAGGGAGGATTTTCATTCCCGGGAATTAAACAGTATGACGAAATTCCCAAAAGCAGTGATGTTGGAGTTACCATTCTGGAAGGTAAAGACTTTGACCGGGCTCCGGTGAGACCTGGACAGAAGGCCTCCAGCTTTCTCCAGGGGCTGGAAAACTGACTCAAAGATCCTGCTTTGTTCATGGGCTGCAGCACCACCTCCCTGTCCTCAACTCAGCTACAGGAATCCGGGTGGATGGATCCGTGGGACTGTGTCCTTGGTGCATGCAGAGAAGCAGTGGAGGGATGAGGGTCCCCTCTCCTGCCACAGCAGCATAGACCGAGTGTCTCTGAGCTGACAGTATCCTGGTGCTCACACCAGCAGAGTTCCCAACCCTACGTCCATCTTCTGCAGCACAGGTAGTCTAGCTGGATGACAAAAGGGAAGAACAGAGGAGAGGGGGAGTCAGACCAGGAACTGTGGTGGGGGAAGGGGAAGATGAGGTAGGAGAAAGTCCACCTCCAAGCCAGCTGACCGTTGACCCTCCTGTGTGTGCAAGCTGCACACCTGTGGGGACAGGGAAGGGAAGGGAGCTGCAGTGCTCTCTACAGCCGGCAGATGGGGGTGCTTTCCCCAGGCACACTGTGGTGCCACCCTGTTGTGGCTGGAAGTCATTGATCCCCAAGTGAAGAAATGTCTTCCTCTCCTATGGCTCCTGTACCAAATTACTGCAAATATGCTGGCTTAAAACAACAGCAGTTTAGTCTTTCATGGTTCTGGAGGCCAGAAGTCTGAAACCAGGTGTCAGCAGGGCTGTGCTCCCTTGGAAGGCTCTGGACAGACTCCCTTACCTCTCTGAGATTCTGGGGACTGCAGGAGTTCCTGGCTGGAAACGTCTTGACTCCTATCATTGCCTTGTCTTCATATGCTTTCTCCTTCGAGTCTGTCCTCTGGTGTCGCTAAAAAGGATGCTTATTATTGGATCTGGGGCCCATTTGGATTATCTAGATGATCTTATTCCAAGATCATCATTTTAATTCTATCTGCAAAAAAGTTTTCCAAATAAGGTCATGTTGCTAGGTTCAAGGGGTTAGAACATGAACATATCTTTATGGAGGCAACCCACCATGGATGGGAACACAAAAGGCCTGGGTCTGCAGGTGTTTTAGGAGTTTAATGCACTATATAGTAACTTTTAAGTTAGGACCTGCCTAGACTGATTTCTTATGATAATAATTTGTTAATTTATTCAGCAAATATTTGAGTACCTCTTAAGCCAGATTCTAACAGACACTGGGTATAGAACAGTGAAGAAGATGAATTTGATATCCTGATTGTGGCAGAGTTAGAGTTTCTGCAATCTGTTGTCTTACATAAAAGCACAGCAACAACACAGCTACAGCATGAACCTTTAACGACTTTCAGTCCCCAGCCACGCTGAGCCTCTCCCATCTCATCGTACCCACACTGTGCACACACTTCATCCTGTCTTCACTTCAGTGGCAACATGTTTTTGGAAACAAAGCTCTCCCGTGCTTTTGACTGCCAAAACCTGTCCTTACCCAGATAAATCAGTGACTAGGTTTATGATGCCATCTCATTTAAGCGTATTTGCATCTTAGCAAGCAGCCATAGCACAGGAATAAGCATTCTCTTCTCCTGTGGAGTATAATACAAATGTTATCTCTGTTGGCTAAAAGCATAATTAGATACATAGTCTGCTTGTACTCCAAAATGCTTTTCTGTACATTTGCCCCAGTTCCATAGAAAGTTTTTAACACTCAGACTGTTCGCGTGCTATTTTACAATGTTAATCATTTAATCAACTGCAGTGACATCTCCTGGCTGAGATGAGAGATTACTGATAGACTTTTTGTAAGGGAATAGAAAATCACAACAATGTGAAAGAAATAAAAGAAAATTATGTTTGCCAAATGTTTTTCTTTTAAGGCCGTCAGCATTTTATCGGCACATATTCTCAGTACCCCCAAGTTCAGAACAACAGATGACTGAACCTTGAAAAGGTTAGAATTAGTAATATCTTCTTTGACTTAAGATGATTAAATAAAACAGGAAAAAGTGTTTTAAAATTGGCAAATCCCTGTGGGAAATACCGCCAGAGGTCTTATAAATAGGGTAGTGAGGTGGTTTTTTTTTTTTTGGGTTTTTTTTTTTTTTTTTTTTTTTTTTTTTGCTCACAGATTCTGGGGCTTTCTCTTATCTTTGCACATAAGTCGGGTGAGCAGCTTTGTGAACACTATCTTTCATTTTTTTCTTAACAATTTTGGGATTCAAGGCTAACCAGTGATCACACAATTGTATGCTGATGTTAGGCTCCTCTGTTCCTGCCTTACAACAAAAAAGCTATTGTTTGCAACCTAATAATAATGTAAGAAGGGAGAGGGAAAAAAAAACAACACAAAAGGCTTTTCCTCTATAGATAGAAATTTGGTTTCAGTACAGGCCAGAGAGCAAGCAGGGCGCATTTCCTGTGCGAAATACTTTCCAACTGTTTTTTTTTTTTTTTTTTTTTTAGCTTTATTGCCTAGTGTGATGCCTTAGCATGAATTGCTTATGAAACGTTTAAAGATATGTTAAGATTCAGGCAGGTGGACAACAAGCTCAGCCAGAGAAAGCCTGTGTGATTCTGCAACTCCTCTTTGCTGGCTACACCCTGTGCCCAGTCTGGTTTTTGTTTGTGTGTTTTGTTTTTCTATAGCCCTCTCTTCCTGCAGACATCTCTCAAAAGCAACTCAGGGAGGAGAGAATTTATGACTCTTACGTAAGTCAATAGAAGGCCTCCAAGAAATGATGGGGATTAGGGCTGGGAGAGGAAGTAATAGGTATTTACACTCACAGAACTAGAAAGAGGTTTTCCGTATCATCGTTAGACTAGAATTTTTCTAACTATATGATTGTCTGCAGTTCAGAAGGTGTAGCTAAAAGTTGATTCATTTGTTCACACCAGCATTTTAAATGTGTAGCAATTTTGGAAGCCTAACATAATTATCAGAAGCTGTTGTAGTGTGTAGGTAGGAATTCTAAAGAAGATATGCCTACCACCAGATAGTGCAGTTGTCATCTGTGTACCTTTTTAATGATGTAAACTTGCAAATGTATGTCCCATAGCATGACTAATTTGGAAAAAAAAAATCGTTCCTTAGTTATTTGCCAACTAATGATGTACTTGATCTTTAAAATCAGCTTATGGATTTGCTTCACGGGGTTTTCAAGAAGCAAGTATGAATGCCACATTTTTCTTTAGATGGGGAGGTGGGACAAAATAGGGGAGAAGGTAATATGTTTATTTCAAGTTGGAAGGAAGTAAACACACAGCTTTGATATGTTTGCCTATTCGGAGATCCATATATACCTGAGCATCTCATTGATTTCAGAGGCACACTCATCCAATTGCCACTATAAATATAACAGATCAACAGAAAAGGGAGCTGTATCTTAAAACTGGGAATAATAGAGGTTCAAAAACTATCAAATTTCTTATTCTCAAATGTTTCCTTGATAATCCATATTCTATTTTTCCCATTTATGACCTTACAAGGTATTTTTCCTAGATAAATTATTCAAGGAGCATATTTTCTTACTAGAGTGGTATGCCATTTGAAATCAAGCCATTGTATTGATCCATAATATTTCAGTTTTATATATTCTCCCTGAATTGATTGCCTGCAGAGTAAATTGTTAAATTATGAATAAATACTGAGATGTAATAGGATTCTCAGAATCAACTTTGAAAATTTCAGAATGCTTTTCTGCCATAGAAATCAACAATGCCTTGTTGGCTAAGGAAAAATAAACCAGATATTTTTCTATGAATTATAACAATGATAAGAGCACAATTTCCAAGAAATAGTCATTATGAAAGACCCATTGAACTCATCCCAAAGGTCTGGTGAGTCCTCTAACATTAAAGATTGGAAAACTGCAACCCATGGGCCAAATCTGTTCTGTCTCTGCTTTTGTAAAGAAAATGTTATTGGAACATAGCCATGCTTATTTGTTTAGACGTCATCCATGGCTGTTTCTGCACTATAATGACAGAATTGAAAAGTTGCAACAGAGACCATTTGGCCTGCAAAGCCTAAAATATTTACTGCTCATCTTGTTACAGAAAAAATAAAAATTGCCAACGCTTGTTCTACTATCTTATTTCTGTTTAGAATTGGCATTAGTTCCTGATCCAAACTTCTAAAATGAAAGTAGAATCCTGGGTACAGACACGGGTCATGGCAGGAGAGAAAAGGGGCAAAGAAGTCAGATTTTATACCCTGCTGTGATGTCCATTTCTCATATGCTTTACAAGTGAGAGAAGCATCCAGAGTTTAGGGCACCTCAGCAGCGAATATATTTTCCCTCTCTTTGTCACCATCCAGGACTCACTGGGATCCATTGCGTCAGGCCAGTAAGGATTACAGAATTCCTTCCACAACCTGAGGTATTGATTAGGTTGACCAAGTCAGTGCTAAAATTTGGTATAAACTAGGAGGCATGGAATGGGTTTAGAATGTGCATAATGAGATTCAGAGCTACTCAGTGGGAGATTCAGAGAAGCACTGCAGAATGGTTGTTTTACTGTAATTGAGTTCTCTTTTTACATACATGCAAGTGGTAGTTGAAGGAAACAGCACATAAACCAACATGTATTTTTTCTGGTTTTAAAGAATACCAGTTATCTGTAGATAATCTGAATGACAAAGTAAGTTTTTTTTTTTTTAAAAGTGACATAGCTGAGTGACCATCTTGGCTGTTGCCAGGTACATAGCTTTGAAAGTGATTCAGTTTTGCTTTGTTGGTTAATCTCCTTACTATGAAAACAGAGGTTGGGCACAGCATACAAGACTAGGGTGACCAATAAAATAGGTTATCAAGTCCCAACATGCTTAACAATGTAAGTACTACTAGGTAAACAGCCATAAGGTAGGACTCTCCCAGAATGTAGGACTCCCAGAGGAATGTGATGTGTGATCTCTCTATATACATGGTTGTTGCTGACACCTGTTTCTGCCCAGGGTTTGAAAGTTTTTGGCTTCAGAACTGGGCTTCCTTTGTGAGAACTGGAATGAGGTACTGCTTTCTGTGACTAGTTAGCAATAGGGTCTCCCATCTTCTGGGCTGATGCTCTCCTTTTCCTTAGGACATAGCTCACAGAGTGGTAGAATGAATCTCAATTCCCCAATTGGACCCTCCAGCCAATTGTCTGGCAGAGTACCACCATATGTGGCTGTTCAGCTTGGCACCAGACAATGGTAATGGTATTGCAGATAGGTTTGTGGGAACGTATGCTGTTCAATATATGAAGCATTTTAACCTTGATCTAAAATCAGTATTCTTTGCATGGTTGCATGTTGGATAGTTGGCAATCACTAGATTTTAATAAGAACAAATGAAGACAGATTTCAGTAATAGCCTATAATTTAGATGAGAAATTTGTGATGTCTGTGTTTTTAAAAATGTAAGTGTATGCTCCTGGAAGAAATTATATGTTCTGAAAACTTGAAGTCATCTCAATCACAGGAAATATTGGCTTTTAGATTTGCCCAGACCTTTCAGGGGAAGGTAATTTGGATTTTTTTTCCACTTAATTTTCCAGATAATTGCTGTGGTTCCTCCCCATTTCTCCATTAATATAGCCCCTTTCTTTGGATTAATTTATCTTCTGCTTATGAATCTGACAATTCTTCCACATTGTTCTGAATTTCCTTCAGCACTGATCAATTCACATTTTTTAAATTAAGTAACATTTTCCAAGAGAAGGGAGCAGAAATAATGTATATTTGTGCATGTAAAAAAAAGGTTGTAGGATGCACAAAACTAGTAAGAGAGGTGAACTTGGAAGGCATTTGCTGATCAGACAAGAAATAGAATTGGAAGAAGATTTTTCATGTATATCTTGTTTTTTCATTTATGGTCTTATGTGAATATGCCACTTATTCAGGAAAATTAAGTTAAAACATTTTAAAAATCAAAACAAAGGCAAAAGACAGCAGAGACCCAAACAAATGCTTCATCAACCCTCTCTCCCATAGTAGAGTCTTGAAGGTCCAGCAGATCTCCACACTTCTGAGAGAATGTGGTCAACATCGTCATATCAGAAGCTCTAGATTCATTTTTTTCTTCTAACTTTGCTCAGCCTTGAGGAAGATGAAATTTCCTGTCTGCAAATGAGGATTCAGAGTTAGACTAAAAATTCAGTATAATAATATCCAGGCAGTTGCAATACCACATGGTGTACGGATACAGCCTCCTTTGCAGGAGTTTATTGCAAATATCCACACATTTTCCTATGTACTGGCAATCAAGACTTTCTGAGGACTTGATGCTAAATGAGTGACAGGTGCTCAGCACTGACCAGGCAACTGAATACAAGAGTGAGCAAGAGCAGAGCTCTCAGTGTAATTGAGGAGACAGTCATCTAAATACATTCAATGTCCACACACTGTCGCAAGTAAAATGCACGGTGCAATACGAGGCAGCTCACTAGAGTTCTGTGGATAGACAAGAGAAGTGGCAACTGACCTCCTTTGAGACAGATGGAGGAAGAATGAGTGCCTGCATCTCATTCCTATTGGCTTTAAAAGATCTTTTAGGTGCCTCTCCCAAACCTTTTTTTAAAAAGGAGGAAAGGTCACAGTTCTGAGGGAGGGTGTCTTAATTCAAAAGCTTGAGAAAAATTATTCAGTACCTCATCGCAGAGCACTACATGGATTAGCATCAAGTCCTCAGAAAGTCTGTTCCATCGTCTGGCAAAATATAGTTTCATTGGTAGGTCATAAGAAAGTTGACCAGTTCCAACCAGGTCACATTATTTCTTCCCAACTGTCACTCTCGCAGGTGAAAACGTGTACTGTCATAAAGTGTTTTGGGTTTTTTTCTTATTACCTTGTTGTTTCAATTACTAAAATCACAGCTCAGCAATCTTAGCACAAGCCTCTTTTTGAATCGGCCAGGAAACAGATTATGGGAAGGGTTCTGCTTTGGAGTGATCAAAAGAAGAAACATTTTAAAAACAATATCTTATCCATTTTTGTAGATTCTTTGAAATAGAGGGAGGAACATATGAAGAACTTTTAATGGAAAGCTAATTGTAAATTATGTGTAATAAAAAAAAATCCTTGGGTCAAAAGTGTAGCTTTGATTTTGACAATAGCCAAGACATGGCTCGTCTAGAAAAGTGTTCAAATTTTTCTTCATATAGGCTTTTATATACTGATACAGAATCCTTCATCTTGGTGTCTAGTGAAATAAGAAAGCCAGAGTTTGGAAATATTCTTTTCTGGCCTTGTAGATATTCACTGAAGGAGGGGAGAGAGAAAGAGAGAGAGAGAGAAGGAGAGAGAGAGAGAGGGAGTGTGTGTGTGTGTGTCTGTGTGTGTGTGTGTGTGTGTGTGTGTGTGTGTGTGTGTGTGTATCAGTGTGGGACAAGTCGGCCCTCCTGCCTTTGGCTATCTTCTCTGAAAATGTCTTTCATTGTATCTATTTAACAGTGCTAAAGATTTTAACCCAAGATGGCCCACAATGAGAATTTTATTCTATATTTCTGTGGGGTGCTTAGTTTGGCAGCATGATTACTACTACTCTATTGCAGTTGATGAACTTTTTGAGAGTTGTGTGTTTATGTCCACTTCATCAACGAAATTCAGAGATCTTAGAGACTTCAAGTTAACAGGGCATACTTAGTCTGATGTGGGTATTGTTCACCTCAACAGAACAAAGAAAGACTTCAGAATGAGAGAAGTCCCTGCACTTGTGGTTAAGCCTCCCCGCCTTCTCATCTTTCCCCCTCACCTGCCATCCAGTTCATCCACAAGTCCATTTCCTCTCCCTCCAAAATCTATCTTGGATCTTAGTACTTCTCACCATCTCCTCTGTGACGATCCACACTGGGAGACCATCATCTCTTCCCTCCTTTGGACCTTCTTCACTCGATTTTTCCCCTCAACAATCCCCTTTCCACCCAGTAGCCAGTGTGACCTCTGAGAAGCACGAGCCAGATCATGTCAGGTCCCTGCTTAAAATTCAGTCAAATTAAGGTAAAGTCCATGTTTCTCTGCATGGCCAAGTAGGCTCTGCATGATCTCCCCGCCCCTCTTATTCCAGATGTCTGCCCTGGTGTCTGTCATGTTGTCCACTTCAGAACAGTGTCCAGCCAGGCGTCTGTCTGTCTTATCCCGCCTCAGGACAGTGGCACCGGCTTTTTTCCTGAAAACTTTTTCTCCAGACTTGGCTGTTTCCTTTCCATCTCAGCTTAAATGTCACTTCCTTAGAGTGACTTCTTCCACCCTCCCTGATAAACTAGCACTGCTCTCTCTCAGCACCACTGCATCATCCTTTTTTTCTTTTTCTTGAGACAGAATCTTGCTCTGTTGTCCAGGCTGGAGTGCAGTGGTGCAATCTTGGCTCACTGCAACCTCCACCTCCTGGGTTCAAGCTATTCTCCTGCCTCAGTAGGAGTAGCTGGGATTACAGGTGCGCACCACTGCACCTGGCTATTTTTGTATTTTCAGTAGATACAGGGTTTCACCATATTGGTCAGGCTGGTCGCAAACTCCCAACCTCAAGTGATCTGCCTGCCACGGCCTCCCAAAGTGCTGGGATTACAGGCGTGAGCCACCACACCCGGCTCTACCACGCTATTCTTCACCAATTACCCCCTGTTGTTTTCTTCATCTGTTGACAAACGTCATCGCTATTTATTATTCCTCTGGAGAAAATGGACCCATGGGGACAGACACCATCAAGTTCTTTGCCATACCTTCAGTGCTTTGATCTGTACATAACCCGTAGTAACAGTTACTGAGTATCTGTGGACCAGCTGATTTGGAAATAGGCCACAAAAATATTTGGCCAACATTTTGTTTCTAAATATAACATACGCATAACCTTGATCCCCTACTCTTATAATACTTATCTATGGAGTAATGGGTTTGAGTCATTGTTTGGCATCGCCCATAATCAACTTTAGTATTACCTTCTCCTTCAGTATAACATTGTCCTCTACATGCATTTAAAACACAAAAAGAAAAGCTTTAGGAAATGAGCAATTGAAGGAAGGTCAGAGTCAACTTGCATGAGTCCAAGCATAGATTATCTTGCTATAAATTTCATATTGAATTTGGAGATTGAAATTACATATTATATCCGATTAAACATTCTTTGTTACTCATATTTTCCCCTCTTCTTTCTCCCTCCCTCCTTTCTTTCTTCCATCTCTGTTACTCTCTGCACTCCTTCTAATGTTTTATAATGTGTCATATTTCATGCAACCCCAGATGTAAAAATGTATTAGATGACCTATACTAGTCCTTTCTCCAAAGTCTTGATTATTTTCTTTGGAAATAAATAGGGATGATAAATTTTGATAGCCCCTTTTCCCCCTCCTCCTATATTTGTTTGATATTTGTGTTCACAAACTTGTCCCTTTACCAGTGCAAGGACTCTGTGCTAGTGAGGAAATCAGGCACTCTGGTAGATGTGTAGGGGGTCACGTCACGTACATGAGAACCACCATGTTTGAGGGACAGGCCTTGGCATTCCATGGCAGGCCATCAGAACACTCCATACAGGTTCTTTGTGTACAAGTGCTATTGCTCTTCTGCCTGAACCAGACATCACAAGATTCTTACAGTCACATACTGTTATTTGTGACTGTCCCTTCTGACCCAAATATTAAAATAATTAGTCTGACACTGTAATAATTTTTGTTCATTACAGAATATTTTACATTTTGCAATTTATTTTTACTACAGTATTTTTATTCTACTTCTCCACATTTAAAATAAGCCAGGCATAATGGCTCACACGTATAATCTCAACATTTTGGGAGGCTCAGGAGGGAGGATCTCTTGAGGCCAGGAGTTTGAGACCAGCCTGGGCAACATAGAGAGACCCCATTTCTAAAAAAAAAAAATTAAAATTAAAAACTAGCCAGGCATAGTGGCACACAACTATAGTCCCAGCTACCCAGGAGGCTCTTGAGCCCAGGAGGCAGAAGCTGCAGTGAGCTATGATCACACCACTGTAGTCCAGCCTCGGCAACAGAATGAAACTCTGTCTCTAAAATAAATTAATAAATAATAAAAGTTTTACAGCTGATTATTGTATTATTAATAGTTTTGAAATTGCCCTAACAAAGTACCCCACACTAAGTAGCTTAAATCAGGGGTCCCCAACCCTCAGACCACAGACCAGTGCCCGTCCATGACCTGTTGGAACCGAGCTACACAGTAGGAGGTGAGCACTGATGAGCGAGCATTACAGCCTGAGCTCTGCCTCCGGTCAGATCAGCGGCTGCAATAGGTTCTTACGGGAGTGAGAACGCGGCTGTGAACTGCACAGGTGAGGGATCTAGTCGTGTGTTTCTTATGAGAATCTAACTAACCCCTGCTGACCTGAAGTGGAATAGTTTCATCCCACACCCATTCCCCTGCACTCTTCCACCAATCCAGGGAAAAATCGTCTTCCATGAAACCAACCCCTGGTGCCCAAAAGACTGGGGACCGTTGGCTTAAATATGGTTTCTCACAGTTCTGGATGCTAGAGGGCCAAGATCAGGATGTCAGCAGGACTGGCCTATTCTGGGAACTCTCTCTTTGGCTTGTAGATGGCCATCTTCCCCGTGTCTTCACCTCGCCTGCTCTCTGTATGTCTGCGTCTTAATTGCCTCTTCTTATAAGGACACCAGTCATACTAAAATAGGGCCATGTTCATAACTGACTGCCTTAGAGATCATAACCTTAATTACCTCTTTCAAGACTCTGTCTGCAATTACAGTCACATTCTGAGGTGCTGGAAGTTAGGATGGCAGTGCATGAATCTCTGGGGGCACAGTTCTGCCAACAACAGCTTTATAGAGACAGAATAGAGAAGGGTGTTGTACTGAATTCCACGATGTGACTTGCCCTCTGTAGGCCAGTGAAGAGGGATGTTATCTCTTTCATATCCTCAAATTTCACTTTTCCCAAATAGATATCCAGACTCTTTAAATGTGCTTAACTATGAATTTGGAGTTTATAGTAAAATGTCATATTGAAACCTAATGTTCTAATTTTTTGGAGTTTTAATGTTTTTATGGGCTTAACCTAAGATCTACCTAAGGGCTAAGTCAACACTATAGGTGCATAAAATGATATCTAATTACAAAGTTCTTTGAGAAATCATATTTAGAAGTCTATAAAAACTTCCTTCTTATAACTAGTCCACACAGGGACCCAAAGGCCCTATTCAACCCCTAAAGTCACTGAATATCAAGCATAATAAATTCCAGGAGAGAAATAATCCTTTCAGGAAAAAAAGGGTATATTCAATAAATGGATTTTTTTAAAGAATGCTGTTTTTTATGATAACTTAAGTAGTTGATGGGATTTATTTAAAAATCTGTTTACAATAATAACTCAACTTCTGAGGATATAAAATAGATTCCTTCTAGTTTACTAATTTATTTTAACTTGCAAAAGTCTTTGAGCATTGAAGTAGCTGAGAGGCTTAATCTTCTTTTCTCAGGCTATGAATAAAGAGAAAGAAAAAAGTTAAGATTGATTTCTGTTGTATAGTCCTTCACATTTCTCAAAATGTAACCTACTTAAAAAACCTCATAATCACAGAATGAAATTTTATAAGTGATAGGGCTCTTTGAGATCATCTAATCCAACCCCATAATTTACAGAAGTAGTAAATTAGACTGAAGAAGGGCAAAATGACTTAAACTACACATGGAACAATTTAACAGAAATATTTAAAACTTAACTCTTTTGTTACGCTTCTTCCGTATGCTCGCTTAGAGGTTACACAAGCCAGTTGTTTTTATTCTCTCAAATAATGTAAAAGACTGCCACTTGAGACTCACTTTTTAGTAAAAGCAGAAAAATTAACTCCCCAAACCCTAGCACTGAGTGCATTAATTGGTGGATGATTCATTTCAAAATTCCCTTCCTGTGTATCTGCTGCCATTAACTTTAACAAGCGTAAAAACAAAAAACAAAATAAATCTCTGGTATAGCTGAAACAAAAATAGTATCAATAACCCAAACATAAATTATTGGTTTAAAATAGTTTGCAGAGTTAAGGAGTCAGAAGTGTACGGGAAGGCATTTAAAAGATTTTGAGTGGGGAAGTGACCTTAGGGCAACACCACGGCTTCATCTTCTTCACTGGGCACATTGTAGAGTGTGGGTTTTCTGATAATTATCAGGTTGGGACAACAGGTATAAAATGGGGCTTCTTCTGTCCAACTTGGATATATGGTCACCCTGTTCTTTAGAAAGGTTAACCCAGCAGAGAGTGGTGGAATAGACTGGCCCGATAAGGGACTCGTGAATAAGCTGCAGAAGACAGGGGCCCATGTACAGCTGGAAGCAGCTCTTCCCTGGGGAACGCAGCATAAGCAGCCTAGAGCGAGGTGGACAGCTGAACTCCGGGTTCTCCTCTCCTATGACTCGCTGTGACAGCTGCCCTTTTGTCAAATGTGCACAGTCCCCGTGACTTCTTGCATTTCTGAAATCTGTCGAGGTAGGGCTCTTTGAGATCATCTAATCCAACCCCATAATTTATAGAAGTTGTAAATAAGACCGAAGAAGGGCAAAATGACTTAAACTGCACATGGAACAATTTAACAGAAATATTTAAAACTTAACTCTTTTGTAACACTACTTCCAAGACACCATCTCGGCTCACCACAACCTCCGCCTCACGGGTTCAAGTGATTCTCCTGCCTCAGCCTCCCGAGTAGCTGAGATTACAGACGCACACCACCATGCCCAGCTAATTTTTGTATTTTTAGTAGAGACAGGGTTTCACCATGATGGTCAGGCTAGTCTCAAACATCTGACCTCAGGTGATCCATTTTGGCCTCCCAAAGTGCTGGGATTACAGGCATGAGCCACCATGCCCGGCCCGATTGCATTTCTAAACAGTAAGTGATATATTTTATAATGAGAAACAATGACCCTTTCTGCATGGTGAGATACACCACACTGGTACTTGGAGTTGTGCAACCCTGCATCTTACAGATCCTCCATGTGCCTCTTCTGACCCATTGTGCCCTGGGAAGGAGAGGACCCTGGGGAGGGAAGAACTGTGCCCCTAGAAATCCCAGGGGGCTCTTATGGAGAAGCCAGAAGCCATCCCCGCTGGCTGAAGAAGTCATCGCCAGCAAAGGCCAGCACATGATGATGACATGTAGGTCAGAATATTAGAAATCCAGCTTTCTGGCAATACTAAATAGCCAGCACTCTTGATTAGAATTTAATTGCAAACTGTTTCTAATCAAATCCTCCCTTACTGCAGGTACTTTTGCCCCAATATCTGTTGGTTTGCGTTGTTTTTCTTTTCTTTCTTTTTTTTTTTTTACATTGATGAGGCAGTTATCATACATTGAACTTCCACATTCTCAAACATCATTTCCAGAAATAGCTCTCACTTCTTTCTTCTAATCACAAATTATACAGATTTTTAGCAGCAGGGCACCCCCCAGAAGCAATTCATTGTTGAGATTTTTGCCAGTGGTTACAAGTCACACCTGAGTCTGAACAAATAAACATTACAACGCAACCCACTCTAAATCTACAGGTTCCCTGGAGCTGAAAAACATGCGGCTGCTCAGCTCTGGTAGAGTGAAGCCTGGGCTAGGAGGCCGACAGGGCGCTGCCTGTCCACTGTCTTCCCCAGTGACCAGGGACCGGGATTTGGCACTGGAGACAAAGCTGCCTTTCCAGGTCTGTCAGCAGCAGGGGGCACATCTGTGCGGGAAATTACTCACATGCTCCTGAGGCCTGGCTAATTTATGATTTTTTTTCTTCCAAATAAGCTGAAATATGTACGTGGCAGTGATCTAACCCATTGCCTGCTTCCTGTTGAGACGCCAATGGGCATTTTTCAGATTTCCTTTGTTGCCTTTCTCAGTGTCTTATCCAATTCCAAAGATATCTTCTAGGTCAAATGTTTTGTTTACATTGATCTGCCTTCATATTTAAGTAGAATAAAACAGGCTCCTGAAAAAAAATTCATATATAAAAACATCTATTTCCAGTTGTAAAGCATTCCATAGCTAGCCGTGGACTTGCGGTAGCCAGTGAGGACTTTTTCCCAGAACCCCTTCCACACGCTTAGCCTGCACTTACCCCATCCTCATCTTGAGGTGACACCGTGGGCGTGGCTATGTATTTCCCACTGTGTACCCTGGTATCGTCTGTCAATAGCTAGTAGAGTAAAAGAGGATGACCTTTGTCCCATTCTCTTCCCCTACCCAGAACCAAACATATAAAGATCACATTATAGCTTAATACGGTATAAAGAAATTTATCCCAAGTGGCTAGTTTCCGGCGGTGACCTCCTTCCCATGAGTTTCCCTTTTCAGTGAAAGTGTGGACGCCGCACACAGGCAGGGACTTGCACACCGCTGGACTGCCGGTGCCTAGACCGTCCCTGACACACAGCAGGGACTCAGTGTGTGCACTCTAAATATAGCAGGAGTCATGAGCTCATGGAGGCCTGTTCTTTTTATGGGAGTAGCTATCCTTCAGGGAACCTTTTTAAAAGCCTACTTGCATTAAATACATAATTTCACCCATCCTGAATTTCTGAAGACAACCGGCTATTATTTTTACCTAACAAACCATCCAAACCCCAGTCATTTTCCTTAACTGGAACTCAGCAGAAGAGACTGCTCTATTTTGATATTAAACCAGTGTCATAGATGGAATGTCTTCTTGCTAGCAGTCTCCACTAATCATCACCATGGGAAGTTGCTAAACCTGAAAAAAACAGCTTGTCCGTCAATGTCTGCATATCACAAACATCTATAGACTTGCCTGTTCTCAAGCAGGATGGTGTGTGCCTATTTTTTGGATACCTTACCCAGATGATTATTTGAATGTCGAACTTTGGAATTGCCTGTGGGAAATCCCCATGCCTTTGAGCTAGCAGACGCCTTCAGGGGTTATCATCATTCCACTTTCTTAATTAGGAAATGATCACTGTGGTTAAAAGCACAGAACCTGGGACCCAACAGATGTGGACTAATTGCATTGCAATTAGGATGAAATCTTAATTGCTTTCCCTCCCTAAAATTTATTTATTCCCACAAAGAGTAACTGAGAAGACCAATAATAGAATGAACTTCATAGAGTTTTTAGGTAAAATAAATTTGATAGAGAAGACATAAATGTTTTGGCATGGAGCCTAATACAGAGGGGACATTGAACAACTATGAGCCTTTAGCATTATCGCTAGAGTTTCAAGGAACTCATTGTTATTGAAATAATTATTCATGCACGTAAATGCTCCTAGAAAGCACAAATCAATTTAAAGAGAAAATATGCTTTAAACATTTTGATAGACCAGTGATAGTTTACAGCAAAAGACAGAGTAAAATTTTTAAAGAGTAAACAGAATTTACAGCAAAAGACAGAGTAAAATTTTTAAAGAGTAAACAGAACTGAGGCATTAGGCTAAATGGAAAGACAAAAGATGAGAAAAGACAACTCAAAAATAACTTTGATTTTGCACAAATTAATAAATCTTGACATGCTTGTTTGAAACACAGTATCTGAGTGTTATGATGTTTTATCAGCCAAAGCTGCAAATCCTGACATTTTTCTCTAGTGGATAGATGGCAGATTTCATTTATATGTGCAACATTCTCATGTGAATCTGGATTCCTGAATTTCTTTGCAAAACACAAAATATTTTGCTGAATATTTCAGCAAATACAACTCTAGTCTATTTTGGTGGGATATTCATTTCTTTCAAATTTAAATACATATCAGTGATAAAGTCAGACAATAATGATCCTAATTTTCAATTTATGTGAAAAATAATAGAGGTTAAAATATTCAAAATTGATGTCTGTTTCTTATTTTTATTTATTCCCAATTCCTTCTCACCACAAATAATATCAAGAAGGTGAATAAACATGTGTCATTGAATAACCATATTTAATATTAAAAGTATATGGCCAGGCATGGTGGCTCACACCTGTAATTGCAGCACTTTGGGAGACCGAGGCAGACAGATCACCTGAGATCAAGAGTTCCAAGACCAGCCTGACCAACATGGTGAATCACCATCTCTAGTAAAAATACAAAACCTAGCTGGGCATGGTGTCACATACCTGTAATCCCAACTACTTGGGAGGCTGAGGCAAGAGAATTGCTTGAACCCAGAAGGCAGAGGTTGCAGTGAGCTGAGATTGTGCCATTGCACTCCAGCCTGGGCAACAAGGGCAAAACTCCATCTCAAAAAAAGAAGTATAATACATGAAATACAGATTTAAACCTATTAGTGTGAATGCCTATTAGTATGAATGCAAATTTATTTGCATCTTTATTTTATCTTCCTTGGATTTGTTCACTGAAAGCTGTTAAATTGTTAGTTATAATTCAGCTGCCACCATATTTCTCTTTTATAATGCTTATCAAAACTGAAATGAAATAATAAATTGTAATAGTATTCATTTAATACCTTTCCCTCTCTCCACAACTCTAAAATCCAAGGGTAAGATCTGTCTTATTTATTTTGTATTTTCATTGTTTAGCATAGTTCTTGGTTCCTAGTAGGCACTTAACACATATCTCTCAAGTAAATAATCAAAGAAAATGTAGGCATAGAAACATTATATCTGCATTTTTACCCTTGCCTTTCCTAACAAAGGCAAACACAGAAACAAATGCTTGAGCAAAGGTAAAAGAAACTGCAGAAGGATCTCTAAATTTGCAGCTCACAAGCTTATGTGAAATTATGACCTTTATAGTTACCAAGCATCCTAATGCTGACAGTAACTCCTATGGTCAGATGTAAAAGTAAGATAGGCCATGGGCTTGATGCACTCTTCTCCACCTTTTCTACGACTATGGGAACTTTTGCTGTGTGATTATATTCTATTCTGATGAATCTTTAAAGCATGTCAGGCTGCCAAAACAAAGCACCACAGATTGTGTGTTTAAACGATGGAAATACATTTTCTCACAGCTCTGGAGTCTAACCGTTCAAGATCAAGGTCTCTGCAGAGTTGGTTTCATATGAAGTGTCTTTCTTTGGCTTGGAAATGGTCTTCTCCCAGTATTTTCATGTGATCTTCTCTCTGTGTGCATGCGCCTGTGCCCCAAACTCTTTTTATAAGAACACCAGTCATATTGAATTAGGGCCCACCCTAACACCTCGCTTTAAGTTAATTACCTTTATAAAGACCTTATAACCAAATATAGTCATATTCTGAGGTACTGGGGGATAGGACTTTAACATGATTTTGGGGAAGGGATACAATTCAGCCTATAACAGTGTTCCATGCTTAAACAAATTTACAAGAAAAAAACAAATGACCCCATCAAAAAGTGGGCAAAGGACATGAACAGACACTTCTCAAAAGAAGACATTTATGTGGCCAAAATCGTATGAAGAAAAAAAGCTCATAATAACTGGTCATTAGAGAAATGCAAATCAAAACCACAATGAGATACCATCTTACACCAGTCAGAATGGCGATTATTAAAAGGTCAGGAAACAATAGATGCTTGAGAGGATGTGGAGAAATAAGAACATTTTTACACTGTTGGTGGGAGTGTAAATTTGTTCAACCGTTGTGGAAGACAGTGGGGTGATTCCTCAGGGATCTAGAATCAGAAATACCATTTGACCCAGCAATTCCATTACTGGGTATATACCTAAAGGATTATAAATCATTCTACTATAAAGACACATGCACACATATGTTTATTGAAGCACTATTCACAATAGCAAAAATTTGGAACCAACTCAAAAGCCCATCAGTATTAGACTGGACAAAGAAAATGTGGCACATACACACCATGGACTACTATGCAGCCATAAAATGAGTGCATGTTTTTTGCAGGGACATGTATGAAGCTGGAAACCATCATTCTCAACAAACTAACATAGGAACAGAAAACCAAACACCTCATGTTCTCACTCATAAGTGGGAGTAGAACAATGAGAACACCTGAACACAGGGAGGGGAACAACACACCAGGGCCTGTTGGTGGATGGGGGACAAGTTAGGGGAGAGCATTTGGACAAGTACCTAATGTATGTGGGACTTAAAACCTAGATGATGGGTTGATAGGTTCAGCAAACCACCATGGCGCATAACAAACCTGCACGTTCTGCACATACATCCTGGAACTTAAAGCAAAAGTTTAAAAAATTTAAAAATTTATGGTAGAATTTTAAAAAATGTTCCAGGATCAGATTGGTTTGAGAAGTACTTGGTGATACCAAATTTAATATTTCCTTTAATATGCCACTGTGCATTAGGAATCTCAAAAAAAAAAATACTACAGGATTCTGGCTTTACTGAAAACAAAAACTGAAAAATTTCATCCCCACCCCAAATGTGTACACCTTTAAGATCCCAGGAGATTTTTCTTGGAGCACCTGCTGGGTAGAGCACAGCAGTGGCCTGGCACCGTGTGAGCAGCCCTGCATTTCACTAGGGTGGTTTGAGGACTGCTGATTGGCCTCTGCCTGATACTATTCAGCCCCACTGGTAAGCCCCTCTCTGATGTGCAATCATTTCCCACTCCATACCACATCCAAAATGCACTTTTAATTGCAGTAGGACTTTTCTTTCTATATTTAATAATTCTTTATTAAATTATGACTTTTATCTTTTTATGTTCTACCAACCAGTTGGTATGGACTTTTTCAGCAACTTTCTCACTTCAGTTTTGGAGGTACTATTGGAATATTTCTCTTTCTTTGTAACTTGGCATTTGATAACACTCTTTGCAGTTAATTATCTCATTGATTAAAAGGAATGAAGGAAGGGATCCAGTGAGATGCCTCTTGGAGGCAAAGAAACACAAATGTACAACTTAGAATAGAGTTTCAATGTAAAATAGCTGTCCAACCTCCATGGAAACAGAGTTCTTTTTGAACTCATTATGCAGACAAACTTGCTAAGCTCTTTGGGACGTTAGTACCTTTAATAATGATGTTAGCAACTTTTTCTGAACTATTGCCTGTGTACAGTGGGTCCTTAGAGTGGGGGCCTTGTGAGTTAATCCCTATTTAATGAGAAATATTTGAAGGTGATGAGAGTCATCTGCTGCTGATGGGAAAATTCTACCTTGATAGATGATTATTTTTGGAATGTTAAAGTCTACTCAATCAAGATACTTGACTATTTAGGACAGGACAATTTTGTGAGAAATTGAAATAAAATACAGGATTTATACTCAGTTATTTTCATCACCTATAAAATGTTCTGTATTTGCTTTAAGGGTTTTAAATTTTCACACTTTCTTGCTTTCATCAGACCTCAGTAGCCTGCACTAAACCAAATGGCTAGATACTGAGTTTTGGCTGAAGGGTGTTTTTAGTAAGATGATAGCCAATGGCTGTATTTGAGAAAATTTATTCTAGATTAATTTGTAATGTTTCATTTCAAACTGTCTGGAGAGAGCTATAAGAATATGTTTATATGTAAAAAGTGCTGCAGGATTCTCACCAGCGTGAAGCAAAATTTCTACATCTACCTAATGATTTAGATGTAAGTCATGATTAAAATATATTAGGTGTTAGAACATGTTTGGGTGCTCAGAAATAAACTATTATAATACAACTCATTATCCTTTCTTTATGCTTGATCTCGTCACTGTTAGAGAGCACTCAGAATTAACTGGTAGAAAAGGAGAAGAAGTTACTATATGAAAAAGATACCTGAACTTGTGTGTTTAATACAGCACAATTCACAATTGCAGAGATAGGAAACCAATCCATGAGTGGATAGAAAAAATTTGGCATATATGTATATATATATATATATATATATATATATATATATGTATATATATATATATATATATGTATGTATATATATATATATATATATATATATATATGCGCCATGGAATACTACTCAGCCATAAAAAGAAAAAGGAATGAAATAATGTCTTTTGCAGCAACTTAGATGGAGCTGGAGGCCATTATTCGAAGAGAAGTAACTCAGGAATGGAAAACCAAATACCGTAAGTTCTCACTTATAAGTGGGAGGTAAGATATTGGTATGCAAAAGCATACGGAGTGGTATAATGGACATTGGAGACTCAGAAGCGGGGAGGTGAAGTGGGGAAGGGTAAAAAACTACACATTGGGTACAATGGACATGACTCCAGTGACAAGTGCACTAAAATTTCAGATTTCACCACTAAACAATTCATTCATATAAAAACACTTGTACCCCTAAAGCTATTGAAATAAAACATAATGTACTGGTGGAAATAAATAACTAAATCTTCTTATTTTCCTTTTAATCTATCTACTATTCTGTTCTATTCTTTGGAATACAAATAAAAATTATTTAACCTCTGAACTTTTTGTAACTGTAAATTTGAAAAGGCTGAGTGTGAGAGACCGGGTGGATAAGGTAAAATCTGTCAATGGGAAAATGTTTTTCCTTTTTGCAGTGTGGTAGCCCTTCCCATTCTGTGAAATGGTCTTAGACTCTGTGCACCTGTAGGGACCTTGCCTGTTTGAATCCAGTGAGCATGTAGTTCATTTGATGGCCAACTCCTGATGTAAACATGACAGTGACGCAGGGTGATGTCATGAGGAAACTATTGGATCTAATAGGAACTAGCTAGAAGTAAAGCCCTAGTCCTTTCCAGCCACATTTTCCTCCTCTGTGAAATCAGGGAGTATCCAAAGTCCTGCTTCAACTCTGTCCTCAGTTTCTCTACTGTTTTGCAATTGGCACTCGCACCCAAATTTAAAAAAAAATACATTTAGTTTACACCATGGTGGCACAGATATTTGATTTGTTTTAGATGTCACCTTAAAACCCAAAGGCAATTTAAAGATCTGACATTGCAGCTGTGTAATTTTTTTATTGTGATGGTACCAGTGTTGATAATCTATACACATTTTCAGAGGAAAATAATCACATTAAAAATTTTTTCAGGAAATAAAATATAATTCCACCTTTTTCAACAAAACAAATCCACTTTTGTCAAAAACAAATCACTATCTATTTAACAGTACAGACACACCTGTTAGAATTTCCGTGTACGTTGTTTTTGCTCCCTAGCTCCATGTGAAGTTCTGTGGCTGATGGTGAGGGAATGGTAAGTTTGCGGGGCTTAGAGCCCACAGACCTGGGAGCAGGCCCAGATTCTACTATCAACTTTAGACAAATCATTCACTCTGACTGAACCCCACCTTTTCTCACAGTAAAATGAAAATGGCATCACTTACAACTTTCAAAATGTAGTGAGAGGGAGTGTCTGAGACTTCGTTGTTGATGGATGGACTGGTCCCGTGAAGCAGACAGTCTTTTAAAGATAAATGATGTGATGGAGACCTTTCTTCCTAAATGCATGACTTTTGCTAACTTTTTTTTTTAAAAAAAGGGCAATGAAATTTTCACTTATGTCTGAATCACAATTCCCAACTAGCTGATAAAGTTTTCTAGCTTAGTAACAGATAAGGAGAGATTAGAGTTAGGATATGAGAGTGATGATCAAACGGTTGAGAATTCTAGACCGGGATTTTGAGATGGCATCGTGACAGAGTCAGTCTGAGAAATAAGGACTGATACAGTTTGGCTGTGTTCCCTCCCAAATCTCATCTCGAATTGTAGCTCCCATAATCCCCATGTGTCATGGAAGAGACCCAGTGGGAGGTAATAGAATCATGGGAGTGGTTTTTCCCATGCTGCCCTCGCGATAGTAAGTCTCACGAGATCTGATGGTTTCATAAAGGGCGGTTTCCTTGCACACCCTCTTTCTTGCCTGCCACCATGTAAGATATGCCTTTGTACCTCCTTCACCTTCCGCCATGATTGTGAGGCCTCCCCAGCCATGTGGAACTGAGTCCATTAAACCTCTTTTTCTTTATAATTACCCAGTCTCCTACATAGCGGTATGAAAATGGACTAATACAAGGGTGAAGGAGAGTATGTACCTCCATGATCTAGTCTCAGATGTTTGTGCTTTCCTTAGAGCAATTGCATACAACGTAGGGTCACCTAGAGCTCAAGAGGCATGGAGTGAGTCCGTGACTTAGGAGCTGGGGATATGGCAGGCATTGCTGTCATTCTTCATGGCCAGTAGAGGATGCATTTTGACCCATATGCAAAATGTCAGTATCATATTAATCTAGTAAGTTGTGTGTAGGTATGTATGTATATGTGTTTTTGTACATGTGTGTGGTGTGTGCCTATTATTTTATTTTATTTATTTATTTATTTTTTTTTTTTGAGACAGAGTTTCGCTCTTGTTACCCAGGCTGGAGTGCAATGGCGCGATCTCGGCTCACTGCAACCTCCGCCTCCTGGGTTCAGGCAATTCTCCTGCCTCAGCCTCCTGAATAGCTGGGATTACAGGCACGCACCACCATGCCCAGTTGATTTTTTTGTATTTTTAGTAGAGACGGGGTTTCACCATGTTGACCAGGATGGTCTCGATCTCTTGACCTTGTGATCCACCCGCCTCAGCCTCCCAAAGTGCTGGGATTACAGGCTTGAGCCTTATGAGGGAGGTAATATATGAGGAAGCACTTTCTTTACTAGGAAAGATTTTAGGCCATCCTCCAAAGAGAAATAAGAATCTGTAGGCACTAGATATGCGGCGGCTTTTTCCTCCTGTTTTTCAAACCAGTGAGAAAGGATCACATTAGACTGTGAGACATTAACACAGAAGAAGAAACATTGTGTGGTCCCTTCTTATCCATATGTCTTCCCGGGAAAGCCCATTTCTAGGATTTTTGGCAAATAGTGATTCAGCTTTGTCAGAAATTTTGAATACTAAGGTAGTCAAATGAATCCTTTCTTTAAAAAAGCCATTTAATAACCATGTAAGAAGGGAACTTTTACAAAATTTAAAGTTTTAAGTGATATTGAAAAGACAATAAAATAAATATTTTAAAGTGTGTTTTTTATTTCTTAGTTTCCTGTATCTATCTACATGTCAGTTCAACATTCATAATTAAATAAGCTTATTAGTAATATCTACTACATGATGAAATTTTATGGGACTTAAATTTTTATATTGGAGTAGATCTGAATGTTCCATTATTTCTTGTATGTGTATGTGTATGTGTGTGCCTGTGTGTGTGTATGGGGGGGTATTTAAAATTCCTATGGGGTAAATTATACAAATATAAATGAAGAAGAACATATTAGTTATTCATATACCAAACCATTAAGCTTACTTCTGAGCAATGGCCACAATCATGAGCACATCTTCTAGACTTATCGTTAATATCCATATAAAGTATACTGATTTCCAGTAGCTTCCAAAAGACAATCATAGGGAAGCCAATCAGCTGAGGAAAGGAGATGACCTACATAAAGGATTAGCCAAGTTTTTTCTGCAAAGGGCCAAGAAGTAAAACATTTCCGCACTGGAAACCAGCTCTGTGGCAGCTACTCCATCAGCTCCCTTTATAGCAGGCGTCCCCACACTTTTTACACAGGGGGCCAGTTCACTGTCCCTCAGACCGTTGGCGGGCCGCCACATACTGTGCTCCTCTCACTGACCACCAATGAAAGAGGTGCCCCTTCCTGAAGTGCGGGGGCCGGATAAATGGCCTCAGGGGGCCGCATGCGGCCCGCGGGCCGTAGTTTGGGGACGCCTGCTTTATAGCATGAAAGTAGCCAGAGACTACAGGGACAGAAATGACCTGGGTTGGAGCTGGCCTGCAAGCCTTAGTTTCCTCAAAGGGGTCCTGTAAGATAGTAGAATAATTTTAATTTCTAATTATACCGTTGCAACGGAAAGAGTTGTGGCTTGATAAAGTCCTGTAGCTGTATGAAAACTGAAAAAACAATGTAATCAGTCATCTGGTTACTGTCAGCAGAGGCCAAACATCTGGATGTTTGGAAATCTAAACTAACTAAAAAACACTTATTACGTTATCATTATGATTACAGCTAAGCATTTGTGTACTGCATTCCAAGAGTGATCTCAACATATTTCAAAAACTGGAGACAAAGTAAAAGAATATATTTTTTCTGTTCCTTTTGAATCTGATATTTGAAAACAAAGGGCAGTGGATGGGGAAAATGTTTCTAGTAAAAGGCAATATATTTTTTAACATCAGACACCCTCTTAAAACCATCATAATGAAAGCCACAGAAACACAGAGTGCATTTGGTATCAACCAGTTTGCAAATTAAAGATTCTTGGTTAGGACATCTAAGCAGACCCAAGAGGATACATCTGTGGCCACCAGCCCTGTACTTCACAGCGCAAGCCCCGTCCGTGTTCTGATGCTGAAAGGAAACCTTCAAAGAGAATAGCTACTTCAGAAGGAGGCATGACGCTGAGTCACCTGTCCCAGCTTGAGTGGTTGTTGTTAATCTTCAGTGGCAGAATACGGAAGCTATGCCCTGCAGCAAAGCTCTTCCGATGATTTCTCCTCCTTTTCAAAACAGTATTTGGAGGCCAGGCTGCCTCCACACTGAATTCTAGAATGAAAACCTGCCAGCTCTGTTATTCAGAGTCTAGGGAAAAGGAATACTAGGATTGCCTTGCAATTGCACTTTGCAAATGCAAAAGCCGGGAGTCCTTGTTTGTTTGCTGTTGGGATGAGCTCCAGCCCCGCACACGAAACACTAGAAGCTCCTTTCCCATGATTTTATTTATGGCAGAGGAAAGCTGTTGACTGCCCAGGCCTCTCTGCTGGGCGTCAGCACCATTCCTTATAGGGCTACACTCGCCCCGCGCTCTCACGCTCCGCCCTTGCTCTGGCTCTTTCCTTGTCTGTGTGTGTCCTCACCTCCTCAGGTACTGTCACTGGGAGAGACCCCTTTATCCCTGGAGGCTCCTCCCAGTGCCTGATCCTGGATCACATCCCATCCTCTCTTCCCAGAGTGCTCCGTTGATTCTCCCCTGTCTTACCGTCCCATTCACTGGCCTTTCCCCTTTTCTTTTCTTTTTGTTTTAATTGCATTTTAGGTTTTGGGGTACATGTGAAGAACATGCAAGACTGTTGCATAAGTACACACATGGCAGTGTGATTTGCTGCCTTCCTCCCCATCACCTATATCTGGCATTTCTCCCCATGCTTTCTCTCCCCAGCCCCCCACCCCCACTGTCCCTCCCGTATATCCCCCTAAAAGACCCCAGTGTGTAATGCTCCCCTCCCTGTGTCCACGTGTTCCCATTGATCAATACCCACCTATGAGTGAGAACATGTGGTGTTTGGTTCGCTGTCCTTGTGTCAGTTTGCTGAGAATGATGGTTTCCAGGTTCATCCATGTCCCTACAAAGGATACAAACGCATCATTTTTTATGGCCACATAGTATTCCATGGTGTATATGTGCCACATTTTCACTGTCCAGTCTATCATCAATGGGCATTTGGGCTGGTTCCAAGTCTTTGCTATTGTAAACAGTTCTGCAGTGAACATTCGTGTGCATGTGTCCTTATAGTAGAACGATTTATAATACTTTGGATATATACCCAGTAATGGGATTGCTGGGTCAAATGGAATTTCTTTTTCATGGTCCTTGAGAAATCACCACACTGTCTTCCACAATGGTTGAACTAATTTACACTCCCACCAACAGTGTAAAAGTGTTCCTATTTCTCTACATCCTCTCCAGCATCTGTTGTCTCCAGATTTTTTAATGATTGCCATTCTAACTGGTGTGAGATGGTATCTCAGTGTAGTTTTGACTTGCATTTCTCAAATGACCAGTGATGATGAGCATTTTTTCATGTTTCTTGGCCTCATATATGTCTTCTTTTGGAAAGTGTCTGTTCATATCCTTCACCCCCTTTTGAATGGGCTTGTTGGTTTTTTTCTTGTAAATCTGTTTTAGTTCTTTGTAGATTCTGGCTATTTGCCCTTTGTCAGATGGGTAGATTGCAAAATTTTTTTCCCATTCTATTGGTTGCTGATTCACTCTAACTACTGTTTCTTTTGCTGTGCAGAAGCTCTGGAGTTTGATTAGGTCCCATTTGTCTTTTTTGGCTACTGTTGCCAATGCTTTTGTTGTTTTAGTCATGAAGTCCTTGCCTACACCTATGTCCTGAATTGTTTTGCCTAGACTTTCTTCTAGGGTTTTTATGGTATTAGGTCTTATGTTTAAGTCTTTAATCCATCTGGAGTTAATTTTAGTGTAAGGTGTCAGGAAGTGGTCCAGTTTCTGCTTTCTGCACATTGCTAGCCAGTTTCCCCAAGAACATTTATTAAACAGAGAATCCTTTCCTCATCGCTTGTTTTTGTCAGATTTGTCAAAGATCAGATGGTTGTAGATGCGTGGTGTTGCCTCCAAGGCCTCTGTTCTGTTCCATTGGTCTATATCTCTGTTTTGGTACCAGTACCACACTGTTTTGATTACTGCAGCCTTGTAGAATAGTTTGAAGTCCAGTGGTGTGATGTCTCCAGTGTTGTTCTTTTTGCTTAGAATTGACCTGGCTATGTGGCCTCTCTCTTGGTTCCATATGAAATTTAAGGTGTTTTTTTCCAGTTCTGTGAAGAAGGTCATTGGTAGCTTGATAGGGATAGCATAGAATCTGTAAATTTTCTTATATAATCACTTAAACTTGGTCCAGCCTCTCCCATCTCTCTTTCTCCCCTTCCCTGTAGGTCAAGCCCCATGCAAGATGCGTCCCCAACTCCTCGTCTCCTGGATGTTTGTGGGTTTCCTCCACAGCATCCATTTTCAGTTTTCCTGTTTCCTTTCAAGTGAATTATCTCCTCTGATTCTTACTTATGCTTTTCTTTATGAGGGCTTGACCATGCCCCAAGATCTAGTGGTAGTTCTGGATTTCTCCCCATCAAAAAAATGACTTGTTAGGAAAGGGGGTGCCTGGCTCCACACAGGCCAGTGAACAAAAGATGAGTACCAGAACTTGAATGGGGTCCAGGAAAGAGTCAGCTCCTTTCCCCTATCATGGTTCTGGCCCCTGATTCTAGAATGAATGTTCTCCTTCTTATGTGATGCGTTTTTGAGAGCTCTCATGTTACGGCATCCTGGGTACACTCACCCTGCATCCCCAAACTCTACCCTTGCTGGCTCTGTCCTTGTCATCTAAAGAGCTTTTAGAAAATACAGATGTTGGCCGGCGCAGTGGTTTATGCCTGTAATCCTAGCACTTTCGGAGGCCAAGGCAGGAGGATCACCTGAGGTCAATAGTTTAAGACCAGCCTGACCAACATGGTGAAAACTCGTCTCTACCAAAAATACAAAAAATTAGCTGGGCATGATTATGGGTGCTTCTAATCCCAGCTACTCAGGAGGCTGAGATGGGAGAATCACTAGAACCTGGGAGACGGTGGTTGCAGTGAGCAGACATCGCACCACTGCACTCCAGCCTAGGCGGCTGAGTGAGACTGCAACTCAAAAACAAAAAAATGTTTTAAAAAGAGACGAAAATACAGATGCCTGCACACCCCTCCACCACCCCCCAAATTCCAGTGTCATGGTCTGAGGTAGTAAGTGCTGACATGGAGCTGGGCTGCTGTTCTACTGCAGTGCTGTCTCCCTGGTAGCAAGGATACCTCTTATTCAACTTTGCTTTCCCATCCCACTGAATAGGGTCAGACACATGGTAGGTCCTCAGTGAATGGTTTGTAAGATAGCTTCATTGTGAGTTTATTTCCAAAGATAAGACATCATTGGGAATTTCACAAATTAGAGTCATTTTACAATTACTACCAACTAGAAATATCTTTTCATAAAATCTTTTTTTTTAGGTTATTAGCATCACTCTTCCTGTCATGAAGATTTCTTTTTAATTGCATCATTGCGTGTGAGTTACATCTTGTAGAATTCCTGAGAGAGCCCAATCTCAGGATGCTGTAACATGACAGTGCTCAAGAACACGTTGCACAGGGAGAAGAACCTTCATTCTAGTCGCACAGAGAAAAGAACCTTTATTCTAGAGTCAGATGGCCCCAGCTTGGAATTCCACTGCTGCCTCTGATTGGCACTTGGACGTTGGGCGATTTAGTTAACCTCCAAGAACATCATTTTACTGTGAAAATTAATAATTCAGCAAGAGTGAATGCCTATTAAGGACTTTCTAGGTGGCTATCGGTTTATTCTTTCTCTTATCGGAGGCTCACAACTCTATGAGGAAGTAATGTAATTGTCACCATCACTATCCATGGTTTACACCAGGGGTCCCCAAACTACGGCCCACGGGCCGCATGCAGCCCCCTGAGGCCATTTATCCGGCCCCTGCCGCACTTCAGGAAGGGGTACCTCTTTCGCTGGTGGTCAGTGAGAGGAGCACAGTATGTGGCGGCGCCGCAAAGGGCAGCGTCGCTCACGTGCGGTACTACTTCCGGTGACGCGGGATGCACGCGGCATGGCTCTGGAAGCACGTCATATGACGCACATCCGGTCTGCGGCTGCGGCGCCCCACATCACCGGGAGCAGTGTGAAATAACAGCAGAAGTAGGAAGAAAGGCAAAGCACTATAACCATTACTACACAGTACAGTGGCCCCCATACTCCCCCAAATGTACAACAACACAATGGCCAAAAAGTCTCCCCCACATTACTACACACCGTGTTTCCCCTAGTATAAGACCCTGCCTTATATTAATTTTATCCCCAAAAGATGGTGGCTGTCTTATTTTTGGGAGGTGTCTTATAATAGGGGAAACATGCAGCAGTGGGCTTCCCACAGAAGAGGCCCACCGCTGCTGCAGATGTCCAGGACGCTGTATCCACAGTGTCACAGGCCGATCACCGCCATCCCTGTAGACAGCCCTGGAGGCGGTGCTGGGCCTGTGACACTGGACACCGCTGTCTGGGACAGTGGAGGCAGCAGCACTGGCTGTGACGGGTGTCACACCCTGCATAGTCCGGCCCTCCGACGGTCTGAGGGACAGTGAACTGGCCCCCTGTGTAAAAAGTTTGGGGACCCCTGGTTTACACATTTGGAAATCTGAGATGAAAAGCCTTCCAGATTTTAAGAGTAAAATGGCAGAGCCCTCACCGATCCCCATCAAGCTCTATTTTCTCTCCGAGGAGAGAGCGACAGGGACTTTTCTGAGCTGGCGGGAGCATGAGCCGAACGTCTCCGGGGCCGTCGTTTCCCCTTATCCTGATGGTGCCTGAATGAGCTGATCTCTAATTTCTCAGTTACGAAGAAGTGCTGAGCCCCCAGTTAACGTCCATCTTGGCAGTGGCCATGAGGGCCTAACATCTGAAACCAAGCTCTGCCTGCTGCCTCAGTAAAAACCATTTTCTGCAGGGTTTGGTGTGGACTAGCTTTCAAGCAAATGATGTCCCCTAAAACATAAAAAAGTTTGACCGGGTGCTGTGGCTCATGCCTGTAATCCCAGCACTTTGGGAGGCCAAGGTGGGGGGATCACAAAGTCAGGAGATGGAGACCATCCTGGCCAATATGGTGAAACGCTGTCTCTACTAAAAATACTAAAAAACTAGCTGGACATGGTGGTGCACTCCTGTAGTCCCAGCTACACGGGAGGTTGAGGCAGGAGAATCGCTTGAACCTGGGAGGTGGAGGTTGCAGTGAGCCAAGATCGCACCACTACAGTCCAAGCCTGGTGGCAGAGCAAGACTCTGCCTCAAAAAAAAAAAAAAAAAAAAAGGAGTGCACAGACCCAGGCAATGAGGACAAAAGGCTGCTTTCCAGGGCAGCTTGACCAGCCCTTCTTCCTTAGAAATTCCTGTAAGCCCTGGATTCAGAAGCATGGATATTTCTCCATTCCACATTCCAGTGGGTGTCATTTTTTTGACTATTGTACTTAGCATAATAGCAGTTTTCCCTCTTTTTTCTGTCCCTAAACAGGATGGACATTTTAGCTAGGTCTCTTTGTTTTCTTGCAGGTTGTTAAGGTTATCATAGGAATATTAGCCCACCTTTACATGTGGCTTAGCAGGTACCAGGCACTGTTCTCATCACTGTAGATGTGTGTTAGCTCATATCTCAAAATGACGTGATTTGCTCCCATTTGTATGAATAAGGACACTGAGGCACATAGACATAGACTGACTAGGAGTTCCCAGATGTTAGTGTGCATCCTAAGTCACCTAGAAGGCTTGTGGAAATCGATCTCTGGCTCTCACCACCAGAATTTCCCATTTGGGAGGGCCACAATGGGGCCTGAGAATTTGCATTTCTAGCAAGTGCCCAGGTGATGCTCATGACCATACTACCATCCTAGGGACCACTGAGATACAGTGAGTTGCTTGGGGCCACGCAGTCAATAAAACATAAAGGCTGGACTCAAACCCAAGGGATCAACCCTCAAATGTCTTTGCATTACCTCTTGTAATAACTAGACAGGTCTGATATGCCTCACAAGAAGAATGCTTGTTGCCATATAAGCCATTTTATATTTTTCTGCATATAAATGTGCATGTCTTTGTGGGTGTATATGCTTATTTATGAATGAGTAGACACATATACCTTATAACCAGACACTCTGCTGAGTCCAATATGTGTCAGTAGGGAATATCGATTAGCAAATTCTTGAATCATTTCCATACTTAATTTAACAAGTATAATCATTAGTTCGTTTCAATAACAGATCTCTGAGCTCATCACAGTCTTTATAACCTGTCATTTGGAAATAATGGGCTTATGTTTCAAAGCATGTGTAATCTCACACATACTTCCTAGAAGAAAATTAGACTCTATAATTTGACCTAATGACAAGTGTAATTAATGCTGTGGATTTGTAGACTCTTAGTTATCAAATCCAACCACTCAACAGATTCATAAATTTTGAGATCTGTGAATGTGGTGCTGGTAGCCATTGCTTGGAGGCTTCTCAAGTTGTCTGACTCAGTTGTGGGAAGTTCTGCTGCTCCACTGGCTTGAAAGCTCTTTCGCTCAGTTAACCCAAACCTGCCCTCCTGTGAGTTTCATCTGCCCTAAACCTGTGCACCCCAGCAAGCCATATGGATGTCTCACATGAGATCATCTCAAATGTACAAAGATGCCACCCCAAGGATTCTGTCCTTCAATGACCCAGCCTCTGTCTTCAGTGGCTCCTCGGAGACCCACACCCTCTTTCTGCTTCCTGTTCCACCTGCCCTGAGCATGCTTCAACCTAGCGTTGTCTCTCCTTTCAAATAGAGTGTCCCAAAGTGAATGAAATGTTCCAGAAAATATCCAAGAACAAGAATCCTAGCCCTTGATCTGGAAATGGATGCTGAGATTAAACATAGACCATTTTCACCGCCAGTTTCCCAAATGCATTTTGAAAATATGTTGTTCCCACCTGACTGGCTCATTTTCTCAAATGCACTCCATGGGACTTCCCAGCCCCCTCTGTGATGCCAAGGTTTTTGTTTGTTTTACCTGTGACCGTGGTGCCCTCTACTGTGCCTCAGAGTTCCTAAAGTGTGTTTTTCAAGAAAGTCCCAGATTGAAAATCTAATTAAAATAGAAAAAAAAATAGTTAAAAGGTTTTCTATAGCTGAAATAACCTATTAAAAAGCTAGGTTTAAAACAACAACAATTATCTTTCTCACGGAAGGCAACCCGCCTAAGCCTCCTTTGACGGTGTTGTTTGGTCTAAAATAACCCAGTCTCACTCACAGAGTGATGCTGAAAAATGCTGGATGTTTTTTTTCACTAGAACTTTGGAATTGATCTCGCAGAACCGTTTCAGGGTCCTCTCAGTAGTTTTTGAAAGCTGTTTCCTGAATCGTAAACTTTCATAGCTTGGAGACAATTTTAAAATTGTCAGGCCAGTCTTTTCAGTTTTGAAACCAAGATTCTGAGAAACTAGAAGAGTGTCCAAAATGCACAAGCAGTGTCAAAGCCAGTCTGTGAGTTTCAGATGTGAACCTAATTCATTGTGATATGTTTTTATTTTAGTAAATCAAATATATTAATTTTGGAACATGAGATATTATAAACTTTTTGGGTTTTTTATTTTAAGCCAAAATAAATAATAAACATTTAGTTAAAATTTCGCAGTAATTTAATTATTTTGGCATTTAGTTAATAAAATCCATAAGCTATGATGGATGCCTTAAAAGTCCAATTTTCAGTGTTTATTTTCTTATGTTTTCTTGTTATGCTTCCTAATACAGCTTCTGACAGAAGTAAATGTATTAATAGAACTGTTATAGTCACTCTTATTCCTATATGATTACTGAAAACCAAAGAAAGTTTGGAATTTTTCCAGGAATGTTAATATTATCTGAACTTGGTCCAGTAAAACCATCTTTATTTGGGGAGAAAAAAAAGGTGACTTTATATGGAATATAAGATCTCAATTCATTAGAATACCACGTACATTGTTGTGAAATATCAAACATCTTACAGCTCATTAGTAGAGCAATTTACTAGTGCTCTACTAATTTGTAATTTGCTTATTTAGAATTGTTAGACGTTTTCACTAGCCTCTAGCCAACAGAAAGAACTCACATGTGCATTTGAATAAAGTAGACCTGTCATAGTTGTATCAGAAGTACTATTCTCACTTCTGTTTTAATATATATAAAGCTGTGGAAATTTTAAGGGCTTCTTAATTCCTGAATTCCTCTACAGAAGGATGGGTAGAAGGCATTGTCATCTGTGGCCTGGATACTACCCCAGTTCTCATATGGTTTTTCTAAATTGCAAAAGATTTGACATGCAAGCAGGTAAAAGGAATTCCATCTAGCAGCTCAAGTTATCGAATTAGAATTCTTAGAGTAATTGTCAACTTCAGCTGTCTCATTTTAGAGAGGAAAATAAAAGGAGAAACTCAAAGGTTTGATTTGCTCAAGTAAGAAACAAAACCAGGAGCAAACTTGGGTTTCACTGATTTCCGGGCTAGTGCTCACTGCACTGCACCAGAAGTATGTCCTTTAAACTTCCTGTAGGAGATTTTTCGTGAGCTTAACATTATGAGATGTGAGTTGGAAGTTTGAGAACAAAGCCAACATTTCTTCACTAGTAACAGGCACCAGGCCTAGAATAAAACTTCTCTTAAGGGGCAAAATTAAATACGTTGAAGCCAACATTTTTGTGATATTTTGGGATGTCTAACCAACATCAGCTCCAGTTCTTTTCAAAGTCTTTATTTTCACTCCTTAGCGACAGCTTAACGTGAAAATACTAGAGAGAGTTCACGTTTGAAAACATTTTAAAGTCTCCTAATCTAATGCTAAATGTCTAAAGTTGAGAAACTCTTAGAGAAAGTATTTAGCTTTAAAAACTTTTGTACTTTGAGAAAATAGCGTCTATAGAGTGTAGATTTCAGTCCTTTAAGTACAGAGTGAGGAAAGATAACACCAACATCATCTTTTTTCTGTTTCCTTTTATTCTGTTGAAACAGTCTCTCTCTGTCGCCCAGGCTGGAGTGCAGCATCGCGATCCCTGCTCACTGCAACCTCCACCTCCCACTTTGTAAGAATTCTCCTGCCTCAGCCTCTCAAATAGCTGGGATTACAGGCACCCACCACCACGCCCAGCTAATAATTTTTGTATTTTCAGTAAAGATGGGGTTTCACCATGTTGGCCAGGCTGGTCCCAAATGCCTGTCTTCAGGTGATCTGCCCTCAGTCTCTCAAAGTGCTGGGATTACAGGCATGATCCTCTGCACCCGGCCGGCACCAACATTTCCTGTGACTCTGTCTTTGTTCCATGCAACATGTCCTGAGACCTAGTCATGAGCCTAGGCTATTTCAGCACCATCAAAAATAATGTTAAAATGAGGAGACTCTTGAAATAACAGAGTAAAACTCTGCTTCTCGTACTCTCCTGACATTGCACAGAGCCAGACATTCTCCGCTGGGCTGTACCTGTGGTTTTTTTTTTCCATGAAAAGTGTACACAAAGGATGATGGATCTAGCTGCCTAATGATGATGAGAGATAAGATTCTCCCCATTTGTCTGTCTTTTTCATCTACAATCACCTTCCTCACTTCTTGCCCCGGGAACACTCTCTCATTCCTTGTGGTTTAGTTCAGCCATCATCTCTTCCACAAAGATGTCCTCACAGCCTCCTGATCTGGAGGTGCACCACCCTGCTCTGCTCTGCCTTTGGATAGATCCTGTGTGTATCTCTACTCTAACATTCAGTATATTATATTTAAATTCTCTCTTGATGTGTTTTTTTCTAATATCTGCCTTAGGTATCTTTGGATTTTCTAGGTCTGATACATGGGAAATACATAATAAGCGAAATTATGTTAAAACAGAAATCTTTCATTTTTGTGATCATTGGAGCTCAGTTGAATAGCTTATATCAAACAAATAGCAGGTCAAATCATCAGCTGTTGTTTTAATTGATTTGTGCTTTTGTAATAGAATATTTGAGAATGAATAATTTATAATAAACAGATATTTATTGGTTCGAAATTCTTTAGGCTGGCAAGTTCAAATATCAAGGTACCAGTATCTGGTGAGGGCCTTCTTGATATGTCATCACATGGTGAAAGGCAAGAGGGTGTGAGAAAGAGAGAAAGGGGTCTGAACTTACCAATGAATCCACTCCATGATAACGACATTAATCCATTCTGGAGGACAGAACCCTCACAGCCCAATCACCACTCCCCACTGGTATCCCCTCCCCAGACTATTACAATGGCAGTCAAATCTCACCATGAGCCTAGGAGCAGGCAAACATTCAAACCATGGCTGCTACTAAGAGGCACACATTTGCAGCCAGTTTATCTTGGAAGGCTCACCCAGAATTTAATTTCTTAAAATTCAATATCCTTATGAGGGCAATTGGTAACACCTGCTGTAAATATTTTCCAGACTACAATTATACAACAATACTCCATGCCAAAAATTGTTAAGGACCTTAGTCAAGCATTTGTCCTTATGTTCAAGCAGCTCAAAACTGTTTTCTCTGGAACACCTTGGCCCTGCCCATCTCTACAAGAGAGGCAACCATCCAAACTTTAGGCATTCGGGTGGAAGATACTTGATCTCATAAGACAATGTTCGTGTGATTCCTCTGTGCTTCCAATTTCACATCATACCTGAAGAATGGAAATAATACCTACCTTGTGAGGTTATTGTAAGAATTAAAAGCACATAAAACATTTTAAGTGCCTGGTGTAGTCAGTGCTGTGTAGGTATTGTTGCAGGCTATTATAAGATTGACCTAGAATGACCAGATTTAGCAAATAAAGATATAAAACACCCAGATAAATTTGATTTTCAAGAAAATGCCATACCATTTGTTTTGTATAAATATGTCTCATTCACTATTTGGGACATACTTGTCCCAAGAAATAATTTATTTCATAAAATTCAGGTTTAGCTGAGTGTCTTGTGTTTAATCTGGCAATCTTAGGTTGAATGAATGAATGAGCCCTAGTTTAATTTTTAAAACGTAGCTTTAAAGGATTGTTTTCATTAACTGAATAGAACATATAAATCCCCTCCAGCTGGAAGCCTTCTCTAATTAATTGAATACCTTCTGAGATGGCTTCTTGACCCACTGCCCTGTAGGCTCAAGTAATGAGGTAGGAAGCAGCTGAAAATGAATCAGGAACTCTGGGAGACCCAAGGATTTAAAGTTCTGGGGATCCAGTAGACCTTCAGTGCCAATGATGGACTTTTAGATTTAGTCTCTCCCTGATTTGCCGTGGTAAGTTGGAAAGGCTGAACAGAATTTGCTAGAAATCTTAAATATAGTTGATATCCAGAATATGGCCAGTCTGGATATAATTCATACATAGTATTTGCCAAATCATTTGTCAACCTATAGGAGACAACTGCAGTGGATCTGAGAAACAGATTGAAGACAAGGCAACAAATGCTGATACTTTCTGATTTCTGAGAAGTTTTCTGGCCTCAGGCTATTAGCATTTTAAATTAAATAGCTGAAATGAAGCATGCAAAAAGATCAATGTTAGTAATAAACACTTAATTTGAATAGTGAAAGATTCATGACCTTCTGAAGCCCAGGTCACTGCCCTGCATTATTAGGTTTTTAATATAGCTTGGGTTTTCAGGTTGCATTAACCAGATAATTAAATGGCAATCAGTTTTCATATTCTTATTTAATAGTGATCCTGAATTAATCCTTCAACTTTCAGGGTCATCTTAAGTCTTCCTTTTTATCCTTGCCTTCTATAGTAATTGGCTTTGTTGTTGTTTTCAGCTCATTGGTTACAACTTCTTTAGTTTTTGCCTGTTGTATTATTTGTTTGCCATTAGTCCCTGGAAATTTATAACTGCAAAAATATTATAGAATTTTTAAATAAGTCTTATAATTATGAAAAGCTACAGCCATGGTTGATGTGCATTTAAAAACCATGTTCTATATGTACCCTCTGAATCTAAAACAAAAGTTGAAATTATAAAAACAAATAAAAGCATGGCCCAACATCATCTCAAGAAATAAATAGTTAAAAATGAAACAGATTTTTTTCCATTCCTAGACTTTTTCTAATGTTGGGAGTCACCCAAGTAACATATGGTAATGATTAAGATTCAAAATCATACGCAGTTATTTTCATCTCAATAGCATTGGCTTTCTTTGCTTTAAAATTCACCAGCCGGCATATAAGTTTGTCTGTCCTCACTCAGTCTGCATTTTCCTAAAAGTGCTCCTGAAAGTAAAGAATATTAATTATTATTCTGCATTGGGACCATAACTTTGAAAAGTTGAACATCAAAATATACTAGTATCACCATTTTATTATTAAAATAATAAGGTGCGACACTTGGGTATTTTTTTTGTAAAGATACTGAGAAGTGATTGCCTTCAGGTTTTCTGTCTTCTCTAGTATAGTATAATAATATGCGTAATTTAAAATAAAGCTGAAATCTGAATCAATGACATCTTGAGACATACCCAGAGAATTACATGTTGTGATGAAAAATGAGCAAAAAAAAAAAAAAAAAAACAATTTAGCATGTTTCTTGCCCAGATATCTCCTTGCTTCAAACTCTCCCAGCAAAGCTGCATTTATCCTGAAGCCAGTGAGACTTACTTACACATTAGCTCCCCAGTCATCCCTTCCCCAAGCCTGGATCCTTCCAAGGTCTTGGGAATGTATTCACTTAGGTAATGAAAATTTAGCAAAGATGGTTCGGCGCAGTGGCTCACACCTGTAATCCCAGCAATCCCAGCACTTTGGGAGGCCAAGGCAGGTGGATCAGTTGAGGTCAGGAGTTCAAGACCAGAATGACCCACATGTTAAATCCCTGCCTTTACTAAAAATACAGAATTTAGCTGGGCGTGGTGGCAGATACCTGTAATCCCAGCTACTCAGGAGGCTGAGGCAGGAGAATCACTTGAGCCTAGGAGGCAGAGGTTGCAGTGAGCCGAGATCACACCACTGCACTCCAGCGTGGGTGACAGAGTGAGACTCTTATCTTAAAAAAAAGTTGGGGGGAGCGGAGTTTTGACAGTAAAAAAGGTTAGACTTTTTTACTGCAATCAAGTAAGACTGCAGTCTCTTTCTTCTCCAACTTTAAAGGAGACCCTGAAGTTGTACAAACCTCAGACTCCACCAAACTGGGACCCACCACCGCTCCCAAAGTACAACTTATTATTTTAATTATTATACATTTCCTGCATTATTAGTGAAGCTAAACCTTTTGTGGTTTATTAGTCATGACCTTGAGGCCAGTTTTCCTCCCTGTCGACTTTGCCCAAAGGAACAGAAGATGGTGGAGGGGAGTGGGGATGCCAGGGCAGTACCCAAGCTCAGCACCCAGGCTCAACTCCCAGCCCTCTCCCTGGAGCTGCCCACTGCCCACCCCAGGACAGATTCCCTCCCCTTGTTCTTTTTGACCCTTAGAATCTACTTTCCTCCAATTATCGCATCTGGAGTCTCAAGCAGCGAGACCTCAGTCCTGGAGTCTAGTTGTTTCTCTGAATGTGAGGACAAAATGTGAAACCGGTGGCATCCCTTTCATGCGTGCCTTTCATGAAAATGCAGCGCTTATAGGGTTAACTGGCATCCGTCATGAACTGCTGGTGCTATCATTATGACTCTTGGGTCTGCCACAGTCTTCTCGGATTGTCTGTCACCTCACCTCTTGCATGATGGAATAAGTACCTTGTGAAAGGAATTTGATGTTGTTTTGTTCTCAGGTATCTGGGAAGAGGTGGAAAGGGGAGGAGACAGGGCATTTTTCAGATCTTACCACATACCAGTTCTTGAATTTTACATGACACAGTCTCTCCTGATACCTCCAGTGATACTAGGTGGTAATCTCCCTGTTTGAGGAAGACCCGGAACAGGAGGCAAACCCAGGGCACACTGATGACAAAGCCAAAGAGCTTGCCTGGTGGTCTCCAAGGTGCCATTCAAGGAACAGCTAGCTTCACAGAGTGTCAGTATGATTCCCAGGAAAGAGGTGTCTGTATTTTAATGGCCGTCTACGATCCAATACTGCGGTGAAACACTAGGACACGACCCTGCTAAGCACAGAACTCATAAAAACTTTAATTGGCCAATGTGCAGGGTGAGCCAAGAGGTCTGTTTTCCACAGACCATGTTCTGTGAAACGCACTCTGGGAAACATCGTTGGAGAACTCCAGGCTGCTTGCATGGAGAAAACATTCCCCTTTTCAGAAAGTGATGTCAGTTCTAGAGTGGTAGTGGAGGGGAGGGCAGGGGCAGGGGCAGGAAATGAGAAGGGGACATGGATAGCATCTTTTTATTAGGAATGAAGACAATAGACATCTATCTGTACCCATGGCAGCCCCAAGTTGTGACTTGCCCCTTGGTAAAACTGCCAGGCCCTGCCGATGCCCATGGCCGTTGCTGTGTCCGCACCCCTCAAGCCCTCTACTGTCCTTTCCATCCCTGGCCTTCAGGGCAAGAAAGCAGCCACTGGTCTTAACTGCTTCCCCCATCTCCAGCATTTATGCCATAAACTCTCTAAATACTTTAGGCTCTGGTTAATGGAACCTACATATCCTTTTGTTTCTGGGAAGTCCCAGACCTTTCTAATGAATTTAGATTATTCTGGCTTTAAGGAGTCTTGTCTCTGCTAAGAATTTCGAGAGCTTGTTTTGAAGCTCTCTTTGTATAACCCTTTCCCTGAGGGCAGTACATGGAGGAAGCTATTTATGCTGCCTCAGTAGTGGAGAAAAAAGATAATAGAAGCAAGTAATCTTTGAGAAAAGCAGCCTTGTAATATCATGAAATATTATTTTGTTACATCTGTTTAAAGCTTGTTTTTACAAATCCTAAAAATGACACTCATTAGGAAATAAATCAAGAAAGGGAGTCATTTGTTCCTTAATAAATACCAGTTTGTTAGACCTCCATGTCAAGTTACATATTCAAAGGTAACAGACTTTGGAATAATTATCAGAATAATGACTAAAAATATCTTGACTCCATGTCAGGTTCAACTGAACCTTCTTAATACGAGGCATTTGAGTTAACCATCTTAAGAACAGCCAATTTAACTAAGGAGGTTTTTCAAATGGCTATCATTAAAACAAGGAAAGCTAATGCAGAGACTTTGGTGACACACAACATTGAGTTTGCAGAAACTCTCTTTATCCAAAGACAGAGAGGAACAAAGGCGATAAGAGATCTCAGAGGCCTTCATTCTGCACATCGGGATGATTGAGACAGAAATTCAAAGAGTCCCTGTCTTTTCCATTTGGGCTGCCTGTAGTATTATAACAAAATACTACAAACTAGGTAGCCTATTGATATGGTTTGGCTGTGTCCCCACCCAAATCTCATCTTGAATTGTGGCTCCCACAATTGCCACATGCTGTGGAAGAGACCCAGTGAAAGATAATTGAATCATGAGGACAGGTCTTTCCCATGCTATTCTCGTGATAGTGAATAAGTCTCACGAGATCTGATGGTTTTATAAAGGGCAGTTTCCCTACACAAGTTCTCTTCTTTTGTCTGCCACCATATGAGACATGCCTTTCACCTTCCACCTGATTGTGAAGCCTCCCCAATCATGTGGAACTGTAAGTCCATTAAACCTCTTTCTTTTGTAAATTTCCCAGTCTCGGGTATGTTTTTATCAGCAGAATGAAAATGGACTAATACACTTATAAACAACAGAACATTTTATAGTTCTAGAAGGTGAGGAGTCCATGATCAAGGTCCCTCAGCCTCTGGCTGAGAGATGGTACCTTCCTGCTGTGTCCTTGCATGGTGGAAGGACAGGGAAGTTCTTTAGGGTCTCTTTGATAAGGGCAGTCATTTCATTCATGAGGTCAGAACCCTCATAACCTAATCACTTCCGAAAGGCCCCATTTTCTAATATCATCACCGATTAGTGAAGTTTCGATTCATGAAGTTTAGGGGGACACAAACATTGAGATTACAGCAGTACCTGAGTGCATTACTCACTCAGCTTTGCTGAGGCAGAACAGCCCCAGTGTCTTCCCTGATGATTTAATTTCAGCAAACAGAACAAGGCTCTCCTCTCTAAAGCAACAGTCACACAAGACAAGTCTTTCAGATTTACCTTCAACGTTGTTACTAGCTGATTTGGCAAGGCTTTGCCATTTTTCTCTATGATGGACAGAGACGCATATTCAAGCTAAGAGAGGTTGTAACACTGGAAGGAGACTTGTTTGTCCTTTCATCCACCTTCAGTCCATCACTTTACCTCCCTCGCAGTGGCTGTTCAGTACTGTTTGAGAGGAAGGGCATGGCCATTCTAAGATTTTCGTGATGATATTGACTGCTTTGACAAAAATAAGCATTTTCATTTGAAACACATATTTAAGTAACAATTTTATAGGGAAGATCTGATTTCTACTCTTAGAATATAACAGTCATAAGAAGTTGCATCGGGAACATCCACGTGCTATTTACCATCTAGGCATTTGTGTAAATTTCAAAATGTTGAACTATAGAGCCATATGTAAATAAAACGTTAGTATCTTCATTATACTTGTTAGTATATTTTCAGTTTCCGGGAAAATGCTTACCAGGAGTTAAGAAAAGTTATCCAAAACTTGGAAATAAGGCAAACAGAGGGCATCATGTTATTTCAGTGTCATACAGGTGGAGCATTGGTTAACAAATCTGCCCAAGGACTGTACACTTATTTAGGGAACATAACTTTGTTTTATTCACTAAGTACTATTAACTAAAAGCCTAGATTATGTGATGTTACATGTTAATATGCAGATTTTGTCAAATTTTGCATCTGACCCAGACACCTTGTTCCAAATTTTTTTCTTCTCTGCCTAGCTATTCTTCTTAGGCACTTTTGAATCAGCCAACCTTGTTGGCAACCTCATTAAAAAGTTAAAGAGCATTTTTAAACCAGTTCTTTCTCTATTTATATGAGGGTCATGTTTTTAAACTTTGAAAATTATTCTTCAGAATAGGTAGCTTTCTTTTTCTCAGTAGATCTCCATCTTCCGTGAAAGACACACACATAAAACAGATACAAGTATTGTTTCTCTGAACCTGTTGGAGGAAAAGCTTTCCAGACAATCTTGAATGCACATCTTTCTGATGATAAATCCTGTGGCTTTAATTGGCTTCTCTTCAAGAAGAGAACTCTGCCACTTAGAAGCTGTATGAACCTGACAAAGTTCTCAGTGCTTTGGTTCTCTCATTTCCTTTTCTTTCAGCATGCCTGTTTTGTAGCCTTGAGGCTGAAAACCTGGACATCTGGGAGTATGCAGATTACGGCAGTGCTCCTTTCTCAGTAAGATTTGCATTGTGCAAATGGTATTGTTAGAGACCTAAGCAAGCAACAAAAACAAACAGCAAATTCATTAGTTGCGGAGTTGTTTATCCTTCAATTCCGGAAGCTATATGTTAATCACATTTCAGGAGGAAATACTTCCAAATAATGAGCTGGGCTACTGTTGTAAACTAGTTTCATATTTTAATGGTCACTTTTGGTTAGTAGTCAAGTCATGACTTCTCAGGGATATACACCATTAGCTTCTTTCAAATGTAAATAGTGGGTGATTTGTGAATCTTTGCTCTGCCCTTTTAGTAAATATTCTGATAAATGTTATAATTTTTAACTCAGTATGAATAATCACTCTTGGCTATCACCAGCTAGATTTGCACTGAGGAAAGCAATGAAATGGCCTGTACTTGAGCTCCATTTCTTGTGGCATTTTTCTGCTATGTAGCACCAGTGCAAAACGCAAGAAGAAATCCAGAGAAGAAAGTGTGGTCTGATAATTAGACCTTGGATGAGAAAAACAAAATCTTACTTAGAATTATTGCATGCCATTATGCATTATTATGCAATTCTAATATGCGATAGAATTTTTAAGAACCAGTATTAGAATAGAACCATTAGAATCATGTGTAGAAAGGCCACAGATGGCAGACCAGAGTGGTTTTTTTTTTAATGTCTACTAAGCATTTTACTTGACACATGCTTCTCATCTTCACAGTATTCTGGAAGAATGGATATTACTTTAAAATATGAGAAATAGAGGCCCAGAGACTGTAAAGGACTTTCTGAGAGTCACGCAGTGTAGAACATGGAGGCCATTTCATGCAGGTCTGACTCTAAAGCTGGGCATCTCTTATTACACTCAAGAAAATAGCACTGAACAGTTTCATATTGCAATGGAATTCCAAGAATTTCTGTTACAGGACAAAAATCATCATGTCCTTTTGCTTTGCATAAGAGGCACTGTCAATTGTGTTAGGACTATCTGTTAAGTTGTAGTCCTCTGGAGTTCTCAAGTAACTAAAAAAAAAAATCTGTCTTGTGGCATCCTTGGTAATTTTATGATCTGCAGGAAGTTAAAGAACTCTGGGCAGAGTTTTAGATACAGAAATACTTCCAGCCTGGTCAAAATAATTTATTTTCCCACTAATATTTAGATAAGTTATAAGAACCCTCCGTCTTCCCCGATAACATTTATTTGCTTCTTTACTCATTCAAAAAATAGTCTTGTTGGGCACTGTCCTAGGTGTTGAGGATGTCAGGGTAAATACAATTCATACGGTTTCTGCTTTTCATGGTTCTTATATCTTATCATTGCACAATATTCTATCAACTTCCTTTAGTCTTCTGTCAAGTATTTATTGCACACTTACTATGTGCCAGAAATTGTTTTCAAAGCTTTGGGATATATCAGTGAACAAAAGAAAGATTCGCACTTTTCTGGGCTCTAACAAGGGAAGACAGACAATAAGAAATACACATGAAATATGAGACAAATTATATAGTATTTTGGAAGGTGATGAGAGTTATACAGAATGAAAAGAAACACTAGATTAGGTTCAGAGATTGGGAAGATCAGAGTAGCAGGGAAACAGTTTGCAATTTGAAATAAGATGCCCTAGGTAGCACTCATCAGGAAGGTAATATTGGAATAAAGGTTTGCATGAGGTGAAGAAGTAACCCATGTAGATCATTATGATCAGAACAATCTAGACAGGTAGTGCCAAGCTTCTAAGTGGGAGTGTGCCTGGTCTGTCTGAAAAACAGTGGGGAGGAATTCACTAGAGCAAGTTGGAAAAGAATAGTAACAAGAACTGAGTTCAGGAGACAGTTGGAGGCCAAAATGTGTGATGCAGTGTGCCCCTTTAGTCTGGGGTACTCTTCAAGTTTAGGAGCGGAGGGCGATAAGACTAGCCTGTATCATGTTTCAGCCTCCTGTCAACCAAATGCTGTGGCCATCCACATTATATATTGTGATGGAACCTTAGTGGCAAAGCGTATCAAGAGAAACGGTGCTTGGCATGGTAGCTCATGCCTGTAATCCCAGCACTTCAGGAGGCCATGGCAGGCAGATCACCTGAGGTCGGGACTTTGAGACCAGTCTCACCAACATGGAGAAACGCCATCTCTACTAAAAATACAAAATTAGCCAGGCATGGTGTCACATGCCTGTAACCCCAGCTACTCGGGAGGCTGAGTCAGGAGAATCGCTTGAACCGATGAGGCAGAGATTGCGGTGAGCTGAGATCATGCCATTGCACTCCAGCCTGGGCAGCAAGAGCAAAACTCTGTCTAAAAAAAAAAGAAAAAGTAAAAGAAAAAACGGGATAAATTAGCCATCAACTGTGTCCTCACCCTTTGTCCAGGCGGGACACCTCTTGTTAGCTGTTGACATCTTCTGTTTCGTGTTTTTAGATCCCTTCCTTGTGTCCAGCAGACAAATATGCAGAATTAAATAGAATTACATAGCCTATGTCTGAAATACTGTGTCACTCATTAAGCTATGGCAGCAAGATCCCTGATGCTTTGGTGACAAGCCTAGAGCACTTGCCCAATTCAGACTAAATGTGTCATAACAATCAAATGTAAAAAGTCAACATTAATTGAAATGTAGATGACAGTCTCTCATAAAGTTGAATACTTGCTTTATATTAGAAACTTAAAAGACAATCTTAATCCTTTCATACAGCTAGTAAATACTTTTAATTGACCTTTAACTGCATATGTAGGATAAAATTAAATATGACACTTATCCTTTCAAAGTTCACAGAAGAAATTCTTGAGCATTTTAAGATATCTGAGCCATACAGTTTTTCCCATATGTAGCTGACATAACATCAAGAGGAAAAGAAACCATAAATATGCCTTATTTAGGCTCTAAAGAGCTAATCAGAGACTGCAGTTAAGTTTAGTGATGATAAACTTGTTTTAACAAGACATTTACGTATGGTTACAATTGACATTTAAGAAAAGCATGCTTAGATTGAATCCAGCAAGCAAAACTGAGCCAAATTCTAGATAGAGCTAATTAAGACCACCCTCTGTAGATCATTTATTATCTAATCACTTCCCATTTTTAAAAATTCTTAGTATGTTTAGTGTTAAGATATTATGAGAGCCGAGGATGGCAGCCAGAGGTCAAGTTAGTCAAAGACCATGAACATAACACGTTGTCATTCAAAATAACTTGGTAGAGAGAAAGGAATGTGAGGTCTGCGTCTGACAGCTTCAGTTTCAGGGTTCATTGAAATTCTGTTCTCAGTGGTCATTTATGTTTCTCTCAGATCAGCAGTAGCATTTATTTTTGGAGAGAGTTTTGAAACTTAATCACTCAGCACAGCACAGAAGTATAAATGGATAAACAAGTTCTGTTTAGGAACAAAAGAGATATAATCATTTCTCCTGACATTTTGAAGCTGCTTCTGTGGAACTGGGTTGTTAGGCCATGGAGCTAAAGGACTGTCGTCTGGTGTGGTGTCATACTGCCTGACTGTTGTCTTACTCTAGACAGAGTCCCGTATGTTAGGGTGCAAGTTGAGATGTGGGTGGGTGAGGCTCCAGGTTGGCCTATTTAGCTCAGTCCTCTGTCTTAGTCCATTCAGGCTGCTTTAACAACATACCATAGACTGGGTGGCTTATAAAAAACAGAAATTTATTTTGTATGGGTCTAGAAGCTGCAGAGTCCCAGATCGAAGTGCTGGCAGGTTCAGTGCCTGGTAACAGCTCGAGTCCTCACAGATGGCCGTCATATCATGGTGCCCTCACATAGTGGAAGGTGCAAGGGGTCTCTTTTATAAGAGCACTAATCCCACTCATGCGGTCTCCACCCTCATGACCTAATCACCTCCCAGGCACCCCACCTCATAATGCCATAACAATGAGAGTTAGGATTTCAACATGGGAATTTTTGTGGGGACACAACATTCAGTCTATAGCACCACATTAGGGATTTAGACAAGCACACCCTAGATGGATATTGAGACCATCTCAAGGCTGAATGTAAAAGATCTACAAAGATTTCTATCTTTATATCAGTGCATATTTCGTCTGTATTTGACACTGATGGCCCTACCTCCTCCTTCTTTTACCCTTGATTTCTTGGTCTTTTTCTCCTCCCAGGACTAAGGCTGTCTCCCTTACTGATGCCTTTTCCTCCTTGACTGGACATTCAAAATGCTGCTGTTCTTAGGGGAATCTCCCTGGGGCCCATGTTTATCTCACACGTCCCTTTCTGGTGCTCACTGAGAGTTCGAACTACTTGAAAATTAATGACTTTAAAGTTGTTATTTTTACATTAATTTTTGCCCTAAATTCTAAATATAGCTCTGTCTCTAGAGGTATTTATAACAGTAATTACCACTAAATCACTCTAAGTATGTATTTGGTTTTGCTTGTTTCTAGAACCTCTTCACGCATTGCAGGGCCACTCACGTTTCCTCTGCTATGGACTGCTTCTTCGTACACTTTACCCATTTTTGTATTGAGTCATCTTTTTCATTTTTTCCAATTTATAGGAATGGTATTATTAATATTCAGATTCTGAGTACTAATTTTTTGACTATTATATAATTTCCTAATTTATTTCTCCTTTTCTTGTTTCTCTTTCATTCATGATCTTTGCCTTACAAAGATTTTAATTTTCATGTAGTCAAATTTATCTATCATTTTGTGATTTCTGGTTTTTGTGTTCCTTTTAAAAATAATTCTCTTCCCTGGCATCAAGGAGATACTGCTCATGTATTTTACTCTAAAAATCTAAAATTGGGTTCTTTCTATTTAGGTCTTTAGTCTATTTAGAGTTTATTCATTGTATGATAAAATGCGGCAATTTATCTGATTTTTTTAAATGGGAAACCAGTTCGCCAAAACTAAATATTGAATATGGCCTCATTTGTTTCTTTGAATTCTAGTGCTTCTTTTATTTTATTCCAAACTTCTATATGTGCCCTGATCAATTTGTTGGTTCAATGAATGGTGAAATGAATATTGAATGCACTAAGAACAACCAAAGGGTATTTTTGTTGTTGATATTAGTTATCCTTTATTTATTTTCTAAAAAATAATAATAAAAGACAATTACATTTGGGCCACACTAGATTTAATATGTGTTTAGTAAGATCATTTGTCTTCATTCTTCTCCTCCCCTTTTTTCCTCCTCTTCCTCCTACCCCTCCTCCTTGTCCTTCTTTTTCTTCCAGTGCTCAAGTAAATCCAAGCCTCCCACTTTGGGAAGGAGAGTTACAGGGTTTTACACCAATCAAGGGACTGCTTAACAAAGGAATAAAAGATTTGCTTACTTTTTTACAACCTAAATGATTACACTGATTACATTTAGTCACAACTTTTATTTTATTACTTGGGCTACAAAGCGCCCTTTTTTTCCAACATACAAATTCTGCAGGGTCTCTTGTGTCTCTGTGTCCTTCTTTTGTTAAAATATTATAAATTATTGTTCAGGCTGAAACGGCCTAACCCTTGAAGTACATGCTGTAGGAGCAATACTGACATTTGTTCCACCCCATTCTTTCCTCAGAGAAAGAGTATCACGATGTAAGTATCCTGAGGCTGCAAGGGAAGAACCTTCAAGTGTGCCTTGGGAAGTCTTTTTTAAGTGCTTTTTATTCTGTCTCACTGATCTATTTTTCTGTCCCTGTGCCAATATCACACAGTCTTAGTTACTCAAACTCAGTAGTAAGTTGTGACATCTGTTAGTAAAAACCCCTCCTCCTCATTCTTTTCCAAGTTAAGAGTAGAGCGTAGCTTTACGCTTTCATATGAATTTTGGAATCAGTTTGTCAAGTTCCACAGATAATCCCATTGGGATTCTGATTTGTGGTCCATTGAATTTATGGAATAATTTGGAGATTAACACCATTATGATATTCAACATTTTCTGCCTTGAAATTATTATAGCTAATATAATGATTATAGCTATAATTTCATATTATACTAATTATATAATTTCATATGAATATTATAATATAATAATTATTATAAAATAATAGATTCTTGGCTGGACAAGGGTGGCCTCTAATCCCAGCATTTTGGGAGGCCAAGGTGGGTAGATCAGGAGATCAAGAGATAGAGATGATCTTGGCCAACTTGATGAAAACACATCTCTACTAAAAACACACACACACAAAATTAGCTGGGCATGGCGGTGCACACTTGTAGTCCCAGCTACTTGACAGGCTGAGGCAGGAGAATCGCTTGAACCCAGGAGGCAGCAGTTGCGGTGAGACAAGATCATGCCACTGCATTCTAGCCTGGCAACAGAGCAAGACTCCATCTCAAAAAATTAATAATAATAAATAATAATAATAGATTATTCAGTAACATTTTGTAATATCTTTGATATAGATACTCATAGGCATTTTGTAAATTTTATTATTGTGTGTTTATATTTTTATCATACTTTCTAGTCAATTAAGGCATACAGCAATGTAACTGGCTTTTGTGTGTCTTGTATTCAACACTATAGAACTTTCCCATTAATTTCAAAAGTTCATAGGTTCCCTTGAAATATTTTTACATAGAGTAATGACATTTGTCAGTTATTATGACTTCGCTTTTTCCCCCCAATGCTTATACTAGTAACTTCTTTTTTTCTTGTTTTTGTTTGTTTTGTTGGTTGATTGTTTTTGTAGTGGTTGGAATTTCTAATATAATGTTGAATAGTCAGAATGATATGAGAATCATTTTTGTTTCTGATTCATAGAAATGCCAGTTTCCCTACTAAATTTAACCTTTGTTAGCAATTGGGAATAAATCTCAGTTATAAAAGGTCCCTCCATTTATAGTTTGCTAAGAGTTTCTGTTATAAATGAGTGCTGAGTTTTGTTGAATCCTTCAGCAGAATCCAGAAAGAGCTTCACATTTTTTTTCTCATTTTAACCTGGTAACTTGGTAGATCACAGTGGTCAATTTTCTGAAGTTGAACCACCTTCTTGCATTCCTGGAATATGTCCCAACATCATCATGATATATTAAAGTTTGTATCTATTACTTGAACTACTTTGTCTTTTACACACAAATATTAACCAATTTTGTAGTTTGCATCTACATTCTATGTATCAGCAGTTGATATAGATACTTATACAATTTATTCTTCTAGGAACACATTCTTCTTCCCTCATCTCCACTTCCTGCTACCTCAAGTGACTCCTATTTGATATTCAAGATTAGACTCAGCAATAATATCGAGGGAACATTCACTGACTCTACCTGAGAGAACTGAGTATCTTTTACTTTTATATCAACACATACACACACTCATCCTACATACAAGTCAAATAATACTTTCTTCAAACAAGAACTATTTTATTCAAATCTCATAGGATGCAAAATGCTTACAGAGTTTGTGTGTGTGTGTGTGTGTGTGTGTATGTGTGTGTGTGTTGGCACACTTGTTTATACATCTGTATGTGCGTGTAGAGAAGTATAAATGGGGGGAGTGGCCAATATTTAGAGGACAGAGCTGATTCTGTGTATTTTATTTCCTAGTGAGATTACATGTAATCTTGGAGATACCTTAGAATAATAACAAGGCATTTGAAAGTCCTCCTAATCAAGAATAATTTTTTTGGTAAATATCCCTAGTTAGAGATTTTTGGAGAACATCAATACTCTTTTGTGAGGTGGGAGGAGGGGGCACAAAAACTCCAAAGAATTAAATGCATAAAAGCCTTTTTATGGGACTTACATTAATCCATGATTTCTCAAAATATTTTATTTGAATATTTATTGCTTAAAATATGCTACCCGAAATGGTTCTTTGTTTCAATAGTTTTAAAAAGTTTTGCATGTCACTTCCATGGCAGTTCATGGTATACGTTGGCACTTGAAAGCTGTGTGAGATCTTAAAGTAAGTTCTATCCAAAAACAAGCTGTGTTACAGACCCTCTTTTCAAATTTATTCAATGAAAGTCAACGGATGAAATTTATTCAGTGAATGAAAGTCTCGTTCAGCCCTACTGAAATCGACATAACTTGCTAAATGGAGCTTTAGGTGTGATGCAAATAAAGGGAAGCTTCTTTTTGAGTGGAACAGCCAGTGTGGAATGTGTAGTAGCTTCAGGAAGCCAATAAGAATAGCTTCATTTTCCGTAACTCTTTTGAATAATGTTATAGGGAATTCATTGTATTCATAATTTAATTCTGATAAAGAAAAATGTATTATATGAATGGATGCTTGTCACTCAAACAAGGACAAAAAAAAAAAAACCCTTAGCTTCAGGGGTGGAATGATATGATTTGGCTATGTCCTCACTCAAATATCACCTTGAATTGTAATAATTCCCACATATCAAGGGTGGGGCCTAGTGGAGATAATTGAATCATGGGGGTAATTTACCCCCAATACTGTGCTCATGATAGTGAATAAGTCTCATGAGATGGTTTTATAAATGGGAGTTCTCTTGCACAAACTTTTGCCTGCCACCATGTAAGACATGACTTTGCTCCTGATTCACCTTTTGCCGTGATTCTGAGACCTCCCCCACATAGAACTATGAGTCAATTAAACCTCCTTCCTTTATAAATTACCCAATCCTGGTTATGTCTTCATTAGCAACATGACAACAGACTAATACAGTAAATTGGTACTGTGTAGTGGGGTGCTGCTGAAAAGATACCTAAAAATGTAGAAGCAACATTTAGCTAGGTAACAGGCAGATGTTGGAAGAGTTTGGAGGGCTCAAAAGATGATAGGAAAATGTGAAAAAGTTTAGAACTTCCTAGAGACTTGAAGGGCTGAGACAGGAAGAAGTGGGAAAATTTGGAACTTCCTAGAGACTTGTTGAATGGTTTTGACCAAAATGTTGTTAGTGATATGGACGATAAAGTCTAGGATGAGGTGGTCTCAGATGGAGATGGGGAACTTTTTGGGAACTGGAGTAAAGGTCACTCTTGCTATGCAAAGAGACTGGTGACATTTTCTCCCTGCCCTAGAGATCTGTGGAACTTTTGAACCTAAGAGAGATGATTAGAGTATCATCTCTAATGGCAGGAGGAATTTTTAAGCAACAAAGTGTTCAAGAAAAAGCACAGCATAAAAATTTGCAGCCTAATGATGCAATAGCAAAAAAACTCCTGATTTTCTTGGGTTACAGTCAAGCCAGCTGCAGAAATTTGCATATGTAATAAGAAGCCAGATACTAGTCACCAAGATAATGGGGAAAATGTCTCCTGGGCATGTCAGAAATCTTCATGGCAGCCCCTTCTATCACAGGCACTGAGGTCTACAAGGGAAAAATGGTTTCCTGGGCTGGGTCCAAGGCCCCCCTGCTGTGTGCAGCCTAGGGACTTGGTGCCCAGTGTCCCAGCCACTCCAGCTGTAGCTGAAAGGGGCCAATGCAAGGCTCACACTGTGGCTTTAGAGGGTGCAAGCCCCAAGCCTTGGCAGCTTCCACATGGTGTTGGTCCTGCAGGTGCACAGAACTCAAGAATTGAGGTTTGGGAACCTTTGTGTAGATTTCAGAGGATGTATGAAAACACCTAGATGTCCAGGCAGAGGTCTGTTGTTGGGGTGGAGCCCTCACCAAGAACCTCTTCTAGGGCAGTGCAGAAGGAAAATGTGTGATTGGAGCCTCCACACCATGTCCCCACTGGGGCACTGCATAGTGGAGCTGTGATAAAAGGGCAACCATCCTCCAGACCCCAGAATGTTAGATCCACCAACAGCTTGCACAGTGTGCCCGGAAAAGCCACAGACACTCAATGCTGTCTGTGAAAGCAGCTGGGGCAGGAGACTGAACCCTGCAAAACCACAGGGACTGATCTGCCCAAGGCCGTGGAAGCCCACCTCTTGTGTCAGTGTGACCTGGCTGTGAGATATGGAGTAAAAGGAGATCCTTTTGGACCTTGAAGATTTAATGACTGCCCTATTGGACATCAGACTTGCATGGAGCCTGGCGCCCCTTCATTTTGGCCAATTTCTCCCCTTTGGAAAGGGTGTATTCACCCATTGTACCTAGGAGGTAACTAAATTGCTTTCGATTTTACAGGCTCATAGGTGGAAGGGACTTACCTTGTCTCAGATGAGACTTTTGACTGTGGACTTTTGAGTTAATGCTGAAAGGAGTTAAGTCTTTGGGGGACTGATGGGAAGACATGATTGGTTTTGAAATGTGGGGATGAGATTTGGGAGGGGCCCAGGGTGTAATGATATTGTTTGGATATGTCTCCACACAAATCTCAGCTTGAATTGTAGTAAAGTCTACATGTTAAGGGTGAGGCCAGATGGAGATAATTGAATCATGGAGGCAGTTTCCCCTATACTGTTCTCATGGTAGTGATTAAACCTTACAAGATCTGATGGTTTTATAAATGGAAGTTCCCCTGCACAAGCTCTTGTCTGCCACCATGTAAGATGTGATTTTGCTCATTTGCCTTCCACTTTGATTGTGAGGCCTCCCTAGCTATATAGAACAGTGAGTCAATTAAATCTCTTTTCTTTATAAATTTAAATTACCCAGTCTTGATTATGTCTTTATTAGCAGCAGGAGAACATAATAATACAATGCTGTGCCATGTTTTATTACTACCTATGATTAGCAAAGTTTTACCTTTGCTACAGATATGAGGTTACATACAAATGTACAAATACAAGGTTATATACAATTATCAGGTTATATTTTGAAACATCTTTATATCAGGCTTATGTTTGGAGGTGATTCTTTATATAATTTTCAGGAAACATCTATCTCTCTTGTCATTTCCTCAAATTTTCTACATATGTATAGTGTCAAGATATTTGTATATGATAATATAAAATGAGTCATACAAGCTTTTGCTTCTGTCAAAGTGTATTCTTCTCTTCTTCTAACATATACAATATAAAATAAAGTCCCATTTCTTTCTGTCCTTACTTCCTCCTTTGGTTCTTCATAACCCTTTCACCACAGCACATACACACATTTGCTCATTGGTGTGTAGTCTTTCTCTTTCCTGTCTAGATGAAAGCTTCACAAGGTCATAGATTTTGCCTCTGTTTTTCCCTGATGTATTCCTGCCACACAGTAGAAATTTAGTAAATATTTGAATGAATAAAATTGAAAATATGAGTCTTTCCTTCTATGTGGTTGGGTGATTGTGGAATTAAAACTATGCATAAAGTCCCATAGTCTAAGAATGTAAACAAGAATAGTGTTCAGAAGACAAGTAATCAATGTCCACAAGCTGCTCTCCTCCTCAAATTGCCATATGTGATGCATGCAATTTAAAAGAGGACTTTAAAATCTCTAAAATTTCTAAGAATTCCAGATGTATTACAAATTACTGAATAATTGATGTGAGTTTTTTGTCAGGTTTCATCTAAATTTTAAAATCTTAAAGCTAATTTAAAACCCAAGAAGGTGTCAGATGAATAATCTTTAATGCAGAATCTACACACAGGAGCAGCAAATATACATGTATGTATATATATTATATATGTATATTATATGTAATATATACATATATAATATATAATACTGATAATAATGTTAATATTATTAATATTAATAATGATATATAATATATAATATATATTTATGTACATATTTGTATATTTGCTGCTCCTGTGTGTAGATTTTTCATTAAAGATTAATGGATGTTTACATATATATATGATGATTATATATCATATAATATATAATATAATTATTTTATATGTAAACAAATTAATATGTAAACATCTAAATTAATGTTTACATACATATATACAATATATGTATATAATATATTATCTATATTATATGCATATATTATATATTATATGTATATATTATATATGTATGTTATATATACACACATAATATACGTACATATATACATATATAATCTATACATTATATATGTATATTATATATACATATATAATCTATTATATACATATATTATATATATTATATATGTATATTAAGCTATATATAGTTCCAAAATATGTAGCTTAATATGTCTATAAGCTCTACTATATATATTTAAGCTTTATATTTATATATTTAAGCTACATATTTATAAACTATAACTAATATTTAGAAACTATATGTATAGTATAGCATATGTATCTAGTTTCTAGATATATATGTATAGTTTCTAAAGATTAAGCTGAAAAGCTTAGTAACTACAGCTCTAGAGAAGGGGCTTCTTTTTTAAGTTAAAAACAAAAACAAAATCTTCATTTCTTTGATGCATCTACTCTTGCCAGTAACTGCCTGAAGTCACTACTCCCAACTGTGGCAGTTTAGCACAGGAGACGGGACAGGCTGAGAAGGTGAGAAATTTGGATTTCTGCTTTTTTAACAGGGGAAGGAAAAGCAATTGCCAGTAGAAGCATTTAATTGCATACAAATTGGCTTTTCCTTTTGCTTCAGTTCTTTCCCTTTAAGTGCCAGGGAAGGGGAAGTATTATTCCCCAGGCTTCTTTCCAATTCTTCCTACTGAGCAGGGAAAGAAAACCAGGTGGGGTGAGCAGGCTGTCTCACATGAACACCAGAGCAGAGCTGAGTATAGAGAATGCAGGATAAAGGAGCTACATGAAAAGGAATGGTCGGAAGTCAGGAAGGATTATGGGGGCCACAGCCCCAAGTGTCTCGCCCCTCTGGACAGCATCACTCAAACCCAAGAGAAGGATGCAGGTGGGAGAATGAGAGAAAACCCAACACCATGAAGAGCATGTCTACTTTAGGAAACGTAATGCGGCCTCAGGGAGGAAGCCAAGGCAGGTGTACTTGACCCCAACGCTTCAGCAGAAACAAATGACAGTATTTCTGTACAAGGGATAAATCTCAGTCAATAACGAACTCCTCCTGCCTCCCCTACCTAAAAAAGACTTCATTAATAGCTAGGAGTCATGAAGATAAGAAAGCCCAATTGCCAGGGACCCTTTAGGAAACACTTTCCCTTAAGCCACTGTAGCCTCCAAATCTGTCCTTTGCATAGGACACATCTGAGCTTAGCCATCGGCCTTTTGTGCTGTGCTTCCAAACACAAAGCCATCCTGCAGCCTAGGACTGCTCCCCACTTTGTCTTCTACCTTGCACAAGTTAGTACCTAATTGTGTTGATCCCTCTGATTTAACTGCTGAGTGAAAATTCTTCCTTCTGAGAAATGGTTTCTTTCAACTTGAGAAAGAACACATTTGGACACTTTCCTTTAGACTGTTAGTGGTTATTTCCATGCACTCTTCTGATGCAGTGAATTGACTGTTTCTAGTTTTTCTTTCTGTACATAACAGCCAAATACAACTTGAATGCGTTCAATAAGTTCCCATTGGTGGTGACATGTAGAATAGATATTCTGATCGGATTTTATAAGTTATAGTTCCCTTTTACCTGCTTACCAGCCCCTGACCCCTAGCTGAGTAATGGACTTTCTGAGGCCCATTTACCTCCTCTTACAAGCTGAGAAAATTAGGACTAATCTATCTAGTATAAATAATTGGAAGGAGCTCATATTGCTAAATAAATATCCGTTAAGTATTAAATATGAAATATTCAAATAAGATAAAGCAAAATGCAATGTTTCATAATAAAAGCAGATTAAACATTATAACATCATTACTTTTCTTTTCAATGATAAAATCAAAGATTACTTATTACAAAATTAAATTTAAAAATACAGAAATGAATAAAGTAAAAAGCCAAAGCCACCTGCCTAGTTCAATTCTCCAAATGCATCCACTTTGGTATGTGGCTATATCTTGCCATGTGCCATTCCAGACATTTTTTAATGAATACACAATTATTCAAATATGTATATAACAAACATTTTATAAAGCAAGGTATCACAATTAATGAATCTTTGTTTATAACTTGCTTTTCTACTGATTTTGAGTTCTATCTTATAAATTTATCTCATATTCTAATGTTTGAAGAGTGTTAATACATGCTGATTGCTTAACAATTAATGGATGTTTGCATTGTTTTTATTTCACTGTATTTGTTATAAAAATCTCTCCATGGCAAAATGAGAAGAAGAAAGACAAGTCACAAATTCTCTTCAATATGTGAAATGAGGCAGAATAAAAATTTCAAGAGTTTATTTGAGCAAACAGCAATTTATGAAGCAGATAGCTCCAAACCAGAAGTGGTTCTGCAGATTCACCAAGAGAATGCAGGGGTAGGGGGGACTTTTATAGGATGAACTGCAAAGGGAAGCCAAGAAAATATTTGATTGATTACAGTTATACCGTTGTCTTATTTGGTCCATTGTTGAAAAGTCTCTACGTATACAAGGTTGTTGGCTGCTTCTCACTGGTTGAGCTAAAGATCTGACTTTTCTTTAATAGTGGCATTTGCAAGACACAGCTCAAATTACATTCTTGGGAGAGAGAGAGAGAAAAGAATAGTTGCAACGCATGAAAAAAGAGAAGGTTGTCATCTGTTATATACAAATAGATTTTATCAATGAATATGAAAAATTAAATAATTTAAAATGTCAATAAATGATATAAAAAGCTAATTCACAGATTTGTGAACACATGAAATTATGTTCAATCTTTTTTCAAAGATATAGAAATTAAAATTACAATAAATTTTTTTTTCTACAAGATTGGGGGAAACAAGATAACTAATACTCTTGAATATTGATGAAGTATGAGAATATAGCAATTCATACACTCTTGGTGGACTTGTAATTATCCCACCCTCTTTCGAGGATGATTTAGTGTACTGATACAGAGTCCTAAAGAAAACTCTGCATTACCCAGTGTGCTAGGCAGAATTTCCAGATGGTCCCTGTATTAGTCTATTCTCATGCAGCTAATACAGACATACCCAAGACCGGGTAATTTATAAAGGAAAGAAGTTTAGTTGATTCACAGGTCAACATGGCTGAGGAGGCCTCAGGAAACTTACCGTCATGGTGGAAGGGGAAGCAAACATGTTCTTCTTCACATGGCAGCAGCAAGAAGTGCTGAGCAAAAGAGGGAAAAGCCGCTTATAAAATCATCAGATCTCATGAGAACTCACCCACTATCACAAGAACAACAGCATGAGGGTAACCAACTCTATGATTCGATTACCTCTCACTGGATCCCTCCAGAGACATGTGGGGATTATAGGAACTACAAAAACCATACCAGTCCCTAAAATGTCTCTCCTCTGTGTACATCCTGTATATAGTTTGCTCTTTTTAGTGCAGGCAAGACCTATGCATGTGAAAGAATTTCACTCTCTTGATTAGGTTTCATTAAACAGAAAAGGTAAGGGGACCTTGCATACAAAAGAAAGCTCTCAAACCAGTTGATTTTGATTTAATTGAAATGAAGATTATCCAAGGTGGGCCTGACCTAATCAAAGGAAGATTATCCAAGGTGGGCCTGACCTAATCAAAGGAAGATTATCCAAGGTGGGCCTGACCTAATCAGGTGAAAGCCCTCAGAAAGACTGGGGCCTTGCCAAAGAGAGAAATTTTCCTGCTGACCTTTAAAAAGTAAACTTTCATGTTTTAGCAGAGCTTATGGGAGCCTCTAGGAGCAGAGAGTGGCCCCCGGTAGGCAGACAGCAAGAAAACAGGGCCTATGTAGCTACTACCAGAAGGAACTGAATTTTTCTAAAAACACCTAAGTTTGGAAGGGGACTCTGAGCACGGGAGAGGAACACAGCCCAGCTAACACTGATTGCAGTCTTCTGAGATCCTTCCTGAGTGCCCAAACAATACTCCTGACCCACAAAAACTGAGAAAAGAAATGGCTTTGTTTAAAGCCATTGAGTTCATGATAGTTTTTTACACAGCAACAGGCAGCTACTCCGTCCAGCAATTGTACTTCTAGAAGTATATTGGACAAAAATAATCAAAGTGTACAATGTTGTATGTATAATTATGTTCTTTGAAGAACTGTTTATAATAATCTTTTCTTTGCCTGATAATTTGGAAGGCTTTTCTGATGCTTTATGTCATCAGGGCTACCTCAATTACTTAATTCTACCTTTCCTAAAAAAAATATGGCAGACCCAACATTCTTTGAAGCTAAAACAGTTTTCTCAGTCTGTATGCATGCATGCATGGTTTTTTGTTTGTGTTTCCTTTTTTTTATTATTGCATTTTAGGTTTTGGGGTACATGTGAAGAACATGCAAGATTGTTGCATAGGTACACACATGGCAGTGTGATTTGTTTGGTTTTTTGAGATGGAGTCTAGCTCTGTCACCCAGTCTGGAGTGCAATAGCGCAATCTCAGTTCATTGTAACCTCCACCTTACACGTTGAATTGATTCTCCTCCCTCAGCCTCCTGAGTAGCTGGGATTACCAGCGCCCACCAGCATGGCCAGTTAATTTTTGTATTTTTAGTAGAAATACAGTTTCACCATGTTGACCAGACTGGTCTTGAACTCCTGACCTCGTGATCCACCTGCCTTGGCCTCCCAAAGTGCTAGGATTACAAGCATGAGTCACTGTGCCTGGCTGCATGTTTTAATGGAATCATTTAACTAAGAGAACTTTAAGTCGAAAGTAAACCTTTCTAATGCAATTAATGTAACTGTGGGATTTTGTTGTGGCTGAGAGCCCAAAATTTATTTCATGAAAAAGCAAGAGCCCCTGTTGTTTCTACAAAAACTCTAGGGGCCTCAATTATTTCAAATAATATTTTTCAGGAGCACTGAATTTTTGGCTGTTTAAAAGGAAGCAAAACCAGAGTGGATGTTTGCAAATGCTGTAGTGTGGATTATTTTCTCTTTTGGAAAAGTAAATCCAAGATGGCAGCTGCTGAGATGGAATACATTTCTTTGGGTAGTCTTAGTGCTGAATATATAAATGATTGCTCTAGTAATACGCAGTTTCATAAATTCCATTGATATATGGTTTGTGCAAGTGATTCTTCCATACATTAAAAACCTTTAATAGCCTTCGCCTACTCCTTTTATCCTTTGAATTGTGGTTTTAATATTTGTAAACTCAAAACCAAATTTAATTAAAGCCACTGTGCAGTGAATGCAGTGTGTGATTTCTCTCTTGATCTACCTATTAAAATTTAGTATCAGTTTTTTTTCAGTGTATCTGAACGGGATCCTCTAAGAGAGGCTAATAATCATTTGGTGAATTGATGAATAGATGAATTAGCGAATTAGAAACAAATTCCTTGATACAGTTTTGCTGTGTTCCCAGCCAAATCTCATCTTGAATTTTAGCTCCTGTAATTACCACCTGTTGTAAGTGGTACCTGATAGGAGATAGTCAGATCATGGGAGTGGTTTCCCCATACTGTTCTTAGGGTAGTCAGTAAGTCTCACAAGGTCTGATGGTTTTATAAAGGGAAGTTTCTTTGCACAAGTTCTGTCTTGTCTGTCACCATGTAAGACATGCCTTTCGCCTTCCGTCATAATTGTGAAACCTCCCCAGCCATGTGGGACTGAGTTCAGTAAACCTCTTTTTCTTTAATAAATTACCCAGTCTCTGGTATGTCTTTATTAGCAGCCTGAAAACAGATTAAGACATCCCTACTAATTCAAAATGCAAATTTTCATGTTTGTTTTTAACCTCTTGAAATGAAACAATTAATGCTATTCTGATGGTTTACCCAAATTCATACCTGTAAAAAATGTGAAGTTCATTAAAATCTTTCAGCTTCTGCCGCATCTGTCCTCAGAACTTGATAATTATTAAGAACTCGTTCAATTCTTCCATGAGTGAAGTACTCTCATTCTTCCCATTATGCAAAAGAGAAAACGGAAGCATGGGGTGATTAATTAAACACTTTTTTTTACCTGACATGCTAGCTAGTGGGAGTGGATTTAGGACTTGAACCCAGACAGTCTAGTCTAGGTCCTGCTTTCACAAGCACCAGTACTTCTGCCTTTATAGATTAGAGCTTAGATTGATATCTTAGATGTCCACACACTGTAACTTCATGAAAACGTGTCATTACCATTAAAGCTGGTAAAATATTTTAAATTAAATGAATATTACTTTTTGGTATACAAAAACTTTTAAATGTCGGGGTGTGAAAAAGTTATGGTAAGAGATTGAGGCGATCCAAGCAACAGTAGAAAAACATTCTGTTATTATGAGGCTTTACATCAATAAATTCAAAAGAGGATCACAATTGTGATTCCAAGCTGAAAGTAGTAATTTTGTAGAGACGTTATTGTATAATATTCTTCACTAGTTGGGCTCTAAGAGCTAAGTTTATAGCCTCCCTTGCAGAGTAGCTTCTAGCTACGGTTCCTTTGAACCACAGCTTCTGTAGAGAAAGTGGGTATCACCACGTAAATCAGCTCTAGGTCTTTGTGGTGTCACAGCCACATACACTGTACCTTTATCCATGTCATTTCCAGGGTGACAAAGGTAGAAGGGCCTCTTAAAATTAATACATTTGTTATACTGTTTAGTATTAATGTTGGAAATGATAATGTTTTCATCAAAGTTACTGCTTGGCATTGTGGCGAGTGTGTTCCAGCATTGTATGTCATGCGGTTCCCACAGGGCAGCAGCACACTCATTTCCCAATGCTATCAGGACACGTTCCCATTACCTGCGGGGCTCAGATATCCGAGTTGTGACTTTAAATCTGAATGTCACTTTTTGTTCCAGAGAGTTCATCTACAAAGTGGAAAGATGTGCTGGACTTTCCACAGACTGATCTATGCTTTTGATTTTTAATTTTCCTGAATCCTTTTTCAAACATCCTGGAGTGATAAAAGTCAACATTGGATTTTCCTTTGAATGTGCGCTGTGTGCCCTGCTCATCTCTTGCGGTTTGGCTGTTAGCAGCATGTAAGAACTCCCAACTCCTTCCCCTCTCCTAGAGCTGCTCTGTCTTATTTCCAGAAAGGCTCAGCTGAGTGCTCATTCTCTTTGCTTTTGAAAACTCGGCTCTGAGACGCAGCCTTTTTTGATAGACAGCATTGCTTGCAGAGCTATTATATGCGTAATCAGCAAGGATACACACACCCAGTCATTTCCTGAAGAACATGCTGCCAGGTCAGTTCACAATCACTCCTTTTATTTGGCATCCACTTGTCTATTTGGAGAGTCTGACCACTGTTCAGAGAATTTTGTTTTTTCTATCAAGTACTTTCTATTTGAAAGTAATGCATAAATGGCCTCTTTCTCCTATTTTAGCTGGTGTGCAAAATGGAATGCAAGTTGAATGCAGGTATTCTCTTTGTCAGAATCACTCACAATAGCATGTGCCTCAGGACCCAGCAGCACCTAACCGTGGAATGCAGCCTTGTTCTCTCTTCTTGTCCCGCAACAGGCCAGAACTCATTTTATCAGCAATCAGAAATCTACTTAAATTAATGCAATAATGGGTCACTCTAATAGTTTGAAATATACTCTGCAGCATGAGGGCATGGTTACCCTCTTGTTCTGCCTGTGAGTGGAGGTTCTTGTCACCCCGAGTCTCTTAGTGCACAGTAATTCTCAAGGCTAAATCCATATAAATTAAATAAATATTATTATTTTCGATGCCTCTTGGCATTATTGTTTTAGTTCCTTCATAATTCTTTCTAAGAGTCAGGTAGTTAATGTAGTTTGGGAGGGCTAAGGAGGCCTAAGAATAAAAATAAAGCCTGTGTATTGCTATTCTCAATTAGATAAATAGCAAAATGTAAAATTTTAAAAAAGTCTATAATCTAATACACACACACACACACACACACACACACACACACCCCAAGTTTCTTGACTAGTTTTTTATAATATATATATTTCCTATATGTAGCTACCCTGTGGCCTCCCTCTGAAATAACCAGGTTACTTTTTACTAGTGAAGAGTGTTTAAAATATAATGAAGGTATATCTAGAATACAAACCACTAAGCAGGAACAACCCATTATCTCTCCTTTGCATGCCCTGTTATTGACTTCAAGGTCAAAGCTAGTTAGGTCTCTGTAGGGAGCTGACGTATTGGTGAAAAGTCCTTCAGTACATGCTAGATCATAGCTCACTTAGTACTGTCCTTGCAAACTTTGGAATATCTCTCTAGTATTGGATTGGTTACAGTAGAAACAGAAAGATTCTGGTCATAAAAAATAAAGAGTTTCATTTGTGAGCTCAACCACTGGATCTGTCATCTCTCATCAATAGAAAAAAATGGGGGAAGTCAAATACTTTGTTTTAACCACACAGAGAAGGAAGAGAGTAGAGTGTGGGAAATTGATATATCTGCCTTACTCCCCTAACCCCTCCCTCTGGAGTGTGAAAGTGGTTAGAAACCGACAAATTACTTTTCCATCATATTGGGCCTCAGACTACCCTGGCAAATGAGGAGAAAGGGAATCATTTGATAAGGTTTGGAAAATAGCATCTGTTTTTCTTAGTGTTTCTGGATGAATTTATCAGGCATCCGGTAATTTACACTTTCTGTTGAAAACTATAATAGAATACCCTACATGGCCGTGAAACCTTTGGGTATGAATCAGAAGCTACACACTGACTGTGCTGTTGGAGAGGACCACGTTCACAGTCAAGGGTAGAACCGTCTGAAATAGTTTCCCCTTGGAAAAAAACCACCATCTATGCCTACCTAGAGCGCCTCCTTGCTTCATGAACTTTGAACTAAACCTGGGTCTTCAGATAATTCTAGTTCTAGGATTTCTCACTCTGAATTTATTCTCCTTATTCTTACTAGTTCAGTTTGGCCGCTATACATATGAAGCTTCCTAGTTACCAAGCACTATGTGAGGGGAAAAGGATATACAAATATCTAAGACTTTCCCAGGAAAACTAAATCCTGACATCAAGGGTGAAGCACAAATACTGGTAAACACTGTTAAGAGCTGTCACTCCTGGAGGTCTGACTGTTGTGAGCTTTAGATGTATTAGTTTATTTAATCCTCTTCTCTATGAGACAGATCATGCTATTTATGTCTAGTTTACAAATGAGGAAAGTGAAGCAAGTCACTTTCTTATATAATCCTGCTGGCAAATGAAGAGCCAGAACTGGAGCACAGGGGCGCTTGTTCCAGAGTCCAGACTCAGAACCACTGTGTTGCAGTGAACTCAGCAAATGTACTGTTGAACATGCAAGCACTGGATGCCATAGAGCATGGAGAAGAGCCGGCCGGCACAGCCGATTCAGTGAAGTGGGGCTTGAGATAGAGGGGCCATGAGCAGTCTCTGCCTGTGCTTCTATCTTTTCAAGGAGGTGACATCTTAAGGGGAAATGTATAGGATGAGAAAGTGGTTGCTTTTAAATGAAGGATCTGAGTAGCCTACCATGGAGAAGGCATGGCTGGGCAGAGAGCTTGAGTTAAGAGGTGGTACTTGGGGCTAGTGGGAGGGGTACTGAGAGATGAAAGGGGAACCTCTATTCCTGGAACCTTAGCAATGAGACTCAATCCTGGACAAGCATTGTGGTGATGGGGGTGTTCAACATAGAGTCACTGGGAGGAGACTTTGTAGAAGAGCATATCACACTGCCCTTCCAGTCCCAGCCCTTTGTGCCCCAAGCAGGCAGGTGGATGCATGCTCTAACTTGAGAAGAAAAGCCATTTACAGGACTGGATTTCTAAGTATTAATACAAGGCAAGAAGGGGCAAAACATAAAGTCAAGGTGATGGGCAAGGGTAAAATAAGAAGAGTTTTGTATTTGTGGTCAGGAATATGAATATTCCTTATAGCGATGGTTTTAGAAAAATCAATGCAGCAGCTTGTGAAGTTTGAATTTGTTCAATACACAGTTCTAAATTCCACATTTATAATAATTAACTGTCTTCTTGAATGACACATGGATATTTGATCTTTGCAAGTCTCTTAATGAACAGTGACAGCGATGTAACAGATTGTTTTCATCAACATCTACAAAGGTCCTCTCTGCCAAGCCATTGGACCAAAATATTCAGAATACAGTGGAACACTTGGGTGTTTCTTTACTCCGATTTCATCTTTCTGTCTTTAGAGAGGAATGGTTCTGGCACTGGAATACTCCGCAGAAATAAGAGAGAGAGGCGAAGGAGCTGTGAAATTCATGTAAAAAATCACCATCTGTTAATAATTTATCAGACACATATTTATATAGGGTCTTGGTACAGTGGGTGCATTTGAACATGCAACACTAAGAAGTGTTTTTTCCCTATAAGTGTGTACATATGGTAATTGACCATAATTAATAGGTCGGCCTAAAAGTGAAGAAAAAAATCAATTTCCAAAAATATGATTTGAACAAACCTCCTGTTAGCCATCACGTTAATTATCCTATCCTTCAGTAGGATCTCAAGTCTCTATGGGTAATCGTTAGACTGAGTGCCATGTGACTTTACCTGAATGTTAATTACATTAGCATGCTTTAGTGGCAAGGAAAGAAGTTTTAGATGAGAGATCTCGATTCTAGAACCAGTTCAAATTCAACTCAAATGCTTATCTAGAAATAGAAGAAATTAATCTGTATGATTTTTAAATCGTTTTTACATTTGAACATGCTAAGAGTATAATACTTCATACTTTCTCACACACTCCCCCACCTGTTGCAGGTTTATGCTTTCAGCTAAAACAGGTCATTCCGGCCAAAGCCAGTGACAAACATCCTTCACCCATTTTAACAATTTCTCATTGCATTAACTTACTCACATTTTTGAGTCAAGTCCTGTTTTGAATAAGCATTTGATTGATGGTCACTCCCTTCTCACAAATATACTAAACTATTTGTTCATAATAGACTCAGTCAAACCAAAACAACAGATGCTATCCCCTAAAGAATACTCATCAACTTCTTCATTAATGTCTTTTTGAATTGTTTACAATAAAACAAAAGTACCAATCCACTGTTGTAATGATAAGACCAGTGCATTTCCTAATACTGGAAACAAGTCGAAATCCATTGTCCCTACTTCCTTTGCAGAGTTCAGTTGACGTCATCCAAATTAAGAAAACACTTAGTTTGAAATTTTGTCCTGCTAATTTTCCTAGAAAATTAAAACAAAATAATTATCAAGGGCCATGGTTTATTTTTCATCATTGCTTAGTTCTACACATTTTAGGCATAAACAAGATTTTGCAACATGTATTGTACATTTTTATTTCAAAACACATAAATTTTGTTAATGTGTAAAATTTTAAAAGCTCTAAAACAAGAAATTTACTTGTAATTTTACATCTGAAAAATAGACACTTGATACTGAGGTGCTTATCCCTTCAGACGTTTTTCTGCATATATATATATATATATATATATATATATATATATAAAATGAAATAACTCTCACTTCACTATGTGGTGCTTTGCTGGCTTATAGCTGGATTCAGACAAAGTGGACACCTATACGTTATTCTGGATGGACCTACTGTAAAATAGTTAACCATTTTTTTCAGATCTTAGGTCATATATTTTCTTATTCCTAAAATAACACTGATCGTAGGAAAAATGATACATTTAAGGTAAAGGTTATCATAAATTTAATCTGTTACTTTTGTGTCACACATAGAGCTAAATAAAAATCTTTGTAGAGAAATATATTTTTAGTTTTAAACCATAACCAGCTTAACATGCAGATGTTTTGTAATTAGCAGGGATTGGAGGGGAGAGAACCAACATTAATGGAACATTTACAGTATGCCAGGCTTTGTGATATTTACACGCACTTTCTAAACTAACTTTTACTTAACAGGGAGAGTTCAGTATTATCCATTTTACAGCTAAGGAAAGTAGTATCAAATGCTTATTCAAAACAGGACTTGACTCAAAAATGTGAGTAAGTTAATGCAATGGGAAATTGTTAAGAAAGTAAGAACAGAGAGTTTAAATAGTTTGTACTTGTTCACACTCCTTTAAAGCTATAAAGATAACAATTTGAACCCAAGCTTTGTCTGATTCCAAAGTCTATGATTGTTCTTAAAAAGAAAAACTTACTAGCTTTTCGTTTCAAACTACCAAAGTAATCTTTACTTGTGGACAAATAGAGGGGATGTATTAGTTCATTTTCACACTGCTGATACCTGAGACTGGGAGGAAAAAGAGGTTTAATTGGACTTACAGTTCCACGTGGCTGGGGAGGCCTCAGAATCATGGCAGGAGGTGAAAGGCACTTCTTACATGGCAAGTGACGAGAGAAAGGAAGAAAATGCAAAAGCGGAAACCCCTAATAAAACCATCAGATCTTGTGAGTCTTATTCACTACCACAGGAACAGTATGGGGGAAACCGCCCCATGATTCATATTATTTGCCACTGGGTCCCTCCCACAACATGTGGAAATTATGGGAGTACAATTCAACGTGAGATTTGGGTGGATTCACAAAGTCAAAGCAGGGGAACAACACACTCTGGGGCCTATCGCTGGGTGGAGGATGGGAGGTGGGAGAAGATCAAGAAAATAACTGATGAGTACTAGGCTTAATACCTGGGTGATGAAATACTCTGCACAGCAAATACCCACAACACAAGTTTACCTGTGTAAAAAAGCTGTACATGTACCCCTGAGCTTAAAGTAAAATTAAAAATAAAACTATTTAGAGAATAAAGAAATAATATGAGAAAGAAAGATAATGACATCAATAAATCCACCCCATATTAACTACTGTTAATTGTCTGACATATGTTTTTAAAATCTGTATTCTGTCCATATTCTAAGATATACATGTAGTTTTTCACTGCTTTCATTCACCCTCCCACCTTCCTTCCTTTCTTCCCTCCCTCCCTTTCTCCCTCCCTCCCTCCCTCCTTTCCTCTCTCCCTCCCTCCCTCCCTCTCTCCCTCCCTCCCTCCCTCTCTCCCTTCCTCCCTCCCTCCCTCCTTTCTTCTCTCCCTCCCTCCCTCCCTCCCTCTCTCCCTCCCTCCCTCTCTCCCTCCCTTCCTCCCTCCTTTCCTCTCCCTCCCTCCCTCCCTCTCTCCCTCCCTTCCTCCCTCCTTTCTTCTCCCTCCCTCCCTCCCTCCCTCTCTCACTTCCTCCCTCCCTCCCTCCCTCCCTCCCTCTCTCCCTCCCTCCCTCCCTCCCTCTCTCCCTCTTTCCCTTCCTTCCTTCCTTCCTTCTTTCCTTCCTTCCTTCTTTTCTTTCTTTTCAAAATGGGACCATGATATACACACTGTTTTGCAACTTGTGTTCTTCCACTTGGCTGTTTACTTCCATGACTCCTTCCAAACTCCTTTTGGATGGCTATAAATTAATGTAGCATTATTTATCATAGTTAACCAGTTCCTAATAAATGCATATTGGGATCATTTTAAATAATGATCATATATGTTTATCTTTATATATGTATGCAAGTATTTTTACAAGATAAATTACCTAAACTACAAATTTCCAAGACTAAAAGTGTGAACACATTACACTGTGAACCATGCTGCAACATCGCCTTCCATAACAGCTTATCAATTTATACTCCCATGGCACTGCCCCAGGCATTATCAGTAAACCCTAATCAAATGACAGTGATAGAGAAGATCATTCATCCAACCTTAATTTTCTGATCAAAACACTGAGACTGAGAGGGGTAGCGGTTTGCTCATCCTTACATCTGTAGAATGTACTAGGGTCAGGCCCAGCTGAATTATAGAATTAACTATATAAAGTATAATAAAAGAGAGCCAACACTTCAGAGTTCCAAGCACTGTTCTAATTTTAAACTCATTTAATTCTCACATCAACTATGTGAGTTAGGTACAATTACTGTCCCCAGATTGCAGATAAGGAAGCTGAGGAACACAGAGAAAGCCTGAATGACTTTTCCTATCAGCATATTTACGGAGAGGCTGAGCCACCAATTAGGTGATATGGTCCTAGAGTCCATGCTCTTCACCTGCGTGCTATATTTTTTGTTATACTTATTTTCTACAAAGTAAGTTGTTTCTAAGAGGTATTCCAACAAAGTCATCTAGCGAGGTTCACTAAAATGTCATAAGCATAAGAGAGCTGTAGGTACCATCAAACGTAGAAGGAGATCACTGTCAAAGATCTTGAAGTTGGCAAAAAGTAGTGAATGTTTTCTTGTGGTTTTAGGCAAAGTGAGAAATCAAGTACAATCAGATTGGGAACAGAAAACATATTTGAGTTTAGCTTTATTATGCAGAAATGGATGATTTCTTTTCTCTTCCAATAAATTATGTATCTTTTTAACTACTGACAGATATATGTGAAAGTGATTTGCAAACGATGACTTCATTTTAAGTGGTAAAGCATCTGATATATGTGTATATAATTATTGGATGCATATGTTTGACATGTCTCTATTTTGAGGACCACTAGATATAAGTTGAGGAAATAGAAACAGATAAGTTAAACAATTGTGCCAAGCTGGCACACTAGATCAAGAAAATGTAGTGTTCACCAGTGTGCCAGTTTGGATTTCTTTCCAAGTTCATAGCTTGATATTCCAGTTTCATTTTTTTTTCTTACATCAGAATTCTGTAACACTGTGAAAGAATCGTAGCAAATTTTATCCTTACAACTATTAGAGATGGAAAAAAAGTAGAGCAGGGAAGAAAAAGTATATATATTTTACATAGCATATATATGTAATATATGTATATAATATATATAATACATATTCAAAACTTATTTAGAATTTGTCAAGCATTCGATCATTTTATCTATCACGTAACAACCATAAGTGACACATCACCATTGATAGCTAAAATAAAGGACTATTCTATAGTAAACTATTCAGCTAATATTTTATTCAGGAAAGTGGTTCTTTTGCTATTCAACGGATGAAAAAGGTTTTCAGAAGAAAGCCAGTAGTTTTTTTGAAGCTTAAAGCCTTCTGTGGCGGGATCTGAGAACTGGAAAATTCTTTGAGACCATTTATTGTTAAGTACTGTGTTTATAAAGGACAGGCAATAAATACTGTCAGATGTTCATAAATTTTATTTGCAAGAGATGCTTTGGTGGGAATTATCTAATGTGTACATTTGTACTGATATATCTTCAGTAACTTTCAGCTCTGAATCCACAAGGGAGCAAGCTACCTAAGCCAGATGTTAGCTTTTGTCGATCTTTGCTTTTTAAAGGAGGCAAATTACTTTGATTTTTTAAAGTCTGATTTAAGTTTTTGCTTCTCTTCTTTAGTAAAATCTAAAATAGAACCATTTTGCAGATTTTACCGTTTTCCACTTACTCATGGATGCTCAATGATCCCCAGAAATGTAATATAATAAAACATTGTTTTATGACTATGAACTAGAATACAATTAATACACAATATGGTCTGACGATTCTACTAATATAACTTAACCAATATTTTTATATCTGATATCCATTTTTAATATCCTGAGATTGCAAAACACCTTGGATCCTCTTCCTCACGTTATTTTAAGTTAGGTTTTCAAATCCAATCATTATGATCAAGTGTTGGACAGAGATCAAAGAAGCCATCCAATTGCCTGTGCCCCAGTGTGAAGTAGATGATGCAGGTAAGGGGCAGAGCCTTTGAGGAGCCCCCACTGTGTCCACCAGGATTGGAACCAAGAGAGAAAGTGTACTGGGCCTGGGCTACAGTGGAAGCATTTTAATCTATCTTTTATTCCATCCTCCAGTGACATAGTAAGATAAGCATGATTACACCAATTGAGATGAGCATCAGAGATCCTCAACCTAGGGTGATTTTTCCTCACAGGGGACTTAGAACCATGTCTAGAGACACTGTTGGTTGTCATAACTGCAGGTTTACAACTTGCATCCACTGAGTAAAGGCCAGGGATGCTGACAAATTATTCCACCTGTATTAGTTCGTTCCATGCTGATAATAAAGACATATGTGAGACTGGATAACTTATAAAGAAAAGAGGTTTAATTGACTCACAGTTCCACATGGCTTGGGAGGTCTCACAATCATGGCATAAGTCAAAGGAGGAACAAAGTCACATCTCACATGGCAGCAGACAAGAGAGTGTATTCAGAGGAACTCCTCTTTATAAAAACAATCAGATCTCATCAGTCTTATTCGCTATCATGAGAATAGCATGGGAAAGACCTGCCCCCTTGATTCAGTTACTTCCCATTGGGTCCATCCCATGACATGTGGGGATTACAGGAACTACAATTCAAGATGAGATTTGGGTGGGGACACAGCCAAACCATGTCACCGCACAAGATATCAATAGTGCCAAGGCTGAGAAATGCTGTCCCATTTTACAGATAAGGAATCTGAGGATATAAAAGTTTGAATAAGTTGACCAAGGTCCACAATTTGTGAATGGCAGAGTTAACCTCAGACTCAGGCTTGACTCATAAGTTTATCCTCTTTATCAATAAAACTTGTTTCTTCATGTGTACTAAGAAATACAATGAGAAAATGCAGATCAACATCTAGTTGCAGACAGTTTTAAATACTGGAAGACTGTACATTACGGAGATTTTAGATCCATCAAATATATATATCCAGAACAACTGGCCAGGCCAGGTGGCTCAAACCTATAATCCCAGCATTTTGGGAAGCCGAGAAGTAAATCACCTCAGGAGGATCGCCTGAAGTCTGGAGTTCGAGACCAGCCTGGTCAATGTGGCGAAACCCTGCCTCTACTAAAACATACAAAAAATTAGCCAGACATGGTGGTGGGTGCCTGTAATCCCAGCAACTCAGGAGGCTGAAGCACAAGAATCACCTGAACCCAGGAAGTAGAGTTGGCAGTAAGCTGAGATGGCACCACTGCACTCCAGCCTGGGCAACAGAGAGAGACTCCGTCTCAAAAATAAAAAATAAATTAAAAAACGAAAAGCAAATACTTCTGGGAAATCAAAGTTCAACTATGAAGCCTTGGGAAAATATATAGGCATTCACAGATTTCATGTTTTCAAACAATTCGTCAGTAACAAAATTTCATTCCTTGTACTCCTGTATTTACATGAACACATATTCTCCTATCTGACAGCCTAGAGTTACCAAAATTTATTAAGTGTGATGAAATTGAATCAGATATTTTATTTTCAATATTATTTCCAAAACTCTTCATTTTTCTTTCATGTATTGAGATATGTCCTCTGGCTGTCCTGCTTGCTTTATTTTATTCTTTATATCTCTTGTCAAAGAAGTCCAGTGCATCCAGGCAACCAATAAAGAATTCTGATCCAAGCCTTCCACATCATATTGAAAAGCCCTAGTCACAGAGATAATATTTAATTCTCTGGGAAGTTAGACTTATTTTTGTTTCTGATAAGCTTATGCAAGTTCAGGTTCCTTGGAGCTAGACCTTGAAAAATACTTATTCCAGTCTTTGCTGTCTTCTCACTCTCATCCTCCTCAGGGTATTAATATACCTTAACCTGGCTTTTTAGTTCCCCATTTTCATAGTTGTCAACAAATTCTTTAACCAATTAGACACTTCGGGGTGGTATGGTTTTATTATTGGACTCATCTTGGAAAATTACTGGACTATGGACCAAAATGATGATGGAGTGTTAGAGCTGACAGGAGATTTAGAAACTGTGTAGACCAGACGTCTAATTATACACTTAGAGAAGCGAAGGCTGTCTGCACCACACTTTTTGATACACTGGAATGTGCTTCAAGATAATATTTGCTATGTGGCATTCCAGAGTGGTATGTCTGTACCCAATGCGTATTCTTTATCACTGCATGATTTGTTGCTTAATTGGTCTTACCAAGATAATAGGCGGTTTCTTAGGCCCAGGTGTGACTGTGGTAGTAGTGATCCCTAAAACTTGAAACAGGAGTGCCGTTGTTATCACACCTTGTAAATCAGACACAGATATGAGCTCCCTGGGATGGCTGCCTCACAGACCACATATGCAAGGATTTTACCAGAATGACTGATATTTACACTGTCCCTGTGTCTGAGGTCTTTGAAAAAGCAACAACTACCAGTCAAACTAGAAGGCAGAAAGCGAATCCTTGAGGTCTTCTGTCAAACCAAAGCCTTCTCTTGCTCAACCACCTACACAGCTGAAGGCAAAAGGCGTATTTGGCATAGCACAGAGTGATGGGGCATGGGGTAGTGACAGTTGCATGAAAGTTGTGGGAGGGACCTGGTGGGAGATAACTGAATCATGGGCCCAGTTTCCCCCGTACTGTTCTTGCGTTAGTGAGTAAGTCTCACGAGAACTGATGGTTTCATAAGGGGACACCACTGTCACTTGGCTCTCCTTCTCTCTTGTCTGCTGCCATGTGAGACGTGCTTTTCACCTTCCATCATGATTGTGAGGCCCCTCTAGCCACATGAAACTGTGAGTCCATTAAACCTCTTTCTTTTATAAACTGCCCTGTCTTGGGTATTTATTTATCAGCAGCATGAAAACAGACTAATGACTAATACAGATCTTGATTGTACATCTACAAAAAACAGGCATTTTATATATACTATTGCACTGAGTCTTCACAGACTCTTATTAGGCAGTCATTATTATTCTCAATTAACAAATTAAAGAAACAAGTCAAAGATCTATAGAGCGCCCAAGGCTCACAGCTAGTGAGCAGGGAGCTGGTGGTGCTCTTTGCCATGCTCTGGCGGCTTCCTTAAAGATGCTCTTTTCTGTGCTTTGGTGGCTTCAGGGGCTCAGGTGGGTCCCCTGGCATGGAGAACAGGAACATGCCACTGAACCAGCTGGATGGTATGGCAGTGGGAATGCGGGCAAGGTTGATTTGGGGCAGAAGTGGGGAGCGCTGACATTAGCAGAAAGGAACTTCAACTCCCTGAGAGTCCAGGCTGGATGGAGCCCTGTCCTTACTGTCATGGAGGAAAGTGATCATTTCCCATACTCCCCATCCTATGCCACGTCCAAACCTGAGACCAGAAAGGCTGTTCATTCCTGTGTAAGAAAGCCCCTGGGAACTCGAACATTTAACTGCATGTGCACATCTGTGTGTATTGAGAGTGTGTTATTAGGTATGGGTGGGTGTGCACTGCACAGGGGTATCTCAGTTGATGGCAGTTCCCACACACATGATGTGTAGCAAAAGGTTTAAACAGTGACCTCTTGTACTAAAATTTCCCAAAGGGCACTGCCAGGTAGCAGACTGTCCACTCGAAATTAGATGTCATTTTATTTGCTCTCTAGTGCGGGGAGCAATAAGTATTAAAAACTCAAGGATGGAAAGCCAGAAACAGAAGCTTTATAGAAAAACTGAGAAAATCGCTAATAATTAAAGATTTCCAGCATTAACCTTTTCCACTTGGAACATGTGCTTTCTGGGTGTCATTTTCTTTTTAAGGGCCCATTTTTATTTAAAAAGAAAAAGTATTGATGTTTGCACTTTTGCCAGAGAATACAGAGTTTATATTCACATAAATAAAGGCAGGAATTTGATAGGTATGTCAAAAAGCATGTTTGGTATAGCTCAGAGTGATGGGACATAAGGGAATGACAGTTGCATGAAACCCAACAAAGGACATCTGTACTAACTCAGTGGGACAGTACAATGTACTTGGTGATTCTCAGAGCCACTGAGCATAGAGAACTGTATGGAGCAGACTTCGTGACCCGTGCTTCCCAACCTCTGGTTTTAAGACCAAGCAAAGACATAGGCTTCTCTAGAATATAGCATCAGGGGGTCGGGCATGGTGGCTGATGCCTGTAATCCCAGCACTTTGGGAGGCTGAGGCGGGCAGATCACGAGATCAAGAGATCGAAACCATCCTGGCCAACATGGTGAAACCCCCTCTCTACTAAAAAGTACAAAAATTAGCTGGGCGTGGTGGCATGTGCCTGTAGTCCCAGCTACTTGGGAGGCTGAGGCAGGAGAACTGCTTGAACCCAGGAGGCAGAGGTCACAGTGAGCCGAGATCATGCCACTCCACTCCAGCCTAGTGCCTGGTGACAGAGTGAGACTCTGTCTCAAAAAAAAAAAAAAAAAAAAGAAAGAAAGAAAGAAATATAGCATTAGGGATACGAATAGAAGAGAGAGAGATGGTAGCATAGTCCTATTAACCTACCCAGCCCTGCTGGTATCCTGAAGTTGCTGACCACAGAGAACACTGTGGTATAATCCATGTGGGCTAGAGTCATAAAAGATCTACATGGAGAATGGTGGATGTGACCTCACGATGGTGACAAAATTTCCTTTACTGTCTGTCACCATTTCTGTGTTCCTGTTGCTGGCTCCTGTAGTTTGGATATGGTTCATCTGTCCCCACCAAATCTCATGTTGAAATTTCATGAGTGTGGCAGTCCTGGGAGGTGGGGTCTAGTGGAAGGTGTTTGGGTCATGGAGACAGAGCCGTTATGAATACAATAATGCTCTCTTTTGGTGATGAGTGAGTTCTCACCCTATTAGTTCACAGAGAGAGACCTGGTTATTAACCAGAGCCTGGTACCTCCTCGGTCTCTCATGCATCCTCTCTCTGTGTGTGCTCTCCGCATGTGCAGCGTCCCCCTCCCCTTCCACCATGAGTGGAAACAGCCATAAGCCCTCACCAGATCCCCAATCTTGAACTTTGTAGCCATTAGAATTGTGAATCAAACAAACTTTTCTCAATTCTGAATTACTCAGTCTCGGGTATTCCTTTGTAGCAACCCAAGTGGACTAAGGCACCATCTCAGAAGCCCTGTCCTTGATATTCCAGAGCTGCAGGTGGTTCCCTGTCACTGATGGTCTATTGACTAGAGTTAGGGATGGATATTGATACTGAGAGGTGCCGAGAATGGATGAAAATAAGATGATCTGTCAGGTCTGTCAGAGAAGAGTAACCAAACGTGGCAGAGATCACTTAACACAAGTGTCACAGAGCAAGTTGAATAAACTTACTGGGAGGAACCAGAAAAATAGTGCAGATTTGTTAATGCTGAAATGTAGCCAAGACACATGGTTTAGGTTGCAGTAGAATAAGTCAGCAGGTTCAGCAAAATCAGTAGATTCTAATTTCTATTGAAATCAGACTTAAGAAAATATTAAAGAAATATTATTATATCTAAGGCCTTTTCTATTGCAAGGAATAGAATGCAAGCTCAAATTGGCCTCAACTTAAAATGGAGTCTGTTGGCTGGTGCAAATAAAAAGGTCTGGTGTTGTCTTCCTTTAGGCTGGCTAAGTTCAGACATTCTGTGAATGATCTCAGGGAACTCATTCTCCCTCCAAGACTTGGCTCTGATTTCTGGCAGTGCTGCTTTCATTTGCTGGAGGATTCTCTTTACAAGATGGGAAGGATTACCATTTTAAACTTAAGTGGTCCTTGTAACTCAAAATTTCATAAGGAGAGAAACCATCTCTGGCTCCAAACATCCATTCCAGCCCCCAGAAGGTCTCTGATGGGTATGTAGGCATCATTTGTCCAGCTTCTGTGGGAGAGGAGGAACGCCCTGACTAACAGCTCCATCTAAATGCTGTGGGCTGAAGGAAGGGTGGATCCCAGAGGAAAGGTTGCAAGGAGGATGAATGAGCACCATAGCTATCCACAATGAGACTGATTAGATCCTGGTCCCACAGGGAGAAAAACAGCTTAGAAGCAAATTGGAGCTTACCAGGATGTTGGAAGAGGGCTTTGAAGAGAGAAAGATTTGAATTGAGATTATATTTGTCAGAAGCATCCAGAAGCAAAGATACTTCTATAACTTACACTTGACTCCTGCACTGCGTAGTGCTGCCTCTCCATGGCACTTAACAGACCCCAGTAAGAAGCCAAGAATTGATGGCAAGCCTCCGTCTCTCAGCATCCTCTCTCCTAATCCCTTTACATCATCACTCAGCATTTTGCTTACTCCGTTCTTGGTCTCCGGTCTCTCTCTCTCTTCCCCGCCCCCACTTTTACTTCTCTCTCCCTTTCTTCTTTCCTCCTCCTTTTTCTCTCCGTCAAATACCTTCTTGAAAACAATGTACAATAGAACCATTTAGTGAGGACAGTTCCTTTCAACCCACTTTTACTTAGAGCTGTTTTCACCATAATTGTTGCTGAGATGAAATGCTGACCTTTCTTTACATGTTGAGAAAATTAAAAGTGCTTCAAAGGTCAGAGAAAACAATCCCCTAAATAACAGCTGCAGGGAAAATGCCCACATAAAGTAACTGCTCCCTTCCTGACGCCAGAGCATGGAATTCTCTAGTTTTCTTTAAGAATAGATTTCCTACCCATTCTTGTTGTCTTTAAAGATGGCAACAATGGGACCCCTCAGCCCAGAAGGCCCACCATAGCCAAATACTTCTTACAGAAATACAATGGTGTGTATTTTTCTCCTAGGATAAAATCTATATGACAAATTTGTTACTGGAAAAAAAAATGTCTCCTTTTCCCCAGAAATTATATGCAAATAAGAAAAGATAGATTTTGTTTTCAATTATGGCCGCAATTCTACATGTTATTTGTCATGTGTACACACAGTAATGAGTCCTGCCACTGAGGAGTTATCAGCTGAGTGACGTTAATAAATGTGACTGAACCAAGATGTTTTCCTAGCCATATCTAGAATTAGTTAAGCCACTGACATCAACATCTTATATATAATGTGCGTATTAGAGAAAAACACTGAAACATTTACAGGTTGTGACTGTAATACACCACATACGTGCAGAAAGCCAGCCACCATGGTCAGAAGTTTCCAAGTGATACTTCTGAAAAATTGTTCCAGTATTTTTTCTTTCAATTTTATCTGTAACTAATGCTCATCACTTTTTAAAATTTCTTCTAAAAAAATAAATGGGATACACGTACCAAATGTGCAGGTTTGTTACATATATATGTGTACTGTGGTGGTTTGCTGTACCTATTGACCCATCCTCTAAGTTCCCTTCCCTCACCCCCCACCACCATCAGGCCCTGGTATGTGCTGTTCCCCTCTCTGTGTCCATGTGTTCTCATTGTTCAACTCTCAGTTATAAGTGAGAAAATGAGGTATTTGGTTTTCTGTTACTGTGTTAGTTTGCTGAGGATGATGGCTCCCAGCTGCATCCATGTCCCTGCAAAAGACATGATCCCATTCCTTTTTTATGGCTGTATGGTATTCCATGGTACATATATACCACATTTTTTTAACCCAGTCTATTAATGCCTATCACTTATATGGAATGGGGTAGAATGAACCAGCTTTTGTCCATGTCTAACTTGAAATTTAAGTTAGAAACTTGAGAAAGATACATTATGTTTGAAAATAAATTTGGAGGTGAGGCAGAGAGCAGCACATTCTTTCCACTCTCCATGTAAATCATGATATTCAAATCTTTATTTAGAAGACTTTGTCAATTCACATCCACATCCTTCAGGTTAAAGTTGCAGCACTCACTATGCACTAAAGTCCCCTGTTCTCTCAGATTTGCAATCACTCACAGTCTTTCCTTCCCTAAAGCAGGTGGCGTTCAGTTCTTAGGATGCAGTTCTTCACACTGGGCATCCTATTCATCAACGTAGTGACTTTGCTCCAGGCTTCCTCTCTTTGGAAGACTACCTATCATCTCCATTTTCTCCTGACTGTCCTTAAGACTTAACTCAAACAAACACACAGAAAGCCTGTCTTGACAGTTCTTCAGTCTAAGGAAGATGGTGTTGGTGCCATAAATAACATCTATCACATAGACGTGTTACAGCGGTGACTAGTTTACTTCTGTTTCAACTCCAATAGAACATCCTTGTATCTTCAGTAATTCTGATGTTGTTTTCTCAAATGCCCCTCTGAAAAGTATAATAATGGCCCCCAAAGTGTCTGTACGCCAATCTCTGGAATTTGTGAATATGTTCTATTACATGGCAGAAAGGATTTTGCAGATTGAATGAAAGTTACTGAAGATTAACCTTGATTATTCAAGTGGGCTCAGTCTGATCACCTGGGTCCTTAAAGTGGACGAGATGGGCAGAAGCAACACAACCACAGAAAAAGAGTCAGGAAATACTGAAAGTGTGAGAGGGACTCTACCCACTATTGCTGGCTTTAAATATGGCGGATAGGGACCATGGACCAAGGAATGCATGTGTCCTCTAGAATCAGGGAGCAGCCCCTGGCTGGCAAGCCAGCAAGGCAACAGGGACCTACAACCTGCAAAACCAAATCTTACAACTGAATTCTACCAGCAGTCTGAAGAAGCAGGGAATTGAGTTTGCCCCTAGAACCTCCAGAAAAGATTGCAGCTCTCCTGATGCCTTGATCTTAGCCTGGTGAGATCCCTGCTGGCATTCTGACCTGCAAAACTGTAAGGTAATGAATTTGCATGATTTAAGCCACTAAGTCCATGAAAATTTGTTACAGTGGCCATAGGAAACTAAGGTACCTTCTCAGGCAGCGACTTGGACCCCACAGACCTGTGTTTAGTACCCAGCACCAATGCTCCTGCAGTATGATTTGAGGAACTGAACCTGAGTGTCCACATCTGCACATGGAGGGAATCTAGAACCTATCTCTTAGGCTTCTGTGTGGACAGCATATGAAAATGTAGGTAAAGCACTCAGAAGATGGTTGGCACATATGAATTTTTACCTTCACCTCCTTACAAATCCATGCCCCTCAGCCGGGAAGGAGATCCCTGCAGATGTCTGCATGACTCACAGTCTCACCTCCTCCAAGCTTCCATTCAATGGAACCTCCTCCTTGAGTCCTTCCTTAGTCACACTACTTAAAATTTCAACTCATCCCTCACCCCCAACCCCATCACATTCTAGTTATCTTCCCTGCTTTATTTTTCCCCATAGTACTTATCACTAGAGTAACCACATATAATAGTTAACTATCGCTGTGTAAGAAATCACCCCAAAACTTAGGGATTTCAAACAATATGCACTTACTCTCTCACTGTTTTTGTGGGCCAGGAATGCAGGCACAGGTTAGCTGGGGCCTTTGGTTGTCTCAAAACTCATTACAAGTCATTTAACGAAGAGCCCCATTCCTCACCAGCTGCTGGTTGGTGGCTGAGCTCAGTTCCATGCACATGAGCTTCTCATTAAAATGAACAAGCCTAGAAGGCAAAGGAGAGTGCTAGTAAGATGGGAGTCACGGACTTTGTAGCCTCAACTTGGAACTGATATCCCATCACTTTCCATACATTTTCTTTGTTAGAAGGAAGTCACCAGATCTAGCCCATAGTTAAAGGGAGGTGATTACACAAGGGTGTGAATTCCAGGAAGCAGGCATTTGGGGAGTCTTGTCAGAAGCTGGCTGCCACGTCCTGCTCCCCAGGCTAAATGGGGCAGGCCCTGTTTACAAACACTGCTTTAATGTAATTGTCAGCCATACTTCTGGCTGACACATGTAGCCTTGGTGTCATTATCAGTGGCACTTCTTTCAAGCAACAATTGTTCAGACTTAGACAATAAATTGCATCATCTCCATTTTAATGCTTTCCGGTATAATACAGAATTTACTAATTTGTTTTGGTATCTTATCTAAATCTTTCCCTAAAGAGCAGATCCCTAAGTAGGATTTAGCGATCCCTAAATAGAGATTTGTGTATGTTTTATTTGCCGCTGTATCCCCAGTGCCCAGATTAGTAGTTGATCTTCAAAATGTATTTTGAATGTATATTTTGTCATGAAATATTTAAAGCTACTGCCACTGAGTAAAATTGGTCTTTTGGGAATACATATTGTTGCTATGCAATCTCACAGTTTTCCTCAATACTGTATTGGGGAATAATCAAAATAATTAAGCTGGCCATGGTGGCTCACACCTGTAGTCCCAACACTTTGGGAGGCTGAGACATGCAGATCACTTGAGTTCAGGAGTCCCAGACCAACCCAGACAACATGATGAAACCCTGTCTCTACAAAAAATACAAAAATTAGCTGGGTGTGGTGGCACACTCCTGTAGTATCAGGTCCTCAGAAGGCTGGGGTGGAAGGATCACTTGAGCCCAGGAGCTTAAAGCTGTGTAGTGATCTGTGACTGCACCACTGCACTCCAGGATGGATGACAGAGTGAGACCTTGTGTCAATAATTATAATGAATTAGTTTTTTGTGTTAAGGTATGGTGAAAGGGGAAAAGAAGGGACACTACCATCCCAAATGATCAATGGGGGTAGGATGGGGATGATGTTTTAGAGTTGGTGAGCCAGGGTTGAGTTTAAAATCATAATGAGCAGGCATTCAGGGGTTGTGTGGAGATGGGGGTGTGGTGATGTATGAAGAGAAGAGGTTGGTGAGGTGGCACAGACATAATCAAGAGGCTTAAAGACCATGCTGTGGAGTGTGGATTTATCCCAAAGGCTCCAAGACACTGCTGGAGCATGTGAAAAGAGAGAATGGAGAATCAAATGCATGGATCAGAAAAGTCCCTTTCATGGCAGGAGAGACAATGAGGTTAGGGGCATCTGGAAGGAAGGAAGAGATTAAGGAGTTTTTGGAGTGTCAGTTTTGGTGGAGGGAAATATAGTAAGAAAAAGATAGGGGAATTACTCAAACATGTTCATGCTGGGTTTGCTGGATATAGGGATGATAAATTACTTTTTCTGTTACATTTTTATGATGTAGTTGTATAACTTGCAAAATTAAAGAAGTTACATTAAAAGTGTTCCTACTAAGTTCGGACTGGGCAGAGCCCACCACAGTGCCACAAAGCTGTTGTAGCCAGACGGCCTCTCTAGATTCTTCCTCTCTGGACAGTGCATCTCTGAAAGAAAGGTAGCAGCCCAGTCAGGGGCTTATAGATAAAACTCCCATCTCCCTGGAACAGAGCACCTGGGGAAGGGGCAACAGGTGGGCGCAGCTTCAGCTGACTTAAACATTCCTGCCTGCTGGCTCTGAAGAGAGCAGCAGATCTCCCAGCACAGTACTTGAGTCTAAGGGATAGACTGCCTCCTCAAGTGGGTCCCTGACCCCTATGCCTCCTAATGGGGAGACAGCTTCCAGCAGGGGTTGACAGACAACTCATGTAGGAGAGCTCCGGATGGTATCTGGTGAATGTCCCTCTGGGGCAAAGCTTCCAGAAGAAGGAACAGGCAGCAATCTTTGCTATTCTGCAGCCTCTGCTGGTGATACCCAGGCAAACAGGGTCTGAAGTGGACCCCCAGAAAACTCCAACAGACCTGTAGAAGAGGGGCCTGTTAGAACAAAAACTAACAAACAGAAAGCAATAGCATTAATATCAACAAAAAGGATGACCATTCAAAAACTCCACCTGAAGGTCACCAACAGCAAAGACCAAAGGTAGATCCACCAAGATGTGGAAAAACCAGTGCAAAAGGGCTGAAAATTCCAAAAACCAGAATGCCTTTTTCTTCCAAAGGATCACAACTTCTCACCAGCAAGGGAACAAAACTGGGGAATGAGTTTGATGAATTGATAGAAGTAGGCTTCAGCAGATGGGTAATAACAAACTCCTCCAAGCTAAAGGAGCATGTTCTAACCCAATGCAAGGAAGCTAAGAACCTTGATAACAGCTTAGAAAAATTGCAGGGGGTGGGAGGAGTTAGGGAGGGATAGCATTAGGAGAAATACCTAATGTAGATGACGGGGGGCTGGATGCAGCAAACCACAATGGCACGTGTTTACCCATGTAACAAACCTGCATGTTCTGCACATGTACCCCAGAACTTAAAGTATAACTTAAAAAATACAAAAAAAAAAAGAAAAATTGCTAACTAGAATAACCAGTTTCAAGAAGATCATAAATGGCCTGATGGAGCTGAAAAACACAGCATGAGAACTTCATGAAGCATACACAAGTATCAACAGCTGAATTTATCAAGCAGAAGAAAAGATATCAGAGATTGAAGGTCAATAAAGCATGAGGACAAGTTAAGAGAAAAAAGAATGAAAAGGAACAGACCCTCCAAGAAATATGAGACTATGTGCAAAGACCAAACCTACATTTGATTGGTGTACCTGAAAGTGACAGGGAGAATGGAACCAAGTTGGAAAACACACTTCAGGATATTATCCTAGTAAGACAGGCCAACATTCAAATTCAGGAAATACAGAGAACACCACAAAGATACTCCTCAAGAAGAGCAACCCCAAGGCATGTAATCATCAGATTCACCGAGGTTGAAATGAAGGAAAAATTTTTAAGGGCAGCCAGAGAAGAAAAGTCAGGTTACCCACAAAGCGAAGCCCATCAGATTAATAGCAGATCTCTCTGCAGAAACCCGACAAGCCAGAAGAGAGTTGAGGCCAATATTCAACATTCTTAAAGAAAAGAAGTTTTAACCCAGAATCTAATATCCACCCAAACTAAGCTTTATAAGTGGAGGAGAGATAAAATCCTTTCCAGACAAGAAATACTGAGGGATTTTGTCACCACCAGGCCTGCCTTATGAGAGCTCCTGAAGGAAGCACTATATGGAAAGGAAAAACCGGTACCAGCCACTGCAAAAACAAACCAAAATGTAAAGATCATCCACACTATGAAGAAGCTGCATCAACTAATGAGCAAAATAACCAGCTAGCATCACAATGACAGGATCAAAGTCACACATAACAATATTAACCTTAAATGTAAATTGGTTAAATGCCCCAATTAAAAGGCACAGACTGACAAATTGGATAAAGAGTTAAGACCCATTGGTGTGCTGTATTCAGGAGACCCATCTCACATGTAGAAACACACATAGGCCCAAAATAAAGGGATGGAGGAAGATTTACCAAGCAAATGGAGAGAGGAAAAAAAAAGCAGGAGTTGAAATCTTAGTCTCTGATAAAATAGACTTTAAACCAACAAAGATCATAAAGAAAAAGAAGGACATTACATAATATTAAAGGAATCAATGCAACAAGAAGAGCTAACAATCCTAAATATATATGCACCCAATACAGGAGCACCCAGGTATATAAAGCAAGTTCTTAGAGACCTACAAAGAGACTTAGACTCCCACACTGTAATAGCGGGAGACTTTAACACCCACTGACAATATTAGACAGATCAATGAGGCAGAAAATGAAAAAGGATATTCAGGACTTGAACTCAGTTCTTGACCAAGCAGACCTAATAGACAACTATAGAACTCTCTACACCCAATTAACAGAATATGCATTCTTCTCAACACCACATTGCACTTACTCTGAAATTTATCACCAAAATGGAAGCTTATCCACCATGATCAACTTGGCTTAATCCCTGGGATGCAAGGCTGATTCAGCATATGCAAATCAATAAAGGTAATCCATCACATAAACAGAACCAATGACAAAAACCACATGATTATCTCAATAGATGCAGAAAAGGCCTTTGATAAAATTCAACACCCATTCATGCTAAAAAACACTCAATAAACTATGTATTGATGGAATATATCTCCTAATAATAAGAGGCATTTATGACCAACCCACAGCCAGTATCATAATGAATGAGCAAAAACTGGAAGTATTTCCTTTGAAAATGGGTGCAAGACAAAGATGCCCTCTCTCACCACTCCTGTTCAACATAGTATTAGAGGTTCTGGCCAGGGCAATCAGGCAAGAGAAAGAAATAAAGGATATTCCAGTGGGAAGAGAGGAAGTCAAATTATCTCTGTTTGCAGATGACATGATTGTTTATTTAGAAAATCCCATTGTTGGCCAGGTGCGGTGGCTCACACCTGTAATCCCAGCACTTTGGGAGGCAAAGGTAGGTGGATAAGGAGGTCAGGGGTTTGAGACCAGCCTGGCCAACATGGTGAAACCCCATCTCTACTAAAATAACAAAAATTAGCCAGGCCATAGTGGCAGGTGCCTATAATCCCAGCTACGCAGGAGGCTGAGGCAGGAGAATCACTTGAACCCAGGAGGCAGAGGTTGCAGTGAGCCGAGATTGTGCCACTGCTCTTCAGCCTGGGCAACAAAACAAGACTCATCTCAAAAAAGAAAAAAGAAAAGAAAAGAAAACCCTGTCATCTCAGCCCAAAATCTCCATAAGCCGATAAGCAACATCAGCAAAGTCTCAGGATACAAAATCAGTGTGCAAAAATCACAAGCATTCCTGTACACCAATAATAGATAAACAGAGAGCCAAATCAAGAGCAAACTCCAATTCACTATTGCTACAAAGAGAATAAAATACCTAGGAATACAACTAACAAGGGATGTGAAGGACATCTTCTAGAAGAACTACAAATGACTGCTCAAGGAAATAAGAGAGGACACACAAAAAATGGAAAAACATTCCATGCTCATGGATAGGAAGAATCAATTTTGTGAAAGTGGTCATACTGCAGAAAGTAATTTATAGATTCAATGCTATTCCCATCAGCTACTATTGACTTTCTTCATAGAATTAGTAAAAACTACTTTAAATTTCATATGGAACCAAAAAAGAGCCCGTATAGCCAAGGCAATCCTAAGCAGAAAAAACAAAGCTAGAGGCATCACACAACTTGATCTCAAACTATACTACAAGGCTACAGTAATCAAAATGGCATGATACTGTTACCAAAACAGATATATACACTAGTGGAAAAGAACAGTGGCCTCAGAAATAACACCACACATCTACAACCGTCTAACGATTGACAAACCTGACAAAAACAAGCAATGGGGAAAGGATCCCCTATTTAATAAATGATGTTAGGAAAACTGGCTGGCCATATGCAGAAAACTGAAACTGGACCCTTTCCTTACACCTTATACAAAAATTAACTCAAGATGGATTAAAGACTTAAACATAAGACCTAACACCATAAAAACCCTAGAAGAAAACCTACACAATACCATTCAGGACATAGGCATGGGCAAAGACTTCATGATTAAAACACCAAAAGCACTGACAACAAAAGCCAAAATTGACAAATGGGATCTAATTAAACTAAAGAACTCCTGCACAGCGAAAGAAACTATCATCAGTGAACAGACAATCTACAGAATGGGAGAAAATTTTTGCAATCTATCCATCTGACAAAAGGCTAATACCCAGAACCTACAAAGAACTTACACAGATTCACAAGAAAAAAAATCAAACAACTCCCTCAAAAAGTGGGCAAAGTATATGAACAGACACTTTTCAAAAGAAGACATTTATATGACAGAAAAACATGAGAAAAAGCTCATTATCATTATTAGAGAAAGGCAAATCAAAACTACAATGAGATACCATCTCAAACTCATTAGAATGATGATCATTAAAAAGTCAGGAAACAACAGATGATGGAGAGAATGTGGAGAAATAGGAACACTTTTACACTGTTGGTGGGAGTGTAAATTAGTTCAACCATTGTGGAAGACAGTGGGGTGATTCCTCAAGGATCCAGAACTAGAAATACCATTTGACCCAGCAATTCCATTACCGTATATATACCCAAAAGATTATAAATCATTTTACTATAAAGACACATGCACATGTATGTTTATTGCAGCACTATTCACAATAGCAAAAACTTGGAACCAACTCAAAAGCCCATCAGTATTAGACTGGACAAAGAAAATGTGGCACATACACACCATGGACTACTATGCAGCCATAAAATGAGTTCATGTTTTTTGCAGGGACATGTATGAAGCTGGAAACCATCATTCTCAGCAAACTAACACAGGAGTAGAAATCCAAACACTTCATGTTCTCACTCATAAGTGGGAGTTGAACATTGAGAGCATATAGACACAGGAAGGGGAACATCACATACTGGGGCCCGTCAGGGGCTGTGGGGAAAGGGAAGGGAGACCATTAGGAGAAATACATGTAGACGTATGTAGATGTAGATATAAATGTGAATGTAGATGACAGGTTGATAGATGCAGCAAACCATCATGGCACATGTATATCTATGTAACAAACCTGCACGTTCTGCACATGTATCCTAGAACTTTAATAATAAAAAAGTGTTCCCATTATTTTAAACTACATACTTATTATATTGCATTTAAAGTTACTTCATAAATATGACCATGTTAGTAGATTAATTTATAGCTAATGTGTTAATTTTGCACTCATTAAGAGCATTGCTCTTAAGCTCCGTGTTCAAAGGTTGCTCTTCATTTGAGTAGAGGACACATGAAACCTAGAAACTACCAGTTTCTGCACAAGAACGTCAAATTAAGAAACTGACTTTACTTCTTAAAGTAAGAAGCTATTGTCCTGTATCAACTTTTCTACCTTTCTGTATTATCGTTAAATATATTTGTCATTGAAGTTCCACTTACGGGAGGTAAGTGGAATTTATTTATAATGAAATACTTTACAATAAAATAATAAGTTATTTTATTATTCATTGTTATTTACCTTGCCAGTGTTATTTACCTTTGCCAATTTATTTTTTTAAATTTCAAATTTTTTAAAATAAATAATTAGAAAACTAAACACAAATAATGCTTTTTAGAAAACATTGTCATTACATGATGCCTGGTGGTTTGCAGAAGCTAACAAATTTATCAGTGTGAGGTACAGAGCTCTACCATGGGAGATGCTTACTAAGTATTTTGTGAATTGATGAATGAAGAACTGAAAAAGACATCCTAAACCTAGGCTTATTCCTCTAATGTATTACATCAAAGAGCAGAGACTTTAAATATTTAACATCACTGTGAATTTGCTTTTTCTAGATATCAGTCTTTACTCCAAATTCAGAAAGGTCAGCTGGCTTGTATCTGATCACATAGCTAGTTACTACCAAACACAAAGCAAAACCCCAGCATACAGCACCCATTTTTCCTGAAAAGTTGTCACTGGCTTCACAGCATATCTGCAACTCTTAACATTTGCCACAGTTTTCTCTTCAGTAAGATGTACGTATTGTTTCAAGTCTCCAGAAGTCCTCCTACTTATTCCATGATTATATTTGGGTTATGAAAAAGAATGAGCCTATCTGAGAATTTGAATGGAAAACTCTTGCTCAGTCACTTTGCGTAGTTTCTATTGACTTTATAATCCAATATTCAAAGAAAAGTTGGACTAATGTGAGATGGCAACAGAAATAATAACTTCCTTCTTGTTGCCTGTTAATTTATGTGAAGGATTCATTTAATCATATTTCAATTCCATAGAGATTGAAGAGATGCAATTAAGAAGATACGAACACTCTATCTTTGTCATTCTAATGTCTTGCTATTTAGATCTGTGCACTTGGCAAGGTAAATAACACTGAATAATAAAATAATGTAAAATGATTATTTGGAGCCATCTCTCTGTAGGTAGCAAAGGACAGATCCTGTAATAGAGGAAATTAATAAAGCAAAGAGAGAAAATTAGTAATATGTTTAATTTCCAGTCTATTATTATTTCTGCATTGCCAAGCCCATCTGTGGTGCTGAGTTTCTCTTTTTAAAATAACTTGTAATGCTTTCTAAATTTCTACTGGTCTGATCACCTTGTTGCCAAGAAAGTACTGTATTTTTAATATTTCTGCTAAGAGAAGCATGGCACTTATAACCAGTTACCCTCTGAAAAACTTGTGTCTTCCACACTTGCTCGTGTTCATCTTTCAAGGTCCATCCTTACTTTGTGCCTCTTCTTATAGTTTCTTGCATGATCTTCTAGCCTTATCAGACTTTTGAGCCTGGTCCTAAAGAGGAGGTGCTGGGTTTCAGCCCTATGGGAGTATAGCTGCTGGGCTACGAGGATAATGTGACTGAAAAGGCTATGTAGATCCTTCCGCTGTCCTGGTGGACACTTCACAGAGCACCCCACCCTCAAGGTCAGCCACATCTTTTGAACAAAGAACACTGCAGATGGTGCAGGGAGTCAGAGATTCTGGAAGACTGAAGTTGCTCCTACAGTGGCTATAATGAAAACTGTTCAGGGGGATGTCAATATTTCTGTCAATAAACTCCTGATGCCTATACATACAGAAACACACGATAAACTCAGAGTGAAGCCCTACAAAGAATGCCTTTTTGGGCTGCTAACCAAATACCCACTGATGGCTTATTTCCCCCAAAATCTCTCTCCATGTTCTCCAGCATGAGGAGGGACCAGTTTGGGCTCTGAGTTTAATCTCCACAATCCAGGATAGAGAGCCTGGAAATGATCTCCAAACTAATTATAATTAATTCCCAAGTTATGATCTAGTTTCCAGATCTCCAACTCCTTGAGGAATTCTCTACTGTTTGGACATATGTATTTCCTACAGAAAATCTGGAGCCCTTTCTAACAGTGACCCTTTTCTTAAACTACACTGCCTTTCATCCATACTAAAGCACAGCTTATACAGTCAATTAAAGAATGTGATGGAAGCTAGAGAAAATAGAGACACAGGCTGGGTTTTTCCATCCATACACTACATTTTGGAGGAGATGAAATGTACCTATCATTTTCATATATTCTTTCCTAGCCTCCTTCTCGCTTTTCAAGCTGACCTTGGCTAACTTGAACTCTGGCTACATCTCCCCCAAGAAGGGAAAGCAGAGCTTAAAGTCTTCACCAGAAACCAGAAAGCAATGGTTCTCAGTCATCTTGCATTAGTATCAGAAAGCCAGGGAGCATTTTTACCTCTTGATGTCTGGCTCCGTCTGGATCATTTGCATCAGTTGCTCTACGAAGGGGACCAGACGTGGACAGTTTTGTGAGATCCTTGGGTAACAATGTCACTTGTTTTCTTTCTCAAGAATTATTTCTGTCTTGATGATGAAAGCGAGTGCATTAATTTTCACTTCTAGAAGTTCGTCTTTTTTAATCCCTTTACCTCCTCGCAGAGGTCATGCAAAATATGCTCATATCCTAGCCAATTAAACTGGAAACTCAGTATTTATAACGGCCAGAAGTAATCCTTAGAGACAGTAACCTGATTCTCGGTTTTGAAGGGAAAAGAAATATTCAGGCTTAATCTCCTTCTTTACAAATCTAAAGCATCCCTGCCAGCGGCCAGGATAGCCTCTGCGTGCAATCCACCAGGAATGAAGAACACATGTCCCTGAGCAAGCCTGTACCATCCTTAGCCTTTCTGGAGGTTAAAGAGGCCATTAGCCGCCAAGCAAAACATTACCTTTGCTGCCCCTTAAATGGCAGAACGCTTTCACTTGAGGAGTTTCCTATGAAGGAACTCAGCTTTAGGGGACAAAAATCTTTGCTTAGTGTAGCAAGAGTGAATTCTTGATATGAGTTTGCCCAGGCTAAAAAGGAAACTCTGAGAAGATCAGTTTCTTTCAAGCTTGTGACTGATGGCTTGCCTACAAGCCCGTGACACTTAAACGTGTCATAAGGTAGTATCAAATTCATCCATTTTCAGCTGGATTTCCCATCGAAGCTGAAGGGTATTTTTAGGATGTATTGTAAACAAGACCAAAAAGGAGTAGAGCTGAAGTGAGTGAGATGATAATGCAGGGACCAATTTCAAAGCATTATCATCATCTATAGGATGCCCAGCTGTGAAGAGGCCAAATGCGGGGACAACCTATCTTCATGGTTTTCTTTTCTAAATCCATGTGAATTTCTTAGTTTCAAGCAATACAAATCTGTTGAGTAATTTAAGCAGGAAAAAAAAAAAAGCTTGTTAAAAGAGTGTTGGGTCAACCACTGTCCCTCCAAAAGAATCTGAAAACCAAAGAGACTCCACCTCAAGGACAGACCACCACGTCAGGATGCTGGTCTGGTGAAGGATTCACAGCTGCCTCCCACGATGCTTCTAAAATCACCACTCCTGTTGCCTCTGGAATTAGAGGGTGCTGCTGTTGCTGTCCCCACCCCTTCCTGGAATGGCTCCTGTGTTCTCCCTGCTTCTTCTCCCGTTCAGCTTACATTCTAAGTCTGAGTGTGTCTGGTGGGTCCAGCCAAGGCCACGAACTGGCAGTAGCTATAAGGGACAATGAGAATGCAAGCAGCAGAAGTTATTGGCACTTGCTCTCAGAGCTGAGCTCCACCTCAGAAGGGGTGTCCCCAGCAAAGGAGAAGGTGCCCGTGCGCCGCAGTCCAGCGGAAGCGCAGCCGCTTTTCCCCAGTGCTACACTGTGAACAGGTGCCTGTCTGGGAACTGTGGAACCCAGCCACTAAGACAGAGGCACAGAAATGGAGAGGAAGCATTTAGAAACTCTTCGTGCAGCTGTTTAAGCTTAGGTTTTGTATATCTTCCTTTCATTTTATTTCCTTTTTCTACTAATTCATTTTGATTATAATTGGCAAAACTATCAGGCTACAGTGGATTGGAAACAAACAACCTGACACTTCACACGGCTGAAGCAAGAGGAGGAGTCGTGGGGGAGAGGTGCTACTTTTAAAGGACCAGATCAAATGAGAACTCACTCACTATCAGGAGGACAGCACCAAGGGGGATGGTGCTAAACCATTTAGAAGAAATCTGCCCCCATGTTCCAGTCACCTCCAACCAGGCCCCACCTCCAACAATGGGGATTACATTTTAATATGAGACTTGGGCAGGGACACAGGCTCAAACTATATCACTAGCCTTACTTCTGAGTAGGCCCCTGTGACTTCTGACCAGTCGCACTTGACATACTGAATGTAAGCTCCTAGCAGATGCTGTCAGGAAGTGGTGGCACCAAGTCATCTGGAGCTGCTGGGCTCAGTGACTGGCCAGAGATGAGTGTCCCAGCACCTGACATGTCAGGCTTTCTTGTGGGACCTAATCCAGGTTGGTGTTGGGGTTATAGAGTTTTCTCTGGGTATCTGACCTGTCCAAAGTGTGTTTCCATGAGGAGAAGAAGAGGGCCTGTTCACAGTGACCAGGAATCAATATGGCTTCCACATTCTTCTTACGCAGCCAAGATTTCTATAAAACTCACATTTCAGACCTGATGGAAGTCCCTAGTCAGAAACAGAAATACATCAGTGCTCTGTGGAAGGGAGTATTAATAATCAGTCTTATGAAGCCAAATGGCCTTTAATAAAAGAAACACAGTCTCTTCTCAGTCTCCCTTGGAAGAAAACCATACCATGTGGACACAGTTCATTCTCCTTAAACAGAACCCTAAGGTTAAACTAAGGTCTAATTACTGAGGTAGCAGAGCAGAAATCATGAGAGTGTGGGATCACTCGGAGAGGTAGTTCCTTTAAAGTCTAATACAGCTCTGATGTCATTTTCATGTTGAAAATAATACAGTGTATTTTCTTCATTGCATGGATTATAAATTAAATGTATTTTCTGATATATCAGTTTAATCATTTTAGAAAAAAAAATCAATAAAATGAGACCTAGCCTTCTCTGTCTTAGCCTCAGACACATTATCATGAATTATCTCGTCTTTCAAAATGGCAGCCAACTCCCAACTGTTGAAAAATTCTTCGTTATAATTAAAACCGTCCTTTTCACATTTATCATCATATGTTCGGATGTACCCTCCAAACGTTTAAGGCAAAGTAGAAAATATGAGGATTATGTTTAACCTGCATTTTCAGAGTTGGCATAATTGCTGTCTTGGTATAGATGCTGCCTAAAAGTCTTGTGGTGGGGCAGGGAATTCAGAGGAATGTACATTTACCTTTGACAGAGAAGTTTTAAGGTTTGATTTGTTTTTCTTTAATTTTGTTTTTTTCCGGAACATAAAATTCTACCAATTTGTCCCACTCTTATTGGAAAAACAGATCATGAGATACTGAATGGTTTCTAAACCCCTGTATAGAATAACTGTGATTTTACCAAACTAGGTTTCCCACACATTGGTTTAATTTTATGCATTAACAACTTCCTTTTTTTTTTTTGGAGATGGAGTCTTGCTGTGTCACCTTGGCTGGATTCCAGTAGCGCTATCTCAGCTCACTGCAACCTCTGCCTCCCAAGTTCAAGCAATTCTCCTGCCTCAGCCTCCTGAGTAGCTGGGATTACACGCACCTACCACCAAGCCCAGCTAATTTTTTGTATTGTTAGTAGAGACGGGGTTTCGCCATGTTGGTCAGGCTGGTCTTGAACTCTTGACCTCATGATCTGCCAGGCTTAGCCTCCCAAAGTGCTGGGATTACACATGTGAGCCACCACACCCGGCCAACATTTTTTTAGTGTTGTAAGAAATGGGTTTTATCATCCAAATTGGGCATCGTGAATTCACTCACCATTCTTCAGGTGGTGAGTAATGCATCATTTTGTTGGAAAAATTGAGGCAGGAAGTCCAAAATGTGATCATAGGTATATTCCCTTAAGTCCCAGATCACTGCTTGTCAAATTGCCAGTGTGATCTGTCGATCACTCAGTTTTGTTGAACCTCTGGAGACACTTTTTCAGTGGGTGGTAATGGACAAGGAATATGTGGCTGAGACATTCAAACTAGTTAAATTCTAAAACCCATCTATTTTTGACAGACCATTCCAAGTAAAGACAATCTGTAAATAACAAACTATTTCCTAAAGTGTCTAATACAATTTCAAATATGGATAACTGCCTAATAAATACTTATGAAATTAATTTTGTATAATGAAAGAGGTAACCTTTCCTCGAAATAACTGTATTTGTCTTATCTGTTATTTTGTTGCTGAAGTGATGAAACAAAACCAGACTAAGAGGGTATAGAAGTCAGCTCAGGCTGCTATAATAAAATACCACACATTTAATCAACAGAAATTTACTTTACAGTTCTGGAGGCTGCAAGTTCAAGATCAAAGTACCAGCAAGGTAGATTTCATCTTGAGGCCACTTTTCTTGGCCACCATCTCCCTGCATGCTCACGTGGCCACTGGAAGAGCAGAGTGGGCTCCCCTGGTTTATCTTTTAGAAGGACACTAATACTATGGGATCAGAGAATCTTACGACCAAATTTAACCAAAATTACTTCCTTAGAGGCCCCATCTTTAAATACAGCCACACTGGGAATTACAGCCTCAACATAAGAATTTTGAAGAGACACAAACATTCAGTTCATAACATAGGGAAAAATACAATTCATTTACAAGTGAATTCAACAGAAATAGCTGAAAATCAAATTTAAGATGTTAGTGGAGAAAATACAGCTTTCTAAGTAAGAAATCCAGTTGGTATAAAGTCTTTATTTCACTGGGAAAATTTTTACCATTTGAATCACAGTCATTCTAACACATTCCTTTGGAAAGGGAAAAGCAGTGGGATAACAAGTAAACCCTTCCAAAATAAATGTGGAAGGAAATATAATAAACTGTGTATGTAGGCCGGGCGCGGTGGCTCAAGCTTGTAATCCCAGCACTTTGGGAGGCCAAGGCAGGTGGATCACGAGGTCGAGAGATCGAGACCATCCTGGTCAACATGGTGAAACCCTGTCTCTACTAAAAATACAAAAAATTAGCTGGGCATGGTGGCACGTGCCTGTAATCCCAGCTACTCAGGAGGCTGAGGCAGGAGAATTGCCTGAACCCAGGAGGCGGAGGTTGCGGTGAGCCGAGATCGCGCCATTGCACTCCAGCCTGGGTAACAAGAGCGAAACTCCGTCTCAAAAAAAAAAAAAAAAAAAAAAACTGTGTATGTGTGTGTTTACCTTTTTTAAAAATCCAAAGTCTTCCAGTGAATGATGGAGAATGTTTCTAGTTTGGTGTATTGGCTATCTACTTCCAGATAACAAATTACCCCAAAATTTGGTGGCTTACACAACACTCACGGTCTCACAGTTTTTGAGGGTCAGGAATTGGCACCGCTTGGTGCTGGCTGCATCACAAGGCAGCAATCAAGGTACGTCTGGGGCTGCAGTCATCTGGAGGCTGGACCAGGGAAAGATCCACCTGACCTCACTCCCACAGTTGGTGGCAGGACACAGTTCCTTGCAAGTTGGTGAGTTTAGGGCTGCATTTTATCAGCAGCGTTTTCTCAGAGGCCTTCCCTGGTTTTTCTTCACGTGTGCCTCTCCACAGGGTGGGTCCCAGCAGCGTGTCCTGCTTCATCAGAGTGAGCAAGCGAGAGGGCGAGAGAATGCAACCGAGAAGGGAGTCGTCTTTCATAGCCTAATCTTGGAAGTGACTGCTTACCACTTTTTCCAAATTTCATTTATTAGAGGCACACCCCTGCATCCAACCCACACACTCAAGGGGAGGTGATTACACAAATGCATAAATTCCAGGAGATAAGATTCCACTGGCACCCGCATCAGGGACCACTTACCACAAACAGAAACTGGCTTTCACTTTAATTGGGACAAAATGAAATATGGAAGACCAAAGAAATGGCAGAAGCCCCAAGAATATTTTCCTGTAAAATGTTCAAAACATACAGATAATTCTTTTTTAATGCCTGTTTCTCTATCTGTGGCCATATTTATAAGTCTTACTGGGCAAGTTAAATATCCATATTATTGTTAGTCACATTTTAAAAAAAAAATTTTTTTTTAGACAAATCTCGTTCTTGCACCCAGACAGGCAGTGGTGTGATCACGGCTCACTGCAGCCTCAACCTCCCAGGTTCAAGCAATCCTCTCACCTCAGCCTACCGAGTAGCTGGGACTCCACGTGTGTGCCACCACACCAGGATTTTTTAATTTTATTTTTTGTAGAGTTCGGGTTTTACCATGTTGCCCAGGCTGAACTGGAACACCTAAGCTCAAGTGATCTGCCTGACTCATCCTCTCGAAGTGCTGCGATTATAGGTGTGAGCCACTGTGCCCAGCCTAGTCACATTTTGTTGAATGATATTCTGTTGTTTGATATGTATGTGAATAAATTACCAAAAGAGAAGACGAAGAGAGAGGGAAATCAACTGAGGCAAAACACTGGAATGTTCTATACCAAATGTCCCCTGGACATGGTGTGTCCCTGTTTCTGTTTCTACAAAGCAGTATCAAGAAATAATTTTGAGTTGTGTGTGTGTGTGTGAATGCATGTGTGTGTGTGTGTGTGCGTGCGTGTGTGTGTGGCCATGCATATTTTCACATGAGAACACAGGCGGGGAAAGGCTCTGTGTTCCTGTGGGTGGCCTTGTATATTTACCATGCTCTTTTCTCACTGTGGCCGTTAAATCAGGCAAAGGGACTTTTTAGTTTAGAGAGGCCTAAATTTCTCTTGACTCCACAAAGCATTTCCTTTCTCAGAAGCACACTATTTTTTCTTTAAAAACCAACCCCAATGTATATTACGTAGCGCATCTTCAAAGTTACCCCCAAATAATCCGCATTATCATCAGTTAGTGGCTAATTTCAGTTATCCCTGCTGGGCCCCTTGATGAGGCTGGTTTATGGATGGTTATCCTGCCAGTCGGGCTTTTCGCCCTATAAGCCAAGTCTCTTCTACTTCCCTTAACTAGCAGGGTACAAGCAGTGTACATGGAGCCAAGGAGAAAATCCTCTTCTAATAAAATCTGACAAAACTTAGGAAGCTGCATATGTGTTTGCCCAAGTGTTTGCATGTGCACGTGTGTGTGCCCAGGTCTCAGAAGCACATATTTTCCAAGAATTGCAGCTCACAAGGCACCACGTCTGATCTAACAACTATATTCTTCCCAAAATGATTTAAAGTGCCATGAATATTTCTTTACATTGAGCGAGTTCAGGCTGGCTCACCCTCCATTACGAGGCCAAACAGTGCTTTGTTTTAGTTCAGGCTGGAAAGAGGAAAGAGCAAAAGCTTACCAATTCAAGAGACAGATAAATTGCTTTTTCTAAACAAAGACGCATTGCAGTTATAAACGTGTATATCCCATAATTTTAAAAAAGCGTTTATATATGGAATGAACCTTATAAACAACAGAATAGTCAAGGCTATGGTTTTGTCCAATTAAAGGACTGGACTTGACAAGACCACCAATTGTTCTGTTGTGTTTTGGAAACTTGATCCAAGTTTACATTTCCAGCCAGTGTTTCACTCCTTATGTTTATGACAGCACAAAAGAGCAGGCTCTGGGAATTTCTCAAGGGGAAGTCACGGCAGTCGGTGCTGTCACCGAGAAGGAGAGTGCGGGAGGAACACGTGTGGAAGGGAAAGCAGGAGAATGGATGATCCCTCTTGGCTTAACATTTAAATCCCAAATTGAATTCTCCTACATGTCAAAAATGAAAATATTTTCAGTGTTTGAACATACATTGGAATTGCCAAATGGGATTTAAGTCTGAGAAAGCACCACAACATCAACCGTTTGCACAGCTGTTGTTGGAAATGGCTCCAAACCATCGCAGCGTGTCTAACAAGCACAAATATTGGCCCTGTGCATTTCTAGACTTTGTAAAGGGGTGTCCCTGAAGATACAGAGCTATTAAGTACCTCAGTAAACACACAGAGTATTAGATATTTACTCTGCTACTCATGAGGGTTGTCACTCCAGTAGCCAGGTATTATCTAGGCATGATAGAGCCTTTTATGGGAACTAGAAAGTATCTTTTGGTACAGGCAAGAAGCTTGGCTGTGCATTAGTATGTGTGAACTATTTTAAGTACATATATGTTTCCCGTGGAGTGGGAAGGAAATGCCAATGTTAAAAAACAATGATGATTTCTTGGATTCTTTGCTCCGCCAGTGGCCGCCATGTTCTCTCTCTCAGCACAGATCTGCTCTTTGAGAGTCCAGATACCTAGCTGGGTCTCCTGTGTCTGACATCATAATAGACCCAAAAGCTCAGAATGTCCTTGAACACTTTTCCTCCAAAATCCCCTGATGGAGAATCTGAGACAGCAAACCAAATTAAAGGAGATATAATAAAGTGTTTTTATAGTAGCTAATTCATATTGCACCGTCATCCAGGAAATTGTCAACAAGTATCAGTTTTCCCCTCCAAAAACTAATGAACTGATTATAATGATGATCCCTTTATAAACACCACTTTATTCATTTATTTATTTATTTATATTTGAGATGGATTTCCACTCTTGTTGCCCAGGCTGGAGTGTAGTGGCACAATCGTGGCTCACTGCAACCTCAGCCTCCTGGGTTCAAGAGATTCTTCCACCTCAGCCTCCTGAGTAGCTGAGATCACAGACACCCACCACCACACTGGTTAATTTTTGTATTTTGTAGTAGAGAAGGGATTTTGCCGTGTTGGCCAGGCTGGTCTTGAACTCCTGACCTTAACTGATCTTCCCACCTCGGTCTCCCAAAGAGCTGGGATTACAAGCATGAGCTATAAACACCACCTTAAAAGCTGGTACCTAAAAGATGCCTTCCAGAAGCCACTGAGCTTTTTCCCTTTGATTTTAATCTTTATAAGGTGATTTTTTTAAACTGTGTAAATACTTCATTAGACCATTTGGTTGGGTTTAGAAAAAAATCTTATAAGGAAATGAGGTCTAAGACCAATAACCTGCACTTCACTTCCGGGCCCCTCTGCCACTCTTGCAAATTACCCTCTACAAAAACAAATGGCAAAATTGGTCTTTTGCCTTCGATCAAGAGTTTATTAACTAAATTCTGATAATAAATTTGGTGATAACATTTTTATAAATTAAAATTACTTGCATAGTGCTATTTTTTAAAGGTAATCTAGACAATTAGAAGAACCAAAAAAATCTTTAAAAATCTATTATCTGTGCAGAAAGAATTCTAGCTTAAATATAGCCATCTTCTTGGCACTGCCAGGCTGCCACTCCTCCCCCTATTTAGAGTTTGTTCTCTCTGCGTCCCTCTAGAAATATCTGGACCTTGGTCTCTCCACATCAGAAACAGTCAAGCAAGCGACAAGCAGAAAAAAGTCGGGGAGAAACAAGGGACATTTACAACCTCCCGGAGACAAGAAATGGCATAACCCACTAGGAAAGAAACCTGTATGTGCCTCGATCTTACCAATACCTGGCCACAGGCTAATGAAAACACTCCTCTCTGGGTATCAGTAGTTAAAGATTCACAGGCTGAGAGGTTATTCTCAGGAAGTGATTTCTCATTCTCCTGATGTACCCCAAAACACCCCTACCTAGGATTAAGTCAAGATTCCTTGCCGTGTGACTTATCTGGGTGCTTGAACATGACTTCTGAGCGTCTTCCTCATTGAAAATCAAAAGCTCACGTTTCTTGGAAGATCGCTGAGCAGCAGAGATTTTCCTGTTGAATCAAAGTGGGAGAATGAATGCAGGAGGACCTGTAGTATTTCTAGAGTTAAAACAGCAGAAGCTACTTATGACTAGAATCAGCAAAACCTGCATTAAAGATACGCCAGTGACGTTCAGATGCCCTAAATCAGAAGTTCACCAACTCTCTGCTCTATTAGAATACCTAAGAGCTTTGAAAACCTCCAGTGCCTACGCTGTACCCCACATCAATTAAACCATGATCTCTAGGGATAGGATCCAGGTACCAGTGTTGTTCTAAAGCTCCCCCAGGTAATTTGAACACAGAGCCAAGACTGAGAATAGGCACACTTGTAAATGACTGCAGGCACACGGCACTGTGCTTTGAACATTTCTGTCTCCAGGGTCCATTTATTCTTTTCTTCCAAAGATGTGATCATTCAACAGCTATTTCCAACTAAAAACCAGAACGAAAACTTATAAGATACAAACAACACACACACACACACACACACACACACACACACACACACACACAATGGGTGTTATAACCCTGGTCGACTTAAAAAGTGAGGTGGGAGGAGGCGGACCATTCCTGAGCTGAGGTTGATTTCTGATAGTGCTGACTTTAGAATGAAAAAAAAGTTCTTGAGCATATCAGGCTTCATTCTTTCATTTCAAATGAAGAACAGAACATTGACAGACTCTAAAGTTTGTATCCTGTAAGGCAGAGGTCCCCAGCCCCCAGGCCGTGGACCACCACCTGTCTGTGGCCTCCTGGCCTAGCAGTCTTAGGCACTGCGCGGCACAGCAGGAGGTGAACAGCAGGCGAGTGAGCATTACCCCTCCTGAGCTCCGCCGCCTGTCAGATCAGCAGCAGCATTCAAGTCTTCCAGGAGCCTGACCCCTAGTGACCTGCACGTGCAGCGGACTTAGGTTTCACGCCCTATGAGAATCTAATTCCTGATGATCTGAGATGGAAAAGTTTCATCCTGAAACCATCCTCCATCCCTCCCGACATCTGTGGAAAAACTGTCTTCCATGAAACTGGTCTCTGGTACCAGAAGGGTTGGGGACCGCTGCTCTAAGGCTGATCTGAAAATGAAGATCTACATGACTCAAGTCTTGAGATTTGCCCTGTCTTTTAACATTTAAAGTCTAAATGCCTTAAACATATTGAGAAGAAGATCAAGAGTTTATTAACTAATTTCTGATCATAAATTTGGTGATATTTTGGATAAAATAAAGTTCCTTGAATAGTGATATATTTTAAAAGATAATCTAGATAATTAGGAAAACAAACAAAAAAAACCTTGAAACTCTTATTATCTGTTCAGAGAGATTCTCACTTAATGATGGCCATATTATCCTTAGTGTTTTCTCTGCATAATTTGTCTTTCTTGTGGTATTTTTGGTGCCATAACCTATTATCATTTAGATATTCAGGGTGAGAAATACTGAGTTGCAGTGCTTTTAAAAGGACTCCAGTGAAACCACCTAATTCATCACTGCTAGCTCTACTGTAGGCACTCAGGTATGTCCGAAGAGTAGAATCTTTTTTTTTTTTTTGGTTAATTTAATATTTATTTTTTATTATTTTTTATTTTTTTATTTTTTTTCTTATCCATGTTTATTTATTTATTTATTTATTTATTGCATTTTAGGTTTTGGGGTACATGTGTAGAACATGCAAGGTTGTTACATAGGCACACACATGGCTGCGTGGTTTGCTGCCTTCCTTCCCCTCACCTATATCTGTCATTTCTCCCCATGCTGTCTCTTCCCACCTCCCCCCACCTCCCGTCCCTCCCCCATTTCCCACCAATGGACCCCAGTGTGTAGTGCTCCCCTCCCTGTGTCCATGTGTTCTCATTGTTCAACACCCGCCTATGAGTGAGAACACACAGTGTTTGATTTTAGCAGAGTAGAATCTTTAAGTATCTTCAAGTTCTTGCTCAAGTCAGAGCTGTACCAGTTACTTTTACTACAAGCCTAACCTAGATATGGTCAGGTTTTCAGCGATTTTATGTTCCATCCTCTCCTTAAATTCTGCTCTGCATGGATCAGAGTAGTTTCTGTGTCTGTTAGTTCATTGCCCTTAACCATTTAAAATCTTGGAAAGAAATGAAATCCCCAATATAATTTTCGACACTTTAGAATCCATCCACTCAACAAACATTTATTAAAGCTACGTGTTTTATGTAAACTGGATTCTGTTATAGGAACTGAAGACATATCAGGAAACAAAAGCAAGATGATGTCCTTTGAGCTTAGAGTCTAGTAGAGGGAGACACAATTAGCAAATATAAATGGGTATATTATACATCAGATGGTGGTAAGTACCATGAGGATAAAGCATCGTAAATGAGTGAGAGGATTATTATTTTAAAGAGGTTGTTCTGGAAGGCTTCCCTATGGAGATGACCTCTGAGCCCAGTTTTGATCCCAGCAGGAACAGATGGCACATTCAAAGGAAAAATCGAAGAGAGCTGAATAAGGGTGCTATTTACATAGGTATAGACAGTACCCAGGGACTAGCTACCATGAGAAGCAGTTACCACTCGGAGTCCTCAAGAAGCAGAGGGAGAGAGTGGCAGTTTTGGAACTCAACATGAGCTGTACTGCAGCATAGAGAGAAGAACGCAGAGAAAGCCTGGGGAGAGGGGGACAAATGGGTGAGCCCTCCCATATCTGACGACAACACTCCAACCAGAGGTTAGGTCCTGAGAAAAGTGTGCATGGCACAGTCTAGGAACAGCAGGGGGGTCGCTGTGAGCAAGGGTAAGGATGTAGAAAGCCAGGTCATTGACAGACGTAGGGGCAGATGAAGCGGAACCATTCTACAAACACTGTGGCTCTTTTGCTAAGATGAGTTGAAGATGTTGCTGGAGAGTTTTGAGCAGAGGTGAGACATGGCAACTGTGTGGAAGACAGATCCTCAGGAGGCTACAACGGCAGTGGCTGCAGGAACTCAGAAGTCATAGCCGAAGGTCAGATGGGAGATTGTGGTAGTTTGAAATAAGGTGGTAGCGGCAGAGGTTATGAGCAGGGTTGATGAAATTGATTCCACTGTTCTTTGGGTTTGCAACTTATTTATTACATCTGAAAATGTATTATATCATATTCTCGTTCATTTTAAAGACACTGATTAAGCAACTACTGTGTGCAAGGTGGGAATTCATACAGTTCCTCAGCTCAAGGGAAGGAGGAAGGGAAGTGTGCCGGACTCTTCATTAAGTATTTCACCTGGGCCCATTTGTTTTGTTTCATTTTTATGGCAATGCTGTGAGGTGGAAACTATTTTCCTCATTTTACAGATTAATAAATCAAGGCTTAGAAAGTTAAATATGTACAAGGCCCCTCAGCTGGGGAGAGGCAGGGTGGAAATCAGTCTGACCCCAAATCAGTCTCTCCCACTAACCACCATATCCCCACTAGTAAGGATGTAAGATGTGGACAGGGGCTGGGCGCTGTGGTTCATGCCTGTAATCCCAGCACTTTGGGAGGCTGAGGTGGGTGGATCACGAGGTCAGGAGTTCAAGACCAGCCTGGCCAAGATGGTGAAACCTTGTCTCTACTAACAATACAAAAAAAAAAAAAAAAATTAGCCAGGCGTGGTGGCATGCACCTGTAATCCCAGCTACTTGGGAGGCTGAGGCAGGGAATTGCTTAAACCCAGGAGGCGGAGGTTGCAGTGAGCTGAGCTGAGATCATGCCACTGCACTCCAGCCTGGGCAACAGAGCGAGACTCCATCTCAGAAAAAAAAGAAAAAAGACATGGACAGATACTGTTTATTCTGCAACAATTGGCAAACTGGCAAACTCTTTCAATATCACTTTCAAAGGATGCTATGAAATTATGAAAAAAGAAATGGTCAGAGTTAATTTGTATCCATTTTAATAATCAGAAATAAGCATAATACTTAGGGAATATTATAAATCAGTTCTGACTTTATGCACAGAAAATTAGTACCAGTGGGGCCAATGAAAGTATCATCTGAATAATTTATCTGAATAATCACATACATGGAACAGATGACCATAGTAAGCATAGTACCTGTGGAACTTCAGTTAACTTACTGCATAAAAGCATAACCTGGATGTATTAATGTTTTTAAATGTTGAATGTGCCTTTGTCTACAAGGTCCAATTGAAAAATAATGACATTGGGTATTCTTTTTAATGTTTCAAATGCAACATCAAGCCAAAATTAGTCACCTGGTTGAAACAGAATTATCCAATTATGATCAAAATAATGTAGGTCAAATATTTTATATTAGAAATTCCATTTGAAGACATCGTGCTATAAGGTAAATTAAGTCATTTCTCTTTGTTTTACCTTGTATTGAAGAGACAAACTCAGGCTCACAGCATATGCCTGGTAAACACCCATATGGAGGCATGATAAAACTCTCATCTGGGCAGAAGTCCAGTCCACCAGGTAGGGCTATAGAGAAAACTTCAACATTCGGAGAAGCTAGGTGCTTAGCCCCAGGCTGGCGGTGTTCATAGATTATCAGTCCCAGTAACATGTGTCAGATGGACTTCTGGAATATGTAGCTGGTTATTGCAACACACACCTAGCTCATAAAGAATGTTCTAATAACAAAAATAAAAGCTGATACCATTTTTATTTCAGGGCATGTTGAAATATGAGACTTATCTAACCAAATCCTGATGGAAGCACAAACAGTAAATTTCAGTGACAGATACCATGCAGGTTATAAAAACCATGGAGAAATTACTGATTGATAGCAGTGACATACCGCCTTTACATATGAAATTGTATTTTCTGTTGCATTTTCTATTTAGGGTTTAGATGATGTTTTACTGAGGTCTATGGGAGTTACCTAAAAGATTTCTTCTGAGGAAAACTTTCTGCCACATTTTCGATAGGTGTGTATGGAATATGTCAAATCTTGACACAATATTTACAAGGTAGAGTTTTACTGTTATTAAGCCTCAAAAAAGGTAGATTCACAGAAGGGAATATCTGGAGTCAGCCCACCAGCTACAGCCCAACTCAATTCTAGCTGTGCCATCCAGGCCTAGTAAGAAATTTAAATCTTTTTTAAAGTTTTTTTTTTGTTGTTGTTATTTGAATTGGACAGAGTGAATGCTAGTTTTTTAAAAGGTGATAGCAGGTTGCTTCACAGAAGAAAAAAATGAGCCTTCTAAACAGTTTAACGGTTTTAAGAATTTGGATTTCACTGTGTGATGTTTCAGGCATTGACTCATTAATGTCTATAAAACAAATGACCAAATGAATGTGTTTCAAAAATAGTTCAAAACTGTCAATATTCTAAAATTCCTTCGTCCTATCTATTCTACTAATCTATTAGGTTGGTGCAAAAGTAACTGCAGTTTTTGCCGTTAACAGTAGTGGCAAAAACTGCAATTACTTTTGTGCCAACCTAATACCTACCTCTGTTTGGAAAGATATATGTCAAAAAATTAAAATGATTACCTATGAGTGAGGGGATTATAGATAATCATTTTTTCCTCTTTTTGATATGATTTTCTGAATTTTTAGCACTGTGCATATATTATTTCTATATTTGGCATTCTTTAAAGCTATTTAAACTTTTTTAAATCTAGCTAATTTTGAAGGCAAGGAAATCAAGTATCATGCTGAGCATAAAATACGTGGAACAAGGCATAATTGGCACCCTCATAGAAAGCCTTAAAAATCATTTAAAACTTCCCAGAAAAGAATGTGAGATTAAAATATTATAAGTAAATAAGGTGCTATAAGCTGGATGTATTGCTTTTAGTGAATGTTTTATTTGCAAACATTACAACATGAACATCTCCGATTCTTTAAATTCTGTTGCCTTAGAAATGGTCATCCGTTTTTTTATGCTTAGGGCCCTTTTTTATATTTTTACACCCAAGGCCAGCTGTAAAATTGGGATTTGAGACATGAGCCCAGAGTCAGTAGAATGACTGAGTCTACTTTTGACCTTAGATGTTTAGGTCCCAAATGTCAGACTTTAGGTGGAGGGGCACATGACACTGAAATGGTTGATCTGTCATTTATTCCTCCTTTTTGAAACCAACTCCAAATGAATAAACCATAAGAATGTTCAAAGGAGCCTCTAAAGCGACCTATCTCGTAGTTCCAGCTAAGGAGTGGGAGATTCTCACCCAGTGTGAAGATGATGGTCTTTAAGCCAATCTGTATATTGTGGTTCTGGGGGACTAAGAGTGGCAGGTGCCGGCAATTCTCCAGCTGGAAAGCCCAGATCACAGGCTTAGGAGAATAACTCCTGCCAGTTCCTCCTTCCATTGCCCCTTTGAAATGGAGATTATCTGGATGGATTACTCAGGAGTCTGTTGTTATTGATGAGCATCACAAAACCAGCAGTCCTATCCCAGGGCTACTATTTACCATTTCTATGTATGCCTTACTAACTCAATCTGAAAATGGAAAGAGGAAAAAAAAAACCCTGATTTGCTCAACTTAAGGCATTAAGTCTGAAGAAAGATAACTATTTAAAGGTGCTTTATAATATGTAATAGGATGGCCTGGCATGGTGGCTCTTGCCTGTAATCCTGGCACTTTGGGAAGCTGAGGTGGGAGGATCACTTGAGGCCAAGAGTTCCAGACCAGCTTGGCCAAAACGGTGAAACCCCATCTCTACTAAAAATACAAAAATTAGCCAGGAGTGGTGGCATGCGCCTATAATCTCAGCTACCTGGAGGGTGAGGCACAAGAATCACTTGAACCTGGGAGGCGGAGGTTGCAGTGAGCTGAGATCGTGCCTCTGCACTCCAGCTGGGGTGATGGAGTGAGATCCTGTCTCTCTCTATATTTTTTTTTCTTTTTTTTCCTAAACATAGTTTTTCCTAATCAAACAAAATTTTGAAGGGTCTTCTAAATTTAACAAATATTTGTCCGGTCTTCTATGCAATCATGATGCTACAAAAGATAAAAAGAAAGACTTTAAGGAACGAAATCTAAAGCCTTTATTTATCTCACTCATTTATTCAACAAGTACTTACGGTATTTGCCTATTAAATACGAGGCACTTCTGTAGATGTTGAAAAATAGTTTTGAACAAGATTATCAGCGTCTACATGATTATAGAGCTTACAATCTGGTAGTAGGCTGATTAATAAATGTCTTAATTAACATAGAACACGCTGTAATATTTTAAATGAGGTGTACATCATATGTTGAAGATCCAGGGAAATACCTTATGAGGAAGATACCAATTGAGTCAGATGTCCAAAGATTTTAAAACAAAAGCATAAATTCCCAAGGATGAGAAGGTAAGAGCGGACAATATGAATAGTGGCTTAAGGGTGGAAGAGTTGAGGTCATGGTCCAGGAAATAGGGAATAGTCTAGTTTTTCTGGAGGTCAGAAAGGTACTAGGAGAAGAGGATGGAAAATTGTGTTGAAGCCCCAGCCAGGCACGCCTGATGCGATTAGGCAAGAAGGTCGTTTCGAATTCAGCAGGCAATGAAAGGTGTCATGTAAGGCATCAGTGGATGGATAGCAGCTGTGTTTTTAAAAAACTAATCCAATGGGAATGGACTAGACTTGGAAAAGAGTAGAAGGTGTGAAACCCATTGGGAAGCCATCACTGCCAATCAGTATGTTTCATAATATCACTATGACTTACACAAATAATGAGACACATTGCAAAGTCAGCATGCAAATATGACACACTTAGTGATATATATAGCCAGAGTTTCCAATTCACTTCCACCTCCTCCTCAATATAAATCCCATGTTTTCCAAACTCAGGACTGTGAAGATCTGTCTTCAGTCTTGTTTAGTATAGCTATTGCATCCAAAGTAAGAGAAACCAGGATTTCACCCACAAGCAGAGCGAAGATACTCAGAAAGTAAACTCAGCCTTAGCCGGGGACTTCATGAGCTAGAACATTTGTTCAGCCAGCAACTCTCCACCAGCTACTTATTTCTGGTGGAGCAAAATGTCTGAGCCTCGTTATCCCAAACCACGTTAAAAATTCTGTTAATTTACTTGAAAACATGATGAAAAACCCTAAGCAGCAGGCACCTGTAAACCTGGTAGTGATATCTAGGGGTAGTGCAATGCTAGCCAACAGCTAGACTGATTGATGGACACATAACATTTATGTATGTGAGAGAGAACAAGGCAGAAAGCAGAAGAGATATCCTGCCTGTCAGTCAGCATTAAAAGAGAGAAATGAAGAGATTGACTTGAGCACACCTCATTCTCAGAAGAGATTTGTGCAGTGATTCCAACAAAATTGTCCTTAGGCGTAGAAATGTGAAAAGTGTTTTTATGGTGAAATTTAGATTTTAGCCTCAAGCAAAGAATATCTGTAACAGGATACAGCTCTTCACCTGAAATATTTCCCATAGACACATGGAGAAAACTCAATAGATTCTCAGTTCACCTAATCCATTATGCCCATAGAAAAACAGCAGCTCAGAGCTATATTATGAACCCGTTCTATACCACCATGCATTTACAGTGCCGTTTCCTCAGTTTCTATTCCCTTTCATCTGGGAAGTCACTTCATTGCACCTGCTCAGCTTCTGCCAACTATTTATTTTTTGGCCAGCAAACTACAGGGATTTTTTTTTCTCCTTTCTTTTTGAAGAGGACTGAATAAATGACAGAGCTTTCAAAACCAAGATTATATGTATATAATATAACTGTGTGTAAGATATATATATATATATATATATATGCACACACACATATATATCTTATGTATCTTATGTGTATGTATATATACACATATATATCGTGTATGTATAATATATATACATACATGCTATCAATTATTATAATATTTTTAACTCTTTATTCTGAAACATTGTAAGGCTTCAAGTGTTCTGCTGATTGAAATGATAACATGTGAGATCATTTCTATGAAAAAGTAATTGTCATTGAGATAAACAGATTTGAAAAGCACAGTTTGTAAGCTTTGTTATAAACTTTGATCTGAATCACTTAAGAAAATAATTCAAGAAACCAAACCAAATAAAAAATCCTAGTTTTGTCCCAGCAGTGCCTAAGACCTGGGAAACAAACATATCAATGCCTTAGAGAAGGGCAATGCCTTAGAGAAGGTAATGCTCAGAAGGGTAATGTCATGCAGTCTGGCCCAATCAGGAACTATTCAGTGGTCTGAAAGGGAAATCTGAAACAAAAAGACCCATAACCTAAATCATTCAAGGGAAGAAAACATTGCAGGAGCCCATAAAGACCTTCCTGCAAATAGTTGAGAAGGGAAGGAGCTTTTAACACTTATTACAAGAGGGAGAAATGCCAAATATAGGTGATGGGGAGAAAGGCAGCAAACCACATTGCCATGTACGTACATATGCAATGATCTTGCATGTTCTTCACATGTACCCCAGAACCTAAAATGCAATAAAATATATATTTTTTAAAAAAGAAAAAGAATGTTGGTGGTAATGATCAAAGATATGAAACTCATCTTTAATGCTTTTTAAAATTACGCACCTAAGAAAATGTCACCAAGTAATTTCTTCAGGGTCTTTGATGCAGAAATTTGTCCCTGGTACTGAGAATTAGTATCAAGATGAACTGGTCATTGGAATATCTGTTGGGGAAGTCTACATGGTAAGTGCACTATGATCCAACACAAGTTCTCAGCCTAGTCAGCTCAATTTTTTTTTCTTCCAGCATACAGGGAGTGCTCCTATGTGGAACAGTCTTCTGTTGTCTAAACTCACAAGAATATAAACAATTTATTTTCACCAGGAAATAAATGATTGATAGTATGTTGCATACACTAGATCCAAAAATATCCTTACCTTAAAACTGAAGTCAGAGGAGAGCATCTCTAAAAAAAAAAGTCCATTATTGGGATTAAAAAAAAAAAAAAGGAAGTCATCCTCACCACATTCCTCAATGCTAAGTGTAACCTTTTTTCACACAATGGCCTTCCACCACCCTAGTAAGATCAATCTGTACCAAAGAACTGCTAAGAAAGAAGAAAAATCTACTTTTCTTGGTGTTGGAATCTGTAGGATCTGTCCATGGTGCTACCAGCCAAGCCAGCCATGATAAGACACAAAATGACAGGAGGCAGCATTAAACAAGAGAATCACTTCCTTCACACCGAATTTTTTTTTTTACTTTCTCAGTGAAATGCTTTCTAATTCCTAGCAAACATTATTGTTGTGGATTCCTATAGAAGTCAAGGCAGTGTATAAACACAAGTCAAACATAATGAACTTCAGAATCTTATGAGCAAACTTTAAAACCCTATGAGCAAACATCATAGTACATCATAAATATCCCCAATCAAATGGCAAATGAATCAATAAAACTAAAAATGATGATTATAAAAGTTGAAGTCATATGGACTGTCTGAAATATAAAGTTTGGTTCAAGGAAAAAGAAAATCATTGCTACTCTAACTTCTGGTAATATTTAGAACAGCGTGTAACCATTGGCCTAATTTTTAGACTTCCAGTTCTCCTTAGAAAGAGGAGAAACTTTTCAGATTGTAAAGTTTACTTTACAATCTGAAGAAAAATTAGATAACTCACAAAAAGTGCTTCATTGAAAATAAGAATTTTTAGAGCTGGCCAGACGCGGTGGCTCACGCCTGTAATCCCAGCACTTTGGGAGGCCAAGGCGGGTGGATCACGAGGTCAAGAGATTGAGACATTCCTGGTCAACATGGTGAAACACCATCTCTACTAAAAATACAAAAAATTAGCTGGGCATGGTGGTGCGTGCCTGTAATCCCAGCTACTCGGGAGGCTGAAGCAGGAGAATTGCCTAAACCCAGGAGACGGAGGTTGCAGTGAGCCAAGATCGCGCCATTGCACTGAAGCCTGGGTAACAAGAGTGAAACTCTATCTCAAAAAAAAAAAAAAAAAGAAAGAAAAAGAAGTTTTAGAGCACTCTGGACTCTTATTAAAACATATATTCTTCAAAAGTATCAAGAAGAAATCTACTTAACTTCAAAAACACATGGAAAAATTACACAAATCAGAAGTAGATTCTTTAGTGGCCACTCTAAAAATTGATTCTTCAGTGGCTACCCCAATTTCTAAAAGCTATTAATGTATACTCCACCACTACAGCTCACTGAATGTCTTAGTCTTTTCAGGATACTGTAACAAAAATACCACAGACGAGGTGGCTTATAAACAACAGAAATGTGTTTCTCATAGCTATGGAGGCTGAGGTGTCCAAAATCAAGCCTCTGTAGATTCAGTGCCTGGTGGGGCCTACTTCTTGATTCATGGATGGCCATCTTCCCACTGTGTCTTCACATGGAAGAAGAAGGGCAAGAGAGTTCTCTAGGGTCCTATTTTATAAGAGCATTAATCTCATTCATGAAAGTTCTGCCCGCATGACCTAATCACTTCCCAAAGGCCCCACCTCCAAATATCAGCACACGAGGGATCAGATTTCAACACATGAATTTTGCGAGGACATCAATAGACACTCTATTTCACTGAAGATGAGTGCTGGGAGGGCCAAAAGTTCCTTCCCTTGTTATTATGTTTTTATATGAATAATCCATGATTTATTTCCTCATAAGATTCTAAGTGATCCACAAAACATTAGACCAAACGAAAATGGGATAAAGCTAAAGTTAGATCTTATTGCTAAATTTTTCACAAAGTATTGCCCTTTTAAGTGGGACGAAGGCCTAGATCATTTCTGTCACTTCAAAAGGATTTTTGAATCATACACAGCACAATGCACTAAATATTCATGAGTGTAAATACCTGGTTTTTCATTCTTGAAGAGTTTTAATCTGGATATGATTGCCATGTCTTGCTCTATATTGTGTAGGTTTCTTTTTCAGGTAAATAGCTATTACAGAATACGAGGACCTATGAAATTTAACTGCATCCTTCAACATGTAACTTTCATTGTTCAGACTAGCAAAGGTGATGTGATGATTATATGGCCAGAAAACGTGCATATAATAAGCTCCATAAGCACTCCACTCCTATTACCCTACCACCCCATTACCTGATTTACTTCCTAAATGGGACGGTTCCATGCAGCTGCCTTCCTCTTGTAGCTCTTAACCTTTTCTCTAACCTGGGGGTAGACAGTGACGGTTTTCCATGGGTTGCCTTGCTTCCAGTGGTGAGCTTTCCCCTTCCCCCACAGCATGTTCAGTATTTGGGTTGGAACAGGATGTTTACAGCGGTGGAGTTATTAGTTTGTCTCCTTTAGGAGACTCAGAAGCCCCAACCGTGAAGCCCGAGAGTTCTTCCTGCCTCCCAGTGTTACACCCGTGTCCACGCAGTCATTCTGTTACCATCTAAGTGGGATGATATTTTTCAGCCAGCACCTTTTTGCCATTTGCTGCCATTTTGTTGACGTGATGAAGGCAACTGAATAATATACAAAGTAGAACTCAGAGGCTTTGATTAAAAGAAACAAGTATCCAGATGACTCAAGGAAGTTGGTACAGTCCAGATTTCACAGGCGATATATTTTTATCTTATCATCCCAGTGTATGGCTCCATGTGTGATAGCAGCTTTCAGAATGTCCCCATGTTTGCGTGGAAAGCTTACTTGTGATGAGAGAATTTTCTAGCTTCTTTTTTGAAATTTCTAGCTTCTTAAATAGATTTCAAGTTGGCTTGGAACCATTCGGGAAGCCGCAATACAGTTTGTTGAGCAAGTCCTCCAAATTGAGAGAAATAAGAGACCTGTACTCAGGAATCCTAGACCGTGTTGTCATTGTCAGGCCTTCGGGGTGGATTCAGTATTTTCCTATCTGATTTCTAGGTGAGCACAGTACAGCTGCTTGGCAGAGTGGCAATGTTGTTAATGATGAAGGCTTCGAGCAGTAAGTGTAGGCAGTCAGAGCAGGGCAGGCCCCAATGGGATTAACCAGTATCCCACCCACCACAGGTGGGGGCTCCAGAGCTCTTCTGCAAAAGTGCTTGGGCAGGAAAGATACAGCATCACCACTGTGAGGATCACTGGGAGCAACTTGCAGAAAATCCACTGGATTTACGGCTAAATAAACCAAGTGACTACATTGAGGGGTAGAGGCCATTTCAAAGTCGTTGTTAAACTTCGGGTATAATATTTCAGGAACAATCAAGTGAAGAATGGGACGTATTTAGGGAAGAAAATGCTTCTTAAAAGATCAGACTCTAAACTGTTTCGTTGAAGGATTCTGACAAATAAATCCAGCCTACCTTGGGGGAAGGGATTTAGAGCAAGCACCATGAAATCTGACGAAGGTTCTCTTCATCTTTCCATATTCTGGTACATTCTGTCCAGAAAGACCAGCACCTTCTGGATTTATGTGGTTTTATTGTTTTCTTGCCTCTGGCCTTTGTATAAATGTGTAAAGTCTTTCTGACTAGCAATAATTATTCCTTCCTTCCTACAAAAATAGAGAAGGAATGCCTTTAATCCCAGAACTTTGAGAGGCTGAGGTGAGCGATCAGGAGATGGAGGCCATCCTGGCCAAGATGGTGAAATCCCATCTCTACTAAAATACAAAATATTAGCCAGGTGTGGTGGTGTGCACCTGCAGTCCCAGCTACTTTGGTGGATGAGGCAGAGAAATCGCTTGAACCCACGAGGTGGAGGTTGCAGTGAGCCAAGATCATACCACTGCACTCCAGCCTGGCAACAGAGCAAGACACCATCTCAAAAAAAAAATAGAGAAGGAGTAGGGAAACCTACAATTTATTCCAACTTTGCCATTTTTATGCTTTTAATTCTTAATTTTAATAGAGATTTTTTTGTGAAATATCCTTTAAAGGAGATTAGAAAATTTGACAGTGTAGCAACTTAATGTTTCTTCCTGTTCTCACCCAACTTAAATTTTGTTGGCTATGCTAATTATCCTGATCTGATCATTATACATTGTATGTATCAAAACATCCCTAGGTATCCCACGAATATATACAATTATTATTTGCCAACTTAAAACTTTTTATTAAATTCAATTAAATTAAAACAAACAGGTTAGAGGACAGTGCAATTAACTCATTCCAAGAAGTCCACTACAGGGGTGGCAGAATGCTTTTATCCTTGAACCTTTTTCCTTTCACAATATAAAAGTCAGAACTGTGGTTAATGGCTTTCTTTTTATGTAACTTTTGGAGAGTATGTTTTTATAGCCTATGGTAAGGGAAGGGAAAAAATAATGGTTATTTTAGGGATCTGTGTGTAAGGTTGACACTGAAATACAGTACTGTTAGTACACCTTACAGCATTACTACATTTCAAGACACAAAATAATGGTATCTCTAAATCTTCGTCAATACATTTTTCTATTTTTCTTGCTTTTTATCAGTAAAGTCGTAAGACTACTACAAGCATCGTTTTTCTTAGCAACTCCAGTTTAGAGACGTATTCTTATGTTTTGATGGGTTTCCAAGATTTGAGCCAGATTTGTTCATACTCAGTTATCTGTTAGTCAAATGTAAACAGCAGCGGACCCTTTCTGACATTTTGTGTACTCATGTACATGAGAAAATACAAAAATCATAACCCTCATGTGAATACACAATGCACTTTTTTCCTTCTTTTGATTACAGAGCAATGCCAAACTCTAAAGAGGTATAATTATAAACTCTGTGGATTTTGTGGCAAAAACAGATATTCCTTGCTAGACTAAGTATTAGATTATGGTTGAAATGGGTTGCTTCTAATTTTTATTTTGATCTTTACACAATTCAAATCACAAAGAGAAAAAACTGTTTCCAATGATAAAGAACAACCGTGGTCAAAAGTTGCAAGACCACCACAAAAAATAGTCATATTAATAGCTACGTATTTGGTGTCTTGCACGTTAATCTTTGTCAAGATGTTCCTAATTTTTCCCTTAAAAGTCTCTGTTTCATAACTATTTGGCTGTATTTATGTGAGTAATTTTATAATAATAAAAATAATGTATGTCATTTAGTTAACATTAGTAACCAAAGAAAAATGTTAAAAGTACAAATAACTGGCCACTTCTCTGTGGCCTGTGCTGCTCCACACTGCATTTAAGCACCACAATAGTCAGTCACTGGATGTTCAGCTCTCTTATTTCACAAGCTTTTGACATGGCCAGAAGAGCCAGCTTGGCCATTTTGCAAGCTGCTGTTTTAATCAGCTTTTTATTTTCCTGATCCATGAAGCAACGTGAAGCAATCATTTAGCTATAAGCTATGCTTCCTTGCTTCAAATGAACTTAAAATTAATTCTAAGACAACAAAACACTGAAGTTTCTCTTTTTAAGCTAAAATTAAGGTGTTATTTTCATCTTATTTTCCCTTTTCGACCATTTTAAAAGATGTGGTGTTTTTACCAAAGAGGGCTAACCTATAGCTTGGAGGCCAGCCTACAAATAATCTGGCCTAGAGCAAGGAATCCTTTTCAAGACAGTTTGTACTGAATGAACCAAAACAATTTCTACCCCAAGGCTTCCATCTGGTCAACCTCTGTTCAGTCCCACAAAGTATTAATATGGAAAAGTTTTCTTGTACCTTCAGTCCTCTTTGCTTTTAGTAATTTAAAATAAAACTAACAAATGTAACAACAACAACAAAATTATGAAAGCTCAGGCCACCAGCCTGACATATAATGTCAGAGTGTTAACATTTGCTGGCAAAAATTAAATAAATATGTTAGTTCAGTTCTAAACTTATGAAGAGAAACAAAGTGGTCCGCCCATGAGAGAAGTGTGAGTATTGCACTATGGGTTGAGGGACCCATAGGAAAGAAAACAGAAGGCCAGAATGGAGGGGCTGGGTCATAATTAATATACCCAACTACCCTCCCATCTCCTCTCCAACCCCAACCCCAACTCCGCCATGTCACAACGTAAAATCATAACTTCCTAGAGGGAACTGGAACTATAACCAACTAAAATGTTGCATCTGAAATGTCACAACTAAAATGCTGAATATGCAACATCCCAGTATGTAAAATGTCAACATAAACCATGAGCTAGAACACACCATTGTGCTTATCTTATGATTGAGTTATAAGCCTAGAATTTGCTTAAAAGGAAACTAAAAGCAAAGGTTGTCTAGAAAAGTGACTCTAAATAAAGATCTTCGCTAACATATCAAATGTATACTTCCTTCCCTCCTGGTTCCAAACCTCCACCACAAGCATTTTTTTAAATGATACTGCAAAAGTTTACTAGGGAACTTTGCACAATGGTCATTGCTATGTTACATAAATACATTTAAATTAAGCTTTTCACACTTGATCCAAATGCTGTTAAGAAATATAACCACTAAATATAAATTACTAAATATCTTTCTAAAGAGAAGCATGAGTCAGAAATTATAGGCTGTTAAGATATGGGTACTTTGCAAAGTTTATGATAGATCCCCATTCTACAGAGATATGTTTTGCAGCTGGTATAGAAGGATTTTCTGGAAATATTTCAGTTTGCTTGAATTCTGCTCCACGGCTGAATTTCCAAAACATTATTATTAACTTTACTTTAAAATGGGGCTTTCGATAAAAAGAAAAAAATATGACAACTTCTGAAAAATAAGATGGTCAGTCTGTAATTAGTCTCGTGTTACTCAGCCATAAGTCCTGCCTTCCACACTCAGGGACCCACTGTAATGCTAGTCTTTCTGCTATTTATTAGTGAGTCAATTCACTGGAAAAGCCCTGCCCTTGAAAGTAGCTCTAGGGCCTTTAAGGAAGAGGTTATGAACTTAGACTAGCAGGCGCGGGGAACTACCCATGCAAAATGTATCGCAGGTCAGTATAAGGTGATCTTTAGAATGAGAGCCCACCATGCTGTAGAGAGACCCTTAGCAGAGAAATAAAACAACATTTAAGTGTACTAAGTCTCTTTACTTGTTCTTTGTCTCTCTATTCAATAATATACAACAAATAAAATGTTTCTCTGTATCCTTGGGTCACTGGTTTTTCCAAGCATTTAAAAATGTTAATGGGAATGTTACATTTATGAGTTTATATTTGTTGAGCACTTAGAACAGTGCCTTGGATATAGTAAGTGCTTTACACAAAAGTTTATATTAAAGAAATTATTGTAAAGAATTTCATCAACAGTGGATCATATTTTCAAATGACTACAGAAATTCAAGGATTCACTATGCTATGAAAGTATTCAAATTAATTATTGATCTTTTACATGGTCATAAGTTTAGTGATTTCTCTTTTTTTCTCACTTAAAGTTGAATTTGTCAGCTAGACTATTGCTCCCTGTGGGGCTTGTTTTCTGCTGTGAACTGAAAATTTATTAATATCTTTTTACTAGAATCTAAATTCAGTACTATACCTCCTATTGTAAAGATGCAAACGTTGCAATTTTGTGACTATTCATAGGGAAATGAGACTAAAGAATTATCTGACAATCGAAGACAGAAAATAATTAAGGCTGCTGTATAAAGTACAACTCACAGGTTGAAAATTATGGATTGCACGCCTTTGCATGAAAATATATATATTTCTTCTCTTGACAAGACAAGAGCTGGCTCCCTTCCCAAGCTTTGCAAAACTATCTGTGAGCTCTCTGGAAGACAGGGAGTTAGAAATACTGTCACTTCCACACTGTTATAGAGAAGCCAGTTCCAGTTATTACAGTTGATCTGTGACTTAGTTCTGGGGGGATGGGGGTGGGGAATACAAACAGAAGTTTCTGTTACATCTTAGGCAACTAAATTTCAGTGGTATAAATATTAAAACCCTGTGCTAATGTAAAAGTGCTGCTCATTTTTATTTTTTGTGACTTTTCAGGTATCATTGTTATTCGAAATGAGCAGGGATCTGGATAATCAATAAGAGCAGGTATCATGAAGAAAAAAGCACCAAGCATTTGGCTCTGAGATGCTTTGGGTGATGAGAGCTGCATGAGATTGGTTTTGGGTGTGCACGTGTCTTTGAAAACATCTTCTGAGTAGATTAATACTATTAAACTAAGTGTATGCACTAGCTCAGCCTAGTACATACCTAGTACATAAATTAAGCGGAGGGGTGAAAACAAAAGACCCCCAAAATGAAGTGTTGATAGATCACAGAAATGTTCCAGCTTCTTCAATCTGAAACATCTAGTTCCTCCAAGTAATTCCTGTAAATATTTCCAACTGCAACGAAAAAGAAAATGGAAGTGATTTGTCATAGGACCAAGGGAGCACATTCTCCCCTTGGTGCTTTAGTTGAGCAGCTTCTGGATGGCTGAATCCAGATAAGACTCTGGACTGACTCTGAGCTGAAGGAGGCATCCCCTGGCCATGAGGGGCTCACAGTCTACTGGGCGGAGAGGCACTATGTGCAAAGGGGCTATGATGCAGATTTATTTGAATTCAGTGGAAACACTAAAAGCAGCTAAATATTAATAATTCGGTCTGGCTGGCTCTGGGAAGGCTTGGCAGAAAAGCTGACTTTCGACCAGGAATTTGAGTGATAACTGAAAATTCAGCAGTTAATCTGAAGAAACAAGACTTCTGGGCTGGGAGAACAAGAGCGTGTGCTCTGAGATGTGAATTTTAGGGAAGAATCTCACACACACTCGAAAAAATGGATTTTGCTCCCTGGGTAGTGCCCCATACAATGCCCGGCATATGGTAAGCACTCAATACAAAGGTATGGAAAGAGCTGTACTGGCTTCCTGGGGCTGCTATAACCAATACTACAAACCATGGGGCGTAAAGCAACAGAATTTATTGTCTCCCAGTTCTAGAAGTTAGAACTCTGAAACCGAGGTGTTGACAGTGATGTGGGAGAGGATCCTTTCTTGTCTCTTGCAGCTTCCGGCAGCCCCAGATGTTTCTGGAGTGTCACAGTATAATGACAGTTTCTGCCTCCCTCTTTACACTGCCATCTGCCTCTGCATCTGAGTCTTTCTGTGTCTCTACCCTGTATCTCTGTCTTGTCTGCTTATGAAGATGCTGGTCATACTGGATTAAGAGCCTACTCTAGTGGAGTAGGACCTCACCTTAACCTAATGCATCAGTAGACCCTATTTCCAAATAAAGTCACTTTCACAGACACAGGGTGGTTAATACTTCAGCGTATCTTTTGCAGGGGACACAATTCAGCCCATAACAGAAGGAATGAACCATTCGAAGTTTTGATGCAGGGGAAAATGGTTCATATTTTAGAACATGAACCGTGAATGCAGGATGGAGTCCATAATCGTAAGGTGGAGGGTGGGAAGGAAGACCAGAATCAGGAATCTCAGTGAAAGAGTGGTTGAAAGGAGATGAGAGATGATGAGCACTAGAGCAGAAGTGGGCGTAGTGGAGAGAGAGAAGTAAAGGTACCTGAAATCCATAGCCAGTCAGAGGCAGGAACTTGGAGACTGATTAGATATAGGTAGATGAGGGTTAGGGAGGATTCAAGATTGATTCCTAGAGTTCTGTCTTGGGAGGCAGATGTGATGAGTGGCAATACCATTAATAATCCTACAGAATGTAAGGCAGAACATTTGTTTTGCAGAGGATATTGATGAGTTCACCCTTGTACATACTATATTGGTATCAAATACACTTGTGGAGAGAGGACTAGTTGTCCACAGAAGTCTCTCATTTGATGGAATCAGTCTATGCCTGTGCTATGTAAAATAAGCTACTGTTTTGTGGCTGCTGAACTCTTGAAATGTGACGAGTACATCTGAGGAGCTGAATTTTCTATTTAATTTAATAAATTTGATTTCCAGTAGCCACCTGTGCCTAGTGGTTACCAAATTAGACAGCACTGATCTAGTATGTACTTGGACATGTGTGTCTGATGTTTGAGAGAGAGGCAGAGATAGGAGGAGCATGGTCTGGATTGAAAATCGAATTTGGGGAGTTATTAGCTTATAGGCAATTGCTGAAGCCATGTGGGCAATGAGCCCATCCAGCAGGGAGACAGATACAGAGATGAGCTAAGAGTGCAACCCTTGGGGACACCAATTTATAAGTTATACACCATAAAAGAGAGTAAGCAAACAACATCTGCGAAGGAGAAAGGAAAAGGAGAACAGAGGACAGAATTGCAAAAGGCAGAGGAAAAATTTCAAGGAGAAAACAGTCCACGATTTCCAAGAAAAACAAATCTCATTTAATAAACTCTGAAAAAGGGCTTTCACAATTGCAATATTCTTTTACCAATAAATGCAATAGCCATATTTTGTTAACAAAGAGTAAGTACATTGTGCTCTAACCATGGAATTTATTTTTATTTTCCCTCCACCTCCAGCCATGAAAGACATTTCAAAAGTTTATGGAGGCAACAATAAGGAATTTATAAGGGTGGGACTATTCTAGGGAATCCAAAATAATATGCCCCTAAAAACATTGCCCAATAGCAGGAGAACCCAGAATGCATTTCCCATGAAGTCCTCAACAGAAGTTGTGTGATTTTTTTTAATGCTTCTGCTGATAGTGGTATCACTTTTCATATTCTCTGCCTAAACACTCTGTGAAGTGGGTAGACTTATCTCCAGTTGACATAAGAAGAATCTGTGGCTCGTGGGGTTTCAGTGTCTTACCTCAGATGATAAAAACTGCACATAATAGTTAGGAATCCAGGTTTATCTGTCTTCCATGCTCTTTTCACCTCAACAGTATTTTCTAAACTTAAGACATTGACATTCTGTTCTCATGATTTTTGCCATGTATGCTCACCACTTCAACTGATATTCACTTAATATTTTTGACAGTAAACTTAAATTATTATTTAAAAGTTGAATATTACAGTTTTATTTTACTTGGAAAACCAGTATCACTTGCCATAAATATATGATGATTTTTGAAATAAAATTAAATTATCACACCTGTAATCCCAATACTTTGAGAGGCTGAGGCAGGAAGATCACTTGAGCCTAGGGAGTTCAAGACCTGGGCAATATAGCAAGATCCCATCTCTACAAAAAAAATTTTTTTTAACGAGCCGGACATGGGGGCATATGCCTGTAGTCCTGGCCACTCGGGAGGTTGAAGTAGGAGGATCCCTTGAGTCCAGGGATTCAGGGTTCCAGTGAGCTTTGATCATGTCACTGCAATCCAGCCTGGGTGACAGAGTAAGATCCTATATCAAAAATAAAATAAAATGAAAGAAAGTAAAGGAAGGGGGGGGAGTATGGAAGGGAGGGAGGAAGTAGAGGGAGGAAGGGAATGAAGAGAGAGAGGGAGGAAGTTAAATGCTAGCTAAATACTGCTGCCTGTCAAAGACTTTAAATCAGAGGCTTATGCCTTTTCTTTTTTCATTAAAAAGGGAGATCAGCAAATGTTTAAAGAGATTCTAAAAACTCTCCCTACTGTAGGAGATCAACACCTTGCCTTGTGAAAAAGGTAGCCTCTAATGGCAGTGCTACTCTAGCTCAGGGATGAAAATGAAATGTCCTGCTATCCATTAAAGAATAAATAGTATAGGCCAGATGCGGTGGCTCATGCCTGTAATCCAAGCATTTTGGGAGGCCGAGGTGTGAAGATCACTTGAGGTCAGGAGTTCGAGGCCAGACTGGCCAACATGGTGAAACCCCATCTCTACGAAAAAAATATAAAAATTAGCTGGGCATGGTGGTGCATGCTTATAATCCCAGCTACTCAGGAGGCTGAGGCAGGAGAATATCTAGAACCTGGGAGGCAGAGGTTGCAATGAGCTAAGATCCCCCCACTGCACTCCAGCCTGGGTAACAGAGGGAGACTCCGTCTCAAAAGAAAAAAAGTAAAAAGAATAAAATGTCCCTGCCATTTAAGGAAAAAGAGGATACTAAGAAGTTGTTTGATAAAACCATAAAGGGTCTGATGAATTATAATCTAGGACTCACACAGTTTCTAAGGCCACCTGATCTTTCCTCAGACAGAAATTTCTTAAAAGATATTTTCTAGAGACTCACCTTGAAGGCAAAATCAACTGTATCATGGATTTAAGAAGTGTGTTCTGTTAAATTTCATTGATATATTTATGGAGTTTAGAAAAATGCGACTTAAACATTTCCTTAGCTGTGTGAATATTCCCTTCTAGAAGAGCTAAAGGAAAAACAAACCCCTTGCTCAGTTCAGATCAGAGTCAGAAACTGGGCAACACTGCAAAACTGGGGTTTGTGCCCTAGTAAAGAGCTGGACAGTAGACTGGCCCGTGTGCCTGATATTAGATGAGTTCCACCGTCCTCACCAGGTTCCCACATATCACTCACCACAATGCTATCCTTATCAGACTGGTCCAGGTGACCAAGAAAGCAGGTCTTTTGTCCTTGGACTGGAGTCTCTGCCATCGTCTGATTCTGAGGTTACCAACTTCTGGACAATATTCTCAACAAGAACCCTTGAGTCCTAAACCTAACTCCCTCCAGGTGAAATGCAAGATTACCCTCTGCATACATTTCTACTTTATCACAACTAATGCCTTAAGTAGGTTCTAGGTTGTGCATATGATCCGAACCACATTAAAAGAAAATATTTCTAAGTAAAACAAGAAGAAAAATGATTGCTCAGATTATGTTCTTTTCTCACTAGCTAGGTTTTGTTAATCTTTTTTTTTTTTTAGCTTCAGTTTAAGTTAAGAAAAGAAACCTTGCTTTTTATGGCAAAAGTTCTTGAGGAAAAAGACAACTTATAATAGAAAGCATCTTGCATAAAAGTTTTAGTAATCAGAGGGGGGGAGATGAAGAGGAGATTTGTAAATTCTGACTTTGAAAGGCTAGTGTAATGTAAATATGACTTCCTAAAGTCTAAACAGCAGTGGTTTGAAAATAAAAATTTGTACAAAACAGGCAGCTATCTAGTTAAAACAAAATGTGTCTAATAAGCATGTGTGTCTGAGACGTCTTGAATATTTTGATACTATACTGTAATTACTAATGATATAAAAGTTCCAAGACTCTTAAAACCATGAGAAAAAAGTTCTTAGGGTTTTTTCCTCAGAAAAAGACAGCTATACTTTTTCGGTACTCTTTACCCATTTAAAGTAATTTAAGAATAAAACAACATATTGTTCCCATGCAAAGTATATACTGGAAAATATTTTGAATTATTAATGGAGCCACAAGTTCTTAAACTTTAAAAAATCCCCTGTCTCCTAGTTTAGCCAACAGATGAATATATCAATATAAAAACTACAGTTATATATATTTAAGGATCACCATTGTGTCAAACAAAGATTACATTTATATTGAGAAAATCCAAAAGTTCACTACAAACATTGTTTAGTTCAAACATTTACTATGGCTGGGAGATTCTATATTTATTGTGTTCGTCTTGGTCTTCTGAGTTCTGACTTTTTTCCCAGACTTCCACACGCTTTCCTATTCTTTGCCATGCTGGGTTTTGCATGATTTAGAAGGGTTCTCAACATAGAGCCATTTTTCTCTCACCCTGAAGGACACAAGAAAGAAATTGTGTCAAAAAATTGGAGGTGTCAAAACAATAGTGTGGGGGTACTTTAATGAGGCCATGGTGCACAAAGGAGGTGGGCTCAAAATATTTGCTTTATAATCTAGTCAAATGCAATAACTCCTCCCTTTCTAGACCCAACTGGGCACATGGGCTGTGTATTAAATGATCCAAAAAATGAATGGTCTCTTTTGCCTACAAATCTGTCATCCAAAAATCTGTAGTAGTGCAGTTTACTGAATTTAATGCCAAATGTCTATCCCTGTATATTCCTTGCTTTCCACTCTGTATATCTTCCTGTAGACGTCAATGTGGGTTTGTTATTTTGTTTTGTTTTGTTTTTTGTTTTGAGATAGAGTCTCACTCTCACCCAGGCTGGAGTGCAGTGGCACAATCTCAGCTCACTGCAACTTCCTGGGTTCAAGCAATTCTACTGCCTTAGCCTTCCAGGCAGCTGGGATTACAGGTGCCTACCACCATGCAAAGCCAATTTTTGTATTTTTAGTAGAGATGGTGTTTCACCATGTTGGCCAGTCAGGTCTCAAACTCCTGACCTCAAATGATCTGCCTGCTTCAGCCTTCCAAAGTGCTGGGATTACTGGTGTCAGCCACCGTGCCTGGCCTTTTTGTTCTTTTTGTGTCTTGTGGTTGTATTTGGCTTTCTGATATCATTAGGAGACAGTTAATTCACAAAATACACCTGATATCATGAGGAGATAGTCCACAAAACATACATCCTATTGCAAAACTATGTGGTCATTTCTCCACTAAATTCCCCCTTTCTGCTTTCATGACACTTGCAGTGTCCTCATCCCTGTCATTCCTGGAGTCTTAGATTTTATAATTATTGCCTTTTTCAAGTCTTATATTTGAAATTAGCTGAGTACGGTGGCTCACACCTGTAATCTCAGCACTTTAGGAGGCCAAGGCAGGCAGATCACTTGAGATCAGGAGTTCAAGACCAGCCTGGCCAAAATTTTGAAACCCTATCTCTACTGAAAATACAAAAATTAGTGAGGCGTGGTGGTGTGTGCCTATAGTCCCAGCTACTCGGGAGGCTGAGGCAAGAGAATCACTTCAACCAGGAAGGTGGAGGTTGCAGTGAGCCAAGATGACACCATTGAACTCTAGCCCGGGTGACAGAGCGAGACATCCGCTCAAAAAAAAAAAAAAGAAAGAAAAAAAGAAAGAAAAAGAAAAGAAATTAACCAGTAGTATCCTTTTTGCAGATTTTATAACTTTTCCTTTTTCAGGGTTGTCTGTCCATCCCTCCATTCATCCATCCACCCTAATACACAGTAACTCATTGAGTTTACCTTTAACAGATTTCATTATCAATTCGTGCAATTATTCCCAGGGGGCAGAAAAGTTTGCTCAAAGACTGCCTGCTAGAAGATAAGGGTCTAATATCTAAGATTTATTAAAAAAAAAAAAACTCATACAACTCAATAGCAAGAAAACATACAATCCAATTTTTTAAATGAGCAAAAGACTTAGATAGAAATTTTCTAAAGATGGCGTAAAAATAGCCAGTAGGCACATGAAAAGGTGCTCAACATCACTAATCACCAGGGAAATGCAAATCAAAACTGTGAAATACCACCTCACACGTTAGGATAGCTATTATCAAAAAGACAAGAGATAATAAGTGTTACAGAGGGTGTGAAGAAAAGACAACCCTTGAAATCTAGATTGTTGCAACCGTTATGGAAAACAGTATGAAGACTTCTAAATAAATTGAAAGTAGAATGTCATATGACCCAGCAATCCCCTTTTTGGGTACATGCCCGAAGAAGATGAAATCACCACCTTGTAAATATATGTGCGCTTACATAGTCATTGCAGCACTGTTCATGACAGCCAAGATACTCAACCAACCTAGAGTTCATCAATGGACGAATGGCTAAAGAAACTATTTTTTATCTATATGAATTATCATATTTAATATATACATATACATTATATATATGAAATACTATATAGCCATTAAAAAGGAAGAGATCCTGCCAGTTTCCACAACAAAGATGGATCCAGAGGTCTTGGTGGATCTTAAAAAGCCACGCCACCTGCTGTATATATGTTCATACAAACTATGGAAGTTTTTTATATATTATGAAAATGTACTGCTATCTTGAAAATTTGGGCATTTTTTTTTCCTGATATTTCAGGGAATATTTTATGTTCAAATAAAATGATCAAGAGCTTTATTTTTGAGACAGAGTCTTGCCCTGTTGCCCAGGCTGGAGTGCAGTGGTACGATCTTGGCTCACTGCAACCTCCACCTCCCAGGTTCAGGCAATTATCCTGCCTCAGCCTCCCGAGTCACTGGGACTACAGGAGCATGTCGGCACACCCGTCTAATTTTTTGTATTTTAGTAGAGATGGGGTTTCATCATGTTGCCCACGCTGGTCTCGAATGCCTGAGCACAGTTAATCCACCCGCCTTAGCCTCCCAAAGATCAAGAGCTTTTGATAACTACTGCTTTGCATTGTTTCTTGCCAAGGATGCTGTGGGTGATACCTGCCCCTCAGTGATAAGGATATCCCCTCAGAGAACAGAAGCTGCAGGGAAGGGAGGGGTTTAGAGGAACCATGCTACGGTTTCATTATGAGCCCCATTTTCAATGACCAAAAGGTCTCAGAATTTAAGGACTCTCAAAGCAGGCAGCAATTAATTTAATTCCGGATAGAAGCTTTTGGACTTGCGTATTTCATTTGGCACTTTTTGCAATTCTCACTTTCCCTTTTCAGAATAATTCCTGGCAGTGTGGCAGAGTTCTTCCAAATATCACTCATGCATCTCACCATCTTGCCTAAGGGGAAAGTGAAGGAAGATGTAGTCTAAACAGCTAATTTTCACATAAATTTATATAAAAATGTAGAATACATAAAAATTAACACCGGTGTTAATTTAGTGTTACTGCTAAATTGTATTTTAGCCCAATGCATATCACCTTGCTACTAAGATAAATGGCAATTTTGCCCCAAGACATCAGATGGGTAGAAATTCATTTGGAATAAGTAGTCAGGCATGAAAGCATGTTCATACCTACGAAATATTCTAAATCCATAATCTAAGTTCGAATATCAGCTTTCTTTCTGCTTCTGTTTGTATTGTAATGTCATAAGAGCAGGAGGAGGGTTGCAGCATTCTTCTACCTCTGTCATCTTAATATTTGTCTCTGATGTTCTCTCTGAGTGTGTGGCCTGGTACCCATGCATCAGGGTCCCTGTTTCCACTCTGAAAAGAATCAGCAGCCAATGTCCATTGAGCTATCAGTCTTCCAAAAGAGACATAAGAGAAAACACTGTACACAGAGTATACTTGGTCTTTCTACATTCTCTTCTGTGAATGAAATATACTACTTGGGTGGTAGAAATGGTCCTTGTTTTGAGTTTGAAGCTATGCTCTATCTTCCTGCTATATTGACATATTCTTGTAATTGTTATAATAATATCTAGTGACAGTAAATAGCTCCTCATATCAAAGGGTAAGACACATTGTATGACAAGCTCTTTAGAGTTTAGCCATAATAAAAGTTATTTTCAAATTTAAATATATATGTAGATATATTTTTTAAATTTGGAAATGCATTTAATATATTTATGGAACATATCAAGAAAATGTATTTTGTGAAAACTTCTGGGTATGCATCTCTGTAGTTTTTGTTATTCTTTATGATCTTTTTATTTATCAGGTACTATTCATTTAATTGAGACAAATTGTATCATCTTTTGAAAAGTTCGCTGAGGTTGTTGGCCTGTTGTAGGCATAGCAGAAAGGAATCAGAGACTCTGGGTGTGTTTTCTGGTAAAAGAGACATTCAGCTTTCCTAAATACTTGAAGTATGAAAGAGTAGCAGGTTTTAGAAATCCACTTCACCCTCCCCCTCCACCCCCACAGGGTAAGTATCTTGTCATTCCTCAGGGGCCTACCTCTAGGCAGCTCTCTGCAGGGACCTGTTGAGTGTCTTCTCCAAGATGAATGAAACCTAGACAGGCAGCAGAGGGAGTTCAGCACCCTCACAGCTGCAAATGTCAGAGCCGACAGCCCAAGATTGCCTTGCCCTCCTGGCCCGAAATAAGTTGTTCACCTGCCTCCAAGAAATCTGGCTTCAGCAGTAATTCTCTGAATACCCGTAATAATGAAGGTGGTACCATGGTAACTTGGATGGCAGTTTTGAAGTCCAAAATTTGTTTATATTTAAGGTTTTCCTTAAAGATTTGCTATTCATTCCAGATGATTACCAAAGGGAAGTACGATTTCTTTTCTTATCAGTGATTTAAAATGCAGCATGTATACCACCTGGAATCAAAAAATACGTGCCAAGCTAGAATTATTTTTTAACATGTATTTCCATTCAGTTCAAAGATGTTTGTTGTGCACATACTATATGTCATAAACAATGTCAGGTGCTGCCAGGACAGGAACAAGAAAAGGATGTGATCCTTGTCCCAGTGGAGTTTTTCGTGTAGTAGAAGGTATGTCCATCATCTGTTGCCACAGTAATACTGTGTGAAAAATCACCCCCAAACTCAGTGGTTTAAAAGCATTATGTATGCTAGCTTGTGCAACTGTGGTTCATCTGGATGCTGGCCGAACCAAGCTGGACTTGGTTGAGCTTGTCTATAAGATACAGGTTGGGGGCCGTTCTGTCTGTTTCATGGGTCTCTCATGTTTTTTTTTTTTTTTTTTGAGACAGTAGTCTCACTCTGTCATCCAGGCTGGAGTGCAGTGGCACGATCTCAGCTCACTACAGCCTCCAACCTCTGCCTCCTGGGTTCAAGCAAATATCCATGTGCCTCACCCTCCTGAGTAGCTGGGATCATAGATGTGTGCCACCACCCCTGACTAATTTTTGTATTTTCAGCAGAAAAATTTTCACCGTTCTGGCCAGGCTGGTCTCCAACTCTTGGCCTCAAGTGATCCACCTGCCTCAGCCTCCCAAAGTGCTTGGATTACAGGCATCAGTTACTGCTCCCAGCTCATTATTCTTTTAGCAAGGGGCTAGTGAGGCATGTTCTCCTCATTGTGATGGTAGAAGACTGAGAAGTCAAGCCCAGCTGCACAAATGGCTTTCCTCTGACATTTTCTGCCAAAGCATGTAGAAAGCCCAACATCACTAGAATGAGGAAATATACTCTGTCTGGGGTGAACTGCAAAGGATATGACAAAGGATATGGGGGCACAGGAAAGGATGCAAAATTAGGAAAATACATAGCAGGTGCACAACAAATGTCTTGAATGTAAATAGCAATATGTTAAAACATAATACAGTCAATCACATTAGAAGGTAAATTCACAGATGTCTGTATAATAAAGGGTAGGGTCTTCACAAGGGAAAGGATCCTATCTCAAAGACATGAAAAAAAATTCCTTTTTTTTTTTTTCTTTTTTTGCGACGGTGTGTCTTGCTCTGTTGTCAGGCTAGAGTGCAGTGGTGCGATCTAGACTCACTGCAATCTCTACCTTCCAGGTTGAAGCAATTCTCCTGCTTCAGCCTCCTGAGTAGCTGAGACAACAGTCTTGCGCCACCATGCCCAGCTAATTTTTATACCTTTAGTAGAGGTGAGGTTTCACCATGTTGGCCACGCTAGTCTCGAACTACTCATCTCAGGTCATCTGCCCACCTCGGCCTCCCAAAGTGCTGAGATTACAGGTGTGAGCCACCATGCCTGGCCACAAAGAAATCTTTTTAAAGGAGATAGCATTTGCAGCCACCCAAGAAAGGTGTTTGTATTTCAAGAGGCTAACATGAGAGACTGGGTGCAGCACATAATTTAAAGATGGTCCCTGAGCACAGTGTGGACACACATAAGCCATTCTCAGTGTTAGGTTATAAAGAAGTAACTGAACAGAAAAATTGCAGCAAAAGGAGATCTGTAAGAAAACTACAAGTAGGGGCGACTTCAGGTCTCAGCTATTTTTGTGTTGCATGTTATTACTGGAAGTTCTTTGAGAAGATGGTGTGAGTGTTAATTTCTAGTGTGTGAAATATGCAGAAGCACATAAGCATAGAGCTTTTGTTTAAATCTTGAGAACTATAATTAGAGGTGGAAATGACTTAGAAATTGTTTTGCTCAGCTCACTTATTTCATAGATGAGGAAATTTGTATTTTGTAGATAAATTCTCTGTATGTGGATATATACGTATATCTGTATAGATACATATGCAGACAGTTCCTGATTTTACTATGGCTTAAGCATAATTTTCAGAATTTATGATGGTACAAAAGTGATACACATTTAGTAGAAACTGTGCTTCAAGTACCCATTGTAACCATTTTCACTTTCAGTACAGTATTCACTGTTTTTCACTTTCAGTACAGTATTCACTAAGTCACATGAGATATTCAACACTTCATTATAAAAATAGGTTTTGTGTAAGTGACTTTTTTACTGTAGGCTATTATAAGCCTTCTGAGCACATTTAAGGTATGCTAGGATAAACAATGATGTTTGGCAGATTATGTGTTTTAAATGCATTTTCAACCTAGGATATTTAAAATTACAATGGGGTTATGGCCCGAAAACCCCATAGTAAGTTGAGGGGCATCTGCATGTGTGTGGGTATATGTATGTGTGTAAAATATATAAAATATATAAATACATTAAAAGAGAAAATACATTTCTTCTTAAATAAAACCATATATGTGGTATTATAACCGTATCTATCCAGTGTGTGTATTATTATAACCAATGTATATTGGATATAATAACCAATGTATATTATTAAGCATATTGTGTATATATGTTATATAATATCAATGTATATTATGTAGATATAAAATATATAATATATATTATTTTGAATTTAATACATATATACACACTGGATATATATATATAGTAATAATACCATATATATGGTTATATACATTATATACATTGGATATTATATATGTTATATACATTGGATATTATATATATCCAGAATATATAATATACAATTGTATTTAGACAGAAAGACTAAATTCTTTCTCCTGTGTATATTGAGAAAAAGAGAGAGGAAATGAGCATACTTCTTGAAGTAATATTCTAAAGAATTCTTAATCCCTCACAAATTTTAAAACTGCTCTGTCCTTATCAGTGATCTTTCTAGTTCTAAGGAATCGAATATGGCTCATAGTATTCAAATGCAAAGGGGAGGTTGTTAATAAGAAAAAATAAATATTTTTCCAGTTACACAAGGACTGGAAATGCTGTGTGTAATGCCTGGTCTAGCAGAGGCATTTCACTGGCTCCCCGAGTCTGGGGCCCTTATCAACAGAAAGGGGAGCAGACGCTGGGGAGGTGAGAGCAAAGGCAGCACGTGTTCTCTATGCCAACTCACCAGTCTTTCTGTCTTCTGAAACTCACTCCCCTCATTTGTAAATGCAACATGATCATCTATCTAACCAAAATACAATTAGGGAGGTAAACCAGTTTGGGTATCTAATACGTGAGGTTTCTCTCCAGAATAGAAACAGTGAAACTCTGAAGTTGTGCCCTTTCCTTGATCCCTCATCATGTAGGCTGGAGGCTGGCAAACCATGGGATTTGTTCCCTGGTCTGGGCAGGGACTAGTCCAGCTAGTCTGCTTTTGTAAGTTTGGTTTTATTAAAACACCACTCTTTTTTATTTACACATTGTTTGTGGCAGCTTTTGCACAGCAATGGTGGGGCTTGTCATTGCAAGGGAGACAGAGCCCATGGCCTGCAAAGCCTTGGGAGTTATTATCTGCGCCTGTTCACTGCAGTCTGCCCACTCCTGGTGTAGACCACAGGGGATTGGCACTTTCTGGAATGGGCGGCACATGCCTGTGCTTGGTCCTCTGGGATGGCGTTGGCAGACGTCATCCCAGGGAGGACAGCCACAGAATGAGAATGTTGCCCCCATGAATGTTTTCTCTAAGACACCTGTGCTGGCCAGGCATGGTGGCTCACACCTGTAATCCCAGGATTTTGGTAGGCCAAGGACAGCGGATCACCTGAGGTCAGGAATTCGAGACCAGCCTGGCCAACATGGAGAAACCACCATCTCTACTAAAAATACCAAAAAAAAAAAAAAAAACACAATTAGCCGGGGGTGGTGACGGGCCTGTAATTCCAGCTCCTCGGTAGGCTGAGGCGAGAGAATCCCTTGAACCCAGGAGGCAGAGGTTGCAGTGAGCTGAGATCGCACCATTGCACTCCAGCCTGGGCGACAAAATCTGAAAAAGAAAGAAAGAGGTGCTTTTGCTTCCTCCCTGGGGCCCAGCTGAGGCCGTCACCCTTAACCCTTTGTTCTCTGTCCTTTGCCAGACTCCGACCTGAGCATGCGCACCCTGAGCACGCCCAGCCCAGCCCTGATATGTCCTCCGAATCTGCCAGGATTTCAGAATGGAAGGGGCTCGTCCACCTCCTCGTCCTCCGTCACCGGGGAGACGGTGGCCATGGTCCACTCCCCGCCCCCGACCCGCCTCACTCACCCGCTCATCCGGCTCGCCTCCAGACCCCAGAAGGAGCAGGCCAGCATCGACCGGCTCCCGGACCACTCCGTGGTGCGCATCTTCTCCTTCCTGCCCACCAACCAGCTGTGCCGCTGCGCGCGCGTGTGCCGCCGCTGGTACAACCTGGCGTGGGACCCGCGCCTCTGGAGGACGATACGCCTGACGGGCGAGACCATCAACGTGGACCGCGCCCTCAAGGTGCTGACCCGCAGACTCTGCCAGGACACCCCCAACGTGTGTCTCATGCTGGAAACCGTAACTGTCAGTGGCTGCAGGCGGCTCACAGACCGAGGGCTGTACACCATCGCCCAGTGCTGTCCCGAACTGAGGCGACTGGAAGTCTCAGGCTGTTACAATATCTCCAACGAGGCCGTCTTTGACGTGGTGTCCCTGTGCCCCAACCTGGAGCACCTGGATGTGTCAGGTAAACGGACACTGGCCTACCAGCTATGGGCCCTCCGGGTGCACCATTCTAAAACAGTGGGCACGATGCCACCACCAGAGGGTCCTTTTCTTGCAAGCCATCAGAAATGAAGGGCGGGTAGCAGGGAGGCTGCTTTTGCAGAGAAGCTGTCTCTATGGAATCATGACCTTGGAGGCCACAGGTTTCCCTTTCATCAAATAATGTCCACTTCATAGGGGAGTTCTTAGGGGCATTCTAGCACGCTTTGCCTGGGAGTTGAGGTTAGTGACTTTTAAATGTCTTTACTCTTTGTAACTCTCACAGTTACTTCAGAGTACTGTAATCATAGATAATGCGAGCAAGGTATCGAATTGTAGAGAAATGAGAAACAGAAGGCTAACTCAAGCACAGTTCGCTTAGAAACTACCCTTATGCCCACTTCCTGTTGGTCCCTGGAGCCTGGGATCCATGTCCAAGCTGTAAAAATGACCTCGTGGGTCTTCACACCCTGGACTGGACGGTGTCCACGGTGGGTGATGAAACACTCAGCTGTGGGCTGTGCTCATATCACTTGCCATTTTGTAGTGTCTCCTTAGATTTCACCTGCACTTTCCTTACCTCTGGGTTAATCTTGTATTTTTTCTTAAGCAAAATTGTCCTTTAAAAATCGAAGGAAGTTGGGCAAAGAGGCCCACACCTGAGGTGGGAGGATTACTTGAAGCTAGGAGTTAAGAGACCAGCCTCTCTTCACAAAAACTAGAGATATTAGCCAGGCAAAATAGTATGTGACTGTGGTCCCAGCTATTCTACTCAGAGGCTGAGGCAGGAGTATTGCTTGAGCCTGGGAGTTCCAGGCTGCAGTGAACTATGATCATACCACTGCACTCCAGCCTGGATGACAGAGTGAGACCCTGTCTCTTAAAAAAAGAAAAAAAAAAATAGAAGGAAATCCCAGCATGGCTGCTTTGCTTGAAAACCTCTCTCAGGCAGGAAGAATTAAAGCCCAGACCCACACTTAGGCGCCAGACATGATCTGGCTGGACTAACAGCCCTCTTTATCTCATTTGCTGCCTAGTCAAAAGATGAACATTCAAGAGGCTGAAATGTGTAAGATGCATCAGGGACTTTAAAAAGCCAACAGCAGGATCTGCAACCTCAGGGAGTTTGGGGGAGGGGTCAAGAAGTAAAAACCACTGTGATAGGCGAATAAACAGAATCCGAGATTTGCAAGCATCTGAGGCCAGTGATGCCCTCCAACAAAATCCGAGCGAAAGCCGGCTCTCAGCTTGCTGTCTCTTTCCAAAGCCGACATCTGAAAACATTTCAGATGACAGCCCATTACTTTTTGCAGATTCTTTCCCTTGCTGGAGAGCAACTCACTGTTCCTCTACTTCAGCTGGCTTCAAGACAAAAATCATAGTAGCCATATGTTCAGTTAGTCAGGAGTAACCAGTGGCATAGAGAAGCAGTAAACCAAAGGAGTTTTCTTACATTTTTCCTCTGACGAATTCTGGAAAGAGAAAACGTTGTGATGTGGTGGAAACAAGTTTCAAAACTTTGTGATTTAGGAACATTCACAGCTTTTTCTAGATGTGTTTCCTCTTCATTTAAAAAACAAATGGCAAAAGACTGGGTTCTTAAACATATAAGAGTTGGAGCATTTTATAAACATTTTATTTTATTTTCTGAGATTAGAAAATGATTCATTTTTGGAATCCCTATCTTCATTAAAGGTGCTTCCCATGCACACTTAATACAGGCTGCAAAAGGACCTTCTTCTGGGGGCGTCCTTTTGAAGTCCAGAAATGCAGAAACCAATTTTGCTATTTGGGAATAGAAATTCTTGCACTTCTAGCCTGAGTGATCCCACCTGGCCCCTTGACTAACCATTATTAAGCCTTGATATGTGTCCTGTATGTCAACCTGCCTACTTTGAAGGTTCAAATATATTAGTGTATCCTCCCCTCATGTCTCCCAATGACAACGGCGATCCGTATACATAGAGGCAAAAAAGGGGGGAATCCGCAGCTCACCAAGTTAAGAGCACAGTATCCCACATTTGGGAGAAAGTTTCAGATAGATGGACTTGAAAGCCTCAAGAGGCCGTCAGGACGGATTTGTCATCAGCACCTACTAAGGGTGCCTTCCTGTTCTGAGGGCATCTGGAAATTGTTATGTTGATACAGAGAGGCCAGAGGGCTTCCAAAGCTGATGTCATTATGCCTGATTCTCTTTAGTTTTACAGCTGGGCTCTGATAGTGGCCACGTTCTCAGTGGCAGAAAACTTGACTTTGGAAGACTCATCGCTGGTCTAAAGCTTAATTTCCCCAGAGGAGATGAGACAGCCTATCCCATCCCTAGCAATGCAGAAAATGCTTATCTGAGAAGCTGTCTTTAAAGTCACTGAAAATTACTACAACTGTAGTGTTTCATCATTATCACCTATTACCTTTCATTAATAGTAGCATTAAACATCAACGGACTATAGTGATGAATATACTGCAATAACGGGAGGAGGTGGGAATAAAGAACATATTCGTGAAAGGTGAATGAAATCTGGAATTAACTGAAGAAACCCATAAGTTTGTTCAACCAGTTTTCAAAATATACAATGTTGTGAGTGTTAAAAATGATGCTGCTTCAGAAAGAACCTCTTTAACTGGAGACCTGGAATCATCCTTGTTTCTCCCCCTAATCCTACCCAACCAGTAGAATCCTGGTCAGGTGACTGGACTTCTCCAGTTCCTTGAGTTCATTTCTCTCTGCCTGTCTGGATGCAGGCGTCCCCAACCATTCCTCCCTCTACCCGTCTCCATTGCCTCCAGAGGAGTTGTTTCAAACTGCAAGTCTAAACATTCACTTTCCTGCATGAAGTCTCCAATAATTGCTACCTATGACCTACAAGAAAAATTCAAGTTCCTCCACAGAGCATGTAAGAGCCTTCATAAGGTGCTCTTCTTAGGTGCAAATCTCATCCCTTTTCTGCATACACTCAGTGTCCCCTTCTGTAGAACCATCTGATCTGCATGTCCCCAAACACATGCTGTCTGTGCATGCAGTGTTGTATGCATGCCGCTCTGGCTTATGTGCCTCTTCCTCCTCTGCCCACTGCCCCTCCTTGAGAACTCTCTGAACAGACTTTTCCTTGTTTAAGCTCCAGTCAGGCATCCCTCTGAATGTAGCCTTCCCTTCCTCGCCCCAAGTGAGCAAAGGGGTTTTTCTGGGTGTCTGCCTTTTGAGCACAGAAAGCTAGAGCATTGATGGGCTTGCAATTGGGTGTTTATTTCCAGATTCGTTTCTCTCAACTCATGATGAGATTTGAGCTTTATAAGGACAGAAATATGTCATATTTTATTTTTGCACTTTATGACATTGTAATTCAGTGAACAGAAGGGTGTCAAAGCTTTAAAGGATCATTTTGGCCTCTAAAAGGTTTAAAGTTCCCTTTTGCTAACACCCTAAGCAAGCATTTAGGAAGCTGTAGTGCAATCGTTAAAAATTCCTCATCGGTAAAAATGAGATGGTTGGGAGGATTAAATGAGTTGAGAGTTAAGCTCTTAAACACGTGCTCTGATGAGAACCATGAGGTAGGCACTCTAAATCACAGCTGCTGTTGTCATGGTTGTATTGTCCTTGTTATTAACCTGCCTGGAAGTCAGTAGCTGTTCTTCATTGACTTAACCATCTGACACCCCAGAAGAGGTTGAAAGGAAGTAGTAATAAATAGCATATTTGTGAAAGCTGAATGAAATGTGGAATTAATCGAAGAAACCCCACAGATTTGTTCAACCTACGTTGTCTATACCCTGCCCTAGATGTCAAAACAGGCCCCAACAGACCATTCTTGCCTTGGTTTTGATTAAATCCTTTCAGACACCCTGAGTTTCACCTCATGGTCACCCCAACCCTCCTATGGACTTTCCCCTTGCTTTCCTTTCTCTGGAATTAATCTATTATCTTGCTACCTGGGTTCTATATCTATTAATTTGTATACACATTGTTTTTCACTCCACGTCTATGCATCCAAATTATTTCTCTCTTTCAAGGATCCCTTAAGACATCATACTGTGGTGGCTTCCAGGTTTCCAAAGACCTCTGGGTCACTGGTGTCTGAAGGTTCACTTCATTTTCTACAGTACATCTCTTGTGTCATGTATCAACTCTATGATACATCACAGTTATTTCTTACCTCCCTTTCTAAATTGAAGCCTTGGAATGAGGAGTCAAGAAACTTATCTGTAGTCTGAGTGTACAAGTCATATAATCTCACTGAGCCTGTGATGCTTCATCTTTAAAAAATGATGTTTATTTTGGATGATTTCTAAGGTTCTCTCCATGTCTATAACGAATGAATTTGTGAACTAGTCATAAATAATACCTACTGAGCCATGAACAAGTTTACTTTCTTTCCAACCCAAACCAGCAAATCTGGAAGAGTTTGGGTAAAACCTAAAAGCTGAAATTATTGATCTAAAATAACACAATTCTATAAAATAGTCTCTTTAGAAAACCTGAAGTAAACAAGTATTTCATTAAATTTGGAATTCAGTTTCAAAAGCAAGTTATGCATTTTTCCTGGACCAAATAATATAATTTTTTCTGGCGTGCAGCAGATTTTGCTATTTTTTAAAGAAAGGAAACTAGAACTAAGAGTTTAAGAGCGAAGGTTATCATATGATCCTCAAAAATGAAGTGTCTTTATGGGCATCACAGATGGCCAATCACTACCATAGACACGCAAATTCAGTGCCAGCAGGATTACAGTCAGCCTCAAGAAACAAACTCAAAACCAAGGGAAGTTTCAAAGCTAAAAGGAACTAACCACCTTTTGCAAAACCACAAAGCCCACTGGAACAGTGCGACCTGCCTCTGACAAGCTGCATTTTTGTTCTCCGTGGTTGGAGTGTGGTTCACTCCTTCCTGAAATTCCTCGACTTAGTAGCACTTGGCCTTTGAACCTCATTATTCCCAGGGCCTGAGTGTATAGGAGTTTCCCAGCATCCTCCAGGAGGCGGAAGGAAGGTCCTCCCTAGCACTATTGTGAGGCTGCCGGGAAGCCTTGGATATTTGTGATACAGCCAAGGTGCAGAGTGTCCGAAATGAGGCACCTAGCTGTAGAACTGCCCAGGAGATTTGAGACGAGCAGAGAAAATGAAAAATACATATACAGCCTCATAGTAAAAGGGAATATATATTAATATGCATTTATTTATAAAATACTAGGTTGGTGCAAAAGTAATCACGGTTTTTGTCTTTTTATTTTTATTTACTTATATATTTATTTTGAGATCAAGTCTTGCTGTGTCACCCAGGCTGGAGTGCAGTGATGCGATCTTGGTTCACTGCAACCTCCGCCTACCAAGTTCAGGTGATTCTAATGCCTCAGCCTCCCAAATAGCTGGGATTACAGGCGTGTGCCACCATGCCTGGCTAATTTTTGTATTTTTAGTAGAGACAGGATTTTGCCATGAGACCCAGGCTGGTCTCAAACTCCTGGGCTCAAGCGATCCACCCACCTGGGCCTCCCAAAGTGCTGCTATTACAGGCATGAGCCACTACACCCAGCCAGTTTTTGCCATTTTAATTGTAAAAACTACAGTTACTTTTACACCACCCTAATGTGTACAGACTATAGATATTATTTATATTAATATACTATAAATATACTGTACCTGTTTTTATAAAGTATATAGGGAACTTAAATATCCAATGAAATGAGTGTTCCATATGTTATATATAAAAATATAAATTGTTATATATAGTATAGACATACATAATTTATGCACACATATGCTTTTAGGAGATTAGAGATGATGTTTAGAGAGGCATTTAAAGATACTTTCCTGAGAATTAATATTGTTCTAACAATCAGGTAAGAAAATCTTTATAAAAGCCCTTTGTAAACTCCATGGTTCAACACAAGTAAAAGACATTATTACCTATAAAACAGACAACTGTTCCTCAATGTAGGAATACTTCAGCCAAGGTCAGCGTTCTGAAGACACTTAAATGTTGGAAGTTGGGTGATCTCATCTGGTCCTCTTATAGAAGACTCTCTTCCCTCTATAAACCACTCATTCATTCATTCAACAGATATTTAGCACCAGCTATGAACAAGGACTGTGAGAGACCGCAGTGAACAGCCCCAAGTCCCTTTTCTCAGAACTTAACAGTCCAGACTGTGGAGACAGCAAATAAATAAGTGAACAAATAAATATATAATGCCATCCAGGGATAAAGACTCCTGAAAATAAAGGGGAGGAAGGCAGGGGATGCTAGTTTATACAAGCGTGGTTGGGGACAAAGTTTTCAATAAACTGAGATTGGCTCTGAGACCTAGGAAAGTGGGGAGGGTTAAGGGAAGACCTTTCCAGTGCTCAGAAGCTGGAGAGCATTTGCTGTGTCTGGGAGATGGCAAGCAGGCCAGTATGGTTGGAGGAATGACGTCATCAGAGAGCCCTGGGGTGCAGAACCTTGGGAGCCCTGTTAGACTCTGGATTTTAAACTTGGAGTGAACGGGCGCCATCCCGAGGCTTTGCATAGGGGCATGCTTCGAACCGTTTTCCAGGATGCCTCTGCCAGATAAAGGTGAGGGGAATTGACTGTAGGAGCTAAGGGCAGGGAACGGAGTCTAGTTCAAGGGCTACAGCAATAATCCAGACAACATAGTTGTTCTTCCTCAGCTAAAACAGGTTGAATTGACTCAGAAGATCTGTTCAATTGACAGGTCATCCTGCTAGACTAATATATTCATTTCCCATAGAGTTTTCAGAGCACATGCATATCTGTTTTCTCATTGCATCCTCATTAAATCTGAAGTGTCGGCTCATCACCTATTCATTCCCATTGCATAGAGGAGAGTTCTGAGAAGCAGCAACGTGAAGCCTCCTGCCTGAACCAGGTGTGACTCCCAACCCAGTGCTCTTTCTGCCATACCAAGGTCATGCCCAAGCTTTGTCATTCATATCTCACTTTGGACCAGGGAGATTCCAAACCATGGCAGGTCAAGAACTGACATTTACTGAGCTCCTGGAACTTTCCGGGGCCAAGGCAAGGTATTGACGCACATTCTCTCATTTCTCCGTCCCAGCTGCCTCCCAGGGAATGGCATGGTCCCTGTTTTCAGACAAAGGAAATACTCAGAAGGATTGATTTGCTAAATGTCAGGCAAGTAGGGATGGATCAGGAATTGGAACCATGGTCTTTCTGATCCAATCCCCTTAAGCCCAGACAATCAAAATAATGTAGTAAAATAATCAGATAAATGGCCGGGCACAGTGGCTCACGCCTGTAATCCCAGCATTTTGGGAGGCCAAGGCGGGTGGATCATGAGGTCAAGAGATCGTGACCATCCTGGCCAACAAGGTGAAACCACATCTGTACTAAAAGTACAAAAAATAGCTGGACATGGTGGCATGCGCCTGTAGTCCCAGCTACTCAGGAGGCTAAGGCGGGAGAATTGCTTGAACCCGGGAGGTGGAGGTTTCAGTGAGCCGGGATGGCGCCACTGCACTTCAGCCTGGCGCCTAGCAATGGAACAAGACTCTGTCTCAAAAAAAAAAAAAAAAAAAAAAAAAAAAAAAAAAAAATCAGATAAAAATGGGGAACCCATTCTTGATTTTCTTCTCTATAAAGACTAAGAGAGCAAGGGTATTGGAAATAGATGCTCGGTGCCGCATAGAAAAGTTAGCGCTGAGACAAAGGATCTTTCAGCAACGCAATTTTTACTTCCTGGACTGCAAGAAGGTTACCCTCACTAGCCATCTTGCCATGAGAGTACAATGAACAAAGGAAAACACACAAATTTATTCCTTACGCATTTGGGGTCATCCTTACTGCTGTGTCTGATCTCAGTTAGCTGGAGCCAAACCTCACGATCTAAACCAAAATCCTATTCGCTAACAACTTAAAACTTTTTTAAACAGGTCAAAGCAATGGAGAGCCGGGACATGACTGTGAGCACGTTCAGCCCAGACATCTTGGTTAAAGTACAAGGACATAGAATGTACTACATGCCTGTAAGCATGGCATGTCTAACAGCTACATAGGACAGGGCTTAACAAAGTTATTAAAACGCATCTTCTTTAACAAGAAAGAAACCTTTAAAAAGGAACTTTTCTACTTTCCCAAAAGGGGTAAGGTCAACCTCAGACTCGCACTGGTGCCGGGGGCAGAAATCCCCCAGGGCATCTCCGGGCGAGCCTCCGCTGCTGCTCGCAGGTTGCTCTGAGCCTGTGTTCTGTCTCTTTGTGCAGGGTGCTCCAAAGTGACCTGCATCAGCTTGACCCGGGAGGCCTCCATTAAACTGTCCCCCTTGCATGGCAAACAGATTTCCATCCGCTACCTGGACATGACGGACTGCTTCGTGCTGGAGGACGAAGGCCTGCACACCATCGCGGCGCACTGCACGCAGCTCACCCACCTGTACCTGCGTCGCTGCGTCCGCCTGACCGACGAGGGCCTGCGCTACCTGGTCATCTACTGCGCCTCCATCAAGGAGCTGAGCGTCAGCGACTGCCGCTTCGTCAGCGACTTCGGCCTGCGGGAGATCGCCAAGCTGGAGTCCCGCCTGCGGTACCTGAGCATCGCGCACTGCGGCCGGGTCACCGACGTGGGCATCCGCTATGTGGCCAAGTACTGCAGCAAGCTGCGCTACCTCAACGCGAGGGGCTGCGAGGGCATCACGGACCACGGCGTGGAGTACCTCGCCAAGAACTGCACCAAACTCAAGTCCCTGGATATCGGCAAATGCCCTTTGGTATCCGACACCGGCCTGGAGTGCCTGGCCCTGAACTGCTTCAACCTCAAGCGGCTCAGCCTCAAGTCCTGCGAGAGCATCACCGGCCAGGGCTTGCAGATCGTGGCCGCCAACTGCTTCGACCTCCAGACGCTGAATGTCCAGGACTGCGAGGTCTCCGTGGAGGCCCTGCGCTTCGTCAAACGCCACTGCAAGCGCTGCGTCATCGAGCACACCAACCCGGCTTTCTTCTGAAGGGACAGAGTTTATCCGGCGTTGTTTTCACACAAACCTGAACAAAGCAAATGTTTTTTAAAAGCAGCGTATGTAAGCATCGACACCCACTCGTAACAGCTCTTTCTTCCAGGAAGGTTATTGAGAATCTGGCCTTTATTTTTTTTCTCATTTCTCATGGGCAACAGAGGTCAAAGAAACGAAGCAAGGCAAACAGGCATTTTGGACAGGTCATTTGTAGGCAGTTTCTCTTCTCCCAAAAGATGTATTTCTGCAGGCGGATCGCGGTGCCTTGAGCAAGGCGCTTACTCTCTCCCGGTCATGCCCCCAAGGCCACCTTTCTCTCACATACAGGTCACACCCCGACAGTTCCACACCCCTCTCTAAGGCCACACCCTCCGTTCCAAGGACCTATCATCAGAATCACAAAGCTCTCCAGACTCCTCTCTAAACTGCTTCATTGACCTAAGTCACCCTCTTCAACCCCATACCCATGCACTTTCTGGTCACCTCAGTATCATAGCACTTTGCATAGGCAAAATACTTTTCATACCTTCTTAAAAATTTTATTACAGCAAACAGCTGGGGGGAGACCTGCATTCTTCCTCCAGCTCTGCCAGTGACTAGCTCTGCCAATGACTGTGACCTTGGCCAAAGCACTTTGCTGCTCTGGGCTGCAGCTTCCAGCACTGAATCAGAGGTCATACAGCTCAAAGATTAGCTTCATGTCCACTTTAGCACTGAAGGAACAGAGATACCCATACACGGACACACCTTGGCAGAGAGCTCCCAGGCATCTCCCTCTTCCAGGAGAATTGATTTCTGTGGTCGTGATTTCAGGAGATTGTGCAGTGACAGCATCAGTGCACAAAGGGCCCTGTATGCCCTTTGGCTGCAAATCACCCACTTACCTGTGTGTTTCAGTGTGAGTTTCCTCTCCCACCTCCTCACATCCTCTTTTGCCAGGCTGGATGCTGTCGTTTCCTTGCACAAATGCTTTCTGCATTCCTCCATCCACAGCATGTTAGCGAGGCGCCAGCATGCCTAATCACAGCAAAGCCCAGATCCCCCCATCAGTTGCTTTTTCTCAGTGCTTTCAAATTGGTGGAAAGATCCTCACAATTTTTAGTTAACAAGCAAGACCCAAGGGAACGCATGTCCTCAAAAGTTTTTCTAATCCCTCTTCTTGCACACCTGGCATGTATCAGGCACATCTGCCCTACAGCTGGCAGAGACAGACGCCCCAGGTTTTTGCCATTCAGATTGCATTTGGCCTCTTCTCATCTATTTATTTCTTTATGCATCCAGACTTCATCACATGAAGCCTATTGGGGTTACATTTGTAAGTGTTTAATTGTGCAGACTGCCACCTTGTATGCCTCCTCCGTGGCTGTCTGCATGTTTTCCATCAAAGAATGCAAAGCGGACTTCCAGGTGTTTCAATTCTGTTCACTCAAAAATGTCAGATGAGTGGAAGAGGGAACAACACATTGAGATGACTTAGACTCTGGTCCACCAACCAGACCCTTAGAATGAAACATTAAAATCATTACAAGACATGGATGTTAAATGGATGAAATTTTAAATGATCTTATTTGGATAGAAATCTATATGCTACCCTGATTTGTGTGAAGTCAGATAGCCAGAAGAAATTTCATTTTTCGTTTTCATGAAATTCACTTGTCTTTTGTTAATAAACACATGACCTTTCCCCAAATTATTCTCTAGCCAAGCCCTGCCTTCATTACGGGTGAAACACCTCATTTATTTCCTTCTCAAAATGCCCATTATCCAAACACAGAACCTCTGCATCTCCAAGCCAATTATGGTGAATTCGTCAAACGTAAAAACCCTTGACAACTGCACTCACACTGTAGGCTCCTGTGCGTACTGTCGTCTTCTGTGGAGAAGGAGAGGTGATGAGGTGGCATCTGCCCAGGAGGTTTCTTTCATATATCATGTGAAACATGGCCTCCCATCAATCAACATCATCAACTTACAGGTGCAATCAAGGCTCTGTGCCATGGGGAAATGAATTGTTTATCTAGGACAGGTGATGGCCACAGAGTTTAGAATCATGAAAGGAGTTGAAGGTAGCATTCTTCAGCTCTATGACTTGTGACCCTATTTGAAGTTTCAGGATTTGGATGTCACCAAAGATTGTCCCTAATCCTTGGCCCCAGAGTGAGCTGGTTTACTACTCTGAGAATGAGCAGGGAGGTTCAGATAATGAATCCCTGACCACATCACCAAAACTGTCTTCCAAGCATAAGACAAAGCCACTGTTCACACTGATTGCCCAGCACATACCATCTTGCCAGTTTCTCCTTTCTTCCGTCTCCTCTTTATCCATTCCATTCTCCCTTGGGGTGGGAATCTGTGACGGAGGTTACCAGGGAAACAGCTCAGCAGACTTTTAGAGACCAAGCCAAAGGCCTCACTAGGAAATTTATCTGTTTTAAAACATTGCTTCCTTCCTGGTTCTGCTAAACTGAATGCTCATTTTTTTTTTAATTCTAATGTTCAAATCACTGCGTGCTGTATGAATCTAGAAAGCCTTAATTTACTACCACCAAGAAATAAAGCAATATGTTCGTAATCAGCCTCAGCTTCATTTTTAATAATCTTGCCAGAAGAGAGTGCTGTTTGGTTGGGGGCACTCAAAAGCATGCAGAAAACATTCTTTGAAGGACAGAGCAAGCCAGGTCACTGCCACGGTTGCCTACCTGAAGATACACCCATGGTTTTCTCATCTCCTTTGGACCAATGATTTTGGCTTAAAATTGGCAGGTAAGTGAAAAACTATTACCTTCTCAGTATAGTTCAAGTCTTCAATTTCTTAACCCAAAGCCTGTGCCAGATGTATTTTAGAATTCATAATTCTCCATATTTGGTTATACAAACATTAGCCAAACATGGTGGCACACTCCTGTAGTTCCCGCTCCTTGGGAGGCTGAGGCAGGAGAATCACTCGAATCTGGAGGTGGCTGTTGCAATGAGCCAAGATCGTATCATTGCACTCTAGCCTGGGCAACAGAGCAAGACTGTCTCCAAAAAATAAAAATGTATCTATGGTGGGTCTTGTAATAACTACGTCAGAGACTGGGACCCTGAACCAGACATATTAATTTTTCTGCAGCAACAGATCTGAATAGTCACACAATGTGAGATTACTATTGACTATAATTAGTCTTGCATCAGTTGAGGTCCGGTTTTGTCAGCAAATTAATTTATACCATACATAACAAAAAAAACTTTTATGTTTTTCAGAGCTTTCTGGATTTCAGAATTATGAAGGACTAAGGACCTGAATATATTTACCATGGCACTGGTTACAGACGTTGGAGGAAACATCAAAATTATGCTGAGCATTCCTTGTTTAATTTTTTTTAAGTGTCTTAGAGTACTGTTACTTCTAATGGCAAAACTGCAGTTATTTTGCACCATCCTCATGGAAGCCGGAAGGAGAAGATGGAAACCTAAGACAGTTGGAAAAAGTAAAATGTCAAATCCCTTCCTCCCCACCCAAACCTTTCCATCTGAGAAATCAATCTGGCAAAAAGCAAGTGCTGATAGACGAATGGGGAACTTCCTCCTTAGCAAGCAAAGAGGTGTTAAAGAGATATTAATTTTAAATGTACTTGTCTTTGATCTTCTTCCCATTCTGCGTTATCTGCTTAAACAACTCTCACATAAACCAATAGGATCCTTAAATGCCTTGCAACATTAATTGGAGAATACACCATGCAGTTCTTGTCAAGATCCTGGAATAAGTCTAGAAGTAAGTAAAATGCATTCACCCTTGAGGTTCATGGCTTCTTAAGCTGACATTTATTCAGACTTAATTAGAAAAAAAGTTTTCAGGAAGTTTGATATCGAGAGCATGCAAAATGAAAAAAGAGGATTGAATATTTATCAGGGAAAAAAGTAATAAAATAAAAGTGCTTACTGTGTCTAAATTATCACAAGGAAGTCACCAAAAGTAGTGCATTTGTTCAATAGCTGGCAATCATGATTAGTTCAGAGAGAAGCTAATTGGAAGAAATGCTGAATAGACAGTGGAACAGGGAGAAAGAGTGAAAGACTAGGTAAATGTTGCAGTGAGAATGTTCACAAAGAAAATCTGTGACACCAATTTAGTTTTTCTCTTGCTTTTCTTGCTTTTTGATCTACACACCAGAAGCTGTTCTTCTGCAGTGGAGAGGGGTGTGGGGGTAGCAGGGGTGCCCATCATTATTTGTCCACAGTGGATGTCCATGCTGTCACCAAGACTTGCCTAAACACAGCTCCACTTTGCCAAAGAGCAACTCGGTCAAGCCTCATTCAGATAACCGCCAGGTGAGCAAAAATCATTTACCCAAAATAAGAAATACTCTCTGCTTGGGCATGGAGGCTCCTGCCTGTAATCCCAGCACTTTTGGAGGCCAAGGCAGGTGGATCACCTGATGTCAGGACTTTGAGACCAGCCTGGCCAACATAGTGAAATCCCTTCTCTACTAAAAATATTAAATATTAGCTCTGTGTGGTGGCATGCACCTGTAATTCCAGCTACTTGGGAGGCTGAGGCAGGAGAATTGCTTGAACCCAGGAAGCAGAGGTTGCAGTGAGCCGAGATTGCACCATTGCATTCCAGCCTGGGTAATGAGCAAAACTCCATCACACACACACAAAAAGAAATATTCTCATAGACACTTGGACTGGGGACACTGCATCCCAGAGTCAACTAGTATATGGTTATTCCTCCTTCTTTCTTTGAGAGCATCATTATCTCCTAAAGCCACAGGTCCATCTTGTAGGATCCTTTTTACCCTCGCAAGTTAGTAGATCAGTCTGCATTTTAAAACACACAGGATGCAAAAACATCTCCATTTGGGAATTGGGCAAGGCACAATCCTTGCCTGTCAACAGAACAGTTTCTCCTGCAGAGCTATCCTAGGAAGTGTCCACATCTCAGATGCTGATCAAATGGACTATTCAGGAAGGCAGCCTACTATCTCTACGTTATTGCTCAAGTACAAGCAATCAGCATCATCCAGGTGTCTTAGGAAGGACTTAAAGGGTCATTTTTAAAATTCTTGACCTAAATGTTTCCAAACTAGTCATTTCTATGTTGTAGAATGTTTGTCTTTGCAGCCCTTGAACCACTAAATTTTACTTGATGAAATCAGCATATCCAAATTTTATCCTGGCCCATGTGATGATCAGCATATGATGATGACTAGAAATGTCAATCATTCACACACAAAGGATGCCCAAGAAGTGCCAATTGCTTTTTTAAAAATCTTTAACAATGATTGATTGACCATCTACTCTATGCCAGGTTCTATGATAAGTTCTGGGTAAACAAATGCAATATCTTTACCCTAAAGAAACTCCAATCAAGTAACAGTAATGTTCTATAATAATTTAGCATGGAGGAGTGGAATATAAACAAGAATATGACAACATTCGTTCATCCAGTAAGTATTTATTAATCACTTAAGTGATGGCAGATACTATTTTGTCACTGGTAGTTCTGCCCTGATGGCACTTACTAAAGAAATAATGTTCAGTACGTTATTGGGAGAGAAGAACAAGGCTTAGGGTCATCTCTTAGAGAAGACCCTTGAGCTGGGTTTTATAAATTCAGAGAAGGTGGGCATGGAGGAGTGATGCTTTTTAACATCCAAAATGGAGTACATGGAGCCTACTCAGGGAAAAATATGTAATAAGGTTAGTGAAATAATTTATCTCTACTAGAGGTTAATATTATCAAAACATTAGCTATACTAACTCTAGGTTAACATTGTCGTTGCCTTATGTTGGTCATGTGAAAACATGGCAGGTTGTTTTGTTCTAGTTAGTGTCTTCCCACAGCTTGTATTTTATTTTTTGAGACAGGGTCTCACTCTTTTGTCCAGGCTGGAAGGCAGTGGTACAATCACAGCTCACAGCAACCTCTGTCTCCTGGGCTCAAATAATACTCCTGCCTCAGCCTCTTGAGTAGTTAGGACCACTGGCACCTGCCACCACTCTGGGTTATCTATGTTTTTTTTAGTAGAGTCGGGGGTCTCCTCACGTCCCAGGCTGGCCTCAAACTGCTAGCCTCAAGCAATCTCCCCACCTTAACCTCCCAAAGTGCTTGAATTTAAAGCGTGAGCCACCCTGCCTGGCATTCCCAAAGATTAATCCCTGTGTGTACATACATGTGCTCACACGTATTGTGTGCACGTGTGGGTGTATATGAACCTACAGTCATGATTTTCCAGAATCTTGCTCAGAGAGGGCTATAGGAACTCCTTCCGTCAGTAATCTTTGGATTTTTTTCAGCCCACATGGATGCTCTTGGATGCCACTCTGTTTGCTATATACTTGTGATGGGAGTTATCAGAATAACTGAGGTTCCTGAATTTACCATGTTCCTTTACTAAAAACTAGACTGTGTCAATAATTTTCAAAATACACTGTGGCTCAAGTCAGATTAATGAAATAGCCTTTAACATTGCCAAGAAATGAATTTTCCTTGCCAATTCACTGAGGAAGAGTTCTTTGAAACCTCAGATTCCATCAGCGTTATGAATGTGAAATTATCTGCCCACAGTAATAATAAACTAAACAGTAACAGCCATTAGGATGTGCAAGAGACAGAGAGAGAAAGGAAGGCTTTTAAATCCTGTTCTCTGCAGTCAAGGTCCATAATCCTTGTGACTTTTGAGGGCCCCAAGAGTCTCCCAGAATCTGAGTAGGCTCATTAACCCTCTGTCCAGAGAGACATGCAAAGATACAGGAGAAAGAATTGCTAATTACAAAGATTAGCCAGTAATTACTACTTCCTTTTTCCCCAGTCTTCTTTCAACCACTGATGAACACAGCCACCCTCCATAAATACAACTTTTTTAAAAATACAGGTTTTACATCCTGAGTGTATTCTTCACGGATGTTTACATAAAATTTAAACAAACTTATCAAGGCCCTTTTCATTTATGAGAAAGTAAATCGTGGGACGAAACTGTCCCAACTGATACATAGCTTTCTCTAGTTCCTCTCAAAGCCTTTCTTTTGGAGACAGCGACCACGTAGATAGAATTACCTTGGCACAATTTTACATTTAACATACTTCCAGAGTAACTACACAACTGCCCTAGATTTCAACTGTACAATTCCTCACTTCTGCAATCTCACCCCTTAAAAATAGGCAGATGCTGGTTTTTCATACTCCATTGCCACTTGGTAAAGTCCCTGAAGAAATTATTTTGCCCAACAAATCTTTGCTTGAGTAGAAGAACCAGAGAGGGAGCACTCAGACCATTTCTCTTGTTCTTTTTACAACCACACAGGCAAATACGTGATTTACGACACGGTGGATCTGTGTGAATGGCACAGGGGCTGTAAAGTCTTTCCATTAGCTACTCAGGGCCGTGGGACTCCTGTTGGCTCTTCTCTCCTTTACTAATTTTAAAACACCCAAAGAATAATTACCATGGACGTGCTGGAGGGCTAGAGATCAAGAGGTTGTAGACTTACAGAAAAAAAGAGAGAAAAAGAAACATTCAAATAATGACCTCTCACTCACATAATGAGAAACAGAATCTCCTCCGGATTTCCAAGCTGGCATTTTTTCCCTGGTACCTTCGCCTGGGGGCTCCTGTGTGTAATGTTTCTTTTAAAAATATCACACACAGGAAGGCAGTGAGAAATGCAAACACTGCCACGGGAGAGCATTAATCTCCTTTTCTTTTAAAACTTGTGCTTAATCCCAAAAGCAAGTGGCAAGATGATCTTAAAGGCGATCCTGTTATGTAACGACTCATTTTGCATTTATAAAAGAAAACCCACACATTCTCAGGTGCTGAGCATTTCTGTTTCTTTTAACTTCACTCCCTGGCCTTGTGTGGGCTAAGGGCACTTATGACTAATCTTTTTTTTTTTTTTTTTTTGAGGCAGAGTCTCACTCTGTTGCCCAGGCTGGAATGCAGTGGCATGACCCTGGTTCCTTGTAACCTCCTCCACCTCCTGGGTTCAAGCAATTCTCATGCCTCAACCTCCTGAGTAGCTGGGACTATAGGCATGCATCACCACACCCACCTAGGTTGTTGTATTTTTCGTAGAAATGGAGTTTTGCCATGTTGCCCAGGCTAACCTCAAACTCCTGTGATCAGCCAATCCACCTGTCTTAGCCTCTCAAAGTGCTAGGATCAAAGGTGTGAGCCACCACACCCAGCCTGATGACTTATTCTTCACAGCCAATAACTTGTTCTAGCCAAGGAGAAAAGTAATTGTTTCTATCAGATTTTTTGAATGATGCAAAACTTTTTGTCATTGTTGTGTTTTGTTTGTTTGTTTTTTGAGACGAAGTCTTACTCTGTCGCCGAAGGGGAGTACAATGGCATGATCTCAGCTCACTGCAACTTCCTAAGTTCAAATGATTCTCCTGCCTTAGCCTCCCGAGTACCTGGGATTACAGGCACATGCCACCAACCCCGGCTAATTTTTGTATTCTTAGTAGAGATGGGGTTTCACTATGTTGGTCAGGCTGATCTCAAACTCCTGACCTCAGGTGATCTGCCCACCTTAGCCTCCCAAAATACTACGATTGCAGGTGTGAGCCACCACCCCCAGCCAATGCAAAATTTTTATATCAGCAGCTCCATAGCAAAGCTCCTCTCTCCTGGCCTTGGGAACCCAATGCTAAATCTTGCAGGTAGCATGGATCCAAGCAAGGCCTGGGAGTTTCCTTTGGCTGAAATTAGAGGTATTGGTAATTCTCATGGTGATAGCAAATGCAACTTTTAAAACTTTTTTTAAAGGTTACCATTTCTTATTCCAGTCACATAAATTTCATGTATTTATTTCCATTTGTATAGTACTGCCAATAGAGTACTCTGTGGTGACTGATGAAAAACAAATTCAGGTTTCAGTCTATATTTTTAGGTCCCGTATTTTGGGGTTTGGGTGCTTTACATTTTGGTCCTATTTTTTTTCTTTCTGTTAGAGACGAAGAATTCGTTGTGCTAGCTGAGATTGGCTGCTTATGCTGTACATCATTTCAGAAGATGGTGCATATACAGGTCCATGGTAGTGTCAAAGAACTCCTCAGGGAACATTGTTAACATATAGGTTGCTCTATGTCCAGCAGAAAATACCATTGTCAGAACATGAGGTTTAATTTGTCAGAAACACAGAACATTTCTGGAGATAATCCTGGAAAGATAACCAGCCTGAATCTGGAAAGCCACAGAAATATTCCACTCCATTCCTGGCAAGTGAATTCCAAACTGTATGCAGACACTTAATTACCCAATAACTCCAAACTATGTTTAACAAATTTGTAGGGGCATTTTAGCCTCAGAAATTTTATGATCTGTTTGTAGATGTTTATTCATCACTCTTAATTTCCTCCTAATTTTCCTGCTCCTTGTGCATTTAGAATGTTAAATTTTGCTCCTGTTGGAATCCAAGGCCCCTCATGTAAACTATTAATGACTATCAGCTTGTCTTTTGAAAACTGGCTAAACTACAGGTCAGCCCTCTGACAGATGTCCAATAATTTTAAAAAGCCATGTAGGGAAATGTGTCAAAGTTCTTTATGACACTTGTTAGAAGGAGACTATCACAGTAGCAAGAGATTTGTGGGCATTTTGTTTTGTTTTTTAAGCCCAAACATATTCTTTCTATATGTTCGGCAATGAATTAGAAATACAGGTAGCTGAACTTTGAAAATATTAAATAACATTTTGGAAGTGATCCAAATTTGGTTGAAAAGATTGTAATTAGAAACTTCACATTTCAATTTGCCTATGACATGAGACTACCTGCCGATCTCACTGCTTTATATAACTTAAAATCTTGTGTGTCTTTTTATTTGGGTTGTAATGAATGAAATACACAGGAATAATGTAGTGAACGAGCTCTAGATATTATCTATCTTATTCCAAGATACCATAGTATATGCATAAATTTGAGTCTGCTTCAAGTTAGGATCAAGCAGCTCATTCCAGTAGGATTTATGCACGTGAATTTATGCACATCTGAACACCTGATCCTCCAGAAAACTACTTTAGCCACCATTCTTCTGTCTTAGCAGAAACAGAATAAAGAATAGAACTTAAGGCCCATTTCCCAACCTTCCCAAAAACCCTACCACCACTCCAACCTGAGAGCAAAGTACGGACCAGAAGTTTCAGAGCAACAGTTCATTCGTTCTCCACTTCTTTAATAACTTTCACATGTCCTCAAATTAACCATGGCTCAGAAATTGGAATGTCTCCAAGGGATTTGCTAAAATAAGAACTTCATGTCTCTCATCAGTATTCCTCTTCAAATTCGAAGTCCATAGCAGCAAGGCCTCTATGTGGCCTTGTACTAGGTTAAATTTTCACCCTAAGCCATCACAGATCACAGAAGAGCTAACCAAGAAACATGGACCAACTCTTCCCCTCAAACATGCTACAGGCACAAAGAGAAAGAGTTGTCTTTAACTTGATAGCATGGTCAGATATGGTTCGTTAACTATTACATTAGGATTTAACAGTCTAGCGTTTGTTTTTGGGTTCTGCCACTGATTTTGTGTCAATGTTTGGAAGAATTATTTAATTTCTATGTAAGAGGATATGACAACAACAATGGTTAAGGGGTCAAGTTCCTTGGAAGTATTACCATGATTTATATTTTATAGTAGGGGCTGGTTTTTGTATAAAAAAGATGATAAATGGATTAGACAGATAGATAGATGATAGATCGATAGGTGATATGATATGAGAAGTTGATGGACATATACATACATACGTATGTAAATATTTGGTAGAGGAATACCCAGCATTAATGCCATGTCACAAAAGCTTCTGGTGTTCCTGAAATTCTCGCTTACTCAGTGTTTTATTTAGATTTAATAGACACGTTAGCTTTAGGACACAGAACAAAACAGGGATGGAGCCATATGTATCAAAAATATTGAGTCCTGCATCTGCCCTCAATTTTTATTGAAATCTCTGTAAATTTTGCCAGTCTGTCCAACTAAAAGGAGTAAAATTGTAAGATATTCTACTGGTGCTGGAGAAAGGACAAAAAAGACGTCTGACTCAGCCAATAAACTGAAATGCTCTAGGAGCGAGCCAAGGGGATAAATCAGGCTAAATCTGAATCAGGACACAGGCAGGACTTCACGGCCTAATTTTTTCTCTCAGTTCTAGTTACTGAGACCAAAGATGAGAGTATTTATTGATGGCATTCAGATGGTCTCCCCTTTGCCAAACATGATATTTTTTCCAGTGTGGTAGTAGAGAAATGTGTCTTTTGTATTAACGTAAAATTTTCTCGCCAGAACTTTTTTCTGGAAAAATGTAGCAGGATGAGGACCACTGATAATCGCAAGTAGCCAGCCTTTCTAGGGAAACAGTTTCCAAAGGACACAACCAATTTTTTGCATGTGCTACCTCTTAGTGTTTTCTTTTTGATAGAGCAGTTAGATCTGACTATGGAAAGACATAAATAACGGGCTAGAGATGTGAAATATTCTAAAGATGTGAAAGAAATGCGGTCATGTAAGTCTCACATTGCTGCTATCTCAGAATGAAGTGCATTTATATAAAGTGGCATACCTGGAAGTGTGGAGTAATGTTCAGAAAGGGGAAAAGGACTTTTCTTGGATAACGAGTTCACCCCAGAGACCTCAGGCATCTCTCAGACACAAAGAGGATTGATTTCCATGGTTGACTTGTGCAGTTTTCCTCTTAGTGTGTCAAATGCCGCCGTTCCTGAGCCCTCTCTCATCTGACAAAAAAGGAGGACAGAAGCCACAGACAAGAGTCTAAGGGCTCTCCCTGAGCCAGGTATTCAGCCTGCATGTGACTCTGCCACACACTGATCTTTCAGGGGCCTTTAAAATTAAAAGTGTTCTGAACATTCAATCCAGTAAGTGTTTATTGGTGATCTTCCTTGTGCTAGCTGTTGGAAATATAACAGAAAGCAAGTGTAATTTCTGCCTTTGAGGAAATTCTTTGGGCAATTTCTGTCCCACCTATTGGGGAAAGACCAAATGTAAATGGCATTTTGATTCAAATCAACAAACCCTTCTTGAGGGTCCACTTAAGGGTCTTACTGTTTTAGGCATTAGAGATATCAGGGAACAAGACAGACAGAAGATCATGCCCTCCTGGAGTTTATATGCTATGGCAATTTTAGTCCTGTCCAACAGAACTTTCTGTGGTGATAGAAATGTTTTGTATGTCCGCTGTCCAATACAGAAACCGCTCGCCATGTGTGGTTACTAAGCACTTGGAATGTGGCTAGTGTGAATGAAGAACCGACTTCTTAAATTTCATTTTTTTAATTAATTTAAATTTAAACAGTCACACATGGCTAGAGCAGCACATATTGTACTTTCAGTAATAATTAAATGTTCTGTATCTGTGCCACCCAACAGGGTAGCCACAAGTCACATGTGGTTAGTGAACACCTAAAACATGGCTATTGTGACTGGGGAATTGAATATTAGAATTTATTGCATTTTAAATAATCTAAATTTATGCAAACACGTGTCTAGTGACTGCTGCATTAGCTCGGTTCTGGAGACTTGCTTCTCAAAGTGTGATCCATGAACCAGAAATATCTGCATGTAAAAAATTCAGTCCCTGCATTTTAGCAGGGTCTTCAGATTAAAGTTTGAAAAGCACTTGTCAATTAAAGAAAGATAAGACAAAACAAAATAAATGCATTCTGTGTGTGGGTATACCTATGTGCAGGTGTATCTATGCACATATGGGTGAGAACATGACTATGTATGAGAATATGCATGTATATGAATGAAGATAAGAACATTATATGATGCAAAATAAGGCAGAGAAGGAGAACAAGGAGTACAGTGTGGAAAGACTTTAGTGTTTAGAAGACATTCAGAAAAGTCTTCACTGAAAAGGTGACCATGGAGAAAAGACTTGCAGGAGGTGAGGTGTATCAGTCGCTTCTCACACTGCTAATAAAGACATACCCAAGACTGGGTAATTTATAAAGAAAAGAGGTTTAATTGACTCACAGTTCCACAGAGCTGGGGAGGCCTCAGGAAAATTACAATCATGGCAGAAGGGGAAGCAAACATGTCCTTCTTCACATGGTGCCAGGAAAGAGAAGAAGGAGAGTGAAGGATGGGTAAAGCCTCTTATAAAACCATTGGATCCCATGAGAACTCACTATCACAAGAACAGCATGAAGGTAACCACCCCCTGACTCAATTACTTCCCACCGGGTCCCTCCCAGGACACATGGGGATTATGGGAACTACAGTTCAAGATGAGATTTGGGTGGGGACACAGCAAAACCATATCATGAGGGAACAGGCAAGTGGATATCTTCTGGAAGAGCATTCCAGACAGCTACAGTGGCAAAAACAAAGTCCCTGAGGCAGGAGCAAAGACCTCCTGGCTTGTTCCAGGAGCTGGCAGGAGGCTGCAAGGCTGGGACAGAGTGCCTGTGGGACACTATGGTAGAAGGTGGGAGCCCAGAGGCAATCAGAGCAGCTCGTGATAGTCCAGTGCCCTTGTAAGGAATTTGGCATTTACCCCCAGTGAGTAGGGGTGTTATAAACAAAAATGACTAGTATGATTTGACTTATATTTAATAGAGTACCCTCTAGCTTTGTGTTGAAACAGGCTTGAGCGAAACCAGGAAAAAGCAGGGACTAGCTAGAAAACTATTGCAACAATTCAAGTGAGAGATAAGGGTAGTTTGGACCACACTGGTGAAGATGAAAATGGTGAGAAGTGGTCAGATTCTGGTATGTTTTTAAGATAATACCAAATAGGATATGCTTGCAGATTGGGAGACAAAGAGAACAAAGATGACTCCAAGTTAGCTGACACATGTCCTGGCTTTATCAACAGAGACCACAAAATAGAATCAGACATCATTTCCTGCACTATCTACCTGACAGAAGCTTCAAGGCTCTGTGCTGTTCCTGAAGGGAAGTCTACTAATCTATCCCTATTGGCAATCTGAGTGGATAAATGTAGAAGGACTGTAGCCAGGCCTCCATCACAGTGCTTTCTTTGATATGGACACTTGAGCTTTTCTGTCTTTTATAGAAGAAGCTATGGAAACTCACCTTCAGCCAGATAACCTCCCAACCAAACCTTCTTATGGAAATTATTAGTTGCCACCATCTATCAGTTCTCCTACCAAGGAAATTTCTGGAAAGCAACATGGAGACTGCTTGACACCTCCATCTGCCATCCTCCACTGGGTGCTGGCCAATCCTGCACTCATCAGATACCCTCTGACCATCTCCTCCTTGGCTTCTCCTGGTTGCACTGCTCTGCCCAGAATTCAGTCCTGGTAAGCCAACAGTTATCAAAGACATGGTCCATCATTTAACTTATTCAGCCAATATTTATTAAGTACCAGCTATAGGTCAAGCATTTTCTCAGATTCTAAAATTTTGAAAAGAACAGACAATTCTACAGCCCTGTGAAATTTACTTTGCTGAAAGAGAGACAAACAATAAACAAAGAAAAGCATAACATAATAGCTGGTAGTGATGAGGACTGTGAGGAGAACTACAGAGGTTAAGGGGAGACTGTGTGCCCAAGGATATAAAGGGGCTATTCCTGACAGGATGGTTAGGGAAGGCTTCTCTGAAGGTGGTATTTCAGCAGGAGAGAGAATGTATTTGCGTTATAGCAATGCAAACAATTTTGCAATTGAATGCTGATATTAGTTTCCTATTACAGATCACACATTGCTCCAACATTTGGCAATTTCAAACAACAAACATTTATTATCTTTTTTAAAAAAATAATAATTATTATTATTTTGAGACAGAGTCTTGTGCTGTTGCCCAGGCTGGAGTGCAGTGGCACTATCTCAGCTCACTGCAACCCCTGCCTCTTGAGTTCACAAGATTCTCCTGCCTCGGCCTCCTGAGTGGCTGGGACTACAGGCACCCACCACCACGACCAGTTAATTTTTTTTGTTTGTAGTAGAGATGGGGTTTCACTGTGTTAGCCAGGATGGTCTTGACCTCCTGACCTTGTGATCTGCCCACCTCATCCTCCCAAAGTGCTGAGATTGCAGGCGTGAGCCACCACTCTGGGCCACAGCCATTTATTATCTAACAGTTTCTTTGGGTCAGGAATTGGGAGCAGTGTAGCTGGGTGGTCCTGACTGAGGGTCTCTCAGTGAATATAGTGACCCAGGCAGTCATCATCTGAAGGACTGATGGGCTGGGGAACCCACTTTCAGCCTCATTCAGTGTCTGCTGACAGTTTTCCCCAGAGTGATCCAGGCAACGGACCAAGAGACGGTAAGCAAGAAGCCATGGGTCTTTCATGACCTGTGTTGGAATGACCACTAGAATATATCACTTCTGCTGTATCCTGGTGGTTCCACAGACTGTCCCTGATACAGTATGGAGTGTTACAAAAGGCACAAATCCAAGAGGTGAAGATCACTGGGGAACTATCTTGGAGGGTGGCTGTATCAAATACAGCATCCCATTCTTGAGAGACATTCAGCTCTTTGTTATTCAGTCACACCATTGATCAGCTCTTTAACCCCTCTGTCTCAAAGGCTAAGAGAAGAAAAGGAGGAAGATTGGAGGAGGAAAAGGAAGAGAAATAAAATGAAAAGGAAAAAAAGAGAAATTTCTGCATTTTCTTTTGAAAAGCCATTCAATTTTGCTAAGTCTTAAGCTCAGATCATTTCTAGACATGCCATTGTGTGTCGAAGGACCCATTACTGGGCTTTGCTGCAATGGGGTGGCTTCCTCAGTATCTCAGGGTTTCTTTCTCCCACTAACTGTCATACCATCACAAAAATAAGTGAGTTTTCTAAGAATTTTGTTATCTCAAAGAAACAAATTATGCCAAATGTTCCCCTTACAAGACTAAAGTTACAGGACAGTTTTATTATAAATAATTACTTTTGGCTGTGCACGGTGACCCATGCCTATAATCCCAGTACTTTACGAGGCAGAGGAGGGCAGGTCACCTGAGGTCAGCAATTCAAGACCAGCCTGGTCAACATGGTGAAACCCCATCTCTACTAAAAACACAAAAATTAGCCAGGTGTGGTGACATATGCCTGTAATCCCAGCTACTCACGAGGCTAAGACAGGAGGATCACTTGAATCTGGGAGACAGAGGTTGCAGTAAGCCGAGATCGCACCCTTGCGCTCCAGCTTGGATGACAAGAGTGAAACTCCATCTTAAAAAAAAAAAAAAAAAAAAAAATTTCATTAAACGTATTTGATGAAATTATTTATTTTATGATCCACTATCCTTTATTCAACATCTGACACTTTAAATTTACTTAGTTCTCTGTAAAATGTCTCACACGATACATTTCTCCTTGGGTTTAGTTCCAGGGAAAAAATTTACCCTGCAGACACGTTTGTCTGCTTTCTTTTAACAATCCATGAAAATGACATACTTTATTATATTTTTATCTTCCTTTGTTTCCAGGAAATCTAAAAAGTAATTAAAGGCCAAACAGTATAATCTTTAGCTCTTTTCCAGATAACTAGTAGCATCTATTCCTGCTGCTGAATTTCATATGACTGTTTTTCATTATGTTTAAGGTTATATACCACCTCCAATGCTTTTACATTTCTTTATATTTCAATTAAATGGTAAATTATGATAGTTTCAACCTACAGTAAACAATTTTTGATTCTGGCTCCAAAGCTTAGGTCCACATGCACAAGGACTGTCACTGTGAGGAAGAGCTCTGTTGCTTTAAATCATCATCATCATCATCATCAGTAGTTCCAGGGACATTGCTGAATATGAAAAATTCCTGGCTGATCTCAATGGTATCTGGAGAATGCTGTCTTTTACCTGTATTCCTTCCTGAAATTCATGGAATCAGCATGCAGTGATTCAGATGAGTCCCTCTTCTGAATTCTGAGTCAACCTGGGTACTGTTTATTATGGGATAAATTGTGTCTTCCCACATTCCCAAATTCACATGGTGAAGTCCTAATGTCTAATGCTTTAGATTGTGACTGTGTTTAGTGGTAGGGTCTTTAACGAGGTAATTAAGTTAAAATTAGTTCATTCAGGTAGGCCGTAGTTCAGTATGACTGGTATTGTTTTAAGAAGACGAAATTTGGACATAGACTTGTACAGAGGGAAGATCATGTGAAGACACACAAGAAGACAGCTATCTACAACTCAGGAAAAGAGGCCTCAGGAGAAACTACCTGGAAGACACCTTGATCTTGGACTTTTCACTTCCAGATTATGAGAGCATAAATTTCTGTTGTTTCAGCTACCCAGTCTCTGCTACTTTGTAGTGATAGCCCTTGCAAACTAACACACTGTTGTATCCTCCCACAGAGGAGTAAAAGCTGAAGCCCTCAATTATTTTTATAATCAAGGTCAAGATGTAATTGGCCACAATTTGGTTTGAAGATACAAAATCATATAGAAGCTGAGCACAGGGAATAGAATAGCAGAAACCAATCATGCTAGTAGGTGTCAATTACATCCCAAGTGAAATTCTGAAAGTGTTAAAGACACCATCAGCTGGATCAACAGCTCACTCCTCTGAGGTAAGGGAGCACTAATGGAGCTGAGGGGTTGGGGTACAGGACAAATATCCAAGAGAATATTCTTTTCTCTAAGGCCCAAAGGTCTTATTTCTCCATGTGATGCTGAAATACCACTGTTGGCTGTGTCCTTTATGGCTTGAACCCACCACTAGTCATTTTATTTTCATCTTTTGATATTACTTTAAATCACTGCACATGTTAAATTGCTTTTGTAAACCTTCAGACTGGTAGGGAGGCATAAAGCCTGCTCCTGGGGAAAGAGACGTGGAGACACTCTGAAAGATGGACGTCACAGGCTGATCTTCACAGTAAGATTTCACTGACACATCCTTTTTGTTCCCCACGAAGAGACAGAGGAGCACTTCTTGGCCCAGAGGACTTTTGCAGCAGTGCGGATGTGCTGAAATCATGCTGGATGGCATTTCCAGCTTCTAATTTGATATTAGAATTTAGCAAAGGGAGGGCTGTCAGGGAGCAGGTGACGACAGGTAATGACTAAAATTCAAGACCAGAACAAAAAGTGCCTTGTAGATAAGTTAAAAGACACACAAATATTTCATTTTCTTCTCCTCTTACTTTTTTTTTTTTTTTGAGACAAAGTCTCCTCTGTCCCCCAGGCTGGAGTGCAGTAGCACAATCTTGGCTCACTGCAACCTCTGCCTCCCAGGTTCAGGCAATTGTCCTGCCTCAGCCTCCTGAGTAGCTGGGATTACAGGTGTACGCCACCACGCCCAGCTAATTTTTGTATTTTTAGTAGAGACAGGGTCTCACCATGTTGGTCAGGCTGATCTCGAACTCCTGACCTCATGATTCCCCCTCCTCGACCTCCCAATCTTCTTACTCTTAAAAAAAAAAAACCTACTGTAGTATTTCCTTTCCAGAAAAGGGATATGAATATTTATGCATCACATCATGGTGTTGCTGGTGACACTCAGCTTCTATTATCATTTTCAGAACAACTTGGTGCAGACAGAGTATTTCCAAATATTTCCATGCTGTTATGCCAATGGCCAACCCTGACAAATGAAAACCTGGATCTACTCTTTTCTATTTTCTCCTAAATGTACATGGTGACATTTTTTCACACAACATCAATTAAACCCATCCATGAAAGAATGCAAACCTTTCAGTGAGGAAAATAAAATGTTTACCTGCTGACTCAAGTACACAGGTATCAGACATGTAAGCCTCCAAAACACTGAAGACAGGAGTGTTCCTTTATCAATATCTGTTATGACAGCAGGACTAATAAGTGCAGGTCATCAGCCATCATTTTTTAGCTAGAGGGATCAGGAAGTATGACTCGTGGCTGTGAAAATGCCATTCCCCATCACCATCACTCATCCCCTATACCATGACTGGCTGCTTCCTATAATTGCTTCTTTCATCATTTATTAGGATAAAGAAGTGGTGGTCAAAGTGTGGTGTTCACTGCCACCTCCTGAGAGGGCTGGAATCATGGAGACACCAATAGTCTTGGGGAAGAAGTACCAGCTATATGGCTCACTAGCTATATGGCCAGGAGCAGCTCACTTAATCTTCCTACCGTCAGTGGCCTTGAAGGGGATTAGAACATGTCACCTCAACATGTCACTTTTGCGTAATGATTATTTTGCGCTGAAGGCCTCTCAGTTTCTGAAATCTTTTATATGCCTAAAAGCAGAGCCTCCCTAAACAATTCAATTTTCATAAATTCCCTCCCTGAGAACAACTCTAACTTTCTCTTCTCAGAGAGAAGTCAGCACCACACTGGGACAGACATTGTCACACACTGCCACATTTCCCATTTATTTTCATAAGTGAACATTCGTCTTTCCAAATAGTCATTTCTCTTTACATGAGTGCCCTTTCCTTCCCCACTCTTCTGCATTAAGTTAGGTATATGACCTCGCCACCTCTTGGAGTTCCTCCTCTCTGAAAGCTCCCATTTGTGTGCATCACGTACATGTTAATAGGCTTCTGTTTATTATTCTCATGTTCGTCTGTCTTTTGTCAGACTAATTTACAAGACGCCAGCTAGAGAACCTTGGAGGATTGTGGGAAAAAGAATTTTTTCTCCCCTACAACCTCATCTCTCACTTGTGGAATTTGAGCCAGGTCTAGGGACAAAGATGCTTCTAGCTCAGAGAGCACAAGTTCTGTGTCATTCAGTGTGAAATTGGATCCTCTTTTCCTAAGAAGCTTCCCTATCTCCACACTTCTGGGAGCAGGTCTGGGCTCATACTCACACCTAGGGAGCCCCTGGTTTCTTTGCGAGAAGTCTCCAATTCCTTCCCAGAACCCTACAAATCCAGGGAAGAATGACCACTGCTTAGCCTCATATTTCCTGTGTTGAATTGCACATCCGCTCCTGAGTAAGCTCGGTGACCTTGGGCAAGGCACCTAACCTTGTTTCCTCATCTTGTAAATAAGAGTAACAGGACCTACCAGATAGGATTGTTGTAAGGATTAATCACATTGATACAGGTAAGTCAGAAGATCATTCAAGTGCGTGCTCACAGAAAAAGTGGATCCACTCCAGTTACTTAGTCGCCTAAAAAAACATGTTGTAAAGGTATTTGTTTTATTTTCAATTCCACTTCGCCAGCCGCCTTTTAGAGCCCAGAGCTTTTCAAATTTTAGAATGCATCAGAATGACCTGGAGGGTTTCTTAAAACAGATTGGGCTGGGCACAGTGGCTAAGGCATATATTCATGGCACTTTGGGAAGCCAAGGTGGGTGGATCACTGGAGGTTGGGAGTTTGAGACCAGTTTGACCAACACAGAGAAACCCCACCTACTAAAAATACAAAATTAGCCAGGTGTAGTGCTGCATGCCTGTAAGCCCAGCTACTCTGGAGGCTGAGGCAGCACAATCATTTGAACCCAGGAGGCAGAGGTTGCAATGAGCTGAGATAGCACCATGACACTCCAGCCTGGGCAACGGAGTGAAACTTCATTTCAAAAAAAAAAAAAAGAAAAAAAAAAAAAAAAAAAAACCACACAGATAGATGAGCTCCATTCCTGGATTTTCTGATTTTAATGGGGCCTAAGAATTTGCATTTCTAGAAGTTTCCAGGGAATGCTGATATTGCTAGTTTGGGTACCACCCACTGAGAACAGCTGTTATAGCTTTGTTAAATATTCTATTAGATAAACTCCTTTGTTCTAAATAAGTTAAGATCAGGTTAAAGTGTATTAATTTATTTACGATTACAAGCAAATAACTCATTAGAATTTATAAGCAAAAACATACTTTCCGAGACTCTTAGTACTGTAGTTGAGTCTTTCAAATGGAAAATTCAAGACAGAAAATGGGTAACAAATTTAGGATATGTATATGAATTTGATCTTTATACATAGCCATCACCCAATCTTGCTGAACTTCGAGTATCCATTATGGCTTGTTTTATGTCTATTGTTTTTATTTACAAAACCAAAATGAAAAGCTGGGGCTCACTATGTTTTTGGAATTACGAAGCTGTGGAACAGATGGTCTGATCAAGAGTCTATCGGGCTTTTCTTCACTTTCTGCAGAGTACCAGCTGCAAGGACTTCTGAGATCACAGGGAGAAACAAAATCTCATCCCTTTGATGGAAAATGAAAATCCCTGTAGCATTTGTGAGACTTGAAGAGGAAGTGGCTGTTCACTTCGTGATACAGAGGAGTACATGGGGCAAGAACCCAAAACTCTAAGCCTGCTTTCCATCATGTTTCACGCAGAGAAGGGACACAGACATGCCAGATAGCCTATATTGGATGCAGATGTCTTGAAAAGAGCAAGTTTGTTCTGTTCGACTGTCACAGCAACACCAGCTGGTTATGAAATTATGAGGAGAGAGAGGTGAGGGGGGTTACATGTTCAGACATATATTTACAGTAATTTTACAAACCTCATTATTTCCAAAGAAGAGCAAGATGAAAGCAGCTTGTTTATAAACCAGACCCTCCCTTGAACACCATTACGGCAATATACGTGCACTAAATGGAGAATTGGGCAATCAGAGTATCCAAGGACAGTCCTCTTCGATTCAATCAAGCGTCTGCTTTAGTAGACAGACATAATTTATATAAACCAAATTGTGTCTCTTCCCCTTATCAAAGAAGAGGGGCTTAGACTTCTTGTCTGAAAGTGACATCTGGCTGGCATCTTTTGAAAAAACATCCCCATCATCCTCTAAAATTTTGTTTCACCTTTTCTAAGGTTCTTGCTAACAATAGATTACTCCAATAATTATTAATCAGTTAATAAAGACTGGAAACACCTCTGAAAACTAGAACTGATGGTCAAGGTTTTCCGTAATTTGAGGGAATTTCCAGTGACTATAAAACTGAGGGAAACTGGTGTGGTGTCCACTTCTGGCTCAGAAAGTCAGGGATACTAGTCAGAAAACTGGCCTATAGTTTTTCATCTACATGGAAATGCCAGCTGAGGCGCTCAATATGATTCTGTAGATTTGGTAGTTCCTTTATGCTTAAATCAGTTAGTGCCTGAAACTCCCTGTAGACTTCTGAGCAACCAAGAGAGGGTTGAAGGTGGGCATCCTGGGAGGGGTGGTCACCTGAGTAAAGTGCTGTGAGCGCAGATAAGGAAATTGCCCAGAAAGCAGGGCCTACTCAAGGGTACGGCTGCTCCTGTGGTCTAGGTTTTTGTAAAGTTTCAGAGAGCCAAGGAGAAAAGACTGGAAAAATGAATATGAACATATAGCAGATGCATTACGCTCACACAAGGCAATGGTTAATTTTATGTGCCAACTTGACTGAGTTAAGGAATACCCAGATACCTGACAGAGCATTATTTCTGGATGTGCCTGTGAAGGTGTTTTCAGAAGATTCACATTCGAATCAAGAGACTAAGAAGATCCACCTTTATTAACATGGGTGGGCATTTTCCAATCCACCAAGGGCCTGCCTGAATAGAACAAAAAGTCAGAGGAAGAATGATTTCTCTGTTTTCTTGAGTTGAGACGTCATGTTCTCCCCCGCCCTCAAACACTGGAGCTCCTGGTTGTCAGATTTTGTGACTCCAGGACTTACACCAGCAGTCCTCCACCACTTCTCAGGCCTTTGTTCTTGGTCTAGGAGTTACAGCATCAGCATCCCTGGTTCTCAGAGCTTCAAACTGGAACTGAAATATACTACTGGCTTTTCTGATTCTCTGTCTTGCAGCTGACATACTGTGAGATATCTGTGCATCCTTAATCACATGAACCAAATCCCAGAAGAAATTTACTCATATGTATATATCTGAGTACATATACGTACTCATACACACACACACACACACACACACAAGTATACACACACATATATATGAGATTGTGTTTGTGTGTATATATAAACATACATACACATTTTATATGTGTATATGTTATATATATATATATATATAGAGAGAGAGAGAGAGAGAGAAAGTGATTTAAGAGATTTAAAGAATTGACTTACACAGTTATAGGGCTGGCAAGTCTATAGGGCAGGTTAAAGGGTGAAAACTTAGGTTGGATTTCTATCCTACAGTCTGAAGACATAATTCCTTCCTCTCTAAGAAACCGAATTCAGCTCTTAAAGAACTTCAACTGCTTAGATGAGGCCCACTCACATTATGGAGGGAAATTTGCTTTTCTCAAAGTCAGCTGATTGCAGACGCTCATCACACCTACAAAATGCCTTAACAGCAACATTCCTCTCGTGCCAACTTGACATATAAAATTAACTATCAAAGGAGTATTAGTAAAGGGACTAAAGACCCACAGCATTTTATTGTACTTCACTTTACTGCATTTTGCAAATATTGTTTTTTACAGATTGAAGGTTTGTAGCAACCCTGTGTCTAACAAGTCTCTTTCAAATACATATGCTCACTTTGTGTCTCTGTGTCCCATTCTGGTAATTCTTGCCCTATTTCAAGCTTCTTTACTACAATTATGCCTGTACTGATGATCTGTGATCAGTGATCTTTAATATTACTATTGTAATTGTTTTGGGGTACCTTAAACCACACAGTGATAAGACTAAGAACTTAATTAATAAATGTCATGTGTTTTCTGACTCCTTCATCAAAACTTGTCATTGCCCCATCTGTCCATCTCTCCTCCAGCTTCCCTAAGACACAATATTAAAATTAGTTTCATTAATAGCCTTCTAATGGTCTCTAAGTGTTCAAGTGAAGAGAATTATGTCTCTTACTTTAAATCAAAAGCTAGAAATAGTTAAGTTTAGTGAGGAAAACACATTGAAAGCTAAGATGGACCAAACACTAGGCTTCTTGCACGAAACAGCTAATTTGTGAATGCAAAGGAAAAGTTCTTGGAGGAAATTAAAAGTGCCACTCCAGTGAACACAGATGATGAGAAAGCAAAACAACCTTACTACTGACATGGAAAAAGTTGAGTGGTCTGGTTAGAAGATTAAACCAACTACAACATTCCCTTAAGCCAAAGCCTACTCAAGAACAAGGCCCTAACTCCTCAATTCTGTGAAAGCTGAAAGAGGTGAGGAAGCTGCAGAAGAAAAGTTTGAACCTTGCAGATGATGATTCATTGGGTATAAGGAGAGAAGTCATCTCCCTAACATAAAAGTGCAAGGTAAAACAACAAGTCCTGATGGAGAAGCTACAGAAAGTTATTTTAAAAAGCTCACTAAGCTAATTGATAAAGGTGGCTACACTAAACAACAGATTTTTAACATAGACTAAACACAGTTCTATTCAAAAAAGATGCCATCTAGGACTTTCATCGCTAGAGAGGGGGATTAAAATGCCTGGCTTCAGACTTCGAAGGACAAGCAGACTCTCTTGTTAGAGAGTGATACAGCTAGCGGGTATAAGTCACCATTCCATTTATAACCATTCACCATTCAAAAATTCTAGGATCCTTAAGAATGATGCTAAATCTACTCTCCCTGTGCTATAAATGGAACAACAATGCCTAGATGACAGAACATCTGTTTACAACATGGTTTGCTGAATAATTTGAACCCATTAGTGAGACCTACTGCTTAGAAAAAAAGATTATTTTCAAAATGTTATTTGTTATTAACAGTATACCTGTTCATCCAAGAGCTCTAATGGCAATTTAAAAAGAGACTAATTTTTTTGGGGGGGGGTTGTTTTTTTTGTTTTGTTTTGTTTTGTGATGGAGTTTCACTCTGTTGCCCAGACTAGAGTGCAATGGCATAATCTCAGATCACTGCAACCTCTGCCTCCCAGGTTCAAGCAATTCTCCTGCCTCGACCTCTTGAGTAGCTGGGATTACAGTTAATTACAGGGCCACCATAACACCCAACTAATTTTTTATATTTTTATTAGAGATGGGGTTTCACCATGTTGGCCAGTCTGGTCTTGAGCTCTTGATCTTAGGTGATCGACCCATTTCAGCCTCCCAAAGTTCTGGGATTACAGGCATGAGCCACCACACCTGGCTGATTAATGTTGTTTTCATGCCTGCTAACACAACATTCAACGTCAAGCTCTTGGATCAAGGCGTAATTTCAACTTTCTAATTTTATTATTTAAGTAGTATCTTGTTGTAATGCTATAGCTGCTATAAATAGTGATTTCTCTGATGGATCTGCGTAAAGTAAATTGAAAATCTCCTGGGAAGAATTCATCATTCAAGATGCCATTAAGAACATTTGTGATTAATAAGAGGAGGGCAAAATATCAACATGAATAACAATTTGGAAGAAGTTGATTCCATTCCTCATAGATGACATTGAGGGATTCAAGACTTCTTTGGAGGAAGTCACTGCAGACGTGAAAATAGCAAGAGAACTAGGATTAGAAGTGGACCCTGAAGATGAAACTGAATTTCTATGATCTCATGATAAAGCGTTAACAGCTGAGGAGTAACTTCTTAAGAACTAGCCAAGAAAGTAGTTTCTTGTGTTGGAATCTATTCCTAGAGAAGACGCTGTGAACATTGTTGAAATAACAAAAAATAATTTGGAATTTGGAATATTATACAAGCTTCTTTGATAAAGCAATGGCATGTTTGAAGAATACTGACTATAATTTAGAAAGAAGTTCTATTGTGGTAAAATGCTATCAAGTAGCATCACATCCCACAGAGAAACCTCTTCCCTGAAAGAGTCAGTCAACACAGCAAAATTCATTACTTTCTTATTTTAAGAAATTGCTACAGCCACCCCAACTTTCAGCAACTGCCACCCACATCAGTTAGCAGCTGTCAACATGAAGGCACCATCTTTCATCCAAAAAAAAGATTACGACTTTGCTGAAGCCTCAGATGATCGTTAGTTTTTTTTTGTTGTTGTTGTTGTTGTTTTTTGTGGTGGGGGAATAAAGTATTTTTCATTGAAGTATGTACATTGTTTACTTAGATATAATGCTATTGGACACTTAATAATATATAGTATATTGTAAACATAACTTCTATATGCACTGAGAAACCAGAAAATTTATGTGACTCACTTTGTGTACATATATATTCACTTTGTTGCAGTGGTATGAAATTAAGACTACAGTATCTCAGAGATATGCCTGTATTTACATATATGTATACAGAGTAAGGCACTATGGTTTGGATACTTGTGACCCCTCTGAAATCCATGTTGAAATTTAATCGCCAATGCACTGCTATTAAAAAGTGTGGTCTTTGAGATGTGATTTGGTCATGAAGCTCTGCCCTCATTAGTGCTCTTATAAAAGGGCTAGAGAGAACTAGCTCAGCCCCCTTTTCACTTCCACCCTTCTGCCATGTCAGGACACAACACTCGATCCTTCCAGAGGGACCAGCAGCAAGGCATCATCTTGGAAGCAGTGAGCGGACTCTCACCAGGCACCAAACCCACCGGTGCCCTGGTCTTGGACCTCCACCCTCTGGAACTGTGGGAAATACATTTCTGTTTCTTATAAATTACCCAGTGTCAGGGATTTTTTATAGATACAGAAACAGACTAAGACACAGGGAATCTGAAATTGACAATAAGGGTTAAAAACAGCAGGGCTATCATTACCTGTGGACCTGAAAAAGGAAGGTTTGGGGAGTTTGCAGTTACTAGAACCTGGACAGAGAGAATCGTGTGACAGGGGTGCCTTAGGAGAATCTGTGGCCTTGAGTAAAAGGCCCAGCAACCTCAGGAAGGGAGCCAGAGAAGAAATACCCCAACCTTTCTCTCCTCCCTTCCTCCAATCTCTTGTTAGAGATTTCTGAGGCCAACTGAAAACCAGAAGCCAACGATGCCCCAAGAACTTTAGAGCAGCAGGAGGCGAAACAGAACATGTGCAAGTCTTTGGCCAGAAAACAATCTACATCCATCCTGTAACTTCACAATGGATCTCATTATGCCTCAAGTCGCTGGAGGATGTGCTAACATTAAACCCGTGATTAAATGCCGCAGACTTAGATAAAGGGAACATCATCCTGAAGACTCAGAGAAACCAAAACAAATTTTTCTTTTAATTTGCTGTGGAAGCCACAGGAAAACTTTGGAAATCTGGCATCACCTAATGGATGTATGCAATATGTACAGCAGATGAATGAGATGAGGAATTATTACATGGAAGTTAGCAATATAATTGCAAAGTTAAATTTTCTACTGGAGGCAGTAAAATACAGAACTGAAAATGCAGTAAAAAATAAAAGTGGGCCAGGCACAGTGGTTCATGCCTATAATCCCAGCACTTTGGGAGGGCAAGGCAGGCAGATCACTTGAGGCCAGAATTTGAGACCAGTGTGGTCATTATGGTGAAACCTCATCTCAACTAAAAATACAAAAATTAGCCAGGTGTGGTGGCACATGCCTGTAAACCCAGCTACTTGAGAGTCTGAAGCATGAGAATCACTTGAATCCAGGAGGTGGAGGTTACAGCAAGCCGAGATTGCACCACTGCACTCCAGCCTGGATGACAGAGCAGAAATTCTGTCTCAACTAACTAAATAAATAAATATAAAATAAATAAAATAAAAGTGATATGGGAATCTCGAGAAACTCCAGAAGCAGCAATCAAAGGCATTTTGAGAAAACAATTTCATATCTTACATACTTTGCTGAGTTTGAGTTTTAAGTTGTGAGGATACAAATGTAAAGGGTTTACTGCTTTCCAGAAAAAAAAAAAAAATCAATGGCAAGAAACACCTACAGCATAGCAGAAGTTTTGAGTTTTGAAAGTGAAGAAAAAATTCATAAGCCTTTGGAAAAGATTGGATGAAAATTGTGTTTGGTAGTTAATCTTCTTCTCTGCAACTCTAAGTACCAGAAGGCAACTTGCCACATACACAGAGCAAAATATGCAGCGTGTGCATTTTATCATTTGACAATTTTAATGTTGTCAAGTTAAAGTGAAAGACTTATACATCTAGTTGCTCAGAAAATTACCCTTGCATTTTGAATAGTTTTAATTGGATGAGAGATGACTCAAAATTTAAATCTAACATGTAGTCAGCAAACTCTAATGTTCTTTACAAAATAACCTCGAACACGTTTGTCTGACTCATCTTTTTTATCCCATCTCTTACAGACAACTGGGCATGGAAGTGGAGGGTATACAATTTTTGTTAGGGTTTCCCTTGCTCAGCATTCATCCTACACTTAGAATTGAGAAGGTTTGTGTGTTATCGGTCTATGCTCAACTCGGAGTGAAGCTTGACCCTAGAGCACACCCTCAGTTTCAACTCATTTAGAAACAGAAATGTGTTTTTATGATCATCTTAAAGTCATGGTTGATGATACCTGAAACAATAATTGCTTTTATTTTATACTGGTCACTGCCAATATGGCAAAACTTTTGGGCATGTGGGACATTGAACTAGGAGGAGTAATAAAACTTTTATTTGTTTCCTTTGAAAGCAAAGATGTATAAGTAATATAGTGCCCAACTGCACCACAAGTTACTTGATTAATCATTTTGGGCCTCTTTAAAATTCATGTTGAAGACATTAGTGATTGGAGATTTTAAATTAGGAAGTCCTAATAAATCCACTCAGAGGCTGATATTAGCTGTTACCAAACAGTTCTTTACAAAATTTTTCATATAGCATCTATAAATGTCTTCTTGTTAGTGATGTTTCAAAATGAGTGCACATTATATAATTTCAACTGTCTCTGAAGAAGCATAGAAACAGGCCATAAGAAAGTAGACTCAAAATATTAACACATGTGTACTTTCAAGGCTTTGAATGTGGATTGTGTAAGCATTTCTAGTCTTTCTATAATGAATATTTATAATTTTTAAATCTGAAAACTTGAAAAATTCAGCATATACAACATGTTAAATAATTTAATACAACCACATAAAGATCCACAGCACAATATGGAAAGAAAATAAATCAAAGTGTTAACAGCATATTTCTCTAAGTTGTAGAAATATATACAAGTTATTTTTTTTATTTTTGCAATGTTTTAGACATTTTGAAAATAATTGTGTTTTAGATTTATAATGGAATAAATGAAGGAAACCTGGAAGCATTTTAACCATGATTTATCTTTGTTCTTCTAGGAACAACTCTATGAAAGAATATCCCACCTGTTTCACTGAGGAGTTTTATGACCTGATAATAATAATAATTACACTCATAAAAATAATGACAAGAAGTACCATTTATATGAAGGGTGTTCTGTGCCAAGCATTCTCTAAGCATTTACATTCTTAGCCTTATTTTATCACTAAAACAATCTTATGAGGTGTGTTACTAGTTTGATAAACATTTCACAGATGAGAATTCAGGCTAAAAGGGAGCATATGAGAGTAAATAACTTGTCCAACAGCTAGTGAAGAGTGAGCTCAATGTTTAGACCAAAACCTCTGATCTCAAAGCAAAAGGATAAAGATTAAAATTCAATACATGGGAAAGGCTTTCTCCCACCCAGGTCAAGACTTGTTTGCCTGGACCAGATTAGCTTTCAAGGAGAAGGTTCATCTTCCAGGGTGGGCGCATCCCAACTCATGAACGTCTGACTTTGACACTTTCACGTGGTCTTTGCCTGCCCACAAACTCCCCATGTGAGCGACCTTCATGCTTAGCAACTCTGCTGACCCCATGTCTACCAGTGTTTGTGTAATTTTCACCAGGGAAAAAGACAGAAAAACAGGTAGAGATCAAGACCAAGACAGAGAGAGAGGGAGAAACAGCCCGGGATCTCAGTGCAGTCAGCAGTCTTTCCTTCCTTCCTGGAGTAGGACAGTCATCCTGTGATGTGTTGTCTCAGCTCCATTCTCGTTAGGGCTTCTCATCCTTGTCAGTGTACATTTAGTCATGAAATGAATTTTAAAGTATAGAATGCCTTTCTTACTGACTGTAAGTACCACGAGGAGCAGAACCAGGACTCTTTTTATCTGTATCCTGGATGGCCTAGCACAGTACCAGTGTATGCCTGGTTTTCTGGTATATTTATTAATAGTCCCCCCTTTCACTCTCAAACAGATCTAGTTTGGATAATGAATTAGATGGTAAGCCTGTTGTGGCTTTAAGTATCTTCACTGCCTAGGGCACCTGGCACATTTGGGGAGCTATCTACGCATATGCTGAATGAACAAACTAATGAATGAGGACTTCCACTCCTGCCCACTGCCACCTGGAAACTCTAGTTCCAATAGATCATTGTTTCCAGTACTAAGAAAGAGCCTTCCATGGAAAGGTTTTGTTGAGTTAGTTCTCATAATGGTGAATTGAAATGAAACATGTAGACCCCTCTTCACATCTAGTACTTGTCAGGGCTCAACCAGGAAGGTACAACCATTTAAAAGTATGGGATTGAGTATTTATTTACTTATTTAGACAGAGTCTCACTCTGTTGCCCAGGGTGGAGTACAGTGGTGTGATCTTGGCTCACTGCAATCTCTCCCTTTTGGGTTCAAATGATTCTCCCACCTCAGCCTCCTGAGTAGCTGGGATTACAGGTGCCTGCCACCACACCTGGCTAATTTTTGTATTTTTAGTAGAGACAGGGTTTCACCATGTTGGCCAGGCTGGTCTCAAACTCACGACTTTAGGTGATATATCCACCTGGGCCTCCCAAAGTGCTGGGATTACAGGTGTGAGCCACCATGCCTGGCCTGGGATTGGGTATTTAACAGGGGAATTAAATCTTACACAACTGTAGGAGAAGCTGGGAAGTGAAGATCCAGGAGATATTGGATGACTAAGGGACTTGGTCAAGCTGTGAAGCCATGAGCATGTCGTCACCAAAGTGAGACCATCAGGGAAGGTTCATGGCAAGCTTGTGGGAGCCCCCACAGCCTCCAGAGTATGATGGCTGGGACTTCACTGCTGCCTTCCAAAGATCACATTAGTCATCTGTGCTCAACACACCTCAAGACCATGCAGGGAATGGGAATCTGAAAAATATCTTTTTTATATAACCAAGTCGACATAGCACAAACCAGCAGGACTTTCCTCTGTCCCTCTGTCCTTGCATGTACACTGCTCCTTTCATCTGTGGCACTCCTGGTCTCCCTCAGTATTTCACAGTCTTCTCAAATGGTCTTGCATCCTGGTCCTAAGATGAAATATCCTGAGTGGCTGGTTCCAATTCTGAGCTTGCCTCTGAAAAAGGAAGGGATATTTGCTCACGGTTTTTGTGTACCCAGACCCTCATTACTGTTGCTGTTTTACCTTGCAAGTCTTAATTGAGGAAAAGGTCAGAGGCTTAGGAGAGCCGTACTTCTCCTGGAAAAGCAAACAAAACCCTTCCACTTACGATGGTGGTATCAAAATTATGCTTACACTGTAGCACCTGATTGTGTCTGTGAGTTTTATGGCGTGCTTAATCACCATGTAAATACTGCTTTTATCAATAGGGAGGGAAAATAATTCCTGAGTTTTTAATCAACTTCTAAGGAATGAAATCAAGAAGCATAGGCACTGTGTCTTTAGGGACCCCAGTCCTGATTGAAGCTGCCAAACCTCAGATAATTAGATCATAAGAAATGTCCACCCAATCTTTCCTTGACCATGGTGTCAGATATCCAGCTAGAATTGGTTGGGGAGAACCAAAGGCAGCAGCCAAGCATGCAGGAGAGAGCCAGACAGCACAGTACAGATGATGATTTGATCCGCAGGTCTATTATTAGGAGTGTGTGGTCATGAAGTTGAATTCGAAATCACATAGACAGAAAACTATGAAGACCAACTGAGAACCAAAAATTTGGGTGTAATTTGTGATAGTAACAAGGTGTAGGAGCTGGAATTCAGGTCTAGCATCTGGATCTGTTGTCTGCTGATGTCTTTATCTCTATGGCCTACTGCGATCTTGATCCCTCTCTGTCTGTCTTTCTCTGTCTCTATCATGCTCTTCTCTTTCTCTCTCACTTATCTCTCTCTGTCTCTTTATCTGTCTCTCTTGTCTATCTCTTTATGTCTCTCTTGCTTTTCTCTGTCTGTCTCTCTATCTCTCTGCTCCCTCCGGAAACACACACATCTTTATTTAAATGGTGGTGCAGAGTCTCAGAATAGAATAAGACAGTCAACAAACCCAACCCACGCCATATTTAGCCAAATACAGGCTTCCACCCAATAAAAGCCATTTGAGGGTGGCCTGCCTCCATAAGACTATTGATGGCACTTTGATTTACTATATTGCATCTACTTGTTCCGTTGTATGCCAAGCAGTTTGACTACATAAACTACCAGGAGCACACTTGGTTAATCCAAGTTAGGGTCAGTTGTACTTACAAATATACAAATTCTCTAGGAGAATTTCCTAGAGAGGAATTTCCTAGATAGGAAATTCTTTGTCCCAGTCTGTCTCTATAAGATGAAATTCTCTGTGCCATTGATACAGACCAGGACAATGTTGATGTCATGACAGCTGGTGCATATTCTATAAATCTTCATTCTCCATTCTCTATCTTACCAAGACACCTCATCTGCTCTTCTCTCCTCATATCTAGCCTTTGCTTTCATACGCTGTGATAACCTATGTCATGTCTTCTCTCTTCATTCACATGTAAACCTCTTTTAGCTCAGAATTTAGATCAAACTTATGTTTTTATTTATTAGAGATGTCTATGTAAGTATTCCGGAATAAATCAAGCAATAAATTTTAGGATCTTTACATTGCTTGACAATTCAATTTCATTAGTGCTCTAGCTATTTATGTTATGTTTTCCCTAGGAGTTTATGACTTCCTTATATTTAATCCCACTTTTCAGTAATTAAGCCCTTGAAAATAAGTTAATTTTTAAAAGAACATCATTGATGTCAAATGTATTACCTTATTATAGGATAAAGTTATTGAACTGCCAGTGAGAGGTTAGATGCACGGTGTGTCATCGTGGATAAATTATTATCATTATTTTAGACAGACGTGTTCTCCCATTTACTAAGAGTGTGAATTTGCAAATCCTCATTTGCAGTGTGGATAATAATACTCATCTCTTGGACTGGCTGTGGAGAAAAAAAATAAAATGCATGTGAAAAACAGCCCACAGTCCACACTCAATTTATGATAATTTGAAATATTTTTTCCTAAATTTCACACTAAATTAATGAATTTCAAAAAACCACGAAACTTTATAACTTGCAGTAAATACATTAGGAAGCATCCTGAGAAATTTTTTAACTCTAGGATATTAAATTAAATATGTTTCAGGAAGCAAAGGATGCTTGGGGTAGATACACATCTAACTTTCTAATATGACATCAAAGAGCACAACCCTGCCCTTTCACAGGATGCCAAGAGGTCTCTGTGACTGAGAGTGAGTGGCTGCCTTGCACCATCAGTATGTGCACTCCTATGCAATAAAGAGCCGAGATGAGGACTTTATATCCACACCATCACCACCCTCTTCAAATTCCTGCCTTAACTTCCTGTGAACACACCCCAGTGAGATGAATAGTGTAGATGCCATTTTTATAGCATATCCAGGAGGCCAAGAACTCAAGAGGTATGAACAAACTACCAGGCTGTAAAGTCCCATATGAAAATCTTAGTCATGGTGTCACCTGTTAGCTCACTGGGGAGAATGCCTCGGGGCTCCTGCAGACATGGGAGGGAGTCACAGCACATCCTGGAAAGGGGGAGTCCAGAATGAGACAAAGTGATCATGAAGTGCCGTTCTTTCCATGCTCCGACCCTCCCAGCCCCATCTCTCTGTGTAGGATCATGATAGCAACAAAGGACACAAAATAGAAGTCTCCCTCACCATACTATGTAACTCTGAGACTCGCAAGCATGAATGTCTCCCCAAAGCCTGCTCCTAGTGACTCCAATCAAGAATCTTTCATATTCCTGCATGCCTTCCTCCCTGTGACAGCTATGTGATGTGTCAGCTAACTTGGCTAAACTGAACTTCAGGCCCCACTGTTTTATTTCTATTTAATAGTATGTTTCTGGTTGGGAGGAGTGGCAAGAGATAGTCTCTCAGAAGAGATAAAGGATAGAAAAAAGACAGCGGCCAATTTGTAGCATACACACACCTTCTCCCAAGTATTTGATCAAACACTACAGTGTTCCTGAGAAGGGATTTTTCAGATGTAATTAAAGCCCTTAATCAGCTGACTTTATTAAAATAAGCCTTTAACAGACATTAGACGTCTCCTGAGCCCAGAGGTTCCAAACAGCAGCTGGGTCTGTAGTCGTTCCCCTTTTACCCTGTGTTTCCTTGCCCGCTCATGATATTGCCTTCCCAACTGCCTGTCCTCTGGTCTTCAGGTTCGCTTACCAGCTGCACAATTGTGAAGGCAATTCCTTGTAATAAATCCACATGTAAAAACCATATCTCCTACTGGTTCTGCTTCTCCGTTGAACTCTTGTACACTTGTTGGGATTCACTCAGGGTGGCTGGCAAAATATTAGGGAACTATTAGGGAAAGTAAGAAGATTATAGTCTCAAACCTTTTGGAAGGTCAAAAGGTTTTAATGGAATGGGCTCAAGGCAGTCAGTTCGTTACATTGGAACTTGAAGTCATAGAGTAAAAGACCAGGGACAATAAAAGCTTACCCAGTTAAGTCTGGGGAGGATCATCAGCTCTTACCAAGATGATTAGAAGAGCCTCATATCCTGTACTCACCCAAAGCTTTTATCATTCACAAAACCACTCTTTTAACCATGTTAATTATCCACAAACATGTTGACTTAGAACCTCTGTTATTAAATCTATACTGAATAAATATGAACAGGGAGTTGCGGTTGGTTAGCTGCAATCACCCTCTGAAAGCAGTTGAAGACCATCCCTAGCCCACTCGAAATCACTGTACCAGTTGTGACAGTGCATTCATTCATCCTTTGCTGAGTCAAGGTTGGCAGGACAGACCTCCGCAGGTCGTGGTCAGCGTCTCAGGTGATGACCCCAACGTGATCAAGGTCTCGTATATTCCCTCTCAAAGTCCATTGTCTGGTTATTCCCCAAGTCCTGCTAATTCTTCCTTCTAAAGTAAAATCTTAAAATCACTAAAGATGACATTGCTACCTGGGGAATCCAATTCCAATTTTTACTTCTCCTGGTGCTAATAGAGAATAATTTATTTCTGCCTGTATCCACTGCCAATAGCAAAGACCGGAGGTCATCAGCTCTTACCAGGATGATTAGAAGAGCCTCATATCCTGTACTCAGCAAGTCATTGATATCCAACCTACTTTCTTTTTTGGTTACAGGGCAAACTTGCATAAATACAAATCTGAACATGTCAGTCCCCACTTAAAACCCATCTGTAGTTTCCCACTGTGTGAAGTCTCAGATTTCATACTTGATCTAAAAGCTTCTGCACTGCCTGGTCTTTTCCCACCACTCCAGTCTTCTTCCATCTTCACTCTACCTTTCCACTCAACACCCTATAAATTTCTTCCAACATTCTCCACAGGATAGGCAGAACAATGGTCTTCTGAAGATGTCCATGTCCTAATCTCTGGAACCTCTGAGTATGTTATGTGACATGGTGAGGTAAAATTAAGGTGCTAATCAGCTGACCTTTGAAAAAAGAGATGATCCTGGACTACCTGGGTGATCCCAATACTGTTACAAGGGTGCTTATGGGTGAATGAGGAAGGAGGAGAGTCAGAATTGGAGCCTGAGAGATTTAAAGATATTACATTGCTGGCTTTGGAGATGGAGGGAGGGGCCATGATCCAAGGAATAAGGGCAGTCTCTAAATGCTGGAAAAGTCCTCCAACTGGATTCTTTCACTGAGCCTTCAAAATGAAAACAATCCTGCAAACATTTTGATTTTAGACCTCTTACTTCTAACATTTTAGGATAATATATTTGAATGTTTTAACCAAACATTCATAGTAAATGTTAGAACAGTTCATAGTTCATAGTAATTGTTAGAACACCAAAGTTCATAGTAATTGTTAGAACAGCAAAAGAAAACTATCATATCAACTATTGGGAATTCCTGTCAGCATTGAAATTCCCAAGCTGGCAAGATGCTAACTACTTTTTACTTTTTAAAATAAAAATAATTACCATTAAAACCCGATTTTCATGAGAGAAAGGACTTTTCACTTTTTAGTTTGAAATAATCAAATTTTTTGGGAAGATTTACAAAAATGGTTTGAAGAACTCCCATATTCAGTATATCTAGACTCACCAATATTTAACATTTTGCAATATTTCTTTATCTCTCTCATTATATATATGCAAAATTCATATACTTGCTATTGAAATAAAAATTTTAACACAAAATTAGAGCACAATCTCAGAATTAAGCAAAATCTTACATTTTTAAATAACTTTGCAGTATCATTTTTATGTTTTCCTTATTTTATAATGGACCAGTAAAAACATTCGTTATAGAACAGCACTGGTTTATGGACAAGTATGCATGTAGAAACCACTCTCTGAGTAAATGCTTATATGTTTTCATGCTTACTTTTAAATGACTCATGTTCAGAGAAGCCTCATATCCCCACATTAGAGTTGATTCTCCAATTTTGAATTTATCTTGAAACCTGAATTTCTTGGTGTCCTCCATAACATTTGCATACAGCCCACAGTCTCTGCTAGACTGTAAGCTCCTCGAGGGCAGGAACCATAGGTTTGTCCACCATAGAGCATATTTTCTCCAAAGTTATATTGATCACGTTAAGGAATTGACAGAACAACTGATAAAGTTGAGAATATAAAGTTCATTTTAAAACTATCATTGTGTAAGTCTTGAATGCAAATGCCAAACTCAAAATGCAACATACAGATAAAGTTGTTATAAATATGTATATATAAACTTTTACATAGATATATGATTTCTTTTCTCTTGGGTAAATACCTAGGAGTAAATGACTGCCTCGTAAGGTATGTGGATGTTCAAATTGTTAAGAAACTGCCTAACAATTTTCCAAAGTGGCTAGAGCATTTAGAATTCCTGCTAGAAATATGTGTAAGTTCCATATCCTCCATACTTCCCAAGTGCGGTAAGACATAAATATAAATGTACAAGATGATTGATAAACTCCAAAGAAGATGAACCCAAAGAGACCCACACTGAAACACCTCATAAACTGTCAAAAGACAAAGAGAATTTTGAAAGTAGCTAGATAAAAGAGTCAACACATACAAAACATCTTCAATAAGATTATCAGCATATTTCTGATTAAAACCTTTTGAGGCCAGAATGCATCAGGCTTTCTCTCTAGAACTTATACAAGTTCTAAAAATAAAAAAGAAAATAGTCAGGCAAGAATCTTATATCCAGCAAAACTGTCCTTTCAAAGTAAAGGAGAAATTAAGACATACATTTTCAGATAAGCAAAAGCTGAAGGAGTTTATTACCAATAGACCTGCTCTGTAAGAACACTCAAGGGAGTCCTGAAAGGTAAAATGAAAGAACTAGACAGTAACTAGAAACTACACGAAGAAATAAAAATATCTCAGAAAAAGTAAATAAATGAAAATTATAAAAATTTGTTATTATAACAATAATTTGTAATTTCACTTTTTGTTTTCTATATGATTTGAGAGTAACACATTTTATAAAATTACTGACTTAAAAGATAGTGTCATTTCAACTTTGGTGTGTGATTTCACATTTTGTTTTCTACATAACTGAAGTGACTAATGTATTAAAAATGATTTATGTTTTTGGACACACAATATATGATGATGTAATTTTGTGATATCAACAACTGAAAGAGGTGAAGACAAAGCTGTTAAGGAGGAGCGTTTTTGTATGTTACTAAACTGATCTAAATTCAAACTCAAGTTTTATAACTTATTTATAGTTTGTGTGTTTAATGTAATTCTGTGGTAACCCAAAGAAAATAGCTATAGAATATACACAAAAGGAAATGAGAAAGAAATTTTAACATTTCACTACCAAAAAGCAACTAAATACAAAAGAAGACAGTAATGCAGGAAATGAGGGACACGAAAGCTATCCAGCTTGTAGAAAACAAATAGCAAAATGACAAAAGTTCCTTCATATTAGTAATTACTTTAAATGTAACTGGACTAAACTCTCTAATCAAAAGACAGATACTGGCAGAATGAATTTTAAAAAATCTAACTACATGCTGTCTACAAGACACTTACTTTAGATCCAAATACAAAAATAGGTTGAAAGTAAAAGCATGGAAGAAGATATTTCAAGCAAATAGTTACAAAAGAGATAAGGGTGGATATACTCATTTCAGAAAAAATAAGTTTCAAATTTAAAAAGATTACAAGAGACAAAGAAGGGTGCTATATACTAATACAAGACACAATACCGCAAGAATATGTAGCCATTTTAAACATTTCTCAGACCTAATAACAGACTCTCAACATACGTGTAGCAAAAATTATCAAACTTAAATGGATAGACAGTTCTACAAGAATAGCTGGAGACTTTAATGCTTGACTCTCAATAACAGGCATGATAACTAGGCAGAAAGAAGATAGGTAAGGAAATAGAGGACATGAACAATACAATAAGCCAACTAGCTCTAATAGACATATAAAGAACACTCTGTGCAACATGTTTAAATGTACATGGGGCATATTCCAGGAAATAAGAACCTTTGTACACTGTTGCTGGGAATGCTAAATGGAATATCTGCTATGGAAAATAGTGTGGTGGCTCCTCAAAAAACTTAAAAGATAATTACCATATGCTCCAACAACTCTACTTCTAGGTATATACGCAAAAGAATTGAAAGCAGTATCTCAAGGAGATATCGTTGCTTTGAATACCCATTTTCATGGCAGTATTACTTTTTTTTCCGCCAAGACGGAGTATCCCTCTGTTGCCTAGGCTAGAGTGCAGTGGTGCAATCTCAGCTCACTACAACCTCTATCTCCCACGTTCCAGTGATTCTCCTGCCTCAGCCTCCCAAGTAGCTGGGATTACAGGCACTCGCCACCATGCCCAAGTAATTCTTGTATTTTTAATAGAGACGGCATTTCACCATGTTGGTCGGGCTGGTCTCGAACTCCTGATCTCAGATGATCCATCCACCTCGGCGTCCCAAGGTGCTGGGATTACAGGCATGAGCCACCACGCCTGACCAGCTGTATTATTCTTAATAGCTAAAATGTAGGAATAATTCAAGTGTCCATCAATGGATGAGCAAATCAGCAAAATGTGGTATATACTTATAATGAAATATTATTGAGCCTTATGAAAGAATGAAACCCTTCTACTCATGCTTAAGCTATAACATGCGTGAACTTTGCAGCATAAAATAAGTGAAAAGTGAAATAAGCCAGTTGCAAAAAGCTAAATGCCATATAATTCCATATAATTACGTGAGGTGCTTAGGGTACTCAAAATTACACAGACAGAAAACAGAATGACGGTGGCTGGGGCAGGGAGGAGAAAAAAATGAGGAGTTATTGTTCTGTGGTTATAGAATTTCAGTTTCGAAAGATGAAAAGAGTTTTGCAGATGGATGATGGTGTAGGGTGAACAACAATATGACATACCTAATACCACTGGTCTGTACATTTAAGATGGTAAATTTTATGTTAATTGTATTTTACCACAATGTTTTAAAAATCGAGAAAAGAACTTTATAAACTAATAGTAAAGTTCACTGTTGAAAAGCGGTTTTCCTTCAAAATCTAATTCTATCTTTTTTATATTCTAGCCCAGGGTAACCAGCAGCTGAAATTACAAGAACTTATCTATCACCTCACAACATAATTTACTTCATTAGAAAGTTTCCCACAGAGCTGGCATTGGAAACATGGGCTTCTGGACGTGAAGTCAATCAATTCATCCACTCTCTGAGCCATCCTGCCTTAAGTGGATGATTTCTAAACCACCACCGGCCTAGTTACATTCTCCCCACCAAGCATCCTTCCAACTTGTGTACAATAAGGAGATAAAATTGAAAGATGTCAATGAACATACGATTTTTTTTTTAATCTCAAAAATACAAACAGCCTTAAAAGACCATATGCAAGTCTTCTTTAGTTTCCGAACCACAATAGCTGTACTAGGCATGACTATTCTAAGGTCCCTGCAATAAATGAAATCCAGGGTAGTTCCAACAAATGATGAATTCATGGCGGAAAAATAATTTCACTGATTTTCTGTCTTATCTTAGGTTTTATTTTCTCTCCAAAAAATACACCGTTGGGGTGAGAGGGCAATAAAGACAAAACAAAAGAAAGAGGAGGGATATTTGCAATGTTTACAAAACAAAAAGGAAATTTTTTTGGTTCTGTGAATGCAGAATGTTTTGACAGTATTTCCGATTTTGCAGGACATCTGGTGTGGATGCTATCAAGGGCAATAGAAGAAAATAGCTAAATTATGCTATTAGCTCTGTTGCTGTTCTACCATATGGAAATATTTTTATTTTTTTCCCTTAGTTTATTCAATGTTGACTTGGGAGAGACAAAATGAAATTAAAAATGACGTGTGAACTGCTTGTCACCCAACTCTTGGTTACCCAACATTGTGGCCTACTTTTTGTACAGAGGCCTACTTCTTGAATTAGCCTCCATGAATATGCTTCCATGCATTGGCTTAAATTTTGTATAGAAATCAGAGTTGTAAAAAATGTGAAGGCCTGGAAGACTCAGTCTTGTTAAAACATCATTTCACTCCAAATTAATTTATCTAGAGGTTCAGTGCAAACCTAATGAAAATCTGAGTATGTTCTTTTGTGGATAATGACAAGCAGATTCTAAAACTCATATTTAAAAGCAAAGAAACCTCAATAGCCAAAGGAATATTGATAAAAGAACAAAGATGAAACCCTCACACTACATAATTTCAAGGCTTAATAAAAGCCACATTAATCAAGACCACATGGCGTTGATGAAACCATGAACCAAACTGATGGGGTCTAGACTCAATGACATCCCAGTAATAATGAACAAACCTAAAGCCCATATATTTGTTGCTGAATACCGTTTCCAATAGAAGAAACCAGACCTCCTTGTAGAATTAGTAGACTCCCAGGGTGGGACAGGAAAAACTTAAACCTAGAGCATCTTGTGGTGCCAGAAAGTAAGGAAGTGCCCAAAAAAGAATGGGGGTACGTCAAAAGCTCACAGGAACCAACCTGAAAGAGCTCCCAATGTCCAAAATTTGAACTAGTTAATGATAGACTGTTTATTACCAAGAGAATGTACAATAAGCATCCATGAGTCTATGACATGAAGAAATGAATAAATGAATGAATGAATGGGAGAGAACAGCTCTCCTAATGAATAAATATAGAAAAAAGATGGAAGTATCAATACACCAGTAGAACACTACAGTAATAATTGTTGCAGGCAAGAGGTACCAAGGAAAATGAAAATTCATGGGTAAAACTTTGACAAGAAAGATTATATTTGCCTAATGTAAACTTATCATCCTCAAGATACCCATTAATTGTTAAAGGAAAAATAATAATTTTAAAATGAAAAAACCTGGCAGATGTCATCCTAGCCAAGGGATCAAGATTAACATCATCAGTAATAAGACACACTGACATCCCACACTTCCTGATTTGATACACTAAGAAGAGCTTATCATTTCTGTGGTACTCTTGGCCCACCATGCACAAGTAACATTCATTCATGAAAAAACATTAGGCAGATCCAAATTGCAGGACATTATTCAAAATAGCTGGCCAATACTCTTCAAAAGTGTCAGGTTCTGGAAGACAAAGAGATACTTAGGAATCATCACAGAGTGGGAGAAAATATGGAGACATAAAAGCTAACTGTGATGTGGGATCCTAGATTGGGTCAGGGACCGGAAAGAGAATACTGCTGGGAAGACTGATGAAATCTGAGTAAGCCTGTAGTTTAGTTTAAAGAATAATAATAAGGCCGGGTGCGGTGGCTCACGCTGTAATCCCAGCACTTTGGAAGGCCAAGGCTGGCAGATTACAAGGTCAGGAGTTCGAGACCCCCTTGGCCAATATGGTGAAACTTTGTCTCTACTAAAAATACAATAACATAGCCAGGCATGGTGGTACATGCCTATAATCTCAGCTACTTGGGAGGCTGAGGCAGGAGACTCACTTGAACCTGGGAGGTGGCACACTCCAGCCTGGGCAACAGAGTGAGACTCCATCTCAAATAATAATAATACTAACAACAATAATGGTTTAGGTGCTGGCTTAATAAATTCCCCTAGTTACTGTAATGTCCAACAATGAAGCCCCCATGGTGGGCTACTGTGACTATTCACTGCATTTAAGAATAAAGAAGGCCAGTCACGGTGGCTCACCCTTGTAAACCCAGCACTTTGCGAGGCCGAGGAGGGCAGATCATGAGGTCAGGAGCTTGAGACCATCCTGACTAAAGTGGTGAAATCTCATTTCTACTGAAAATACAAAAAACAAGCCGGGCAGTGTGGTGGATGCCTTTAGTCCCAGATACTCAGGAGGCTGAGGCAGGAGAATCACTTGAACCCCGGAGGTGGAGGTTGCAGTGAGCCGAGATCACTCCACTGCACTCTGGCCTGGGTGACAGAGCAAGACTCCATCTCAAAAAAATTAAAAAAAAGAGGAATAAAGAATAATTAAGGGCGTGTGAGTAGATGCTATTAAGTTAATAACTCAGAAGGTGCTGCTAATATACAACAACCCAAGGAGACAGGATCATGTAACGAAAACATTTGCACGCTTCATAATCTATCGAACTCCTCTCTGTTTCTCTCTGACCTCTGAATCTGTTGTTCTCTCTCTTTTCTTTCTGTCTCTCTTTTTTCTCTCCTCCTCTACTTCCACTCATACTGCTGCATTATGTTCATATACACTATGAAGTATACTTTTAAGTAACTGATATTGTTATCAAGTCCCAGAGCTTCTCTATTGAAGCTTTTAAAAAATTTCTGTCTTCCAAAATAAAAAGCTAAAGCTATATTAAAGTGATTGTTCTTCCATGTAAGTCTTAAATTGATATAGCACGTGTGAGATTACTGGCTCCTGGTAGGAAATGTTTTCCTCTCTCTGGCAAAAAGCTTAGAAGTCCATTCAGAATGATGCTGTCAGAATGTATTTTTGTGAGATGCTTTGAAGTAGACAAAAAAAAAAAAAATCCTAACAGCACACAAAGATTTTATTCTTTAATACTGTAAATCAGCTCAGTTTTTACCTTCTTGTTCATAATCATGATGCAATGTAATGCAATATATATATATAGGCAGTTAAAATAGAAGTAATTTCAAAATTTGATAGTTCTTTTTCATAGAAGAGCACAATTTTTACTTGCAAAAATTAATGAAATTCGGTTACATTTCCTTCTTCATTGCCACTACATTTTCAGAAAGAAAACAAATTATATTGATTGCTAATATGGTACAGATTACACAGACAAGAGGTGCTTCCTGAGTTAACTACCCCATAATTTATAACAAAATTAATTTCAAGTGGAGCTTGAGTACTTTCAAGATCTGGCTGTCATCCTAAATACCTTTGCTGGGAAATGCAAAATGTTATTTTTGTTTTATTTTGCTATTAATTTCCTCAGTTGAATTACCTGTAATTTAGCTTGGAGAGCGTCTGATCAAAAAATATCATAAAGATGAAGAAGGACAGGAACCAATGCTTAGAAAGTGAAATCAAATACTATATAACATTTCTCAAATATATTATTATTAGGATTTCTAATCTATTTTTCATTCGCTTCCCAATTCTGCTTATATCTAGTCCTGGACAGAAGTAAACACCAAATATAGGAAAAGAGAGTAAACTCCAGGTGTGTGTATGTAAGTGTGGGTGTGTTGCCTTCATGGGCTGGAGGAGTGAAGTCTGGACTACAGACATATTATTCTCTATTTAGTATAGCCTGCTGATTGAAATACATTTGTGCAGAGCACTCAACCACAGTTTGTATTATGGGACAACCAAAATAACTAGACATTAAAGGAAATCTGAAATAGGAAACAAAAAGTTCAAGATACAACATTCTATAGCAAAGAGATCATTCCAGTAACTTAACGACCTTCCAATCCTCCAATTAGTCCTTCTGAAAAATATGAAGATTTTTGAATTCATAAAGCAAGCATAGGTCAGATTTCACAAAATCAAGGTTGCTCAGATTCTAAAAGGTTCTAATGGAGGATTCGAAAATACATTTGAGAGAATCTATAAGAGCAACAACAATAACAACAGAATTGAGACCCTATGATTATGGAAGATATGATAAGAGACACAGAGATGAAATCCAAAGGTCTCCAGCAAAAACAGGTGGCTGCCTGCTCATCGACCCTTTGCTTCCTTCTTATTAATATTTAAGGGAACTCTGATGATTTCTTCTCATTCTGTTCACCCTTCCCTCCACTTTCTGACTGGACCACAGGAAGCAAAGATGGAGAAAGAACAGCCAAGATGGGATCTGAGGGTGAAAGCTACATGCTAAAGATGATGACTCAGGAAGAGGGACTGACCCTGGGTTTTTATAACCTCACGGAATTGCCATGCCACACCAAGACTTCTCCCCTATAGACTTCTAATTACATGAACATTTGAAACTGTGTTTTGTTGAATGGGCCATTTCAGTCATATTTCTGTTTATCTGGAAACAGAAATGATGGTATAGAGAAAAATCAGATATTATCTTAAAATAATACCATCTAATACAACATTCAAGATCCAACTAAAAGAAAAGAAACGAATAAAGACGGAAGAAAAGAAGGAAGAAGGGAGAGAGGAAGGAGGAAATGGAGATGAGGGAGGCTCAATAAACAACAACAAAAAAATTTCCAAAAGATAAAGGGATACAAGTGTCATATATTTGGAAAAGTGTCCCAAGTGCTGGCATAGTTAATCACATCTCCATATTTTGTACAACAAGAAAAAAAGATAATCTGAAAAGGTCCCAGAGGTGAAAAAAAGTAATATAGACAAATATAAAAATAAAATTTAACAAAAATTTTAACTTAGAAATTTTAACCAGAATGTCTAATAAAATATTTTCAGACTTACAGGGATTTAGAAAGTTTGTATTTCGTACAACCTTCCTTAAAAGTTGCATCAGAATATACTTGGGCAAAATGGTATAAACAACAACAACAAAAAACTAATATGCAATTCAGAAAATATTCATCAAATCCAGAAAATTAGTGAAACACAGTTTTCGGGTGATTGTTCTCTTATTCTGCTATCAGTCTCAGTTGAAGCACAGAAATAAAATGTAATTAGAAATTCTTAGACGGAAGAGAGTTTAAAAACACTTGTCGTATAGCTATGAGACAACAAAAATTAGAATAGAAGGTCAGTGGATTTTCAAAAGAAATACAGTGTATTCTAAGTGACATTTCATGTAACAGAAAACTTAGCAGAAAGGTAGAACATTATTTGGAATATACTGGGGATTGCATAGCTATTGCACTTCACAAAAAAAAGAAAGACAACCCGAATGCCAGGGAAATTTTTTTTTAATCTACCAAAATGTGTATAAGAAAGGAAAGAACCAAATATAAAGTAAATCAAAGCATCACATTATTTTGATCAATTGTGAAGAATAAAAATCAGAATCTGTTTGGCATTCTTCTTTCGTTGGCCAATAGATCGTAGCATTAAAACTACAAAACTAAGGTCAGGTGCGGTTATGTGTTACTGTACTCCAGTTACTCAGGAGACTGAGGTAAGAGAATTGCTTGAAGCCAAAGATTTTAGTCCATCCTGGGCCACATAGCAAGACTCTTAAAAACAAAAACTAAAACAACTATCCTATCACTACTTGATGATTCAGTAAATATAGTCAAGTAATAGAAATACTGATTTTCAGTTTTTAAGAACAACCTGTGAATTAATCATAAAATGGTTACTAATGAAAATAAAACAAAATGTAAATCTGATTAATGTTGACCATGTGAAAAAATACAGCTGAGAGCAGGCAGCCCAGACAGTTATGCTGTTCACAGATATGAAGTTGAAGGGCACTGGGCAAATCTTCTTGGGCAGAAGATCAGTTTGACGAGAGTTTAAAAATGTTTATAGTGTTCAAGTTAGGAATCTACTTTTAGGAACGGATAACTGGGTTTTCAAAGGTTTACATGACAGCTGGAGGATGGCCATCACAGCATTATTTGTATCAGCAAGAAAAAGGGTAACAGTGTCAATATGCAAACAATAGAAAACGCTTAAATGAATTGACATATCTATATAATAACATATAACATTAAAATCGTAACTTTTTAATGATTTAGGGAATATTCATAATATGATATTGCTCAAATAAAAAGGATAAATGGGACTCTGTTTCCTTAAATACATGATAACACAGTCTTAGCTGGGCTGTTATAATAAAATACCATAGACTGGGTGACTTAAACAACAGACATTTATTTCTCCTAATCCTAGAGACTGCAGAGGCCAAGATGAAAGTGCTTTCAGATTCCGTTTCTGGTGAGGGCCCTCTCGCTGGTTCGTAGACAGTCACATTCTCACTGTGTGCTCCCATCGCAGAGGCCAAGCGAGTGAGCTCTGCCTTCTCTTCCTTTCCTAATAAGGACAATAATCCCAATACGGGCGCCGTACCTTATGACTTTATCTAAACCTAATTGTTTCCCTAAGAACCCAGCTCCAAATATCATCACATGGGGCTTACAGTTTCAACACATAAATTTTGGGGGGAGGACACAAAAATTCAGATCAAAACAATTCTGAACATTTACTGAGTGTTTATGGCAAGTTAATATTTAAAAATTGTACATGTATTAATCTATGTAAATCTCCAAACCACCATATGAAATAGATGCTATTAGTGAGCATGTATATACATAATATGTACATACTTATATACACACATACATATACATACATGTTTACATATATACATGTCTCTGTATATACATACCTATGCATTCTGTGTTATACATATATGTATACATATGTAAGTATAAATATAATTCTATAATTTACTCACAATATCTCCTTCTCCCTCTCACTTTGTTATGGTCCCCTCTTCATGATAGAAGTATACTCCCTGCTCTGCTGACTCTGATAATCATGTAAAGAGCTTTAGTTTAATGAACCTCTGGTAGATGTGATATGGGCAGACAATATCAATAGGCCTGCATGGTTTAGGCTTGCTTTTTTGGCTTCTTCCATCACTAAGCTAGAAATAGGCTCCAGGTATTCATGGGGCCCAGAATGAGGCAGGTGGCTTAGATCCAAACCTACCTATTGCCTGGAGCCAGGTCAGGTGAAGTTGGCTGAGTCCAGCAAGCCAATTCCAGCCACATCATCAACCTGTACACTGATGAGTGATAAAAATAAATGTTTTTTATTGTAATGTACTGATATTTTGTGGCTTTTGTTACACAACATTATTAGAGTAACAACTGACTGATAAAATATGTTCTAAATAAAGACTTTAGTGGTATTCTCTGTGTAGTATGATGAAGATTGATTTTTATCTTCTTTACAGTTATTGAATAATTTTAAAACTATTACTATTTTTTTCAATTTTTATCATGTCTTTAGACAAAGCCAATAATTACTATTACATTAATGTTTTGTGTTTGTATTTATATACAGAATTACCTTTTTTTTTTCCTTTTTCTTCTTTTTTTAATTGCATTTTAGGTTTGGGGGGTACATGTGAAGAACATTGATTTGGAATTTTGAAATTATATATTATTCAACACTTACTCTAACTTAATTTCAAAACTCAACTTTTCCATGATTTAAAATGCTGGAGATGAAATAATATCTTGGTTCAAATAACCACTTCGGCTTTTTCAGAAAAGCAAATTGAGGAATCTGTGATTTGGTACTGTCTCCTTGGGCATGCATGAATTTTTTCAAAATGTCATAGCTAGTATAATAAGTTGCTCATGGAGATCCAATTGTACAGTGTCAGACTTACAGAAAAGGCAATCTTAGTATTTCTTAATTTATCTAGCATCCTGACTGAATTTTAATTTATACAACCACTGGAGCATCACACTTTGATACATTTGTTGAGATTTGATAAATCATGGTGACCTTTGGGAACATTGCTGAAGCATTTTATGCATCAGCTGAGGGGAAGGAGTTCATCAAACACGACAGAATTAAGAACTGGCCAAAATCCAAATTTTTTTTTCATAGTACTTCTGAGTTACTGTCCCAAAATCCTTTGAGCAAGGAAGGCCGAGGCCAGTCACTTTAGCAAAGGGAGAAATTAACAATAAGCTTCCCTCCTGCCACTAAGCCCCTTGCTCTCCTGGCTGGCTTAGATCTAAAAGTGACATTAAGACTGATTCCAAGAGGTAGACCAACAAAAAGGTAAAATTCATTTTTATACTGTCATTTTTTATGTTAATGTCTTCAGCAAGACTGAAAGAATCCCTAAATGGTAACTGTCTCAGGTGGAAAGAAAATAAAAGATCCTGAATCTTTTGAATAGTTCAAGTGCCAATGATAATATCAAATTTTCTTTGCTATATTTTCTAATATTTTACTTTATTACAAATAACGTTGGGCTAAAATAATGTACAGAAGTCAAGATTTGTTTACTCTTTGCCTGCTTTGGCCTTCCTTTGACTCAATTGTTAGTATTCTCCCCTTAGAAGGCTGGTTGCTTGAAGCAGATGAGAATGGGAATGACAGAAGACAGGATAGCAAGAGTGTCTTGTTGCCCATCAACCGATCTTGCCAATGCCTGTTCCTTGAAACAGATGTAGCTCCAACTGCATATTGTCTCCTAAATAGTTGGGCACTCAGGGATCATAACTTCTTGAACAAACATCATCAAAGTGGGTATTCCACCTTATTGATTTTAGGAAGAAAATTGGCAACTTACAAATTACCAAAGGAAATACTGACTGTAATAAATTTCCTAATTGAAAGTATTCCTCCTTTGCATATTATATTAACGTTTACGACATTATTTTGGTAATCTTCTTTGCTTATCTTGTTTCCTCTTTGCTGCTCATCTCTCTCCATTTCTTGTTCAATTTTTTTTTCTACTTTTTCCTGACTTTCTTGAACAAGTTCAAATATTATGTCCCTCTTAAAAACGCACATATTGCAGGAAGGAAGGAAAGAAACATTTTTACTATATACCAGTGTTTGCCTCAACATCTCAAAGACTCCTAGTATCACGAATGATGATAGATCCTCATATTTGGATTTGTAAGGCCAAAAACTGTGTTTTGTGGAAAACGGAGAATGGTAAGCTGCTCCTTAGGCCTGGTTTAAAGGATCACTTCCCCAGTGAGGTACTGACGGTCTTGGTGACCTCAGGTACCTTTTTGTAAATTATGCTTATTTTAACTGCAACTTAGCCAGATGCCCTTTTCCCCTTTCCCCCAATCTTTATTCAGTTGTAATTAAAAAGTTAAAATTGCATATACTTAAGATGTACAACTTAATGTTTTGATTTACATATACGTTTGTGAAATAATCTCCATAATCAAGCTAATTAGCAAATCCATCACTTCACATAGTTATTTTTTTCTTTTCTTTTCAGTGGGGAGCACAATTAAGATCTATTCTTGTAGCAAATTTAAAGTATACGGCACAGTATGGTTAACTATATTCACATTGCTATACATGAGGTCTCCAGAAGTTATCCTTCTTGCATAATTGAAGCTTTGTGCACCCCCTATTTCTCCCCCTACCCCTCAGCCCGGTAACCACCATTCTACTCTCTGCTTCTGTGAGTTTCACTAGGTTAGATTTCACGGAAAGATGAGATAATGCAGTATTTTTCTTTCTCCATCTGGCTTACTTAGCGTAGTGTCCTTCAGGTTTATTCACGTTGTTGCAAATGGCAGTTTTCTTTTTTAAAGCTGAATAATATTACGTGTGTGTGTGTGTGAGAGAGAGTGTGTGTGACTTTGTGAGTGTGAGTGTGTCAGTGTCAGTGTGTGTGTCAGTGTGTGTGTCAGTGTCTGTGTGTGTCAGTGTGTGTCTGTGTATCAGTGTGTATGAGTGTGTGTGAGTGTGTATATGTGTGTCAGTGTGTCAGTGTGAGTGTGTGTCAGTGTGTGTCAGTGAGACTGTGTGTGTCTTGTGTCAGTGTGTGTGAATGTGAGTGTGTGTGTGTGTGTGTGTGTGTGTGTGAGAAAGAGAGAGAGAGAGAGAGAGATTTTCTTTATCCATTCATCCATCACTGGTCATTTTGGTTGTTTCTATTTCTTGGTTATTGTGAATAATGCTACACCAAACACATAGGCATGCAGATAGCTCTTAAACATATGGATTTTATTTCCTTTGGACATATACCCAGAAGTGGGATTGCTAAAATATATGGTAGTTATTTTAATTTTAAAAAATATTTTTGATGACTCTCCACACTGTTTTCCATAAAGGCTGAATCAGTTTATGTTTCCATCAATAATGTGCAAGTGCTTGCCTTTTCTCACGTTCTCACCAACACTTGCGATCCTTTGTCTTTTTGATACTAGCCATTTTAACAGGTGTGAGGTAATATTTGGTTGTGATGTTGATTTGCATTTCCTTAATGATTAGTGATGTTGAGCAACTTTTCGTATACCTTTCTGCCATTTACATGTCTTCTTTTGGGAAATCTCTATTAAGATCCATTGCCCGTTTTTTAATCAAGATATTATTATTATTTACTACTGACGTGTAAAAATTTTTGTGCATTTTGGATATTAACTCCTTATCAGATACATAGTTTGCAAATATTTTCTCCCATTCCATGGGATGCCTTTCACTGTCAATTGTTTCCTTTGCTTGTAGAAGCTTTTTAGTTTGATCCAATCCAGCTCATCTATTTTTTTTTATTTTGTTACTTGTACAGTGGATGTTATAGCCAAAAGATAATTGCCAAGAAAAAATGTCAAGGAGGTTTTTTCCTTCTTGTAGTTTCATGGTTTTAGGTCTAACATTTACATTTTTAATCCATTTTTAGTTGATGTGTGAGATAAGTGTCCAATTTCATTCTTCTGCATATGGATACCCAGTTTTTCCACCATCATTAATGGAAGAGATTGTGGTTTCCCCATTGTGTGATCTTGGCACCATTTCAAAATGGATTGACTGTACATGCATGGATTTATTTCTGGGCTCTGTATTCTGTTCCATTCATTACAGGTCTATTTTCACGTAATTACCATATTACCATATTGTTTTCATTACAGTAGCTTCTTTTTCTTTTTTCTTTCTTTCTTTCTGTTTTTTGAGACAGATTCTTGCTCTGTTGTCCAGGCTAGAGTGCAATGGCAGGATCTCGACTCACTGCAACCTCTGCCTCCTGGATTCAAGGGATTCTCCTGCTTCAGCCTCCTGAGTAGCTGGGTTTACAGGCACCTGCCACTACACTCAGCTAATTTTTGTATTTTTAGTAGAGACGGGGTTTCACCATTTTGGCCAGGCTGGACTTAAACTCCTGGTCTCAAGCAAGCTGCCTGCCTTGGCCTCCCGAAGACTGTGGCTTCTTAAACAGGAAGTGTGATGTCTCCAGCTTTGTTCTTCTTGCTCAAGATTGTTTCGGCTATTTGGAGTTTCATGTCATTCTATACGGATTTTAGGATTGCTTTTTCTATGTCTGTAAGAAATGCCATTAGGATTTTGGTAGGGACTACACTGAATATTTAGATCGCTTTGTGGATACTATGAACATTTTAACAATATTAGTTCTTCTAATCCATGAACATGGGATGACATTCTATTTATGAGTGTTTTCTTTAATTCCCTTCAGTGTTTAATAATTTTCACTATGCAAGTCTTAGGAATAAATTTACATTTATTCCTAAGTATTTTGTTATTTCTGTTGCTATTGTGAATGTGATTGTATTGTTAATTTCCTTTTTGGATAGTTTGTTATTTGTGCATAGAAACACAATTGACTCTTGCATGTAAATTTTACATCCTGCAACTTACTGAATTTGCTTTTAGTTCCAGATGTTTTGTTGTTGTTGTTGTTGTTGTTGACTCTTTAACATTTTCTACATATGCATTCATGCCACTCTCAAACAGGGATAATTTCACTTCTTCTTGTCTTATTTTGATACCTTTTATTTCATTGTCTTGTGTAATGACTCTGGCTAGCACTTACACTGCTATGTTGAATAAAAGTGACAAGAATGGGCATCTTTGACTTATACCAGATCTTAGAAGGAAAGCTTTCAGTTTTTCCCCCTCGATTATGAGGCTAGCTGTGAGATTTTCATATATGGCCTTTATGGTTCTGAGGTTTTCTTCCATACCTATTTAGTTGAGAGTTTTAGTCATGAAAGAATGTTTAATTTTGTCAAATCCTTTTCATACATCTATTAAGAAGATCAAATCTTGTTATCATTCTGTTAACATGGTGTATCACATTTACTGATTTTCATATGTGGAACCACTCCTGCACCATAAGAATAAATCCTTATGATGTATGACTCTTTGAATGTGCTGTTGAAATCTACTTGCTAGTATCTTATTGCTAATATTTGCTAATATTTTGCATCTATGTTCTTCAGAGATATTGGCCTATAGTTTTTTTCATTGTGGTATGTTTTTCTGGTTTGAGACTAATCAAATGAGTATGGAAGTCTTTCCTCCTTCTTTTTTGGGAGAGAGAATATAAGAAGTATTGGAATTAATTTTTTGAATGATTGTGAGAATTCACCTGTGATGCCATTCAATCTTGGGTTTACCTTTGTTGATAAGTTTTGTTGATTACTGACTCAATCTCCTTACTTTTTATTGACCTATTCAGGCTTCCTAATTTTATTATTATTCAATTTTGGTAGGATGTATGTTTCTAGGATTTTATCAGTTTCTTCTAGGTTATACAATTTATTGGCATATAATTGTTTACAATACTGTTTTATGATCCTTTTTCCTGAGACATCCATTGCAATGTCTCCTCCTTCATTTCTGATTTTGTTTATTGGAATCTTCCTTCTTTTATTCTTCACTATTCTAGCTAATCATTTTTCAATTTTATCATTTCAAAAAACCAGTTCAGCTTTGTCAATTATTTCTATCGTTTTTCTATTCTATATTTGATTTATTTCTGCTATAACTTTTATTATTTTATTTCTTCTGGTAACTTTGTGCTTAGTTGTTCTTTTTCTATTTTCTAAGGTATAAAGTTAGATTTTTTTGTTTACAACCTTCCTTTTTAAAAATGTAGGCATTTACTGCTATAAACTTCTTCATTAGTAGTTTCGTGCATCCCATAAGTTTTGGTATGTGGTGTTTACATTTGTCTTAAGATACTTTTTAAATCCTCTTTTGATTTCATTTTTGACACAATGGTTGTTCAGGAATGCGTTGTTTTTCTTACACATATTTATGAATTCTGTTTTCTTTTTATTGATTTTTAGTTTCATTCCATTGTGTCCAAAAAACATACTTGAAATGATTTTAATCTTCACAAATTAGTTAAGACCTAAGATGTGATCCATTCTAGAGAATGTTCTGTGTGTGCTTGAGAAAAATATGTTATCTTAGGCTGCTTGTGGAAAGTTCCGTATGTCTTAATTAGGTCCATTTGATAGTGTTGTTGAAATCAGCTATTTCTTTATTCATTTTCTGTCTGAATGTTCTTCTATCCAATACTGTAAGTGGTGTATTAATGTCCCCTACTATTATTATATCACTGTCAATTTTTCCCTTCAGATATGTCAGTATTTGCTTTATGTATTTGGATCTTCTGGTACTAGGTGTGCATATATTTATAATTGTTACATCTTCTTATTAAATTGGCCATTTTAGTATTATATAGTGACCTTCCTTGTCTCAACAGACACTGTTTGGCTTAAAGTCTAGTTTGTCTAATGTAAGTATACCCACCTCTGATTTCTTTTGTTTACCATTTGCATGAAATATCTTTTTACATCCCTTTCCTTTCAGCCTCTGTATAGCTTTAAACATAAAGTGAATCACTTTTATTCAGCATATCAATAGATTTTGTTTTGTTTTGTTTTGTTTTTTCCATTCAGCCTATGTCTTTTTGTTAGAAATTTTAATCCATTTACATTTAAAGCAATAATTGATAGACGGAGACTTACTACTGACATTTTGTTAATTGATTTCTGTCTGATTTGCCATTGTTTTGTCCCTCTTTTCCTCTTTTGCTATCTTTCTTTGTAATTTGATAACTTTTGGAGTGCTTTTCTTTTTCTTTTTCCTTTGTATTACAGGTTTTGTTCTTTGTGGCTAGCTCAAGGCTTGCATAAAGTATCTTGTAGTAATAACCACCTATTTTAAGTTCATAACAACTTAACTTCACTTATGTACAAAAACTCTATACTTTTCCACCTTCCACCCCAACACATACTTGGTGTTCTTCTAGTCAGAGTTTCCTTCTTTTTACATTGTATATCTAGTAATAAAATTATTTTCTAACTTTTATATTAGGGTTAAAAGTAGTTTACATACCTCCATTACAGTATTATATTATTCTGTATTTGTTTATATATTTACCATTACCAGTGAGATTAATGCTGCTATATCTTTCATGTTGCTGTTTAGCATGTTTTCATTGCAACTTGAATAACTCTCTCAAATACTTCTTGCAAGGAAGGTCTACTGGTGATGAATTTCCTCAGTTTTTGTTTGTTTGACAAAGGCTTTATTTCACCTTCATTTTTAAAGGGCAATTTTTCTGGGTGTAGTATTCTTTGTTGGCAGTTATTCTCTTTCAGTACTTTGAATATATCATGCCACTCTCTCCTGGACTGCAAGGTTTCTGCTGAGCAATCCACTGATAGTCTTACAGGGCTTCCATTGTATGTGATGAACTGCTTTTTTCCTGATGCTTTCAAAATTCTCTTCTCTCTTTGACTTTTGAGAGTTTGCTCATAATGTGTCTGGTTTAGTCTTCTCTTGATGTATCTATTTTAGAGTTCTTTCAGCTTCATGAATCTAGATGTTCCTTTTCCACCTAAGATTTTTAAAGTTTTCAGCCACTTTTTCTTCAGATAAGCTTCTATCCCTGTCTCTCTCTGTTTCTCCTCTGGGATGTCAATCATGCACCATCACTTAATGGTGTCCTATAAATTCTATAGGTTTTCTTCACTCTTTTTTTTTTCCTCTACTGACTGGATACTTTCAGATGACCTATTTTTGAGGTCACAGGTTCTTTATTCTACTTTATTGAATCTTTCATAGAAGTTCTCTATTACATTTTCATTTTATTAACTGTATTTTTAACTCTAGAATTTTTGTTTGCATCCTTTTTATAATTTCTATCTCTTTTAGTTTTGTTCACATATTGTTTTCCTGATTTTGTTGAGTGGTCTATTTGTGTCCTATGACCTCTCTGTGCAACCAGCATTTTATGAACACAAAAAAATTTAATGTAGGCAGTTGCCTTTTGAACCCCAAAAGGTAGTTCCTGTAGCATTGTTGTGCTGGTAAATATTTGACAACTGTCTGTTTAAAAAGTCCTAACTGTAGTGTTTGCCATTTCCAAAGTATAAATTTTCCTACCATAGCCAATTTTACAATACTAACATTCTGTCAACAAACTTAGAGTTTGAACGACATGCACATAGTGGGGTCTCACAGGCAGGTATGAGGCAGCTTGAACATATTTCATGATTTATTGGATGAATTTACTAATTCTTCAAGGACTTACAGGTTCACTGGGTCAACCATCTCAAACTCACTTTAAATATGGCTTTAGAGATCAGAGGTTAAAATAAAGCAAGTCAGAGATTTAAAGCATGAGAATGATTCAGTGCATGTTGTTGGCTTGTAGATGGAGGAGGCCACATGACAAAGAATATGGCATTCTTCAGGAGCTGCGGATGGTCTCCAAGTGACAGGAAAGAAATGGAAACCTTAGTCCTACAAACACAGGGAACTGAATTCTGATAAGAGTTACAACAAGCTTGGAAGCAGATTTTTTTTCAGAGCTTCCAGACAAGAACTCAGCCTGACAAACACCTTGAATTTAGTCTTGTGAAACCCTGAGCAGAAAACCTACACGATGCTATACCAGGTTTCTGGCCTATGGAACTATGAATTCACAAGATGGTGTTGTTTTAAGCCTCAAAGTGTTTGATAATTTGTTACAGAGCAATAGAAAATGAATGTTAGAATTTTACCCTTGCTATATTGACTTAGTCATTCATTAGTCCAATGTATTCTGGCTGAAGTACATAACAATCTACTGAAATTCTGACATCTCATTAGCCCTACTAAATAGAAGCTTTGTATCTCCCTCTTAGGGACAACTTTACAATTGTTCAAATAACCCAGGAGTTTTTTCAGTCTAATTGCCAAGGGGGAAAAAACATCCAGCCATACATGTCAATAGTAGGTAAGGAAGCAGAGCCCCAGTGAGCACATCACTTTCCTTCTGTTGCAGAAGATCTTGCTGTGGCTCCCCAAACAGCCAATCATTAAAAATTGTGTGATACGTGAGTTAAGCAAATACAATTAATGTCATGAGTGGGTTTTCTCCATTATATACATGATCAATGTATTTCTTTCTTTCAATGTCACTTTAACATACAAACATAAACAATTACATGCTTCTATGTGGATCTGCCTATATGCAGTCACAGTATTGAGACAACTATTGAGACAACTGTTTTGTAGTATTGAGACAACTATTTTGGGAGTAGGATCTTCTTTAAGCAGTTTACAACTTAGCAGGAAAAAAAATAGCATATGTGCCCAACTATCATGCAAATAGAAAGTGTTGTGTCATTAAAAAATGAAAATAAATTTCTGTAGTAATTAAGACAAGGAAGTATTTCTTGGACTAATGCAAGAATATTTATCAACAAGGTGGTACATGATCCTTGGTTTTATGTGAACTGAGTCAAGTAATATTTTCTCTCCTCCTTAGAGAGATATAATATTACTATCTATTTCTAAACATGTTATCTTCATGGGACATCTTGGATTCTGTTCAATTAAAAAAAATATTTCTTTGGAAATAAGTTACTATTCACAAAGTTGTAAAATTCTAGCCCTTTAACCTTATTAAACTTCCTACATTAACATATCCCAGCAGAGTGAAGAAGACTCATTCTTTCCTTACCACAGAACCTCAGTTTCCTGTAGTTAGGAAACTAGGGGACATGCCCATTGAATGGTCCTTTACAGAGGCAGATTCCAGGCAGATCATAGGGGACATGCCCATTGAATGGTCCTTTACAGAGGCAGATTCCAGGCAGATCATAGGGGACATGCCCATTGAATGGTCCTTTACGGAGGCAGATTCCAGATAGATCAAGTAGCTCACATTTTCCCAAACGTCTCACCAATCCCCACCAGGAAACACACTTTCTGGTTATTTTGCTTCCAACTGCTCATCCTTGAAAGGGAAACAAAGTATCCTGGTATTATTAACTAGCGCCTCACCTCTAGAGAATTTCATGACTCATCAATGTCACTGAGAACTTCAGACAACAGGATCCTTTGGGAAGAGGACATATAAGTCAAAGTGAGTCATTTGAGAGTGATGGAAGGTGGGCTCAAGAACAGGCCTGCACAGGGGACATGGATGAACACAGGTGTATGATGTAAAAGGAGTATGAAACTGCTCTGAGGAAGAAGAAATTATAGAAAAAAAGGAGGATATGGAAAATCGGCATCGCCAATCTAAATTGGAGACCTTCCACAGGTGAACAGGAGGGGCTTGGAATGATATTAAACTTCCTCCAAGGTCGCACAAAGGACAGATTTGGGGGACATGAGCTCAAATCTAGAACTTTCCTCTCTCTGACTCTCCTCCCTCTCTACTAGGCCTGTCAAAACAATATTTTCTTCTGAGATTGTAAGCTTATGAATCACGGGAAAGGATTAAATCTTACTCATCTTATTTTTCCTGACAGCACTTGGCATATAGGAGGTGTTAAAAGTTGTTTGTGGTGTAGAATTTTTCTTAATCATCAGCATCCTCCTCCTACTTGCAGCTGTGCAAAACCTGTCCTGACAGTTTTTATAAACACTTTCTGTCTCTCTCTCTCTCTCTCTCTCTCTCTCTCTCTCTCTCTCTCCCTCTCCCTCTTTCTCTCCTCATGAGTTCCAGCAGAATGCCCGGTTCTTGATTCATGGTGCACAACGAGCTATCCCAATTTGTGTTTATATTTTCTACTGACCCTTTCTGTATTTTTGATTGCTGTTATAGACTATTCTGATGTGAAAATCCTACAATTTGCATCAATAGCCCAAACTTAGCTTGTGTACATACACTGAGGAACTTTAAAAATGCTATGGTGCTATTGCTTAGGACCAGAGATGTATTTTTTATTGGTTTGAGAGGATTCAGGCATCAGGATACTTATAGCATCCCCAGGTGACATTAATGTGTAGCTAGGATTGAAAATTACTGATGTAAAATTTATTACTTTTCCGTGGAGAAAGCTCCACCCCAGACTATTGAAATCAGCATCTCTAAGGATGAGGCCCAGGCCACAGTATTTTCTAAGCTCCCCCTGGTGACTATGATGTAGAGCCTGGGTTGAGAATCTCTGTATCACAACAGTGGTTCCAGACCAGTTGCACATCCAAGAAACACCCAAGGAGATTTGTAAAAGTACAAATTCAGGTAGCACCCTGGACTTAAATCAGATTCTTTAGTTTGCAAAACTCCCACTTCCATCTGCTACTGCCCTTAGAGGACATCACTAATGGGAGCAGTCTACTAGGTTTGCTTTCTTGAAATCTTCACACCCCATAAAAGGTAGAGCATTCTGTCACATGCAGCTCCTTCTGCTGTGAAGAGAAAGTAAAAAGATCCCCAGCAAGGTTCGGAGGAGACTCGGGAGTGTTGAAAAGCAGATGGTGTCCTGCACATGGGCTCATGTGCTCCCAGGTGGGGCTATGTGCAGTGCTTGTGTCTGGGAGTGGCATCATTGCCTAAGATGGGAAAGTTTGCAACTGCACATGGTAGACCCTCAAAAAGTACTTGTTGAGTTAATTAATCTTTAAAAAAAAGTTTCCTATGGATCTGAACCTCTGGCGTCTGTTGTGTTCATCAGAGCAACACAACTCCTTATGAAATTTGTTAAAAAGAGTTTACCGGTAAGAAACAGGCTAGGTTGGCAGTTTCCAGATACAATGAATCTCAGTTTTGACACTGAGCACTCTGCTGTTAGTGACAAGTTTAAGAGAATGTCAGCCCGAGTATTCATTCTATTGGGTACCTGTCAACTCATTCACTTACCAGGTGGAAGTGAAAAGCATCAGGATTGCGATGTGCATCAGCTTGGAAGAAGTATCACTGTTCCTTCTCAGTAGCATAACCTGCCCGCGAGCCAGTTGGTGAGAACTTCACTTTGTCTAATGCATAGCTAGTCCCATGTAATCTCAACAAAATTACAAAGAGATTTTTAAGCATTGCTTTGGGTGCTCAAAGAACATTCCTTATCTCTTTGGGAAATGGCACATTTTATTGGAAGTGATCAGTTACCCCTTATCTCAGGTCTGCGTATTCAAAACCTTTACCTTAAGCATCTAATTTAATGTTGACTCCTTGGCCTACAAATACAGGGAAATTCTGTTAAATGAGGTAACTGCTAGAAATACTATGGCTGCAAATGGAAAGAAATGAGGTGTGTACCACAGACCACATAAAACAATGAAAACAATTTAAAGACAAAACTTACAGAGTACAGAGAAACAGTTGCAATATTAAAAGCATATGAGTGGCCTGCTGCTTTGGGCAATGCTCTGTAAACTCTGGCATCCACCCAGCTCCTCTTGAGAGCCCCTCGGGGTGAGAGCAGGCCTAGAGAGCCAGCACCTTCCATCTTCTAACATCAGGCTTTCTGATCCGTCATAGAGGGACAAGGCAGCCATTACAAACCAGAACTCCCCAGTTCTGTCAATTTCCTGCTGATTCAGAAGGGGGCAAAATCTAGGGATAATTTGCTGTTGATTAAGTGGCTGAAATGAACTGCTACACCCTTGGTTTAAACTTGCCTTTACCCTTTTAAAAAAGCATTTTGTTGAACAAGAGCTCCATCTATGGGAGAAATCAATTACATGGCCTTCTACCCTTAACACATCAGAGATTGTGGTTCTCAACTGAGGGTGATTTTGCAGCCCAGGAGGCATTTGTCTGGGAACATTTTTGGTTGTCATAACTAGATTGCTGATACAACTAATATCTAGTAGGTAGAGGGCAGTGACTGTGCAGCATCCTCCAATGCACAGGAGAGGCCCTACAATCAAGAGTTATCCCATGGGAAGGACAAGATTGAGAAACTCTGCTTGTGACCAAGAGAATAAGTCAGTGGTGGCTCACGCCTGTAATCCCAGCACTTTGGGAGGCCAAGACGGGTGGATCACAAAGTCAAGAGATCGAGACCATCCTGGTCAACATGGTGAAACCTCGTCTCTACTAAAAATACAAAAATTAGCTGGGCATGGTGGTGTGTGCCTGTAATCCCAGCTACTCAGGAGGCTGAGGCAGGAGAATTAATTGCCTGAACCAAGGAGGCAGAGGTTGCGGTGAGCCGAGATCGCGCCATTGCACTCCAGCCTGGGTAACAACAGCCAAACTCCATCTCAAAAAAAAAAAAAAGACTTATGCTAGCAGATGTGCTCTGATTCTGCCATCCAAGGCAACAAATAATTTTTATTTAAATCATTCCATATTTCCACACCGCCACTTTAAGTTTCTAGTCTCCCTAACTTTACCTATTGACCATGGATTTGGTTAATTATTTCATATTTTTATCTTTATTTTGGCTAGTTGAGAAGGAGAACTAAAGAAAGAGGAGAATATTTAAGGCAAAGAAATCAAATTATACTGGTAGAGTTTTAGGTGCCAGTCCCTAAATGGGACCAATAATTTGCCTTCCAATAGGTTGGTCCCGCCCTTGTGGCAGGTTATATAAATAAAACTGTGTCACCTGGTGTTGAAGCCATTGTAGCTGATGCCATTGTTGTAAAGGTCTTTGCAATATGTACACAACGCTGAGAAACAATTCAGCTTCCTTGGACACTTCACTCAGCACACACTGCTCAGCAAGTCTCCAGTGCTATGGGCAGCAGTTTACTAAACAGCAGTGTAGAAGGCTAAAGGCTAAAAGTCAGCTTCTAAGAGGTTTTATTTCTGTCCACTGAGAGGCAGGTACACACCCTGAAGCTTATAATAGAAAAGATTTTTATTAAAAATATAGCCCAGAGCCAGGTAGTTTTGTCCACTGAGGTCTCCTAATTGTGAACTATGAGTAAAACTTTGAGGACTCAAGATCCAGGATTATCACAACCTCAGGTGCTATCTCTTGGACAAAGTCCAGCCCCCTGAAGAGGACTCTTTGTTCTAGCTGCATAGTTCACTGCAACCCCACTGCAGCCACACCAAGAAAAGCAAAAAATCAGTGCATGTGCCTGGAAATATGACCATCTTTCTTTATATGGGTTTGTGTTGCACCTGTCATCACTAGTAATTATGCATTAATTCATCCACTAAACAATGAGCATCTACAATGTGATGTATGTAACACCAAGCTATGAGAATGCAGAGCTGAATGAGAGTCCCATTACATGAAATATCCAATCAAGGGTGTTGTACCTGCATTCCCTGACTCCAGCCCACTTTTCCGTTGTAGTATGGCATAAGACCTTGAATGTTGCAGTTAAGAAAAGCAAACATTCTTGAATATTATCCACTCATCTATGTTGTCATTAGCAACAGCAGACCAAGTAGTAAACCATGGAAGTTGTTAAGATCTTGCGCAAGTTATCTATACAATATCTAAATTTCTACACTACGTAGTAAGGAAAGTGCATAGTGAGAAGTATTTCAGCATCCTGAAAATTTGTATTAAATGAATAATGATTTAATAACTTTCTTCTTCAAGTGCCATCAGCAAGAAATGGTACAGTTTTATGGGAACCCTTGATTTATTGGCACTAAATATTGCCACAGCAAGCCACTTTGCCTGATAATTTGTAGGAAAGAAACAAGATTAAAAATAAATTTGAAGGGAAAAATGAGTTGAGAAAAATTGGCAACAGGGCTTGTGCAATATTAATTGTAATTGAGAAAGGAACATCTTTGCTGAATCCAAGGCATATTTATGCACCATAAGCACTGATAAAACTAGTGCCCCTCAAACTACCAGATGTATGAGCATTACTTTCAGTCACATGGATCTGATGAGTGGCAAATGTTAACATCATAGTCTCAGTAATTATAAGTGTAAAAATATAAGACAAAAAAATGCAATACCTATGAACACATAAACTATGAAAGGTGTTGAGTGGCTCTCTTCCCATGTAGGACTTGATGAGATGGTTGGAGGAGTGTGAGATGACAGAGGAAAATTAATGTAAATGACATGTACATATAAATAAAATTTAATATTGGAACATGGTATCATATTAGTTCCAAGGAAAGGAACTTTCTGGCACATTGATACACAAATTCTACTACCTAAACATAGTAAACAAAGATGAAGGACTAAGACAACTGGCTGGGTCTGTATCTATTCCTTGGAGATCAGTTCACAACAATTTAATCAACGATGATGGAGTTTCAAAAAGATAAAAAGCCTGAGTGATATACCCATAGTCGTTTGTAACAAAATTATTTGCTCAAAAATGCTGTGGAATTTTGGCTTGCTAGAAAAAATAGTTCACTTCTTTTTTCCGCACAGAGAAAAATGTTTTAATAAATATTAATGCTGTGTCTAGATAGTACTTATATTACCAAGAATATGTAATTGCTTTTGTTACCAATAAATCAAGGTTAGCAGTTACGCAGTTTGGGGCAATTGCTTAGATTTCTCATGTTCCATTTGAAAAAGTGAAGTTTATTAAATCATAACCCATTTGTTATGAGTTTATAAAGCACTACAGTTTCAGTGCCATATCCTATATACTTCAAATATAAAAGCCCAGAATTTCTGCTCAGTAACTTTCAAGAAAGGCATAGTTCTGAGTTCTAAGAAATTATGAGTTTTATGGTAGTTTCTGCAGAATTTTGGAGTTAGAAGTCAAAGATCATGTGACCAGCTCAGACAAGGTCAACGTAGCTATTACCAGACAGGGAGTCCTCTGTGCTGTACAATTCCTACTTGTCCAACACCCATGCCATTTCTTAGTTGTCTCTGTTTTAATGTGTCCACTAACTGTTTATCTCATTGAAGATTTGAAGATTTCCTTGGGCCATTCATTCTACTTGGCGGCAGATTTAAGCACTAAAACCAATGTGTTTTACATTGAGTCCAACTGTTTACCTTCTAGTAATTATCATTATCAACTTTGGTCCTTGTTGGAAACAGATGCTCAGTGCCACAAAGAAAAATCAACACTGAGACAAAGGATCTCTCAGCAAGGCAATTTTACTTTCTGCAGAAAAGTGCTCCCATTAGCCATCTTGCCATGCAAATACAAGAACAAAGGAAAGTCTTTGAACAAAGGAAAAGCAGACGTATTTATCCCTACGTAACTGGGGTTGTCCTTACGGCGCTGTCTGATCTCCATTGGTTGGAGCCAGACCTCACATTCTAAACTAAAACCCGATTGGCTAGCAACTTAAAACTTTTCCCAACAGGTAAAACCAATGGAGAACAAAAGGAAAAGAAGAAGTCCATATAAAGAAGGGACAGGAAGTTGCTTATGAAAGGGCTTAGAAAAGTAATAGCATAAATATATTGGTTAAAGTACAAAGACATAGAATGTACTACTTGCCTGTGAGCATGTCTAACAGCTACATAGGATAGGGCTTAACAAAGAGTTATTAGCAAAAAGCAAGAAGGCTTTGAAGAAAGTCTTTGAAACAAATTATTATTTTTAACACTTAGGATTTATTCTTTAATAAAAAAGGAAACTTTGAAGAGGAAGTTTTCTACTTCCTACAGTCCTAGACCACCTCTTAGGGCCATATTTTAAGAATGTGCATAAGTTTGTTGTGTGTGAATACTGACTTCCTCAGAGACAATCTTTGCAATGTTTGTAGGCAGGTAGTCAGTCGTCATTGCCCATGGTTCCATTGCTCAGTTTGAGACTTTCTCAACAGACCAAATGACTCCATTTCTTCATATAACTGCAAATCAAATCTCCTCTGGAGCTCAGGATTAACTCTGGCAATGAGTTGCTTTCTCTCTTCTCTACACACTCCTCTCTATGCAGTGTAATATCTAGAATGACAGCAACATGCCAGTAGTCTTCTGAGTAGATGTTACCTCCTCTGTATTTCATATTTTTAATTCACTAAAGTTTTATTGGGCAGCTACTATGTGCTGAACCCTATGCTGGGTGTTGAAGGTACAACAGTGAACCACAAGACACAGCCCCTGCTGTGGTGAACAGCTTGGAATGAATATACACTGGTAGACATAAATGACAACTCATGATAAGTGAAGTGTGGACAAAAAAGTAGATACTTTAAGCAAAAATAACAAGGAGAGATATGATTTAGATTTTGTGGTCACAGAAGGTTTCTTTAAGGAAGGAATATTGAATCCAACACCAGAGAAATGGATGAGACTATTGTTGTAGATTAATATCTCCTAAGGCCAAATACATATTGAAGACAGCTATATCAATATTTGGACTCATTTTGATCTCATTCTCATATTATTCTTGAAATAAATACATGCAAACATACACAGATATGTGTTTTAAACATACATGCTAAGTTCATGTAAGACCCCCTCTACTTGGATAGAGGTATAACATAATAAAATGCCTGCTCTTGACTTTATTAGTTCAGAAATTACCTTCAGACAAGTAGGGCAGTGGAAGACGGTGTTACAAATCATTCCCTTAATGAGTCTTTCCAGGAATCTTGCCCAGGATGGAAGTAAATTGCACTGGCTGCTAGTTTTCAAAATCTACCTTATTTATCTTGTTGCAAATTGGATTAATATTTTCTCCCCTCTTTAATCTTCTCATATTTATTCATTCATTCATTTATTCATTCATTCTTTCTGCCTTTTGTCCAAGACCTTTAGAGCACAAAAGACTTCTGCAAGAGTTAGAATGTGTCCACTTTTAGGCAGAGGATCTTCAAAATAGACCCTCTCTGGGTAGACCAGAGAAATCCTTTCATCTGGAATGTCACTGGAGGGCAGTGACAGATTTGCTCCTATGTCAACCCTTGCTAGATACCCTCTTTCAACCACCTTGTACTCTGTGTCCCTCCTAAGGAGCACAATTCCTTTTCTTTGCAAGTCCTTGAAGATCATGCAAAATGATTTACCATTTTCATTTGCAAGCTTTTTTTTCTGTATAATAGTTCGAAACACTGATTTTTGTCTTAACTTTCATCTTCACCCCTTGGAACAGGTCATATGACCTCTCTAAGCCTGACTTTCATCATCTGTAAAATGAGGATATTAAAGAATATCAATTCCCGAAGTATTTCTGTAAAGATTACATGAGATAGTTCACATAAAACACTTAACACAACGCCTGGAACTTCGTGAGAATCCAACAAATCATAGTTATTATTACTTCTGGACCCTGGAAGGCAGCAGTCCAAGCCAAGAAAGTACAACAGCCAAAGTCTCATTTTCATTTCTTCATACATCCTATATTTCAATCCTCATCTACCACTGGGGGTTCCCTATGTTAAAATGCAAATAAAACAACAAAAAATTGCCATTGAGGGTCTTGATTTAACTGCCATCCAATAATATAACACAATTATACTAGGTGTGCTCAAACAATGAATTGGTGATCATTTTCTTCCAAAGAAAATTTAGAAAGCCACTGTTACTGTCTTTAGGGTTTTAGTCTCACTGGCACTACTATTCTTAAGGCTTTTATTTGTCTTGGGAATACAACTTTGCTTCCTCTCAATTTCCCTCTGTGTTGGGGCTAAATGCTCAGAATTTGAGCTTTAAGAGTTCTCCAACTCCCTTGAGCCCTTTCCCCATTCAATTCTCATAGCATGCAATTATCCATTTCTTTAAATATAGATCCCACATCTGCCAAGCCTTATCTTCCCAAGCAATCAAAAATTTTCCAAAGTGATATAGACACTTTATTCAAAGATTCCTCTAACTTCCTCCTCTGCAATTTAACTCCCCTTGTTCATCAGAATTGAGGCCATAGGAGCAATTATATTTATTTCTTCTCTCTTTGAGAAAATCATCTTGGAAGAAAGGTTGATCAAGAGTATACCAGACATACTGCCCCTTCCCCTGCCTTTTTTTTTTTTTTTTGGCTTAAACTACAGACATTTATTTTCATAGTTCTGGAGGCTGAAAAGTTCAAGATCAAGGTTCTGGCAGGGTGTGGTTCCTGGTAGTTTCTCTTTCAGGCTTGCAGACATTCTTGTTATGTTCTCACATGGTGGAGAGAAAAAGCATGCTCTCTAGTGTCTCTTTAAAATAAATTCTTATACTGTGTTTTATATATTTAAGGCACACATGATGTTTTGATCCGTGTATGCATAGTGAAATGATCACTATTGTCAAGCAAGTCAACATGTCTGTCATTTCACATAGTTACCCTTGTGTTATTTTGTGGCAAGAGCACCTAAAGTCTACTTTTTTGGCAAAAATAACAAATACAACACAATATTATTAATTGCAGATTTTGTGTGGTAGATTAGTTCTCTAGACTTTTTCACCCTACATATCGGCATCTCTGCATGCTCTGACCTGCATTTTCCCATCTCTTCTCCAGCCCTTCCACTCCTGGTAACAACCATTTTATTCTCTATTTCTGTGTGTTTTTTTTAAGTTTTATTGCTATATAAAGATTGTGCATATTCGTGGAGCAAATCTGAAATTTTGATACATGCGTATAATGTGTAATGATAAAATCAGGGTCGTTACCTCTTATTTATCATTTCTTTGTGTTGGGAGCATTTCAAATCTCTTTTAGCTATTTTGAAATGTACAATAAATTGTTGCTAGCTATAGTCACCATACTGTGCTGCTGAACACAAAAACTTATTCCTTCTATCTAACAATGTGTTTGTTCCCATTAACCTGCCCCTCTTCATTCCCCTCCCCTCACCCTTCACAGTCTCTGGTAACTATCATTCTACTCTTTACTTCCATGAGATCAACTTTTGTATCTCCCACATATAAATAAGAACATGCAATATTTTTCATTCTGTGCCTGGCTTATTTCACTTCACATAATGTCTCCCAATTCCATCTACGTAGCTGCAAATGACAGGATTTCATTCTATTTTATGGCTGAATAGTATTTCATTGTGTATATGTACCAAATTTCCTTTATTCATTCAGTGACGGAAATTAGGTTGATTCTATATCTTAGCTATTGTGAATGGTGCTGCAATAAACATGGGAGTGCAGCTATCTTTCTGATAAGAATGTCCTTTGGTTTTGTTTATCAAAAAGAGGAATTGCTGGATCATGCGCTCATTCTATTTTTAATTTCTTTAGGAACCTCCATACTGTTTTCCACAGTGGTTGCAGCAATCTGCATTCCCACCAACAGAGTTCAAGGGTTCCTTTTTCTCCATCCCCTTGCCAATGCTTGCTATTTTTTTTTTTTATGACAGCCGTCCTCACAGGCGTGAGGTGATATCTCATTGTCGTATTAAGTTGCCTTTACTTGATCATTAGCGAAGTTGAGCATTTTTTCATACACCTGCCAGCAAATTTTTTGTCTCCTTTGAAGAAATCAAACATTCTGCTTTAAGCCCGGTAATATTCCAGCAGACAGTCTTAGGTTAAATTCCCTCAAAAAATTCTCCTCTAGTCCCTATTTAGGTACACATGCCTGCAAAATACCTTCTGTTTCTTTCACCTAGTAAAGCTATGTTTAGTATGCTAAAACACTAATAACTTTATTATTCTCTCCTTTTATCTACTCCTATGTGTTTTCTGACATGCTTCCATTTTGTAGGTTCCAAGCAAGTATAGTAGATGTGATTCTTTCAGCAGAAGATTAGTAAAACCCAATTTGAACTAGGTTCGAGATAAAAAGGCCTAATTGGCTTTTGTAAGCAAACCATAGGAAGTGCAAGGATATATAGAATCATGCTATCAGAACTCTCTTTGGGTTTCATTTCTTCCTTTATCAGTAGCACTGTGAATCTGTAGTGAATTCCGTGACATGTCACCATTAGGACAAAAATACTTATTTCTCCAGCTGCCTGACTGCCAGCCATCTTTCGGAATTACTTTGACTCAAGACAGTCACCAAGCCCAAGTCTATGCCCACCTTCCAGCACAACCCACATCCAATCCCTGGCCAGCACAATGGTGTAAAGAAAAATTCTCTCAGCCTTCCTCCTTCTGAGTCCCTGTGTGGTCAGCCAAGGCCATCACTGAGAAGACATTTCAGCCCAACATTGCTCACTTCTCAGTCCTGCTTTCACTCCTTTTCTTCCACAATTGATTCCAAAAGCATTCCCTTAGAAAGAAAACCTTGCAACAAGCTAGTCTCTGTCTCAAGATCTACTTTCTAGGGTGCTCAACCTTCAACACCTTCCATCTTCCCATCTTTGACAGCTGTGAAGAAAGTTACATCTATTTGCCAGCACTATTTCAACCAATACTGAAAAAAGACTCTCCTTCGACTCCAGCACAGTCCATGTTTGCGCCCTGGCTCACTGTGCCAAGACGGCCATATTGGAAAGCACAACTGTGGGCCAATCACTGTGGCCTGGGGTCTAAGAAAGGCTGACTAGCTAACCCAGAGGTAGGCGTCTGCCTTTATCCCAATATCTTTAGACGGGAAGAGCAAACTGTACCTCCCATTTGCATTAGAGTTGGGGTTGGGAGAAACGGTTCCCTTAAATAAGTGAGAAGAATGGCACAGAAATGGCCCTAGGAGGACCCATGGGAGCCTGAGGCTCTTCTGCCTCCCTTTCTATACTCCAGTTTCTGTTTAATAGGTGTCCCCTTATATCCCCATTTCAATCTTGAGTCCTATTCTACTCAGTGTAGGTGACCATAGCCCTCTATTCTCAAGCTTATGCTGCTTGTTACCCATAGACATACATTGCCACTCATGTGGGTGCATATTTATTGGTTATTCCTCAAAAGGTAAGGGAATTTCACATTCATGATATGGTACTAGTAAAATAATATTTTTTTCCTTTCCTTTTGAAGATGTCCAAGATCTCACCATAGACTCACTACACCGACCAACCTTAGGACAGACCCATGAATGTTGATTTGTAAATATGTGCCCCTTGGTTGTGACATGCAACCTGAATTAGGAATGGCTATCTTACTGCTTACTAGTCCCATGTGTCTAATTATTATTGTAAAATTTTACCTGCCTCTTACAGTGTAGCTAGATAATGTCCCCAAACCTTTCCCAATAAATGTGTCTGGGACCTAGGCACACAATCTCTTGACTATCACTAGATGAAAGACCAGATAAACAGACTTAAGAGACTCTTCAACAATGAAAGTGCACTGTCCACACAAGAATGTCAGCTGGGACTCAGGAGGGTTTTGGGACTAAGCTGGCCATCACTTTTTCTGAACATTCAATCCTCAATGTACTAACTGCTCTTTTCTAAATTTAAAGAGAGCTCCAAAGCTTACAGAGTTTAAGATTGACCCTAAACCCAAATTCAAGGGAAATAAAACTGCATCTAATCTTCTTGCATCATTTCACCCGGTGGACATATTCCTTCCGCCAACTTATCTTTACTCTCTCTGCCCATTTGTCAAAGTCCGCACTTCTGAATCCCATGCACTGTACATTATTAATTGCTGCTAAATTATTTAAAGATTAAATTTAACAGATCTCAAAAACGTAATAAGGGGGATGTATCTCTTATTTTAGAAATTTGGACATTTGCTCCTAAAATAAAATGAGACGATCCCTGAGGAAAGTAGGAAAAAGGAAAAGAAAATGCCACCAGAAATTATAGAACCTCCCAACTGCTTTTGATGTCAGTTTTTCCAACAATAATAATAAAAAATATTAAACACCTTACATTTACAGAGTTCTTATTATGTGTCAAGGATTGTATAAAGTACTTCCCATGTATTATTGCATTTTTCTCTTAAAACAGCTCTCTGTGGTGGGTAGATTTTTTACTCAGCCTCGTTTTACATATGAGAAATTAACTAAGTGTCTAAGCCCCCACCTCCAACCTCAGTTAGTGAAGAGCAGGAACAAGAATTGAACTTGACTCCAAACAGAAGCCCCTAACCGTCACAAGTCAGGGTTTCTTTTGCCTTCCCAGGGCACACAATTTGTTTACCAGCTTTTCTAAGGCATTGCATATTCAAAGGGCTTTTGTTTTGTGGAAGACTTTCAGCTCTATTAATTTCATAACTTGTTCATTAGAGGGCTGAGAGTTACAGTCCAGGCTGTGTGATGCAGGTAAGGAGGGCAAGTTTCCTTGAACGGGTTCACAATGTGGTTCATATTTATGTTATGCTCATTGGACCATGACAGATAAATTGAAATAGAGAGTAAGTCCTTGTCAGATTCTGTTTCCTTCTCTTTCATGTTTATTGATTTTATCCTTGAACTACTACAGATATTTAGACCAATCATTTTAACCTTTTTGGGGTTACTGATCCCTTGGAGACTGGTGAAACCTTTGAAATCTTTTTCTAGAATACTCTTTACATCCACATGATCACGAAAACTATTAATATACGAATGTTGGAAGATTTACAGAAGCCCTTAAGAAGCCTGTCTGTGAAGCCTAAGAATCTGAGGAATCCATATTAAATACTTCTCCTTTGGTCAGATAAATTCATATTCTTCCCTGTATTCAGCAAACAGCAGAAATGAAAAACCCAGAAACCAAAGAAATATCTTTTTCCGGCTCCATCGCCTTGACTTCTCACCAAGACCATCACCCTCAGGCATGTGATTGGAGCTCCGTGCAAATGTGGCTCACCAGGAAGCTGAGTGGAAACTGGAGTCTAGCTCATGTCTTGCTTGCCAGACCAGATGCCTGAGCAGTGGACTACATTCACCAGGAGTGAGTGTGTTTTTCTAATTTGCACAAGGAAGTCTGCATATGGATCAGCCAATTTCCTCTATGACATCTGCCCTAAACCATGTGGCAGCCAGAAGTAACCTACGGATAAAAGCCCCTCATTCTCCAAGTCAAAAAGCCCCAGCTCAGCTTGCTCACAGATGGCTCCCTGACAGTTTAAGGCATGGCACTGGACTCTCAGCTCAGTCCAGAAAGCCAGTTTTCTTGTGTCCAGTCTCCATTCTGCAGGTGAGCAGCATCAAGATGGTCAGACTTATTTTTTTTTTTTTTTGAGACGGAGTCTCTGACTGTTCTCCAGGCTGTAGTGCAGTGTCGACATCTCAGCTCACTGCGATCTTCTCAGGCAATTCTTCTGCCTCAGCCTCCCGAGTAGCTGGGACTATAGGCATGCACCACCATGCCTAGCTAATGTTTTTCGTATTTTTAATAGAGACAGGGTTTCACCCTGTTGGCCAGGATGGTCTCAATCTCCTGACCTCATGATCCACTTACCTCAACCTCCCAAGGTCCTGGGATTACGCTCGTGAGCCACTGCGCCCAGCCATCATACAGCTTTTTTTAAATTGGGAATTCCATTCCCTAGACACAACTTGCCAACTGTTATTCATCACAATGAGTGTGAGATTTAAACAATAAGCATTTCCTCTTTGCTTGCCCACCTGCTTATCCAATAAGAGCCAGACTGGTTTTTGTTTTTCAGTAGTGGAAACTTCACAATGAGGATGTTCATGCCTGGTCGGTCTTGTCTGATCACCTTCTTCTTCTTCTTCTTCTTCTTCTTCTTCTTCTTCTTCTTCTTCTTCTTCTTCTTCTTCTTCTTCTTCTTTTTTTTTTTTTTTTGAGAGAGAGTCTCCCTCTGTCACCCAGGCTGGAGAGCAGTGACATGGCCTCAGATCAATGAAACCTCCACCTCCCAGGTTCAAGTGATTCTTGTGCCTCAGCCTCCCAAGTAGCTGGAATTACAAGCATGTGCAACCATGCCCAGCTAATTTTTGTATTTTTAGTACAGATGAGACTTCACCATGTTGCCCAGGCTGATCTCAAACTCCTGGACTCAAGTGATCCACCCACCTCAGCCTCCCACAGTTCTGGGAATACAGGTGTGAGCCACTGTGCCCTGCCCTATAACCCCTCTTAATTGACCTTGTCAGCTATGTGGGAACCGAAGATCTGGATCTGAGTCTTTTATTCATGCTAAAATATTTCTGAAGTACCTACTATGTGCCAAGCACTGGAAAGCCCAATATAAAATAGAGGTAACAACAGGTGATGATAATCCAACTTGGAAATGCTATCATTTGAGGTCTATGCCATTCGATTAAAGCTTGCTGGTTAGACCTTCCTCAAGAAGACATAAGACCCTGACCACATATTTTTGAGGGTCATAACTTCCCTGGTTTGATTCGTGTACTAATAGCCTCATATTAATATGAAGAATATTCTTGGATGTCCAGGAGAAATCTGCCTAAAGGTACAAAATTAATCCATATGGCCTTTAAGGTCTCTTTTAAACATAATATTGTAAGGCACTGGCAGACAAATCAATCCTCTGAAGTTTCATCATGCACTTGGGTGAGGAGAAAGCTGAAGGAGTCTGAAGGGGTCTTACTTTTATTGAACCCACTTGTTTGAGCTACAAAAGAAGTAGGGTGTGGCATATGTTCCAAGCCGGCCAATTCAGGACCTTCTAACCTTGACTCATGAAGACACTGTACACCAAGCTTCAGGGGAAATGGGACAGCCAGAGTACAGGATTGCCCTAAACCCTAAACCACCTTGTTCTAAGCCCATATGTATGTATATATATATATATATATATATATATATATATATAATTGCACTTTAGGCTCTGGGGTACATGTGCAGAACATGCAGGATTGTTGCTTAGGTACCTACATGGCAATGTGTTTTGCTGCCTCCATCCCCCCGTCACCTATATCTGGCATTTCTCCCCAGGTTATCCCTCCCAACCTCCCTACCCCCCACTGTCCCTCCCCATTCTCTCCAAACAGACCCCAATGTGTGATGCTCCCCTCCCTGTGTCCATGTGTTCTCATTGTTCAACACCTGCCTATGAGTGAGAATATGTGGTGTTTGATTTTCTGTTCTTGTGTCAGTTTGCTAAGAATGATGGTTTCCAGCTTCATCCATGTCCCTACAAAGGACATGAACTCATCGTTTTTTTATGGCTGTATAGTATTCCATGGTGTTATATGTGCCACATTTTCCTTGTCCAGTCTATCATGGATGGGCATTTGGGTTGGTTCCAGGTCTTTACTATGGTAAACAATGCCCCAATGAACATTCGTGTGCATGTGTCTTTATAATAAAATGATTTATAATCCTTTGGATATATACCCAGTATTGGGATTGCTGGGTCAAATGGAATTTCTATTTCTAGGTCCTTGAGGAATCACCACCCTGTCTTCCACAATGGTTGAACTAATTTATACTCCAACCAACAGTGTAAAATATTCCTATATCTCCACATTCTCTCCAGCATCTGTTGTCTCCAGATTTTTAAATGATCACAATTCTAACTGGAGTGAGATGGTATCTCAATGTAGTTTTGACTTGCATTTCTCTAATGACCACTGATGATGAGCATTTTTCATATGTTTGTTAGCCTCATAAATGTCTTCTTTTGAAAAGTGTCTGTTCATACCATTTTCCCACTTTTAAATGGGTTTGTTTATTTTCTTGTAAATCTATTTTAGTTCTTTGTAAATTCTAGATATTAGCCCTTTGTCAGATGGGTGGATTGCAAAAATTTTTTCCCATTCTGTTGGTTGCTGGTTCACTCTAATGATTGTTTCTTTTTCTGTCAGAAGCTCTGGAGTTTAATTAGATCCCATTTGTCTATTTTGGCTTTTGTTGCCAATGCTTTTGGTATTTTAGTCATGAAGTCCTTGCCTATGCCTATGTCCTGAATGATTTTGCATAGGTTTTCTTCTAGAGTTTTTATGGTGTTAGGTATTACATTTAAGTCTTTAATCCATCTGGAGTTAATTCTAGTGTAAGGTGTCATGAAGGGGTCCAGTTTCCGCTTTCTGCACACTGCTTGCCAGTTTTCCCAACACCACTTATTAAACATGAAATCCTTTCCCCATTACTTGTTTTTGTCAGATTTGTCAAAGATCAGAGGGTTGTAGATGTGTGGCGTTGCCTCCGCGGCCTCTGTTCTGTAACATTGGTCTATTTCTCTGTTTTGGTACCAGTACCATGCTCTTTGATTACTGTAGCCTTGTAGTATAGTTTGAAGTCAGGTAGCGTGATGCCTTCAGCTTTGTTCCATTTGCTTAGAATTGTCTTGGCTATACAGGCTCTTTTTTGGTTCCGTATGAAGTTTAAGGTGTTTTTTTTCCCAGTTCTGTGAAGATGGTCATAGGTAGCTTGATGGGAATAGCATTGAATCTATAAATTACTTTGGGCAGTATGGCCATTTTCACAATATTGATTCTTCCTATCCATGAGCATGGAATGTTTTTCCATCTGTTTGTGTCTTCTCTTATTTCTTTGAGCAGTGGTTTGTAGTTCTCATTGAAGAGGTCCTTTACGTCCTTGGTTAGTTGTATTCCCAGGTATTTTTATTATCTTTGTAGCAATTGTGAATGGCAGTTCACTCTTGATTTGGCTCTCTTTAAGTGTGTTATTGGTGTATGGGAAACCTTGTGATTTCTGCACAATTGACTGTATCCTGAGACTTTGCTGCAGTTACTTATCAGTAGGAGATTTTGGGCAGAGACTATGGGGTCTTCCAAATATACAATCATGTCGTCTGCAAATACAGACAATTTGGCTTCCTCCTTTCCTAATTGAATACCCTTTATTTCTTTTTCTTGACTGATTGTTCTGGCTAGAACTTCCAATCCTATATTGAATAAGAGTGGTGAGAGAGGACATCCTTGTCTAGTGCCAGATTTCAAAGGGAATGCTTTCAGTTTTGGCCCATTCAGTATGATATTGGCCTTGGATTTGTTGTAAATAGGTTTTATTATTTTGAGATACATTCCATTGATACCTAGTTTATTGAGAGTTTTTAGCACAAAGCACTGTTGAATTTTGTCAAAGGCCTTCTCTGCATCAATTGAGATAATCATGTGGTTTTTGTCTTTGGTTCTGTTTATGTGGTGAATTATGTTTATAGACTTGTGTAGGTTGAACCAGACTTGCAACCCCGGATGAAGCCTACTTGATTGTGATGGATAAGCTTTTTAATGTGCTGTTGCAATTGGTGTGCCAGTATTTTATTGAAGACTATTGCATCTATGTTCATCATGGATATTGGCCTGAAGTTTTCTTGGTTTTTTGAGTCTCTGCCGGGTTTTGGTATGAGGATAATGTTGTTCTCATAAAATGATTTAGGAAGGATTCCCTCTTTTTGGATTGTATGGAGTAGTTCAGAAGGAATGATACCAGCTGCTTTTTGTATGTCTGGTAGAATTTGGCTGTGAACCCATCTGGACCTGGGCTTTTTTTTTTGGTTGACCAGCTATTAATTGCTGCCTCAACTTCAGCCCTTTTTATTGGTCTATTCAGGGTTTTGACTTCTTCCTGGTTTAGGCTGGGGAGGGTGCAAATGTCCAGGAATTTATCCATTTCTTCCAGGTTTACTGCTTTATGTGCATGGAGTTGTTTGTAGTAACCTCTGATGGTAGTTTATATTTCTGTGGAATCAGTGGTGATGTCACCTTTATCATTTTTTAATGCATCTGTTTGATCTCTCTTTTCTTCTTTATTAATCTGGCTGGTGGTCTATTTTGTTGATCTTTTCAAAAAACCAGCTTCTTGATTTAGTGATTTTTTGAAGGTTTGTGTGTGTGTGTGTGTGTGTGTGTGTGTGTGTGTGTGTTTCTATCTCCTTCAGTTCTGCTCTGATCTTAATTATTTCTTGTCTTCTGCTAGCTTTTGAATTTTTTTTTATCTTGCTCCCCTAGTTCTTTCAATTTTGATAATAGGGTGTTGATTTTACATCTTTCCTTGCTTCTCATGTGGGCATTTATTGCTATAAATTTTCCTCTAGACACTACTTTAAATGTGTCCCAGAGATTCTGGTACGTTGTGTCTTTGTTCTTATTGGTTTTGAAGAACATCTTTATTTCTGGCTTCATTTCATTGTATATCCAATCAACATTCAAGAGCCAGTTGTTCAGTTTCCATGAAGTTGTGCTGTTCTGAGTTAGTTTCTTAATCCTGAGTTCTAATTTGATCGCACTGTGTCATGAGAGACTGTTTGTTATGATTTCTGTTCCTTTGCATTTGCTGAGGAGTGTTTTACTTCCAATTATGTGGTCAATTTTACAGCAGGTTGTGATGTGGTTCTGAGAAAAATGTGTATTCTGTGGATTTGGGGTGGAGAGTTCTGTAAATGTCTATTAGGTTTGCTTAGTCCAGATCTGATTTCAAGTCCTGGATATCCTTGTTAATTTTCTGTCTCATGGATCTGTCTAATATCGACAGTGGAGTGTTAAAGTCTCCCACTATTATTGTATGGGAGTCTAAGTCTCTTTGTAGGTCATTAAGAACTTGCTTTATGTATCTGGGTGCTCCTGTATTGAGTGCACATATATTTAGCATTGTTAGCTCTTCTTGTTGCATTGATCTTTTTATCATTATGTAATTCTTTGTCTCTTTGGATCTTTGTTGGTTTAAAGTCTATTTTATCAGAGACTAGCATGGCAACTCCTGCTTTTTTTTTTTCTCTCCAGTTGCTTGGTTAATATTCCTTCATCCCTCTATTTTGAGCTTATATGTGTCCTTGCATGTGAGATGGGTTTCCTGAATACAGCACACCAATGGGTTTTGACTTTTTATCCAATTTGCCAGTCTGTGTATTTTGATTGGGGCATTTAGCCCATTTACATTTAAAGTTAATATTGTTATTTGTGAATTTGATCCTGCCATTTTAATGCTAGCTGGTTGTTTTGCCCATTAGTTGATGCGGTTTCTTCATTGTGTTGATGTTCTTTACCATTTGTACATTTTTGGAGTGACTGGTACTGGTTGTTTCTATGTTTAGTGCTTATTTCAGGAGTTCTTGTAAGGCAGGCCTGGTGTTGACAAAATCTCTCAGCAATTGCTTGTTCATAAAGGATTTTATTTCTCCTTCACTTTGAAGCTTAGTTTTTCTGGATATGAAATTCTAGGTTGAAAGTTTTTTTTTTTTTTAAGGATGTTGAATATTGGCCCCCACTCTCTTCTGGCTTGCAGGGTTTCTGCCAAGAGATCCACTGTGAGTCTGATGAGCTTACCTTTGTGGATAACTCAACCTTTCTCTCTGGCTGCCCTTAACATTTTTTCCTTCATTTCAACCCTGGTGAATCTGACTATTATGTGCATTGGGGTTGCTCTTCTTGAGGAATATCTCTGTGGTATTCTCTGTGTTTCCTGGACTTGAATATTGGCCTGCCATGCTAGGTTGGGGAAGTTCTCCTAGAAAATATCCTGAAGAGTGTTTTCCAGCTTGGATTCATTCTCTCCATCACATTCAGGTACACCTTTCAAATGTAGATTTGGTCTTTTCACATAATCTCATATTTCTTGGAGGCTTTGTTATTTCTTTTCACTCTTTTCTCTCTAGTCTTGCCTTCTCATTTTACTTTATTGAGCTGATCTTCAATCTCTGATATCCTTTCTTCTGCTTGGTCGATTTGGCTATTCCAACTTGTGTATGCTTTGTGAAGTTCTCATGTTGTGTTTTTCAGCTCCATTAGGTCATTTATATTCTTCTCTAAGCTGTTTATTCTTGTTAGCATTTTGTCAAACCTTTTTGCAAGGTTTTTAGTTTTTTTTTGCATTGGGTTAGAACATGTTCTTTTAGCCCAGATTAAGTTTCTTATTATCCATCTTCTGGTGGATAATTGGATAATAACAATTGGATAATTGTTATTATCCAATTATCCAATTGTTATTATCCAATTCATCAGACTCATTCTCCATCCAGCTTTGCTCCCTTGCTGGTTAGGAGTTGTGATCCCTTGGAGGAGGAGAGACGTTCTGGTTCTGGGTGTTTTCATCCTTTTTGTGCTGGTTTCTTCCATCTTTGTGGATTTATCTACCTGTGGTCTATGTAGTTGGTGACTTTCTGATGGGATCTCTGAGTGGATGTCCTTTTTGCTGATGATGTAGTTATTTCCTTCTGTTTTGTAGTTTTTCTTCTAACAGTCAGGCCCCTCTGCTGTAGGACTGTTGGAGGTCCACTCCAGACCCTGCTCGTCTGGAGATCACCTGCAGTGGCTACAGAACAGTAAGGATTTCTGCCAGCTTCTTCTTGTGTTGTCTTAGTCCCAGAAAGATACCCACCAGATGTCAGCCTGAGCTTTCCTCTATGAAGTGTCTCTTTGGATATATGGGGGTCAGGTAGCTGCTTAAGGAGACAGTCTGACCCTTATAGGAGCTCCAGTGCTGAGCTGTGAGCTCCATTGTTCCATTCAGAGCTGCTGGGCAGGTACATTTAAGTCTTCTGCAATGAAACTCATAACTGCCTTTTTTCCCCAGGTGCTCTGTCCTGGGAAGGTGGAGCTTTATTTATAAGTTCCTGACATACTGCTGCCTTTCTTCAGAGGTGCCCGGCCCAGCAAGGAGGTAACCTAGTCACAGTCTGCCAGGAGAGGCATTGCTGAGCTGCCATGGGCTCTGCCCAGCTGCTGTGTGAACTTCCTTGCGATTTTGTTTATAGAGGTATAGTTAGAACTGCTTCAGTAATGGTGGTTTGCCTCAGTAATGGCAGACTGCCTCGGTAATGGCCAACTACCTTGGTGCTGGTGGACTGCCTCGGTAGTGGTGGACTACTTCAGTAATGGCTGATACCCTTCTCCCCATCGAGCTGGACTATCCTGGGTCCAGCTGTGCTTGCTGTGAAACTATCAATCTAGAGCATTTCATATTGCTCTTCTTTATGGGGGTGAGACCCACTGAGCCAGATCATCTGGCTCCCTGTTTCAGCCCCCTTTTTTTCAGTTGCATGGGTGGCTCTGTCTCCCAGGCATCCCAGGTGCCAGTTGAAATGGCCACCTAGATTTTTTAAAAATCTAGGCGGCTAGATTTTAAAAACTCAAACAGCCATGTCAGTTTTTGTGCAGAGATCCACTGTGCTGGCTGAAACAGCCATGCTGGAAACTCATGGCTCTTTTTGGCCGGGAATCTCCTGATCTGTGGACAGTAATAATTCATTTGGAAATGCAGTGATTGCTCACCCTCTGCGTTGCTCTGGCTGGGAACTGCACTCCAGAGCTGTTCCCATTCAGCCATCTTGGATCCCACATTTTATTTCATTTTTGCTCTCTCTGTATCTCTGCAAGCTTCCCTTTGCCACCTGGTTTTGTTTGCTTACTTATCCCTTTGGATTTAGACCTTTCATGGTCTTGTTGCCTTGCACAAAAAGTGTTTTCTTTTCTTGACTCAAAGTGCTCAAGAGTTGTTTTGGTGCTATGCCTCTCCAACATGCCTCACCATGTCCCCTAAGACCAGCAACAGTAAACAGTGTCTCCCTTCCCAAATACATCCTATCTTTTCTGGATCCTATGCCCAAAGGCTGGATATGATATTCTGGAACACGTTTTGACCAGAATGACAAAAATACATTGCACCTCTCATTGGGCCCCTGCCTAAACAGTGAGTGACCTGTCCCTTCACTGAGCATGGCTGCAAATTCTACATTCTTGGCTGTCTCCTCTGAAAACATGATGGTGCTGAGTGCCTGTTACCATCTAATCAATCATTCTATATAGAAATATTTTCATGATAACAAAGTCTCTGAGAGAAGTGAGGGACCTGAATGAGTGGCCATCCCGGTGGCTTTTGAGTGAACTTTGGGCCCTGACCAGAGGCCCTTCTAGAGATAGAGTTAAGAGGACTCCCTGGAGACACGGTCAATTTTCATGTTGGAGGGAAGAATTTTATCACAGTGTAGCAGCCCTCTTGGCAGCTCTTAGGAGGGTGTTGATGTGTCCCTGAGGTGAGTTTCGGTGCCAGTATTCTGTCAGTTGGGCTGTTGGTGAATTGTTCCAGAGCAGCTCAAGATATGCACATTTAGCATTATTTTTTGCTATTAGGAGCAACCCAACAAAAAGAAAATTTTCTCTGATTCAAAGACATAATACAAGGGGAAAAGAAGACAGAAAGAGGTGGGGAAGCAAACCAACAGCTCTGGTACCACGGCGAATGACAAGAATGCAAAGCTTCAAAAACACTCTCTTGGGTTATATACTTTAAATAATAACTGTATCTGGGAAAAAGAACTATCAAGGGCCACATCCATTTACAGAAAAGCTCCCTTCCAGAAGAAAAGATGACTAGTTGGAATGAGTTTCAGAAGATTAAAGCAAGAAAGGCAGTCAGACCATTTTTATTATTATATTTTATATGAAATTCATGTAAGTCATTTGTGTTGGTGGGCTTTTGTACAGAGGCATATATACCCTGAGGTACATTTTGTGAGTGAAGAAAATAAAAAAGAGAATTCTGAATAGGTTTAAGAATGATTAACACTTTTCAACTGAAAAGCCACTGTGCTTGCCTACAGGGATTAGTGAATTTGGGTCTTCCTGAAGTCAAATGCTGTTTCTTCAATGCATAAAGATAACTATCTTTTATTTAATGTAAAGAATGTAAATGTAGGATTTGAGATATGTTAATCTTTATAACAAGCCCATTGATCGAAAAGTTAGAGGAAAATAGGAGGTAAACAGTTTATGACTGATGAAAAGAAGAGAAAGAAGAAGAAGAAGGAGAAGGAGAAGAAGAGGAAAGAGGAGGAAGAAGAAAAAGAAGAAGAAGAAGAAGAAGAAGAAGAAGAAGAAGAAGAAGAAGAAGAAGAAGGAGGAGGAGGAGGAGGAGGAGGAGGAGGAGGAAGAGGAGGAGGGGAAGGAGGAGGAGGAAGAGGAGGAGGAGAAGAAGAAGGAGAAGATGGGGGAAGAGGAGGAGGAGAAGATGGAGGATGAGGAAGAGGAGGAGGGAGAGGAGGAGGGGGGAGGAAGAAGAGGAAGGAGAGGAGGAAGAGGTATGGGGTGGGTTTGTAGACTGCTTTAACATATACAAAATGCTCTTGTAACTAGAATATATACTTCTTGAAGGTAAAAAATTTTCTTAATTATCTTTGATTCCTTAATTCTTAACATAATGCCTGTCTAATGGTAGTAACTCAATAAATATTAGTTTTGTGACTATGCCAAAGAAGAGTAACTAAATTTACTATTTAATTTTTACTATAGTTCTATGAGCTTGGATTTATTATCCTGATTTAATGTATGACAATTTCAAGACATATACAAAGAAAATAACTTATGCAAGATCACAGGAGCCAAACGTAGAGCCAGAATTTCAGCCCAAGTTTTCTGTCCTTAACCAGGGCCTTTTTACAGTAACAAAGCTCAGATTATCAGATATTTAGGATTGGAATTGATTTTGAAAGGAAACTTATATTGGGTGTAGAAAATAAAATAAAAAAGGAGATACTTTGCTTTACTTTTTAAAGTCAACTGCTGTATTAGTCAGCAATTGCCACAAAAATTCTGCAGGAACAAGCTTCCCTCAGACTCAGTGGCAGACAACCATAACTATTTCTTTTTAGGATAATGACTCTTTAGGTGAACTCAGAGCAGATGGATTAGCACAGACTGAGTTCAGCTAAGTGGTTCTGCTTCCAGCTGCTGATTGAGTTTCCCTTGAATCCTTCTTATATGTTTGGCTCAGGGTTTTTCAAGTGTATTTATTCTGAGAACCATAGAGAAGGATCATGAGCTACCTGGGGAAGTTATTCTTATGGTGATTGTTGAAGAACCAGAGATCAAACCATCCTTGCATGTACATTTCAAGCCTCTGCTTACATGTCTTGTGCTAATATTCTGTGGTAGTCAGAATGACTCCCAAAGATGTCCATACCTTAATTTCTGGAACCTGTGAGTATGTCACATTTAATGACAAATGGGACTTTACAAATGTAATTAATATTATGTATTTAATATTGTAAACTTTAAAACAGGGAGGTGATCTAGGATTATCTAAGTGGACTCAATTTAATCATGTGTCCTTAAAAGCAGAGAACTTTTTCCAGCTTGAATGAGAAAGATGGAGCTATAGGGAAATCACAGAGTCTTGAAGTGTGAAAGGAACACAACCCACGATTGTTGGAAGAGGCCACACAGAAAGCATGGAAAGAAATGCAGATAGCCTAAAGGAGCAAAGACTGGTTTCCTAGTGACAGCTAGCAAAACAGGGGAGACCTCAGCCTTAATATTACAAAGAACTGAACTCAACCAGCAATTTGAGTAAGTGTGGAAGCGGATTCATTCTTTGAACCAGCATAAAAGATCCAGCCCTGCTGATTTAAGCCTTGTGAGACTCTAAGCAGAGGATGCAGTAGAGACCACTGAACTTCTGACCTACAGAAGCTATGAGATAATAAATGAAAATTATTTTAAGCTAATACCTTTGTGATAATTTATAATGACAGAAAAAAAAATATTACAGACAATGAAAGCCACATAACCAATTCCAAAGCCCAGAGTCAAGGAAGGCCATTCTGACTACTATTTGGCCAGGGCTAATGTTGAATGTCATACAACAGGGCAGTGAAAAATTTGGACCAATATTTCAAACTTCTCCAATTAAACTGAAGTGAAAGGAGAGCACTCATGTCCAGAGGAAGTTTAGTTAAAATGATTGGGATGTGGGAAGGCTGTTATTTTTCTAATTTCTAATTTCTAAAAATACAAAAGCCTAGAAACAAGAGAGACTTAAATAAGCTGTCAAACCAGAGAAGTTTCCAAGTGCTTTTTGGAAACAGTGGTTTTTATCTAAAACTGGGATGGAGATGGGTAGGGTTGGAGAGTGAGGTTTTTATATTTCCCAAAAAACAAGAGAGTGTTTATGGTGCTTGTGGGCAGCAATAGCCGCCTGCCTCATCTCGGCCGCCTCCGTATGCGGCTCAGCCTTCAGCTCCACCTATGGCTTTCCCTGCCATTGATCCTCAAAAGGAAATCCAATCTAAAATAGAATATCTTAAAACTCAAATAAAACTTGAAACTGAACATCAGGAACTTATTGATCAATTAGAAAAAATCAAACTAGGAAAGGTAAAAGGGGACACTTGCTTGTCCATCACCCCTCCACCTTGTACCGGAGCCATACCTAGGCAGCGCCCTGTAACCATGGCGCCCTCCGGTACTGACCCTTCAGTGTCCACTGTTTTTCCAGTCACTGAAACCATGGACCAACAAAATAATGCCTGGCGGCATCATAATGGATTTGATTTTAAGATCATAAAAGAATTAAAAACAGCGGTGGCACAATATGGTGCAACTGCCCCCTACACTACTGCCATTATAGAGTCTGTGGCTGAAAATTGGCTGACCCCCAGGGACTGGCAGATGTTAGCGCGAGCCACACTCTCTGGTGGGGATTATTTATTATGGAAGTCAGAATATCATGAGTGTTGCAAAGAAACTGCTCGCCGCAATGCCCAAGCTAATAATAATTGGACTTTTGATATGCTAGCCGGCGGAGGCAATTTTGCCTCCAGTGACATGCAAATGCGATATGATGCTGGCCTGTATGCCCAAATACAGGCCGCGGGTATGAAGGCTTGGCGAAAGCTCCCCACAAAAGGGGATGTCAGCTTCTCCCTAACTATCATAAAACAAGGCCCCGATGAACCTTTCTCTGAGTTCGTTCATCGCCTTCTTACGGCAGCGGGCAGAATTTTCGGCAGTGCTGAAACTGGAACTGACTTTGTTAAACAACTTGCATTTGAAAATGCTAATGCTGCTTGCCAAACCGCCATACGTCCATATAAGAAAAAGACAGATCTTTCCGGCTACATCTGCCTTTGTTCTGATATAGGCGCCGCCTATCAGCAGGGCTTAGCAATGGCTGCCACTTTACAAGGCTATACAGTCAAATAATTTTTAACTCATCAAACAAAAGGAAAATGTTTTCAGTGCGGAAATGTGAGACACTTTGCCAGGGAATGCGGGGCAGCAAAGAACCCTCCTCCTAAGGCTCCTGGCCTTTGCCCTTGATGTAAACATGGCAATCACTGGGCAAACGAATGCAAATCAAAAAGGGACGCCCAGGGACAACCGCTTCTTCCATGGTCGGGAAACGGGCACAGGGGCCAGCCCCAGGCCTTGAACCAGAAACAGATTTTTGGGGCAGTCAGTTTTTTCCCGCAGGGCCATCAAACTCCCAGCAATCCGTTTCTACCCTCTACGGAGCCACAAAAGGAAGTGCAGGACTGGACCTCTGTTCCTCCACCCACACAGTATTAACACCTGAAATGGGGGTCCAGGCCTTGCCTACTGGTATTTTTGGACCACTGCCAGATGGCACATGTGGAATTGTTCTGGGATGTAGTAGCCTAACCATGCAGGGCTTGCAGGTTCTTCCCGGATTAATAGATAGTGACTATTCTGGGGAAATTAAGGTTATGGTTACTGCTCCCAAGGTCATTAGTACCATTTCCCCTGGACAAAGGTTCGCTCAATTGTTATTGCTACCTATGGTAAAAACCAATAATCCTGCAAAAAAATGCCAGCGAGGGGATGCAGGCTTTGGCTCCTCAGATGTTTACTGGGCTCATTCTATATCTCATAATAAGCCTATGATGACCTTGTGGCTAGATGAAAAATGATTTGAGGGACTTGCAGATACTGGAGCAGATGTTACCATTATATGCAAATCTCAGTGGCCTCCCAGTTGGCCCAGTACCCCCACACTTATCAGCCTTACCGGCATTGGACAGTCTAAAAATCCAGAGAAGAGCTCTAAATTATTAGTCTGGAGGGATGAACAAGTCCACACAGGAAACATTCAGCCTTATATTCTGGAAGGCCTTCCCTTTAACCTCTGGGGCAGAGATCTTCTCACCCAGTTGGGGATTGTAATTGGTAGCCCTAATGATATTGTCACTGCTCAAATGCTTAACAAAGGGTATGTCCCAGGCACTGGACTTGGAAAAAATGACAATGGGCTCCTACAGCCTTTATAGCCTAGTGGAAAAACCGATCGTACTGGTCTAGGGTATCTTCCCTAGGGGCCTCGGTCTTTCCTGTAACCCACGCTGAAAAAATCACGTGGCTGTCGGATCAGCCCGTGTGGGTTGACCAATGGCCCCTCTCAAAGGAAGAACTAGCCGCTGCACAGCAGTTGGTACAGGAGCAGCTGCTGGCTGGACATATTGAACCTGGTAATTCTCCCTGGAATACGCCAATTTTTGTTGTAAAAAAGAAGTCAGGAAAATGGCGGTTGCTACAAGATTTAAGGGAAGTAAATAAATCCCTGGTCCTTACGGGAGCTTTACAACCCGGCCTCCCTTCCCCTGTAGCCATACCTCTGGGATTCTACAAAGTTATTGTAGACTTAAAAGACTGTTTCTTTACTATCCCTCTCCATCCAGAGGATTGTAAGTGTTTCGCTTTCAGCCTTCCCGCAATTAACTTTAAAGAGCCTATGAAGAGATATCAATGGAAGGTTTTGCCTCAGGGCATGGCCAACAGTCCCACCTTATGTCAGTCATATGTGGCTATCGCCATTGCTGAAGTTAGAAAAGATTGGAAGGATGTATACATAATCCATTATATGGATGATATACTTTTAGCAGCAGCAAAAGAGGAGGTGGTCTTGTCTTGTTTCAAAAGTCTACAAACTGTCCTTACTGCTAGTGGATTAGTCATCGCCCCAGAGAAGGTGCAACTTACTGATCCCTACACCTACCTAGGATTTCAGTTAAGTGGAACTTGCCTATCAACTCAAAAGGTGCAACTCAGGCTAGACTGTTTAAAAACCCTCAATGATTTTCAAAAATTATTAGGAGACATAAACTGGCTGTTACCTTATCTAAAATTATGCAAAGCTGATCTCAAACCCCTATATGATATATTGGTAGGGGATCCCAGTCCTACTTCTTTAAGACAACTTACCCCTGAAGCAAAATCAGCTATCAACTTAGTTAACCAAGCTATCAATAACCAAACCATCACCTTTTTCGATATTGACAAACCACTCCAATTTATTATATGTCATACCTCATTATCTCCCACAGCTGTGTTCTGGCAAACTGCTCCACTTATGTGGATCCATCTTCCTAATATGCCCACTAAAGTAATTGAACCTTACTACCTTATGGTAGCCAGTCTAATTACTAAAGGAAGAACCCTAGGCAAGGAATATTTCGGACAGGAACCTAACAACATTGTCCAACCTTATACCAAACAGCAGATCCATTGGCTCATGCAAAATACTGAAGCATGGCCCATTGCACTTGCCTCTTATACTGGCAACCTCAATAATCATTATCCTCCCAATAAGCTTCTAGATTTTGCCAACAGACATGATTTCATTTTCCCTAAAAATACCAGACTTCATCCCCTTCCAAATGAAATTACCATTTTCACTGATGGGTCATCCACAGGGCTTGCAGCCTTTGTTACCCCAAACCAAACTATCAGCTTTCAATCCCAATCTTCATCTGCCCAATTAGCAGAGCTACATGCAGTTATAGCTGCATTTTCCATGTTTCCCAATGATCCTCTCAATGTCTATACAGACAGTGCATATATTGCTACCTCTGTCCCAAAGTTAGAAACAGCCCCATTCATAAAACACACCTCAACCGCTGCAAAACTATTTTCTCAACTACAAAAGCTATTAATTTCCAGAACACGACCTTTTTACATTGGGCATTTACGTGCTCATTCAGGCTTACCTGGTCCGTTAGCCTCTGGAAATGCCAAGGCAGACCTAGCCACCCGTGTTCTGTTAGTTCAACTCCCTAACACCCCTCTAGCTCAAGCACAACATTCACACAACTTGCATCATCTTAATGCTCAATCCTTAAGACTACTCCATCATATAACTAGAGAACGAGCTCGACAAATAGTAAAGTCCTGCACACAATGTGCCCCTCACTTACCGGTGCCACATCTTGGAGTTAACCCTCGAGGCCTCCTACCTAACACCCTTTGGCAAATGAATGTCACCCACATCCCAGAATTTGGAAATCTTAAATATGTTCATGTCTGCATTGATACTTGTAGTGGATATATCTTTGCCACGTTACAAACCGGAGAAGCCACAAAACATGTTATTGCTCATCTTTTAGCTGCCTTTGCATCCCTGGGGTGTCCACGTAAAATCAAAACTGACAATGGGCCTGGTTATGTCAGTACAGCCTTCACTCAATTCTGTACTCACCTAAACATTCAACATGTTACAGGCATCCCGTACAACCCCCAGGGACAAGGCATAGTAGAAAGAGCTCATCTCACCATAAAAACCACTCTAAATAAAATAAAAAAGGGGGAATGGTACCCCCATAAGGGATCACCAAAAAACCTTCTATCACACTCCTTATTTATTTTAAATTTTTTAACACTGGATCAAGAAGGACACTCTGCTGCCGATCGACACTGGCATTTTGAATCCAAAAGCCATTATGCATCGGTAATGTGGAAAGATCCCATGACGGGCGCATGGCATGGCCCAGACCCGGTCCTGATTTGGGGTCGAGGATCGGTGTGCATTTATGCCAAGGAAGCCGATTTGGCCAGGTGGCTTCCCGAGAGACTTGTAAAGCAAGTAGATACCAAAGAATCCGAAAAACCAACTCCACCCAGGGACGACACCAAGCCCTGAGGGTCTTCTATCTTTTTCCTTTTTAGGAGTCAACAACATGGTATTATTTATCCTGATTGCTTTCCCTCCTTGTCTTACTGTCTATCGGTCCTGTTATACTCAGCAAACTCAGGAGCTTCTCAAGATCACAAATTGAGGCCATAAAGATGCAGCCCATTCAGGTCCATTACCACAGGCTGAAAATGGCAGACCTAGAGATGGAGCTCGATTCATAAAACACAAAGGTTATACCTTTCCTCTCAGGTCACCTGGCGAGCTGAACCAGCTAGCCAATGACGGGCAACTGAGGAGCATGAGTAAGGACACTCTGCCTAAGATAGGGAGGAAAACGTTTTTCCCCTCCCCATGACGGATAAGTAGTCAATGTTCTCTCATGTGGGGTCCTCTGACCTAAGACAGGCACAGTTCCCACGGGCATAACTACCCCTCAGCCTAATTTCTAAATAAAATTAAAAAGGGGGACCTGTGGGCAGCAATAGCCGCCATTTTGTGATCTGCTCAGCCATGTTGTGGTTTGCATAAACTGATAAGTTTCAGTCTACTTCCCGGGGATAAGTTGATAAGCTTCAGTCTACTCCCTGCTGATAAGTTTCAGTCTACTGAAACTTACTTAGACCGGAATTTCCCAACTGCAAGCTACCCTTGCCCCGCCTCTCTGCCTGCATTTACTTAAGCTGTGAACTTAGCTTCAATAAACCAGACTTGGTCAGACTCCTGTCTTGTCTCCATTTCTCCTGTCTCCTGCCCATCCATCCACACTCCCTCCCTTCGAGCTCCTGTTGTTGTCCTGCAGGTCGGGACAGGTGCTGATAGGGAGTAGCTGTTAACATTGTAAGACATGTTTGGTGAAATCCCAACCAATTAAGGCTGTCAGTTATTGACCTTTGTAGAGTTTGCTCTTTGAGATCTTCTCAGCAATTTATTAACGTATGCTTGTTGTATTCCAGGGGCAGATTCTAAATATGTGTGGCAGAAAATCTAGAACCCACAGGCATACCTCAGGGATATTGTGAGTTCAGATAAATAATACCACAATATAGCAAATACAGCAATAAAGTGAGTTACACAAATTATTTGGTTTCCCAGTGCCTATAAAAGTTACATTTACATTATATTGTAGTTTATTAAGTATGCAGTAACATTATGCTTAAAATGTATATATATTAATTAAAAATACTTTTTTACTGAAAAATGCCAATGATCATCTGAGTCTTCAGCAAATGATCTTCTTTTTGCTAGCAAAGGGTCTTGCCTTGTTGTTGATGGCTGCTGATTGATCAGTGTGGTGGTTGCTGAAAGTTGAGGTGGCTGTGGCAATTTCTTAAAATAAGACAATAGTGAAGTTTGCCACATTGATTGACTTCTTCTTTCACAAAAGATTTAACAAGTGATGATGTTTGACAGCATTTTATCCACAGTAGAACTTCCTACAAAATCAAAATCAGTCTTCTTCAACCCTACCACTGCTTTATTAAATATGTTTATTGAATATTCTAAATCCTTTGTTTTCATTTCAACTGTGTTCACAACATCTTCATTGGGAGTGGTTTCCATCTCAAGAAACCACTTTTCTTGCTTACCCGGAAGTGACTACTTGCCCATTCAAATTTCACCATGAGACTGCAGCAATTCTGTCCCAGCTTCACAGTCCACTTTTCACTCAAGCTCCCTTGCTTTTTTCCACCACAGCTACAGTGACTTCCTCCACACTGAAGTCTTGGATCCCTCAAAGCCATCGTGAGGGTTGGAATCAACTTCTTCCAGACTCTTATTCATGTTGTTATTTTCACCTCATCTCATGAATCATGCTTCTTCTTAATATGGCATCTAAAATAGTACGTCTTTTCCAGAAGATTTTCAATATACTTTACCCAGATCCATCAGAGAAATCATTATTTATGGCAGCTGTAGCTTTACAAAAATTATTTCTTAAATGATAAGACTAGAAATTGAAATTATTCCTTGATCCACAAGCTTTAGGATGGATGTTGTGTTAAAAGGCATGAAAATAGCATTAATCTCCTAGTACAAATCCATCAGAGCTCTTGAATGACCAGGTGCATTGTTAATAAGAAGTAGAATTTTGAAAAGAATCTTTTTTTCTAAGCAGTAGGTCTTACCAGTGGACTTAAAATACTCAAAAAACCACATCATAAATAGATAAGCTGTCATCCACGTTTTGTTGTTCCATTTATAGAGCAAAGGAAGAATAGATTTAACATAATTCTTTATAGCATTAAGATTTTAGAAATGATAAATGTGCGTTTGCTTCAACTTAAAGTCATCAGCTGCATTAGCCCCTAATAAGAGAGTTAGCCTGTCTTCTGAAACTTTGAAGCTAGGCATTGACTTCTCTTTAGCCATGAAAACCTTAAATAGTATCTTCTTTCAAAGAAAGACTGGTTCATCTACATTGAAAATCTGTTGTTTAGCGTAGCCACCTTTACCAGTGATCTTAGCTAGATCTTCTCAATAATTTGCTACAACTTCTATACCAGCACTTACAGCTTCACCTTGTACTTTCCTGTTCTGGAAATCATTTCTTTCCTTAAACCTCATGATCCATCCTCTACTAGCTTCAAACTTTTCTACTGTAATCTTTTCACCTATTTTGAGCCTTCATAGAATTGAAGCCAGTTAGGGCCATGCTCTGGATTGCACCCTGGCTTAAGGGAATGTTGTTGCTGGTTTGATCTTCTTTCTAGACCACTGAAACTTCTTCTGTATCAGCAGGAAAACGGTTTTCCTTTCATATCATTTGTGTGCTCATTGGAATGGGTCTTTTATTTCCTTCAGGAACATTTTCTTTGCAATCACAACTTGCCTAACTGTTTGACTCAAGAGGTCTAGCTTTCAGCCTGTCTTGGCTTTCAACATACCTTTCTCACTAAGCTTAGCAATTTCTAGCTTTTGATTTTAAATGAGAGAGATGCCAGTCATCCTTTCACCTAAACACTTAGAGGCTATTCTAGGCTTTACTGGTGTAATTTCAATATTTTGTGTCTCAGGGGATAGGGATGCCTGAGAAAAGGGTGAAAGAAGGGGGGAAAGCTGGTCAGTGGAGCAATCAGAACACACATTTATGGGTTAAATTTTCTGTCTTGCCAGGCGCGGTGGCTCAAGCCTATAATCCCAGCACTTTGGGAGGCTGAGGAAGGTGGATCATGAGGTCAAGGGATGGAGACCATCCTGGTCAACATGGTGAAACCCCGTCTCTACTAAAAATACAAAAAATTAGCTGAGCATGGTGGCGCATGCCTGTAATCCCAGCTACTCAGGAGGCTAAGGCAGGAGATTTGCTTGAACCCAGGAGGCGGAGGTTGCGGTGAGCCGAGATCGTGCCATTGTACTCCAGCCTGGGTAACAAGAGTGAAACTCCGTCTCAAAAAAAAAAAAAAAAAAAAAAAAAATCTGTCTTATATGGATATGGTTCATAGTGCCCCAAAGCAATTACAATGGGAACACTGCAGGTCACTCATCACAGGTCATCATAACAAATATAGTGATAATGAAAACGTTTGAAATATTGTTAGAATGACTAAAATGTCCATGCTGTTGGGAAAATGGCATCAGTAGACTTGCTTGACACAGGGTTGCCCTAAACCTTCAATTATTAAAAAAAAAAAATGCAAATAAAGCAAAGTGCAATCAAATGAGGTATGCCTGTATTCTGCCTTGCATCTATAATTCCAGCTAGCTGATGCAGTGAGTCACCTAGCAACTGATGCCAAGGAACCAAATCCACCTACTTCCAAGGAGATGGAGTTAAGCTTCTCCAGGGAAGCCTCGGTTGGAGATGACAGCTCACTCTGAATATATGACACATATTCTATGTACAGCTCTGCCTGAGACCACTCATTTTTATCAGATTTGAAAGACCTGGTAGAATCTGAGGCCATAGCAACCCAACCAAAATGAGTTCAATTTGTGCGTTGGAGAAATGTGTGTCCATTTCACCTCCATAAAAAATGAACTCTTGCGCCTGAGAAGCCATTTTTTTCTCATGGGAATCTGGAGAACAACCGTTAAGGAGCTCGGTGGGGGAAGGGGGAACATCTTCAGTTTCGTCACTCCTAATTGTTTGACTTTGGGAAAAGTGTTTAATCTCATTAAACCTGATGCTACTAATCAGGAAACAAGGGCTATAATAGTAGCCACTTCCTAGGTAGAAAGCCATTTTGAGGTTAGAATAAGGGCAATTGTTAAGATTCAGGGTCAAGCAGATTGCAATCAGCGGAATTGCAGGAGAATAGGTTTAAAGTTGACATAAAAAGGACAGTCCCTGCAGGAAGAGTTACAAATATTACTGTGAAAATTTATAGAAACTCCTTCCATGAAGACTTTGATGATAATACTCACCATAAAATTATGTGATGGTTGTTTCTGGCCAGTCAAGAATTTACACAGTCAAGGGACTGTCATCCCCTCAAAGTCACCACCCTGAAGATTTATACCCTGATTCCAATCACATTGCTTTTGAGCAAACTTTCTTTGGTATCTATCACTAAAATGGTCTTCAGAGCTTGTAATGTTTTCCCTTCAACATCCCTTTAGAGAATAAAATCTTCTCAGCACTGATGTGACTTTTAGAAGCAAACGAAAGTCATTTAAAGCCAATGAAAAGAGGGAACTATACAATGAGAAAGAATCTTATGTAGCTCAAACACTTGCACTGAGATTTACATTCTTGCACTCCAGATTATATGTAGAGATTAGAAATGAAAATGACTTCTTTAAATCGTATATATATGATACTTTAGCTGCAAATGCCCTGAAACCTGTTTTTTTCTTGGGTTGTTGACACACAATTGTTTACCATGTTCTCAATTCTTTGTGGCAAGCTTGAAATATAATAAAAAGTCTTTTTAAAAGACTAATTTTTGAAACAAAAAACTAATTGGGAATCTAGCCTTCCCCAAAACGACTCCTTCTCAACTGCTTCCAGAATCGCATAATTTGCTTCCCTAATTCCCTCATGATTTGGTCACATCCAGAGCCTATTTAATGGGAAATATTTCAAATCTCCCTTAACAGATGGATTCTATCTATTTAAGACTCACACCTGATTAGCAGGGAGCTTTATCCAGTGAGGATTGCCAATGATTAAAGCTTCCACTGCCTTTGCTACCAGAATTTCACATTTCCAACCAACTGCCACAGGACACACTCACATTCCTGGTGGGTATTTAGATGACTATTAATGCCTGATCTGTGTGCCAAATCACAGGATGCTAACTGTCCACTGCAACACTGGTGTGCCTGCCATTCTGATGAACCAAGTTAGTCCATCCCAGAGGGACCAAACCCAAGAGTGAATTAGGCAGATGAATTGGAAGACAACACAGAATCCACCAAGAATGAAAAAAATGGTATGGAGAGTCCTCAGAGTTTTCTAAGCCAAGAATTTTACCCTTTTCTTGGATCTGCTTTTCCAGCCTCCCTCCACCCCCGCACATTCACATTTTCCCTGAAATCCACCATGGAGTGGCAGCACCTTGGGACTTGTGTTCTGGATAAAGAACTCCCCAATGCAGGCAAAGCTGGCCTTGATCATGATACCCAGATCTTCTAAAATGTCTCTGCTGAGCTCACTTAGGCCACCTATCTGGACAAGTGTCTACAACATGACTGACAACTGGGAGGTCCAGGGTGACAGTGCTGGCTGCAGAACTGTGGCGCAATTGGTCTGGCCAAGTACTGGCCCTCTGTCCCTGTTGGGCAGAGTCCTGGCTGCTTTCAACCTCAATTTGAAGCTCTCCTCAGGGACTGGTTCCCACATGTAGCTCCCTCTTTGGTGAGAAAGAACAATGTAAGGAGAAGCTCTCGCCCCTAATATTTCTGAGTTTGACTACAATTTGTAGATGGGTCACACAGGTGGTACCCTCTCTCACTCTTACTCCTGTGTGGAAGTCCCTGCTAATTGATCCAAACTATCTTTTCTGGTGAATATAGAGTTATTCTCTAAGTTATTTTTCCATAAACTTTTGGAAACTGCAATCAACCAATAGGTGTTAGCATGCAAGATGAAACCTATTTGCTATCAAGATTCTTGGCCAGATCCAAGGAGCTCAGAAAGTATAAGCTCTACAAGCTACTTCCCCCATATTTTTTAAGTAATAAGAAACATATTCACGATATGCATAAACATCTAGGTGTTACTGCTATAGAATCAGAACATCTGAAAAGTTAGAACAGCTTTGGAGATTAAGTCCACCTGTTCATTTTGCAGAAGAAAAAATGGAGTCCTGTGGTAAAGTTTCTCTCTCTCTCTCTTTCTCTCTGTAGCTGTTGGGCATATGAGACCCTCTTATAAATGGGAGATTCCTCAGCTCATGAGTCTCAGTAGGAAGCAAAGCTTGATTTTCACTCTAGATGCTGAAAACCTCAAACTTTCACCTTCGCAGCCTCCCTTGTAGCTAAGCATGGGCACATTACCAAGGCTACATTAATCAGAGGTACCCATCCCAAATTCTGAACTGGGAGCTTCAGATTTAAAGAGGCAGGGAGATTCCCTTCTGATGGTGGGTGATGGCAGTCCTGATTTCAGGAGCTCCAGGCTTGATGCTACAATGCAATATTCCTGCTCAGTTCTGGCAGCAGCAATGGTGTCCTCCCTGACTGGTTTTGTTGCATAGTTTCGTCACAGTCCTAGTTGCTGCCAACATCTCCCATTCCTGAGCACTTCTCAAGCCTTGTTCTATGTCCTTCCTGATTGTTCTCAGAGCTACCTCATGCCTTCTTAATAAAATACTTAAAACTTAAGTTTTAAGTTTGGCTTAAATCAGCCAAAGTTTTAGTTTTTTTTGGTTTGTCTGTTTTTTAGTTTCTTGCATCTCAGACCCCTGACTCCTTGGTGGCCCACTGGGTACAAATAATCAGTAGGCTCTTATGGCAGAGCTGGGAATGGGGCCACCCAAACTCTAGCCTAATGTGATTCACTCAGACACCAATCTTGCTCTTATTATGTTAATGTCATTTCTAGTCTGATTCCCTACCTTCTGCTGGGAAATGCTATAATATCTCTGCCTTTTCTCTCCATTCTAAGTGAAGGAATAAACAACATAAGATAAAATATATGATCAGTTTATATTTCTCGTTAATATAGGCACTGACTGTACAGTGAGTAAAATTTAGGTGACTATATTAGTGAGAAATAGATTAGACAAAGAGGGAATGTAAACTCAAAACATCTATGACCTAAGAAATTTGGAAGAGTGTTTCTCTTTCCCATAAAGTAGAATGGTGCAGGGCAGGGTGGGGGATGGGGCTCCAGGCTTTTGGAAATCCAGGCTTCTTTCCTGTTATTTCTCCCTCACCTTCAGCAGTACAGGGTCTGTCTCATGTGTGTTGTGATCAACATATGGTTGCAGACAGATGGCCTGCAGAGCTGAATGTATTTACCATCCAGCCTTTAAAAAAAAAAAAAAAAAAGAAAAGAAGAAGAAGAAGAAGCAGCATGCAGACACTTGCTAAAATTCTTCCCCACCCCAGTGTCAAACATGTGAGTAGATGTTATTCTGGGTTCTTACGGAGGGTCCGGTGGGAGCTGGAGGTCAGGGGAGCAGAGCAGAGATCACTGGGCTTCAGCAGCACCTACTGTGCAGCTCTGACCCTACCTGGCAACACCAGTGGGCGACACCCTTTGGAGAGGCAAGGTCAGCTCTCAGTTAAAGGTATCAAGGTAAGTTGAAAGCAAAGTCCTCCCTTAGAGCGATGTCCACACGGGTAACATAGATATCCCTTTTCTGTGGCAAATGCTGGTCACAGATGCCACAGTGCCAGGAGATGGAAGCTTTTAGCTTGAACTTTTCCAGCCGAATTTAATATCTGAGCAGATAAAATGACTGCATCATATTTCTTAAGTAGAGGATTCATTCTGAATAGCCTGGCCTTTATTCTTCTTGAGAATCATCAGAATTTATTCTGTAATCAATGTCACAAAAGTCCCCAGAGAAATAAAGGATCTCATCCTTAAAAAGGAGGAACGTTATTTAACATCTCACAAAGCCAAGATTTCACCTACTAATCATCTTTAACTCTTTCTTCGTTTGCTCGATTCAAACAAGCAGAGGTATCCATGGTAGTAAACCAGTATTTTGTAATAAGCTATATTCTCTCTCACTCCAGTGCATATACATGGTAATTATAAAAAGCCTTCTTTTGAATAGGTTTATTACTGATGCTATCCTGTAACCAGAACAGGCACTCTAACTTTTAATTATCTTTCCTCCTTCAGTCTCCAAAAGCAATACCTTTCAGCAATGAAATCTACGCTGACATCTATCATCTTAAAAAGCAAGACTCCCACTTCTTTGAACAAATAAAGAATTTTTCTTTTCCTTTGATATTGGCTGGTGACGTTTGACATGTAAGTGTTAAAATCGTGACACATTTCAGTAATTGCAACTTCCCCAGTCTGTGGAAGGACCGATAAATAGTCATCATGTGAACAACAGCAATAACAATAACTATTTGCAAAAACACTTGGACAATTTCAAAGTGTTTTTTATATAAACTTAAAAAAATTAAATATTCCAGCCCATCTTTGAGGTGCTTCATCCAGCCAAATTGTCAGCCCGGAGCAAATAATGATTATTACAGTGATTACTACAATATTTTCCTTTAACAGAAAAAAAGATTCTATAGCAGTCTCTGTAGAAGTTCAGCAATTGTTTTTAAAGAAAAAAAAAAAAAGAAAATAGCTCCAGGTCTGCTTGATAGAAATCAAACTACCCCAAATTATAGACTGAGTCGACAAGATTACACAATGGAGATGCCATGAAAATCGAAAGCATTGATTTTTTTTTTTAAGGCAGAACACAGGCTCCCAATACTGAGATAACACCTGATGTTCTAGCTGGGAAACAAAGCAACTGTAGCCACGGCCGGGAATGGGCATGGGTTGCAGCTGCGTGTCTAAGCAGGTGCTTGCAAGGAGACCATGGGGGGTGATTCAGGTCCCTTAGGTAAAACAAGGCCAGTGCCTCTTGGATGCTGCTCTGCATGACATTACAGAGCCTTCCTGCTGGCTTTTAGACCAGCAAACTACCATCAGATGATGACAGCCCTTTATATCTTTGAGTTCCTACGCTGGGGTTGTCTCAGGTCAATGGGCCATTTCCTGGAGTGCACTGTGCGTGGCACAAACCAGGAACTCACTGAAGAGAGATGGAGTTGGAGGACAAGTAAATCAGCATGAGCTGAAGTTTCCGTCTTTGCATGGTTGACATGATGGACAGTTCTCTCCTGGCCCAGAACAGTCTCTCAGCCACTGAGCTGCTGCTAGAAGGGGAGGGCTGCTCCCTCGCACTCGCGTCAGGAGGTGGGGAAGGGAAATGCTGTAGGAGGCTGGTCTTGCTCTTCCTTTCTTTTTTTTTAGTAACTTTTACTTCATTATATTTAATTTAGAAATGCCAGAAACAAACCAGAAAGACAAATGGAATCCACCAAAATTTCTCTAAAATAATATACATATCATTCGACGTAACAGTTCTGAAAATGCAAGTTTATCAATTACTGTTATTTTATTTAATTTTTTAAAAATCAATTTTGTGGTTTCTTGTAGCCTATCTTGGTGGCTGTGAATAGTGTATATAAATACCATGTGGCTTTTGCTGTACCTTTGGTCTTCACTTAGCCTCTGGCTTCTCCTTGCCTTCATGTTGCTCCAGGCACAAGGAACTGCTTTTTCTCCCTACAACACTGCACTCCTTCCAGTCTTAGAGATTTCGCATGTTCTTTTCTATCTAGCTGTAGCCTCCCCTCCACCTGATCTTCAGGTATCATCAGCCTGGAAGAAAATTTTCTTTGGGAGGCATTTTTCACCCCTAGATAAAATTATATTCTCTTGCTATGCAATTTTATAGCACCTTGAATGTCCTTTGTCTTCAGCATAATAATGGTAAATGCTTATACAACACAGGGTGCTAGACACTGTTCTAAGAATATACACACACACACACACACACATACACAATGCACATATTCATATACCTGCATATCTGTATATGTATCTAATTATCTACCTAGGTCCAGTTGAGAATTGAATGAGTATATAGCAACAATGGAATAGGTTAACAAATAGATGGGGTAGGAAGGTAGGTAGGTAGGTAGGTAGGTAGGTGGATGGATGGATGGATGGATGGACGGATGGATGATAGATAGATAGATAGATAGATAGATAGATAGATAGATAGACAGTCTTGCACTTTCTGCCATTTCTGTGTGGGATATGAAATGCCCCACGGTAAACATCCAACTGATGATTATCAAATGCCATAATGCTTCTTCAGACCATCAGCTTCCCCTGTGTGTATATTCTTAGTAGCAGCACCAGTATAGGTAAAAATAACACAAAACACAATTTAGTGTGCATCCTTGGTAAGATCAGCTATCTCAAGAGTTTTGTCTAGCGAGGGCCATGCTTGGCTTTGCTCAGGAAGGAAGCAAATAAATCTATCAATCAATAAAAGAGGAATACTGTGGGTTGAAGAAAGCGTGGATCAGCTGTACTTGTTAGGATCACACAAACCATGGTAACAAATCAACCACAGACGGAGTAACAGCTCATACGCAACGGCAGTTTATTTCTTGCTGAGTGGTTCTAGGTCGATCAAGCCTGTTCTTCTCTACACAGGCATTTCAGGGCTCAGGAACCTCTGATATCTTCAATGTGTGGTTTCTATGGTCACTGGGGTTCCCTCCATCCAGTTATAAAGGCTTTTAGGAGACCATGAGGCAGTGTTTACTGATCTGGCCTGAAAGACTGCCCAATCTGTGCACGTTTCCTTGGCTAACAGTCACATGGTGTATTAATTTCCTGCTGCTGCTGTTACAAATTGGCAAAAACATCATGGACTAAAACAGCATACATTTACTGTTTTACAGTTTTGAAGGTGAGAAGTCTGAAAGCAGTTTCAATGGGCTGAAATCAAGATGCTGGCAGAACCAACCTCTCCCTAGACAGACGGAGGAAAACCTCTGCTCAGCCTTCACCAGCTGCTGGAGCTGCAATGCTTACCCATCCTTGCTCCTTACCCCTTTTGTTTCGGTGGTCACCATGCTTTCTTCTTGGCAAATATTTGTTAGCCTCTCTCTTATAAGACACTTGTGATTGCAATTAGGGTCTACCATGACAACACAGGATAAACTTTCCATCCAAAGATTTTTAACTTTGCTACCTCTGCAAAGTTTCATTTGCTGTGTAACAGTTACAGATTTCTTAAATTGGGGCCTGGATATCTTTGGGAGCTATTATTCCGTCTACCACAGTCTGCTCTCTGGTCCACAAAAATTCACATGCATTCCACATACAAAATACATTCACTCTACCTAAATGCCTTGCAAAGTCTTAACCCATTACTGCATCAACTCAAATCCCCAGATTACCTAAATTTACCACACGTGGACATACTGAACTGCAAGGCGATTAGGGAAAGGTGCTGTCTGCTCCGGTGACCAGTTGGCAGCCTCTGTCGCACCATCAACGTCTGAAGAGTAGCTCCAAAGAACTTGTTTTTGATCTGGCTGTCAGGATTGAGGCTAAGCCATGCCTAAGTTGTCCTTAGTCACAATTACAATTTGGCAGCATGGTGAGGCCCAGGAGTGGGTTTCTCTGGAACTGTATCCCTAAAATATTTTCCTCTTCTAGCGCTTTTATCCCACCTAGTTAGAAGTCATCAGCACTAGCATTGCTACTTCTTAATATATGGAAAAAAAGTAATAAAATGAGTCCCAGAGAAGAGAGGGCACTCTCCTAATCTCACTTAGTGCAGTAATGTAGATTATTTGTCCATCCAGCCACCCGTGCATAAGACGTGTAAGTCCTGATGGGGTGGGGAACAAGGAGGATTGCAAGAGGAAGACAAGCTTTCCCTGTCTTGCTATTTTACTCTGTGAATCTTCATAGATGCCCCTGGTAGTCTTCAATGCAGAACGAAAAAAAGAAAAAAAAAAGAGAAAGACGTGGAAAAGGAAGAGAGATAAAGGAAAAGAGCTTGTACAGTAAGCCCATGACCTCAGATGACCTTCACTGGCATTCATGCCCAGGCTTGCTCATCCCCATTCCAATATTGATGAGAACATTACCAGAAGAGGCATTTTATTCAGTAAAGATAAGAGCCATGGTGTACCAGACATAACATGGTATGTGGAGCCAGACAGACCCCACTGAAATGCCATTTCCATCGCTTACAAACTATGGCATCTTGGACAAGATTGCTTAAGCTTTTTAATATTCAGTTTCTTTGTCTATAAAATGAGGATACAAATGTCTACATTACAGGGTTTTTGAGAGTTAACTGAAATAAAATATGTCAAAATGCCTTTTATGTTGTAGACACTCGATTCATATTAACTTATTTTCAGATTCGTCTCACTACCACCCAAAGTTCCTAATTGGAGCCAATTGGCTGATGAGGAAGAATTTTCTCCCACAAAGCAGAGGTTTGCAAATGACCTGTTTTGTTGACAACATCATAGCAGCTTCTCTTTCCTGGCAACTCATGAAACCTGTTATGTATTCTTACATAAGAATAGAGTCCTTCCTGTTTCACTTAGCAATCTTGTATTAGAATTTTTAGTCTAAAATTCTAAAAAAGAGGCAAAATTCTTAGCAATCTTGTATTAGAATTTTTAGTCTAAGAGAAATATGGATTTTAGGAACATACAGAATTCCTTTCTAATTCACCAAGTTATTCCATCACGGTCATTTTACCTTAAAAAGGAATTGTTCCTTAATGACACCAAAATTGTTTAAATAAAATCATGCATATATGTGTATATTTAACAATCACACTTTGTGATATGGTTCTATAAATATGGAAACTGTATCAAAAGATGCACATTAGGTGGATACCCCAGTGGTTTGGCAGGCAGCAGGTGGAGGGGATAAGGGAGAAGGCAGAGGAGCAAAATAGAAGAAAATAGCATGTACATATAATCCCATCCAGGTAATTACTTACATTTGTACTTGTAGATTCATAGAGATATTAGAAGAAAAAAAGATAAAGTTAGATCTAAAGCTACCCATATGGAGAAATAACTGCGTAATATCGCTAAATAACAAGCTATGATGAAGTGGCATATTGCCAAGTTTGTATGTCACGTGATCCCACTTCAGTAGAAATCAGTCAATCAATCTGGGCATATGTGAAGTATTTGCAGAAGAATAATGGAAAGCAATGTTGTGATATTTGTGTGGGTGGGCTACTGAGGAATAATTTGCTTTTCTTTTCTATATCTTTCTATTTGATTATATAGGATTGCATTGTTTTGTAATTTGGAAAGAAAATCATTTTTAAAAATTAAGAAACAAAGTTTAAAAAAAAGTATGCTTTATATTCAGAGCTGATACTTTCCACTCAGTGACTGGCTGGATAGGACACTGTCTAGGGTTCACTACTGCTAACACTGTGCAAGTTTCTGTATTTTAGAATTTAAAGGACCTAAAAGTAGCTTAAAATGTGGATACAGGCCTTGCTTTCTCCACATCTTCCCCAGACCTGCCCCCACTACATTATTCTAACCACCAGAATTAGACATTTTTTTCTACCCCCAAAGAGAACATTAAGCAGTATTATCAGTTTCCAGGACATTCATTAATTCTCTTTCTGTTTCTAGAAGTGGTCCTTTCAGAAGCTAAACGCAAATGTGTGGGCATCCCCACTCTCACCTAGACAGGTAAGAGAGGACTGGATCTCAGTATCTGCTTCAGGTTCCATGCCTCTTGGCCCTAATCCATACACACTGGATAGTCCTTTTCCTACAAACATGAAATTGCAGATTTGGGGTTGGGCTTTGAAGGTAAAGCGGCTTGTTAGAAGTTCTCCATATGGCTTAACTATATTATCAGCACTTCTCATTGGGGTTTCATGGCAAAGTCCCAGCCAAGTACAGGGTTATTTCACCTTCCATTTGTAAGCCACTGCACTGTGGCTTTTCCCCCTTGATGTGCTTTAGGGAAAGTAACGAGTCTGAACCTCAGTGTGGTCATCATTGGATACCCTGGTAAATGACAACCTTAATTATCTCATGATAGCATCTAATAGTCATGAAAGCTGATATAGTTTGAAGATTTGTCACCGCCAAAATCTAATGTGGAAGTGTAATTCCCAGTGTTGGTGGTGGGTCCTGGTGGGAGGTGTTTGGATCATGGGGTTGGAGCCCTCATGAATGGCTTGGACCATCCCTTTGGTGATACATGAGCTCTAGCTCTGAGTTCTTGCGATATCTGGTCATTTAAAAGTGTGCAGCACCTCTCTCTCTCTCTCTCTCTCTCTCTCTCTCTCTCTCTCTCTCTCTCTCTCTCTCCCCTGCCACTCAAGCTGCCTTGCTCCTGCTCTGGCTATGGCCATGTGTTGTGCCTGCCCCTGCTTTACCTTCTGCCATGAGTTAAAGCTCCCTGAGGCCTCCCCAGAAGCAGATGCTGGTATGCTTCCTGAACAACTTGTGGAACTATAAGCCAGTGAAATCTCTTTTCTTATAAATTACCTTTTAGGTATTTCTTTATAGCAATGCAGGCATGGCCTAATACAAAAAGTAATTGACATTCTACCAGGGTGTGAGGTTGGCATGAGGGTGGCCAGAATTCATGGTTCTCTTTTTTCTTCTGATTCAAATTCATTAGGGTGTATGGTATTCTTTAAAAGGGAAAGAGAACATGGATAATGTGGAACAAAATAAAAGTCTACAAGAAAAAACGATGCCTTTAAAATAGGAACAGTTGTCAGATATAGCAACAGACAAGCAGAGGAAATAAGGACATGCAAAGCATAATATATGCAGGTGAGATTTTTTTTTTTTTTTGAGACGGAGTTTCACTCTTGTTACCCAGGCTGGAGTGCAATGGCACGATCTCGGCTCACTGCAACCTCCGCCTCCTGGGTTCAAGCAATTCTCCTGCCTCAGCCTCCTGAGTAGCTGGGATTACAGGCACGTGCCACCATGCCCAGCTAATTTTTTGTATCTTTAGTAGAGACAGGGTTTCACCATGTTGACCAGGATGGTCTCGATCTCTCGACCTTGTGATCCACCCGCCTCGGCCTCCCGAAGTGCTGGGATTACAGGCTTGAGCCACCATGCCAGGCCAGGTGAGATTTTAAAAGCTTAATAAAACGAAGAAAGAGCTAAAGACAGAGCACTAGCAAGCAGTGCAGGCCTTTTTCTAAAGAAGATATCATGAGCTTCAGATCTGAGGGTTTTAAAAATTGCTTTTCATCTGGTAACATGAAAATTAGTGTAAGGTTTTGAAGTAGATGATCTCTCCTATTTCTTCCAAATCTAAGTTTCTCTGGAATTCAAAATAGCCATGTCGTGATATATCATTTTTAACAGCAATAAAAAAGTTTCAGCAACATTTCACTCTTCATTCTACGTTTAAGTTGAGACATTTAAGCTAATAAAGCTGGTATCAATACATTCATATGCACACATAGACACACACTCACAGGGCCATACTCATGATCATGCATGTGTTTTCCTGAAATAGCTAATGAATATGAAGACATTTGGCAAGCATAAAATAGGGAGAAGTTGTTTGATCAGTTAGTTACCGAACACAGTCCTTGCATATGAACAGGATAAAGTAAAACATTACATTTGGAAAAACATTGATTCACTGATGATATCACTTGGAGAAAAATTTTACAGAGTAAGAGCCAATTAGTGTTATACATGGTGTTTGAGAATGGAAGTACGTTTTCAATTATCCCTATCCCCAGAGTCAAATGTTTAAAACATGATGTCACAGTTGACCAATGAGATACTAATGCTCCTCTGGTACTCTGGCTCTTGTCTCCACTGTCCCTTTGCCTTGGGCAAGACCCTGAGAGTTTCTTTATTCAGCCAGGACAGCCAGAATACAGGGGAAGTGAGCAGAGCTCAAGACCAGATGAAGAAAGAAGCGAAACTGCAGGTTTTCAAGTATGTTTATGGAGCTTGTCAGCTGCACAGTGTATCTCTATGTTATATGAACAGATTAAGCAAAATGCTCACTTAAGGGAAGCATTGCCCTTTGTATTAGTCAGAGTTCTCCAGAAAACAGGACCAATCGGAGGTATATATAAATGAGATTTATTATAAGTAATTGCCTCACATGATTATGAAAGCTGAGAAGTCCCATGATCTGCTGTCTGCACACTGGAGATCCAGGAAAGCAGCGATGTAGTTCAAAGGCCTGAGAACAAGACAGCTGATGGTATGTATTCTAGTCAAAGTCTGAAGGCTGGAGAACCAGGGGAGTCAAGGGCAGAAGATTGATGTCTCAGCATGAGTGGTTAGGGAGAGAGCAAATTCAACCTCCCTCGTCTGTGTGTTCCATTCCAGGCCTTGACTGCTAGGATGGTGCTCACCCACATTGGGGAGGATCATCGGCTTCATTCAACCCATCCATTCAAATACTAAACCCTTCCAGAAACACCCTCATAGACACACTCCAGAAATACAGTTTAACCAGCTATCTGGGCATCCCATGGTTCAGTCACTTTGACATGTAAAATTAATGATGGCACCCATATTAGCATGTTAGAATTTTTAATCTACTGAGCACAAGCACTGAATCTCCCAGAGTTCTGTATGAGAGTCTGTGTCTGGGTGCAGGAATCAAATAGGCAACTCAAAGCTTTTGGATGGATCAAGACATCATTGGACAAAAACAAACAAACAAACAAAAACAAACAAAAAACAAACAAAAAACCAGTGTGGAAGTCTGTAACATATAGATATTGAATCCAATTCAGAAGCAGAATCCCAAGCTCCCCTGGTACCTGCTTCTGGGCAGGCTGAACCAGTTCACCTGACTTTGGCTTTAAAGGTTCCATACAGCTGAGGGAACATTCTTAGTTGAATATTACTGCTCCGAGATTTAGTTACCCTCCCTTTTTCTGGATCCAGAAAATCTTTTCACGGAGGGCAAATGTGAGCAGAGCCATGATTTACATGGACAGGAAGGTTGCCTACTTCTGGCATGTGTTGTTTATTGGTCTCCAGAACTGATTTGCTTCATCGTTGCTGAAGGGGCAGGCAAGGAAGGGTCCTTGCCCTACAGGAGCCATCTACAGATAGGGGGTACCTCTAAGGAAGGATAAAGAGGGCTGTATTTTTCTTACAGAATCCCCCAAATTTTAATTTGAAATGTTTTTAAATTTTAAATAACGGTGTTTTTTTTTTTTTTTTTTTTTTTTTTTTTTTTTTTTTTTGGCACTCGGAATGTTTACAGTGCCAGAATATATTCTCTCATCCCCAGAATTGCCTTGTTTTTCCCCAACCACCTCTTACCTAAAGATATGAATTTCATACGACAGGGGAGTCATTACTAGCTAAAATTTTTTTCCAAATTTTACACGAGGTTAACCCCTACTCATGAAGTTAGAACAGATATCTATTGAGTTATGACATGTAACATCGAATTAAAAGCATGGCCTCTGGATCCAGACAGTCCGGGTTCAAATCCTGGTCCTGGCCCTTGCTAGTCTGCACTGTGACTTTGGACTTCATCTCCCAGGACCTTAGTTTTCCCATCTGTTACATCTACTTTATATAACTATTGTGGGATTTAAGAGAGCAAATATGGATAAAGTACTTAGAAGAGGAACTTCATACGTATTAGCTTTTGTTCTATTTTTTGCATATATGTACATGAAGTATATACAGCTTTTAAAATGTTTTCCTGTTCCTTAACACAGGGCCACTAATAAAAAACTGAACTCTTACATCTATAGACTGTGCAGGGGAGTTTATCCAAGTTTTAGATTGAAACATGAGTGAATCTGGTAGCAGGTAAGCCCCATTCACAAGAGCCTAGATCATCGCTTTGTTTTTATTTTCATTGGGGTACGGGGCAGAAAAGAGCTTCACTCTACATGGACTTCTTCACCTGGGGTATTTGGAGTACTACACAACAGTCACTCACTAGAGGTGTCATAAAAAAACTTTAGGGATAGTCCCACATATCTACAAATTCCGAGAAAATTACAGGGCAGACAGGTCAAGGAGAATGGAAAGTAGTGGAAGGGGAGAAGCCAACATACACTGAGTGCCTCGTACGTGCTAGGCGCCGTAATATACACTTGATATGTACATCTCTGTACACAGTAAGGGGTTACTACTGTATCTTTTAGATGAAGACATTATGTGTGGAGAGCCTGGATTTAAACCCAGGACTGTCTGACTCCAGAGAGTGTGCTCTTTCTTCCTCTTGAATTTGCTTTAACATTGCTGTGTGACACATACTGTATACAGTCACCATTCATAATTATGATCGTAAGTAATTGAAATGAGATTATTTTTCACTGTAGGTTTTTCCAAGTCAAGTAAAGATACAGCACGTTTTCAATATTTTTTTATTTGAAATAGTTACAATAAACTGAATTTTTATTCTTAAAGAAACGACCTGTTCGTTTTGAGGAAAGGTCTCTGAGTTCTTTGGCAGTGCAGGATAAACCGAGAAGCTGGTGGGTTGTCTGGGGACCCATAGAACTGGAGGGAGCCTGTACAACTGTGCCCAGCTGTGACATTTCTAGAACACCATCTTGGAGTTTGGATTCCAATGCTTCTAGTGACAGCTGCCCCCCAGTGGAAAACGCAGGTCCTCTGACCCCTCTCCAAGCACCCAGAGCAAAGATACTGACCCAGACACCAGCCTCTGACTGCTGTCTCAACATGGCCATTCTCTCCCACCATCTCCCTAGGCTGGTGCAGCAGGTCCAGTACTCACTTACTTCCAACCCAGGGGCAGGTAAGAGAAGACAGAGTCCCTTAGAGACATCCCTAAGACTTGCTGCACCTCACACCTGCACCTACTCTCATCCCCTCCTTCAGAGTGCGTAGGTCACTTTCACTAAGGGGTTTGCTTCCTTCCCTCTCAGAGGGCTATCTACAGAGGCTTTGGGAAAATCTGTCAATGAAGGGTTGAGGAGGAATAGGTTGAGAAATTCTATTAGCTTAATGAGGTGTTTTGGCAGCATGAAATCCTCTGAGCTAATACTCCTTTCTTGGATAAGAAAAACATACTCTTGTTGTATATCCCCGCCTCTTGTTAGGTGGCTCTCAGGAGTTTACTTCTAAAATTTAGTAAATATACTCTACATAGCAAAAGTGTTTGCTCAGGCTGAATGAAAGATGAACCAATCTTAGATTGGAATAAATGTAAGATATTAAGGCACTCTGTGAAGAAAATGATCAGTTTTTCATTACAGAATATAAGAATGACAGAATTACCTATCAACACTAGAGCTACCCTGGGTAACCTCTGTCCATAGACAGAGGTCCGTAGACAGAGGAATACCTGGTGGTCCATAGTTGGTCAAAAGGTAGAGCGTTTTAAACTAGGAAATTTTTACTTAAATCCAATGACTATACAACCTATCAGACCCCTGCAGATTTCCCTGAAAGATGGGGCAGAAGTGGATGCAACTGAGGATATTCATGCCTCATGAAATAATCAGGTTTTCTGTTGAAACACATATCACCAGATTCTCACTTTCAAATTAGATTCCTGGCAGGTGTATGCACAGAGAAAACATCAGGGAAGTATAGCATTTTATAGGTAAAGAAGGCTTTAACCCCTAACTTCCATCTTGTTTTCTATTTTAGTAGCCTAAGATGGTTCACGTGTGAGCCTGGGGGTAGATGTTTGCCTGCATAGTGTTAAAAAAGGCTAGAGTCATAGAGCTAATATGCCTAAAACTGCATAAAACAGTGACAGGAAGATAATAATATATTCTATAAGCATCAGTTGCTCTTTTTGTCATCATTACTATTTTAAGTGATAGCCACCTTCCTCTCTTAAGCAATCAATATCAGTACCCTGGCCTAGACTTAATGGGTGCTATGCTTTGAATGTAGCCCCCCAAAAACATATGCTGGAAACTTAATTCCCAATGCAACAGTGTTGGGATGTGGGGCCTGATGGGAGGTGCTTAGGTCTTGAGAGCTCCACCCTCATGAATGGATGTATTAGTCTGTTCTCACGCTGCTGATTAAGACATACTGAAGCCTGGGTAATTTACAAAGAAAAAGAGGTTTAATGGACTCACAGCTCCATGTGGCTGGGGAGGCCTCACAATTACAGCAGAAGGTGAAAGCTACATCTTACATGGTGCAAACAAGAGAGAAGTGCCAAGCAAAATGAGGAAAACCTGCTTATAAAACCATCAGATCTCATGAGAACTCACGATCATAAGAACAGCATGGGAAAGACCCATCTCCATGATTCAGTTACCTCCCACCGGGTCCCTCCCATGACACGTGGGAATTGGGGGAGCTACAATTCAAGAGGAGATTTGCATGGGGACATAGCCAAACCATATCAATGGATTAATGTCAATTTTCAAAGGTCTGGAGGCTGCAAGTTTAATCTCTCTTGCTCTCTTGTTCTTTCTCACCTTCTACCATGAGATGATGAAGAATGAAGGCCCTTGTGTGGTTCCAGTACTTTGATATTGCACTTTTCAGCCTCCAGAACTATGAGGAATAAATTTCTGTTCTTTATGCTCAGTTTTGGATATTCTATTGTAGTAGCACAAAACAGAATAAGAAAATGGGGGAAAGCCTTGATTATCCAAAAAGGAAATGCAATCATATTACAAAGCACTATCCTGCTAACCTACGGTTTTCAGCATAATAGCTCTGTTGGCTTGTTGGATTCTCTGTATTTTTGAAACATGAGAGAAACACAGTCACAATCAAAAATGGAAAACTGACTCAGCCCTGCCTCGCAGTTGGGTTTCTTAAAATGACATAGATGTATAGACAAGCCAGTTTTCAGAGTGGACTGTTCTACCCACTACCCTGAGAAATAATCTCACATTTAATTCTGAGCATACCAAGTCATAAGGGTATACATGTTCTTAAGACAAATAGACCTGGGTTTTTGAACTACAAATAGATTTTGCAGCATAATGTAGGTGCAGATAGTTTCTTCACAGTGGGTTTAGACAAATGATGACTTCAAGGGGAATAGCATTTGAAGAAACCATCCTTTCACATCAAAGCCAAATTAGGGACATCAATTAGGAACCGAAGATAAAGCTGCTGGTTTCATAGAGAAAAAGTCTAGAGGTTTATTGAAGACTTCAAGTACAATATTTCTTTCCAAAATAGAATTTCATTATCACAAGGGTTTACTTTTGCAAGCAGCCACAGCTGTAAACATGTAAATTCATGTCACTGGCTCAAAAACCACATTAAAATAGAATTAAGAGCCTGGTTTGCATCCATCAAAGTTTGGGTAATATCAAGGTTACACCAAGTCTCCCAGCCCCAGAACACTCCATGTTCTGCCATTCACCTGGCTCTTTGTACTGAGCTGTTTGATCACTCATCATTTTGAGTCCCAAAGCAGAAGATTTGGAAAGCAGAGGCTGGAGTTCAAGCCTCGATTTTGGTTTCTTTTTCTTATCCCTTGCAGTCACTTCTAAGTCTAGGATTGACCGGCATTAATTTATAATCCCTCATCTGTGGGGGACTTGCACTTCTACTGAGTAAGGACCAGGAGATGAAAATTGTGAACGAAAAAGAATGGTGGTATTCATCACCGTGCTTCAGTTGAAATGAAGAGGAGGCCAGATCAGAGCAAGGAATGCCCACGGAATGACATTAGGGGAGCTCTGTCTAAGGACTGTGGATTTGGAACAAACAGAAACCTTTTTATTATACCTAAATACTCTCTTTGAAATGAATGTAGGGTTTTCCTGTGACTATGGTAAGGAAGAGAGAAAAACATGTTGCTGTGGAGTTGTGTGTGAATAGACAGTGCTGGTGATGGAGGCTTCAGCTTTGATCGCCTCATATGTTGTCTGAACCAGCAAACTAACAATTACATACTGATCATACAAGTATTCTATATCTAGATGTATCATGTCCTTTTCCACTTAAATTATGTAGGTACAAGAAACAGGAAACAATATCTGCCCTGACAGATCTTTTAATTTCAGGAAAGTGACTGCATAAGAAATTGATTTATTAGGCCCTAAATCCCCCATGGTGAAAAATATTTAACATGTATCTACCTATTATGGTATGCTGGGTGTCGGCTTTACCTCCACCTCACTTCTGCTTTGTAACCTTGGGGAAGGAATAACCTTCCTCCTGCACGTCACCTCTTCAGTTAATTACATAGGGATAATTACCAGAGAAAACGATAAAAGTATATCTATTTTTAAATTGTACTTTAAGTTCTGGGGTACATGTGCAGAACATGCAGTTTTCTTACATAGGTATACACCTGCCATGGTGGTTGGCTGCATCCATCACCTCATTATCTGAAATAGGTATTTATTCTAATGTTATCCCTCCCCTATCCCCCGACTCCCTAACAGGGCCCGGTGTGTGATATTCCTCTCCCTGTCTCTATGTGTTCTCATTGTTCAACTACCACTTATGAGTGAGAACATGTGGTATTTGGTTTTCTTTTCTTGTGTTATTTTGCTGAGAATGATGGTTTCCAACTTCATCCACATCCCTGCAAAGTACAGGAACTCATCCTTTTTTATGGCTGCATAGTATTCCATGGTATATATGTGCCTATTTCTTTAGGGTTTTAAAGTGTCACAGACACTACCAATCAACATTTTAAATAATAATAAGGAGAATATGGCATCTCCATATATCCACCAAACTTTCAAAAATAGACGTTGATCACGGTTCTAGCATCTCGATATTCATGTAGCATCTTCATTAGGGCACACTAACTTCCCATCTAGTTAGTCCCCTCATCTGATATCTTCCAAAAGTTTCTATATTTGATTTCTGCCTTTAAGAATGCTTCACATCACATTGTTCAATATTGATCATCTACTCCATGCACGATACTGAATACAAAAAAGAAGGCTGATGTAGACATATGTGTTTCTAAAAAGATCATTTTGAAAGTTGACATATAGGTTCAAAATTTCCTATTATGCTAGTAAATATAATGAAACATTCTTCGAAGGATTAAGACATGACTCCCATGCAAGTACTAACCAGGCCTGGCCCTGCTTAGCGTCTGAGATCAGATGAGATCCAGCATGATCAGGGTGGTATGCCTGTACATGAGCCATGACTCTTTCCCAAATAAAATAACTGCACGCATGTATGTTTTGGATCTTGGGTGGGCAAGTTCTTCTCTCTGGATCTCGGTTTTCTTGCCAATAATGGCACCTAGCTCACTGTGAGCTAGAGTTGCTGTGAGAATTAGATGAAGTAATATGCATAAAGAATTTAGAAAGCGAGCCTAAATCATAATGAATGCTGAATTCTGTTCTCCCAAAACTCATATATTAAAGGCTTAGTATCTCAGAATGTGAATATATTTGCAGATAGGGTCTTTAAAGAAGTAATTACATTAAAATGAGGCCCTTAGGGTGGGCCCTAATCCAATATGAATGGTGTATTTATAAGAAGAAGAAATTAGGACACAGAGACAGATTTAGGATGGCTACGTAAAGGGGCAGCAAGAGAGGGGCCATCTGCAAGCCAAAGAGGAAGGCCTGGATCATATCCTTCCTTTGTGGCCCTCAGAGGAACCAGCCCTGCAGGCTCCTTGCTGTTGGACTTGCAGCCTCAAGAACTATAAAAAAATAAATTCTGTTTTTTAAGTCACCCAGTCTGTGGTATTTTGCTATGACTATACTCGCAGACTAATACTAATATTTACTTACCCGTATGTTTATTAGAGTAAATCCCAAAGTTGGAATTCTGCATCTTGAATTTAAGTCTCTAAAGCCCTTGGAGTTCTTTAGAAAATAATTTTTAAAAATGAAAGTTTCTTTTGTTATCAATATGCCAAATATAGATAAAAATATGAATGTATACATGTAAATGTAGTATGTTCTGCATGTAAATTGGGCAAACTCTAGGGGAAAAAGTGAAAGTGATAGTGAAGTTGTTGAAGGAATAAGAGCAAGGAGTTAAATTCTAATTCCTTGCAGCAATTATTTTTCCCCCTTGGTGCAGGACATTCAGAACTTTTGCTGTGCAGAGATGAGAAATATAGGGAGGGAAACATGAAAATGTGCACAGGACCCCACAGATGAACTGCAAATGGCTGCCGTTCCTTCTTGGGCAGACCTCCCCCGGACTACCTTAGGTAGCTCTATCTTTCCTGCACCAAAGCAGTGTTGTCAGATCGTCTTCTTAAGCCAGGGAAGAAATTCTGGAAAGAATCACAGCTACTTGCAGACAGAGAAAAAGCAGAGCATCTCCATCTGTATTAATTTATGAATTCCATGTGGAATGACACTGAGTTTCAAATCATAACGACAAAAATAAATAAATAAATAAAACGCACACCAGCCAAAAGGAGCCCTCGTTCCCCTTAAAGCTATTGTCCTTTTTAACTGGTGTAAATCAAGAGCGTGTTTCCAAAATGTCTTGTTTCTTTCGAATGTCTTGATTTCTCCAGGCAGAGATTTAGAGTCCAGAGTTAAATACAACAATCCAGGACAATATGTATCAGCATCTATTCATAGAGTCCTAATCAGTGCAATCATGAACAATGTTTCCCGTAAATCACTCACACTGGGTAATGTATGCAAATATGCCATTCCTTGCTACAGACCCAGACTGCTAATGTCCCCTTCCCCAGCGAGATCCAGTAGGCTAAAAGAGATCGCTCTCAGAGCTACATGCCTTTGCAGTGCCATCTCAACAACAATAACTTCAAAAATTCCACAGAGATCTAATAATGTATTGCTGCCAATAGCTGGATCTTTTTATTGCTAAATGTTCTCTTTCTCCTTTGCTTGTGGCATAGTTTTAAAATCACGTAGTGCAGCTTATAGTTAGGAGAAGCCAGATGATATCTCTATATCCTGAGGTCAGACCCCAACAGCCCATCAGTTAGTTATGGAATGCCAAGGGCTATGTGTGAGATGTTTTAAGTACTTCATTAGTCTGGGGCCTTTTTCCCCAGGGCTCTCATCTAACAAAAGGTATTATGAGTACTTTCCAAATGTTCAGTTGTTTTAAATCATTGCTATTAAACATCCGCAGGCTGTGTAAGGAGGAAATCTTAGGATATTGATGGTACCTTTTGAAATCTTCCAATCCAGGGGTGACAAATAGTTTTTATTTCAACTGTTATTTCTTATTGATTGATGGTGGTTACCTAGACCATGATACTGACAAATGTGCCAAGGTCAAGTGTGAGCTCAACAGGAAACAATGCCGGGACTGATGTTGATGTCTGAGGTGGGCACAAGGTCAGGGAATGGTAGTAAGATGTGCTGGGGATGTTCCATGTGAAGTCCAACCCTTTCTTCTTATAGATGGAAAAATCAAGCTCAAAAAAACTCTATACTCATAGGATCATGTAATTAGTTAACAAAAAGGCCAAAGTCAGAATCAACACATCCGAACTCTCTTTTCTGCTACGCATTAAAAAAAAAAATCCTAGCAACATAAATATAACTCAATTCTGCCCTCCAGATGGTGATTCTAGTCTTCATACTCTAATGAAACTGTAATCCAGAAAATAGCACTAAAATTCTCCCTTCCGTAACACAAGTATATCCCTTCTTCCCTTAAGGACATGTCTACTTTGCATTTACTTAGAGATGTTTTCTGCTGAGGCTCTTTTCATGTTAGAAAAGCCTCTTTTCATATTAGGAATTCTGAGATGCGTGGCTTCTTGCCACTGTTTACTTACCTGTATGTTTGTGAGAGTAAAACCCAAAGTTGGAATTCTACGTCTTGAATTTAAGTCTCTAAATCCCTTGAAGTTCTTCAGAAAAAAAAATTTAAAAAATGGAAACCATCATTCTCAGCAAACTGACACAAGAGCAGAAAATCAAACACCGCATGTTTTCACTCATAGGTGGGTGTTGAACAATGAGAACACATGGACACGGGGAGGGGAGCATCACACACTGGAGTCTTTTGGGGGGAAAAATAGGGGAGGGACAGTAGGGGTGGGGAGTTGGGGAGAGATAGCATGGGGAGAAATGGCAGATATAGGTGAGGGGAAGGAAGGCAGCAAATCACACTGCCATGTGTGTACCTATGCAACAATCTTGCATGTTCTTCACATGTACCCCAAAACCTAAAATGGAATTAAAAAAAAAGAAAGTTTCTTTTGTTATCACTATGCCAAATATAGATACAAATATGAATGTATGTACGTAAATGTAATATGTTCTGCACGTAAATTAGGCAAACTAGGCAAACTATAGGGGAAAAGGTAAAAGTGATAGTGAAGTTGTTGAAGGAATCAGAGCAAGGAGTTAAATTCTAATCCCCTATAGCAATTATTTTTCCCCCTTGGGGAAGGACATTAAGAACTTTGTGCTGCAATGCCATCTATTTTTTATTGCACCAATGAACATTGCATCTTTCCAAACTGCCACTATTCATCGCTTTTAAATAAAAATAGATGGCTTTGAAAAGATATGAAGATTCATTAGTTCCAGCTCTTAATATTGCAGGCGAAATTATTTCCATCCACTGCAGCCTACTGCAGAGTCAAAGAACAGTAAAGTAACACACTTGAAAATTACATTTCCAAAGAATTTGTCCCTGTTTGGATACACGCAGAGGCAGCAAGGCATGAGCCCTCTGTTCACTAAACCAATCTATCACGCATTGTACCAAATAAAGAATAACTTTGATCTCCTTAAGAAGGGGTCCTTACTATGTATTGAGAATATCCAACAAAGCCAGGGGAAGGGGAATTTGATATTGATATGGTTTTTTAAATGAAACCTACTCAGTAGGGAAGTATTATTAAGATCTACTTCCTTCCAATGACATTAATTTCCAGAGGACAATAACTGAGGCAGCATCAGCTCTTTGGAGAAAGCTGCCACAGGGGTTCATGAATCCACTGAGCGCCTGATTGGTGAGCTACATGTATTACCACGTGAATTGTCATAGCTCTCCCAAAGGGTAGATATCATGATCTGTAATTTACAAATGAGGATGAAGAGACTCTGAGGGCTTGAACGGATCAGTCAGTGAATTAGTGATCATGTATTAATAGTTCAGCACTCTGGAAGGAGAAATAGAAACGGAACTGTCTCCTTGACTCCCACTAGACCAACTCGAAGGCTGTTCTGTGCCATATTTGGTGACCAAGTAACATCCCTAGCATCCCAATTCCTCCCAAGGAAAATTTTTTTTCTGAAATTCCTTCCAAAACAAACAAACCTCTACTCAGGCATTGCTGCCTGGTTTACCTCTCCACTGCACACCCGACTCCCAGAGGGGCATCTCTAACTCTCCCATGCAGGGGAAGGGCTGGCCCTATGTACTTTCTAAGGGTGTTGTTTTGAGCAGACCTAAAATGTACACAGGGATGAATACATGGCTAGAGAAGGGTTACTACACTTCATTCACGGCATTCACTTCATCCTGCACTTCACTAGACTTTTGTTACTTACATGGCCAAGGGCAAACTGTATTGTCATGCAACCTGAATCCCCCCCAGCCTCCTGCCTAGTGCCTTGCTCATAGTAGGTGCTCAATGCATATTAGGAGAGTGACTGCTGGAATGAACCCGTCATTCTCACTGATGGAGTGTCCTTAGCTGCCTATTTGTTCCTACCTTTTCATTCACCTTCTTCACATGAATCACTTCCTAGACAAAGTCCAACCCCCTCCCTCCCCTGCTGCTCATGTGACAGGCCCTTCACTGTCACCCTCCATTGACTCACCCCAATAAAAGGAGGGCCCAAGGAGAGTGACTCAGCTCAGGAGAACATCTAGTCAGCCATGACCTAGTGTCCTTCATCATTTACCTCATTGCCAGTCGGAGTGACTCAGCTCGTGGCTTAATGAAAGCGGAGTTTATTGTGTACTTAATATTTCTTATAAAAAATATTCGTTCAGAAGCTCTCGCACAGCCACTGTCTCACTTGATGGACACAGCACCTTCTGGGATGAGCAGTATCCACCCCCTGGGTCTTACGTTGCAGACAGGAAAGAAAGGCCGAAAGGTGTCCTCTCCAAGGTCACGCAGCTGGTTGAGATAGTTAATGGCAGATGCACGTCCCGGGCTCTTTTCACAGTGTGCCAGTCCTTCAACTGCTGGTTGACCTGGTTTTCCTCCTCAGGGCAAAGGCTTAACCTCAATGACTCAGTTCCAGCTTAGCACTGTGGATGCTGAATTTGACTGTAGCTCTTAAAACTGCACTTGGATCATATGTTTAGTTCACAGGGCTTGAGGGACTTATGAAAACATATTGTTGTTATGAACAAAAAATTTACCTAAAATATTTGATATTTAAATAATGCTGTCTCACTGAAATCTCATCCAAATGGATATTCCCCATTCATTCATTTGTGAGGATTTGAGGGGATAAAGGTGGCAGAAGAAGCAAGTATCGTAGGAGCTTCTGGGTGCTTCTGTCCGAACGAGGACTCCTGAAAACAATCCCACAGTCAGTGTGGGTGGGGCCTCTAGACTAGGTAAGCCGCTAATGGTGTTCTGCTTTGAAAGAGGAGGAAATCTGTCCAGGAAGAGTGGTGGGTGAAAGGATTCTTAGTGGGAGAAAGAGAAGGGGATGCTGCAGAGATACAGGTTGAGTGATGTCAAATTTTGGGACCTAGCAACTAGACTGCCACGTGCATCTGTGGGTACCATGTAGATCACAAACATGCACTCATACCTGTGTTTTCAAATGTATTTTTAATTGTTTGAAAATTATTTTCTCCTGAATCCACTTCCTTGTGGAAATGGGATAATGAAATAAGGACAAATTTACCACTTCTTAACTGTGTGACACAGAACATTTATCTGAGCCTCAGATTTCTGCTTTTGTAAAACAGAAAGCCTTCAACCTGCCTCACAGGGTTGAGGTGAGGATAGATGAGATGACCTACGTGAGGTATCTAGGGCAGCGCTTGGCATAGAGTAGTCGCCTAGTACTTTATTTCCTGAGAGGTTTTTCACGCACTCCTATCCCTTACGTCTGTGGTAAACATACACATTTCCAAAAAGTCTTTCTCCTCAAAGCCCAAGTGTCTTGGAAACACTTTTATGGTCATTTTTTTTTTCAGACTGGAGGCACAATAAGTTAATTACATAGATAGATGATAATAGATAGGGAAAGAGAAAGATAAGTAGATACAGGTGGATACACAGATAGATGTTAGATACATGCATAATACATATGTGGCTGAAGATTAGATAGACAGACAGACAGAAATATAGGTTGATGGCTAATTGGCAGATATATAGAAAGAGAGAACTGAAGTATTATTCTTGACCCACCCAGACCTCTATAAGACAGTAGCATTTAATCTTGCTGAAGCCAAACCGGAGTAATTGCAAATGACATTTGGACTTTGGAGGTTTCACTGCAGGTCCTGGTCATTTATATTTCTTGTTACTGAGTAATGAAACATCACAGGAAAACGGAAGTCATGGATAAAGGAGAAAAAATGTAAACCCCTACTCAGATACTAAAAATACGCTCAAATAAAAATTGGAGAGCAAAGAACAAAGATCTTCCTCACTCTAATTGTGCATTTTCATCCCCCTAACTCTGTCATGGCTTCAATGAAGGCCTCCTCCCCTCAACTCCACACCTCCTCTACCCTGCCTAAAGTGCCCATGACCTCAGATTTTGCTGTGTAGCTGGAAGGAAACTAAAATTGCTGTTCATGTAGAACCCAGGAATGCTAAGGTTTAAACTGAGTGAATGGAGATAGGGGCTACAGTATGTAGGGTTCTTGGAAGAAAGATCATGGGAGGAAAGAGTCCATCAGGACTGGATGCCCTGGAATAATCTGCCCGTGCCTCATACATCTTTATCAGGGAAGAATCTCAGGCACTGCATCCTCGCTGATCATTACCAACGTATAGAGAGAGCCAGGTAAGGAGTGAACATGACAAGATTAAAGAGAGTGAGTCCATGCATTGCTGCCTTAGGACTGGGCAGAACAGCATACAGGATTTATTCCTATTGATGTAGCTGACTCAGTTATTTCCAGCTAGGTACCTAGAAATAAAGCTTCATTTTCAAATTTTCTCAGTGTCCAAGCCTGTTTTTTGGTTACTTATTTTTTAATTGATAAGTCATAATTGTACATATGTTTGGGATATATGAGGTATTTTAATACATGCATACAATGTGTAAAGATCATTAGAGTATTTAGGATATCCATCAGTTCCAACATTTCTCATTTCTTTGTGTTAGAAATATGTAAAATCTTTTCTTCTAGATATTTTGGAATACACAATAAGGTTTTTTTTTTTTTTTTTAAGATGGAGTTTTGCTCTTGTTGCCCAGGATGGAGTGTAATGGCACAATCTTGGCTCACCGCAACTTCTACCTCCTGGGTTCAAGTGATTCTCCTGCCTCAGCCTCCGAGTAGCTGGGATTACAGGCATGTGCCACCATGCCCAGCTAATTTTGTATTTTTAGTAGAGGCAGGGTTTCTCCATGTTGGTCAGGCTGGCCTCAATCTCCTGAACTCAGGTGATCTGCCTGCCTCGGCCTCCCAAAGAGCTGAGATTATAGGGTATTTTTAACTACAGGCATTCTACTGTTCTATTGAACACTAGAACATATTCCTTCTAACTAAGTGTACATTTGCACCCTTTAACCAACCTCTCTCCATCCCTTCCCCATTTTCCCATTCTGGTAACTGTCGTTTCACTCTCTACCTTCATGAGACCAACACCTTTAGTACCCATATGTGAATAAGAACATCTGGTATTTGACTTTCTGTCCCTGGCTTATTTCACCTAGTTTAATAACCTCCAGTTCTGTCCATGTTGCTACAAATGACAAGATTTCATTCTTTTTTGTGACTGAATAGTAATCCATTGTTTTTATATATACTACGTTTTCTTTATCCATTCATTCGTTGATGGGCACTTTGGTTGAGTCCATATGTTGGGTATTGTGAAGTGCTATAATAAACAACAGAGTACAGGTATCGCTTTGATATACCTTTCATTTTTCCTTTGTGTAAACACCCAGTAGCGGCATTGCTGGATTGAATGGTAGTTCTATTTATTGTTCTGTTTTGTTTGAGAAATCCCCTTACTATTTTTGGAATGGCTGTCTTAATTTACATTTCCACCAACAGTGTGTAAGAGTCCCTTTTTCTCTGGGCAACATCTGTTATTTTTTGTCTTTTTCGTGACAGCTATTCTAACTGAGGTGAAATGATATCTCATTGTGGTTTTGAATTGTATTTTTCTGACCAGAGCTCATTTTAATCCGCAAAATATTTTATGTCTCCCCCGACGTGATTATAACGATAGCTAATGTTTTTAGAAGACCTATCGTGTGCCAAGCCCCACTTACGTCCTTTCTGTATACTAACTCTATTACTATTTATGCCATCCCTATGAGGTAAATAATATCATGCTATTTTACAGATGAGAAACCATGGGACAGGGAAGTTAACGTAACTTGCCCAACATCACACAGCTTGTAAGGGGGAATTGAGGTGTGTACCAGGCAGGCCAACTCCGCCATCCCTGCTGTTCCTCCTCATGATAAGAGTGCTTTCACTGAAGAATGAGTCACACAGAACAGAAGGATTCTACATATCCAGTGCACTTTTAAATTCATCTCATACAGGTGAAAAATAATATGCCTGTGTATTTAGTCATTCAATTAAAAAACACACTTGAAGCAGCACATGGGTGTCTGGATGTCTCATGATGGCCTCCGCTATTCTGGTCACATATGGTCAGACCCCCTCCTCTCCAACCCCACACCCCTGGGCCTACTGTTCCCCAATCTTCTCATGCTCTCCTGGACTTGGCTACATATTGGTGTGTGTCCTGGTGGTCAGGGGCTGTGTCTTCTTCATTGCTGTAATTCATGCACCCAGTGTGTCTTGCCTATAATAGGTGCTCAATAAATAGTTTATTGGAATGGATAAATGCATGGAATTTTTTTTTTTTGAGACAAAGTCTTGCTCTTTCAACCATGCCAGAGTGCAGTGGCGTGATCTCGGCTCACTACAATCTTCGCCTGCTACATTCAAGCAATTCTTCTGCCTCAGCTTCTCAAGTAGCTGGGACTGTAGGCATGCGTCACCAAGCTTGGCTAACTTTTTGGTATTTTTTAATAGAGATGGGGCTTCACCATGTTGGTCAGGCTGGTCTCAAAGCCCTGACCTCAAATGATCCTCCCACCTAGGCCTCCCAAAATGCTGGGATTACAGGCTTGAGCCACCATGCCCAGCTGGTATGGATAAATGCATAGTTCTGTATCCAGCTCCTCCCTTCTTCTATCAAGGATGTTTGTAAGTGCAGATGATTTGGAAATGACTAGTCTAGACTGTGAAATTGATAGTAAGGCAAGGTCTTCAGAGAGAGGAGTACAGAGGGGAAGTAGGGCTCTAAGTGAGCTCCCCTAGAGGTGCCAGTATAAAAACACACAAGGTCGGTTCCAGGAGCCCTTTTCATGGGCTTTGATGGAGCAGATTTGGGCAGACAGTCTTGGACATGTTCAGTGGGGAGGGGTGAGTGGTCAGTGTTGGCAGAAACCTTCGGTGAAGATAGCAGGGCTTTGGCTAGTCTTAGTCTGAGACTGTGGCATGTGGAACCTGGGACAGAGGAAAAGGCACTCTTCCCAAAACTGTAAGGGCCACATTAGCTATCAGAGGATGAACCAGACAGACCTAGGGTGTGGACAGCCTGCCTGGGCTGCTGATCCCAAATGGCTGTATAATAAGGATTGGCTCCTTCAGCTCAAATTCTGGCCAAGCCACAGGGAGATTCTCCCTCTCAAGCTTCTTCTAGAATAAATTTACTTGTTGCTATTTAAACAGAATCAAAAGACATACTAGGAAATTTTAAGCCTGTCATTGTGGATATGAAATTGGGCATTTGGGCACATAAAGAGACCAGGGCATTGGCCCTTTGAGAATCTGGGGTTGCTTTTTGTTTACATAGCTTAGGTCTACCAGTCAGGGGTGTTGTAGACATTTAGGCAGGCCCTTCCATCTCACTCTAAGAAACAGCTAAAAAATCCCAGAGGGCTCAGCCTGAGCCCAGTATGGGATAGCTCCCCAAAGGGAGCAGGTTCTGACTTACATCTTTGGAAAATGACCCATGAGGATCAGATAGCAAATCATTAGTTTCAAGAAGGTCTTTGATCCTGAATCGGATTACATGTGTGGAACTCATTTCTTCCTTTTCATAAAAGTCCCTGTGGCTCTCAAGCATTAAGGTAGTGGGGAGCACAGAGAGGAGGATACCGAGAATGTTCTCTAATAGTTTGCCAATAAAGTGAACCTCTAGCAGAGAAACCTCCTAGCTCAGAAAGGTCATCCTGAGGCAACAACTTGGAGAACTGACAACTTGCTTGTCTCTGGTTATTTGGCATCCTTCCTGCTTTTGCACCATCCTTTGTGAACTCGACCTTGGATAGCTTTTCTTTACAGAATGGATCCTGACGCCCATCCTGTGCAGTCAGCTCAGCAGTAAAACAAACAATGAATTTGCCATCACATGTTAACACTGTAAACTTCTCAAAAATGAGAAATATATAAAAAGTGCAAGGTAATAGTGCGTCGGATATAAGCACAGAATCAACCTCTCTTGCTGGGTAGAAATAAATCAAAAACAGACACTTCCCTTGATCATAGATGAAGAGGTATCTGGGGTTGGATAACAGCAGGTTGCTCAGTCCAAAATGCACATAAAATTCAATTGTAAATTGGCTGACCATGGAATGGGACTGGATTCACTTATTGCTAATTAGGATGAATAAAAGGAGACACTGTGAGACGTGAAGCTTGGGATTATGGGTAGGGGAAGCCACTTGATGGAGGAAATGTATTTTTCCTGATGTTTTGGAAAATCACTTCGCACAATGTCTGGTTCGTTACTTACTCCCTGAAATATGAACAGAGTAAGAACCAAGGGTATTTCTGATAAAACCACATTCCATAAAACCCAATCCAAAGGAGCCTTAAGGGCGCATACTGGGAAGAGTGAGTGAGTTTAGCTCCCTATTAAAAAATGATTCTTTTGGCCCGGGCTGCATGGAAAGACATTTTTCTTCTGCCTCAAGTGATAAAATGCACATCATTGAGCAATGCTCTGGATACTGTTAGCTGAGGTTGGTGTGAGGCCCAGATTGCCCATTTTATTATTCATTTTATTTGTACGTCCTGGTGCTAACTTTTTCTTACAGTGAACTCACTATTCCTTTACTCTATTTAGAAAAGAAATGAACTGCCAGGCTCATGCAAGGTAGAGGAGACCAGGGAAGTATAAGGACAGAAGAAACCAGCTAGATGTTAAGCATAACATAGTGGAATCTTCTATGGAAATTCTTACTCCATAATGTTGGAACACCCCTTTACCTCAACTTTCTGGCCAGAGGTAAGCAAGGAGAGTTATTTTAATCTGAACTCTATTTCGGGGATTGGAGCGTTCCAAACAGAAGATTTTTGCTGAGCATTTTGAACAATTGATTCCAGATGGATTCTCTCTGCATCATTTTTGGAATTGTTTTCTCTAGACATGTTCTAAAGATAGAATGTATATATTCGCTAAGGATGGAAGGATGCTGAAATATTAAGCAGCCCAAATAGCAAATGTTACCACATTCTGGTTTCACTTGGGCAAATGGCTTCAATTCTTGTGTTTTTCTTGGTGTTTCTATGGGGCATCGGAGACAGTAACCCTGGCAAAGTAGGACCCACAGGAGGAATAGTCAGGAAAAATTGTCTATACCTTTGCTCAAGTGCATAATTGGAGAATATTTTGTGATAGCAACACATGACTTTTATTTCAAATAACTTTTTGGAGAAATGGAATGAGAAATGTCGGGTGTGTGTGGGGGGGGAGCAGGGGAGAGAGAGAGAGTTGCTGGTGAAGAAGCCAAGATTAAAAACTAGAACCCGATTTCCACACGTGTTTTACTGCACAATGTTCCTTCTTCCAAGTGGTTATCTTCCAATAATCACCATGAAGAGGTGAAAGTCAAGACAACTGGTAGAGCCCCAGCATTGATCAAACAGAATGAACACCAGTATAAATGTCCACCATGACTGTATCTCGGCATCAGGCTGACCATCAGCCATAAACTGATGTTCCAGAGACTCTATACCCTGATTATGCCTATGGCCAGAGGGGATATACATGTGTTGTCTTGCTCACTGTGTCATTAGACACAGATATCTTGGCCACAACAGATTGTACCAGAGATTTGCTTCCCAAGTAAAGGCCACATGATTTATATGGTAGCCCAGCGGTTGAAAAGGTGGTCAAGTGCCAAATACACATGCTCCTGTCTTTGGACAAAGAGAAGCCAACCCAATGACAGCCTCTTTCTAGAGTAGTTGAATGAGTGACACAGAAGTAGAGAGAAGAAATAGAGACAGGGCACTTGTAGTGAGACTCCAAGAGCAGAAAAAGAAGCAGCTAGAAAAGAGGCCAAAAATGACAAATTCACTAGAGTGGGTCCCAATAGATGCTATTGACAAAGAGGACAAGAGAATACAGACCTCCTAAGGACCCTCAATGCTGCTTCAGTTCTCCATGACCATGACTATGGGAGGTGGTCTTCTGAGCCTCCTTCCTTCCCCAAGTCTTCATTGCTAACTTCCTATCACCTAAAGTCTCTCCTCCATGTAATGCAAAGTACTAATAACTACAATGATCAAATGCTTTCTATATGCCATATGTTTAAGTAGATTGTTTTAGCTAATTATTTTTAAAACTCTACGAAGTCGGCATCGTAATTCCGATATCTATTTTACAGATGAGAAAATGGAAGAAAACGGCAGTCAAGTACAACGGTAGCTTTCTTATTAAAAGCAAGAAGTATCTGCCATTAAATAATTGAAAATGCCAATTAAAATTGGGAATTGTTAAAAGCTGATTTATGCAAATCTTAAACGGTCTATTTTCTTTAAAACATATGACTGTACATCAGTTTGGCAAGGCCTTTTCTTTCAATAGAGGGTCTGCTAATTGCGATTCAGCACTGTTTTTCTGGCAGAAACCACACACATAACATATGCTCACCATTATCTAGTTTTAGTTCCTTTAATGTGAAATAAACCTGGAGATATGAGTAAAGAAATCTGATGCAGAATCCTTCTAGATTTCTTTTTCCTCTATTCTCTAATCTTTTACAGTTATTTTTCCAGTGCCCAATTTGCATGGCTTGCTCATGTCCAGTCCTTCCAATATATTCAGCCTAGTTTTCACTGTGGATAAAACACTCTTTTCACATTCAGATTTCACCATTAGTTATCATATATAATTAAATTATGTGATGACACCTAGTATTAAGAGATTTGAGAATGAATTAGGAGACAACTCACCTGGTAAGAACAGAAATGTGTGAGTCGGCTATAGAGGATGCATACCACAGTGGATGTATTCCTAATGTAGTTGTAACTACACGTATGATCTCACATGCTCATCTGGAACCCTGTCACTCCTCCATTAGAGGTAGAATCTGTGTCCCCTCCCCTTGAATCTATAGGGGCCTTGGTGACTACGTTGACAAAGTATGGTGAAAATAATGGCATATTACTTCCAAGTTTCAATTACAAACATGTCACGCACTTCTGTCCTGTCCTTTTACAATGCTGCTTCTTGAAACCTAGCTATGTGCTGCCAGAAAGCCCAAACAAACTGTAGAGATGCCTGCATAGAAAGACATCAAGGCCCCCAGCCCACAGCCCTGGCTTGAGCTTTCAGCTGACACGAGAACCATCTTGCCAGCCATATGAATGAACTAATTTGAAAGTAGCTCCCCTAGTCCCCAGTCAAGACACTCTACCATGTACCATGTGAAGTAGAGATGAGCAGTCTCCAGTGAGCACTTCCTAAAGATCATGAGCAAAGTAAAAGGTAGTTAATTTAGGCCCCTAAGTTTAGATGGTCTGTAATGAATCAGTAGACAGCTGGAATGAGTGCTTGGGGTATCATTGGATATGTTTTACCAAGAGAATAGAAAGCAGAGATCAATCAGTAGGTCTGATAAGTTAAACATCTACTGTAACTTTCCAAAGATCACACAGATATTAAGAGATAAAGCCTGGTTTTAAACCCAGAAGTCTGCAAAATTATAATAGCCCTCGAAAAATGTTTAAAGGCCCCTACGGAGACATACATAGAAGTTGATAATACATAATTATTTATGCATAATTACATAATAATTCCATGCTTACAGACATTCTCCTAATATTTAAAGGATCCAAGGCAATTAATAAAAGATGTCTAATTTTTAAGAGTTAAAATCAAGTTAAAAACTGTTAAAAATAAGTTTTATCCTGTTAAAACTGTTAAGTTTTATCATGAAATTTCATAAGATACAAATATCTTATGAAATTTCAATGATCTGATTTGAACTTAGAATTCTTGGACTCCATGTCTGTTTTCTTTCTCTGTTTACCCCAGGGATCCTTTCCTCACTGCAAGGGCTTTGGTCACGTGTGTAATCTCCAGTCTATACTTCTAAGCTTCATTCACATATCCGGTTTGATATGGTTTGGCTTTGTACCCAAATCTCACCGTGCATTGTAATAATCCCCATGTGCCATGGGACCCGGTGGGAGGTAACTGAATCATGGAGGCGGGTTATTCTCGTGATAATCAATAAGTCTCATGAGAGCTGATGGTTTTATAAAGCAGAATTCCCTCTTGCCTGTCACCATGTAAGACATGCCTTTGCTCTTCCTTCACCTTCTGCCATGATTGTGAGGCCTCCACAACCGTGTGAAACTGTGAATCCATTAAACCTCTTTCATTTATAAAATTACCCAGTCTCACGTATGTCTTTACTAGCAGCATGACAACAGAGGAATACACTGTTTTGCCATCAACTGCCTCTTGGCCAGCCCCAAGTATCAGGGATGTCCATGCTGCAGGATGGTCAGCTCCAGGAGAACAAATGCAAAGAAGAGGCTCGTGTAAACTCAAGAGGCCGACTTAGGCCATTTGGGCAGAAATTTCTGAGAGCCTGATGCCTGGAGCATGGTCTAAAAGAAGAAGTGGGCTCTGGCAGGACTCTGGGTGTAAACGTGCCCTTGGCCCCGAGTCTTCTTGTGCCATGGAGAGAATGCAGCTAACAGGGACCGGAGCAGCACCCTTAACTATAGGGCACCCATGTCAGGGGCTCCTCTTCTCAGGTCTAAGGACATACTGGCCTGACCTCCCAGATATGCTTCTCTCCGGACTCCCTCCCTCACCCTCTTCCAGGGTGTTTGGCACAGAATTGAGTTCTGATAAATATTTTTCCAACAAAGTAGCCTGGTTTCCAAAGGCAAGTTTTCCATTTTCAGTCTTGGGTGCTGCTAAGGTTTAAGCCTGTCAGCCCTGAGTGAGGTTGTGAAGCTGGGATGGGAGCCAGACATTCAGCACACCTCTGAGCACAGCTAGAATTGATTCTAAATGTCTCTAAAGAGCACACACCATGGATGAGAATTAGATTTGACTCAATGGCTAGTGGCATGAAGCAAACACCAGACATTTGAGAATGAAACCTTGAGCACTCTTCCAACCTTTTGCCCTGATGATGATATTTCCACTGACACTGACAAACTGCTATAATCTCTCTCCACACTCATGCCCAGCTAAAACTTCTCATGTCCCTAACCAAGTACACATATTGTTCTGATAATGACTACCAAAATAAGTGGAAAAGATTGAAGCTAATGGTTGCTTTGCTGGCTGTTCTGTAGAATGCTGCGACTACACATTTAGGAGATTTATTTTAAGAGAACTACCCATCTTGATTATATCTCCAGACCAGCCTCTGCAGAATCACAGAACCGTCTATCCCCAACACCAGTAACGATAGCAGTGCACTATTATTTACCAGACCTATAAGTCACAGGTCTTCAAAGCTCATGTATGTTGCAGAAACAAGCTTTCTTACTTAGTTTTAGTACCATATGTTCAAGTACTCTCTCCGTTATGTCCAGAAAATTATTACTCATAAAAGCAGTTGCTTTAGCTAATTGAAGATAGGTGTTTCGATACTAGTTGAGTCCAAACATAAAGGACTTGAGTCATAAAGTACTATTAAAAACTTTACCTGCCATTTTGATTCAACTCATTTCTGCCAGCAGCAGAAAAGACCAAGCTGAGTTATACTCCAGAGTATTTTAAGTAAAGACGAAAAGAAATGTAAAAGAACAGTGTCATTCTGTATTTCTTTCAGTAAATTTAATTTACTTTTATTTGGAAGGGAGTTAATGCAAATCATTCACAACCATGGCTCCAAAGACCTCCAACGGAACCGAGGCCATGGAGGCATAACTCTCTTGGGATATAACTCAAAGAGGCAATCAGAGTTTTGTTTTCTGGAAGGCTGTTGGATCTAGGCAAGCAACAAAGATTAAACCTATGAGAAATGAGTGGTGCATCCTCTCTGGATCTCCTTCTGACAGTTAAAAATTCCCCTGGCTTCAGAAGAAATCCATCTCTGTCTAAACTCATCACTGGTTCTCTGGGAATAAATGTTGACAAAGAATTATATAAATTGATGCTTTAAATCAAGCTTGTCCAACCCACAGCCCACAGGCTGCATGTGGCTCAGGATGACTTTGAATGTGGCAAAACACAACATTATGAGATTATTTTGTGATTTTTTTTTTAGCTTATCAGATATTGTTAGTGTTAGTGTATTTTATGTGTAGCCCAAGACAATTCTTCCAATGTGTCCCCGGGAAGTCAAAAGACTTGACACCCCTGTTTTAAGTGGTACTTTTAATTTTAGAGATTTTGAGAAAATTTGATAAACTTGGGGTGAAAGAAAGCAAATGTGGAGAAGTAATTTATTGAACTACTAATTAATGGATTCCACCCCCCTTTCCCCACCGTATTTCTATGGGAGACTTAAAAACCAGAGAAAAATTCTATTTCCTCTTCAACCCTAAGGCTGTGTTTGCATATTTAAAAACTGAGGTTTTGTTTAGTTTGTCACATTATTGTTATTCATTTACTTTCCCTGGAGAGAATTACACCAGCTCCTGGAAGGGGATGGGAACCAGGGACTGCAGGGAAGTGATGTGTAAAGCAGAAGAATGGCTCCCCAATTATGTCCAAATTCCATTTCCTGGAACCAGGAAATATGTCACCTTACATGGCAAAAGGAAGTTATAAAAGAAAAATGTTCAGAGTGAATAAAATAGTGGGACTCATCTACATGCTGTTTACAAGAGATAACCTTGTTCAGATACAGTGGCTCACACCTGTAATCCCAGCACTTTGGGAGGCCAAGGCAGGCAGATCACTTGAGGTCAGGAGTTCAAGACCAGCCTGGCCAAGATGGTGAAACCCTGTCTCTACTAAAAATACAAAAATTAACTCAGCATGGTGGAGGACACCTGCAATCGCAGCTACATGGGAAGCTGAGGCAGGAGAATTGCTTGAACCTGGGAGGTGGAGGTTGCACTGAGCTGAGGTTAGGCGACTGCACTCTAGCCTGGGCAACAGAGCAAGACTCAGTCTCAAAAAAAAAAAAAAAAAAAAAAAAGGAATGCTGGGAAGATGGCCGCCTAAGAACAGCACAGGACTTCAGCTCCCAGTGAAGGTGCAGAGGGTGAGTGGACGCCGCATTTCCAGATGAACTCTTATTGCCCACAGACCAGGAGATACCCAGGCAGAGGGGTCGCCAGCGTCGCAGTCCCAGCGGGTGCGGCTGTTTTGGCCCCTGTGGGGGCTGATTCCGCCCGCGCAGCTGCTGTGACCACGCCCTGTTGCTGCAGTTCTCCGTACAAAAGCCACTGGTCAGGGAGCCCTCTTAGCTGACGAGCAGAGCCCTGAGACGGCAGAATAGCCCATTCATCTGAAATAGCGAGCCGGGCCAGGAGATTCCTAGGCAAAAAATCCGCCAGGAGCCAGCGCCGCAGTTCGAGCCGACTCCGTGAGTCGCAGCACGGGAGATCCCGGCGCCTTTTCAGCAGGCGACCCAAACGCGAGGTCCTTCAACTTAAAAGAAAAGACTCTGAGTCAGGGAGCCAGGTGATCAGGCTCGGTTGGTCCCACCCCTCCACCCCCAACAACGAAAACAAAAACAGTAATTGGAAACCCTCTGGGTTGAGCCCTCCAAACCAAGCACAGCTGAACCTGGACGGTCCAGCTCCGTGGGGGAGGGGCTTCCGCCATTACTGAGACTCTCCACCACTACAGAGGCAGGCTGCCGTTGCCGAGGCAACCCGCCGTTGCCTAGGCAACCTGCCACAACAGAGAGAGTCCGCCATAACAGAGGCGGGGCCACCATTGCCGAGACAGTTCTAACTACGCCCATATAAAAAGGACTACAGGGAAGAGCTCAGGGCAGCTGGGCGGAGCCCACAGCAGCTCAGCAAAGCCCCTGCGGGCAGGCAGTGGCTAGGCCTGCTGCTAGCTGGGCGGGTCAGACCTGAAAGAAAAATCAAAAAAGGCAGTAGTGCCACGGAAACCCGTAAAGCTCCAACTCCCTGGGACAGAGACAGACAACAGGTGGATAAACCCACAAAAATGGGAAGAACCCAGCGCAAAAAGGATGAAAACTCCCGAAACCAGAACATCTCTCCTCCTAAAAGGGATCACAACTCCTCACCAGCAAGGGAACCAGACCGGATGGAGAAGGAGGGTGATGAAATGACAGAATCAGACTTCAGAAGGTGGGTAGTAAGAAACCACAATGAGCTAAAAGAACATGTTCTAACCCAACGCAAAGAAAATAGGAACCTTGAAAAAAGATTGGACGAACTGCTGACTAGAATGGACAGCATAGAGAGGAGTATAAGTGAATTGATGGAGCTGAAAAACGCAACACGAGAACTTCGTGAAGCATGCACAAGCTTCAACAGCCGAATTGACCAAGCAGAAGAAAGGATATCAGAGGTCAAAGATCAACTCAATGAAATAAAAAGAGAAGGCAAGAACAGAGAAAAAAGCACAAAAAGGAATGAACAAAATCTTCAAGAAATGTGGGTCTATGTGAAAAGACCTAATCTATGTCTGATAGGTGTACCTGAATGTGATGAAGAGAATGAATCCAAGCTGGAAAATACTCTTCAAGATATTATCCAGGAAAACTTCCCCAACCTAGCAAGGCAGACCAATATTCAAATCCAGGAAATACAGAGAACACCACAAAGATATTCCTCAAGAAGAGCAACCCCAAGGCACATAATCATCAGATTCACAAGGGTTGAAATGAAAGAGAAAATGCTAAGGGCAGCCAGAGAGAAAGGTCGGGTTACCCACAAAGGGAAGCCCATTAGACTCACAGCAGATCTCTCAGCAGAAACCCTACAAGCCAGAAGAGATTGGGGGCCAATATTCAACATCCTTAAAGAAAAGAACTTTCAACCCAGAATCTCCTATCCAGCCAAACTAAGCTTCATAAGTGAAGGAAAAATAAAATCCTTTGTGAACAAGCAAGCACTCAGGGATTTCATCACCACCAAACCTGCTCTACAAGAACTCCTGAAAGAGGCTCTACACATATAAAGGAACAACCAGTACCAGCCACTCCAAAAACACACGAAATGGTAAAAGAGCATCAACACAATCAAGAATCTGCATCAACTAACCAACAAAACAGCCAGGTAGCATCAAAATGACAGTATCAAATTCACACATAACAATACTATCCCTAAATGTCAATGGACTAAATGCCCCAATCAAAAGACACAGACTGGCAAATTGGATAAAAAGCCAAAACCCATCAGTGTGCTGTATCCAGGAAACCCATCTTACATGCAAGGATACACAAAGGCTCAAAATAAAGGGATGGAGGAAGATCTACCAAGCAAATGGAGAGCAAAAAAAGGCAGGAGTTGCAATTCTCATCTCTGATAAAATAGACTTTAAAGCAACAAAGATCAAAAGAGACAAAGAAGGACATTACATAATGGTAAAAGGATCACTGCAACAAGAAGAGCTAATGATCCTAAATATATACGCACCCAATACAGGAGCACCCAGATACATAAGGCAAGTTCTTAATGACTTACAAAGAGACTTAGACTCCCACACAATAATAGTGGGAGACTTTAACACCCCATTGTCAATATTAGACAGATCATCCAGACAGAAAATCAACAAGGATATCCAGGACCTGAATACAGACCTGGAACAAGCAAACCTAATAGACATTTACAGAACTCTCCACCCCAAATCCACAGAATATACATTCTTCTCAGCACCACATCACACCTACTCTAAAATTGACCACATAATTGGCAATAAATCACTCCTCAGCAAATGCAAAAGAACAGAAATCATAACAAACCGTCTCTCAGACCACAGTGCAATCGAGTTAGAACTCAGAATGCAGAAACTAACTCAGAACCGCACAGCTTCATGGAAACTGAACAACTTGCTCTTGAATGTTGACTGGATAAACAATGAAATGAAGGCAGAAATAAAGATGTTCTTCGAAACCAATGAGAATGAAGACACAACATACCAGAATCTCTGGGACACATTTAAAGCAGTCTCTAGAGGAAAATATATAGCAATGAGTGCCCACATGAGAAGAAAGGAGAGATCTAAAATTGACACCCTATCATCAAAATTGAAAGAGCTAGAGGAGCAAGATCAAAAAAACTCAAAACCTAGCAGAAGACAGGAAATAACTAAGATCAGAGCAGAACTGAAGGAAATAGAGACACAAAAAACTCTTCAAAAAATCAATAAATCCAGGAGCTGGTTTTTTGAAAAAGATCAACAAAATAGACAGACCACTAGCCAGATTAATAAAAAAGAAAAGAGAGAATAACCAAATTGATGCAATAAAAAACGATAAAGGGGATATCACCACAGATTCCACAGAAATCCAAACCATCATCAGAGATTATTACAAACATCTCTATGCACATAAACTAGTAAACCTGGAAGAAATGGATAAATTCCTGGACACCTGCATCCTCCCAAGCCTAAACCTGGAAGAAGCCGAAACCCTGAATAGACCAATAACATGGTCTGAAGTCGAGGCAGCAATAAAGAGCCTACCACCCAAAAAAAGCCCAGGTCCAGATGGGTTCACAGCTGAATTCTACCAGGCATACAAAGAGGAGCTGATACCATTCCTTCTGAAACTATTCCAGACAATCCAAAAAGAGGGAATTCTTCCCAAATCATTTTACGAGACAAACATCATCCTGATACCAAAACCCGGCAGAGACTCAACAAGAAAAGAAAATTTCAGGCCAATATCCATGATGAACATAGATGCAAAAATCTTCAATAAAATACTGGCAAACAGATTGCATCAGCATATCAAAAAGCTCATCCACCATGATCAAGTAGGATTCATCCCGGGGATGCAAGGCTGGTTCAACATACGCAAGTCCATAAACGTAATTCACCACATAAACAGAACCAAAGACAAAAACCACATGATTATCTCAATTGATGCAGAGAAGGCTTTCGACAAAATTCAACAACGCTTTATGCTAAAAACCCTCAATAAACTAGGTATTGACGGAACGTATCTCAAAACAATAAAAGCTATTTACGACAAACCAACAGCCAATATCATACTGAATGGCAAAAACTGGAAGCATTCCCTTTGAAATCTGGCACTAGACAAGGGTGCCCTCTCTCACCACTCCTATTCAATATAGTACTGGATGTTCTAGCCAGAGCAATCAGGCAAGAAAGAGAAATAAAGGGTATCCAAATTGGAAAGGAGGAAATCAAATTGTCTCTATTTGCAGATGACATGATTGTATATCTGGAAGACCCCATCATCTCAGCCCAAAATCTCCTGAAACTAATAAACAACTTCAGCAAAGTCTCAGGATACAAAATCAACGTGCAAAAATCACAAGCATTCCTATACACCAGTAATAGACTTCAAGAGAGCCAAATCAAGAACGAACTGCCATTCACAATTGCTACAAAGAGAATAAAGTACCTAGGAATACAACTAACAAGGAACGTAAAGGACCTCTTCAAGGAGAACTACAAGCCATTGCTCAACGAAATAAGAGAGGATACAAACAGATGGAGAAACATTCCATGTTCATGGTTAGGAAGAATCAACATCGTGAAAATGGCCATACTGCCCAAAGTAATTTACAGATTCAACGCTATTCCCATCAAGCTACCAATGACCTTCTTCACAGAACTGGAAAAAAACACCTTAAACTTCATATGGAACCAAAAGAGAGCCCGCATAGCCAAGTCAATTCTAAGCAAAAAGAACAAAGCAGGAGGCATCACAATACCGGACTTCAAACTATACTACAAGGCTACAGTAATCAAAACAGCATGGTACTGGTACCAAAACAGAGATATAGACCAATGGAACAGAACAGAGGTCTCAGAGTAAATACAACATACCCACAACCATCTGATCTTCGACAAACCTGACAAAAACAAGCAATGGGGAAAGGACTCCCTGTTTAATAAATGGTGTTGGGAAAACTGGCTAGCCATGTGCAGAAAGCAGAAACAGGACCCCTTCCTGACACCTTACACCAAAATTAACTCCAGATGGATTAAAGACTTAAACATCAGACCTAATACCATAAAAACCTTACAAGAAAATCTAGGCAAAACCATTCAGGACATAGGTGTAGGCAAGGACTTCATGACCAAAACGCCAAAAGCAATGGTAACAAAAGCCAAAATAGACAAATGGGACTTAATCAAACTCCACAGCTTCTGCACGGCAAAAGAAACAGTCAGTAGAGTGAATTGGCAACCAACAGAATGGGAAAAAATTTTTGCAGCCTACCCATCTGACAAGGGGCTGATATCCAGAATTTACAAAGAACTAAAGCAGATCTACAAGAAAAAAACAAACAAGCCTATTCAAAAATGGGCGAAGGATATGAACAGATACTTTACAAAAGAAGACATACAGGAGGCCAACAAACATATGAAAAAATGCTCATCATCACTGGTCATCAGAGAAATGCAAATCAAAACCACATTGAGATACCATCTCACACCAATTAGAATGGCGATCATTAAAAAATCGGGAAACAACAGATGCTGGAGAGGATGTGGAGAAATAGGAACACTTTTACACTGTTGGTGGGAATGTAAATTAATTCAACCATTGTGGAAGACAGTGTGGCGATTCCTCAAGGACCTAAAAATAGAAATCCCATTTGACCCAGCAATCCCATTACTGGGTATATATCCAAAGGATTATAAATCATTCTACTACAAGGCCACATGCACACGAATGTTCATTGCAGCACTGTTTACAATAGCAAAGACCTGGAACCAACCCAAATGCCCAACGATGATAGACTGGATAGGGAAAATGTGGTACATACACACCATGGAATATTACGCAGCCATCAAAAACGATGAGTTCACGTCCTTTGTAGGGACATGGATGAACCTGGAAACCATCATTCTCAGCAAACTGACACAAGAGCAGAAAATCAAACACCGTATATTCTCACTCATAGGTGGGTGTTGAACAATGAGAACACATGGACACAGGGAGGGGAGCACTACACACTGGGGTCCGTTTGGGGAAATGGGGGAGAGGCAGAGGGGTGGGGAGGTGGGAAGAGATAGCATGGGGAGAAATGACAGATACAGGTGAGAGGACGGAAGGCAGCAAACCACACTGCCAAGTGTGTACATATGCAACAATCTTGCATGTTCATCACATGTACCCCAAAACCTAAAATGCAATTAAAAAAAAAGATAAACTTTACATATAAAACATAAATAATTTCAAAGAAAAAGGATGAGATGATATACACTGTTAAAAGACTTAGGCACATTCGAGTTGTAAAAAGTTTATTTGAGCATTCAGCAATTCATTGAATTGGACAGTACTAGACCACAAGCAGTTCATGACTCCTTAGAAAAGTCTCTGGTTAGAAGTTAATTGGTGGCTTTTGATTAGTTAGGTTTAGGTATTGTTTTCCTGCTTACCCTGAGTGAGACTTGGTTTGCTTACATAGAAACTCAAGGCACTGGAGGCATTTTAGCCCAATGGTCTCCCGAGTAGTTATTTTAACAGTATCAGGTGAAAATATAACCTTTAACTAAAGGCTTTCTACTTTAAACAATCAAATATTTTCCTTGGGTTGCTTTAATGAACACCTTATAAAAGGTTTCCCCTCATGCCCACTCTGATGTTGTCTGGGGCCTGGCTCAGCTGGATGTCCCAGAGAAAACTCCTATGGAAAAATTAATATTGACAAAGTAAGTTTCCATACCAGAAATAGAGAAGAACATTTAATAATGAAAACAATCAATTTATGAAGAAGACATAACGTTTCCATATGTACACATACATAATCTAAAATCAGGGCTCTAAAATATAGATAAAATCTGTATCATAAGGATATAGATTTTAACACCATTAGCCAATTTGTGGTCATCAAAATTGATGAAACACCACACTCAAAAATTGCAAGGGCATTTTTTTCAAAACTCCAAATAGGAACCTTCATGGACCCTCCATTAAACAGGGCCACAAATTAACTAGTCCCTCCTCCCTTCAAGTGGTACAGTTTATTTTCCCACCTCTTTGATGTGAGCTGGTCTTGTGACTTGTATGGCAGAACTGGTATTCTACCACCTGTGAGTCAAGGCCACAAGAGCCCCTGACACTTGCTCTGCCCCCTTTTGGAATGCTGCCTCCACTGTGCAAAGAAGCTCAGGCTGATTGCCCTGAGATGAAAAGAGCACATGGAGAGAGGCCCAGCCGTGCCAGTGCTCCAGCTGAGTCAGTGTCAGCTAGCCCTCTAGCTGAATGCAGCCTCGTGAGTGTGATCAAGGGAAATTAGCAAAACAGTCATCCAGACAGCCAACAGAATTATTGAAAGATCATAAATGGTTGTATTTGGGCCACTAAGTTTTGGAGTAGCTTGCTATGAAGCAATAGACTGCTGATACCTAAGAAAGACCATATACTTGGCTATAAAAATATCTTCATACATTTCCATGGATCAAAATCATACAAAGTTTCTTTTTGACTACAGTGAGTTAAATTCTAAATACTACAAATCAGTAACAAAAAAAAATCTAGGAAGGCCATAAATGTTTGGAAATTAAACGACATAGTTTCGAATAATTTATAGGTCAAAGAAGAAACTGCAAGGGAATTTTTTATGAAATGTTTTGTACAGAATAAGGAAAAGAATATCAAAACTTGTAAGATGCAGTAAAAACGGCACACTTAGAAGAAAACTTATAGTTTAAAGTGTTTAAGTTAGGAGAAAATAAAGCTGGGCGTGGTGGCTCATGCCTGTAATCCCAGCACTTTGGGAGCCCGAGGCAGGTAGATCGCTTGAGCTCAGGAGTTTGAGATCAGCCTGGGTAATAAGGCAAAACGCTTGTCTCTGCAAAAAATACAAAAATTAGCCGGGTATGGCGTTGTGCACCTTTAGTCTCACATACTTAGGAGTCAGAGGCAGGAGGATTGCCTGAGCCTGGGAAGTTGAGGCTGCAGTGACCTGAGATTACACCACTGTAATCTAGCCTGGGTGACAGCCAGCCCCTGTCTCAGAAACAATAAAACATTTTAAAAAAGGCTTAAAAAATAAAAAATAAATAAAGGCTTAAAATCCATAATCTAAGGTTCTATCTTAAAAAGCTAGACAAAGGACCAAATGTGTGCTTCATGTCTGTAATCCCAGCACTTCGGGAGGCTGAGGTGGGTAGATTACCTAGGGTAGGAGTTCACGACCAGCCTAGCCAACATGGTGAAAACCCATCTCTACTAAAAATACAAAAAATTAGCCAGGCATGGTGGCAGGCATCTGTAATCCCAGCTACTGGAGGGACTGAGGCAGGAGAATCTCAAACCCAGGAGGTAGAGGTTGCAGTAAGCCGAGATGTTGCCATTGCACTCCAGCCCTAGCGACAAGAGCAAGACCCTATCTCAAATTTAAAAAAAGCTAGACAAAGAAGGCAAAAATTAAACCCATGTTTTATAGAAAGAAGGAAATAATTAGTCATTATGTACTGATGTAGACTTGATCGGGTAGAGAATGCCAAGGAGTCAATCAGCAGCAATAAAAGCCTATGACAATAATTAGTGGAATTAGCAAGTTCAACATAGAAAAGTCAATTTTGTTTCTATGTACTAACAATAAACAACTTAAAAATAAATAAAAATACTACACTGTATACAAAAACAAGAACATATAAAATACTTAAAAATAATTTTAACAAAAGATGTAAAAAACCTCTACGCTTGAAACTATAAATGTGTACGAACACAACCTTCTAAATAAACACCGAACCTTTTGGATAAATGCCTTTTTTAAAAAAAACAAAAGGAAATTTTAACCCTCTTCCTTTTATTCCCTTTTATTTAGAAGGCAAAAGGGAAAAGCGAGGGAGGGTTACATGATATCACAGTGGTGGGAAAGGTGTGCAAGGAAGTTCATAGGCCTTTTTTTGTAATAGCTTCAAACTGGAAACAGTTCAAATGTCCATGAATGGGAAACTGATACACAAACTGTGATATATTCATGTAATAGAATACTATGCAACAATTAAAAAAGAGCAAATAACTGATAAACATAACAACATGGATGGATCTCAAAAACATTTGAAAACAAAAATTGTCAGATACAAAAAGTATGTACAGCAGTATATGGTATGTACATATTTTATTTATATGAAATTCAAGAGCAACCAGCCCCATTTTCTCCATCAATAACTCAATAGACATTACAACAGCTTTTACATCTGGGAGGCAATGGATCTCAATAGATGTTACCTCTGGGAGGCACAGAAACTCACTGAAAAGAGGCAAAAAATAACTTTCTTGGGTGGTAAGTTTGTTCTGCATTTTTCACTGGGATATTTGTGGCACATGCATATATATTTTTCAACTGCAGTTTAGCTTGTGCATCTGTAGTCTGTACATTAAAACTCAATGAAATTAGATTATAAGAGAAATATGAATTTTCACATCAGTCAGGGGTGTTTTCAAGGCCTGGGACAAGTAAAACCTATAGGGAAGACAGCCCAAAGCCTGGAGCTCATTGCAAGGTGACACTGGCAAGACTAGGAGAGATTCAGATGGCGGGTGGTCCACTGAGAGCCAAGATGGGGATGGCACAGTGGGGAGTAATAACCAAAGTGCTTTGGAGCAACCGCCATGCATGATGAGGTGACAGAGGAGGCCTTCGGGCTACCAGTGTAGCAGATGCGGTGAGGCGCAAAGCCTGCTCCCAAAGGCTCAGGGCAATTAGTTCTGCCCCAGACAGAGACCAGTGGGGCTTATAAGAATCACAAGGGGACCACCAATGTCTCTTCTCCCATCTCTGCAGGATTACATATAACCCTTCCTCCCTTTTTCCTTCTGCCTTCAGAGTTAAAGGGGAAAAAAGGAAGATGGATAAAGATTCCTTTCTGTTTTAAAAATGAAATTGGGCCGGGCGCGGTGGCTCACGCCTGTAATCCCAGCACTTTGGGAGGCCGAGGCGGGTGGATCACGAGGTCAAGAGATCGAGACCATCCTGGTCAACATGGTGAAACCCCGTCTCTACTAAAAATACAAAATATTAGCTGGGCATGGTGGTGCGTGCCTGTAATCCCAGCTACTCAGGAGGCTGAGGCAGGAGAATTGCCTGAACCCAAGAGGCGGAGGTTGCGGTGAGCCGAGATCATGCCATTGCACTCCAGCCTGGGTAACAAGAGCAAAACTCCTTCTCAAAAAAAAAAAAAACAAAAAACAAACAAACAAAAAACCGAAATTGACCCCAAAGATACAGTTTTTTATTTAGAACATTGTTTTAGACCAGAAGAAACTGAGTTGTCTTGACTGGAAAATTCAAATCCCTTGCCCCAACTCCAGCTCCCACCTTCAGGGAGAGTGGAGACTCCAGAACCACTTGAAGCCCAAGGCTACAAAAAGTAAAGTTCCTTTTTGTTTTGTGTTTGAACTGTTGGGTTGCAGTGTGCGATTTCCAACTCAGGTCCATGCTGGTTTTCAGTCTCCATTCTGGCTGGAGTATTGTGTCCATGTGGGGTCATGGCAAGAAATGAAGCTGGGGAGATCGGAAGGGGCCAGGCCCTTGGGTACCATGTGAAGGAGCTTCGATTTTATCCTGAAGGCAAAGAGAAGGCTTTGGAAAAATTTAAGTCAGACAATAACATGATTAGATTTATGACTTAGAAAAATTATTCGCAGAAATGTGGGAAATAATTTGAAGTGACAAAACTAGAAGCCGAGAGAGTAGATAAGAGGCTATAGAAGAAAAATAGGCCGGACATCTGGAGGGTGTTTATTAAGGTGGTGGCAGTGGGCATGGAGAAAATGGGATTGGATGTTATTAAGGAAGTAAATACACAAGTAAGGTGGAAGATAACAATGATGCCTCTATCCTGTCTTAGACGACTAGGAGGATTATGCCATTTACTGAGGAAAGGAATACGGAGTGTGTGCATTTGAAGGCCTCCGGGAAGGAAAGATGACAACGTATTATCGTGTGTATTCGTCTGTTCTCACATTGCTATAAAGAACTACTGGAGCCTGGGTAATTTATAAGAAAAAAGGTTTAATTGGCTCACAGTTCCACCGGCTGCACAGGAAACATGGCTGGGGAGGCCTCAGGAAACTTACAATCATGGCAGAAGGCGAAGGGGAAGCTGGAACTTCCTACGTGGCTGAAGCAGGGGGACAAGAGAGAGAAGTGGGAAGTGCTACACGTTTTTAAACAATGATCTCGTAAGAACTCACTCACGAGACAGCACTAGGGGTATGGTGCTAGACCACGATCCATCACTCCTACTGGGCCCCACCTCCAACTATATATAGAAAGTATACGTATATGCCTTCTCATCCATAATTTTGAAATAGTATTCTTAAATTTATTGTAACATTTACCATCTATAATAAATAAGTAAATAAAAATGAAAGCAAGTGAAATTCGAACGTGATTCTGCTTACAGGTCTCTCTGATCCCATTTCATTGCCAGTGAATTCTACTGGGCATCTTAATTCAAGAAATGTTCCCTGGGAGCTCTCTGCCATGAAGGAATGACTATGAAATTGAAGCAGTCTGCTTTGTGATGGGATCCTCCTAAAGCATAAGCAGGTAAGCAATTTGCAATTTGAGTAAAACTGCGGAGAGCAGTGCTGTCGACACTTTGCCTTGTTGCAGTGGTGGCTCTCGGTCCTGGGAGTGAGGGCAGAGCAGGACATTTCTGTTTCCCACTCATCCCTTGTTGGGCTAGTTGGTGAGCAAGACTCTATATGCTTCTAAGATTGAACTGTAAATAATTTGATGACTCAAGTATAATAAGATAAATTCTCTGGAAATGTATCTAGTCCATACAGAAAACTATACTTGGCAGTATCCATGTCCAACTGAGTCAAGCATTTGGTAGACTTAACAAAAATTTGGAGACTCAGATCAATGTGCTTGCACACGAGCTCAGACCAAACATATCTGTGGTTAGCAGAATGATGGCCCCACAAAGATGTCCTGATTACGTTTCCCTCAAACCTGTAAATATTTTACCTTATGGGGCAGGTAAACAACAACAAAAAAAAAACCTGTGATTAAGTGAATGATCTTGAGATGGGAAGATTATCTTGAATTATCTGGGTGGACCAATCATAATCATAAGGATCTTATAAGATGGAAACAGGAGAGTGAAAGTCAGAGATGAGAAGTAATGAGAAAGCAGAGGTTGAAGTGGTGTGCTTGGACGATGGAGGAAGGGACCACAAGCCAAGGAATGTGAGACGCCCACAAGCTGGAAAGAAAGATAAAACAAATTGTACCCTGGTGCCTCCTGAAGAACCAGCCAAGTTGACACCTTAATTTTAGCCCCTTAAAATCTATTTGGGATGTCTTCCCACTGTAACTGTAAGATAATACATTTGCGTTGTTTTATGAAGCCACTGAGAAAGCGGTATTTTTTAATAATAGCAATAGGAAACTAATATGAGATGTTATCTTCTGTTTGTTTCTTGGTCATGTGTCTCAGCATCGCCCTTCTTATCAATTAGTCAGCCTTACTTAGGGAGGAGGCCAGGTTGAAAGATGCTTCATAAGTAACTTTGAGCCATGAACAGCCACAGCTGCTGGTTCTTCAGACCACATCCCTCTGCTCAGTCCTTACACACACACCACTTGACTCTCCCCTTTAGACACTAGGTCTGAGTGGTAGAGCATCTAGGTCACCAGGCATAGGGTTATGGGGCTCTCCTTCCTCATCGTTATTTGAATACCAGGAAGTAGTGGCTGTTCAAAACCCAGGAAATGCAATCAGATGTGGGCACGGCTGTGGAAATTCAACCTGAGTTGAGATTCATCCAAAGGATAGTCTCAACAAGCTGCAATTGTCAAATCCAAACTTCTGACCCATACACACTATAAGTTCGAAGGAACATTTAGGGAAAAGGTATTTAAACACCGTCTCTCATATGCATTCAGTGTCAGTACAGCTGACAGCCTAAGAAGTTACTCCACCTTAAAAAAAAACTCTGAAACACCTTCTGTACCAAGTGCTCCTAGACAGACATTAAGTCACTCAACCTGGCTCTTGCTAAACGCCTCATTTTTTTGCCAACTGGGAAGACCTCTATGTAATTTCATTGACTCTGTTGATCACCAATATGCTACAGAGGGCATTTAGACATTAATTGCACAGGCATTTTTCCAGCCCATAGAGAAATCTTCAGGAAACTGATACAATGAGTAATTGATCGTTCAGTAGACATTAGACCAATTCCAGATATGCAGTAATGAAGTTAATCATAGCCTAATACATTCAACCCGGAACTTGTAGATAGCCTATCTTAAAGTATTTCCAACAGACAAATTCTTTCATCCTTTCAGAAAACTTTATTTAAGTCATAAAGGCCCCTAAGACATTTGTAGCCCAAGGATCCCAGCTGGCAGAATAACTCTTGAAGAAATAACCTATTCAGGAAAGAAAAAGTGTTTTCCAGCCGTCATATACATTGTATTTCTCCATTGTTTCTAAAATGATGGCAGCCAGAAAGAGGTTTGTTGTGGCAAAGAAGAAATTGAAGCTAATTGTGGAGTCTGATAATGGTGCGTTGGTTATGAAGAAAAAGAAAGGGAAGGAAGGAAAGAATAAGAATAAGATGGAGGAGGAGGAGGAGGGTGAGGGAGGAAACTGCCAAGTGTCAGAGCTATAAGAAATCTTAGTGGTTATATAATCTGATCAGCACGTGCATTGCAATCTCCTAGCAAGTGAATAATAGTGATTTATTTGGCTTTGAACATTGTCACATGATTCTTTTTAATGCAAAGTTTGTCCAGTTAACACTGTATGCGGTGTTGATCAAGGCATCCTTCTGTACAAGTTAACTTACTTTGTGCAAGACTTTATACTTAAACCCAGGTGTGGGGTGCACACATGGCTGACCCTGTAGAGTCACGGTTTCTGGAATCGACTGCCCCAGACAGGCCTTCTCTTCCCCAGGTCCTTTCCTTTCCCATCCTCTGCCATATTTAAACTTCCAACAATCTCCTCCAATCCTAACATCTCCTTTCTTATTGATTGCATATTCATTTAATTTAAAAAAAATTTGTCAAGAGTGTACTGTGTGCAAATTCATGCTATGTGCCAGTCATGCTAAGCAGCAGGGGAGTAGCATTGAACAAAATGTAGCCCCAGCTCTCATGAAGTTTATGTTTTAGTGGAGGAAAAGAGTAGTAAATGAACATATACTACATTGGGTGCTGGAAAGTTTTCCAGGGAACATAAAGCAGAGGGAGGGAGTAGAGATCAGGAGGCGAGCTCCATTTTAGAGTGGTCCAGGAGGACTTCAAGACAGGAAGGAAGCGAAGTGGTCCATGAGGACATGTGGGCAAGTGTGTTCTAGGTTGAAGGAAAAGTGAGCACCGGAAGATGCTTTATACGTTTCAAAGCTCGCACAAGCCGGACTGAGCAAGTAAAAGAGTAGGAGGAGCTGAGGTCACAGAGGTAGATCGTGTAGGACCTTGTGGGACTCTGCCAGGGCACGGGCTTCATTCTCAGTGGGATGGGACCCCACTTGAGTGTATTTAAGTAGAGGAATGACATGACTTGATTTACATTCTGAAATGATGACTCTGCTGCTCTGAGCTAGGACTGGGAGCAAGAGGAGTGTATTAGTTTTCTGTGGCTGTCATAGCAAATATCAAAAGTCAAGTGGTTTAAAAATTAGACACATTATTTCATGGTTATGGAGACCATAAGTCCTAAGTCTATGTGTCAGTAGGTCCATGGCCACTGCGAAGGTTCTAGGGGAGCATCCTTTTATGTTAGCTTTGGGGACTGCCTACAGTCTTGGCCCTCATGGCTTGCAGCTCCTCCATGCAATCTCTGCCTCTATCATCACATGTCACATTTTCTTGTGTGTCTGTGTCTCTCTGTGTTTCCACCTGCTTTTCTCATAAGAGTGCCAGTCATCGGATTTAGAGCTTATCCTCAGCCAGTTTGACTTTGTCTTCACTAATTACATATGCAAAACCCTATTTCCAAATAAGTTCATGTCCTGAGATTCCAGGAAGACATAAATTCTGGAGGAGACACCATTCAACTCAACACAACTGACCTCAGGGAGCTATTAAGATAGTTCTGTGAGACATGATGGTGGCTTATACCAGCAAGGGAGGTGAAGCCTGGTGATTAGATTTGGAAAAATGCTAAAGACTGATCTAATAGAATTCACTGGTAGATTGAAGATGGGATACAAAGGAATGAAGGATTTAGGGATGATGCCAAGGTCTTCTGGCTTACGTAACTACAAGAATACAATTTCGATTTTTAGAGATGACAGGGGAACAGGTTTTCAAGGAGAAGCAAAGAGTTCTGGTTTAGAGAGGTTGAATATGAAGTACCGTGTCTCCTATTTCAAAGAGAAAATGGAAGCCACCAGCAGAGTTCGCTAATTTTCTTCTAACCAAAGTTATCCAGTTACATGCCACCCTACTCCAGCTCTACTCCTTCCCTTCTGGTTGAAGTTGCAGCTCAAATGCTGTGCAGGGTTCCAGACCCCACCCCCACACCCTCCGCCCTCCTCAGGAAGGTTTATCCCCCTTTATTATTAACAATTTCAACTCCATTTAAATGTGCTCAGGGAGCTCACATGCTGAAATGAAGGAAAAGAGAGAAACAAAGAATAAAAGATAAAAAAGGAGGAAGAAAAGGAAATCTCATTTTGAGAAACACAGCCACCACCTGCTTGTCCCTGCCATTCACAATTAGACTGTAGCTTCTCCCCTACCTGCAATTTCACTGAAACTCAAGAGCACCAAGGTCCACCTTGCTGTTAAATGCCACAGGCTTCACAGTTCTGGTTTGACTTTTCAGGGACATTTGATACTCTTGTTTCTGAAGCAGTCTTTCCTTTTGGCTCCTAAATATTTAACGCCCTTGGTCTTTCTCCACACTTTGCACACTCTTTCTCCCCAACTCCATCCTCACACCTCCCACAGGTGCTGGTCCCATCTATGTCCCTGACGGATAAGGCTGTACCAGCAATCTTGCTTCTGAGTGTTGGACTCACACATCTGATTGCCCCTTGGTCATCTCTACGTTGTATTCTGTGCACACGAACTCAGCGAAGCCACCAAAGGACATAGGATCATTCTGCCAACTCCTGCTGCCCTGAGCTCCCTGTCCCAGGGTCAGCACAGGGCTCCCTCATCCTGTGACCCCAGGAGGCATCAAGGCAGCTCTCCCTTGTTTTTTCTCTCTTTTTGACTCTGTATTAGTTCATTTTTACGCTGCTGATGAAGACATGCCTGAGACTGGCAATTTACAAAAGAAAAGTTTATTGGACCTACAGTTCCATGTGGCTGGGGAGGGCTTACAGTCATGGAAGAAGGTGAAAGGCACATTTTACGTGGTGGCAGACAAGAGAAGACAGCTTGTGCAGGGAAACTCCCCTTTTAAAAACCATCAGATCTAGTGAGACTTATTCACTATCATGAGAACAGCACTAGAGAAACCTGCCCCCACGATTCAATTACCTCCTGTTGGGTCCCTCCCACAACACATGGGAATGCAAGATGAGATTTGGGTGGGGACACGGCCAAACTATATCAGCCTCTTACATGTAAATTGCCAAGTGTTCTGCTTCTCCACAAATGTGCCTGCTTTCTGTGCACACTCTGTCTGCCTCTTCAGTTGGCCCTGCTTCTTCAGGTTCTCAATTTAAATGGTTACCTCCTTCAGGGGACCCTCCTTGAACTTTTGGTCTCAGCTGCTTGTCCTTCCCATGTGCTCTTCCTTAAGTTCTCATTTCTGCAAAACAGCACTTACACCACTCTGTTCTAAATGCCAGTTTACTTGACTCCATCCTCCACATGACCATCAGCCTGTCTCTTATCCTGTGTTCCCAGCAGCCTCCCCTCCTTTTCACCTCACAGGGTAACTTTTGGGTTCATGATCGCTGTGCCCCACCCTTTCCTCATCCTCTCCTTGGCTGCCATTGCTCCTGGCTTGTTCCTCACCTCCTTGTGACGGGAAGCCACTGCAGCTCATCTAGGGCACTGATGCTCATTAACACACCCAGCAGGAGCAAGCTGGACCCCACTACAAGCCTCAACAATGGCACTGTAGGGAGAATGCTGCTGTGTTTGCCCAAGCCAAGATTAATGAATGAAGATGGGGCCATAGAGATGGAAGCATCCTGAGAGCTACAGCTAACAAAAGCAGCCTCATTATAAAGGACTTAGTTGAAGAGTGCTTTTTCCCTTCTGCTGGTCTCCTACTCCATGCACTAGTTCTTTTTAGTAAATCCTGACATTCTCAAGAGTATTACGGGAAGAGTGTCCTAGTGAGTTCCTATAGCTTCCACCCATTGTTCTCATTGCCACAGCAGCTTCTGCATAGATCTCCATGGTCCTAAAGGCCCTGAGCAGCTGTGATGAAGCGCTAACTGCACCACTGTAATAAGATGTTTCTCGTCATGGTTCCTCTTGCCCACAGCGGATGCCCCTTCTGAGGTCCAGCAGTTGCCATGAATATCCCTGCTTGATGGGTCCATAGGCAAGATTTGTAAATGTCCAGTTCATCATTACTGATGCATTAAGCTCCCTCCTCTGTATATATTAGAGTGAACATTTTTTCCCCTACATGTAATATCAGAAAAAGATAATTCCTCCCCTAAAAGCTATGTTGCATGTAGAAAACAATATGAAAAGTTGCAAAAAAAAATTGAATGACTGCTGACTCATTTTGGAAAAGAAATAGAAAATACTTAATCCCAGCACTTTGGGAGGCCTAGGCAGGTGGATCACTTGAGGTCAGGAGTTCGAGACCAGCCTGGCTAACATGGTGAAACCCATCTCTACAAAAATTAACTGGGTGTGGTGGTGCATTCCTGTAACCCCAGCTACTTGGGAGGTAATTGCATTCCAGCCTGGACGACAAGACTGAAACTCCGTCTCACACACACATAAACAAAACCAACATGATTAAAAAACACAATACCAAAATTTTATAGCAAACTGTGAATTAGTTTCATTCTCCTAGGGAGAAAATGTCTTAAAACAACTTTTTATAAAAAAAAAATATTGTTTTCTGAAGATGGAGCCTGGCTCTGTCACCCAGGCTAGAGTGCCATGGCACAATCTTGGCTGTCTGCAACCTCCACCTCCTGGGTTCAAGCGATTTTCCTGCCTCAGCCTCTTGAGTAGCTGAGATTACAGGCGCCTGCCACCACGCCCAGCTAATTTTCATATTTTTAGTATAGATGGGGTTTCACCATGCTGGCCAGGCTGGTCTTGAACTTCTGACCTCTTGATCTGCTTGCCTTGGCCTCCCAAAGTGCTGGAATTATAGGTGTGAACCACTTGTCTGGCCAAAAGAACTTTAAATTCCTTAACAAATTCACCACATAAACCTACAGGGTACAAAATGGTGCCTTTATGAAGGAATGAATTAACCTGTAGGTACCACTGGGCTCCAGAACTCTGAGCTTTGCTATAAATTATAGCATCTGCTGCAATTCTGTATCACCAACACCTGATGGAAGCATTTTTTTCTGAACTGGTAAACTGGCGCTGAGCTAGCTGCCTAAAGTATCTTTTTAAGGTCTTTAACCTATTATTTCTTAATATGTAGAATATCATATAATTTTGTATACATTATGTCATTTATGCAAATAACATATTATGTACATAATGAAATAATTATATATTACATTATTTTATTATGTATTATAGAATACTTATTTCATACATAATTTAAAACAAAATTTGCCACATCTTAGCTTGTGAAAGGTTGAACTTGGAAAGAGAAGTTTAAAATATTGGCTATTTGTAATTTACTGCTATTAAAAGGTATAAGTTAAAAACTAAGCTATATACTAAGAGACATATAGGAAAAGCAATACCTCTGTTTAAAAGTGACACATCAGGCCAGGCGTGGTGGCTCACACCTGTAATCCCAGCACTTTGTGAGGCCTAGCGGGTACATCACTTGAGGCCAGGAGTTTGAGACAAGACTGTCTAACATGGCAAAACACTGTCTGTACTAAAAATACAAAAACAAACAAACAAAACACGAGCTGGGCATGGGAGCTCATCCTTGTAATTCCAGCTACTCAGGAGGCCGAGGCACAAGAATCACTTGAACCCAAGAGGTGGAGGTTGCAGTGAGTTGCGATCACCACACTGCACTCCAGCCTGGGTGGCAGAGCAAGGCTCTGTCTCAGAAAAATAATGGTGAATGAATGAATGAATAAATAAAGAAATAAATGTGACACATCCATTGCTAGATGACAAATCCTCCTCCCATATCTACGCCAGGGAAGAGGGTACATTTGTGCATCATCAAAAATAACAGGCCAGGCTAACATCCCTAACTTATAAAGGAACAAACAGAAAAGAGAAGCAGTCCCAGTCTGAAGCAAAAGCAAGAGAGAGAGCTTGCTTTATTATGGCATGTTTTTAGTTACTGGGATGTGTAGAATAAAAAACAACAAAAAATATTGGCTGGGTGCGATGGCTCATCTGTAATCTCAACACTTTGAGAAGCAGAGGCAGGTAGATGACCTGAGGTCAGGAGTTCAAGACCTGCCTGGCCAATGTGGTGAAACCCTGTCTCTACTAAAAAATACAAAAATTAGCCAGATGTGGTGGCAGTCACCTGTAATCCCAGCTACTGGGAAGCTGAGGCATGATAACTGCTTGAACCCAGGATGCAGAGGTTGCAGTGAGCCGAGATCACGTCACCCCACTCCCCATTCCAGCCTGGGCAATAGAGCAAGACCCTGTCTCAAAAAAAAGAAAAAAAAAAAAACGACCAGATGACAAAATGTATTTACCCTGGAAATTGTTTGGGGCTCATTTAGTAATGGAGAAACTGTCCTCTACTGCACAGAGCTACGATGTGCTTTCCTCTTAAGAATGATGGCCTTTGCTGGGCTGGGTGCGGTGGCTCAAGCCTGTAATCCCAGCACTTTGGGAGGCCGAGGCTCACAAGGTCAAGAGATGGAGACCATCCTGGTCAACATGGTGAAACTCCGTCTCTACTAAAAATACAAAAAATTAGCTGGGCATGGTGGTGTGTTCCTGTAATCCCAGCTACTCAGGAGGCTGAGGCAGGAGAATTGCCTGAACCCAGGAGGCGGAGGCTGCGGAGAGCCGAGATCGCGCCATTGCACTCCAGTCTGGGTAACAAGAGCAAAACTCCGTCTCAAAAAAAAAAAAAAAAAAAAAAAAAAGAATGATGGCCGTTGCTATCATCCCAGAGAGGAAAACAAAGCAGCATAGCCCATTTGATGCCCTAGTATTTCCATTGCCTCATTGAATTTGCAGCAACTGGTGGAGAGAGAACATCCATCCCCCACAAATGACCCTGCTAAATCTTACCACCCACTGCTCGAACACCATCTTCTCTATGAGATTCAGTCCCAGATACCTATAGTGGGGTCATGCCTTCACCTGTGGCCCACGGTCCCCTACATGAAGCCTCTCCATTGCTGGAACATGCCTTTTATTCCACAGCTGTTCCAGAGTGTTCTGTCATTTGATGGGCAAGTATTCATTCATGCTTCCAGACCCCACGGCCTGTCAGCTTGTCAGGGACACCTTTCCCGGCTGCCCTAGGGCAACTGACGACCCCTCTATATTAGCACCTTGGTTCACCTGTATGATGACACATGCAATGCGGTGCAGCCTCTCTGCACACATGGAGTCTCCCTGACAACCTGGCTTATCCATGCCCCGCCACGAACGGTGCCCAGCACAGAAAGTGCTCTGTGTTTCTACTACAAATTATTGAAAAGAGACAGGGTGCATACAGCTTCTAAATCCGTATAATATTGAAAAAGATTTTGAAAATAATAATTTAAAATATTTCCAACTCATTTTCGTATTATAGATGTTTTTGACAGTCTGAAGTTGAATTATAGCTCAACTCATATAGAATGATATTAGGCATTTTAATTATTTTAAAGCTCTATTATTTAAATTCTCTAAATGCATTCCCCACCCTTGGAGTGTTTCTTTTGAGTTTCTTTCTTTTTTGTTTTTTTGAGACAGAGTCTCAGTCTGTCTCCCAGACTGAAGTGTAGTGGCACAATCTCATCTTACTGCAACCTGTGCCTCCCAGGCTCAAGTGATTCTCCTGCGTCGGCCTCCTGAGTAGACGGGATTACAGGTGCACACCACCACACCCAGCTAATTTTTGTATTTTTAGTAGAGACAGGGCTTCACCATGTTGGCCAGGCTGGTCTTGAACTCCTGACCTCAAATTATCCACCTGCCTCAGCCTCCCAAAGTGTTGGGATTCCAAGCATGAGCCACCACGCTCTGCCTCTTTGGAGTTTCCATGCAATCATTTCATGGATGGTAAATTTTGTTGAGTGGAAATTCTGCCAGATTTCTTATTCCAACATTGATTCGGGGTGTGTGGGGGTGTGTGTGTGAGAAGGTGGGAGTTGTGAAGAGAGGATGTAGACAAAAGATACATTAAAAGAGCAAGGTCTTGGGAAACAGGAAGGCTAGGTGCGTGTTTCTTTCCGATGGACATTTCCATCATCCACTCTCCTATCCATCATACCCTCATCTCCAGCCGCCTCCACCTCATGCACCCACACAATCGTCACAGACAGCAGGTTTCTCATCCTCTGTCCCTTTTTGTTTTCGAGTGAGTTGACATGAATTCAAGGGTGTGCACTGATTCAAAGGGCAGTGGAGCAGTGATAGTCTAATTTGTGTCTAAAGTGTCTTAGTCCGTATTTTTAAACACAGTGCTCTAAATCATAATGTCAAGAGTAACCACAATATTTCCCTATTAAGCTTTATATTGTTGATGATCTGCCTTACTGGTGTAATGGTTCAGAAATCTCACCCAGGACTGTGCTCATGGAACATCAGATTAAAACAAGCAATCAATCAACATTTGAAACACTGTTTAGCATTCTCACTGCCTAAATCTTCCTTTAAATAATGGCTGAATTTTCCTTCTTTTATGATTCCTTCTTTTCATTTCTGCAAATTGTCCCATCCTTATCATTTGTGACAGTTTTCGATTGGAAAAATATTACTTCAAGTTTCGGGAGAATTTGCTGTGGAGGAATCACAATGTATTCTGTGAAGTATTCCATTATGTAAACGTGAACTATTCTATTATTAATCACCCAAAAGTCATTTTTAGAAAATACAATGTGAAGCATTTTATTTTATATGATTCAAAATCTAGTCATTAATTACTTTCAACAACCAGCACGTTCAATTCACGTTTCTAGGGAAAATCTCCTTCTTGCCTTCTCGTCTGCTCTGTGGTTGTTCATTAAAATGTGCCAATTACCTCCATTAGGTAGATAAGAAGGTAGAAAATCCTCAGGTACCACTAGTTAGCAACCTGTTCCTGGGGAGTCAATAGCCTCATTTTTCGTTCCCTCTTTTCATTTAAAAAATACGTGCCTAGTGAAAGAAAAAGACTTCCCACTACTGGCAAACATATTTCATAAAACCTCATTAAACCAAGTAATAGGGTTAGCATTTCAATGATTTAAGAAGGTATGTAAGGTTTTACAAAACGAAAATCTAATTAAGATGGTGCTCAAAAAATTCAAGACACTAATATATAACCAAATTAATTGTGATAGGTCTGTCGGAAGGCTGTGCAAATGTTAGTCATTATCATGATTGCAGGTACCAGGACACAACATTTTGGTGAGCCTTTGGGGTTGTAAGTATGCACGGCTCTGCTTATGTAATATGTACCGGAGTAAAACTATTTTTATTCGACTCCTTTTTATCTTTCTACAAGCTCTCTGTTTCAGAAATTAGATAACAAGCCATAAGTCCTAGACCATGCATTCCTGGTGACTGGTTACCTCATCACAGCAAAAAGTCATCCTTCAGTTTGCCAACCAGCCCGAGGCATGAGAGCATCACCTCCGAGCTCTCCATGTTGCAGAACCAACAGGCATTTTGGAATCTGCCCGCAGCATCCTAATCGCTTACCCATTTGTAACAGGTCTGAAAAATTACACACAGAGTGAAAGCTTTCATAAAAATATATTTAAAACAAGCAAGAAAAAATAGTTTTGACCTTAAGGATAACTTCCATTGTTCTTTTAACCAAGTATAGTTAAATTATATGTGTAATGATTTCAAGTACCAACTTATAAAAGATGTGACAAATCAGACAATGAAGAACAAGAGGACTCTTTTTCTCAGAAAAATGTATTTGCAATTCAAATGTTCATATAAAAAGCATAAATTTAAAAAAGTTCCTAGATGTGTGTTTTCAGAAGTGCTATGTTCTTGCCATTCATTGCAATTACATTCCAAAATGTGCAGGGCAGTCCACACTGCATCCTCTTATGCTTTTGTCACACTGAAGTCACTCTCATCACAACCTCCCCCGAGCTGTTATCTTCTGATAAGTCTTCATGGGGTCTCATCCGATTGAAGAGGTGCAATAACACGTAGCCACACTGAAACCTTGGCGAGGTTAACTGAGTTGGGTGAACGAAGTTTCTGTTCCGCAGAGCTGTCAATGGCAACCACAAAGTCCTGCTTGTGGAAGACTCTCCCCGGCTGCTTTCTTCGATGTCTGTGGCTTTGTCATAATTTAACACATCCCAGTGCAAATTCACAGCTCGCCAGCGCTTAAACACTCTGTAAACTGCAGCTCCTTCATGAACAATGAGACCTAAAATTTGGGGAAATCAAAAACCAAAAAGACTGGTGATGATCGAAGGTTGGGAGTGTTATTTTGTATACAAGCAAGGGATCCAAAAATAGTTATGCGATTCATCATCAGCAAAGCATATGCTATTCCGTCTATTCAAATAGTATGACTAATGGCAAGTTGCTACCCATACGACACAGAAATAATCCATTTTTAAAGAATAAGAATACACTAATATGTATAGAGAGTCAAGCTATTGTGGATACAATTTCCTTGCTCCATCATGGTTCAGATTTTGCCGTGGGCATTTATATTGCCTTAGAAGCATAATCATTCTTAGAAGAATCATTAGATTCATTTATGAATTTAACACATATTCTTAAGTGCCTATTGTGTGGCCAAGCAATGTGTTAGGGGCTTGAACCCAGCTGGCAATTTAATTTAAGAAAGAGACAGACGTTAAGACCACGACAGATGCTAAGGTTACTGCTTTCCCAGTTCCTAAAACAATGCCTGATGCGGAGCAAAAACCATATAAACTTCATTTGTACTCTCCTCAACATTTCAACAAAAATGAATTGAACAGTTACTTTAGAGGTTTATGAATATCATCCCATTTAGTTCTCACCAGAGCTTTATAAAGTAAGTCCTAGCACTTCCCCAGTTCTACAAATAAGGAAACCAAGCCTTCAGGATGTTCAGAAACTTGCTCAAAAACAAGCAACTAGTCACGGTGAAGAGCAGTGATTCAAACCCAGGCAGGCTGGCTCCAGGGTCCTTGGTCTTTGCTGCTGTAAAGTGAATTGGCTCTTTCTATGTTTCTGAGAGAGACTCTTAGGAAAATAATACAGCCAACTTGGAAACCATAAGTCAGGCAGAACGCACTAGCACATGCGCCATCTCCACTATCCACCCCAGATCTACCACACACCCTGCGTTTCACACATCTGCATTTCAGTGTGTAGTCCAAAGGCTTTTGGATTTGTGATCCCTCACAAAAAGTAGTCCCTGGGGAAGGTCTCCCAGATTAAAAAAAGGAGGACGAGCTCTCCTCTTCGAGGAGGCTGAAAGTCCACTGAAGTCGGTGGAGAGATCAATGAAGAGCCTTTGGCAGATGAAGCACAGCATGTGAGCAGAGCATGTCAGTTGGCACAGCCACATTTTAATAATACATTTTAAAATGAGCAAACTCTACCTTTTAGCATTTAGACCTTTGGGTATATGCCCTAGAGAAACTCTCACAAATATGAACAAGAAAGCAAGTTTAAATATGTTTACTACCTAATCGCTTGTATTTGAGGGAAAAAAATTGCAAGGGATTTCAATGTCTATCCTCAGAAGAATGGATAAATTATTTGTAAAACCAATGGATAAGAGTAATGAGATAAAGGGAAATATAGTCATATGCATGAACGTGGATACCTCTGAAATCATAATGACAATCCCAAAGTCACAACAGAGAAAATGAAAGTTGCGGAAAGAAACAACTGGAATGAATAAATACTACATATACATTTTAACGAAGGCACATATATGTGGTAGACATGTAAAAGCAGCAACGAGAATAATAACCACTAAATTCATGGTAGTAAGTAAGGAAGGAAAGAACCAAAATTGGGAAGTGGTTTCAACATTTGGGTGTCCCAAATGTTGCATTTTAAAAACTGGGTGGTAGGGATATTAATGTTCAGCATATTATTCTGTATATTTTGGTGCCTGAAAATTCAGAATTTCAAAAATAACAGAGAATTTTCTGGAAAAGTTAATCTAAAGTGGATTTGGGGAGTTGGATGCAATAAGGAGGTCACTGCATCATACGTAAAGAGGCGAGTGATAGCAGTAAGGATAAGACAGAGAAACAATGTAGAAAATTCTTAGAGAAAATTGACAGAAACTCTAATGGAAAAAAAGGGGGAAAAATCGGAGTCCCATGTTTTTAAGACCAGAGGAATGGGTGACTGAAAGATTGGTAGTAACTTTCCAATAGGTACGATGAGGTAAGTGTTTTGAGCATGTTTTTCTTGGAGAGACGATTACATGTTTTTGTCAGATAAAACAGTGCCAGGTGGGTGACAGACATACCCAGTCCTTGGGGGTGTTGAACAAGGAGAAAACAAGGACACAGGGAGGGGAACATCACACACTGGGGCCTTCATTTAAATTAATTAATTAATTAATTTAAATTAAATAAATTAATTTTAAAAAAAGAGATACCCAGTCCTTGAAAAGTGACACCTACCTAATGTCAAAACTTAAGTTCTGTACTTCTCCCTTACCAGGAGGTAAATTTCTGATACATGTCACTTACAAGTATTCCAAACACATTAATATGGGCTACATAAAAAATGCATGTGGTCTAACAAGCAAACATATTTTAAGCCCAGTTTTTATAATGACCAAAGTACAAGGAAAAATGTAAACTTCTGTTCATCGTAACAATTTCAAATAATTGTTTTGATCAACTCCCTTTTCCAAATGAATAATCAGAGTTGACCTAACTGATCAGATATTTTCAGCAAAAAGCCAGAATGAAAAGTCAATGCTACTAGATTGTAATTGGTGGTTCTATTATTAGCTTTCTGAATTATCCATGGTCAATAATTTAACATTTCAGGTTCTACTTTCCCTCCCTAAAATGAAATTGGAATACCTAATCTTTACATTCAGCCAGGGAGTATAAAGATAAATTGGAATTCATCAACTATAAAGCCCTCACATTTTTCTGGGATGGTAAGTATATAAATACAAGACATTGTTATTAATTAAAAATCAATAGTGAATCTGTGTGGTGGGGAACACACATTCACACTAATCACAAAACAATTACAGCCTGAGACAGGTTCATCCTGGCTAAGTGCGGTGATGGGGGTGCAGGAACACAGCTTCACCAGAGAAACCACTGACTTTGCAGGATCCTATTTTTTTATTGATTTGCTTTGCAAGGGCAGAAATCAGATCATTTACTAGAGCCTAAAGTCACTTTCTGGGAATATATTCCTGGTAGCTCTTTTCTAAATACATAAATCTAACCAATATGCAGAAATAAACCCACAGGCCTTTACAGTACATTTTGAACCAAATTTAAAGAGAGAGAGCTACTTGATGTTTTCATGAAGACACAGTCCTTTTGAATTTCCAGTTCTGTGGGCTGCTTTTTAATTGCTGTAGGTTATGAATGATGTTTAGATTTTGTTTTATTCCCCATGAGCATTCAGAATTACTCCTTGCCCTCTGCAAACTCAGATTTTACTGAAATGCAACGAATTCCATTCCCACACTCAAGGCTGCTCTCTGAAATGTGCATTATCCTTCCTTTACTTTAAATGCTCTGGCATTAATGGCAAATGCCTTTTGTGCTAGTGGTTATGAGAAGGTGTGACTACTATGATCATTAAAGCCAGGGTAAGGATTCATTCAACTCTGGCTCATTCTGTTGAAAATCCAGCTTTTAAAAAACTCTATTAGTATGTTTTCTTACCGAGGATCGAATGAATTGTCACCTTGACATTTCAGGTCATATGAGAACAGACTGACTGACTTTTTCATCTGAGTCACTAAGCCTAAATGAAGCGAAAAGCAATGATCACTTCCATAAAATGTAAATACTAAATATTTTAGGATACTTGCTACATTTATTAACAGCATGGATATCCAAAGCATGTGATACATGGGAATTTAAGGTTTTGAGATTTGAGGAGGACGTGCATGTGTGTGTGTGGCTGGCTGCTTGGTTTTTGTCAGTTTCTTACTAGTAACATTTAACTGGAGCATATCCTTACTGAAGTGCAAAGAAACATTTTTGTTAGAGAATAACCTTGAAAAAGCAGGCTCAAATAACTCTGGTTTGGTTGAAATAAACAGATTTTAACATAAGAAAAACAAACTCAAAAATTTGAAGTGGTGTGTTAGTAGAAATTATTTCTGGTATTAGAATATAGGCTACTTACCCAAAGGAGTGATGGGGAAGGCTATCAGGTACATATGGTCACATGCTCACATGCTTGTGCACAGACACACACACCATTTGTCTATGTTTACTTTAACATGTGAATTGTTATAATTAATAGAGACTTAACAAAATGTATGATCAAATACAAGCAAATTCTATCTGACATTAATTACCAAACCACTGGTCAAAAAATTTCATATCGTGTTACCAGTCTCAGCATTTGTTAGATAAGTTTGGTTGCTTTCATAATTCATAAGATAAATTTGTGTCGAGAACCTATTCTGTGCCAAATACTGTGCTAAGAGCTTTACCTGCACAATTTTCATTTAATCTTGACTGCAACTTTACAAATAGATACTAGTTTTGAACAATGTTACAGTTGAGAAAATTCATACCTAGAGAGCTGTCCAGCATCACGATGACAGAAGAATCAGAGGTGAGATTGGAACACAAATTTGTCTAAAATGTAAACCTTGGGTACTGCAGTCCCATCCAACTTAAATCTCCAAAGTATAGAAGTCTCTTCTAATCAGAGAATAACCAAATAAAAGAGATTACTATGGACTAAACATTTGTGTCCCCAATGAATTCATATGTTGAAGCCCTAATTCCCAGTGTGATGGTATTTGGAAGTGAGGCCTTTGGGAGGTAATCAGGGTTAGATGAGATCATGAGAGTGGGGCCTTCATGATGGGATTAATGCCCTTACAAAAAAAAGAGACATCAGATCTGTGTGTGTGTATGTGTGTGTACATACACCAAGGAAAGTCCCGGTGAGGGCATAACAGGGAGATGGTGGTCTGCAAGTCAGAAAGAGAGCGTTCAGCAGACACCAGATATGCTGCTGGTCAAATACCTGCTGCGAGTTGTGAGTGAGTTAGGTTTCCCAAGGGTCATTTTGATTGAACAGCACACAGAGTTTTTCTCTGCACTCCTTTGTGGTTTCGATCTGAGGCCTGCATTTCCTGGGAGAGCTGAGGGTCAATGTGGCTTCCCAGGCAAAGCTCTCATCACCCACAGTGTTGCCTTCAAATAAGCCTTGCTAACCCTTTCTCCCCATGGGTGGGAAGGGAGGGGAGGGAGTGGCTGCTTCCCCTTCACTAGTAGAGGTATAATAATGTCAGTGATACACAAGGATGGTAAAGATGGAAACTCACTGTATAAGCTTACTTAAATCACAACCTTCAGAACTTAATTCACTCATGTTTTAAATGAGGGTGATGCAATTCACCTACAGCCTCAATACATCTCATATATATTTATGTACCCAAACTCTATAACACATAGATATAACCCATGTCATTCTGAGTAGTCAATGTGCACAGGAAGCAAATGAGGACTTTGGGCTCTGTTTAAGTCCATGTGCTAGAGGAGCAGTCTAGAGCCCTTTGAAAAAACTGGTGCCACTTTTGACTCCTTAATTTCTGCTGCTACTTGGTGAAGACCAGAGCATGGCTGCTTCAAAGAGGATTAATCAAATGAGACTGTGGCCCAAGACAAGCTTTGCTGTGATGATCATTGCTAGAATACAATAAAATGCATGAATCCTCTTGACACTTTCTCGACCTGCCCCAAACTTAAATATCCAAGAGTTATGGAAACTTAGATGTGAGTGTAGAAGTAATCACTTTAAAAGTCACTAATCCATTGATAGGTCTCATTAATATGCATCAAAGCAATAAACATAAGTCATGGTTACTTCCATATGTACTAATGATTTTTTGTTGGACTGAACTATATATGAAGCTATATACAAATAACTGTATATGAACTATATATAAAAATTTAATGTAAAATAATGTAGAGTAATATATAGAACTACATGCAAATATATATATTTTCAAAAAATGCAAAAGATAAAAGGTAAAGCTATAAAGACTGTAAGATACAGATATGTCATCACAAAAGTCACTGAGCTCACAAAGCAAAGCTGTCATAAATTGATATCCTAAAACCCAGATATCTCGGAACTGCAGTGTCTTAATTATATATGAGGATTTTGTGAATATGCACCTCCCCTGTTGTCCATATAAAAAGAAATAATGTAAAAAAAAAAAAGCAGCCCACAGAAAATGCACTTACAAACTATACCCTAGAACCAATGGACTTAATAGATACTTCCAGATCATTCTACCCAACTGCAGAATATACATTCTGTTCATCGGCACATGGAACATTCTCTAAGCTAGACCACATGACAGGCTGCAAAACAAGTCTCAACAAATTGAAGAGAGAAAATGAAATCATATCAAGTACTGTCTCAGATTACAGTGGAATTGGAAATCAATTCCAAAGGGAATACTCAAACCCCTGCAAATACACAGAGATTAAATAACCTGCTCCTGAATAATCGTTGAGTCAACAATGAAATAAAGATGGAAATTAAAGGATTCTTTGAACGGAACAATTATATCGACACAACCTATCAGAACCTCTGGGACATAGCAAAACTGAGGCTAAGAGGAAAGTACATAGCATGAAATGCCTACATCAAAAAGTCTGAAGAAGAATAAATAAGACTCTCTAAGGTCAGACCTCAAGGAACTAGAGAAACAAGAACAAACCAAACCCACACGCAGAAGAAAAGAAATAACCAAGATCAGAGCAGAACTAAATGAAACCGAAACAAAATACAAAAGATGAATGACAAAAAGCTGGTTCTTTGAAAAGATAAATCACATTGATAGACCATTAGCGAAATTAACCAAGATGTGTTGGTTTTTCTATTGTTGACTATAAATAGTATAGAGCTTTTCTCTTCCCAGAATGACCTAGAACCACGTAAAATTCACAGAACCAGGTTGAAAATGGCATGTTGATCATCACAGCTCACAGCTCAAGGGCTCAAACACAGAAGCATCGTTACCACTGAAAATAAAATCCTCTGTGCAAGAAACACAATAGGGACAGTGAATTATTCTGAAACTTACCATGACACAAAAACCCTTGACACAAAGGGGCTGTCAAATTTCTAAATATTGGTGATCCAACCCACTCCACCCCCAAGTAGGTAAGAGCACACATGTAGAAATGATTAGTGCAATAATGAAGATCCTAAATGAGGTCAGAGTTTCTGCAGAAGCATGCACAAGAAAACCAGTGTTCATCCTGTGACACCGACACTGTCTACATCCTCCTCTCTACTTCATGAAGTCTGCAGCTATCAGCTTGGACACAAAAGGTACCTCTGTGCTAGATCTCCAGTGCTGATGATACCACTGCCTAGAAGAACAAGATGGCAAAGCCCAATTGTCAGATGGAGACTCATCTTTTACTAATTGGCAGTGAATGAAGCATGCCCTTTTCTGAGAGGTTCCGACACAGGTTAAATTTGTCCTTGTCTTGCCATCTCTGTTGTAGTAAATGACCATCCCCCAAGTCAATTAAACCAGAAGCCTAGGAGACACCATGACTCCTCTCTCCTCTTGCACTAACTTCTGCTAATTCTGTCTTCTTAGCAAACCTAAGCTAGAAGTGTAAGATGGATAATTTCCTGGAGTGCCCACTATTATATTTGCACAATGAAGTATTAACTATGCTTCAAGGTCCAGATTCTCTCATAATTTCTTCTCTGATGTACTCAAACAAAATCAAACTTTTCCTCCTTCTACTGCGTACCACTCTACACAGGAAATATCTGCACTGATATCCTTACTACCTGTACTGTAACAATTTGCTTCTATGCCTGCAATCCCTAATCAGCTGTGTGCTCCCTGACAACAGAACTATGTCTTATTTGCCTTTGGGAACCTGTCAAAGTTCCCTGGTCAAAACTCAGTCTTCGCTGAAAAAGAGAGAGAGAGAGAGGAGAGAGAGAGAGAGAGAGAGAGAGAGAGAGAGAGAGAGAGAGAGAGAGAGAGAGGAGAGTAGCCATCACTGGGATCTAAGGGGTCATGAGGAATGACTTAATCTAGTTGTGACTGCTTTATGAAAATAGAAAAGGATCTTGAGTACTGTTCTTTGAAAGGTTAAAGTAATATTTGCAGATGCCAAAGACAAACCAAGACAGGCAGTTCATGACTAGACTGGTAAAGAGTTTAGGGATCAGGGCCCATACTACACCAGTGGGGTTTGGTCTTTAGGAGATTGGTGGGGAGCGAAGGAAAAATATGGGCAGAGGACATGGCAAGAGCAAAAGAGCTAAAATTCTTTAAAAGGATCTGTGGTCAGCCCTAGCAAACTGTAGCTGCCTTCCCCACTGTCTTGCTGGCCAGGTCATCAAATGCTTGCCGTTATCAATCACAAACTGAGATACTGGGCTGTGCCCAGGCCTAAAGCCTAGGAGGCAGATATGGATTTGTCCATGCTATTTAAGGCAAAATAGAGAGAGTATAAAGGAAGCCGCCAATTCCTCTGACCTCTTGTTTTTCTAAGACGCCAATCAATAAATCATTCATTTAACTGATTTTTAAAATTCCTTGCAGATGAGAGTATCTCCTGATCTTCTGATTAGTAACCCTGGAGCACAAACCCACTATTGGCACATTCAAAGAATACTCAAAAGCTGTGAAGTTTATACATTACAAAAAATATGGTCTATCTTTTTTCTTTATCAAATTTTGAAAAAAAAAGATTAATAGAATTCACAGGAGAGAATTATTATCTAAGTTTCTTCCTTATGGTGCTCAAGAAAAAAAAAAAACACAGATTTTTTTCCAATAAAAGAAATAAAGGAACAAGCCCAATACTTTTATAGACAGTAAATATCATAAAGATATCCCAGAGTTCTCCTATAACCGGCAGAATGGACTGGTATCACTTAAATTGCAGTTGAATGAAGTTTCAATTCCATCTCTCAATCCCTGCACAAATGAAACACCTTGCTGCAAAGGAGGAGCTTCCTATATCACAGAAGTAAGAAGATCAGGAGCCTGGCGGACAAGCACAGTCACCGAATTTCAAAATTAAAAAACAGTGGGTACAATTTAGTCTAACCCTCTCACTTTGTGGAATGAGGACTCTGAGACCCAGAGAAGTGCTGTAGTGGGGCTTGCGCAGGGGTCTGTACCTAGGAAGTGCCTGAGCCCCGAATCAGAGGTGGACACAGGATGCCTGCGTGCTTGCTCTGCAACAACTCAGACCTCGGGAGTCGTCCTCGGCCAAAGCCAGTCATCACTGGTGTCTCCTCGGCCTGTGAAATAGCCAGTGGCCAGAAGGGACATTACACTGACTCTGAAGGAAATGATAGAATTAAAATCTCTTTTTTGTAACACCAAATGCTGCGATGGGTAAACTTTTCTCTGGCCTTTATCATAAAGGGTACATTGCAGCATTTGGATAGGGCGGAGGAGGATTATGGCAACCCTCACGCTTTATGAAGATAAATAACTGCAACCCCTGATTCAGTGAAACTGTATTTGGTTTAAAAAGGCTATCCATGTCTCTCTTCTGTGTTAATTTAAGAATTTAGCATGGGGAATTGCTTTGGTAGATTTCCATTTGTTTCCCACACTCTAGTATATGGACTAAGACCAGTTCTTAGAAAGAGAATTTCTAAGACTTTCTAAGAACTTTCTAAGATAGTTGGTGGGCTTTTCCTAGTGGTAAGTGAAAATAAATACAGCTAATTTTCTCCAATGAATAAACTGTCGACTGCAAACTCACAAAAAATGATTTTAATCATTTTACGGTAAACCATACACATATTTCTTATTCCATTTTGGGCGAGCAAAAATAATATTTTAAAATATCTAAATTGAATCATCTAATTAAAACCTGTTCATCTTTGTGACTAGTAATAGGTGATTTCATTTTTGTTGGCTTCATTTTTCACTTTTCTTAAATCCTACAGGAGGAAGGCAAAAATTCCAAACAGAAACTACCATCTAAGTATAATTAAAATTTACAACTCTTCTGTTTCATTGCATGGCACCAGTAAGATGCTTATAATTGAAAATATTAATGAATTTTTTAACCTGAATATAAAAATGCTCAGACACTAGTTTCCTTAATGTTCTATTCTGTGTCCTAGTAAGAAAATTCAAGATTAGGATGTGATTCTTTACATAGATAATTCTTAGTAAGAAATGGTTTCACTCAGAACAGTGGCAAGAGAGAAATGGCTTTCGGTATGGTGTAGTCCATGCTTTCTATTCCCCCATTAATGTTTCCATTTTTTAAACTCTTTTGGACTCTGTTAATTTAGAATAAATGAATGAATACTTTGGGCTTTCAAGAAAATTTTTTTCTCCATTTCTGATATAAAATCAGTTCACCAATTCTTTAAAAAGTATTTATTGCCAATACCATGTCTTAGGTGTTTGAGAAAGTAATTTAAATAGCTTCACTTTATTGTTTATGTAAACAACAGATTGTAAGTTCTTCAAGTTATTCAGCTCAGTATATAAAGAGGGTTTTTTACCAAATAAATAGAATTATGTGGGTCATGTCAACATTCCCATTCATCACACTGGCTCTGGAGCGGCAGGGTCTGGGTTCCTATTTTGGGTCTTGTTTGCCATCTGTTTGATCTTGGGGAAATCACTTCATCTGCGCCTTCGTTTTCTCATCTCTGAGATGAGAATGGTAACAGTACCTTTGCCTCCTGAGGTAGTTGTGAGGATTAAGTAGAAAAATTGAGGTAAAGTGCTTAGAATGTTGCCCAGATCACAGTAAATGCAATCTTAGATCTATCACTGGACATGCGTCTTTAAAAACTCGATGTCAAGTTCCTCACTTGGAAGCGGCTGAAAACATCTATGGGCTTCATTTCTATGCTCAGCTGTGAGGCTCCTGATGGCCCAAAGTTTGTCTCCGCTGCCTGCCAGCACCCACGGTTCCACATCCTCACTGTTCTGCATAGAAGCATCATTTAGAAGAATGGTCGTGTCCACATTCCTTTGAGAGAACGTTCTTTGGTGCAAAATAGTACAAATCCAACTGCTCCCCAAAGGGGCAGGGATCATTCTGAAGAAGATTCATCTGGTTTTCAGGTTAAGAGAGCAGCCTCCTCTGGGCCTTCCCCAGTGAGGGATGAGGACAGGTGGCTCTTCTTGTACTGTGGCCTCTCTGCTGCACAGTCTACTTTCTGCTTTCTCTTCCAAGGAAAGCGTCCCATTCCCATATTGATTTGGCCTCTTACATAAGCTCACTTTAGATTTCCTAGGGATACACTCAGATCTCTCTGAGGCTGTGCAGTTGCTCCTGAGTCTCGTGTGTTTAGAATTCCCACAGCCTCTCTTGTGGAAAACCATGCAGTGACAAGGTAAAGCCACACAAAACACACACATGTGCACGCTCACATGTGGAATGTGCCCCACGGGAGATGTGCCCTCCTGGCCTCTCAGCTACCCTCTTTGGTGATGAATGGTTTGTCCCCTGGCTCCTGGAACTCCTCTGTCACCTGAGACCCACATGATTCAGGGGCCATGTGGATGGCTTGGCCACAGCCCAACATACGCAACCCATTACCCTCTGCTATTCCTCCTTCGCCCCAACCTAGGCCTTGCTCTTCCAGAAACCATTCCAGGTCCAAGCTCTGAAGCTGTCCCATCCCATTGCTGAAAACAACCTCCAACGCCTCCCACTCACCCACCTTCTTAATCTCAGTGCACCCTCTTCCACCTCCTAAAGACTCTGAGGCCCTAGACTGCATGATCTTTTCCCACTGCACCAGCTTCTTTCTGGCTTTGGCTCCTTCCCTAGCAGCCAAGAAAGCTCAGCCCATCCTGGAGCTATTCTCTCCTCCCTTGATTGGGGAAGGCAAGGTTGATCTTGCTGCTCTGCCTTCCAGAAACTCTGCAGAATAAGACCTGATCTTAACCCAGGCTCGCCACTTCACCTCTGCACTGACTCACTCTTCACCCCTACCTGGCCATAGCCACATGACCTTGTGGATCCAGTGGCCCTGCTCCGGTCTCAGGGAGGTGCTCAGTCATGCCCAGTGATTCTGCAGGGGGCTCAGCCTCCTCTCCCCAGTGCTCTCAGCAGCTGAGCATCACGTTCATTGCTCTCCTCCGAGCCTTTTCCCACACTGTGCCTCCGCTGTCTAAGCAGATGGCCACACTACCTACTTACTGAGAAACGAGGCGTCTTTTCAAAGGAAGCCTCTCAATGTCTCATTCTCTCAGAGGAGAATCTACAGATGCCTCCAGCTGTGCCCGCCTCCTTTCAGAACACGGGGTCCCTCTTGTGCAAGGCAAAGCCCTTCCTGGGTGCTGGGCTCTCTTCTCTTCAGTCCCAAGGACGATGAGCTACCTACCTCTTCCCATCTCTGGATTTTCACTCTTTCCTCTGATTTCTTCTGGGTCTTTCTTTCCAGCATTCACCCGTGCCTAATACTAGTATTAAAGCAAACAAACGAAAACCTTTCTCGATTCCACACCTCCCTCTGGCTTCTACCCTCACTTAACTGTCTCCTTTGTCAGCTAAGATTTGTGAACTCACCTCTGATCCCCCTTCTGCCCATCCCAGCCATTCTCAACTCACTACAGTCTCGCATCCACCCACGTTACCCCAACACTGCCCAGTCCAGGGAGTGACTGTTGGCTTGACTTCACCTAACCCTTGACAGGACTCTGGCACTGCTGGCCACCTGCACCTCCTAGGAGCTCCTCCTCCTCATGTGCCTGATCCCACTCTCTGCTTTTCTGGCCACGCCCCTCTCCCTCCCCTTCCTGTTTCTCCATCGTGTTCTCCAAACTGCTGCTCCTCTCACCAAGGCATTTCCCTGCAGACACTGGTTTCAATCACCAGACATAAATCTCCAGCATCAACCTCTAGCTTGAGTTCCAGACCCTTAAATCTGGCTGCATACTGGCCATATCCACTTGGATTCCCCAGAAACTCTGCAAAAAGAAATAGTTCAAAAGGAGCCTAAGACCATTCTCTCCCTTACCCCTCTTCTAAGATCCAGTGTTTTAGCAACTGATGGCCAGATGCATCTGCCAATCAGCCTCTGTGAATAACACCCGAGAGCCTCTTGCTCCTTCTCCCCCACCCATTCACCCTACCTCCATCCAGTTGATCACCATATCTTGTGATTCATCCCTTTTAATTCTAGCAGCTTCCCAGCAGTCTTAATGCAGGCCAATCACTGGCCTGGGTTACTGTAACATTTCTCACTTTTTCATCCTCACTCTCCTTGATGCTTCCAAGCTACCAAATATCTCTCTTCAGTATTAAGTTGATCAGCCACATTCAGCCATCCTTCTGAGGCTCCCTGAGCATTTGGGTTGGTCTCCTTCCCGAGCTCCTCCCACAGGATCCTTTTCCTTACTGCTATGCCTTAACAAACAGCTTTTGTTCTCGCCACGCCAGATTTCATACGATTTCTTTAAAAATGACATGACTTCATACTTTACTAGGTCTAGGCATTTGCCTCTCTTGGGGCCCCATCCTAATTCCTGCTCTTCCTTGAAAAATCTTCTCCCACATAGACTTCGCTGGTCCTAAGTGTAATTAACCTCTCCCATTAGCTCTCACGTACATTTCTCTCCTGGCACTTTTAGGCTATAATTGCTTATTTCCCTAGCTGTCTCTACTTCCTCAGGTGGGAAGTAGGGAATTGTCATATTCCAGTATATTCCAGGGCTCCACAAACCTTTTCTGTAAAGGGCTAGATAGTAAATCTTTCAGGCCGTGCCAGCCTTTCATTCACTGTCACAACTTCTCATCAACAGCACATAAACGGACGTGGCTGCATCCCAGCACAACTTTATCCAAGGGCACCAAAGTTTAAATTCGCTACAATTTCCACATGTCATGAAATGAAATTTTTTAAATGTATTCAACCATTTAAAAATGTCAGAGTCATTCTTAGATCCTGGGCTGTACAAAAACAGGTGGTGGGCTGGATTCGGCCCTTGGGCTGCAATTTGCCAAGCCTCGTTCTATTTCTATCTCTGTCCTGTACTCCCGGCTCAGCACACGGTAAATACGCAATGAATGTTGGCTCAACAGATGACCAGTGCAGCTTTGGCTAGACTGCCTCAATTGAAAGAGACAACTGAAAATGTCACACTATCTCCTACGGAGGAGACGAAAGTCAACAATAACAGATTTGGTCTGCTGCTCTGCAATGAGGTTAAGGTTTCTCCAGAGGAACTTGAATTGTACAAAGTCAAATAAGAGCAAAGTGTTAGGTTGGGATGTGTTCCCCGCTTAAGGAGAACTCAAAGGGTTAATTAGCCTGGAGAGACCATTCCATGCACAGCAGTGAGGGGCAAGAAGCAAAAACAAGTTCCCTTCTATGTTATTTCCCAGGATTTTAAAGGCAATGGTATCACTCATAACCAACCATGATAATAATCTTTAGAGACATTGGTAAACATCAGTATGATTAAGGCATAGAACAACCCATAATTTGTACCTCCAGAGAACAGAAAAAATAATGGCCTACTTCTCAAAGCATATAAAGGATACGCTTTGTTTCTCCTCTGACTATTTCACATCACAAAGGGCTGCTATGCCTCGGCCTTCCAGGGGTTTTCCCAGTATGTGCTCAAAGCATGAAGGATCCGAGGCAGGGACTCGTGTTGGAGAATGTGCTGCTGGTGGTGTTTCAGGCTCATCACGTTGAATCAGACTCCTTTTAAATGAAGCCAAGGCATTTCCTGGGTTGCGAAGCATGGTAAGACAGTCTGAAGCCAGGAAATAATGATCTGTGCTTGTGAAGGAATTCTACTCAATTTAAGAAATGATTCCTAATGAGCTAGGAGAACATGAAAACCCACAACAGTCCTGTCTGCATGAGTAACCGACACCCAGCACGGCCAATCTCACAGCCCAGGGCTCCTCCACTTGAGATGAAATTGGAAGGAAAACCCACAGGGATTTGAGCAAGAGGAGAATGTTCCTGTCCTTCCTGCAGGAGCAGTTTCACAAAGGTTTTCTTAGTAGTCAAACGGTGGTGCGAGGGGAAGATGTTCCCAGATCAAATTATAAAACAGGAAATGGAAGCATTTCCTGTACCTGCAGCAGAGGTGGCTGATATACATCTTCTGTCTGGAGGGAAAATTGTAGTGATGAGACGATTTCAAAAGGAAATACTAGGCTAATCAACTCTCCTGGTTATTAAGCTAAATAGTGTTTAAGGTGAGCTTTACTCTTCACGTGCTGTATGATTTATGCAGACATATTCACATTAATACTTCCCATGAAACTTGAAATGAGGCAGACACAGCAACACCACCTTCTATAACCCGCCTGCCTCCTTACCCAAAGCGTCAACATAGCAGGTAAGCAGCCTTCGGCAACCCCACTCCATGCCTGAATGCTGGCCTGTCAACCACCAAAGCTTGGCTATCCTCAGTGACCACAGGAGCTCAGATTCCAGGCGTGGTAGTGGTGGTGGTGATTGGGTGGTAATTGAGTGGGTGTCTTGTGATGAAAGTCTTTTGAATGAAAACGATGACACTTTTGAATGGGGTACAGCTGCTCTGCTTTCACAGCTCTGAGATGCACAGGGCTGCTGATGGCTGGCAGCTGTGGTCTCCACTTTGCGTAGATAAAGTATCTTCACTGTGCAAGTGGCCCAGAATCAGACCACACTGAATTCTGGTGGTCTTGGCTCTCCACAGGGAGAACAGGAAAGAGCTTAGTCTACTCAGACATTCCCCAAACCACAAAGGCCCTAAAGACTTTAGGGAACATTCTGATTGTTCTCTTGGTAGTTTTACATTCTTCACTTGAAACTATTTGATATATTTTATGTTTATTCATAAATATTTTACAGCTTAAGAAGTTGCTACCTATCTACAATGATCCAAAGGCTACACATTTTGCAAGCCTTACTGACAGTTACTCTTTCCAGCACACTCATCTATGGTTGATGAACCTGTGGGCCAATGAAAGGCTTACAATTTGCCAAGCCTTGTTCACCATATCACCATATCTCACGATATGGCTCTCCTGCATTCTTCACCAAACTCATTTTTTTTTCTGCTGTAAATTATGGCACATTTAAACTTCCAATGCTAATTTCTTTCTCTTCAATTTCAGTAAATATGTTTTTAACCTAAAATAATTTAAGAAATCATTGTCAACTCCTGAATCATGCTGAGAGACACCAGAGGGCATGAAGCATTTTATTTTTTTTCAAAGAGATAGTCTAAAAGTCATGTATTTTTTGTTTGGAATGGATTAGAATTTTTTTTTTAGCAGTAGATTTATTTTCTTAATTATGCTTTCCTTATGCTAGTTGGTTTGTATTCATACAAAGCAAACTACAAGGAGGACGAAGATGACCTAGAAGCACCATTTCAGGAGGAAACAATCCTAGTATTAAATAGACAACTGGCCATCTTGCATGTGGGAAACTTCTTTGTGATCACAGAGTTTAATTATCCTGAATTCCATTTTCAAAATTCTTTATCTTTATTCTTACATCACAGAGTTAGTAAATGTATATTTCAAGTTTCATGTCAATAAAATGTTAGATTATATAATACTTCTAGCTGCTCTATCTGGAAAAAAGTACTAAAGTGAAGCAATATCAAAGTGAGACAAAAATATGACCCTCATTTTAAAACATGTAAATATATGTCCAATATAGTCAATCTAAGACCATCAATTAGCAATAATATATGGTATTTATTATTCTGAAGTTCTATAATAAAATGTGAACATAATCCCAACTGGTAACTCTAAGTAGTAGTTTTCTTGTTTATACCAAAGCAGCTCTAACCAGAGATATTATCAAATAGGGCAAACAGATTTTCAAAAAGACTATTATAGTAACTGTAAGAATTTACATAGGTGAGGAACAGTGGCTCATGCCTGCAATCCCAGCACTTTGGGAGGCTAAGGCAGGAGGATCACCTGAGGTCAGGCATTCAAGACCAGGCTGGCCAACATGGTGAAACCTCATCTCTAATAAAAATATAAAAATTAGCCAGGCATGGTAGTGTGTGCCTTTAATCCCAGCTACTCAGGAGGCTGAGGAAGAAGAATCTCTTGAATCCAGCAGGTGAAGGTTACAGTGAGCCACGGTCACACCACTGCGCTCCAGCCTGGGTAATGGAGGAAGATTCTGGGTCATAAAAAACAGTTTACATGGATTTAAAGAAAAACCATTTCATTTCAAAGTATAGGAAAATAAAAGTTTGTTGGAGTGCATGAAATTTCAGTAGAAGGAGCATTTTTACTTAGTATTAACTATAATTGGTACAATCAAAAGATACTTTGATCTGATCCTCATTCTGGTATATCTCAGGTTATTTTTTAAAATTCCCTGATCTCTGTAGCTTTCTAAAGAAGGAAAACATAAACAATTACATTATACTTTAATTCACTATTTCAAAAGCCCCAAGAGAAATATTTTTGATTCCTCATGGGTATGTATCAGGGACCAATCAGGGATCAGAGTGTGTGTGTGTGTGTGTGTGTGTGTGTGTGTGTGCAAGTGTATGTATGTGTATGTGTGTGTGTGTGTGTGTGTGAGTGTCTGTATCTCCTCCATTGTGCATGCTTGTGCTTTAATTTGAGAAATAAAATAATATGAACAACAGGCAATAACAGAATCAGTACTGTAGCCACAGAGAGGACTATTTTTCTTGAAGCAATTTCAGGGAGCATTTTCTACACTAAAAAGAGACAGACTGAGAAAAAAAATCCCCTCAGCATTAAAAGTATCATAGATTTTTTTTTAAGTGACCCAAGGACTCCTGAATTATGCTATAGAGTGCAGGGTTTTTGAGAGGCAATGATCTCTGATCCTGATCAGTTCTTAGGATTTACAGATTAGAACTCATCTATGTCCCTGCATGTCGCACCCCTGGGGTCCCAAAAGACATCAGGCAGGATGTGCTGCACACTGGCACGACCTAGTGGAGCCATTTCTCTCTCTCTCTTTTTTTTTAAAGATAAAATTGCCCCACAAACTCAAGTGCCTATGGAATTAATTTTAAGAAAACTACTAAAATGATGCAAAACCACTGATTAAAATGTCAAACAAGTAATGATATCCATAGTTGGCATGGTATGAGGAAACAAGACCTCACCTCATATATATTAGGGGCGTACAAATTGATAATGCCTTTTGAGGTGGCAATATAAAAGGACTAATCAAGATTTAACATATGATAATTACTTAACCCAGACTTCCCATTTCTCAGAATTGTGGTAACAGAAAGATTCATATAAACCGATGTCCTTTACAGTATGGTCCCTAATGGCAAAAATTGGTAACAACCTAAAAATTCATCAGTAACAAAAAGGTTAAATACATTGTTGTATATCTGTTATAACAGGCAAAGATCTCTAGATTATATCATTGAATAATAAAAGACTATTTTCTCAACACTATGTACCGTATGATCTCATAAATAAAATGCAGAAGTATCTGTATACCTATACACATGTAAACCTAATGAAAAAATACAGAAGATAAACATCAAAATGCAAAGAGGGGACATTTCTGCAAAGGAAGTAACAGAGAAGAATTGGGAGTGTGAGTTAACTGGTCTTTTTTTTTAACTTTGTAGATTTCACAATTATAAACACAAATTGTACTTGTGCGTGCATATTATGGGGACAATTAAGAAAAATTTTAAAAGACCAAAAGCAATCCATGTTTTTAAGTGTTGTAAACATAACTAGTTTCTTCCTATAGTATTTGAGGGAAAATCGAAACATTTCCAGACTTGGATTTGCCATTAACTTACAGGGTTGATTAGACCTGACACAAGCACTACTATCTCTTTTTGCAAATATCGCTGATTACAGTTTTGGTTTGCTGCTTCTATTAAGAAGAACTTGAACTCACCTCATCTGGTCCTATCAGATGCTAAAATGACTTGGGGACTGCTGTCACTTTATAGATGCAAGTTAATAAAATCAATCCTGACATCACATGGCCCTCTTCTGGTCCCTCAAACTTCTACTCATTAATAAACATTCTTCTTGTGACGCTAGCTTCCCTTGAATCAAATGGTCAATGGAAATGATGGTCTTCTATTTTTTTGTCAATGTGCCCAGGGTGGAGTGAAGAACAAATCCTCTGCCCAAGGCTTCTGTCGGGCAGCCACTCTTCACTTCTGGGTTTGCTCATCTTCCTTTGTCCACTGTGGAAATCTCCTTCAGCAGGGAGCCAACAGGAGCTTTCTTGGCTGTTACTTCTCTCTAAATTACTGCCACTGACTACAACATCTTAGTGACTTAAAACCTTTCTATTAGTTTTCCTGGTGTACAACCATGCCATCTATTTAAACATGTACAAGGGCTCCGCAAATATAATCTCTTTACATTCCAATTTCCTTAAAACAGATGTGAATTTTATAATAAGTACACATCAAAAATTAAATTCACACTGGATCCAGAGAAGTATTCTTAAAAAGTCCAGTAACAAAAAGAGTCATTTGTCAAACATGTCTCTCCTTTATCACTGTCTAACTCTTGGCACACTTTAACACCCTTCTCTTAATTCTCAAACTCATTTTTGCTTTATTCACCTCTCTTGGAAAAGAATTCCTTATCATTTAGCAAATGCAACCCATTTATACAAACCAAGGGGAACCTGTTATTCAAGCTCTTACATACTTACCATTCTACTATCTAGAATCTGTGTCTAATATAGTAGTCACTAGCCCCATGTGGTTATTTAAATTAAATTCAAAATTAACTTCTCATTCTCACTAGCCACACTTCAAGTGCTCAATAGCCAAATTTAGTAAGTGTCAATGAAACTGGATGTCACAGACACAGAATATTTTTGTCCTTGTGGAAAGTTATTTTGAACAGTCCTGATTTAGATGTTTCAACTGTAATAGTGGCTAGACCCTTGAGATAACCCAAAACATTAATAGCAAGAAAAAAATTAATTTTGGGAAAAGAAGAAAATGTATTCATTATGAATGAAGGCAACAAAAAAATGTACCATGCCTAGGAATAAGTAAATAAATCTCCCCAAGTAAATAAACGTTCTCCAAATCGTAACTTCTATTTAACAATCCAACTCTTCCTATGCACTATATAGACTGGCTGGATGATCACATTTTTGCATTCTGAAAAAATCTTCTATGGATTTTCAGAATTATTTTTTCACATAGTATTTATGAAGCTGCCAACCCGTTTTTTCTACTTAGGTAGAATCAAGTTTGGAAAGCTTGGACAGACAGGGAAGAGGGATGTCGCCAATTATATTAATAACCTTTGAATGGGAAGCCAATCTCACATCTTTTCATGGCAAGAAGGGGGCCAGCTCTCTACTTGCCAAGCTATCTGTTCATCTGTTCATTTGCTAGGCTATCACTTCCCCAGGAAACCGGCCTGAAACCTTCCCCTCCCTATGTGCAGCAGCACAGAGCTCATCCCTCCTGGGGTGGTCCAACTACCCCTTCCTGTGCAGCCTCCCACAACCGTGCACATCCTACTTTATTCTAATCACTTACTTACCTGTCTGTCCTCCCCATGAGCTCCTTGGGGGAAGAAAAGTGGTTGACTTTTATTTGTATTCCCAGAACCTAACACTGTTCAACACATAGAAAGTTCTCAAGAAATATTTATTAAACCGAGCTGAGGAAATGGGACTCAAAGTTGTAAACCTGTTTTTCACACTAACTCTGCCTCTAAGTCTTCCAGTCAGGAGAATTTAAGGTACAGTCAATGTAATCTTTGTTACTGTCTGCATTTAATTTGCAGACATTTGAATTAATTTGAAATATTAGCAGGAGCTCTTACTGGCTGCAATCCAATTGGCTATTGGTAGCCTACGAGTATTTTGCTTTCTTTACTATAATAGTTCCTTAATTTCTTGGGGAAAAAATTAAGATATTCTCTGGGCCAGAACAGACTAATTAGTGAAATTGCCAAGTAAAATAAACAATGTTCAATCTGAATTCTTTAATATTTTTCAAAATATACAAATAGATCGCAGAATGATAAAAGTAGGATCTGATGAGCTAAAACAAGCACAATGAAAAATACTGTCTATATTTAAGACTCAGATAAAATTCTCACTCTCCAAAGTGTCTCCAGAAAAATGGCAACTGTTTTTGTTTCTAAGAAATTTGACTTTATAAAATGGGTTAATGCTCAAATTTCAAAAGAGAGGCTTGAAATTGTCATATATTACTGAAAGATTATTTGTTCATCTGCCTGTGCTCTTGAAACCAGAATTGTAATAATTTTGATTAAAATACTAACATTAGCAATCAAAATTTAAGATATAATAATTCAGCACTAAATGCAAATTGTGAAATTTAAAAAAGATCATTTCCTAACCAGGAAATGCATGATTTTTTTTTTGAGTGTTTATATTGATGGCAAGAAAGTGAACTGGACTTTTTCCCTTCTAGGCTGCACTGGGAGCTAACTGGCTCTTTGATTTTGCATCTCCCCTTTTATTATCAATGGAACACCTCATTTTATAACATTCATGCTTAAAGAGAGAATAAATACTATCTTTGAATGCGTTAAGGGATTCAAATCGTGGATCAATTTTATGATTCTTCTTTACTTAGAGCAATGCCCTAGAGATTGTATTTGAATAAAGATTTAGAACTTCCAAATGCTTTCATATGCATTATCACATTTCATGCAAATTGTTCATATACATGATTAGCTCAATTATTCAGGCAACATCTATTCAGTTTATATATTATTCAAAACATTTCATTCTTTTATTTTTTTCTTTCTGGCCTGAAATTTTATCATTTTCTTTCCTATTAGACTTATACTAGTGAGAAAGGAGGAAAGAAAAGAGTGAAAAAAAAAATCAAACAAAATTTTAAAAAATAAAATAAAATAAATCATGGCGATTGTGTTTTAAACGTTTATAAATTTCTTTTAGAAAAAAATGTCTGAAGATATTAAAATTGCTAGTCAAATTGAAGCTCTAGTAAGTAGAGATATTAAATTTAAATGATCTCAAAGTTATTCAATGTTTCCAACTTAATCAAATATACTTAATCTGCAACTGCTAATTAATAACATAATTGTTTCGTAATCATTATTTCCTTTATTTAGACTTGCATGGTTGGAATTATCCTTTTTACAGGTGAGAGAACAGAATTATGGAGGGATGAAGGCGACCTGCCCAAGCAGAGGCCAGGACTAGATACCAAGTCTTTTGATCTCAAGCTTAGCATCCATTCACTGAAGCCGGAGGTCCTCAAGCTTCAGCATGCATCAGAACCTCAGAGGGACGGTAAAACCAAGAAGGCTGGGCCCCACCCCTCAAGTTTCTAATTCAGTGGGTCTGGGTGGAGCCTGTGCATTTCTGCCTCATCAGACAGGAAACTGCTGCCAATGACGTGGAGCCCCTCTACAGCCACCCACACTGCTCTGCCCCTCGACAGCTGGTCACCATTGCGACGCCTGTGCACCTCACACATTCCACCTAAAGGCTGCATGATTGGCTTCCATTTTCTCCCAATACTAGGGAAACGACAGATGGGTCAAATGAAACACAGAAGTAACCTTTTGGTAGGGTTTATTTTAGCTAAAGTGTTTGATACTTTTTTTTTTCTAAGCCACTGAATTTATTAAGTAAAATAAAGAGACACAGTCCAGAAAAGAAAACCATCCCCAGGTCCCTAACCTTCCAAGAGGCCTTTTCTGCCCTCAGAGAATCTGCATAAGCATCATGATGAAAGACGCCCAGATGTCTGTCCTCTCCTCAAACGCACAACACAGTACTGCCATTTGCATTGGGCCAGTGCTTCCCCACCTTTGTAAAGGGCAACTGGTTTGCTCTTAGAAATAAATGACTCTCCTCATATCACTCACTCCAAATAGTTTCAACTCTTCCTCCTTTCTTTTTGTTGGGCAACATCTCACTTTAAATGGGCATTATCTTGTTAATTTTTTTTTTTTCAAACTACATGGGAATATAGATGCTGTGCTTTCCTGGCAAAGCAGCCCAATTGTGACCCGCAGGCAATCCATTAACTGGAGGACTGAGATAACTCGAACCACAACATTCTCTATTAGATCCAAATGGTGAAAACGTAATTGCTGAAAGAAATGGATTACTGACAGTGTGTTAACGTTGAAGGTCATGGTCTTACCTATGCACACTAGATCCATAAAACCATACATTCCATAGCAGATCTGAAAAAGGATGTCCTTCCTCTGCCACACTGCATAGGGGCTGAAGGCTGACCAGAGGAGCCAAGTCACACTGGCTATTAAGAACAGGGATCCTAGGATTACAGCAATCATCTGAACTTTCTCAACCAGTGTTATAGAAATGCTCTGCCACTAAAAGAAAAACAGAGGCATGTAAGAAAGGTGCTGTGTAGAATTAGAAAAGGAAAAAAAAAAACAGTTTCGATCCTGTGTTTCTTTTCATAATGTTAGACCCTTTGAAACCTGAGCAGCCCCCAAATAAATTTTTTCATTTCATCCAGGCTATAAAAAAATAGACAAGCAGATAAAGATTAATGATTTGCCTTCACTTCATTATTTTCAGTAATTTACCATTCTGTAAGTTTAACCTAGTTGGATTCCAGATAATAGTACTGAGTGTGAATAGCTAAGGAATATTTAGTACCTGGAAATCACATTATTATCTTTCATGCATGCATGAAACTAAATACACTCTGACCATTGGGTGAGGACTTCTCTATCTGGTAATTCAGTTTGCTCTTAATACATTTGGCTACTGCAAAAAGAGGGAATTATCTCTCGTTTTTGTAGGAAAAAAATGTAAAAAGCAAATAAGTTATACAAGAACATCAGTGAAAAAGTCATTTAAAATAACACACTAGAATAATCATAAGGGAGGTATAAAACTGTGCATTATCTGTTATTGGTACATTCTGTATACTCAAATATTACTAACTTTTTATTATCTAATGGGTAATGAACAAAGCACTTTTGCCAAGATTTAGAATTTGTACCTACATGAAGTATCTTTGAAGCTCACAAACATTTCAGCACATACTCTTCAGTGGGGCAAATAATTTGGTGCCCTAAGTATCAATATTCGAAAGAATTTACAGTACAAATGACCAAAAATCCTTCAAGGCTGCTATTGACTGGAGACGATTAATTAGTCATGTTCTCACTTTTGCATAATTGAAACAGAAACGAAATCAGAATTGTTATTAAGGTTTGCCAGTAAACCATGAAACTCAAAATGACCTGCCTAATCTCATTCTGTATGGAAGAGCTCTGGCTATTGCAACACATGGCTCATCAGAAGATTCTTAACCAGTTTTGTAAATCTTTTCAAAAACAGGGTAAGCAATCAGTGTCCACAGGATGAATATGAAATTTCATCAAACTCTTTACTTACCTTCAGTCTGAACTTATCTCTCCCTCATTGTATATTTCTGTCACGCTCTCCCTTTCATACACACACAGTAAGTAAATAATTTTCATGTAACACTTTAAGTATGTATTTGACCTTCCATATTCATACTATTAAATTCTCCATTTGTTAAAGATTAAATATCAATGTACATTTGAAATATTTCATTCTCTAAAGTCATTTACCTTATTTTTATTTTAAAAAACAGAACCAAACCACAAAGTTTGGTGAAATCCTGTGAGAAAGAGATTTCTATTCACTTTAATGTAAAGATAATTCAGTGAGAAATGGTTTGTGCTTTTACAATTCTGAATGAATACTAATTAAACAAATTCATAAGTGGGAGTTGAACAATGGGAACACATGGACACAGGGAGGGGAACATCACACATTGGGGCCTTTTGGGGTGGAGGGCAAGGGGAGACAGAGCATTAGGACAAATACCTAACGCATGTGGGGCTTAAAACCTAGATGACAGGTTGATGGGAGCAGCAAACCACCATGGCACATGTACACCTACGTAACAAACCTGCATGTTGGGCACCTGTATCCCAGAAGTTAAAGTAAAATAAAATAAAATAAAAATAATTAAACTAGTGGATATTATGTTGCCATTACAAATGAATCAAGATTGTATTCCAAGATGTGTTTGAACTTGTTTTATTCCTTGTTCCCCGACATAATTCTAAGTACATTTATTCCAAACTGCCAGGCCTTTGTACTTTTAATCATTTCAAATTTGGTGTCACCAAACAGATGTCAAGTGTCAGTATCTCTTGTACTTGTTCAGTTTTGATGCTCATTAAAACTTGTTTTGAATGCAACATGGTGAGAAATGAAGAAAACAGCTATCATCCGTCCTAAATGGGGCTACCATGTCCATACACATTACCTTATCCTTTAGCAATCTATTAATCACAGCAGATAGATGAAAACAAAGCATACTTTTAAGTCCATGAGGCAAAGATGTTCAGTTGTGTGTGTGTATGCGCATGTGTTTGATTTTTACGTGGTGGGCTGCATGTTTGAAATGTGTATGCCTGATTTGGAGGAATCCTAGGTAATCAAAGGTAAGTAAGGAGGATTCACCAGGAAGAGACTTTACTGATACTTATTTTCTGTTTGCCAATAATTCTATGATGAAATCTTAGGGGAGTTAAATTTGAATAGCTCAAAACTGCATAATGAATTATATTTGGCTTCAATTAGACCTACTAATTAATTGATCCAAGCCTACTTGCATGATAATTCAACATTGTGGCTGTAGACCATCGTGTAGTGTGTTAGGCCCTACTGAACACTTGGATTTGGGAAGATGGAAGTGATCGTTGGATGCACTGGCTGACGTGTTTCCTGGGACCCAGGAAATCAAGTGGCCATACACTCACCCTGAGGTGCCAGGCTCTTCCTTTTCTGTACAGCATGCTTCTGACACATGAGGTGTGGCTGCTCCAAGGTGAGGAGGGTGAATGAAGGGAGAGGCTCACCAGAAGCAAGAAACATGGACGCTTCACACTTCTTTTGGTGACAGCTAATTTACATTTGTGTACAGTTCAAATGCTTGGCAGTTTGGAATAAGTGTGTTTAAGATTACATCCGGGGGCAAGGGAAGAAAGAGCAATCCCAGATTATAGTACACTGGGAAGCTTAACTATTCACTGTCATCATAGAAATTATTTTTGTTATAAATATAAGGAGTAATTTGAGATTTTTGAAGATTTTTTTTAAAAAGGATAAATTGTACAAAATCTATAGTGAGCTCCCTGAAATTTTGGGGGGTTTTCTATCACTCTGCTAATAATGCAAATATGTAAATGTACTTAAAAGTAAACAGATGTTCCTCAAATACTGATGAACCTTAAAATTACATCATTTTTGAATAGTTAATGAGGACACACCATTACTGAAACCAAAATTGCTAAATTCAATTATAAACACAGGAATTTTCCTTTGAAGACAGCTGTTACCTTGGTAATTTCTTTCTTTGTCCACTATATATGGTGCTTTCTTATATCTACCATTATGTGTAAAAAGGAGGGCTGCTCTCATTCTTCCACTGGAAGAAAGAATTTTGCCATCAACCAGCAGAAACATTCATCCAGTGTCCTTGCCCTTGGAGGGAGGGCATCATCTAATGGGCTCAGCCTGAAGGAGTCATGTTAATGGGCCATTTGCTTCGATGATAAAAGTAGAAAATAAGTCTCATGAGACTTCTCTCTCTACCCCAATGTTACATCCAAAAGTTTTGGAAATAATCCAAAGGCCAGGATTTAAGTGCATGAGACTATTTTCAAAACTTTTGAACAAAATATTTCAATAGATAAACACAAGGTCTCCTCTAAAGAGATACATAAGAATGTGGGTGTTTGTGTGTATGTGTGTGTGTTCATACGTGCATGTGTGTTTCATTTGTGTGTGTGTTCGTGTGTGTGTGTCCATGTGTACGTGTGTGTTCATATGTGCACGTGTGTGTTTCCTATTACTAGGAAAGTAATACAACAATAACCAGATTGGCTCTAAATAGTTGCTATTGTTTTCTTTCTTTCCGTAATAGTTGAATATGTGTGACTCTTTCATATTCCCGAAAAGCTGTTTACTTCTACAAAACAATTTCATCTACTGTTTCTGGCAAAAGTGGGACCAATTGGCACCTCTTTTGAAAGTTCACCCTCATTTACTACAGTAGAAGAAATAATAAAATTTACTAAATTTTATAATTTAGTAACAATAGCTTATATTTATATAGGACTGATACATGCTAGGCATTTTTCTAAGATATTTTATATATGTATTAAGTCATTTAATTCCTACAACTCCTCTATGAAGGAATTACTATTATTATCCCTATTTTACAGATAAGTAAATTGAGGCAGAGAAGCTGAACAACTTGCTCAAGGTTCACATCTAGTCAGGACTGGAGCTGATGTACAACCCCAGGTAGTTTGGCTTCTAGGGTCATGCTTTTACCACTTACACTAGACCATGTAATAATTCCACTGAGAGTTTTCATAACAATTAATGGCATACACATAATCTCTGCAGTGCCAGGACAACTCTCCTGATGAAACTTCCCAGTCTGTCTTTTCTAGGCTACTGAAAGAGCTTTCTAGCTGAACTTGAAGCTGTGAGTCATTCCCTGCTCCTTGGAGTTAATTCCCCACGGTTCACTCCTAATGAAAGGGGAGCTGCCCCTCTAAGCTTCAGCAAGGAGGGCTAAATGTTTGGTTTAGCACATATCTTCAGAGTCTGGCAGAAGGATGAAAAAGGAATGGAGGGCGATTAATAGGAAGAGAGGAAAGGAACAAGGAATGAATAAAAGAAGGAAGGAAGGAAGGAAAGGAGGGAGGGAGGGAGGGATACCCCTCCATTCGGCTTCAAATGACTTGTTTTTATTCTCCTAAATGTACTGTTTACTTTACACTCTTTCCTCAGCATGCAATGCCTCTCTCCTCTTTTCTCACCTGATCCATCTGTCCATACCTGGCAATAAGGCCACCTCTTCTAAAAAGTGGTCCTCTCCTGCCCTTCCTCTCCTAAACAGGATCCCTCTAGCTGGGCCCCCACTGTCCACTATTTATTCTTGTGGGGAGAGATGGCTTCTTTCCTTCACACTTGAATCCCAGATAGCCATGCCCATCCCCGCTGTCCCTAGACTGCAGGTTTCCTGGTGGTGGAAGCTGAGTCTCATGCCCGCTCCTGTGCACCACACAGCTGAGTACACTTAGGAAATGCTGGAAATACACAGAATTCTGACTTTAGTTTCGACCACCAATCCGATAGCCAGGTTTGCAGCCAGACAGCTGTATCCATTCCATGAGTGCCTATGGGATACAGACCCACTCTGGCCAAGCCACCAGTTAGTCAAGAAGTGAGAACTCAGATCTGTCTCCAAAGCCTCAGTTCTTTCTAAAATGCCCTTCTCTCTGCCTACTCCCTCTGCTCTCACTCCTTCATCCTCTTCTTAAACTGACACATCCTGCATCTGAAAGGAAAACCAACATTGGCTCAAGCATACCTATTTAAAAGGTGGCTGTTGGAATGGAGAAAAATAGACACTCCAAAAGCAGTCCAACAAAGTTCCAAAATCTGGCTCATAGCTTTCTCTCTCTCTTTTTTTTTTTTTTTTTTTTTTTGAGGCAGAGTTTTGCTCTTGTTGCCCAACTGGAATGCAGTGGTGCCATCTTGGCTCACTGCAACCTCTGCCTCCCAGGTTCCAGGGATTCTCCTGCCTCAGCCTCCTGAGTAGCTGGGACTACAGGCACGTACCACCACACCTGGCTAATTTTTGTACTTTGTTTTTTTAGTAGAGACAGGGTTTCACCATATTAATCAGGTTGGTCTTGAACTCCTGACCTCATGATCCTCATAGCTTTCTAAATGGTCTCTCCAAATATTTCTTGAATCTGAAAGCTGCAGTTTGGTAAATTATTAACATGAAGAAGACAAGCTCAAGGAGTTATATCTCTTTAATTGTAATGAAATTTTGGGAGAAATTAACTCACATTGGACGTTACGTAATATTCCTTTTACATGTAGTTGTTTAGAGATGTACCAATAAGGTCCACCAGTCCTACAAAGATTCTGGAAATGTACATGGCCCAGAACTGGGTATCTTTGTGTGGAAGATTCCTTGTCAGCGGACTATTCTCCATGAGAAATTAGATAAGCACTCCAATAATTACCACAGATTGCTGTGAAACTAGGCAAATACTGTATTCTTATCAATGAAGTATGACTAATTAATGGAGGCTTATTACTGCCTTCAGAGAATAAAGGAGGGAAGAAAAAGTTGTGAATTTTCTTTAAGGAAATGGCAGGGTACTCCAAGTCTCTTCCTGTACAAATCCATTCCAGCTAGTAAGCTAAGCACTTGAGAAAGACATACACTCCATCAGGTCTCTAAAAAGCTATTTAGACAAAAGTGGACTTGTCTTTCTGTTGTCTGAAAGAGTTAATAAACCTTCTCAATTTAGGAACCAATTTCCTCTCTAAAAATAGCACATGCTCAGCAGGAACTAGGCTGAACTCGGAGGGAGAGAAGATCTCTTGAGGGGCCTTAAATCACTCAGTCTCAGGTACTGTTTCATCTTTGTTTTTACAAGGCAGGCCAGAATGAATCATAAGTTAATACATTTGTAGTACGATGATTTATACTGTGGGCCATGACAGGTGGGATTACTTACCAGTGTCACAGGAGAGAACACCTGCTCTTAAGAGGTGTCCTCTTCAGAAAATGAATTTAGCTAAAACTTACATTCAGTCATCTTTAGATGGTGTGCAAATTGCATCACTAAAGTTGAGATTTGAAATGCTGGCAGAAAACATCTCAATGTGTAATCAAGTTGACATGTAGATACAAAATTCAGTTAATTATATGCCCATTCTTTGTAGAGCTGTATTTATAGGCTCCATATTAAAAGTGATTTTCATGATTTGGTAGGAGTCCTTTCTGCTAGAAAAGCATTTTTCACAAACTTACCAAAGCTGAGCTAAAGATTAGACAAAAGGAATTTGCTTTGCTTGAGAAAGAGGAAATCTAAACAATCTTGAGAAAATTATTAGAAAACACAGAACCATTTCTCTGGAAAAACTGTTAAAAAATAATTAAATGGAAAAAGAATATAATAAACTGATCCTAAATATGGAAGGAGCAGTAAGGAGAAATTATAAATAAGTTTATGCCCATTAATGCCATAGCGTAAAGGAAATAGGTAAATAAGTTCCTTGGAAAACTTAATTACCAAAACTGACTCAAGAAGAAATGGAATGTATAAATAATTCTACATAAAAACTGAAGTTATCATCAAAAGCCTTCCACAAATGAGATAACAAACACCTCCAGGACCAGTTTCACTAGATGTTATCAAGCATTTAAAGACAAAACCGAATCAATCTTACATATTCTCTGTCGGAAATCAGAAGAGGACAGAACATGTCCCAACTCATTTTACAAGGCCAACGCCACCCTGATACCAAAACCTGACAAGAACGTTACAAGAAAAGACAAATTTCAGGCCAATATTCTTTATGAGAACGTATGAGAAAAAAATTCTCTACTAGACATTAGCAAATTGAATCCAACAACATATAAAAACAACCGTGCAGCATGGGTGAGTCAGGTTCATCCTAGAAACGCGAGGTCAATACAACATCCAAATAGCAATCAATGCAACAGATCATATTAGAAATAAAAATATCCTCTCAATAGATGTGGTAAAATCATTTGTTATACCCCCATTCATGATGAAAAATAGCAAGAGAAAGAAAATTTCTTAGCCTGAAAAGGGCATCTACAAAACACTTACAGATAGGATCATACCTAATTGTGCAGGGTGGCTCGGTGGGTGGGGGGAAGCTATCGTTTCTCTGATTAGGAATTAGAAAAAGATTTTCACCCTTATTAATACTTCTATTCAGTGTGACACTGGATGTCCTACTCAATGCAATAAGCCAAATATAAAAAGAGAAAGTATAAAGATTATGAAGGAAAAACTATAAAACTGTCTGTCTGTGTAGAAATCCTAGGGAATTTAAAAGAAAACCTAATACAATTAGAAAATTAATTTAGCAAAGCCTCAAAATACAAGATAACAGGCCAGGTGTTGTGGCTCACACCTGTAATCCCAGCACTTTGGGGAGGCAGAGGCAGGTGGATCACCTGATGTCAGGAGTTTAAGACCAAACTGGCCAACATGGTGAAACCCCCTCTCTACTAAAAATACAAAAATTAGCTGGGTGTGGTGGTGAGTGCCTGAAATCCCAGCTACTTGGGAAGCCGAGGCAGGAGAATCACTTGAATCCAGGAGGCAGAGGTTGCTGTGAGCCAAGATCTCCCCACGACACTCCAGCCTGAGAGAAAGAGGGAGACTCCATCGCAAATAAAAAGAAAAGAAAAAAAAATACAAGATAACACTTATTGATTATAATTAAATATCAGCAGCAAAAAGTTGAAAAGAGAAATCACAAAAACAATACCACATAAACAACAAAAATCATAAATTACTTAGGAATAAGATTTTTAAAAGATAATCTACAAATGGTTGTTAGATAAAATTCAAAAAGAACAATATAATATTTATTTTTTAAAACTGTTGGGGTGTTCTTGTTAAATGATCCTCCAAACCTCTTCTTCCTTGTACCTACACTCTGATGTAACACTTTTTAGCTTAATAGAAGCCATTTTCTTTGTAAACAGAGGAAAAGAAAAATGCAGATATGAGCATTAAACAAGGAATGCACACCTATTAACTATGGGTTTACGAATGGAGATTTTTAAGAAAGATGATCAAATTTTTGAGAAATATGACCCACTGATTTCTGATTTCTAGGAATATGAATTTGGACTACGATAACTATGAATTGGCTCCTGTCATATCAGCCATATGGTAGAAATTTGATACTGTATAGAGATACATTTAAAAGTGTTTCAAATTTTTATAGAATTATTATAACCCATAAAAGAGAAAGGAAAAAAGAATTCAATTGATTAAATATTATAATGCAAACAATCACTTTGCTGATTTTCCACTGATATCATTCCATTAAAAACATTTTTAAATGCCAAAAATAAATAAAACCCACATAAATTACAGCTGCGGCTAAGAAGACTCACCATTGTTCAGATTGTTATTCTCCTCCATTTTAACTTCAAAAGTAAAAACAGAAGCAAAATCGTATCAGGAAAACAAAAGCTTCTTTTTTTGTTCAGTTTATCAAAAAGTTTTTAAAAAGAGACCACTCATTTGATGTTAATCAGTGTAATTTTAATTCACAGAAATCAAAAAAAGAAAATCGTTGGTTGCTATTTACAAAAGAATCAGGCATGAGAAAATGCTCGAGACTCACTTTCCTGTGTGAAAAGATCTTCGGCTATGGGTAATGCACATCCTCTGAGGGATGGTGTCTTGACCATACATCATCATTCTGTTTAATTAAAACGCCTTGAACTCAGTCATGCAACCAACAGAAAAGCAGACAGGTGGGTTGGGAGGCTCCCCATGTGTACGTGGGAATGCTGTCAGGGTTTCATGTTATTGTACAGAATTTAAATGTCAATACAAATTTTCTTCCAGAAACCTAGAAACCCCAGGGGGTTTGAAGGGCCATGAGCATTGCAGACCCAGGACTATGGCAATGTGCTCAGTTTGATTTGCTGCTCGGGAGGAAGGAATTAAGCACCCTGAAGTATGGGTTACACTGGGGGTTCCTGGGATAAGTGTCCAAGACAATAAGACTGAGTCCCAGGATTACAAAGGAGGAGAGAAATGTTCTTTCCCCAGAAAAGAAGCCCTGGGAGGAGGTAGCCTCTAGGAAAACTTCACTCTGATAAGGAGATTTTCTTCCCCAACCTTCCTCAGGGTACTGGACTTAAGAAGAGTGGGCGTGGGAGTGGGTGAGGTTGCCCTTTAACTCCAGAACCAGGAGAATAAAGTGGTGGATGAATCAGAACAAACGTAAAACTGGCCCAGGGGCCATGGAGGTACTCCAAAAGGAGTACCAGGCCAGGGCCAGAGTGACCAGGTAAGCCAGGAAAGTTCCAAAATTCAATTCCAGGAGGAGGAAAGTTGATACAAGGTGAAGGTTTGGTTATCAAGAGAGAATCAGGACCAGCAGAGCCCAGCGATGTGGAGTAAAGAGTGATGCTAAATGGGAAGGCAGCTGTAGGTGGCCAGGGACCAGGATGCTAACAAAACGAGTGAGATGGGTCTCACAAAGAACTGTCCACCCAAGAAAATCCTTCCAGCAAAGGCTACCCTTTCCCCAGGTGCCAAGTCTTTTAGAAACAGGAGTTGAATCCTGTTTGGAGAATCTCCTATCCATCTGTCTCCATTCATAGCAGGAAGGGATATTAGAGCAGCAGAAGGTGTAAAAAGTGTTCTTAGAAGGAATAAAGATGCTTAGTAGGAAAGTTATGTTTAAATTAGAAAAATCCCTCAATAACTGAGTAGTAACCGGAGCAACAACTATTTGGACTGACTGGCAAACATTAATTTAGCAACTAAATTAATGGGTGCAGAGTCCACAGAAGGAACATCAGATTCTGGATTTTACAAAAAATGAAAAGCATATTTATTCCTCTATTTGCTTCCTCTGATTCCTCCAGAACCATCCATATCTCATCTTTCCACGTTATCTCCTCTTTGACTGTTGTAGATTTTCATATTTGTCAGAGGCTTACTAGTCCCGATTTAACAGTATAAAAGTTGAAATAAAAATGCATTTTAGCTCTTCAGTTTTCAAGAGTTTATGTAGCCTTCTCCTCTCAGTTTTAATTGTTTCTCATAACAAAAGCAGGCTGTTTTTTCAAACCAGGGAGCTCTTCCCCAAGTGTCAACTGTCTAATATGATTAGGCTTAGTAACTAGATTTTGCCCCACATGAATTAAAAGTGTGTATCTGCATGTGATGCATTTTTATTTCATTACTCCTCTCAATATTCAGTATTAATTATGTTTAAATATAGGCTTCCCAGGGGAGCCCTATCTAACTAATTAGTAGGTGGTCATAACCAGATTTACTTGTTCTCTCCTTTGCTAAAGGAGCTTATTTAAACTCTCAACAGGATATTGCTGTTTTCAACACAGCTTTTGGAACAGAATTTTTATTGAAAGCAATGACCTTCCCACTTGAAATATTTTACTTCATGTAGGCCAGTGCAATCTCTCCTGGTGGTCAGAACAACACTGTTGGTAATTAGGGACCATAGCATGAGGCAGATTACTGCTTCCATGAAATTTATGCAGAATCTTTCACAAAGTGGCTTCTCTTGGTGACAGGGAGACGGCATACTATATTGGGACAAACAGAGATTTGTGAATTGGCACTGCTACCAGGTGATAATTCTTCTCATAAGGATCTCAATCTTCCCCTTTATAAAATGGCATTGGGTCTATCTTAGAATAATTATGTGTTGATGCCTCCATGCGTTGGCCTCCTTAACCAGAGTTCTGAGAACTGAGACAATGGCTATGAGATCATAAGGTGGCTGAGTCAGTAACAGAAAAAACACAGCCCATTAAGCCGAGTTGAATGTGCAGTGTTCACTACTACATGGCACTGGGCTTTGCCTCAGTTCTTGGTTAAAGTCACACTGTGAGATGACACCGATAGGTAAAAGAGGCAGGGAAACACTGGGTAGAAGAGGGTGGGGTCCCTGGAGAGGGTTCCACCCTCAAGCCTGGACCTGCGGTCCTAAATGAGAACTTCACATCCCTGGTTTCCTTCACATCCCTGAATGTTGCCTTCCGGCCTATCACTCCCCCTGTCCTGTGCCCATAAGAACCCCAGACTCCAGACTTAACTCAAACACACAGAAGAGAGGTGTCTGAATGTCGACAGGAGAAGCAGCAGCCGGACATTGGAGACTATGGTCAGAAAGGAGTTTAGCTATGGACAGCTGAACTCTAGGGGAAGACTCCCTTCCCACTCCAACCCTGTACCAGCTCGCCATCCCACTGAGAGCCACTTCCACTGCTCAACAGAATCCCCACATTCACCATGTTTCAAGCCTGTGTTACCTCATTCCTCTTGAGCACCGGACAAGGGCCTGGGTGTGGGTCAACAGGCTGTCACGCTGCCTCTCTACTGAGCTGTTTAGTGGCTGCCCTGGGCCAGTACAGGGTTTGTTCCTGCCAGGACCCAACGGCACTTGCCCTGGCTCCTGCACTCACTCACCTGCCTGCTCCCCGTTTCGCAAGGGGTTTGAGCATTGTTAGCTAAGTAAGTGAGCCACCCTTTCAGGAGTCCCACAAAGGGGTCAAGGGAATTATCTTGTCTCAACATCACTGATATAAAAATACACATGGAATTCTGACCCTTTTAAGCATCTAATATGTATAAAGGTATTAATTCAACATACAATTGTCAGATGTCTGGTACATGCCAGACCCTGCAGAAGTCACCATGAGGTCACAGCCCAAGCAGAAAAACAAAACAAAACAAACAAACAAAAACTCCACAGACGTCACAATACAGCTTGGTATACACTGATAGAGAAAAGTGAATACGGTGCTTGCTGAATGGAGAAATTGCATCTGCTGTGGTCATCAGGGGAGGCTTCCAGAACAAGGAAGTGCTTGAGCTGAGTTTGAGTTGGAAGAGTTGGCTCGGTGGAGAGACAGCTAAGGACCAGGGAAGATGAAGGACACACAAGGAGAAGTATGTGCACAGGAGCTGGTGTGTTTGGGAAATAGTGAGGTTTTATTGTTGCTAGAGAGTAGAGTCCACGTGGGCAAGCTCAGGGGTTTTCTAGCATTAACTGTGGAGTTTGAATTTTATCCTGCAAGGCAATGACGATTACAAAGTCACAAGAAAGAACCAGGTTTGAATGTGAAAGAATATCGCAGGGACATTCACCTGCCTAGTCCTGTTCTTGCTTCCTGTATTTTCCAAAGATGGTTAAAATAATACATCCTGTCCATGTGCTTTTTTGCCACGTGGCTCTTGTCATTCCCCATCAAGAAGTTGTGCCCATTTCTCCACCCTCTGGAATACAGGGGATGCTCTGACCAATCGCACATGGCAGAAGTGGCTCTGTATCAATTCCAAACACAGATTTTAGCTGACCTGGCAGCTTCTGTTTCCCCTTTTTTAAAAGCCATGCCACATAAGAAGTACTGAAACCATCATGCCATGAGAAGCTCAAGCCGCAAGGGATTAGGCCCTAGCAGATGAGACGCCATGTGGAGAGGGAGACCAAGGAGCACTGAGGCACTAGGCATGTAAGTGAAGTTCTCATGGGAGTACATCCTCCTGCCCAAGAATCCTAGGCAGATGCCACATTGATCACAGACAAATCAACCAGCAGAACCCTTTCAGACCATAAAATTGTGAGCGAAAAAAAAAAAAAAATACTTGTTTCAAACCACTAAATATATTTGCATCATAGTAACCTCAGGAGAAACAGACTAAGATTTAGAAAACCAGACTCTTACTGTATCACCAACTCAGCTGAGCTGCCCAACTTAACCCTTTCTCTTCCTTATCGTTAAAAATGAAGATTTTGATTAAGTCATTTTATGGCCCCTTTCTACTCTACAATTCCCTAGAGTACTAGCTTCTCTTTATTATTTAAACTTTTCTTTCCTTCCCATCTTTCCCCCTTAACCCATCTCCTTTTCCCCACCACTACCTTAGGAATTCTATAACAAAAAGCCATTAAAGGTATGGGAAATGTTTTGAGGGTGATAAAATATTCTACAACTATATGGTGGTAAAAGTCGAACAAGTTTATAAATTTATTAAAAATTATTGAATTGTACACTTAAAATGGGGGAATTTTATGGCATATAAATATCTCAATAAAATGATTTTTTAAAGACCTGAAAAAAAAATCCTTAAAACAGCCAAATGCATGAAATCTTTTTGGCGATTATTTGCCTTATTGGTATGTGCTATATTCAATTGTAAAATACTTGAAATGCACTTAACTTTTAAAAGTAAATCTAACTCCTGGCACAACCCAACAGAGAGTCAACCCCAAAGAAGTCCATTTCCTTCAAGGAAAAAAGCTCAGAGTTTTTGTTTTGTTTTGTTTTCTGTTTTTTTCTTCCTGGAAGGTTGTAGGGTGGCTAATGAGTTTGGATTCTGAGGTCAAATTTCAATCCAGGGTCTGTTGCTCCATGTCTTTGCTGTATGACTTTGAGCAAAAAGAACCTATTATCCTCACTTTCAAAACTGGATAATAGTAATTATTATTTATGTAAGGTTATGGTGAGAACTAAACACACACACACATACACACACACACACCCCCACATACACACACACACATGCACACACACCCTCTCTCTCTCACACACACACACACTCTCTCTCTCTCTCTCTCACACACACACACACACACACACTCACACATACACTCACACACACATTCCCCCCAGTATCCCACAGGGTCTGGGCACACAGTGGGTGTTCAGATAGCTGTAATTTTTTTTCACAGGTAAAAGAGCACTGACAACTTCTCCGAGTAAGGCAAATCCCTTAGCCCTTCACTTCTGGAGGCTTCTAGATGAAGTCTGATGGACAAATAAGCACCAGTGTGTCTGGGCCCGGCGCATCTCCCAGTTCAACTCCAAATCATGTCTCCTTTCCTGACATCCTGTGGTGCTTTGCATATCGCATTGGTTGAAGTGCAAAGAAATCCTTCCCGCTGACATAAAGAATTGTAAATCTCTTATGTGAGATCTGGCAACTCATTAATCCTCAGTAAGGAATGGGGAAAGGGAGGGATAGCTACGATACCTTCTCATATTTTATTCTTTACTTTGAACAATATTTTAATATAACAAAAAAACAAATGTCTTTCTGTGAGTTCCTAGAATTCCTTGCAGTCCTTTAGTTTTCCCATCGATAAGGGTGGGACAGTAATAATAAAGAACAAGCTTGGCCTCACTAAAGAGATCTTCCCCTTGCTTAAACTTTAAGGCAGTTGTTCACATTTCATTGAGAATTAGCTATTTGCCAAGCCAGGAAGAAATGTACTGAGATACCCCAGCCTCTGGCCAGAACACCTGACAGTCCAGGAAGGGAGAAGATACTTGGCCAATGGCTACAGCAGATCCCCCCAGCTATATCAAGCCACAGAGAAGGTAACATGGGCTCTGGGGTTTTGAAGCATCTGTAGAAGTTCATTAGGCAGAAAGGAATGTGTTCATCAGAAGAGCAAACACCTCTCGCTCTCTGGCTTCCTGTTTTTTCTTCAATTTTGTTTTATCTTTCACTTGCCTTCTTCATACTTTTGAGTTCTCATCCCATGTCTGGTTTTGCAAGTCAGCAACAAACAGTCAAACGGTGACTTGCTTAGCCCTGTTATGTGAATAATCCAGTATAACACGTTTTTTTTTTTACCTTCGAAGAGCTCACAATTTACTTGATAAGATCATAGCACAAGAAACAGAGGGGACCAAACAATACTGCATGTCATCGAGCCATAAACTGTGCAGAAGAGACTGTGAGTTTCCTAATGGTAGCTGGGTGGAGAGATGTCAATGTAAGCTAAAGCAATTTAGAAAGGATTCCTGTAGGAGGCAGACCTCCCTGTAAATGGCAGGGAATACTGGGAGATATAAAAGTCTGAGATGAGACCTTCTAGGCAGGAGGAACTGGAATAAGGCTCCAAGAAGGGGGAATGAGCAAGGGGTGCCTCTGTGGCACCCCATTTAAAATAAGACTATGCCTAATAACTACAGAGGAGTCATTTGCAAAGCAGAGGGTCTGGACATGGTGGCTCATGCCTGTAATCCCAGCACTTTGGGAGGCTGAGGCAGGCGAATCATGAAGTCAAGAAATCGAGACCATCTTGGCCAACATGGTGAAACCCCATCTCTACTAAAAATACAAAAATGAGCTAGCTGTGGCAGTACGCATCTGTAATCTCAGCTACTTGAGAGGCTGAGGCAGGAGAATTCCTTGAACTCAGAAGGCAGAGATTGCAGTGACCCAAGATCACGTCACTGCACTCCAGTCTGGCGACAGAGCAAGACTCCGTCTCAAAAAAAAAAAAAAAAAAAAAAAAAAAGAATGAATGAAAAGGAGAAAGTGTGGGTGGCAATCCGATAGCTCTATCTACACAACATCCAACAATATGACCAATTTTTTCCCCGTAAATCCTCTTTACATACCACCTCCCTGACCGCACTGTGAGCTCTCTACCGGCAGGATGTCTGAGTTCTGTGACTTGGCCCAATGCCATGGGAGCATTAGATCACAAGACACATTGGGCCCATGCACGAAATGTGCTTTTGTTTTGTTTCTTTACATGAGTGGCTTGTGGTGACAGCATGAAAGGATCCAAAAAGCCACATTAGCTTCTCATTCTAGTCCAGCCATTCTCAACCAAGGGTGATTTTGCCCTACCCTACCCTGTCACCAGGAGATATCTGACAATATCTGGGGATTTTGTTGTTGTTGTTGTTATTACTGGAGATGGTGCCATCTAGCAGGTAGAGGCCAGGGATGCTGCTAAATAGCCTGTGATGGACAGGACAGCCCTCACAACAAAAAACCCTTCTGACCCGAACTGTCGGTAGTGCAGAGGTTGAGAAACCCCGTTCCAGTCTATCACATACAAAGACCAAACAGGGGATGTGTCTGGATTGTGGATGCTCTGGTTGTGTTCTCTTTTGATCTTAAAGCACGTTTGTCTTTTACAAGAAACAAGGGGAAAGTCACTTCATTACTTTCAAGATGATTGCACTTTGTGTCCTCGGAAACTTAGCAGCAGTAATGCCCAGTGTGTCATGGGTCACCTCATCAGCCAGCACCCGGCATTAGAGTGACTGCATCTAGAAAGTATATGAGAAACAGGTGGCACATAGAGGAAGATGCCCAGTGATGGCTAAGGTGCTGATAGGGTCAGTGTGACATGTTAAAGACATGTTCAAATTCTCTGTGGTTCTGAATGTGGTAAACTATGTGGGTATATACAGAATAACACGCTCTTTTTTTTTTTTAATGATAAGTGACTCAATGAAGAATTGATAGAGAAAGAAAAGCACATTGCTTAAGGAAAGATTTCTTTGTAACATGGGATGGATGGATAGAAAGATGGATGAATATACAGAGATGACATAGATATATGCAGATAGAGATAGATAGATAGATACATAAAGATGCGGACTGAACTAACCCTCACCCAAGGCCACAGGTCACTATAACTCTGTAATACTATATGTCCATCCTGATTTGTGTCTCCATAAGCTGTAATGACTCAGATTAGAACAGCTGGCCTTTTCTGACTTTGATCAGGAGTTGGACAAAAGGCTATCCAAAAAGGTTAGGATGCTAATATTCTGGTACCAAACAGCTTCTGCATCTGGCCACCCACCTCAGGCCTCAAAGAGGAAAAGCAGCCCAGCAGACTGAATGACAGCATTGATCTGGAGATGGAAGAATTCGTCACACAGGACAGAAAAGCAAAAAGCAATCCAGTTCTGAAATAGTGAATGGGTCCAGGAAGATAGACTTCATCCTCATCCAGATTGGCACATACACAATTTAGAACTTATCCTCACAAAAACACAGTTGGAAAAAGGCAGAAAGTAACTTGGAGGTCCTTTATGTCAAGGTAAAGAAAGAGTGGCCTGTGCAGGGAAGTTAACTGTGGTAACACGGCCCATGAGCCGGCTGTGGGATGCCCACATGACCAGTGGAGTGGGTTCAGTGCTCCTGTCACTCTGCCACAATGCCTCTGGCTCACCCTGAAACTTCTCTCCTTCTCTCTGGAGTCATATCTTCTCACTCCTACTTATTCTTAATCTTTCTTGCCAATTCAAGGGAGGTGGCCCACTACTCATGGAAATGGAAGAAACCACCTGCCCCATGAACGTCAGATAGAGCCAGGCCCTGGCTCAGGTGAGCTGTGTTATGAGTTCCACCCATACTGCCTGTACTTCTGACAACATTTCCAAATGCCCCTACAAATATTCCAAAATAACAAACATTACAGAAGAAATGAAGATGACAGCATCCATGTAACAGCCGAACACCTTAGAAGCAGCTTTACTTAGGACCAGAGCTTATCTGATATAAGAAGTGCCGGCAAATTTTCCAGAGTTTTTCCTCTTTCAAGAGTTGCTTAGAGTGAAAAAATAAACTAAGTGGTTTGGAAAAGAGAGGAGGGCTTGATGGAAGCATTATTGTTTTTATTAAAAATCAGATTACCATATTATTGCTTTTTAGGCAGTTACGTTAAAGATTAAGGAATAATTTAATCTTCAACAAACGTCTGTGACTAAAGTTTTGTGAATGGGAGTACTGGAGTTAAGCATGTTTTGCAAATAGTAAATTAAAGTGGCTTATATCTCCCAAGTAGCTAATAAATTATTAAAGAGCCACAACAACATTAAATGTGATACAGATAAGAGACAGAAATACTGGATAGAAAAGGGTGGTTCCCCAGCAAAGGCCCCACCCTCAAGCCTGGATACCTTCAGCCCTAAATGATGACAGGCATTCCTGTTTTTGTTCCCCAAAATTTGTCTTTTGGCCCATCATGCCACCCTATCCTGTACCCATAAAAATACCAAACCCCAGGCTCTAAAAGCAGATGAAGAGATGAGGAGATGAGTTGACAAATGGCTTCTAGAATGGTGTGGCAGAGAAAGAAAGAAGGGAAGGGGTGTCTGAGTGCCTAGAGGAGTTCTGCTGGGGCAGTCAGAGAGGAGTTCGTCTGCTGGATGGCCAAACTCCGGAAAAAGATCATCTTCCCATTCCATCCCCCTTCTAGCTCCCCATCTATTCTGTTGAGAGTCACCTCTACCACTCAATAAAACCCCCACATTCATCTTTCAAGTCCATGTGTGACCTGATTCTTCCAGGACACTGGACAAGAGCTCAGGATACAGAAAGCTGTCACACTGGCACTCTGCCCTTGTGAAAAGACAGAGGGTCTACTGAGCTGGTTAAACACTCAAGCCATCTGCAGAAAGCAATGCTGAAAGAGCACACTGTAACATGCCTACTTGGGCTTTGGGAGTCACAGACATCTACCCCTAGACACAACCAGAGCTGGGGTGGGGTTGGGGCCCAAAGCACTCGCCCACTGGAGCTGGGTGGGGCTGCAGTGCTCGTCCAGGCTCTAACACTTGTCTGTCTGCGTGCTCCCTCTCCCATAAGGGGTTTGAGCTCAAGGGGGCAAAACAGAACCACACCCATGTAGATGTCCTGCAAGGGGGGCCAGGGAACTCTCCCTTTTCAAAGGTGTCTTTTATTAAAAGAAATAGGCCTATATCTGGGCATTTTTTAGTTAAGAAATGGGAGGGAAGGCAGGCACAGGTTGCAGTGGTGGGTACAGAGCTGGGAGGGTCATGTCTTGACATCTGCCAGGGAGAGAAAGGGACTGTGGGAGGCAGAACTGTTCCCAGGACCCGCATAGGGAAAAGAAGGCTGAGGGCAACAGACATGTTTACTTCCAGATGCCCCAGCTGGCCTGAGGTAGGGGAGATAAGGTAAAGACAAGGCTGCAAAGCCAGTCACCAGGATCTTTGGAAGCTGCTCTGGCCTTAGAGTACAAAGTCAGGAGGGTAGGAGAGTGGGCAACACAGAACAAGGCCAGTTTATCTCCAAGTAACTGAGTTCCCTGAGGAAGCTGTGCTCCAGGGTATTTTCCTCCTGCAGCCACAGAAGCAGAGCTCTGCTTGAAGTCTTTATGGAGACAGCATTTGTGAGGTACATGCATGACTCTACCTGTGTTCTCCACCTGCTGGTGATGATGGTCAAGGTCATAACCTTGAAATGGTCAAACCTCAATGAGAGTCTTAACTGCCATTTCTTATATAACCTTGGAAATTCCCTTGATCTCCAGATCCCCAGTTTCCTTATCTACAAAATAGGGATAATAATACCTGCTTCAGGGATTAAGACTTGTTTGGAGCATTTGTGACATAAGAAATACACTCACACAGACACACACATATTTGGTCTTTGCCCCATGTCCTGGAACACAGCTCCTAGAACCCTTGGAATTTTCAAAGTCCTAAATGTCTTATATTCTAATAAGATGACTGGTGACTTGGGACTCCTGGATGGCCTCAGGATGGGGGCCGGTTATCTGGGGAACCAACTTCATGATTAGAGGGCTAATGCTTTTAGCCCTGCTTCCTGAACTCCACGGAGAGAAGAGGAGCTGACGGTTGAGTCGGTCACCAATGAGCGATAATGTAATCAATCATGACCATGTAATGAGACCTCCATAAAGCCCCAAAAGGACAGAGTTTGTTGAACTTCTGCGTGAGTGAACACATGGAGCTGCCTGAAGGACGGTGCCCGGAGAGGGCATGCGAGCTCTGTGTGCTCCTCACATTCCTCGCCTTATGCCTCTCTTCCACATGGCTGTTCCTGAGTTGTATCCTCTATAACAAATGGGAATATGTAAGTAAAGTGTTTCTCTGAGTTCTGTGAACCATTCTAGCAAATGACTGGACCCAAGGCATGTGGGGGGAGGTATGGAAACCCACAACTTACTGCCGGTCATCAGAAGCTGAGGTGACAACATGGACTTGGGGCTGGTGTCTGAAGTGTGGGCAGCCTTGTGGGACTCAACCCTCAAACCTGTAGAATCTCCAGGTCAGCTGTGTTGGAATTGAGTTGTGCATACAGAATTGAAGACTTGCTTGTGGAAAATTCCCCACATGCCTGGTGCCAGAAGTGAAGTGAAATAGCAGCAGCTTTTCTAACTCAGCATCACAGGAGGTAATTTTCATTAACACACTCAGCACCATCTCTGTAACATATGTGCTCAAAGAATGGATTCTAGTTACTAATTGTTAAGAAGGCCAACTTCCCAGAAATTCAGCCACTGTGCTCTGATGGAAAACAATCTCAGTGATGTTTTATCAAATGGGCAATACTGTACCTGCCATATTTTCTCCAGGCCCATTAGCATAACATATAAGTGAAATCTCATTTAAGGAATATGTTTTTCTCTTGGTTCTCTAGAAAACTGGACAAATTATATTCATATTTTAAAAAATTAATTTAGAAAATTGTATAATATATACAATTGTAAAGGTCCCCTTTAAATTACAAAAATTGTAATGCAAAGAGTCTTGGGGTAGGACACTGAGACATCATGCAGTATCTATATACATAAAATTGCTTTGCACAAATACATTATTAAAAGGAGACCAGACACAGTGCTGGAGACTGACCAGCCCACCTACTTTTGCGTTTTTGCACTGCTGACTTACAGGCTGCAAGCCACAGGCAAAGAGCAGCATCTTCATATATGAAGGGCACAATCACAATGCAACACAATGAAATCATATTAAATGAATATTTATTTGAACTAGAGGATATCACAGGTTTCTTTTTTTTCTTTTTCTTTTTCTTTTTTTTTAAGAAATAATCTGGTTCAAACTCTTAAGAAACTGAAGACCAAGGGAAGATGATCTACCCAAGATGACACAGCTAATGGCCAACATAATAAAAATTATAGGTATTTACATTATTATTATCAATAGCAGATTCAGACAGTAGTATGGATTTCTATCTCTAATATCCAGCCTATAAAGTAATAGTTTACTGTCTTTCTCCAAGTCTAACAAGATAATTGTATCATATCAAAAACTACCAAATTTAAAAATGATACAACCTGACTTGGTTTGGCTGTTTCCCCACTCAAATCTCATTTTGAATTGTAGCTACCATAATTCCCACATGTTGTGGGAGGGATGGGTAGGAGATAACTGAATCGTAGGGGTGGTTTCCCCAGTACTGTCCTTGTGGTAGTTAAAAGGTCTCATGAGATCTGATGGTTGTATAAGGGGAAACTCCTTTCACTTGGTTCTCATTCTGTCTCTTGCCTGCTGCCAACTTAAGACTTGCCTTTCACCTTCTAAGACCTGCCTTTCACCTTCTGCCATGATTGTGAGGCCTCCCCAGCCACACAGAACTGTGAGTCCATTAAACCTCTTTTTCTTTATACATTACCCAGTCTTGGGCATGTCTTTATCAGCAGCATGAAAACAGACTCATATAGTAAATTGGTACTGTTAGAGTGGGGTACTGCTGTAAAGATACCTGAAAATGTGGAAAGGACTTTGGAACTGGGTAACAGGCAGAGGTTGGAACAGTTTGGAGGGGTCAGAAGAAGAGAAGAAAATGTTGGAAAGTTGGGAACTTCCTAGAGAATTATTGAATGCCTTTGACCAAAATGCTGATAATGATAGAGACAATGAAATCCAGCTGAGGCAGCCTCAGATGGAGATGAGGAATTTATTGGGAACTGGGGCAAAGGTGACACTTGTTATGTTTAGCAAAGAGACTCACGGCATTTTGCTGCTGCCTTAGAGATTTATGAAACTTGGAACTTGAGGGAGATGATTTAGAGTATCTGGAAGAAGAAATTTCTAAGCAGAAAAGCATTCAAGAGCTGACTTGGGTGCTGTTAAAAGCATTCAGTTTTAAAAGGGAAACAAGGCATAAAAGTTCAGAAAATTTGCAGCCTGATGATGCAATAGAAAAGAAAAACCCATTTTCTGTGGAGAAATTCAAGCCAGCTGTGGAAAGTTGCATAAGTTATCAGGAGCCAAATGCTAATCAGAAAGACAATGGGGAAAATGTCTCCAGGGCATGCCAAAGACCATTGCAGCAGCACCTCCTATCATAGGCCCAGAGGCCTAGGAGGAAAAAATGGTTTTCTAGGCTGGGCCCAGGGCACCCATGCTGTGTGCAGTTTAGGGACTTAGTGCCCTGTGTCCCAGCTACTCTAGTCATGGCTAAAAGACGCCAAGGTTCAGCTTGGGCTGTGACTTCAGAGTGTGCAAGCACCAAGCTTTGGTCACTTCCATATGGTGTTGAGCCTGCAGGTGCATAGAAGTCAAGAACTGAGGTTTGGGAACCTCCACCTAGACTTCAGAAGATTTATGGAAATGCCTGGATATTCAGGCAGATACTTACTGCAGGGGCAGGGCCCTCATGGAAAACCTCTTCTAGGGCTGTGCAGAAGGGAAATATGGGTGTGAGCCCCCACATGTAGTCCCCACTGGGGCACTGTCTAATGGAGCTTTGAGAAGAGGGTCAACATCCTCCAGACCCCAGAAGGGTAGATCTACTGACAGCTTGCATATGCACCTGAAAAAGCTACAGACACTCAACACCAGCCCATGAAAGCAGCCACACTGCAAAGCCACAGGGGCAGAGCTGACCAAGGGTATGGGGACCCACCTCCTGCATCAGTGTGACCTGGATATGTGACATGGAGTCAAAGGAGATCATTTTGGAACTTCAAGATTTGACTACCCTGCTGGATTTTGGACTTACATAGGGCCCATAGCCCCTGTGTTTTGGCCAATTTCTCCCATTTGGAATGGCTGTATTTACCCAATGCCTGTACCCCCATTGTATCGAGGAAGTAACTAACTTGCTTTTGATTTTGCAGACTCATAGGAGGAATGGACTTGCCTTGTCTCAGATGAGACTTTAAACTGTGGACTTCTGAGTTAATTCTGAAATGACTGAAAATTCTCGGGGACTGTTGGGAAGGCATGATTGGTTTTGAAATGTGAGGACATGAGATTTTGGAGAGGCCAGGGGTTGAATAATCTGATTTAGCTGTGTCTCCACCCAAATCTCATCTTGAATTATAGTTCCCATGATCCTCACGTGTTGTGGGAGGGACCTGGTGGAAGACAATTGAGTCATGGAGGTGGTTTCCCCCATACTGTTCTTGTAGTATTGACTAAGTCTCAAGGGAGCTGATGGTTTTAAAAGGGGAAACCCCTTTTGCTTGGTTCTCATTCTATCTCTTGCCTCCCCAACCACATGGAACTGTAAGTCCATTGTACCTCTTTTTCTTTATAAATTATCCAGTCTCAGGTGTATTTTTATCAGCAGTGTGAAAATGGACTAATAAGCAACCAGAAAGCATGAATTTTATGGTACTGATGATAGGAAATTACTAATACATGGCCAACACCATTAGTAAACTGAAGAGTAAGAAATGCATGATATAGTCACCATAAACTTGACTCCAGCAGATCTACTGTTTTTTCTCAAAATCATTAGTAAATACCATGATCTATAGAAAGCTCTGTATATATTGGATTGACAATATTCAATGTATTCGGCATTGGAGAGTAGAGGATATTTCCATTCTAAAAGAGGCAATCTACATCGAAGATTTGTTTACTATTTCAACAGTTCAGTAACAACCATAATTAATGTTGACCAGTGATCATATGAAAAGTATTACCAAAATTTGGTAGAATACTCCTGAACATGCTGAAGAGATTCAATGTTATTATTGCTTGACTTAATAAACTAGGATTTTACATAGTCTTGTTAGATCAAAGGCTACCTTCCCTAAATGAAACATACATATATGGCAAAAACCACAATTACTTTTGCATCAGGGTAATATTTGAATAAAGCTATTAAAGGAGCGTAATTGAAGAATGATACTTCTTAGAATCTCAACAGTATAGTTCCTTTTTAAAAAATGTAATACAGTATTTTTATTGAAAGGTAATATTTATGGATATATATGGGGTATATATTTTGATACATGCATACAATGTGAAGTTAAGAAATCATGATATTTACAATATCCATTACCTCCAACATTTATCACTTGTTTGTTTTGGGAACATTTCAAATCTTCTATTTTGAAATATGCAAGATATTGTTGTTAACTAACATCTCCCTACTGGGCTATTAAACACTAAATCTTATTCCTTCTATCTAACTTTATGTTTGTACCCACACCTATCTCTTTGGGAGGAAACTCACTTCTTTTCAGCCCCCTTCCTACCTTTCTGAGCCTCTGGTATTTGTCATTCCACTCTCTACCTCCACAAGATCAACATTTTTTTAGCTAAGAAATATGTCTGTGCAAATGTGATATCTGTCTTTCTTTGCCTGGCTTATTTCACTTAACATAATAACCTTCAGTTCCTTCTATGTTGCTGCAGATGACAGGATATCATTGTTTTTCATACCTGAATAATACTCCACATTTTCTTTATCTATTTGTCTGTTTACAGACACTTAGGTTGATTATGTTTCTTGGCTACTGTCAACACCAGGATATCTTTGGGAAACCGTTAATACATCCTCCTCCTTAATTCTAATATTTTATATTCAGAGTATTTTTATTTTCAAAAGAAAGCAATGATCTTACTTTTCTCAGAGGTAGTTTATGTTACAATTTAAAGTAACAGAAACCTGGGCTTTAAGATGAAAACTGAGATTACACAATTAAAGAAAATACACGGGAATCTAAAATCTGAAATTTTTCCATTTCATTTTTGCAGTGATTATGTTTGCAGACAAATAGCCAACATATCCTAAATTTTTTTGTTTTGTTTCTTTTCTTACTTCCAGCTTGTTTCCCAGAAAGCAGCATTACCCTTGGTACAGTGGTAATCTTCCCTTTTCGTTTAGAATCACTCTATCGCCCAAACAGTAAGAACAGAGGATCCACTGCCTGTGTGTCATAAGGGTTGATATTCTTTGAAGCTTTTTTTTTTTTTTTAAGAGAGGAGGTCTCACTATGCTGCCCAGGCTGGTCTCGAATTCTTGAGCTCAAATGATACTCTCACCTTGGCCTCCCAAAGTGCTGCAATTACAGGCACGAGCCATCATGCCTGGCCAGAAGTTTTACCTTTATAATCAAGAAGAAATGGCCCCCATAATTATTAACATGGAATGTAATGCAATGTGGTTTTTTTGTATTTTTCCACTGAGTAAATTTACTTTGATTATTTGGATGGCTAAGAATTAAAAGCTTGTAATGTGAAATCAAAAACCATTTACCTAAGCTCGTCTACTTGATGGTATTTACTTACAGCATTTAACTGCACGTCATGTGTCAGGCTGCTATGATTATTTCATTTTTTAGCAGGGAAAAAATTTTTTTGCCCTCAGTGAGGTTCAGGAATTAAATCATGAATCTTGACTACAGTATCATTTTTAACAGAAGCTGAGGGACTTTTGTAAAGGGCATTTTGCAAGAAGAATAACTTACTTAAAATCATGTATCAAGCCAATTTACGTAAGACAAAATTTGTGAGTCTAATTTAAGCCATTATTTTGTAATAAGTGCCCTCTCAGTTCTTAATTCATCAATTTCCTGCATAGACCTTGCCCCAGATAGGCACTTAGCACCACTTCAGTGCGTCCGTGAATCTCATATTTGGGGCGCTGGCTTCCTTCTCAACTGAGGACAACTGTCAAGTGAGCCTGATATCACAGCCTCATCAGTTTATGGGAAAAGAATGAACTCATCAATCAATCTCAATCAAGAGCCCTGGAAGGTGGAAGACAGGATAGAAGCAACAGGGCACAAGGAGAATTTTTATTTTAAAGTCGCATATTCAGAAAACCTCCATGGTAGCAAGCATCTAGTATTTTTAATACATCGAGTAAGAGGGAAGGAATAAAAAGGCGTACAAAAATTTTGCGCCAGTTAAACTGAAAATTGGACCTTGTTTACTTTTTTACATTCATATCTTTCTCTGGGAAAGTTTCAATGAAAGTGACTTTGGGGTTGGTAGGCATTCTGTAAGGCAGAGAATCATGAGCAATGAGATGGCAAACATTTAGTGGCATCATTGTCGCCGTTGGAACATGAATGTGCTTATTCATGACTACCAGAAGACACATGGCAGATGACAAAGGAAATCAGGCTCTTTTTGTTTATCAAATCACCAGGTCAATGAATAGTATGCTTGAACGTATTAACAGTATCCTCGTATGAGGCATTTCAATCACACTTTCTGTCTAACTCTGTACAGCCACAAAGTTGAATCAATTTCTGTGAAATCAAACGGATCACACTTCAGTGCCAGGGACTGAGAGATTTTCCCTCCCCAGGAAATAGACGGCATCCACTAGACTACCTCCAATTCCATGCTCTATCTAACAAGGAGTTGAGATTGCACAGTTTTTCATGCCTACAACTTTATCAAGAAAACTGAATATCTCAAATAGCTTAGTTCTGTGTTACCGCCACCCTCCCAATTGCAGAGAACTGTTTTACAAGTGATTTAGAAAATAGTTTCTGCTACCATACAAACTTCTAAAAAAAGAAATGCTGTGCTATTGGTTTCACTCTGTCTACACTGACAAAATAAAAAGACCCCATAGTGACTTTAGAAAAACTGATCTAAGGCTACCAGGATTGAAAAAAAAAAAAAGAGTAAAATTTGCTATCAGCCTACCAAACGATGGTACAACATTTTGGAATATTTGGAAAGAATGCAAAGATCCATCATGATGAACAGCTGATGATGAACAGCTGCACAAAAATACCTCAACCTACAAATGAATGTTTAAGAAATGGGATTTGGGGGAAATGCATGAACAGCACCTTTATAATAGAAATTGATTTCTCTGAAATAGTCCCTCCATCCCATGTATGGCCAGAGAGTGCGAGGTGCTAAGACTCATTTCAAGTACAGGGAATAAAAACTCAGAAGAGTGAACGCTGCCCAGATGAGACATTTCAGAAGGACAGAGATAATGGGAGGGAACTTAACACTAACATAAATCATACTGGAGGTTATAATTTTAGACCAATTATTTGACAAGTTAGAAACATACAGAGGACAAATACACTAATACTGCAGTAGTAACTGCAGCAGGAGTTTTACCGATTAGTAAGAAGAGCAAGAGAATGGGTGAGTTTTGCAGTAGCTCTGTCTAAGAACCACCTAACTTAACACACAGAGCAGGGGACTAGCTAAGCATTAAAACTGCTCTGGAAATTTTTCACAACGATTTTCTTCGATACAGAAATAAATAAAATATGACTGAATTGGCTGTGCTAAAGAATATGGTTCATTTGGGATGCTGTGAATTATTCATTCTTATCTATTCATTCGGTATGCTTTCACTGATCTTTTAAAGCCATCTGATAAAATGGTGCAAACTGTTCTTAGATTGACTCATTTGGGTAGACATGTTTAAGGACTAGCTTCCTTCTTTGCACTCCTGAACTGAGTTTCATTTACACCTCTGGAGAAAAACAGCATACACGTAGGCAATGATTTGCAAGGCAGCACTGGTCTTGAGCCTACAGGAAGGCCCCACATGAAGGCAACAGGCCCACAGAAGTTGCTGACTGCTTTCTTTAAACTGTCAGCTGGGTGTGGTAGCACACACGTGTAATCCTAGCTACCCAGGAGGCCAAGGTAGGAGGATGGCTTGGGCCCAGGAGTTAGAGACCAGCCTGGGCAACAAAGCAAGATCCAGTCTCAAAAAAAAGGCAAAAAACAATTCAACTGTCTTCCAAAATCATGTACAAAATAAAATTTACTCACTCATCCTACAGTAACCTCGTGTTCACTTTGTTCTTGATGCTGCTCAGACACTGCTGAAAAGATAGGCCAGTTCCTGCTCATGCGGTACTTGGAAGATGCAGATGTTAGACCACAAAGGCAAAGAGTGAGTATGCGCGCTACTATACATCATAGCATAGTGACAAGTTGGAGACATACTGAGAAGGACAACTATACCAATATTGCAGTAGTAACTGCAGCAGGAATTTTCCAATTAGTAAGAAGAGCAAGAGCAAGAGTTTGGCAGTAGCTCTGTCTGAGAAGAACAACCTAAGTTAACAGACAGAAGAAGGGGACTAGCTAAGCACCAGGATTGCTCTGGAAATTTTTCACATTGATTTTCTTTGATACAGAAGAAAATACATCGTGACAAGTTTTATGAGAAAGCACAGGCTGCTCTGAAAGAGGAGAAAAAGAGGAACTCATCTAGGTTTGGGAGTTGAGTGAGGCTCCTTTGATCAAAAGGCATTTTATCATGACAACTAAAAGATGGATAAGAATTCACCTGAAGAAGAACAGGGACAGGTGTACCTGGCAAACAGAAGAGCAACAAGCATCTCTGGCAATGCTGAGGAACACGCAGAACCGTAAAGGGGATGCGTGGGGGGAAAGGATGAGCTACAAGAAAGGAGCTTGAAACAGCAGGCATGGCTGAGTCAGAAAGAACCTGTGAGTCCTTCCAAAGGGCTGTGAGGTTTTCTTCCAAGCTAATCATGGAACCAACCACGAATGGGTTTCAAGGCAAGAAGTGACATCTCCTTCACTGCTCAAGACTGGATGTGAGCAAGAGAGAATTAGAGAATCCATTCAGAAGGTCATCCAACTGGTCCCAATAAGGGGTGGAGTGACTCGAACCAGGCGGAGGCTTGCAAAGGCAAGTGAACAGGGGTGCTATGCACTGAGACTAGGAGATTGGAGAATGAGGAGGTTTCGAGAAAAAGACAAAGAATTCTGTTACGGACATACTCAGTTCGAAATTCTCATTAAACAAGCAAAGAGACAGTGTCAAGTAGGGAGTGGGATTTATGAGCATGAAATAATTGCCGCATTGATAGAGGAGGGATCAGGATTTCAGAAATCTAAACTACACTAAGCCACGAGCAAGATAAAGGGAACCCACGAGAGAGGAATCAGGAAAGCAAGTGGGCAAAGGAGGACGCCACGTACCGTGTTCAGAGGTGTCTTAGGATCCCTCTCCCAGGTCATGATTGGCTTCAGCAAGGGCAGTTTTGAGAAAGCACTGCAGTGATAAATTGCCTTGGAGTCGCTGAAGGAGGACAGGGCAGTGAAGAGGTGGAAAGAGGGAAGTGTGTATAACACTTTTAAGGAGAGTGGCTGGGAAAGGAGACTACAGCAGTGGCCGGGACAAGGAAATGTTTCTCTATTTGGTTCTTGCTTTTTCTACTCTATTTCTTTGAATGAGGGCATGAGAGGCTACATAACTCTAAATAATGACTCTTGGAAATAATACAATAGAGAGGCACTTAAGAGTCAAGGAAGAGTGGCTGGGTGCAGTGGCTCATGCCTGTACTCCCAGCACTCTGGGAGGCCGAGGTGGGTGGATCACTTGAGGTTAGCAGTTTGAGACCAGCCTGGGCAATATGGTGAAACCCCATCTTCACTAAAAATGCAAAAATTAGTGGTGGCTTGTGCCTGCAATCCCAGCTACTTGGTAGGCTGAGGCGGGAGAATCGCTTGAACCCAGGAAGCGCCACTGCACTCCAGCCTGGGCAACAGAGTGAGACGCCACATTAATTTTTTTTTTCAAAATTGAAAGAAGGGAAGAAACAACTGAGGAACAAAAGCTCTGAGCTTTCAGCAGGGCTGAGCTCTGCAGCAGGAATAGAAGAATGTACCCTGAAGAGGCTGGCATTTCCTCTCTGCTTCCTCATTTGGTACCTCCAGGTGCCTCTAAGAGCAAGACATCACCCAGGGACCACAGCCCTGACATGTTCCACAAGGGGTCTTTCAGGAAGAAAAAAAATTATTTTATTTTTTTCCAAATCTCCAGAGCATGATAATTGGAAGGCTTAAGGGTTTTAAAATGTTAAAGAATGCCTATTCATGAACACTATGTTTTGGGATGCTGAGGTCCTATTAGCCAACAAAACATTTATGTTTACTGATTTGCTGACAATACCATTTAAGAGCCCTCAAATTCTGAGTTTATTCTACCAATTATTCCCCTAAGGCATAAACCCCCCCAAGACTCTGTGTTTTATTATTTCTATTTATAGCAATAAAAACTCAATCCACAGATTCAAATAAACAATGCAGAATGCAAGGAAGTAAAATGAATGCACTTAAAATGCATTCTAAATAACCCTTCACAAATGAATTCCCCTAGGCTTTATGTCTGTATATATGCCGCTAAGTGCTTAGCTCAAGGACACTCCCATCCCAGCAGACATCCAAGGACAGGAGTGAAGACCTACATCTGTGCAGCAGGCCAAGAACAGCCTGGAGCTAGAGGAGTATCCTAAGGAGTTTCTGCGAATGGGGCTCTTTCTGGTTTCTGCAAGTTCACCTTGGAAATGTAAAGCTTCACAGATTCATTTGCTCCCTCTTTAACAAATAGTTATTGAATATGTATCAGGTACCAGCCGTGGCTTTAAGTGCTGAGAACGTTGCATAATAAAACAATCCTTGCCCAGAATGAGCTTCCACTCAAGATGACTGAAAGAACGAGTCAACAGAAAAGGGCAGTCAATGCATGCCTGGAAAGAGTTAACTTCTCACCACCTTTGTGGCTACTTCCCCAGTACAAGTCTCACTTAGATTGCTACCAGAGTCCCCTCTACCTAGTCACTCAACTTTCTCTTGACCCCTCTAGAGTTCTCTTCTCCACAGAGCAACCAGTGGGTTGCTCTTCAATTATCCTGCTAAAGCTCTGCTTCAAACGCTCAGATGGCTTTCCAACCCCTATTTACAATGGACATTGTGAACAAAATGTAAACTTACATTCACACCTTACAAAGGCTCCACTACTCTCTACCTTCATATCTGGTCACCTTCCCTAGGGTAGACTGCAAACATGGCCACATGAGAGGAAGCTCCTCCCATCAAGAGCTGCTGTCTATTTCCCCACCCACTTGAATCTAGGGTTGGCTGTGAGACTGGCTTTGACCAACATAAAGTGGGGAAAGCCACCTGCCACGTCAACAAACATGAAATAACCTGTTGGAGGATGAGAGACCAGTGAGGACGAGAGAGAAACCAACCCTACTTGAGATCTCAAAGATCAATCAGCACTCAGTGCTCTGGCAACTGCTAGAGATACGCGTGAGCCCGGTCAAGACCGGAAGAAGAACTGCCCAGCTGGGCCCAGCCAACTTGCTAATAGGTTAGTGAGCTAAATAAATGGTGGCTGTTCTAAAACAAGTTTGGGGTGGTTTGTTGTGCGGCGAAAGCTAACTGATACATCCTTCTTAATCTACTTTGTTCCCCCGACAATGACTTCCTTACTGTTAATAAAAATATGACAAGTATACTTTGCACTTCGTGGCCTTTGTGCTTGCTCCTCCTGACACTAAACAGCATCCCTCAGACAGACGGCCACAGGTAGATTTCTGCCCAACTGGGATCCATCAGGGAGGTCCTCCCTCAATACATTCATTACGTAGGAGTGCAAACCCCATTCCAGCCAAGCACACCTTTGCTTTTTGTTTTTGCCTGAGGTTTATCACCATCTGGCATACTATATTTACTATTTATTTATTTATTCATTTTGAACATGCCTTGCTCATCAGACTGCAAGTCTCATGAAAGCCAGGACTTTCTCTCATTTGATTCATCCCTTATGTCTCTAGTAACTAACACAGTGGTTGGCACATAGTAGGAACACAATATATGTTGGTTACATGATCAAGTAAATAAATGAATGAAACAAATCAGAAAATCTAAAATGGTAATAACTACTATAGAGAGATTTCAAATCAGGTGAATTAATAAGGTAGTAGGAAGCAGGAGCCTACTCAAGATTGTTGGTGACAGACGGTATCACTGAAGAGGTGAAATCTGAGTTGAGTGGATACCTGAATAAATTCAAGTTCTCCTACTTATAAAAGGTCCAAGGTGCAAGTGTCACACTAGCATTGTTGCTGTTCTCGACAGCAGCTAACTGGGCTGCAATAGCCCAGTGAACAGACTCCATTCATAGATCCAAAAAGCGAAGCTAATATATTTACGCTCAATAAAATAAGCTTACCTCTCCTGAAGCGGGCAGACTTTATCTTCACCACTCCATCAATCCTACCATGAATATTATTGTAGCAACACTATCACAGCTGTCCATAATAATGCTAACACTTTTGAGCAACTGCACTTTGCTGGGCACTAGTCTATGCACAATACAGGCTTCAACTCATTGGTACTATTATTATGCTTATTTGAGTACTCACTGGTACTCTTTTTATCCTCCTAGAAACTAGAAGACAGAGAATTTAGGTACTCTGTCCAAAGGCACATGGCTAAAAAGCAGTAGGATTGGATTTATATATAGGCAATTTGTCTCTGACATCCCTACCCTTTCTCACCCACTGTATGTTACTTCATATCAATCATCCACACCAATCACTCAATGCTTTATTCAGAACTTTGACAGTAGGAAATTCCTGAGCCTCGATCCCTAAGAATGTTGCTTTTCCTGGGAAAGCACACACACGTATAAGCATGCACCAGGCCTGAGTCTGGGAAGAAAAAGAAGTTCCTCCAGGGAGAGAACTGAGAGGCTTCTCCACAGTCTTTGCTAGGAAAGCCAGGCTTGCTGTGTCACCTGCTGTCCACGTTCAAGGATCCTCCTTTGTTCAGCAACCTGGAATGGCAGTGCTCACCATGTGTGTGATCTTTCTGTTTACCATCTTAAAAGCCAAGCAAAGGTAAGTAATATTTGTATTTTTAGGACAAGAAGAATTTAACAAATGTTAGCAATTCACAATATGGCCTTCTTGTCCCCGTGCCCAATGACCACCTTGCCTTTCTATCTCAAAATGAGGCCCATAACAGTTTTGCTACACACCGTCTGGGTCCCCTGTGCAGTCCAGTAGTCTCCCCTCCCTCATCTCTGGCCTCCTGCCCTGACATCACACAAGTCGCAGTGGCCTTTGGCCTCACCACCCACTGCCCCCTTGTTTCAGATTAAACCTCCTTGGCAGCAAGGTGAAAAGTCAGGTGGGATGAAGGTTTGCTGGCCTCATTTCAGAGTGGAAGTCACAAAATCAAAGGAGAGGGCCACGGAGATGTTTAAAAACCATCAGACCCTACACTCATGTCCATGTTCCTTTAAGAGATACCACTCCAGAAGCCACACTGTGCTAAGCCAGAAAGGCTGGTTTATAACATGTTGGTTTCGCATGTATTGCTCAGACAAGTGTTTCTTTCAGTGTTGATGCTGGGACGCTGTAAACGCAATGGGATTTCCTCAGGAGGTGGCTCTTGTCCCTCCCACCGAAAACCTACTTACTCTTCGAAGTCAACTCCTCCAACGCAAGCCATTCCCTCTTCTGAACCCTTTTGCTTCTTGTCTATTCAATTCATTTCCCACATACAGTATGTCATGGGCTGAACGGTGACCTCTCAGATATTTATATGTTGACATCCTAAGCCCAGTGCTTTAGAATGTGGCTGCATTTGAAAATAGCGTCTCTGCAAAAGTGATTAGAGTGAAATGAGGTCCTCCAGGTGGGTCCTAACCTCAAATGACTGACCTCTTCCTAAAAAAAGGAGATTAGGATATAGGTCTTTCCCTTCTCTGTAGGGAAGACCTCACGAAAACCCAGGAGGACTGTCCTCTGCAAGCCGAGGGGACAGGCCCTGGGCAGACCTACACAGCTCTCAGAAGGAAGCGATCTTGCTGACACTTTGGTCTCTGATTTCCAGCCTCTACAAGTGTGAAAAAATACATTTCTGTTGTTCAAGATGCTTAAGTTTACTTTGTTACAGTGGCCCACACAAACAATACACCATACATGGCTTTGGGATAGTCCTGTGTGACCTTGTCACTGAACTCCTAGGGTTTCATTTTATAGCTTGATTTGGTTGCATGGTGGTGTTGCGGTGAACTGTATGATTATTTAAACCGTGTGGGCTCATTTCTACGACAGGAGATCAGGCCAGAGCCATGTATTCATGTACTTCCTCCTAGTTACCTGCTGCAGCAGCTCCTATCATCCTCATCATGTCAGTGTTTAGCAGAATGTGCAGAATGAAAGATGGATTTGCAAGAGACTATTTTTAACGTGTGCTGCCCTGCTACATTAAATATAAGTCACAGTCTTCTTTAATTAATAGGGATAGAGACCCACCTTTTAGAAGTCAACACGTGACATGAAAAATGCACAGATACGTATGGGTCCATGGGATAGAACATTTAAATCAGGACTGAGAGGGAAAAGTCCAGCACAGTCCCCCGTGCTCCAAAATAAATGGGAATTGCAACATAGTAGGTTTTATATGTCTACGAAGTTATCAAGCTGAAATCTTTGAACCAGGCTAACATTTGAACTCGGGAGACAAAAAGAATGGTGTCACGGGCCTGGGGAGCTCATTTTAAGAGATTCTGAGCATGGAATCACCAGGATGGGAAGGAGCGTGGCCTGGGAACAATGGAGAATTCATGAGAACTTGTAAGGAAAAAAAAGATGGCAGAAGAAAACGAGGAACTGCCACCTAGAGCCTGAGGGTTCTAAATGGCAAGCAGTACCTACGTAAAGTGACTCACAGGAAGGACTATTAAGAAGGACAAGGCAGGACTGGATGACCGGGATTGATGGAGAAGTTTCTGGAATTGATTTCTGTTACAGAAACGGAAGAAATGTTCACACAGAACTCTAGACAGTGGTTCAAGGGTATCACTTGTTAGACTATACCGGGGAGGGGATTTTAGGGAGCTTAGTTCAACCTGAACTCAAAAGTAAGACCCAGGAATCCAGGCAAAATTGACCTTTCTTCATCATCCCAGGAGAAGAACCATCAGTCAGGATGCAAACAGCCACCAATGAAGTCCTACATGCATCTGTGAAAGGGGTTACTTAATAGATTTGCAGAGAATACAATAGTATGTTTTCCAGAAATGGAGTCAAAACTGGAGGCAGGTTCTACTTCCCACGGAGAAGGGTAAAAGATGCTGTCTCAAGGAACTTTACTCCCATTCACTTCAGTGATGCCTACAGAGAGTTTAGTATTTGGGGGCTGTTCTTAGTTTGTTTAACCTCAGTTGCATCATCAAATTAACCTTCAAGGTAGCCAGATTCTTAAGACATTCGGTCACCAATTCAGGACAATTAAAATCTCAAGATGGACCAGGAGTGGTCGCTCACACCTGTAGTCCCAGCACTTTGGCAGGCCAAGGCAGGAGGATCACATGAGGTTGAGAGTTTGAGACCAGTGTGACCAACATGGAGAAAATACAAAATTAGCCAGGCGTGGTGGTGCATGCCTGTAATCCCAGCTAGTAGGGAGGCTGAGGCAGGAGAATCACTTCAACCCGGGAGGCTTGAAGTGGGCCAAGATCGTGCCATTAAACTCCAGCCTAGGCAACAGGAGTGAAACTCCATCTCAAATACAAACAAGCACCCCAGATAAAATCTGAGTTTGTATCATTAGTTTATATCTTGAACACAACATGCTTAGGGGCAAGATCCATAATTAACACTGGAATATGTAAATCTGTACTTCTAATAGCTTCTTAATCATTTCTAAGTTTTTGGCTAACATTCTGTCAGATCTCATTAGACTGTCATTATTTTCTCTAGAAACATGGCTGCACTAATGTCAGAAATGTCGACTTGGCCAAGTTCCTGTTGTTTGAGTGCATTATTGTAATTGCCTTCAATCTGAGGTTTCTTTGCAAGAATATTTTCCGGACTCTTGGCAGTTGGGTGATGGCAAAGTGAAGTTGAAGCCATATATTGTAATTTGCAATTCCAACTCAATAGCTCCCAGATAACTGTGATATGTCATGCTGGGCTGAAATGTAACACATGAGGGTGATACTGCTGACAGCTCAGTGATGGCCATCTGATGTTTGAACTGCATACTGGGCCCCAAAGCCAATCTGTATATTAAACATTGGTAAAGCTGCTGTGGTATGACTTGAGGATAATGCATGCCATTATCCAGAACCGGGATATCTCACAGTTCATGTTCAACACATTCTATTATCATCATTATCCTGGAGCTCTCTGTGCTAGAAGGAGTCCCCCAAATGGCCCCCTACCACGTGGGTTTTAAAGCATAGAATTAACTTCCCATTAATGCCTGGGGCTGCCATGAGGAATTCAGTCTCAAGCCTAGTCCCCAGGAATGGACTTGGAGCTTCTAAAGGCAACAGAGACCTTAGGACTAGCTTCTCCACAGTCAACTCTCAGCTGGTGCACCCTGGTATACACACACACACACACACACACACACACACACACACACACTTATGTATACATGGTGCATGTATATATATATATGAAATGTTCATACTGACCACTGCTGTATTATAATATCAAAGGGCCCATGTCAAGAAACCAAGAATAACTGGCCCAACTATGAGGAGATCCAATTCCATTTGCTCTATGAAGGGAAGAAATGCTACATAAGAAAGGCAGACGAAATTTCATACAAATCCCTTATGGGTTAACTTGTCAAACACCAATAGGTCTGCAAAGTAACCTGCCCTTTTACTTCAATCCATAAGAAAGACACAGCAAAGATGTGTTCCGCTTGAAATATGTAGATACTAACTCAGTGTAATGAGAATTTCCTCATTCTGATTTGTGAACATCACTTCTTGCTTGCAAGTTTTAAGAGACTGCTTCGAATAAGTATTCACCATAAGGGATTCAGATGAAATCCTTAACTGTTAGATTCATTAGTTCGGGTTTCTTAAACAGCATCACTCTGGCCAACAGTTACTGCCCACAATTAAGTATTGTGACCTAGTAGAGTCAAGCAGTCATTAACAAAGGGATAAAGAATCCATCATTGCAACACAAACTACAGATGGTCTTAAGCCGGGGTAGTGAGTGAAAGGAGCAGGGATCACAGAAAGAAAGGAAAGATAATTGAGAATTAAAAGAAATCATTTTTTGATTAGCATGGTTCTCCCCAATTCCATGAGGCAATATGCCAAGAGTGTATCAAATAAATGCCACTAATTAACAACAAAGTAATTTATTAGAAAATGTTGGCAGATAAACTAATTCCTAATTTTTAACACATGAATTATTTTGGACTTTATTCCAAGTTATAATACTTTGCATCTGGAATTAAGCTTAAGTTCTTAATGGCAAAGCCCCTATTTAATACTTCTCATTGCTATGACAGCTACTTCTTTATGTCCTGCATAGACATTTTATAAATAAGAACTGACTGCTTACAATAATAAGGAAAAATTATGAGTATATGGTGGTCCTAAATTCCCTAGGGCAAAAAAGCTAAAAGATACGATATCTTTCTCCAGTCTTTGGTCCCGTGTACAGCATTTCAAATGTTTTAAAGTTTCTCATGCAACGAGACACACAGAGTTCAGATTCTAATGAGTACTGACATTAAACCACTTCACCCTATGAACTACTCACCATAATAAAATTCATTGTTTAAGGGATGATATTTTCAAAAGCTCTGCTTTTGTTAGCATCTACCTTTACTAGATTTTTAACATTTTAGAAGAAGTCAAATTAACAACTTGATTAAAGCATTAAAAATTGGGGGAATATTTTTAAGGGGTCATAAATTTTTAATAACAACATAAATCTACCTGCCTACATCACCTTAGCTCCATCAGAATAAAAGCGTCTCCCCAATGGCTCGTCCAAATAATGAGTTGTGGTGATAATTAAAGTAGCACATCGAGAGCAATATAAAATATTGAAGTTTCACAGGGTAAGGTGGAAATTCCCAAGACAACAGGACTTCATAGATATGTACAGTCATAGAGGTTGAATACTCAATTAGTACGTGTTAAGGAGGCCAGGCTCACTAGATGTTATATTCATCACTGAGTTTCAGGCACAGAACAGAGACTGTCAATGTTCACGAAACATCCCGCCTTTTCTTGCAGTCAGGTTGGTGCAACGTGACTACATAAGTGGTCAGTAAGACTTAAGTGACTAGATGTCAGTCACACAACCAAAGGGCATAAAAAAACATCTTATGTGATCCTCTCCCTCCCTTGGAGGCCCCAGGTTCCAGAGGGTATATCTACAAGATAGAAGAAGACCTTGACTCATATGGAACTTGAATGTGAGGGAACAGAACTTTTTATTGAATTAAGCCAATGAGACAGATTTGTCCCCAAATCACAACTAACAAGTCATAGCTGAACAGATCTGGTGAGCCACCTGGGTCAACACAGCAGAAATTTATTTGTAGCTGCAAATAACTTCTGGATAAGGACTCAAGGAACACAAGGAGCACAATTACCACCTGCCATTGTTCCACAGCAGGGAGGGACCATCCCACCTGCAGTGAGGCATCAGCTCTGCAGATTCCTACTCGGATGCAGCTCCTAAGGCACACACCTAGTGTGTTGTAGGAGAGAAGAGGGGAGAAGAGGTATGCCAAATACTCCTGATTTGGCCCTCCAGACCTCATGTCTGTCTTGCTCTGCTTTGTTCTCAATCATGGGAGCTGCCTTCCCCTCTGAGTTCTGGTTGAATGGGGTCAATGGAGAAGACTACCCTGTCAAAGGGAGAAAGTGGAGTGGAGTGAAGTCAGGATAGCTGCTCTGCTTGCTTCTTCCCTTTCTGGCTATCAACTTGGCAGTGGCTACACTTTCCTACACCCTACTCATCCTCTCTTTCACAGCCACACCTGCAGTAACTCTGTGCCTGCCCCTCCCAGCTGCTAGTGCAGTCCCTGGGTGCCTGCCATCTCTTGCTTCTACTTTTAACCCTACTCATACCACCCACAAAACCTACCGAGGGCTCTATCTGCTTCCAACCAGGGCTGATGCAGGCTACCTATATTTCTATTGAAATTTCACAGTACAAGGCTACACTGTTTATCAGGTAAAGCACCACCAGACAAGAAGAGGGAGATGCTCTCTGTACTCTGACTCAAGGCTCAGTGCAGCCTGGCTCTTTGAAGGCTTCCAGACACACACTGACACTTGTGAGTGACTGAATAACACTCACATCTCTGGAGGTAAAAGGACCCAGCAGGGATCACGTTTGTCTGCAGGCAGTTCAAATGCAGGCACAAAAATGTTGGCTGGGTACTTCTGCACAGTGTTGTAAATTGCTGAAGAGCTATCAACTGCCAAGGCATGCCCAGATTCACTTGGATAACCCCTAGGGATACCCAAACAGAGATGGAAAAGGGTTTAAAGTTGATCAGGGTCCCAATGAAAGAAGGAGGGGCAAGAACCAGGGAAATCAAATTTAATGTTCTTCATTACCACTTACGTGATTCTAAGCTGGTATGACCTAGGGGATAATCCTTTTTAGAAGAAGTGGGTATGGGAAAAAAAAATAATTGAACATAGAAGGTGCCCTGACAAGATAACTTCTTTGGAATAGATTTTAGTTCACTGTTCATATGCCAAAACTTGTGTGTTTATGTGTGTATATGCATGTGTGTGTGAAAACATCATTTCAAATGTGTCATTCAAAGTCCATAATCAAATGTATTCAATATTCAAAAATTTAGAAGAAAAATGTGAGCAAGCTTGGCCATCTGTTCATACCAGTAATTCATAAAGCATCAACTGTAGATGGATATTTAAGCTCTAGACATTTACTTATTCTTCCCTGTTGTACTATTTTAATGTTCAAAATTGTCTTTTATTTTGTATATACGACCACACCCTTTTCAACATTTATATTTTTATGTAAAGAAGTCCACTTGATTAGTCAGAGTTGATTAGAAGACAAGCTTATTGCTTGAGTGGCTCTAATTTTAATATCATCATTTAGTCTTTCTACATGGCAATCAGAACTTACACATTGTTCACCATAGTTCATGCCATTGTCATGAAACTGACATGAGCTGGCACTCTGCCGTATACCTCAGCACAATATTGCTTTCATCTCTGGAGCCAGGTGTCTTACAAATTTAACAGTGTAAACTGGGACTGTCCAAACACATTTATAGGTATGCAATATTATAGCATGGCTGGAAATATTTTCTATCATCTTTGATTATCAGTGTTTGTTTGGTTATATTGGCATTGCTTAGGAAAGCTTTATCTAGAATAAAGTGTGTCTTTCATTTCTTTCTATCAAGCAGTATATTAAAATATACCATTTTTAAAAATCATCATTAAAATGGGAACAAATTCTTTATTTTTAAGTCAATTGTTTTATAATGAAATAGTTATGCCAAATTAAACTTGAAGATGTTCATATAAAATATTGTTACTTTATATTCCCATTATATCTTAATTAAGTAAATTATATTCCAAACAACTTGTTGGCTCAGCAATATTTTATTTCTACACTGAGTTTTAGCAACTCTAAAAAGGACTTTGTAAAAATTAACTGTAGAGTAGAATAAGATACTTGCAATATCCTTCTTGAGTTTATTTTCAGGTATTTCAATAAGACATAGTAATATCCAACTGACATTTATTACAATGAGTTACACAATTCTTTTGTTTGAGAGTATTTTATGATATCTGCACCAACTTACTTTTATCTTATATGGCACCAGAGATATGTTACCAAAGCAGGAAAAGCCTATCAATGAGACCAGGGCCAAAAAACATATAAATAAAAAGTTTTAAAAAGAAGCAGCAGTCAAATTTATGCTATAAAATCTGAAATCAATAAAATTACCATCCCTTCCTTTTCTAACATTTCAAGATACATTTTCAAGAAAATCAGTAGAGACACATTATTTTGAAAATTACAGAAAATGAGAGACAAATATTTATTGCCCACTAACCTTCGGTCTAACTTCATTGGGTAAATACAGGTAAACTCTCATTTTAACAAATTTAATAATTATATCCAGATTCATTTTGGAAATCTGGTCCACTTCTCAGCTAATAATTCATGCTAACTCCTGTGCTGATTAAAAAAGCATAAATTCCAGGTACACACACACACACACACACATACACACACAAACGCACACACACACACACACACACACACACACACTAGATGTGTTCATATTTTTGTTAACCTTTACTGTGTATTACTAGCCAATGAAGATTGTGAGCACTTCAATAAGATTCAAATCCTGAACTTGAATACATTTGCTATGCTAAATAGTTAGGAAATTGTGATTTAAAAATGTGCTGGTGATATGTGGGCATTATGAATATTAGTTTTGTTGTTTTATACACTTCTGTAGAGATTATGGCTGGGAAGTTACAGAATACAATTAGTGCAGTGTGCTATTAAACAGAGAAAATAAATTGTTCTTGGGAAAGAAAACTTCTTGGTTCTGGTAAAAATTCTCTTGATGATGTCATATATGAAAGGAGCAGACATAAAAGGACAAATGAAAATAGCGATTTTATCAGTGAAAACAATCCAGAAAGTGTCACTGAATGGAGTCAGGAATGCTCAAGGTACTCTTCTAATTCATATTGTCATTTTTGAGGTAGAAGACAAATGCCATCACAGCCAAGGATCAAACCATGAACTGACGGTCTAACCCTAAATATGTTTATGTATTTTTTATTTTGAGATGGAATTTCACTCTTGTTGCCCAGGCTGGAGTGCAATGGCATGATCTTGGCTCACTGCAACCTCTCTGCCTCCCAGGTTTAAGTGATTCTCCCACCTCAGCCTCCTCAGCAGCTGGGATTACAGGCATGAGCCACCATGCCCAGCTAATTTTGTATTTTTAGTAGAGATGAGGTTTCTCCATGTTGGTCAGTCTGGTCTCTTAACTTCCTACTTCAGGTGATCTGCCAGCCTCAGCCTCCCAAAGTGCTGGGGTTACAGGTGTGAACCACCACGCCTGGCCTTATGTCATTTTTATTAGGCATCACATTTTCTATTCTCACTGAAATCAGTTCACCTTCTAAATCTTTTCCAACTGACACAGCTTATTTTAATGCATATACCTGAAGGCTTCTCTTAATTTACCAGGCAAATATGATCTGATATAGTATTCATTTTTAATTGATAAAAATAATGTTGAATATTTACACATGCTTTTAAATATACATGTGAAAGCCAGCAGTACCTTGAATATTTCAATCAATAGAGGGTAGCCTGAATAATAGAAGAGAAAGGTAAATTAACACAAGTCAACATGTAATATTAAGGAAAGTGCTGTAACAGTTCAAAGTAATTCCTGAAATAAGTTCAAAATTCTGATTTTGATGGCAATGACTCCTAATTAATGTTTAAGGAAGAAAGCAAATAACTGTCATGAAGAGGTAACATGCAGCAATGTACTTTAGTTCAGTAAGCAGTAGCATAACCCCTTTGAATTATCTTCTTTGGAGAAATGGGAGTAGAAAACGATTAACTAATAAACTGGTTTGTTATCTATAATTTTCTAGACAACAAGAAATCAATTATGGAAATATATTCAATCCATTTTGAATTAGAATAAATATACAAATGTGTAATTATACTAAAAGAAGGGTGAAAAACTTGGTGACCCTGGTACTAGAAATGAAAGAAAAAATGCACTTTAAAACAAAATGTAATGTTATTAAAAAAAGAAATGAGAAGAACTGGGGGTGGGGGGGGGTTGGGCAGGGGTGGTAAAGAAAAAGGCAGAGGATTTAGGAGACCTGGGTATGAGATCTGTCTTTCAATTACCCACTCTGGAATCATGAATGAGCCACTCAACCCCTCTGGGGCTCTGTTTCCTCTGATATAATAACGAAGTTGAACTTGGTGGTCTCCCAGATCCAGTTCAGTTCAAACATTCTGGGAACGCTGCCATTTCATGATGGACAGCTTAAATGAAAAGATCACTACTTTGTGCTGAAGAACTGGAGTATTTGTCCTTTTGTTTTTCTAAATACCTACTCAGTTCTAACTTTTGCTGGGGTCTGATGTCAGATATTAAGTTGTGGTGATGTGGCATTATTTAAAGGGAGACACAGTAATTAAGTAGCAGGTGCTCAGTGGTAAGGCAAAGTTCACCAATGTAGAAAGAACAAAAAAGGAAAGCAGCAAAGAAGCCGCCGACTGCAATCCATGAATTTCGTTCAGAGACTGGCTATGGGGCATTCATTTCATCCCTGATCCAGAGCCCCATGACAAGGGCTCAGCGCATCACCAACTGTGACTGTGGAGATGACCCAGATGGTGCAGGGGGATGCAGAATGTGTACCAGCCTACAAACAGGTATACCTCCATGTTGAGAACCAAGTACCAAATTAGTTATTCTCCAGGTGTTTAAATGGCCTAAGAGCAACAATAACAAGAGGAAATAATCATACATCTGAGACAGAAAAGGGACATGGTGTCATCAGTGGCCAGCTGGCTATGTTCCTTTCTGGCCGATCTCATCAACCTTCAGGCTAGCCTGGTGGGTCCCAACAGTCCAACTTAGTACCTGTGTCAGGGTTCCACTCTTTTTCATTTAGGAGTTTTTATTTCACTTTTTTTTTTTTTGAGATGGTTGAGATGGAGTTTTGTTCTTGTTGCCTAGGCTGGAGTGCAATGGTGCGATCTTGACTCACTGCTACCTCTGCCTCCCGGGTTCAAGTGATTCTCCTGTATCAGCCTGCTGAGTAGCTGAGATTACAGGCATGTGCCACCATGCCCACCTAATTTTTGTATTTTTAGTAGAGATGAGTTTCTCCACGTTGGTCAGGCTGGTCTCAAACTCCTGACCTCAGGTGATCTGCCTGCCTCAGCCTCCCAAAGTGCTGGGATTACAGGTGTGAGCCACCACGCCCGGTTTTTCACTTCACTTTTGTCTTCAGAGTCTTCCTCCTTAACATGGACCTCATGACCTTCCTACAGTACCTAACTTCACACAGTCAATGATGGATAGTTTGTACATGGAACTCTAGTTGTCAAAGGAATGTTTTTAAAAAAGCAAAGCACTAGGATAGGGCAAAAACATTTGACTAACAAGGAAACAAGGGGTTGTACTTGGATGTGGATGATTTACATACAAAGTGTTGGAGAACAAAATAGTGTGAAGTGTTGGCCTGAACACCAAGAATAAGAGAGCTAATGTTTTATTAAAGAAAACAAAAGATTGTGAACTTTCCTTGGAAGGAGAAATGGCCAGACATGTGATTATACAATTCAGGGGCTGTGGCCAATGGTCTGAATGGTCAAGGACTTGGAAGGAATATGACTTGAAAGACCAAGTCTTCCAAGAAGACCTACATGGAAGACCTCTCTAGGATATTCTAGAAAACTTCTTGGAAATCTAAGAACTATGAAGGAAGCTATGCTTTATAAGAAATAGGAACAGAAAATAACAAGGAGAGGAAAAATCTTCAGATGAAAAGTTAGTAGGAAGTTAGAGGAAAACACAACTGTCAGCAATGGAAATAAAGATAACATAACAGGCAAATCAAAATTCACACTGCAGTGAGCAACCGACATAAACATGAACAGGAATAGATGCAAAAAATAAAAACATAGTGAAAATCTTCATGCACTTAATAAAATAATAAAATTAATTTTTATAAAAGCTTGACATATCCTAGAAAATATACTGAATCAAAAGGATGAAGAGATATCCCAAAATGATTTTTTTTAAGTTACCCACTACGGAAGATTGAAAAAAAAAATAAATGGCCCCAATTACTCACTCTTCCTTGCATCCATGCCCTTTGTAACATACAAAACTTGTAGTTCCTCCCACTGAGAAGTTAAATCTGTTTCCCCATCCCTGGAATTTGGTTTTCTTCTTTGACTTGCTTTTCTCAACAGAATGTGTCTGAAGTAGCTATGCACAAGTTCTAAACCTTTCTTGGAACCCCACCATTTGAACAAGCTAAGCTAACTTGCTGAAGGAGAGAGAGCCCCCCCTAGTCTAGCACCATCAGAGATCAGCCAGCTGGCCAATACCCCAAAGGCAAGAGATCGCAGCTAAGATCAGCAGAAACATCTCTTCACCCCACATCTGACCACAGAGGCATGAGAGAATCCAACAAGACCAAGAGACCAAAATGACACATAGAAACTGACAAACCATAACAAAGAGTTATTGTTGTAAGCCATTTTTTGGATATTTTCTTACACAGCACTAGTCAACTAATTTACACAAATAGAAACCAAAAATTGTTACATGCACACGCTCATGAATAAAGGCACATAAACATGCAAACTCACACACATACATTTGCAAAAATATGAAAAAATATGAATTATTTAAAAGAGGGTGCCCAATCTTTTGGCTTCCCTGGGTCATATTGAAAGAAGAATTGTCTTGGGTCACACATTAAATACACTACCACTAATGACAGCTGAAGAGCTTAAAAAGTTTCTTTGGTAATGTTTTAATAAAGTTTACAAATTTGTTTTGGGCTGTATTCAAAGCTGTGCTGGGCCACATGTGGCCTGCGGGCCATGGGTTGTACAAACTTGATTTAAAATGTCCTTAAGGGAAATAACCAAAACTCTAATACCCACCCAGAAATTGGGCAAAGGACCTGTTCAGAAAATTTTCAGAAGAAATACAAATAACTAATAAACATAAACTAGCCAACCTTATTGATAAAAAGAAACAATCCTTAAAGCAATGGAGGGTCACTTTTCCTACATTAAATTGAAACAGGTTTAAAAACTCATAAGGTTAAATGCTGAGGTTGGCATGGAAAGGCAGTCACCCATAGTACTGGTGTGAATGTGAAACACCACAGGCGCTCTCATAAGCCATATCCTATCGCTGTGGTTGACTGTGTCCCTCAAAAAGCATGTGCTGGAAATGTAATACAATCATGTGGGATGTGGGGCCTAACGGGGAAGGCACAACCCTTATGAATTTCTTATTGCCAATTACAAAGGGCTTGAGGCTGCAAGTCTGATCTCTTGTTGCTCTCTCTTTGCCTGCTGCCATGCAATGACACAGCAAGAAAGCCCCTGCCAGATCAGCTCCTCATTCTTGAAATTCCCAGCCTCCAGAACCATGAGCCAATAACTTTCTGATCTTTATAAATTACCTAGTCTGTAGCATTCTGTTATAAAGGCATAAAATGTTCAGGTTTATGTTATATAGCTATATGCAGTATTTTGAAATAAAACAACAAAAAGAAATTGACACCAAAAAAATTCTGGCTTATCCTTATATTTAACAGTTATGCAGCCATTACAAAATCCATATATAAAGAATATTTACCAACATGAGAAAGCATAATACAAAGAGAAAAATGGAATACAAAATTTTAGGAATATAAAACATAAGTACAATTCAATAAAATTATATGTGTGCACGTATATTTAAATCTAGAAAAAGCACAAAATCATGCCAACTAGTCTTTATACCTGCAGGATTATAAATGATCTCTCTCTCTCTCTCTCTCTCTCTCTCTCTCTCTCACACACACACACACACACACACACACACACACAGAGAGAGAGAGAGAGAGAGAGAGAGAGAGAGAGAGAGAGAGAGTTTTTTAGTGAACTTAGAGGTCAGTTCCTGGCCAGTACATTTCAGAATATTTTTATCAATGACTGCAGAATGGCAGAACATATAAGCTCAACAGCTCAACAGCTTAGGGTCTGTTACCAAACCAGGAGGCTTTATGAATTCATTTTGACATTGTTAAATGCTGAGGTGAACAGAAATAAACAAGATGAGATTCAAAAGGGTCCCCTGTTGGGTCGTTTACAGAGGATAAACTAATTTCACAAGATAAGGTAGAGAATGAGTGTAGGTGTGTCCAACACAGATCTAGGAGTTAGTGGACTGAAACTGGACATGAATTGGAAAGCTGGTGCATAAAATTAAGTACATTATTGAAAACAAAATTGAAGAATTAAAAAAAAAATTTGAAGAATTAAACATAAGATTAATTCCTCTGACCCTACTGGTCATCTACAATCTCTTCTGAATATTGCCTACAGTTTTTGGATCTACAATTTAAAAAGAAAGGTATCTTTTAAGAAATGAGATCATGCAGCCCAAGAGGGAAACACTGTTGCAGAAACTTTAAAGTGTTGAGATAGATGAAAAGTAATCATGACATAGATGGCAATGGACAGATAGTCTACTGAGAAAATACCAAAAAGTATGAGTATATCACACTATGTAATACATAGTTTTATTTGGGACACTTATTTGGAGCAGTCACACTTTTGTTTGGAATGCTCTCCTCAACGCAAAGATGTGGAAAAATACATCAAAGACCACAGGAAAGGAAGCAAGCAAGCAAGGAAGGAAGGAAGGGAGGAAGTGAAAGAGGTTTTTAAAAAAGGAAGGAAGGAAGGGAAAGAGAAAGAAATAGAAAGAAGGAGAGGGAGGACAGAGGATGAGAAAGAGTAAATGCTGTGGGAAGATCTTCAATAGGAATAAAGGTGTTCTGAAATGGAGGAAGGCAGACCAGAGCTTGAATCCTGGCCACCTGTGTCTATACTATGACTCAGTTTCCCATCTACAAATTAAGGAAGGTGATAAATTAAATATATTCTTAAAAATTCAGGAAGAAAATGATAGTATTTAGGGAAGGAGATTCTATATATGCATAAATGGTGTCCCAGAAAAAGAAAACAGAGCAAATAGTACTACATAAATAAAATGTAATTCAAGAAAATGTTTGAGTAATGAAAGATTCAAGGACACACTGGATATCAGGGGAAAAAAAACTAATATGTAATAATAAACATGAAGTAAATGAATTTCAGTGACAAAGAAAAATCTTTCTGGCATCCAGACAGGATAGAAAGATAAATCTATCTGGAAGGGAAACACATAAGAAACTGTGGGCTTCTCTGCAGCAGCACTCAGTATCAGAACATGACAGAAAGCCTCCCAAGTCCACAGGCAAAGAAGGTTAGGAGACAAATGAGAAACTACAGAAAAATGACTATCAGAGATTACAGAATACTTTTAAACAAAAAATGAAAAGTAAAGCAACTGTGAGAACTATGGTTATAGAACAGAGATGAGCTATGCTTTCACAAATGTGAAATGGGGTAACTGACAAAACTTGGGGATAGACAGAGCAGTGGAGAGGTAACGAAGTACTTTTAATTGACTCATCTTTTATAATTCAAATATGGTAAAGGAAAATAAATGTAAGTTTATTAAAAATATTAAAGTAAATGGTAGAATAGCTAAAAAAGTATAGTCAACTCAAATTAGAAGGAAAGGATGCATGGTGGAAATATGTGCAAAAACGCTTATTTCCTCATAGGTTTAAGGGGTAATAAGCAGTATCTAAAGAAACATAATGAACTAAATATATCTGTGGATCTAATCTAAAAGAGTTACAACATTACATGACCTTTCCAAATAACAATAAAAAATATAAAATCAAATCTAGACTATGTAATAAAAATTAAGTAATAAAACAAAGAACAACATAAAATACACTTATGGTATTAAAACTAAACATATCTATTATATAAATAAGCTTTTATTATGTTCAAAACTCTGAAGAAAAAGACCCCTAGAATGGCTCCTGAAGGGCAAAAAATTAGTATGCTGATATGGTTTGGCTGTGTCCCCACCCAAATTTCATCTTGAATTGCAGCTCCCATCATCCCCACGTGTCACAGCAGGGACCCAGTGAGAGGTAACTGAATCATAAGGGCAGGTATTTCCCATGCTGTTCCCATGTTAGTGAATAAGTCTCATGGCATCTGATGGTTTTATAAAGAGCAGTTCCCCTACATATGCTCTCTTCCCTGCTGCCAAGTATGATACATTCCTCCTTTGCTTTCTACCATGATTATGCAGCCTCCCCAGCCATGTGGAACTGTGAGTCCTTTAAATCTCTTTTTCTTTATGAATTACCCAGTCAGGTATTTCCTCATAGCAGTATTGAAATTGACTAATACAGAAATTGGTACTGGTAGAGTGGGATATTGCTATTAAGGTACCCAAAAATGTGGAAGCCACTTTGGAACTGGGTAACAGGCAGAGGTTGGAATGGTCTGGAGGGCTCAGAAGAAGACAGGAAGATGTGGGAAAGTTTGGTGCTTTTTAGAGACTCATTGCATGGTTTTGACCAAAAAGTCCAGGCTGAGGTGGTCTCAGTTGGAGATGAGGAACTTCTGGGAACTGGAGCAAGGCTGGTTCTTGTTATGCTTTAGCAAAGACACTAGCAGCATTTTTTCCCCTGCACTAGAGATCTGTGGAACTTTGTACTTGAGACAGATGATTCAGGGTATGTGGCGTAAGAAATTTCTATGCAGCAAAGCACTCATGAGATGACTTGGGTGCTCTTAAAAACATTCAACTTTATTCATTCACAAAGATATGGTTTGGAATTGGAACTTATGTTTAAGACGGAAACAGAGCATAAAAGTTTGGGAAATTTCAACCTGAAGATACAATAGAAAAGAAAAACCCATTTTTGAGGAGTAAATCAAGCCAGCTGCAGAAATTTGCATAAGTAACAAGGAGTCAAATGTTAATCGCCAAGAAAATGGGTAAGATGTCTCCAGGGTATGTCAGAGGTCCTCACAGCAGCCCCTCCCATCACAAACCAGGAGGCATAGGATGGAAAAACGGCTTTGTGGGCCAAACCCAGGGCCTCCTGCTGCTTGCAGTTTTGGGACTTGGTACCCTGCCTTCCAGCCATGGCTAAAGGGGCCAATAAACAGCTCAGTCCATTGCTTCAGAGGGTGCAAGCCTGACGTTTTGACAGCTTACATGTGGTACTGGGCCTGCAAGTGCACAGAAGTAAAGAACTGAGGTTTGGGAACTTCTGCCTAGAATTCAGAGGATGTATGGAAATGCCTGGATATCCAGGCAAAAGTTTGTTGCAGGGGTAGAGCCCTGTTAGAGAACCTCTGCTAGGACAATGTAGAAAAAAATATGGGGTGGGAGTCCCCACACAGAGTCCCCACTGGGCACCAACTGGTGGAGCTGGGAGAAGAGGGCCATTATCCTCCAGACCGTGGAATGGTAGATCCATGGACAGCTTCACCATGTGCAAAAACTGCAGACAATGCCAACTTGTGAAAGCAGCCAGCTTGGGAGCTATACCCTGCAAAGCCCCAGGGCTGGAGCTGCCCAAGGCCATGGGAGTCAACCTCTTGCATCAGCGTGACCTGGATGTGAGACACGGAGTCAAAGGAGATCATTTTGGAGCTTTAAGATTTGACTGCCCTGATGGATTCTGGGCTTGCATGGGGCCTGTAACCCTTTTGTTTTGGCCAATTTTACCCATTTGAAACAAGTATATTTACTCAATGCCTGTACCCCTATTGTATCTAGAAAGTAACTAACTTGCTTTTGATTATAGGCTGATAGTCAGAAGGGACTTGCCTTGTCTCAGATGAGACTTTGAATTGCAAAGTTTTGAGTTAATGCTGAAATAAATTAAGACTTTGGGGGACAGTTGGGATGGAATGATTGGTTTTAAAACATAAGGACATGAGATTTGGGAAAGGCCAGAGGCAGAATACTACAGTTTGGCTGTGTCCCCACCCAAAGTTTTTCTTCAATTGTAGCTCCCATAATCCTCCTGTGTTGTGGGAGGGACCTGGTAGAAGTTAATTGAATCATGGGGGCCAGTTTTCCCCATGCTGTTCTCATGATAGTGAATAAGTCTCATGAGATCTGATGGTTTTATAAATGAGAGTCCCCTGCTCAAGCTCTTTCTTGCTGGTTGCCATGTAACATGTGACTTTGCTCCTTATTTGCCTTCAGCCGTGACTGTGAGGCCTCCTCAGCCCTGTGAAACTGTAGGTCCACTAAGCCTCTTTTTCTTTATAAATTACCTAGTCTTGGGTATTCATAGCAGTATTAAAATTTACTAATACATATGGCTATATGTAAGAAAGATCTAAAATAATGTGATTCAGAAAAGTTGAAAAGAGCTTGGGTAAAAGTGTATCAGACCAGTACCAACAAAAAATCAAGAATCTTGATCTTATTATCAGACACATTAAATTCAAAACAAATACAATCCAATAAAAAAAAGCTACTTTAAAAGTGTAGAGAGTATAATCCACAATGAACATGTAACAACTATAAATATGGTATCAACATTTACATAGCAAAACCTATTGGGACTACAAAAGTATTTTTAAAACTACAGAAGTAGTATTTTTGGTTATTTAAGAGTTTATCTCATTTATTGGCCTTCCATTTCTTGACTTGATTGCTTATTTTCTAAAAAAAGTTATGCATTTTTTCTTATTTACTAATATAAGTAGTTTAGGCTGTGAATTTTCCTCTCAGCCCATTATAGCCATGCACAGACATTCTAATAATATTTTTATTTTAAAAAGATGTTGAAATTAATCTCTTCCTTGAGAAAGAATGATCAAGTAAGTAAGAAATAAGAATAAAATTACCAAGCCATTCTAATTGATACATTTCGTGTCTTAAAACAGAGAATGCAACTTCTCTACAAATTTTTTAAGGAATGTTTTCACCATCAATCCAAAAACAAAGCCTGAATAAATCACAAAAGTAGAAATTAAATAGATGATAATTTCTGTTCACAATGTAATAAAAATCTATAACAAATCAAAAAACCAAAACACCATGCCATCTGTAAAATTTTAGTTCCCCAAAATAAACTTTGTGTCAAAAATGAAATCAAAACCAAGAATACGGTATTTGCAGAAAACTGAAAATAGGATGTCCTCTATTGGAATCTCTGTATACAGCTGTAACAGGCTGAGAGAAAAATTCACAGCCTAAACTACTTATATTAGTAAATAAGAGAAAATGCATAACTTTTTTAGAAACTAAACAATCAAGTCAAGAAATGGAAGGCCAAAAAATGAGATAAACTCTTAACCAAAATAAAAAAAAATAGATGTCAGAATGTAGAAATAACCACCGATTATTCACAGACTATGTAAATCATAAAAACTTCTTGTCTCAAAAATATTATAATAAACCTGAAAACCTGGATGATGGGTAATTGCATATATAGCTAATTACCACAAATAAAACTGCGATAAATTGTCAAAGAATACCCCTTCCAAAATGCACCAGACAAAATCAACTTCACACAAGTGAATTCTATGAATTCAAGAAACAGCTCATTCCAGTGCTATTTACAAAACATACAGAAAAAGAAGGAATGGTTTTGAACCTTTCTGTGAAATCAAGATAACCTCTACACCAACCCCCTACAAAGACAGCACACACACACACAAGGAAACCACAAACTTCCCCTAGGTTCTCAATGCAAAAAATCTTAAACAGAATCTGTGCAAGTCAAATTGTGCAGTACTGTTCGACATTTTAAAATACGTCCATATAATTCTTTATATGAGTAAGTACGAAGAGAGAACAATTTTCTCCATTAATGCTGGAAAGGAATTTGAAAAAATTTAATAAAACATAAAGTTTATCCATTCTTGATTTTTCAGAACTCTTAATAAAATAGAAAAGCATGGAAACATCACTAATATCATAATACTAACATTTATATAGTGTTTATTATGTTCCTAGCATCCTAAGCAGATGTGTGCCTGTTCAAAAGTTATTTCTTTTTTCCTGAAGTAATGCTGAGGTCAAGCAATGACAGTCAGTGGGAGTGTAGGGGCTGTGGGGGCTGGGCCAAAGCTGTGGGAGTCCGGATTTATTCTGTGAGTTGGAGAATTGTCTAGTCATCACACCAACAAAAGAGTAAACCTCTAACAGCACCTCCCTGCTTCTTCCCACCCTCTGGAAGGAGGCATTGAAGAGGGTTTATCTAATGACTGATGTTTGACACATCAGGTGCAGGCATACTCACTCAGGGTGCAAATATTTACTAAGTGTCTCCCTGGGGCCATGCAGTATTCTAGGTGCTAGACATATACCACTAGAGAAAAGCTGTCCTCATCTGTCTTACTTTCTGATCTTAAATCTAAAGGCAAGAGGCATTTAGCAGCACAAATCATTTTCATCAGCAGTCAACACTCCCAAAGTTTCAGGCACTGAGTAAAATAAAAGAAAAACTGTGGCCCTTTCCCAAGAGTGCACAGTGTCCACAAGGATGTGAAAGCCATCTGGAAACTGATAAACTGCAAAAGCTCAGCCATCGTCTGTTGGCAAAATAAAAGAAGGATGTCTTTGGATAGTCATCAAATGAAAATGTGAGAGAAACACAGCCATTAGAAGCTAACAGCTTGGGACAACCTCGTCCACACAGCACGATCACTGTAATATTTTGAAGAAAATTGATGTTTTTAAAAAACCAATAAAATCTACTTTCCATTCACCTTGAAAATGTGAATTGAAACTCAAGAGCCAAAAAAAAAAAAAAAACCACTATATGCTGACCCTGCGTCTCGAAAATCTGTATTCTGTGCAAAGCACTTTTCAGTACTCAAGTACTTCACATTCATTGCCTCGCAGCATGAGGACCCCTTAAGGCCCCTTAACCATCAAGACATTGCTAGATTTGTGGAGGGGTTTCCTTCCCATTTTTCTGGAAAACCACTTTTCATACAAAGATTTTAAAAGGCAAAACAGAGCCAACCCATGGTTTCCACATGAGTCATTGCCAAAAGTTTAGAAGACAGCCTTGTGATCATTTTTAAGAGGAAAACGGCAGATTCTATCTCAGTCACACGGAGTATCAACTCAGGCCAAAATGACAAAACCTCACTTGAAGGGTTGGCTTCACTCTTTCCAAAACTAAAATAGTTATCAAGTGGTTAAAATTGGGGGAAGATCGCGCTGTATCACGGTTTAGAGGCAAACCACTTGCAAGTTAAGATTTTAAGAGGCAAAAGCATCCAAGAACTCATAACCATGACATGGTTTTCTGTTCTACCTGGGACCTCTGTCATCATCCCCTCCACTCACGTTCACCTCTTTTTTAAAAATAGCAACACTGGAAGTAATGCCCGTCTAGGAGCATTGGGATGGATTTCAAAAATCCTTCTTCTGAGCCCAATAGTGTCTTAAGCCAAGGAGACAGTTCGTAGGGTAACCACATTAACAAAATGTATTCTAGAGCCCCACCATGCAGGCTGGTTTTCCCGTAAGGAATCAAACTGTAGCATGTTCTGGATGCAGGTTTTGAGGGAGCACAGTGAGCTGTGCAATCCGGTGAACCAAGGGAAACCCACAGTTCTGGCTTCCATTATCCTGGCCTCCCTCTTTTTTTGCTAGCTCCACTTAAAGGGAAAGCCCTGTGTACACTTTTTATATTTTACCTTTTATTAGATAAAAGCAAATAGTATCAAACCTTAAACAGGGCAGAATACCCTACATCCATCTCTCCTCCCCTCTACTTTCTCTGCTCATTAGTTTCCTTACCAGTCCAGCCCTTGACTCTTCATTCTGTGTGAAGCCCTTGTATATGACCCCTTTGCTCTGGCTCTGGTTCTGACTCCTATAATCGACTTGTATGGAGTCAGAGACCACCATGGATATGGTGGAGTCACCAAGGCAGAGTCGTGTGGGAGAGGACAGCCGACAGGGAGGCAAGTCTCGACCTGACCTCCTTCCCCATTTGCCAGCCATTCTCCGTCCCTCTAACAATGCTGGGTCTGGGCCGTTGGACAGAGGCAATTCGACCACGCTGGCTCACTCCGGCTGATCTGTTCCTCCTCACCATGTCCCAGGAGCTGGCTCACGAGGCCACTGGATGTCGATATTCTCCCTATCCCACGGGAACTCCTTTCAACCTATTTCTTTCGCATTCCATTAGTGTAACAGCTAATCTGATACACTGTTCAGCCAGAATGTGCCTTTTGAGGAGACCTGTCCTAAGCAAGGGGTAGGCCCTGGCCAGCATTCCAATAAACAAAGGCATTTTTTCCTCAAATCTGATTCTGTCTTTCTGCATAAACCAGAGAGACTAATTGCAAAATTATGCAAAGAGCAAAAGGCAGATCTTTGAGAAATTTTTTTCTGGGTCCTGGGGAGTATGGTGGCATGGAGTGGAGGTACAGTCAGAATCCAGGCCTGGGTTTGGGTGACACCTCCAGAGACAGTCTCTGCTTGGACATTCGTGTAGCAAAACCTCTTCAAAATACTGGCAGGACTTCAGAAGTAGTTTGATTTAAGTGGACTACCCTTTAAACTCTAAGGGCTGTAGTCAGGAGATCCCACAGGTTCAGCAGTCCCCAGCAGTGACGATGCCCACTCCATCTGTGTTAAAAATCAACTGCATTTCACTGAAGCCAGCTTAATTTCTTAGTTGTTTATCTATGAACAAGTAATCCAGAATAAACAGATTACCCTCCCTAAGCCTCAACGGACCCATCTTTGAAGTAGAACTACTAATAAAACAAACAGCACGGATTTTTGAAATAAGGAGTTACTGAGCTAATACATACAAAAGCACTTTATGCACAGAAAAACAGCAAGAATATCTGTATAATAACTTCTGAGAGAAACTCAGAATGAAAACTGTGAAATAACTTTAGAAAACATAAAAGTCAAGAATATGTCCTTGAATAGTCTCCAAATATTGATTAAGATAACAATGAGTACCCTTGAAAATGAATTTTAACAAATTGCTCCTTGATGCCCAGACCATGCATATACTCTTCTGGGGTGTTATTCATCGTGATGTTCAGCCATCAGCAGGTCCTCCGTGCCCTCCTCTTACGTAACAGAACACTTTCTAACAGCATCGCTCTGCAGAGCTTCTATTCTCCCTTTTCTTTAATCTCCAGCACTAACCACTCAACATGTGCTCACTGATGCTGCCTCCTATCCCATCATCCTCCCTCTTCATCCGCTTGTTTGATGGATTTGGGGATTTTAACTTTTTGTTAAAGCGTGCATTCTCATTCTTAATCAAAGAAACATTGAAATCTGTGTATCCAACACACAGAGGAATGTAGAGATATGAGTCACACAGCTCTACACCCGGTGAAATTATATCAAACTATTAGCCAAGTGAGGAAGTCATGGTGCCAAAGTAAGTATATCACTTCACAGTGCAAACGCTGTGATTAAAAAATCATTTTCAGTTCATTATCTGAATTTTTGGGCTGTTAAGCCAACAGTTAAATTAAGCAGAAACATGGGGATCACTAATTAGCTTTTTCAGTCTTAATCTGGGTTTTAAATGCCATGTGCATGCCATAGAACACCAACAAAAGGAAAAGTGACAGCTGATAGAAATGAGAAAAAGAGGTTGTAGGTAGAGCTTGTGGGAAAATCATTAGATAAAATCTTCTCATTAGGATTAGGATAAGGGATAGGATTGGCGTGCACTTAGACATTACAGGTTAGTAGAACGAGCTGCGTACGTTCATTTTTAAAGTCCAAGATCCTCTACCTTTTGGGTGTGGGCTGCACTTATGGTATAATTTCAAAAAGCAGATTATGGAAAGAGGTGGAAGAGAAAGAATAATTTGACAGTAGAGAAATCCGCCAAACACTACCTCAAGCAAGATGCTATGGTTTGAATGTGTCCCCCAAAATTCTTGTGTTAGAAACTGAATTCGCAACACAGCAGGGTTAGTAGATGGGGCCCGGTGAAAGGCGGAGTCCTCAGGAACTGGTTAATACTGCTATAGAATGGGCATTCAGGAGGGGATCTGCTTTCTCATTTGCTCTTCTACCATGTGGGGACCCTTCTCCCCTCTGGAGGACACAGCATCCAAGTCACCTGAGAAATCTGAGAAACTGGGCTCTAATCTGACGGTGCCTTGATCTTGGACTTCCCAGCCTCCAGAACTATGAGAAATACATTTCTATTGTTTAAGCCTCCAGTTTATAGTATTTCATTACAGAAATCCAAGAAGACTAATACAGTTCTTTAGGGCAGAAAAAGTACTTTTAGAATAAGGGACAAAACATATGTGTGCTATATAACATGATACATGTGTTGAAAAGATCAGTCTGTCAATAATGACAGAAATGGATTTTGGAAAAATATAAACCATGTCACTTTTTTTCTCATTCCGGTACATGATTTGATGAAAAAAAAATACAGAAAGATGAGCTACTTTTAACAGAATCACCATCTCCATATTTGAATATAGATATGACACACGGCCCTCAAATGGGTGTGTTAGTAGTAAACTCCTTTATGTTTCTAGGTAAGATTTATCTACATTTGTCAAAAGTAAAGAATTAGATACAACTTTACCTTTTTATGAACTGAATCTCTGAGAGGGTTTATGTGAAAGCATTTCAAATCCCTTATGGCCAATGCAAACACTGCCCCTAACACTCACAAATTCCATAAATGGAGTGTACCATTCAGTGTCATTGATGTAGGGAACATTTTAAACCAAAGCTCACAATAATTGTCAAGAACAGAAGAAAATTGCTTGAATTTGTAAAGAATCTCAAGAATTGAGGCATAATGTCAACCTCTTCAACCACGAGTGGGTGATAATCTTGTTAATCTCACTGTCCAGATGTCAGGAACGTTTTTGTTACTATTCTATCAAAATAAAGGAGCCAGCAGTGTCCCTATAACCTCTTGCAGTGGCCTTCTTTATATTACACTTAATCATTCAAACACATGGAGGCCAACACCTATTACTCATCAGTTAGCTTCCACTAAAACCAAAAATAAGCAAAACAAGGTGCAGTTAAGCAAAGCCTGTCTCCTTTGCTGAAAGCATTCTATTTCTTCTCTTTCCACTGATAGTTTAGAAACGAGTATTCATGTTGAGGATGATCTCAACTCAAAAGTGTAGAATTCTCTCTGGTTCATCACCACTTGGAGAACAGTAGGAAAGACCACTGGACTCAGGGACCAGGCCCATAGGGTTCATTTATTCCTTCAGTTCTATGACCTTAGGAGTTTGGAGTATATGATGTCTAAGGTACATCATTTGGAGTGTATGATGTCTTCAGCCCTTGGAGCTGAAGTAATTCAATGTTTTTGGTTTGAAAGGCTGTCAGAAGCCAGTTATAAGCTGTTTGGGGTAGGTTGTTTCCAAGTTTTTAAGTCTGTGGCACAGTAGTTAAACTGGGAGGACAATCAGTAATCTCAATTTAGCTTTTAACTATAACACAATTTGAAGGCAGGCCAGCTAGTGCAGAAGCAGACATACAGGCTGTAGCAGTCACATTTCTTAAGAAAGAACAACTCTTACCTTTCATTATAGCACTTTGCAGGAGATGAGACAGCAAGAGGCATAACCAGAAGTCTTAGATTAGCTATCCTGTGCTAAAAATCTTAAAGAGACTGAGACAGAGAGAGAGAGAGAGAGAGAGAGAGAGAGAGAGAGAGAGAGAGTGAGAGAGAGAGAGAGAAAGAAACATACTCAACTAACTGCATTTCAGTTAACCAGGATGAAACTACTGGAAGTATTTCAATAGTTCTCACAAAAATTTACCAAAAGAAAGGAACCTTTCAAAAGACCATCTTTCATTTGATATTATAGTAGATGTCATCGTTGAGGTGACTGCATTTAGAACTGGGCACAGTCACTGGTTTTGCCTGGTCAATCTGTGGAGAGTTCCAAGAACTCCTTGACAATCAGTACTTACTCTCTATGCTTAAACTGTAGGGCCCTTTATTTACAAATCACTGCTAAAGCCAGGTGACATTTACTCGGTGCTTTTTCCATGTGTCACTCTGCTGACTGCATTATGCGCATCATTTCATTTAATCTCCCCAAAACCCTATGACGCAGTTACTACTATTATTATCTCCATTTAATAGCTGAAAAAACTGGGACACTCAGAGGTTAAAATACTGGCCCAAGGTTACAAAGCAAGTAAATGCAAAGAGACTCACAACCTGGTCTGTGGGCTTATTAAATCATGCCCTCAGCTATGAAATCACTTTTAAGACACAGCAGGTCCAGCTACTAACTATCTCTGGGAGCTTGGCTACCTCATCTCCTCTTTGAGTAAAGAGGCTTGGTCTAGAGGATCTTGAATGTGTGACAGAAATCTCAAATTGGGATTTCTCAGATATGTGAAGTGAACATGAATCTGTCCTCAGTTATTCCATAGGAGTCACTCCTGGACAGTGGGATCTACTGGACCTGTTTAAGCAACTAAATACTGTATAGCTTACAGAGCAATCCTAATACTCTTCACATTGGTTTGCAGTTACTTGGGTTCATTGCATATGTGCTACTAGAAATTCTTCAAGACAGAAAACATAATTCATCATTGTACTCCTCCCACACTGCCTAGCCACTGCCTCGCCTATGCTATGCATTCAGTGAGTGTACCTCCAATGAAATGAATGGAGGAGAGACTGCTGGTTCATGGTTCATACAATTGTATATTCCAAAAGTATCTATCCCACCAAGAAGGCTACGTGACAGCAATACATCATGGAGAAATTTCCATAACGCATATTTTTCTTCATCTTCCACCTCATTTTTATATTACGCACTTGAGGAAATTTAAAAAAAATTAAGGAGAGTGCACTGTATAACTTTCAACAGTATATTCATTTAACAAATGATCAGAGGAGGAATTAAGTATACAAAGTGCTAGGAAACAGAAGGCATGAATTTATTTTTTGTTAAAAGAAAACCAGCTGGTAGGATTAAATTAATGAAGAAAGTACATATAATGGGCGGAAACATACAGACATCATAAATGGAGCTTATTTCATAATCCTACTTTTAGACACCCCTTACAAAAGAATGATTACTTAGAAAGTAACCAAATTCAGTGGCTACATGGGATTTTCCTCTTCACTTTTCTTCTTTCCTCACTGGCCTACACAGACCCACTAACATTTAGCAATCTTTCCCTGGTACCAACTTCCAAACATAATCAGTATTGATCCTTGTCCAAAAGCAAATGCAGAATGGCAGGTGTGATGATGGAGACAGAGAAGGAGGAAATAAGCATCCGTCCTTTCATTGCCTGTCCCCACCCCACCTATGGATCTTCCTCCAACCAACTGTCAGCCACCTGTTAGCAGTTTTCAGGGAAGCCAGCTAGTGCAGAAGTACACACAGGCTGTAGCGGCCACCCTTGTTAAGCAAGACAACACTTGCCCTACATTATAGTGCTCTGTAGCTAGCAAGAGGCATAACCAGAAGTCCTAGCTTAGCTATTTTGCACTAAAAATCTTAAAGAGACAGAGGCTACCAGAAAGAGAAAGGCAGAGAGAGAGAAACAGACAGACAGACATGCTCAGCTAAGCGCATTTAAGTTTACCAGCATGGAAACACTGAAGATATCTCCATAGTTCTCAGGTAAGTTTTCTCAAAAGAAAGGAACGTTTCAGAAAATGACCTTTCATTTGATGTTATAGTAGATGCCTTCTTTGAGGTGACTGCATTTAGAAGTGGACACAGCCACAATGGAACAGGTTTTGACTGGTTGATCTGTAGAGAGTTCTAAGAACACCTTGAGAATCAGTATTTAGTCTCCCTTTATGCTCAAGCTATAAAGCCCTTTATTTAAAAATCATGGCTAAATCCCCTCTCATTTTCTCGCCTAGTGTCCTCCTTACCCAGTGTGGCACTACTCCCCAAGGACGCCCTAACTTCAACTTCCAAGGCTTTCCTTTAAATGTAAGGTCTTCTTGGAAGATCACTAGTGCATCTTGTTTTAAGGACCTAGGGCCTAAATCCAATGAAGAGGAAGGGTAATGGAAAGTTGAAATGAGGAGGGAACCCTTTTATATTACAGATATTTCCTGGCTGCTGAGGTCAGAATGAAAAATCATTAAGAATTCAATACCTAGTGTTGGCGAGAATGTGGAGCTACCAAAGCTCTCTTACAGTGCTGGTGGGAATACGAACTGGTACAAGCACTTGGGAAACTCTTTGGTAATATCTGTTAAAGCCATACATACATATACCCTAAGACCCATTGTCACTGACTGCTTTATGACCCAAATTCTTCACTTCACCCTGCATTCATGCCCTTGGCCATGTAACCCTGCAGTTTCTTCCACATCCATAGAAGAACGGTATTTCCCTGCCCCTTGACTTTGGACCCAGCCATGAAATTTGCTATGACCAGTGAAATGCTAGCAGACGTGTATTTGCTTGCTTTGTCATCTTCTCTTGTGCTTCAGCCATCTCCTTAAGAACAACATGCTCTGAGAGGCCCACTGGTTCAAGAAGAAAGACAGCCGCACAGCTGACCAGTGGACCCGCACCTGTGGTACAGCCGTACAATGGAACACTACACAGCAATAAAAAGGAGCACACTACTGCTGCACTCGACCATGCAGATGAATCTCCCAAACACAATGTCAACCCAAGGACGCCCAAGACAACTTGGGTTACTCATAATACTGAGACATGATATTCCATTTATACAAAGTCCATGAATAGATAAAACTAATCCATTTTGATAGGGGTTACCTTTGAGGGGCTGTCTACTGGAAGGAAACACCAGGGAGCCTTCTGGGAACTGAAATGTCCTCTATCTTGATCTGGGTGGTGGTGACACAGGTGTACACATGTGAAGGATTTATCAAGTTATCCACTTTAGATTTACGTGCTTCATCCTCTGTGGGTCAGTCCTTAATGAGAAAGTACATTACTACAAATAGATTATATAATTCTTAGATTTTAGAATGGAGAGCAGGAAGCTATGAGAGCCAGTTCCTGCTGCAGTCTGTGCTGCTCAAAACTAGTATGCAGTGTGAGAGCCTTGCTTTCCAGGCCCTGGAAGTGTATCACAAAGCTGGAAAGAGCGGAGTTGAAGATAAATGTGCTCCTGCCTACCTAAATCCAAAAATCAATCCACCTTAGAAACGTAGCATGTGGTTCTACCAAAAAGACAGGCTAAATGGCCTCCATGGGCAAGCCTGAGAGGCCTGCATTATCTCTGTGAGCGGGAAAAGAATTGGGATTTACAAATAGGTTTAACACATCACCCGTTCATGGGGTAGAGGCAGCCTTTTGTATCAGTGTAATGTCAAGTCTGCGGTACATTCATGCTTTTTCCCCCGGTATTATTTACTCTCCCATAGCCAGCTCATCCTCTGAATTTCCTCTCATGCTCACCTCTTCTAGAAATTTCCTTCATGTAGCCCCATGCCCTCCACCTCTATTCCCCATATCCAAGGCTCAGGTTAAGTTCCCATTTTCAGGACTCCCACAGCACCCTGGGCACGTCTTTCATGATGCATTTTCCACACTGGGTTGTAATTTATGAGCTTTTATTCTATAAGCTTCTTGAGTCCCTAACTTGTATGAATTCTGAGTACCAGCTTCAAAAGAACACTGTGGAAAACATGCTGTTCCTGCCGCTCCACCCATTCAAATCCTAACTACGATAAACGAATAAAGTCAAGTGCTTCCCACTATATGAGACCCTTCTTTGATCTTCCCAGTTAAATTTTAATTGCAAATGTCAATATTCTAGTAAATGTTTTTTCTAGCTATTGTTCCACATTCATAAGCATGTTTAGCTATATAGAGATAAATAGCTATCTTATCTATCTATCTATCTATCTATCTATCTACACAACTACTAAGAGAGTTTAGAGCATATATGTGTTCCATAACCTAATATTTGTCCCTGAACAATAGTTTGATTGGCTTCACTGTAACCCACTGTATTCAGGTTCCATAATTTACAAAATCATTCACCAGCCTTTATGGATGAGCATTTAGGTCTTTTCCAATATTTCTCTATCACAAACAAGACTAAAATCAATATCCTCATGCATACATTGTTTCAAACTTGCATAATTAAATCCTTAGCATAAGCCTCCTTAGGTGTCACTGTCAAGTCAAAAGTTGCACATTTTATACTCACACAAACATTCCTAGACCATCTCCAAACACAGTATCAGCTCAAAGGCCCCACATCCTTTTCCCAGAAATCATTCCCTTGCCGCATCCCACATTTTCAGGCGGATCCTTTTTTTTTTTTTTCTTTTTTGTCTCCTAGCAGGACAAATACCTGACAGCTTATAGTCTTGTATCTTTGCAGCTGCAGCAGGAGCTTGTCTCTCTCTCTCTCTCTCTCTCTGTCTCTCTCTCTCTCTCTCTCACTCTGTGTGTGTGTGTGTGTGTGTGTGTCTGTGTGTGTGTGTATGTGTCTGGAACTATTGAAAGCTGATGTCAATCACAATTCTTCCTTCCCTGTCTCCAGTTATTGCTGCAAGTAAATATTTAGTATAATCTCTTAACACTGTCAAAAAACCTTTGAAAAGAAATCCAAGCTCCCATTAAGCAAAGAAATGCAAATAAAATAATGAGTTTTTTAGTTTAGTTTTGTTGTTGTTGTTGTTGCTTTGGGATAAGACAAAGGGTAATATTCTTTATCAATGCAAGTGTGTTGAAAAAGAACTTACGCCCATTTTTTGTTCTAGCCTAATTCCGTTACCTAGCACTTCCAGAACAATTTCAAATAACAATGAGTATAGCAGAAACTCATGTTTTTGATCCTAATGTTAATAGCTATATTTCCAGTATCTCACTCATTATGAATGCAAAAGTTTTGAGCTTTACATTTTATTTCTATTTTACTCACAGTTATTAATAAATGACTTTTCCCAAATGCATTTTTTTGCATCTCTTGAGAAGAATACACAGTAACTGCTAGACTTGTGATGGGTGTGCTATAAACCAGACAGTTTCTACCTGCTCACCCATCTGTCTATCAAAGAACTGTTCCCATTTCTAAAGATGAGATTTGTCCCAAGTTTCTGGGACAAGGCTCAAAGTATAGTTTTAACACATGTTCTAAGTATATCTATAATACAAAAGTAATAACTTGTTATCAATATCCATGTTACAAACCATATCAAACCCTGCTAATTAATTCATCTTAAAGAAACTAAGCCAAATGTTGTCAGGATCCAGTCTGATGCAAAGAAAGCCTGACTAAGACAAGAATAGGTGTAAGGATAATATAACTTACGAATGGTTTTCACAGCAAAAGCAGACATTCATTTCTTACCCTGATTTAGAGACGAAACTGAAGCCCAGGATGTTTCATCACTCTCTCCCCAAAGTTTATGGGATAAAGTGTCCCCTGATGAATCCAATGGCAGGAACTGGCATTGTTTCTAAGTTCTGCTTCCTCTATTTGGCTAAGAATAAAACTATTTAAATATTAAGATATGCCAGTAAGTGGTATTGCCACCACCTGCAATGTTCTCTCACCACCTGCAGCTAGTTACGCTGTCTTTGAACTAAATGTATCTCTCTACTTATTACTATGATTAAACACCAATAATGTCATCCAGACCACATAGAGTATAAATTACATTAATGTAATAAGGTAATTTACATTGTATAAAGTAAATATTACAGCACTGAACACACACATTTTAAGAGCAATAAATCATTAACTTCAAACTCCCTTACAGATGCATTGTCCAATGTTCCACATAGAGCAAGTCACTGCAGAGGATGGAAAAAGACGTCAGGCCCTGATCTTGCCCTCAAGGGCTTCACAACGTAGCGGAGAGATAAAAGGGTGTCCACAATGGCAGAAGCACAGAAAAGATAAGGGCCATGGACGTTCCGAGGGAGAAGATTACAGACAGGTAATATGATGTGATCGGAAATTGCTTGAAGGACAAGTGGATTTTGGAGTAGACATGAAAAGCAAGAGGAGATTTATCCATGTAGAAAATAGAGAAAGGGTTTTCCTGGATGAGAAAAGAGTGTTGTCAGCACAGGAACTAAAATGGGATTCTGGTTTGTGCTGTGAAAACAAAGACAACTGGTTTGTCAGGATCACAGGTAACATGACGCACAAGAAGTGGGCATACATCTAGTAACTTCAGGGTCTAACTCAATGATGACCCTGACTACCATGCTAGGAAGCATGACTGTCACTCTAGGCAACTGGGAGATGCCAAAGAAGCTCTTAGGAAATATACAGCATGCTCATGCTGTATTTTAGAATGCAGAAAAGGTGGAAGTCTAACTATTTTAACAAAGATCACATGGGGTCAAGTGCAATATTTATTACACTGCAAGACATCTGTATTCAATAAACTATTGATGGAGCTATGTGTTGATAGAATTTGTTACAGCAGAGAACGCTAATTGTGGCTCAATATCTATCCTTCTCTTAGTAAAAAATAAAATCTGAAAAGTAAACAGGTCACAGACTAACTAAAATAAATATGACATTTTCTAGTTTGCCTTGCAGTTTGATGGATCATATGACTAAGTTGTGGTCCATGTGATGTAATCTAAAGTGCTCTGTGCAACTTCTGAGAAATGACCTGTAGACTTTTCTAGACATCTCTAAAGAGATGTGCCTCTTTTTCCTCACATGGGGAATGTGGATGTGATGTCTGGAGCTAAAGCAGCTATCTTAGGCAGACAGATAAACTTAGGAATGGAGGCCACATATCAGGACAATGAGACAGGAGAGAGTGGACTTGACAACACAGAACACTTCACAGCCACAGGGCACCTTACCTGATACTGTTATGGAAAAAAGAAATTATGACCCTTTCTGAGCTTCAGATATTTGGATTTCCACCATTAGCATCTAAACCAAATCCCATCTGGTATTTTTGGGAAAGTGATGCCAGGGGTTTTCTGTAGCTACATGTCTAACAGATCTGCCAGGTTCACCTTGGGAACTCACAGAATTCTGTAAGGAGGAATGTGAGTCACACTGGACTATCCAATTAAACTCAAAAAACTGCACCCAATAACTGAAGAGAACACATTATTTTCAAGTATGCAGGCCATGTTTACAGAAATTATCCGTGTATTTGGCCAATACTCAAGTTTCAGTAAATACTGGAAGACTGAATTCATGCCAAATATATTTTCTGTTTTCTAATCACAAGGCAATTAATAGAAATTAATAATATAAAGGTAATCCTAAGATGTTCAAAAAGTAACTGTGTGATGATCTGTTAACGTTTATCTCCCAATTACATTGTAAGTTATGTAACAGCAACTGACAGACTAAGCTGTCACCTCCCAAAAAGGGGAGGGAACTTTGTAATAATGTGAATATACATTTAAAAATTAGTGTTTGATTTCAATCAAAAACACACAAATAATATAAACATATAATTCACACATACATTGATCTGCAAATGGTCAGCAAACAGAAAGCAATGTTCGACCTCACTAGTAATCAGCAAAATGCAATTTAACAACATGGACAGTTGGCTGGCAAGATGGCAGAAAACGAATAGCCTCGGTCTGCAGCTCCCAGCGAGATCAGCACAGAAGGTGGGTGATTTCTGCATTTCCAACTAAGGTACTAGATTCATCTCATTGGGACTGGTTGGACCATGGGTACAACCCACAAAGAGCAAGCCAAAGCAGGGTGGGGTGTTGCCTCACCCCAGAACCCCAAAGGATCAGGGGATTTCTCTCCCCTAGCCAACGGAAGCCATGAGAGACTGTACTGGGAAGAAGGGTGCATTCCACCCCAGATCCTGCACTTTTCCCATGGTCTTTGCAACCAGCACACCAGGAGATTTCCCCTGGGTTTCAAGCACAAAACTGGGTGGCCATTTGGGCAGACACAGAGCTAGCAACAAGAGTTTTTTGTTTTGTTTTTTTTCATACCCCATTGGCACCTTAAACACCAGTGAGACAGAACCTTTCATTCTCCCAGAAGCAGGGCTGGAGCCAGGGGGCCAAGTGGTCTGGCTTGGTGGACTCCACCTGTATGGAGCACAGCAAGCTAAGATTCACTGGCTTGAAATTCTTACTACCAGTACAGCAGTCTGAGGTCGACATGGGACTATTGAGTTCGGTGGGGGGCAGGGGGAGGTCATTGCTGAGGCTTAAGTAGGCGGTTTTCCCCTCAAAGTGTAGACAAAGCCACCGGGGAAGTTCAAACTGGGTGGAGCCCACCACAGCTCAGCAAGGACTCTGCAGACAGACTGCCTGTCTAGATTCCTCCTCTCAGGGCAGGGCATCTCTGAAAAAAATGCAGTAGCCCCAGTCAGGGACTTATAGATAAAACCCCCATCTCCCTGGGACAGAGCACCTGGGGAAAGAGGTGGCTGTGGGCACAGCTTCAGCAGACTTAAGTGTCCCTGCCTGACAGCTCTGAAGGGAGCAGTGGATCTCTCAGCACAGTGTTCGAGCTCTGATAAGAGACAGACTACCTCCTCAAGTGGCTCTCTGACTCCCATGTATCCTGACGGGGAGACACTTCCCAGTAGGGTCTGACAGCCTTCTCATACAGGAGAGCTCTGACTGGCATTTGACAGGTGTCCCTCTGGGACAAAGCTTCCAGAGAAAAGAACAGGCAGCAATCTTAGCTGTTCTGCAGCCTCCACTGGTAATACCCAAGCAAACAGAGTCTGGAGTGGACCTCCAGCAACCTCCAGCAGACCTGCAGCAGAGGGACCTGGCTGTTAGAAGGAAAACTAACAAGAAGAAAGGAATAATAATAACATCAACAAAAAGCAGGTCCACTCAGGGACCCCATCTGAAGGTCATGAACATCAAAGACCAAAGGTAGATAAATCCATGAAGATGGGAAAAAACAAGAGCAAAAAGGCTGAAAATTCCAAAAACCAGAATGCCTTTTCTCCTCCAAAGGATCACAATTCCTTGCTAGCAAGGGAACAAAATGATGGAGAATGAGTTTGACAAATTGACAGAAGTAGGCTTCAGAAGGTGGGTAATACCAAACACCTCTGAGCTAAAGGAGCATGTTCTAACCCAGTGCAAAGTACCTTGAAAAAAGGTTAGGCAAATTGCTAACTAGAATAACCAGTTTAGATTTAGAACATAAATGACCTGATGGAGCTGAAAAACGCAGCAGGAGAACTTCGTGAAGCATACACAAGTATCAATAGCTGAATCAATCAAGTGGAAGAAAGAATATCAGAGATGGAATACCATCTCAATGAAATAAAGTGAGAAGACAAGATTAGAGAAAAAAGAATGAAAAGAAACTAACAAAGCTTCCAAGAAATATGAGACTATGTGAAAAAAACAAATCTACATTTGATTGGTGTACCTGAAAGTAATGGGGAGAATGGAACCCAGTTGGAAAACACTCTTCAGGATACTATCCAGGAGAACTTCTCCAACCTAGCAAGACAGGCCAACATTGAAATTCAGGAAATACAGAGAACACCACAAAGATACTCCTCAAGAAGAGCAAGCCCAAGACACATAATTATCATATTCACCAGGGTTGAAATGAAGGAAAAAGTGTTAAGGGCATCCAGAGAGAAAGGTCAGGTTACACTCAAGGGGAGCCCATCAGGCTAACAGCAGATCTCTTGGCAGAAACCCTACCTGCCAGAAGAGAGTGGGGACCAATATTCAACATTCTTAAAGAAAAGAATTTTCAACCCAGAATTTCATATCCAGCTGAACTAAGCTTCATAAGTGAAGAAGAAATAAAATCCTTTACAGACAAGCAAATGCTGAGAGATTTTGTCACCACCAGGCCTGCTCTGCAAGAGCTCCTGAAGGAAGCACTAAACATGGAAAGGAACAACTGGTACCAGACACTGCAAAAACATACCAAATTGTAAAGACCATCAGTGCTAAGAAGAAACCGCATCGACTAATGGGCTAAATAACCAACTCGTATCATAATGACAGGATCAAATTCACACATAACAATATTAACCTTAAATGTAAATGAGCGAAATGCCCCAATTAAAAGACACAGAGTGGTAACTTGGATAAGAATCAAGACCCATTGGTGTGTTATATTCAGGAGAATACAGCCTGTACACGGGCTCAAAATAAAGGGATAGAGGAATATTTACCAATCAAATGAAAAGCAAAATAAAAAGCAGGGGTTGCAGTTCTAGTCTCTGATAAAACAAACTTCAAGAAAAATCAAAAGAGACAAAGAACGTCATTACATAATGGTAAAGAAATTAATGCAACAAGAATAGTTGACTATTCTAAATATATATGCACCTAATACAGGAGCACCCAGATACATAAAGCAAGTTCTTAGAGACCTACAAAAAGACCTAGACTCTTACAAAATAATAGTGGGATAGTGGGAGACTTTAATACCCCACTGTCAACATTAGACAGATCAACAAGACAGAAAATTAACAAAAATATCCAGGACTTGAACTCAGCTCTGGACCCCGTGGACCTAACAGACATCTACAAAACTCTCTGCCCCAAATACACAAAATATACATTCTTCTCAGCACCACATCACACTTATTCTAAAATCAACCACATAATTGGAAGTAAAAATACTCCTCAGCAAATCCAAAAGAATGGAAATCATAACAAACAGTCTCTCAGACCACAGTGCAATCAAATTAGAACTCAGGATGTAGAAACTCACTCAGAATCATACAACTACATGGAAACTGGACATCCTGCTCCTGAATGACTAGTGGGTAAATAACAAAATTAAGACAGAAACAAAGATGTTCTTTGAAACCAATGAGAACAAAGATACAATATACCAGAATCTCTGGGACACATTTAAAGCAGTGTGTAGAGGGAAATTTATAGCACTAAATGCCCACAAGGGAAAGCAGGAGAGATCCAAATCCACACCCTAACATCACAATGAAAAGAACTAGAGAAGCAAGAATAAACAAATTCACAAGCTAGCAAAAGACAAGAAATAACTAAGATTAGAGCAGAACTGAAGGTGACAGATACATGGAAAACCCTTCAAAAAATCAATGAATCCAGGAGCTGTTTTTTTGAAACAATGAACAAAATACACAGACTGCTAGCCAGACTAATAAAAAGAGAGAGAGAGAAGAATCAAATAGATGCAATTAAAAAAATGATAAAGGGGATATAACTATCAATCCCACAAAAATACAAACTACCATCAGAGAATACTATAACCACTTCTATGCAAATAAACTAGAAAATCTAGAAGAAATGGATAAATTCCTGGACACATACACCCCCCAAGACTAAACCAGGAAGGAGTCGAATCCCTGAATAGACTAATAACAAGTTCTGAACTTGAGGCAGCAATTAACAGCCTACCAATCAAAAAAAGTCCAGGACCAGACAGATTCACTGCTGAATTCTACCAGAGGTACAAAGAGGAGCGGGTACCATTCCTTCTGAAATTATTTCAAACACCTAACTAATTTTATGAGGCCAGCATCATCTTGATACTAAAACCTGGCAGAGACACAATAAAAGAAGAAAATTTCAGGCCAATATCCCTGATGAACATAGATGTGAAAATCCTCAATAAAATACAGACAAGCTGAGCCCAGCAGCACATCGAAAAGCTTATTCACCACGATCAAGTTGGCTTCATCCCTGGTATGCAAAGCTGGTCCAACATACACAATTTCTCATTAGAGAAATGCAAATCAAAACCACACTGAGATACCATCTCATGCCAGTTAGAATGGCGATCATTAAAAAGTCAGGAAACAACAGATGCTGGAGAGAATGTGGAGAAACAGAAATGCTTTTACACTGTTGGTGGGAGTGTAAATTAGTTCAACCATTGTGGAAGACAGTGTGGTGATTCCTCAAGGATCTAGAAACAGAAATACTATTTGACCCAGCAATCTCATTACTGGGTATATACCCAAAGGATTATAAATCATTCTACTATAAAGACACATGCACATGCATGTTTACTGAGGCACTGTTCACAATAACAAAGACTTGGAACCAACCTAAATGCCCATCAATGACAGGCTGGATAAAGAAAGTGTGGTGTATATATATCATGGAATACTATGCAGCCATAAAAAGGATGAGTTCATGTCCTTTGCAGGGACATGGATGAAGCTGGAAGCCATCATTCTCAGCAAACTAACACAAGAACAGAAAACCAAATACCACATGTTGTCACTCATAAGTGGGAGCTGAACAATGAGAACACATGGACACAGGGAGGGGACCAACATACACCAGGGTCTATTGAGTGGTGAGGGGCTAGGAGAGTGATAGCATTAGGACAAATACCTGATGTAGACGACGGGTTGATGGGTGCAGAAAACCACCATGGCACGTGTATACCTAAGTAACCAACCTGCATGTTCTGCACCTGTACCCCAGAATGTAAAGTATAATTTTAAAAAACATATAATTTTATGCCACATTCATAATTTATTAATAACAATTCATAATGTCTGTATTACTGAGGATGGGGAATGGGCACTAGCCTACATTGCTGATGGAGGTTCACACCAACACACCGCTGATGGTGGACAATTTGGAAGTATCTACCAAAAGTTTAATGGCGCATACTCAAAACCCAACATTCCCACCACATCTGACCCAGCTCTACAGTGATACACCTGATGTGTGTGTACAGTTCAGCACATCATTTTTATTACAGAGGAAAATTAAAAACTATCTAATTTTCCTAAGTAGGAAAACTGTTAGACAAACTGTTGAATTCATTCTAAAGAATATAATGAATTGGTTAAATATTAGAGAGCCAAATGTGTTTATTACTAGACTATTAAGTGAAAGATGCTATAGAACAATGCAGGTAGAAGTTTTGGAAGGAAATATTGTAAACACAGATACATATGTCTATATATGTAAATGCACTTTTCAAACCTCTTAGAAGGCCATACCACCAGGAGGCAAAATGGATTGGGGTGGGGCCAGAGGGGTAAGTAGAAGGGATTTTCCATTTTTTATCCTGTTGGTATCTATACTAAATGAATTATTTACCTTTTAAAATGCATATTAACAGTATTATGTTTTCCTAAATTATTTATGTAGTGAAAATAGTTTAGTAAATTATTAGATTTACCCCCAACTCCCATAGTGTTGCTCAGTGGTGCATGCAATGGGATTCAGACTCCCTGATTGGACAGAATTCTTTCCATTTTCCCACCTGATTTAAGGTTTTCTGAATTTCAGAGGTCTGACTGATCTTGTGTATCTTGGTACAACTGAAGCACCTAAAAGTAAAATAGAATTTTCCGAAACTGATTGTTCTTGCCCAGGTTTTTGAGAATTAAGTCACGCATCCCTACTAAGCCCTTTGCAGGTTGCCTGATGCATTAAGAGCTCAACAAACGGCAGCTATTATTGTCAGCAAGAAGTTCTAGAAGTAGTTATTGTATTGTAACACAAATGATAAATGTGCTTCTTGTCTGAGCACACCAAAAGTTCAGTCCTAGTCAGCCTGCGAAACTGCGCTTTGTGGGGAAATGCTCAAACAGACTCGTAACCTCCTACTCCAGATGATTCTCAAACATCCTTAATAAATGTTTCAGTCCTGGAAATAACATGTCGGGATTAGCTTAAAGTAAATGCTTGTTTAGTCCACATCATCGTCCACTGTAGTTTGCTATGCTATTGTTGGTTTTAATCCATGAATATCTGTAAGTTTGTAAAGAAATAAATTCTTTGTACTGAATTCTGAATATATTTACTGAATAAATAACTGCATAACTTAATCACTGTAAGATCACTTGGTTGACATGGTTTGGTTTTGATCAGACATCTGACAGAAATCCCACTATTAGACTCTGATGAGTTATGAGAAATAAGCTCTCTTACTTCTAAATTACTGGCCAAATTCTGACTCACAAGTGATAAGAAGTTCTGTGCTACTTTTCATGTCATAGGACTGTCACCCAAACATAGTTAGCACCTTATTTTAAGTTAAGACTTTGTCTTCAAAATATAAACTAAAACTGCCTTTAATAGTGCCAATATTCTCATAGTTGTTTATAACTATCCTAATCTTTTGTCAGTGAAGAACTACTAGGAAATCATTCAATGAATATATTTTAATACAAACATGCAATTCACGTATGTTAATGCAAGCATTTCTTTCCTCACTCTCAGTGACACTTTATGCCATTTCGTTGAATATTGTCTCAGTTGTGTGCCAATACTTTGCTGCAATATTTAATAATAATATGGTCACTCATTGCTTAATGATGAAGATATCATCTGACAAATATGTCATTAAGTGATTTTGTCCTATGAACATCAGAGTGTACTAACCCAAACCAAAATGGTATAGCTTACTACACACCTAGCCTATTGTTCATAGACTACAACTCATGCAATATATCACTGTACTGAATACTGTAGGTAATTGGAACAAAATAGCATTTGCGTATCTAAAATAGAAAAGTTGCAGTAAAAATACAGTATTATGATCTTATGGAACCACCATAGTCTATGTGTTCCATCGTTGATGGAAACCTTGCTAGGTGGTGTATAACTGTAATTATTTTATTGCCAGACAAATTAATATGCTCTGCATTTTGCTAAATGTTTAGCTGCTAAAAACATGTTATTGACCATGCAAAACACAGTGAACTATTTGAGAATAAATCAATAAAACAATCCTATTTACAATAGCTACAAAAAAAAAAAAAGGAAAAAACAACTTAGAAATACATTTGACCAGAGAGGTGAAAGACATGTGCACTGAAAACTCTAAAACATTGATTAAAGACATTGAAGGAGACACAAGAAAATGAAAAGATATCCTGTGTTTGTGGATTGGAAAAAATTAATATTGTTAAAATGTCCATACTAGACAAAGTAATCTATAAATTCAATGCAAACCCTATCAAAAGTCCAGTGTCATTCTTCAGTTAAATAAATAAAAAAAAAATCTTAAAATTTGTATGGAACCATGAAAGTCCCTGAATAGCTAAAGCAATCCTGAGAAAAAAGAACAAAGCTAGAGGCATCAGACTACTTTACATCAAATTATACTACAAAGCTACAGTAATCAAAACAGCATGGTGCTAGCATAAAAACGGACATATAGATCAATGGGACAGAATGGCCCAGAAATAACATGTTCACGATCAATTGGTTTTTGACAAAGATGCAAGAATACCAAATGAGGAAAAGGTGGTCAGGTGGTCTCTTCAATAATTGGTTTTGGGGAAAGTGGATATCTGCATGCAAAAAATGAAGTCAGACTCTTAGCTCATACTATATGCAAAAATCAACCAAAATGGATTAAAAGTTAAACATAAGAATTCAATCTATAAACCTGCTAGAAGAAAACACAGAGGAGAAGCCCCATGACATTGATCTGGGCAATGACTTTTTTTGAGTATGATACCAAAAGCACAAGCAAGAAAGCAAAAATAGGAATTACATCAAACTAAAAAGCTTCTGCACAGCAAAGGAAACAATCAACAGAGTGAAGACACAACCTATGGAGATGAGAGAAAGTATTTTCAAACCATTTATCTGATAAGAAGTTAATTTTGAATATATATAAGGTATTCGAACAACTCAATAATAAGAAAACAAATAATCCAATTAAAAAGGGGCACAGGACTTAAACAGACATTTCTCAAAGGAAGACATACAAAATAGGCATATAAAAATGCCTAGCATTACTAATCATTAGGAAAACACAAATTAAAACCAGAATGAGATATCATCTCATACCTGTCAGAATAGCTATTATCAAAGAGACGAAAGGTAAGTGTTGGCAAGAACGTGGAAAAAGGGAGTGCTCACAACCTGTTGGTGGGAACGAAAATTAGTACAGACGTTATGGTAAACAGTATGATGGTTACCCCCAAAATTAAAACTACAACTACTGAATGATCCATAGGTATCTGCACTCTCATAGACATTGAAGTATTATTCACAACAGCCAAATATAGAATCAACTTGTGTCCATCAACAGATGAATGAAGGAAATGTGGCATCTATATATAATGGAATATTATTCATTTGCAACAACAAATCAGGGACACTATGTTAGGTGAAATAATCCAGGCACAAAAAAGACAAATAACACATGATCTCCCCTGTATAAATCAAATATAAACGGAATCTACAAGTCAAATTCATGAAGCAGGGTGCAGAATGGCAGTTACCAAGGGCCAAAGGTGAGAAGATGTTGGTCACAATATAAAATAAGGGTTAGATAGCAGAAATAAGCTCAGGAGATCCACTGCACAGCATGGTGACTATAGTTAATAACAACATATTGCATTCTCTTTTTTTATTGTATTTTAAGTCTCAGGGTACATATGTAGGATGTGCAGATTTGCTACATGGGTAAAAGTGTGCCATGGTGGTTTGCTGCATCTGTCAACCCATCACCTAGGTATTTAGCCCAGCATGCATTAGCTATTTTTCCTGATGATCTTCCTCCCCACACCCCCCACCACAGGCCCTAGTGTGTGTGTTCCCTCCCTGTGCCCATGTGTTCTCAACAATGTACTGCATTATTGAAAATTCCTCAGAGTAGACTGCCCCAACAAACAGTAAGTATGTGAGGTAATGTATATGTCAGCTAGCTCAGCTTAGCCATTCCACAAATGTATGAATATTCCAAAATATCATGTTGTACATAGTAAATAAACACTTCTATTTATCAATTTAAAGTGATTATTTAAAAAAAATAATAAAAGTGTATTGACAAACATCATATTCAGTAACATTAAAATTCAATGATCTACCTTGAAAAGTTACGTAAATGAACAAAATAGGTTTAGTAACTTTTACGGCACACCATCATAAAACAGAAGCTTCCTACTCCTGAAGTCGGTTCCAGAAGCCGCGGCTCCACCCAAAAGACCACTGAAACCCACAGTTAAAAAGGTTTTCCAGCCAAACGCGGTGGCTCAGGCCTATAGTCCCAGCACTTTGGGAGGCCGAGGCAGGTGGATCACGAGGTCAAGAAATCGAGACCATCCTGGTCAACAAGGTGAAACCCTGTCTCCACTAAAAATACAAAAATTAGCTAGGCATGGTGGTGCACGCCTGTAGTCCCAGCTACTCGGGGGGCTGACGCAGGAGAATTGCTTGAACCCAGGATGTGGAGGTTGCAGTACGCGGAGATCGTGCCATTGCACTCCAGCCTGGGTAACAAGAGTGAAACTTCGTCTCGGGGAAAAAAAAAAAGAGTTCTCCCTGATAGAGCACAGCATTCCTCCTAACTTTTGCCACACTTTCAAATAGTTCTTGGTATATGAGTTAGACAATAAGGCAGAGACAGTACAACAAATTGAGTTCTTTAGAGCTACTTGTACACCATTCATTTTCAGTAACTAACAGGTCATATTCTCTGTGCATCAAACCAAGAGCAATTTTGGCCTCATTGATCTTAAAATGATAGGTATGCGCTTTCAGATAAATAATACTTGTCTAATACTCATTATTAATATTCTTGAATTGCTTTATGCCTCTGAAATAAAATTATATTTCCGATTTAGAAAAATAAAACTATTTCTATCTCTTCTTTTTTCTTTTTCTTTTTTATTTTCAGCTATTTCCAGGGCACAGAGCCATTTTCAGGGATTCACAACCAGTCAGAGAGGCTCATTTTCCATACACCCTCCCAATTAATGACTGATCCTCAGGAGATGGTCGGTGCCTCAATAGTTACTGCTTAATTAATATTCCTCTGGTTGTTAACTAAGAACTTAAGCTGCCTGGAAAAAAAAAATTTCACCCTCTAGCAGGATGGCATGTCATTAGTAAAATAATCCTTAGTAATTAAAAACCTCATTTTCAAATATAGTTCCTAAGTTTTACATCATGAAAATGGTTTCTCATCTAATTCTCTTTTAAAAATGTTGCCCTAAGCAAAATAAATGCCATCTTTGAAAATCTAAAGCCAAACAAAAGAAGCCAAAACACAACCACTTTCAAATAACAAAACTTTCCCAATAATTGGTCAGTGGTTGTTTTTAGATACATTAATCCAAACAAGTGATATTCTCTAAAGAATTTTTTCTTAGTTGAGAAAAATATCTAAGATATTTGATCATCAATATATTACAAATATTTTGGCAGAGACAACTAGATGTTATAATTATCTTTTACTTTTAACTTTTGAACTTGTTGCACTCAGCTATACAATGGACAATCAAAATTTGAATGTATTCACTACGGTAACTTTAAATGGATTTAACATTGTGCCTGAGGTCACATGCTTTATACTCTTAAGATAGTTAAGAAGTAGTTGTTTCAAAATATCTGAATAGAGTGAAGATTTCAATGCCCAAATTACATAGTAGAATTAAAAAAATGGACAATGACTGATTAAATCAAAATGTCATCAAATAGAGAAAGAGACACCTTGGTTTTAAGCAAATTAGGTGAGCAGTAACAAATGGCAAAGCTTTTGAAGTAAATGGAACCTGGGTCACATTTACTTTCAAAAAAGGTGAAAAAAAAAAAAAAATACATAGAAACGTCTCTAACCTAATAGAGCTCTGTGCACCCTGGGTCAAATTCCAAGAACACAACTGTAGTTCATGTGAAACACTAGAGGGCAGAGTTGCACAGTGAAGCTCTTCTGATGTCTAACCGGGGAAATGGATACCCACACTTAGGATGCTGGCTCCTATAAACCCTCGGAACACATTGGCTTATTTTGAAAGGTTTTAAACTTTTAACAGATGATCTAAACTATGAAAGCAATCAGCCAAATTCAGGAAACCCGAACAAGGGCTCCATGGAGAGCACTTATGCTAAAAATGCCCTGCCTTCCTGCATGTGTTCATAAATAGCACATCGTCTGCCTCATGAAATGACCATCACTTTTCTCCTGAATAAAAGATTCTTAATAACCCACTTATGCTTACGGAATCTGAGAGCTAAAGGTTTTAAGTGATGGATGACACTTCCCATCATATTTGTGAAATTGATTATTCCATTTTGGTTGACGAAGTACCATAAGTGCAAACAAAATGTCTCCAGATTGTTAAAGGTTTTGCAGAGAAAGGAATCTTCACCCTTCAAAACTCCTTTATATTCATATCCACTGTCAATGGCAGAGATTCAAAAATACGGGCTGCCCAGCATCTTACCACACTGATAAATGGAAGCCATTTATTTCAAATGGATTCTGGAAGCCCAAATATCAATTTGTGTAGCTCCAGGAGCAACATAAAAAGTTATTTCCCGTCTTTAAGCCATTGTGTGTCTTTTCTAGTGGTCAAATCATGTACAAGCCACTTCAATATCTCTCAATTACATTATCTTGAAAATTACAGCCTCAAATATTCATTCTCCAAATAGCCAAGTTCCTAGAGGGCAATCAATGAGATGATGAAGCTTCTCTTCAAAATAATCCATCTTAGAAACTAAACTTTTAACAGCAAAACCATACTTGTCTAAGGAGAAAACAGGTCTAAACTTATTTTTCACTTGCTGTACTATCACTGTATTTATAAAATCAACATTAAAAATAACTATAATCCTAGGGAGAACTAATTTATCATATACAGAAGCTTTTGAAATACTAATGCTTTGATAATTCTATAAACTAAATGCTTAAAATGGTAACATAAATAAATATTTTAAATAACTCAGAAGGAGCAAATTGAGCACCTGTTTCTCAGAATCCAGTATCTATTTTCATTGTTCTTTTTCTCTTAATGTCTGCCTGATTGTACTCATTTTTCCATGTCCCTAAAACCAACGTCTTGAGTCTTCCCTGTAATATACTGGATATAAAATAGATTGAGAAAATTGAACCTTTATCAAGGCTTTTCACATATTGATACAAACTATAAAACTATAGACTATAACTATTGACCTCTTCAGTTAACTCATTGAAAGCTAAAACCCAGAATGAAATATACTTCAGTAGGAAAACAAACCATAGCAAATATTCACTATCATACCCTATTTCTAGAAGGCAGTATGTTTTGAAAAATCTGTCAGTCAAATCAAAGATCATGGATTGGTGGCCTTCACTGATCACTCCATCTAAAATTGTAACAATAGCTCTCAACAATTCACATCCTCCATCACTGCCCAACGTTTTTATTTCTTATCATTAATTCTTTTACTAGGAATTTCTACTTATATATTTTCAGTCCGTTTGCAAAGTATGAGCGTAATGGCTGAGATTTTATCTGTTTTGTTTACTTTCATTCATCCCCAGTGCCTAGAATACTGGTAACCTGTAGGTAATTAATACATATTTGTTGAAATATTAAGTGGATGAATAAATAAATGAATACACAACAAATCCAAAATCTAACACAATTTTATGTATTGCAAGTCTTGTTCTAATAAAACTAGGAGTCAATAATCAATAAAAGACCATCAAATGCCAAGCACTTTGAAAATGCTACTTGATTTAATCCTTCCAACAACATTAAGAAATTAAACATATAGCAGCACTGTTGCTTATACAGCTGAGTAAGTAGCTGAGCTGAAATCTGGACTTTGGTCTTCATATTGTCAAAGTCCATGCTTTTTTCATTATATTACAGTGATTCTCATACTATCTCAACTCTTCTAGAAGATGCCTAACAAATTTTTAAAAGTAGTGCTTGAACAAAAGCTAATTGTGTCAACTTAACTTCTTAATCAAGGTGCTCCAGAGACATAGAAGAAGCACCTAACTATGAATGTCGATAAGAATCTCCTGATTACTAGAAAAGAACAGGTTCCCACAACTCCTCAGTTGCTCACAACAGGTCTCAGGTAGTGGGGGAAGGAGAAAATAGGGAAAGACAAAACAGCTCCTTCACAAGTTACAGAAGAGGACAACTGCATAAATACACAGGTTAACAGAATATTCACAGAAATTCCAACTAGGGATTTAAAAAACAATCTCAGACAGCACACATTCACCATGATTAGGGAATCTCAGACTGTGCTAAATTGATAATATCACAATCAGAAAGCAACGTCTACAATATTTGTTGATTTTCGTAAGGATGTATTCCAGGAATAACTTCATACAGGTCCAAAATCCATTACCCTATAATCCAACTAAATGCTTTTTTTGTAAGAGCCACACTTTATATGCAAAAACCAAATAGGTTGAAAGTAAAAGGCTAAAAAGACAAATCATGCAAATAGCAAATAAAAGAGAGCTGGAGTAGCTATATTAACATCAGACAGAATAGATACTAAGACAAAGCTTGTTATTAGAGTGCTATGATTTGCATGATGATGTCCCTCTAAAATTTGTATGCTGAAACTTAATCATCAATGTAATAATATTAGGAAGTGGAGCTTTAAGAGGTAATTAAGTCATGAGGGCAAAGCCCTCACAGATGGGATTAGGGCCTTTATAAAGGGCTAGAGGGAGTAGGTTTGCTTCCTTTTGCTCTTTGCCATGTGATAACACGGCATTTATCCCCCTTTTGGCTTTTGGCCTTCTGTCCTTTCCATCAAGTGAGGACACAGTGTCTGTCCCCTCCAGAGGATGCAGCAACAAAGTGCTTACTGGAAGTGAAGACTGGGCCCTCATCAGACACCAAACCTGCCAGTGGCTTGATTCCAGCCTGCCAGCCTCTAGAACTGTGAAAATGAATGTCTGTTATTTATTAAATTGCCCAGTCTGGGGTATTTTGTTATAGCAGCAGAAACAAACTATAACATAGAGGCAAAGGGCATTCTGCAATGATAAAATGGTCAATCAATCAAGAAGAGAGAACACTTGATAAATATATTTGCACCTAACAACCAAGTCACAAAATATGTGAAGAAAAATACACATAATTGAATGGAGAAATGGACAACTCAGCAGTAAGAGTTGTAAACTTCAATACCCACTTTCAATAGACAGAAGATTAACAAGGAAATGAAAGTCTTGAACAACACTACCGACCACTACACCTAACACTATAAATCAACTACACCATACAGATATTTACAGAACACTTCACTCTCTAGGACAGATTGTATATTAGGCCAAAGTCTCTTACCCAAAACACTTTGGGCCATATGTGTTTCAGGATTCCAAATTGCCTGGATTTTTAAAATACAATATGGGACATTTTCAGTGTATTATAAAACATCCACATTACCATCAGACATGTTAATAATGTTTCATCAGGATTTAGGCCCACACCCTGTAACCAATCACAATTATTTCTACAGCAAAATATGTCGTAACTATTGACAATAAATGAGATAAAAACTATAAATAACTTGAAATTAAAGTCCAGATGTTTTTGCCAAAAATAAATTGTAAAAACAAAAACCCATTGCTTCAGCTTTAAAGGTATTTTTCAAACGTATCCATTTTTCTTCATCTCTGCCATCCTCCTAGCAAAAGTCACCATTTTGTCCCTTTTATCCATCAAAGGAGCATTTTAATAGTATCCATGCTTCTAGCCTGCTTTTTCCAGTCCAGTCTCCATGAAGCAACTGAAGGCATCTACCACTATTATTATTATTATTATTATTATTATGTTAATAATGTTTCTCTGCCTGAGATGCTCCAACACCTTTCCACTGCTCTTAGAATGAAACTCCAATTCCTCATGACATCTTCTACACCTCTTCACTCAAAGTAGTCCAGCCACAGGGTCTTTTATTCCCTCAAACACCCAACCCTTCTCTGCTTAGAGTCTTTGGTGTCACTCTTCCTCTTCCAGAATGCTCTTCAAATGATTTTTCAAAGGTAGGATCGGCATCAACCTTTAGGTCTAATCTCAGCGACGTCACCTCCTTAGAAAGCCTTTCCCTCTCCCTTCTATCTAGCCTTGGTCTTCCCTACATTATCCTTGTTGTTTGTTTTAACAAACTTCATTTTAGAGTAGTTTTTTATAAAAGTTATAACTTTATAAAAGTTACAAAGGTTGTACCAACAGTTGCCATGCACCCTGAACCCAGTTCCCCTATTGCTAATATCTTCCATTGCTATAGACTTAAATTTGTCGCAGCTAATGAACCAATGCTGGTGTGTTACTAGGGACTCAGCTCCATACTTAGCTTTGTCTCATGGCCTTTTTCTTTCTAAGATCCTATTCAGGAAACCACATTACATTTAGTCATCAGAGCTCCTTGGTCTCTGGTTCATGACAGTTTCTGAGACTTACCCTGTTTATTCTTCAGCTTTGAGACATACTCCTCAAGTTATTTGGTAGACTGTCCCCAATTTGGTTTTGTCTGATGCTTTTCTCGTGGTTAGACTATAGTTATGGGTTTTAGAGAGGAAGACCCCAGAGGTCAAATAATCTCATCACATCATACCAGGGGCACATGCTATCAACATGACAGATCACTGATAATGCTACCAGTTATCACTGATAATATTTAACTTGATCGTTTGGCTACAAAGAATTTGCTAGCCTTCTCGATTGTAAAAGTTATTCCACATCCTTTCTATTCTATTACCAATTTACTCTTTGGAAACAAGTCACTAAGTACAAAGGATAGGAGGAATTGAGCTCTACCTCCTGAAGGGGAGATTTTATACATAAATTATTTGGGAGGTGAGAATTCTACCATTGAACCACCAGTGCAATTATTTGGAATTCTGTAAGGGAGACTTATCTTTTCTCCCCCATTTATTTATTTGTTGATCTTTTATTTATATTGGTGTTCACATACAGATTTTATATTATAGTTGAAGTTACAATCCAAGTTACACTGTTGCTCAAATTTTCCAGCTTTAGTCACTGGGGGTTCTTCCAGGTTGTCTCTTGTGCCCCTTTGATGACTTATCCCCAAATCTGTTGTTTTTGGAGCACTTCTTTACATTCTGGCACTACAAGAAGTTCCAGTCCCATCTTGCATGTCACTATTTTTTTTAATGGATAATGATGTTAGAAACTGAGGTCTGGTGCCAGGTGCACTTACTCTCTCACTCAGGTATCACTAATACCAAACCCTCTCAACAGACAAGGGCTAGGAAGCATATATACATACACTAATCAAAGTATAAGCACCTATGTGTAAATATTTCTATATTTAGCCATGCATATCAATATAGATAAAATGGATCACTTGATACTTGATTAGAGTGGGCTACATCAAAATAAACTCATGCTTTGCTTAAGCCTGAGTTTATGTAAACTATAAAAAACATTTCTATCAATATAAAAACTGTATTTCTATGAGTTTATAGAAACTATAAAAAACATTTCTATGTATATTGATAGAAATGGTTACATATAGAAACATCTACAGATACATATAGAAATTTCTATTATGTAACATTTATATATATATTTCATAGACATATATATAAATTTCTATATGGTTATATACAGTTCTATATGTCATCATTTATATAGAAATGGTCACATATATGAAATGTAGATGTGATTACAAATGTATAGTCAGTATAGAAATAGTCACAAATGTGTAGTTTATATAAACCCATACTTAAGCAAAGCATGAGTTCCTAAGAATGAACCCCACTCTAATCAAGTATTACATGATCCATATTAGCATACCCTTTCTAATAATCCAGTGTATTTGTCAGGTTTCACCAAAGAAACAAAACCAATAGGATGTGTGTGTGTGTGTGTGTGTGTGTGTGTGCATATGTGTGTACATATACATATGAGTGTGAGGAACACAAAGATGTCCACTGACTTATGAAGGGTTTATGTCCCAACATTACCCATTGTAAGCTGAGGAGCATGCTGAATGCATATCACTTTCACATCATCATCAAATTGAAAAATTACAAGTCAAACCATTGTAAGTTGGCAACTGCCTGTATATACACGTGTGTGTACATGTGCATATGTGTGTGTGTAAAGAGTTATTAAAAGGAATTGGTTCACACGACTGTGGAAGCCAACAAGTTTCCAAGATCTGCAATCAGCAAGCTGGACACTCAAAAGAGCCAAGGTTGTGGTTCTCATTCAAGTCTGAAGGCATGAGAATCAAGAGGGTTGAAAGTACAGATCTGAAAGCCTGCTAGTCCAAAGGCTGATACATTCAAGACCCAGAAAGATCCAGTGTTTCTTCAAGTCCAAAGAAAATAATGATGTTCCAGCTTGGAAACAGGTAAGCTGAGTTCCCTCTCATTCAAGGAAAGGTCAGCCTTTTTTATCTAGTCAGGCTTTCAACGGACTGGCTGTGGCTCCCCCACAGGAGGGAGGCCATCTCCTTTCCCGGGTGTTTTATAGGTCTACCAATTCCAATGTTCATCTACCCAGAAACACCCTCACAGACCTACCCAGAATACTGTCTGACAAAATACCTGGGCTCCCCATGACAAATAAAATTAACTCTCAAACCCAGTTTATTTTCATTAGCATCATTAACACAATCTATAATTAGACATTTTTTGTATTTATTTGCTCACTTGTTTTTCTTCTGTTCCTCGCCCTCAATAATTTAAGTCCTAGAAGCAGAGGCCTTGCTTGTTTTAACCAATTCTGTAACTCTAGGGCCTGGAACAGTGTCTGCTATGTAGTAGCGGTTAATGTGTTGAATAAATGAAAAAAGAATCAATAAAAAACTACCAATTATATAACTCATAGTAGAAAATAACAGAGAATACTTTGAGGCTACCTCCAGATCATGAGTCAAATCATCTTCCAGACCAAAAAATAAGGAAATGCAAACACATACTGATCTGTCACTGTGTCATGTTATGTGAATAATCATGCATCCATCATCATTTCATACTGGAATTCTCCCCACAGGCACTTCAAGGGATGGTTGGTGTTTTCCCCTGAAGCTTATTGTAGTAGAGCTTAATCATGCTCAAAACAGAGAACCATATTTCTTTTTCAAGTTTCCTTTTCTGTAACAGATACTACTTTCAGTCTTAGTAGTATTCAGGTTGAGGGGAGGAGGTAGACGAGAGGCAGAGAGATTCATCACCATGCTTATATGTTTCACCAAATCCCTCAGAAATGTTTCAGTATCAAAGCATCTTTCACTCTGTAGCCCAGGAACCATGTCACCCACAGCTACCCAAAAAATTCTGGCACAGTTAGTTGTAATCTTGTTGGCTTAGCATTTTTTAATGTCTTTCAGCTTCTCAAATTGCTGAAAATCGTCTAGATTTGAAAATGAATTTAAAGAAGCTGTGGTAGTATGAGTGAGAGACCACCGTGAAAGCTAGGACTGTTTAGGAGGACATGGAAAGGTGGTTTCACATTCAAAGTTTCTTCCTGCTTCCAGGGGAAGAAAGATTGGCATAGAGTTGGTCCTAGAGAATGCCACGCAGGCAAAGACTTCCACCCTGTTCATTGTGCCCGTCTCTCCATCGGGCTGCAGGTCTCACTGGAAATCTCCCACCTACTCATTCCCACACAAAAGATGAGAGTCAGGTGACTTGAGGAAAAGGAGGAAAGAGATGGAAGAAGGATGAAACAGGTATTTACTGAATGCTCAGTACAGACCTGGAAAATCTTGTGCTCTGGACTACTCTAAGATTTTTATTTCCTTTATTAAAAAAAAAAATAGAGAGTGCACTTGTATACATATTCATGTTTGTTTTTTTTTAATCTACAAATGTAACATAGGAAACAAGTTAATACTAGGGAGAGAGCTGGGGGAGGAAACAGGGCACAAGTATTTCCTGTGGTCTCTGGAAATTGGTTAATAAGAATCTAAGTAAAATCCCCTGATGTTTTGTGCAAGATGTTTCCTTCTTAACAGGTTGAACAAACCAACACAAACCTGTGTAATTTTCTGAAATAATCCCTTATTCGTTTGAACTATTCTACAGCTCAGAGTCAAGACACAAATAGAGTAGGGAGATGAAATCTTTCACAACCTCAAGACCATATAAAACATAAAAGTGCCAGGAGGGTTTCTGGAGTAAGAGCTGGATCCTCATGGGCAGCAATCCCCCACAAACACTCTGTGCCCAAATAAAGCACTTGGCCACCTGTACAAAATCAGTATACTGAAAACAGAAGAAAAATTAAAAGGCCCAATAAGGCAACAATGGAACTCTGCTATTATAATGAAGATACATTGTCCAGTTATCATCAGTCAAAACGAACCAACTTAAAGAGGTAAAAACTAGAGAGAAAGCAGCTTTGTAGATGGTGGTTTTCAAAGCATTCCACTCCTAAGGGAAGGATGGAGTAAGAAATGTGTCCTCAGTAAGGTCCCTTATTGACTTTACCTATAAGAAATGTTTCCAGGCTTTTGTTATGTCTTCCCAAATAACAGATTCCAGTCCACCTCTTCTTGCATCAACTTTATTTGGCTAAATCATGTGGAATGGCTTTTGAATGATGAGTTATGCTCACAGGGAAGATGTTGTCAAATATCCAAGGGTATAGAAAGCACAAACCACAGTGCAGCTTTTCTTGGCCAACTCCTCTGTGTCTGCCATCCATTTACTTGTAATTGTAGGTGATTATGTACGCATCAGTCCATTCCCTGCTATGCTGAAGGGTCGGAAGCACTCTCATTTTGCCCTCAGAGTCATCCCATTCTACTCTCAGAAGGTCCCAAAATAGAAAGAAGCTGAGTTTCCTTTATACTGATCCCTTTAGCAAAACATCAGTCACATCCCAGCACAGCTACACGCCAAGCAAAGCAGGAAATTAGTGAGGAGGAAATAGCCTGTTCTCTGGCTATATCTCCCTGGGTTTGAGTATTGTACTCACCAGTGGAAAATCATTTTTGAAGTTATGTTACAACTGTGCAGACTGCTCATCAAAAAAGTCACCTTGTTTTCAGCCAGGTGGCAGATTTCACACCCAAAATGTATATCCAGTAGACACTCTTAGCAGCTCATCTATATCCATGATCATACGGTAAAATTTCTGACAAATTATTCAAATTCCCTGAACAAATGCTAGAAGAAACCCTTCAACCAATGACAATCTCAAGAAAGCGAGGGTGTCACACATGGGTAATTCCACATTCACAGTCTTTTTTCATGACATTTTATTTTTTGAAAAGAGCAGATACATCTCAGTGGAAGCTTTTATAAAAAAAAAAAAAAAAAATCTAGGTTTAAAAAAATAGATCCCTGTGTTACTCTCAAGGCTTTTTCCTAGGGTCTGAAGAACTGAACATATTTGCCCAGGAAACTTGAGAATAGCATTATTAGAAGATCAAGTTGAGAACAAATGGAAAATTGACGACTATTAGATGGCTAATATATGAGTAATTGATGCAATTTGATTTTCTTAAGTCATATTCTCACGGCAAAAATAACATCACTTCCATGGCTCTGGCCACCTTACAAAAACACTCATGTGGCATCTATTCATTCATTTATTCATTCATACCATAAATACTTATTGAATGCCCACAAAGTGGCCAAGAAATGAATGTCAGCAGTATTGAGCTTGGTTATATAATGAGCTCTGAAACCTGTCCCACTCACTGCTATGCTTGTCCCTCAGAACATAAGCCCAGAAACCCTGAGCAAATTAAAATCATCTCATTTCGAAACATTCAGAAGGGAATACGCCAAGGATATTTGCTGGGCTGCATATAGCCTGGGGGTGGGGCATAAGAGCATTCTCCAAAATGTGTTCCAGGACTCAGGGAGAGAAAAGAACGGTAGCCTGTCCCAAGGACACTTAACTCTGAGACGCCCCGGCTTTCCACTCCTGGCTTAGCCAAAGGGACTCCTCAGAATTCAGGATTTGAGTCTGTTACAACCAAGAAACTGTCTCAAAAAAGCAATGGTTTTAATATTTAGAAGTTAACAGCATTTCGTTATGGAGCTAAAATGCCATCATTTCTAAATAATGTTAAGTTTACAATGAGATCGTTCAAAATTACAAATTAACATAGAAATTCAGAAACATCCCCCTCACTGAATTTTCTAAGAGGTCATAAAAATCCTAAGTCCATATCAATACTTCATCTGTTTAAATTACTACCAAATGCAGCTGGATGAACCCAGCTTGCCCCTGTTTTTGTTTGGCCCATGAGTTTTTACATCTTTTAATGGCAGGGGAAACATTTTTAAAAAAAGAATACTACTTCTTGATACATTAAGGTGACATGAAGTTCAAATTTCAGTCTCTATAAGTAAAGTTTTACTGGAACACAGCCATGCTCATTTATTTACACAGTGTCTACAGCTGCTTTCATACTACGACGATAGCTTATAATGACCCTCCTAGCCTAAAATATTTCCTGTCTGACCCTGTAAAGGAAAAGGCTTCTAACTACTGCTGATTTAAATAGTAATACAAATGTTACCCAATGAAGACAGCTTGGAGCCATGACAAGATTCCTCTACCCAACCACTGCCAAATCCTCTTGCCATCCTGACTTCCTTTAACCCATAAGTCAACCCATTTCTGCCTAGGAATACACTCTTTCTTCTACAGGAAGCTCAGTGGAGGGGCAAAGAAAGCAGAGAAGAGGAATGTGTCTAGGGGGATGCATTTAAAAGGGCTAGAAGATGTGTAGAGAAGGAAGTCCTGAGGGGTATCACCTATAGGATCCATATTGTCCCCAAGCTTCATTCTAACTAGTTAAAAGCAAATACCAGAGCACAATGCCCTAAATGGCCTTCGGCTCCTTTTACCACTGTCTCAGAACCATCTGGCCTACGAGAAACTGTAAAATCACTGTACATGTAGTCAGTATAGTCAATTAGATGGCTATAGTAGTATACAAAGTAAAATTTACATATTTTATTCAGCAGAAAATCATTCATCTGTTCTCGTGAGTAAAATGCAGCTTTTTATGTTTTGAAAATTAGTAAGCAAATGAAACAAAAACAACCGCTAAGGTGAGAAAGCTGCCTCGTGCTATGCTGTTCATTGTGACATTTTTAGTCACCTACAAAATATTCCAGGATAGACGTTTAAATCTTACATCTGAGCATCTTTTTTTTTTTTCAGTTATTCAGGTATGGTAATAAAAAGTCTCCTCTCAGCTTGTCATTTGCTATTAAATCTACAGAGAATGGTAGCAAGAGCAGCAGTTAGAGAAAAAGTCAAAGGGGTGGCTCACCATGTCACGGGGTTGCACACATGCAGACAATTTTAAGCCATGAAATGCAAATGTCTTGAATAATTTCAAGTGACAGCATGCAATGCTGATAGTTCATGCTCTGATGTTTTCTTCATACATTTTCAAAACCAAAGTCAGTTTTCAATGATAATTTGTCAGCTCCTTCTAGTGTGTAAGCTACCACCTTCTAATAGTCAGTTTTGAAGGTGGAAATGCCCCTTTCATGATGGAGCTCCATTTTGAAAAGTAATGACCACGGGTTCCTCGGAAAGTTAATTAAAGTTCTATTTATGTCCTACAAGAAGGTCTGGAAACTGTACCTAAGAAGGATAGCCAAATAAACCTCCACCTGCTATCTAATTCCCCACTGATTCAAATCCATTATGATAAATCCCAGGGTTTTCAGAACATGGATAAAATGAAAAAAAAAAAAATCTCAAGTCCTTCTCATTGCTAAGAGATTCCCGAGTCATTCTAACTGCTATAAGAAGATCTGCTGCTGACAGCACATTAGGAGTTTAAATGAAAAGCAGTAAGGGAGAGGCCAATAAAAAATATTACAAGCCAATAACAATGGCCAAAGCCTAATTCCTGAAAAGGCCTATGGACCACATGCAAGTCTCAATCCCTTCCCAAGTAGGCAAGGCAGACAGATAACACCAGTCCTTTCCTCTGGTGCTCCAAGAAAAGGAGGAGGAGGAGGAAGAAAGAAAGCTGGTGAACACCATGACTCCCTGTGACTGATGCTCAGCTACTGCTTCTTCTGTGACTGTCCCCCGGGGATCTCAGACTTCTCGAACCTCCCATCTACTCACAGGTTACAGGCACCCCACCTGACAGGAGCTGTTCCAAATCATAAATGAAGTATGGCTCCCTGACCTTGAATAGTGCTGCCTTGCGCTTGGCCACATTTAAAAGCATCTCATTGCTCCAATTATGAGCAGACTCCAGTAAGGACATAAATAAGACCCATGGTGAGGGACATCTGGAGAGTAAATATGCTCACTGCACTGAGATCATTATATCTCATTACACCTGCTTTAAAAAAATGCTGATTCATTCATCATGGATGTCAAGTGATTTGGTCAGAAACCAAGGTGGGATCCCAGAAAGAGCAGGGAATAAAAATCCAAGGGTAAAGAATGATATGGAAGAGGAGCCACTAACTTCACTTTGGTGACACAATGAGAAGTAAACAAGAAGGACCTGTGGCAGTGAGCAAGTGAAGATCCCCATCCCTTAGCTGACTGAACAGATCATAATATCCAGAGCCAGCAGTTAAATGGAACCTGCTATGGGCCAGGTGTTATTCTAAGCATTTCATACATATTTTGTGTCTAATTCTCAAAATAAGGGATAAGACAGGTATTGTCATCTTCTTTCTGAAGATGAGTCAAGGGAGATGCAAAGAGTTTAAGCAGTCTAAAATAACATAGATATTACCTTAAATTTACATATCTTTTTCTTTGTCTAGGCAATACAGTCTGTCTTTCAGACAAAGTTCAAAATTTCACATACAATACTTTATCCCATAAATGTTACCTCTTCGAAGATGCATCATGCCTCTGGAAAAAATACTGAACCCATTTATAAGCTGGAATATGGCTTAATTAATGTATAATGCTCCCAACATCTCAAAATAAAACCGATCTTACATGTTCATCGTTTCACTAATTTTAGACCAGATTCAGAACAGAACTAGCCTTTACTCTTAAATTGTCCTTAATGTGTCATCTTGGATATGTTAATAAATAAAATAGATTCTGCAAGTAGATGCATTTTAATTGCCTCAAATGTCTTAATTAATTCCTACTGCTAATGATACAGCAATTCAGGTTTAACTATGTTGTACAGGATGCATCTGCTAGCTTTCTATTGGGTCACGTTGCTGAGCATCAGTGAAATCCAATGAAATTGGGAGGTTAGACCCCAATTCTTAAAGAATTCAAATGTCAATGAGACCAACAAGTAAAACTAAGGTATTAGGCTCACTGCAGCACATTTTCCTCACACACACCTGCTTCCTGGTAACTGCTCCTTGCCCTTCTTTGTCCTCATCTTTCTCTGAGCACAAGGAAATACAACATGGTAATACTCAATTGTGAAATTGCTTGAGGTTATATATCAAGCACCAATGGTGAGTGCTTGCATACATCGTTTTAACCTCCTTTGGTTTAGAGCCCTGGAAAGGAAGTTACATTGATATGTGCTGAGCTACCTGGACTTCATGAGGACCAAATGCAGAGAGCAGGTCAGGAATGCAGGGCCATTTTAGAAGCTATCTCCTATGGTGGATAAAGATGGCAGAAGGGCCAGACTCCAGAAGTGGAGTCTATTTCCCCTTTGAATCTGAGTTGGGCCTGTGTCTAGCTTCACACAAGAGAATCCAGCAGATGTGAAACCACGTCACTTCCAATCCTGGTACTTAAGACATTTGTAACTTTCACTTTCATGTGCTTGGAACTCAGCTATCACAGTGAGAAGCAGGAGCCACATGGAGAGAGAACTAAGACACAAGGTGGCAGCCCCAACTGAGCTTCTAGCCAAAACCAGGTCAAATGAGCAAGCCTTCTTGGATGTTCCAACCTGGTTAAGCCTTTGGATGAAGATAGTGCCAGGTGATGTGGCACGCAGAGAAAGACCTCTCAGCTGACCTCCATCAACCCATAGATTCTTAACAGATCATAAATGACAGTTGTTTGAAGAACCAAGTATTGACATGGATTGATATGCAACAATAGGCAGTCAAAACCTTTCCAACCCATCTTAGAGACCCAGGTTGAAACTAGTTCCCGCCTTTTCCAGGACAAGTCATGATAGACCCAGAAACATCAAGGTGGCTAGGATGGAACTGAGAGGCATGCTCTCCAACAGGGCAGCTAAGACAGTGGACCCTGGGCCAGACTGACTAAGCCTGAATCCTGGCTTTGCCTTTTATTAGATAGGTACCTAGTAGAAGTTACTTAACTTTACCATGCTTCAGTTTCCCTTCGAGTAAAATAGAAATAATATTCCTCAACTCTAGACTTGCCATGAAGATTAAGAATCAATATCCATATACATAAAGCATTTAGAACAGTATGTGGCAAACTGTTTGTGAATATCATTGTTTATTCTCTGTATATATACATCCAAGAAACCACCTGCTTACAAGGGATTGGCTCCACACCAGCAAGGGAGAAAACTAAGAATCTGAGTGAATGCTCAGTTTATGAGTCATTCGTAACAGAAATGTCAGACAAACAGCTAAACTTTATCTGAGTATAAGCTACTCCTATATGTTAGATTTCAAACTTGGGGAAATTTACAACTGATTTCTGTTCATTAAGAGTACCAAGCTTGATGTGTGTCTGATGCAGTCACGGAAAGTTATTTCATCCCCAGCATGTTCTGAGCTGTCATCACCACATTCATATCAGCTTTGTTTCTAAATATGATTTTGTAGGTCACTACAACAATCAGATCAGGTTACAGATAATAGTAGTATTTATAGATGTCATAATAAAGTTAATCCTACATGGGTTAGTAATACCACATTAGTTTCTGGTTTTTAGTTCTTTTGGGGGAAAAGGAAAATCATATGTAAGTTTTTGGAGTTACTTTTTAAAAAATAACCATTGAATCTTTTGTAAATGAAGCAATAGTAACCAATTCTTTTTGCTACAGGATTAAAATTAGTAAATATATTTTTTTTGCCAAGCTCTTTATCTCTTCTCTATTTGAAAATGTACATCAAGTGCTTATCTCTATTTACTTCAAAATTAATCATCCCAAATGAATTAACATATAGTTGCCATAAGTTCAAGTTTCTGAAATAGTCTTCTCTTTCAGCCAATGAGAGTCTGACCACAGCTCTTCTCGGGGAACTTTTGAGTCTAAAACTCTTATTATTTTCTCGCATATTTTTATTGATAAAACTGTTTTAAATCCAATTATACTACCTATATACTAGTCTTTGAAAATGGTTTCATCTGTTTTTCAAGACAACTATGATGCATTCATAAACTGATACCCAAGTAATTCAATCAGAGGTTCTGGGAAAAGGTGTCAGGTTTGTGCTTGTCTTCAGCATGGTAATATCACTCATCCATATTGTCTATGCTTTCTCTTTCCAAATTATTCATAAACCTTAGGTCAGCTTGAGAAATACATATTTTCATTTTGTGCTTGCTAATCATGACTTAAATGGAGACTATCAGAGATGCAAATTAATTGCAAACTATATAAAGGATGCAAACATTTTAAACTATGAAATTTAAATTATTAATGCACTAGTAATTCAGCTTCCAGGTTCCTTCAGCAAACACTAATAGTTCCACCTATATCACATTGTTGAATAAAAACCAAACTGGGTGATTTAGATAGCAACAAAGAACACTAGAGTTTATTACATTTTCCCCCTCCCAACTTTGCAATTCCCTATGATTTTTCCTTTCATTACTCCTTTATCTCTGCTTTGAACCCTATTCTTTTGTGTCTGCTTAACTTCAGCCTACCAGATATCATAAATTACACAATATTCTGCTTTTCCTTAAGATGTCATTCCTAATATTTTATATTCTACCTGTCTGTTCAAAGAACCTGAATCTGTTTAACAATAAATTTTTAAGCCTATTTTCCAGGGCATTTGTAGATTTATGTGTATTGTGTTATCATGTGATTATACACAAGAAGTTTAAGAATGCAAGAATACTATTTCAGTAGTATTGTTGAGAGTAACTGTTGGGAATACTTCTGCATCCACTCTGTAGTTGAATACAGCAAAGAAGAAAATCAACCAAAATTTAACTGCAAAAGAACATCATATGAAAAAGAAAGCCTGGGTAAGTGGAAAGAGCATTCAGATTAGAACTAATAGGTTTAACCAAAGTTTTCATACCAGTAAAGTTTTCCTTTACTCGTATCTGTTTTCCGTAAATGGAGCCCATTAGGGCTTAAATGCTTAAGTTACCAAAATATTAATAAAATCAATTGTGTAGCATTTCTAATGAATAAAATTGATTTAAGTGAGGTATAAGTCATGTTACCAACTTGCCGTTTTAGAAAATGTGTTTTCTAATGAATAAAATTGATTTAAGTAGAGTATAAGTCATGCTACCAACTTGCGTTTTTAGAAAATAAGATGAGTATCATTTTATGAATAAGTAACAAATAAAGGAAACTATTTGATTAAAATGTCTTTTGAGTTTCTCGGATAAAATGTCACGGCTTTCTCAAAACACATGTTTACAAATTCTAATCTTGGTTTTACTGTAATTTGCACAAAATATTTTTAAGTAGTATAAGTAAGTATCCTTAGTAATAACTAAGCTTAAGTGCTTTCATGTTAACAAAATTATTTCAGGAAAAATAAATGTTGAAGCTGCTTACCTGGCAAGGTTGTTTCATTTTAATGGCTATAACATGGTATCTATAACAGCAGAGTTCACAGGTCCAGGAACCTCTCTCACTGATCCACTTTAGCAGGCACAGCTGATGTGTATACCGAACTGACCCATCACATCGGCAGGGGTTTAACAGTTCACCCTAAAAAGAAAACAGCTCAGTGTGAATACTCGTGTCTGTGTATTTATTGTAAAAACCTAATGCTTCCTTTCTTTTCTTTCAAAGCCATTTACTTAGGATACAGCATCAGGCTCTATTATAGAAAATGAAATTAAAATTTTATACCTCTGGTGGGACTGAAACTAAAGTCTTAAAACTATTTCAAAGATATTGCTTAGAATTATGACATAAACGTTCTACCAACATACAAAATGTCTGCAAGATATAGCTCCCAATGCCCGTGGGGGAAAGCTGTACTATTAAATCTCTTTAATAACTTTTAAGTGGATGGTCAGATGCATTTCCTCTGCAGTTATTCTTAATCATTGCTAAAGAAGAAACGCATAGCATCCCAGAAAGCAGCATTATGCTTTTATTTTTTCTAAATGTAGCATCATAAATATTGACTTAGGGCACTATATTCCTGAAAGCCCGTATATTCGTATGCAATTTCCTTACTTTTAAAAATATTACACTTAATGTTTTCTCAGACCACACATTTGTGAGGGACATAAACTTATTCTTTCTTCTGCATGATTACTCTCATATAAGTTTGCATGCCCCTACAATGATGTTTATAATTTTAGAATTGTGTTGCTGACAGAATATAAAGTACATTGTTGGCATAACAGCCTTTCTTTCAAAGTACATTCCTATTTCTCTTGCAAAAACTATCACATGCTTTTCACATACGTGAGATTAAGTCACCAAAATTTGCAGTAAGGAAAGATCCTGCCCTTTCTGACTGTGATATGACATCCGTCTCAAGATACGTTTGCAGAAAATGGACTTCACCTTACATCTGACAGGTTTGCTTCTATGCATAAACCAAAATCCATCGAGTAATTCACAAAATATACTTTTGGCATGATCAGTAAAGCACCTGAGGAACATGTAGCTGCTAAGCCAGGAAGGAAAAAGAAATGTAGATGAAATTAAACTCAGTATTCCACGCTGGGACATTTTTATTTGCCTTCACAGTAAGGGAAAGGGGAAAGAACGCACGCTGGAGCCAACGCTCAGAGTGCAGAACCAGAGGAGCCTCATCCGAGGCAAACTGAGACAGAGGTGTGCGCTGTCCGTGGTGCTGAAAGCTGGACCGGCGCGAGTGGGAGCCGCCGCCGGCTGCCTCGGGGTCCCGCCAGGCCTTACCTGTTCCGCGCCCTGAAAGCAGATCTTGCAGATGGGCTGGTGGTGCTGGTGCCCAGCACGTTGGTCGCCGCCGCCACTGCTGCTGCTGCGGCTGCTACACACCGAGCGCGTCTCGGGCTGGTCGCCCGCGCCCCGCCGCTCGCCCTCGCCTCCCGCGTCGGCCTCAGACTCCCCGGGGCCGCCTTTCACTGCCACCGCCTCCGGGAGGCGCCTCGGACCTTCCCCGGAGTCGCCAGCCGCCGCCACTTCCTGGCCGGCGAGCTGCAAGGGCTGCGGCGGCGGTGGCAGCTCGTCTGCGCCCCTGCGCCGCGGGGCCACGTCCCCGGGCGGCTCGCTCGGCTCCGCGGCGCGCTCGGAGGTCTCGGGGGGTGCGGGCAGCGGCGGCAGGTAGTGCGGGGCCGCGGGAACCTGGGCCGGCTCTCCGGGCGGCTGCGGCGACGGAGGCGGGGGAGGCTGCGGGGGCGGCTCGGCGTCCCCACTCTCCGCCCCGCAACACCGACTGCCGCCGTGGCAGCCCTCAAAGCTCATGGCTGTGCCGCCGCCGCCCTCCTGCCCGCCCGGCTGGCGGGCCGGGCTCTGGCTGCAGGCGCGGAGAGCGCGGAGGGGGCGGGACGGAAGAAGGGACGGGGGAGTAGGGGGAAGGGGTTCGGGCGCCTGGGGCTGGGGGGCGGGACGGGGAGGGGATGCGGAAGGCCAGGCGGCGAAGACTGGGGCTGCCGTTCCGTGGAGCCGCCGGCTCGGCTCTGATGGAGGCGGCGCCGAATTCGGATGCGCGTGAGAGCCGCGCCGCGGAGGAGGGGGGGGCCAGGGAAGTGAGGGGGCGGGAGGGAGGAGCGGCGCGGTGGGGGTGGCAGGGGCGGCAGGGGCAGCGGGGGGCGCGGAGGCGGGGGCGCGGGCGCGGGGAGGGTGGGGGTCGAGGAGCTGCGGGAGAGAGCTCGGGGTGCGGCGCCGAGGGGCTGGGCTGGAAGTGGGGGATCCCGCAGCCGCCTCCGCCCGGCGGCCGCTCACTTCGGTTCCGGGGCGGATGACCCCTCTCCAAAAGGCGCAGCACTGCGGCTCTCGTGAGCCAGGAAGGAGGGGGCGGGGGAGAGGCCGAGGGTCCAGAAACCGTTACTAGGTGGGCCGGTGGGTGCGGCGCGTGCCGGGCGGGGGCGCGACGGTCTAAGCAGAGACCTGCGTGGGCTTGGGGGCGCGCGAGGCTGGTGCCCGGGGCGCGCCCGAACCAGTGAGGAGGGGCGCGGGAAAGGGTGCGGGACCTGAGACTGTAACCGCCACTTCCCAGCGCCCGCTCCCCGCGCTCGGAACCCTCAAGGGCACTCTCAGGGATCCCCGAAAGCCTTAAAATAGAAGTTTCTGGAACCTGTGTCCTCTCCTTGTGTCGCCCGCCCTCGAATCTCTGTCCTTCTCACTGGCTCCCTCCTGAAGGGAGCATCCCGGGTTGTTGGTAAAGATCTTGGTGCCTCCGAGGTCGGAGCTTCCTTTCCTGAAATGATTCGTAATGGTGAACCCTGGCGCCACGTTCTGTGGCTTATAATCACTTTCGTCCTCTCCAAATGACACCGCCTCTTACCCTGGAAAAGTGGCTGCAGCCTTCCCTGGATCTTAGTTTTACTCACCCTGAAGTCAATTTCTGGATAACTCCACCCTGAAAAATCTCTGTGGCACTCATCATCTTCAGGGCAGGGCTACAGTTATCTTTCCGAAAAAAACTCCCTCACCTGCAGGGAACTAGGCGGAAAATCGTGCACATGCGGTAGTTTCCAAATCCGTGCAGTGTGAGATCACAAAGCATCAGATTTATATGCGGCAATGTGTCTATCCAAATTTTCACTGATGTGACGCTTTCAGTCTTTGACAAAACGACACAGAGCAGTCATTTTTGGCAGCGTTTCATAGCCGAAGACCCAGGATCAGTAAGGCAAAATAACTTGTTCAAGGTTATACAACTATTCACAAAGAACTTCTGAGCTCCCTGACTCCAGATTTTCTGGTTTAAATGCCAATAATTTTTTTTCTTCCAATCCTTTCTTCTACCTCCTAAAATAGCATTGTAGTACATGGTGTGTTTTGTGCCATTGACTCCCATTAATAGTTAGATATTCTGGAATGGCTGCAGTAAACTACCAACTTAAGTTCATTTTTTTCATTTCACATTTTGGCAGTAAGAAGTATATTTGATTCTTAAAGAAGACCTGGCTCTTTTGACAGAAATTAGTTTCATTTACCGGAGATAGAAGGTTGTGAAAAATAATTCAGGAATGTTTTGTCACAAATGGTCTCTGATGAACTGGTTTCCAGGAATGTCCTCTAACAGCTCCTTCAGACTAGCTATTTTTGGTAGCAGAGTGGCAGGCAGCAAGCACATTTTTAAAATCATAAAATCTCCAGGAATGTATCACAATCAAGAAATGTGGTTTTAGCTGTGTTTTCATTTTTGGTCTTCACCTGTCAAGATGACAATACAAGTTTGTGTATTGCCACAGTCAAGAAAGATTATCATAAGCCTTATGATCATCATAAACCTTCTCCGTAAGTTCTTGAGTTAAAGGGTGTCTAGACTTGTACAGAATCCCCTAAGTAATTCCATTTATGACTAGTAAATCTCTACCAGGTATGATAAAGTGCATCATTACTCAAAGGACCACATAAAAGCTATGGGTTTTGTATAAATAATGTAGAATAATTCAGACAGCAGAGTGGCATAAATACAGGAGAAAAGGGCTACAAGGCTAGATGTGTCCTCTCAGTAAACTGTTTCTGAATTTTTTTTTAAAAAAGTTTCTTTGCTAAAGCCAGTAGCCACATAAAATTCTTTCCCAGTTTCAATGACCTCCAAAGCTGACCCGTACCTAAAGAAGGGAAACTTTTACATGATCTTAAGTTAATCCAATGAGTCTTCAATAGATCCAGGAAAAACACCTTCTTTGTAACTTTGACTACATCATCTGTCATAAAAATATAAAACAGTGGAACACAGGATGAATTCCTCTCAGCTGCTGGCACCCGAGTGGAAGAGATGGAGACATAGACATCAGATAAAGAAGTGCGCAGGCAGCCACTGACAACTGTCAGTAGCAAGGTGCATCTGCCCACTGAAAAATGAATGAAGTAAAACACAGCTTTATCAAATTTGAGCAACAATTGAAAGGATGATCAAATCTTCATGATGCCAGTAAATGAGTTGTTCATTCATTTAGTTGTTTAAGCCAAAATCCTAGGTGTCACCTAGGATTTACATCGTACATTCAGTATATGAAAATTTCTTTTCAAATGTACTTTCAAAATACTCACGAAATTTCACTCCAGCTCTTCACCTCCATCCCCACCATCCCAATTCAAACCACTATTATACTGGACCAAACTGTCAAAACAACTTTCTGTCTCCCTGCTTCTCATTCTTGAGCTTACATCCTACACCAGCCAGGATGATCTGATTCAGGTATTAACTCTAGTCATGTCATCCCTCTACTCAGTACCCGCCAATGGCTTCTCATCACACTTAGTGTAATACCAAAAATCTTAGCATCCCCTACAAGTCCTCAGTGTAGCCTCGGACTACCTCTCTAAAGACCTCTTCATACTGTTCCCCACCTCCCTACCCTACCTCTCTGCTACTTATTTCTGTTACATTAGGATCCTTGCTATTTCCCAAGTACATACCCCTCCTAACTATCTTCAGTTATTATGGCTCACTCCCTCACTTCACTCAGATTTCTGCACTTCATTAAAAAAAAAAAAAAAAAAAAAAAAAAAAAAAAAAAAAAAAAAAGCTAGGCACAGTGGCTCACACGTGTAATCCCAGCACTTTGGGAGACCAAGACAGGTAGATCACCTGAGGTCAGGAGTTCAAGACCAGCCTGGCCAACGTGGTGAAACCCCATCTCTACTAAAAATACAACAAATTAGTCAGGCATGGTGGCGGATACCTGTAATCCCAGCTACTACGGAGGCTGAAGCAGGAAAATCACCTGAACCCAGGAGGCAGAGCTTGCCCTGAACTGACACACACCATTGCGCTCCAGCCTGGGCGACAAGAGCGAGACTCCATCTCAAAAAGAAAAAAGAAAAGATCTTTCATAACCTTTCCATCTGATACAGAAATTTCCACTGTAATTTTCCCAGTTTTACTCTTTTTCATCTCACTTTACTACTCAACATTATATATGGATATATTATGTGCAGTTTGCTTGCCTAATGGGGTTAATTAGTCATTTGTTACCATGTATAAGTGAGGTCAACACCTTGGATCACCTTGATTTCATTTTCACCAAAGACGTGTCAGAAATTGCAGCATTTGTTAGTTCTACCCTTAAGTTCGGTACCATTCTTTCTGCCAATCTTTCTAGCTTTGCCTCCTGCTTCTCTCATTGTTTCCTGTTCCTGCTGGCTCTTCCACTCATAAGGGCTTCCAGTCTACGTCAACCAGCCAGTCCCCTCTCTTCCATTACTGGATACCTTGGTCCTCGCCAACTTACATTAAACTGGCATTTATCTAAGAACCTAGTATCTTCTCTGAAAGCTCACTAATACCTAAATTCTGGATACAAATACCATTCAATGCTCACTAAGTCCTAAAAAATACTTATTTCAACCTCCCCCAAAAATGTTTTAAGGCCTTCAAAGCAATAAAATAGTATAGAAGAGCATGTTTGATTTGTAAAGGATCATGTTGCTTTTTTTGTTTTGTTTTTTGAAGTAATGGCCAAGCATTGTTTTTTCACCTTAGTTGTCTCTGCCCTGAACCTTGAAAACAAGTGCTAAGAAGTGCTTTTAACATAAGAGATGTGAAGGCATCAAAACACACTGAATGACCATGTACACAAGATATCGTAAACCTGCCTGACATCAGGAATGTAGGTGAATCAACCTGACATGATGTGGCCACCCACACTTTAGAAGAATCTCAAATAGAGCCAACCCTGATCTTCCTCTGTTGAAAACCATTTGTCTGCCAAACTCATGCATTAAACATGATGTTTTTGATATTTATTATGTGATGCCTTGCATTGTGGAGTTAGGCACGCACCAATTCAGGTTTATCCCTTGTGCTAGATAGTAAGCCACTTGATTTGGGTTTGTCTGTTTCAGTGACTCTTTTCTCAGAAGCATTTAGTAAGTATGATAGCTGACATCAGTGAGAACTCAGTAAATGTGGATTAAGTGAGAAAATACTAACTGACATCTTAATCTGAAAGAACAATTACTTTTTTAAAGTTACCAATGAGTTCCATACAAATAATAACTTACAGGTCACTGTATTTCCAGGAAGTTTGGGTGGAGAACAGAGGATTTTTTTCTAGGCAGAGAATTTGCTAGACTGAAACAAATCTTTCTATGGAAAGTGTTGGGGTGCTGGCCTGAATCCCAGCTGTTAGAGAGTCCCTGCCTCTGTCTTAGGCTCCTGACCTTAGAAGGAATCTTCCTTCAGATAAGAACAGGAGGCAACTCCAAGTTTACAGCAAACCAGTAGCCTCACACACCACTCCCAATTCACCCCTTTTCCAGACTTTAAAACATCCCAGAAAAGGATCATGATGCTCCAGCCTGACTGCTGCTGAGCAGTCATGAAAGTCCCTTCAACAAAATGACATAGCTGATGTGAGTAAATAGTAATTCCTTGAAGGAAGAGAGACGCTATTCCCAGGGGAATGACTACTTGACAGATAAAAAGAGATACAAGTATCCCCACATCTTCGAATTTGACGTCTACCTACACAGCTGACCATACTTGTCATCACCTTCCTCCTGTCCAGCTGAACTCCTAAGCCTGCCACCCCACCCCCAGCTAAGCTAACAACATGAAACTGCACCCCATAAGATAGTGAATATTTACTGAAATGTAAAACCAAGAGTCATAAACTGTAGCCATAGCCAAGACTTCTTAAATGCAGGAAGTTTTGAAAAAGTGGGCATAAGTTAATACAATTAAGGAAAAGTATTTGATATTTGGGGCATGAGAACTCAATGTGCTCGTGTATATGTGTGTGTGAGTGGGTAGGTGGGTGGGGGAATCCCACTAATGATGGGTGTCATCAAAAAAGATGGAGTGCAAAAACAAAACCACCATTCATTTGTAAAGTTAACAATTAGAAAGTGGCAAGTGTTTAATAATACACTGGAGTGATACATGGTTGTACCTGACCTCAGAAAACCATGGCACAACTAAGAAGACAGGGACAGAGACATAAACTTGTCACATAGCTTGAGTTCTAGTAAGAGGATCAAAAGTGTTATGCAAGCACGGAGATGTGATGGTTCTGCAGAAGAAGGATGATTTATTCTAAGAAAGTTCCTCAGAGTGGGTCATTTGAGCTGGGATTTGAAGGTGAAATAGGAGTATACCAGGTGTGCTTCATATCAGCAACTAACAAAATCAAAGGGACAGAGAAACTGCTGTGGTTGTTAAAATGACCCCATCTCTACAAAACTACAAAAATTATCCAGAGATGGTAACACACCCCTGTGGTCCCAGCTACTTAGGGGTGCTGACATGGGAGGATGACTTGAGCCCAGAAGGTTGAGTGTGCAGTGAGCTGTGATTGTGCCACTGCACTCCAGCCTGAGTGACTCTGTTCAAACCAAAAAAAAAAAAAAAAAAAGGAAGAGATAAGTGACATAAAAGTATAAATGACAAGTAGGACAAACCTACCACATATTGAAATAATAGAAGAAAACTACTTTCTGTTGGAAGAGCATCACTGCAAGAATTTTGACTGTGTAATTACTAATAAGTCACTCTTCCATCAAATGTGACTTACAGCCACCTAAGTACCAAGAAATAAACAAATAAAAGACCACCACAGCCCACCCTACACAATCACATAAAAATCCACTTAATGCTTCCACTTTTCTCTCCAGTGAGATGCAAGATATGCTGCATATGATTTTAAATGTAATTCTAATAAATACGCTTACCTAATTTTCCTGTCTGCAACAAATTACAAATAGCAAACCTGGAAATGTAAGCAGAGCAGCAGCATTACGAAATAACAGCTAATGCCAGGTGCAGTGGCTCACGCCTATAATCCCAGCACTTTGGGAGGCCCAGGCAGGCAGATCACGAGGTCAGGAGTTTGACATCAGTCTGACCAACATGGCGAAACCCGTCTTTACTAAAAATATAAAAATTAGACGGGCATGGTGGTGTGCGCCTGTAATTCCAGCTACTCAAGAGACTGAGGCAGAAGAATCGCTTGAACCTGGGAGGTGGAGGTTGCAGTGAGTCAAGATCACACCACTTTACTCCAGCCTGGGTGACAGAGGGAGACTATGTCTCAAAAAAAGAAGAAGAAATAACAGCTAATACTCCTGCCCTGTCCCAAAGAATTCAGACTGTATAATTTTAAAACCTCAGCAGGAAGTATTTATTTAAGAACAAACAGCTCTATACACAGCTGAGTAGCCACCAGAGGCATTATTTTGCCTTATATCTTGTACAGTCACTGATATTCATCATGCATTTGAGTCTTTAAGAAGAGCTGAGAGCCTGTTGATTAAACAGTGAAGGATGATGAGAGGCTTATTCAGGAGATTCCCTTTGAGTATGGTTAATTACAGATTTTTGCCATGTAAAATAACCAGATTAAAATGTCCTCTCATACCATACTCCCATCCTTCCACTCCAAGCTATTCAAAGTGCACCTGTTAGACCTTGCAGTGCCCCTGTGGGCCTGTGCCCTCACCACCCTCCTCCAGCTGACCATAAGTCACTTGAGGGCAAGTCATTTATATTTATGTAACGTTTATAGTTTGTCCCCAGTGCTGAGTACAAATGCCTTGGCACATAATGGGTATTCAAAAAAGGCGTATATAATGGACAAAGGAGAATGAAGTGATTGTAACACTTTTAAAGAAGATTTATATTAAAAATGAATGAGCTTCTCACTACATGAACAATTCTTTTGCACTTACCAATGAAAACTAAAATTGATTGATCATTTACTAGGTCAGGCGCTGTTCCAAGCATTTCACACATGTGAATTTAATTCTCACCACGGTGCTATAAAGCAGGCACTATTAGGCTCCTTCTATGAAGGAGGACAGTGAGGCCCAGACAGTGTGCTGTGCCCCCGCAGGCAGCCAGTAAGTGACAGAGGCTGCCTTCACACTCTGGCAGGCTGGCTCCCTAGCCCATGCCCTATCCACGCTGTCACATGCCTCCTATGTTATATTATTTATAGAAGATCAAAAAAGAAACCCATGCAACTCACTGCTGCTAAAATGGGTTGAGAACGTCAATGTAGCATCTCCAGTTTACAAAAAAACCTTAGTGCTTGCAGCACGTTGTGAATGTCTGTAATGCCACTAAGTTGTACACTTAAAATAGTTACAATGGTCATTTTGGTGTTATGTATATTTTACCACAATAAAAATGTTTCTTTTTAAATCCTGGGGTGTATTTCTGCAGTGCTATATCCAGGCCCTCCCTGCATGAGTGACGTGTATGAGGATCACCTAGAGTCTATGTTTCTAGGCACCTCCTTAAGCTCCCTTGTATTTGCCTTCCATGAGAACTAAGTTCCCAGCACTAGAGCCACTTTTAAGGTTGAAAGCATTATAGTGGGGCTCACCCTCCCTCATTTTCCACCTGAGTCCCAGTATGATCGCCGGGATTCTGGAGTGTGTGTGAGGCCAATGACCACTCCCATGTGCAGAATTTACCAAAAAGAACACCGGGCTTGATGCTGCAACCCTGGAACTCACTCCCCCATCATTAGACAGGCAGGATTGGAGGAAAGGTTTCTTTATACAGAGCTGTTGGAACGAGAAACGAAGCCATCGTGAGGCAGGGGTTTGTATTCCCAGCACCTGCAACCAGGAGTGTCTAGACGCAGCAGATGCTGAATAAATTTGTGTGAAAGGAATCATGGTTTTGCTTCTGCTCCACTCCCTGCTTTGGGGGAAAGCTGCTTTCTTCTAGCCCCAAAACTTAGCAGTGGAGTTTTGGGGGGACCCCTTCCATTTAGGGAGCCTCTTGGCAATTTGAAGACACAAAGGGCCAGTTGGTGACTGACTGACACTGGACAGATGTGAGGTAGATGGTAAACTGGATCCGCTCCTGCCCAGGAAATCCCAAGGGCCCAGACATTGGTGCTGGAGGCAAGAGCCCGCTGCCGTCTTCTGTCTGCCTGCCCTTCTGGTTTGTACATCAGAGGATCCTGAGTACTGATCTCAAATATGAGCCACGCAGGAGAGTGAGTCAGCAAGGTGTCCTCTTGGCTGCTGCCCAGGTGGGTATTTTGTTAGAGCAAGTAAACTCCAACAGTAAGAATGTGGATGTGGGTGGGGCGCAGTGGCTCACGCCTGTAATTCCAACACTTTGGGAGGCCAAGGTGAGTGGCTCACTTGAGGTGAGAAGTTCGAGACCAACCTGGCCAACATGTTTAAACCTTGTCTCTACTTAAAAACTACAAAAATTAGCTGGCATCGTGTCACACACCGGTAGTCCCAGCTACTCAGGAGGCTGAGGCAGGAGAATTGCTTGAGTCCAGGATGTGGAAGTGGCAGTGAGCTGAGATCGTGCCACTGCACTCCAGCCTGGGCAACAGAGTGAGACTCTGTCTAAAATAAAAAATATATATATATATGAACATGGACTGCCCAGTGGACTATGAAGAGAATCATTAGGGAACATCCAGACCTGAAATTCCAGGGAGCAATCAGCCAAGCAGAGAACCTCCAGAGAGCTCAAAAAAGGAGGAAGGAGTCAGCTTAGATGTCACACTGGGGTTCCCCCAGCTCTAAGCACACATCAGGCCTAGAAGGACAAAGCCGTTCAGCAAGTGAGAGCTGCTGTCTCTCCTCACCTCTCCTGTCTTCTCCCCAACTTTGACCAGGACAAAATCTGGGTCACGAGAGAGCAGGGTCGTGGGGAAGAGGCAAGCAGTGAGAGAGCTGACCACAGCGGACCCCACCTCCCCTTCCACATGCAAACTTCCTTCTGGAAGTGAACCCACTCGAGAGAGTAGAGGACAGTTTGGGTTAAATGAGTCTGAGTTTTCTAATTTCTGAACTAGTACTGTGCAAATAAAAATGACTGTAGGGTAATTACCTGAAAACAAGCAGAGGAACCGTGAGGCCTGAACACATTTTCATCTAGGGTAGAAACAACTCACCACCCCTGCCCTTGTAGTGTTCAAGGGAAGTGAAACACAAAACAGTCATCACAATTCATACTTATAACTCTGCAGGTATTTTTTTTTTGCCTTATATGCCAGCTCCATTTACAAAAAAAAAGTAATTTTCTAGAAAATAGACAAGTTGATAATGACTTGTAGGGGAAAACAGGGTTCCTGTCTCACCCGTCACTAAGTTCATAGCCAAGACCCCTATAACAAAAGACAGGTTAACAGGAGGAAAGCAGAGCGATTTCTTTAATGTAAGTTTTACATGGCATGGGAACCTTTAGAATAAACACCTAAAGAAGCATGAGCAACTGTGTTTTATGCTTAGTTGGATGAAGAGGTTGCTAGTTGTGGAGAAGCATGTTCGAACAAAGTGGGTGGATCTAATGGTCATAGACTCAGAGAATTTAGCAAGGCCTGTTTGTTCAGATTCTTCTCTGCCTCCCTGTGTCTTCAGAGATAAGGATATTCCTTTCATCTGAGTATAGGGAGAGTACTACTCACATGAGAGTCTTATGACCTTCTTTAGAGGAAGCTCTAAGAATTATTTAATGACTGCCTCTGGAGAGAAGGCTGAGAGAAGGGCAGAGAACTTCCTGCCTCTGCTGTTCTCTCAGATGCCAAGGTGCCACAGTTTGGGGTAGGGTATCCTGAACCCCATCGGTATTACCACCTGCACCTGCTCACCCAGGAGGGAAGCCAGGGTTCGAGCACTGAGATGCGGGACCCTCTAATTGGATGGCAGTACCCAAGGGTCAATAACAATAGTGTAACGCAAACCTCGAAACCAGAATATTTTAAATTTTAAAAGACTTAGGAGAGGGGATGAAATAACAAAAGAAAGAACATGCAGTAGAGATGGGACGTAGCCTGCAAAACCTGAACTACTATCTGGCTTTTGACAGGAAATGTTTGCTGGCTCTTGTTTTAAACAGCCCTGCAAGATGTATATTAATGTCTCTGGGTTACGAAGGGGGAATCTGAGACTTGGGGAGATTAGCATGCCTCAAAAAGGAAAATATTCAATTTCTGAGCCAACCTAGCAAAAGGAGATTAAAACCCAAGAGAGCTAAGTGGTAGGAGAAGGAGAGGCAAGGATCCTTCAGAGGCAAACTTGGATCCCATCCGCATTTTCCCCTCTATAGCCCCGAATCACAGGGAAAGCTAGGATGGAAGGGGGTGGCAGTGGGGAGAAGGGGTTTCAGACCTGACCTTTTGAGATGGATGGCATGAAGGGTCATAGCTGTACCCTTTCAAAATGGTCTTTGGATGGCACTGGCAGGGAGAAATAGGAGAGTGAGAGCCACTGAGTTGAGAAAGTGTAACATTTCCCAGGCTTTTACCTGGGTACTGTCTGAAAACAACATCCTCATGTAAAAGGTCTGTTCATCTTCATGCTTCAGACAATAATGTTTTATAAGTAATGATGGAAAATGATAATATAACCTAAAACTCATCCAAAGTCTGTGCTTCCTATATGATAGTGGCTTTGCTCACTTTTACCTCATCACCCCCAGGGGACATCTCACCATGTCTGGAGACATTTTTGGTTGTCACATTAGTGGGACAGTTCTTCTGACATCAAGATGGGTGGATGCCGGGGATTCTGTTAAACATCCTGAAATGCACAGAAAACAGCCCAAGTTAGAGAAACTCCACCTTGAGGAACAGCAAAACTCTTACCAAGATATGAGTATAGGAGAAATAGTTAAAAATTTTAAAATACCACTAAAAGGGCGAACTATGCAAACAAGATAACTCTGAAAAAGAAAAGTTTCAGAAGTGAAAAAAAATACAGCAATGAGAATGTGAATATTTTTTAACTTGGTAGAAGTAGAAACAATTAGGAAGGAAAGACAGTGCCCAAAACTAACTGGACAGGCCATGCATAATACAAGAAGATAAAATTAAAAGCTAACTAATATGAAATAGGCTAAATGCATATGCAAGAGGTGAGCTGTCACAAACTGGTGGCAGTCAATTTCTCTCAGCTTATTTTTCATTTGATTCAATGCTCTCTGAACAGATTTCAAAGGATATTTTGGTTTTGAAACTAGCTTTATGAAACCTAAAAATTAGACTTAAAACATTATGAACCCCTAGTCACTTAGATTTAGAAACTCCTAGGATATAGGGACGTGCATGTATAATTTATGCTGAAATCCATGTATTGAACAAAACAAAACTTTTGATGAGGGCGATGGGAATGGCACCTGCATGTTTAGGAGAGGTGATGGTGATAAAACAAATTTGACTTATATAGGAAAATGTGATCCAAATCAAGAAGATTTAAAACCAAAAACACATGCAGAAGAAATTCCCAATAGTCAAGGAGATCATGGATAGTAATTCTTTGTAAAGATTCTGCACTTAAAAAAAAAAAAAAAAAAAAAAGATTCTGCACTTGACCAAACTTTAATCAGGCTTCTGAACCTTCTCCTATGCCCGTCTGTGCACTTCCTTGTAAAATCCGTTTTTAACAAAACCCCCTGCTAAGTCAGTTTAGTGCAAACCTGCCTTGGATATCTGATCGCTTCTGTGTCTGATGAGGTTCCTCAGCTTCCACCCTCTCCCAAGGTGTAAGGCCAAGCAGCAGTAAACTGCCAAGAACTCAAATTCTATTAACACACAGAAACAGCCACATTTGAAAACAAGCTGCAATTACTCTTTTGAAATACCAGAATGAATAAATGAATAAAAAGGGTCCTCATTTTCAAATGGTTCCATTTTTAATCCCATTATAGCATTTACAATGTCATTGCTGTTGTTCCTCGTGACTCGGACTGTCTTTGCTCTTCACCCTTTTGCTTGTGACATAACCAATTCTATGTCCACATTTGTTTCATTAAACACCACCTCTTCCTCTCCTCTTGCACTATCAGAGTCTGTGCTTTTTAATATGCTCCAGTTGGCTTCACCTTGACCTTTGAATTTCTCAGCATGTGGTTGCTCTACTTACTGAGTTGGGTCCTTGCTCTTGGCTTCCCCCAAAATATGGAGGTATCTGAAACTGGGCTCTTGTAGACATCTGGCCTTGGGATGACAAAGAGGGTATTTTTAGGTTTCCTGGTGGTGACTGTAGTAACCTCTGTGACCGCTCAGTGACCTAGTTTGGATGTGGTCCACCTCTCCATCTTGCTTCACTTTCCCAGCTGGTTCTTCATCTGCTTCTGTTGCTGCTGCTGGCGGGGCTCGCTGCGTGGAATCCTGCTCCTTCTGCTCTGCTACCCACTCATCGATGTCAGATTCTGTTCCCATCTTGTCTCTGCCTGGGCTTTGGAAACTTGTGCTCTGTGGCAGGGGCAGTTTCTGTGGCTTCACAGGGCATTTTGTGAGAGAAAACACAGAATCAAGATGTCTCCAAAATACTCAGGTATTGTCCTCTTTTTTGTTTTTTGTTTTTTGAGAAAGGGTTTCACTCTGCAGGCTGGAGTGCAGTGATGTAAGCGAAATTTGATGCCACCTTGAACTTCTGGCCTCAAGTGTTCCTCCTGCCTTGGCCTCCCAAAGTGCTAAGATTACAGACAAGAGGCACTGCACGGATCTGAATATCATCCTTTTTAAAGCCGCAAAATTGTCCACATTATGAATGTATCTTAATTTAGGTACATTCGAAATCATTTAGGTTGTGCCCATTGTTTCTTACAGGATGTTTCTACTTATATATCTTAGTGTGGCTATTTTCATGCAAAAGGTTTCTAGAAGTGGAAATCTAAAGCAAAAGATGAGTGGTATAGTTTACATTTTGATAGATGCTGGCCAATTACATTGTAAACATTTTTATTCATTTGTCTTTCACCTACCATTTTTTTTCCTCCACTTTCCACAGAACAGGATGTAATATTTTGAATTTTTGAAAATCTAATGTGGACAGGGAAGGCATATAAATAGGATTTTCTTGTTATAATTTGCATAATCCTGATGACCAGTAACATTTCCTACTTTCTGTAGCGGAGATAAAGTTGTATATTCTCCTAACCATTTTAAGGCTCATGGCTGAAACCTGTATAACAAAAGATAAACAAGAGGAAAGCAGAGCAAATATAATTAATAAAATTTTATGTGACGTGAGAGCTTTCAGAAATGAAGGCCCAAAGACCCAGGGGGAAACTATGTTTCCAGACAGTTGTGCAGAAGTATGATTGGAGGTCAAATGGAAATAAATGGGAAACTGAGCAAGGCCTATTTGTTCAGATTTTTCTTGGCCTCTCCACTTCCCTCCAGTATAGGGCAGAAAATTCCTTCAAGAACGAGGGTCTTATGATTTATTTTCAGTGGAAGAAGGTCAGAGAATTCTTTCACAGATAGCTTTCAGGAGAGAAAAGTGAGAGAAAGTCAGAGAATGACTGTTTGTGCTGCCATAACAAAATATCTAGGTAATTTGTAAAGAAAAGAAATTTATTTTCTTACAGTTCCAGAGGCTGGTAAGTACCAAGTTAAGACTCCAGCAGGTTCAGCATCTGGTGAAGGCCTATAGCTCATGGATGGCCCTGTCTAGGTGCCTCACATGGTGGAAGAAATGGAAGGAGAATACATGATGGAAGAGAAGAAGAGAGTGACCTCATTTCTTCAAGCCCTTTTATAAGGACCCTGATTCCATCCATGACTTAATCACCTCCTAAAGGCCCCACCTCTTAATACTATCACATTGGCCATTACATCTCAGTGTGTGAATTTGGGAGGATACGTTGAGACACCATAGCAATTGCCTGCCTGCCTCTGCTCTTTTCTTAATTTCCAAGGTGCCGTATTTGGAGTAGCACTTCCTGCACCCCATCATTTCCATCTGCTTATTTTTTCCCTTTCCTGTGAATAGCCTATATACATTTTTTTGCGGGTGCTTTCTCTAGGTTGGATACTAATCTTTAATGCTACTTACAGAGCAAGCATTTTCTTTTTGCTCTCTCTCACCTTGTGAAATAATTTTAGTTATTTCAGTTTTGGGCCTATCTTGATTAACACTGATTATTTGTATTTTTTTTAGAAAGCTGGTTTTTTGGTTTGCTTTTCTTTTTTTTGAAACAGGGTCTCACTCTGTTGTTCAGGCTAGAGTGCCATGGCATGATGAAGGCTCAATCCATCCTCCTGCCTCAGCCTCCCAAGTAGCTGAGACTACAGCAAGCACCACCATGCTCATGCTTTTGTCATACACACAAAAAGTAACTATGTAAGATGATAGATATGGTCATTTGATTTACTAAAGTAACTCTTTTAATATCTACATGTATCACATAACATCGTGTTGTAAAGCTCAAATATACACAATAACAATTTTTTTTTTAAGTTACACATCTTGTTTTTAAAATATTCATACTAGGGGACCAGAAGGGATGATCAGAAGCAGTTGCAGTGTGTGGCACTCAGAGGGATGAAAGAGGTGAGTGAATACAGCATCTTCAACTGAAATATCCAAGTACTCACATTGGAACTCAGCAAAACAACTCCACCCATGAGGAATGACAAAGGCGACTGGAACTCAGGCAAGGCAGGAAGTCTGTACATACCCTTAGGAGGGGGGCTGAATCCAGGAGGCCAAGCAGCATCAGTCTGTGGGCCCCACTTCCATGGCACCTCAAAAGATAAGACCTATTGGCTTAGAATCCTAGCCAGCCACTGGCAACAAGGTAAAGCCTTCCTGAGATGAGACAGAGTCCCTGAGTAGAGGGGTGGGCCACCATCTTTGTTATTTGGACAACTCATTCATTCCAACCTGCAGGCTTTAGAAAGTCCAAATGGTCCAGAGGAGGAAGAGTTTCACCAGCACAGCACAGTGACTTTGCCAGAACCTGTCCAGACTGCTTTCTTTAAGTGGGATCCCTATCCGTTCTTCCTCACTGGGTGAGATCTCCCAGCAAGGGCCTCTAGCTACCCCCACCTGCCCCCATGCTATGGACAGAGCTCTGATAGCTCCCAGGGATGGAATGCAGGCAGAGGTGGAGGAGAATGGGGCTACCATCTTTGTTGTTTGGACAAATTGGCTGTTCCACTCAGGAGCTTTGGAGAATCCAAGCAGACTGTAGCAAAGGTGGTTTCCCAGCTTGGCATGGCTGTTTTGTCAAGGTGAGGCCAGATGGCTTCTTTAAGTGGGACCCTGATCCATTCCTCCTTACCGGGGGGGTCCTCCCAACCCCAGGGCCTCTGGCCACCCCTACCCATATTCTACAGACAATTCTGATATCTCCTTGGGATAGAGGGCCCAGGGGTAAGGATGGGCCACCATCTTTGCATTTGGGTGACTCAGCCATTCCAGCCTGCAGGTTTTGGAGAGTACAAGCCAACTGGAAGAGAGGTGCTTTCCAAGCATGGAACCACTGTTTTGGCACAGTTTCCAAGCATGGCACAGCATGGCACAGTCAAGGTGGGGCCAGCCTGCTTCTTTAAATGGGATCCGGATCAATTCCTCCTCACTGGGCAGATCCTAATTTCTTCCTAAATGGAGTTCCTGGGGGTAGCTGCTCTACCAAAATGCAGCCAGACTGCCTTTTTAAGCAGGACTCTGATTCCATTCCTCCTGACTGGGTAAGAACCCCCCAACTAGGGTCTCCAGCCACCACCTACAGGTGCACTCAGGCCAGTAAACAGGTCAGTACTCCCCTGTGACAGAGCTCTGAGAGGTAGGGGCAGGCTGCCATCTTTGCTGTTTTATGGCCTTCACTGATGATACTTCCAGGTAACTGAAAAAAAAAAAACAAGGCAACTAGGGTCTGTAGTGGACCCACAGCAAACCACAGTAGCCCTAAAAAAGAGTGACCAGACTGAAAAACAAGAAACAAGAACTCCATCTAAAGATCAGTAACCTCAAAGATCACAGGTAGATAAACCCACAAAGATGAGAAAGGATCAACACAAAAATGCTGAAAACTCAAAAACTCGGAGTGCTCCCTTTCCTACAAATGACAGGCAATACCTCTCCAACAAGGGTTTAAAATTTGGCTGAGGCAGAGATGGCTGAAACGACAGAAGGAGTCTTCAGAATGTGAAGAAAACAAACTTTGCTAAGCTAAAGGAGCATGGTGAAACCCAATGCAAGGAAGCTAAGAATTGTGATAAAACAACATAGGAGCTGTGTATTGGTCTGTTTTCATGCTACCGATAAAGACTTACCAGAGATTGGGAAAAAGAAGAGGTCTAATGGACTTACAGTTTCACATGGCTGGGAAGGCCTCACAATCATGGTTGAATGCAAGAAGACACAAATCACATCTTACGTGGATGGTAGCAGGCAAAGAGAGTTTGTGCAGGGAAACTCCCATTTTAAAACCATCAGATCCCATGAGACTCGTTCACTATCATGAGAACAGCACAGGAAAGACGACTCCCATAATTCAATTCCCTTCCTTGGGGCCCCTCCCACACCACATGGGAATTCAAGATGAGACTTGGATGGGGACACAGCCAAACTATGTCATTCTACCCCAGCCCCTCCAAATCTCATGTCCTCACATTTTAAAACCAATCATGCCTTCCCAAGAGTCCCCTAAAGTCTTAACTCATTTCAGCATTAACTCAAAAGTCCACAGTCCAAAGTCTCATCTGAGACAAGGCAAGTTCCTTCCACCTATAGTCCTATAAAATCAAAAGCAAGCTAGTTACTTCCTAGATACAATGGGAGTACAGGCATTTTGTAGGTACAGCCATTCCAAATGGGAGAAATTGGCCAAAACAAAGGGGCTACAGGCCCTATGCACATCCAAAAGCCAGCAGGGCAGTCAAATCTTAGAGCTCCAAAACGATGTCCTTTGACTCCATGTCTCACATCTAGGTCACACTGCTGCAAGATGTGGGATCCCATGGCCTTGGGCAGCTCCACTCCTGTGGCTTTGCAGGGTGTAGTCCCCCTGCTGGCTGCTTTCTTGGGCTGGCATTGAGAGTCTGTAGTGTTTCCAGGCACACAGTGCAAGATGTCAGTGGATCTTCCATTCTGGGGTCTGGAGGATGGTGGTCCTCTTCTTACAGACCCACTAGGCAGTGCCCCTGTAGGGATTCTGGTGGTGGGGGGGTCCAGGCCAAGTCCCTGGGCTGCACACAGCACGAGGACCCTGGGCCTGGCCTATGAAACCATTTTTCCTCCAAGGCCTCCAGACCTGTGATGGAAGTGGCTGCTATGAAGGTAATAACATACCCTAAAGACATTTTCTTCCCAATTATCTTGGGGATTAACATTCAGCTTCTTGTTACTTATGCAAATTTCTGCATCCGACTTGAATTTCTCCTCAGAAAGTGTAATTCTCTTTTCTATCACATTGTCAGGTTGCAAATTTTCTGAATGTTTATGCTCTGCTTCCCTTGTAAAACTGAATGCCTTTAACAGTATCCAAGTCACATCTTGAACGCTTTGCTGCTTAGAAATTTCTTCTGCAAGATACAGAGGACACAGCCAAACCACATCAAGCTGACAGTCAAAATACCCAGTATTGAGAGGAACACAGCTGACCTAATAGAGCTGAAAAACAGAATGCAAGAATTTCACAATGCAATCACAAATACTAATAGAATAGATGAAGCAGAGGAAAGAATCACAGAGCTCGAAGACTGTCCTTCTGAAATAAGACAGGCAGACAAGAATAGAGAAAAAATAATAAAAAGAAATGAACAAAACCTTCTAGAAACATGGGATTTTGTAAAGAGACCAAACCTACAACCTGGGGTACCTGAAAGAAATGGGAAGAATGCAACCAATTTGGAAAACATATTTCAGAATATCATTCAGGAGAACTTTTCCAACCTAGGTAAACAGGCCAACATTCAAATTCAGGAAATGCAGAGAACCCCAGGAAGATAATCCATGAGAATATCAACCCCAAGACACATAATAATCATATTCTTCAAGGTCTAAATGAAAGAAAAAATGTAAAGGGCAGCCAGAGAGAAAGGCCAGGTCACCAACAAAGGGAAGATCATCAGACTAACAACAGACATCTCAGTGGAAACCTTGCATGCCTGAAGAGATTGGGGGCCAATATTCAACATTCCTAAATAAAGGAAATTCTAACCCAGAATTTCATATCCAGTCAAACTAAGCTTCAAAAGCAAAGGAAAAATAAAATCCTTTTCAGACAAGCAAGTGCTGAGGGAATTTGTTACCATCAGACCTACCTTACAAGAACTACTGAAGGAAGCACTTCAGGAAATGGACGTGAATATGGATAGGAAAATCTGATACCAGCCACTACAAAAACACACTGAAGTACACAGACCAGTGATGCTATGAAGCAACCACATCAACCTGCAAAATAACCAGCTTGCATCACGATGATAAGATCAAATCCACACAGAACAAGGCTAACCTTAAATGTAAATAGGCTAAATGCTCTGATTAAAAGACAGAGTGGCAAGCTTGTTAAAGAACCAGGACCCTTCAGTATGCTGTATTAAGAGACCAATCTCACATACAAAGACACACATAGCTCAAATAAAGGGATGGAGGAAAATTTACCAAGCAAATGAAAAACAGAAAAAAGCAAGGGTCACAATCCTAGTTTCTGAGAAAACAGACTTTAACAGAGATGAAAAAAGGCAAACAAGGTCATTACATAATGGTAAAGGGTTCAATTCAACAAGAGCTAATTATCCTAAATATATATCACCCCACACAGGAGCACCCAGATTCATAAAGCAAGCTTTTAATGACCTTCAAAGAGACTTAGACTCCTACAAAGTAATAGTAGGAGACTTTAACACTCCACTGAAAATATTAGACAGATCACTGAGACAGAAAATTAACAAAAACATTTAGAACTTGCACCCAGCTCTGGATCAAGTGGACCTGATACATAGCTACAAAACTCTTTACCAAGAAAACAACAGAATACACATTCTTCTCATTACCACATGGCACTTACTCTAAAAGTGATCATGTAATCAGAAGTAAAACATTCCTCAGCAAATGCATAAGAACTGAAATGTTAACAGTCTCTAGGACCACAGCACACTCAAATTAGAACTTGAGAATAAGAAATTCACTCAAAACAATACAATTACATGGAAATTAAACAACCTGCTTCTGAAAGACTTTTGACTAATGAAATTTAGGCAGAAATCAAGGAGTTCTTTGAAACCAATGAGAAGAAACATACAGTGTACAGTGTACAGTGTACCAGAGTCTCTGGAACACAGCTAAAGAAGTGATAAAAGGGAAATTTACAGTACTAAATACCCATATCAAAAAAGCTGGAAAGATCTCAAGTTGGCAACCTAAAATCACAAATAAAAGAACTAGAGAAAAAAAGCAAACAAACACCAAAGGTAGCAGAAGACAAGAAATAACCTATATCAGAGCTGAACTAAAGGAGATAGAGACAAGAAAAACTCTTTTTAGAAAAATCAACAAGTTGATCTTCGACCTCTGATATCCTTTCTTCTGCTTGGTCAATTCGGCTGTTGAAGCTTGTGCATGCTTCGCGAAGTTCTCATGTTTTTCAGCTCCATCAGTTCACTTATATTCTTCTCTATGTTGTTCATTCTCGTTAGCATTTCGTCCAATCTTTTTTCAAGGTTCCTAGTTTCTTTGCATTGGGTTAGAACATGTTCTTTTAGCTCACTGTAGTTTCTTACTACCCACCTTCTGAAGTCTGATTCTGTCATTTCATCACACTCCTTCTCCATCTGGTCTGGTTCCCTTGCTGGTGAGGAGTTGTGATCCCTTTTAGGAGGAGAGGTGTTCTGGTTTCGGGAGTTTTCATCCTTTTTATGCTTGTTTCTTCCCATTTTTGTGGGTTTACCCACCTGTTGTCTTTGTAGTTACTGTCTTTCAGATTGGGTCTCTGAGTGAGCTTCTAGTTCGTGGATGCTGAAGTTACTTCTTTTTTTTTTTTTTTTTTAAGCTTTCCTTCTAACAGTGGGGCCCTTCTGCTGTAGGACTGCTGAGGTCCTCTCCAGGCCCTGCTTGCCTGGGGATCACCTGCAGCAGCTGCAGAACAGAAAGGGTTGCTACGAGTTTCCTCTTCCACTATCTTTGTCCCAGAAGGATGCTCATGAATGTTCATTGCAGCACTGTTTGCAATAGCAAAAACCTGGAACCAACCCAAATGCCCATTGATGATAGACTGGATAGGGAAAATGTGGTACATATACACCATGGAATATTATGCAGCCATCAAAAACGATGAGTTTGAGTCCTTTGTAGGGACATGGATGAACTTGGAAACCATCATTCTCAGCAAACTGACACAAGAGCAGAAAACCAAACACCGCATGTTCTCACTCATAGGCGGGTATTGAACAATGAGAACACATGGACATATGGAGGGGAGCACTACACACTGGGGTCTGTTGGGGGGAAATGGGGGAGGGATGGGGGTGGGGAGGTGGGAAGAGATAGCATGGGGAGAAATGACAGATACAGGTGAGGGGAAGGAAGGCAGCAAACCACACTGCCATGTGTGTACCTATGCAACAATCTTGCATGTTCTTCACATGTACCCCAAAACCTAAAATGCAATTTAAAAAAATCAACAAATTCAGGAGTTCGATTTTTGAAAAAATTAATATAACAGGCCACTAGCTAGACTAGTGAAGAAGGTAAGAGATAAGATTTAAATAAACAAAATCAGAAATGATAAGGGGGATATTACTATTGGCCCCACAGGAATACAAACAACCATTAGAGAATATTATAAACACCTCTATGCATAAAAACTAGAAGATCTAAAAGAAATAGATACATTCTTGGACACATACATCCTGCCAAGACTGAACCAGGAAGAAACTGAATCCCTGAATAGACCAATAACAAGTTCTGAAATTGAGGTAATAATAAATAGCCTACCAACAAAATAGGCCCGAGACCAGATGCATTCACAGCTGAATTCTACCAAAGGTACAGAAAAGAGATGGTATCATTCCTACTGAAACTATTCCAAAAAACTGAAAAGAAGGGGTTCCTCCCTAACTCATTCTATGAGGCTAGCATCATCTTGAAGCCAAAACCTGGCAGAGGTACAACAACAAAAAAAGGAAAGTTCAGACCAATATCCTTGGTGAACATCTATGCAAAAATTCTTAACAAAATACTGGTAAACTGAATCCAGCAGCACATCAAAAAGCTTATTATCCACCATGTTCAAGTAGGCTTCATCCTTGGGATGCAAGTTTGGGTCAACATATGCAACTCAATAAATGTGATTCATCACATAAACAGAAATAAACACAAAAAATTACATGATTATCTCAATAGATGCAGAAAGGCCTTCAGTGAAATGGAACATCCCTTCGTGTTAAAAACTCTCAATAAATGAGGTTTGAAGGAATACACCTCAAAATAACAAGAGCCATATATGACAAACCCACAGCCAATATCATACTGAATGGGCAAAAGCTGGAAGCATTCCCCTTGAAAACCAGCACAAGACAAGATTGCCTTTTCTCACCACTCCTATTCAACACAGTATTGGAAGTTCTATAAAACAGGGCTACAATAACCAAAACAGGATGGTACTGATGGAAGAACAGACACATAGACCAATGGAACAGAATATGGAACCCAGAAATAAGACCGCACACCTACAACCATCTGATCTTATACAAACTTGACAAAAAATAAGCAATGCAGAAAGTATTCCTTGTGTAATAAATGGTGGTGGGAGAACAAGCTAGCCATATGCAGAAAATTGAAACTGGACCCCTCCTTACACCATATACAGAAATCAATTCAAAATGGCTTAAAGTCTTCAATGTGAAACCCAAAACTATAAAAACCCCAGAAGAAAAAACATAGGCAATACCATTCAGGACATAGGCATGGGCAAAGATTTTATGACAAAGATACAAAAAGTAATTGCAGTAAAAGCAAAAATTGACAAATGGGATCTAATTAAACTAAAGGGCTTCTGCACAGCAAAAGAAACTATCCACAAAGTAAACAGACAACCTACAAAATGGGAGAAAGTTTTTGAAATCTATGCAACTGACAAAGGTCTAGTATCCAGCATCTACAGGGAAATTAAACAAATTTACAAGAAAAAAAAAACAAAAACAAATAAAAAGTGAGCAGAGGACATGAATGAACAAACACTTCTCAAAAGAAGACATACATATGGCCAATAAACAAACGAAAAGAAAAAGCTCAACAACACCGAACATTAGAGAAATGCAAATCAAAACCACAATGAGATATCATCTCACACCAGTCAGAATGGCTATTATTAAAAAGTCAAAAAAACAAGAGATGCTGGGAATGTTGTGGAGAAAAAGGAACACTTCTACACTGTTGGTGGAAGTGTACATTTCTTCAACCATTGTAGATGACAGTGTGGCAATTCCTCAAAGATCTAGGGGCAGAAATACCCTTCAACCCAGCAATCCCATTACTGAGCATTTACCAAAGAAATATAATCGTTCTAGTATAAAGATATGTGAATGCGTATGTTCACTGCAGCACTATTTACAATAGCAAAGATACACAATCAACTTAAATGCCCATCAATTGTAGACTGGATAAAGAAAACATGATATGGATAGATAGATAGATAGATAGACATATACACCATGGAATACTATGTGTGTGTGTGTATATATATATAATATATATATATATATATATATATATTATTCCATGGTGTGTATATATACATATATATACATGGTATTATTACATATATATAATTTATATAATATATATACATATATAACATATATATTATTCCATGGTGTGTATGTGTACATATATATGTATATATACATATACACATGCATTCCATGGAATAATATATGTATTATATATACACATATATATATATACACACACACACCATGGAACAATATATATATAATATTCCATAATATGTATTTTTTTATATATATATATATATATACACATACCATGGAATAATACATATATTATATACAATATATAAAAAATATATAATATATAAATATATTTATGGAATAATACATATATATATTATTCCATATATAATATATATATTATTCCACATATATAATATATATATATTATTTCATATATGTATATAACTGAATACTGCGTAGCCTTAAAAAGGAATGAGATCATGTCCTTTGCAGGGACCTGGATGGACCTGGAGGCCATCCATGGATAACTTAGCAAACTAACGCAGGAACAGAAACCCAAATGCTGCATGTTCTCACTTATAAGTGGGAGCTAAATGATGAGAACACATGGACACCTCGGAAGAAACAGCACACACTGGGTCCTGTCAGAGGATGGGGGGTTGGAGAAAGGAGAGGACAAGGAAGAATAGTTAATGGATGTTGGTCTTAATACCTGGGTGATGGCATGAGCTCTGCAGCAAACCACCATAGCACATGTTTGCTTATGCAACAAACCTGCACTTCCTGCACATATACTCCTGAGCTTAAAATAAAAGTTGGAAATTAAAAAAATAAAATAAAATATTTATAAAAATATTCTTATCAAGCCTGATGTATTTTATTTGTGTTATCTTATTTGCCACTTTTCTAAGAACAAAATTTTGATTTAATCACTCTTATTTTACTTTACATATATTTAGTTCTATTTTTTTAAAGTGTAAATCAGCTCTGGAGTACAACTTTGGATGCACTTCAATGAGTATTTTCACTGAATTCTAATTGGAATGTAATTTTTATATTTTTTTATTTCATTCTAACACTTTTTTAATGATTCAAAAATTTCCAAAAATGAAATGCTTAAGAAAATACCATATATCTTTTTGCTTATTTGTTCTTTAAAATGTAAATACACATGGAGAATGTAACCAGCATAGTTTTTATATTTCAAAATATGTAAGATTTTCTAGACAGCTTGGTATTTATGATGAATATTTGTAAATTTTTGTGGATGCTTGAAAACAGGGCACATTTTTGTTTTGTTTGGTATGAAGTCACATATAGCATCACTTAATTTTTGTCCACTTGACATGCTGGTATTTAAGTTAGCTGTTAAAATCTCCCCATAAGTCTGTTGGATTTTTATTCATTTAGCTATAGCTTGAATCTCACTAAACAGACTAATTCTTATTATTAATCTCATTTTATCAGTACTGTTATATTTATATTTTAAATTTTATTTAACATACATATTTCATACCAATTTGAAATAATATTAATGAATTATGTGTTATATAATTATATGTGGAATATGTATGTTTATATGTACATTAGTAGTAAGTAGATGACAATAACAAAAATATGATATAAATATTTATGTATAATTTAATATATTATTATTATTGTTAATTCTGTTGCCTGTAGGAATTTGGGTTGGAATGACTTTTGTTTGTTTAGTTAACACTTTATTTCCATGTGGGAGATAATTGGATCATGGGGGGGGCATTTTCCCCCATGCTGTTCTTGTGAAAGTAAGTGAGTTCTCATGAGATCTGATGGATTAAAAGTGTGTGGCTTCCTTCACTCTCTCTCTCTCCTGCCACCAGGAAAAACATGGCTTGCATTCCCTTTGCCTTCTGCCATGATTGTAAGTTTCTGGAGACCTCCCAAGCCATGTGGAACTGTGAGTCAGTTAAACCTCTTTTCTTCATAAATTACCCAGTCTCAAGTAATTCTTTATAGCAGTGTGAGAACAGAATAATACATACTCTTACTCAAATATTTGACGTTCTTAGCTGTCTGTTCACCCTATGAGATGGGGATTTGGATGGCTAGCTTTGGCAACACTGCTCTGCAGACCGGGGAGAAGAGCTACCTGCACACAGATCACACTGGGCCAGACTTTGGTAGCTGTGTCGGATGTGTGTGGGAGAGGGAAGAGGGCAGAGCCTGACATGTAGCAGCTTGGGAGCCTTGCATCATGGGATCTTCAGGAGCCTGGCATCTTCAGCCCAGGACCCATTCCCAGGGCCTTCTGGGTCAGAACTGCTACTTTTCACCAACAGCCTGGAAATCGATTCTAGAACTAGCTTTCTCTAAGGGTGAAACTGGGGACAAAACGGTCCTTCCTCAGCCATTTCCTTTTCAGTGCCCAGCAGGCCCCATAGTCCATGCTTTCTCCCAGTGCGACTAGTTACGAAATATCTCAGGAAGAAACCATTTTTCAGGGGAGCTGAAGTTATAATGTGGTGAGGTTGTAAGTTTTCAGCACTGTTAGCATTTGCTATCAATCCAGCTGCTTTCTGTGTTCCAGAATCTGCTGTTTTATTACACCACTGGCACCCTACTGACTTCCAATATCGTGTAGATTGACTTAGATAGTTCTTATTTTATTTCAATAATATTTGCAAAAGGAAAGTGATGACCATGCTTTTTATTATTTAAACTAACCAGAATTTAAAAGCTCTTAATATAGTCCACTTGACATGCTGGTATTTAAGTTAGCTGTTAAAATCTCCCCATAAGTCTGTTGGATTTTTAGGTCTAAAATGAGGCTAAAGATTGCCTAGGTCCAAAATGAGGCTCCATTACTTTTCAAATGTATGATCTGGACAAATTGCTGTGCCTCAGTTTCTTAGTTTGTAAAATGCAGACAGTAGTAGATAGTGCCTAAAATTGTCATACAGGGGACATGTATAGGATACTCCTTAAATGCCAGTTGTTATTGTTCTGTGTCATGTGTATTCTTAAACCTTAATATTTTTAAAACTGTCCTTTACTTGTGATACTGTATGCTTATATGTGTGGAGATACAGAAGTATCTGTGTGTGCATGTGTGTGCATATTTATCTTTGTGCTTTTCAATAATAATAGCCAGCACTTATGTAGTGCTCAACATTTACCTTTTAAACACCTCACCTATATGAACGCATCCTTCAGAAGGAGAAACCACAATAGAAATTAGAAAATATTTTGAACTGATACTGAAAATACAACATGATAAAACTTATGGGGCACTTTTTTTCGTTGTGTTTTCTAATTAGCTATTGCTAGTGTCTTAAAAATGTTTTAGTTTCCGTTCATTTATTTTGAATTTAGTTTTAATACTGAGAAAAGCCTCAGGCAGAGGGCTTATGAGCTATTTCTTTATTAGGAATTGCCATCCCAGGGAGCAGGAATGAGGCACAGGGAGAGTGGGGGAGGAAGAGGAGGTGGGAGAGGGGAGAGAGCAGAGCTTCCTCACTCACCACGTGTGAGCATGGGCTGTGAGGATGGCTGCCTCTATCAGCTTTGCTCAGTGCATGGGACACACTCTGAGGAGCTGTATGAATTGCACTTAAGGGTGGTCTTGTAACAGAGAGGGTATACCTGGCAGGGAGAGAAGGGAGGGAAAGAAAAGGGAATATTTTATCTACCAGCTTCCATCTTTCTTCCTTTGCTCTGGGATATCATCCTCTCAATTCCCAGCCTTGCAGAAATCCAGTTCAGTAAGCTCATTTATCTCTAGGAACTTAGCTCCTCAAGTCCAAGCTGCCTGAGAAGTTTCTGAATTTTCCAATATGCAGCTTTTCTGGTTGTTCATGTTGAAGCATTGATCAGTTACAAAGTACTCCACTGAGATCAAAAGTGAAAGTTCATCTCTGTGCTTTAATATGGGGTTTTTATTGCTATTTTTTGCTAAATAATCAATCATTTTAGTTTAGCTTAAATCTTGACCCTCATAAGAATCACTGAAGTATGTTGGCTTTTTAAAAAATAGTTTTCTAATGCTGCATAGGAAATTCTCTAAAACTTAGTGGAATAAAGCAATATCTATTATCTTACCATTTTTGTGAGTTAGGAATCTAGACACAGCTCAGCAAGAAACCTCTGGATCAGGGTCTCCCGGGCTGCAATGAAAGGTGATAGTCAGGATTGCAGTGAACTCAAAGCTCAACTGGGAATGGATTTACTTTCCAGCTCACTCATGTGGTTGCTGGCAGGATTCAGTTTTTCTTCAGAATGCGGGACTGAGGGCCTCAGCTCCTCCCTGGATATTGCCTGAGGCTGCCTTCGTTTCCTTGCCACTTGCTTCATCAGCACAGCAATCTTGGAAGTGGTACCCCATCCCATTTGCTGTACTCAGTTTGTTAGAAGTGAGTCCTCAGGTCTAGCCCACACTGAAGGCTTTTTCCATGATAGACTTCCCCTTTGAACCAGGAAGAGCCCTTGTTCCTCCAGAAAGTGGAAATGACAGATGCCACCTTTTCATTGCCTGCCTAGCAGCTGGGATGCAGTCATGTAATCTACACTTGCCCACTTGAAGGTACCACTGCAGACCAAAATGAAAGCCCCTTATGAAGGAAGCATGGTGGTAGCCACAGGTACAGACACATCCAAGCCCCAGAGTGGAGTGGAGCTGTTCCGTATTCTGCATTCATTGTTCCTCTGGTCCTAACTGAACACCTCTGCCTGATTGTCTGTCTGGTTTCTGCTAACCTAGACTCCAGGCATGATTGTGGGACCTTCTTGGAGACATTGTGAGCTAAAAAATGTTTTCAAGTAAACTCCTTTTTCTGGTTAAATTAGCCAGACATTTCTGTAGCTTCCAGCTAAGAAATTTGAATGTTGTAATATTCTCATTACTGTGTTAACTCCATTTTTTTTCCCTAGTGTCTTTGTAAAGATCAGCAGCGCTCCATCTTGGCACCCCATGCTCTGTTTTCATTTTCTTTTGCTCATAATTGTGTCCTCTTTGTGTGCATTTGAAGATATTTGTGATAGTCTTTGGCTATTTTAGTTTTTTTGCAGTATCAACTGGTGTTTCAATGGCTACCTGACTTCTGTAACTTTATCTTCATATGGTTTTTAATCTTTCTTATTTCATCCAGTTATCATTTTATTTCTTACCTCTCAGATGTATGCCTATTCATGTAATCTTAATCACATCATCAATCTGTAATTTCATGGAATTCACTTACAGTTAAATTTTATTGAGCATGAAAGCAAACGTTTCTCCAAATTTTCCTGTTTTCCAATATAAATATTTTTCAATGTAGACTCATATTATATCTTAAGTGCTATGCTCTTTCTCATATAAGATGCAGAATTATTTTAAAGATGAACTGTTTTGCAGCTAAATTCTACTTGAGAATACTCACTATTTGATTGCTGCTAGAATTTTCTGAGATATAACCTATTAAGCACATTGGTATGTGTGGCCCCCTAGCAAACATCTTTTTAAATGTGGATTAATTCTAAATTCTCAGGACAAATATAATGTCCTTTATAGTTTTGACTCCCAGACAGAAAGCTTAAAGGTAAAATAGGTTGTTTATAAAATAGGTGAACCACATTTTTAAAATTCTGCAGTGACATGAATAAAGTCAACTGACAAAGAGCAAACAGCCAAAAACAAACAAAAGAACTGGCAGTATTCACATGGAGCTTAATGTCCTCAATTACATAAATATACAGTGCTTGTGATAGGGCTCTGGACTCACTAGTATGGCATCTTGGCATAGAGGATATTTTAAGATGGACGAATTTAAGAAATGGCAGGTACAAGGAAGGACTCTCTGACTGTCCCCTGAAGCAGGCCATAAGACCCTCATGTGAGAGGTGGCCTCCCTAGTCCCACAGGAAAGGAACATCCTTATCTCTGAAGACAGAGCCATGATGACAGGAATCTGAATGAATAGGTCTTGCTAAGTTTCCCCGGGTTTACCACCCTCAGCTCACAACGTTTTGTCCTGTCATATTTTTTAATGACTTTCCACTCTTCATCAAACCTAGAATGAATACACCCAGGTTTGAGGCAGAGGTTGCAGCGAGCCGAGATCATACCACTGCACTTCAGCCTGGGCAACAGACTGCATCTCACACACACACACACACACAAATCCAGGTTTAACCATTTCTTCATATCCTTATGTCCTTATGAAGACTCCTGTGTCACATAAAACTTACATTAAATAAATTAGTATGTTTTTCTCTTGTTAATCTCTCTTTTGCTAATGTAATTCACAGGGCCTCAACCAATGCATCTAAGATCGAAAAAAACATTTTTTCCTCCTCTACACTTACAATAAAGACTATTGATTTATTATAAATCATCAGTAAGGAAGAAATCAATAACCTTACATATGAGGGCAAAGGTCGTGAATAGGTAGTTCACAGAAAAGTAAATATAAATATTTGTTTTAGGCCAAACATGTTGGCTCACACCTGTAGTCTCAGCTACTATGGAGACTGAGGTGGGAGGATCAGTTAAGTCTGAAGTGAGCCATGATTTCAGCACTGCATTCCAGCCTGGGCAATGGAGAAAGATCTTGCCTCTTAATAAAATATGTATCTACATATAGAAAGAAATAGATAATTTTATACATATATAACATAAATACATTTCAAAATATCTATACCTATATATCTGTAGATCTCTATCTCTCTCTATATATATAGATACATATCTATATAGATATCTATATAGCTGTATATATAGACATCTAGCCCACACTCAAGGCTTTTTCTATGATAGAAGAAAAACAGATTTTTCTAATATATATAGATTTTTCTACATATCTATATATATAGGTTTTTCTATATCTCTATATAGATATATATCTATATATATAGATTTTTCTTCTATCATAGAAAAAGCCTTGAGTGTGGGCTAGATATCTATATATATCTATATAGGTATATATCTATATCTACAAAATATATAGAGATATATCTATATCTATATATAGAGGTTTATGTATCTATAAAATATATCTATTATATAGAGAGATATCTCTCTATATAGAGAGAGATATCTCTATAGAGAAATATATAGAGAGATATCTCTATATATAGAGAGATATCTGTATAGAGAAATATATAGAGAGATATCTCTATATATAGATATATATAGATATGTTTTATAGATCTATAGATAGATCTATAGATCTTTATCTATGTATAATATATCTATATGTATCTATAGATCTATAGATAGATATCTAGATCTATAGATGTATAGATGTATAAGTAGATGTATATAATATGTAGATTATTATAGCTATATAGAGATAGATATATCTATATCTAGATATATATAATTTGTGTCTATATATAATATATAGATATATAATCTATATCTAGATATATTTATATATGTTATACTTATGAAAAGATATTAACCTTAAAATGAGACTCTCAAACTGAAACTATAATAAGATACTAATCCTTACCTATCTTATTTGCAAAATTGTACAAAACACTGGGAGAACAGAGTTTGTAGAAATGGGACATCACACATTGCTACTGGTGGTGCAGCTCGGGTGGACAGATCACTTGAGGTCAGGAGTTTGAAACCAGCCTAGATAACACGGTGAAACTCCGTCTCTACTAAAAATATAAAAAGTACCTGGGCCTGGTGATACACGCTTGTAATCCCAGCTACTCGGGAGGCTCAGGCAGGAGAACAGCTTGAACACAGGAGTCAGCTGAGATCGTGCCACTACACTCCAGCCTGGGGGACAGAGACTCCAACAAAAAAAAGGAAGGGAGGGAGGGAGGGAGGGAGGGAGGGAGGGAGGAAGGGAGGGAGGGAGGAAGGGAGGGAAAGAACACAAATTCGGTGTAGTGTTTATATCATGCTATCACCTGAGTGAAAGAAATAAAAAGGAGGCACCTGCCTAAATGGTTGAGTGTGCATTGAGTAACTCTAAAACGATATTTGAAGCAACTAACGTTGCGGATTCCTCAAAAAAGTACTGGGGGACAGGTGGGCAAGGGTGGAATATGGAGCCATTTTTTTACCATCTACCCTTTTGTAAATTTGATATTTAACCATATGCATAATTTCATAAATAGAACTAAAGTTTTAATGAGGTTACATCAACAGATTTGCTCATTTTTCACATACAGTTATGGTTTCAACTGTTTTGCTTATGCACGTTAATGGTGAAAATTAAGGCAGAAACAATGCAACTTTTGCATAGGTTTTGATGTTAAGATTCTCAAGCCATTTTATAAACTGAATGAAGTCTGTTTTTAAAAAATGGAAGTAAAATTGTCTGCAGAGACATCTTGATAGTAAGTTCATTAAATAGTAAAATATAGTTTCAAGGTTCCACACTTCAAATGTTGGACTTCGAAAATTATACTTGATTCAAAACTTGAAATGATTACATTTAAAAAAATCTGTCCGGTCAAGAACACATAGGCTCACATGTCCACACGTTTGGATCAAGATCCACAACCTACGTCTGGTACGTTCTTTGGCTTACTCACAAAATGTCAGGCCTTTGATCTTTGTTCCAAAATCATTTCACATGTGTTGTTGATGGCACATAAGGAAATAATCTTGGTTTTAATAATGTATTTTCTTTCACTGTTTTTTTTTAACCAGTTAAATGTAATTGCATTTTTTCATTCAAGTTGAAGTTTTATCTTCATTAAGATTGGACTGAGTTAATAATATGCAGTTAATCTATGGCAGTCTTTAAAATAATATGCCAATATTTTGAAATGATTGAAATTTTATGAGTAAGAGTGGCTGCCTTATTTTAATATTGTATCTCAGAAAAAATTAAAAGACCTTTAAATCATTTTTCTCTCTAATAGACTAAGAATCAATTACATTTTAAAAACAGACACACATACCTTGGATCGAACAAAGTGGCCATGTTCACATATTTTGGAAGTAGTTTCTCTCGGAATAGATGAAACAATATTGACCATGAATTTATAATTACTCAAGTGAGAAATCAATGCTCAGAGGCATCAAATTAACCTCTCTACTTTTGCGTAGTTTCCACTCCCTTAAAAAAAATTGTTGCATATCTTTGAGGTGTACAACATGCTGCTTTGATTACACTTGAAATCCGTTGGACAGTTGTCTTTGGCTGGCTGGTCTCAGATAGCCCCATTCACATGTCTACCTCTTGGCTTGCTTGTCCTTCTAAAGTAGGACACCTCAGTCCTCCTCCCTGTGGCCTTTCTAGCAAGCTAGCTCAGGCTTACTCAAATGGCAGTCTCAGAATTTTTAGCCCAGCAGGTGAAGACAAGCCCTAAGTTATGAGGAATTTTAAGTCCATGCTTCTGTCGTTGTTATTGCCTTATTAGCCAAGGCAAATCATTAAGCCAAGGCCAAAGTCACCATGGAAGGTGACTAAGAAAACAGACACAAGGAGGGTATTTTTTGTAGCCGTTTTTGCTAAAAAATATGTCATGTGTCACATACCAAGGACCCCGGATTCCAGCATTTGTGTGCAGGTTGGGAACTCTGACTGTCATGGGGCCTGCTGACATTTTGTTTCCACGCGTCTCAAAGTACATTTTTTTGAAAAGGAAACATTTGCTTGCTAATTGGAAAGTGGTTCATTAAACAAATCTAAACCTTGTTATTACCATTTTCTTTATTATCATTATTATTCAGGGGTACTTACGGAGTTTAGTATGCCAATGTGTTACAGGCATCCCTATAAGGGAATCTCCTATGTAGTATTTCAAACATTTTTGAATAAAATATATCTCCCAAGGCAAACAACCCAACTCCAGACAATTATTGCCACCACGACTGTAGGTCCAGTACTTCCAGAACTTCCAATGCATTCAGAGATATAAGAATGTTTTTTCATTTTATGTAAATTTCCTAAGTTTTAGATATTGTGATCTGTTTAAATATTTTTTAAAGATTCCCTATCAATAAACTATTTTTTAAAGCAATATATAGGACCAAGCATCCTCTTGGGAAAACATTCCTGCTAACGGAAGGCAGAGTGGAGCTCAGAGGTTTGATGAAAGGATGGCAGAACCAGGTAGAAGAGCAGGGAGGGGGCGATTTTGAAGACTGAGGTCATCACTCAGATTGTTTTCAGCCCAGTGGGCAAGTATTCACACCTGAGTCCAGGTCCTGGGAGGAGGACAATAAAAGACTGAATAAGAACTGTTCTCCATGGGCACCCTGAGCTCAGTGAGTATCTCTGGTGAAGATGCTGGTGACCTCAGCTCAGTGCTCTCGGCATGATTGATGACCACAGGCTTTGGTGTCTCAAGGGACCAGCAGGAGGAGAAGTCTAACTTTTCCTGACCAGTCCACCCATCACTGATTTCTTGCTTGTCAACTGGACCAAAGATAAGAGGCAGTTTTCCCTCTCCGTTTTCCTATTAGAAGTAGGATTTTTCTGCGATGCATGTTGACTGGACCCATCTCTTTGTGCCATCTATATGTTATGTATATTCACGATTCTGGCCTTTCTGCCATTAAATGCTTTCCCCTTCTATCCCCAAGACATTTATTTTATGCTTCCATCTCTGTTGTGGTAACTGATATTTTTCAAAAATATGCCATCCATATGTTCTAGTACAATGTGATCTTGCCAGTTACCCATCAGGAGGTGAATTACAGTTTCCTTCCCAGTGAATGTAGATCAGCTTTGCGAATCTCTCGTATGGCAGTCGAGCTGGGCTTGTCCTGCACATTGTAGGATGTTTAGTAGCATCCCAGGACTCCAACCATTCATTGAGAGTAGCACACTCCCTCTGGGTTGTTACAACCAAAACTATTTTTAGGTATTGAAGTTGCTGTCTCCTGGGTGGGCAAAATCACTCCCTGTTGAGAACCACCACTCCACCGGAAGCCAGACAACATTTAAGAATCCCAAGTACTTAAGACGACCATGCTGGAGAGTCAAATATAGGTGTTTCATCAAAAGTCCCAGCTGGAGTCCAGCCTTCCATCCACTGTCACCAGGGTGTAAGATTCATGAGTGAAGCCACATTGAATCCTCCAGACAAGCACATATGCCAGTTGAATATCACTGAGTGATATCAGTCAATGCCACCAAAAGCAGAAGAATTTCCCAGCTGAGCCCTGCCTAAATTCCTCACCCACAGAATCTGTGAATTTTTATATTCAAAAGGCTGCTGTTTAACCCCATTAAGTTTTAGGGTGATTCATTACCTAACAATAAGAACTGGAGCACCTATACAGATGAACAGTGAACTAATGATATTTTAATAATTTTTTTCTACAAAAGATAGTATTTGTTGCTTATCCTTGGATGCTTATTTTAATTTTCATAACTTGCCATAAAGCAAATGGCTATAAATGCATTCTTCTTCTCATTCATTTAACCAATATTTGCTGAGAACCCATTTTTGTGCCAAGAAACATGTTGGATCCTAGATACACAGATCTGACTATGATATTTTAAAAATCATTATATCTGTGAAGTTGTCTTCATGTACCCTGTGGTCTAACCAACATTTCTCATTTTTGTGCATTACTGACCTAAACATGACCTCGCTCTTCTGTTTTTTTCTCTGCTCATGATAATTCCCCTCCTGAAACTTATTATCTCTTTATTTTCCTGAATTCTGCCTACGTTATCACTAAATCCAATACCACCTCCTCCACAAACCTTTGATGCATTAATCAGAATAACTTTTATCCCTTCTTTGACATTTCACTTTTTTCTCCCCTTTCTCCAACTCCTAATGTGACATATTATCATCCTTACTCAGAATCTGGCATTTCCTCCTACTTTATAGAGAAAATGGAACCCATGAGTATTGACTACCCAACTCACAGACACGTTCATCCACACCCATGATGCAAGCAACCCTGCCTTACCTTCTTAACTCCATTTGCCTTGAACAAGATGTTCCTTCTTCAATTGAAAACCACTCTTATTAGTGCATTTTCATGCTTCTGAAAAAGATGTACATGAGACTCTGCAATTTACAAAAGAAAGAGGTTTACTGGACTTACAGTTCCACATGGCAGTGGTTGGGGGGGCTCACAGTCACAGTGGAAGTCAAGAAGGAGCAAGTCACATCTTACATGGATGGCAACAGGCAAAGAGAGAGCTAGTATCGGGAAAGTCCCATTTTTAAAACCATCAGATCTCCTGAGACTTACTATCACAAGAACAGCACGCGAAAGATCTGTCCACGTGATTCAGTTATCTCCCACCCAGTCCTTCCCACAACATGTGGGAATTATGGGAGCTACAAGATGAGATTTGGGCAGGAACACAGAGCCAAACTACATTATTCTGTCCGGCCCCTCCCAAATCTCACATCCTCATATTTCAAAACCAATCATGGCTTTTCAACAGCACCCCCCCCCCCAAAGTCTTAACTCATTTCCATATTAACTCAAAAGCATACAATCCAAAGTCTCACCTGAGACAAGGCAAGTCCCTTCCACCTATAAGCCTGTGAAATCAAAAGCAAATTAGTTACTTCCTAGATATAATGCGGGTAAAGGCATTAGGTAAATACAACCATTCCATTTGGGAGAAATTGGCCAAAATAAAGGATCTACAGGTCCCATGCAATTTCAAAATCCAGCAGGGCAGTCATTAAAGCTACAAAATTATCTCCTTTGACTCCATGTCTCACATCCAGGTAACCCTGATGCAAGAGGTGGGTTCCCAGGCCTTTAGCAGCTCCACCCCTGTGGCTTTGTGGGTATAGCCTCCCTCCTGGTTGTTTTCACCAGCTGTTGTTGAATGTCTACGGCTTTTCCAGGAGCACAGTGCTAGACGCTGGTGGATTTAGCATTCCAGGGTCTAGAGGATAGTGATCCTCTTCACAGGTCTACAGGTGGTGCCCCAGTAGGGACTCTGTGTGGGGGCTCCTGCCCCACATTTCCCTTCTGCACTGCCCTAGCAGAGGTTCTCCATAAGGGCCCTGCACCTGCAGCAAACTTCTGTCTGGACATTTTCATACATCTTCTGAAATCTGGGTTGAGATTCTCAAACCTCAGTTCCTAACTCCTATGCAACCACAGGCTCAACACCAAGTGGAAGCTGCCAAGGCTTGGTGCTTGCACCCTCTGAAGCCACAGCCTGAGCTCTACATTGGCCCCTTTTAGTCATGGCTGAGGCAGCTAGGACTCATGGCACCAAGTTCCTAGACTGCATACAATAGAGGGACCCTGGGCTCAGCCCAGGAAACCATTTTATTACTCTTAAACCTCTGGGCCTGTGATGCGAGGGGCTGCCTTGAAGACCTCTGACATGCCCTGAATTTTTCCCATTGTCTTGGAGACTAACATTTGATTCCTCAGTACTTATGCAAATGTCTGCAGCTGGCTTGAATTTCTCCTCAGAAAATGTAATTTTCTTTTCTATCATATTGTCAGGCTGCAAATTTTCTGAACTTTTATGCTTTGCTTCCCTTTTAAAACTGAATGCCTTTGGTAGCACCCAAGTTACCTCTCAAATGCTTTGCTGCTTAGTAATTGATTATGCCAGATAAGGCATAATCTCTCTCAAGTTAAAAGTGCTCCAAATCTGTAGTGCAAAATGCCACAAGTCTCTTTGCTAAAACATAACAAGAGTCACCTTTGCTCTAGTTCCCAAGAAGTTCCTCATTTCCATCTGAGACCGCCTCAGCTTGGACTTCATTTTCCATATTGCTATCAGTATTTTAGGCAAAGCCATTCAACAAGTCTCTAGGAAGTTCCAAACTTTCCCACATTTTCCTGTCTTCTTCTGAGCCCTCCAAACTGTTCCAACCTCTGCCTGTTACCCAGTTCCAAAAGCACTTCCACATTTTTTGGTATCTTTTCAGCAACACCTACTCTATTGGTATCAATTTACTATATTAGTCCATTTTCATGCTGCTGATAAAGACATGCCCGACACTGGGCAATTTACAAAAGAAAGAGGTTTATTGGACTTACAATTCCATAATGCTGGAGAGGCCTGACAATCATGGCAGAGGGCAAGGAGGAGCAAGTGACATCTTACATGGTTGGGAGCAGGCAAAGAGAGAGCAAGTGCAGGGAAACTCCCGTTTTTATAACCATCAGATGTCATGAGACTCATTCACTTTCACGAGAACAGCATGAGAAAGATATGCCCCCATTATTCAATTATCTCCCACCAGGTCTCTCCCACAACTCGTGGAAATTATGGGAGCTGCATATTGAGATTTGGGTGGGGACACAGAGCTAAACCAAATCACACTCCATCTCAACTCTGGACCCAATCCCCACAGCCACCTTCCCACCCACCTCTGGAAGCCAGATTCTCCTTTTCTCATAAATTCTCTCTGTCCCTCCTCTCCCTCATTAGCTTCAGCATATAATTATAATAAACTGAAGGTCCTTCCTTTATTCCACATTTAGCTGTGATATTATGATATAATATGAAATACCTATTTGGTCTCTGCCCCTCGTTCCTGGCACACAGGTCTTGAAACCCTTATAATCTCTGGAGTGTTAACAGTGCCTTTTGTAAGCTAATAAGATGATGTGGCTGGGGGTGCCTAGATAGCTTTAAGTGGTGGTGGGGGGGCTGGTCACCAGAACGACTAAGTTGATTCAAGGGTAAGACTTTCAGCCCTACCCACCAACCTCTAGGGAGGGGAAAGGGGCTAAAGATTGAATCCATCACCAACAGCCAATGATGTAAATGATATAATTAATCAAGCCTATGTAATGAAGCTCCCTTAAAAACCCAAAAGGAGAGCTTCTGAATTGCTGAACACATAGTGGTTCCTCGGGCGTGTGGTGCCTGGAAAGGGCATGGAAGTTCTGTGCCCCTTCCTGTATCCCTTACCCTGCATATGTCTTCCACCTGACTGTTCATCTGTATCATCTGTTCATTTGGTCCCTTGAGACACCAAAAATCTATCTCCCACTGTCTGCTACCACACTGTTCACATTCTAGACACCCAATAAATGTTGAATTATATCACCATTTGTGTTTCACATGTTCAGATAAACCTAAATGGTGTCATCAAAAATAACAAAATGTTCATTTTTACAGTGCTGACCAAGAAAATAATGCCATGATATTGAAACAGATGGTTAGTTGTGACTTTTATAATTACATAGAATACATCCCCTCAAACAGCAAATTGCTGTAGAATCTCTTGGCATCTAGTCCATACTTAGCAGTTTGCTGTTAGGATTTTATACAAGGTACCTGCTATCTTCAATCAGGGCCTCCTAGGAGGATAATTTTCCATAGCCGGAATGTCCAGTCTACCCAACTTGGACAAAATAGCTTACAGAATGAGTCAACTCTTTGCTACAATTGTTTGCACAGTAAGCCTATGTATTATTTATCTGTTGGATGATAGAAAGTTAAAAATTTCCTTGCTGCACCCCCTGGACGCTGTTTAGTTAGCCCTGAAAAATTCTGATTCTGAATTTTTCTTGAGATTTCACATATCTTGTAAGCCATTACCCATGAACTGCTACAATTAGATTTATTTACTTACATAAATAAACAAATTTATAATTTATTTCATAGTAGCTGTAACTTCATCTTCTCATATTTGATAAAAGCCCTGGATTGAAATTTGGGAAACAAAAAGTGTTTTCCTATGATTTTGAGGGCAGATGGCTTCAGCTGTTCGTTAATTTCATCTAATTTATGCCTAGTCTTTTATAGTTTCTTGTACATATGAAAACATGTTTGCTTTTACTAATCAAAGTGATATACTGATTTGTGTAAAGAATATAAATTTCAATCACAACAGAGTTGTATTGTACCCCAGTTGGGTTCTAAAGTCAGCTTTTTTGGCAGAAACCAGGTAAGAAAAAAATGATCCTTGACAATCACTTAAACAAAAACAGACCTTCCTTTTCTCCCAAGGGCCACACAGCCAAATTTCTTCTCATGTTACCACAGACTGCTGTTTTGTTACTTTGATACCAAATGAAGTTGCTGGCTTGCATTTAAGGGCCACTTGATATGAATAGCCTATATCTATAAAGCAAGACATTTTCAGTTGCCTGAGATATTCACACAATCAAAGACCCACAGGATCACTGGATTTGACAACAAATTCCCCTCCCATTTCAGTCTCACTTAGGAGTACATGGTCTTTGGTGAAAGAGCATGTAGAAACCACAGTATTCTCTCTCTCTCTCTCTCTCTCTCTCTCTCTCTCTCTCTCTCTCTCTCTTTCTCTTCCTCTCTCTCTCCTTCACCCCTCCTCTTCCTGTCCCAAGTAGGATAATTCAAAGGAGTCAAATGTGCATGTTCTGTGACTACACTGGAACTTTTCTTAATTGTTCTCAATAGCTTACCACAAATGCAGCAGAAACCAAGAGCATTTCTATCTACTAATCCTATTACAGCAGTTCTCCATTTCTGACCACCACAAGTCTGATTTTGGTTTTGGAGTTCTGAAATTCCAAATTTAATTAAAATTCCATCTGCATCCAGGTGTGTTTAGCTCTTATTCATAGACCCCCTGCAAAAACAAAAGAAGAACAAGATTTTTCTTAATGAAAAAAAAATAAAAGAAAGAAAAAAGGGTAAATGGCTTTTGGGAGCCCCGACAACTGAAGCAGAAAGGAAGGGGAGATAACTAACATATACTATCTCTTTAATGCCCTCAACCAGCTTGACAAGTGTTATTTTTGCTCCATTTTATAGAGGAAGAAACTGAGGCTTAAGATATCCTGTAACTTCCCCAGGGTCACAGAGATGTTAAGTGTTACAGTGGGGATTCAAACACAGATGTGTCTGGCTCCCACATTCCCCTATTTACTGACATAGTTTGGATCTGTGTCCCTACGCAAATCTCATGTTGAATTGCAATCCCCAGTATTAGAGGTAGGGCCTGGTGGGAGGTAATTGGATCATGGGAGTGGATTTATCATGAATGATTTAGCACCATTGCCTTGGAACTGTCTTTTTGATAGTGAGTGAGTTCTCGTGAGAGCTGGTCATTTAAAAGTGAGGTCTCTCTCTCTCTCTCTCTCTCTCTCTCTCTCTCTCTGTCCCTCTCGTGCTCCTTTCTTGCTATGTGATGTGCTGGCACCCCCTTCATCTTCTATCATGTGTTTTAAAAAAAAAAACTTCCTGAGGCCTCCCCAGAAACAGATGCTGCTGTGCTTCCTGTACAGCCTGCAGAACTGTGAGCCAATTAAACCTCTTTTCTTATCAATTATTCAGTCTCAGGTATTTCATAGCAGCAATGCAAGAATAGCCTAACACAGTTACACTATACCATGTGATATGGTTTGGCTGGATCCCCACCCAAATCTCACCTTGAATTGTAATGATCCCCGGGTGATGACTCAATCATGGGGGTGAATTTTCCCATACTGTTCTCATGGTCATGAATAAGTCTCATGAGATCTGCTAGTTTTATAAATGGACAATCCCCTGTACAAGCTCTCTTGTCGGTGCCACCATGTAAGACATCACTTTGCTCCTCATTCACCTTCCACCATGATTATGAGGCCTCCTCAGCCTTGTGGAACTGAATCAATGAAACCTCTTTCCTTTATAAAAGCACCTAGTCTCAGTTATATCTTTATCAGCAGCATGAGAACAGACTAATATGTTATTAAATATGTTATTAAATCCTATGTTTTCTTCTCTTTATTACAAAGCAACTATGACATATTTTATAACAATTCTTTTCCTAATCATGCTAGAAAATTTGTGACTACTGATTCCTTTAAAAGATTTATATAGACTTAGATTGCTGTCCTGCTCCAGTTTTTGAAAATAACTAGAAAATCTTGGATAAAATATAAAAATCAAGAAATCAATTCTCAAGCAAGGAAATGAGGTTAGACGAGCACTAAATCCAGCTTTACAGTGGGATCTGTTGCTAAACCAGGTGTACTTGAATGTTAATTTTCTCAGCCTCCAGGGATATGGGAAACAGAATGACCCAGGGCCAGCCCTAGATGGATGTAACAGGGGATGGTTCAGATAAAGATGGGATCCCAAAGGGTTACAACCTAATACACGATAGAGAAAAGCAATAAATAAATACTCCACCTTCAGACTCATGCTACTGCAGGGAAGATCAACTGTCTCAACCCTTGGCTCTGGGCAGATTGCACAGGAAAAAATGCCCTGGAGAATTTGGAGCCCATCTGTTGATTCCTGTATATAAAGCCTTCATTCAAACTCCTCATGAGATCCAGAATGCCTCAAGCCAAAAATTTAACTTAGAAGAGGGTTTTCATCCAATGAGGATACCCCCGACACAGGAGGTATTTGGAAATATTTTGGGATGTTTGGGGGTTCTCACAGTTACTGGGTGCACTATAGACATTTGCAGATAATAAACAGAAACAGGAAACTTCCATAATGAAGAACTGTCCCATCCAAAATGCTAACATCATACTCCCTGAGAAACAGTTATTTGACATAAATGGGCCACATTCCTAGGCACCTGAGAAAGTACAACTGAATTTGCCCAGTGAAACCCACTTTTTTCTCAGATTTAAAACATTTTTACAGTTCCCAAAGGAAAATAAGAAAATCATGGTCAAAAATAAACAATATGGAGGATTTTTTCTCAAAGAACCAAAAATACAACTACCATCCCATCTAGCAATTCCAATACTGCGTATCTACTCAAAGGAAAAGAAAGCAATATGTCAAAAAGATATCTGACTCATATATTTATCGCAGGACTATTCACAATATCCAAAATATAGAATCAAGCTAAATGCCCATCAACAAATGATAAGATTTAAAAATGGGACATATATATACAATGGAATGCTATCAGGCCATAAAAAGAATGAAATCATGTATTTTGCAGCAATGTGGATGGAACCGGAGGTCAATATCTTAAGTGAAAGAAGCAGACACAGAAAAGCAGATGTTACATGTTCTCACTCATCCATGGGTGCTAAAAACTGTGTAAGCATGGATGTGGAGAATGGAGTAATGGACAATGGAGACTGGGAAGGGTGAAGGGGTTGGAGAGTGAGGAATAATTAATATTTATATTCTTTGGGGGATAAATACTCTGAAGCCTTGACTTGACCATTATACAATCTATGCACATAAGAACATTGCTGTTGTACCCCATACATACATATGAAAAAAAAATAGAATAAAATAAGTAAATAAGGTGCAACCCACAGTAGACATGAGACTGAGAGATTACAGTTTCCGTGCTGGTACCTGAAGAGTGGGTTAGACAGGTTCTGCAGAGTCACCACTCCCTCCAACATAACACAGCACTGCCAGCACAGGTCTTCTAGCCTGCCCGACCCTCTTCACACCTGCACCCAGGCCCCTGCTGGAGCTGGAGGGTGGCCTCTCCCAGCTGATGCCATGCAACTCAGCCCCTAGTGAGGGCAGCAGCAGGTGAGGGGTACAGACACGATGGGAGGCTGAATGGGACGCAGGGGCTCAGAGCACGTGTTCTGAGCACGGGTTCGCACCTGAGTAGAGGCTCCAAGCCTGCGGTGCATGCTGCCTTGTGCCACTGGCTTCACTTGCAAAACACAAATTCACATTAATTAAGAATGAAGAATTTCAAGATGGCAACTGCATAGCACTAAACCTCTAGCAAGGGGCCTTTCTGTGCATATGGTCCTCTGTGGCCACCCTAGTCGCACACCACCCAGCTAGCCCTGGCTCTTGGCCACACCAACACGCTGACATGGCCAGGCCAGCTCTCAGCTGCCAGGGGCTGCTTTTCTCTTTCATAGGGGACTAAATTTATCTGTAGGAATTCTAGAGCCAGGTATTGGAAGGAGGTTAGGTGGTCTCATTGCCCACACAAAGTTTGTGGAGTGTTTCATTTAGTGCCCTTTTTTCAGTACCCAGTTTCTCAGCCAGGAATTCACAAGCCTGGATTTCTTCCACTTCAGATTCTCCGTAGAATAAGCCTCTAGTCTTTAGCCAGGGAAAGGGAATCCAACCTGGAATCACTCTGGAATCCAGATTAAAATGGAATGAGAGGGGTGTCTCGGGGTAGTTGCTTCTCATAAAACTGTTCGGACAGCCTTTCAGGGTCTAGCCCCATGCCCCATTTTTGGAAGTGTATGATGCTTTCCGTTTTCAAAAACTTCCACTTCGAGAGTGTGATGGGTGCACCAAAATCTCACATATCACCACTAAAGATCTTACTCCTGTAACCAAACACCACCTTCCCCAATAACCTATTGAAATAAAAAAATATAGAAATAAATTAAACTTCCGTTTGAGGACTTCTGTGATGTAACTTGGCTTGGCTTCCTCATCTCAGCTTGTATTTCCATTTCCTCTGCATTGCTAGCACAGTTACCCTCAGTTGTTTTCTTTCTAGCTTCTAAAATTGTGTGACTGCTCTTCTCTTCACTCTTATGTTCTTTATTCTATGGGATTTTGGCTTTTCAAATCTCTACAGTTGTTATCTTAATGGGGTTTGGGAAGGGTCAGAATGGTACAAATTATATATGTAGAATGTAATTAATTCTACATATATAATTTTAAGACTCTCTTTTTATTGCCTTCTCCATTTGAAAACAGAAGTTCTCTTTCTCTTTCTCCCCCTTCCCCAGTGATTGCATGTAGGCAGTACTGGCTGTGGTTAGATTTGCAATTTCAGCTGAAGATGGGGTACCCTGAAAAGCCTGGCCTCAAATGGGGGGATGCATTGACATTGTGTCTACTGGGAGAGGGTTCATGGGTGCTGGATGACCAAGCAATAAAACATATTAGATACCTAATACCTAATTTAAGGGGGGTTCCAAAGGCACCGTGATTCCTCCTCTGGAAACTCCAACTGTCACATGAGGATGAGGCTCCAACAGCAGCATCTCTGCCATGAATGTCCTTGGTCCTGAACAACGAATGCAACTGGGCCAATCAGATTTTCTCCCCCTGGAGTTACCACTTTGAACCAAGATGACAGGATTAGGAGTAACCAGTAACTGTGGTAAGTAAATAACAGCACGCTAGAGGGGAGGCCCTTAAATTCCATTGCAGATCCCCCAAGAGCCACCACAGTCCCCGCACACTACAAACCCCATAGGCGAGCTTTGCTTTGTGTACCATGAGATGCCATCATACACTGTAGCTGCCCTAGGAATCCTTCCCTCTTCACTCAAGGTGCTGCACTCAACTCCCATGATGCAGTGGGGTGCTGGGATGAAGTTGCAAGAACCAGTTATGGCCATATCTTCCCTACTTTATGTTCCGTGACTTCACATTGACAGCTTGCAATTGACCATAGTAAGAATATTTACATCACAGGAATTGGCAAATGCCACAGATCAGGGTTCCGGGGCCTACCTCCTCCCCTCATCAGGAGACCTGGTTCTTACACACGCTGCAGCACAGCACTGATTTTTTCCCTGGCCCTCAGTCTGCCCATCCCTACATGGGCAGAATACTTCTGCTTTCCTTTCTTGTCATGATTGTTGAGATTTAACTGAAATAAACAGGAAACAACATGTACATTTTAACTAGTCAAATGTTCAGCATTTTTGACATTATAAATGTCAATTCATTTCAATTAAACAATGATCATTTATTAATGATGCATTGTTTAACGTGGTAATAATTTTATGAGACTAGAATATAGATTAGACATAGACTTGACTGGTTTACGCATAGCTTGAGGAAATAAAGATAATACAGCAATATTCAGAATATATTACAAATATAAGTAAACTTTTCATCTGTTTTCTTTAGCAAGTTGTAACAACCCCCAACCAGAATCATAGAGAGGAGAAAATTATCTTTTAATGCCCTCCTCCCATTATACTTGGTAGAAAATTTGAAGCATTTTTCTCTGAAAGATTAAAACAATCAGTTAGTCTGAAGATGACAAAATCAACCATCAGTATAATACATTATTGCTTTATATTTGTATACAAATATTTTTTTATAAAGTGAATGTATACTCTTAATCTTCGGGTCTATTAACACCTATTTTTATTTTACTTCAGAGTCTCAATGCAACTCTCACCTTGCCTTTTTGCTTTTACTTACATATAAAAGAGAGGTTCTCAGATAAATTATGGCTTGAATTTCAATTTCAGGTGCACAGAAAGGATGTGCAACTACTACATTTAGATCCATATCTTGGGTTTTGTGTTCTGTGCTCTGAAAAACTGAATTACCATTAACTCTATGTCTCTCAGTGAAAATAGATGTTGAATCAGGAAAGTGTGGATATTTATCATTGTGAAAAAAACATGTGTGAGGTAAGCAATTCAGATAACATTAGAAAACTACAACAAAACAGGCATGCTTATTATTTATAGGGTGCTTTTGAGAACATAAAGAAGGGATAGCCTTGTCCACTGGGACCGTGATTGAAGGACAAAAGAGGAAACAGGTGAAATGAGCAAATCAGAAACATGAATCTGAAGGAAGGCAAGCTTCCTGGACGACTGACATCCAGTTTTATTTTTCTTCTTCCTTGAGTCATTTCTCATGCCTTCTCCCAGGAGGGGGAATTTTATTAGGGGACTGCATTGAAAAGATTTGGTGAAACGTAATTCTGAAAACAAATTTGCAAGAGAGGGATTTTGCCGAGAAAAGCCTAAGAGAAATACGTTTTTCACACATAGGGAGCAGCCTATGAAAATTTATAGGGAGAAAGGGAATATCAAGACCTAGAGAAAATGAAGAAAAGAAAATATATAAGCAAGAGAAAAAAAAAACTTACTAAGACAAGGAAAAGAAGGCACTAAAAGACAGTGATGATGCATAACATGGTGTTGTATCTTTACTTACAAATAATTCTGAATTATATAGCTCTCAGGATTCAAGTTTTTACTTCCACACAAGAATAAAGTTGCAAAGGAGGCCCAATGCAGAAGCGACTTTACTTCTTCTCCTGCTGGAAGGCCTCTCCCATCCCCCTCTTTAGGTGCCAATTGTATGCTTGCCCACCAAGACCTCTCCCAGGTCTTTTATCTTTAAACTTTATCTCTGATTTGGAATGAGAAGTCTTGCCCAGCGAAAGCAATTTCAGGCATCACTGAACAGGAAAGTTTTTTTCCCCAAGCCTATGGCATCTATCATATACTATCACTTGTGTATATTCTACACATTTTTAATTATCTTGTAGTTTCTGCGGCAGGGAAAAATTCTAACTTCACAGTGCTGCTAACTTATCCATATTAGAATTGAATAAATGAAACATTCAGGGTAATAAAAGAGTAAGCATATTCTAAAACTGAATAACATCATGGCCATTAGCAAGCAGAAGGCTACAGAAAATCTTCTCAGCGAAAGAAAGGAAGATGGCCTACAGCTTGGTGATCTTTGGAAACCTCCATGAATACAACATGGTAACAATTTATTCAGCTCTTTATGTATTCACACCTTCAGCAAACCCTTAGTGAGCAGCTACTGTGGTGTTAGGCCATGTTTATAGCATTTGTTCTCTGAACTGAACAAGACAAAAAGGTACCTGTTTCCATGGGCCTTCCATTACAAGTGAGAAAGGAAAGCAAATAAATAAATAAATAAATAAAATACATGGGGAACATGTCAGCTGGTGATAAAATGCTATACAGAGACGTGATGTGATACATCAAAACTAGGTGCCAATTTTAAGTTGTGTGGTCAGAGGTCTCTCCAAAGAGGTAATATTTCAATTAGGCAAGCATGTGTGGCAGTAAGAGGCAGCCACGTGAAGATCTGGGAGGAAGAACATTCCCAGCAGAGGAAATAGGTGTCCTAAGCAGGGAAGGAGGCTCACGTGGTGGGAGCGTGGTGGGTCAGGAGTGACGGCATGAGGTGAAATTTGAAATGTAAGCAGAGAAAGTGGGTAGTGTAAGAGGGAAAATGATTGGATTTTATCACAATTGCTATAGGAAGCTCCTGCAGGCTTTTAAGAAGTGAAGTGACTAGATCATATTTAAATTTTATAAGATTATATTGGCCACTGTGCACAGGATGGGTTATAAAGTGTCAAGGGGAAAAGCAGAGAGACAAGTTCAGAAACTATCACAGCAGCTGAAATGAAAGCTGACAGCAGCTTGGATTAGGGCAATAGGAATAGAGATATCCAGAAGTGGTCAAGCTCGGGACATACCTTAGAAGTGCCCTCAACAGCTGTTGTTTATGAATTGGATAGAAAGGTACCAAGCAGGTGGAGAAATCAAATCATAAGTTTTTTGTTCAAGGAACTGGGTGCATTAACTGAAGCAGAGATACCGGGAAGAAATGAGTTTGTTGAGGGGATGTAGAGAGATATGCGTTCTCTTTGGCCACATTAAGTTTGAGATGTTTATGATCTATCCAAAGGTGATTAGATATTTAGATATGCCAGCCCGGAGCTTAGGAAGATGTCAGAGGTAATTATGTGAGAGAGAGTCACTGATTTACAGATAGTGTTAAATTGCATGGAGTAGATGAGATCTGTAGTAGTGTCTGTAGCAAGGGAGATGGGAGAGATCCCTGGGGCTCTGAGAACTTGTTGTCTAAAAAGGAAAAGTTTATGAAAAGAACTCAAACCAAGAGAGAGTGGTATCACAGAAGCCAAGAGAAGAAACTGTTTTAGAAAGAAGTAGTCAGCTGAAAGATAAAGGAAGTTAAAAGATAAATGTAACTATTGGACATGGCAATATGGTAGTCATTAGTGACCTCCTTGACCAAATGAGTATCCATGGAGTGGTACTGAGGAAATTGCAGTTAGCATGGGTTGAGTATTGCAGTGTGACGTAGAGATATTGTAGCAACATCAACTGACAACCATTTAAGATGTGGAAAGACAATAAATGAATAGGTAACTAGAGATGAATGTGAAGTCAAAGCATTTTTTTAGATAGACGATATTGGAACATTGTTCCTGTAGGGAGAGAGAAACTGATACAGGAGTTGGATGTGGATAACAGCAGGTACAAACTGAGAACTCAGAAAGTGTTGGAATCCAGGGTGTAAGCAGACAAAGTGGCATTAGATAGCGACAAGAGTCCTCACTCCGCAGTAATAAGAGGGAAGTCAAGAAATATAAGAGAGATGGAGATAAATTGACAGATTTGAGAGTGGGTGAATTCCCATCTGATTGCTTCTGTTAATAAATTTGAGATAAGGTCTTCTGCTGAGGTGCAGAGAAGAACATATGAAGAGATTAAAGGGTGTAAAATAGACATTTTGGACAACGAGAAATTAAACATGTTAAGGAAATGCAGTGAGGTTATGGGACAATGTTGATCATTCATTGAAGGTTTGTTGATAATTATTTAAAATCTTTTACAGTATGCCAAATCAACACCACTGTATAATTTTCTCCAGTAATGTTTAGCTGCTTGAGTTCAGCATGGAGAAAGTAAACAGCTGAAATGGAATTGCAGGGGAGATTTGGAGATAAGAGCAACATACAGAAGTAAGAGTTTCTGATGGAGTCATTAAAATGAAAGATCTGAAATCAAGGGTGGTTAAAGGGGAAAGTGATGGCATGAGGCTTGTGATATGGTTTGGCTGTGTCCCCACCCACATCTCACCTTGAATTGTAATAATCCCCATGTGTCAAGGGTGGGATGAGGTGGAGATACTTGAATCATGGGGCCAGTTTCTCCATGCTGTTCTTGTGATAGTACCTGAGTTCTCATGAGATCTGATGGTTTTATAAGGCTCTTTACCCTTCTCTGGGCACTCATTCTTCTCCTGCTGCCCTTTGAAGAAGTGCCTTCTGCTATGATTGCGTGTTTCCTGGGGCCTCCTAGCCATGCAGAACTCTGAGTCAATTAAGCCCTTTTTCTTTATAAATTATCCAATCTTGGGTATTTTTTCATAGAAGCATGAAAACAGACTAATACAGTTTGTAACCAGTCATGAGAATTTTTTGGAAGTATACATGGAAGAATCGAGACAGAAAAATAGCTCAAGTGCAAAGAACAGAGATGGTTGACTGGAAGATAGGAGTTAGAAGTCAGTGCTTGATGTCAAGGTTATTGACGATGGCAATGTCACGAGTGAAACCATAAGAGTGAATTGCTGGATAGGATAGAGAATAAGTAATAGAGGTGAATAGGTGAGGACCTAAGAAACCAAAATGTGGGGATAGCTCTTAGACATGGATGTTGAAGTCATCAACAATGGGGAGGGATTGAAATGAAGAGACAGTCTGGTGAAGTCATCAACAATTCAACAAAATGGGATGTAACCAGATACTGGTTGAAGGCGGCAATTAGGCAGGAATGCAGGTGGTACAGTCTAATGACAGGGACACAACGGAGCTGGAGGTTTAGAAGGAAGGGAAGGAGAAATTGTATAGAAGTGACAACCAAGAAAATGCAAGATATTCCTAATGCCAAGTCCCAAGTTTTTTATGATGTGGATGAGTAAAAATCTTTTGTCCAACATGTTTACTAGAAAAGCAGTGTCATGGAGCAAGAAGAAGATGAAAAAAGTTTAAGAAAAAATACTGAGGAAGTTTTGATGACAGATACAGATCATTTTCTATATTGCCCAACAAATACTCATTGGTCTGGGAAGAGTTCTGGGCACTATAATGAATACAATGACGAACAAGACAGTCATGGTCTCTGCTCTCAAGGAACTTGCATTCTGGATGGAGGAGGGGAAAAATGAACAAATAATCAAGAAATCAAATCTGATACTGTTCCAGGCAACGAAGAGAATTTAAACAGTGTGATTGTGATCTGACCAAATAGCTCCTGTAGATCACGGACTGATGAGGGATGCTTAAAACAGGTCCCAGCAGAAGGGTTGGGACAAGCATGGGTAGAAATGCATTCCAATGAGCAGCTGTGTAGGGAAGCGTGTGGTGCGCAGGTCATCAGATGCTGGATCATTATGGGTGGACCAGGGCATGAGATATGTTAGGAAGGATTGCAGCTCCAGGTGGCATAGCAACTGTGTTAGTGTCCTAGGACTGTTGGAACAGAAGTCCCACAAACCAGGTAGCGTGAAATAACAGAAATGTATTCTCACGGTTCTGGAGACCAGAAGTCCAAAATCAAGGTGTCAGCAGGGTCGGTTCCATCTGGAGGCTCTGGAAAAGAATCTGTCCCATGCCTCTCTCCTTGCTGCTGCTGCCTGCCAGCCATCCTTGACTTTCCTTGGCTTGTGACTGAATCACTCTACTTCTGCCTGCATCTTCACATGGCTGCCTTTCCTCTGTATGTGTCTGTGTCTTCATGTCCCTGTGTCTCCATCTCCTTCTCCTTATAATGACACTAATTGTGGGATTTAGGGCCCACTTTACCTCAGTATGACCTTATCTTAACTTGGTTACATCAGCAAAGAAGACCATTTCCAAATAAAGTAACAGGTTCCCAGGTTCTGGGTGGGCAAGAATTTCAGGGGGACACTAGTCAACCCAGGACAGTAGCCAAGGGTGTCGCCTCAGACTCATGAGGCTAAGGACTGCCTCATATCTTCCAAAGCAGGGCATCGCAGCATGGTGGTAAGGAGGGCTAAGTACACAGAGACTCTAGGGAGTGGGAGTGTGGCTTGAGCAATAGCAAGAGGTGAAAAGAGGGGAAATAAAGCACACCTAAATTGAGATTCCAGCTCAGATGTGGAGAAGACAGGCAGCATCAGCAAGTGTGGTAGACTGATTACCTTGTGGACTAGGTTAAATCCGTATGTTGAACCCCTAATCTCCAATGTGACTATATTTGGAGATAGTGCTGTTAGGAAGGTAATTAACATTAAATGAGGTCATAAGGGTGGGGCCTTAATTCTAGGAAATGATGTCCTTATAAGGAGACGAAGAAACACCAGAGAGCTCTGTCTCTCCTGCAGGCACAGAGAACAGGCCTTGTGAGGACAGAGAGAGGCTACTATCTGCAAGCCAGGAACAGAGGCTTCACCAGAGACCATCTCTGACAGCACCTGAACTTGAACTTTCAGCCTCCAGAACTGTAAGAAAGTAAATTTCTGTTGTTTAAATACCCAGTTTGCAGTGCTTTGTGACAGCAGCCCCAGCAGTCTAAGACAGCAAGACTCCACTTTAGACTTCTATAATAAATAGAAGTCAAATGCCCCACAGAGATAAAGGTGAAAAGGGAGATACAGGAAGGAACGAGGTAGTATTGTATCCTGTAGGAACATCTCTTTAATATGGCAGAGTTTCTGATTTGATTATAAAGGATTTTCTATTAAACAAATATTTGTTGTGCCCTTATTATATACAAGCCACTTAGTTGCATTGCTAAATTTCAGACACCTGACAAAATCCAGTGGAAATTAATAGACTCTGATCTGATGCCAAAGAAAGAGTGGCTGTGTAGGGCCATTGTGTGTTTCACAATTTCTAGGTATCAAATGGAAATAGTATTCATGTTATGGCATTGCGATCTCAAAGAGATAATAAACCTGTGCTGTGAAAGTCATATGATATTAATTATTTCTTAACATTGGGGAAACCATCATTTTTAAAAAAACAATATCCTGGCATTATACACATTGTTCTTCATGTCATCTGTAGCAGCAAGAGCTGAAATTGTTTCATCCACTTTCCTGTGTCTTACACTTCTTACTTCATGTTTTATTCCTGCTATCCCAAGCCATTTCCATTTGATTGTCACATGGGGAATTATTTTGACCCTTGATAACAAGTTTAGAAGCTTCTTGCAATCCAGTTTCGCAAATTGCATTCACTTTCAGCTATTCCTGGATGGTCTTCCTGAAACAGCATACAAATAGAAACCAAAGGGTCACTTCAAAGGTCTGGTCTGGTTTAACATCTTTATCAGCAATCTGGAAGAATGCAAAAACACCACTGTAATAAAATCTGATTCTAAGTTGAAAGTTGCTGCAATGACAGAGGAATCAGTTGAGGAGAAAACCACAGAGTAACTGAAATTCAACTTGGCAAATTACAATCTAATATATCTAAAAAAGAATTCCAAACATGGACTGTCAATAATTGAGTGAAGTCAGTCAAACATTAATGTCCTAGAAGGCCTAAGGGTGATGGCAAAGTTAATTGTACTTGTTAGCAGAACTGAGATGGGCTAGACAATGATCAATGCTATTTTGTACAGCAAGTAAGGAAATGCTATGAAAAAGAAAATGTAAAGGATTGGCAAGATGGCATCTAGAATTCGATATAGTACTGGGTGTATTATTATTTGAAAACTCTCTCAATTCTAGAAAAGTTAAAATCATATATCAAAAGGAGAGTGGAAGGAAAGGACTGACATTGGCAGAAACATATTGAATGTTATGTTTAATATGGAGGATTAAAGCAGATAAATATGATCTGGCTGCTTTAGCAATTATTAAAGATTGCAGAAAGCGGTATAGCATAGTAAGTAAGAACTTCAAAATCAGATTGGCTTTGAGTCTCCCATTCTGCCGCTTACTGGTTGTTTGACCTTGAGCAACTTATGTAACTCTCAAAGTTCAGTTTCCTGGTCTGAAAATCAGAAATAGTAGGAATATCTTATTTGTCATGTTATTTGAGAAGTGAATGAGACAGCATGCTGAGATAAATTAAATTCTCAATAAATGTGGACTAAAACACACCACCGTAATGATGGTCCACACATAATTGGAAAAGCTTTTATGTTAATATACATATAGTTTGGCCAAAATTTTGCATTTAGAGATAATTTTTGCAGAGGAATTTTTCTAGGTGTGACATTCAACTTAGAGTTTCTGTCCAACTGTACTCATCCGCTTCTCTGGAAGCAGAGTGTTAATGCTAAGTAGTTCACTGTCCCATCAGTTTCTCCACCACCTAATTCTACCATCTGTCCTCCCCTCTCTTCCTAATCAGAATAGCCCTAATAGGCAGGCCTGGAACTAGTGGGTTTTTTTAAACCAAGAGAATATGGAATGAGAACCAGATGGTAAATTTGAGCATATCTAGGACAATCACTTTATTTAGCTACAAAAGCAAACAAACAAAATTAAACAGTGGTTTCTCCTTTTTATATGTTGATTTCCCTGGCCAGATCTCTCCTTGAACTTTTCTAGATGACAAAAAAAAAAAAAAAAATTCCATCCACTCTTCATGTAGCCCTATAATCTCAAACCATAGCATATCAAAATTCGAACATATTTTGGTTGTGACATTTTTAAAAGTCTCATTCATGTGTAGTTTCTTCCTGTTCCTCATGTCAAGTCTTCTGTTCTGACATTCAGGCTGAAGGGCAAATTGAGATATTCTTTTCTAAAAGGGAAATATTTCTCATGAACTAAAGACTATAAGAATGGACAAAGCATGAGGACTCCCCTAGGAAGATGCTGTAAATCCCCTGGTTAAATAGAGTTTTCCTCTTCCTGCAGTTCGCTTGCAGATTTACATGCTTCCCAGAGACAGGAGAGTTAATGAAGTGTGTTCCTGTAAAGGTCCTCTTCTGATGCTAGAAGCCTGGCTTGCCCGTTGTAATCGACTCTGCTGTGTTAATTAACAAGACTGGACACATTCCTTTTTTGATTGAAAATTTGTGCTCCAATGGCTTGATCAATCTGATAGCATGAAAATAAAAATCATTCTGCTCCCAAAGACTTTCTTTTTGAAAAAATAGGTGAATGACATAATACTTACAGACACAGTCCAGACATATCAATTTTTTCCCAAATTGAATATTTTTTGAAGAGTAAAAACTATCAAGTAGATTCTAGCAGAGATATTACTTTGAGATGACAGAACAATAATCTCAACCCTTTCTATATCATCTTGATTTTAATGCCATTGAAATAACTTACTGTACTTTAGGCTATTTCCACGGAGGCATAAAACCATATTTTATAAATAATTGTTAAGAAGTTTTGGAGTTTTTTTTTTTTAAAACTTAATTAACTTGATAAATACCTCACTTCTTCCCTAAACATTGTGACTCCACACTGTGGCAGAAACAACAATATTTCAATGTTTATAGTTCCTTTAATCAAACAACCCTTTGCCCAAAAAGGGGTCAACAGTCTTCTTCAAGGAATGGGAAAAGTGGTGCTCTACTTTTATGTAAACATGAGCACCAAAAAGATACAATGTTCTACTTTAGAATTCAATGACATTAAATACACCTCTTATTTGGAAAAGTATTTTTCCAAAAACAAAAGTTGCTAATATATAGTCCAGCCATGTATCACTTAACTATCCAGCTCTTGATATGCAACTGAGAGTATCTTATCTTAGTTTTGTCTGAGGCTGAGGTTTTTCTAGCTTATTGAAACAACAGTGTGCCTATTTACTTTCCACTTGTATGCTGTTATGAGAATTGAACACTTAGGAGGCATACTGAATTCTTTTCAGCTTGGGAAAAGAGATTCCTGTGTTTCCCTGTCTAACATAAAGCTGTGTAAAGCTGTGTAAAACAAAAAGTTGAATCCAGTGTTTTTTATGGCAGTCTCCCACCTGCTCTTCTGGTATGGCAACTGCACCCACACTTTGGTGAGCTGATTTCTGTTGATTTGGTCTCAATTCTGAGTAAATAAGTGTGATAATTCGATGATCAAATTGTCTATATCTGACTAGGTGTAAACACACATTTTGGTTAGCTATTAACTTTTACCAGATATAACCCATTTTTTTTATATTTTAGACAAATTTTGTTAGAAAGCTTTTAATAGCTATAACCAATTTTTGATTTTTCCTAGACAAATTTTGTTAGAAAACTATTTTGTTGCTAAAGTGTCTTTTGGGCTTCCTTTGGTAAAAAATAAAAATTAAAAAGCTGATTATTTGGAAGAAAAGAATAGACTTCTTCTAACACTTGCCTTTTGTTTCTGTCTCCATAATAACTTGGATGATTTCCTCTCTTCACGAGCATCAAAAAGATAATGCCTATCCAATCTGCCTCTAGATTATCTTGTCTGGGACAGTTTAGAACATTTAACAACTTCGCCTTGTTCCAATCTGAGTAATTATGGCCCATATGATTGAATCACTTATTTCCTGCTGCATCAAGGTTATCCAGATATCTGGAGCAAATTCCATTTTGCTGTAGGTAAAAGCAAGCTGTCCTCCATTAGGGCCGATGGCACAGCATTAAATGTCTGCTACCTTAGGGGTATTCTTCACTTTTCAGATTAAAATGTCTGATAAAGGCATTTGTATATTTTCATTTACCATTTATTGCCTATGGCTTCAAAGTCTATTCTTCCAAACTGTCCTTGGTTACGAAAGGGAAAGGTGGAGACAGTTCTCTTACACACTACAGAAAATGAGTTCTTTATTTATTTCACTAAGCTTTTCTTTTGTCTCTCTAAATTGCTCAGCTTGTAATCCATACATTATCTTTTAAATGCTTTTACATCAAGAAGGCTGTGTTGCTTTCAAAACAGTTTAAAAATTGAATCTTGAAGTCAGATGATAATTAAAAAAAAAAAACAGTTAAAAATTCCTTATGCACTCAGAATTCTGTTCCATAAGAGGGGAAATTTAAAAAGAAGGAGGAAAGAGAAAAAAGCTGGTCCTCAAAGCATTTAATGCTCAAGGGTTAAAAAAAATGAGATAAAAATAAAGAAACCAATGTAAGACAATGTTTAGTAAATATTGAAATTCAGAGTGCGGAGTTAACTGGACATCTGAGAAAGCAGAAATCACAGGGAACTGGAGAGTCTTTCGGAGCAACGAGGTTCAGAATCCCTGAACCTTACCTGGGTGATTTTGACAGTGCATGCTCCAGGGCCTCATGCCTTTCCTACTGAATCAGAAGAGCTCAGGAGGAGACCCAGGAAGCTGCATGTTAACCAAGTCCCAGGGGATTCATATGTGCAATGAAATCTAAGAGCCGCTCAAAGATTAAGTCCAACACATTGAAAAATAGCACTGGCCCGACCCCTAACGGTCTTAATGGCCTTTAATTTGTCAAATACCATTACCAAATTAACATTACCAAATATGTCTCTTACTTATCTCATTCAGTCATCAAAATACTTGACTAACCCCCTCCGCCCGGTAGCGTTCTCTTCAGTGTACCCCATCTCTCCCTGCAGTGACTGTAACAGCTTCCTGGCAGGTCTGTACTTCTACTCTTACACACTACTGCCCGTGCCCCAGAGTAGCCAGAGGTTTAAAAAAAAATGAAAATAAGATTCTATTATTTTTCTTCCTAAAACTTTCCAGTGGTTTCCTAAAACACTCAAGAGTAAAATTCAAAATGCTTCTCCTGGGCTGCAAAGCAACATGACTTCACCCCTGCCCCGCTCTCTGCTCTTCCCTCCAGCCTCACCGCCCCATTCTTCCCCTTGCTTTCTGCTCGTTCTTTTTCTGCCACAGTTGCCTTCCTTCAGATCCTCAAACATAATAAACCTGCTCCTCCCATAGGGCTTTTGAACTTGTAACTGGTCTATTGAATGGGCTAACTTTGGAAGGGTTCCATCAGGAGAGAGCTTGATTCTTCACCTATCACTGTTCTAAAAGACGCTCTGTTGAACCTGTCCTCCCTTCCCTTTCCAGCTATGTCAGACAGTGCTATTAGCTTTCCACTCATTTTCTAAATAAAAAAATATGGTCCCACCCCCAGTGTAAAGAGTGTCAGCTCCCCCCGCTCCCAGCTCAGCTCTGGTCCTCTGCCTGGAAACCAGCAGAAGCGGGCAGCTCGGTCCTGTTATTTCCCTCTCCTTGCTTTATTTCTTCCTTTCTAGTATCTGGCTCCTCTTGGTTGGGGAGAGTGAGGAGGGATTAGCAATAATAGATGCCACAACTGGTTATGTACCTGGAGCTGCTTGAGATGTTTCTTGCTTTCAGATGTGCTCTGCCATAGCTAACATCCAAATGCTAGCTCTGCCTTGTATGGAGGGTACCATGAATTCTTCAGAGACACCCTCCATCCCACTGCCACTGCTGCAGAGGCCCCTGCTCCACACAACGTTCCCCAGCGTGAGCAATGCATTCTCTGGTCAGCTACTCAGCCCCACCTCCACAGCTCATCCATCTCATGGTACATGCTTGAGATCCTCCCCTTTAGCAAGTAGCCTTTGGGTGGGGGACTCTGAGGCAGCCTCCATAACTCCTAAATGGCTGTTGGGCACATTCCCACATGTGTGTCCTTTCCTCCCCCAGGCATGCAGAATCTTTCACTGTTGCACACTCTCCTTATCCTATCATTGTCAGCCTTAGCCAGCCTCTATCTTCAGACTTCTCCAACCAAAAGGTGGGCAACAGCCTCTTTGCCAACTAAATCTCAGATACTCCAAGAATTACCTTTTCATTTGTGCTGACAGCAGTAGTCAGTTCTCTGAGCTTCTATAAGCAAGCTCTGTGAGAGGAAGTAAGAGTAAAGCTTCCCTTTACTCTGGAAGTTACTCAATTGCTGCCTCCTGCATACAACTTAGAAAAAGAACCAGGATTCATTCTTTTTCTCCAACAGAGAAAGGAACGGGAAACATCACCACACTTCCGTCCCAACAAATACACTTTAAAGCATGCTGCTCTCGGTAACAATCTGGCAATGTCTTATCTACCTCCTGGCAAGTTATATAGGGAGTATTTCTAGAACCTCTCATCAGAACTTGAGGAGGCTTTATTACTAACTGCTCTCAATTCTGAGGATTTAGATAACCATTTTTTTGGCTGTTCTATTCTGATTGCTTCAGTTAGTCACTGCTGTATGAAAAACCACTCCTCAAAGTAGTGACTTACCAAGTTATTTCTCACAATTCTGTGAACTGACTGGGCTCAGCTGGGTGGTTCTTCTCCTCAGTAATGATTATGTTCACTCACATGGTTACTTTCAGGTAGGGTGGGCTAGAAGGTGGGTGAAGGCTTTACTCACATGTCTGGCACTTACATGTTACTCCACATAGTCCTCCCTGTAGCTTGGACTTCCTGACAGCATGGCAGTTTCAGAGTGGTTCAACTTTTTAAAAGGCAGCTGGCCTCAACAAAGGAAAACAGAAGCTACCAGGCCTCTAAAAAGATAGGCCTGGAACTGGTGCAGCTACATATCTGCCAAAACAATTCATAATGCCAGTCCAGATTTCAGTGAAGGGTGAAAAACGCTCCACCTCCTGATAAGCAGAATAACATGTCCATATAGGAAGGGAAGGACTTGATGGAAGCCATCTTTGGAGACTTTATCATACTGACTCCTCTGCCTGAAATGTTATTAATATTTCCAAAGATCTTGACATGGTCCCTGGCCTTATTCTCACTATTCAGGACTCGGCATAAACGTCATTACCAAGGCCATCACCAACCCCATCTATCTCAAATAAACCTACCATCACTTTGACTTTACTTTCTTCAGTGCATTTCCTGATTTTTGTTTATTGCATATTGCAATTGCTTATTGTATATTGTTTATTTTTTGCTTATTGTGTATCCTTAACTTTCCCTACTCCTCATTGCAATGTAAGCTCCCTGATAGCAAGCAACTTGGCTTTCTTATTCTCTGCAGACTCTTCATCTAGAAAACAGAGAAAAGAGAGGACTCAATATGCTTTCTGAATGAATGAACACCTAGCTCTAGTTCTTATATGACCAAAGCCAGCACTAATAAATGTGGTTGGTGAAAACAAATGTCTTTTTCTATCCTAGGTGAGAATAGCAATTTTAGAACATTTTATTTATTTATCTCTCCAGAATGACAGATTTCTTGATGAACATATAATATAAAATTAATATTTCTGCTTCCAAATAATATTTTGGATTTCTTCTGGATAAAATAGTCTCAGGTTTCATGAAACTTCTTTTTTTTTTTTTTTAATTGCATTTTAGGTTTTGGGGTACATGTGATGAACATGCAAGATTGTTGCATAGGTACACACATGGCAGTGTGCTTTGCTTCCTTCCGTCCCCTCACCTGTATCTGTCATTTCTCCCCATGCTATCTTTTCCCACCTCCCCACCCCCCCGCCCCTCCCCCATTTCCCCCCAACGGATCCCAGTGTGTAGTGCTCCCCTCCCTGTGTCCATGTGTTCTCATTGTTCAACACCCGCCTATGAGCGAGAATATACGGTGTTTGATTTTCTGCTCTTGTGTCTTCTTAATTTCAATAAATGACTAAACAGAACTTTATTTTCCCTGAGCAAAGTCAAGGGATAATATTCACATTACACCCTTCATTTTCTTTCTGTCAATAGTGTAATGTTATAGTAGATCAACATCCTTAAAGAACCCTTATCTTAAGGTGGTCATAAGCAACCTAGAGATTTTTATGCCATTATTCTTATTGGGTTAATAATAATAATAATAGCTAAATGTCTTAAGCAGATGCTTTGTGCTGGGTCCTGGGCTACATACTTCACATGGACCAGCTCAGGGGTTGTCCTAAATCTTATGATGAGAAGAGTCTTCTGCGCTTTTGGGCAAGTGTTTCTGACCCTCAGAAATTTGCCTTTTACAAGTATCACCATTTAAACAACTTCCCTCCTGATCCACTTGAATCTCTAAAAGAAGAGAGAGGTACTTTGATACATTACTTTTCATGGGTGGATGATCCCTTCCCTGGGTCAGCCATGTTGTAATGTACTACCTTATCAATTTAAACATGAAATTCACAGCATTTCCTTTTTACTTTGAGATGTTAGTCAACTCTGTTCCCCAAAATAAGATACCGCTTGCTTCATCAGAAAATATCAGTTCTGTGAGTTTTAGCAGTCTCCTTTAAATGTATTTGTATTTAATGACATCATTCCATAAGGGAATAAAGATATTTGCAAGCTTGTTACTTTATACTTCTTATTATGTACATCTGCCTATACCTTAAATAAATAACAATCTTTGCATACTAATATATAATCATGATATTGTAAATGCCATTTGAAAAATTAATCTTTTGTTAAAATTCTTCCAAGCCATGCAAATGTATTTTGTTTTGTTTGCTTTTCACAAAGTTGACCAATTTGCTTAGGTTTTCTTCTTACAAATACTATCCATAAATATGCAACTAACATGCTTGGAAATATGTCTGCCCAGTGGCTGCTCCTCAGTGTCCACAGGCTAACTGACTATTCCCTGTTGAAAACTATGGTCTCAAAATAACTGTTCATTTAATTGATGGCCACTGTCTACATCATGCAGCTGTTAGCCTATCAAGAAGATAGTTAATTAACTTGGCAATATACATTGCATTAAGTTTTTTGCCCCAAGGTTAATAGTGGGAAATATTTTTAAATGCACTTCTGATGTGTTAAACTTCTCTAATAAATATGATTAAGTAAAATAAGTTGAGAAGAAGACTATCAATTCAATGAAGATTGCTTAACATTAGGCAGTGGATTTATATCTGAGTAAAGAGAAATTTAGTATCTGTACGTTCATGGCTATTAGAGATAATTTGATTCTGATCCAAACACTGAACTCTGCCTTCATTGAGCTAAGCCAGGAAAACACTGATTGTACATCAAGATGATGGTTTTCAGTAGAGTCTTATTTAGGGATTTAGTTTTACATATGGTATGCTTTTTTTCTATTTTTCATATTAAAATAAACATTACAACTCCTTGCTAGAATAAGAATAGAGAATATTACTACCTCTATGAGGATAGTAAACAATGTTGAAATAGTAGACTCCTAGAAGCAAAATGTGTTTCATTAAAAAAACATTCCTCTAAAATATATAAGTAAATTTTATATTAAATATTAATTCTTCCTAAACAAAATCTATTTACTCAGTTTTTAGAAAAAAAAAAAAGTAAAAGCCCATTGCTACTGCTTTTACTGCAACTACCTTGGCTGTAACTATCCCTCTAATATCCATCCTTCTGAGTGCTGTCAGTTTAGCCCTTATTGGCTCATTTGATATTAGACTAAACTCTCAGAGTAACAAATTGGCTATACAACACTTAGAACAACAAAGATTATACATGTCAGTAGATACACTGTTTATGATACAATTCTTGTTTTAGTTTTTAAGCTTCTGCACAGCAAAGGAAATAACAAAGTAAAAAGACAAACCACAGAATGGGAGAAAATAATTGCAAACCATCCATCTGACATGAAATTAATAACCAAAATATATAAGGAGCTCAAACAACTCAAAGCAAATAATAATAATAATAACATAATTCAATTAAAAATAAGCAAAAGATTTGAATGGATACTTTTCAAAAGAAGACTCACAAATGGCCAACAGCTATATAAAAGAATGCTGAACATCACTAATCATCAGGGAAATGCAAATTAGAACAATGAAGTATTATCTCACCCCAATTAGAATGACTGTTATCCAAAAGACAAAAAGAATAACAAATTCTGGCAAAGATATGGAGAATGGGGAGCCCTCAAACAACATTGACAGGAATGTAAATTGGTACTATCATTACAGAAAACAGTACGGAGGACCCTTAAAAAATAAAAATAGAACTACCATATGATCTAGCAATAGCATTGCTATCTGTACATCCAAAAGAAAGGAAATCATTCTATTGACAAGATAACTGCACTCCCATGTTTATGCAGCATTATTCACAATAGCCAAAATAGATCCACCTAAGTGTTCATCAACAGATAAATGGATTTTTACAATGTGATATATATATGTGTGTGTGTGTGTGTGTGTGTGTATGTGTGTGTGTGTATATATGTGTGTATATATATATGTGTATATATATATATATATATATATATATATATATATACAATAAAATATTATTTACCCATAGAAAATAATGAAATTCTGTTATTTGCAGCAACATCGATGAAATGGAGATCATTATATTAAGTGAAATAAGCCAGGCATGAAAAGATAAATAGCATGTGTTCTCACTCATATGTGAGAGCTACAAAAGTCATCTCATGGAGGTAGAGTAGAGTGGTGGTTAAAAGAGCTGGGAAGGGAAGAGGGAAGAAGAGGATGAAGAGAAGTTGCTTAATGGGTACAAAGATGCAGTTAGATTTAAGGATAAGTTCTACTATTTGAGAGTGCAGGAGGGAAATTACAGTTAATAATAATTTATTGTGTATTTCAAAGTATCCAGAAGAATTGTAATGCTCCCTACGCAAAAAAAAAATAAAAATGTGTGAGATGAATGATATCTCAATTACCTGAATTTGATCAATTCAGTATACAGCCATCAAAACGTCCTGTCTATCCCCAGAATAGGTACAATATGACATATCAGTAAAAAATTATAAAATACAAACAAAATAAATAAAGTAAATAGTTACTTTGGATTTGAACTTTTCATTATTCACTAAAGTCTAAACAATGCTATTTTTGAACACTTTTATATAATTGATTTAATCGTTTTCTCCTATGCCACTTAAAAACCCAAAATGACTATAATGATGATCTCAAGTTGGGGATAATGGCAACCATCACTGAAGAGAGGAAATTATATTTGAATGGTATAATTTTCTTTCAGGAACAACATCAGTACTCTCTTCCCTCTTAGCTCAAGATGTACATACTGGGATAGAAAAATCTTATGGGAGACGGATCCAAGATGGCCAATTAGGAGCAGCTCAGGATTGCAGCTCCCAGCAAAAGCGTGGAAGGTGAGTGGATGCTGCATTTACGGTTGGATTTTTATTGCCCACAGACCAGGAGATTCCCAGGCGGAGGAGCCCCAAGGGTCGCCAGCATGGCTGTTTTGGCCAGCATGGTTGTTTTGGCTGGCATGGCTCTTTCAGCCACTGCCCCAGCACGGCAGGTTTCCACGCAAAATACACAGGTCTGGCGCCATTTTAGCTGGTGATTGGAGCTCCTGGGAGACAGAGTCACCCATTCAACTGATTTTTAAAAAAGGGCACTGAAACAGGGAACCAGGCCAGGAGATTCCTGGACAAAAAAGTGCCATGAATCTCAGTGCGGCCATTTCACCTGGCTCGGTGAATCGCCACATGGGAAATCACACAGATCCCAGGGCCTTTTCAACAGGCGACTGGAACACCTGGGAGACAGAGTCACTGTTCGACTGCAAAAAAAAAAGGGGGTGGGGGTCTGAGGCAGGGAGCCAGGTGATCAGGCTTGGCTGGTCCCACCCCCACAAAAAAACAGCAATCTGAAATGCTCTGGATTGAGAGTTTCACAGCAAGCAGAGTTGAACCCAGGACAGTCCAGCTCTGTGGGGGAGAGGCATCCACCATTACCAAGGCAGTTCACCACTATGGAGGTAGTCTGCCATTGCTGAGGTGGCTCCCCCATTGCAGAGAGAGTCCACCATTAGAGAGGTGGGCCATTGCTGAGGCAGTTCTAACTATACCCATATAAACAGGACTGCAGGGAAGTTCACATGGCGTATGGGCAGAGCCCACAGCAGCTCAGCAAAGCCTCTGCAGGCAGACAGTGACTAGGCTGCCTCCTCGCTGGACAGGGCAGCCCTGAAAAAAGGCAGTAGCAAGACAGAAACTTATAAATAAAGCCCTAACTCCCTGGGACAGAGCACCTGGGAGGAAAAAAAAGGTGGGGGGAGGTTATGAGTTCTGCTACAGCAGACTTAAACATACCTGCCCAGCAGCTCTGAATGAACAACGGAGCTCACAGCTCAGCACCTGAGCTCCTATAAAGGACAGACTGTCTGCTCAAGCAGCTCCCTGACACCTGTATATCCAAAGAGTCACCTCATAAAGGAGATCTCAGACTGACATCAGGCGGGTATCCTTCTGGGACAAAGATAGCAGAAGAAACTGGCAGCAACCCTTACTGTTCTGCAGCTGCTGCAGGTGACCCTCAGGCAAGCAGAGCCTGGAGAGGACCTCAGCAGTCCTACAGCAGAGGGGCCTGAATATTAGAAGAAAAACTAAGAAACAGAAATAAATAACTTCATCATCAACAAACTGGACATCCAATCAGAGACCCAACCTGAAAGCCAACAACTATAAAGATGACAGGTGGATAAATCAACAAAGATGGGAAGAAACAAGTGCAAAAAGGATGAAAACACCAGAAACCAGAACACCTCTCCTCCTACAAGGGATCACAACTCCTCACTAGCAAGGGAACAAGGCTGGATGGAGAATGAGTATGATGAATTGACAGAATGAGGCTTCAGAAGGTGCATAATAAGAAACTTCACTGAGCTGAAAGAACATGTTCTAACCCAATGCAAAGATACTAAGAAACTTGAAAAAAGATGTGCTGAAATGCTAATGAGAACAAAAACTTAGAGAGGAATATAAGGGAATTGATGGAGCTGAAAAACACAACACGAGAACTTCGCGAAGCATACACAAGTTTCAACAGCCGAATTGACCAAGCAGAAGAAAGGATATCAGAGGCAGATTAACTCAATGAAATAAAATGAGAAGGAAAGATTAGAAAAAAAAAAGGGTAAAAAGGAATGAACAAAGTCTCCAAGAAATATGGGACTATGTGAAAAGACCTAATCTATGTTTGATAGGTGTACCTGAATGTGACAGAGAGAATCAATCCAAGCTGAAAAATACTCTTCAGGATATTACCCAGGAAAACTTCCCCAACCTAGCAAGGCAGACCAATTATTCAAGTCCAGGAAATACAGAGAACACCACAAAGATATTCCTGAAGAAGAGCAACCCCAAGGCACATAATCATCAGAGTCACCAGGGTGGAAATGAAGGAGAAAATGCTAAGGGCAGCCAGAGAGAAAGGATGAGTTACCCACAAAGGGAAGCCCAACAGACTCAGCAGATCTTTCAGCAGAAACTCTACAAGCCAGAAGAGAGTGGGGGCCAATATTCAACATCCTTAAAGAAATGAACTTTCAACCCAGAATTTTATATCAAGCCAAACTAAGCTTCATAAGTGAAGGAGAAATAAAATCCTTTACAAACAAGCAAGTAGTCAGAGATTTCATCACCACTAGGCCTGCTTTACAAGAGCTCCTGAAAGAAGCACTGAACATAGAAAGGAACAACCAGTACCAGCCACTCCAAAAACATACCAAATGGTAAAGAGCATCGACACAATGAAGAAACTGCATCAACTAATGGGCAAAATAGCCAGCTAGCATCAAAATGGCAGGATCAAATTCACACATAACAATATTAACTCTAAATGTTAACGGGCTAAACACCCCAATCAAAAGACACACACTGGCAAATTGGATAAAAAGCCAAAACCCATCAGTGTGCTGTATATAGGAAACCCATCTCATATGCAAGGATACACAAAGGCTCAAAGTAAAGGGATGGAGGAAGATTTACCAAGCAAATGGAGACAAAAAAAAAAAAAAAGCAGGAGTTGCAATTCTCATCCTGATAAAATAGACTTTAAAGCAACAAATATCAAAAGAGACAAAGAATGACATTACATAATGGTAAAAGGATCAATGCAACAAGAAGAGCTAATGATCCTAAATATATATGCACCCAATACATGAGCACCCAGATATATACAGCAAGTTCTCAATGACTTACAAAGAGACTTAGACACCCACACAATAATAGTGGGAGACTTTAACACCCCATTGTCAATATTAGACAGATCAATGAGACAGAAAATTAGCAAGGATATCCAGGACTTGAACTCAAGCCTGGACCAAGCAAACCTAATAGATATTTACAGAACTCTCCACCCCAAATCCACAGAATATACATTCTTCTCAGCACCACATCATTCCTACTCTACAATTGACCACATAATTGGAAGTAAATCACTCCTCAGCAAATGCAAAAGAACGGAAATCATAACAAACAGTCTCTCAGACCACAGTGCAATCAAATTAGAACTCAAAATTCAGAAACTAATTCAGAACTGCACAGCTTCATGGAAACTGAACAACTGGCTCTTGAATGTTGACTGGATAAACAATGAAATGAAGGTAGAAATAAAGATTTTCTTCAAAACCAACGAGAATGAAGACACAACGTACCAGAATCTCTGTGACACATTTAAAGCAATGTCTAGAGGAAAATATATAGCAATAAATGCCCACATGAGAAACAAGGAAAGATCTAAAATCAACACCCTAACATCAAAAGTGAAAGAGATAGAGGAGCAAGATCAAAAAAACTAAAAACCTAGCAGAACACAAAAAATAACTATGGTCAGGGGCCAGGCGCAGTGGCTCAAGCCTGTAATCCCAGCACTTTGGGAGGCCGAGGCGGGTGGATCACAAGGTCGAGAGATCGAGACATCCTGGTCAACATGGTGAAACCCCGTCTCTACTAAAAATACAAAAAATTAGCTGGGCATGGTGGCTCGTGCCTGTAATCCCAGCTACTCAGGAGGCTGAGGCAGGAGAATTGCCTGAAAACGGGAGGCGGAGGTTGCGGTGAGCCGAGATCACGCCATTGCACTCCAGCCTGGGTAACAAGAGAAAAACTCCGTCTCAAAAAAAAAAAAAAAAAAAAAAAAACTAACTATGATCAGAGCAGAACTGAAGGAGATAGAGACACAAAAAAAACTTCAAAAAATCAAATCCAGGAGCTGGTTTCTTAAAAATATCAACAAAATAGATGGACCACTAGCCAGATTAATAAAAAAGAAAAGAGAGAATAATCAAATAAATGCAATAAAAATGATAAAGGGGATGTCACCACAGATTCCATAGAAATACAAACCATCATCAGAGATTATTACAAACAACTCTATGCACATAAAGTAGTAAATCTGGAAGAAATGGATAAATTCCTGGACACTTGCCTCCTCCCAAGCCTAAACCAGGAAGAAGTTGAAATCCTGAATAGACCAATAACAAGGGCAGAAGTTGAGACAGGAACTAATAGCCTACCACCCAAAAAAATGCTCAGGTCCAGATGGGTTCAGAGCCAAATTCTACCAGACATACAAAGAGGATCTTGTACCATTCCTTCTCAAACTGTTCCAAACAATCCAAAAAGAGGGAATCCTTCCCAAATCATTTTATGAGACCAACATCATCCTGATACCAAAACCCGGCAGAGACTAAAAAAGAAAAGAAAACTTTAAGCCAATATCCATGATGAACATAGATGCAAAAATCTTCAATAAAATACTGGCAAACCGACTGCAACAGCACATCAAAAAGCTTATCCACCATGATCAAGTAGGCTTCATCCCAGTGATGCGAGGCTGATTCAATATACGCAAGTCTATAAACGTAATTCATCACATAAACAAAACCAAACACAAAAATCACATGATTATCTAATTGATGCAGACAAGGCCTTTGACAAAATTCAAGAGCCTTTATGCTAAAAACTCTGAGTAAACTAGGTATTGATGGAATGTATCTCAAAATAATAAAAGCTATTTATGACAAACCAACAGCCAATATCATACTGAATGGGCAAAAACTGGAAGCATTCCCTTTGAAATCTGGCATTAGACAAGGATGCCCTCTCTCACCACTCCTATTCAATATAGTATTGGAAGTTCTAGCCAGAGCAATCAGGCAGGAAAAAGAAATAAAGCGTATTCAAATAGGAAAAGAGGAAGTCAAATTGTCTCTATTTGCAGATGACATGATTGTATAGCTACAAGACCGCATCGTCTCAGCCCAAAATCTCCTGAAACTGATAAGCAACTTCAGCAAAGTCTCAGTAAACAAAATCAATGTGCAAAAATCACAAGCATTCCTATACACCAGTAACAGAATTAAAGAGAGCCAAATCAAGAACGAACTGCCATTCACAATTGCTACAAAGGGAATAAAATACCTAGGAATACAACTAGCAAGGAACGTAAAGGACTTCTTCAAGGAGAACTGCAAACCACCGCTCAACAAAGTAAGAGAGGACACAAACAGATGGAGAAACATTCCATGCTCATGGTTAGGAAAAATCAATATTGTGAAAATGGCCATACTGCCCAAAGTATTTTACAGATTTAACGCTATCCCCATTAAGCTACCAATGACCTTCTTCACAGAACTGGAAAAAAAACATCTTAAATTTCATATGAAACCAAAAGAGAGCCCGCATACCCAAGTCAATTCTAAGCAAAAAGAACAAAGCTGGAGGTATCACACTACCTGACTTCAAACTATACTACAAGGCTACAGTAATAAAAACAGCATGGTACTGGTACCAAAACAGAGGTATAGACCAATGGAACAGGACAGAGGCCTCATAGGCAACATCACACATCTACAACCATCCGATCTTTGACAAACCTGAAAAAAACAAGCAATAGGGAATGGATTCCCTGTTTAATAAATGATGTTGGGAAAATTGGCTAGCCATGTGCAGAAAGCAGAAACTGGATGCCTTCCTGACACCTTACACTAAAATTAACTCCAGATGGAATAAAGACTTAAAAATAAGACCTAACACCACAAAAACCCTAGAATAAAATCTAGGCAAAACCATTCAGGACATAGGCATAGGCAAAAACTTCATGACCAAAACAAAAAGCATTGGCAACAAAAGCCAAAATAGACAAAAGGGACCTAATTAAACTCCACAGCTTCTGCACAGCAAAAGGAACAGTCATTAGAGTGAATTGGCCACCAACAGAATGGGAAATAATTTTTGCAATCTACCCATCTGACAAAGGGCTGATATCCAGAATCTTCAAAGAACTAAAACAGATTTACAAGAAAAAAAACAAACAAGCCCATTCAAAAGTGGGAGAAGGATATGAACAGACACTTTATGAAAGAAGACATACATTAGGCCAACAAACATACGAAAAAATGCTCATCATCACGGTCATTAGAGAAATGCAAATCAAAACTACATTGAGATACCATCTCATGCCAGTTAGAATGACGATCATTAAAAATCTGGAGACAACAGATGCTGGAGAGGATGTGGAGAAATAGGAACACTTTTACACTGTTGGTGGGAGTGTAAATTAGTTCAACCATTGTGGAAGACAGTGTGGTGATTCCTCAAGGACCTAGAAATAGGAATTTCATTTGACCCAGCAATCCCATTACTGGGTATATATCCAAAGGATTATAAATCATTCTACTATAAGGACACATGCACATGAATGTTCATTGCAGTACTGTTTACAGCAGCAAAGACCCAAATGCCTATTCATGATAGACTGGACAGGGAAAATGTGGCACTTATACACCATGGAATACTATGCAGCCATCAAAAACTATGAGTCTGTGTCCTTTGTGTGGACATGGATGAACCTGGAAACCATCATTCTCAGCAAACTGACACAGGAACAAAAAATCAAACACCACATGTTCTCACTCATAGGTGGGCGGTGAACAATGAGAACACATGGACACAGGGAGAGGAGCATCACACACTGGGGTCTGTCAAGAAGAAATAGGGGAGGGGCAGAGGGGGGTGGGGAGTTGGGGAGAGAAAGCATGAGGAGAAATGCCAGATATAGGTGATGGAGAGGAAGGCAGCAAATCACACTGCCACGTGTATACCTATGCAACAATCTTGTATGTTCTTCACATGTACCCCAAAACCTAAAATGCAATAAAAAAATTAAAAAACAAGGAAAATCTTATTCAGGCCTTCTGGGCTCAGCCTTCCACCTGGTTTAACCTTAACTGACGGTAAGAATCACAGAGTAAATGTGAGTGAAGGAGGATCAGCTGATCTCTCCACTGAGCAGAGAGATGGTAGCTGCTGCCATAAGTGGTCTTCTCCAGTCGTAATATCTATTTAGCCCCCTGTTTTCAGGACAAGGCATCACTCACACATAGGTTTCATTTCTTCATTGGATGATGGATTTTAAGCTTCTAAAAATTATTCAGAGTATAATTTTTTGGAAAGATATTTCTTGTTCATGAATTGGAAGCATCACTATTGTTAAAATGCTCACACTACCCAAAGCAATATACAGATTCAATGCAATTTTCTTCAAAATACCAATGACATTCTTTACAGAGATTGAAAAAAAAATCCTAATTTTTTTAAATTATACTTTGAGCTCTGGGGTACCTGTGCACATCCCAGAGGGTTGTTGCATAGGTACACACATGCCATGGTGGTTTGCAGTCTCTGTCCCCCCATCACCTACATCAGGCATTTCTCCTCCCCAGCCTCCCTTCCCCGCTGTCCCTCCCCTAACCCCTAACCCCAACCTACCCCAGTGTGTGATGTTTCCCTTGCTGTGCACTTGTGTTCTCATTGTTCAATACTCACCTATGAGTGAGAACATACGGTGTTTGGTTTTCTGTTCTTGTGTCAATTTGCTGAGAATGATGATTTCCAGATTCATCCATGTCCCTACAAAGAACACAAATTCATCGTTTTTTATGGCTGCACAGTATTCCATGGTGTATATGTGTCACATTTTCCTTGTCCAGTCTATCTTTGATGGGCATTTGGGTTGGGTCCAGGTCTTTGCTATTGTAAACAGTGCCACAGTGAACATATGTGTGCATGTGTCTTTATAGTAGAAAGTTTATAATCCTTTGGGTATATAACCAATAATGGGATTGCTGGGTCAAATGGTATTTCTATTTCTAGATCCTTTCTAAGCCAGACCGTCTTCCACAATGGTTGAATTAATTTACACTTCCACCAACAGTGTAAAAGTGTTCCTATTTCTCCACATCCTCTCCACCATCTGTTGCCTCCAGATTTTTTAATGATCATTTTAACTGGCATGAGGTGGTATCTCAATGTGGTTTTAATTTGCATTTCTCTAATGACCAGTGATGATGAGCATTTTTTCAGGTTTGTTGGTCACATAAATGTCTTCTTTTGAAAAGTGTCTGTTCATATCCTTTTCCCACTTTTTGATGGGGTTGTATGTTTTTTTCTTGTAAATCTGCTTTAGTCCTTTGCAAATTCTGGTTAGTAGCCATTTGTCAGATAGGTAGATTATTGTTACTTTTTAAAACAACTCCACACAAAAACTCTTGAGCCAACGTATTCTTTCTTTAGATTTCTACAAGAAAAAGGAATGGAACTAAGATGGTTTTATTTTCAAGACTCTCATTTCAAGTCAATAAATATTTGCTAAATGTTTACAATCTATAAGGCACTGTATTAATTGGAAGATAAGGATTAGGGGAGTTGGGGAGATTGAAATTTTGTGAAAAGTTTAGACAAACAAAGGAGCCCCATTTCTGCTATTCAGTTGCTGATGATCTGGTAGGGGAGAGAAAAACATGCACTAATAATCTGATGTACGAATTGTGCCAATAGGTACCAAGGAAGCTCAAATCCCCTGGGGGTGGTAGGAATGTGGAGCTTACTGGAGAAGTGGTGATTCAGATGTAGTGGCAAAGTCTTTAGCAAAGAGAAAAAGCACTATGGACCCAGGAAGAAACTTGAACAAAGTCCCAGCAACCTGAAGGCTCATGTCTCATTGTGGGAAAAACAGTACAGTGAAGGATGGATAGAGGGTGTGATGTGATGTGATGAAGTGAGAGATGAAACTGTAAAGGATGAAAGTTCTCATCTTTGTCTAACACCCTTTGACATCACTATTTGGAAGTGCATAAACGTCTAGTCCATCTCCAGAAGGTGTCTTGCTACTGTACCACAGTGCGGAATTTAGAAGTTGATGCGAAACAGTTTGTACATTTCCTCTTGATGACCTGTCACCTATAGTGAGACCATTCAGGAAGTCCCAAGGCAGTCTCCTTTCTGTGGTTTCTGATACCCTTTCTCTTCACCATGGTTTTATAGATCGGAGGCCAAAAACATTTCTTCAAAGGGCCAGAGAGTAAACATTTTGAGTTTCACAAGCCAAACAATCTCTATCACAACTACTTAACGGTCTGTTGTAGCACAGAAGCAGTCATAGACAATACATAAAAGAATGGTGTTGCTGTGCTTCAATAAAACTTAACTTAAAAAACAGATGGCAGCAACAAAGCAAAAATAATCAAGTGGGACTACATCACACTGAAAAATATTTGCTTATCAAATGAAACAATCCACAAAATACAAAGACAACCTAAATATTGGGAGAGAGTATTTGCAAATTGCATATCTGATAAGGAGTGAATATCCTAAATATATAAGGAACTCGCAACTCAGTAACAAAAGTTGAGCCACAAAATAATTCTAGCTCCAAATAACACAATTTCAAAAATGGGCCAGAGAACCTGAAAAAACATTTTTCCAAAAAAGATATACACATGGCCAACAGGTATATGAAAAAGTGTTCAAGATCACTAATCATCAGGGAAATGCAAATCAAAACCACAATGAGGTATCACCTCACATCTGTAAGGATGGCTATAATCAAAAAAACAAGAGACAGGTGTTGATAAGGGTGTGGAGAAAGGGGAACCCTTGTACATTGTTGGTGGGAATATAGATTGATTGATACAGACATTAGGGAAAGCAGTACAAAATGGCCTCCAAAAAATGAAAGATAGAACTACCATACCCTGCAGCAATTCTACTTCTGGGTACATGTTCAAAGGAAATGAAATCAGCACTTCAAATACATACCTGCATCCCCATGTTTACTGCAGCACTATTCATAATACCTGACATATGGAAAACTATACTAAGTGTCCATCAATGGATGAATAGATTTTTTCAATGTGATCTATATCCACAATGGAATATTATTCAGCCATAAAAGATGGAAATTCTGTCATTTGTGACAACATGGACATATCTAGAGGACATTACACCAGATGAAAGTAGTAGACAGCCACAGAAAGACACATAGTATATTGGGTAATAAATTACCTAATAGGTTTAATTGGCTCATGATTCTGCAGGCTGTACCGAAAGCATGGTAATAAATTACCTGATCTGAGATATTTCTTTATAGCAATGCAAGAATGCCCTAACACATGTATGATCTCACTTATGTGTGAAATCTAAAAATGTTGAACTCATAGAAGTAGAGTAAAAAGATAGTTTCTAGGGGCTGTTGGTGGGGGCCAGATGGGATGAGAAAATGTTGGTCAAAGGATACAAACTTTTGATTATAGGATGAAAAGTTTTAGGGATCTAATGAATGGTATGGTAACTATAGATAATAATACTGTTTTGCTTACTTGGAATTTGATAAGAGACTATATATTAAGTGCCCTTCACACACACACACACACACACACACACACACACACAGCACTATGGGTGGCAATGAATGTGTCAATTAATTTGACTGTGGTCATCAGTACACAATGTGTATCAGGTCATTATGTGGTACACCTTGAATATATATATTGTTTATTTGTCAACTACATATTTTAAAATTAAAGAAAATAAAACAGATGGCATACTAGATTTGGATCATTTGTTGTAATGTATGAACTTCTGCTCTAGGTGTAGGGACTTCTCTTGTCTTCTTCAAAGAATCCTAGTTGCTCCTACTCTCTGACTTCAGTCCAGACTGTTAGTTACTTAAAAGTATCAGATCCCTCCCCATGCTCTCCACTAATGAATCTGGGACAGGGCCTGATTTTGAAGGCAAGGATGAATAAAAAGTCCGTCTTTTCTAATATGATCCCAAAGATGAAGCATCTAGCAGATAGAGCTTTCATCATAACTCTAGGGTGTTACTGTGCTTGAAGCATGGCTCTTTATTTCTGGTTTTACAAAACACATTTTTCAGCTAATTTAGCTTCATTCAGGCTGAGGATTGAGAATGGAGCTAGGTACATCCTGCATCCCAGAAAGGAGCTCAGTTAGGAGTGGAGAAATAGAAGATGAAGAAAAATAATATTTTGCTATATTAGTAATCCTCAAACCAACTTATTGCATGCCAACTATATGTCAATACACTGACTTTTTAAAATTTAATTATTGTAACACAAGGACAAATAATGAAACTTTGCAACTTAATTTATATGCAATGAAAAATTATTGACATTTTGATGAGGAGATAAATCTGTTTAAATTTTTTTTTCTTAGGAAATGTAATTGTAACAACAAAGTATAATACAGATTGAAGAAGATAAAAAAGAAGGACTGGATGCAGGAAGAAGAGTCAGCACATCTTAATTAAAAAGTCTCGGCTGGGTGCAGTGACTCATACCTCTAATCCCAGCAATTTGGGAGGCTGAGAAGGATGGATCACCTGAGGTCAGGAGTTTGAGACCAGCCTGACCAACATGGTGAAATCCCATCTATACTAAAAATACAAATTTTTAGCTGGGTATGGTGGCAGGCTCCTGTAATCCCAGCTACTTTGGGAGGCTGAGGCAGGAGAGTCACTTGAACCCAGGAGGCGGAGGTTGCTGTGAGCCCAGATGGCATCACTGCACTCCAGCCCAGTTGACAGTGTGAGACTCTGTCTCAAAAAGAAAAAAAGTACCAGTGGTTGCCAGGACACGGAAGAAAGAAAATGATGAAGTCAAGCACAGGAGATTTTTATGGCAGCAAACCTCCTCTACATGATACTATAATGTGGATATATGTTATTATATATTTGTCAAAACCCAAAGAATACACCACCAAGAGGTGAATCCTAATGCAAACTCCGAACTTTGGGTGATAATGATGTGTCATTGCTGGTTTATCAGTTGTAACAAGTGTACCTCTCTGATGAGGGATGTATGGCTGGGAAAGGTATATGAGAATCTCTGTACTTTCTGTCCAGTTTTGCTATTTACGTAAATCCACTGCAAAAAATAAATTCTACTTTTTACAAAATGTCTCTGGCAAGGAATAACTTCATCCTTGACTTGTCAGATGGCGTACATGGGTGCCATTTGTGGCCTGAGCAGACATAGGTCCACAAAGACAAAATCTCCCAAGAAGGTTTATGGGATAGTGGGGTTAGAAGAGATGTGAAGCACTTGCTTGAAAACTGTTGTCTAGACAGAGATCCACTCTGTCTGTTGGGCAGTATGCAAATGTTATTTTTCAAAACGGCTGCCCAAAGAGCTGCCATCCCCATTCCTTCTCCCTGTGGATACTGACACACCTCCTATAAAGAGGTGGGGTTTTTGTCCTTCCCATCGAATCTTGGAGTGTCTGTGATGACAGCAGAATTGATGCTCTGGAACTTCTGAGAGTGGAACATAAAAGGCAATTCAGATTTCACCTGATTCTCTCAGGACACTAGTTTCTGGAACCCAGCCACCATGCTACGAGGATATGGCAAGACCACAGAGAGGCCAGGTTTCTGGCCTAAGGCTTCAGTTGGGATCCCAGCCAACAGCCATACAAGAGTCCCAACATGTGAGCAGATGAGCCCCAAGATACCTCTAGCCCCAGACACCATTTGCTGCAACATCATGGGAGGTCCCCAAGCAAAACTGCCTGATGGAGCCCAGTCAACACCCAGAATGGTGAGAGGAAATACTGAAGTAATTTTTGTTGTTTTGGTGCAATTAATTACATAGCAATAGATTACCAAATAAGTACCATAATTACTAAAAGAGAAACACAAGTGGGTGGTTGCTAACATCTAGTAAGCGAATAGAAAAGAACAGTTAATGATATCATGCCATATCTTATGTTAATGTTTTACCATGTTGAACAAGTGGCTCTAGAGCTCCTTCAGGGACCACGCTATTTCCCACCTTTCCTAAGCCTGCTACCAGATGGACAGGATCCTGCCTTCTTCAAGGCAAATGGCCTAAATGAGCCAGATGGGCAAAAACATAAATAAATAAATAAATAATACAGCTTATGCTCAAATTGCTATCCATGTGTTTAATTTTAAAATTTGAAGAACACACACACTGTTTATCATTCCATGTGTCTAGGTACTAGGCTAATAGAATTGGGTCACAAGATATTAGCTAGATATACTATTCGTTTTTAGGAGTAATCTTACAAAATTACCTCTTTATCTTTAACACATTAATTCATCTTTTGCTTTTTTATAGATGCAGTCACTTATCGCCTGGGACCCATACAAATCTTGGTAAGGCTCTGTGGAGTATATTTTAACCTGAGAATAGCAACAAATCCATGGACCTGTCATTCATTTGGATACAATGACATGCATGATTTAACAGGGCCACATTCCTGGACTAATTCCACTCTTCAGTTAGCCAAGAGGCAGCTGCTTGAGCATGTTCAAGAATGTGACCACTCCTGCTTTCACACCAACACTTACCCCTTCCATTCTCCAAAACCAAAATTCTCTTCCACTCAGGATCTGAGAATGCTATGTCCTTGCTCTTCAAAGTTACAGCCTTCCTCTTTCTTCTTAAGCCAGCCTCTTCTGACTTTCCAGAGACTTTCCCCATAAGTCATTTTCTCTCTACTATATCTTCAGCTACTCCATCTTCCCTAACTCTTGACCCTATCTATGAACATTAGGAAAATTTTTTTCATTCTAAAAATTAATTATTTCTTCTCCTTGCATCTCTTTAGATGTCTTCCTACCTTCCCGTTTGAACAAATCTCTGGAAAATGTTGTCAATATTTATTTTCCTCTTGCTCAATGCCCTTTTGTTCCTTTTCTACCACCATCTGGATATTGACCACATGGTCTCACTGTTAGGGTTACCAATGATCCTCTGCAGTTATTTCCATCCTTTGTAAATAATACTACCCTGATTTTCATATCACTCTCCCAATTTGACTAATTTCCTTCCTTCTTTCCTTTCTTTCATTCCTTTTTCTTTCTCTCCCTTTTCTTTCTCTCCTCCTTCTTCCTCTCTCTCTCTCTCTCTCTCTCTCTCAACAATGTACAGGATATAATTTCTTACACAAAAAATAGGCGGAGACCAGCAGTTTCAGGTTTGCTCAACAAAACACCAAAGGTGCTTCCCTCTTCCTCTTCTGATTTCCTCAGTGAGTTCTTGGCTTTTATTTCCAGGCCTGCTACTCCAGAATCTCAAGAGGGATGCCATAGTCATAATAATCTCATCAGACATGTCCCTTGAGAGACTGAAAACAGGAAAATCATGTCCTTGGCCCATTTCTAAAAGCAAGAAAAATAATGGTAGTCTTCAGATTTCCCCTTATTTCTTCCTGAAATATTACATGCTCCTGGATTATCAACTCTAGCAAGGCGGAATGTCTGTTATTGGCTTAGTCTATAATCAGACTATGATATTGATTATCCACTCCTCCAGGGATGATGGAAAGGTGTTGTTCCACAGCACACAGGGTTCTGTCAGCCATGCATGCAGGTATAGAAAACAACATTCACTTCTACCTTTCTGACTCTCCTTTCTCAGCCTTCTTCATAATGTCCTCTTACTTCAATTAGCCCTTAAATTTTGGTCTTTTCCAGGATTTCTTTATTGGACTAATATTCTCTCATCCCCTTTTCTTAGATAAGCTAACTTGTGTCCACTGTTTGCTTTATGCCTTAAACATCATAAATCTCCAAATCTTTTTCTTGAGATGCCTTTTTTTCTTGGCTTATGGTGATATATATCTCCAAAGGTCTACCTGGCATTTCTACCAGGATTTTCCACAGTAAATTCAAAGTCAACACGTTAGAAAATGGAACTCATTGTTTCTGTCCCCAGTGCCACTCATTTTTACAACTCTTAGCATCTTGTCTGTTGATTAATGGCACGATTTCATAACCATCTACCTAAAACTACAAACAAATCACGTCCATTTTAGACACCTCCTTCTCCCTTACCTACCACATCCACTCAGTTACCAATTACTATTGTCTACTTCCTAAATACCTCACACATCTGTAGCCTTTGCATCTCCGCTGTAACTGGCTTCTCCTCTACTTTTACTGCCTATCACCTCCCTTTCATCTTATTACAGTGTTTAACCTTGGACCCATTTGTATTGACGCATGTAGTGCATTGGATTTTATGTCTTTGTGAATCTTTCATCACTACCAGATTTTAAGGTACAAGAGGATAAGGACTGTCTTTTTTTTATTTTTGAACCTATTACAACTACAACAACCTGGGACATAGCAAGCCCTCCCTGTGAAACTAGGTTCCATTCAGCCAGCCAAATTCATATCAAAATGACAACAACAGCTCCCTGCACTAGGCTTTCTTTCTCATCTCAGGGCAAAATATTTGCAGGAAGAACCTCTGTTGTTCACTTCCTTTGTTGCTTCCCAAGATACTGAGCACAATACTCTCTACTAATGATGACAAACATATTCAAAAATATTAAGAAGCCAAATAACCTTTGAGAATAAAGTGATATGTTCTATAGTCATGAGTGAACGTGGCATTGATTCATTTTCCATTTTGTATTGAGCCCCCATCGATCTGTATTGTATATGGACCCCCTAGTGGGCCACCATCAGTGCTGAATTTTATAAAATGCAATCATGTCTCTGATGATATCCATAAACTCTTATGGATCTTATGTCTTATGATTCTGTGACTTTGAGGCAAATACGCCCATTAAGTAGGGGAAGGAAACGTTCTGTCCCCGATGATGTCCTGTTTGGCTTAAAAATGTAAATAGCTTATTTTTAACATGGTAAGTCTCAATCTTTGAAGGTTTCAAAGTATAATTGCTTTTTTGGAAAAGGTTATTTGAGAGCAGGAAAATATTCTTTTGAATTTGGGTCAAAAGTTGAAGGTATAGCATCTCTGATTTATGAGAACTACCGGAATAAATTATAACTATTGAGCTATTCCTTTCTTCTATGAAATTTTTATTGTAATAACTATTTCTAGAATATACTCCCATAAATAAAACTAAGATAAAATTAAAGTACTATAAAACAATCGATCACACCAAATTTAAACATTTGTATTAGACTGAGGGAAGTTTTCTTTTCTTCTAAGAACACACAGTGGTTTTCAATTAATTTATAAACAAAAAAATAAATATTATTCCCTCTAAGTAAGTTTTCATTTCCATCCCATTATTGACCTTTTTGCCTTGAATGTTTTGCACTTAGAAAAATTATCATCTTTTCTCATAAATTTGGTTCATATTTTTCAAGGTATAAGGAACCATATATTTTATATTTATATAATGTGTTATGGTCTACACTGTTTTTTCAATCTTTTTAAGTACGTCTAAGCTACATATTAATCTCATGAAGTAGATAAACCAGTTGTAATTTCACAGATGAGGAAACTATCATATTTATCCAAAATCAGATGATTAGTAAGTAATAGAACCAAGACAAGACTCAACTCTTCTGATATTTAGTCTAGTGCTCTTTGAAATTCATCAACCATTCCAAGCTCAAAAAGTAAATATCCCTTTGCTTTTTATAAATAAGCACTTGGATTGCACTGGGATGTCCAGAATATAAAATTACTTGTGGATTCTCGGTTACTCTTTCTTTTTCGCCATTTCAGTTTTGAAAGGGCAAATGTTGGGAAGGTGTCCAAGTTTTATGCAGTGAAAACTTTACTTCCTGGGACTTGAGATAGTCTAGTCAATTTTGTCAAAATAGAGAAAACTGTTCTTTATGTAACGTTCATAAGACAAATGAATTTTTTAAACCTGCAAGGATGGCTATGTTATAACCTCACAAGCTGTATTTCAAAACATATTCTAGGTCTTCTGCCTGTGGTCATCACAGAGTAACTTGTACCAGACCAGCCCTCTCACCACAAACAACAGTAAAACTGGACAAAATAAGTGGAATTTTTTTTAGCTGTTAGAAAACAGGCAGCACAGATCTGTGATTCCTAAGAAAAGTAAATGTAAGATGATTCCCAGTTACCCCAGCTTCCTGCCTGGAGGCACTGACAAATACAAGGGTTGAGAGCAAGAAAGGACAGAGGTCTCTGCCCTGAGGATCCAGATATCATACCTTTAGTATCCTGAGGTAGATAGACATCATGGAACAGAAATGGAGACCTGTGCAGAAAAGGACCTCCAGAATTCTGAATGTGGTTTTCCTTAGTCTTAGATTCAATACAAAACTCTCCATGCATGGGGCAAGAATCCATAATGTGGGGCAAAAAAAAAAAAAAAAAAGAAAAGCAACCACTAATGAAAGAAAAACTGCTGAGAAACAGAGTTGAACAGCTACTAGAAGACACCCAGGCTGGGATATATTTGAGTAATAACTAGTCAGAGTGAAGACATCTTATAAAATAACTCTAACGTTCAGTAGAGACCCAGGAGAGGTCATGCTAATCTAGTTCTATGTAAAAACTACTCTGAAATTTCCCTAGTGTACCTTAAACACAAGGTATGAATTAATTAAGCTTAAGTAAATTAACTGTCTACTGGAACAAAACTCAACATTCTATTAAGGAAGAATACAAAAGCCAGGTATTCAGCAACATGGCATTCATAATATCCAGCATATAATAAAAAATTACTAGATATGGTGAAGAAGCAATAAAATGTGATACATAACAGGAAGAAAAGTCAGTCCATAGTAAATTTAAATAGTTTATTTTTAGCAACATGGGATAAATTTTAGTCTTTAAGGATTTCAAAAAGTATAACTGCTTTTTTTTTGGAAAAGACTATATTCCAAAATAAATAAGGTCATAAACCAAAAAAAAAAAAATCTTTCAAAATGACTCAGAAGAAAAAAGACACACTACTTAGAAGGAAGCAACAATAACTCTAATATCATTAGATAGACTATCAACCTCACTAGAAACAATGTAATCAGACTACATTAGAATGACATTTTTATAGTACTGAAAGAGAAAGTCCAAATCTCAAAAGACTATCCTTCAGTAATGAAGGACAAATAAAGTCATTTTCAGACAAACAAATACTAAAAGAATCTGTTACCAGCAGATAAGCACTATAGGGTATATTAATATATGGAATCCTCAGACTAATAGAAAATGATATCAGGTGAAAATTCAGTCCACATAAAGGAATGGAAATTTCCAGAAGAAAATAAATTTTAAAATAAATATGAATAATTTCTCTCATTGCTTAATTCCAGAGAAAAATTAAATTATACTGTTGTATACTTGCATTTTATATTTATTTATTGTATTTTATTGTTTGCCTTTTTTTAGCTTTCTTTTTTACTGTTTTTGCCTATCTTTTTACCATTTGCCTTTTAGTGTATACTTTCCTTTCTCTGCAATAGACAGAATAATTACAAAAACACTCTGTATGGATATAGCAGACTTGAACAACACTATCAACTGGCCTAACACAATTCACCTTTTTGTCCAAGTAATCATAGAGCACTCACCAATACCAACCATAGGCTGTAGCATAAAACAAGCTACAATAGATTTTAACAATTAATATCATATGGGATATGTCTGTTGACAACAAAATTAACCACTTTGATTTGATTTTAAAACAGTTATCAGAAAATCTCCAAATATTTTGAAATCAAGGAATCAATGTCTTAATAACCCCTGGGTTAAAGAATAAATTAGAAAATATTCTTACATGAATGATAATTGAAATAATACATATCCAAATTTTTGGAATGCAGTATTTAAGGAGAATTTTATATCTCTACTTGCTTATATAAAAAAGAGGAAAGGATTAAAATAAATGGTCATTGCTTTCACCTTAAAAATCTAGAGAAAAAAGTAAAAACCCAAAAATAAGCAGAAGAAAAGAAATAATAATGTAAAGAGTAGATATTAATGAAATAGAAAACAGATGAATAATAAAGAAAACCATGAACCAGAATTTTGGTTTTTTGAAAATATTAACAAAATCAATAACACCCTACCTAGACTGATCAAGATAAAAACAGAAAAAAAAAACAAAACAAATGACCAATATCAAGAATGAAAGAGACGATATCACTAACAATTTATAGACATTTAAAGAATAATAAAATGTATAAACATTTATATCAAGACTTAAGGGTTAATTACTTGAATGATATGAATTACTAAAACTGACAGAAGAGGAAATAGAAAATTAGAATAGTCCTATAATAATTAAAGACATGTATTTTTATTTAAAACCTTCCCAACAAAATGCCAGGCACATATGGCTTCATACATGAATTCTATCAAACAATTAAGGAAAAAATAATGTCAATTTTATAAAATGAATTAGAGTTCAAAATATATTTTTTGTCTTTACTCCTTGATTTTAAAAGTAGCACTAGGTTTAGAGAACAGTTCAATCTGTAAATGATATGACTACTATAAAAAAAATCTTTAAAATTAGATTGAGGAAACACATCAAAACAAGAACTCAAATTCAAAACACCAACGATTGTAATTCTTTCCTGAGCTGGGAGACAGTGGGCTGAGGGTACCACTGCCTCCCCACTCAGGAGGTCAGAAAGCTGGGACATGCTTTACTGTGCTTTGCCACAAAGTTATACTATGCTGAGGTGAAGTTACATAATGCTAGTTACTGCCTCATTTTTCTGCTGTTTCGTATGACTTAACTTGCTGTTTCTACTTCCTCTTCTATTTTTTTAATCTCACTCTAATCAAGCTTTCACCACACTCCTTCACTGAAACTACCCTTGATAAAGTTACCAATGACCTCCTGTTACCAAACCCAATTGTTATGTCTTTACACTGAATATTTCCTTCTCCTTGAAACAGTGTTTTTCTACTGGATTTGGGGACATACACTCTCTTGGTTTTTCTTACTTCAATGGCTATTCTTTCTTTGTCTCCATTGCTAGTTTTCCATCTGCTCCTATGTCAAGATACCAGTACATAAATTTTTAATGCAACCTAATACACAAACCAGAAACAGAAAAGTCTAATAAAATGGAATTTACACTTATTACATGAGATATATGTTGACAATTGTCTATTCTAGTTAGATTTGTCTAATATGTTTTAGCCTTGTTGACAGAAAAGTGTCAAACTGTAAAATATCTAAAGAAATCCTAAGCCAAATGTGGAGGACCATGACCCACAGCCCCAGGAGATCCTGAGAAAGTGTGCCTAAAGTGGTCAGGCTGTAACTTGGTTTTACACATTTTAGGAAGACATAAGGTATCAATCAATACATATGGATTATGCATTGATTTGGTCCAGAAAGGCAGGACAACTTGAAGCAGGGTGGAGGTTGTGGGGTTATTGGGGGGGGAGGGTTATAGGTTGTAGCTGGATTAAAAGATTTTCTTAATGGCAACTGGTTGGTTGAAGGAGTTAAATTATTATCTAAGGACCTATAATCAATAGAAAGGAGTGTTCAGGTTAAGATAAGGAATTAAGTGGACCATGGTTTTAATTCTGCAGATGAAACCTCCAGATAGTAAACTTCAGAGAGAATAGATAGTGAATATCTCTAATTAGACGCCCCCCCCAAAAAAAAATGCTAGACTCTTAATTAATCTCTCCTGGATCAAGAAAAGACCTGGAAAGGAGAGGGGATTGTCTACAGAAGACAAATTTTCCCCACAAGAGACAGCTTTCCAGAGTCACTTCAAAGTATATCAAAGAAATATATTTTGCAGTAAAATACCTTGATGTCTTTTAGGGCCTGCTAGCTGTCATGGGCTGTCACTAGAATCAGGTTGGGATTGGTATCTTATTGCTACAAAGAGTCTGTTTTGTCAGTCTTAAGATCTCTGTTTTAATGTTAATGCTTATCAGTTGTGCCTGAATTTTAAAAGAAAGAGTGCATAATGAGGCATGTCCAACCCCTCCTTCTCATCATGGTCTGAACTCGTTTTTTAGGTTTACTTTGGAATGTCCGTGGCTGGAGAGGAAGGTTACATTCAGTTAATTGAGGGGCTCAGAATTTTCAGTTTACAGGGTATTGACACATTCTTTTTAATGCTTGTTGCCACCATTAAATTGATTTCAGGACCTCTACTGGTTCATAACCTGTCTTTTGAAAAATTTACCCTGATGGTTGTAGTGTCCCAGTGCTCAGGTTTTGAAACTTTTCTCTGGTCATATTCTTTCCTCAGTTTGAGCCATCCAATTTCCCAATTTTTAAAAGCATTTACATATTGAAATTTTTCTTAGCTATATCCCCAGTTCTTAAACTTCCAGGAACACTAGCTTTTTATAGCTGAAAACATATTCTAAATTTACGTGTAAATGTCCACAAGAAAATTTAAATGTAATTCATCTAATACAGAACTTATGATATGCTCTCCAACCCTTCTCTTCAGCCAATCTACCTTGCTTTAGTGGCTGAGGGTAAAAATCTTGGCATTTCTTTTGATACCTCTCTTTTTCAAATCCACAGTCATATCAGCAAAAACATCTGCCAACTCTATCTTTAAAATGTATTCTAATTTTGACCATCTTTCATCATCATCTCTCACCTGAAGAATGACAATAACCTCTTTATTGGTCTCCCTGCTTCCATTCTTATCCCATTAAAATCCATAGTTCATATAGTAACCAGAATAAACCTTTTAAAATGTTAATCACATATCCCTGCTCAGAAGGTCACAATGGCTTCAGATCACACTGGAATAAAACCTCAAATACCTTCCAGGGCCCACAGAGCCTTGTCATCTGGCCTCCATCTACTCTGAATACTCTTCTGTTTCAGCCAGACTGGATTCTTCATTTTCTCAAAGCCTTAGGCTTTTTCTTCTCAGGAAGACTTTGGACTTTCTGATTCTTCTCTCTGAACTTTACTTCCACAGAGAGCACAGTTTTCCATATCTTCTGTCACTCAGATTCTGTTGGAAGTTCAGAATTAAAGAGCTCTCTGCTGACTATCCCACAAAAAAGAGCTAAACTTTGCCCTTGTGATTTATCTGCTTTACTTGTATTCATAGCATTTATCATTACTCAACTTTATATTATACACTTGTTTGCCTATGGTCAGTTTTCTTATGCACTGTAAGTGTTACAATAGCATGAGCTCTGACTATTTTGTTTGCTGCTGTACCTGTAGTCCCTGGCACAAAAGAAGCATTCAATACATATTTGTGGAGTGAGTGATTCACCATTTGTGCTTGTGCCCAAGGCCTTGGAAGACCACCTCTTTTTTTTTTTTTCTTTTTTTTAATTTCATTTTGTTTTGGGGTACATGTGAAGAACATGGCAGTGTGATTTGCTGCCTTCCTCCCCTTTACCTATATATGACATTTCTCCCCATGCTATCTCTCCCGACCTCCCCACCACCCCGTCCCTCCCCCATTTTCCCCCAACAGACCCCAGTGTGTAGTGCTCCCCTCCCCGTGTCCATGTGTTCTCATTGTTCAACACCTGACTATGAGCGAGAATATGCAGTGTTTGATTTTCTGCTCTTGTGTCAGTTTGCTGAGAATGATGGTTTCCAGGTTCATCCATGTCCCTACAAAGGACACGAACTCATCGTTTTTGATGGCTGCATAATATTCTATGGTATATATGTACCACATTTTCCCTGTCCAGTCTATCATCGATGGGCATTTGGGTTGGTTCCAGGTCTTTGCTGTTGTAAACAGTGCTGCTATGAACATTCGTGTTCATGTGTTCTTATAGTAGAATGATTTATAATCCTTTGGATATATACCCAGTAATGGGATTGCTGGGTCAAATGGAATTTCTATTTCTAGGTCCTTAAGGAATCGCCACACTGTCATCCACAATGGTTGAACTAATTTACACTCCCACCAACAATGTAAAAGTGTTCTATTTCTCCACATCCTCTCCAGCATCTATTGTCTCCAGATTTTTTAATGATCGCCATTCGAACTGGGAAGCCCACCTCTTGCATCAGCATGCCTTGGATGTGAAACATGGAATCAAAGGAGATTATTTCTGAGCTTTAAGATTTAATGACTGCCCTACTGGGTTTCAGACTTGCATGGGGCCTCTAGCCCCTTTGTTTTGGCAAAATTCCCTTTTTTGAGGCCGGGCGCGGTGGCTCAAGCCTGTAATCCCAGCACTTTGGGAGGCCGAGGCGGGTGGATCACGAGGTCGAGAGATCAAGACCAACCTGGTCAACATGGTGAAACCCCGTCTCTACTAAAAATACAAAAAATTAGCTGGGCATGGTGGCACGTGCCTATAATCCCAGCTACTCAGGAGGCTGAGGCAGGAGAATTGCCTGAACCCAGGAGGCGGAGGTTGCCGTGAGCCGAGATCACACCATTGCACTCCAGCCTGGGTAACGAGAGTGAAACTCCGTCTCAAAAAAAAAAAAAATTCACTTTTTTGAAACAGGAGCATTTACCCCGTGCCTGTACCTGCATTGTGTCTTGGAAGTAACTAACTTGCTTTTTATTTTTTATTTTTTATTTTTTTATTATATTTTAAGTTCTGGGGTACACGTGCAGATCATGCAGGTTTGTTACACAGGTATACATGTGCCATGGTGGTGTCTTGCTGTATTCATTGTCCCATCATTCACATTGGTATTTCTCCTAATGCTATCCCTCCCCAATCCCCCCACCCCCTGTTATTCCTCCCCTACCACCCCTCCCCACAGGCCTTGGTGTGTGATATTCCCCTCTCTGTGTCCCTTTGTCCCTGTGTTCTCATTTTTCAACACCCACTTAAGACTGAGAACATGCAGTATTTTGTTTTCTGTTATTGTGTCAGTTTGCTAAGAATGATGGTTTCCAGATTAATCCATGTCCCTACAAAGGACGTGAATCCATCCTTTTTTATGGCTGCATAGTATTCCATGGTGTAAATGTGCCACATTTTCTTTATCCAGTGTGTCATTGATGGGCATTTGGGTTGGTTCCAAGTCTTTGCTATTGTAAACAGTGCCGCAATGAACATATGTATACATGTGTCTTTATAATAAAATGATTTATAATCTTTTTGGTATATACCCAGTAATGGGATTGCTGGGTCCAATGGTATTTCTATTTCTAAATCCTTGAGGAATCACCACACTGTCTTCCACAATGGTTGAATTAATTTACCCTCCCACCAACAGTGTAAACGTGTTCTTATTTCTCCACATCCTCTCCGGCATCTGTTGTCTCCTGATGTTTTAATGATCGCCATTCTAACTGGCTTGAGGTGGTATCTCAATGTGGTTTTGATTTGCATTTCTCTAATGACCAGGGATGATAAGCATTTTTTCTTAGGTTTTTTGGCTGCATAAATGCCTTCTTTTGAAAAGTGCCTGTTTATATCCTTTGCCCACTTTTTGTTGAGGTTGTTTGTTTGTTTCTTGTAAATTTGTTATCCTAGATTCTGGATATTAGCCTTTTGTCAAATGGGTAGATGGCAAAAAATTTTTTCCATTCTGTTGGTTGTCAGTTCACTCTTTTGCTGTGTTTCTTTTGCTGTGCAGAAACTCTTAATTAGATACTATTTGTCTATTTTGGCTTTTGTTGCCATTGCTTCTGGTGTTTTAGTCATGAAGTCCTTTCCCATGCCTACATCCTGAATGGTATTGGGCAGGTTTTCTTCTGGAGTTTTTATGGTGTTAGGTCTCATGTTTAAGTCTTTAATCCATTTAGAGTTAATTTTTGTATAAGGTGTAAGAAAGGGATACAGTTTCAACTTTTTGTATACAGCTAGCCAGTTTTCTGAACGTCACTTATTAAATAGAAAAATCCTTTCCCCATTGCATGTTTCTGTCAGGTTTGTCAAAGATCTGATGGTTGTAGTTGTCTGGCATTCTTTCTGAGGTCTCTGTTCTGTTCCATTGGTCTATATTTCTGTTTTGGTACCAGTACCATGCGGTTTGATTACAGTAGCCTTGTAACATAGTTTGAAGTCAGGTAGCGTGATGCCTCCAGCTTTGTTTTCTGTTTTTTGTTGTTGCTGTTGTTGTTGTTTTTGCTTAGGATCGTCTTCACTATGCAGGCTCTTTTTTGGTTCCATATGAAGTTTAAGGTGGCTTTTCCCAATTCTGTGAAGAAAGTCATTGGTAGCTCGATGGGGATAGTATTGAATTTATACATTACTTTGGGCAGTATGGCCATTTTCACAAAACTAATTCTTCCTATAAGTGGGATGTGATACTGAGCATGTAATGTTTTCCATCTGTTTGTGTCCTCTCTTATTTCCTTAAGCAGTGATTTGTAGTTCTCCTTGAAAAGGTCCTTTGCATCCCTTGTTAGTTGTATACCTAGGTATTTTATTCACTTTGTAACAATTGCGAATGGGAGTTCACTCATGATTTGGCTCTCTGTTTGTCTGTTATTGGTGTATAGGAATGCTTGTGATTTTTGCAAACTGAGACCTTGTCGAAGTTGCTTATCACCTTAGGGAGATTTTGGGCTGAGACAATGTAGTTTTCTAAATATACAACCATGTCATCTGCAAAGAGGGACAATTTGACATCCTCTCTTCCTATTCAAATACACTTTATTTCTTTCTCTTGCCTGATGGCCCTTGCCAGAACTTCCAATATTATGTTGAATAGGAGTGGTAAGAGAGGGCATCCTTGCTTGTGCCAGTTTTCAAAGGGACCCCTTCTAGTTTTTATCCATTTAGTATGATATTGGCTGTAGTTTTGTCATAAATAGTTCTTATTATTTTGAGATATGATCCATTGATAGTTTATTGAGAATTTTTAGCATAAAGGTCTGTTGAATTTTGTCAAAGGTCTTCTCTCCATCTATTGAGATAATCATGTCATTTTTATTTTTGGTTCTGTTTATGTGATGGATTATGTTTATAGATTTGCAGATGTTAAACCAGCCTTGCATCCCTGGGATGAGGCCAACTCGATTGTGATGGATAAGCTTTTTGATATGCTGTTGCAATTTGTTTGCCTGTATTTTATTGAAGATTTTTGCAGCAATGTTCATCATGGATATCGGTCTGAAATTTGATTTTTTAGTTGCATCTCTGACAGGTTTTGGTATCAGGATGATGTTGGTCTCATAAATCAAGTTAGCGAGAATTCCCTCTTTTTATATTGTTTGGAATAGTTTCAGAAGGAATCGCATTAGCTTCTCCTTGTATCTCTGGTAGAATTCGGCTGTGAACACGTCTGGTTCTGGATTTGTTTTTGTTGGTAGGCTATTAATTGCTGCCTCAACTTCAGACCTTGTTATTGGCCTATTCAGGAATTCAACTTCTTCCTGGTTTAGTCTTGGGAGGGTGTAAGTGTCCAGGAATTTATCCATTTCTTCTAGATTTACTGGTTTATTTGCATAGGGGTGTTTGTAGTAATCTCTGATGGTAGTTTGTATTTCTGTAGGATTGATGGTGATAACCCCTTTATCATTTTTTATTGCATCTATTTGAATCTTCTCTCTTTTCTTTTTTATTAATTTGGTTAATGGTCTATCTAATTTGTTGATCTTTTCAAAAAACCACCTCCTGGATTTATTGATTTTTGAAGGTTTTTTTGTGTTTCTATCTACCTCATTTCTGCTTTGATCTAGTTATTTCTTGTCTTCTGCTAGCTTTTGAGTTTGTTTGATCTTGGTACTCTAGTTCTTTTAATCATGACATTAGGGTGTTGATTTTATCTTTCCTTGCTTCTCTTGTGGGCATTTAGTACTATAAATTTCCCTCTAGACACTGCTTTAAATGTGTACCGGAGATTCTGGTACATTGTGTCTTTGTTTTTTTGTTTTTTTTTTTTTTTTTTTTTTTTTTTTTTAATTGCATTTTAGGTTTTGGGGTACATGTGATGAACATGCAAGATTGTTGCATAGGTACACACATGGCAGTGTGCTTTGCTGCCTTCCGTCCCCTCACCTGTATCTGTCATTTCTCCCCATGCTATCTCTTCCCACCTCCCCACCCCCCGCCCCTCCCCCATTTCCCCCCAAACAGACCCCAGTGTGTAGTGCTCCCCTCCCTGTGTCCATGTGTTCTCATTGTTCAACACCCGCCTATGAGCGAGAATATACGGTGTTTGATTTTCTGCTCTTGTGTCAGTTTGCTGAGAATGATGGTTTCCAGGTTCATCCATGTCCCTATAAAGGACGTGAACTCATCGTTTTTGATGGCTGCATAATATTCCATGGTGTATATGTACCACATTTTCCCTATCCAGTCTATCATCGTTGGGCATTTGGGTTGGTTCCAGGTCTTTGCTATTGTAAACAGTGCTGCAATGAACATTCGTGTGCACGTGTCCTTGTAGTAGAATGATTTATAATCCTTTGGATATATACCCAGTAATGGGATTGCTGGGTCAAATGGGATTTCTATTTTTAAGTCCTTGAGGAATCGCCACACTGTCTTCCACAATGGTTGAATTAATTTACATTCCCACCAACAGTGTAAAAGTGTTCCTATTTCTCCACATCCTCTCCAGCATCTGTTGTTTGCCGATTTTTTAATGATCGCCATTCTAACTGGTGTGAGATGGTATCTCAATGTGGTTTTGATTTGCATTTTTCTGATGACCAGTGATGATGAGCATTTTTTCATATGTTTGTTGGCCTCCTGTATGTCTTCTTTTGTAAAGTATCTGTTCATATCCTTTGCCCATTTTTGAATGGGCTTGTTTGTTTTTTTCTTGTAGATCTGCTTTAGTTCTTTGTAAATTCTGGATATCAGCCCCTTGTCAGATGGGTAGACTGCAAAAATTTTTTCCCATTCTGTTGGTTGCCGATTCACTCTACTGACTGTTTCTTTTGCCGTGCAGAAGCTGTGGAGTTTGATTAGGTCCCATTTGTCTATTTTGGCTTTTGTTGCCATTGCTTTTGGCGTTTTGGTCATGAAGTCCTTGCCTACACCTATGTCCTGAATGGTTTTGCCTAGATTTTCTTCTAAGGTTTTTATGGTATTAGGTCTGATGTTTAAGTCTTTAATCCATCTGGAGTTAATTTTGGTGTAAGGTGTCAGGAAGGGGTCCTGTTTCTGCTTTCTGCACATGGCTAGCCAGTTTTCCCAACACCATTTATTAAACAGGGAGTCCTTTCCCCATTGCTTGTTTTTGTCAGGTTTGTCGAAGATCAGATGGTTGTGGGTATGTTGTATTTCCTGTGAGGCCTCTGTTCTGTTCCATTGGTCTATATCTCTGTTTTGGTACCAGTACCATGCTGTTTTGATTACTGTAGCCTTGTAGTATAGTTTGAAGTCCGGTAGTGTGATGCCTCCCGCTTTGTTCTTTTTGCTTAGAATGGACTTGGCTATGCGGGCTCTCTTTTGGTTCCATATGAAGTTTAAGGTGTTTTTTTCCAGTTCTGTGAAGAAGGTCATTGGTAGCTTGATGGGAATAGCATTGAATCTGTAAATTACTTTGGGCAGTATGGCCATTTTCACGATGTTGATTCTTCCTAACCATGAACATGGAATGTTTCTCCATCTGTTTGTATCCTCTCTTATTTCGTTGAGCAATGGCTTGTAGTTCTCCTTGAAGAGGTCCTTTACGTTCCTTGTTAGTTGTATTCCTAGGTACTTTATTCTCTTTGTAGCAATTGTGAATGGCAGTTCGTTCTTGATTTGGCTCTCTTGAAGTCTATTACTGGTGTATAGGAATGCTTGTGATTTTTGCACGTTGATTTTGTATCCTGAGACTTTGCTGAAGTTGTTTATCAGTTTCAGGAGATTTTGGGCTGAGATGATGGGGTCTTCCAGATATACAATCATGTCATCTGCAAATAGAGACAATTTGATTTCCTCCTTTCCAATTTGGATACCCTTTATTTCTTTTTCTTGCCTGATTGCTCTGGCTAGAACTTCCAGTACTATATTGAATAGGAGTGGTGAGAGAGGACATCCTTGTCTAGTGCCGGATTTCAAAGGGAATGCTTCCAGTTTTTGCCCATTCAGTATGATATTGGCTGTTGGTTTGTCGTAAATAGCTTTTATTGTTTTGAGATACGTTCCGTCAATACCTAGTTTATTGAGGGTTTTTAGCATAAAGGGTTGTTGAATTTTGTCAAAAGCCTTCTCTGCATCAATCGAGATAATCATGTGGTTTTTGTCTTTGGTTCTGTTTATGTGGTGAATTACGTTTATGGACTTGCGTATGTTGAACCAGCCTTGCATCCCCGGGATGAATCCTACTTGATCATGGTGGATGAGCTTTTTGATATGCTGTTGCAATCGGTTTGCCAGTATTTTATTGAAGATTTTTGCATCTATGTTCATCATGGATATTGGCCTGAAATTTTCTTTTCTTGTTGAGTCTCTGCCGGGTTTTGGTATCAGGATGATGTTTGTCTCATAAAATGATTTGGGAAGGATTCCCTCTTTTTGGATTGTCTGGAATAGTTTCAGAAGGAATGGTATCAGCTCCTCCTTGTATGTCTGGTAGAATTCAGCTGTGAACCCATCTGGACCTGGGCTTTTTTTGGGTGGTAGGCTCTTTATTGCTGCCTCGACTTCAGACCATGTTATTGGTCTATTCAGGGTTTCGGCTTCTTCCAGGTTTAGGCTTGGGAGGTTGCAGGTGTCCAGGAATTTATCCATTTCTTCCAGGTTTACTAGTTTATGTGCATAGAGTTGTTTGTAATAATCTCTGATGATGGTTTGGATTTCTGTGGAATCTGTGGTGATATCCCCTTTATCGTTTTTTATTGCATCAATTTGGTTATTCTCTCTTTTCTTTTTTATTAATCTGGCTAGTGGTCTGTCTATTTTGTTGATCTTTTCAAAAAACCAGCTCCTGGATTTATTGATTTTTTGAAGAGTTTTTTGTGTCTCTATTTCCTTCAGTTCTGCTCTGATCTTAGTTATTTCCTGTCTTCTACTAGGTTTTGAGTTTTTTTGATCTTGCTCCTCTAGCTCTTTCAATTTTGATGATAGGGTGTCAATTTTAGATCTCTCCTTTCTTCTCATGTGGGCACTCATTGCTATATATTTTCCTCTAGATACTGCTTTAAATGTGTCCCAGAGATTCTGGTATGTTGTGTCTTCGTTCTCATTGGTTTCGAAGAACATCTTTATTTCTGCCTTCATTTCATTGTTTATCCAGTCAACATTCAAGAGCAAGTTGTTCAGTTTCCATGAAGCTGTGCGGTTCTGAGTTAGTTTCTGCATTCTGAGTTCTAACTCGATTGCACTGTGGTCTGAGAGACTGTTTGTTATGATTTCTGTTCTTTTGCATTTGCTGAGGAGTGATTTATTGCCAATTATGTGGTCAATTTTAGAGTAGGTGTGATGTGGTGCTGAGAAGAATGTATATTCTGTGGATTTGGGGTGGAGAGTTCTGTAAATGTCTATTAGGTTTGCTCGTTCCAGGTCTGTGTTCAGGTCCTGGATATCCTTGTTGATTTTCTGTCTGGTTGATCTGTCTAATATTGACAATGGGGTGTTAAAGTCTCCCACTATTATTGTGTGGGAGTCTAAGTCTCTTTGTAAGTCATTAAGAACTTGCCTTATGTATCTGGGTGCTCCTGTATTGGGTGCATATATATTTAGGATCGTTAGCTCTTCTTGTTGCAGTGATCCTTTTACCATTATGTAATGTCCTTCTTTGTCTCTTTTGATATTTGTTGCTTTAAAGTCTATTTTATCAGAGATGAGAATTGCAACTCCTGCCTTTTTTTGCTCTCCATTTGCTTGGTAGATCTTCCTCCATCCCTTTATTTTGAGCTTTTGTGTATCCTTGCATGTAAGATGGGTTTCCTGGATACAGCACACTGATGGGTTTTGGCTTTTTATCCAATTTGCCAGTCTGTGTCTTTTGATTGGGGCATTTAGTCCATTGACATTTAGGGATAGTATTGTTATGTGTGAATTTGATGCTGTCATTTTGATGCTACCTGGCTGTTTTGTTGGTTAGTTGATGCAGATTCTTGATTGTGTTGCTGCTTTTTTACCATTTGGTGTGTTTTTGGAGTGGCTGGTACTGGTTGTTCCTTTATATGTGTAGAGCCTCTTTCAGGAGTTCTTGTAGAGCAGGTTTGGTGGTGATGAAATCTCTGAGTGCTTGCTTGTTCACAAAGGATTTTATTTTTCCTTCACTTATGAAGCTGAGTTTGGCTGGATAGGAGATTCTGGGTTGAAAGTTCTTTTCTTTAAGGATGTTGAATATTGGCCCCCAGTCTCTTCTGGCTTGTAGGGTTTCTGCTGAGAGATCTGCTGTGAGTCTAATGGGCTTCCCTTTGTGGGTAACCCGACCTTTCTCTCTGGCTGCCCTTAGCATTTTCTCTTTCATTTCAACCCTGGTGAATCTGACGATTATGTGCCTTGGGGTTGCTCTTCTTGAGGAATATCTCTGTGGTGTTCTCTGTATTTCCTGGATTTGAATATTGGTCTGCCTTGCTAGGTTGGGGAAGTTTTCCTGGATAATATCCTGAAGAGTATTTTCCAGCTTGGATTCATTCTCTTCATCACATTCAGGTACACCTATCAGACGTAGATTAGGTCTTTTCACATAGTCCCACATTTCTTGAAGATTTTGTTCATTCCTTTTTGCGCTTTTTTCTCTGTTCTTGCCTTCTCTTTTTATTTCATTGAGTTGGTCTTCGACCTCTGATATCCTTTCTTCTGCTTGGTCAATTCGGCTGTTGAAGCTTGTGCATGCTTCACGAAGTTCTCGTGTTGCATTTTTCAGCTCCATCAATTCACTTATTCTCCTCTCTATGCTGTCCATTCTCGTCAGCAGTTCGTCTAATCTTTTTTCAAGGTTCCTATTTTCTTTGCGATGGGTTAGAACATGTTCTTTTAGCTCATTGTAGTTTCTTACTACCCATCCTCTGAAGTCTGATTCTGTCATTTCATCACCCTCCTTCTCCATCCGGTCTGGTTCCCTTGCTGGTGAGGAGTTGTGATCACTTTTAGGAGGAGAGGTGTTCTGGTTTCGGGAGTTTTCATCCTTTTTACGCTGGTTTCTACCCATTTTTGTGGGTTTATCCACCTGTTGTCTGTCTCTGTCCCAGGGAGTTGGAGCTTTATGAGTTTCCGTTGCACTACTGCCTTTTTTGATTTTTTTTTTTCAGGTCGGACCCGCCCAGCTAGCAGCACGCCTAGCCTCTGCCTGCCCGCAGGGGCTTTGCTGAGCTGCTGTGGGCTCCGCCCAGCTGCCCTGAGCTCTTCCCTGTAGTCCTTTTTATATGGGCGTAGTTAGAACTGTCTGGGCAATGGTGGCCCCGCCTCTGTTATGGCGGACTCTCTCTGTTGTGGCAGGTTGCCTCGGCAACGGCGGGTTGCCTCGGCAACGGCAGCCTGCCTCCGTAGCGGTGGAGAGTCTCAGTAATGGCGGAAGCCCCTCCCCCACGGAGCCGGACCGTCCCGGTTCAGCTGTGCTTGGTTTGAAGGGCTCAACCCAGAGGGTTTCCAATTACTGTTTTTGTTTTCGTTGTTGTTGGGGGTGGAGGGGTGGGACCAACCGAGCCTGATCACCTGGCTCCCTGACTCAGAGTCTTTTCTTTTAAGTTGAACGACCCTGCGTTCTGGTCGCTTGTTGAAAAGGCGCCGGGATCTCCCGTGCTGCGACTCACGGAGTCGGCTCGAACCACGGCGCCGGCTCCTGGCGGATTTTTTGCCTAGGAATCTCCTGGCCTGACTCGCTATTTCAGATGAATGGGCAACTCTGCCGTCTCAGGGCTCTGATCGCCAGCTAAGAGGGCTCCCAGACCAGTGGCTTTTGTACGGAGAACCGCAGCAACAGGGTGTGGTTACAGCAGCCGCGCGGGCGGAATCAGCCCCGCGGGGGCCAAAACAGCCGCACCGGCTGGGACTGCGACGCTGGCGACCCCTCTGCCTGGGTATCTCCTGGTCTGTGGGCAATAAGAGTTCGTCTGGAAATGCGGCGTCCACTCACCCTCTGCACTTTCACTGGGAGCTGAAGTCCTGAGCTGTTCTTAGGCGGCCATCTTGAAAGTCTCTTTGTTCTTATTGGTTTCGAAGAACATCTTTATTTCTGCCTTTATTTCATTATTTATCCAGTAGTCATTCAAGAGCAGATTGTTTAGTTTCCATGTAGTTGTGCAGCTTTGATAGTTTCTTAATCCTGAGTTCTAATTTGATTGCACTGTGGTCTGAAAGACTGTTAAGATTTCCATTATTTTGCATTTGCTGAGGAGTGTTTTACTTCCAATTATTTGATCAATTTTAGAATAAGTGGGATGTGGTACTGAGAAGAATGTATATTGTGTGGTTTTGGGGTGAGAAGTTCTGTAGATGTCTATTAGGTCTGCTTGGTCCAGATCTGAGTTCAAGTCCAGGATATCCTTGTTAATTATCCGTCTCGTTGCTCTGTCTACTGTTGACAGTGGGGTGTTAAATTCTCCCACTATTATTGTGTGGGAATCTAAGCCTCTTTGTAGGTCATTAAGAACTTGCTTTATGTATCTGAGTTTTCCTGTATTGGGTGCATCTATATTTAGGATCGTTAGCTCTTCCTGTTGCATTAATCCCTTTACCATTATTAACGCCCTTCTTTGTCTCCTTTGATCTTTGTTGGTTTAAGGTCTGTTTTATCAGAGACTAGGATTGCAACCCCAGGTTTTTTTTTTGTTTGTTTTTTGTTGTTTTTTTTTTTCTCTCCATTTGCTTGGTAAATCTTCTTCCATCCCTTTATTTTGAGCCTATGTATGTCTTTGCATGTGAGATGGGTTTCCTGAATACAGTACACCGATGGGTCTTGACTTTTTATCCAATTTGCCAGTCTATATCTTTCGATTGGGGCATTTAGCCTATTTACATTTAAGGTTAATATTGTTATGTGTGAATTTGATCCTTCCATTTTGATGCTAGCTGCTTGTTTCCTTGTTTCGTCCATTAGTTGATGCATTTTCTTGATAGTATCAGTGGTCTTTACAGTTTAATGTATTTTTGCAGTGGCTGGTACTTGTTGTTCCTTTCCATGTTTAGTGCTTTCTTCAGGAGTTCTTGTAGGGCAGCCCTGGTGGTGAAGAAATCTCTCAGCATTTGCTTGTCTGTAAATGATCTTATTTCTCCTTCTCTTATGACCCTTAGTTTGGCCAGATATGAAATCCTGGGTTGAAAATTATTTTCTTTAAGGATGTTGAATATTGGCTCCCACTCTCTTCTGGCTTGTAGGGTTTCTGCTTAGAAATCTGCAGTGAGTCTGATGGGCTTCCCTTTGTGGGTAACCCTATCTTTCTCTCTGGCTGCACTTAGCATTTTCCCCTTCATTTCAACCCTGATGAATCTGATGATTATGTGCCCTGCAGTTGCTCTTCTTGAGGAATACCTTTGTGGTGTTCTCTGTATTTCCTGCCTTTGAATGTTGGCCTGCCTTGTTAGGTTGGGGAAGTTCTGGATAATATCCTGAATGGTGTTCTCAAATTTGATTTCATTCTCCCCATCACTTTCAGGTACACTGCTCAAACATAGATTAGGTCTTTTCACATAATCCCATATTTCTGGGAGTCTTTGTTCATTTCTTTTCACTCTTTTTTCTCTAATCTTGACTTCTCACTTTATTTCATTGAGTTGAACTTCAATCTCTGATATCTTTCTTCTATTTGACCAATTCAGCTATTGAAACTTGTGTATGCTTCACATAGTTCTCGTGCTCTGTTTTTTCAGCTCCATCATGTCGTTTATGTTCTTCTCTACTCTGGTTATTCTAGTAAACATTTCATCTAATCTTTTTTCAAAGTTCTTACTTTCCTTGCATTGGGTTAGAACATGCTCCTTTACCTTGGAAAAGTTTATTACCCACTTTCTGAAGCCTGCTTCTGTCAATTCATAACAATCATTATCCCTCCAGCTTTGTCCCCTTGCTGGTGAGGAGTTGTGATCCCTTGGAGGAGAAGAGGCATTTTAGCTTTTGGCTATTTCAGCCTTTTTGCACTGGTTTCTTACCATCTTCATGGATTTGTCGTCCTTTGGTCTTTGAAGTTGATGATTTTGGGTGGAGTTTCTGAGTGGATGTCTTTTCTGTTGATGTTAAAGCTATTTCTTTGTCTGTTACTTTTCCTTCTAACAGGCCCCTCTGCTGAAGGTCTGCTGGAGTTTGCTGGAGGTCCTTTGAGACCCTGCTTGCCTGGGAATCACCTGCAGGAGCTGCAAAACAGCATAAATTTTTGCCTATTCCTTCCTCTGGTAGCTTCATCCCCAAACAGCCAGAGCTCTCTTGTATGACGTTTCTCCAGGTTAGGATACATGGGGGTCAGGGAGCAACCTGAGATAGCCTGTCCCTTAATGGAGCTCAAGCACTGTGCTGGGGGATCCATCGCTGCCTTCAGGGCTGCTGGCCAGGGACATTTAAGTCTGCTGAAGTGGAACCCACAAGCGCTTCTTTTCCCACGTGCTCTGTCCCAGGAAGGTGGCCTGCTATCTTTTTTTTCTAGATGCCCTGTCCAGCAACAAGGGAATCTATTTGACAGTCTGCCTTCAGAGGCCTCGCTCAGCTGCGTTCTGGGCTCTGCCCAGCTGCTGTGTAAACTTTCCAGCATCTTTGTTTACACAAGCAATGTTGAAACACCTACCTCAGCAATGGCAGGTGCCCCTCCCCCCACCAAGCTCGAATGTACCAAGTTGAGCTCAGGCTGCTGTGCTGGCTGCAAGAATGTCAAGCCAGTGGTTTTTAGATTGGCACTGTAGGTGCCGGAGGGAGTCACCTAGTCTGCGGACAGTGTAGACTGTGGGAAAAGCGCAGTACCTGAGCCAGAGTGCCAGTGTGTCCAGAAAAGTCCCTAATGGCTTCCCTTGGCTGGGAGAGTGAGTTCTCCAGCCCCTTGCACCTCCCAGGTGAGGCAGTGCCCTACCCTGCTTCCATTTGCCCACCTCAGGTTATTCCCACTGTCTACCCAGTCCCAATGAGATGAACCTGGTACCTCAGTTGGAAATGTGGAGCTCACTCATCTTCTGATGCACTCTCGCTGGGAACTGCAGGCCAGAGCAATTCCTATTCGTCCATTTCATGCCTATCCTAACTTGCTCTTTATTTTACAGGCTCATAGGTGGAAGGGACTTGCCTTATCTCAGATGAGACTTTGGACTTGGACTTCTGAGTTAATGCTGAAATTAGTTATGACTTTAGGGGACTGTGGGGAAGGCACGATTGGTTTTGAAATGTGAGAAGGACATGAGATTTTAGAGGGGTCAGGAGCAAAATGATAGGATTTGGCTCTGTGTCCCCACCCAAATCTCATCTCAGATTGAAATCTCAAGTGTTGGGGGAGGGACGTGGTGGGAGGTGATTGGATCATGGAGGTGGATTCCCCCTTTGCTGTTCTCATGAAAATGAGTGAGTGAATTCTCACAAGATCTGGTTGTTTAAAAGTATGTAGCCCTTTCCCTTTTTCTCTTTCTCTCTCCTGCTCTATCTTACCATGGTAGAGCAGGAGAGAGAGAGAGAGAGAGAGAGAGAGAGAGAACAGGGGAAAGGACTACACACTTGCCTCCCTCCCCTTCACCTTCTGCCATGATTGTGAGTTTCCTGAGGCCTCCCAGCCATGCTTCCTGTACAGCACGTGGAACTGTGAGTTCCTCAACCTCTTCTCTTCAAACTACTCAGTCTCAGGTAGTTCTTTACAGCAGAGTGAGAATGGACTAGTACAGCTCATGTAAATATTAACCTTACATTTAATTTTATTATCTGTGGGACCCAAAGGTGGTGTATTTAGCAAGCATGAGGATATGAGCGGGTGAAACCAAAAGTCCCCTAGAGGAAGTGGAAAGATACCAAAGAGGAGGCGGGAATGTAGAAATGGATGAGAGGCGCTTGGAAAGAGAGCATCTTCATCTTCACTGTACTGCCTAGAGTCAATGCTCTCAAGCCCCTTGGAGTGCTCAGAATGCACTAGCATTTTGCAAATGCCACATGGTTTTCTAACAGGCTGTTTGAATGTCCAAAGAAGGTTGCATGGTGGCATTCAAAACAGGCTCATGTCAATTTGCTTCTCCAATACAGTTCCTGGTATGTAATAATACTTATTCTTCCTTTCATGCATTGAACAAATATGTGTTGACATTGCCTATGTGGCATTTATCAGAGATGTTGAAGTTAAGGACAAGAACTGATGGTCTAGTGAGAGAAGCATACACGAGAACAGGAATAACAGAGATTGATTACTGCTGAAGTACAGGTGCACACAGATTGCTAAGGAAGCTCAGCAAAGAGGCACCAAACTCAGCCTGGAAGTGGGGAGAAGCAGGGAAGCTTCTATCAGGAGGCAATGCATGTGCTGAGCCCTAGAGACATGCTCATATATGCAGAAGAAGTAGGCAAAGAAACCAGGAAAGGCAGCCTTGGCCAAAGGTGCAGAAGTGAGAACGCTGGCATGTTAAAAACTGCAGGAAACTCTTTCATATTAAACCAAAGAGCAATAGGAGGAGTAAATCAGAGGCCACATCATAAATGTGGCATAGTCTTGAGAATTTTACATTAAAAAATGGTGAACTATTGAAGAATTGAAAACATGATCAAATTTACACTACTGAAAGAATACTCTAATAGTGGGAAGGACGGTAGACCTGTTCATAGGATGTTGCAATGGTTCAGTGCAAGACACTGAGGGCCTGATCCAAATGAGAGACAATGGAGAGAGAGAGAAGGGGATAGATAATGGATACGGAGGCAGAATCCATGAGTCCTAGTTGTTCATCAAATGTCAGGTGTGAGAAAGAGGAAGGACTCGGGCCGATTGCAAGGTTTTCTTCTTAGGTAGCTGTGTGGATAGTGTGTCCTTCACTAAGAGAGGGGTCCCAGACAGGGAGGGGTTAGTAACCCTGCTGACAGTTGTGAAGAGTGACACTTGGGTGGAATGTGGAGGTCTAGAAAACATCTGTATGTATCTCAAACTCAGGAGGGAAGACTGGAGACTGAGACCTGATCTTCCTCAGCACATGAATTGAACATGCAACCATGGCGTCTGTATGATGAGATGGAAGAGCTAGACGATGTTGAAGAATGCGAATAGATGGGATCTATAGAAGATATAAAATGACATTACATAAAAATGCACAGGCAGTTTCATGTAAAATACATATACGTATTTTTCATGTAAGCAAACAAATTTTCTTGCTTCAGACCCAAATTATACATACCTAACTTCTCACAGTGATATTAAGGATGACTTACTTCATTTAGTCATTAGGTAAACTATTTTGAACAACAATCTAAAAACAGTAAATGATTATCTCTTGATTGTGAAATTCTAGAGGGAAAAAAACTATTCGATGTACACGTACTAATGAGGGTAGCACCGTATGTTCAGCACTAATAATTCAACTTCAAATGAATTATTCACAAAACCTTATTCTTCCTTTCATTGTCATAATAATACTATACTAAGTCCTTCAGAGCCGTAACACAATCTTATATCTACTCTTCGACAAGACATCTTCACTAATCTGATGCTGAAGCCAGAGTGGGATTTACTGAGAAGTTGTTGACCCTTAACCTTGTGTTTATTTGATTGTACAGTTTGCCAATAGTTGCAATGGTAAGATTTTCTGTATTGCTTTATCTAAATTATATGAGCTGCAGGCTGTACACAGCCGGATTCACCCCTGAATAAGAACTACAGTTCAAATGTTACATACAACAGATTAATAAAATCAACTTGATATTTTTAACCCATCAAATTAAATAAATATATCGGAAAATTGGTTTCCACATCCAGGCATCTGACACCAGGGGCCACACCTTTTCTACTACAGCAGGGGTTCTACACCCTGGTTGCATGTTTGAACCACCAAATGGGCATTTGGGGTTGAGAATCATTGAATTATATTACCTCTGTTAACATTTCTTATTAAATGCAGAACTAACAAATCTTTACATTCTTGAGGAAATTTTGCCAAATGTCAAAATAGTGGGACAAAGAGATGGAGTACTTTGCATTTATTTTTAAATAATCATTCACTGATAATTGAATTATGCCAAATTCTATGAACAATTACTCATATAAAGATGTTTTTCCTTTTCTGAAGAAATTTCAACATAGCAAACAGACTATATTTGTCCTGCAATAAGTTATTGATACTTTTTTTGACTTGGAATACATCATTATATGTCTAGCAACTCTCTGTATTTTAATCTACATATGTATGAATCAAATTATTTTTGTTCAATTTTATTCATCATCCTGGGAACCTTTTCTGTGAAGAACCAACCACCCTCACCAGCATCTTTATTACGATGTTGTCTTTTTCCTTACATCATAAGAATGAAAGAGAGAGATATTTCCTCCATTAGTTGAGCTTTTAAAGCTGATACTGCCTAATTTAAGCCTTAACATTCCTCATGTTAAACAAAAACTATTTTTGTTGCCAGGTACAGTGGCTCCTGCCTGTAATCCCAGAACTTTAGAAGGTCAAGGCAAGTGAATAACTTCAGATTAGGAGTTCAAAAACAGCCTGGCCAACATGTTGAAACCCCAACTCCACTAAAAATGCAAAATTCATCCATGTGTGGTGGTGCATGCCTGTAATCCCAGCTACTCAGGAGTCTGAGGCAGGAAAACCACTTGAACCTGGGAGGAGGAGTTTGCAGAAAGCCGAGATCCCCCCACTGCCCTCCAACCTAGGAAGGAAACACAGTGAGACTCCATCTCAAAAGGAAAAAAAAAAAAAAAAGAACTATTTTTGCAAGCTAGCCTTTCAAGAATTAACTTCCATCTCTATTAAGGGCCAGAGAAGCAAGATAAATTATGTGTGAGATAAATCATTTGACTGCTCTCAAATTCCCTGGGATTCATTGGGCAAACCATCTGCCTTCACTTTGTTGCTGTCTTTATCCATTTATAGAATACAGCATTTCTTACCTTCCACGCCTACCTTTTTTTCTCATTTTAGGCAAATCAGAAGAACCTATTGTGTAGGGGACAGAGAAATGAGTGAAAGGCTTAGATTCTGGTCTCAGCTCAATAGCTGTGTAATATTGGCCAAGTTACTCAAATTCTCCTAAACTCAGTTTCTTCTGTAAAATTAGGATACAAATACGGATCCTGTGTAATTCACAGTTGGTCAATGACCAAATGTGATAATTCTACTATGCTTTATTTGACAGAAATAGATTTTACTCATGAGTGACTTTGACCCCCAAGATCTTTGACTGAATACATGAAAACTTGAAAAGCTGTATCATGAAGTGTATCTCAAATAAACAATTTAGCCAACTAAGTCTTTCATCTGAGTATGGTAAACCATAAGAGACCTGATGCATTCTTCATGAGTTGCAAATGACTACAGACATTCAGTATGTTCTTTCATTTAGAAAATATCCCCCTGGAAGACATTGTGCTATAATTTGAGAATCTGATGTTTCTGAAGGGTTTAGAATCTGATTGACACTGAACAATTTCAAGGGCCATGACTGATTACAAAATATGAGTATGTGTAAAATGACTTTCTTGTATAGCATTATTTCTCAAAGTTACTTCAGCCAGTATAAGCTCCTTAAACATGTAATGATAAAAATAACACCAAGAGCTAAATGTGTATTTAAATATGAGAGCAAAGACTGATACTTATTTAGAGTCACTGAACCAGACAGGAAGCACAGATATTGTCTGATAGACTAAAGCCCTCATTTTACAAACAATGATAGAGGTTATGTAGCTTTGTCAAGACACTGTTTTGCTGGAGAGTTGGGACTAGAACCCCAGTTTCCTAAATCAAAATCTAGGACTCTTTTAACTGTACACTGACATGAAGATATTCCCTCAATTTTTCATACTAAAACAGTATGAAAAATTGCAGAGGGCAGGACTGAATTTGTTTAGAATGTAAGCATGTAAAGTATTTAGATTTCTATCAAAACTTTAACAAAGTTTTCTATCTTATGGGTTGATATCATATAAAATATGTTCAATTTGCATATTACCTGAGTTCTTTGTTCAGCCTGGATTTTCCTGTTAGACTCTTAGGGCCTAGTTAAAATGTATTCCATTTGGTTGCTTACTCTTATTTACAGTACCAATCTTAAGTTAAGATTTAATTATAGAAATCATTATACTAAATTAATCTCATTGGAGTTCACTTCATTATTCTTATGAAGCAAATTTCAAAAATTTGCCTAAAGGAGACAGACAATAATTTTATATAAACTCTTAAAGGGTAGATGGAACCACTTCTAAAATCCACTAAATATTTTTATAAGGTAAACATTTTCTCCAATTTAGAGCAGGCAGTTAGGTGTATACTTTCAAAGTAATGATTACCAAGATGCTATCATCGCTAAATATTGTCAATTCTTCAAAATTATATGTAGGATGTTCTGGACACATTTAATCTGGACAAAATGTGAGGCCAGGGAGATATCTAGAAAATGTGTTCAAGATAGTCATGGCTTTGCCAGTAGAGTGAAGGAAGAGGCATTATATGCTATGGTATTATGCCACAGCTGTTCCCAAATTCTTACATAACAGTTGCAAATAGGAATGCTTTCCTCATAAATGTTTAAGTCCAAGGTTATGGCCCTTTCTTAAAGAAGTAGACTTCATTCCAGTTGCTTGCTTTTAAGAGAGGATTGTAGTAGGTGGGTGAATACTTGAACATTAAAATAGAAAATATTTTCCTGATCAAGTAAATAGTTTCCAACCATCATAGCAAGAGGGCCTGAGTAGGCTGTGATCTCAGTTCTACTGCTAGCTAATGTTGGAAAATCTTCTTCCCTCCCTGGGACTTAGTTTCCTCCTGTGTAAAATGTTGATCTTTGCGGTCTATTCTACACCAGCTTCAAATTCTCCCAAACGTCCAAATTCTTTGTGCAAAGCAGGCTGCTGAATTCTTTACCAAAGGCTGAGATGACTTCAGAGTCAATTGTTCATTTTATTGAATTTGGTGCCACAACCTTTTCTCAGTTATGGAACGAATAAATAAGTGAACAAATGAATCAAGGCCAAATAATGGCACTTATGTGGGAGGCAAGAAATGAAAAGCCTGGTATGTATTCATTCATTGTTAGAATGACTTCTAACCTACATTACCATAAGGCTTCTCAGATATATCAATAGAGTGAAGGAAAAGCGTGTCTTCTAGGGAAAGAAGAATCTCCCCATTTGAGGTGAATTATTTTTGTGGGGCATATTGCTGGCTGCTCTCTTTCTGTTTTATATTTACATGGAAAGAGAGAGCTATACTTTTATATCCACTCTGAAAACGAAATCGATGAATTCTGAAAAGTGTGAAGGGAGGCATTTAACTTTTTCCAGCAGAATCCATCTAGTGAAAGTTTCCATTCCATCCAGTTTCCAGAGAAAAACTGTCCATTTCAATCTCTATAATAGAGTCTAGAAAGCACAAAATCAGGAGATGGGAAAGCCTGGATTTGTGTCCCCTGAAAAAAGGAGATCATCCTTTTGTTATTTTGCTGTGCATTCCTAGAGTTTAGCTTCATGCATGGCATATAGTGGGTGCTCAAAAATGAGGATTTGCTTCTGCTGCTGTCTCTGCTGCCTCCCAGAAAAGCGTCCTAGTCCAGCCTTTCTTGGAAACAAAAGCTGAGGCAGAGCTGTGTGCTAAGGCTTCCTCAAGAGGCACAATCCCAAAGCATCAGGAATGAGGGAGAAAGGGTAGAGGGTAAATTGAAGGTGGTGTACTCCTGAGACAGCCAGAGTTTCCAAGAAAGGTACAGCTGGTTCTCAGCACAGGATGCTCCCTAGACGCACGATGGGGGAGCCCTGAGCCTCAAAAACACCCATCGGGGAGAGGAATCCGCTTGCCAGTCCTTACCTATGTCTCTTCTCTCAATCCACCCAATGGGCAGTGGCTCCCATTATCACTTTAGGAGGCAGTGGCCTCTCAGTGCAATAGAGCTTCCCAACATCTGCCCAGCAGGGCCAGGAAACACCACTTAAGTGGTGTTGAGAAGCTCTATTGCATTACCCACAGCACAGTGCCTGGCAGGAGCCTAGAGGTGGTAGAAGGATCTGGAACCCACTGCTAAGCCAGGTTGAGCATCAGAGAGGAGCAGTTCTTCCCTCAGAGCCATGATAGAGGCCATGCCAAAGAACAGCCTCCCCTGCCCCTCCAGGCTGACAGGGGCAGCAGTCTCTCCACTGAGTGAGTCATCACATCCTGGAAGGCAGCAAGGCTAAGTGGATCTGCACAGGTGATAAACTGGGTCAGGGACAGTGTGGTATTCTAGAAAATCATTTGACCCAAATCTCAGTTCCTGCAGCTGTAAAATGCTAAAGGATGAAATGCTAAAATCTGAGGGTAAAATGAGAGGCATAGCTTTAATTGTCTCATCCCTCTTCTCCCTCTCTTGCATCTACCCAGTAAAACTCATGCAGGAAGGATGCACCCACCTACCTTCCTCTTGTCTGCCTCCAGTTCCTGCTTTAAAAAAAATATCCCACAGCCATATTGGTGCTACCAACCTCAAGTCAGCAGTCATCACTCCCAATCTTGGTGCGCTTCTGCTGAGCTTCCTCTCCATCTGGGCCTCTCCTCACCTTCCCCTGCCCCTCCACTTGCAGCACACAGCCTTAGCCAGGAACAGCAGCAAGTTTTGTGAGCCCTGGAAGTTAGATGACATTAGAAGTCCCCTTTAAGAAAAAATTTCTGAGTATAACATTTGGCATGAAAGTGAATATGCACTTAGAATGAGCAAAGAAAACATCAAATACCAGAGTCTTGGGAATTCAGGTCCTTTTTTCTGAGATATCTTTGGGCAATTTACTAGAAATGCTTATGGACTACAACCTGGTGTTTCTTCTAAGTTAGAATACCCGAGAGCAATGCTTCTCAAACCTTCAAATACATACGCATATCAGGGAAATTACTAAGATGTAGGTCCTGACTCAGTAGGTCTGAGTGGCACCTGAGATTGTACCTATTTGACAATACCCAGGGCATGCCTGGGTGATGCTGGCATTGCCCAGACACAATCCACACTTCAAGTAGCCAAGCTCTCCACCCCAGGCACTTGCTGGGTCAGGTGCAAGTAAGCAATGGTGAGGCTTAAACCTTCTCAGCTTCATTGCCTTCAGGCACTCCCCCCATCCCAGACAAAGGGACAATTCAAAATGGTATAGGTGGAGAGAAAGGAAATAACTGTATTAGCTGGATAACAGATCCTTTTCCAATGATTGCTTTTGCCACAACTAAAGGAGAACCACCTTCTTATGTCAATCATGATCACTTTATGATTCTTTATGATATACAGTCTGATTTGTGCCATATACTCAAAGGTATTTAAAGAATCAAATGGGCTGGACGACATGGCTCATGCCTAAAATCTCAGCACTTTAGGAGGCCAAGGCAGGAGGACTGCTTGAGCCCAGGGGTTTGAGACCAGCCTGGGCAACATACTGTGATTTTATCTCTACTAAAATAACATTAAAAAAATTAATTGCTACAAAGAGAATAAAATACCTAGGAATACGACTAACAAAGAACGTAAAGGACTTCTTCAAGGAAAACTACAAACTACTGCTCAATGAAATAAGAAAGGACACAAACAGATGGAGAAACATTCCATGCTCATGGTTAGGAAAAATCAATATTGTGAAAATGGCCATACTGCACAAAGTAATTTACAAATTCAACACTATCCCTATCAAGCTACCAATGACCTTCTTCACAGAACTGGAAAAAAACCACCTCAAATTTCATATGGAACTGAAAGAGAACCTGCGTAGCCAAGTCAATTCTAAGCAAAAAGAACAAAGCTGGAGGCATCACACTACCTGACTTCAAACTATACTACAAGGCTACAATAATCAAAACAGCATGGTACTGGTACCAAAACAGAGATATAGACCAATGGAACAGAACAGAGGCCTCAGAGGCAATGCCACACATCTATAACCACCTGATCTTTGACAAAACTGACAAAAACAAGCAATGGGGAAATGATTCCCTGTTTAACAGATTTACAAGTAAAAAACAAACAAGCCCATTCAAAAGTGGGAGAAGGATATGAACAAACACTTTACAAAATAAAATATATATGAGGCCAACAAACATATGAAAAAATGCTCATCATCACTGGTCATTAGAGAAATGCAAATCAAAACTACATTGAGATACCATCTCATGCCAGTTAGAATGGCGATCATTAAAAATCTGGAGACAACAGATGCAGAAGGGGATGTGGAGAAATAGGAATACTTTTACACTGTTGATGTGTAAATTAGTTCAACCACTGTGGAAGATAGTGTGGCGATTCCTCAAGGACCTAGAAATAGAAATTCCATTTGACCCAGCAATCCCATTACTGGGTATATATCCAAAGGATTATAAATCATTCTATTATAAGGACAAATGCACATGAATGTTCATTGCGCCACTGTTTACAATAGCAAAAACTTGAAACCAACCCAAATGCCCATTGATGATAGACTGGACAGGGAAAATGTGGCACATATACACCATGGAATACTATGCAGCCATCAAAAACGATGAGTTCGTGTCCTTTGTAGGGACATGGATGAACCTGGAAACCATAATTCTCAGCAAGTTGACACAAGAACAGAAAACCACACGCCGCATGTTCTCATTCTTAGGTGGGTGTTGAACAATGAGAACACATGGACACAGGGAGGGGAGCATCATACCTTGGGGTCTGGGGGGCGGGAACTAGGGGAGAGACAGCGGGGGTAGGGAGTTGGGGAAGAATAACATGGGGAGAAATGCCAGATATAGGTGATGGGAAGGAAGGCAGCAAAGCACACTGCCATGTATGTAGCTATGCAACAATCTTGCATGTTCTTCATATGTACCCCAAAACCTAAAATGCAATAAAATAAAATTTTAAAAAATTAGCTAGCCATGGTGGCACGTCCCTATTTCCAGCTGAGGCTGAGGTGGGAGGATCGCTTGAGCCCAGGAGTTCCACACTGCAATGAGCTATGATCATGCCACCTCAAGCCTCGTGACAGAGTAAGACTTTGTCTCTAAAAAATGTTTAAAAAAATTTTTTGAATGGTATTACTAGAAGTCTTTCTGCTCTTATCTACTTATTTGTGTGAAAAGGTTTCTCAGACAGCATTTTTTAAAAATTTTCAACTCTTGTTTTAAGTTCAGGCATACATGTACAGTATGTACAGGTTTGTTACACAGGTAAATATGTGCCATGGTGGTTTGCTGCACATATCATCTCATCCCCTAGGTATTAAGCCTAGAATCCATTAGCTGTTCTTCCTGATGCTCTCCCTCCCTTAGCCCACCCTCTGACAGGCCCCAGTGTGTGTTTTTTCTGCCATACGTCCATGTGTTCTCATCATTCAGCTCCCACTTATAAGTGAGAACACCAGACAACATATTAATAAAAAGAAAATGTAGAAAAAGTATTGATACAAAACTATCTTATCCTTGCAAAAAATAATATTGATCGATGAATAAACTACTTTAAAAACTCTATCTCATTAACACTTGTATTTCCAACAACTTTTATATGTTTAATAATTATTTTTCATCTTAGAATGCTCTATATTGTTTTGACCAACTGAACGCAAATATTACTAACAACAGATCCAGTCCAGAAAAAAACATTGAATATTTAAAATTTATGGTCAGAAGACTTTTTTAAATTTAATTTTAATTTCTATATTTTGTTGCATAGATTGCTCAAAAAAATTTCCAAACATAGACATATATTACAATGAAATTCTATAGAAGAAATCAGATGAAAATAAGATTATAAGGAGAAAAAATGGCACAGAATTTCCAACTTTTAAGAACTTGTTTATGAATATTTTAAGTGAATTATTGGATATCAAATGGTGATTTTTTTTATTGATAGGTATAGTTTAAATAATCACATGATAGTTTTATCTTAAAGTTTCAGTGGTTATAATATGCCAAAAAGCACATCTTTTGAGATTACTTAAAATTATGATGAAAAAAGTTGTTAGCTTACAACTGTGTTGGGGCACACAGCTCCCAAGTCGTCTCAGAGTTGATGTTAGCACACCAAGTTTGGGGACCTCTGTTCTTCAAGGCAGCCTCCACTTGCTCACCTGTCTCTGTTCTCTGTTCCACATGCTCCAGCCTGGCTCGGCCTTATCTTCAGCAAAGTCACTCTTGCTCAAGTCCCTAATGCTCAGTGTAATATTACTCCAGTGGACATTTACCTTCCTTATCTTGCTGGATTTGAAGCCGGCAGCAAATTTACTGGCTTCCTAGGGCTGCTGCAACCACACACTGACTGGCTTAAAACCACAGAAATGCACACTTGCAGATGTGAGGCTCTGGGTGGAATCCTTCGTGCCTCCTCCTAGTTCATGATGGTGGCTGTCCAACTTCAGCATTCCTTGGCTTGCAGTTGCATTGCTCCAGTTCCTGCCTTTGATGTCACATAACATTCTCCCTGTGTCTGTGTTTTCATGTGCATTGACCTTTTCTTACAAGGTTGCCTGTCATATTGGATTAAGGACTCACCCTGTTCCAGTATGACCTCATCTTAACTAATCACATTGGCAACAACCTTACGTCCAAGTAAGCTCACAGTCCAAGGTACCAGGAGTTAGGATTTCAACATAACTTTTGGGAGAACACAATTCAACCCATAACAGTGACTTTCTGTTTTCTTTGATAAACCCTCAAAACTCATTCTCTTTCCTAGGTTCTCTTCCTACCTCAATAGCCTCTTGCTCTCTGTCTCCTATGTTGACCATTCCTCTTGGACCTGTTTTCCCAATATTGGAGCATCTCTGTTCTGCACACACATCTCACCTGCAGTCTCTCCTTGTTGAGGTCAACTAAGCCCAAAAACGTGTCCAGTCCCAGTCTGCCAATGAGCCCTTATTTTGCCATCTCCTTCAAGCCCCAGACCCAAATTTCCAAGTGTCTACTTAAAATAACCTCCTGATTGTCTCATAGGCATCTTTAACCTGCTGCCTCCCAAATTCCACCCCTCACCTCCTCTCCATCTGCTCTCCCTCCAGTTCTCTCTATCTCAGTAACTGACACCCACATACCCCAGTCACTCATGCCAGTAACCTGACAATCATCCTGGGTATATCTTGAATCCATAGAGTGTTCTCAGTTTCCCTTGCCAATACCCTAATCTAAGCTACCATCATCACTGTCTTGAAAACATTGCACTCTGGGTAAAATCTAAAGTCTATACAAGGTCTTTGAGGCCCACATGTAATTCTTTGACAGGCCTACCCAAAAATTAATTATTTGGGGAATGCCCCTAAGTGAGATTTCACTATTTGCTATTTGATTAAAGCATAAACATTATGAAGTTAGAATTTTATTTGTAGATTTCAGTCCAGTTGAAAACATAAATCCAGTTATTATGCTTGTATTGTCTTATAGGACACCAACCAAATTCATGTCCTTTAGAAAATGATTTCTACATTCTTTTGACTTTCTGATTATATAAATCTTTGTTCAAGGAATCCTTCCTTGAATCAGCCTTATGATACTGTGAGTAGTCTCATTCATGAATAAAATTGCAATTTTGACATGTTGCTTGTTCTATATTTGAAGGAAAATGTTTTTGACTTTTCAAAAAATAGAATTGGCTTTGAAGATAGTTCAAGCTGCCCAAGCGGAATCCCATGCCATGATCAATTAAACTTTGTGGTCCAAAAAGTGTTCCCCCTGGGCTGATCCCCTCTAAGACCTCAGTTCCTCTTTCTGTCTCTCTCTGCCTCTGTCTCTGTCTCTGTCTGTCTCTCTGTCTCTCTCTCTCTCTCTCTCTTTCTCTCTCTCTCTCTCTCTCTCCCTCTCCTCTCTCTCTCTCTCTCTCTCTCACTTTCTGTCTCTTTCTCTCTCTGTCTCTCTCTCTCTCTGAGACAGTCTTGCTCTGTGGCCCAGGCTGGAGTGCAGTGGCAGTCTTGGCTCACTGCAACCTTCACCTCCCAGGTTCAAGCGATTCTCCTGCCTCACCCTCCGAAATAGCTGGGATTACAAGGGTGTACCACCACACCAGCTAATTTTTTTTTTTATTTAGTAGAGACGGGGTTTCACGGTTTTGGCTAGGCTAGTGTTGAACTCCTGACCTCAGGTGACCTGCCCGCCTTGGTCTCCCAAAGTGCTGGGATTACAAGTGTGAGCTACCGTGCCTGGTCTCTCTCTCCCTTTTTCAACCTGAGGCTGTCTGTATCTTTCCTTTTGTTTCCAGTTCTCGGCCAAGTTTGGTTCTGTTTCTGGTTTGTGCAGAAAGCTGCAAGCTTTCACTGTGTCTCTGTGGCTGTGTGTTTGCACATGCTGATAAATTATTCCCTTTAGGAAAATAAATATTGGGAAACTGGTTTGAGGGTTTGAGCATTTGATAAGCTGTAGCTGGTGAAAGATGACAGTTTCCAGTTCATTGGTCTTTTCTGTTTTCTTATCTATCTGTATCTCAAATCCAGAAAAAAAAAATTGCTCTGTGAGACCCAGACAGGTAAGTCTTCACATGTCTGTGCTCACCCTGACCTGTAAGCCCTGTGGTTTTATGACCGCAGCCACAAGCTCTTTGGATACCTGGGTGTCTGTAACTGAGAAAGGCCTTTACCTCTCCTTAAATGCCCTCCTACTTCCAGAGGTTATTATTAAAGTAGATTGTTAACAGCTCTTCAGTTAAAGGACTTTTGATTGGTTTATAAAAATAAATATGTACTTATATAAATTAATTATTTGCTACAATTCCCAGAAAATAAAGAAATTGAGTCTCTAATACTTTGATTACTTAACTATTGAAAATAAGAGAAGTAACTCATGTCAGAAACTGCTGGCTTAGAAGCTATTTTTAAACAAGAATTCAGGTTCACATATTGAAGGTGAATATTTGGACAAGTCAGACTGATGTAATAATTTTGGTTTGAGAAAACAGAGAAGGATAAAAAATTTCAGTTGGGCAAGAGAAGTAAGTTCAGGAGATCTACTGTACAACTTGGTGAGTGTATTCAATAACAATGTATTATATCCTTGAAAATCACCAAGTCAGTAGATTTTTAAGTGTTCTCAACACAAAAAAATTAAGTATATAAGATAATAGATATGTTAATTAGCTTAATTTAACTGTGCCACAATATAAACATATTTCAAAACCTCATGTTGTACATGATAAATATATACAATTTTTATTTGTCAGTTTAAAAAATTAATTTTAAAAATAACGACTCTGTATCTTTTCCTTGGGGTTGTCTGTGTGACTTGCAATTAAAGCATGTTTCCTGGATACAGCACACTGATGGGTTTTGGCTTTTTATCCAATTTGCCAGTCTGTGTCTTTTGATTGGGGCATTTAGTCCGTTGATGATAGACTGGATAGGGAAAATGTGGTACATATACACCATGGAATATTATGCAGCCATCAAAAACGATGAGTTCACGTCCTTTATAGGGACATGGATGAACCTGGAAACCATCATTCTCAGCAAACTGACACAAGAGCAGAAAATCAAACACCGTATATTCTCGCTCATAGGCGGGTGTTGAACAATGAGAACACATGGACACAGGGAGGGGAGCACTACACACTGGGGTCTGTTGGGGGGAAATGGGGGAGGGGCGGGGGGGTGGGGAGGTGGGAAGAGATAGCATGGGGAGAAATGACAGATACAGGTGAGGGGACGGAAGGCAGCAAAGCACACTGCCATGTGTGTACCTATGCAACAATCTTGCATGTTCATCACATGTACCCCAAAACCTAAAATGCAATAAAAAAAAAAGAAAAAAAAAAAAATTCCTGAAAAAAAAAAAAAAAAAAGCATGTTTCATTTTATTTGGTTTTGCTTTCTCATGCAGAAACAGCTAATCTTATTTTCTAAACTATTAATATTACTCTATTGATTATGTAGCTACCATTACTTCTACATCATACTTAGGATGTGAAAAAACAAAACCATGAGTTCAAATAAATTTAAACAAAATTCTAACAAACTTTCTTAAGCAGTAATATTGTTTTGTACTATGTCAGCTTGAACCTAATTTCCAAGGTTCCTAGATAGCTTTACACCTTAGACTATAATGAAACTGAATTAATTAATTGAGAGTCTCAGCATGCATATAAATGCTTTTGCTCTTTATTTTGTTTATATATGTATGAGTCAGGAGATTATAGAAAGAGAGAGAGAGACAGGGACAGTCAAGATATCCAGGAATCTCTTTAGTGCAGAAGCAGCAAAAAACTTCATTAAAGCAAATTACTGATCCAAGATTTTGGAGAATAAGAATTGATTACAAAGGACTGAATGAATTCATGAGTAACTATTGATTTTAGTGTTTTGGTTTTTTCATGGATATATAATAGAGTCTGATCTATTTCTTCTTATGCTGTCCAAGTTCAGGAAAAAAAACAATTATTCTGCCCAGACTCTTTCTCCCCACAACCAATTTTCTTCGTATCTCTAAAAGATCTCATTTCCCTTCTTGCCTGTTCATAATGCCAACGGCCAATAGGTATTGATCAAGTCACAGCCAAGCTGAAAAGGAACCTAAGTGGGGGAAATTCCACTGTTGAGGTTCTGATCCTCACGCTAATGTCTGTTAACAAAAATTGTCTAAAACTGCTGATTCCTAGAAGCATTGACCTTAACCTTCTACTTTGCATGTGATTAATCATTCACTTTACTACACTTGCGTTCTGCTTGATGTCAGTGGATTCTTCTGAACCAATTATGTCTCTGCATAGATTGTTAAACTCTAATTCTTTTCTTTTGTTTTCTTTCTTTTTTTTTGATAGAGTCTCCCTGTGTCTCCCAGACTGGAGTGCAGTGGTACAATCTCTGCTCACTGCAACATCTGCCTTCAGGTTCAAGTGATTCTCATGCCTCAGTGCCCCCAAGTAGCTGGGATTACAGGCATGTGCCACCACACCCTGCTAATTTTTGTATTTTTAGTAGAGACAGCATTTCACTGTGTTGACCAGGCTGGTCTCAAACTCCTGGCCTCAAATGATTCATTTGCCTCAGCTTCCCAAAGTGTTGGGTTTACAGGCATGAGCCACTGTGCCCATCAAGCTCTAATTCCTGTAGGAGAATTATGCTTTTCCCTGTTTCTATTATCTTGATTGATTTTTGGAAGGGGACTCAGGATTCAGAATAGCATTTCCAAGAAATATTGTTTAGGAATTCCCATATGAAAATACTACTTTCAATGTCACATATAATTGGCTCATAAAAAGATTATTTAATTATCTCTGGGGAGTGCCTACATTTGACATTACTGTTTACTATTAATTAAGGGCTTAGGCTCTGTGAAATTATATGTGTACTTGTTGATTTTATTCTGGTAGAAAAGATCATCCTCAAGGTTATGACTTTGCTGCCCTGCAGGACATTAACTAATTTTGTATCTAACCTGCCCATTATATTCTAACATTCTTTTCTCAGAGTGCCTATAATTACCCAGTCCTTCAAAATGCTCTTTGAACCACCTTATTCATCTGAGTGGTTCCCTCATTAATGCATTAATAAAATTCTGATTCATGTTATTCTATATTTACATGAGAATCCCAAATTTTTTAGTTTTTGAAAATTATGCATGAAGACCATCATTTGGAAGTATTTAGTATTATTCTTATTAATTACATAACCCTCATTTCATTTATAATTTTCTGTGCCACGCATTTTGTGTCAGCTCTTGAAGGGCAAGGCCCTGGGAAAATTCCCCTTTGTATTCTCTAGAGACTTTATACAGTGCCTTGCAAATGGTAGCTACCCAATAAATATCTGTTAAATGTGATAGAAAGTGTGAATGAAAAACTGCTTATTTTTTGTAGAAAGTATATTAAGAAATAATTTTTATAATAAAAGGAACAATAATTGGCAAAATTGTTTTATCATAAAAGTAATTTTTATAATAAGAAGAAGTAATAATTGGCAAAATTTTTAAAATATTTCTTCAAAAACAGATTTCATTTTCATATTTTACTAGAAACAACACTTCAGACACCTTTGATGAGCATGTTAGCTTTGTTATATTCTTTTAATTTATAAAAGTTTGGGATCACATCAAGTTAAAGAGCTTCTGCACAGCAAAGGATATCAACAAAATGAAGGGAAAACAGACAGAATGAAAGAAAATATTTGCAAACTATTTCTCTGACAAGGGATTAATAACTAGAATACATAAGGAGCTCAAACAACTGTGTAGGGAAAAAATCTAATAATGCAATTAAAAAGGGCAAAATATTTGAATAGACATGTCTCAAAAGAAGACATACAAATGGCAAACAGACATATGAAAAGCTGCTCAACATCCTTGGTCATCAGAGAAATACAAATAAAAACTACAATGAGATATCATCTCACCCCAGCTAAAATGGCTTAATGTCCAAAAATCAGGCAGTAACAAAGGCTGGCAGAGATATGGAGAAAAGGAAACCCTTGTACACTGTTGGTTGGAAGGTAAATTGGCACAACCACTATGGAGAACAGTTTAGAGGTTCCCCAAAAAGCTGAAAACTTAGCTACCATATAATCCAGCAATCCTGCTGCTGGGTACATAACCCAAAGAAAGGAAAGCAGTGTATAGAAGAGATACCTGCGCTCCGATGTTTGTGACAGCACTGTTTACAATAGCTAAGATTTGGAAGCAATCTCAGTGTTCATCGACAGATGAATGGATAAAGAGATTGTGGTACATATACACCATGGAGTATTATTCAGCCATAAAAGGAATGAGATCCAGTCATTTTCAACAACATGGATGGAACCAGAGATTATTATGTTAGGTGAAATAAGCCAGGCACAGAAAGACAAACATCACATATGCTCACTCATTTGTGAGGTCTAAAAATCAAAGCAATTGAGCTCATGGACATAGAGAGTAGAGGGATGGTTACCAGAGGGAAGGGTAGTTAGGAGGTTGGGGACTGGGGATGGCTCATAGGTACAAAAAATACTAGGACTCCATAAGACCTACTACTTAATAGCAAAATAAAGGGACTGTAGTCAATAACAACTTAATTGTACATTTTAAAATTACTTAAAGTATGTAATTGGATTGTTTTTAACACAAACGATAAATACTTGAGCGGATGGATACCCCATGCTCCATGATATGATTATCTCACATTGCATGCCTGTATCAAAATATCTCATGTACCCATAAATATATATACCTACTATGTACCAACAAAGATTAAAAAGAAAAGTTAAAAAGTTGTCTAAAGAGGCTATGCTTATTACTAGAGAAAAAGATGCAGTATCTTCATACCTTTAATATTTGTTTTTATAAATAACAAATCAGGTCACTCAAAATAAAATAGTTATAGAGAGAGTAAATTGGAAAATTTACAATGTAATTTTGGTAAACACAAAACAAATACCTCTGATAAGTGTGGAGTAACAAGGCAATAACTTACCATCATAGTTTTTTTTTTTTAATTTCAGTTTTTATGAAGTGCTTGGGATATAAGACCACCTGAGTCAACAAAACTCAGCCACTGGGACTGAGAACAGAGACCACCTATGTCAATATGACCTCATTGTTTCAGGTAATTCATACCCAGGAAGATAAGACTGTAAACCAATAATTAACTACACCATTTGCTTCAGGAAATCCTTGCAAACCAATTTATCAAGACAAATAGTTGGCTCATCTGGGCAAACAGCTCTCCTATCAGAACAACAATGTGCTCACCTATGCAAACAGTACATCCTCAGGAACTGGCTTTGTTCTGTCCGCGGAACCTATATTTTTATGCCATTGATGCTGCCTAGTTAAACCTCTTGGCTCGGATCTCCAAACCCTATTTTTAAAAAAATTTTCCCTAACTTCCTCCTTTTAAGATAGAGTGAAGATCTCCCTTGCTGCAGGAAGTTAAGTAAACTCAGCTTTGGGCAGAAGTCAGTCAACATACTGTAATCCAAGGTCACAAAATAATGATCTGGTATTTGAAAAGCTGGTATTGTAGCAAACTGTATCTTAGTTTTCAAATTATTCATGAATAATACAGAATGTTATGAGTTTAAGAAAACAGACTCTTAAAGGATAATCGGACTTTATAAATAACAGGATAAAAATCTAATCACAATTTTACCAAGCAAGTGGTACAGCTTCCTTATTTCTCGATATGACTATGCAATGCCACCTACAGAGAAGATTGAAACATGAGCAATCGTCTTAACTGCTCAATAGTTACTGCTCAGAACTGGCCCCAGGAAAAATTTTGAAATAGGTAATTTTGAAGTAGAAAGTTTTCTTCCTTATAGTTATTCTTTCTACTCTTTCAGGAAACCAAAAACCTTCCTGTAGGCTGCTGGGTTCTACTGCTCATAGACTTGGGTCTTATCAGTCATTCATACCTTAGTATGACTGAGTTTCCAACATTGCTTTATCTTCTCCATCCCCCATGATCCCCTGCTTTAAAATCAAGCCATTTACTCATGCTGTCTCCTCGATTACACTTTCTCCCAAGGCATTTTCATACTAAAACTTCTTTTGTTGTTAGTAAGTAGAAAAGACTTATCCCCAGTTAAAGAAAGGTCAGAAAAAAAAAAAAAAATTGGCAGGACCAGAGAATTGCCTGTATTCATTCCATTCAATGTGTCCTTTTAGTCTATAAGAAAGGTATTGAGTTTTTTTTTAATTGCATTTTATGTTTTGGGGTACATGTGAAGAACATTCAAGATTGCTGCATAGGTACACACATGGCAGTGTGATTTGCTGCCTTCCTCCCCTTCACCTATATCTGACATTTCCCCCCTTTCTATCTCTTCCCACCTCCCCATCACCCTGTCCCTCCCCCATTTCCCCCCAACAGAACCCAGTGTGTGATGCTCCCCTCCCTGTGTCCATGTGTTCTCATTGTTCAACACCCACTTATGAGTGAGACTATGCGGTGTTTGATTTTCTGCTCTTGTGTCAGTTTGCTGAGAATGATGGTTTCCAGGTTCATCCATGTCCCTACAAAGGACACGAACTCATAATTTTTGATGGCTGCATAATATTCTATGGTGTACATGTACCACACTTTCCCTGTCCAGTCTATCATCGATGGGCATTTGGGTTGGTTCCAGATCTTTGAGATTTTTGTAACAGAATGAGCAAAAATATTCAATAAAAATAATACACTAAGATACTGCAAGAAACAGCCAAGTCCACAAAGTGGGACATTTTCAAGGACAACTGGCCCAGACACATCAAAAATTCAGTGTCATCGGCAAAAGAAATAGTCAGTAGAGTGAATAGGCAACCAACAGAATGGGAAAAAATTTTTGCAGCCTACCCATCTGACAAGGGGTTGATATCCAGAATTTACAAAGAACTAAAGCAGATCTACAAGAAAAAAACAAACAAGCCTATTCAAAAATGGGCAAAGGATATGAACAGATACTTTACAAAAGAAGACATACAGGAGGCCAACAAACATATGAAAAAATGCTCATCATCACTGGTCATCAGAGAAATGCAAATCAAAACCACATTGAGATACTATCTCACACCAATTAGAATGGCGATCATTAAAAAATCGGGAAACAACAGATGCTGGAGAGGATGTGGAGAAATAGGAACACTTTTACACTGTTGGTGGGAATGTAAATTAATTCAACCATTGTGGAAGACAGTGTGGCGATTCTTCAAGGACCTAAAAATAGAAATCCCATTTGACCCAGCAATCCCATTACTGGGTATATATCCAAAGGATTATAAATCATTCTACTACAAGGACACGTGTACACGAATGTTCATTGCAGCACTGTTTACAATAGCAAAGACCTGGAACCAACCCAAATGCCCAACGATGATAGACTGGATAGGGAAAATGTGGTACATATACACCATGGAATATTACGCAGCCATCAAAAACGATGAGTTCACATCCTTTGTAGGGACATGGATGAACCTCGAAATCATCATTCTCAGCAAACTGACACAAGAGCAGAAAATCAAACACCGTATATTCTCACTCGTAGGTGGGTGTTGAACAATGAGAACACATGGACACAGGGAGGGGAGCACTACACACTGGGGTCCGTTGGGGGGAAATGGGGGAGGGGCGAGGGGGTAGGGAGGTGGGAAGAGATAGCATGGGGAGAAATGACAGATACAGGTGAGGGGATGGAAGGCAGCAAACCACACTGCCATGTGTGTACCTATGCAACAATCTTGCATGTTCATCACTTGTACCCCAAAACCTAAAATGCAATAAAAAAAATAAATAAATAAATAAAAAATAAAAGGAAGGGGAAAAGAAAGAAAAAGAAAAAAAAAATTCAGTGTCATAAAAAAAGAAGATTGTTGTAGATCAGAGGTCAGCAAATCTTTTCTGAAAAGGGCCAGGATGTAAATATTTACAACTCTGTGGGCTATCCAGCCTCTGACACAACTACTCAACTCTGCCTTTGTAGAGAAAAAGCAACCATGGACAATATTTAAACAAATAAGAGTGCTTGTGTTTTCAAAAAAAACTTTATTTACAAAAAGCAGGCAACCTGATGGATTGGGCCTGCAGCCCTTGTTCTAGATTACAGACAATTAACATGATGACAAGAAACAATGCATGGTCTTGAAGTAGATTTGTCTTGGAACAAACCAACTGTAAAGACATTTTGGTTATAATTGGGGCAACTGTAATATGGTGTGTATACTAGATGGGACACGATTTTATTTATATGAAAAAGTAGAAAATACTAACCAAAAGGCAGATTACTGGACATTATATAACATACTATTTCATTTGTTAAAAAATGTTTATGTAAAAAATTTAAAGCTACATTTGCTAAAATGCTGTTCATGTTGGAAATGTTTTAATTTTCTAATTTTTGATTTTTAAGTTTTTTATAATTTACATTCACTGGTTTTATAATAGGCAAAACTAATTTTTAATTTTTAAAAATACAAAAGAAAGTTATTTATCCAAAACCATAAAAAATGATAAACCTCATGTGATTAAAATTTAAAAAGCCTAAAATTACACCTTTCATTTTAGTAAATTATGATGGAAATGTAAACATAAACTTTATTTTAAAATATATTTTGTAGAACTAAAAGATGATTTGACAAATAAATCTTCGATTATTTTTAATTTTTTTCTAAGTTTTGATGGTTTTTGAGACTGTCCTCAATAGAATAAGAAATAGACTTCACACTAATTTGCAACTCATAAATCACATTTATTATTGCCCACTGGAAATTTCATACTTAATGTATGCAATGAATTATGTGTGGCAATAAATGTGTGTCATTAAAATATATATAGCTATTAACTCTGGATTTACATTTTATTAAAAGAATTCTGTAATACATTCCTAAGTGGTTGTCATTTAACATATCTGAGACTAAATTTATAGGAGGTAAATATTTTTTAGATTAGTATGGTATCTAACTCAGTTAGCTTTTGATTTTTTTCTACTTTATTTTGATTTTTTCCTACAGTAAAATTTGAGAGTATAAATGAAATATCTGCATAAATATATTTGCTTGGGGCCAGATATTCTTCATAAATATCTGGTAAAGAGTTAATGGAAATCTCCAGGTCAGATGATGACACTATACTGAACAAGCACTGAAAGTTTCTTTCCAGCATCATGGAATATTGGCTTCCATGCCGATGCAATGAGCCTTCCTGGGTAACACTTTTGACCTCTGTGGACTTCCCATTTCCACTTTTAAAATGAAGGGTTTTGGATGGCTTCTTCATTAAAGGACCATTTGTTATTGATATGTTATATCTTACTAATCATTTATGTCATTCATTGTTCTTTCATCTTCCATTTTTCTCATCAGAGGTGAAAAATGCTACAATAAACAAAGGTAGCTGGCTCCTTCCTTCATCACCCCAGTGCTCTCATATCTTCTATTTTTTTCAAGACCACTTTTTGCAACCCTAATGTTCCTCTGCCCTTAGCAGCCAGGATTGATTTTGTTCTTGCCAGGACTCCAGAGCCCACACAGTTCCTACATTTGTATACCTACTATCTTGATTAATTTTTATGTATCACCTTACTGAGCCAAGGAAAGCCCAGATAGCTGGTATAATATTATTTCTGGGTCTGTCTGTGAGGGTGTTTCTGGAAGATATTGGCTCTTGAACAAGTAGACTGAGTAAAAAAGAAGCTGGAGTATACCTGTAGTCTCAGCTACTCAGGAGGCTAAGGCAGGAGAATCACTTAAGCCCAGAAGTTTGAATCCAGCCAGAACAATACAGTGAGAGCCCATTTCTTTTTTTGGGGAAAAAAAAAAGATCACCCTAATTTGGTGGGCCTCATCCAATCCATTGAGGGCTCAAATAGAAAGTGTGGAGAAAGGGCAAATTTGCCCTCTGTGCTTGAGCTGGATATGCATCTTCCCTTCCCTCAGACATTGGCACTCCTGCTTCTCAGCTTTCTATGTTTGGACTAGAACTAACCTAATGACTTTCCTGTGTTCCCAGCTCACAGATTAAAAATCGTGGGATTTTTCAGCCTCCACAATCATGTGAACTAATGCCTCATAATAAATCTCTTTTTATATACAGTCACATGCTGCATAAATCTTTCAGTCAATGAAAGGTTGCATATATGACAGTGGTCCCATACGCTTATAATACTATTTTTACTGTACTTTTTCTAGGTTTAAATATTTTTTGATACACAAATGCTTACCATTCTGGTACAGTTGCCTAGAATATTCAGCAAAGTCACATGCCATATAGGTTTTAGCCTAGAAGCAAAAGGTTGTCCCCACATAGCCTGGAGTGTATAGTAGGCGACACCATCTAGGTTCATGTAAGTATACTGTGATGTTTACACAGTGATGAAATTGCCTAATGATGTATTTCTCAGAACATGTTCCTGTTGTTAAGTGACATATGATTATGTGTGCATATATTATATATGATATATATTATATATTATATATTATATATATTATATATTATATATTATATATTATATATATTTTATATATATATATATATATAGAGAGAGAGAGAGAGAGAGAGAGAGAGGTTCTTTTTCCCTAGAGAATCCTGATGTACCTACATACACAAGAGAAAGATGATTATGAATTTCCTACACTGTACCCTCTTCTGTGGGTAGGGTACAGTGCTTGGTTGAACTCAAGGGCATTTACCTTTTTGTCACAGATGCTAAGGCCAAATCTTACTATAAGGGCAGCATGTTGGGGTTATGAATCAGACTGGCAGACTCTAAAGCCCGTCTGTAAGGTCTACACAGAGAGACCTTACACACATTTCACACACTGCCGAATTCTTCAATTTGGCTTCTCTCAACCCTCCAATTTCCAGCTTGTGCTCTTCTTTCTGTTTTGTTCTTTTGACCTTGCAGCCCATGAGCAATTCACATCCAGCTATTTGACATTCAGACCAGAAACTTTTATAATGCCCCTCTCCTCTATACATTATAATTATCTTTAGTATTTTTAACAATAATTACAAACTAAAATTATAACAATGGCTCAAAAAGACAGTTAAATTTTTCTTTTATGGAGTTTGTATTAAAAAGTCATGCTAATAAAAATTAAAATAATAAAATATAAAATAAGTATTATACTAAAAAAATAGAAAACCAGTCGTTGTATTGGGTTGAATGGTGGCCTTTCAAAAGATATAGCCCATCCCTCATTCTAGTAACAGTATTTTAGATGTAATTAAGTGAAGGATTATGAGATAAGATCATCCTGGATTAACTAGGTGAGCCCTAAAGCTAATGATTTGTTGTAAGAAGAGGAGAAAGACTCACAGAGAACACATGTGAGGATGGAAGCATAGATTTGATATCAACAGAAGGCAGGAAAATACTGGGTAGAAGAGGGCAGGTCCCCGACAAAGGCCCCACCCTCAAGCATGGAAACCCATGGCCCTAAATGGGAACAGGCATCCTTGTTTTTGTGCCCAAATGTTGCCTCTTGGCCCACCATGCCTCCCATTCTGTACCCATATAAATCCCAAACCTCAGGCTCTATGAGCAGAAGAGCAGCAGAGTGGCAGAGTGGTGCAGCAGAGAAGGAGAGAAGAAAAGAAGTGTCTGAACACTGAGAGGAGTTCAGCTGGGAAGATTCAAAAATGAGATCAGCTTCAGGACAGCTGGAATCTAGTGGGACTCATCTTCCCACTCCATCCCCTTTCCAGTTCCCCATCCATCCCACTGACAGCCACCTCCAGCACTAAATAAAATCCTTGCATTCATCGTCCTTCAAGTCCTTGTGACCTGATTCTTCCTGAATGCCAGACAAGGATCCAGGTACCAAGAAGGCAGGGTGTAAATGGCTGTCACTCTGACACTCCACTGAGCTGGTTGAGCACTTAGCCATCCACAAGTGACAGCTGCTAAAAGAGCTTTAATTGTAATACACCCTTAGACACCACTGTGGGGCTGGAGCCCAAAAATCTGCACCTGCCTTTCTGCATGCTCCAACACCCCTGCTGCAAGTCCAACTAGAGGATCAGGGAATTCTCCTGTTTCAGATTGATGTGTCTACAAGACAAAGAATGCCGAGGATGCCAGGCTGCCAATGGAGTCTGAGAGGGGCATGAGAGGAAGCCTCTGTTAGCACCTTCAAAATGACCCAACCCTGCCAACATCTTGATTTTGAGCTATCAGTTTCCAGAATTGTAAGAGAAAATTATTCTGTTGTTTTAAGCCACGCAGTTTGCCACAGTCTGTTACAGCAATCCTAGAAAACTAATACAGTATGGATTGGTACTTTTTAATGATATAGAAAGCATTTTTTTTTTGAAAAGGGCAAAAAATTGCCTATGTAGTATTCCGTAATGAATAATAACATAACAGTTTCTCTTTTTCCAGCCTTAACTTTGTAAATCTGTCAATGACTTAGTCAACATTGATCTTCACATTCATGTTCAATACACAATATAATAAATTCATTCATCCATCACAATCATAGTTGATTGACTCACACTTTGTTTTAGAAAAGCTTCTTTCATATTAAGCCACAGACCTACAAATAGTTGTTTTTAAAAAGTCTTAAATACAAGAATAAGTTTGGTGGAGACACATAAAACTCCTATTTCAAAATAAATTTCTCAAATCACAGCAGTATTAAAACAGGACATTTTCCCTGACCCCTTCATAGGACTCATAAACAGGGCAGCTCCTTTACTCTGCCTGCAGCTCTCAACCCCTTGCAGGAGGGTGAGTACACAGGTGAGCAGGTACAGGGGCCAGATGAGGACTTCTGGGTGCCAGCAGAAGCAGAACTCTGTTCAGCCCCACAGCAGCATCTGGGTGGTACCTATGACTCCTGGAGACCAGGGGGCATGTGTTACAGTGTGCTCTTTTAGCTTTGCTATCCACAGGCAGCTTAAGTGTTTAACAGCTCAATGTGAAACCCCTGGCATCCTGAGCTCTTGTTCAGTACCCAGGAAGAATCAGGTCACACAAACAAATTGAAGACAGTAAATGTGGGGATTTTATTGCCAATGAAAGTGGCTATAAGCAGGATGGAGAGCTGGAAAGGGGACGGAGTGAGAAGATATTCTTCTCTTGGAGTTTGGCAATCCTCACCCAAACTCATCCCGAGTTCCCACCATCAAGTTGTCCTTCTGAAGTCAAGCTGCTTCTCTCCAACATCTGCGTATTCTCTTGTCTCCTTCTCCAACGTCTGCTTCTTAGCTTCTCTACTTTTCAGCCACTTTGCTGTCAGTAGAGCCTGGGGTTTTTATAAGTACAGGATGGAGGGCAGGGCAGGCCAGCATGGTTTTGGAAAAGGCAACATTTGAGGGGGGAAACAGAGATGTAAAATTCTCACTTAGGGCCATGGGTCCAGGCTTGAGGGTGGGGCCCTCGCCAGGGACCGCCCTCTTCTACCCAGTATTTCCCTGTCTCCTGATGCTCTCAGTATCCATATCTTTACTGACCTTTCTGGTAGCTTTCAATTTTTCCCTCTTCTCCTCCCCTGACATTGAAAACTTTTAAATACCAATAAAAAGTCCAAATGGTTACATAAGGAGGTAGAATTAAAGTAGCTCAAGTTTCTCCTGACAATTACAGTACTATGCCTGATTAGAGTAAATTTAGTGTTTAAACACAGGAATATGTAGCATCAGAGGAGTGGAAGACACAAGCTGGCCCTGACGAGCACTCAAGCAATTCTGAAACTTTAGAAATTTACTCCAAAAGCAATGAGAGCAGCCAAGTCTGTATGGGTTGTGGGCCAACTGTATATCTGGGAGTTCAAATTAATTTCCCAGTAGAATGAATTCTTTGTGAAAGGACATGAAACATAAATGTACCAATCTGAAGCTTGCATATATATTTTAAAAATTCAACAACAATTGCAGCAAATGTTTAGATCCGATATCAACAACACTTGCAGGGAGAAGTAATTGACAATCACTGACATGGTTTGGAATTGCTGACACACAGTGATAATGAAGAGCGGGCCCCCTCTTAGTCCAATTTTACTACTGCTTACAAATTCTCTGTAAACAATGCACCCCGTTATTGCCTGCACCCAGAATACAACACACATACTACTCAGCACCCTGCCTTCAGGACTTCACTGTCATAAGACAAGAAAAAGGAAAAGAAGTTATATGAGTTTTCTAGGGCTACAGTAACAAGGAACCACAAACTGGGTGGCTTAAGTAGCCAAAATATATTCTCTCAGAGTTCTGAGGCTCTGGGTAGAATCCTTCCTTGTCTCCTAGTTTGCGAAGGTGGCCATCAACTCCTGGGGTCCCTGGGCTTGCAGCTGCATCACTCTAGTCCCTGCCTCTGTTGCCACATGGTTCTTGTGTGTGTGTGTGTGTGTGTGTGTGTGTGTGTGTGTGTGTGTGTGTGTGTTACCGTCCAAATTTCCCTCTTTTTATAAGGACACCAATAATATGGGATTAGGGCCCACCCGAATGACCTCATCTTAAACTTGATTATATCTCCAAATCTCTAGGTCCAAATAGGTACTTGGGTTAGGACCTCAACCTATTTTTGGGGGAAACATAATTCAACCCATAACAGAAGGTGACAATTTCTTAGTGCTTATTAACTCTGAAACATTTTGCTTTTTTTTTTTTTTTTTTTTAATGCCAAGATCCCTTGGGGTAGCTCTGCATTGACTCTACAGATGATTCATTTGAGATATTAGTCCCTTTTTAGTGGCAATATACTGGAGCATGTATCCACTCACTTTTTTATATAAAACAGATATTTTTGTAACGAACAATAAAAACCTTGAATATTTATTTCACCAAGCCATTTGAAAAAGAGTTATGGAATTATATCTTATTTATTAATATTTTTTCTGAAGGTTCTTCTTTTTTTAACTTCTATATTATTGGAAGTACTTTCAAATTGTTGCAACCACTTTCCTTTATGTTAGTATCTGATTTTTTTAACCACATTTATTTATCCTATTCCCTCTAAACTTTAATTATTGGCCAATTTCTAGTCTTTTTTAAAAAAGAAAACTTATTTAACTTATTTTTCTTTGTTTTTTTACTTATTTGTCTTTTGTATTTAACTCATTTAACCTCTCCTTGAAAACTTGGGTAATTTTCAATTTTTTTCTCATTCAATTTTTCAAAAGTCTGGGAGGCCACTTAGCATAAATTATGAGATCTTGTAAAACTCTCAGCTTCCACCACCTATGAAATGTTTTGTCTTTTGACACCTTGCTTTACGTTTTCTTAAAAACTCTGAGCATCCCTATTACCCTTTCTTTCTCCTATGTTTTAAATATGAAAACATTTTTCATACTATGGTGGGTTTAGTATTATATTGATATTTATTCCCCTCAGTTTTTTAAAACGATTTCTCCATTTTAGTTCTTATTTTCTTTTTTTAATGTTTTTTTAATTGCATTTTAGGTTTTGGGGTACATGTGAAGAACATGCAAGATTGTTGCATAGGTACACACATGGCAGTGTGGTTTGCTGCCTTCCGTCCCCTCACCTGTATCTGTCATTTCTCCCCATGCTATCTCTTCCCACCTCCCCACCCCCCCGTCCCTCCCCCACTTCCCCCAACAGACCCCAGTGTGTAGTGCTCCCCTCCCTGTGTCCATGTGTTCTCATTGTTCAACACCCGCCTATGAGTGAGAATATACGATGTTTGATTTTCTGCTCTTGTGTCAGTTTGCTGAGAATGATGGTTTCCAGGTTCATCCATGTCCCTTCTTATTTTCTTAACATTAAGGACTGGAGAATCTTCTGGCCAGAGAGGAGGTCACACCCTCCCAGGATGGTTGTTTCAACCCCTGATTTTATCACATAATAAAAATTATCTCATTTTATGTATGTATAGTTTATGCCCTCGCTACTGCCTAAAATGCTTTAGGGAGTTTTTAGAGGCGTTACATGTTCAACTATAACATTTTATTGAAACACCAAAAAGAGTTTTTCACAGTGTAGAAGTTTATTAAGTTTATATGTATATCTACTACGTAGATTCTTATCTAAACTACTTTGGACATTTGCTTAAATAACAATTTTAGAGAAGATGAAATGTTTTTCATGTTTGTAGTTTTGCTTCAACCCTCCCCTTAACTACCCACAAATTGAAGTGAAAATATAAAACTATAATTAATTAGGGGCATTTCTAGCAGGAACAATCAGATACAGCTCAGGGCTGAGGCTTTCTCATGATCTCACATGGTTCAGTGGCTGAGACTGGGAAGCTGAGGCACTAGGTACTCACTGTGTGGAATTCTGATGAATTGAGGACCCTGACAGTGAAGATCAGAGTCCCAGCAGGGAACAAAATTCACCCTGGATCACCAAACACAGTGGCTCGAAGAAAAGAACCACTCACAGAGATATGGGAAGAGCTCACAGAACAAACAAGGGATGCTGAGACACCAAGAGGACAGTAACAGCAGAGACCAACCCTCGGGATGGAGGGGTAAGGATGGAAATTGGTATCAAAGGAGCCCACCTGCAGCCTTGAGTGAGGGACCATGGCTGAAGTCACCAAGCTACTGCGAGAGACAGTCCACTAGAAGAAGCAAAGAAGAAACACCACTCTGGCCTCCCCCTCTTCCCACTCTTAACATCCCTGCCAGTAACTCTCTTTGGCCAAACCCAACTGGAAAGGCAAAGGAGAGTTCTTGGTTATGATCCACAGGGACCTGCCTTCCAGGGCAGAGACAGAGGACAAAGACTGAGCAGAGCAGAGAAGGCTAGAGAATAACTGGGGAGACAAACAGAGTCTCACCACCACAACAGCACACTGAAGCAGCTGGTTGGCAAGCAGCTGGAAGTAAATGGCTTCCGTTGTATTACTGGCCATGTGCAGGCATCATTTGACAAACTCAGATCCCTTAGTTTTAAAATGCTATAACTTTTGAGTTATTTGGGTTTAATTTCACACCATGAAAGCCACAGATTATTTGGGATTATTAAAAAATGAAAATAGAAGTGAATAAAATACACGTAAGAACTTGATCCACATTGAATCTTCTAAAAGTCACTGTGACAGGCCAGGGGTGAGTGACCTTTTGATGTGACCATTGTCATCAGTTATCATTATCTGATCAAAATATGCTTCTGATCATATTTTCCACCATTTAAAACCATCTGACACTGCCAGGCAATTTTCAAAGTGTGTTCTCTCATGTTTTTTCACCAAACTCACAAAAGCAGTGGGAGGTCAGTAGGGCAAGAAAGCAGAGGAGAAATGTAAACCTCTGAAAGGAGGCCGCCCCTTCAAAGGCCCCACTTCCTACACTGCGTCCACATCCCTGAGAGGAGGGAAAGTACTCCAGGTCACACAGCTAGTCACAGGAAAAACCGAAATTGGAGGCTACGTCTGCCTGATCCCAAGATTCTTTCCATTACACTACACTCATTTTAAAGATGAGCAAATAGGCTCAAAGATGCCATCATATCAAAATTGGCGTAAGAATAGATAAAGTCCGGAGCAGAAGCCTTCACCAATGCAGTCTCTACTACTCCACATCCGGAGAAAACTGCCAGGGGTACAGGTACATGCTAGAGATACAGGAAGAGGAAGGCCAACCTGGAAGAATAGTGAGAAGGCTCTCAATTGGAGGGGGAACTTTCCCCTTCATCTCCATGAATGAAGAGGAAAGTTGCCCACATCATCCTTGGCCACCATATGCAATGGGGCCAGTGTGATCACCTCTGACCTGAGACACAAATTGCTCCCTCTTTTGGGGAAGGCCGTCCAGTTCACTCTGCTGTAATGGTCACATTGGAAATCAAACAGGAGAAAGAGAAATTATAGCTGCAATTTACACTGCTCTGATAACCTGTAGGGTAAATTATGGTAGCAATGAAGCTGTGACATAATATGCTAATGTCCAAAATGAAAAAAAAAAAGGAAAAACAATGAGGATATGCAAAACTAGGGAAAAAATAGTATTTATATAAAGACTTAAAGACAAATAAAAACCAGAGGCTCTGAAGAATATTTTATATCATGTAAATACAGTGCCCTTTAATACCACTGTCAAGGTCAATATAGATTGTCATTGAAATGCCAGTGTGTGAACAATTATATTTTCTGCTTTACATGCTTCTTACAGCAGTGAGAGGGGATATTTGTCACTGTAACTAAGAGATCTGATTAGATTGGCATGCATGGCCCATGAGAGGCAGATTTAAAACGAGACTATATTATAATGAGACTCTATGTTATTTCAAGTAAGTGATTTGTTTCCATATATATTCATTTCAAATACTATATAATCAGTCAATAAACTTTGATTGATAATTTTAAACAAAGAAGAACTATTATCAAACACATTAGTAAGGATCTGATTCCACTTTTCTTTCCAATGGAAATCAATATTTTTAAACTGAGGGCTCCTTCATTTTTTACAGTCACTAGTGCCTCATAGGAAGAGAAAATGTAGCTGAACTTAACAAACATCAATTTCACACATCATGCATTTTTGGAAGTGGGGATTGCTTTATATTCACAGAATAAAAGCATAACTAAAAGCCTAGAGATCTGTATGGTTACCTATTAAATAGAACTGGAAGGAGGAACTTAAACAGTAAATATGTTCATTAGGAAATTACAAGGGAATTTTGGAAGTTGAGGGTGCATCTTTTGACCCCTCTGTAAGCTTACCAGGTTCATTGCAGCAGCTGGAGGGGGAGAGTTAAGCTGAATGTTTGTAAATGCAAAGGAAGCATCACATACACGTAAAACACTAACTTTCATCAGTGGGTCCCCATGTGGTATGTGTGTGTACGTGTAGACAATTTATTATTATCATCACTACGTATAACTCCAGTCAGTCTGAGCTAGTAAAAACAGCTGTCTCCCACAAAACAATGTGCCTCTGAGGAGTCCCTAAGCAAGTCTCAGTGCAAGGCAAAGCAATTAAAACTGATTAAAAGGATAGCATTTAACAGCAGCAGAGGCAAGGCTAACGGGGGAGAAGGAGGTAGAAATCATTACACCCCAAATCATCCCAGCATCGTCCATAGGTATTACCAAACCCCGCAATCATACCAGTATCTGTTTACAGTCATGATTGCATATTTATTTCAATGAAGAAATTAAAAAGGTATTTGTTATGCCACATATCTGATTATGCAGGTAGAAGAAAACAATGTTATGTTCCTAGTACACAAAGTGTGATGTTCATCACCATGTATTTGTTTGAAGTGCAACAGAGCAGGTGTTAAGAACTCAGATTGCTGATATCCTCCTTAAAGGCATTCTTCTAAGAGGTTATGGACTTAACTCAGTGATGCTCTCCAAAGCTTTTTGAACCTATCTTTGGGGCAGTTTATCCGTCATTCAAGAGTTTGTCTCTCTCTGTCTCTCCCTCTCACACGCACACACACACACAGACCTCAACCTGTATATGAGAGCCAGTTGATTATGATATGATTATTCTAGATATTTTTGTATGATTATTTTTCACCAACTGTGTATTATCCAAATTTATAATACACAACAGGATTATGCAAGCCCATTGTCATCATCCAATAGTAGTTCTCCCTTTTTTCTGTGAGAATAAACCTCCTGATGTTTAGCTGGTATATGGTACATGACCACAAACAATAAGAATAAATTTTTTTGCCTTCCATAGAACTAGCTAGGACTGGTCTGTATTAGTCTGTTTCCACACCACTATAAAGATATTACCAGAGACTGGGTAATTTATAAGCAAAAGAGGTTTAATTGACTCATGCATGACTGGGAAGGCCTCAGGAAACTTATAGTCATGGCAGAAGGCAGAAGAGAAGCAAGCACCTTCTACAGAAGGTGGCAGGACAGAGAGGGCACAAAGGGGAAGTGCCTCACTTTTAAACCATCAGATCTAGTGAGAGCTCACTCATCATCACAAGACCAGCATGGGGGAGACAGCCCCCACGGTCCAATCACCTCCCACCAGGTTCCTCCTTCACATGTGAGGATTAGAATTCGAGATGAGATGTCGGGGAAGACAAAGAGCCAAGCCATATCAGGTCATATGACCAGATTCAGTTAAGGCCAAACCAAAACCCTAATACAGTTGTTTAAAATCATTGACTCTGTCCTCATGGTAAATCAGCCTGACATGATGATCACAAATATTCCAAAGAAAGTATAGGAACCATTCCCAAAGAAGAGCTACAGTAAATGTCCTGAGCTCTTGCATTGCGTTGCATGTCACCCATGTGAAAAGAACAGTAGTTATGTGGAAATATGCATGTCAGCATCTGTTTAAAAAGAATCAGTTGCATTCCTTTTTAACTATACACTGACACCTCCCAGCCAGTGTAGACCAACAGTACATTGCACATCTGATCACACCTGTATAAGAATGCCTGTTATGAACAGGTGAGGTAGGTAGAAATTCAGGTCACATCCATTCATTGGTAAGGAGATGGAGGCCCATAAATGTCATAACTTTCTTCATAATCACATAAAATCTGTTGAAAGTTCCATTTAGAATATATCAAGACCCCAAGCACTGCTAAACCTACTCAAAGGTAAATCGCTACCTTCCATATATGATTATGATTGTTTACATCCTCAGGTCCTCTGCTGAATGAATCGAAAGGGGAATTTTAGTTTCTAGCAGGAGTTTACATTTGAAAATCTAGGGCAATCCCAGTAGGGGGTCTGCTATGGGGCCCACAGTGGACAGGCCTTGGTCAGGTGTTGACAGTGGGCATCTGTTCCAGTGGTAAGTAGTGATAGGTGTCCTTTGGCACCGGTTTCCAGGTATTTTGGGAACCTCTTTTATGTACAGTTGTCCATAAGGCTTTATTCCTGTCCTAGCTGCTGAATATATGGAGGGAATTATAACAAACCTGCAAATGTGTACTCCCCTCCCACCCAGGCAACAGAGGGAGGTGAGAAGTCAGCTGCCTAAGATAACATCAGGCAAAGTCTGTGTAGGAATAGTGTATTAGTCCATCTTAACACTGCTGATAAAGACATACCTGAAACTGGGAACAAAAAGAGGCTTAATTGGACTTACAGTTCCACATGGCTTGGGAGGTCTCAAAATCATGGCGGGAGGCAAAAGGAACTTCTTATGTGACAGTGGCAAGAGAAAAATGAGGAAGAAGCAAAAGTGGAAACTCCTGATAAACCCATCAGATCTCCTGAGACTTATTCACTATCACAAAAATAGCAAGGGAAAGAACAGCCCTTGTGATTCAATTACCTCCCCACAGGTTCCCTCCCACAACACAGGGGAATTGTGGGAGATACAATTCAAGTTGAGATTTAGGTGGGGACACAGCCAAACCATAGCAAATAGTCTGTCAAACCAGTTTATCAGGGCCACAGTTGAAAGGCAGTGGCCTTTCTGAAAAATAAATAACCTTAGAGGGAAAGGTAAAAGTTTACACTAGGGAGAACACTTGGAGAGGAAGAGAGACGGCTGATCAGAAGCAAGAACACAGAGATGCAAGAGCAGTGGCTTGCACATGTAATCACAGCTACTCAGGAGGCTGAAGTGGGAGGATGGCTTGAGCCCAGGAGTTGAAGGCTGCAGTGAGCTATGATGGCACCACTGCTCTCCAGCCTGGGCAATAGAGCAAGACTCTGCCTCAAAAAATAAACAAACAGGCTGGGCGTGGTGGCTCACGCCTGTAATCCCAGCACTTTGGGAGGCTGAGGCAGGTGGATCACAAGGTCAGGAGTTTGAGACCAACCTGGTCAATATGGTGAAACCCCTTCTCTACTAAAAATACAAAAATTAGCTGGGCATAGTGGTGCATGCCTGTAGTCCCAGCTGTTCAGGAGGCTAAGGCAATAGAATCACTTGAACTCGGGAGGTGGAGATTGCAGTGAGCCATGATCGCACCACTGCACTCCAGCCTGGGCAACAGAGCAAGATTCTGTCAAAACAAACAAACAAACAAATCATTACTAACAACAACAAACACAGAGATATACTCATAAAGTTGGCTGCAAATACCTCCACATCAGACTTTTCAGGATCCAGGGGGGACCATTTCCGAGGCTACACAATGATGGTGCCAAAATTATGTCTGAGCAGGAGGGACAGTTAGACCTCAAACAGGATCTGAGGCCCTCTTCTGAAAACAGTGCATACAAAGTAAGAGGGGTTTGTTTGTTTGTTGTAATTTCAGAGGTTTTTGTTTAATTATTTATTTGTGGGTATCATGAAAACTTGGTTTAACTCCTAGATATTTTTGTTGCTGCTATTTACACATTTTTAGTGTGGAAACTTTCAAACATACACAAAAGTAGGGAAAGTAATTTGACAAATGTTTTGTTTCAGCAATTTTGTTTCATCCATAACTGCTACATCACTCCAGAGCTCCAGATTATTTTACAGCAAATCTTAAGCAATCATATAACTTCACATTGAAATACTTCAGTGTATCTGTCTCAAATACAAAAACTAGACAGTGACCAACGTGGAGAAACTTAGTGTTTACTGAAAATTCAAAAAAAAAAAAAGAAAGAAAGAAAGAAAGGTAGCCAGGCATGGTGGTACACGCCTGTAATCCCAGCTATTTGGGAGGCTGAGGTAGGAGAATCGCTTGAACCCAGGAGGCAGAGGTTGTGGTAAGCCAAGATCGCACCATTGCACTCCAGCCTGGGCAACAAGAGTGAAACTCCATCTCAAAAAAAAAAAAGAAAGAAAATAAAAGAAATAGCTACACAGTTTGCTTTTCCTTTGCCATTGAACAATTTTTCCTGTGACTCAATTTTCCTCTGTCAGTGTAATTTTTTCTTTTAGGTGAGGTCAAATAACACAACCAAAAATTTAACTTTATTTTCTAAGAAATAAGGAGTATCACTGGTCCATTGTTTTTTCAGGTCAGAAACTAAAACGTGAGCACTGTCACATTAAAAGCATTGAGTAGAACACAGAATTTTAGATTGGATGGAAGCAGAGTGATGCCTATCTTACTTGCTAACTTTATGATAGAAAGCTTGTCCCTTATAGAATTGTGATTTTGTCAAACATGATGTGACATATGGATTAGGTGAAACGCTACAGTGACAATTTATGGTATAAAAGACCCTTATGAGAAAAATATGCCTTAGAGTCATTCATTTACTCTGCAATTACTTACTGAGCATTTATATTCCAGGCATTGAGGTCTCATTCTAGGTCCTAAGGATATATCAGTAAACAAAACAGATTAAATCCATACATGTATGTAACTAAAATTTTAGAAGACGGTAGTGAACATAAACAAGTAAACAAATAAATATAGAATGTAATCTCGGGTGCCAACAAGCGCTACAGGTCAAAATAAATCAAGACTAAAAGAAAAAGATCAATGTGGGGGTAGCCATTTGTTTACATGTTAGCTACGGTGGTCAGGAAGGTAACATTGGAGAAGAGAAGAGACCTGAAAAATCTTTGAGGACAAGTGAGAGGGACTAGAAAGTATAAATCCCTGATCTGGAAGTAACCTTGGTACATTTAAATATCAGCAAGAAAATCAGTGTGGATGGTCTGGAATAAGCAAAGGAGAAAAATAGTAAGTGATAAGGTCAGTGACATGGACAGGGCGTACAGGCCATATTATAGTGTTAGAATTTGATTTTATGTGTGATAGAAAGACACGGATTGGGTTGGAAGAAATCTGACTTACATTTCAAAGCTTCACCCTGTGGGAAATCTGGCAATACAGCAGGAAGACCCTGGTGACTTGGGCCAGAGAGCTAAAGGGGGAAATGATAGAAATTCAGGCTGGATTCATATATATTTTAGTAGTAGACAAAGCAAGCTCCGAAGGATTAGAAATGGCATTGAGGGAAATAAGGAATCAGGAGTCAAATTTTAGGGGTTTCTCTTTTTTTTTACATGAATCATTGGAGGAAGAGTGGTTTGGGGAAGGTGGAACCAGAAGTTTGAGCTGGAAAGGTTACATTTGAGATGCATTTCGGACCTCAAGGAGAAGATGTTGATGGGGGGTTTGGACTTAAGAGTCTGGAGCTCAGGAGAGAGCTCAGAGAGGAAAAAGTATTAGGAACATCACCACATAGGGGTATACAAGAGATTTAATGGGGTCAGTTAGAGAGAAGGATTTTGAGACCTAAGCCACTGGGCACTTCAGCATTAAGGGGAAAAAAAGAAATAATGGATCCATGAAGAGAGGTTGGCCTGAGATAGGAGCAGGTGGTCACCATCCTGTCGACAGGAGAACCAGCAGAGGAGCAAGATTTGCATGTTTTTAGTCTGGTAGATTTTCTGTAGCAAAATGAGGCTGTTCTCCTCTGATTGCTTCTATTTTCTAACTAAAATGAGGAGTTAGTTAATCAGTTTGAGAAGAGAGGAGAAAATGTCAACAGCTGTCTCCGAGAACGGGAGAAGTCATTGAATGGCGAAATGCAGTATATTTCAAGGCAATTCTGAGTCCCCACTTGAGATTCTTGTGGTCATGCTTTCTCTAGCCATGGTCAGCTGTTCTGGTGTAGGTCAAGAGTTGAGTCTAACTGGAGATAGAGTTTTACCAGACAAGTACAAAGGAGAGAGGCAAGGGACAGGCTATTTGTAAAAGAGTTATTAGAATAGACAGAATATAGATTTAAAAAGGAATAGTTAGAATGGTATATATAACTGTACATATCTATAGAATGCTCTATAGATTGAGTAGATGGAGTGGAAAGAATAGAAAAAGTATGGACATTAGAAAGATAAGGGAGGTCTTTATTGAGCATAAAAATTCTTGGGCTGGGAGTTCTAGGGTTAACAAATGAGGAGGTAAGTGCAGGTTCAGGCCCCTTGAAGTCAGGATGATGATGGTATTCACTTAACAGTTATAACAAGACCTAGCATATGACCATTCTCTAGAGCTGAGCTACATAACATTGCTACTACTAACGTCATGTGGCTATTGAAAACTAAAATATGGCCAGTTCAAATTGGGATATGCTGCAAATGTAAGATACACATTAAGTTTCAAAGACTTGCTACAAAAATTTTAAATGTATCATTAATACTCATATTTGTTACATGTCTAAACAATATTTTGGATATATTGAGTCAATAAAACATTCCACTAAAAGTGGGTCTTGTCTGTTTCTCTTTACTTTTTACATGCAGCTACTCTAATATTAAAAATTACACATATGGCTTGTATTTGTGGCTCACATTTCATTTCCCCCCTACCGCACTCAGAAGAGTTGGGGGAAGAAATTTCTGGACGTAAGGCAAAGGTAGTGAGATGCTGGGATGTTAGGTAGATCATGTATATGAATGTTGAGATCACCAGGAACAGTGTTGGGAAAAAAAAAGTCTATGAACCAGAGAATAAAAGCCTCAACGAGGATGTGAATGTGTACACCCTGGTGGATGACTACAACTAAGAAAGGTAGCAGGTGATGAATTCTGATGAGGGGTTTAGGGATTTTGAAGAAGAGAGGACACATTGTGTTCAGGCAGAAATATACCCCAGCCCCAGGCCACACGGCACATAGTGTGTACAAGAAAAATAAAAGCACCGTCTGTGTAGTTTATAGAGGAGTAAGAATCCTTAGGGAATGAGTTTCAGTTGGATCAAGAAGGTGAAGGGTCATGCAGAGAAGAGGTTGAGGATATGGGCTATTGCAATGTCTGACCATTACTACCAATGGGTTGCAGATTCAGATAACTGTGTGATTCATTAGGTTTGGAGATATATGGGAATCAGTGTCCTGGGACACTTGGGTCTCTGGTGGCTTGTAATGCATCGTAATTAGACCTGGTGCTCTCATTAAGTATATAGATGATCCAGTCTACTTATCAGCTCCCCTGGGCTTGAGCTTGGCATTGGTACAGATGACAGAGGTGGTATCATTGTGTGTTCTTCCCATGAGCACAAGCATCTCACAGAATAGCTGGGGGCAAATGCATAGAATATTTTTATGAACTACCACTGGCCCCTGGGCTGTATTTTAGGAAGCGCTGTTGACGTTGTTTCTTGCATATTAGTGTCCACTCAAAATTCCTATCTACCTGGAACATCAGAATGGAACCTTATTTGGAAATAGGGTATTTGCTGGTATAATTAGTTAAAGATCCCAAGTTGATTTCACCCTGGATTTAGGGTAGGCCAGAATTACTGGTGTGCTTTTAAGAGGAGAGGACACAAAGACACAAAGAGAAGAAGGCAACGTGAAGATGGAGGCAGAGGCTGCAGTGATGCATCTGCAACCCAGAGAACACCAAGGACTGCCAGCAGCCACCAGCAGCTCAGAGAGAGGCACGGACAGCTTCTTCCTCAAAGCCTCCTGAAGGAATCAATCCTGCTACATCTTGATCTAGGACTTTGATCTTCTAAGTGCTGAACAAATACATTTCTGGATTTTTTTTTTTTAAGTTTTCCAATTTGTGCTAATTTGATACTTCCATTCTAGAAAAGTAATACACCTGGTAAAACACTTACTAGGTAAAAGGACTAGGATTTCAGAGTTGCTTTTTGTCTGAGAGTCACCCATGATGCGGGGCATTTATTAACATTAGTAATTAATAAGTGTATTTTGATTAGCCCAACCACTTCTCAAGTCTATGGATACAAAGACCCTTACACTGTTCATATCAAGAAAAATTCAAAGAGCAATTTTAAGTGACTTCCCTACTCATTAGTTGAGTGATATAAAGTTGAGCAGCATGGTTTCAACCATTTGAACACACCAAGATAAATCTCTTAATTTACCCCATTTATTCCGTTAGTGTTTGCAGAGCTGAGGAGCCTGCGTATATTTTTCTTTTCTTTTTTAATTATACTTTATGTTATGGGGTACATGTGCAGACCATGCAGGTTTGTACATAGGTATACACGTGCCATAGTGATTTGCTGCATGCATTCCCCTGTCATCTACATTAGGTATGTCTCCTAATGCTATCCCTCCCCCTGCATATATATTTCTAAACAGCTAGTCCATTGAGATCAAATACTCTCATTCCTTTGAGAAAAGTGAGTTCAGGAATTCCACTAAAGTCCTGAAAAATGTTAACCTCCATCCGCCTGAGCCTTTTTACAAAGTCCATTTGTACTTTAGAATAGGAGAATAGAACTCGGCCATGGTGGTGGTGTTAAGCATGATATTGACAAAGTCATTTTCTACCAAATGACCTCCAGGATCTCTTTCCGGATGTGGGAAATGGCAGCAGCTGTAGGTTGACAGCTGGACTCTATTCTTTTGAATTAAAGTGATGCTTTTTACCATACTACTTTGTTCACTAATAGGCCTCTTGTAGTGAGAACGACTTATTTAAAAGACTTTTTCTTAGCAGCTGTCTAAGCAAGTTCTCTCCCAATACAGAAAGGCACAGAAAGAATTATAATCTCGTAGGTGGAAAGGGGAGACTCGGAGGGCAATAGTCATTGCTTTACCCAAAAGACATTGGGTAAAATAAGACTGAACGCTCTAAAAAGAGTGAGACAAAGGATGTTGCAGCCCTCCAGAGGAGCAAACATTGGGCTGAAGGAAAAGACTGTCCTCCCAACTTCATTCAAGCAGGTCATGGATATAATCTCTCCATCCTAGTGTACCTCCACCTACCTGTCCTATGCCTGTCATTTTTCATTTTGAGTACAGAGGTGACAGTGAAAAGAAGAGAAAGATGATATAATCAGAAAATAATAAGAGAAAAAATGACATGGCATGGGGTGGGGTTAAAAAGAGGAATCAGAAAGCTTATTTTTGTTTGAAATGAAACAATATAATAAAAGTTGCCCCCCAAAAACCCAGAGAAGGTTATTATTATTGCCATTATTATTATTTCTTTATTTTTTCTTTCTACCAGTCTCCACCTCAAGCATCAGTGGATGGGCAGCTGGAGGGGGATGCAGAGAAGGTTAGCAGAGGCAAAGAAGACTGACCAAATGATGAACTTCTTGCTTTGCCAATTCCCCCAAGAATACTCCCAATAAACTTGGCTCTCATTGGAGCACCACCCTTCATTTTCTTCCCCTTCTCAGGTTTACAACCCGTGAGGTAAAAAGCAAGATCTACAGGAATGCTGATTAAATCAATTTTAAGATACATTTGTCTTCTATTCCAAACTTTTTCTACACCTTTCTCTCCTAATACGTCTGTTAAGCAATGACTTTTTAGAACAAACAATACCTTTGCACCTTAACATGATACGTAGTCTATCAGAGTTATAAGCTATAGAAAATACATAATTATTCAAGTGATAAAACTATTACTTAAATATTTGTTGAGCTCCTCTGATGAAATTATTTTCAGAATCCATGTTAAATTCTTTAGAATTTAATGGTAATAGTTTAATGGCAATAAAACTTTAACCTTTGAGAATGATGAGCTTTCCAGATAGAGTCAGAAGTCACTAAGAAAAAAAATAGAGTACAAGGTAAGTCATCAGATTGGATGATATCATATCTGTGCAAAAAGCAATTCATAGAAACTATATCATGATCTAATGGAAAATGCCCATTATTGACATAACTACTTTGGAGAACAATCAGCCAATTTATAGTAAAGTTAAGGCTATACAGAAGTACAGCTGGGCAGCAATCTTAGAGAATTCTCATTTGTGGACACAAGGAGGTATGTGTAAGGAACGATGCATGTAGCATTGTTTATCATAGTGAAAAGAAACTGACAGCACACAAAACCACATATATCAACATGATGACTCTAAAAAAACATGGTCTTTAACAAGAGAAAAATGTTTCTGATGAGCATGTACAGAATGATATAATTAACAGAAAATGTTAAAATCTGCAAAGGAACTATAAATTGTTTATGGATACATACACAGTAATGGAAGTACAATAATATACAGGAGTATGATTAAAAGTAAATTTAGGAAAGAAAACTGGACAGTTAGTAAGAATCAGGAAAATGAGAAGTACAGGATCTATCACAGCCATGAGGCTCTATTTCTTAGAGAAAAAAAGGAAAATGTCGGCAAATATGAAAAAATAGTATGATTTGACATACTGGTTGGGAAGATTCTGAATGCTTATCATATTACAATTTACACTTTCCTAAATGTTTGAAATACATTATTGTTACCGGGGAAAGAAGATAATTAGTGAGACTTTTTTTGTGTGTGTGAGTCAACAGAATCAGATACTTTCACATTTCTAGCAACTTTTTGTCCTTGCTGGATAAATTCTGTAAAATCAGTGACACCAATAGCAATAAAATAAGTCAATATTTTCCTCACTTGCTATTAGTTGAATGTATTTTCAGATTTCAGATGTACTGGAATTCCATAGCACAGATTTTGACATCTTTTTTTCCAAGTCATTTTGGGAGCATCCTGGTCAGATACTGTTTTCTTGTGGAAGGTCATTACAAATGAAGATTTTCAATATTAAAAAAGTAATAATGATGATGACACCCAACGTCATTTCCCAGAAACTTTTCTTAACTTCAATTAGTCTTTCAAACGGAGTCCATTCTACTAGATTATTAAACGTTTTACATTTCATGTCTACCTGAGTCAAATGTGACCCCTTCAAGGCTTTCAGCGGAGCTGCTGGTGGTTAAACTGCCTACTTACTCATTCAACAAATATTTGCTGAGAACCTACTATGCATCAGGCAGGAAACAGAATAGACAAATACAGTAAATGAAACTTCTGCCTCCACTAAGCTTATAATCTAGTAGAAGCCAGACAATACATTTTTTAAAATAAGTAAAATATAGAGTAGTTTACACTGTATTAGTCCACGGAGTTTAAAAGAGAAAGACAGCAAAAAGGAAAAACTGGAAACTTCAGGAGAAGAGAGAGATTGTATTTGAGTAGAGAGGCCACAGGAGAGATTTCAGATGAAGCGCTGTTTGAGCAATAAACTGAGAAGAGCTGAGGAACCAGCCTACGTGTTTTCCAGGAAGAAACACGTTTCAGGCAGAAAGGATTCCAGTGCAAAAGACCTAATGAAGGAGCATGCCTAGGATGTTCTAGGAAGAGCAAAGGAAGCATTGTGGCTGACACAGAGGGACAGACGATGAAGTCTAAGCACGACAGATACTTAGGGCTGAGTGAGGCACTCATCTGAGCACAAACTTTAAGCAAAAACTCAGGAATCAACATAAATATCTTATGGCAATATTTTTACAAATCAAACAAATGCAGATCATCCAGGATAAACAAAATATCAAAATTTGAAATGAAAACAGAATTAGAATCTGACCCATATTACTGGTTTTTCCTTTTGTTTCAGGTTGCATTGTGGGTCCACCTGCCACTGATTCTGATCTGTCTTCATTTAAATTTTTGACATCTGGTTCATCCTAATTTTTTGCATTAATTTTGTTTTTAAAAATGGCACAGTGAAATATTTATGCGGATGGATGGGGGTTGGGTGCTGTCTTTAATTTTACACTTGAAGCTAGTGCTTCCCTTGTCTCACCCTAGTCCCAGTCTTGCTGTCATTTTGCAATTTTTAACAAACACCTCTCCTGCCTTTTATGAAAATGGACTTTATTTTTAGAACGGTTTTGGCTTACAGAGAAATGAAAGAGTACAGAGGACTTTTGTATGCACCATACTCAGTTTCTTTGTATTATTAACATCTTACATTAGTATGGTATATTTGTTACAATTAATGCTTCAATATTGATACATTCTTATTAACTAAACTTCATACTTTATTCAGATTTCCTCAGTTGTAACCTCTCATTCCTCTCCTGTTCAAGAATACATCATTGCCTATAGCCATCACACCTTCTTAAACATCCCTTGTCTGTGGCTGTTTGTCAGACCTTCCTTATTTTTGATGACATTAACAGGTATGAGAGCTGCTCAGGTATTTTGTAGACTTCTCCACTATTGGGTCGTGTCTGATATTTTTCTCATAATAAGACTGGGATTCTGGGTTTTGGAGAGGAAGACCACAGAGATAAAGTGCCATTTGTATCGCATCACATACCACCAACATGATTTTTTACGATTGATATTGACCTTGATCACCAGATCTGTCCATAGTAAATTTGCTCTTTTACACCATTCCTCTTTATACTGGAGATTTCCATACTGAGCTTTCCATACTGGAAGGAAGTCATTATTTGCAGCCTACATCTGAGGAATGGGAAGTTATGCTCTCCCTGCTTGAAGGCCAAGTATCCATGTAACTTATGTGGAATTCTTCTGCACAGATTTGTCTTTTCTCTACCGTTTGTTAATTTGCTTCATCGTTTTATTTATATCAGTATAAACTCATGGATACTTATTTTATGCTTCAAATTACAATCAAATATTGCTTTATTTTGTTGTTGTTGTTGTTCAAATTGTTCCAGTTTGGGCCATTGGGAGCTATTTCCGTTGGCTCCTCTGCATCTTTGGCATATCCTATCATTGTGGGGTTTGAGGGGGAAGGGAAGAAAGTTCCTTGCTTTCCAATGCTGCCAGATGCTCTAGCCTCATCTTGTTTATTTCTTGCCTCAATCCTAGAATCAGCCAGGTCTCCAAAGCCTTGGTTCCTTTCATTTGAGAATGTTATTAGAAACCAAGTTCTGGCTGCTGGCTGTGCCTGTTGCCATTGGGATGTTCCTTGCTTTTTGAAAATCAAAGATGACAGAAAAAAAAAGGTTCTGATTATAACATTACTATATCCCTGAAGATTTTAATCAATATGTCCAATTTTTATCCTTAGTTTATTAAAATTTTTATGTAATTTAGTATTAATTCTTTGCTGTTCCTGTAGTTATTTTAATGAGGACAAAGAAACACATTTTCTTAAATTCAATAGACTGACCAGCCACCGGGCCACATGCTGCACTATCAAATTTTAAGTGATGGTGATTTTGACTATTACTCTGTCTTGTGTCTTTAAATAACAGGGAAACTTCAGTGTCATTATTCTTTTTTATGATTATACTTTAAGTTCTAGGATGCACGTGCAGAATATTATACTCTGAGTTTTGGAATAGATGTGCAGAATATGCAGGCTTGTTATGGAGGTATACACGTGCCATGGTGGTTTGCTGCACCCATCAACTCATCATCTACATTAGGTAATTCTCCTAACGCTATCCTTCTCCTAGGGCTCCCGACAGGCCCCAGTGTGTGATGTTCCCCTCCATGTGTCCATGTGTTCTCATTGCTCTCATCAACTCCCACATATGAGTGAGAACATGCAGTGTTTGTTTTTTTGTTCTTATGTTAGTTTGCTGAGAATGATGGTTTTCCAGATTCATCCATGTCCCTGCAAAGGACATGAACTCATCCTTTTTATGGGGCTGCATAGTATTCCGTGGTGTATCTGTGCCACATTTTCTTAATCCAGTCTATCATTATTCTTAAGAAATAGCACATTCAACCAAACCAAGGCATGCCATAGAGACAGGTCCTTATATGGCTGCTGATTACATAAGGCAACTATTTTCTCTTTTGTCTCCTTCATTCCTTAGTTTCCTCCTTCCTTTCTTCCAGTTGAAAAATGGCACGGGGACAAATGTTTCCACCTCCCTCAAACCAAACCCGATTGCAGCCAGTTTCCCTCAGTCTCTTTACAATCCCTTAACTTTGAGAGGTTTTAAAATCTGAGATTCCCATGTGGCCAATTGCTATTCTTGCTCCATTTATGTAAATAATCAGGCCCAGCTTCAGTGAAACTAAACTTACTGCATAAACAAATGGTCTTATTTTGATTATCTTTGGTAAAAACAGGGTAACTAGAGAGAAAAATTGTGTCTCAAAAAAAAAAAAAAACATAGTATACCTGTTATTAGACTGGAATCCTTCATTGTTTTGGGGATTTTGTTATTAACTTAAAATCTGGACTAAATTCTGAATTCCTCCATGTTCTTCTGATTCAATTATCCCACTGTGATCTTTTGATTTGTTTAAGTGATTACCTTCAAGGCCAGATTTATAGCTCAGCACCATTATTCAAACTGGGGTTTTGTACAATCCTACTGTTATTATTTTTACTCTGCAAAATACTTTTTAAACTTTGTGCCCTTTGCTTGTCCAAGTTCTGCAGAAGTACAATGTTGAATGGGATAATGCTGGTGCAACATTTCAAAATGATAACCAACATCCATGAAGCTGACAAAATTGAACTAACAATATATTATAGGCAGAATCAGCCTACGAGACACTCTTTCTAATTCCCCTTCTTGTCTTGGCTAAAAAAATTTTGACACTGATTCCTAGCAGCCAATCACTTTCCTCCAACATGGGACCAAATCAACCAGAACAGGTCCATCCCAGCACCAAGGGACAGTCAAAACCTAACTGCAGGTTGATCGATCAGCTTTGCTTTCAGAGAAAGATTTTGATCAAAGGGGAAATGTGAGAGTTGTTAGTACCAAAATAGAGCCATTTATGTTAAACCCAAACTAAATGGAGCCAGGAGGTGATGAAAAGAGAGTCTTCAAACACATTTGCCTGATTACAAAAACTATCACAAGAACTTTTTGAAAACTGCAACCTTGCACAAAGAATACTTCCGTGAGGACATCTGCCCAGCAACTGCCTGTTCAACCTTGGACTGATACCACCCTCATTATTAATCCTTGCAGCCAATGGTAACAGTTTTAAAACAACTTGTGTAGCCTTCTGCACTTTGCCTTTAAAAAGTTCCTTTTGCACCCATCTTTCCAGGTATGCCCACGACCTGTCATAGCAGGTGTATCCTGGATTATAATCCCTTGCTCATGCCCAATTAAACTCATGTCTTATGAAAGCCATTCTCTTTATCATTATTTTAGTTTGAAGTTGCCTGCAAAATGTAGGGAAGAAGACCTAGGTTCATGTCACACCTCTGTTTTGAACCATCCAAAAATTTGTATCACATTCAGAATAAAATCTTAACTCCTTATCATGGCCTGTAAGACCAACCATAACACAATCTTACCCAGCCTTTCTAATTCATCTCCCACCACTGTCCCCTAGCCACTAAGCCAGGGTCACTGGGTTTTCCATTCTCCTTCAAACATAGCATGTTTGCTCCAAACTTTCCCCTTGACATTCACTGCCTTCTTTCCATGAAATACTCTCACTTCAGATATTCACAAGACTGACTCTCAAATCATCAGGGTTTGCCTCAGTGAGGTCTTCCCTGGCCACCCCATGCCAATTGCCTTTCCCTTTGATTCTGATGTCCTTACCTTGCTTTTTTGTCTTACTGGCACTTGGTACAATATGAAGTGATATTTATCTGTTAACTTGCAGCTTGTCTTTTTTGTTGCTAGAATATAAGTTTAATGAGGACAAAGATTTAGTCTGTCTTTTTTTTTTTTTTGAGTCTGCAGTGTTTGCAACAGTGACCAGCACCTTGGAGGTATGGGACATCAACCACCACCTGTGGAAGTCTGGCCTGCATACCCTGACTCAAGGACGCATGAATGAATGCACTCTCACACCTGGATCAGTAATTCAAGTAGGCTAGGGATGGCCATTGACTACTTTCATAAGGGGGAATGCAACCAATAGACCAAAGACCCTCTGTCCATTCACACATTTATTCCATCAAGATTTTACAACAGAGGTTCTAAGTCAACACACTTTGGATAATTAACATGGTTGAAAGAGTGGTTTTACAAATAATTAAAAGCTTTAGGTTCCAGGCCCAAAGTAAACACTATTAACAGAGAATTCCCCTTTGATCTCTCACTGAAAGGACCATCCAGCACAAAGTTTACATGAGTAAACAGAATAGAGACAAATGGATGTGGAATAAATAAACTTAAACTGGGAAGGACTTTGATCATCCCTATCTCTTCCCTCATGATGGACCAGCTGGCCATCTTCAGCCTGCCCCAGTAAAACCATTCAGCCTTCCAAAAGGTTTGAGACTATAATCTATAACTTTCCCTAATATTCTCCTTAATATTTTCCCCCCACCCTAAGTGAATCTCAACAGAGGTATTTGATAAATGTCTATTCATTGTACAACATAATGAGGCTAAACAGGCAGACTTGTCCTGCTTTCTTAAGAAAACTGGATAAACATCTTCACCATTTTTGAAATGACTCATATTATCAGTATTAATTCAGCCTCCATCCCAGGCTTAATACACACAGACACACGCACACACATGCACACACACACACACACACACACACACACCCCACAAATATACATATATTCGTGTGTATACACATATAATGCAGATACACACACATATATTCCATTTCTCTTCTCATTTTCTTTTGTAAAGACCATTCTCATGACACATATTTTGGGAAAATTATTCAAGTATGGTAGGAGTAGAGAGGAGGTGGAGTCCTCCAAGTGTTTTTGTCAAATAATTGCTCCCTTCCTGCCATCCCTTACCATGCGTTTCTTTAAGAGATGCATGTTGGAGCCTAGGTCTCCAAGAGTTAGATATCATTATAAGCTTTCTGCACTTGTCGATAGTCACAGGTTCCCCCTTTCCTTGCTAGAGATGCCCCTCCTCATTAACATTCAACTCTGAACATGAGTTATCATATTTATAGTTCAGGGGAAACCAGAGTGTCCTACAAAGTTTCATAACCCTCGAAAAGAAGAATTTAATTTTATGAAAAGTAGAATTTGGCTGTGAACCCATCTGGTCCTAGACTTTTTTTTTTTTTGGTTGGTAGGCTATTTATTACTGATTCAATTTCAGGGTTTCTTATTGGTCTATTCAGGTATTCAATTTCTCTCTAGTGCAGTCTTGGGATGATGTATATGTCTAAGAATTCATCAATTTCTTCTGTATTTTTTAGTTCGTGTACAAAGAGGTGTTCATAATATTCTCTGAAGGTTATTTATATTTCTGTGGAGTCAATGGTTATATCTCCTTTGTCATTTCTAATTGTTTTTATTTGGATCTTTTCTCTTTTCTTCCTTATTACTCTAGCTAGTGTTCTATCTATTTTATTAATTTTTTCAATAAACCAACTCCTGGATTCATCAATCTTTTGAATGGTTTTTCCTCAGCCTCCTTCAGTTTAGCTATAATTTGGGTTATTTCTTATCTTCTGTTAGCTTTGAGGTTGATTTGTTCTTGGTTTCTACAGTTCTTTTAGTTGTGATGTTAGGTGGTTAAATTGAGATCTTTCTAACCTTTTGATGTGGGTGTTTAGTGCTATAAATTTCCCTCTTAACACTGCCTAAGCTGTGTTCTAGAGATTCTGGTATGTTATATTCTTGTTCTCATTAGTTTCAAAAAACTTCTTGATTTTTGCCTTAATTTTATTATTTATCCAAAAGTCACTCAGGAGCAGGTTATTTAATTTCCATTGAATTGTATGGTTTGGAGTGATTTTCTTATTCTTGATTTCTAATTTTTTTTGTGCTTGTGTGCTGTGGTGTGAGAGAGTGGTTGGTATGATTTCAGGTCTTTTGCATTTGCTGAGGATTGTTTTATGTTCAATTGTGTGGTCAATTTTAGAGTATGTGGCAATGAGAAGAATGTATATTCCATTGATGTTGGGTGGAAAGTTCTATAAATGTCTATCAGGTTCATTTGATCCAGTGCTATATTCAGTTCCTGAATATCTTTGTCAATTTTCTGCCTTGCTAATCTGTCTAACACTGTCAGTGGAGTGTTGAAGTCCCCACAATTATTGCATAGGACTCTAAGTCTCTTTGCAGGTCTCTAAGAACTTTTTTGATGAATCTGGGTGTTCCTGTGTTAGGTGCATATATATTTAGGATAGTTAAGTCTTCCTGTTGAATTGAACACTATATCATTATGTAATGTCCTTGTTTTTTTTCTGATCTTTGTTAGTCTAAATGCTATTTTGTCTGAAATTAGGATTGCAACCCCACTTTTTTCTGTTTTTCTATGTGCTTGGTAGATTTCTTTCTATCCCTTTATTTTGAGTGTTGCTGCATGTAAAATTAGTCTCTTGAAAACAGCATATCATTGGGTCTTGGTCCTTTAACCACCTTACTACTCTGTGTCTTTTAATTGGGGTATTTAGCACATTTATAGTCAAGATTAGTATTGATAAGCGTGGGGTTGATCCTGTCATCATGATGGTAGCTGGTTATTATTCAGACTTGTTTATGTGATTGCTTTATAGTGTCACTAGTCTGTATACTTAAGCATGTTTTTGCAGTGTCTGGTACTAGTCTTCCGTTTCCATTCTTTGAGGCCAGCATCATCTTGACACAACATAAAAAGAAAACTTCAGGCCAATATGATTGATGAACATTGATGCAAAAATCCTCAAAAAATACTTGTAAACCAAATCCAGCATCACATGAAAGAGCTAATCCTAATGCACCATTATCAAGTAGGCCTCATCCCCAGTGTTAAAGTTTGGTTAAATACACAAAAATTAATAAATGCAATTCATCAGAATCACATTTCTGATGAATTTCTGAATCACATTAAACAGAGCTAAAGACAAAAAAACCCACAAGATTATCTCAACAGATGCAGAAAAGGCTTTCAACAAAATTCAACACCCCATTATGCTAAAAACTCTCAGTAAACTAGGAAATGAAGTAATACACCTCAAAACAATAAGAGCCATCTATGACAAATTCACAGTCAACATCATACTGAATGGGCAAAAGCTGGAAGCATTTTCTTTCAAAACCATCACAAGACAAGGACGCTCTCTCTCACCACTTCTATTCAACATAGTATTAGAAATCCTGGCTGGAGCAATTAGACAACAGAGAGAAATAAAGCGCATCCAAATAAGAAGAGAGGAAGTCAAACTATCCATTTGCAGATGACATATTCCATATCTAGAAAACCCCATAACTCCTTAAAATGATAAACAACTTCAGCAAAGTCTGAGGATACAAAGTCAATGTACAAAAATCACTAGCACTCTTATACACCAACAACAGTCAATCCAGGAATGCAATCCTACTTACGATTCCCATAAAAGAATAAAATACCTAGGAATATTGCTAATCATGGAGGTGAAAGATCTCTGCAACAATAACTACAAAACACTGCTCCAAGAAACCAGAGATGATACAAACAAATGGGAATGCATTCCATGCTCATGGATATGAAGAATCAATATCATTAAATGGTCATAGTACCTGACTTCAAACTACAAAGCTACTACAAATCTGTAGAAATCATGCTACCTGCCTTCCAACTACACTACTGAGCTACATTAACCAAAACAGGATGGTGCTAGGACAAAAACAGACACATAGACCAGTGGAACAGAATAGAAAGCCCAGAAATAATACCACATACCTACAACCATCTGATCTTCCACAAAGCTGACAAAAACAAGCAATGGGGAAGTACTCCCTATTCAATGGTGGTGGGATAACTGGGGAGCTATATGCAGAAGACTATATCTGGACCCCTTTCTTAAACCATATACAAAAATAAACTCAAGATGGATTAGAAACATAAATATAAAAAACATAAAACTCCAAACCACAAAATCTTTGAAAGACAACCTAGGCAATACTATTCTGGACATAGGAACAGCAAAGATTTCATGTCAAAGACACCAAAAGCAATTGCAACAAAAACAGAAATAGGATCTAATTAAACTAAATAGCTTCTAAACAGCAGAAGAAATTACCAACAAAGTAAACAGACAACCTACAGAATGGGAAAAAAATTCACAAACTATACAGGTGACAGAGGTCTAATATCCAGCATGTATAAGAAACGTAAACAAATGTAAAAGAAAAAAACCAACCCCATGAAAAAAAAAATAGGCAAAGGACATGAATAGACATTTTGCAAAGAAGACATACACGTGGCAAACAAGCACATGAAGAAAGCTCAACATCACTGGTCATTAGAGAAATGCAAATCTAAACCACAATGAGATACCATGTCACACCAGTCAGAATGGCTATTATTAAAAAGTCAGCCGGGATTGATGACTTACACCTGTAACCCTAGCACTTTGGGAGGCTGAGGCAGGTGGATCACAAGGTCAGGAGATCAAGACCATCCTGGCTAACATCGTGAAACCTCGTCTCTATTAAAAATACAAAAAAATTAGCTGGGCATGGTGGCAAGTGCATATAGTCCCAGCTACTTGGGAGGCTGAGGCAGGAAAATCACTTGAACCCAAGGAGTGGACGTTGCAGTGAGCAGAGATTGCACCACTGTACTCCAGCCTGGGCAACAAGAGGGAAACTCCATCTCAAAAAAAAAAATAATAATAATAATAAATTTTTAAAATGAAAAGTCAAAAAATAACAGATACTGGCATGGTTGTAGAGAAAAATGGAACACTTATACACTGTTCATGGGAATGTAAATTACTCCAACCATTGTGGAAAGCAGTGTGGTGATTCCTCCAAGTGCCTAAAACAGAACTACCATTTGACCCAGCAATCCCATTACTGGGTACATATCCAAAGGAATATAAATCATTATATCATAAAGACACCTGAAAGTATATGTTTATTGCACCACTAGTCACAGTAGCAAAGACATGGAATTAACCTAAATACCCATCAATGTTAGGCTGAATAAAGAAAATGTGGTGTGTGTGTATGTGTGTGTGTGTGTGCATATGTGTATATATATATATATATATATATATATATATATATATACATATATATATATATACACACACACACGCACACATACATATCATGGAATACTATGTAGCCATAAGAAAAGTGAGATTATGTCCTTTGCAGGGACATGGATGGAGCTGGAGGCCATTTTACTTAGCAAATAAACACAGGAACAGACAACCAGATATGGAACAGACAGCCAGATACTACAGGTTCTCAATTATAAGTGGGAGCTAAATTATGAGAACGCATGGAGACATAGAGGGGAACAACAGACACTAGGCCTACCTGAGGGCAGAGGTTGGGAGGAAGGAGATCAGGAAAAATAATTAATGGCTACTAGGCTTAATAACTGGGTGATGAAATAATATGTACAACAAACCCCCGTGACACAAGTTTAGCTATGAAACAAACCTGCACATATACCCTTGAAATTAAAAGTTATAAAAATAGAAAAGGCCTATTTTTGTTCTTTCTCTTTTTCTCCTTTCCTTCTTTCCATCCTTAGTTTCTTCCTAATGAAAAATGGTGTAAAAAGTCTCCAGAATACTAGAATCCTATACTAGGAAACCTGATAAAAGTTATGAAATGTAATCAAAATGACTAGATTTGGTACATAAAACAGGGAAACTTATTTTCAAATAATCACCTTTGGGGAATGACTTTTGTTTTGTTCAAAGTCTACAAACTACAAATGTAAAATATTGCAGAGTAAATATGTTAACCAATAGAATTCCTGATGCTTCATAAATATTCAAAGAGTTTGATGACATGTCAGAGTTGAACAATACGCTACCTAATCAGATACTCTGTTGATCAGAAGAAATATGCTTTACCCGCTTCTTGTGGGAAGGTGAAAACCTCTGTGTTTGCATTCGGCCAATTATAGAAGTCTATTTGGGGAAAACACAAATAGTAAGTCATTTCCCCCAGACAATTCCATTACATGGTTGAAAGCATGTGGTTGCTTTCCTCTATCATCAATTTTACTCTATTGAAGCCTGTTCGTTTCCCACTGTCTTCAAAGTGAGAAGAAAGGATGTACCCCATTTCATTCACATGCAAATTAAGAATCAAAGAATAAAAAATCTTTTTTCCCAAGTTCAGAGTGATCAACTCTCTTTGGTAATTACACAGGTTACTACATTGAGAAATGCAAAAACCTAGGGACCCACTGAAGCTTAATTACTCCCTATTCTTATTCTGATCCCTTCTTAGCAGCCTACATCTCTGCGTTAATTCATAGCTAATAGAGGTCAGAGTCAGGGTTAATAGCCTGCAGCTCAACATTCATTAAGTCATTCACTGATCATTAAAACATCCTGAAAAAGCTTTGTGTTGAAGTTTTAATAGCCACAATATATGGAGACTTGCTCTTCTCAAATACTAATAATGTTCTCCTACTACAGTAAAGAAGTGTGTGCATCCAGCAATTTACGTTAATCTTGATTACCGATTCTTCCCTCTCAGAGTGAATTCAAAAATAAATATTTAAGGAAACTTTCAGAAAGATGAGATTTTACCTATCAGAACTGTCATCATCATCAGAACACAAGAGCAAATGCCACAGCCTTTGGGATCAGTAAGTCCCCTGGTTGATAATAGAGCCCTGTGTGGAAAGCTGCCCTAGACTTGGCCTGGAAGAGTACTGTGAATAAAGCACTTTATTCCGGTTCATCCAGCAGACATTAATTGAGCATGCATGATGGAATAACCTGGATTTGTGACATAGTAATAAACAAAATAGATATGATTTTGTGGAATCTATATTCTAGCCAACTGGAAAAACTCCCTGGCCCACATGAAACTGTACAATCTGGAAGCTGGTCAAAGGAACCACATAAGGCCTGTATGCATCATCAAGGATGGGCCTCAGACACATGCAGACATTTTATATGTATAGTTACTTGTATAACTTTAGGAGTATAAAACAATACTATAGACCATCTCTTAATACATACACAGGTTTGTAAATGTGTTTTTGAAAGACTGGAGACTTCATATTTAACAATGGTTATCTCTAAATTGGGATGGGAAGTAAGGGGGATGTAGGAATCAGGGACAGGAATCAGGGCGGTCAAAGGAGTCTTATATGTTGGGCTCCAAACTCTTTATTGGAATGCTCTGGGACATAATCAATATCACATTTGTCATGTTCCTGCCAAAAATAAATAACCTGGATCTAATCATAAGGAAACATCAACAAAAACAAATAGAGGAATATTCTACAAAATAACTGACATGCACTCTGAAAACTGCCAAGGTCATGAAAGACAAAGGGTTGCCGAGGAACTGACTAAAGAGACATGACAGCTAAAAAGCAATGCACGACCCTGGATTGGATTCTGAGTCAGAAACAAAAATAGCTATAAAGGGCAATATTGAGACTATCGGAAAATGTTAAATGGACGGTGACTTAGCAGCGTTGCATGAGTGATGTTGGTAGTTGGAGCATCCTTGCTCATAGGGAACACACATGATGCATTTAGTAGCAAACTATAACTTTAACTTATCCTCCAATCATTCAGTGGTTCAGAAAATAATTGAACAGAAAGAGAGAGAGAGAAATATTCTAAGTAGAGAACTGCCAGCTAGATATCCATGTTAAGAGTCGATGCTAGTCGGAAATCCATTAGGCTGGCCAGGTAGGCTGAAAACCCATGCAGAATCTCTGCGTTACAGTCTTGAAACAGAATTTCTTCTTCTCTGGAAAATCTCAATTTTTACTCTTAAGGTCTTCAACTGATTCAAAGGGACCACCCACACTATGAAGAGTAATCTACTTTACCTAAATTAAAATGATTGTAAATTTCATCACATCTACCAAATACCTGCCTAAGCTAGCAACATCAAGACTAGCATTTGACCAACCTAACTAAGCTGACCCATAACATTAACCATCGTAGGGAACGAAGGTGATAATGGCACTGATCATTAATCTCAAGAACACAGGAAGGAAAATACTTGAAAGGACAATGAGTTCAGGTTCAGACAAGCTATGGAGGAAGCAACCGATACATGGCTGTCACAGACGATGGAGGGGTTGTTGGATTGTGGCAGCAGCAGGGAAAAGTTCTTCAAAGGAAGTTGAGTTGGCAATTTCAAACACAAGTGATGAACAGAACGTTCTCATCAAATTTGACAATCTGGAGGTCAGTCATGAAACTGGTAACGACGTTGACATGAAAGCTGAATAGAAGGTGAGAAACTCACTCTTTAACCCTCCCTGACAGCCCACTTTCCTGGAGTACCTGATGCAGCAAAATAATAGTTACACAACGATAATTCAGAGAGCTTTTTGGAGAGTCGTTTTCTGGAGTCCAAGAAACACTCAGAGGAATGGGCTGAGCTACAAAAAGGACATTGTACTCTACCACCACATCCTGCAGGCCCTTGGGCAAGCCACTTAACCATTCTAATCTTTAGCCTCTTTTTCTATAAAATTGAAATAGGCCGGGTTCCGTGGCTCATGCCTGTAATCCCAGCACTTTGGGAGGTCAAGGCAGGCAGATCACCTGAGGTCAAGAACTCAAGACCAGCCTGGCCAACATGGTGAAACCTTGTTTCTACTAAGACACAAAAATTAGCTGGGTGTCGTGGTAGATACCCACATCCCAGATACTCAAGGGGCCAAGACAGAATTGCTTGAACCAGGGAAGTGAAGGTTGCAGTGAGCTGAGACCGCACTATTGCACACCAGCCTGGGAGATAAGAACAAAACTCCACCTCAAAAAAAAAAAAAAAAAGGAAGAAGGAAAGAAAGAAAGAAATAATAATTATACTTGGCTTAAAAATAGCATAAGGATTAAATTATATTTATGTATGTAAAAGTAACAGTAAATTAGAAACAGAGACCCAAGTACTAATAGTTGTTATAAGTTGTTATTCCTATTAAGCACTTACACAAGAAAAACCTTAACTTCTAAGAATTTGGATAACTTTTCTTGAAAGTCTATGTTATAGCCTATTGTGAAAAAAAAATTTAGATTTATTTCCTAATTTTATAAATCATAGACATAGATAACTAAAAACCAAGCCTTGGAAAACATTTTTAAACATTTAAGTGTTATTCCCATTTTTAATGCACTAAAAGCCATCTGGGAAGCCTTTCTTCTCGTCTTAGTTATGAATTCAGAACTACGGTAGAAAAATTTAAACATGAAGCTGTACTGGTATTCTTAGCTAATTAGGGTCAGCTGTCTTTTCAATCATTTGAACCTTTTATTATCTAGGCAGAAAAGCAGCCAAGTTTTCATGAGACAAATTTAAAGACTGCTTTTTTTAAAAAAAATAATTGTTATCCATTATTTTTTTCCACTGAAGCAAGTTACTGTTAATTTATTAAAAAAGAAAAAAACGTTCAAAAATATGGTGGCTGACAAGCATGGCTTCCTGCTTTCTGAGGACAAACCACAGATTCTAAGGATAGACCAGAGAAATGGCAGGCTGGTCCCTTCCTGTTTCAGTGTTTACAATGGGATGCACTTGTACTCTGATTCCTGACACGAATAATGTACACTGATAGCACTTACCAAAGATCTCAGTGGTGTCATATGTGTCTCATTATGTGGGTGATTTACTCATAAAATGTTTATTGAGCATTTACTATGTACCAGGCATTGTCACGGCTGCTGGGGAATACAGTGAACTACGCAAAGTCCCTGTCCCCATGCAGCAACTATGGAACTAACATATATTCAATGCCTGTAAGATGCTTAGCTCTCTGCTAGACATCAGGAATACCAGTATGAGCAAGGATGTCAAGAGCTTGCAGATTAAATGGGGAGAACTGTAAGAACTGGCCAGCATACGGTGTTAGGTAAGGCGAGTCCAAAGCTTGAGTGAAAGGCATATGATAACAGCACCTATCTTTTTAAAAGCTTGGAAAGGAGAGTTTTATTTCTCATAAAGGGTTGCAGCCAGCAGGGTGGCCATTCAGACAGGCTGGGAAGTAGCTTTCTGGCCAGAAGCTGGAAACAGACACTTGGAGGGAAGGGAAAACGAAATGGGAATTTATACTGAGCCTGGTGGCTGAATGTGCATATTCCGTAAGCTACAGGCGAAGTCACAAATATTTATGAAAGGAGAAATACAGAAATACACAATGCCCAGTTGAGTTTCATGCCTCTCCCTGGGACCCATGTTTAAAAAATGACAACGTTAATACAATCCAACGGTAGAGTTTTCAGCCTTCTGATGTCAAAAGGTGAAGCAGAGGATGTGAAAGCCGTCACTACACATCTCCGTAGACTGGCCAGACCCACTTTGTGGTTGGTGATCTCTCATCAGGAAGGAATGCTGGTAAATTGTGCCAAAACTGCAAAAGCAGAAGCATCAGGTGGTTGCTTGATAACAGCAGAGCAGTCTTTTGAAAGGGTTGGTTTCTGTTTAGCCCTTGGGGAAGAAAGCCTGATGGTTATTGAGGGAGGTGATGAAGCTAGGCATGCCCAACCTTGTATCCTGTTAAGGCCCGAGAACAGCACCTATCTTTATCAAGGAAAGTTCCAGAAAGAGAAAATTTTTGTCTTAGTTTAAGTTTCAAGTCTTAAACTAAGACCTGAAAGATCAAAATATGAGTAGAATTCAGCCAGGAAAGTGAAAACATTGTTAAGAACACTTTTGTGGGAAGTTCCACAGACAAGAGAGCGCATCAGACAGTTATGAAAACAAAACGCATTCATGAAAGAGCTCAGAACTTGCGAGTACTTGTAAGTCAAAGCAAGAAATCCTCCTGAAGGGCTGGGGAATATGCAGTTGCTTGTGAGCAGGGCCTCTCATTTGAGAGAAATCAAGGCCAGTTCAATCTGTTTGTGCCTTAGGCTACCCAGACATTACAAAATAAAGAAATGAGCCAGGTGCAGTGGTTCACACCTGTAATCTTAGCACTTTGGGAGGCTGAGGTGGGTGGATCATGTGAGGTCAAGAGTTCAAGACCAGCCTGGGCAACATGGTGAAACCCCATCTCTACTAAAAGTACAAAAATTAGCTAGGTGCAGGGGCACATGCCTGTAATCCCAGCTACTAAGGAGGCTGAGGCAGGATAATCAGAGTCTACGAGGTAGAGGTTACGGTAAGACAAGATTTTGCCATTGCACCCCAGTCTGGGTGACAGAGCAAGACTCTGTTGCAAAAAATAAAAGAAATGTCAAAAGAGGATTATAATAATTGGATATTTTAAATGTTTGCACTTAAATGTTTCAGCACAAGTATATAAATTTCAATGACTGTGGACGTCATCTTCTTAGAAATAAAGAAATCTAAACGTGAGGTCTTTTATTAATATGAGACCACCTCCCCAAACCACTGTACACACAAACACAGACACACATACACACACTGCCCATATAACACCCATGTAAGAAGGCTTCCTTGGAAGGAATGATAAGAATGGGAGACAAGAACATAGAAAATGTTTGGAAAGAACTGAATCAGGAAGTAAAATAATCTCATTTGCATTTTATAAATTATAGGAAATGGATTAAAGGGAGGCAAGATTAGGGGCAGAAGACAAGATTGGAGCTATTGCCATCATTCCTGTGAGGCGTGGGGGTGGTCTGGACTAGCACAGAGGCCCTGGCACCAGCTTTGGATTAGAGAACTATTTGGATGGTAGAATCAGCCAGACCTGACAACCAATTGAATAAGGGAAGTGACGGAGACACAGAAATTTGTTTGCCAATCAAAATAGTCAAGCGGCTTTCAGCTTATAAAAATAACATCATTTCTGTAGCATCTTCACTTCCTGGAATGGTTTTCTATCCATATAACCTCCACTGGTTTTAAATCATTAAAATTACAATATAATGAAGTGCTTCATTTTTAAAGTAGCTTGAAGAAATGTACTGACTACGAAAACTTTACTTTTTTGCTAGTAATGCATTCATGGGTCTTTTGCCACATTCTGGCATTTCTATAAAGCTGCCATTTTGAGTAGTATTTTGATATTTGTGATCTAATTTTAAAATGCTAGTTCTTCCTACATGTGAATAAGATGTAAATAGCTGAACATAAATTCAGATGTCATTCGAGTATGCTCTTATTATTAAAAAGTTATTGAGAGTAATCATCATAGATGAATGACATATTATAAATATCATTCAAAAACATTAGCAAAACACTAAGTTTTATTTCCTCAAGATTCACTAATGTTTCTGTCTTTGTTAAATTTGAAAAATAAATTTCTATGAAGGCTCAGAGCAAATCGTTTCGCAGTAAATATCTTTGGAGAAAGGTCACATTCTTCCATAGAGATACGTCACAGCTAACGGATATATTCAAAGGTTAACTCTCAGAACCCTAGACCAGGTTTGATTCATGCTGTTTTATAATTGCATAGCCCCTGGCTACCTCAGTTGGTTAGCACACCATATTAATGAGGCCAGTGGCAAAAGTTCAAATCCCCAGGCAGGCAACTTGTTTTTCTCTGTGTGTGGCGATAGCTGTAATACTTATCCCAAGGCAGGCATCAGAAATGTGTGTCAATCGTCACAATGTCAAGAGAGAGTGCAAATGGCTTAATGAAAATCGGGCCTTTCTATTACAAAAACATCTCAAAGCCCACACACGACTAATGGGGGAGATAATGGTGTCACCTTCAAATACAGAGTAGAATATTCCTCATATTACCACAACAAACAAAGTCCCTGCCAGAAGCAAGTCATAAATGTCACCAAGAATGATGATCTCCAATTAGATTCCATATGAATGATTTCTTCATTTTTCATCTTTGACCTAACAGCACTAAATTTGCCGCTAAGTAAAAACTACGTGAAATGTGCATTTACCTGCTTCCTCCCTGTCTCCCAAAACTGTTATGAGAATGAATCAGATAGTATCTTGGAGGCATTTTAAAATATAAAATATTAATCTAAATTGTCCCCCTCTGACTCAGTAGGGAAGTAGATATATTGAGTTTTCACAATACAAATGCAACCGGTGACGTGCAATTTGGCCTCAAACAACAGGCAATTCAGAAAGGGATAACAGAATGTCAAGCCCACTACTGGAGAGGAACAATTGTTTGAATGAGTTAAATGACCAACTGTTAGCAACATGTAGACAGAACCATTGGTAGTCCTGACAGAATAATCCCAAGATGTTCGGTTCAGCAATATTCACTTCTGAGTAAAATTCAGAAGATGGTCAGCCCACATTGAAACCTATCTAGAAGGTTCAATGGCTTTATTAATAAAACGTGCCATTGGAACACAGTCTCTCTTGTGATGTAGGGGCTGAATTAAGTCCTGCAAGAGACACCTAACCACCTAGTGAAGTGGCTATAGAGGTGGGGCTTTAAGTGAAGGAAGAAAAACAGGATGGGGAATTATACAGGTCCAGGGTCTGGCCTTCAGATTTTTTCTTGGTTGAATCCAGAAGTCAAAGTTCAACAAGTCACCCTTGAATTGTCCTTTTCACATGTGTCTAACTATTCACTCTGTTCTTCTCACTCATGTCTCTACTCCCTAAATGTTACCCAAATCCATTCATTTCACTGTATCCCCTGCCTTCTGTTCTCCTAACACCCCACACCTCCAGTTACTCCTGGGATGTTAAAAAGAATCTATGAAAGAAACTCAAATCTATACAGAGGTTTTTGTATTTTTTAAAGAACCTCAAAACCATCAAATTCACAGGAACATTTAAAAATCAGAATGGTGACGATTTATTTGTTATCTTGCACCAGGAGAATGATCCACATCTCTCCTAGTATAGGCAAACCTGCTGAGAAACCCAGAGGTTATTTTGCAACCACGGAGTTCAATTAAAAAGGATTGGAAGTCTTAGAGGACACTTTCCACCAAATCACAGTCATTGGATGCTCTCTGGTCCTCCTTTCTAACTGAAGGAGCCATGGAGGCAGGATGGCAGGAGATTGATCTGACCCAGATATAAATAAAGAGGTGGAAAACATTGTTCAAAGATGTACAGCACTGTTCCTCAATGCTCAATCCCTTGCAGAAGGCTATTTGTTTACAAGCAATGCATTAGCCTCAGTTCCCTCTTTGCAGATCAAGAGGATAAGTTATAGGCGCTCTAATGTCTTTTAGATAAGCATCCTTTCAAAAGCAGTAGAAGCTAAAGGCTGAATAAAAATCATGAGCTTTGCCATTAAATAATTTATTAATATATTTCTTTATATAACCAGAATTAAAAGTCCTGTCACTGGAAGTCCCATGATAAAATTTCTTTCTGTGCTTTTCTGATTATACTCTGGGAACGTTAGCGTGGGTATCCTAGTTGGCTTAATTAGAAATGAGAATGTCAAGAGGCAAAATACATTATTCTTTCTTTTATGTTTGAGCACTAATTACAACATACAGCTTTTCTAGAAAATTTGGAACACATTCTTCCCTACATGTTTACAATGACAAAGTTTTCCTTTCTTCTGAATATCCAAAACTGAAATACCACCTGATACAGAAACAGAGTTAGCCTCACTTGCTGTAGGGGAAAGTGAATAGCATTTTATTTATTAAAACAATTAGATATCTAGAATGATAAAGAAAAATGCTCCCCTTTATTTCATGGGGAGATAAATTTGGTAATAGCATTCTATAGAACAGTAGTCCCCAACCTTTTTGGCACCAGGGACCAGTTTTGTAGAAAACGATTTATAAATGTAATATGCTTGAGTTATCCTATCCACGGAGGGGAGACTAGGGGGATAGTTTCAGGAAAACTCAAGCACATGACATTTATTGTGTACTTTACTGTTACATGATGACATTGTGACATACAATGAAATAATTATACAACTCACCATAATGTGGAATCAGTGGGAGCCTTGAGCTTGTTTGCAACTAGACAGTCCCATATGTATGATGGGAGATACTTGACAGATCATCAGGCATTAAATTCTCATAAGGAGCCCACAACCGAGATCCTTCACACGCACAGTTCACAGCAGGGTTTGCACTTCTATGAGAATCTAGTGCTGCTGCTGATTGACAGGAGGCAGAGCTCAGGCGGTAATGCAAGTGATGCCAGGAGGCTGTAATTCCAGATGAAGTGTCAATCACTCACTGGCCACTCACCTCTTACTGTGCAGTCTGGTTCCTAACAGGCCATGGACTGGTACCATCTGTGGACCGGGGCCTGGGCACCCCTGCTCTAGAACACTAGATGCCTATAATACATAGTAGATCTTTCTTCCTTCTGCCCCTGCCTTATCAATAACAAAGGCTGATCCTGGAATGGAACCAGACAAAGGAAAGCTACCTGGAGTGCTAAAAAGGAATAAATTTGATTATTATAAAGCTGCAGAGATTTCAACCGGACATAAGGAGAAGCTCATCATCATTGCTATAATAAAATATTGAAATAGGCCGATCAGACCTCATGACATTCCTGTTGTCATTATTATTATAGTTTAAGTTCTAAGGTACACACGCAGAAGGTGCAGGTTTTTTACATAAGTACACACGTCATAATGGTTTGCTGCACCTGTCAACCAGTCATCTACATTAGGTATTTCTCCTAATGTTCTCCCTCCCCTAGGCCCCCGCTCCCCAACAGGCCCCAGTGTGTGATGTTCCCCTCCCTGTGTCCGTGTGTTCTCATTGTTCAACTCCCATTTATGAGTGAGAACATGTGGTGTTTGGTTTTCTGTTCTTATCTTAGTTTACTAAGAATGATGGTTTCCCGCTTCACCCATGTTCCTGCAAAGAACACGAACTCATCCTTTTTCATGGCTGTGTAGTATTCCATGGTGTATATGTGCCACATTTTTTTATCCAGTCTATCGTTGATGGGCATTTGGGTTGGTGCCAAGTCTTTGTTATTGTGAACAGTGGAAGTTTCCATCCTTGGAAATTTTCTTCAAAAGCTAAAAAAACCTCTGCCTGGGGTCCTTTGTTCATTCATTCATTCATGTATTCATTCCTTTTATAGGAATGACTGATTCACCTAATAATGGATTGCCTAAATATGCACAGAGCATACTTCTCAGTCACAAGATAGGAGCAATAATCATGTGGTCTCCTTAGGTTTGTCACATTTCTCAAATATTATGAAGTGTTCATGCATATGAATATGAAAGCATTGACTAAGAGAAGTTTTTCCAGAGAAATATTTTCTAAGCAAAGACAGACTAATCCTGCTGCTGGTGATCATATGTGGCTCTTTGTGGTAAAGAACATTTCTGAGAAACGAGTATAGGCTGTGCTGTGTAATTTACTTAAGAAGGGAAAATGACCTCTGAGGTAGTGACCTTCCATTATCAAAGTTATCCAAAATTTGGATGACCATCTGTCAAACAGGAGCTCATATTTTGTTTGCAGGGATTATCTACCTCTAAAGGGTGCTTTCAGTGAAAACAAAACAGTCAAATTGTTGAGTAGCAATCTTAATTGGAGACACTCTAAAAGATAGACAATGTCAGGGCAATTTGATGCATGAATGCACACACACACACCCCCCACTCACACTCACACACATATTCACACACACACACACCACTCACACTCATACATACTTTCTCTCTTTCTCTCTCTCTCTCTCTCACACACACACACACACCACTCACACTCATACATACTTTCTCTCTTTCTCTCTCTCTCTCTCTCTCTCTCACACACACACACACACACACACACACACATCAGAAAAAAAAAATAAGCTTGATCTAAACTTACTAGTTTGCTTCCTACTTTTAAAGTTGGGCCAAATTCATGTTTAGGCACCTTAACCAGGAGATTCAGGAGAACAAGTGAGGTGGTTATTTGACAGCCTGCATGGCACAGGCTAATCAGAATGGGTTGGAGCAAGGTCTCAGTGCCCCTGGCTGTGCCAGATGTGGACCCTTATTTCCTAGATCCGGGAACATCCACGGGTGACTGGGAGTCAAAAATAAAAAATAAAAAACTGGACACAAGAAAACTAACAGGACTTTGGGACAATGGCTATCTATCAACTGATTCCAAGTTATTTTCTAATTTTACAAAGCAACACTACCTTAACTGAAGACTATGGGTGGGCTATCGGTCCTGGAAACAGCTATTAATGTGAATCCAATTACCACCACTGCCACCACTAATCCGCTTTCCTGACAGCGAGTTTGAAGGGAAAGAAGGAAAAGGGATGATATCTTTTGACTTTCTAGGTTCTTCCTTCTCTTCTGGGTGACATATTAATAAATGGGATACAACAGCCAGGGTCCACAGCACGGCAGGGAAGATGGGCTGGAGGGTCTCATGCGAAGAGACTTCAATGACTCCATGTCAAACAAAAGAAACTGGGAAACAGTTCCCCACAGTAGTTTGTTTTGAGAATGGTGATATTTTATCTTACTTTGTACAGTAATGCCTATGATAATTAGCATCATAATGGAAGCTAGAAAATAGCTGAAATTAGAGGTTAAAGAAAGTACAAATTAGGAGTTGGGGAGAAGGGCCAACTTTTGTGTTAAGACCAGCACAATTCCAAGTAAATTGTCCTAGAAAAAGGCAAGAAAGAAAAAGTTCCCCACAATACTGTCATTAGTTCGGGTGGGAACAAAAGTACATGGATATGAGATGCTGTTGACAATTTTTGTGTAGCTAATGCGTTAATGCCTGCTACACTTGTCACTCTACCTTCGCCCATTCACTCGCCTATTCAGAATATATTAAACCCCTTCCATTTAACTCTTAGCTGTACTAGCAGAAGTCTTCCGTAAGCTGCAAAGCATCATACTGATGCTTGTTTTATTACTACAGCCAATTGATTCCCCTGCAAGGCAAGAATCATGTTACAGCCTTTCATAAAACTAATTCTAATTACACAAGTAACAATAAATGTATTCCTCTTTTAAAAAAGGAAAAAATTAAACATTAAAGAAAAAATGGAATGACTATATGATTTATTATCCAAACCGGGACACTCTTGAGAATGAATGGAAGGATATTAATAGTGATACCAGGACATCAGGTATAAACTGAGACAGACAGGCCAGACAAATTGGGACACTGTGTTACCATGCAGATAAGGACCCTAAAGCCTCTTGAGAACACCGTGCCTCCAAAGCCTGGTTCTTCTGACCTTTCCAAAGGTAATTACTGTTACTATTTAAGAAGGGTGACAAATTGAAAGCATTTAAATTTCACAGGATGCTTGATAGAAAGCCAGAGAACTTTTTGTAGAGTCAAGAGAGATAAAATTAGAGAAGAAAAACACATGTAAGTGTCCTTCCCAGAATGTGACCCATCTTCAACTCACAGTTTTTCCTGGGGGATTGCTTCTCACTCTGAAGCCCTTCCTTCTAGCAAATTGTAGTTCTCCTTACAAAGGTCTAGCTATCATCATTTGGCTTTACAAGATATTGGCAAAAGGGATCCACCCTTCTACATGAAGTCTCTCAGAAACCTCTCTAATCAATACATTTTCTGTTTTGCATGGTCCTGATAGACTCTTATTTCTACTTTTGAAACAAGCCACTCAAGATAGGTCTCCATCAAGATTGTATTATAATTGCATTTGATGCAGAGGTTCTCTTAAACCTGGGAAAGAAAATTATTCCTAACTCTTTATATTCTCACGAGAGCAGAAAATACGCATCCAACACTCCAGAAGGAAAACTGTTGAGAGAAACTGCACTCCACCCTTCACTCACTGGTCCTACAGGAAGGAGAAAGTACCTGATGGATGAGATCAGAAGATTAGAAGGAAGGAACACCAGGTGTAGCCCCTGCAGAGATGAGGTCCCCTTCTGCAAATCAGACATTCTGATCAGCTAAGCGAAGAAGCTCACCTGTGCTTGTTCAGCTGAATCTGGGACAGCTGGATTAAGTCTTTTAAATTCAGGAGGAATTCAGGCCACATTTAAAACCATGTTTTCCCATCAGCTTTATCAATAATAAAGCCAACTTTCCTTTTTTTCCCCATCTGTCTGTCTTCTCTAGCCCACTTCTCTACTGGCTCCAACATCTGAACGGAAAGATGAGTGTCATTGATTGAAGCTCCACGTGTAGATCTGATTGACGAGATTTCATAACAAGCCTTCCTTGTTGGCAACTACCATGTGAAGGGGAGGCAGTGGGGGATTCTGATTCATGTATACTGTTTTTCTTGATTCCTCGGTGACTAACAGCACACATATTTGCATGCAATTCTCAGGGTTAGGATGACAGCATGGAGATTCTTCTATTTACAGCGGATAGCCATAGAGAGTAGAAGCTGGTAATCCTGGGTTTATTAGCATCACATACCACTGCAGTGGTTCCTAACATTTTCAGAGCCATAGACTATTTAGATTATCATGCGGATACAGAAACTCATCGCAGAAAAACACACCTATTGCCATATTCAAAAAGTTTGGAGTCCAATTTTACCAGGTTCCTGTTTTCCTCAAAATAAATGATCAACAAATCCTGCATCTTGTTCAGATGGGTGGATGACTCACCTCTAGCTGGTTGGCAGGAAAGGACAGAATTCAGACCCTTAAGAAGGAAGAGCTCATTAGAGACAAATTCAAACTTTAGACTAAGGAAATAGACATCAAACAAAGTTGTTTAAGGTTGTGATGTGTGAATCCCTGTAAGCTTCTTAGGACTGTTAATATTGTAAGTCCATAAGGCCCATTTTCCTTCCTGCAGAAACCCAGAAAGTCTTTCCATACCAAGCTGTACCTCCTATGTACTCATTTACAATATACGTGGAAAAGCAAGGGATCTAATATAAGTTTCTTCTGTTTATGAAACAATTAACCTATTCTTCTGAGGTTAGCTGATGTAGGTTGCTGTTTCAAAACAAAAAGAAACTAAATGTGAATATTTGTTTAGATATATTGAGGAACAGTGCCAGAGTGTAGTAAGTACCCAGTAAATGATAATCATCCAGCACTGGAAGAAAGAGGTGCATTTAAAAAAACTTTTAAAAACCCACGATTGTTTGTATTTATTACAACTACATATTTTATGTAAACATCATTATATGCAAATCAGTTATAACCCTGAGGCTCTGGGCAGGTAGCCAAAGTGATTCTAAGCCACAGAGACAAGACCTCTGTGTCATGTGACCACACATACCTGACAAGGACATGAAATCATCTTGTCACATCATTGCCTTTCCTTGCCTGTATTTCCTTCCCTTTAGTCAGAAGAAATTAAGGCCTTCCTAATTTCCTATTAGTTTGTTCATGACTATATAAAGTGGTCCTTCTTTTCATGACCATAAAAATTGGCTCCTTCAGCTGGTACCATTCCTTCTGAAACTATTCCAAACAATCCAAAAAGAGGGAATACGTCCCAAATCATTTTATGAGACCAATATCATCCTGATACCAAAACATAGCAGAGACTCAAAAAGAAAAGAAAAATTTAGGTCAATATCCATGATGAACATAGATGCAAAAATCTTCAACAAAATACTGGCAAACTGATTGCAACAGCACATCAAAAAGCTTATCTACCACGATCGAGTAGGCTTCATCCCGGGGATGCAAGGCTGGTTCAACATATGCAAGTGTATAAATGTAATTCACCACATAAACAGAACCAAAGACAAAAACCACATGATTATCTCAATGGATGCAGAGAAGGCCTTCAACAAAATTCAACAGCCCTTTATGCTAAAAACTCTCAATAAACTAGGTATCAAAGGGATATATTTCAAAATAATAAAAGCTATTTACGACAAACCTACAGCCAATATCATACTGAATGAGAAAAACTGGAAGCATTCCCTTTGAAATCCAGCACTAGACAAGGATGCCCTCTCTCACCACTCCTATTCAGTATAATATTGGAAGTTCTAGCCAGAGCAATTAGACAAGAAAAAAAATAAAATGATATTCAATTAGGAAAAGAGGAAGTCAAATTGTCTCTACTTGCAGATGACATGATTGTATACTTAGAAGACCCCATCATCTCAGCCCAAACTCTCCTTAAGCTGATAACCAACTTCAGCAGAGTCTCAGGATACAAAATCAATGTGTAGAAATCACAAGCATTTCTATACACCAATAACAGACGGACAAAGAGCCATATCATGAGGAAACTCCCATTCACAGTTGCTACAAAGAGAATAAAATACCTAGGAATACAGCTAACAAAGGATGTGAAGGACCTCTTCAAGGAGAACTACAAACCACTGCTCAAGGAAGTAAGAGAGGACACGAACAGATGGAAAAACATTCCATGCTCATGGTTAGGAAGAATCAATATCATGAAAATGGCCATACTGCCCAAAGTAATTTATAGATTCAACGTTATCCCCATCAAGCTACCAATGACCTTCCTCATGGAACTGGAAAAAAAAACACCTTAAAACTTCATATGGAACCAAAAGAGAGCCCACATAGCCAAGACAATCCTCAAAAAGAACAAAGCAGGAGGCATCACGTCACCTGATTTCAAACTATACTACAAAGCTACAGTAATCAAAACAGTATGGTACTGGTGCCAAAACAGGGAAATAGATCAATGGAACAGAGCAGAAGCCTTGGAGGCAATGCCACATATCTACAACCATCTGATCTTTGAAAAACCTGACAAAAACAAGCAATGAGGAAAGAATTCCCTGTTTAATAAATGGTGTTGGGAAAACTGGCAAGCAGTGTGCAGAAAGCAGAAACTGGACCCCTTCCTGACACCCTACACTAAAATTAACTCCAGATGAATTAAAGATTTAAACATAAGAGCTAACACCATAAAAACCCTAGAAGAAAATCTAGGCAAAATCATTAAGGACATAGGCATAGGCAAGGACTTCATGACTAAAACGACAAAAGCATTGGCAACAAAAGCCAAAATAGACAAATGGGACCTAATTAAACTCCAGAGCTTCTGTACAGCAAAAGAAACAATCATTAGAGTGAATTGGCCACCAACAGAATGGGAAAAATTTTTTGCAATCTACCCATCTGACAAAGAGCTAACATCCAGAATCTACAAAAAACTAAAACAGATTTACAAGAAAAACACAAATAAACCCATCCAAAAGTGGGAGAAGGATATGAACAGACTCTTTTCAAAAGAAGACATATATGAAGCCAACAAACATATGAAATAATGCTCATCATCACTGATTATTAGAGAAATGCAAATCAAGACCACATTGAGATACCACTTCTGTCAGTTAGAATGGCGATCATTAAGAAATCTGGAGACAACAGATGCTGGAGAGGATGTGGAGAAATAGGAACACTTTTACACTGTTGGTGGGAGTGTAAACTAGTTCAACCATTGTGGAAGACAGTGTGGCACTTCCTCAAGGACCTAGAAATAGAAATTCCATTTGACCCAGCAATCCTATTACTGGGTTTATACCCGAAGGATTATAAATCATTCTATTATAAAGAAACATGCACATGTATGTTCATAGTGGCACTGTTTACAATAGCAAAGACCTGGAACCAACCCAAATGCCCATCGATGATAGACTGGACAAGGAAAATGTGGCATATATACACCATGGAATACTATGCCACCATAAAAAAGGAGAGTTCGTGTCCTTTGTAGGGACATGGATGAATCCATCATTCTCAGCAAACTGACATAAAAGAACAGAAAACCAAACACCACATGTTCTCACTCATAGGTGGGTGTTGAACAATGAGAACACATGGACACAGGGAGGGGGGCATCACACACTGGGTTCTATTGGTGGGGCCAAGGGAGGGACAGCAGAGGGGTTGGGAGGTTGGGGAGGGATAACACGGGGAGAAATGCCAGATGAGGGTGACAGGGGGATGGCGGCAGCAGGCCACATTGCCATGTGTGTACCTATGCAACAATCCTGCATGATCTGTGTATGTACCCCAGAATCTAAAGTACAATTTTAAAAAAATTGGCTCCTCCTTTCAACCTTGTCACTCTTGAGATGTGGGCACAATCAATCTTTGTTGTGGAGACTGTCCTGTACATTCTAGCACATTAGCAGTATCCCTGGTCTCTACTAAATACCAGTAGTGCCTCTTCCCACCCCAGCTGTGACAACCAAAATGTCTCTAGACCTTCTCAAATGTTTCTGGGTGTCAAAAAAATCACTGGTATCCCAAGTTGAGCTTCACCATTTTTAAGGAAGCTGCCAGAAACCAAGAAGCCAAATTAAATTTAAATTTGAGGAAGCAGCTAATAATATGGACAGGATACAGGAAAATACTGGGTAGATGATGGTGTTTCCCCGGCAAAGGCCCCACCCTCACACTCACGGCCCTAAATGAGAACAGGCATTTCTGGTTTTGCACCCCAAAAGTTGCCTTTTGGCCCACCATGCCTCCTATCTTGTACCCATATAAACCCTAAACCCCAGGCTCCAGAAGCAGACAAGCAGATTGGGAAACAAGACTAGCAGATGAATGGCATAATGGTGTGGCAAAGAAGGAGAGAAGAGAAGGAATGTTGGGAGGGTTTTGGCTGGGGATAGTTGGAAAATCAGCCACTGGATAGCCAAACTCCAGAGGAAGATCATCTTCCCACTCCATCTCCTGTTCAGCTCCCCATCCATCCTGCTGAGAGTCACCTCCATTACTCAGTTAAACCCCTGCATTCATCCTTCAAGGCCACGTGTGGCCCAATTCTTCTGGGATGCTGGACAAGAACTTGGGATACAGAGAGCTGTCACACCAGCTTTCTGCACTTGCAAAAATGCAGAGGTGCTGCTGAGCTAGTTAACACTTAAGTCATCCAGGGACAGCAAGGCTAAAAGAGCCCACTGTAACACGCTCCCACTTGGGCTTTGGGAGTCTCAGACACCTAGTCCTAGACAGTTCCTACACCTGTCTATCTGCATGCTCCACCTCCCATAAAGGGTTTGAGCTCATGACAGGCAGAGAGCCACACCCCTGTTGCACGTCCTGCAAGGGCGACCAGGGAATCCTCCTGTTTCACTGAGAATTCAAGGGCCCTATGAAGACTTCTTCCTCAGCATAGGAGATGTCAAACCACCTGAAATAATAGAGAGCTGTTTATTTTCTCCTCAATAATTTTCTTCACCCAGGTAATCTTTTTATATGCACTTCTCTGAAAATTCTTCCTTACAACCCTCTCATCTCTACTGCTTTGCTTTAGGACTATTTCCTCTTGTGATCCACTGTACCATCCTTTCTGTTTCTCATGTTTTGTAATAGTAACACTCTATGTTCATAGGAAACACCATACTTATTTCATTCAGACAAATAATCAATGACTGGGCCTTCTTAGTGAAAGGAAATGGGGGTGAGTGGGAAGGGAGTGGGGAAGTGGTTTAAGTAAATGTGCACAGTCAATGTAAGTTAACTTGTTTAGCATAGTTGTTGGCCCAGCGATTGCAGAAAGTTATTTGCAAAGTTAGTTAACTTGAAGATAGCCCTGAGAATGCCAACCATGCATCCACAGAATCAGAGTTTGGCCAAATAGAATGTAGGGGAGAGGTTTCCAGTGTGCCTGCTTCTGCAATACCCTCATTCAAATTCTCTCCATCTCGCTAATTTATGGCAGAGCTTCATGCAACACCAGAGCCAACATGCAATTAAGCATCTCATTAGGAGCCAACAGGGAGTATTTAGAAAACATGCAAAAGGAACGATTCTTTTATTTCCTTTCCCTAGAGCCTTAATTCTACTCTAACGTTCTCCATTTCTTCTAGTTTGAACAACTAAAAATTGGCTTGAAAAAACTTGCCACTACAATTCATCTCTGAGCTAGTTTTTTTCTTTTACGTTTCCTGAGCTTCATGTGATTCAGTTCTGATTCCAAATTCCAAATGAGCAAAATGAATTCACATTCTTCATCTAAAATTAAATAATTCATTTCTCTAATTCTAAACCACCTAATTCAAATAGTCAAGTTGATAGGAACTCATCTAGTACATTCATTAGAAATTCAGCTTTCCTTCTCCCTCTTGGTTTACGATGTTGCCTTCCACAATTTTGGTAGTTGTTTCAGTGCATGCTAAACAGACACAATCAATACCTCATTAAGTTATTTCAAATTGCTGAACTACAGCTTTTTCAGAGCATGAGCATAAAATACAGTTTCATCAATAGAAACCCAGGCTCTGGTTACACAGAGACAAAATAATTGGGCAATTTAGTCAATTAAAAAAAAAGTAAATGGGTTGTTTGCTATTTGATAGGCCAAATAATAATTTACCTAATTATTTAAATCATGTATTTTTGTCAGGTACATAGGCCATAGAACCCATAAAGACTGTCATGATTTTCCCAGTTCACGTCTTTGATTCTTTTTAAGAATAGAAGTAGAAGAATGGCTGTTTTATTCTTAAAGGCTTCCAAAAAAAAATTTTTCTTCCAATTGTCCAAGACCACAGTCTTTCCTTATGTGAACTAAGCATGAGAGCAGCTGGCCACTATCACTGAAAACTGGACACTTACTATAAGTAAAATCTGAGGTTAGGGAATTTTTGGAAAGGTTATAAGATATGGATCCTGCATCCAAATAGTTCATGCTCTAGATGGGGAGTCAAGATTATAATACTTTCATGTTTTGGGAGTAAAAAGCAAAACCAGCCAACAACCCAAGATTAACTATAACTTATTGGTAAATAATGTGTGTTAAAGACTAATATTGGAGAAGTTCAAAGAAACGAAAGTCATCAAGGGCTGACATTTTTTAGGAATCTTGTTATTAATAAAATCTTTATCTACATTCCAAATTGATTATATATGCTGTATCTAAAATGGTATTTTTACATATTAGGAGAATGCATCCATTTTGTTAGCAAATTAGTCCCAGTATTATAAATTAAATGTATGCATCTAGGAGTGTGTACTGCCTAGAGAAAGAAGGGACTTACAACCATAAAGCAATCCAAGAACCAGAATAGGTCAAGGATTTTCACTACTTCTGGCTGATAAATAGCTCAAAATTGTCCTAATTCTAAATTACTTTTAATTCTAAACAATAGCAGAATACAGCCGAAGTCCAGGTGAAAGATTCTGGGAGCATTTAATCTACAAAAGGTATGAAAAGTACCAGGTGATACCACAGAGCCCTCACCCAGCCTGGCGTAGATCGCAGATCCCTAGATGCTGGATGCCCTCCCAGACTACTTTCCCTTGACACTCTTCCAATCCTTTCCACTCCTTTTTCAATGCTGATATTTCTTTCTATCTTATTTTCTTTCGATTCCAATTATTTTTAAAATGTTTTTTGTGTTGAGGTAAATATACATTCAGAAAAAGGTTATGGATGTAAGCAAATAAATCAGTTAATTTTCATACATAAAGTGAACACAACATATAATTGTAAGGGGGAAAATACTTTTTCTACTACTCTTCTGAGTTCTTAGCTGGGATCCCTGTAATAAAACACAGATTAAAACAGAATTTAAAACCCAGAAATAAGTCCATGCATTTACATTCAATTGGTTTTGAACAAAAATGCCAAGAACACACACTTGGCAAAGGACAGTCTCTTCAATGAATGATCCTGGGAAAAAGGAAATCCACATGCAGAAGAATGAGGTTAGAACCTTATCTCATGCCATATACAAAAATCAACTCAAAATGGATTAAAGCCTTAAATATAATATCTAAAACTGTAAAAGTACTAGAAGAAAACATAGGGGGAAATCTCTGTGACATTGATCTGGAAAATGATATTTTCAACATAACTCCAAGAGCACAAAAAACAAAATCAAAAATAGACAATTGAGATTACATCAAACTAAAACATTTTTGTGCAGTAAAAGAAACAATCAACAGAGTGAAGAGACAATCTATGGAATGGGAAAAATATTTGCAAACCATGCCTCTGATAAGGAGTTCATATCCAAAGTATACAGGACATTCAAATAACTCAATAGTAGGGAAAACAAATCAGTTACAAAGTGAACAAAGTACTTGAATAAACATCTCTTACAAGAAGACATACAAATGGTCAAAGGTATTTGAAAAAAATGCTTGACATCACTAATCATTAGGAAAATTCAAATTAAAACTACAATGACATATCACCTCTGACCTGCTAGGATGGCTATCATCAAAAAGAGGAAAGATAAGTGTTGGTTGAGGACATGGAGAAAAGGGAACCCTTGCTCACTGTTGGAGGGAATGGAAATTAATACAGCCACAATGGGAAACAGTATGGAAATTTCCAAAAAACTTAAAAATAGAACTACCATATGATCCAGTAATCTCACTTCTGGATACATACCCAAAGGAAATCAAATCAGTATGTCAAGCAGACAGCTGTTCTCCAGTGTTTATTGTAGAATTATTCACAATAGCCAAAATATGGATTGATCTGTGTCCATCAATGGATGAATGGATAAAAAAAAACAATATGTAAACCAAATGGAATACGATTCAGCATTAAAAAAAGCAAGAAAATCCTGTCATGTGTGACAGCATGGATGAACCTGAAGGAAATTATGTAAAGTGAACTAAGCCAGACATAGACAGACAAATACTGCATTGCTGTGGTTTGAATGTATCCTCCAAAGTTTGTACGTTGGAGGCTTAATTCCCAATGCAACAGTGTTGAGATGGGGCCTTTAAGAGATGATTAAGGTCTGAGGGTTCTGCCATGAATAGCTTAATGCTGTCATTGACGGAGTGGATTAGTTACTGTAGGAGTGGGTTCCTGATAAAAGGTTGAGTCCAACCACCTGTTCCCCTTTCTCTCCCATGTTCTCTTGCCCTCTGTCCTCCACTATGAGATAACACAGCAAAAAAAAAAAAAAAAAAAAAAACCCTCACCAGATGGAGGCCCCTTAACCTTAGGTTTCTCAGCCTCTATGAGAAATAAATCTCTGTTCCTTATAAATTTCCCAATCTCAGGTATGCTGTTTTAACAGCATAAAACAGACTAAGGCATGCATAATCTCACTCATATGTGGAATCTAGAAACTAAGTCAAACTCATAGAGGCAGAGAGTACAATGGTGGTTGCCAGGAACTGGGGGTGCAGGTGAGGTGGAGTTTGCTTGAGAGCTGTTAGTTGAGGATACAAAACTTTTAGTTAGACAAGAGAAATAAGTTCATGAAATCTAGAGTACAACATGGTGACTACAGTAAATAACAATGTATTGCATTTTTGAAAATCACTAAGAATAAATTTTAAATGTTATCACCACAAAAATGATAAATACGTATGGTAATGACTATGTTATTAGATCAATTTAACCATTCCACATTGTATATGTAATTTTTAAAAGCCTATATACCATAAATATATATAATTTTTATTTTTCAGTTAAGATATAAGTTAATTTTAAAGAGAAAAAGAAAAACATTAACAAAACAGTTTACTAACGTATATTTTCTATAGATGGAAGAACATTTAGGAAAATAGTAACTGTCAAAAACATGGGTTAGCACTCCAACTTACTCTCCATTTACAATAAAAAATATATTTTTAGAAAGAAATTAGACAATGAAAAAAAAATCTTGAGTCTCGAGGGGTAGTAAATTGTGGAAAGGCAAAAATAAAGAAAGTTAATGGTAAATAAAGTTTGTTATATAAATTCCTCTGGTGCCTTCTCTAGTTTGATAAGGGTCTAAGGTCATCTCTGGTGATCAACTTTTGTCCTTTGTGGTAGAGTTTGGAGGAAGGAGACTTTTGTAAGTTTACAGCCTGATTTTAAGCAAGTAGTGGGAAGGCAGAGAGCTCTTCTTATATCTACTTTTTCTCAATTGCCTTCAGGCCAAAATAATACTTACGCAAGAGTGGCATATTTTGAAGTGGCATATTCTGTGACTCTTCATAACCAAAACCCACCACTAGGAAAGGAACATTGCCAGCACCCAAAAAGCTCTTCTGTGTTCCCTCCCAGTCATTACTCTAACTCTTAACACCAGAGGTTAGTTTTGTCTATTTTTGAACTTTGTATAAATAGATTCATACAGTATGCTTGGCTTGCTTTGCTCAAAATTGTTTATGAAATTAATCTCTGTTGCTGTGCGCAGCTGTAATTTGTACATTATATTTTTGTTTACTATCCCATTGTATGAATATGCTATAATGTATGCATCCATTCTACTGCTGATGAATATCTGGGCTGTTTCCAATTTGGGTGTTTTGAAAAGAGCTCGGCTGTAAAATATTCTTTGTAAACATAGGTCTACATTTATGCTGGTGACACCCCAGAGTAGAATTGCTGGTTCAACAGGTATGTGCTGTGCAGCTTTCACAGATATTGTCAAAGAATTTCCTAGAATGACTGTACCAATTATCCTTTTAGCAGCAGTCTATGAGAATTCCACTTTCTTAAAATCTTCACCACCACTTGATTTTGTTAGTCTTTTTAATTGCATTTGTTGGGTATACAGTGGTATCTCACTGCCATTTTAATTTGCATTTTTTATACAAGCTAATGATATTGACCACTATCTCATATATTTATAGGCAATTTGCATATGCTATTGTGCAAAATGCCTATTCAAAGTCTTCTACCCATTTTTCATCTCTTTTTTCTTATTGACTTTTAAGAGTTTTCTATAACCTTTGTTGGAAATATCTTCTCCCACACTTTGGCTTGCTTTTTTACGTGTTTAACATGTCTTTTCCTGAAGATACATTCTGTATTTTAATGTCTACTTATCCAGTTTTTTCTGATTACTGCTTTTTGTGTCCTGTTATATAAATCTTTGCCTACCACAAAGCCTTCTGTTCTTTTCTAAGAGGTTCATAATTTTACCTTTTCCGTCTTTATCTACACTCCATGTATGACATAAGATAGAGGTCATTGTTCATTTTTCTCCATGTGAATGAACAATTGCCTCAGAAGCATTTATTTTAATAATTTTTTAAGTTTTGTCAAATTATGGAACAAAACTGTTAAAAATTGTGTTTTAACAATTAGAACAAACACTAGAGACACTATACCATGTTACTACTCTCTGTTGAAAACAATACTGATTCTCCTACTCAGGGTTAAGACTGCATAATAATTAATGCATAAAAATCATTTCCAATGTTAATATTCATTTCTTTTATCCAATTAAGTATCTAAATGTTCAACAATGAAAGAAAATATTAGAAGGGAGCAACAAAATCACATCAATGATAGTAAAAATGTTCTGAATTTCTAAATTATGCTTTGATATTTCTAAAATAATGGACTGGTGGTAGGTGAATCTCACAAAAACTGGAAGACGGTCTGACAGGAACCTTGCTAACCTGACTATATCAATTGGGATGTTTTCAGATGCTTGTTATAGAATTGTTGTTGGAAGATAGGAGACTATTCCTATCACTGATGCTATCATTATTATTTCCATTATTATTCTTGTTAAGTAATAGGGGCTTACTGTCTAAAATAATAAAAAGTCAGGATTACGCAGTTCCAGGTTTGATTAAGTCAGTAGCTTGCCACTGTCAGCTCTTCCGAAGTCCCCCAACTTTTCCTCCACGGTTTCAGGATAACTGCCACAGTGCCGATCAAGACATCCTCTCATAGCAATATGGAAGAACAAGAAGGAATGAGGAAGCAGACTTCTCTTTGCGTGTCTATTTTTTTTTATTGGGGAAGAAAATATTTCTCAAAACACCCTCAATTTCCTCAACAACAGACTTTTTAGGTTTCATGATACAAATCTTAGTCACAAGCTGAACTTTAAACCAATCACTGACAAAAACAAATGGGATTGCTATGATTGGCTTACAGCAATCTCATATGATCCAGCTCCTGGAACTAGGGAAGGGGCTAGGAAATTATAATGTATTAGGTTCCTAAAAACAACTGGTATTTTGTATATAAGGACCATGAATAAAGAATAAGGACCAAGAATAAAGAAAGGAAAATGACTGTTGGCTAGGCAACCAACCACATCTACTTCCTTCCAAGTGATGAGATTTGAGGGTAAAATGAGACCAAAAAATCCATTAAAAACTCTAAATTGAGTTTCAAATTTAATTTTAATTTTAAGTGAAAAACATAATAGGGATTTATTTATACCTAAGAATAACGATTGGTGCTAGAAACAAATCTATAGCCCAGATATCTCTGACATACAAGGTGTAAATTTAAATGACCCTGAAAATATAAATATAAAAAGGGAAATATAGTCACAGAAGCAGTGTCAGGTCTTGGTATGATTTCACTGTAGTGACAGAATCACTCAATTAATTATAAATTTTTAGAGAATAAAACTATTTGGGAATAATAACCATCCGTACTAATATCAATACTGTGCAATTACAGACAACATGACCATTTACACAGAGGTCTCACATATATTGTCTCATTTAAACCTCTTAACAATTTTGTCACTTACCTAGGGCAAATGATTTTATTTCCGTATTTGTGGATGGTAACCTTAAGAAAGGAATTAGTATGGAGAAATTAAGAAATTAATTAAAATTAATTAATAAGTCAAGAAAATGTACTCTCTAAGAACACAGAAGTGACTCATACAGTTAACCAGAACTCAGTTCTTTTTGGTAGATCATTTCTCAATCTACTACATTCATCCATTTACCAATTAATCTATTGAACATATGTAAAAGCTCAAGTTTATTAATGATGACTACATTGGTAAAATGTACTTATGTTAACATTTCTCAGCTAAAGGTTTTCATATTTAACCAAAGGTTACTTTCTCTGAGGAAGAAAAGAGAGGGAATTTTTACTTGTTCATTTATTGAACTTTTTCGTTAATTTGACACCCTAGAAAAGTATCATGAAGGTTAGGTCTTCAATATAGTATTTTAGGTCAGTTACATCTAGAAAACATGTTTTAGGGGCACAAGGGCTAAAAGACATTGGATAAATACTGTAGCAGAGAGATGGGAGCACAAAGGTTCACAAAGGAAGTTCCAATGCCAACTGCCCACATGAGTCAGGAAGTACTTCTTGTTAGTGTAACCACTCAGATGAATCTTTCATAATGAGGAAAAGACACCCAGACTAAGAAGTGAAGTCTGCACTTTCCTGACCAAGAAAAGAACTGCAAATTCTCAAGGTAAGATAGTGTGCTCAGAGGGCAAAGTGAAAAGATCAAAATAGTTAAGACACAGTGTTTACGTGCCCTAAAGTTTAAGAAATTTATATGGAAAAAGGAGATAGGGCAGTTGGGCATGTGAGTATAAGCTATAGGATCAAAGGAGGTGTTTTTGTTCTATTTTGTTCACATTAAAATGGATTTGCCTGTGTTTATAGACTAAAGAAAGCCAAAAAGCAGAAAACACTGAGATACAGAAAAAAGAGATGTGAGAAGATAAAGTCAAGTATACAGATGGAAAGATGAACATCATCAAGAGGAAATACACCTCATTCTGGCACTGAACTGAATAATGTAACTGTACTACGGAAAAAATAAATTTACAGACGAGGAAAAGACTGGGACATGCTTTTGGTAAAGTACATGCTGATGGCTTTATTTTTAGAGTGCATCATAGCAATTATGATGACAATAATGAAGGCAGTGGTTTATGATAAGGCATAAAGGGAAGGCAATCTACTCGTTATTTACCAGAATTATGACATTTGATGACATTAACACTGAGAAGTAAATACCATTATTATTACGCCTCTTTGCAGATGAGAAAATTGAGGTTTAGATAAATTCGCTCGACTAAGATCACGTGGCTAGCAGAGAACTGATAAGGGCCTAGTCATCGACACAACACTGAAACTTGAAGGCAACACAAGGCCTGGTTCCACTGATCTGTGTCTTAGCTTGAGAAAGAACATGAGAACCAGGGCTTAGAGAACGTCCTTATGGTATTGAAAAGAGAAATACAGCCTCACCTGGGCAAGGGATGCTGAGTGACAAATAACTTTAGGGCTTAAAAAAATGTATCCCATTTGCTAACAAGCATAATATGAAAATGGTGCAGCTTATATAAGGCTTAAATGGTAATTGACCTTAAGTTTCTATCGCCTCGGCTGATTATTTTGAAAATATTGTCATAGTTGAATTGGTCCTTCAGAAAGTCAACTTTTACACTTTCATTTGAAAATTAAGTGTGGAAGTAGCTGTCTCAGCAATAACTCAGGAGACTCAGCATATCGAGTAAAAGGTTCAATATCTGCCCATTAAGTGTGTCATTTCGAATAAGAACCATGAATCAAATGAATCATTCTCATGCAACCCTGGCAAAGTCTTGATATTTCAAAGTAACATATAATGAAGACCCCAGTGACACTTCTGGCCCACCGTTTTTGGGAAACGAGCTTGCGTTTATCTGGAAGACTGAATGGGTTGTGATCATCGCTCTGCGGTCTCCTATGCATTGGTCCAAGTGACCTGGAGAACTGGATGAGGGATTTAAGGAGATAAAATTACTTGACCCGGGAAAGGTTGCATGAGATTTCCAGGAAGGGTGTGTTAGTTTTGGGGGGAGGGGTGGGGAAGTGTGAGTGTGGGTGTCTCCACCTACCTATGAAAATACCCCAACCTCGGCTTCATGCCTTGTATAGGGTGGGTGCTCAAAAAACTGTCTATAAAGAAATGGAAAGCATACATGAATATTATGAAGATCTAAGCTCCTTGCCAAATATTCAGTCACTGAATCATTGCTCTTCATTTCTAAAAAAAAAAAAAAAAAAAAAATCACTTCTTTTATTAGTCACCATGTACACAGCCTCATCCTCCCAAACGCTGAAGCTTTTGCAGCCACTGTAGCCCCCAAAGCCTTGTATAATGCCTGCTTTGTGGTAGGCACTCAGTAAACAAATAGTGTAAAATGGAAAATATCATTTGTAGAGATTAAAATGATATATACTTAGGATGTAGAGAGTAACAGCATCAGATGTTTAGATCCTAAAACATCTCTTACTACATTCATGTATTTACTAGTTCAATACACCGACATTTTGATCCAAACAGGAGAAGCTCTTATTTTCCCTTCTGTTGGTGAAGATGCCAATATTCCAGAGGTTTTAACCTTTTCTGTTCCATAAATCCCTTTAAAAACCCAATAAAACCTACCTTCATAATTGAAGGAAAAGCTGAATTTCAGTTAGAGTTTTGATAAAATAAGGTCACTTTTTCTCATCCATGTTTGTAGCTTCCCTGAATATTATGGTACATGGACACCATGTAAAGCCCTGATAAAACCAATTTGAACTGTATATATTATATCTACGATGCAGGCAATGTTCTCTCTTTATTCTAGATTTTTAACTTTTAAACAATTTGCCAGATCTATTGCATGTTTTCCCCTCTGCCTTGCACATAATTCTTCTACTCTTCCAAATATTTTTGGAAAATAAAAGTTTATCATAAATAATTAATTTTAAATAACTTCACATGGTCTTTTCCCCAAACCGGTAATGCCAGATAGAGTACTCCCACGCAAGTACGATGAAAATGAAGTGATTGAGTACCTGAACCTCTAGGCTTTTCTCTTCCTTTTCTTCTAATCAGCCACATGTTTTAGGCTGAGAAAGAATGATGAACCACCGTATTACTCTATGTCTGTAGCAACCATTTGGCCTTTCTCTCAACAGTGCTTACATCACACACCTGAACCTAAACACAATCCTAAGCACAATCTTTTAGTCACGCATGTATCAGTTCCTCCGTTTTTCTCTTCTTCCTCTTTAACATATGCAGGTTCACTTAGGAAAGATTCTTTTTATCATAGACTGAGAATATGCTAGAAGATCTCAGAATTACTTGGACCTTTTTAGCTCTGTTGACTTTTGTCTCTGTTGGTGGCCAGGAAACAAAGGGTTAGTGAGAAAGAAGAGCTGAAAGATCATTGAAGATTGTTTACGTTGTTGATTTAAAAAAAAAAAAAAAAAAAAAAAAAAAAAAACTCTAAAATTCTCCTGCCCAACTATTTTAACAAGAACATAATTTGAATAAAGAAATCATGAAAATTTTTGGTGACTTCTTTTTCACAAAGGATATAAGCCTCGCTGTTATATAACTTATGTAGTTGGGGGTGGGTGGGAACTAAGCCATTTGCTTAAAGTGTATTCTTGTATTAGTCTTTTTAGAAACAGACAAGCTAAAGCAGGAAACAGAATGTGCCCTTTTATTACTTCTTTTCCCTTTAAACTAACCTTCTTTCAGTGATCCAGGTCAATATCCTTCCAACAGCGCAGCTTTCATTTTTACTTTGAAAACTGTGCTTGGGCCATTTTGTCAACACACATTCTTCCCTGCTAGACATTTAATTTGCTCTGGTCTTTCTGGAAAGTGGCAGCATCCTGGGCTCTGCCAGCAGCCTTAATGGAGTAATGCCCCTGCAGCATGCCATCAGGTTCACCAACAGAAGCAGCAGGCGTAGCCAAAAGCAGAGGATACCAGGCTTCCCAACAATGAAAACTCCCTGTCTGCAGTTCTCCACCATGTGCCTCTCTCCAGGTTCTAGCCAATACTGAGACATTTCATTTCTTCATTAGCTGGGAGCAGCTGCTGGGAAAGAGAGGCTGGCCAGATTCATAACCTAGCGCCTATTCTGGCTGTGAGATTTGTGAAAACTGCTTTAAACAGCACTCTGGATCTCAGACTACATCAAGTGGGAACCTGCGTTAAAATTGGAGTGGCTTCTATGGAAAGATCAAGTGTTCTGCTCTGTATCTGGAAACTGTTGCTAAATGGCTTACAAACCTAGGCTGTGGAACAAGTTGTTTACTTTAACAGATTTTTTATGCTGTTTCGTTTCACCCACTGTTTTCTCTTCCCACCCTCATTGATGCTCCAAACATTGTCCGAGAGAGATCTTGGTCAGGCTATAGCAGCTCTGAGCCAGACCTCAGCACAGGTGGAGAATAGGTTTCATGTACAAAAGGGCTTAGTTAAGTATCTGTTGCTACAGAATTAATTTATTTCAAGAAGCTGCATCATAGTGATTGTCACTCATTGCCTGAAAACTCGATGAAGTCTCTACCAAAATTGAAATACCCTGCTACATAGAATCAAACATAAGGTTTCTTTCATTCCCTGCTCATTTAGATCAAGGCTTCTTAAAATCTTGTATACCATGAAACCCTCTGGCATTTTGGTGAAGTCCGTGCACTCAGATTAGCACTTTAGGGTTTTTTGTAAGCATAAAACACAATAAACAGTATTATAGATGAAACCAATAATATGGAAATATCATTAGTGAACTATTTTTAAATAAACATGTAGGACTTTGGGCTTCCAGTTTGGCACATGAGGAGCTTAAAAGTCACCACTCAGTCTTAACAACAAATAAAAAGCTGAACTTTTTACTTTTTAGAGGCTGAACATCAACAACACTCTTTTGATCTGTTGGAGAAGTAAGGACACAGAGAAAACCACTTCTCCCCAAATTGGAGAGACAGACAGCCCAATACAATTTAGATTCCAGAGCAGGAACCTAAGACCAAAAACTTTTGCAAGAACTAGTACAAAAGCAGGAAAATCTTAATTGCAATTTACGAATTGCTGGAGGTTCCGTGCGGACAAGTCAGAGAGCTGCACACTACAGTGGAACACAGTCAGAGTTGGGCCCCCACACTTTTGTGGGTTTTACCTCCAGGAGTTCTACCAGGTCCTCACAGTGAATATCAGAAAACGATCTTCTCATGCTTCCAGCAGGGGAGGATAAAAATTACCATGCTGAAATACACCATAATAATTTGTTCTTAGCAAGGCCTGCCCTTAGAAGAATCTGTCTTACCAGAGCCTAATGTGTTGGGGTTTTATTTTAGCCTACCTGACCAGGGGGAAGAAAAACACCAAACTCCAGCACCCTCTATGTATCCTATCCCATCTAAGGAAGAACAAAACTGAGAAGCACTGGTGAATTCACAGTCCCAGGCACAAGTTCACTAAAGGATTGAGACCTACTCATGAAACTGTAGAATGCGTCCCCTCTCTGACACTTTGCCACCACACAACTAAAGGCCTGTTTGCCAGAATTTCTTTCTACCAGCACCTCATGTCCAGATTGTAACAAAAAATTACAATGCACACTAAAAGGCAAAAACAAACAAAAAACACACAGTTTGAAGAGATTGAACAAGCATTGGAACCAGAATCAGATATGGCAGGGATGTTTGAATTATCAAAGTGGTAATTTAAAATAACTATGATGGGTATGCTAAGCGTTCCAAAGGAAAAATTAGACAACATGCAAGAACAGACAGATAATAAGGAGAGAGATGGAAGCTCTAAGAAATAATCCAAAAGAAACACTAGACATCAAAAACATTATAAGATAAATGCAGAATGCCTTTAAAGGGCTTTTAGTAGACTGAGCATGGCTAGGAAAAGAATCTCGGAACTGGAGGCTAAGACCATAGAAATGTCCAAAACTGAAAAACAGAGAAAAGAAGAACAAATTATCCAAGAACAGTGGAATAGTGACAGAAGTCATACATGTCAAGAATTTCAGAAGGAGAAGAAAGAAAGAAACAGAAGCAATATCTGAAGCAATAATGACGGAGAAAATTAATGTCAGATACCAAACCACAGATCCAGAAGGCTGAGAGGACACCAAGGAGGATACATGCCAAACAAACAAAAAACAAAGAAAACTTTACACCTAGGCGTATCCTATTTGATCTTCAGAAAATCAAAGATAAAGAAAAAAAAACTCCTAAAAGAAGCCAGAAGGAGGAAAAAAACCCATTACCCATAGAGAAGCAAGGGTAAGATTACATGCAATTGCTCCACAAAAGCCATGCAAATAAGAGACAGAGGAGTGAAATATTTAAAGTATTGAGAGAAAAAAAAAACTAAATTCTGTATTCTGCAAAATTATCCTTCAAAAATGAAGGAGAAATAAAGTATTTCTCAAACAAACAAAAATTAAGGGAATTTATTGCCAGTAGGCTTGCCTTATAAGAAATGTTAAAAGTCGTTCTGATGAAGGAAAATTATATTGGTCAGAAATTCAGACCCACATAAAAAAAGGACATTAGCATTGGAGAATAAATAAGTGAAGATAAAATACAAAATTTTTTTCTTTCTTTTTTTTTTTTGGAAACAGTCTTACTCTGTCACCCACCCAGGCTGGAATGCAGTGGCATGATCTCAGCTCACCACAACCTCTACCTACTGGGTTCAGGAGATTCTCTAGCCTCAGCCTCCCAAGTAGCTGGAATCACAGGCATCCGCCACCATGCCTGGCTAATTTTTGTATTTTTAGTAGAGACAGCGTTTTGCCATGTTGCCCAGGCTGGTCTCAAACTCCTGAGCTCAAAGCAATCCACCTGCCTCACCCTCCCAAAGTGCTGGCATTACAGGCATGAGATACCATGCCTGACCCAAAATTTTATTTTTATTATTCTTAATTGATCTAATATATGACAAGTTGTTCAAAATAATAATATCAACAATGCATTCAAATGTATATGCTTCTGTACATGTGAAATGAATGATGACAATGATACAGACACTGAAGAGAAGAATTGGGGAAATTTTGTTATTATAAGGTACTTGCACTACCCATGAAGTGCTATAGTGTTATTTGATGATGGACTTGGATTAGCTGTTAAATGTATACAGCAAACTCTAGAGCAACTATTTAAATTTTTAAAAAAATATATTTGATATGCTAAGGAGAGAAAATGGAATCATGTACAATAAATAAATCTACTAATATATTTGGACACTTCAAGATCCCCCTATCAAAAATGGACAGTGGAAGACAGAAAATTACTAAGAATATAATTGAATTTAAAGGCATCATCAAACAATTGGATATAATTGATATCTATAGACTATACCATTCAATAACAGCAAATTACACAGTCTCCTCAAGCTCTTATGGAATATTCAACAAGATAGATCATATTATGAGTCATAAAATATACCATCACAAATTTAAAAGGAGTCATATATCTGCCCTCAGACAACAATGGAATTAAACTAGATAGTAATAACAGAATGATAGCTGGAAAATCCACAAATGCTTGTAGATTAAATGATGCCCTTCTAAATTACACATTTGTCAAACGAGAAACCTCAAAGAAATGTTAAAATATTTTGAACTACAATAAAACGCAACTTACCAAAATTTGTGACTGCAGTGAAAACAGTTCTTAGAAAGAAATACATACCATTGAACACATATATTAAAGAAAGATCTAAAATCAATAATAAAACTTTCTTCCTTTAGGAAATTAGAAAAAGAAAAGCAAATTAAATCCAAAGTAAGCAGAAGCAAAGAAATAATAAAACTTAGAGCAGAACTTAATGAAATTGGAAACAGAAAATCAGTATAGAAAAATCAACAAAACAAAAAAGCTTGTTCTTTTGAGGGGAAAAAATAGATAAAACCAATAAGCCTCTAGCCAGACTAACAAAGAAAGAAAGAGAGAAAACACAAATTGCTAATATAGTAAAGGAACAGGTGACATCACTACCAATTCCATGGATATTAAAAGGTTAATAAAGGAATATTATGAACAAACTTATGCCCACAAATTTGACAACCTTAATGAAATGGACCAATTCCTTGAAAAACACAATTTGCCAAAATTCATACAAGAAGTAGACAGTATGAATAGGCCTATATCTATTAAGTTGAATCAATAATTTATAACCTTCCAAAACAGAAAGTTCCAGGCCCAGATGAATTCAGTGGTGAATTCTACCAAATATTTGAAAACACATATGCCAATTTTTAAAAATCTCTTTTAGAAAATAGAAGCAAAAGAAATAGTTTCTAATTCATTCTATGTGGCCAACATTATTTTAATACCAAAACCAGACAAAGACATTACAAGAAAAGAAAACTGCAGGCCAATATTTCTCACAATTATAGATGCAAAAAGCCTTAACAAAATATTAAAGATCACATTCTACAATGTATAAAAAGAATTGTAAATTATTACCAAGTTGGATTTATCCCAGGTAAATACAGGGAAGGTTTAACATTAGAATATCAGTTAATGTAATACATCACATCAATAGGCTAAAGAAGAAAAATCACATTATGTCAATCAGTACAGAAAAAGCATTTAACAAAATACAACACCCATTTATGATTTTAAAAAGACTCTCAGAAAACTAGGAACAGAGGAGAACTTCCTCAACTTGGTAAATAACGTCTACAAAAAAATCTACAGCTGACATCATACTGAGTGGTGAGAATTTTAAGGCTTTCCCACTAAGATCAAGAATAAGGCCAAGATGCTTCCTCTTACCACTGCTTTTCAACATCATGTTGGAAATCCTAGCTCATGTAAAAAGACAAAACAAAGACATAAAAGGTATACACATTAGAAAGAAGAAATAAAACTGTCTTTATTTGCAGGTAACATAGATCATCTATGTAGAAAGTCCAAAAGAATTGATAAAAACACTCCTGGAACTAATAAGCAATTACTGTGAGGCTGCAGAATGTAAGACTAATACTACAAAGTTAATTTCTTTCCTATATACAATCATTCCTGGGTATCCATAGAAGATTGGTTCCAGAACCCCATGAAGATACCAAAATGTGAAAATACTCAAGCTCCTTATATAAAATGACATAGCATTTGCATTTAACCTATGCACATCTTTCCATATACTTTATCTCTAGATTACCTATAACTTAATACACTATAAATGCTATAAAAATAATTGTTACACTGCATTGTTTTTATTTGCACTATTTTTACTGGTGTATTATTATTATTATTATTACTATTATTATTATTGGGTTTTTGTTTTTCAGATACTTTCTATCCACTGCAGATGTGAAACCCACAGACATAGAGGGTTGATTGCACCAGCAATGAACAAGAGGAAATTGAAATTTAAAACACACTACTGTTTATGTTAGTATCCCCCAAAAAATAAAACCGTAGGAATAAATCTAACAAAATATGTACAAGACCTTTAAGAGGAAAACTACAAAACTCTGACAACACAATATTGAAAGAGAAAGACAAAGTTGAAGGACTGACACTTTCCAACTTCAAGACTTACTATAAAGCTACACTAACCAATACAGTGTGGCCAAAGTAGGCAAACAGATCAACAGAACAGAATAGAGGCCCAGAAACAGACCCACACAAATATGGTCAACTGGTCTTTGACTATATAGAAGCAAAAACAATTTAATGAAGCAAAGGCAATACAATGCAGCAAAGATCGTCTTTTCAACAGATTTTCTGAAACAACTGGAAATCCATGTGAAAAAAAAAAGGAATCTAGACACAAATTTTATACCCATCACAAAAACTAACCCAAAATGGACCTTAGACCTAAGTGTAAAAAACAAAGCTATAAAATTCCTAGAAGATAACATGAGAGCAAATCTATATGACCTTGGGTTAGGCAATGATATTTTAGAACACTGAAGCCATGATCCATCAAAAAAAGTTGATAATCTAGACTACATTAGAACTTAAAATTTCTGCTCTGTGAAAGACAATGTCATGTGAGTTAGAAGACAAGCTGCAGACTTGGAGAAAATATTTGCAAAAGATATAATATGATAAAGGACTGTTATCTAACATACACACAGGACTCTTAAAACTCAACAATAAGAAACAACTGGATTGAAAAAGACCTGAAGGGCAAAAGACCTGAAGGGCTACCCCACTAAAGAAGATAGAAAGATGGAAAATAAATACATAAAACGGTGTTCAATATCATATGTCGTTAGGAAATTGAAAATTAAAACAATGAGGTACCATTACACATCTATTAGAATGGCCAAAATCTAAAACACTGACATCACCAAATGCTAGTAAAAATGTGGAGCCTAAGGAACTCTCGTTCATTGATATGGGAATGCAAAATGCCACTTTGAAAGACAGTTTGGTAGTGTCTTACAAAACTAAACATAGGCTTACTATATTATCCAGAAAGCATGCTCCTTGGTATTTACCTAATGAATTGAAAACTTATGTCCACACAAAACCCTGCACACAAATGTTTGTATCATCTTTACTCATAATTGACAAAATTTGGAAGCAACCAATCACTCCTTCAATAGGTGAACAGACAGATAAACCATGGCACATCCAGACAATGAAATATTATTCAGCATTAAACACAAATGAGCTATCAAGTCATTAAAAGACATGGAAGAAACTTAAATGGATATTACTAAGTGAAAGAAGCAAATCTGAAAAGGCTACATACTGTATGATTCCAACTATATGACATTCTGAAAAGACAAATCTGTGAAAACGATAAAGAGAGTAACATGGTGAAACCCCATCTCTACTAAAAACACAAAAATTAGCTGGGCATAGTGGTAGGTGCCTGTAATCCCAGCTACTCAGGAAGGTGAAGTGGAAGAATTGCTTGAACTCAGGAGGCAGAGGTTACGGTGAGCTGAGATTATTGAGATTATGCCTTTGCACTCTAGCCTAGGTGATAGAGCAAGACTCTGTCTCAAAAAAAAAAAAAAAAGCCAGTGGTTGTCAGGGTTTAGTGGGAAGAGAAGGATGAATACAGGCAGAGCACATAGATTTTAGGGCAGTGAAACTTCTGTATGATACGTCAGTGATGGATACACACCATTATACATTTGTCAAAACCCATAGAATGTACATCAAGAGTGAAGACTCATGTAAACCATGGACTTTGTGAGATAATGGTGTATCAAAGTAAGTTAATCAGTTTTAAAAAATGTACTACTCAGGTGTAGTATGTTCATAGCGGAGGAGGTTGTACATGTGTGGAGGTAGAGGGGATATGAGAACTCCTTAAACTTTCCACTCGATTTTTCTAGAAACCTAAAACTGGTGTCAAATGATAAAAATAAATAGTTTTTATATTAAAAAATACTAGTTTTAAAAATAAATTCATTATATAGTAATGTATATGCTTCTTCATTAAGAAAATAATCACAAGTCTAATAACAAAAACTTCAGTGTATTGACTATGAGCAGTATTTTAAGATATTTGTAACAAATATAATACAGTATAAACTTCTGTATGATTTTTATTGGTGATAAAGTTACAAATAAAACTAATGCTACTGTGATTTGTTGCTAATGTTTATAATCAAAGGAAACGCTACATTTTGGCTAGAAGTTAATGAAAATAAAGATATAAACTTTATTATTTTTTTTTTTTTTTGAAACTGAGTCTCGCACTGTCACCCAGGCTAGAGTGCAGTGGCACAATCTCAGCTCACTGCAATCTCCGCCTCCTGGGTTCAAGCAATTCTCCTGTCTCAGCCTCCCAAGTAGCTGGGATTACAGGCCTGCCACCATGCCCAGCTAATTTTCTGTATTTTTTTTTTTAGTAGAGACGAGGTTTCACTATGTCAGCCAGGCTGGTCTCAAACTCCTGACCTTGTGATCCACCTGCCTCAGCCTCCCAAAGTGCTGGGATTACAGGCATGAGCCACATAACATGAACTTTCTTTCATCTAAGTTCAGGGTCTCTGAATTTTATTCATAAACTCCTTGATGGAGGAGGAGTCAGCAGATTCTTCACTTAGCTTATTCTAAACAAATTGGATTTATTTTTTTAATAAGAAAAACTGCAGCAATTCGGAAGGAAACCATGGAACCATCTCAGAACCCACTGCAGTAGTTAATTGTTACTGATAATTTAACTACAAACTAGTGTTTGTTACTGAAAAAAAAAAAATGCTTTCTGAGTCATCTTCATTGAACTTTTTTTTTTAAGTACCTGCTATAGACTGAATGTGTCCCCTCCAAAATTCATATGTTAAAACCTAATCTGCACTGTGAACATATTTGGAGGTGGGGCCTTTTGAAGGTAGTTAGATTATGAAGGCAGAGATCTCATGAATGGTATTCGTGCCTTTATGAAAGAGACTCCAAGGGGATCTCTTTCTCCTTTTACCCCTTCCACCATATGAGATTACAGTGAGAAGGTGGCAGTGTATGAACAAGGAAATTGACCCTCACCAGATAATGAATCTGCAATTAATCTTAGACTCTCCAGCCTCCAACATGGTGAGAAATACATTTCTGTTGTTTATAAGCCACCTTGCCTATGGCATTTTGTTACAGCAGCCCGAATGGACTAAGGCAGTATCCTTGATGCTTAGGCTATTATACGGCTTATCCAGGGCTCTTATTGTTCTGCCACGATTAATTCCTTCCCTGTCCAGCCCCTTGAACCACGTGCAGATTCAGCTCAAATCAAGTCCCGATTCAAAGGGATCAAGGCTCAGTGATGTGCTATGAGCTTTTCCCTCAACCTAGTTGGCGGGCCATCTGCTCAGGCTCCTAGTTTCTAATTGTCACTGTTATTTTCTGTTGCTTTGGAGTCTAGATTCTAGCCTTAAGCATCAATTTATTCTGCCTGTTCTCTTTACCATAAGGAAAGCATGTCTTACTCTCCATTGCTCCTCCAGCCTGGGTACCAGATTGAAGAACACTTGAATCCAACCTGAGCATGGAGCTTAGCCAAGCCCAATCAGGCAGAGCCAGGATCAGCTCCATCACAACTGACATATAGACCCATGAGCATGAGCAAGAGTACATCATAGAAGACTAAGCAAGTTTTGTACCTGTGGAGTTAAGATGGTATCCGGAACACTGAGAAACACTATGCAGCATTTCCATGCAGGAAACTCAGATTCTATATCCTAACAGGAAGGTCAAGACCCAGTAAAACAGAAGTTAATAACAGCAACAGCAAGTAACAGAAATTCCTCACTCTGTGCCAGGCACTGGTCTAACAGCTGTTTGGATGTCAACTTATTTAATAATTTTGGAAGATACTATTATATTCCCCCATTTAATAGATGAGGAAATCAAGACACAAAATAGCTGAGAAATTCACCTGAATATACACAGCTGTAATGGAATTTTAATCTAGACTCTTTGATTCTAGAGTACTTTTAGTCCTGGTGCTCCGGGTCTATGTCTCTGGGTCACTAAAAATGTCCTGGGTATTAATCCTGGCAGCCAGGTGACCCCCACCTCTGGTTGCCCACTGGTTGTCTTAAAGTTGAAATTCCCTGAAAACCTTTATGCCTCTTTCCCTTAAGTATCCTCTAGAGGTGATTCTTCTTTTATTTTCTTTTTTCTTTTTACTTTTAAGTTCAAGATACACGTACAAACACAGGTTTGTTACACAGGTACATTGCGTCACGTCGATGGCAGGAGGGGGATATTTTACAGATTAGTTCATCACCAAGATATTAAGCCTAATACTCACTAGTTATTTTTCCTGATTCTCTTCCTCCTCCCACCCTCCATCCTCCGAAATGCCCCGTTGTGGGTTGTTCCCCTCTGTGTCCATCAGTTCTCATCATTTAGTTCCCACTTATAAGTGAGAACATGCGGTATTTGGTTTCCTCTTCCTGTGTTAGTTTGCTAAGGATAATGTCCTCCAACTCCATTCTTATTTCAGTAGCCAAGAGTCAAACTTCACACACATTCTCATATGGCACTTAAGTCATCAGAAACATCTCACTTTTCCTAATGTTGGGGCTCAGAAGATGATATCCCCAAAATGCTGCTTTGGAATTCAAACTGAGAACACCTTGGAGGCAGCAAATGCAGAATTCTGCCATTCCCTTATCTGCCTAAGGAAAGTTCTTTCAGAAGAAATGCCATTGTCATGATACCCCTTCCTATGATCTCCTCAAACAGATGAACTCACAGGGAAGGAGACTAAAGGGAAGATTCATACCACCTATTCTTCTGAGGACTCATACCTGAGAGACTTTATCTGAATACAAGACAAACGTTGTTTACCATGCTTTTCTTTCCCTCAACCTCCAATAACTTGTTACCACCTCCCCTGAGAAACCACAACCCCTATTTATTTCTGTAGCTCAGGATACTATAAAAATTTCAACCATCTGGCCCTCCTTTGAGTTTTATTTTGCAAGACTCTTGTGAGTACGCACATAATCAATTTATATGCCTTTTCTCCTGTTAATCTGCCTACTGCCAGTTTATTCCAAAGACTTAAATTATCAAACCTTCAGAAGGTAGAAGGAAAACTCTCCTCATCCCTACACTAACATAAGCTTCTAATAAAATAGTTTCATGTGCTTGAACTACCTTTAGGAAAATTGGAGTCCCATCTAATTTTCATTTATTCATTCATTCAACAAATATTATTGGGTGCCTACTATATAGCAGCAGGCACAATTCTAGGCACATGGATTATAGAAGCAATAAGATAGAGGTGCTGCTCTCACGGACTCACATTCTAGCTGGTGGGCAAGGGAGAGATATGCAATAAACAAATATTTGTCAGGAAAAGATATAAATCAAGGAGAAAAATAAAGGAAAGTGTATTTATGACCAGAGAGAAAAGCAAGTGCTTTTCCAAATAATAAAATTCCATAGTTCTATAATTAAACTTTATCACAATATTACACATATTCAGATATTTCTCAGATTATATCATGACCACTACAAAAGCTTACATATAAAAAAATTCTAGTAGACTATGCTGCCTCATAAGGAGATGTTATATTTATAAATATAAAGACGTAGCTCATTAAAATAATGTTAGCAGTGGCGAATCCATATGGGTCTGCAGCAACTTGATTCTTACCTCCTTGAGGGAAAGGGGCATAAGATAGAGTGAGAGGCTGAGGCAAGTTTTTAAGTAGGAGTGTGTTTATTACAAAGTTTTAGAGCAGGAATGAAAGGAAGCAAAGTACACCTGGAAGAGGATGACTTGAGAGGGGCAACTTGAGAGATCCAAGTGCCCTGTTTGACCTTTATCTTGGAATTTTGTTTGTTGACGTGCTTCTGGGATTTTGTGTCTCTCCTCCCTTGATTTTTCCCTTAGGGCAGGTTGTCTGCATGCACGGTGGCCTCCCAACACTTGGGAGGGGCCGCATGTTAGGTGTGTTTACTAAAATAGTGTACCTGCTCATGTGAGGCATTTTCCCTTACCAGTCAGGCATTCCTAGAGGAAAGTCATAGACCAGTTAAACTCCACCATTTTGCCCCTTGGTGTGCGTGCTTGAGCTCACTTGCCCAACTCCTGAGATCCTAGTGGGAAGCTGCTGATCACCAGCTTCAGGTGTTCTCTATGCACTGGGAAACTGCCTTTCCCTGACTCCAGGTATGACCTGGAGTTATTATTGTAGAGAGACAGTTTAACAATCACCTGCCCATCACCTGATGATTGCCTGACTTTCCTGAGGTTGGTGCAGGAAGCTCTCCTGCCACGCTCATATCAGCCTAGCTACCAACTCCAACAATAATCATTGCATGTATGCATATTTTTTCCAAGGTCTTATTATATACAAAATTTATATTCATTAAAAGTCTAGCCCCTTCTTTTTTGAATCCACAATGACCTTGATATTTAAGAATATTGTTTGAGAAGTCTAGTGGCTAAATACTTAGAGAGGAGAAATAAACCTTAAAAATTCTGAAATAACATAAAAACTTGAACTGAAGTTATTTTCCAAGTAGAAATATTCTTTAAAAGGAAGCCCTACAACAAAATCTCTCCACAAATATGTCTTTTAAAGGAGTCACTGATTTCTGTGTCCATAAGGCTAGAGACTTCTGTGTGCTTCCAGTGCCCCACTGAATTTCTAGGCGGAATTTCTTGGAAGATTTCATACTCTGATTCCCATAACCTGAGAATGTGAAGTCACTCCTATGATTGTGTTATGTTGTATGGCACAGTTGACCTTAAAAACGGGCAGATTATTTGGGTGGATCTAATCCAATCCCATTAGTCCTTAGCAGCAGAGAACTTTCTCCTGATGGTGGCATAAGAGGAATGCAAAAGACAGAAGGGAAATTCAGGGATATCTGAGGCATGAGAGGTATTTAACATACCATCATCACTGGCTGAAGATGGAGGGCTGCATAGAGGGGACTTCAGTCCTACAACTGTAAGAAACTGAATCCTGCCAACAGACTGAAGGAGCTTGGAAGCCAGTTTTTCTCCAGAGCCCATGGAAAGAAATGTAACCATGCTATATTGCTAGCTTTTATTTTAGCCTTGTGAGATTCTGGAGCAGAGAATCCAGCCAAGCCCCTCAAGACTTCTGACCTACAGAACTGAGAATTAATAAATAGCATTGTCCAAAAGCCCTACCTTTGCAGTAAATAATTAAGGCAGCATTAAAAAAAAACCAATACACCCACTTATCCTATGCCCTGGCAAATGTCTCTAAATAGTTTCAGTTTCTGTTGTTAGAACTGTTTCTTCTGGATTCACCCAACTGAACCACTTGTCACAGTATTGAAAACAGCGTTATTCTGTTCCTATTACTTTGACCTTGTTTGTCTTTTCTGTGCTGGTGTTGTTTTCCTCTTGCACTGGCACAATATCCATTCACTAGTGACAGACACTTTCTCAGGGTCATGTTGTGCTCTGCCTTACTGAGTGCATTGTTTGTTGTATTAGCTGAGGGTGCTTGAAGTTTTGTTAGCCTGGCCCTACCATTCTTCCAGCAATCTTTGCCTGTATCTACCATTCTCCCATTTTAACCAAAGTGTAATAAATCAAAGCAGTCAAACTACCAGTGGAATTAGTTTTATTCCTTACATACTTATTGTTTTAATTATAACATTGGCTGCTGTTTTGATACTTCGTGGGTTGCAGCATCAGCAAGTTGAAGAACATTGGCAGCCTCACACTCATTGTAGGAATCTGGTAGTCATTGCTGCTACAATATGTGGCTTACTTCTCAATCTCAGTAAAATATGAAAATACCAGGATCTCTTGCAAAACTTTACTCATGATGCATGACCTCAACTGTATGAAAATTAACTCTTCTTTCCAGAGTGACCAGCCTCTGGGAGCTACAAAACTCCACTTAAGTTTCTCTTGTACAAGGTCTCCAGCTGCAAAGAGGGAGGTCACTGGGTAGACTGGAAGCAGATTTCAGTCCAGTAGAAAAGGATGCCTAAGAATTAGAACTAGCAAATTAAACCTGGAGGGATAAAATACTGGCAAACCGAATCCAACAGCACATCAAAAAGCTTATCTATCACCATCAAGTCAGCTTCATCCCTGGGATGCAAGACTGGTTTAACATACATAAATTGATAAACGTAATCCATCACATAAACAGAACCAAAGACAAAAACCACATGATTATCTCAATAGATGCAGAAAAGACCTTTGACAAAATTCAACAGCCCTTTATGCTAAAAACTCTCAATAAACTAGATATCGATGGAACGTATCACAAAATAATAAAAGCTGTTTATGACAAACCCACAGCTAATATCATACTGAACAGGCAAAAACTGGAAGCACTCCCTTTGAAAACTGGCACAGACAGGGGTGCCCTCTATTACCACTCCTATTCAACATAGCATTGGAAGTTCTGGCCAGAGCAATCAAGCAAGAAAAAGAAATAAAGGGTATTCAATTAGAAAAATAGGAAGTTAAATTATCTCTATTTGTAGATTACATGATTGTATATTTAGAAGACCCCCTTGTCTCAGCCCAAAATCTCCTTAAGCTGATAAGCAATTTTAGCAGTCTCAGGATAAAAAAATCAATGTGCAGAAATCAAAAGCATTTCTAGACACCAATGACAGACACAGAGCCAAATCATGAGGGAACTCCCATTCACAATTGCTACAAGAGAATAAAATACCTAGGAATACAACTAAAAAGGAATGTGATGGACCTCTTCAAAGAGAACTACAAACCACTGCTCAAGGAGATAAGAGAGGACACAAACAGATGGAAAAACATTCCATGCTTATGGTTAGGAAGACTCAATATTATGAAAATGGCCATACTTCCCAAAGTAATTTATAGATTTAATGCTATCCCCATCAAGCTATCATTGACTTTCTTCACAGAATTGGAAAAAACCACCTTAAACTTCATATGGAACCAAAAGAGTCCACATAGCCAAGACAGTCCTAAGCAAAAAAAAAAAAAAAGAAAAAGAAAAAGAAAAAGCTGAAGGCATCACACAACCTGACTTCAAACTATAGTACAAGGCTACTGTAATCAAAACAGCACAGTACTGGTGCCAAAACAGAGATATAGACTAATGGAACAAAACAGAGGCCTTGGAAGTAATGCCACATATCTACAACCATCTGATCTTTGACAAACCTGACAAAAACAAGAAATGGGAAAAGGATTCCCAATTTAATAAATGGTGTTGGGAAAACTGGCTAGCTATCTGCAGAAAGCTGAAATTGGACCCCTTCCTTATACCTTACACAAAAATTAACTCCAGATGGATTCAAAATTTAAATATAAGACCTAACATCATAAAAACACTAGAAGAAAACCTAGGCAATACCATTTAGAACATAGGCATGGGCAAGGACTTCATGACTCAAACACCAAAAGCACTGGTAACAAAACCAAAATAGATTAATGGGATCTAATTAAACTTAAGAGCTTCTGCACAGCAAAAGAAACTAACACCAGAGTGAACCAGCAACCAACAGAATGGAAAACATTTTTGCAATCTACCCATCTGACAAAGGGCTAATATCCAGAATCTACTAAGAACTTAAACAAATTTACAAGAAAAAAAAAAAAAACCAACCTCATCAAAAAGTGGGCAAAGGATATGAACAGACACTTTTCAAAAGAAGACATTTATGCAGCCAACAAACATATGACAGAATGCTCATCATCACTGGTCATTAGAGAAATGCAAATCAAAACCACATTGAGATACCACCTCATGCCAGTTAGAATGGCGATCATTAAAAAATCTGGAGACAACAGATGCTGGAGAGGATGTGGAGAAATAGGAATGCTTTTACACGTTGGTGGGAGTGTAAATTAATTCAACCATTGTGGAAGACAGTGTGATGATTCCTCAAGGATCTAGAAATAGAAATACCATTTGACTCAGCAATCCCATTATGGGGTATATACCCAAAGGATTATAAATCATTCTATTATAAAGACACATGTACACATATGTTTACTGCAGCACTGTTCACAATAGCAAAGACTTGGAACCAACACAAATGCCCATCACTGGATAAAGGAAATGTGGCACATATACACAATGGAATACTATGAAACCATAAAAAATGATGAGTTCGTGTCCTTTGCAGGGACATGGATGAAGCTGGAAACCATTATTCTCAGCAAATTAACACAAGAACAGAAAACCAAATACCACATCTTCTCACTCATAAATGGGTGTTCAACAATGAGAACACCTGGACACACAGGGTGGGGAACATCACACACTAGGGCCTGTTTAGGGGTAGGGAGCTAGGGGAGGGATAAAAGAGGGGTGGGGATGGGGAGGGATAACATTAGGAGAGACACCCAATGTAGATGACGGAGGGGTGGATGCAGCAAACCACCATGGCATGTGTATACCTATGTAACAATCCTGCTGACCTGCACATGTACCCCGGAACTTAAAGTATATTAAAAGGCTATTATATAAGACTTTAAGTATATTATAAGTATACTATACTATACTTTAAGTATGTTATAAGTATAGTATATTATACTTTAAGTTCTGGGGTACATGTACAGATATATATCATGAAAATTTGCAAATGAAAGAAAGCCTTGAACACACAGTCCTACCAAAACAGTTTGAAGTTTGTAGATAGTGAATGCAGCCTAAGTCTGAAGGAAGTTGGAGAGAAGGTCTCTAAGATCTCAAATAAAGGAACAAATTGAGGGGTATGTGCTTCTATTCAAAGCAAATGGGGAGCAATTTTAAAAGCAGAGCAGGGCCAGGAGCAGTGGCTTGTGCCTGTAATCCCCGCACTTTGGGAGGCTGAGGCGGGAGGATAGCTTGAGGCCAGGAGTTCAATATTAGCCTGGACAACAAGTGAGACCCCATCTCTACAAAAAAATGTCAAAGTATATAGCTAAGCATGGTGGCTCACGTCTGTAATGCCAGCTATTCAAGAAGCTGACACAGGAGGATTGCTTGAACCCTGGAAATAGAGGCCGCAGTGAGCCATGATCATGCCATTGCACTCCAGAGCCTGGTGACAGAGCCAGATCCTGTCTCAAAAAATTTTTAATTAAAAAAAAATTTTAAAGAGCAGTCAAGCTAGAAATGTAGCTACAAAGATCATTTAAAATAGAGATAATTTTAAAAGTGAGTAGCATTCATCTAGAAACTGCTTTTTAAAGTTACATTATACCAAAATGTGTGTATAATGATTTCTTTCCAGCTTTGATTATACATTTACAAAATTGGAAACGCTCTAAATAGTAAACAAGAGGAACATCCTATTTTCCCTCTCAGCATATCAGGCTACTCTCACATAGAAGCATCTAGACCTACTTCTATTGTCATGAAAAGATGTTTGTGACCCATTACCAAATGAGAAAGAAATCAGAACAATAATATTTTACAAAATGTCCTGCGTGCCTACTATGTGCTAGTTACCGGGCTTTTCTCATTGTAACCCCTATAACGAGCCTCTGGGATGCACATGGTATTGGTACCTAATTTTGCATAAGGAAACTGAGCCTAGAAGTGGTTAAATACTTTGTATAAAGTCACAGCCTCAGTAAGAGGGAAGCAACGCTATGGTTTGAACAGGGTGCTGGCTGACTCTAGAACTCATGCCCTAAACCACCGTATGGAAAAACAGACAGAATATAATTATTAAGAAAAAAATTTTAAAGATGTAATCAAAGCAAACTGTTTTACCTACTCTAAAATGCACCTTTTTTTACTATCTGGCTGCATCTTAAAACCAAGTGTGTCATATAATTGTTGATAGTCTGGAGTAAAGACATTGAATTCTTCCAAAGATTTGGAATTGCTCCTGGGAGATTTTTAATTAAGTTAAACTTTCTTTAACATTTTTGGACCACATAAAAGCTATAAATTCAGACCACAAACCTACATATAAGTACCAGCTTATGATACAAATTCTCAAGGGAGAGTCTTTTTCTTCTTCTGCCAGTACTAACTTAAGAATAAAAGTTTCCTTCTGTTTCTTTCTGTATTATGTGTGGATCTTTTGTGTCCCAGATTTATTGAGGGGGAGCTTCAGCTGGATTCCCCATAGTGATTGTTTTTATCTCTCTTAGAGGTATATCTTATAATCAATGACTTTTTAAATTAGATGAAATAAGATATATCAGAATGTGAACAGTGGTTATCTAAATTGTTTGTTTTTCTTTTTGCTTATTTTGTTTCCGAAGTTTTCTGCACAGAGACATAAATTTGTATTTTTAAAGATAAAATTTTTTAAATGAATAAGCCAGCATATTGTAATTTTGAAATCACCAACTGATGTAGCTGGATTGTACCCTTGTAATAAAAGACATAAACAAGAGAAAAACATAGAAATTTATTTATATTTATTTGGATTTTTATAGAAATTTATTTAATACAAGTTTCACATGACATTGGAGCCTTCGTAAAGAAGTGAAGACCAGAAGAAACAGTTAACCCTGTGTGGTTGTTTGTTTGTTTTTGAGACGGAGTCTTGCTCTCTTGCCCAGGCTGGAGTGCAGTGACATAATATTGGGTCACTGCAACTTCGGCCTCCCAGGTTCAAGTGATTCTCCTGCCTCAGCATCCTGAGTAGTGAGGATTACAGATGCGCTCCACCACACCCAGCTAATTTTTGTATTTTTAGTAGACACGAAGTTTCACCATGTTATTCAGGCTGGTCTCGAACTCCTGACCTCATAATCCACCTGTCTCAACCTACCAAAGTGCTGGGATTACAGGCATGAGCCACAGTGCCTGGCCCAATCCTGAATGTTACTTGTTTTGGGTATTTTTTTTTTTAAGACAGAATTTTGCTCCTGTTGCCCAGGCTGGAGTGCAATGGCAGGATCTTGGCTCACCACAACCTCTGCCTCCCAGGTTCAAGCAATCCTCCTGCCTCGGCCTCCAGAATAGCTGGGATTATGCACTACCATGCCTGGCTAATTTTGTATTTTTAGTAGAGATAGGGTTTCTCCATGTTGGTCAGGCTGGTCACCAGCTCCCGACCTCAGGTGATCCACCCACATGGCCCTTCCAAAGTGCTGGGACTACAGGCATGAGTCACTGCACCCAGCCAACCCTATGTGTTTTCATACTAGGTTGGATAAAGAGCAGAAAGTTATGAGATAATACGATAGGACAAACAGGGGTACAAACTAAGAGAAGTAAATTAGGGGAGACTGAGCAAGTCCTGTTTATTCAGATTCATCCAGCCTCCCTCCTTCAGAGATTAGAATGCTTTGTTTCTCTGGGTATAGAGAGGGACGGCTTTCACACGTGGTCTTCCCAACCTAAAATAAGTAACAAAGACTAACTTTCCAAAGCAAAGAGTTTATTCAGGAATGGGGGGCATTGCAATCTGGACTATGTGTGTCATGACAGATGATAGGCACATCCATGTTGGGGAAAGGGGAAGCTTTTAAAGACAAAAAGAAGTCCATGTAATCTGTTTTGAAACGAAGACCATTGCTTATAGGGGCTTGTTGCAGAAATTAACATTAGCTCACGGGTGGAAACAACAATTGTTAGGCAAATATCTGTACCAAGTATCCTGAGATTTTACGGAATTTCTTGCATAGATTCCATCATAGGTGTGGGTGCACAAGGGCTCCTCCTTCTCAGCCTCCGAGCTCCCGTTAGTTAGGATTTGACATTAGTGACTCTGTCTTGATACTGATAACTTTCACAATCTTATGACCTGCTCAGGGTAAGATCAGAGAGTCCTTCCTGCACCTGCATTTTATCAGATTTCTTCAGCTTAAAATATGCAATATGCCAAAGCACCGTATTTGGGATAGCATGTCTTAAATTTCAGCAGAATCATAAACATAGTAATAACTAGTCTGTTCCCCGAAGAGGCTGTATATGCAAAGCAGCCCCCAGATGAGAAAGGAGCTGAGAAACCAAAGAATGAGGCAGACAAATTCAGTTTGTTGGTAAAGAGTGTCTTATTGGGGGAATTTATGGACAAAATTGTGGCCATAGACAGATGCAAGACAGATAGACCTCCACTCTTGTTACTCCCAGACCACAGGGAAAGGGAATACATGCTGTGTGGGAGACAATTATGAGCAACTTTCCAAAACAGGCAAGAGTACTATATGAGTCATAGACTAGAATTTGTGCACACATCAGGGATGCTTTGATCTACAGGCAGTATTTATAGTGAGTACATGTTCTTACATTAAGGACAGTAAATAAAGGAGGAATTGGGAAGCATTCACAGATTAATCAGAAGTCATCACAGTAGATTAGCATCCAAGATGGAGTCAGTTTTTTCTCTGCACACACACACACACACACACACACACACACACACACACACATAGGTATTCATATCAAAAAGGAATTATATACTATGTGCATAAGTATTATAAATCAAGTAAGTATATGCATATAAAAAAATTATATATGCTATATACCCATAACTTACACATTGTACTGGCATTTTAGAGTTTTATTAATATATGTTAATATATGTAGACTTTTTAATTTTTCTTGGGAGTTATTCCATTAGATAAAAAGTAGTGGTTGTGAAAATTAAAAGAAAGTCCCAGGCTTCAAGAGGTACTGGTTTATTTGAGGAAGTAAGAAGAGACCATCGTTTGATTTCATTATACGCTTCATGAACTCCTAAGTAATATTTACCTACCCGAGAATCTCAACAACATTCCAGAGTGGCAGAACTGCCTGAATTCCACAACCTCTACAGTCCCTTGTCCATTGCTGATCATACACACACACACACACACACACACACACACACACACGTTTTTGATAGGCCATTATTGTTCAATGCATTCCTCCTTCAGCACTCTGGATCCCAGAAGTTGTCACATGCACTTCTGAGGAACTCTTGATGTTTAGCAGCTGGTAGACAGATGAGCAGCATCAGTGACTGGGGCAGGAAGATATTGAAGCAGTTTCTGACACACACATGTAAGGAAAATAATAAAGTAAAGGAGGGGGACAGGAGCACTGTGATGTGGTGATAACAAGAAATGTATATTTCATCCTCATCCTCAGTTTCTGGCACAGAGTTCTAAATTCTTGAAATTTTTTGGGTAGATGGAGGTGATAGAAACATGTTTCATTATTCATAATAGCCTCTTTCGCTCATACCTGTTTATGTGAATGAGATGACTCTTGACAGAGCCCCTGAATAGCTTCAGGATGAACGGAAAAGAAAGTCCCAGACTTCAAGAGGTACTGGTTTATTTGAGGAAGTAAGAAGAAGTCACCAGAGGAACCAATCATGTGATCAAAAATAATCACTGGAGCACCATTTGAACTAGAAGAATTTTCAGCGGCACCCCTGATCCCCAGGGAAAAGAAAAGATGCTCCATTTGGGTCAATCATCAGCAGTCAATTATTTAATAACTCATGCCTATATAATAGAACCTCCATGAAAACCCTAAACAATGGGATTTGAGCAGCTTCCAAGCTGGTAAACACATAAACATGCCAGGAGGGTGGGGCACCCTAACTCCATGGGGACAGAAGCTTCTGTGCTTAGGACTCTTGGATATTACCCTATTACCACTTCATCTGATTATTTATTTTTATCTTTTATTTAAAAATCTCTATAATAAACCTATAGTAGTGAGTAAAGGATTTTCTTGTGAGCTGTTATGGTAAATTATTGAACCTGAGGAGTGAGTTGTGGCAAACACAGAAAAGTGTGAGTAACCTAGAGACCCACTGCTTGCAATTGGCATGTTGTGGCAGCTTCATGGGATTGCATCCTTAAACGTTGGCATCTGCACAAACTCCAAGTAGTCAGAATTGAATTAAATTGTAGAACACCTTATTAGTACACACAAAAAATTAGAAAATTACTTGTTGTAAAAAACCTGTACATTTGGTATCAGAAGTATGAGTATAGAAAAAAGTTTTATTTCGGTAACAAACTCCTATCTATAGGTTCAGGTAGGTAACATAACATTCATAAGGAATAAAGAGAAGTAGTTGTTCAGCTCCAGTCAGTGTTTGCATTATAAACAATTCAGCCCAGGTTTCCAGATTATTTTAACCTCCAAGATAATTTTTACATAAAATTTCCTGATTCTGACAAGGCACAGTGACTCATGCCTGTAATCCCAGCACTTTGGGAGGCTGAGGTGGATGGATCATGAGGTCAGGAGTTCAAGACCAGCCTGGCCAAGATGGTGAAATGCAATCTCTGCTAAAAGCCCAAAAAATTAGCTGGGCATGGTGGTGGATGCCTGTAGTCCCAGCTACTCAGAAGGCTGAGGCAAAGAATTGCTTGAATCGAGGAGGCAGAGGTTGCAGTGAGCCAAGATCACACCACTGCACTCCAGCCTGGGCAACAGAGCAAGACTTTGCCTCAAAAAAGAAAAAAATTTCCTGGTCTTAAGATACTATCTCAATTTATGAAAAGGTCATGGTTGAAAGGGTGAACTAAGCATATTTGTCAACCAAATATAATATATCACGACTTCTGGATTTGTATGTTTGAAAGAAGGGAGAAACCATCAGTGAAAAAAAAAGCTGCCTTCAATAAAGTGAACTTTGAAAATGGTAAAGAGATAAATTTCAGAGTAGATGCAATAGCAAAATTCTGTGGGAACAGCAGAATGGATAACTTATTCCTGAAGGAGTCAGAAAAATAATCATTTGTGCACCATTTGAACTAGATCTTGGAAAAGGAATAGGAATTTCTCATATGAGGAATGAGGAAAAGATACCTCACATAAAGCTAAGGTAAACAGATATCTCAGGTAAAAAGAATATATTAGTTTACTAGGGTCACTATACACAACTAAAAAAACACACACATAGACCAATGGAACAGAATAGAGAGCCTAGAAATAAAGCCACACACCTACAACCATCTGATCTTCAACACAGTCAACAAAACCGAACAATAGGGAATGGACTTCTTATTCAATAAATGATGCTGAGCTAATTCACTAGACATATGCAGAAGATTGAAACTGGGTTTCTTCCTTATACCATATACAAGAATCAACTCAAGATGGATTAAAGACTTAAATGTAAAACCTAAAACTATAAAAACTCTGGAAGATAACCTAGGAAATACCATTCAGGACATAGGCCCTAGCAAAAATGTTATGACAAAGATGCCAAAAGCAATTGCAACAAAAACGAAAACTGACAAATAGGACCTAATTAAACTAAAGAGCTTCTGAACAACAAAAGCATCTATTAACAGAGTAAACAGACAACATACAGAATGGGAGAAAATATATGCAACCTATGCATCCAACAAAGGTCTACTATCCAGAAGCCATAAGGAACTTAAACAAGTTTACAAGCAAATAACCCCATTAAAAAATGGGCAAAGTACATAAAGAATAATTTTCAAAAGAAAACATACATGCAGCCCACAGCATTTTTAAAAATGCTCAACATCAATAATTATCAGAGAAATGCAAATTCAAACTGCATTGAAATGCTATCTCACACAAGTTAGAATGGCTAAACTGCTGTTTTTAAAACCCTCAGATCTCATGAGACCCATTTACTGTCACAAGAACCCCAAGACAAATACCCACCCGCCATGATTCAATTATCTCCCACAACATGTGAGAATTATGAGAGCTATGAGATGAGATTTGGGTGGGGATACAGAGCCAAACCATATCAGAGGGACTCCTCCCTAACTCATTCATCACATAAAAAGAACTAAAGGCAAAAACCAAATAATTATCTCAATAGATGCAGAAAAGGCCTTAAATAAAATTCAACATTCCTTTATGTTAAAAACTCTCAATAAACAAGGTTTGAAGGAACATACCTTAAAATAATGAGAGCCATATATGACAAACCCACAGCCAATATCACACTGAATGAGCAAAAGTGGAAGCATTCCCACTGAAAACTGGCATAAGACAAGGATGTCCTCTCTCATCACTTCTATTTGACATAGCGTTGGAAGTTCTGGCCAGGGCAATTAGGCAAGAGAAAAAAATAAAAGATATTCAAATAGAAAGAGAGTAAGTCAAATTATCTTTGCAGATGACATAATCCTATATCTAGAAAACGCCATCATCTCAGCCCAAAAGCTTCTCAAGCTGATAAGCACCTTCAGCGAAGTCTCAGAATACAAAATCAATATGCAAAAATTGCTAGCATTCCTATACCTCAAAAAAAGGCAAGCAGAAAACCAAATTATGAGTGAAATTCCATTTGCAATTGCTACTAAAAGAATAAAATACATAGGAATACAACTAACAAATCACTTCCCAAGGAAATCAGAGAGAATACAAACAAATGGAAAAATGTTTTATGCTCATGAATAGAAAGAATCAATATCCTGAAAATGGCCATACTGCTCAAAGCAATTTATAGATTCAATGCTATTCCCATTAAACTATTATTGGCATTCTTCACAGAATTAGAAATAATGATTTTAAAATTTAAATGAAACAAAAAAATAGCCCAAATATCTAAGAGAATTCTAAGCAAAAAAAAAAAAAAAAAAAAGCTGGAAGAATCATGCCACCCAACTTTACACTATACTACAAGGCTAGAGTAACCAAAACAGCATGGCACTGTACAAAAACAGACACATATACCCTTGGAACAGAATAGATAACTCAGATATAAGATCACACACCTACAATCATCTGATTTTAGACAAGCCCGACAAAAATAAGCAATGGGGAAAGGATTCCCTATGTAATAAATGGTGCTGGGAGAACCAGCCATACGCATAAAATTACAACTGGACCCCTTCCTTACACCTTACACAAAAATTAACTCAAGATGCATTAAAGACTTAAATGTAAAAAAACCCTAGAAGAAAATCTAAGCAATATCATCCAGGATATAGGAACAGGCAAAGCTTTCATGACAAAAACACCAAAAGCAATTGCAACAAAGGGAAATTTGACAAATGGGATCTAATTAAACAAACAAACAAAAAAGACTATCAACAGAGTAAACAGACAAACTACAGAATAGAAGGAAACTTTTGCAATCTGTTCATTTGACAGAAGTCTAATATTCAGAGGCTACAAGGAACTTAAACAAATGTAAGAGAAAAAATAAATCCGGAGTTGGAGAGGGGATGAAGGCCAAAAGGAAGCTTCTCTAGAGTGCAGCTACCACCGAGTGAGACAGAACCAGAGCAATATGCCCATCTCCGAGTGAGGTACCAGTTTTGTTTTAAAGGGACTGGTTGAACAGCAGGATTAACTCCCCAAAAAAGGCAGCAAAAGCAGCCCAAAGGTATCCAGCCAAGGCAAGGCGGGACACTGCCCCACTTGGAAAGTGTATCAGGCATGGAGGATGGGTGGGGGCATCACTTCTTCAGTTCTCTGAATCAGATGAAGCAATTCACTCCAAGACATCGGCAACATAGGGACCAGGAAAATACCGCCTTGCTTAGAACCACCTGGAGTCGCAGACCCAGGCGACAGCACAGGCCAGCAGCCTCGGCCAGACCAGTGACTTGTTAGCTCAGACCAGGGTGGAGATTTGGACTAATACTGAGAAAGTTTGTAAAAAGGAACTGCGAGTCCCACAGAAGAGAGAGTTGAAAGCAGGGAGGGGGATACACCAGACAGGCCCCTCCCCAACAAGATCCAGCAATGAGAGTCCCTTTTCCGCGAGAGTTTTGAAGTTAACACGTCCTCCGCCCAGGAACAGCTGGCTCAGCAGAGGGGAAAAACCCGCCATTGAGAAAGCAGGGCTAACCCCACCAGTACAGAAATCAGGCTAAGAATAAACAGCTGCCTGCCTGAGACTGAGGCAGCCCAACAGCGCCTCCACAGGCAGACAAAGGACAGGCTGTCTCAAGTGGCAAACTGACACCTTCGTTTAAAAACAAAAACAAAAACAAAAACAAAACAAACAAACAAACAAAAAAAAACCTCATACAGGAGTAATAACCCCAACTTTAACAGAAAGGAAGTCCACTCAGAGAAGATGGGAAGAAACCAGCGCAAAAAGGATGAAAACATCAACGTCGCGAATGCCTCTCCTCCCCAGAGAGATCACAACAACTCACCAGCATGGCAACAAAACAGGTCAGAAAATGATTTTGATGAGCTGACAGAAGCAGGCTTCAGAAGATGGGTAATAACAAACTTCTCTGAGCTAAAAGAACATGTTTTAACCCAATGCAAAGAAACCAAGAACCCTGAAAAAGGATTAGATCAAATGCTAACTAGAATAACCAGCCTAGAAAAGAACATAAACGACTTGATGGAGCTGAAAAACACAGCACGAGAACTTCATGAAGCATGCACAAGTATCAATAGCCGAGTCAATCAAGCAGAAGAAAGGATATCAGAGATCGAAGATCGACTCAATGAAATAAAAAGAGGAGGCAAGAAAAGAGAAAAAAGAGTGAAAAGAAATGAACAAAGTTTCCAAGAAATATGGGATTATGTAAAAAGACCTAATCTATGCTTGATCAGTGTACCTGAAGAGGTCAGGGAAAGTGAATCCAAGCTGGAAAATGCTCTTCAAAATATTATCCAGGAGAACTTCCCCAACATAGCAAAGCAGGACAACATTCAAATACAGGAAATACAAAAAACACCACAGAGATACTCCTCAAGAATAGCAACCCCAAGGAACATAATCGTCAGATTCACCAGGGTTGAAATGAAGGAAAAAAATGCTAGGGGAAGCCAGAGAGAAAGTTCCGGTCCCCCACAAAGGAAAGCCCATCAGACTCACAGGAGATCTCTCAGCAAAGACCCTACAAGCCAGAAGAGAGTGGGAACCAATATTCAACATCCTTAAATAAAAGAACTTTCAACCCAGAATCTCATATTCAGCCAAACTAAGTTTCATAAATGAAGAAGAAATAAAATCCTTTATGGACAAGCAATTACTGAGAGATTTCATCACCACCGGACCTGCTCTACAAGAGCTCCTGAAGGAAGCACTAAACACAGAAAAGAACATCCAGTATCAGCCACTGCAAACGTGAACCAAATGGTAAAGACCAACAATGCAATGAGGAAACTGCATCGACCAATGGGCAAAGCAAACAACCAGTAACAAAATGGCAGGATCAAATTCACACATAACAACATTAACATTAAATGTAAATGGCCTAAATGCCCCAATCAAAAGACACACAGACTGGCAAACTGGGTAAAAAGTCAAACATTGGAGTGCTGTATTCAGGAAACCCATCTCACATGCAAAGACACACATAGACTCAAAATAAAGGGATGGAAGAAGATCCAACAAGCAAATGGAGAGCAAAAAAAAAAAAAAAAAAAAGACAGGGTTGCAATTTTAGTCTCTGATAAAATCGACTTTAAACCAACAAAGATCAGAAGAGACAAAGAAGGACACTACATAATGATGAAAGGATCAATACAACAGAAGAGCTAACTATCCTAGATATATATGCAACCAATACAGGGGCACCCAGATACATAAAGCAAGTTCTTGATGACCTACAAAGAGACTTAGACTCCCACACAATAATAGTGGATGACTTTAACTCTCCACTCTCAACATTAGACAGATCAATGAGACTGAAAATCAACAAGGATATACAGGAATTGAATGCAGAATTGGAACAAGTGGATCTAATAGACATCTACAGAACTCTCCATCCCACAGCCACAGAATATACATTCTTCTCAGCATCACATTGCACTTACTCTAAAATTGACCACATATTTGGAAGTAAATCACTCCTCAGAAAATGAAAAAACCAGAAATCATAACAAACAGTCTCTCAGACCACAGTGCAATCAAGTTAGACCTCAGGATTAAGAAACTAACTGGAAACCACACGACTTCATGGAAACTGAACAACTGGCTCCTGAATGTTGACTGGATAAACAATGAAATGAAAGTAGAAATAAAGATGTTCTTCGAAACCAATGAGACCGAGGACACAATGTACCAGAATCTCTGGGACACGTTTAAATTAGAAGAAAATGTACAGCAATAAATGTCCACATGAGAAATGAGGAAAGATCTAAAATCGACATCCTATTGTCGAAATTGAAAGAGCTAGAGGATCAAGATCAAAAAACTCAAAAGCTAGCAGAACACAAGAAATCACTAAGATCAGAGCAGAAATGAAGGAGATAGAGACACAAAAAAACCCTTCAAAAAATCAGTAAATCCAGGAGCTGCTTTTTTGAAAACAGCAATAAAATAGACCGCTAGCCAGATTAATAAAAAAGAAAAGAGAGAAGAATCAAATAGATGCAATAAAAAACAATAAAGGGGATATCACCACTGATCCCACAGAAATACAAACTACGATCAGAGATTACTACAAACAACTCTATGCACATAAACCAGTAAACCTGGAAGAAATGGATAAATTCATGGACACTTGCCCCCTACCAAAACTAAACCAGGAGGAAGTTGAAACCGTGAATAGACCAATAACAAGGGTTGAAGTTGAGGCAGCAATTAACAACCTACCAACCAAAAAAAGTCCAGGTCCAGATTGGTCACAGCCAAATTCTACCAGACCTACAAACAAGAGCTGGTACCAATCATTCTGAAACTATTCCAAACAATACAAAAGGAGGGAATCCTCTCTAACTCATTTTATGAGAACAACAAGATCCTGATACCAAAACCCAGCAGAGATTCAACAAGAAAAGAAAACTTCAGGCCAATATCCATGATGAACATAGACGCAAAAATCTTCAGTAAAATACTGGCAAACTGATTGCAACAGCACATCAAAAAGCTTATCCATCATGATCAAGTAGGCTTCATCTCAGGGATGCAAGGCAGGTTCAACATATGCAAGTCTGTAAACATAATCTACCACATAAATAGAACCAAAGACAAAAACCACATGATTATCTCAGCAGATGCAGAGAAGTCCTCTGACAAAACTCAACAGCCCTCTATGCTAAAAAAAACTCTCAATAAACTATTGAGTATCAATGGAACGTATCACAAAATAATAAAAGCTATTTATGACAAACCCACTGCCAATATCATACTAAACGGGCAAAAACTGGAAGCATTCCCTTTGAAATCTGGCACTAGACAAGGATGCCCTCTCTCTCCACTCTTATTCAATATAGTATTGGAAGTTTTAGCCAGAGAAATCAGGTAAGAAAAAGAAACAAAGGCTATTCAATTAGGAAAGGAAGCAGTCAAATTGTCTATTTGCAGACAACATGACTGTATATTTATAAGACCCTATCGTCTCAGCCCAAACTCTTCTTAAGCTTACAAGCAAATTCAGCAAAGTCTCAGGATACAAAATCAGTGTGCAGAAATCGCAAGCATTCGTACACCAATAACAGACAGAGAGCCAAATCAAGAGTGAAATCCTATTTACAATTGCTAGAAGAAGAATAAAATACCTAGGAATACAACTAACAAAGGAGGTAAAAGACCAATTCAAGGAAAACTGCAAACCACTGCTCAAGGAAATAAGAGAAGACACAAACAGATGGAAAAACATTCCATGCTCATGGTTAAGCAAAATCAATATTGTGAAAATAGCCACACTGCCCAAAGTAATTTATAGATTCAATACCATCCCCATCAAACTACCAATGACCTTCTTCACAGAACTGGAAAAAACCACTTTAAACTTCATATGGAACCAAAAAGCCTGCATAGCCAAGACAATCCTAAGCAAAAAGAACAAAGCTGGCGGCATCATGCTGCCGGACTTCAAGCTATACTACAAGGCAACAGACATCAAAACAGCATGGTACTGGTATCAAAACAGAGACATAGATCAATGGAAGAGAATAGAGGCCTCTGGAGCAACACCACACATCTACAACCATCTGATCTTTGACAAACCTGAAAAAAACAAGCAATGGGGAAAGGATCCCCTGTTCAATAAATGGTGTTCAGAAAATTGGCTAGCAATGTGCAAAAAGTAGAAACTGGACCCCTTTCTGACATCTTACACTAAAATTAACTCCAGATGGATTAAGGACGTAAACATAAGACCTAACACCATAAAAACCCTAGAAGAAAACCTAGGCAAAACCATTCAGGACATAGGCATAGGCAAGGATGTCATGACTAAAACACCAAAAGCAATGGCAACAAAAGCTGAAATAGACAAATGGGATCTAATTAAACTTCAGAGCCTCTGTGCAGCAAAAGAAATAATCATCAGAGCAAACCACCAACCAACAGAATGGGAAAAAATTTTTGCAATCTACCCATCTGACAAAGGGCTAACATCCAGAATCTACAAAGAACTTAAACAGAGTTACAAGAAAAAAACAAACCCATCCAAAGTGAGCAAAGGATACGAACAGACACCTTTCAAAAGAAGACATATATGAAGCCAACAAACATGAAAAAATGCTCATTATCACTGGTCATTAGAGAAACGCAAATCAGAACCACAATGAGAGACCATCTCATGCCAGTTAGAATGGTGATCATTAAAAAATCTGAAGACAACAGATGCTGGAGAGGATATGGAGAAATAGAATCACTTTTACACTGTTGGTGGGAGTGTAAATTAGTTCAACCATTTTGGAAGACAGTGTGGCGATTCCTCAAGGACCTAGAAATAGAAATTCCATTTGATCCAGCAATCCTATTACTGGGCATATACCCAAAAGACTATAAATCGTTCTACTATAAAGACACATGCACATGCATGTTCATCGCGGCACTGCTTACAATAGCAAAGACCTGGAACAAACTCAAATGCCCAACAATGGTAGACTGGACAAAGAAACTGTAGCGCACATATACCATGGAATACTATGCAGCCATAAAAAGCAATGAGTTTGTGTTCTTTGTAGGGACATGGATGAACCCAGAAACCATCATTCTCAGCAAACTGACACAAGAACAGAAAATCAAACACCACATGTTTTCACTCATAGGCAGTTGTTGAACAATGAGAACACTTGGACGCAAAGAGGGGAGCATCACACACTGGGGTCCATTGAGGGGGCTATGGGAGGGATAGTGGGAGGGAGGGTTGGGGAGGGATAACATGGGGAGAAATGTGAGGTATAGGTGATGGGGGGATGGTGGCAACAAACCACCTTGCCATGAATGTACCTATGCAACAATCTTGCATGATCTGCACATGTACCCCAGAATCTGAAGTACAATTTTAAAAATCCAATTAAAAAGTCGGCAAAGAACATGAACAGACACTTCTCAAAAGCAGGTATTCATGTGACCAACAAACATGAAAAAAAAGCTTCCCACAGATCATTAGATAAATGCAAATCAAAACCACAATGAGATACCATCTCACACAAGTCAGAATGGTGATTATTAAAATGTTTAAAAAACAACAGATACTGATAATGTTGCAGAGAAAAAGGAATGCTTTGACACTGTTGGTGGGAGTGTAAATTAGCTCAAGCCTTGTGGAAGACAGTGTGGGAATTCCTCACAAATCTAGAGGTAGAAATGCCATTTGACACAGAAATCGCATTACCAGGTATATACCCAAAGGAATATAATTATTCTATTATAAAGATACATGTACATGTATGTTCACTGCAGCACTATTCACAATAGCAGACATGGAACTAACAAAAACGCTCATCAATGATAGACCAGGTAAAGGAATTGTGGTACGTATACACCATGGAATAAAAGGAGCAAGACCATGTCCTTTTGTAAGGACCTTATTGGATCTGGAAGCCATTATCTTCAGCAAACTAATGCAGGTACAGAAAACCAAACACTGTATGTTCTCACTCATAAGTAGAAGCAGAATGATGAGAACACATAGGCACATTGAGGGGAACAACACACATTGGGACTTGTGATTGTGAGGGTTGTGGGAAAGAGCATCAGAAAGAATAGCTGATGGATGCTGGGTTTAATACCTAGTTGATGGGTTGATCTGTGTGGCAAACCACCATGGCACACATTTACAAATGCAACAAACCTGCTCATCCTGCACATGTACGCCAGAGCTTAAAAGGTGAAAGAAAAAAAGATACGGGAGCAGCACACACACAAGCCTTATTTGGGTGCCTCTTTCACAGGTTTCCAGAAAGGGCAAGTCCCTCACAGCATGTGACTATCCAGAGGCTATAGTGCAAGGGCCACTAGGAGTTGGGGGGATGAAACTCCCAGGGAAGAGGGCAATTGGAGAGATTTACACATCTAAGTGACATCAGTCTAGCAGTCTAGCAGAGGGTCTCTGGGTCAGAAAGCTCCAGAGGGCAGCAAGCAGCTGTGTGCGATCTTTATAGCCCCAGGATTTATCTTGCATATGGCTAGTAGATGGTGGGCAGAGTTTCAAGGGGTGTGCAAAGCAAGCAGGTTTTAATTAACTAAAAATATGCATATTGGGGCTATGTGTAAAACTATTGGATGTGTAACAGTTTGAGTTTGCTATTGTTAGGCTTTTGAGCTAACGGGTCTCAGCCTTCTTTGAACTGTGAACTGGTAGACAGCCCTGGGGTCCATATACAGAGGCCATCTTTGGTTCACTTATGTAACTTCCTCGCACAACCTCTTTTTGAGACAGAGTCTCTGTCACCCAGGCTGGAGTACAGTGGTGTGATCTCCACTCGCTCCAACTTCCACCTCCTGGGTTCAAGTGATTCTCCCTCCTCAGCCTCCTGAGTAGCTGGGACTACAGGCTCACGCCACCACACCTGGCTAATTTTTGTATTTTTCATAGAGACGGGTTTCACCATATTGTCCAGGCTGGTCTCAAACTCCTGACCTTGTGATCCACCCACCTCAGCCTCCCAAAGTGCTGGGATTACAGGTGTGAGCCACCACACCCGGCCCTTTGTACATCCTCTTTTGCATGGAGGTACTGTTCCTGCTTGTCCACACCTCATCTCTGGCAGCTCTCAGGTTCTGGCCATCTCCATGTGGCAGGCCCAGGCCATTCCCTTCTTGTCTTCTTTCCTTGACTCTCCAGGTGTTTCAAACCAAACTAAGGTTGTGATGCTCAGACTTATTTCATCTCCAATGGTCATGTCCTGCCTGGGCTCCTTTCTTATCCTTGTGCTTTCTCTGTTCCCTGGCTGGTCTCCTACATCCTGGCTCTCTCCTGCTTCACTTCTTTTTTGTTGCCTTTACAACAGTTATATCAATTTTATTCATTATCTGCACTCTCCCTTTTTCTCCACTAGATCGTGAGCCAAAGAAAAACACATACCTTACCAGCTTTGCTTAGCTCTGGATCTCCAATGCCTGGAACAGTGCCTGACTCATTATAGGTGAACACCTGTTGAATGAATGAATGGACAAATGAATGATCTACCTCATGGTCATGTAGTGTAAACCTCTGAGGAATGAAGTATACAGTTTTTTCAGAGCCACTTATTTAAAGCAATAATAATCATGTGTGAGTTCCAGGAAGTTTGTTTTAAACCACAAATTGATTATTGAAATCTTTTTTTCCCTATATTTAAATATCTAATTGTCCTGCAGGATCACTTTATGATTAGCTTTGGTTTCAAGAGGTCAAACAAGTTGCTTATAGCAGTAACTATCCAAGAGCAATGATCATATTATGAATGTTCATGAATGACCAATTTTTTGACATACACCTTTAAAGATGGGAAAACGTTGCTCATATTTCATTTATCAAACAAATACTTTTTAAATTGACAGTTTTATTGAGGTATAATTGATATACAAAAAGTTGTACACATGTCTTAGTTCATTTGTGCTGCTATAACAAAACACCTGAGACTGGGCAACTTAGAAATAACAGAAATTTATTTCACACAGTTCTGGAGTCTGAAAAGTCCAAGATCAAAGTGTCAACAGGTTTAGTGTGTGATGAGGCCTGCTTTCTGTTTCCAAGATAATTCCTTGAATGCTAATTTATCTGGAGGGGACTAACAATGTGTCCTCAAATATCAGAATGGACTGAAGGAGTGAACTTGCCCCATTGAGCTCTTTTGTAAGACACTAATCCCATCCATGAGGGCAGAGCCCTCATGGTCTAACCACCTCCTCAAAGGCCCATGTCATAATCCCGTTGCATTGGGGAATAAGTTTCAACATGCATTTCAGAGGTGATATTTCCTCTGAAATGAGCGGATGGTGAGCATTCATACCATAGCAACATGCTTATTGTACATAATTTGATGAGTTTAGATGTATCTCACACACCTGTGAAACCAATCACTCTTTGGAAAAATATTCTTTGGAAAACACTCTTCTCACTAGCTCTATTGTAAACAGCATATACTAGAGCAACTGGACATGTGAGAAACTTGGATTGCAACAGAGGGAACAGGAGTAAGCATTCCAGTGAATCTCCAGGTGTTCAGTGGAACATTCTTTTGTGGCATTCATGTTTATACACATTTGCACTGGGGCTTTTAAGTATAATTTAGTATAATCACCTCCACTAGCTTCTTACCAGAAACAACATTCATCATTCCATTAATTCCAATAAAAGGTTTCTGCTGCTGAGCAGAAGCTCTTTAGTTTAATTAGATCCTATCTGTCAATTTTAGCTTTCATTGTAATTTTGGTGTTTTAGTCATGAAGTCTTTGCCCATGCCTATGTCCTGGATGGTACTGCATAGGTTTTCTTCTAGAGTTTTTACAGTTTTAGGTTTTATACTTAAGTCTTTAATCCATCTTGAGTTAATTTTTGTATAAGGTGTAAGGAAGGGGTCCAGTTTCTGTTTTCTGCATATGGCTAGCCAGTTTTCCCATCACCATTTATTAAATAGGGAGTCCTTTTCCTATTGGTTGTTTTTGTCAGGTCTGTCAAAGATTAGATGGTTGTAGATGTGTGGTGTTATTTCTGAGGACTCTGTTCTGTTATATTTGTCTATATATCTGTTTTAGTACCATTACCATGCTGTTTTGATTACTATAACCTTGCAGTATAGTTTGAAGTCAGGTAACATGATGCCTCCAGCTTTTTTTGTTTTTGTTTTTGTTTTGTTTTGTTTTGTTTTGCTTTGCTTTTTTGCTTAGGATTCTCTTGGAAATATGGGTTCTTTTTTGGTTCCATAGAAAATTTAAAGTAGTTTTTTTCTAGTTTGTGAAGAAAGTCAATGGTAGCTTCATGGGAATGCATTGCATCTATAGATTACTTTTCGCAATATTGATTCTTCCTATCCATGAGTATGGATGGTTTTTCCATTTGTTTGTGTCCTCTCTGATTTCCTTGAACAGTGGTTTGTAGTTCTCCTTGAAGAGGTCTTTCACTTCCCTTGTAAGTTGTATTTCTAAGTATTTTATTTTCTTTGTGGCAATTGTGAATGGGAGATCACAATTAGCTCTCTGCTTGTCTATTATTGGTGTATAGGAATGCTTGTGATTTTAGCACATTGAGTTTGTCTTCTGAGACTTTGCTGAAGTTGTTTATCAGCTTAAGGAGTGTTGGGGCTGAGATGATGGAGTTTTCTAAACATGTAATCATGTCATCTGCAAACAGAGACAATTTGACTCCTCTCTTCCTACTTCAATATATTTTATTTCTTTCTCTTGCCTGATTGCCCTGACCAGAACTTCCAATACTATGTTGAATAGGAGTGGTGAGAGAGAGCATCCTTGTTTTGTGCCAGTTTGCAAAGGGAATGCTTCCAGCTTTTGCACATCCAGCATGACATTGGCTATGTGTTTGTCATAAATAGCTCTTATTATTTTGAGATATGTTTCATCAATACCAAGTTTATTGAAAGTTTTTAGCATGAAGGGCCATTGAATTTTATTTAAGGCCTTTTATGCATCTATTGAGATAATCATGTGGTTTTTGCCATTGGTTCTGTTTATGCGATGGATTATGTTTATTGATTTGTATATATTGAACTAGCCTTGCATCCCAGGGATGAAGCTGACTTGGTCATGGTGGATAAGCTTTTGGATGTGCTGTGGGATTCAGTTTGCCAGTATGTTATTGAGAATTTTTACATCGATGTTCATCAGGAATATTGGCCTGAATTTTTCTTTTTTTGTCATGTCCCTGCCAAGTTTTGGAATCAGGATTATGCTGGCCTAATAAAATCAGTTAGGAAGGTGTCCCTGTTTTTCTGTTGTTTGGAATAGTTTCAGAAGGAATAGTGCCAGCTACTCTTTGTACCTCTGGTAGAATCTGTGAATCTGTCTGGTCCTGGGCTTTTTTTTTTAGTTGGTAGGCTATTAATTACTGTCTCAGTATCATCATAGTAAACGGGCAACCTACAGAATGGGAGAAAATTTTTGCAATCTATCCATCTAACAAAGGGTTAATATCTAGCATCTATAAGAAACTTCAACAAATTTACAAGAAAAAAATAAAAAACAACCTCATCAAACAGTGGGCAAAGGATATAGACACTTCTCAAAAGAAGACATTTATCCGGTCAAAAAAATATGAAAAAAAGCTCATCATACTGGTCATCAGAGAAATCCATATCAAAACCACAATGAGATACCATCTCATGCCAGTTAGAATGACGATCATTAAAAAGTCTAGAAACAACAGATGCTGGCAAGGATGTGGAGAAATAGGAACACTTTCACACTGTTGGTGGGATTTAAACTAGTTCGGCCATTGCGGAAAACAGTGTGGCAATACCTCAAAGATCTAGAACCAGAAATACCATTTGACCCAGCAATTCTCTTACTGGGTATATATCCAAAGGATTATAAATCATTCTCCTATAAAGACATATGCACATGTATGTTTACTTCAGCACTATTTACAATAGCAAAGATCTGGAACCATCCCAAATGCCCATCAATGATAGGCTGGACAAAGAAAATGTGGCACATATATACCATGGAATGCTATGCAGTCATAAAAAAGAATAGACTCAAGTGGGCAACAGTTAGGAGGCTCTTACAACAATCCAAGGACAAGATGGTGGTGACATTAGGGTGGTGAGATGTGGCCAGATTCTCTGTATAATTTGAAGGTAGAGAGACCCACCGGGATTTACCCTGGATCAGATTCACGTCTTGAGCCTGCAGGGTGTGTGATCTTAGCACCCAGCCTGGTGGAATGGTACTAACTGACAACAGAAAGACTGCAGCAGAACTGTTTGGATAAAGGGAACATTTCTGGAATGTTTAGTTCCCTCTGATTAAGGAGTAGGATCTTGGGAAACTTGCATATAAATGAAATTTAAAAATGAGAACATTTCCCAATGACCAATTTGGCACTGAATAGGGCCAGTAAAGCAATTTTCCCAAGTACAGAGAAGCAGTGTAGGAAAACCAGAAGTTTGGTTTGAGACAAGTTAAGTTGGAGATGGTTATCAGATATCCAGTTGAGGTGCCAAAATAGATCACGGAACATAGAAGTTTGCAATCCACCAGATACAAATTTAGGTCATATAATCATATCAATAGATCATGAGTTATTAACATGGGGTAAATTTATGAACCCATGGGATATTTAAAGGGTGTAGGAACTCAGATGAGGAAATAAATTACATCTTTATTAACTACTAACTGAAATTTAGCATATCCTTCCTTTGTGACACTAGGCGTAATTATCATAGCATTAGAAAAGTTGTGACTTTGGCACTGATAGAAATCACAGATTTTTTTCATATTACATGACAGCTGCTACAATTTCTTGAAATATCATTTATGTTCACTATGAATTCAAAATTACCATGGCTATCTAGACCCCTGCTAGATCTTATTATTTAATGTGTTGATAAGCACATGTATTATTATCAAATCTTTTAAGAACTATTTGGATATACATATTCAATGTAATTGGTTTCTTTTAAACCCTATATATTGTGTTTTATTTTAAAATGTTACTCTGAGAAGGGAGTTCATAGGTTTTACCAGTCTGCCAAGGGAGATCATAATATAGAATAGGTTATGCTCCCCTGAGAGAGGCGACATTTTAAACCACTGTTACCAAAACCCCAAGGATTTTGTCTAGGCCCTATGGCTCACCGCACAGAAAACCAATCACTGAGACAACAAGCATTGCCAGGAAAGAAGGCTTTATTTGGGTGCTGCAGTTGAGAAGATGAAAGATCAGTCTCAAATTTATCTCTGCAGCCAACTAAATTAGAGATTTATAGAACAGGGAAGAAATGTAATTATGCATGGGAAAACAGGAATTAGGGAAGGATAAGGAAGAGGAACTGGCCAAGAGAAAGCAGGTTTTTGGCTAGGCGATCATGATGGGTGAGGGTTCTGGCATCTCATTGTTATTCAGAAAAGTAGGTGAGAGTAGAAATGTGTAAATGGTGTTTATTTTTAAGGTAGTTCCGTTGAATCAATAATTAGAGTTGGTTTCAGATCTTTTCCTTTGGGTAATGAGGAAAACTGTGATATGGGTACAAAGTTCTAATATTCAAGAAAGAGTGGCTTTGTCCTTCAGGAAATTATATTGATTAGAATTGCTCCAAATTGTTCTAGTCATGTCTACTGTTTTTTAAATTAAATGACCTTCACTTGGATTAAGTAGTAATTAAAGAAGTGAGACTCTCTAGTGGTTTTTTATTCTAACCCTTTGATCACTGTTGGGCCTTCATGTGTGTATTTGAAAACAAAATGTGTATTGGTTTGAAGATTCTAATGGTGGAAGGTACCTCTTCAGTGTCAGTCGACAACTCTTTCTCCTTTCTCCTAATTCCTGTCTTTCTACACGTGCTTACATCATCTGATCTATAAACATCTAGTTTTATAGTCAGTTGAGGAGTTGGATTTCAGACTCATCTCCTGTTCTCAGCTGCAGCACCCAGATAAAATATTCTTCACTGGCAATACTTGTTGTCTCAGTGAATGGCTTCCTTTGTGGCAAGCAATGGGACTAGACTGAATCCCTGGTGTTTTGATAACACTATGAGACATGGGACATTGCCTAAATGGCGAGTACAAGTAGAAAAGCTGAATACCAGAACTGAGCTTGAGGGAACTTCAATATTCAGAGGTAGAAGGTGAAGAGCTGAAAAGGGGGCCTGAGAAGGAGGAAACAAGGCAAATGGGGTACACTAGAAACCAACTGAAGAATGTGTTACAAGAGGAGAGAGAAATCAACTGTGCCAAATACTGGTCAAGCTATATAACTCCCAGAAAGGACCACTGGACTTAACCAATGTTGATGTTATTGATATTCTTGGTAAGAGTAATTTGGGTGCTTTCCTAGGAGTGAAAACCTGGCTGAGGGCATTCAATTGGAGGAGTAAAATTGGAGATGGAGAACATAGACAAAGCAGTCAAAAAGTTTTGTTGTAATGCAAAGTTGAGAAATGAGGAAATCACTGGAAGATGAAATAGGATCAAAGAGGTTTCTTCTCCTTATCTAATAATAGAGAAATAGAAGCAGCTTGTACCGATGGATATGATTGGCAGAAATTGCCCTTGTATTAGAGAAGGATTAAAATTGTTGGAGCAATGTTCAACATTGTTGTTGGATAGCAATGGCTAGGCTGTTCATGGAGAGTTTGTTCACCTATGATAAGGGTGAGAGAAGTAAGATGACATGGACACAGGTAAGTGGGTAGGATAATGATGGGAGCTTATGGAAGTTCCTTTCTGGTTTTTCAAATTTTTTTTCTTAAAAATGGGGAAAAGGGAATCAGCTGAGATTTGGAGGTCTGAGAAGGGAGGAAAAAGAATGAAATTGTCCCCTGGAAAGGCAGAGGGTGATGATCTCAGAAAACAGCGTGATTGCCAAGCAGCAGGCATGGGCTGATTTGATGTTTGTCAACGTGATGTTAGAGTGAGAATTGTGCTCATCACCGAGTGTTTTCTAACCATGTTCAGGAAGCCCAGGAAATTCCACTAATCCAAACAAGGCAAGGGATTTGACTATATAAGCAAAGAAGAGATTTTAATGATTGACCCTGGAAGTTAAGGGTCAAAGTCCTTACCTTTAAGAAGTGAGGGCATGAGAGAAATGAGGGACAGCGAAATGATGTTAGGACTCTTGTGGGTAGCAGAGTTGTTGAATTTTCAAAATCAGGATACTGGCTGGGCGTGGTGGCTCATGCCTATACTCACAGCACTTTGGGAGACTGAGACGGGCAGATCATAGACGAGTATGGTGGTGGGTGCCTGTAATCCCACTTACTTAAGAGGCTGAGGCAGGAGAATGACTTGAACCTGGGAGGTAGAGGTTGCAGTCGGCTGAGATCACACCACTGCACTCCAGCCTGGGCAACAGAGCAAGACTTGGTCTCAAAAGAAAAAAAAAAATAAGAGACTAGAGGAAAGAGTTCTAAAGGTAGAAGGTGGGAGAGATGCAGAGTTTGTAGTGATTCAATGACAAAGAAGGAGTGAGGGTCTGAGAGGGAGGAGGACAAGTTCGTTAGCAGGTGAAACTAAAGGAACTGCAGGGATACAAAGGTATTGAAATCCCCAAGAATTAAGACAGTAGAATCAAAGAGAGTAAGCCAGGAGCTAAAATCTTTAAGAACGGAGAAAAAGTGACGGCTGTGATGAGGAGAGGGACATAGCTAACCGCCCCAAGAGGACAATGGTTGGGTTGGTTCAGCTGCTGCATGTGCAGTCAGAGATAGAGTAGATGACATGTGCCAAACTCAACCACATGATTTCGCCACACAGCAGCCAGCTCTTCCCTCTGCATAAACTTGGTCTCAGGATTGATACAACATGAATCCATCCAGTTTTCTTTCCTGTGGCATGTCTGCACAGACAGCCGCCTGTAAAATTCTGACCACTAAAAGTGGGTTATCATGTTGCCTTTCATTTGGCTGACAAACACGCAAATCCACAGAGTAAAATGAACAGCTAGCTCATTTGTTAGTGTTTGGGAATGAGCATAGCCTTTCCCAAAACCCTGTGACATATTTCACAAGCCAAATCTTCAGATGCTTGATAATGGTTGGGGGAAAGTGTTATTTTAATTATTTTCATATGAAACACTTTCAAAGCCTCCTCATGAAATCATTTTTGTCTATCCTTTAATTATTCATCTCTTTGTTCCAGTGATAAGCTTTGCCAGGGCAAGCCCGTGCCAACATTCTCATCTACCACTTCTCCCTCCAAATTTGGAATATCCGTTACTCATGCCCTGAAATGGCCACACTTACCAAAATTAATGGTCAATGGAACAGGAGTTCTATTCAAAATCAAGAAGCAATTAAATTTCATATGGCAAACAATTCAGAGAGTTATTTTTTAAACACATTCTCAAGAGATAAAGAGTAGATGTTTTATCTAAAAACATCCATCATGTTCTCTCTCCAAAGTCTTTGCACACATTGTTCGGTCTGCCTGGAGGCTTCTCTCCTCAGACATCTGCTCAGCTCATTTCTTACTTCATTTGGGTCACTAATCAAATGTTATGTCAGCAGAGAGGCCTGTCCTGACAAACCGCAATGCCCCTCTTACTTAATGCTCCTATGGCCTATTTAACTGCTCTGTTGAATTTTTTTATTGTTACTTTATCTGCTTTTGGTCACTAGAGAACACTCAATGCCTAGAGCCCTGGATCTGGCACAAAGCAGGTACTCAGTAAACATTTATTGAATGAGAGAACAGGTGAGCGTATAACAGAACAGATGAATACAAAACATATCATTCTGGGGAGACAACAAGTTTTAAGGAATGTTTTCAGTTCATAACAAGAAAACAATCATTTAAAAAATATTTTCTGCAAGCTTGTCATTAAAATGCAGTAATAGTCACAGAAGGGGCTGAAGTAAAACTTTCTGTTTAAAAAAGAATTCCACTTAGCTAGGAAAACTGAAAGAAATGAGAGTCCAGAGGATAATTTTATTTGAAAGGTAAGTACTTGAAAACAAGCCTCGTGATGGAAGTGTTTCATCAAGCACTCGGCATGCTTGACAAAGCAGTTTCATTAGTGTGATTTATGTAATAATGGGTTTGAGCATGTCAAGATACACACATCTTAAACATAATAACTACACAAAAACATACCCATGTATCCTTCTTGTCTGGTTCTGAGAAATAGGTAAGTCCTGCTTCTGGTTGATCATCACATTGATATTTATGGGAATTACTGTGTTAAGTTCCATGAGACTTTCCTTGCCAAAGGATCAATTTAATGTTCTGCCCTAAGGAACATCAATCGTCTGAATAGTTTCCTCCTTATAGATTCAGGCAACGTGAGACAGCATTTTCAGATATTGCTGGCAGAATTCCAACCCAATATTCACAAATTCATTGATTTGGTTGGGGGACTGAGGAAGGATGTTGAGGTAGGGTGAAGGGAGGGGTGGACCCAGAGGCCAAAGTGAAAAAGCTGACTACTACTTTCATTTGTTGTACAGACCTAGAAATAAACTAGAACTCCAGCTCCATTTCAGAAATTGCACTACTTCCCTATTGCTTATTTTTCATTTTACCTTTCAGAGGATGACACTCTGCTAGCTTTGTGATATTAATATGCATAGACATTTATCCATCTATTCATTTCTAAACATGCATTACATATTATTCACTCAACCCCAAGATATTGCTCCATTCTTTTATACCGGGTCTTTGGGCCTCTACTTGGACAGAAATCAAAAAATGCTCTTTTGGAATTACTTCATTTAGTTTGGAAAAGCTAAAAGGTACATTTCATAAAAGTCAAAAGGAAAATAATATTCACCTCTATTCAAGATATCAGGCCCAACCAGCTACCTGAGTTACCATTTGTACTCTTTCATTAAGATTTCTATTTCTCCAAAGACTTACAACTTGTTTTCAAGATTTTAATCCATGTCTTTGACACACAGCCCTGTGGTGGACTCCTGACCTTACCCAAGTAATGGAGGCGCTAGATGCACAATTTTAATCTGATAGAACTTGAAGGTGGCTTTCTTCTCTCTCAAATACAGTCCACAATCTTCCAAGAATAAGAGCCTTAGAAGAAAAAGAAGGCAAAATACGTGTCCGGCATTTCAGATATCTTGCTCTACATGCTGGGAGTTGCATATTCCGTACTTTGAAAGTGGCCAGTAGCTTTCATTAATTAATTCACTCACTCATTCACACTTCATTCATTAAGCCTTTTTGTAAGTCCCTACAAATGATATGGGAGTGTATTAGGTGCTGAAACAGTACAATCATCAGGAATGAGTCCCTGCCTTGTTTTCACCAATGTCCTCTCACCCTGTGAGGCTCAGTCTCTCGTCTTTATCATGTACAGAAAGCCAGTGTTTCATATTCACCTAGCCAATGTGTCAAAAAGGAGTAATCAGTTAACTTTAAGAAGCAAACATTTCTTCAGGCTTATTTTGCAAGTGAATGCATAATTGCCACTTGAGGAGGATGCTGTCTTTATTTTCTAGGATATGTCAGGATGTCTACAGAAGATGATCACTGAATATATTCAAAGATCCTTGATGGACTAATTTCATTATACTACACTGGACCCAGGAAATGGTGCTTCTCAAAAGGATCAGATCAGATATACTATGGCATCTGATGTTTTCTTTACCTTCCTCCATGAATAATTTATCCAAAACCATTCTCAAACTCTGAACAACACAAATACAGAATGAATTATTAACGCAAGCTTCCCCAACCTAATCATTTTCTCTTCCTTTTTGACTTTATCTCCCTCCACCTCTCATCATGACTCAGTAGAAAAGTCTCTATTCTGTCAAACAGCTGTGCACTCAAAATATTTATGTCTCGTTCCTTTATCTGTGAAGGGAAGGGTTGGATTAAATGATTTTATAGCCTGTCAGCTCTCACAGTTTATCTTTTTTTATATTAAGCTTTAGAGTACAAGAGACTTTTCCCCCCAGTGAAATTCAGCTGCTTCTCTGAAAGAGGATTTGAGAAATCTTCATCGAGCATTAGATCAATGAGGAGACCAATGTTTAGAACAGAAGAGTAAGTTTTCCACTGATTGACAGCATAATAATGTACCCAAGGCATTGGTAGCATTTGCTCAAAACTGGAAGAAGACAAGGAGAAAAGCAGGTAGAATATGAAAATTACAGTTTTCTCATCAGTTAATTCTGTGAAGAAGATTCTTCCAGTTCCTCTGTTTTCCCATGTCATCTCCCGGCACACTGCCAGCCCTCTCCTTTTGTCCCAAGTTCTAATCTAGTTGGTGTGCTTTGCCTTTATTTCCTTCTTACTATTTTCCATCTTCATCATTCCTCTCTCCTCCCCACCCATCCCCATTTTTCTTTTCCTTTGTGCTACCAACTAATAGCTATTTTTCCCATCTGCTATGGATCTGAAAGACAATGCGGAGAGAAAGACACAAAGAGGTGGGAACTGACTTTTGGAAACAGAGAAATCACTCCCTGAGAGCAGGAAGTAATTCTCCTTATTCCTGGTACAAGAACATCTCACTGAGGTGACATGCACTGTAGGGTCTTGTGGGCATAAAATGAAACCTGATATCAATGTGGATAGCCTTAGCACACCTGGTAATGGGTGAGCAGTCTAGCAGGGTGTGGTGCCCTGAGGGAGCCAGGAGTCCAGGACTTGGCAGTGGCTGCTGTGAAGTCAGCAATCCATCAAAGCGACAGGAGGAGGAGGGACAGGGAAAGGTGGAGAGAGATGGAGAGAGCAAGAGAGGCATGCAAGGGGAAGACAGAGAGGAGATGTGTTGAGTTTCAATAGTACTTGCCTCTAACTCAGCACATCTCACCCAGAAATACTTGGCTTGGTCAGAGGGTAAATATCAGATTTCAAAGATCTTTCAGCACCATTTAAAAAAAAAAAATCTTTTTTTTTTTTTCTTGAGACGGAGTTTCGCTCTTGTTACCCAGGCTGGAGTGCAATGGCGCGATCTCGGCTCCCCGCAACCTCCACCTCCTGGGTTCAAGCAATTCTCCTGCCTCAGCCTCCTGAGTAGCTGGGATTACAGGCATGTGCCACCATGCCCAGCTACTTTTTAGTAGAGACGGTGTTTCACCATGTTGACCAGGATGGTCTTGATCTCTCAACCTTGTGATCCACCCGCCTCGGCCTCCCAAAGTGCTGGGATTACAGGCTTGAGCCACCGTGCCCGGCCCAAAAAAAAAAAAAATCTTTATCCACAAAAAGCATGTGGACAGCAGATGAATTCTGAACTCTCGCTATGACTTTTTGTTGGTATCCTGAGATTAAAAGCCCAAGTCCAACCTAGTGTGTTTCTGCCCCAACAGCTTCATTAGACATACACAGTAGGGCTTCCACCCCCAGCAGTAAGGGGCAATGGATGCTTCCAGTGAAAAAAACTAAATATGGATGAATGTAAAGGCATATAGACACTATAAATGGACTTGACTTTCCCTGTGGAAAGAAAAGAAAACAAGAAACAAAATATCCTGGAATGTGATGATGATGATGGTGTTTTGAGGGACAAGAACTCTTCGGTGAGAGGCAGAGAGAGGGCCACTCTAAGTGCAGGTAGCCCTCATGACTTCCTGTTAAGAATCCATCAAGGAGAGAAGTACTATTGGTCCCTATATCCCAACCGTGGCTGCAAGATGGAAGATATGATTCTTCTTTGAATGCATATAGATACTGTAAACTAAAAATAAAACCCTAAGCTCCCTCCAACAACCAACTGGACAGATTCCCTTATAGCTAAGGGGACCCCAAAGAAACCTTAAAAACTGAGTTTCCAGCCACAACTCGACAGGTCAGACACACCTCACCACATGCCCTCCCTTTGGTGGTTCAGACTCAAGAACTGGCCAGTATTCATGTTAAAATACAGATCAAAAGATGGACAGAACACACTCCATGGCGATGAGATACCAAATGATAAACGGGACCTAAGACCATGCCACGCAAGGGTTAAATCACACACCCCCTACACTTAAGCTATATTCTAACTGCCATGGGTTTTTCTTCTTCCTTAGCAGCTAAACAAGCAATGGTCTGAGATAAGCAATATTAAAACAATTAGGAGCTCACCCACTGCCAGGCGCTAACTCCCACCCCTCTGTTCCTCCAGCCATAACTACAGCTTTGATCAGACAACACTCTGATTTCAGTCACTTTCTTCTGATAAGCAGGCCACTGAACGTGGACTGAATGTGACAAGTTTTTAGAGGCTGAACACCTGCATGCCTTTGTGTTCTGAAAAGACCTTTTGACAAATACGGCCTAACTGTAATAGATTTAAATGTTAAGTCTCCACCGAAAAGTAAACATAGGTCATCTGTTACGTGCCTGTTTGGTAATACGCATCAGGACACCCTTCATGAATATTCATAACTCCCCCATTAACCTGTTGAGTATGTATACTTAGCCAACCCATTCAGCTTAAATTCCTGTCTTGCCCATTTCCCTCAAAGTGCCTGCGTTTAGGCTTTGAACGGAGACTATGCTTCCTAGCCTGTCAGATTCGCTACCTTGCAGGCTGTAACCCTTTATGAGAAATAAAGTCTCCTTTCCAAGTGCACAGATTGTATGATTTTAAGTTGACAACACACATATAGACTCGTGTAAAGTGCCTAGTACTGTAATGGCAAAGGACAGACACCTGGTCAAGCGGGTCAGGGAAAGCTTCGAAGGGGAAGCTGAGTTTAAATGAACAGGTGGAAGGAACATGGGAAAAGAAACACAGACATCGAACAAAAGGGTAAACTTGAAAATCTACAAGTGTTTAGTGTTGCTAGGGCAGAGTTTTTCAACCTTGGCTTCGCATTACACGTTGCTCAGGGGATGTTGCTGGGGAGTAGCTCAAGCAACCCCCAGAAAAGTCATATCAGGGTCTCCAGCGGTGCTGCCTAGGCACCAAGTGCTACCATCTTGCAGCCATAGCTGGGACGCAGGGACCAAGAGTTCTCTCCTGCACTTAGGGAGGGACTTCTCTCTGCATCTCACTAAAGACTTCTTGTCCCTCTCTAACACCAGCATCATCAAGTTCCAGGATATTTTGTTTCTTGTTTATTTTCTCCCCACAGGGCAAGTCAAGCCAGATCCCACTGAAAGTCTAACTTTCTAAGTGAGCAAAAGGGAGAAAAATTTAATTGATTATGAAATAAATTCTGCTTTGAAATTGAAAAGGATTCTTAGGAGCCAAAAAAGAAGAGCAACACTCTCTAATCGATATCTATAAAGACCCTGCAGATAAGCTCCAAACGATATCAACTAGTGAAAAAAAGTCTACAAATTAGTAGTTTAAAAGTTTTATCAGCCATTTATGAGTTTTATCAGTATTTTTAGAGTATTTTGTTAGTTCCTTCATGGAAAGACAAAATATGCTTTCTTGTCATGAAGTTCCTCAAATCTAGGATTAAAAGGTCTAATTTCAAATTTGCCGCTAGCAAACAACCCAGGCCAGGCCAGGCACAGAGCTTCACACCTATAATCCCAGCATTTGGAGAGGCCAAGGCAAGCAGATCACGAGGTCAAGAGATTGAGACCGTCCTGGCCAACATGGTGAAATCCCGTCTCCACTAAAAGTACAAAAAAATTAGCTGGGCATGGTGGCGTGCAACTGTAGTCCCAGCTACTCAGGAGGCAGAGGCAGGAGAATCACTTGAACCCAAGAGGCAGAGGTTGCAGTGAGCCGAGATCATGCCACTTCTCTCCAGCCTGGCGACAGGAGTGAGACTCCATCTCAAAAAAAAAGAAAGAAAGAAAGAAAAGAAAAGATCCCACTGCATTGTGAAGATATACTAACATTTGAGTGTAAGTCATCCAGTCAGGTATCCAAATACACATATTTAAGAGCAATCCACACACAGCCATTGATATCATATCTCTCAGCAAACAACTATCCAGTTTCTGAAAACCAGGACTTTCACCACCAAAATGAGGAAAGTTCCAGACAAACCAAGATAGGCTGTCCCTCCATTTCATGAGCTTCTCCTGCTCTGTTCTTGGGAAAAGCGAAAAAAGAAAAAAGGAACTGGAATCTCGCCTGCAGTGTGTTCCCTGGCTTTCTCCCCAGTTGATGTTAAGAGGCAGTTGACTTGTGCGATTGCTGAGTGCTGACACACAGCACGCTCCAACACATTTGGGAGGTTTGTGAGGTGTGGCTGGTGTCATGGTAAGGAGAACCGTGTGTTGGTGGTTCTTCAACATTAACCCAAAGATTTTAATACAAAGTCTCCAAGATGCAGTTTCAAATGGCCTCCGTGTAGGGCTGGGATTTGTTCTTTGCTCTCTTGAATCTCTGAAGACAAGAAACCTGAAGGGGGGGCTGGCTTTGATCATCCACTGGCCTGTACCACAGCCGTGTGATTTTTGGCAGTCTCTTCCCCTCTTACTTCAGGGTGATTGGCCTCTATTTCCCATGCTTTTAGGAAGGTATAACCCTTCTCAGTGCTTGTCCTCCCTTGACATTATCTCCATTCAGATCTATCATGATCTGTGTTACCTGGCGCTGGAGATGCTGAGAAAAACGCCTTCCACACAGTATAAAAAGGCTTGGAAGTATGGTCAGTGCCTAAGCCCTGCTGGAATCTTCCAAGAACCAAAAGCAGTCCATTCATAGTCAGCCTCCATGATCCCCAAAACTTACAGGTGTGGAGATCTGTAAGGCATGCCTTTAATCCCGTGTCCGGCAAAGGAACACAAAGGGAAAAGGCTGCTTTATCAGCTCACATTGAAGCATTTCAGCAAGTTTTCACTTACTCCCGTGATGTTAGCATGACTCAAAAATGTTTAGAATTAAGCACATGTTTTGGGGCAGTCATCAAAACTGATCATTCGGGGCCCAGCAGGAAACAAGTGGCATACTCAAACCAGTGCATTGGAAGAGCTTAGCAAAGGGCCTGTTCACAAGGATGTGGGTAGAGTTTACAGAAAGCAACAAGGGACAATGTTGTATCACTCTAAGACCTAAAATGGGCAAGGGGAGGAACCAGTTATGAGATTCCTGAGAGGAAGTGATGAGGGCCACCTGCCAGGAGTAGTGGCTTCAGTAGGAGGATACAGCAGACCTGTGGTAACCTGGTAGACAGAGAGAGAACTAAAGAAATAAATGCCTGCACCTCCTTTGCCTCCCGCCCTTCAGTCTCCTAGCAGCGCCTGCACTCCTGTTGGTCAAAGCAACCCAGAAGCCAGAGGACAAGAGACCCATGGATCAGCCCATGTAGATCACCTTTTGGAGTGCAGAGAAGGGTAGAGTGATCTTGGAAAGCAAAGGGTTCTGCACTGTTACTCTTATCCCTATAATTGCAATGTCGGGGCACACTGGAAAATTTCAAGATGGAATGTAAGACTCGATCTAGTCCAATCCTTTTAACTAAAATGTAAGCTCAAGGAGGGTGAGAATTTTTGTCTAATTTTGTTCATTGCTATTGGGATAATGCCTTACACGTAACAGGTGCTCAATAAATGTTTGTGGAATGAATGGTTACGAGCACATCACTAGTACCACTGTGAGTAAAAGCCAAATTTCCCAGCTTTCAGTCCTGCACTTCTGCCTTTATGTTTTTTGTGACCATATCATAGATTTTGAGATTTCCCACCATTGTGGAAGGATTTGTGTGGATCTGTTCATGCTGTTTGCCCCAATTTCCTCTGAGACAGTGATAGGCCTCTCTTATTTTTTTTATTTATGCTTTCTCAAACCTCTTGTCCAATGGCCTCTGTGCAACCAATTCCTAGATGTTTCTCCCTAGCTCTTAAGTTTCTTGAGAGCATCAGCACCTGAACTTACTTTCCAGCACAAGTGTCCTCAGCCCTGGTGGCACATGGCACTCGCTGTAGCTTTTACAAAATACCAGCACCCAGGGTGCTGGTATTAATAGGTTACTACTGATTTAATAGTTCAGAGTGGGGCCTGGGCATCCACATTTTTTAACAATTTAGGAAATTCTAATGTGTCCCAGAGTTAAGAAACACTGTTTTAGTCTCCTCAACTCTGCATGTCCAAAATGGAACTCCCACAATTCAGAGGGTTTTTTCCCTGATTTTCCTGTTTCTGTTATAAATCCAGTACTTCCCAGGAGCCCATAGCCAAAACGTTGGAGTCGTCCTCGCCTTCTTCTCCCACTCTCCTTTAGGCAATTGTTTACCAAGTCACGACATTTCAACCTCACATGATTTGTCCAATCATTTCCCCATCTTCCTTCTCCACCGTTGGCCCTGAATTTGGATCAGTGGCAGGACAGAGTGGATGTTCTCTCATCCTCTAGAAGTGCCCAGCCTCCAGCCTGTGCATACGGAGATTCTGAAGGGGTGTGGCCAGTGTCCACTCCACCCCCATTCATAGTTCAACAACATTTATTCCATCATCAGCAACCTTGCAAGCAGATATTATCATCCCCATTTTACTTAAAAGCTTTCAGTCTGAAATGTGGTAAAATCGAGACAGTTTTATTACCAAGGTGATAGAATCATAGGTAATTTTTTTCTTTTATCTCTTCTCCTTATTAAGTTTAAATGATTGTTCATGGAAAAAGAATAGACTCAGTAGGAAACTCAAGGACATATCCCGTCCATCACAGAACTGTAGATCAAATATCAAGACCATAGAGGAGAAGTTTTGAATGACATCCCCCAGACTTCAAATAGAAAACCCCAGGAATATTGTCAGCCATAGCCTCTAAGCTGTCACCTTTGACAAGAAAGCAATCACCTTACGGAGGTTAGGAGATCTTTCTAGATATCTACCTTCACAGTGACATACAAGGTCTGATGTGACTCATCTCCACCAATCCCTTCACCTTCACACCCTCCTGTCTCCCACCCCAGCCATTTTCCTAATATTCCTCTGCTCCTCTGAGCAACGGTGTTTGTCCTAGCAGCTGCCTCTACCTGGTGGACTCTTCCTCCAAGCATCCTCAAATTTCTGACCTCCTCAGTCCCGGCTCCAATGAGCCCCTCTCAATAATACCTTCCCTGACAGCCCTATCTGAAACTTAAACCATCCCCCACTCCTTGATCCTTTCCTTTCATTTCTCTCTAGAGCACTTACCACCATCTAACATCAACAAAATCACAGCAAACCCTTCTGGAAGGCTCGCTACATGCTGGACCTGTTCTAAGATCTTTGCATGCACTATTCCATTTAACCTTCACAGCAGCGTCGCCGAGTGGGTCACCTGTTGATCCCATTTAACCGATGAGGAAACTGAGCCACAGAGAAATGAAGTAACTTGCCCAATATTACAAAATGGCCGACTAGCGGAGCCAGGACTGAAGCACCAAGAGGTCACGTGGAGAGTGCACGGTCCTACCCACTATGCTTTCCTTACCTAACCTATCCATTCTGTTTATGTTGAGTCTCCCCCTCTATACGGTAAGCTCTGTTGGGGCAGGAATTGGGGCTTTTTTTTGAGACAGTCTCACTCTGTCACCCAGGCTGGAGTGCAATGGTGCCATCTTGGCTCACTGAAACCTCTGCCTCCCGGGTTCTAGTGATTCTCCTGCCTCAACCTCTCGAGTAGCTGGGATTCCAGGTACCCACCAACACACCTGGCTAGTTTATTATATTTTAGTAGAGGCTGGGTTTCACCATGTTGCCCAGCCTGGTCTTGAACTCTTGACCCTAGGTGATCCACCTACCTTGGCCTCCCAAAGTGCTGGGATTACAGGCATGAGCCATCGAGCCCAGCCCTGGCATTTTTTTTTTTAATTGCTATATCCCCAATGCTCAGCACTGTGCCTGACCCACAGTCAATGTCTAATACATTTGTCTAGTTAATTAGTTTATTAGTTAATTGACACATCCCTATCACCCACTTCAGCGGCTTGTAAATTTCTCTTAAGTGCCTAGTAAATATTTGTTAACATGAAGTAAATCTCTAAGGAGCCTTGTTCTCCCCATATTCCCCCATTCCCTGCTCTGGGAGTAAGCATGGGAGTGGATGTTAGGGTGGAACTCATTCCACCTGACTCTTGGCCAAGGCCCTGAAGGCCAAGAATACAACAATAAGTGTCAAGGGCCCCTCATTCCCAAACCAGGAGCTTGGCCAGTGATGAAGGATACGCAAATGAGGCCGAGAGTCTTTCCCAAGCCAGACCAGCAGGGGAAGCTCACCAAGACAGACAGCTTCTACCCTGAAGTCTCTCAGACTCCCATCCGCTCCAGAAGCTAAACCTGACAGCAAGGGTGATTCTGAGAGCTATGTGACAGCTTTCATCTCTTTCTCAGGGCCAGGCCTGAAATACAGGAAAAGCCACTGCTCAGCACTTAATCTCAGAGATATGCAGCCATTCCAGCCTGGGAACTGGGAAACCGGGGTGAATGGGAATCTTCTTCCCACGCCATCAGCGTGTGCATGAGCACGCGCGTGCACACACACAAACACACACATACACACACACCAGCATCATACTCTGTCCCTCCAACTGTCCTTTTCTTTAACCTCATTGGCCAGAAAGCCATTTGAGCTCCATTTTGGGGACCCCACAGTATCTATGAAACCTTTGCTCTCCAATCATTGCCCCCAGGACAATACCTGACATAAAATGAACCTCATGCTCCATATTAGCGAATCCACAAGGACATGCATGCAACCTGCTTTGAAATATGCTTTAATTCACATTCACCCTGTCCAGCCGTGCCCTGTGTCAACAGAGTCCGCCTTCCCAATCGAACCTCCCCAATGAAGACAAGAATCATAACGAAGATCAAGAATCACTTTACTACAATGCCTGCTTCCCCTTGGAATTAAGCAAGGCCAAAACACCAAATCAGAATGCCTCCAGCCTCCATACTAACGTGTTTGGTTAGCGACAAGCTGCTTCAACCATGTGTCATCTAACCTTTGCAGAAGAGCTCAGGTTGAATAAGCATCATTTAATATGCACCATTTAATAAGAAGCAGACAGCCCGCCCTTCCCCAGTGCAACTCTCTAGATACCGTCTCCATCCCCGGGCAGCTGTTGACCCACCTCACCGTCTGTCAAGATGGCCCTCTGCCCATGGAGGCAAAAATGAGCCTGTGGTTTATTGCACCCAGCAAAGGCACCCAGGAAGATGGGGATTTGCTCAATCAGTGGCATTACAGCTTCACATTCCACCCCTCTTGCCGGAAGCTCTCCCTGACGGCACCTGTTGACAACTGTACTTGTGGAAGAACCTGGGCATCCCATAGCACAAGAAGGGAGTACCTGCCAGCAAGGGAGGTTCGTGTGACAATAAGTCCCGCCAACAGCCTGTTCAGCTCCTCCTGAGCCTGACGAAGATTTGGAAAGCTGAGCTCCATTTGCGTAGTCCTGCCCTGCTGTTACGTCCTCCACAATCACCTGGGAAGAACTTGCCGTTAAAGGAAGAATTGGAGCAGGCTGACCTGGCTGTCTCCTTGCAAGCTCTGCCAGCACATCTGAATAATGGAAATAATTAGAATACAGTGTCAGCTACAGGATTTTGTGGTTACTTTAATTGCCAATTTGCTTCCTGTATAACTGCTCAAGTGTGGGGGAAATCAGTGTATGGAAATGATGCTGCCCCAGACATCCAATTAGCCACATTTCTATCACCTTGCTTCCTGTCTTCAGGCAGAATGTTTTCCATGTGGTGGAGGGAGTGGGCTTCAAGGTAAGATGGGGAAATAGGGATAAAGAATGAATAAATAATTCAACAGACTAATTTGCAATCAAATAAGGATGATGATGAGCTTGTTCCTATGCACCACTTAATAAGAAAAGAGACGAATGTACATTTTCTGGAATACTTTGGACTTCAATAAAACACCCGTGATGGTCACTACAACCCTATCAAACTAAGCAGATAGCATTTAGAACACTGAATAGAAACGTACTCTCTCTCACAGTTTGAAAAGAGGCAAGGAGCCTCAAAGTTAAGTATAGTGAGCTCCAAGTTTCTCTTCAAAGAATCAGTATGTCAGTATGTTCAGCTCTCTTATTCTTTGTTCTCCATTTTAAAACTTAACTTCCTGGTTCTTGTCACGCCACCTTGCCTCTAGTTTCAGTAAACAACTTTACAGCCAGTTCTAATTAGTAGTTCACATCTATTCCCCTGGTCACTTGCTCTGACCTGAGTCACCTTTCGTTAACTGTTCCATAACCCTTCTTTCTGCCAAACTGCTCACCCTGTCACTCTTGCTGGTGCCCCTGCTGCCTTTAAAACAGCCAATCAGAATTAGCTTAGACTGCGCAATCCAACCCTAGCCAACAGGAAAATGACACAGCAGTAGGGGCCACCTGCGTCAGGGATAAGGACCCCTTCCCCTCCCCTGTTCAGGTGTGCGCTCACCATTGCTCCATCCGTAAGACCCACCCTTCTATAGACATGAATTGCCTTGCTGAGAAAATTGATATTTGAGTGCTATTTCTTTTGCAGTACCAAAAATGTACACATATCACTCAATGTTATTTGTTGGAAAATATACAGTGCAAGTTGGTAGGTGCCGGAAATGGAGCCTAGTAACGGAGCTACTCCAGGCATATATACTCCTTTGTGAGGGGAAAGTGCGGTGAACCTGGTTTAGCACATTTACCATCCCACCCAAGAGCCGACAAGAGCAGTCCTTCTGGAAGACCAGTAAGGTCAATAGTATAAGACCAGGACCCCAGTGGGTCCTTGGCATTGCTCTATCCTGAGGCCCCACTGGAGAAAACCCACACCTGTCAATTCTCTGAGGATTTCTACCTCCATCACATAAGCAAATTTTTTTTTTTAAGTGGCAGAAATTACTCCCCATGACCTCCTTCCCAAATACTGGTGGGTCAGTGGAATTGGCATCTGTACAGAGGGTCCATATTATTATTAGGGGAACACCAGAGCAGGGAAAGATATGATTCAATACTTGCATTATCCAGACTGTTGTGCTTTAGGGCAGTCTTGATCCTGCAGCTATTTTCTCTGTCCTTTTCCTGTTATGTACTTTCAGGATACTAATTTATTTATTCGTGCTTCAGTGAGACTTAAGTTTATGACGGTCAATAAGCTGACACAGCTGTTAAATGATGCAAGCTCTCTGCTGGGGAGCATTGCCAAGCTGGGAGGAGAGGGTTCTTCTCTCACAGTGTGAGAATTCTTTGCCCATTCCCTGGTTGTGTCCCTAGTCACAAGCTTAATTGTGTATAGCACCGACCACTGTCCAGAGTTTGCTGAGTTGGAACCATGCAATTTACTTTCTTTTGAGTTTCTGAGAAATCTGATGAAAGCCAAGACATTGAAGCCTCTGAACACATTCCCATTCATTCAGTAGGCAAGGAAATCATTTATTCTTTTCACTGAACTGCTCTACACAGAATAAAATACTTAGAAAATATGCATAAATGGGACAGGCACAGTGGTTCATGTCTATAATCTCAGCACTCTGGGAGGCCAAGGTAGGTGGATCACTTGAGATCAGGAGTTCAAGACCAGCCTGGCCAGCATGGTGAAACCCCATGTCTAGTAAAAACATAAAAAAATTACCCAGGCATGGTGGCAATGCCTGTAGTCTCAGCTACCTGGGAGGCTGAGGCAGGAGAATGGCTTGAACCCGGGGGACGGAGGCTGCAGTGAGCCGAGATGGCACCACTGCACTCCAGCCTGGACAACAGACCAAGACTCTGTCGCAAAAAAAAAAAAAAAAAAAAAAAGAAAAGAAAAAAAGAAAAAAAAGAAAATAGGCATAAATACAGATCATGAAATAACACTGGCTTTAAACTTTACCTGCTTGAAAACGTGTTCATAATGTTCATACTCAAACATAAATGATGCATTATTGGAACATCATGTTGGGGTCTCTTTCTCTCCTTAAGAGAAATGTATGCTGTATCATCGGCAGGCTTTCTACATGAATGCATTTGTGATAAGACTGTGATTTGGGGGTTGGGTTTTTTTGCTTTTTTGTTTCTTTTTTTGTTTTTTTGTTTGTTTGTTTGTTTTTTGAGACAGAGTCTCACTCTGTCACCCAGGCTGGAGTGCAGTGGCATAATCTTGACTCACTGCAACCTCTGCCTCCTGGACTCAAGTGAATCTCCCGCCTCAGCCTCCCAAATAGCTGGGATTACAGGCACCTGCCACCACACCTCACTAATTTTTCTATTTTTAGTAGAGATGGGGTTTCACCACGTTGGCCAGGCTGGTCTTAAACTCCTGACCTCAGGCGATCCACCCTCCTCAGCTTCCCGAAGAGCTCGTATTACAAGCATGAGCCACTGCATCCAGCATCCAGCACTTGTCATCTTAAAGATCTTAAATACAAAAAGGAATATTCTGATGGGAAGGAAATTGCTCCACAGAGCTAAGAAACGGCTTGTTTCCTTCACAGCCAAATTCTTCAACCTAACTTGGGTGTCTCTGTGGGACCAAACTTCTCCAAAGAAACCTCTTCCAATAGCTTTCTTTATTCTGACCAGTTTTGCTGCATTGCTTTCTTGCCGTAGGCCTTAAATAACCTTGCTTCCAAATATTTTTCCCATCCTCATCCTATTTTTTTTTTATCATTTAGCCCCCAGCTTCTAGGAGAACATCTCAGATGAGCTCTTCTATACCGTCCCTCCAGCATTCTCCGCCCAAACCTGGCACGCATGCTTTGAACCACTTCGCTTACAGACATAGGACTTTGGCTTATTCTTGTGTCTGTGCTGTGCATGCACTTGGGGTGTGTGTATATGTGTGTGCATGTGTGTGTGTGTGTGTTAATCACTTTGGGCTGCTGTAACAAATTACCATAGACTGGGTGACTTACAAGCAACAGAAATTTACTTCTCATGTTTCTGGAGTTTGGAAGGCCTACATGAAGCTCCCAGCAGATTCTGGTGAAGACCTGCTTCCTGGTTCACAAATGGCATCTTCTCCCTGTGTCCTCACACAGTGGAAGGAGCAGGCAGCTCTCTGGGACCTCCTTAATACTGGCACTAAGCCCACTCATGAAGGTTCTGCCCTCATGACCTAAGCGCCTCCCAAAACCCCACCTCCTGGTATTCTCACATGGGGGGTTAGGATTTCAATATATAAATGGGGGACATAAATATTCATACTAGAGCTCTGTGTGTGTGTGTGTGTGTGTGTGTGTGTGTGTGTGTGTGTGATGTTTCTCCAACCAGCTCTACAGATTCTAGAATTCTGTTATTTATATTTTACACTTCTGCTTCCCCAGATCCTCTGAGGCAGTAGATGATCAAAACAAATGTGCTCATCAAATGAACTGAGAGAAGGAAGGAAGAGCCCCTCATGAAATTTAAAAATTCAGCTCCAGAGCCATCCTTCTCATGAAATCATCCACAATATCCCCACCCACCACCTAGCCCATGTTAGCATTAAATAGATGCTCCTTCAGCTGAGCTCTTAGAGAGCTGGCCTTTTTCCTTTTAGCACTTGAGCACATACTCTGTCTTGTAATGTATCTGCTTGCATATGTTTTTGTCCCCTCTGGGCTGACTGCATTGAGATCAAAAACCGTATTTACTAAGGACCTACTGTGTGCATGATAGCAGTTTGACATGTGTATCTCTAATCCATATGATGCCATTCTCTGTCGATATTAATAACTCCATTTTTTTTTGAGACAGAGTCTTGCTGTGTTGCCCAGGCTGGAGGGCAGTGGTGCAATCCTGGCTCACCGCAACCTCCCCCTCCTGGGTTCAAGTCATTCTCCTGCCTCAGCCTTCAAGTAGCTGGGACTACAGGTATGTGCCACCACACCTGGCTAATTTTTTGTATTTTTAGGAGAGGTGGGTTTTCACCGTGTTAACCAGAATGGTCTCAATCTCCTAACCTCGTGATCCACCTGCCTTGGCCTCCCAAAGTGCTGGGACTACAGGCCTGAGCCACCGCACCTGGCCAATATCTCCATTTTAAAGAGGAGGAAACTGTAGCTTGTAGAGATGGAAGGAATACACAGTGGGTAAGAGGCTGAGCTATGATGTTGTTCACAAGGTCATACCTCTGCTCCTCCCGTGTTTCCTGTAGAGAAGGGCTCCGCATTCTTATTCCTCGAGGCTGAGGCTTCCCCCTGTCCCCTTACTCCCTCCTCCTCAGAAAGCCAAAAAGCTGTCTCAGTGTGATGGTTTTTTTCTGGAAGGAGAACCTTGAGGCACTTTCTTCTTCTCTTCCATTCCCTTATATTTTGCTTGTGCACAGAACACAAGTCTTCCTCTGCTTCTAATCACTGTAAGTCTTTTGGGAGAAGCCTCAGTTCCTGTAGCCAAAGGCATGGGGGATTGCAGTTTGGGAGATCTAACCTCAGACTCACTAATTCCTCACACAGTATGTCAGCAATCTTAGAAAAGAGACCAGAAATAAAATTTCAGAGGAATAAAATGTATGTAGAGCATCTGAGCCAGCAAAGTAGATTTGAGCCTTGGGTCTTAGTGTATGAGGAGGTGTTTAAACCTTGGAAGGTCTAAAGCAGGCATCCCCAAACTACGGCCCAAGGGCCGCATGCAGCCCCCTGAGGCCATTTATCCGGCCCCCCACCGCACTTCAGGAAGGGGCACCTCTTTCATTGGTGGTCAGTGAGAGGAGCACAGTATGTGGCAGCCCTTCAACGGTCTGAGGGACAGTGAATTGGCCGCCTGTGTAAAAAGTCTGGGGACGCCTGGTCTAAAGGATCATACACAATAGTTAAGACAATTGTGAAATTGGATTTTAACGACTACAGCCTGGGCAAAGGCTTTAAGCCTTGAGCTACATAGTACTTGGTAAGGGGCTGTGGCTTCTGCCTTTGTTCACAGGCCATTGACAGCTTTCAGAGAGGCAGGGTTGCTTGCACAGTGCAAAAGCTGATAAGGTGCCTAGGCCTCATCAAAAGGGCAAGGCAGTTCAAAGATTAGCAATGGCATAGGGAACCACACAGCCACCGAAAAGCTAAACACAGTTCACACAGGTGTCTTCCATAGATTGGTGCCTCCTGGAGCTTGTGAGCCAATGCTGGCCCTACAGACCTCAGCACAGGTGTGGGCTGTTAGCATGCGAAGGCAGCCTCTGCATACAGGTGCCCCAGGGTGCCTCTGACCTACACAGGTGCAAGATTTCCTAAGCAGGCAAGGTAAAGCAATGATTCATCCATAGAGAACAGAGCTCTGAGACATTAGGGTTCAGAACCTATTTGCTGTTTTTTAATTACAGTGCTAGAGAACTGCATTTCCCTGCAGAGCACTAAGGTTCTAGATTTAAACTGTTAATGCCAAGCATAAGAAGGCAAAGCAAACGGAAAATGCTAATTAGGAGGTGATGAATACGGTGGACAGCAAAAATAGAAAGACCAGTTGCTGCTCATAAGGGTGACCATCGTGGCAAATTTCTAGTTTGCAATGAGGCAGCAATGCCTCAGATGCCACCCTGTGAAGTGAAGATGCACAGGCATGTATGGATTTTCCTCCCAGACACGGTGCCTGTCCTTGCTTAGAGAATGTTTCTCCCCATTACGTTTCTCTTTTTTTCTTTTTTTTTTTTCTGAAACAGAATCTCACTCTGTTGCCCAAGCTGGAGTGCAGTGGCACAGTCTCAGCTCACTACAACCTCCGCCTCACAGGTTCAAGCAATTCTCCTGCCTCAGTCCCCCAAGTAGCTGGGACTACAGGCATGCACCATCACGCCTAGCTAATTTTTGTATTTTTAGTAGAGATAGAGTTTCACCCCATTGGCCAGGATGGTCTCGATCTCTTGATCTTGTGATCCGCCCACCTCGGCCTCCCAAAATGCTGGAATTACAGGCATGTGCCACCATGACCAGCCCTCATCACATTTTTGAAAGCTCATGAATTTGGGACAACTAGCATCATCTGGAGAAGACAGTAGCTGGGCAGTTTTCGCCAGCTATCTTATCCCTGATTCATCTGATTCTCTGCTGATTTTTGTGACAAACTGCTTACCTGGGTCCTAGAAACCTGATTAGCTGGAAGTAGCTGCCCCTGGAGTTAGGAATGGGCTGCTTTGCTCAATTTGGTGGATGTGGGGTCAGGGTTCTGATATACATTCTATTAACTCTTTAAATTATTTTAAAAGATTTTTTTTGATCTTAAGGAAACCGGAAAATAACAAGTGTTGGTATGGATGTGGAAAAATCGCATGGCAGGTTGGGGGGAAGAAATGCATTTAAGAACTTTTGACTGAACTAATATCACTCCTGATACCTAAAAAGGACAATGCCCATTCCAGATAGAACCAAACTAGGTACCTCCCTAGACTACAGGCCTCAGAGTATGGCTCCATCAGCCATTATCGGTTCTACAGACATTTTCAGGGGCTCTGCCATGTCAAAACTATTTTCATAATAAAAGTGAGTTGGGATTTGTGTGTTTGTTGTTTTCATTTATTAACACTTGCACTGGTGGTGCAAAAGCATGAGTAGGTAAAGAGCTTGCCCTTGGCATGTATCAAGACAGAGCACTGATGGGCTTCAGAACATGCTACCCCAAAATATGGTACCCCGACATTTGAGAAAACAGCAGAAACAGCAGAGGAAGTTCTCCTCTCGAGCAAGCCATTAAAACCGAGAAAGAATTCTCTGACCGTCTTCTAAAACAGGTCTTAAGACCCTCTTGTGAGAGATGCCCACACTATACTCAGAGGAAAGAAACTTCTTGTCTCGGAAGACAGAAATGCAAAGAATAATGTGGACAAACAGGCCTTGCTAAGTTTCCCCAACTTACTACCACTGAATCATACCCCTTTTGTCCAACCACACTTTTCCACAAGTATCCACTTCTTCACCAAACTTAGCACAAAAAGACAGAGGTTTCCGTATTCCTTTGTTTCTTTATTTCTTTATGAAGGCTCCTGTGTCACGTAAAACTTATTAAGTCAATCTATCTTTTGCTATAGGGACCAGCCATGAGCTTTGCTATGGGGGGAGGAAGAGACACTACCTTCTCTCTTCTCTCCACTACAACACCCAGCTAGTAGTCATTGAATTCTTCGCCACCAAGCACTCAAAAAAAAAAAAAAAACCAAGCCATTTTCACTTAAGAATGTCCTTAATGAAACTGTAAAAATTTTGAATTTTATTAAATCTCGATTGAGGACATGTCCTTTTAATAGCCTGTATGATAGAATGGGAAGTTCGCATAGATTACATTTGCAACATACCAAAGTCTGAAGGTTGTTTCAAGGGCAAGCACTGTGCAATTGTTTAGATTAGGAGCTGAACTAGCCTTTTTGTTTTCTTTTTTAAAATAAGCGTTTATTTTCTCTTAATGGAACTACTATGATTTTTCAAAAGTGAGTATTTGACAACTATTTGCTCAAAAATAAACAAGGAAAGCCTGTCAGTTCAAGGAAAACAGACGACGATAATTGTCACCAATAATAAAATTCAAGCTTTCAAGTGAAAATGAGGATTTTAAAAAACATGTGTCCAGCACCATGAACTTGACAGCTTCTTCATACTTAAAGGCTTTTCTGATTAGATGCATGGTAATATCAGCAAATGTGATATTTTGGGGGTATTGTATAATGAAATGTGTCAAGATTTGGGAGATCTGCCTAACTCAGTGAACCAGGGTTTTCCAAATGGCCAATGTATGATGTTAACAAAACTATGCATGGATAAAGGTTTCTTTCAAAATGCAAGATACTATGATGGATTTTAATATAGCAAAGTGTGAAAAGTTCACCGAAGGGGTTTCAGACTCAACACATTGCACTAACCTTTCAGAAACTACTACTTGTCAATCATCAGCATAATATCAACTAAGAAAATCCACCATTATCTAAAACAGGTATTAAAATCTGCCTGCCTTTTCCAACTGCACATTGGTATGAGGCCGAATTTTCTTCGGAGTCTTCAACCAAAAGAACATATTGCAACAGACTGAATGCAACAGCAGAATCCAGCTGCCTTCTATTAAACCAAACATGAGAAAGATTTGCCAACATGAAAATTAAATGCGACACTTCTTCACTATATTTTTAAATTTATTTTTAATTGACAAATAATTTTAAATATGAGGTATAATGTGATGTGTTGCTATATATCATATATATCAAATATTTTATATATATACATAATCTATCATATATAGGTAGAATAATTAAATCTAATTAACATATTTATCATCTCTCCTACCTATTTTGTGGTTAGCAGAAATAAAATCTCCTCTTTTAGCAATTTTGAAATGTACAGTTTTGAATTGTTATTAACTATAGTCATCATGCTGTGCAATGATCCCTAAAATATTTCTCATGCATGACTGAAATTTTGTACCTTTGACCAGCATCTTGTCATACCCCATTTCATAAATACATGCTATCTATGTTAAGTTGTAATGGGTTTATTTTGTTATATTTAAATGAATATTTTTGAATACCTCAGTTTTAATTTATAATATAATAAATATTAATAAGTACTTTGATGTTCTCAACAATTACTCAGAGTTTCAAGAAACCCTGAGGTTAAAAAGTTTGAAAACTGCTGACATAGGCAATGAGAACCCTTTAGCTAAAACAGCGAGAATAATAAATTGAGGGATGAAGGTATGGCAATATCTTTGCATTTTTAACACATAGAGAAACAGAATTTACTTCCAGATGTTAATTGCTGTGTATGTTTGAACTTTAATCTGCATGGGAATTTTAATCATTAAACTCTAATTTTTTGCTAGGAAATTTAAAATGGAAGAGTGTTTGGAATCAAATTTTAGATATCTATGTTGTTATACTGTATTATTGTACTTTGTTGTTATGTATCATTTAATTTCATCTCTAAATCTCTGAATTGAAGACACTAGAATGAGCTGAATTGGACAGTGTAGCTGATATTAATTTGAAATGGAAATGGAAGAAGGATTGTTTTTTCAGCTATAGCTTTGATTTTACTGATTTCAGACTGGCCTTGGCTTTGATTTCACTAATTCAATTTCTAGTTCATTCTAGAAATCTCTGGGAGCAAAATCTACTGCCCTGGAGATATCAGGGGATGCCCAAAAGACAGTGGTTGGTATTGGGAGCAGCATCAGGAACCTGAGAGTGGATCTCTCCTGAGAGCCAGCTGGTCTCCTCCTGGGTACCGAATGGCCATACCTCTCATGGGCTCCAGGGCCAAATGCTCCTTTTCCACTACTGGAGTTTCCCTTCCTGAAGATGGAGTGCGCTTTGTACACCCTCTGCCTTCCATCACCCTGCCATTCACTGGGCCTCAGGGCAGCAATGTAATTATCTGTGGTGGTTTTGGAGTAAGGAACTGTTCTGTTGTTGCTCCTATACCTTCTCCTGGGAGTGCCCAGAGAGCACAATCTCTCTTCTGTCCCAGCTCTCAATGAGTGATTGGTAACAAAAGTCTGCCTAATTCTCAAGTTCAGAATTAAGAAGTCAACTTACTTCAGATGAGCCACATTCACCAAAATCATCTCATTAGTAAAAGCAGTGATATACTGGCTTCCATATGTTATCTTACTTTTTATCATATCTCTCCAAGGATTGAAAAACCAGGTTGGAAAGCAGAAATTACTTACTGGGGTACCTCAAATACCACAAGAGACTGAACTTAGGTCCATTTGATTCCTGAGGCCATGCTCTTTCCACTTCATTACTCTGCTTCTACTTTGTGTTTTCCCATAGCATTAAAACCAATACCTCAGTAATAAGTATTTGTGAAATGCATGATGAATGAACACATGAATGAATGAATGAATGAATGTTCATCCATGAACAATATCCCAGCACAGTATTGTCTCTCATTGTGTGGATTAGCACTCAAAATTAGGCAGAATATTTCTTTCTTATTTCAAGTGCTGACTAGCTTATAAAGAGATTTCTTAAAACTTAGTGCTTTTTTTTTAGATTAAGAGGGTGTATAGTCTTGAAAGGTAGGATAGCATAGCATACTGAGACAAGATGAAAGTAGCTGTGAGAGTTACATTGCTTCACTCCAAATTCATTAACTTCACTTAAATGAGAAATAGATATGTGATGTAAAACTCTTAGGCATCCACAGACCAGCTGAATCCTGCATCTGTTGCTTTTGTGGCAGTGTGTGTTTTTTCTTTAGCCACAGTCCAAGGAAAATAAAGCTTCACCCCAGCCGTTTCACAGATAATTGGCTCACTGCATGCATATTTTTATACTAAAAATCATATTTAGCAATTACGTGCTATCTACAAAGATATGTTGATAAGATACACAGGAGAACCCCAAAGTTTAATGTATGGTTCCTATAGTAGTTATCTATTGTTGCTTAACAAATTATCCCAAAACTTAGTGGTTTAACATAACAATAGCCATTTATTACCTTGCAGAGTTTCTATGGAAGATAATAAGTGGCTATTGTTATGGGATGTTATTTGTAGCTTACCTGGGATGAGGGAGTCTAGTTTGGAATTTCTCATGCTGTTGTAGATGAGATGGCAGCTGAGACTGCAGTCATCCAAGGGATCGACCAGGCTGAAGGATCTGCTTCCAGGATGGTTCACTCACATAACCAGTAGCAAGAGGCCTCAGTTCCTCCCACAAGAACTTCTCCCTGGGGCTGCTCAAATGTCTTCATGACATATCAGCTGGCTTTCCCCAGAGTGACTGATCCAAGACCAATGGAACCACAGTGTTTTTTCTTTTGTTGTTTGTTGTTTTTTTTGTTTTTTTGTTTTTTGTTTTTTGTTTTGAGACGGAGTTTCGCTCTTGTTACCCAGGCTGGAGTGCAATGGCGTGATCTCGGCTCACCTCAACCTCCGCCTCCTGGGTTCAGGCAATTCTCCTGCCTCAGCCTCCCGAGTAGCTGGGATTACAGGCACGCGCCACCATGCCCAGCTGATTTTTTGTATTTTTAGTAGAGACGGGGTTTCACCATGTTGACCAGGATGGTCTCAATCTCTTGACCTCCTGATCCACCCGCCTCGGCCTCCCAAAGTGCTGGGATTACAAGCGTGAGCCACCGCGCCCGGCCAACCACAGTGTTTTTTATGAACATTCTGGCTTTGGAAGTCACGTGGTTATTTTCACAATCTCCTATTGGTTACATAGGTCATTCTATTTAATATAGGAGGGGACTACATAATGCATTAGTGACGGGAATGAGGATCATTGGGAAGCATTTGGATACTGCCTACCACAATTTCTGTCACTTTCTCTAGTTTCATCATGAAGAAAAACTAAGCTCATGAAAAGCGAATGAATAATTATGTGGCTACAACACATGACGTGTCCAATGACAGGGTCCTTCTTTTCTGTACTTGGTTGCTACATTACAGACATTGAGAATAGCCAAGGTTTGAAGTTAAACTAAATTCCCAGGAATGATTAATTCAAAAACTTTCCATCTCAGAAAATTGAACCTTAGAGGAAGGGTAATAATTTATTCATTAAACAAAATTCATTAGTAAATGCTGGCTACCAGACTGGCTCTTTAGACCCTTAGCTAAATGTGGAGCTCACACTACAATGAGGAAATCAAACATGTGAATACAAAATCCTAATGGAATGTTGTAAGACACTGATATAGAAATATATGCTTCACACATGAAAGTATTAAGGAGAGCTGCTAACTCAGCAAGACATGGCGGTCGGGGGGGGAGGCGGTATCAGAAAAGATTTACTGGAAGGAGTGGCATATAATCTCCATCTCAAATGATAATTTAGAATTAGCCAAGCATTCAGGATAGCACAAAGAGCATGAGAAAAGTTACGAAGGTGAGAAAGAGCATGGAATGTGTAAGAGAATAAAGGTGGAGTGGTGATGAAGAAAGTAGGGAGTTGAAGAACACAGAGTTGGAGAAGTAGGCAGGCCCACTCAGAGAGAACCAGGAGCTGGGTCTTTTAGATTACACACTGTGGGAAATCTTTGACTTCTGTTGTCAAGAGGAGTGGTATGATCTCATTTAAGATGGATCATTCTAGCAGCTTTTGCATAGAAAGAATTTGAGCAAAACAAGATTATGGATCGATCAATTAGAAAACATTTGCTGAAGAAACAAATGGGGTAATGAGGACCAGAATTAGGGCAGTAACAATAGGCAAGGAAATGAAAAGACGTATTTGTTAATTAATAATGAATTCATCACTCAGCAAAAAACATTAATAAGATTTTCCAGTAGTAAGGCAAACGACAGTAAGTAAAGTATGATAAAGAGAGAGGAAATTATTCTGGTGGTCTGTATTCCAAGCTTGGGAGATGGCAGATTTCAAAGATTGGTCTTTTTCACTATAGAAGGTCCAGTTTGCCAGCCTATCAATCTTGGAAAAATGAGCCCAGTTGTGACCACCTAGATTCTCAAGGGGCCACACAATAACTAAAAGAAGAAAGAAAAACTGACTGACAGTAAAAAGCAAACCACAGAACATCTGTGGACTGCCACTGAGTTCTGACTCTTAGTACAAATTAAGCATCAGGATTTTTCCTTTTACATCAGTGTCCCTGCTTTTCCTGTTTCACCTGTAGGGAATGTACACAGGGAGACCCGGCATTCTTTCAACTAAAGAGACACCCTTACCACCTCCTCAGAGCATGGCATCTCTGCCTTCCAATTATTGTATTTTCTTGTCAGAAAATTCTATTTGGTTCTTTTCCAAATCCACCCAGTAAGTGTTGATCTATTGTTTCTCATTATATTTTCAATGCTTGGTTTTGTGAAAACATATCAAACACACTCTCTTTACATTCTGTTTCTTATCATTTTAATGCCTGCTGGCTTTGCAAGTCTACTTCTGTGCTTTGGTTTTTTTGTTTGTTTGTTTGTTTGTTTGTTTTTGGGTTTTTTTGGGTTTTTTTGCTGCTGACTTTTGTTTATAACGGCTTGGTTTTGCTTAATTTTTTCTAAGAAATTATGAACCCATTTCCTTTAGTAGTTTTTATGTGAGAAATTTCTGAGGCCATAGTTGAAACTGTGTTCATCTAGGGAGTATTTGCATTTGCTTCTGTCAAACTTTCAGAAGCACTACCAACACAAGATTACTGTAAATTAATTCTTCTGTAACCGAACAGGCAAAGGGATTTTGGTCGCCAACCTTGTGATTACTGGCCTATGATGAGAAGTAAGTGGAAAATCTTTTTCATCCACTTTATTAAAAGTCAAGATTAAGACAGACATGTGTCTCTGGTGTGTGTCTCCAACCTCTTTAACAGCAGGGCAAATTTTTTTCTATTTGTCTACTTTAGGGGTGTTAGATTGATACAGGAACTCTGACTGGATGTCCCCCTTTCCCTGTTTGGGGTTCAGGCACTGTCACCTGTCGCTGTGCTTTTGTCTCATTAAAACCCGGAAAGCCATGTCCAGGTTTTCCTAGAGGGCAAACACTGGCTCCAGCTCTACTACCCTGCCCTTTTGGATTTGTATTTTCCTGAAGTTTCTAAAAGGATCTGGAGAAATTCCTTTACTTTCTCCTCGCTCTACCTGCACTCTCCCTGTGAGAGGCTGATTTTGTATGTAGCATTTTTAGGTATGCTGTACTGGAAAAGGTCTTTCTGCACATCTAATCTGCTACTTTGCAGACATCAGAAGTTAGAGGTAATCTCATATCATACCACAAGAAAGACAGATCGTTTACTTAGGCCTTATTCTTGAAATTCAATCAATAAGAAAGACAGTTGGAATAAAGAAGGGAAGAAAGCCATGTTGTCATTTCCCCACATGTTCTACCAAAAAAGGACCTAAAGGAGAGCCAGATAGTTCTTAGACCAGTCAATATTTGAGTGCTACTAAGAAACATTAAAGTGTCACAGTATGAGACCACTGCTCAATGTCTTAAACAAACAAACAAACCACCACCACAAAAACCCACAAAACTGAATTTGTGATTTCCTCAAGCAAGGAAGAGTTATGATGGATGGGCACAATCTCTTGAAGTAGAGTAGTTAACTGATGAGCTTTCAGAGGAGGAGTGGGGGATGGTGTTAGCTGTAGGAATGTAGTTACTCAGGTGAAACTGTTGTGGATGGGTTCACTCTAGAAGGCTGTTCATTGGACGGAGTCCATTTCCTATTGGCTGACTTTCCAAGGCAAAAGGCTGATGCTGATTAGTTGGCTTTCAGAAGCATATTCACTGAGGGGAGTTGTTGATGGATTAAATAGGTTTACAGTGAGTTCTCATGCTTCGTTATTATGAAATTGTCTTATTACAAATAAACAGGTGTAAAATCCATTTTGGTGGTTACCTGTTACTATGGCTACAGAATAATTAGTCTCTTCCTAGGATTATGGAAACTTTTTTGTTGGCAACAGAAAACATCATCGAGAAAAATACGCAATAATTTGTAGAACTTAAACTCAACAAAATCTCTGTATTTTTAGCTAATGCTAAAATCTTCAAATTAGCATTAACCTACCACAGCCTTATGAAGCACAGATGTGTATATATGTACCTGTGCCTTCTATGAGGAAAAGGCAATGGCAAGAAAACACTGTGCCCTCGGGTGACTCAGCCTCTCACGCCTTCAGTGGCAACAGCACTGTACGTTCAAAGTAATACTCAGAATATCCATCCCGTTCACAGATCACAAAGTACTCAATCACAAAATAGGATTTCAGTCATTGTTACAAAGCCCACATAGTCAAGGGTGAAAGGAAACATGCAGCTTAGAAGAATTTTAAACAAAGTATGAAATCAAGAATATTATGCTTAATGCTTAATGAATTAGAAAAAAATGAACGTAGACATCTAATTCCCTATTCTGATTAATATTGATTACATAGAAATTAAAACTGCATTGAGATTACTAGTAAGGGAGGCCAAAAGTGCATATGCTGGCATTACATTTTACTCAAAATACAGCGGTGATTAAGAACACAGCCTCAAGCGTCATTGCCTGGAATCACAGGCACGTGATTGGCTCTGCATGTCTCTCTGTATTCTCACCTGCTGTTTGGACTAAATCATGTCCCCCAAGATTTATATGTTGAAGTCCTAACCTCCAGTACCTTAGAATGTAACTATTTAGATAAAGGATATTAACAAAGGTAAATTAAGGTTAAATGAGGTTGTTAGAGTGGGCCCATGTTCAATATAACTATTGTCCTTGCATGAAGATGAGATTAGGACCTGGACACACATAGATGAATGGCCATGTGAGGACACAGCAAGAAGGCGGCCATCTGTAAGCCAAGGAGAGAGGCCTCAGAAGAAATCGACCCTGCTGACACCTTGCTTTTGGACTTCCCACCTTCAGAACCATGAGAAAATTAATTCCTATTGTTTAAGGCATCCCATCTATGGCATCCTTACCAAACTAATACATTCGTTAAATGGGATGATATTAAATTCACATAGTAGTTGTGAGGTGTCTTAGTCAATTTTGTGTTGCAAAAAAGGAATACCTAAGTATGGGTAATATATATATATATATATATATATATATATATATATATATATATATATTTTTTTTTTTAAGTTTATTTAACTTACGATTCTGATAGCTGAAAAGTTCAGAAAGATTGGGCATCTGCATTTGGTGAGGGCTTCATGGCAGAAGGCAAAGAGGATCAGGGAGGTGCAGAGATCACTTGATGAGAGAGGAACCAGCTCTTGCAATAATGAATAGATTGAGAGCTCACTAATTCCCAAGCGAGGACATTATTCATGAGGTCTCTGTCGATGACCCAAACACCTCCAGTTAGGCCCCACCTCCAACACTGGGGACCAAATTTCAGCATGAGTTTGGGGGGGGCCACTCAAACCGTAACATAGACCAAAATAAATTAATAAATGCTGAGAAATAATGGTGGCTAACATTTACTCACCACTTACTATACACCCTAGCACTAAGATCGAAGCCTGGGGCATGGCTGCTGCTCAACGAAGCACTCACTGGGGATTTTTTTTTTTTTTTAATTAAAACTTGCCCACTAAAAAAAGAATGCCATTCCAACCACAGTTTTAGATCTCATCTTAAATATTAACTATTAACAGCTTGCCTTACTTCTAAACTTGGGGGAAAATACCATCCTCCATTGTGTGGAAGCCATGTACAGTTTTTCAACGGCACATGGATAAATTACAGCTCGAGGAGTGAAAATAATTTATTTCACCTCATCCATTATATTAAGTAAGAGCAGGGGAATATTTGCTTTTTGGGGTGCCAGACTGTAATTCACTGCATTAAATGAGAATATTGGTTTTGACCCATTCTTTTTCTCTATAGAGCTCTTAACCTAACTCTGTAGTGCTGTCAAAAGAGACTTATGATTTCAGAGAGAAGTGGAGACAGCTGGAATAAAAGCATGCTTTAGAAAGAGTCAGAAAGGTAGAAGGAGAGCAGCACATAAATTTGCCTGGATGGGGCAGGGAAGGAAGACAAGAAGAGGAATACATTGAGCACCTGATGGTGACTTGAGATATTTAATGTGGGTTATGGTACGATGACAGATGAGACTCACTGGTGGAGTGTTTTTTTAGCATCAATATGTAAAAACAGCTGAGAGCCAAATAGCTTTTAAGGTGATCCTAGAAAATCTAAAAAAGTTCTTCCAAAACAGTGAAGGGGTCCCTTGGTAAGGTGGTATTATAAGGAAATTCACAAGTAACTCTTCCTCTGGTTCTGTAGACAGAAAATGTGCAATGGAATCCAGAAGTCCATGGAAGTCAACCTAAAACGAATGTGCTGAACTCTGCTCCATTCTCATCCTGCAGCAGAGAAGAATTATCATGGTACAGTCAAATAATATAGCTTATTGGCGAGAAAGGCAAGTTAGTATTTCAGAAGACTTCAAAAATCCAGTTTCTGTCTTTCAGGGACAGGCAGTAACTAGAAACAGATGAACAAAATATAGGCTAGTAGCAGTTCAGTTGACTTTGTTTTAATGACTATTTAAGAATCACATATATTTAGAAAATATGAAGTGTTTATACTTAATGAATGATTTGAATTATTTTTAGTTTTAGGAACTGAAACAGTTTTCACATGTTTCTTATCTCAGTCAAATATTTGGTGATTAATATATGAGAATAAACCTCAGCCAGGCCTCTAGGCCAATTATCATAAATTCCATATTTATGGCATCAGGTAATTGAATTCTTGGGCATTCTTTGTCCAATTGTCCCTGCTCCTACCCTTCCCTAAGAGGACTGACCCATAAATTCATAACTAATCATCTTCCATAAATTGGACCAACACCTAGCTTGTGAAGTATTTGATGTATTCTCTTAATGTATAGTTTAGCTTAACTCAATATGTTAATTCAGTAAGTGTGTGCCAAACTTTGATGACTTTTTTCCACAAAGGCGTAAGCCCCACAAAATTAAAACACAAAAGTAAAAACAAAAACCTTTTCTCTCCTCCAAGTTAGTTAGTGTGATACTAACTTGCCCTAAATAACATTTCCTATTACGAGCTATTTCAAGTATGTTGAGAGTCTAAAAAAAGAAAAAAAAAGATTTTAAGACAGGCTGGAGTGCAGTGGTGCAATCTCGGCTCACTGCAGCCTCCGCTTCCCAGATTCACGTGATTCTCCTGCCTCAGCCCCCAGAGTAGCTGGGACTACAGGCATGCGCCACCACACCCAGCTAATTTTTTTATTTTTAGTAAAGACAGGGTTTCACCATGTTGGCCAGGCTGGACTCCCTCTCTTGACCTCATGATCCACCCACCTCGGCCTCCCAAAGTGCTGGGATTACAGGCATGAGACGCTGTGCCCAACCAAAAAAAAAAAAAATTAATATTCTTTTTTTTTTTTGAGATGGAATTTCGCTCTTGTTACCCAGGCTGGCACAATCTCGGCTCACCGCAACCTCCGCCTCCTGGGTTCAAGCAATTCTCCTGCCTCAGCCTCCTGAGTAGCTGGGATTACAGGCATGTGCCACCATGCCCAGCTAATGTTTTGTATTTTTAGTAGAGACGGGGTTTCACCATGTTCACCAGGATGGTCTCGATCTCTCGACCTCGTGATCCACCCGCCTCGGCCTCCCAAAGTGCTGGGATTACAGGCTTGAGCCACCGCGCCTGGCCAAAAATTAATATTCTTAACTTCATCCTTCATCACAGTCAAGAGGAACAGAAACCTGGAGTTTAACCTCTTTATTAAGAATATTCTGGATAGTACAGTTTGGTTCTGTATACATACAATTACTAGCTGAATGCCAGTTGCAGATTTATGAATAGAATGACTAAAAGAATAGGGCTTTTTTGCCGAGCTGTTAACTGAGTTTACAGTTTGACCTGTATGTAAAACCAGAAGACATCACTGAAAACAAAAATTCTTGAGCTTATGATCACACAAGGAACAAGTTCGATGATTTGCAGACTCCGATAATTACATTAGCTGATTCAAACTTGAAAATCATCACATCCATTGTTTCACTGAATTGATTGCTAACTCATTTTTAAAAGTGAGTAAGTTAGCCCCATATCCAGGACTTGAATTGCTTCTCTCTACACTGTCATTGCCTTCCAGGATAGGCCTAGCATTCATTAGTGGTTACAATTTCTATTTGCACGTTCCCTGATCCATCTCTGACAATCCCACATAAACCGCACGTAATCAATGAAGAATCATTATGTTGTGATCAGTAGTTGCCATAAACTGCTATGAGACACTGCAACCAGCAATCTCAGGTTAGGAATGAAAGACGAAAATAGAGAGTAAAGGTGTCAGTTTCAAGACAGTGAGAGAGGCCTCTCTATAGTCTCTGCTCCATGATGGGAATTGTTCTTACCCAGATGGATATTTACAAACAGCAGGAAAGTTGACTTGCATCACTACAATTAACGCATAAGGTAATTTAAAGTGTTAATTTGTTATCACTGTAACTGCATGAAAGTTATCGACATAATTTCCTCTGACAAGTGATTCAGTCTAGGGGAAAAACTATGATGCCTCTGTGGTTAGTTATGAGACATCTGTAAACTGTTTTTTCCTTCTCCCACCCAATCTGCCGGTATTCCAGCCTGGCCTGAAAACACTAAAGATATGCACAGGAAAGGCTGTGATTTACTGAAACGTACCCTCTTGTATAAACATGGCAAGGTTCATTATCACTTTCAGAAAGTGTCTTTAATAGGGGTGACAACTAATGTTATAAATAGTGTTTCCTAAAGATCCAGAAACGAAATGAGCTGGGCTTGGGATTTGAAAACACACTGCCGACAGACCAGGGCAAATTAGTATGCACCTCGGAATGACCTCAGCTTCCCAATGATGCTAACATTTATTTTTACTTAATCGCAGAGAATGACAATGGGGAGAGAAAGACAGAGGCCTAAGCTCCACATTCTAAGTATAAAGAATGAAATTTGCCAGATAGAGAGAATCCAACATCCTGACCAATTTCAGCATCTCTTGGGAGACTTTTCTGGCAGCACTTAAAGGAAGGAAAAAGAGAGGCACTATCTTTCCTCTGTGCTTTTGTCAATTTCTTTGCTTGCTGTTTGGGTCTCAGACTAATCCATGACTCATTCTGCATAGAGAAGGAGGATGAGGGCGGGAGGAGAGGAAATGGAAGCAGTTCTCTCTTATCTATTTGCAAGGGCTTTATTTGAAAAAGGCTAAATATAATTGAAGCTAATATTATTAGCCTGCATCAACTCTCGGATTTTTTTTAAGATCCATTTGTTTGATACATTCATTTTCATAAAAGCTCTAGCATGAGTTTGATGCTTTTAACTTTCACTCTATTAACTGAAAGTGGTCAGGAAGAAAATGAATATTCCAGAGCAGCAATGAGTTCTTGTTTAAAGATTTCTCCCCAGTCTCTGACATATACCACTATCCCATTTTGTTTAGGCAGCAGTGGGCTGTTAACGCCAACTAAATAGGACTGAATGCTTTATCTTTAGAATGATGCCCCTTCCCTAAATGCCCTACATTCAGAAATGCCGAATAAATGGCTTGATTATTTTTAAAGTTTTTATTGCCAATCCTCTAACTGTTAAGCATTTGTCTTAATATTTCTGGAAACTTCTTTACTTGAAGGCAGAAGGTTGCATGTCCCACCAGCAGAGCAAATGGGTTTTATGCAAACAAATGTGTTCCGCCAATTTTAGTTTTTGATCAGAATAGAAAGGAGAGGAAGATGACCATCTATTCAAGGAAGGGGGAGAGGACAGGATTTTAAGTGTTGAGGATGTGTTCTCAAATAAATCAAGCACCAAGGGCACAGAAGCAACATGATTTTGAGGTCAAATGAACTTAAGCTATTTACAACTGCTGCTTTTCGAGGCAAGGAGCAGATCTTTAAGGATAAAATTATGCCCTCTACGATTCTTGCTTAACTCACCTCTTCTTTGGCAACAGACAAGTAAAAACAAGATGATGGGCTGGGTGTGGTGGCTCATACCTGTAATCCCAGCAGTTTGGGAGGCTGAGGCAGGTGAATCATTTGAAGTCAGACATTCCAGACCAGGCTGGCCAACATGGTGAAATCCCGTCTCTACTAAAAATACAAAATTAGTGAGATGTATGGTGCATGCCTATAACACCAGCTACTCTTGAGGCTGAGGCAAGAGAATTGCTTGAACCTGAGGCTAAGGCAAGAGAATTGCTTGAACCTGGGAAGCAGAGGTTGCAGTGAGCCGAGACTGCACCACTGCACTCCAGCCTGGGTGACAGAGCGAGACAGTCAAAGAAAGAAGAAAGAAAGAAAGAAAGAGAGAGAGAGAGAGAGAGAGAGAGAGAGAGAGAGAATAAGAAAGAAAGAAAGAAGGAAGGAAGGAAGGAAGGAAGGAAAGAAGGAAGGGGAGAGAAAAAAGAAAGAAAAGATGATGAAAACCTAAAATCCATGAGGAGACTGGTAGAACATAAATGTCATAAATGTATTTTCCAAATAGCTGGAAAAGCTTCAATATTTCTAATCCTTTTTCACATCAGAATTGCATCACCACCAGACTGGTGATACAAGGGCATGTGACTGTAACCTATAATCTAATACCAGTTTTGTCCCTGGGTCACTTGCACATAAGAAACAAACATCTCTTTCCTAATTCAGCAACATAACTTCTAAAACATCTTGAACATTTGAATTGCGTGAGTCCAAATATGAGCAGTGCTTCTGGCAGTGAGTGCAATGTTAGCAAAGCAACAATGTCCAGGCACTCCTCAGAGATACTGTAGGTGCAGTTCCAGACCACCACAGTAAAGTGAACATCTCAATCACAATAAAGCAAGTCACACAAGCTTTTGGTTTTCTGGAGCATATAAAATTGTATTTACTACTGTACTATAATCTATTAAGTGGGTAATAGTATTATGTCTAAAAATATGTACATAGCTGAAGTAAAAAATACCTGCTAAAGTGGCTGAGCACAGTGGCTCATGCCTGTCATCTGAGCACTTTGGGAGGCCGAGGTGGGTGTTCAAGAGGTCAGGAGTTCAAGACCATCCTGGCCAAGACAGTGAAAACTTGTCTCTACTAAAAAAATACAAAAAATTTGCCTGGCGCGGTGGCGGCACCTGTAATCCCAGCTGCTCGGGAGGCTGAGGCAGCAGAATTGCTTAAACCCAGGTGATGGAGGTTGCACTGAGCTGAGATGGACGATAGATATCCAGCCTGGGCAATAGAGTGTGAAACTCTCTAAAAAAAAAAAAAAAGAAAAACCTGCCAGAAATGCTAATGAGCCTTTAGCAAGTCCTAATATTTGCTGGTGGAGCATCTTGTCTCAATGTTGATGGCTGCTGATTGATGAGGGTGTTGGTTGCTGAAAGTTGGGGTGGCTGTGGAAATTTCTTAAATTAAGACAAAATAAGATTTCTTAAAATCAGAGTGTGCTACACTGATTTCTTCTTCCTTTCATAAAAGATTTATCTGTAGTATGCAATATTGTTTGATAGCATTTTACCCACAGTAAAACTTCCAACTGGAGTCAATTCTCTCAAACTCTGCCACTCTTCTATCAACTAAATCATTTATTGATATTTCAATGTCTTCACCAAGAGTAGACTCCATCTCAAGAAACGACTTTCTTCGCTCATCCATAAGAAGCAACCCATCCGTTAAAAGTTGTATCATGAGATCACAGCAATGCAATCACCTCTTCAGGATCAGCTGCTAATTCTTTTTCTCTTGCTATTTCAGCCACATATGCAATAACTTCCTTCACTGAAGTCTTAACCCCTTCAAAAGTCATCCATGAGGTCTGGAATCAAATTTTTCTAAATTCCTGTTAATGTTGATATTTTGACTTCCTCCTATGAATCACAAATGTTCTTAAAGACATAGAGAGTGGTAATTCCTATCCAAAGATTTTCCACTTACTTTGCCCAGGTGCATCAGAAAAATTATGGTCTATAGCAGTTACAGCCTTATAAAATGTGTTTCTCAAATAATAATACTTGGAAGTCAAAATTACTCCTTGGTCCATAGGCTGTAGAATGGATGTTGTGTTAGCAGGCATGAAAACATTATTCTCCTTGTACCTCTCCATCGGAGCTCTTGGGTGAAGAGGTGCATTGTCAATGAACAGTAATATTTTGAAAGGAATCATTTCTTCTGAGCAGTAGGTCTCAGCAGTGCACTTAAAATATTTGATAAGCCATGCCATTAGCAGATGGGCTGTCAACAAGGCTTTATTGTTCCATTAATAGAGCATAGGCAGAGTGGACCTAGCATAATTCTTGAGGCTCTGGTAAATGAGCAACTGGCTTCTACTTAAAGTCACCAACTGCATTAGCCCCTAGCAAGAGAGTCAGCCTGATCTTTAAAGCTTTGAAGCCAGGCATTGACTTCTCCCCTCTAGCTATGAAAGTCTGAAATATCATCTTCTTCCAATATAAGGCTGATTTTTTGCTGTTTATTGTAGCCATACCTTAGCTAGATCTTCCAGATAACCTGCTGCAGCTCCCACTTGCTGCTTCACTTTGCACTTTTGAGAAGTGCAAAGTGCCTTCTTTCCTTAAACATCATGAACCACCCTGTAGTAGCATCCAGCTTTTCTTCTGCAGCTTCCTCACCTCTCTCAGCCTTCACACAGAGTTGAAGAGAGTTAGGGCCTGGCTCTGGATTAGGCTTTGGTTTGATCATCTATCCAGACCACAAACTTTTTTCATATCAGCTATAAGCTGTGTTGTTTTCTTATCATTTGAGTGTCCATGAAGTAGCATTTTAAATTTTCTTCAAGATCTTTCCCTTTGCATTCACAACTTGGCTGTTTGTCACAAGGCCTAACGTTTGGCCTGTCTCAGCCTTCAACATGCCTTGCTCACCGAGCTTAATTTTTCTCTAGCCTTTTATTTAAAGTGGAAGAAATATGACTCTTCCTTTCACCTGAACACTTAGAGGCCATTGTAGGCTTATTAATTGGCTTAATTTCAATATTGTCACAGGGAATAGGGAAGCCCAAGAAAAAGAAGAGAGACAGGGAAAAGGCCTGTTTTCACACACACAACATTTATCAATTAAGTCTTATATGGACACCATTTATGACACCCCAAAACACTTACAATAGTAGCATTAAAGATCACTAATCACAGATCACCATAACAGATATAATAATAATGGAAAAGTTTGAAATAGTGTGAGAATTACCAAAATGTGACACAGAGACATGAAGTGAGTCCCTGATATTTGAAAAACAGCTCCAAAAGACTTACCCAGTGCAGGATTGCCACAAGTCTTCAATTTGCAAAACATGCAGAATCTGCAAAGGGCAATAAAACAAAGTATAATAAAACTAAGTGTGCCATTAGATTAAATACGGTGTTTCGAACACAATCATACATAAAGAAAAGTTATATATAGACCAGTTGACAGAAATATTATGACTAGATGCTCACAGCAACCTAACGCTTTATTTTCTCTCTGAGCAATGGTATAATACGTGCTAATTCAGTGTTTTCATTGATTTCTAGGACATAACTGTTGCAAATAATGAGAATCAACTCTATCTATATATCCCTAAGCATTACATCCAATTAGTTTTATAGATTTTCTAAAAGATATGAAATTATTTTTAAATAGGCACATGCATTCTGATATATATCTAAACTTTATTTTTTTCCACCATATGGCTGTAAAATTCATCTATGTTGATGTATATAACCACAGATCACTTATTTTCACATACCTTGCTATATTCCAGTGTATGAATGTACTATAACTCTTTATCCAGATTTTTTTGTTGATGGTCATTTTCGTAGTTTTTGCTTTAACCTGCAGATTGTATTAGGGAAATCTCCCACTGCTATAAAGAAATAATGGAGACTGGGTAATATATTGAGAAAAGAGGTCTCATTGACTCAGGATTCTGCAAGCGGTACAAGAAGCCTAGCAGGGAGACCTCAAGAAGCTTCCAATCATATGGAAGGCAAAGGGGGAGTGAGGCAACTTACATGGTGGGAAGAGGACCAGGTGGTGGGGGGAAGTGCTACACACTTTTAAAACAACCGATCTTATGAGAACTCACTTTCACAAGGGCAGTACCAAAGGGGATGGTGGTAAGCCATTCATGAGAAAGCCACCTCCATGAGCCGATCATCTCACACCAGGCCCCACCTTCAACTCTGGGGACTGTACAATTCAATGTGAGATTTGGTGAGGACACAGCTCCAAACCATATCACAGACATTGCTTTAAATTGGAGACACATGTACTTATGTCCCCTTGTGCACATGAGCAAGTGATTTCTTGAGAATATATAGCTAGTTGAATTATTTGGTCTTAAAAGTTGTGCAGCATCAAATTTAGTAAATTATGCCACATTGTTTTCCAGTTTGTTTGGACCAGTGTACACCTCCATCAATGTGTAAATAATGCCATTGACCATATTCTCACAATCCCTGATATTGTTGGTCTAGTTTTTGCAAGTTTGGTGGGTGAAAAAAAATGACATCTCATTGCATTTACATTTTTTTGATTGCTAGTGAGAATGAGCATCTTTTCATAAACCTATTGGTCATTTTGTTTCTTTTTCTATAAATTATCTTTTCATGTTTTCCTTTGACCATTTTTCTACTGGGGAAATAAAAATATTTACACAGACATTGCTGTCTGTCTACATATTATCTAAAAATATTGAAACAGAAAAAGTAGTTTTCTTTTGAGATATTTTTCTCTTTGGTGATATTTTTATTATTTGTTGGATATATTCCAGATATAAATTCTTTATTAGATTATGTGCATTTAAAATATCTTTCCTTATATAATTATAGTTTATTTTTTACTTCTCTTTTGATGAAAAGAAATTCAAGTAATTAATATAGCTTACTTACCAATCTCTTGTTTGAGGCATGACTTTTAAAAAATATCACTCCTATATCAAGTTCATAAAATTATTCTTCAATATTTTTCCTGGAGTTCTAATTTCGATTCTACACTTTCATTCTTAACTCAAACAAAATTGATTTTTATATGATGTGAAGCACTTTCCTATTTTATTTTCCACACAGCAACCAATGTCTTAACACCATTTATTGTATTGCTCCTCCTTTAATTCTATAGCCAACTTGTTAGATCTACCACAAATGCTATCAGGATTTTGATAAGAAATGTGTTAAATTCATAGGCCAATTTATCAAGAAGCAGTAACCATGAATATGGTATATCTCTTCATTTATATATCTTCTTTAATGACATATAAGTCATTACATTTTTTAAATAAAGTTTAAAAAATTGATCCATAAATGTCTTGCAATTCTTCTATTAATTTAGTTTTTTGTGCCTTTTATTTTTATTATTATTAAAAATGTTACGTTTCTAACTTATTACTGATATATAAAAGTGCAATTAATTTTTTGTTTTAATATTCTATTTTATTCAAATAATTTGTCTTTTGTGAGTTTGAAGTTTCCATCTATGAATAATAATGGCTTTGTTCCTTCCTTTCTAATTTTTATATGTAATTTTTTCCCTCATCTTTTGTCCATTGGCTAGACCGCCAGGATAATGTTGCGTGAAAGCAATGATACAGGCATCCTTGACTTGTTTTTGATTTCAACAAAGAATATTTATCACAGTTAACAGCACATCTTGTAGTGTCACCCTGTATTTCGCCACTATATACCTAAATAACTTAGGGAAAAGATGAAGGTATGACTGGGCTGTGGAGCAATCTGAACACTGTATCTGGTATTGAGTCTAATTGTTTTCTATACATTCCCATATTCTCTTGCCAAAGAATGAGAGTACATTCCCCAACTGCTAGTGCCCATCTAAGTACCCCCACTAAATGTCCAAACTAATTATAATTAAAACATAAAATACCATCTTCTCCAGCAAAAGAACAAAGCAGTTTTTAAGGTCAATACAGCATTGCTTGAAATCTTGGTGTCATTTTAGACTCCTTTTTCTTCTTTACTCCAAAATCCTATTGGGTCCCGAATGTTGTATTTTTTTTCTTTTTCTTTTCTTTTTTTTTTTTTTTTTTTTTTTTTGAGACAGAGTCTCGCTCTGTTGCCAGGCTGGAGTACTGTGGTGTGATTTCAGCTCACTGCAATCTCTGCCTCCCAGGTTTAAGCAATTCTCCTGCCTCAGCCTTCCAAATAGCTGGGACTATAGGCAAGCACCACCACGCCCAGCGAATTTTTTTATCATTAGTAGAGACAGGGTTTCACCATGTTGGCCAGGCTGGTTTTGATCTCTTGACCTTGTAATCAACCCTCCTCGGCCTCCCAAAGTGCCGGAATTACAGGCATGAGCCACCATCCAGCGTGGTCCCCAATCTTACCATGATGATGAACATGTATCCCTTCCTGCAACAAACCCATTCATGTGTCTATTTTCATATCACACTCTCTCTCCTAGATTATTGCATTCACCCTCTTAACCGGTGTGTTTTTTTATTCACACTTTGCTAATTAAATGAACCTTCACTATGGCTTTATATGGAAAAGAGCAGGCTGGACAGTAAGAAAACTTTTGTGTTTGTTTAAAAGCATTTCCAGGACGTTGATATCATAATAGCCTTACTCTCTTGTGTACGTACAGCACACAGAGGAACTGCGACAGTAGACCTCACATTTCCTTTCATTAATTTGTACAAATTAAAGCTGCTGGCAGTATGTCAACCACTATTATTGATCATCTCCTTAGTACAGGGCACTGGGTGAGGAGCCGAGGGGATATAAAGACGTGTAAACAAGAACCTTGTAGTGTAGACACAATACAATCAATTAGTTCCATTGGTTGAAATTACCACTATTTGAAATCTCTATTACATTTTTGGAGGCTAACAGAATTGTTAATCCTCTTTTGTCTCTCTTGTGTTCAGCCTTTTCATTAACTGGACCTACTAATGTATTACACACACCTAGTGCATACATCTTAGCCACAGATCCAGTTATTTTTGTATCCTAGTTCAAAAGATGTTTTCTTTCATCTCTTCTTTAACCTTGAGGATAACAAAACAGACAGCAAGGGCCATTGTCCTTGAAAGCCACTCTAAATGCTTTGGTCTAACCTCCTTAAATATATCACACATCTCCAAGAATACATACCATATGCAAATAAAATGTGAAAAACCCTCTCACTTTTCCATGTTGGAGAATATACTGTTTTTTGTAAGGCTAGAGGTAAAATGTATATATATATATATATATAGTCTGTGTGTATATAGTGTGTGTGTGTATATATATGTATATAGTGTGTATATATGTGTGTATATATATGTATATAGTGTGTATATATGTATATAGTGTGTGTGTGTATATATGCATACACACACACACTATATACATATATACACACTATATACATATATATGCATATGTATATATGCATATATACACACACACTATATACATATATATGCATATATACATGTATATACATACATATACACGCACACACACACTATATATATACTATATATATAGGGCTGCTATGCTGAGAATGATTGCATCATTTGATTCTCTTGCATTACCAAGGAACTGGACAAGATTCCTATTGTTTGGGGGGCAGTCCAGGAGATGGAATAAATTATGCAAGTAGGCCTGGCTATCAGGCCTGGGGCATCTGGAAGCAGGTCTGGCAGGTCCACTCTCAGTTCACCACATGACCTGTATGAGTTAGGGTTCACCGGAGAAATAGAACCAATTTGATGTGTATAGAGAGATATATTTTAAGAAATTGGCTCATGTGACTATAGAGGCTGGTCAATCCAAAATCTGCAGGGTAGGCAGGCAGGCTGGAAACTCAGGAAAGAATTGTAGCTTGAGTCTGAAGGCTGTCTGCTGACAGAATTCCCTCCTACCCTAAAGACATCAGTGTTTTTCTCTTAAGGCCTTTAACTGATTGGGTAGGGCTCACTCACACAGGCGATGAGAGATAATAAGCTTTACTCAAAGTCTACTGATTTAAATGTCAAGAATAACTTCACAGAAACATCTAGAATGATGTTTGGCCAATTATCTGGATACCATGGCCTCCAAATTGATTATGACACACATAATCACAGGGGTGCACCAAAATCTCACAAGTCATCAGTAAAGAACTTACTCATGTAACCAAATACCACTTGTTCCCCAAAACCTATGAAAATAAAATGTTTTTAAAATTAATCATCACAGGACCCATGTGGCTTAACTTCTCAGTAAAAGACACTTATTCAAGGTTTCAGGGATTGTGGCTGAAAATGTGGCACTGTGCCAGCTCTGTGGCTCATCCAGGCATCTGTCCTTGGTGATTGCCTTGATATAGCTTGGCAAGCAGTGAAGATGCTGTCACCATTTTTATGGGGGCCTATGTTTCCAAAATTGTGTAAACCCAAGTCAGAAGAAAACACTGGGTAGGGGCTATGAATATGACACTCAGCATCAGCCCTTTCAAACTCAGTCTACTTTTCCAGAAATTATACTCAACTCAATATTAACCAAAGACTTACGCTCAGTTTCCTTTGTTATATTTTATCATATATACTTATTTACAATAATAATACATCTCTTTTCCTTTGCTATTTTTTTTTTTTTTTTTTGAGATGGAGTCTCATGCTGTCACCAGGCTGGAGTGCAGTGGCACGATCTCAGCTCACTGCAACCTCCACCTCCCAAGTTCAACCAATTCTCCTGTCTCAGCCTTCCAAGTAGCTTGGACTGCAGGCACGCACCACCATGCCCAGCTAATTTCTTTTGTATGTTTAGTAGAGACAGGGTTTCACCATGTTGGCCAGGATGGTCTTGATCTCTTGACCTTGTGATTCACCCACCTCAGCCTCCCAAAGTGCTGGGATTACATGTGTGAGCATCCACGCCCAGCTTCCTTTGATTATTTTATTACAATATATCTCCTTAACAAAGATGGGTGAGGAGCTGAGGGGATATAAAGAAGTGTAAACAAGGCCGGGCGCAGTGGCTCAAGCCTGTAATCCCAGCACTTTGGGAGGCCGAGGCGATTGGATCACGAGGTCAAGAAATCGAGACCATCCTGGTCAGCATGGTGAAACCCCGTCTCTACTAAAAATACAAAAAATTAGCTGGGCATGGTGGCGTGTGCCTGTAATCCCAGCTACTCGGGAGGCTGAGGCAGGAGAATTGCCTGAACCCAGGAGGCGGAGGTTGCGGTGAGCCGAGATCTCACCATTGCACTCCAGCCTGAGTAACAAGAGCGAACTGCGTCTCAAAAAAAAAAAAAAGTGTAAACAAGAACTTTGTAGTCTAGATATGACACATTCAATTAGTTCCATTGGTTGAAATCAAGATTATTTGAAATCTTTGTTAAATTTATGGAGACTAACAGCTAGGGACTAACCTCTTTACCAAAGAAGTATATTATGGCTTGCAATGCAAACTTACATGCATTTTTCAGATAAAATAAGAGACTTCAGGAAAAAGTGTTTGTTTTTTTTTTTTCATAATTCCTTTTTTCTTTCTTTGAGATGACCTAGGCTGGAGTGCAGTGACATGATCTCGGCTCATTGTAACCTCTGCCTCCCAGGTTCATCCTATTCTCTTGCCTCAGCCTTCCAAGTAGCTGGGATTAGAGTCTTGAGCCACCACGCCTAGTTAGTTTTTGTATTTTTAGTAGAGATGAGGTTTCACCATGTTTTCCAGGCTGGTCTTGAATTCCTGACCTCAGGTGATCCACTTGGCTCGGTCTCCCAAAGTGCTGAGATTACAAGCATGAGCCACCATGCCTGGCCCACAATTCCTTTTGGACTATGTGTCCCAGTCTCTCCCAGAGAGACTTACACTTCTTTGCCATTAGACACAAAAATGTAAGAAGAATTTCTGAGATAGCGTCACCTTGGTCATCTCAGAGCTTTTAGCTACCTAGAATAGGAAATTTCCCACTGGCTATCTTACGAAGCTGGACCACAGCCTGACCATTTGGCATTTCCAGGACAACACACTTTCGACCCCCTTCAGTGAAGAAGACAGGGACACAGTTGGGCTAATTCATTCTTCACCTCTGCACCCTGCCTCCTGTCCTGGCTGCTGGAAGATGACAAAGAGAGACACGAGGAAGTATGAATGCTATGTAGCAATCCATCACTGACATACAAGCTTAGCACAAGCATACACCAAAGGAAGAAAAACAGCCTAAGACGTTATTCATCCAACAAACATTCATAGAGCACCTGTTACACATCAATAGCATTCTACCAGGCACCTTGGTCGTGGTATGCGTCTAGTTTGGTTCTTGCTGTCAGGAGGTTTGTTGGTATTCAAGCAGACATAAAAATATGAGAGAGTAGCATAAGCTTCATCCTAAGCATGTTTGCTACATAATTGAATTTGATCATCCATTTTAAGGCTTAGTGAAAAACCAATTGTAGAAAGCCTTTAATTTAAAATGGAAAAACTCAATGATTTCCTCCTACTGAAAATTTAGAGGAAAAAAACTCTTATTATCTAATAAATTATCTGCATTAAAAATGCATTAGTAATCAATCTTCATAACATCCAGTGACAGCTACATTGCTTATTTTAAAAAGCAATACGGTCTCCTTTCTCCAAGCATCCTTTTATGGTTCTTCTGAAAGAAACTTATTAAACTCAGCCATGGAAGAAAATAAACTACTTTACAATAAATTAGTGTCTTATAAATAAGAAAATGGCTTAGCATAATATTTTAATTGCTGTTTTAATTTAAGGCCTAATATATAGCTGCCCAAAATGTCTATTGCAGAACATAGTTCTTCCCTAGAAAGAAGATGGCATGGGGTTTGTTTTTTCTACTCTTCCAACTGAACAACGGAATATCATAAAGTATTCTGTGGACTATTCATAGTAAATGGCATTTTCCTCCTGCCTTGGAAAGCTCAGGCACTCAGTTGTCCTGGAATCCCTGTTATTCATGGTTGGAAAGGCAGATTCTTCCAAAGGTACATTGGCTCTCATAAATATATATTGATAGGTTGAATTTTCCTTTTTTAGAGACCTGGATGTTTCTATGGTTCTTAGCACAAAGTATCAAAAGATCCAAAAAGGATCATAAAAACCAATTAGTCATGGATTTGTTTTGCCTACTTTCAGACAAATGGGTCATCTCTATATTTGGCTGCTGATGAGGCATTATTCACAAAGTGGAAGAAGCCAATACTCCCACAAAGTGATTCATAACTCCTTTCAGAAACCAACAGTCCACTTTACTCTCTCAATGCCCCAAGGTTATCAAGTTGGAAAGAAGTGTATGTACAAAGAAGGCTAGAGAGCTTCCATATTACATGACCTACAGCCAAGTGACAAGAAAGGCATGGTAAAAAGGGTTTGAGAATAAGGGATCATTTAGGGCATTGGAGAAAGATGAGGTGGGAGGTTCACACAGTTAGGAAGCTGGAACTCATAGGAAGGGCAAGCCGTATTTGAGGAAATAATAATAAATACGTAATGAATGAATGAAGCCAAATGAAGAAAATAAGAGCTCTCTCTCATTTCTAGTAACATTCTGTCTTTCTGCCATGCTATAGTTTGAATATGTTCCTTCCAAAATTCATGTTGAAACATAATCCCTATTAAGGGTGGTATTAAGAGGTGGGGCCATTTGGGAAGTGATGAAATCACAAGAGCTCTGTTCTCTTGAATGGGTTAATGCCTTATAAAGGTCTGGAGAGAATAAACTCAGGCTCTCTTTGCCCTTTCTCCCTTCTGCCATCTGAAGATGCAGCAAGAAGGCCCTCAGCAGACACCAAATGCTAACACTGTGATCTTGGACTTTCCAGCCTCCAGAACTGTGGGGAAATCCATTTTCATTGTTTGTAAATGATCCAATCTGTGTTATTTTGTTACAGCCACACAAACAAGATACCTGCCTTGCTTGCTCTCATTCTGATTAAGCCCAGTGTATTGTTCTTTTCTTTTCTTCTCTCCAGTTTCTGTTTCTCTTAGGTGCACAGATCAGTTTCTCATTGACTTTTGAGGTTACTCTCCCACACTCACTGGATAAATGAACACCTGATTCCACTTCCCAGTTCCACCATTTACTGGACTCATGATCTTGGGCAAATCTATTACCCTCTCTGCACCTCAGTTTGATCATGTGTAAAATAGGAACTTCAACACACACCTCTATGATGAGTACATTTCATAACTGCCCCAGGATTGCTGATGTCAGCCCACAGTTGTGTATTTCCAGGGAAATTGCATTGGCCAGGAATGGAGTTTACATCTTTGACCCCTGATCCTTCAGGCCTGCCTGCCTGTCAACTTCAGCTCATTTACCACCTGCTCCACACCCTTCTGTCAATACTGACCCTGCTTATTTCGGAAGTTCCTAAAGCTGGCTGCTCATCAGAATCACCTGGAGATCTTTGAAAAAATATAAATTTCCAGGACCATTTAAGTTCGACTTTCTTAAACAACTGCATCAGAATCTCAGAGGTGGAAGTAGGGTGGGAATTGGATGTCTGCATTCATTTTTTACAGAAGTTTTCAATCCAAGAATTCTGATATGTCGCCAGGCTTGGCCCATGTTCAAATTCTATTTTCCAGTGTGGAAAATTGGCCTAGACTAATGCCTGCTCCTTGCAGCCAGACCACTGGGTAACCAGTGATGTTCTAAAAGTCCACCTTGGTGGCCTTGCTCTCACTGCAGTTGGCTGAGTCCTCTTCTTCTCCATTGCACGTGACTCAAGCCTACTCCCAGCCCTGCTCTTCCCAAGCTGTCTCATCCTCTGCATTTAACTCTCTCAAGCCCAGCTTTTCCATATGTCAGTACAACCTCAGCCTCTTATATATGCCCTCCTCTGGACTTTAGACATCTGATATCGTAACATCCAAGGTTCATCTCTGACTGCATTAGAGGTCCCACGCTTAGCTCTTAACTCCAAGGTTGAATGGTTACTTCCAAGGCTTCTGTTCTTTGCAGGCACCAAGCAGTCCTTCTAATTAGTCAGGTAAATCTAGAGTATCGGTTCACCTTTCCCGACCCCACTATAAATGCCTTCCATCTTTTTGCAGGAACCCAATTTTCGGGCATCTTTCACCCTGAAAAGCAAATTCAGCCTTTTCTGGGTTTTCCTGCAACTGCTGAGTCAATGGAATGCAAATGCTGTCTTGGCAAGTGCCTCAGGAAAAGCACGAGCAATCCCTGAATAGAGTCGACAGGCTGCGCCCACACAGCAGTGGAGCACCTCATTCACTACCAGACCTCTCCGCGTTCCGAGCCAGCCATCGCCACTGCCACTTTCGACTTTGATATTCTGTTCCTCTAATCAGTATTCCCTGTGTAGTTAAAAATACATGACACACACAGACAGACACACACAGACACACACACACATGCACATACTGAACAGAAAGGAAGCGCATGAAGGCATTGTGTGTGTGTATATGTGCATATCTATGCGTGTGTACGTGTGTGCAGCTTGTAAACCTGGTGCCCAAAGAAACTTGCACCAGAAACTATGTCAGTAGTTGTGAGGAGGGAGCTGCCTCGGGCACGTCTCCAAGGATAATGAGTGAGCAAGGGAAGTTGGGGGTAAGCGGGTATTCGGATGTTTTCAGTTGCGAGTTAGTAAATATCCAATTCAAATAGCTCAAGCAATAAAGAGATAAAACAAGATCAGAGAAAGGATAATTGCTCAATTGCTGCAGCATTTCCTTGATGGCATCCAGGTTCTGTCTGCTTTTTTGCTCTGCCGCTTTCTGGCGTGGTAATATCTACTCTCCGGGCTACGAGATGTCTGCTGCTGATCCCGGCATCATTTATAGTCCTGACTGCATCCAGTGAAAAATACTGGTGCTTCCTCCATGGCTTCCTTTTCCTTAGGAAGTCAACCTAGGACCGCCCCCTCCACCCCCACGCAGACTCACACACAGCACCCCTTCCCCTTCGTGTTCCCTCTTCCAGGACTGGACCACAAACACAAGTCCTAGCTTGAAGAAAATCTGAGAATGTGAATATCCAGCAAGTGCGTATCACTAGCAGGAAGCTGGATCCACCAGGAAAGGAGCAGCTGCAGGGAGGAGGTAGGGGCAGAATGGCTGGTGAGTAACAGCCCACACTGGATGACCCAGGGACTCAGGAATGAATGAAGAGAGGAATGGAAGCATTTTTCCTGCCTGAAACTTGGATGGTCTCTCTTCCTACTGCTCCGGAAACCATCAAGCATTCCAGTAGTCTCTACATATCCAGACGTATCTCAGAGGTGAAGGTCCAGATGCTCAGGCCTTACCATTTTTGGTCACTATGTAAGGACGTCAAAACCATTTCACATCTTTCTAGGCACCAAAAGAAACCTGGGAAGGCATTCTCTTTTTAAGTACACACACCACACAGACACACAATTTCTATAAAGTTCTGCCTTAGTTCAGGCTGCTACAGCAAAAATACCATTGATTGGGGTCTTAAATGATAGATATTTCTCCCAGTTCTGGAGGCTGGGAAATCTGAGTTCAGGGTGCCAGTATGGTTAGGTTCTGGTAAGAATCCTCTTCCTGGTTTCGACAGTCACCTTCTTGCTGTGTCCCCAGATGGCCAAAAGAGGGAGAACTAACTCTCTGGCCTCTTCCCAAAGGGCACTAATTTCATTCATTTATAAGGACTCCCCCCTTATAAACTAATCACCTCCCAAAGCCTCCATCTCCACACACCATTGCATTGGAGATTAGGGTTCCAACAGAAAAATTTGGAGGGACACATTCAGTCCATACCAAAGTCGAAGCGAAAAGAGGAAACAAGGTGGTGGGCAGTGCCTGGACTCGCAGCCCACGCGCTGGTTAATAGTGGGAAGAGTCTGCCAAGTACACTGAGTTATGTCTGAGGCTCACCTGGGCTTCCAGTTAAACTGAAAGAAAATGAATGAGGGCACCAACTATTAAAGAAATTAATTTCAATCCAGAACTTGTGAAGCCTGCAAATTTGTGAATAAGGAAAATTAACAAGGAATGTCAGCAAGTAATGGCTGAAGCAGGAGCTTGGAAGTCAGAATCTGGGCTTGAGTCCAAACCCTGGCCCTGGATCATGGTGCAACCTTGGACAAGGCCCTCTGGATGGCATGGGGCTGCCGGAATGTCACGTGAATGATGTGAGGCATGCTCTGAGTTTGCAGTGAGAGGAAACACATTATTCACAGATAGAGGATGCCGACACATGCCGGCAGCTCAAAAGTTAGGTCAAAAGTCTAATTAATTAGCTCAAAAGTCTAATGCTCTTTGACAACAGTGAAAATCGGACAAAGCATTACAGTGTCAGGCGATTCTACAAACTTCCACAGCAGTGCTACTTCTACGGAGCCTTCTGGACCCCACTGGCCTTTTCACATGCTCTGCTTAGTCCTTCTCTGTGCTCACACACAACTCTCATGTATCCGATAATTTTATGGGGTCAGGATGCCCCTGGCCTTGCTCCCTCACTCCCTGGAACACTTCAGCATCTTGGGACTGTTTCCAGAGCCCTGCCCTTCTCTAATGCTTGCGCTTCTTCAAACTTACCTCTCCTGCCTACCATTACTTCTGGGGCTGAGAGGTCACCTAAATGCTGTCAAGCAGGGGTGCTACTGGTTGATTCAGAGTCAAGGAGTGCCCCCAACATCCCCTCCCTTTGCAGTGAAATACCTTCCATGGGGTATTTTCCCTTTATAGGGACCTTCTGTCTACATATAGGAAATTCAGTCATGCGAAGACATCTACTGTCCTTGAAATCATTACTCCGTTCTGTCCGTAGCTAAGGCAAGATTTCTCTTGAGAAATTATCATTCTTTTGCTTTAGATGCAGTATAGCAAATTGGATAAAAGTGCAGACTCCAAAGTCAGAGTCACTGAGTTCAAATCTTGATTGTGTTAGTCCATCTTGTGCTGCTGTAACAATACCACAGACTGGGTAATTTATAAACTACAGCAGTTTATTGGGCTCATGATTTCTGGAGGAGGGGAAGTCCAAGATCCAGGAACTGCATGTGCTGAGGGCCTTCGTGCTGCATCTGCATCATAACACGGTGGAAGGCATGAGGTGGTGAAAGAAACACAGGAGAGCGAGCAAGAGAACTCACTTTTATAACAAACCCGTTCCCGTGATAATGATGTTAGTTCATTCACGAGAGCTCCTCCCTCACCTTCAGTCACCTCTTAAAGGTTCTACATCTCAATACTGATACACTGACATTTAAGTTTTCAACACATGGACTTTGGCAGACATATTCAAACCACAGCACTTGTTCTACCATCTGTGCAAACCCTGTCAAGCTATTTAACATTTCTTTGCCTAAATGTTTACACAAGAAAGAGACAGACAGAGATAGAGGAAAAAAGGTTGATACTAAATACTTCATTGGATTGATTAAAGTTTTAATGAGTGTTAATAGGCTGAATGTTTGTATACTGAAGACCTAAATTTGTACATTGAAGTCTGAAGCCTCAATGTGATGGTATTTGAAGGCGGGGCCTTCGGGAGGTAATTAGGTTTCAATGAGGTTATAAGAGTGGAGCCTCCCACGATGAGATTAATACCCTTATAAGAGGAAGAGACACCAGAGCTCACTCTCCACCCTGTGAGGACACAGTGAGAAAGTGGACATCTGCAAGCAGAAAGAGAGCCCTCACCTAAACTCAACCAGACTGGCACCATAAACTTGGACTTTCAGCCTCCAGAATGGTAAGAAATGAATATCTGTTATTTAAGCCAACCAGTCTACAAGATTTTGTTCTGGCAGCCCAAACCAACTTAGACAATGAGTGAACACATAGAAATAGAATACAGCAGAAGGCACTGATGTGTGGAAGCACTTGGAGGCACCAGTCAGAAGCTAAAGCCTTATTGGCCATAGCAAGAGGGACAGTTTTGATGATTTTTTAAATATTGCATCTAAATATTATTTATCTTGATTGCTGAGTTTGTTGGTGCCCCATTAAATGTTGTACCCAAAACAAATGCCTTCCTCATCTCACCTGCTCTTAGCCCTGGTTACTCTCCCTGACACTTGGTAAGTGCCCAAGGCCAGTTATTTGTTATGTATGGGGCAGCTTAAGGATAAAAGTGTATGTCTTAATAATGTTTTTACACAAAAATTTATTGGTGTTTGTTTTCTAATTGGTCTGATGAGAAAATCTATTTACAGATCCCTTCCTGGTGTTTCTGGGTCATTACTTCACACTGTGGTTGATGAACAGGTCAGAATGTGATTTTTTTTTTAAAAAAAACTAGCCTGAGTTGTGCCACTGCCTGACCCAGAAAGATGTATGACTTGTAATAATGGAATCAGCCTAAATTCATGTGGAAGAGGTCTGGCCAGATCATCAGTCTCCATCTGGATCTTTGTCTTAGACACAGAACAAGCTCAGCATGGTCCTTTTTGTCTCTTAGCTCCACTTGTCTCATTAGGGCTGACTGCTCACCCTGTCTGCTGAACTGGGGCTGGCAAAAACATTTCTTGCTTCATATGACATTTCAGTCACCTACAATAGACATCCCTTCTGAATATGAAAAACATCATGAAAAACATCACAAAAAATGTTTTGCTATGTTCCCCCTGGATTTCTATGGCCCCTTTCTTTCAGGGACTGTATATCACTTTCTAGTATCTGTATAGCATCCCTGTGCAGGAGGCAAGAAAGAGACATGATTTCTTCTTCTTGGTAAGTGCAAATGCTGCATAAAGCAGACTCATACCTCATCTCATCACTGCAGAATGAGATTGTTCTAGCTATTTTCTGAGGCCGTGATTCTGGGTCTTCTTTTCCGGAATCTTCCAAGTTCATCTTCCTCTCCTCACTAGTGTTTTTATCTCAAGGATTCAAGTATTTAGAGTTGATTTAGAGTTAGCAAAAAGGACCAAATCTTTTTAACTGGGAATCCCATGTCCAAGCCTCATATTGATTTCCACAGTTGGTAGAACACTTCCCCACAGGCATGCATTAAAGGGAATCTTTATATGATAATCATGACACCACCATGGTCATTATTGTGGTTATTGGTCAAGAAAGTAGAAAAGGGGAAGGCAGAGGTATTGGACGTTGGAGGGGGCCAGAGTCCTGATGCAGTGGGCATCTTTGGGGAGAGAGTCAGACAATCATGTCCACATGAACAGCCCAGAACAGGTCACAGGAGCGGGTGAGCTGACTCTGAACTACCGTGAACCAAAAGTGGACTCCTGCAGAATTCTGGCCCTGGCCTGGGAGTCAGGAAACCAGAATCTTCATCTAAGATGTCCCCCTAACAAGCAGGGTGACTCTGAGGAACTCGCAAAGTTGGATCTTGGATGCTTAATCCAGATTGTAAGGAATTTAGACTAGATCAGTGGTTTTCTGCATGGGTTCCTCTAACAAAGGGAAGTGCCTTCGGGCCACGGTGGGAATAGGCATAGGGACCCAAGCTAATGGGGCCCAGGAGCTCCCATGTTTGTGCCAGAGCAGTTTGCCTTTCATCTGCTTCCTATATTGGGATACGACTTAAGATTTTGTCTAAAAAAACAGCTCTGCTGTTGGTAATAAAGCAAAGTAAAAGGAAATTTAAAAGGTAGGAATAAATGGTCTCAAATCTGCCTTTCATTGTCACTAGTCAGTGATCAAATGAAAAGAAAATGATACGGTTTGTAAATTTACCCTCTGTCAATACCCTTCAGCCAAAGCCTATCAGAAACACTCCATCATTGAAATTGGGTTTATTATTCACCGCAGCAAGGAAAGCATGTTCTCCATGAGGAACCACAAAGAGGGTGTTAGAAGGAGCCTGTCATAGGATTGGAGCTTTGGTTAGATCATTGGCAGGGAGAAGCCCTAAGGAAGTGGGAGTTGGTCTAGATTGGATGCTGCCAGAATGTGGGGAGAATTGCATTATCTGGTATATTAATCTTTTCCATGGATAGGGCAGACTAGAGCAAGGATAAAACGATATTGATAAAGAAACAGCAGTCACTCATTTTAGCTGAGAGCGGGGATGTTTGGTATTTTATGGGTTGCACATAGCCTTGTTTTGTCTCACTTCATCATGGTCTGAGAGTGACCTTGCTTGGTGCTGGTTGCTCTGTGAGCTTGTTTATGTGAGCAGGAGAATCGGGCCCAGCTATGAGCTCCAGGCCAGCTTGCAATAACACGGAGGTCCAGCTGGGAGTATAAGGCTCCCAGATGGCAGGGACTCCTTTTTATTTGTCTATCTTTTACTTTTTTAAAACCATGTGATTTAACTCTGGGCAGAACTTATATCAGCACCTCTCCATCTGAGAGTCCTTCAATACAATTTGATGCTTCTCTGAACAGCCTGTACAGAATACTCTGTGAAATATTTATGTGAAAAATCATCCTCAAAGTGTTTTCTTACCCACCCCAACTCTCCCCAACCCAGAGATAACTGATGTGATGCTGAGATCTGCCTGCCTCGTGCCTCTCATCCTTGGGAAATTCTGGGAGATTACAAATAAATGTGAACAAAGAACAAAAGGGGAGAAAAATGAAAATGAGATGAAAAATATATGGAATTTTTAAATAAATGTTGCTCATTACACCAACAAGCCAATCAAAACAAATTCTGCCTGGTTCTTTTCATCAGTTAGTGACAGGTCAGTGGCCATATTACCATCAAGGTAGACTTCTTTGTAAAAAGAAAATGTGGAGGGTATGTGTGTCCTCTGGAAGGAAAATGGAAATGAATTGAAAATATTTAATTTACAGTTTATTTTGGGGGGTGAATTAGAGAGGGGATATGAAAGTAAATTGTATTTGAGCTTTTGACATATAGAAAATCAATCAACATCAATTAAAAGCTACTCTCACATACATACCTAGACAAACATATATGTTTGCCTTATTTAAAAAAAAAAAAAAAAAAAAAAAAAACACATTATCTATGATTTCCTTGCAGGAAAAGGGTTACTTAGTGGACTAAATGATGAGTATGCAATGAGAACATTTGACTTTTCTCATTTTTGAGCAGGACTACATTATTTACCTAGAGATGAGAATGGCAAGGATCAGAGGAAGGAATCAAAAGATTCCCATTCAGACCCCACAATTGATGAGGAATACGGTCTCGGGCATGTCACTTAGCCTCTGTGGGACTCCCGTTCCCTAAGTTTTCTAATGGAAGACCTGAACAAGCAGCTCTTTAAAGCTTCTTCCAGCTTAAATTTGCTAAAATTATGTGATCCACACCCTCTCTTCATCAGAAATAGGCTCCCTCTTCCACGGTCAGCTGATCCCTCAGACATGAGATTTATAGTTGAGCCTCCAAAGTAAATGTCCTGCACATTTGCTGCTTTAGTCCTTTTGCATCCCTGCATACTATGTTCTATCATTTCATTTAAAACTTTCCATTTTTGTTGATAATCCATCTTCCTCCCCATTCATAGTCCATGTGGTTTGGATGAGAGCGTCCTCCTCCTGCAAACCAATCAGAATTATTCCATAGTTTAGCCGCCATGTTTGATTTGTCAATATGAGTACTTAACAAGTTTATTCAATCAAAGTGAGCCCTCCTACTTTTCAGGATAACTTTTCTGGAGGTTAAGAAGATTTGAACCTGGAGGATATGAGTCTGGTTGTTTCTAGATGTAATTACCAATCTATAAAAAATATGAAGGAAAAAATAACATATCAAGAACTTTAGGGATGCGATTAGCAACTGTTGAACTCCATAGAAAAAATGACTCAGTTTCCTCAAAAAAGAAAATGGTGAGGGGGCGATGGGGAAGTGAGCTAGATAGAAAGAGACCTAGAAAACCTGTTAACTAATCACAGTGTATAGAACTTACATGGATACAGATTCAAATACGGTCATGTGTTGCTTAACAGGAATACGTTCTGAGAAACACATTGTTAGGAGATTTTGTCATTGTGGAAACATCATAGAGTGTACTTACACAAACCTATATAGGATAGCCTACTACACACCTAGGCTACATGGTATGGCCTATTGCTCCTAGGATGCAAATTTGCACAGCATATTACTGTACTGAATACTGTAGGAAATTGTAACATGATGGTAAGTCAAAATATGGTATTATAATCTTATAGTACCACCCATCATATATACGATCCTTCATCAGCTGAAACATCATTATATGGCACATGACTGCTTATAATACAATCAAAGAAATGGAAACTGACAAGTATTTGTCAATATTAAAGAATTATTGTTAATTGTTTTAGATGTGACAATGATATTGTAGGTATTTTTTAAAGGAGTCTTAATCCTTTAGAAATACAAAATGGAATCACTATAGATGAGATAGCATCTGGGATTCTCTTCAAAATAATTGCTCTGAGGGGAGGGAATAGATGAAATAAGATTGGCTGGGTGTTGATAATTGCTGAAGCTGGTGATGAGAACACTGGATTCATTACATCATTCTCCCTACTTTTAGATATACTTGAAATTTGGAGCTGGGCATGGTGGTTCATGCCTATAATCCCAGCACTTTGGGAGGCTGAGGCAGGCAGGTCACGAGGTCAGGAGTTCAAGACCAGCCTAGCCAACATGGTGAAACGCTGTTTCTACTAAAAATACAAAAATTAGCCAGGTGGGGTGGCTGGAGCCTGTAATCCCAGCTACTTAGGAAGTTGAGGCAGGAGAATTGCCTGAACCAAGAAGGCAGAGGTTGCAGTGAGCCAAGATCACACCATTGCACGCCAGCCTGGGCTACAAGAGTGAGACTTTGTCTCAAAAAAAAAAAAAAAAAGAAATTTGGACTGTAATTTTTAAAATTTAAAATAAACATATACACTTCTACATAATAATTCCACTTTTGAGAAATGATATGAATCATAGACAATTTTCCTTTTAAAATTATTTATAACAGAAACTGTGTCTTTCTATTTTGATTATAGTAATTTCTTTCATTATAATATGTACCCTTTGATTATGTCAAGGAGCAATTTTTAAAGACATGCAAATGTGCTTATTTTTTATTAACCAAAATATATATCAAGATTATAATATCTCAAATAAGTGAAATCTATATTACATAAAAGACTGGATTTATTTCTAAATAAGGTCATGATGATGATTAAAGGGTGTGTATAATTACGGTTAAGATTGCAGGTTCTAGAGTGAATGGGAGCCTCAGCCCAGCCACACAACAACTACGATCTCAGGCAAATCACTTTGCCTCCATTTCCTAAGCTCCCCACTGAGGATAATGATAGTACTTACAGAGCGTCTACCTAGTAAGTGCTTAACACATCTTGGCTATTATTGCCATTCCCAGTATCAAGCATATAATAAATGCTGAGTATTGGTTGCCTGAAAATTGATTCTTTGTATGGATCATACTGTCAACTTGAAATAAAAATACACAGAGATGAGCCTCCAGGCAAAAAGGATTTATTTAGGAATAACCAAAGAAATAGGATTGCAATTTCAGACAGATACAGAGAGTAGGGTGGTCTCTGGCATGTCCAGAAAACAAAGGAAAGTTAGAGTTTTAATGGAGAGAGAGGAGGGTACCCAAGTTGTTTTGAAAGAAAGCTCATTGGTGTTGGCATCATCTAACAAGAGCTGGCAAATTCTGATTGACAAGTGTCGGTCATTGCTAGGTTGGACTTGTAATCTTGGAGTTATGGTTAAGCCCTTGTAGTTTTTGACTGGGCTTGTGGGACAGTTTTTGAAACAAGCAGGTGTTCTTGTATAAGTGGCTAGCGTCCTTGTGCTGCTAACTTTCCTTGAGTGACTCATGCAGTAAGCGGCAGTTTGAAAAAATTTCTGTGATGGTTCCCATTATCAGGAAAATTGTGCAAGAGAGCCCTCCATGGCCTTTCCCAGCTCCATTTGCTAGGATTTGACACAAGAGATTCCACTTTTGTTACGACAACTTTCACAGCACAGTTGACCCTTGAACAACGTGGGGGCTGAGGGGCTGACCCTCTGTGCACTCGAAAATCCATGGATAACTTTTAATTCACCAAAAACTTAACTAATAGCCTACTAAAGCCTTATCAGTAATACAACCAGTCAATTACCCACGTATTTTTTCCTTTATATGTATTATATACTGTATTCTTGACAATAAGCTAGAGAAAAGAAAATGTTAATAAGAAAATCACACAGAAAAGAAAATCTGTGTCCTATTTATTAAGTGGAAGTGGATAGTCCTGAAGGGCTTCATCCTTGTTGTCTTCGCCTTGAGAAGGCTGAGCAGGAAAAGGAGGGAGAGGAGGGGCTAGTCTTGCTGTCTCATGGATAACAGAGGTGGAAGAAAATTCACATATAAGTAGACCCGACTGTTCAAACTCATCTCAAGGGTATTTATAATTTTCCAAAGGGCTGTTGCCACCTTATTGCATTTTATTCTAATAACAGGAGTCAGATGATAACTGTTCATGAAATGAAGACGAAAACTTAGCTACAGAGAAGTCGGCCAGACTTTCCTGAGTGACCTTGGTCATCTGCTGGTGATTCAGAATCTCCCTACCTCAGCCTCCTGACAGAGCTCGGCCAAGACTCCTTTTCCACCGGCAACACACGGCACCATGTGGCTGGCTGGTCGCCGCTGTCCTAATCCCTCTGCTCTAACAGAAAATGGTTCCAAATTCCAGGACTGGGGCGATAAGAGCTCCCCTGCCAAGCACTCGGAAGTCAGATGCCATTTAATGTGCCTGGGGCCGCCGATACCTGATAGCACTCCACTACTCAGGCTAAATTTAATTTCTCCTGCTTCTGCTGGCCTTGTCTAGGCACCTTCGGAAGGGTGTTGTCCTGACAGCGCATCTTCATTCTGAAGAGCTTTGTCCGCGCCTGATCAGTATTCTATTCATATGCAAATAAGCGCTTGCCTCTGTGGCTCCTGGATGATCGGACGCTGTGGATTGGAGCCCTGGTCTTTAGAATCCAGAGAGCTGCACATGGCTAGCCAGTTTTCCCAACACCATTTATTAAACAGGGAGTCCTTTCCCCATTGCTTGTTTTTGTCAGGTTTGTCGAAGATCAGATGGTTGTGGGTATGTTGTATTTCCTGTGAGGCCTCTGTTCTGTTCCATTGGTCTATATCTCTGTTTTGGTACCAGTACCATGCTGTTTTGATTACTGTAGCTTTGTAGTATGGTTTGAAGTCTGGTAGTGTGATGCCTCCTGCTTTGTTCTTTTTGCTTAGAGTTGACTTGGCTATGTGGGCTCTCTTTTGGTTCCATATGAAGTTTAAGGTGTTTTTTTCCAGTTCTGTGAAGAAGGTCATTGGTAGCTTGATGGGAATAGCGTTGAATCTGTAAATTACTTTGGGCAGTATGGCCATTTTCACAATGTTGATTCTTCCTAACCATGAACATGGAATGTTTCTCCATCTGTTTGTATCCTCTCTTATTTCATTGAGCAATGGCTTGTAGTTCTCCTTGAAGAGGTCCTTTACGTTCCTTGTTAGTTGTATTCCTAGGTACTTTATTCTCTTTGTAGCAATTGTGAATGGCAGTTCGTTCTTGATTTGGCTCTCTTGAAGTCTATTACTGGTGTACAGGAATGCTTGTGATTTTTGCACGTTGATTTTGTATCCTGAGACTTTGCTGAAGTTGTTTATCAGTTTCAGGAGATTTTGGGCTGAGATGATGGGGTCTTCCAGATATACAATCATGTGCAGAAAGCAGAAACAGGACCCCTTCCTGACACCTTACACCAAAATTAACTCCAGATGGATTAAAGACTTAAACATCAGACCTAACACCATAAAAACCTTAGAGGAAAATCTAGGCAAAACCATTCAGGACATGGGCGTAGGCAAGGACTTCATGACCAAAACGCCAAAAGCAATGGCAACAAAAGCCAAAATAGACAAATGGGACCTAATCAAACTCCACAGCTTCTGCACGGCAAAAGAAACAGTCAGTAGAGTGAATCGGCAACCAACAGAATGGGAAAAAATTTTTGCAGCCTACCCATCTGACAAGGGGCTGATATCCAGAATTTACAAAGAACTAAAGCAGATCTACAAGAAAAAAACAAACAAGCCCATTCAAAAATGGGCAAAGGACATGAACAGATACTTTACAAAAGAAGACATACAGGAGGCCAATAAACATATGAAAAAATGCTCATCATCACTGGTCATCAGAGAAATGCAAATCAAAACCACATTGAGATACCATCTCACACCAGTTAGAATGGCGATCATTAAAAAATCGGGAAACAACAGATGCTGGAGAGGATGTGGAGAAATAGGAACACTTTTACACTGTTGGTGGGAATGTAAATTAGTTCAACCATTGTGGAAGACAGTGTGGCGATTCCTCAAGGACCTAAAAATAGAAATCCCATTTGACCCAGCAATCCCATTACTGGGTATATATCCAAAGGATTATAAATCATTCTACTACAAGGACACGTGCACACGAATGTTCATTGCAGCACTGTTTACAATAGCAAAGACCTGGAACCAACCCAAATGCCCAATGATGATAGACTGGATAGGGAAAATGTGGTACATATACACCATGGAATATTACGCAGCCATCAAAAAGGATGAGTTCACGTCCTTTGTAGGGACATGGATGAACCTGGAAACCATCATTCTCAGCAAACTGACACAAGAGCAGAAAATCAAACACCGTATATTCTCACTCATAGGCGGGTGCTGAACAATGAGAATACAAGGACACAGGGAAGGGAACGCTACACACTGGGGTCCGTTGGGGGGAAATGGGGGAGGGGCGGGGGTGGGGAAGTGGGAAGAGATAGCATGGGGAGAAATGACAGATACAGGTGAGGGGACGGAAGGCAGCAAAGCACACTGCCATGTGTGTACCTATGCAACAATCTTGCATGTTCATCACCTGTACCCCGAAATCTAAAATGCAATAAAATAAAATTAAATTAAATTTTAAAAAAAAAAAAAAAAAAGAATCCAGAGAGCTGTGGAATATAAGGGGTTGGGGGGACTTCACAGAATCAGAAGCCAAGTATCTTCATTTTAAAGATGAGGCAAGTGGGGCTAAGAGTGACCGAGTGGGTTTCCCGGGTGCCTGTTTCTAGTGAGTGCAGTCAGTCCCAAAATTTAGATCATCATAGCCCGTATTTTTATCTCTATGCTACAAACCCCAGTTCAGCTGAAAAACAGTCACAGATTTCTGATTGCCATCAATTATTCCGTGTGTGTGTGTGTGTGTGTGTGTGTGTGTGTGTGTGTATGAGAGAGAGAGAGAGAGAGAGAGAAAGAGAGAGAGAGAGAGAGAGAGAGAGAGAGAGAGATGCTGCTGTAGCCCCCATGTTGTTCAAGGGTCAATTGTGCTGTGAAATTGGAGTGGGTTTCTCCGAACTTATTAACTGAGCACTCCTTTAAAGTAAAAGGAGTGCTCAGTTAATAAGTTAAAAAAATAAAAATAAAAATAAAATTTTTTTAACTTCTATTTTTTAAAATAAAAATATATTTTTGTAAATGTATATAAATTATTGACCATTTTTATTTGGTGAACAGTTTCATTCAACTGATACCAAGAGTACAAACACATACTATGAAATGAATGACCAATAAATATTTTAATGTAAAAGAAGAGGGCAGGTTGCGGGCAGAAGCTATAAGTCAAAGGGAAAGATAAAGGAAGGGCATCTCATCTGAAGATGAAACAGAAGGGAACCACAGTTCCTTAATAAAAAAGTAAATTATTATAACTGACCTCCACCTCCCATAAATAATGGCAAAAAGCCATAGTCCTCACCTCCATCTACCAGGGCAGGACTAGAAAACGCCCAGGGACAAAGTAGAGCACAGGGAAGACAAAAGTGCCCACAGTCCCCTAAAGAGAAGGAGATCCCAGAGCTCTGCTGCTGCAAGCACCATCGTGCACCAACACTGAGGGCAAACCGGTGTTGCCCACACATGGGTCTTCTGGAGGGAAACAGGCATTTGAGGCATAGCTGATAAATATTGGACTGGGCCTGACAATGTCCTGCAGAAAACAGACTGTAGCACTGAGAATATCTGCAAATGCATGGGAGTCATTTTGGTGATCATGACACACACTTGGGAGAGAAATTCGAATGTAAGGTACTGGCTTTAGATGACAGGATGGCTTTAGTGGGCGAGAAAGCCCCAAAAGGCTGCAATGGCTGCAAAATGGACCTGCAAGGGCAGTTCAGAGGGGCCCAGCAAGACCCAGCTGGATTCATACATGCAGTTTGCAGAGAGGTGACCCCTGTGGACACCCAGGTCTATACCCTGATAGGCTTGGGAACTCATCAATGGTTTTGGTGTTAGAATGAGGAGAGAGAAATGGTGTGTGCAAGGGGAAGAAAGGAGGCTGAGCCTGAGACCACCTGGCGGCTGTCCTCCCCCTTCCTCCCTGCCCCAGCCCATCGAACCCAGGCCAGATTTGAGCCCTAGAAAGAAGTCAGATAAGAGCATGAGGTAAGGCTGGGTGCAGTGCCTCACAGCACTTTGGGAGGCCGAGGAAGGCAGATCACGGGTCAGGAGTTTGAGATCATCCTGGCTAACATGGTGAAACCCCATTTCTACTACAAATACAAAAATTAGCTGAGCGTGGTGGCAGGCACCTGTAAATCCCAGCTACTCAAAAGGCTGAGGCAGGAGAATCATTTCAATCTGGGAGGTGGAGGTTGCAGTGAGCCTGGGCAATAAGGGCAAAACTCTGTCTCAAAGAAAAAGAGCATGGGCAATTATGGTGGCGGGAGATGGGGTCTCCTACGGAAGGCAGTAAAGGCACCTTTCTAATCACTTTACATACATGCTATCACTTAATTTTCACAACATAGTAATAGTAGGTACTATTATTATCCATATTTTACAGATAGGGAAACCAAGGCACAGAGAAGTTAAGTAGGTCCCCCAAAGACACAGAGTAAGAGGTGGAGCCAAGATTCTAGGAGAGATGGTCAACTCAACCACTGAACAATGCTGCATCACCACACAGGCAACCATGCTCCCAGTGCCTGGGTAACACAAGAGCCCCTCACCCCTTTCCAACCCACTCTTCCCAGAAACCTCAGAGGATGCTTGGCACCATTAGGACCCTGAAGGTAAGCAGCTTTCAGGATGTGGAGTACAGCAGGATCTCACAGAGGCCTTGGGGCAGGGACGGCCGTGTCCCCTTGGCCAAGAGCATGGAATAGACAGAGCAGGCAGGCCCGCTCCTGAGGAGAAGTTGCCCCCCATGCAGACACACCCCCACCACACACCCAGAGCCAAGCAGGTCGATGCGACTCACTCACCCTCCAAGCTCTCATAGGAGATAGAAAAAGGAGAAGGAGAAACCCCATAATATTCTGCCTTCATTCTTTCTCCATGAAACCCCATAATATTCTGCCTTCATTCTTTCTCCATGCCCAGGCATTACCCTCACCAGTTCTTTTCTGGGCTAATGTCAATATCATTAATACCTCAAATTATGGGCAGTTAAGGGAAGGAATTAACCAAGCTAACTATACCATCTCAGAAACCTATTCAAATAACCACCAACCTCACTGAGCCCCAGTGACTTAGGGATACTCTCTGGGCTACCGAGCTAGAGTAAAAAAAACTAGGCACTTGGTGGAATGGGAGATGTAAAACAGAAAATGGTAGATTGTGTGCACCATTAAAAACAAGGAAGCTGGGCAAGTGCCTGTAGCCCCAGCTCCTTGGGAGGCTGAGGAAGGAGGATCACTTGGGCCTAGAAGTTTGAGGCCAGCCTAAGCAACATAGTGAGATGGCTTCTCTTTTAAAAAAAAAAAAAAAAAAGAGAGAGAGAGAGAGAGAGAGACCAGCCAGACCACCATTCCTTCTGCTGGAGTCTGGGTTTCCCACCAGGTGTGCCCAACGTCCTTCATTTTCACCATCAGCAGATTATGGAGTCTGTCTTGGCAGAGGGAGCTGGCCAGAGGTGCCACCCAGGGAGAGCTTAGCTCCGCCCATCCCTCAGGACCCAGGTGAGGATGGCTTCTGAATCTTCCTGCAATTAGGGAGAGGAGCTCCCCCAATGCAGCCTGCTTTGTGTCTGCAAATAAAACCAGCACATTATTATTCCTCTGTCATCCTACAAGTTGCTGAGCCTTGAAAGCTCCAACAGAGGCGGCTGCTGGAACATGGCTGCAGGGGCAGCGCCACATCTAATTGCTTCACACACGGCTGCCAGTTTATGGACTGGGTCCTTCGCTCTGCATTTAATACCGTAGCTGCTGATGGACTTTCGCTGTTGGAAAGCCTGCACCGGTCCTCTGCACACTGTTTTATAACTGATGGGGGAAGATACTCTCTCATTTGATAAATTGTATCTGGCCTTTCCAGCTCAGTGGTCATTAATGTTTGTTCTCATCCAATGGGCAGATTCAAAGAAATACAGCTCTCATTAGCTCCTGCTCAATTAAGAAAAATGCTCATCTGCCCCCGTGACTCAGCCACAGCTTCCTAGTTGGAGCTGTTTGAGTTCCACAGCTGGAGAGACTGGGGAGGTCATCTAAGCCGTCTCTGATACTCAGGCCCCCAGTCCCAGCAACATCCAGACTGCGAATCCCCTCCAGCACCTCCTGCCTCACTCACTCCACACGGGCCTCCTAATGAGTGAGGACGACCATAAGTGATGCTGCTGAGTACATGCTGTGTGCCGGCTGCAGTAAACGAGGCACATGGCTTAGCTCATGCATGCATGCTTACAAATCTACGACCTCCAGGGTCGCAAGCACACTCTGGAGCAGAGTTCAAGTTCTACTCCTGACACCTATGTATGAGCTGTGTGAACATGGGCAAGACATCAAGAGGACACCCACAGTTTTGTACTTAAACCAGAACCAGGGAGTCATAACGTGGGTCTCCGGGGTCAGTGCCTCTATGGACAAGTTGCCTTCACTTTGTTCTCTTTCCTCAGACTATTCCCAGGCAGCTGACTTCCAAATCCTTGTGATCGGCCACCAGGGGCATGAGGGAAAAGGAGAGAATGAGTCAGCCAAAATCTTTGGGAAAAAATGCCATGTGATGTCGCATTTTTAAATTTGCACGTTGGAGCTGAAAATAATCAGTGGTAAGTGTGTTAAATGGCATGGCCTCTAAGGAGGACAATTTGCCAATATGTAAAAATCTCAAATGTACATCCCCTTTGACCTAGCAATTCTACTTCTAGGAATGTATTCTAAAAAATGGGTTTGCTGGGAGAAAGTGTGTGTTCAAGGATATTTATGTCCGTATTGTTTTATTAGCAAAAGCCTGAAAAAATTCAGATGAGGATCAACTAAATAAATTGTGGTATATTTGCACAATGCAATATTATGTAGCCATAAAAAAATAAGGCAGCTTTAACTAAATTCAAGTGAAACAATCTTCAAAATGTTTTTTTTGTTTGTTTGTTTGTTTGTTTTTTTGAGACAGAGTTTCGCTCTTGTTACCCAGGCTGGAGTGCAATGGCGCGATCTCGGCTCACTGCAACCTCCGCCTCCTGGGTTCAGGCAATTCTCCTGCCTCAGCCTCCTGAGTAGCTGGGATTACAGGCACACACCACCATGCCCAGCTAATTTTTTGTATTTTTAGTAGAGACGGGGTTTCACCATGTTGACCAGGATGGTCTCGATCTCTTGATCTCGTGATCCACCTGCCTCAGCCTCCCAAAGTGCTGGGATTACAGGTGTGAGCCACCGTGCCCAGCCCAAAATGTTTTAAGTGAAAAAAAATCAAGGTGTTATTGTACTTTTCTTTTAGTATTTATACTCAGTTGTTTATTTATCATAGAATGTCTCTAAAACAAAATCAACAATCTGGTCATAGTTGCTGCCTTTGGGAAGACACTTGAGGTGCCTTGAAGTCAGGAGTGAGAGAGAGAATTACTTTCACTGTATACCTTTTTGAATCTTGAGTTTATGCCAAAGGAATAGATTACATAGTCAAGACGCAAACAGTATGTAATTAAAATATTTAAAATATTGATGTTTAAATAGATAAAATGCTTATTGTTTATTTTTATTTTGTTTATATTTTTAAAAGGGAAAAGGGTCCAGGTGTAGTAGCTCACACCCGTAATGCCAGCACATTGGGAGACTGAGGGCAGAGGATTGCTTGAGCCCAGGAGTTCAAGACCAGCCTGGGCAACATAGTGAGACTCTCTCTCTCTTAAAAAAAAAAAAAAAAAAAAAAGTAGCCAGGCTTGGTGACACAGACCTGCAGTCCCAGCAACTGGGAGGCTGAGGCAACAGGATCGCTTGAACCCAGGGGGGTTGAGTCTGCAGTGAGCAGTGATGTCACCACTGTACTCTAGCCTGGGTGACAGAGCAAAACCTATCTCTTAAAAAATAAAAATAAAAAGGGAAAGAAAGAAAAGAACCAATTGGGCCAGGTGCAGTGGCTCACACCTGCAATCCCAACAGTTTGGGAAGCTGAGGTGGGTGGATCATCTGAGTTCAGCAGTTTGAGACCAGCCTGACCAACATGGTGAAACCTCATCTCTACTAAAAATACAAAAAATTAGCTGGGTGTCTTGGCGCACACCTGTAATCCCAGCTACTAGGGACGCTGAGGCAGGAGAATCACTTGAACTCAGGAGGCAGAGGTTGCATTGAGCTGAGATTACGCCACTGCACTCCATCTCAAAAAAAAAAAAAAAAAAAAAAGAACCAATAGAAAATCATAAATCTGCAGAGGATAATGAAAAAATAATAAGGTAAATATGCGGTGAAATAAGCTGGCATTTTGAAGGGAAATGGTGAGGCCAGGACTAAACCAATCACATTCCTTGGATCCTCTGGTGGGAGCTCGGTCTTCTGTTCATACATAGCACATAGTCATGTACACGTTACTGGGGAAAAGATCTTTCCACTGGATGGCTTCCTAATTTATGATGGGCCGTAAGTTTGGATACTTTGGGAGCAGCTAAAGACCTGTTTTCGGGCTTCTTTGAGTACTGTTATGTCTCCTAACCAGCTTTTCCCCATGAAGCCTCTCCCCATCTGTGATAATTCATTTTATGTACCAGCTTCGCTGGGCTACGGTGCCCAGATACATGATCAAACATCAGCCTAGATGTTGCTGTGAAGGCAGTGTCTAGATGAGATAAATTTTTGCATCAGTAGACTTTGAGGAAAGCAGACGTACCCTCTCTAATGTGGATGGCCTCATCAGTCAGTTGAAGGACTTAAGAGAAAAAATCTGAGATCTTCCGAGAAAGAGGGAATTCTGCCTCTGCACTGCCTTCAGACTAGAGACTGCAGCATCGACTCTTCCCTGGGTCTCCAGCCTGCTGACCTGCCCTGCAGTTGTTAGACTTGCCAGCCCCACAGTTGCATAAGCTAACTTCTAAAAATAAATCTCAAGAGAGAAAGAGAAAGAGAGAGAGCAAGAAAGAGTAAAAGAGAGAAAGAGAAAGACACTGTTGATTCTGTTTCTCTGGGAACCCTGACTAACACAGCATCCATAGGAATGACTCCCCACTGTCATGCATCCCACATTCCATATCATACTCGGTGAAGCCTCTGCTAGTCTCTTACCTACCAAAGTACATATATCCCATCCTGCTGCCTAAGCTGTAAGGTCCTTGTGAGCCAGTGCTGTCTCCATCATCAGTGCATTTCTTGTATTATTACTATTGTACTTTAAGTTCTAAGATACACGTGCAGAACATGCAGCTTTGTTACATAGGTATACACGTGCCATGGTGGGTTGCTGCACTCATCAACCCGTCATCTATATTAGGTATTTCTCCTAATGCTATCCCTCCCCTAGGCCCCCCACCACCCCCCAACAGGTTCCAGTGTGTGATGTTTCCCTTCCTGTGCCCACATGTTCTCATTTTTCAACTCCCACTTGTGAGTGAGAACATGCAGTGTTTGGTTTTGTTTTCTTGTGTTAGTTTGCTAAGAATAATGGTTTCCAGCTTCATCCATGTCCCTGCAAAGGACATGAACTCATCCTTTTTTTATGGCTGCATAGTATTCTATGGTGTGTATGTGCCACATTTTCTTTATCCAGTCTATCATTCATCAAGAATGTATTTCTAACATTCAGCGGAGTACCTGTGAGTGCTTAATAAGGATGTGTTGTTGAATGAGGCTGCACTTTTAGTGACAGTGCTCTCGATGCTGAATGCTTCGGTTTGACTCATCTGTGGGTTCATATCCAAATTAGCACATCAATTAGGAAGATCACGAAGGAAAAGAAAAAGAAAACAGCCCTTACCAGTTGTTTTCAATTACAAGGACCCTTTGTTTTCCTTGTTGCCTCTTACACAGCTACCCACAGACCTGTCAAAGACAATTTATTATTCATAATTAATCGAGCAGGCCACCATAGTCAAGATGCCACAATGATGGACTTAGCCTACATTGTATCCAAAATTAAAATCAAGAATTCTCTTTTGAAATAAGATGTACTCAAACAGAAAAAAAATATAAAGAAAAACTTATCTGTGATCATCGCCCTCCCTGTACTCCAAATGTGTGGTGAATTTTAATGTCCATTTTAAAGAGGAAATTATGACCCTCAACCCCAAGATCAAAATATCATTTCTGAAAATCAGATTGAATCTTAGATTAGAAACTTCTGCAGACTTCTTCCACAAAAGTTTTTTTTTTATTTGCCATATTTTTTAAAGATTACAAGACGAATTCATCTTTGACTAGTCAATCTGAATCCTCAGGTGAATAAAGAACCAATTGGCTTAGTTTTCTGATCAATAAGACTATTTTCAATGAGCACCCAACACCAATGATCCTGTCCCCTAGGGAAACTGATTTATAAGCATGTCAAATGGAGATTTTATTTTATCCTGCCTTCAGCTGTCAACCAAGAACTTAGCGGCTCTCCCCAGGGAGCAAGGAGGTGAAACAGTAGGAGGCCATCAGAGGTCAGCCTTGAAAGCAGGAAACACTCAGCTTTGACCTGGTCTATTGAAATCAATACAGCATGGCACAGAGAAAGGAAGCAGATGGCAGAGTACACTTACGTCAATATTTTTCTTTATTACAGAATTTGCATTAAATTTTGTTAAAGGACAAGTGGATTAAATTGACCATGAGAGATATGAAAGATGTATGCCATGAATCATATCTTAAATGAATTCTAATCAACACTATAGGATTTGCAGTAGAGGCTTATTTTTCTTTGAACAAACATATCTTTTTTTTTTTCTGTTCTATGTTATGTAGAAAAATACAGTGTAAGTCATGAAAAAGAGAAACATAACCTGTAGCCCCACCTTCAAATGATGCCATCATTAACATTGGAGCATATTTGATCACAATAGTTTCTCTATGCATTTTTTATCATTGCGAATTCTGCTTTTTTCACTTACACTGTAGTAAAATAATTTTCTGTTATTACCTTTTTCTTACTAATAGGGATTCCTATTATCAACATGTTGAAAGGTTAAGCCTTTTCTACACCCCAGGGCTCATAAGCAATGGAGCTGATCTACCTACATCCAAAGACCATACTCTTTCCACTACATCAAACTACCTTAAAAATAATTATTCTTACGACTGGGCACGGTAGCTCATGCCTGTAATCCCAGCACTTTGGGAGGCCGAGGCGGGTGGATCACGAGGTCAGGAGATTGAGACCATCCTGGTCAACATGGTGAAACCCGTCTCTACTAAAAATAGAAAAAAATTAGCTGGTCATGGTGGCGCGTGCCTGTAATCCCAGCTACTCAGGAGGCTGAGGCAGGAGAGTTGACTGACCGGGAGGTGGAGGTTGTGGTGAGCTGAGATCGTGCCATTGCACTCCAGCCTGGGTAACAAGAGCGAAACTCCGTCTCAAAAAGAAATTATTATTATTTTTTTTTTTTTGGCTCAGTAAGTCACCTTTTTGGAATCTATATGGAATCTGAAATGTAAGAGATGAGCCTGGGACATCTTGAGATGCAAGAAGGCAAGCAGCTACTAAAGACTAAATAGGTCATGTTAAACAAAAACCAACTTGAAAAAGATCCAAAAGACAAAATGTGACTACCTAAAAAAATAATAATCACTCTCGGTTCAATCATCAAACATAAAAACCAATGAGATCATAATGATATTTGTTTAAAAATTTATTTATAAGAACACCAAGTCATTACTCTGAAAACTAATAAATGCATAGAAAGAATCAAGAATTTATCCTGTCTTTCTTGTACAAACTGTAATTCAGAGCAGTCAAATACTTGATGAGGATAAGTTTTTATAGAGAATTATGGGTAACCAATGCAGAAGGAAGGTAAGAAAATTGCCATTTCAATCCCTCCTGAAACGCTGGATGTGGCAATGGTTGTCAGTGAATGTTTTGGTTTTTTTGTTGGTTTTTTTTTTTTTTTTTGAGATGGAGTTTTGCTCTTGTTACCCAGGCTGGAGTGCAATGGTGCGATCTCGGTTCACCGCAACCTCCGCCTCCTGGGTTCAGGCAATTCTCCTGCCTCGACCTCCTGAGCAGCTGGGATTACAGGCACGCGCCACCATGCCCAGCTAATTTTTTGTATTTTTAATAGAGACGGGGTTTCACCTTGTTGACCAGGATGGTCTCGATCTCTTGACCTTGTGATCCACCCACCTCGGCCTCCCAAAGTGCAGGGATTACAGGCTTGAGCCACCGTGCCCAGCCCGTCAGTGAATATTAAAAACACAGGTGAAACACTTGTGGGAGACTTTTAGAAGACGGTATCTTCTGACATCACCTGGACTGATTCCTGACATTACCAAAGTGGAGCAAACAGACGTCATGAGTCCATGGTGTGATTCCACAGGAAGTGCATAGCATCAGAAATATTATAACCCAAAAAGCATTTTAACCTTAATCATTTCAAGGCTCAGACCTAACTATCAGTTTATAGATAAAAATAGAAAGAAAAAAAAAAAAACAGAGGAATAAGTTAAAAACATCACAGAGAAACAATTATGCAAATCGAGAATGTAGATCTAAAGGATAATGTGATTTTTCTAAAAATTCAATGGCATGAAAAAATTAAGGAGCAAAGAGGAGGGACAATGTAGACTACAATAGCTAAGAGATATTATTAATATTATTCTAACAGACCAACTGTAAAAGAACTATTTAAGACAATAAAAGACATTTGACTATAAATGGATATTAGAATACTTTTGATATTTTTGTTATTTGTTTGGTATGATAATACCTAGGTGGTTGGTTTCTGTCTTAATGCTTAAATGCATGTGAAGAATTTACAAAGAAAATAATATGATATCTAGTATTTGCTTCAAATATTCCAGGATAAAAAGTGTGTGTGTGTGTGTGTGTGTGTGTGTGTGTGTGTGTGTGTGTGTTTATGTATGCGGTGAGAGGGAGGAGGTGGAGATGAGTAGATGAAACAAGTGTTGCAAATTGTTGACAGCTGTTGAAGCTGAGAGATGAGTCCATGAAGGTTCATTATCCTATTCTCTCTACTTTCTGCATGTTTGGAACATTCCTAATTTTAAAAACCCTAAAAATTATGCCTATGAGTACATCAAAACCTGTAAAAAATGAAATTCCATATATGCCAGGATGAGAAAGATATGGAATAGATAACTGTAAAAAAAAAAAAAAAAAAAAGAAATCTGTGAGGAAATCCTACTCCATATGCTCTATGGTGATTTCTGATCTGTATTTGAAGTGGAATCACTCCAATATTATCTGATTAGTTTTGAAATTGATGATTAAAAGATTAATCACCTTCTACATTTTTTGGCACCTTACACTATCACCAATTTAAAGTATTAATAGAAGGAGCATAAAAACTATCAATCCAAGAAATTCGGTGAATCAAGAGGTCTGTGATATGCTCAGTAAACATATCTTTGTTGTGGCAATGAAATAATTTGAAGATGGAAAGAGAACGTAAATTCTGCAGAATAATTTTCTGTGCTCCTCTTTAAATAGGCTAAGGTGCTGATTTGGTTTTTTGAAAATCTGAAGCTGTGGATCACAAAACAAAGCAAAATTAATTGTGAATAAAGGGAAGAAAAGATCACTTGTAATGACACTTCTTTTCCAGGGATACAGTTAAGCAAGCTAATAGCCTTTAGAGGGTAAAAATAAGTCCATTCACTAATGCCCACACACATTCCATATAATGACAGATGGAGATCTAATTTTAAAAACATGCTACATTGTAAAAATACTTTGGAAACATCTAACTAAACAGTGGATTAGAACTTGATTAAAAATAAGTGACTGAAATGCCAAAAGCTCATTAAACAGAAAATGCTATGTGGAGTTGACTCTCCAAAGAAACGAAGCCCTTCTGGGCCTGCAAAAGATTTTCAGCTGAAAGAAACTACTGAATATTTTAATTTTCAGTTTGTGAGAGACAAATTATTATACTTGATCACTGGTTTGTTTTTATCCCCAGAATTATAACAATTAGAAAAATAAAGGCATTTATAAGATGCTCAAAGCAAGGCACACTCTCAGGACAGGCTCCCAGGAACCAGAATCTGAGACAGAAGGTTACATGCAGGAGCTTCATTGAGGAATGTTCTCAGAAGCATCACCCGGGATGGGTAAGGAAGGCAGGACTGGGCACATGGAGAAGTAGAAGTGTGATGCGTTGCAAGAGGCCTCAGCAGGTACCATGAGAAGACCAGAGCAGAAAGGCCCTTCAGAGCTTTCTTAATCTAGGCAAGGGGGCCAGGCCATGGTATTCTCACATAAACCCAATGCCAGTGGAAATAAATATTGGACAAAGTAGCTCCTTTTGGCCAAGAGTGAATCCCAAGAGGGACTCATGAATGAGTATCTTTGCAGGACTCGTTTGCAGGAGTCAGAAGCCAATTCTTCTGACGGCCTGAAAATGAACGAAGGAGACATGTTGGGAGTGTATCTCCCCTCACATTGCAGTCCCCATCTTAGCCTCACTCCTTCATGTAGTAACTTCATCCCGTCTGAGATTAGCTCCATAGGATTCCCAATTATCTCTTTTTCTTTGGAAACCGATAAGAGGAAGGTTATTGGGACAAATCTCACCCCTTTCAGTGACTCCAGCTGGTGTCATGATCTCCCTCCTCTGCTATTATGCTTTTAAACAGCACTGCTGTGGTCTGGGTGGCTTACCTGTTGGGGTGATCATGATTTCATCCCAGGGGGAGCCCTGGGTCACCATGAAAGCATGGCTTGGTGGCATAACCAAGTTTCAGCCATGGCTACTGCACTTGCCAATTTACCATCAAGATCTGGCAAGGGGGTATGAAGAGACAACCTAGTGAGTCACCTGGGTGGCTGTGGTCACAACTGGACAGTAGCTACAGCTTAAAGTGTAACGGAATTCTTACTGTGTTCCCTGGTAGCAGCATCGTCCCCTTGGAGATAAGGACCCAGGAGGGATGAAATGTCTTTCTCCAAGAAAGCACAAATTCTTCAAGCAGGTCATTGGGAGTAATAGTAGTGGAGCCAGACCTACTTCCAATCATTCTTTTCTTTTCTTTTTCTTTTTCTTGTTTTTTTTTTTTTTTTTTTTTTTTTTTTTTTTTTTTTTTTTTTGAGACAGAATCTCACTCTGTCACACATGCTAGAGTGTAGAGTGCAATGGTGCATTCTTGGCTCACTGCAATCTCCGCCTCCTGGTTCAAAAGATTCTCTGCCTCAGCCTCTGGAGTAGCTGGGACTACAGGCAGACTCCACCATGCCCCGCTAATTTTTGTATTTTTTGTAGAGATGGGGTTTCACCATGTTGGCCAGGTTGGTCTCAAACTCCTGGCCTCAAGTGATCCAATTGCCTTGGCCTCCACAAGTGCTGGGATTATAGGCATGAGCCACCACACTGGGCCCCGATCATTGTTTTCTGGGCCCTTCAATCCCACCCATGGGAATGCAGCACTATAGAATGGGCATTGGTTCAAAACCACCCTGTCCTTATAATATATCACCTCCAGGCTAGTACCTTAGCTGGGCTTTCAAAAAACTCTAGCAGACAGGCAGTTTCTGGATGATGTTATGTGATGAGACCAGTAGATCCTATCATCCTATGTCCGTTGCTGTTCTTCCTTTGCTATAAAATGGGGACCAGTAGTCCATAGTCACATTTTGCAGGATTCCATGTCAGTTTATCAAATAATCATATAAGCCTGCACGTGGTCATGCTGCCTGAGTCCCTGTGGGTAGAAAAGGTAAAGCCATCTCCGAAATATGTGTCAGTTCCAGTCCAAATAAATTACTGCCATTTCCAGATTGAAAGGGATCCAATGTAATCAAGCTGCTAACAAGTGGCTGGCTAGTCTCCCCAAGGGACTGTGTTTGTTGAAGAGCTCGGTATTGGCTTCTGTTGCTGGCTAGTTGGACATTTGGTAGTGGTAATAGATATATTAAGTAATTAGTTAACTTCATGGAGACCCACTGTCAATTATCAGGACCTCTGATTTTGAAGCGGGACAGAATGATGACTAAATGGGGACATGATGGGATCCATTACCCTCGTAGTGTTGAGCATGTTTAGAGTGGCAGATTTCCTGGGTATTCCCCTGGATGTGGTATTGTTTTTTATTTATTCTCTAGGCCATGGTAAGAAAGTTTCAGAGGCTTCTGTGTAGCCCTCTTCACTACAGACCATACTGGTTGGCCCTACAAACCAAGGAGCTAATGAGAAGATTTTGCTGACTACAGTGGATTTCAATTATACATCCAGGGACTGAACAAATGAGCACCAGACTGGGTCTGGACTTCTTGTTTCTTACTCCTCATAAACTCCCACTTCTGCAAGGGGTCTGGATGAAACAAAACTTCCTGAATATCAGTGGAGTTTGGACCATGCCCAAGAGTCCTCAAAATACCTAGGATTGCTCTTTTCCCCACTGAACTGTTACTGAAGAAAATGGCCAGGGATCCCTTTGAGTAAAGACTGGGGAAATTGTTATCATATGCACTTGCCACAGTATAGCAGGGTCAAGGGACAGCCTCAGATCTGGAACTCGACCATGACTCTTCAGTGAAGTGCTGGCGTTATTCTTCTTATCTGCCCCTGCATCTTGCCGTTAATCACACTGTGGTCTGCTGACCATCTCCATAGCTCTCTGTGGCTGAGGCCCAACCAGGCTGCCACTCCAACCCTTCCATTCATGATAATAACGACACCCTTCTTGCTCTGCGACTTATGTTCTGCCCCCCAGCTTCTATCAGTCTGGGATCTCATCATCCCCATCGCTTTTAGTGATCCCAGTTCTATAACAGCACGGTCTGCAGTATCAGCCCTCCCCTAGAGGCACAGCCACCATTGAGTTTCTCATTGACACATTGCCCCTCTCACCAGCTCATTCCTTACAGCAGGCGTCCCCAGACTACGGCCCATGGGCCGCATGCAGCCCCCTGAGGCCATTTATCCGGCCCCCCGCCACACTTCAGGAAGGGGCACCTCTTTCATCGGTGGTCAGTGAGAGGAGCACAGTATGTGGCTAACGGTCTGAGGGACAGTGAACTGGCTCCCTGTGTAAAAAGTTTGGGGATGCCTGCCTTACAGCTTTGGTAAGTGGTCTGCCTTCTGGGTGCCCCTGCGAAACATAGTGAACTGGTGGATTGTTTGATCTTACAAAGTACAGTGGGCCCCCATTATCTGTGGGCAACACGTTCCGAGACTTCCAAGACCACCCACAGGTGGACTCATGAAACTGTGAATAGTACCAAACCCCATATACGTGATGTTTTTTCCTGGACGTGTACTGTGGGACTTTTGTAGTTTGAGGTACAACAGCAAAACTAGCACACATTTCTTCGTCCTTCTTCACAATTTCACAGGTAAAAAATTACCATCTTAGCAACCTCAGCGTACAACTTTTTTTTCCTTAAGAACTTTTACCTCTTCACTTTAAGGAAGCACTTTATGGCTTCCCTTTGCCATATTTGAATCGCCAGCATCACCCCTCTTGTGCTTTGGAGCCATTGTTAGGAAAAATGAGGGTGCCTTGAACACAAGCACTGCGATACCTCGATGGTCAATCTGATCACTGAGATGGTGAAGAGGCTAACTGGAGGGAAGTGTAAATGGTGGAGGGAAGTGTAGACGGTGAAGAGGTGTAGACGGTGTGTATCCACTGAACAAAGGAATGATTCACATCCTGGGGGAGACAGAGTGAAACAGTGCAAGACTTCATCACACTACTCAGAACAAGGTGCAATTTAAAACTTATGAATTGTTTCTTTCTGGAATCTTCTATTTAACATTTTCAGTCCGTAGTTGACAGAGGATAACCAAACTGTGGAAAGCAAAACCATGGATAGGGAGAACCAGCGTACAGTCATTCCTCAGTATCCATAAAGGATTGGTTCCAGAACCTCCCTTGGATATGAAAATCTGTAAATACTCGTCTGTGATATAAAATGGCCTAGGATTTGCATATAACCTACACACAACCTCTCATATACTTTAAATCACCTCTAGATTACTTATAATACCTGATACTATCTGAATGCTATGTAAATAGTTACTATACTGTATTGACTAGGGAATCGTGACAAGGGAAAAATGTCTGTACACATTCAGTATGGGATGCTACGTTTTCCCCAAATACTGAATATTTTCAATCCCTGGTCGGTTGAACCCACAGATACAGAGAGCTGACTGCATATCCACCATAGCATTCCTGCTTCTCTGAGCCTTTCAGTCTCTTCATCATCTGCTAAGGCATTGATCACATATCTCCTCCACATGATTGATCATTGCATTTCTAAGAAAGAAAACAGTCAACCAAGAGACCTCAAGAGTCAACCAAGCAGAATGCTAAATTCTCTGTCTCAGGGGTGCACCCCTGTAGATAAAGTTTCCAGTATCCCACTATATACTGTGTCCTTCTTAACTCAGACCCCTTAGGATTCATCCCATATATATTCTTTCAATCCTGCTAGTAATTGCTGGCTCAGTCTTGCATCTTCTTTAAGTGTCTATTTTTCCCTTCCTTTTCACAATCAGCACTTCTCCTGTTAAGTTTTATTGTACTTGACTCTAGTTCAGGGGTCAGCAAACTTTGCCTGTAAAGAGCCCAATGGTAAACATTTTAGGTTTTGTGGGCCATGTGGACTTGGTTGTGACTACTCAATTCTCCCATTATAGCATGAAGGCAGCCATAGGCAATGTGTCATTGAATGAATGTGGTTGTATTCTGATAAAACTTTATTTACCAAAATAGATTGGAGGCTGAATTTGTCCAGAAGACTGCAGTTGCTGATCCCCATTCTACTTACGGACCTAGTGTCCAGGAAGGGAGTTAGGATCAACCCTGAGGTAAGAACATGCCGTCTTGCAAGAAAAAGCTCCTGCACACTTCAGGCAAGGGTAGCACTAGATTTAAATAGCGAGCAGTAGGCCCAGAGGGTTCAGGGGAATCTGAGGCTTCGAGATTTTTGGTGCAGGGACACATATCCTTATCCCAAATCTCAGCATCTCGCTCCTTCCCAGTCAGGGTCCTGACCTTGGCATAGCACACTTGATGGGGTTGAACATTTTAACCTTCTCTGGCCTTATAATTAAGTCCTAGGCTTGATCCTGGCTTTTTTCTGCTTCTGGCTGCAGGAGATAAGAATCTCTTTATAAACTGCCATAGGCCCTCTGGCTTTCACACTTAGCCTTAAATTGGTGATTAATCATTGTATCCTTTCATCCCGTTTCCCTAATTCACTTTATAGCACTCAGAAACAGCCATCCAATTGCACTGCACTTACAATTACCACTTCCCCTGAACCTCTAGAAACCTCGGATACTAGACCTACCAATGCAGGGCCTTCCAACAGCTACACCACAGTGAAAGTTGCAACCATTGCATAGTTACAGCCTGTCAGGGGCTGTAGGTAATCCACCCACCCACCCCTAGTGATGGTGCCTTCCCTGCTGGCAGTTCAGCTGGTGACCCAGTTCCAGATCCTATTTTAGAGTCTCCTTCCTCGGACCATTCCCAGCACCAGTGGTTTTTTTAACCAGGCGTCCCCAAACTACGGCCCGCAGGCCGCATGCGGCCCCCTGAGGCCATTTATCCGGCCCCCGCAGCACTTCAGGAAGGGGCACCTCTTTCATTGGTGGTCAGTGAGAGGAGCACAGTATGTGGCGGCCCTCCAACGGTCTGAGGGACAGTGAACTGGCCCCCTGTGTAAAAAGTTTGGGGACGCCTGGTTAACTATGCTTACCTGAGAAACAAGGTCTGAGGTGGAGATTTACATGCAGAACTTTTATTTGGGGGTGCTTTTAGGATCAGTACCTATAAGGAAGTAAAAAAGGATTCTATAAGGGGAGAAATCAAATTATGATTCAGTTGCAATAAAGGCTTTGGCAATCCCATGGACTGCTGTCAGAGTTGTCTAGACAAGGCAAGGGGCCAGTCAGCTACAGGATGCACGCTGCCCTCCAAACCCCAACTGCAAATGGGGTATCGCCTTGGGCAGGGCAGCTTTCTTCTGCTAAGGGAGGGATTCTCAAAAACAGACTCATCTGTGAGACAACAAAAGCCAGCACTCCTGGCAACTGGGGGAATGCCTGAGTCCTGGAGGGGAGATGGGGGGGTGCACACCACGGCATCCACTACAAGCATGTGGAGCTGTTGCGTTCATGTCCACAGTAAGCACGTCAGATAGGCATCCTTGGTCCCAGTTTTACTGTCACAACCTAGTTACCAGGAATCCTGGGAGAAGCCCTGGGTTCAACTAATTGTTGCGAGTAATTGTTGTTCCTAAGGAATGCTAGATGATAAAGGCAATAAAGTAGCAGTGATTTATTGTATATAGAAACTTTAAAATCCACTTTTGAAGGGTAAAGTAACAAGAGGAAGGAAAGAATGAAGAAAAGAAAGGAAGGGGAGGGAAGGGGAGGGAAAAGGGAAAAGAAAAAGGGGAAGTGGGGGGAAGGGGAAAAAGGAAAAAAAGAAAAATCAAGTCCTCTCAACTCACCAGAGCAGCCATATCTACTTAACTGGACACAGGTATTATAAAAAGTTGTTTTTCTACTTCCCTGCCTTTTAACAAATAACATTTTCTGCTTTTTGGCTGGGGAGAGGATATTTAAGTACCATGAAGTCAAGTTTGTGACAGTGACAAACTTAAAGAGGTTATAATTTTGAAATACATGAGTATTTAGGTTGGAATCAACAAAATACCTATTAATGTGTGTGACATGCATAGATGTCCAAATAAATGTAATTTATTTCCCATAAAGTCAGAATAATTGTGTAGGTAGAGTTAGAAAAAAAATAATTGTGGTTGAACCTGCAAATTATTATAACATCCCACGGAAACTGATAATTGAAATGATTTTGAGATTCTCAAGTACTGTCATAATACTTGCATAATTTGAAATTCTGATGAATTCTTCAGAAGTTTATTTCCAAGTGCCTGTAATCTTTTCATGTTGTTCAACATTAATTCATAGCCACGACTTATCTTCAGGCAACTTTAGGCTTGTTTCTCTGTGAAATTCTGTAAGTTGGAGATTAGAAACCTGAAAACAATCAGTTGGGGCTCTTTTTGGCAGATTTCAAAATGTTGCCATTTGTTTAATTTCTATCCCTATAAACACAGTAGGTAATGGATCTTATTGGTATCCAAAACATATCATCTCACCTTACATTTATTCTTCAGGAAATTAGACTCATGGCTAAGTGGATTTTCAACAAGTTAAATACAAACTTTCTGTACCTTCATTGAGATGTTTGTTGATGCTGTGGGGTTCATCTTGAAATACACACGCGTTCCATACATCTAACACCTCCTCCATCCCTCTTCAAACAAAATGAACATTAGGACTTTAAACTGCAGGCAACAGCCATAGGCAGAAAGCTAGAGGCCACTGCTCCAACCCTGGGGCCCTCTAAAGTTGATTGCAAGGCAAATGCTAAGCAAAGATGTTTCTAGATCTCTAGATGTCTGCTTCTTGCTCATAAAGTTGAAAGGAAGAAATGAAAGCATGTGGGCACAATCCCTAGCTGGGTGCCGGCACAGAAGCTCAATAAGGTCCACAATCCCTCATCTACAGTCCCAAATCCCAGAGCTCTGAACACTGAAACATTTTTGGTAAATCCTTTGGCATCAAAACCTGTCCAGACAGAAGGCTATTTCTAGGCCTTAGTATGAATGGAATATATCCCTCTCTAGAAGTATAAATATGTTTGATTATTAGATGGCCCTCCAGGTCTTACAGCAGCCTGACATTATCTACGGTATATGCACCCCATTAAACTCCTAAAACTCCAAATATTTGAGTCTTCACACTGGCTTGAAAGGCTTTCAGCTGAAGGTTTGTGGATCTGTCCTTGGTGGCCCTCTTCTCCTTCCTTTTTTGCTGGTTGTGGCCCTCTCTTTCCTCCCTGGCCATTAGTCTATCTTAAAAGCTACACTTGCTCAGACATCCTCTTGTGTCACCACCTGCTAGGCACCTTATCACATATTTTTGGAAAGCCTGTGATGATCCTGGAAAGGATTGGCAATGAGCCTCGTTTTGAAGATGAGGAATCTGAGACTGCACTCCAGCCTGGGCAACAGAGTGAGACTCTGTCTCAAAAAAAAAAAGAAAGAAAGAAAGAAAGAAAAGAAAGAAAAAGAAAAAAGAATACGGAGGAAGAAATTGTCATCTCTGGCTTCCTTTTGGGTCTCCTTAAAAGTTAGTGAACTCCTCTGAGCATATTTCCTCATCTGCAAAATAGGAATACTATCTATACCCCACAGTGGAGAATCACAAAACAGCACTTTATGCTCAGCAAAACACAAATGCATGCTACACAAAGCAGAAAGTTTATACTGACACTGTCCAGTCCATAGACAGGCAGCAAAGGCAGGTAGGGGCTTCTGCAACACGCATGGAAAGGGACAAGATTCTGTGCTCACTTTACGTTCTCTCACGTTTGATCCCAGTCAAGCTAAAGACACAAACACTTCCCAGCACCATCTGGTCCTGCAACGCCTCCCAGGAGGAAACGCTCCACACAAATCGCTCTGCAGCAGCCAGTGCTGGCTTGATACTGATGAAGAAAGACCTTTAACATGACGACTGTGGCATCCGTTTAGACAACTGTTTTATGAACAATAGGTGCTGTGGCAGGATGAGGAGTGTATATTCATACAGATTGGATTAAATATGTTCACCAAAAAGAAACGTGAATAAAAATTTAGAAAAACAATGATGTCATGCCTGTATCAAAACATCTCATGTACCCCACAAGCATATACACCTCCTATGCAGCCACAAAAGTGTTTTTTAAAATGGAGGAACAAAAGCACTTTGTCCATACCACAGTGAGGGGAAATGTGAGAACCGAAGCATTCGCTAGGCTTTATGCTCGTACTTTGTTTGGCAGGTTTTGCCCACACATGTGTTCATTTCTCCGGTGTGATAGGCATAAGATACCCGAAAAGGGACATGTCGCTGTGAAAACACCAAAACAGGGAGAACTGAGGGTAAATGACTCTGTGTGAATGGACCAGGAAGCCCAAGGACTCCTAACACAGCAAACAGGGAGTGGAGAACAGGGTGTACCCAGAGAAAGAAAGATAAACACACCCAAAGGAACAACAAGCAAATAAAATATCAAAGACATCGCCACACTTTCTTGTACCACCAAGAGACTCCCCCAAAATAACAAGTCCATTTGTCATATTCCTTGTCTTGTCATTTCACTAGCAGGAGATAAGGTTTAAATCTCTTTTTATTTGCCACTCCCCTCCTCCATCCTGCAAATAGAATTCTACTCTAGAAAAACAAATAAATTGAATTTTCTAAAATTACAGTGTGGATAGAAGTGAGACAATGGATTGTTCCACAAACCCAAAATCAAAACTAAGGTGTCTCTTGAAGCCTGAAAGAAGTAGCTAAATAAATGAAGAGGCTGGGTGTGGTAGCTCACGCCTATAAATCCTAGCACTTTGGGAGGCTGAAGCATGAGGATTGCTTCAGCCCAGGAGTTCAAGACCAGCCTTGGCAACATAGTGAGATTCTCTCTCAAAAAAAAAAAAAAAAAAAAAATCAGCCAGGCATGGTGGCACAGACCTGTAGTCCCAACTACTGGGGAAGCTGAGGCAGGAAGATCACTTTAGCCCGGGGGGTCGAGGCTGCAGTGAGCAGTGATAGCTCCACTGCATCCAGCCTGGGCAACAGAGCAAGACCCTGTCTCAAAAATGAAATAAATAAATATAGTATTAGTATTTTAGGTCAGTAAACATGCTGTTCTCATTGCCTTCCATGCCCCCCACCAGGTAAAAGAGATGACCATTTAAAAGATGACATAAATATATAAATTAAAAACATACCACATGCAAAGCACTACACCATTTTCTCAGGATATAGATTTAAAGATGTGGCAAACACAGCAGATTGGGTCTTTGTGTGGGGAGAATGGCAGAAAACAGGATGACGGAGCAAAATTAAAACCAAGGAGCTCTCACTGTTGGACAACAGTGAACCTGGGCACTAATGAGATTTAACTAACTCAACTCTGCATCCAAAGTTTAAAGAAAAAGACCTGTGTCTAACAAATGAGGTCTGGTTAATACATGGTGAGGGCAGCCACATTCTCCTGGCACACTTGAACTCACTACTCAGAATACTGCACTGACTAAAACTCACCATGCCTTACTCAGTGTGGCACGTTTCCTCTGTAAAAGAGAACTTTAAGCACTAATTCTGTGCTGGGGACTCAACGAGTGATGGGTCCTTTAGCAGATTTATTTAACCCCAACAACCTGTGAGATAATAAACACCTCTAATTCACAGATTTAAAAAGCCAAGTCACTTTTCCAAGGTCACAAAGATAACTAAACGAATTTGAACTTCATGTTTAGCTTCACTTTCAACATATTAGTGCCTTCCCCTAAGCCACCTAAACTGAGAATTTCTCCAGAGATTTGACCCTGAGGCAGCCTTTCTAAAATGATACCTAAACGTTTTACCTTTACTTTCCTCTTTAAACTAACTGCGCCACTGGAAACTGCATCAGAGCACACAGCAGTCACGCAACGCATTCATGTTTAGAAAGAGAAAGGCTTTGCGGCAAGCTCGTCATGTGCTCTTTAACTCAGCCTGGATTTAATGTGAGTGCCCAGAGACACTCACCACCTCCTGTGCCACAATACACTGGATGAGTGACATTAAACTTTGCCCCTACATGAGCCTTCAAGCCCCCTTACCTAGGTCCCACTGCCATGACATGATGAGTTACTCTGAAAGTTAAACTAACTTTGGGGCACACAAGTCACTTCTGATTTCTCACATTATTCTGACAACCGTTAAGTCATTTAAAGCTGAGGCGATGAAGCAACTGTCAGGCAGCAGTGCACATCCCAGGGTCCAGTAGACACAAGACTTACCTTGTGAAAACATAACCTTTAAGCACTTTTCAAAAACGACATCTGAAAACGCATAAGATTCTAACTTTTATTATTAGGTTAGAATGAATGAAGTAGCAGCAAAAGGGTCTCTCATATGATCTGGCTTTCACTGGTCCTCAGGGCAAGGAGGAAACCTGGGCAGGAGACGATCGCTCAGTCCCAGCAGACTCTCAGAATCTCACTTGGACCCGAAAGTGCATCTGCTTGGTGGCATTGTTCTTCATTCCTGTCTTCAGCATCCATTTTGATTTCATCCTTTGCACATACTGCATGTCTCGCTCTCGCACAAGAGCCGCTCCTATGGTTGGAAGGGGGTTAAGAAATTAGACAGTTCTGTTATTTGTGATCAGAGAAAATCCAACCTTGGCAGAGAATACAAAAGGTTAGTTTGAGGTAACTGGGTTCTTGTATTTAAAACAGAGTTGCTAACTTGGAGTGTCTAAGCAATGGGCCTCAGGGGTCTCTGTGGGCCCCAGAACTGCCTACCAGAACTTTCATATATATACATTTCTCTGGGATTAGCATCTTTAGTTTTCATCATCTGGAAGAGTCTCTAAGCCCAAAAGGTGAAAACCCATTAATCAGAAAGGCAGAAACTGTGAATCAAGTCAGAAAACACCTCCTGATAAGAGTAAGATGAAGTCAAGTCTCTGCCAGATTCAAGTGGCCACACAGCTCACAGGCAGCCACAGTGACGGAAATCACATATAAACACAGCGGCATTTAAAATGCATTTTAGTTGCCTAGAGCTTTCCAGGCCATCAGAAGGCAGCCCTCCTATCTTCTCCATAGTCCTCTGGTTGGAGAGATGTTTTCCCTGAAGATCTAAGGATAGTCAGCTTCATCCAGCAGACACATCAGAATAGATTTTAAAAGTAGCATATTGATGAGGTTTCAAAGCTCAGTAATTGCAGCGGCATTCTTGACTCTTCTAACTGTTACTAAATTTTCTATGGGAAAATTACAAAAAAGGGGACTGACAGCTAACCTTGACTATGGGCATGCATTATATCACACATGCATGGCATTCAAGCCACTCAACTCTAAGAGGTAGGTCTTATTATTATCTGTTTTATAAACGAGGAAACAGAAGCTTATATTAATTAAATTACTCATGCTCATCATATAAGAACCTCTAAGTACATCACATAAGTCATGTTTGACTCCATAGCTCAAGCTATTAACCACTAAGATACTATCTAATTCCTCTGCATAGCCTCCAGGATAATTTCAACCTTTGGTGATTACTAAATAATTATTTTTGTAACTATTATCTTCTGAAAAAGTTAATGGTATATAAAATTACTATGCCGGGAATTTGAAATTTTTAAGTCATAGAGCTTTGGGCTTATTGCCTTAAACATATCAAGTGGTAACAGAAGTCCCTGGAGCCAAGAGGTTAAGTTTCCCCTACAGAGAATCCACAGGATGACGTAAATGGAAACCCCTTTCCCCAGACTCCTTCTAGAAATACAAGTTCTTAGACTGTCTGTAGTTGTAAACATCAACGTACCCGTGCTGCCAGTCCATCCCAGGGCTCTGTACTGCTGCAGGACTCGGCCCACGGCCTTCTGATTTTTAGCAACTGCCACCACTCTTGACAAGCCAAATCGCTGTTTGTAGTATCTCATCAAGGAGCGATGACCCACTCTGGCACCTGTATTTCAAAAGAGCAATACTGAAACACTGAGTTGGATAGGTTTTTCAAGGCAGAGCTATAAAGCAAGGGCTTTTCAAATCAGATCTTTCAATATATCCAGATGGAAAATTCATATACCAGAAGAAACAGTTGTTCTACCTTCCAAAGAAAGATGAAGCAGCACATAAAATAAAAATGAAAAAGTGAAAGAAAGAAAGCATCCAAGAAACAGAAAACCAAACAATAGATTTTTAAAAAGGAGAATGGCGAGTCATTGTTAAGTGAAAAATTTAGCATTGTGTACTTGCTTACATACAATATGCCTCCCCAAAAATTCACATAGAAACCCCTACTAATGCAGATAACAGGGCCCTAGGAGGTAAGAGATTTTTAGTGTTTTATATATATAAATAAAAATTATAGATATATGTATGGGAAGAAGATTGAGTACAGAGAGTAGTTCTGATGTTTAGGTCTACAAGCCAGGGCCAGGATCTAAAACAGATATCAATCCATCTTTTAAGAATTGCTTAAATTCTCTATTGCAGTGATTCTCCAATGAGGATTTCACCCAGCAAGGGACATTTGGCACTGACTGAAGGCATTTTTGGTTGTTATAGCTAGAGGGGTACTACTGGCACCTAGTGGGTAGAGGCCAGAGATGCTATTAAACTTCTTTAAATGCACAGGACAGCCTCCCATAACAAAGAATTGCCTCATCCAAAATGTCAGTAGTGCCAAGGCTGAGAAACCCTGCCTATTTCTTCTAAATGATGAAAACCACTTGGTGAATTCAAATTTTAAAAGATGATTAAGCTGAATTCTGTCTAAAGCTTTTGCTTATTTAGTAGTATCTAGTAAAACTATGTGAGTCAATCATGCTTTCAGAAATAAACCTCTAAATTTAATTTTCAAAGTATGCTGATGTCATTACAACATATGATTGTATATCTCATTATCTTATAGGCCCATTAACTTGTAACAGAGTGAGAAAAAAGAAAACAGACTCTGCATATTTAAAATAAAAAGCTATGAGAAAAAGGTATTGGCCACCGGTTGGAAATTCTGTAGCTGGCCTAATAAAAACCTGAGGTAAGCAAAGATATCTACTAAAGGAACAATTCAAGGTTCCTATTTAAGGGTGAGGCACATCTGATATATTCATCTAGCTGGTGGCAAACTACAGCTAGAGAACCAAATCTGGCCAACCGCCTGTTTTGGGTAGTATGACTGCAACATAGCCATGCTCATCTGTGTGAGTATCATCTCTAGCTGCTTTGGTGCTTGTTACAACGGCAGAGGTGAGAAGCTGCTGCAGAGACAGAATGGCACACAAAGCCTAAACCAGGCATCCCCAAACTTTTTACACAGGAGGCCAGTTCACTGTCCCTCAGACCGTTGGAGGGCTGCCACGTACTGTGCTCCTCTCACTGACCACCAATGAAAGAGGTGCCCCTTCCTGAAGTGCGGCGGGGGGCCGGATAAATGGCCTCGGGGGCGGCATGTGGCCCGCGGGCCGTAGTTTGGGGACGCCTGGCCTAAACGATCACCTCTGGCCCTTTCTAGGGAAAATATCCCAACCCCTGTGTCATAGGCTCACGGGAGATGACCTGAAGGGGGCTGGCTTTAGAAATGACTCATTCCAGGCTTCATCAGAGCAGTGACTCTCCAAAGGTGGTCCCCAGGCCAGTGTCATCAACATTACCTAAAAGCTTACTAAAGACAAGCTATCCTTTCACAAGAATATTAATTAGGACAAACCCAATCAATACCTTCCCAGAGGGACATAACCAAGCAGATACTTAACAACAGCATATACACAAGACACGAAATAGCCATTTCCACTGAAAATTAATAAAAGATATATGGCTAGGGTAGAACCCTGTATACAGTTTCCAGGAAAGGTTTCTATTTACATATGTCGAACCATTTCTTTCAGAACTTTTTGTGTAAAAAGACCATGAACAAGATACTATAAATACTGTGGAAGTCTGTATTTGCTTTTAGGATTCAGACTTTTAATTTGCATGAGAAAATTATTTTGGTTAATTTAAGTCCCTAAATTAACCAAAATAACCTGGCAAAACAACTGGAAAATAATTTGCTCACTACACAGATGTGGAAAAGTCATTACTTTCAGTTGCTTGTTTTGTTATGATACTCAGATGGCAAAAAGAACCTTTCAATTCAAAGACATAGTCTTTGGATACCAGTGTGGATAAAAACATTTCCCCTGAACCTGACTGTTTTGGCAGCGTAAGAGTTAACAAAGCTCTGAGACCACATGAAATAAGTGAGATGTAGTTCACAGATAAAAACACAAGCTTAAATGGAGGGTCTACAGCAAACTCCAGCACTGTTTACTGTGATGTTCTATTCACAATGTTAGGTCTGGATGTTCCAGGTTTGCAAGGTTTATCCCAACCCATTAAATGATACTACTGGTCATTAATACATAAGAAATCAATATATTTATATTCTTAAGCAACATGTGGAAATACATCTTACAGAAGGTTGGCCTTTTAAAGCGTCCTTGAAATAGCTTCATTACTCAATGCCAAGGTTTCCAACAGCTGGTAAAAAAGAACTGAAAATAGCGTTTAGAGCTATTCCTGTCCTGTGCCAACGACAGTGACCACCTGATATTAGCACCAGGTACGATGGGCTAAGGACAGCTCAACTTGAAGGACCTCATCAAAACAAAGTATTTTCTAGAATACAGTGCAACTGCCTAATTAATAAGGGATAGGTTATATTTAATTCATGGTGAAGCACATGACCTATCCATCTAGCTTCTGACACAGTGCTTACAAACTGTCCACACCGCCCCCCCGCCCTTTTTTTTTTTTTGAGACAGGGTCTTATTCTATCACCCAGGCTGCAGTGCAGTGGCACAATCATGACTCACTTCAGCCTTGACTCTTGACTTCCTGGGCTCAAGTGATCCACCTGCCTTAACTGTAACTATAGGAACACACCATCACAGCAGGCTAATGTCTGCTCCTTCTTAACAAACAGCCTTACAATTTGACACCCAATTTAACGGGCCTTTCATGCTAACTTACTCCATATGAGTTGAAGAGTAATGAAGGACACCCAAAAAGCCGACACCGGACCACAATCTTCAAAATAAATGCTCACGGTGCCCTCTAGTGGATACTTTTTGTCATTGGCTTTGAGATTGCCTACTTGATGCTACTAAAGTCCAATCTGAGTAACTAGATGGGGAGACTCATTACCCAGCAAATGAACAGGAGCTGAGTTCAGGAAGGCTTCCCAGAGAGTTGAATCTAAGGAAGTTGTGTCTTACAAGAAAAGTAGGAATAATAGAGGCACTCCACCTGCAAACGCCCAGAGGAAGAAAACTCTGTGTGGGTGGGCAGAGGAATAGCACTATACACCTGAGGGACCAGGTGTGAGAGAAACTCAGAGTTCCTCAAGGCAATGGCTCCAGTGAAGGAACTACAGATGGTTAAGAAAATATACTGGTGTTTTAGAAAGAATGTTTTGGTGGTCATGCGGAAACCAGATTAGAGATGATCAGACAGGAAGTTGTAATGGTGATACAGACATATGAATATAAAAAATTTTTTGAAAGACATTTAGGAGTTGCTAAGTCATCTGGATGTGGGAGAGGACGATCACTCTAAGATCTTTCTAAGGCTAGCCAAACACAAAAATGGCTTTGGCTCTGGCAGTCAAAATTGGTATCTTTTTAGATACCCATTTTTGGCTGTGGCTAACCTTAAAAAACTCAATCACCCAGGACAAAGCTGAGTATTCTTTATTTTTGACAAGTTTCAAAAATTTAAAGTCCAGATGAATACATCTCTTAAACACTCTAGATTTCTTAAATAGATATCTTCATTGTTGTGCTAAGTTCTGTAATATACTGTTTTAAAGTAGATGCAAAATGAAGCCAACACTGTGGTGAGCCTACTACACACAGGCACTAGGATCATCTTCTTCAATTTCCTTAAGGTCTGTTATTATCTGATTCCACCATTTCAGAAGCAGAAGCTAAGCAGACAACAAGTTAAACATACAGTCTTAGAAAATGAGTTATTAAACATATTTCTGATGTTCTATATGGTTACCATCACCAGAGAAAGACCAGAATAGGTTTTCTGCGATTTTGGTTTTACCACTGGGTATTAGGCCATAATAATATATTGCATTATAACTTTCTTATCACTGTAGGAAGAACTGTCATCTTCAAAACTGGTTCTGCCTGACCTTTCCTTCTGCTGCCACACTCTAACACTGCTCTTGGACTTACAAGGTTATCATTCTGAGCCAAAGACTGCCATCTGTACCTAAGAAGTGACACTCTATGTGGAAAGCCCTAAGACAGGTTGCTTCACTGCAGTATCTCCACCAGCAGGCTGCATTGTTCCTGCCTGCACCATTACTGCAAATCTCCCGAGGCAGTGTAGGGATACTGGAAAAAGGCTTTACTGATTGTGTGTGTGAGATCTTGCTAAGTTACTCAACCTTTCCAAGCTTCATATGTAAAATGAAGATGTTGGAATCTAACTCACGTTGGCCTGTAAAGATAAATATATCTGCCTGAATGTGCTAACTGCTCAGCAAATACTGGGTATTAAGATCCTATTATCATCTCTACTTTACCGTCCCCTTTCACTTCTCAAACATGTCCTCTGTAGCTTCTCCTATTCTTATCAGTTAATCACGATTCTTTCTTCCTACACAATAGACAACCATGTATGCTGCTCACATTCATGGTTATTCTTCATCTTTTCGTACCTCGTGGTGGATAAATTTCCACCATGAGTCATATACACCCACACCAAACTACCATTTGGAAGTCTGAGCAACAAAAGGAAACAGGAATCAGTTCAAAGAATAACAGTAAGGTTACAATTAACAAGAGAAATCTAGACAGAACCAAAAAAAAAAAAAAAAAAAAGATAAAGAACAGAAAAAGTCTATAGCTTAAAAAAAAAAAGAAAAAAAGAAATGCCTGATCAAACGTTCTGAGTCATAACCCAGAAGTGAACAGAAACACTAATCAAATTTAAACAGAACAGCCAACTTAGAGCTGAGCAGCAACCTTCAGGATTTACACCATACATGAGAAACCAAACATAAACTTTAAGCTCTATGATCTATTTCCCTCAGTATGGAAGGTAATTGATGGAGATATGCTGCTCCCTCTACCCCACTGGCATTAAGCTATTTATTTTTGACAAATGCACTTACCAGAAGGCAGAATCAATTCCATGGTTTCATCATCATATTCCAAGTTCTTTTCTGAAGGCAACTCCTCAGCCTCTTTAGAGTCCTGCCCTTCCTTGTGATCTGGGTAGCTACTCCTGTAACAGAGAAATCGCACTAATAAAGACACTAACATCTCAACTTTAACTAAAAGACATAAACTTTATTTGCAAATGTGGCAAACTTCCTAAGCTACCTAAAAGGGACAGGAAAGCAGCAGCTATAGTGACTACTGGCTAAAAGGTTTGGGGAGAAAACAACTTGTTAGCATTTTAGCTGTAGAAGTGAGCAAATGACCTATAACAGAATTCTATTTGTTTTTCCCTAGAAAGGCTGCCTGATGGAGAGGAAGAGAAGGAGAACTCACAGCTGGACATGCAACGATACTCAATTTAACCTTACAAAAACAAGTTCTTGAACAGTGCTGTCCAACAGAACACTGTGATGACAGAAAACGTTCTATCAGTAGATAGATAGAACTATCAATACTGTGTCTGATTTCTATCAATACTGTGTCTGATACAGTAACTCCAGTCACATGAGCTTTCAAGTACTGAACTTTGAAATGCAGGTGGTCTGACTGAATAACTGAATTTTTAAATTTTTAAACTTTCAATTTATTTAAATAGCTATATACCTAGTAATTACAATATTGGACAGTGCAGTTCCAGAAGAATCTCCATATTCCTAAAAATGCTAATAAATTCTATTCATAGATACACATGAAAAATAACTGGAAAAGTGCACATTAAATTATTAACAGTAAACCAGACAATCTAATAAGAAAATAGACAAAATAGATCAGATACCTCACAAAAAGATATCCAGATGGCCTATGAATACACAAAAAGGCTGTTGATTGCATTAATCATCATCAGGGAGACGAAATTAAAGCCACTATACACCCACCAAAGTTGCTAAAATGAAAAAGTCTCCCTCACTGCAAGTGGGAGTATAGAGAACCACTTTGGAAAACAATTTGACAGTATTTTCTAAAATTGAACATATGTATATCCTCTGGCCCAACTCCTACATAAGCACACAACAGATAACATATAAACATTTGCCAAAAGACACACATCAGAATGATGTGACAGCACTGTTTGTAATAGCCCTAGATTAGAAACCACTAAAATGTATATCAACAGTAGACTAGATGAGACTAGATGTTGTGGAGCAATGAACAGAATACTCTATAACAATAAGAATCAACTATCTACAGTTACATAAAATAGTATGAATGGGTCTTCCAAACACAAAGTTGAGCAAAAGAAGCCAGACCCAAGAGTACCTTCCATTTATGTAAAGTACAAAAACAGGCAAAACCGATCTATGCAGTTATAAGTCAGAATAGTGGTTATTCTTGGTGAAAGGAGGGGTAGTTCCTGGAAGGACACGCAAGGGGAATGTCAGGGTATTATTAACATGCTGTTTCTTGATCTACATGCTAGTTACATTTAAAATTTTACTAAACGGAATCATGATATCACAGTACGGTCATCCCTTGGTATCCACAGGGGATTGGTTCCAGGACCTCCCTAGGATACTAAAATTTGCAGATGTTCGAGTCCCTGATATAAAATGGTGTAATATTTGCATATCATCTAAGCACATTCTCCTATATACTTTAAATCATCTCTATATTACTTGTAATACCTAATACAATGTAAATGCTATGTAGATCGTTGTTACACAGTACTGTTTAGGGAATAATGACAAGAAAAATAAGTCTGTGCATGTTCAGTAAACACAAAATTTTTTTCTAATACTATAGTTTGGATCCACGGATGGAGAATCTGTAACTACACATATACGCACTTTTCTGTACGTTTATTCTTCAATAAAAAGTTTCAGGTCCAAAATAAATAAGTTACCTTGTGAAGGAGAGTGAAATTATAGGTAATTAATCATTTTTTTTTTTTTTTTTTTTTTTTGAGACGGAGTTTCGCTCTTGTTACCCAGGCTGGAGTGCAATGGCGCGATCTCGGCTCACCGCAACCTCCGCCTCCTGGGTTCAGGCAATTCTCCTGCCTCAGCCTCCTGAGTAGTTGGGATTACAGGCACGTGCCACCATGCCCAGCTAATTTTTTGTATTTTTAGTAGAGACGGGGTTTCACCGTGTTGACCAGGATGGTCTCGATCTCTTAACCTCGTGATCCACCCGCCTCGGCCTCCCAAAGTGCTGGGATTACAGGCTTGAGCCACCGCGCCCGGCCTAATTAATCATTTTTTAGCTGAGTGAATCCACATAAACTGCTTATTAGAACAGTGCCTGGCAGGTAAGCACTCCATAAAAGCTAGCTTTGTAAGTGAAGGCTTTCTGTTTTCCAAGTTTTCTTTATTAAACATTGTCAACTTATTATTTTTTTCCTACAGACAGGATCTCACTGTCACCTATGCTGGCCTGAAACTCCTGGTCTCTAGTGATCCTTTTACCTCAGCCTCCTGAGCAGATGGGACTACAGTCTCATGCCACCACACTTGGCTTTTATTTTTTTAAGGAAAATAAATCATTTTAATATTCATTTTTAGGAAGAAAAGCTCACATGATTTCTCATTTCTAGGCACCAGTAGAATAAAACTGTACATGGAATGAAAAATGCATCATTTGGACTAAGGGAGAACCATTTCCATCAGTTACATATTTTAATTCAAACTAAGGGAGCAACACCCAGTAAACAACAACAGTAACAACAAAAGGCTAGGGCTTGAAGCTTAGATTCTAGAAGGAGGAGACGATGAACTAATAATATATGATACATACAATGGCAGTAGGGGCTATAAGGAAAAATAAAACAGGATAAAAAGGATTGGGTAGGTGTTATTTTATGGAAGGTGGTCAAAAAAGGCCACACTAAGAAGGTGAAATTTGTGTCAATGCCTTCAAGAAGTGAGGGACAAGTCACATGAATATCTGAGTGAATACTACAGACAAATACAATAGCAAATGCAAAGGTCCTGAGAAACACACTTGATGCATTAAAGGAAGAGTTAGGAATCCAGAGAGCAAGTCATACAAAACAAAAGAACCACAGATGCTCCAGATCATGTGCAGGGCCCTGCAGGCCGGTATACTTTGGCTTTTTCTTTGAATAAGACAGGTAGTCTTTGAAAGAATCTGAGCAGAGTTTGACCTGACTTAATGTTTTAAAACAATCTCCCTACAGTTTCAGTTTTGAGAACAGCATGTAGGGAGCAGGAAGAATGTAAGTATGGAGAGCAGGCAGCAGGAGACTACTGTAGAAAGTCAGGTGAAAGATGATGGTGTCCTGGACCTGGGTAGTAGCAGTAGAATTAGTGAGAAGCAGCCAGACCTGAAAATAGATAGTGCCAAGGTAGATAAAGCAGGATATGGTGATAGATTCTAGCGTAAGCATGAAAGAAAACAGAATAAAGGAAGACTGCATGGCATTTGGCTTAAGTAACTAGAAGGACAGAGATACCATTTACTTAGCGGGGAGCAGATTAGGATGCATGGCAGGAGTTGATTTCAGACAGGTGAAGTTAATGATCCCTTTTGAACACAAGTAGAAATATCAAGGAGGCAGGTGGATATTTTCAGTCTGTAGCTAAGGGGAAGGCTATATTAGAGATTTAAGTGTGGGGGGTCAGGGGCCTACAGAAGATATTGAAGTCTACTAGACTGGGCAGGATCCTGAATATAACCACAGGATGAGAAACTGAATGCTGGGCATTCCAAGCCTGCTGCTGATGGCAGGTGCTTGACTCTATCAGTGGTATTTGCTTTGACCACTCTGATTACAACATCAGTCAAAAGGTCATAAACACTGCTGTCTAAAAGGAAACTCGAGAGGGATAAATACTGCCTTTGCCTGAAATACTGTCCTTTGGTGATGCTTCCCACCACCAGTAGACAGTCATTGTCTTCTCCACTGTCACAACCTCTGACCCTCCCCTCTACCTCCACCCGGTCATGTCCACCAACTGCAAGTCTCCAGCTGCAAAATGAAAACTCAGAAAGAAAATGCAAAAGAAGACTTACAAGACTGAGACTTTACTGAGCATTTTCTCACTCGGACTATGCATGCCTGGCATGATACTTATATACATCTGCTTATCTCCTGTGCTAGGTAACAGGAATTTTGACAACTAGTTGTTCACAAGTACTTAACATACATTTGTTAAATGACATATAAATTATTCAAGATCCTAGTTAGGGCAGGGCAAGGTATCTCACACCTGTAATCCCAGCACTTTGGGAGGCTGAGGTGGGTGGATCACTTGAGCCCAGGAGTTCAAGACCAGCCTGGGTAACATGGCAAAACACCATCTCTACAAAAAATACAAAAATTAGCCAGGCATTGTGGTGAACACCAGCTGCTGGGGAGGCTGTGGTGGGAGGATCGCCTGAGCCCAGGGAAGTTGAGGCTGCAGTCGGCCATGATCATGCCACTGCCCTCCAGCCTGGGTGACAGCAAGAATCTTTCTCAAAAAAAAAAGAGAAAGAGTTTAGTCACGGGTGAACCACCAATGGTATAATCTCACCATCAGATGCCTGGTTTGGGCCAGGTTTAGCAACCCTCTCAACTCCCTCAGAAGACAGCTGGTGATTCAAGGACTCTCCGGGAACCCAACATGTGAAACCTAATTTCTGTACCTCTATTTAAGGGATAACTGGCAAAACTGAATTCTTGATGATTTAACCAGAACAAAAACAAGTCAAACTTCAGTTTGGGTCTAAGATCTTCTCTTTACTATGTGTGTTAAACTCTGTTAAACTGAGTTTCTCAACTACAAGGTAAGAACTACCTAATACAGAGGTGTTATAAGTGCTATTAAGAATATGTTGCACAGTACTAAACACATATCCAGCACACCTAATATCACTTCAAAGTAAACACGACCTCACTTCACTTCATATTACAAACTATGCTTACCTAAAATCATAGAAGTCTGCAAATTCCAAAGCAGCATCGCCGTCTGTGAAGAGCTTACAGTGGCTTTTGTCATTCATATGTGCCTGTACAGCTTCTGTGGAGTAGAATGACTTCCCTTTCTCATTGCACCACAAGCAAATCTTTCCAACACCAACTTTCTCTCCTAAAAAATAATGTAAGGAGAAAAGCTTTTAGCAACCAGATTAAATCTCATTATTTGTCACAATTCAAAAAGCATTCACAAAATAAGCAAGCAATTATATCAAAGATTGATGAAAAACACAAAACTAATGTTCCCTTGAGACCAGTCCCCCAATAATGTGATATTTCCTCATTAAAGGAAAACCATTTGTACTTACCCAAGTACATAATCAGTCCCTTAATATCTGAAAGATACTCTATATCAGGAATAAAGAAACTGTGGACTTTGGTCATATGAGCCACATTCTTCACGAGCGAGCTGGAATGATGGGAACAAAATAAGCAGTCTGTAATAGGGATGGCACCAAGGGGTGGTTTCTCCCCAGCCTCTTCCTCCTCTGCATCCTGCTCCGCCGCATCATCCATTGCTTCAGTATCCTCACATTCCAATTCTTTGTCAGAATCAATATCTTCCCAATCTGCAAGCCAGAATTTTGAAAAACAAAGTTCAAGAAAAGTGGTAGCAAGCAAAGTTATCACAAAAATTCACGAGGTGATACAGTCCTATATTTGGGTAAGCAGCCCCATGCCCAACTCTCAGGGACAACTCCTCTTTCAAGATTTCAGTTTTAGCTATTCGTCTACCACAGACTCATCTGTATGGCTGTGAAAATCTTTAGTCTTTCTTTTCCAGGTAACAGGAGTCTTTTGCTTCTTTCCTATGCCTTACAGCACCTAGCCCAGTGAACATATAGTTTGCGAGTCTCTTATCTGGCTATTTTTATAAACTGCTAAAACAACACCTCTATCTGCTATTTCACAAAAGTACTATGGGGTGTGTGTATGTGCTGGTGGGGTGCTCTATGAACAGCTATGGTTTGAATGCATGTTTCCCTCCAAAATTCCAATGTTGAAACTTAATCATCAATGAAATGGCATTAAGAGGTGGGGCCTTTAGGAGCTGATTAGGTTAGGTAAGCACTAATCCCCAATGAATGGATTAGTGCGGAGGAAACTGGCTAGCCCGTTTTTTGCCTTCTGCTTCTTCCAACACATGATGATACCATGAGAAAACTTAATCTCTGGAACAGGCCCTCGCAAGACACTGACTCTGCCAGCACCTTGATTTTGGGCTTCACAACTTCCAGAACTATGGAAAAATACATTGATGTTGTTCATAAATTACCCAGTCTCTGGTACTTCATTAGGGCAGAACGAACAGACTAAGACATAAACGCATGCACCAGCACTGTTAATAGGATGTGGGATGAGGGAACGAAGGAATAAATAGCTCGTAAAGTCAAAGAGGAGAGGCTGCTGGCTCCAGCTCCGCATTTCTGGCTGAGTTGATTTTGATCCCTTCATTCTGTTTTACTCAACTGAACTAAGAAGGGCAAAACCATCATAACTGGAAACCCACTAGAATCGCAAATTACACGGCAGCTGGTATGATGATAGCATGTCCTCCTGTGCATATGTTAAAACCGTCCCCGTCCAAATCAGAGAAGGCATCAATTCATTCTCTACATAAGTATTAAGCACTTCTTTTTCCAGACAAGGTTTTAGGCCCTGATTCTACAACAGTGAACTAAACAGCCAGGACTGCTGGCCAGATAAGGCACTTCACAAAGCGTCTGAACAAGCGGCGCTCATCATTTTACTTAAAAGCGCTCGCTCGCTCGCTCTCGCGCGCTCTCTCTCTCTCTCTCTCTCTCTCTCTCTCTCTCCTCCCTCCCTCCCTCCCTCACACTCACACACACATACCCCCATCTCGAGCATAAATCTGGAAACCTCAGGGGGCCCAGTTCCTCTCCCCGCTCCCCGCCCAGCCAGAGCCATCACCGTCTTCATCCAGGTCCTCTTCCTCCTCCTCACTGTCCTCCTCCTGCTGCTTTGCCAACTTCTTCGCCTGCTGCTCAAACCACTGGAGCCGGGGCGGTTTCTCGCTCGGGTCTCGGTCGTGGGTCCTACGGCCACCAGTACCCACGGCCACGTCACTCGTGGCCTCCTCTGCCGGCGCTGGGGGCGCCTTCTTGGGAGACGTGGACGGCTGGGCCTTGATGGCCTGCTGGATGGCCGCGTTCATGGCATCCTTGTCCACACCGTCCGCGCCCAGTCCCTTCTCCAAGTTCTTTGCATTCATCCTCTGCACTTTCCGATTCACGGCCTGCACGGCCTTCTTCTCCAGCTCAGCGTGCCGCCGGGACTTGAGGTGGTTCTCGTAGGCGTTCAAAGAGGCAAACTTCTTACTGCAAACGGTGCAGTAGGTGGCCGAGCCCTTGCTCTCCTCCTCGGCGACGGCCCGCTGCGCCCGCACCCGCTCCTGGAAGCCCTCGGCGGTCACCGGGGCCATGCCGGCCACCTTCCGCCGCAGGTTGTAGCGGTGCCAGTCTGTCTTATAGTGGGCCCGATGCATGTCCGCGTCGCAGAACGCCACCCGGCAAGTGATGCAGCTGTACGTCGCCATTGCCAGGCGAGAACTAAGAGCCGACCAAGGCAAACACCTAGCGATCAGCGCCCTGGCCCCACAAGACCCTGAGACCTTAACCCGCCTCAGCAGCCACGAAGAACCTCTGAACCAGCCGACTCCCGGACGGTGACTGAGGAAACTTCCGGCACACGTCGGAAGTTATTTCAGCGGCACAGGAAACCCGCCTCTCAGGCCGTGGCCACGCCCCCGCCGCGATGAGGCCCGGCAAGGCGAGAGAACGCGGTGGCTGAACGAGACTTGGGCCCGCCCAGTGAGCCCGAGGTGGGTGTGGATCGAGGGAGGTCGTGCCCGCCCAGCTGCCTTCATGGAGGCTGTGCCGCAGGGCACGATGCGGTCACGGAGACTGCTCCGCGAGAGTGGGGGAGTGGAGCGCCCGAGGCTGCTCCCGGGCCCTGGGAAGCCCGCGATTGCGAATGGTCCGGTCGGAGACGCGAGGGTCGCGGTTTCTCTGAGGACAGCGCGCTTCGCCCGCGCAGCCTGAGGCATGGATGTCGCGACGGCGAGGGCTGCTCCTCGCCCCGGGCGGCTCCGTACCCCTCCGGGCGGACCTCGGAACCCTCGCAGGTGGTTGGACCGCTTCCCCGGGAAACCGGAGAGGCCAGGCCGGAGCTCCGCCTTTCTGAGGCGGGCCCTCCGGCGGAGGACACGGGCGAAACCTGAGTGCCCAGAGTGCCGAGAGGGGCTCCCCGTGGGCACACCGCCCAAGCCACGTGGGTAATTCGAAGAGTAGCCACGTTTTTTAAAGGGTAAAGAGAAATCGGTGAAACTGCTTTTAATGATATATTTAATTTAGCCCATCCTATCATTTCGGCCTGTAATCAGTCTAAAACAATTAATGAGATCGTTTACGCTCCGTTGTTGGTTCTACGTCTTGGAAATCCCGTGTGTTTTAGAGTTAATAGCCCATCTCAGTTCGGACTAGCCCCGTGTCAGGCGCCCAGTTGGTTGTGTAGCCTCATCTATATCGGACAGCAAAGTTCGGTAGAATACATGAACTTCAGGCCGAGAGCGGTGCTTCACTCCTATAATCCCAGCACTTCTCGGAGGCCAAGGCGGGCGGGTCACCTGAGGTCAGGAGTTCAAGACCAGCCTGGCCAACACGGCGGAACCCGTCTCCACTTAAAAAAAAAAAAAAAAAAATTAGTCCAGCGCAGTGGCGCGCACCTGTAAGCCCAGCTACTCAGTAGGCTAAAGCAGAATTGTTTGAACCCAGGAAGCGAGGTTGTGGTGAGCCGAGATCGCGCCACTGCACTCCAGCCTGGGCAACAGAGCAAGACTCCGTCTCAAGAGAAAAAGAGAGAAGAAAAGGAAAGGAAAGAGGAGAGGAGAAAAAAGGAAATGAACTTCAAATGATTGGGGAGGTCATAGATTTCATCCAATCTGCCTTGTTACAGAATCGAATGCTCAGAATCCAAGCCGCCAATAGCACACCAAAAGAAGATGGCGTTTCAAAAAATATGGGTCAAGTTGTGCTGGTCTTTTTGCTCAAAACCTTCCAGTGGCTTCCCTTGACTCAACAAAATTTAAACACATTTTTATTCTGTGAGGCTCTACCCCTACCTCTGATGTCCTGCCACACCCCCTTCTCTACCCTGCTCAGCCCGCTTTAGTCGCAGTGACACATTTGATGTTCTAACAAGCATCTTTGGTTGGTAGTAAGTCAGAAACCCATGACTCTTCTCCTGGAAACATCTTTTTACTAGCTTGCTCCCTTACTTTTTGGATCTCTACCCAAATGCTTTTGTAAGAGAGGCTTATCCAAACCCTCTTATCAAAAATAGTGCCTACCTTCCTAATTTCCTTACCAGGCATAAGTTTCCTCTAGCAGTGTATTAGTTATATACTACTCTGAATTAAATCACCCCCAAATTTAGCATCAACCTTTATTTCCGTTTCTGTATGTCAAGCATTTGAGTAGCCTAGCTGTGTGGTTCTAAGATCTCATAAGAAGTTGCAGTCAACGTGCTGTGCAAAGCTAAAGTCATCTGAAAGTCTGACTGTATTTGACTGTGAATGGGGAAATCTCTCTTAAAGATGATTCATTTACATAAACTGATAGCAAGAGGTTTTGGTTCCTTGAGAAGTGGGCCTCTCCATAGGGCTGCTTGAGTGCGGCAGAGAGCCACATGAAATACTGACCTAGCCTTGGAAGTCACACACAGTCGTTTCCACAATGTGTTGTTACTTATGCAGGTCAGCCATATTTAATGTGAGAAGGGTTTACATAAGGGCATGTATGCCAGGAAGTGAGGGGCAGAATGGTTCGAGGGGATCACCGGGAGATCAACTACCACTAGCCTTTGTTGTTTGCCACCGATTTCCCAGGCCTAGCACTGGAAGTCCTGCATCCCAGGAAACCCCTCAATCCTGGGCAAACCAGGATGTCTAGTCACACTGCCTGTGTTATCATCTACATCTAGATGGAGCACAAGCTGCATGAGAACAAGCACTCCTTTGTTGTATACCCTAATGCTAGAACGGTGCCAGCAGATCAACTGTTCAGTATTTGTTAAATGAATCTTTTGCAGTGCAAAAGTTAAGTCAGATGATTTTTATTTCTAGAAAATGTACTTTGAGATTATCAGTATCTTAAAATACCTGAACCGTCTGGATGCTTACTTTGAGAAACGTAGCTAGTATTAGTCGTTAACTGGAATAAGCAAAGCAGTGTATGTTTTCAAGCTTCCCTAAAAAATAAAGCAGAAGATGGCTATAAAAAAGAACTTCTGGTTTTACTTTTGCCTATTATCATTCTAGCATCTGTTCTTCAGGTCATTATTTCCTCCCTGCTTCCTTTAATCTGTTTTCATGATCCTCCTATTTCAGCATCATTGAACTCTCCAGTTTCTTTACTTTTCTTTTTTAAAGGGGTGTTGTGTCCTCTGCCACACTAATTTTCCAATGTACTGTTCTTCTGCAGTCTCCAAGACAACCTTATTGTTTCCCTGTAGCCTCCTTCTACAGTAAATACGGTAATCAGTAATTTTCCTGTAGCATTTTTTTCATGTCACTTTTTCTGTTCAAGAATCATTGTCTGTTGCCCATAAGATAGTTTAAATTCCTTCACCTGGCTTTCATATCTCCTGTAATCTCTCCCACATGCTACATATTTTTTGTAACATTCTACTGGTTCTAAATTGATTAGGCCATTCCTACCCTCAAGAAGTTTTTTTCTTTTATGATTTCTTAGAGATAAATATTTACAGTTAACTGTAATAGAATGAAGCTGGATCTAGTACAATGAAATATAAAGAAAGGGGTAATGAGTATTTAGGATAGAGAAATTTCATCCCACTTGAGAGATCAGAAAAGTTTTCATTAAGGATTAAGCATTTCAGATGGGTCCTAAAGAAGATAATTGTGGACTTTGCAAGTGAAAAGGGAAGTGGAACAGGTAGAAGAAATACTGTGGAGGGAGGAAAATGAAGGACGTTTTTAAGAAGAGTCTGTCTAGGTTGGATGAAGCATAGAATAGAGACAAACAAGGGAAAATGAGACTAGAGAGAGCCACGATATCATTGGCTAGAGACTTGGATTCTTATGTTTACTATTCAGTCTTCATTTGGTAAACAATAGAGAGTCACAAAATGTTTGTGCTTATATGGCATCAGGAATAGAAGTGGGCCTTGAGCAGATCCAGCAGCAATCTCTGAAACTAATTGGAAAACAAAAAACAAAAAGAGTATTTGTACAGCCAATAGCTCCTTGGTAAATGCAAGCTGACTGCGAGGGACTGTTGAGTAAAATCTCTCTGCAGTACATCCTCTGCACTCTAAATGTGTCTAACCTCTGCTGATGTTACTGTCAAAAAAAATTACCAATTTGCTCACTCTCTGAAGAAATTAGATCTTCAGATCACTGATACAGTTTGTTGCTGTTCCCACCCAAATCTCATGTCATAATGTAATCACTCCCTGGTGGGAGTGATTGGATCATGGGTGTGGATTTCTCTTGAATGGTTTAGCATCACCGCCTTGGTGCTATTCTTGCAACAGTGAGTTCTCTCAAGGTGTGGTTGTTTAAAAGTGTGTATCATCTCCCCCCTCGCTGTCTCTTGCTCCTGATTTTGGCGTGTGAACTGCCTGCTCCCACTTTGCCTTCTGCCTTGAGTCTGCTCCTTGAGGTCTCTCGAGAAGCAGAGGCCACCATGCTTCCTGTACAGCCTGCAGTACCCTGAAATAATTAAATCTCGTATAAATTGCCCAGTCTCAGGTATTTCTTTATAGCAATGTGAGAATGGACTAATAAAACCACCTATGACGAAGAAAATTAATTTGAAAGTACTGAAAATTAGAATTCCTTCTGGATACCATGACATAGCCCTTAAAATAGTTCATGTAATTCTCAAACTACTAGAGTTGTGGTGCACACTGTAAAGGTGACAGTACACACAGTAACATGGTTCTCGTTTCAGTCTTGGAAGACTTTGGGATATTCATCTTTGATCATTACATAATTTAAAAGCTAATAAAGTTGCCTTCAAGTCAGTTTGATTACTGATCACAGGACTCTCTTGTGACAGTTTTACTGCTTTTCACATTCCTTTATTGCAGTGGCACCTTGGCTTTTAAAAAGGCAGACTATAAAGGTGATTGGGTTGGTTGAGGGTAACCTTTGGTGGGGGTAACAAATATCGAAATATAAAAACGAATGTACACTTATCACAGGGTTTACAGTTTCTGTGAATTCTGTGTTCATAAAAATGTTAAATGCTGTGAGAGTTTTTCTATCCCCAATTGTTCTGGCTATCTACAAATGCAAAGTCTTCTCTTACTTTATTAAGAAATTGAAATTTACAGCAAAGCATATTTATCACAGCATTTAAAACAGTATAGATCAACTGATTTCTACAGCCTTCGGGAAAAAAATCTAAAATAAAATCAATATTTAATACTTAGTGAAATTCTGTTAAACCACTTAAAATTATGATCATTGTTAATGTATCAAAAAATAAAACCAATATACTAGTATGATACATAAAAAAGAGAATAGGCTTTGGGGTCAGGCTGGCTTTTTCCCTGACTAGCTATGTGACCTTGGACAACTTATTTACCCTTTTCTTTGGCAAAAAGTTTTTAATACCACTTAACTGTAGAGTCATGAGGATTAATATGTCCTAGACCAAGAGTTAGCATACTTTTCCCATAAATGGCCAGAGAGTAAATATGCTTTGTAGGCCTTGGGTCTCTGTCACGACTAATCAGCTTCATTGTTATAGCATAAAAGCAGCTATAGACGATACATAAATGAGCATAGCTGTGTTCTACTTGAACATTATTTACAGATGCTGAAAATTGATTTTCATTTATTCTCATGTCATAAAATAGTACTGATTTTTTTGAACTACTTCAAGATATGAAAATCATTCTTAGCCTGCAGCCCTTACAGAAACAGGTGGCAGGCCGGATTTGGCCCATGGACCACAGTCTGCCAACCCCGGCCTTAAGACACTTAATTCTTGCAACACTCTATGAGGTAAATGGTACTACAGTTTTATTTTGTAGATGAGGTAAATAGGTATGGAGTTATTAGGTGACTTTCTCAGAGTCCCGTAGCCAGTAGGTGTTACAACCATAAAAATTACTATTCAAGAGCTTTACGCTTGGTCCACAGAATCAACTGAAACAGTGACATTTTTATAACATTTCTGTCCATTAATTCCACAAGGATTTATTGCACTATGAGGCTGATACAGTGCTAGACCCATTAAAAGAACCTTATGGTTTTTGTAAGCCGTTGCTTGTTGATTACCTTTGTTTTAATGTTTAAAAGAATTACTCAGTTGAAACACAGGCAGGAAAGAAATCAGTATCTGGGTTTTATGCAGCATTTCCACCCCCACCAAGCATGCTTCAGATACTTTTTTTCATTCATTCTTAAAACATTCCTGTGTGAGAAGGTAAGAATTAACTTCCCTATTTAATGTTTGGGGAAACAGGCTGAGGCTTGGGGACGTTATTGTGACTTTGACACTTTGTCTTGGGGCCATGATGTTAACATTAGAACCAGAACTCATATTTTCAGCATCTTAGTATAAATGCTACCATGAAATGAAGGAATAATATACAAAAATATAGTTCTGAGGCTTTCTAATTTCATCATAATACAAATGATCTAAGACAACAGTAGTTCAGTAAAGGTTTTCAGAATAATTTCCTATCTTGCAATGAACACAGCTGAAGCAGTATACAGAAGTATACCCATCTACATTATAAACAGATAATATAAATGTTAAAATCACTTTTTTTCTTAAATGTGGATTTCCTTCTTGGTTAAAATTAGTAACATGCTGCCATTTGCCACTTTTTTAAATGGAAGAAAGTCACATTTATTTCAAATATAATAAGATGCCTAAATATGTTGAATATATTTGCCAATTACAAAACCTTATAAAAGTTTCTTTTCCTATTTTATTAAACTGGGGAGCAGGCAGTTTAAAAAAAAAAAAACAAAACATTTTGAAGCTACTATGTAGGGTAAGAAAAAAAAAGGTATTTCAGAATGAGAATATTTAAGCCTGGATTGATCTTCCAAAGCAAGCTTCAACTTCTTGAGCACTGCTTATTGCTTCAGATTAAAATAATTGCTCAACGTATGGCTATTGCCATTCTGTGATTCTGCTTAGTACTTTCTATAGGAAGTAAGCAAAACTTTTCTACAGCTTTCAATTTAAAAAATATGTATCCATGGTTCACATTTTAAATACTTGAGTCCACTTAGATTTTACAAACCACTCATTATCAGTTCTTTCAGATGTTGGGGAAATATTGCTATTGATATTAATTCTCATGCTAAAGCATATGTAGTCCTCTATTATATTGGATCAATCACATGGTTTATCTGCTACTTCATCTTTTAAAACCAGAAACAATGACCCCCCCCCACCATCAAAGCATACACATAGGCACCAACAAACACCTTCAACATCCTTGTGTTTGTTTGAATTAATAGCTGTGAGAAAGTACCATTATTGTATTGTGTAAATTTGTGGTCACACAGCCATATACAAATACAGTTCATATATAATTATAATATTGCTGTCCCTAGAGAGTTGGCATGTCTCCCCTATAGTGTTGATAGCACATTTTTCTACTTTACCATCTTCCTCCCACCTCCACACCTTTTAATTTGTAGTTATTAACATTTTATTCTAGATTGATTGTTCATACCATCACAGATTATCAGCCCTTGAGTTAATCTTCTTGTAAGGTCATCTAGTGACTTATATTCTTTGATTACTTGGATTATTTAAGTTGTCTTCCCCTCAATGAAAAAACAGAAATGACCTTTAAACTTTTCAACTTTATAACCAAGAATATGGTTTGAAAGAAAGAAACATACACAAAAAAAAAGAATACTAGTAATGACTAATTTATAAATATGTAACTGTATTTTTCTTCCTCTCCAGAAACTGTTATTGAATAAAATTCAGGTATATTCCTCCAAAACCCACACAGTTCAGAGATTTTCAAACACCAGGTTTCCATTTGTATTAAAATGGGCAAGGTAATGAAGGCACAGGCTCACTTTGTATCAATAAAGGACATCAAACACAGTCATGAGGCACTAATGACATAAGCAATCACAAAAAGCAAGTGTTCAAAGTCTTCAGTAACTCTTCTCCCTTTAACATTTGGCAAAATTCAGCCTAGATATTTTAATACCTCAGAAAGAAAAAATAAATATTAAAATGTCAGATTACCTATAATTAGTCTTTAGAAATAAAAGGGATAAAATGAAAGGAAGAGAACACAGATTTCCTATATTCTTGGATTATCCTTCCTTCCTGAGGGTCTCAGATGTCTCTACGCATCCGCCAAAATGCCAGCTGTACCTGAAGATTTAAGAGATTTTTGGTAGCTGCTGGCATGGTCCCTCAACACTTAAAGTTTATATCACAAAAAAACAAAACTAGCTTGGTTTCAGCTTTTTAGTCCTTTGTTAAAAACCATGAATCAAATTTGGTTATTTAAAAATGATCTTTAAAAGTTTAAAATAAAGGAAAATATATATATTCTGCCCAATAAGAAACAGATTTCATATTTATATTTAAATGGCAAATAAATATATTTTAAAGCCAAACAAGTTCTTCTCCTCTATACAGACTAAGAAAACAGAGTTATTACGTCTTTATTGCTGATGATCACATCACTTATATCAAGAAATAGTTTCATAATTTTAGGAGACTTTTTTCATGACATAATATAAAAGATAAGGGTCTAACTTAAGTCTGAGCAGGCAGAATAGAGCTGTGCTCCCAACATCCCTGTCACAAACATGACAAATGAACCACAAATGAACCACAAAACAACTGAACCTGTTTACATCATAACCATTGTCTATGTGATATACAACTGCTTGCTTTCTATGGGTTAATACTACCCATTGCAAGACTAGAGATGGCAGTCAATGAAGCATGCTGCTTTACAAATAAACTTAAACCTACAACTGCAGAAATAACATGGAAATGTTTCAGTCTATCCAGAGTACTTAAATATACTTTTAATTTTTTTCTATGTAATTAATTTTAATAGTATTTCCCAAGTCCTTCAACTGAGATGCCTTGAAAATTTCTTTTTACATCAGAATCTATCAGTTTAAAAAAAGTTTTCCAGGTATTAGGAATAAGGAAGCTGATAACAGCATGTATTCACAATTAATTGTTAATATTTTCAATGAGTTACAATAAACTGTTTTGCATGCTTGAAAAACTGTAAAAAGAAAAATATATAGAAGGATTTTAATAATTTGGTTTTTGTTTCTTTTTGCTTTAAAAACAACCCCTAATATTTATCTCTGACAACACAGTGGTGTGTATAAAGTTCATTTCCATGCTTACTACACAAAAATAACGATCAGAAAGATCAATCTATCAGTGTCAGCTGATATATATCCAATTAATTCACTGCAGGAGGGAAAATAAAACAAATCTAAAGTAATCATTAAAGCTTACAGTTCAATTTTTTTCCTTTTTTTTTTTTTCTCTCGTTTAAAATTTTTTTGGTGTTTTTTGTGCTGTGTTGCAAGCTGATTCCTATATTAATGGCCTCCAAGTAGATTTGAAAGGAAACCTGAAGACTTCTTATTTTGCTGTGCTTCTGCTTCCTGGTCTTGTGTAAGTCCCAGTTCACTCTCTATTTGATCCAGCTCTGACTGGTCAAGTAGTTCAAAGTCATCACCTTCTTCAGTGTCTGTGTCCTCTTCTGGGCTGGGGGCAGCCTGAGAAAGTGCTTGCTGCACACCCTCTAACTGGTCTTTGATAGCTGCAGTCACTGCAGCTGTGATGACATCCCCAGCCAGGTTGCTCATCAAGTGAAAGGTTTGGTCACTGTTCAGAGGAAGGGTGAGACCAGCTGCTGATTGCATCTCTTTGCTTGGTCTGTGGCCGCTATCCAACTGTTCCTTCTTTCTCTTGAGCTCAGTGGGCAAGCCAAGGCTTAATTCATCTTCATCATTTGTTCCCATGCCATTTTCTAGAGATGGAAAATCTGAAAGATCTCTAGAGAAAACTTCCTCACTAGGTCGGTCAAGATCTGTGAAATGCATAACAGAAGTTCAGACTTAGGCACCGTGACAAATATGAAATAAAAGTGCTGTCTAAATGATAGCACTTTTATCTGAACCCTTTGGGCAAGCTTGCCGTTCACTAGCCTCCTGAGTCAACTTGAATCCATTTAACCACATACTAAACTCCTCCTAATTCTGCAACACTCTTCACCACAGGGACACAAATACTACACATCCGTCTCCACATTTAGTTTCCTCTTAAGCACAAAACAATTTATGTACTGACCTAAAACTCACCTTCGTCTGATATTAGCTTGAGGTTTTGACTAAAGTTTAAGCATTTGCTATAAAAATTCCCCATCCTGCTCCTACAGTGGGAATTATCTTAAGCCAATGGGTATATGTACATGAAATTTAAAATACTATAATTGGAAGTTTGCTTGGGTTTTGGTTAATGTTATCCAGCCTCAGCATTTTCATATATAGAGATCTATTTCAGTGTCTGTAACCTGTGTTTGTTTTAAGCAATGAAAAGAAGATACTGCTCCTTATATTCTCTATAACCCAAGAGTTTATGGAAACATTGGCTCTCTGTAAGTATAGCTGAAACTGACCAGACCAAGATTTAGGACATTTGAAAGCAATGTCAGATTAGAAGGCTGATAGATTTTATTGTTTTTACTTTTCAAATAAAACCTTATAACAGTTCACTCCCTGCAATAGTTATCTGAAATCTTCAATTAATGAAAAGCCTTATATGTGGCTTGAAGTATTATTGTGTCTTTTGTTGAATAAATCTGAGATGGGATGCTTAACAACAAGGTACTTGTTATTATTGTTCTTTAAAATATGACCTCAAATTGTAGGTACTGAAAGTTTGTAGAGCCTGAATCAACTTCAGCAATGCTGTGATGTACTTTAAAAGTAAGGAAATTGAGATCCACAAAAATTATGTCACCTATTCCAGGTCATAGAGTTAGGTGGTGACAAAAGACAAGACTCTACTTGGGTCTTCCACCTTCCAAACCCATCTTTTTTCAAACACTGCACAGCCTCCCTCCCTCTTTTCTTTAGAAACAGAAAAAATGTGTGTTTGGAACATAAGTATAAAATAGTTCATTCACCTCCTCCTTTATAATCTGCTCATATGTTCAGTGTATGGCCAAAGACCAGCAAAAGTTAAGTTGCTGCACAAGCACTGACTCTCAATTTGAGTTACGGATGTAATTTGCATTATAAAGAATATTGTGCTCTCCTGCGTTTAATTGCACTTCATTATTATAAACAAAGAATACACTGGATAAAGAAAATGTGGCACACATACACCATGGAATGGTGTAGCCATAACAAAGGAACAAGCTCACGTCCTTTGCAGGGACATGGATTGAGCTGTAAATCATTATCCTTAGCAAACTAACATAGGAATAGAAAACCAAACACTGCATGTTCTCACCTATAAGTGGGAGCTGAATACTGAGAACACATAGACACCATGGCGGGGAACAGCGCACACTGGGGCCTGTCAGAGTTAGGGGTGGGAGGAGGGAGAGCATCAGGAAGAACAGCTAATAGATGCTGGGCTTAATACCCGGGTGATGGGATGACCCGTGCAGGCAACCACCACGGGACATGTTTACCTGTGTAACAGACCTGCACATCCTGCACAGGTCGCCCTGAACTTAAAAGCTGGAAATTAAAAAATATAAAATAAAAAAGCTTTTTTAACTTTGAAGACAAATGTGAGAAGATCTGGAGTCAGCTTTGGACTCAGGGAATTTGCCCTCCATACTTCAGCCCCTTTTAATGAGGACTAGGCCTCAATGTATAGGATTAGCTTCTCTCTTTCTCTCCCACCATTGTCGCTTAGGACATTTCAAAGATATTTCAGGAGGTAATTTTTCTAATTTTTTACTACTTTTTTAATAAAGGCGGATTTGGACATTGGCTAATTTAGATTTTTTTTCCCTCATACTTTTTTATTAACAGCTTTTGGTAATTCATAAACCCCAAAAAATCACCCTTCTGAAGTGTACAATTCAGTGTTTATTAGTATATTCACAAAGCTGTACAAGCAGCATTACTATTTAATCCTAGAACACTTTAAAAAGGAACTTTTCTACTTCCCACAATAGGCAAGTAATATTTCACTGTATAGATATGGTGGTAACATTTTATTTACCCGTTAGTATTTTGACAGAAGTTAAATAGTTTTGTATGCACTTATAAAAAATAAACATATCCAGAAATATTAGCATACCATCAGAAGTGTCTGTCTGTGGAGTATATCCTTCTGAAAGGTTGAAGGTCCCATTATCAGTCCAGGAAACCTCTGAGACATCTGTGTCAGACACGGATAACTCTTTGGCAGCAACCGTGAGGCTAATCTGTGTTAATATAAATAAACACCAGGAGCACATTTTAAACTGCTGAAGGGAATATTCTGAAAAACCTATACAAACCCCCAAAATTTCAGAGTAATAAAAACCAGGTGGATATTTTTCTTTTGAAATCATTCAATCATCTTACAGAAGTCTAAGGAGTCTATTAGGAAGCTCATTCAGCTTTGGCTTTTTAATAGTAAATACCTTTACAATCAAACCACACAGGAACAAACTGAAAACTAGACAACAAATACCTTAGGACAAAGAGCTGAAAAGTCTAATTCACTGTCGTCTTTGTGACTTTTTTCTTTATCTGCTTCTGTTGAGAAAAAAATTGGAAGCTTTCAGTTTCCCAGCCAACTTAGACATAGTGCATTTATTTTATTATGTATTCTTACCCCACATTTCTCATAGCCTAAAATGCCTCCGTAAAATTAAATGTTTGCACATAACAAGCTTCACATATTTGCAAAAGAAACGATATACATTAGTGGTTCTTTTAATATTGTCCATGAAACAGCAAAAAAGCATCCTCCCTGGGAACTTTTTAGAACTGCAAATTCTCAGGCCCTACCCTAGACCTACTCAATCAGAAACTCTGGGCTGGGGCCAAGCAGTTTATCTTTTAATAAGCCCTCCAGGTGACTCTAATACATTCTAATTTGAGAACCTAGACGGTCATAAGCCATGTTAAAAAGTAAAAGGTGATTATACTGGCTTTTCCTGTGTTTTCTTTTCCTTCCCCTGTGCTTTCAATCACTTCTTACACAGCTTCCATGCTGTTAGCACTGCTTGTGTGATTTTATATTTGCGATAGTCCAACCCAAAATAAAACAAAGTTATGTAAATCATAAATAGCAAAATAAAGAGTGGTGAAGCCTTTTCTTTCTACCCTAGCAGTCTGGATTAGAAAGTCAGCTTATTTAGTTGTATATTTGAGAAAAGAATGAACGCCTCTATATATGTATATATCACCTTGAGGGAGATTCGCTTCTATAATAATATTTAGTAAAAGGCTAAAAGTATCCTCAAATGTATTAAAGGAATTTCCTAAAAATAGCCCACTAATGTCTCATGCATAGAATCTAAAATATAAACTTTACCTACCAGATCTCTCACGTTTCTTCTGATTAATATATTCTCCGATTCCAAAATCTAGTTTCAGCAGAACTGACTTAATTTTGCTGTATATTTTTTGTCCAATATCATTACATTTAAACAATGGACACAAAAATGCACATAGTACTGGAAGAAGAAAGAGAGTATAGGTAAAATGCCTTTCCTTTCAAAAGGCTACATACATTTCAAAATACTGTTTCTTTACTGAAAAATTTAAGCTTTTTTTTAAAAAATGGGAAATGCCTCTGTGAAATAAGTTCATAATTTCCATTCTTTTTCTATAAGGTAAACATTTTCTACCACCACCCACAAACACACACATGCATACCCACATACACACAATGCTCACAGTCACTGTTTTCAGATGCAATTAGATCAGCTCCCTACTTTTACTCTCAAAATTTATAGAAAAATTACATGCCTTCCAAACAACAGACCTGGTTTAACTATGTATTCAATGCCATTTCACCATGGGAAAGTTATTAGCCTCTCAATAATATTAGGATAATAACATTATTTCTTGGGGTTGTTGTAAAGTAGAAATGAGATCAAAGCAAACCATCTAATAATGCCTTGCCCAAATTCTTCTCTCATTCCCTAGTCCTCTTCTCCTTCACCTCCTAAGCAATGTAATCAAGATGCTGATGTTACATATGAGCTCTTTCGGGGAGAATGGATTTGAGCTCTGACCATTTGCCATTTGCATTATGCATTAAGAATGCAAAAAGAAACAAAGATTGCCATACTCTAGGTCTTTTATTCCTAATCTTTATTTATTTGTTCTTTTTAGGAAATGTCCCCTATTATATTTTGAAATAGAAGTTACAAATTCAAATATCTGTAGAGGCCAAGAAATTGTATGTAAATTTTGTAAGAAAAAAATGGAAAATATGGGGTATGTTAAGTGGAGAGTGCCTGCTCCATAGAAAGGTAGCCGTGCCAGATCATAGTATCAGAGTTTTCAGGTGAAGCAGAAAATCCACACTTTTTAATAACATTTTTGAGTGACTCCTGATATATAATAAAATACATGTATTTAAAGTACACAATTTGATAAATTTTGACATATGCGTACAACTAAGAGGCCATCACCGTAATCAAGATAGTGAACATGTCTACGACCCCCAGAAGTTTCCTCACGTTTGTATTCGTCCTTCCTTCCAGTCTCCTGCCTCTTCGCCCTGCCCCCTCCCACCTCATCCCCAGGCAACCACTGATCTGCTTTGTCACTAAAGACTAGTTTGAATTTTCTATTAATTTGAATATATAAATGGAATCACATTCTTTCATCTGGCTTCTTCTACTCAGTCTAATTATTTTGAGATTTCTCTTTAGTGCTGTATGTATCCATTTTTAGTGCTAAGTAGTGATCCGTTTATGGATATACCACAGTTTGCTTACCCATTCATCCTATTAATGGATGTATGGATTATATTCTGCTTTTGGCTACTACAAATAATATGTTGTAACATCTGTGTCTTTGTACTTTTCATTTCTCTTGGGTAAGTACCTGGTTGTGAGATGGATTTGTCATGTAGCAGTTTTTAAGAAACTGCCAAACTGTTATCCAAAGTGATTTTAACATTCTACCTACCCTCCAACAGTACGTGAGAATTCCACTTGCTCTGTATCCTTCCTAATACTTCATATCAGTATTTTTAATTTTAGCCATTCAGTAGGGATGCAATGGTATTTCATCATGGTTGTAATTTTTTTTTTTTTTTTGAGCCAAAGAACATGCATGAAGGCAAAGGTGATGGTGTGTTTTTGGGAGGTGGGGCATAGAGCTTTATGGATAGTTTTACTGATAAAATTTAACATTAAATTATTCACTTGTAATTCTGCCTTTTGCAACTATTCTTCCAATTTTAAAGTATAGACACATCTCTAAGAAAATGGAGAAACTTTGTACAGCAGGAGATTAAAGAATAATCAACTTATATTATAGTTAAGAACTCATCCCTCCTCCTCAAACTACAGAAGGTCTGTTGACCATAAATGAAACCATATGCATCACAAAAATTAGCCACATGTTCTAGTATACTTACACAGTAGATAGCTGAGTATAACCCCAGGAATGTAACTTCCCAAGATTGTAAAAAATGTGCACACACTACAGACCAGGAGACAAAACTAGAAATAATAGAAATAACATGGGATAGTTATGTATAACATCAAGATATTTTAGAGCACAGAATATACACACAATTGTAAATCTATATGTGACCTCTCAGGTTATTACAGATTTTTTCCAAAAAGCATTATTTTGTACTAAGGGCTGACTAATGACTGCTGCATTCAACCAGCCTTAGTTCATTTCAACACTCGGTAATAATCATTTTGAAGACACAGGAACTAATTTCTGGCAGAGATAGTGACAACTTCCATTACTTGTGCCTGCGGCTATATTACTGCCAGGTGTAAGAGAACAGAAAGCTATTATGTCCCCAGAAACTTCTTTTACTTCGCTCATTTAAGGAAATTATTGTGGCCTAGTAACTACATCTGAAACTTCAAACTACAACTGTAAGCCCACTGAAATTCATAAAAACACGGCAAAACCCATGTTACAGAAATTAGAGGTATCTATACAAATCTAATGTAGTTTACCCAAATCTAACATAATTTAGAGCTGCTAAGCTGACAGGATAAATTTATGGCCATCACTAGCCTCTTTCCTGACCATATGCACCCCTCAAATTGACCCCACTTCTAAGTCATCTAGAAACAAACTGCCATTGAAATGAAACTCCTACAGTGACATCTGTTTATTTTCCTTCTCTCTGTCATTTATGGTTAAAAAAAATCTTGGTTGTTTTAAAAAAATTAAAAACAATCAGAAAATGTCCTTAATTCCCTTTAGAAATACCCAGGTAGAAAAATTTTCCCGTAAAGTCATCACCTGGTTTTTCACACTCCAGTCTTAAATTGTCTTACATTTTTGCATCATCTTTAAGTGGTGATAGTAAATTAAACTGATAAGCAAAGGAAATTCATTAAGGGAGCTTCTTAAAGACACAGGAGGAAGGAATATATACCTCTGACCAATAACTGATTATTATAAAGAGCAAAGGAGTCTAAATGTAAGTTTAATTTTGATTTTTCATTCTTTAGTAGAGTTAATAAATTAATTAGTCAAAAGTAGAATAGTGGAACTGTGGAACAAAACTAAGAGCTGTTTCTAAAATAGCAAGGGCCCTTGAAAGAATTTGGAATTCTATAAATGAAATGGAAAGGCCATAAAAGTCAAAGGAACAAATAAGCTAATAAAAGCATTACTATATCCAGAATTTAGTTTTACAAAGGGATTTCATATTATGCCTACATTTGTAGCATCATCATTTTAAGCTCATTATCTTGGGCACATTAATGCAACCCAATGCAGAAGTTTGAAGTTTAGAATCTTCCAAAAATATATTTAACCACTTCGGTAAAATCAACATCAACAGAACATCATGCCCCAAATATAGATGCCTATGCTAAAAAATGCCTTCAGTGATTTAAAAAAATGCATCCAAATGCCATACAGCCACTTTAATACACTCAAAATATCTCCAAGCATAGTTCTATTATTTAATAGTATTGAAGTTATGAGATTGCCCATACAAGGTACAAAGACAGAGATTTTCAATGCTGACATTCCTAGCTCTTCATTCTATCCACAGGTGGATACTCAAGAAACCTGAAAGCAACACTGGAAGAGACAAGGTCTGTTGATGGTACCTCACCCAAGCTATCAAGACAGCGAATCAGAATTAAAACTGCCTCTACACATAAAATAATAGAAGTATGTACGGCACTCCATGTAATCCCTTTCTGACCACATAAGACACTTCCCCTCATGGATTTTATCTTAATTGGAAAAATACTCATTTTGTTTATATAATCACTATGAATGTTTTTGCCAAAAGTTTTCTTTCTTAAATAAATCATACAAGAATCTCCACTTTTTAGCTTGAAAATGAGATTCAGTTATCTCCAAAAGCACAAAGAACTACGTATTCATTTCATATCCCTTTGGCTTCAGCACCAGGATAAATACGATAACTGAAGACTTTTTTTCTCCCTAGTCTGCTTGATAAGACCCATCATTATTCATTGTAGCTAATGAGCTAGATAAATATGTATAAAATGTAAAACCAATCCAGTTTCAAAATGTGAGGCTGAGGATTTTCTAGTGTTTGCACATTCATAGTTCTGAACCTTGCTGATACCAGCTTTTAAGGTATATGTTATTAGTATATTATCTTTAAAATTGGAGAAATCTCATAAGCTGATAAAATAGGTTAGTTCATTTGTTTCCAAGTAACTGAACATTTTAAAACATACTCCTTTATGGGAAAACTTGCCTTGCCAGGGCTCTGCTGTTTAAAAAGAGACATTTCTTGAAGAAATATGCTGAAATTCATCCATGATTCTGCAATACAGTGGCTGAGCCTGGGTCTTTCATCTGGTTGGGAATTGATAACTTCCCAGCTAAAGAGACAAAAAGAAAAAATATTACCAAACTTTAGATTATTTGTTCAACATTTATGGCTTTGGCAAATACTTATTGAGCATCTATTGCTGCCACACCCTCTGGAAAAGCCCTGAATTCAAAAGTGAAACATCATACACCTGCTTCAGGAAACTCACATGCCAAAAGAAACAATTAGCTGTCAAATTAATTATCTATTTACAACCAGGGAAACATTAAGGGAAAACAGGGTGAGGCTTAGGGACATCTTTAATGTAGAGTCATTTTTAAACTCAGATATGGGATGGATCAGCAGTTTAATCATAGGGTTCCAGATAGAACAATATGCAATATATGTAGAGGCCCTGGCATGGGAAGAAGCTTAAATGTGCTGTCCTGTTGAGTCCCAACATGGCTCCAGCAAAGTCAACCAGAAGAACAAGTGAATCTGGAGAGGTAGGAGGAGACTGGGTCATGGAAAGCCTTGTAGGAATTTGTTAAAAACTTCTCAAACCTCAAAGATTGGGAAACCATAGTACTTTTAGAGAAACCTTGGAATTAAGCATATACTATTAAGAATAAACACCAACAATGTATTTTCAACATATACCATGGTTGGACAACTCTATAGAAAACTGTTAAAAGGATCTTAAAATACCCTCTATTTTTCTAGAGTACATTTTCCTAATCATCATCTAGAATGTGTTGAGCGTGATGCATAGGCCAGCAATGAGCTTTCTCTCTGCCCTCATTTTCCACAGCAACCTCAGTGAGCTAAAAACTAGAAACAGTCACTGCAGGAGGAAGATACATGCAAATACATGGCATTCCCTAACATTACAATGACATAAAGCTTCATTCCCACTCTTGGCAATCCTAACTCATAAAAACATACCAGTTCAAACAAGCTTGTTAAGGATCCTCAAATTCATTCATTTAAGAGATAATTAAGAGATAAGTGCCTACCATGTTGAAGGCACTGCCACAGAGCTATGGTTATGGCAATAACAAAAGCCATAAAGTTTCTAGCAGAAGACAAGAATTGTTACTGAACTATCATCTGAGCTATGGTAGGGTACCAGGGTGAGGCTGATCTCTGGATTCAACTCCAGTAGCCCTAAGACCAAACTACCTTCACCCTTAGATGCTCAACTATACAGAAATTTGTGTACATACAGATTCTGTGACCTTTAACATGTTTTGCAAAGTAAGGCAATTTGTAAATTAAAAATTCTTTTTTTAAATATAAATTTTAATCCAAGTTTAAATGAGTACAATAGCATTTAAAAAGTGGGGAAGTATACCATTTTCCTTCCTCTTTGTTCTTTCAGCCTCAACTAATGCTATAGAGAGTCACTGAGCTATCAGTTGTCCAAGCTGATGTTATTCCTACAGGTAGATTTCCTGTCTGTCATAAGAAATGAACTTTTGGGGATGTCAAGCTATCAGGTAGTGGTTTATTAACTCTACCCACTCTTGAATCACCGAGCAAATTTGTTTTCATTCATGACCATACCTAGCACCCGGTTTGCATACCCCATAATTCCACATCTATTAAACACTAAGTGCATAGCTAAGATGCAGACATCTGTAGCAAAATCTTACCAATGTATCTGCTTAGTGGGAAAAGATTTTTCACAGCAGAGCAAAGGCTACATGGCAAAGGAAATATAAGATTATTAAAATGAAGTCTGCTTTCTCAGAACAACATAGATTTGCTGCAAATTGGCACAGACAGGCTAGGCTACTGTTTAATAGGACCATGAAGATGACAGAAAACATCTTAATTTCTGCTCCCTATGCATATTTAATAATTATTTAAGGATTCGTTTGAACTGTTTGCCAAATATAATTCTAACAAAAATCAATGAAAAGCTATAATGGAAGGATCTGTTATTTTCTTTTAAAGGTTAAGGTAGAATAAATGAACAGTTCATAACTCCTGGCCTCAAACAGACCTCCCCCGCCCCTTTGCTGGAATTATAGGCATGAACCACTGTACAAGGACAAAAAAATAATTTTTGAATGAATGGTACTTTGTACAGCTGGAACTTTGTTCTAAAATATCATCTTTAGGATTCATGTCTTGGAAGTGACACCATATTTGTATACATATTTTTTTATCACTGCTTACATAAATGTCCCCAAACTGTAAAAGAGCTTAGTATAATACTAAATTGTCACTATAGAGATAATGTTAGAGCAGAGACTTCATATAACTTAAGGTGTTTTACAGAGATGACAATGAAATAACTAAAAACTCTCTTTTGCCTGTAAGGGTTTTCCACAGTAAACTTCAAATAGACACCATCTATCCATTAATTTATCCATTTATTCAATAAAAAGTTATTATGTTCCCCCTGTGTGCCTTGTATTACACCAAATTTAGAAAATATTGTTATTTCAAAAACTTGAATGCTGGTAGCACTATTCCTCTCTTTGTGTCTATAAACAGTATTTGCTGGAAAGAAAAAAAATACTCAAACTTTGACTATTTTCCATAGTCATAAGAAAACACTCTTAATTACATTTTTCCCCTTTTAAAAAGCCTCATGCAACAGTTTTTGGGACAAAAAATTCCATCATTACTTACATTTTTATTAACACAATAAATTATAATTGATATTTTAATTGGTATAATCACAAACAGAAATGGAAAATTCATTGTGTACAATTTGAAAATAATATCTAACCAAATGTGTTTGTAAAGAGTAATGTGTTTGAGATAAAAATAAATGTTCAGACTGTGCTGAATAAAATTTAATGGCAATATATATGATTTTAAAAGAAAATGTGAGTTCCATGGTAAAGAAAAGATGTCACTCTACACTTCTTTAAATGAGAAACAGACCAAAAAACAGGTGCTCTCTGGGAGTTTAATAATAGTTTTAAATTGCCCAGTGATTAATTCTGAGTACCATAGGAACTCACTTTTCTATAGTCTTCCAGTGAATTTACCATTAACTTCTGTCACCACAGTTCAATTTAGGTCATATAGAATTAGGTAATTTGGCATGAGTCAGGACATCTGATGTCAGCTTTTCAAATTCCCTTATTTTATAGGTGAGGAATGTGAAATTCAAGTTTTTGCAGCTAGTGTGAGGCGGAGCCAAGACCCAAGGCCAGGACTCTGAGTTTCCAATACAGTTCTAATCCTTTAAAATGTGTGCCCTCTTTAAAGGGTGAATAAATTCAATGACATCCTTTGAAGAGCACGTGGCAATTCAGAGTAAGAAGGAACAGGTCTTGTTCCTCCCCACTCCTTCCTAGAATCAAAAGAGATGAGGTGTGATTGACCAATACCAACGTGTCACCATGGAGGACCAACCCTTTCTAGGAAAACAGAGCACTTCACGTGCAGAATCCAAATACTCAGCGGAAACCAAGATCCATGGTTGGTTGACATTTAACACAGGTGTCATCTGCACACACACACACACACACACACTGAGTTGCTCCATAATGAAACTCTAGGTTTTCCTAGAGAGCCTTATTTGGAAAACACATAACGAGAAAAAAGATCCCCTGTGACTGCTGGGCAAGGCTTGGGGAACAGATCTTTTCCACGGTGTGTGGCTGTCTTCCCACCATCCTTGGCACTGATCACCATGTAACGTAAGGCTCAACTAACATAAAAAGAAATGAAAATACCTAAGGCTTCAAAACATTTTGAGTTTGTACTAAGTTCCTAACCAAAGTTCCCGACCAAACAATACAAGTCTTCTGTGACTGACAGTCAACTAAGGGAGAAAATTTATTACCAGTGGCTTTATTAATATTTCCTCCTTAGTTTCTGAGAGAACATGCACTTTCCAAGTTCAAAGGGAAATAGGTTTTTTGGTTCATCTTTCTTTCCATCTTCCCTCCCTCTCTCTCTCCAGCCTCCCAGCTTTCCTCACTCTTGCCTTCACTAAGGAGTGAACTCAACACACACTCCAGCCACAAGATAAAGACCATTTAGGAGTCACCCTCGATGACCATCATCCCCATCTTCCCATGCTCGCAGCCAGGCCAGTCCAAGTGGTTCCCAGGGAGAAGTCACTACAAGTCCCAGCCTCTGCATGGCCATGCCATCTTTCAAATGGGCTTTGCTCAAGGATCTGTAGCCATAAAGGATTCCCTAAAAAGCCCCAGCAGATGCCATCTGGTTAAGTTTTCCTTCTTAAAGGAAACTAGTCAGGTGTTTTGATGAAGGCCACTCTGTAATCAGGCAATTATTTATCAAAGAACCATAGCCAGGGCAAAGTGCTTTTTCAGCAGCTGAAGAATTTATGGTTTCACCTGCCAGTGAAACTCTAAGGGAGCAAATGATGGAAGACGGCTCCTTGGACACGCAGCCTCACTTTGTCCACAGAAAGGAGCTTTGGCTTCTCAGTAGAATTTCAAGCCAACATCCCTTCTTTCCTCCTCCCTGTCCCTATTAGATCACAGTTTGTCATACACATTGGGTGGTTTGGCCAAATAAGCCCTTTGTGCAGTTTCTAAAGACGTAGTTGTGAGACACCCAGGCCACTGTTTAAGCAGCAGCTGTCTGGGCCTTACTGAAGAGATGGAGATGGAGCAGATCTGGGTGAAGCTCAGAAAGCTGCATTTTAACAGGTGTCCTATATGATGCTGAGGCAGATGCTTCTTACCCTGAGAGTCACTGTGAGAAATACCCTTGAGAAAGTAACAGTGAATTCCTGTCCTACAAATAAGAGAGAGACTTCTGCTTCTGGGTAAGATGATGTGAGAGGGAGCTGGTATACCAAACCCACCTGAAACAATCAAAAGGAAATAAAGACAAAATTTGTGTAACAAAGATTTTCAAAGCTGGGCATTAGGCAAGGACGGACAGTGACTCGTAAGGGATGAGAAACCGATAAGGGAGTTATGTGATCACTCAGCTCACTGCCTTGAGTGTTCGCTGGACTGGGAGCAGGAGCAGCAACTCCGGTGCCCTCTGGCAACTCCCTGAGTTGAGGAGACAGAGCTGGGCGTCCAAAAAGGAGATCCAAGGGGCCAGAGTTTGCAGGGCCCAGTGCTGGAGAGTGGAGCACAGTGCAGAGGGAGACGAAGGGAGAGGTCTGCTGTGGGGGGTTCCTGGAGTCTTCAGCTGAGGCTTGGCTGGCACAGGCATGTGAGGAGCCCAGAGGCCAGGAAAGAGCTATCAGAAAGAACTAGAAGGAACAATGTCTTTTGCCAGGAATGACATCTGGTCCCAGCAACTAGACTAAAAAACCTCGAAATTCACAGACACAGGTAGAACACTCAGAAGGGTCTTGCCTCAGTAGCAGAGGATAATCAGCCCGAAACTAATGCAGCTCTGGTCCTAACAAGTCTTAAAAGCAGACCTTAAAAGGATCAAACTGATTTTAAGTGATTCAACCACCGTCCGCAGAAATACAAAGTGATGAGTTTTGTTATGAACCAAATAACTCAGTCAAACTGGGATCTGTAGCAGTTTACTGATTTTACTTTCACATATATCCTTTAAATTATTATATACCTTTGTTCCCTTAAAATATACTTATCAAAAACAATGTTTAAATATTGTAAGATTTGTCTTTGTGTAGTTTAAAGCCTATGTAAATGGGATTCTAATGCACTTTGCCGATAGTTTCAGAATGCAGCACACAGTATTCTCCAGTAGGGGGTTCTGTAAGACTAAGAAAGATGACACTCCGTGCTCTTTAAAAATAGATTGTAATTCTGTAAGAGAGAACATGTGCTGGCGGTCTATTTCATCTGTTTCACCAATAGTGTCTTTGAGCACCAGAAAAAATAATCCTGAAATAAAATGAACCTTGGCATAGAAGACATCGTATCTCATTATCATTTAACTTCTGTTCGTTTTAATAAATATGCAGTGAATGTACATTAACTGTCACCGTTCCTGGCTCCAGGACTGAGAGATGACTAAGGTACAGCCCTAACCAAAAAGTTAAAGTATACATGTGACCCAAGAATGATTCAAAGCATACACACACTCGTGATACATGAAACTCGCCTTTGTCAAATGGCATTTAATTGTATCTAGGGCTATTGGAGATACATGAATTTGAAAACTAAGTTGGGGATTGGATATATATGAGAAGAACTTGTTAAAGTAAGATATTTTCATGACTGTACATTTCACAGGACAATAAAATGTTTTAGCATATACCTATAAACTTAAAAGTCTTTTTACAACTCAGTTATTTTTGAAAGCAAAATATATATATATATTTTTTTAATCTATCAAAGCTCCTATCTTTTCACATATTTCTTGAGCTTTAGATTTGAGAAGATAACTATCAACCAGAGATAGGAAACCTGGAGTGGACAGAACAAGAGCGGGAAGGGAAGAGAGAATGTGGGAGTCAGGGAGAGAAGATGAGTGAATCCTGATAGCCTGGTTTGCGTTCTTGGATTTTGTTGGGCCAAGAGGCAAGGTGCAAAGCAAATCCACCCATGGACATCCCGCACGAAGGAACCAATTCCCTTGTGCCTTAAGCTGGTTTCTGGCATTTGTAACACCAAATAAAGTGCCACATGTTTCAGTGGAAGCAATGGGAAATTGTCTAAAATATTTTAAATTACAAGTAAATGTAACCATAAAAAAGAGTTATAACACTACACAGATTAGTATGACAGTTTTGTTTAGGTGGCAATTTTTAGTAGAAAGAAAAGATGCAATTAGGTTGTATAATAAATCAAGCAAAGGCAGTTTATTAACAAGTCAAGTAAAGGGTGTTACAGGCAGCATGAAATAAGAACAGCTGACACTCAGCAGGGTTCAGGTACTGAACAGCATCTTGGAAACTTTCTAGCTTGTTAAATCCTTAGAACCAAACTGTGAGTGAACTATTGTGTATTATTCCTTTTCAACAGATTGAGGAAGTTGAGGCCCAGATACATTAGCTGTCTTGCTCAAGGTTAGAGAACTAATACATGATGGAATGGGGAAGTAATACATGGAACTGGGAATGCTCCTAATGTAAGGTGAGATACAGAAAAAACACTTTCTGGATTGGAACACGGGAACCATTGCAAAGACGTGTAGGAAAGCACACTTGGGCAGTGCCACGGGCAGGGTTATGGATGCCTAAACGCCAAGCTACACAAATAGAAATCAAAATCGCTAAAAAGCGGCTTTGGTTCCCAGGTGAAACTCCTTGGTCCTAAGGAGTCTAGATTCCTATTTTCTCTCTGAACCCCTTCAGCTGTTCCTACATTAGTACCCACAAAGTGATTCCATAATCATGAATCCAACTTCTCAAACCTAAATTACGACACGTGCCCTTAATAATCATGACCATGGCAACGATCTGCCGAGCTCTCCCTGTGTGCCGGGCACGACGTTGAGCACCCTGCCTGCATTGTCCCAATGTCCTCCACACAATCCCCCTATGACCCCCAGCCCATTACAATACCCTGCAAGGTGGGGTTATTTCCATTTTACTCAAAAGAAAACGGAGGCTGAAAAGGGCTTGGAAGACAGCAGATCTCCTGGTTACTGACCACGACCATTGCATCTGATGATGTTCTTTCATGGTAATTCTCAATTGCAATTAATTTATGACATTTGTAATACTGACTCCCTATTAGACTTTAAATTCCATGAAGGAATTCTTGGGCAGTGCTTCTGTCTTCAGTAGCTAACAGAGCTTGACATCCATGAGGCACACAAAAAGATTGAATAAATAAATGAATATAAACAGTAAACATCAAAAGAAGAAAATATCAAAAATAATTAATGGTAGTTATTTAGTGGCACCATATTTTTAATTCACTAATCTGAATGTTTCTATATATTATATGTTGGTAATAATTAGCATGCATTTCTTTACACGTATAAAAATATACAAAATAACATATAAAAAGTCCTCTTAAAAATCTGGAAAACAACTGTCATCTATATGGAAGAGTTTTGGTTTGTTCTTTTATGCAAATGGGCAGTTAAACTGCCTTCAAAATTAGGTAATTAAGAAATATGGGCCAGGCATGGCAGCTCACAACTGTAATCCCAGCACTTTGGGAGACCAAGGTGGGAGGATCCCTTGAGCCCCGGAGTTCACGACAAGCCTGGACAACATGGCAAGACCCTGTCTCTACTTCAAAAAAAAAAAAGAAAGAAAGAAAAAAAAATATGCTTCATTTGTTTCAAGACTTTCTGGAACTGAAAATCAGTATTTCATATAGGATTCCTGCCTGCAAAACTTGAGCCTTAATGTGTGACTTGGGGATCCCTGGATTATGAGTATCTCCTCCAGGCACTCTTCCCACAGGGCCCCCCAGCATTGGTGATACCCATAGAGAACAGGACTGGGCCCTGATAACGTGAGTAGGGCAGAATGGAAAGATCAACGAATATCCAACCTTCAGATAGAATATCAGAGAAAAATGACTCCCTTTTTTTGTTTTGCTTTTCAAGTTTTTGTGGGGCAACTGCACCCCACTGGAGAACATTTTCAGATAGTGGTGTCTTCTCTCAAACACAGACACACCATTCTAATTAGGTTTTAACTTTTTCACATCCTTCTGAATTTATAGTGCAATAATCATTTCCACAGATGTTTTGCTCTCTGCTGTAATACCTCCAGAAAATATACATTATTTCACTACTCATTTTATTTTTAATTTATAAGAAATGGAAGTTGAAGCCAAATTATTTTTCAGAAAGCTTGCTATGTCACCATTCCATATTGACAAACTATTATTTAAAAAAAAGGATTTGTTAAACCTAAGTTGTCACCTGGCAACCATGACAAACAGTTGGTGCAACCATCACACCTATAAATACGCTTTGGCTTGGAGACTTTCATTCTCAGCTAGTGACTAAAGGTCTCATGCTCTCTACTGGTAGTGGACATCTGTTGATGCTAATTCCTGTCGAATTTTTCTTAGAAAGGTCAGTCAGTATCTGGTTACAGATTTTAACATTTCTTAGGGTAATGTGTTAGAATTTTTTTTTAATCCTGTGGACACTTATTATGTTCTTTGGTGTGTGGGTACTTGCATCTGAGTGTACGTAGACAAGAGAAACAAAATAAAAACAGGGCTATATTTCTCTGCATGAGCACTCACAGAATTAGAACCATGACAAAGCAAATAAGATTTGTCAACTGGAGGATTAAATAAGCAAACACAAGATTAAGAAATTACATAGCACTCAACTTGAAGCATTCGCTTTCTCAGGCCAACTTGCCACGTGAGCAACTCCTCCCAAAGCCAAGGACCAGAAGGCGCCAGTGAGTGTCGGCGTTTTCTGCCTGGAGAGCCCCACCTTCCTCAGGGCAACTTAGTGTTCTATTTGAGGTTCTCTCTTTTTTTTATGCCAAGTTTAAAATGACTCAGAGATCAGCCACTTTTTCAGATTGACCTTTTCCATCTCTCATCTCAAACTGAGCACTGCTACCTGTCCAGGTGATCATTAATTTTCCAGTCCACCTAGATCATTTGGAAGGCTGACACTCAACTACCTATCGTATTATTTATGTTATTACAGTTTCAAGTTTCTATGAACAAGATGCCAAGTGTAGGTCATTTTTCAGCATTTTTAATTTTAATATTTTAATAACTAGACTTTCATAAGCCCAGGGTATGAGTAATGCAAATTCCATTACTGGCACAGGACAAGCACCTACTTGAGACCTGCAGGAGATTAAACACCCTTTCATTTGTGAAGGCCAAGATTTGCTTCAATCACTGTCCCTGAGGGCAGAAAAGATTTCTACTTTATCCCTGAAGGACAGATAATATCAGATAGTCAAGAAACACTCCTCAAGGAAAACAAAACTGTTTCTGAGAAGCAGGTTTGCTAATTTAGATATAAGCCTTTTCTTGTATTCCACTTAGGACCCACAGTTTCCAGTGAATTTCAACCCAGGGTTTCCTGTAGTTGGAATCAAAAGTAAATGTCCCTTCCCCGTGTTGTAACATTTGACCTGCTTATATGAAACCTGTGACGACACTAAAATATATGTTTCCTACAGCACAAAAAAAGTCATTAACAATATTGTTCCTAATTTTGCTTTTTAAGAGATGGTACCCATCACACTGGGCCTGAGCACTAGGTATATACAGCTTCAACACTGAATTCTCAAGTTTCTCCAAAGTGCTTTTATTATAAAGGCCAATTCAAATTACTTTTGTTTAGAGAATCAGCCTTTGTAATAAAAAGCAACAACCTGGAAGACGGCAAACCTGGGGTGATTATCACACACTGAGATATTCAGCCAAGATGCTGGGCTATTTAATTAGATCATCTTCCCAACTTAGTCCTGTGAAGAGTGTATCTCCCATTTATCTTCACATAAATAATCAGAGGCTTTTAAAGGAATATATGCCTACCAGGAGAATCAGACCCTTATCAGTCACAGAAAAAAATGACCAACTTACTATCATGTCTCAACGCTTGCTAAACTTGCCCTCGGCCTCCCTCAATAGCAGATTTTGAGAATAAGCTATATGTAAATAGTACATGTATTAATGGTAAATTAATATAATACAATATTCAACAACAGCATGCAGGGAAGATGGGTATGGGTATGCATTTGGGGTTATAGATGACAGAAACAGGAAACGGTGAAAAGTTACTGATATGGTTTGAATCTGTGTCCTTACCAAATCTCATATTGAATTGTAGTCCCAAGTGTTGGAGGTGGGGCCTGGTGGGAGGTAGTTGAATCAGGGGGCAGTTTCTCATGAATGGTTTAACACCATCTCCTTGGTGCTGTGCCCATGATAGTGAGTGAGTTCACAGGAGATCTGGTTGTTTAAAAGCATGTGGCACCTCCCCGCTCTCTCTCTTATTCCTGCTCTGGCTACGTAAGACATGCCTGCTTCCCCTTTGCCTTCTGTCATGATTGGAAGCTTCCTGAGGCCTCCCCAGAAGCAGAAGCCACTATGCTTCCTGTACAGCCTGCAGAACCACGAGCCAATTAAACCTCTTTTCCTTATAGATTACCCAATCTCTAATATTTCTTCATAGCAGTCCAAGAACGGAATAATACAGAAAATTGGTACAGAGGAGTGGCAGCATTGCTATAAAGATACCTGAAAATGTGGAAGCGGCTTTGAGACTGGGTAATAGGCAGAAGCTGGAAGAGTCTGGTGAGCTCAAAAGAAAACAGAGAGATGAAGGAAAATTTGGAATGTCCTAGAGACTTGGATGGTTATGACCAAAATGCTGGTAGTGATATGGAAGGGGAAGGCCAGGCTGATGAGGTCTCAGATGGAAATGAGGATCTTAGTGGGAACTGGAGCAAAGGTCACTTTTACTATGCCTTAAATAAGGCATCTGGCTGCATTGTGCCCCCGCCCTGTGAAACTCTGAACTTGAGAGTGATGATTTAGGGTATCTGATGGAAGAAATTTCTTTTTTTCTTTTTTTTGAGATGGAGTCCCGCTCTGTCCACCAGGGTAGAATGCAGGGGCGCCATTTCAGCTCACTGCAACCTCCAACTCCCTAGTTCAAGTATTCTCCTACCTCAGCTTCCCGAGTAGCTGCAATCATAGGCATGCACCACCACATGCAGCTAATTTTTGTATTTTTAGTAAAGATGGGGTTTCACCATGTTGGCCAGGATGGTCTCAATCTCCTGACCTCATGAACCGCCCCCCTCAGTCTCCCAAAGTGCTGGGATTATAAGCATGAGCCACCGTGCCCGGTGGTGGAAGAAATTTTATAAGTAGGAAGGCATTTAAGATGTAGCCTAGCTGCTTCTAACAACCTGTGCTCATATGTGTGAGCAAAGAAATGATGTGAAACTAGAACTTACATTTAAAAGGAAAACAGACCCTAAGTTTGAAAAATTTACAACCTGGTCCTGTGGTGGAAAACAAGAGCCCATTTTAGAAAGGAATTCAACCACACTGCAGATATTTGCATAAGTAAAAAGGAGCCAAGTCCAAACAGCCAAGTCAATGTGGGAAAGCCCCACCGTCAAAGGCATTTCAGAGACCATCTAGCAGCCTCTCCCGTCACAGGCCCAGAGACCTAGGAAGACAGAATGGTTTCGTGGGGCAGGCCCAGGCCACCTATGCCCTGAACAGCCTGGGGTCACTGCTGCCTACATCCCAGTTGCTCCAGCTCCAGCTATGGCTCAAAGAGGCCCAGGTACAGCTCGGGATGCTGCTACAAAGGATGCACGCCATAGCCTTGGCAGCTTCCACGTGGTGTTAAGTCTGTAGGTGCACAGAGTGCAAAAGCTGAGGCTTGGCAGCTTCTGCCTAGATTTCAGAGGATGTGTGGAAAAGCCTGCATGTTCAGGCAGAAGACTGCTGCAAGGGCAGCACCACCCAATCTCTACTAGAGCAGTGCAGAGGGGAAACATATCGTTGGAGCCCCCACATGGAGTCCTCACTGGGCCACTGCCTAGTGCACCTGTGAGAAGAGGGCCACCACATCCAGGCTCCAGAATGGTAGATCCACCAGCAGCTTGCACCCTCAGCCTGGAAAGCCACAGACACTCAGCACCAGCCCATGAGAACAGCTGCAGGGGCTGAACCCTGGAAAGCCACGGGGTAAAACTAGAGATGCCTAAGGTCCTGGGAACATACCCTTCACACACGTGTGCCTGGAATATGGGACACAGGGTCAAAGGAGATTGTTTTGGAGCTTTAAGATTTAATGACTGACCAGCCACGTTTCAAACTTGCAGGGGGCCTTTCACCCCTTTGTTTTGACAAATCTCTCCCATTTGGAATGGGAAATTTTACCCAATGCCTGTACCCCATTGTACCTTGGAAGTAACTAACTTGTGCCTTATTTTACAGGCTCATGGTTGGAAGAGACTAACCTTCTCTCAGGTGGAACTCTGAACTTTTGACTGTTTAGTTAATGCTGGAATAAGTTAAGACTTTGGGGAGACTGGAAGCATGATTATGTTTTGAAATGTGAGACAGACATGAGATTTGGGGAGCCAGAGGCAAAATGATATGGTTTGGATCTGCTCAAATCTCATGTTGAATTGTAATCTCCAGTGTATGATGTGGGGCCTAGTGGGAAGTGATTGGATGAAACACCTGAGGCTGGATAATTTATAAAGAAAATAGGTTTACTTGGTTTATACAGTTCTGCAGACTATACAAGAAGCCCAGCAGCTGCTGTCTTGCTATGTATTAAAAATATCTTCTATATAATGCAATGGATCAACTCTGAATTGTTATTAATCAACTCATTGGAATCATAAGAGCAAATGAAATGAATATTCTTGTAACCAAGAATGTGGGGATATAGTGATACAGTAATACACAGTAGCATGGCCACCACAGATGATATGGGGAGGCCATTCAAGGCTCTGACTAGTCCACATGAGGAATCTGTGTTTCTCTGCTTGTGAAATAAGAAGCTGAATGTTAACTCTTTTTGGACCATGGCCCCCTTTAAAATATCTGTGGATTTTTATGGCTGCAGTCTTCACTGATGTTATCTTTCTTTAGCAAAGCCAGTAAAATATAGAACTAGAAATTCTGTGTTTAATCAAAGCAAGGATTTTTGATTTTGCTGGAAACAAAAATGGGGGTTAAAATGCAAAGGCTAACTTATGAGAAACAATGGGTGCTGCTAGATGTCAGGGCCTAATTACCCGGGAGTAATTAAATCTTTCTTTCTCATTTTTATCGTTGGGCATAACAAGGCTATTATAACCTTTCCTTATACATTGCAAATAATGGTCACTTTCAAGCAACTTTTTTGGCATCAGTTAACATTCTCCTTCCCTTATCTAGAATGATATAGATTAGTTATTAATTCCAAAGCATATTTTAAAAGAAACTGGTAGTTGAGTCAAGTGTGACAAGACAAAAATTTTTAAGAAAAGAGAGAGGTATGAATATTCTTAGACTCAGGGTATAACTTGAATGCTGACTGGGGACTAACAAACCTAGCAGTACAACCCTGTAGTAGTCAATTCAATTCGCTTAGGTGTAGGTACTTAGGGGGTTATAGAACTGCCAATTGATTTAGGGCTTCAAAAAAATTGATGTATTAGGCATGATTTAACCTATTTAAAAAAGGAGCAAGAATTTAATGACGGAAGTCAAACCCAAGTAAAAGATCATTCTAAACTTTTCTACTCATCCCCCACAAACTTTTTAGTTTTGTCCACACTTAAAAAAAAAAAAAAGTAGTATTAGCAACTTGCTCTTACTCTCTCTGATGCATTTGACTTAATTTTCATAAACAGCTGTATGTATTACAATATAGGTTTACCCATCATATCAAATGTCAAAGCAACAGTGGTCTAAACAAGAGAACAGTTCATTTCTCCCTCATGTGACAGCAGAGCTTAGAGGTCCCAGGCTGATACGAGACATCCATATGTTGGAGACCTAGGCCCTTTCCATCTCATTGCTCAGACACTGTCAAATCACACTGCCACCAGCAGGAAGGGGGTAAAGGGAAGCTGAGAGAATTCCCCTTTCTCTTTAAAGTCATGGCCTGCAAGTTGCCTGTACAACTTCCATTCACCTCCCACTGGCTGGAGCATGGAAACATGGCCATGCCTACCTGCAAGAGAGCCTAGGAAACATAGTTCAATTGCTAGTGACCAGCCAGTTGAAACTCAGAATTCTATTAACCAAAAAAAGAAAGGGAAGCTGAGTATTTAAGAACAACCAACAGAATCTGCCCCAACAATTCTCTTTTTGATCCCTTATTTCATCAGTTTACATAAATTATAATTAAATTATGCAATTACAGTGAAAACAACCAGCACAGAGATTTGAGAATAAACACAACTGACTTAGCACGCACACAACTCAAATGGTAGAAGCAGCAGAGCAGGAGTAGGCAAACACTTTCTGTGAAGAGCCAGATAGTAAATACTGTTGGCTTTGTTGGCTATACAGCTGTGCCTTTGTAGCAAGAAGGCAGCCATAGAGAATATGAAAATGAAAGAATATGGCTGTGATCCAATAAAACTTCATTTACCAAATCAGGCTGCAGGGTGGATTTGGGCCCAGGCACAGGAGCCTGCTAGTTCAGGATGTCATAGGTTCAGACACATGGCTATACAAAGGTGATGAAAATCACGAATTCAGCAAGCTACTAGGAACTATTAAGAGGGCTTCTCTCTAATAGCACCTCCTGTTTACTAAGCACACACCAAGTGCTAGGCAGGACGTCAGGAGCTTTGTTATTACCTCTAATCCTCACAGCAATCTGACAAGGTGGGTAAATGCCTCCATTTTCCAGATGAGGAAGCAGACACAGCCAAGAGGAGGCAACCAGGATCAGAACCCAGTCTGTCCAGCCTCACCCCACCAGCTTGCAAAGCCTGTTCTCTGCCAGGTGAAAGAAGTTCTTCCCAGAAGTTGGATGAGAAATTGTCCTTTGGCTAACAATAAGTGAAATAAACGCATCCAATTTCTTGTCACATCTCCAGCGAAGTGCTATGTCAGATTGGACGGGGAAAATATTACAATGACAAAAGCTTTCCTCTGATCTTAAACTAGCCCCTGCCTAGCAGTTTACTGGGGCTTTAGCAAGGAAGCACCTAACCTTCAGATTTTCCCAGGTAAAGCTGCCAAGGTCATAAGCTTCACAACATTGGTACCTAATAGGGGGTGAGGGGGATCAAAGTTGAGGTGCCATCAACATCACTGACCACTTATAAGGTCTTTGAAAGTTTATCTAAATAAAGAGAAAGATTATCACCCTCTGCCCTTGTCTTGGGACAGGCATGTACCATTCCACCCTTGCCACACATGGCAGACCACACTAATGTGTCGTAGCACTCTTTCCAGAAATTTCCCAACAAGGCCTCATGAACCTACTAAGAGCTCCAGGCACTATTTCCAGTTTATAGGAGTTGGCATGAGAGAATGAAGTCATCAAACTCTCAACACTTGCCTTATAGGACACAACAGCTTCCAATTTCCCCCCTACTGTGCCCCCAAAGAAAGGATTATGCGTTATCTCCTTTATCGTCAGTGCCAATGTTCATTGTACCTTAGTTGATTGAGCAAATCCCTTCGTTTCAGCAAGCAAGTCAATGCATTCTAGGTTTATCATTTCGGCATTCATTTTATAATGTCTACCTCAAAGCCTTCCTGAGCACAAACAAATAAGCTTCCAAAAGGAAGTTTTCACAATATTTCAGAATAGAGAAACTCTGGATAAAGTCATGCATCATTTACCAACGGGGATATGTTGTAAGAAATGCATCATTAGGCTATTCTTTCATTGTGTGGATACCACAGAGTGCACTTAGCCTACCACACACCAAGGCTATAGGGTACAGCCTATTGCTTCTAGGCTATACACCTGTACAACACACTAGAGTACTGAGTACTGCAGGCAACTGTAACACAATGGTTAAGTGTTTGTGCATATAAACATAGAAAAGGTACAATAAAAATACAGAATAAACAATGCAAAATGGGGCCAGGTGCAGTGACTCACGCCTGTAATCCCAATACTTTGGGAAGTCAAGACGGATGGATTGCTTGAGCTTGGGAGTTCAAGACCAGCCTGGGCAACATGGCAAAACCCCATCTCTACAAAAAATACAAAGATTAGCCAGGCATGCCTGTAGTTGCAGCTACCCAGGAGGCTGAAGCAGGAGGATCACCTGAGACCAGGAGGTCAAGGCTGCAGTGAGCCAAGATTGTGCCACTGCCCTCCAGCCTGGGCAACACAGTGAGACCCTGCCTCAAAAAAAAAAAAGGTGCACCCATATAGTGTACTTACCACAGATGGAGCTTGTAGGATTGGAACTTTCTCTGAGTGAGTCAGTAGTAAGTAAATGTGAAGGCCTAGGACATTACTGTTTACTACTGTAGACTTTATAAACACTGTGCACTTGCTGATTTAAGTTCTTTAAAAGTTTCTTTAATAGTTCCCTAGCTTACTTTATTTACTCTATAAACTTTTTTAAACTGTTTGACTCTTGTAATAACTCTTAGCCTAAAACACACATTGTATAGCTGTACAAAAATATTTTCTTTCTTTTATATCTTTATTTTACAAGCTTTTTACTATTAATTTTTGATTTTTTTTTTTTTTTACTTTTTAAACTTTTTTGTTAAAAACTAGGACACAGACACACACATTAGCCTAGGCCTACCCAGGGACAGGATGATGAGGACATCACCAGGCGACAGGGGTTTCTCCACTCCAGTGTAATCTACAGAACCACTGTCATATATGCAGCCATGTCCTTATGCAGCAGGTGACCATATTTAGAATTAATGTTCCACTTACTTCAATCGTGGAGTCTACTCCAGTTACTTTGGAGGGAAAGTTATCCACCACTAATGTCATAAGCTACTCTAGAAACATGTATGTGTCACATAATTTGTGATTCCTGAAGAGAATGTTCTAAGCAGTAGAAACTAGTTTGTTTGTTTGTTTTTAGACAGAGTCTCTCTCTGTCACCTAGGCTAGAGTGCAATGACACAATCTCGGCTTACTGCAACTTCCACCTTCCAGGTTCAAGCAGCAGTCCTGGCTCAGCATCCTGAGTGGCTGGGATTACAAGCATGCGCCACCATGCCCGGCTAATTTATATATATATATATATTTTAGTAGAGACAGTGTTTCACCCTATTGACCAGGCTGGTCTCGAACTCCTGACATCGTGATCCACCCTCAGCCTCCCAAAGCGCTGGGATTACAGGTATGAGCCACCATGCCCAGTCCACAAACTAGTAATTTCTAAGAAACATAAACACATTCATAACCCCCTTACCTTACCTAAAATTAAAGTTTATAGTTTTTACAGGAATAATTTTCAAATTCTGCACTGATAGATGGGTTTGTTTTCTTTTCAAAATGAAGTACTTGCTTACAATTCGACCAAACTATCGCCATGCAATGTCACTTCTTGAGTCAGAATAATATTTGTGCGCAGCTACTTTTGTTTTATGTGGCTAGCAAAAAGGCCATTCCTGATGGTAATTACTATGTGACACTCATTCACCACCACCACCATCATGTGTGGGTGTCTGCCCATCCCTGGGAGTGCCAATCTTTACCCATGAAACACTTGCATGTTGAGGACATAGCAACCCTTTGTAAATCACTGCTATCAGTGAGAGAGAACATTCCGGGCTTTGACCCCTTCCATCATCTGTTCCCATATCAGGCACTTAACAATCGCAATTCTCCCTTCCAAAGCAAAGAATCTGCAGTCTGGTAAAGCCCCCACCCCCACCCCCACTGACACAACTAAGGGCCACAGAGCAACATCTTTAATACCCTCCATGGTAGTCACCCAGCGGGTAACAATTACACCTAGAGCAGGCCTACTCTGCAGAAGTGAGGCTGAAGCAGGACAGAGGTTGTGGCCTGGCCTGAAAGACCATGAGAGCCTCCCTTTAAGACGATCATTTCATCCGTCTCCCTAATGAGAAGGTGAGTTTGTCCATATGAAGTGGAGCAACACAACTGTTCTCTTGACATCTACACAGAGCCCATGGGCCTCTCTCAGGGACGCTGGGACATTCCCTACAGCACCGTTTCCCAGCTTCTGCCTCAGGATGCTTTGTGACCTAGATGAACCGCAGCGCATTGCTACACCCAGGTTTTGCCTTGTGCCTTTATCAATTTGGGATTCAGAGACAGCAGGTGCCATGGTTTTAAGAAGGCAGGTCACTAGTGACACAGTGCAAGGAGAGGAAAGAGAGAGATGACAGAATGGGTGAATGAGAGGCTGAGAATGAACAAGAGTATGAAAGAGAAATTAGGAAAAAAAAAATACAGAAAAGGTCCTATTAGGGTGGAATTGTCTGGCCTAATTTCATCTCCTTCACAAGAAGACACTGGATGAGGTTATTCCCACTCAGGCCTAAGATAATGAAGCCAATATTCCTGCAGGAGGTCATGTTTGTTTTCCCATTCAGAGTTCACTAGTAGTTTCACAAGAACAGCTGACAAAATGTAAACAGTTTTAAAACTTTCAGACTGCAGCCTGAAGGTCTGTGTTCTGAGTCTTGGCAGCTCTTGCTGTACTTTAAGAATATTGACTGCAAGAGGACCAACCAGCCACAGAAACACACCAAACTCCCTGGGTTTTAGTAGAAAGAGACATTTGATTGCTGAAGAAAATACTGATTTTCAAAGCAACAGATAAGCATTGCAGGCGGCTGCCCTGCTTTCTCAAATGAAAAACTGAGGCAGTGTATTTTTCTCTGTATCTCCAACTCTTAACTGACCTTCTCTGGAACAGAATTACTTTTGGTGCCCTAGTCTTAAGTTTAAAAACTAGGCAAATGGGACATTTACTTTTCTCTGTTTCTTCAAAGGCGTGTGGGTCTGTGTGTGTCTCTGTGTGTGTGTGTGCGCGCGCATCTAATTTGTGTGTGGCAGAGGCTATTGTCTCAGCCACGGGATGCATTTGTGCAACACATAAAATGGTACCCCTTGATCCAGGAGATATGCCCCAACGCAGGGCACTCTGCTCCAAGGTCAGAGCCTGGGATGGATGGCAGCCCCAGCTGGCTCTCTCAGCTGGGTGCCTGAGTACACAAGTTATACAACCACAGAGAAAGGGAATATGAGGGTCTGAGGCTAAAGCACCTCAAGGGAAGAAGAATCATGTCATGTGGAAGCAGACCATACAGGAGTGCATTTCAGAGGGTCCAACTCACTTGCCAGAGGAGAGCTGAGCTCCAAAGCTCCAAATGGCTCAATCAGAAATAGAAATAGGACCAGTCAGAAGATTCAGAGTGCTCAAAAGACTAAACCAAACCAACCACACAAAAGACATATGCATGTCCTGATCCTGAAATTCACTGTGTGGGTACTCATTTCTCTGTAAGATGCACTGGGCAGACATCCTTGCTTTCCCCCTAAAGAGTAAATACTTTCACTCAGCACATCCATGGCATAATACCAATGTTCACCTGGATTAAAGCAATCCTAGGAAGGGTCAAAACAAGATGAACCAACCACAAAGAGCCCACAGACCCTCTAGAGCAGACTAACCAGAAAGGTATTCCAGAGCTGTTCAGGGAGTTGGGGCTTCTCCTGAAAAGGAACCCCAGGTAACTCTGCACACCCACTAGAGGAGACCACCTCCTAGAGAGAGTGGGTAGACAGCATGTTAAGGACCTGCCCTATATATTATGTCTGGCAATCGGGATTTTCTCAAAAGGTAAACCACAGGTGGTTTGAGGTGTTTTCACTGAATGTGTCCTATTTTGTATTGCTCAAGGAAATGTATAATTTATGTATTATTATTGTCAAAAACTACTTTTGAGGACTTAACAATGAGCCATTCACTAAAGTGAATATTTATTGTGGCTTACCATATTTAATCCATAAAACCTATAAAGTAGGGCAGATGACAAAATGAAATTCAGAGAAGTTAAGTAGCTTACCCCAAGTCACCTAGCTAGTACCTGGTGAGGCTGAGACTTGCAGCCAGGAGTAAATAACAGCATTGCATCATCCTAAAACTCATGCTCACAGTCAACCAAGAGAATGGTTAACACGATTTAAATGCTCAGTGTTTATGCTTTAAAATGCAAGCTTCAATTAACTGGAGTTATTCATGTAGAAAAGCTTATTCATCAAGCGACTACGCATCATTCTGTTACAGAGAGAGGTCATTGGCCTGCATTTTTTTTTTTTTTTTTTCTGAGATGGAGTCTCTCTCTGTTGCCCAGGCTAGAGTACAGTGGCATGATCTTGGCTCACTGTAACCTCCACCTCCCAGGTTTAAGCGATTCTCCTACCTCAGCCTCCTGAGTATCTGGGACTATAGGCACGTGCCACCACACCTGGCTAATTTTTTTTGTATTTTTAGTAGAGATGAGGTTTCACCATGTTAGTCAGGCTGGTTTTGAACTCCTAAGCTCAAATGATCTGCTACCTCAGCCTCCTAAAGTCCTGGGATTACAGGTGTGAGCCACCAAGCCCAGCCTGGCCTAATTTCTTCAACATTCTTCCCAAGGGAAAAGTGGGCTGTATGTCCCCTCCCCTCTAGTCAGCACTCTTGGGCTGCCAGACCAACTGAATATGGTGGGAGTCATGCTGTCCCAGCTTCTGGGCCCAGGCCTTAAGAAACAGGCCATCATAAAGGTGGGTCAACTCAAAGGACATGGTATGTTTGCAGGCATTTAAAAACGCTCCCGAAGTGTCTAGATGCTACTGAAAAATGCTGGTGAGAGAGAAAAGCAGCAGACAAAATTGTACATATGAGATGCTTATTGTAAATCCGCCAAGAAAATACATCCAGGAAGAACCAGAAGACAGCATAACAGTATTTTTTCAGGGCATTTAGATTATAGTCGATCTCTTTGCCTTTATATTTTTTCCCAGTACTATTTTTGTCTTCCCAAATGAACAGCTATAACATCCTTTAGCGGGAAAATTGTTTTTAAAGAGACACTGTTTTTAAAATATACAGTCGCGGATCAGACTTGCCCCTTAGGCAAGACTTCATGCCCACATAGCTTCTGCACACCCAGATTAGCCCAGTGCAGAGAAGCAGCAAGACGCTCTGATGGATTTAGACAGATTTGCCATAAAGAGATGAGAGGCTGGGAATAAGGGGAAGCCCATACAGTTTGGCTTCTGTACTGTCAGTGACCAGGCACAGACCCTCCCCATGGCCACACAGCAGCTGCAGCCCTCCTTGGGTATGGTAAACAGAGAGACCTTCAGCACATTTTAGGAGTAGCAGCAAGGCATTAGTCACTCTGCGTTTATAAAACAGCAATCAGCTTTCACAGAGGTGCGATTCCAGGAAACTCACTGGGACGCTGCAAGGGTTTAGGAAGCACACTACTTATTAACCAGGGATTCAGATATCTCACACTAAACAAACTCAAAAAACTCTCTTGCATGAAAAACAGACTGCATTGTTCTACATGTTCTTAATCAATTTTAAATATTAGCCCAGCTGGGTCAAAGTAAGACTTTAAAGTGGTAAACATTTTCCATATCTAAGAGATCTTTTCCATGGCTATGGTAGAAGAGTGAAAGAAAAATAAATAATTCCATAGGCCAGGCACAGTGGCTCACGCCTGTAATCCCAGCGCTTTGGGAGCTGAGGCAGGTGGATCACGAGGTCAGGAGTTCAAGACCAGTCTGGCCAAGATGGTGAAACCCGGTCTCTACTAAAAATACGTAAAAAATAGCCAGGCATGGTAGTGGGTGCCTGTAATCCCAGCTACTCAGGAGGCTGAGGTAGAGAATCGCTTGAACCTGGGAGGTGGAGGTTGCAGTAAGCCAAAATCATGCCACTGCACTCCAGCCTGGGTAACAGAGCGAGACTCTGTCTCAAAAAAAAAGAAAAGAAAAATAAATAATTCCTTCCACAAATATTTACTGAATGTCTATTACGCCTTAGAGATATATAAATGAAGGAGCCGTAGCACTCTTATCTTGGCCCACAATCAGTCTCTCATGAGACTGACCTCTGCAGGCTCATGAGAGCCAATATGCTGATTCTCTTTCCAGCTCCACTTTATTTTAATTTTAATTTTAATTTTTAGTGCCTGAGTACATGTGCAGGATGTGCAGGTTTGTTACATGGTAAATGTGTGCCGTGGTGGTTTGCTAAAACTATCAACCCATCACCTAGGTATTAAGCCCAGCATGCATTAGCTACTTTTCCTAATGCTCTTCCTCTCCCCAACCTCTCCCCAACAGGCCCCAGTGTGTGTTGTTCCCCTCCCTGTGTCCACATGTTCTCACTATTCAGCTCCCACTTATAAGTGAAAACATGTGGTGTTTGATTTTCTGTTCGTGCATCAGTTTGCTGAGGATAATGGCTTCCAGCTCCATCCATGTCCCTGCAAAGGACACAATCTCATTCCCTTTTATGGCTGCATAGTATTCCATGGTGTATACATACCACATTTTCTTTATCCAGTCTATCGTTGATGGGCATTTGGGTTGATTCCATATCTTTGCTACTGTGAATAGTTCCAGCTCCACTTTTAGCGACCTTACATGGTGATGCGAAAATCAACCACAGTGGGAGTATTTACACCACAGGAATCCGCAAATGCTAAAGATCAGGGCTTCCCTACCGCAGAGAGCAGACTGCATGACATTCACACACACTGCTTCCTACAAGGCCCAGTGAAGGACTCCTGTGTACTTCTCCTACTTCAGCCACTCCCTCCTTTCTCCTTGGGTGCCAATCCTACTGACCTTTCTGCGCTCACACTGCTCTTCCTTAAGTGCTAAACACACCCGGGGCATCGTCACCACATAACAGCTAGATACGTGTCTAACTGCACAAGCTCCCCAGTGGTCAGTCGCTTGCCTTGGAATCACAACTCCCTCACTTCACGGCTGTGTGAACTTTGTTTACTTCACCTCTCTGTACCTGTTTCAAAACCAAAGGCCAATTACGACCTTTTCAAACATGCAAAAGCTGAAATACACTGGCTCATAGGGATCCCAGCTGCACCCTGGTCAGACTCCTGTGCAAGGCTTTTCTCCTCATCACCCCATTTTTGAAAGAAATAGTATTATTGACAATAGGCTTTGTCAACAATGTCAAATTAAACCTAAAATCTGGCTAATCTGAATTATTAAAACAACTGGATATATTTAAGTCAATTTCTTTTAAACCTTCCAAGAATAAAATTTAGTACAATTACAAATGACGTTTCGGCTTTAAAAGCGCTTTGGGGGTCTTAAATATAGTAACTCTTCGTATATCTGGAACACGAATGTATGGCAGCCCAACCACTCCAGAGTCAAGCGATCACATAAAGCCAATGAGTAGCCAAAACTCGTATTACTAAGTTTCAGTTGTATGGGCTCAGTGGCCTTTGCAGACAAACTTTTCAGCCCTTACTGTATGATAGTCTAGTAGGATGTTTCCCAGGAGCCTGGACTCACAGGTGACATTCTGCTGTTAGTCCCCTCCCCCAGCTCTAGCCTGCACGCCAGGTACTCTCCCACGTGACCGTTTTAACTTTCATTTCTTCAGCCCCTGTTATCTGAAATACTCTTGCTTACTTAGTTTTCACGTTGGGGTCTGTCTCTGCACCCAGGCTGTGTACTCCGTGAGAGCAGGGGCCTGACATCACCCTAGCTCCTGGCACAGCGGCAGGCTGACATTGGGGGCACCATAAAGTCCTACCAAGTGAAGCAATGAACATATGAATACGATGATCCAGGAAGCGCTTCCACAAGAAGATGCCTGAAGAGTTTCGTCTTGGTGCCCAGGGTCCCTCTCCCTTTAGGACAGCTGGAACAGGGACTGTCCCCCTTTCCATACCCTTCAGTTCAGGCTGTTGAAGACATTAGAGGTCCTCCCAGGCCCTGGCTCCAAGGTTGGCCAAGGAACTATTGCACAGCCAGCTGGTACACACTGGCCAGGGGACAGGCTTCCTCTATTTCTTGACCTTGGCTGCTGCCCTAGTCACTGCCCCATTGTTCTTTCTTTCTTCTTGGGCACCTGAGCCTCCCTGTTTGGGCTTCTGTCTTGCTTGTCTGCTTCGAAGTGGCATTCAGGCTCACCCTGTCCCCTCACCTCTCAACCTTGGAAAAGAGCATGGCATCTCCAGAGGCTCTTACTAAGACCATGTATTGCTGACAAAAGATCAACCACAAAAAGCGGGGGTTTCTCCTGGACCTGCCCCATCTCTAGCCATTGGTTCATCAAGTCCATTTGGTGAATATCAAATGGTGCCTTGGGGCCATCAGACCAGGGCACACAGAGCAGTCTGCCCTGGATACCTGCGCCCTACACCTGGATACTTATGAAGCTGCGGAGATTCCGCTTCCACTGATTTTTTAAAACCCAAACTCAGATTTAGCTCACTGGTAGCTGCAGAGCAATCCAGGTCACCTAGTGCCAAAATGGGGCTAAAGTAATATGAAAAACTCAGTGTGAGACTCAACTAGAACCTGCTGCAATCCAGCTCTAAGAACAGACTTTGTCAGTAAACAACTTTCAACAGTTGTTTCTCTTTCAGACAAGGCACCAAAAGACTTGTCCAAAGGCATTTCAACTCACACTTAGCAAGAGTAAAATTCCTTTTCCATTGCAACCTTTTTTTGTTTTTTGAGACAGGGTCTCACTCTGTCACCCAGGTCGGAGTGCAGTGGTCTGACTACAGCTCACTGCAATCTCCACTTCCCGGGCTCAGGTGATCCACCTCAGCCCCTCTGGTGCACACACCAGCTAATTTTTTGTAGTTTTTGGAGGGACAGAGTCTCCCTATGTTGCCCAGGCTGGTCTCAAACTCTTGGACACAGGGGATTCTCCTGCCTTGGCCTTCCAAAGAGCTGGGATTACAGGCATGTGCACGGCACCTGGCCAGTTGTAATCTTTTATTTCTAGCCTATGTTTAAACTTTCCCCTTGCCTGGGATGCCCCTTCTTTCTGCTAAGATAGGAAAAAAAAACAAATATATGAAGTAAGGCAAAGTATATTATATAGAAAACCACCAACTGGTAAGAGCTTAAGTTATCTCATCAAAATAAAAACTACAGGTAGCAGGGAAAGGTGGCACAGGAATATCCTACCTCAAAGGAGAGGGAGTCTCCCACTTTCAATCCACTGTATTACTAATCCTTGGTAATAATCATCATTGTATGTGTATATAATATAGAGTTATATGTGTGTATACAGCTATATAATATCTACACACTCTTATCTGTTTACCCTTTTTAACCAGCAAAGCATTCTTAGAAATTCTTTTGTTTAGTATACATCACAAACTGTTAGTTCAAAATATTTACCAGTAATTAACTACGACTTAATGGTGATAATATTGCATTTCATTAAAGCAACCTTTATCACATTTCCACCAAATCTCTCCCTCCTTTCAACCTCTAAAATGAGTAGGCCGCATAAATATTTATTGCACATATCGAATAACTTATCAATACATTCCATCCTACAAGTCTGTATTCAAAATGCCTATTCTGTGCAAAATTCTATGCAGAGAGCTGGTGGGAACGCCTAGGTGCCCAGAGGAAAATAAAGGTCCTGCTTCCAGAACCGTCTAAATGTCATGGAGGGGACACATACAATATAATACAAGTAAATCGACCCATCATCTCCAACCAAATCTGCCATTTACATTTTTCTGGAAATGTTTTCTTAACCGGTTAACCCATATCCTACTCTAGGCACTTCTATACATGTCACCTTTAAGTACTTGATTTACTGTGTCATTTTATGTAGAAAGTTGTTTCACTGTTCAATTACATGTCAATATAATGTTGATGTATTAGGAAGGAATCAGTAAGAAAACAGAAACTAGAAAACTAGAGAAAAGTAGCTTTAAAGGACTTTATTACAATTGATTATAATCACCACACACACAAACCTGCCCATATACCCATGGCTGAAAGGGGATGCTTGTGTTTAATACAATGAAAAAAATATATTTTGGTGCCCTTGTTCCTAGAGAGTTACCAGTTTCCACTTTCTTTAGCAAGAAAATTGTCTGACTCCTTTTCTTATTTAATAATTTTCTGTCTACTTCATATCCAAATTTCAATGGCCCCAATTTAAATTCCAGTAAAGGCATCTAACTGACTCATACAAATATTCACAGCAATGTGGCTAAAATGTAGACTTTGACTTTGGGCACACAGTTATGCTCATATGATTAGGAATTAATGGCCTGCTTCCTTTCCCTTCTCTTGATCTCCCCCTTCTTAGAGTTAGATATTAATATAAACAGTGATACAATTAATGTGCTGTAAAGGGAGCCCAAGTAATCACAGTTTCAATAATAAGGACTATGGCTTTAACAAGTTTTACAATATCAAAATGGTATACTGGTCCAATGTTTAACCCTTAGAAATGCTTAACAGATCTTTCAAATGCAAAAGGTTTTTAAAAATGCTCAATAGCTTAGATTTCCAACAACCACCATCTAATGTTAAAAATTCACATCAAAACATTCAAGTAGATTCTACATTATGTACCGGGAAACATTTTTTTTTTTTTTTTAATTTCAGGCCATTACTTTCTGATTCAAGAAAAGCACTTACTGGTGTAAGTTTTTAAAAGCACACTAAGTTATTTGTCTCTGGAGTTAGTTCATGCCAAAGAAAATTGTTTCTTAGAATTAAAGGATGACATCCTTAATATTTTTACACGTTAAACTACTTTTTAAATTAGCCATACTATTTTTTAAAAGATAACTAGCCAATGAAACAGACTGAAGAACAAGTCAGTATGCATATATCACAATTACCTGTTGCCTGGTCCAAAGTCTTCACCTTCAGGCATTTCTGCCCTTTAAAAACAACAGTGGTGAGGGCTGCAGCACCTGCCCACCGCAGCTAATGTGGCCAAACAATAGTTTCTTTTCTACTCTAATGCTGACTATCAGGAGGTAGAGAAACCCAGTAGAGACGTTCTTTCCTTTTCGGAAAAAAAGTGCTCCTCCCTTGCTGAGAAAGTGGGTGTTTACAAACTTCCAAACCGCCTGCCTGCCTTCAATGAAGCTAGGACCTGGGTTATTATCACTGCCCCCTTCTAAAAATAAACAGGTCACCTCTTACTCCCAGTACCGTGACAGGCAGCTGGAAGGGAGCTCTGCCCAGCTGCCCCACATTCTCCCTCCAGTCGTGTGAGAAGGTGTCCCTGCTCAGCCAGTAACCTTCATTGGATGACTTCACCTAGGCCCGCCTGCCCTTTCTCTTCCCCCAGCTTTTTTTTTTTTTTTTTTTTCCTGGCATGACCAGGCACCCACCTAAGGGTGGAGTGGCCACAGGAGGTTGAAACTTCACCCTGGGCTATCAAATCTCCTCCTTCGAGTCACAGGAGGGAGTTGGAGAGCAGAGAGCAAAACGGGCTGTACCTGTGAGGGTTGGCGGTTTGTTTGGGGAACGTCTAGCCACTCAGCAAAAAGATCCCTCACTCGAAAAAGTTCAGAACAAAAGCCATTAGGCAATGGGGTTTTGAGAGATATTGTTTTGCAAGAAAATCTGTCTTCGAGTCACGTAGCTTTCTCAGCTCACCAGACGCACGCACACGAATGTTCGTGTGTTCTTCCGGGCAAAATGCTTTTCCCCAGGACTTCCCTGTCTCAAGGTCAGCCTGACACTGGCAGAGGGAAGACTGTGGGTCTGGATATTTTCATAGCTTGGTTGTCACTGAAGAGGGGCGATCCTTCCTTTGCTTTTTTAAAAGAGTATGACAAAAATCAGTTCAAGTCTTGCTCTCAAAAAGGCCAGAAGAAATATTATTGAGATTCCTTTAGGAATATATCCTGAAAGCTTTGGACAAAAAGTTGGAGCTATTTCTTTTTCTTGACTAGGAATACTAGGGATGGCAGAAAGCAAGAACTAATTATTAAGAAACAATATTCTTTTCAAAATGTGTTGCCAGGTGCTCTGGCTCAGGCCTGTTGTTCTAGCACTGTGGGAGGCTGAGGTAGAAGGATCATTTGAGCCCAAGAGTTCAAGATCAACCTGGGCAACACAGTGAGACCCCATCTCTACAAAAAATAAAATTAACTGGGCCTGATGGCATGTTCCTGTGATCCCAGATACTTGGGAGGCTGAGGTGACAATTGCTTGAACCCCAGAGGTGGAGGCTGCAGTAAGCCAAGATCGTGCCACTGCACTCCAGCCTGGGTAACAGAGCAAGACCCTGTTTCTTTAAAAAACTAAAATAAAATCAATTTTAAAAATAAAAAAAATAAAAATCTGTGTATTGCATTGTTATATTATAGCTAATCCTAGCCTGTTATCTGTATCTAACGTATGTTTTACTTTTTTTAAGTGTTTGTTTTCGAGACAGAGTTTCCCTCTTGTTGCCAAGGCTGGAGTGCAATGGGGTGATCTTAGCTCACTGCAACCTCCACCTCCTGGGTTCTAGTGATTCTCCTGCTTCAGACTCCCTAGTAGTTGGGATTACAGGTGCCCACCACCACGCCCGGCTAATTTTTTGTATTTTTAGTAGAGACACGGTTTCACTATGGTGGCCAGGCTGGTCTCAAACTCCTGACCTCAGGCGATCCACCTGCCTCAGCCACCCAAAGTGCTGGGATTACGGGGGTGAGCCACCACACCCAGCTTATTTTACTATCTGTATTTGTCAGAGACTTTCAACTACATTAAAGAAATGAAATGTCAAAACAAATAATATCTGCTTTCTTTTGGATAGTGTTAGTTATTCTGTGATGTATGCATCTCATGATTAATAATTCCTTAAAGCATTTAATATTTTACACAAGATACTTCAAAGTCTGAGGTGAAGTAGGTGTGGTTACAACAGACACACACCTGAAATACCAGGAACTTGAAAGAAAACAGTCATAGACTGAGTTCTAAAGACTGCGGTGTGCGAGAGCCTCTCAGAGGCAGAGCAGTGTGCCATACTATTAGAAATTCTATGTTTTTAAATAACTGAAAAGTTGAAATGCTGAAAATATAATATTTTGGCACTTGAATAAAACCTTATCAGCTGGGTGCAGTGGCTCACACCGGTAATCCCAGCACTTTGGGAGGCCGAGGCAGGTGGATGGCCTGAGGTCAGGAGATCGAGACCAGCCTGGCCAACATGGTGAAATCCGAGTCTACTAAAAATACAAAAATTAGCCAGGTATGGTGGTTAATGCCTGTAAGTCCAGCTACTCAGGAAGCTGAAGCAGGAGAATCGCTTGAGCTTGGGAGGCAGAGGTTGCAATGAGCCAAGATTCCACCACTGTACTCGTCTAGGCAACAGAGCAAGACCCTGTCTCAAAAACAAAAACAAAAGCAAAAAAAAAGCCTTATCAACACAAAAGGCTAATTCTCTTATCTAACTTTCAGTTCTGATCATTCTGTCCCATAAATTTTACTTTTTCTTTCTCCTAAGCTTCTAGTTTGCTATTTCTTGAATACCTGAATGTAACTGTCACTGATCTTAGCTGCTGGTTACCACAGAACTAAATATATCCCTGAGACCTGCCTCTCAGTTGTAAAGGTTGATGACCTGACTCCGTGCTGTAACAGATGAATTAGCTATTACCAACAGGAAATATTTACTATTACAGACAGTCCTCAACTTAGGATGGCTCACCTTATCATTGTTTGACTTTACAGTGGTGTAAAAAATACATTTTCAGCAGAAACTGTGCAACAAATTTTGAATTTTGATCTTTTTCTGGGCTAGTGACATGTGGTGGCACACTCTCTTGTGAAGCTGGGCAGCAGCCATGAGCCACAGCTCCTGGTCAGCCCCACGACCACGAGGGTGAGCAGCCGGCACTCTGCAGTGAGCCGTGCTGCTGGCTGCTTCTGCCCAACCACAAACTGATGTAAGTGTCCGGAGCATATTCAAGGTAGGCTGGGTTACACTTTGATGTTTAGTAGGCTAGGTGGATTAAATGTACTTTCAACCTTGATATTTTCAACTTAGGATGGATTTCTCAGGCCGTAACCCCATGGTGGTTCAAGGAGCACCAATACTTTGTTTTAGTGCTCCTTCGTGCATATTAAAATTGCTTGTTCCAACCATGGAGTCCCCTTTACATATATTTGTGGTAATCTGTATTAGTCCAGCCTCATATTACTGTAAAGAAATACCTGAGATGGGTAATTTATAAAGAAAAGAGGTTTAATTGTCTCATGGATTCGCAGGCTGTACAGGAAGCATGGCTGGCATCTGCTCAGCTTTGGGGGAGGCCTCAGGAAACTTACAATCATGGTGGAAGGGGAAGGGAGAACAGGCACATCACATGGCCAGAGCTGGAGCAAGAGAGAGAGTGACGGGGAAGGGGCCACACACCATTAAACAACCAGATCCTGTGAGGACTCAGTCACTAGGGCAGTATGAAGGGGGGATGGTGCTAAACCATCCATGAGAGCTCCAGCCCCATGATCCCATCACCTCCCAGCAGGCCCCAGCTCCAACAGTGGGGATCACAATCCAGTATGAGATTTAGTAGGGACACAGATCCAAACCACATCAGAGGGAAAACAAGGACAGCACAGATAACAGACCCTGAGTGTAGCTACACAAATGACAAGTGTCCCCCCACTGAGGGCCTAAAACAGCTTCTTCACCCAGATAGCACCTTTCACCCTGCTGGAGACTAAGGTGCTAAGGGTTTCCTCATTGTTGCTAACCTGAAATCTACTAGACATCCAGAACTTAAGGACTCACAGAATTCAGATGTGGGAGAGATCCTGAGTGCCACTGAAGTGATCACCAAGATTTTTAGTGCTGAAACTGTGGCACAGCAAAGCCAGATGACTTGCGGGTGACAGAGCCAGGAGTCACCAGGTCACTGTACCTTGGCTGTGTATCCTTCCACTCAGCAGAGCCCACACATGCTGCAGAAGTTCAAAGGGGCAAACACCTCCACATTTTAAATTTTCCTATATATACTCTCTTTCCAAATGTATGTCCATTTAATATTAGTAATATACTTTAAATGAGCATTTTTATTCTCCTTTGCCATTTCATCATGTAGTATGCCCTAGAAAATCATTGCCACTTCAAAGCCAAATGTTCACCTTTCTTGACATCTTTTTCCCCTTCACATAATCATCAGTCTTTGAGAAGCTGTTTGGTAGGGAAAAAAAAAAAAAAAAAAAAAGAGTGATGGCTGAAAGAATACAAGAAAGAAAATTGAAGCCAACCCTCCACCCACTGACTCAAGAGTCTAAGAATTCCTCATCTCCACCTTCCATAGCCCACTAAAGACTCTCAATGTCACCAATACAGAATTTGTGGCCCAGGAAAATTCAGAGTATGTATTATGCACTTTGCAAAAGTGAAAAAAAGGTATGAAACTAGTATCAAACCCAAGATATTTCTGGAACAAAGTGGAAGAAGACATTTTTCTTCTTAGATTAGACCAAAAAAAAACCCACACTCAAACAAAAATCAAAAGATCAAATGACACCTATGCACGTGGTGTAAATGATGCTATCTATAATGGCAATCTGATGAATGATGAATATGTGTGCCCCGCTGCTGAGGGAGAGGCGGTACCCACTCTCTCACTACCTGCTTCGTGGAACCACACTTAGACTTGTCCTAGATCAGTGGCTTTCAAAGCAATACAGACTTTTTCCCCCAAAATACTATGTTATAGCAAGTCTTAATACGTAAAAGATACAACCACCAACCCAACAAGAGTTCCCCAGGTTTAAATGGGGGCAGGTCACTGACACATGGTCTCAATCCCTGCAAAGAGAGCCCCGACTCAGGTCCTTGGAACCGCAGAGTTCCTCAGGCTGCCTTGGCAAGCAGCGTCCCGCCTCATCTGGACAGCCAGCGGGAGAAAGCAGAACCTTTTTTTCAGTCTCTTCTCAGAATAATTAGATCAGACTTAACCCAGTTGCCCATTGTATCTTTTTAACTCTTTTTAAGCTTAGCACACAGAGTGTTTTCCTCAAAGCTCCTTTTAGCCCAAAATAGCCAGGACACTCACACCAACACCCTGAGCCTCTGAAGCTTCCCTGCCCCTGAGCTCGTCTGTGGGCCGCCTCCATTCTCGACCTGGAAATACCACTGTAGTCACTCTATTTCCCAGTCTGCCGGGAACAGTCCCAAGGTGCACCTCTTATCCTGGTACGACTATTAACAGGCCCCTCTCCGTGTCTCTAGACAGGCCATAAAATTGTAGGGTCATGCAACGTATCACTATTTGCTTATCCTGCATAGTCAGAACTTTGATTTCGCTCAGTGTGTTATGGTCTCAGTTGGGACCAGCAACTGGAACCATGTCTTTGCCACAGACCATCACTTTGGCCAGCATGAGCATCTCACCCGTTTCCTGTCCAGCCTGTGCCATGCCTGCTGCCTGACCCTGTTGTGGGTTAGCCTGTGCCTCCCAAAAAGCTATGCTGAGGCCGAGCTATCTGGAAAGCATGGCCTGGACACAGCGGACTGCAGCCATCCAGGGGATGCTGGAAGATAGGCCAGCCCCAGTGGGAGAGAAGGCCAGGAGAGCAGGCCATGGACTTGCAAAGGTAACACTGGGGAGGGGTGAGGAAAGACAGAAAGACAGGTGAGGAGTCACAGCCTGCAAAGGCGGGTCCTGCCCCAGACTATTTTGTCATGCTGATCTCTGTGGTGGTGTACTTAATGTCCTTTCTAATCAATAGTTGTTTTAAGAAAAGTTCACTGACTGCTGCTATTAGGATGGTGCCAAAGTAACTGGTTTTTGCCATTAGAAGTAATTTAAATAAAAATAATTTTTAAGTTGCGATATTTAGCGCTTAATGACCATTTGCAAACATGGTGCAAACTGTGAAGTCTGTGAGAACCCATCTGCCCCTCATTTGTGGCTTCATTCCAGGAAGGGTGGGGTGATGGCAGGTGGAGAAGAAGAGCAGGAAGTGGCAGGGAATTCGGAGGACAGGAGTAGCCTCGGGACACACGGGGGCGGTGGGGAGAAGGGTGGGAGCTTGGTGACAGCTTAGGAAGGCCAGAGAAATAACTGCAGGACACAGGGCAGGGCTCAGACCCCAGGCCTTGGCCAGGGCCGCTGAGTTGTTCTGCATGGAGTCCTGCATTTACTGAGAGTGCATTTACCAGAACACGGTCTTTATAAATTCTGGTTTGTGACTCCCTCTAAGTCTTGTGGGTCACCTGGAACCGGTTTTATTCCTACTTATTTCCTCATGCCTCTTCTCCTTAAAACTTCACTGCTATGCCTCTGATATGAAGCTACTTTCCTTCTCTATCTGTCCTCCTTCCCATCCTTTTCCCCTCCCATCCTACTTTCCAAATTCCTCATAACTTCTCTAAAACCTTCACCCCCCCCCCCAGTTTAAACACTTGTAAAATCCAAATTCCCTAGGGGTCAGCATTGCCAGCTGGTTCAAGCTGCCCTTCGCAGAACTCTCCTGTTCCTGAAATGATCTTCCTGTGGCTTTCTTATTTAAAACTGTCTTCTAAGGTGATGTGGCATGTGCATTTCAGGGGTGAGGCTCCTTGACAGAGAATCTTTGGTTCCGAGGCATTCAGAACGAATTGTCGTAGCAGAAGAGCTCTGGCTCAAGTCTCGCTGCTCTGAGCCAACATCAGGAAGTGGAATTTTTCAAAGTCCACACACCATAGAGACAGAGTGCTTTGTGGACAGTAGGGACAGGAGTGAATCAACAAGGGTGGCCCACAGCTCAAGACAAACCTTATCTCCTGAGTTTAAAAGGACAATGCAACACGGGGGTAATTACATATAACCTTCTGTTTAACTATGGGTTCTGTTACACATCGCTCTTCCTTATTGCATGGTGCTGATGTCAACTTTAAATGATTTCAGTCCTTAAATAGCAACTGATAAGATGCTTCTTGGTTATACATTTACCTGGTAATTTTTGGAGAAGTCAAATTGAAAGGGAGCCTTTGCAGCTTCACAGCTCTGGAAGTGAATCAGTATTTCCATATTCACTTTGGGAGTGTGGGCCCAGGGACCAGAACACCTCCACTGGGTACCCTTTGCCATGCACCATCCGACAGCCTTGTGGCCTTGGCTGCATGAGCTTCATCTGCTGAGCCAGCCTTGAAGGGGGATGAGAGATTGCCTCAGACACTGAAAGGACTTCTCCTCCAAGCAATGGGGCTTGGGAAATTGGGGGATGGTTTCTGGGCCACCATCCTGTGGTGTCTAGGCATTTTCCAAGAGGAAGCAGCTCCTGGATAAGCATTTGCTACCAGAATACGCTGAGCACCACGCTGATCTTGGTGCATGGAAAAAAGAAGGCCTTGGCTTATGGGCTCTCAGAACTGCTTCTTAGGAAGGGCAGACGCCTCCAGTAACCTATTGGGCTTTCGTTTCCTCATTGCCTCAAACACTGTCTGGAGATAAACCACGTGTTGGACAGGTACAGTTTATCATCTGTCCCCTGGGAAACATGGGGTTCTCTCCTTCAGGCCCCCTCAGGGTTCTATATAATGTAGCAACTTGAACGTATCCAGTAAGAGGTTTCGCGTCTGTTGGGGTATGAGCAAAACACCTTCAACAACTAGAAAAAGTCATGAACTTTAAAAATAGAGCAAAACAAACCCAAAACTTGAATCTTAAAGACTCTCAGAAGAGAAACTGGATCCAATAAGACTCTGATGATGTTACTCCCCAGTCTCCTGTCTCCACGCTAATTCCTCATAAGGAGTTTCCTCCAGCATCTGGCAGCCCTCTCCTATGGGCAGACACAAACATGCTTTATGTTAATAATTTTTTTTGAAATAATATTGGGGACAGGTGCAGTGGCTCATGTCTGTAATCCCAATACTTGGAGAGGCTAAGGTGGGAGGATCGCTTGAGCCCTCAAGTTTGAAACCAGCCTGGGAAACATAGTGGGACCCTGTCTCTACAAAAATTTAAAATAGTTAACTGAGTATGGCAGCACAAGCCTGTAGTCCCAGGTATTCAGGAGGCTGATACGGGAGGATCGCTTGTGCTGAGGAAGTCGAGGCTGCAGTAAATTGTGATTGCACCACTATACTCCAGCCTGGGAGGAAGGGAGAGAGGAAGGGAGGAAAGGAAGGTGGGAGGGAGGGAGGGAGGGAGGGACGGAGGGAGGGAAGCTGGATTTACATAAGAGTTGCAAAGACAGCTCCTAATCCCTCTCACCCAGTTTTGCCCATGTTAACATTTTACATTGCCATGGCACGTTTGTAGAAACTGAAAACCATTGGTATCCTATGAACTAAATTCCAGACTTTGTACGTTGCTAGTTTTTTGGTTGGCTTTTGTTTTTCACTTTATCTGTGCCAGAATACCTGGATACCTGGATACTGAACCACGCCACATTCCGTCTTGGTATCAGCTTGGTCTCTTGTGGTCTATGAGAATGACCTGGCCTTTCCTCAGCTATCATGGCCTTGACAGCTCTGAGGAGTGTCAGGACTGTTCTGCAGAGATTCACCACTTTGGAGTTGTCCGATGCTTTTTTCATCATGAGGCTGAGATCGTGGGCTTGGGGGAGAAACCACGAGGTGAAGTGCCCCTCTCATCACATCACATGGGGTCTCGTGATGTCCAAATGGCATCTCACAGATGTTGTTAACTTGATCACTTGGATAAAGTAGTTTGCCAAGTGTGCAACTGTAAAGTTATCATTTTTCCCTTTCCAACCTCCATTCTTTGAAAGCAAGTCACTAAATCCAATCCAGGCTCAAAGAGGGAGGGAGTGTGGCGCAAGGGACAGGACTCTCACTCCTGAGCAGGGGAGTATCAACGTACAGCATCTGGACACTTACAAGGAAGACCTGCCTCTCCCCTCCCCACAGCTTACTAATACTTGTGTGTTCAATCATTTATTTCCATCAGTGAGGATTCACGTTTACCAGATAATGTGGGTGCTAATCCAGTGCTCTGTGATTTTCATGCTCACACTGTTCCAGCCACAAACTTGTTCTTGCCTCCCCTTTCTGTTGACGACTCCTCCAACCCCAGGTAATCTAAAGGGGCCACCTCTCTGCCCTCTCAGCAGGGTTCCCCTCAACTTGTCCAACCCTGTCCTGCCTTCTAGCTGAGCTCAGCCTTAACCACAGAGCAGCCAGTCCCCTCGAAGATGATCACACTTCTTCCCAGCCAGCATCAGCCCAGCCAACAGGTGACACCAGCAATGAACGCAGAGACTGAGCTGAGCCGACCAACAGGGCAACATCCGTGCCCCAGTGTCCACCTCCACCAACACACGTGAGAAGGGGCGACACGTGTGCTCCTGATGCTGTGAGCGTCTCCACTGCAGTGAGCCGTGTGAATCATTTCCAGCATGCTCCTGCGAAAGCCGTGAGCGACAGCCTGCCATCTCCCCCTCACTTTGATAAAATCTCCAAAACTTAAACCACATCCAGATTTCCTTTCCATGTGTGCCACTAGTCCTTACCTTTCATGTTTCTTTCCTATTTTGAGTACTAGAGGAAGTCCAAGTTTCAAAAATAGAAAGGAGACTTGGCTTCTTTACATCCATCTACTTTTAGCATCAAACCATGGCAACGTCATACACACAATCCATCATACATTTTCATGGTGGGTTCGCACTGCCAGACACTGCTTTCGGCCTCCTGATTTATAACCAATGAGAATTTCCTTCTATCAAACGTGGTTTTGTATTATTTCTAACAAGACAATGAAATCACAAGTTGTGTTGAACGCTGTAGAGGGCAGTGGCCTGTTTAACACTCCTGCTACTCCAGCCTCTGTGTCTTTCCCAAGCAGTTAAAATCTCAACATCACCCTAGTCCTGAATGTAAGTGAAGAGGAAGGGATGTACTGTGCTAGGGCTGTACGAGAGGCCAGGAAACAACATGGGCTTGCCCGCACCTACAGGCGGCTGTGCACGGGGGCACGCTGTGCCAACCTGCGTCCTCCGGAATGCTCAGGTCCGCTTCTCTCCTCCCCCCCAGGAAAGTGCATCTGGCCTCATGTGAGCAGATGGACAGGGAGGCCCTACCAACAACAGGAAACCACTGTTCCTAGTTCTTCACAACGCACCAGTTACAAACCCTAAAGGCACAAGCGAGGCTCCTCTTGAGCAAGTCAGCTGGGAAACATCTTCATTAGATGAGTTGGTGTCTTCCTCTGCCCTGCCTGAAAGTCACGGGCCCACATCTACAGGTCCCCAGACAAACACTGCAGCAATTTAAGCAAAACTGGGGATGGAGACTCAGCAGACACTGGGTTCCTAGGGGTATTAGGGTTCTTCGGGAAAGGAGAATGAATAGGATGTATATATATAGAGAGAGGTATTTATTTTAAGGAAATGGCTTATGTGACTGTGAAAGCCTGCAATCTGCAGGGTAGGTCAACAGGCTGAAAATTCCAGTAGTTGCCATCTTGAGTCTGAGGGCAGTCTGCAGACAGAATAAGGCCTTCATGTAATTGGACGAGGCCCATTCACACTGTGGAAGGTAGTCTGCCCTACTCAAAGTGCTCTCTGACTTAACCACGTTGATCACATCTAAAAAATACCTTTCCATCTACACTGTGTGTGACCAGACAATGAGGCACCACAGCCTGAGCAAGCTGACATGAATCTAACCATCACACTAGGGAGATCTCCTGATGACCATGGAGGGCCATTGCTGTGAGTATCAAATTGCTCAGGGAGATTCTGTAGAAAAACATTTTGTTTCCAAGAAAAATCAATCAGTCTTGATCCACAGCCATGCCACTGAGCAGATAAGAAAATCTCCAGTCTCATTGGTTCATTCATCACAAACTTACTGGGGGCGCATTCTGTGCAATCTCATGTGACCTAACAAGTCACAAGACCAGTGTCAACTGCCTTAGTCACCAGGCAAGGCTAAAGCAGGAAGGAGGCTCTGAGACCCTATTCTCAGAGGCTCCCCTACCCCATGCATTACATGCGAAAATGTGGATTCAAAAAGAGATGTTCCAGGTATAACTATAAAGACCCTGAGTCTATAATCCCAGCACTTTGGGAGGCCAAGGTGGGTCATAAGGTCAAGAGATTGAGACCATCCTGGCCAAACATGGTGAAACCCTGTCTCTACTAAAAATATTAAAATTAGCTGGGTGTGGTGGTGCACGCCTGTAGTCCCAGCTACTCGGGAGGCTGAGGCAGGAGAATCACTTGAACCTGGGAGGTAGAAATTGTAGTGAGCTGAGATTGTGCCGCTGCACTCCAGCCTGGCAAGAGAATGAGACTTTGTCAAAAAAAAAAAAAAAAAAAAAAAACAAACAAAAAACACCCTGAGTCAGGAGTAAAACTGGCATATTCCAAAAGTAGGGTCTGGAACTTACTAAGGCAGTAGAATAATTAAGAAGAAAGCGACAGGAGGAGATGAATCAGGCCCAAGGTTTGAATTTCGTTTAACAAATACACGTCAGTTTCTGTGAGTCCAACGCTGTTCTAACATTTCTACAGATCTTAATCCATTATGATCATCAACATCAGCATATTAGGAACATATTTCTAATTCTATTTCTAATTGAATATTCAGAATATTAGAATGTTAGAAAGGGACTGTTATCAACCCATGGTGGGTTCTGTAATGCACACCACCGGTTCTCCCTGACGCAACGAAGGACTTCCTCCTCCAGCTGCAGGAATGCTGCAGGGGATGCCACACAGCTGTTAGTCCTTTTTGGATACCATCTTTGCTGCAGACAACTAACACCCCAATGTCTCACTTCCCCCTAGGGTGAGCCAGTGATTGATCAGCACAGGGGTGCGGAACACTGGCTTCCTTGTGGCAATTTGGGACAACTCTGGGAGGTGTCGGCTGAGGCCTTTGTTGGGACCGCATCACAGCTCAGCTTCTCCCTTGTCCATGGCTGCTTCCTTTTCCTTCCCTCCTTGGCGCTGATGCCAAGAGCATCCCCTGTTAGATTTGTTGACCTCCAACTCAGAATTTGCTTCCTGGAAACCCTTAGAAATGGGGTCAAAGCACTTAAGTCACTTGGCCGAAATCACAGAGCTGGTAAATTGGGGAACTGGGATTTGAACCTAGGCCCTCTGGCTCTAGGGTGGAGCTCTAAACCACCAAGTCAGCCTGCTCCCTGAGGCCAGCCAGGACCACGCTGCTCAGGGTTTTACAAGGCTGTGTGCAACTGAAATGCCACCTCATACACCTGAACACAAGGCAAAGTTTTCCTTTGCTTTACTTAAAATTCTCTCTCAAAAAAAGTAGGTACCCATGTGTTTGCGATCTAACAAAAGCTGTATATCAGGGCCATACATTCTATTTATTTTGAATTTAAAAGTTCTACGGAAGGAAGAATGACTGAAATGGCATCAATGCTAGTTTGGAGCCTTTTAGATGTCACAGAAGTTGCCTGATAGAATTGATAAAAATCATAACAATAATAATAATGAGAAGAAGAAAGTTTATGACAGATCCCATAATTCTTTCTGGAGGTGTGTGACCTCACAACTGAAAAGGCTAAGTGTCATTGTAAATAGCCTTGCAAAAGTTTCTTCAAAAAGTATTAATAACATAGTAAGTGGTTGTGTGATAAAGACTAATCAAAATAGCTATTCATAGCTTAGTACAATTTCTAGGGACTCTAATTTTTAAACACGCTCTATCACAGCTTAGTAGTGAAGACAACTTGTTCTGGAAAATGTGTTAGATTCAAAAAGTGGCCTTAGTTTCAATAAACCTGGCAAAAAGAGAAAATAGGAAAAGTGGCATTTAAAAACTAACATATTATGTAAAGATGTGATTTTTTACCTATCTTAACCTAACTAAATTAACAGACATTGATTTTACAGAGATTACAATTCATATGAGCAAAAAATATGACTCTTTAAATTTATATTCCAGGAAGCCTACATAGGCAAGGTGTCCACAAGCTTCACCTGGACCTTGGCAATGAAAAGGGGACAGTCACCCCAGGTTCAAGATCACCTTGTGTTGGGCATATATTCCACCTGCCTAGGACAGGAGTCAGCTCTGGATGGCGTGGGGACCAGCCTCTTCAGGGACAAGAGAAAGATTCGGGGCCAGAGAGGGGTGAGATCTGGCCAAGGTCCCAGGTGAGAGCTGGGGGATCTAGGATGCATCTGGAGACAGAGCCAAGAGGGTTTCCCAACGGGCAGGATGTGTGCAGTAAGGGAGATGGTAAAGTCCAACGTGACTCCGATCCACTCACATGAACACAACGCAGTCCTTCAAAGCACATTTCTGAAGAACATCTGATGCCATGGAATGTCTGACATATTAAAACCGGGATGGAAGAACTTTTCTGTAAAGGGCTAGACAGGAGCTGCGTTCAGCTTTGCGGGCCATACACTCCCTGTCACAAATACCCAATCCTATTACTGTGGCATCAAAGCAGCCATAGACAGTAAGCAGACAGATGAGTGTGGGCCATAATGTGCCAACTGCCGTATTCTGCACACCCACGTGTACACACATACAAGTTATAAAAGAGTAAGTTACATATTTTGAAACTGAGAAAAACAAACAAACAAAATCTGGAAGGAACCATATACCCCAAGAGTAACAGTCATTATCTCTATGATTCTTAAGTATTTTCAAAAATTCCCCCACCTATGTATTCCCTTTTATAATCAAATAAAGCCTATAAATAAAAAAATTTTTTTTAAAAGTATAAGATTCTCTCTTCTACATCTACAAACGCAAATAGTCTGGGATTCTGTATTTGGGTACCTATCATTGACCACACATTTTTACTTGAGACTATTTAATATAAAAATTCTTATTACAAAAGGCCATCAGTAAATCATTTCTAAATCAGAAATTGACCAAAAAATAAGTTATAGTTTATTTCCTAGACCCGGAGAGTGTCTGTGAAGAATGGGGAGTGTTGTTTTTTACCACATTGGCTAAGTCTCTGGAAAAGATTGCATCTTGAATTAGCAGCTTGACTGTTTGCTGTCCAGGTAAACACTGTGTTGCTAGGACTGAAACTGCCCTGCCACGTGGGTTGCCCTGTCATATAATTAGCTTCTTATCGTATCAGGTGCAAATCAAACCAGCAGCACTTGCTGTTAATGTGGTAATTCAACAAATCAGAAACACTGTTTTCATATGTCAACATCTGATTTCATAGGATCACCAGCCCACCAAAGACCCGCCGGGGTGATTTTGCATCACCGTTCAACAGCAAGTTTATCCTCAGTTGAGTTCTTAGCTACATCGGCTGGTTTGGTTAATTTTTTTTACATCCTTAATTGCACCTGTGTGTGTTTTGTCCATTCAACCCAACACGGAATGGGGGGCAGAAAGTGACATTCAACCGTAGGTGCCCTTTTGATACCTAAGTACCACGCTCAGGCTCTCCCATTTGGGCTCATCCTGCATGGTGGTCATCAGATTCGTTTTCTTCTCTGCTTCAATGAGCAGCAACTGAAGTCTAAGCAGAGCCTGAAGTAGCTCGACCTGCTTCCAAAGAGCTGCACCCTTTCCTCTCCACATCACTGAAGAATGGCTCTCCCAACCCCAGGAGGCCAGGACCATGTCGCAGCTCCATGTCCCCCGCTTCCCTCTTCCGCTTGCTCCTTCCTTCCCAGACATTTATCCCAGTAAACACCTTGCACGCTCATCTCCATCTCACAGTCCACTTTCGAGGAACCTAACGTAGCTATAGTCCTCTTGTCTGTTTCCAAATTATATTCACTTCCCTATGTGATTGTAATTCTTTGCCTGAACAGCCAAGCACTACAGGGCAGTGTTTCTGGAGTCAAGTCCTCTCACTATGCTGGGCACATACTTGTGCTCCCAGGGGCATTTCTGCCAAGCGACCCCTGGTGCCAGTCTGCCTGGGTGCTCATGCTGGCTCTACCACCTACTGGCTGTTTAATCTCAGGCAAGTTATTTAACCTCTCTGTGCTTGTTTCCCGTTGAGTAAAAGGGAGATAATAATTATATATCATATAATGGTTGTGAAGATTTAATATATCTGTTAATTGTGTGTCAAGTGGCTTAAATAGATGATCTGATGAGAATGTAATCATATGCAAAACACAGACCAGTGCCTGGCATGCTAACTGTCTTACTCGAGTATCTGCTTTTAAAAAACACCTGAGGGCCAGGCATGGTGGCTCACTTGTGGAATCCCAGCACTTTGGGAGGCCAAGATGGGCGGATCACCTGAGGTTAAGAGGTGGAGAGCAGCCTCGCCAACATGGCAAAACCCCATCTCTACTAAAAATACAAAAATTAGCTGGCTGTGGTGGTGTGCACCTGTAATCCCAGCTACTCGGGAGGCTGAGGTAGAAGAATTGCTTGAATCTGGGAGGCAGAGGTTGCAGTGAGCCACTGCGCTCCAACCTGGAAGACAGAGTGAGATCATCTCAAAAAAAAAAAAAAAGAAAGAAAGAAAGAAAGAAAAGAAAAGAAACAGAGGAGATTTGATCACACATTTTCCTTGTTGCTTTCTGCAGTTACACGATCTTTCCTTTATCTGACTTTCATTAGAATTTCAATTAAGGAAAGAAATGGATGAGCGGAAAAAGGGGAGAAGCGGGAAGGAGGAGGGGAGGTGGGCAGGAAGCATTCCTTAGATCTCCGATTCTTTCATTTTAATCCCTCACTTCTGCTGGCCAGTTCATCCCTTGATGAAAGATAATAATAGCAGTAGCTAAGGTATACTTACTGTTCACCCAGCCATTTGTGTTATTGTTTCTTATTATCTTTATGGTGTCTTAAAGAAAGTTTTTTATTTATTTATTATACTTTAAGTCCTGGGGTACATGTGAGGATCGCGCAGGTCTGTTACATAGGTGTACACGTGCCATGGCGGTTTGCTGCATCCACCGCCCTGTCATCTACATTAGGTACTTTCCCTAATGCTATCCCTCCCTAATCTCCCCACCCCCTGCTATTCCTCCCCTAGTCCCTCACCTGCCAGGCCCCGGTGGGTGATGTTCCCCTCCCTGTGTCCATGTGTCCTCATTGTTCAACACCCACTTATGAGTGAGAACATGTTCTTGTGTCCGTTTGCTGAGAATGATGGATAAAAGACACAGAGCCAAATCATGAGTGAACTCCCGTTCATAACTGCTACGAAGAGAATAAAATACCTAGAAATACAACTAACAAGCAATGTGCAGGACCTCTTCAAGGAGAACTACAAACCACTGCTCAAGGAAGTAAGAGAGGACACAAACAGATGGAAAAACATTCCATGCTCACGGATAGGAAGAATCAACATCATAAATATGACCATACTTCCCACGATAGTTTATAGATTCAATGCTATCCCCATCAAGCTACCAATGACTTGAAGAAAACATTCTTATCCCACATCGCAGATCAAAAGACTGAGGTTGACAGATGCAAAGTATGTGCCTTGCCCAAGGTTACAGAGCTCATATATGGCTGAGTCAGGGCTATGTTTTCCTTCTCTGGAATCACTCATTGCTCACAGCACAGTTAGTTCTAGACTCATCACAGCTGCTTATTAATGTCATAGCTTGGTGAAATGACCGATGTATTTAACAACTGTTTACTGTTGCCAATTGCAGGCCAAGTGTCAGGAGGGCAAAGATTAAGAATGGTCCCTGTCGTCACCAAGCTTAAGTCTGGTAGAGAACACAGACAAATCAACGAGCAATTACAGAGCAATGTGATGCAGGCTATTACAAGGGGGAGAGTACAGAGTGATGAGCACAGGAGACAGCCTTGGAGGTCTGGGGGATAGCAGAAAAGGTCTCCCAGGGAAGGGGTGCCTCCATTATGTTAAAGGATACATTGGGCTTGGAGTGGGGGAGAATTCCAGGCAGAAGCAAGACACGCATGGCACATCTGAGGACTTGAGATGGGGATGGTTAGCCCCAGCGGAGGGGAGCAGGAGGTTCCGCTCACCAAGCATCAAACAGGAGATTCCTTTAACGAATTAGGCAGTGGCCATCACTGAGTTTGGCTGCCCTTTCCCAACACATGCAGTGAGCAAACTAATTCTGCTCCATGTACCCTGACTCTAATTGCAAGGTTCCTTTTCACCAGTATGAGCTGGGACCTGATGGGTCAGGCCATACATGGCTGTGTCCGCCCTGTTAAGACGCATAGATTGCCGGGAGAGAGAAAATGAAAATGAACCAATTTATCTCCTTGGTCTTGGAAACCTTCCTTAACTGACAGACACAGGAAGGCACGTTTAAGATTAAACAATAGTTCCTGATATCCAGTAGAGACCCAATGATATTACATCTTAGTAGCTTGTCACTGAAGTCTTTAAAGGATGAGGGTATTATGTGCAGTTTTTTAGAACATTCGAAGTCTCATCGTAACTTAGCTGCTAGTGTTCAGAAAGTTTTCCTGGGCCAGGCACGGTGGCTCACACCTGTAATCTCAGCATTTTGGGAGGTCAAGCTGGTGGATCACGAGGTCAGGAGTTCAAGACCAGGCTGACCAACATGGTAAAACCCCGTCTCTACTAAAAGTACAAAAATTAGCTGGGCATGGTGGCACATGCCTGTAATCCTAGCTACTCAGAAGGCTGAGGCAGGAGAATCACTTGAACCCAGGAGGCGAAGGTTGCAGTGAGCCAAGATCACGCCACTGCACTTCAGCCTCGGTGACAAAATGAGACTATGTGTCAAAACAAAAATGAAAAACCATCTTCCTGTTTATTTTTGCCCTTTTTGTTAACATTTTGCTGGCTTTCTATGCAGACAATGAAAAGAAAAATTAAAGCAATTACCTAGATGTCACTTTTTATTTTGACAAAGTGTGCCTCTATTACCTGCATATTTGTGAAGAAATTTTCACAATTTATCTGTACCTGTCAGATAATTGCGCTAATTCTTCACAGGAAGTTAAAGTCTAAGAGACACAATGTAAGTCCATCTTGGGAAAGCAAGCCAGGTTCCTTCATTGTTTATAAACTATTCCAACTCATGTAATATAGCTCATGTAAAAGACTCTGGTGAAATGTCAAAGAATAACAACTTTGAAGACAGATAATTCACAAGAGTTATTTCATCCCACAAAACAAACTGCAAATCCCAACACAGATGCAAACATGAACTTATATAATATACTACCTGAGTTCACGACATGTGACACTTTAGAAAGATCTGAGGAAACGCCTTTTTAGGTAAATGCTTTTCTTGGGTTCTGAATTTTAGAGTTGAATGGAATTTGCAAAGGACTAAAATGTGTACTTTAGTAGTTGATAATATGAACTTAAAAGTCTTAATGATTTAAAATTCTCTTAACCGCTTAGACCAAGAGCCTAATGACCACCACCATCCTTCCCTATCTCCCAGGAGAAATGCCCTGTTTTAAGTGGGAAGGAGCTATGTCCGAAGGCAGACAAACCTAGCGGTCTCCTGGCCTAAGCCTTTCTCAAGCAATGCTCAGGAATGAAGAAGAATTTTCTATGGTAACCAGCAGAGGTCCCAAAGGGAGCCTCAGAGTGACTATGGTGATAATTCGTACCTTCATGGGTTCTAGAAGTTGAATGACCCACAGTACCCACCACGGTTCTGGTGGCAAATAAGACTGACTGTGGCTGGCTCAAGTAGAAAAGAAATCAACAAAAGCATAGTGCACGTTGTTTCCAGAACACGAATGGGTCATAAATGTTACCCAAATCACACCACAGAACTTCTCCACCAGAAAGGCTAATAATAGAAGTGGCTGGTACAGCCCCAGATGGCAGGGCAGCCTAGAGCCTTCACCACTGCCATTTTGGAAAGTGGATGTGTCGATCACCATAAGCGCCAGAATGGATCCCTTTAAGCCTGCTTCTTTCATTGCAGAGTCTAGCGAGAATACATCTGGTTGGTGGAGTGTGAGGTCACGAGCCTACACCCCAGCTTCCAGGGAGACGAGGGAGTGAGCTCAGCTTCTACTTTGGAAAGGCACAGACTTGTAAGTCAGGAAGTTCTCCTTCATCAGAAAGTCCTTCGAGAAGTCTGAGAAACCAAAAAAAAACACATTTTCCCCACATCCACAATTTACAATAATGAACATTTCACCACCAACAACAATAAAAAAAACTTGGCCAGGCATGGCAGCTCACACCTGTAACCCCAGCATTTTGGGAGGCCAAGTTGGGAGCTAATGTCATGCCACTGCACTCCAGCCTGGGTGACAGAGCAAGACCTTGTCACTAAAAAAAACAACCAAACCAACCTAACATCAGAGTATGTTCAGAGTAGCTAAGGCTTTGACTGTGTGAACCGTATTGTTTGCATGTACTCTGAGAACCGAGATGCAAGTTACCCATCCCACTGCCTGGAGCAGCGTGCACTGGCCAGACCGGGTGTTCCCAAGGTTATCATCCTGAAGTGCAGAGGGCTCGACACTCATCCAGCCTTGCCGGAGCATGGGGACGTATAGCGCGGGTGGAGAGGAGAGATTACCATGCTTATTTCAGCTGACATTATCAAGGCCAAGGCCATCATGTGATAATGTGTGAATGAATCAGAAGGGGTAGCCCGGATATTTCTGTACTCATATCAACATTCACACTTCAATCCCAGCCAGCTGCCATGGTCCTTTTCTGAGTTTTCACTAGCCACTTTCCACGTGAAACTCATCACCTTTATCTTATTAATCTGCTGAGAGTAGAAGCCCCCTCAGAATTACACTTAGTGCCTGAGATTGTTTCATTGACAATATATCCCTGCCAAACACCTGACAGGAAATGTCTCTGCTGCCATTTTCCTTCTTCTGTAAATAATGGTCTCTTGAATGGAAACCTAATCACTCATTCATTCATCAAGCATTTTTACTGAGCATTTATTAAGTCTCAGGCACAGAAGTAGGTCCTGGAGGTCCAGGGATGGATAAGAGAAACAAGCCATCTGCATCATGGAGCTTGCAGGGTGGTGGAGAAGCTGGACATTAAACAAGTGAAGACACCAATCAATACATAGAGACCCATTTTGCTAAGAGTGATGAGAAGCTGCTATGAGAAGCTGGAATTCGACTAAAGTGGATTTCAAACCAGAATGCTTATATCACTTTTTTTCTCAGTCTTTCTCAAAAATATTTATATTTTATATTGTATATTTTATAAACATTCAGATTTTCAGTCGGCTTACTCCCAGGCTGTTCATTGGGGTCAATCCTTGCAACCTCTGAGTGCTCTCACTGATCTCCAGGATGGCAAGTACAAAGATGAGGACCCTTTCCCAGCAGGAGCTGGAGCTACTGCGTGCACACCGCCTTCACAAAGTAGGAGCTGGAGCTACTGTGTGCACACCACCTTCACGCCTTCACAAAGTAGGAGCTGGAGCTACTGCATGCACACCACCTTAACGCCTTCACAAAGTAGGAGCTGGAGGCACTGCATGCACACCACCTTCACACCTCCACAAAATAGGAGCTGGAGCTACTGCGTGCACACCGCCTTCACACCTTCACAAAGTGGGAGCTGGAGGTACTGTGTGCACATCGCCTTCACGACTTCATAAAGTAGGAGCTGGAGGCACTGCGTGCACACCGCCTTCATGCCTTCACAAAATAGGAGCTGGAGGCACTGCGTGCACACCGCCTTCATACTTTCACAAAGTAGGAGCTGGAGCTACTATGTGCACACCGCCTTCACATCTTCACAAAGTAGGAGCTGGAGCTACTGCGTGCACACCACCTTTACACCTTCACAAAGTAGGAGCTGGAGCTACTATGTGCACACCGCCTTCACAAAGTAGGACCTGGAGCTACTGCGTGCACACCGCCTTCACGCCTTTACAAAGTAGGACCTGGAGCTACTGCGTGCACACCGCCTTCACGCCTTCACAAAGTAGGAGCTGGAACTACTGCGTGCACACCGCCTTCACACCTTCACAAAGTAGGACCTGGAGCTACTGCGTGCACACCGCCTTCACGCCTTCACAAAGTAGGACCTGGAGCTACTGCGTGCACACCGCCTTCACGCCTTCACAAAGTAGGAGCTGGAGCTACTGCGTGCACACCGCCTTCACATCTTCACAAGGTAGGAGCTGGAGTTACTGTGTGCACACCGCCTTCACGTCTTCACAAAGTAGGAACTGGAGCTACTGCATGCACACCGCCTTCATGCCTTCACAAAGTAGGAGTTGGAGCTACTGCGTGCACACTGCCTTCACGCCTTCACAAAGTAGGAGCTGGAGCTACTGCGTGCACACTGCCTTCACGCCACTGGAACTACTGCATGCACACCACCTTCACACCTTCACAAAGTAGGAGCTGGAGCTACTGCGTGCACACTGCCTTCACGCCTTCACAAAGTAGGAGCTGGAGGTACTGCACACACGCTGCCTTCACAAAGTGAGAGCTGAGCTACTGTATGCAGACTGCCTTGAGCTGGCAGAGGAGACACTTGCCACATACATCTGCCTGATCTAATCGCTTACAGTAACACACAAAGCAAGAGTCTGATCAGTCCTTTCATCTCCTTGGGGAAATACCTCTACTCCCACTCCAAGAAGGAAGGAGATAAACTCCCACCTACTTCACTTCTCTGCCTTGACGTGGACCATCCAAATGCTAGGATTGACCAGAATTTCCAGGCCACCTTTTACAAAGAAAGAACCCTGCCTCTTCCTAGAGCTGTCCTTGAAAGCAGGAAGCCCACCATGATTCATTCCCAGAGAGAAGCTCTCACAAAAATGTTCTGAAGCTGGACAGTGTCAATAAAAACCCAAACTTTAAGTCTACGAATATGAGGAATCTGATCAGTCACAGCGGCAAGGAGAGGGAAAGGACCATTAGTCAGCAAAAGCAGATCACCTCACCAAGCAGGAATCGCCAGCCTGGTTCACTCCTGGACCCCGACATGCCAACATGTCAACACACTCTAACTCCTCTCCCAAAGAGCCACCAAGAGACACCAGGACACAGGAAAAACACACATCATCCATTTCATTTGCTCAGCATGCTGACATGTATTCCCTCATCCCATTCAACAGGAAACACTAACTCCACAGATGTGTCAGATTGCGTCAAATGGAAAAATCACAAATTCTCATGGAGTGGGACCATTTTTGCCAAAAGACTGAAAATCAGTGCAAGATACCAATGGCACCAAAGTCAACAGACGTCTGAGATCTCAGACTCTTGCCTTGCAGAAACATTCTGGCAGATTAAAATGATGTTTTTCCAACATGAATTTGCTTGGGAGCTGTCAGGGATGAGTTCTCTGAGTGGGGAAGATATACTACAAGGCCAAGGGTAGCTCTTCACCATGCCTCACACCAACATAGTCCCAGGAGGTCAAGAGCTCCCATTGGCGGAGAGGTCACATAAAAGGTCCAGTCTGACTTCCCTTCTCTACTCTTCCCGACCTGCCCATGTGGATCCCACCCGGCCTGCCTCCTCCCTGACCAGGACAAGGGTCTGTGTACATCTGCTGTGCAATCAAAGAGCTGCTCTGTTCTCAGAGCGCTGACCAAGGGCCAGGCCCCATGCCAAGCACATGATAGGTTTTTCTATGCTTTCAAAACCTCCCAATTAAATTACATTTTTCATGTATTAAAAGTGGAGAAATGAGGCTTTGAGGGTAACTTGCCCCAGGCCAGGTGCCTGTTTAGAAAGAGAACTGGGTTGAAACTGCAGGTGTGAAGCTGAGAGCTGACCCTGGGAATAACTCCTCTCTGCTGCCTGGAGATGTCGCTGAGGCTCAGCACCGCTGCCAGCTGCAAACATCTGCAGCAGCTAAAAGCCAGGGCGCCAGGAGTGTGTGGTATGTGGTGTTTGGATTTGGCCACCATTCCAACAAAGGTGTTGGTTCTTTAAAGGAAAGAATGCCAGCCTGGCCAACACGGCGAAACCCTGTCTCTACCAAAAATACAAAAATTATCTGGGTGTGACGGTGCACCCCTGTAATCCCAGCTAGTTGGGAGACTGAGGCATGAGAATCGCTTGAACCCAGGAGGCTGAGGTTGCAGTATGCCAAGTTCACACCAGTGCACTCCAGCCTGGGGGCACAGCAAGACTGTCCCCAACCAAAAAGAGGAAAGGATGAGGTGAGGCATGGACGTTGGGGTGGCAGGAGAAAGAGGCTCTGGCCATGCAGCACAGTGCCATTCACAGATGCAGTGCCCTTCAGCCACAGGTGAACAATGGCGTCCTGCCTGCATGCAGGGTCCACGGCTTTGGGAGCAAATATCAGGCAGACAAAGCCCACTTGGTACCAGAATTCTCAGCTCTCCAGTACGGCCACAGAATCACAGAGTTTTAGACGGGGAAGGAACTTAGATCAGCTGAGCTCGGTCCCTTCATTTGACTGTGGTCTGAAGAAGAGAGATGAGGTCTGCAAGGTCAGACACTAAATCAAGCAGGGTTCCCAATCAGACCATGATTTCCAGAGCTGCAGTGCAGCCCTCAGTCTTGGAAGAGACTCAGAAATCTAACTCCCCACCGCACCCCACCTGCCACAGCTAAATTGGGGAGCAGGTGGCGCCTGGCTCCGACTCTGAAGACCAAGCCAGTCAACCTCAGGGGGAAAAATGAAGAGATGGCTTTAGACAAAAGGCGCCTGTGATGTGACTGCTCTGGGCAGCTGCAGGATTAGTCCTCACTCCTGGCTCCCCTTGGAATCTTGTTCTTAGTATGGAAGTAGCTTCAAATCAGGGGCTCTTTTGACTTCTCAAACAAAATGAAGATAACAGATAATAATGATGATCACTAAAGTGAACGGAATGCATCCCATGTGTCAGAGACTATTAAATGCTACACATTCACGGTCTCATTTAACCCTCCCCAAAGCTCTGTGAGGATGCCTCTATTACTACACCCATTTTAAAGACGAGTGCAGAAAGGCACAGAGATCTGAACTCAAGGCTGCCTTATCCACGAAGTCCTTGCTTCTCAATGCAACCACAGACCTACCGAGATACCATGTACCTTGCCAGTTGAGTCACACACATAACCATAGTATCAAGAAGAACAAAAGCACTCATTCAAAGCAAAACTGGGGATAGGCTGTCAGAACCTCTTACACACTCACTCTGTATTCCAAGATTTTTCAGGTGACTCAAGTCATCTCTTCAGACATAAAGCTCAAACATCAGTATAAGGAGCCTCTAAGAGCTCTGCTTAGAGACCATTTCCCTATGAAGTGCCAGAGTGTTCTAATTCCAGATGGTAAGGTACATCCATGAAGGGGGGCACCAGAGGGAGGAAGGAGGGCCTGCCTTTATGGCCTGTTCAGATGAGCCTGGAGGAAATAAACAACTTATTTTGCGTCTTCACTCATGTGCTCTGACCCGAAGCCAGCAGGGAAAGTCCTTAGAATTCAGTGACTAATCAGATGATGGGCCACGGAACACACCCCTGAATGTCATCAGAGTCCAGGCATCTGCACCAGGGATCCAGAAATAAGCTGTCACCAGAGGGACGTGTGCCCTCTGGAAATAATTTCCAGAACATGTTTCGCAATCTGGGGCCCGGTTGGTCCAAGCGAGCCAGGAGACAAGGAAAGGTCAAAACGCAGCCCCTGATCCCACCCTGCCCAGCCTCATCACCTCCTGCTCCGCGCTCTCCTTCAGCCCGGCTGCCCACACAAGCTGTCCCATGCTTGCGGCTGCATCTGAGCCTCCCAGTCCTATCCAATCAACCACCAGGGAAGCCAGCTGTCCTGGTACCAGGGTCCTGATGTGACTTCACTATTGCTAAGGGCAGATCTCATGCGTCTGTCAGAAGACACTGTCATCACTTCCTTGACTTGCCTTGAACATGTTTTGAGAAACTGTCAAAAATTAATGAGTAGCTTATTCACCAGATGTTTAGATGTCAAATAATGCTGGAACCCAATTCTGTACTTCTCAAATGTAACCGAATTGAATGACATGTTTTAAAATAACTTTTCTTTTTAAATATTGCCTCAGTGTAGAAAATGGAAATGACATTTTTAAGTGAATAGATAAGAATTCCTTCTGAAGGAAGTACATGTTCAAATAATCTTCTAAAATGTAAAGCTTAGCACGATCTTATTTATATGCTTGAGTGCTTTCTGGTTAGGACCAACAGTTTGGCTACTGATAGGAAAACACAAACATTCACTGAGTAGATTTGTCAAAATCAGTTCTTTTGGAATCCGTTTTAATGGAGATCTAGAAATCCAAAGTGAATTTCTTTTTTTTTTTTTTTTTCCTTGAGATGGAGTTTCACTCTTGTTGCCCAAGCTGGAGTGCAATGGCGCAATCTTGGCTCACTACAACTTCTGCCTTCCAGGTTCAAGTGATTCTCCTGCCTCAGCCTCCCATGTAGCTGGGATTATAGGTGTCAGCCATCATGCCCAGCTAATTTTTGTAGTTTTAGTAGAGATGGGGTTTCACCATGTTGGTCAGGCTAGTGTCAAACTGCTGACCTTAGGTGATCTGCCTGCCTTGGTCTCCCAAAGTGCTGGGATTACAGGTGTTAGCCACCGCGCTCAGCCCAAAGTGAATTTCTTAATCCAAGCCGGGATCCTCCAACTAAAAACTACCCATAAAACAGGCTTTTACACAGCAGTTGTATTTCCAATGGCAATGATCTCTATCCTATTGATACAGTTGAAGGACTTGTAAATTGTTTAACAAGAAATCAATTCTCCTTATTAGCCTTGTTTATTAAGCAGAATCATTGATAAAGTCAATAACTGATAGTGATGAGTTGGCTTATGTCACACAGGAATACTCACCTGCAAATACAGGGCAGGGCTAAGTAATGGATTCCTTTCGACCATGAATTCAATTATTATAGAAAGGATCTTAAAAACGAAGAATCTCGGGCTGGGCACAGTGGCTCACACCTGTAATCCCAGCACTTTGGGAGGCCGAGGCGGGTGGATCACAAGGTCAAGAGATCGAGACCATCCCGGTCAACATAGTGAAACCCCGTCTCTACTAAAAATACAAAAAATTAGCTGGGCATGGTGGCGTGTGCCTGTAATCCCAGCTACTCGGGAGGCTGAGGCAGGAGAATTGCCTGAACCCAGGAGGCGGAGGTTGCGGTGAGCCGAGATCGCGGCATTGCACTCCAGCCTGGGTAACAAGAGCGAAACTCCGTCTCAAAAAAAAAAAACAAAACTGAGAATCTCTCATGCCTGTAATCCCAGCACTTTGGGAGGCCGAGGCGGGTGGATCATGAAGTCAAGAGATCGAGACCATCCTGGTCAACATGGTGAAACCCCATCTCTACTAAAAATACAAAAAATTAGCTGGGCATGGTGGCGCATACCTGTAATCCCAGCTACTCAGGAGGCTGAGGCAGGAGAATTGCCTGAACCCAGGAGGCAGAGGTTGCGGTGAGCCGAGATCGCGCCATTGCACTCCAGCCTGGGTAACAAGAGCAAAACTCCGTCTCAAAAAAAAAAAAAAAAAAAAAAAAACTGAGAATCTCAAGCTCTCTGATTCTGAAAATTCATGCACATACCAGTGAATGTTACCTCACCACTGTAAGAAAATCAAAATCTGGGAAAGATGTGGACTTGTTAATGAGTAATTTGGAATGAATAGATGATTATATAAAAGGGACACGAAGGAGCAAGAGAACACTGTGCCTATTCCATCCTAACATGCTGCGGGCGCTCCGCGTGCATTAGCTCACCTATCCCCAGAAGAACTAAACAGGAAACGTCAGATCTTCCTCCCGCCAGCCACAGGCCTCCTAAGGACCTGAGCACCAAAGGCAACAAAAAGAGGAGATGGTGGGACATATCATGAAGCCGTGTTCAGTGACTGGCCAATTTCTACCACGCACCTTTTCCACTGTGTCTATATAAACCATGGGGCCTGAAGAGTAGAAATGTTGTCTAGTGGGTGATTCAGGCCAACTAGAGGGGAGAAAAGCATGGGTTCAGCCAACTGACAACAAGTAAACAAGTACTTATTATGCACCAGCACCATCACTATGCTTCAGAGATTCCAGAAGGATCCGATCTTGGTCACCGCACTGCCCCAGAGCTTACTCATTTCAGGAGACACACAAATAATCACATTTTCTGTCATATGTAATTAGTGCTATGGTCTGAATGTTTATGTCCCTCCAAAATTCATAGGTTATAACTGAATATCCAATGTGATAGCATCAAAAGACAGAGTCTTTGAGGAGGTGGCTCAATCATGAGGGCGGAACCCACAAGTGTGGGATCAGTGCCCTTCTAAAAAGAGGTTGAAGGGACTGCCTAGTCCCTTCCTCCATGTGAGGACACGGCAAAAAGGCACCACCTGTGAGAAAGGAGCCCCCACCAGACACTGACTCTGTCAGTGCCTTGATCTTGGATTTCCCAGCCTCCAGAACCATGAGCAATAAATTTCCATTGCTCGTAAATTACCAAGTCTAAGGTGTTTTGTTACTGCAGCCCAAATGGACTAAGATGATCCACTAAAACAAACTGCCTCAATTTCACTTTTTTTTTTTCTTGCTCTTAGAAATACAGATAGAAAGAAATAACATACAGGTTTAAAAACAAAAATGAATCTCAGGCTGGGCATGGTGGCTCACACCTGTAATCCCAGCACTTTGGGAGGCCAAGACGGATGATCACCTGAGGTCAGGAGTTGGAGATCAGCCTGGACAACATGGCAAAATGCTGTCTCTACTAACAGTACAAAAAGTAGCTTGGTGTGCTGGTGGGCACCTGTAATCTCAGCTATTCAGGAAGTTGAGGGCAGGAGAATCACTCGAACCCAGGAGGTGGAGGGTGCAGTTAGTCAAGATCGTGCCACTGCATTCCAGCCTGTACAATAAGAGCAAGACTCCATCTCAAAAAAAAAAATTAAAATTAAAATTAAAAAACTAATCACTACATCTATGGTTGAAACAACTAAATGAGAGGTTTTAATCTTGTTTCCTAAGAGAAATTACACAGGGAGGCAATGATGTGATTATTTTATTAATACTTGCGTTCAGGGGCCACTACATTCTAAGGTTGAGGGTGGAAAGGCACAAAGTATGAAAAATAGCTTTATTTTGGCAGATGTGATAGAGAATAATCTGTCTAAATTTAAAGCAGGAAAGTTGGTGAGTTTTGAAAGGTGTTTACACCCTTAAAGCCACCACCACGAATAATATACAGAACATTTCCAACAGCCACTGTAAATACACCCCACCCTCCTCCTCTCAGGCCTCTCAGCAGCCACAGGCCACCACTGCTGTCTGTCACCACAGATTAGTAAAGGCAGGAGCTTTAATGGTGGGGTTTTCTAGGGCAAAACAAAAACAAAACCCCCACCTCATTTCTGCCTGAAGTTTCTCAGCTGAGGGGAGGTTACAGCATGTATATATGTCATTTGCTCAGCTGTATACAGCAGTAGCAGGTGACAGGGTTTTTGAAAAACACAAGACAGCCATAAACCTGTTCTTCTCCAGCCAACCACACCCCTACAATCTCTGATTTTATGACATACAAACAATGTAGCCCAGAGCCATCTCCTAAGTAAACACACCTCATAATCCAGGTCTATACTTGTCCACCCATGTACTAGGAATCCATAAGGTATCCTTAAGGAAAAAAAAAAATGTAATGCATTACTCTCAAAAGTCAAAAGGCTCTTTAACTGGTTTTACTAAAACAAACACATGCCACACAGCTCATGTGAAAGGGATGTCTCAGCAATATGAAAGGGTGTCAGAATGAGCTCTGGAATTAGCTGCAGACAGTTCATGAAACACCTGTTGACTTCTTAACAGAAGGGCCACTACCTCTATGGGGCTTTCCTTCATCTATTAGCGCTTATTGCTGGACGTGCTTTTATTTTAAACTGCTTTATTGATGTATAACTGATCTACAATAAACTGTGCATAAGATTTAACATTTGATAACTTTTGACATAGGCATGAATCCAACACCAAAATCAATAAAATCAACACCACCATCACCTGCACTGAGCACAGCCACTCCAGGCAGCCAGGGCTGGAGAAGGCAGGCTGGACAGGAGGCAGTGCTGGGTTACGACAAGAGGCAGCATGCCGTGCAGATGTGAGCTAAACCCTTTTGCCTTCCATGAGAGAATACCAATTTTATACCTGCACAGGTCATAAAAAGCAAAGCAGTGAGATACAATGATTGAAATTCCAAGAAAGAAACAAACATGAAAAAGAAAACAATTTCCTTTGGTATATCCGTTTTTCTACTGCACAAATCTTGAAATTTTATATTCTCTTTTTTTTTTTCTTACACAGGGTTTCTCTCTCTCTCTCTCTCTCTCTCTCTCTCTCTCTCTCTCTCTCGCCCCCCCCCCACCCCATTGCTCAGGCTGGAGTACACTGACATGAACACAGCTCACTGCAGCCTCAAACCCCTAGGCTCGAGTCATCCTCCCACCTCAGCCTCCCAAGCAAGCAGCTGGAACCACAGGCATGCACCACCATGCCTGCCTAATTTTTCATTTTTTGTAGAGACATGGCCTGGCTATGTTGCTCAGGCTGGTCTTAGACTCCTGGCCTCAAGCCATCCTCCTGCCTTGGCCTCCCAAAGTACTGAGATTACAGGCATGAGCCAATGCATTTCGCCAAAATTTTATATTCTTGAGATATAATTTTAGAAAAGAGTAAGTTATTAGAAGCAACATGTCACCCCAAAGATGCTTTGATAGTGTAAATAGGAGACACTATACTTAGAACAGGTGGTTAGAAAACAGGAATAAAATAGGGTGTTCATTCAATACAAATGAAAATTAGTGCCAGATTCCAATTTTGAAATATTAATCAGTGTGTACAAAATAAAGGTGGTGGCCTTCTTCAGTCATCCCTCCCTTCCTACCTTTTTTCTTACTTTGTCTAAAAATCATCATTGCAATGAGCAAAACAGAAATTGATCTAAATATAACCATGGACTTGTTCCCTTCACGGCCTGGTGTACCAATGAAAACTTTTTCTGATGATGTAATACTTACAGTTATTTTTATTCTGGTGGTGCAGACTCGATCTCTTTATGTTAGGCGTCCCCAGACTACGGCCAGTGGGCCGCATGTGGCCCCCTGAGGCCATTTATCCGGCCCCCCACTGCACTTCAGGAAGGGGCACCTCTTTCATTGGTGGTCAGTGAGAGGAGCACAGTATGTGGCAGCCCTCCAACGGTCTGAGGGACAGTGAACTGGCCCCCTGTGTAAAAAGTTTGGGGATGCCTGCTTTATGTAGAGCAAATACCAATAGACTCTCTTTGAATTACTTTAAAGGTGAATTCAACAGCTTCAAAACCAACTATGTACAACTCTTTCGTTATTTCTACCACCTCTCTGATATCAGAGACCTCTTCCCCATGTTCTGACATCAAGGGAACTACACCAAAATCTTGACACAATGTGAGGAAGCATGCTACAGGTCCGGGGGGGTTCTGCCTTATGCAGAGCAGGTGTTTAATAAATGGTAGAAGTCTACAGCTCAAGACACCTATAGGGAAGGTGGCTCCAAAGTTTAAGTAGAAATCTAAAACAGCTCTGTCAGAGACCAACAGGGTGACTGTGCAAAGTGTCACCTCCTTTCCCTATTCACAGCCAAAGTGTTTCATACCATTACAAAAATCACAAGAAATTCAAGGGGAGAATTTCAGAGTCAGGCCCAAGATAAGAGATATTTTATCCGGGGAAAACAGAGATGACTAATCAACTCTTGAACAGAAAACAGGGGTATTTGGTTTCTTCCAAATAAAAATAACACGTTTAGCACATTCCACACTCCCTTTCAACCATCTTCCCGCAAAGCCTACAACTGTTGGCTCTCTTAACTTTTTGTTGGAAACCATGAGTTTTAGCGACAATGAGAATTTAATTTACGACCCCAAAATAAGTAACTTATGTTTCAGTAGCATTAATTTAGGCTGCAGAAATAAGTGTGAGATTTTGCCAAAAAATATATCTGATTCTTCCAAGTTCCCTTTTCAATGTGTACAATGAGGCCCTTCTATAAATATAAAGGTACACGATGTGTTCAGAGTCATATAACAGCAGGTTCCACAAAGCCCTTTAGCTCTGTATGTGGGCACACACACATATACCATTTTAATGTCACACTTGCCAATAATTTTATAATCTGAGATTATTAGTGGGTAAAATTGTTCTGGTTTTGAAAGAGGGAGAAATAAACAGTTATTGAGTAAATTCCTTGAAATTAATGCTGGATAAAACTAACAATTATGGTTAAAAAAAAATCAAGCAACACGTACAAAACACTAAGGGTTAAAAAAGGGTATTTAAAGCAGTCATCTTTAAAAATAAATGAGGAGATTGGACTTACAAGCTTATATCCTGTAAGTACATAAATCTGTATATCTATTTGCACATCAAAAACTATTCTGAAGAGTTCTGAAAGACACTAAATACAGAAAAACACATAACTCTATGAAAAGAATTCCTATCTAATAATGTAAAAAAAAATTATATCAGATTAAATTATAAGACTCAATTCTTTACTCTCGTACAGTAGTGTTATATGTCCATACCTCGCCATGGCCTTGTGTGGCCAAAGGTGTTTTTTCCTTCTTGGCGTTGGACCTGACCATGTAACTTGTTCAGGCCTCCTGGATACCAGCAGGCGGAGGTGTGAAACGTGTCTGAGTTACTGAGTGTGTGCTCTTGTGCCCCTCCTGTCTTTGTCCATGAGAATAACACACTTTAAGTAGCCTCTGGTCCAATGAGGCTGCAAGACTGTAGAGTAAGCCTCGATGCCACCCAAATATATATATATATATATATATATATATATATATATATATTTTTAACTTTAAGTTCTAGGGTACATGTGCAGATCTTGCAGGATTGTTACACAGGTATAAACATACCATGGTGGTTTGCTACCTCCAACCCCCTGTCACCTACATTAGGTGTTTCTCCTAATATTATCCCTCCCCAAACTCCCTGCCCCCTGCTATCCCTCCCGTAGTCCCCCACCCCTCAACAGACCCCAGTGTGTGATGTTTCCCTCCCTGTGTCCATGAGATCTCATTGTTCAACACCCACTTATGAGTGAGGACATGCGGTGTTTGGTTTTCTGCTCCTGTGTCAGTTTGCTGAGAATGATGGTTTCCAGATTCATCCATGTCCCTGTGAAGGACATGAACTCATCCTTTTTTGTGGCTGCATAGTATTCCATGGCATATATGTGTCACATTTTCTTTATCCAGTCTATCATTGATGGACATTTGGTTGTTATTGTAAACAGTGCCACACGTGTGCATGTGTCTTCATAATGGAACGATTTACAATCCTTTGGCAACCCAAATCTTAACACCAAGTCCAGGCTAAACCCAGTTGCTTCACAGAAACATGAGCAAGAAATAAAGGTGCATTGTTATGACACTGAGATTTTATGCTTGTCTATTATAACCCAGCCATACCCAGCCATATTCAGTCTTTATGCAATAAAAAGAAAAGGACAACAACTGAGGCGGTCATAATGTCTTCATTATTAATCTGGTTTTAGTCCTCTATGGTCCGAACCAAAGTTTCTACAACATCCCTTGCATTCAAGGGCCCCAGCACTCAATGGTAATAAGCAGTGGATGGTGGAGGAGGTGGGGGGGGGGGGTTGTCTAAATTAGAACTTTTTTTTTTTAATTTAAGGAAATCATGTGACTCTCGAATTACTTAACCAAAAAAATATTTTGGAATAATCCCTTCTCCAGGAACCTGAGTACAGGTGGATTCTTTTCATAGTTTTGTTTCATCATGACCCTTCCTGCAGCTTGGATGGTGTGTAGCTTCACCCAGCTCTCTAATTCTGCATGCCTATGAATTGCAGCAACCCAATTAAATCTCTCTACTTACCCTCATGATTAAATTCAAAAGGATCAAATGGGGCAGGCAGGGAAGAAGAGTACTATGGTATAAATGTTTGTGTCCTCCCAAAAAATTCATGCGGTAAACATATCTTAACCCATTTTCTGCTGCTATAACAGAATATCACAGACTGGGTAATTTATAACAAAGAGAGATTTACTTGGCTCATGGTTTTAGAGGCTGGGAAATCCAAAATTGAGGGGCCACCTCTAGTGAGGGTCTTCTTGTGGCACCATTTCATGACAGAAAGGCATCAAATGGCACGCAAGTACCTGAAGCAGAGGAAATGGGGCCAACTTCTCCTTCTATCAGAAGTCCCCTCCTGCAATAACAGCATTAATGCACTCATGAGGGCAGAGCCCTCAGGACCTAACTACCTCATAAGGGCTCCATCTCCCAATACCGTTACATTGGCGGTGAAATTTCAGCATGAGTTTGGAAGGAGACATTCAAACCACAGAAAAGTCTCAACTCAGAATGTGACGGTATTTAGAGGTGGGGCCTTTGAGAGGTAACTGGGTTTGGAGAGATCATAGAGATGGGACTCCTCATGATCAAATCGCCGCCCTTATAAAGGGATGAAGGGATCAGCGCACTCTCTGTAAACCAGGAAGAGGGAAAAGCCCTTACCAAGAACCCAGCCTTGCTGGCACCCTGATCTCAGACTCTCAGCCTGCCGAACTGTGAGAAATAAATACCTGTTATTTAAGCCACCCAATCTATGGTATTCTGTTATGGCTGCCTGAGCAAACTAAAATAAAGAGAATCCCAGGCCAAGAGGCCATGGAAAATCTAGGTGCTGGGTACCAACGGTGTTACTGCCATAGCAGCTGAGCTGAAAACCTTGTCCAAACAGGCTCATCACCTTTTCACTGGCCTCCCCCTATTTCTCAAAATGACTTGCATACCAGAAAAGGCCTTTTTTCCTATTCCAGAAATCAGCTGGCAGTATTTAGAGGAAAAGCTTTCTCTTGAATTTACCTATCTTCCTGATATTTGATTAAATTATCAATCCCATATTCTAACCCGGTTGAGGAAATTCACTTACTACAAGCTCTGTATTCCTTCACTATTAAAAGACTGTCATACCTTGATCAAAGAACAAGACAAATTTATAAGCAATGTCTAACTAACTTTCCAAGTACCCTCCACAAAGGGCACAAACTAACCCCTCAAACCAGGGTCACTCCCCCACCGCTTCCATCAGGGAAGTAGAAATGGTCCATCTCAGTCACCTATGCATTCACTGAACCGCTCATATATTAATATAAGTAAAACTGTGGAGAAGGGCAGGCTTTTCCACTCTTGCTTAATGAAAACTTGGGATAGTCCTACTTTGACCCCCTAGATCAGTTTCAGACCCATTTCTCAATTTAAAAATGCAAGTTTCTGTTCCATTTAGACATTCTCTCAATTACTGAGTCTTCATTATATATTCCAAGCATGATTAATCCATTAAAAGCCCTTGGAAGCAAGATGATTTCATCCAAACTTAGCCTCGGGGGAAAAAAGTATTTAAATGTGCAATTTATTCCACATACACAGCAGTTCTGACTTGAGGATGTTCAGCTTAATAAGCTATGGAATTCAGTTTTTATTCCACAGCAGATGACTCCTGAGTCATGACTGAAAATATCACTCATTTTACTAAAGACTGTAATAACTGACCCCCCCAAAATAAGTAAAACATCAAAAACAATCTAGAAAATGTATTTTCTGTGTTAGTGAAAATATTATTCAAAATCTGAAGTCTGTAGTCCAGGAGAAGTAAATGATGAAAGTACTTCTTCGTCTTTAAAGTGACATGAGATAGCTCTGAATGTTATAGTTTAAAAATACTCTCCAAGAATACAAGCCAAATGACTGCAGGATTATAAGTTCTCTCTCCCAGTTGTTCAGGTATTAAAAACAGGCACAAGTAAGAATAGCCTTCAGAAGAACTAATAAACAGCACGTGAGTAATAATGCAATATACCCAGGGAGGATACTACACCACATACCTTTTCCTCTTTTGATCAAATACCTCTAAATAATAATGTCAACTTTCTTCCTTCCCACATATTCCCTCCTCTTTAAAATTTAAAAAAAAAAAAAAAAAAAAAAGGTGTTAAAGGAAATACGACTTAAATGTCAAATAAAGGGCATATTCTTGGGTTCCTCCCTTAGAAGCAATGCTCTCACTGTTGGAGGTACTGATGGTGCCTAGAATTCAACTTCCCCAGCTGCTCCTCCAGCATTTGCAGTTACTTAATGCTATCTTCAATTTTCCAATAGAGACTTACGGAAGATGAGCCACACCCATCATCTTCCCATTCCACCTGTCCCCCAGACATAACTCTGCCCCGTTGTGGCAGATCAGACTCTCCTGCCTTCTACATTTCCAAAGCAAAGCTGTTCTTTCACATCATGAGGAATGCTAGATTAGTTTCCTATTCCTGTTGTAACCAATTACAAATTCAGTGTCTGAAAACCACAAAAATTCATCATCTTACAGTTCTGGTGGCCAGACTCTAATCTGGGTCTGCTGGCATGCATTCCTTCCAGAGGCTCTGGGGGAGATGGAGTATCTCAGCTTCTTCCAGCTTCTACCTGTTTTCTTTGACTCGTGGTCCCGAGCTCCGTAGTCATAGCCTGCAAGCTCACATTGTTTCTCTTTGACCTGCCTCCTTCTTAAAAGAACCTTTGTGATGACATGGGGCCACCTAGATACTCCAGGATCATCCACCCATCTCAAGATCCCTGATCCCATCTGCAAAGTCCCTTTTGCCATCCAAGGTCGCATATTCAGTTTCTAAGTTACGGGATGGACTTCTTTGGTGGGGATGGGATTATTCAGCCTGCCCAAACACACAATGGTATGGAAGACCTACTTTGGCAGCCGCGGCTCTTGTACACTCTTCCAACAAGCAGGAACGTTTGCCCTCAATATTTAACAGGTCAATTTATGCCTGGGAGCCAATAACTTACTAATACCCCCTCTTTATAAATAATCACTTGCAAATTAAGCTATTTTCTAGGATTCACAATTCAAGGTGATTTAGAGTCCTCGAGAAAAGGAAAAGACTAAGTCAAAGGACTAAGTCAAAGAGCAAGGAGGGAAGAAGGAAAGACTTTTAGATTTATATAAGACAGTGGATAGAAACAAGCAGTAAAAGTGTCATGAACTCAAAGTACCATTTAATTCTGAGACCTCACAGATCCTTAGCTTGTTTGTCAACTAAAAAGCACAACCATTTGTCATTGATTGATGTCACTGATTGGTGAATTTCCTGCCCACCCACACTTTCTCTTTCATATTCTCCATCGATCCATCCTCCAATCACTTCTCTTAGTCCCTGTTCATTTTTTTCATTCCCTCTACTACTCTAAAGCATAAGTATCCATGCATACCTGTGCACACAGGTACAGAAGTAACCTTCCATTGGACTTTCTTCTTGTAACTAGAACAATACTAATGTTTTTGCCCTCCTGAAATGTGTAGGTTCTAATCACACTTTGGACCAGGCGTCTGGGTTTCTGCAGTAGCCAGACTATTCTTAGCGTCTCTGAAACAGATGTCCCATCGCTCACACCCCCTCTAGTGGCAGCCAGCCCTAGAACACACTGAGCATGCACAGAATAAAGACTCAGAAAAACCTCCCAAGAACTCCCAAGAATATTTCCACGCTAGGTGTCACAACCCATGCACTGGTATAGATTTTACACAATCTTTCAAACATACAATATCCTGGCTTTGGAAACTGGTCACTTTATGCATTAGGCATTTACCTTTTTCCTTTAAATTACCATTTGTACTGCCATATAGTAAACTCAGAAACAAAAACAGTGGGCACCATGGGGAAAAAAAATCCGCATTCAGTGAAAAAACAGCAGATAAATAAGTTGTGATATAGACACATGATGGAATATTGTACAACCACAAAAAAAGAATGAACTATAGCTATATACAGCAACACAACTGATCTTTTTAAAAAATGTTTTTAAAATGTTAAGACACTAGTCCTAGAAGAGTACATAAATATGGTACCATTTTTATACGCCTCAAAAACAAAAACTTTATTTAGGGATACATACATATGCAATTTAAATATATAAATATTCATACTTTGTTAAAATATATAACTATATTTTGTTTGAATATATAAACATACCTTGTCTAGATAAATATTTAGATTTTGTTTAAATATAAATATTTAGATTTTGTTTAAATGTATGAACATTCATATTTCATTTAAATATAAGTGGGGTTTTTCTGAAAAGCAAATGAATGAGGGGCACAAAATTTAGGACCATGCCTGCTGCTGGCAGGCAGCAGGATGGGGTAGGGGAGGAGTGACTGTATCAGTCCTGATTGGATGATAGGTTCATGTATATTCATTCATTACAATGTTTTACAACTTATGTGTATATTACAAATATCCTTCAATATATTCAATACGATCACTAACATATACCTAAGGAACATATATAGGTAGGCCGACCGACAGACAGAGAGACAGCCCTGCCCACTGACAGAACCCAGAGATAGGTTGTTGAAAGAAAACACGATAACCTCTTGAATTTCCTCTTGTTCACATTGTCCAAAGACTACAGTTTGGAGCACAAGGATAGAATTCCAATCTTATTCTAGATGATACAAAGAGTTTCCAAATCTTGAAACATTTTGGGGTTTGCACCTAAGTCACTGGAATATTCATTCAACCCTGTCACTTGTATCTGAAGGCTCAACTTTGAGCTTGCCTCTGAGCCTCAGAAATCAAGAATATAAGAACTTTGATCCCACCTGGCCTTAGAAATTAATCATTTTTTTCACCCAATCCTGTGAGACTTCATGTCAAAAGACACTCAGCCTGGCTGGGCCCCACCTGGAATGCTGCTGACATTTCTGAGGCTGGAACCTCTCCGTTGAGCCCTGCTTGTTTCTCTGGACTTTGTCCCTGACCTTTAATTCCTATGACTGGGCCCTGCCAGTCTCTCTCCTTGTAACCAGAGCCTGCCTCTGCACAGCAGCTCAGGAGCCAGAGCCCTGGGCACTCGGTGAACTAAATGCTGGGCGCTGTTGCCTGTGAGTGCTAGGTGTCACCTCCCCGTATTCACTCTGCCTGCTGGGACATGCTGCTTTTCATTGAATGTCTTTTGTTTCCCCTTTTGATAAAAGAATGTTCATTATAGAAAAAAAAATGTAATAAGGGTGAACAAAATCAAGAAAATAAAAACATTTATATTCCCCTCACCCTGAGATAACTACATTTTATGTGCCAGCATACAATTGTGATATGCTGCACACATACCTCACTGCACTTACGTTAGTGTTGAGATGCCCTCAGGGTGGCTGGCAAAATATTAGAAAAATATTAGGGAAAGTTATAGATTATAGTCTCTTTTGGCAGGCCAAAAGATTTTATTGGGACAGGCTGAAGGCAGCCGGCTCAATTATATTCGCATAGGGAAAGACAGAGACCATAAGCAGCTTTCCCAGTGAAGTCTGTTTACCCCACATCCCTTTGTCTCTACTCTGTTTACTCATGGAAACTTTGTGCTGGATGTCCCTCTCAGAGGGAGACCAAAGGGGAATTACCCATTAATAGTGTTTACTCTGGGCCCCAGAAACTAAAGTTTTTATCATTCATAAAACCACTCTTTCAACCATGTTAATTTTCCACAAGCGTGCTGACTTAGAACCTCTGTTATAAAATCTTTACTGAACAAAATGTGAGGATGGGATGGGGGTCTTGGTCAACTGGCTGCAGTCGCCCTCTGAAAGCAGCCAACAACCATCCCTAGCCCACCTGAATCACTGAAATGGGTGTGAGTGCATTCATTCATCCGTCATTGAGTCAGGGCCTGCAGGACAGACCTCCGCAGGCGGTGATCAACGTCTCCGGAGGCGACCCCGACATGACGGAGGTCACAGCTGGTGCCCCATGCCAGATCACACTTTAAATCTATAATTTTTGATTAAAAATTAACAATAAAAGATGACCTTTCATGTCCCTATATATTCTTCTACATTATGATCTTTATTGGCTGCGTAATATTCTACTGATCCCATTCACTAGGGATACATATCACTAATAACAAATAAAACAAAACCTACTGGTATAACACAATGGTCACCCTCACACAAGCCCTGGCCTCGGGGCCTTTGCACTCCCAGTTCCTGCTGCCTAGAACCTGGTCCTCATACAGACACGATCTGTAACCTCATCTCCTTCAAGTTCTTGCTCAAAAATCTTCAGTAATGTCTTTCCTGAGCACCAGATCACAGACTGGACTCTCCCTGGCCCTCACCTCTCCTGCTTTTGTTGCCACTAAGCCCAGTTCACCATCTAACATTATATATTGCAGTAATTGTTTTCTGACTCACTCACTAGAACATAAACTCTAGGAGGACAAAGCTGTTTGTCTGTTGATTTGTTGATTTCTTGATTTATTTTTATTTTTTGAGACAGATTCTTGCTCTGTCACCCAGGTTGGAGTGCAGTGGTGTAATCTTGGCTCCCTGCAACCTCCATCTGCCAGGCTCAAGTGATTCTCCTGCCTCAGCCTTTCAAGTACCTGGGACTACAGGCACGCACCACCACACCCAGCTATGTTTTTGTATTTTAACAGAGATGGGTTTCACCATGTTGGCCAGGCTGGTCTCGAACCCTGAGCTCAGGCCATCTGCCCACTCTAGCCTCCCAAAGTACTGGGATTACAAGCATGAACCACCACACCTGGCCTGTTTTTACATTTTTTCCCTTTTGCAAATGCTGAAAAGATGATCTGGCAATAAAGGTACTCAATAAACATCTGTTGAAAGGATGGACAAATGAACAAACACATAGATAATTCTACAAAAAGACTGCAAGAAAATAAACTAAAAATTGGAAAGTGGGTTTAATTTCTAGTTGATGGGTCTCTAAGTGATTTGGGCATTCTTCTGTGTAGTTTCCTTCATTTTTGATTTCCTAAATTAGCATTGTATTAACTTTACAATCAGGGAAAAAATTAAAGTTATTTTATAAATGCTACTAGGCAAATATGACTATAAGTAACAATGTTTGGGGACTATAAATAAATAAATAATAGGGAAATAGATTTCTAACCACCTGCAAAATCTTAATTTATATTCATATAACTGCAACACAGGACAGGGTGAGTTATAAGAAATGTTAACTACTAATCATTTTCTTCTATAATTTAAACGTATTGAAGCAAATATGTTATTAGGTAACAATTATTCTAGCCTATTTTACATATTTATAAATGAACTGCACTCATTTCAACTCCGTGTAAGTCAGGATCTGCTAACTCATCAAACCTAATAAGCTTGGGGTTATGAGAATCTGAAAACACTGATAAAGCCATCAGGGTTTTTCCTTTCATTTGTTATCAAGCAGCTGTGCAGACCCAAGGCATTGCCACAGGAAACACTGTTGATTAAGCAAGGATGAAGTAGCCCCGAAATAATGAAAAATGGGCGATTGAACTCATATTCAATCAGATTGTTGTAAAATTACATTAACTTAAGGAATGTCAAAAACAATCCTAAACAACAAAAATTACCTATTATAGGAAAATATAACATTGAGTGCCTTTTGCTTAGGGAGTCCTGACTATTATGTCATTTATGAGCTACCTAATGTCCACTGCTGCCAGATCCACAAAATCCTGGATCCCCTCGTTTTCTGTGTTTTGACTTGACAAATCTGAATTTAAACAGAACATGTTACCTGTGGAAGGAACATGCAATCAGGAACAGGTCTAAAAATGTATCACCCTTGTCAATGGAGCAACTAGAAAATTACATGCACTGTTTGTTTCATTTTATTTTTTTTGAGATGGAGTCTTGCTCTGTCACCCAGGCTGGAGTACAGTGGCACCACCTTGACACACTGCAACCTCCATCTCCCAGGCTCAAGTGATTCTCCTGCCTCCCAAGTAGCTGGGAATACAGGTGCCCACCACCATGCCCAGCTAATTTTTATATTTTTAGTAGATACAGGGTTTCCAGGCTGGTCTTGAACTCCTAATCTCAGGTGATCTGCCCACCTCAGCCTCCCACAGTGCTGGGATTGTGATCTGCCCACCTCAGCCTCCCACAGTGCTGGGATTACAGGTGTGAGCCACTGTACCTGGCCATCATTTTATTTTTAATGCCTCAAGAAATATATCCGTTGCTGTCCTGAAGATCCACGTCAATTTCCTAGAAGGCTCTTCCCTTGAACTTACATTCTAGGCATGTACTTGAGTTAGACAGACTCTTCTGAGAAAAGCGTGGCCCTTAAGTGTTCAGCATGAGACTTTCTTAAAAACTCATAGTTTTTTATGTAGGTACACCACTGATGGTGAGAAATAATAACTACAGTTCTCCATATCCTTTTTTTTCCAGAACAGCTTGAAAACCCATTTCCATCCCCTTGTTTCACACTTGTCTTCAATGGAACTAATTTTCAATGCACAACTTTAAAAAAGTAACCACAGATTGGAAACTGCATGTAGAACTTGCAGAAACTTTCAGACCAGATCCCAGCAGCGCTGGCTAAGGCATGCTATCTCAATGAATAGATCCGTTCTTTCTTCTGAGAGAAGAAGAAAAGGGCTTTGACTCTCCATTGTGCAATATATGACTGCAGAATTGTCCTCAATTATTATTTTTGAAAAGAGGAATAAAAGGCCTATTCGGGTTTTGATTTTGGCAGGGTACAGACTGTAAGACTGGCACTTAGTTCCCAGGCTCGCCTAGGCCTCTTCAGCCAAAGATTGACCCAAGCACAGATATGCTTATGCATAATGCATCTGTTTCAGCATATTCTGAATTTAAGTGATTCTTTTAAGAGATGATTTTTCATTTAATCTAATTGCTGTGGTTTGAACATCCCCTGCAAAACTCATGTTGAAATTTAACTGCCATCATGATGATATTAAGGTGTGATTAAGACATGGGGGCTCTGCCTTCATGAATGGATTAATATTTTTATAGCAGGAGTCAGTTAGTTATCATGACAGTGGGCTTGTTACCAAAGTGAGTTTGAGAAAAAACAAAAAAAAGAAAGAAAAAACAAAAATTAAAAAAAGAAATTGAATATAAATAAGAAAAAAAAGTAATGAAAAAAATAAAAGTGAGTTTGAGCTGAGCGTGATGGTGCATGGCTGCAGTCGTAGCTACTCAGGGAGCTGAGGCAGGAAGACCACTTGAGCCCAGGAGTTTGACACTAGAGTAAACTATGATTGCACCACTGCACTCCAGCCTGGGTGACAGTGCAAGACTCTGTCTCTTAAAAAAATAAAACAAACAACGACAAAGAGAGTTTGGCCCTTTCTTGCTCTCTCTGGTTCTCCTGCCCATCCATCTTCACCATGAGATGATACCGCAAGAAGGTTCTCAATAGATGCCGCCCCCTGACCTTGGATTTCTCAGCCTTCAGAACTATAAGCAATAAATTTATTTCCTTTACACATTGCCCAGTCTCAGATAATCTGTTAAAGTAACACAAAACAGACTAAGACACCAATGTATCTGTCACAGCAAGATTTTCTTTTAAAACTCATAGAGATGTGGCTCTCTGTCTACAGTTGTTACTGAACACAAAACTAAAAAATATAGCTTTCAAATACGATGTCTTATTAACAAGGTTCAAATCTTACTGTACAAGTGACAGGGTACAGGCACAAGACTATGAAGCACAAGTTAGAAGGTGACTTGAAGACACGTTAGAACAAATTCAAACTGTGAAGTCCAGTAGTTTCAACACATAAGTGTCAGAATTACTGTTACACTTAACATGGTGAGAGATCAAACCTCTTAGGCTATCAGGTAAATATTTAATGCTTTTTGTTTGGGAATTTCAGGCAAGTTTGATATAAATAAAGATATGAGTCATATATATAAAAAATGCATTTTTCTCACTAAGTTCCATTCATCAGAGGAGACAATTTGGCAAACGCTAGACGACTTTTTACTTTTAAAAGTGACATATGTTGTGCTCAAGAATTTAATGTGTTAGACATCTCTGATTTAAGTGCTCCAATTTGTTCTGGGCCTATAAGCTGGGTGAATATCAAGGACTTGGGTTTTATAACCAAAGATTCTTGAATCCTTTCACCTTCCCACCCGTAACCCTCCTCGCCCCCACCCCGTCCCCTGCCGCTTACAACCAGCTAGAGCATTTTCACTGGCAGTTATCTGGAAGCCCACAAAACAAAAGAGCATTTCACTGCAAGAATCAGGAACATACAACTGCTTCCCCCTTAAGAGTTTGAGAGGGAGAAAGGCTGAGGACTCCCACAATCTGACCAAGCTAGAGGCAAAAAAAAAAAAAAAAAACTCACGACTCCCTTGCTAATCCCTGCTGGCTCTAGAAAGCCTGACCCTGTGAAATCTGTGCTCCGCTCCTGGAGAATCAGCTCAAGGTAAAGCCAGCAGATGCAATGGCCCAGCTGCAAGCCTGAGAAGCCTTATCCACTTTCTGTAGACAGCACACTGCTAGGGGCATCTGGATTCCTGGAATATCTGTCAGGAAATCCCATAGCTCTCAGCCATAATTTTCAAGTTTCAAGCTTCAGATGCCAAGGAAAAAATTGTTTTCTTTAAATTGGCACCAAACAATAAAACAAGATTTATGTTGAGAATAACTTCTTAATCTGAGTTATAGTGCACCAACTATTAAAGAAATTTTGAATGATTCGTTGTATATAAAGTTACTTCTTTCTAATTTATTCTTAGAAAAACTAATTCATACTTAGAAAAACCTGGCCAAACTGAAAACAATTTTATGTTTTTAAAGGGTACCGTGCACACAGAAAAGGCCACATGCATACTTTCTCATTTGTTAAGAGGACTTGATTTAATCCAATGCTACAGTTTCATGCAGAAAGGAAAAGCTATTATATACTACCGATCAGATTTCAATTCAGTACTAGAAATGAACCAAAAAGATGTCAATTTGGTTCCGTTGACAGACAGCTCTGCATAAATCCTGTTCACAGATTGTAGAGTTAGTGTTTATTAAAGAAATAGGTCAAGTATGGACCCTTCTCAGAACACACCCACTGAGAACCACATTTTCACAAATGAATTTTCCAGGTACAAACACTGACATGTGAATGGCATATGATTAAAATTACCTAATTTTGATTGCTGATGAGGCCACCAAAAATCAGACTCTGGGTTTAATATTATGCTCAGTATAACATTTGTGAACTTTATGAATACTCTCTAAACATCCAGAAAAACCACACCTGCATAAGTGTACACATCTACTGCCATCTTCATGCTAAATTTTGAAGGAAATATTTTAAGCTTAGTGTAGTTGACAAAAGCAGTTTTTCCCAAAGAATAAATAATAGTGTGTGAAATATATAACAAGTCATTCGGATTGTAGGGAAGGAAAGACGGAGTTATTTCTCAATATAAAAGCTTAACAATGGCACCATGAGACCAGGCATGGTGGCTCACAGCACTCTGGGAGGCCGAGGCAGGTGGATCACCTGAGGTCGGGAGTTCGAGACCAGCCTGACCAACATAGAGAAACCCCATCTCTACTAAAAATACAAAATTAGTCAGGTGTGGTGGTGCCACACCTGTAATCCCAGCTACTTGGGAGGCTGAAGCAAGAGAATCACTGAACCCGGGAGGCAGAGGTTGCAGTGAGCTGAGATCACGCCACTGCACTCCAGCCTGGGCAACAACAGTGAAACTCAGTCTCAAAAAAAAAAAAAAAAAAAAAAAAAAAAAAAAAAATGGCACCATAAGTGATGAATGATTTACTATTTGATCCACTTTTTTAACAGTGAAATTAATACTAGGAATGCTTCTTAACGGTCCTGAACCCCCATGGAAAGAAGGCTTGGCTTATTCTGAGATCTAGCCCAATGCCAGAGAGAGGAAAAACTAAGCCTTGCTGGCCAGCCTAAGAATCTCAGTTGTGCCGCTGAAGGGCAGTTGGAGGTGATTTCTAGCTCCTGCCATGTGAAGGGAGGTTTCTGAGCTCAGCATCTATGAGTGTGGAGGTGAAAAAACTCTAATCCCACATGGCTCACATGAGCGAAAGAGCACCTCTCTCTGCCTCTAAAGATCCACTTATCAGTCACTGTATTTTATCCTGGAAATAAAGTGTTTTATAATTTTTCAGTGTTCAAAATATAAGCACTACCTAGAGCCAGATGCTAAGAATCACGGCAGACAACATACCAAATCATCAAAGAAACTCAAGGAATCAGTATTTAATTTCACATCTCCAACGTGGTGAATAGCGTTACACATTGGAAGCCGCAGTGGACACACAGAGGAAAGTACCCCTTTGGTGTAACTTAGCATAAAAAGACAACAATATGAAAGGGACAATAAATCCCTCAAATTGTACCATCATACACATCATATGCGTCCATCAGACATCATACAGGCTGTATGGGATACTTGCAACTCTTCACTCGTACCTCCCACTAAGCAGAGGAAAAACTGAGGCCCAAAGAGAAGTGAAGTTGGCAGGTCCACAAGCTGTAGGGTTGGGACCAGGATGAAAGTCAGTTGTACCTGGATATACACCTAGGCAATTCTAAAATGAACGAAACCCTTCCTATAAATGATATTTCCATAGCCTGCCTTCTCTGGGGCATGCGAGCACTTTCCCGAAGGAGAGAAAGCCTTTGTTAGGACTTTTCTTTCCAAAAAAAGCCCAAAAATAGATAGCTACTCAGTCTCTGACCAAACCTTACCGTTATCAAAGTATGCCCTTTGGTTCTGCTGTGTTAATATTTTTTCCAAATAATCATTAGACGCTCAAACAGCTTCTGAATTAAGAGAAAGCACACAGCAGAAATTCTCACATGCAAATTTTAGATGCATTAGAAGGGTTGTGGGTGCAGGAAAGAAGGGGAGATAATACTTTGACCAGTCAAACTGATTATCAGTAAATCTGAAAGAGCTCTGAGTCAAAGAGCATGGAATGCGTTTTTAAATCCTTTGAAACTGCACTAGCTCCACTTGTCCCATCTTCCCGCAACCGCCATTAGAGAGAAAGCATCAATTTCCTTGCCTAACAAATGAGGTAACCCAGGCATAGAAAGCTTAAGACGCTTACCCAAGGCAGCCCAGAATATCTGTGGCAGGCAGGACAAGGACATGGGTCCCAAACAGCCAGCCCCAAGGTGGGCACAGGCCTAGACCCCGCGTGCCTTAAGGGTGCCATCTTCAGCAAACATCCAAATCCCTGGCTCTGTTCTCATCAACAGCCTTCAAATCTTAACTCCGTTTCCCCAACAGCCTTCAGATCTTAATTCAGTTTCCCCAATAGATTCTCCTGCTTAAGAAAACCAACTTGGAGACGCCTGACACACACTACTTCAGCCATAGCACATGTTGATGGCTTGTACCCTTGATAGGATGATGGAAATGATACTTTACCACTGAGGTTTGTCTCCCAAAAACACATGCCCACAATCTAATCATGAGAAAAACATCAGACAAATTTCAAGACGGGGCATTAATGACTAGTATTCCTCAAAACTGCCGCTATCAACCAAAACAAGGGAAGTCTCAAAAATTGGCACAGCTAAGAGGAGTTTAAAGGGACATGACCAATAAATGCAGTGTGGGATACTAGACGGGATCCTGGAACACAAAAGTGACATCAGCTAAGAAAAGGAAATCAGAATAAAGCATGAACTTTAGTTAATAAGAATGAATTCGCTATTGCTTTGTTAATTGTAACCAATGTACCACACCAACGTAGGATGCTATTAATGGGGGAGACTGTTTTCAGGGGTAGGGGAGTGTACAGAAAGTCTGTACTATCTTCTCAATTTTCTGTAAATCTAAAACTGTTTTAAAAAATGTGCTGTGCCTGGTTCAAGTATAGTGGAACCCATCAGGAGTAATGTATAGTAGTTACGACTTGTTGACATTTATTTCCATTATAAACTTTAATTTTGAGTTGTTTATGCATTATAACTGTGGATTTGTATTGTATTGGGCTGAAAGTTGACAGGATTTCAGCCACCATTTGTGAATTTTTACAAAGATTCATTATGTATATCAGAATCTTGCTTTTAAAATAAAAGCATGGAAAAAATAATAATGCCTGTGTGAGAGAACAAATTAACGCAAGATTAAAACCCACTGAACAGTTTAATTCCTTAGCAGAGCTCGATTCATCTCACTCATATTTAAAATCTTTGTCTTAGAGGTTTAGTTAGCAGGAATCACTCCTCAGAGCCTACACACTTCTGCAGGAACAAAGTATATTTCTTTATGTTATTTTTAAGACAAGGCCTCACTCTGTTGCACAGGCTGAAGTGCAGTGGTGTGATCTCCACCCACTGCAACCTCTGATTCCTGGGTTCAAGTGATTCTCCCACCTCAGTCTCCAAAGTAGCTCGAATTACTGGCATGCAACACCATGACCAGCTTATTTTTGTGCTTACTGTAGAGTCAGTGTCTCCCTACATTACCCAGGCTGGTCTCAAACTCCTGGGCTCAAGCGATCTGCCCACCTTGGCCTCCCAAATTTCTGGGATTACAGACGTAACTCACCGCACTTGGCCCATAAATAAATGTCTTTAACATACATGGATCTGGCAAACAAAAATGAGAGCCGTGCTCACCCTATCCCAGTTCCTATCTCTTAGCAAATTATTAATTCCTAAATTAACCAAGTAATTTATGAAGATGATCTATGTGGGTAAAATGTATTTATATTACTAGATAGAAATGTTTTTCTATTGAAAAGTTTTTTTAAATTAATCTTTATTTCTATCCATAAAGACTGAAAATAGAAATCTTTTTTTCATATATTTCAAACCTTACTCGTTGGGTGAATTAAAATACTGGAAAAGAAAAGACGAAGCTTTTGTTAAATGAGTCATTGTACATATTTTATCATGATTGTAGAAATTATGTCATCATACCCATTAGACAACATACCTTAAATTTCTGTTTTCAATTACACAAATTATTTTATTACATGAATACAAACTTTTCTGTTATTTATTTTTAAAAGAAATCTAAACATACGCAGTATTTCTTATCTGCTCTAGACTGCTGGGTCAGAAACGTATTTTCTGTGTAGGAATCAGATTTTAAACTCTCAGTTTGCTTTTCATTCTCTTCTTTATCCTCCTCTTTACTACTGATAAAACTCTTATCAGTAAAGAAAATTATTGCCTGTGCACAAATGCAATTTAAAATAATTCTAGAAACTCATACTTAACAAACTATGTATGAAATCCCGTCTTCATACATGTCTTTTACTGATTGCCAACATTATAATGCATAATGCAGATCCAATTTCCAGCTGAGACATTCTCTTACACTTTTTTTACTTAAATGTTTTCCCTAAAAGACGACAATGTAGAAAAAGCAGAGAAAGCATGGAAGCAGATAGACAGCAAAACCCAAAACACATTTTAATCAATTCCAAACACATGGCTGTTTCCCTATCTCATAAGAGTAATCTAGAGTTCTACCTCGACATTCCCACAAGCAAGTTTCTACAAAATAGAAAGAGAACCTTAACCTGCCTGTGTACAGAACACAGATCAGAGCATGGGCAAGACCAATGCCTGCCAGAACCTGCGCCAGCTCCTCCCTGGGGCCAGCCCGCCCCGCCCAGGCCACCCCGCAACTCCGCGAGAAGCACCAAGGATCACGTTTCTCTCCTTATATCCAGTGTCACCCTCTCTCCTGAGTCTCTTGGCAAGTCTGCATTCTGCCCATGAATATTTGGGATTTGAAATGAAGAAACAAGAAAGCAGCTGTAAATTGATCATGAAATGAACCTTTACAGCTGAAATAAGCCTATTTCCATAAGCACAGCTTCCAAAGGTGCATTATATAAAATACCGGGTGATTTTTTTTTTTTTTTTTTTTTTTTTTTTTTTTTCAGAAAGAATTTTGTTCTAGTCACCCAGGCTGGTGTGCAATGGTGTGATCTTGGCTTGCTGCAACCTCCGCCTCCCCAGTTCAAGTGATTCTCCTGCCTCAGCCTCCCAAGTAGCTGGGATTACAGGCATGTGCCTTCACACTCAGCTAATTTTGTATTTTTAAGAGAGACAGGGTTTCTCCATGTTGGTCAGGCTGGTCTCAAGCTCCCGACCTCAGGTGATCCACCCGCCTCGGCCTCCCAGACATGAGCCACCGTGCCCAGCCTGGGTGATTTTTTTTAATAAGATTTTTCATGGCATTATTTTGTCCGCCTTTCACACAATTCATTTCATCATGTCCACCTGTATACATGTCAGGCTCCTCAGCCATCCTTTTTAAGTAATACAAATATGTTTTAAGGAAGAAATTTAAAAAATCAATTTGTACAAAAATTCATTTTACTGCACTATTCTCCTCATATTCCACTCATTTTTCTGCCTCTCACACACCCCGCTGGTGGAGTGCACTGTGGTCCCCTCAATCAACTGCCCCGGCCCCTTTCTTGTCCATTTGCAATCAGCCCCTTTATCACAGAATGAATGAAAGGTGGATGTTACATAAAAAGACCTGCTGTTTGCCTCGGGCTAGGCGAAGATCCCAGCGGGGGTCAGCATCTCTTGTACCCTCACAGCCTCTCACCCCATCTCTCTGTTCCCCCGACCCTACGGTCCTCTGAACTGACAGCATGGGTAACCCTCAAGAACATTCCAGGAGCCTCCTCCAACTGAGTGCAGCCCTGTTCTCCCAACATATCCAAAAAATGGATCCAAAAAATGAGGTGTGAACGGAAATCCCAAAAGAAAATGCCTTCCTCCCTCCCCTCCCTTCTAAATCCGCACACATTACAATTCTCATAAATTGATGTTGCCCGTATCATAGCAAGATACACACCACTTCCTAGAGTAAGCCCCAACTTTATCCTTGGCCTCCATGTAACTTCTTTATTTTCCCACTCTGGTAAATTATTCCTGGACTTAGATTCCTGTCACTAAAATTCTGTTTCAGAGCTACATCTTGGTGGCTCAATCCCCTCCGTCACCCTCCCTCCATGAAGCGCAAACGGAAGGAAAGTTCCCTACCTTTCACTGAGGCTTCTCCACAACTGTGCACCTGCAACAGAGAAGCAGAATGTGAAACTGAACAGAGGCATTTCTCCTGAAAGATGTCTCAACTTAGAACTCGCCCAAGCTATTTAAAGTGGAATGATCAGATCTTTAACACACAGGACACCATCAAGTCATACAGTGCACACTTCTGGCACCATGTTGCCACAAATTTAGACAATTCGTCCGCATATATTTATTGCACTTCTACATGTAAAACACTTGGGTGGGAACCGTGGGAGACAGGATCCTCTATAATACATGAACCCTGCCTCAGGGACTTCGTTGTCTCCTGGGGCAGATAAAATATGCACCCAAATAAATATGAACCAAGATAGGTGGTATAGGAACTAACTACACAAGAGGGAGGCACATGCCATTTGAGTTCAGAGAAGATAGAAAATGCAGCTGCTCAAAAAGTGCCAGTAGTAGAAGTGGCATCTAAGGTGAGTCTTGACATGGTGCTGATGAAAGGAGAACTGCTATTTGAAAACAGGAGATTTTTATTTATTCATTCTTTAGACGTTCTGACTTTTATCTAGGTGCAAATGAAATCAACATAAAATACACACACACAGGCACACACATGCATATGCACACCAAGATCTAATTTGCTTTCTTAATTTTCCAATGAACACATTTATTTCACTATATCTTGATACGGTATTATACTCCAAGCTACCAGCTTTAATGCAGTTCACTATAAGAAATAACCATGAGGAAGCTTCTGCATTTTCCATCTAACAAAAAGCCAAAAGTAGCTGGGCACAGTGGTTCATGCCTGTAATTCCAGCACTTTGGGAGGCCAAGGCAGGCAGATCACCTGAGGTCAGGAGTTCAAGAATAACCTGACCAACAGGGAGAAACCCGTCTCTACTAAAAATACAAAAAAAAAAATTAGCCAAGTGTGGTGGTGTGTGCCTATAATCCCAGCTACTCAGGAAGGCTGAGGCAGGAAATTTGCTTGAGCCTGGGAGGCAGAGGTTGCAGTGGGCCGAGATCGTGTCATTGCACTCCAGCCTGGGCAACAAAAGTGAAACTCCATCTCAAAAAAAAAAAACAAAAAAAAGAGCCAAAGGTGTTGTCCCTTATGTTTTTCAATATTCCCTATCAAAGATATATGAGATAAATCCTTCTTAACCTTTACTTCCAGCAATAAGTTTCTCGAAATTGCTTGCTTCATTTTTTTTTTCAGATCATTAGAATTGTGTGATTGATCTGGTTTCCCTTTTTGCCTTGGCTGCCAGTAAGCATGAGGATAAATCTATTGCTTCATCAATGGTTACCATGGTTACCATGTCAGACTCGTACTCCTCTTCTAGACCTCTTTTTAACAGTTTTGTGCTTATGTTTCAAATAAGCTTCTTCAAACTTGTTGGAGGAAGGTGGCACATGAAAACAAATTGAGAACCCAAACCCAGAGGACAGAAATAGTGAGGTCTCAACTAAAGTTGGAAAGCTGGAGAGCATCCACTCAGCTTGTCATCTGATGACTTTTCTCTAACAACCCTGGAGCCAAGAGTGGAGAAAGCAGACAGTGGTATAGGATGGGCATTTGCTTGTTTGTTTCATTATTTAAAAAGTAAAGAAGTGAGTATGGCTGATGGATAAGGAAACAAGGACCTTTAGAATGGTAAGGACAGCATCTCTGCAATCACTGAGCATGGACCAGGAGGGAGCTGAGTAGAGGGAGGAAATCAGTCTAAAGACAGGGTTGAGGAACAGTACAAGTGGCAAGAGGCCTAGCAGGGAAAGAGTCCATCCAAGAGTCAAAGAGCTAGTTCATCAGGCGCAAGAGGCCAGTGAGGAATGAAGAAAGGGTGTGCTGAGAACTCACTCTCAGACTCTGCAGGTCTTGCAGACACGGTGCTTCCAAAGGCCAAGGTCAAAGATGAGGCTACCTGATGGGCAACCAAATCCAGGCCATCCAACAGGCTATCAGAGTACAAGTTGGAATGACAGAGAATGGGGAGTGCAGGAAGGACTACAGCTCATGGGCCACAATCCTTACTGAGACCACAGTTGACAGCACCCAAGGTCCGGAGGCTGGGCCTCAATGGACAGTGTAGATTTCACAGGAAGGAAAGTATAAAGCAGCAGTGGTTGTAGATGCTCCACAGGTGGCTGTGGGGAGCCACAGGGCCACCCACCGAGCCTTCCTCCCACAGAACAGGGCAGTAGCTAGAGATCTTCGAGAGAGCTGGGGGCCAGGCACACTGGCTCACACCTGTAATCCCAGTGCTTTGGGAGGCCAAAGCGGGAGGATAGATTGAGGCCAGGAGTTGACATCAGCCTGGGCAACAAAGCAAGACCCCATCTCTACAAAAACTCAAAAAAGAAAATTAGCCAAGTGTGATGGCATGCACCTGTAGTCCTAACTACTCAGGAGTCTGAGGTGGGAGGTTCACTTGATCCAGCAGCTCGAGGCTGTAGTAAGCTACGATCACACCACTGTACTCCAGCTTGAACAGCAGAGTGAGACCTCAATTCAAAAAAAAAAAAAAAAAAAGAGAGAGAGAGAGAAAGAAAAGAAAGCTGGGGCAGAAATGACCAGTTCTACCTCAATGAGAGAGAAAGAAGCTAGTCAAGGGAAAGTTTCAGGATGCAGGAGGAGTTTTCCAGGCCACAGAAGAGTTCCCCAGAGCTCAGACAAAGCAATGCAGGGAAGCACACACTCAAGATACACAAAGGAGAGAGAAAGAGGGAGAGAGAGAATCCCATCACAGCGAGAGGATGTTCACAGGCAATACAAAATAGGCACGGGCTCCCATAGTTTTCACAAAGATTCACTCACAAGAAGGTAGTACTGCTTTTTTTTTTTGAGACAGAGTCTTGCTCTGTCACCCAGGCTGATCCCTGATCCCTGCTCACCGCAACCTCCGCCTCCCAGGTATGATCTCTGCTCACTGCAACCTCCGCCTCCCAGGTTCAAGTGATTCTCCTGCCTCAGTCTCCTGAGTAACTGGGATTACAAGTACCCACCACCACACCTGGTTAATTTTTATATTTTTAGTAGAGATGAAGTTTCACCACGTTGGCCAGGCTAGTCTCGAACTCCTGACCTCAAGTGATCTGCCGGCCCTGGCCTCCCAAAGTGCTGGGATTGATTACAGGCATGAGCCACCACACCCAGCCTGGTCCATCCATTTTGTCTTAAGCACCTAGGGTGGTTTCAAAGATAACAGCTGGGAGTTGTCAAAGTCATGGAAGCAGAAAGTAGAATGGTGGCTGCCAGGGGCGGGAGGAAGGGGGAGCGGGGGACTGGGGGACTTGGCTGTTCGCTGGGAACAGAGTTGCAGTCATCAAAGATGAAAACGTGCTGGGCATCTGCTGTACAACAACATGCACAGGTAACAGTACTGTACACCTAAAACTGTATGAGAGAATCAAACAAACGTAATAACTGGGGGAAGGATATAATTAAACTCAAACTCTCAACACTAAAATTTCATACTTTCAGCGAGAAAACGTGGGAAGCAGAGACGGAAGAGAGGGAAGGGGCGAGCACTGCTGACTTTGTCATCCTTTCGTTGCCATTGCTGTGGCTGTACGCCGGGGCACCTGGCAAGAGCGGCCAGCAGCTCTGATCGAAGCCATGGAGTTACCATAACTGCACCTGGATCTAATGTGAAGCCAAACTGTCCCCTGCAGAGACTGAGTCATCGCAGCAGTGCCCTGCGCTAGGAGGCCTGCAGGATGGGACTGCTGCCAACTATTCACAGGGCTCCCCAACGGGCCTTTGTCCTAAGAGACTAAACTGAAGGAGGATGAAGCTGGCACCAGGGCTTCTTCAGCACAGACTACAGAGCTCTAGGAAGACAGAGGAATCTTTCCTATTTTTTAAAAAAATTTTCATGCAGTAGAAATGCCACACTTAGGGCAATGCCATCTGGTGAAGACTCAAAGCCTGGCCTTGGGCAAAAGCCTGATGTACAGGACTGAGCGGAGGCGCCACCTGGACAGAGGACAGCTGGGACTGCTTCCCCAAGGGGAGCCCAGCACCCAGAATGGGCATTAGCACGGAAAAGAGCTCAACACGGACTGACCCAGGAATGCATAAACCCCATGTGGCCCTGATGATATATGTCAGCTGGGCAAAGTAGACGGCCACTGTGCCGAAGGCACTTCTATTTGATGCTTTGATTGCCTTCTTATAAAACCCTGTGATATGAGGATGGTTTCTGCCATTTTACAGGACAGAGAGGTTCAGATGGTATAGGAGGCTGACTCATAGCTCACAAAGATATCAAGTTGCAATCCCTGGAATCTGTGATTGTCACTTCATATGGACAAAGGGTCTCTGCTGATAGGATTAGGTTAACAAGTGTGAGATGAGAAAATCATACTGAATTATCTAGGTAGGCCCCAAATGCAATCACAAGTGTACTTACAAAAGGAAGATGGAAAGATCTGACGTAGACAGAAGAGAAGGTCAGGTGACCGTGCGAGCAGAGACTGCAGTGATGCGGCTGCCAGCCATGGAATGCTGCAACCCCCAGGAGCTGCAAGAGGCAAGGAATGGATCCTTCTCCAGGGACTCCAGAGGGAGTGCAGCCCCGCCAACACTTTGATTCGGACCCAGTGACATTGACTTTGGACTACCATCCTTTAGAACTTTAAGAGAAGACGTTTCTGCTGTTATGACACACCAAGCTTGTGGTAATTTATAACAGACACAGAAACAAGTGCAGTCTATCATGGGGCTTCTCCACAGGCAGGGAATGGAATCAACTAGCTCAAAGATGAGACTCTTTAGGGTGGCGTTCTTTCAACTCTACCACCCTAATTGTTTTTCAAGGACTGAATTCTTGCAAGATAAAGGTTTCCTGCAATTTGTGCGTAAGAAATTTCCGTATCTGCATGAATATCAAGCCCATGAATTGACAGTGGAAACGATCTGTGTGTAAAGGGCCTGGAGAGAGAAGAGGACAGCTGTAAAGTCTTTCGGCTTTATCTTTGGCCTTCCACACATGTCTATTCCTTCTAACTTGTGCACAGACTAGGGCCAAATCTGATGCACACTGAAACACTAAGATGCTCAGTTTGCTTCCTGAGTCCATGTTTAGCTTACTCTACCAAGCTAAAATGGTTGCAGGTAAAATTTATGATTGGCTTTATCTCCTGAGATTTCCCTGAGGGAGTTCCTAAAGGGTAAAAATACTACAAAGTCTAGTCAGGAAAAACCGGCTCTCCTCTATCAGATATGAATCAAGCCAGATAAATAAGGATCGCCACGGACTGATCCACCGACCAACTCTGGCATGAAACCCTAATGCGAGGAGATGCCCCACCTCCAGGCGGCCTTGATACATGCGTATGTATCAGAACAAGCGCCTGTTTGGGCTGAAATTGGGGAGTTAGGTGTCTGTTCCCTGAAACACAAAAAAAGAAAGTGATGATGGAGAGAGAGGGAAAAAGGGGAGCGAAGGAAGAGTGTGTTTAAGAATACAGCTAAAATCCACAGATTCATGGAAAGCACAAAGCGAACAAAACCAGGTTTGTCTGCCTTCCCAGAATCCTGAGAATGAAGTATCTTCAAACCTGAAAACACACGAATGTGAAACAATCTAAAGATGGCTTACATGACGATTTGCTTTAAAAACTATAGAGACTTAAAACATAACCAGATTTTAAGCAGATCCCTAGAACATCATGAAAGTAAACCCATACCACTTACATCCCTGCTTTCTAGCTGCCATCAGGGAGGAGATGGGTGCCTCCCACGGGGCAGGCCTCGATAACCCTGCCAGGAATATAATCCAGGCAGTTCTCTGAGCATCAGTCCACTCAGACCTCCACCAAAAGCGTCCCTCCACATGGGGTGCATTTAGTGAAATTAAATGCATCTTTTGTAACTTCCTCATGACTATTTCTGATAAAATCTATCGCATTATTACATTTAGGTTTATGGGGCTTAATTATTCCCAGGAGGGCTTTTTCCAAGTTTGCAAAACTAGCTCAAACATTGGTAAAAGAGGCCCCTCCAAATATGTAAAAGGCTTGAGTCAGATTTGTAATGCAGTTAAATTACTCAAAAAGCACTCCAGACAAAATTTTTTTTTAAACCAAGCTCTTCCTCTTAAACTTACTGTTAAAATTAATTCATTTTCATTATCAACTCATTTTTTAAAATGTATTTAACCATCACTTGTTTTTAAACTCCGAATTCGTTGTTTTTCACCACTGAGGCAGAGAAAATTTTTACATAAACTAGTCCATTTTCCAGTGGCCCAGTTTCATCACATGAGATGTAATAAATATTTAACTGTTACCCTCACCGTAGCCTACTTAAATACCAAAGTGGTATTTAAAATAGCTCTTAAGGCCAAGAGAAAAACCAGCACACACAAACCTTTTGCCCAGAAGCAGTAGCTATGAAGACAACATCAACTCAATAAATTATCATATTGAAAACAGCCAAGTCAAAGCCTCATTTGCTCCTGTTCAAAGGATAAGTTAGTTAATATGCCTACACAAATATCAGAAATGGTCTAGAAAATTAAATACCGTATAAATAAAATGTGAGTTTCCTTACCTCTTGTTCTAGACAAAACCATATCCTTTATTATTTGCATAATAACACGCCCAAGTATCATGACTGAAATCAGGTGATATACTCTCCATGGAGTCAACGCAAGGAACCTGCAACAGCGAAACACAAATCAGTATTTCAGCTTGAGGACTTTTAACCTTTTTATTTTATTTTATTTTAGTTTAGGTTTTTTTTTTTTTTTTTTTTTTGAGACGGAGTTTCACTCTTGTTACCCAGGCTGGAGTGCAATGGCGCGATCTCAGCTCACCGCAACCTCCGCCTCCCGGGTTCAGGCAATTCTCCTGCCTCAGCCTCCTGAGTAGCTGGGATTACAGGCACGCGCCACCACACCCAGCTAATTTTTTGTATTTTTAGTAGAAACAGGGTTTCACCATGTTGACCGGGATGGTCTCGATCTCTTGACCTCGTGATCCACCCGCCTCGGTCTCCCAAAGTGCTGGGATTACAGGCTTGAGCCACCGCACCCGGCCTTAACCTTTTTAATATCACGTTCACCTCCTGCTACAGAAACAAAAAGTGCATTCAATAATGATATCACTTTTTTTTTTTTTTTCCTTGAGTCAGAGTCTCACACTGTTGCTCAGGCTGGAGTGCAGTGGCACGATCTTAGCTCACTGCAACCTCCGCCTCCAAGGTTCAAGTGATTCTCCTGCCTCAGCTTTGCAAGTAGCTGGGATTATAGGCGTGTGCCACCATACCTGACTCATTATTGTATTTTTAGTAGAGACAGTGTTTCGCCATGTTGGCCAGACTGATCATGAACTCCTGGCCTCTAGTGATCCACCTACCTCGGCCTCCCAAAGTGCTGTGATTACAGGCGTGAGCCACAGCATTCGGCATGATTTCACTTTCTGAAATCACCCCATGTGACTGCATGAAAGTTATTGAATAGGGATCAAAGTCAGAAAATAAAAGTGTCTGAGCCTGTGCACTTTTGTGCTAAGCTTTCTGCTCTACCCTCTAATTTGGGGCGGAGGATTTGCTATCTCAGGGATGGACCAAAATATTGTTCCCAAAATGCAAGACAGGACGGCGAGTAAAGGCTGCTCTAACAAACATGAAGGGGCTGCACTACTGAGGCCTTTATTCGCTGTCCCGTCTTGCATTTTCATTTACGTAATCCCAGCACTTCGGGAGGCTGAGGCAGGCAGATCACCAGGTCAAGGGATTGAGACCATCCTGGCCAACATGGTGAAACCCCGTCTCTACCAAAAATACAAAAATTAGCTGGGTGTGGTGGCACATGCCTGTAGTCCCAGCTCCTTGAGAGGCTGAGGCAGAAGAATCACTTGAACCTGGGAGTGGAGGTTGCAGTGAGCTGAGATCACGCCACTGCACTCCAGCCTGGCAACAGAGCAAGACTCCATCTCAAAAAAAAAAAAAAAAGACAAAATCAGCAGTTATTAAAGATCCAGTTCGCTAAGTCTTTCTCTTTAAGGTCATGCTCCCCTTTTGCTACATGTCTGCCTCCTCTCTGGAGGGAAACTAAAAACTCTTGACCATGAGCAGCACACAAACACTGCAGTGCTTTTTTTTGGGTTGTGTTTACAAAGAAGTGAAATGGCAAAGAAGTCACAAGGAGCACTGACCCTTCATATGAGACTAGAGGTCTGTTTACACAAATTAATTGGCCAAGCTGCCAATAAATATTAACTTTGATGGAATCCGAACTCATAGAAAAATTAATGTAATAAATGTTTAAGATTGTTTGCAAGGCTACAAAGAGAAGAAAAGAACACATGAATACTGCCTTCTACGAACTTGCTTTCTCATCAGACAAACACAGGCCAAGCTGACAAAGTCCAACGCAGCCGAGGCTCAGGGGCTGCCACAGAGAGGTACAGGGAACAAGGAGGGGCACAGAGAGAGGGAGGACGGATTAGCTCCCAAGCAAGGAAGGGTCTTTTTGTGGGTTTTTTGTTGTTATTGTTTTTCAGTTTTCTGTGGTTTTTTTTTTTTTTTGAGATGGAGTTTTGTTCTTGTCACCCAGGCTAGAGTGCAGTGGCACAATCTCGGCTCACTGCAACCTCCGTCTCATGGGTTCAAGCAATTCTCCTGCTTCAGCCTCCCAAGTAGCTGGGAATACAAGCGTCCACCACCATGCCCATCTAATTTTTTTCGATTTTTAGTAGAGACTGGGTTTCACCATTTTGGCCAGGCTGGTCTTGAACTCCTGACTTCAGATGATCCACCTGCCTCAGCCTCCCAAAGTACTGGCATTACAGGCACACATCACAGTGCCCAGCTGGGAAGGTTTTATAGAAGAAGCACTTGAACTTGGTCTGGAGAGATGGATGCAATTCAGAATGAAAACAGAGGCTCCTCCCATTATAGAATACAACATGAACAGAAAATCACACTTAAGGAAGGGTGAGGTACATGTGGCATGTCAAGCAGTCTGGGGTGGCCTCAGCAGGAAGGGAAAGCAAAAGGAGAGGGTGGGAGACTGCCAGAGAGACAAGATTGGGGAGACAGGCTCAGAGAAGACGTGGCAGGCAGAGTATGGCATTAAGTCCTATGCTACAAGCAACAGAGAGAAAGCTAAAGGTTAGAGCACGAAAGTGAAATGACAGGTGATTTAGGGAAACATCTGAAGGCAACAGAAAGAACGCGATAGGGTAGGGAGGAAGCGTGGAATCCAGACAATCTACTAGACGGTCATGCAGTATGTTTGCTGAAAAGCAGATCGACGAGAGATGCTGGGTGACGTGGTGGGTGAAGCCCTCCTCCAGAAGGTGGGCTACCCAAGCTCTCACTGGTTCCAATGCTGTGTGTATGGTCTGGGCCAGCAAAATGAGCAGGTGAACTAGGTCAGGGTTTCTTAAATAACAGTCTGCAACTGCTGCCAGGTTGGCTGCCTGGAGAACTCGTCAAAATGCAGATTCCCAGGCCCCGGGGCTCCTCCTCCCAGGCCCCCTGAAACAGGTGGTCTAATTACTAGTATTTGCATCTAATAAATATTTATCGATTGCCTACATGGCACCAAGCACTGTGGTACCAAAAGGGAATGGCGAATTAGGAGCATTGAAAGATGGAACAGACATAAAAGTAACAGAATTAATCAAATGCTTCAGTCCATGTCTTTGGCGACAAGAATTTGCTCCTCCACTAAATTTGTCCTTCCACTAAGGAGCCACCGCTTGCTCTGTTTTTGTGGCTCGTTTGTTTTAAGCAAGGTTGTGGTTCCGGGGTTTGTTCTGTTTGGAGCCCGCCTCCTCACTCTCAGTTCAGGGTTCATTCTTGTTCTCGTTCACGTGCTCTGCACTCCCAGTATTCCCCCACCTCACGCTGAAGTGGCAGATTTCATAGCAACCCACGGTAAGAAACTCAATTATATCTACGTACATATAAATGAAAAACAAGTCTCAAAGAATAATATTTTCCTTACAACTCATAACGCCGTCCAGTATTTTCCATTTAATTCTATTCTGTGTTTAAATGCTGACTGTGAATCACTCGCCTGACTCAGGGTCCACTAATGAGTTGCAATGTGCAGTCTGGCTCACATGGCATGAGAAGAAACCTGCCAATGTTCAATCCACATGCTTCCTTAGAATGGTTTTCTTTGCAGGGTCAGGCAAAGCTCTAGGGGAGACAGAAAGCTCCCTCAAGTTTAAAAGTCTTTGGAGCTAGCAAGGAAGCCATTTAAGCATCTTTTCAAAACCAATGAAATGTAAAACCAACTGAAGCAGGGAAGCCATTAGTTATTCTGTTAGTGGAAGTTACAAACTTCCAAGAATAATATAAGAGAAAATTAGGTAATGCCAGAACTTCGACCCACAGGCCTGGCTGCCAGACGTTATTTGGAAGGCATTACCGTAGCAACTCCAAAGAGCGCTCGGGACGTCTGTCTATTCTGTGTCCTGGGCAAGGACCCAGTTGGTACCTTGGCCAAGGTCTTGCTAGTCATTGAAAATCGTCAGTCAGCTGAGAAGACAAGCCCTGCAATTGCTTCGGAAGGTAATGCCAAACTGTATGGGGCTACATATTTGCTTCTTTGGTGGGTTCGCATCATACAAAAATGTTTAAGAAACGAAACCCTAAGAGAATAATCTGTATTTAGAAAAATCTGAGCGTTTTTAAGATGATTTCTGTCATGACCTCACTTCAAAATATGAGTAACTGAGTAATTTAGACTTGTGATTGGAAATTAAAATCTTACAAACACTTATGATTTATTCTTTATTCACCTTTCAAGTAGTATCTAATATTTGGGAAGGCTTGGGTTGTTAGACAAAGTAATTTTTAAAAAGTTTTTGTTTTGAAGCCTAAATTTCAAACATCTACAAAAAGAGAGGTCAGAGTGTAATAAACCCAGTTTCAATAATTCTCCATTCCTGGGCAATCTTGTTTCTTCTATACTCCCACCCACTAAGCTCCTCCTTCCCCCAAAATTATTTGAAGCAAATCCCAAACATCATGTAATTTCATCTGCAAATACCCACCATTTAGCTTCAAAAACAAGACTTTTTTTTTTTTTTTTTTTTTTTTTTTTTTTGAGACAGAGTCTCACTCCATCACCAGGCTGGAGTGCAGTGGCAGGATCTCGGCTCACTGAGATCTCTGCCTCCCTGCGATCTCTACCTCCTGGGTTCAAACAATTCTTCTGCCTCAGCCTCCCAAGTAGCTGAGGCACATGCCCAGCTAATTTTTGTATTTTTAGTAAAGATGGGGTTTAACCATGTTGACCAGGATGGTCTCCATATCTTGACCTCATGATCGGCCCTCCTTGGCCTTCCAGAGTGCTGGGATTACAGGCGTGAGCCACCGAGCCCAGCCAAATACAAGATATTTTTAACCAAACAACAATACCACTATCACATCTAAAAAAATTTAATTCTTAATATCGTCAGATATTCTGTCAAGGTGTATATTTCCCCACTCATTTTTGTGTGCACACGCACACACGCACAGACTGAAACAGGATCTGAAAAAGTCGTCTGCTGAAATTGGCAGATGTGGATTTTAAGTGTCCTGTACTCTTATGGGTCCCCTGCTGCCTTTTTTTTTTTTTTTTCTAATTCTTGAAATTTTTGTGGAATCAACAGACTCATTTGTCCAATAACGTTTTCCAGATTCTGGGAATCGTTTATTGTATCCTTGTGGTTTTGTTTAACATTTTCCTTGATCCTCTGTGTGGCCCGTAAGTTGTCAGGTGGATCCAGAGGCTTGAACAGACTCAGGTTCTTTTTTACCTGTAAAACCCCAAGACAGGTGGTAGTGCCCTTTTCCGTCAAGAGGCGTGCAGAAAGTCTGCGTGTCTGGTGGCCACACCTGCACTACTCTGGTAGCCATAGACAATCCCTGCCTAGTGTGATTCCTCAGAGGCTACGTGGGGGTGACGACCCTTCATTCCTGCTTCAGGTATTAGCTGGATCATAGCTGTAAAGAGAAGTTTCCCCTCATCAATGTCCAACTACACTGAGAGGTGGAGCTCATTAGAAAGGCAGCAACAGTTCTTGATTTCTTCCCTTTATTTTACCAGTTTTTTTCAAGATAATGAAGCAGTTTCCTAGTGTCCTCTAAAGGCAATTGATATGGTTTGGCTGTGTGCCCACCCAGATCTCATCTTCAGTTGTAGCTGCCATAATTCCCACATGTTGTGGAAGAGCCCCAGTGGGGGATAATTGAATCACAGAGGCAGTTTCTCCCATACTGTTCTTGTGGGAGTGAATGAGTCTCGAGAGATCTGATGGTTTTATAAGGGAAAATCCCTTTCACCTGGCTCTCACTCCCTCTTGCCTGCCACCGTGTAAGATGTGCCTTTCACTTTCCGCCATGATTATGATGCTTCCCCCGCCATGTAGAACTGTGAGTCCCTGAAACCTCTTTTTCTTTATCAATTACCCAGTCCCAAGAATGTCTTTATCAGCATCATGAAAACAGACTAATGCAGTAAGTTCATTTCCTTATTCCTTTTTTTCTGGTTATTATGAACTCAGGAGTTTGAACATGTTTGATGTGTTTCAGTCACTACAGGGTTATCCTTACTGATACTCCAGCTGCCCCATCTTATTCAGGTTGCCTCTCAGGTCTTTGGCATAACCTTCGTCATTCTGATAATAAAGTACTTTAAAGGGATATAGAAAATATAACATTTATAAATGCAGTTTAAAACGTTCAAAGGAATATAACTCAATAAAACTAATCACTTAATAAAGCAATTATTTATTATTTAATGAAACAGACTCTCTTGAACATGGTTACAATTTACTAGATTTATAAACAAAATAAGGTTTTGTTAGCTAAAATGGAAAGCTCAAAGAAAAATGAGAGTTTTAAATTATTCTTTAAAAAGTAATTGAACAAAGTTGTTTCTAATTGATGGTTACATGGAAACTGTCCTAGAAGGACATCAAAAAACAATCCCCATCTGCTGGGCATGGGCAATCCTGACACCAGCACACTGTGGGCATCACTCAGAAGGGCTGTTCCAGAATCACAGAGCTGGAAGGAAGGAGCTCAGAGGTCATCTGATTGACTTTCATCTGATCCATGAATCCCCTCAGCTGCAGTCAACCACCTCCACTTAAATAGATCTCATGGCAGGAAGCTCAACATTTCTTGCAGCATTCAATTTCCAGCAGCATCCTATTATTACTTGGGGAGGCAGGGAATTCCGTTTTCAGTCCACTCACCAGCCTCTGTCACACACTGGGCTGGCTGCTGGGAAAACACTGGTGACTAAATCCCGGCCTGCTCCTGCAAAGCCAGGAAAGCAGACAGGTAAACAACTGCATTTACCAACATACTATTCAGGATGCTGTGGAGGCAGAAAACAGAGCTGATAACTACATAAAGAAGCCAGAGAAAGCTCTAGAGAACGTGGCATCTAAACTTTGACTTCCCTTTGGCCAGGTGGAGAAGAAACCAATGCACTGCAGGCTAGGTAACAGCGTATGCAAAGGAAACTGTAAGACAGCTGCAAGACTAGAGCCTGAATTAGAAAGGTTACCCTTAACCTTTGTCTCCTCCACTCTGAGGTTACGAACCCCAGAGCCAAATGCAGGACAAATAGCACAGCTGATGTTCAGTGAGCACAGGACTGTTCAAAGAGCTTTATATGGAGTCACTCATTTAATTCTTTATCCCTTCAGGAAAAGGCCACCATTATCCCTACTTTACAGATGAGCAAAGAGGCTCAGAAACTTGCTCAGGGCCCCGAGACAAGGGAGAGGCAGGATCGGGATATGAATCCAGGCAGCCTGGCTCTAGGCCAGCTCTTGCCGTTCTGATAAATCACTGCTAGACACAAGTCTCTTGTCTCCTCATCTGCCTGCTCACACATGAAAAGAGCTGGAAGGACTGCCACCAATTTACAGCCTTTTCTTTTTTTTATATATTTTAGAGCAGTTTTTAGAGCATTCCATGGGTTTTGACAAATGCATAATGACATATATCCACCATTATAGTATCATACAGAATACTTTTCTTGCCCTAAAAGTCCCCTGTACTCCATCTGTTCATCCCTCCCTCTCCCAAACCCTTGGCAACCACTGATCTTTTGACTGTCTCCATAGTTTTGCCTTTTCCAGAATGTTCTATAGTTGTGATCACACAGTATGTAGCTCTTTCCTACTGGTTTCTTTCATTTGACAAAATGCATTGAAGCTTCCTCTGAGTGTTTTTGTGGCATGATAGCACATTTATTTTTATCATTGAATAATATTCCATTATGTGATACACTAAAATTTATCCATTCACCTTTCAAAGGACACCCTGATTGCTTCCAATTTTTGGCAATTATGAATAAAGCTGCTGTAAATATCCATGTACAGGATTTTGTATGGACATAACTTTTCAACTTTTTTTTCTTTTTTTTTTTTTTTTTTTTTTTTGAGATAGAGTCTTGCTCTGTCGCCCAGGCTGGAGTGCCGCCCAGGCTGGATGGAGTGCAGTGGCACAATCTCGGCTCACTAAAACCTCCGCCTCCTGGGTTCAAGCAATTCCCTGCCTCAGCCTCCTGAGTAGCTGGAATGACAGGCTCCCACCACCATGCCTGGCTAATTTTTGTATTTTTAGTAGAGATGGGGTTTCACCATCTTGGCCAGGCTGGTCTTGAACTCCTGAGCTCGTGATCCACCCGCCTCAGCCTCCCAAAGAGCTGGGATTATAGGCGTCAGCCACCACTCCAGGCCAGCATAGCCTTTAAAATTTTTTAACAGTTCCATCAGCATACTGGCTGAAGTTGAATTCACAGATGTTAAAACCCCCAAGGGTTCTATTTTTCAGATACCATCTTTGAATCTATGTCCAGTGAAATTTGTTCTTGTTTGACATGTCCGATCATTCAAACCTATGAGCTTTAGTGGTGACATCAATCACATCTGTTCTCTTGTCCAGCTTCAGGACACCATGCATTTGTTATCTGGATGTCATCGGTCCTCATCCACACTACCAATCAAAGATATTGATCGGTACTGGAGTCCTGTCACTCTCCATTAGAGTGACCTAGAATACCAATCAGCAGACAATCCCGTCTGCCACTCTGTGCTTGTCCATATCATTCCATCTTATCCACAAAGTCAGAATTAGCTTTCCTTAAACACCTTGCTGAAGCGTCCAGCATTCTGAAGGGCTAAGTGTAAGTGCAGATTTGCTTAACTGCTGCTGAAAATTACTTTGAAGTACGTAATAAGTCTCTGTAGAAGAACTAAACACCATTAGACTCTGCCAAAAATATCATGGGATGCAGCCTGAGCCAAAGCCCCAGGGTCACCTTGCTGATCTGCCCATTCACAGAATCCACAGAAACGTGTGGTAACCATGGAAGAATTCTGAAGTCAAAATAGTCACACATAGGCTGTCAGAGGGTTCTTGAAAGCTGCAGACTAATTATCATCAGGGGGAGTGTGGTCAAAGTACAGGCTGCCAGAAGACCATGAGAGCACGGCCACAAAATACAGACTGGGAAGAGGGAGGTCTGTGGATGTGCGCCATCCTCATGAGTGGGGTGCCTTAATTTTCAAAGCCCAGAATAAGTGAAAATGCAAAGACCCACCTGGGCTAAGGAAGTCAGTAACTCCCTTCCCAGGCAAATGGGAGATCCCAAGATCTTGCAACTTCCATTCCAGGACATGTTAAGGACCTGGATCCAGGACAGATGAGAGGCCCCTGCCTAGTCACCTGCTGAATGCACCACATCACTGCCAGCCTGGGAGATGACAGCCTGGCAGCTGCAGGGCCTATAGCCTCTCATGTTCAGACCTCCTCAAGGGGCAGACGGCCACAGCGGAATACAAGCCTCCCCTGTGGATGCAATCGACGGCCACCCTGGGCAGTCACGCGGGGTGGGATTGGAAGGGAGAGGCTAGGCAAGGCCAGGGCACCAACTGGCAAGAAGTGGGTGGCCAAGAACCCATCCTGGAGAATGAAGAGATGGGGAGGGAGGCCAATGGGAGGCAGGAATGCACACAAGCTGAGGCTCCAATCCCCCATGCATGCTCTACTGCCCCCCCACACACTTCACTTACACAACACAGATTCAACGAACTCAGTGTTAATAATCACAAGACGATAATCACAGAACATTCATCCCCAGGTGAGGGGCCTTCCCTAGGCCCTATGCGGCTGTCTAGGCAACTCTCTCATTTAGCCAGCCCCACCTTCACTGGATCTTCCAAGTAAGATCCCCATCACAGTGACCAATAAAGGCTTTTTTCTCCTTAAAATACTTTTTAAATTCAGAAGAAAAAAAAAAAAACTACTGGCCCTCATCTTTATCTGAATTAGCCCAGGGACTTGTGACCACATGAATGGATCCTAGAAACTAAGAGGACAGAAGCAATATTTCCACCAGTCCCTAAGTCTACAGCCATCAGAAACATCTCTCTACAGATTGATGGCCTTTTTATTACCAATTAAAAGAAAAAAAACTACTATATGTTTTTAAATTAAAATATCATTTATTTACTGAGAGTTACATGTTCTTTTAGCTGAATAGAATACAATCTTTTTAAATATTTTATTTTATTAAGTACCTGGGTACATGTGCAGGTTTGTTACATAGGTAAACGTGTGCCATGGTGGTTTGCTGCACCTATCAACCCCTCACCTAGGTATTAAGCCCAGCATGTATTAGCTATTTTTTGAATAGGTTACAACTTTTATCTGAAAAGGGTATTCCAGACTTTGGAAACTAAAGCAAACATTATATTTGACCATTATTATATAGATAGATAGATAGATATGTAAACATTATAACAATTCTATGCTATACATAAATATATAAAAATCTATGTGTACAATAAATACCCCATTTTTTACAGAAAGACATAGTGTGTGGTTTAGCTGCTATTGGAAAGGTACAGTTCTCTAAATCACTATATGCATGTTCTTTTAGCAAGTTAGGGCCTATTTCTACATAGTAATGTAATGTTCACTCTAAAAGAGAAACCACATCATCCAGATGACTCATGTTTAGCTTGTGATAACCACAGCCCATATTGGATAAATGTGTCTATTTGCTTTTTTCTTACTGTTTTTAATTTCTTCTAAATTTTTTCCTATTCTATTCCCAGATTCAGTAAGATTATTTTGATTTTAATCTGGTTTTCAAGTAACCAACTGCCTTATCCCATTTGGTATTGCTGAGATGGCTTACAGGACTGGTCTCTATTCAGATATCTGGGTCAGGAAAGAATTAAGATCCCATCCTTATGCTCAGAGACAAAGGAGAGTGTTGGGGCAGCAGGGGAAGATGCAGAGAAAGCTTTGAAACTGTGAGAGGTCCCTCAGCTCTCAGTAAAAAAACTGGCCTGGGTAATCCCAGCTTATTTCCATATTAGAACACACTGTGATTTTAAGAGGGAAATTTTCCTATCAAATTTCAGGCTTTGACAAATATAAAAAGTAGTCTGTACTGGCCACTCAGAAGCCCCCTGAGAGTGAGGGCACTCGTTCCTCTAAGAGCCCAGCAGGGAAAATGATGGGCTGTAGAAATAATTTACTCTCAGTTAAGCCAGCATCTTCCCTCTCTGCCTGGATCACTCGGACCCCTGCCATTCAGCCCTTACGTGTCCCCTTATTGATTCTCGACCATTCCAGACCCATGTGGAGCTCTGGATGCAGCTGCTCCAGGCAGAAACCTGTGCCAGCTCAGGCTCGGCAATGCAGGAGGTCACAGCAAGCTGGCCAGGCCAGCCAGAAGGCAGGGACAGGTGCTGGGCTATGTGGAAAATTTACACGACAAAAAAGAAAGCGAAGGTACTTGAATGACCTTCTGTGGAACTTCACTCAGTGGCTAACTAAAAAAAAAAAGGGAGGGGAGCATCACACACTGGGGTCTGTTGAGGGGAAACAGGAGAGGGACAGCGGGGGGTGGGGAGTTGGGGAGAGATAGCATGGGGAGAAATGCCAGATATAGGTGAAGGGGAGGAAGGCAGCAAATCACACTGCCATGTGTGTACCTATGCAACAATCTTGCATGTTCTTCACATGTACCCCAAAACCTAAAATGCAATAAAAAAAATTTAAAAATTTAAAAAATAAAAATTAAAAATAATAATAATAATTTTTGGCCGAACACAGTGGCTTACATCTGTAATCCCAACACTTTGGTAGGCTGAGGTGGGTGGATCACTTGAGCCCAGGAGTTCAAGACCAGCCTGGGCAACAATGGTAAAACCCCATCTCTACCAAAAATACAAAAAAAAATGATCTGGGTGTGGTGGCATGCACCTGTAGTCCCAGATACTAGGGAGGAAGAGGTGGGAAAATTGCTTGAACCTGGGAAGCGGAGGTTGCAGTGAGAAGATCATGCCAGTGCACTCCAGCCTGGGTGACAGAGTGAGACCCTCTCACACTTGCTCTCTCTTGCTTTCTCTCTCTACATATACATATATTTCATATACATATATTTCATATATGTATTTCAAATATATTTCAAATATATATCATATATATATAGAGAGAGATATATAGATATAGATATAGATATAGATATATAGACTAGTTGTGTATCCATTTGACAAGGATAATTTTCCATTACTCTATGATGAGTTTTGCAAGGCCAAATTAAATGGCTTAATAGGATAAATTTCCTATAAAGCAAAGAAAAATAGTTCACACACACACACACAAACCTTGTATGGTAATGGATTAAAAAAGACACAACTCAGTTCTTCCCATGTGTAAAAACCTAACCTTCATTTCTGAGTAAAGCACAACCCACTTTGTACTATGAAATAAATGCTGTCAACAGCTAAAACATATATATATATATATTTTGGCTTCAAAGAAAGAACGTCTATGGATATGGAAATTAATCTGCATCATTTGCTTTGTAACTCTTAAAATGGAGATCCAAAAGCAGAGTTTCACTATCCTTTACTGAAATATATATAACTGCAGCCATAAAAAGGAATGAAATAATGGCATTCGCAGCAACTTGGATGGAACTGGAGAACATTATTCTAAGTGAAGTAACTCAGGAATGGAAAACCAAACATTTTATGTTCTCAGTCATAAGTGCGAGCGAAGCTATGAGGACACGAAGGCCTAATAATGACACAGTGGGCTTTGGAGACTCGCTAGAAAGGGTGGGAGGGGGTAAGGGATAAAAGATTATACCTTGTACAGTGTACACTGCTCCAGTGATGGGTGTACCAAGATCTCAGAAATCTCCACTAAAGAATTTATTCATGTAATCAAATGCCACCTGTTCCCCAAAAACCTATTGAAATTTTAAAAATTGAGATTTTTAAACAGAACATCAGAATCACTGAATATGAAAGACAGAAAGGATCTTAATGGTCAAGTAGCAATACCTCCATTCAATTTAAGTGTTCACTAAATACTGATTGAATAAATGATTTAAAAATGAAATGTATGTAATTGTAGACTTGGCCTGAGTTTTTAATGTCTCCTTGTTTTATTTAATATTATGGTGGCTCTAATTGTGAAAGAAAAAGGGTCTCATAAGGAATAATGATTTACCAAACATTATTCAAAGTCCAGATCATCACACTTCGTTGGAAGATAATTATCCTCTCAAGAGTTAGACATACCTGCAGCCATCACAAAAGTCAGAGTTTCAACTAAAGTTGGCTAATTTCTTCTGGCCTTTTATGCAGATCCTGCAAAATTAGTAACTGAAGATGCTGTGTGAAATTAAATGATGCACTATTAAGGGGGAAAAAAACTGCCAAATAAAGACACTCTCAATTGTAATATGTATCCTATTTTCAGAGCTGTTTAAAATATGTATGTGTGTTAACTGGAGGGTGTATTTCCTAAACATGAACAAACATGTAATTTTAAATAATTTGGAAAAAAGATCATCAGAAAATGTTGTGAGATAAAGCAATAACAATTGCAAATCAGAGATTCAATGAAACCCAGAAGGCTTTTTTCTCTACAGCACTACTTCTTTAGCTGTGATAGCCAAGAAAATGAATCAGAAGCATCAGAAGAGAGGAAAAGAGGGTGGTAGTTGACAGACTTCTTTCTCTAGAGAGATGAGAAATTCTGGAAGATGTCAATCGGCAGGGAAATGCTGGGTAGCAGCAATCAGTCTGCTGCAGCGGAGGAGTGAAACAACCTTGCTCTAGGAGAAGCACATCATGATTATCCAGTGAATTCGGGAAATGTGCCCAGGTCAGCAAGGCGTGGTGGACAAACAGACGAGACAGTGGGGAAAAGCAGTAGGAAGTTTGCATTCTGTTTGTGTTCTTGTGCCCAAAGAGTGGGAGAAACCAAGAGCATGGCTAGGATGGAACCAAGGCCATCTGAGGTCAAGGCAAAGAGAAATTAGACATGCTCTACGGTGCAGCCCTGCACTGGAATTATGAGAAAGCCATGAGTAAATCAAGTCAGGGGCACCCTAGGGCAGTGTAATGTGCTCCTTAGCTCCACCTAGCGTATAAATTGAACATCTGCCCACTTGTATTACTTCCACCTTCTACCTGACCTGGTGGGTCACAGCAGGAAAGGGGACTTCAAGGCAGGGTAGGTGAGTCAAGTTCTGCAGCCCACTCCAGCTGAGGTAGTGTACTAGGCCATTCTTGCATTGCTACAAAGAAATACCGAAATACCTGAGAATGGGTAATTTATAAAGAAAAGAGATTTAACTGGCTCGTAGTTCTTCTGGCTGTACAGGAAGCATGGGGCCAGCATCTGCTTGGCTTCTGGTGAGGCCTCAGAAAGCTTACGATCAAGGTGAAAGGTGAAGGGGGAGTAGGCATCTCACATGGTGGGAGCAGTAGCCAAGAGGGAGTGTGGGGAGGGGGTGCCCCACATTTAAACTACCAAATCTTGAGACAACTTACTATCTTGAGAACAGCACCAAGCCATGAGGGAAATCCAGTCCCATCACCCAAACACCTCTCACCAGACCCCAAACCTCCAACACTGGGGATCACATTTCAACCTAAGATTTGAGCAGCAATACATATCCAAACTATATCAGCTAGCCATAAGTTAAATACTAACTACCAGATTCAGTCATAGAAAGGACCTATAAGAAGAAAAAAGCAGAACAGATCAAAGTCATACACTGCAATGTCATGCAGGATGGTAACAGAGAAGAAAGAAACGGGTTAGCAAGAAGTACAGAGAAGAAAGAAGAAATAAACTCATGAGGGTCAGGAAGCCATGGCAATGGGGAGCTGGGTTAGTTTCATTGGGTTTTTATGCAAATGTCAAGAAGGTCGTCTTTGCGTCTGCCCAGTGGGAACTTAGGATATGAATGTGGGACCCTAATCACAGCTGGGTGGAGAGTCTAGAACGGCCAGTGAGAAACACCTCCACATCCTCTGCCTCAGTATTTTCATCTTTAAATTAAGGCACTGGCTAGATAAGCCCTTCCTAAAACTGCCTCATCATCATCAGAATTAATTGGGGTATTTTTCTTACCTTGACCAGTCACAGCATTTTTAGGAATTGCAGATTCCTGGGCCCCACTCCGGACCTGGTAGGTCAAAACTCCAAGGAGAGGTACAGGAACCTGCATGCTAACAGTCAGGTTTACAAACCACTGGACTGCGAAGGTGTCTCAGGGCACTTCCCATTCAAATATTCTGATTCTATAAACTCTAGATCTAGAGGATGCTGTGTAACAGATCCAAATATCAAACTGAGCCTTGGGGCCTCTTCCTCCACACGAAACACACACATATACTGGTGTCTTAGTCCATTCCAGCTGCTGTAACAAAATACCACAGGCAGGGTGGCTTATAAACAACAGAAATCTATTTCTCATAGTTCTGGTGGCTGGAAAGTCCAACATGAAGGCTCTAGCAGATTCGGTGTCTGGTGAGGACCTGCTTTTTGGTTCAGAGATGGCAACTTCTCACTGTGTCCTCGTACAGTAGAAGGGGCAAAAGGTCTCTCTGGGGTCTCTTTTATAAGGGCACTAATCCCTTTCATGAGGGCTCCACCCTCCAGACCTAATCACCTCCCAAAGGCTTCACCTCATCATATTGGTGATAGGTTTTCAACATAAGAATGCAGGGGCAAAAGGAGACACGCAGTCCCTTGCAACTAGGAGTAAGGCATCGTGAACAGTTCTGAAAAGCCTTCTGAGAAGAGCTCTTGGGTGGGTAACAAGGAGAGGAGCACGACACACAGTAATGAACTCAAGGAACCTTTGCAGGCATGCCCAGTGCAGACAAGTGTTGATGTGTAATCAAAGCCCACCCTATGCTGGGTATTTTCACATCTCCATCACATTTAATGTTCCTAAACAACATGATGAATTTAGATACATGAAAATTATATATCCATAAATAGCTTAGGTTGGAGTAATTTGTCTAAAATCATGGAGTCTATAATGGAAAGAGTCAGAATATGAATTTGGGCCTTCTTGACTCAGAGTCTGCTGCTCTATATAAACATCATTTGCGGAGTTCCCCGGCATCCTGCTTTAATCAACCAATCTCAGTGTACCAGACTGTTCCAGAGAGCAGAGTTGAAAGGCAATTGTCATGTGGACTCTACCGTTTAAGTCCCCATTCAGTTGTAGTCACCCCCTCATCAGTTCTTGTCTACAGTCTGTTCAAGAACCCATTCCAATACATCTGACCCTGTCCAGGGGCCACCCCAAAAATTCAAACACTCTACAGTTCTGAGATTGACAGCATTGCCACAGCTGTAGAAGATGCTTTTGCTTCTCCAACCCCAAAAACCAAGGATGCCAAGAACTAGACTCTGGCCACATGCATCTATGTGGCACCCACTCTCACCCTGGCTGTGCTCAATTGGCCTGCCTGGTTCTCCTGTGGCAAGCCTGATCCTTCTCATTCCCCTCTTCGTCAGAAGCCCCGCCAGGGGTCTGCTTACCCAGCTCCAGCCAATCCCTTTCTAGGTGAATGAATCTTGATCACACCCTAATAACCCACTGTTCAAGACCACAGACACATACAGTGGACCATTTCTTGCCAAGTTCCTGGACTCCACAATAAGATTTCATGTGTCCCTTCCTGCCACTCCCAGTCTGAGACCAGAGTGATCACTTCCAGAGCTGGGAGTGAGGCTTTTACATCTCTTGGGCCAACTGTATTGGTTTGCAGTAACAAAACACCATGGGCAGGGTGGCTTAAACAACAGAAGTTTATTTTCTCATAGTTTGTGTGAAGGCTGGACGTCTAAAATCAAGTTGTCTGGGCCAGGCGTGCTGGCTCAAGCGTGTAATCCCAGCACTTTGGGAAGCCAAGGCAGGTGGATCATGAGGTCAAGAGATTGAGACCATCCTGCCCAAAATAGTGAAATCTCATTTCTACTAAAAATATAAAAATTAGCTGGGTATGGTGGCACGAGCTTGTAGTCCCACCTACTTGGGAGGCTGAGGAAGGAGAATCACTTGAACCCAGGAGGTGGAGGTTGCAGTGAGCAGAGATCACATCACTGTAGTCCAGCCTGGGCAAAAGAGTGAGACTCCACCTCAAAAAAAAAAAAAAAAAGCCAAAACATCAAGCTGTGTGCAGGTTTGATTTCTCCCGAGGCCTCTCTTCTTGGCTTGCAGGTGGCCACCTTCTCACTGTGCTCTCACAAGGTCCTTCTTCTTTGCATACTTATATCTGGTATTTCCCTCTCTACTTTTAAGGACATCAGCCATATTGAACCAGGGCCCACCCATATGACCTCATTTAACCTTGATTACCTTTAAGGGTCCTATCCCCAAACAGAATCACCTTTTGAAGTGTACTGAGGATCAGGACTTCAGCAGCTGAATTTAGGGGACAGCATGATTCAGCCCATAACACCAAGCATCTGGACCACTCACCTGCCGGCCCCAAGGTCACTCCTATGTCAAAGTTAAGTAGCCCTGTGATGTGCCCTGTCAGCCCCACCATGCTAAGGACATATCCATGTCCTCCCAAACTCCCTGCCAGAAAGGCAAACATTCAATCATGCTGCTACACTCAGTAAACAAAGTAAGATGAAGGCTGAAATATCTGAACAAGCTATAAGAAACTGTGCAGATTAGAGCCAACAGGCTATTTAAGATCAGAGAGACCACACTATCCTGGTATATACTGTGTCCTGGCCTACTTAGGTTCGGACAATACATTATATGCTCACCCTACATAAGCTCTAAGAAAACACAGGACAGAAAGAAGCAACTGTCTAATTTGTTTCAAAATCCACAAACACAAAATATACTGAGCAGTGAATTAGTAATGTTGTCATCCTCTGGGGACCACTTATCTGAAGGTCAAGATCAAGTGTCTTTTATCAGTAGAGTGAAGATCCTCTGCTCAGCAAAGCTAACCTGGGTCACTCCATGCACACACACAGAAACCCTGTGCTATGTGAGCAGCCTCCTTCACATACATTTCTTTAGTATCTAGGGCACCATATCCAGTAGTTGTTCCAAGAAAACATCACTCCCTTTGGTTATTCAATACCAAAATGTTCAACAAACCATAGAAAACCCAGAACTCCCAGAACCTAAAGTACAATAAAAAATAAATAAATAGTCCAGGCACAGTGGCTCCTGCCTGTAATCCCAGCACTTTGGAAGGCCGAGGCAGGCGGATCACAAGGTCAAGAGACCGAGACCATCCTGGCCAACATGATGAAACCCCGTCTCTACTAAAAAATACAAAAATTAGCTGGGCATGGTAGTGCATGCCTGTAGTCCCGGCTACTCGGGAGGCTGAGGCAGGAGAATTGCCTGAACCCAGGAGACGGAGGTTTCAGTGAGCCGAGATCGTGCCACTGCACTCTAGCCTGGCGCCTGACAGAACAAGACTCTGTCTCAAAATAAATAAATAAATATACAAACAAACAAAGTAAAAAAACAGAAATTTAAAAAAAAAAAAAAGAAAACCCAGAACCGGAAGTGGACCATTGTCCAGTTTATTTAATACATTCAGGGATCAGAACAGTGATGAGCCTCTTGGGGATTATAATCCCACTGGGTGCAGCAGCCCTGACCAACACAGGTGAAAGAATATTTTCAAAACTTGAGTGTTTGTTGTTGTTGTTGTTGTTGTTGTTGTTGTTTTTCAAAAAGGAGTTTGTACTGTATCCAATGCATGTCTTTCTTTTGGTTGGTTGGTTGGTTTTGAGATGAAGTCTCGCTCTGTTGCTCAGGCTGGACTGCAGTGGTGAGATCTCAGCTCACTGCAACCTCCACCTCCCGGGTTCAAGTGATTCTTCTGCCTCAGCCTCCTGAGTAGCTAGGATTACAAGCACCCACCACACCCAGCTAATTTCTGCATTTTTAGTAGGATGAGGTTTCACCATGTTGGCCAAGACGGTCCCAAACTGCTGACCTCAAGTGATCCACCCCATCGGCCTCCCAAAGTGCTGGGATTACAGGTGTGAGCCACAATGCCCAGCTCTGGTGCATGTCTTTCTAGCTGCCAACATGGAAGGGAAGAACAGTGGCCGTCAATTCTGGTGCATGGGGAACTGCTGCAACTCCCTACTACTCTGTGACCAAGCCTGACACAGTAAAAAGCAGTGACGAACATTTTGGCACCAATACTACGTTATCAGGAAAGTCCACCCTGGGCCCGAAGTCAATGGCCACACTCCAGCTGAACTTCGATGAGTAAGGCCAGCTCAAGGCCAGAGACTGTGTTGTATCATGCCAGGTAGGGAAACCCTTCCTGATTCTTTCCTGTGGGTCAGATTAAAAGAGAAGACAAACAACTAAGAGTGAGAGGATGTCCACGCTCATGTCCAATTGCACAAGCATGAGAGAGAACTGGCAGCTGCCTCATGGACCCCATTCTTCTAAGTTCCCTAAGAACGTTCTAAACCGAGAGTGAACCTCAGAAGAGAATGAATGTTTTCTTGATGGCTGTCAATTCTTCAGGTTCCCCCACTTTCAGCGGCTGATCCTGGCACCTCCAGGATCCCTCAGGAGTATTTGAGGGTCAGGGCAAGACAAGCCGCTCACACACAAAGGTAACAGCACCCACACCGATGGAGACCATGTACCTCGACACATGACAGCAATGCCTGCGGTAACAAAAAAGCCCGCAGACTATACACCTGTCCAGCCAGGTTTCATGGGATTCACGGAGCCCACATCTCGAAGGACAAGCTGCAGGCCAGGCTTCCTGCAAGGTTCTTTCTTGTGAAGTAATATTTTAATGTCCTGTTTTACACTTCGATATTTAAAAGAATCTTCAGTAAATAGCACAAACAAGTAGTAATGAAAAACTTAATGAAATATCTTAGAAGTGAAAAAGTATGATTCTGAAAAAGAACACCTAGACTGAGTGAACTCAGGGCCTGTGTGCCACAGAATCAATGTGGGCCATGGACTCAAGGTGGACTGTCTCCTAGAGCCTCATTGTTGTTTTGTGAAGTGATGGCATTATCCAATTTTTACAAATAAGGAAGCTGAAGCTAAGAAACATTAAGTCATTGGACTGGGTTTGCCCAGATAGAAGCTCACCCTTTCCCAGAAACCCTTATTCCCTGGAGCATACACACACACACACACACACACACACACACACAAACACACACATACAAGCATACATGCACACACATGCAAACACACACAAACACATGCACACATGCAAACACATACACGCATGCAAACACACTTGCACATGCAAACACATGCATGCAAACATACACGTGCACATGCAAACACACCCACACATGCAAACACACTCACACATGCACACACGCAAACATACATGCACGTGCAAACATGCACATACATGCACATGCAAACACACATGCAAACACGTGCAAACATACATGCAAACATACACACATGCAAACACACATGCAAGCATACACATGCACATGCAAACACACACACATGAAAACACATGCAAACACATACACACACGTAAATACATGCATCCACATGTAAACACACATACATGCAAACATACACACGTGCACATGCAAGCACACATACATGCAAACACATGTGCACACACATGCAAATATACACACACATGTATGTGCACATATGCACACACACACACATATTTGCCTGCCTCCATAAGCATTTATTTCTATTACACCTCAATCCAAAAACCAATTGAGAGAACTTAAATATCTATCATAGCACAGAATAAATATAAAAAACTAAGGAATTTGGGCAAAGGGAAAATAAACCAAGGACAACAAGATGACTTAGGCTGAGATTTAGCCCACAAGAATTCAAGCCATGAGCTGAGATGCAGGAAGACAGTCACAAATCTGGTTCTGAGATGACGTCTTTCAGGTTAAGAACTTGATACTCCATCATTAGTGAAACTCTTGTGTAACTCAACAGGAGAATACAAACTAACACAGTGAAACATTCCATAATTTCTTAATACGGAAGAATCAATCACTAAAACATAGCAAGCCCATAAAATAGGCGAATGTCACAGGCGACCACCTCATGCTGACTCTGAGAGCCCAAGGACCAGAATGAGGACTCGAACAGCAGTACTACCCTAATTTGTTTAAAGTGAGTCTCGGCCAGGCACAGTGGCTCATGCCTGTAATCCCAGCACTTTCAGAGGCCAAGCTGGGTGGATCACAAGGTCAGGAGTTCAAGACCAGACTGGCCAACGTAGTGAAACCCCATCTCTACTAAAAAAAAAATACAAAAATTGGCTGGGCATGGTGGCTCATGCCTGTAATCCCAGCTACTTGGGAGAATGAGGTAGGAGAATTGCTTGAACCAGGACCCAGGAGGCAGAGGCTGCAGTGAGCCAAGATCGAGCCACTGCACTCCAGCCTGAGCTACAGAACAATACTCCACCTCAAAAAAAAATAAAAGTGAGTCTCTGGGGATGTTTGTTTTTAATGCTTTTCCATTTGCCAAAAAGGAGCTGTAATAGGAAGAATGAGAGAAACGGTGATGAGAAGTGTTAACCACCCTCTCCCACACTATTTTTTTTTTTTTTTTTTTTTTTTTTGGAGAGATGGAGTTTCGCCATGTTGGTCAGGCTGGTCTCAAACTCTTGACCTCAGGTGATCCACCCATCTCAGCCTCCCAAAGTGCTGGGATTACAGGCGTGAGGTGCCACGCCCAGCCTGACCCACACTATTTTTCAACTCACCTGGCTTTGCTGGAAGGTGCTCCCTTTACCCAGCAGGTCCACAGTTTCCTGCTCCGTTTGTGTGCACACATGAGCAGTGCAGGGGTGCAAACAACCCTAACAACTTTCTCTAATTAAACAAGGGGGATGAAGCCCTCCCTTAGCACAAGCCCTAACCAAGTCCAACGGAAAACATCTGACTCTCCTCATAATTTCACCTGCGACTTCCAGCACCATATTTACTCTCTAACCAAAAAGACAAAGCCCATGAAAAACAATGCAGGGAACAAGAATAAAAGAATACATAATAAGGAAAGGTGGCAGCTCCTCAGAAGTTCTTTTGCAACATTTGTCATTAAACACCAACAATAAAAGAAAATACCTCAGTTCAACCACATGACACCAGTTCATCATCAGCACTGTGAGTCTGGACTAGAATAGAGTCTACAACACGATCCTAAGCTTATATTTCAATCAGATGAGAAGTGAATACAGAGGTAAAAATGACAAAGAAATGTCCTTGGTTGAGCAAGTCTTTTAAAAATAATCCCAATCAATTCAACCACATTAGAACTTCAAATCCACTGTACTAAAAAAGAATGAACCATTTTGATAAATAAAAATATGGGTTCTTCCTGTTAAAAACTGGGCAAAGGCCAAGAATGGACACTATTCAAAAGACATAGATGCGGCTAAGAAGCATATAATAAAAGCTCTGTATGACTGATTAGAGAAAAGTAAATCCAAACCACAATGAGATACCATCTTACACCAGTCAGAATAGCTATTATTAAAAAAATCAAAAGTAGTAGATGCTGACAAGGTTGAAGAGAAAGGGGAACACTTCCATGCTGTTGGTGTGAGTGTAAATTAGTTCAACCACTGTGGAACGCAATATGGCAATTCCTCAAAGAGCTAAATATCATTCAACCAGCCATCTCATTATGGAATATATACCAAAAGGAACATAAATCATTCTACCATAAAGGTGCATGCACGAGCGTGTCCACTGCAGCAGTACTCACAATAGCAAAGACACAGAATCAACCTAAATGCTCACTGATAGACTGGATAAAGAAAATGTGATACATATACGCCCTGGGATATTATGCAGCCAATAAAAAAAAAAAAAAAAAAAAAAAAAAAGATCATGTCCTTTGTGGGAACATGGATGGAGCTAGAGACCATTATCCTTGGCAAACTAACAAACCAAATACCACATGTTCTCACTTATAAGTGGGAGCTAAACAACGAAAACACATGGACACAACAGACACTGGGGTATTGGAGGGTGGAGGGTGGGAGGAAAGAGAAGAGAGGAAAAAATAGCTATTGGGTACTAGGCTCAGTACCTGGGTGATGAAATAATGTGTACAACAAAGCCCAAACTTTGACATGAGTTTACCTATATAACAAAGCTGAACTTAAAACAAGTTTTTCAAAAAAAAAAGAAAAAGAAAAAGAAAAGGAAAATGTGGATTATTTGACAAAAGGCATTTGCTTCCTAAAGCCTGGCAAATGCACAACAGTGAACCCCTGACTCACCATCCCATGCCCAGCGGTCACTCTCAGCAAGGAAAACTCCACCCAGTCTCCCTAGCAGTCTGCAGTCAAATTAGGTCACCCCACTGCTCCCCGAGTGATGCATTTTCCTTTCATAGCATGTCTTCTAATTCCCACTTGTATGTTTGTGTGCCTGGCCATTTGTTTCTCATCTGTCTGTCCTTCCCTATCCCAAACTATAAGCTCTGTGAGGCAAGGGCCCTTCTCTCCTGTTCGCCAATGTCACCCCAGCACTAGGTCACTGCATGGCCAATCACAGGCACCCAATAAATACTTTTTTGTTTGCTGTTGCTCATTCAATATTTGTTGTATGATTCAACTAATGTAATTAATCAACCATGCATGTAATCAATGTAATCATTAATCATGAATTCCTTGAAGCACAGTATGATAATAATGACAGCTTGCCAAATTGGGGGAAAAAAACAAACTATGGGGAACATTAAAATGTCCACAAGACCACACTGAGATACTATCTCACATCAGCTAGAATGGCAATCATTAAAAAGTCAGAAAACAACAGATGCAGGAGAGGATGTGGAGAAACAGGAACGCTTTTACACTGTTGGTGGGAGTGTACATTAGTTCAACCATTGTGCAACACAGTGTGGTGATTCCTCAAAGATCTAGAACTAGAAATACCATTTGACCCAGCAATCCCATTACTGGGTATATACCCAAAGAACTATAAATCATTCTACTATAAAGACACTTTCACACATATGTTTACTGTGGCACTGTTCACAATAGCAAAGACTTGGAACCAACCTAAACGCCCATCAATGATAGACTGGATAAAGAAAATGTGGCACATATACACCATGGAATACTACGCAGCCATAAAAAAGGATGAGTTCATGTCCTTTGCAGGGACATGGATGAAGCTGGAAACCATCATTCTTGGCAAATTAACACAAGAACAGAAAACAAACACCACATGTTCTCACTCATAAGTGGGAGCTGAACAATGAGAACACATGGACACAGGGAGGTGAACATCATATCCTGGGGCTTATTGGGGGATGGGGGGCTAGGGAAGGGATAGCATTAGGAGAAATACCTAATGTAGATGACAGGTTGATAGATGAAGTAAACCACCATGGCATGTGTATACCTATGCAACAAACCTGCACATTCTGCACATGTACCCCAGAACTTAAAGTATAATAAAAAATATATATTTTATATATATTATATAAAATATATATATAATATTTAAAAATATATAAATATATGTAAATATACACACACACACCATTTTTTTTTAAACCCTTTGGGAAGCATCAGACAACACAAATGGCTCCTGGATATCGACTTAGACAAATCTCATTTCTTCCCATTCAGAAGACCTGGCCTCTGATAACCAATAGAAGTAACTCTGGCTCACCTAATTTGCCCCGTACTAAAGTCACATGGCGGTGGTGTGGCTCAGGTCAAATAGAATGGTGCCCTGCTCACTCGTGCGTCCCCACCACCAGCAGAGCTACAGTAAACGCACCACCCTCAAATCTAAGCGGCCATATTTACTGTGAAAGCCACACCAAATCAGAATACAACAAACATCTGGGCTTCTTTCTAGACAACTGGTAGTTACAGCAAAAGGCCAAAGATCATCACTGGCATTCTGGCGATGGGAGCTCACAATTGCTTCTTTTGCCAACAGCTATTGTTGTTCAATGTCACAGGCCCACAGCAAACATGTATTGGACCCTGGTTTCACAGTCTAAAGATACAACCTGTCTGTAACAGGCAAAACCCACATACAACAGAGATTTGATGGACACAGTCAGAGCTGAAAGCTGGAACGTACACAGAATTAAATGTCTTAGTCATAGGGCGCACGAATGTACAAGTGTGCTGAACCTTGTGGCTATATTCAGTGACATGATTAAGAATCAAAATGTCTCCCGATACCCAACTTTCATTTTGATAAATGAAAGCTACTGTACACTAATATTAGTGAATTTAAAAGAACAGAAAAGCAATTTTTAAACTTATTTTCATTTAGTCACATTTTAAAATCTATTCTAATACACTTAGAACTTGAGCTAACCATGAAATGTCATTGTTAAATATCTTTAAATATGTAGATAGCTTTTATAAGGAAAAAAGTTAAATGCTTAACACAGCATTTTTCAGCTGGGTGCAGTGCCTCATGCCTATAATCCCACCAGCCTGGCCAACACGGCAAAACCCTGTCTCTACCAAAACACAGAAATTAGCTGGACGAGGTGGCACATTTCTGTAACCCCACCTACTTGGGAGGCTGAGGCAGGAAAATCACTTAAACCCAGAAGATGGAGATTGCAGTGAGCCAAAATCGTGCCACTGCACTCCAGCCTGGATAACAGAACAAGACTCCATCTCAAAAACATAAATAAATAAAAACAAAACCACACAGCATTTTTCATAGACTACATCACAAATCAGCTAAAAGTCTCTCACTGAAAGTTTCTGATGTTATACATGACATAATGATGCAAGCTGTTGTTTTCAATTTATCCAGAAGGTATCCGGAAGTTAAATTCAGAAGGTATGCCAGGAAGACATATATTCACTCCCAAAACAATGAAGAAAGAGATGAAGTAAGGTTTCCAGACTACAGTCAACACTCCGAGATATACCTAACCAGGTCACAGGAGCTCAGTTGCAGTACAGTTTCATGTAATATCCTTCCTTCAGCTTATGAGCCATTTTCTCCATGTGCGAAGATGGTATTTGGATTTTATGCAACTCATGAGCAACTGAGCCCTAGACCAGAAACCACGAAGCCATCTCCTGACTCATGGTGACATTCCCGTCAGGGTGGCAGTCATGTGCAGTGCTGTACACAGGCCCCCAACCCTTGCTGTCCTAATAAACTCCCTTAATGGTTCCTTGCTTTTATATTTTGTTTTTATTTCACATGAAAGATCACTTTTTTATGTTCTGAGTGCATGTATGCGTTGTTTGTAGACGCCCTGCACCATGCTTAATAGCTACAGGAGAGCTTAATTTAAAGAGGTCAACAGCTCTTTTAGAGAGATTTTATTAACCAAAACAATTCCCTACGTTGTGTTATGATAACTAATATAACTACCGTATTTAAGTGACTACGTCCATTTTAACAGGTCTTGGTGTTGCTTTGGCAGACACAAGTAATAACTTGTTAGTTACGAGCATACAGAGAAATGTTTCCTTTGAATAGTAAGTGCATTTTCAACGGCCAAAATCTCCTTCTGTGAAACGGTTTCTGGATGGAGTTACTCTCATCATTTCAAAGATGAACTACCATTGAAGATGTGGTCAAACAGAAGCTATTTCTACTAAGAGCAAGAGGCTGCTCTTGACTGCCTCTTTATATCCAAGTGACTTTTAGCAAACCCTGGCTCATTTGTTGGGGGTGGGCAGCGGGGGAGAAGGGGCAGAAAGCCTGAATCACATAGCTAAGAGCTTTTTAGGGTCCTGGAAGATCACGGGGAGACCTGTCAATACTCCTGACCCTCAAAAGACCTGCAAAGACATGGTTGGGTCAACACAGTAAAGTTCCCACACTGACCTGCAGAATATAATTAGTAATTCTGACACTTGGGAACATTATTATTTTGCCTTCCTAAGTTTCATCATGTTCGCTGTCTCAACACTTAGCACGTGCAGTTTAAAAAAGGGGTCAGGAGACTCTGATATGGGTCATGATGTGACCAGCTGAGGGACCTTGGAACTCAGTTTCTTCCTCTGTAACACAAGGTGGTTAAACTGGAGCAAAGATTTCCCCGCCTTTCGTTTCATCAAATGGATGTCTTCTTTTGAAAGGTTTTAGCTGCTAATGAAACAAATAATATGGTTTACTAGGTCAAAGCTGGTGCAACTTGATCACAGAAATAATTACCTTCCATGAGGTGTTTGAAATACTGAAAACAGATTAGCGCCTTCAAAGAACTGGGCAGCCCTGGGTCCTATATGATTCCTACATGATTCTTTTGCTGAAATCTACTACTCCAGAGGCACATTTCTTTCAGTGCTACACAGACTGAAAAAACACATGCAAAACTGCCAGAGTGGCTTTTTGGACGGTGACAGGAAGAAATCAGCACCCATGTAGCATTAAGCATTACGCTCCAAGACAAACCTAAAATGTAAGCAGTAGTGACACTCTCAACTCGATGCATGCTGGTCAATCACAGACTACAATATTTGTTTTGGAAGTTGTGCTTGAACTGGAATACTTGTTTTGAAAGTTGTGCTTTGAAACATCAAGGTATGAATTCTCTACTCATTCAGTTAAGCACAGTCTATTCCGGTAGTTCCCATGAAGCCAGGCCAATTACCTGGCCTGACAGGCACCCTCCAGGGCAGAACTCAGCAAAGCCCACAACATCCAGCCAGGCAACCTCGCTGCAACTCGAGGGGATGCCGCTCACGCTGTTTTCCGTGTGGGTACCCGGAGATACGCAGCACAGAAGCCCTGCGTCACCTAGAGAATGGACCACAAAAATCATGTGCAGCTTCTCTACAGCAAGCAGATGATGGGCCTTGGCAGTACGAAAGGCAGAAAGAAATGCTTTAAGCTTGTCCTGAAGATCAAAAGCAGGAGAAATAATGGCACAGGAGTCTGGCTGCTTCTCTGCTTACCTATGTTCTAGAAGTGATCGGTCAACAGTTAAGACTACTGACATTTGTCAGACAACAGAGAAATGCATCTACACCAAAGGACATGGAAAGAATCCTAAACAGGTAGGCTAGCAAATGCATTTAATGGGCAAAATAACCCAGCAAGCAGAGGACAAGCTACAATCAGGCCGCCCAGGTGTAAAACAGTTGGAACCGCACGAGTGTGGCTGTGTGCCCTGGCAAGTCACTTGACTTCTCTGTGCCTCACAATGCCTTTATCATTGCTAATATTAACAATGACAGCTACCTCCTCAAACAGTTGTTACGTATACAGAGTGGGAGATACTACAGGTGAACTGCCTAAAATATCTGGCACAGGATAAGTGCTTCACATGCATTAGTTCTGAATTGTAACATTATCCTTATTCACTGATTTGTCACTGTACCTTTGTCATTAAAGCCAAAGCATCATACATCTTAATAACCCCTAAACTTGGTGCCACAAAAAGCACACTACCTTTCTCTGCTGGGCTCTGAGTACCCTCAGGGAGCCTAGGAGTCTCTCTCAGGGTGGCAGTCTGGGCTGGACCAGGCCCCACCCTCAGCCTGAAGTCAGCCACCCTTCCAGAACCCCTCCCAGGGAGAAGGGCACTTCCAACTGGCACTGCCCTCAGGCCTCCTCCACCCACAAGGGTGACCCCACCAGTGTGTTCCTATAGAAAAGTAACATCTGAAGTTCTAACCATACATCATACAGATTTGTAGGCTGGGTTTGGTGGCTCACACCTGTAATCCCAGCACTATGAGAGGCTGAGGCAGATGGATCACCTGAGGTCAGGAGTTCAAGACCAGCCTGGCCAACAGGCAAAACCCCGTTTTCCCCTTAATATCCCACTCTCCAGCCTCCAACATGCCTCCCACATGCCCCTCCTCACTGCCCCTCAAATGCTTTCTACAAAAATCTATCACATCAGTGCCAGGGGATGTTTATAACGGCCCAGCAGTTCTCCAGGCCTGAAAGAGGTCCCAGTCCTGGAACTGGTGCCCAAGCCCTTCAGGGTCTGGACCTGCCTCCCTTCCACCCTCACCTCCTGTGACCACTGGTACAACTTCCTTGCCCCACGGGTAAGAAACTACACCGGAGGGGCCTGGGCAGCCCTTGCTGCTGACTGCACTCTGGATGAAGCCCAAACCCCCCACTCCAGTGCCAGGCTCTTCACCATGCCCTACCTCCTGCCCCACCTCACCCCCTCCCCTTCCATCTCCCACCTCCCAACCACACAGAAGTCCTTGCACTCTTTCGGCAGCCCACACTCCTCCTTCTGGACGTTCACACACGCTGCTCCCTTGGCTTGGAACAACTCCTTCCCCTGCACACCCCGGCAACCTGGCCAATGCCTACTGACTCTTTAGGTCCAGCTAAAATGTCACTTCTAGGTCTTTCATGACTACCAACCACCATGGCTGCCCCTCCTACATACCGCTAGCATGGCACTGATGAGAACATGTGGGAAAGGACCCCTGACCTGAGTTTCTTCCGCAGATAGTGAGCTCCGTGAGGGAAGAAGACACCCTGTTCCCAGCGTCCAGCACTGTGATTCTACCTGCCATGTTCTCAGTGAGCATTTGCTAATGAAACGAACCGGGGCCATGTTGCTCACTGTCACCCTTGTAGCTTTCACGGTTCCTTCAGCCTGGAAGGCCCTGCTTCTGTGGACTCACCCAAACCACTTCTACTTATCATGCTCAATTCACAGAAGTGTGACCTCCCTGGAGTCACCAGATTCGGAGGACTTCCGCTCCTTCCCACAGCAGCAGCATCCTGGATACCTGTTACTGGAGCTTGTCATACAGACTAGTTGCAGCTTTCCGTGTCATCTCTCCCAAGAGATTTTAGACACTAAGAACCGCCTTTAATCTTCCTTTATAACCATTCTTTATAAGTGACAGACCCCACCAAGTCCTTCAAGGCCCACTACAGTTAAAGTTCAACATCAGATCAAGGTAGGCTGAAGACACCTAGAATTTAGAGTTTGATACTAATGGTGCCCTTTATTCACCAAATCATGCTCTATTTGTTTTTTTAAATTTTACAGGCTGGGCCGGGCACAGTGGCTCAGACCTGTAATCCCAGCACTTTGGGAGGCCGAGGTGGGAAGATCACAAGGTCAAGAGATCGAGACCATCCTGGCCAATACAGTGAAACCCCATCTCTACTAAAAATACAAAAACTAGCCGGGTGTGGTGGCACACACCTGTAGTCCCAGCTACTCGGGAGGCTGAGGCGGAAGAATCGCTTGAACCCAGAAGGCGGAGGTTGCAGTCAGCCAAGATTGTGCCACTGTGCTCCAGCCTGGTGACAGAGCAAGACTCTGTCTCAAAAAAAAAAAAAAATGTACAGGCTGGGTACAGTGGCTCATGCCCGCAATCCCAGCACTTTGGGAAGCCGAGGTGGGAGGGATCGCTTGAGAGGTGGGAGGATCACTGTGTTACCTAGGCTGGTCTCAATCAGGAGTTGAGTGAGACCCTGTATGGCTTCCCCATCTCTATAAAAAATTTTAAAAATTAGCTGAGTGTGGTGGCGCAGACCTGTCGTCCCAGCTACTTGGGAGGCTGAGTTGGGAGGACTGCTTGGGTCCAGAAGTGGAGGTTGCAGTGAGCCAAGATCACACCACTGCACTCCAGCTGCGCCAACAGAGAAGCACCCTGTCTCAATAAGACAGAAAAAAATAAATTTTTACAAATAAAAGGAAATGCTGTAATAAAATGCCATTCTCATGCTTTAATGAAACTAGCCAGAACCAAATATACTCTATTCAGTAATATTCTACTCAGTAAACTTTCCAAAATCTAGACATATATTACCACTCAGCAATAAAGTATTATCATGCCCATTTTTAATTTAAAATCGACAAAGTGCTGCACTTGAATTGGATAGGAATTATCACAACCACATAGTATTGTGGAAAAGAAATGGTAAAAGAGCAGAAATTCTTCTTCTCAAGGGAGGTGAGCAGAGAACTGGGGCACCTTTCCACAAGCATGGGAACTGCAAGGAAGTGGATGAAAAGGCAGGTGTCACTGCAGTGTTACCCATTCACTTACCGTATGCTATGGTGCTGGGATACAGGGCTGAAGCAAGAGACTGCTCCCCGCCCTCCTGGAGGCATATGGCACAGTGAACACACATATCTTTCTCCTCTCCCTCCCTAAACCACACCAGAATAAAAAGTAAGAATACAATAAAGATATGCAAGCATGAAGCTAAAAGAAAGCAGGGAAGAAGACAACAGGGTGGATATCAACAAACGTCTAGAAGACGGAAAGCAAGCTCCAGGGTGGTCACTGGGCAAGCATCAGAAAGAGCGCTGGGAATTTCAAAGGCATAAGGAGAAGGTCCCCAAAAGCACGTCCCCCTGAGCTGCAGGTCCCAGGAAAGCTGGGAGGTGGGGGAGTGGAAGGTACTGGGAGAAGGCAGGGGCCAGGACAGGTATGAAGATGTCACCCAGGCTTGAGTGCGGTGGCGCAACCTTGGCTCACTGCAACCTTCACCTGCCTGGGCTCAAGTGATTCTCCTGCCTCAGCCTCCTAAGTAGCTGGGATTACAAGGGCACACCACCACGCCCAGCTAATTTTTGTGTGTGTGTGTTTTTTTTTTTTGTAGAGACGGGGTTTCACCATGTTGGCCAGGCTGGTTTTGAACTCCTGACCTCAGGTGATCCACCCGCCTCAGCCTCCCAAAGGGCTAGGGTTACAGGTGTGAGCTACTACACCCAGCCTTCAAATCTGTATGATGAGCAGTTAGAACTTCAGATCTTACTGCCCACCCTTGCCAGGTCATGAGAGGGGACTCCTCCTCCACCCCAATAGAAGTAGGAGGTTGTTCTCTGAAAAAATTAAAGTGGAAGGGCTTCAGACCCCGGGGGTAACAGCACAGAAGAGAGCAGGGCAGAGGAACCACGCTGAGAACAGGGAGCCGATGTCAGGCAGCATTCTGACAGGGACTCCCACGTGTTCACCATCTCCCTGGCACAGCTCCCGGACCACTTGGAGTCAGGTGTCCCCTCCCTGCCTTACCCCCTCAGGAGGGGTCAGCATGCTGATGACCCTCAGTGAACACTGTAAAGTGGACACTCCTCAGCCCTGCACACTGTGCTCAGTCTTGAAGTCCTTTACTGTGAAACAGGAACGGGAATCTAAGGACTCATTAGATATTTCAGGAAACCCTTCAATACCTAAGAGAGACAAAACACACAGAAACAAGGAACTCAGAACACGCATGAGAAAACCTCCAACAAACTATCTTCTCCTTTTTATTAAGGAGGAGAAAAATCTAAGAATCAAAATCTCAGACTCAAAACAAGTGCATTCTAAAAGGAAAAAATCAAAAATGAGGAAAATGTCTTAGAACTAAAAATGAGACCAGAAATTTTGAAACAGTAGAATGCAAAAGATACAGGAGGGTTTCTGAAAGCAGAACAGAAGACAAAAATGAAAACAGAAAAGCTGAGAAAATCAGGAGCAATCCGAGAAGTCCAACATTTGGCCAGTAAGATTTCCAGAAAGAAAAAATAGGCTGGGTGTGGCAGCTCACATTTGTAATCCCAGTGACTCAGAAGGCGAAGGCCAGAGGATTGCTTGAGGCCAGGAGTTACAGACCAGCCTGGTCAACACAGCAAGATCCCACCTCAACAAAAATTTGAAAAATCTAGCCAGGCATGGTAGTGCGTACCTGCAGTCCCAGCTACTTGGGAGGCTGAGGTGGGAGGATCGCTTAAGCTATGATCTCCTCACTGCACTACGGCCTGGGTGTCACAGAGAGACTCTGTCTCTAGGAACAAAATTTAAAAAGAAACAAGAGAAAAGCAAACAAAACAAAGAGGAGGAATTTTGTTTTGTTTTCTTTTTTCTTTTTTTTTTTTTTGAGATGGAGTCGTGCTCCGTCACCCAGGCTTGAGTAGAATGGTGCAATCTTGGCTCATTGCAACCTCCACCTCCCAGGTTCAAGTGATTTTCCTGCCTCGGCCTCCCAAGTAGCTGGGATTACAGGCATGCACCAGCATGCCCAGTTAATTTTTGTATTTTTAGTAGAAGCGGGGTTTCACCATGGTGACTAGGCTGGTCTTGAACTCCTGACCTCAAGTGATCCACCCACCTCGGCCTCCTAAAGTGCTGAGATTATAGGCGTGAGTTACTGCACCTGGCCAGGAAATAATTTTTTAAAAACTTGAAGAAAAAAAATTTTTTTTTCAGAGAAAGAACTTTAAAATTTAAAAGACCTGAAGAATCTTTTTTTCAAATACAAAAGTTTCCAGCTGAGACTATTCATAAAACCTAGAACAATAAATGAAAAAAGGATTAACAGAGACCTATCGATTTGAAATATCAAATATCAATAATCAAGAGAAAAATCCCAGAATCTTCCAGGGAGAAAAACCAGGTCATCTATAAGAGATCAGGCACTGGCAGGTCTTTCACCAGCTCAAGTGCAATGGTAGAAACAAGAGAGGAGATGAGGAGGCAATGCTTCCAGTTCCTAAGGGCAATTCTTTCCAACTCAGAACTCTAAATCAAGCCAGACGAGAAATCCACAGCAAGGGTGGGATAAATACGTTTTCTGCATACAAGTTCTCACAACATGTATTTCCTTGGTACTCTCTCCAAGTGAGAGAAGGTGCTCTCCCCAAACAGAGGAAGGCTTCAGGAACAGAGAAGAAACAAATAGAAATCAAGAACTCGGGACAAGGGTGAAGGAAACCTTGCACTCTCATGAATATTCTCAAGAGGAAGAAAGGGGGGGCCTCCCCATTCAGGTTGTTGACTTTGTCCGAAGCCCCTGTTTTAAGCAAGGGTCTAGTATCAGGGGCTCCAACAGAGGAGAAACGGAAAACGATGGTGATAGAGTGTCCTGGGTGGACAGCAAGCCCAGTGGGGCATCAGGGAAGACCGGAACAGAATGATGGGAACTGGGAGAAGGCTGAGAACTCTGAGAGTAACAGCAAAATAATGTTGAACAGGAAAGGAAAGGAAAGGTAAACATGATACTCAGTTCACATAGGAACAATACTTACATAGTCATAATGCTTTCACCAAAACTTGTGATATCATTACAGTGGAAGGGAGATGAGAAGAGTTTATGTGAATTGGGGTGCAGGGGAAAATTAATGTCTTGGATTGCTGAATCAAAAACCAGCATTTTAAGAATTTTACTTAGAAAAGTCTATATAGAGCCAAGATCATAATAACAGTTGCTCCTAGAAACAGGACTGGGAAGAAACTGTTGCATTTTCATTAGAAACCCAGTGGAATTGATTGATATTAAAGATGTATGTGTGTGCAGGGGAGAGACTGATTTTCATACATGGTATTCTCTACATCATTTCCTACATATTCTTGCCATTTTAATTTTCTTCTTTGACCCAAGGGATACTTAACAGACTTTTAACAAGGTTTTAAGAATTAGAAAAACAAACACAGAGAAAAATTAACAAAATACCTTCCAGTGGCACCACAATCTCTGAAGAATATTTGCAGATATGAAACTGAAATTAACAAGCAAGATCTAGATGGAGTCTAGGCTGGGGACAACCTCACTGAAGAGGTGGCAGGTGGGGTTAATGACAGGGAAGGGACAGGGCAGGGAACAGAGATGTGGGCATCACAGTCCTGGTGGGAGAGGGGCTGCCCACAGAGCACGCAGCTTTGCGGGGTGGGCAAGAAGAGACACAGGCAGGTGTGAGCTCCCCTGTGCTCCCTCCATAATGGCGCCATGCCCACCCGCCCCCCCAGCCCAACCCCACCCTTGGAGTGGCAGCCGCACTCCTTCAGCACATGTCAGTCCCCAAACTCTAGAGTCACCTGGACTCGCATCCCACATTGCCTATCTCATGCAACTCTCTACACCACAAAGTGGTACAATCGGCTAAGAACAGGCCAGAGCCCACATGACATCTTACCTGTTAGGGAAAGTGTCACCCGCCCTGGGTCAAAATAGCACACACAAAAGGGAACTGAAATATGATGAAACTGGGCCACATGACAACCCAGAGAAATACACACCCTGCTCTGGTAATCAATGCCAAAAATGGAAAACAAAGGTGGTGGGGTGGGATCCTCCACGGGGTGAAGCCAGAGTTGGTGCCGAAATTTTACTTGGAAAAATAAATTAACCTTTTTATGTAAAGCAAATGGAGATAGCAAACTCGGCGCGTGAAAGCTGATGTTTTGATCTGAGTAAGAAATTAAGTCTTGTCTTCGAGAACCAGAGGGAAGAAGTCAAATTGAACTACACTCTGACTGTATCCTGCAATCTCCCCTTGCAGTCTACCTTATTGGCGGGGAAAGCAGAAACCTGTTGGAATCCCCATTCTGCCAAGTACCATTACTTTGGGACAAGTAACTTAAATGCCTTGAGCCCCAATATCCCCTATGCCGAACGGAGCAATGACACCTGCTGTATAGTGTGAGAATTAAATAAGGAAGCTCCACCAAGTGCTCAGCAAAGCAGGAGCCCCATAAATGGTGACTGCCATTATCAAGGATCACTGCAGAAATGCAGGAAATTATGCAAGGCCACAGAAAGCGTGCCACAAAATCATCAAAAGAAGAATGGCTAGGCCAGGCGCGGTGGCTCACACCTGTAATCCCAGCACTTTGGGAGGCCGAGGCGGGTGGATCACAAGGTCAAGAGATCGAGGCCATCCTGGTCAACATGGTGAAACCCGTCTCTACTAAAAATGCAAAAAATTAGCTGGGCATGGTGGTGCGTGCCTGTAGTCCCAGCTACTCAGGAGGCTGAGGCAGGAGAATTGCCTGAACCCAGGAGGCGGAGGTTGCGGTGAGCCGAGATTGTGCCACTGCACTCCAGCCTGGGTAACAAGAGTGAAACTCCATCTCAAAAAAAAAAAAAAGAAGAAGAAGAAGAAGAATGGCTCATTACACGATGGCTACAATGGTTTATCTAGAAACCTAGAAAGTCCACGTGGCCGCAACTCAGGAGAGCTCCCTCTGCCATCTGAGTTCATCTTTCAGGTGAAAGATCCAGTGAGTGTCTAGGAAGAGACGGGAGGCCAGCCTCCCAAGGGTGGCTCATGCTCTTTCTCCCAGTTCTAGGTTTACTCAGGAGCATGAAGGTGGCCACACCTCACTCAATGTGTCTTCACTTAGGTACTGCCTTTTTCATCCCTGAGACAAAAATGAGTCTTTCCAAAAACTGGAATCAGCAGCAAACAAAGAACATGACACTAAATCATTTGGCAAAATCTCTGAAAACACTTCACAGCTGCATGCTTCTAAAAGCACATTCAAAATGACACGTAGATATCTTGGACTCATTTTATCTTTAGCAAATGGGAAATTTCCCATAACAAATTTATTGTTAAACAAATATAGTACGGGGTGACTACGATACCAAAACTAGTAATACTCCATTAAAAATGCACCTTGGAAAAAAATGGTCAATGCGGACAAAGATGAAGATATAGGAACCTGATACAAAATGTCTGTACTGAAGAAATGGCCAAGCATAAATAATACCAAAAAAAAAGTGCAATCTAGCATTTTCCCCCAGACATTTGTGCTTCCCCACTAAAGCTTACAGCTGGCCTCTGCAGGTGCCTCGTCCTGCCTTAACCTCCTCAGCTGCAGCTGATTACCATCCTCCTTCGGAGAGAAATCAGACAACACATCTGACTCGTTGCCGCTTTGACTGCAGGTGCACTGGGTCCCCAGGAATCTTCCCGTAGGTCCCCAGGAATCAGAAGAAAGGGTGTCCTTCCCACCCAGCCCCTTTGGTCCTCCCCAGAGGCCCCCACCGTATCATCAATCTTGCCTCTCCATTGCCCCTTTCCCCACAAATTCTAGTGTCCTTTGGAATACCCACCCAGGCATCTCCAGGCATCTAGAGGATGGACCGAGAATGGGAGGGAGTAGACTGTTAAGATTCTACAGAGGTAATGAAAATAGAAACAATGGTGAAATGCAGCTTCTGACATTCAGAATAAGGTATCTCATGGGGGTGAAGGCCAAGCATTAGAGAAAGAGTACTTAGCCCACTTGGATTGCTGTAGCAAAACTACCATAAACTAGGTGGCTTATACATAACAGAAACTCATGCCTTACAATTCTAGAGGCTGGGGAGTTCAAGATCAAGGCACTGGTAGGCTTGGCATCTGGTAAGGGCTCACTGTCTGCTTTGCAGATGGCACCTTCTTGTTGTGTCCTCACATGGTAGAATGAGTGAACAAGCTACCTCTGGCCTCTTTTATAAGGGCATTCATGCCACTCATGCCACTCATGAGGACTCCCCCTTCATGACCTATCAGCCTCCTAAAGCCTCCACCTCTTAAAAATAATGCACTGGGGAGAAGGTCTCAACATATGAAATTTAAGGGGACACAAATATTCAGACCATGGCAGAGAGAAAAGATTTCCTAAACTACTTGAATTCCGTTGGCCAAGTTGGGAGCCAGCCTGAGAAACAAATCACAGAGGGGCCCAGAAGTAGAGAGTTGATAGCTTGGTCCTCCACTGAGCCACAATGCTGCAGCAAGGAGGTGGTGCCATGGAGAAAGGAGGGGAGTCTCCTCCCCTTGGGGTGTGATTTGGGTCCACCAGGACCCTGTAGAAACCGCTTCAGCTAAGGCCAGCAAGGAGCAATTGTAAGTTAAGTCCTGAATGGCATTTGTGATCGCCACACTGGCTGCTCCAGAACCACCCTCTCCTGAGACTCCCCCATGCTGCCACTCTCTCTCTCTCAAGGTGCTCTTTCTGGTCACCCACCTCGGTAATTCAGTCTCCCCAACACTCTCCCCCAGCTCTCTCCAAGAAATTTCACATGCTCCCAAGGCTCCAAGATCTAAACTCTAACACATGCAACTCCATACTTCAAACTCAACCTGCACCCTGAGCATCAGTCTAACACTGTAGTGACACGTGGATAATTCACCTGGTGAGCTACAGGTACGTCCAGTGTAACATCCCCAAACCTGGGCAAGCCCAGCCTGCTGCAACCTCAGCCACCCTTACATTAGTTAAGGTCACTACCAGGCACTCCTCATCTACCCCATAGCCTAAGTACTTCCCTGCCTTTCTCTACCCCTACCCACCAAATCATTCTGTCCTACCGATTTTATCTCCAGAGTCACCCCAAATCCATCTCCTCTTCCCCACCCCCACTACTTTGGCTCAGCCTCTCTGCCACCACGTGCTCCTGCAATGGTGTCCTAGCTGGTGCCTGGCCCCGGGCTCTTGCTCCCCTAATTCATCCAGAGGGGCTGGCAGAAAGCTGACGGGCAGCCTCCGACACAGGTGTAGCATGAAGTTCCGAGCCGAACAAACACCACTTCCCCCTTGCTCACCCAGCCCCAGCCACAATGGCCTCCCTGCTGCTCTGCAAACTCCCCAAGCCCACTCCCACCCCGGGCTTTTGGGCATGCCGTTCCCTCCGCCTGGAATACTCCACTCCAGAGTTCCCTGACTTGCTCTTCAGGTGTCTGCTAAGGCCACTTCCTGAAAGGCCACTGATGACCACTCAACAAAGTAGTAACTTCTGTCACTATCCCTTGTCCTTGCTTTAGTTTTCTTCATAACATCCAGCTCCTTCTAGCATTTTGTACATTTGTTGATTGTCTTTTTCCCTTTTCCACCACTTTCACTACTAGAATATAAGCTCTGGGAGAATAGGGACCTTATCTGTTTGTCCACTGCTAATCCCTTGCACCTAGAACAATATCCGCATATAGTACACACTCAAGAAATATTTGTTGCATGTTTTGGCCAGGCATGGTGGTTCGGCTGGCCAAAGCAGGTGGATCTCCTGAGGTCAGGAGTTCAAGATAAGCCTGGCCAACATGGTAAAACCCCGTCTCTACTAAAAATACAAAAATCAGCTGGGCATGGTGGCACGTGCCTGTAATCCCAGCTATTCCAGAGGCTGAGGCAGGAGAATCACTTGAACCCAGGAGACAGAAGTTGCAGTAAGCCGAGATAGTGCCATTGCACTGCAGCCTGGAAGACAGAGTGAGACTCTGTCTCAATTTAAAAAAAAAAAAAAAAGAAAGAAAGAAAGAAATACTTGTGGCATATTTAAATGGAGGTCCTGAAAGAACGAGAGGAATATGATGCTATTAATACTGGGGTGACAGAAAGGGACTGTTTATTTGATGTCATCCAAATTCCTTAGCATAGTCCAAGAGTAACCTCTTCAAAACCTGGCCCCAACCTTTGAATTTGCAGCCTCACCTCTGGGTATTCCCCCAGCAAGCGCATAAATCTCCCCTCCACTCCACTCTCACTGTCTTTATTTTTTTTTTCTTGTCACTTTCCTACAGCTTTACTATTTATACCAACGGAAGGTAATGCGAGGAAGCTAGTGCAATGCCACAGGCACTAAGGCAAAAGGCCTATGCATGGACTTTTCTAAATGGCCATGGTCTCCAACCACGGGTTCAAAACCAAATCTCACTGTCGCCCAGGCTGGAGTACAATGACGTGATCTCAACTCACTGCAACCTCCGCCTCCCAGATTCAAGTGATTCTCATGCCTCAGCCTCCCAAGTAACTGGGATTACAGGTGCATGCCACCATGCCTGGCTAATTTTTGTATTTTTAGTAGAGATGGGGTTTCACCATGTTGGCCAGGCTGGTCTTGAACTCCTGACCTCAAGTGATCTGCCTGCCTCAGCCTCCCAAAGTGGTGAGATTACAATTGTGAGCCACTGCCCCGGGCCCACTCTCACTGTCTTTAAATAGGCCCACCTTATTCATCATAGGGGAATATCCTCTAGTCCAGCTCATTTCACCAAACCTTTTTTAACATCTACAATGTTTCAGATCTCATGTGGATCCAGCAACTCAAGATTAATTCTCCATTCCCAAAGCAGACCCTCAGTGTGAGTCAGAAGAGTCTTCCCATTCTGAAAACATCCCAGGCTCATCGCCCGTTCGTTCCTGCATTGTCCTACATGGAAATCCCTCACCATGAACCTCACTTTTAAGTTACACCTTTTCTTCTAGGCTTATACAATAAATCTCACAAGGCTTTCAACTATTCCAAACCTCCCTGATCCCCACTTTGTCCTAAACTGTATAGCCCTAGAGACCGTGACACGCCATTCAGAACCATGACATACTCTCTTCATCAATTCACCGAATCAGTTCTGTCTCCTAAACCAGTGGGTTAGGTTCAGGCATTGAGCTTCTGGTATACCCGCTGGACCCAGCAGCACGCTGGGCAGGGAGCAGACACTCATTCACGGGTACTGGCTACCCAGACAGAACAAAGATAAGGCGAGGAACTTGGACCAGGCTGGCTGACAGTCTAAAAAGATCCTTCCCATTTATGCGGAAGCAACCTTCTCACAATATAATTTTTTTCACTCTGTGCCAAAATCACTAAGCGTAATTCTGTAATATTGAAAAAAGTAAGCCCTAGTGGTCTCCTATTGTTGTGTTGTTTTTTTTTGTTTTTTTTTTTTTTTGAGACAGAGTTTCGCTCTTGTTGCCCAGGTTGGAGTGTGGTGGCACGATCTCCGCTCACTGCAACTTCTGCCTCTTTGGTTCAAGTGATTCTCCTGCCTCAGTCTCCCAAGTAGCTGAGACTACAGGCATGTGCCACCACACCTGGCTAATTCTGTATTTTTAGTAGGGACAGGCTTTCTCCACGTTGTTCAGGCTGGTCTTGAACTCCCGACCTCAGGTGATCTCCCTGCCTTGGCCTCCCAAAGTGCTGGGGGAGCCACTGCACCCAGCCTCCTGTTGTTCTTTAGAGAGATGGAGTAGAAAAATCACTGAATTTAGGGAAAATGGATGCTGCTTCATTACCCAGCTTCAGCACTATTATCTAAGACGGTGCTAACACAGCTGCCACTAGTTATGTGTGGCTATTTAAACTTACACTCAAATAAAAGTAAAATGATATCCCGAGTGCCACTAGCCACATTTCACATGCTCAACAGCCACGAGAAGCTACTGGCTACCATAACCCGCAGCACAAAGGTAGACGATGTCTGTCACTGCAAGCATTCTTTGAACAGTACAGGTCAATGTCATCTTTGGGGCTAACTTTTCTGGGCCTCTTGTTTCCTCCTGTGTAAAATGGGAACAACACACACCTCACTGTGTTCCTGCAAAGTTTAAATACAATGCTACATGTGAACACCCTTTATCATAACTTTAGTAAAGTTTGACAGACTGTAACTGAATATAACTATCCATATAGCCATATTTTGACAAAGCACTAAATGATATATATTTACTTATTTCTAAGAATCTAACAACCAGCAACAGTAGTGTCTGTAAAAGGGAGTTACTGTCAACTGGAGTAAAGAAATTCTGTCTCAGGCTGTGAGACCAGAAGGATGCCGTCCGGGAGGAAGGGAGAGAGTACGCAGTGGTCAGACCACCTCAGGAATGCTGCCCCCCAGGCAGAATATGGATGAACTGAAGCCCAGCCAAAAGCATCTGCAAACCAGACAGCACAACGGTGAGTGGAGGAGGCCGAGATTTCTCAGCCGGGGAAGAGAAGACTTGGCAGGAACCAAGAAGAGAATGGATTTTGAAACAGACAAAGGATGGTCCTGGGGAGGCACCTACCTCCTGGGCAGCTGCAGAGACAATCAAGAGATGGCCTTAATGTAAGGAAAACATTGACTAGTGAGTGTTGCCCGGCAATGGAATTGCTGTCTCATAGAGAAGATAGCTCACAATTTCAGAAAGTGCTCAAACATAGAGGTTTCCAAACTGGAACATGTCTCCAATCACCTGCAGAGCTGGAGAAAGCCCAGATGTTTTGGACCCACCCACAGAGATTCCTGTTCAGTGAGTGTGGAGGAGGCCCATGATTTTTCATCTCCAGGTGACGCTGGTGATGTGGGTGCTGCTGGCCCAGGACCTCACTTTGCGAGGTATGGCTCTAACACCAACTGGAGCACCCCATTCATGCTGGCGGAGAAGGAACGCCTGACATCAAGTGGGAGGTTGAACCCTGCAACCTTCAAAACAACTTGACAGTGCTCCGAAGACTATCGATGGGTCCTGCTGGCATTCGGGACCGCCGGGTGCCCAGCCTGAAAAGTCAGAGTGCCCAGGTCTCCTGCCAGGTATGCCCATGTGTGGCCACTCGGGCAAATCACTTTCTTACAGTTTTACTATTTATCTCAATAGAAGGGAATGCTGTTGTCATTCATCGCCACGGGCACTAAGGAAAAAGGGCTATGCATGGACTTTTCTAAATGCCATGGTCTCCAACCAGGGGTTCAAAACCAAATCACATCAGAGAGGCTTTGTAGGCTGCAGCGGTAACATGCCCAAAAGAAGAGCTGCATTATAAGCCATTAAATTTCAATACGGCAACCAGCAAGACTGAGGAGACGGACCTTTTACTCCATTCGGTGCCAATCCAAGGCCACCATCAGGGCTTACCACTTCCTTCACCAAAAACACACTTCACACAAAGATTTCTACCTGATGTTTTCTAATAGCTTTATTCATAATAGTCAAATGTGAAAATTACCTGAAGGAACATCAACTAGCGAATGGATAAATAAATTGTGGTACAGCCTCAAGGCAGTATACTACCCAGCAATATAAAGCAGGAAATCACTGACACACGTACCAGGGATGAAGCACAAAGCTACGCTGAGTAAGCAAAGCCAGATACAAAAGACATCATGCACTTTGGGAGGCCGAGGCAGGCGGATCTCTTGAGGTCAGGAGTTTGCAACCACCCTGGCCAACATGGTGAAACCTCGTCTCCACTAAAAATGTCAAAATTAGCCAGGTGTGGTGGTGTGTGCCTGTAATCCCAGTTACTCAGGAGGCTGAGGCAGAAGAATCGCTAGAACCCGGAAGGCAGAGGTTGCAGTGAGCCGAGATCACACCACTGCACTCCAGCCTGGGTGACAGGGTGAGACTCCATCTCAAAAAACAAAAGACGTCACCCTAAATAACATCGTTTATATGAAACTTTAGAGAAGTCCAACCTAGGCAACAGTGACAGAAGCAGATCAGTCCCCAGGGGTAGGTGCTGATAGGACAGGGATGCAAAGAGGTCTTTACAGGTGATGAAATATTCTAGATCTCCACTGCCACTGTGGTTACACAAGCACACACAATACATTTGACTGTATATTTACAGTATGTGCATTTTATTGGTGGTAAACCACAAAAAGTTAATCCTTTAAAAACAAAAATAAACCCGTCATTTCCTATTACATTGGGCTCACTCTATTTCAGGATGTGCTTACAAGTATAACATCGGTTGCTTCTGAGAGGAAACTGTGTAGACAGGGACAGGCGTGGGAAGACGATTTCAAAATGTTTACCCTTTTGTACATTTAAACGTCTGAACTATAAGCCTATGTTAGTTAATGTTTAAATAAATAAAATTTTAAATGAAGGAAAAACTCTAAAAACACGTTCTTCATTGGTGACATGAGTGAGATAACATCATCTGAGGCCCCTCATCACCACAAAACTATTGGACTGTTGCCCAATCTATTTCAGTTGTGGAAACCTTGCTTTTTGAGACAGGCGCTCTATGTGACCTATATTTTACCAAACTCCACTGAGTTCTCAGTGAATATCATTTTTTAGCATTTTTTCATATGTTAGCATTTTTCATAAAATATACCATAAGAATGCATATGTGCGTGTGTGCCTGCATGTATCTGATTCAAGAACGTCTTTTATTTTCTTTGTAGTTTTTAATCTCCTATGTGTGTAACCTAATCAACCTGTTTGTTTCGGCACCATTTAAAGCTTCTTAATTGAATCATTCAGCATATATTATTTTGTGCATCTTTTAACCAAAATTACATTTGTAAAATTCATCCATGCTGTTGTCAAAGCTGTATTTTCATCATGATATGGGATCACAATTCATAATAAATAAATGAACCACAATGTACTTATCCATTAAAATATTTTGGACACTGCTACAAGGTATTTTTTTGGTCCCTGTTGTCTACAGAAAAAAACAAAGTCAAACACACAACATAGCATCTGAGGCAACGAATGTCCCCACAAACCACCTAGCCAACCTTGTCTCCCACGACCTTTTCTACCGACCCAGGCTGCTGCCACATCTGTGTACTGTGTTGTGGTTGAAACGTGTTCATTTTATTCCTCAGGGTTGGGATGCTGTGGATTATGAACCAGATTAGTTCTCCCAAACCATTCCCATCCACTGAGTCTGGTTCAAGCGCGATCTCCTGATGAAGAACCCCACCATCTCTTCCATCCACAATACCACTGTTCCCCAAAACCACGTCAAAATGAGTTCTCCTTTCCTGAACTTTCCACCACACTTAATTCATGCAACTTTGAGTTATACCCATTGGTTATGGCTGTGTCACAATTTTTGCCCAAAATCTTACAGATAATGGGCTTTCGAGTCAAATTCAAAATCCTAAAACCCACTGCTAATGCCAGGTGCTAAATCATTCAAAAATATAGGCTTAAAAGTTTATTTCCACAAAAATGAAATGACATCAATTAAAGTGAAAAGAACATCCCATTGCTTAAGACAGATGTGGTTGGGTTCCCATAGTTTTAAAATTGAATTTTTTCTTGTTTTTCTCATAGAAAATACAGAGCTTTAGAGTTCCTAAGACACATAATTTAAGATCATAATATAAGAGAATCACATAATTTAAGATCATTTGAGAAGAAATACATTATTTTAATAAAATGCAATGTCTTTGAAAATTATTTTAACCCCAAAGCAACAAATAAAAAGGGGAAAAAGGGTCGGGCGCGGTGGCTCACGCGTGTAATCCCAGCACTTTGGAAGGCCAAAGTGGGTGGATCACGAGGTCAACAGATAGAGACCATCCTGGTCAACATGGTAAAACCCCGTCTCTACTAAAAATACAAAAAATTAGCTGGGCATGGTGGCGCGTGCCTGTAATCCCAGCTACTCAGGAGGCTGAGGCAGGAGAATTGCCTAAACCCAGGAGGCGGAGGTTGCAGTGAGCCGAGATCGCACCATTACACTCCAGCCTGGGTAAAAAGAGCAAAACTCCGTCAAAAAAAAAAAAAAAAGGGAAAAAAACTAAATTTTAATGACATTAATAAATGGATCATAAGTTCAATGGATTATAATGGAAAAGCAACAAGTATTTCTGAATTTAAAGAACAGGACAGTCATTTTTGTCAAAGAAAATACATGCATGGAATGCAGATGCCTCAAACAGGAGATGAAACAAAACAGGTAAGGAGAAGGCTCTATCGAGGTTGAACGCCTGGCCAATGTGTCCTCTCCAACAGTCATAAATAAAATAGATGGAAGACAACACCCCTGAATAATACCAAATATGCCTTCCAATTATTTTATGCAAAAACATGATTTTCAATAGGTTGTCGTTAAAGAAAACACCATAGAAAAATTTTCAACTCATGTTACAGAAATGAGGCTAAAGTCTTTACTATAAAAATGGCTCCTATAAATCAATAAAGAAAAGAACAATGGCCCTACTTGAACAAATAGACAAAGGTTATTTATAAACAATGCAGAGTAAGGTAACTGTAGTGGCTCTTAAACATAAGACAAAATGCTCAATCACAGAGAATTGCAAAAGAAAATCATTTGGGGACGGTCTTTTTCACCCATCAGATTTGCAGGATCAAAAGTTTCATAAAACATTCTTGGTTAGGGTGTACCAAAGCAGGCAGGTAGTTAACACATTGATGATGGAAGTGCAATATGGTGATATCCGCCAAATTACAAGCGTACACGCCCTCTGACCCGGCAATTCCACTTCTGGGAAGTTATCCAAAATACTTGCATGTATGCAAAATGATGCATGTACAGGGTCATTGGCTATAACACTGAAACAGCAAAAGCTTGGAAACATCAGTGCCTTAGTAGGAGACAGGTTAAGTAATTTGAGACATCCTTACAATAGAATTCTGAAGCAGCTGAAAAAGAACAAGGAAGCAATCACCAAGAAATACTAAGAAAAGGAAGAGCTCATATGGTATTCCACAATTTGCATAGACTATGGCATATTTGCTGAAACATGCACTATCTGGAAAAAGACACAGGAAACTAGCAACACTAAGAAAAGGCCTAGCACAGACCTGCAGGACAATGTTTGCCTTGCTCAAGTTAACTTAGAAAATGACAGGCTGTGTATTTTGTGCAATTTATTTATTTCTCAACTTTAAGGTTAAGAAATCTCTGCCCTGTAACAAGGCACCTGTTGCGGGAGCTCTGCTTATTCTGCCCTGTGTGGGTCATGTTTGTTATGAGGACACTTAGGAAACAAAGAAGGCTTTTCTCCACCCTCAGTAGTGTGGTAACGGATGACAGGACACCACTCTCAACGAAGGAGCAGACACTCTCCTGGCTTTTTGGAGATACGAACCTGTTGCTCAGAGGCTAAGCATCCCCGTGTGTTCTCCCTGTACTTCGCCTAAAAATACGCCTGCGTTCCACACTGTGCACACCCAGGGGTGGGTGCTGGGCATACTCCACCTGCTTGTTTGCCTCCCGTTTTCTCATCAGGGAGTAAAGACAGTAAACCTAACCCTCCAGGGGAAGGAGAAACAAATCATTCAGGGCCCATCTCAGGTGACTGATGAGCGCGGCACCGTTTTGAACGTGTGCCTAATCTGGTCCAGATATGCCTGCTGGGGCCGCCGGAACCAAGGCACGCTCAAGCATGTTTGCTCCAGCAAGCTTGGGCGAGCAGGTCAAGACCTAAGAGTTTTAGGAAGCGGGCGGCCAAGTTTTCAAGCACGATGGGAACACCTGCAGGTGCAGGTGCCCGCGGGCAGTCCAACCACCTGGCTCTGAGGCTGGATCTGCACACGGAGGACAACTACGCACAGGGACGTGCGTCCGGAGGAAAGTTGCAGCGAGTGTCTGTCTACCTGTTCGAGACAGGAGGCCGAGACAGTGCGGCAGCGCTGACAAGTGTTTTGTCCCGCGGGCTCCCCCTGCACTGGGTCCCCGGGGAACCGGGCGCCCCAAGGTCACCTGCCCTCCTGAGCGCCCCCACCCTGCCCAAGCTCTCACCAGAACAGCAGGTTGGCAGCGATGAAGCCGAGCAGGCTCCGCAGCGGCCTCTTCCAGCTCAGCAGCTCGTCCGCGCGGCAGCCCAGCCACAGCACTGGCTCCCCGAGCAGCCAGGTCACTGCGGCGGCCGCCCGGCCCGCGGCCTCCTCCACCTGCAGCCCCGCGCCCTCCGCCGCCCCAGACTCCTGCGCTTCCTCCTCCTGGGGCGGCCGCTCTGCTGGGGGCGCCCGGGGCGGCGGCGGCGCCAGCTCCTCGGCGGCGGGAGCCGGGCATCCCTCCTCTGCGTGCTCCAGCGGCGCCGGGCTCGCCATCTTCGGCGGCGCTTCCAGGCGGGGACCGGGCAGGGCGCGCGCGGGGGCGCGCCTGGGTGTGGGCGCCGAGGGCGGGGCGGCGGCGGCAGGTCCCGGAGCCGGGCGCGCACCGCGGGGCGCAGGCGGCCGGGTGCCTTGTGACGTCACCGGCCGCGGAGGGGGCGCCGCCGGGGGAAGTGGGTGCGGCCGGGTTCGCGCAGGGGCGGGGCCCGGAGCTGGGCGGTGTCCACTGGGGGGTCCGGGCTCCTCCAGGGCCTCGCCGGGGACCCGAGGAAAACGACCTTCTTTTCCCTTGCAGCGGCGGGGGAGGGCGGAGTGGAGGACCGCACCTCGGTTCCGTATCCAAAGGAAGCCAAGGCTAAGGGCAAAATAGATTGGATATTTTCATTTTCTCAAACCAGGGTCACCGGTCGCCCAACTAGCAGCCACTGAGGGTGGTATCGGGGCGCCCCTTCCCCTGGCAGCGGATTTCAGCCCCCAGGGGCATCCCCCACCCCGGCCATCCCCAGCACCTTTGCAAGGACAGCAACACAGCCATAGCAGAGGTCTTGGGCACCCTGGGAATAACGTGCTGGTATAAATGTTGGATTGAGAAAGGAAGAAAAAACATCTGGGGTCAATTTGGGGCCCTCTCGTTTGACACGGGAGGAAACGCCAAGCAGCAGCGGTGGGGGAAGGTGCTTCCTCTCTCTCTTCTCTGTCTCTCGCTGTTTCTCTCTCTCTCTCTCTCTCCCCGCCTCTCCCCTTCTTCCTCTCCCCCTCTCCCCTCCCTGTGTGGCCAGGTGATCTGACTCAGACGTGCACGTTGGTCGTGAGTGCAGGGAGCTGACAAGCAAGAGACTGAACCTTTGCACATGTCAAACAAGGTTTGGCCTGCTTTGAAGCCAGTGATTTCAGAGCCACTTGGTCTCCGCGTCACGAGCAGGCATCAGGGCAGTGGTGGGTGGGGTGGCAGGGCACCCATCCTGAGACCTCCCATGCCCCATCTCTTGGGCCCCGGTGCTTCTGCGTGAGCGCCGAGAGAGGAACACAGTTCATTGGTTGTGCTTACTTTTCACTATTTGCATTTTTAAATTTCTTTCTTCTTTAATCTTCCTGGTCTTGCTTTTACTCTATGACATGCTCTTATCCCATCCAAAGGATTCTATCTGCAAATGAATCAGGGCATCTCATAAATCTTTACTGGCAACCAGCCTTCCTGCACAGGATGGAAGGGAGAGCAATGAAATTCCCTTGCGTCAAGGGAGCCTCTGGGGGAAAGTTCTGTAAGGCCTCTGGATGGCCATTGTAAACCTCTGTGTAGACACATGTGGAATCCATTGACCGGTACATTCACTGCAGGTGTCTGCACTTTACTGTGTGTATGTTGTACTTCAAAGGGGGTATATTCCCAGAGTCCACGAAAAGGCTTACTAAACACCTACCGAGTACACAAAGCATTGCTAAGCTCTGTGGATACAGCTTCCACCCACAGGAAGCTCAGTCTGATGAGGGGCCAATTAAGAGCATCTGGCATTTCCAACTTCCCTTCTTAGGAGTATCCTGACAACCCGATGGAAAATGGCCTGGGTGGCAAGGAAAAAGCAACATGTAAACAACTCAGGTTTCATCCATATAAGAAAGACAATCTTGGCTGGGAGCGGTGGCTCACACCTGTAATCCTAACACTTTGGAGACCGAGGCAGGCAGATCACAAGGTCAGGAGTTTGAGACCAGCCTGGCCAATGTGGGGAAACCCTGTCTTTACTAAAAATACAAAAATTAGCCAGGCGTGGTGGTGGGCACCTGTAGTCCCAGCTACTCAAGAGGCTGAGGCAGGAGAATCGCCTGAACCCAGAGGGGAGAGGTTGCAGATATCACACCATTGCATTCCAGCCTGGGCAACAGAGCAAGACTCCATCTCAAAAAAAAAAAAAATACGATCTTTTTCCAGGTGTGTGTCCTCCCTCTTGGCACTAGCGGAGAAGTTTTTGAAAGATAAATGCTTTTATTGTGTCTTTTGACCTTTGTTTGGCACTTGATACAGCCCCAGGTTTGCTATTCTAAAATCTGTTGCTAGACAGATGTGTGCCGAAGCCAGTGTGGAGAACATGGGGCAGGGGAGAGGAAGAACCAGGCGTCCGCATTGCCCAGAGCAGTGTTGATGAGCTACCAGAAACAGGTTTGCAAGATTCATCACCTTCCTCCTGCTTCCCCTGAATTCTAATTATTGTTGTCAGGATCTGTTGAAGTAGTAAAAACTGCTGGCAACCAAGACACATAAAAGCTAAGCTCCAGTTGCTGTGTGTGGATTCCAAGACTTATTTATTATCTCTGTTTAATAATAAACCTCTTTACCCACAGCCATGTGTTGGAAAGTTAATTCTCCCTCTCTCTTTGTCTCTCTCTCTCAAAATTACTATGGAGAAAATGCTACACAAACTGTTTTGCATAAAAAGCTGGGCTAATCTGTCCTTTTCACCTCTGACCTGTAATACTTACTGACAACTTGTGTGGCAAAAGCGGACACTGGCATAGACATGCAAATGGTGCTGCTGGGTAGGTTTTTGTTGCTGTTACGTGTTTGTTGTTTGTCTAATGATCTTTGTGATGCTTGAGTACTTTATTCAGGGCTAAGATGACAGAAGCATAATGCTTACAGTGGCTGAAATCAATCTTGTCCCCTAGTTTTAAGAACATGCCATATTCTTGAACTCCTGCAGGTAAGCTTACTGTTTAAGATTCTCTCCTGAATTTTGTATCGCTATATATTAGGAACAGAGTGATTAACAGTCATGAGCTAGATGATTTGACAATCTGTATCTGAGAAAACCAAGGAAATTAGAAATTCTTCTGAGAATTAAAACAAACAAACAAACAAACAGAACAGTCATAGCCACTGAATCTTAGTTTAGAAAATGAGACAGCTCCAGTAAAGAAAGTCCAAATACACGTAAGAACTCTAACAGAGGCCACTCACCTTTCTCATCTTAAAGTATGTGGAAAGCTTGTAATAAGAGAGAAAAACAATGAATAATTAATTAATTCCCACTGCAGGAAGTCTCCTCAGGCAACATCAAGCTAAGACCTAGAATGATGGGGAAATGCCCCAGTCATAATATTTTGAGGAAATTTCTTTTCTCCAAAATATTATATATTTGAATCCTACAGTAGGTCCATGGTTCCTTAAACAAAAGGAGGCTCATTGATATGGTTTGGCTGTGTCTCCACCCAGGTCTTACCTTGAATTGTAATCATCGACAGGTGTCAAAGGTGGGACCAGGTAGAGATAATTAAATCATGGGCGTGGGGGTTTCCCCCATACTGTTCTCGTGATAGTGAGTTCTCACGAGATCTGACGGTTTTATAAGGGGCTTCTCCCTTCACTCAGCACTCATCCTCTCTCCTGCCACTCTGCAGAGACGTGCCTTCTGCCATGATTGTAAGTTTCCTGAGACTGCCCTAGCCATGCAGAACTGTGAGTCAGTTAAACCTCTTTTCTTTATAAATTACCTGTTCTCGAGTATTTCTTCATAATAGAATGTGAATGAACTAATACACTTGTGTACATGTTGTATTGTTTACTAGCCTGCAGATAGAATTTTTTGTGTGTCGATAATTTTATTAAAGCAATTCTACCCTCCTCTCCTTGCTATATCCTCTGTTCCTTATTTCTAAATTTCCATAATTTTCTTTTTCTGGTGGGGAAGGACAGAGTCTCACTCTGTTGCCCAGGCTGGAGTGCAGTGGCACCATCTCGGCTCACTACAACCTCTGCCTCCCGGGTTCCAGCAATTCTCCTGCTTCAGCCTCCCGAGTAGCTGGGACTACAGGCGCCCACCACTACACCTGGCTAATTTTTGGGTTTTTTTGTTGTTGTTGTTTTAGTAGAGTCGGAGTTTCACCATATCGGCCAGGCTGGTCTTGAACTCCTGACCTTGTTATCCACCCGCCTTAGCCTCCCAAGGTGCTGGGATTACAGGTGTGAGCCGCTGCACCCAGCCAAATTTCCCTAATTTTCTTGTCACTAAGAAAACCTGGATAGTTCACTCTAAGCACAGATAAGCAAGAGTATCACACAGCATCAGCAGCCACAGTGCAATTAGAAAGGAAGGAAGGTCATCCCTGGGTCTCTAACCCAGCTTCCAAGGCCCAGCCCAGTGCCTGGTTCACAGAAGGAATTCACTATTTCTGCTTACGTTGAATGTCTATTGTGCATATACAAACTGAAATATTCAAACTAGGATAGTCTGTGTTTGACAAGCATTCCATAAGGGACATGCTTACCAGAAAGATGTTGACCACCCAGATAACAGTTGGGGTATTGCTCCTAATACCTAAAAGAAGTTGTTTTTTTTGTTTGTTTGTTTTCTGTTTTTTGTTTTTTTGGACAAGCATCATGGCTCACACCTGTAATCCTCATATTTTGGGAGGCCAAGGCAGGTGGATCACCTGAGATCAGGAGTTTGAGATCAGCCTGCCCAACATGATGAAACCCTGCCTCTACTTAAAATACCAAAAAAAGCCAAGTGTGGTGGCAGGCACCTGTAATCCCAGCTGCTCAGGAGGAGACTGAAGCAGGAGAATTGCTTGAACCCAGGAGGCGGAGGTTGCAGTGAGCTGAGATGGCACCACTGCACTCCAGCCTGGGAGACGATAGGGAAAGTGTCTCAAAAAAAAAGTTTTTAATGGTTAATTGAAATGGTTAATTGAAAAGAATGGAGGTCACATGACAACATGAGTATACCCCCCAAGGAGGCCTGTCTGTCCACAGGTACACGCATAAACACACGCACACCTGTGATCCACAAGGGTGGCTGCAGGACACTAACTTCCAACCCCTTCCCAACAGGAATCTGAACCAGCAGACAAAGCACTGCCGTGTCCCTGTCTGCAGCCTCTTCCCCGCACCCCCTTTGATGGTCCTGGTTCTGCATCGTTGTACCTGTGTATTCATTCGTTATTTCTTCACTCACTGGTCATCAGACATTCATTAAAGGCTGATGGTGGGCTTCTGGTGAGATGAACAGGACTGCTTATTTCTCTCACGGTGCTTATGGCATAGACAATGGATAATGACCCTGAAGAAGGTGCTAGGCAAAGGGAATGGGGAAGCACGAGGTGCATAGTCTGGAAGCTGGAAGCAGGAGAGGAGCCAGCATGGTCCTCAGAGGAAACCTGGAGGAGATGTAAGCTGGAGGATGGGGTGGAAGGAGCAGGAGGCCGGTCACAGTGGGCCTCCTCCTGTATGATGCTAGAAGCTTCTGCTTTGTCCCGAGAGCAACAGGGAGCCATGGGTGGGCTTGCAGCAGGAGACGGAAGGAGCTAGCCTGTGTTTCAGAAAGATATCTCTGGATCATGGATGGCATAAAGCCTGACAGAAGGAAGGCACTCTAAGAGACTTTTCCCTTGTCATTCTCGAGGATGATGGAGGAGGAAAAGCCAGTTTGAAAGGGAGATTGGCAGGTTTCATTTTTGAAAATGGATCTGCATTTTGATATCTCTGGAGATGTCAGTAAGGTTGTTGGGTACAGGGCTCTGCACCTCAGAGACCAGGCATCCTGAACGAGACAGATCCTGGCAGACGGAATGGCCTGTAGGAGAACTTGGCAGAGGGCATGACCAAGAAGCGTTCAGAGGCGCTGGCCAGGTCCGTGCAGCTGCATGGGGCACAGTACTTTTGATTAGACTTTTGGATAAACAGATCGAATAAAAGGAACTTGTAAGTATCAGTAACAGAATTTTAGACAAAATCCTTTGAGCAGTAGAGAGTTCCTGGAGTTTGTGGGTTTCTTTGTTATTGTTTCTTTTTACCAAGGAAGTGATAGAATCAAAGCAGTGTCCTGAGGTCCCGGGAACTCCAGCCTGACTTCCATCCTTGAAGCAAAACTGTGTTGTGATTCTCTCTAAATCCAGGTCTCCAAATCAGGCCTCCAGTCTCAAGGGGGTGTCTTCCATGCTAAAATTAGATTAGTGGAATGCAATGAAATAGCTATGAAGGTAACATCCCACAAACAACCCTTCCAACGGTATATTTGGCTTGTCACCTGTTACTAATTTTAGTTCATTAGAAATCATGCACAAAATCTGGCAACCCTCGAGTCTGTAAAAATGGCTGCAGGCCCTGCAGTCAGACCGTGACGCACGTGCCCACTTCAGTTATACATACGTGGTGCAGTCGGGTGCTTGCTGCATAGCCAGGGGTGTTCCTGGGGACCCATACGTTGTGAAACCCAAATGTCTTCTGAACCATCCAAGAAATATGGCTCTACTTATTATAGTTGACAGTTCAGTATATTTGCTCGTAGGTTAATTCACTGAAAAGGGACGCTCTACTTCTCCCTAAATAAAAATTAGAGGAGGGTGGCCAAATGCAGTGGCTCACACCTGTAATGCCAACACTTCAGGAGGTGGACAGGTCACTTGGGCCCAGGAGTTGGAGACAAAGCCTGTGCAACGTGGTGAAACCCCATCTCTACAAAAAATATGTGCCTGTAGTTTCAGCTACTTGGGAGGCTGAGGTAGGAGCATCACTTGAGCCAGGGAGGTCAAGGCTGCAGTGAGCCGTGATCATACCACAGCACTCCAGCCTGGGCAACAGGGCGAGACTCTGTCTCAAAAAAAAAAAAAAAAAAAAGGTGGCCGTTGTTGTCATGAGTGCAGTAGTGAGAAGGACAAAAACAGAAGAACAAGGAGTTTGATCTGTAACTGACTGCAAACGATCAGTTGAGGTAACTCACTACCTTCAGACCAGCCAGGAGGCTACTGTTTTGGACTAAATTCCTACACTAGACCCCAACAGACCGGACCAAAAATCAGCATGAAGTCACTCATGCTGAGGTTCCACATTGCCAAACCTGAGCTGTCAACCGACCTCCAGAGCAGTCAGGAGAGAAAGTCAAATTTCCCAAAAAGGCCAGTTTCAATCTGCATGGTGATGGAGTTTCCTCTGTTCTCTCCCTTCCAAGAGAAAGTGACCTGATATTAACCCATCAGTTATTTCTCTACTGTTCTGTTCCCCATTTCCACCTTGCAAGGAAAGTAACTTTGAAATGACCAATCTGCTTTTTGGGTTTTGTCCCTGCTTTCTTCAACCCTTCTGCTTATGACACCACCTCCTCTACTCAGCCCATTGGAACACTTGTTCTATTTCATCAAATGAAGTTTGCTGGATTCTGGAATTACAAATAAAGTCAATTCAGAGCTTAAAACTAAACCTGTGATAAGGTTTTCCTTTGACAGTCTGAACTGTTTTTACTCCCAATACTTCTGGCACTGGGTATGTGGATTTTCCCACACCAATAACCAATTCTCTCATTGTCTACACACCAGCTGGGTATCAGTTCAATTCTGACATTAACTACCTGGTCTAGCAGATCATGGTTTAAGGGCTCAGCCCCACAAGACTACCCCCACTTCAAATGCCAATCACAAGTCCTGGACCTCCCGTACTTCTGACTGACTATAAATCGGAGGTTTCCATGACTCCCCCTTCAAGTTTATATTTCTATTTATATTTATATATAAATTTATACACACACACACACACACACACACACACACACAGAGAGAGAGAGAGGGTGTCTCACTGTCACCAAGGTAGGAATCATGACTCACTGCAGCCACCACCTCCCAGGCTCAAGTGATTCTCCCATCTCAGCCTCCAGAGTAGCTGTGCTTCACCACACCCGGCTAAACTTTGATGTCTTCTAGAGACAGTGCCTCCCTACGTTGTCCAGGCTGGTCGTGGATTTCTGCGCTCCAGCAATCCCCCCACCTCAGCCTCCCAAAGTGCTGAGATTACAGGCATGAACTACCGCTCTTGGTTCAAGTTCAGTAATTTGCTAGAACAGCTCACAGAACTCGGGGGAAAACAGTTTACTTACTGTTGCTGGTTTATTATAAAGGAAATGATAAAGAATACGAATGTGCATGCAGATGAAGAGGTACATAGGGCGAGGTCCAGAAAGGTCCTGAATGTGGGCACGTCAGCCCCACTGGGGAGCTGGAGCATGCCAGCATGTGGATGTACGTGGATGCATTTGCTCACGTGGATGCATTTGCTCACTCTCCCACAGGTTCCCTGCATCTCTTCATTTAGGGGTTTTTATGGAGATTTCATTATATAGGCACAATTGACTAAATCATTGGCTGTAGGTGACTTTTAAAACCTCCAGCCCCTCTCCTCTCCCCAGGAGGCCTGGGGGTGGGACTGGATGTTCCAACCCTGTAATTACATGGTCAGTTCCTCTGGCCAGCAGCCCCATCATGAAACATCTGGGGGCCAAGGAAGAATCATCTCGTGAGTATAAACTCAAGTATGGTTGAAAGGGACTTATTAAGAAGAATAAACTATGCTCTTCTCATAATAAATCCTTCCAAGTGTTTTCACAGCTCTGTGCTAGAAACCAGGGAGGATGACCAAACATATATTATTATATCACAGTACCACACTTCCCTGTTTTTACCCTCACTCCTGCCCCTTCCCTGCCCTAAATGAAGTACTTTGGTGTCACAAGCCGAACTATCCCAAAAAAAGGCCCATGGGTGCTCACTCTGGGTTGCCTAGACAAGGTCCTGGATGGGACTGAAGGCCTTGCTTCTTTCTCCAGGGAGAAGAGATATACTTAAACCCAGGGTCCTACAGGCCTGATGGGTCTCTTTCCAAAACCAGCTTCCAATGAGCCCTCAGATTCTCCAAATACTGGACAGCTGGATTTCCCCATACCTTCTGCAATCTACTATCATCAAATGTACCTGTAGACTGTTCTCCCACTGACAAGGTGGTTCTTGCTCTTGTCCTATAAAGAAGAGAGGTGGCAGAGAGTTGGAGGAGAGGGGTTCCTTCCCAGGCACGCCTACCCAGGGACTCCAAGAACATCCTGGCTGTGGCACACACCTCTCTGTATGTGTAGGATAAATTTTATATTTAGGAAAGCATCATTTTGTAACTGACTCAGGCAGGGCACGGTGGCTCACACCTATAATACCAGCACTTTGGGAGGCCAAGATGGGTGGATCACGAGATCAGCAGTTTGAGACCGCCCTGGCCAATATGGTGAAACCCCGTTTCTACTTAAAATACAAAAATGAGCCGGGTGTGGTGGCGGTTGCATTTAATGCCAGCTACTCGGGAGACTGAGACAGGAGAATTGTTTGAACCTGGGAGGCAGAGGTTGCAGTGAGCCGAGATCCCACCATTGCACTCCAGCCTGGGTGACAGGGTGAGACTCTGTCTCAAATATAAAATAAAAATAGATTCAAGCAATGATTATCAATGAATAATGTGACCCACTTGGAGAAAGACTGTAGGGGAAAGGCTGTTTATACAACCTTGCAGGTTACTGATTAGTTACAAAGGCAAAAGTGTGCCTTTGCATTGCCATCTGTCAGGCTTTACCTCATCTAAGGTGAAGAGAGACTTGGAAGAAAGGGGCTCCTTCCCAGGCATGTCCACCCAGAGGTCTCTGAGACCATCCTGGCTGTGGCACACACCTCTCTGTGCGGTTAAGAGGAATATCGAATGCCTTCTCCTTCCAAGCTTGGCTTCTAAGTTTTCCACACTAAAGCCTGTTCCTTCACCCATACCACGTGGGCTGTTTGATTCTGCACAGCTGCTTTTGGGGAGGATGGGGGGAAAATCACAGACTCCTTGCACAAGAGGTGGCATTTGCAACTGCTCTGTGAACTACAGTAACCCAAAGTCCCCCAAACAAGAAATACTGCTGCTGTTTTGATTCTGGTCTCCTTCATTCTCTTATCTGCAGTAACTGTGTGTCAAGTTTGTCTCAGGCAATGCCGGCTGATGCCTGCCTTCTGGCATGGTTATTAATAGTGCTTCACTTTCTTTCTCAGAGGTGTCTGGGTTTGGATGAGAAATCCTATGGGCTTCCCATTCATCACCAACCTGTCAGCAGTTGCTGAGAACTCCTCCTCTGAAGCATTCTCACCTCGCCTAGCCCTTTTTCTGTAGTCGCAGGTCCGCCATCCCTGCTCAAGCTTCAGTGCCTGCTGCCCATCTGACCACGGCAGCCTCAAAGCTCTTTTTCCAATCCTCCCTGTACACCTCTCCTTTAAAACAGGGCTTTCAACCTGTAGCATCCACCCCGAAGTGCTTACAACAATGCCCAATTTCCTAGAACTGCTACGCCTAAAGAAATCGCCAGTTGCCTTCTAGAGCCGGTTCATCCAGCCAAGCTCTTTCTAAAGGCTGCATTTCTCACCGCTCCCAAATGCGAACACTCAGCTATCATCAGACTAGCTCATCTCTGAGGTCACACGCGAAGTAAACTTTCATGTCCACGCTGTTGTTCATGCAATGCTATTTTTTCTTGTCTTTTCAACCCCCTGGAAGCCTAGATCTCCTCTCTGCGGCTCAGCTTGCTCTTCCTGCATGAACCCTTGGTCAAGCGGGAAAAGCTGGGGTTTCTTAGGAGGATCTGAATTTGACCTAGATCTATCACTAGCCACTGTATTTCACCAATTCTAAGACATATACATTTTTTTTTCCACTTTTAACATACCTGGAAATGGAATGTACTTTAAAATCTTAGCATCTTAGATTTGACAAAGCATAGTAGCCTGTGACATTGTGATATGTGACACGGTTTCTCTGAGTCTTGGTTTCCTCATCTTTTTTTTTTTTTTTTTTTTTTTTTTTTTTTTTTTTTGAGACGGAGTTTCGCTCTTGTTACCCAGGCTGGAGTGCAATGGCGCGATCTCGGCGCACCGCAACCTCCGCCTCCTGGGTTCAGGCAATTCTCCTGCCTCAGCCTCCTGAGTAGCTGGGATTATAGGCACGCGCCACCATGCCCAGCTAATTTTTTGTATTTTTAGTAGAGACGGGGTTTCACCATGTTGACCAGGTTGGTCTCGATCTCTCGACCTTGTGATCCACCCGCCTCGGCCTCCCAAAGTGCTGGGATTACAGGCTTGAGCCACCGCGCCCGGCGGTTTCCTCATCTTTAAAACAACACTTAACTCTTAAGACTGCTGTAGGAATTACTTGGAATCACTGCAGCTGAGACCCAGGGGGAGACTATGTCCGTAAGAATCTGGATCCTGAACACAGGCATTTTATAATGACTTTCTCTTGAGAAGACCCGGGCTACATGGAAAAACCGTTGCGACTGATAACAAAGTTTGTATCATCACATTTCAGAACAATTCTCTGCAGTGTACAAAGCCAGAAAGAGAAACCAGTCTCATTCATGGGTGGCTTAACCACAGCTCTCTACAAAGAGCTCTGTTCAGAGGAAATAGCTAAAGGGGCCAGTTCTCCAGGGGTCATGAACCAAGTAGCTTTCTGTTGGAAACTCGTCGTTTGATGGACAAAGCTACAAAAGCAGTTTTGTCCCTAATTCTTCAGTAGAAAATCTTCAAACGCTGATTTTATGTAAAATGTCCACAAGCAGGTTTCTGAAGAATTGGGTCACAGGTGCATGTTTTAGTAGCATCCAAGTGGACAGTTTCTATCTTTCTGTATAAAAGTCTGCCCACTCCAAGAAGGTGCTAGCAGCCAGATGCCTGGGGTACAATCAAGCTGACTGGCAAGGGAATCTTTCCTTCTGCCTCCCCTGCCACTCCAATAGGTGAGAGTCCCAGCCTCCACAGTGAAGTCCCAAACTCAGACCATTGAGGATTGTGTTTACCTCTTGCTTTTTTTTTTTTTTTTTTTTTTTTTTTTTTTTTTTTTTTGAGATGGAGTCTCACTCTGTCACCCAGTGGTGTGATCTCGGCTCACTGCAACCTCTGACTCCCAGGTTCAAGCAATTCTCCATCCTCAGCCACTGAGCGGCTTCCTGAGTAGCTGGGATTACAGGCACCCACCACCATGCCTGGCTAATTTTTGTAGTTTTAGTAGAGACTGGGTTTCACTGTGTTGGTCAGGCTGATCTTAAACTCCTGACCTTGTGATCCGCCCTCCTCAGCCTCCAAAGTGCTGAGATTCCAGGTGTGAGCCACCGTGCCCAGCCTACCTCTTGCTCTTAATGAGGGCTTTCAGTCTGGGATCTAGAACATAGGATCAGGGAAGAGGGCAGGTGGAGAACCCTGTAGTGTAGTATTTGAATTGGAGCTATCAGTAAGTGGGAGATCATGATACGATATTCTAGCTCTGCCCCTGAAAAAGCCTAGAATCAATAATACCCAATAGCAATAAGTTCATCTAGGAACCAGATTTTGGTTTCGGAATACCATTGCCTGCCAAAAAGAACCGGAGCTCCTCAGGCTTGAAAAAGATCTCACCAAATCTGAGAAACTTTGAGGATCAAAAAAAATAATCCTTGGAAATGACAGTAATGCATTGTATTTTTTAATTTTCGTGACTCTACAGTGATTCTTAAAAGAGCAGCCTGGGCAATGGCAAAACCCTATCTCTACCAAAAAAAAAAAAAATGCAAAAATTAGCTGGGCATAATGGCATGTGCCTATAGTCCCAGTTACTCAGGAGGCTGAGGTTGGAAGATCACTTGAGCCTGGGAGGTCAAGGCTGCAAAGAGCCATGATCTCACCACTGCACTCCAGCCTGGGTGACAGAGTGAAACTCTGTATAGAAAAAAAAAAAAAAAAAAAAAAAAAAAGAACAATAATTAAAAGACTCTAATCTAGTATGTGTAGGTTAAATTTTAGATTCAGGAAAGCACCATTTTGTAACTCTCAATGTAATAATTGATTCAAGCAATCATCATCAATGAATAATATGACCCACTGGGAGAAAAAACTGTAGAGGGAAAGGCTGTTCATGTAATCTCTTGGTTACTGATTAATTACAAAGGCAAAAGTGTGCCTTTGCATTGCAATCTGTCAGTCTTCACCTTATCTGCCTCTCAACATGCATACCATGACAATTAGTGGAGCAACCTGACCCTGCGAGCCCCTGGTCTGATGCCATGAGAGGGACACCCATAACAAAACTTGCTAGAAGCATCTGACCTAAATCAAATCCTGGCCAGATGGTCAGAACACCCTGGAATATGGGATTTTTTTTTTTTTTTTTTGAGACAGAGCTTTGCTCTGTTCCCCAGGCTGGAGTGCAGTGGCACAATCTTGGCTCACTGCAACCTGTGCCTCCTGGGTTCCAGTAATTCTCAAGTCTCAGCCTCCTGAGTAGCTGGAACTCCAGGCCTGTGCTACCATGCCCAGCTAATTTTTGTATTTTTAGTAGAGACGGTGTTTCAACATGTTGCCCAGCCTGGCCTTGAACTTCTGACCTCAAGTGGTCCTCCCACCTCGGCCTCCCAAAGTGCTTTGTTTATAGGTGTGAGCCACCACGCCCAGCAGGGAAGTTCTACAGATCTTCAAAGAGTTTGATATCAAGAATAGAAGCAGGGTATGGGGAAAATAAAGAGACAGAACAGCCAAATCTCAGTGTCAACCTTGATTGTATTCTAGGTCAAAAAATAGCTACCACGGACATTTGGAGGACAGTTAGGAAACTTTGAGTCCAGACCGCATGTTAGATCATTCTGTTGAATTAATGTTGATTCTCTCCTTTGGTGTGAAGATGGCATTATGGTGATGAAGGGGATGGCTCTGTTCTGAGCAATGCAAGATGCAACATTTGGGCATAAAATGCCATGATGACAGCTGCCTACTTGAGCAAAAGGGAAGAGAGAGAGAGAGAGAGAGAGAGAGTGTGTGTGTGTGTGTGTGTGTGTACACGCATGCATGTGTGTGTGCATGCACGCCTGTGCCTGCACATAAATAGAGAAAGGAAGAAGAAATAGGTGGAGCTAAATGGTGAATCTACGTGAGAGGTGTTCAGGTGTTCATTGTACTGTTCTTTCAACTTTTCGGTGGGTTTGAAAATTTTCAAGACAAATTTTTTTCAAAGACTCTTTGAGAAAATAGGAAATGGAAATAGTTCTTATAAAAAAATTGTTAAAGACTGTTTTCTTCTAGTCCCTTTTCTCCACGACTGTGACCCTCAGTGCCAGCAATTTCTCTTTTCCATAAACTTTTATTTGACTTAAAATCACTGTGACACCACTGAGCAGGGAATCTCAAAGATGGTTGACATATCTGAATTCAAATTTCTTTCTTTTTTTTTTTTTTTTTTTTTTTTGAGACCAAGTCTTGCTCTGTTGCCCAGACTGGAGTGATGTGATGTGATCTTGGCTCACTGCAGCCAAGATCTGCCTGCCAGGTTCAAGCAATTCTCCTGCCTCAGACTCCTCATTAGCTGGGAGTATAGGCACAGGCCACTACCCCGACTAATTTTTGTATTTTTCATAGAGACAGGGTTTCACCATTTTGGCCAGGCTGGTCTCAAACTTCTGACCTCAAGTGATCCACCCACCTTGACCTCCCAAAGCGCTGGGATTATAGGCATGAGCCACCATGCCAAGCCTCAAATTTCTTATATTAAGCTTCAGCTCTGCAAGATTCCGTGAGAGGAATGATAAGATGAACAGCAGGACGGTCTCTGCCTTCAAGGGGTATAAAATCTAACTTACACCAATGGGCTCCACAAGTATTTTTTGAGTGGCCATTAGGAGCTAAACAAAACACTAGGGCTAGGGATCCGATTATGAACAAGATACAGGGGCCATCAAAGAGTCCCTTATCTTTTAAGAAATACGAGCATATTAATTTCAATGTATTACATGGGGTTTATGGTAAGACCTTTATCATGTTCTAAAAATTAGAACAAAGAATCTAGCAACAGCTTCTGAACAAAGAGTACCTCTGAGCCATGGCTTGGATTGAAGTTCAGAGGGTTTTTCAGACAAAGCAGTAGGCATTCCAAGCAGATGGAACAGAACATGCAAAAGCGTGAGGGCGTGAAATGAGCACCAGTCTTTGGGGATCAACAACTAGTTAAATATGGCTGGAGCTTGGATATCCGGGGCAGTAAGGGAGCTCAGAACTCCAGCTGAACTTGGGCTAGTACATAAAGGGCTTCCATCCGATCCTGAAGAGTTTGAACTGTGTCCTAAAGGTGGTGGGAAGCCAGGAGGAGAGTTTGGAGATGAATAACATGATCATCAGGTGCTTATCTTAGAAAGGTAAGTCTAGTCGTGGCGTGGCAGGGGATTTGGAAGGAGATGAGCCAGCAAGACTGGTTAATAGACTTGCAGTAGTGTCGGTGAGAGACGCTGCACACCTAGACCAAGACGGAGGAAGTAGAGACAGAGAAAGAATGGATGCAAGAGACAGTTTGTAGATTGCAAAAACAGGGCATGGTCACTGAGTGAATGCTAGGAAGTGACAGAGAGGGGTCGTAGAGATAACCTTTGTATGAGGATTCTCCACAGAAACAGAACCAATAGCATGTGTGAATGTGGATTGAGAGAGAGAGAGAGAGAGAAAGGAGCTCTCTATTATAAGGAAACTCCATTGTGGGTGTGTGGAGGTCCAAAATCTGCAAGGTAGCTAACAGGCTAGAAATTCTATCAGAAGATAATCTTGCAGTCTTGAGTTCAAAGGCAGTCTGGAGACGATTCCTTTTTCCTCAGTGGAGTTCAGTGTTTTCTCTTAACATCCTCAATAGATTGGCTGAAGCCCACGTATCTTATGGAGGGTAATCTGCTTTCCTCAAAGCTCACCAATTTGAATGTTAATCATACCTAAAAAATACCTTCACAGAGACATCCAAACAACTAGACACCACAGCCTAGCCAAGGTGATACATAAAATTAACCATCACCTTTAAAACATTGGTTATATTTGGGTGCCATTAATATATGGAATAAAGAAGAAAAGATAAGTTTGGGGGAGAAGAGCATCAGTTTAGATGTTGAATTTCAGCTGGCGATCTCCGGTGGTTACTCGGGACAGACACTTGGAAGAAAGATTTTTCTAATGAGCTAAATTTAGACATCTTATTCATCTTAGTGGATCCGCGTGGTGGTATTGGGTTCCGTACTGCATTTGCCACCAATTGCCAGATGCTGGATGGCTTCACTCACACACCTGGCAGCTGGCTGGAGCTGCTGGCTGATGTGCCTCAGTTTCTCCCCAGCTGGCCTCTCTCAACTCAGCCTTCCTCGTGAAGCTGGGGTTCCATGAGCGCAAGCCTGCTGTGCGTGCATGGAACAGGCCTCTGCTTGGACCACATTTTCTAATGATCCAATAGACAAAGAAAATCATATGACTAAGCCTAGAGTTGATGTTGAAGGGGGCAACACAAGATCCTAGAATTCATTGAGGTCCATTAACATAACAATGGAGCACATGTTAAATGCAATGAAGAAAAAGAGAATAGAATTAAAAACAGATAATTACATTGGAGGAGAAGGCCGTAGCAGGCAGGGTGATGAGGGAAGTGACTTTTTTTTTTTTTTGCGATGGAGTCTTGCTCTGCTGCCCAGGCTGGAGTGCAGTGGTGCAATCTTGGCTCACTGCAGCCTCCACCACTGGGTTCATGTGATCTCCTGCCTCAGCCTTCTGGGTAGCTGGGATTCCAGGTGCATGCCACCATGCCCGGCTAATTTTTGTATTTTTAGTAGAAATGGGGTTTCACCATGTTGGCCAGGATCGTCTCGAACGGAAATAACTTTTGAGCAGACATTTAAATGAAGTAAGGCAGGCAATCGTGTGAAATTCTGCAGGCAAGCCCATGCCGGACAGAGTAAACAGCAGGAGTGAGGATTATGAAGCCAGAACCAGCTTAAAATGCTCAAGAAATAACAGGAAGGAGAAAACAAGAGCAGAGGACAGCAGGGCTGGGGGTGTGGAAGAGCAATGGGGGTGAGGCTGCAGAGGCTGCAAAGTGGGCCACAATGCAGGGCTTTGTAGACCATGTGGAGGAGACTCCATTTTATTCTCAATAGTGATGAGAAACCAGTGAAGGATTTTGTGCGAGAAGGGACTTGATCCAATTTTCATCTTTATTTTTTTGAGACAGAGTCTCATTCTCACCCAGGCTGGAGTGCAGTGGCGTGATCGTGGCTCACTGCAACCTCCACCTCCCCTCCCGGATTCAAGTGATTCTCCTTTTTCAGCCTCCTGAGTAACTGGGATTACAGGCCGCCTGGATAATTTTTGTATTTTTAACGGAGAAGGGGTTTCTTCTTGTTTGCCGGGATGGTCTTGAACTCCTGACCTCAAGTGGTGCGTCCTCCCGAGCCTCCCAAAGTGCTGGGATTACAGGCATGAGCCACCATGCCTGGCCAGGTTTCATCTTTAAAAGGTGGCTCTGACTACTGATCAGGCAACATGCATTGAGGCTGGGACAGCAGGTAGAGGGGCTACTGCAATAGTCACAGAAAGAGAATGGTAGTGGTAGAGGTGCTGAGAAATGGTTGAATTTGGAAAACCAGGGGAGGTAGAAATGGTAGATGTTCACGGACTGGATGCAGAATGTCAGGAACATAGAGGAGTCAAGAATGATGGTTGGCAACTGAACAAGATAGGAAATATTTGGGAGAGAAAAATCAGGCACTCTTCTTTTGGACCTGCTCTCCTTCACCTGCCTAATACACATGCAAGTGGAGACACCAAGTAGGAGATCAGATAGGAAGACCTTAAGTTCAAGGGCGAGAAAGTCAGCATCTAAATGGCATGAAAGCCATGAGAGTATGTGGGATAAATTGGAAGATGTGGTAGAAGATGCAAGTGTTCTCTGCTTACCATTGGGTTTTCACAATGAAATAAGTGAAGAATAGAAGGAACGGCTGCAGGGAGCTTGGAAAGAAAAGAGTTTTGGCCAGGCACGGTGGCTCATGCCTGTAATCCCAGCACTTTGGGAGGCTGACGCAGGCAGATCACATGGTCAAGAGATGGAGACCATCCCGGCCAACATGGTGAAACCCTGTCTCTACTAAAAAATACAAATATTAGCTGGGTGTGATGTCGCATGCCTGTAGTCCCAGGTACCGGGGAGGCTGAGGCAGGAAAATTGCTTGAACCTGGAAGGTGGATGTTGCAGTGAGCTGAGATCGCTCCACTGCACTCCAGCCTGGTGCCTGGTGACAGAGCGAGACTCTGTCTCCAAAAAAAAAAAAAAGAGGAGTTTTGAGAAAGTGGTCTTGGCCACAGGATACAAGAGACTGAATTCATTAAGGAAGGGTGGCAGGATGGATGTGAAGTGGCTGCCAGCTTCTGAAGATTGTAATGAAGTGAGAGTTACCATGATCTCTCCAGCAATATTCAGCTGCTCAAATACAGGATATTAGAGGTCCTCAGAGAAACGGATCCAATGGGATATCTGTATCTTTCTCCAGAAAGAAATGGATTATAAGGTGTTGACTCACATGATGATGGAGATTGATTATGGATACTTAAGTCCCACAAGCTGCTGTCTGCAAGCTGGAGACCCAAGAGTGTTTGTGGTATAATTACAATGCCTGAAAGCCAGGGAGCCAATGGTGCCAATTCCAGTCCAGGTCAGAGGGCCTGTGAACAAGGTGCCCTAAGGACAGGGGAAGATCAATAAGCCAGCTCCAGGCCGGGTGCGGTGGCTCACACCTGTCATCCCAGCACTTTGGGAGGCTGAGGTCAAAAGATCAAGACCATCCTGGCCAACATGGTGAAACCCCATCTCTACTAAAAAATACAAAAATTAACTGGGCGTGGTGGCGTGTACCTGTAGTCCCAGCTACTCAGGAGGCTGAGGCAGGAAAATCGCTTGAACCCAGGAGGCAGAAGTTGCAGTGAACTGAAATCAGCCACTACACTCCAACCTGGTGACAGAGCGAGACTCTGTCTCAAAAAAAAAAAAAAAAAAAAAAAGCCAGCTCCAGCAGTCAGGCAAAGAGTGGACTCAACCTTCCTCTGCTTTTTGATCTATTCATGCCATTAATAGATTGGGTAATGCACACCCACATGGCTTTACTCAGTTCACCAATTCAAATACGAATCTCTTCTGGACACACCCTAAGAGACCACCCAGAAATAATGTTTGAGCAGTCATCTGGGTATCCCATGGCTCAGTCATGTTGATACATAAAAATAACCATCAAATACAGACTGAGAGTTGGGTTTAGCTGTGGGTGGGATTTTTGAAGATAAATGTAGGGAGGGAAGGAGTGAGGAGGGAATTGAGGGTATATACAAATGAAATATACTAATGGACCAGAGATCCTAGACTGTGGGAGGAGGAAGCAGTGGACATGGGCGAAAGTGGTGGCCTCACTGGTTTGGAAGTCTTCATGCGGTAGCACCGTTGGAGAAGTGTCACTAGAGGAACTATGCTGATAAAAAGTGGAAATGAAATAGTTTGGGAGCAGTGGGCCAGAGTTTCGTGGGAAGATTGCTAGAAGTAAGGAGGTCAAAGGACCAAGAAGCCAGAGGGTTGGATGAACTGTCTATAAGAAGGAAGTCTCCGGAACAGTGGTGCAAAGAAAGACAGCCAAATACTCGTATGAGGAAGGGGTGAGGACGTTCTGTTCCAACAGCATTGCTTCAAACAATTTCAGCGTTTTCAGAAAAGAGGGAAGAGCAAAGGTCTGGAGGAGCTAAGAGAATAACCACCTCACTCAGGCCCACTGGAGAATAACCACCTCACCCAGGTGCAGTGGTGCAGGGCTGGGATGCAAACAACCCTTACTTGAGAAAGTTGCTGGAAACATGCCAGTTCTCAGTTCAGGGTAGAAGGTCAGAGGAACTTGAAGAGGTGGTGATGACGGGGTGTGCAGGTGGCAGATCATTGGCTGCAGAGGGCACAGGCGAGTGAGGAGAGAGGACACCCACTGAGTGGGGTGAGAGGGAGGATCATCTCTTGTGACCCTTTTCAGGCACAAATGGAATTTGTGTCAGCAAAGCTCACATGGACAGTTATGAGTTACTCACGTGAAGCGAAGTTTTGCTTCCTCCCAGATTCTTGCCATATTTTGAATTACTTAGTTTGCCAAGTAAGGACCATATGAAAATGAGTTATTATAGGTAATATCATTTATTATGCTTGAAATTCTGTAATGCTCTTTGAAGAAATATAACCTACATGTTTCATCTATAGACATCAAAGTTATACATTCTAATTTAAATTTACTAGAAATCAGTTAAAAAAAAAACAGGATCCAAGCAGGAATGTGTGTGTGTGTGTGTGTGTGTGTGTGTGTGTGTGTATATATATATATATTTTTTGAGACAGAGTTTCCGCTCTTGTTACCCAGGCTAGAGTGCAATGGCACGATCTCGGCTCGCTGCAACCTCCACCTCCTGAGTTCAGGCAATTCTCCTGCCTCAGCCTCCTGAGTAGCTGGGATTATAGGCACGCACTACCATGCCCAGCTGATTTTTTGTATTTTTAGTAGAGATGGGGTTTCACTATGTTGACCAGGATGGTCTCGATCCCTTGACCTCGTGATCCACCCGCCTCGGCCTCCCAAAGTGCTGGGATTACAGGCGTGAGCCACCGCGACCAGCATAGGAATGTATATTAAATTGCATGTAACATGCACTCAGGCCAAGCTATTCTGACCTAGCAGTGATATCATATCTGACACAGCAGTTGCAATAGTGACTAACTGCTTGGTTGAGTTGGCCATGGACCATTGTCATCCTCCAGGATCCGCCTGTTTTTTGCAGTGTCCGTGCTTGTGAATTAAATGGCAACATGATGGGGTCCATTACCCTGCATCCTCTAGTTCTTTAGGGATAACACTAATTTCTGCCATTCACTTTGGAATGCTGTATCGCTTTTGAGTCACTGTCTGTAGTCATTGAGGGCATTCATTTCAGTGGATTCTTCTTGGTTCTCCCTACAATGATAGTCTTAAGCCTAGGGACCAATAAATGAAGCATGCCTATTTCCATTATACATCTGGGGTCCAGAGAAATGACCACTGGATGGATCTGCAGACCCAGTGGACAAACCATAGATAAGTAGGTTCTGGGCCAGTCTCCATGTTTTACCTACTCCAATATTACCCACTCTAACAGGGGCCCAAGCTGCTGGTTTGTGTCTCTAGGTATTAATGTCTACTAAGACTTCATGTAACAATCACTCAAATATTTGGGTAATCCTCAGTATTCAGTCGCCCAAGTAGATCCCTTTTGGTAAAGGCCTGAGAGACCCAGGATCTCACCCTCTTGCTGTGTAGTTTTGCAGGGCTCTTCCTCCTAGGGACACAGTCTTGTCTTTAGTCAATGCACCTGGGGCCAAACAGTGTCTCAGGCCTGGCAACTGAACAAGGGATTGTGTTTTTATTGGTGGCTCTTGGGTTCTTAATCATCCATCCTTGATTTCTTTTGGTTTTACAGACTACTGAACAATCTCTTGTTGGCTGCCCATCTGTTTTGTTCCTAGGGATGCAATAACTCAATAGAATTTTGAGTTAACTTTCTTGAATATTCTTTTCTGGCCAGGGGAAGAATTTTCTGGATTTGGAGATAGCGTCTTTGTGAATATTTCTTGGCCAGAGAGGCAGACTGCGACAATGACAGCTAACTGTCCACCAAGGCATCACTCCCCCCTTATGTATGGTACGGTTGCTACTGAAAGGGCAGTTGTCCAGCCTGGAGCTGCATTTCCAGCATCTGCTGCATAGAAGTAATGCCATGTGATTAGGTCTTGCTAGTGATTGGGAGCAGAAGTGAAGTCACCTCCAGGCTGAAAAGGTTAAGAAGTGAATTCCTTATTCGATGGACTGTTTGTTTCCTTTCTGCCAGCTCTGCCCAGCTCCACCAAAGATGACCTTGGAAGCTAAATGTAGAAGAAGGCAGAGCCCCCATCAACCTGGGCCCCTGAATAGCCAAAGGGAGTAACCGCCACTCTCCATATAAGCAAAAAATCATCTTTCATTATACTAAATGGTTGAAACAGAGCAGTTTGTTGGCTAAAGCAACTAAAGTTGCCCTAACACATATTTTATAAATTCTACATCAAATATAAAAATTGTTTCTGTCCAAATAGATTTTCACCAATTTTTTTTTTTTTTTTTGAGATGGAGTCTCTCTCTTTCGCCAGGCTGGAGTGTAGTGGCACAATCTCGGCTCACTGCAAGCTCTGCCTCCATGGTTCAAGTGATTCTCCTGCCTCAGCCTCCTGAGTAGCTGGGATTACAGGCATGCACCACCACACCCAGCTAATTTTTGTATTTTTTAGTAGAGATGGGGTTTCACTGTGTTGGCCAGGATGGTCTCAATCTCCTGATCTTGTGATCCACCCACCTCGGCCTCCCAAAGAGCTGGGATTCCAGGTGTGAGCCACCACACCCAGGGATTTTTTTTAACCACATTTTAAAGGTGTGTTTATGATGGTCTGACAAAAGAGTAGAGATGATGTGACATAAAATTTACTTCAAGGGGCCAAGGGGATGTCTCATGAGGCTCAGCAGTGATTCCTTACAACAGCTGAAAATGATGTGCTGCCAACCCTCTGTACTTGTGGGTTCCACATCTGTAGATTCAACCAAGCAAGGATTGAAAATATTTGAAAAAAATGTTGCGTCCACATTTAACATGTACAGACTATTTTCCTTGTTGTTAGTCCCTAAACAATATGGTACAACAGCTATTTACATAGCATTTACACTGTGCTAGGTATTATAAGTAACCTAGAGAATACACAGGAGAATGTGCCATTGTACATGCGGGACTTGAGCATCCTTGGGCTTTGGTACCCATGCAGGGTCCTGCAGCCAATCCCCCATGGATACCAAGGGACGACTGTTATCATAAAAGGCCACAATAATACAATCAACACATACACATTTTCTTTGTCCACACCTTGTTAATATAAGTGGCTGTTTTCAACATGGGTCGCTGGATGCTATGTCTCTTACCTGCCGCCTCAGGTTCCTTGGCCTCATCTGTCCCCCAAGCTCTTGAAAGCTTGGTCCACTCAGGGACAAGACAGGTGACTGACTCCACGCAGGCCTTTGATTTTCCACCCCTTAAGGCTGACCCGCTGGATACCTGGAGTCTCAGGAGCCTCCTGCCAGAGATTTCGATGAAATGCTACCTTCAGGGCATGTGAATTTGTGTCCTGTTGCTGCTGTCACAAGTTACCGCAAACGTGGTGGGTGGTTTAAAGCAACAGAAGTTAGTTTTCTTCCGTTTCTGGAGGTCATAGTCTGTAATGAGCTTCATGCGTCTGAAATCCAGGAGCCGGCAGGGCTGCCTTTTCCTGAGGGCCGCTGCCTCTCCAGGCTTGCGGAGGTTGCTGGCATTTCCCGGCCTGGGGCCCCTTTCTCATGTCACTTACTCTTGCTTCCACTGTCACATCTCCCAACTCTGCCTCCCTCTTCAAAGACCCCTTGGGATTATAATGGGCCCACCTGGATAACCTAGAATAATTGCTCCATCTCAAGACTTTTTTTTTTTTTTTTTTTTGAGACGGGGTCTCATTCTGTCACCTAGGCTGGACTGCAGTGGCACCATCTTGGCTCACTGTAACCTCTGCCTCTCAGGTTCAAGCGATTCTTCTGCCTCAGCCTCCCAAGCAGCTGGGACTACAGGTGCCTACCACCAAGCTTGGCTAATTTTTGTATTTTTAGTAGAGACGAGATTTCACCATGTTAGGCAGGATGGTCTCAATCTCTTGACCTGGTGATCTGCCCACCTCAGCCTCCCAAAGTGCTGGGATTACAGGTGTGAGTCACTGTGCCCAGCCTACTTTTACCTGTTCTAAAGGAGTACGGGAGGAGAAGTAGGTCTGGAGGAGAAATAATAGGTTGTCTATAGCCAGACCACCTTGAACACGTCTGATCTTGGAAGCTAAGCAGGGTCTGTGTTTCACAAGCATTCCGTCAGGGATATGCTTGCCAGAAAGATGTTGGCCACCCAGATAACAGTTGGGGTATTGCTACTAATACCTAAAAGAAAGTTGTGTTGTTGTTGTTGTTGTTGTTGTTGTTTTTGGCCAAGCGTCATCGCCTCAAGATTGTTAATCATACCTGCTGAGTCCCTTTTGCCATTGTTAACATATACAGATTCTGGGGATTAGGATGTGGTTATCTGTGGGGGGCCATTTTTCAGCCCACCTCTGGGTAGGATATGACTTCTTAAGTGGCTTTAAAAAGCATCAGATAGGCCAGGCACAGTGGCTCACATCTGTAATCCCACCACTTCGAGAGGCTGAGGCAGGAGGATTGCTTGAGGCCAGGAGTTTGAGACCAGTCTGGACAACACAGAAAGACCCCATCTCTACAAAAAAATTTTAAAACTTAGCTGGGTGTGGTGGCATGCACTGGTCGCTCTAGTTACTTGCGAGGCAGAGGCAGGAGGATCTCTTGACCTAGGAGCTGCCGTGAGCTCTGATCATGCCACTGCACTATAGCCTGAGCAAAAGAGCAAGACCCTATTTCTAAAAATATCAAAAATAAAGATACCAGATGGCACGGACATGTGTGGGAACTGACTCCCCAGGTAGTGAAATTCAACCAGTGGGAAACAGGAGACAGGACCAAGCCTGGAAGATGTATTTCTCCCTTCTGGAGGACTGCGCTGAAGCAGGACTTTTCTGTACAGCCTGTGCAGAGACATCCACAGAGCCAAGCAGATGCTCCACCAAGCAACGGGCTGGATCTCTTTCTGGCTCATGGTGAAGAGGGGTTGGCCCAATAAAGCCTTGCCTGGCAATGATTCCTATCCATTTCTGCCTCACTCCCATATCCCTTCTGCCCTGGGATTGCATTTCTCAACATATCAGCATTTCATGCCTTCATTTCACCAGGGGTAGCCCCAAGTTTAAAGTCATACTTCATTCTTTCATTTGTTGAAGAAATAATTACTAAGAACCTACTATATTCAGATACAGTTCTCATTAGCAAAGTGACAGTTATAAATGTAAAAAAAAAAATTCTGCTCTCATGGAGCTTCCATTCTAACTGGAAAACACATACAATAAACGAAAAGATACCATTTAATGACAAGTGCTATTTCAAAGATGGTGATGCAACAAAGACTGGTTACTTTATTTTTTTTTTCTTTTTTCAATTTTTTTATTATACTTTAAGTTCTGGGGTACATGTGCAGAACATGCAGGTTTGTTACACAGGTATACACGTGCCTTGGTGGTTTGCTGCATCCATCACCACATCATCTACATAGGTATTTCTCCTAATGCTACCCCTCCCCTATTTTCCCACCCTGTGGTATCCCTCCCCTAGCCATCCCTCACCACAGGCCCGTGTGTGATGTTCCCCTCCGTGTGTCCATGTGTTCTCTTTTTCAACTCCCACTTACGAGTGAGAACATGTGGTGTTTGGTTTTCTGTTCTTGTGTCAGTTTGCTGAGATTGATGGTTTCCAGCTTCATGTACCTGCAAAGGACATGAACTCATCCTTTTTTATAGCTGCATAGTATTCCATGGTGTATATATGCCACATTTTCTTTGTCCAGTCTATCACTGATGGGCATTTGGGCTGGTTCCAAGTCTTTGCTGTTGTGAACAGTGCCACAATAAACATACGTGTGCATGTGTCTTTATAATAGAATGATTTATAATTCTCTGAGTATATACCCAGTAATGGGATTGCTGGATCAAATGGTATTTCCAATTCTACATCCTTGAGATATCACCACACTGTCTTCCACAATGGTTGAACTAATTTACACTCCCACCAACAGTGTAAAAGTGTTCCTATTTCTCCACATCCTCTCCAGCATCTGCTGTCTCCTGATTTTTTAATGACCGCCGTTCTAACTGGCGTGAAATGGTATCTCAATGTAGTTTTGATCTGCATTTCTCTAATGACCAGTGATGATGAGCTTTTTTTCATATGTTTGTTGCCTGTATAAATGTCTTCTTTTGAGAAGTATCTGTTCATATCCTTTGCCACTTTTTAATGGGGTTGTTTTTATTTTTATTTTTTCTATGTAAATTTGTTTAAGCTCTTTGTAGATTCTGGATATTAGCCCTTTATCAGATAGGTAGATTGCAAAATTTTTTCCCATTCTGTTGGTTGCTAGTTCACTCTAATGATAGTTTCTTTTGCTGTACAGAAGCTCTTAAGTTTAATTATATACCATTTGTCTATTTTGGGTTTTGTTGCCATTGCTTTTGGTGTTTTAGTCATGAAGTCCTTGCCCATGCCTATGTCCTGAATGGTTTGCATAGATTTTTTTCTAGAGTTTTTATGATGTTAGGTCTTACGTTTAAATCCTTAATCCATCTGGAGTTAATTTTTGTCTACGGTGTAAGGAAGGGATTCAGTTTCAGCTTTCTGTATATGGCTAGCCAGTTTTCCCAACACCATTTATTAAATAGGGAATCCTTTCCCCATTGCTTGTTTTTGTCAGGTTTGTCAAAGATGAGATGGTTGTCGATGTGTGGTGTTATTTCTGAGGACCCTGTTCTGTTCCATTGGTCTAGATCTCTGTTTTGGTACAAGCACCATGCTGTTTTGATTACTGTAGCCTTGTAGTATAGTTTGAAGTAGCATGATGCCTCCAGCTCTGTTTTTTTGTTGTTGTTGTTTCGGTTTGATTTTTGGGTTTTGGTTGTTTTTTGTTTTTTTTTTTCTTAGGATTGTTTTGGCTATGCGGGCTCTTTTTTAGTTCCATATGAAATTTAAGGTGGTTTTTTTCCCAATTCTGTGAAGAAAGTCAAAGGTAGCATGATGGCGATAGCACTGAATCTATAAATTACTTTGGGCCGTACGCCAGTTTTCACGATACCAATTCTTCCTAACCATGAGCATGGAATGTTTTTCCATTTGTTTATGTTCTCTTTTCTTTCGTTGAGAGGTGGTTTGTAGTTCTCCCTGAAGCAGTCCTTCATATCCCTTTTTAATTGTATTCCTAGGTATTTTATTCTCTTTGTAGCAATTGTGAATGGGAGTTCACTCATGATTTGGCTCTCTGTTTGTCTGCTATTGGTGTATAGGAATGCTTGTGATCTCTGCACATTGATTTTGTATCCTGAGACTTTGCTGAAGTTGCTTATCAGTTTCAGGAGATTTTGGGCTGAGACGATGGGGTCTTCTAGATATACAATCATGTTGTCTGCAAACAGAGACAATTTGACTTCCTCTTTTTCTAATCGAATACCCTTTATTTCTTTTTCTTGCCTGATTGCCCTGGCCAGAACTTCCAATACTATGTTGAATAGGAGTAGTGAAAGAGGGCATCCTTGTCTTCTGCCAGTTTTCAAAGGGAATGCTTTCAGTTTTGCTCATTCAGTATGATACTGGCTGTGGGTTTGTCATAAGTAGCTCTTATTTTTTTGCGATACGTTCCATCAATACCTAGTTTACTGACGGTTTTTTAGCATAAAGCGCTATTGAATTTTGTCAAAGGCCTTCTCTGCATCTATTGAGATAATCATGTGGTTTTTGTCTTTGGTTCTGTTTATGTGATAGATTACATTTATAGATTTGTGTATGTTGAACAAGCCTTGCATTCCAGGAATGAAGCCAACTCGATCATGTTGGATAAGCTTCTTGACGTGCTGTTGGATTCAGTTTGTCAGTATTTTATTGAGAATTTTCACTTCAATGTTCATCATGGATATTAGGCTGAGATTTTCTTTTTTAGTGGTGTGTCTGCCAGGTTTTGGTATCAGGGTGATGATGGTCTCATAAAATGAGTTAGGGAGGATTTCCTCTTTTTCTATTGTTTGGATTCGTTTCAGAAGGAGTGGTACCAGCTCCTTTTTATGCCTCTGGTAGAATTCAGCTGTGAACCTGTCTGGTCCTGAACTTTTTTTGATTGTTTGACTATTACAGCCTCAATTTCAGACCTTGCTATTAGTTTATTCAGGGATTCGACTTCTTCCTGGTTTAGTGTTGGGAGTGTGTAAATGTCTAGGAATGTATCCATTTATTCAAGATTTACTGTTTTATTTGCATAGAGGTGTTTGTTGTAATCTCTGATGGTAGTTTGCATTTCTGTGGGATCAGTGGTGATATCCCCTTTATCATTTTTATTGCATATTTTATTCTTATCTCTTTTCTTCTTTATTAGTCTGGCTAGGAGTCTATTTTGTTATCTTAAAAAAAAAAAAAACACACACACACGGCTCCTGGATTCACTGATTTTTTGAAGGGTTCTTTGTGTCTCTGTCTCCTTCAGTTCTGCTTCTTAGTTACTTCTTTTTCTAGCTTTTGAATTTGTTTGATCTTGCTCCTCTAGTTCTTTTAATCATGACATTAGGGTGTTGATTTTAGATCTTTCCTCACTCTCCTGGTGGGCATTTAGTACTATAAATTTCCCTCTACACACTGCTTTAAATGGGTCCCAGAGATTCTGGTATGTTGTAAGACTGGTTATTATTTTATTAATATATTTGATGGTGAGGAAGGGCCTTTCTGGAGGTAACATATAACCTGAAGACTGAATGACAAAGGACCATTAGTGCAGAATCAGGAGAAGGGTGGGGTGTTCTTTCCTTTTCTTTTCTTTTCTTTTTGCTTTTTGTTTTTTTTCCTGAGATGGAGTGCAGAGGCACCATCTTAGCCCACTGCAACCTCTGCCTCCAGGGTTCAAGCGATTCTCATGTCTCAGCCTCCCAAGTAGCTGAGACTACAGGCATGAGCCACCACAATTGCCTCATTTTTTGTATTTGTAGTAGAGATGGAGTTTTGCCATGTTGGCCAGGCTGGTCTTGAACTCCTGACCTCAAGCGATCTGTACACCTCGGCCTCCCAAAGTGTGGGGATTACAGGCATGAGCCACTGCACCTGGCCAGGGAGGTGTTTTTTTTTTTTTTTTTTCCTAATATACATTTTATTGCATTTTAGGTTTTGGGGTACATATGAAGAACATGCAAGATTGTTGCATAGGTACACACATGGCAGTGTGATTTGCTGCCTACCTCCCCATCACCTATATCTGGCATTTCTCCCCATGTTATCCCTCCCCAACTCCCCACCCCCCACTGTCTCTCCATTAGTTCCCCCTACAGACCTCAGCGTGTGATGCTCCCTCCCTGTGTCCATGTGTTCTCATTGTTCAACACCCACCTATGAGTGAGAACATGCGGTGTTTGATTTTCTGTTCTTGTGTCAGTTTGCTGAGAATGATGGTTTCCAGGTTCATCCATGTCCCTACAAAGGACACAAACTCATCATTTTTTATGGCTGTATAGTATTCCATGGTGTATATGTGCCACATTTACCCTGTCCAGTCTACCATTAATGGGAATTTGGGTTGGTACCAAGTCTTTGCTATTGTAAACAGTGCTGCAATGAAAATTTGTATGTCCTTATAATAGAACGATTTATAATCCTTTGTATATATAGCCAGTAATGGGATTATTGGGTGAAATGGAATTTTTATTTCTAGGTCCTTGAGGAGTCGCCACACCATCTTCCACAATGGTTGCACTAATTTACACACTCACCAACAGTGTAAAAGTGTTCCTATTCCTCCACATCCTCTCCAGCATCTATTTTCTCCAGATTTTTTAATGACTGCCATTCTAACTGGTGTGAGATGATATCTCAATGTAGTTTTGATTTGCATTTCTCTAATGACCGGTGATGATGAGCATTTTTTCAGATGTTTCTTGGCCTCATATATGCCTTCTTTTGTAAAGTGTCTGTTCATATACTTCGCCCACTTTTGAATGGGTTTTTTTTTTCTTGTAAATATGTTTTAGTTCTTTGTAGATTCTGGATATTAGCCCTTTGTCAGATAGATAGATTACAAAAATTTTTTCCCATTTTGTTAGTTGCTGATTCACTCTAATGACTGTTTCTTTTGCTGTGCAGAAGCCCTGGAATTTGATTGGGTCCCATTTGTCTATTTTGGCTTTTTCACCAGTGCTTTTGGTGTTTTTGTCATGAAATCCTTGCTTATGCCTATGTCCTGAATGGTTTTGCCTAGATTTTCTTCTAGGGTTTTTATGGTGTTAGGTCTTATGTTTAAGTCTTTAATCCATCTGGAGTTAATTTTAGTGTAAGGTGTCAGGAAGGGATCCAGTTTCTGCTTTCGGCACATGGCTAGCCAGTTTTCCCAACACCATTTATTAAACAGGGATTCCTTTTCCCATTGCTTGTTTTTGTCAGGTTTGTCAAAGTAGATGGTTGTAGATGTGTGGCATTGCCTCCAAGGCTTCTGTTCTGTTCCATTGGTCTATATCTCTGTTTTGGTACCAGTACCATGCTGTTTTGATTACCATAGCCTTGTAGTATAGTTTGAAATCAGGTAGTGTGATGCCTCCAGCTTTGTTCTTTTTGCTTAGAGTTGACTTGGCTATGTGGGCTCTCTTTTGGTTCCATATGAAGTTTAAGATGTTTTTTCCAGTTCTGTGAAGAAGGTCATTGGTAGCTTGATGGGAATAGCGTTGAATCTGTAAATTACTTTGGGCAGTATGGCCATTTTCACAATGTTGATTCTTCCTAACCATGAGCATGGAATATGTCTCCATCTGTTTGTGTCCTCTCTTATTTCCTTGAGCAGTGGTTTGTAGTTCTCCTTGAAGAGGTCCTTTACGTTCCTTGTTAGTTGTATTCCTAGGTATTTTATTCTCTTTTTAGCAATTGTGAATGGCAGTTTGCTTTTGATTTGACTCTCTTTAAGTCTGTTATTACTGTATAGGAATGCTTGTGATTTTTGCACATTGATTTTGTATCCTGAGGCTTTGCTGAAGTTGCTTATCAGTTTCATGAGATTTTGGGCTGGGACAATGGGGTCTTCTAAATACACAATCATGTTATCTGCAAATAGAGACAATTTGACTTCCTCCTTTTCTAATTGAATACCCTTTATTTCTTTTTCTTGCCTGATTGCTCTGGCTAGAACTTCCAATACTATATTGAATAGGAGTGGTGAGAGAGGGCATCCTTGTCTAGTGCCAGATTTCAAAGGGAATGCTTCCAGTTTTTGCCCATTCAGTATGATATTGGCTGTGAGTTTCTCATAAATAGCTACTATTATTTTGAGATACATTCCGTCAGTACCTAGTTTATTGAGAGTTTTTAGCATAAAGGTTGCTGAATTTTGTCAAAGACCTTCTCTGCATCAATTGAGATAATCATGTGGTTTTTGTCTTTGGTTCTGTTTATGTGATGAATTACATTTATAGACTTGCATATGTTGAACCAGCCTTGCATCCCCGGGATGAAGCCTACTTGATCGTGGTGGATAAGCTTTTTGATGTGCTGTTGCAATTGTTTGCCAGTATTTTATTGAAGATTTTTGCATCTATGCTCATCATGGATATTGTCCTGAAGTTTTCTTTTCTTGTTGAGTCTCTGCCGGATTTTGGTATCAGAATGATGTTGGTCTTACAAAACGATTTGGGAAGGATTCCTTCTTTTTGGATTGTTTGGAATAATTTCAGAGGGAGTGGTATGAGCTCCTCTTTTTTATTTCTGTAGAATTTGGCCATGAACCCATCTGGACCGGGGCTTTTTTGGGGTGATAGGCTCTTAATTCCTGCCTCAGCTTCAGCTCTTGTTATTGCTCTATTCAGGGTTTTGACTTCTTCCTAGTTTAGGCTTGGGAGGATGCAAGTGTCCAGGAATTTATTCATTTCTTCCAGGTTTACTAGTTTATGTGCATAGAGTTGTTTGTAATAATCTCTGATGGTCATTTGTATTTCTGTGGAATCTGTGGTGATATCCCCTTTATCATTTTTTATTGCATCTATTTGATTATTCTCTCTTTTCTTTTTTTATTAATCTGCCTAGTGATCTATTCTGTTGATCTTTTCGAAAAACCAGCTCCTGAATTTATGGATTTTTTGGAAGGGTTTTTGTGTCTCTATCTCCTTCAGTTCTGCTGATCTTAGTTATTTCTTGTCTTCTGCTAGGTTTTGAGTTTTTTTTTTTCATCTTGCTCCTCTAGCTCTTTCAATTTTGAAGATAGGGTGTCAATTTTAGATCTTTCCTTGCTTCTCATGTGGGCATTTATTGCTATATATTTTCCTTTAGACACTGCTTTAAATGTGTCCCAGAGATTCTGGTATGTTGTGTCTTCCTTCTCGTTGGTTTCGAAGAGCATCTTTATTTCTGTCTTCATTGTTTATCCAGTAAATATTCAAGAGCCAGTTGTTCAGTTTCCATGAAGCTGTGTGGTTTTGAGTTAGTTTCTGAATTCTGAGTTCTAACTTGATTGCACTGTGGTCTGAGACTGTTTGTTATGATTTCTGTTCTTTTATATTTGCTGAGGAGTGATTTACTTCCCATTATGTGGTCAATTTTAGCATAGGTGTGATGTGGTGCTGAGAAGAATGTATATTCTGTGGATTTTGGGTGGAGAGTTCTGAAAATGTCTATTAAGTTTGCTTGTTCCAGGTCTGAGTTCAAGTCCTGGATATCTTTGTTTTCTGTCTCATTGATCTGATATTGACAGTGGAATGTTAAAGTCTCCCACTATTATTGTGTGGGAGTCTAAGTCTCTTTGTAAGTGATTAAGAACTTGCTTTATGTATCTGGGTGCTCCTGTGTTGGGTGCGTATATATTACGATAGTTAGCTCTTCTTGTTGCATTGATCCTTTTACCATTATGTAATGTCCTTCTTTGTCTCTTTTGAATCTTTGTTGATTTAAAGTCTATTTTATCAGAGACTGGGATTACAACTCTTGCTTTTCCCTTTATTTTGAGTCTTTGTGTATCCTTGCATGTGACATGGGTTTTCTGGATACAGCACATCAATGGGTTTTGGCTTTTTATCCAATTTGCCAGTCTATGTCTTTTGATTGGGGCATTTAGCCCATTTACATTTAGGGTTAATATTGTTATAGGTGAATTTGATACTGCCGTTTTGATACTAGCTGGTTGTTTTGCCTGTTAGTTGATGCAGTTTCTTCATTGTTTTGATGCTCTTTACCATTTGGTATGTCTTTGGAGTGGTTGGTCCTGGTTGTTCCTTTCTATGTTTAGTGCTTCTCTCAGGAGGTCTTGTAAAGCAAACCTGGTGGCGATGAAATCTCTGCGTAATTGCTTGTTCGTAAAGGATTTTATTTCTCCTTTGCTTATGAAACTTAGTTTGGCTGGATATAAAATTCTAGGTTGAAAGTTCTTTTCTTTAAGGTTATTGAATATTGGCCCCCACTCTCTTTTGGCTGGCAGGGTTTCTGCTGAGAGATCTGCTGTGAGTCTGATGGGCTTCCCTTTGTGGGTGACCTGACCTTTCTCTCTGGCTGCACTTAGCATTTTTCCTTTCATTTCAACCTTGGTGAATCTGATGATTATGTGCCTTGAGGTTGCTCTTCTTGAGGAATATCTTGGTGGTGGTCTCTGTATTTCCTGGACTTGAATATTGGCCTGCCTTGCTAGGTTGGGAAAGTTTTCCTGGATAATATCCTGAAGAGTATTTTCCAGCTTCGATTCATTCTCTCCATCACATTCAGGTACACCTATCAAACATAGATTAGGTCTTTTTACATAATCTCATATTTCTTGGAGGCTTTGTTCATTTCTTTTTACTCTTTTTTCTCTAATCTTGCCTTCTCATTTTATTTCGTTGGTTGATCTTCGACCTCTGATATCTTCTTCTGCTTGGTCAATTTGGCTATTGAAACTTGTGTATGCTTCGTGAAGTTCTCATGTGTTTTTCAGCCCCATCAGTTCATATATGTTCCTCTCTAAGCTGTTTATTCTCGTTAGCATTTCATCAAATGTTTTTCAACGTTCTTAGTTTCTTTGCACTGGGTTAGAACATGTTCTTAATAGCAGGTATCAATGTGCAATCAGCGTGCTTCTCACATGGATGCTTCTAGATAGGTGGTACACTCAGTTGAATAGCAGCACAAATTTACTTTGAAAAAATTCATAATTCTACCAAGTAACAGAAGGCTGGCTGATGTAAAATAGAAAATAAACATTTCAAGCAGAAGCTCTCTACTAACCAATAAATGGGAGTTCCTCTTTGTCGTGAAGGGATGTATTTTATTTTAGAAGTTAGATTTTCTTACTGTGTTTTACCCTCAGCATAATTTAGAAGAAGGGGGATCAAAGCAGGAATTATGAAGCTGTAGCTTTCCCAGCTGATTAACAAACACATTGGGTTATATACCCATTTCCTTCCATCATCAACATATTTTCGCCTTTATGGTTGGCTATTTGTAGCAGCAATTTTCCCTTCTCTTCATTTCATGTTTTGTGGATCAGTTTACATCTCGTTCAGATTGTGGCATCAGGAAGAAGTCATGGGCTTTGACATCAGAGGATGAACTATTTCATTGAGATTTTCATTTTCTCTTAGATATTAAATATTAATAACATCATAAAAGGTATTACTTTTACATTTTATAATTTATTGTCCTATATAGAAATACACTTTTTTAAAAAACTGACTTTTTATCTAGTGGTCTTGCGACAATCACTCATTCATTCTAATAGGAAATCTAACATAATCAGCCAATGAGCTAGGGGCTTCATCGTTTCAGCTATGAATAATGACAGTTGTATATCTTTTCCCTTCCTCTTTCTGGCTTGCTGAAGTGGCTCGAACCTCCTCAGTGAGCATAGCATGACTCTGTTCCCCTTGGCCTCAGGCGAGGCAGCTTGAAGGCTGGAGACTGGAATCATTTGAAATGCCATGTGGTTGGTGCTGGGAATACTTAAATAGCTGGGAGTTGGCGCAGCTGGGATTCCTTGGGTATCTTTCTCTTGAGAATGGCGGCTTTAGGGCTCCAAAAGCATATGTCCCAAGAGAGGAAGGAGAGACGAGCAAAAGCTGTAGTGTCACCTTCTATGACTTGGCTTTGTAAGTCATACAGTATTATTCCTGTCGCATTCTATTTGTCAGAAGTGAGTGACTGGAGCTGCTCCATATTCAAGGAGGGGAAAATTAGACTCCACCTTTTTATGGGAGGAGTATCACAGCATTTGTGGTTATATTTTAGAAGCAGCACAATCAATCCTCTAGCCAAAATTATTTACATTTCTCCTTCATGTAAAATACACTTGCTTCATCCCAGGACTTGCAAAGTTGTATCTATTAAGAGATCAGGTTTAGATTTGAAGCTCAGGGTCTTGTCCTCTAAATCATGTTCCCACATGGGTGAGGTTCCTTACGGGTAGTTCCTTGAGTGTAGATCAGTGATGATCATATTGATCTGAAGATCTGTGTAGTAAAGAGACAAGTCTTCTGTCTCTCTAATGCCACATACAGTGGTGGGTCTGGCATAAGATAACTGCTATAGACACTCTAACTCACACAGTGCAGGGAAAGAGAAGCTCACAGAACTCCCTGGCCCATGGCATTTCTGAAATCCAGCTGAAGACACATCGCCAGTGCCTTGATAAAGACTCGGTTCCAGCAACTGGGAATCATTCTCCATGGGTTCTTGGATATATCCTCTGAGTCATCCTTTCTTTTTCTATAAAATGTAGCCATGTTTGCAGCAGATTAGATTTTTCAACCTGTCTCCTGCCTGTCAACGTTTTGTTTCATACAATTATATTACAAATTTTGGGGTTTACTATGTAACCTACTGGAATTCACTCTATTAAACAAAAGCCTCACCTATGTATCTCAAGATAAGTCTTTTTTTCTACATTGGGATCCCTGAAAGGTGACTCTGGAACAATTCCTTTACGATGCTTGGTCGGGTGTGGTGGCTCCCACCTGTAATCCCAGCACTTTGCGAGGCTGGGGGCAGATCACGAGGTCAGGAGTTCAAGACCAGCCTGGCCAACAGTGAAACCCTGTCTCTACTAAAACTACAAAAATTAGCCAGACATGGTAGCATGCACCTGTAGTCCCAGCTACTCGGGAGGGTGAGGCAGGAGAATCACTTGAACCCAGGAGGCAGAGGTTCTGGTGAGCCAAGATCACGCCACGGCACTCCAGCCTGAGCAACAGAGCAAGACTGCCTCAAAAAAAAAAAAAAAAAAAAGATTCTTAGAAGCCCAACTTGTGTAGTGGGAAGGATCTGCATGGTCTATCCTGGTGATCCCTAGAGAACTCTGATTTTATTTCTTTCTAAGAACTCCACATAGAGTTTTTCAGTTGCACCTTTGGGTTCATCTTAGACTACACTGTCCTGACAGTGCCCTGCATTTGATATCTTCCAGAAACCGTTTCTTAATCTTAGCAATCACTATGTCAATTGGAAAAACTAGGAATGAAAGGCCAGGTGTGATGGCTCACGCCTATAATCTCAGAACTTTGGGAGGCCGAGGCAGGTGGATCACGAGGTCAAGAGATTGAGACCATCTTAGTCAACAAGGTGAAACCCCGTCTCTACTAAAAATACAAAAATTAGCCGGGTGTGGTGGTGCATGCCTGTAATCCCAGCTACTCGGGAGGCTGAGGCAGGAGAATTGCTTGAACCCAGGAGGCGGAGGTTGCGGTGAGCTGAGATCGTGCCATTGCGCTTCAGTCTGGGTAACAACAGCGAAACTCAGTCTCAAAAAAGAAAAAACTAGGAATGAGAACCAGTTTTATTTTCAACCCAAAGTCCTTGCTCCTTTATATTTAACAGTTCTTTCTTTAGCTTATTTTTTATACACAGCAAAAAGAAACCAGGTGGTACTTTCAATCCACTCTCTGGAAATCTCCTTAGCTGGAACATTTAGCTCATTAGGTGCTTTTTCCATTTCTTACATGACCACAGGCAATGGCGTTTCTAAACTTCCTGCGATTGCATCACAAAGATTTTCTTTTTTCCAGCTTCCAATAATATTTTCCTCACTTTCCTGTAAGTCCTCACCAGCAATCCCCAGAGGGTCATCAAGACTCTGCTAATGATTTCTTTGAAGTCCTTGATGTTTCACTAACATATTTCTTCAGTTCAACTTTTCCACTGCTCAGTCCCAAAGCCACATGCTTTAGGTTCGGTTACGGTAGCACCTCACGTCTAGAGTGCCAAAATATGTCCAGTTATCTACAGTTGTGAAACTAACCACCCCCAAACTTAGTGATCATTTTAAACAATAGTTATTTTGCTCATGAAACTGCAATTTGGGCAGATCTTAGCAGAGAGAGCTCAGCTCTGCTCCCCTCAGCTTAAGCTGGGGCAGTTCGAAGCTAAGGGCTGGAATAATCTAAAGACTCATTGACTCATCCTATGGTTGAAGTTGGGAAGACAAACAGCTGAGGTGTGATACCTCTGGGATGTGACAAGCTTTTCTCTCTATGTGGCCTCCTTAACATAGTCTATTTGGCATGGTATCTTCAGGCCAGGAAGACTTCTTCATGTCAGTCTGGAGAGTGTGTGTGTCCCAAGAGAAAGAGCAAGTAAAGATGTACCACTTTTTATTACCTAGACTTGTATGTCATGCAGTATCATTTCTTCTACGTTCTACTCATTAGAAGTGAATCACCATGCCTGACCCATATTCATAAGAATTAGACTTCACCTTTCTATGGGAGAGGTATCAAGAAGTTGCAGTATGTTTTAAAACGGCCGCAGATAGCTGCAAGTGAGGCTGGGAAATGTATTACATGGCTAAACGTAAATTGCAAGCCAAAACGTAGGGGAATTCTGTTACTAAAAGGTAAAAGGAGAGAAAGGCCAGATTACTGGATGTTAGCAGTCTCTGCCACAGGCAGCTTGGTGTAGAAATTAAAACCTGAACCAAGTTACCAAGGACGAAAACAATGTGAATAGGTGAGACAGGTCATTTCAAGCAAGAAAAGAATATGAGCAGAAACTTGGAATAATACGGTGGATATGTGTGCGTGTTTATGCTAAAAGTACATGTCTAATTAAAGGAAGCTGGTGATGGGATGGTGGTAAATTATGCCACACAGAATGAGTGTGGTCCTATCGGGAGGCCAGTGAAATCAGAGAAAGTGCTTGGATTTAGCATAGTTTTGTGATGAAAGAGCAATGTGTTAGGCCATTTTTGCATTGCCAGATAAATACCTGAGACTGGGTAATTTTTACTTGGCTCATGGTTCTGCATGCTGTACAGGCATCTGCTTGGCTTCCAGGGAGGCCTCAAGGAGATTTTCCTCACATGGAAGGTGATACAGGAGCCTGTGTACCACGTGGCAGAGTGGGAACCAGGGCAGTGGGGAGGTGCTACACTTTTAGAAACAATTAGATCTCAGCTGGGCGCAGTGGCTCACACCTGAAATCCTAGCACTTTGGGAGGTCAGGAGTTCAAGACCAGCCTGGCCAAGATGGTGAAATCCCATCTCTTCTAAAAATAGAAAAATTAGCTAGGCATGGTGGCAGGTGCCTGTAATCCCAGCTACTCAGTGGGCTGAGTCAGGGAATTGCTTGAACTCAGGTGGTGGAGGTTGCAGTGATCAAAGATCACACCACTACACTCCAGCCTCGGTGACAGAGACCCAGTCTCAGAACAAACAGATCTCATGAGAACTCACTCACTATGGTGGTACCAATCCACGAGGGATCTTCCCCCAGGATCCAAATACCTCTCACCAGGCCCCACCTCCAACCCCAGGGATTATATTTCAACCTGAGCTTTGGACAGGGACAGATAACCAAAGTATATCAAGTGAGATTCTGGAGACAGATGATACTGCATCTGAATTTCCTGTCCACAAAAGTATTGTGATTGTCAGCAAGTGATATAGATGACAAAGGTGGCCACAGTTCTCCAACCTTTTGTTGAGCGCTTTGCAGCAACTTCCATCAAGTTATGGAGTCTATTTCCCCACCTCCAGACGGTGGCCTGGCATTACATCTTGCTCTGAGCAGTAGAATTGTGGTGGAATGAACAATGTGCCAGTTTTTATTTTAAATCTCAATATGCCAGTTTTTAAATTTTAACCCCATTAGTTTTATTGAGACCTTGTCAAATGCCCCATAAACTGGCCAAGACTAGTCAACTGGAGGATGAGCAAACAAACGGAGTGGAGCTCAACTGTCTCATCTGAGGTCCCAAGTATGAGAAAGCCAGGCAAGGTCAACTTTGTGGACCTTGGTATAGTTGAACTGAAGAGGCTTTAGTGAGCCCAGCAGGGAGAGGCTGCCCAGGTGAGCCAGGTCAAACTGACAACCCCTAGAATCATGAGCTAAAGAAGTAGATGTTGCCGGGCGCGGTGGCTCAAGCCTGTAATCCCAGCACTTTGGGAGGCCGAGGCGGGTGGATCACGAGGTCGAGAGATCGAGACCATCCTGGTCAACATGGTGAAACCCCGTCTCTACTAAAAGTGCAAAAAATTAGCTGGGCATGGTGTCACGTGCCTGTAATCCCAGCTACTCAGGAGGCTGAGGCAGGAGAATTGCCTGAGCCCAGGAGGCGGAGGTTGCGGTGAGCCGAGATCGCGCCATTGCACTCCAGCCTGGGTAACAAGGGCGAAACTCCGTCTCAAAAAAAAAAAAAAAAAAAAAAAGAAGTAGATGTTATTTTAGCCACTGAAATCGGGGGCGATTTTTTACACAGCAAAGCTAACTGTTACAGTCAGCTAAATAAACTGCTTTCTAAATCTCAATAGCTTCACTATAAAATAGATATTAAAATGGATTATAAATAGCATCGACAGCAAGGCAAGGACAAAATGAGACACTGATGGCAGCATACTTGGCACCAAGCCCGAAATGTGTGCTGAACAAATGGTAACTAATGCCACTGATTATGTCAAAAAGAGGCTATTAGCAGAGTAACACAAAGGAGGGAGAGTGTAAGAAAGAACGACTTTAGAAACCCATGTTCTGCTCGTTTTTGCCTCATGACTTTTCTCCATTCGTTAGTTCCATTGTCCTGGCATGTGCTCACATTGCATACCACAGATCTGCATTTTGGGGCTAAATGTTCTCCTCTCTTCAAAATTTCCCTCTTTGAACAGTTTCTTTTTTCTTTTTGAGATGCAGTTTCGCTCTGGTCACCCAGGCTCGAGTGCAGTGGTGTGATCTCGGCTCACTTCCACCTCCACCTCCCAGGTTCAAGCGATTCTCCTGCCTCAGCCTCCCAAGTAGCTAGGATTACAGGTATGCACCACCACACCTGGCTAATTTTGTATTTTTAGTAGAGACAGGGTTTCTCCATGTTAGTCAGGCTGGACTCAAACTCCCGACCTCAGGTGATCCGTTCACCTTGGACTCCCAAAGTGCTGAGATTACAGGCATGAGCCACCATGCGTGGCTGAACAGTTTCTTTCTGGACCCCTTCAACACAAATACAGATGGTCACCATACTCTGTTGATTATCTTATCACCTTATATATTTATATCTTTTCTTGACAACTAGGTTCTAAGCAACTTGGTAAAGATGATTGATGTTGATCCTTGGGGTTATCTTATCTGCGGTTAAGAGGAATATTAAATTTCCTGAATTTAATAGTTTGTGAGTCATTCTGTGAACTCACAAAGAACTATTTCCCCGATGGATGGGATTTGCAGGAATCACTGGGTATTTCCCCCAGCATATCATGAGGGAATGATGAGAGCTCGGATGTAACAGCTGGTTCCCACCAAGCAAATATGTGACTATTTCAGGGGCAGTAGTCCCTGTTTATGTCTCAAACTGCTTATCAACTGTAGCCTGCTTATTACTTGAAAGTAAAAATAGAAGTCCCGGGAAGAACTAAAGATGGAAACAGATCCTATCCTAAATTTTTAACTTTCCCACCTTAATGACACCCCCTACCAAAACAAAGTGCTGAAGGCTTTATAAGCGTCTTCTTTCTACTTCATTCAGAGGTTGTCTTCTGAACCAGCAAATAGCATTTTTAAAATTTAAACAAAGGACATCTCTCCATTGTGCTTTGTCAGTGGTGTGCAGGACCTGGCTCCTACCAGCTTGCCAGAGGTGACTGTGGGCATCTCATTCCAACTCACATTCACTGCTGCCACCCTGGAGCCTGAAATTAGCTGTGGTGGGGATGTTTACACTGTGAAAATCAGCAAATTCTATGAAGCAGGGTGGTGGTGATTTTTTCCCCCAGACAGCTAGTTGGTAAGCATTTACCAGCACATCACAGCCAGATCTCCATGGGCTTAGGAGGTACAGCTCCCGTCACCAGGAAACAACTGTTGCCTTCGTCATTGCAGAATACTCTAAGTTGTGAGACTGGTAAATGGGAACTCAACGAAAGCATGACCAAGTCAAATGCTGCTAGGCCACAGCCAGTCAGGCTGGAATATGAGTGAGGTAGAGAGAGGCTTGAGACAAGGCTGGAGGGGCACGCAGAAGCAGAAAATACAGGAGTTGGCTGGGTGTGGTGGCTCACGCCTGTAATCTCAACACTTTGGGAGGCTGAAGCAGGCAGATCACGAGGTCAGGAGTTCGAGACCAGCCTGGCCAATATGGTGAAACCCTGTCTCTACTAAAAATACAAACACTAGCTGGGCGTGGTGGCAGGCGCCTGTAATCTCAGCTACTCTGGAGGCTGAGGCAGGAGAATCACTTGAACCTGGGAGGCAGAGACTGCAGTGAGCCAAGATCACGCCACTGCACTCCAGCCTGAGCAACAAAGGGAGACTCGGGGTTGCGGGGTGGGGAAATACAGGGCACTAAAGGAATAAACATTTATGTTTCAGTGGTACAGAAAGTTGTGTTAATAGTTTTGCAGAGGAAATAAATATATTTTGATTTATGTTTTCTAAAGCTCGAAGTGTCTGGTCTGTGTTGGATAGGATAGATAGGTGGTGGGAGGTCAAGGGTGGAAGACTAATGAAGACACTGTTTTGGAAGAATACTACCTGCTACTCACAAGACTTGCTGTGCTACCTTGTGTGCTCATTTCACATTTTATGTGCATTTGTTGGATCTCCATAACTTGCTTAAAGTTTATTATGGAGATCAGTGGCATGATCTATGGCTAATTGAGCCCCTAAAACATTCCAAATAGGCATGACACTATTTTGGATCAGGACAAGGGAGTCCTAGCATGGCTTCTGACCTCTGCCTTGCACTTGCCCAGTGCCCATCTCCACGCCGCCCCTGCCCCGTGCCATCTCCATGCCACCCCTGTCCTGTGCCCATCTTCATGCCACCCCATCCCATGCCATCTCCACGCGCCCCTGCACTTGTGCTTTTAGTTCTCTCCACCAGGAATCCCGTCCTCTCCCATCCCAAGTCCTGCCATACTGCAAGGCCAGCTCCAGGTCCACACCCCTCCACCTTGCTTCCTCCCTCAGGTCATCCCAGACATGCCAATCTACCTGCCTTGGCACCTGGAATGCTACTTCCTGATACAGGACTTGCTGTGCTCATTTCACATTTTATGTGCATTTGTCTGATCTCTATAACTGAAAGTCTTAGAGGTCAGTGGTGTGATCTACGGCTACCTGAGCCCCTAAAACATTTCAAGCCGGCACGATGCTAGATATCTTGGGGCATGTGGAGGGAAGATAGAATCTGTCCCAGAGAAGCTTTCATTAATCTGCGGACTGATTAAGTACAAAAAGAGGCAATGCTGAGCCAGTTTGCACTAATGATGAAATGCAAGGAGGGAGGAGATTCATGAAAAACAGTGGGTAAGAAACACTTAAAGCAACAATCTCAAAACTGGGCACCGTATTCCTTGCCTCACACATGGAATCAAAATTCTAACTGTAGCTTTCCTTCTAAAGAAAATATACTGGGCCGGGCGCGGTGGCACAGGCCTGTAATCCCAGCACTTTGGGAGGCTGAGGCGGGTGGATCACGAGGTCGAGAGATCGAGACCATCCTGGTCAACATGGTGAAACCCTGTCTCTACTAAAAATACAAAAAATAAGCTGGGCATGGTGGCACCTGCCTGTAATCCCAGGTACTCAGGAGGCTGAGGCAGGAGAATTGCCTGAACCCAGGAGGCAGAGGTTGCGGTGAGCCGAGATCGCGCCATTGCACTCCAGTCTGGGTAACAAGAGCGAAACTCCGTCTCAAAAAAAAAAAAGAAAATATACTTCCATAATTACCACAGGGGTCAGAACGTCCTATGAAGAACCAGAGAGTAAACATTGTCAGCTTTGTGGGGGGCCCTTGATGCAACTACTCACCTCTACTGTGATGGTACAAATGCATACATAGACAAACCATGCACAAATACAGATCTGTTCCAGTAAAACTTTATTCACAAAAACAGGTAGCAGAGTAGATGTGGTCTCTGTACTGTAGTTCACTGACCCCTGATCTAAAAGATCACATAGTTCGAAAAGAGCAATGCAAACCTTGAATCCAGGTTTGATATTTTCCAGCAATCGTGATGTTTCTTCGATCACCTGAATGAAACAGTTGTAAATGTACTGGTTAAATGCAGCTTAATGCACTTGTCCCCTATTACAGTATAAGCTTTTGGTCAATAGGGATTTTCAAATTCTTTAAAGCACTTATTTTTATACCCAATAAACACAGGTACAGAACTTTACTATAGCAGATTTTTGATCCCAATTTAGTGTGCCATCTGAACAAAGAACTTAGTAACCCAAAAAATTGCCCTCTTAGATTTCTGAACTATTTTTTTTTTAAATTATTGTTTTAGATTCAGGGTCTTGCTCTGTCACCCATGCTGGAATGCAGTGGCACCATCATGGCTCACTGCAGCCTTGACCTCCTGGGCTCAGTGATTTTGTCTCAGCCTCCCCAGCAGCTGGGACTACAGATGTGCACCACCACACCTAATTTTTAATTTTTTTGTAGAGACAGGGTCTGGTCATGTTGCCCAGGCTGGTCTTGAACTCCTGAGCTCCAGTGATCCTCTTGCCTCAGCCTTCCAATGTGCTGGGATTACAGGTGTGGGCCAGCATGCCTGGCTTAAACTATTTTTATAGAGAACTTAGATGGTGATACGGTTTGGCTGTGTCCCCACCCAAATCTCCTCTTGAATTGCAGCTCCCATAATCCCCACCTATTGTTGGAGGGATATGATGAGAGGCAATTGAATCATGGGGGCAGGTTTTCCCATGCTATTCTCTTGATCATAAATAAGTCTCACAAGATCTAATGGTTTTATGAAGGGCAGTTCCCCTGCACATGCTGTCTTCCCTGCTGCCGTGTAAGACAGCTTTGTTCCTCCTTTGCCTTCTACCATGATTGTGAGGACTTCCCAGGCATGTGAGACTGTGAGTCCACTAAACCTCTTCTTTATAGATTACCCAGTCTTGGGTATGTCTTTACAGCAGTGTGAAGATGGACTAATACAGATGGCCTTGTTCTGTTTTTCCATAAAGCTATCTGAGGTACTATATAATCATCAAAAAGAATAAGGCAATTCAATAGGTATGAATGTAGGAAAATAAGCTTTTGGTGAATATGTGTTTTCAAATTCTTCCAAGATGGGATATTATGCTGTGAAAAAAGCAAGGTACAAGACTTCATGCTTCTATATATTAAAACAAGGATGGGGATATATATATGTATATGTGAGTATATGCTCGGATAGTTTAAATTATTTTTGACACAATAGTCAAACAGTACAAATAGCTGTTTCTGGGAAAGGGAAATGGGTAATTGCGGAGCTACAGCTGGAAGAAAAAGTAACATTTTACTTCTAGTATTTGAATTTTTTTTTTTTTTTTTTTTTTTTACAAATCACCTAGATGTATTAACTTTCAAAATAATTAAAATAAAAATACTAGACTGTTAGTGTCTGAAGTGATAAAATATTTGATGCTGATGCCTTATGCAGTAATAAACAGAGACATTCAAAACTACAGTCAGCCCTCAATGTCCATCTGGTCTGAATCCAACTACACATTGAAAATGTTTGAAAAAAAAAAAAAAAAAACTTTTTTGGTGGGGCGCAGTGGCTCACACCTGCCATCCTAGCACTTTGGGAGACTGAGGTGAGAGGACTGCTTGAGCCCAGGAGGCTGAGGCTGCAATGAGCTGTGACTGAGCCTCTGCACTCTAGCCTGGGTGACAGAGTGAGACCCTGTCTCGAATACACAAAACAATTTTTAAAACACACAAAAAAACACAAAGTACAGTATAACAACTATGCAGCATTTACATTGTGTTAGGTATCAGTGACCTAGAGATGATTTGAAGTACAAGGAAAGATGTGTGCAGGTTCTATGCAAATGCTACACCACTGTGTATCAGGGATGTGAGCATTTTGTATCCTGGGGGTCCTGGAACCAGTCTCCCTTGGATACCAAGGGATGACTGTACTTCACTGGCCTTGTTCAAAGCTACTGACATCACACACACCAATCAGTGCATGTAAAACCAGTAAAATCAGAACAGGCTCTGTGGCTACAGGAAGCTCACCCAGCTGTGATACTGATCTACAGTAATGTGGGATGTTACCACTGGGAAAACTGACTGAAGGGCACGCAGGCCTCCCTGTACGCTCTGTTCCAACTTGCTCTGAATCTGTAATTATTTCTCAATAAAAGACTAAGACAAAACCACAACTGTGCCACGTAAAGGCTCACGTGTAAATCTATGTTCTAACTGTGGTGCTGCTCTAACCCCTGATCTGAGTCATGCCTTCCTTGCCTATTTTCCCATCTATAATTGAGAGCAAGTGACAGCCTTGCAGAGTAAATTAAGTCACAGAAGGAATCCTGAGAGGTGAGCAGTAGAAAGACTTCTGCCAAATTCTCTCTGGGCCTCAACAACAAAGACAACACACATCTGAGTCTTTACCGGTCTTCCTTGGTTCCCTGGGGGGCCACAGGCTCCAGGCAGCACCTGGTTTCAGGTTCCAACCCAATTCCAGCAGAATGAGAAGCCATTCGTGGGCATGAGCAGAGGTTGGGAGTCAGTGGTTTGCAAGAGAAGTGGCACTTGCTCGTGCCAGATGCCTGGCCTGGTGGTTTGGGGACACTGGCCACCAAACCACCCACCTGCGTGTTCGAATCCAGAGGAAGGTGCAGGCAGATTCTAGGATCTGGGGTTTCAAATCAGGCACACTTGGGAGCTGACATAGGAGACTATCTGACAGAAACCATTTCTTTTCTTTTTTTGAGATGGAGTCTTGCTCCGTCACCCAAGCTGGAGTGCGGTGGTGCGATCTCGGCTCACTGCAACCTCCACCTCCTGGTTTTTTTATGTATGTATTTTTTATTGCGTTTTAGGTTTTGTGAAGAACATGCAAGATGGTTGCATAGGTACACACATGGCAGTGTGGTTTGCTGCCTTCCTCCCCATCACCTCTATCTGGCATTTCTCCCCATGTTATCCCTCCCCAACTCCCTACGTCCTGCTGTTTCTACCCTAGTTCCTCCCAACAGACCCGAGTGTGTGATGCTCCCCTCCCTGTGTCCATGTGTTCTCATTGTTCAACACCCACCTATGAGTGAGAACATGCGGTGCTTGATTTTCTGTTCTTGTGTCAGTTTCCTGAGAATGATGGTTTCCAGGTTCATCCATGTCCCTACAAAGGACACGAACTCATTGTTTTTTATGGCTGCATAGTATTCCATGGTGTATATGTGCCACATTTTCCCTGTCCAGTCTATCATCGATGGACATTTGGGTTGTTCCAAGTCTTTACTATTGTAAACAGTGCTGCAATGAACATTTGTGTGCACGTGTCTTTATAATAGAATGATTTATACTCCTTTGGATATATACCCAGTAATGGGATTGCTGGGTCAGATGGCATTTTTATTTCTAGGTCCTTGAGGAATCACCACACTGTCTTCCGCAATGAAGTGATTCTCCTGCCTCAGCCTCCCCAGTAGCTGGGATTACAGGTGCATGCCACCACACCTAGCTAATTTTTGTATTTTTAGTAGAGATGGGGTTTCACCATGTTGGTCAGGCTGGTCTGGACTCCTGACCTCATGATCCACCTGCCTTGGCCTCCCAAAGTGCTGGGATCACAGGTGTAAGCCACTGCACCTGGCCAGAAACCATTTCAAGTCCTCAGCTGTGTGTGCCTTCATTTACCACTCCCGTCTTTTGCCTTCTTGGCTTTCTTGAAGTCACACTCAGTGTCTATAAGAGCAGTGGAGACAGCTGCAGATTTGTTTCGATCTGGTGAGCAATTCCATGAAACAAACACAAAGCCCAGACACGGAAAGCATAGCATTAACACCAGAAAGTTGGCCGGGCACAGTAGCTCACACCTGTAATCCCAGTACTTTGGGAGGCTGAAGCAGGTGGATCACCTGAAGTCAGGAGTTCAAGACCAGCCTGGCCAACATGGTGAAACCATCTCTACTCAAAATACAAACCCTAGACAGGCAGGATGGTGCATGCCTGTAGTTCCAGCTACTTGGGAGGCTTAGGCTCCAGTGAGACAAGATTGCTCCGCTGTGCTTCAGCCTGGGCAACAGAGTGAGACCGTCTCCAAAAAAAAAAAAAAAAAAAAAAAAAACACCAAAAAAACACACCCACCAAAAAACCAAAGCAAAAATAAGCCTGCCGTCCATGGTATTTAGATCCTCCTCTGATCAAGGAAACACACAGTGTGTTAGCGAATCTCTTTTATTGTCACACCTTCTGTGAGCTAGCAGTTTTGCAGAGTTGTACATGTAGGAACACAGCAAATTGTTCTGTGGGTAGACTTGGTTGGCCCAAGTCTTTAAAACTTCTCCATATAAAAATAAAAGTCCAAGACCAGATTATTTTTCTTCTTGTCATAAATGCTGACTTATTTACAGGTGCCTTGTTAGACCACCATTATAAACTTGGGATAAAATATGCATATATTTTATTAAAGCCTCAGCATTTAACATCAGGGTCCTTTAAAGACTCAAGTGTTAAGACCTTTCAGGAATGTGGCGTCTCTCCCCCAGTCAACGTGGTTATATCTGTGATCTATCCAGACTGATATAAGTAACATTTTGTTTTTAACTTAAATCTTTAGACATGAAAGACTCCAAAATGACTTCATTCTTGTTCTAAAACCAGCACGGAAGCCAGATGTGGGAGAGTGGTTTATAAATACAGTTATCTTGTAGGCTGCCTATCTGTTTATAATACAGCAGACACAGATAGCACACTGTCTACATGTAAAACAAAATGGACGCAACACGCGTTTTTCGAAGTACAGCAAAGACAGGAAAATCCAGGGTTCTGGTTTGTTAATAAAACCACCTTATAAAGTAACAATTGAGACTGTAGCTCTGCACTATGAAAATATACAGACTGTGTATACCATTGCACATCCTTTTTCCCTTTGCTTTTTAATGCTCATGAAACCATGATTAAAGTGTTGCGTCTATGAACACACACACGAACAGGCAAGCATGTACACTTAAAAGATGAAACAAAGAGAAAACTTGATCCGTGTCATTCCATGAGAAAGGCTGCCCGCAGCACTCCAGCTCAAACCCACTGTCCCCTTGAGCCCTCTATCGCCTCCCCACTCCCTCACCTTCCCTCAGATTCAGGGAAATCAGGCTGGGAGGTTAGTGCATCATCGAGAGGGAACGCGCCCCCCCCCACCCCCACACTCTGTCCGTCTCCCAGAGAAGGTGGGGAAGGCAGCTCCCTTCAGTAGCACAGTTAGGGTCAATTAGTGTTGGTTCCGCAAGTTAAGGCACTTCCGGCTGCTTTGGTGGCAGCGTGGTTCCTCCCCTCCTGTTTTAAGGCATGTCTTCTCTAAGAGTAGTAAAGCTTTGGAAACTTTGCAGTCTGGTCAAGTTGACAGCTTAATATAGGATATCACTGAAATCTGCAAGGTGAAAGGACCCTCAGAGACACCTCCCTCCGACAGGAAGCTTCCAGAAAGCCTGGGCAGCTCTGTTTCGGCTGGGCATGGCACACTGGAGACGGCTGAGGCCAGAGGGCATGCGGCGGTGCATGCAGGTAGCAAAGGCAGGTGGGCTCCGTGCCGCCTTCACCTGGAGCTGCCCTGGCTGCTGGCGGAGCGCGTGGTGCTGTAGCGCTTCTTCACGATCATGCTGATGTAGGCTTTCATGAGCTTGGCCACATCCACCACCTGCCCGGGGGAAGCAGAGCCGACACAAGATCATGAGTCTCCCCCAGGTCAAAGGCCCCGTCTAATAACCAGACATTCTCTGGGCATCCTCCCGTAGCTTCCCGTGCTAATCCACGGCTCTCATTTTGCAGGAAGCCAGAAGCTTAACCGCTTTCACCTTCCTCGTCAGGGAGAAGTGGAACCTCAGCTCCTCCAAATACAACGTGCACCACCTGGTGGTTCTTTCACACAAACGTGCCAACTTGGCTTGATGTGAATTGTCAGATTTTGCACATTAAAACACAGAACTACCGGAGGAGGAAGTGTCTCGATGTCAACAGTGCTAAGATTACTATCCCCGCTTAAAATAAATGTGAAATGACAGAGTCTACAATTACAGCCTTTGAAGATGGGATCATCTCATTCTAGTCAACTCCTTAAAATGCAGCTGAAGAAACAAAGAACTGAGGCCCTCGGGGCTGGAAGGGCAGCCAGCTCTCGAGACAGACGCCAGGCCCGCTTCTGTTCCAGACCAGCCGCCTCCTCCAGCTGGGATCTCCATTAGCTCCTTCCCATGACGTCCCTGTCACTGACACCCTTCTCACAGCTGGCCTGGACCCCTGTGAAGGTATCCTAACTAGCTTCCATTTCCCTGCTGCTTCCCTTCCATTCCCGTCCCACCCCAGAGATCACTGCTCGGAAATTCACTGTTGTTACGCCACGCACAACCAAAGATCCCACTGTGGTTCCGGGTTGTCTACTGGATCTCACCAAATCCTGCAGCGTGGCACCCGGCACCCTTGAGTCAACGGCTCCCCACTCTCTTCCCTCTCACTGCACGTCTCCCCATCAGCCTAGGGAACCTACGATGCCACAGCCTCCAATCACCTAGAACGCCCTCCTCAGCGCCTCTCCATCCCAAAGCAGGCAGCAGGCGATTCCTCTCCACTCACCTCGCTGGCTTGCCAGCTGTTCCCTCGTGGAAGCCTCAAAAGCTTCTTGTTTCATTGTATTTTTTAAATGTTGAAACTGGTAGCACGTATATTTAGAGGCCTTTTAGTGTGTGTGGTTTCACAATAAAGAATGAGCTGGACCAGGCACGGTGGCTCACACCTGTAATCCCAGCACTTTGGAAGACCAAGGCAGGCAGATCACCTAAGGTCAGGAGTTCGAGACCAGCCTGACCAACATGGAGAAACCCATCTTTCTAAAAATACAAAATTACAGGCATGGGCCACCATGCCCGGCTAATCCTAGCTACCTGGGAGGCTGAGGCGGAGAACTGCTTGAACCCGGGAGGTAGAGGTTGTGGTGAGCCGAGATTGTGCCACTGCACTGCAGCCTGGGCAGCAGGAGGGAAACTCCGTCTCAGAGAAGAAGAAGAAAAAAACCAAAAAAAACGAGCTGCATCTAGGATGGTCATGTTCCCGGCTCCCTCCTTGTCTGCAGAGGCCACCAGAGCCGAGTCTCACAGCTGTGACACTGCCATGCAATCGTTAACTCATGTGCAAAGGTTTTGTTGCAAATGATATACTTTTTCATGGACAGCTGTGTCCCTTCTCTTTCTCCTCCTCTCCTCCAAGGGTAAGACTCCCTGACACAATGGAACCAAATTCCTCTGTGGCCAAAGCATACAGAAGAAATATGGGGTTCTCAGATACTGGCCTGCAAGGGACCGGCAGCTGGAGAAGGACCACCACACTGCATTTTCATGTTTTAAAGAAAAATATTCAAAGAAAATGACTTGGTTAAAGACACGAGGAAATGGGGTCCCATTTTTCTGTTTCATCAAGACCACAAAGAAAAGGATGAACCTACTTTGCCTCTTACTTACCTCACTGGTTTCAAAGAGCAGCTCCCTCTCATCGACCACGATCTTGTACGTATTCGCCAGGGGTGCCCCAAAAGAGAGGATGTGTTCATACTGGAAGACTTCCAGGGGTCTTCCCTCGCCACGTTTGTAGACAGAGACAGCGTCCGCGCTGACACCCAACCAGAGTTCCTGTGGGAAGCCACCTTCCTTGCACTGGTGGGCAAGAGAGTTGACAGAAGAGTTAAGTCATGAAGTGGTTGGCAACAGAAGGCATCTAAACCATAAGACAGGCTTTGCGTCAAGTCCTCTGCACAGAAGATGAACTATGTTTGATGTGCATGCATGCATGGAGGGGCCTGAAATGTGAGAAACGGTGCCTCTCTGGCTATCTCGACTGATTTCTACCTAGTTAATCTCACGCACTGGGGAACATCTCACTGACTGGCAGAGTCTACCATCTTGCTTTGGCTCTCCACCACTTGGTATTATTCTACTAGCGGTTTGGATTAGCTGTGGGGACGTGGCCTGGTAATGGATGTGCTGGCTGAGGGACTCAAGAACGCTCCCCTGAACCCCAAGGCAAGTCTACTCTCCTATTCATATCTCCAGTTCTGCCTCCAAGCCTTTATGGGGATGATTAGTCTTCAAATACAAAATCTAGGATCACAGAGGAAAATTCTCCAAATCACTCATGCCAAACAGTTCTGGCTCCTCTTCACAAGGAGCAGCAACGGCCTTTCATATGCAGAGTGGGGACAGGACTTTACTGTACAGATCGGCAGAAGAAAATAAGAGCCCATATGTCGGGGCTAATAACACAGGGCTGATCCAAACCCGGGCATATAAATTGGGAACACGGGAAGAGTGCCTAGTTTGTATCCCTAATAACCAGACATTCTCTGTGAAAAGCTTTCTATGCTTAATCCACAGCTCATATTTTGCAGGAATCCAAGTGTTTAACTGTTATTACCTACTTATCAGGGAGAAGTGGAATCATGGCTTTGTACACAGCACCTGATTTTTTTTTATACATAAAACCAAAGATAATTGAACGAGCCAACCAAACCAAAAACATCATCCAATGAAAAGCCATTAATGGATCCTGCAACATGTAATCAATATTTAGATTTTTATAGAGCCTCAACTTAAAGTCATCAGATAACATGCTGAATTAAAAAAAAAAAAAAAAAAAAGGAAGCTAATCTAGATCTAGACCAGGAGCTGACAAACTCATTAAGGGTGACATAGTAAGTATTTTTAGACTCTGGATCACATGGTCTCTGTTGCAACTAAACTCTGCACATAAACAGCCAGAGAATGTATCTAAAGGAATGAGTTTGGCTGTGTTCCAATAAAACTTTATTTAGAAAAAAGGAGACAAGCAAGATCTGACCCACAGTCCACATTTGCCAAACTCTCATCAAGACCATTAGTAAGACTGCTTTTCAGTAAGTGGTCTACTTAAAAAAACAGTACTAGGTTGATGCTAATGGCTAAATTCCATTATGAAATAGACATTCTTCCCTTCAAACAGATGATTGTAAAGAAAAAACAAAGTAAAATGCAAGTATATCCAAAGCTTCTAATTTGCATATATAGCTATACATTTTTTAAATGTAGATTTTTATCGGCGTTTAAAAAATTAGACCTATAGCCTCCCTAAGGGAGGGTAGTAGAAGAATAGATGACGTCTTAATTTTGCGTTCATTCCTAATATCACAGATGCATTTACTATAAAGAAGGAAACTTTGGGGAGAAGGGAGGTGTTAGTGGTACAATTTGGAGGGCTCTAACAAAGGAGGCCAAGAGAGCAAAGTGCTCCATCTTCTCTCCACATGAGCTTGCTGTGATCCATGTTCTCAGGTGCCAGTGCCCCACCCGCCCCAACACACGGCAGCCCTTTCTCACCTCCACGTCAAACAGCGTCGACCCATAGCCAGGCCACTCCTTGATCAAGGCCATGTACTTGGCCATGGCCTGTTCCTGGTTCATTCCCTGAAATTTCTTCCACTTGTCAATGATGCTGGCTCGAGCACAGGAGACTTCTTCCTTAATCCACATGTCCAGCATCTGCTCCTCCTCGACCTTCTGCCGGACCACGGACCCCGTCCGGAAGCTCCGCCTCAGGGTCCCCTCCAGGAAGCTCGTCCGCCTCTTCTCCAGCCGCTCGCAAGGGGTGAAGGTTTTGGTGGACTGGCTGATGCGGGCCTTGAGTCTCTGCAGGGAATAAACCTCTTCGAGGGGTGGGATGGCAGCGTGCAGAGTATAATCCCCCTGCAGATACTGGAGTCGCAGAGCAGCAAGAACCTGGAGGTTTTCTTCCGGGGCTGGATGGTGGCCGTGGATAACCGCCTCATGGGCCTGAAAGGAGAGAGTCCTTCTGGTCAAGGCACTGGCGTGCCACGGACGCCCACAGGGCTGGCTCCCTCACTTCATCAGGGTTCCTCCCAAACTCACCTTCCCTGACTGCCCTGGTTAAAACTGCACCCTCACCCCCACCTCACTGCTTTTAAATTATTTGCACCCTAGCACAGACACCATCTAACACACGTCATACATTTTATTCTCATGGTCTCTCCTGTCAACTAGAAGTTTCTGGCACAGAGATTCAAATAAAATGTGTAGCAGGTTTCATTGTACAAATGAATGCAAGAGCAGCTGGCCTTGTCTTTGCTGAGAAATCTACAGGTGTGCCTCATTTCTAAGGAGTGCCAGTTAACCTGTAAGACTAAGCATTAACAGCTTTCGCCCTTGCTCACCAGCAAAGAAATCTGTTTCTAATTATTCCTTTTACCTGTTCAAACATAAATGCAAATTCCACACTGTCTTTTGGCACATTTTGTGTGTCCAGGAAGCAGTAAAGTTTGAAGTAGAATTTCCACGGCAGGTCCCCCACCTCCGATGTGGCAGCCAGCCTACAAAGAGAAACCGAGAGACTTAGAAAATGAACAAGAGGGGCCTCTGGTGACCCGCAGGGAGCTGACTTTCCATGGTGTATTCTAAGGACACAGACATTCTGTCCAGGCCCAGGTAACCGTGGATAGAGAAGCGGAGAGAGGGATAAACAGTGAAAAAAATACTTTCATCCTGATTTTGCTTTAAGAAAACAAACAGGCAGCCTCTGGTTAAACCAGCTAACAAGTGTTTTCTGAGAGCCACAGTCGAGTTAGTACTAGCGAGGCATTATGCCGAGTCCACAGGAAGAAAAGAAGCAAAAGCCTATTTCTTTATTACCTTTACCAAGCCTCAAATACATTAGAAGAATAGTTATAAAAATTGATGTGAATATTCTTGCATGAGGGCTGTTTTTATACTAAGCAGGAATACCTTCCATGCTACTTAGAGGATGCGAAGTCACAGATCAAATATCGTAGGTCCATAGGCTGGGTGTGATGGCTCACACCTGTAATCCCCGCACTTTGTGAGGCTGAGGCAGGCAGATCACCTGAGGTCAGGAGTTCAAGTCCAGCCTGGCCAATGTGAAGAAACTCCGTCTCTACTAAAAATACAAAAATTAGCTGGGCATGGTCGTGGGAGCCTGTAATCCCACCTACTCGGGAGACTGAGCCAGGAGAATCGCTTGAACCCAGGAGGCAGAGGTTGCAGTGAGCTGAGATTGCGCCACTGTACTTCAGCCTGGGCGACGGAGCAAGACTCCGTCTCAAAAAACAAACAAACATGGTCCACTTTATAGTACAGATATAAAACAGTTTAAAGAGTTTTTAAGTTGGTTTGAGTCAATCTGCCCAATTTCAAAGCTAATGACAACTGGAAACCTAAAAATTCCAGAAATTCCCTGATGGGTCCAACATGGAACTGAGAGCAGGAATGGGGTAAAAGACCACTGACAAATTAAATCACATAAGATCATGGCTTTATCTAGGAATAGAGAACAATAGCTAGCGGAGGTGCAAAGTTAAACAGGCATCAACGCAGGTAAAATAAAACTAACTCCAGGACACTGTGAAGCCAGAAATGGAATGGAAGCTCAAACCTTCAACCCTGCTCTGAATTCCTCTCATTTGCTCTTCTGATACAGCAGGGAGAAGAAACTTACTTTTCAAACTTTGCTAAGACATCAGCTACAACGGTTCGACTTTCAATGGCTTTGTCGACGTGGCCGTTGTATTCAAATAAGGCAAACATGTTCCTGCTGTCCTCCATGGCGAGGCCTCGGATCAGCTTCTCCACCACCTGGAAGACACACCAGAGGGACTTTCAGCTCCACAGGCTGCAGCCACAACACGTGTCCCAGAATGTGCTGTCACCTGATCCCAGAGGGAGCTGCTGGCACAGGGGTGTTTCCAAGCAGCTTCCTGAAAAATGTCACCTGTGAGGTCATCCCAGAAATTCCAAGGTACGATTTTCCCTTGCTCTCTTGAAATAGGTTTCTCTCTCTCTCGTCAAAACGAACTCAGAGTATTTTGCCCAACAATAGAAGCAGGTGGGCCAGGCGCAGTGGCCCACACCTGTAATGCCAGAACTTTGGTAGGCTGAGGCGGGTGGATCATGAGATCAGGAGATTGAGCCCATCCTGGCTAACATGGTGAAACCCGTCTCTGCTAAAAATATACAAAATTAGCTGGGCATACTGACATGTGCCTGAAATCCCAGCTACTCGGGAGGCTGAGGCAGGAGAACTGCTTGAACCCGGGAGGTGGAGGTTGCAGTGAGCCGAGATTGCACCACTGCATTCCAGCATGGGCAACAGAGCAAGACTCTGTCGAAAAAAAAAAAAAAAAAAAAAATTAGAGGCAGATGCTGGGCTGATTTCTTGCAAACCTATGTTGTTAACAGGAAAAGTGGGTGAAAAGCTGAACTCCTGTCTTTTAGCTGAGAAATTTTATGAATTCCAAGGAACAACCAAGACTCCAGATGATGATTTTTTCTGCACAGGAAGCCTTGGGGGGTGGGTATGGGTTGGGGGGGAAGTTACTGCACTATCTTTTTGGCCAACTGGTTTTATAATAGTAAGTTCAAACTTAGAAAATGTGGCCGGGGGCGGTGGCTCATGCCTGTAATCCCAGCACTTTGGGAGGCCGAGGTGGGTGGATCGCCTGAGATCAGGAGTTCAAGTCCAGCCTGGCCAACATGGTAAAATCCCATCTTAAAAAAAAGAAAATGTGTTCATCTGCCATTCTCTAGCTAACCATGTGACAAACACACACTCTGCTGAAGCACTGCAGTAAACCCCCATCAGAGCGGGTGGACCTGAGCCAGGTCTGCAAGACTGTGACTCAGGTACTTTATCTATTTCCACTCATCTTAATATATGTTTTCATCTCTATATTGATGTGGTTGCTTGTGGGTTACACGCATTTCCTTAGTACTGAGTAGCTGTACTAAGCAAATTGCAACTGCGGAGGGCAGCGGCTGTAACGCCGCACCGCGTTCCTGACCCAGGTGTGCCTGCAGCAGCGCATCTAACAGAACAAGCAGCGGCTGTCTCTCCTCACCTCCCCAGCGGTGGTGTGGGAGTTGATGGTGATCTTGCAGGAGCCTCCTCCATGGCAATAGACTGTGGATGTCATCTCCTGCCTGTGGATCAGAGCTTCGATTTCATCTCGCGAAGGCACATACTCTCTGCATTTGGTTTTCTTAAGAGATTCGTAAGTGAAGAGAGCGTATTTTTCCATCTCGGTTCCTGGAAACTGTTCCCGTATCCTAGGAGACAAACACTGTTAATTTTTAGACTGAAGAGGGCTGGCTGCTGGGAATTGGGCTGTGGCAGGTTCTGAGACCAAAGCGGTGAATGGACCCCCAATGGTGAATGGAGCAAGCATGAGTGACTTCCTGGCAAAGGCCTGCTTCATTCTGTGCAGTTCAACTTAAATACAAAAAAAAACCCTAAAAGAGCGAATGTCTCACTGGGAGCAGTTGGGCTGCCAGCTCACCTCTGCAGCATTGTTAATACTTGAAGAGTCATGCCTCATATTATCATATAAAAATTCTTGGCTGGGGGCCATGACTCACGCCTGCAATCCCAGCACTTTGTGAGGCAAGGTGGACGGATCACATGAGGTCAGGAGTTGGAGACCAGCCTGGCCAACATGGTGAAGCCCCATCTCTACTGAAAATACAAAAAGTTAGCCAGGCATAGTGGTGGGGTGTCTGTAATTTCAGCTACTCAGGAGGCTAATGCAGGAGAATCTCTTAAACTCAGGAGGCAGAGGTTGCAGTGAGCCGAGATCGTGCCATTGTACTCTAGCCTGGGCAACAAGAGTGAAACTCTGTCTCAAAAAAAAAAAAAAAAAGGAAAGAAAAGAAACTTCTTTTTCCATAGCTAATCAAAATCCCAATCAGATCGTTTCTACCTCTGATCTGGAACAAATATCCAAGTTGGTATTTTTTTAATATACAGTAGTGGTAATTAAATTGATCCAATGTCCTACCCATGAGGACACTACACCACAAGTGACATGGTCCCTGAAATAACCTTGTGTGGCTTAAAGAGAAAAAGGATGGCTGCATTCTGTAAGCTTGCTCAGGCCACTCACGAGTCTGACCCGGAGGTCCCTGCCCTACTGGAGGTATCTTCTGTTCAAGAGCATCTTTATCTCTTTATCAGAACGAGGACCCAGTGCCCCATCTGCTGGGCAAGCTCTGTCCAGCTCACCTACCGTTCCCACGTGCTTTACCTTTTCAGATGGAACTTGAGATACTTGAGAATCCCTCGGCTTGGCAGGAAGGTGCAGCTCAGGCACGTCAGGATCTGCCAGCTGTACAGGTTGCCCACGCTGCCGGGGTGGGGCACTTTGTTGGTCTGTTTGATGAGCTGGCAGTACAGCTCATCCCGCAGAGGTCGCAGATCGTGCCCTGTCTGCAGGATGCCCTGGATTATTGGAATAGGGTCAGACATGGACTCCAGCTGCTGCAGGGAATTGAATATCTTGATGGCTTCATCCTGAAGGGTGGTATAGCCTTTGTCTTTGAGCACTAGGACAAGCAAAACAAACACAGAAGTCACCTGAGAGTTTCAGAAAAGGGCATGGGCATAATCGGAGCAGTAGTCAAGACAAAGGAATAAATGGAGTGCAATGCCCATGACACTCCCTACACATCTCCATCAGCAGAACACAGATCTAAAAGTACAGAGGTGGGTAACTTAACACTGCTTTGTTATCTAGTTGAACTTCGTACTATATACAATGCTAACTTAAAAGGTAATCTGTTGCCAAACAAAATCCTTTTTTTGGAATGCAAAATTACTCAGGATCTGGTTGTCTGGCTACTCTGGGCCAGGTGCAATGCCTCACGCCTGTAATCTCAGCACTTTGGGAGGCCGAGGTGGGGCAGATCACTTGAGGCCAGAAGTTCAAGACCAGCCTGGGCAATATGGCAAAACCCCGTCTCTACTAAAAATACAAAAATTAGCTGGATATGGTGGCACACACCTATAATCCCAGCCACTTGGGAGGCTGAGGCATGAGAATGGCCTGAACCAGGGAGGCAGAGGTTTCAGTAAGCTGAGATTGCACCACTGCACCCCAGTAAGCTCAGATTGCACTACTGCACCCCAGCTTGGGTAACAGAGTAAGACTCTGTTTCAAAAAAAAAAAAAAAAAGGGCTACTCTCAGTTCATGGGGAGAGAGCTGGCATTTTCTGACTTCTTTAAATCTTTTTACTACAGCAATCAATCTTAGCATTACTACAACCACACTCTAGAAGTCCTGCTTTAGTAATGAATCTAAGTATATTTCATCTTTTCCTTCCAATTCATGACGAGTAAGAGTCTCTTTGAGCTCAAAACAAATGCTACTGTGTTAAGCCAAAAAGAGTTAACAGGGCAAGTGGAATCATGGTCTCTGAGGACTCGGGGTGGAATCTGGACTTACAGTTGAGATTTATGTCCCCGTAAGGAAGGGGTAGGAGAGGCGAGTGCAAGGGGTGGTGAGTGTATCGAAGGATGGGGTTCCGCTTGTAAATCTGTTCCACCACGTCTGAGTTCAGGCAGTTCTCCTAGAAAAGCAAGCAAGCAAGCTTATTGTAAGAAACCTGTACCTGAAGGAACAAAATCGACTGTATTTTCCTACATAAAAATATTTTTCAAGAGTTTCAAATATCCGTAAACTTAGTGGGGCAAAATGGTGGAAATCCAGTGTTAGGTGGTTTCACGCACGAAGATACCCATCATCTGTGTTTGAAAACAAGCCACAAAAATTCATTCTTACAGCTCATTCTCTTAGTGTCTCACGCATGTACTTCCCCATGTGATTTGAAATTTTCTCCCCTGGAGATTACATACACTTAAAAAATTTAGGCTGGGCATGGTGGCTCACGTCGGTGCATTTTGAGAGTCCAAGGCTTGAGGATCACTTGGGCCCAGGAGTTTGAGACCAGCCTGGGCAACACAGTGAGGCCCCGTCTCTACAAAAAATACTACAAAAAAAAAGAAGTGAAATAAAAAAATTAATCTGAACTTCTGTTATTGATTTAGCCATTAGTAGCCAAATCAGGTTATTTTTATCTATAGTTCTTTTTTTTGGATATTGGAGTGCAATGGTACAATCTCTGCTCACTGCAACCCCCACCTCCCAGGTTCAAGCGATTCGCCTGCCTCAGCCTCCTGAGTAGCTGGGACTATAGTCACCCGCCACCATGCCTGGCTAATTTTTTTTTTTTTTTGTATTTGTAGTGAAACGGTTTTACTATGTTGGACAGGCTGTTCTTGAACTCCTGACCTTGTGATCCGCCTGCCTCAGCTTCCTAAAGTGCTTGGATTACAGGTGTGAGCCAGCGCCTGGCCTGTAGTTTGTTTTATAAACACATTTTGCTAGTTATTTAATTGATGTTTTCTATTCTCTTGACACCTGAAAACTACAGACGTTAAACTATATTCTTGAGGAGACTGTCCTTCCACGTGCCTGCCCACTCTTTCACCCTTGAAATGTAAGACAGTCTCTCACAGAATTTCATCACCATGCACTCATGCTCCTAAAATGTTCCTCTAGGATATGAAAAAACCAAAGTTACTTTTAGAACCTTAAATCAACAGAAAAGTTGGAGTTGAGGTAATGAATCATTCTACCATGGGAATTTCATTTCCACTATAAAACTTTTTCAATGATACCCAATTGAAGGCCAAAAAAAATTGTTTTAATTACTTAAATAATTTATATGGACTGGTTTAGGGTCACTTGACTCATCTCTTAAGAAGCACGGCTTCATATTTGAAAACTCATTATTTACTTTTTCTTTCCTGGAGACAGAATTTCGCTCTTGTTGCCCAGGCTGGAGTGTAATGGCGTGATCTCAGCTCACTGCAACCTCTGCCTTCTGGCTTCAAGCAATTCTCCTGCCTCAGCCTCTGGAGTAGTTGGGATTACAGGTACCCGCCACCACACCCAGCTAACTTTGGTATTTTTAGTAGAGACGTGGTTCCGCCATGTTGGCCAGGCTGGTCTCGAACTCTTGACCTCAGGTGAGCCACCTGCCTTGGCCGGGCATAGAGGTGAGTGCCTGTTAATCCCAGCTACTCAGGAGGCTGAGGTAGGAAAAACTGCTTGAACCTGGGAGGCGAAGATTGCAGTGAGCTGAGATTGCACCACTGCAATCTAGCCTGGGTGATAAGCAAGACTCCGTCTCAAAACGAAAACAAAAACAAAAAAACCCAACTGGCTTGTCGAAATCTGGTTCCAAACACCCAGAGAATGTATCACTTTGGAATTAGGAGGCCAGTTTGATTTTGGTGGAAAATTATCCACCACTGACAGATTAGATCCTCTCCACCTCCACAAAAGCTGCCTTCCCTCTTGGATTTGGTTAGCTCATTTCCTTTGACATCCATCAGTAAACTACCCGCTTTGCCATCCTTCTAGCATCTCCCTGTCACAGCCCACATCTGTCCCTCACCCTGGAAATCTGCCTGCAGGACTGTGGAGGGCCAGCAGTCTCCCTCAACTTGTTCTGCACCTGGGACTGCCCAGCTACGTGCAATGCAACCAGAGCATCCCCCGTCCGCGTTCCATTTCTGGAAAGAGAGAGTAATAATCCCCACCCAGGGCTGCCATGCAAACACTCATTCCCTCCTCTCACATACATTTCCGGAGCCACCATACTTACTTATACACAGGAATTCACAATTTAACATGCTCAGTGTTAATATAGAGACTCAGGAGCTTCTGGGAGTTTGCAAGTCCCTGAGGGATGCCAAGTGTTCTAGACCACTCTGGGCTCCTTGGGAATTCACTGTGTGGTCTGGAAACTGGACAGTGACAGTGGAACTAGTGGTTCACTCCTAGAAGGTCCCCAACTGAGGCTGAGGCGGAACCTGAGGCAAGGCAGGTGTTCCCCCACGCAGGTCACCACATCCCCATGAGCAGGGAGCCCCAGGTGCAAGCTGCAGACCATGCCCTCCTGCCCACAGAGCCCAACAGGTGGGATCGGGTGCCTCAGTGACAACATCTAACACTTCCGTAGAGACAAAACATTTTTGGCATGAAATTTCCCATTTAGATTCCTGAAAGCAGGATCCTCAAACACAAACTTAACCAAGCGCTAGTTTTTTGGTTTTTTTGAGACGGACTCTCATTCTGTCACCCAGGCTGGGTTGCAATGGCGCGATCTCGGCTCACTGCAACCTCAGCCTCCCAGGTTCAAGCAAGTCTCCGGCCTCAGCCTCCTGAGTAGCTGGGATTACCGGCATGCGCTACCACGTCTGGCTGATTTTTGTGTTTTTAGTAGAGATGGCGTTTCACCATGTTGGTCAGGCTGGTCTTGAACTCCTGACCTCAGGTGATCTGCCTGCCTCAGCCTCCCAAAGTGCTGGGACTACAGGCATGAGCCACCGTGCCCGGCCTATATCTTAATTTTTAAATTTTTATCTACTTATTTAAACTTTCTTGTTAACAACCAAGACACACACGTTAGCCTAGACCTGCACAGGGTTAGTGTCACCTGTCACTGCCTTGCACGTCTACTTCCGTCCTAGCGGGAGGTCTGCAGAGGCAACAACGGGAATGGAGCTGGCAGCTTGTACGACGATAATGCCTTCTTATGGAGACCTCCTGAAGAAGCTGCCTCGGGCTATTTATAGTTAACTTTTTAAAAATATGTAAGTAGAAGGAACACCATGCCGGATTAATTTTTGTTTTTTTAGTAAAGATGGGGTTTGACCATATTGGCCAGGCTGGCCTCACACTCCTGACCCCAACTGATCCACCTGCCTCGGCCTCCCAAAGTGCTGGAATTACAGGCATGAGCCACCATGCTGGCCAACCGAGCACTAATTTTGATTCCAGAGTAAATGCTGAGCTTCACTAATGCTGAGGTCTTGGTGCTCTAAGGGTAAAGTCTGAGCTGTCATCACCCACCTTGATGGGCTTGTCTTGTCTTACCTTGATGTCCTGAATCAGCTGCTGGGTGGGGGTGTCGATCGGGGCCTTGGTGTCGGTCACGTTTTGAATGGCGCTGGACCACCGGGTGGCCTCGTTGAGCAGCTTGGTGTAGAGCCGGTAACAGTGCTTGCGCCCGTACACGGTGACGTTCCAGTAGCCTGCAAGGGCGGGGGACAAAGCACATGCATGTCAACGCCAACCTCAGGGACTGAGGCGATGCCTGTGTCCTCTCTGACCTTAGTCCCGTTAATTATTCAACTCAATAAACTCTGGCTGAATTCCTACAGGTGTCCTGCCCCACGCTAGGTATCTAGGGATGAAGAACAGACAGCGTCTCTGGCACAGTGGCATTTATAGCTGACAGGGGGAGATGAACATTAGAACAATAAACCCATCATTAAATATATAAAGATACACGGTAACTGGCTCTGGAAGGGAAAAGGGTACATTAACATCTCTTTCTGGGCCTTGAAACAGGAGTGAAAACTCCCTCCGATTTCTGACTTTCCTTCTTACTTCCTGTTTCTTCCTTTCGCTTCCTTAGCCTCTCCCTTCGGAAGACAGCACTGTGCCTGGCAGAGTGTGAGTTCAGAGGCAAGCTGTCTGAACCACCACCCAAACCTGACGCAAATGGAGCGGCTCTGTGAAACAGAAGTACAAAATCGCAACCAGCAACAAAAATCAAAACAAGCCATCTTCTGGAAACACTTCTATGATACAAAAAAAAAAAAAAAAAGAAAAGAAACCCTCTAAGCTACATGTGCTGTGCTACTAGGCTAAGTTCACGGACAGGATTTATCTTTTACAGGGTGCATAGGACGCTTATCATACAATGACGGAAAGCAGCCTGGCCCACATAGCAAAACTCGATCTCCATCAAAAAGTACAACGACTAGCTCGGTGTGATAGCACGTGCCTGTAGACCCAGCTACTCCTCAGGAGGCTGAGGTGGGAGGATCGCTTGAACCCTGGAAGTCAAGGCTGTAGTGAGCCATGATCGCACCACTGCACTCCAGCCTGGGCAACAGTGTGAGACTTTGTCTCAAAAATAAGAATAAATTAAAAATAAAAAGGATGAAAACAGAGTATATAAAAACAAAGCTTCCTGCATGATGCCCTGCATCTGTTGACATGTTCTCGTCCTTGCGAGAGTTCATGAATCAAGACCTCTAGTATGGCTTAAACACTAAGTGGTCATAACCGCAGACAGGCTCAGAAGATAAACCAAGAAGACCACAGCTCTGAGGAGAAATAAAGTACATACTTGGAAGGAATCTTATTCCTTTGCCTGGAGCAAGCCCAGACTTTAAGATTTGATGCTCAGGGTTCGGGCCCAGCCAGTCACAAGCAGCCAGCCTGGTTACCTGTCTCTTTGAATATCTTCTCATCTGGGGGGACAACGGAGCAGAGACTGTTGAGGACCAGGGTCCCCAGTTTCAGCGCATTCTTCTCTGAGCTCTTGTAGTAATCCAGGGAATTGTGGGTGAGTACAAACCACCGTTTCTTCAGTTTCAGTGAAGACATCTTTGGACTGTTCTTCACCTCTTTGTGCAACCATCCTGGAAAAAAAGATTCAAGTGTAAATTAAAATCTATGAGGAGAAACCACAAAGATCACAAAATCATCTGCATAATGCTACCAGATGGGTGGGGTTTCTACCTATTTGGCAGAAAAAGACCACGATCACCCCAATCTGATGTGAATATAACAACTACATGAAAAAAAAAACCCCACAAAATAACAACTAGCAACAAAAATCAAAACGTGATCCTCTGGAAACGCTTTTATAATACCACAAGTTAAAACTCATTTAACAAATCTCCAACAGTCCAAAGGACTGGGAAAGGCAGCTCAAAATGGAAATGTTGCAGATGTCTATATGCAAATGGAAACGGGAGTGTGAAACAGACAAGGAAGCAGGGGAGGCAGTCACCTCTCACGATGAATTCCTGGCCCTCCACTCTGGTGTCGCCTTTGGACCGCTGCAGCAAGGTGATCCAGTGGTGCATCTCCTCCGGTGTGTCAGCGTTACAGTGCAGGACCCGGTTGGCCGTGATGATCACAAATGAGTTGGGCCTGAGAGACAAGGTGAGAAGGAAACAAAGCCTCTTAGCGCTACCGTCAGCATCGCCTCTGTGTGAACCAGGACTCAATGCCTTGTTCCCGGCGTTGGGTCACGGGATATACACGGCTGGACTATTTGTGTTTTTATGAAGGCAAACCTTGCTCATTTCTGCAGAATTTCTTTTACGCATCATTAACCTTTAAACTTGGAGCAACACATTCATTTTGAAGGTCCTGGAAGAGAAAACATCTCTTGATGCAAAACTTTCCAGATGAAACTCAGTTCCGGGAAGGCTAAATAAGGTGACTGTGAGGGAAAATTTTTTTTGATGCCTCTCCAAAGTCAATTTCTTCCTGCCATGGGTAATATTTCTGTGGGTTGGTAATGAAATGTCAGACACCAGCAATAAAACAGGATCAGTAAATAGCTGCAGGTGGAGCATCTTAAACACTTGATTATGCTTTGTACAAAAAGCCTCCTGGGTCCGTGTTTTCAAAGTCACCTGACAAGGGCGCACTTCCCAGTCATGGATAACGTGATAATGGAAATTTACTTTCTCCCTCACCTCTTTTTGTCTGTAAATGCCCTGAGCCTCTCTCACAGGCCCTTGCTAATATTAATACTGACTCCTCTATCTAACGGCTTACGCTAGTGAATGTGAACTCTTTCTTGCAAGTCTTCAAATGTTCACTGTAGTTAGGTGACACAAAGTTCAAGAAAAAGAAAAGTAATGGCCAGGCACAGTGGCTCACGCATGTAATCCCAGCACTTTGGGAGGCCGAGGTGGGCAGATCACCTGAGGTCGGGAGTTTGAGATCAGCCTGACCAACACGAAGCATCCCCACCTCTACTAAAAATACAGTATTAGCCAGGCGTGGTGGTGCACACCTGTAATCCTAGCTACTCAGGAGGCGGAGGCAGGAGAACTGCTTGAACCCCGGAGGCAGAGGCTGTGGTGATCCAAGATTGTGCCATAGCCTGGGCACTCTAGCCTGGGCACAAGAGTGAAACTCCAAAAAAAAAAAAAAAACCATAAAGGAGGAACTGGACTGCAGGATACCGGGAAAGCTATGCAATCAGGCTTAACTTGAGGGCCTCCTTAAAAATTAAAAATTTTTTTCTAAAGTTGGAAACAGAGAAGTGGGCAGTTGAGGAAGCGAGAAAAGTGAACGAGGATGCAAGGTTCTAAGCATGGATCATCACATATCCAGCCTGGAAGAGTGAAAGGCTTGGGAAAGCGAAGGTATGGAGAAGGTAAAGAAAGAAGAAGAAAAAGCCGGGTGCGGTGGCTCAAGCCTGTAATCCCAGCACTTTGGGAGGCCGAGGCGGGTGAATCACGAGGTCGAGAGATCGAGACCATCCTGGTCAACATGGTGAAACCCCGTCTCTACTAAAAATACAAAAATAATTAGCTGGGCATGGTGGTTCGTGCCTGTAATCCCAGCTACTCAGGAGGCTGAGGCAGGAGAATTGCCTGAACCCAGGAGGCGGAGGTTGCGGTGAGCCGAGATCGCGCCATTGCACTCCAGCCTGGGTAACAAGAGCGAAACTCCGCATTAAAAAAAAAAAAAAGAAGAAGAAGAAAGAAGGAAGAAGGCGGCGGCGGCTTTGATTACTAATATGACACACACGTGTTAAAGATTCCTGAGCCAGGCAGAAGGGGGTGCAGGCTGACTACTAAAAACAAAGGACCCCTGGTTCAGAAGAGCTCTGTCAATGGGAGGGTGACAGAGACCCCACCATGCTAATTCTGCCAAGTAGGCACTATATTTTGTTGTCAACTTTAACACACTCATATGCACTTTCTGGCTGTCTCACTGAGGACAGAAGTCAATTTGGATTCTTTCTCTGGTCCGTACTAGAGAAACTTTTCTTAAATTCTGCTGCCGGCCAGAAGTAGAACTTACAAGATAACACAGAAACACAGAGACCATACAGATAAAAAGTTCACTGGGCACAAAGACGCCTAAGACCATCTCCAAAGATGATTTGCCTTCGAAAATCGAAACCAAAAAGGGTGCTAAGAAAGAAGAAATGTCAAGGAAAATAAATGCTTGTGGTTTATTAATACCTTACATATACATTATCATCAAAATCCTTCTGAAGTTCATCGTTAAGTTCAGCAAGGAGAACGGCTCCCTTCTCTTTTACTAGAATATCATTTTCTTAAACAGGCATTTTCTTTCTGTATAAATCCCAAGTTTGTCCCTGTATCCACATTAAAAATATTCCTCATGCTTTTTAAAAATTGTCTAAATTCGGATCCCAAGGTTTCCCCCAGAACTTCAAAGATACCCAGAGAAGGAAACTTCTGGATGATGTAAAACTGGATAGCAAGAAGGAATACTTGGATTGCTGGGGTTGACAAGCTGGGAACACACAGTCTTGTGTGATTTCACAGCCCTGTGAAGAGGGAAGTGACGGAGCAGCACAGACACCTGTGGACACACACGGGTGATAAGCTGTTTTGTGAAGAGCTGCATCTGAGCTTACCTGTCAGGGCTGTCAGAGGCGCACACGGAATCAATGAGCCCCACATCCAAGGTGCCCTGGAAAGGAACAAAAAAAAATAAAGAGAACGAGAAAATCACTAAAGTATGGTGCACACTATAGTAACACCTCTAGCCTACAACTCCCAGGCAGACAGAAAAGGCTCTTTACTTTTTCACTTCAAAATAATAGTTATCTGAGAGATGACTCCTCTGTTGTGTGAGTACAAATAGCCTCTACACAGGGCATATAGCTCATTTATTTAAAAAATTATGAGTTAATTATTTCCTCGTCCTTTCAATAATTTGTTTTTAAAAAATTAACATTTTACTAAATTTGCTACAAGTAGTATCTCTATTTTAGTTTAATTTAATTTGCTGGTTTTGAAAGAGTCTCACTCTGTCACCCAGGCTGAGTGCAGTGGAGTGATCTTGGCTCACTGCAACGTCTGCCTCCCAAGTTCAAGTGATTCTCGTGCCTCGGCCTCCCAAGTAGCTGGGACTACAGGTGTGGGCCACCACACCTAGCTAATTTTGTATTTTTAGTAGAGATGGGGTCTGACCATGTTGGCGAGGCTGGTCTCAAACTCCTGGCCTCAAGTGATCCACCTGCCTTGGCTTCCCAAAGTGCTGGGATTTCAGGCCTGAGCCATGGCACCTGCTCCCTCTTGTTCTTAAAATACATTCGGTGAACAGTGTTTATGACTGTTCAATAGTATAAATTTCCTGATTATATTTTGTCCTTTGATTAAATTTTACACTTCTTCTCCTAAGAAACTTTATTTCTAGTTTTTCTGATGAGGAAATAAAACTTTATTTCCAAAGCAGGGTTTTGTAGCTTTGTGTATACATCTGAGATACAGGAAAGACGACGAATACAGTTTAGATTTTGGCCGGGCATGGTGGCTCACATCTGTAATCCCAGCACTTTGGGAGGCCAAGGCTGGTAGACTGCCTGAGCTCAGGAGTTTGAGACCAGCCTGGGCAAGAGGGTGAAACTCTGTTTCTACTAAAATACAAAAAATTAGTCAAGCATGGCAGCATGAGCCTGTAGCCCCAGCTACTCGAGAGGCTGAGGCGGAAGAATTGCTTGAATACAGTTTAGATTTTGGCCGGGCATGGTGGCTCACATCTGTAATCCCAGCACTTTGGGAGGCCAAGGCTGGTAGACTGCCTGAGCTCAGGAGTTTGAGACCAGCCTGGGCAAGAGGGTGAAACTCTGTTTCTACTAAAATACAAAAAATTAGTCAAGCATGGCAGCATGAGCCTGTAGCCCCAGCTACTCGAGAGGCTGAGGCGGAAGAATTGCTTGAATTCAGGAGGTGGAGGTTGCAATGACCCGAGATCACATCACTGCACTCTAGCCTGGGTGACAGAGCAAGACTCCACTCTCAAAAAAACAAGAATACAATTTAGATTTCACCAAGTCCTTTGAAGAATAAGTGTAATGTGGCTTCTGTAGGATTATTTATTTTGTTCTTTTAAAGGTCTGAAATGGGAGAATTGGAAGGTATTACTTTATAACCTGTAATTTATTAGTTGTTTTTTTAAGAGACAGGGTCAGGCTGCTGCACTCAGGCTGCTGGAGTACAGTGGTGCAATCATAGATCACTGTAGCCTCAAATTGCCAGGCTCAAGCGATCCTCCTGCCTCAGCCTGCCAAGTAGCTGGGACTACATGCATGTGACACTGTGCCCGGCTAATTTTTAATATTTTTCTTATAGGCACTGTCTTGCTATGTTTCTCAGGCTGGTCTTGAACTCCTGGCCTCAAGTGATCCTCTCACCTCAGTCTCCCAAAGTGCTGGGATTATAGGCATAAGCCACAGTGCCCAACTTAATTTACTGTGTTTATTATTGTACTATGATATTGTACTATTTATTGTATTTATTATTGTACCGATTTTAAACTTAAATGGTCCTGTTTTTCTCCTTAATTATTATATATTTACTTTTAGAAAAAGACGGTGTGGAAATTCCCAGTCTTTCCCTTCTTTGCCATGCTGATGCGCTCCCTGTCCCTGCCCCTGGACACTTCACCCCATCCCACCCCTGGATGCCCCACCCCATCCCAGGCAGTGCTCCCATACCACAGCATTCTGTGGGTTTGCCTGCTCGTCATGCATCTCCTGGATTTCCTGGTCCGTGGACGCGTGGACCTGACTCAGCACGCTGAACCACTGGCTGTGGGGAAGAGATGGCAACTGTCAAGGAGAGGCCAACCTTGTATTGGCAAAGCAACGGCATCCTACTCCACGTGCTCTGTGAAAACGTCTCTGAGCACCTGTGCTTTTGATTACTTCTCAGGGGTAAATGAGGGTTTCAATACCAAAGAATAAAGTTAGAAGAAGCAGATGAAGTAACTGCAAATGCCTTTAAGTGCTAGATTATGTTCTAACTTTGGGTCAATGGATGTCCTTTTCCTCCAGGTCTCACAGACCTTTACAGACATTTGATGATGATGAATGAGTTCCTTGAGAAATTAACAGCAAATAATAAAATCCTGAGTTCTACCCCCAATACTTATATCAAGGATCCTTATTTAAGATATTATTTATAAACTAGGGAACATTCAAGTGATTTTTCTGTTTTAAAAAATAAATTTCAAGGTGAGAAGATCAATATAGACTGAGCAACCATAATCCAAAAAAATCTGAAATCTGAAATGCCTAAAAATTCAAAACTTTTTGAGCACCACCATGATGCCCAAAGGAAATGCTCACTGGAACATCTCAAATTTTCAGATTGGGGAGGCTTAACCAGTAAGTCTAATGCAAATATTCCAAACTCCAAAATCTGCAACCTTCCAGCCCTAAGCATTTTGGATAAGGGATCCTCAACCCGTAATGGGAGAGTGTCATCTTGGAATGGCCACGAGATGCCTATTTTTTCTATGTATTCTCAGGATGGGGATTTCAACCACCTAGCAGCATTTCTACTCAAGCCAATAAAACCACAGGAGAGCTGGAAATGAAAAATAACTGCTTAAAGCAGAAAACTATTTAGACGAGATAACTCTTTCATCTCCATTTCAAATGAGTACTCTGACATCCAGCCTCAGCACAATCAGGAAATAAAAGGTGGCTAGGCATGGTGGCACATGCCTGTGATTCCAGCACTTTGGGAGGCCAAAGTGGGAGGATGGCTTGAGCCCAGGAATTTGAGACCAGCCTGGGAAATTTACTCAGGCCCAGTATCTACAAAAAAAAATTAAAAATTAGCTGAGTGTGGTGGCGCATGCTTGTAATCCCAGCCACATGCGAGGCTGAAGCAGGAGGATCACTTAAGCCCAGAAGGCCAAGGCTGCAGTGAGCCACGGTCATCCCACTGCACTCCAGCCTCGGTGACAGACCAAGACTCTGTCTCACAAAAAAACAAATACAGGCCAGGCATGGTGGCTCACTCCTGTAATCCCAGCACTTTGGGGAGGCTGAGGTGGGTGGATCACGAGGTTAGGAGATCGAGACTGTCCTGGCTAACATGGTGAAACCCCGTCTCTCCTAAAAATACAAAAAAAAAAAAAAAGCTGGATGTGGTGGCATGTGCCTGTAGTCCCAGCTACTCAGAGAGGCTGAGGCAGGAGAACTGCCTGAACCGGGGAGGCAGAGGCTGCAGTGAGCTGAGATTGTGCCACTGTACAGCCTGGGTGACAGAGTGAAACTCTGTCTCAAAAACAAAACAAACAAACAAAAAATGAAACAAAACAGGTCAACTCAAGAAAAACCAAGCAGAACAAAGTCATGATGTAACTAGAAGCATCATGAGAATGACCATCAACAGCCATGCCTCCATCCAGCATTTACTGACCAACTGCAAAATGTGAGAGCTACCAAAGATGAGAGACACACCAGGGCATCCTTCTCCTGCCAGGGGCTCATGAGACAGAAAATATATAAACGCTCCTACTGTTTAAGGCAGAGGGGAGAGTACTTGGTATGCAATGGGATAGTTAAGTGAAAAAAATGACACCGGTATGTAAAGGTAGGCCATGCAAATTATTTACAGCAAAGCACTTAAATCTACCTCCCGGGCTTCCTAAAGGAGAAAAATGTGACTACAAGTTTGAAAATATTCAACACATACAACAGATATGCATATATATCTTGTATAAAACAAGGGCAATACTTGAATATAACTCTGCCTATCCATTCTGGTTAACCAAACAGCAAGACGTCACTGCTTTGCTAAGCTCAAAAATATCCCAAATTAAACACTGAAAAAGATACAGTCAAGTTGTAGGAATTACATACACAAAGGCATACAATTTGCTGCCCTTTCAGTTCTGTCTAGATTATACTCTTAAATTTATAAATTTCTTCTCTTGAATCAAGTATAACTTGGAATCTGAAAAGGAATTAAAAAAAAAAATACAAAATAAAAAAAAACCGAAGTATTCCACTGGTCAGGAGAAAAAGTCCTTGGCTAAAATATTCCAAAGGTTAAATTTAGCAGGTTCATCATGGTATAAAACAGACACGGCAGCTGCCAAATGCCAGGCCTGTAATTCAGCTGAAAAGCTGCAGGCATTCCCTGCGCCACAAACAACCACACGTGGTCTCTAGGAGTCGCAGACGGAATGATGGGCTCTAATTCCAGGTCTGCTTGTTTTTCCAGTTTTGTTAGAATTTATGGGTCTAAGCAGGGTGTTAGTTTGTTCCCATGGGAAGAATTATTTTCTGGTGTCTTTCCCCTTAATGATGCTACCATGGTGTTGTATCAACTTAGAAACATTCAAAGGGCAAGGGGTAGTGAGAGGTCCTGAGAACACTAGAAGGTCCTAGTGATCTTGGGGCTGAGGACTGAAGAATTAGGCTGTTGGATGTTACCCTCATAAATGAAAAGGCGTTCTCTAGCATTGCTCATGGCAGATGACAGACACCCCCAACACAACCCTGCAGACTCACAAAGCTGTTGGAACAGACAGGATGGATGCTCCGCTGTGTCAGATCCACTAGGGGACCTTGTGATGCATCACCCTGAAGAGCAAATGCTAAGTCTCCTTAATTTTGTGCTGTGTCTCCTCAGCACTCCAACATGGAAACCTGAAGTCCAAGAAGTTATAGACAACTTGCCCCAGCCAATGAAGGCCTCCACCCTCCTCTAATGTCAGTCAAAAGTTAAAGCTCTTAGGAAGAAATGTTCTTAAGAAGTTTAATGTCTCCGTTCAGCAGAATTGAGTCTGCACTGCATTGCAAATGACACTATCCTTTCTCTGTACCGCAGTCTCCTATTCTGCAAAATATGGATGATGGCGATAATTAACGTCTACCTCGCAGGATTCAAGAAAATCAAGCTCTGGGCGCGGGGGCTCACGCCTGTAATCCTAACACTTTGGGAGGCCAAGGCAGGAGCATCATGAGGTCAGGAGTTCAAGACTAGCCTGGCCAACATGGTGAAACCCCGTCTCTACTAAACATACACAAATTAGCTGGGCATGGTGGTACGTGCCTGTATTCCCAGCTACTCAGGAGGCTGAGGAGGAGAACTGCTTGAACCCAGGAGGTAGAGGTTACAGCGAGCTGAGATCATGCCACTGTACTCCAGCCTGGGTGACAAAATGAGACTCCATCTCAAAAAAAAAAAAAAAAAAAAAGAAAAAGAAAAAAAAGCTGGCCGGTGGGTGGCTCACGCCTGTAATCCCAGCACTTTGAGAGGCCGAGGTGGGCGGATCACGAGGTCAAGAAATCAAGACCATTAGGGCCAACATGGTGAAACCCCGTCTCTACTAAAAATGCAAAAATTAGCTGGGCATGGTGGTGCATGCCTGTAGTCCCAGCTACTTGGGAGGCTGAGGCAGGAGAATTGCCTGAACCCGGGAGATGGAGGTTGCAGTGAGCCGAGACTGCGCCATTGCACTCCAGCCTGGTGACAGAGTGAGACTGCCTCAAAAAAAAAAAAAAAAAAAAAAAAATCAAGAGTGAATCAAGAGTTAATATTTGTGAAACATTTAGAATACTGCCTGAAATATGTAGGTAATAATAAAACATTTAGAATATTAACCTCAAATAGAATTGGGATTACTTTTGCACCAATCTAATAGTAAGTTCTGTGTAAGTCAGTATCTCTTCCACTGAATTCTTCAATATTAGCATCTTTAAAACCCTCCCAATGCCATACCACCATCACTTAGTTAGACACCTATCAGTTACTGTTCCCTGCCCTTTTGGTCCTTATGCAGACACAAATGATTCACTTTCAAAGCTCAGAAGCTTCCACAGGACCGGCCTTCAGCTTCATGCAGCTGTGTAATTTACACATGCTACCAGTGACAGTGACAGCCTAAATCGGATGACAATGGGTCCGTCTAGTGGCATTGGAGCCCAGAAATCCTGAACCCTGTGCTGTACGTGAACACATCTGCCCCGGGAAAGATTCCTCAAGGGACAAGTACATGAATCTCTTATGACTCTTGGTTCCTCAACCATCCTAAGAGAAAATCAATTAAACATTTTCAAGGCCAGTACGGTAAACGGAGCTCTGTGTGACGCTCACACCTGTGCATGAGGGTACCAGGAGGTGGGTAACACAAAGTCGACAGCGCAGACTCACCTGGCATCTTCTGGGGACTCCGCAATCAGGTGGAAAGTCCTGTCGGCCATAATGATGTCGATCCCATTCTCCTTGGTGGTGTTATCTATGATCTCTCTGCAAAGGAGCAAAGGCACGTCAGGAATATCAAATTCTGAATCACCGAGGGAAGCAATTTCATGAAACCAATGACTAGCGCTGGAACTGTCTGTTACTGAAGAAACGATACACAGTTGGCCCTCCATATCTGCGAGTTCAGCATTTGTGGATTCAACTAGCAGCAGACCAAAAATAAAACGCCAATAAAAAAATACTACTACAAATTTAAAAACAATACAGGGTAACCACTATTTACAATGCATTTGCATCATACTGCGTATTATAAGTCATCTAGAGAAGATCTGAAGTATACGGGAGAATATGCATAGGTTACATGATATCATTTTTATAGCAGGGACTCAGGCATCTGAAGATTTTGGTGGCTGCAGTGGGGTGGCGGTTCTGGAGCTCATCACCAGAAGCCTTGGAGGGACCTACAGTTTTTTTCCTTTTTAGCAATGATGAACATTCCCTCTCGGGGGAGCCAGGCTCCTCTCTGCTGCCCAGGGAAGAGGCTGTGGGTGTGGCCAGGGATAGCAGACTTCTCTAGGAAGGGGCTCTCTCCCCTCACACTGGCCCACCCAATGCCCACCCCTGCTCAGGCCCCAGACCGGCCTGGGGCAGCAGCCCCCACTCCTGCCTGCAACTTCCTCTGGTTCCTTTCTCAAATCTATAAAAGCCAACCTGGCCTGGTGTCAGCCCATTCCCTAATTCATCACAGTTCTTCCCCCAGCTTAAGGCCATGGCTGCTGCGTCTGACTTCTGCCTGAGATGTGCACATTATTTCCATGAGGGGTGCTTGGGTGGAGGTGATGAGGGGCAGGATCCAGGTGTGTCTCATTCTCAATACCTCTTGTTCTCACCTGCAACCCTCCCTAAACAGCATTAGAGGAATAAAATTGGTGAACCAGGTTAACAAAATCCGGGTAAAACAGCAGCAGATGTTAGAATCAGACCAGAGATAGTAATACGTTTGATGACGAAGGGTTTGGGGCATAAAGCCAGCTTGCTCTGATAACTAAAGAAGTAAAAATGTTCACAAAACACGTATTTTACAACAACAAAACTGAAACACTCTGATTGGTTAGAAAAAAAAAAGTATTATCTGACCTCATAGCTAGAATCACTCAGATAAAATATTTTTTAAAAAATCAAGATGAGGGCGAGGCAAGGTAGCTGACACCTGTAATCCCAGCACTTTGGGAGGCCAAGGCAGGCAGATCACTTGAGGTCAGGAGTTCAAGACCAACCTGGCCAATATGGTGAAAAATTTTTAGCTCTACTAAAAATATGAAATTAGCCAAATGTGGTGATTCACGCCTGAACTCCCAGCTACTTGGGAGGCTGAGGCAGGAGAATCACGAACCCAGGAGGCGGAGGCTGCAGTGAGCTGAGATCGTGCCATTGCACTCCAGCCTGGGTGACAGAGCAAGACTCTGTCTCCGAAAAAAAACCTCAAGATCAGAACTACTGCTGTTTAAGAGGAACAATCAGCTATTCTAAGCCTTCTTAACAGAAATAAACACCAACACAAGTGAAGCACTCTTTACACAGAAAGAAAGCCTGAATTCGATCACTCTCTAGGTCTAACGACCAATTCACAAGAAATAAATGAGAAAGAGAAACACGTTCAACACTGTGCCCATACAGGGTCGGTGAAATCTAGAAACCATGGGATAAGGGAGCTAACATGTTCCATTACAAATGGCAAGTAAGAAAGATGGAGGGGGCATCTATAAATTAAGAGACTTGAGTGACCTAAAAACCAGTGACAATATCTAGACCTTATTTGGATTCTGACTTGGTGGCTCAAGCCTGTAATCCCAGCACTCTGGAAGGCCGAGGCATGTGGATTACCTGAGGTTAGAAGTTTGAGACCAGCCTGGCCAATATAGTGAAACCCAGTCTCTACTAAAAATACAAAAATTAGCCAGGTGTGATGGCACATGCCTATAATCCCAGCTACTCGGGAGGCTGAAGCAGGAGTATTGCTTGAACCCAGGAGGCGAAGGTTGCAGTGAGCCGAGATCGTGCCACTGCACTCCAGCCTGGGCAAGAGAGAGAGACTCAGTGTCAAAATAAATAATAAATAAATAAGGCCATTGCAGAAATCTAAACAATTACTAGAGTTTGGATAATAGGAGCTAATATAATTTTTTAATGTGATAATGGTATTGTGATTATATATCAGAATCTTCAAATGCTCACTAAATATTTATGGAAGAAATTACATGACACAGACTTGCTGTAAAAGAAGGTCGTTTGTTAGGGAGTGGACTGGTAAACACTCTTGGCCACAATGGACCGCCACTGAAAGCTCTGGAATGAGTCCATGTTTTCTTATATTCTTCTACCCACTCTTGCATGATTGAAGTTTTCCGTAATAGTAATTCACTGTTCCTGTTCTATAGGAGGTGACAGAAATGGCTAAATAAGAGCTAACATTTCCATAACTCAGTTTAATTTTGATGAAACACCTGAGAATAGAGCTTTTATTAAGCAGCATACAAAGCGAGTTGCAAAAGAAGCATCCATCAGTGTACTCTGCTGAAATTCAATACCATGCCTACCTCTCTCACAGCCTCCTGGTGCTTGTGGCCCCTTCTATGGGATAATTAAAGAGAAACATCATGGCCGTAATCCCAGCACTTCGGGAGACTAAGGCAGGTGGATGGCTTTGAGCCTATGAGTTTGAGACCAGCCTGGGCAACATGGTGAAATCCTGTCTCTACTAATAATACAAAAAATTAACCTGGCGTGGTGGTGGGCACCTGTAGTCCCAACTACTAGGGAGGCTGAGATGGGAGGATCGCCTGAGCCCAGGAAGTTGAGGCTGCAGTGAACCAAGACTGTGCCACTGCACTCCAGCCTGGGAAATGGGAATGAGACCCTCTGTCAATCAATCAATCAATCAATCAATCGACTGACAGATGAAGAACATCATGGTATGTGAGGCTGAGAGAAGATGGTGGAGGCAACAGAGCCATGGCTTGCTGTGAGCATTTGCCGTGGCAGGATTCGGACCCAGAATTCTCACCAGCCCACCCCTGCACCTCACGAACTCCAAAGGGACAGCCAAGAAATGTCCAATATTCTGCCATCTGCAGAGACCTGAGCTTTGCCCTTAAAATCAAATACATAAAAGACTTTTCTCTCCTCATTTAACTTTCCACTTTATAGCGAATACTGTTCTCAAGTTGCTGGTGCTGGCTGATTACTTAAGGCTCCTGACTTCAGGCATTCATTTGATCCCTTAAAGTTTCTTTTACTACCTTACTAAATATTTGCGGTCCCTCAGTTTTGAGTGGAGTATGGCTACAGGTTACCCCCAAACAAGTTTTCAGGCTTAGTATCTAGTTACCCGAGAAAACCAGCTGCCTGTAACTCCCAACAATTTTCAGGTAACAGTACTTAAAGTCTTTTTTTTTTTTTTTTTTTTTTTTTTTGAGACGGAGTTTTGCTCTTGTTACCCAGGCTGGAGTACAATGGTGCGATCTCGGCTCACCGCAACCTCCGCCTCATGGGTTCAGGCAATTCTCCTGCTTCAGCCTCCTGAGAAGCTGGGATTACAGGCACGCACCACCATGCCCAGCTAATTTTTTGTATTTTTAGTAGAGACGGGGTTTCACCATGTCGACCAGGATGGTGTCAAACTCTCGACCTCGTGATCCACCCGCCTCGGCCTCCCAAAGTGCTGGGATTACAGGCGTGAGCCACCGCGTCCGGCACAGTATTTAGTCTTTAACAAAAATAATAGGCCCTCAATAGTCCAAAGCTTTGGTTCTATAAGCGGGTGGCAGAAAAAGGGGTGTGTTGGATTCGAAGGTCAGCCCTGTTCCTCTCATTGCTGGGAATGGGGATGGCTAGCAGAGCCCACACCGGTAATAACTGAAGACAAGCGATTTATTTCAGAAAACTCCTCCAGTCTATCTGCTTTCGTTTAGCTAATTTATCTGTTGGCTATAGTGGGAGTAAGGAATTCAAAGTACATTAAGCCAGAAAAAGACTCAGCCGCTTGTTCCAGATTCACACCATTCTTCCTGGACACACTGAACTGAATTATCAGGACACCTACTGCCGGCTCCTGCCGCTGCCACCTGCACAGTGTGGCTCTGTGATGTCACCCCAGCATAACCCATCGCGCCGCCCGCCGGGGCCACGGCCGGGCTTAGCAACCTACTTTGCCGTTCGCACTTCGACGGTGCCCTTGAGCTTCTCCTCGCTGTCGTTTTCAAAATACATCAGCTTGGACTGGCGGAGGACAAACCAGCGCTTCTTCCAGTTTCTCCTGGATAGCGTGGAGGAGCCCCCACCTTTTTTGTGGAGCCAGCCTTGCTTGAGGGCCTCCTGCTTGGAGCGGAACCACAAGAAGGTTTCGTCCTTGAGGACACACCAGCGGCGTTTCCAAGAGTTCATCAGGCCACCTGTTCCCCGCAAGATTGGGTAGAGAGGGGTGTAAGAAAAGTCAGTCAAACTGGATGACAACAACATGCACAGCAGATGTTAAGGTCCAGCCAAGCTCAGACTCCGCCTCGGCTGCAGAACCGCAGAGAACCCTCAGCAAGGAACGCCACTGCTAGCTCATGTCTGGGGGGACCACACAGATGTCACACCAGTCAGGCTGGATCACACAAGAATCCTTATATCCAAAGAGTTCCTGCTCACTTAGCTGAGAGAGCGTTGTAAGGAGCCAATAGGAAAGCAAGAAATGGGCTGGGCATGGTGGCTCACACCTGTAATCCCAGCACTTTGGGAGGCCTGGGCGGGCAGATCACCTGACGTCAGGAGTTCAAGACCAGCCTGCTCAACATGGCAAAACCCTGTCTCTACTAAAAATACAAAAATTAGCTGGGCATGGTGGCGTTCGCCTATAATCCCAGCTACCCATGAGGCTGAAGCAGGAGAATCACTGGAACTCAGTGGGGCAGAGGCTGCAGTCAGCCAAGATTGCACCACTGCATTCCAGCCTGGGCAACAGAGCAAGACTGAATCTCAAAAAAAAAAAAAAAGAAAGAAAGAAAAAGAAAAGAAAAGGAAGTAATGAATTGAAACTCTAACCCAGGAATGAGTCAAAAGCCAAGGGTGAGAACATGTCCCTAGGTATGGATCAGACTTATCTCTAAATGCCCCAGCGAGGGAAATTTATTTTAAAATGGTGTGAAAGTTCACCAGTTTCTTCACCTGTTTTTGGGTCAGGAGTGGTGGCTCATGCCTATAATCCCAGCCCTTTGGGAGGCCAAGGCAGGCAGATCACTTGAGGTCAGGAGTTTGAGACCAGCCTGGCCAACATGGTTAAAACCCATCTCTACTAAAAGAACAAAAATTAGCCAAGTGTGGTAGCACGTGCCTGTAATCCCAGCTACTTGGGAGACTGAGGCAAGAGAATCACTTGAACCCAGGAGATGAAGGTTGCAGTGAGCTGAGATTGTGCCACTGGACTCCAGCATGGGTGACAAAGTGACACTCCGTCTCAAAAAACAAGCAAACAAACAAAATTTACCCTTTTCCTTCCATAGTTGGTCAATGTGGGAGCAAAAATTATCAGTGATTCTAGAGTTTATTGATAAAGTCTAACTTACATAGGTAAAGACAGCAGGGCTTTTTTGAGAAAAAGACCTTTTTAAAGAAGAGCATCATCTGGGCTAGGTGCGGCGGCTCACACCTGTAATCCCAGCACTTTGCGAGGCTGAGACAGGCAGAGAGATCAAGGCAGGCGGAGAGATCGAGGCAACGTCAAACAATTGAGACCATCCTGACCAACATGGTGAAACCTCGTCTCTACTAAAAATATAAAAACTAGCTGGGCGTGGTGGTACACACCAATACTTCCAGCTACTCAGGAGGCTGAGGCAGGAAAATTGCTTGAACCCGGGAGGCAGAGGTTGCAGTCAGCTGAGAACACAGCACTGCACTCCAGCCTGGCGACAGAGCAAGACTCCATCGCAAAGAAAAAAAAAAAAGCATCATCTGAAAATGGTTTACAGGTATAAGATTGAGACTACGAAAAAAAAAGCGAAAGAACAAACTATACTAAGATTTGAACTTAAATATATAGAAGTTACAGATGTTATATTTCATAGGATAAAAAAAATCTTTCTCTACTCTTCCAGGAGGGTGGTAATTTTGTATTCCAGATTCCCTAACCTGCTCAAGAGCAGCGTCTTACACAAATCTGTTATTAGAAGACCGTCCATACATTGTTTTCTTTTGACCAACTAGTAGTAAAAATAAGGGTCATTTAAAAATAGGATATTTAAAGCAAGTATAAACAAAGTGTTTATATGCGTTCCTTTTCTGCATTCAGTGTGTGAAAACCAGACAGTGCACATGCGTCCCTGAACTTTCTAGACTGCTCTGCCTCCTTCTGTCTAGGGTATTCCCTGCTCATCTAGCTGAGACATCTTTGGTAATTGTGCCAAGCTCCAGAGCTGTGCCCGAACATACGGCAAACCTGCCAAGGGCTACCAGAATGAAACATTGTTAGTTTTTTGATTTGTGACTTTAATCTGCATTTATCAAAATAAGCCTGGAGGAAAACTGTACAAAGTTATTCTATTATCTTATTGTCTTTAAATGATAAAGCTTATTCACAGTTGTTTCAAAGATTAGAACAGTAAGCACAACAGCTGCCTCCATTAGTTTATTTAATCTGTTGTTTCTCTGATATCAATAGCACTCACTCTTGGCCCCGCCCCTGCAGTTCCAGGCCCTCTCTTATAATTCGTCATTTAGAGAATCTACTTAATGCTATAATTTCCTAACTGCAAACACCTTTAGTAGGTTATTAGGTTGCGAAAACTCATTTATGCCCATAAAACATAAACTGGTGATTAGATTTTCTTTTTCATTTCTTGGCTTCTCTGAAAATGCTTGGCTCCGTTTTAATTAAAATTTTATTAAATATTAAATGACGCTGCATTTACATAATAGCTTTAATAAGAGATACCAAAAACTCACCTGCCTAACTTGGACTCTGATTTTAATATTTGAATGTATCTACTTTTTTCTTACTCTTACTGGTTTTAATCCAGTAACTGTGTAATACATCAATGACACACATTTAAAATAAGAGAAATAATGAAGAGAATTTTCAAATTAACTTAGGGAACTAAAAATTGAGGAATGGGAATTATATGTTAATAAAAACAGTTAAGATTATTTCTAGCTGAGAAAATCTTAAGATGCTATGATTAAATACTTATTGGATCATGAGGTTCTGATCTGCGATGACATTTTTTTCCTTTGTCAGGCGTTCCAATGCCGGCTACCTCAATGTTTTTCATTCCAACACTCCTACTGAAGTCCACATCAAACAGTGATTTCAGACAACAGAAAAGTCTCCCCTAAACCAAACCTTGTGGGGGTTTCAGGAGCACCTTCGGGCTCCAAAACTGAGGATGGCAGAACCCTGAAAGGCAAATGACTGACAGTCGTCACCAGACCCATGTTTTCCAAGAGGGGCAGGTATGGCAAAAAAGGAATCCAGCAAACAAAGACGCAAGTGAAGAAAACAGAAAAAAAAAAAAATATTAAGGACAACAAAAGAAAAGGTACGGAAAAAAAGGTAAAGAAGTGAACAGAAAGAGAAGCACAGGAAAGAGGAAGGGAACACGAAATAAAAATGTTTTCATGGTGGGGAAGAGGAGGAAAGAAAACGCGAATGAAGAAAGACGGCAGTAAAAAGGAAAGTGGAGAAAAGGGAGGGAGAAGATGAGCTCAAAAACCAAAGATGGGAGAAAGCAGGAAGAGGAGACCTGGGGAGAAGGTTCTCGTATTCCGGCTCTTCTTACTTTCTCAACTGTCTCCCTGCTCCAGTCTACGTCCGTGCAAAAAACAAGACGGCCCCTTCTTTTTAACTATCCATGTAAAACTCCTGCTATAACGTGGTAATGATTATGGTTTCCTATTATCCCTGTCACTGAGTTACGACTCATAAGAATGGGAATAAAGCATAAAAACAAGGTCCCAATTAAATAATGTTCTGGCTGGGCATGGTGGCTCATGCCTGCAATCCCTGCACTTTGGGAGGCCAAGGTGGGAGGACTGCTTGAGGCCAAGAGTTGGAGACGAACCTGGGCAACATAGTGAGATTCCATCTCTATAAAAAATTAGCCTGGGCCGGGCATGGTGGCTCACACCTGTAATCCCAGCACTTTGGGAGGCTGAGGCAGGCGGATCACCTGAGGTCTAGAGTTCAAGACCAGCCTGACCAACATGGAGAAACCCCGTTTCTACTAAAAATACAAAAATTAGCCATGTGTGGTGGTGCATGCCTGTAGTCCCAGCTACTCGGGAGGCTGAAGCAGGAGAATCACTTAAAACCCAGGAGGTGGAGCTTGTGGTGAGCCAAGATTGCACCACTACACTCCAGCCTGGGCAACAAGAGTGAAACTTTGTCTCAAAAAAAAAAAAAAAAAAAAAAAAAAAAATTAGCCTGGCATGGTGGTGTGCGTCTATAGTCCTAGTTTCTATAAAGGTTGAGGCGGGAAGATGGCTTGAGCCTGACTTTGAGACTGCAGTAAGCCGTGCCCACACCACTGCCCTCTAGCTTGGGTAACAGAGCAAGACCCTGTCTTCAATAAATACCTAAACACATAGATAAATACACAGAAAATAATTTTCCAAAAGGAGTGTGCCTCAAGGCCCCTAACTGTTAAGGCTCAGCCAAGTATATTCAAAGGTTAATAACAATTAAAGCACACAATGAAAATGCTCATCATGAAGTGCGTATGGCGAGCACGGAAGACTGTGGCCCTCAGTGAGATCCTCGCTCCCGCCCCATGGACAGCACATCCTTCTAGCCTCTCTAGTATCCCTGGTAGGAGAGAAAATGCAGTTTATCATTAGAATGATTGGGTCTCAACCAATTCCAGCAGTAGCAGCAACACACACATTGGTTTATATGTCTGCATATGTGAGAGAGAGATCAGACAGAGACAGAGAGGGAGACAGCGAAAGAGAAAGTGGGAGAGAGAGGGAATGAAAATAGAATGACGGAGGTGAAAGAGAGCTAAGAAGAAGGGAGAAAGAGGCAGGGAGAGGCAGAGGGGAGGAGGAGGGCTGATCACGGAGGCCCTGGTTGCAAATGCTTTGTCCCGCCACTCTGCACCAAGCCAGGGGAGTCAAGGCTGCGTTCATGCTGGTGGGACCGCATCGCCATGTCACATCAGCATGACAGGGTGTCCCTTCACTCATCTAAGTGGCCCAACACTGAGGTAAGGGTAGCTAGAGTGACTTTCCCAGTCCCCATCCATCAGCCCAGATAAAATAACACCTCCATTTTCCAGTGCTCTCCCCCATCCCCTGTGCGGTGGCTGCAGTCATACCTTTCATGTACAGAAAGCTGTGGAAATACGGCAGAGTGACACAGCTGTACACAGAGTCGCGCCGGTACGAAAGCTCATCATCTGTATCAAACCTGGAGTCAAAATCCTCTTCACTATCTTCAAACTGGACAGAGAGAGAGAGAGAGAGAGAAGTCATTGGTGAGGGAAAAGGCCAGAAAGCAAGCCGCAAAGACACCCAGCATGTGTATCATCATTGAAAAAAATAAAAAAATACAGTTACTCAAGAGGCTGAGGCAAGAGAATCACTTGAACCCAGGAGGCAGAGATCGCAGTGAGCCGAGATTGTGCCACTGCACTCCAGCTTGGGCAAAAGAGCAAGACTCTTGTCTCAAAAAAAGAAAACAGAAAACAGAGAAAGACAAAGAAGCAGTATGCCTGATTTATGGAGCCACACAGATAATTCAGAATTAAAAATACCAACTTTTAAAATCAAATGGTCAGTTGAATTGATACATAAAAGACAAGGCATACTGGAATCTAAAGACTAGCTGCCCTAAAGTTAACACTGCTTTTTAATGCTATAATTTTAATCAAATCATGCAAGAGTTAACCCCCTCTGAATTACTATGTTAAACATGTTTTTAAATCTTTGAAAGTCAAGAGAACATTCAATGCATGACCAAAGGGACAAAATTAAACTATAAATAAATCCATAAACTGGAAAGAGGGCATTTAATCCTGCAGATTCTTCACTTACACCCACTATAAGAAATAACATGTGGTTTGATTGTGAAGTTACTGTAAGGAAAGTTTGCCAATTCACCCCTGACAAGTCTTGTTCCAGTTTAGGGTGTGTCTCATTTCCTAATACAGCCCAGCAAAGCTAAATTTCCATTCAAATTGTTAAGAAAAAGCGGGGAGAGGGAGGAAGAAATAAACAAAAGTTCGATTTAAAAAGCCAGTTTTCAGCCAGGTACGGTGGCTCAGTGTAATCCTGTAATCCCAGCACTTTGGGAAACCGAGGCAGGCACATCGCCTGAGGTCAGGTGTTCAAGACCAGCCCGAGATGAGACCCCCATCTCTACTAAAAATGCAAAAATTAGCTGGGCGTGGTGGCGGATGCCGGTAATCCCAACTACTCAGGAGGCTGAGACAGGAGGATCATTTCAACTCGGGAGGTGGAGGTTGCAGTGAGCTGAGGTCATGCCAATGCACTTCAGCGTGGGCGACAGAGTGAGACTACCTCCAAATAAATAAATAAATAGCCAGTTTCCCCAGGCTTTGGGCCAAACCTGCAATAGGCACATCAAAATTCCACTTAGGAATGCAACTGGCTTGTGGAATGAGAAAAAGGTTCAGGATGATCTAAGACCCCGACTCTGCCATCTTCGTACGCATGTCCCATGGGGCTGTCTTCACCCAACCTGAGGATGCAGCAGGGGTGGGTGTGACCGGCCACGCATGTCCCTGCGTGCCAGGCGCATACTCACCGAGGACTGCGCCCCCTCGGAGCTGAACCGGTAGGCGCCCGAGCTGTTGCAGGTCCCCACGGAGCAGCGGTAGTCGGGGGACCACTGGCTGCCGCAGGAGTTGGAGAAGGTCACGCTGCTGCCCGAAGTGATGGCGCCGTCCTCGTAGTCGTCCTGGTCGTAGTCGTAGTCGCCGTCCGGGGAGGGGAGGTCGCCGGCGTTCTGGGGCATGCAGTAGGTGGACTCGCCGCCGGAGGAGTCGTGCAGGCTGCCGGAGTCCGGCGCCGACGGGGCGAGCAGCACCGTGCTGTCCGCGCTGGGGCTGGTGGGCACCACCGTGTCGTTCATGTACGGGTCCTCCTCCGAAGAGTCGTCGCTGGTCCGGATGCCGCTCGTTCGCTGGTCCGAGTGGCCGTGCTCGCTGGGGTTCGGGGAGTCCTTGAAGGCGTCGTCGTCGGCCTCGAAGCCCTCGTCGACCTCCTCCTCCGGGTAGGGCTGGCTGAAGTTGAAGGTGGGCTTCTCCTCGCACGCGCTCTCAGCCAGCTCGCCGGAAAACTCGCTTCCCACCGACAGGGACCGCTCGATATTCCGGACGCACTCGTCAATTTCGTCGAAATTGAGGGACTCGAGGAACTCCTGGGCCGCCCGGCAGGCTTCCTCCTCCAGCCTGCGGAGCTCCTGGTCCCGCCGCTGCTGCAGCTTCTGCAGGGAAGCCTCGGTCAGGGACAGCTCCTGCTGCTCCTTCATGCGCTGCAGGTCCTCGATTTCTTTCTCCAGACGCAGGATCTCTTCCACCTGCTTGTTTTCCTTCTGTTTCTCCAGTTCACGGGTCAGTTCAGCTTCCTTCTGGCTCTTCTGCAAGGCTTCGCGTTCTTGCTGCTTCCTCGTTTCTTCCTCCTGGACAGAAGCAGAAAGGAGATTTTAGAAGGCTTCAGTACAAAAGTACAAGGCATAGCTTCCCCTTTGCAACCAGGAGGAAACGTGGTCATTGTAAGTTGGACTGTGTCCCCATCAAGTCCACAGGTTGAAGTCCTAACCGCCAATACTGCAAAACGTGACTGAATTTGGAGACAGGGCTTTTTTTTTTTTTGAGATGGGAGTTTCGCTCTGCTGCCCAGGCTGGAGTGCAGGGGCATGATCTCAGCTCATTGCAACCTCTCCCTCCTGGGTTCAAGTGATTCTCCTGGCTCAGCCTCCAGAGTAGCTGGGATTACAGGTGCCCACTACCACGCCTGGTTTTTTTGTATTTTTAGTAGAGACAGGGTTTCACCACATTGGCCAGGCTGGTCTAGAACTCCTGACGTCAGGTGATCCGCCTGCCTCGGCCTCCCAAAGTGCTGGGATTACAGACGTGACCCACTGCATCCAGCCGAGATAGGGCTTTTAAAGGGGCAAGTAGGTTAAAATGAGGTCGGTAGGGTTAGGCTCTAATCCGAGCTGACGGATGTCCTTATGGGGACAGGAGACCAGGACACACAGAGAAGGGATGCTTGAGGACACACTGGGAAGACAGCCGCCTGCAAGCCAAGGAGGAAGCCTCAGGAGAAATTAAACCTAAGGACAACTTGATCTTGCAGTTCCAGCCTCCGGAACTGGGAGAAGATCAATTTCCACTTTTCAACCCACCTGGTCCGTGGTATTTTGTGGCGGGCCCAGCAAACTAACAGGCTGGTTATACCGATTTAGAGAAATTATGCTCTTGTGATGCACATTAAAACGCATTCACTATGCTTTATCCCACTGTAATGGGTCAGAAACTGCATCATAAACACATCCTCTTAAACTGTTCTGTTATCTTTCTACTTTAATTTAGTTTTGAATCCCAGAGTCCAAGCATTAGAAGTGGGAAGGAAGCAGAAATAGAAAAAGAGACGCAAAGTTGTCACCCCGCTCGTTACCTGCTGGGCGCGGAGCTCGGCTTCTCTTCGCGCTCTCTCTCTCTCTCTAAAAATAGTAAAGAACAAGTGAAAATCAACAACAATGATCCCAGAACCACTTTTCAGAGAGCTTTTTAAAACAGCTTTGCCAAACACAGACAGCATGAAAGACAAGAGCCCCTTCCTCTGGCTATGGACTTGTTCTGTGTTATGAATAAAATATTCCCAGAACTGAGTCTTCAATGCTGCCAAAGAATTTTATATTCTAGCCACCAAGAGTTACTGTTTTAAATTGTAGGTTCTGGGGCATCTGCTGGGATTTCTGGCTGCACGGATAGACACTGAGCAGAGCACTCAACATAGATGCTTTTGTTTCATCCCAGCAACAAAGGTACTGCACCTTTCCTCCTCCTCCCGTTTCTTCTTTTCTTCCTCCTCCCGTTTCTTCTTTTCTTCTTGCTCCCTTTTCTCCGCCAGCAACTGTCTGTAAACTCGACGAGCAATCTGACCTCTGAGTTGCTTCTGGAAAACCACGGCTGCCTTTTTCAGGTGCAAAAATCTCCTCCTCAGAAGGAATGCTCTGTAATTCTTCTGTATTATCACTACACAATAAAGGACCTTTCTGTATTGTTTTCTGAAAATGAAAGAAAACAAGAGAATCGTGATTGAAGTAATGAGCCTTTGAGCTATTCAAATGAGCTCACATCAAGGCTGCAAGCCAAAAGAGGACCCAGTTTTAGAATGATACTCTCATTATGGAAACTGGAGAGAACAAGGAGGCCCCTTTGGTCAAAACAAAACAGAAGAAAAACAAAGAAATAATAACAAACAAAACTAAAGTAAGAAGCTATCACTATCTTGGCTAAATAAACACGTGAGCCCTCATGCTGACTTTGGGTAGCCTCAGCAGAGAGTTGCGTAAACAGGACCCAAAGAGATCTGACATATTCTCCTATTCATATGAAAAAAGTCATCGCAGCAGGACAGCTTTGTACTTCAGAAAATGTAACGTGGGTTTTCAAGCGCATAGTGGACGAAACTAAAATGCCTATGAAAAGAAGCTGCCTTGTTCAGCAAACAATTGGAGGATGGGTCTCTGTAGACAAAACGGTACCAATGAAGTAAACAGTCGCGCTGCTATGCCTTTGCTACCTGATGCAGAGGAAGTAGGTAAACAATTTAAATATCAGTAAAAGGCTGGGCATGGTGGCTCACAACCGTAATCCCAGCACTTCGGGAAGCCAAGGCAGGTGGATCCCATGGGCCCAGGAGTTTGAGACTCTCCTGGGAAACATGGAGAGACCCATCTCTAAAATTTTTGTTTTTTTAATTAGCCAGTCTTGGTGGTGTGTGCCTGTGGTCCCAGCTGCTTGGGAGTCTGAGGTGGGAGGACTGCTTGAGCCCAGGAGATCAAGGCTGCATTGAGCCATGATCACGACACTGTACTTACTCCAGCCTTGGCGACAGAGTGAGACCCTATCTCAAATAAATAAATAGATCTAGCCAGGCGCCGTGGCTCAAGCCTGTAATCCCAGCACTTTGGGAGGCTGAGGCGGGTGGATCATGAGGTCAAGAGATCGAGACCATCCTGTTCAACATGGTGAAACCCCGTCTCTACTAAAGATACAAAAAAAAATTAGCTGGGCGTGGTGGCACGTGCCTGTAATCCCAGCTACTCAGGAGGCTGAGGCAGGAGAATTGCCTGAGCCCAGGAGGCGGAGGTTGCAGTGAGCCGAGATGGAGCCATTGCACTCCAGCCTGGGTAACAAGAGCGAAACTCCGTCTCAAAAATAAATAAATAAATAAATAAAAAATAAATAGATCTCAGTAGAGTTCTCTAATGTCACTGTTCGTTCTTTCTTTTTTTGAGACAGAGTCTCGCTCTGTTGCCAGGCTGGAGTGCAGTGGCACAATCTCAGCTCACTGCAACCTCCACCTCCTGGGTTCAAGCAATTTTCCTGCCTCAGCCTCCTGAGTAGCTGGACTACAGGCACGCACCATCATGCCCAGCTACTTTTTGTATTTTTAGTAGAGACGAGGTTTCACCATTTTGGCCAGGATGGTCTTGATCTCTCGATCTCATGATTGGCCTGCCTCAGTCTCCCAAATCGCCGGGATTATAGGCATAAGCCACTGCATCCGGCCTATGTTCTTTCTACTTGAGATGTCAAAAAGTTCAGAGCCCCCTTTCCTACTTGCTGCCCACATCAGGCTAGCTAGGTTTTGGGCATGCTACTAGGAGGCCTGACTTGAGACTCGCCTCAATTAAAAAAACTCAGGCTACTCCACTGGAACACACGGGGAAGGAAGGACACCTCATGGAGCTTTCTGCCTTCTTCCCTCAGCCTGCGGTTCTTACCGAGCCAAGAAGCCCAACACATGGGCCCGAATCACCATGGCCGCGTGGGTCACTTCCTCCTCCCTCCGCTTCTCCAGTTTCTGCTCCAAGGATTCTCGAAGAAAGACCTGCTCAGGAGAAAGTCACATGTCAGAAGCAAAGAACGTGGCCAGCAGAAGGCAGGCATTTCTGAGTCAGAGATATCTTCTGGGGTTAAGGCTTTTTTCTCTCCTTAAGTTTGCTCCAAACTCACATGGCCATGCTTTCTAGAATAGTGCTTTTTAAAGGTTCCACCTGTCACGGGCTAAAACAGTTGCAAAATCCAATAAGATATATTATAAGCAAAAACAAACATGCTGTATAAAAATAAAGTCCCTTTTATGGTTATTGTTACTAGATTCAGTAGGCATAAGATGATAATCAAATTGCTATCTAAGCTTCTAAACAGTTATCACATCATGGACCAGCACAAATAGTTCATAGACCACCACTGGTCACTACAGTGAGTCTATGTAATATGATTCAGAGATACAGAAGCTGAGGAAGGAAAGTAGGAAGGGAGGGAAGCCAGGAGATTTCTAAATTGTTATTTTGCTTTCATGTGGAAATCCTCTCTTTGTGCCTGCTATGTGATTACAATCAGAGCATCTTGGCTTCAAAAACTTAAATGCACACAAAATATTGATGTTAAGAACATAATTCTGAGCCGGGCACGGTGGCTCAAGCCTGTAATCCCAGCACTTTGGGAGGCTGAGGCGGACGATCACGAGGTCGAGAGATCGAGACCATCCTGGTCAACATGGTGAAACCCCGTCTCTACTAAAACTACAAAAAATTAGCTGGGCATGGTGGTGCGTGCCTGTAATCCCAGCTACTCAGGAGGCTGAGGCAGGAGAATTGCTTGAACCCAGGAGGCGGAGGTTGCGGTGAGCCGAGATCGTGCCATTGCACTCCAGCCTGGGTAACAAGAGCGAAACTCCGTCTCAAAAAAAAAAAAAAAAAAAAAAAAAGAACATAATCCTGAAAATTGAGTTTAAAATGAGAACTCCGAGGCCAGGTGCGGTGGCTCATGCCTGTAACCCCACCACTTTGGGAGACTGAAGCGGGCAGATCACAAAGTCAGGAGTTCGAGACCAGCCTGATCAACATGGTGAAACCCCATCTCTACTAAAAATACAAAAATTAGCTGGGCATGGTGGTGCATGCCTGTAATCCCAGCTACTCAGGAGGCTGAGGCAGGAGAATCGCCTGAACCCAGGAGGCCACGGTTGCAGAGAGCCAAGATTGTGCCATTGCACTCCAGCCTGGGCGACAGAGTGAGACTCTGTCTCAAAAATAAATAAGTAAATGAAACATAAAAAACAAAATAAAATGAGAACTGAATTATTTCAGCTCCATCTCAGTTCAGCTATCACAAGCGCAGCAGAATCAGGATTAAAGAAACTGTAGCTGTTTGCTTGCCTAGTTCTGAGAACGGATACTTCCATCCTCTGCTTATCAAATACGTGTCTGGTAATTGGCACTTTGTATCAGCATTCCTAGTTTTTGAAAATACATGAAAATATCAGGACTTTCTCTTGATCAAAGTAGCTTTTAATTTTGCCATTTTTGATTTAATACATGCATAAAAAAATTCTGAATTATTCCGTAAAACAACCAGTATTAAACATTTTCATGCTTTTTTGGTTAACAGTCCACACAGAGGCATTCTGGGGTCTCCACAATTTTCTACTTTATGCTTCCATGAGTCATTCTGGCCTAAAATGGTGCATCATGTTCTCCCGACGGCACATTTTTCCAGGTTCTCTGTGCTCTATCCTCCATGACATTTGGTCAAAAAAGCAAATAAAGAGTCTTACTACCTTGTTGACTCACAGCCGTACCTATTCCTGCTCCTAGTAAAACTCCATCACAAATCATTCTCCTATGAAAGCTCTTCATACAATCCTCTCCTTGTAATACAATTAATATACTCTGTTGGCTGGACACAGTGGCTCATGCCTATAATCGCAGCAATTTGGGAGGCCGAGGCGGGTGGATCACCAGAGGTTAGGAGTTGGAGGCCAGCCTGGCCAACACAGGAAACTCCATCTTTACTAAAAATACAAAAAAATTAGTCGGGCCTGGTGGCAGGTGCCTGTAATCCCAGCTACTCGGGAGGCTGAGGCAGGAGAAGCACTTGAACCTGGGAGGTGGAGGTTGCAGTGAGCTGAGATCGTGCCACTGCACTCCAGCCTGGGCAACAGAGTAAGATTCTGTCTCAAACAAAAACAATACAAAACAAACAAAAAATATATACACATATATATATTCTTATATTCTGTTGCTACAGAAGCTCTAAGTGTAATGTTTGTTGGAAGTGATCATCATTAAAGATGTTCAGAAATACGGAATTCTCTGTACGTATCAAAGCCATATAGCAAAAGCAGTTTTCATCAAGACTGGCCTTTAAAGAAGTATTTCGACTTCTCTTTAAGATTTTTGTTCGGTATTACATATCTTACTCTAATGCTTTTGCTCTTATGGGTGCTTAAAAGGAAAAGTAATAGCCAAACGTAGGCGAAGAGGAAGAAGACACTTTCGTCTCTTATTACCCTTCTTGTGTCTGTGAGCGACACACTGATGAGGTGAACAAGGAGAAACCTTTATGAAGGAACAAAGGTCTTCTCCACCACGGGAAGTCCAAAGAATGTCTTGGTTAGAATCAGAATCAGACAAAGATTTGCTTTAGTTTTAAGTCCATTAAAAAGACAGCTTTATATATATATATTTCTCTCTCTTGATCGGGAGAACATGATGTGCCGTCGAGGGAACATGATGCACCATTTTAGGCCAGAATGACTCATGGAAGCATAAAGTAGAAAATTGTGGAGACCCCAGAATGCCTCTGTGTGGACTGTTAACCAAAAAAGCATGAAAATGTTTGATACTGATTGTTTTAGGGAATAATTCAGAATTTTTTATGCATGTTATTAAATCAAAAATGGCAAAATTAAAAGCTACTGTGATCAAGAGAAAGTATATGCATATACATATATTTAAAGTCAGCTTTCTTTTCCTGCCTATTAAATTATTCTCCCACATCTTTATTTTTTCCTTCACCAAGCTGAAGGGCAAACAAATGGAGAAAATGCTTTTAGGGACCTGTCAGTTTCATTAAGAACATGAACCCTGAATTTAGACAACGACAGAAGGGAAGTCATAGGTTTGGCTGTGTCCCCAGTCAAATCTCATCCTGAACTGTACCTCCCATGATTCCCATGTGTCACCGGAGGGACCCGGGGAGGAGATAACTGAATTATGGAGGTGGGTCTTTCCCATGCTGTTCTTATGATAGTGAGTAAGTCTCATGAGATCTGATGGTTTTATAAAGGGCAGTCCCCCTGCACATATGCTCTTGCCTGCCACCATGTAAGACGTACCCTTGCTCCTCCTTGGTCTTCCGCCATGATGGTGAGGCCTCCACAGCCATGTGGAACTGTGAGTCAATTAAACTTCTTTCCTTTATAAATTACCCAGTCTCACGTATGTCTTTGTTAGCAGTATGAGAAGCAACTAATATATAAACAAGTGTTGCCGTGAGCCCTTGTGTCACCCTGCCATATTCCCAGGTCAGCCGAGACCAAGTTGGCACAACCTGGGGACTGGGAGTGTGGCACCAAAGCAGCTGAGCAAAGGGCGGTGTTCACTCAAGCGCTGCTTGGCTGAGCTTGACTCAACATCCAACAGGAACCGTTTCACATGGCTCTTTTTCACCTTTATCTTAGGTAGCTTAAGATCCTCTAGGTATTCTAGTACACTGTCTTTACAAAAACACTTCCTGCAGGTTTCGTTGCTATAGAACGGACGAAGAAAAGTCTGACACTGAAGTCCAGAGGGTCAGAAAATTCAGTTATCTCCTCCCCAGGTCCCTCCCATGACCCTTGAGTCTTGAGGAATCTTTGAGGCAGTGGGAAAAGTCAAAACCAGGAGGGAGAGGGAGCGGCTGCCCATCTCAGTCACCGTAAGTACAGCTATTCAGCAGGGAAATACATCGCAATCTCCCCATGGGCTGTGCCATGGCACCTCCCACAGCCCTCCTCCACTCCTAGTCCTAGGTAAGAATGCTAGCCTTACAAGAACAGTTACGTTTTACATAAGCCAGCCGGTTCAGACCTGGGGCCATGGTTAATTTTCTGCCTTCAACACTGGCTGCATTTGCCTCTATTGCCTATGGTAGACAATCCTTTACCATAAGACCCAGAAGTTCATTAGAGGCTTGAGGCTTTAAATACAAAGACCTTCTGGTGGCAACAAACCAAAACATCTGCTATCCAACACGTAAATAAAATGCTGGTCAAGATCAAAACTATCAAGAGGGCACAACTCAAATGCTTTGATGCTTACATTTACTTCCTATCTTGTCTGTGGAAAAATAAACTTCTATCTAACTTATACTCCCAACTGCTCACCAATTAAAACTGAACTCCTCTGGGGCCGGGTGCAGTGGCTCATGCCTGTAATCTTAGCACTTCGGGAGGCCAAGGTGAGCGGATGACGGGGTCAGGAGTTTGAGACCAGCCTGACCAACATGGCAAAACTCACTCTGTGTCTACTAAAAATACAAAAAATAGCTGGGCGTGATGGTGCATGGCTGTAGTCCCAGATACTCAGGAGGCTGAGACAGGAGAATCGCTTGAACCCGGGAGGCGAAAGTTGCAGTGAGCCAAGATTGTAACACTGCACTCCAGCCTGGGTGACAGAGTGAGACTCTGTCTGAAAAAAAAAAAAAAAAAAACAAAAAACGGAGAGAGATTCAAGATGGCTGATCACTAGCAGCTCAGGATTGTAGCTTCCAGTGAAAGCGCAGAGGAAGAGAGGATGCTACACTTTCAGATGAATTCTTTTTTTTTTTTTGAGACGGAGTTTCGCTCTTGTTACCCAGGCTGGAGTGCAATGGCGCGATCTCGGCTCACCACAACCTCTACCTCCTGAGTTCAGGCAATTCTCCTGCCTCAGCCTCCTGAGTAGCTGGGATTACAGGCATGCGCCACCATGCCCAGCTAATTTTTTGTATTTTTAGTAGAGACGGGGTTTCACCATGTTGACCAGGATGGTCTCGATCTCTTGACCTTGTGATTCACCGGCCTCGGCCTCCCAAAGTGCTGGGATTAAAGGCATGAGCCACCACACCCGGCCTCAGATGAATTCTTGTTGCTCACTCACCAGGAGATTCCCAGCAGAGGAGCCCCGCGGGTCGCCAGTGTGACTCTTGTGGCCGGCGAGGCAGTTTTGCTTGGCGCCTCAGAGCGTCGGTTCTTGGTGTAGAGTCAGAAAAGCACCATCAATCTTAACGCCGCTGTTTTAGCCAGCGCAGTGGGTTGCTCAGATTTTGGCACTGAGAATCAATACGTTGGACGTCCACTTAGAAACCCAATTACAAAGACGGTAACTATAAAGACCACAGATGGATAAATCTACAATGAAGGGAAGAAAACAGCCAAAAAAGGCTGAGAATACCCAAAATCAGAGTGCCTCTCCCTCAGCAGGGGATCACAGTTCCTCATCAGCAATGGAACAAGGCTTGATGGAGAACGAGTGTGTTCCAATTACAGAAGCAGGCTTCAAAATGTGGATAATGAGAAACTTCTGTGAATTAAAAGAACTTCTGCCGGGCGCAGTGGCTCAAGCCTGTAATCCCAGTACTTTGGGAGGCCGAGGTGGGTGGATCACAAGGTCAAGAGATCGAGACCATCCTGGTCAACATTGTGAAACCCCGTCTCTACGAAAAATACAAAAAATTAGCTGGGCATGGTGGCGCGTGCCTGTAATCCCAGCTACTCAGGAGGCTGAGGCAGGAGAATTGCCTGAACCCAGGAGGTGGAGGTTGCGGTGAGCCGAGATCGCGCCATTGCACTCCAGCCTGGGTAATAAGAGTGAAACTCCGTCTAAAAAAAAAAAAAAGAACTTCTAACCCAATCCAAAGAAACTAAGAATTTTGAAAAAAAGGTTTGATGAAATGTTAACAAGAATACACAATTTAGAGAGGAATATAAGTGAATTGATGGAGCTGAAAAACACAATACGAGAACTTCGTGAAGTATGCACAAGTTTTAACAGCCGAATTGATCAAGCAGAAGAAAGGATATCAGAAGTCAAAAACCAACTTAATGAAATAAAACGAGAAGACAAGATTAGAGAAAAAAGGATAAAAAGGAACGAGCAAAGTCTCCAAGAAATACGGGACTCTGTGAAAAGACCTAATCTACGTTTGATAGGTGTACCTGAATGTGACGAAGAGAATGAATCCAAGCTGAAAAATATGCTTCAGGATATTATTCAGGAAAACATTCCCAACCTAGCAAGGCAGGGCAATATTCAACTCCAGGTAATACAGAGAACACCACAAAGATATTCCTCAAGAAGACCAACCCCAAGGCACATAATCGTCAGATTCACCAGGGTTGAAATGAAGGAGAAAATACTAAGGGCAGCCAAAGAGAAAGGTCAGGTTACCCACAAAGGGAAGCCTGTCAGACTTACAGCAGATCTCTCAGCAGAAACCCTACAAGCCAGAAGAGAGTGGGGGCCAATATTCAATATCCTTAAAGAAAAGAACTATCAACCAAGAATTTCACATCCAGCCAAACTAAGCTTCATAAGCGAAGAAAAAATAAAATTTTTTGTGAAGAAGCAAGCACTCAGAGATTTCATCACCACCAGGCCTGCTTTACAAGAGCTTCTGAAAGAACCACTACACATAGAAAGGAACAAACAGTATCAGCCTTTCTAAAAAATACCAAAAAGTAAAGAGCATCAATATAGTGAAGAATTTACATCAACTAATGAGCCTAAAACCCATTGGTATGCTGCATCCAGACCCATCTCACATGCAAGGATACACAAAGACTCAAAACAAAGGGATGGAGAAAGATTTACCAACCAAACGGAGAGCAAAAACAAATAAATAAACAAAAGGCAGAAGTTACAAATTTTGCCTCTGATAAAATAGTCTTTAAAGCAACGAAGATCAAAAGAAGCAAAGAAGGACATTATATAATGATAAAAGGATCAATGCAACAACAAGAAGAGCTAAAGATCCTAAATATATACGCACCCAATACAGGAATACCCAGACATACAAGACTTATAAAGAGACTTAGACTCCCACACGATAATAGTGGGAGACTTCAACATTAATATTAGACAGATCAATGAGACAGAAAATTAACAACGATATCCAGGACTTGAACTCAGATCTGGAACAAGCAAACTTAATTAACATTTATGGAACTCTCCACTTTAAATACACAAAATACATACTCTTATCAGTACCACATCATATCAACTTACAAGTTTAAATGAAATATTGGTTGGCTCCTTGTGATTTTCTTCCCTCATTTTTTTTATGTCTCCTTTATTAAGCACAATTATAGGCATATCCATGTTTAAACTGCATTCTAGCCTGCGCAATAAAGCAGTACCCCCATTCTCTCTCCCTCTTCCTCTTTCTCTTTCTTCCTCTTCTTTATTCTTTTTTAAATTATTTTTTTTCCTTTCTCTGTTTCTTTCTTTCTTTAAAAAAAAAAAAAAAAAAAAAAAAAAGGCTGGGTGTGGTAGCTTATACCTGTAATCCCAGCACTCTAGCACTCTGGAAGGCTGAGGCAGGCAGAACACAAGGTCAGGAGTTCGAGACAAGCCTGGCCAACATGGGGAAACTTTCTCTCTACTAAAAATACAAAAAAATTAGCTGGGCATGGTGGTGTACGCCTGTAATCCCAGCTACTCAGGAGGCTGAGGCAGGAGAAGTGCATGAACCTGGGAAGCAGAGGTTGCAATAAGATGAGATTGTGTCACTGCACTCCAGCCTGGGCGACAGAGAGGGACTCCATCTCAAAAACAAATAAACAAAAAACTAAACTCTTTAAAAACTTCTTCTGGAATACTTCCTTGATCATTTCAATCCATAGGGATCTCTCTCTCTTGTAGAAGCTGTTCCCTTACTCCTTTAAAAATACTGTACTGCGGCCGGGCGCGGTGGCTCAAGCCTGTAATCCCAGCACTTTGGGAGGCTGAGGCGGGTGGATCACAAGGTCGAGAGATCGAGACCAACCTGGTCAACATGGTGAAACCCGTCTCTACTAAAAATACAAAACATTAGCTGGGCATGGTGGTGCGTGCCTATAATCCCAGCTACTCAGGAGGCTGAGGCAGGAGAATTGCCTGAACCCAGGAGGCAGAGGTTGCGGTGAGCCGAGATCGCGCCATTGTACTCCAGCCTGGGTAACAAGAGCGAAACTCCGTCTCAAAAAAAAAAAAAAAAAAAAAAATACTGTACTGCATGATTCAATTCATCCACGTGTGTGAATGTCTTATCTTCCAACATAATGAACTAAAGACAACGTCCATGTCTGTGTCCCCTGTGCCACACTACATCCCAAGCCTGCTTGCCTTCAGCCTGATTTCTGTAACATAAACTCTAAGTGAAGTTGGATTGGTACCTGGAGCCCAGAAGAGACTGTTAATGGCCAGGGTGAGTTTGAATGATCTCTAATGTTACTCCACTGTATAAGACAGTAAGACAGGTGGGAAGTGATCCGTTTACAGGGAATGCAATTTCTTTTTGCTTTAGAGACAGGGTCTCCGTCTGTCCCCAGGCTGGAGTGCAGTGGCATGATCAGGGCTCACTGCAGTCTTGACCTCCTGGGTTTGAGCAATCCTCCCACTCTAGCCACCCAAGTAGCTGGAACTACGGGCACACGCCACCACACCTGGCTGCCTGGCTAATTTTTCTGAATTTTAGTAGAGAAAAGGTCTCACTATGTTGTCCAGGCTGGCCTCAGACCCCTGGGCTCAAGCATCCTGCCTCAGCCTCCCAAAGTGCTGGAATTACTGGTGTGAACCACTGTGCCTGACCTACAATTTCTTTTTGATTAAAAGAAAAAAAATAAGAGCAGACTCTATTACACTGCCAAGAGCTCCACTTGAGCCATTTTCTTTAGCAAGTTTTCCTACCTGAATAAATGTATGACATCTTGTGTCCCCTCTTACTGTGTGTCAGCACTTCACAGATACTGATTAAGCTCAGCACCATCTAGAACAGGCGTCCCCAAACTGCGGCCCCCTGAGGCCATTTATCCGCCCCCCCGCCGCACTTCAGGAAGGGGCATCTCTTTCTTCGGTGGTCAGTGAGAGGAGCACAGTATGTGGCGGCCCTCCAACAGTCTGAGGGACAGTGAACTGGCCCCCTGTGTAAAAAGTCTGGGGACGCCTGATCTAGAATGAACAATCAGGTCTATATGCTCTGCTGGGTGACTGCAGAGAAGCCAGCAGCAAGACTGCAGGGCAGCATATTGAGGGGCTAAGAATAGGATGACCTGGGATGACGGGGGGGCGCTTAACCCAGCCGTAGGGTACACTGAAGAATATCAAAAAAGGAGTCCTGTCAAAGTCTACATCTAGGCCGGGCGCAGTGGCTCACGCCTGTAATCCCAGCACTCTGGGAGGCCGATGCGGGCGGATCACAAGGTCAAGAGATCGAGACCATCCTGGTCAACATGGTGAAACTCCGTCTCTACTGAAAATACAAAATATTAGCTGGGCATGGCGGCGCGTGCCTGTAATCCCAGCTACTCAGGAGGCTGAGGCAGGAGAATTGCCTGAACCCAGGAGGCGGAGGTTGCGGTGAGCCGAGATCGCGCCATTGCACTCCAGCCTGGGTCACAAGAGTGAAACTCCGTCTCAAAAAAAAAAAAGTCTACATCTAAGTCGAGACCTAAGGATGAGTGGGTTACAGAGTGAGTGGAGAGTAAGATTCCAGGCAGAGAGACCTAACACCTGCGGGAGGCGTACCCTCAGGTGTCCCCCAGTGGGTTACACCCCTCTTTAATCTTCCTGAGCATGGGTGGAACCCGGGACTTCCTTCTAGCCAGTAGACTGCAGCAAAGGCGATGGGATGTCACTTCGTGAGAACATTGTATCATTTAACACTCCATCCTACCCTGCAGCATGCGGTTGTCCTGCTGGCACGAAAGACGTGAGCTGCCATGTGGTGAGGGGGCCATGTGGCAAGGAACTTTGCGGGCTTCTAGAAGCTGTGAGTGGTTCCCAGCTAACAACCAGAAAGAAAACAGGCACTTCAGTCCTGCAAACACAGAGAAAGAATTCTGCCAATGACCAAGTGAGCCTGGAAGACACCCTGAGGTCCAGAAAGAACAAAGCCCCGAGATACAACGACTGCAGGCTTGGGGGACTCTGATCAGAGGATCAAGCTCAGGGGGCCCCAGCTCTGACCCTTAAATACTATGAGACAGTCAATGTGTGTTGTTAAAGCCACAAAGTTTGCAGTAATGTATTACAGACCAACAGCTACCTCATGTGATCATCTCCGCATGCCATCTCTACCCTATTTTGTGTTTGTATCTTAAATCCCTCAGCAATAAAACATTCCCCTGGAGCAGGGAGATGGGTCCATCCTGCCTTTCCCTTGCTGAATGGCCAGGAGGTGATGCCTAAGTACCTGTCATCAGTCTCACATTGGTCAAACTGCAAGACATATGTCTCTCTCTCCCTGCTTTCTCCCTCTTTCCCTTCCTCTTTTTATAAAGCACTGAAGCTCCTAGATTAAGGCCAGGTGCAGTGGCTCACGCCTGTAATCTCAGCACTTTGGGAGGCCGAGGCACGTGGATCACGAGGTGAGGAGTTCAAGACCAGCCTGACCAACATGGTGAAACCCCATCTCTACTAAAAATATAAAACTTAGCTCAGCATGGTGGCGTGCACCTCTAATCCCAGTTATAGGGAGGCTGAGGCAGGAGTACTGCTAGAAACAGGACGTGGGAAGCAGAGGTTGCAGTGAGCCAAGACCGTGCCACTGTACTCCAGCCTATGCTACAGAGCTAGATTCCGTCTCAAAAAACAAAAACCCACAAAAACCGCCTAGATTAAAAACAGCATACTACGAGTGGAAGCTTCCAAATACTTCTCTGACATTGCACTACTGTGTGTCAGGGCAGGGGATCAGGAATGAGGATTCATTCTTCCTTTTGAGGACACACGTGTCCTCAGCTGCTTGCATTTCTGTGTCGAGCCACACTGCTGTCTTTCCCATGTGACAAGTCACTGGAGTTGGGTGGGGAATGAGAGTGAAGCCAAATGAGATCCTTGGCAGTTTCTGATACCGAAAGAAGAAGTTATGCAACAAATGTTATGATTAATCTTTGATGTTTAGGCCAGACTGCCCACTACTCAGCTCCTATCTGGAATGAGGGGTGAAGGGGCCTCTGCCCCAACAGCATGTTCAAAAGGAGACTTTCTGCCAGGCATGGTGGTTCACACCTGTAATCCCAGTACTTTGGGAGGCTGAGGCGGGTGGATCACAAGGTCAGGAGTTCAAGATCAGCCTGGCCAATATGGTAAAAATACAAAAATTAGCTGGGCATAGTGGTGCGCACCTGTAGTTCCAACTGCTCAGGAGGCTGAAGCAGAAGAATCGCTGGAACCCGGGCTGTGGAGATTGCAGTGAGCCGAGATGGTGCCACTGCACTCCAGCCTGGGCAACAGAGCGAGACGCCAACTTAAAACACACACACACACACACACACACACACACACACACACACACACAAACACACAAGCAGATTTTTTTTTTGCCTTCTGGACTGAGTTTTTGACAACCGCTAGGATTTCAGATCGGCTACTGATGTCTCGCTCAACAGCTATTCTGGTTGCAGGGATAAAAGCCAGCATATGAATTAGAGAAAGTTAGAGAAGGGTCTGAGGTATCACTTCTTAGACATGGGGGGCTGCCTCATACTTCCAAAGCACTGTTACTCATCTGCCAACATTTGCTGACTGCCTGAACAAATACACACACACAAACAATTAGGATGAGATGTTTCAACCTGTTCCTAATGAAACAAAGTCAAGGACTTCAAATAAAACAGTAACTGTTTGGAAGACAAAAGGTTATGGCAGGCATGGCAACGGGAGCATCTTCGGGCCATATGACATCTTCTCAGCAGTGTCATATGGCCCGAAACCCCTGAGCATCACCCGGACATCTGTCGGGGGTTCGATGGGAGCTGCTCTTTCTCCGCGCCCTACCTTGGTCTTCCCCAGCTGCCATTCGCTGTTGGAGGCATCGTAGAGCTGCAGCAGGCTCGTGCACTTTCCTCGGACATCCTCGGGCAGAGCCAGGTTCCTCATCAGCACTTTATACCTGCAACGTAAAGACACACGGGGTCACCTCCTGCGATGATTTCCTGTTTTCCCCAACCCCTTTGAAAAGAAGGAGGATCCATTCGGCTCCCTCTTGCCTTTTGTAGAAGTCTTGAAAGGGTCTTCGGACCGCATACCCAGCTTTGCGGATTCTCACCGTCTCCAGCATCCCTGAGTACCGCAGCTGGTTCAGCACCACCGCCTGGTCAAACTGGTCTGGCATCTAAACCATGCAAAAAGTTGGGACAGCATTAGAAAAGACGGAATTCGATGAGACAGACTTAAGGAAGCCACCTCCATCAATGGTCTATCCCTGCTTCAAAACACATACAAGAGTCTTGAACCTATACAGAAATACAGACTAGCACATAACGCCAGTGGAACCATCACCTCGCTTTAGCAACCATCACCCCTGCCAATCTGCCCCATCCACAAGCTACTTCCTCCCTCCCCTTATATTTAAGAAAGTCCCAAACAACACATCATCTCATTTGCAAAGATTCTAGCATATGTCATGTGTTAATAATATAACAACACTATGATCACATCTTAAAAGATATCAATAATTCCTTTTTATTAATACCCATGTTCACATTTCTGGCTGTAGCACAAATATCATACATGTACTGCCACTTTAAAATCTATTTTTTTCCCAAAAAATCTAGTCATACAAATGTCACCTTCTTTTACTTTTTTTTTTTTTTTTTGAGACGGAGTCTCGCTTTGTCACCACGCTGGAGTGCAGGGGCGCAATCTCAGCTCACTGCAACCTCCACCTCCCGGGTTCGAGCAATTCTCCTGCCTCAGCCTACCAAGTAGCTGGGACTACAGGCACATGCCACCATGCCCAGTCAATTGTTTTGTATTTTTAAGTAGAGACAGGGTTTCACCATGTTAGCCAGGATGGTCTTGATCTCTTGACCTCGTGATCCACCTTCCTTGACCTCCCAAAGTTCCGGGATTATAGGCGTGAGCCACCACACCGGCACTTTCTTTTACGTTTTAAACTTTAATTTAAAGGCTTATTTACCTAAGAACACAGTGACTCAGTGAGGGGTGGATACCCACAGTGCAGCGGGTGGGGTGGAGAAGGCGAGATGACCACATGCTGGCTAGTGGAGAAGACACAGGAGTGAAAACAGTTTGATGGGCCAGGCATGGTGGCTCACGCCTGGAATCCTAGCACTTTGGGAGGCTGAGGTAGGCGGATCACCTGAGGTCGGGAGTTGGAGACCAGCCTGACCAACATGGTGAAACCCCATCTCTACTAAAAATACAAAAATCAGCTGGGTGTAGTGGTGCATGCCTGTAATCCCAGCTGCTTGAGAGGCTGAGGCAGGAGAATCACTTGAACCGGGAGGCGGAGGTTGCAATGGGCCGATATCACACCATTGCACTCCAGCCTGGGTGAGAGTGAGACTGTCTCATAAAAAAAAAAAAAGAGTTTGATTTTGTTCAAATTCTAGTCAAATACCCATTTATTGAGAGCTCCATACTATGACCATTAAATAAAGTGAGCCTGAGAACACACAAATTAAAGACAGATTCAAAGCCAAGACTTAATGTTCTGAAATGTGTTCTCTTATTTGCTCAGCTGCCAAACAAACTGGTAACTGGTGCCAGGACAATAGGTTTTCAGGGGAAAGCAAAAAAGTGGGCCATTTAGGGACTTTGGGGACAGTGGTTTGTTTTTTTAATCCACCCACCCGTTCCCTTTAATTAAGCTGCATGTTGTTATCCTACACAACTGTGAATGCAACGGCACCAAAATAGAGCCCTAGGACCTCATTGTTAAAAAATACAAGAAGAATGCAAAGTGGCTTAATTTGTGACCCTTTAAAATGCAGTCAGTCATTAACACAAAATTAGGCGTAAAGCCATGTTATTCTGCAAGCTCTCAAAACTGACAAAAAATAAATTTCCAGAATGTCCCTCACAGCTTTTGATGGAAGAGCTGCCATCAGCTCTAGTGGGCTGACCTCTCTCATATTTAATTTCTTCTACAAACACTGTGGTCAAATGGTCTTTACTTAGCAGTATTCCAACCAAGTGCAGCCAGCAAATTACAGCAAACGTCCAAAGAACTGTGGTTCTCTGCTTTTTAAGTCTTGATTATTTAAATGATCCTTAGAAAAGGAAGTCATAAAAATATAAAAACAAAATTACCCTTGGTGACTCTTACCCTGTATCTCTGGATTTAAAAATGTGGGTTAGGGGGTGGGTGGCTGTTCTGAAGGCATTTGGTTACAATGCTTTTGTGATATTTATTTGGGAATATAATCTAACTAGCAGAAACCTACAAAGACTAGTATAGAGCAAACATAAAAGCAACACTGAATAAAGTATCTGACTTACTCAACTTTGCTAAATTTATACTGCCAGAGAAGCCTTCTACGTTTAATATTTAATCACTTGATGCTCAAAGACTTTCATCCAAAATCTCTCTCTCTCTCAGGCTTTCACCGTTCCTGCAGCCGACCTTCCTCCCAATCTCTAGTGAACAAAGTCTGTGTGATTCTCCATTCCGGCGCTCCACTTATTAAAACTAAAGGTATTATGCCAAAAGGGCCTCCCCATTCAAAAAGTTCAGCCACACTCACCATCTTCCTGTCTCTCCGAGGGGCAGTCCACCTTTCAGTTTGGCTCTGGGGCCAAAATTCATATGGAAAACAACTGCCACACTGACCTTTTCCCCGCAGCCAAAGACATGGAACAATAATGAACACCATTCCTGTGCTTTAAAAAGTGCCCGGTCGCCATGACAACCCCTTCCATTCTCGGGCTAATTAGTGTGGTGTGGCTGTAGGATTCGATACAGCCCGGGGAGGGGAGGGGAGGGGAGGGGAGCCCGGGGCGACCGCGAGTTCCAGGCTCCCATCGCGATTGGGTCTCTGCCCCTTTCCAGTAACTTAACCAGGGGAGGGGGATCTATAGGCTGATTGTCGCCCCGGGCAACCCACCCTGCGATCACGAGGGTAGATTTCCATTGGTGGTTCTCTTCTTATCTGCAATTTCCTTTTCTGTTGAATCCAGTGTTCCAAGATGACACAGTTGGAGGTGGATAAGGCACTTCACCTTTTCAAAACTTCCCTGCTCCTCTCCACTGCTAACTGGTTTTCCAGAAGCTGAGTTAACTCCAACAAAGACTGCCTGCAGTGTGCTGACAGGGAAGTCTCATGGTGACAAACAGATTGGAGTTGCGAAGAAACAGCCCCTAACCCGGGGCGATTACAGTTACTTGATCTGTTTACTGAATATTTATTGAACACATACTATGTGCAAGGTTTTGTGATTCATGATCAGGGAAGTTTTTTTTTTTTTTTTTTTTTTGAGACGGAGTTTCGCTCTTGTTACCCAGGCTGGAGTGCAATGGCGCGATCTCGGCTCACCGCAACCTCCGCCTCCTGGGTTCAGGCAATTCTCCTGCCTCAGCCTCCTGAGTAGCTGGGATTACAGGCATGCGCCACCACGCCCAGCTAATTTTTTGTATTTTTAGTAGAGACGGGGTTTCACCATGTTGACCGGGATGGTCTCGATCTCTCGACCTCGTGATCCACCCGCCTCGGCCTCCCAAAGTGCTGGGATTACAGGCTTGAGCCACCGCGCCCGGCTTTTTTTTTTTTTTTTTTTTTAAAGGTGGAAGCTGTGTTTCATTTCCAAGGACTCTACAATTTAGGAGGGTGGACAGGTACATCAGTACTTATATAGCAGAAAGCCCAATATTAAATTATAATTAAAACTTAAAATTAAGTTCCTTGGGAATATAGGAGTGAGAAAAATACTGAGGGGGGAAGGGGAGTGCACAGGTTTCAACTAGAGCTTGGACTCTTAAAATGCTGGAGGGAAGGGGCATTTCCCATAGAGAAAAAAACAGGAAGAAAAGCCCAGAGGAACCTGGCAGGTTCAGTCGACAGAATGGACTGGAACAGAAGGAGGTGCGGAAGGACCTGGGTGGAAGATGGATACACGGTTCTTGTATTCAAGATAAGAAAGAGTCATACAGGCTCACTGGAGACTCACAGTTGAGACCATCCGGGTCAGAACTGGGCTGTGTAAGGGTCCCCCTGGTGCCAGCAACAGCACTAGGAATAAGACCATCCCTGAATGGGCGGGTATATTCTGATAGCATGCATGTCATAAAAATGTCATACGACCATTAAAAAAGAAGACCAAGGCCAGGCGTGGTGGCTCACGCCTGTAATCCCAACACATTGGGAGGCCAAGGCCAAGGCAAGCGGATCACAAGGTCAGGAGATCAAGACCATCCTGGCCAACATGGTGAAACCCCGTCTCTACTAAAAACACTAAAAAAGTAGCTGGGCATGGTGGCACATGCCTGTGGTCCCACCTACTCCGGAGGCGGAGGCAGGAGAATCACTCGAACCTGGGAGACAGACTGCAGTGAGCCAGGATCGCGCCACTGCACTACAGCCTACGACAGTGCGAGACTCCATCACAAAAAAAAAAAAAAAAAAAATTTAAAGAATAAAATTGGCCAATTGGACAAAACACACAGATACACACACAGACAAAACACAAAAGATCAAACTGAAGACATTACTCTAGGGCCCTTCACAAGGTATTACTGTGTGGGAAAAGCAAACTATGAAGAATCTTTAAAAAAAAACAGATGGCCAGCCGGGCGCAGTGGCTCAAGCCTGTAATCCCAAAGCCTGTAATCCCAGCACTTTGGGAGGCCGAGGCGGGTGGATCACAAGGTCGAGAGATCGAGACCATCCTGGTCAACATGGTGAAACCCCGTCTCTACTAAAAATACAAAAAAATTAGCTGGGCATGGTGGCACGTGCCTGTAATCCCAGCTACTCAGGAGGCTGAGGCAGGAGAATTGCCTGAGCCCAGGAGGCGGAGGTTGCGGTGAGCCGAGATCGCGCCATTGCACTCCAGCCTGGGTAACAAGAGCGAAACTCCGTCTCAAAAAAAAACAGATGGCCACTCCTGCTCTATCTATATATATGTATATATGTGTATAAACAGTCATGCACCACAGAATGATGTCTCAGTCAACAACAGACTACAGATATGGCAATGGTGCCATGAGATTGTAACCCTGTATTTTTTTTCTTTCTTTTTTTTTTTTTTTTTTGAGACTGTGTCTCATTCTGTCACCCAGGTTGGAGTGCAGTGGTATAATCTCAGCTCACTGCAACCTCCGCCTCCCGGGTTCAGGCGATTCTCCTGCCTCAGCCTCCTCAGTAGCTGGAATTAAAGGTGCCTCCCACCACCTCCAGCTAGTTTTGGTATTTTTAGTAGAGACGAGGTTTTACCATGTTGGCCAGGCTAGTCTCGAACTCCTGACCTCAGGCAATCTGCCTGCCTTGGCCTCCCAAAGTGCAGGGATTACAGGTGTGAGCCATCATGCCCAGCCTGTTATCACTGTATTGTTATTGTGCCTTTTCTATGTTTAGGTATGTTTAGTTGCTGTGTTCAACTGCCCATAGTCTCGTACAGTAATGTGCTGTAGGGGACTGCAGCCTAGGAGCAATGGGTCACACCATATAGCTAGGAGTGTCGTAGGCTGCCCCATCTGGGTTTGTGTGAGTGCACTCTGTGATGTTTGCACAACGATGAAGAGAAATGGAAAGACACAGGCCAGTAGTTACTGCATGGCGGTGGGGGCGGGGAGGGACCCAGCTCAGAAAAAAAAAAGAGAAAGAAAAAAATCAGACTGCACTCAAAGAAGGAAACAGTCACATATGTCATGTGAAATTTTCTGTAGGATTATATCTTTGAAGGAATTTTAAAATGGCATTTTTTTACAGGAGAAACAAGCAGATGGAGGCTTCTGGAGGTCCTTCATGGAACAGAGTGAAGTAGGAACAGCTGAGTAGCTGCTGCCTTCAGGGTAGGGGGACGACTTTAAAGTGGAAACCACCTGCCCAATGTCCATGAACTAACCCATGGAGAGAACAGACTTGGTATTTATCATTATCATGTGCGTAATAAGCACCTAACGATGCAACATTAACTGGCCATACAAAGGAATGAAGTCCTGACACATGAGACAACATGGGTGAGCCTTGACAACATTACGCTGAGGGAAAAGCCAGTCACAGTCACAAAAGACACACATGACATGATTGCATTTATATATACGATGCCCAGAACAGGGAATTCTATGGAAACGGAAAGTCAATTCTGGTGGTTGCATGGGGATAGGGACATAGGACACTGGGTAGGTGGCTAAAAGGCAATTGCTTTACGTATCTGTGAATATTTTTTAAACTGACTGAATTGCACATTTTAAATAAGTTAATTACATAACATGAGAACTATAGCTGGGCCAGGTGCGGTGGCTCACATCTGTAATCCCAGCACTTTGAGTACTGTATCTCAAAAAAGCTGTTAGAAATTTTTTTTTTTATTACATTGAGGCTGGGTGCAGTGGCTCATGCCTGTAATCCCAACACCTTGAAAGGCCGAGGCAGGTAGACTGACTGAGGTCAGGAGTTCGAGACCAGCCTGACCAATACGGAGAAACCCCATCTCTACTAAAAATACAAAAATTAGCTGGGCATGGTGACATGTGCCTGTAGTTCCAACTACTTGGGAGGCTGAGGCAAGAGAATTGCTTGAACCCGGGAAGCAGAGGTTGCAGTAGCCGAGATTACACCACTGCACCTTAGCATGGGGACAGAGTGACATTCCATCTTTAAAAAAAAAAAAAAAAAAAAGTACATTAAGTATCATGCTAACACTGAGACATTTAAAATGGACAAGGGATGGATGGAAGAGAAAGTTTGTGTCCTGGAGACAGGATGAAATCTATGTAGTTTTAATATATACTTTGGATAATTTAATCCTACTAAAAATAATTAGAAATACTTCTTTCCAGCTAGGCACAGTGGCTCACACCTATAATCCCAGCACTTTGAGAAGCTGAGGAGTGTGGATCACCTGAGTTCAGGAGTTCGAGACCAGCCTGACCAACATGGTGAAACCCCCTCTCTACTAAAAATACAGAATTAGCTGAGCATGGTGGTACATGTCTATAATCCCAGCTACTAAGGCGGCTGAGGCAGGAGAATCACTTGAACCTGGGAAGCGTAGGTTGTAGTGAGGAGGGATCAAGCCATTGCACCCAGCTTGGGCAACAAGAGCAAAACTTCGTCTCAAAAAAAAAAAAAAAGAAATACTTCTTTCCATACAAGCTGAAAACTACGATTTCAGAATGCTTAGATGATTAATAATGATTAGTAACAGGGCACTCTAAACCATCCACAAAAATCAATTACAGACAAGCCTTACCTCCTACAGCTTAAAATTTAAATAAGGAGCAACAGAGGTGCTGACAAACAGGGACACCAAGAGCAGGGAGGGTGCTTCCCAGTGAAGACAGAAATGCATTTATTTAAGCATCAATGAATCCAATTGCCCCGAACATTACCGAGCCTTCCATAATTTCATAAACAGTGCCTGACAATAAGAAGTGTAACAGTGGATTTGAAAACAGCCATTTGCCTATGGTAAGGGGACATTCAATCTGTGCTTATTTAATGAAAGAAAATACAGTGAGTTTATTATCTGTGGACCATTAAAGTTCTGTTTTTCAGCATTTGAGGATCTTGCAAAAACCAACCAAGGCATCCGAGTAGAGCCCAGGAAGGGGTGGTTGGGGGTGGCAGGAAGCCAGCCTGTCACACAGGGGCCATGGGTTTTTCCAGAACCAGCCAGGATTTTAGGGAAAAGCCATTTTGTAGATGAAGGGACTAGAAATGACAAAGGCAAAATGACTTGTTCAAACTAGTTTTATTTTTCTAAGATGGAATTTCACTCGTCACCCAGGTTGGAGAGTGCAGTGGTGCGATCTCAGCTCACTGCAACCTCCACCTCCCAGGTTCAAGCAATTCTCCTGCCTCAACCTCCGGAATGAGCAGCAGGGATTATAGGCAGGTGCCACCACACCCAGCTGATTTTGCATTTTTAATAGAGACAGGGTTTTACGATGTTGGACAGACTGGTCTTTAACTCCTGACCTCAGGTGATCCACCCACCTTGGGCTCCCAAAATGCTAGGATTACAGGCTTGAGACACAGCGCGCGGCCTCAAACTGATTTTAATATTTGCTTAAATCAAGAAGTAAAAAAATAAGTGTCAAAGGGCTTTGCATTCCTGAAAACTAGCATGTAAATCAAACTAGTATGCATCAAACCTATTTTCCTACTGACATGTTCTAAAACTGGGATATATTTCCGTGGGATAGAATTCTGAAAGGAACGAAAACTTTAGGGAAAAGATTAAGTAGAGCCTAGGCAGGGAATGTGGTCTACACGGTATCATTTCCAGTAGCAATCTGTCTTCTGAAAACACAGAGACGTTCTCTGGAGATTTAAGCACAAGGAACATTCTTAGAGATCAACTTGTCAGGTACTGACTTGGTCTAATACAGGTGACTTAAAAATCACAAATTTAAGGGCCACAGCCACATCGATAAGAAATCATTTTGCTACTTGTGAGTTCAGCCAAACATCTGCATATGGAAGCAACTAGTGAATAAAGAACAGCTTTTAGAAAACCAAATTGCAAACTGAGCAAATCCAACTCTGGTTACTCCCGTAAACACAGATAATCAAGAGCTGACTACATCCTGCTTCGCAAAGTGATCACTGACAAATAATTCAAATGGTCTTCGACCCACGTGGGATTTAACTCCATTTGCATCTCTTCCCCTCTCCTTGGGTGCCCGCTAAGGGGAGGTGTCTGAGCATGAGATGACACACCAGGGGCACATGGCACTGTATCCCAAGGGTCATGCCCACATGTGGTAACATATTTAACAATGACTGCTTCCGCTTTAATAACAAATATCAAATACAATGCAACGACTCCTTGAGTGCTTCTGAACACATGTTCTAATTTATTTCTAGCATGGATCCTTTCCTACCTTTTTTGGAGATAATTTATTCAAAGTCTAAAACTTTCATATCATCACAATGTCTTGGAGATTATATAAAAGTAAACAATTATTTTAATTGATTCAAAATATTTATTAGGGCTGGGAGCAGTGGCTCATGCCTGTAATCCCAGCACTTTGGGAGGCCGAGGTGGGTGGATCACCAGAGGTCAGGAGGAGTTCGAGACCAGCCTGACCAACATGGTAAAACCCCGTCTCTACTAAAAATACAAAAATTAGCTAGGCATGGTGGTGCATGCCTGTGATCCCAGTTACTCGGGAGGCCGAGGCAGGAGAATCGCTTGATCCCAGGAGGTGGAGGTTACAGCAAGTGGAGATCATACCACTGCACTGCAGCCTGGGCAGCAAGAGTGAAACTCCGTCTCTAAACAAGTAAATGTATCAGAAGCCTCCCATTGACTAAGCAACCACACAAATAACTAACTGTATGGGATGCTGTGACCTGACAAATGCAGGCCCTCTCCAGATCAGATCTGCTTAGAATGCAAAACTGTAGAGAGCCTCAGATCTAGCAACACAAGAGATCCTCAGAGCCCTGACAAGTATCTCCAGAAAGCCAAACCAAGGACCTGAGTATCGCTCCAACAGTAAGTCAACTGCCTGACTGTCTTAACTTGGGAGCTTATTTTAAAAAAACTTTTTGAAGACTTCATGTCTTCTAAGACTTAAAAAACCTCCACATTGCTAGACTATTTCTCAAAGTGAGTGGTTCCACATTCAAAATTTAAAGAATTCTACTTTTCCACATTCTATTTTTTAATGGCACCTGACCTACTTTAAATCAAATATTTTAAACTTTACATACATATTGGGTCTGCAACTGAGGGACAGATCACGTAGTTCATATTATGGAAGACTAGTCTGCCACTATATTAAGAAACATAAAATATGCTGATTGTGGAAAAAGAAAAGCTATTACATGATTATTTAGATAAGTGGATACTGTATACGCACCAGACCGGGGGCACTGCAACTTACCTTACAGAGAGGATTTAAAATATTAAATTTGCATTAAGATTTAGCAAATCCAAGGTCTATTTGCATTTGCATTTCCATTACGGGATATAAGTCTACCCCATTTAACTTTAAACAGAAACAAACCTTATCTTCTGATAACCCATCTTCAACTTTAAAGATTCCGTAAGAATTACCCAGACAATTATGCTACATAACAAAGTATCATTCCCAGTCCTGTAACTCCTGAGAAAGGCAAGACTCCCACCCCCACCTCTTGCTGATTCACAAAGAACTCTGCAAGGCGTCTTAATCTATTTGCTTTCTTTGCTACAATAAACTCTCAAGAGTGGTGAATAAATATTCTCAGATAAGAAGTTTATCATGTTTTGAACAATGTTCAAAAGCATGGTTACTAAAGCAGCAATATAACTTTACTGACCTTGAACAGAAGGTAAATAAAAGTCAATTCCACTGGCGACAAAAGTTCTTTGTACTTACATCAGTCATTTCACTCCGGGGCTGTTAAACACTTTACACAGTGGTTGCTACTTGCTAATTTTCCCATTTTTAGAAAAGAGGCAGAAATTAATTTACCCTAAAGAAGAGGCAAACGCCACAGGTGAGGAACAGAAAGGTACTAAGCAGTGCCCAACTGGCCAGCGAGCTGTGAGTCAGTCCTGGAGGTCAGATTGTAGGGGCTGGACATTTCTCACTCACCAAGTGCAGCCTAAACCCCACATACCTGCTGAGACTAAGTACAGCTGTCACCCTGAGCAAGGACACCCACACTCTGTTACAGCTGCAGGCTCTTACCTCAGACCCACACAAACCTCAACTACTTAATGGGAAAGAAAACACTGGAACATAAATAACATGTCAGTCTTTCTAAGGCACAGCTCTGGCTGTATCACAGCCCTGTTCACAAACTGCTAGCATATGCCAGTTTCAGACAAAGGCTTTCATTTCCCATTCAAGGTCTTCACAATATGGCTCCAATTTACCTTCCCAGTCAACACACCCCTACACAGACCCCACATTTTAGTCCAATTATAGATCATTCTAGTCATTTGACTAAAATGCTCACTTCCTGTCTTAACCTCAGCTGAAGCTGGCCTCTCCACCTGAAATGTACCATCTGTTGAGCCTGATTGATGGATGTTTTAGGTGTCTTCAAATGGTCCCTCCTTTGCAAAACTGTTCCTGATGCATCCCACAGGCACCATCCAGGATGTTCCTTTCCCCTGGGTTCCCAGCACACACTGGACTTGCACAAGGATGTGACCCCTGGTCATGCTCTTTTTTATGTTAAGTATGTCCACGTGAACTCCCTATTAAATTATACATTCGCTCAGGGAGCAGCTGAATTCTACGAATGTCTGAGTTCACTACATTGCCTGGCACTGAACCTGATGTTATCAGATATGCTCTTACCTATGCTGGAGCATTTGCATAAACAAAACTGTGGTTCTGTTTACGGCCATTTCTAATACATTTGTTTAATTAACATTCAACAGGTTTTGCCTCTATTACAGATTTTCGAGAAATGAAAATGTTTTTTGCTTTTTAAAAATTATGTCAATCTACACAGCTGTAATCAAGTGATTTTTGAGCAATGTGCAAAGGCAACAGAGAAAGTATAGTCTTTTTAACAAATAGTGCTGGAATAATTGGACAGCAATGTGCAAAGATATAATCTAGATGCGGACATTACAACTTTCACGAGAATTAGCTCTAAGTAAATCATAGACCTATGTATTTAATGTAAAGCACAAAACTATAAAACTCCCATTTTCCAGCTTGGAGGAGGCCAAGGTGCAACTTTCTTCGGTTGTCCCGAATCCGGGTTGATCCGACACCAGCCGCCTCCACCATGCTGTGGAAGCTCAACCCCAGCGAGATCAAAGTCGTATACCTAAGGTGGACCAGGGGTGAAGTCAGTGCCACTTCTGCCCTGGGCCCCAAGATCAACCCCCTGGGTCTAGCTCCAAAAACTGTTGATGACATTGCCAAGGCAACCGGCGACTGGAAGGGCCTGAGGATTACAGTGAAACTGACCGTTCAGAACAGACAGGCCCAGGTTGAGGTGGTGCCTTCTGCCTCTGCCCTGATCATCAAAGCCCTCCAGGAACCACCAAGAGACCGACAGAAACAGAAAAACATTAATCACAGCAGGAATATCACTTTCGATGAGATCGTCAATACTGCTCGACAGATGCAGCACCGATCTTTAGCCAGAACTCTCTGGAAGCATTAGAGAGATCCTGGGGACTGGCCAGTTTGTGGGCTGTTAACGCTGATGGCCACCACCCTCATGACATCAACAGGGGTGCTGTGGAATGCCCAGCTAGCTAAGAAGCACAAAGGAAAATATTTCAATAAAGCATCATTTGACAACTAAAATGTTTTTCATATAATATATATATTTATAAAATATTTATCTTTTATATAAATATATATATTTATAATTTTTTTTTTTTTTTGAGACGGAGTTTCGCTCTTGTTACCCAGTCTGGAGGGCAATGGCACGATCTCGGTGCCGCAACCTCCGCCTCCTGGGTTCAGGCAATTCTCCTGCCTCAGCCTCCTGAGTAGCTGGGATTATAGGCACGTGCCACCATGCCCAGCTAATTTTTTGTATTTCTAGTAGAGACGGGGTTTCACCATGTTGACCAGGATGGTCTCGATCTCTTGACCTCGTGATCCACCCGCCTCGGCCTCCCAAAGTGCTGAGATTACAGGCTTGAGCCACCGCGCCCGGCCAAAATATTTATATTTTATAGATATATGTAATATATCTATAAAACTCCTAGAAGATAACATAGGAAATAATCTAGGTTTGGGGATAAATTTGATACAACAGAGCCGGGCGCGGTGGCTCAAGCCTGTAATCCCAGCACTTTGGGAGGCCGAGGCGGGTGGATCACGAGGTCAAGAGATCGAGACCATCCTGGTCAACATGGTGAAACCCCGTCTCTACTAAAATTAGTTGGGCATGGTGGCGTGTGCCTGTAATCCCAGCTACTCAGGAGGCTGAGGCAGGAGAATTGCCTGAACCCAGGAGGCGGAGGTTGCGGTGAGCCGAGATTGTGCCATTGCACTCCAGACTGGGCAACAAGAGCGAAACTCTGTCTCAAAAAAAAAAAAGAAAAGAAAAGAAAAGAAAATTTGATACAACAAAAGCATGCTACACGAAGGAAGAACAGATATGCAGAATTTCATTAAATTTAAATACTTTTCTTCTGAGAAAGATGCTGTTAAGGCAATGAAAGACAACAGACTAAAAAACATTTGTAAAATACACACTAAGAAAGACTATCAAAAATTTACCAGGAACACTGTAAATAATATGAAAGCCCAATTTTTAAAATAAGCAAAGGATCTGAACAGACACTTCACCAATGAAGACAGGCCAACAAGCATATGAAAAGATATTCACCATCACCTGTCATTGGGGAATTAAAAATGAAAACATTAATGAAGTACCATACTTATCAGAATGATTAAAATCCAGAAAACTGATAATATCCAATGCTGGCAAAAATGTGGAGCAACAAGAATCCTCACTCAGAATTGGCAGGAATGCTATGTGGTACCGTCAATTTGGAAGACAGTTTCCTACAAAGCTAAACACAGTTGTTTTTTTTTTTTTTTGAGACGGAGTTTCGCTCTTGTTACCCAGGCTGGAGTGCAATGGCGCGATCTCGGCTCACCGCAACCTCCGCCTCCTGGGTTCAGGCAATTCTCCTGCCTCGGCCTCCTGAGTAGCTGGAATTACAGGCACGTGCCACCATGCCCAGCTAATTTTTTGTATTTTTTTAGTAGAGACGGGGTTTCACCATGTTGACCAGGATGGTCTCGATCTCTTGACCTCGTGATCCACCCGCCTCGGCCTCCCAAAGTGCTGGGATTACAGGCTTGAGCCACCGCGCCCGGCAGCTAAACACAGTTTTAACACATGATCCAGTAACTTCCCTCTCAGGTATTTTCCCATTTAGGCAAAAACTTATGTCCACACAAAAATCTGCACATATATGTTTATAGCATCTTTGTTTGTAACTGCCAAAAACTGGAAGCAATCAAGACATCCTTCAATAGGTGAATGGACAAAGAAATGATGGTATATCCACACAATGAAATAATATTCAGATTTTTCAAAAAGCTATCAAGCCACAAAAAGACATGGAGAAACCTTAAGGGGATACAGACTGCTAGGTGAAAGATGTCAGTCTGAAATGGCTACATACAATTTGATTCCAATTATATGACATCCAAAGAGAGATACAACTTCAGAGACAGTAGAACAATCAGTGGTCCCCAGGGGTTGGAGGGATGGATGGAGAACGAAAGCACAGAGGACTTTTAGGGAAATGACACTCTTCTGTATGATACTGTAATGGTAGATACATAACATCATGCATTTGTCAAAACTCGTAGAACTTTAGAGCACGAGAATAAACCTTAAGGGAAACCAAGAAATAATGTAGATTGTCACAAGAGAATCTGAAAGAATTAACCTCACTAAACAGGGTGGGGGAAAGACACTGACTTAAATAACTCTGCAAACATATGGAGTCTCTAAGACTAAAAGCAAAAAGAACTGCATGTAAGCACTGTACTATAGTTGATAAGGTTGTTTACCCCAGGGGTGTGGGTTCACAACTCATACTACTATACAAGTACATTTGAATTAAATAAATAAATGAATGGCAGATGATGGGAGCCACGTTCCTTACTGTTGAGAGTGAGAATTTTGCAAGAAAACCTAAATGAAACCAATTCTGTCCAGATAGATTTGATTTATTTTCATGAAAACGGCAGCAGAAAACCTCAGGGTCCTGACACTGGTTCAAATGCGACTCTAAAAGAAGCCAGCATAAGGTCCAAGTAGTTCTCACAATGTGTTTCTAGGGAACATGCCTAAAATGCAGCCCGATACCCAGTTTTGTTTTGTTTTTTTAAATGAATCACATGACATGACTGGAATGTGTTTCTATGGGAAACGGTTCTACTGCAAGATGCAATGAAGTCACTTTTCAGCGTAGCAAATGATAAGGAGGGCTGAAAAAGAGACTGGGAGATTACAGCCACCTCTTTTTCCCCTAATTTGTTGTTGTTAAATGGAGAAAAAAAAAAAAAAAAAAGGCTGGGCACAGTGGCTCATCCCTGTCATCCCAGCACTTTGGGAGGCCAAAGCAGGCAGATGACGAGGTCAGGAGATCAAGACCATCCTGGCTAATATGATGAAACCCTGTCTCTACTAAAAATACAAAAAATTAGCTGGGCGGGTGGCATGCACCTGTAGTCCCGGCTACTTGGGAGATGAGCTGGGCAACAGACTGAGACTCCGTCTCAAAAAAAAAAAAAAAAAAACCCAACCTGCAAAGGATCTGGGTATGTGGATATGCATATTTAACACACATACATACATAAATGAAGAATATCTGCCATAAACCCCACAGCTCTCCTAGAGAAAAACACTCGTTTCCTTCAGACACAGTCGATGCATGTATAAACACAGTATGCTTGTTCATGTGTGTGTGCAGATAAACATACATACTTTTTTTTTTTTTTTTTTTGAGACAGAGTTTCGCTCTTGTTACCCAGGCTGGAGTGCAATGGCACAATCTTGGCTCACCGCAACCTCCGCCTCCTGGGTTCAGGCAATTCTGCCTCAGCCTCCCAAGTAGCTGGGATTACAGGCAGACGCCACCACGCCCCCGCTAATTTTTGTATTTTTAGTAGAGATGGGGTTTCACCATGTTGACTGGGATGGTCTCGATCTCTTGACCTCATGATCCACCCGCCTCAGCCTCCCAAAGTGGTGGGATTACAGGCATGAGCCACTGTGCCCGGCCACAGATTTTTTTAAAATGCAAATAAAAGTGTTACACATTTTGCTTCTCTTACCTAACAGAATCTTAGAGACAGTTAACCTGTCAGGACATACAATTCTCTCACCTTCATTTTTCTTTTTTTTTTTTTTTTTGAGACGGAGTTTCGCTCTTGTTACCCAGGCTGGAGTGCAATGGCGCGATCTCGGCTCACCGCAACCTCCGCCTCCTGGGTTCAAGCAATTCTCCTGCCTCAGCCTCCTGAGTAGCTGGGATTACAGGCACGTGCCACCATGCCCAGCTAGTTTTTTGTATTTTTAGTAGAGACGGGGTTTCACCATGTTGACCAGGATGGTCTCGATCTCTCGACCTCGTGATCCACCCGCCTCGGCCTCCCAAAGTGCTGGGATTACAGGCTTGAGCCACCGCGCCCGGCCTCACCTTCATTTTTCTTTTTGGACACAGAGTCTCCCTCTGTTACCCAGACTAGAGTGCAATGGCCTGATCTCAGCCTCCCAGGTTCAAGCAATTCTCCTGCCTCAGTCTCCTGAGTAGCTGGGATTACAGACATATACCACCATGCCCAGCTAATTTTTGTATTTTTAGTAGAGACGGGGTTTCACCATGTTGGCCAGGCTGGTCTCAAACTCCCGACCTCAAGTGTTCTGCCCGCCTCGGCCTCCCAAAATGTTGGGATTACAGGCATGAACCACGCGCCCTGCCCTCTCACCTTCTTTGTAACAGCTGTACAGGATGTCTCTACCAGAATGTATTTAACCCGACAGCTACAGAGGAGCATTTTAGTTGTTTCTAGCCTTTGCTACTTTTCTCATCCAACTTTTAGGGAATGAACAGAAACAGAAAAGCAGAACTATAGAGCTTCTACGTGAGCGAGTTTCCTATCAATCCCTCCATATCCTACCCCCCAGGAGTCCTTTTTGTTTCATGGTGAATCAAGTCCTGTACTTTTAATGGCCAATAATTAAACCAGGAACACAGTGAACTGAAGATGATCGCTACAACCTGAAGTTCCAGAGCCTCCTCCTGGCTTCCTCCCAACTCTACTTCTGAGGGAATGTTATTACCAATGGGGTGCCTTATGTGTGGAACAGGCCTTTCCTCTCTAGAAAAGATCACACCATGGACTCCCTCAGCTCCCAGTTTACGAAGTGTCAACATTCAATCAATATTAGTTCAAGATATTAATCAGTGTCAGTATGTAATTATGTAGAAGAATAACATTTGTGACAATTTCCTATTATGTTTTACTATGTTAAACCATGGAGCTTTGGGATTTTATCTGTCACATCATTTAACAAAGTCATTTAATAATATTTCTAGTCTAAATGATACATCTCTAAAGGTATTATAATAAAATGCTCTATCTTAAAATTGAAAATCTAACAATAAAAATAGCAACTACCCAGTCCTTGCACAGGGACTACGTTTCTACCATTGAACTGAGCACTTTACATGGGCCCACTTAATCTTTATAACTACCCTATGAATTAAATGAGTCCATGATGATGTAAACTTTTTTTTAAAGCAATCATGTGGGAAATGCTCTCAGCTAATACTTCTATAGCACTCTACAATTTCCAAAGTACTTTACCAACAATTTCCTCTATCACCTTGTAAGGTGGGGAGGGCAGCCATTAACATTTTCATTAAATAGGGTCAAAGAAAGCCGGGCACGGTGGCTCAAGCCTGTAATCCCAGCACTTTGGAAGGCTGAGGCGGGTGGATCATGAGGTCGAGAGATCGAGACCATCCTGGTCAACATGGTGAAACCCCATCTCTACTAAAAATACAAAAAATTAGCTGGGCATGGTGGCACGTGCCTGTAATCCCAGCTACTCAGGAGGCTGAGGCAGGAGAATTGCCTGAACCCAGGAGGCGGAGGTTGCGGTGAGCCGAGATCGCGCCATTGCACTCCCAGCCTGGGTAACAAGAGCGAAACTCTGTCTCAAAAAAAAAAAAAAAAAAAAAAAAATAGGGTCAAAGAATGATGTGTGACCTGAGTCACATCATACAGCAATTACCAGGGCAGAGGAGCAATAGGCATTGTCTTTTCTTTTTTTCTTTCTGGAGATGGAGTCTCACTCTGTCACCCAGGCTGGAGGGCAGTGGCATGATCTCGGCTTGCTGCAGCCTCCACTTCCTGGACTCAGGCGATTCTCCTGCCTCAGCCTCCTGAGTAGCTGGGATTCCAGGCAGACGTATGCCACCACGCTGGACTAATTTTTGTATTTTCAGTAGAGATGGGGTTTCACCATCTTGGCCAGACTGTTTCTGAACTCCTGACCTCAGGTGATCTGCCTACCTTGGCCTCCCAAAGTACTAGGATTACAGGCATGAGCCGTCGTGCCCGGCCCACTCAAGTCTTTTAACAGAATTCTTGCAGATCACGCCAGATCTCTTCTAGAGTGCAACAGCACATCTACTGACTGCCAAGCTCACATTCAAAGTGACATCACATGAGTGGTCACTATGGCCACTGTGGACAGTCATCTGTGGAGAATCATCAAGTCAGCATGCTTCCATTCTGGCACGTGGGTTAGTTTGTATGTATGGATCTTTGTGGTGCCGGTGGTGATGACAGTGGTAATAGCAGTACTAACCCACTAGCAGTAACAGTACAAGTAGTACTTCCAGCAGCAACATTAGTGGCAGAGGAATAATGAAAGCTAACATGTACCAAGGGCTTACTGTGTTAGCTTTCACTGTACTTTAGTAACTCTATGAGGTAGATATTATTGTCATCCCCATGCTACAGATGCATAACCTGAAGCACAGTGTGCTTAATTAACTGTCTAGGGTCACAAGGCTCATGCTTAATTAACACAGTCAAGTTTCAAATCCAGGCATTGTGACACAGCCAAGCCAGTGCTAAGCACCACTAGCTATGCTGCTCTTCCTGAAAGGTGCAAATTCAGGAACAGGGGAGTTCCTGCAGTTCCAAGGTATTCATTATTTAACAATGGAGTATATTTCCTGGTACATATTTCCTGAATGTTTCTGAATGAAATTCATCACAATAGCTATCTTGGTAGCAGCCCAAAATAGAAATCAGCTTCTGAGCATTAAAACCCACGTGCGATGATACATTTAGTTAGAGTGAGAGCTTGTAAACCACAGCCTGCTAGCCATATCCGGCTAGCCACCTGTTTTTATAAATAAAGGTTTATTGGAACACAGCCACACATTGTCTGTAACCACTTCCACGATACAATAGCAAAGCCTAAAATATTTACTATCTTGCCAGTTACAGAAAATTTTACTGATCTCTGAGTTAGAGAATAAAAGCTAGCAAAGAGGTTGCTCAATGGTGCAAACAGAGCTGTGCTCTAGAGATAATTATACACCAGATTTCAAAAACTTAGTGTGAAAAACATAATGTAAAGTGTCTCATTAATCATTTTAAAATGTATTATGTGTTGAAATGATAACATTTTGGATATAGCAAAAATATATATAGTTAAAAATGTTTTCACAAAAACAATTTTTTTTTTTTTTACACTTTTAAATGTGGATACTGGAATACCTGAAGTATGTATGTGACTCACATTTCATTCCTATTGAACAGTGTTACTCTAAGAAATTAGGGCCTTGTCAGGCACAGTGGCGCACGCCTGTAATCCCAGCACTTTGGGAGGCTGAGGCAGGTGGGTGGATCATGAGGTCAAGAGAGGAAGACCATCCTGGCCAACATGGTGAAATATGGTCTCCACTAAAAATACAAAAATAAGCTGGGCGTGATGGCACGTGCCTGTAGTCCCAGCTACCCAGGAGGCTGAGGCAGGAGAATCGCTGAAATCTGGAAGGCAGAGGTTGCAGTGAGCTGAGATCACACCACTGCACTCCAGCCTGGCCTCAGAGCGACACTCTGTCTCAAAATAAAAAGAAGAAAAGAAAAGAAAAAAAAAAGAAAAGAAATTAGGGCCTCTGCTTTATAAGGACTTGGAGAAAAAAACAACAAGGCTTAAAATTCTAATTTAATTAGAATTTTGATACTTGGAGCATGTTTTGTATAAACTCTCAGCCTATTTTGATATAAGGCTTGTATATTTAGAGACTAACACGTATTCCTTTTCATAGCATTACCCATTTTTCAAAGATAAAAAACAATGCTCATGCAAATACTGTGAATTAAAAGGCCCCATGAATAGTTCTCACGAGGCTAATGACTCTGAACAAATAAATTAGACATGGAGAATTTCCATTGACTTCAAATAAAGTGTGAAATAATCTTTCAAGATCAAGACAATGATGCTCAAACAACATATCATTAACTACTTTTGCTAACAATTTTGTTTTTTTAGACGGAGCTTCGCTCTTGTCTCCCAGGCTGGAGTGCAATGGCACGATCTTGGCTCACTGCAACCTCTGCCTCCTGGGTTCAAGTGATTCTCCTGTCTCAGCCTCCAGAGTAGCTGGGATTACAGCATCTACCACCACGCCTGGCTAATTTTTGCATTTTTTAGTAATGACGGGTTTCACCATGTTGCCAGGTTAGTCCTGAACTCCTGACCTCAGGTAATCCACTGTGCTCGGCCTCCAAAAGTGCTGGGATTACAGGCATCAGCCACTGTGCCCAGCCTCCTAATAAACTTACATTTAGTTTTCAAAGATCCCCGAAAAGACGCCTAGGACAGTAACTTAGGATTTTTTTGTTTGTTTGTTTGTTTGTTTTTTTAAAAGATGGGGTTTCAACACGCTGGTCAGGCTGGTCTTGAACTCCCAACCTCAGGTGATCCACCCACCTTGGCCTCCAAAGTGCTTGGATTACAGGCATGAGCCAACGTGCCCGGCCCCAGGTTTTATTTTTTAAAACAAACTGTTGAAGGTAGCATCTTCTGTGTCCATGGGGATGCTGAAACACAGCCAATGCTGAGGACAAAGCTGTAATAAATCTGAATTAACAAGATAAAACTGGGGCATATACTCTGATCATTTCCCCCCCCCAAAAAACTAGCAAAGAAATGCCTGGAAAAGCTATGCCTAACTGCTCTCCGGTGTGGAGTACAAGACCTTTCTCTCTAATTATGTCCACAGGACATTCACTCATTGAATCTTGACTACCGCTGTGCCCTGTCTCATACTCGTTTCCAAAACACACAAGTGGCCTGACAATCACACGTGTTGAGCATTGAATCGAATGCTTCCTTGAGCTCTAGGAGCACAGGCCACCTTCCGCCATGGCTTCTTCCTCTGATTCTGGGCCTGCCTTATACAGCCCTGCACCTGCCGCTCCGACTTCCTCTCTCTCAATGGCCCTGCGTGTGCATGGGCTATGGCTGCCGTCTCAGGAAACCCTGCAGGCAGATCCTGGACTTCAGGCCACATACAAGCTTGTATGCCAACTCCTTGCGGAGGAGGCACCTGGGGGCTTTCCTGTGGCTCCCACCCCTTCAGCTCTGTGGGAAGACAGAAAGCAGAATTGCAGTTTCCTGCCAAAAGGGAACCGTTGGATCGCCAAAGCTGGAGTTTTAAATATTCAACATTGAAAAAAAGGTTATATATCGTCTCCTTCCTGAATTAAAACTGAAACAGCATATTAATGACACCTAATATTTAAATTTGAATTACCAGGTACCAAGGTTTTTCATGAGTCTAATTAAATCTCGGGGAGCCAGTGGGTAAGACAGGACTATTATGCCAGTATAAACATGGAGACTCTGATCCAAGTGGAGTGGTGTGCCCAAGGTCACACGACTACTGTGCACTAGGACCTGTGTCCAGTTCTGTGCTCTTCATCCTCATGGGAAAACCAGAAGAGTATGACTCCAAGTGTGGCCTGGGATGGCTGTCTGTCCATGGCAAGACAGCCAACAAAGGTGATAATCGGCATTTAGGAACTCTTACAGCAGACTGATGTGGCTGCATCATTTTTACTGTATTTTTCAAATGCACCAGTAGGCTGGGCACGGTGGCTTATGCCTGTAATCCCAGCACTTTGGGAGGCTGAGGCAGGTGGATCACAAGGTCAGGAGATTGAGACCAGCCTGGCCAATATGGTGAAACCTTGTCTCTACTAAAAAAAAAAAAAAAAAAAAATTAGCCAGGTGTGGTAGCACATGGCTGTAGTCCCAGCTACAGAGGAGGCTGAGGCAGGAGAATCGCTTGAACTTGGGAGGTTCCAGTGAGTCAAGATCGCGTCACTGCACTCCAGCCTGGGTGACAGAGTGAGACTCTGTCTCAATCAATCAATCAATGCACCACTCCTCCATGAATTGGCAATAAAAAACAAAACACTGCTCTTTTGACTCTTTGAGATGCTTTGCTCTAGAAGGTCAATTTTGAGTTCATGCTTCTAAGATACTTCTTCGTGTTGGTGCATATACAAATCCACTGATGTTACAATATTATTCCGTAATTTTGCATAAAGTACAAAACTTATTTCTCTTCCTATAGTTTAACATCAAGTCAGGCTGGATGGATAAGAAAGTGTGCTTAGTTAAATCCTTCCTCAAAACTACCACGAGTGTAAAACGTGGATTCAGAAAATCTCATATTACATCTCTAAAGTTATCCAAGGGGCCAGGCGCGGTGGCTCACGCCTGTAATCCCAGCACTTTGGGAGGCCGAGGCGGGTGGATCACGAGGTTAAGAGATCGAGACCATCCTGGTCAACATGGTGAAACCCCGTCTCTACTAAAAATACAAAAAATTAGCTGGGCATGGTGGCTCGTGCCTGTAATCCCAGCTACTCAGGAGGCTGAGGCAGGAGAATTGCCTGAACCCAGGAGGCGGAGGTTGTGGTGAGCCGAGATCGCACCACTGCACTCCAGCCTGGGTAAAAAAAAAAAAGTTATCCAAATTGTATAACGATAAAATCCAAATATTTTTGTATTTCTCTCTGTCTTCACCCCTTCCACTCTTCATCTGAAGTTTCATTTCCTAGTGTGGCCTACCAGCCACCCTTTGATAAAAGAACTCCAGCTACACCCAGCCAACCCTAAAAACTCATCCACTCACTTTCTCAGCTTCCTGTGGAGTGAGGCTCAGCAACCAGGCCTGGTCCTGGCCCAAGAACCAAGCAGAGAAATGAGGAAGATGTCAGGCAAAACTATGGAGGGGCTCCTGGGGAAGATTTTCCTTCCTAAGTAAAGGAAGAGGGGTCCCCGAGAGGAGTCTCTTTGGGTCCAACCCTGATTCTTTCCAGGATTCATGTTTACTCTAAGAGGGTGAGGTCCTCATTTGCTTTACTCAGATGCATTGGAAGGGCCAAACAATGACAGTGTCTTGTGAGGACATGATGGCTGCAGCTACGGCGACCACTTTGTAACCTTGAGGAAGGACCCAGAGAACTGCAGGCGCATGGACTCCAAGTGCTGACCCTGCAGAGCCTCTAAACAAATGCTTTTGATTAAATGTGCTATTTGTACATATTAACCATGGAGGTCATCACTGGCAGAACTATTCTGTCTTAGCACGGAAGAGTTGGACTCTGCCTGGAGACAGAAGTGTATGGGACATACCTGTACAGTCTGTTGGTAGATGAAAGAGGTGCCGTGGTGGAAGGGAAGGATTATTCCTCGGAAGCGGGGAGCCCTATGAGGAAGGCTTAGTCCTCAGTAGGATTAAGGCGTGTGCTGATATTGCTAGGATGGTGTATAGTTTAAAACTCTTGCCAGGTGCGGTGGCTCACACCTGTAATCCCAGCACTTTGGGAGGCCGAGGCAGGTAGGTCACGAGGTCAAGAGATGGAGACCATCCTGGCTAACATGGTGAAAACCCGGCTCCACTAAAAATACAAAAATTAGCTTGATGTGGTGGCGCACACCTGTAGTCCCAGCTACTCGGGAGGCTGAGGCAAGAAAATCGCTTGAACCCAGGAGGCGGAGGTTGCGGTGAGCCAAGAACTTGCCACTGCACTCCAGCCTCACAACAGAGCCAGACTTCATCTCAATAACAACAAAAGAAAACTCTTTAGTGGTTAACACTGTGAGCCTCAAAAACATCCAGAAGACAAATCCGTATGGAGCAGAAGTCAGCAGGTTGAACATCAGCTGGTATGGGATGCCAAAACGAGAGCTACATCAAGGGCAGCGTCAGGTTCAAGCCCAGCCACAGAAGCCAGAAACAAAGACAAAATACAGGGACCCAGGCTCCCTGGCCCCAGTGAGAATCACTAGGTGGGAGCCACATCTGAAGCAGCTAAATGTCCAGACAACCTGCGAGGGGAGAGACTTAGAACTCAAAGAGATTCAAAATATAGAGCGGATCTGACAAAGGCGGAAAGGCAGAGCAGCAGCACACTGAGGAAGACGGAGGGCGGTGTGGCTGATGTTAGATGCTCTCAGTCCTTTGATAAATTACAAGGTGAGGTTGTGGGCTGGCATGGGAAGGCTGAAATCAGGTTCACAGGTGTGGGGAGGCATCAGGGGAGTCAATGAAGAGCAGGGAGGCCACCTCCAGCACTGGCACGAGTGTGTACTAGCAGCAGTAATCAAAACACACTTCTTTTTTGTTTGTTTGAGTCTATTGCCAGGCTGGAGTGCAGTGGCATGATCTCTGCTCACTGAAACCTCTGCCTCCCAGGTCCAAGCGATTTCTCCTGCCTCAGCCTCCTGAATGAGCAGCTAGGACTACAGGAGTGCACCACCATGCCCAGCTAATTTTTTGTATTTTGAGTAGAGATGGGGTTTCACCATGTTGGCCAGGCTGATCTCGAACTCCTGACCTCAATTAATCTGCCCGCCTCAGCCTCCCAAAGTGTTGGGATTACAGGCGTGAGCCACCGCATCTGGCCAAAACACGCTTCTTGATATAGTCCAGCAACTCTGCGGATTTGGAGACAGAAAGGAAAGCGTGGACATTCTCCAAGACAAGGCTGGCAACCGGGACAGCATGGAGGGCATGCGCCCCAGGAATGGACAGAGGCCACCAGCTCGGGACAGGGTGGCTCCCCATCTCCTGCCTGGCTTGGGAGCCTTGTCATGTGCTGTGTTCACTCTGGGATCATTCACAGCTGGATACGTGACTTGAGAACTCACGCTTTAGTATGTATGTTACGCTGCCATCAGAAAAAAAATGGAAGGCTCGGCAACAAACCAAGCAAGGAAAGAAAATGAGGAAATTCCACTGGGCGCGGTGCCTCATGCCTGTAATCCCAGCACTTTGGGAGGCCAGGGCAGGTGGATCATGAGGTCAGGAGTTCAAGACCAGCCTGGCCAACATGGTGAAACCCCTTCTCTACCAAAAATACAAAAATTAGCCAGGTGTGGTGGCACACCCTTGTCATCCCGGCTACTGGGGAGGCTGAGGCAGGAGAATGGCTTGCACCTCAGAAGTGGAGGTTGTGGTGAGCTCAGACTGCACCAGTGTACTCCAGCCTGGGTGACAGCGCGAGACTCCATCTCAAAAAAAAAAAAAAAAAAAAAAAAAAAAAAGGGAAAAAAATCAGGAAATTCCGAAAGGGTTCATGGAGACACCAAGAGTAAAGAGGGACTTGGTGGGGGGTGGGGTGGTAGGGGGGCGTCTGTGTGAGGAAAAGAAGCAAGTCCGTGCTCTCTTTCTGGAAAGGCGAGAGATGAGGCCAAAGGGGAACATTTCATATTTTGAATCGATCATATAAATTTAAAATTAGGGGTTTAGTAATTCAACATATAAGAAAATGGATACTGCAAGTCAATTTAAAGTGTGCTGAAAGTGATTTTCAGAAAAACCCAAAGAAACAAAGAAGGAGGGAGGGAGGGACGGAGTGACTACAGATTTGTTCCAAATCAGACCCAAATCCCTGGTGAAGATGACAGAAGGTTCAACCCTTCGCATAAATCCCAACTGGAAATCCTCACAGGGCAGCCTCCTCCTTGGGTATAATCTGTTGCCCTTTTATCTAATGAACTTAATGAAACCTCTTTATCTGGCTAAGCTAAACCTCCATCTCACTCTATTCATCAGTGTTCTATTTCTACTTCTCTGTCCACCATATTGAACAGGTCAATGGCCCCTTTATTCAGACGTGCTCTGAAAAATCATGCTGAGAAATACAAATTAGGAGGGCAGCTGTCTCTCTTTGTAGATGTTGCCAAGGAGGCCCAAATCGGTCATTAAAATGCTGAAATAGCTGTGAAACTCACCAAAGCACTTACAAAATCACCAAGGTTATGTCCACGCAGTGAGGACTAAGCAAGAAGAAGAAAGCAGGAGATGAGGAGAGAAATAAGAGGAACATGCTGTCAGCAGCCCTAAGTTCCTCAATATCCAAAGCCAGGAACGGTGGTCAAACTCAGCGTTGGAATGCTTGGCTGAATATTTTTATAATGCTGCATTCATAGTATTATAAGAGCTGAGCACGCAGATCACTTGAGGTCAGGAGTTTGAGACCAGCCTGGCTAACAGGGCAAAACCCCGTCTCTACTAAAAATACAAAAATTAGCTGGGCATGGTGGCACGTGCCTATAATCCCGCTACTAGGGAGGCTAAGGCAGGACAATCATTTGAACCCCAGAGGTGGAGGTTGCAGTGAGCCGAGATCGTGCCACTGCACTCCAGCCTATGTGACAGAGCAAGACTCCATCTCAGAAAACACACACACACAGACACACATACACACACACTCTCTCTCTCTCAGAAAAATTTGAGCTAAACATCCAGCCAGCAAACAGATGCCAAATATTTAAAAGAGCATAAGGTCATCCAGATTCATATTACTGGAGTGCTGGACAGGGCTTGAGAAATCACCCCATCCCATCATCCCATTTCTACAGGAAGAAACCGAGATGAAGTCACCCCTCTTCATTGATTAAAAACATAGCTAAGAAAAGAGTTACTTCATTGATAACAGATATAGCTGATTTATAAATATTCATGACTATATACTGAGATACCGGAAGAAAAAAAAGTCACATGGAAAGTTTCCTTGAAAACTGCTCAGTGCCGTCTGCCCTGAGATACATGGTAATTTATTGGCAAGTCCTTGGTAAACTCTGCTTTCCAGAAGGCATGAAGGCCTGGTGGGAAGAGGGTATTGGTGAGCTGGGCATCCTAGGAGTCCTTTCTCTTGCTTATTCATGTATTAAAGTGGTTGCCTGCAATTCATAATGGGAAATTAGCCAGCCTTAGGGCACGGCCAATATCTGTTAAGTATAAATTAGAAACACCACAAAATATCCCATGGAGCAGTCGGGAGTTGCTAGGAAACGGGAGGTCGGGCAGCACTCAAAGGCCAACTTATTTCCATCCTGGGCCTCTCCAGGCCTCTCCGGGCTGGACTCTGGGTGGTGGGCGCCACAGGTTGATGCAGCCTCCACGCCCAGGCGGGGATTCCAGGCCTCTGCGCTGGGCGACTCGAGCTGCTTAAACGTGTGTGCCTCCTTCTGCTCCCAGCAGGAAAGGGTTCAACGTGTGACATGCCAGGCTGGCTTCAGGGGCAGCCTGATGCTGCCTGAGAATTCGTACGAAAGAGTTTTAAGTTGAAGACTATTCCACAGATTAAGCACAATGTTAAAAAATAAAAACAAAAGAAAAGAAAGGAGAATATGCTCCTAAATCCAAGAAGCAGCGAACAGAAGGCTGTTCATGAGTGACAGCTGTCTCCTCACCTGGCCTTATTCACACATTTCACCCACTTCCTTTAGTGATTCAATGTCTTTTTTCTGTTTTTTTGTTTGTTTTTGAGTCGGAGTTGCTCTTGCTGCCAAGGCTGGGGTGCAATGGCGCACTCTCAGCTCACTGTAACCTCCGCCTCCCGGGTTCAAGCAATTCTCCTGCCTCAGCCTTTCAAGTAGCTGGGATTACAGGCATGAGCCACCACGCCCAGCTAATTTTGTATTTTTAGTACAGATGGGGTTTCTCCATGTTGGTCCGGCTGGTCTCGAACCCCCAGCCTCAGGTGATCCACCCACCTTGGTCTCCCAAAGTGCTGGGATTACGGGGATGAGCCACCACGCCCAGCCCCAATTTCTTAAATTAACATCTACCACATCTTTAGACTTAAAAGAATGACTTTTAGCGTTCTGATCATACTTCTTCCATGAATTTGTTTTTCCCCATGCCTTCGCCAAAACGAATATACGTCCTTCACAAATTCTACCTCATGATGTACAGCTGAGTTCAGTCAATGGTGCCCACATTCAAATGACTGATCACGAGAAGACATGAACACCTGTTTCACTGGAAGAGCCACACAGTAAACACCAGAGCTCTCCACCAAGACTCCGATGTCAGGCCGGGCATGGTGGCTTACGCCTGTAATCCCAGCACTTTGGGAGGCTGAGGCGAGCGGATCACCTGAGGTCAGGAGTTTGAGGCCAGCCTGGCCAACATGGTGAAACCCTGCCTCTATTGAAAATACAAAAATTAGCCAGGCGTGGTGGTGGGCACCTGTAATCCCAGCTACTTGTGAGGCTAGGTAGGAGAATCACTTGAACCCAGGAGGCAGAGGCTGCAGTGAGCTGGGATTGCACCACTGCACTCCAGCCTGGGTGATAGCCAGACGCTGTCTTGAAGGAAAAAAAAAAGACTCCTCCGATGTCACTTCTTTCCACAATGATGACTATAACTGTTGTTTATCAGCCACCACGGCCATCAGTGGTGACTCCATGCCAGAGGCTGAGCCAGGAGTTGTACAGATTTGCTCACAGTTCTTCTTTGTACCCATCCTACAAAGGGTGACTTCTGTACTCCCTTCCCTGATGGGAGAACAGAAAACTAAAGTGACAGACCAATGACCTATGGCTGGTAAAAGGCAGGCCAGATCCATGTTAAAACCTCATTTGGGCCGGGAGCGGTGGCTCAAGCCTGTAATCCCAGCACTTTGGGAGGCCGAGGCGGGTGGATCACGAGGTCGAGAGATCGAGACCATCCTGGTCAACATGGTGAAACCCCGTCTCTACTAAAAGTGCAAAAAATTAGCTGGGCATGGTGGCACGTGCCTGTAATCCCAGCTACTCAGGAGGCTGAGGCAGGAGAATTGCCTGAACCCAGGAGGCGGAGGTTGCGGTGAGCCGAGATCGCGCCATTGCACTCCAGCCTGGGTAACAAGGGCGAAACTCCGTCTCAAAAAAAAAAAAAAAAAAAAACCTCATTTGGGCCGGGCGTGGTGGCTCAAGCCTGTAATCCCAGCACTTTGGGAGGCCGAGGCGGGTGGATCACGAGGTCAAGAGATCGAGACCATCCTGGTCAACATGGTGAAACCCCGTCTCTACTAAAAATACAAAACATTAGCTGGGCATGGTGGTGTGTGCCTGTAATCCCAGCTACTCAGGAGGCTGAGGCAGGAGAATTGCCTGAACCCAGGAGGCGTAGGTTGCGGTGAGCCGAGATCGCGCCATTGCACTCCAGCCTGGATAACAAGAGTGAAACCCCGTCTCAAAAAAAAAAAAAAAAAAAAAACCAACCTCATTTGGTCTACCTTGATGTGTGGCCTCCCAGGACAGCCTCATTCGTCATTTCACTCCAGAAATGCTGAAAGAGTAAGTTGCTTTATCATCTTGTTCACCATAAATTGTCTAAAGGAGAGGCTGCTTTTACTCACTGAGCAAACAGCAACAAATCAACTTGTTCCTTGAGAAGAGAACCCTATGCTGTTAGCCCTGAAACACCCAGGTTAATGAATTGTTATAGAGTCACCAGGCAAATGGGGAGAGTTACAGGGCAGAGTCTAAATTCTGTGACTTACACGACAAAACTGTGGGACCAGACCACAGTGGTGAATGTGGTTTAAAAATGCTACCATGAGGCCAGGTGCAGTAGTGTGTTCACACCTGTATTCCAGTAATTTGGGAAGCTGAGGCAGGAGGATCACTTGAGTCCAGGTGTTCGAGACCAGCCTGGGCAATATAGGGAGACCCCATTTCCACCAAAAATAAACAAAATTAGCTAGGTGTGGTAGTGCACAGTTATGGTCCCAGCTACTCAGGAGGTAGAGGTGGGTGGACTGTTTGAGCCCAGGAGGTCAAGGCTGCAGTGAGCTGAGATCCCACCACTGCACTCTGGCCTGGGCCACAGGGTCTCAAAAACAAATAAACAAACAAACACCCCAACACCCAAAATGCCACTATGACACATTACACACTGCAGACACTCTAAAAAATCTTTCCAGTCAGGTCGGGCGTGGTAGCTCACACCTGTAATCCCAGCACTTTGGGAGGCCGAGGCAGGCAGATCATGAGGTCAGGAGTTTGAGATCACCCTGGGCAACATGGTGAAACCCCGTCACTATTAAAAATATACAAGTTAACTGGGAGTGGTGGTAGGTGCCTGTAATCCCAGCTTCTTGGGAGGCTGACGCAGGAGAATTGTTTCAACATGGGAGGCGGAGGTTGCAGTGAGCTCAGATCACGCCACTGCACTCCAGCCTGGGCAACGGGGCAAGACTCTGTCTCAAAAAAATTTTTTTTAATTCTTTCAGTCCATCTCTGCATTCAACTCCATCAATGTCTTGGCATTACGCACTATGATCTGAGGCCAGTCTGTGACATAGGTACGGACACAGAAAAAACTTAGATCAGCTCATCTCTTTACTCTTTCCTACATTTTTGCACCCAACTCTCACTAGAGTTCACTCTCAATTGAGGAGTCTCTCTTCATCCACACCCACGCCATCAGGGCACCTTTCCAGATACTGCTGCTGGTTTCCACTCTGCACAGCACCCAATGAAACACAATGTGGGTCTCAGATATGGGACTGCACATTTACCAAAATGACCAGAACAAAGAACAAAAAGAAGCCTTTGCATACAGGCCAGTTGCTATGGGGTCTTTGAATACTCCCAGCCTGCTTTCTCAATCATCCATACTCTGTGGCGACATGCTGGAACAAGAAGAATGGATGTGCTGTGAGCAGGCAAGGTGAGAAGTAGAGAACAAGCGGCAATTGTATTGTAGTTAATTATTTTAATTGAGCATGAGAAGGGAAAGGCTTGAACTCTAAGGAGGTTGGCAGAGCCCCAGAGTTTATGTAAACCAGGAAATGCCTCTCGCACGCCCCAGATAGCAGGAGCAACTGAATAGAAGTGGCCCATCTGCTGACGGAACAACACTGCAAACAATGGCCGCTCTGAGAGCCGGTCAGTTTCACAGAGTTTTGCAGAGGTTGTACCTCTTTGTTTCTGCATGCTCGCAGGCTGTGTTAGAAGCCTGGAAATCCCAGTCAAATGATGTCACGACCAGGTCCAACCTGCCCTTCCACTTCTGCACAGGACCTTATTTCCCTAATTCACAAGGTATCTCTCATTAAAAGCCTCGAAGAGCTGCAACTGTCTGCATTTGCGGTCCAATGTAAACTGACCAGCTTAAGCTTTACTGGAAGCGATGCCATGCAGCCAGTGAATCAAGTGCATAGGCCAATGTTTCAGAGTCAATACCAGGAAAGAGGAAAAAAAAAAAAAAAAAAAAAAAAAAAACGGAGAAAGAGAAAAAAAGAACCTGGTGGGCTAATTTTCCTTCTGCAATTCCTGAAACCACAATTAACATAGTAACAATGCCTTGCATTTGGCGTAAATAATCCAGCAGGATTTGTTTTAGCTCAGCAAAATTTGCCATAGACCTCTACTTACGTGTTATAATAACCATACTTAAACCTCTGCGGTCCCATAAGAGAACACGATCAAAGTATGTCTACAAGATTTCGTATTGAAACCATGGTCCTTCGCTAAATGGCTAAAAGCTGAAATCTCAGTCGTTCAAACTTATTATGCATACTCTTACTTCATTTTCTTATTTATCTCAAGAGTTATTTTAGAAAACAAATCACTAAATCAGGTCTAAAGCACTGGTTTGCTGGTGATTTTTTCATCATCCTAAATGTGGAGGGTGGCAGAAAGATGCTACTATGTCTTTAACAGGACCACTTTAATTTTGCAGAGGCAAACTTGGAGAACATCACAGTAGAATTCCAAAGCTAAACAGTATTCCCTTTTAAGTGAAATACTGACAAATGAAGCATCTGGCACCCTTTAATGAGCTGCTTTATCCTTTCAGAGTGGCTGAAACTAGGACAGCCATTCATCTGAGACAGTGGCTAGCACAGAGCAGTCATACAATGCCACAGGACGCACTGATACGAAGCCCACCACCGCCATTTACCAGCTTCTAACATGACTTACTAGGAAAGGAAACAAATAAGAGTTTAACTTAATGGTTAAATACATCCAGAAAATGTGAAATGATACACCATTTTCTGTTTTCACCACGTTTAATAGTAAAACAGTTAAAAGCAGTAACAATGCTATAATAAAAGTTAACTTGTATGTAGATGCCATTTTTACTGAGAGCAAATAAACGATCAGAATAAAAACCAAGAAATCATCAGCATTGACAGCCCAGTGGTTTTAAGAAGACATGGTTCTACCCCCTAGGGGGGCACCTGGGAGTGTCTGGAGACGCTGAGAAGGGGACTGTTACTGGAGTCCAGCAGGTAGACACCGGCGCTGCTTTGAAGCCTCTTTCTAAGCACAGGCTGGAGCCCAACAACAAAGAATAAACTGTCCAGTCCAAAATGCCAGTACTGCCAAGGCCAAGAACCCTGACTTCACCTGATAAATAGGAAGAGGGTTAACAAGAATCATCTATTTGAGAAATCACTGACGCAGAAGGAAAAGGATCTGAAGTTTAATTATGGACACATTTCAGTTCAAAGTGCTGAACAGGTGGAGCGGACCAGCACAGAACGGGAAAATCTAGAAAACTAGGGAAATTAAGCAAGTTACGAAATTAAGGGAGACGATGAGGCCAAAGCTTAGAGGAGGGTTTTCAGCTGAGATACACAGTGGAGACGTACTCACCTAGCCCGGAGCTGAAGGAAAGGAGCCAGCGTTTCTTTTGGAGCCCAGCAAGTGCGAAGGTGGGGGCAGAACCCCAGGCCATGCCTACATCCAGAGGAACCAGTCAAGAGGAGGGGGGGTGGTCAGAGAGGTGTCAGGAAGGAGGGGCGGTTAGCAGTGTCCCAGGCCTGAGAGCAGGGGGTGGGGATTAAGAGGCAGGCCAGAGAGAAACCGCGCTGGGAAGCTTCCAGCAGAAGGGAAGGAAGCGCAGCTTTCAGTGCCTGGCTTTAGAAAGAAGAAAAGAGCCACAGACTCTTTTGGGAAATGTTCAACAGTGAGAAGACTGCTCAAGGTGTGGGAGCCAGTCAAGTTCCTATTCACCCTCACTTCTCCCTTGTCAGCAGGTCTATGTGTATGTGTATCTGTAAATCCATACAGCTTTCAGGGGAGGCAAGACAAAGTTTAAAAAAAAAAAAAAAAAAAAGAGGCCAGGCATGGTGGCTCATGCCTGTAACCCCAGCACTTTGGGAGACCGAGGCGGGTGGATCACAAAGTCAGGAGTTCAAGATCAGCCTGGCCAACATGGTGAAACCCCAGCTCTACTAAAAATGCAAAAATTAGCTGGGCATGGTGGCGTATGCCTGTAATTCCAGCTACTCAGGAGACTGAGGCAGGAAATCACATGAACCCAGGAGGCGGAGGTCGCAGTGAGCCGAGATCGTACCACTGCACTCCAGCCTGGGCAACAGAGGGAGACTCCGTCTCAAAAAAAAAAAAAAAAAGGATAGAATTGTCCTTCAGAAAAGGCTGTAACAATTTATACTCCCAGCAGCAGAATCCATTAATGGCAATTTCTTCAAAATAGTTACAGAAACTGAGAAACGTTATTAAAAAGCAACACAGAGCCAGGAGCGGTGGTTTCCCCCCAGCTACTCTACTCCGGGTGCTGAGGCAGAAGGATCTCTTGCAGCCAGGAGTTTGAGGCTGTAGTGTGCTATGGTTGTGCTTGTAAATAGCCCCTGTACTCCAGCCTGGGCAACATAATCAGATCATGTCCCTTTAAAAAAAAAAAAAAGGACAAAACCATTAAACCATTCAATCCTCACACTAGCAAAAGTATCATTATTTTAAATTTCATTTATTTGATTATGCCACTGAGACCTTCAAGTAATTTTATATTTCACCTTTTGCAAATTTTCTGCATATGTGTTTTACTCAGTTTTCTACTAAAACATGTTGTTCTCTTATTGATTCATGAAGGCTCTTTATATATTAAAGCTATACATCCATTTTTATATACATTATATATACATGTATATATCTTGTTTGCTGTTGGCTTTAATGAGGGCAGTTTGGCTATGTATACATCAAAGTCATAACTGATTTGGCAAATAGACTTTCAATAATTTAAGGAGAAAGTGTTTGTGCACATGAAAAATACAACACATTATTTGCGACAATAAACAATCCAGTAATAGAAATTTGACTTGAAAGAATAGCCACTGACAGAATTTTAGAGTCATGAAAAATAAATAAGAATGTTTCAGGCCGGGCGCGGTGGCTCACACCTGTAATCCCAGCACTTTGGGAGGCCGAGGCGGGTGGATCACGAGGTCAAGAGATGGAGACCGTCCTGGTCAATATGGTGAAACCCCGTCTCTACTAAAAATACAAAAAATTAGCTGGGCGTAGTGGCGCATGCCTGCAATCCCAGCTACTCAGGAGGCTGAGGCAGGAGAGTTGCCTGAACCCAGCAGGCAGAGGTTGTGGTGAGCCAAGATCGTGCCATTGCACTCCAGCCTGAGTAACAGGAGCGAAACTCTGCCTCAAAAAAAAAAAAAAAAAAGAATGTTTCAAGATTTGTTAAGTTAAAAAAAAAGTACGTTACAAAATTAAGGTAAACTATGTTCCCAATTTAAAGGGAAATAAAAGTATATACGTAACAAATATAAATGGAGTTGTCCCTGGCTGGTAAAATTACGGGTAAGTAATTTTTTTTTTTGAGACAGAGTCTTACTCTGTCACCCAAGCTGGAGTGCAGTGGCTCAATCTCGGCTCACTGCAACCTCCGCCTCCTGGGTTCAAGGGATTCTCCTGCCTTAGCCTCCCAAGTAGCTGGGACTACAGGCATGTACCACCATGCCAGGCTAATTTTTTGTATTTTTAGTAGAGAAGGGGTTTCACAGTGTTAGCCAGAATGGTCTCAATCTCCTGACCTTGTGATCCACAGGTCTTGGCCTCCCAAAGGGCTGGGATTACAGGCGTGAGTCACTGTGCCCGGCCATGGGTAACTAATTTTTAAAACATTTCACATATCTCTCAAATATTTTATAATCAGTAAAAATTACCTTTATATTGGAAAGGGGTGGGCGCAAACCCAGCAACTAATGTGATGATGTTTTAATTATTATTACTATTCTTTGTCACCTATTTTTGAGGGTCAGAGAATGAACTGGCCTGAGGAAAAAAAGGAAAGTACCCCTAGGATGGAAGAAGAACACAGTGGAATGCTGAAGAGCTAATGAAGCAGAGCGGACCATCTGCGCTGATGGGAGAAAACCCAGGGGAGCTGCAGACCCTGATCTTGAGAACCCCAGTCCACCCCCAGGCCCTAACCTCTGCTCTCCAGTCTCCAACCTGGCCCCTGGGATCCAGCGTCTTCCAAGGGAGTGACAGCTGGGAAGGAGGCTGACGGGGATTTGGGAATTGGTCCTTTGAAGCTGTTGGGGGAGCAAAGTGAGCTTTAGAACAAAGTCACTACCAGAAAGCACACACTGAGGCGGCTGCCCGGGAAGATGTTAGTTCAGGGCGGCTGATGCTTAGAGGGGGAAAAAAATATCTCGTTCTGCATGAACTAGACAGCCAGGGGTGGGAGGTAGGGGGAGATGGGGAGGGAGGGGATTCACTCAAAGTGGGAGCCTGAGTGCCATACAGACTGGACATGATTCCGTAGGTTCATCAGGATAAGCCGAAGTAAAAATGCAGGATAAGCCAAAGAGGCTGCAGTTTTGTAACCCCCATTTTAGCAGTTTAGCACCTCCAGGGAGGGGTGCAGGCAAGACTGACTGGGGTCCCCTCTCTAATCGCACCACTGTCCTTCAGCCACCAAGGCATTCAGCAGAAAGAGGGAAGTATTTCTGTTTTCCATCATTCCAGCCCTCTCGCAAGCAGCAATGTGGTTCCGGACCTGAGGACCCACATACAGAAACCCAACAGAAGCCAGGAATGAGAAAACCAGTTTTACATTGTTAAGAGAGGCAGAACTGCCGGGCGCGGTGGCTCAAGCCTGTAATCCCAGCACTTTGGGAGGCCGAGGCAGGTGGATCACGAGGTCGAGAGATCGAGACCATCCTGGTCAACATGGTGAAACCCCGTCTCTACTAAAAATACAAAAAATTAGCTGGGCATGGTGGCACATGCCTGTAATCCCAGCTACTCAGGAGGCTGAGGCAGGAGAATTGCTTGAATCCAGGAGGCGGAGGTTGCGGTGAGCCGAGATCGCGCCATTGCACTCCAGCCTGGGTAACAAGAGCGAAACTCCGTCTCAAAAAAAAAAAAAAAAAAAAAAGAGAGGCAGAAAATACGTGAGACTTTCCCATAGAGGATTCACCTTTGCCTCTTTCTTATGAGTGTAATAAGTATGTGTCAGATTAATTACTCTCAAAAACTGATGGCAAAAAAAAAAAAAAAAAAAAAAAACATTCTCATATTGGGTCTTAGCAGCAGAAATCTATGCAACAAAAGCAGATTTAGCCAAGTAGCCGTCAGCCACATGATTATTCATTTCTTTTAAATGTAACTCAATTGACTATGAAAGACCCACTTTCAACATGAAAACATCTCCCTACCAGGCATATTTAGCAACTGAATAGACAGCAACAGAACACCTTTCCTACGTGGGGTGGGGCCGAGGCAGAGATTAGCATTTCAGTCACTCTTCATTTTGTTCTTTCTTTGGGGACCTCAACTTTGGGGAGTGCAGAGAATCCCCACAAAATGTGCCTTATCAGGTTTTACCAGGCCGATTGTAAATTCCCAACATGTGTGCGCTTGTGGGAAATACGCACATCTATTCAACAGATGACCATTCACCTCCTATAACGTCTCACATTTCCATACTTGCATATGAACAGGCTTATAACGCGATTAAAAAAGAGATTATTCTAGTGCAGATTTCTTTAAAGGTGGATGACTGCAGTGTGTAAACTCTTAAAGAATAATATTTTAAAATAACAAATTCCAAAGAAACCATCAATTTCCCCCTTCAACCTAATATTAAAAAAGAATTTTTCCTATAAAAGGTGAATTCCATATAAAAAATAGATTGCATTATCAAGGCCTTAACTGGTAAGTTTTTACACAAAGATCTGCAGTTCGAACTCGCACATGCAATCAGAATCAGCACTTACCCACTTGTAAACACTTCTGGTGCCTGGAGAAACAGCAAAATCTGTTCCTTGTTGTTCGATCTCGGCAGTTTTACACCACCATAATCACGGCAAGTTAGCTGAAAACTTTTAAGCAGAACAAGAGAAAAATCCCTACCTTGGGTTTCTTTCACCCCTTCAGTTTTTGTCCACTGTAAATGGCTGCATCTTTAGCAGTCCAGGCAAGAGCATCTAAGCTGACAGACACAAAAATGGGCTTTCTTCGGCTGGCTGGTGTTCCCAGCCTTTTATGTGGTATCTCGGCTGTGCTGCTTAATTCATTCCTGATTCTACTCAAAGCAAGTCCAGCCTGGCGAGGCTGACGTGATAGGAACAGCTGAAGACACTTTTGACTGCAGGGGCAAACTAACCATCACACACGCATCAACAAATGTGTAATTACGTTTCAGGGCCCAAAGATTCTTGATTTTAAAAGTCAACCAATAATTTACAAAAAAAAAAAAAAAAAGTCCTAGGACAAAATCAAGCAATTTAGTTGGATGTTGGAAAATCGACCCCGAGAACAAGAACAGTACTCTTCGCTGGTGCTGGGCTACATTCACGGGAATTTATCCGGATCTCTACAGAGCTCTGCTGAATAGTTTCCATGACAACTTGGTAAACAGGACGGAAGTGACCAGTAAGGGGTTTACTGAGATTGTTTTGTTTGGGGAGGAGAATGGTGGCTTTAAATGCTTCCTTTACTAAAATTTCCTCCAAAGGTAAAAAGGCAGATTTTTACAGATATTCTGTATGAGATGTTTTCAAAAGTCAAAGAAATGCTGGTAACGGGTGCTCCAGTTGCAGGAGAGGCAGTCAAAACAAAGGGGGACATGAGTGGCAATCAGAAAACCAGGTGGCTCATGTTTATAATCCCAGCACTTTGGGAGGCCTAGGCGGGTGGATCACCTGAGGTCAGGAGTTCAAGACCAGCCTAGCCAACATGGTAAAATCCCATCAATACTAAAAATACAAAAATTAGGCTGAGAGAGGTGGCTCACGCCTGTAATCCCAGCACTTTGGGAGGCTGAGGCAGGAGGATCACCTGAGGTTGGGAGCTGGAGCCTGACCACCATGGCAAAACCCCATCTCTACCAAAAATGCAAAATTAGCCAGGCGTGGTGGCGCATGCCTGTAATTCCAGCTACTAGGAGGCTAAGGCAGGAGAATTGCTTGAACCTGGGAGGCAGAGGTTGTGGTGAGCCGAGATTGCACCATTGCACTCCAGCCTGGGAGACAAGAGTGAAACTCCATCTCTGAATGAATGAATGAGTTAGCCAGGCATGGTGGTATGAGCCTGTAATTCCAGCTACTTGGGAAGCTGAGGCAGGAGAACTGCTTGAAACCAGGAAGCAGAGGTTGCAGTGACTGAGACCCTGCCACTGCACTCCAGCCTGAAGGACACAGAGCAAGACTAAGGTTCAAAAAAAAAAACCAGGAGGGATCACAGAATGCCACAGGGGTGCTTGCCAGTAAGTATACAGGGGAAATGGAACCATCGCCAAAGACTAATCCAATGCATAGAGGAGAGAAAGGGGCTGATAACCTGAATAATTCACTCCTAACTCCCAACTTGACGCCTCTGCCTTCTCTATTCTTCCATTAATTTTGTCCATATCATTTACCACTTTCATTGTGAGCAACAGAAGCGCCATTCTCGGCCGGGCATGGTGGCTTACATCTGTAATCCCAGCACTTGGGAGGCTGAGGTGGGTGGATCACCTGTGGTCAGGAGTTCGAGACCACCCCGGTCAACGTGGTGAAACCCCATCTCTAATAAAAATACAAAAAGTAGCTGGGCGTGGTGGTGCATACCTGTAGTCCCAGCTAATTGAGAGGCTGAGGCAGAAGAATCGCTTGAACCCAGGAGGCGGAGGTTGCAGTGAGAGAAGATCACATCACTGCACTCTAGCCTGGGTGACAGAATGAGACTTGGTCTCAAAAAAAAAAAAAAAAAGAAATTTCATTCTCAATGCTTCACCCTTTGACCAGGTAATCAGAAACTTCCCATTCTTACAGAATATGACTTGGAAAAATAATGTTCATCACATTATGAACAGATTACAAACATCTGGCATTTTGACACATTACAGCACATATTTGTCAAAAGCCAAAGAACCATATACCACTGACAATGGACTGCTAATGTAAACTTTGGACTTTAATAATAATGTAGCAATACTGATTTATCATAACAAACGTGCCACATTCGCACGATGTTAATAAAAGAGAAAATTGTGGTGGTGGGGGGAGCAATGTGGAACCTGCCTGCTGTACAGGCTCAAACTTCGTCAATTTTTAATGCTCTTTTAAAAAGTCTATTAATGTTCAAAATAAGATTAAAAATGTCCATCCAGTAAATGTCAAAGACTAAAGAGAAATTGTTTCTAAGGCTCCTTATGGCAATGTGCCAGAGGTTATTTAAAACTCAGCTCATAAGAGCAAAGGTCTTAAAATAGATTTTTATGTGATTCAGCTTATATTTGGGGTTAAACTTGTGAGGACAAAATAGGCGGTAAAAATATAAACATATAATGTAAGTATATGTTATTTCACACAGTAATACGCAGCTGTATCATGTCCACGTGACCTCACTTAATACACATAGCCGCCCTCCTTAGTAGGTACTGTCAATACACACATGTTAAACCCAAGGAAAGAATGCCTGGCCACACCAGGTGTAGTGGTGAGACCCGAGGGAGACCTAGGTGCACACCTTTGATCTATTGCATCGGTAGCTTCCTGAGCTCCTGCACCTGGGTGGCTATGCAATACCCGTCTATGCCAACGGTATTGCGGTGTATAATAATGTGCTAGACCCAGAGCACCCTGACACCCTGTGTCTCAGCAGGTGTGATGCAGGGTTTCCCGGGCTCTTGGGGCAGGACATGAAGGACTGAGTCACCCAGGCTCTGTGGGTAACTAGGCAGGCTTGTGGAGGGAGCGGTGGTGGCTGGGGCTGGGGAACAGGTGGGGTAGTAGTCAATGCAGCCGTGGGAACAGTCACAAAGGATGAAACAGAAAATAAAAACCAACAACATGACAACAAGCACAGGCAGTAAAAAGGTAAGCAAAGCTCTATAAAAAAAAAAAATCCTAATCGGCCACGAGAGCTTTGAGAGATCCTATTGCATATTGTGTTGATGGTTAAACAAAAATGCCAAGATAAAATTGGCCTTGGAAATGTATTCTTATTAAGAGCTTGAAAATATCTGCCACACTCCTGTGAATGAATATCTGACATTTTCACGTTAATCTCAAATGGCCAGAAAAAGAGCAGCAAACGGAAGATGCAGAAATGCAGATTGCATTCATTACAATTAAGACCTTTTCCAGGCCAGGCACAGTGGCTCACGCCTGTAATCCCAGCACTTTGGGAGGCTCAAGTGGGTGGATCACCTGAGGTCAGGACTTTGAGACTAGCCTGGCCAACATGGTGAAACCCCGTCTCTACTAAAAACACAAAAATTAGCTAGGCGTGGTGGTGAGCGCCTGTAATCCCAGCTACTCCAGAGGCTGACGCAGGAGAATAACTTAAACCCAGGAGACGGAGGTTGCAGTAAGCTGAGATCATACCATTGCATCCCACCCTGAGCCAGAAGAGCGAATCTCCATCTCACACACAAATACAAAAAACAAACAAACAAACAAACAAACTTTCTCATGAATAGTAAGGGCTTAAAAAACAAAAATTAAAAAGCAGACCAGGCGTGGTGACTTCCATCTGTAATCCCAGCACCACTATGGGAGGCCAAAGCAGGAGAATGGCTTGAGGCCAAAACTTTGAGTCCAGCTTGGGAAACACAGTAAGACCCCATCTCTATGAAAATTTAAAAATTAGGCAGGCCCAGTGGTGGTGCATGCCTGTACTCCCAGCTGCTTGGGAGGCTGAGACAGGAGATCGCTTGAGCCCAGGAGTTCAAGGCTTCAGCATGTTACGATGGTGCCACTACACTCCAGCCTGGACAACAGAGTAAGATTTGTCTCTTAAAAATAAAAAAAATTTTAAAAAGTAAAGGAATAAAAGAATGGCTACTCCACACACAGAGCAGTCCCGAGGGCTGCTGGTTGTCCTTTCTTTTTTTTTTTTTTTTGAGACGGCGTCTCGCTGTCACCAGGCTGGAGTGCAGTGGCGTGATCTCAGCTCACTGCAAACTCCACCTCCTGGGTTCAAGCAATTCTACTGCCTCAGCCTCCCAAGTAGCTAGGATCGCAGGCACACGCCACCACGCCCAGCTAATTTTTGGATTTTTTAGTTCAGACAGGGTTTCACCAGGTTGGCCAAGATGGTTTCAATCTCTTGACCTCATGATCCACCTGCCTTGGCTTCTCAAAGTGCTGGGATTACAGGCTAGAGCCACCACGCCCAGCCCTTGGTTGTCCATTTTTATGGTTATTTCTTGCTGATATGCTAAACAAGGGGTAGATTATTCGTGCTCCTTTTTAGACAACAGGGTAACCTCCAGAGGTTACCATGGCATTTGTAAACTGTGCTGCTGGTGGAAGTGTCACAGTGAGGATGACCGGAGGTCATTCTGGTGGCCATCTTGGTTTTGGTGGGCTTTGGCGGCTTCTTTACTGCAACCTGTTTTATCAGCAAGGTTTTTTGACCTGTATTTTGTGCCAACCTCCTGTCTCATCCTGTGACTTAGAATGCCTGCCTGGTCTGGGAATGCAGCCCAGTAGGTTTCAGCCTTATTTTACCCAGATCCTATTCAAGATGGAGCTGCTCTGGGTCATACACCTCTGACACTGTCACCCAAGCAGCCACCATGCTGCAATCCGTGCCTGGATGTGAGTGAATTTCATCATCCTTTTCGTCCTGTCTTCGCAAATTATGGACACTACTGACACCCCTCACACCAAGTCCAGCTGTCCGTTAAGTGGAGTGGAAGTATCACACTACAGATTCACCAGTGAAGCAGAAAATTATTTTATCTGCAAAAACGCCTGGAAACAGAAAGGAAAGTTGCCTATTTGTGGTGGATGAATGACCTCCATTTCATACATTCTGCAAAGCAAGGAGCAAGAGCTAAGTGATAAGAAATCATCTTGGGAGGCTGAGGCAGGTGGATCATGAGGTCAAGAGATCGAGACCATCTTGGTCAACATGGTGAAACCCTGTCTCTACTAAAAATACAAAAATTAGCTGGGCATGATGGCGCGCACCTGTAGCCCCAGCTACTTGGGAGGCTGAGGCAGGAGAATTGCTTGAACCCAGGAGGCGGAGGTGGCGGTGAGCTGAGATCGCGCCATTGCACTCCAGCCTGGGAAACAAGGAGTGAAACTCCATCTCAAAAAAAAAAAAAGAAAAGAAATCATCGTGCTCGCTATAATCGGGAGTGGCTTTGCTTCCACAGTGACAAGAAACAAGGATGTATTTTACACTTGTGGAATTTAGATTCTGTGAAATATGGCAATAGATAATATGTGGACTGAGTGAATGACCTATAATTCCAGAAAGTTCCATCTCAATGTTAAAATCTAATGTTTACTTAACCTTTCAGTTTAAACCTTGTCATGTATCAGATCCTCCCACCTGGACCTCCCGCCCTATCTTGCAGATAACAAAGGCCTGTGGGGGAATGCCCCATTTGGAGATAGGGAAATTTGTACATGAATAACCAACCTCCAGACCAAGAAGTATTTGTGAATGAGCCCCTGGTGCTGTGCTTACCTATCCCTAAAGGACCGTGAACCTGAAGGGGACTATGTCTAGAAGCGGTCAGCTGAGGAGGCAGACAGGGCAAAGGAACAACATGTCACCATAAAAAGATTGATACACATAGGCTAGGCATGGTGGCTCACACCTGCAATCCCAGAATTTTGGGAGGCTGAGGTGGGTGGATCACGAGGTCAAAAGATCGAGCCCATCCTGGCCAACATGGTGAAACCTGGTCTCTACTAAAAATATAAAAATCAGCTGGGCATGGTGGTGTGTGCCTGTAATCCCAGCTACTGAGGAGGCTGAGGCAGGAGAATCACTTGGACCTGGGAGGTGGAGGTTGCAGTGAGCCAAGATCACGCCACTGCACTCCAGCCTGGTGACAGAATGAGACTTCATCTCAACAAAACAAAACAGAGAAAGATATAGGAAGGAAAAAAAAAAAGAAAAAGATATAGGAAGAATAACATGGGACCCAAAATTCAAGGCAAGAAATATGTCACATTATCATCAGAACTTTTTATTTTTATTTATTTATTTATATTTTTAATTTAGAGACGGGGGTCTTGCTATGTTGCCCAGGCTGGAGTGCAGTGGCTATTCACAGGCACGATCCCACTACTGATCAGCACTGGAGTTTTGACCTGCTCCGTTTCCAACCTGGGCTGGTTCACCCCTCCTTAGGCAACCTGGTGGTCCCCTGGCTCCCGGGAGGTCACTATATTGATGCTGAACTTAGTGCGGACACCTGATCAGCATAGCACACTACAGCCCAGAACTCCTGAGCTCAAGCAATCCTCCCACCTCAGCCTCCCGAGTAGCTGGGACTACAGGCACACGCCACCACGCCCGGCCAGAACTTTTTAAAGAAATATTTTGTCTTTGGTTGGTTGTTTTCTTTGAGACAGGTCTCACTCTGTTGCACAGGTTGGAGTGCACTGGTGCGATCTCGGCTCACTGCAGCCTTGACCTCCCAGGCTCAGATTATCCTCCCACCTCAGCCTCCCAAGTAGCTAGGTCTATAGGTGCACACCGCCACCCCCGGCTACTTTTTTTTCTTGAGACAGAATCTCAGTCTCGCCCAGGTGGGAGTGCAGTGGTGCGATCTCAGCTTACTGCAACCTACACCTCCTGGATTCAAACAACTCTCATGCCTCAGCCTCCCAACTAGCTGGGGTTACAGGTGCGCACCACCATGCCCAGCAAATTTTTGTATTTTTGGTAGAGATGGGGTTTCACCATGTTGGCCAGGCTGATCTTGAACTCCTGGCCTCAGGTGATCCGCCCACGTCAGCCTCCCAAAGTGCTGGGATCACAGGTGTGGGCCACCGCGCCCAGCCCTTTTTTTTTTTCTCGAGACAGGGTTTCGCCATGTAGCCTAGGCTGGGCTGTAACTCCTGGGCTCAAGCCATCTGCCTGGCTCCCAAAGTGCTAGGATTACAGGTGTGAGCCCCCAGGCCTGGTCAGGTCTGAGAGAAAGAAAGGAAATGAAGAATGGAAGAAAGGATGAAAGGAAGAAAGAAAGGAAAGGGAGGGAGGGAGGGAGGGGAAAGGAGGCAGGGAAGGAAGAAAGGAAGGAAGGAGAAATGGCAGACAGCACCTGGATTACATAAATATAATCCCAAGGAGAAAGTGTGCTAGATTCATTAAATTCATTCATCAAGTTATTACGCCCCTGGAAACAAAAAGCTCATGCTTCTATAATGTCAGCACAGAGCTCTCACTGCATGTGTGAGGCCATAAGCTGTCTAGGATGCCGTCAACCTGAGGGGCTGAGTCTGACCTAGGAAGGAATCCTGTGAAGACAGGACTACGAGTGGGTCGCCAGGACTCATTTATGTGAAAGGAGCTAACATCCCCCGCAAAGTCCTTGACAGATGCCCCCCTGTGTGAGATGGTTTCAGCATCCTTGTTCTCATCCTTGAGTCTTGGGACAGAGACAGATGGGACTGTGAGATCGACAGCTCACAAGGCTCCCGTGGCCTGCCTGACTCCACATCTCCAGCTTCCTCCTCTCACATGACATTCCATTTTCCAGCAGATATGGCTACAGGGCAACTCTAGCCTCCCTGGTTTCCCCCTCTAGGGCCTGGTCTTCAGCCTCCCGCAGCACAGACACCTCTCCCTTCTTCACTTAAGTGAACCTTACTCTATGCGATGTGTGGTGGCTCCCAGCACTTTGGGAGGCTGAGGCAGGCGAGCACTTGAAGTCAGGAGTTCAAGACCAGCCTGGCCAACACAGTGAAACCCCATCTCTACCAAAAATACAAATATCAGCCGGGCGTGGTGGCGCATGCCTGCAATCCCAGCCACTCAGGAGGCTGAGGCAGGAGAATGGCTTGAATCTGTGAGGTGGAGATTGTAGTGAGCTGAGATTGCGCCACTGCACTCCAGCCTGGGAGACAGCAAGACTCTGTCCTCGAAAGAAAAGAAAGAAAAAAGAAAAGAAAAGAAAGGAGAGAGAGCAGAGGGAGGGAGAGGAAAGAAAGGGAAGAGAAGGGAAGGGGAGGGCAGGGGAGGGGAGGGAAGGGGAGGGAAGAAAGGTAGACTCAAGAGGCTGCTTGTACAGCTACAGGCCTTCTTGCCCCAGATCCCAGTCCCAGAAACATTAGGAGTTGAGGCCCCTGCGTTTTTGGAGAAGGATGGACCGACTCTTTGAGGGTACTGTTCTGTCGAGCTGAAGATTTAAAGATGATGCTACTGGAACCACGAGGGTTCCCTCCTAGAACCTGCGTCCTGGACCCAGCAAACATAAAGACAGAACGGGGAGGAAAGCCAGCCAGACGGGTTCCAAGGGACAGCACAGCACGGGCTGAATCTGCAGGAAAACAGACCCCGGCAACTCCCGCACCTGGTTCTCACACCCCAGAAGGTGTCCCGATGTGTATCTGTCAGTTCCCTGCTTTCATTCTGCCCTGAACCTCCTCTGGGCGTTTCTGAAGAATGTTAATGAGAGACTTTTCTGTCTGGAACTTACTTGCTAAAACACCAGGCAGGGACGCCCTTGGGGAGATTCTGAGGAGGAAAAGCAGGTTTTCTATCTTACAGAAATCTGTGGTTGGCTGGAGCACTTGTGGCCGCCACTGCTACCATCCAAGCAAATCACAATCAACAAAGCTAAAAGGTGTCATTACCAACTGAAACTCCCGTGTAACGGAGAGGACCCCTGGTGAACTCTGAAAACTCAAAGTTACATCAAGGCCAAGGCCCGCTGTAGCCCTGCCTCTCACAGGAGGCAGGCTTTTCTAGCTGCTTCCTCACTGAGCGTCAATGAGGCTAGCAAGTGCCTTCCATACAATACTCAAGATCAGTGAAAGGTTTTTTATAGAAGAAAAAAGCCCACATATTGTGACACCTGAATGGACACATGCGTTCAACATTTCAGTTACACACTCCTTCTCTGGACCTCTTTTTCAAAATAAAATGCAGAAAATCTAAATTTAAAAAAAAATTAGGCTGGGCATGGTGACTCATGCCTGTAATCCCAGCACTTTGGGAGGCCGGGGCAGGCAGATCACGAGGTCAAGAGATCGAGACCATCCTGGCCAACATGGTAAAACCCCATCTCTTCTTAAAATACGAGAATTAGCTGGGTGTTGTGGCACATGTCTGTAGTCCCAGCTACACGGGAGGCTGAGGCAGGAGAATCACTTGAACCCAGAAGGTGGAAGAAGCTGCAGTGAGCTGAGATCATTCCACTGCACTCCAGCCTGGGTGACAGAGCGAGATTCCATCTCGGAAAAAACAAAAAAAAAAAAAATACAAATAATCCAAACAAAAGCTCACAAAGAATTTCTAGATTCTTTAGGCCCAGATGACCATGCTGGAGTTCAAACCCTTGGCAAGGAGGAGAGGCAGCCTGTCCTAAAAACCACGGCAGGTAAAGAGGGTATGCTCCCACTAGTCCTGCAAATGTGGGAGTCTTGAATCTACTTCTGAAGGTGCAAAAGAAGCTACAGGTGTTTCTGTTGTTCTAATCCTATCGGTCTCTAGGATGCTGGACTTCATAGCTACCATTCTGATTTCTTTATGATCATATAACCAACAACAACAAAAAAATACTTCTGGCTGGGTTCGATGGCTCATCCCTGTAATCCCCGTACTTTGAGAGGATGAGGTGGGCAGATCACCGGTGGTCAGGAGTTCAAGACTAACCTTACCAACATGGAGAAACCCCATCTCTACTAAAAATGTGAAATTAGCTGGGCGTGGTGGCACATGCCTGTCTGTAATCTCATCTACTTGGGAGGCTGAGGCAGGAGAATCACTTGAACCTGGGAGGCAGAAGTTACAGTGAGCCAAGATCACGCCATTGCACTCCAGCCTGGGCAACAAGAGTGAAACCAAAAATAAAAAAAAAAATTATGTATTTGCTAAACCCTATGCTCCTTCTCCTGAATAATGCACAAAATACCTAAATACACACATATTTGAATACCACCTCCCAAGTCCTTTGATGGACTGTGGCTGGAGAGGAAAACGAGGTGAGGGAAAACTCTCATCCCTTCACCCTAAAAATACGCATTCCCCATCGCTAGGGAGGAAGAAGGCAAGATTTCTCCTGTGAAATATCTAACAGAATCTATCTTTGGATTTAAAAAAGGCATAAGAACTCTAAATAAAGGTTGTTTGCATACATTTCACAGAACATAATAGGCAGTGACAGTCCAATATTTCCAGTGGAACTAAATGAATGCCAATCGAGACATAGCTGTATTTCCATAATCAAATTAGCATCGCCATTTACCACCACACCTACATTTTAGGCCTCAGACAAGTCAGCTCTTGTGCCTCTGCCTTCATTTGCTGAATGCCTTTATTTATTTATTTATTTGTTTATTTATTTATTTAGAGACAGTCTCACTCTGTTGCGCAGGCTAGAGTGCAATGGCACGGTCTTGGCTCATAACAGCCTCTGCTTCCTGAGTTCAAGCAATTCTCATACCTCAGCTTCCCATGTAGCTGGGATTACAGGCAATGTGCCCCCATACATGGCATTTTTTTTTTTTTTTAAACAGAGACAAGGTTTCACCATGTTGGCCAGGCTGGTCTTCAACTCCACCCACCTCGGCTTCCCAAAGTGCTGGGATTACAGTTGTGAGCCACCACGCCCAGCCTTCTGAGTGCCTTTAAAAGGGCACCAAGATATTCTTTGAAAGGTTTCTATAGCCTATCACTTGATGGGGTATTAATTAGCACCTGCCATATTTCAGGACACGTAAAGCAAGCCAATACAAATGCAAACATGAGATTGAGTTAGTTCATTTTTAAAATGCAAAACCCACACCGGGTGCGATGTCAGGAGTTTGAGACCAGCCTGGCCAATATGATGAAACCCCGTCTCTACTAAAAATACAAAAGTTTGCCAGGTGTGGTGGCGGGCACCTGTAATCTCAGCTACTCAGGAGAATTGCTTGAAACTGGAAGGCGGAAGTTGCAGTGAGCCGAGATTGCGCCATTACGCTCCAACCTGGTCAACACAGTGAGACTCCGTCTCAAAATAATCATAATAATAAAAGTAAAAAATAATAAAATACAATGAAATAAAACGCAAAATCCAAAGCAATTAGGTACTACCAAATTTCAGCATGGAAAAATAAGGTCAGTTCTGCATATTCTGGCTGCTGAACTGCTTTCCAGCAGGCTTAATTTCAAAAGCGAGTACAATTTGAAGGAAAAACTAACTCTGTGCCATCCGAGAGAGAAAACAGAAATGTTGGGGACTGCGTATTTCAAATTAAATTTTCTATCTTTATTATAGCACTGCCAGGGTGGGAATTTAAGATGCCAACGAATGTAAAACTGTTTCACACCACGAAAACGAGAAAAAAAGCTTCCAATTAAACTATGGCTCACCAGAAACTGTGAGATGCAGACCAGGAACCAAGACTTCATTTTTTTAATTTTTAGAAACAGAGTTTTGCTCTGTTTCACAGGCAGGAGTGCAGTGACGTAACCTCAGCTCACTTCAGTCGCCGCCTCCCGGGTTCAAGCAATTCTCCTGCCTCAGCCTCCCAAGTAGCTGGGACTACAGAGGCGAGCTGCCACCACGCCCAGCTAATTTTCGTATTTTTAGTAGAGACAGGCTTTCACCATGTTGGCCAGGATGGTTTCGAATTCCTGACCTTAAGCCATCCACCCACCTCTCAGCCTCCCAGAGTGCTGAGATTATAGGCATGAGCCACCACGCCCAGCCAAGCACCCAAGACTTTACACTGAGAAAAAACCTTGCCAGTTTGAAAGATGAAATATGGCACTATTATCCTTATCGTAAAAAGGGGAGAGAAAAGCCGGGCGCGGTGGCTCAAGCCTGTAATCCCAGCACTTTGGGAGGCCGAGGCGGGTGGATCACAAGGTCGAGAGATCGAGACCAACCTGGTCAACATGGTGAAACCCCGTCTCTACTAAAAATACAAAAAAAATTAGCTGGGCATGGTGGCGCGTGCCTGTAATCCCAGCTACTCAGGAGGCTGAGGCAGGAGAATTGCCTGAACCCAGGAGGCGGAGGTTGCGGTGAGCCGAGATCGTGCCATTGCACTCCAGCCTGGGTAACAAGAGTGAAACTCCGTCTCAAAAAAAAAAAAAAAAAAAAAAAAAAAGGGGAGAGAACACCATCAGAGATTGAGCAACTCCTGGCATCTACACCAAAAACGCAAAGCCCACTTCTACTGTCTGGTAAATACTGCCCACTGGGGTGTACAAAGCAAACCAAGTAGACTTTAAACCAGCTCCATGACATAGTGGTATATATAGAGAGAGATGTTCTATTAATTTCCTACATTATATCTCCAAAAAAGCTATGCGTTTGCTTATGTTGTCATTTTTTTGTGATAATCTTAAATATTTTGACATACATTTAACAAATGGAAAGATGGGTTCCTTTTTAAACTGCCAGAACCATGCACATAAAGTCAGCAGAGATTTTCCACAGAAGACTACTTCATCATTTCAGGTCACACAAACACCAAATTCTTACCATTATACCTTACAGTAAGGAAACAAACTGAACAGGTTACTTTCTCTTCAAGAGATGTCCAATTTTGCCTCTCTGGAAGATAGAGAATTCAAAATTGTGGTTCTAGACAGAGTCTGGTTCTATGGCTCAGGCTGGAGCGCAGTGGCAGATCTCGGCTCACTGCAGCTTCTGCCTCCTGGGTTCAAGTGATTCTAATGCCTCAGCCAGGCATGCGCCACCATGCCTGGCTAATTTTTGTATTTTGTATTTTTGTTTCACCACATTGGCCAGGCTGGTCTCGAACTCCTGACTTGGAGTAACCCACCCGCCTCAGCCTCCTAAAGTGCTGGTATTACAGTGTGAGCCATCGCACCTGGCTATTGTGGTCCTTATACGCATACATCTTTAAACTATAAATGAGGAATCCATGTAATGTTAAGCCAAAGGCATTTGGTTGACATTATAAAAAATAAGACCCAGCATCAGTCAAGTTACCAGAATGTAATAAACCAAGTCTCATGGGAAACAGCTCAGATCAGATTTTTTACCTTAAACTTATGAGAATGGCATGTAGTTCTTTAACATAAAGAGTTCTTAAAACTACAATTTTGTAGGGGTTTTCTCTCGTAAGAAGCGTTCCTAAGAGGCTAATGTTTGCTGAATCAAAATAATTTAAATGTATTAACAACACTTTAAGACAAGCTACCCAATTAGCTGTGGCTTCAGCGACTGCATACATCTAACACTATAGCTTCTTTGTTTAGGGAGCTTTTCCTTTTTAAACTTACATTGTTTCTAATCGGATTATGAAATTAAAAAACTAAAATCAAACAGCCAAGGCACTAATACTTAGGACATTCTTTTGGGTGTCTTCTAATTAGTTATAATCAACTATTTAAAGTACTTACAATCTAGCATTACTACTTAAAGCCTCTTCACCATGTTTAAAATCACAACAAAGCAAAAAAAGAAGAAAAGAAAGAAAGAAAAATAAAAACTTAAAAAGAATCAGCCACCACACACCAAATAATTCCCCTATAAAGGTATATCGCACCCTGGAACTTTTCCCAAGAATTTTAAACCAAATGCTAAAAAAAAGTAAAGGCTTCACAATGTTTCCTTTTCAAATAGATTTCCCTAAAGCTTAATAACATCACTCAAAAGCAGACTAACAGGCTCAAGGGACAAAGGGAACTTTTTCATTTAATGTCAAGTTATAATCATGTCATATCCATTTCCAACCATCTACAATGAAAGGCCTTTGGAGAAACCAAATCTGTGAGTAACCACCCCAGGAGGCTGTGTCCTTCAAGACAGAGCCCAGCCTAGGACTGTCATAAATCTTACCTTCTGCATGTTTGGCTTGATACAGCGAACAAAGAAAGGATTAGAGGAGCTTAGCGTTGCCATTAAGGAATGCAGTGAGTCCTATTAGAAAGAAAAAAGTATATGTTGATTTAGTCTCCTAGTATGTCATTCTTTAAATTTCTCAGTACTCTAGGCACTTAGAAACAAGAATTTAAAAAACACAGCATAAATCGTAGGAGTAATAACTTAGAGGCTTTCCTTTTTAAATTGTCATTCTAATATAAAATAAAGATATTATGATTCAATGTATTAATAACTGAATTATGATTTGCTAATACACCAAACTCATTTATCACTTCCTTTGAAACAGTACAATTTTAATAAGCCATTCTGTCAACAAACAAAAATCATCCTAGGATATTTCAATGTTTAAGACAGAAAAACTGAGAAACAGCCACTCTTCCACTGTAATTATTCCTCCTAATTCATTATTTCCATCAAAATGACAGTCTATCCCAGTATTTCACCAGTCTCTGAGCCACAATCTCTCACTCTTGCCTTCAGATCACCAGACTGCAGCTCAATCTCACTTTCTTTATTTTCCCAGTTTATTTTTTGGGGAGTCTTTAACATTTACCAAAGCAGACAGAAGCATACATCACCAGCTTCAGCTCATGGCTAATCTCATTTTACCTGATCCATACATACTATACCCACCCCTGTAGAAAAGCAAATCCCAGACATCACGTGATTTCATCCATCAGCATTGCAGGATTAAAGGCTAAACACCTGAAAGCATTGTGTAACCACAGTATCATCACATGAACAGATGTGACATTAATTCCTTAAACTAATATTAACATGTGTAATGGTCTCACATTTCATATTAAAATGCTTAACTGTTTCAAATTTTATGATTTTTATTTTTATTTGAGACAGGGTCTCACTCTGTCACCCAGGCTGGAGTGCAGTGCTATGATCATAGCTCACTGCAGCTTCAACCTCCCAACTCAAGTGATCCTCCTACCTCAGCCTCCTGCGTAGCTGGGACTACATGGGCATGCCACCATGCAAGGCTAATGTTTTAATTTCTTGGTGGAGATGAGGCCTCACTACGTTGCCCAGGCTGGTCTCGAACTCCCTGACTCAAGCAATCTTTCCACCTAGGCCTCCTAAAGTGCTGGTATTACAGGTATGTGTCACCATGCCTGGCCAATTATTTTTTTTTTATTTTTTATTTTTTGAGATGGAGTCTTGCTCTGTCACCCAGGCTGGAGTGCAGTGGCACAATTTGGGCTCACTGCAGCCTCCACCTCCCGGGTTCAAGTGATTCTCCTGCCTTGGCCTCTTGAGTAGCTGAGACTACAGGTACATGCCACCACGCCCGGCTAAGTTTTTTGTATTTTTAGTATTTTTAGTAGAGACAGGGTTTCATCATGTTTGCCAGGCTAGCCTCTAACTCTTGATCATGATCTGCCTGCCTCAGCCTCCCAATATGCTGAGATTACAGGCATGAGCCACCTCGCCTGGCCAGCCCATAATTTTGAAACAGTTTGTTCTTTTGCATCAGAATGCAAATACAAGTCATTGTTACCCAGGCTGGAGTGCAATGGCACGATCTCGGCTCACCGCAACCTCCGCCTCCTGGGTTCAGGCAATTCTCCGGCCTCAACCTCCTGAGTAGCTGGGATTACAGGCATGCGCCACCATGCCCAGCTAATTTTTTGTAGTTTTAGTAGAGACGGGGTTTCACCATGTTGACCAGGTGGCCTCAATCTCTTGACCTCGCGATCCACCTGCCTTGGCCTCCCAAAGTGCTGGGATTACAGGCGTGAGCCACTGGATATATCTTTTAAGTCTCCTTTAATCCACTGGCTTTCCCTCCGTCTCTGTCTCTTTTTCCTTCTTGTAATCTTGCTGAAGAAAACTGAACTTTCTCAACACTACATGGATTTATTACTTCTCCAGCTCAAAAAACTTTAAAATTTCTTGCAGGACAAAACATCCTGATGCTCATGGCCCTTCATATTCTGATACCAACTTCAGTTCTCACCAGGTGTCCTGTCTGGCTGGTGTTCTCCTGTCGTTGACAGTCCTGGAAGACAGGGTTTGCATCCCTATGCCTGGGCTCTTCTGCCTCCGCCTGCACCTGAAAAGCTCGCCCAGGCTTTTCCATTTTCTTCACTGCTAGTCCAATTTAAGTCTCAAACATTCCAAAAACTTTCCAAGACCTCATGCAGTGGCTCATGTCTGTAATTCCAGCACTCTGAGAGGCCAAAGCAGGAGGATTCACTGGAGGCCAGAATTTCGAGATCAGCCTGGGGAACAGAGTAAGACCCCGTCCCAGTAAAAAAAAATCTAAAAATTAGCTGGGTGTAAAAAATTAGCCAGGCGTGGTGGTGTACACCCGTAGTCCCAGCTACTCAGGAGGCTGAGGCAGGAGAATTGCTTGAATCCAGGAGGCGGACGTTGCAGTGAGCCAAGATTGTGCCACTGCACTCCACCCTGGGCAACAGAGCGAGACTCCATCTCAAAACATAAAAAATTAGCTGGGTGTAGTGGCTTACACCTGTAGGCCCAGCTACTCAGAGACTGAGGTGGGAGAATCACTTGAGCCTGGGAGTTTGAGGCTGCCGTGAGGTGTGATTATACCACTACACTCCAGTCTGGGTGACAGAACAAGACCCTATTTCGTACATACATACATACATACATATACATACACACACATGCACACACACACAGACATGCATAAACACACACAGACACGCATGCATGCACATACATACAGGGAAAATAAAAAGCTTCCCCAGAGAACTCCTGGCAAAACCGACCTTCTAGAAAAAGAAAACTGAACATCACTGCTGGAAGATTAAGAGCCTAGGACAAGGTAACTGACATCGGTCTTCTCTAACCATAGACTTGATCAATATCCCTAATTATGATACTGCAAACACACCCAGGGGAAAAAACAAACATCGAGACATGAGAAGAAATGTATTCCATTTCCACATGAGCCTCTAAATACAAATCAGAGTGGTCCCAAATGGCCTTAAGGAGGTTGCTATTTCAAAATCTTAGAAGAAGTAGCTATTTCTTATTTTTTTTTTAAAAAAGATCTATATAGTTTCATCTGACTCAGAGAAAAGTCTATTTTATTTCTTTTTTCTTTTTTTACACAGAGTCCAGGTCTCACTGTGTCACTCAGACTGGAGTGCGTGGTGTAATCATAGCTCACTGCAATCTTCATCTCCCAGGCTCAGGCAATCCTCCTCCCTCAGCCTCCCGAGTAGCTGGGACCACAGGCGTGCGCCACCACACCCAGGTAATTTTTGTACTTTTTGTAGAGAAGGGATTTTGCCATGTTGTCCCGGCTGTTTTTAAACCCTTGAACTCAGATATCTGCCCACCTTGGCTTCCCAAAGTGCTGGGATAACAGATGTGAGCAAAAACTCTTATTTCTAAAGTTTAAAAGCATGATAATAAAAGGAAACGAAATTAAACAAATATTCTCACCGACTTCACATACACCCAATTCCTCTTTTGAATTCTTAAAAGGACAGTAACTATGGATTCCTCTAAAGCAGCAGTGAAAACGAACCTTGAACTGTGAGCTGACAGTGGGCCGCCGATGTTTGCTTCCACATTTCAAGGTATCCTGATTGTTGCGGCTTGAAACATGTTCAAAAAGATCGTAGATAAAGTCGAATCTGTGTGAGGCAAAAGCAGGAGGACAGTAAGGCATACACACCCATTATTAGGTGCAAGATTACTGTAATTAATGCTGCCCTTTCCCAATGACAATTCAAAGTAATACACCCTAGGCCTGGAAGAACTAAGACAGCTTCTGAAGATCTCAAACCAACCACTGCCAAAGAGTTTTAGGCACTGAAAACACGTGGCAGTGTCAGAGATCAGAGTCTTGCAGAGAAGCGGAATGGCCTGGCAGTGACGCAGGGTGGTATCCCATGTAGGAGCCCTGTGCTTTCTGGAATGCCATCTAAACCTCTGTAGCCTTGGCTTCCTCGCCTGCAGAAGTGACGGATTTGTTTTGCTCACCTCGTAGTGTTGCAGAGATCAAAGCAGTTAACGGATGGAAAGGTGCTCCTGGGGAACACTAATTATGGGGTGAGGCAAGCGGTAGTTCAAATCCCGCCTCCACCACTTCCTAGCTGTCCTGCTTGGGCAAGATGTTTCATCTCTCTCTAAGCTTCAGTTTTTTGGGTTTTTTTCTTCTGAGACTGAGTGTCTTGCTCTGTCACCCAGGCTGGAGTGCAATGACATGATCTCAGCTCACTGAAACCTTTGTCTCCCAGGTTCAGGCAATTCTCCTGCTTCAGCCTCCTGAGTAGCTGGGATTACAGGTGTTCACCATCACACCTGGCTAATTTTTGTATTTTTAGTAGAGACAGAGTTTTGCCATGTTGGCCAGGCTGGTCTCAAACTCCTAACTTCAGGTGATACACCCGCCTCAGCCTCCCAAAGTGCTAGGATTATAGGCGTGAGCCACTGTGTCCAGGCTTCAATAATTTTTTAATCTTTCTTGCATGGAAGGTATCATGGGCTATGGAGCTGGTGGCGTCACTGTCACCAGGACAGTCAGGGAAGACTTCTGACCATCTGCATCTCCCCAAGCAGCCATATTAGAGCCTTCCCTGGTCGCGTCTCACTTTGTCCCAACCTTTGTCATTTCTGTTCTCGGGTGCTCTTTAATGCTCACTCTTTGAAGTTCTCTCACTGTGTTTTGAGCTGTTTGGAGAAAAGCTTTGGTTCCATTAAAATGTCACGGATGTCAAAGGTGAAAGAGTGAAGCAAGCGAACAGCCCCAGCTCCTCAGTTTGCAAAGAGTAAACGGGTTGAGACAGGAAATTCTTTTTTTTTTTTTTTTTGAGACGGAGTTTCGCTCTTGTTACCCAGGCTGGAGTGCAATGGTGTGATCTTGGCTCACCACAACCTCCGCCTCCTGGGCTCAGGCAATTCTCCTGCCTCAGCCTCCTGAGTAGCTGGGATTACAGGCACGCGCCACCATGCCCAGCTGATTTTTTTGTATTTTTAGTAGAGACGGGGTTTCACTATGTTGACCAGGATGGTCTCGATCTCTTGACCTTGTGATCCACCCACCTCGGCCTCCCAAAGTGCTGGGATTACAGACTTGAGCCACCGCGCCCGGCTGAGACAGGAAGTTCTTTACCCGACTCACAAAACTGCTTAACACAGAAGCCACTGGAGAAACCGCACCTTGCTGGTCTCCAGGCCTGCAATCTTTCCACTATGACAAATTGCTTCTACTTAACATCAGCACAGGGCTTTTATTTAAATGTATCACATTAAATCCGGTAACGAAGAAATTGCTTTGATGGCATGTGTTTAAAAACACACATGGGTGTTTCAAAAACACCCATCATTTTTACAGGTCTGAAAACTCACCTAAAAATAAAATAGCTACCCATGTTGTAAATAGTGAATCCTCACATGGAAGAGCTAAAATAAGTCTGAAGATCAAATGTTTCAAATTCTGAGTTTCTAGGCTGATACTACCATACATGGGCTCCCTTAGTCCCAATTCATTTCTAAGTGACAGAGTGGCCATCTCGTATTTACATTTCTAAAAATATTACAGCTTTCAAACTTTTTTGCTACTTTCCTTCCTTAGATATTAAAGATGTGTTTTTGTTACAGAGTCCTACCAGATCCAATGCAGGCACTGAAAGCTTTCAGGCAAGGGTTTTTTCCCTAACATCTTCCCCTCTTATAAAGCCTCTAAAAATAGAACACTTCTTGGACTAACACATATAAATATCTCAACCAATCACTGAAAGTTTCTGCCTGTTTTCTTTATTGATTTAATGGTGTAAAGTTATAATTCATGAATGAATAAATGAACATGTAATAAATTTATAATTATAGCTGAATTAAGATGTGTTTACCTTCTTTGACATTCCTTACTAACTAGAGACATAGGAGTTCTGTAAAACCAAGGCTGAAACCAACTTAACACACAGCTCAAAGCTCCCTGTGAAGAAAGCAAGTCATACTGCTTAAGACTTTAGGTTCTCAAGCCAACCAGACCAGATCAAAACTGGCCTTTGATGGGTCACTGGCTACCAGTTGAGAGGTCTTGGGGAAGTCACTTAACACCTTTAGTTAAAGCCTCGGTTTCCTTATCTGCATAAGAGGATTAATAGTAGGTTACCTATGCCTCCGCAGTTTATCTCAGTAGCTCACTAAACTGCATCATTGATTGTATTATTATTATTTTATTTATGTTATCTATTTTTTGAGGCGGAGTTTCACTCGTCGCCCAGGCTGGACTGCAATGGCACAGTCTCGGCTCACTGCAATCTCTGCCTCCTGGGTTCAAGCGAGTTTCCTGTTTCAGCCTCCCGTGTAGCTGGGATTACAGGCACCTGCCACCATACCCAGCTAATTTTTGTATTTTTAGTAGAGATGAGGTTTCGCCATGTTGGCCAGGCTAGTCTCAAACTCCTGACCTCACGTGATTTGCCGTCCTTGGCCTCCCAAAGTGCTGGGATTACAGACGTGAATCACTGTGCCTGATCTTGCTTGTATTATTATACTATACTTTTGAGTCATTTTATTGATGAAATATTACCTGGGGAAAACAATTTTAAGTTTCTTACGTAACAGTAATTTGTTCTGTATTCGTGAACTAAGAACATTTGCACAAATATTCCTTTGCCTGCTACAGACTTCCCAGGGAGAAGACTGGCATACCGGCTTTCTCTTAGCAAGTTGAGCAGATCATCTCGAAATGTATCTCTGTTTTTCTCCAAGATCCCACGGACATCATATTGCACCTAGTTTTAAGAAATAAGAGAGGAGTAAACTGACTGAGAGAATAGTTTCAGGTCACAAGCAACTTCCTTGAAAGATCCACAAAAGAAAGTAATTCCAAGACATTTATTTATTTATATTTAAGAGACAGGGTCTTGCTCTACTGCCCAGGCTGAAGTGCAGTGATATGATCATAGGTCACCACAGCTTCAATTTCTTAGGCCCAAGCAATCCTTGCACCTCGGTATCCAGAACACCCAGGACAACAGATGTGTCACCACGCCAGGTTAATTTCTTAAAAAATATATCATGTAGATATTTTTTATATCTATGTACTGGGACTACAGGCTCATGTGAGCCACCATGTCCAGTCCAATAAATTCATGATTAGCTTCTGAAACTTCTATTTTCTCTGAATACCAAACAGGCAAATATCAATATCAATAGGTATCTTAATACAAAGTTACCTCTCCAGCATAGTGCTTCACTCCAAAATTGTTAACTGCAACTCTGGGCTTCACATAAAAGTGATTATTCTAAAAAAAAAAAAAAAAAAAATACAATGCCTTATTTCACTCACTGATTTCCTTTGACTTCCAGAGAATGCTAAACACAACAAGACAGTGAAAATCACTTCCAAACTTGCTATGGATCTGAGTTTCAGTAAACGACATACAGTCCACTTTATAAAAACTATGTTAACTCTCAACTGTGTCATTGTAATAGATTAACAGTTTTAAGTTCTCTAAATAAACTTGGGCATTCTGACAAGTAGCCCCAAATCTAACCCTTTTGCTTATTTCAATTTAGTTCTAGTAATAGGTGAACAGCTTTGGTTTGAGAATGAAAGTTCAATGTGGGAGGCACAGTTGGGCCAATGGACTGACATGTCTGGTTTGTGACCCTAGCCCACAGATGTGCTACTCCGATGTGATTAGGAATTGGCAGGTTTCCACATACAGCATGCTGACTATGTAGCTTCTCCAATAACGTGCTGTCTGTGGCTTGAGGAAAATGGCTTTCTTCATTGATAAGGGCTAGGAGGCCAAGTTTCTAGAACAAAGAAGAGAAAGAAGAAATGAATTAAAAGTTGAATGTGGCTGGGTGCACGGTGGCTCATGTCTGTAATCCCAGTACTTTGGGAGGCCGAGATAGGTGGATCATTTGAGGTCAGGAGTTCGAGACCAGCTTGGTCAACACAGTGAAACCCTGTTTCTACTAAACATACAAAAAAATTAGCTGGGCAGGGTGTCACACACCTACAATCCCAGCTACTGGGGAGGCTGAGCCAGGAGAATCGCTTGAATCTGGGAGACGGAGGGTGCAGTGAGCCAAGATCGTGCCACTGGACAGTGGAGTGAGACTCACACTGTCCACTGGGTGACAGAGTGAGACTCTGTCTCAAAAAAAAAAAAAAAAAAAAAAAAAAAAAGAAAAGTTGAATGTCTGCCTCCTAAACGATTTTAGCTCTTTTCTACTCTCTATCAAATGAGTGGTGAAAAGAAAAGGCATGGTAATTTCTTGATTGGAAAATCCGTAATGATACACTATAGAGAAAACCAATTAATTTAATTTCTACATAAATCCTTTAAAAAAATTGAACCCATTGCAATTTTGTGGATAAAACTTTTAAAGCGGGCAAATCTCTATCGGTACTGGCAAGACATTTCTTCCAACTTAAAATCTAAGGGAAGCCAATTCACACACACTGTTGATTCTAAAATACTGAGTTCAATGAGACAATAGGTTTGAAGCAGCCAAGTATTTAAATTCAACCTTGCACATTTACATCTATGTTTCCAAATGGTCCATTGTGTTCTAAACATTCACATCTTTGATGTGCGTGTTGGCGCAGGTTAGTTTGTTCCCATACATATGAATCAGCCCAGCTGGACACCCTTGGGACTATAACCATTCTTGAAAAATACATTACCTTCTCAATCAAGTCCAGGCATTCTCCATTGTCTATCCAGTCAATATCTTCCCACACTAATCCTTCCCTGTAGAAAGATTTAAAAGAGCCAAGTTAAATGAAAACATAGCTTTGAAACTATCTAATCTAGTTGCTGCTTTAAAAAAATTAAAATGGAACTCTGAGTGCTTACCGGCTATATTCCAGTTGTTCTAAAGAAAAAATATGCTTGTTGAAGTATTCCTGAAGTTTCTCATTTGCATAGTTTATATTGAACTGTTCAAAGTGGTTAACCTAAGGAGGGAAAGCATTCAGTAAATATCTTTTTTTTTTTTTTTTGAGACGGAGTTTCGCTCTTGTTACCCAGGCTGGAGTGCAATGGCAAGATCTCGGCTCACCGCAACCTCCGCCTCCTGGGTTCAGGCAATTCTCCTGCCTCAGCCTCCTGAGTATCTGGGATTACAGGCACGTGCCACCATGCCCAGCTAATTTTTTGTATTTTTAGTAGAGACGGGGTTTCACCATGTTGACCAGGATGGTCTCGATCTCTCGACCTCGTGATCCACCCGCCTCGGCCTCCCAAAGTGCTGGGATTACAAGCTTGAGCCACCGCGCCCGGCCTCAGTAAATATCTTTAGCGCACTCACTATTATATGGAAAGATGAAAGAAAGACAAAAAACAGATCTGCGAAGAAAAGTATCAATGCTTGTTGCATGGTGCGATGGCTCACGCCTGTAATCCCAGCACTCTGGGAGGCTGAGGTGGGCAGATCACATGACGTCAGGAGTCCAAGACCAGCATGGCCATCACGGTGCAACCCTATCTCTACTAAAAATACAAAAAAAATTAGCTGGATGTGGAGGTGGAGGTTGCAGTGAGCTGAGACGCGCCACTGCACTCCAGCCTGGGAGACAGAGTGAGGATCCATCTAAAAAAAAAAAAAAAAGGCAGGGCGGGGTGGCTCATGCCTGTAATCCTAGCACTTTGGGAGGCTGAGGTGGGTGGATCACCTGAGGTCAGGAGTTCAAGACCAGCCTGGCCATCATGGTGAAACCCCATCTTTAAAAAATAAAAAAATAAAAATCAATAAAAAATCAATAAATAAATTTGTTTACAGAGATTTGTTCAATCGCAGCTAATCATGGACAGAAGAGAATTCATGTGCTGCACTGTTAGGAAGCTTACCTCAAAGTTCTCAAATCCAAAGATGTCAAGGATGCCAATAGATTTGAAGTCTTCGTTGCCTTTGATCCTGCTGTTGATTTTCTTGATCACCCACTCAAAGCAGCACGCATACAGAGCCATGGCCAGGGAGTCCCTGCTGTCTACCGCCTGTGGGAGAGGAAGCGGCACAGACTCAGCTGACCCCAGGCACCCCAGACAGGCAAGGCCATTCTGCCCCACTCGAGAGACAAGTACAAGACTAGCGTGGCACCCGGGCCTCCAGTGCCAAGTCAGTCAATACCACCTAGGAAAGGACAGTGTCTAAAGAAAAGATAAACTAGAGCTCATAGCCGGGTGCGGTGGCTCACACCCGTAATCCCAGCAGTTTGGGAGGCCGATCACAAGGTCAAGAGATCGAGACTATCCTGGCCAACATGGTGAAACCCTGTCTCTACTAAAAATAGAAAAAATAGCCAGTCGTGGTGGTTTGTGTCTGTAGTCCCAGCTACTCGGGAGGCTGAGGCAGGAAAATTGCTTGAAACCAGAAAACAGAAGTTGCAGTGGGCCGGGATGGCGCCACTGCACTCCAGCCTGGTGACAGAGCAAGACTCTGTCTTTAAAAAAAAAAAAAAAAAAAAAAAAAAAAACACTGGAGCTCACATATTTACTGTCTGTTAAGATTAAATACCGGGATTCCAAACTCCACTTTCTATGGTGAGTTATACAAAAGCCTGTAGAGCAGGCGTCCCCAAACTTTTTACACAGGGGGCCAGTACACTGTCCCTCAGACCATTGGAGGGCCACCACATACTGTGCTCCTCTCACTGACCACCAATGAAAGAGGTGCCCCTTCCTGAAGTGCGGCGGGGGGCCGGATAAATGGCCTCAGGGGGCCGCACGCAGCCCGCGGGCTGTAGTTTGGGGACGCCTGCTCTAAAGTATATATACAGGTACAAATGTTACCAGGTTTAAACAATAATTAAGGTGTGAGCTTTTTATTATTTTCTCATTTTCCATTCTACTTTGTATTTATAACGTTTTTCTTCATAATATGGTCAGCATTTTCATTTGTCCAATTAAAAACGTATTGAAGAGTGTGATGGTGGATACTGAGTGTCGACTTGATTGGACTGAAGGATACGAAGTATGAATCCTGGGCGCATCTGTGTGGGTGACATCTGAGTCAGTGGGCTGGGGAAGGCACATCCACCCTTAATCGGGTGTGCACAACCTAATCCACCTCCAGGGAACATAAAGCAGACAGAAAAACGTGAAAAGGAGAAATGGGCCCAGCTTCCCAGCCCCCATCTGTCTCCTGTGCTAGGCGCTTCCTGCCCTTAAACGTCGGACTCCAAGTTCTTCAGTTTGGGGACCTGGACTGGCTCTCCTTTCTCCTCAGCTTGCACACTGACTATTGTGGGACCTTGTGACTGTGTAAGTTAATCCTTAATAAACTCCCCTGGATCTGTCTATTTGTCTATCTATCATATTAATTCTGTCCCTCTAAGAGAACCCTAATACAAAAGCCAGCAGATACACATCAGCTCAAGGTAGTAGCAGAAGCAAAAATAAATACGACATATTGTTATATAGTGTTCATTATAATAATAACACATTATTATTGTAGCTAATATTTATTTAGTGCTTACTCTGTACTGGACATTAAATGCTCAGCATGTATTTGTTGTTTTTATTCTTACAAGAATCCTATGAATTAGGTATGACAATTATCCTTGTCTTATAGAGGAGAAAACTGAGATATAGTGAATAAATTTCCCAAGAATAGACATTAGTAAGTAGAAGGCTCAAGTTCAAAGTCAGATAATCTGCATTCAACCCATCCTCTTAAACAACAATTAGATGTTGCTTTAGACAATCAGACAACTCAATAGCTTTGCCTATTCCCAATCCTTGGGTGTCTTCTTTTTTTTTTGAGACGGAGTTTCGCTCTTGTTACCCAGGCTGGAGTGCAATGGCGCGATCTCGGCTCACCGCAACCTCCACCTCCTGGGTTCAGGCAATTCTCCTGCCTCAGCCTCCTGAGTAGCTGGGATTACAGGCACGCGCCACCATTCCCAGCTAATTTTTTTGTATTTTTAGTAGAGACGGGGTTTCACCATGTTGACCAGGATGGTCTTGATCTCTTGACCTCGTGATCCACCCGCCTCGGCCTCTCGAAGTGCTGGGATTACAGGCATGAGCCACTGCACCCGGCCCGGGTGTCTTCTTTATTTTGATCATGAACCAAAGTCATTTGAACAGTTATTACTATATTTCAGTTATAATATAACTGTTATTATGATTATATATTTAAATCAAACGTATGGATCTGAAAACCCAGGAGTGTCTCATAAGGCAAGACTGGCTGGCAAACCGTGTGTACCTGCTGAACACTGAGAGGCGTGAGGATCTCTTCTCCCCTGAGGAACATTGATCTCTGGGTCAGAGCATCTGTGAGCTGTGTTGGGTCCAGCCCAAGTAACTCTGCAGATCTGCCCAAAGCTGCAAACAGAGAATAAGACAAAGGTGAAAGGACCCGCCGCCCACAAGAAGCTAACCACCCTGAGCGATACCTTCATGCAGAGAACACTCCTGAATCCTCCAGGCAGAGTTCAGAGACTGCGTGTTATTGCTAAGTTATTCCGTCCCTTGGTGAATCCTAGGTTAGTAGCATAGAGCCTTGAGCTTGGATAAGTGAGGTCTGCTAATCCCACGGGTGTCTGCAGGATCCTGTCAGAAGTTTGCAACTAATTTCTCTTTTTCTTTTTTTGAGATGGAGTCTCACTCTGTAGCCCAGGCTGGAGTGCAGTGGCATGATCTCGGCTCACTGCAACCTCCACCTCCCAGGTTCAAGTGATTCTCCTGCTTCAGCCTTCTGAGTATTTTTAATAGAGACAGGGTTTGAGCATGTTGGCTAAGCTGGTCTTGAACTCCAGACCTCAAGCTATTCAGCTGCCTTGTCCTCCCCAAATGCTGGGATTACCGGTGTGAGCCACCGTGCCCCGCCTACTGCTTACATTAATAACACTAAGATGTTATCTGCTTTTTTCACTCTTATTCTCTCACCAGTATACAGAAGAGTATTCCAAAGGCTACATAACGTGAGGTCTTTCAACAAATTAAATGCGGAAGAGATATGACAACCCAACTTCCTTTTTTTTTTTTTTTTTCTCCCAAGATAGAGCCTTGTTCTGTCGCTAGGGTGGAATGCAGCAGCAATGTGATTTCAGCTCACTGCAACTTCCAACTCCTAGGTTCAAGCAATTCTTTTGCTTGAGTTAAAACTTTTTTTTTGGAGACAGTCTCACTGTGTCACCCAGGCTATATAGTACACTGGCATGATCTTGGCTCACTGCAACCTCCACCTCCCAAGTTCAACAGATTCTCATGCCTCAGTCTCCCAAGCAGCTGAGATTACAGGCGTGCACCAACAAGCCTGGCTAATTTTTGTATTTTTAGTAGACACAGGGTTTCACCGTGTTGGCCAGGTTGGTCTTGAACTCCTGACCTCAAGTGATCCACCTGCCTTAGCCTCCCAAAGTGCTAGGATTACAAGCGTGAGCCACTGTGCCCAGCCAAAAAGTTTTAACTTTTAATGTGGTAAACATCAACAGATGCATCCTACATAAACAAAAGCTCTTGGGTTCTATGATTTTTGAGAATTTTATTAAGAGGTACCAGGTGGAATCGGGCATTTGAGAATTACTGACCCACAGGCTTCTCTAGAACCATTCTGAACTTGAACTCATACAATTTCCAGCTTCCATGACCTCACCTATTGCTTCCATCAGAAAAGTTTTAAAAATTAAATACATAAATCACTCTAGCAAAATGACAACTGACATAGCTATATGTTTAGTAACTCACTTTTTTTTTTTTTTTTTTTTTTTTTTTTGAGATGGAGTTTCGCTCTTGTTACCCAGGCTGGAGTGCAATGGCGCGATCTCGGCTCACCGCAACCTCTGCCTCCTGGGTTCAGGCAATTCTCCTGCCTCAGCCTCCTGAGTAGCTGGGATTACAGGCACATGCCACCATGCCTGGCTAATTTTTTGTATTTTTAGTAGAGACGGGGTTTCACCATGTTGACCAGGATGGTCTCGATCTCTTGACCTCGTGATCCGCCCGCCTCAGCCTCCCAAAGTGCTGGGATTACAGGCTTGAGCCACCACACCCGGCTTTTTTTTTCTTTCTTTTTTTTTTTTTTTAAAAAAAAAAAACAGAGTGCTGCTCTGTCACCCAGGCTGGCATGCAGTGGTGCTGTGTTGGCTCACTGCAACCTCCGCCTCCCGGGTTTAAGCAATTCTCCTGCCTCAGCCTCCTGAGTAGCTGGGACTACAGGCACCCACCATGCCCAGCTAATTTTTGTATTTTTAGTAGAGACGGGGTTTCAGCATTTTGTCCACATTGGTCTCAAACGCCTGACCTTGTAATCCACCCACCTTGGCTTCCCAAAGTGTTGGGATTACAAGCGTGAGCTACTGCATCCAGCTGACTCATTTTATCTTGACAGCAAATCTCTGAGACACTGTGTAGGTGAGAAGTCAGGAGTGTTCAGGAGATAGATAACACAGGAAACAGCATGAGGCAGGGGAGGGCTATGAACTCATCATCCTGGCTTGCAAAACAAAGGGTCTTATCCATTCTACCAGGACGGCACTCAACAGGACTATGCCACCTGACTCCCATCACTTTTCTATGTCAATTCCTGGTTGTTCACATTTCCACGTAATCGACTCATTTTCCTTTTTTGTAAGAAAGAGAACATAGCTGCTATCCCAATTCACTAGTAACTTTTCATACACTCTGAGCCTTTCTTTCTTTTTTTTTTTTTTTGAGATGGAGTTTCACTCTTGTTACCCAGGCTGGAGTGCAATGGCGCGATCTCGGCTCACCGCAACCTCCGCCTCCTGGGTTCAGACAATTCTCCCGCCTCAGCCTCCTGAGTAGCTGGGATTACAGGCACGCACCACCATGCCCAGCTAATTTTTTGTATTTTTAGTAGAGACGGGGTTTCACCATGTTGGCCAGGATGGTCTCGATCTCTTGACCTCGTGATCCACCCGCCTCGGCCTCCCAAAGTGCTGGGATTACGGGCTTGAGCCACCGCGTCCGGCCTCACTCTGAGCCTTTCTTAACCGATACTTCGTATCTGCTAAGCTAACATTCTGTAGATCTCTATTAAAGGAGTCAGAACATTTTCTCTCTCTCTCTCTCTCTTTTTTTTTTTTTTTGGGATACGATCTCACTGTCACCCAGACTGGAGTGAAGTGACGTCATCTCAGCTCATTGCAGCCTCGACTTTCGGGGGCTCAGGTGATCCTCCAACCTCAGCCTCTTGAGCAGGTGGAATTACAGGGGCACACCATCATGCCTGGCTAATTTTTGTATTTTTAGTAGAGATGGGGTTTGGCTACATTGCTCTGGCTAGTCTCGAACTTGTGGGCTCAGGCAATCTGCCTGCCTTCACCTCCCAAAGTGCTGGGGTTACAGGCAAAAGCCACAGCGCCTGGCCAGAATTTTCTCTCTAAAAGGCCAGTCAATAATTTAGGTTTAAGTTTCCTGTGAGGAACAAACAAGGAACAAAGGGAGGGAGGAGGGCAGGCAGGCATAATCTTACCTGTTTTGAAGGAAACCTGGGCCCCACCAGCAGTGATAAATTCTATGTTCCCAAGATGCAGTATACCCGCGAGCAGCCTCAACACTTCCCGAACTTCCTCCTTGCTGAACTGCATCACGTCCATTGCCATCTAGAAGAAAATAAATGCCTTTAATTTTATGTTGTTTTTTCGCACTGAAGAAAATGTAGAATACCCCTGACAATATAAAATGACTAGGTGTTATTCAAAAGGCAAGGAAACAGACCAGGCACGGTGGCTCACACCTGTTATCCCAGCACTTTGGAAGACCGAGGCAGTGGATCATGAGGTCAGGAGGGCAAGATCAGCCTGGCCAACACAGTGAGACCCCACCTCTACAAAAAATACTAAAATTAGCCAGGCATGGTTGCACCTGTAATCCCAGCTACTTGGGAGGCTGAGGCAGGAGAATCACTTAAACCCAGGAGGTGGAGGTTGCAGTGAGCTGAGATCATGCCACTGCATTCCAGCTTGGGCAACAGAGTGAGGCTTTGTCTCAGACGAAAAAAAAAAAGCAAACAACCAAAAAAAACAAAAGCCAAGGAAACAAAACATAGATGCATAACCACTCACTTTTTTTTTTTTTTTTTTAAGACAGTCTCGCTCTGTCACCCAGGCTGGAGTACAGTGGCATGATCTCGGCTCACTGTAACCTCTGCCTCCTGGGTTGAAGCGATTCTCATGCCTCAACCTCCAGAGTAGCTGGGATTACAGGAGCACGACGCAAAGCCCAGCTAACTTTTTTAAAGCATTTTTAGTAGAGACTGGGTTTCACCACATTGGTCAGGCTGCTCTCAAACTCCTGACCTCAACTGATCTGCCCACATTGGCCTCCCAAAGTGCTGGGATTATAGGCATGAGCCACTGCACCCAGCCCTTAACCACTCACTTTTAAAATGATGAAGACTTTACACAGTACACATAAAAGAAGGAAGATAAAAGAACTACAATATGCTCAGAGATAATCAATGCAATAAACATAGTATCTGCCTTACATATAAGCCTCCTACATATAGTACAAAAGAATTACCTCAGGGAGTCAGAGTCATGACAATGATAAAAAAATAGTTTTCTAGGCTGGGTGTGGTGGCTCATGCCTGTAATCCCAGCACTTTGGGAGGCTGAGGCAGGTGGATCACAAGGTCATGAGTTCAAGACCATCCCAGCCAACATGGTGAAACCCCATCTCTACTAAAAATACAAAAACTAGCCTGACATGTTGGCATGCGCCTGTAGTCCCAGCTACTCAGAAAGCTGAGGCAGGAGAATCACTTGCACCCGGGAAGTGGAGATTGCAGTGAGCCAAGATTGTGCCAATGCACTCCAGCCTGGGTGACACAGCGAGACTCTGTCTCAGAAAAAAAAAAAAGAAAGAAAGAAAGAAAGAGTTTTCTGTACAGCTAACAGAGTGTAATGAAAAATAAGTTATTCTTTAGATGTAAAAATGTGGAGAGGGAATACATGGATAGGGGTTTTTGTTTTGTTTCATTTTGTTTGTAGAGATGAGGGTCTCACTATGTTGTCCAGGCTGGTCTCGAACTCCTGGCCTCAAGCAATCCTCCCATGCTGCTGTAGTTCTTTATCTTCCTTCTTTTTTTTTTTTTTTTTTTTTTTTTTTTTTTAAGATGGAGTTTCACCATGATGGCCATGCTGGTCTTGAATTCCAGACCTCAGGTGATCCACCCACCTCGGTCTCCCAAAGTGCTAGGATTACTGGCGTGAGCCACCACGCCCAGCCTATCTTCCTTCTTTTATGTAATTCTAGCCTTCCAAAGTGCTGGAATTACAGGTGCGAACCACCATGTCTAGCCAAGAATTTTAAAAAATTAGCCAGGTTTGTTGGTGCACACCTGTAGTCGCAGCTCCTGGTGGCTGAGGAAGGAGTATTGCATGAACCCAGGAGTTCAAGATTACAGTCAGCTATGATCACATGTGTACTCCAGCCTGGGTGACAGAGTTAAGACCTTGGCTCTTAAAAAAAAAAATTAAATAAATGTTGATGAAAAATCTAAATAGATCTGGATCTGTCTTCCTTGGACAGTCATCACATCTCTATTTTTAATTTCTCCAAAGGATTTTTTAAGGTCTTATCTTGGCCTCAGGATGCTATGTGGAAATTAACATAATGCTGTTTGGGGAAAAATAAAAATAAATAAGCACTTACAAGAATTTGTTACCAAAAAGTATCTCAACAACTGAAGCCAGGTGTTTTCTGAATCATGTCTAAGATTTGCTCATTTTCTACTGTGACTGAGGAGCTGCATTCTTATGACCAAAAAAAAAAAAAAAAAAAAAAAAAGCTACTAAAAAGGAAAAGAAAACCACACATACATACACATAAACCTGGAGGCACACTTGTTGGCAATACAGATGAAAATGACCTACAAAAAGAACTTGGACCCACACAAGGACCACAGGAGAGTGGGAAGGAAACCACACACCGCTTTGAAGCAACAGAAACTGCAAAAGGAAACAACTGGAGATTTAACAATGCGAGAAGTTCCATTTCTTTTTCGAGATGGAATCTCGCTGTTTTGCCCAGCCTGGAGTGCAGTGGTGCACGATCTCGGCTCACCGCACCCTATGCCTCTCGGGTTCAAGCGATTCTCCTGCTTCAGCCTCCTGAGTAGCTGGAATTACAGGCATGCACCGCCACACAGGGTGATTTTTGTATTTTTAGTAGACATGAGGTTTCACCATGTTGGCCAGGCTGGTCTCAAACTCCTGACCTCAGGTGATCTGCCCACCTCAGCCTCCCAAAGCGCTGGGATTACAGGCATGAGCCACTGCACCCAGCCAAGATTAACTTCTTTATAATGAAAAAGCAGTAACGGCAGAAAAAAAGGCAAACAATGGAGACAGAAGGAACGAAAAACTCCACTGAAATACACATGATCGACAAACATAGGGAGAAATGCAAATCCAGAGTACTGTTTTCCTTCCCAGAAACTGAACATGTACAAATCAAGGTAAATATGAGATCAGTTCTGTCAAATTAGCGAAAAATTTCGGAATGATAAAGATTGGCAGGAAAGAGACATGTATACACTGCTTGTTAGTACTACAAATTAGTATCTTTTTGGAAAAACAACATGATTATCTGACAGAATTGTCCTAGGTACACAGTATGTACATAATATTAGAATTTTCATATCTGAGAAAAAAAACAACAACAAAGGTTCAGAGAAGAAAAATAACTTTCTCAGGGTTGCACAACCAAAGTTCAAAGTCTGGCCCAACTGACCCAAATCTAGGAACTTACTACTATTATTGATTACTATTATTATTTTGATATAGGGTGTCACTCCCATCACCTATGCAGTGGCTGATCATGGCTCACTGTAGCCCCAACCTCCCAGGTTCAGGTGATTCTCCCACCTCAGCCTCCTCAGTAGTTGGGGTAACAGGTGGAAACCACCACACCTGTCTATAATTTTTTGTACTTTTAGGAGAGATGGGGTTTTGCTATGTTGCCCAGGCCAGTCTCAAATTCCTGGGCACAAGCAATCTGCGTACCTAGGTCTCCCAAATTGCTGGGATTACAGGCATAAACCACTGTACCCGGTGAGGAACTTATTATTATCCACCCATTACTTTATAAAGGCATAAAAAAAGAAATCTATATAATCTCCCATAATTTCAAAGCTAAATGTTCGTTTCAGGGAAAATTTCAAGAGCGGGAAAAAAAACCTTTAGAAAATATTCACCACTATTGTTACCTTACTAACACTTTGAGAGAAAAAAAATAATTCTAATTATTCTACAATTAGTCAAGTCAAATATAGTAACTTTTTTTTTTTTTTTGAGATGGAATTCCACTATTGTTTCCCAGGCTGGAGTGCAGTGGCATGATCTCAGCCCACCAAAACCTCCACCCCCCAGATTCAAGCAATTCTCTTGTCTCAGTCTCCCGAGTAGCTGGGATTATAGGCATGTGCCACCATGCCCAGCTAATTTTGTATTTTGAGTAAAGATGGGGTTTCTCCATGTTGGCCAGGCTAGTCTCGAACTCCTGACCTCAGGTGATCTGCCTACCTCGGTCTCCCAAAGTACTAGGATTACAGGCGTGAACCCTGCACCCAGCATTGCATACTTTTTAAAGAAAATTATGCACATTATATGGAGACACAGTTATACTGACTGTAGCTTTCTATAAAAAAGCAAAAAAGCTATTTTGTACCCATAATTATTTTTAAAATTCAAGCTGGGAAGAAAATTGACAAAATTGAAAATATTTCCAATAGTTACTGTTAAGGGTTAACTGCGAGTTTACAGTGTCGGCGGGCTTATGAACATTCTATTCTATCACGTCTTTTTAATGCTGCTGGCAATATTTTTACAACAAAAAAATGAGACAATCAATGGGTGAATGGATAAACAAACTGCTGTCTAGTCAATGGAATACCAAAGAAAACAATGAATAGTGCGGTACGGGCCACGTGGATGGCTGGAGGAAGCTAGACACAGGAGAATACATAGTGTGTATTTTAGTTACATGGTTCTCTAGAGAAGATACCGTATACTAGAAAGACTAAATCAGTCACTTCCTAGGGCCAGGTGTGAAGGGTTGAGATTGCCTGGGAAGGGACACAGAGAAACTTTTGGGGTATATGATTCCCTTTTATCTTGATCATGGTTGTGGATAAATGGGTATGTAAATTCAAAATTCATTACAATGTAAACTTTTTTCTGTTTTTTGTTTTTTTTGAGACAGAGTCTTGCTGTGTCGCCCAGGTTGGAGTGTGGTGGCACCATCTCAGCTCACTGCAACCTCCATCCCCCAGATTCAAGTGATTCTCCTGCCTCAGCCTCCCGAGTAGCTGGGCCTATAGGCACACACCACCACGCCGGCTTTTTTTTTTTTTTTTTTTTGTATTTTTAGTAGAGACAGGGTTTCACTATGTTGGCCAGGATGGTCTTGATCTGCTGACTATGTGATCCACATGCCTCAGCCTCCCGAAGTGCTGAGATTGCAGGCGTGAGCCACCTCATTTGGCTGGCACATATACTTTGAATGGGCACATTTCAATAAGGTTGATTATAAAAATTAAAATACCATGACTTATTTAAAGGTGGGAAGGCAATCATTTCATGCATACAAACTGACGCAAAGAATAAGAACTACTGGTCAAGTCCTTATCAATAAAAAAAGCCTATGAGAAAATAATGATTCGAATTTAAAGACATTTATCAGTGACTTCTTCTAAAAGGTAAAAAAGCAAAGAAATATGGTTAGGAAATGCAAAATAATTTGTTATTCTCAAGACTTTTTAAATTGTGTTAAAGACCACATCCGCTATGAGCAAAATAATAAAAAGCACCTACATTGTACAAGAGTTAAATTTTTCCCTTTCTATGATTCAAGTTTTCTTCATATATGACAGACATATTCATAACTAACTATAAACATTTTCTAGCCAGGCAACATAGCAAGAACTCCATTTCTTGAAAAATATAAAAATTAGCCTAGTATGCTGGCATACACCTGTACTCCTAGCTACTTGGGAGGCCGAGGCAGGAGGATCCCTTGAGCCCAGGAGTTCAAGGGTGCAGCAAGCCATGATCGCACAAGGTGCTCCAGCCTGAGCAACAGAGTGGGACCCTGTTTCCAAAAAAAAAAAAAAAGTGAAATAAGGAGTAGAAAATTTCTAACTGCCAAAGAAAAAATATTGACACACACCCCATAAATAAAAATTCTTGGTTAAGTTCTAAAAAAAATACAAAGGTTGTATAAAAAGAAATTTAAGCAAAATGAAAAAAATAAATGTGCTTACTATATTAATAAATGTGTGGACTTCTTTGCTTTCAAGTCTAACTCTAAGTGAGTGGGTAAGCAGCTAGTAGTGCCGTGTTAAGTGGCAGCTGCATTCATCATAACATGGGTGAATTAATGTCTACAACCAGTTCTCACCAATGCAGACATGTATGCTAAAACTGCGGGCAAGGGTCTCTATTTATTTTCTTACTCTCCTATTTCCGAACTGTTTCAGTAAGCAATCTTCACCCTTGTGACAACAGTAGCCACTTTAAGGCTTACTATACTTATTTTAATATTTCAACACTAGGCCTTACAACTTAAAAAAAAAATGGGAAATTCTCAGTATGATTCAGCACATAAGAAACAGATGCTTGCGAATGTGAACGTTTGGAGGGAAGGGTGACAAATACATGGTAGAATCCCAATCATCATGCACAAAAGGAGCTCAGCTTGTCACACTGGAAACAAAAGGAGAAAAGGAGTGTCACCATCAGAGAAGGCTAAGCCACCCCCGAAGAATCTCGGAAGAAGTAGGCTGGGCGAGATGGCTCATGCCTCTAATCCCAGCACTTTAGGAAGCTGAGGTGGGCAGATCACCTGAGGTTGGGAGTTTGAGACTAGCCTGACCAACATGGAGAAACCTCGTCTCTACTAAAAATACAAAATTAGCCGGGCATGGTGGTGCATGCCTGTAATCCCAGCTACTCCGAGGTTGAGGCAGGAAAATTGCTTGAACCCAGGAGGCAGAGGTTTCAGTGAGATGAGACTGCACCATTGTACTCCAGCTTGGGCAACACGAGTGAAACTCAGTCTCAAAAAAGAAAAAAAAAAAGGAATTGCAGAAGAAGTCAACAAATGGTATCTCTGAAAGGGTGACAGGAAGGCTATTTTGCGCACAATAAATTACAAATAAGTAACTCAATAATAATTTATTACATAATGTTTTGTTGACTAATATTGTTATTTTAAAAATACACTGTAATATAAAATTGGCTGACCACCCAAGTTTTCCAACATTGAAAGAGACTGACATTTCCAAGATTTGCAAAATTAAAGTATAAAGTTGGTCCTTCAAATTTTAATAAAATCTGACTCATGATGAATGAATTTACACATGCACACACAAGGTCACACACCATTCAAACCCCACTGATACACCCAGGAAGGCCCATGCAGTCAGGAAACCCCAGTCCTGATCAGTGCCAGGCACGCTGTAAACATTCAACATTTGTGGAATAAAAGAATAAATCGATGATCACTCAGCAAAGACTCCTGTTACTTCAGACACATTTCATCAGCCACCATCCGAGTGGGCCAAATGCAGACAATAAAATAAACTAGTTGTTACTACTGACTTGAAATAGCTTTTCATCCTGACCTAACACTTTAAGGTGCAATTTGAAGGGCTGTATAAGAAATGGCTAGGAAATTTAGCATCGGTTCATTGCCTCTGCCCCAGGACTAGGGTCTCTCCAAAAACTGCTCAGAATACCTCACAGACACTTTTTTATACTAATGTTTATTGCAGCCAATGATAAATTTTAAAAATAAATAAGGCAAATTCTCAAGGAAATAAGCAAAACTCTTAAAAAAAGTCTCATTGCCAGAATACACTAACATTAAAGTTGGTAAAAAAGAAACATGGTTTTTTGCTTGATTTTGCTTTTGAGACAGGGTCCTATTCTGTCATCCAGGCTGGAATGCAAAGGCACAATCATGTTCACTGCAGCCTCGACCTTCCTGGGCTCAGGCAATCCTTGTACCTCCACGGTAGCTTAGACTACAGGTACACCACCACGCCCGGCTTATTTTGTTTATTTTATTTTAATTTTTTTGAGATACAGTCTTGCTCTGTCGCCCAAGCTAGAGTGCAACAGCGTGATCTCAGTTCACTTCAACCTTCACCTCCTGGTTTCAAGCAATTCTCCTGCCTGAGCCTCTCTAGTAGCTGAGATTACAGGCACATGCCACCACATCTGGCTAATTTTTCTTTTTTAGCAGAGACGAGGTTTCACCACATTGGCCAGGCTGGTCTCGAACTCCTGAACTCAGGTGATCTGCTTGCCTTAGTCTCCCAAAGTGCTGGGATTACAGGCATGAGTCACCATGCTTGGCCATTTGGTATTTTTTTTTTTAACAGATGGGGTTTCACCAGGTTGCCCAGCTGGCCTCAAATTCCTGGGCTCAAGTGATCCAACAACCTCAGCCTCCCAAAGTGCTAGGATTACAGGTATGAGCCACAGCGTCCAGCTTTTTTTTTTTTTTTTGTAGCTAAAAATGAACATCAAAAGTGATCTTTTCGTATATAATTCACACAAATCATTTCTCTCCACTTACACTATAACACATTCTGCCAACAAATTATCCTTGAGCCCCAAATTTATTACACAAATTATGTTTAATAACATAGAAAACTTTGTTTATATCAAAGAACGTGGTCTCTTTCCTTCCTTTGATTCCACCACCTCTGGGAAATGGAGCTTTGTGAAACAAGATGAACTCCACAAAACACAAGTACGATGTCAGTTTCAGTCCTTTGCATTTCTCCAGCAGAAGCCAGGGACTCTGTCTGATTTGTACACTGCAGTCTCCCTGGTGTCTAAAACAGTGCCGGGCACACAGCAGGTGTTCAAACATGCTGAATGTTTAAAAATCAACCTCAGCCAGGAGTAGTGAGTGCCACTTGTTAACCATGTCTGTGTCACTCTTGGATGCAGAGGGCAGCACAAGACAGGCCCACTGGTATTGATAATGACACTTAGGATTATATTCATGCATTATACAAAATGGAATTTTAGGAATATAGTCATATAGCAGCCATACAACTGTCAAAGTCGATACATTCATTGTAAAAATATTATAACGGAGAAAATGATAAAGAATAAAACAAAATCCCAGAATTCTGCCACATGAGATAATATTTTTGGTGTATCTGTGTTCCAATCTTTTTTCCACACATAGAATTGCTATAAACACATTATACACCATGCTTATTTTTTTAAATAAAAATCCTCCCTCCTACACAAGCAAAGTTTTCTATGTTATTATATATACTCAAGCACAAGTTTTACTTGTAGCAATAGATCTCATGTACTGGGTATAACAAATTATTTAAACTATTCCCCAATTCTTTTTTTTTTGAGACAGAGTTTCGCTCCGTCACCAGGCTAGAGTGCAGTGGCACAATCAGGATCTCGGCTCACTGCAACCTCCACCTCCTTGATTCAAGCAATTCTCCTCCCCAGCTGCCCACGTGGCTGGGACTATAGAGGCATGTGCCACCACACCCAGCTAATTTTTGTATTTTTAGCAGAGACGGGATTTCGCCATGTTGGCCAGGATAGTCTTGATCTCCTGACCTCCTGGTCTGCCCACCTCAGCCTCCCAAAGTGCTGGGATCACAGGCATGGCCAAATTCTTTTTCTTTTTTCTTGAGACATACTATCACTCTGTTGCCAGGGTAGAGTGCAGTGGTGTGATCTCAGTTCACTGCAACCTCGGCCTCCCAGGTTCAAGCGATTCTCCTGCCTCAGCCTCCAAAGTAGCTGGAACTACAAGTGTGGGCCACCATGCCTGGCTGTTTTTTGTATTTTTAGCAGGGACAGGGTTTGATGATGTTGGCCAGGCTGGTCTCAATCTCTTGACCTCGTGGATCCACCCATCTCAGCCTCCCAAGTGCTGGATTACAGGCGTGAGCCACTGCGCCCGGCCTCTTTTTCTTATTTTTTATTTTTGAGATGGGGTCTGGCTCTGTCTCTCAGGCTGGAGTGTAGTGACATAATCTCAGCTCACTGTTAACCTCCATCTTCCAGAAACAAGCCACCCTCCCACTTCAGCCTCCCAAGTAGCTGGGATCACACTTGTGCGCCACCACACCTGATTAATTTTTGTATTTTTTTGTAGAGATGGGTTTTTGCCATGTTGTCCAGGCTGGTCTTAAACTCCTCTGCTCAAGTGATCTGCTCCCCTCAGTTTCCGAAAGTGCTGAGATTACAGGTGTGAGCCCCCTGCAACCTACCTATCCCCCAATTCTTGATTCTCCTAAGTTTGAGAGGAGATATATTATATATAAAAAGGAATATATTTTCCTCCTTCTTTCCCAAAAGTTACACTTTTTTTCTTTGTTTACTGCACTGCTTAGAATTTCTAGTACAAGGTTAAACCATTAATAGGTTAAATTTTGCTATTATTAGAGCAAAAATGTCATGTGCGTGATGTTAATAAACATCAGCTAAGTTTTCACTGATACACCTGCTAGACTAACATTAAAAAGTAATTGCAAATTAGATATTTAAGGATCTATAAATATCTTCTATAAGTATAATGTATTAACTAGAATAAATGTGTTAATTACGTTCATTATGTCAATTTCATGTATACATTTCTCTTCCTTTCCAGATGACTGACATATCCTTTTGTCATAAAACCAAATTTCAAATGCCAAAATCTATTACTTCAATTTAGCAATAAAAGCTAGCAATCACTGAAGGGAAGCCAAGTTCCAAAAGTTTATTTGTAGCTGACAAAAAGGACAGACAGGCCGGGCGCGGTGGCTCACGCCTGTAATCCCAGCACTTTGGGAGGCCGAGGTGGGTGGATCACACGGTCAAGAGATTGAGACCATCCTGGTCAACATGGTGAAACCCCGTCTCTACTAAAAATACAAAAATTAGCTGGGCATGGTGGCGTGCGCCCGTAATCCCAGCTACTCAGGAGGCTGAGGCAGGAGAATTGCCTGAACCCAGGAGGCGGAGGTTGCGGTGAGCTGAGATCGCGCCATTGCACTCCAGCCTGGGTAACAAGAGCGAAACTCCGTCTCAAAAAAAAAAAAAAGGACAGACAGTTCTGAAGTGGAAAATGATATCCCGAAAGAACACAGAGTGACACCAGCGGAGGATCTGATTTCTCAGGGCCTTCCCAGCACAAGGGTGCTGCCATCTCCAAGGGCTCCCTATCGGCCAGCAAGCGAGCTCACAGGTGATGGGACCTGCCGTGACGCTGCCTCATGGATAATCAGCCATCTTGTCTGAATTCTTTTATCAAAATTATTGTTCTTTACTTCAAGAAAGAAACAAGAAAGAAACAAAATAGGAAAAAACATGGAGACCGGTCTTTTTTTTTTTTTTTTTTTTTGCCCTGCTCCTCAAAATTGAGAATGAGAATGTATTCTAAACATCATCTTCTCAGCAAGGACAGTAATAAACGAATGGCGATGGGAGAAAGTTTGAGTAGTGAGAGGTCTAGAAGGCAAAATAAAATTCAAATTAAAACTTAGAAAAACACTTCATAAAACCCAACATTCAAGGCCAAATCCCATACCTCCTCAGGCAGATGCCTAAAGGTGCTGTCTGCAGGAAGCTTTTTGTTAACAGGTTAAAAGAAAAGAGACATGTTGTGAGGAACCACTCTGCATTATAAATGGCAGATTGTGTCATCTTTAATAGGGAGGCAGAGGGGAAAGCAATCATGTATTATAGCCCAATCTGTTTGGAATTTCATTTTCATTTATTAATTTTTTTTTTTTTTTTTTTTTTGAGACAGAGTTTCGCTCTCGTTGCCCAGGCTGGAGTGCAATGGCACAATCTTTGGCTCACTGCAAATTCCACCTCCCGGGTTCAAGTGATTCTCCTGCCTCAGCCTCTCAAGTAGCTAGGACTACAGGCATGCGCCACCACACCCAGCTAATTTTGTATTTTCAGTAGAGATGGGGTTTCTCCATATTGGTCAGGGTGGTCTTGAACTCCCGACCTCAGGTGATCCTCCTGCCTCTGCCTCCCAAAGTGCTGGGATTTCAGGCATGAGCCACCACGCCCGGCCTGGAATTTCATTTTCAACTGAAGGAGACATATGTTAGCCATGGAGAAATGATGCGTGATTTATATCCATTTGTTAAACATACTTTGATTTCATTCCACAGGCAGTTCTAACAAATAATCTATGAGAATGAAAGGAAACATGGAACGAAGAGCTGTTAAGTCTTCCAGCTGCAGCCTACGAGGAGGAATGCGAGGCGCACTGAAAGCAGGTAGTACCTGCTTTAGTGTGTAGGATTTGGAGTTAGGCTGTGTGTGGATACGGGCTCCATCAGGTACTGGGTAAGGTTGGGCTAGACACTAACTTCTCTGAATGTACTTCCTACACTCAGGGGTTGTTGAGAATGATTAGAAAGTTAACTCCACGTAAAGTTCATAACAGTAGTGCTGCTAAATGTCAGCTGCATTTGTGATGATCAGAATGGTAATAACTCGATTCCGGGTGCATTGCACCTAACTGTTCTAAAAAGGGCCCTGGGAAAGGACTTAAGATCACAATGATGAAATTTCCTGGCCACACTAGGATCCGGTGGGGCTGTTTGTAATGCTCTATGACCGGGCTTCTTAAATGCAGACACCTTGTAACAAAGCCCTTGCAAGAGACTGTGGCATGCCACAATGCAGAGTCAAGATGCCTACTGTTCATGCAACCAGAAATGGTTATCATAGGCCACGAGGTCTGGATGATACCTTAACAGTGAGACAGCCAAATGCTTAGGCAGATGAAATGGGGTCCCTGGAGAATCTCAGATTGTCCCAAGAGTGTTTACATCAGATGCTTTCGTCTCCATGAGGAAACCTGCCCAGGGCTTATCTGGGCAAGCCCACAGTAGACTGGAGCCTGCCAAGTGCACTGGGGGGAAGTGAGTGGGGCCACAGGAAAGTCTTCCTCTCCTGTAGGGACATGGGACTCAGCCTAACATGTGCGCTGGGCGGAAGTGGGTGGGGCCTCGGGGAAGTCTTTCTCTCCTGTAGGGATCTGAGAATCAACCTGACATGCCCGCTGGGAGAAGTGGGTGGGAAGGCTTCCTCTCCTGTGGTGACCTGGTAATCGGCCCGATATGGGCACTGGGGGAAGTGGGTGGGGCCAGGGGGTAGAGACTCCTGCTCTCTTCTGCTCCTGTAGTGACCTGGGAATCGGCCTGACATTCACACTGGGGGAAGTGGGTGGGGCCACGGGTAATTCTTCCATGTGAGAAGAGACGCCTGCTCTCTTCCGCTCCTGTAGTGACCTGGGAATCAATCTGTGAGGTGGCGGCTGGTTAGCAGGAACCCCTCTTGCTTTGCTGAGAGTTTTTCTTTTTTTCCTTTCACCCAATAAAATCCTGATCTACTCACCCTTCAATGTGTATGTGTGCCTATGTTTTCCTGGTCGTGTGACAAGAACCCAGGTTTTAGCTGAACTAAGGAGCAAAATTCTACAACAGTCACCTGGGCGAATGGTTGGCAAATTTGTCTTTAGCTACAGAATCTTGTTTTTCAAAGAAATTTACTTGTAAGCCCCAAAACAGAGGATCTGCTGGCTCCAGAGTGAAGCCCATGATCTGGGGGTTTTTTAGGGGTGGAGGGTACGCTTTCTGAACACACTGTCCCAAGTCAGCCGCCCATCTGCCTTGAATGACATAGACGGTCACTCATCTTCTAAAGAGCAGATTCCTCAAATCTCTTTCTGCCTGGAAGGCAGTATTTATTATGATTTGGAACAAGAAAGAAATACCTAGTCTCATCCACTGGTCCAAATGTAATTACTTCTATTTCTATTTCAAAAACTATTTTGAAACAGAAAATAAAATCTGTCACTCTTAATAGGGAAAACATTTAAAAGTAACTTACAATAACTTCCCTAAAGGATTCCTGGTCACTGATTGTCTTGTCTTCTACACATCCAGACTGATTCAAGTAGTGGTAGTTTTCCGGCGTAGATAAATAAAATTCTTCTACAGAAAGACAAAGAAAAATACAACGTCACAGTTGTCCAGGACAAGACCAAATTCAGAGTCTTCACTCTGATTTTTTTAAAGTATATATATATAAAATTCTCTGCTCCTAACAGTCCCCCATAAAGATAATAAAGTTCTGCCGGGCACGGTGGCTCACGCCTGTAATCCCAGCACTTTGGGAGGCCGAGGTGGGTGGATCACGAGGTCAAGAGATCGAGACCATCCTCGTCAACATGGTGAAACCCCATCTCTACTAAAAATACAAAAGATTAGCTGGGCATGGTGGCATGTGCCTGTAGTCCCAGCTACTCAGGAGGCTGAGGCAGGAGAATTGCCTGAACCCAGGAGGCGGAGGTTGCGGTGAGCCGAGATCTTGCCATTGCACTCCAGCCTGGGTAACAAGAGCGAAACTCCGTCTCAAAAAAATAATAATAATAATAATAATAAAGTTCTTTCTTAATTATCATCTAGGGAAAATAGAAAACAATTAGTGAAACCAAATGAGAAGATTAAAAAATGTTACTGAAAGAATAACTGATGAGGATCCTCTTTTATTGTTTTCTCTTAAAAATCTTTTTTTTTCTTCTTCTTTGAGATGGAGCCTAGCTCCGTCACCCAGGCTGGAGAGCAGTGGTGTAATCTCAGCTCGCTGCAACTTCTGCCTCCCAGGTTCAAGTGATTCTCCTGCCTCAGCCTCCTGAGTAGCTGGGATGACAGGTACATGCCACCACACCTGGCTAATTTTGTGTCTTTAGCAGAGACGGGGTTTTACCATGTTGGCCAGGCTGGTCTCAAACTCCTGACCTCCAGTGATCCATCTGCCTTGGATTCTCAAAAAGTACTGGGATTACAGGTGTGAGTCACCACACTCGCCCAAAAATCAACTATTTATAAATTAACTTTATTCAGGGCAGTTCAAAAGTAAAACCAGCTGTGTAATACGTTATGTCTTTTTCCATAAACGTCCTTTACATTAAAAATGTATGAAGTCTCAAAAAAAAAATATTTAGGGTTTCTCTATGGATAATTTTCTCCCTCTATTATTTCTCTCCACTGTAAATTCAGCATCTTTTTGGTGTTTGCATAATGTAAATTTCATTGCTACTGGTGGAATGTCAGCATTAAAACAGATGTCTTCTCATTGACTGACATCTATTTAAATGGAAGATGAGTGGCTAGTCCGCCTTATCCAGCTGCTATCCCACTTACTCACCTCTTTCTTCATGTTCCAGCCCTGCCAGCAGTGCATAAAATATGTGATAATTCCTTTCCCCGGGATTTTGCCTTACTACTCGGTTCTGGGGAGATAAATCAGATTTATATTCAGAGATGTTTCCTCTGCTTAATTCACACAAACCAATAATTTCTGAAAATTGTTAGGAAAGAAAATGTGGATTAAATCAAGTTTACTTACTTTTTCTAATAAATCTTCATGTGAAAAGCAATGGCAAGTCAAGGAACAAAACGAGGCTGTGCCACCCTCAACTATTCTTTCATTTTCTATCCTTTGCTACCCTAATAATTACAGCTCCCTCTTCCTTTGACACAGAAACTTCCAGTGCCAACAGACAAGCAAACAAAATGTACACGATTTCATCTAAATCCAATTCTAGGCCTGACACATGGCATCCTGTCAGGTACCGAAGTAACTGACATAGTCGATTTCAAACAAATACCTAATGTTTAACGATGAATTCAGTGCTTCAGATTATGGAAATTACAGCAGAGATTTACAAAACAAGTACTGTATGGTTCTTTATTTCACAGAATAATTTTTTTTTTTTAAGACGGAGTCTTGCCCTGTCACCCAGGCTAGAGTGCAGTGAGGCAATCTGCACTCACTGCAACCTCTGCCTCTCCAGGTTCAAGCAATTCTGCCTCAGCCTCCTGAGTAGCTGGGATTACAGGCACATGCCGCCACACCTAGCTAATTTTTGTGTTTTTAGTAGAGACGGGGCTTCACCATGTTGGCTGGGCTGGCCTTGAACTTCTGACCTCAAGTGATATGATTGCCTCCGCCTCCCACAGTGCTGGGATTACAGGTGTGAGCCACCGAGTCCAGCCACACAGAATAATCTTTTTTTTTTTTTTTTTTTTTTTTTTTTGAGATGGAGTTTCGCTCTTGTTACCCAGGCTGGAGTGCAATGGCGCGATCTGTGCTCACCGCAACCTCTGCCTCCTGGGTTCAGGCAATTCTCCTGCCTCAGCCTCCTGAGTAGCTGGGATTACAGGCACGCGCCACCATGCCCAGCTAATTTTTTTGTATTTTTAGTAGAGACGGGGTTTCACCTTGTGGACCAGGATGGTCTCGATCTCTTGACCTCGTGATCCACCCGCCTCGGCCTCCCAAAGTGCTGGGATTAAATCTTAAAAAATTATTTTATTTTTTTAAGAGACAGGGCCTGGCTGAGTTGCTCAGGCTGGCCTCTAACTCCTGGGCTCAAGCAATCCTTCTGCCTCAGCCTATCAAGTAGCTGGAACTACAGGCATATGCACCATGTCCAGCTCATAGAAAAATTAATAGGTCAAGTATACTAACATTACAGCGATAACTAACCGCTCTAAGTCACTAGAGAACCACAGAAAGAAATGTTTCACCTTCTTTTTCCATCCTTGTAATTACAACAGTTTCCACTTAGAGAATCAAATACTATAGATAAAAAATAAATGAAAGAGGATACAATCTACAATTCTCCCGCCCTGAATATTTCCTTTCTGACAGATGTTCAGCTGAACAAACTTCCCAAAGCGACTGGAGTTGTTGTTGTACACGGTCTTCGCGTTGCCGAAAGCTTCCATGATGGGACTGCGGAGGTAGTGAGGGCAAAAGAGAGCGTTAATAAGGGCGGGTCCGAAGAGGGCAGTGGCACTTCTCACAAATGTCAAAATACACAGCTGCAAGAAAAATCTGAAACCAAAAGGACTGTGGGTGACAATGTTTATTTCCAGAAGAGCCAGATTTTCAAAACACCTGTTGAAATGGGTTTACCCGCATATCCATCGTAGTGAGCACAGCTGTGCTGGCAATAGATGCCACACAGTTAAGGGGACCGCAGTGGCTCGTTCCTGCACGCGTGAGAGTGTGGCCTTACATGTGCAATCCAGGGACTGCACAGAAAAAGCCCCCACCCCAATTCTAGAAACTGACAGAGTTCCATTCCTGGAAATTTCACCTAGTCGTTGTATGTGCCAGGGGCAGCCCATTTAATTTCTTTGGGTCTTTTCCAAGTATAAGATGGAGTATGATTAGATCAGGGACTGGCAAACTTTTTCTGGCAAGAATCAGACAGTAAGTGTTTTAGGCTTTGCAGACCATGGGGTCTCTGTTGCAACTGCTCAGCTCTGCCTCTATAGCCTAAAAGCAGTTGTAGACACTACTCATGAATGTGGCTAGATTCCAATAAAACTTTATTTATAAAAACAGATAACAGGAGGGAGATGAGGAGGTTCTGGAGACAGATGGCAGCAACGGTTGCACAAACATGCGAATGTACTTAATGCCGATGCCACCGCACTGTACACTTGAAAACAGTTAATACGCATTTAGCACTAGGTATATTTTACCACAATTTTTTAAAATGGAGTCTTTACATGCTAAAAACCAAAAAAACAACAACAGCCTGCAGGAGACAGGCATGAGGCTGTGGTCTGCTGAGCCCCAGACAAATCTCTAAATAATAGGATGTATGAAGTCCCCACTGGTTCTAAAGTCTTATAAGGCACAAACCATCTATCAGGCAATTACATTTTTTTTTTTTGGGGAGACAAGTTTCGCTCTTGTTGCTTGCCCAGGCTGGAGAGCAATGGCATGATCTTGGCTCACTGAAACCTCCGCCTCCTGGGTACAAGTGAGTCTCCTGCCTCAGCCTCCCGAGTAGCTGGGATTACAGGCATGCGCCATCACACCCATCTAATTTTAATATGTTTAATAGAGACAAAGTTTCTCCATGTCGGACAGGCTGGTCTTGAACTCCCGACTGCTGGGGACCCACCCGCCTCAGCTTCCCAAAGTACTGGGATTACAGACGTGAGCCACCAGGCCCAGCTGCAATTACAGATTTTATACAACAACTCAGGTGACACTCAGCCCTCTTTCAAAGTTCTGAGTCTCCCTGTTATAGAATGTATCCCAGATCTGCACACGAGAGGGATGTGAGGCCTCCAAATGGTGGATGCTGAAGTGAACTCTGCTCGTCTCCACATAAGCCCCCTTTTCACGGTGGCTGGGGGTGGACATTTCTGCTGCTGACCAGGCCTCCAGAAAGCCAGTCAGCTGCATTCTTCTCCGTAAACTCCAATACAAATGCCTTATCTGACCCAGGAGCTTCAAAAACACATGGAGCTAGCATCAGAGGCAGCAGACGGCTCTCGGGTGCCTCTCAGTCCCCAGCAGACCTGGCCTGATGATGAAGGGGCAGGAGACGGAAGGAGCTGTTGTTGGGGTCAACAGATACTCCTATGTGTCAGGCAGGACCTTTCCTTAAGGAATTGTAAAACAGAAGTCAAGAAAAAGAGAAACCAGACCAACTCATTTTAACTCTTCCTTAAATAAGCCATACTATAAGGAAATGAATCCTATTGGTTGGAAACAAGAAAATCGATAAAGCAATACCTGCTTTCAAGAATCGCCCGTTCCACACAGGACGTCTTCTCCTTTAAGGACAATTCCAAAGACTGCTGACTGATGACGGACAGGAACTTGAGGATCAATTTTGTGCTTTCGGTTTTACCTGCCCCACTTTCACCACTGAAAGACAACGTGCAAAGTTTGTGCTTCTAAGTAGAATTAAAACAAAACAAAACAACACAAAACCAGCTTTGGTCAATGGCACTATAATTACTTAATGGTTTAAAGGTGGGAGAAGGGAGATGAAAATGCCTGTTTCCAAAGAGCTGAGTTAAAAAGAAGCTGAGTCCTTTCTCCTGCTGGCCACACTGTCTCTGGCCTTGCACATCCCCCTTTTGGCAAATGAGGCAAATAGAACTGCCTTTTACTAAGGAAAGGTCAAAAGACAGATGGTGCCTTACAGGGAAGGTACGCTCTGTGAGAGAGGGACTTTCATTTCGTTCACTAGTTCATACCAAACACATCCACCATGTAAATGTTTGGTTAATTGCATGAGCTCACTAACGCAATCTTTCTGGGAAACCTAAAGCAGGTACATGTGCATAAAAATGCAATCATTCATGAATATGACCGAGGGGACAGGCGATGAACCTGCAGGTACACAACCCCCAGTAAATCATGTTATTCCCACAATAGTCCCATGAGGGAAGCATGGCTGAGTGTCCAAGTCGGACTGTTAACACCAGTTCTGCCTGATCCAAAGTCCTGCCGAGGTCACATGTTACAGGGATAGTTACGGAAAAGAGAACAAAAAATCCAGAGGGAAGGGAGGCAAACGATGGGAGGAAGGATGCGTTATGCCTTCAAAGACAGGCAAACATCAGTCAGGCCAAGAGAGCACAGAAGCCACAGAAACTGGGAAAGATTCTTAAGGGAGAAGGAGACCCAGACCTGGTTAGGTCAGCTGGGCTGAGATGAAAGGCAGCAGAGGAGAGGAACTAAGGTTGAGCTGGATGCTTCAGAGGCAAATCCAGGAGCCGGAGGGGGCGATGACCTCATCAAGGTCACCTGTAAGAAAAACGCAGTGCTGGGGGAAAGCTCTAGAAGGACTGAAGGGTGCCCCAGGAGACCGGCTACTGCTATTGTCTAAGCCTGTGGTGGCCAGGTCCCAAACACGGCTCATCAAGCTGGAGATGGAGAGGAAGATACGGACATGAGAGAGACCTGAAATGAGACACCATTTTGCATATGGCACCATGCTTGGTACTGCGCAGAGAAGAAAAGCAGTAAAGAGGCTGGGCACTTTGGAGAACAGTTAAGCCGAAGGGATAACCAAGAGCACACCCACACAAACGCCATCAGGAGGCAGCACGCTGACAATCGCTGAATGGGGGGATGGGCAGATGAGCCCCTTTGCGTTCCAAAGAGAAGTCATGTGGAGTACCAAGAGCTGGACGTTACCAGGAAAGAGGAATTTTGCTAAAAACGTGAATTAACTGCATGTAATAAAAGAGAAGAAATGATGCAGAGATGATACCGACACGCCGGGCCGGGTACAGGGGTCCCAGGATGGCCACTGGTCTAGGCTGACCAGTCCCTTCACCTGCTCTGCTAGCAACAGGCCTGGGCATGGCCAGTGACACGATTCTGCAAAGACATAATGTCATAATGTCAAGGGTGCTGTGGGCTCCTAGGAGAGGTTTGCAGGAGCGCATGCGCGCGCGCGCGCGCGCGCGCACACACACACACACACACACACACACACACACTGCCCCACGGGGCAGAAATATCTCCTTTCGGCAGACAACAAAGACCTGAGAATCTAAACCTGTCTCGAAATCCTAAAGCAAAAGCCAAGAAAATCAGAGGCAAGCCCAGCGGGAACGGCTGAACGCACATCCCTGAAACTCACCTGCCTCGTGCAGTCTGAAATCATAAAACGCGGCATAGGTTAGGCCACCTTTAGCTGGGGTTTCCCTTACCAGCCTCCAGAACCTTCCCGGTAGGCAGCTTAGCAGACACTGAATAAGCGGTACCCGCGCGACCCAGTGCCTGGCACGCGGAGGCATTCAACAATGGAGCATGCAGTGACTAACAGAAACCAAGAGAACCATTTAAATAACCTTCCATATTTAAAACATCTATATTGACGTGGCAGCTGTGGGTGGCTGAATTATTAAAACACAAACTAGAGGGCTACGTTGTCTAGTGAAAATGATGAGGCAGAAACAGTGTGATGTGCTCCTCAACCTACCTCTTTATCCTCGGGCACACAGAAGGAGAGAATGTTTAGAGTCCCTTGTAGTAAAAACAGCAGGCAGAGGCTGAGCACGGTGGCTCATGCTTGAAATCCCAGCACTTTGGGAGGCTGAGGAGGGTGGATCACCTGAGGTCGGGAGTTCAAGACCAGCCTGACCAACATAGAGAAACCTCATCTCTATTAAAAATACAAAATTAACCAGGTGTGGTGGCGCATGCCTGTAATCACAGCTACTTGCGAGGCTGAGGCAGGAGAATCGCTTGAACCCGTGAGGTGGAGGTTGCAGTGAGCCAAGATCATGCCACTGCACTCCAGCCTGGGCAAGAGCGAAACTCTGTCTCAAAAAAAAAAAACCAAAAAAACAACAACAAATTGAAACTGAAAAAAAAAAAAAAGGGCAGGCAGTGAGCAACAAGGACACCAAGTGTAGCCAGTTGAACAACTGAGCCAAAGGGTATCAGCCACTTCTATGCCTGGGAGCTAAAAACCCCCTTCATGGTTCTCTGGGCTCCGTCTTCCACTTGCCACCTAAGTGTCCTCACAGATGGCACATCTCCCGAGCAAGGAAGCCTCAAGAGTAGACTCAAGCCCCTTCCCTACCCACCAGGGGCTGCGTGCGATAGGAGCAAGAAACAGACCATCCCTGTGTTACACTGCTGAGATTTCAGGCAACTACCTTGGCTCACTGAACACAGCAAAAACACAATCACGGAGAAGATACTCTTCAAACTCTACAGCAGAGGCTTGGTCAAGGAAAGAAAACCCAGGATTCTCGTATTATAAAGATGGACTTCAAGCCATCGTAAAGGTGGACTTCAAGCAGTGTATGACACATTTGAGAAAAAATATGGCTGGAGATGGATTGAGTCACGGATATCAACCTCTGTCAATCTCTGATACAGGTAGAAGATCTCTTACCTGAAATCCTTGGGGCCTGAAGTATCTCTGACACCAAATTTTGGATTTTGAGAATATTTGCATTATACCAATTGAGTAACCCTAAATTTGAATATGAAATCTGAAATGGTCAAGAATCTGAAACTTTTTTTGGTGCTAACATGACATTCAATGGAAATGAATGTCCTTTGGAGTTCTTTGGGGAAGATTTTTCAGACAAGGCGTGATCAACCAGTATAATGCAAATATTCCAAAATCTGAAAAAGTTTGAAAAAACCTGAAAGCTGAAATCTGCCTAGCCCAAAGCATTTTGAATAAGGGCTACTCAAGCTGGGTAACTAAAACTTAAAACACTCCTCAGATTTGTAGCTCTACGATGGTGGTTCTCAACCCTGTCTGCTCATTAGAATCACCTAATAGGACCCTCGTCCAAACCTGTAGGTGTAGAACTCTGTCATCTGTACTTACAAAAAATTTTTTTGGCCATGCACAGTGGCTCACATCTGTAATCCTGCCACTTTAGGAGGCCAAGGCAGGCGGATCACCTGAGGTCAGGAGTTTGAGATCATGGCGAAACCCTGTCTCTACTAAAAACACAAAAATTAGCCAGGTGTGGTAGCGGGTACCTGTGGTCCCAGCTACTCAGGAAGCTAAGGCAGGAGAATTGCTTGAATCCAGGAGGAGGAGGTTGCAGTGAGCCTAGGTCACACCACTGCACTCTAGCCTGGGTGACGGAGCAAGACCCTGTCTCAAAAAAAAAAAAAAAAATTTTTTTTTTTTTTTGAATGATTCCACTATGAAGCCAAGTTGAAGAACTGCTACTCTGAAAAGTGGCCTCGCATAATTCATATGGGACTCTCCCAGGAGATAAGTGTTGACTACTCATATATCGAACTGTGCAAGTGTTTTATAAACAACAGGACAAAGAAGAAATAATAATTAAATAACTCACAAACCGCTAACACCCAGAAATACGCCAGATGTCCCTAGATACTAATGTCAAGGTCACAGACTCTGCATGTGGTACGCTGCTGTCTAACCTGCCTCTTCCTCCTTCCCCTGAACTTCCGCTTGGTCCTCACTAGCCCAAGGCAATTCCAGTTCTACGCTTTGTGCCAACAGGTCAGCCAACACAAACACAGGCTTTGGCAAAAACGTGTTCATTCATACTAACCAAAAGGAGCTTATAATGTTTTTCTTTAAAAAAAAACTTTCTAACTGTAATAATGAAAATGGAAATGGAACAGAAAAGTAACCCAAAGCACTGACGTGGGGCCTCGCGGGCTGTATTAAAAACGGTGAGAAACTGGCCGGGCGCGGTGGCTCAAGCCTGTAATCCCAGCACTTTGGGAGGCCGAGGCGGGTGGATCATGAGGTCAAGAGATCGAGACCATCCTGGTCAACATGGTGAAACCCCATCTCTACTAAAAATACAAAAAAAATTAGCTGGGCATGGTGGTGCGTGCCTGTAATCCCAGCTACTCAGGAGGCTGAGGCAGGAGAATTGCCTGAACCCGGGAGGCGGAGGTTGCGGTGAGCCGAGATCGCGCCATTGCACTCCAGCCTGGGCAACAAGAGCGAAACTCCGTCTCAAAAAAAAAAAAAAAATTGTGAGAAATTTTGTAGGCACAATGGAAAGTCACAAGACAGTTCCTAAGCAGGAGAGTGTCACGATCAGATTTAAGGTTCTAAAGAATTGTTCTTATTTTATATTTTATTTATTTAATTATTTGTTCTAGGTCCTGGCTCCCAAATACTTTTATTTTTTTGAGACTTTTTTTTTTTTTTTTTGGAGTCTTGCTCTGTCTCCCACACTGGAGTGCAATGGTGCGATCTTGGCTCACTGCCACCTCTGCCTCCCTGGGTTCCAGCAATTCTCCTGCCCCAGCCTCCTGAGTAGCTGGGATGACAGCCACGCCACCACGCCCAGCTAATTTTTGTATTTTTAGTAGAGACAGGGTTTCACCACGTTGGCCAGGCTGGTCTCGAACTCCTGACCTCAGGCTCCTGCTTTCAGTTCAAGCAATTCTCCAGCCTCAGCCTCCTGAGTAGCTAGCATTATAGACATGCACCACCCAGATCTCATCTTGAATTGTACTCCCATGATTCCCGCATGTTGTGGGAGGGGCCCAGTGAGGGACGACTGAATCATGGGGGTGGTTTCCCCCCTGCTGTTCTCATGGTAGTAAGTGGGTCTCATGAGATGAGAGCTAATGGTTTTATCAGGGTTTCTGCCTTTGCGTCTTCCTCATTCTCTTTGCCTGCTGCCATCCATGTAAGATGTGACTTGTTCGTCCTTGCCCTCCATCATGATTCTGAGGCTTCCCCAGCCATGTGGAACTAATTGTAAGTCAAATTAAACCTCTTTCTCGCTGGGCGTGGTGGCTCATGCCTGTAATCCCAGCACTTTGGGAGGCCAAGGCAAGCGGATCACGAGGTCAGGAGATTGAGACTGGCCTGATCAACATGGTGAAACCTCATATCTACTAAAAATACAAAAATTAGCCAGGTGTGATGGTGCACACCTGTAATCCCAGCTGCTTAGGAGGCTGAGGCAGGAGGATTGCTTGAACCCGAGAGGTGGAGATTGCAGTGAGCTGAGACTGTGCCACTGCACCCCAGCCTGGGCAACAGAGCAAGACTCCATCTCAAAACAAAACCAAAAAACAAAAAAAAACCCAAAAACTCTTTCTTTTGTACATTGCCTAGTCTCGGGCATGTCTTTATCAGCAGTGTGAAAACGGACTAACACACCATAATAAACTAAACCCTGTCTGCTTTCTACCTTGTAAGGAAAAACGAGTGAATGTCAAACGTACTAGAGATCAGCCAAAGCCAAACACTGACCTTATTATATGGAAAAAATATCTCAAGTGAGTTTTAAATTTACACACACACACACACACACACTCAAAGCTGTAGTAGCATTAGCATTCATTTTAACGTACACAAAAATGGCAAAATTAAAACTAGACCTTAAGAAAGGCAATAACCCTGAAAATGAGATGAAAGAAAGAAGCTTGGACTGGAAGCCTAGACACCTGGCAGTGCCACCAAGTAGCCAAGGAGCCCATCCAGTCGACGTGCACTTACGAAGCGAGAGAAAAACTGATCTATGAAGTCCTGTATAGTTCAAACAGGCTTCTTTTCTGATTATAAAGGTACAAGCATGAGAATGTTTTTAAAGTAGTAAAACACATTTTATCCACCAGGGGGCAGCTCATGCCCAAGGAAATCTAAACAGGGCTCCTGTGCCCAGCAACTCCTATTTTTATATTCCATTTTCTCTTAATTCCCACAGCTTCAACCCCGACTTTATAAAACTGCTGAAAAGAGCTATTAAAACCAAAACACATTTTAATGAGAAAGCTATTTTTAAAGTCTCTGTTTCCTGAATTAATTTAGATAACTACAGTTACTCTGTTCACATCAGCATCGCATAATTGGAGCCTTCTGTTTGGGATTCACGCGCCTTCCCCCCTTATTTTTAAATACCATGAAAATGCCCACCTCCTTCCGTTTTACTACACACACACACACACACACACACACACACACACACGCACAATGGTTGCATTGGTGTTTCACTTTCTTTAGCAGTTCTGTCCAGCAAGTGATATCTTAAGTTATGCTCTCATTTTTTCCACTGAATGTAATAAATACAAGCAATTATCAATGGCAAATATTTAACGATCTAAGTGTGGACACTGATTTGATCTTTTACAATAGATTGTTCTCTCCCCCTCTGTTCGTCTTAAATTATATTCTGTATGCTGAAATAATCATCTTGAAATTCTAACTCCAGAACTTTTATGAAATCATTTAGAGGAGCCCACAAATAGTGGTTCTAGTCATAGATGAAGTTGTGTTATTGGGTATGTGAATCTTAGAAGCTCTGTTTCTATATTAAGTGGCCGCTTCATTTTGATTAACTGCAAGCTATCACGATCCCTATTTGTTTAACCGAAAAGTCCCTCCGTCCAAATTGTTCCTATGGCCCAATACTTTATTAGCACTGTCAGAATGGTAACGAGAAGACAGTATGTCTGCCCATATGCTGCCCTCCCGTTAGATGAACAGGAACACACACACACACACACACACACACACACACACACACACACGAGACAGTGAGAGAGAGAATTCAGCTGTTCATATACATGTAAACTCATTTGTTAAAAAAATGAAGAACTACAAAAAAGATAATGGGTAAAAACTGCCAGTGAGAAGAACCCACTCCCTGCCAACTGCTTTCCACGTGTGGCACCTGTAGTTATCATCACAGATCACCAACATCAAAGGGCTGTCAGGGTTTCAAGGTGCCCATGCCTGGCAAACTCTTGGCACTGAGTCCAACACAGAGAACGCTTCAGAAACTGTACGTCATTATTTCTTACCCAACCTCCATCAGCTGTCACATGGGATACCAGGAACACTCTCCAACCATTTCCCCACCCTGGGGTTTCAGAGGGGCCTCCTCCAGCACCTCTGTCCTATCCCCGCCCCGACCCCTCCCCACGGGAGCAGGGGGCTGCTCTAAGAGCTCCGGGTGAAAGGAGAAAGGCAGCTGGCTGCTTGCTTAGCCCCTCCGTTTGTTCTCCACCATCTGGGAATCAGTTTCACACAGTGCTCATGGCTGCCAGTTACCTGGCTGTACCTATGACCAGGTGGGTCTGTCTGTGTAATTCAGGGCTGCAATGCTCGCAGGCCACTTGGCTGGGAGTCTTAAGCTGGCATATGGCTCTCCATATGTCTCCTATGGTCTTACTTCCACTGAAGTGGAAATCCGGAGGGGGGGTCTTTTTCGTGTCTCCCCCCTCAAATCCAAACCACCCTTTGCTTTCCCTTTCCCATTCCTCTTGACATAATATAATAATTATCTTGCCACAAGTTGGAACTAGAAAGCCATTTGAAGCAGAAGCCCGAATCTTCTTTCACACTAGCAGCTTTAGGAGACTGTGGCTTCTCAGTGACAACTACGCCCCATGACTGACCTCCTGGAAGGAGAAATGAATGAAGAGAGGCTCCGCTCCTCCATGGAAACCTCACTAGAAGAGACTGACATTCATCACGCCTGCTTTGAGTATCACCAGAACACAGTTCCAATAGAGCCAACAGAATGCACCAACACACATGTGATAAGGTCAATTTCAATGTTAATAATAAAAATTAAGAAATTTTATTTATTTATTTATTTGAGACAAAGTCTCACTCTACTGCCCAGGCCAGAGTGCAGTGGCCTGATCTCGGCTCATTGCAACCTCCGCCTCCCTGTTAAAGTGATCCTCTCACCTCAGCCTCCTGAGTAGCTGGGACTACAGGTACGCAACACTGCACCTGGCTAATTTTGTATTTTTAATAGAAATGGGATTTTTCCATGTTGGCCAGGCTGGCCTCCAATTCCCAACTTCAAGTGAACCGCCCACCCTGGACTCCTAAAGTGCTCGGATTATACACGTGAGCTACTGCACCTGGCCACAAAACATTTATTTAAAAAATATTCCATGCCGGGCGCCGTGGGTGGCTCACACCTGTAATCCTAGCACTTTGGGAGGCCGAGGTGGGTGGATCACCTGAGGTCAGAAGTTCAAGACCAGCCTGACCATCATGGTGAAACCCCATCTTAGTTAAACAAACAAACAAAAAACAATAAAAAAAATTCCACCACATTTTTAGACAGTTCCTAGTAATAAAGGTTTTGATAGTGGGACTCATTGTTTCTCTGTAAAAGCGAGTATGACTCCGCTAAAATAGACATGCCAAGTGCCTTCTCCCCAGTAAAAAAAAATTGAAATAAATATGCCCTTAACATACACGCAGTAAGCCCCTCTTCTGTAGCTAATTCGTAAACTTTAAAAGCACCACATTATTAAAAATTCCTAAATTTGGGAGATTCTATCTAGAGTTATTTTATTGAAGTAGAGAAAAAAGAAACCTTGTTCACACACATAAGCCTCTGACTAGCACTGCAGACGATATACAACGCTTCCAATTGAAAGAAAGATGCAAGATTTCCTTAAACAGACGGAAGGACCATGCCTCATCATTGAAATAAACCAAAGAATAAACCAAAGAATAATTAAGGCAAATAATTTTTTTTAAAGGAACAGAATGGAATAATTATTCTGAGGCCAAGAGCCAAGCAACGTGGTCCATCTGCTTTGCTAAGTGAGCTCCCTCTGAAAGCTTAAGTTATCATGCCATTCAGAACAGAAAACTGTCAGAGACACTCAGGCGGTCATAAAAGCTTTCTCTGGTTAATGCCCTAAGGAGGCTGGGTTGGGGCGCGCTGAGACTCCCCGCCGGCCGTGGGAAAGCCCGACTGGCTGAGCCCCGTACCTGATGAGGATGCACTGGCTGTCGTGGCGCTTCCACAGGCAGCGGTAGCACTCGTTGGCGATGGCGAAGATGTGCGGGGGCAGCTCGCCCAGGTGGCGCCGGCTGTACCGCTCCATGGTGGCACGCTCATACAGCCCGGCAATGGGCTGGTAGGGGTTCACGGAGGCCAGGATGGAGCCGATGTAGGTCTGCAAACACAGGGCGAGACAGGAAGCGTCACTTCTAACTCCAGCCACTGGATGAGCTCCAACAAAACCCACCGAGTGTGCGCCAGGGGGGAAGACGGCTTCTGCCTCCCGGGTGCACACTGTCCCTGCACCTTCTGGGTACCAAATCTTGACACTGTACAAACGAATGAGGCCATTTCTTTCCTTTCCTTTTTTTTTTTTTTGAGACGGAGTTTCGCTCTTGTTACCCAGGCTGGAGTGCAATGGCGCGATCTCGGTTCACCGCAACCTCCGCCTCCTGGGTTCAGGCAATTCTCCTGCCTAAGCCTCCTGAGTAGCTGGGATTACAGGCACGCGCCACCATGTCCAGCTAATTTTTTGTATGTTTAGTAGAGACGGGGTTTCACCATGTTGACCAGGATGGTCTCGATCTCGACCTCGTGATCCACCCGCCTCGGCCTCCCAAAGTGCTGGGATTACAGGCTTGAGCCACCGCGCCCGGCCTTTTTTTTTTTTTTTTGAGACGGAGTTTCGCTCTTGTTGCCCAGGCTGGAGTGCAACGGAGCGATCTTCGCTCACCACAACCTTCACCTTCCAGGTTCAAGTGATTCTTCTGCCTCAGCCTCCCGAGTAGCTGGGATTATGGGCATGCGCCACCACACCCAGCTAATTTTCATATTAGTAGTAGAGACGGGGTTTCTCCATGTTGGTCAGGCTGGTCTTGAACTCCTGACCTCAGGTGATCTACCCGCCTTGGCCTCCCCAAAGTGCTAGGATTGCAGGAGTGTCTGGAATGAAGCCATTTCAAAGGAGGATGGCAGGGAAATGGAAACAAAAGAAGGAAGATGGTGAAGCAGCCCAGACCCAGACCCCTGTTCCCCCCTGACCTCCCCAGTCCTGTCCCTTCCCATGGACAAAGGACTGTCTGGGTCCAGTCTCCTTTCTCATCAAACAGCAGGGTCAAAAAAGTGGAGACAGAAAGAAGAGAGGTAGCCAGGGGCTGGGGGAGGGGGAGAGGGAAAGTTACAGTTTAATGGGTGCAGAGTTTCTGTTTAGGGTGATGGAAAAGTTCTGGAAGTGGGCCAGGTGTAGTGGCTCACGCCTATAATCCCAGCACCTTGGGAGACCAAGGCAGGTGGATCACCTGAGGTCAGGAGTTCAAGACCAGCTGGACCAATATGGAGAAACCCTGTCTCTACTAAAAATACAAAAATTAGCCAGGCATGGTGGCACATGCCTGTAATCCCAGCTACTCCGGAAGCTGAGACAGGAGAATCACTTGAACCTCGAAGGCAGAGGTTGCAGTGAGCTGAGCTCACACCACTGCACTCCAGCCTGCGGGACAGAGCAAGAGTCCATCTCAAAAAAAATTCTGGAAATGGTTAGTACCTGTGGATGCAGAACACTGTGAATGTTCTTTGAAAAAAAAAAAAAAAAAAAAAAATGGCCGGGCATGGTGGCTCAAGCCTGTAATCCCAGCACTTTGAGAGGCCAAGGTGGGCAGATCACGAGGTCAAGAGATGGAGACCATCCTCGCCAACATGGTGAAACCCCGTCTCTACTGAAAATACAAAAATTAGCTGGGTGTGGTGGTGTGTGCCTGTAGTCCCAGCTACTCGGGAGGCTGAGGCAGAAGAATTGCCTGAACCCAGGAGGCGGAGGTTGCAGTGAGCAGAGATCATGCCACTACGCTCCAGCCTCGGTGACAAAGCAAGACTCCATCTCGAAGAAAGGAAAAGCACAGGAACAATAGAGGCTCCAGAGTTACCAGTGAGTTGCTAAAGCTTAACGCCTCAGGCCTCTCCATGTGGACACAGCTATTCACTTGCACTTTCGTAAGAAATACTAACTCAGTTTGGTTACCTGGTTTCCAGGCTCAGACACAAGTGAAGAAGCCAGTCAGACAGGGGTGAGAGCACAGAGTCCTGTGACGCCACCACCAACAACCAACCTTTATGAAGCTCGCGCAGTGTGTCTAGGGCTTTAAGGGGTGTTATGGGCTGATCCATGCCTTCTCCCCAAATTCACGTGCTGAAGGCCTAACCCCCAGTACTTAAGAATGTGACTATCCTTAGAGGCAGGGGCTTTAAAGAAGTGACTACATTCAAATGAGGCCATGAGGGTGGGCTCCAATCCAACCTGAATGGTGTCTTTGTTAGAAGAGGAAATGTGAACACACACACACACAGACACCAGGGATACAGACACGCAGGGGGCCTGGGGGAGGGCAACAGAAACCAAGCGAAACTAGACAGAAAGTCCAAACACCCTGAGAGCATCTGCACCATATTACAGCAATCTGTAATGTTTTATATTCATAGTATCTTCCAGGAACATCAAGCAAAGTATTATATGGTCGGTCTAACTTTTCTTTTTTTTTGAGACGGAGTTTCACTCTTGTTACCCAGGCTGGAGTGCAATGGCACGATCTCAGCTCACCGCAACCTCTGCCTCCTGGGTTCAAGCAATTCTCCTGCCTCAGCCTCCTGAGTAGCTGGGACTACAGGCGTGCACCACCACGCCCAGCTAATTTTTGTATTTTTAGTAGAGACGGGGTTTCACCATGTTGACCAGGATGGTCTTGATCTCTTGACCTTGTGATCCACCCGCCTTAGCCTCCCAAAGTGCTGGGATTACAGGCGTGAGCCACCGCGCCCGGCAGTATAACTTCTCAAATGTAAAGAAGTCCATACAGGTTGAGGATCGCTAATCCAAAAACCAAAATCTGAAATGCTCTAAAATCTGAAGCTTTTGAACACCAACATGATGCTCAAAGGCAATGTTCATTGAGGCATTTCAGATTGCAGATTTTCTGATGAGGGATGCTCAACCAGTAAGTATAATGCAAATATTTCAAAATCAGAGACAATGTCAGAAATCCCAAACACTTCAGGTCCCAAGCGTTCTGGATAAGGGTTACTCAACCTGGAATGTGCTTTGGAAGTAATACGAAGTCAAAAATTTAAAAAAGGATAAAAACATAAAAGTTATTATCATATGACCCTGCAATTCCACTCCTACATACCAAAAAGAACTGAAAGCAAATACTCAAACACTTTTACACACATGTTCAGAGAAGCACCATTTACAATAACCGAAAGGTAGAAGGAACGCCAAGGCCCATTATCAGACGAATGGATGAATAAGATGTGGCATATCCACACCATGGAATATTAGCTAGAAAAAGGAATAAAGTGCTGATTCATGCTACAGTGGGAATGATCCTTGAAGACATACCAAGCCAGACACCAAAATTCACATATCCAGGTTAATCCATAGAAACAGAAAGATCGGTGGTTGCTAAGAGCAGGCAGTGGCAGGAGAGGGGAGTGACTGCTTCACTGGTACAGCGTTTCTATGTGGCGTGATAAAAATATTGTAGAACTAAGATATAGGTTGTATGGTTTGAACGTTCGTCCCCTCCTAAACTCATGTTGAAATTTAATTGCCATTCTAACAGTATTAGAAAGTGGTACCCTTAAGAGGTGATGAGGTCATGGGGCTCTGCCCTCATAAATGGATTAATGCCATTATTGTGGAAGTGAGTTATTGCAGAGTGGGCTCTGGATAAAAGGGTAAGTGCAACACGCATTCTCTCTGTCTTACACTCAAGCTTTCTCGCCACGTGATGCCTTAGGCCATGACGCAGCAAGAGGGTCCTGACCAGATGCCAGCACCATGCTCTTGGACTTCCCAGTCTCCAGAACCAAAAGCCAAGTAAACTTCTAGTGCTTATGAATTACCCAGCGTGTGGCATCCTGTTATAGCAGCAGAAAGCAGACTGAAACAGACATGTTGGTTGCACATCATTGTGAATGTACTAAATGCCACCAAACTGTACACTTTAAAATGGTTAATTTTATGTTAAATAAATTTTACTTTGATTACCAAAAAAAAAAAAAAAAAAAAAAAGATATGGTGCTTTTATGAGTAAATGTTCAGGTCCCTGGAAAAATCAGCTCTCTAGAAAGCCCATTTTGTCCTGTTGGTACACTATGGGGAAGATTTGGCCAGAAAAAAAAGATGGAAGCTGGAAAAGAAAGCATCCTATTCCTGAGGATGCCTCCATTCTCTATCAGTGCCTGGACCACAGACACTCTAGTGCCTCCTTCTACATCGACCTTTGCAAAGGTGAAAGGGCAGGCAGAGAACACTTGAGGCTGTGAGTGCCTGGCCCCTTCCACTACTTTGTTTAAAATGCTATGTTTGTTTTCTACCTTTTTGATGGTCGTTTACATTATTGTTTGAACATGTTCATTTTTACTATGAAATGCATTCTTATTTTTTTTTCCTACTTTGACTGTAACTCTCTAGGCAGCCAAGTAGGTCAGAGGAAGCTGATAAGCAACAGTCAACACTGCCAGCAATCAACACGGGGGCTCAACTGAGCACACGCCAATCCTCTTCCTCAGTTACAAGCAGACGGTGAAAGCCAGGGTCATGGGCATTCAGCTTATTATTAAAATTAATTAATTAATCTATTATTAGGATATTCACCCATCATTAACACACCTTTAAAAAATGATATGCCCTTATCATTTTGCATGCCCCATTCATAACACATTTGTATGGTTGCTGTAAAATTCTGAGATGAGCCCTTCTTTCTTAAGGCACTGATTTACTCTCAAAGCCATCATTAAAACTTCTTCCACAGCTTTCTTTGAAAGAATGATCATTTCTTTTAAACCATGTTCCTCCTCCTGGCTGGGAACCTGCACTACCCACAGAACATCCTTTAAAATACTGCTCATTCTGACAGTGTGGATGACACGAGCTTTGAATGAGGGTAGGAGGGACAACGTGGCATTAATAAGCCCGTTAGCAAAGGTGAAAACGCAACATCCCGCTTGACTTCTCAGTAATTCACATGGCACCTCATCCAATGAAATAGTTTTTAAATGTTTCAGAATGACAATGTGGTGGCTGTGGCAAGCACATTACAACATAAGAGACAACATAAGCAGCCCAGAAATCAAGGTCCATGGGTCCTCTCTACCCCATCAGCAGTGCTTTAGAAGAGAAAGGACTTTTTTTTTTTTAAGACCAAGTCTCATTCTGTGGCCCAGATTGGAATACAGTGGCACGATCTTGGCTCACTGCAACCACCACCTCTCCCTCCCGTGTTCATGCGAGTCTCCTGTCTCAGCTTCCCAAGTAGCTGGGATAACAGGTGTGCACCACTACAGCCAGCCGATTTTTGTGTTTTTAGGAGAAATGGGGTTTCACTATATTTTGGCTAGGCTGCTCTTGAACTCCTGACCTCAGGTGTTCCATCCACCTCCCACCTCGGCCTTCCAAAGTGCTGGGATTACAGGCGTGAACCACTGCGCCCAGCCAAAAAAGGACTCTTAACAGCAATGCTCCCGTGGAGGCAGTCCACACACTGTAGAATTATGTGGCACCCTTGCTGATGGTGATGCAGCTGCAGCTCACAAAAGGCATCAGGACCCTCTTCTCTGCTGAGCCGAGTCCCTGCCAGCCCACGTTAGTGCCACCAATCAACTACTGAGTCACCTGAGAAAAGATAATCCAGCATGCTATGAAACAGAACACCTTACCAGATGGCCTCAAAAAGCACACAGTTTGAGAGTGAAAGACCAAAACCATCCAGTTGGTTTAGTTACAGGAGATGTTGATCACGGCCAAGGACCGGCACAGCTCTGGCGGTCGCACATTTTCCTTCAACAATATTGATCTTCATATCTGACTCTCACAATAAGATGCATGTTTCATCTGTCAGTCAACCTAGTGAGTTACCATGAAAAAAATATAGTCCCTCATTATTACATACTGTCAAGATATTAAAAATTCTGGCCAGCTACAGTGGGTCAGGCCTACAATCCCAACACTTTGGGAGGCCAAGGCATGAGAATTGCCTGAGCCCCGGAGTTCAAAACCAGACTGGGTAATATAGCAAGACCCCCATCTCTACTTAAAAATAGAGGTGGGTGGATCACGAGGTCAGGAGTTTGAGACCAGCCTGGCCAATATGGTGAAACACCGTCTCTACTAAAAAGACAAAAAATTAGTCAGGCAAGGTGGCAGATGCCTGTAGGTCCAGCCACTTCGGAGGTTGAGGTGGAAGAATCACTTGGACCCAGAAGGCGGAGGTTGCAGTGAGCCGAGATCATGCCACTGCACTCCAGCCTGGGCAAAGAGCGAGACTCTGTATCAAAAAAAAGAAAAGGAAAAAAAACTGTATTTTAATTCCACATAAATATTGTTAATAACAGACTTTTGCTGCTTTAGGCAAGAAAGCTTTGATTATTCCCATTCTGATGGGAAACTTCTGAAGGATACAGCACATGCTCTTGGATTCTTTACCGGGGTTAGGAACCTGATTTCATCTTTTCTTCAGGATTTTGGGACTCCCTTAGGCTTTGCGCCCATAAAAGTGCTGCCCAGAGCAAGTGAGGAAGACACTATCTTTCAAACTACACTGAAACCACCCGGGCTCCTAAGCTTCTCCTGGTCTCCCATCTGCTTGGCTGCAGGACTCAGCCCTGCCATGCGCCACCCCCATGGCTATGTTTGAAGGAAGTGCCAAATCTCCTGTGGAATGAAAGGGTGAAGTCTTTTCCTCCAAGGGCCACTAAGTCAGGGGGTATTGCAAAGTGTTTGTGGGTAAAGGTCCTTTGAATGCATGGGGATATTGCAAAGTGTTCGCGGATAAAGGTCCTTTGAATGCACGGTTAACGTAACAGAAGATACCAAGCCGGACTTTTATTTTACTTTTAATTTTATACACTATATATCATATCAAGTGAAAAAAAAAATTCTTTTCCAAAATGATAGGCATTTCAAGATGCTTAAAGCCTTTCACCTTTTAAGGTAGGTAATCAAGAAAAGTTATGTGCACCCTAGACGCTGCCTGCCTCGGATGTGTGATGATCCTTTATGCCCCATGAACACTTTATAGCTTCCAACGGGACCATGAGTTGAACTCCTCAAATTCCTCAAAAAAACGTTCAGGACCCTTTCTGTTTGTTGGGTAGAGAAAGAACGCTTCAATATAAATAGTTGCGTCTGACTTTTAAAGATCATTCACGCATTTGTTTATTTATTTTTGAGACAGAGTCTTGCTCTGTTGCCCAGGCTGGAGTGCAGTGGCACAATCTCAGCTTGCTGCAACCTCCGCCTCCCAGGTTCAAGCGACTCTCCTGCCTCAGCCTTCCCAGTAACTGGGATTACACGCACGCACCACCACACCTGGCTAATTTTTGTATTTTTAGTAGAGACAGGTGGGGTTTCACCATGTTGGCCAGGCTGGTTTCAAACTCCTGGCCTCAATTGATCTGCTCACATCAGCCTCCCAAAGTGCTGGGATTATAGCATCAGCCACCATGCCTAGTTAAGTTACGCATTTTTTTTTTTTTTTTTTTTTTTTTTTGAGACAGAGTCTCACTCTGTCACCCAGGCTGGAGTGCAGCGGCGCGACCTTAGCTCACTGCAACCTCCGCCTCTTGGGTTGAAATAGTTCTTCTGCCTCACCCTCCCGAGTAGCTGTGACTACAGGTGCATGTCACCACACCCGGCCAATTTTTTGTATTTTTTGGAAAGTCAACATTTCACCATATTGGCCAGGTTGGTCTTGAACTCCTGACCTCGTGAAGATCATGCATTTAATGGTACATGGCTATATTCCAACATAACTCTTTCTAAGAATGTAGGTGCTACTGCTACGGTCCTTTTCATTTTGTGAATAATATTCTAAAAAGAAGAAAATTCATATTCTAAGAAGAAAATTTCAAAACCTACGGTTTAGACCATATTTAGTACTCTAAACGAGAAAACTAACAAACATGCATTCACAACGTGTCCTGCATCTGCTGTTTTCAAGATTTTCCTTAAACCCACATCCTCCAAGCACTGTCTTATTCTTTCTTGCATATTTCAACTAACTCAAGGATGCTTTTTCAAACTTTCTACATACCATGCATAAAAAATATTCAGTATACAACAGCCAAAAGGTAGAAGCAACCCACATGTCCACCAATAAATAAACAAATACAAAAATGTGGTATATCCATACAATGGAATTATTCAGCCGTAAAAAGGATGTAAATTCAGACCCGTGCTACAACATGGATGAATCTGGAAGACATTATGCTAAGTGAAATATGACAGTCAAAAAAAGATCAATACTGTACAATTCCACTTGTATGAGGCATCCAGAAGACTGAAACTGACAGAGAAAGTGGAAATGTACAGTTCCACTTCTATGAGGTATCCAGAGTAATCGAACTGATAGAAACAGAATGTGGGAGGGTGGCTGGCAGGGGCTAGAGATGGGGAAATGGGGAGCTGTTGGTGAATGAGTATGGATTCAGTTCTGCAGGAGGAGAAGAGTTCTGGAGATTCTAAATATATTTAACACTACTGAACTGTGCATTAGAAATGGCTGTGATAAATTTTATTCATGCATTTTACCACAATTAGATTTTTTTTAGTTTAAGAAAGAAAAAAAATAGGTAATACTGGGAATTTTGGTGTTGTATAAAATACATTAATCTCTTTTTCGAAGTATAAAGAGAGATTAAAAACAAACACAGACTTGAGAGGAAATAAGACACATTATGTTCCTTAACTTTAAATAAGAAGTGTTTCATTGTTTTTCTTTTATTTTTATTTATTTATTTATTTATTTTTGAGACAGAGTTTTGATCCTGTTGCCCAGGCTGGAGTACAACGGCACGATCTTGGCTCACCACAATCTCCACCTCCCAGGTTCAAGCACTTCTCCTGCCTCAGCCTCCCAAGTAGCTGGTATTACAGGCATGCACCACCATACTCGGTTAATTTTTTTGTATTTTTAGTAGAGACAGGGTTTTTCCCATGTTGGTCAGGCTAGTCTCAAACTCCCAACCTCACGTGATCTGCCCACCTCAGCCTCCCAAAGTGCTGGGATTACAGGTATGAGCTATCGTGTCCAGCCCTAATAAAAAGTTTTAGAGGCTGGGTGTTGTGGCTTACACCTGTTATCCCAACACTTTGGGAGGCCGAGATGGGAGGATCACTTGAACCCAGGAGTTCCAGACCAGCCTGAGCAACACAGTGAGATCCTATTCCTCCAATAATGGTAACAACAACAATAATAATAATAATAATAATAATTTACCCATGCGTGGTAGCACATGCCTGTATTCCCAGCCACTAGGGAGGCTGAGGTGGGAGGATGGCTTGAGCCTTGGAGGTCAAGGCTGCAGTAGGCTGTGATTATGTCACTGCACACTAGCCTTGGTGACAAAGCAAAACCTGGTCTCTTAAAAAAAAAAAAAAGGCAAGCATGGTGGCTCATGCTTGTAATCCCAGCAGTTTGGGAAGCCAAGGCAGGGCATCACTTGAGTCCAGGAGTTTGAAACCAGCCTGGGCACCATGGCAAAATCCCATCTCTACAAAAAATACAAAAAAAAAAGTTAGCCGGGTGTGGTGGTACACACCTGTGGTCTCAGCAACTCGGGAGGCTGAGGTGGGAGGATCACCTGAGTCCAGGAGGCAGAGGTTGCAATGAACCAAGATTGCACCACTGCACTCCAGCCTGGGAGACAGAGTGAGAGGCTATCTCAAAAGGAAAAAAAAAAAAAACTTTTAGAAGACACATCTTCAAATTTTAACCCACATTAAATTAAAATGTTCTAGTGATAAGTTATAGCCTATACAAAAGAGAGAGAACAAAAGGCATTGAGATTTTCAGGGAAGACTGCCATCTCAGAGTTCAAATAATCAATCAACAGCTGATGCTGTAACTGGCAGTAAATTCAGCAAATGAACTCCCACAAACCAACAGGGGCATCAAACGACCAGATTTAATTGGAACCAAAACTTGATAATCTGAAATCTCTTCCTTAAAAAGCAAAAAAGGAAAGAATATGTAAAATGTGTGTCTGGCTGGTACAAAGGAAGAAACTGATTTCTTTTTTAAAGATCATGGAAAATTTTGCCTCAGTTTATAAAAATTACTCTGTAGACAATAGCAAATATTAATTACTCTTTAATAATTCAGGCAGTATGAGGTGGCTCCCACCTGTAATCCTAGCACTTTCGGAGGCCAAGGCAGGTGCATCAGGAGGTCAGGAGATCTAGGCAGTCCTGGACAACACGGTGAAACCTCATCTCTACTAAAAATACAAGAATTAATCTGGTGTGGTGGCATGCACCTTTTGGCCCAGCTACTTGGGAGGCTGAGGCAGGAGAACTGCTTAAACCCAGGAGGCAGAGGTTGCAGTGAGCTGAGATCACACCACTGCACTCCAGCATGGGTTACAGAGTGAGACTTCATCTTGGGAAAAAAAAAAAAAAAAAAAAATTCAAAGGCCTCCCTTAGGCCTGGCACAGTGGCTCACTCCTGTAATCCTGGTACTTTGGAAGGCCGAGGCGGGTGGATCACGAGGTCAAGAGATCAAGACCATCCTGGATAACATAGTGAAACCCTGTCCTACTAAAAATGCACAAATTAGCCAGGTGTGGCAGCGTGTGCCTGTAGTCCCAGCTACTCAGGAGGCTGAGCCAGGAGAATGGCTTGAACTCAGAGGGCGGAGGTTGCAGTGAGCCGAGATCGCGCCACTGCACTCCAGCTTAGGCAACAGAGTGAGGCTCAAACTCAAATAAATAAATAAATAAATAAATAAAATCAAAGGCCCTCCTTAGACTACCTACCTCCATTTAGTATCAGAGCAAAACAACTTGAAGTGACATTTCATAATCCTACAGCTAAAAGGATTGTTTATACATTCACACGCCCGATCATTTCCTCCTCCAAAACTCTGTGATGGGCAGTAAAGGTCTCTGCTCCTGCCTCTTCTAACAGGTAATGAAACTGGCAAGGGGACAGTAAATATTGTCCCTACAGTCACAGAGTCCGTGAGTCAGTGTGAGGACGGAACCCTGAATTTTTGAGAACGTGCCACATTGCGGATCTGCGGCGAATGGCCTCTCCATCACCCACCCACCCACAGAGCTCCATCGGCCTCATCAGCATGGCCAACGTCTCCGTGCTCCGGGTGTTCCACTTTCAATGAACTCCACAGCTACCCACCCACACCCTTCACCTGTGCTGCCCTGGTCTGCTCAGGGCCTCACCTTGCATCGACTAGATTTCCACAAAAGCTGCTTCCTCCGAGATTTCCCTCAGGGTCTTACCCCCTTAACCCAGTCACCAAAAGGTGATACAACAGCCCAAGTCCTAATGAATTATTTTTATAACAGGTCACTGAAGTGGGGAGGGGGAGGGCTTCTGCCCACAGAAGGATTTCCCTTCCTACTGGGTTTTTACTTTCTGTGTCCACACACATGACAAATGGCACTTCTGAACCTGCTACAACAGGGATGTAAAATAACAACCATAGTAATAGTTCCCCATCATTTATTCCAAGAAAGACAAATTATGGCCAGGCACAGAGGCCTGTAATCCCAGCACTTTGGGAGGCCAAGGCAGGAGGATGGCTTGAGCCCAGGAGTTCGAGACCATCCTGGGCAAAGTGGCAAAACCCCATCTCTGCTCAAAATACAAATTAGCTGGGTAGTACAGCTAATTTTTCATGGTAGTGCATGCCTGTAGTCTCAGCTCCTTGGGAAGCTGAGATGGGAGGATCACCTGAGCCTGGGGAGGTCAAGACTGTCGTGAGCCATGATCACTGCACTCCAGCCTGGGCAATACAGTGAGATACAACCTCAAAAAAAAAATACAAATTATTTGAAACATCAAGGGTTCCTTGGCAAAAATAATGACAGTCAAGGACATCTCATCTCCCTCATCTTAAACATACCACCTCAGTCCTCACTTTGCATGGACGACTTTGTCACTAAAGTATAGGCTGCATGTTTAAGAGGTTCTCTGAGTAATAAGAAAAGTTCAACATGTAATGTGAGTAAAAACGGCAGCAGGAGGTGAGGAAAGAGCTAGGTTGCTAACCACCAAGTGTAACAAAGAAAAAGCGTGGTAAGAAATCCTGGCTGGGTGCGGCAGCTCGTATCTGTAATCCCAGCACTTTGGGAGGCCAAGGCCAGCAGATTACTTGAAGTCAGGAGTTCGAGACCAACCTGGCCAACATGGTGAAACCCCGTCTCTACTAAAAACACAAAATTAGCCAGGCGTAGTGGCGGGTTCCTGTAATCCCAGCTACTCGGAAGGGCGAGCAAGAGAATCTCGTGAATCCAGGAGCGGGCAAAGATTGCAGTGAGCCGACATCATGCCACTGCATTCCAGCCTGGGCGAGAGACTCTGTCTTGAAACGAAAAAACAGAAATCCTAAGAGCCACGAAGCAACATCCGCTGTGGGCTCACACCACTTCTCCCTCCATGAAAAGGTACTGTTACCACTCCACAAAGCGCCATGACGGTGCCACGCAGTTTAAGACCCTGGACACATGCAGCTCCCAAACACGAGGCGGGGCCAGGTGTGGGGTTCCTCATGCGCGATTTCAAATTCCACGAGAATAAACAAGCTGGTCGGTTTAATGGCTTTTCAGAACTAGAAAGTACATTCTATTTTGAAGCACATAAAAACATGTCAGAAAAGTTCCACATAACTTACCCCCAAAATACATTCTGTTGCCCATTTTAATAATTTGGAACAGCTGCAGCATGAAATGCTTAAAAACGTTGGGAGAAGCTCACTTCATTTCTTCAATCCAAAATCTACCAAGTCGAGGTTTTCAAAAGGCTTAAGGGTGTAACACCTACGATCAAATTTCATACCCCTCCTAAAAATCAAGTATCATTTGACTTCAGCATGCATATGTATATCAAAACATCATGCTGCATACCTTACATATAGCCAATAACTTTTTTTTTTTAAATCAAGTATAACTGGCCAGGCACAGTGGCTCACGCCAGTAATCTCAGCACTTTGGGAGGCTGAGAGAGGTGGATCATTTGAGTTCAGGAGTTCAAGACCAGTCTGGCCAACACGGCGAAAACTTGTCTCTACTAACAATTAAAAAAAAAAAAATTAGCTGAGCATGGTGACAGGCACCTGTAATCCCAGCTACTAGAGAGGCTGAGGCAGGAGAATCGCTTGAACTCGAGAGGCAGAGGTTTCGGTGAGCTGGACGTTGCAGTGAGCCAAGGTCACGTCACTGCACTCCAGCCTGGGCCACAGAGTGAGACTCCACTTCAAAAAAAATAACCAAGTATGACTAAGAACATGTAAAGTGACTCAGTGGCCTTATATACAGTGTGCTTATAGAGACCAAGGGACCCAGGTTGGATGTCACAATCCCAAAGCAGGAATAACTCATCTAAACAGCATGGTTTGATCAAGTCAAAGACACCAAGTTCACAGCCCTGAAGCACTTTCCCTGGCCCTGCCTCTCTCCCCTGGGACTAAGATTCTGATCAGTAAAACAAGGCATCCTCTGTTACCCCACATGACCGCTCTGTGCTACATAAACCAGAGGTATGCAGCATCGCTATGGTTAATGAAAATACCACACTGCTTTTTGTCATGTGGTCCTGAAAGACCGGATATAGATGATACAATTTGAAAGGCACTGGGGAAATGGGTTATTTAAAGTCCGTGCTATGGCAGCTAAAGGGAAGACTTGTTAAGAAGTGAGATCCATTATATAGATTTATTTCGTACTCACCATCCCCCACTTTCCTTCTCTCTCAAACATCTCGGCTAAATATGGCAGTGACTTACTTCCTAAATATCTTGAGCGCAACTTCAGCTGTAAGTTACAGATCCATATGTTCATGGTCCACTGGCTCAAATTCAACAGACAGAGCTAACCTCCCCCAAACACCTGTTACTTCACACACAGTTACAACTTGACAAATGGCACCACAGCCTACCCAAATGAGTAATCCACTAATCCTATAGAATGTCAGCTTACTTGCCCCCCAAACCTAGTTAAACACTTAGCATCTACCTCTTAGTATCTCACACACTAACTCCTAACTGGGAGCCCCTCCTCTCCCAGCCACTACGCTGTGGCCAAGGGAGTCTTCCCCAAAAAGCATGCTTCACGTTGACCCCTACACTGTTCATTAGTCCATTCAAGCTCGCTGAGCTGCACAGAGCCCGTCCTGCCTCCGCTGCTCTCAACCGCCTTGCTAGCCAGTGGCATGCAACCTTTGCTCTGCCATCTAGAATGTTCTGCGTTGGATGTTAAATAACAACACATCATGCTGTTTCCTGTCTTTTCACATGACGATCCGCTGCCAGGCCAGCCACCCTCCTTCTTGGCCAAATTCCTCTACAAATGCTCAGAACTTAGGCCAACTATTAACAGTGCCTTGGCGAGGAATCATTTTCTGACCCTCTCATTTCCTCCTCATTCTGATGCTCCTTCTTTGTGCTCCCATGGAAGTATCTTTATCACACCCATTGTTACCTTGAGCTATAGCCCATGGCTTGCCTTTGTCTGTCTTCCCTAATCAATGAGATCAATGAGGTGCCTTTCATTTATTCAATCTTTCAACAAGCCACTCCTGTAAGCAGTCATTGGCGCCTACCCAGAGCCTAGTATCCAGGCAAGGTGGCATCAGCATTGCAATGCTGTGGGCATATAATTTCACCACCAATCCACCCAATAAATTAATGCTATAACTGTTTTCTAGTGCTCTATGCCCACTACCTTTTTTTTTTTTTTTTTTTTTTTTTGAGATGAAGTCTCACTCTGTCACCAGGCTGGAGTGCAGTGGTGCAATCTTGGCTCACTGCAACCTCCGCCTCCCGGGTTCAAGCAATTCTCCTGTCTCAGCCCCCTCAGTAGCTGGGATTATAGGCGCACACCACCAAACCCAGCTAATTTTTATATTTTTAGTAGAGACAGGGTTTCACCATGTTGGTCAGGCTGGTCTCAACCTCCTGACCTTGTGATCCACCTACCTCAGCCTCCCAAAGTGCTGGGATTACAGGTGTGAGCCATCACGCCTGGCCCTGCCCACTACCTTCTATGTAGCCAAATTGTTTGACATTGTCCAATTAAACAATTAGAAACATTTCAGCCAGGCGTAGTAACTCATGCCTATAATCCCAGCACGTTAGGAGGCCTAGGTGGGAGGATCGCTTGAGGCCAGAAATTCGAGACCAGCCTGAGTAATGTAACAGTCTCCACCTGTACAAAAAATTAAAAATACGAAAAATTAGCTGGGTGTGGTGGCATGTACCTATAGTCCCAGCTACTTGGGAAGCTGAGGTAAGAGAGCTGCTTGAGCCCAGGAGCTGGAGGCTGTGGTGAGCTATGACTACCGGTGCACACCACCATGTCCAGCTAATTTTTGTATTTTCAGTAGAGACGGGGTTTCACCATGTTGGCCAGGCTGGTCTTGAACTTCTGACCTCATGATCCACCTGCCTCGGCTTCCCAAAGTGCTGGGATTACAGGCATGAGCCACCATGCCCGGCCTTGAAGGAAACCTAAACCCAAGGAGAGACAAGGAAGAAAAAAAAAATCCACAAAAAACAACTTCCAAATTGCCACTCTCCTGTGCTGATGTGGAAGCGGCCACTCCAGAGCATCAATGTTTGGTAAAGTTTTAAAATACATATAGTCAGACAGATGGTTATAATTACCTTTTGGCTACAAGTCTTGATTTCAAGTGAAAAAAAAAACAAAAACCCACAAAGTCCTGAGAAACCGCACTGTGTTCATCTGTCGCAAGAGGAGCCCAAGGCCGAGACAGTACTAACCCACCCCGCGGTCTTCAGGCCACGCTGCCTTCGTGTGAGGCGTGCTGTTACTTGACACGAGCCTTGGAAAAAGATGGAAACAGGCCAACGAAGTCTACTTTGGGAAGACTGAACTCAAGAAAATGAAACACAGATTTCAATTTGCAGGGTCCCCGAACGCTCCGCGGCAGGTATGCCCAGTCTTTACACGGCAAGCAGGCCGTGACTTCCCTGCAGGTGAACTTGGCTCAAACGCCTGCTGAAATCAACAGGCCTTTCACTGGGTGATGCCTGCTAACACATTTGTGCCTGCCAGATGCAGGCTTCAAAGTTAATTCAGAAGCAACATCAGACACATTTGCAGATTTGGGCTGGAATGCCACCTAACCCAAGGAGGATATTTTTGAAACACCTAAAAATACATCGGCTGTGAAGCATAGTTCGTGCTTACAGAAGCATTTATCTTTAGACACAGCCCCACTTCTTCAAATGAGCGCCTTTGATTCTGATCTCTGTGCTGTTTGTTCAGCAAGACCAACAAACTAACCGAAGGGCCGGGTGGAACAGGGAAGAGCTTCCTCTGTCGCCAGCCTCTACACCATAATTGCAAGCGTGCGCTCAAGTTCCCTGCAGCTGTCCCCGTGATGTGGTTTTGAACTACTCCTTAGAGCCTGGGAGAAGAGTCTCCTCCGTGCAACTGACCCAGAGCTCCACAATCCCTATAATGAAGAGAATGTGCTTCTCTTCCGTTCAGCGGGAAACAAAACTGCCACGCCTCGGAATCTGGCAGCCCTTCCACTCCGGCCACGGAGCTTGCCTTCGGTCCAACAGAAACCTCTCCTGCTCTTGTCAACACTGCTTAGATGCTGCGTACATAACAATTTGAGATGATCCAGGGCCAGAGAGCACAGAAAGACAGAAGACAGGCGCCCAAAACCCACTTCTTGTTCTCACTCTGCCCAGGAGCTTCCAGGATGGTAAGCGCCACGTTTTCACAGCCACTGGGCTTGATAAGACCAGGAGACAGTGACATGTGGTCTCTTCCTTCACCTCCCTCCACACAGTCCCATGACTTTTCCCCCACCTCTACCCTGGTCTAAAACCTCATCCCGCCCCCCACTGAATTACTGCAGCGCTGTCAGGCCGTCTGTCCTCTCGTCGTATCATTTCCCTCTTCAATCTTCCGAAATTTTTCTTAGAGACCTTCTCCTTTCAGAAACCTTTAACAGGCTGGGTGTGGTGGCTCATGCCTATAAATCCCAACACTTTGGGAGGTCAAGGTAGGAGCGTGGCTTGAAGTCAAGAGTTCAAGACCAGCCTGGGCAACATAGAAAGATCCCAGTCTTGACAAAAATTTAAAAATTAGCTGGGCGTGGGGATGCGTGCCTCTAGTCCTAGCTACTATAGAGGCTGAGGTGAAAGGGTCACTGGATTCTGGGAGGTCAAGGCTGCAAAGAACTATGATCGCATCACTGCACTCCAAGCTGGGTGACAAAGAGTGAGATCCTGTCTCTAAAACAAAGTGAGACAAAACTTTAACAAAAATAGCGGGATCTGTGGACCATCAACTCCAGACTTTCCAGGTGAGCTGTAAGTGGGGAAGGATGTTCTGGCACCACTGACATCTTAGGTCAGGTGACTCTGCTGTGGCGGCTGCCCCAGACACTCTGGTACGTTTCGCAGCATCCATGACGTCTACTCAGTAGATGCCATTAGCATCCCCCAGCCATAGCTATGAGACCAAAAATGCCTCTTAGATATTGCCAAATGTCCCCAAGGTGGAATCATCCTAGGCTGGGAACCAATGCTTTAACCCCAAGCTGCCCATCCCACCTAATTTCTACAGGATCCCCAGCAAGCATCTGATTCCATGAACAAAGGCAGCCTTCTCCCGCTGCAGTGAGCCCACAACAAACTCACTCTCATCTCACCCACTTCTTGGATGGTGGTCACTGGCTTTTCCTTCTCATCAACTCTTTTTTTTTTTTTTGAGACAGGGTTGCTCTGTTGCCCAGGCTGGAGTGCAATGCCACAATCTCGGCTCACTGCTGCCTCAACCTCCCTAGCTCAGTCCCTCCTCTGAGTATAAGGGACTACAGGTGCACCCCACCACAACTGGCTAATTTTGTAATCTTTTGTAGAGACAGGACTTCGCCAGATTGCCCAGGTTGGTCTTGAACTCCTGGGCTCGAGCAATCCTTCTGCCTCAGCCTCTCAAAGTGCCGGGATTACAGGCGTGAACCATCACGCCCAGCTTTCTACACAACCCTGATGATCTTATGCCTTTCTAGTGTCAGCACCGTCACCTACTCCACAGCAATTCCTCAGCCATGCATAGGTTATACCTGTGTACGACAAACACACACCCTGCTCCTCCTCTCCTTAGTGTGTATCTGTTCTCGCCAGATCTTAGCAGGCAGTGGCAGGCGATGAAGGAAGTCCAGGCCCTCATCAGACCCTCTCCAAGGAAGGGGGCAATCAGGAGAGCGCCAACCCCCTCCCCTCTAGGCAGCAAACCCATAGCCAAGAGGTTCAGGGTGGAAGCCTGGGGTCCCTGGCCGGGCACTGGGAGCCGAGCAGGGCTCTGATCTTGAAGTGACCAGAGTAAGGGTAAGGCTGGTGAGGTGAAACCTCAGGCAGGAAGAGCCTGGGAGTTCCAGGAAGAGAAGCTAGCAGGGGCACAGAAGGCAGGGCGCTTCTGCACAGGTAGTTTCAGCCAGCGCGGAGCGTCTCTAACCCAGGCACTGCAGCCAAACCACGCAGTCCAGACCTATGGACACTGGCATCAACCTTGGTATGGCCTCTGATCCCCTCAAGGACAAGCCTGGGACAGGGATGCACCCACAGGAATAGCTCAAGGGCCCAGCGATAAGGTTCAGGGGCTTCATACGCACAGCAAACCCAAGCCTGAGTCCTCACATAACTCAACCCTCAGTGACCCTTCAGCCATCCAAGGCCGTGTGCTGGGAGCTGGCCTTGGTGTTATCTCCACTAAACTGCAAGCTTTGAGGCTAGGGATGGTGTTGTAAACTTCTTCCAAATCCCCCTTAAAATGGAGCCAAGTTCAAGGCAAGAACTTTCTAAATAAACACTTGTTGCTGTGAGATGGAGAAGATCTGGAGAGAAAGGTCCAAAGGTTAAAGTTTCAGCGCTTTCACTTATTTTACTTTAAAACATCCCTGTCAGTTTGGGGGATTATGATATTTGACCTCTTAAAACACATACATGCTAAAAACTGATGTTCAAAAATACCAAATTGTCAATACAGAGCCAAAGAGGAGGTCAGTGAGGAAAAGGGGGAATCAGCTCTAACGTGGCTATTCTGAGTGCTTTTACCTTTTCTTCATGCTCTACCCCATTTCAATAAAGATGCCAAAAGCTACAGAAACAAGTATTTTCCTGGTTTCTGACAAAGTTCTCAGACAAAAATCCCAGTCCCCAGGGAGAAAAAGCTAACAGCCCTCCTCCGCAGAGAACGGCAGCCCCCCCTACCTGGACGTGGGACACTCGCCAGCGTCCCGTGGAACGTGCCAGATCAGAACACGGAGTCAACAAAGAATGCAACATCCAGACGCCGGCGGGGGGAAAACGCCACAGGAGTCCCTCCTCAATGGTAAGACTTAAGGAGAGTACCTGGCTGGATACGGAGGTCCAGGCCTGTCATCCCTACACTTTGGAAGGCTCAGGCGCCAGGATCACTTGAGCCCAGGAGTTCAAGACCAGCCTGCGCAACACAGCAATTTTTTAACATTTAGAACAAAAAACTTAAAAAAAACTTAACCAAGTACAGTGGCTCACACCTACAGTCCTATATACTATAGTCCTGTATATACACTCAGGTGGGGGGATCGCTTGAGCCCAGGAGTTAGAGGCTGCAGTAAACAGCAATCATGTCACTACATTCACCACAGCAAGACACCATTACAAAAAAAAAGAACTTGTATCTTTTCTCTAATGACAGAAAAGTATGAGTTTGAAAACACAGGTTGAGCATCCTAATGTGAAATGTCAGCCCAGGTGACAGAGTGAGGCCCTGTCTCAATTTAAAAAAAAAAAAAAAAAAGGAGGACACTTACGGTGGGCAGAATAATGGCTCCTTCTGCAAAGACATCCATCCACACTCCACCCAGGGCCTGTACTAGGTAATGTCACATGGCAAAGGTGCTCTGCACAGGTGATTAAGGTTACGAAACCCGAGATGGGAGATCATCCGGCGTGGCCCAATCTAATCACGTGAGGCCTTAAAAGCGGACAGCCTTTCTTGGCTGTAGTCAGAGAGAGAGAAGGGAGTAGAGGAGAAGGAGGAAAGATTTGAAGCCATGGGAGGGATGCAAGGGATGGTTATTGGCAATGACGACGAACAAAGGGAGCCACAGATCAGGGGACCAGGGAAGGTGCGTGGCCTCTAGAAGCTGGGAACAGCCCTGAGGTGACAGTCAGCAAGAAAACAAGGACCTCAGTCCTACAACTACAAGTAACTGAATTCAGCCAACAGCTGTAATGAGCAGGAAATTGATCCTCCTCCTAGAGCCTCTAGAAACAGACACAGCTCTGGTGACGCCTCGATTTCCGCTGGTGAGACCTACCGGACTTTTGATGTACAGAATTGTGAGAGAGTCGTTTTTCTCTTTTAAGTTGGTACACTTACGATAATTGGCTATGCAGCAACAGAAAACTAATGCAACATCTCTGGAAAAATTCAATTAATTTTCTTTTTCTTTTTCTCTTTTTTTTTTTAAGAAGGGGTTTCACCATGTTGGTCAGGCCGGTCTTGAACTCCCAACCTCAGGTGATCCACCCTTGGCCTCCAAAGTGCTTGGATTACAGGCGTGAGCCACCACACCCAGCTTTTTTTTTTTTTCTCTTTTAAAGGTATAGGCAGGCATTGCTCCAAGCCAGGATCAAATGTGGAGAAGCAGTGGCTGTTCTGACAGGTGGCGGTCTTGTCTCCATGCAAGCGACGTCCAACAACAGATGCTGTCATCTCTGGTAAACGGCTTCAATGATAATTTAAAAAATCATGGTGGCTGCTTTATGAATAATAATACAATTTTGCAAGCCTCAAATGGAAGGTCTATAATGGCCTAATTAACTGAACTGAACTGCAAATCGGATGCATAAAATCCTGCTGGTTTCCCCTTAGGAAGAAAATGACGTTATTCCAAGACCAAGATCTTATTCACAGTATTTTTGGGGCACTTTAGCTATCAAGTTTAACATCATTATCGTGAAAAGAGGAAAAGAAAAAAAAAAAAAACATTTTAAAAGGGTCTGCCTTTAAACCCGGTGGGTAGTTTTTTTCCTTCTAGTTGACTTACTTATTCTTGACTACTGAACATGTACAGTAAGAACCTGTGTCTAGGGGTGGGCATGCTGGCACGTGCCTGTCATCCCAGGTACTCAGGAGGCTAAGGCAGGAGGATTCTTTAGCTCAGGAGTTTGAGTCTAGCTTGGGCAACATAGCAAGACACCATTACAAAAAAAAGAACTTGTATCTTTTCTCTAATGACAGAAAAGTATGAGTCTGAAAACACAGGCTGAGCATCCTAATGTGAAATGTCTGGGACAAAATATGTGGATTTCTTTCTTTCTTTCTTTCTTTTTTTTTTTTTTGAGATGGAGTCTCGCTCTTGTCACCCAGGCTGGAGTGCAACCTCCACCTCCCAGGTTAAAGCAATTCTTCTGTCTCAGCCTCCCGAGTAGCTGTGATTACAGGTGCATGCCACCATGCCTGGCTAAATTTTATATTTTTAATAAGAGACGGGGTTTCACCATGTTGGCCAGGGGCTGATCTCAAAACTCCTGACCTCATGATCTGCCCGTCTCAGCCTTCCAAAGTGCTGAGATTATAGGCGTGAGCCACCGTGCCCGGCAGTGTTGTGGATTTCAGTTTTTTTTTTTATTTTGGAATATTTGTATAATGTGTTCTCATCAATCAACCCAAATTCAAAATTCCCAATCCTCCCCAATGAGCGTTTCTTTTCAGCATCACATCAGCATGCAAAATGTCTTGGATTTTGGAGCATTTTGGATTTGGGGTTTGGGGATTAGGTATATTCAACCTATCTGCACCTACAAGAGACATACAAACAACAGATCTTAAAGTCCAGGTTCACATCTTATCAACTACAAGACTATTTGTAATAAGAATGGCATTTATTTTACAAACATTTATTGCACAACTACCAGGTGCCCGGCAGTGTCCTTGGCTCAAGGAAGACAAAATAAGTCCTTGACAAACCTAGCAAAGAAACTGCTACGCAAACAGTTACATGACAGTGTCAAATATTTAATAATAAAAACACATGCATAGTGCGGTACTCACGTAGATACCTATGCAGTGAGTATTCTATGGGAAAGAGGCAGTACAAGGAGATTTCTGAGACGGGAACAGAGAAATAAATGCACATTATGCCAGCTCACACAAAACTTAGAATGCATCACCATTTTCACACAAACATGGATAAACACTACCTTTTCTGAACATACGGAAAATATTTTAATCAAAGACTGAGGACAAGCTAGCTGAGCAAGTCAGAGGACTACAGCATGATTGAATTTCTCTGGACAGGGCTGTTTGAAAACATTTGGCAAACATTAGGTCAATCTGACAAAAATGACACTTTCACAGTGTAAAGAAAAAGGCAAATATAATCTTTTTTTTTTTTTTTTTTTTTTTAACTGAGGAAGAATAAGCAATTTAAACCCATAAATAGCTGGGCGCGGTGGCTCAAGCCTGTAATCCCAGCACTTTGGGAGGTCGAGGCGGGCGGATCACAAAGTCAAGAGATCGAGACCATCCTGGTCAACATAGTGAAACCCCATCTCTATTAAAAATACAAAAAATTAGCTGGGCATGGTGGCGCGTGCCTGTAATCCCAGCTACTCAGGAGGCTGAGGCAGGAGAATTGCCTGAACCCAGGAGGCAGAGGTTGCGGTAGGCCGAGATCATGCCATTGCACTCCAGCCTGGGTAACAAGAGCGAAATTCCATCTCAAAAAAAAAAAAAAAAAAAAAAAAAAAAAAAAAAATTACTAAAAGATCAAGAGTTTTTAAAGTATTATAATTTTGGCTTTAAAAAATTACATAAATTTGGCCAGCGCGGTGGCTCAAGCCTGTAATCCCAGCACTTTGGGAGGCCGAGGCAGGTGGATCACGAAGTCGAGAGATCAAGACCATCCTGGTCAACATGGTAAAACCCCGTCTCTACTAAAAATACAAAAAATTAGCTGGGCATGGTGGCGCGTGCCTGTAATCCCAGCTACTCAGGAGGCTGAGGCAGAGGAATTGTCTGAACCCAGGAAGCGGAGGTTGCGGTGAGCCGAGATCGCGCCATTGCACTCCAGCCTGGGTAACAAGAGCGAAACTCCGTCTCAAAAATAAAAAAAATAAAAAAACAAAAATAAAAAATAAAAAAATTTTTAAAAAATTAAAAATTACATACATTTGAGCTGGACAAGAGAAATAAACATACATAGCCAGTTACCTTTAGTTTCATATGAAGATTTGCAAACAAACAGATGGAAAAGTGAAGAAACTCTGCAGGTCAACTGATCTTGACAGTATCTATGATTTCTTTTCCTTTTTTTCCTTTTTTGAGACAGAGTCTCTCTCTGTCACCCAGGCTGGAGTGCAGTGGTGCGATCTCGACTCACTGCCACCTGTGCCTCCTGGGTACAAGAAATTCTCCTGTTTCAGCCTCCTGAGTAGCTGTGATTACAGGCACACCACCATGCCCGGCTAATTTTTGTATTTTTAGTGGAGACAGGGTTTCACCATGTTGGTCAGGCTGGACTAGAAGTCCTGACCTCAGGTGATTCGCCAACCTTGGCCTCCCAAAGTGCTGGGATTACAGGCATAAGCCACTGTGCCCAGCCAAGTATCTGTACTTTAATGTCAAAAATTTATTACAGAAGTGATTTTTAAATATCACTTTACAATAGAGGTATAGTCATATTTCATAGAAATTGAAAGAAAAATGTGCATGATGACTTTTTCTGTATTTCTCCATTCAAAATAGCAAACAGGAATCCCACAACTTAGAAAGATGGGTTCCCTCGAATGCTAGTATCCCCCTAGGGTGGGCTCCCAGAGCCAGAAAAATAATTGAAAATCCACAGAAAGAGAAAAGTCCAGAAAAGGCAGCTCATGCTCAAGTACTCATGTCTACAAGTCAACATTTTCTCTCAGGGAGACCAACAAATCCATGACTTCTTTCCCTAGCAGAACACTTAGAACTCAACAGAGAGAAAGGCCGGGCATGGTGGCTCAAGCCTTTAATCCCAGCCCTTTGGGAGGCTGAGGTGGGTGGATCACGAGGTCAAGAGATCAAGACCATCCTGGTCAACATGGTGAAACCCCGTCTCTACTAAAAATACAAAACATTAGCTGGGCATGGTGCCGCGTGCCTGTAATCCCAGCTACTCAGGAGGCTGAGGCAGGAGAATTGCCTGAACCCAGGAGGCGGAGGTTGCGGTGAGCCGAGATCGCGCCATTGCACTCCAGCCTGGGTAACAAGAGCGAAACTCCGTCTCAAAAAAAAAAAAAAAAAAAAAGGCAACAGAGAGTATTCACAGGAAGCAAAGTCAAACCACCTCGACATGCAGAAGGCCCTTCAACAGAAAGTAAATGCCCACTAATAAAATCTAGGCAATGAACTCTAGGAAAACATGATGTATTCACCCCAATTTCGAATTTGGCAAGTCCCTTAAAAACATAGTTTTACCGAGATTAACAAGATTTCTCTAAAGGCAGGAAATACTCTCTGAAAACAAAAAACAAGCATTCACTCAAACGTGAGGATCTTTCTAAAGGAATTACAAGCAGAACTTACATATATTTGGTTTCTCTTATACCGCTGGAATAAGTTATACATGATGGAGCCGCCATGGAGCTCTGTCAGGGACGCCATGTCATCCACACCCGCCTCATCCATGGGGTGCATGACAGTCACCTTCTGGTGGGTAATTGTGCTCTGCTTATAAGTGAATACCTGAGGGAGGGAGAGGAATTCAACGATTTAGTTATCAGCAGTAAGTGATTTTCCACACAAGTTTCTCAAACTGACAATACAATCTCAGTATAATTTCAGCAAAAAAGATTTAAAAATATATTGTGAAAATCTTTTTTCATTTTCTTTACGTCAGCTATATATTTCTGTGTGTGTGTGTGTGTGTGTGTGTGCGCGCGCGCACACACACTTTTTTGTTTTGAGGCATGATCTCACTCTGTCACCGAGGCAGGAGTGCAGTGGCATGATTATAGCTCGTTGCAGCCTCCACATCCCAGGCTCAAGTGATCCTCTCACCTCAGCCTCCTGAGTAGCTGGGAGGCGTGCACCACCAGCCACCTAATTTTTGCATTTTTTGTAGATACAGGGTTTTGTCATGTTGCCCACGTTGGTCTTGCAATCCACCTGTCTTGGCCTCCCAAAGTGCTGGGATTACAGGCATGAGCCACAGAGCCCCGATGTCACCTACGTATTTCTAAAAGAAGCAATTATTTTGACAGTTGCTGTAAGATGTTCCTAAAAGATACAGACCATCTTTCGGGAGTCACAGAAACTATAAACTTACAGTTCACATCTCTGCATTATTTCTCCGTTTCATGTAAATCAATAAAAATTAAGAAACTTTCTGTAAGTTTTAGAAAGTAATTTGGTTACCCTACATAATGTTTCATATAGAATCATATGATAATCTCAAAGCTTTATAACAGTTATTCCATTTCAGTGTTAACTTGAGTACTTTAAATATTATATACATTCATATTTATGATATAAATAGTCGATACATCTGTTCAAAGACTGGAACACATCATCGCAGGAATATTTAGAAAATCTCCATGGACGATATTCCCTTTCAACCAGGATATATAGCATTTGTGTGATCTCTAGGTAGAACATACACATTCTGATTTAAATAAAATTTTTTTTTTTTTGGTTTGTTTATTTGTTTGGTCAACATCCTATCTTCTTTAAAATTCCCAAAACAGCAATGAGTGCTACAGACATGTTGTAGCATGTACATAAGTTGACTCTGGTACTGCCAGATTGCTGAATTTCTATGGATTTCTAATGTCTACTCAGTGCTCTTCATCCTAAGTGATTGGTTCAGGATTAACCACATCACATTAAGCTCCATCTGTTGACCAAACCTTGACAAGCTTTACAAACTCAAGCAATAACAAAACCATTTGATTGCGGAGTTCCACTCCATATTTACTCACTCGCTCTAGTGTTTACTTTTTGAATACTTGGATTACAGTCCTCCTTTAAGTAAAATAAAAACATCAAGAGAGTTTTTAAAAAAAAGCAAGGATGTAAATAATGTGAAAAGCGTTTAGCCTTCAGACACACACACTAGTGTGTGGATGTATACACACAAAACAATCTTCTGCAATCATATGTGTGGATCATTTTCACTGGAGAGGCTATTTTTAAATACTGACTGGCTGCCTACATGGCAACAAATGGTCTGTGATTGCAAAGGAGAATGACACACTAAGAGATGCAGAAGTACCAATCCAATGGATTTCATACACCATGACAAACAAACTTCAGCAGTAGCATTTCTGCCACATGAACCGCAAGAGTTAGTTAAGCCAGTCCTGAGAACGTGCTCAAGGCCAAGGCGGGGACCCACCCATCTCTCCCCATCTCTTATGAGGAAAAGCCACCGTCCCCAGCCACTTCCCGGACTCAGACATCCACCAGGAGAGGACACAGTCCTGCTGGCCCCACCTCATGACAAGGTGGCCAACCAAGCCACATGAGCCCCACAGGGCTGGCAGAGGCCTGGGGCCACCCAGGGAGCAGGGTAGAAGTACTTCAGAATAACAAGGTATTAATGAAGGCACAAGGACATTCAAGAGCGAAGGAACGTGTAGTCCCTTTGTTTTAAGTCATCAACACCATGGAAGAAAGTCAAGAAACAGAAACTGAGGCCAGAGTCGAAGTAGTCTTGGAGCAACCTAGAAATTCCCAGAAATTAAACAGCTAGAACGCCCTGCCCGCCCCCAGCACGCCACATCCCCACGATGTCAATCCAGACGCGTTTTCAGAAGAGCTGCAACCAGACAGGTACTTGGGTCTTCCAAAGAAAGTGCCAGCCAGGGTGGGGCAGAAAAAGAACTTGCCTACTGGTCAACTCTCAGTCAACCAAGTAGTATAAAAAAGAACCCGTGCCACCTGCCCGCCACCTGCCCGCCACCTGCCCGCTCCCGGCACCAGAGCTCTCGTCCCACTCTGCTGGCTCAAGGCTCCTGCCGGCACAACTCAAGTGCCCTCCCAGATTTTCTTCTAGGCAAGAAGAAGACAGGGCACCAGAGCCAGCACCGGGAAGTCCTTCTCCACGTGAACACAAACAGCTTCCAACTGCCATCCTAGGTATACTGAGAAATCTAGATTTTGAAGATTGAGACTATTAGAATTTTTACTTGTATTTATATTCATATATTCTGCTTTCTGGAAAAATCATACATGATACTTAGACACTACAAAACACAGACACTAGTTATTTTATATTTTGCATATATGTAATGTGTACATTATACATATTATATATAATGTGTATGTTACATATATAAACCATCTTATATATTATATATCTTACATATTATACATATATAAAACATGTTATATATTATATATTATACTTATATACCTATATAAAACATAGAATATATACAACATATATTATAAGATGTTTTGTATAGGTATATATGTATCATTACATATGTATATATGTGTAACATGTAACCATTGTCTCCCATAATGATTGTCTTCCTGTGGTCCTGAGAGGGAATGGTTCCTGTTCTCCTGATTTTCCAGCCCCCGAATGGGCATGTATAATGTGCACCTGAAAACAGGAGGAAAGGAAGTCAAATGCGTGAAGGTGGGGAACTCAGGATTACAGGTAATAGCCGTCGTTTTCAGTGATGGTTTCCAGCTCTGAACTGTTCACTTGGGCTATGCGCTGCCTTGCTGTTCCCAGTGCATCAAAAAAGACAATGAAATGTTTACACAGAATGTAAACATTCAGTCATGAGATACACACACACACACACACACACACACCCCTTATATATATTATATACATACATATCACATAATGCATATATAAAACATCTTATATATTATACATTATACATATATAAAATATTGCATATATATGTAAAGGCATCTTATATACATTATACATATATGCGTATACAAAACATATATATATATAAGATGTTTTGAAAAATACAGCGATTACCTGTACACCTCAGTTCCCCACCTTCATACATTTGACTTCCTTTCCTCCTGTGTTCAGGAGCACATCACACACGCCCATTCCAGGGGTGGGAGAATCAAGTGAACTAGAGCCACTCCCTGTCAGGACCACAGGAAGACAGAATCATGATGGGAGACAACAGTTACACGAATAAAACAGGAAGCTGGGAACAGAAAAAAAAAGAAACACTATGCCAAGATATAGGATTGCTGCTGCTCAAAAGAATGATTATTTAAAAAAAAAAAAAAAGAGTTAGAATAATAGATAAAATTGTGGAGGAAAAGCAAGGATAACCATCCATTCAGACGTGGGCTCAAGTTTGTAAAGATCTTAGAACATAGTCTGGCATTCAGAAGATGCTAAATAAGTGTCTGATACATTTGGAAATTTAGGGAGAGCCTCTGGAAGAACAGTGAATGGATGCTGGGCTTAAGACATAGGTGACGCGTTGATCTGTGCAGCAAACCACCACGTCGCATGTTTACCTATGTAACAAACCTGCACATCCCGCACAGGGACCACTAAACTTAAAAAACAAGTTGAAAAATAAATAAATGAGTCAAGCAAGTCATTTCTACGGAGACAAAATTTAAGAAATTTAGAAAATCCGCTCAAAAAATTTTTTGCTGGTACGTTCTAGGCATTGGGGATTGAGCTTACATTCCAACTCAGGGGAGGGAAATAAAAAAACAAATATACAAGTAAGTAGATAATATCACAGGTGGTGATGGATGTTCATGAAACATAATGGAGGTAAGGGTGGACTAAGGAGTATGGTAGGGAGGAGGGTGATAATTACATCAGGTATTCAGGGCAGCCTGATGGATTAACATTATAGGAGAAACCCTAAGGAGGAAACAGACCCAGCCCCTGCATTCTAGTGTCTTAATACATTATTGGGTGAATGAACACCTGATTTAATCTGGAAAGATTTCAAAGGATTAATGAGACCCACAATCCTACTAAAGAATTTCTTAACAGAGATTCTTGAACTATCAAAAGTCACCTCTGTGTGCAACAATTAACAGGGTATTAGTCATGCAAGGTTATACAACAAGAAAAAAACCTTTAAGTTTAAAGAGTGAGATTATTGGCTGGGCACCGTAGCTGACACCTATAATCCCAGCACTTTGGAGGCTGAGGCAGGCAGATAACTTGAGGCCAGGAGTTCAAGAACAACCTGGCCAACATGATGAAATCCCATCTCTACTGAAAACACAAAAATTAGCCGGGTGTGGTGGTGTGAGCCTGTAATCCCAGCTACTCAGGAGGCTGAGGTATGAGACTCACTTGAACCCAGGGGCAGAGGCTGTAGTGAGACGAGATGGCTCCACTGCACTCCAGCCTGGATTGACAGGGCGAGACTTGAACTCAAAAAAAAGTGGGGGGAGGGGGGATTATTTCTGCAGAACTTTTCCTGAAAGAAACAAGGGCCACAATATAGTAACAAGATGTTTTTCTAGCCGGGTGCAGTGGCTCAAGACTGTAATCCAGCGCTTTGGGAGGCCGAGGTGGGTGGACCACAAGGTCAGGAGATCAAGACCATCCTGGCCAACATGGTGAAACCCTGTTTCTACTAAAAAAAAATACAAAAATTAGCCAGGTGTGGAGGCTGAGGCAGAATAATTGCTTGCACCCGGGAGACGGAGGTTGCAGTGAGCCAAGATCGTGCCAGTATGGTGATGGAGCAAGAGACTCGTCACACACACACACACACACACACACACACACACACGATGTTTTTCTAAAAATCCCAAGTTGGAACAAACTGAGTTACTTTAATGGAACATAAACCATGGAAAAGAAGGTAAGGAATGAGCAAAACATGAAGGATTAACAGAAAAGAAATCCACTTGGATAAAATGATGCCTGAGAACAAACTGTTCCTTAGAGCAGGACGTACAAACCACTGGTCACATGATGAACTGGCCTGGCGCGCAGGCAGAACAAAGGAAAATGATCAACATGATTGAAAAAAAGAACTTGCAGAAGAGGCTTATGCACAGATTTCTTTCATTACAAGTCATCAGGAACCCCCAGTCTTAAAACCTAACTTTTCCAAGTGAAGGGAAATTAAAATGAAAAAGAAAAATCCTAACCGATAGATGACATGCAGATTTTCTCAATCACGGCATCCTCCTCTCACATTAGCTTGGCATTTCGTCTACAGTAGAAGTTCTCAATCTCCTCCCCACCCCGCACTCCCACCACTGCTGGGGACGCTGGGCAACACCTGGAAACATTTTTGATTGTTAGAATTTAGGACAGAGGAGAAGGGTGCTACCTGGCATTAAAGGGGCAGAGGACAGGAATGCTGCTAGACACGATTCATACTACCGAATACTACCCAAAATGCCAAGAATGCCAAGGGTGAGAGATCTTGGTCTAGAAATGCCCTGAGATGCCAAATAGCCAGACATCTATGCAAACACTAGGAAAACATGAGGACAAGAAGCCAATGCCTATAAGTAAAACTTTTTTTTTTTTTTTTTTGAGACAGAGTCTTACTCTGTCACCCAGGCTGGAGTGCAATGGCGTGATCTCAGCTCCCTGCAACCTCTGCCTCCTGGGTTCAAGAAATTCTGCTGCCTCAGTCTCCGCAGTAGCTGGGACCAAAATCAGCATGACAGCTCAGGTAACTTTCATATTTTTAGTAGAGACGGGGTTTCATCATATTGGCCAGGCTGGTCTCAAACGCCTGTCCTTGTGATCTGCCCGCCTCAGCCTCCCAAAGTGCTGGGATTACAGGTATGAGCCAGTGTGCCCGACTTCTTTTTTTTTTTGAGACAGGGTCTCTGTCAACTAGGCTGGAGTGCAGTGGTGTGATCTCTGCTCACCACAACCTCTGCCTCCCAGGCTCAAGTAATTCTCGTGACTCAGCCTTCGGAGTAGCTGGGATTGCAGGCAACCGCCACCACGCCCAGCTAATTTTTGTCTTTTTTTTTTTTTTCAATGATGACAAGTTTTATTTCTCTCAGAAGTTTAAAATGTTGTATGCATCAGCCAGTCTTTACTTCCAGGTATATTCTTCACTGGGTCGCAATTCCCTTTTACATAATACTCTTGTTCCAGAAGGCAGGTAGCTTTTCATCGTTCTTTCTGTCAAAATAACATCCAAGGACAAATCTCACAGGGACCAGAACATGAACCCAGTGGCCCCGCACAATCTGAAGTTAAGTTCACCATGATCGCTGCAGGTCCAGTGGCAACAGCGACCGGAGACCAAGAGCAATGGAGCCTCATTTTTGTATTTTCAGTAAAGACAGAGTTTGCTCAAGTTGGCCAGGGTGGTCTCAAACTCCTGGCCTCGTTCGATCTGCCCACCTTGGCCTCCTAAAGTGCTGGGATTACAGGTGTGAGCCACCGCACTTGGCCCAAAACTTTTCATAAAACATAAAAACATCTTTCAAAGACAACCGAAGAAATAAAAACGTTGAATAGAGGTAAACCAAAATCAGCATGACAGTATTATGTCATATTATATTGATTCGTTTTTGTTTGGTCCAAGTTAAGGAGGAGGAGGGGGATTTCTAGGAATTGGAGTCTGCTTACATTTTTGAGATTTTCTAATTGAACTTCATTCATTATGGCCAAACAATATGGTCCATACTATCTCTGTTTCTGAGAATATTCCTTTGCTCCTTCCTGGTTTGGGATCCCGCACCTCTTCCCACGCTGGGCCACTATCTTCCTGCTACTCTTCTCCTGGAGTCTCAGCTCAAATGTTTTCCTCACGGAAGACGCCAATGGTCTTGCCCAGAGGCACCCCACCACCCTCCTCCTTATTCTATCACATGTGTATCCTCATTGCTCCTTATGATGCATTCTAATCACTTCTCCACTATCCTGTTTAAAAGCCATCACACCCTAACCCTGGAACCTCTTGGTCAGAATCTTTCACATTCTTCTGACCACAACCCACAGTGAAAAATACGTTTTTCCCTGTGAACTACTGTAGTTTAACAGAAGTTTCCTAACACAACACTTAGCATCACAATGTTTGAAGCCTCCACATATTCTATACCCTATTTCATTTCTTTCTTTCTTTCCTTTTTTTTTTTTTTTTTTTTTTTTTGGAGACAGTCTCGCACTGTTCCCCAGGCTGGAGAGTAACGGGGCGATCTCTGCCCACCGCAACCTCCACCTCCTGGGTTCAAGCGATTCTCTGCCTCAGCCTCCCGAGTAGCTGGGATTATAGGCATGTGCCACCACTCCTGCCTAACTTTTTGTATTTTTAGTGGAGACTGGATTTCACCACGTTGGCCAGGCTGGTCTTGAACTCCTGACCTCATGATCCTCCCGTCTCAGCCTCCCGAAGTGCTGAGACCACAGGCATGAGCTGCCGCACCCAGCTACTTCATTTCTTTTAAATGCCAGCTATGACCCTCTCAGTGGCCTTCACACCTCACTACTCCAAGGGCAGGAGCCATGCCCATCTTGTCCCCAGTGCCCAGCCCTGGCAGACTCAACAAATATTGAAGGAATGGTCCTGTCCTCCAAATGGGTATAATATATATAGAAAGGCAGAGTGAACAGTCAGATGCAGTGGCGTATGCCTGCAATCCTAGCTATTTGGGAGGCTGAGGCATGAGAATCACTTGAACCCAGGAGGCAGAGGTTGCAGTGAGCTGAGATCACGCCATTGCACTCCAGCCTGGACAATACAGTGAGACCCTGTTTCAAAAAACAAAACCAGGCCAGGCACAGTGGCTCACACCTGTAATCCCAACACTTTGGGAGGCCAAGGTAGGCAGATCACTTGAGGTCAGGAGTTTGAGACCAACCTGACCAACATGGTGAAACCCTGTCTCTACTAAAAATACAAAAAATAGCCAGACGTGGTGGCGGGTGCCTGTAATTCCAGCTACTCAGGAGGCTGAAGCACAAGAATTGCCTGAACCCAGGAGGCAGAGGTTGTAGTGAGCTGAGGTTGCAGTGAGCAGAGATTTCACCACTGCGTGGGTGACAGAGCAAGACTCGGCCTCAAAAACAAATAAATAATTTTTTTAAAAAAAGAGTGGAATAAGAGGCAAACATGATTTCACCACTCCAGCCTGGGCGATAGAGCAAGACTCAGTCTTAAAAATAAATTTACAAAAAAAAACAAAAAAAGAGTGGAATAAGAGGCAAACATGGCCTTAGGATCATCTCTAGCTGGACTGAATCACCTGGATCTATGCCACTTACAACTTAGGGACAACAAACGAGATTTCCATTTCTCTGGCCCATCACTTTCTCCAACTGTAAAATAAGGACGGTGATCAGAGACAACTCATACAATCACCATGAAAACTAAGGAAAATGATGTAAGTAAAAGTCACAGAGACTGGCATACAATGAGAACACAATAAAAGGTAGCAGTTCCTGGCCGGGTGCTGTGGCTCATGCCTGTATCCCAGCACTCTGGGAGGCCGAGGCAGGTGGATCACAAGGTCAAGAGATCGAGACCATTCTGGCCAACACGGTGAAACCCCGTCTCTACTAAAAGTACAAATATGAGCTGGGTGTGGCAGCATGCGCCTGTAGTCCCAGCTACTCGGGAGGCAGAATTGCTTGAACCTGGGAGGCGGCGGTTGCAGTGAGCCAAGATGACACCACTGCACCCCAGCCTGGTGACAGAGAGAAGAATCCATCTCAAAAAAAAGTAGTAGTTTCTTAATTAGCTGGGCATGGTGGCACGTGCCTATAATCCCAGCTGCTCAGGAAGCTGAGGCAGGAGAATTGCCTGAACCCAGGAGGCGGAGGTTGCGGTGAGCCGAGATCGCGCCATTGCACTCCAGCCTGGGTAACAAGAGAGAAACTCCGTCTCAAAAAAAAAAAAAAAAAAGTAGTAGTTTCTATCAGGAGAACAGAATACAAGGAACAATATAGAACATTCTACGAGGAAGAAAGCAAGAATCCGGTGGGAGGAGCCCAGGCTCTGAGGATGAGAGCGTGCACACTCTCCAGAACACCTGCCGTGCGGGGAGGGAATGGGCAAAGGGAGGCTGTGAGTGACTTCTCCATGTTTTACGACAACCTTGCCCTGTAAGCTCTCTGATCAAAAGTCATTTGTCATAGCACTCTCTTCTATTTTAATCTCTTTGCCTGCATTTTAATCCCTTTGCTGGCCTTGTTTAGATTTTTCTTGGAATTCCATGTTGTTTCTGGGGATGATTCTCTTATTTTCCTTCTTTCATTTATTGGCTCTTTAATTCATGAATTAAAGTAAGGATCAATGACAAAGGTTGTTAATACATCTGCCTCCTGACATGTGGCTGAAATGAGCAATCACGTAAACAAAAAAGAGCTTAAGTTCAGCTTCACTGCCTCTGTGCTTTCAAAGACTGTATGCGCTCTCAAGCTCCATGACTGATTATTTTGTACTGAGTAATGTATACTTTTATGACGTTCCTTTGCAAGCAAGAAGAGTCTAAGAAGAAAGCACAACCCATCTAACTGAAAGCCTGCCTTGTCCTATTGTTTTTGCTGCTACCTCATGAGACTGGAGAACATATTTGGTGCCTGAAAACATCAAGTACCCTAGAAAGTTACCTTGGAATCTAATCAAAAGCAAATTTATACACATCTACTCTGCTAGTGTGCAGGAGGAAGAAATGGTAATAGCACCCTGTTTTCAGCTCAGACTTGTCAGAGATTTGGTACTCTAATTACTATGGCCTAGGGGTTAACTTTTTTTGGGGGTGGGGGGAACGAAGTCTCACTGTCATCCAGACTAGAATGTAGTGGCACAGTCTCTACTCACTGCAACCTCCTCCACCTCCTGGGTTCAAGCAATTCTCCTGGCTTAGCCTCCTGAATAGCTGGGATTACAGTCATGAACCGCCATGCCTGGGTAAGTTTTATATTTTTAGTAGAGACAGGGTTTTGCCATGATGGCCAGGCTGGTCTCAAACTCCCGTACTCAAGTGATCCACCCACCTCGGCCTCCCAAAGTGCTGGAATTACAGGAGTGAGTCACTGTGCCTGGCCAATGTTATCTTTATATACATAACTGTTCCGCTACTTTGTTAGATAACTAAGTATAGATAGCACAAAGATTGTTATTTTCTTTTTTCAAAGACTCAAACCAGTTTGTGAAATTAAGTCCTTTAAACTGTCATCAAGTTTTCAATGCCCAGTGTATCCAAAACAAAATAAGAGGACCCAGCAGAGGGTTTATTAAGGGCCAGCTGCATGCATCAGACGTTGCTAATGTTACCTCATTTGGTCCTCAGAAGGGGGGGTAATACTGATGCTCATTTTTAAAAGGAGGAATTCACAGAGGGCCAAAGAAGTTAAGAAACTTACCCAACAGCACACAGCACAAGGAGAGTTCAATTTCTTGGTATCATTGGGAAGCATGCGTGGTAGAGTCAGACCTTACAGGGTCACCTGTTCAGAGATGACCTTCTGAATTCCAGCTCTGCCACTTGCTTACTGGTTATGGGTCACTGGGCACAATCCTGAGCCTGAATTGATTTTCAAATGTATATGGTGAAGGCATTACTATCTCTGCGGCGGAGATGCCGAGGCTTAGACTGGTGAGAAAGCACACACCTCATCCCTGCCTGGCCCTAACCAGTTAGTTACTAACTGCTGCTACTATCCAGTTAGTCCTCCACTTTGTTGGGCTGCTCCTCTTTTAAACTGACAAGGAGAATGTGGTGTGATGACATCACGAACATGAGGGCAAAGGGATCGCTGAGGGTGGACATCCTGGGAATGGAGTCAAAATCAAAGAATGTGTAATCCCAGCACTTTGAGAAACTGAGGTCAGCATTTTGGATCACCTGAGGTCAGGTGTTCCAGACCAACCTGGCCAACACGGCGAAAATCCCGTCTCTACTAAAAATACAAAATTAGCCAAGTATGGTGGCAGATGCCTGTAATCTCAGCTACTCGGAAGGCTGAGGCAGGAGAATCACTTGAACCCGAGAGGCAGAGGCTGCGGTGAGCCAAGATTGCGCCATTGTACTCCAGCCTGGGCAACAAGAGCGAAACTCCATCTTAAAAAAAAAAAAAAAAAGAATAAATCTCACTGCAAGATGCAATTCAACAGAAATTCCACAGGAAAGCAATCTTCTGAATCCTCTCTAGGTGCAATTGCCACAAACATGGCTGTCCCCAAAACGGAAGGTTTTTTCCTGCTGTCACTTATACAAATAGCACACCCTCAAAAGTAACAGGGATGGCGCACACGACCTCATAAAGCCGCCAGCATACCAGTCACTGAAAGGTAAATCCTAATCATCCAGCTCAAACCTTTCTGAGAACGCCGCAGGGCTGCAGACAGGCCAACAGGATGCGTCCGAGAAGTCAGACACGCAGGGGCTAGTGTGCCAGCTGCACATCTGCCGATGGAGATGCTAGGATCACAGGTGTTCCCCACAGGTGTTCCTGGCTTCGTAGGTGTTTTTAATACTTTCTATGACTCTTTCTCTATTTTCCAAAGCTTGTATACACTTCTAGGGTTAAAAATGAAATCAGGCCAATCAAAATCGCTATCAATGAATCTATCTGGATAAATATAAGAGGTTTAATACATTTTTATAGAATGAGCATTGTAGAACAGCTTTCAAAAAAACAGCAAAGACAAAACAAAAAAAATCTACCCCAGGAGTCACCAGCTCTTAGAAGAAAAAAAGGGCTTCTTCTCCAATCCACTTTTTTGTTTTGTTTTGTTTTGTTTTGTTAACAGAGTCTTGTTCTGTCGCCAGGCTGGAGCGCAATGGCGCAATCTTAGCTCTCTGCAACCTCCACTTCCTAGATCCAAGTGATTCTCCTGCCTCAACCTCCTGAGTAGCTGGGACTACAGGAGCACGCCACCGCACCCAGGTAATTTTTGTATTTTTAGTAGAGACGGGGTTTTAGCATGATCTCGATCTCATGACCTTGTGATCTACCTGCTTCGGAGAAAACACAGTATCCAGAAGATAACAAGACACAACTGATCAGAATGTGAAATAATTACCTCCTCACACTTTTCCTGTCCACCAACCCCATCCCCACTGCCAAGGAAGACTGTAGAAATATCGGGAAAACACTATTTGAATTAATGGAAGGCTTAGGGAAAGGCAGAAGGCCAGAAAGAAGAAAAATTTTTAAAAAGTAGGTTACGAATTAAAGAGGGCAAAGGTCTTTAAAAAAGAAAACACTTTTGAAAACAAAAAACTTAATACCGTGCTCTGAGATCGTTTTCTCAGTATGTGGATTGTGATCAAAATAAGGTCATTTGTTTCCCCTACTCCTCCCAAACGTGTCAACAAGAAATTGCTGTTTCTTTGTAAATGGCTATGAAAGCAAAGGATGTAAAAGCCTGGCACATCTTGTACTGGAAATCTGGTCTGAATATCTAAGAGCCAGAGGATCTGAGCGTTAGGGAAACTGATGGGAATCAAGCTGAAACCTCCTAAGCGCAAAGGTCAGGAGAGAGAGGGGCGTGCTTTTATCAGTGTCCTCTCCCCCGCCTAACTTCTCATCCCTCTCCCAAAAGGCATGTTTGGAGATGCTTGCTTTCTGGTGATCTCCTTATAGTCTTATCTCTTCAAATTTGCATTTTAGAACGTGCTAGAATCAAAACACAGTGGAAGGACAAAGGGGCTCTGGCACTCTTTCACTAGATACCAAACAGCCACTATTCCTATGAGAGAACAGCTCCTCCTCCACTGTCACAGACAAGATACTGACACTGTAACTCCCATCCCTGCTTTCATGACACACCTCCAGCAGTTTGCAGCTTCATCTATCAACCCCACCTCAGTGTCTGTATTCCAAGGTCAAAGATAATGAAGGAGGCAACACCAAAAACTCGATGACTATACATGTACCCAAGAAGACGGGTAGATGGAAACGGGTTGAAATATGATGAACAGGCACCAAGCGGCACACAGCCCCCACCTTGCGGACAGCTGCCAACTGGGAAAAGCCGCATCACACTCAGAGCAGTCATGTCCTTCAGAGACTTGGGGATTTGTATTGGGACTCTGTAAAACTTAAAATTGTTCTCTGCTCTCTTGATAGTTATATTTATGCCTTTTAAAAGTATGTGAGTTAATTCATGGCTGGTGAGAATGTCAAATGGTGCAGACACTTTGAAGGGCTAAAGACAGTTACCGTATGATCCAGCAATTCCACTCCTAGACATATACCCAAGAAACATAAAAACGTATGTCCACACAAAAAAGCTACCGTGAATGTTCATACCAGCATTTTTCCTATTAGCCACAAGTGGAAACAACCCAAATGTTCATCAACAGATGAATGGGTAAACATAATGTGGTATAACTACATAATGGAATATTGCTTGGCAATACAAATGATGTACTGATGAACCTCGCAAATGTGCTAAGTGAAAGAGTCCAGACACAAAAGGCTAAATATTATTATATGTTTCCATTTATATAACATGCCCAGAATAAGCAAATTCAAAGAGACAGAAATTAGATTCGTGGTTGCCAGGGGTTAGGAGGAGGGTTATAGAACTGGCCGCTGGCAGGTATAGGGTATTCTTTTGGGATGATGAAAATGCTCTAAGATTGAGGGTGGTAACAATGGCACAACTCTGGTAACGTACTAAAAAAGTTGCTGAATGGTACTTTTTGGGTCAATTCTATAGCGTGTGGGTTACACATCAATAAAGCTGTTTTTGTTTTTTTTTTTTGAGACGGAGTTTCGCTCTTGTTACCCAGGCTGGAGTGCAATGGCGCGATCTCGGCTCACGGCAACCTCCGCCTCCTGGGTTCAGGCAATTCTCCTGCCTCAGCCTCCTGAGTAGCTGGGATTACAGGCACGAGCCACCATGCCCAGCTAATTTTTTGTATTTTTAGTAGAGACGGGGTTTCACCATGTTGACCAGGATGGTCTCGATCTCTCAACCTCGTGATCCACCCGCCTCGGCCTCCCAAAGTGCTGGGATTACAGCACTTTGAGCCACCGTGCCCGGCCTGTTTTTTTTTTTTTTTTTTAATACACATGAGTTAGCACTTAGCACAGAACTCAACGAACGCCAGACGTTTGATATATGCTGGTATCTTTCCCTCACTGGCAAACTGTGCCCACCTCAAATACAGGCATACCTCGTTTAATTCACAGACACCGCATGTTCTCACAAATCAAGGGTCTGTGGCAACCCTGCGCAAGTCTACTGCTGCTGTTTTTCCAACAGCAAGTGCTCACTGTACCTCTGTGTCACATCTTGGTAATTCTCACAATAATTCAAACTTTTCCATTCTTATTAGATTTGATCTTTGATGCTCTTACTGTAATTGTTTGGGGGCACCACAAACCACGCCCATCAAGACGATGAGTCTAATTAATGTTGTGTGTGTTCTGACTGCTCCACCAACCAGCTGTTCCTGTCTCTCTTCCAATCCTGGGGCCTCCATATCCTCGGAGACACAATAATATTGATATTGGGCCAATTAATAACCTCACAATGCCTCTGGATGTTTAAGTAAAAGGAATAGTCATACATCTCTCACTTCAGATCAAGGATTTTCCAGATTTTTAGAAAAATGGCTTAACATGTCTTTTAAGTTAATCCTGACACCAAAATTTATCTCTTCGAACTTAATACCCTTTTCATTATGCATAAGCAAGCATGAAATGGCAAAGCTGGAGATTAATGTTCATTTGAAAACTTTAAATGTTTACCTTTTCTCTGAGAGAAGTCGACAGTCAATGTTCCACGGGTGCCCCAGACCATCACGGTGTGGCAGCCTTCGTGGTCTGAGACACTAGTAACTAATTCAGGCTCTCCTTCAACAAAGCAGAGTTCTATCTGAACTTTTAACAATGGAAGCTGACTTGTTTGCAAACTGTTTTTTATTAATAAGTTTTTTCATAAGTGTGTCTAATAATAAAGCTCATGATCTCTTTGTCCTGGCTTCATTATTTGGGACTCTGGAGGGCTCGAGGACTTGGGAGTTTTCCTGAACATATTAGCTTATGTTCCAAACATCCAGGCACAGCCATAATATTTTCTGCTGAGATTAACAATACCTGGTAACTAAAGAAAGAGGACTCAATCACAGAGGCATGACACTCGATTCCGGGGTGCGGGGTTTGGGAGGCTGGTGGCACAGATATTCTTGGTTTCACAGTATAAGGCAGAAAAGCAGGTGGCACAGATATTCTTGGTTTCATAGTATAAAATAAAACTTTAGAAAGTAGCATCTTATGGAGACCATCCTGGCAAACATAGTGAAACCCCATTTCTACTAAAAATACAAAAATTAGCTGGGCATGGTGGCACGCACCTGTAGTCCCAGCTACTCAGGAGACTGAGGCAGGAGAATCCCGTGAACCTGGGAGGTGTCGGTGGCAGTGAGCTGAGATCACGCCGTTGCACTCCAGCCTGGGCAACAGAGCAAGACTCTGTCTCAATAAAAAAAAAAAAAGGTAGCATCTTATAGAACCTTCATACATAGAAGCACATTTAGATTATGGGTCCCCAGACCTGTCAGAGTTTAGCTATGTGTAATTTATGACTCTGGTGATGGGGGTAGAAGTCATATGCTTGCCTGCCTTTTGCTTAAAGCTCCTCTGTTTAAAATGTATTGATTCCAGCCCAGCACTATTCAAGAAGCTACAGAAAGAGAGACAAAGGAGAAGAGGTACTGAGAGCCAGTCAAAGAAAAGAGCAGAAGGGTAAACTGATCCCCAAAAGTGTCTTTAGAAGATCCTGCAATCAAAGTGCAGGGGCTCCAGGCAGAGGGAGCCTAGCTCAGCCAGGGAAGTCACCTACTCACCAGCCCTGGGCTTCAGTGGCAGCCTCATCACTATGAGATGTGGCCTCATACGTCAAACCTCTTCTCAGAAATCTCCTTTTCTTTCTGATCTGTCCAAAGGAGGTAAGAACACCTCCCCCTTCCCTGGCTCACAAAGCTGCTGTCAGCATCAAGATTCATGCCCGCCATCCCAGCACTTTGGAAGGCCGAGACGGGAGAATCGCTTGAGACCAAGAGTTTGACACCAGCTCAAGCAACACAGCAAAAAGCCCATTTCTTTAAAAAAAAAAAAAAATTTAAAAACTAACAGAGCATGATGGTGCTTGACTATAGTCCCAGCTGCTCGGGAGGCTGAGATGGGTAGATTGCTTGAGCCTGGATTTTGAGGTCACAGCAAGCTCGGACTGCACCACTGTACTCCAGCCTGAATGACACAGTAAGACCCTGTCTCTATTAAGAAAAGAGAGTTTAAAAAAAAAGCAACTTGGAAATACAGGCTGCTGCCACGATAAGGTGCCTTTTCCTACTGGACAGCCATTGGCTCAGTCATGAAACTGTCAGGACTCGTTTCCTTGGAAACCCAGCTGTGGCTTCTGGTTCATTCCTCCTGTTCCCCTTGTCCTCAGCCCCCAACCACCCATTCACCAGCCCATTCCCTGCCAGGCCTGGCAGCCAGCTGAAACCACACCCAGCTAGCCCAGTCCAGCACTGACCTCCACATGTCACAGAAGCTTCCACGTGCTCCAGCTTCAAGTATGTTCCAAGCCCCATCCTCCCCTCCTAATTTTCTATGGCAAGGACCTACTCTAATATTTTTGCAACTTGTATGTGTAAGCAAATGTCTATATACCCATATACGCATTCATAGGTACATACATACACACATATAATTCGGCAATTCTTACCTGTATAACCTGGCAAATACCTCTGTTGTATCCAGCAATCAGCCCTCTGGCAAGGTGATACTCTTATCCCAATTTTATACAAACTGACGCAAGAACAGAAAACCAAGCACTGCATGCTTTCACTCATAGGTGGGTGATGAACAATGAGAACACTTGGGCACAGGAAAGGGAACGACATTTACCGGGCTAGGTGTGGGGGTGGAGGGGAGGCACAGCGGGGGGGAGGGCAGGAAGGATGGGGAGGAGTAACACCGGGAGAAATGCCTAATGTAGGTAATGGGGGCGGGGTGGGGCGATGCGGCATGTATGTACCTATGTAACAATCCTGCAGGATGCAGGATGTGCACATGTACCCCAGAGCCCAAAGTACAATAAAAATAACAAGAAGAAGAAGAAATGGGAACGCTGAAGCCCATAGAGGCCAAGGCGGGCAGATCACCTGAGGTCAGGAGTTCGAGACTAGCCTGGTCAACATGGTGAAACCCTATCTCTACTAAAAGGGCCAAAAATTAGCCAGGCATAGTGGCAGTAATCCCAGCGCCTGTAATCCCAGCACTCAGGAGGCTGAGACAGGAGAACGCTTGAATCCGGCAGGCAGAGGTTGCAGTGAGCCGAGATCATGCCATTACACTCCAGCCTGGGCAACAAGAGGAAAATTCCATCTTCCAAAAAAAAAATGCTGGGAGCAGTGGCTCACACCTGTAATCCCAGCACTTTGGGAGGCCGAGGCAGGAGGATCACGAGGTCAGGAGTTCGAAATCAGCCTGGCCAACATGGTGAAACCCCATCTCTACTAAATATACAAAAAATTAGCTGGGCATGGTGGTGTGTGCCTGTAATCCCAGCTACTCGGGAGGCTGAGGTGGGAGGATCACTTGAACCCAGGAGGTGGAGGTTGCAGTAAGCCAAGATCTCATCATGGCACTCCAGCATGGGCTATAGGGCAAGACTCTATCTCAAAAAAATATATATATATCTTGCCCAGGGTCCCACAGTTAGTAAGCAGCAGGCACGGCTGGGAGTCTAGCATCCAAATGTTGGAACAGGTGATCTACAGGGCATTCTCAGTGTGGTATAGCTTCCTATTTCAAAATACGTCTTATTTGCTTCCATGAGGTCCTGGACTCCCTTGCCTAACTTTCTATCAACACGCACTCTTGACTGCCCATTGCTAAAAATCAAGTTAAAATGAAACACTGTTTTTAAATGGTGTTAAGTATTTGGACTTTAATAGAGCACATCAAATACATAGTGATGGGTAAATTACCAAGAGGTTAAGGGGAGGAGGAGGGGAGAGGGAAGGAGGGAGGGGGGAGGGAGAAGGAGCAGCCAGAGGGGAGGGGAGAGGAGGACTCCACACCGGCCTGAGCAACAAAGCGAGACTCTTGCCTCTTAAAAAAATTTAAAACAAGGGCCGGGCGCGGTGGCTCACGCCTGTAATCCCAGCACTTTGGGAGGCCGAGGCGGGTGGATCACGAGGTCAGGAGATCGAGACCATCCTGGCCAACATGGTGAAACCCCATCTCTACTAAAAATACGAAAAATTAGCTGGGCATGGTGGCACGTGCCTGTAATCCCAGCTACTCAGGAGGCTGAGGCAGGAGAATTGCCTGAGCCCAGGAGGCGGAGGTTGCGGTGAGCCGAGATCGCGCCATTGCACTCCAGCCTGGGTAACAAGGGCGAAACTCCGTCTCAAAAAAAAAAATTTAAAACTTAGCCGGTGTAATGGTGCACACCTAGAGTGCCAGCTACTCCAGAGGGTGAGGAAGGAAGATTGTTTGAGCACAGGAGCTATGATGACACCACTGTACTCCTGACTGGGTGACATAGTGAGACCCTGAATCTCAAAAATTTTAAAAAAGCATATTAAAATGAAAATAATGGCAAGAGTTATTAAATGTCCTTACCTGATAAAATAAAAAACGAAACAACTCTGTTGGTCTCCTCTAATTCCCAGATGCACAAATCCAAACGTCTGGGGGCCACTGAGCCACAGTGTCCAGGAGCTGAGGCGTATCAAGTGCTCACTGTTTGCATGCGCTAGATATTGATTTTGTTTTCAAAGTGAAATGAAGCCAGACAGAAAGACAAGCCATTGGCTGACTAATGATAACACTCCCGTCTCGGAGTTCCATGAGACTAAACAGAATTTGGATGAAGTTCCCTGCCTGCCAAACTTTCTGCAACATTAAAAACCACGTTGAAGTCACTGAAGGATGACAGTCATTTCTGGGTGTGAGACAAAATGTTCCAGAATCGACCTGCTCATTCTGTTTTCTTCCTCTTTCCCACACCCAAGCATAAAGGCTAACACCTGGCTCCACGAAGTTCACAATCATAAAAAGAAATTCTCCCAGATTTTGGTCATCCTGAGAGTGCCAGCTTCACGGACTAACTACCAAAGCCTGTATTATCTTGATCCTTTGCTGTCCAAAATAGTTGAAACTGGTTGAGGAGAAGCTTCGAGGCCATAATTAGCATATTTGGTAGCAAATGGTGGGGAAGATCATCATGATTGTGCAGGGACTGCCTTTGAGATGATGAGTCATAATACGTGTCAATAAGTATTTACAACTCCAGGCACATCCCTAAGCAGGCTCATACATTCTCTCCCTATTCTTCAACCCAGAAAGGTAGGTATTGCCATCAACATTTTGCTAATGTGAAAACAGCGCATTAAAAGTTATTTAAGGCCAGGCACAGTGGCTCATACCTGTAATCCCAGCACTTGGGAGGCTGAGGTGGGTGAATCATGAGGTCAGGAGTTAGAGACCAGCCTGGCCAATGTGGTGAAACCCCATCTCTACTAAAAATACAAAAAATTAGCCAAACATGGTGGCAGGCGCCTGTAATCCCAGCTACTCGGGAGGCTGAGGCAGGAGAATCACTTGAACCCGGGAGGCGAAGGTTGTACTGAGCCGAGATTGTGCCACTGCACTCCACCCCGGGCAACAGTGCAAGACTCCATCTCAAAAAAAAAAAAGTTAAGCCTGGGTACAGTGGCTCACACATGTAATCCCAGCACTCTGGGAGGCCAAGGCAGGCAGATTATCTGAGGTCAGGAGTTTGAGACCAGCCTGGCCAACATGGTGAAACCCCAGCTTTCCTAAAAACACAAAAATGAGCTGGGTGTGGTGGCGCACACCTGTAATCCCAGCTACATGGGAGGCTGAAGCACAAAAATCACCCGAACCCAGAAGACGGAGGTTGCAGTAAACCTAGATCAGGCGTTCCCAAACTTTTTACACAGGGGGCCAGTTCACTGTCCCTCAGACCGTTGGAGGGCCACCACATACTGTGCTCCTCTCACTGACCACCAATGAAAGAGGTGACCCTTCCTGAAGTACGGCAGGGTGGGGGGGGGGGCGGATAAATAGCCTCAGGGGGCCGCATGCGGCCCTCGGGCCATGGTTTTGGGACGCCTGGCCTAGATTATGCTACTGCACCCTACCCTGGGCGATAGAGTGAGACTCTGTCTCCAAAAAAAAAAAAGTTATTTAAAAATTGCTGGCTATGGCCAGGTGCAGTGGCTTACACCTGTAATCCCAGCACTTTGGGAGGCTGAGGCAAGAGGATCGCTAGAACCCAGGCACTGGAGATCAGTCTAGGCAACACGGCAAAACCCTATTTACAAAAAATACAAATATTAGCCAGACATGGTGATGCATGCCTGTAGTCCCAGCTTCTTGGGAGGCTGAGGCGGGAGGATCACTTGAGCCCAGGAGGTTGAAGCTACAGTGAGCCATGATTGTACCACTGCACTCCAGCCTGCGTGACTGAGTGAGACCCTGTCTCAAAAAAAAAAAAAAAAAAAAAAAGAAAAATAAGAAATTGCTGGGCACTGTGGTGCACACCTGAAGTTCCAGCTACCGAGGAGGCTGAGGCAGGGCGATTGCTTAAGCCCAGGAGGTGGAGGCTGTAGTGCTTTCTAACTGCACCTGTGAATAGCATTACACTCCAGCCTGGGCAACACAGCAAGACTCTATCTCTAAAAAAGTAATGTTACTTTAAAATACTAAAACATTCAAATGGTACTCATATGCAAGTAATAGCCTAGAAAAAACGATGTAGATATTAACTGATTAACACTGGTAATAAGAACCCAAATAAAAACAGCAACCACAAAAAAAGAAGCATCACCTAACCAGCAGTTCCCAAAGTGAATTAAGGTGAATGGCCGTTAATTTTACAAACAGCTTCTCTGGCAGTTTGGGAAGCATGATTAAGCAAAGAACTATACTTTTCTCTCTTTTTTTTTTTTGAGAAAGAGTTTCACTCTTGTCGCTCAGGCGTACAGTGGCACGATCTTGGCTCGCTGTAACCTCTGCCTCCCAAGTTCAAGCAATTCTCCTGTCTCAGCCTCCCGAGTAGCTGAGATTATAGGCATGAGCCACCAGGTTCAGCTAAATTTTGTTATTTTTAGTAGAGACAGAGTTTCACCACATTGGCCATGCTGGTCTCCAATTCCTGACCTCAGCTGATCTGCCTGCTTTGGCCTCCCAAAGTGCTGTACTGGGATTACAGGCGTGAGCCACCACGCCTGGCTAAACACATTTCTTTACTGCAGAAAGTAAGATTAAATGCTGCTCTGATTTTCTAAAAATAATAATAATGATATTGCCTTTCTCAAACTTAATTTAATCCCTCCCCCAGCACCCACTTCGCCATCTGGGGCTTGTGTTCCCTCGGAGAGTCTCTGGGAACAGTGGAAGCTATGGCTGTCGTTAGTAACACTGGCGACACCTCCCAGCTACAGACGGACGGCAGAAGCGCTAGTCTCCGCCTGACAATTCAAGAGGCTAGTTTGTCTACAGCAGCACCATCACCAACACTGCTGGTCTCGGTGGCTGTAACTGTAAACACTGCCTTAGGGTGTAAATCCTGACGGTAGAGACCATCTTCAGTTCTTCACAGCACCTGCGTAACTTGTAGGCACATAAGTTTTTCCAACTACATTTGGAAATATAAATACTACTCAGGAAAGTTAAAGTAATAGCAACCAGGAAAACAGCAAATTTGTTTATTTGAATTAATTATTACTTCTTCTTGAGACAGAGTTTCCCTTTGTTGCCCAGGCTGGAGTGCAGTGGCGCAATCGTAGCTCACTCTAGCCTCGAACTCCCAGGCTCAAGGGAGCCTCCTGAGTAGCTGGGACCACGGGCATAAGCTACAATGTCTGGCAATTAATTAGTTATTTTTAAAGTACTTTTGCCCTTCCTATTTGATAATTGAAAAATAGCTTCAGTCTATAATCTACATGTAACATACACTTGCTGATTTCTACAACCACATTTGCTATCAGAAAACAGTTGAGATTTTATCACTTTTTTGGTAATATGATGGTTTTTCCATAGGCAATTGAAGAGAAATTCAAACGATGGCTTCTAGGCATATTCTTCAAAGTAGCAAAGTCACGTAAGTCAGTTATGACTCAGTGTGTACTAACGGTACAGTATGTCTATGCCACCAGAATAAAGTTTGCAGCTATAAAAGCACAAGTCAGCAAAGAGAGGTAGAAGGGAGTTAAGTGGATAGATCTAGAGATTCTTTTAAGATTTTATGGTTCGGAGAGCAAATGTCATTCCACAACATTTTCCCATGTTACGTTAATATGTTACCAATATATTTCAGGAGCTGATATTCTTTTCTTGCATATGCTGAAACCAAATCCTAGCTGCCTAATTCAGATGTAAGTTAAACACCGGGCCAATGAAACAGATTAACAACAAATTTGAAGAAACATCCAAATGGTGTTAAATTAATGTACTTATTTCAGAAGATACTTGTTCACAAAATACTTGAACTAGTAAACTCAGTCGTGTTGTGGGGGAAACAAAAGCCAATTTATTTTATTCTTTCCCAACTTGGTTTGAAATCTTTTCAACATTTCAAAGCAGCTAAAATATCCGCCAACCCATACAAAAGAAATTAAGATGGCAGGCTGCATACGTCTGCTTTGACCCAAAAACAAAAGCTGTTTCACGCTGTCTTTAGAGCCAGCATAATAAAAGCACGAGAAGCCCAGATGGCTTAGATTTTCTTTACACAAAGTAACTGAGAGCACTGACATCTAAACTATTTATTCAGCAAGTCTGATCCTAATGGCAACTTTAGACCCGAAACTTCTACAAGACAAAAAGGAAAGCTTTTAGGCAAGTAAAAAATTAATGGGTCTACACTGATATTCTTCAGTGTATTCGTATTCGTCCACTGTGCCTGGAGATACTAAGGAAAATGTCTTCATCAAATGGCACTATCAATTCATTCTGCTATTCCTCATTTACACTGCCTTGACTTATTAAATCTGATACTCCAGCCTCCAGCTGCTTATTTATTTATTTATTTATTTATTTACTTATTTTGAGACGGAGTCTTGTTCTGTCGCCCAGCCTGGAATGCAGTGGCACGATCTTGGCTCACTGCAACCTCCGCCTCCCAGGTTCAAGCGATTCTTCTCCCTCAGCCTCCCGAGCTGCTGGGACTACAGGTGCGCACCACCATGCCCAGCTAATTTTTGTATTTTGGTAGAGATAGGGTTTCACCATATTGATCAGGCTGGGAAACAGTCTTTGGGAAATAGTCACAACTATGGCTGACTTTGTGATCTGCCCACCTGGGCCTCCCAAAGTGCTGGGATTACAGGCGTGAGCCACAGGGCCCGGCCACTTATTTATTTTTTTAAAAGAATTTTAGAAAGAAAAATAAAATATATCCTCGGTTAAATAGTTTATGACTCAAATGGATGTTGGCAGGAAGAAAAAGGAGGAAAAGACCATGTACAGCTGAGCTCAACCTACCATCAATTCTGATGCCTTAATGTGACTGCTCTGAAAAGTCTGGGTAAGGGAGCTGGGCTAGGTTTTTCCTGTCGAGTAAAATGGCGTTTTTGTTTTTGGGGTTTTTTGTTTTTTGGTTTTTTTTTTGACACAGAATCTCATTCTGTCGCCCAGGCTGGAGTACAGTGGCATGATCTCGGCTCACAGCTATCTCTACTTCACAGGTTCAAGCACTTCTCCTGTGTCAGCCTCCGAAGTAGCTAGAACTATGGGTGCGTGCCACCATGCCTGGCGTGTGTGTGTGTGTGTGTGTGTGTGTGTGTGTATTTATGCACCATGCTTGGCCAGTGTGTGTGTGTGTGTGTGTGTGTGTGTGTGTGTATTTATGCACCATGCTTGGCCTGTGTGTGTGTGTGTGTGTGTGTGTATTTATGCACCATGCTTGGCCTGTGGGTGTGTGTGTGTGTGTGTGTATTTATGCATTTATTTAAGTAGAGACAGGGTTTTGCCATGCTGGCCAAGCTGCTCTCGAACTCCTGACCTCAGGTGATCCATCCACCTCAGCCTCCCAAAGTGCTGGGATTACAGGCTTGAGCCACCACATCTGGCCACGAATGCCTTTTAACTAAAATAATAGACAGCTTAAGACTTCATTTCTACCATGGGGTCAATTACACATTTCTGAACTTGAAGTCCGTCACGTAAAGAATGCAAAAGAAGACATTATGTTCTGGAGACTTTGTTACTGTTCGTTCCCTGCATGATTTCACACTTTTTTAAAAAAAGTTACACTTAAACCCAGAGCACTGGCCTTAGGAATCTCCCCCAGCTATGCCAGCTAGTTTCATTTTATACTGGGAGTAAGGCTGCCAGTATTGCCTGATCCTGGAATTGCTTCAGTATATGCCACAGAGAAGTAGCAACCAACAGATGTTTATAAATGACATTTTAAAGCTCAGAAACTTGGGTCACGTGTTTGTGATTAGGATCAAAATCAGATCAATCAAATGAAAATATCTTATGAGCTTGAGAGAACTGTATAAATTTAAGGCTCAGAAAGCACCGCCACACAGATCACGCAGGTGATCTCATTTTAGTGCTCAGGTCACAACATGAGCTCATTGTCCTTTTGAGACTGTTCAGATGCATAAAACCTTCATCATGGTTTCACTTTTATCTGCCATGCTAAGTCCTCTGGGAAGATCAAATCAAATAATGCAAACTTAAAAGAAAATGATATCAGTTAATATGTAAATTATGCTATTACTGGTTAATTTAATTGAAGAAAGACTTTCTGATCACTGGGATGATGGATGGATTGAGGGATGGAGGGAGGAGGAAGGGAGGGAGAGAGGAATACAGAGAGAGAAACTGAACACGCCCAAGAAAATGAGACTATATATAACTTTAGGTACATTAAAAGGACAATATACAGTTGAAAGTATAGGTTAAAAAAAAAAACAGGCACAAAAAACAAACAGTATAAATTCTAGGTCGCCAGTGACATTTATTATTGCTGTCATTGAATGTGCACACAGGGGCTTAATTGTGGATGTATAGAAAAAGTTTTTCTCCCCATGCATATGTAAATTAACTGGTCATTAGTTAGGTATCCTAAATGCATTCATTGACCAGAGTTTGTTGGCCAGCAGGTACAAATTAACTGACTTTTTTTTTTTGGACCTCTGGCTTTTAGACACTGATCAAATTCCTTAATGGTTTTGTGAATTACTGTCATGATTTCCTAACCTGCTGGCTCACTACTCAAGGGTTCGTCTGTATTATTTTCCAGGCCCAGACTAGCTGGACAAGAAGATAGCCCACAAAATTGCATAAGGCCTGATTCATACATGAGAAGGCCTCTTTTCTCTCTATTCCTCTGTTTTCTCTCTCACGTGACTTTGATCAAAGCGCTCTGGACTAAGCCGGGTCAACCCAAAATGACGGGGCAAATCTAAATGATCTGGAAAGTTCTTTCCTGCCCCCAAATTCCCCAAGTTTAACAGATACCCAATAAATGCTTGAATTAAAATGACCCGCATAAACCTCCTGGGAATTTCTTCCAGGAATTCCTCAAAAGTCTTTGCCAGGAAGCCACAGAGGAACAGATGAATAACAACAGTCAACTGTTGGTATCGGGACTAGTGAGGGTCAAACTAGGAATGAAATGGGAATGGTTCTCACCCTAGCACTGCCGTAAGCCAGTAGTAGTCACCACCCAAAAAGACAGCCTCAAAATCCGTTATTAAAAAATTCATGATCATACATTATGTCACTTCTCTTCTTAAAGTTATATCCTCCGTCTTTAAAAATTCCTACACTTCTACGACATTGTCAAAATGTCAAAGTCACCTGCAGCGGTCACTGTCCCTCCTTTTGAATGCGAGGAAATATTCACGACAGACTTCACCTACTTGAACAGAAGAGGCAGGGGGAAAATTATCCCCAGCAATACTCAGGTATAAAATCTATGGCATAACTCTTTTCCGAGACAGCCAGGAGGCCAGCTATTTATTGTCAAAGGCTGCCACCCCGTCTGCTGTTGTACCATCCCATACTTAGGGGCCTCCGTGTCACTTTGCCCTGTGCGCTACCATCTCTCCTGTCCAGGATGACATCCATTCTTCCCAGTGAAAGCACTGTCTACATGAGGGTGTTCATCAAACCTCTGCTTTAATCAACCTCCTATCCTCTTCCTGGCTCTACAGAACCCATTCCCTGAGCTCCTGTCACATAGCCCGTTTTCTAAGCCTTCCGTATCTTTCATTCTTCTCAGAACTGTAAGAAAAAAAAAGTTGTACTCATTTTCAGATATGAGACTATAACTAGAAATAGTGCCTAAGAGTCTGTGGCCGTACTATCGTGAAGGTACCTGATCTTGTCTGATCTTGGAAGCTAAGCAGGGTTGGGCCTGGTTGATACTAGGATGGGGGCCAGGCACGGTGGCTCATGCCTGTAATAGCACTTTGGGAGGCCAAGGTGGGCACATCACGATGTCAGGAGTTTGAGACCAGCCTGACCAACATGGTGAAACTCTGTCTCTACAAAAAATACAAAAATTAGCTGGCTGTGGTGGTATGCACCTGTAATCCCAGCTACTTGAGAGGCTGAGGCAGGAGAATCACTTGAACCCAGGAGGCAGAGGTTGCGGTGAGCCGAGATCACACCACTGCACTCCAGCCTGGGCAACAGAGCAAGACTCCATCTCAAAAAAAAAAAAAGTACTTGAATGGGAAATGGACCTAAGAGAAGCAATCTAACCAGATTTTTTTTCTAACAGCATGAAAGAATTATCTCACTACTTTTAACTATACTTCTCATCTTAAGTACATATAATATCACTCCTACTTTTAGAAATATTAAATGCATGGCCCATTATTAATGCTGTAAGAATTAGTTACATATGGCTAGCTATATTTCTTCCAGCTTTTATCTTTTTTGTTTCTTCTTAGGTTTAAATGACTATTCCTTTTAAATAAAGTGTAGCCTATTCATATAACGGACTATTATTCTGCAATAAAAAAGAGGGAAGTGCTGGTACATGCTACAACATGGATGAGCCTTGAACACATGGCGCTAAGTGAAAGAAGCCAGACACAAAGAATCACATATTGTTTGATTCCATTTATAAGAAACGTTCGGAACAGGCAGAGCTATAGAGACAGAAAGTAGCTGCCCAGGGCCGGGGGAAGAGTCTGGGTGGAGGGAGAGCTTGGGAATGACAGCTCAGGGTTACAGCGTTTCTATTTTAAGTAATGAAAATGTTCCAACATCTATCGTAGTGATAATTTCACAGTTCTGTCCCTATACTAAAAGCCATTGGACATTTTAAGTGGGTAAATTATATTGCAATCAAATTGTTCAATTAAAAAAAAAAACTATTGGCCAAGTACCATTAACTCACACCTGTAATCTCAGCACTTTGGGAGGCTGAGGAGGGTCGATCCCCTGAGGTCAGGAGTTTGAGACCAGCCTGGTCAACATGGTGAAACTCGGTCTCTACTAAAAACACAAAAATTAGCCAGGCATGGTGGCAGGCGCCTATAATCTCAGCTATTCAGGAGGCTGAGGCAGGAGAACTGCTGGAACCCAGGAGGCGGAGGTTGCAGTGAGGCAAAGATCATGCCACTGCACTCCAGCCCTGGTGGCGACAACGAGATTCCATCTCAAAAACAAACAAACAAACAAAAAATGATTGCTTTATTTCAGACCATCACTCAAACTTATGCAAGTTACTAACAAATCAAATCCCAGGTGCTAAAAGGTGGCTTTAGCCGCTTTTGCTCCTGTAGCTAAAAGTAACATCTGCAAACTATTTTAAAATCTCCATCAAAGACAGCAATGAGCCAAAACTGAATACTCAGAGGATGGCTTTCCTCAAATGGCAGGAATTATTTTTTCTCTATGGTATTTACATCATATTAACCATGGCAGATAATGTCCCCAACAGGGAACATCCGAAATTCAGGGAGTGGATGCTGAAGTCGACACTCACTGGTGCTACCTCCAAATGCCCATGAGGCCCATGGACTTCTTTCCAATACAAGTTAAGACCTTTTGGTGGAAGGAAAAAAAGAAACAAAGCAGGATAAATGTTTTCAATAAACTATCTTCAAATGTTAATTATAAATATATCTTCTAGCAGAAAAAAATAAATGCTACAATTGGAATAGCTGCAAATTTTAATCTCTCTGGTTTATCATTGCTTGGGAAGGAAATTAGGTTAATCGGACAGGATTTGCCCTTTACAAAGGCATGTTGGCAACATTCCCCGGAGGCCTGACCTCTTTTGAGTCCTTCGTTACAAAAGCTTCCTGAAACTGGGGACAGCATATGCTCCAGCCCATTGTCGTAAGAGTGACTGTCTCTCAGCTCAGCCAGTTAACATCTGTCATTAGCTCTGGTTGCAGGGGCAAAAGCAGATGCCTGGAACGATGCACCGTGAACTCTGACATGGCGGGGAGACAGACGCATTTCCGAACAGCAGAGCATTCCAGGAGATGGACATGCTCGCTGAATTCTCAAGGGCTAGCTACCCTGCTACCCTCACTGGAGACTTACACTATTATTAATTATTCCGAAATGATTCCCAGAACCATCTGGAACACCACCCAAACAGCAGCCAGATGAAAGACTGACTTTAACGTCTGAAATGAAGCAACTACATTTGGAACTTGTAACATAGGCCATAAGCTGAATTTACAAATGGAGTTGTATTGTTTTCTGTAAGACTGCACAAACCTGCATTAAAGTCTTCATGAAGGAAACCCGCTGGGGATTTTTTTTTTTTTTTTTCCTTAAAAAGTCATTAGGATAGGCCGGGCACAGTGGCTCACACCTGTTATCCCAGCACGTTGGGAGGCTGAGGTGGGTGGATCATGAGGTCAAGAGATCAAGACCATCATGGCCAATGTGGTGAAACTTCGTCTCTACTAAAAATATAAAAATTAGGCCGGGAGCGGTGGCTTACGCCTATAATCCCAGCACTTTGGGAGGCCGAGGCAGGTGGATCGCAAGGTCAAGAGATCAAGACCATCCTGGTCAACATGGTAAAACCCTGTCTCTACTAAAAATACAAAAAAAATCAGCTGGGCATGGTGGTATATGCCTGGTAGTCCCAGCTACTCGGGAGGCTGAGGCGGGAGAATTGCTTGAATCCAGAAGGCAGAAGTTGCGGTGAGCTGAGATGGTGCCATTGCACTCCAGCCTGGGTAACAAGAGCGAAACTCTGTCTCAAAAATTAGCTGTGCATGGCAGTGCACCCCTGTAGTCACAGCTACTCGGGAGGCTGAGGCAGGAGAATCGCTTGAACCCGGGAGGTTGCAGTGAGCCAAGATCACACCATTGCACTACAGCCCGGCAACAGAGCGAGACTGCGTCTCAAAAAAAAAAAAAAATTCACTAGGATAATCAATCATATGACACATCACAGCTCATACTGCAGCCATCTCATCTTTAACAAGTTCAGGAAAATGTGTCGACACAGATATTTGCAAATGCCAAAGAAAGACCTGTTCAAGGCTGGGCTCATGCCTGTAATCCCAGCACTTTGGGAGGCTGAGGTGGGAGGATCATTGAGGCCAGGAATTCAAGATCAGCCTGACCAATGTGACAAAACCCCTTCTCTACTAAAAACACAAAAATTAGCTGGGTATAGTGGTACATGCCTGTAATCCCAGCTATGCAGGAGGCTGATGCACAAGAATCGCTTGAACCCGGGAGGCAGAGTTTACAGTGAGCTGAGATCGTGTCACTGTACTCCAGCCGGGGCGACAGAGTTAGATTGTGTCTCACAAACAAGTAAGAGCTGTTCAAAATGAGTCTTTCCTTGGAGTATTTTAAAGGTATCATGAATCATTCAAGCAAAATAAGTGGAAGAAGGGAGCTGGAGTCTACAGACGGGGCCTCTTGTCTTAGAGAGGTTGCTCAAGCTTCTGGGATCTGATGGGGGCAGGGATGCCGGCATACACGATTTAGGGCTGAGCCCCACGCTGCAGTCACGCATGACCCTGAGTGAGTGGTTCTTTAAACTTCCCACCTGAGGGCCTCCCCTGCCTCGGCCTTCTTCTGGCCCTCTTTCTGGTTCCTTCATGCCAGGTGGCCTGGACAATGGTTTAAAAGAGCACATTAGACATCCATGGAAACTCTGGGAGTTCCAACAGCAGCATTTAATAGGCATCAAGCTTAGAAAACAAGTAATATGTATTAGCCTAGCAAGGCAAATGGTAAGTCAACAAGTTAACAATTTAACTGGTCCTCTGTGTTAAAAATAAGCATTACATGTGTCAGTTAGGTTAGTACATGCACAATCAAGTTGCTTTCTGAAATGGTTCAAGGAGGAGACCTTCCCTGGAAGTGCGCCGAGCTGTGAGAAACACGCAACACACAGGCCTGTCCTCGTTCAGCTGTCCCTGAAAGCGGCTCTCCCTTAAGCCAACCAAGAAAACAACACCCGGTTACAGACTAAACCACTGGCAGGTGGTAGTATTTAAAACTAAGAACTCAAGACTACATCTTGTCTCTGACACAATACTGCTCAAGAATGATTCCTTTATGGCCCGCAGCAGTGAAAAAAGGGTCTTGCACTGTAAGAGAGACCATCTGTGTTTTTAAAGAACATGCTTTGGGAGGAAGATGGTGTATGAGATGCTTTTATTTAGAGCATGGATTAAAAAAAAAAAAAGTCCACACACACACAGCCTACCAAGCCCTACAGACCCATTTTAGAAGTATGGCTTCCTAACTGGGGTTGGGGGGACGTGTAGCGGGTCAGTAGCACCCGGAGACTTGTTAGAAATGCAAATTTCCAGCCTGGGGCAGTAGTTCACGCCTGTAATCCCAGCACTTTGGAAGGCTGAAGCGAGTGGATCACAAGGTCAGGAGATCAAGACCATCCTGGCCAAGAAGGTGAAACCCTGCCTCTACTAATAATACAAAAATTAGCCAGGCATGTTGATGTACGCCTGTAGACACAGCTACTCAGGAGGCTGAGGCAGGAGAATCACTGGAACCAGGAGGCAGAGGCTGCAGTGAGCCAAGATGGCACCACTGCACTCCAGCCTGGGAGACAGGGTGAGACTCTATCTCAAAAAAAAAAAAAAAAAAAGAAAGAAAAAGAAACACAAACTTCCAGGCTCCTAAAATACCTGCAGAATCAGAAGCACTGGGAGGAAGTTCAGAATTCAGCGGTTTCACAGGTCTTCCAGGAGATCCTGATCAACGAAGCCTACTCAATTTTGAGTGTACTGCTCTACAGGTAACAAGACACATGAGTTTGGCCCTGACTACCGTAACCCTCTTGAGCAAGGCATCTCCTCTCACTGGGAAAACAAAGCCATGGGGATTAACAGCAAACTCATGCTGGCCGGTAGCACTGGTTGCCAATAGTCCTGGGCTCACCTCCAGGAAGGCTGTACCATTTGGTGTGACATAGTGGCCCAGGAATCTCATTGAGTCCTCAAGTCATTCCAGCGTGTAATCAGGACTGGGAATCCCTGGAAGGTCCCCTGAAGCACTAAACACTGTATCAGAAGTAACGGGGGTAAACGAGCCTTAGATCAGTCTTGGCAAACTTTTTCTAAGGGACAGACGGTCCATACGTGAAGTTTTGCAACTCCTCAGCTGCAGTGCAAAAATATCTGGGAGGACAAAGACCACAGCAAGGCCTTTCCCTAAGACGACGCCTGCTGTGAACAGTCACAGACAAGAGGCCGATAAAGGAGCATGGCTGTGTTCCAATACAACTTTATTAAATGTGAATTTCACATTATTTTCATGTGTCAAAAGAGCCTTCTTGTGAGTTTTTCCAGACGTTTAGAAATGTAAGAAACAATCTCAGCTTATAGATGACACAAATCAGGCTGTGGTTTGCTGCCCATTCAGTCACACGCTGGATTGTCACATAAACATTACGTAGGAATGCTGTGTGGATGACATGTGTCACTTCAACATAAACAGCTGCCTTCAAAAAGCTAGATGTTACTGTGAAAAGAAATGATGTTTAATTTGCATGTAATAAAATATACTGCTTTGATGAATCCAGCAGAACAATATATTGAGCGTTGCTGTTACCTTTGAAAGTTTAATCCTCCAAAGCAACCATTTAGTCTGATTTTTTAGATGTCTGTTATCTTTAAAATGGCAGCACAATCAGATGGTTTGAAATAAAAGCTGAAAGTTCACATTTCCACTGCAGTTCTAAGTAATATACAGGGCTGGGCATGGTGGCTCACACCTGTAAGCCCAGCACTTTGGGAGGCTGAGGAGAGTGGATCACGAGGTCAGGAGTTCAAGACCCACCTGGCCAACATGATGAAACCTCATCTCTACTAAAAATACAAAAATTAGCCAGGCATGGTGGTGTGCGCCTGTAATCCCAGCTACTTGGGAGACTGAGACAGGAGAATTGCTTAAACCCGGGAGGTGGGGGTTGCAGTGAGCCGAGATCATGTCACTTCACTTCAGCGTGGGCAACAGAGCAAGACTCTGTCTCAGGTGGTGGGGGGTAAGTAACACACAGAATGCCAGCCACTTGGCATCAGCTTTGGTCTCTCTCCAACATGGGACTCCTGATTGGGATTTGCCTGCCTACCCTTTATCCTATATTCTCATCCAGCCTACAGTGGGGTCTTTTAAGCCAAGGAGAGCAGAGTTACCCCTGGAAGACAGTGAAATAAGCTGGCTTTAGTCCATTTGGACTTCTGTAACAAACTACCACAGACTGGGTTGCTTGCTAATTAACAACAGAATCTATTTTTTCTGGTTCTAGAGGCTGGGAAGTCCAAGAACAAGGATGTTCTGCATCTCGTGAGTGCTGCTTTCTGGTTCATAGATGGGGCCTTCTAGCTGTGTTCTCATGTGGTGGAAGGGAAAAACAAGCTCCCTTACGCCTCTTTTATAAGGGCACTAACTCCATTCATGAGGGGTCCACCCTCATGACCTAATCACCTCCTAAATGGGGGCCGGGGGGGTAGTGCTAGGATTTCAACATAAGAACTTTGGGGCTGGGTGCAGGCACACACCTTATAATCCCAGCACTTTGGGAGGCTGAGGCAAGAGGATCACTTGAGGCCAAGAGTTTGAAACCAGCTGACAACATAGTGAGATCCCATCTCTACAAAAAATGTAAAAATTAGCTAGCCATGTTGGCACATGCCTGTAGTCCCAGCTACGTGGCAGGCTGACATAGGAGGATCACTGAAACCCAGGAATATGAGGCTGTAGTGAGCCATGATCATGCCGCTGCACTCCAGCCTGGGTGACAGAGTAAGACACCAACTCAAAAAAAAAAAAAAAGACTTTTGAAGAAATACAAACATTCAGACCACAGCAAGGCCCTTCTACAAGATGCCACGTTCACCCACCCCCAGAGCTGTTCTCTCCCTGAGCACCCCAGGCCCACTCCTTCCTTCAGGCCCCAATTCTGTCTGTCTCCTTCAGATAGAAACAGTAAGGTTTTCCTCAGAAACATAAACATAACTTAACTGAGTTACTTGAGCCCAAAGACCACCGCTGATGGCCACCAAGTACGTAACGGAGGGAACAGAAGGTATCTGAGGAAGCTCTTTATCAATGGGATTTCTCTACGAATGAGAAAAACCTTCACACTATCTCACAAGGTGGAAGGAGAAGCAGCCATTCGGTTCTGCTTTAGACATGAAAAGAAAAGAGGGCAGGGCCATATGAAAGGGGGAGAAACAAGCCTCTCTGGAGATTTCTACCATCAGAAAGGCCAGCCCCCTCCCAGAGCCCCTACACACACAGGGCAGAAAGAAGGCAGTAAGTGGAAAGTGAGGGGGTGAGAAGAGGAAGAAGAAGGACCTTCCAACTGATCGCAGATCAAAATACCCACTGAGTCAGTGGCTCTCCGATTTCAGTGTGAATAAAATCATCCTGGCCCATATTTACTGAGAACTGGATTCAGGCAACAAAGCCCCAGTGATTATAAAGCAGCTGGTCAGAGAATCACACCTGCAGAAGCACTCCGTTAGTATTTGGGACATTTAAACCCAAATGTTCCCCTCTAACAGAGTGGTCAACTTGAGATGGGAGAAAGAAGGAAGAGATGGGCAGATCAAGGGTAAGTAGAGGCTCTGAAGAGAGTAAATAGATGAACTCCAGAGCCTCTTACAGACGAGGCCCTGTGATGAATGACGGACGGGTGGGTGGATGGACAGATGGAGAGAGAGAGCTATTCTAAATCAATGCAAGCCCCAAAAACATTTTACAGAACCAGCCAAGAAAGAATGGCCAGGCCAGGCACGGTGGCTCACGCCTGTAATCCCAGCATTTTGGGAGGCTGAGGCGGGCGGATCACCTGGGGTCAGGAGTTCGAGATCGACCTGGCCAACAGGGTGAAACCCCATCTCTACAAAAAAATACACAAATTAGCTGGGCATAGTGGCAGGCACCTGTAATCCCAGCTCTTTGGGAGGCTGAGACGGAAGAATCACTTGAACCCGGGAGGGGGAGGTTGCAGTGAGCTGAGATCGTGCCATTGCACTCCAGCCTGGGCAACAAGGGCAAAAGTCCATCTCAAAAAAAAAAAAAGAAAGAAAGAAAAAAAGGAAGAAAGAAAAAAGCTACTGCAAAAGTAGGGGTGAGTGAGAAGTGGCATGAGAACCTGCAATCTTAAAAAGTGACTTCAAAAGAAAGCACAAATGTCTTCGCAAGAAAGCACACTTAATCCCTGGGTCCTACAGAGCAAATAAGTGAACACAGCAAAGACACCAACTCCCATTACCAGTCTCACTCTGTCATGAAGAACTAATGTGAAAAAATGGAAAGATGATAAACTGTCGACGCAAACACCACTACTGTCACTCCCCACCGGCCAAGTATCTCTTGAACCTATTAGCACACCTAGGCTCGACTGCCATCTCATTAACATCTAGCTGGCTAATACTGCCTTCCTCATGGGACACTCACAAGAATTAACCAGGCAAACAGATTGGCACACTCCAGCATGGTGGAGAGATGTCATCCAGCAAATCTCAATCTATTCCATATACCTATCGAAATGCCAACCCTGATAAGGCCCTCATCCTCACCAACTATGAGGAGGTCATGACTTAGAACTGGGTGCCCCTCTTCCCACTGCTCATCGGAGAGGGGACCACGGGAAGAATGAGATTCCCTAATGTCAGAGCTGTGGCATCCTGGGTTGGAACTCCAAACACATGTTTAAAAGTTGGGGCTGGGCATGGTGGCTCACACCTGTAATCCCAGCACTCTGGGAGCCCACGGGGAGCGGATCATGAGGTCAAGAGATTGAAACCATCCTGGCTAACATGGTGAAACCCCGTCTCTACTAAAAATACAAAAATTAGCCAGGTGTGGTAACACGTACCTGTAAGTTCTGGCTACTCAGGAGGCTGAGGCAAGAAAATTAATTGAACCCAAGAGGCGGAGGTTGCAGTGAGCCAAGATGGCGCCACTGCACTCCAGCCTGATGACAGAGCAAGACTCTGTCTCAAAAAAGAAACAAACACATAAAGAAATAAATAAAGTTGGAACGAGGCAACAGAGGGCTCGAGCATCACCCCTGCCCTCAGTGTGCTGTGGATGCCTGGAGAGGTATCTGCAGACCAGCTGGACGATCAATTCACCATGCATATGACTGCATCTTTGGAAAGACTTCTTCCAAATAGCGGGCCTAATAAATGATTTTTCGAAATGGAATGCAAGTCATTCACAAACAGACAGCTGCCTGAATTGAAGAAACTGCCTCTGATTTCTCTTCTGAAGTCACACTGGCATTAAATGATGCTGTCTGATTCCCAGGGATAATTTCTGAATTGTTTTTTGTTTCCAAACAAGGTCTTCGTATTTTTCCCAAAATATGACTTTGTGAAAATAAATGTTTTATTATACAATAAAAGTATAACATTTGTTTAAGCATTCAAATAAAAGAACTAAGTTTGATTTAGGCAGTTTTCAGTTTTATCTCTTCCAGTCATAAATTACCGCCTGGTCTGAGCTTAGCATCCCGCATTAATTAGCAGATTATTTCCAGTATTCACGGAGACCAAAAATACAAGCCAGTAGTACCCCACTTACCTTCGAGTTAATTTTCGAAGCTAACCACCAAATCAAAAGCAACCACGGGGGTCAATGGCACCACACAAGAGCCGTTTTCTTTGTGCCGGACACTGGCATGGGCAGACCAGGAGGCTGCCTGCCGGTCACAGGAAAGACCTGACTATACAACAGTCTTACACAGGACGGAGGGGGCTGAGCTACACAGAAGATGAGTCTGGAATCTGGAAGTCAAACAAAGACGAGAAGCGCAGGCCGGGCAGAGGCATGCTTGAGTTCAAATCAACAGACCAATTCTAAGGGTTGGGAAGAAGATGTGCATTCAACAGACCCAGGGAGGAAAAAGGAGGCCGAAGTCCAGAAGATCCACTAAGAAGAAAATCAACAAGTGGACCCAAAGGAGAACAGGAAACCAAAGAAGGTCATGACCCAGGGCACAGGGCATTTGCTCTCCCTTGCAAAAGTATTTAATGCATGTGGATTCAGCTAGAACCTCACTGGGCCAGGAAATAGTCCTAAGAGATCTAATCCCTTCCCCACCCATCCACCCACCCACTGGGGAGGAGCCCAGCTGTTCAGTCCAAAAGGGCTGGAGTGGGAAGGCAAAAGCCATGATCTACGAAAAAGGTCAGAAATAAGCTGGATTCTAAATCCACTTAAGCTGGATTCGCTTAAAGGGGCCATGCCCCAGAGACCTCCTGGTCTCACCCATGGATTTGTCAGTGGTGCTGGGAACATGGTGGGTAACAGAACAGGAATGCTGTGTGCCTTTGGCAAGGTAGGGTCTATAACACCTCACACAGCCCCCATTCCTGTAACACACACACAGCTCATAACGTTTGCCACTGTAAATGGTTTCAATATGACTGTTGAAATATACGAATAATGATTTCAGGTTTTAAAATGCCATACTTTGAAATAAGATTCTGAGCCAAACTCAACACCCACCCCAAGAAATGAAAAAGGAATATATATGTTTCTAGAGTTATTAAGTCCAAGAGTTCCCATGAAAAAGCCTCTCTTCTACCCTCTTCATTTCATTCTGGTCCCGTGGTCTATCAGAGCTTTACACTACCACGTTAGAAAGAATAGCGAAATTCTGGGTCAGGTGCAGTGGCTCATGTCTGTAATCCCATCACTTCAGAAGGCCGAGGCAGGAGGATCGTTTGAGCTCAGGAGTTCAAGACCAGCCTGGTCAACATGGCAAAACTCCCTCACTACAAAATGTACAACAATTAGCCAGGCTTGGTGGCACACACCTGTGGTCCCAGCTATTTTAGCAGACTGAGGTGGGAAAATTGCTTGAGCCTGAGAGGGGTGCCTCAGAAAATTGCTCACTGAGTTGCAGTGAGCCAAGATCATGCCAACTGCACTCTGGCCTGGGTGACAAAGTGAGGCCTTATCTCTTAAAAAAAAAAAAAAAAAAAAAAAAAACTCCCATCATGATTCTTCTGATATGTGGCTTTTGCCCCCCGCCCCCCACCACTTGTGGTCCCTTCAAATCTTTTAAGTCTTAAAACTTCCTTTTTAAAATGCCATATGATCATAGTCTTTTTTTGTTTGTTTTGAGATGGAGTCTAGCCTTGTTGTCCAGGCTGGACTGCAGTGGTGTGATCTCGGCTCACTGCAACCTCTGCCTCCCAGGTTCGAGCAATTCTCCTGCCTCAGCCTCCCGAGTAGCTTGGATTATAGGCATTTGCCACCACGCCTGGCTAATTTTTGTACTTTTAGTAGAGACAGGGTTTCACCATGTTGGCCTGGCTGGTCTGAACTCCTGATCTCAGGTGATCCACTCACCTCAATCTCCCAAAGTGCTGAGCCACCATGCTCAGCACATACGATCATAGTCTTAATGAAGCATGCAGCAATCTGACGACTTATTTGGCTTCATGCTGATTACAAATGGAGCTTCATTCATCCATTCAACGATCATCATCGGGGCCTCCCTGGGCCAGGCTCTGCGCCTAGGGGCCAGGGATACAGCAATGACAAGTCTCCATTCTAAGAGACCTTGGTGAGAAGAGACAAAAAAATCAAACACACGATACAGGTGGTGACTCTTTAAGTGGCGGTCTGACTAGGTGAATACACCTGGGTTCAAAGCCTTGCGTATTCAGCTAGAGCCTATGTATTTGTGTCCGTGTATTTATCCCTGAAGGAAGGCAGGAGAGCCAGACATCTCTGCAGGAACCAGGTTCCCAGGAGAAAGAACAAGGGCTTGGCCTGCTTCAGTGAGAGCCTCCCAGATTACAGTAAGTGAGCTTTCTGTGCAGATTTGTAAACACGCACATGTTTATCCTGGAGCTAAGTACCCTAATAAACAAGCAGATGAGTTTTTTTCTATAATCCCAGAGTGAAAATTAATGGAAACATTTGACTTTCCATCTTTGAGCCACAAAATGCCAAAGCAAATTCTTGGAAAAGGTCTAGGGAGTCAGAACCACGTGGCTTCCAGAGCAGAAAAGATTCTTAAACTCGAAACCAAGTTAAGTCGGACAAGTTGCATTTTCCATGGTCTTGGAAGCAAGAATGAAAGTCCCAGTGGTGTTGGATCTCTGGAGTATAGACCTCTGATTCTAAGAAACTCTGTAGGCTGGTGTTTAGTGTCTATCTCAGAGGTGGGTATTTCCAGGAGCATTAGCAAAATGTGGGAAAAGCACAGAGAATTGAAAAGCTTCCCAGCTCAGTGCTGTCTTTTTCATACAGCTGCAACTGTTTTGATTGAAGTGAATTCCAAGAATAACAGATGGAGCACTACTACAGTTTCAAGAAAAGAAGCCAAAAACTATACATCTAATTTTTAAAAATTATCTGTTACCTATCACTAGCACGGTCCTCTTTCCCTTTACTTTTAGGGTGGCTGTGCAACCCACCTTCCTCCAGAGAAGGACCCTTCACCCACAGACAGGGATAGCCCACCCACCCCCATATGCACAGCACATGGCCAGGGCTCAGGGATCTGGCATTCTTAGCAGATCTAAGCTGGGCTATCTGATTCTCCATTCCTGGAATCTGGGGCTGAGTCTCAACAAATCTTCCCTGACATTGTCTATTTCTTAAGAAAAGATACAAATCATACTGTCACATGTGCTATCATTTTGTAAAATAGTACAAAAACGGTATCCAAGAGGAAAATAAATTACAGTGCCTGCAATCCCAGCACTTTGGGAGGCTGAGGTGGGTGGATCACCTGAGGTCAGGAGTTCAAGACCAGCCTGACCAATATGGTGAACCCCCGTCTCTACTAAAAATACAAAAATTAGCTGGGTATGATGGCATGCACCTGTAGTCCCAGCAACTTGGGAGGCTGAGACATGAGAATCGATTGAGCCCAGGAGGCAGAGGTTGCAGTGAGCCAAGATCGCACCACCGCACTCCAGCCTGGGCGACAGAGCGAGACTCCATCTCAAAACAACATAAAGAAAGAAAGAAAGAACGAAGGGAGTTATTGCTTAACCGGCTCAGAATTTTTGTTTGGAGTAATGAAAAAGTTTTGGAAATAGTGCTGTGATAGCACATTATGAATGTGACTAATGCCACTAACATACTTAAAATAGTTAAAATTAAATGGTAAGTTTCATGCAGTATTTATTTACCCCAACAGACACACACACACACACACACACACAAAAACAGCAGAGAAAAACCCAAGCTCCAGTCCAAAAAAAATTGTGTATTTATTCATTCATTTTTCTTTCAATTCAAATGTGGGTATTTGCCGAAGATACTAATAGCAAATCCTTTCGACACTCATCAGAAAAAGTGAAAACTCCAAAAGGAATACAAATGTTACAGTTGTGAGCAAACGCACCAGTGTTAAAGCTGGCAGAGTATTTCAGGGATCTGCTTTGCCTCTCAACTGGATTGTGGAAAAAACTTCTATTTGGTTGAGCTGTGCTGTCATCAGACAGAAGAGTCATCAGAAATATTCTATCTTTAAACCATACACGACAGATCAATAATAAGCTAAAAAACACCAAATTAAAATGGAGGGCCACCAACTTGCTGTTAGGCTGAACTATCCGTGATCACTGATCTCTAACCCTTCACGGCCTCTAGAAACGGCAGTTTCGTATTTTCATATGGTTCACAGGAACCCAGAGGTTAACTGGGTTGGAAGCAGCAGCTGCAATGCAAGGAACATGTGAGACTCAGGGACTACAGCCATGATGCACATGACCTCCCGTTTCCTTCCTCTTGAGAAAACAAGGAGTAAGAGGTCTCCACTTTATGATGGGGATAAAAATACACATTTTTTAAAAATAACAAAAAAGCAAGGGAATCATGTCCAGGCCAGCTGACTGCAAAGAGTCTAATCCTATCTGTCCCAGAGTTTGGTTCTGAGAGTCATTAGATCCTTTAACTTTTTTTTTTTTTTTTAATAGAGACGGGATCTCGCTATGTCGCCCAGGCTGGAGTGCAGTGGCTATTCACAGGCACGATCCCACTACTGATCAGCACGGGAGCTTTGACGTGCTCCGTTTCCAACCTGGGCCGGATCACCCCTCCTTAGGCAACCTGGTGGTCTCCCGCTCCCGGGAGGTTACCATATTGTTGCCGAACTTAGTGTGGACACCTGATCGGCATAGCACACTACAGCCCAGAACTGCTGGACTCAAGAAATCCTCCAGCCTCAGCCTCCCAAGTAGCTGGGACTATAGGCACAAGCCACCACGCCCAGGGAGTCATCAGATCCTAATGACACTACATTTGCATTATAAATGTGGTCCTCCGCCGGGAAAGGTGGCTCACGCCTGTAATCCCAGCACTTTGGGAGGCCAAGGCGGGTGGATCACCTGAGGTTGAGGGTTCAAGACCAGCCTGACCAACATGCAGAAACCCATCTCTACTAAAAATATAAAAATTGGCCGGGTGTAGTGGTGCATGCCTGTAATCCCAGCTACTTAGGAGGCTGAGGCAGAAGAATCACTTGAACCTGGAGGCGGAGGTGGTGGTGAGCTGAGATCATGCCGTTGAACTCCAGCTTGGGAAACAAGAGTGAGACTGTCTCAATCAATTAATGAATGTGGCCCTCAACTGCCTTTTCCTCCACCTTCACAAGTTTAGCTGCCTCCCTGCTGGTCTCCACCCGACAACCCATCCTACACCATGCACTGTTAAAGGCCATCTGCTCTTCCCAGGAACCTCGAGCTGCCCTCCCGGACCCCAGGTGGTCCCCTCCTGCCTGCTACCCGACTTGGGGGTCTGGGCCAGTTGCTGCTCACTCAGTCTCCCTAGGGCGCCACGCACAAGGAAGGCGCTCACGGCGAGCGGTGGGACTGGGCTCCTGTGTACCCGGGCCACTGCCTCGGCACAGCAGCTGGCTTTGCGTGAGAAACCTGGAATGCAGCTTCCCCGGCTGCTGGAAATCGTGGGCCTTCCTGGGCTCTCGGGTGAGATTCTTCCCTTGGCTCAGATGTCTAGATCAACCACTTCCCCTCTGCACTCAGATCTGTCCACCTCAAGTCAAAGTCATTGGGTTCTGGTTGTCCAATTCTTCCTGATAATTCCTGGCGTCGGCTCCAAAAGGACAGACCTGCCAGGCTGTCCCCTACTGACTATTTCCCTGTATTCAACAGGCATGGTAGGGGCTTCTCAGGGAGGCAGGAGTGTCTGCAGATGATGTGCTGAGCAGCAGGGTGTGGAGAGGCTAAAAGGTCACCTGCATCCACAAGGCATCCAAGACCACAAACACCACACCAATGGGGCAAAGTGAAGTGGGGGGAAAAAGCAAAAGAAAACCACCTGGACTGGGCAGGAAGTGTGTGAGAACAATCAAAAATGCAGTGAAAAGTCACTACGTTAACTCACCTCTTATCAAGTTTCACAAAATTGGGCCGATGGCATTAACTCCAACAAACCAAAACCAGAGTCAAACCAGAAAGTCAGAGACAGCTTTAAGCGGGAGCCGCGATTATAAATAATTAGTGCTGTGTTCCCGGTGTGGCTTGAAGAAGTCTGACTCTCTCAGGAGGTGGGGATGACTGGAAAGTCCCGGGCAATCCCTTTTTGTGGATTAACAAAATGAGAAGAAATTTCAAAACCAAGCCTAGTTATCCTTGATGCAAATAGAGAGAAGGACATGGAGGAGGCTATCTGCTTGTGGATTTGGATGATTAAATTCCCAACCAGTAAATAGTCTGAAAGACCCCACACAGTGACAATTCAAACAGTATATCGAACGGAATCACTGCACAGAGTAATCACCTTGATGAAATGTACTGCAGTAAACTGAATACCCCTTAAAATATAATTAGGTAAACTGAAATCACTCTAAGCTATTTCAGAGCAATCAAATTAGACTCTTTCCAGAAAAAGATAATAAAACAGTTCTAATTGCCACGGTGAAAAATCTAATTTAAAACTTATTACTCAATTCTACAATGTTCCTAAAGGGTGCTCTAGTGACTGTTAGTGCGTCTCCCTCCTGGATGTTCCAGAAAAGATAAATGTTTAGTGCTGTCTTCCCTCTTACCCTTTTACATGTGTTGATCTTTTAGATGTATCTGTACATGTAGAACCACGGTGCTTTTAAAAATCTGCTCTTCGGCAGGGCGCAGAGGCTCACACCTGTAATCCCAGCACTTAGGGAGGCCAAGGCAGGAAGATCACAAGGTCAGGAGATCAAGACCATCCTGGCTAACATGATGAAACCCTGTCTCTACTAAAAATACAAAAAATTAGCCGAGAGTGGTGGTGGACACCTATAGTCCCAGCTACTCAGGAGGGTGAGGCAAGAGAATCGCTTGAACCCAGGAGGCAGAGGTTACAGTGAGCCGAGATCACACCACTGCACTCCAGCCTGGGTGACAGAGCAAGACTCCATCTCAAACAAACAAACAAAATCTGATCTTCTGAAACTCTGCCCAAAGCTTGTGGTCCAAGAAGACTACTGATTTCTAACTTGTAGGATATGTGCTAACCAACCTGTGTGCTGGGGTCTTCAGAGGCCACAGTTAGATATTCTTCATTAAGGTGTGAAAAGAGTATCATTTGCTCATTTTTTTTCCATCTGTAAATACTTCACAGCAAGTATAAGTTACAAATCAAATGGAACACTTTGGTGCTCTGTATTCCTAGTATCAACCTACAGTAGTTTAAATTGTAGAGTGGAATGAAATTTTAAATTAACATTAGAACTACTCCTTGGCAAAAACAAGTAACAAAAAAACAGCTGAATGAATACAAAATTCTCATAAAGACTGAATGAAATAAGAAAGCATGAGTTGGGCAGTGGCTCACACCTGTAATCTTATTGCCTTCAAAGACCCAGTCAGGTCACTTAAGGCCAGGAGTTCGAGACCAGCCTGGGCAACACAGTAAGACCCCATCTCCGGACAAAAATTTTTCAGGCACGGCACACCCCTGTGGTCCTAGCTACTCAGGAGACTGAGACAGAAGGATCGCTCCAGCCCAGGAGTTACAGTTAACAATGAGCTACAATTGGACCACTGCACCCCAGCTGGGATGAGAACGCAAGACTCTGTTTCTAAAAACAGAAGGTGGCCAAGCAGCTCACACCTGTTAATCCCAGCACTTTGGGAGGCCAAGGCAGGTGAATCATCTGAGGTCAGGAGTTCAAGACCAGCCTGTCCAACATGGCGAAAGCGCATCTCTACTAAAATTACAAGAATTAACCAGGCATGGTGGTGCATGCCTGTAATCTCAGCTACTTGGGAGGCTTAGGCAGAAAATCCCTTGAACATGGGAGAAAAAGGTTGCAATGAGCTGAGATCACACCACTGCACTCCAGCCTGGGTGAAAGAGCAAGACTACATCTAAAATAATAATAATAATAATAACAATTAATGGCCGGGCGCGGTGGCTCACGCCTGTAATCCCAGCACTTTGGGAAGCCGAGGCGGGTGGATCACGAGGTCAAGAGATCGAGACCATCCTGGTCCACATGGTGAAACCCCGTCTCTACTAAAAATACAAAAAAAAAAAATTAGCTGGGCATGGTGGCGTGTGCCTGTAATCCCAGCTAGTCAGGAGGCTGAGGCAGGAGAATTGCCTGAACCCAGGAGGCGGAGGTTGCGGTGAGCCGAGATCGCGCCATTGCACTCCAGCCTGGGTAACAAGAGCGAAACTCCGTCTCAAAAAAAAAAAAAAAACCAATAATAACAATTAATAAGTAAATAAAAACAGAAGGAAAAAAGGAAAGGAAAGCCAGCCGGCAGGCATGCCCTTTAGTGACCTGACACAGAACAATACAGGTGCATTTCTGAGGTTCCATTTTAGGATTTTAGATACATGTGGCTCTGCTTTTTCTCTAACACTAAACAGGATTTTAAAACTGCTTTTTAATCCACCTGAGAATTATTATGCTGCAGTCAGCCCAATCCCTGGCCACTGGAGGGGAGGACTCAAGAGAATAAAAAGGAAAGGAAAAGCTTTGAAGTGCAAGAAAAACCTCACTTTACCCAAAGCCCTCTTCCTTGTCTTTATCTTTGCTTCTTCCAAAACCGCAGTACCCACAGAATATGGAGGGGCGTGAGTGCTTCTTGCCCTTCATTTTAAGTAACTATAACCGTAAGGCAATTTTCAGGTGTATCTTCAAAACCCTCACGACTCAAATGTAGCTGGTCCAGCAACCTAACATCACCAAGGAGCTTGTGAAAAATTCAGCTGGCTCTCCAGGCCCACCCTAACCTGACCATCAGAAGCTGCAGCCTAACAAGATCCACAGGTGATTCGTACGCACTACTCTAAATCAAAACTACACTAATAGTTTTGAAACTCTTTATGGGCCCTAAGAGGTTGTCTTTGGGTAAAATAAAAATTTCCTGGCTGGGCGCAGTGGCTCATTCTTATAATCCCAGCACTTTGTGAGGCTGAGGTGGGCAGATCACCTGAAGTCAAGAGTTCAAGACCAACCTGATCAACATGGAGAAACCCTGTCTCTACTAAAAATACAAAATTAGCTGGGGGTGGTGGCATGCACCTGTAATCGCAGCTACTCAGGAGGCTTAGGCAGGAGAATCACTTATACCAAGGAGGTGGAGGCTGCAGTGAGTGGAGGCTGCAGTGAGCCAAGATGGCACCATTGCACTCTAGCCTGGGCAACAAGAATGAAACTCTACCTCAAAAAAAATTTCTCTGAAATTGTTTTTAAAGATATAAACAAATTGTCATTTGACAATTTCTACCATTTGTCTACAATTTGACCTCAAATATAGTATTCCGTGTGTGTGTGTACGTGCGCACGTATGTCTGTTTTTACATGTATACTAACATAAAATGTTTCAGCTTAAGCATGTTTGAGTACACAGTCTAGAGCAGGCATCACCAAACTTTTTACACAGGGGGCCAGTTCGCTGTCCCTCAGACCGTTGGAGGGCCGCCACATACTGTGCTCCTCTCACTGACCACCAATGAAAGAGGTGCCCCTTCCTGAAGTGCGGCGGGGGGCCGGATAAATGGCCTCAGGGGGCTGCCTGCGGCCCTCGGGCCGTAGTTTGGGGACGCCTGGAGAGGCATTAAGCACAATTACAGTGTTAGGCAACCATCACCATCATCCATCTTCAGAATGTTTTCGTCTTCCGAAACTAAAACTCTATCCCCATCAAACAGTAACATCTCATTGTCCCCTTCCTCAGAAATATCAATATATTAACACTTGTAAATAACACCTTTGACTCTGACTCCTTCCAGAATCTATCCCTGGCCCGGCACAGTGGCTCACACCTGTAATCCCAGCACTTTGGGAGACTGAGGCAGGAGGATCGCTTGAGCTCAAGAGTTGGAGACCAGTCTAAGGAACATGGCAAAACCCCATCTCTACAAAATTGGTCAAGAGTGGTGGCATGTGGCATATGCCTGTGGTCCCAGCTACTAGAGAGGCTGAGATGGGAGGATCACTTGAGCCCGGGAAGTGGAGGCTGCAGTGAGCTGTGGTCATGCCACTGCATTCAAGACTGGGTAACTGAGCAAGACCCTGTCTCCAAAAATATATATATATATATCCCTGCCCCGTTAAGTGCAGTATTCCTGTCCGGGGCACCAGCACCAGTTAAAGAACTTCTAACACTTGATGATTCCTGCATGTTCCCCAGTGCACTTGTAATGTAAAGAGGAGAAGACTATGTAGGTCAGTAGAAAAATAAACTAGAGTCTTTGGGCCACTGACCTTTCTTGATCCAAGCCTAAACCCAGTTTTAAAAATCTTGCCTCACTTTTCTCATAACCCTGCAATTCCCACATGAATCACCAAGTTAATTATACTTGTTATATTTGGGAATGACAGAGCGGACAACATAAAACTAAGTATTCTATGACCAACTGAAGATTAGAGATCAAGGCTCAGTGTTTTCACATTTAAGTACACATTATCATGGTTTTAGTTTCTTCCAAACCCACAACCTATAAGTACCTTTGAAAATGATCAGAACTACTGACCCGACCAACCCATTCCACTCCCGTCTCATTGAGAGCTTCCCGTGGTCAAGAGCCTGCAAGGGCTTCACATGGCCCAGGCTGCCGACCGCCAGTCAAAGGCAGTGGCACCAAGAGACTGGTAGAGTTGTCAAGTTAGGAGCCTTTGCCAGAAAGTTTAGTTAGGATAGGAATAGAAAGTGTCTTTAGAGCCTTAGGAACAACAGGCTAAGTGAAACAAGCCAGCTCCAAAAGCACAAATACGGTATGATTCCACTCACTGAGATAAAGTCATCAAAGTCATAGAAACAGAAAGAAGAAAGGTAGTCACCAAGGGCTGGAGGAATTAGTGATTAGTGGGTATAGAGTTTCAGTGCCACAAGATGAAAACATTCTTGAGATTGGCCACACAACAATGTGAATAAACTTAACCCTAGTGAGCCGTACCCTTAAAAATAGTTAAGATGGTAAAGTTAATGTTATGTGATTCTTACCGTAATTTTTTTAAAAAGGAAAAAAGTTAAAAGACTAAAAGGAAAACAACTTTGGGATTAAAATATAATTCAACAAGAAAGGGCAAGAATGCTCTATTTGTCTGTTTTACACTGCTGATAAAGACATACCCAAGACTGGGAAGAAAAAGAGGCTTAATTGGACTTACAGTTCCACGTGGCTGGGGAGGCATCAGAATCATGGCGGGAGGTGAAAGGCACTTCTTACAGGGTGGCGGCAAGAGAAAATGAAGTAGAAGCAAAAGTGGAAAGCCCCAATAAAACCATCGGATCTTGTGAGACTTATTTACTATCACGAGAACATCACTGGAAAGACTGGCACCCATGATTCAATTACCTCCCCTTGGGTCCCTCCCACAACATATGGGAATTGTGGGAGACACAGTTCAACTGAGATTTGGGTGGGGACACAGCCAAACCATATCAAGTGCCATGAAAAACCTATTTGACAACACTTTCAAGAACACAGTTTTGTTAAATGAATAGATGCTGTTTAGATACTGTTTTCCCTTTCATATAATCTTGAGAAGTATGTACAGGTCCTGAAAGAAACCAAATTCTCGTCTTGGGAAAGTGAGAAGGGAAGACAAACAGAGCAGCAGAAAAATGCATCCTACCCCACAGGGAAATTTAAACATTCAAGCAGTGCCCAAGCCTAAAGTTGAGCAAAACTCACTTATTTCCTCCCTAGACCACAGAACATACTCTACTACCTGAGACTCTGATGGAGAAGAAACTAGACTGGGTGTTGGTAAAGTGTCCACACTGTCAGTGACCATTAGACGTGCTATCTCTCTTTGTTCCCCCTCCTCTCTCCCCATAGCCCCAAATCTATATCCACAAAACACAGGTATATCTATATACTGAAAATCCATCCAAGACTCTCAGATGAAAAAGAAATGAAGGAGTTACAAACAGCCCAGTATTACTACAGCTTATCTCATCAAGAACTAAGAACTATTCCACCAAGTAGGCCGCCCTGCTAAGAAGTTTTGATAACCAAGTAGCCTATTTGCCTCAAATTATGGAAAACTGGCCCTGAAGCTTTTATTCTCAACACAACAACTTGCAAACTCAGTTCGTAAACTGTATGGTTTTGGCCAGGCATGGTGGCTCAATTATGAAATTTTTGATTTAAAAACAACATAATTTTGATTTCGTCATTAAAACATATGCAGAGGCATCAAAGGCAAGTAACAATACTACCTGAAGTTATTCAGAGGAACTGTGAAGATGTAGCACTGACCTCTAAGGTGTCTTTCTAAAATCCCTTCTGATGGAAAGCTTACAGAACACTATCTGCTAAAACACTGGAAGCACCAGTTTGATATTTAGACACAATGCTGAGTAATATAGTCACTGTTGTGATATGTATTCATTTGGGAAAATGGAGAGGATTCTCAAAACAGACTCATGGCTTGCATGTGGTGACACCATGCAATCCCAGCATGCCTGTAATCCCAGCACGTTGGGAGGCTGAGGTGGGTGGATCACCTGAGGTCAGGAGTTCCGGACCAGCCTGGCCAACATGGTGAAACCCCATCTCTAATAAAAATACAAAAATTAGCCAGTGTGGTGGGCAGGCACCTGTAATCTCAGCTACTCAGGAGGCTGAGCCAGGAGACTCACTTGAACCCAGGAGGCTGAGGTTGCAGTGAGCCAAGATTGTGCCACTGTACTCCAGGCTGGGCAACAGAGCAAGGCTGCATCTCACAAAATAAATAAATAAATAAAAATAAAAACATACACTATGTGTTTTAGATCCTTGCGTCTGACTTCCTTTTATTTCCTTAAGTCTTCGCTTTTAATATGCACCTCTGAGGTAGAGGCCCATTTATAACATTAAATTAGCTTCTTCAGTAAAATGGAGAACGTAGGTTTCTCTTACAGTCATCAATATAATCAAGCAAACCAGTTTCTGGATTCACATATTTAATTTCAGTGATACGACTTTTCATTCATTTTATGCTAAAGAATTAAAATCAGGAACAGTGGCACTCCTGTAAACAGAAGAAACTTCTTCAGCTGCTTAACAAGGTAGATAATTAAGTCCAGCTTCAGTGATTTAGTCAGACTTGTTCATACACTGATCAGGGCAACATTACCCTAAGCCAGGCGTCCCCAAACTTTTTACACAGGGGGCCAGTTCACTGTCCCTCAGACCGTTGGAGGGCCGCCACATACTGTGCTCCTCTTGCTGACCACCAATGAAAGAGATGCCCGTTCCTGATGTGCAGCGGGGGCCAGATAAATGGCCTCAGGGGTCACCTGCCCTAAGCTGTCACTGGGATGCCAGTATTTTCACCACTCTATTTGTGACTAACTGAATAGTTTGTTTTTTGTTGTTGTTGTCTTTTCTTGAGACGGAGTCTTGCTCTGTCACCAGGCTGGAGTGCAGTGGCATGATCTCGGCTCACTGCAACCTCCACCTCCCAGGTACAAGCGATTCTCCTGCCTCAGCCTCCTCAGTAGCTAGCACAACAGGCACATACCAACACACCCAGCTAATTTTTGTATTTTTAGGAGAGACGGGGTTTCACCATGTTGGCCAGGCTGGTCTCAAACTCATGTCCTCAAGTGATCTGTCTGGTGAGAATCTCAGACAGAACTCCTGTAATCTCAGCCTCCCAAAGTGCTGGGATTACAGGTATGAGCCACCGCGCCTGGCCTGAACAGAATGTTCGTATTCTCCCCACAAACTAAAATGTTGAAATCCTAATTCCCCCCATGCAATGGTATTAGGGTCTCTGGCAGGTGATTAGGTCATGAAAGTGAAGCCTTCATGAATGGGATTAGTGCCCTTAGAACAGAAGCCTAAGAGAACTCCCTCTTCTACGACATGACGGCACACCAAGAAGCTGGCTGGCTGGGAACCAGTGAGCAGAGGCCTCACAAGACCCAACTGCCAGCATCTCAATGACCTTGGACTTTTCAGGCTTCAGAACTACGACACATAAAATATTCGCTCTTCATAAACCATCCAGTCTATGGTACTCTGTCCTGGCAGCCCAAACTGACTAAGACACTATGAAAGCTTAAGAATTTTAAGAGGCCGGGCGCGGTGGCTCAAGCCTGTAATCCCAGCACTTTGGGAGGCCGAGGCGGGTGGATCATGAGGTCAAGAGATCGAGACCATCCTGGTCAACAAGGTGAAACCCCGTCTCTACTAAAAATACAAAAATTAGATGGGCATGGTGGTGCGTGCCTGTAATCCCAGCTACTCGGGAGGCTGAGGCAGGAGAATTGCTTGAACCCGGGAGGCGGAGGTTGCGGTGAGCCGAGATCGCGCCATTGCACTCCAGCCTGGGTAACAAGAGTGAAACTCCATCTCAAAAAAAAAAAAAAAAAAAAAGAATTTTAAGAAAAATAACAAGTTAATCTCAGCAAATATCAATGTATTTAAACTTTGGCTCCAAATAACTTACATCCTATACTTCTGATTGCTGAAAAAGATGGAAAGAAGGCAGAAAAGATACTCAGGAAGGAAACCAGGCTAGTGCCATGCCTGTCTGTTCCCAGGCTGTTTGGAATATTTGCTGTGTTCCATTTGGGAGAACTGTATTGTATCTATCACACACACAAGGTATACATTCTACATTCCCATTGGGATTTTGAATTATCACTTAGGAAAAAAAATTCAAGTGTGTGTATGTGGAGGGGGGCTAAGCCCATGTGCCCTGGGCAAGAGTATCTACAAAACAGGCCCCGGATGCTGGAACGCTGCAGGCCCTGGTTCTCACCTGACCATAGTCCGTCCGGAAGACGACGACGCCTTCTGCACAGGAATTTACAGTACTTGGAAAATGCTGGCCATTTTCTCTCAGCCAGACCCGTGTTCCCTGTAAACAAAACAAACAAGATTTAACTGAGTTTGGATTGCATTTTTGTGGTGAAACTCCACTGTCGAAATTACCATAACGCCTACATTCCTTTAAAAAAAATCTTCCTGAAAAGTAAATGTCTTTCTCAAGCAAAGAACAAATCTTCAGGAAGCATCATCCACAGCCTTTACTATCCACAGAGTGACTGAGAGTCCCACAGACATAGACGGCAAAGAGGGACTAAGAAAATCGTAGCTAGCCCCTGTGTTCCTACCATGTAATTTACATGGATTACTTCATTTGAGATGATGAGGCAGGCACCATTATCACTCCCATTTTATAGATAGCCAAAGACCTATAGGTAAAGTAACTTGACCAACATCAAAAAGACTGAGCAAGACTTGACAGAGAGTTGGGCTCCAGAAACCAAAAGTTTAACTAGGTCACAACAAGCCTTCACCCTCTTTGAGAACGCTTCAGAAACTAATGGCTCGCATCCTCTTAGGTCAAAGTCCAGTACACTTATACCAAAATCCATGTATAAACTGGACTCTCCAAAAGAGGAACTGAAGATTCTAGCAATTATCAGAGTTCAGTCCACCAGTACAAATGTTGTTAGGATTACATGAGACACCTAGTGAACTTCAGAGTTCAGGATGGTACCTTAAAAGACAGCAACTTCCAGATCCTACTTTTCAAATCTTGGGCACATTTTTTGGCACTGATCTCATTTCCATTTATTTATTTCCCCACTGGATAAATGAAATCTCATACTGAGCTTTTTTAGTGCTCAATTTCTTCTTCCTTTGATTTAATTACATGAAACTGGTTTTCAAAGAAAAGGGTTAAAGTTTGGTGGAACTACTGGGTGTTCATTGGTCATTTCATAGAATTACCTTCATGAATACGACTCAGCCATAAAAAGGAATGCAATAACGGCATTCACAACAATGTGGATGGAGCTGGAGATCGTTTAGTCACTCAGAAATGAAAAACCAAACAACCTAGGTTATCACTTATAAGCGGCAGCTAAGCTACAAGGATGCAAAGGCATAAGAATAACACAATGAGACGGGCATGGTGGCTCACAGCTGTAATCTCAGCACTTTGGGAGGTCGAGAGGCAGGCAGATCACAAGGTCAGGAGACTGAGACCATCCTGGCTAACACAGTGAAACCCCATCTCCACTAAAAATACAAAAAATTAGCCGGGCGTGGTGATACATTCCTTTAAAAAAAATCTTTCTGAAAAGTGAAGTAAGTACCAGCTACTTGGGAGGCTGAGGCAGGAGAATCACTTGAACCTGGGAGGCAGAGGTTGCAGTGAGCTGAGATCACACCACTGCACTCCAGCCTGGGCGACAGAGCGAGACTCCGCCTCAAAAAACAATAATAACACAACGAACTCTGGGGACTCAGCAGGAAGGGTGGGGAGCAGTGAAGGATAAAAGACTACACACTGGGTCCAGTGTACACTGCTTGGGTGATGGGTGCACCAAAATCTCAGAAATCACCCCTGAAGAACTTATCCATGTAACCAAACACGACCTGCTCCCAGAACACTATTAACATTAAAAAAAACAAAACAAAAAAAAGAATTACCTTTATGATATCTACCCATCTGACAGAATGCAACACTGAGCTTCAGTAGCTCATTAAACTGTTTCTACTCTGCTCAACAATTTCAATTCCAACAAAAATGACACTGAGCCCACCCTTATGAATCAATGTATTCATGTGGAAATTGAACAAAATCCTCACCTGACAGAGCACTTTTTTCTCCCTCCCTCCCTTCCTAAAATAACACTTTCATTGAACAACGCCTTTTCCAGAATTTTCCACCTCATTTCGTGTATTCCTGTTTTGTTAAACGCTTGACATACACTGGTTATGGCACGTTCCACTTCCAGCAGAAGGAGCTAGTACTGCTCTTCTAACATAGAGTTGGCAGGGGGTAAATGACACAAACTCACCATTTTATGCTGCTTTAAATGGTGCCAATCAACAGCAAGCATAGTCACCTCCAGTAACAGAGTGCCCCTGATATATCAGGCTCATGTGCTAAGAAGCCTCAATGACATTATACTGATACTAACCTTCCGTAAAACAGGAATCCCCTCAATTCCAAGAGGAAATTGAAGCTTGGAGCTTAAGACTTTGCCCAGAGCCACATAGCTAGTGACCTAAGCAGGTCACTCCAAATTCCTAATCCCATGCTCTTCCTATACATCACACTGATTCCACTTGTCCCCTGAAAATAATTCATAAATGAATCAAATGCATTCATAAATCAGTCAGCAATTAAAATCTAACAACACAGAGGCCACCTTAAAAGGCCATCCAGTTATCACACGTAACTATCTGCACTGTCTCATCCTCCTAGGAAGGAACATTTAAGATGACACAAAATCTGACTTTAAGGTTACTCCATTCCCTCGGTGCCAACGATGACACTGTTTACTGTTTAAAATCCACGAGCCAGAGGCGGGACGTGATGGCTCACACCTGTAATCCCAGCACTTTGGAAGGCCAAGGCGGGCAGGTCACTTGAGATCAGGAATTTGAGACCAGCCTGGCTAACATGGTGAAACCCCATGTCTACCAAAAAATACAAAAATTAGCCAGACATGGTGGCATATATCTGTAATCCCAGCTTCTCTGGATTCCAGAGGCAGAGGCAGGAGAACTGCTTGAAACCAGGAGGTGGGGGTTACAGTGAATCAAGATGGTGCCCCTACACTCCAGCCTGGGCCACAGCCTAAACCCTATCTCCAAAACATAAAAAATAAATAAATAAAATCCACGAGCCAGGACCTCATATGTTAACTGCTACTCGGGATCCATAGTTAAGACACTCTTGAGTTTGATGAATAAATTTGGGGCGAGCCAGCTAGAATCTGGGACCCCAGGAAGAGGTTCTACAAGCATTTCTAAAATCGAGGTGGCTGGAGATCGCACGATTGAAATGGAACAGACTCCCTTCCCCACTGACCAACTCACACAGTTCCCCCAGACCTCTGCGAATCTCCTAGAATCCCCTATTGCGAGCTCATCTATAAGAGGCCCTCCCCCATATACACTCATTTCCCCTATAGAGATTTTAAGTTGTTTGCCCCATTCATAGTTCTTCAAAGACACCCAAAAAAACACCTCCCAAAGAGGAGTTTAAATCCTCCACTATAAAGATGGGAAACAGCATCAACAATGAATATTAAGTGCTTCTATACAAATCCTGAGACCTATCTAAAGAACACTCAGCAGCAACAGGGGCCAGTACCCATTTGCACATAAGTCCCTCACATCCCCTGACTCTTGCTTCAGGCTGAGACACTGGTAACACGCTTAAAGAATGGCACTTAACAACTGCCTGTCAGTCCTGACTTCTTTACTAGCAAACAGCTGCTTCTAAAAAGAACACTGACTTCAGGCATCTGCTAAAACTGTGGTCTCTCAAATATTACTCCCAACCTAAAACGCACAACTGGTAACATTCTAGAAAAAGATTCTGAGTGCCTGATGACTTTTTTCAGCCTCTCTTTAATTCACACGTCAGGGACTGCAAAACTTGAAAGCTTTGAAATATACACCTCCCAACATACATGCACGCCCATGCTCGCTGCAATGCAATGTTCAAGGCTATATAAGGCAAGGACTTTTACTCGTTAAGTTAAAATCAAGAAACGATAACTCCCAGTACACCTCTGCCCCAGAACCCCTAGTCCAAAGCTTTCTGTGTGTTGTGACTATCACTAGCATTGTTTTCATTAAATAGGATTTCACGCACTTTTCCCAATTAAAATTGTCTACTTAGTAAGGATGAAATTCAGATGATGCAACATTATCAAATTAATATAAACTGTCGGCAGGATTAATATGTACCTCTTGACTTCCACAGGCCACCCAGAGCACATACTTCCACTCCAGCGTGCAGTTTCTTTGACTTAGCGTCTGACTGTGGCTCTCTTTACCCTTTTGTTTGAAAGTACTACAAAGCTCTTTGTTGACACAGTGTTTCCTGATCAAACACACAGTTCAGCTACTGTAGTCCAAAGGTCTTTTCCAACAGGTGTGAAGAACTGCTGATAAGCAACTTTTATAAAAGCCAGCCCAGATTTCAAATCCAGAAGCCCATTGGCCAGTTTTCCCAGGTCTATCACAAACAGCTGTCTTCCACAGCTAGGAAGGGAAATGCATTCAAAAACACTCCCTTTGTTCTTTGTAAAGTATTAACTGGCAGTTTTCATAGAATCAGAATTGCAAAATTAAACTGCTGAAATAGGTATTTTTTACATAGATTGTTCATGGCACTTTCCCTGCGACCCCAATCTTTCTGCTTCCCCTCTCTTAGAACATATGTGCCAGGTCCAAAAGAGGCCACCCACCCACAAGCATTCAAAAATGAAATCATAGCCAGATCATCTACGTTGGAGTGGGAAAGAAAAATTTGCCCACCATATGCAAACTATTACATTCTGTCATTGTTAAGTAAGGCTGATAATTTAATACACAATATAGGCAACCTAGCACATGGAAAAGGCTCACAATTTGATTAAAAGTTGCCTTTATAAGCAGGTGGAACAAGTTTGATCAAAACACACTCACTTTATTAAAACTTGGACAACGTTGCATCTTAATCTCCGAGACAAATATGGGAGTGTTAATATAATGGCTAAAACTTTTTCTGTACATAATCACCAGAAACCTTTCTGCAATATAAAACACTTGCACATAAATTCCTATCCCCCTTTGAACTTATTTAAAGCAATCCTCTAAGAGAGGCAACATCGTCCCTTTCTTCAAACGTGAGGTTCATAGAGGTTCCATCTTCTCCTGCCAACAATGATTTCCTGGATAGGATAGAAAGAGCTGACTTTACCCAATGCTGACGAGGATGTATATGGGAATGTAAAATGGTATGTCCGCTTTGGAAAATGGTTTGGCAATTTCTTAAAAAGCTGAACATAATCTTACCATATGTCCCAACGATTTAACTCCTGGATATTAGTCTATGCAAACATATTTAAGTCTTGTGTGCAAACAGTCAGAGCAGCAATAATCACAATAGCCAAGGACTGGAAACAACTCAAAGGTCTAGTGAATGATACAGAGATAAACAGAATAAATTCATACGGTGGAACTCCTCAAGGTTATTTTTTTAAAAAAAGAATCACTGATACATTCGCCAACAAAAATGGACCATGAAGGCATCACAGTTAAGTGAAAGAAGCTAGAGACAAAGGGCTACATAGTGTGGGGTTCCATTTACACGACGTTTCTGGAAAAGGCAAATGCAGAGACACAGATAACAGATGAATGGCTACGCAGAGCTAGGTGCAGGAGGGACAGTGACAGAGTGAAAAGGAAGAAACTTTGTCCTAAAACTGCCCTGTGGGGATGGCTGCACACCTGTATACGTGTGCTGAAAATCAGTCTACTGCGCACCTACCGTGGGTGAATTTCTCTCTATGTAATTATAACTCAATAATTTCAAATCACTTTTTAAAAATTGTTTTCTAGCTTATATGCTTCTCAAATGCACATGAACTTTCTTTTTTTTTTTTGAGACAGAGTCTGGCTCTATCGCCAGACTGGAGTGCAGAGGCGCGATCCCTGCTCACTGCAACTTCCGTTTTCTGGTGTCAAGCAATTCTCCTGCCTCAGCCTCCCGAGTAGCAGGGACTACAGGCGCCCACCACCACACCTGGCTAATTTTTTGTATTTTTAGTAGAGACGGGGTTTCACCATATTGGCCAGGATGGTCTTGATCTCTTGACCTCGTGATCCACCAGCCTCGGCCTCCCAAAGTGCTGGGATTACAGGTGTGAGCCACTGCGCCCAGCCGCACATAAACATTCTTAACCATTCCATAGCGGGAAAACCCAATCACATTTCTATAACAGCAACAGAGGCGTTGAGAAACATATCAAGCAACAATAACCCCATAATGATTAAATATAAGGGCCATGCTGAATTCATTAAGTCTCTGCTCCCCATTAACATAGACTAGCGGGGCTAGGAGACCACGCAGGAGACAGGCCCAAGCTAATCTAAGGATGAGGTTGTAGCAGATTGTACCATGATGTCACTGTGGACAATCAGCCCCTCCCTGGAAGACAATCATAAAACCCTGGCCAACTACCTTCTGCTTAGCGATACCTCCCCAGCCTGGCCCATTCATCACCTATTATCTATGACTCCGTCCCACTCCAATGCCAAAGTGAAGCTGTTGCACAAAGCCTCAAATATTGACACACAAAGTTGCTGACCTGTGCTTTAAGATAAAGAAGAGAGCCGGTGCAGTGGCTCACGTCCTAGCCCTAGCACTTTGGGAGGCCAAGGTGGGAGGATCACGAGGTCAGGAAATCAACACCATCCTGGCTAACATGGTGAAATCCTGTCTCTACTAAAAATATAAAAAATTAGCCAGGCGTGGTGGCACACACCTGTAGTCCCAGTTACTTGGGAGGCTGAGGCAGGAGAATCACTTGAACCTGGGAGGCGGAGGTTGCAGCGAGCCAAGATTGCACAACTACACTCCAGCCTGAGTAACAGAGCAACACTCTGTCACACACACACACACACACAAAGTAAAGAGGACATGACCACCATCACAGATTTCACCTCCTGTTGTCCTTTCAAAAACTATTACATTTCTCTTCTAATTTTAAAAATGATTTTCTTTCTTGAACTCTGATTGAAAAAATTAAGTTTAAAAATAAGTTGGAGAAACAACCCTAAAAAGAGATGAAGGTGGACTTTAAAACCATGCTGTAGGGCATGTTCTAATTACAGATTCATGAAAAAGAGAACATTCTTTAGCCAAACATACAACTTGGTCTCAGCCCCGGAACAGGGCACGGCGCCTGCTCAGCTCCCACAGCTGTTCATCTCGCCTATGTTAAGCACCTCAGTTCGGGATTCTCCAGCCACCTACATGACAAACTCACAATTCGCTATTGAAATGTGGTCTGCTTTTTCATTTTTGCAGATGTACAGGGCCGGCACAATGGCTCATGCCTATAATCTCAGCACTTTGAGAAACCGAGGTAGGCAGACTGCCTGAGCCCAAAAGTTTGAGACCAGCCTGGCCATCCTGGAGAGACCCCATCTCTACAAAAAATACAAAAAAATTTGCCAGGCAAGGTGGTGCATGCCTGTGGTCTCGGCTACTTGAGAGGCTGAGGTGGGAGGATCACCTGAGCCTGGGAAAGTTAAAAGTATTGTGAGCCGTGATTGATCACCTCACTCCAGCCTGGGTGACAGTGAGACTCTGTCTCCAAAAAACTAAAATAAAAACACACAGAGATCAAATAACTTTGTAATGCATCGGATTAGTTAATATGGCTATGTAAATCTGCAGTAAATTCAACAGTCAAAACAAAGTTTTCCTCTTTGTGCCTGTAATGACTCAGTGAAGAAGTCACCTGGCTTAGGAGCTCTCTGATGGAGGCCTAGGGAGTGGGGATATTTGTCCTGGATGAACTGCAGAAACTGGCTGGGGATAATATATCACAGCACCAAGGACTTCAACGGTACTTTTTCTACTGTTTTACAGTCTTTTTTTTTTCCTGTTGGAAGTAGGAGTTCTCTTTCCACCTTATCAGATGCTTTTTCGGTTTTTAAATCTTATTACTCAAAGCCACATCAAAGGACAAGTGGCTTTTATAACACAAAGTTATAATCCGAGTTTCTCCAACTTGGTACTACAGGTACTGATCGACTTATGACCTATGCAACGTATGACCATTCGACTTTACAACCACAATCGCTAGCCACGACTGCTCCGCATCTGGCAGCGCAAACGTTGCACATCTGGGTGTACGACAGTGCGGACCAGCTTCTGGCAGCACTACCATCTCCGTGTGCACCATTTCAACTGTGATCCCAGACTCGGCACAGCAAACTCAACTTACGACCAAATTGTGTTATGACCGGTCTGTCGGACCCAATCAGGGTCGTAAGTCGAGCACTGCTTGTATTGACATTGTGGGCTGATGATGCTTTGTTGGGGACTGCGGGTTCATTCTGGTGAGAACCTCCCTTCTAGAGCAACACAATGTTCTAGAGTCATGGCAAATTGAAGGAATTGACAAAACCATGCATAGTCAGTGACCTAGTTAACTGAAAGCAGACTCTGTTGTCCAAATCCCGTGAATTTCGAAAATTCCAAGAATGAAGGTCAGTTCAGATAAAGTACACCTAGGGCAGAACCAATTCCTGGTATCATTAAAATAGGGTACACACAGAATAGTGGAAGCAGCCTCTGCAGCCTAATTCAAACCTTTTGACAAACCTAAGAAAACGAGTAGCAGAGGCCGACAGGTGAGCAGTGGTCCTAGAACTCTCTAGAACACTCTTCTTTTTCTCCTCTCTGTCCACTGTGCTTTTTTTTTCCCACTTTTACTGCAGATGACTGGAACCATGCAGACACAGCCGGTCCACTATGCTCTTTAACCTTAGAGGCTATCTCAACTCCCAAATGCTTGCAAACCCCAATGCAAAGTTTGTCAGAAAACTAAGCCACCTGCAGAGGAGAATGGAGAGATAAGCAAAGCAGCAAAGCAGCGTGCTCATCAGCCGGGTGCGGTGGCTCACACCTGTAATCCCTGTACTTTGGGAGGTGGAGGTGGGTGGATCACCTGAGGTCTGGAGTTTGAGACCAGCCTGGACAACATCATGAAACCCCATCTCTACTAAAAATACAAAAAAATTAGCTGGGTGAGGTGGTGGCGCCTGTAGTCCCAGCTGCTCGGGAGGCTGAGGGAGAAGAATCACTTGCACCTTGAGGGTGGAGGTTGCAGTGAGCCAAGATTGCGTCACTGCACTCCAGCCCAGGCGATAGAGCAAGACTCTTGTCTCAAAAAAAAAAAAGTTGGTGGGGCCTCATCACAGTTAAATAAGTGTGACAAACACAGTGCTAACACAAGCTGCAGGGATAAGGGAGCACTGTCAGCTGGGGCAGAACCCTAAGATTCAGAAATGAAGGGGAAGGCAAAATCTAAGACTTCTCTTCTCCCCTGCAGAGAAGGCCACCCTCAGCAGGGGACCTGAAGTGACAGTAGCCACTCTCCAAACCATCCCTGGACACCCAGGCATCCCCCACAGCAGTGAGTAGCCATTATAGGTCCTTGCTATAGAGTACTCAAATAGAGTAGGGCACCCACAATAGCTAAGTGAGTCCCTCTGACTCATTGCCCTGTCTTGAGACTACCGGGTTTTAAACCGGAGGCTGGCAATCATTTCTGAAGAACTGCATCCAATTCCACAGAGGAAAGCGTCAACGCAGCCACGGCCATGTAGGCTCGGAAAGGAACACAGGTGGTTTTAGGCTCAGGTCAAAGGATGCAGAACTGAAGGAGGCAGAAAAGTCAAAGCTTCACCCTGACAGACTACAGAAGAAGGAAAAGTAATAACACAAGCCTCAAAAGAGAAACTTGGCGAGCACACAGCTGATCATGTCGGAAACGTGTGGTTTGAGAGTCCCGGGTTTGTAATAGTTTTCTTTGGGCTGGAGAACAATGATAGACGTCTGTTCTCTATATAGGCACCCCCCCCCCCCCCCCGCCAAGACCAACTGTCCCATGTCCATCAGAGCTGATGCTGTCATTAAATTCCAGGGATAAATGTGTTCCTGACACCATGCTTCAGAATCAGACACAATTTCTTCTCAAAGACAATGCCAGACGCGTTGGGTAACTCCCCAGGCTGACCTATGGCTGAAATGCTCTACATTTTTATAAGAACTCTATTTCAGCTATTTATAACTGTCATCATCGTCATTCCTCAAGCTTGCCCTTGGGCTTGAGAAATACCTGATGTATGATGTATAACACCACTTCGAGTGGGCACGGTGGCTCACCACTGTAATCCCAGCACTTTAGGAGGTCGAGGTGGGTGGATCACTGGAGGTCACAAGTTCAAGGCCAGCCTGGCCAACATGGTGAAACCCCATCTCTACTAAAAATACAAAAATTAGCCATGTGTGGTGGCATGGGTCTGTAATCTCAGCTACTCAGGAGTCTGAAGCAGGAGAATCGCTTGAACCAGGGAGGCGGAGGTTGCAGTGAGCCGAGATCACACCACTGCACTCCGGCATGGGTGACAGCGAGAAAAAAAACAAAACAAACTTCTGAGCTTCTGATTTTCTCAAACTTCTGAAACTTCTGAACTTCTCAAACTTGCCATCGAAGACCACAGTGTTCCAAATACTAACAAACACACCTGAAAAAACTCAGTAGGGTTATAAACTGTGGCCTGCCTGTGCTCATTACAATCAAGTTCACAGACCAATTTGTCCCATGATTTTGGTCTCTGGAGTACAGGATAAGAACGATCGACTAGCACCTACGTTCCTTCCCATTATCCCGCCCACAATGTCAAACTCTTGTCACCATGAGGAAGAGCAGCTTTCATCCAGAGGATACCATGAAAAGTTTACAACAGTAAGAGGCGGAAAGGAAGAAAAAAAAGAAAAAAGTGGTCAAAGGAATCACCAACAATACACTAGCCTTTGGTCAATGCTCCACAGCAAAAGATACAAAGATTCAGGGCCATCCCCTACTCCTGATCAAAATCAAAACCAAAATGAACTATGCTCAATGGCAGGATGCCTCAATGATGAATGTGTGACTCTGTAAAGAGTTTATTCCTGGTCAGGCATGATGGCTCACGCCTATAATCCCAACAGTGTAGGAGGCTGAGGTGGGTGGATCACATAGTCAGGAGTTCAAGACCAGCCTGGCCTATGTGGCGAAAGCCCGTCCCTACTAAAAGTACAAAAATTAGCCATGTATGGTGGTGGGTGCCTGTAATCCCAGCTACTCAGGAGGCTGAGGCAGGAAGAGAATTGCTTGCACCTGGATGGTAGAGAATGCAGTGAGCCAAGATCGCATCACTGCATTCCAGCCTGGGCGACAGAGCGAGACTCTGGCTCAAAAAAAAAAAAAACTTTATTCCCATAGTTATGGGTTCCAACTCAGCATGCAGTCCTGAGTTTTATTATTATGATTTTTAGACAGAGTGTATCTCTGTTGCCCAGGCTGGAGTGCAATCTCTCCCTTCTGCATTCAAGCAATTCTCCTGCCTCAGCCTCCTGAGTAGCTGGGATTACAGGAGCCACCACCACACTCAGCTGATTTTTATATTTTTAGTAGACACTGGGTTTCACCATGTTGGCCAGGCTGGTATTGAACTCTCCTGACCTCAGGTGATCCACCGACCTCAGTCTCCCCAAGTGCTGGGATTACAGATGTGAGCCACCAGGCCTGGCCTCAGTCCTGAGTTTCATAATCTGACTTCCCCCACCTTGCTCACAGTTCCTTAAAATATCTTTTCAGTTAATCTTTTAAACTATAGTAACTAGAAATAATCCCAGAAACAATTTAACACTAAAAGAAATGAGACATCTCCAAACTGCTGAGAGTACCTCAAACAGTGTAGGAATGTGACTATACAACGAACAGAAGTCAGATTATTCCACCTATTAGTCAGGCATCATCCTATAGCCCACACATATATGTTTAATAGACAATGGACCTAAAGAATCAGCCAACATGCCTAAAATAATTCATCCATCTGTCAACCGTTCCACCCACCCCTGCATCCTTCCACCAAATATCTCCTAACACCCCTCCCCAATTATCCACCAGGGACTAGGAAAGATTGGATGGCATATTAAATAGTTCTAGCTCTAGGCCAGGCGCAGTGACTCACACCTGTAGTCTCAATACTTTGGGAGTCCAAGGTGGGAGGATTACTTGAGCCTCAGAGTTCAAGATCACCCTAGGCAAGATGGTGAGACCTTGTCTCTACAAAATTTTCTTTTTGCAATTAAAAAATTAGCCAGATATACTCCCATAGTTGGAAGGCTAAGGTGGGAGGATCCCTTGAGCCCAGAAGTTTGAGGATACAATGAGCTGTGATCATGCTACCGTGCTCCAGCCTGGATAAGATGAGCAAGCTCCATCTCTAAAATAAAGCAAAATCAGAATTAAATAAAAGAGTTCTACCTCTAAAAAGCACAGAGGCAAACTATGCCCACTCTAATGCCCTCCCTATCTTGCCTGTCTGTTTCACAGGGAATAATTATAAACAGTAGAACAGGCCAGGAATGATGGTTCATGCCTAGAATCCAGCATTTTGGGGAGGTTGAGGCGAGCAGATTGCTTGAGCTCAGAAGTCTGAGAAGAGCATGCGCAGCATGGCAAAACCCTGTTTCTACAAAAATATAAAAATTAGCTGGGCATGGTGGCACATGCCTGTAGTCCCAGCTTCTTGGCAGGCTGGAATGGGAGGATGGCTTGAGCCCGAGAGCGAGACCCTGTCTCAAAAAAAAAGAAAGAAAGAAAGAAGGAAAGAAGGAAGGAAGGAAGGAAGGAAGGAAGGAGAGAAAGAAAGAAAGAAAGAAAAAAAGAAGAGAAGAGAAGAGAAAGGAATAGGAAAGGAAAGAAAAAGAAAGAACGAAAGAAAGAAAGGAAGGAAGGAAGAAAAGGAGGAAAGGAAGGGCAGGGTGGGGAGGGGAGGGGAGGGGAGGGGTGGGGAGGGGTGGGGTGGGGAGGGGAGGGGAGGGAAGGGGTGGGGAGGGGAGGGGAGGGAAGGGGTGGGGAGGGGTGGGATGGGGTGGGGAGGTGAGGGGAGGGGAGGGGAGGGGTGGGGAGGGGTGGGGTGGGGAGGGGAGGGGAAGGGAGGGGTGGGGAGGGGTGGGATGGGGTGGGGAGGTGAGGGGAGGGGAGGGGTGGGGAGGGGTGGGGTGGGGAGGGGAGGGGAAGGGAGGGGTGGGGAGGGGTGGGATGGGGTGGGGAGGTGAGGGGAGGGGAGGGGAGGGGTGGGGAGGGGAGGGGAGGGGTGGGGAGGGGAGGGGAGGGGAGGGGAGGGGAGGGGTGGGGAGGGGAGGGGAGGGGAGGGGAGGGGAGGGGAGGGGAGGGGAGGGGAGGGGAGGCAGTAGAACTACCCAAGAAAGACAAGTAGGTAAATGGGGCAAGGAGACACAGATTTTATAAAATGTATAAAACTGTCCCAATTCTAAGAATTCTCAAAAGCAAGTGGGAAATCCTGTTTTTAAGGGACATACAACAAAACAGCTGGTTTAAGAACCACATTCCACTGCACCTTTCGGTGGGAGCAGGAGGGGGTCCAGGACAGAAAGGGCAATGAGAGACCAGCACAAGGTGTTCGCGCTCTGCGAGAAATCTAATACCCGCCTCCTCCCCTCCTATTTCCCAGTTTCTTGTCCTTTCCTCCTCTTGATAAGAATCCTTTTGGGGGAAGGAAAAAATGCCTACAAATAAACAAACTGACGGGATTATCTTCATGAAATCCCAGTTGTTTTCTGGCTACCATCTGTTTTTAGAAAAAATATACAAGTTTGCTCAGCGCAGGAGTTTGCCGTTACTTCATAAAAATGAATGACCCAAGAACACAGTGGGCAGAACATAAAGTTCAAACAGCGATTTCTCATTTCTGTTTCATACATATTAATTAATTCCTTTGCAGATTTCTATCACATATCGAAAACAATTGGTGTTTTTCAGAAAATCTTACTTCCTGAATTAAAAGGTATGTCAAAGACAACCTGGTCCAATCAAAACGACACATAATGTGTTGGCAAGAATGTGGAGAAACTAGAACCCTCGTGCACTGCTGCTAAGAATGCGAGACGGTGCGGCTGCCGTGGAAAACGGTTTGGCAGTTCCTCAAAAAGTAAAATATAGAGTTACCATCCGACCCAGGAATTCCACCGCTGGGTATATACCCAAGAGACGTGAAAACGTATGTCCACACAAAAAGTTGTACACAAATGTTCAAGACGTGAAAATGTATGTCCATACAAAAACTTGTACACGAATGTTCACAGTGGCATTATGTGCTATAGCCTCAAAGTGGAAACAATCCTCATGTCCATTAACTAGTGAAAGGATGTGTTTTAATGTGGTCTATTCATACAACAGAATATTATTCAACAATAAGGTTGACGTGTAATCCCAGAACTATAGGAGGCCAGGGAGGGTGCATCACCTGAGGTCAGGAGTTCAAGACCAGACTGGTGAACATGGAGAAACCCTGTCTCTACTAAAAATACAAAAATCTGCCAGGCATGGTGGCACATACCTGTAAACCCAGCTATTCTGGAGGCTGAGACACGAGAATCATTTGAACTTGGGAGGCAGAGGTTGCAGTGAGCCAAGATCACGCCCCTGCATTCCAGCCTGGGCGGCAAAGCAAGACACTGTCTCAAAAATAAAATAAAATAAAATAAAATAGAACAAAGAATTGATACGTGCTATAATATGAGTGAGCCTAGAAAACGTTATGCTAAGTAGAAGAAGACAGTCACAAAGGTTCACATGTCGTATGGCTCCATTTACATGGAGAATTTAAATCCACGGAGACAAAGTTGGCCGGGTGTGGTGGCTCATGCCTGTAATCCCAGCACTTTGGGAGGCCGATGCAGGTGGATTCCAAGAGGTCAGGTATTCGAGACCAGCCTGACCAACATGGCGACACCCCATCTCTACTAAAAATACAAAAATTAGCCGGGCTTGGTGGCACACACCTGTAGTGCCAGCAACTCGGGAGGCTGAGGCAGGAGAATCGCCTGAACCCGGGAGGCGGAGGTTACGGTGAGCCAAGATCATGCCACTGTACTCTAGCCTGGATGACAGAGTGAGACTCCTGTCTTGGAAAGGAAAGAAAAGGAAAAAGAAAAGGGAAAAGGGAAAAGGGAGGAGAGGGGAGGAGATGGAGAAGGGAGGAGAGGGGGGAGGAGAGGGGGAGGAGAGGGGGGAGGGGAAGAGAGAAGGGAGTGGGGAGGGGGAGGGGATGGAAGGAAGTTCATTGTGGCAGGAGGGGAAAATGGAGAGTGGCTGCTAACAGATATGGAGTTTCGTGGGGGGTTTTTTGGAGAAGGAAAATGTGATAAAATGAGATGGTGATAATGATTGTACAATCTTGTGATGATGCTAAAAAAAACCACTGAATTATACACTTTAAAGGGGCGAATGTCATGACGTGTGAATTATATCACAAATAAAAAGAGACAGGGAGGGAGAGACAAACAAGTATGCAGACAAACAGGCAGACTCACACCTGACCTCATTCAGTGCCTGGACTCCGGCATCCCAACGGCCGTCTTCATTCTTGACCTTTCTTATTACGGACGCAAGAAAGTCCTCTTTTCAGTTTGTACTAGTTTGTGTTAAGTTTCCATCATTTGCAAGCAAAGAAATATCCCCTCTCATTTTCATCACACACAGATGTTACAGGCTTCAGAAAACATCTAGAAAGCAGTTCACATGCAAGAGACCCGTACAATGCTGGTAACTAGTTTTTGTAGGCTTTCTCTGGGACACCAAGACAAGCTGTTTCAGTGCTCTGACTGTACATTACACTAGTATCTGTATCATTTGTATTATGGGAGGCAGAAACGGATTTGTTTTACTTGCTGTGGAATCCTCAACACCTACAACAGGGCCAGACTTACTGCTCTGTTGAATGTCTGGTAAATGCATCTACAGCTATCACACTACCCAGAGAGAGAGGCAGGGCTGTGAAGGTTTCAGGGTGAGGTTACAGAAATGGCACTGGGTGCTCCCTCTGAAGATAGGGACTCAAGCTCCAGCTCGACTACCCCTGGCTCAGCACAGCTATTCATTACTTGAGACCTCTCTGCACAAAATGAGCTGACACCTAGCTTGTCTGATACATAACACAAAAAGATCATATAAGATGGCTAATCAAAGTGCTTCAAGCCACGGGGTCACTTGGGCACGGTGGCTCACGACTGTCATCCCAGCATTTTAGGAGGCTGAGGAAGACAGACTGCTTTAACTCAGGACTTCAAGACCAGCCTGGGCAACACGGCCAGACCCCTGTCTCTACAAAAAATTTAAAAATTAGCTGGGCGTGATGGCATGCACCTATAGTCCCAGTTACTTAGAAGGTTGAGGTGGGAGAGTCGCTTGAGCCCAGGATACAGGGGTTCCAGTGAGTCAAGATCGCACCACTGTACTCCGCCTGGGTGACAGAGCAAGACCCTATCTCAAAAAAAACAAACAAACGCAAAAAACACGCCATAGGTCTTCAACCCAACAAGGCAGTACCTGTATTTGGAGTCTTGCTGCTGGCATCTCACTGCATCACACCCAGATGGCTTTCAGCCCCCATATTGCTTTCACCTAGCTTTCCTCAATGCCTTGCTGCAGAACCAAAGAATGCACAGGCCTCATTTAACCAACCGCGTGCACCAACGTTTTCTTCAAACCAACACAGCTACCAGCCCAGCTACTTTCCAGATACAAAACATTGAAAAAGAACTTACAATGGCAAGCTATCCCCAACAGAAAAGCGGTAAGGAGGGTGAACAGGATGAGAAACATTTCAGTAACATAAACACCTCTTCGGTCCTCTTGATGCTTAGTAAGATTTTGTCTATAGAAAATTATTTCTCTCCTGATGGGCACGGTGGCTCACACCTGTAATCCCAGCACTTTGGGAGGCCGAGACAGGCGGATCACCGGAGGTTAGGAGTTCGAGACCAGACTGGCCAACAGGCAAGACCTTATCTCCGCTAAGAATGTAAAACTTAGCTGGATGTGGTGGCACATGCCTGCAGTTCCGGCTACTCAGGAGGCTGAGGTGGGAGAATCGCTTGAACCCACAAGGCAGAAGCTGCAGTGAGCTGAGATCGCACCGCTGTACTCTAGCCTGGGTGAGGGAGTGAAACTCTGTCTTAAAAAAAAAAAAAAAGGAAAGAAAAGAAAATGATTTCCCTCCTACACCAAAATCCATTTTCATTGCTCTCTGTATTACACGTCCTGTTGGGTTCAACAGAGACTTTGGAACAGACTACACTGCTTAAAAAAAAAAAGTAGAAGGCAGCAGTTGAGGGCCCCATGACCACGCCTAGCTATATCCCTCCACCGCTGATATGTGCTGAAATCGAAGGAGACTCTTCTCTAAGGACACAGCCTCTCCCCAGCAACAGGTGGGCACCAGGCAGCAAGGAGTGAGGGTACCCAGAGTGTATGACAAGCCAGCAAGGCAGTGGGGTGCGGTGGGCTTACTGGTGGTGCTGCCATTGTTGTTAGGTAAACTTTTCATTTCAGAATAGCTTTAGATTTTACAGAGACGTTGCAAAGATAATATAGGGAGTCCCTGTACCCCTCTCACTCTGGTTCCTGTTGTTAATATCTTAGATGATGTTGCACATTTATCACACTTAGGAACCAACACTGGCCCCTTACCATGAACTCAGCCCCGCACTTCATTACGATTTTTCTAGTTTCTGCCCAGCACCCTTTTTCTGTCCTAGGACCCCTTTGGGGACAGTGGATCTAACCAACAGGGTTAACCCTGCAAGAGCTCCTTCTCCAGTCGGACGCTAGGACACCCACAGGAATTTCCTAGGGGTGATTCCAGCATTCCCATCCATCCCGCTCCCTCCCAAGGCTCTTTCTTTGATGACCTTGACAGTTTTGAGGAATGCTGGTCAGGTACTCTGTGAACTATCCCTCCGTTGTGGGCGGTTTCAATTTTTTTTTCTCCTGGCTAGACCGAAGGATAGTGGTTTTCAATAATGGCTCTAGCCAGGGCGCCAAACCACTGGGGTCAGGAACACTGGTTCTACTCCACCTTAGCCATGTGGCCTTGGACAAATTAACCTCCACGGGCCTCAGTTTCCTCACCAGAAGAAGAGGAAAAGCAAATACAATCTACCTCCTAGGAACTATGGGGATTGAATGAGCTAACTCTGAGAAGGAAGGTGAGTGGATAATCAGAAACGCTTCATGGAAAGCGGAGGTGGCCACTGATGCATTTAACAACACAGAGGTTGTGCCAGAGACACAGAGGTTGTGCAAAGATTAATAATGGATGGACACGCCTCCTTCCCAGATGCCTGAAGTCCAGTGGGGGGTCGGACACCAACAGGTCACTGAAACCTGATACCACGAGGACTAACGTGGGGACACTCAGAGAACCAGAGCCTGGAGTGTGGGTGAAGAAGCCGCGCCGCCGAGGGATGAATGGGACAGCCCCCACGGGGTAGAGGGAAGGAAGCCCCATGTGGAAAGGCCCAATTTTCTGCAAATTAGCCAAGTGCCAGTGTAGACTAAGACACACTGCAAATTGGCTTATGCAGCTCCACTTAATCACCCTCCATAAACCATTAACAGCTCTACACAAGGAAACAATGAAGGCATTCACCTTTGTCTAGCAGGAGGAAAAACAGTCTCAGGCTCTAACCCCGGAGTTCTACAAACCACTAGACTACAATCGCCTCCACCCTGACCAATAAAATGCGGGAAAAACTACTATTTTCCAACGCAATGTACTTTTTCCAATTATGTTTTGAAAGAACCACAAAGTAGACAAGTCATTTTGAAGGATCCGTTTTTAATTCCTTCTCCGTTCGTTAAGACCCTCGGTCACTCAAAATTTGGACATTCCCAAGATCTCCTTCAGGGGAATCCTAGTGAAGCAGTGGGACAAAGTAGTGGCAGGGGCTGCGTGAAGACCCTGCTGGAGGGAACAGAGAAGGGCGGAGCCCAGGAGGCTGATGTCTAAGGCCTGTCCATCAAATACATCCAAGTCCCAGTGGGGCAGGTCAGGGGAGGATCTGAGGCCTGGGGCCAAGAAAGGAGCGTTCCTCTTAGTTCCCACTGGCTCCTGATCAGCGTCTCCACTACCCGGGATAACAGGCCTCATCTGGAGCAGAACAAAGGCCCTCTGCTTCCCCTACCTCCTTCCCAGGAAGCCTCTCTCCTCCTCAGGACCGACTAAGAACACCAACAGACTCGACCCAGCAAGAGCTCCTTCTCCAGCAGGACATGCGACACCCAAAGGAACTTCCTAAGGGTGGATGCCAGCATCCCCATCCATCCCCTCCCTCCCACATCATCCATCCTTCCCAAACACTCTGGTCATGATATAGGCCGTCCCCCACCCCAACACACACACACATTAACTACGCCACCTGTAAAAAGCCAGACTCCTGGCTAGAAGCAAGGACATGCCACGTAATAACCTTGCAAAACCCCCAGTGGTAAAGCCTTAATGGGGGGGGGGGGAGAAGGGCTGCTGTACAACAGAGTGGGGGCAGGGAGGGGCAGGGCAGCAGCTCCCCTGGGAAGCCAGCATGCTGCTTCTCCACCGTGCAGATGACAGTCCCAGCTCCTAGCCTCTCCGCCTCAACACTCCCGGCCTCGCTTCTTCTCTCTGAAAAATGGGGTCCTTCTCTCCTTCTTAAGCCTCATGGAAGGAAGAAAACAAGCAGAGTAATCAGAACTCGGAAGCCACAATCAGCAGTAGCCAGGCAAGCTCCCTGTAAAGCAGTGTTTAGGGGATATGGCTCAAGCCTGTAATCCCAGCACTTTGGGAAGCCTGGGCAGGAAGATCGCTTGAGTCCAGGAGTTCAAGACCAGCCTGGGCAATACTGTAAGACCTCATCTCTACATTTAAAGAAATGGTCTTGGCTGGGCACGGCTGCTCATGCCTGTAATCCCAGCACTTTAGAGACTAACCTGGCCAACATGGGTGAAACCCTGTTGCTACCAAAAATACGAACATTAGCTGGGCGTATGGCACATGCCTGTAATCCCAGCTACACGGGAGGCTGAGGCAGGAGAAGTGCCTGAACTCAGGAGGCGGAGGTTGCAGTGAGCCGAGATCGCGCCACGGCTCTCCAGCCTGGGTGACAGTGCGAGACTCTGACTCTGTCTAAAAAAAAGAAAAAAAGGAAATGGTCTAGAAAGGAGGTTCTCACCCCTGTTTTTTACAGCAGAATCAGACGGTGGTGCCCAGGGACCAATCCAGCCATGCAGAAGTGGAATAACAGGGGCTGGGTCTTAGCAGCCCCAACAGGATTCTGGGGTACAGTAGGGGTGGAGGGGCACTCCTTCACTGCGCCAGTGCTCCAAAGCACGAGGTCAAGGCCTTCCAGGAGGTTACCAAAAACACAAAGGTGCCTTCCCCACCCCTTGTCTTTAGATTCACCAATCCCATTGATTTTCAAACCTGGTCTGCCTCTGAAAAACAAATCTTGCATTAGCTCCAAACAAAGGAAGGAAGGGAGAAGAAGGAAGAAAAATGAAAAGAAAGGAGAGAGGGAGGGCATGAGGGCAGAAGGAAGACGGCAGGCAGGCAGGAAAGAAGGAAATCATATAAATCTTCTGCAAACAAAACAATGCATTGCTCCTGAGTAATCCACTACAAAATACTGGTACATACACCTCTGTGGCTACGATTTATTCCGATAATTAATTCTCACTGCAATCCAAGCATTTATTTAGTTGAAAGACTGTTTAGTTGAAAGACCAGTCATTTTAAAAGATACCATTTAAAAACTATTTTAGAAGTTCCCACAAAAGTATACATAACAAAATTGGCTTGCTGAATAAACATCGCCTGAAATTTACCCTTCATAAGAAAAAGAACGTCCTTTATCAGCATGATTCAGAAACTCTGCAACACCACCACAGATACTCTGATAAAATATAACATCCTAGTCCAAGACGTATGCAAAGTGCCCTATTAGTGTTTGAAACGAGCATCCCTAGATGAACTCACTAAATCTGTGTGGAAGCACATACCTCGGCTTTTCAAAGAGCAATAAATCTTCTTTGCAGACTTCTACAGAATGCAGATGTGCTGCTCTCTCTTACCAACACCAGCAAACTGGAAGCCCTCTTGAGTCCCACAATCTGAACTCTTTGTTCTCTGTGCAAATGCCACAGAGGTTTGTCAACAGACCCTGAAAATCTAATTCAACATCTATGCATCTCCATGGCCTCCATTCACAGGCTACACTGACAGCTCTCCCTGCGGGGAGAGGCCGTCTGAGGTTACAAGATCTAGCTAGCATGATTTTACAGGGGCAGAGCCAAAACGGTTGAAACTCCTCTAAGAGGTTTGTTTAAAATGCAAAGGTATCATAGAAAAACTAGCAACAGCAAACACTGCCTAAGACACCAGCAGAATTCACAACCATCCTCACCAACCAGCTGCTTTTGAGCATTTCAAGAGTGTTACTCAAACTCTGGGAACCCTAACCATCTCAAGAACTCCTTGAACTCTTTTGTTCTAAGAGCTGGCCTGCAGGCATGCGTGCCCTCTTGCTGTCATCAAGGCCAGGCTGGGAGATAAGCAGTGCCTGCAGAGAGGAGGCTCCCAGCAGCTGAGCCAAGTCCTGGAAGAAGCTGTGTAGTGTTCTCCTGGGGAAACAGAAGCAGGAATGACCACAAGCGGCTCCCAGGGCCCCAGGGATAAAGCTTTCAGGAGCTCCCAGGTCAGCATCTTTCAAATAGAGTTGCCGGGCAGAAATAAGGCAAGCCACATATGTAATTTTAAATTTTCTAAAAAATCACATTAAAAAAAAAACTGCAAAGAAACAGGTAAGATTCTTCTAATATTCTGCTTTTTAACCCAGAGATCCATAGTATTATCACTTCAAAATGTCATCATTTAAAAAAAAAAAAAAAAAAAAAAAAAACATCAGCCAGGTGCAATGGCTCACACCTGTAATCCCAGCACTTTGAGAGGCTGAGGCAGGCGAATCACCTGAGGTCAGGAGTTCAAGACCAGCCTGACCAACATGAAGCAACTCTGTCTCTACTAAAAATACAAAAAATTAGCTGGGTGTGGTGGTGGGTGCCTGTAATCACAGCTACTCAGGAGGCTGACGCAGGAGAATCGCTCCAACCCGGGAGGAAGAGATTGCGGTGACCTGAGATCACGCCATTGCACTCCAGCCTGGGCAACAAGAGTGAAACTCTGTTTCAAAAAAATGCATCAATGAGCTAACTGGCATTCTTTTTTCCATACGCATTCTCAAATTCTTTTTTTTGCAAGCCTGCCGTGCAGTGGTATGATCCAAGTTCCCTGCAACCTCCACCTCCAGAGTTCAAGTGATTCTGTGGCCTCAGCCTCTGGAGTAGCTGGAATTACAGGCATGTCGCACCACGCTCAGCTAATTTTGTATTTTTAGTAGAGACAGTTTCACCATGTTGGTCAAGCTGGTCTCGAACAGCTGACCTCAGGTGATCCACCCACCTCGGCCTCCCAAAGTGCTGGGATTACAGGCGTGAGCCACCGTGCCCAGCCCCACTGTCAAATTCTGATGTGTGTTCTATGCTCCCTGCACATCTTGACTTGGAACAGCCATACTTAAAGTGCCCAAATATCACAAGGCAATAGTGGCTAACATACTGGACGGCCCAGTTCTAGACGCTAAAATCTAGAGATGTCATTCTGTAAGCAAAAGTGCACGGTGGCTCACGACTGTAATCCCAGCAGTTTGGGAGGCCGACGTGGGGTCAGCCTGGCCAACATGGTGAAACCCTTTCTCTAGTAAAAATACAAAATTATCCAGGTATGGTGGTGAGCACCTGTAATCTCAGCTACTCAGGAAGCTGAGGCAGGAGAATCACTTGAACCCGGGAGGCAGACGTTGCAGTAAGCTGAGATTACACCATTGCACTCCAGCCTGGGCTACAGAACCAGACTCTGTCTCAAAATAAATAAATCAATAGATCAATAAATAAAATAAAAAAACAGTGCTAGTGTGTGAGCAAAGATAACAGACACAAATGCAATGTCTTCACTATGTTTCCTGTTCCTCATTTAAGAAAACATATGTATGAAATTCCCCAGTGACAACCATCCTGCTCTCCAACCCCCACCTCTACTGCCCTGCCCGCAATCTACATTACTTCAACATTCACCTGAGGAGACAAGCAGAAAAATCTTTTCCCACTACCTCTGAAATAATAAAAGAATGTGATAAATCAGAATTGCTCTAAGAATGTAAATTCTACAGGTTCAGTGTATCAAAAGATTTAGGCTGGGCACAGAGGCTCCCGCCTGCAATCCCAGCACTTTGGGAGGACAGGCAGGTGGATCACCTAAAGTCAGGAGTTCAAGACCAGCCCAGTCAACATGGTAAACCCCATCTCTACTAAAAATACAAAAATTAGCCAGGAGAGGTGGCAGGTGCCTGTAATCCCAGCTACTTGGGAGGCTGAGGCAGGAGAATTGCTTGAACTCGGGAAGCAGAGGTTGCAGTGAGCCAAGATGGCACCACTGCACTCCAGCCTGAGCGACAGAGCAAGACTTCGTCTCAAAAAAAAAAAAAAAAAAAAAAAAAAAAAAATTTAAACAGCTCTGGGAAACTTAGTATAAAAATTGCCCCATGATATCTTTTATCAAGGGAAGGAGGAAAAACATATCTGTTTATTAAAGCACAAAACTCACAGCAATTTCAACAGCAATGTTTTCTAAATTCTTGAACTCTGAATTGCACATGTCAGTTCATTACTTGAGTAATTGGTTGTTCAGCGTTAAGACAAATAAAACTAGACAGTTAATTATATACTAAATAGCAGAAAAGTATGTGCCTTCACTTAAAAACTGCCCTCTCTGACTCCCAACCATTCTCAGATAATTTTAATGTGATCATGGACAGAGAGAGGAGTTTTGCAGATATAGAAACAGTGGTCTGAGGCAAATGTGTTTTTAATTAGAGTTTGCAGGGGCTAGAGGTTAGACACTGTAGTGTGCCTGAACAGAAAAAAAACCTACCCTGGAGCCTAGAATGTGACTGATCTGAAGGCTGACTGCAGAAAAACCTGTAAATTCCCACCACCGCCCAGCAGGAGGTGAGAAGCTTTCAAGAGGCAAATTAGCTTTTCAAAAGACAGGGGATTGATGCATCAGGTGACAACGGGTTAGAGCAGCCAGGCCATCTGTTCTCACCAACTTCCCCGGTCCAATTCCCTATCCTAGTCCCCCACACCCACCCCATCCCTCTTCAGTCTAGGCCAACTACCAGCCAGCTTGATCCACCCAAATGTACACACCTCCCTTCCTTAAAATCTCCTTTTTTTTTTTGGAGACAGTCTTGCTCTATCACCCAGGCTAGAGTGCAATGGTGCAACCTCAGCTCTTTGCAGCCTTCTCTTCCTGGGTTCAAGCAATTCTCTTGCTTCAGCCCGAGTAGCTAGGATTACAGAAACCCACCATCACGCTTGGCTAATTTTTGTATTTTTAGTAGAGAAGAGATTTCACCGTGTTAGCGAGGCTGGTCTCGAACTCCCGACCTCAGGTGATCCACCCGCCTTAGCCTCCCAAACTGTAGGGATTACAGGTGTGAGCCACCACGCCTGGTCCCTTGCTTAAAATCTTTTTTATTCTAACAAAATCCTTCCGGAGCAGCCTGTAGGCTGGGCACGATCTGGCTCCTGCCTGCCCCTCCAGGCTGGTCTCGACCCCCGTCTCTACCGGACTCTTCTCAGCTCTCACCCAAGCTGAGCTCATTCTCACCCCAGCCTGTTGCTTTGCCAACAGCACCAATGCATCCTCCGGCTTTGGCAGACACATACCTTACCTCCTCTGGGAGGCCCTCGCTGGCCTGCTGGGCTCCCCACCTCAGGCAGTCAGCTGGCTGCACCTTTGCCCCCAGGTACCAGCCCTCCCTGCCAGACCACCTCTGCTGCTTCCACTCTCCATCCCAGCACACAATGCCGAGCCCAGCCAAGAAGGCAGGAAGGAGGATGCCCCACAACAACCCAAGAACCTGGTGAACTCCACCCATCTGGAAACCTTGCCAGGAGTGTATTTGTCTCTTACCAACCCTGCCCTACTAACAATGACCTTGACCTTTTGCGTCCAACTCACTTCCCCAGGCTTACCTCTACGGCATTTAAACAGGTGAGAAGACTCCTACTACAGATTCTACAGTTCCCATTTATAGAAACCAATAATAACAGTGATAGCCACACCCTAAAAATACTCATGTCCTGATCTACCGGCACCCGCCATCTTTTAGAGTTCCCTACAGAGTTCCAGGCACCTGATCCACTCACAGCCTCGTCCTCTGTGCTGCCCCCAGTGCAGAGCCGACTGTCATCTTCTAGATGCAGAGACGGCAACAGGAATTCCCATTCCCACCCCTACTGCTTGGCTCCCTGGCAGCTTCTAGACCACCATGAAGCCATATTTTCCACACAGGAATGAATTCATTTAAAACAACTAATTTTGAGAAGCTGTTTGCTTTTTCAGCCCAGGCTAAGGTACACAAAAGTATTTTCCAGAAGTCTAACATAGCGCTCTGCTTCTTTCATGCACCTCCGAGTTTATTTATTTTAAGACAGAGTTTCGCTCTTGTTGCCCAGGCTGGAAAGCAGAGGCACGATCTCAGCTCAGCACAACCTCCGCCTCCCGGGTTCAAGAGACTTGCCTACCTCAGCCTCCCAGGTAGCTGGAATTACAGGCGCCTGCCACTACACCTGGCTAATTTTTTTGTGTTTTTAGTAGAGACAGGGTTTCACCGTGTTGGTCAGGCTGGTCTCGAACTCCTGACCTCAGGTGATCCACCTGCCTTGGCCTCCCAAAGTGCTGGGATTACAGGCATGAGCCACCGCACCTTGCCCATCCTTTTAGCAAATTCATTTCACCTGGAGAACTGCCACCAAAAATTTCAAATGCATTGATTCATGCGACGAATATTTATTTAGCCCTCATGGCTGACAAGGCACAGTGCCAGGGCCCAGAAGGACATGAAATTCAATGGCAAGGACGTGAACTTAGTAGACCAGGCTCTGCTCCCCCTCTGCTGCGTAACCTTGGAGAATAACTGTAACAGCTAACACATCGACCACGTGCAGGTCCCTCTGTCCAAAACGCTTCACACGCACTAACTTGCTTAATTCTTACGACACCCTGTCAGTGAGTAACTAATAATGCTCCCATCCTACAGATGTGGGAAATGAGGCACAGAGCAGAAAACGAACTCGCCCAGAGTCCCAGAGCTAACAGGTGGTAGAATGGGTTCAGGTTTTCTTCTCTTTTTGAAACAGCTTTACTGACTGGCTTTCATAAGCCAGTTTCCTATTAATATTTGACAAATGCAGATGATAAGCATTAGTCCACAAAGCAGCTAAAGAGGTCAAACAAGGGAACAAATATTAGAAAATCATTTGGCCCCGTACCTCTGGCATAGAGAACTGCTCGACAGCCTGAAAAAGGAATAGAAGCCAGTCTGTTCTCAAAGAGTTTAATCTAATCGGAGAAAAACTTGTAAATAACAGAGAATGGCCATAATAAAATCCAGAGAGAACTGACACAAGAAGTGCACATAAAATACAAAGGGGGAGCGCGTGCTTCAATGGGAGTGAGGATCTGCATTCCAGGAGTCGGAGTATTTGAAAATGACAGGCTGGGTTGTGGGATATTGTGAAATATCCACATTTGGTGGGTGACCTCGTCCTCCTTCTGGACATCCAACTCAAAGATCCTTGCAATCTTCAAAGTGCTAAGTGTCTTTTGTATGCTAATGAGCTGCCTGGTGGCTGGCAGACCCTAGGTGGTTTCAGGAAGGACCAAGGCAGGGAAAGGAGAGGGTTGCAGGTTGACCAATAACCAGTGAAAGAATCAGTCACGGCTGCCTCGTGAAGTTTCCGTAAAAATCCAGGACAGAGCTTTCAGGCAGCTGGACACACAGGGGTTTCTGGAGGATGGGGAGGCCACGGAAGCTCCCAGACCCTTCCCACATGCCTAGCCCTATGCGCCTCTTCACCTGGTGTTCTGGTAACTTTTGTGATATCCTTTACCACTAGCCAGTAAACATAAGCCAGTGTTCCCTTGAGTTCCGTGAGCTGCTCTAGCAAATTAATTGAACCTTAAGAAGAGATCGAGGAAATCCCAATGTATAGGCTGCTGGTCAGAAGCAGGGGGTGGAACAACCTGTGGCTTGGGACTGTCATCAAAAATGGGGAGCAGATGGCTGGGCGCGGTGGCTCACGCCTGTAATTCCAGCACTTTGGGAGGCCGAGGCGGGTGGATCACAAGGTCAAGAGATCAAGACCATCCTGGCCAACATGGTGAAACACCGTCTCTACTAAAAATACAAAAAATTAGCCAGATGTGGTGGCACATGCCTGTAATCCCAGCTACTTGGGAGGCTGAGACAGGAGAATTGCCTGAACCCAGGAGGCAGAGGTTGCGGTGAACCGAGAATGTGCCATTGCACTCCAGTCTGGGCAACAAGAGCGAAACTCCATCTCAAAAAAAAAAAAAAGACAATAGGGAGCAGACTTAGGGACTGAGTCCTCAACATGTGGGGTCTGGCTCCGGGTGGACAGTGTCAGAACTGAACTGAATGAGGGGACACCCAGCTGGTGTCTGCTGCAGAACTGATTGCTTCCTCGGTGTCTGGGGAAACCCCCAACCCCACAACATCTGCTGTCAGAAGTGAGTTGTGAAAGCTCAGTAGAAGAAACTGAGTTTGCTTATTCCTCTACATCCTCAGAGCTGAGAGTGCTGAGTTTAATCTGGGGCTAAATCACTCAAAGCGCAAAGTACACAGGAACAACCCAGTGCCTCCATTCAGTGGGTCTTGCATATGTAACACACAGAACACCAGGCAGCAAATCTCACTTGGCATGGAGGACACCCCGCATCCCTTGTTCTAGAGACGGTATGGCTATCTGTAAGCTACCCAACGCACACATGGCTTCCCACGCTTCTGAAGGAAAGCACCCCCAAGAATGGACTCGGTGTTCCACAAAGACTCAACCTTCCATCCTTGTCTGGGCTCATTCTGCAAAGCTTACTGTTATTAATATCTTCTGAGGATAGCAATCTTCCTCACCGACCTTCAAGCCCTTACTTTGTCTGCACATGCCCTTGAACCTAGAGTCTACTGCTCTCAACAGAAAAGAAGCAGGGGGACAGGGGAGGGAAGGAGCAACAAAAGGAATATTCTCCCAACCCTAAGGCCAGCAGGTGTCCCTGCAATCGGAGCCCTGACAGTCACCCTCCCCTCCTGCAGGAACACTGACCAACAGCCAGCCAGCCAGGGCAATAGACCAGTCTCAGACCTCCAGTTCCATTCTAGAGTCTGCCAGAGAGCAAGATGGTCACCTTGGATGCAACTCACTTCCAAATACATGCTGTGGCTCTCAAGAACCCGGTGACACCAACCAATCTTCTTTTGTCTGCTTTAACAAATAAACTCCCGGCCACCAGTAAAACTAAGGAATTTAACTCCTGATTGCAAAGATCAGGAGTGGCTGGAGAGCGCCTTCATACACAAACGAGAACAACGTATGGGTCAAGGGTGAGAACTTAAGGAGTTAGAGCAGCTTGTTAACAAGGTGACATCTGAGCAGAGACAACCCGGTAATTGCTAATAAGTCCAATTTCTTGTTCCCTATCTTCCATAGCAGGTTTAAAACAAGAGAAAGAAAAAGAAAAGCACTCACAGACTAGAATAGAAACATCCTCAACTGCAACGCCTGTCAAACGCAACAGAGATTTCTTACACTTGGCGTTTTCACAAAAAAGTGACAACAGTGTCACACATACAGAACCCGTATCTGTTCGCAGGCCCTGAAGGCAATGCCTGCCTGGCAGGACAGCTGCTATCCCAGTCCCCATGACACTAGCAGACTTTAGGGCACCCCTGGTGCCAGGGGTAGAATCCAGAATAGACCCCCCATTCCTAAACACTACACCCTGGAATGACGAGCCAATGGGTTGCTCCTAGGATAGGAATTTGAATCCTCCAGTTCAAGGTCTAAAGCACTTTTCTCAGCAGCAACACCATCGACATTTCAGGCTGCATAACCGTGTCCCACGCAGGGTAGGAAGTGTAGCATCATTCCCGGCTTCTCATCGCTAGATAACCCTGCCCCTAGTTGTCACAGGCAAAAATATCTGTAAATATTGCCAAATGTCCCCTGTAGGCAAAATCGCCCTGTTGAGAAACCACTGCTCTAGAGAGGAGGGCTAGGGCTTCTTCAGGCCCAGTGACATGTCACCTAGAGACAACTTTGAATCATTACCAAGGGCTGGATGTCAGAAGCCAGTGTGGCCGAAACCACTTTGGCGTCATCGTCTCTCCAAACTTCCTCTTCCTCTATGCCTACCTGGAAGGTCACTGCAATCGCTGGGCTGGCCAAAAGGACATTCTCAACACTCTCATCCCCTGCTTGCGAGAAGTGCCAGAAGTTACCCTTCTGCAGTAACCTCCCTGCCCCATCCCCTCGCCTCTCAAGCCCCTTGGCTAATGTGGAGAAGAAAGAAAAGCATCTGACCAGGTGCAGTGGCTCACACCTACAATCCCAGCACTTTGGGAGGCCGAGGCGGTCGGATCACCTGAGGTCAGGAGTTCGAGACCATCCTGGCTAACATGATGAAACCCCGTCTCTACTAAAAACACAAAAAACTGGCCGGGCGTGGTGGCACATGGCTGTAGTAAAGCTTTAAACTGTACTTGGAAATGTAATATAAAAATTTATCTTTACCTCTCTTTTAATAAAAAAGCAAAATATTTAATGATCACTTAAAACTAAGTCAAACATGGCAAGGCACAGTGGCTCACGCCTATAATCCCAGCACTTTGGGGGGGCTGAGGCAGGAGAATCACATGAACACAGGAAGTAGAGGTTGCAGTGAGCCGCGATCGCGCCACTGCACTCCAGCCTGGCGACAGAGGGAGACTCTGTCTCAAAAAAAATAAAAATAAAAATCAGAAATAAAGAAAAGCATCTAGGCCAGGCAAGGTGGTTCACACCAGCACTTTGGGAGGCCAAGACAGGCGGATCATGATGTCAGGAGTTCAAGACCAGACTGGCCAACATGGTGAAACCCTGTCTCTACTAAAAAAGATAAAAATTAGCTGGGCATGGTGGCTCGTGCCTGTAATCCCAGCTACTTGGGAGGCTGAGGTAGGAGAACTGCTTGAACCAGGACCCAGGAGGCGGAGGCTGCAGTGAGCTGAGATCGCACCATTGCACTCCAGCCTGGGCTACAGAGTGAGACTCCATCTCAAAAAAAAAAAGAAAAAGAAAAAGAAAGAAAGAAAGCATCTATATCCAAGAACCCACAGGAACATCACCATTTCTGGTAGCCACTTGAAACATTTTATATCCTGTTTCTGTTCTTTATTTGCCTCTTTGTTAACTTTTGTTTATTAAACGTTGGAGCCTGGATTCAAAACAGAAGTAATTCCAGGGCACATGCTCTTGTAATTATACTACACTGCCTCTCAAATGGGAGGCAGAGAATGAGCCAACGAAACAAACCAGAAATAATGGTTTCAACACAGCAGACTCCGAAGACCCAACGTTAAGGCATCCAAAGCCAGGGAAAAGACTGGAAGAAAAGTCCCCAGTGATCACCAAGTCATTCGATCAACAGGTCACTGGAGGCTGCATTTTCTTTTAGTGATTTATTGAAAAAAGAAAAAAATACATATTACACAAAAGGATAATTTCATCCATCCTGACTGAAAGGAGCCCAAGCACTCAATAGCTGAAAGGATGATGCAGACAATATTAAAAAATATTTTTCATTACAGTATTTATATAAGGAGACATATACTTCCTCTTTAGAGAAACAACCCACAGAATACATAACTCAGTGTGGGAAAAGGGCAAGCAAAGTATATTTATGGTTTGGTTTTTAAATGTAACCATCATAGAAAACATGGGAAATCTAGGCTTTGGCACTTCCAGAAAGTAACTGCTGAGAAGGAAATGAGGGTGGGTAAGGGATATATTCACATGATTTCCTTTTTCTGAGCTTTAAACTTTACTTGAAAATGTAATATAAAAATTTATCTTTACCTCTCTTTTATTAAAAAAGCAAAACATCTGATGATTACTTAAAACTAAGTCAAACATGGCCAGGCACGGTGGCTCATGCCTGTAACCCCAGCACTTTGGAAGGACAAGGTGGGGCGGCTCACTTGAGGTCAGGAGTTTGAGACCATCCTCTCCAACATGGCAAAACCCTGTCTCTACTAAAAATACAAACATTAACTGGGTGTGGTGGCGCATGTCTATAATTCCAGCTACTCAGGAGGTTGAGGCATGAGAATCTCTTGAACCCAGAAGACAAGGCCTGCAGTGAGCCAAGACTGTACCACTGCACTCTAGCCTGGGTGACAGAGTGAGACTCTGTCTCAAAAAAATAAAATAAAATAGGCTGGGCATGGTGGCTCATACCTGTAATCCCAGCACTTTGGGAGGCCAAGACGGACAGATCACTTGAGGTCAGGAGTTCAAGAGCAGCCTGAAAACATAGTGAAACCTAGTCTCTACTAAAAATATAAAAATTAGCTGGCCACAGTGGCGTATGCCTGTAATCCCAGCTACCTGGGAGGCTGAGGCAAGAGAATCACTTGAACCCAGGAGGTAGAGGTTACAGGGAGCCAAGATCATGCCACTGCACTGTGGCCTGAGCAACAAAGCAAAACTCCATCTCAAAAAAAGAGTAAAATAAGATAAAATAATTTGTTAGGTAAACAAATTAAAAACAGAGGTAGAAAGTGGGGCCTCTGGGAAACATGCCCGGACACTAATAAAAATAGATCCAGCCCTTTTGGCTCTCTGAGCAGCACCATGGCGGTTGGCAAGAACAAGCGCCTTACGAAAGGCGGCAAAAAGGGAGCCAAGAAGTGGTTGATCCATTTTCTAAGAAAGGTCGGTATGATGTGAAAGTGCCCGCTATGTTCAACATACGAAATATGGAAAGACGCTAGTCGCCAGGACCCAAGGAACCAACATTGCATCTGATGGCCTCAAGGGCCGAGTGTTTGAAGTTAGTCTTGCTGATCTGCAGAATGATGAAGTTGCATTTAGGAAATTCAAGCTCATGACTGAAGATGTTCAGGGCAAAAACTGCCTGACTAACTTCCATGGCATGGATCTTACCCGTGACAAAATGTGTTCCATGGTCAAAAAATGGCAGACAACGATTGAAGCTCATGTTGATGTCAAGACTACCGATGGTTACTTGCTTCGTCTGTTCTGTGTTGGTTTTACTAAAAAACGCAACAATCAAATACGGAAGACCTCTTATGCTCAGCACCAACAGGTCCGCCAAATCCGGAAGAAGATGATGGAAATCATGACCCAAGAGGTGCAGACAAATGACTTGAAAGAAGTGGTCAATAAATTGATTCCAGACAGCATTGGAAAAGACATAGAAAAGGCTTGCCAATCTATTTATCCTCTCCATGATGTCTTCGTTAGAAAAGTAAAAATGCTGAAGAAGCCCAAGTTTGAATTGGGAAAACTTATGGAGCTTCATGGTGAAGGCAGTAGTTCTGGAAAAGCCACTGGAGATGAGACAGGTGCTAAAGTTGAACGAGCTGATGGGTATGAACCACCAGTCCAAGAATCTGTTTAAAGTTCAGACTTACAGTAGTGGCAAATAAAAAGTTATTTGTGGAAAAAAAAAACAAAAACAAAAAAAACATAGATCCATTGTAATCTCTTTAAATATGGGCCTTCTTACCGATGGTAATCAATATAAATATGGAAACATACATATTATATACAGATAGATAAAGATATGATAAATAAGGATATAACCGTATTTGTTACAATGTGTTTTATACACATTTGCTCATATAAAACACAGCCAACACTGGAGCAGGATTCAGTTGCAAGAAGGAATGAAGCACTGATGCATGCTACAGTACAGATGAATCTTAAAGACATCATGCCCAGTGAAAGAAGCCAGACACAAAAGGTCACCTATTCTGTGACTACATTTATATGAAATATCCAGAACAGATAATTCCATAGAGACAGAAAGCAAATTGGAGGTTGCCGGGAGTTGGGGCGAGGGGAGAATACGGAGTGACTGCTGACCAGGCTCTATGGCTTGGACACTGTATTAGTCCATTTTCATACTGCTATGAAGAAATACTCAAGACTGGGTCATTTATAAAGAAAAAGAGGGTTCATGAACTCACAGATCCACATGGGTGGAGAGGCCTCCCAACTATGGCGGAAGGTGAAGGAGGTACAGAGGCATGTCTTACATGGCAGCAGTCAAGAGAGAGCGTGTGCAGGGAAACTGCCCTTTATAAAACCATCACATCTTGTGAGACTTATTCACTATCACTATCGCGAGAACAGCACAGGAAAAACCTGCCCCCCATGATTCAGTTCCCTCCCACTGGGTTCCTCCATGACACACGGGGATTATGGGAGCTATAATTCAAGATGAGGTTTGGGTTGGGACACAGCCAAACCATGTGAGACATGGTTTGTCTGGCTCTACCAAGTTGCATGTTGACATCTGATCCCCAGCGTTGGAGGCAGGCCTGGTGGGAGATGTTCATGATCATGGGGGCAGATCCCTCATGAATAGCTTGGTGCCATTCTTATAGGAATGAGTGAGTTCTCACTCTTAGTTCCTATGAGAACTGGTTGTTGAAAAGAGGCTGGCATTCTCCCCTCTCTGCTGATTCCTCTCTCACCATGTGATCTGCACATGGAGACCCCCTTTGCCTTTTGTTCTGAGTGGAAGCTTCCTGAGGCGTCACTAGAAGCAGATACTGGTGCCATGCTTCTTGTACAGCCTGCAGAACCATGGCCAAACAGATCTCTTTTTCTTATAAATTACTCAGCCTCAGGTATTCCTTTAGAGTAACACAAATGGGCTAAGACAATGGGTATGGGTTTTACTTGGGGGTTTCAAAATTGTTCTGCAATGAGACAGAGGTGACAGTTGCAGAACAACGTAGACGCACTGACTACTACTGAATTGTAAACTTGGAAATGGTTAATTTTGTTATGTGAATCTCACCTTAAGATATATTTTTTTAAAAAAATCAGAGCTGAAAATCTTGAAACAATTCAGTTCATCCCCCACTGCCGCCGCCCCACCGTTTACATCCAAGAAATCTCAGTTGAGTCCAGAAAGACTGACTTTCCCAAGTTTGCACGGCTGACAAATGACCAGGTCAGAGATCCACCCAAGTCTTCTGCCCTTTATCCCACAGTGTGACATCTACAAAACGGGAATCTAATTTGTTCTTCATATAGTTGGAAGGACCACGTGAAAATATCTATAACAATGTCCTACGCTAAAGGGGCTCTCAAATATTTTATTATAATCAGCAAAAACTAGTAATAAAAACTGATACTACCTAACGGTTTTTCAGTACTCACTAGGTATCCATAATTCCTCTAAGCATTTTTAATGCATTCATTATTTCATTTCCTAATGACCCTGTGGGATAGGTACAGTTAAGATTAGACCATATTACAAAAGGGAGCCTGGGGCACAGCATGGGGATGTGGCTTTCCCAAGGTCAGTGCAGTGTTCAAACCCAGATACTGTGGTTCTAGAACCTTCCCATTTATGCTACACTCTGTGGGAGGCAGTCTGTGGGAAGTCACTCAGTCATTAAACACATGCCAGAGTTTATGAACAAGGATCTTAGTGTGACATCCAGTCCTCCAAACCTCACATCTCTGGGGGGAAAAAAAAGACATTAAATAAACATGTAAACGTTTAAAATAGAAAAGAAAAAAAACAAAACAAAAAACTTTTCTCCCCTTCAAGAGACAAGATTATCCAATTTCTACCCCTGCGTGATCCATAAAGAATGGGCCAGGCCAGGAGGATCACTTGAGGCCAGGCGTGTGAGACCAGCCTGGGCAACATAGCAAGAACCCATTTAAAAAAAAAAAAAAAGTAACTTAATTTAAAAAGACTAACAGGGATCTACGAGGATCCATCAAGAAAACACAAAAATCTAACCTACATACCATTCTCTCAAAACTGCTTCACAATCAATATTTTTTGATATTGAACCTGAACCAACCCAAAGGGAACAAGCCAGCACTCGCCTCCTTTGCCCCAAAGTTACACAGCAGCACTTCTTCACCATGTAAAGCAAACTTCTCCAACCTGCAGCCAAGCACGGCTTTGAATGCAGCCCAACACAAATTTGTACATTTTCTTAAAACATTATGAGATTTCTGCTGGGCACTGTGGCTCACACCTCTAATCCCAGCACTTTGGGAAGCTGAGGCGGGCGGATCACTTGAGCTCAGGAGTTCAAGATCAGGCTGGCCAATATGGTGAGACCTCATCTCTACAAAAAACACAAAAACTTGCTAGGCATTGTGGTGTTATCCCAGCTACCTGGGTAACTGAGGCTGGAGGATCGCTTGAACCCAGAAAGTCAAGAATGAGGTGTGCAGAGATGGCACCACTGCACTCCAGCCTGGGTAACTGAGTGAGATCCTGTCTTAAACCACCACCAACAACAACAACAAAAATGGGCTGGGCACGGTGGCTCACACCTATAATCCCAGCACTTTAGGAGGCTGAGGTGGGTGGATCACCTGAGGTCAGAAGTTCAAGACCAGCCTGACCAACATGGCTGTCTCTACTAAAAATACAAAAATGAGCCGGTCGTGGTGGTGGGCACCTGTAATTCCAGCTACTTGGGAGGCTGAGGCAGGAGAATCACTTGAACCCAGGAGGCAGAGGTTGCAGTGAACCGAGATCATGCCATTGCACGCCATCCTGGGCAACAAGAGGGAAACTCCATCTCAAAAAAACAAATTTTTTTTTGAGTGTTTTTGTTTTAAAAGTTCATCAGCCATCTTATCATTAGTGTTAGTGTATTTTATGTGTGACTCAATACAGTTCTTCTTCCAACGTGGCCCAGAGAAGCCAGAAGATTGGACACCTCTGATCTAAAGACTTGAAGCCCCAGCCAAGTTTTGTTTGGCCCACTTGGTAAAAACCAAAACATTTTATGTTCTTGTCCACATTTTGCAGATTGGAACATTTCACAGAAATCTACGTTTCTTCTGATCTCTCTTTAACAACGAAAAGGCCTGATAACACTGAGTCCTCATTCTTCCATGTGTGTGATCCCCGGTGAGCCACAGTCCCTACCAACTCCCCGAGGGCACAGGACCGAGCTCTGCGCCCACATCTTCCCCACCTGCGGCCCCCAATTTGTAGCCCTTTTACACTGTGCCTTACAGAGTCTGGGTCTCCATACTGGTTTTGAAAAATGCATTATTTGGTACATAATGCCTCCATTCAGAGTAAGCTTTGGAAGGGAAGTTTCAGTTATTTAATGGGCTTGTCAAGCAGTGATCTTAATTAAACTTGGCTCAAATCAAAAGGAAAATGAGTACATTTTTAGGCCAGTGTTGGGTATACTATATTGAATCATACCTTAATTCTGACCAAATGGCAGACTAAACCCCTTTTAAACAGTCTGTATTTTAGCCACCCAAGTGAGTTGAGTATTCTATTTATAGCTGCCAAGGGTACAACTTCCAGACTCCCTTCACCTACCACCCTGCCCCCACTTCTCCCCCTCTCTCTCATGCACACACACACACACACACACACACATACCATGGTACCTCCCTGAGATCGAATTTCAGCCTCCAGACTTTTTCTCTTAGTTTAGCTTGGGATGATTCCTAAACTACAGGCATGCCTTCTGGCTACCTGCCAACTGAATACCAGAAGGCAGGGATATTCTGTTTATTCCTTAAAAAAAAAGAAAAGAAAAGAAAGAAAAGAAAAGCCAATGCTATCTTCCCTTTGGTTTTAATAAAGTTCACCAAAAAAGGAGCTTCCATTTCTCTCAATGCTTCCCTCCTTTTGTGACTGACAGCGAACACAAACATGAACCATTTCTTTCTCCCCAGTTATAAAACAAATCCTTTTCTCACTTCCAAGATTAGGTTATAGAGGGGAAAAAAATTATATTTGGCATTTAAAGGTGCTAAAAACTCACCAAAGTAAAAGATACAAGCCGCTATCAAAATTCTCTTAACACTCTTGTCAGTTCATTTTTTAAAAAATCAAATCTTGAGTAACAGTCCAGTCTTCTTCAGCAATAAAGCACAGAGACATATACTTGGTAATGCTGGAAAGAATCCAGGCCTTTAGGGTATGAATTGCATGCAAACATTTCAAACTACAATTTTCTCCTTCTCCTTGTATGTGTATGGCTGTCTGAAACTCAAGGCTGAATGATTAATTTCGAGTTTGACCCTGGTATCACGTAATTTCCTTCTTCTCAAGTTTGTGAATAAAGTCATCTTTTGCAAAATTGTATCTGCAGGGTGGCTAGTTGGGCTGAAGCAAGATGAAGAAAGACATCCCTGGGACCCCAGGACAGCAGCAAGCCACAGGCTGTGGAGGTGGCCAGTGCCCGGCGTGCCAACGCTGGGCAGCAGCCAAAGCAAGCATAGGTGTGTGATGTGGGGTTTGGGTGTGGCTAGGAGCCAATATCTTGCGTCAGAACGAGACAGACAAGTGAGAACCAGGGTACACAGGTCGGTACTTAAGTTCAGAAATAAGGCCAGCAAAAATCTGGGATGCAGGTACAACAGGCCAGGCAAAGGCTAGGCCATCGTGGAGCAAGGGTGGGAGGAGGTTAGGATTCAGTTGGTCAAGACAAAAAGGCAAGACGGACAGAGAGCCAGAGGCACGAGGAGGAGGAATGACCTGGATCGCGTGGGATACTGCGCTCAGTACCTTTTATGGGATTTCAGTTAAGACAAGAAACAACACAACACACCAAACGTGGGCTCCTCCCTGGAAACAGACGCCTGAAGACACCAACTTCAGTGGTGGGATGGGAAAAACAAAGGAACAGGAGCAAGTCTCTCCAATCTTGACCTAATGATGAAGACCTTAATGTGCCAGCAGGTACTGCAAGCTGGGCCACAGGTGCCTACGGGAAGCTGGGTAGGGACCCAGGTGTTTCATAGGCAGTGTGGGTGGGCTGGCTGAGCGCCCACCACCAGAGCCAGCTCTGCTGATCCCAACAGCTGGCCGTGCCGCCTCCCTTCACTGCCACTCCACGTGATTCCAGCCTGTGACAGTCTTCCTAAGGAGCCTGAGGAGCCTCTGCTGGAATACTCCAAGAAGCCCGCAGGCCCGTTCTTACAAGAACCTAACACCCATTATCAGTATCAGACAGCAGTCATCGGGAGAACAAATCAATATGGTCCTTAACCATCACCTCACCGGGATCTGTGATCTCTGACGACACCTACGTGGCCCACCTATGCCACTGTTCATCCTGCAGACCTGTTCTTTCTGCTGAGTCTACTACTTTTGTTTTGTCTATCTGTAAATACTAAGTTTCTAACCCCAGATACGTCTTTGCTACATTCAAGGGAGTCCTAGACAAAACATGCCTTCCACTGGGTACCTAAGACATGAAAAGAACCTTGAGATTTAATCACTGCCTAGTGTGGGATCATACCGCACTATAAAAAGTCCAAATATTTTATAAAGGCACTGCCAGTCCTTGGAACTGGCAAGCCACCTGGCTGTGAGAACAGCGTTAAGTTCTTGCGACATCAACCTGGAAGAGAAGAAATGAACACACGGGCTCTGGGGAGGCAAACCAACTTGGGATCCCATCTGGCTGTGGGACTTTGTAAGGGTGTCACTTTCACGGCTGATTAGAAATTAATGTTGTAATAAGCATGCATCACAAGATTAAAAGTATAACTTTAGATAAATGCAAATTTCCCAGAAACGCCAAAGCCACCAACGGCAAAGGACAAAGGCTTTGGATTCATGAACAAGCTCTTCAAAAGCTGGGCAAGTGACTTCTTCCTATCTTTGGGTTAAGATTCTACGTACGAAACGAAGAAGAAAAGTAGAAGATCGCTAACGGCCAACTGCAAAATGATATTGATCAGAGAAATAAAATCCAACAACCAGGCCCCCTTACACTGAACTAAGGTGCACAGCACAAGACAAAAAGAGTACTTGGAAAAGTCAAAGTCCCACAGGGGAACACCAGTGGGTTCCAAGCCACGGGGAGTTCATCTCTATCTGAGATTAGCAGCAGTTGCTAAGATGCAGAGGGTTCAGTGAGATCCTGGATATCTGTGTAGAAAGGGCTCAGCATGGCAAATAGCACCAAAAAAGTGCCTCACAGATATCCTCTGTGATTATCGCTGTTATTTTTAAAGGTTTATAGATCATTCTGAGGGACCCTCCAAGGTGCATCAGTCAATCAGCTGTACTTCCTTGGGGTCCTCCGCATCCCGCTCTATAGCATCATGGTCTCAGTAATGGCAGGGGGTGGGAACCCTCCTAGCTGGCAGTACAACCACAGCAATGGGAGGCCAATCAGAGGTCCCGTGGCAGAGGTGAATCACACTGAAGTCCGTCAACAGTGGTCTTCAACAAGCAGTCATCTCTAATGCAAAGAAATCACTCGCCACTGGCCGGGCACAGTAGGTCATGTCTACCATCCCAGCACTTTGGGAGGCCAAGGCAGGCAGATCCCCTGAGTTCAGGAATTTGAGACCAGCCTGACCAACATGGTAAAACCCCGCCTCTACTAAAAAAAAAAACAAAAACAAAAACAAAAAAACAAAAAAAATTAGCCGGGCATGGTGGTGCACGTCTGTAGTCCCAGGTACTCAGGAGGCTGAGGCAGGAGAATCACTTGAACCCAGGAGGTACAGGTTGCAGTGAGATCACACCACTGCACTCCTGTCCAGGCAAAAGAGCAAGACTCCATCTCAAAAAAATAATAATAATAATTAGGTGTGGTTGCAGGCACCTGTGGTCCCAGCTACTCAGGAGGCTGAGGCATGAGAATTGCTTGAACCCAGGAGGCAGAGGTTGCAGTGAGCTGAAATTGTGCCACTGCACTCCAGTCTGAATGACAGAGTGAGACTCTTACCTCAAAAAGAAAAAAAAAAAAAAAAAATCACTCACCATACATTTCTTATTAATCTGAATTAACAGAGCTGGTGAGTAAATATTCAAGGCATGCTGCTTACCAGTTGAATCACTCAGTCCCCTGAGTGTTAAGCCTCAGCCTCGGTAAAGATGTCAATGCCGAAGCCTCATTACTGGCCCATGAAGCCCAGATTTCCACCACGAACCATCTCCAGAGACCTTCATTCCGCCACGTCAGGGTCAGGTAATGCTCAGCAAATTATCCACTTAGTAAATTCATTTCACCGTCCACAGATAAGGGTGCAGACTCTTGTTCTAACAAATTAAATATCCCATTTGGAGTCCTGAGGAGTCTTTTTAAGTTTTTCCCAATCAACAAAAAAAGCACACATGACACGAAACCTCCTCTAGAAAGATGGCTTCTTTTCAGCTTCTTCCAATGTGAAAAAGCCATGAAGTCAGGAAAAATCGGATTACATGAAATGACTTTCTTTTTTTCTCCTCCTGCTAGGAATGGAAAACAGGAGACTCCTAAATCACAGATTAAATCCAGGAACTTCAAGAGGATCCAATTTCATTACCCTCCTGCCTGAAGATCTGATGAGTGCAGGAAGGGTGTGAACCTACAAGCAGCCTTCCATTTATTTTCAGCAAATAAAAAAGTTTTGCCTGCTGATTCAAATGCCCTCACCAAGCTTTTAGAGTGATTCATTACTGTGGCTGGCAAGAAAACAGTAGGCTTGGTGAAAATTAAGAAGACAACCACATGCTTACTCATCAAAGTTGGGAGAAATGGAAAAGAAAAAAAGGTATGAATTGGTTTGTAAAAAAATTGGTTGAAATTCACGTACCTCATTGAGGGAGGCCGTCTCTTGCATTATCAGGGTTGGTAACCTGAAGGTTTGGTAATTAACTGAAATAACCAGATGACAGGAACAGGTCCAAAGAATATAGTGTGGCTTGCTAATATCAGCCCCTTCTATCTTTCTTCCATCTCAGAAATATACATATCGGGTCCATATTGTCTTTTCCTTCATTTCTTAGGATCAGTGGAAACTCAAAATTGAGAAGGTCTGGAAATAAAAATGGCTTAATATCTCCACTATTCACCAATACTGCAGAAATCAATGTTGGAATAAATAAAACAAACACATAGCGATAGATCTAGATGTATAACCAAGTTATGTTAAATATAATGAAGGTATTAAAATTAATAAAAATCAGATTAATGCATCATTCACACACGGCCCAAAGAGTATACTGTGGCAATTAGGAGTAATGACTTTACTTAGAAAACACAGAATACTAAAATAAAATACAAAAGAGGGGATTCTTATAGGTCAATGTTTATATCAGGGTTTCTTAGCTTTAACACTATTGACATATTAGACTGGATTGATCTTCGCTGTGGGGGTGCCCTGTGCAGTCGAGGGTGTTTAGCAGTATTCTTGGCTTCTACCCACTAGACACCAGTAGTAACAACCAAAAATGTCTCCCTATACTGCTAAATGTTCCCAGGGATGGAAGAATGCCCCCAGCTGAGAACTACCATTCTATATAAAACAGTAACTATAGCAGGGCATGGTGGCTCACACCTGTATTCCCAGCACTTTGGGAGGCTGAGATAGGAGGAGAGGATCACTGGAACCCAGGAGTTCGAGACCAGCCAAGGCAACATAGGGAGACGCATCCCTACAAAAAAAAGAAAAAACTAGATGGACATGGTGGCACACCTCTATAGTCTCAGTTACTCAGAAGGCTGAGTGGGGAGAATCTCTTGAGCCTGGGAGGTCGAGGCTATAGTGGGCTGTGACTGTACCACTGCATCCCAGCCTAGGCAACAGAGCAAGACCTGTGTCCAAAAAAAAGCAACTCTAACCTAATGATAGACCTACCCCTTGGTAGCTTCCAGGCTACCTACTTTACAACAAAGAATATTTCTGCTGATCCAACTATGCCAGCCATTTTCTTTTTAAACTACAAAATCTGTATTGCATAGGAATAAAAAATATTAGCAGCTACCAAGTAGCCCCACCTTCACTGAATTACAGCCTTCAAAAGCCGTTTTCAGTGTAAACCATCCATTACCTTTTAAAGCAGGCGTCCCCAAACTTTTTACTCAGGGGGCCAGTTCACTGTCCCTCAGACCTTTGGAGGGCCACCACATACTGTGCTCCTCTCACTGACCACCAATGAAAGAGGTGCCCCTTCCTGAAGTGCAGCGGGGGTTGGATAAATGGCCTCAGGGGGCCGTATGCGGCCCGCGGGCTGTAGTTTGGGGACGCCTGTTTCAAAGTCTCACATTACTAGAAGGAGGGTCAATTTCCAAAATGGTCTCTTAAAATTTTTATCAATAAACTCAAAAGAAACAGCACATTTTAGGCAAGGAAGATCTGAACAGTTCAAAAGCCCAAAGCTGTGACTGGACAGCTACATGTCACTTCCATCTACAAGGCAGACAGAAGCATCAGCTCAGTGGATTATAAGCAAGATTTACAAACCGCATATGGATTCCAAAACAAACACACTTTCCCTCAACACTGCTTCAGAGGAAGCCAGAGTTTACCAGAAATAGACAAAAGTCCAAAAAATAACTGATGAAATTCATTGTGGCCTTGGCATTCCACACAGATGCTCCCTGGAAACACAAAATTTCACTGAAACTATTTTTCTTTTTTTTCTTTTGAGACTGAGTTTCGCTCTCGTTGCCCAGGCTGTAAAGCAATGATGTGATCTCGGCTCATGGCAACCTCTGGCTCCCGGGTTCAAGCGATTATCCTGCCTCAGCCTCCTAAAGCTGGAATTACAGGCAGGCGCCACCACACGCAGCTAATTTTGTATTTTTAGTAGACACAGGGTTTCTCCATGTTGATCAGGCTGGTCTCGAACTCGTGACCTCAGGAGATACAGCCACCTCAGCCTCCTACAGGCGTGAGCCACCACGTCTGGCCCACTGACACTATTTTTTGAGTCCTCACTCTAAACAGGGATCACTTACTTGTGCCGATCACTAGGGAGGAGTGTGCAGTTGCTGTCCTCACAAAAATAAGCAGAAGGTCTATGTTTCCGCTTTGTTTGGCTATAGGAAAATTTCTATTCCTTGTTCCAGTCACCGGCAAAAATTAGCTAACGCCTTTTGGACTTGTATTACCTGACTTCGCTCTGCTCTGCATGGAGAAGCAAATGTGCATTCTTGAAGATTTCCACACAAAGTCGACCCTTCCAACTTCAAAAACCTACCAGAATGGCCAGGCATGATAGCTCACGCCTGTAATCCCAGCACTTTGGGAAGCCAAGGCGGTCAGATCACCAGAGGTCAGGAGTTTGAGACCAGACTGGCCAACATGGTGCAACCCTGTCTCTACTAAAAAGACAAAAATTAGCTGGGCATGGTGACAGACACCTATATTTCCAGCTACTCAGGAGGCTGAGGCAGGACACTGTCTTGAACCCAGGATATAGAGGTCGCAGTGGCTGAGATCATGCCACTGCATTCCAGCCTGGGCAACAGACCAAGATTCCATCTCAAAAAACCCACCAGAACCACTGCCTTTCCCTCCAAATGAGTTCATGGAGCTAGAGTTCTCTGGGCTTATATCCTGATTCTATCCCTTCTCAGCTGTGGGAACTTGGGCAGACCACTTGCCTTCTCTGAGACTCATACGTAAAATAAAGATGCAAACAGTACAATCACTTAGGACTACTGGGCAGATTAAATGAATGAATACATGTAAAAAAAACTCAGCACAGTCCCAGCCCATGGTAAGTGTCCAATAAACTTTTACAAGTTAAATAAATAAACGTGCAAGCTGGGTGCAGTGGCTCATACCTGTAATCCCAGCACTTTGGGAGGCTGAGGCAGGTGGATCACTTGAGGTCAGGAGTTCGAGACCAGCCTGGCCAACATGATGAAACCCCGTTTCTACTAAAAGTACAAAAATTAGCCAAGCATGGGGGCGGGCACCTGTAATCCCAGCTACTTGGGAGGCTGAGGCAGGAGAAAGAATCGTTGAACCCCTGAGGCAGAGAACCCGGAAACCACGATGACAACTGCAGTGACTGAGATGGCACCCCTGCACTCCAGCCTGAGGAACAGAGTGAGACTGTCTTCAAAAAAAAGGTGTTTTTTTTTTTTTTTTTAATTTAAAAAACGGTAATTTTGTCCCATACTAGGTTACGATAAAGACAGGATTTAATACCTTTTAAAACACCCTTACAAAATTCTGCTTTTCATGAGGTAATACCTAGTCAACTTCATCAACCGTTTCATAATGAGGCAGAAGAAAACGCTCACATGGGCCTTTGATTCTTCTGAGGGTATCTGATTTCACTGTTTCATATGCATATGTCAACTCTAAAGATTCCGTTAGGGATCTGCTGGAGGTCTAAGAGCCAAAGGGGATTGTAAGAGACTCTAACAACCTAAGTTACGTTTCTGACGCCATCATTTGACGATGGATCTTAAGTAAAGTAATTCTCACTTAGGTGGTTCAGAGTAAAAGGAATCTGCTTGAAATCTCCAAGCTAACAGGAAAATAAACTTACATTCCTGTTAAGGGCCCTCTGAACTCTTTAAAAGAAATTTTCCCATTTCAGAAGATACTTTCTTTTTTTTTCTTTTTTTGGAGATGTAGTCTCACTCTGTTGCCAGGCTGGAGTGCAATGGCGCCATCTCGGCTCACTGAAACCTCCGCCTCCCGGGTTCAAGCAATTCTCCTGCCCCAGCTTCCCAAGTAGCTGGGACTACAGGCATGAGCCACCACGCCTGGCTAATTTTTGTATTTTTAGTAGAGACGGGCTTCACCATGTTGGTCAGGATAATCTCGATCTCTTGACCTCATGATTCACCCGCCTTGGCCTCCCAAAGAGCTGGGATTACAGGCGTGAGCCACCATGCCTGGCCTCAGAAGACACTTTCATTGTACTTAAAAGTCTTGGCTTACATCAGAGAAACCCCCTTTCTACTCGGTCCTGCAGAGACACTGATCAGGGCTCACAGGAATATCCTGTTGCATTTTTGTTTGGCGTCCTTAGAAGTCTTGGCTACTGGGAGCTTCCGTGTCCATTTACTCACCCGGCTATTGACCCCGGGCCATAACCGACGAGGGCTGTTGCATCCAAAGCATTAAATGAGCTCAAGCCCAACAGCCAGCTGTCAAGAGTCACTTTACTCCACCAAGTTTCTGCCACAGGTAAAGAGGCCTGGAAAGGGAATCTGCTCATTGGTACCACGATAAGCAAGCAGGCAAATACACCAGATCTGACCAAATCTACCTTATATAATTGAATAAACAAAGTTATAAATTTTAAAAATTCCTGGGCAACAGCCCTTGAATCTACTATAGGAAGCATACAAGGAGAATCATGAGAATTTGAGCTCTGAACAGCCATGAGACAACAATCGAGTCACTTATTATGTAAGTATCAAAACTGTTAGTCTCAGAATGATAACAGGTGTTAGCAGCAGGCATGAACAGTGTTTCTGGGCTGGACGCAGTGGCTCACATCTGTAATCCCAACACTTTGGGAGGCTGAGGTGGGAGGATCACCTGAGGTCAGGAGTCAAGACCAGCCTGCAGAAACCCCGTCTCTACTCAAAATAGAAAAATTAGTCGGGCACGGTGGCAGGTGCCTGTAATCCCAGCTACTCAGGAGGCTAAGGTAGGAGAATCACTTGAACCTGAGAGGCAGAGGTTGAGGTGAGCCAAGATCACACCACTGCACTCCAGCCTGGGCGACAGAGCGAGACTCCATCTCAAAAAATCACGTAACATAAAACAAAATAAACAGATGTATAACAAAATAAAACTACACAAGATATATGAGGGAGAAAACAGCAAATGTAATTTACCTTGACATAACTTGACATGCCCTCAAAGCTTTACAAGAGAATACAACCTTCTTTTTCCTCGTGGAGAACAATTGTCAGTTTAATTATCAGTATGATAAATATTTCTCTAACGCTCTAGGGAAAGGACCTCAGAAAGCACTTGGAGGGTGAGGGGTCCAAGAACGGGGAGGAATGAAAGCTTTGAGGCAGTGGTTACAGCTGGCCAGGGATCTTCTAACTAGGCTGAATAACTGAACGCTCCACTTGGATGGTAAATAGTGACTGAAAATGCCCAAACTTTATAGGGAGAGTTTAAATCCCAAAAAACAAAATTTCAACACTGATAAATGTGTAATCTCCCACATTATTTATTAATTTAGGATATCTTTCTGGACTTTGAGATAAGAGTTTAGTGCCAGGTAAAAATACACTCCACCTATGGCAATGGATACCACTGCCATTTAATACAGGTTTAATTCTGTTTATTTCTACCTATGTTGTGTTATTCTCATGATGTGACCTGGGTGTTTAGCAGTGGCTGCAGAAACGGGAACTTTCGTGGCAACTGGGCAACCTACTATTGCAGAAAAAAAGCACAAGTTCGTCCTCCCCTTCCCTCCCCTCCATTTCCTACTGGGAAAGGCCACTAGGAACCAACAGATCTGCCGGAACTCAGGGTCTGAGACAAGAAAAGAAACAAAACGCAACAGTGGAGATGAGGAAGGTCAGAAACACACAACTGAGTTTAACCTGTGGCCCTAAGAGTATAGACATGATACAGTTGTTCTCAGCTGGGAGCAATCTTGCCTCCTCCAGAACATCTGGTGATGTCTCGTGACAGCAGGTTCCACAACCAGGAGGTGAGGGCACGTTCCTGCCATCCAGTGATTGAAGGCCAGGGACGCTGCTCAGAATCCTACAGCAGCAGGGCAGCCACCCCCTCCCCACCACCACAACAAAGACTGATCTGGCCAACTGCAGTCAACAGGCTGGGGGAAGAGTGGGGGGAGGGAGGGGAGGGAGGGGAGGGGAAGGGAAACTTGGGATTTTTTCTGAAATAGTAAGTTCCCCGGTTTCTCATGACAGAAAGGGGCTCATGTCTGTAATCCTAGCACACTGGGAGGCTGAGGCAGGTGGATCACCTGAAGCCAAGTTTGAGACCAGCCTGGCCAACATGGTGTAACCCTGTCCCTACTAAAACTATAAAAATTAGCCTCATGTGGTGCTGCGTGCCTGTAATCCCAGCTACTCAGGAGGCTGAGGCAGGAGAATCACTGGAACTCGGGAGGCGGAGGCTGCAGTGAGACAAAAATCACACCACCGCACTGCAGCCTGGGTGACAGAGCAAGACTCTATCTCAAAAAAAAAAAAAAATCAAGGGTTGCCAAGGTTCAGAAGGCCTGAAAAGAGAGCACACGTGCCCACATCTGAGAATCCAAGTGGGAAAACTCCCAGAGGGCTGCACACCTTAGCCCTTAGCTCCAGCCCACTGCAATACTCACATAATCAGATGTTAACAGAAGCCAGCCCGTGGCAGCAAAGTTTCAGAGGGATGAAACGACAGTAACAAATTTGGGGAGATATAAGTAAGATCGAAATGGATGAGCAGCTCTCTAGAAACGGAAGTGCAAGGGAAGGCTGAAACACCCCCAACGTGCTGCTGGTCTATCTAAACACAGTGTGTGAAGGGCCACCCGTTCAGCAGCCCCCAGGGTTAGGACAGGAAGAGCGTGAGCTGCAGCAGGCATCAGAGGAGGCAACGCTAGCCACAGGTCCACGCTTCCTGTCTTCAGGATCCTGGGCCAAGGCGACGTGTTCATAGATCTGCTCTTGGGTTGCAGTTTTGTTTCTGAGAATGGTTAGCTCAGCCATCTGGACAGGTGGGTTTTAAAAACTTGTACTCAGCTAGACGTGATGGATTACACCTGTAATGTCAGCATTCTGGGAAGCCAAGGAGGGAGGAAGGCTTGAGCCCAGGAGTTCAAAACCAGCCTGGGCAACACAGCGAGACTTTCTCTCTATAAAAAATTTGAAAATTAGCTGGGCAAAGTGGCACATGACCCAGCATCTTGGGAAGCTGAAGCAAAAGGATCCCTTGAGAATGAGAGGTTGAGGCTAAGGGGAGCTGTGATAGTGCTACTGCACTCCAGCTTGGGAGACAGAGCAAGACTCTATCTCAAAAAAGAAAGGGAAAAAGAGAGGGGGAGGGGGGGGAAAGGGAGGGGAGGGGAGGTATGGGGAGGGGACGGATGGGGAAGAGAAGAAAGGGGAGGGGAGGGGAGGGGAGGGGTGGGGAGGGGAGGGGAGGGGAGGGGTGGGGAGGGGAGGGGAGGGGAGGGGAGGGGTGGGGAGGGGAGGGGAGGGGAGGGGTGGGGAGGGGAGGGGAGGGGAGGGAAGGGGTGGGGAGGGGAGGGGAGGGGTGGGGAGGGGAGGGCAGGAATTTGTGCTTTTTTCTGCAAAAGTAAGTTGCCCAGTTTCCACAAGAGTTTTTGTTTCTTCAGCCTTCAACTGCAAAATCCCCCGGGTCACGTCATGAGAAGAAAACAACACAGGTAGAAATAAACAAAACTAAACCTGTATTAAACGACAATGGTATATACATTGTCATAGGTGTAGTGTATTTTTACCTGGCACTAAACTCTTTTATTTCAAGGTCCAGAAAGATTTCCTAGATTAATAAATAACAAAACTTAAACACACTCACACCCCCCTACACACCCTCCCTAACACTGCCCGCCATCTAATGTGTGAACCACCTCGACACAGTAACTGTTGCTGCCTAGGTCAACTCACAAGGATACAACAATGCAAAGAAATAAAAATTAGAAAAATTGGCCAAGCGCAATGGCTCACACTTACAATCCCAGTACTTCAGGAGGCCAAAGGGGAAGAATCCCTTGAGCTCAGGAGTTCGAGACCAGCCTGGGCAAAACAGGGAGGCCTCATCTCCACAAAAAATGTAAAAATTAGCGGGGCGGGGTGGCAAAGGCCTGTGGTCCCAGCTGCTGAGGAGGCTGAGGTGGGAGGATCGCTTGAGCCAAAGAGATCAAGGCTGCAGTGAGCCATGATTGTACCATTGCACTCCAGCCTAGATGACAGAGTGAGACGCCATCTCAAAAAAATAAAGTAAAAATCCATACAAATAATTCTCCAAATAAATGTCCACTGGCTCCCCAGGCAATGTACAGCCTAGTCCCTTGAGTTGCTTTGGCCTTAAATGAACATCAACAACCACGCTGGGGGATGGGGTGGAGCATGTGTATCAACAGCCTTCTTTGCGATTAACAGAAAAGATGAGGCCTGGCCCCGTGGCTCATGTCTATAATCCCAGCATTTTGGGAGGTCGAGACGGGCGGATCGCCTGAGGTCAGGAGTTCGAGACCAGCCTGACCAACATGGTGAAACCCCATCTCTACTAAAAATACAAAATAAGCCGGGCATGGTGGCGCATGGCTGTAATCCCAGCCACTTGGGAGGCTGAGGCAAGAGAATCGCTTGAACCTGGGAGGTGGAGTTTACAGTGAGCCGAGATCGTCCCACTGCACTCCAGCCTGTGCAACAAGGGCAAAATTTGTTCTCAAAAAAAAGAAACCAACAGAAAAGATGACCTTCTCCTGGTTCACAGAAGACCTAAAAACGGAAATGAAAACCTAGTATCATGAGCTAACTTCCTCCACTAATCAATGTATTTCCTTAAGCTTCTAGCAAGGAGTTACAAAATCCCGGGGGTCCTAAATACATCATGACAGACTATCTAGGCTGTGCTGCTGCCAGCTGCACTGATACCTCTTATAAAACTTCCGCTGCCAAATAATCCAAATAAAAATCTGCAAACTTTGTGATCCAACATTTATTTCCATTCCCAGGAAATTTTACCCTCAGGAAATAATCAAACGAGCATTCAATGACTTAGGTACAAAAGTGTTCATGTGCCGTTTTCCAGAAACAACTTAAAATCGTCATATAATTGATGATATATCCACAGGAAGACTGGGCAGACTACCCTTAGACCCAGACACCCCCGCACATCAAAATGGCAAAAAAATAAGTAAAGGCCAGGGGCGGTGGCTCATGCCTGTAATCCCAGCACTTTGGGAGTTCGAGGCAGGCAGATCACAAGGTCAGGAGTTCGAGACCATCCTGGCTAACATAGTGAAACCCTGTCTTTACTAAAATACAAAGATTAGCCAGGCGTGATGGCATGCTCCTGTAATCCCAGTTACCCGGGAGGCTGAGGCAGGAGAATCACTTGAACCCAGGAGGTGGAGGTTGCAGTGAGCCAAGATCGCACCATTGCACTCCAGCCTGGGTGACAGGGTGAGACTCTGTCTCAAAAAATAATAAGTAAATATGCAGAAATGCCCAAATAAAGTACAAATCATGGTCATAAGTGGAAAGCAGAATTAATTTTGAATTTGTACTGGAAGGAGTTATTTGGTATGAACTATCACTATTAATAATATTAGCAAAAGTTTCCCAAAACCCAAACAACAGAACTAATCTGGCCATTTCACTTAACAAACGTTTTGAATAATTTTAGAGAAAACTGGCCAGGCACACAGTGGCTCACACCTGTACTCCCAGGACTTTGGGAGGCTAAGGCGGGTGGCTCGAGTTCAAGAGATCGAGACCATCCTGGCCAACATAGTGAAACCCCATCTCTACTAAAAATATAAAAACTAGCTGAGCATGGTGGCACACACCTATAGTCCCAGCTACTCAGGAGGCTGAGGCAGGAGAATCATTTGAACCTGGGAGGCAGAGGCTGCAGTAAGCCGAGATCTGGCCATTGCACTCCAGCCTGGGGAACAGGGCAAGACTCCATCTCAAAAAAAAAAAAAAAAAAAAAAAAAAAAATTAGAGAAAACTTTTCCTCAATTAGAAAGGACCTAGATATGAAACATGCAACAAAAGTAACAATTCAAAAAAAATTTAAAAATCAGAATGAAATAAAACACCTGCATCACTAGAAAGGAAAAGATTCACATAGACCTAAAACCCAAACATTTTCATATAGACCATTTTCTGGCCAATATGCATTAAGGTATATTCTCCGAAAACAGATTTTTTTTTTTTTAACAAATTAACTTCTTTTTCAGTTTCCTTTTCTTTCTTTTTTTCTGAGATAGAGTCTTGCTCTGTTGCCCAGGCTGGAGTGCAGTGGCACGATCTCGGCTCACGGCAACCTCTGCCTCCTGGGTTCAAGTGATTCTCCTGCCTCAGTCTTCCTGAGTAGCTGGGATTACAGGCACATGCCACCATGTCTGGCTAATTTTGGTATTTTTAGTAGAGATGAGGTTTCACCTTGTTGGCCAGGCTGGTCTTGAACTGCTGACCTCAAGTGATCCACCCACCTCGGCATCCCAAAGTGCTGGGGTTACAGGCATGAGCCACCATGTTGCGCCTCAGTTTTCTTTGTAATATACACAGCATGGAAAAGTATGAAGAACTACAGAAATAATTGCTTTAAGAAATGGGTAATGCATCACAATATAAATAATAATGATTTATACAGACCGGTTATCTCTTACCAGGAACGCTTGGTGCCACAAGCATTTCAGAATTCAGAATATTTGCAATATACCAGTTCAGCATTCCTAAACCAAAAATCCAAAATCCAAAATACTCCAAAAAGCATTTTCTTTGAGTGTCATTTTAGCACTCAAGAGAGTGGCTATGGTTAACATTAATTGACTGTACATTTCAGAATACCTGGAAGAGGATAATTTGAATATCCCTAGCATAAAGATAAATATTTAGAGTAACAGATATCTCAATGACCCTGATGTGATTATATGAATGTATCAAATGATCACAGGTATCTGGAAAATATGTTAATCTAGTATATATCAATAAACAATACATTTTTTTTTTCAAAGTTTCCAATTTTAGAGCATTTCAAATTTTGGATTTTCAGATTACGGATATATTCAATCTGGATAATGAAATCAAAATACTTTGCAGTACTTCTTATAATCAAGAATCATATGCAATCTCATTCATTTTTTAAATCACAATATTGCTGTATGAATTTCATTGACAATATCAGTAACTACTGTCCTGCCTCAGCAAAGCAGGCCATTTCTAGACTTAGATTAAGAAAAGAACATTCTGGCCAGGCGGGGTGGCTCATGCCTGTAATCCCAGAACTTTGGGAGGCCAAGGCAAGTGAGTCACTTTAGGTCATGAGTTCAAGACCAGCCCGGCCAGCATGCTGAAACCCCACCTCTACTCAAAATATAAAAATTAGCCTGGCACTTGTAATCCCAGCTACCTGGGAGGCTGAGGTAGGAGGATTGCTTGGGGGAGGTGGAGGTTCCAGTGAGCCAAGATTGTGCCAATACCCTCCAGTCTGGGCAGCAGAGCGAGACTCTGTCCCCGCAAAAAAAAAAAAATCTAAGAACCACAAAGAAAGGTTCTCCACCATAGTATTATTGTCCATAAAACAAACGATTGTGGAAATCTTGACTATAACCACGTAACAAGTGATTTTGCTAAAATAGGGACAAGAAAAATAGATATATTATGGAGTATATGTCTTATTACTCATGAAACGTCAACAGAACACCCGGTCATATGCAACATATGCAACTATAATTAAATTCACACACGTTTGATATTTTGCTGACTTCCAGCAATAAAATCCATAGCTTTGAATGTTTGTTGATTCTGTCCTAATGACAGATATGTTTGTCCAGGCAAAAATAGAAGTCACTTTATACCGTGTAAGCCTAGTTTATAACTTAAATGCTGAGATATGTGATATGGAGCCTATATTTGTACTCTTCCCTCTAGCCCCACAAATGACATTTAAAGCGTTTCTCAATCAGCTCTTCAATGAAAAACATTATAGGTGTGTTTTATCAGAAACATACATACAGAGGCACAGAAAAAAAAAGTCTCAACTCATCTACCACAAAACATGAAGAGCCCCAACACGATGCTTATAGTATTTTCTACATTTTTTAAACTTAGTGCATAGCCTTTGGAGGATCAAGGAAAGAAAACAAGTAATTTTTTTTTTTTTTTTTTTTTGAGGCAGAGTCTCACTCTCTCACCCAGGCTGGAGTGCAGTGGCTTGATCTCAGCTCACTGCAAACTCTGTCTCCCAGGTTCAAGCAATTCTGTACCTCAGCCTCCCGAGCAGCTGGGATTACAGGCACTGGCCACTGCACCTGGCTAATTTTTGTATTTTTAGTAGAGATGAGGTTTCACCATCTTGGCCAGGCTGATCTTGAACTCCTGACCTCATGATCCACCCGCCTTGACCTCCCAAAGTGCTGGAATTACAGGCATGAGCCACCGTGCACAGCCTGAAAACAAATGAATTTAAGAATGATGTGGAATCCAGGCAAAGTGGTTCACACCTTCAATCCCAGCACTTTGGGAGGCCAAGGTGGGCGGAACGCTTGAACTCACAAGTTCAAGACCAGCCTGGAAAACATGAAGAAATCCCATCTCTACAAAAAACACAAATATTAGCTGGGTGTGGTGTTGTGCATCTGTAGTCCCAACTACGCAGGAGCCTGAAATGGGAGGTTGGCTTGAACCTGGGAGGCAGAGGTTGCAGCGAGCTGAGATCAGAAACCTCGGCTCACTGTAACCTCCACCTGCAGATCTAAGTGATTCTCCCTCCTCAGCCTCCTGAGTAGCTGGGATTACAGGCATGTGCTACCATGCCTGGCTAAATTTTGCATTTTTAGTAGAGACGGGGTTTCACCATGTTGGCCAGGCTAGACTCGAACTCCTGACCTCAGGTGATCAACCTGCTTTGGCCTCCCAAAGTAATGGGATTACAGGCGTGAGCCATCGCACCCAGCTTACCTACCTTTTCTAACATAAATGTCATTTTTTTTACACTGCCACAATTTAGAATGCTATTATGTGGAGGCAATTTTAATCCTTAAGAGGAAAGGAGTCGGACTGGGTGAAAGCAGAGCTATTCATTGTACAATTCCCGTATGTTTCTCCCTTGCTTGGCTGTATTTCAACAGATACGTTGTGGCTTTGCCCCCAAAAACTCTAACACCATTTCGTGCAACTGGCTTCAGTAGATGGCACGATGTCACGTGACGTGAGATGCTAGATTTACTTCAGGCCTGGAGGAAATATTTTTTGAATACCTCTTAGCAAGGCAGCAAAATGTTTTATTCAAGGAATGCTCTTTGAAAACCGATCTGATGTGCTGTCAATAACTGTTCCCTGGGCATCAATAAACTAACAAGTAAACGATAGGTGATATGAAGAAACTCTGGCGAAGCACTCATAATCTTTAATTGAAAAAGAAGATTCCATCAGAAAACCTCAAGTAATACTCTACTGATGGACAGCTCGAACAAGCGACACAAATGAATCCCACATTTTCTTTTAATAAACACTTCTCAAATCACCTTGTTTTCTAAGTGCTTTATTTTAACATTTTTATTTTTATTATTATTATTTTGAGGCAGTCTCGCTCTGTTGCCCAGACTGCAGTGCAGTGGCACCATCTCAGCTCACTGTAACCTCCCCCTCCCGGGTTCAAGCGATTCTCCTGCCTCAGTCTACCGAGTAGTTGCGATAGCCTTGCGCCACCACACCCAGCTAATTTTTGTATTTTGAGTAGAGATGGCATTTCCCCATGTTGGCCAGGATAGTCTTGAACTCCTGACCTTAGCCTCCCAAAGTGCTGGGGTTACAGGCGCGAGCACATGGCCCTAAGTGCTTTAGTATGTATGTAAACCTTCCTACTATCTTCATGAGGTTGGGACAACCAGCTTTAGAAACCGTATTTTACAAGGAAACAGAAGGCACTTGGCTTTCCTAAGTAAAAAGCAAATCAAATAAAAATCACTGGCATGTTTAAAAGCTGATGAACGTTTTCCTGCGGAGTTTTCAACATTTCTGGGGTGTGGACTACCTGTTTTCCCAAACTCCCATGCAGTTTTCCACTTGAAAATCATTTACTGCCGGGCACGGTGGCTCACATCTGTCATCCCAGCACTTTGGGTGGCCAAGGCAGGCAGATCATGAGGTCTGGAGATCAAGACCATCCTGGCTAACACGATGAAACCCTGTCTCTACTAAAAATACAAAAAATTAGCCAGGCATGGTGGCATGTGCCTGTAATCCCAGCCACTTGGGAGGCTGAGGCAGGAGATTTGCTTGAACCCAGGAGACAGAGGTTGCAGTGAGCCGAGATGGCGCCACTGCACTCCAGCCTGGAGTGACAGAGCAAGACTTTGTTTCAAAGAAAAGAAAAAAGGAAGAAAATCATTTACTAACTGCCCACGTTTAGGGCATTTCATCAGAGAGCGTAAAGAAGGTGAAGCAAGTTTAAGCAAAGGGCATCGACAGGACAGAAAAGCATGGTAATGAAGAGCTCTCTGCGGCTCTGGAGACAGCCCGTCTGGGGTTCAAATCCTGGCTATCATTTTCTAGCTATGTGACACTCGGTCAGTTACTTAACCTCTCTGTGCCTCACTTTCTTCATCTATGGAGTGGGCATAATTATAGAGCCTTTGCCATAGGCTTGTTCAATGGATGAAATGAGTTACTAAATGTGAAGTGGCAGCAAAGTGCCTGGCGCATGGTAAGTACGGTTTTCCATACGTATCTGCAGGCAACTGCTTCTAAGACCTTCCCCAGATACAAAAATCCATGGGGAAAACCTATGTGTTGAGTACAGATGCAATTCTTTTCTCGAATTTTTTTTTTTTTTTTTTTCCCAGACAAAGTCTCATTCTGTCACCCAGGCTGGAGTGCAGTGGTGCGATCTCAGCTCACTGCAACCTCTGCCTCCCAGGTTCAAGCGACCCTCCTGCCTCAGACTACCAAGTAGCTGGGATTACAGATGCCTGCCACCTCGCCCAGCTAATTTTTTGTATTTTTAGTAGAAACAAGGTTTCACTGTGTTGGGCAGGCTGGCCTTTGAACTCCTGACCTCGTGATCCACCCACTTCAGCCTCCCAAAGTGCTAGGATTACAAGCATGAGCCACTGCTCCAGGCCTTCTCGAATATTTTCAATCAGAGGTTGGTTGAATCCGGAGATGCGGAACCCAAAGATACTGAATATGGGGCTGACTGTACTCAATAAACACTGGCCATAGTCGTTATTGTCTTCAAAGAACTGTAAACTGCTTCATAATCAAGGAAAAAAGTTAGAAGCATTAATCTGAAAATAACCATTATGCAAGGATTGAATCTTGATCATGAGGACCTTTCAATGTAAAGGAAGTGATGAAACTTACTTACAAATGAGATATTTAACCTCTCAAGGTTGTTTACTCATTTGAAAAGGGGGGAGGGTTTGCAAAGCATGTAAAGCTTCTATCTAACAGCAGTAAATCCCTCCTAACAAGACCAAGACAGAAAGAGAGCCAGGTTCAGAGGAAGGAGAATAGAGGTCACCAGAAACTAGATCCGTTAGAGACGGTTTCAAAAAAGAGTCAGACAGGTAGGGCGTCGGATAGGCGGAGAGGCTGCCTGCATGAAGGATTCGGTAGACCTGGTAACAGATCCTCTGGTGTAGTATCACGTGGGAGAAAAGAATAAAGAGAGAGTTACAAGATCACAAAGCCTTGAAAACCAGAGTAAGGAATGTGGACTTGAATTTTTTTTTTTTTTTTTTTTTTTTTAGATGGAGTCTCGCTCTGTTGCCAGGCTGGAGTGCAGCCTCACTGCAACCTCCGCCTCCCCAGTTCAAACAATTCTCCTGCCTCAGCCTCCCGAGTAGCTGGGGCTACAGGCACATGCCACCATGCCTGGCTAATTTTTGTATTTTTAGTAGAGATGGGGTTTCACCATGTTAGCCAGGATGGTCTCGATCTGACCTTTTCATCTGCCTGCCTCAGCCTCCCAAAGTGCTGCAATTACAGGTATGAGCCACTGCACCCGCCCTTAATTTTTGTATTTTTAGCAGAGATGGAGTTTCACCATGTTGGCCAGGATGGTCTCGATCTCTTGACCTTGTGATCCACCTGCCTCAGCCTCCCAAAGTGTTGGGATTACACAGTCCCTCAGCACCCAGGGACTGTGGATTTGATTTTATAAGCCATAGAACATGCTTTAAACAGAATTCTGGCAATACAAAATCTGCGAGAAATGTACAGGTTGAAGAAGAGAAAACAAATCAATGCAACGCAGCACAGGAAGCTGCTACAGAACAAAAGCTCTAAGACTTTCCTGCACCAGGAGTACTGACGGTCCATTCACCAAGGGCCACCTGTTCTTAATTTCCAAGTACGGTTACTACAACCAAGCCTTTGTTACTACTCACCTACTATGTGCCAAGGGCTCTGTTAAGTCTTCCCTCACGTTCTGCTGATAACCATGCAAGGTAGAAACTATTACATACATTTACACACCAGAGAGCTAAAGTCCAGGATTTAGATCATCTGGCTGAGAGCCCATCAGAAAGGCAAAGCGCTGCTGCTAAGACAGGGCGCTTTGCCCTCAGCCTGGGGGTAGTCAGGCAAGGGGAAAAGCTGAATCCAGACTTCACTGGAGGCTCCTTTTTGAAAGTCCCCTGCAAGCTAATGACACGAAAATATTACGTATCAGTGGCTCTGAATCCAAACTGTTGAAACTCATTAATCATAAGGTACTCCGGCCTGGCGCAGTGGCTCACGCCTGTAATCCTAGCACTTTGGGAGGCTAAGGTGAGCGGGATCACCTGACGTTGGGAGTTTGAGACCAGCCTAACCAACACAGAGAAACCCCATCTCTATTCAAAACATAAAATTAGCCGGGCATGGTGGCACATGTCTGTAATCCCAGCTACTCAAGAGGCTGAGGCAGGAGAATCGCTTGAACCCAGGAGGCGGAGGTTGCGGTGAGCCAAGATTGCGTGGTTGCACTTGAGCCTGGGCAACAAGAGTGAAACTGCCATCTAAAAAAAAAAGGAAGAAGAAGGAGAAAGAAGGAGAAGGAAGAAGGAGGAACAGGAAGGAGGAGGGAGGAAGATGGAAAAAAGGGGGGGAGGAGGGGGAGGAGAAGGAGGGGGAAGAGGGGAAGGGGAGGGGGAGGAGGATGGGGAGGAAGAGGAGGAAGAGGGGAAGGAGGATGAGGGGGAGTAAAGGGCAGAGGAAGAGGGGGAGGAGAGGAAAGAAGAGGGGAAGGAGGGCGAGGAGGAAGAAGGGGAGGAGGGGAGGAGGGGGGGAGGAGGAGGAAGGGGAGGAGGGGGAAGGGGAGGAGGGGGAGGAGGGGGGGGAGGAGCAGGTCGAGGAGGAGGAGGAGAGGAGGGTGAGGAGGAGGGGAAGGAGGAGGAGGAGGGGGGAGGAGGGGAGGAGGGGGAGGAGGGGGAGGAGGAGGGGGAAGAAGAGGAGGCGGAGGAGGGGGAGGAACAGGAGGAGGGGGAGGAGGTACTCCATGCATTACCAATCACAGCAGCAGGAGAGCACACTCAAGGTTCACAACCTCAAAGGTGAACCCACTTAAAGCCAGCTGAGCTGGAAAGCAAACATTCTGCTCTCTCCCTCCACCACGCTGGTTCAACAGCGAAGGACCTGCCCACCCCGGCTTGTGCCTGGTTTGTGCCCGATTTTGCAGGAACAGCCGGCCACATGATTTGGAGTGAGGGAGCAATGCTACCCTGCCCGCCCTGGCCAGACAGCTCACTGCTCCCCGCTGCAACCAACAACTGTCCCGCGGCAGCTGCTCCCCGGTGTTGCTGTCCCCAACATGGCAGGGGCAAAAAAAAAACAAATGAGTACTTGACAATAGAAATCTTTCAAACTCCACAGAAAAGGCAACACACTACATCTCCATTGTGAGAAAAGGGAAAAGGGACCCAGCTAACTTCCTGATATGATTGTATAGTCATCAAAAAGATTGCCTTCAGGAATTGGTGAAACAAGAAGTCCTCAGCACTTCCCCTTTACACGAGAGACGATCCAGGGTAAGGAGAGGGAGCTGCCAAAAATCACAATGTCTGTACTTTTCTCTAACAAGAAAAGATGTCAGTAGATCACAAACAAACAAACAAAAATACATGAACAAATGGGGAGAGCTTGGTAACTCTACTCACTTAAAAAGCTATTTGAGGCCAGGCGCGGTGGCTCACGCCTGTAATCCCAGCAATTTGGGAGGCTGAGGCGGGTGGATCACAAGGTCAAGAAATAGAGACCATCCTGGCCAACACGGTGAAACCCTGTCTCTACTAAAATACAAAAGTTAGCCAGGCATGGTGGCATGCGCCTGTAGTCCCAGCTACTCAGGAGGCTGAGGCAGGAGAATCACTTGAGCCCAGAAGGCAGAGGCTGCAGTGAGCCAAGATTTTGCCACTGCACTCTAGCTGGGCTGAGACTTCATCTCAAAAAAAAAAAAAAAAAGCTATTTGAACAACTCCAGGTAACGAAGGACAACCACACAGTCCCTTCTCAAGTTAAGCAGAAGAGGCTGGTGTTTTCACTTAACATCTTTAGAACAAAGTTTGTTCTAAATCCAGAGTGAACCAGACTGTAATTTAACCCTTAAACATTAATACCTGCTTTCTACATTTGTATTTATGATTATATTATTTGTGTACATTTTACATATTTATTCTGAAAATCAAATCGATTAGTCTAATAATACTCAAAGATCTTGTATTTGAACAGCCACATCACACCTCTCCCTAACAGGGAAACAGACAGGTCAAGTTCATTTGGTACTCACTGGTCCCTACTGTATTCCAGGCACTGTACTTGGCCCTGAGGACATGAAAACAGTGTCCGCTTCAAAACATCAACACAAGTTTGCAAAGTCGCCTTGCCACTTTGCTGGTTGAGCCTTTTTTGTTTGCTTTTTTATTATTTTTGCTTCTGGTTACAGACACACCTAAACTTAACATTTCTGGCTGAAGTAAACCTAACTGACTTAGGAAAAGCTGAAAAAAACAAGCTTCCCCGAAGCACACACACAATTAACTCAAGGGGAGCCATAAAATTCTAATGAAAGCCATGAAGAAAATGAAACTGAAGAATGTGGCATGCTCAGTTTCTCTAATCCTGAGAACATTTTGAAGTCAGCAGCTGTCAGCTGACAGGCACAAGCTCTGCAAGCTTCCCCATGGCAGGCAGTAAGAATCTATCTATCTATCTATCTATCTATCTATCCATCCATCCATCTCATCAATCAATCAATCTAGCAGGCAGTAAGAGTCTATCTTGTGAGGCAGGGTCTGGTGCTCTGGAGTACAGCAGCACAATCATGGCTCATTGCAGCCTGGACCTCCTGGGCTCAATGGATCCCCTCACCTCACTCTCCAGAGCAGCTGGGACTTCAGGTGTATGCCACCACACCCAGCTAAGTTTTATAGAGATAAGGTTTCACCATGTTGTCCCACGCTGGTCTTGAACTCCTGGGCTCAAGCAATCCTCCCACCTCGGCCTCCCAAAGTGCTGGGATTATAGGCATGAGCCACGGCACCTAGTCAAATCCTATTTAAAACAAGCAAACCACAGACAAGGCTGTGTCTGCAACACAAATAGGAATTAACACCACAAGGCAACTGCTTCACGGGTCCAGCTCAGTGGGTCTCAACCGATAGTGATTTTGTTTCCTGTCATTCAGCAATGTCTGCAGACCTTTCAGGCTCACACAACTTGGGAGATGGGGTTAACAATTAGTTCATAGAGTCCGGGGATAGGTTAACATCCTACAACACACAAGACAGCCTCCAACAACAAAGAATTACTCAGGAATGCTACCAGGTTTGAGAAACCCTGGTCTAGCCAGAAATAGCTGCTGTGAATCACAAGTAGCTCCCATTTCCTTATTATTGGGCTATTCATACATAAAACTAAACATGGAACGTCTCCTTCAGTACTTTTTCTCTGTCTCCTTCAGTACTTTTTCTCCCAATCGTCAGTACTGGCTTCAAACTGTTGTCCAACAAGCAACCTATCATTTACCCCTCAGCCACAATGGGAAAAGTTAGCAAAGAACAGGATTCTGCCGGGCGCGGTGGCTCAAGCCTGTAATCCCAGCACTTTGGGAGGCCGAGGCGGGCGGATCACAAGGTCAAGAGATCGAAACCATCCTGGTCAACATGGTGAAACCCCGTCTCCACTAAAAATGCAAAAAATTAGCTGGGCATGGTGGCTTGTGCCTGTAATCCCAGCTACTCAGGAGGCTGAGACAGGAGAATTGCCTGAACCCAGGAGGCAGAGGTTGCGGTGAGCCGAGATCGTGCCATTGCACTCCAGCCTGGGTAACAAGAGCGAAACTCTGTCTCCAAAAAAAAAAAAAAAAAAAAAAAAAAAAAAAAAAAAAAACAGGATTCTACTTAAGAGATAAGGAGGCCATACAATGTAGCTGTCCTTGGGAATGTATCATTTCCACACTCAGTTTCTATTCTAATAGGACATTACAGCATCTTCTTCACTGGACAATTGAACAAAAGGATGGTCTGTTACAAAACATGAGAGAAAGAAAGGGGAGCTGGGATCTATGTTAGGCTCTCTACAAATAATACATCACTATTTAGCCTCTCTGACTGGTCCTGCCTCCTTCCCACTCAAAATGATTAGGTTTAAGGGTGAAACTTTCACTGCTGATTAGAAATTAATATTCTAATACGCATACATCCCAAGATTAAAAGTATAACCTTAAATAAATGAAAATTTCCCAGAAACGCCAAAGTCACCAGCAGCAAAGGAAAAAGGCTCTGGATTCATGAACAAGCTCTTCAAAGCTGGGCAAGTGACTTCTTCATATGGTTGGGTTAAGATTCTGTCTACAAAACGCACAGGAGAGTAGAAGATCGCTAACGGCCAAGTGCAAAATGATATTGATCACGGAAATAAAATCCAACAACCAGGCCCCCTTACACTGAACTAAGGTGCACAGCACAAGACAAAAAGAGTACTTGGAAAAGTCAGAGTCCCACAGGAACACGAGATCAGGACGCTGCAGTCGCAGCGCGTTATCCTGATGTTCCGCCCACTTGCACTAGGGGGCAGAGTTCTTCCCAAGTGGAGCCGCGGACCCCCACGGTGCTCAGACAGGCTGCCGGAGTACTCCGAACTCTGCCAACTGAATACAAATGTTATATTTTCATCACATTTGCTAAGGGATCCAGAACACAAAAACAAAAACAACAAAGTTAAGAATCATTGCCCTAGGGGCAGGGCCTCCGTTTTCTTACACATGCAAGCAATTAAACACCGGAACTCACTGCAGCCCGAGGGTCCTTTACCACTGGACAACGTGCAACTCCTGCAAAAAGTTCTGGTGCCTTTTGACAAGCATAAAAACTAAGATCTACGGACTAGAAAATGCTAGCGTCTCACAATTATATATATTTCTCCTTTTTTTGTAAAAAAAAGGAAAAATACGTATTGATGGATTTCTTTCTAGCCTTCCTTCCGCAATGAACGTGGGTAGCACATCTCAAACACCACTTTTTAAAAACTAGGTATTACTACTAAAGAAGAATGTATTTATCACTTTGGCCAGTATAAATAGCTGTCTGAGAATACAATCAGTGAGCATGCAGAAAGCCGAATGACTTGAAATATTATATCCAATTAAGTCAGATAAACCAAGTCGGCTAACACAGACGCAAGCCCTCATCAATCTGATTTGCTGGAAGACTCCAACACGGTTCTGCACTCAAAAAACATTCCCTGGCTTTCAACGAAAATCACACCAGACTCCCTCAAGTCAACTGAGTTTACTTTGAGCCACTTCAAACCTCAAACTTAAACAGAATTTATTAAATAAACACAACCAAGAAAGGAAAGGGAGCCAAGAAGCCACAGTAACTCTCGATCCCAGAGGGGAAAAGGGGCTCTCAAGTAAAGTTTCAGTGTCTCACCCTCCACGACCCTAAAGAGAGCATCTGCTTCATCTTTTAAAATAGCCATTGTTTGCCCTCAACGAATTTTCTTTACATTCGAATTCGAAATCTGCATGGACACTCTACCCAAATATATGATCTTTTGATCCCATGGTCTGGAATTATCCCAAGCCTTAAAGAGCACTTCTCGGCTAGCAAAGAACTTAGTCTCCAAGGTCCGGCCGGCAAGGAAAACAGTGACTGATTAAACCCTCGCCTCCCCTTCTCACACTTCATTAAGCCGTCTCCTCTGGAAGTGTTTGAACTCCCTGCGCAGGAAGCCCGCACGTTTTGCAAAGGAAATACCAGACCAGACCTTTCTTGGAGAAAGGCAGGTCCCCGCTGAATTTTATTGGGCTTCCTGCACCCGGGCAGGCGGGCAGGCGGGCAGGCGGATCGCCCCCGCCCGGACCCCGGCGCGCTCCTCCTCACCTGGCGCGGGGTGTCCCGGGGCGCCCCGAGAGCCAGCCACCCACGCAAACGGAAACGCACCTTCGCTACCTCCGGGAGCAAAGTGCGAGCGCGGGACGAAACAAAACCTGCCTGCGCTTAATCATCAGAGCTTCCGCGGGGGGGCACCGAGGGTGATTTCGGGCGACTCCCAGAAAGTTGCGCCCTCCTGGGCTGAGGAAAAGGCACCCCCGGCGCGCTGCGCGGTGTGCGGACGCCTCCCGCCCCGGGCTCTGGAGGCCAGGTCCGGCCGGGAGCGCACTCACCTCTGCGAAGAAGTTATCCATTGTTCCAGCGCAGTCCCCGGCGCGCCGAGTGCGGCTCCGGCTCGCGGAAGTCAGCGCCGCCGCGGGTCCGGGGAAACCATGCGTGTCACGGCGCCACTCCCGGGAACGCGCGCCCGCGGGGCTCCCCAGCTGCCATCGCCCGGTCCCTTCTCGTCCTTCTCTTTTTGTTCCCCCAAACCCAAGTCTCTAACTCTCCCGTCCCGGCGGCAGCCTTTGTCTTTTCTTCCTCCAAGTTCCTCACTTCGGGACGCAGCGCTCACGAGCGGAGAACAGCTGGTGGCACATTCTTCCCTGGGCGGGGGAGGGTGGCGGGGGGCTGGCGAACGCGGATCCCTCCTTCTGCGCTCCGGCCCGGGCCCTCGGGGCGAGCGGGAGGACAGCGGGCCGCAAAGTGAGCCGGAGCCGTGCTCCCCGCGCAGCGCCCTGGAGGTGAGCCGTCCCGCGCCGCGGCCCGGCCAGCTCTAGCCCGCGGGGACTGCAGCCCTGCGCCCTCGCCCCGCCCTCCCGCACGCGGCCCCGCCCCCAGGAGCTGGGCCCTCCGCCAACCCCGCCCGCGCTTCCACACCGTCTGGCTCCGCCCGGCCGGAGCGCCCCGCCCCCTCCCACCCGGGCCCCGCCCCCTCCCACCCGGGCCCCGCCCACTCTGCGCCGGAGGCCGCCGCGGGCTCTGTAGCGGACCCGGGAGGGGACTGCGCGTTTCCCTAGGTCTCCCCACCTAGGCGTGAGCGGGGCATTTGACTCTAACCTCTGCAGAGAGAGTCTAAATCGTCACTTAGAGGGGAGGGGGCGAAGAGAATGGGGGCTTCTTTTGTGCCTTTGATGTTTAGCAGATCCTGGAACCGGCTCAACGGGGATCTCATTAATGCAGCCCGGCAGACGTGCGATCCCGGGGCAGGAAGCGCGGTCCGCAGAGCGGCCCCGGCTGCGGGGCCAGATCAAAGCGGAAGACGGAGGCCAATCAGAATTTCTGGAAGCTGCCTTCCCGTGTTGAATTTCTCTCCTGCAGTCGGGTTTGCATAAGACGTTTGCCTAACAGCAGGATATGCAGTTTTGAAACTGAAAGGGGACGTGGCCAATATCACCTTTAAACATGTAACTCTTTTCCTAGACCTCAAGGAAGCAGAGATGGCAGATGGCACTGAGATGGATGAATGATCAAACCCACCTGGTACTGAGCGCCGCTTCCTCTAGCGCAGTTCTTCTAACTTTATGCTGTGCGAGGGTCACCTGGAGACCTTGTTCGAACGCAGGCTGGGACAATCTGCTTTTCTAACAGGCTTCCAGGTGCCCCTCAGATGCTACCTAGTTCTGTGCTGAACGAAAGCTTGTTTGTAACAAGTAGAGAAATTAAGAGTAAACTTTTGTAGCAATTTAACAGTGCCACGACATCCAAGCACATGATCGGTGGACTCTTTGAACCAAGTATAAACCAGTTTGGGTGTTGTCAGACTCACGTGGTGAGTCACACCTGGCGCCGCAGTGTATTGGTACCTGGCCGACTTGGGAACAAAAATGGCTGGTTCTTCACCACAAAATATCTGAGACGCTCTCTCCAGAGAATTTGCCAACTGCTAGTCAACCTTTCAAACTCAGCTCAGAAAGTCACATCTTCCAGGGGAAGAAACCCTTCCCAAAGATACTACTCCACACACTCCACCCAAGCTCCCCCTTACCACTGGGCTAGATACTCACTCTAGGTTTTATTCCTAGGACTTTTGGGGAAACTATATCATGTTATAAGGATCTTTTTCTTGGTGTCCTTCCTATCCACAATTGGGAAAACACTGGCTTCTTGCAGGAAGGATCATGCTTTAAATTGCATATCCCCAGGCTGTCTCACAGCATGAGTGAATGAATGAATGAATGAATGAATGAAATATCCTTCTGTAATCCTTACGGGGAAAGTCAAGCATGTTTGTAACTTATCCCAGTGCAGTTCTTCAGCATTAATATTGCTCCCACCTCACTTCTCTTTAGAAAGAGTCAAGGTGTAAATTAGTTGATGATATTGTGCAATGCTATTGTTCTGTTTCACAGGTTTACACACTTAAGGCTCTGAGCCATTTGAGCTGTGTCCAAGGTTGCAAGGAAAGTGAAGATAGAGTCAGGATAAATACCAACAATCCCAGGCACCAACCAAAGTGCTTAGTCAAATGGGTCCTGCAACCACTGGTGTTCAGATACTGGGGCAGAACAATTACAGTCATTATGGTATTAATCTGCACACAACATCTCTGCCAGAGGAATTACCAGGAAGATTGTTCAAGTGAATGTGTGGGTGTGACTTTGTTCCCAGCATCAGCCCAGCCACCGACATATTGGGCAACCTTGCCATATCATTTCAAAAGTTGCTTTCCATATCAGCTCATCAGTTATAACAAATGTACCGTACTAATGCAACATGTCAATAATAGCGGCAAGTGAGGATGAGGGGCTAGGAGGGGTCCATGGACACGCTATGCTTTCTGCCCAATTTCTCTGTAAACCAGAAAGTTTTTTTTGAAAGTCTACTAATTTTTTAAAAGTCATTTTCCTGCCAATTAAGAAGAAATTGTTAATAATTGCCCCCAATTTGATTCACATAAAGAATCGAGAGCCAGATCCAGTATGTAAAGTTTGAATTTTACTGAATCATTTTATTCCTTCAAAAAAACTTACAGCATCAGTTAAAAGGGTAGGAAAGTTAAAAAAAAAAAAAAAAAAAAAAAAAAAGCTTACACAGTATTTTATAAATACTGGTCCCTTGACCACCTTATCAGTTGCTAAAAAGAAAAAAAAAAAAAAACTGACTCCGAATCTCGGTGGCAAATTGATTACCTAAGAATTTGCATTTTTTATTTCTTTACCTATGGGTGATATTGAAAGAATTTACATTTTAGTAAGCACTCAGATAACCAGTTCAGAGTTTGAGAATCACCACTGTAGGCTGTCAGAATTCATCAGCTTTTCTGTTTACCCACATGTTCTCAAAAAGGTGCAAGATAAACTGGCAACAAGACTCCTACTTGCTGAACAAATAGCACAATGCATGTTCTAAATAGGATATCTAACCCTCAAGTATTTGGGGTTGAATCAGTTGTTTAAAAGCAGCATGTTAAATTTATAAGGGCTTTGACAGGATTGGGCAGATACTGGGAAGCATTTTAAATCAATAGATTTCTAAGAATATCCACTCTTGTTGCCATTTCTTAGAATTTAAGTGCTTCCTCTGAGGGAGTCGTGCTACCCACTGGAAAAAGCACTTTAGGCTGAAACGATTAAACCCTGCCCTCTGAGAAGTGACAGTGGCACAAGAATGGTGATAGGAGGATAGGTGCGTTTCCTTGAGCCAAATCCATCTCGACTGTCTGTCCTACCTGTCTTTCTAATCGACCATGGTAACAGAGTATCACATTTTCAAAAGAAAATACCCCAAAAGCTCCAGTCAAATTATCTTATTGAATGGCATATGTTAATCCACAATCAACAAAACTTTAATTCTGATTGGTTCATTTCCACACTGAAAGGGAGAGTTGTATATGTATATTTGCGAGGAGTTAAGTAATAACAATCTTTCCTTGTTCTCCGCCAACAGTTTGTTTGTTTTTAGTTGAAATGGGTTGTCTAATTTCCTTTGTGAATTCAAATCGAGTTCCTTTTGTTGTTGCTGCAGCTGCCGGTCCTTGTCTTGATGTGTCTTGGGGTGTAGAGTCCTTTCCATTATCTTTATTTTTATTAAATACTCACCCCTTAATTGCTCCTGTTAGAATAATGGCTTAATTACTAGTTACAGAAAGGGAAAGTTCTAGAAGTTTCTTTCACACAAATTGGAAGTTAATAACTGACAATTCTAAAGTCCTTTCATGCTTAACTAAACAGCAGTCCATCCTTTGAGTTCACTTACGATCCTGGATGTTTAAAACATCAAATGTTTTTGCATTCTCGAACAAACTAAAGGGAAATTGTTAAATATGCTTTAAATTTTTACACACATGTTTCTTTTACTTCTCGTAACTTACAATTCAGAAATTCTCAAGGGAATTTTTTCCCGCTGAAACTGAAAACAATTGTGACTGGTTTTAATAGAATAAATTCACGAGAAAAATACCTGAAATGTTTCACATTGTAATAGAATTAATTAAGTACAGAAGAATAAACATAGAACTAAAATGAGGATAAGACACTGGAAGAACTCATTTCTGCCAGCAGTCATATTTCTCTACAAGACGAGCTAGGTGGCTCAGCGCAGTGGCTCATGTCTATAATTCCAGCACTTTGGGAGGATGAGGCGGGCAGATCACAAGGTCAGAAGTTGGAGAACAGCCTGACCAACATGGTGAAACCCCGTCTCCACTAAAAATACAAAAATTAGCTGGGTGTGATGGTGCGTGCCTGTAATCCCAGCTACTCAGGAGGCTAAGGCAGGAGAATCCCTTGAACCCAGGAGACAGAGGTTGCAGTGAGCTGAAATCATGCCACTGCACTCCAGCCTGGGCGACAGAGCAAGACTCCGTCTCAAAAAAAAAAGAAGAAGAAGGAAAGAAAAAAGATGAGCTAGGGCTAGGATGTAATTCACCTCATCAGAGAGCATGTGATGGACAGTTAATTCTAACTAAATCCCCATCACTTCAAACTACAGCAAGAATGCCTCCTACAGGTGATATCCTACAAAAATCATGGCATGCTAGTTTCACGGATTAATCGGTTTTCATGTCTGGTGTTGGTCCTGTTACGTATAATAAAGAAAAAGTACATAAATCCTTGAAACCCTGAAACGCTCCCTGATGATACGTTAGGCCCACTTGGAGCTATGTTTGACATCTTGCTTTTTCTCTTGATGTTTCTATGTCTTTGCGGCCCTCTCTCTTTCATTACTCCAGGGTGGCTCAGAGACTGACTTTGCAAAGTTTTTCATCTCTCCATTGCTATTGTTAATCACAGCATGTTTGCCACTTCCAAACCTTGTGTCCTCACTTACTCCTCTCGCTTGCATCTTCAGTCTTTCCCCGCTCATTATCCAAGCCAGTAAATATGACTGTGTCGGCGCTATTTGAAAACAGCTGTTCGTTAACCCAATTGCTCTCTGAACTACTGGACCATCTCTCTTCAAATCCTCAACTTTTCACTGTCTGTACTTCATCCTCTGAGCAATCAACCCTTAAACCCCTCATGATCTGATTTTTGTCCCCCACCCCACTCTCTTGAAAGTCACTGTGGCCTGAGATCATCAAATTCAACACCCTGTTCTTCAATTTCACTCTCCATGACATGCCCTCTTTAAAAATTCTCTAACTTCTTAGCTTCAGGGCAAGATTCCTAGGTGTGCAACTCATATAGTTAATTGCACAGAGCCCTAAACTCCCCACCACCTGATAGGTTTAATATTCTGTTCTTCCTATCTTACAATTATTTTATATATTTATTTACTTATTTTTTTTGTTAGGCATCAGACAGCAAATACAACTTTTTCTTAATAGGATGACTAAAGAACTAGGACTTGATAGCAAAACAGGGTGACCATAGCAATAATAATTTTTAAATAACTAAAAGGGTGGAATTAGAATGTTCATAACACAAAGAAATGATCAATCCGTGAGGCGATGAATATCTCAATCACAATTACAAACAATGTGATTATTACACATTGTATGCCTGTCTCCATACATTACATGTACCCATAAATATATACACTTAGTATGTATATTTTATTTTTATCATAATTAAAAACAAACATGATCATAATTAAAAATTAAATTAAATTAAAGTATTTCTTTCTTTTTTTTTTTTTTTTAGATGAGGTTTCGCTCTTGTCACCCAGGTTGGAGTGCATGGCCTGATCTTTGCTCACTGCAATCTCCACCTCCTGGGTTCAAGTGATTTTTCTGTCTCAGTCTCCCAAGCAGTTGGAACTATAGGAGTGCACCACCACGCCTAGCTAACTTTTTGTATTTTTAGTAGACATAGGGTTTCACTATGTTGGCCAGGCTAGTCTCGAACTCCTAACCTCAGGTGATCCACCTGCTTCGGCCTCCCAAAGTGCTGGGGTTACAGGTGTGAGCCAGTGCGCCCGGCCTGAAAAGTTTTTAATATATATTTTTAAAAAATATGGAATGCTTCATGAATTTATGTGTCATCCTTGAGCAGGGACCATGCTAATCTTCTCTGTCTTGCTTTAATTTTAGTATATGTGCTGCAAAGTGAGCACAAAAGAATTTTTATTTTAGAGACAGAGGGTGCAGCGGCACCATCATACTTCACTGCAGCCTTGAATTCCCAGCCTCAAGAGAGCCTCCCACCTTGGCCTCCCAAAACATGGGGTTTACAGGTGTTAGCCACTGCACTGGCCATTAATATTATCTTTTATCTTTTTTTTTTTTTTTCTTTTGAGACCGAGTCTCACTCTGTCACCCAGGCTGGAGTGCAATGTCATGATCTCCACTCACCACTACCACATATGCCTCCAAGGTTCAAGCGATTCTCCTGCCTCAGCCTCCCGAGTAGCTAGAATTACAGGCGCGTGCCACCATGCCCAGCTAATTTTTGTATTTTTGGTAGAGATGGCAGCAGGGGGCGGTTCACGGTGTTGGCCAGGCTGGTCTCGAACTCCTGACCTCAAGTGATCCACCCACCTCAGCCTCTCAAAGTACTGGGATTACAGGCATGAGCCACCGCGCCCAGCCTAATATCCTAATTTCCTTCTTCCCTCCCTCCCTCCTTACCTTTCTGATGTAGTTTCGCTCTTGGTGCCCAAGCTGGAGTGCAATGGTGCAATCTTGGCTCACTGCAACCTTTGCCTCCCGGGTCCAAGGTATTCTCCTGCATCAGCCTCCTGAGTAGCTGGGATTACAGGCGCCCGCCACCACGCCCAGCTAATTTTTTTATATTTTTGGTAGAAACAGGGTTTCGCCATATTGGCCAGGCCAGTCTCCAACTCCTGACCTCAGGTGATCTGCCCGCGTTGGCCTCCCAAAGTGCTGGGATTACAGGCATGAGCCACCACACCCAGCCAATATTCTTAATCATTGTTGAACAAAGGGCCCTGCCTTTTCATTTCGCACAGGGTGCCACAAATGACGAAGCTGGTTCTTTTTTGCCGTTGTGACAGTCCGTTTGTCTGGCTCTCCTATCTCATTGGCCGCTTTATCCCCCTTGCGGCTCCTCTTCTCCTTCTTCCTCCAAAATATGGTGGATTCTGAGCATGAGTTCTCCCCCCATTCTTATTTTCTTATCATGAATTCTCTGTACTTCACCTGCCATCTCTTCATAAATGATCCGCAAATCTGTAACTCAAGCTATAAGAATTCCCAGCCACAGGCCAGGCGCAGGGCCTCGTGCCTGTAATCCTAGCACTTTGGTAGACTGAGGCAGGTGGATTGCTTGAGCTTGGGCAACATGGAAAAACACCATCTCTACCAAAACAAAAATTAGCCGAGTGTGGTGGTGCCTGCCTGCTAGTCTCAGCTACTTGGGAGGATCACCTGAGCCTGGGAGTCACAGGTACAGTGAGTGGAGATAGTACCACTGCATTCCAGCCGGGGCCACAGAGTCAGACTCTGTCTCAAAAAAAAAAAACCCAAAAACAACAAACAACAAACAACAAGAAGTCCCAACGACATTTCCAATCATCTGTTGAAGTTTTCTAGTGAGGTTCTTCTCACACTTCAAAACCTTCTTCACTCTCCCATCAGCTTCTCCCAACTTCCCTGCATTTATTAATGGAATAGTCATAATTCAGTCACCTTAATGAGAGGGTATCTGTCACTCACAGCTGCCCTAGATCTTTTGATAATCTCACAAACATGCATGTCTATCTCCATCAAAGTCTCTGTTGCTCTATATATGTGACTTCAGTTTTATTGATCGATATGCTCATTCACAGATTTAATCCAGGAAACAAACTCTATGAAGAGTCCGGGGAGGCTCAGAGCATCAATTTCAGTGGCGCAGGTCTTGGCAGAGGTATGTTTTCATAGTTTTTTCAAGTCAAATTATTTATACCTCCAGGGCTCCCATCCACCCAAAGGGAAGCAATACAAAGCAATACAAAACAAAACAAAGCAATATAAAATGAAGAGCAATACAGAACAACAAGAGGCTGGCCATCCAGGAAGGGTGGGAGCAAGATTCATGGGGTTCATCCCAGGACCAATTTTACGTAAACTCTTGTTAGCAAGGCCTTGTTTTCTCCACCAGAAATTGCCTGAAATCACCACTATTAATTTTGCTTCGGGAATGAGTGGGGAATACTTTTCGATTTTTTTTTTTCCAGAGCTTCCATCAAATCCAAGTGTATGCTGTTGAAGTATTAGGAAAAATCACTTAAGTGCACAGAGTTTTTTCTATAAGAATATCCAGGACAAAAATTGCTTAGAAAAGTTTAAAACCTGACCGGGCGCGGTGGCTCATGCCTGTAATCCCAGCACTTTGGGAGGCCCAGGTGGGCGGATCACCTGAGGTCAGGAGTTGGAGACCACCCCAACATGGTGAAACCCCATCTCTACTAAAAATACAAAAATTAGCTGGACATGGTAGCAGGTGCCTGTAATCCCAGCTACTTGGCAGGCTGAGGCAGGAGAATCGCTTGATCCCAGGAGGCAGAGTTTGCAGTGAGCTGAGACCCTGCCATTGCACTCCAGCCTGGGAGACAAGAGTGAAACTGTCTCAAAAAAAAAAAAAAAAAAAAAACAGAGAAAAGAAAAGTTAAAAACCTGAACACAACCTAAAAGCCTCTCAGAAAGAGATTGTTTAAGCAAACTACGGTAAATGTGCGCAGTGACATACTATTTGTGTTAGTTGTCTGTTGTTGTGTAACAAGCCACCTAAAACTAAGTGGCCGAAGACAATAATTTATTTCTCACAATTGTGTGGCTTGATGGGGCTTGACCTCTGTGCCGTCCCCTGGGCTCTCTCAGGTGACTGCAGTCGGACAGCTAGCTGCTCAGCTGTGTCTTGTGTGGCCTCCAGAAAAGGGCAGGAGCTCGTGGGGATGGCTGGGGTCGCTGGTTCACTCTCTCCACGTGGTCTTTGTTTACACCACGACAGTCTCAGCAGTCCATTAGGGTGACAGCAAAAGCTGCAAGACCCTTGGAGAACTTGCGCAGAAGTCACACGATGTTGCTTCTGCCATGTTTAATTGGTCAAAGCCTGACCTAAGGCAAGCACAGATCCCAGACCTGAGACTTTTTTTTTTTTTTTTTTTTTTGAGACGGAGTTTCGCTCTTGTTACCCAGGCTGAAGCGCAATGGCGCGATCTCGGCTCACCGCAACCTCCGCCTCCCGGGTTCAGGCGATTCTCTTGCCTCAGCCTCCTGAGTAGCTGGGATTACAGGCACGCGCCACTATGCCCAGCTAATTTTTTGCATTTTTAGTAGAGACGGGGTTTCACCATGTTCACCAGGATGGTCTCGATCTCTTGACCTAGTGATCCACCCGCCTCGGCCTCCCAAAGTGCTGGGATTACAGCCTTGTGCGGTGGCGTGATCTCAGCTCACTACAACCTCTGCCTTCCAGGTTCAAGCAATTCTCCTGCCTCAGCCTCCTAAGTAGCTGGGATTACAGGCACCCACCACCACACCCAGCTAATTGTGTTTTTTTTTTAGTAGAGAGACCAGGAGAATCCAGGTTTTTGGGGGGTTTTTTAATTTTTTTTTATTTTTAGTAAAGACAGCGTTTCACCATGTTGGCCAGGCTGGTCTTGAAGTCCTGACTCAAGTGATTTGCCTGCCATCGTCTTCCAAAGTGCTGGGATTTCAGGCATGAGCCACCGCACCTGGCCCAGATCTCAGACTCTCTTGATGGAAGGAATTGCAAGGAATCTGTGGCCACGGGGGGAAGGGAGAAGGGTAAACTTCACATGACTCCAAATTTACCGTTCTCAAGTGTACAATTCAGTGGCATTTGGTGCACTCACAGTATGGTACAAGCATCACCACTCTCTAGTTCCAGAATATCTTCATCCCTCCAAAAGTAAACCAATACTCATTACTCATCTGATTCCTGTCAACCCCTAGCCTCCATTAACCACTCATTTGCTTTCTGTCTTTGTGGATTTGCCTATTCTAGAGATCTCATGGGAATGGAACCATGCAGTAGGTGACCTTTTAGACTGGCTTCTTTCATTCAGCATAGTATTTGCAAGATTCATCCATGTTGTGACTTCATTCCTTTTCATTTTTTTTTAATAAATTTTTTTTTTTAAGAGACGGGGTTTCACCATGTTGGCCAGGCTGGTCTTGAACTTCTGACCTCATGATCCACCTGCCTCAGCCTCTCAAAGTGCTAGGATTACAGGTGTGTGCCACCGCACTCGGCCATTCCTTTTTATTGCCTGAGTAATATTCCATTATATAATGCTCATCCAACCTATGACCCAGGATGGCTTTGAATGCCACCCAACAAAAATTTGTAAACTTTCCTAAAACATTATGAGGTTTTTTTTTTGCAATTTTAAAAAACGCATTAGCTATTGCTAATGTATTTTATATGTGGCCCAAGACAATTTTTCTTCCACTGCAGACTAGGAAAGCCAAAAGATTGGACACCCTTGCATATATGAGTATACCTCATTTTTATAATCCATGTATCATTTGATGGACATTTGGGTTGTTTTCAGTTTGAGGCTATTGTGAGTAGTGCTACTATGAACATTCATGTACCCTTTTTCACTTCTTTGGGGAATATACCTAGGAGTGGAATTGCTGAATCACATGGTAATTCTATGTTTAACTTCTTGAAGAACTGCCCGACTGTTTTCCATTATGGCCATTTTTAATCCAATATACTATCAAACAGCAAAAATTATTAAATATATATTAATGTGGAGGTATGAATAAGTAAAAGAAGAAAAGTTACAGAGTGACATGTTTCATTGGTGCCCTACAGAAATGTTTAAAAAACACTGACTTTGACCAGCCTGGCCAATATGGTGAAACCCTGTCTCTACTAAAAATACAAAAATTAGCCGGATGTGGTGGTTCATGCCTGTAATCCCAGCTACTCTGAAGGTTGAAGCCACAGAATTGCTTGAACCCAGGAGATGGAGGTTGTAGTGGGCCAAGATAACAAAATTGCACTCCAGCTTAGGCAACAGAGTGAGACTCTGTCTCAAAAAAAAAAAATCCAAACAGTGACTTAAAGCAGTTATGTTTATTTTTCTCTCACACAGGTTGCAGTGCTGGGCACAGTGGCTCATACCTGTAATCCCAGTACTTTGGGAGGCCTGAGCCCAGGAGTTCAAGACGAGCCTGGGCAACGTAGGGAGACCTCATCTCTATTTATATAAAATAAAAATTAATAATTGATATGGTTTGGCCCAAATCTCACGTTGAATTGTGATCTCCAGTGCTGGAGGAGGGGCCTGGTGGGGGGTGATTAGATCACGGGGTGGACTTCCCCCTAGATGTCCTTGTGACAGGGAGTGAAATCCAGTTGTTTAAAAGTGTGTAGCATTTCAAGTCTGCTTTAAACTCCCGTTCAACTGGTTTACGATTAGCAGTATGCTGGTAAACATTGGAGAACTGATTCTTCGGAGAGGTTAGTGTGATCTACAACACTTACCGGTTTCTTTGGTGTAAATACTCCCACCATGGCTGATTTTTGTTAGATTTTTATTTTCTGTGAGGCAGAGTCTCACTCTGTCACACACACTGGAGTGCAATGATGTGATCTCAGCTCACTGCAACCTCCACCTCCCAGCTTCAAGCAATTCTCCTGCCTCAGTCTCCCGAATAGCTGGGATTACAGCCGCATGCCACCACGTCCAGCTAATTTTTGTATTTTTGGTAGAGACAGGGTTTCACGATGTTGGCCAAGCTGGTCTCGAACTCCTGACCTCGAGTGATCCACCTGCCTCAGTCTCCCAAAGTGTTGGGGTTATAATCAGGAGCCACCACGCTTGGCCCGCCATGGCTAATTTTAAGCTACCAACATGATTCACCAAACATAGACATGGTAACGATACTCAGTTAGCATACTATTATTTATTATTTCTGCCATAATAGTTACAATAGAGATAAGTAACCTCCAGAGCATCGGTAATAGTAAAGTATACTAGAATATTTTGGAAACAATGTGTTTTAAGTATTTACTACCTTCGATTTTAATAGAATTTATTTAATTGTAAGTTTATGCAACTTAACTTTAAAACATGGCTATGTTTAACAACTGGCATATAAAATTCCTGAAGATGGTATGATGCGTACCCCCGTTGGCATCTGCTATTCTTTTTAATCTGCTATTTCATAGGTTATTGTACTTACTCTTAGCAGGTTCAGACTCAACAAATGAAGTAATACATAACCAATTCTTCATCTAGCTGAAGAGATCACACAAATGCACACACACACACACACACACACACTCACAAACGGAGTATGAGGTGACTGCTGAAGAAGGTACGAGACTGAGGGGCTCAGAGGAGAAGGCATCTCCGTGGTGGCAGTGGGAGTTTCAACCATCACAGGATGGGAGAGATGAACTTGAGCCTTCAGCAAGAGAAAGAAGGGTAATTTCGGAAGTTCAGAAGAATATAAAATGGTGTAGAGCTCCAGAGAGGTAGGGAGAGAGGCGATTGTGAGGTGGAGAGGGGAGTGAATGAGAAAGTTTTCTTTTTATTTTTTAAATTTAGTTTAATTTAATTTTATTTTTGAGACCAAGTCTTGCGCCGTTTCCAGGTTGGAGTGCAGTGGTGCGATCTCGGCTCACTGCAACCTCCAACTCCCGAGTTCAAGTGATTCTCCTGCCTCAGCCTCCCGAGTAGCTGAGACTACAGGTGAGCACCACCAACAAGCCCAGCTAATTTTTGGATTTTTAGTAGAGACGGGGTTTCACCATGTTGGCCAGGATGGTCTCTATCTTTTGACCTAGTGATCTGCCCGCCTCAGCCTGCCAAGGTGCTGGGATTACAGGCGTAAGCCACCAAGCCTGTCCTTTAATTTTATTTTTGAGACAGGATCTGGTACTGTTGCCCAGGCTCTAGTGTAGTGGCGCAGTCTTGGTTCACTGCAACTTTCATCTCCCTGGCTCAAGCAATCCTCCTGCCTCAGACTACTGAGTAGCTGGGACTGCAGGTGTGCACCACACCTGGCTAATTCATCTTCTTCTTTTTTAAGCTATGGGAGTTTCGCCATGTTGCCTAAGCTGGTTTTTGTTTTGTTTTGTTTTGTTTTGTTTTTGTTTTTGTTTTTGTTTTTGTTTTTGTTTTTTTGAGACGGAGTAGTCTCACTCTGTCACCCAGGCTGGAGTGCGGTGGCATGATCTCAGCTCACTGCAACCTCTGCCTCCCAGGTTCAAGCAATTCTCCTGTCTCAGCCTCCCGTGTTGCTGGGATTACAGGCACATGCCACCACACCTGGCTATTTTTTTGTATTTTTAGTAGAATCAGTGTTTCGCCATGTTGGTCAGGCTAGTCTTGAACTCCTGACCTCAGGTGGTCTGCCTGCCTTTGCCTCCTAAAGTGCTGAGATTACAGGCATTAGCCACTGCGTCCTGCCTACCAGCTTCTTTTGAGGCTAACTCCTGCCTCTCTCTCCTCCAATTCCCACCCCACAACCACGCAGACCTCCCTATACTCAGAGCACAGCAACCATGCAGCTGGATCCTATCTCAGAGGCTTTGCACTTGGGTTTCTATCACCTGCAATGTTTCCTCACCATCCACTCACCCCCACTCACTCTGCGCGACAGCCTTGTCTCTTCACTGATGGAAATCGATGCTCGGTGCCGCAAAGAAAAATTAACACTGAGACAAAGGATCTTTCAGCAATGCAATTTTTACTTCCTGGACTGCAGGAAGGGTACCCTCACTAGCCATCTTGCCATGAGAGTACAAAGAACAAAGGAAAACACACAAATTTATTCCTTACCCATTTGGGGTTGTCTTTGCTGATATATCTGATCTCCGTTGGCTGAAGCCAGACCTCACCATCTAAACTAAAACCCAATTGGCTAAGAACTTAAAATTTTTCTAAACAGATAAAGGCAATGGAGAGCTGGGACATGCCTGTGAGCATGTCTAGCACAGATATCTTGGTTAAAGCACAAGGACATAGAACGTACTTCCATGCTTAGTACTGTGTAGAATGTACTGAGCACGGCATGTCTGACAGCTACATAGGATAGGGCTTAACAAAGAGTTATTAGCACCCTTATGATTTATTCCTTAACAAGAAAGGAAACTTTAAAGAGGAACTTTTCAACTTCCCACAACTGAGGACTCAGCTCACATGTTATCCCATCAGCCTAGCTCCTTCTGCACAGACATGCCAGTCCTACTTACCCCCAGCCACCCCGGTGTTCTTCATAGCACTTAGCACTCAATGAAATGATCTTGTGTATGCTTTGTTTTCTGTTTTTGTTTTCCACGGGTCAGCAAAATGAAGCTCATGAGGCTGATTTGGCACAAAGCCTGTTGATGAAATAAGGTTTTATTAAAACAAAACACTTCCATTCATTTCTATATCATTCAAGACTGGTTTTCACTCTGATGGCAGAGTTGAGTAGTTCCAGCAGAGACCATATGGCCTGCAAAGTTTAAAAATATTTATGATCTGTTTCTTTAAGAAGAGATATGCTGATGCCTGGTTACTTGTTTACAGCGTTTCCTTGTGATACGGTTTAAATCCGTGTCTCCACCTAAATCTCATGTCTAGCTGTAATCCCCAGTGTTGGAGGTGGGGCCTGGTGGGGGTGATTAAATATTAAATCCTAGGGGCAGATTTTCCCCTAGTACTGTGCTGAGATAGTGAGTGAGGTCCTGTGAGATCTGGTTGTTTTAAAAGTGTGTGGCACAGGCTGGGTGCGGTGGCTGACGCCTGTAATCCCAGCACTTTGGGAAGCTGAGGCAGGTGGATCATGAGGTCAGAAGATCGAGACCATCCTGGCCAACATGGTGAAACCCCATGTCTACTAAAAATACAAACATTAGCTGGGCATGGTGCTGTGCGCCTGTAGTGCCAGCTACTCAGGAGGCTGAGGTAGAAGAATCGCTTGAATCCAGGAGGTGGAGGTTGCAGTGAGCCGAGATCGTGCCACTGCACTCCATCCCGGTGACATAGCAAGACTGTCTAAAAAATAAAAATAAAAATAAAATACAAAAATTAGCGGGACGTGGTGGCAGGCACCTGTAATCTCAGCTACTCAGGAGGCTGAGGCAGGAGAATCGCTCGAACCTGGGAGGCAGAGTTTGCAGTGAGCCGAGATTGCACCACTGCACTCCAGCCTGGTGACACAGGGAGACTCTGTCTAAAAAAAGAAAAAGTATGTGGCGTGTCCCCTGCCCACTTTAGTCCTGCGCCTGCCAGGTAAGACACCTGCTCCCGCTTTCCGTTCCACCGTGAGTAAACGCTCCCTGAGGCTTCCCCAGAAGCAGATGCCGCTGTGCTTCCCAAACAGCCTGAAGAACCGTGAGCCAATCATGCCTCTTCTTTATGAATTACCCAGTTTCAGGTATTTCTTTATAGCAGTGCAAGAACAGACGGATACACTGTTTATTGTCTGCGTTTCCCTTTTAGGAAGTCAGCCCTTGTAGGAGAGAAACCCCGCAAGTGCCGTGGCAAAGGTCTGAAGCCTCAGCCTGTTCCCATATAAATAATTGATTTCAAAAAGAATTAGAAATGTAGGCACATAGTCATTCCTTAATATAATCATATATAATCTTCTAGTTACTTACAATCATAAAGATATGTACTCAATATAACCTTTAATTTTACTAATGACTATCGGGTTATGAAGCACGGAGCTGAGGTGACACTGTGAACAAAGTGATCCTAAGGCAAGATGCTCTAAGCCCTCTGTCACGCCACATAAGGGCTGCTGGAGGGCGCCTCGGCTGTGCGGCCCCCCCACTGCTGGGAAATCGCCCGCTGTTTAGCCAGCTAGGGAAGGAGATGTCCAAAATGACCGAGTTATCTTCCTGGAGAAGGTAGGAGAAAACTCCGCTTCTGCAAGCTCTTGTGGCAAGGCCTGACGGCTGTCAGGGAAACCCGCAGGCATCGGGTGCTTCACTGTCTCCATGTGAGGCTGCGCTTCAGGGGTCACGTTCCATGGCTACTCTCACGCTCTGCTTCTGCACCTGGTTTCTCTTCTTCTTAACAGATAAGAATTAATAATAGTAACATAATCTTAGCATCCTTGATATTTCTGACAAATATGCAAAGAGCGCTGATGCATTAGCTTTTCTCCTCACTTCAGCTACTTGAAAGTCTTGAGACCCCTATCTTCAAGACACACGATTCACCTGACCCTATTACCGACCGCCCTTACCTCATCCCACCTTCCCCGCCCCCTGCTTTGTACGCAATAAACGTCAGGGTGTCCAGGCGCTCGGTGCCTCTGCAGGTCTACGTGCTTTGGCTGGCAGTGGACCCCCGAGCCCAAACTCTCTTATCTCTACCTCTGTGTCTGTGTCTTCTATTTCTGCAGTTTCTCGTCTCTGCACCAGCAGGGAGGGGCTCACAGAACCCTGTAGGGCTGGTCCCTATAAGCTCCTTGAGAGCAGATTTGTCTGTTTTATTCCCTACTGTGTTCTCAGCATGCACAATGCCTATTGCTGTTGTATAAATAAAAGAGTGAAAATGAAGGGGTGATAGCATTGTTAACTAACAGATTTGAGTCCAAACCTAGGAATACTACTCCTGCTCCTAGTATTACTACTAATTATAAAGGCTGCAGTATTTATATGTGTGTCCATCTATCTAGGCGAATCTCAAGGTCAGGAGTTCGAGACCTAGTTAGATACATACATACATACATTTTTTTGAGACAGAACCTTGCTTTGTTGCCCAGGTTGCGTGCAGTGGCACCATCCCAGCTCACTGCAACTGCCACCTCCCGGGTTCAAGCAATTCTCCTGCCTCAGCCTCCCAAATAGCTGAGATTGCAGGCATGTGCCACCATGCCCAGCTAACTTTTGTATTTTTAGTAGAGACAGGATTTCACCATGTTGGCCAGGCTGGTCTTGAACTCCTGATCTAAAGTAATCTGCCTGTCTTAGCCTCCCAAAGTGCTGGGATGGCAGATGTGAGCTCTCGTGCCTGGCCAAGGCTACAGTATATTAAGGAGAGCTAGCATTTTGCCGGGCACTGCACTGCAGACTCTCTTGTGTTACATTCTTTAATGTTAATGTCAGCCCAGTGAGGGAGGTTTCATTCTACCCAGTTTATACGTGAGGAAACCTCCATTCAGAGAATTCAAGTTCATTTTCCAAGATCCCACTGTTGACCTACAGCCTGCAGCTTCATGAGGTTTCTCAAGCTACTCTCTTTCTTCTGCCCCATCTTGCCTAGAAAGGTCATAAACTTCAATGTAAGACAGAACTGGGTTCAAAATCAGACTTCCCGACTCTGCAACTGAGTTCTTGGCTGTTTGTTTACTGCAAAGCTGGGAAATTTACACCACCTGTTTCTCAGAGTCTTGAGGATTAGATCAGACCGGTGAAACTCTTCAAGGCAGTGCCTGCCACGTGGTGGGTGCTCAGAAATGTCAGTTCCCAGCCGGGCATGGTGGCTCATGCCTGTAATGTCAGCATTTGGGGAGGCTGAGGAGGGCAGATCACTTGAGGCTAGGAGTTCAACGCCAGCCTGGACAACAAAATAAGACCCTGTCTCTACAAAAAAAAAGCATTAAAAATTAATGAGGAGGCAGAGAGGGAGGATTTAGAGAGGATTCCTTAAGCCCCAGAGTTTTAGGCTGCAGTGAGTTAGGATAGCGCCACTGCACTCAGCCTGGGCGATAGAGCAAGACCCAATCTCAAAAAAAAAAAAAAAAAAAAAAAAAAAAAGTCAGCCTCCTTTGCTCTTTGTTGGGACAACGACTAGGACAAGTTTCACTGGGTCCAAGGTTTCCTGTCTGCCTGCTGGGGGAGCAGGGTGCACTGAGGCCGCCCTCCTGCCTGGGGAAGCAGGTTGTGTTTGTGTCTTTGCAGCTGGGACCGCATTCACCTGGTCTGGAAACCTTGTTCGAACTTTTCCCCCAACCGCTTTTTCTTTTTTGACCCTGTCCACTTACCCTGGTTGGAAGCAATCCCTCGCCTCTTCCGCTGCTTACCCTGGAGCCATAGAGTTCCGCTGAGACTCATTCTGCCTCCAGCCTCCCATTCCAAGTTCCCTGGTTCCAGTCACTGCCCCAGGACAAACAGAAAAATTTAAACAGAAAGCAATACCCAGCAAATCATAAAACTACCTGTGGTCTTGGCGCTGGCATTTGAATAAGAGCAGGGAATGATGTAAATGGGAAAAGTCCTGATGAGTTTTGCAGGGATTTTAAAATGTTAAGAATGTAATAAACTGGATATTGCCAGAAAACAAACAGGGTGGGGTAGGGGAGGTAGGGGGATTGGTGGGGACGGGGCGGGGACGGGGGTTGTGGGAAGAGTAACTGGGTAATATGTTAGGGGTTCCGAATTAGTTATCGGGTTCTTTGAATTAATCAAGAAAAACCAACCTTGGCAAACTTAAGAAGGAAAATGAATTTACTTTTTAAATTTTATTATTATTTTATTTAACCAAGTGAGACTCAAGGGGAGATGAATTCTGGGCAGTATATCGGGTAACTTGCAGAATCAAAGAGTAGAAGCTTCCTCTTCCAGCAGCACAGGTCATTGTTACATAGCGTTGCTTCCCACATGCCCCTTGATGATAGGCTCAGTATGACCACTAGGCATCCTTTAAAATTCATATATGGCACTTTGGGAGGCTAAAGCCAGCAGATTATTTTAGGTCAGGAGTTCGTGATCAGCCTGGCCAACATGGTGAAACCCCATTTCTACTAAAAATATAAAAATGAGCCAAGTGTGGTGGACTATGTCTGTATCCCAGCTACTCAGGAGGCTGAGGCAGGAGAATCACTTGAAACTGGGAGGCAGAGGTTGCGATGAGCAAATATCACACCACTGCACTTCAGCCTGGGTGACAGAGTGACATTCTGCCTAAAAAAAAAAATTATATATGTGCACATATGTCCAAATTAAGGGGCATTCCACAAAATGCCTGGCTAGTATTCCTCACATTGTCAAGGTCATAGAGAATAAGGAAGAGGCCGAGCGTGGTGGTTTATACCAGTAAGCCTAGCACTTTGGGAGGCTGAGTTGGGCAGATCATGAGGTCAGGAGTTCGAGACCAGCCTGATCAATATGGTGAAACCGTCTCTACTAAACATACAAAAATTAGGTAGGTGTGGTGGTGTGTGCCTATAATCTCAGCTACTCAGGAGGCTGAGGCAGGAGAAAAGCTTGAGCCCAGGAGGCGGAGGTTGCAGTGAGCCAAGATCGTGCCACTGCACTCCAGTGGAAACAGAGCAAGACTCTCTCTCAAAGAAAGAAAAGAAAAGAAAGACCAAGAAACTGTCACAGAAGGCGACGTGATGACTAAATGTGTGGTGGGATCATTTGTGGAAAAAATAATGGAATCTGAGTGCAGTCTGGAGATGAGCTCATGGTGATGTACCGTGTCAGTTTCTTAGTTTTGACAAACGGACCAAGGAAATGTAGGATGTCAATACAACACAAGGAACGCTCTGTACTATCATTGCCACTTTTCTGTAAATCTAAAATTATTCCTCCAAAGAGTGTCCTTAAAAAATTTATAAATCTGCTCACAAGAAGGTAAGGGAAATCCACAAAAGCCCCAAAGGAAGACAAGGCAAAACCCCAAACAGCAAGTGACTCCCCAGCAAATGAGGAACAGGAGCCCAGGACTCAGTCACTGCTGAGATTCTTGCCTAAAGCAGGACCCCTCAGAAATTCACAGCACTGAAAACTCTCAACTCTTGTCAAAGGTCCTGACAAAAAAACTTCTCAATTTAGGCCTTGATTTGGCTTAGAAAATGGAATGTCCCCTGAGAATTCATAAACACAAGCACAGTTTATCCTAGTTTTTTTTTGTTTGTTTGTTTTATTTCACTTTGTGACAGGGTCTTACTCTGTTTTCCAGGCTGGACTGCAGTAGTGCAGTCACTGCTAACTGTAGCATTGACCTCCACAGCTCAAGTGATCCTCCCATCTCAGCCTCCCAAGAAGCTGGGACCACAGGCGTGTACCACCACACCTGGATTTATTTTTTAATTTATTGTAGAGACCAAGTCTCCCTATGTTGCCCAGGAGGACCTCAGAATCCTGATCTCAAGCAATCTTCCCCCCTCGGCCTCCCAAACTGCTGGGATTACAGGCAATAGTTTGTTTAAAAAATCCTCATTTACAGCTTTAATGTATAGTATCTGTTACGGCCTGAATTATGTCCCCCTCAAAATTCGTATGTTGAAGTCTTAACACCCAGTACCTCAAAACATGACTGTATTTGCAGACAGGGTCTTGAAAGAGGTAATGAGGTTACAATGAGACTGCTAGGGTGGGACCCAATCCAGTCTGACTGCTGTCCCTATAAGAATAGATTTGGCCAGGCGAGGTGGCTCATGCCTGTAATCCTGGCACTTTGGGAGGCTGAGATGGGTGGATCATGAGATCAGGGGTTCAAGAATAGCCTGACCAACATGGTAAAACCCTGTCTCTATTAAAAATACAAAAATTAGCCCAGCATCTGTAGTCCCAGCTACTCAGGAGTCTGAGGCAGGAGAATCACTTGAACTTGGGAGGTGGAAGTTGCAGTGAGCCAAGATCGGGCTATTACACTCCAGCCTGGGCAACAGAGTGAGACTCTGTATCAAAAAAGGAGATTCAAACACACAGAGAGACATGAGGGAAACTCACATACCAGAGGCCATTTGAGGATGTAGTGAGAAGGTGCACAGAGAGAGCACAAGCCCATGAGAGAGGCTGCAGGAGAAACTAACCCCACCAAGTCCTTGATCTTGGACTTTCAGCCTCCAGAACGATAAGAAAACAAATGCCTGTTGTTTACGCCATCCAGTCTGTGGCATTTTGTCATGACGGTCCTAGCAAACTAATATACTACCCAAACATCCCAGGAAAACCCAAGAAAAAACAAACAAACAAACAAAACAAACAAAAACAAAAAAAAAAAAAACAAAAAAAACAATAATTCTAAGCACATACTGTAGGTAGAACCAATTTAGGGCAAACCCACTGGGGAAGAACTCACCCTCATCCCAACGGCCTGGGGATTCTCAGAGGCATGAACACGCAACGAAACAGAAAACCCTAACAATCAGAACTTAAATAGCAGAAGCTTACTCTTCACTCATTAAAGTCAGGCATGGAACCTCGTGGGATGGGTGCAGGGGCTTCAAGTTTCTTGGGACTTCTTCGTTCTTTATTTTCTTCTTTTTCTGAGATGGAGTCTTGCCCTGTTGCCCAGACTGGTGTGCAATGATGCAATCTTGGCTCACTGTAACCTCTGTCTCACAGGTTCAAGCGATTCTCCTGCCTCAGCCTCTGGAGTAGCTAGGATTACAAGCGCATACCACCATGTCCATCTAATTTTTTGTTTCTTTTTTTCTTTCTTTTTTTTTTTTTTTTTTGAGATGGAGTTTTTGCTCTTGTTGCCCAGGTTGGAGTGCAACGGCGTGATCTCAGCTCACTGAAATCTCCACCTCTCGGGTTCAAGCAATTCTCTGCCTCAGCCTCCTGAGTAGCTGTGATTACAGGCATGTGCCACCACACCTGGCTAATTGTTTGTATTTTTAGTAGAGCTGGGGTTTCTTCATGTTGGTCAGGCTGGTCTTGAACTCCCAACCTCAGGTGATTCGCTCGCCTCAGCCTCCTAAAATGCTGAGATTACAGGCGTGAGCCACCGTGCTTGGCCCAATTTTTTGTGTCTTTAGTAGAGACAGGGTTTCACCATGTTGGCCAGCCTGGTCTCCAACTCCTGACCTCATGATTTGTCCCCCCTAGGCCTCCCAAAGTGCTGGGATTACAGGTGTGAGCCACCTCGCCTGGCCGGTCCTTTATTTCCTATGAAGCTTACTGGAACGGGTTTAAGAGACACTGGAAGAAGAGGACTGAGCGGCCTTTCCTGCAGACTTGCTTGGAGTTGGTTAGAAAGGAAACTAGTGAAATGGGGTGATACCAGAAGAGAAAAGCAACGACAAAAGAAAGGTTCTATTTTAAGAAGGAGAGCCTGGGTGTGGTGGCTCATGCCTCTAATCCCAGCACTTTGGGAGGCTGAGGAGGGTGAATCATTTGATCTGAAGTTCAAGACCAGCTTGGCCAACGTGGTGTAACCATTCTACTAAAAATACGAAAATTAGCCGGGCTTGTTGCTGCATGCCGGTAGTCCCAGCTGCTTGGGAGGCTGACGCATGGGCATTGCTTGAACCTGGGAGGTGGAGGTTGCAGTGAGCCGAGATGGCATCACTGCACTCCAGTCTGGGCAACAGAGTGAGACTCTGTCTCAAAAATAAATAAAATAAAATAAAAATACAAAGAAGGCCAGCAGGGCGCAGTGGCTCATGCCTGTAATCCCAGCACTTTGGGAGGTCAAGGCGGGAAGATCACAAAGTCAGGAGATCGAGACCAGCCTTACCAACATGGTGAAACACCGTCTCTACTAAAAATTCAAAAATTAGCCAGTCATGGGGGGCACATGCCTATAATCCCAGCTACTCAGGAGTCTGAGAGCAGAAAATTGCTTGAACCTGGAGGTGGAGGTTGCAGTGAGCTGAGATCATGCCACTGTACTCCAGCCTGGGCGAGAACGAGACTCAGTCTGGAAAAAAAAAAAAAAAAGGAAGTGGGTAGATAGAGAGCAGAAAAACATGGATGAAGGAATGCCTTTGATTTGTCAAGAAGGCAAGAGATTTGGTACTCAGATTGCACAGTGTGTGACCTTGCGGAAGAGGACCTCAGAGAGGCAAAGAGTACCCCTAGCTTTGGAGGTGGCACTGGGTGGACATTGAACAAGGAGCTCGCCTGACTTATGTTTGAGGGTGTCTCCCTGGTACCGTTGCTTCAAAGGCCTGGGCGGGGCCTGAGCAACGTGTTCCTGTGGTTTTGAAAGTCTTTCAGGAGCTGTTTTTATTGTAATATCTGCACCTTAAGCTTGCTGCATGTTTCCAGCGTTCACCCTGTTACGATCCTCTGCATTCTGGGGTTTTGGAGTGGGCGGGAGGATTCTTGAGACATGAGTATGGGGAAGTTAGTGGTATATTAGTCAGGGTTTTCCAGAGATACAGAACCAACAGGATGTATATATATATAGAAAGAGATTTGGGTTAAGGAATTGGCTCACACAATTGCAGAGTCTTAGTTAGTCCAAAATCGAGAGGGTGGGCCAGCAGGCTGGAGAGCCAGGGAAGAGTCACGGTTCAAATGCCGGCAGAATTCCCTTCTATTCAGGGGAAGTCAGTTCTTGTTCTAATAAGGCCTTCAACTGATTGGATGAGGCCCTTCTCCATTATGGAAGGCAATCTGATTTGCCAAAGTCCACTAATTTAAATGCAAATCTCATCCAAAAACACCCTCATGGACACATCCCAGAATTATGTTTGACCAAATATCTGATGGCCAGCTAAGTGACATATAAAATTAGCCATCAAGGCCAGGCATGGTGGCTCACGCCTGTAATCCTGGCACTTTGGGAGGCCAAGGCCATAGGATTGCTTGTATCTAGGAGTTTGAGACCAGCCTGGGCAACATAGTGAGACTCCGTCTTTACAAAAAATAAAAAATTAGCTGAGTGTGGTGGTGTGTGTCTGTAGTCTCAGCTACTCAGGAGGTTGAGGTAGGAGGATCCCTTGAGCCTGGGAGGCCCGGGCTGCAGTGAGCCATGATCACTCCATTCGACTCAGCCTGGGCGACAGAGTAAAACCCTGTCTCAAAATTTAAAAAAAAGAAAAAAATTAGCCATCATTCATAGGATATATTTTTGTGCTTTAGAGTGTTTACATATTTCTTGAAACCGTCTTGTTCTGTCACCCAGGCTGAACTGCAGTGGCATGATCACGGCTCACTTCGGCCTGGACTTTCCAGGCTCAGACAATCCTCCTGCCTCAGCCGCCTGAGAAGCTGAGACCTCAGGTGCATGCCACCATGCCCATTTAATTTTTTAATTATATGTAGAAATGAGGTCTCCCTATGTTGCCCAGTCTGGCCACGAACTCCTGGGCTCAAGTGATCCCCTGCCTCAGCCTCCCGAAGGGTTAGGATTGCAGTCATGAGTCACCGAACCAAGCCATCTGTGTTTAAATGAATCTAGCTGTCTGAGGGTAGTGCTGCCGTGAACATTCCTGCCTGATGCACAGCTGACTCTACCAGAAAGGAAGGATATCTGGAGACACATGGCCAGAGACCTTATTATGAAAAATCTATCTTGTGAGCCTGAGAGGTTGAAGCTGCAGTGAGCCCTGATGGGGCCACTGCACTCTAGCTTGGGTGACAGAGTGAGATCCTGTCTCAAAAAGAAAAGGAAAGAAAAAGAAAAAAGGAAAAAGAAATGTCTGATAGAGGAAAAAATGAAGCAGGCAAATAAACAGATAAATTATAAAGAAAAAGAAATGTCTGTGACCTGTGCTAGCAATAGCGGAGAAACTAGGTTTGAAATAAACAAAGCAAGTCTGTGGAAAGTTCTTCCAAATCTGGCAGATCATACATAAAAGAAATTTAAATGAAGTCTGCTCAAATTTGCTAACAACCTTAAAAATGTACATGACATTACCATTTATACTTTGTGAAGTAGAGAGAAACACTTTTACACTATCAATAATAAAAATCAGGTATCTATCCATCATGCTAGAAAAAAGACTGAATTATCATTCTATTCTCTCTACAGAAAATGCTATTTATCACAGAACAAGCTATCATTTGAAGAAATGATTAAGGAGTATGCAGCCCCAAAAATGTAGAAAACACTATTATTGTAGATGAGTGTTCGTGAATAACGAGCTTTTTAAAATTTGCAATTTGCGGTGATTTCTTTATTCTTTCTATGATATTCATCTTGATCTAATTTTGTGCTTATTGTGTATTATTTTCCACAGAGTCTCCCAAATTGCATGGAGAACTGTGGGCCCCACAAAACCAGGGTGCACCTTTCATTGAGCTGGTGAGAAGGCGCCAATGCAGAAGGAGAGAAACCAGCAGGACTCATGGAAACAAGAGAGAGGGATTTTTTTTTTCTTTTTTTTTTGAAATGAAGTCTCACTCTGTTGCCCAAGCCGGAGTGTAGTGGCAACATCTCAGCTCACTGCAACCTCTACCTCTCAGGTTTAAGCAATTATTCTGTCTCCGCCTCCCGAGTAGCTGGGACTACAGGTGTGTGCCACCATGCCCAACTAATTTTTGTATTTTTAGTAGAGACAGTGTTTCACTATATTGGCCAGGCTGGTCTTGAACTCCTGACCTTGTGATCCACCTGCCTCGGCCTCCCAAAGTGCTAGGATTATAGGCATGAGCCACCATGCCTGGCTAGAGAGAGGATTATTTCAAAAAATAACAGTAATAATAATCACTGTCTGAAGGGAATGTGCTGGGACTTTCATTTTTCATTTTTCATTTTTAAAATTTTTTTTTTTTTTTGAGATGGAGTTTCGCTCTTGTTACCCAGGCTGGAGTGCAATGGCGCGATCTTGACTCACCGCAATCTCCACCTCCTGGGCTCAGGCAATTCTCCTGCCTCAGCCTCCTAAGTAGCTGGGATTACAGGCACGCGCCACCACACCCAGCTAGTTTTTTGTATTTTTAGTAGAGACGGGGTTTCACCATGTTGACCAGGATGGTCTCGATCTCTCGACCTCGTGATCCACCCGCCTCGGCCTCCCAAAGTGCTGGGATTACAGGCTTGAGCCACCGCGCCCGGCTTAAAATTTTTGATACAGGGACTTACTCTGTCACCCAGGCTGGAGTGCAGGGGCATAATCACAGCTCACTGCAGCCTCAACTTCCCAGGCTCAAGTGATCCTCCCACTTCACCCTCCTGAGTAGCTGGAACTACAGGTACATGCCACCATGCCCAGCTGATTTTTGTATTTTTTTCTAGAGACAGGGTTTCACCATGTAGCCCAGGCTGGTCTCAAACTCCTGGACTTAAGCAATCCACCAGCCTCGGCCTCCCAAAGTGCTGGGATTATAGGCATCAGCCACTGCACTTGTCCATGTGATGGAACTTTATATGAAACCTTTCAGATCCACCCTCCTCAGAGACAGTGCTATTAAAATCCTAATTGTTCTTTGAGAGAGAGCTGTCGAGGAGTTATAAGCAGCTCCAGCTCATGAAAACTTGGGATTTTATAAGCAGTCCATCTGCATCAGTATCACTAGGGATGGAGTTGCCAGATTTAGCAAATAAAGACTTAGAATGTCCAGTTAAATTTGAATTTCAGATACACAATGAATAATTTTTTAGGATAAGTATGTCTTATGCAATATTTGTATCAAATCTGGCAATGCTACCTGGGAGTTTCTTAAAAGTACGTTCCAGCAGGTAACTCAGTTCATTTGTGTGCACGTAAAGTAAGTGAACTTGCTCTAGGCTTGAGAAAGTGTTATTTTAGACACTTAAGTCACTGTTCAAAAAGAATCCTGTGAACTATCAAAACTGATCTCTCCATGTTTATTTTGAAGTCATGTCCAAAAACTATTGCATGTACTTTATTTTTACCTAAAAAAAACCAATAGCGGGCCAGGCATAGTGGCTCATGCGTGTAATACCAACACTTTGGGAGGCCAAGGTGGGTGGATCACCTGAGATCAGGAGTTCGAGACCAGCCTGGCCAATGTGCTGAAACCCTGTCTCTCCTAAAAATACAAAAATCAGCCAGTCGTGTTGGCAGGCACCTATAATCCCAGCTGCTCAGGAGGCCGAGGCAGGAGAATTGCTTGAACCCAGGAGGTGGAGGTTGCAGTGAGCTGAGATCAAGCCACTGCACTCCTGCCTGGGCAACAGAGCAAGACCCTGTCTCAGAAAAAAAAAAAAAAAATAGAGACAGGGTCTTGCTTTGTTGCCCAGACTGGTCTCAAACTCCTGGCCTCAAGCAAGCCTCCTACCTCAGCCTCTCAAAATGTTTCAATTATAGGCATGAGCCACCACACCTGGCCACATACACTTTACAACTAAAACAGTGAAATGTTTAACTTTGCCTCCTTTTGCCTCCCAAGCTGAATGAGGCAGTAGATTAGAGCGAGTTGCCAATGAAGCTCTGAAGTAAATGTGACTAAATGATATTGACCCAAGGGCCAGGTGTGGTAGCTCATGCCTGTAATCCTAGCACTTTGGGAGACCGAGATGGGCAGATCAACTGAGGTCAGGAGTTCAAGACCAGCCTGATCAACATGGAGAAACCCTGTCTCCACTAAAAATACAAAATTAGCTAGGAATGGTGGCACATGCCTGTAATGCCAGCTACTTGGGAAACTGAAGCAGGAGAACTGCTTGAATCCAGGAGGCAGAGGCTGTGGTGAGCTGTGATCATACCATTGCATTCCAGCCTGGGCAAAAAGAGCAAAACTCCATCTCAAAAAAACAACAACAAAAAAATATATTGACCCAACAGGTGAGGGGGTGTTGCCCTCATTCTCAAGTCACTTCTTATAGCCTAACTGGTGGCTGTGATGTGTGCATGAGCTGCTACTGAATGACAACGGAACAGCATCCAGGCCAGTTCCCCAGTCAGGAGTTTGAGACCAGCCTGACCAACAGGATTCCAGTTCACAAGGGCCTCCCGCTTGAATTTCTTCAGAATTTTATCTTTGAACTTGAATTTTGCACATGAAGTCCAATGAGATGATGAAGCATGTGAGCAAAAAAATGCATGGTCTGTGTGCATTCAGCCATCCTTGCTGTCCCATTTGCACGTAGCATTCATGATTTCTGCTGAGCGCAGAATTCTGGTGGACCCAGCATGCTAGAATTTGGTTCAGTGAGGCTGAAAGTGAATACAAGGTAAACCTGTTATGCTTACAGCTCAGGGGGCTGGGGGGTCTGCTGATGACCTCAAGAGGCCACACTTCATTCAAATCAAGGCTGCTTCAAATGCCTAAAGAAATGTCATTATATGCTAGAAGCATGACAAGTCAAGGAGCTCTATCTAGCCTTCCTTACTCATGTTACCTGTCTGTATGAGCCAACCGCAGTACCTTACTGAAACTGAGGTCATAAAAAGAAAAGGAGGCCAGGCATCAAAACATGAAATTAAAACTTTTGAGTGAGTTTTGTACCTCATTTCTAATGCTCCACTTAGATATGGTTTGGCTGTGTCCCCACCCAAACCTCATCTTGAATTGTAGCTCCCATAATTCCCACGTGTTGTGGGAGGGACCTGGTGGAAGATGATTGGATCATGGGGGCGGTTTTCCCCATACTGTTCTTGTGGGAGTGAATAAGTCTTGAGAGATTTGATAATTTTTTTTTTTTTTTTTTTTTGAGACAGAGTTTCACTCTTGTTGCCCAGGCTGGAGTGCAATGATGCAATCTCGGCTCACCGAAACCTCTGCCTCCCGAGTTCAAGCGATTCTGCCTCAGCCTCCCAAGTAGCTGGGACTACAGGCATGCACCACCATGCCTGACTAATTTTGTATTTTTAGTAAAGTTAAGGTTTCTCCATATTGGTCAGGCTGGTCTCGAACTCCCGACCTCAGGTGATCTGCCCACGTCAGCCTCCCAAAATGCTGGGATGAGCCATCGCGCCTGGCCAGATTTGATAATTGTATAAAGGGAAACCTGTTTGCTTGGCTCTCATTCTCTCTCTTGCCTGCTGCCATGTAAGATGGTCTTTCACCTTCCACCATGATCTTGAGGCCTTCCCAGCCATGTGGAACTGTGAGTACATTAAACCTCTTTTTCCTTATAAGTTACCCAGTCTCAGGTATGTCTTTATCAGTAGTAGCATGCAAACAAATGAATACACTTTTACTTTAAAAAAGTTTAAATTTTTTTAGAAATAGCATCTCCCTCTGCCACCCAGGCTGGAGTGCAGTGGTATGATCATAGCTCACTGTAGCCTTTAATTCCTGGGCATAAATGATCCTCCAGTCTCAGCCTCCTGAGTAGCTGGGATTACAGGCACACACAACCCATGCCTGGTTAATTTTTAAACGTTTTGTAGAGAGAAAATCTGCCTATGTTCTTGCTCAGGCGGGTTTTAAACTCCTGGCCCCAAGCTATCTTTCCACCTCAGCCTCCCCAAGTGCTGGGATTACAGGGGTGAGCCACTGCCTTTAGCTCTCCATTGTTCTTTTAAGAACAGAACAAAATACATAAGATGCATGCACAATGAAGTGTGTAATTTGGTGATTCTGTGTGAGTTAAATGCTCTGGCATTTTCTTTTCTTTCTTTCTTTTTTTTTTTTTTTCAGACGGAATCTCCCTCTGTCACCCAGGCTGCAGTGCTGTAGCGTGATCTCGGCTCACTGCAATCTCCGCCTTCCAGGTTCAAGCAATTCTCCTGCCTCAGCCTCCCGAGTAGCTGGGATTATAGGTGCCCGCCACCATGCCTGGCTAATTTTTGTATTTTTAGTAGAGACAGCGTTTTGCCATGTTGGCCAGGCTGGTCTCTATCTCCTGACCTCAGGTGATCCGCCCGCCTCAGTCTCCCAAAGTGCTGGGATTACAGGTGTGAGCCACGGCATCCAGCATGACATTTTCATTTAAAAGGGGCATTGTGCAATATAAAATGATGCAATTCCTGCTAATAATTTAAAAATGTTAATTTTTTAACTTGGAATGACATTAAGGAGCAAATAAAAAACAGTATGCCTAGTGAAGGGAGAGGGTACAGAAGAAAGGAAAAAGCTTTTTCTTTGAGTCCTTTTAATGGCACTTTCCCCACTGCATACGATACAAGGGGTCACGCATCTTCATTTTGCACCAGGCCCCATTAGTTATGTAGCCAGCCCTGACAGCACCCTTCGTGGTTTTATGTGCAATTAGGGTAGCGGGGGAGGGCCGAGGTAGATTTTGAAGTGCCACAGTGTTATTTTAGGAAGGGAGGAGCCGACTGAGATTTCGTGAAGGAATGCACTTCAGAAAACGAGTACAAAGATGAAAGGGCCGGTGCGCTCAGGCTTCGTTATACACTGTCTCATTCTCCCACCCAAATGAATGACAGATATCCTTTACCAAAAGACTCTAAAAGATAGACGTGGGGGCCATGTCGGATGACTTCTTCAGTAAATATAACATATCACACAAATACAGTTAAAGAATTATAAATGAAAATAATAATGACTTTTATATCATTGATATTGTTAGATAGGAAAGATGATACGTATCTTTTTTATCCAAAAAGTCAGCATCAACTTTAATCTGAAGGATATGGAAGAGGGCTTTATTTTGATTAACTGAACAATAAAATAATAAACTCAATTATACCGCATTCTTTTAGATTTTTTTAACGTAAATATTTTCTGAAAGTTTAAGTAAGTCTATAAATATTAGAAATAATAGTCTTGCTCTCCCTTGGGGAATTTTAAAAAATTTGTTTTCTTTAAAGATACTCTAAACGTAATATCAGAATATCCTGAATAAGTGACTTTGAAGGGTTTTTTTCTTTTCCTCTCTTCCTTTTGGAATTCTAGATATGTCCTTACACAGAAAACTTGGAATCCCTAGAGAGAGAAAACAAAAAGAAAATGGTGAGATTTCCTGGGCTCTGATGACCTGCTGCTTCTAATCTATCAATTAAGATAGCCAGGTAGAACTAAAGAAAGTAATTGAAATGTGTCTGGTCTTAGCAACCTAAGTCAAGTTGAATCAATACCATTTGTTAGGGAGACAATTGCAAAGGCACACAAACTCACATTTTAAAGGAATTTGCAGCCAAACTCCCCAAACACTAAGCAACATCTGGACTGTACTGAACTCTTCATTATTTCATTTATCTCATGTAAAAGTTCGACAAAAGATAAGTGATCCTTTTTTAATGTACTCTAGACCACCAAAATAATTTATTATCTATCTCTATATTCTGCAATACAAGGAGAAATCTTACATTTTTTTTTTTTTTTAAATGGAGTTTTGCTCTGTTGCCCAGGCTGGAGTTCAGTGGGACGATCTCCGCTCACTACAACCTCTGCCTCCCATGTTCAAGAGTTTCTTCTGCCTCAGCCTCCCGAGTAGCTGGGACTATAGGCACACACCACCATGCCCAGCGAATTTTTGTATTTTTTGTAGAGACGAGGTCTCACCATATTGGCCAGGATGGTCTCAAACTCCTGACCTCGTGATCTGCCTACCTTGGCCTCCGAAAGTGCTGGGATTATTGATGTGAGCCACCAAGCCAGGTCAGGACAAATCTTACATAGTATTAAAGATGTTTGTTGAATACTGACTGCTTTTTGTGCAATTTTACCTGGATTATCTACTTTAATCCTCCCCAAAATACTATGAGGAAGGTCCTATTGTTATTCCATTTTGCAGATAAGAAATCCAAGTGTTAGAGTTTGAGCAATTTGTCCAAGCTCACAAAACTTGTAAGTGATAAAGACAGAATTCAGTATGCAGTTCCCCTCTGCTAAATTCAATTGGCTTAAAAAAAAAGTCTGAATTTAAATTTTAGTACGTTGATTCTAGAACTTATTGAACTTAATTACTATGACATACTTGCTCCTCAGAGTCTACTAAAATAACAATTCTCTTAGTTACCATATCGAGATTAAGATTAGAAAAAGAGGCTTCTGGGTAGGTGCAGTGGCTCACACCTGTAATCCTAGCACTTTTGGGAGGTTGAGGTGGGAGGATTGCCTGAGCTCAGGAGTTTGAGACCAGCCTGGGCAACATGGTGAGACCCGCATCTCTATAGAGTCTTCTGCATCAATCTCAACCCCTTCTGTCCTCAAGGACAATAATGCTTGAGTACCGTTTTTTTTTTTTGTTTTTTTTTGTTTTTGTTTTTTTTTTTGGCGGAATTTTGCTCTTGTTGCCCAGACTAGAGTGCAATGACACGATCTTGGCTCACTGCAACCTCTGCCTCCTGGATTCAAGTGATTCTTCTGCCTCAGCATCCCAAGTAGCTGGGATTACAGGCGTATGCAACCATGCCCAGCTAATTTTGTATTTTTAGTAGAGACGGGGTTTCACCATATTGGTCAGGTTGGTCTCAAACTCCTGACCTCGAGTGATTCAATCACCTTGGGCTCCCAAAGTGCTGGGATTACAGGTGCGAGACACTGTACCCAGCCATACTTGGGTACTTTCTATGTTATTATTATTATTATTTCTATTTAAGACAGAGTCTTGCTCTTTCATATAGGCTGGAGTGCAATGGCATGATCTCGGCTCACTGCAACCTCCGCCACCCAGGTGCCTGGCTAATTTTTGTGTTTTTAGTAGAGACGAGGTTTCACCATGTTGTCAGGCTGGTCTCAAACTCCTGACCTCAGGTGATCCACCCACCTTGGCCTCCCAAAGTGCTGGGATTACAGGTGTGAGCCACCATGCTCAGCCTCTATGTTATTCTTTTGAAAGGCAGTGTAGCAAAAGGGAAATATAGTCAAGTCTGATAAATCCAATGCCATTTGCCTCTGCTCAGGATTTTTTTTAACTCAAGCCAAAACCATTGGCAAGAACTAGAATAGAAAATAATTTCACTTTGCTGCCATAAATCTTAGGGTCTTTTGTCTTTGTTCGTTTTGAGATGAGGTCTCCCTCTATCACCCCAGCTGGAATGTAGTGGCGTGATCTTAGCTCATTGCAACCTCTGCCTTCCAGGTTCAAGTTAATTCTCATGCCTCAGCTACCCACATGACTGGAATTACGCATGCGCGCCACCACACCTGGCTAATTTCTGTATTTTTAGTAGACTGGGTTTCACCGTCTTGCCCAAGCTAGCCCATAACTCATGGCCTCATGTGAGCCACCCACCTCAGCTTCCCAAAGTGCTAGGATTACAGGTTGAGCCATTGTGCCTGGCCTGAAAAGGTCTTGTAACACCTGATATTTTTGGTAGTTTCAGAAAATACAAATTAGTAATATTTATATGTATAATAAATATGTATAATAAATAATATACACATTTATATTAAATATTTTACATTTAATTAAAATGTAAAATTTTAGATACATTTTGTATATTAAGTGCTCCTGGGTCATCTGATTAAATAATCATTCTAAAAGTATTGTGAGTTGGACTGCATTCCTAACGAGCAAAATTGCCCTACTAAACTAATTTTTTAAAGGGCTACTAGAATAATAAAAGAAATATTCTGCAAAATTTGACTAAGTATTCTGAACGTCCAATGACTTATGGCTAAAATGAGGAAAACTAGGCAAACAATAAAGTCTCCAGATGTACTATATTACAAGAGCTTTTATTCTTGGATCAGTATCAATCTGGGGAGAGTTTTCAAGTGCTATGTCATCGGTTGATGCACTTGACTTTGCCCTAATACACTTTTTTCAAATCAATAATAGTGATAAAAACACAAAAGCAGGGCTGGGTGCAGTGGCTCCCAGCACTTTGGGAGGCCGAGGCGGGCAGATCACAAGGTCAGATTGAGACCATCCTGGCCAACATGGTGAAACCCCATCTCTACTAAAAATATAGAAATTAGCTGGGCGTGGTGGCGCATGACTGTAATTCCAGCTACTTGGGAGACTGAGGCAGGAGAGTTGCTTGAATCCGGGAGGTGGATGTTGCAGTGAGCCAAGATCACACCACTGCACTCCAGCCTGGCAACGGAGTGAGACTCCATCTCAAAAAAAAATAAAATTGACTCATCTATAGAAAGAATTTGTATCAGTCAGGATAGGTTAGGTTATGCAGTGGTAACAAATAACTCCCAAACTCCAGTGACTTAAGTAAGAGAGTTTTATTTCTCATTCATCTAAGGCATCTCGGATGAACCGAGGCCCTCTGATACTCTTGGGCTACACTTCCCTCACTTGGGGGTCCAGGCTGATGGATTCAGCCTGTTGGAAACTATCATCTAAACGTTGCTACTCACAGTGACAGAAGGAAATAGCCACACAGCAAATTTCACCATCACCTTGGTCAAGCCAGTCACATGATCACACCTAACTCCAGAGTGAGCAGGTAAGTACACTTCTCCTCTGTATCCAGGAGAAAGAACAGCTCTCATGACCATCGCAGGCTAAACTGGCACCACAGCTGTTCATGTGGAAAATTGCCTGAGGGTTTTAGTTGATGGCAAGAACACCATCAGCAAAAAAAGAACTTGGTTGATGAAAACGATAACGCAGTCTTTGAGTACATTGAGAGATCTGTGATAGACTGATAATGGCCTCCGAAGACAGCCAGGTCCTGATCCCTGGAACCTATGAATACTATCTTTTGTGGCAAAAGGGGTTTTGTACCTGTGAGTACCTTAAGGATTTGGGGCAGGAAGATTATTCTGGATTGTCTGGGTGGGCCTTGACTGTAATCACAAGTGTCCGTATATAAGAGGGAGTCAAAGGGAAATTGGAGTGATATGTTTTGAAGATGAAATAAGGAACCAGCTCCGCTGATACCTCGATTTTAGCCTTGTAAGACTCATTTCACATTTCTTACCTCCAGAATTGGAAAATAATGACTTTTTGTTGTTTTAAGCCATTAAATTTGTGGTGATTTGTTACAGCAGCAATAGAAAGCTGAAACACTGTCTTCTTGTTTTGGGACAGAGTTGCTCTGTTGCCCAGGCTGGAATGCAATGATCCAAGCATGGCTCGCTGCAGCCACAAACTCCTGGCTCAGGCGATCCTCCCACTTCAGCCTCCTGATGTGCTGCTGGGTGGGACTGCAGGCAAGCACCACAACTGGCTTATCTTAAAAAATTTTTTTTGTAGGCCAGGTGCAGTGGCTCACTCCTGTAATCCCAGCACTTTGGGAGGTTGAGGCAAGAGGATCACCTGAGGTCGGGAGTTTGGGACCAGCCTGACCAATAAGAAGAAACCCTGTTTCTACTAAAAATACAAAATTAGCTGGGTCTGGTGGTACATGCCCATGATCCCTGCTACTTGGAGAATCACTTGAACCCAGGAGGCGGAGGTTTTGATGAGCCAAGATTGCGCCATTGCACTCCAGCCTGGTCAACAAGGGTAAAACTGTTTAAAAATTTTTATTTATTTTCGTAGAGACAGGATTTTACTGTTTCCCCGGCTGGTCTCGAACTCTGGGTTTAAGCAGTCCTACCACCTTGGCCTCTCAATGTGCTAAGATTACAGGTGTGAGCCACCACACCCACCTGAAACTAAAACACTATATAAAGCAAGAATTGGCTGGGCTCAATGGCTCACACCTGTAATCCTAGCACTTTCGGAGGCAGAAGCGGGTGGATCACCTGAGGTTGGAAGCTCGAGACCACCCCGACCAACATGGAGAAACCCCATCTCTACTAAAAATAGAAAATTAGCCAAGCGTGGTGGCACATGCCTGTAATCCCAGCTACTCAGGAGTCTGAGGCAGGAGAATCACTTGAACCCGGGAGGCAGGGGTTGTGGTGAGCTGAGATCATGCCATTGTACTCCAGCCTGGGCAATAAGAGCAAAACTCTGTCTTAAAAAAAAAAAAAAAAAAAAAAGCAATAATTGTTTTGTTTCTAAGCAAAACAAGCAGAATAATAAACAGGCTCAATAACACATAATATACAGAGCCACTGAGGCTACTAAGGGTGTTTAACCTGGAAATCAGAAACAACGAGGGATTTCATATCTGCAGATTGTCTTGTGACCTAGGCAAGGCCAGCTCTGCATAGACACAGCAGCCAAAACGTTGTCAGTGAGTAGCACTGTGATAGGGTTTGGCTCACAAGAACTAAGTTCATTTAGTGCTGGGACAGGCTACCCTGGTAGCACTGGATACAGGCACAAAGAGGCTGGGTGAGCACCAGTCACGGATCTTGCTAGAGAGAATGCTGCATTGGGTAGGGGATTTGGATACATAACTACTCAAGGCCCTTCCACGATTTTCTTCTGCACCTGCATCTCATCCTCATGCTTACCTTAATGAGGAGCCCATCCGACGGTTCACAGGTGCGGCAGGGCCTGGGGCTGTATGATTGGTCCCCCAGTTGGTGAAGGTGCCTGTTAAAGGGAACAGATGTCATTAAAGTTAGAAGGAGCCAGTGCAAAGGCCTGCAAGGGGACAGGGGCCCAGGTAGAGCCCAGAGAAGGGCTGGCCTGGTGGGAGACCTAGAGATGACGTAAGACTTTGCAGTGGTCAGAGAGGACAGAGAGTTCTGAATGAACCCTAGGGATACTCACAGATAGCTTTATTTTTATTCTTTAAAGCAATTGTTAGTATTTTTTTTTCTTTTCTTTGTTTTGTAAATAAATAGAGATAGGGCTCCCTGTTCCTCAGGCTGATCTCAAACTCTAGGCTCAAGCAATCCTCCCACCTCAGCCTCCCAAAGTGATGGGGTTACAGGGTGAGACACTGCTCTAGGCCAAAAAGCAGTTGTTAGAATTTAATGACTCACCCTCCATGTGGCATCAAGCCACCAGGACACAGCATATGTGTGTGTTTGTGTGTGTGTGCGTGTGTGTGTATGCATGTACTTTTTCTTTCATAAGACAGAGTCTTACTCTGCTGCCAAAGCTGGAGTGCAGTGGTACCATCTCAGCTCACTGCAACCTCTGCTTCTTGGGTTCAAGTGATTCTTGTGCCTCACCCTTCCAAGTAGTTGAGACTACAGGCACCCACTACCACGCCTGTCTAATTTTTGTATTTTTAGTAGAGATGGAGTTTCACCATGTTGCCCAGGCTGTTCTCAAACTCGTGATCTCAAGTGATCCACCTACCTCTGCCTTCCAAAGTTCTGCGATTACAGGCATGAGCCATCATGCCCAGCCAGGACACAGCACACACACACACACACACACACACACACACACACACACAGAGAGAGAGAGAGAGAGAGAGAGTCCTGCTCTGTCATTCAGGATGGAGTGCAGTGGTGTGATCTTGGCTCACTACAGCCTCTGCCTCCCGGATTCAAGTGATTCTTCTGCCTTAGTAGAATACAGTAGCTGGGACTACAGGTGTGTGTCATTACACCTACTAATTTTTGTATTTTTAGAAGAGACGGGATTTCACTATATTGGCCAGGCTGGTCTCAAACTCCTGATCTCGTGATCTGCCCGCCTCAGCCTCTCAAAGTGCTGAGATTACAGGCATGAGACACCGCACCCGGCCCCCACCATATTTTTAAACCCTGTGGCCATCTGTGTAGCTTAAAGCTCAGGAACCTGACAATCTGGCTTTCTTCCTCTTACTCCTTCTCAGTCTCTTTGCTGACTCCTCCTCTGGCCTCCTTTCGAGATCATGTGTTTTGAGCATTACCTGCCTCATAATCACTTGGAGTGCTGGTTAATAAAGCCAAGGTCACAGAGGTGCGGCCTGAGAACCTTGATTTTTAGCCAGCTCCCTAGTTGATTTCTTTGCTCTTTAGAGTTTAACAATAAATACATTAAACACGAACCTTCTTCAAAATTCTATCCCTATGTTCTCTTATTCTTTTACACTTTCACTGGCACACCATTTGGCAAATAGCAGAGAGAGAGAGAGAGAGAGAAATATATGTATAGTTTTGGGGTCACTCTCTGTCACGCAAGCTGGAGTCCAATGGTGTGATCATAGCTCACTGCAGCCTTAAACTGGCCTCAAGCCATCCTCCCACTTCAGCCCTGGTAGCAGGGACCTCAGGTGCACACCACTACACCTCGCTACCTTTTACATTTTTTCTATTTGTGTAGAGCTGGGTCTCACCATCTTGCTCAGGCTAGTCTCCAACTCCTGAGCTCAAGCAGTCCTCCCACCTTGGCCTTCTAAAGCGTTAGAATTACAGGCTCAAGCCACCATACCTGGCCAGAAAAAGTATTTCTGAAAATATGGAATAATTTCATCCAAAGCTATAGCTTCAGCTATTGCCTACGTACTGACGAGGTCTCTGTAAATCACACCTCTAGGCCACATCTCTCCTGAGCCCCAAACCAAACTGCCAACTGCCGATTGTACAACAGGTATTCCAAACTTAATAACATTACGTAAGACTGGGTTGATTATCTTTCCTGTAAAACCCTTCTCACCCTTGCAAATTCATTTTTAAATTTTCCACTTTAATTAGCATGATCACCATCTACACTGTGTTTTGAGGGAAAACATGTGACGTCTTCTTTTACTCAATCCCATTCCCATGGAGGTACTCATGAACCCCAGATCCTATTATTGCAATATCTTCTGATTCCATCCCTCATCCTTCATTCCCACTGCAATTACCAAATTCAGATATCAACTTCCTATATACAACTAGCAAATCTGTCTCTTTTTTGCCAGGAAAACTGCCAGAGCCCCACAGTGAATTCTTCAGCTACCAATCTCTCATTTTTTGGAGACTGAGTCCCACTCTGTTGCCCAGGCTGGAATGCAGTGACGAAATCTCGGCTCACTGCAATCTCCAACTTCCAGGTTCCAGCGATTCTCCTGTCTCAGCCTTCTGAGTAGCTGGGGCTACAGGCCCGTGCCACCACGCCTGGCTATTTCTTCCTATTTTTAGTAGAGATGGAGTTTCACTGTGTCAGCCAGGATGGCCTCTCCATCTCCTAACCGCATGATCTGCTAGCCTTGGCCTCCCAAAGTGCTGGGATTACAGGAGTGAGCCCCAACACCCAGCCCACCTCAGCCAGTTTCATCACTGCCCTGATAATTAATGACCTGTTCTATTACCTCCTGGGCTTCTTCCCCTTTTTGATAGGATGACCTCCAGATTCTCCAGGATGGTGAGAAAACCCTTCACCATCTGTTTTCAGGCTTATTCTAATATCAAATCCCTCCCCAATCACACATGCAATTTATGACCACGTCATCTAGAACATCTCAGGGTTCTGGACCAAGCTGCCCCCTGACACCTGAATGCCTTTACACATGCTGGGCCCTTTGCTTTAATTACTCACTGTCTTCTCTGTCTGATGCTTCATTACCAGTTCAAATGACATCTCCCCTGCATAAGTTTGTAGGTGATCATATGCCGATTTTTTACAGCCTTCTGCGTTCCCAGCATCTGTTCATGCATCTATTATAGAATGTACGTATTGTAAATTGTCTATGTACCTGTTTCCTCCCCCAATTAACTATAATCTCCTAAGAAAATAGACAATCTTTTTTTTTTTTTGAGACAGAGTTTCGCTCATTACCCACGCTGGAGTGCAATGGCGCCATCTTGGCTCACTGCAACCTCTGTCTCCTGGGTTCAAGCAATTCTTCTGCCTCAGCCTCCGGAGTAGCTGGGACTACAGGTGTGCGCCACCATGCCCAGCTAGTTTTTGTATTTTTAGTAGAGATGGGGTTTCACCATGTTGACCGGGATGGTCTCAATCTTTTGACCTCGTGATCCACCCGTCTCGGCCTCCCAAAGTGCTGGGATTATAGGCGTGAGCCACCGCGCCCGGCCTTGGGGACAGATTCTTACACTGTCACCCAGGCTGCAGGCTGGTTTGCAGCGCTGCCATCTCAGCTCACTGCAACCTCCACCTCCTGAGTTCAAGCCATTCTTGTGCCTCAGCCTTCCAAGTGGCTAGTACTACAGGCATGTGCCACCACAACTTACTAATTTTGTATTTATTTTTATTTTTTTAGTAGAGATGGGGTTTCACCACATTGGCCGGGTTTGTCTCGAACTCCTGACCTCAGGTAATTGGCCCGCCTCAGCCTCTCAAAGTGCTGGGATTACGTGCGTGAGCCAGCACACCCAGCCTAGACTATCTTTCTCATCTTTGCATTCCCATTCCCTAGCATAGAACCCGTTACATAGAAGCTGGTAAATAAATGCTTGCTTATAGAATTCATCAATCAATATCAGAGCTGATTTCAGGGAAATGCCTAGAATGACTCTGTTTTGGGGGGTGTTACAGAGACCACCTAGCACCAGTGTCAAGTGATGCTGCCTTTGTATATTCTTACTGAGGTCTCTGGTATCGCAAATTTATCCATTTCTCCTTTCATAGTTGGCATGGAGGAAAATTACTGAATAATATTTTAAATCTTATTTGAAGTTTAATCTTTCATAGAACTTCGTATATCTGATTATTGCTCCAAGCTAGAAGAGATAATTTTTTAACTAACACCCTTAGAGTTTAGTATAGCAACAGAACACAAAACTTTGAAGTATTTTAGTGGATCATGAAAGTGCTTATTCAGGAAACAATGAAATGTGACTAGATGCAGTGTGTATGGAGACTGCCAGCTTTCCATGGGGAAAGCAACCGCTTCAACTTTCTCCCTATTCTGAAAGACATTTCCGGGAGCTTGCACTCCGTTTTATCATGACCATCTCAGTGCCTGCTGGGAAGATTATGGCTGCTGGGGGGTAAATGTGTCTCCCCAAAGTTCACATGTTGAAATCCTAACCCCAAATGTGATGATATTAGGAGGTAAGGACTTAGGTGGGAGGTAATTGGGTCGGGAGGGTGGAGCCCATGACCTAATTACTCAGAACCCAACCAGACTGACAGCCTGATCTCCCACTTTCAGCCTCCAGAACTCTGGTGAGAAATCAGTTTCTGGTGTTTGTAAGTCACCCAGCCTATAGTATTCTGTTAGAATAGTCTGAACTAATCCCAGCACTTTGGGAGGCTGAGGCGGGTGGATCACTTGAGGTCAGGAGTTCGAGACCAGCTTGGACAATATGGAGAAATCCTGTCTCTACTAAAAATGCAAAAATTAGCCAGGCATGGTGGTATGCACTTGTAGTCTCAGCTACTTGGGAGGCTGAGGGAGGAGAATCGCTTAAACCCACGAGGCAGACGTTGCAGTGAGCCAAGATCGTGCCATTGCACTTCAGCCTGGGCAACAAAGCAAGACTCTGTCTCAGGAAAAAAAAAAAAAAAAAGTCTGAACTCATTAAGACAATGGCTGCTGATGGCAGAAATCAAAGGAAGAGAATCTTCAACACAGTATTCCAGAGTCCTACAACCCGTCTAGCAGTGGCTTAAGAACCTGTACTGGCCAGCATGGCTCACATCTGTAATCCTAGCACTTTAGGAGGCCAAGGCAAGAGAATCACTTAAGCCCAGGAGTTGAACACCAGCCTGGGCAACATAGTCAGACTTCATCTCTACAAATAATAATTTAAAAAAATTAGCCAGGCTGCAGCGGCGCGTGTCTGTTACCACAGCTACTCAGGAGGCTGAGGCGGGAGAATCACTTGAACCTGGGAGTTGGAGGTTGCAGTGAGCCGAGATCACACCACTGCACTCCAGCCTGGGAGACAGAGGGAGAACCTGTCTCAAAAAAAAAAAAGAAAAGAAAAGAAAAGAAAAGAATTATGGAAATTATGCTTACAAAGGCAAACATGTATTTTAAGCCTTGACAACACAAAATATAATCGTATAACTATCAACCTTGGGAGAGGAGGTTGGAATTAGCATTTCCTTTGGTTTCACGTGAATTCTTTTCTACTAAAATTCTGTAAAAAGTCTGTATTGCTATTATAATCTAATTTGAATAACCATTGTAATTTACATACCCCTTTCAATATTTATTTGATATTTCAATGAATGAATGAATTTGTGAGTCATAGTTGTCTGGATTGAGGACCACCTTAACGTCTCAGGAGTTATTTCTGGGTGTTGTTGAGGGTATTAAATGATTTTATATTTTGCTCTTTGCATTTTTCTTCATCACTTAAATGTTTTATAGTGAGTGTGCGCTTTTAAATAATAAAACAACGAGGCTGGGCATGGTGGCTCATGCCTGTAATCCCAGCACTTCGGAGGCTAAAGCAGGCAGATCGCTTGAGTCTGGGAGTTCCAGACCAGTCTGGGCAACATGATAAAACTCTCTCTCTACAAAAAATACAAAATATAGCTGGGCATAGTGGTGTGTGCCTGTCGTACCAGCTGCTGGGGAGGCTGAGGTGGGAGGATCACATGAGCCTGGGAGTTAGGAGGCTGCAGTGAGCTGTGATGGTGCCACTGCATTTCAGCCTGGCAGCAGAACCAGACTCTGTCTCAAGAAAAAAAAAGAAAGAGAGGATAAAACAATAAAGTTACTCTTGTTTAAGAGAAAGAAATAAGTCCATATAAGTCCAATCTCAAGAAAGTCCTTTCTAGATTTTCCAGCTATCCCTTAGGATCCCAGCCTGCCATCAAAATCTAGCTCTCAGGGCACCTGTTCTCAGGATCTCCAGAGGGCTGTGCCAGGAGCCTTTTTTTTTTTTTTTTTTTTTTGTTTGAGATGGAGTGTTTCACTGTGTCACCCAGGCTAGAGTGCAATGGCTCCATCTCGGCTCACCACAACCTCCGCCTCCCCGGTTCAAGCAATTCTTCTGCCTCAGCCTCCTGAGTGGCTGGGATTACAGGCATGTACCACCACGCCTGGCTACCTTTGTATCTTTTAGTGGAGACGAGGTTTCTCCACGTTGGTCACGCTGGTCTTGAACTCACTACCTCATGCGATCCACCCACCTTGGCTTCCCAAAGTGCTGAGATTACAGACGTGAGCCACCGTGCCCAGCCAGGAGCCATAATATTTTTTAAAAAGGAAGAAAAACAAAACATCTGTCTCTCCCATAGACTAAAGTGACTCATCACCATTCAAGCTTTCTTCCCTGTCAAAGAGTAAACAGAGAGATACTATCATTTGTCTAACTGAACCTTTTTCAGAGATTTTCGAGGCTGGGAGTGAAAACTAGTTAATGACAGCAAGAAGCACACATTTTTGAAATAACAAGAACATCTGGGAAGGGAGCTAAATTTTTCATACTGTTGTAAATGTGTTTCAATTTCTTTCTGGAGTGACAAATCCTCCTAGCAGTTTCATTGTCAAAGTAAGAATTTTGGAGGGAGTTTAACCCCTTCCTTTCCTTTCCCTTGGAGCCTCAGCTGGTCTTGGCTCTGGCCAGTCCTTCATATTACTTTTCTGTCTGGGAGGCAGTGGATTCTTCAGGTATGAAAAGCATTGTGCAGACCTGCATTTGATGCTGGCTGCATGAAGCTTAGATGACAAAAGGCTTTATATAAGAGAAAATGCAAATGTGACTAATGTTTAAGACTAACTCTTATTTAATAGAGAATATTATCATAACATTCTAGGTGATAGGATGTATGCATGTATGTATGTATATATATTTATTTTATATTTAAAAAAAAATTTGTGGGGACAAGGTCTTGCTCTCTTGCCCAGGTTGGAGTGCAGTGGCATGATCTCCATTACTGCAGCCTCAACCTCACAGGCTCTGGTGATTCTCCCATTTCAGCCTCCCAAGTAGCTGGGACTACAGGCACACACCATCATGCCCAGCTAATTTTCTGTATTTTTTGCAGAGATGAGGTTTCACCATGTTGCCCAGACTGGTCTCAAACTCCTGGGCTCAAAATGATCTGTCTGCCTTTGCCTCCCAAAGTGCTGGAATTACAGGCATGAACCATTGCACTCAGCCCAGATGTATATTCTTTACAGTTTTCTTTATTTTGCAAAATTTGAAAAATTAACACATGATTTATAGGTCTGGGGGAATATATATATATATATATATATAATTAAATCAGAGATTCTGCAAGGAATTTTTTAAAAATTTATATTTTCTAACCACTCCTGCTCACAACAAAACAATTGTATTAATTTCTCCTTTAAAAGCTTTCCCTTAAAGGAGGCCAACAGTTTACAGAGGAAATTTAGAACAAATAAAAGGAAATAACTTCTTCATGTGACTTGTGGCCAGCTAGAGGAATTTGCTGTCACAGAAGGTCATCTGTTCAAACGCAGTCCTTGGGTGGTTTGCAAGGCCGGGGAAATTAAGCCGGCTTCAGGTAGTAATTGCTGGAGGAGGGGAGCATTGCCTTGGGAGGCAGGCAGGAGCTGCCCTAATTGGCCATTGCTAGAGGGAACAAAATGTCCAGTTTTAGTTCGAAGAAAAGTTTCAGCTTGAACTGGTAGCAGGAACATCCTCTCAACCTTGATCTGGATATTCGGAATAATATCCTCCTGATGAATGCTTGTTCAAACTGAAGCTACTTTCGTTGTAATGCCACATTTGACCTTTGGTCAGGCCACTGGACTCACACTAATTGGTGGCCATGTGGTAGTCATTGTTATTCATGTATGCACTGGAGCCTTTATTGAATTTAAGGTCCTGGGCCAGACCCTGGCAACATCAGAACAAGTGAATAGGCAAGGGCTCAGCGTCTACCAAGGAAAACAAATACATTAAAAAAATAATATTAGGCCAGGTGTGGTGGCTCACATCTGTAATCCCACCACTTTGGAAGGCTGAGGCGGGCAGATTACCTGAGGTCAGGAGTTTGAGACCAGCCTGGCCAATATGGTGAAACCCTGTGTCTACTAAAAATAAAAAATTAGCTGGGTGTGGTGGCATGGGGCTGTAATTCTACCTACTCAGGGGGCTGACACAGGAGAATCACTTGAACCTGGGAGGCAGAGGTTGCAGTGAGCTGAGATTGCACCACTGGACTCTAGACTGGATAACAGAGGTAGACACCATCTCGAAATAATAATAATAATAATAATAATAATAATAATAATAGAACAACCCACTAACACCATGATACAAGTGAGGATAAAGTGCTATTGGGACATAGAAGGAATTCATTCTGCTGCATTGGGGATAAGAAGATGCATTTTCCCAAACTTTCTTAAATTAAGAGTCATTCTTGAAAACTTGCTAGAAGAACAAATTCCTTAGCTCCAGACCTCTCACTGAAGAAGAAAGTCCAGGGGAGAGGCCAGAATTCTGTGTACTTAACAAGTGCTTTGGGGCCATTCGGGAAACTTGAGTAGGTAGGAGTTTGCCACCTGAAATGGGGGACAGGGTTTACTCAGGATAAAGAAGTGCTTCTCAGGGGTCTGCGTACATGAATAACCCTGGGATGTGCTAAAGCGCAGTTCTGGATTCAGTAGGTCTGGGTTGGGGCCAGGATTTCCTTTCTGACAGGCTCCCAGTTATGTGAAATCTGCTGGCCAGCCGGCCACACTGAGCAGCACGTTTGTATCTCAATAAGAAGACTTCTTGGCCAGGCACAGTGGCTCATGCCTGTAATCCCAGCACTTTGGGAGCCCAAGGAGTCTGAGACTAACCTGGCCAACATGGTGAAACCCCATCTGAACCAAAAATAGAAAAATTAGCTAGGTCTGGTGGTGGGCACCTGTGAGTCCCAGTAACTCGGGAGGCTGAGGCAGAGAATCTCTTGAATTTGGGAGGTGGAGGTTACAGTGAGCCAAGATCGTGCCACTGACTGTACTCCAGCCTGGGCAACAGAACCAGACTGTCTCAAAAAAAAGAAAAAGAGGACTCCTCATTGTCTTTATCATAGAGTGCACTGAACAAGATCCTTGGTGATACGACCTCTTTCCCCACTGCAGTCTGATCTTTCGTCAACTCCACCCTGCTTTACGTTCCAACAAACGCAACCGTGATTTGTCTAGGGACGCTGACATGTGTCTCCTCTTACATCTGCCCTCTTTCTTCTGTCTGTTCAGCAAGCGGAGAGAAATGCTGGTCCCAGATTCAGATTCCCATGCATTCTTAAGAGCCCAGAGTCATGAGGATTTCCTCCAGAAAACATTCCCTGACCCCAAATCCGGGGTAGGCACCCCTCTTGAGCCTCTAACTCTCCCTGCCACACTGACCTGGTGGTTTTTCTCTTCCGACTTCCTTCTCACCCCATGATCTGTTTCTCTCCTCCTAGGACACACAGCCTGGCTTTGAGGAGCTGGTTTGGTTGGTCATTAGTTGAACTGGATTAGATCAAAGGTTCACGTCAAACAGCTTGGAAAACATTTGCAGAGGCAAGACAGGAAAGTTGTGTGAGGTGATCTGGGGACCCAGGCAATAGTGCAATGTAAGCCCTGAGAATCACAGGGAAAAGGTAACTGAAAACACAGCAGGGTGTGATGTGTGTGACTTGACCCTGCAAGCACCAGTCAGCATTGGAACTGTGGATCTCAGGTTTACCTTTTTTCTGAGTCAAACATTTGAGAACCTGAGGAGGGCTACGGGCCCCACCTCCTAAGAAATGATGATATGAGAAAAAAAGACATAAAGACAACATCTTGCAAATGACTTCAGGGGCAGTTCAGAGACTCCCTGAAGCCTGCGGACCCCATGTTAAGGACTTTGACATCAAAAGAGATCCCATGGGGATGCCACTATAACTGCCTGTTACAGGATGGATTGCAACAAGCCCTCGGGCTGTTTCATGAACAGAGTTGTTGGAACACAACCACGCCAGTTCATTTCTCTATTGCCTCTGCTTGCTTTTGAGCTCTAAATGCAGAGCTGAGAGTTACAGCAGCGATCTTACAGCCTGCAAAGCCTGCCATGTTTCCTGCCTGGCCCTTTACAGAAAGGCTTTCTGACCCCTGGAATAGCGTGCAGAGGGGTGACCAGAGAGTAGGTGCCATGCATGTTTAGATCCAGTGGTTTTCTACACATAGGTTCTGCTTTTGGCGAACAAAGGAAAGAAAGAAAGAGAAAGAGAGAGAGAGAGAGATGGATGGAGGGAGGGAGGGAAAAAGGAAAGAAAAGAAAGAGATTTTATGCTTTTTAAACTGCTTTTTTTTTTCCAGGCTGAAACCAAATAAACATAAACCAACAAAACCAAAAAAAGCCTGGTGCCAAATAGTGACACGGTCATTTTAAATTTTAAGGCCAGACATTTTAAATTATATACTTTACAACTTTGTATACTTTACGACGGGTGTGGTGGCTCACGCCTGTAATTCTAGTATTTTGGGAGGCTGAGGTGGGAGATTCTTTTGAACCAAGGAGTTTTAGACCAGCCTGGGCAACATGGTGAGAAGACCCCTGTCTCTACAAAAAATTTAGAAGATTGGCGGGGTGCGGTGACACATGTCTGTAGTCCCAGCTCCTCGGAAGGCTGAGGCAGGAGGATTGCTTGAGCCCAGGAGGCTGAGGCTGCAGCGAGCTGTGATTACACTACTGCATTGCCGCCTGGACAACAGAGCAAGAAACTGATTTAAAAAGGAAAAAAATATATATATGTATATAATATATATATACTTATATACAATTAATTGAACTGAAAGACTAAGATCTAAGATCTGGCCTTTTCCCACTATTTCTGGCAAAGAAATGTATAATTTTTTTTTTTTAAGAAGAATTCTGTCACCCAGGCTGGAGTGCTGTGGCACAGTCTCAGCTCACTGCAGCCTCTGCCTCTTGGGTTCAAGCGATTCTCCTGCCTCAGCCTCCTGAGTAGCTGGGATTTACAGGTGCGGGCCCCCATGCCCAGGTAATTTTTGTATTTTTAGTGGAAATGGAGTTTCGCCATGTTGGCCAGGCTGGTTTCGATCTCCTGACCTCGTGATCCATCCTCGTCAGCCTCCCAAAGCGTTGGGATTACAGGCATGAGCCACTGCACCTGGCCAGAAGTCTATAATTTTACATTGTAATTTAAGTTGGCTTGAAAGATTCAAAGATCTTGGATCTGGCCTTTCTCCACTAGGTCCGGCAGAGAGGTGGTAGGCGGAAAGGAAAGCACGCGTTGTGTCAGACACAGCGGGGGAGCATCTTCTGTGATGGTAGGTAAAGTATTTAGCTGCAAAGCATTTCCTTTTCTTCCTTTGCAGCATAGAATAACAGATGCTCATTTTCCCAAGGATTGTTGCGAAGATTAAATGATATAATGCAGGTCTGCATGGATTTTATTCGGTCCAGGTCTCCATAAAAAGCAGTCCAATTATAAAATCATCCAGGGATGTTTAGTAAATCCCACCCCATCCCAAAGGATCTGGCATTTATTTGTTTCCCTGTAAAAGCTTTTCTATAAATGATGAGTGGCAATAGCTTTTTCTAAACTTCCTAACATGTCTTTTAATGAATGGGGGGGGGGGTGTGATCAAAACAAAAGCAATTCCAAACTAGATTATATTGCGGTCAGGAGCAAATTACGTAAGAGATAACTTCCAAGTCTTAAAAAAGAGAAAGAACTCATTGACTAGGCTATGTGGGTGTGGCCAACTAGGAAATTCACCATTTTCATTTACCTGACATCTGCCCTTTAAACCCTCTTTCTCCCTCCTTAGCCATAATTCATTTCCTTCCCATCAGAACTATTTAAAGAACCCTTTGTAGCAACTCCACAGTTGTAGGTTCGGATACAATTTATTTCTTAAGTCCTTCATAGGGCCCCTTTGTTTTCTGCCTGCTCATAATCTGTCAGCGTGGATGTTGCAACAATGTATGGGATGTGCTTGCATTTCCTCTTGTTTATCTTAGACCCCTTATCTAAGGTTTCTAAGCACTTGAACACATTAACTCTTCCCAGAGTATTTTTCAAATGACACTAAAATATTGAAAGAATAGAGGAAATTATTTTAGGACAGAGCATAGGAGAAAGAGAGAGAAAACATGAGAAGGCAATTGCTCTACTTTCTAAAAGATTGGCCAGGCGCAGTAGCTCACGCCTATAGTCCCAGCACTTTGGGAGACTGAAGTGGGCAGATCACTTGAGTCCACGAGTGCAAGACCAGTCTGGGCAATGTGGTGAAATCCCATTTCTACCAAAAATACAACAAAATAGCTGGGTGTGTGGTGGTGCACACCTGTGGTCCCAGCTATTTGGGAGGCTGAGGTGGGAGGATGAAGGTTGTTACAGTGAGCCAAGATCACAGCACTGCACTCCAGCCTAGGCCATAGAGTGATGCCCTGTCTCAAAATAAAATAAAATAAATATATACATAAAAGATTCAGTCTCTCCCACTGAAGAGAATTATATTACATTATAATCGGGAGTGGGAGACACTTTCAAATTTAACAGTTCCAAGAAAATACAGAATCTGCCAGAATTATAATCGCAAGAAAGATTCTTTTGTTTGTTTGTTTGTTTTGAGACAGAGTGTCGCTCTTGTTACCCAGGCTGGAATGCAATGGCGCGATCTCGGCTCACCGCAACCTCCGCCTCCTGGGTTCAAGCAATTCTCCTGCCTTAGCCTCCTGAGTAGCTGGGACTACAGGCACGTGCCACCATGCCCAGCTAATTTTTTGTATTTTTAGTAGAGACGGGGTTTCACCACATTGACCAGGATGGTCTCGATCTCTCGACCTCGTGATCCACCCGCCTCGGCCTCCCAAAGTGCTGGGATTACAGGCTTGAGCCACCGCGCCTGGCGCAAGAAAGATTCTGAATTGCAAAATATAGACAGAGGTTGGCACGACTGAACAAAGAAGAAAATCCTGCAGGAACCCAATGGACTGAGTTTCATCAAGCCTGGGAGTCCACTGTCTTGAGACTCTTACAGCAGCCAGAGCAGCTTTCCTGGGAAGCTTTCTGAGTTCTTTACATACAGAGAAGGTATGGGCTGGCTTCGCTTATTTCCTAGTAGGAGAAAAGAGTGGTTTTATCCACCACCTTCTTTCCAGCACATTGCACGGTTCTAGGGCTATCACCCCTGCTTTTACTACTAGAAAGAAAAGAAAAAAACCAGAAGAGAAAACCACAATTTTGCCCTTCCATAAGGAAGTGTGATTTTTTTCACCTTCAGAAAGCAGATTTGTGAAGCTTAATTTGTTCATCTCTATAAAGCGCTTTCATTTTTGGGGGAAGGAAAATGATCCATGAGTGAGCTTAATCTAGGCTTAATCTGATCTAAAATGGAATTATTTAAAATAATGTCACTGTAGTTTGAGATTCATACCTCTTGTTTCTCTTTGGAGACATGGCTTTTAGCAAAGTCTGAGTGAACTGTCTGCCGTTAAGAGTGGGATTCTCTCTGGGGAGTATTCAGCTTTCTCTTAAAACTTAAAGCAAATTTCATTAGGAAACAGAGGATCAGTAAAAAGTCTAGCCTGGATGGATGAAAGTGTATTTCTTCCATGAAAGCTTGGTTTTGGAAGTTATTGTCATTATTTGAAAACCTGTGAACCTGCTATGACTTATTTTTAAAAAGCAGCAATTAATTTCATGTTCTGCCTGGAAGAAAAAACATTTGAGAAATTGTGTGGAGCCCATCGTCTGAGTCTTTTGCCTATTGCAGAAGAGTAAATGTTCAGAAAAAAAAAAAAAAAAAATGGGGCCTGGCATGGTGGCTCATGCCTGTAATCCCAGCACTTTGGGAGGCCGAGGCGGTGGATCACCTGAGGTTGGGGGTTAGAGATCAGCCTGACCAACAAGGAGAAACCTCATCTCTACTAAAAATACAAAATTAGCTGGGCTTGGTAGCAGGCGCTTGTAATCCCAGCTACTTGGGGGGTCTGAGGCAGGAGAATCGCTTCAACAGGGGAGGCGGAGGTTGCAGTGAGTCAAGATGGCGCCATTGCACTGCAGCCTGGGCGACAAGAGCAAAACTCCGTCTCAAAAAAAAAAAAAAAAAAAAAAGTAACGGAGGGCATGTGCCATAGAGTTATGAATTTTTTATTTTTATTTCACCAAGAGAAAAAGTTTACATTAATGAGTTTCAAAAAGTGACCTATGTTCTTTATTTGCTTTTACATTTGTTTCTTCCCTAAAGAGAGACACAACGTGCCCGGTACAGTGGCTCAGGTCTGTAATTCCAACACTTTGAGAGGCAGAGGCGGGTGGATCACCGGAGGTCAGGAGTTAGAGACCAGCCTGGCTAACATGGTGAAACCCTGTCTGTACTCAAAACACAAAAATATTAGCATGGCATGGTGGTGCATGCCTGTAATCCCAGCTACTCAGGAGGTTGAGGCAGGAGAATCTCTTGAACCCGGGAGGAGGAGGTTGCTGTCAGCCGAGATTGAGCCATTGCACTCCAGCCTGGCCGAGAAGAGGGAAACTGTCTCAAAAAAAAAAAAAAAAAAAAAAAGACACATGATCTTTTCTTTCCATTCACGCTTCCTTTTTCCATCATTCCCTGTAACCTCTTTGCTGCTGCATGCTACATGGGACTTAGTTTAAATATGGATGAAAGGAAAGATCTTATGGCTGAATGTAACCACAATGACTCTAACAGTTGGTGGGAGGGAAAATCAAGCTGCCTGGAATGAATTTCGCATGTCAGCTTCTAGATGGACTGGTGTTTTCATGAGCGTTATGACTAATTTGGGGTGTGGTGCTGAAATACAGGGAGGCTGGCAGAAACCACGCTAAACACCTTGATGTGGCCCACTGTGGAATGGCCCAGGACATGAAGACGCAATCATGGAATTGACTCTGTTAAAATGAGATAATAAAAGAAAAGGGAAATAGATTTTCTTCCTTGGACAGGATACAATATCGTTGCTTTATTGAAGCACTCAGGTTTCTCATTATAGAATATTAGAGTATCTGTTCTGATAGTTGGATGTCTCCGGGAGGCACCTGTGTGGTGGCAGCCTCTTGGCTGTATGAAGTGACTTTGTTCTCAGTTGTGGCATTTGACAGAAGTCTCTTTGTTTGTCTTTTGTCTGCCCGCAGTGCTTGTGGTCTTTGCAGCACAGGTTACACACAGAAGGCTTTGTATTCCCTCCAGTAGATGAGCACCAATTTCTTCCGATTTACGAATGAGCTTTTTCTGGAGAGCTGGTTACTGTTGTTTGGCATACAACCATTTTTCTCCGCCGTTTTTGTTTTTGGGACTTTTCGTAGGTGCTTGCTCATTTCCTGCAGCTGGGCATGGTCTGTCCATCATTTCAATAAGCTTGTGCAGGAGAGCAGGAGACAGGGGAAGTGCCCAGTCTTCTCTCCCAACTGAATTCCATTTCTCTCCCTACAGAATTCCCTTTCTTGTCCTCATTCTTCTGTCTTGAATCTAGAAGAAGACCCAGATTGTCTGAGTGGATGACAATTTCATCTACTCATCAATTCCTTCAATAAGCACCTGCTAATTTCTGGGATCCTGAATTAATTCTAGAAGGCAGATGTGTTTTACAATAAAAATTGAAGGAAAAGAGGAGAGAGAGATGGAGCAAGGAGATCAAATGAAGACAGAAAACAGGAAGGCAGAGCTAAGAAACTGTAGGAAGAGAAAATGAAGAAAATAGAAAAGAAGGCTGAGCGTGGTGGCTCATGCCTGTCATCCTGGCACTTTGGGAGGCCAAGGCAGGCAGATCACCTGAGGTCGGAAGTTTGAGACCAACCTGGAGAAACCCCATCTCTACTAAAAATACAAAATTAGCCAGGCATAGTGGCACATGCCTGTAATCCCACCTTTACTTGGGAGGCTGAGGCAGGAGAATTGCTTGAACCTGGGAGGCAGAGGTCTTGGTGAGCTGAGATCTGAGATCGTGCCATTGCACTCCAGCTTGGGCAACATGAGTGAAACTTCGTCCAAAAAAAAAAAAAAAAAAAAGCAAGCAGGAAAGGAAATGGTTTAAATTGATTTTCAAACAGGGACAGAAAAAGATGGATTCCGAATACCCTATGTGCAGATGTTTCTGCCAGTACTGTAAGGACCACACAGATTAATTAGTTTTGGCCACTATCTTTCAATAATTTCGAATTAAGAGTAGAAATCAGATGAAAAATATGGGAAGACATATATGTCTTCGTCTACTCTTGTTCCCTGAGATATATATGAGAGAGCTTTTGAAAGTAGTTAATGGCCAGGCACAGTGACTCACGCCTATAATCCCAGCACTTTGGGAGGCTGAGAGGGGGAGGATCACTTGAGCCCGGGAGTTCCAGACCAGCCTGGCGGACATGGTGAGACCTTGTCTCTTCTAAAAATACAAAAATTAGCTGGGTGTGGTGGCACATGCCTGTAGTCCCAACTACTTGAGAGGCTGAGGCAGGAGAATGGTTTGAACCCAGGAGGCAGAGGTTGCAGTGAGCCAAGATCTCACCACTGCACTCCAGCCTGGGCAACAGAGCAAGACTCCATCTCAAAAAACAAACAAACAACAAACAAACAAACAAACAAAGACAAAAGAAAAGAAAGAAGAAAGTAGTTAATGGCCAGGCACAGTGACTCATGCACTTTTGGAGGCTGAAGCGGGAGGATCACTTGAGCCTAGGAAATTTGAGACCAGTCTGGGCAACATAGCGAGACTCCGTCTCTACAGAAAATTAGCTGGATGTGGTGGCCCATGCCTGTAGTCCCAGCTGCTTGGGAGGCTGAGGTAGGAGGATTGCTTAGCTCATGAGGTTGAGGCTGTGTTGAGCCAAGTCACACCACTACACTCCAGCCTGGGGGACAGAGCAATGCTCTGTTTAAAAAAAAAAAAAAAAGTAGTTAACATATTTTACTTCTCTATGAAAGTGCTTCAAGTAAGTGGCATAACTTAAAAATAGAAAATGCTTACAATGTATGTTTGTTCCTTAGAGATTCCATTTCTGTCTTGCAGCTCAGGCTGGGGGCTTTGTGAAGATCCCTCTCTTGAGGAGGTGTCCACGGCTTGGGAGACAGCATGGGCGGTGTCCCCTCCTCTGTAACCGGAAGGCAGAACATGTGCTGACAGCTGAGAGAGAGAAGGAACCTATTTTCTCCTCCCTTCTAAAGCTCTCCAATAAACGATTGTAACAATTGATCTCTGTGTGGTGAATCAGATACTCATTACATCTTGCTGAGCAAGACACTTAAACCGAGCAGAATTCCTTTTCTAGTGACCTCTTCTCTCCTCTTAATGGGCAGCGATCCCTGAACCACAGGGGCTTCTTGTTGGCCCAGGTCACAGGCTTACAGCCTCCAGCAACGCACACAGTAGTTTTAAACAGGAAAGGGAGAAGGGAACTCTGCCATAAAAGGCCTCGTGTGATCTGCTGTGCGGCAGACAACTGTGCACAGGTCCTTGAAGTGCTAAAGAAAGTCAGAGAAAGGAAGTTTGCCGAGGGGTGCTCGGGATATTTTTGGCAGTGATTTTTCTCACTACGTGTACTGTGTGTTTGCGTCTATTACGATGTTTACTGCAACTTGGAAAAGAATAGCTAGTAAATTAGGATTTGATGAACTTCTCAGCTGGAGAGAGCTGGATCTTACAGAGAAACACCATTTGGGATTTGAGATGTGTTCTCTTTGTGGTTTCATTTTGATGTTAGGATAAGGAAGGGAAAAAACACTTCCAGAAGGCAGACACAGCTTGTTGTGTCCAGTCCATGGAAGAAACGTCAACGTGTTTGAAGTGAGCATTGCAGTTGTTTTGTCTAAATTAGATGAAGGGCTCTGGGCTTTGGCCGCCTCCCCATACATCCTTTTATACTTTTCGTTTGGTTGATGCATTTTTTTTTTTTCCTCAAGCTTCTGCCTGATTTCAGCAAGTGTTTGGTGCTGCTGGGTAATGTCTTTACTATTAAACTATTTGGATTTTACTCACTTTTCAAGATCAGTGGCTTCTTTGGTTGTTCCTGGGTAGGAGTTAGAAAGCTCCACAACATCTCTTCCACCCTCTGCCTTCAAGGGATAGTCACCCCACAAATGTGATTGTTTCTGGACTTGTCGAGAGCCCTGAGCAATACAGTATGAAATAGTTTAGGCCTGGGCTGGAAGGAAATGATGAATGCTTTCCTTAGAGGAGGTGATTGGGGGTTTGGATGGAGGGATCTCAGGGCAAAACCCCACTTCCTGGAAGGATAATTAGTGTGTAGAAAGGTAAGCAGACCCTGTTCTTGCAGAAAGTCCCTTGTAATTATCCCAATAGGAATGTACTCAGGACATATTTTTGCCCTTTATTAAAGGGGTTTTGGACCCATTGAATGATCAACGTTCAGCCTCTTGTCCCAAGGAGAGTTTCACAAAGGCCAAACTCCCCTTTCCTCATATTTTGCATGCCAAGGAAGTAATATCCAAAAAGTAGTGGTGCATTTGTTAAACTCTGCTTTTTAGATCTCTCTGTCTCTCCACGCATGCCATATATAACACATGCATTATATTTAGTGTATGGTATATTTAATAAAACAAAATGCATAGAAAGGTTGCTTAAAGATCTTAAGTGTGTGTTTGTACTGTCACCGCAGTGAAATTTGGAGATAAAAGTTTTCTAAAATCTTGTTTTAGAAACAAGGTTATTGTCATCAGTGATAATAAAAGATAATAGGCTCTTGAAAATCTATTGGAGAGACATTTTTCCTCACTAACCCTATGTGATCTCTTTTTTTTTTTTTTTTTGAGACAGAGCCTCACTCTGTCACCCAGGCTGGAGTGCAATGGCTCGATCTTGGCTCACCGCAACCTCCACCTCCCCGGTTCAAGCAATTCTCATGCCTCAGCCTCCTGAGTAGCTAGGATTACAGGCATGTACCACCATACCCAGCTAATTTTTTGTATTTTTAGTAGAGATGGGATTTCACCATGTTAGCCAGGATGGTCTCAAACTCCTCACCTCGTGATCCACCCCCCTCAGTTTCCCAAAGTGCCGGGATTACAGGCGTGAGCCACCATGCCCGGCCAATCTTTTAATTTTAATTTAAAAACTTTCTGAGACAGGGTCTCACTCTGTTGCTCAGGCAGGAGTGCAGTCACGGCTCACTGCAGCCTCAGACTCCTCAGCTCAAACAATCCTCCTGTCTAAGTCTCCCAAGTAGCTGAAACTACAGGCATGCACCAACACTCCTGGCTCATTTTAAACTTTTTTATAGAGATGGGGGTCTTGCCACATTGCCCAGGCGATCATTTTTATTTTTAATTTCTACTTTACTAGAATATTGAATCAACATTGGTCAATCAATGAGTGGATAAAGAAATTGTGGCTATAAAAAGGAACACAATAATGGCATTTGCAGCAACCTGGATGGAATTGCAAAACCATTCTCTTTTTTTGTTTTTCTTTGAGATGAAGTCTCCACGGTCGCCCAGGCTAGAATGCAATTGCATGATCTCCGCTCACTGCAACCTCCACCTCCTAGGTTCAAGGGATTCTCCTGCCTCAGTCTCCTGAGCAGCTAGGATTTTTGGTGCCCGCCACCACGCCAGGCAATTTTTTGTATTTTTAGTAGAGACGGGGTTTCACCATGTTGGTCAGGATGGTCTTGAACTCCTGACCTCAGGGGATCCACCTGCCTTAGCCTCCCAAAGTGCTGGGATTACAGGCGTGAGCCACCGTGCCCAGCGTGGAAACCATTATTCTAAGTGAAGTAACTCTGGAATGGAAACACAAACATTGTATGTTCTCACTCCTAAATGGGAGCTAAGCTATAAGGATGCAAAGGCATGAGAATCATACAATTGACTCTGGGACTCAGGGGAAAGGGTGGGAAGGGGTGAGGGATAAAAGACTACACACTGGTTCAGTGTACACTGCTTGGGTGGTGGGTGCAGCAAAATCTCAGAAAACTACACTAGAAAGCTTATTCATGTAACCAAGTACCACCTGTTTCCCAAAACCCTATTTAAATTAAAGGAAAGAATATTAGGCTGGGCGCAGTGGCTCACACTTGTAATCCCAGCACTTTGGGAGGCCGAGGCAGGCAGATCACAGGTCAGGAGATCAAGACCATCCTGGCTAACCTGGTAAAACCTCGTCTCTACTAAAAATAAAAAAAAATTGAGCCAGGCCTGGTGGTATGCATCTGTAATCTCAGCTACTCCTGAGGCTGAGGCAGGAGAATTGCTTGAACCGGAGAGGCAGAGGAGGTTGCAGTGAGCCAAGATTGTGCCACTGCACTCCAGCCTGGGCAACAGAGGGTGACTCCGTCTCACAAGTAATAATAATAATAATAATAATAATAATAATAATAATATTGAGGCGTTGGGAATGGGGTAGGTTTTCCATTGCACTCTTTGGTGTGAAATGTGACCCTCAGGCCCTGCCTCTGGGTGTTGAACTGCTGCCCTTCCATCTGCCTGCAGGGACTTTTCTGGCTGTGTGAGCATCCTGCCAACTAAGCTTTTAAAACACAAGAGTCTTTTCTCCCTGCCGTTTGCTCTCGGGTGCTGAGAAGTTGCTTTATCAGATGCTCATCCTTAACTAATTTAATTCTCCCTGGTAATTCTCTCTTCTGAGGTTTACCTTTCTTTGTCTGTTTTCGAATGTGCCAGCTTAAAGATATCTGAGAAAGGAAAAAAGTTATTTTTTAAAAAAATTGATCAATGAGTCAAAGCTTTTTGTGAGAAATCGGTTGACTGTCTCAAACTTAGAAAATTCTTAATTATCCATGCTTAACAGTGTCTGTGAAGAGAGATGTCACTGAAATACATAAAGCTTTTGGTAAACCAATGGTACAACTTATTTCTCCAGCACACTTTAAATTTATTTATTTATTTATTTTTATTATTTATTTATTTATTTTTTTGAGGCAGACTCTTTCTCTGTTGCCCAGGCTGGAGTGCAATGGTGCAATCATAGTTCACTTGAGCCTGAAACTCCTGGCTTAAACCATCTTCCTGCCTCAGCCTCCCTTGTAGCTGGGACTACAGGCACATGCCACCATTGCCTGGATAATTCAAAAAATTTTTTTGCAGAAATGGGGGTCTCGATATACTGCCTGGGCTTATCTCAAACTTCTGGCCTCTAGTGATCCTCCCACCTCAGCCTCCCAAAACATTGGCATTACAGGTGTGAGCCACCTCTCCCTGCCCTTAAACTTATTTTAAATTACAGCTCCTTTCTTTTTCCTGCCCAATATTTGATTATATAAAGAAACACAGGCCGGGCGCGGTGGCTCACGTCTGTAATTTCAGCACTTTGGGAGGCTGAGGCGGGTGGATCACGAGGTCAATAGATCGAGACCATCCTGGCCAACATGGTGAAACCTCGTCTCTACTAAAAATACAAAAAAATTAGCTGGGCATGGTGGTGCATGCCTGTAGTGCCAGCTACTTGTGGGGGGCTGAGGCAGGGGAATTGCTTAAACACGGGAGGCGGAGGTTGCAGTGAGCCGAGGTCGCGCCACTGCACTCCAGCCTGGCCCCTGGTGACAGAGTGACACTCTGTCTCAAAAAAAAAAAAAAAAAAGAACCGGTTGTGTAAGTTTTGCAGCCTAGGCTCCTGACACTACCCTGGTCCTGGTGGCGGCAGCGGCGGCAGCCCTGGAGCCGGCCGACCCCCCTCCCGCGATGCCGCAGGCGGCAGGAGCTGGAGGGCCCACAGCCCGCAGGGATTTCTACTGGCTGCGCTCCTTTCTGGCCGGAGGTATTGCTGGATGCTGTGCCAAAACAACAGTTGCCCCATTGGATCGAGTAAAAGTTTTATTACAAGCTCACAATCACCATTACAAGCATTTAGGAGTATTTTCTGCATTGTTTGCTGTTCCCCGAAAAGGATTCCTTGGATTGTATAAAGGAAATGGTGCAATGATGATTCGAATCTTTCCCTATGGCGCAATCCAGTTTATGGCATTTGAGCATTATAAAACGCTTATTACTACAAAGCTGGGAGTTTCAGGTCATGTGCATAGATTAATGGCTGGATCCATGGCAGGTATGACAGCAGTTATCTGTACTTACCCTCTTGACATGGTTAGGGTCCGCCTAGCATTCCAGGTGAAAGGGGAACACACCTATACAGGAATTATTCATGCATTCAGAACTATTTATGCAAAGGAAGGTGGTTTCTTCGGATTTTACAGAGGCCTGATGCTTATTATTTTAGGAATGGCTCCATATGCAGGTGTTTCATTTTTCATTTTTGGTACTTGAAAGAGTGTTGGGCTTTCCCATGCCCCTACCCTTCTTGGCCGACCTTCATCAGACAATCCCAATGTCTTAGTTTTGAAAACTCACATAAACTTACTTTGTGGTGGTGTTGCTGGAGCAATAGCACAGACAATATCCTACCCGTTTGATGTAACTCGTCGGCGAATGCAATTAGGAACTGTTCTGCCAGAATTTGAAAAGTGCCTTACCATGCGGGATACTATGAAGTATGTCTATGGACACCATGGAATTCGGAAAGGACTCTACCGTGGTTTATCTCTTAATTACATTCGCTGCGTTCCCTCTCAAGCAGTAGCTTTTACAACATATGAACTTATGAAGCAGTTTTTTCACCTCAACTGAAAAAAAATCATCTTTTGTTTTTCTTAATACATTCTCAGAGGGAGAAATGAAATGTTACTTTAATTGTGGGGGGAACAGTACTTGAATGGGGATAGTTACCCTGTCACAGGAACCACTGGTATTTTAGTACTTGATTATTTTTTCTTCAGTCACAAATCAGAAGTGCTTACTATACTTCTTGATGCCAAACATTATACCTTAGAACACTGAAAAAAAATTTTTTTTTTTTTTGAGACGGAGTTTCGCTCTTGTTACCCAGGCTGGAGTGCAATGGCTCGATCTCGGCTCACCTCAACCTCCGCCTCCTGGGTTCAGGCAATTCTCCTGCCTCAGCCTCCTGAGTAGCTGGGATTACAGGCATGCACCACCATGCCCAGCTAATTTTTGTATTTTTAGTAGAGACGGGGTTTCACCATGTTGACCAGGATGGTCTCGATCTCTTGACCTCGCGATCCACCCGCCTCGGCCTCCCAAAGTGCTGGGATTACAGGCGTGAGTCACTGCGCCCTGAAAAAATATTTTTAAGCTGATGGTGGCTAAACTGCTTTAAAAGTTTTATTTGGAAGTAGAACTAGTTTTAAAATGGGATTCAAGAGGTTGCCATTGGCTTTTTCTTGCTGTTCAAAGTTTTTTTTTTTTTTTTTTTCTTTGAGACAGAGTCTTGCTCTGTGGTCTAGGCTGGAGGCAGTGGCATGATCTTGGGTCACTGCATCCTCCGCCTCCCTGGTTCAAGCAATTCTCTGCCTCAGCCTCCCAAGTAGCCGGGATTATAGGCATCCACCACCACGCTTGGCTAATTTTTTATATTTTCAGTAGAGATGGGGTTTCACCATCTTGGCCAGGTTGGTCTTGAAGTCCTGACCTCATGATCCACTCCCTCTCAGCCTCCCAAAGTGCTGGGATTACAGGCGTGAGCCACCATGCCTGCCTGTTCAAAGTTTTAAATTGTATTCTTGGTTTTTAAAAGACTGACAGTGTTTATTATTATTAAAATAAGCTGTGTTGCTTATATTGCAGTAGAATAATGAGAACTGAATTTTTAAGTTCTATGAAACAGCCAGCATTGAAGTTTTTATTTTTGTTATTGCTCTTCTCACCATTCTGCTCCACTGGATAATAGAGAACACTCTTTTTCCTTCATTTTTTAAATAAAATTAAGGTTATATTTAAAAAGTAGCCATGTAGAGACTCAAAAATAAATGAAGAAGCTAGGCACTGTAGCATGGGCATGTGGTCCCAGCTACTCTGGAAGCTGAGGTGGGAGGTTCACTTGAGCCCTGGAATTTAATGCCAGCCTGTGCAACATCATGAGACCCCATTTAATAAATGAATGAATGACTAAAAAAAAAAAAAAAAAAAAAAAAAAAAGAACCACATAAAATGTGCCTAAGGCAGTATGGCAGACAAGTAGATTAAAACGGAGCATTAAAAGTAAGGATCATTTACTAATGGAATAACTAACTGAAAGTTGAAACATGATTTTAAGGAAAAAAAAAAAAGGTACAGGTTTCTTTGTTTTAGCAACCCACTGCCCTTATCATGACCATTACATTTATTAAAACCATCAAAAAAGCAAAAGAACAAATTAGGAGAGACGGAAGGTATAATGGTGGTTCTAGGGCCTGGGCTGGGGAATAGGAGTTTATATTTAATGGATCACAGTTTAAGTTTGGGAAGATGAAGCAAGTTCTGGAGATGAATGGTGGTGATGGTTGCACAACAATGTGACTGTACTTCATGCTACTGAGTTGTAGAGTTAAAAATGGCTGGCCAGGCGCGGTGCCTCACGCCTGTAATGCCAGCACTTTGGGAGGCTGAGGTGGGCGGATCACAAGGTCAGGAGACCAGCCTGGCCAATATGGTAAAACCCTATCTCTACTAAAAAAAAAACAACCAACCAAAAATTAGCCAGATGTGGTGCCCACTTGTAGTCCCAGCTACTTGGGAGGTTGAGACGGAGAATCACTTGACCCCAGGAAATGGAGGTTGCAGTGAGTGGAGATCACATCACTGCACTCCAGCCTGGGCAACAGAGTGATACTCTGTCTCAAAAACAAAAAAAAAAATGGCTAAAATTATAAATTTTATATATGCATGTTGTACCACAATAAAAGTAGGCTAAAAAAGGCCAGGCCAGGTGGCTCATGCCTGTAATCCCAGCACTTTGGAAGACCGAGGGGGCAGATCACCTGAGGTCAGGAGTTCAAGACCAGCTTGGCCAACATGGCAAAACCCCATGTCTACTAAAAATATTAAAAAATTAGCCAGGCGTGGTGGTGGGAGCCTGTAATCCCAGCTACTTGGGAGGCTGAGGCAAGAGAATCACTTGAACATGGGAGCTGGTGACAGAGAAGGACTCCGTCTAAAAAAAAAATCATTAGCTGGGTCTGGTGGTGCATGCCTGTAATCTGAGCTGCTCAGGAGAATCACTTGAACCCAGGAAGCAGAGGTTGCAGTAAGCCAAGATCATGCCACTGCACTCTGCCTGGGCGACAGGGTGAGACTCTGTCTAAAAATAAAAACAAAAAGAAAAAAGAGTAATGCTAGAATTGGCCAGAAGAAGCACCCAAATGAATTCACTAGAAAGTTTGTTGTTTGAGTCTTAGGAGAAAATAACTAACAGTGTTCTTGAAAGAAACATCGGGTATATGAAATGAGAGGGGAAAAAAGCTTAACAACTAGCATTTATAGGGTATACAGCAGGGAGTAAAACACATGTGAAAAATACCATGATAGAAAGCCTTTATTTAAAGTGTGGTTGAAGGCTGCTGACTCATTGGATAACTGAAGTATTTGTGGCTTGAGTAATGGCTAAGCCAAGAATCCTGGAGTCAGTGAGACTCTTTCTTCCTTGGAAAAAGAAAAAAAAGAAATATTAAGTAAATTCTATCCCATTCTGTCTTGGATATTTTGTTCAACAATGATTTTGACCAATCCCAAATTCTTGAAATGAAGGAGGAATGTTCCGTGTTTTTGTAACCTTGATTAAGTGTGATATTATTCCAAGAAAGAAGCAGTATCCAGATGGGGCAGGAGGCGCAAGGAAAGAGCTAAATCAGGAATTCATTTTTTGTTCCCAGTCAGATGATGAGTGTCTTATGGACGGGGTCAACGCCGCATCTGATCTCATCCCAAGAAAACACTCTTTAACCAGCTGGGCAGAATGTCTGTGCTGAAGTGAGAAGTAACTTCATTGACTAAACATCTGAAGGCCTTATTCCACACCTGTAATCCTAGCACCTTGGGAGGCTGAGGCAGGTGGATCATCTGAGGTCAGGAGTTCGAGACCAGCCTGGCCAACATGGTGAAATCCCATCTCTACTAAAAATACAAAACCTAGCTGGGAGTGGTAGTGTGCGCCTGTAATTCCACCTAGCTGGCAGGCTGAGGCAGGAAGATAGCTTGAGCCCAGGAAGCAAAGTTTGCGGTGAGCCGAGATCACGCCATTGCACTCCAGCCTGCGCAACAGGGTGAGACTGTGTCGCAAAACAAACAACCAAACAATGAAACAAACAAACTCCAAACATCTGAAGACAATCTGACATTATTCTGCTATGGTATTTTATCTTACATTATTCTGATGCTGATTATTTATCTTCCTAAGGTTGCCTTTATCTCAGTGTTTTGTGGCAGGAATAAAGTGATCTTTATGAATCACGTGCTTGGAACTGCAATGGCCCAGAGATGCAGCTTCCTTCAAAGTCCACACCTACTAGGTTAGCAAGACTGTAGTTATCTTAGGGAGGCTGTTGAGCATGGTCAGGTGAAGATGTTCTGCAATCAGACTTCCTGGGTATGAATCCGAGGTCTGCCCCTTGTCAGAGACCTTAGATACTGACCCACATCTGTGTTTCAGTTTCTCATCTCTAACGTGAGAATGATCAGACCAGGCCTCACGTCAAAGGATTGTCATGAAAATGTGATTTAAAACATGCAAAGTACTCAGAACAGTGCTTGGTGTGTAGGAAGTGGGTTATAAAAGTTGACTATTATGACTATTAATCATTGACTTTGGAGGAGTCACGGCTAAAACAGTGAGAGCGAAAGCTGTTTTGTAATTCTATAGCTTGGGAATCAGAAACCAGTCAGCATTTGCATTGGGGAGTTCAAAACTCCTGGCTGCTATAAGCATGTAGAGCTGAAAATAAAATATTGGTGTCAATAATCGTTCATGCATGCATGCATTCATTGATTGATTGATCATGTGTCAGGAACTCGAGATACCAAGTCAATTATGGCATGATCATCGACCCCGTGATGCTCAGTGCGGTGATAGAAACACTCACATGAACAGACTATTATGCAATATGTAGGTGCAAAGATGGCGATATATATACAAGGTAGTACTGAAATGTGATGGAGGGGAACTTCAGCTGGGAGTAGGGAAGAAGAAAAAGTCATAGTTCTTGGAGGAAGTAATCCCAGAAGATACCTGCTTTGTCAAATAAAAAATTAATTCTTAAACATCTGGAAATGTTTCAGTCCGTGTCTTCAAAATACAAGGATTTTCTCTTTCAACATAATCAAAATATCATTATTACTTCTAAAACACATAACAATGGTTGCTTAACTATGATAAAAATAACCAGGAGGTTTTGGCTGGGCATAGTGGCTCACGCCTGTAATCCCAGCACTTTGGGAGGCCAAGGCGGGCGGATCACGAGGTTAAGAGATCAAGACCATCCTGGCCAAGACGGTGAAACCTTGTCTCTACTAAAAATACTAGCCGGGCGTGGTGGCATGCTCCTGTGGCCCCAGCTACTCGGGAGGCTGAGGTGGAAGACTCACTTGAACCCAGGAGGCGGAGGTTGCAGTGAGCTGAGATTGCGCCACTGCACTCCAGCCTGGTGACAGAGCAAGACTCTGTCTCAAAAAAAAAAAAAAAAAAAAAAAAGAAATATATATCTCCAGGAGGTTTTCAATCATCTCATCTGCCATTTTTTTTTAGTTGGTTTGTTTGAATCAAGAAGCATATAAGGTCACCTTGTGATAAGTAGTGTCTCTTAACCTATGCAGATTTCCTCTTCTTCATCTTTTCTTTTTTGGAGACAGGGTCAGGGTCTCACTCTGTTGCCCAGGCTGGAGTGCAGTGGCATGATCATAGCTCACTGTGGCCTTGAACTCCTGGGCTCAAGTGATCCTTTTGCCTCAGCCTCCCAAGTACTGAGGACTATAGGCACACACCACACCACCAGGCTAATTTTTAAATTTTTTTGTAGAGACAGGGTGTCATTATGTTGCTCAGGCTGGTCTCAAACTCCTGGACTCAAGCCATCCTTCTGTCTTACCCTCCTTATAAGCATGAGCCAATGTGTCTGGCACTTTTTCTTTCTTTCTTTTTTTTTTTTTTTTGAGATGGAGTTTCACTCTTGTTACCCAGGCTGGAGTGCAATGGCGCGATCTCGGCTCACCGCAACCTCCGCCTCCTGGGTTCAGGCAATTCTCCTGCCTCAGCCTCCTGAGTAGCTGGGATTACAGGCACGCACCACCATGCCCAGCTAATTTTTTGTATTTTTAGTAGAGACGGGGTTTCACCATGTTGACCAGGATGGTCTCGATCTCTTGACCTAGTGATCCACCCGCCTCGGCCTCCCAAAGTGCTGGGATTACAGGCGTGAGCCACTGCGCCCGGCCCACTTTTTCTTTTTCTTAATTTTTTTGTAACTCATTTGCTGAGGAAATTGGGTTTTTTATCTTGTAGAGTTTTTCATAAATGAGTTTTGCTGATGGCATCTCCATAGTGTTCTATAACATTTTTCTTTCTTCCTTATATTTCCTGTATGTATCTATTTAGGTCTAGACGCTTGCTCAGATTCCAGTTCCGTTTTTGAGGGAGTGGGGGAGGGCAAGACCACTCTGCAGACAGCGTGGGGCATTTCTAACAGAAGGCATGCAATGTCTGCTTGTCTCTACTTTTGAGGCGTTCTCAACCCTTGGTGTTCAATGGGCAGGTCCCTCCATTTATTGGGGTTGTAAGGTGGTCCTATTCAAAGTCTGTCATTTCTTCTTTAGCTGGAATTTATAAAGAGAAACTTTTCTCACTTACTCTTTGCTTCATCAGTGGTGTTCCTAGTACTTCTAGGAAGGGCAGGACAGTTTCTTATTGAAAAATCCTATTCACAGTGCTCATATGACATTCCAGGACTCCAAACCTTTAACATCAAAATTCTATCCAGTGTACAATTTTACTAAGGCAGGAAAATGAACGGATGCATTTTTATAAAAACTTGTCCTGGGAAGAATTTTTTTTTTTTTTTTTTTTTTTTGCTGCAATATAGCTTTAAAAACGCTGTAGCATACCGCCAAGCTTTTAGTAAAATTAGTTGTTTTTTTTTTAACAGCAATTGGAAAAGATAATCCTGCTAAACTGAAATCCTAGACTACATCTGATATCATTTCAGTTTTCAGTGACCTACTTACTACACGGCACGATTTACAGTTGAAGTTTATTGCTTTAGCAAATTAATGCTTTGCTCATTTGCTTAGGAAAAAAAAAAGCCTTTCAATTTTATTCTCTAGTATGGCATGAAACCTTCAACACTCAAAATTGGCTCAAGGTTAAGTCATTATTAAGACAATTTTGTACCCCAAGTACCTGTTAGACGTGATGCATACAGAGTTTATGTTTCTTAAAAGCAAGGGAAGAGGCCGGCCACAGCGGCTCATGCTTGTAATCCTAGCACTTTGGGAGGCCGAGGTGGGCGGATCACGTGAGGTCAGGAGTTCGAGACCAGCCTGGTCAACATGGTGAAACCCTGTCTCTACTAAAAACACAAAAATTAACTGGGCGTGGTGGCGGGCGCCTGTAATCCCAGCTAGGGAGGCTGAAGCAAGAGGATCACTTGAACCCGGGAGGCGGAGGTTGCAGTGAGCTGAGATTGCTCTTTTGCACTCCAACCTGGACAACAAGAGTGAAACTCCATCTAAAAAAAAAAAAAAAAAAAAGCCAAAGGAAGAATACATTCCCACTACTGTATATAGGATGTGTAAACTACACACACATATACACAACACCCCCCCCCACACACACACCCAGCCACGCACAGGTTAACTTCAAATGGAACATTGAAGAAACATTGCATTTTGGGTGTTTTGTAAACGTTTCTTTTAAGTCTAGTCCCAAGGGAAGTCAGCTGTTTGCATTTGGTTGGTGACATAAAGCATTAAGAGTAGTAGAAACAAGGGTCACCTCTGAGCTGTGGGGCGGACCCGGGTGTGACCTTGAGTCCCCCCAGTCCCTCCAATGAGAGACTGGCTGGCCCAGATCTTGACCAGCTTTCCTCTTGCCCTCTTCCTCCACATCACTTAAATCCTTTGTCTCCAACTACATTAGATCTATTCAGTGTTTGCCTTTTTAATGCCTCCACAATTTCTTAAAATCTACAAAGAGCGGATTGATTCTCACCCCCAGAATATGCCAGCAGGAAGCGGCGGGGTGTGCACGTTGGCCTGGTTCCAATTTCAGGGACAAGCCAACAAGGGGCAATATTGTCTTTCTTTTCATTCTGTATTTTATTTTTTTTAGAGCATTTTTCTTTCTTATCCAGATTAGTCTGACCTCAGCACAAGACAACTATATATTACTTTGAACGGCAAACTTGAATGTCGCCTGGTTTGCACGGGTGGTTTTCCCCGAATGTAATGTGATAATCCCCACGGAACCACGAATCACTTACTCCTCCTGCCCTGATAGAAATACTTTGTTGGGGCTATGATGATGTCTTTTATTTTTAACCCAGCTGAAAATGGAAGCATTACAGAGCTCAGAAATATTAATGAGAAAATTCTCCACGTTACACAGCAGAGTAAACTCCGCACGACGGACTAGAATAAAAGCATCTTGCTCCAGTTTTGTCTCGACAGAAACATCTTAACTGAGGCTTTCAAGTGAGGCTTTTGAGAATGGATCCTATGACACACACATATACAGAATGGAAATGCCCTGGCATCTAAAATTAACCTTCTCTTACTGCACCTGTAGCACTAGCAGTTACAAAAGGAGTTACTAAATAATGCACGCGCTGGGATGACTGAAAATGCAGCTGTGCTCTTTTCTATTTTAGAAATCCTGAGGGTTGGAGCCTAATCTAATCCTTTCTTTGTTAGAGCTTCTTTCAAACGATAGGCCCTTAAAATGTTTTATTTGTCTTGACTCTGGCCTACGTTATTAACCGCTGTCTGTAAACCTCTAAGAACTTTCTAGTGTTTGTTTGTTAGCAGATGGAAATGGACTTGCAATCTTACTGTTGCTCTAACTAGATAAACTACGAGTGTTTAAAGCAGATGAGTTTCTTCTTCATGAAGGACTTGACTTATTACTGTATTCTGTTTCTAGGCACAGTCCTATCAGGATAATTTGTGAGATGGCACCCTAATGAGTGTGAGTCTCCCAGCAATTGAGTTTTCTTGTGTGTTTCATGAAAACAAAATAAAGTTTCTCCAAGTTGTGTCACTGTAGGAAGGCATGATGGGACCCCACTGAAAATGTGGTCCTAATGTCCGTACTTATTTAATTTATTTATTTATGTATTTATTTATGAGATGGAGTTTCGCTCTGTCACCTAGGCTGGAGTGCAGTGGTGCAATCTTGGCTCATTGCAAACTCCAGGTGATTCTCCCACCTCAGCCTCCCAAGTAGCTGGGACTGCAGGCACTTGCCATCATGCCTGGCTAATTTTTATATTTTTAGTAGAGATGGGGTTTCACCATGTTGGCCAGGCTGGTCTCGAACTGATAACCTCAGGTGATCCACCCGCCTTGACCTCCCAAAGTGCTAATGTCTGTACTTAATGACACCACAGCAGGACCAAAAGGGTATGAAAAACTTTATTACTCACTTAGTGAGACTTTCTGGGGAGCGCAAGGCAGACTCCCAAGCATGTTTAAAATGGCTTGCAAGAGCAGGGAAAGGTGACCACGTTGGCTTTTACTATGATTAGGAGGTGGCCAGGGGTGAGAGGTTCTGCGTGTGTCCCAGAGCTTGTGTGGTATAAATTTCCACCGGTGTCAAAAGAGCAAGCACCTGGGCTTTCTTGCATCTTGGCCACATAAGAAGGAGTATTGGGACTTGACTTAAACTTGATGGTTAACTGTCTGCAGTTAAACATCAAAATGGGCTCAGATTTTTTTCATTACACCTCATTTTAAATTGAAGACCTAAGACACCTTGAAAGGTGGGAAGTATTTCTAGACTGATACCACATTTTCTCACTGCTTGAGAAGTGGGGCTTGTGCAGTAGTCTCTGAACAACTTTTACAATTCTACTTTATATTTCCTTCTGGGGCTTTTAAGGGCAAAAAAAAAAAAAAAAAAATGTATGCAGCATTTTCTGATAAAAAAAAATTCTGATAAAAAAACCATGCAGAGTCTAGATTATTATTAAGGATTCTTAAGAATTGCCCTAGCCAGACAAGATGGCTCACGCCTGTAATCCCAGCACTTCGGGAGGCTGAGGTGGGTGGATCATGAGGTCAGACGTTCGAGACCAGCCTGGCCAATGTGGTAAAACGCTGTCCCTACTAAAAATACAAAAATTAGCTGGTTGTGGTGGTGCGCGCCTGTAATCTCAGCTACTTGGGGTGCTGAGGCAGGAGAATCACTTGAACCTGGGGGGAGGAGGCTACAGTGAGCCAAGACTGAGCCACTGTACTCCAGCCTGGTGACAGAGCAAGACTCAATCTCAAAAAAAAAAAAAAAAAAAAAAAAAAAGAATTGCATCATCCCAGCATTCTCAATTAATTAATCCCTATTCTTGATAGATTATTTTTCACTCTCTAACCTAAATCCTTTGCACACCAGGTAAAGATATTTCTTAGTTTTCCACATTACACTGGATGGAATGATAGGCACTTAGAATTTCAAGGGACATGGCCAGGCGCAGTGGTTCACGCCTGTAATCCTAGCACTTTGGGAGGCCAAGGTGGGTGTGTCACCTGAGGTCAGGAGTTCGAGATCAGCCTGGCCAACATGGTGAAATTCTGTCTCTACTAAAAATACAAAAATTAGCTGGGCGTGGTGGCATGTGCCTATAATCTCAGCTATTCAGGAAGCTGAGGCAGCAGAATTGCTTGAACCCAGAGGGCGGAGGTTGCGCCACTACATTCCAGCCTGGGTGACAGAGTGAGATTCCATCTCAAAAAAAAAAGTCAAGAGACATTAGGATTATCTTACTCACTATTTAGATGGAGAAACTTCTGGCCCAGTGATTTAGCCAGGATCACACAAACTAGAATCCAAGCCCTGAGCTTTTAAAAATGTGCCTCCACTAATTTAGCTCAGAAAATTTGATGTTATCTTATATTTTCCTAGGCTGTTAATGACAATGCTCTCTCTGAAGATTAGTGTTAAAAGCCTAGCTTTAAAAACTACATCAATTTTGTATGTTATTTTCCCATAACCTTCTTTGTCTGACTATGTTGTAGGATTTTTTTTTTTTTTTTTTTTTTTTTTTTTTTTTTTAAGATAGGGTCTCACTCTGTTGCCCAGCCTGGAGTGCAATGGCACAATCTGGCTCACTGCAACCTCCATCTCCCGGGTTCAAGCAATTCTGCCTTAGTCTCCGGAGTAGCTGAGACTACAAATGCGCACTACCACGCCTGGCTAACTTTTGTATTTTTTAGCAGAGATGGGGTTTCACCATATTGGCCAGGCTGGTCTCAAACTCCTGACCTTGTGATTTGCCCACCTCGGCCTCCCAAAGTGCTGGGATTATAGGTGTGAGCCACCGCACCCAGTCTGTTGTAGGATTTTTATATGAATTATAAAATAAAGACTCTGTATTTCACCACACTGCAAATATCAGATTATATCTTAGCACTGGGTAAGACACCCAACGACAAATCTTCCTCTTTGTTAATCAGTATATTAACTTTTAAAATAAAATAACTTTCTTTGATTTTTTTCCTTTTTTATGCTACTTTCTGATATATTTTTAAAATAAGCTTTTATTTTACTATTATTTTTATATTTACAGAAGTTTTGAAGATAGTACTGAGAGTTTTCATATATCCCACACTGAGTTTCCCCTATTAATTACGTCTTACATTAGTGTGGTACATCTGGCAAAATTAATTAACCAACACTGATGCAGTATTATTAACTAAAGTCCACACTTTATTAACATTTCCTTCATTTTTTTTTTGAGATGGACTCTTGCTCTGTCACCTGGGCTGGAGTACAGAGGCACGATCTTGGCTCACTGCAACCTCTGCTTCCCAGGTTCAAGTGATTCTCCTGCTTCAGCCTCCTGAGTAGCTGGGATTACAGGTACATGCCGCCATGCCTGGCTTATTTTTTAAATTTTTAGTAGAGATGGGGTTTCACCATGTTGGCCAGGATGGTCTAGATCTCTTGATCTCGTGATCCGCCCGCCTCGGCCTCCCAAAGTTCTGAGATTACGACCATGAGCCACTGCACCCGGCCTCCTTTATTATATATTTTAAAAATCTTCTGCACTGGTACACAGAAGAAAAAAAGGCATATCTTTTTTCAATTAACAGACTACTTTTTTTTTTCCTGAAGTGTTTGTTTTTAGGATCAGCAATTAAGCTCATACCATTAGGGACAGTAATATTTTAGAAAAGATGAGCTGAGCATGGTGGCTTACGCCTGTAATCCTAGCATTTTGGGAGGAGGAGAGAGTCAGATCATGAGGTCAAGAAATAGAGACCATCCTGGCCAATTTGGTGAAACCCCATCTCTACAAAAATACAAAAATCAGCTGGGTGTGGTAGTGTGCGCTTATAATCCCAGCTACCCTGGAGGCTAAGGCAGGGGAATAGCTTGAACCTGGGAGGTGGATGTTGCAGTGAGCAGAGATTATGCCACCGTACTCCAGCCTAGCAACAGAGCGAGAATCTGTCAAAAAAAAAAAAAAAAAAGGAAAGAAAAGATAATGCTACAAAAAACTCAAAAACATGCAATGGCTCAACCACAATAGAAATTCATATTTCACTCATGTAAAGTCTAAGACGGACATTTCTGATTGGCAGGTGGCTGGCTCCCCAGAGTGACTCAGGGATCCAGGCTCCTGGTATCCTGTAGCTCTGCCATCTTCCACATGTGGCTTCCAAGTCTATATCAACTGGCAGGCTGGGGAGGATCAGTGGGAGGACACACAGTGCTTCTTACTAGTTTGGTGTGAAAGTGACACATATCTCTGCCCACATTCCACTGGTGAGCTTTAGTCACCCATGTGCAGGGAAGTCTGGGAACCTAGTCCCTGCTTACCAACTACTTCCCAGTCACAAAGTTATACAATGAGAGGGAACCCAGGTTTGGGTGGATCTTTAGCCATTTCTCCAAATCAGTTGTATATATGTTCACAGAAGTTCACAGAACTTGCTTACTAATTAAGCAAAAAGAAAAAACAAAATAGAAAGGAAAGAAAAGAAATTGTATATGTGTATCTATGATGCCTCAAAATAAATTGCAATTGCAATACCACATATCACCTAAGGCTTTAACCAAAGAGGAAGAAGTAGGAAGAATAAATGCTTTCAGGTAAATTTTTTTAAAAACATGTCATGGAGGAAAGATACATTAGAGAGAAAGGTTTCTAGGCTTGTGCTAGAAGTTGCTGGTCTGGGGCAGACCTCCAGCCATTTTTGCTTGGAGTCCTGGTTCCTATCCAACCTGAGGGCCTCAACACAGGGACCTTGGTTTTGAAAGCTGGAAAACTGTAAAATTTTAATTTGGATAAATAGGGCAAATGGCACATGCCACTTGACTCCTGAGAGCATTGCTAAGATTATTAGACAGGGTCCAAGTGACAATGGCTAAGAACAAGAGAGAGCTCTGGAGAGGTGACATTGGTTTCATTGGTTTGCTTGTTATGGCACCAGTCAAGAAGCCATGCTATGCACTGCTCGATTCAACCTGTTCCCAGACCAGAATTTTCCACATTTTTTTTTTTTTTTTTTTTTTTTTGAGACAAGGTCTTGCTCTGTCACCCAGGCTGGAATGCAGTGGCGTGATCTTGAATCACTGCAACCTCTGCCTCACAGGTTCAGGCAAATTTTGTGTCTCCGCCTTCCAAGTAGCTGGGATTACAGGCATGCACCACCACGCCTGGCTAGTTTTCGTATTTTTAGTAGAGACAGGGTTTCCCCACATTGGCCAGGCTGGACTGGAACTCCTGGCCTCAAGTAATCAGCCTGCCTCAGCCTCCCAAAGTGTTAGAATTACAGGCATGAGCCAATGTGCCCAGCCTGGTTCCATTTTTTAAAAGACCACCAGAGTAGATGTTTCTTATGCTAATTGTTAATGTTTGTGGCACTTCAAAATCACAGCAATGGCCAGGTGCGGTGTCTCACGCCTGTAATCCCAGCAATGTGGGAGGCCGGGGCAGGTAGATCACAAGGTCAGAAACTCCGCCTCGCCGGGCGCGGTGGCTCAAGCCTGTAATCCCAGCACTTTGGGAGGCCGAGGCGGGCGGATCACACGGTCAAGAGATCAAGACCATCCTGGTCAACATGGTGAAACCCCATCTCTACTAAAAATACAAAAAATTAGCTGGGCATGGTGGCGCATGGCTGTAATCCCAGCTACTCAGGAGGCTGAGGCAGGAGAATTGCCTAAACCCAGGGGGTGGAGGTTGCGGTGAGCCGAGATCATGCCATTGCATTCCAGCCTGGGTAACAAGAGCGAAACGCCATCTCACAAAAAAAAAAAAAAAAAAAAAAAAAAAAAAAAAAAAAAAAAAGAAAAAAAGAAAAAAAGAAACTCCGTCTCAAAAAAAAAAAAAAAAAAAAAATACAATGAATGCAAATGCTCAAAAACACCCTCATGTGACTCACATTTCCTTCTGAGATGTGAAACTCTTCAATTCTGTAATCTCAGCTCCTTGGGAGCCTGAGGCAGGAGAACTGCTTGAACTGGGGAGGCAGAGGCTACAGTGAGCCGAGATTGCGCCACTGCATTCCAGCTTGGGCAACAGAGCAAGACTGTCTCAAAAAAAAAAAAAAAAAAAAGTAATTATCAATTAGTCTGAATGAGAGTAAAAGGAAGAGTTTCAAGAGACTGAAGGAAGTCTGTGATGTCAATTTAGGATTCATTTATATCTGATCCTTCAAGACTACGAGTCAGGTTGGGCACAGTGGCTCAGGCCTGTAATCCCAACATTTTAAGAGGCAGAGGCGGACAAATCGCTTGAGCTAACGAGTTCAAGACCAGCCTGGGCAAAATGCAAAACCCCATCTTTACAAAAATACACAAATTAGCTGGGTGAGGTGGTGTAAGCTTGTGGTTCCAGCTACCTGGGAGGCTGAGGTGGAAGGATTTCCTGAGCCTGGGATGTCAAGGCTGCAGTGAGCTGAGACTGAGCCTCTGTACTTCAGCCTGGGCCACAGGCATGAGAACCGCCCCCCACCCCAAAAAGAATAAAAAAGACTAGGACCCAAATTAGGTAAATGGGATTGCGACTTAAAAATATAACTTTTCTTTCTCGGTTTCCAATCACAGTCTCTCACATTTTTCATTAAATCGCTGCTTTTGCATTTGAGCGAGCTTGGGTCTCCTTTTTTTCCAATTCTTTATTCATCTTCTTCCTCACTTCCCTTCCAGATCAGCTTGTCTCTCTCATCCATTGGGTTTGGTTACTTCCTCTTCCTTGATCCTCCGCTCCAAAGCAGCCTTGTTTGTCTGGAATGACGTGACAGTAGCTGAGTCACACCTTATGGGAATGAAGTCATCAACAGCCTCTCCCTATCCTTTCTTTTTTTTGGACATTGGGAATGTGAAAAAAATAGTGAAAAGGAAACAGACAGGGACTGCAGCCAAACGGTGGGGAGAAGGGCTCTCATGGGTACCGGGCTGATGACAGGCTTAAGGAGTTTGTAGGACCTCTCTTCTGTTGAGATTGAGACTGTCACCTGAAACCAGAGGCTGTTCATTTAATTGAAGAAGTGGACCGTAGAAGGGACTCTCTTTTTATTTCTATGTTATTATTTTTTTTTCCTTTTTGAGATGGAGTTTCACTCTTGTTGCCCAGGCTGGAGTGTAATGGCGTGATCTTGGCTCACTGCAACCTCTGCCTCCCGGGTTCAAGAGATTCTCCTGCCTCAGCTTCCCGAGTAGCTGGGATTACAGGCATGTGCCACCATGCCTGGTGAATTTTGTATTTTTAGTAGAGACGGGATTTCTCCATGTTGGTCAGGCTGGTCTCAAACTCCCAACCTCAGGTGATCCACCCGTCTCAGCCCACCAAAGTGCTGGGATTATAGGAGTGAGCCACTGCGCCTGGCCTGGAATTTCTTTTTAAAAAGTGATGGAATTTCTTTCAGAATATTTTGACTTAGTCTAGGTGTGGTGACTCATGCCTGTTATCCCAGTACTCGGAGAGGCTGAGGCAGGGAGATTGCTTGAACCCAAGAGTTTGAGACCAGCCCAAGTAATATGATGAGACCCCATATTTGCAAAAATAAAAATAAAAAAATTAGCTGGGCATGGTGGCACATCCATGTGGTTCCAGCTACAGGGGAGGCTGAAGCAGGAGGATCTGTTGAACATAGGAGTTTGAGGCTGCGTTTATGCCACTGCACTCCAGCCTGGGTGAGAGAGTGAGACCCTGTTTCATAAAACAACACAAAGGCCGGTCTCGATGGCTCACACCTGCAAACCCAGCACTTTGGGAGGCTGAGGTGGGCAGATCACCTGAGGTCGGCAGTTTGAGACCAGCCTGAAGAACATGGAGAAACCCCGTCTCTACTAAAAATCCCAAATTAGCCAGGTGTAGTGGCGCATGCCTGTAATCCCAACTACGCGGGAGGCTGAGGCAGGAGAATCACTTGAACCTGGGAGGCGAAGATTGCTATGAGCTGAGATCATGCCATCGCACTCCAGCCTGGGCAACAAGAGTGAAATCCGACTCAAAAAAAAAAAACCACAAAAAACAAAAAGAAAAACCCCCATTTGACTTAAAATACTTACATATAAATTCCTTTGTCAATCTTTTGATGTCGGGCCAAGGATTTTTTTTTTCTTTAAAGTTGGGGTCCACCAATTAGAATACGGCATCATCTTTTCTTGAGTAACTGATATCCTTCAGTGTATCTGAGTTCTAACTTCAGTTTCTTTATTACAAAGGAGAATTCAAAGACATTTGTGAAACAATCAAAGTACATAATTCTAGATTTTCATGATGCAGCCCACTTTGGGTCACGGATGGTTCTTTCAGCCAAATTTACTGTGACAGCAGTTGTTGGTTACCTTTATTCCATCTTTGTAAAGTAGTCAACTGTAGTTTCTTAGAAAAAGCAAGTACCTTTCTTTTTGCCCTCTTATTTCACTGGTTTTCATAATGTGAATTAGTTTAATTAAATCCTTAGTTAAAATAACAAGTCCATCTCAGATAAAAATATTTGAGAGCAAACAACTGACTTTGATAAGCACAGACTGTCTGATAGGTGAGCTCTGTGCTTATGAAAATTACTTATGTTTGTTGTGTACCAGAGGGAAGCCTACCAATTTCAAGCTTTCAGCATGTTGTGAGTCAGTCGATTTGCTTTAGAGATAGATTGAAGAGTGTTGCCTAACCCGTAAGCAGAGGTCCGCTGCGAGGACTTACCCTACCATATGGTTTATAAAGCTGACTGTACTTCCGGATTTGAAATGTGGCGTCACTGGACAATCGCTACAGCATAAAGATAAGTGCTTTATATAGCTTAAGCTATACTTATGGTAAAAATGCCTTTAGGCTCCATATTTCTACCTCAGTGATATAAAGTGCATGAAATTCCACTATTAAATAGTTGTGATTTCAGAGCATTGCCTTGTATAGGCATTATCTCTTAAAACAGTCTTCCCTTATCTGTGGGGGACAAGTTTCAAGACCCTCAGTGGATGCCTGAAACTGTGAGTCTTACCAAATGCTATATATACTATGTTTTTTCCCCTATACATACACGCCTATGATAAATTTAATTTATAAATTAGTGACAGTAAGAGATCAACAGGCCAGTCACAGTGGCTCACTCCTGTAATCCCAACACTTTAGGAGGGCAAGGCAGGCAGATAACCTGAGGTCAGGAGTTCAAGACCAGCCTGGCCAACATGGTGAAACCCCATCTCTACTGAAAATACAAAAAATAGCCGGGTCCGGTGGTGCATGCCTGTAGTCCCAGCTACTCGGGAGGCTGAGGCAGGAGAATCACTTGAACCTGGGAGGTGAAGATTGCAGTGAACCAAGATCACGCCACTGTACTCCAGCCTGGGCAACACAGCAAGACTCTATCTAGGAAGAAAAAAAAGAAATCAACAATAATAAAATAGAACAACAGTAATAAAATATTGTAATAAAAGTTATATCAATGTGGTCTGTTTCAAAGTATTTTATTATCCAGAACCCCATTTTTTTGTGATGATATAAGATGAGACAATGACTATGTGATGAGATGAAGTGAGGCAAATGATCCAGGCATTGTAAAGTAGCGTTGACTACTATTGACCTTTTGACCGTGTCTCAGGAGGATCTCTGAGCCATGATAATGCTGGTTGACCACAGATAACAGAAACTGGCCATCTGGCCACGGCGGCTCATGCCTGTATCCCCAGCACTTTGGGAGACTGAGGCGGGCAGATCTCTTGAGCCCAGGAGTTTGAGACCAGCCTGGACAACATGGCAAAACCCTGTCTCTACAAAACAAACAAATAAAAATTAGCTGGGTATGGTGGCATGTGCCTCTAGTCCCAGCTACTTGGGAGGCTGAGGTAGGAGGATCACTTGAGCACAGGAGGTGGAGGCTGCACTGAGTCTTAATCACGCCACTGCACTTCAGCCTGGGTGACAGAGTGAGACCCTGTCTCAAATGAAACAAACAACAACAACAACAACAAACAATATAAGCCAAACAGAAACTGGAAAGCGAAATCTTGGAGAAGGGAATAAAATCCATTATGGCTGTAATGCACATTTTTACTTGTTAACACCTAGATTTAGCATTAGTAACTTCTTTGAATCAGTTTATTGAATCAATTTCACTGCCAGGAAGAGCCTCGGGAAGAGTAAAAGCTTCAAGAAAGAGTACAGAAAGTAGTTTTCTGAAGATAATCCCATTCTCTGTGATACTGCCCAGTGTTGAATCTGACTAGAACCGTGTTAGCAGCCCAGAAGAACAATCTAGAATAAGTCATGGACTTAGTGATTGAACTTATCAGCATGTGAGATGGGTGTGATGGTACACAGCTTTAGTTCCAGCTCCTTGAGATGCTGAGGTGGAGGGAATCTCTTGAGCCCAGAAGTCTCTCAGGCCCAGAAGTTCAGGGCCAGCTTGAGTAGTATAGTGAGAGCTTATCTTTAAAAATATTTTCTAATTTTGTATTATTTCTGTACTGAGACCGAGTCTTACTCTGTCGCCCAGGCTGGAGTGCAGTAGCATGATCTTGGCTCACTGTAACCTCTGCCTCCTGGGTTCAAGTGATTCTCGTGCCTCAGTCTCCTGAGTAGCTGGGATTACAGGAGCCATGACTCCCAGCTAATTTTTGTATTTTTTTTTTTTTAGTAGAGATGGAGTTTCACAATGTTGGCCAGGCTGGTCTTGAACTTCTGACTTCAACTGATTCACCTGCCTTGGCCTCCCAAAGTGCTGTGATTACAGGCATGAGCCACTGTGCCCAGCTTTATTTATTTATTTCATTATTTATTTTTTTGAGACTGGGTCTCACCCCAGTTGCCCAGGTGAGATTTGCCCAGGGTGGAGTGCAGTGGCACAATCGTGGTTCACTGCAGCTTCGACCTCCTGGGCTCAGGTGATTCTTCTACCTCAGCCTCCCAGGTAGCTGGGACTATAGGCACGTGTCACCACGCCCGGCCAATTCTTTTTCGATTTTTAGTAGAGAAGGGGTTTTGCTGGTCTCAAATTCCTGGATTCAAGCAACCTACCTGCCCTGGCCTCCCAAAGTGCTGAGATTAGAGGCGTGAGTCACCTAGTAGGGCCAATTGATTTATTTATTTTTGAGACAGGGTCTCACTGTGTCACCCAGCCTGGAATGCAGTGGCACAATCACAGCTCACTATAGCCTCGACTTCCCAGGCTTGGGTGATTCTCCCATGTCACACTCCCAGGTAGCTGGGACCACAGGCACATGACACCACACCTGGTTAACTTTCTGATTTTTTGTAGAGACAGTGTCTTGCCATGTTGCCCAGGCTGGTCTCTAATTACCTGCCTGGGCCTCCCAAAGGCCTGAGATTCCAAGCATGGATACTTCATAGCCCAAATGGATTTTTAAAATATCGACATTATCCATTATTCCTGTATAAGCTAAATTAACAAAATACTACTTGGCAAAGTTTCAAAATAACTTTTTGTGTAGGTGAGAGGAGAGCTATTTTCTTGAGGGGTTTGTGGATAGATCTTGGATGAAGACGATTCCTAGACAGGTGTGGTGGCTCGTGTTTCTAATCACAGCACTTTGGGAGGCCAAGATGGGAGGATTGCTTTAGCCCAGGAGTTCAAAAGCAGCCTGGGCTACATAGTGAGGTGCCATCTAAAAAAAAATAAAAAGAACTGTTTTTAGAAGGATAAGGAACCAGGTAATTCATTTAGTATGCTACTGCTACCTTTCCGTGTAGAAAAAAATAAGTACGTTCCTTTTTTTTGGTTTGTTTTTAGATGGAGTCTTGCTCTGTCACCTAGACTAGAGTGCAGTGGCACAATCTCAGTTCGCTGCAAACCTTTGCCTCCCGGGTTCAAGCATTTGTCCTGCCTTAGCCTCCCAAGTAGCTGGGACTACAGGTGCGTACCACCATGCCTGGCTAATTTTTTTTTTGTATTTTAGTCCTTTTTTTTCACCACGTTGGTCAGGCTGTTTCTCACCATGTTGGTCACACTCTTGACCTCAAACAATCCACCTGCCTCAGTCTCCCAAAGTGTTGGGATTACAGGCCTGAGCCACTGCACCCGACCATAAATAAGTACATTCTTAAAAGAGAAAGGAACAATTAAGCTAGGGAAAGGAGCAAAGAGCCACTGACCATCTTGTCAGGTCATGTGCTGATGACAGACACGAAGCTCTGATCTATTTTTAGTGTTCGCTTTGGGCCATTTACAGGATTCCTCTAACCTGATTACAGCCCTAGGAGTTGGACCCAGTGAAAAAATCTCTCATCGCAAGCTAGGATGGTTATTTGGTTACAGACTCAGAAGCAGTGGACAAAACTCCCCACTGCAGAGGAAGCTTAGGGGTCATAACATCCTGGCATTCTCCAGGGGGCAGTTCCCCCAGCTCTCAGATGCACAGCCTTGTGCCTGTGCATGTGGGCAGGAAGGTCCCCTGTTGCTCATCTGTGTTCGTTTATTATTATTATTGTCCACAAAACCTTTGTAAGGACAAATAAAACAAAACACACTGGACTAACTTAAAACAAACAAATATTCATGTAGAATGTGATTTTTTTGGTGAATGTTCAGCATCAGCTGTCTGAGTTCCAAATGGGAAAATAATGCTCCGTGAATACTTGCGGAGGAGAATGTAAGGGACAATTGCAATGTACACAACTGCCAAGTCTTCATAAGAATGGATTCATTAGGCTGGGCTCAGTGGCTCACACCTATAATCCCAGCACTTTGGGAGGCAGAAGTGGGCGGAATGCCTTAGGTCAGGAGTTTAAGACCAGTCTGGCCGACACGGTGAATCTGCGTGTCTACTAAAAATACAAAAACATTAGCTGGGCATGGTGGCATGCACCTGTAATCCCAGCTACTCAGGAGGCTGAGGCAGAGGAATTGTTCGAATCAGGGAGGTGGAGGTTGCAGTGAGTCAAGGTTGTGCCACTGTACTTCCGCCTGGGCGACAGAGCGAGACTCCGTCTCAAAAAAAAAAAAAAAAAAAAAAGGATTAATTGATTCATTCACTTATTCTTGCAACCAATAATTATTAAGCAAACACTAAATGCTGGACACCCTGCTCACTGCTGGGGAGACAATTCAGAAGACTTCATTTCTGCCCTCAGTGAGTTTTACAGTGGAGGGGAGGAAAAGGGACATAGCCAGCGGTAAACAAATACTTCTGTTTATAGTTCAATAGAAGAAACATGGCGAGACATTACATGACCATAGATTGGCGTCACGAGCAACTCCATCTAGATGAGAGATTCTGGAAAGGCTTTTCCAAGAAAGTTCCATGTAAGCCCAGAGCTGAAGACAAGAAAAGAGCAGGTGGCAGGAAGGACGGGGGAGCCATGCTAGGGGAAGACGCAGGGTGACATCTAGACTGAAACAGGGCTCAAAATATGGAATGTGTGGGAAGTTAAGGTTAATATCCAGCCTTTGTGAGCCCTTACTAAGTGCCACATAACATGCTAGGAGCTTTATGTGCAGTTTCACAATCTTTTGCAGCGCCTCTGCAAAATATATATTATTCTCAGATGAAGAAATCAAAGGCATAGAATCATTAGATGGGTCAGGTGTAGTGGCTGACGCCTGTAAGCCCAACACTTCGGGAAGCCGAAACAGGCAGATCGTTTGAACTCAGGAGTTTGATACCAGTCTGGGCAACATGGTGAAATCCAGTCTCTACAAATAATACAAAAATTACCTGGGTGTGGTGGCACATAGCCATGGTTGCAGCTACTTGGAGGCTGAAGTGGGAGAATTGCTTGAGCCCAGGAGGTGGCAGGGAGCCAAAATCATGCCACTGCGCTCCAGCCTGGGAAACAGAGTGAGACAGGAATTAAAACCAAGATTTAAGTCTGGATGGTGCTTTTAGAATTTAAAAGGGAGAAAGAGAGAGGCAAGGAAGAGTAGTAGATGGTGGGAGCTCTTTATCTCTCTTTTTTTTTGGGGGGGATGGAGTCTCTCACTCTGTGGCCCAGACTGGAGTGCAGTGGTGTGATCTTGGCTCAGTACAACCTCCACCTCCCAGGTTCAAGTGATTCTCTTGCCTCAACCTCCCAAGGAGCTGGGATTACGGGCATGTGCCACCATGCCTGGATAATTTTTGTATTTTTAGTAGAGACAGGGTTTCACTATGTTGGTCAGGCTCATCTTGAGCTCCTTAACTGGTGATCTGTGCACCTCAGCCTCCCAAAGTGCTGGGATTACAGGCATGAGCCACCGCAGCTGACCAGAGAGTTCTTAATCTTGAACAATATCAGCTTTCTTCTCAGGCTCCATCATGCTTGGATTCTGTCCAGCCACACGGGACGTCCATCTGTTGGGGTCTGGGACTCCAGCAGCTGATGTAAAATCAGAGACTTCTGGGCTCCTTTCTCTAGATCAATGTCTTAGTTCAAGTTGCTGTGAGAGAATACCATAGACTGGCTGGCTTACGCAACAGAAATGTATTTCTCACAGTTCTGGAGGCTAGAAGTCCAGGATCAGGGTGTCAGCACGTCTGGTGAGGTCTCTCTGTCTGGTTCATGTACGGCCAGTCCATCCCTTGAGCCCAGGAGTTGGAGAAGAAACATGGCGAGACATTACATGACCATAGATTAGCGTCATGAGCAACCCCATCTATGTTGCCTGGGCAACATAGACAGACTCTGTCTCTACAGAAGAATTTAAAAATTAGCCAGGCATGGTGGTGCACACCGGTAGTCCCAGCTGTGCACGAGGCTGAGGCAGAAGGATTGCTTGCATCTGGAAGGCTGATGCTGCAGTGAGCTGTGGTTGTGCCGCTGCATTCCAGTGTTGATGACAGAGAGACATCCTGTCAGAGAGATCTGACAGAGAGATCTCCAAAAGGGCAAAAAATAAAAACCCAAGAAATGAGGTGTGTAATATCTGAAGTTTGTCAAGTCAGGGCTCTTGAGTAGCTTCATTTTTCAGAGCTATGAGTTTCCAGTGACTTAGAGTAAGGGCAGGTTGAGCAGAGAAACATTGCCCGATGGATAAAAGGCTCTATGGAAACTCTAAACCAGTGAAAGAGATGAGGGTCTGACCCCACCATCATTTATCCAGAAAGCTTTCACCCCTGTTTGGTCTGCAGTGATGAGGTCCCAAAGGAAACACCAAGAGGCAGCCTTGCTGTTGGCTGTGTGTGAGTAGCGCTATCCTCAAACTTGTTCCTAACTTTAACGGTCTGCAAGCTCTTTTTATTATCCGATGAAAGCCATAGATGCCATTTCCCAGAAAAAGGTACCACATACAAAATTCAGTGTATTAGTCCATTCAATGCTTCTAATAAAGACATACCCGAGACTGGGTAATTTATAAAGGAAAGAGGTTTAATTGACTCACAGTTCCACGTGGCTGGAGAGGCCTCACAATCATGGTGGAGGAGCAAGGGACGTCTTACATGGCAGCAGGCAAGAGAGAGCTTGTGCAGGGAAACTCCCCTTTATAAAGCCTTCAGATCTCGTGAGACTGCCTCAGTAACACGAGAACAGTACCGGAAAGACCAGCCCCCATGATTCAATTATCTCCCACTGGGTCCCTCCCATGACATATGGGAATTGTGGGAACTACAATTCAAGATGACATTTGGGTGGGGACACAGCCAAACCATACCACTGTACACAGAATCTGGGGGCATGTAGTCTTATCCATATACCAGAGGTTAAGCACATTGATCTTTTATATGTTATGATGAGTAAGGAAGCTAGGATAAGTTAATGACTGCCTCTGAAAGGATTTCTCTTGGACACTGGAACATCCAGGTTCAAACAAGACTGTTATGGCTTGGCACGGTGGCTCACGCCTGTAATCCCAGCACTTTGGGAGGCCGAGGCGGGCAAATCACCTGAGGTTGGGAGTTCAAGACCAGCCTGACCAACATGGAGAAACCCTGTCTCCACTAAAAATACAAAATTAGCTGGACGTCGGGGTGCATGCCTGTAATCCCAGCTACTCAGAAAGCTGAGGCAGGAGAATTGCTTGAACCCAGGAGGTGGAGATTGCAGTGAGCCCAGATCACGCCCCTGAACTCCAGCCTGGGCAACAAGAGTGAAACTCCATCTCAAAGAAAAAACAAAACAAAACAAATAAGACTGTTAATGGTGGAGGGTGTCTAGGGTGTCTAGGTTCTTGGCATCTTGAACAAAGAATCAGAGAAAATGCACAAACAAAGCAAGGAAGGAATGAAAGGTTTTATTGAAAATGGAAGTACACTCTGCAGTCTGGAAGTGAGCCTGAGCATAGGGGCTCAAAAGTCCTGTTACAGAAGTTTTTTTTTTTTTTTTTTTTATACCCTCTATCTGGGGTAGGCCCTACGTAAATGAAGAGAATGAATTAAAGTTACAAAGTGATTTACTGGGTGTACGCCCTATGGAGAAGATATTTCCTGTTATAGCTGAAGTGTGAATCAGCCTTATATTCCCTGCCTCCAGACCCTATTTTCATGCCTCAAGATGAGGGGAAAATAATCTCTCAATCACTCAATCATGGGATTCAGCAAACATGATTAATCTTTCTGTTCTGCTTAATTGGGAGGTTGTAGTTAAGTTCTATGGGGAAAGGTGATGTGATTTAAATGAAATTCTTTTGCTGTGATGCTCATTCTCAGTAAAACCTAGTGGAATAGCTTTGGAGAATAGCAGAGAGAGACCGCCTTCAATGGTTATACTTACTTATATCACCTCACTTCTCATGAGAACAACAGTGAGACACTTCAGAAAGTTTACAGCTGCTAACCCTGTATGAATTTAAAACCTAAAAATGAAATAGAAAGCCTAGAAGTCTAGTCCCAATTCCTGCAATTGTCTTGACACTAAAGGGAAAGAAACATGACTAGTAAATTAACTTTTGTTCTTCCCACGATTGATTCTAAAACAGCAATGCCCTTAAAAGCTGTGAACATCAATAGCCTGACAAAGGCCAGCGCTGGAGCTGTAGCCAGTATTGCCTATTTTAATTGAAATTCTTAATTAGCAACAGCCTGAGGCCATAAGTCATCATGAGTTGCTTTTGGAGCGGGACCTGGGACCGCACAGGCCTTTAGGGCAGCACTGAGTGTCTATGTAGTTGTGATCACAGGACACAGCACTCTTTTCAGAGACCTTTTAGGAAACAGAACTTTCATAAAACATAAGATAAAAACATAGTGATCTGACATAGCACCTTGCAGCAAATTGTAACATACCCAAACACATCCTTATCCAAAAGAGCTATCTGGAATAGTCTAAGTGCTTGTAGATTTCAGTTTTTCTTTTGAAAAAATATTAAATGAGTCTGGGTGTGGTGCCTCACACCCATAACCCCAACACTTTGGGAGGCTGAGGCGAGCAGGTCACCTGAGGTCAGGAGTTTGAGACCAGCCTGGCCCATATGGCAAAACCGTCTCTACTAAAAATGCAAAAATAAGGTAGACCTGGTGGTGTGCATCTGTAATCCCAGCTACCCCAGAGGCTGAGGCAGGGAATTGGTAGAGCCCAGGAGGTGGAGACTGCAGTGAGCCAAGATCACACCACTGCACTCCAGCCTGGGAAACAGAGTGCGATTGTCTCAATAATAATAGTAATATGATAAAATATTGAATGAAAAAGTATATCACATTTAGTGGGGTTCTCTATCCACACTGGTGGGCTATGGTATGCCATATCTGTGTGTGTAATATATGTGGTGATTTATCAACTCTCAGCAGTCGTTAATTTGCAAGTTAAATAAATTTAACTTGCAAGGCTGTTAAACTGTTGAGTTCATGAGAAATCTATATAGGCATTTAACATACTACCAAATAAGTAAAAGTCTTGGTAGGTTCTCTCCAGGGTTTCTCTCTCCACTAACTTGCTTAATAACAAACCTTGGGGCTGGTATAATATTTGAGTGACGTATATTATTATTGGGTCCCTTGGGTCAACTACATGATTTTTTTGTGATTTCAGGAGGGCATCTTTCTGTTTACAGGATGTCTTCATAGACAGAAACTTACTTTGCTTTTTGACAGGAAGTGGCTTCTCATTTAGTCTTTGTGTTTTTTTGTCAATTTCCAAAAAGGTCGATTAAAATCACTGCTGAAGTTGGAGGCCAAGCTCAGTGAAGTAATGGACTGGAAATGACCATCTGATCCCACATCTGTTTCCCAGAAGGCATCAGTTGTTAACAAAGTTAACATAGATAAGAAGTTAGCAGTTTTTTTGAGTCAGCAGAACTGAATGGATCCTATTACTAAAAATTTTAACAGTTTTATATTAGAAATCATTTGGCCGGGTGCGATGGCTCATGCCTTTGGTCCTAGCACTTTGGGGGGCTGAGGCGGGAGGATCACTTGAGGCCAGGAGTTCAAGACCAGCCTGGGCAACACGGTGAAACCCCATCTCTACAAAAAATACAAGAATTAGCCAGCGTGGTGGTGTGTACTTGTAGTCCCGTTATATACTTGAAAGGCTGAGGGTGGGAGGATGACGAGCCTGGGAGGTTGAGGCTGCAGTGAGTTGTGATCACGCCACTGCACTCCAGGCTGGAACACAGAGTGAGATCCTAAAAAAAACAATAAAGAAAGAAATAATTCACATTTCATAAAACTCACCTAAGGCCAGACAGGGTGGCTCACTCCTGTAATCCAAGCACTTTGGGAGGCCAAGACGGGTGGATCATCTGTGGTCAGGAGTTCAAGATCAGCCTGGCCAACATGGTAAAATCCCATCTCAACAAAAATATAAAAGTAGCTGAATGCAGTGGTGCACACCTGTAATCCCAGCTTCTCGGGAGGCCGAGGCTGGAGAATAGCTTGAACCCAGAAGGCAAAGGTTGCGGTGAGCTGAGATGGAGTCACTTCACTCCAGACCGGACGACAGTGCAAGACTTTGTCTTAAAAAAAAAATTCACCTACTTTAAGTGTACAATTTCATGTTTTTGTAATATATTCATAGGCCTGTGCATTAAATATATGAATATATTTAATATATTCATGTTTTTAATATATTCATAAGCAACACAATCCATGTCTAGAACATTTGTGTCCCTTTCCTGAAAATCCTGTGCCCATTTGTAATCACCTCCCGTTCCTGCCTTGGGCTACCTCATCTTTGTAAAGATTTTCCCCAAACATCCTAGTTTTTTAAACTTATTTTTGTTAAGTGTAGTAAACAGTGTGCAAAGTATATTGTAGTACATTGTAAACACTGGTGAAGGAACACAGGGCTGTGATACATAATTCACACAAATCATTCAGTTAGCAAACAGTAATGGAATTACTGTTACGTGCCAGGCACTGTTCTGAGGCTTAGAATATAGTTATGAACCAAATAGACACAACGGCTGCACCTGTAAAACATACATTCTAGTCAGTGGGGAGGGGACTGCTAATAAACACGTTAAATATAAAAACATATAATATGTTACATGGTGGCAGAGCACAGTGGCTCACGCCTGTAATCCCACACTTTGCGAGGCCAAGGTGGGCTGATCACTTGAGGTCAGGAGTTCGAGACCACCCTGACCAACATGGTGAAACCATGTCTCTACTAAAAATACAAAAATTAGTTGGGCCTGGTGGCATGCACCTGTAGTCTCAGCTGCTTGGGAGACCAAGGCAGGAGAATCACTTGAACCCTGAGACAGAGGTTTCAGTGAGCCAAGATCATGCCCCTGCACTCCAGCCTGGGTGACAGAGTGAGACTCTTCCTAAAAAAAAATTTGTTTAAAAAATAAATAATTTTTTAAAAAATAAATAATTACATGGTGATAAGTGCTATAGAAAAAATTAATTAGGGAAGGGGAATGATGAGTATTTTCATTTTGTGAATACTGACATACTGGTATGAAAAATTTATCTGAAAGAAGTTCTGTTGGAGATTTTCAAAGAGCAATATTAAAAGAAACTTAAGAGTTTTTTTTTTTTTTTTTTTTTTTTTTTTTGAGAAGGACTTTTGCTCTGTCACCAGGCTGGAGTGCAGTGGCACAATCTCAGTTCACTGCAATCTTCACCTCCTGGGTTCAAGCAATTCTCCTGCCTCTGCCTCCCGAGTAGCTGGGACTACAGGTGCACACCATCACACTCAGCTACTTTTTTGTATTTTAGTAGAGACAGGGTTTCACCACGTTGGCCAGGATGGTCTCAATCTCCCGGCCTGGTGATTCATCTGCCTCAGCCTCCCAAAGTGCTGGGATTACAGGCGTGAGCCACCGCGCCTGGCCTAAGAGTTAGTATTTTGACCTGGAAATGAGAGCACTTAAATTCAGCCACCTGTCCACTATGAGATCCTGGAAGGGGCAATGTGTGCAGAGAATAAAGAAGGAAGAGCAAAACGGAGAAACTTAGTGTGTACTGGCGTTCACTGTCAGCCTTGGTGCTCCTAGCCTGCAGCTTGCCTGGACCCAGATGGAGAGCGCCTTTAAACCGAGTGTGTTCGAAAAGCCTGGGCACAGGCTGGCTGTGATGGCACTCTGCTCACGTTCCTAGGCCGATCTGGGCCCTTGGTCTTCCCTGGTTAATTTGAAGAGGAGCACTCTCTTAAACTCAGGAGCTCAGAAAAGAGCTGGTGAGAGAGAATCTGGGAACTTTCTGCCCCAGACCTGGCATCTGTGTTCTAGGCCTTCTTATTTATTCATTTTATGATGAGTCTTCACTGTGATGGCTTCTGGAGCTCAGCAGTGAAAGTCAGACAAAGATGCTGACATGATAATCTACTGGGAGAAACATTTTCTTTTCACCTTTTTTTTTTTTTTAAGAGATGGGGTCTCACTATGTTGCCCAGGCCAGTCTTGAACTCCTACTCTTAAGTGATCTTTCTGCCTCAGCCTCCCAAAGTGCTAGAATTACAGTTGTGAGCCACTGTGCCTGGGTCGGGAGAAACACTTTAAAAGTAATTTCAGGGAGGCTGAGGCGGGTGGATCCCATGAGGTCAGGAGTTCAAGATCAGCCTGGCGAAACCCCGTTTCTACAAAAAATGCAAAAATTAGCCAGGCGTGGTGGTGTGCCCCTGTAATCCCAGATACTTCACTTGAACCCAGGAGGTGGAGGTTGCAGTGCACCAAGATTGTGCCATTGCACTCCAGCCTGGGCAACGGAGCAAGACTCTATCTCCATAAATAAATAAATAAATGTAATTTCAATAAAGTGTGGTGACCTGCTGTGTAGCACTGTGGTTTGGGTCTCTAACGTAGGAGCCAGATGGTGTGGGTCTGCGTTTCTGCTCTGTAACATTGAGCGATTCCATTGCTTTGTGCCTCAATTCCCTCACTTATAAACTGGGGATGACAATAATGCTATCTATCCCATAGTAGAAGAACAGTGCCCTACATTGTGAATGCTGAGTAACTACTATAGACGTTTTCTCTAGCTGCAGAAAAGAGGGCTGAGTTTGCTTAAAAAGTGGCCTCAGGGAAAGGAAGAATCCACACCCATTACCACCTCTGTCTCCCTGGCAGATTCCAGCAGGAGGCTGTGGGCCAATAACATTTCCTAGCATTTGACTGATCATGATAAGCCCACTGGCTTGGGAGTGGAGTGCATTTACCTTTTTTCTCAGTTCAACCTAAAAGAGGAGAAGCTTCCTTCCTAAAAGAGGAAGGAATAGAGAGGGGCTTTGAATTTCTTCACCATATAGGTCAGTATCTTCATGAGGTTGGTTCCTTTTCCTGATTATTTAATAGACTTGACCGGCTGTAAACCCACCTCTATGGGCGGGTGAGATCAGTGCAATATCAGGTAAATAGAGCCCCATGTCCCTCTTGAGAGCAATGAGATTTGGTGGTTCCCTCATCCACACTCCTTCAGCAAACGCCCCTTTGATGCTTTCCCCAGAAGCTTCTACGATAGGAAGATGGGGCTTCAAGTTCCTTCCAAGGGCACCCTTGATTCTAGACTAGGAACAAGGCTCTGTTGGAAATAGATGCTAAGTGCTGCAAGGAAAAATTAGCACTGAGACAAGGGATCTCTCAGCAAAGCAATTTTTACTTCCTGCACTGCAGGAAGGGTATCCTCACTAGCCACCTTGCCACGAGGGTACAAGGAACAAAGGAAAGGCAGACATATTTATCCCTTCTGCATTGGGGTCATCCTTACCGCTGTGTCTGAGCTCCATTGGCTGAAGCCAAATCTCACAATCTAAATCAAAACCCGATTGGCTAACAACTTAAAACTCTTTTAAACAGGAATGGGCATAGGCTGTGAGCTGGCACATGCCTGTGAGCATGCCCAGCACAGATATTTTGGTTAAAGTACAAGGACATAGAAAATACTATGTGCCTGTAAGCATGGCATGTGTAATAGCTACATAGGATAGGGCTTAACAAAGAGTTATTAGCAAATTTATTCTTTAACAAGATAGGAAACTTTAAAGAGGAACTTTTACTTCCCACAGGCCCCAATACCATTTCCAGTTTACATTACCTTTATTTAATCTGTCCAACTTAAGCACAAGGTGAAATTAAATAACAAATGTTGGTTTATAGAATTACCCCAAATCATACGGCACTGGCAATGAAAAAAAGAGAGCCATATGAATGATTCCCCATTACCCAGGGAATCTCTTTTTTTTTTTTTTTTTTTTTTTGAGACGGAGTTTCACTCTTGTTACCCAGGCTGGAGTGCAATGGCGCGATCTCGGCTCACCGCAACCTCCGCCTCCTGGGTTCAGGCAATTCTGCCTCAGCCTCCTGAGTAGCTGGGATTACAGGCACACGCCACCCATGCCCAGCTAATTTTTTGTATTTTTAGTAGAGATGGGGTTTCACCATGTTGACCAAGGATGGTCTCGATCTCTTGACCTCGTGATCCACCCGCCTCAGCCTCCCAAAGTGCTGGGATTACAGGCTTGAGCCACCGCGCCTGGCTTACCCAGGGAACCTCTTATGTCCGCAGTGAAATGAATGAATCCTAAGTAAATGTGCTTTTATCTTGTCGCCACAGAGAAATTAAAAGTCAGTAGAAAGAAGAGAAAGAGAGGGTGAGAGAGAAAGAAAGAGAAAGAAAAAAAAGGAGGAATGCAGTTTTTCTTTTCCATTTGGAAATTAAATTCCAAAGCCCTGCCTCTTCATTTGTTTGTTTTGTTTTCTTGTTTTTGTTTTGTTTTGTTTTGGTTTTTTTTGTTGTTGTTGTTGTTTTTTTTTGAGAGAGTCTCACTCTCTGAAATTGAGAAGTGCAGTGGCGTGATCTTGGCTCACTGCAACCTCCACCTCCTGGGTTCAAGTGATTCTCCTGTCTCAGCCTCCCAAGTAACTGAGATTATAGCTGGAATTACAGGTGCCTGCTGTCATGCCTGGCTACTTTTTAAAATTTTTTATTTTAATTTATTTATTTTTGAGATGGAGTCTTGCTTTCTCGCCCAGGCTGGAGTGCAATGGCACAGTTTTGGCTCACTGCAACCTCTGCCTCCCAGGTACAGGCAATTCTCCTGCCTCAGCCTCCTGAGGAGCTGGGATTACAGGCGCCTGCCACCACGCCCGGGTAATTTTTGTATTTTTTAGTAGAGATGGGGTTTGACCATGTTGGCCAGGCTGGTCTAGAATTCCTGACCTGATAATCTGCCTGTCTCGGCCTCCCAAAGTGCTGGGATTACAGGCATGAACCACCGCTCCAGGCTCTTTCTGTATTTTTAATAGAGATGGTGTTTTGCCAGGTTGGCCAGGCTGGTCTCAAACTCCCGACCTCAGGTTATCCACCTATCTTGGTCTCCCAAAGTGCTGGGATTACAGGTGTGAGCCACCGCGCCCGACCTTCATTTGTTCTTAAATTGCACTATCACCATTCCCATTTAAGAATTCCTATGTGGAGTTTTGAAGAGTTCCCGGATGGACCAAGCTTCCAGGATTAGGATGACATCTCAGGAGAGCTCCTTCAGCCTGTGGCCAGGGAGCTGCCTGTTTCATTCTGGTCACTTTCACTGCAGTTTTGGGGAACAGCTGTGTCTTAAGTTTGTGGTGTACCATTATCCTGAGCAGTGAAAAACAGGATTTCAGCACACATAGTTCTTCTTTAGCTCTATAAATCATTATTTGATAAATAGTAGAGACAATTAACTACTCTCTAATTTGTCCTACTTTGACTTTAAAAGTAGTCATTCACATGATATTTTACTAGCACAAATGTATGTTGAAGTTTCAGACTTATGAGTATATATTCAGGGCAACTCGAATCTATGTTTCCAGGTTAAAAAATGTTTTGAGCCGGGCACGGTGGCTCAAGCCTGTAATACTAGCACTTTGGGAGGCCGAGGCGGGTGGATCACGAGGTCGAGAGATCGAGACCATCCTGGTCAACATGGTGAAACCCCGTCTCTACTAAAAATACAAAAAATTAGCTGGGCATGGTGGCACGTGCCTGTAATCCCAGCTACTCAGGAGGCTGAGGCAGGAGAATTGCTTGAACCCAGGAGGCGGAGGTTGCGGTGAGCCAAGATCGCGCCATTGCACTCCAGCCTGGGCAACAAGAGCGAAACTCCGTCTCAAAAAAAAAAAAAAAAAGAAAGAAAAAGAAAAAGAAAAAAAAATGTTTTGAAAACATTTCACGCAGGGCGCGGTGGCTCACACCTGTAATCCCAACACTGAGACTTAAAAATGTAACTAATTTCTTTTGGTTTCCAATCACAGTCTCTCATGCTTTTCTTTAAATCTCTGCTTTTGCATTTGAGCGAGCTTGGGTCCCCCTTTTTACCAACTTCTTTATTCATCCTCTTCCTCACTTCCCTTCCAAATCAGCTTGTCTTTCTCATCCATTGGGTTTGGTTACTTCCTCTTCCTTGATGCTCCACTCCAAAGCACTAAAAATACCAAAAAAAAAAAAAAAAAAGAAAAAAAAGAAAGAAAAGAAAAGAAAAAATTAACTAGGCATGGTGGCACGTGCCTGTAGTCCCAGCTACTCAGGAGGCTGAGGCAGGAGAGTCACCTGAACCCAGGAGTCGGAAGTTGCAGTGAGCAGAGATCATGTGACTGCACTCCAGTCTGGGTGACAGAGAGAGACTCCATCTAAAACAAAACAAGACAAAACAAAACAAAAACAGAACAACAACAGGAACAAAAACCCAAAACATTTCAGATGTCTGTATCCCTGAGATGCAAGGTTGGTTCAACATAAACAAATCTATAAATGTGATTCATCACATAAACAGAACTAAAGACAAAACCCACATGATTATCTCCATAGATGCAGAAAGGCTTTCGTTAAAATTCAACACCCCTTCATATTCAAAACTCTCAGTAAATAGTAGATAAAGTAGGTATTGAAGGAACCTACCTCAAAATAATAAGAGCCATCTATGACAAATGCACAGTCAACGTCATGCTGAATGGGCAAAAGCTGGAAGCATCCCCCGTGAAAACTGACACAAGACAAGGAAGTCCTCTCTCACCGCTCCTGTTCAGCATAGCATGGAAGCCTTATCCAGAGCAATCAGGCAATAGAAAGAAATGAAAGGCATCCAAATCGGAAGAGAGCAAGTCAAACTATCCATGTTTGTAGATAGCATAATCCTATACCTAGAAAATCCCAGTCTTGGCCCAAAAGCTCCTTAAGCTGATAAACAATATCAGCAAAGTCCCAGGATACAAATTCAATGTGCAAAAATCACTACCAACAACAGTCAAGTGGAGAGGCACGCAATCCCACTCACAATTACTACAAAAAAAAAAAGTAAAATACTGAGCAATATGCTAACCGGGGAGTTGAAAGATCGCTACAAGAACTACAAAACACGGCTCCAAGAAATCAGAGATGACACAAACAAATGGAAAAACATCAAGTCTCATTTCTTTATAAATTACCCAGTCCCAGGTAGAATTTTTTTTTTTTTTTTTTTTTTTTTTTTTTTTTTTTTGAGACAAAGTCTCACTCTGTTATCAGGCTGGAGTGCAGTGGCACGATCCCGGCTCATTGCAACCTCCACCTCCCGGGTTCAAGAGGTTCTCCTGCCTCACCTGAATAACTGGGACTACAGGTGCGCACCACCATGCCCAGCTGATTTTTTATATTTTTAGTAGAGCCGGGGTTTCACCATGTTGGCCAGGATTGTCTCAATCTCTTGACCTCATGATCCACCTGCCTTGGCCTCCCAAAGTGCTGGGATTACAGGCCACCGTGCCTGGCCCTCAGGTAGTATCTTTATTGCAGTGTCTTGCTGGACGTTTGAATGTGGAGATTCTGTGCTTAAGAGTGAACTCCTAGCTGGGTGCGGTGGCTCATGCCTGTAATCCCTGCACTTTGGGAGGCTGAGGCAGGTGGATCACCTGAGGTTAGAGGTTCGAGACCAGCCTGACCAACATGGTGAAACCCTGTCTCTACAAAAAATATAAAATTAGCCAGGTGTGGTGGCACATGCCTGTGATCCCAGTTACTCAAGAGGCTGAGGCTGGAGAATTGCTTGAACCCAGGAGGTGGAGGTTGCAGTGAGCTGAGATCAAGCCACTGCACTCCAGCCTGGGCAACAGGGTGAGACCCTGTCTCAAAAAACAAAGCAAACCAAAATAATTCTGTTAAAATTACTATTTGTGCTGTTGCCTAATTATTAATACTTTAGTTCACCCAAACCTAACTTTAGTTAATATCTTTAAACTTCCAAATAAAATAAAATAAAATAAAAGGCTGGGTACAGCAGCTCACACTTTGTAATCCCAGCACTTTGGGAAGTTGAGGCAGGAGGATTGCACGAGCCCAGGAGTTTGAGACCAGTCTGGGCAACATAGTGAGACCCTATCTCTACAAAAGTAAATAAGTTAAAATAAACTTCCCCTTTCCCCCATAAGTTTAGAATTCTTCTCTGCTGTCCTTTCCTTGTAGTGTTTCCAGAAAATTCGGAACCCTAGAGATGCCGGGAGTTGGGATTTGCGACATGGCTTGATCTCTATGTAGTGTTTTCCAGACTTTAATTAGCTACTTACCCTAATTTCTTCATTTAGTATCTCACCTGTTCCCTGAGCTAATCCTAATGACCTGAAATCTCAATAAGTCTTTTCAGTAGAAAATGAGAATACTCACTCCTGTGACGTCCCTTCCTCTCCCAGAATAAGAAGTAATCATTGTAGATAAAAGGTCATTTTTTTTTTTTAACTAGAATGATCCTCACTACAGCCCTTTGAAGACATTGCTGTCATCTTCATTTACAGATGAGATGGAAGCACAGAGAGGGTAAGTAACCCACGTTGGGTCACACAGTGAAGGGAGTGCAGAGCAGGGACTTAAACGCAGGCAGCTGGCTCCAGAAAGCTCCAGAGATCTCCAGAGCCCACACCTGGCCTCTGAGGGCAGTGCCCACATAGCAAGGACCAATGTTTCTGCTGACGTCTCCCCAGAGCTTCAGTACCATGGAAAAATTTGTGTCACAGACGAGAAAGACACCAGGTGACTGGGAACTGGAGGCACTATCTAAGTTCATTATGTGACTTGGACACATCCCGTAGCTCTTCTGTATCTTTCTTATTTCATAAGAAATAACACACATAGAGGGATTAGCAAAAAGAATTTAATAAACATTCTCTATGATTATTTGGAGACAAATAGAACTGGCTGGCCGGGCATGGTGGCTCACACCGGTAATCCTGGCTCGTTGGGAGGCCAAGGTAGGGGGTTCATTTTAGCACATGAGTATGAGACCAACCTGGGCAACATGGTGAGATATGGTCTCTCCAAAAAAATAAAAAATTAGCTGGACGTGGTGTCCGACACCTGTAGTCCCAGCCACTCAGGTGACTGAGGTAGGAGGATTGCTGGAGCCTGGGAGTTTGGGCTGCAGTGAGCTGTGATGGCGCCATTCTACTTCAGCCTGGGTGACAGAGCAACATGCCGTCAAAAGAAAAGGAAAGAAAAGAAAGAAAGAAGGAAAGGAAGGAAGGAAGGGAGAAAGAGAGAGAAAAAGAGAAAGAAAGAGAAAAAGAAAGTCACCTAGCTTTTCTACATTGTAGCTTCCTTTAAAATAGAAATTATCATAAATAACCTCCAGGGTTGTTGATAGATTTCTTAAGACATTGTCTGACAGATTAGGGAAACTAATAAACAGTAGTCTTTAACATATTAGCTGTTACATAAAATCCCTAGTTCTAGAAACAACCAGTTTGTTTTCCAAATAAAGCAGACCTTCCTTTCATTGAACAGAGACTAAAATAAGGACGTGAGCCCCATCTCCGTCCAGCTAGTCCGCAGAGAGACCACCCACCCTGAGGCCCACCAGCCAGCAATGCTGATGGACCCCAGGGATAAATGACTAGGCTAAGTCCCCTTGAATGTTTTATTTACCTCTAAACCCTCTGAACATATCTCATTTGTAAAATGCCTCTCACTGACCCTAAAAGCCATCAGACCAGCAGGAAAAAACAATCAAACAATGCAACCAAACACAAGCCAAAGCTCTGACGTCTAGCCAGCTTGTAGGATAGAGATAGGAATGAATGCATATATTTAGAGGCAGTCCAGTGGGCCGATATATCCAACATAGGTACACGGCCCTGGGTCCAACGTGCTGAGGGATGTCTATTGTGACCCTGCAATTTGGAGTGATGGGACTGCTGGGTGCCATTTGCTAAATGATCCTGAAATCTGACAGGAAAATACTGCTCAGCAGTCATGCCTAATATGGGTAAAATTGAAAATCACGTGCTGGATGTTAATTCTATGCCAGGTTATTTTAAAAAATAAGCCCAAGAGGATACAAAGGATGAAATAACAGTTTCTAGGCCAATTAGAAAACGAGGTAATAGTATTATGAGTGAGTCAGAGAAAAAAATCCACAACAACCACCTCGATTATTTTTCTCTGTTGGGTGATGTGGTATTAAAACAATGACCTACACATCCTGCTTGCACCAGCTGTTAAAAATAACCCTTGGGGTTTTTGTTTTCATCTCTCTTGGGGACGGCTATGATACCAATCACCTTTGTATACAGAGCAACTTTCATCGTAAGCAAAGGGAAGCGGGGAATTTTGTAGAGCAGCAAAATAATTCAGAAATATAAGGATGCAAGCGTGGGCTTGGTAGCTCACGTCTGCAATTCCAGCAGTTTGGGAGGCCAAGGTGGGCAAATCATTTGAGCCCAGGAGTTTGAGGCCAGTCGGGGCAAAATGGTGAGACCGTCTCTACACAAAATACAAGATTTAGCTGGGCATGGTGGTGTGCACCTGTAGTCCCAGCTACACGGGAGGCTGAGGTGGGAGGATCACTTAAGCCCAGGAGGTCAAGGCTGCAGTGAGCTGAGATTGTGTCATTGCACTCCAGCCTGGGCAACAGTGAGATCCTGTTAAAAAAAAAAAAAAATCAGGTGCAGTGGCTCACACTTGAGTCCCAGAACGTTGGGAGGCCAAGGCAGGCAGATCATGATGTCAGGACTTGGAGACCAGCCTGGCCAACATGGTGAAACCCATCTTTACTAAAAATACAAAAATGGGCTGGGCCTGGTGGTGTAGAGCTGTAATCCCAGCTACCCAGGAGGCTGAGGCAGGAGCATCACTTGAACTCAGGAGGCAGAGGTTGTAGTGAGCTGAGATTAAGCCACTGCACTCTAGCCTGGGTGACAGAGCGAGACTCCGTCTTAGACAAAAAAAAAAAAAAAAAGAAGAAATAAAAAGAAATGTAAGGAATCAGCTCTGACTCCTATGGACAAGCCTGAAGCTTGATTCTACTGGATTTGTGTTTTCCTCTTTCCTCTCTCTCCCTCCAGTGATTTCACAGTTCTGCATACATTTCTTGCACACCTGCTGTGTTCTAGGCACTAAACAGAGGTAGAAAGCAGAAACCTTCACTGTAGAGACCCCATCTCTCCACTGTACGCTGTGCCATCTCAGGTATGTTATGTAACCTTTGTTTGCTGAGGCTGAAGAGAAAATGATTGCTCCGAGCAGACAGCCAATGAACCAAACATAGCCTTGAAGCTCCTAACATAAATTTCATTTAACACTTAATGTTTTCAGTCTTCTGGAAGTTGATTTCAAGAATCGCTTCGAGACTTTTTATTGCAGTCTGTTTAATAAGCATAGACTGGATACTTGAACAAAACATGGTACCCCCCCCACAAAAAAATGTGTCAACAGCGCTCTGTGTAGCAGGAAATATCCATTCCATGTCGGTGGATGGTGTATGACTGACGCAAACATGCTAGTTATCCAGCGCTCGTTCAGGAGAAATGCCAATTCTTTTCTTTTTTTTTTAACTTAAAGTTCTAGGACACACGTGCAGGACATGCCGGTTTGTTACATAGGTATACGTGTGCTTTGGTGGTTTGCTGCACCTATTAACCCAGCGCCTAGGTATAAGTTCCGAATGCATTAGCTGTTTATCCGGGTGCTCTCCCTCCCCAGCCCCCAACAGACCCTAGTGTGTGACGTTCCCCTCCCTGTGTCCATGTGTTTTCCTTGTTCAGCTCCCACTTACGAGTGAGAACATGTGGTGTTTGGTTTTCTGTTCGTGTGTTAGTTTGCTGAGGATGATGGCTTTCAGTTTCATCCATGTTCCTGCAAAGGACATGAACTCATTATTCTTTACGGGTGATAGTATTCCATGCTGTGTATGTACCACATTGAATCTCTGAATGGGCTCCCCTGGGAAATGGTTAGAAATGTCCATTCTTGGGTCCCAGATCCACTAAATCTGAAACTCTGGAGTTGGGGTCCAGAAATCGATTTTTCTTTCTTTTTTTTTTTTTTTGAGGTGGACTCTTGCTCGTTGTCCAGGCTGGAGTGCCGTGGCACAATCTCAGCTCACGGCAACCTTCACCTCCAGGGTCCAAGCAATTCTCTTGCCTCAGCCTCTGAGTAGCTGGGACTACAGGCACATGCTACCACACCGGGCTAATTTTTGTATTTTTAGTAGAGACAGGATTTCACCATGTGAGCCAGGATGGTCTCGATCTCCTGACCTCATGATCTGCCTGCCTCGGCCTCCCAAAGTGCTGGGATTACAGGCGTGAGTCACAGAAATCGATTTTAACTGCCCTCTGGTTGATGACGATGCATGCTGAGGGATGTTTTTCATAATTTCACATTTTCCAGTCATGTCATTCTAATGAATCTTAATTCTATGTAAAACTTGGTAAAAAGCCTTCTGACCACCTTTTCCTCTCGGCAACTTGAGTTTCAGGTTTAACTTTCACAACTGGAAACTTATACTACCAGAGCTCTTTAACTTGATAGCATCGTAAACTGTTTCGCTTATAACACCTTAGAACACTCTATTTCCGGGCTGACATGCTGGCTTATACCCATAATCCCAGCACTTCGGGAGGCTAAGGTGGGTGGATCACACAGTCAGGAGTTCGAGACCAGCCTGGCCAATATGGTGAAACCCCCATCTCCACTAAAAATACAAAAAAAAAAAAAAAAAAAAAAAATTAGTCAGGTGTGGTGGTGCTTGCCTGTAATCCCAGCTACTTGGGAGGCTGAGGTAGGAGAATTGCTTGAACCTGGGAAGCGGAGGCTGCAGTGAGCCAAGATCACGACATTGCATGCTAGGCTGGGAGACAGAGTGAGACTCCATCTCAAAAAAAAAAAAAAAAAAAAAAAAAAGAAAAGAAAAAAAAAGTTACTACTAGTAGAATAATATTACTACTAGTGGGTAGTCAATGTTCCCTCGGGTCTGAAAGAATACTTCACGTACAACTGGCAGTCATGAGCTAAGTCCTATATAGAAACACTTCTCCAGGACGGCATCATCACCTAAATACTGCAGAGCGTCTGTCAGAGCCAATGGGCTCAGCCATGCAGGGGCAACTCCACCACCCCCCTCTCTGTCTCCTCCTTTTGTAGTCTGCTCTAAGGTCAATCGGGGACCAGAGGTTTTAGTGAAAAAGCTAGTTTTGGCTGGGTGCGGTGGCTTACACCTGTAATCCCAGCACTTTGGGAGGCCGAGGTGGGTGGAAAACTTGAGGTCAGGAGTTCGAGACCAGCCTGGCCAACATGATGAAACCCCTCCTCTACTAAAAATACAAAAAAAAAAAAAAAAAAAAAAAAGAGAGAGAGAAAAAAAGAAAAAGAAAAAGCTAGTTCCACTTTAACTTATAAAGTTAGTGTTTATTAAGCACATAATATGATCTAGTAACTCTGCTAATAACTTGACAAACATGTCCTCACTTAGTATTTCCAGAAGCACCAAGAGAGGGATTTCTCTTATCTTCATTTTCCAAGTGAGAACGCTGAGATTTTGAGAGGTAAGTGACAGCCACAATCACAGAGGACTTGAACTTGGTGTGTCTGGCTCCTGTCCTCCCTTGGATCAGAGGTGAGTTCATGGGGTGAACACAGGTCTGAGTCACAGACGCCACACCCTTCTTGGGGTTCATCTTGTGCCTGGATTTTCTTTTCTTGGGCTGTATTATCTCCCTGGCACTCTTGTCTTTCGTGCAAACAGACATCTGGTAGGTCGGCCTCATGAGGTCACCAGATGTGCCCAAGTAGGTTTCAAGCCCCGGATTAGACAGAGTTTAGGTTCAAGCTAGGACAGCCTCCTCCTCCTGTCTAGTCAATCAGTGCTTTGTTAAGTGCTTATTATAATGATTTTGCTTTATAATTACCCACAGAGCTTTAAAAACGCAGGTACTTGGGCCCCACCCCAGAAATCTCAATTTATTGATTCAGGCATAAGGCCTGGAATATTTCTATAAGCTTTTTTTTTAGATGGAGTCTCGCAGAGAGAGTTGCTGAAGTGGCTTTACTGAGCCACCGTGCCTAGTTGTCTCCCACGTCTTCTAAGAAATTATTATCAAAGGTGACAATTATTACTGTCATGTGTGTTTGGGGTTGAATTTACGCAACTTGCATGGTCAGGGTATTCTCACAGCCAAGAAATTAACATGAGCAGTGGTCTCAAGAATGGGTGCCATGGCTCACACCTGTAATCCCACAACTTTGGGAGGCTGAGGTGGGTGGATGACTTCAGCTCAGGAGTTTGAGACCAGCCTGGGCAACATGGTAAAACCCCATCTCTACAAAAAGTACAAAAAACTAGCCAGGGGTGGTGGTGCATAACTGTAGTCTCAGCTACTTGGGTGAGTGAAGTGGGAGAATGGCTTGAGCCCAGGAGACAGAGTTGTAGTGAGCTGAGATGGTGCCACTGCACTCCAGCCTGGGTGACAGAGCCAGATTCTGTCTAGAAAAGAAAAAGAAGTGGTCTCAGACAGTGTTTCTCCGTGTTGGTCAGGCTGGTCTTGAACTCCCGACCTCAGGTGATCTGCCTATCTCTGCCTTCCAAAGTTCTGGGATTACAGGTGTGAGCCACCTGTATTCAAGGGTATCTCGTGATACCCTGAAACTTTGAGTGAAGCAAGTAAGTCTGTAAATCTCTGGAGAAGGAACATGCCCTCTGCCCAGACTTCCCTGGATTTTCATAGGCAAATTCCCATGGATAATGAGCTCACCATCCAAAATTCCACATCCCTCAGGGGAGCTCTCCATGTGAACAGAGTGAAACCAACAGCTGGAAAACCAACATCTGGGTCAAAGTGCCAAGAACTCTAGACAATAGAACAATGGGTTGAAGACCATGGTGCACGTTTGCTGTGGTTTGTATGTGTTCACTCCGAAACGTTGAAACTTAATACCCATGTGTGGATATTAAGAGATGAGGCCGAGTACAGTGGCTCATGCCTGTAATCCTAGCACTTTCGGAGGCTGAAGTGGGTGGATCATGAGGTCAGGAGTTCAAGACCAGCCTGGCCAATAAGATGAAACCCCATCTCTATTAAAAATACAAAAATTGTCCAGTGTGGTGGCACACACCTGTAGTCCCAACTACTTGGGAGACTAAGGCAGGAGAATTGCTTGAACCTGGAAGGCGGAGGTTGCAGTGAGTCGAGATGGCACCACTGCACTCCAGCCTGGGTGACACAGAGAGACTCAGTCTCAAAAAAAAGGAAAAGAAAAATAAAAAGAAATGAGACATTCTAGGAAGTTGGTAAGTCAGAAGACTCCACCCTCATGAATGAATGAATGCCTCATAAAAGGGCCAGAGGATTTGGTTTGCCCTCTATCTTCCAACATGGGAGAACACAGCGTAAAGACTCTCATCAGACACTGAATGTCTACATCTTGGACTTCCCAGCCTCTAGATCTGTGGGAAATAAATATCTATTGTTTGTAAATTACCCAGCGTATAGCACTTTGTTACAGCAGTATGAATGAACTAAGACAATGTTTAAACTGATTGAAGGCCAAAATAAGGAAATACTTAGAAAACACAAGGAGAAACAAAGCAATAATCAAGAAAACCAACAACGTTTGAAAAAGAGCAAAATTGGCTGGCTATGGTGGCTCACACCTGTAATCCCAGCACTTTGGGAGGTCAAGGTGACTAGACTGATTGAGCTCAGGAGGTGGAGACCAGCCTGGGCAACATGGCAAAACCCCATCTCTACAAAAAATACAAAAAGTTAGCTGGGCATAGTGGCATGCACCTGTAGTCTCAGCTACTCTGGAAGACTAAATGGGGAGAATAGCTTGAGACCAGGAGTTCACAGCTGTGGTGAACCACGATCCCACCACTGCAGTGCAGCCTGGGTGATGGAGTGAAACCTTGTCTCAGAAAAAAAAAAAAAAGAAAGAAAAAGAAAAAAAGGAAAGGAGAGAAAAGAAAAAAAAATGTGGGGATAGATAAACTTAAATATAAATGCTGGTGTCTCCACAACCAAATAGTTGGTCAGAACTTGATATCCACTAGCCCTGCCTTGCAGTCATTTCAAAGTTGGTTTACTGATAACTTCCACTGAAGATCAGAACACTCCTTCATCTTTAACGTGGAGTTCATTAGTTAGGTATCTTTGCAATTCTCTGAGAATGTTAAACACGTGTTATACTCAGAATAAAGATGCACTAAGATAGAAAATGTGTCTTATCATCTCAAATTCAGTACTGTTAGGATCAAAGCTTGTGGGTTTGAAGAAACCAGCAGACTTCACCACGGTAGGATGATCAGCTGAGTCATCCACAATATCAGCTAGCAGTGCTTATAAAGTCAACAGCTCTGGAAGAGGTCGTCTGTGCTGTGGGATGTATCTCAGTTCTCTGTGTAACACAGGATGCTTTTTAGCTTGACCAGGACTGTTAGAAGTACAGCAAAAATATCTGGAGCGAAGTAACTAAGCAATGATTCAATAGAACACCAATGGCAGAAGCAGAAGAGTCGACTCCAACACTCACTGCAAAACTCATCGCAGAAAGGAAAGACAGGTTCTTGTAATGATTATTTGGAAGATATTTTCTCTTGCCTTTCCTATCTTGTTAAATTGTACTGCTATCTACCCAGTTTCCCAGAAGAGAAAAGGTGGTATCATCCTCTCTGTCTCTCTGTCTCTCTCTGTCTCTCTTAAGCTTCATCTGATCAACACTTCCCATCCATTTTACCTTCTAAATGTTTTCTAGGATAGTAGCCAGAATAGGCTACTAATGTGGTAAATCACTACTTTTTGTGTATGTTACTTTTTTTGAACTGAAAATCTTTAAATGATTTGGAATGAATGGTTAGTCATAATGACACACAAGAGATTATAATTTTTTTTTTTTTTTGAGATGGAGTGCAATGGTGCTGTCTTGGCTCACTGCAACCTCCACTTCCCAGGTTCAAGCGATTTTCCTGCCTCAGCCTCCCAAGTAGCTGGGACTACAGGCACACACCACCACGCCTAGCTAATTTTTTGTATTTTTCATAGAGATGGGGTTTCACCATGTTGGCCAGGATGGTCTCGATTTCTTGACCTCATGATCTGCTCACCCTGGCGTCCCAAAGTGTTGGGATTACAGGCATGAGCCACTGAGCCAGGCTGATTATAAAAATTTAATAGGCTTTTATCTGAGTTTGGAATTTAATATACTGTATAGAACATCTGGAGAATCTGAAAACCAAGTGCGATGACTTTTCCCCCACCGTATTTATTGTAAGTTTCTAGGCATTTTGGCTAAGCTAAGGCAGTATAGTGAGGTCATCCTGGAGCTGGAGCATCTAGTTTGAATCCTGGTTTCCAATCTGTGGCTATTTTTCTAATCCTTGGCTCGTCCAGCACTTGCCTGGAATGGTATATTACCCTCCTACGCATTCTCTTCTCTGTTTGAGCTCCTTTCTATTTCATTAAAGTTAGATTGATTTCTTTAAAGTACATACAACACTTTTAGCCAAGTGCAGTGTCTTACACCTGTAATTCCAGCACTTTGGGAGGCCAAGGCAGGAGGATCGCTTGAGTCCAGAAGTTTGAGACCTGTCTGAGCAATAGAGTGAGACCTCATCTCTAGGAAAAATTAAAAAGTTAGCTGGGTGTGGTGGCATGCACCTGGGGTCCCAACTTCTCAGGAGGCTGAGGCAGAAGGACTGCTTGAGTCCAGGAGGTTGAAGCTATAGTGAACTGTGATGGTAGTGTACATGTTTTTTCATTTCATCTGTAAGTATTTGTATATGTTTGTATGTAGGGGTGTGTGTGTGAGTGTGTGTGTATTTTTAATTCGTGTCTATGGCTAAGTCCTGTGAAGGTTACAAAGATGAATGGCAGAATGAAAATTGTTCCAGCTCTCAAGGAGCTTGTAAATTAATTGGTGATTTTGAAAAGTGTAACTGATTTGGATGATTAAAGAAAAATTTTCAAAAACTATCTTCATTTTGTTGACGCTTGAAGAACAATGCAGGATACAGATTCCTGTTCGTGGAAGTTAACGTGGTCAACAATAGCATGACCTCACATTGAAGGTTCACATTATCGACATGGTGCCAAGTTTTGTTTAAAAGCTTTTCCATATTTTTTGTGGCGACTTGTACAATGATACAACTGAAAACAAGTTGACGTGATGGTGTGGGAAAAACCAACACCACTGATCAGGTTTCAGAGGTCATAAATGGACTCCTCTTTTAAGCTTAGTGCTAACTGGCAGAAGGGGATACAGATGTTAAACTTCATACGTATTTGTGTGAAATAGAACTTGTCCTTCAAAAGATGCTTTTAATATAGAAAGTGCTGGCAATCTTTTTCTCCAGGACATGACAAAGTCTAGTCACCATTTGATGACACTCCTGAGATTTTTATTATTATTGTATTACTATTATTCTTACATGGCTGAGATTACTGTCAAGATATGAAGAATTCTTCTATACATATTGATGTGGTACAATTTTTTGTCTGAGGATAAAGTGAATAATAATAAAATTGTGGTTTTCCCCAGGATTTTTTTTTTCTAAGATGGAGTCTCACTCTGTCACCAGGCTGGAGTGCAGTGGCACCATCTCGGCTCAATGCAATCTCTGCCTCCCGGGTTCAAGCAATTCCCTTGCCTCAGCCTCCCGAGTAGCCGGGACAACAGGTGTGCACCACCACACCTGGCTAATTTTTTGTATTTTTAGTAGAGTCAGGGTTTCACCATGTTGGCCAGGATGGTCTCGATCTCCTCATATTGTGATCTGCCCGCCTTGGCCTCCCAAAGTGCTGGGATTACAGGTGTGAGCCACCACACCTGGCCTTCCCCAGGATATTTGTGAGGTGTTCTCTGAACTTCCAGTATAATGTTGGGTTCATTAACTAAAGTTGATTATTTCTGAACAGTAGAAACAACTTACCTTTTTCCTTAAACACACTGAGAGTTGTGCAATTTATGCTGTCATACTTTCTTTCTTTCTTTCTTTTTTGAGACAGGGTCTTGCTCTGTTGCCCAGGCTGGAGTACAGTGGTGAGATCACAGCTCACAGCAGCCTCAACCTCCCAGGCTCAAGCAATCTTCCCACCTCAGCTTCCTGACTAGCTGGGACCTCAGGCGTACAACACTATGCCCGGTTAATTTTTTATTTTTTTCTGGAGACAGGCCTTGCCATGTTGTTAGTCTGGCCTCAAACTCTTGGGCTCAAGTGATCCTTCTGCCTCGACCTCCCAAAGCATTAGGATTACAGGTGTGAGAAACTGCTTGGCCACTATCACACATTCAATTTCTGGAATTTCATAAACTTTGAGTGAATGAATTCTGTGTTTGGGTGAAATAGATATTTTATACCCTTATGTTGAGCACCTGAGAGCCAAGTATGGAGCTGAACAATGCCTTTAACAGGGATAGATTGCCAATGGAAAAGCAGGAACTATTTTTTCCCCAAGAGACGAAGCTTTAAGTAAAGTGGGATGATAAATTACCCATTGAGATAACTCAGAAAATACAGAACACATTTTTTAAAGTTAATTCTTGTTTTGTTTTTATTTTTTCAAGTTTATTTTTATTTTTAATTATGGCGAGTACACAGTAAGTGGATATACTTGTGGAGTACATGAGATATTTTGATACGGGCATGCAGTGCATAATATTCGTATCAGGGTAAAAGGGGAATCCATCACCTCAGTCATTTATCTTTCGTTTTACAAACAATCCAATTCAACTCTTTTAGTTATTTTAATTGTATAATTAAATTTTTTTTTTATGGCCAGCCATGCTGGGGTCACACCTGTAATCCCAGTAGTTTGAGAGTCTGAGGGGGGCAGATCACCTGAGGTTAGGAGTTCAACATCAGCCTGGCCAGCTTGGCGAAACTCTGTCTCTGCTAAAAATACAAAACAAAAATTAGCCAGGCAAGGTGGCAGGAACCTGTAATCCCAGCTACTCGGGAGACTGAGGCAGGAGAATTGCTTGAACCTGGGAGGTGGAGGTTGCAGTGAGCCAAGATCATGCCACTGTACTCTCCAGCTTGGGAGACAGAGTGAGACTGTCACAAAATATGTATTTACTATAGTCATCCTGTTGTGCTAGCTAATTCTAGGTCTTTTTTTTTTTTTTTTTTTTTTTTTGGAGACAGAGTCTTGCTCTGTTGCCAGGCTAGAGCGCAGTGGCTGCATCTTGGCTCACTGCAACCTCTGCCTCCCAGGTTCAAGTGATTCTCCTGCCTCAGTCTCCCAAGTAGCTGAGACTACAGGCAGGTATCACCATGCCTAGCTAATTTTTTTGTATTTTTAGTAAAGATGGGGTTTCACCATGTTGGCCAGGCTGGTCTCGATCTCTTGAGCTTGTGATCCACCGGCCTTGGCCTCCCAAAGAGCTGCAATTACAGGTGTGAGCCACTGCGTCCCACCTGTTTGGTTTCTTTGAGATGGAGTCTCGCTCTGTCACTCAGGCTGGAGTGCAGTGGCACAATCTCAGCTCATACAACCTCCTCCTCCTGGGTTCAAGCGATTCTCCAACCTCAGCTTCCCCAGTAGCTGGTACTATAGGCACGTGCCACCATGCCTGGCTAATTTTTTGTTGTTGTATTTTTAGTAAAGACGGGGTTTCACTGTGTTGGCCAGGCTGATCTCGAACTCTTGACCTCAGGTGATCTGCCCGTCTCAGCTCCCAAAGTGCTGGGATTACAGGCATCAGCCACTGCACCCAGCCTGTTTGTCTCTTTCTTCTTTCTTCCATGCTCTGCTTGTTTGTTTCCTTCCTTCTTCTTCCTCCTCCTCCTCCTCCTCCTCCTCCTTTTCTTCTTCTTCCAGACATGCAAGATCTTACTCATTCTTTCCAACTATGTTTTTGTACTCACAAGAATATAGAAATTTTATGATATATAGATATAGATTTGTTGTTGTTGTTGCTTGTTTTTGTGTTTTTGAGACAGGGCCTCACTCTGTTGCCTAGGCTGGAGCACGGTGGTGTGATTGTAGCTCACTGCAGCTTTGAATTCCTGGCCTCAAGTCATCCTCCTGCCTCAGCCTCCTGAAGATCTGGGGCCACAGGTGCACACCACCATGACTAGGCTAATTTTTGTATTTTTTGTAGGGACTGGGTCTTGCTATGTTGTCCAGGTTGGTCTCGAGCCCCTGGGCTCAAGTGATCTTCCCTCCTCGGCCTCCCAAAGTGCTGGCATTACAGGCATGAGCCACCGCACCTGGCAGAATAGAGAAATTTAATAAGCTTTCATTTAAATTTAAGATTGACTATATAGAATATCTGAAAAATGTAAAAAGTAAACATGAGGCTGGGCGTGGTGGCTCAAGCCTGTAATCCCAGCACTTTGGGAGGCTGAGGTGGGTGGATCATGAAGTCAGGAGTTTGAGACCAGTCTGGCCAGTATGGTGAAACCCTGTCTCTAGTAAAACTATAAAAATTAGCCAGGCGTGGTGGCACGTGTCTGTAGCCCCAGATACTTGGGAGGCTGAGGCATAAGAATTGCTTGAACCCAGGAGGCAGAGGTTGCAGTGGGCCAAGATCATACCACTGAACTCTAGCCTGGGCGACAGAGCAAGACTCAGTCTCAAAAGCAAACAAACAAAAAAACTAAACATCAAGACTTTTTCTTTCATTAATTATGACTTTTCTCTTTCATTAATTATGATTTTCTTTCTCTTTCTTTCTCTTTCCTTCCTTCCTTCTTTCTTTTCCTTTCTTATTTTTGATGGAGTCTCCCTGTGTCACCCAGGCTGGAGTGCAGTGGCACGATCTCAGCTCGCTGCAACCTCTACCTCCTGGTTTTAAGTGATTCTCCGGCCTCAGCCTCCCAAATAGCTGGGACCACAGGTTCGTGCCACCATGCTCGGCTAATTTTTGTATTTTTAATAGAGGCGGGGTTTCACCATATTGGTCAGGCTGGATTCGAACTCCTGACTTTGTGATCTGCCCGCCTTGGCCTCAGAAGTACTGGGAATTACAGGTGTGAGCCACCACACCGGACCTATTAATCCTGATTTTCTAGGCATGCCCCTCAAGCAAAGGCAGTGTCAGGAGGTGGCTACAGTGCTGGCCCACCTGGCTCTGATATTCACACCCCAGGGGTTTGGACAAAATGCTTCACTCCCATTTGTCTCAGTTTGCTCATCTGTAAAATAAGGGTGGCATTGTCAGTACTTACCTCCTTAGGTCCCACTGAGGAATCACCCCAGTAATATAAGCAACATGCTTTGAATAGAGTCTGGCTGAACTTGGCTCTGCTGAATTGCTCTATACATGTTAGATGCCTTTGTTCATATCCTCTCTAATGGGACTTTACCACAGACTTTTGCAGATCACTTTGGAGTTTTGCCTTGACACGGAATGAATATGGATGAAATCGAAACAAGAACATAAGGACAGTGATGAACGGATAGCTTAAAGAATCAGATGCCAGACGCTGTTACGGGGGTGTCTTTGTGATTTCCAAACAGAACTGATATACGATTAGGCTGTCTCCCTCCAGAAACTCAGCTCCGATCATCCTTATCTGGGCCCCTCGAATTGCTGTTTTGTACCGATGCAAACAAAGATAGGAAATCTTCACATAAGCAACTTACATATTTGCTTCAAAGGAATTTTAACTTAATTGTTCTATCTTCATTTCCTTGAGAACTACTTAGATTTATTTTCCCTTTAGTGTTTATCAGAAGCAGATTAAAATTTTTATAAAAACAGCTTTACTGAGGAATTTTTCTATATATTCAAAATGATTAGCTGGGTATAGTAGCTCATACCTGCAATCCCAGTGCTTTGGGTGGCCAAGGTAGGAGGATTGCTTGAGTCCAGGAGTTCAAAACTAGCCTGTGCAACATAGTGACACTCCGTCTCTACAAAACATAGAAAAAAATATCTAGGTGCAGTGGTGCGTGCCTGCAGTCCCAGCTACTTGGGAGGCTGAGACAGGAGAATTGCTTGAACTCAGGAGGTCCAGGCTGCAGTGAGCCACGATTGCGTCACTGCACACCAGCCTGGGTGACAGAGAGACCCTGTTTCAAAAAACCAAAACCAATGTCAGCTAGTGAAGTCTATGCAAAATCCTTGGAACTAGACCCACGTTTGCATCATGTTTCTGTGAGATAAACCCTCTGAATGGGTTTCCTGATTCTCCAAAGTAGTAGGTGTCAGCTGCGGTCCAGCTTCTCCTGTCGAGGTTAATTGGAAGAGACGATTACACTGGGACTCCAGAGAAGCAGACGCACAACATGCAGGGAACAGCTGCGGCTTAGAAAAGTCGCCTTGCCCAGTGGTCGCTTTATCAGGCAGGTGGAGGTCAACCAGGAAGCGGCGTTTGTCTCCCGTGTTGGTGGTGATTCCCACTCGGAAAGAAACCTCTGGGGTCTCCCAGTGTAAGAACACCACTGTGAAAAACACGATCGCTTTGATTCCGTCAATGATGCTGGCCTTGGAAGAGACTTAAGTCACCCCTGGCATCCTCCTTCTGAAATCCAACACCCACTTCTTTGCTCCTGTATCAGCGACCTAGAATTTTACTTGTGGTTCTTCTAGAATTCTCAGCTCCTAAGATCCTATCCCTAATGAGCTCAGGAGGAAGATAATGAGCTCTTTAAGTTAAATGTTCCTATATATGCTGGGTATTTTAAAAATAGCAGACTAATGCCAACAATGTTAAAAAATAATGTCAATAAAAATAATACTGATAATATCAAAATATTTTGGAGTGGCTTTTTTTTTTTTTTGAGACAGGGTCTCACGCTGGAGTGCAGTGACATGATTTCAGCTCACTCACTGCAGCCTCGCCCTCCTGGGCACAAGTGACCCTCCTACCTCAGCCTCCGAAGTAGCCACCACTCCCAGCTAATTTTTGTAGAGAAGGGGTTTTGTCATGTTCCCCAGGCTGCTGAAGTGGCTATCTTTAAATACTAGTTTAAAAGGAACAATTTATCTCACTTCAGCAAGTTATTAAAATGGAGTTTCAGGCCAGGCGCAGTGGCTCATACCTGCAATCCCAGCACTTTGGGAGGCCGAGGCGGGCAGATCATGAGGTCAGGAGTTCGAGACCAGTCTGGTCAACATAGTGAAACCCCATCTCTACTAAAAATACAAAAATTACGCCTGTAATCCCAGCACTTTAGGAGGCCGAGGCGGGTGGATCACGGGGTCAAGAGATCAAGACCATCCTGGTCAACCCCGTCTCTACTAAATATACAAAAAAATTAGCTGGGCATGGTGGTGCATGCCTGTAATCCCAGCCACTCAGGAAACAGGCAGGAGAATTGCCTGAACCCAGGAGGCGGAGGTTGTGGTGAGCCAAGATCGCACCATTGCACTCCAGCCTGGGTAACAAGAGCGAAACTCCAATTCAAAAAAAAAAAAAAAAAATTAGCCTGGTGTGGTGGTGTGCACCTGTAATCCCAGCTACTCGGGAGGCTAAGGCAGGAGAATCCATGAACCTGGGAGGTGGAGGTTGCAGTGAGCTGAGATCTCGCCACTGCACTCCAGTCTGGGCAACAATGTAAGACTTCCTCTCAAAAAATAAATAAGTAAATAAATAAATAAATGGAAGTTTCAAATGCAATATTTATTTTAATCTTTTTTTGTGTTTTTTGTTTTTTCCAAATGCAGTATTTAAACAGTCAACTTTATATCAATCATGACCAGCAATAGCCCAAATAAACAGAAAAATGCATCTGAAAGAAGTTTCTTCATAATGTCTGTAATTTTGAAGCAGAAAAGTGAAACTATGAGAAGAAAAAAAACTAGAGAAATTGGTGAGTTTAGTGTATTTAAAATGATACCATTTTCCTGAATAGTTTGGATTCTATTAGCATTGATTTGGATTTAGTTTAATTTAGTAATTAAATTTAATCTAGCTAACCTCCAGCGGGGATCGGGGGAGTACAAATTTTCATTTTCACCAAGGTCTTGTTTGTAAAGAAATGAATTTAGTCACATTTTACCTTGGCAAGCAGCCTGCTTGTCCGATACTGCGCCAGAGATAAGCTACTGTAACAAAGGTAGACAAATAGCAGATGTGTTAAAGCGCTGGAGGCTCATCCAGTAGGTTCTGCCAACCTCCTGACAACTCTGCCTGTTACTGAGTCTCAGCTTATCCAGCAAAAGTCCCACCTAGAGCCACGAGAGTAAAACTGCTGGATGAGGCTGATTCAGAATCGCCCCACGCGGCAGCCAAGAATCCCAAAGGAAAATAAAAGAAAGACGAGCTAAACTGGTTGCCTGGGTCACTTTGCTTTGAGTGAGACTCTACTTTGAGAGGAATAAGCAAAGTGAAGAGGAGAGGAAATTCCAGGGCGTGCTTCTTCCCTGAATTTCGACCCCAGGAAAACGGCATAGCTCAATGACAAAGGACTTCTAAATCGGAGCGTGCATCTAGGCAACTTCCCAGAAGAAGATAATACAAGTATAAATTTCATATTGCAGATAACCTCTTCTACCTGAAGAAAAATGCAAAGCTGAGAGGAGGTGGGCAATACGTATGCAGGAAGAAGTGTCTTTTTTTTTTTTTTTTTCAGATGGAGTCTCTGTTGGCCAGGCTAGAGTGCAGTGGCACTATCTGAGCTCACTGAGTTCAAGCAATATTCCTGCCTCAACTTCTCAAGTAGCTGGGATTACAGGCATGCACTACCACGCCCCACTGATTTTTGTATTTTTAGTAGAGACGGGGTTTTGCCATGTTGGCCAGGCTGGTCTTGAACTCCTGACCTCGAGAGATCCACCTGCCTCGGCTTCCCAATGTGCTGGGATTATAGGCATGAGCCACTGCGCTGGGCCAGAATTGTTCTTTTATAGGAGACAAAGAGAGTCACAGTCAGGAGCCGGGTGCTCCCTGCTTTGTATTGAAGCCGGAAAATCATGGATTCCTTGCCTGAGAATGAAGCCAGGTGCCAGGAATTTACGCGACTTGAGGAAGCTGACCAGAGAGACAGCGCCTTCCCTAAAGCCTGTGTTCTCCCCTCTCTCTAAATTGTATTGCAAAAGCATATTTCAAAAATATAAAAATTGGCGTGAATAAAAGACAGCATTTGGGGTGTACAGAAGGCGCTGAGCAGTAGACGGTGTGGCTGGAAGGCACTCAGGGAACACTGCCTTGGAAGTAATCCCTTTCTGGCCAGAGCCCAAGCTTTGGCAGTTTATGGGAATTCCCCTAACAATGGTAGAATAACACTTTGGCCCAAATACCTCATGAGATTTGCCCTAGACAAGTCCCATTTTGATTTGCTAATCTTATCCTTTAGTTTAACTAAGTGATCAAATCATTTTCCAATGTAGTCTGATATTTATGTATTTTAATGCATGATGTTTAAAGACTGTCTTTGCTTATATGTACTGATTCTCACTGAAAACCTATTATCCCCATTTTTGAAGAAGCTTGAGGCTCTGGAAGGAGGCTCTTTGGAAGTCTAATAGCAGAGAACTAAGAATAGACATCTCCCTTCTAGCTCCTAGGCCAGTGGTCCAAATTATTTCCTGTACTTCTGCCCTCTTGTCTACTTGCATCAATGATTAAGAATATCTGGGGCCAGCATGGTGGCTCAAACCAGTAATCCCAGCACTTTTGGAGGCTGAGGCAGGCGGATCACCTGAGGTCAGGAGTTCGAGACCAACCTGGCCAACATGACAAAACTTCCGTCTCTACTGAAAATATAAAAATTAGCTGGCGTGAAGGCACATGCCTGTATTCCCAGCTACACAGGAGACTGAGACAGGGGACTTGCTTGAACCCAGGAGGCAGAGGTTGCAGTGAGCCAAGATTGTGCCATTGCACTCCAGCCTGTGAGACAGAACAAGACTCCATCTCAAAAAAAAAAAAAAAAAAAAAAAAAAAAAATCCTTTCTCTAACATCAGAGTTCTAGACTTTGCACATGGCTATCTTCCTAGGCACAGTTTGTAGGAGAAAGTACTCCATTTATTTAATTACTCATTTATTCAACAAATATTTATCAAACATGTATCGTGTGCTGAGCAATCTTCTGGGCACTAAGGAGATAGTTAAGTCGTGAGCATGACAAAGATCTCTGTCTTTGAAGAACTTACATTCTAGCGCAAAGAAACAGGAGGCTGAGATGGAAGGATCACTTGAGACTGGGATGGGAGGTGGAAGTTTCAGTGAGCTGAGATTGTGCCACTGCATTCCAGCCTGGGCGACAGAGACTCTGTATCCAATTAAAGAGAGAGAGAGAGAGAGAGAGAGAGAGAGAGAGACACCAGGGAAATCTATGACACCTCAGAAGTGATAACTGAGTGAGCTGGGGGAAGGGTGGGGTACTATGTAAAAAGACCCACTCAGTGGCAGGAAGTCCTGAAAGAAGAGAGGGAATGAGACACGAAGACAATGGAGAGAAGGCAGGAGAGAACGCGGTATGTTCAGCATCTGGAGAAAGCAAGAGGGGATTATGAGGTGAAGACAGGAGGGTAAGGATGCGCAGTCCTGCGCGGATCACAGACAGATCGGGACAGATCGGGGACAGCTCATGGAAAGATTATGCAGAGATCATAGATCAGGTACAGATTATGAACAAATTGCGGACAGATCATACACAGATCATTCATAGATTATCGTGCACAGATCATAGACAGATCATGAGATGAGATGGGAAGCTGCTGGACAATTTTTTAATTTTAAAAATTCAATTTATTAATTAAGAGTCAGGGTCTCGGCTGGGCACAGTGGCTCACACCTGTAAATCCAGCACTTTGGGAGGCTGAGGCGGGTGGATCACCTGAGGTCAGGACTTTGAGATCAGCTTGGCCAACATGGTGAAATGCCATCTCTACTAAAAATACAAAAATTAGCCAGGTGTAGTGGCAGGCACCTGTAATCCCAGCTACTTGGGAAGCTGAGGCAGGAGAATCACTTGAGCTCAGGAGGCGGAGGTTACAGTGAGCTGAGATGGAGCCATTGCACTCCTGCCTAGGTGACAGAGTAAGACTCTGTCTCAAAAAAAAAAAAAAAAAAAAAGGAGATAGGGTCTCACTATGTTGTCCAGGCTGGTCTTGAACTCCTGGCCTCAAACCATCCTCCTCCTTGGCCTTCCAAAGTATTGGGATTGTAAGTGTGAGCCATTGACCTTTACTTGTGGGACAGTTTTGACCAGCAAAGTGTGTGATCTGATTCATGTTTTAACAAAATCACACTGACTTCAAGGTTGGAAATTGACCTGTTAGTCAACAACGGTGGGAGCAGGGAAGCCAGTGAGGGCTCTAGGGAGTTACTTGGGCAGGAGATTGCGGTGGCCTGCACCAGACCGGTGGCATGGAAGAGATGGGTAGTGGTCAGAGTCTGTATATTTTTTTGTAGTAGAATTGAAAAGATTTGCCAGGCGCGGTGGCTCACGCCTATAATCCCAGCACTTTGGGAGGCCGAAGCGGGTGGAACACGAGGTCAAGAGATCGAGACCATCCTGGTCAACATGCTGAAACACCATCTCTACTAAAAATACAAAAAATTAGCTGGGCATGGTGGCGCGTGCCTGTAATCCCAGATACTCAGGAGGCTGAGGCAGGAGAATTGCCTGAACCCAGGAGGCGGAGGTTGCGGTGAGCCAAGATCGCACCATTGCACTCCAGCCTGGGTAACAAGAGTGAAATTCCATCTCAAAAAAAAAAAAAAAAAAAAAAAGAATTGAAAAGATTCATCCACAGATGATATGGGTGTAGAACCGTCAAAGATGATTCCAAAGTTTTTCCCTGTGCAACTGTAAATGGAGTGGCCGTTTACTGAGATTGACGAGAACTTCGAGAGTAGCTGTTGGTTGGAGGAAGAGTATGGTGATCAACTGCTTGGTTTTGTACATTAAATTTCAGAAAATTATAAAATTTGAGACAATTGTTAGACATTCTACTAGAAATATCAAAAAATACATACTAGATATAGGAGTTGAAATTCAGGGGACGTTGGGCATGGTGGCTCACACCTATGATCCCAATTGTTTCAGAGGCCAAGGCAGGAGGATCTCTTGAGGCCAGGAGTTCAAGACCAGCCTGGGCCATATAGTGAGACCTCCTGTCTCTACAAAATACTAAAAGAATTATCTGGGCATATTGATACACCTGTAGTCCTAGCTGCCCAGCAGGCTGAGGCAGGAGGATGGCTTGAGTCTAAGAATTTGAAGCTGCAGCGAGCCATGATCAAGCCACTGCACTCCAGCCTGGGCAACAGAGGAGACCCTGTCCCTAGAAAAAAGGCAAAAAAGAGACTTCAGGGTAGATATCTGAGCCGGAGGGACTCTAAATTTGGAAATTATAAGTATTGTTGATGGTATTGAAAGCCAGGACACTGGATGAGGTCACTAAGGAAGGGAGTATATCCTTGGAGTTAGAAGGTCTGGGTCTAGGCTGCAGTTTGAACACTCAGGGGGCTGTCACTCCCTGCATGGAGGCTCCACTTTTTCATCTGTAAACCGGCTATGCTAATATTAGCATCACAATGGTACCCTTATGTTGGAAATAGATGTTGGAAATAGATGCTCGGTGCAGCAAAGAAAAATGAGCACTGAGACAAAGGATCTTTCAGCAATGCAATTTTTACTTCCTGGGCTGCAGGAAGGGTACCCTCACTAGTCATCTTGCCGCAAAAGTACAATGAACAAAGGAAAACAGTCAAATGTATTCCTTGCACATTTGGGGTCATCCTTACTGCAGTGTCTGATCTCCGTTGGCTGGAGCTGGGCTTCACAATCTGAACTAAAACCTGAATGGCTAACAACTTAAAACTTTTCTAAGCAGGTAAAAGCAATGGAGAGTTGGGACCTGCCTGTGAGCACTTCCAGCACAGAGATCTTGATTAAAGTACAAGGACATAGAATGTACTACATGCCTGTAAGCATGGCGTGTCTAACAGCTACATAGGATAGGGCTTGACAAAGTTATTAGCACACTTATTCTTTAACAAGAAAGGAAACTTTAAAAAGGAAATTTTCTACTTCCCACATCTTAGGATGGACCTAAAGTGGTTCTGGACGCTCAGTGAACACTGGCTGCCTATCGTCAATGAATAAATGGAATTTGCATGTCTAAATAGCAAAGAACATTTATTTTACTTGTCAAGTGTCTCTTCATTTGGCCGTTCACTCATTCACTCTCAGGGAGTCTCCCTATCAGTGAGGAGAAGGGTGAGATGGGAGGGCAGGAATCCTACTGTATCTGGACGAATAAAAGCCGCTATTAACTGAGCATTTATGATGTGCCTGGTACTGTCTTATCTCTTTTCACACATTGTCTCATTTTATTCTCGCAGCAGCCTTAGGAGATAATTACCCCAAGGGTCCAGTTTTTGTTTTTTGTTTTTTTTTTTTTTTGAGATGGAGTTTTGCTCTTGTTACCCAAGTTGGAGTGCAATGGCGCGATCTCGGCTCACCACAACCTCCGCCTCCTGGGTTCAGGCAATTCTCCTGCCTCAGCCTCCTGAGTAGCTGGGATTACAGGCACGCACCACCATGCCCAGCTAATGTTTTGTATTTTTAGTAGAGACAGGGTTTCACCATGTTGACCAGGATGGTTTCGATCTCTTGACCTCGTGATCCACCCGCCTCGGCCTCCCAAAGTGCTGGGATTACAGGCGTGAGCCACTGCGCCCGGCCTTAAGGTTCCAGTTTTACAGAGGAGACTAGGTAGTGTATCCAGGTCAAGGCAGCTAAAAAATCAGAACTTGGATTAGGACCCAGGTCAAACTGACTCCAGAGCTTCATCATTGTCTACTCCCATGTTCTCAGCTGAGGAGGGCTCCCCTATGTACCTCCACTGACACTTGTTGGGGCTCCCCATCACCTCCCACCTTCTCTTTCTTAGCTTAGTTGCACAGCTACCAAGTAAGTGGTGGAATCAAATTTCAACTCAGGCCTTCCTTCAAGCCCCTGGCTCCATGTTCTATATCACAGCATCCTTTTGAGACTCAGTAAGGTGCCCCGTCTTCCTGTCTTCCTTTCCCAAAATGTAACCATGAATAAACATCTTGAGTAAAGTCTCTGGTGTATGGCTCTCTTCGATCTTCCCATAGTTCCACTTGGATCCTAAACCACGCTGTTCAACCCTGATCACGCTTTAAGGAAGTGTGGAGAGCTTTAAGGAAGTGCAGGTTCTGAGCCCTGACCACAGAAAATGCAGGCAGAGGCTCTGAGGAAGAGGACAGAGCACTGATTTTTTGTTTTTAATCTGGACAATTGTAATTGTTGACAGGCCTGAGAACTACAGAGCTAGGAGACAGAACAAAGTCAAACGCAGATGAAAATCATGACTCTTTAGCCAGACTGAGGATTGAGGTAAAAGTCACACGTGAAGATGAAACTCTGACTTTTTAATCTTGCCCAAATTCCTATCTAAAATATCTGGGCAGTTGTGCTCTACAAATCATAAATTCTCATCAGGTGGGTTTTATTTAACCATATATATCATGATTTACTTTCCAATCTGACTCTGGCATAACATTATGAGACAAAGAAAAAAATCATAGTATTTTACCCCAAAACATATTGCTTTGCCACATTTTGAAATGGCCCTCACTGCAAACTCTTGCCTCCTGGGTTCAAGTGTTTCTCCTGCCTCAGCCTCCCCAGTAGGTGGGACTACAGGCATGTGCCACCAAGCCTGGCTAATTTTTGTATTTTTAGTAGAGACAGGGTTTCACCATGTTGACTAGACTGGTCTCGAACTCCTGACCTCAGGTGTTCCACCCACCTCGGTCTCCCAAAGTGCTGGGACTACAGGTGTGAGCCTCTACACCCAGACTGAAAAAATTCTTAATTTTAAATGCTACAGAATTTAAGAGCTTGTTTGGATAAGCACAAGACCCTCAGCTCATTACTCAACGATTACTGAATATATGTGTTCCAAATGCACAGGGGTTATTCCTAAGAAAGCAATCAGCTGGTCGGGTGTGGTGGCTCATACCTATAATTCCAGCACTTTGGGAAGCTGAAATGGGCGGATCACGAGGTCAAGAGATCGAGACCATCCTAGTCAACATGAAACCCTGTCCCTAATAAAATACAAAAAATGAGCCAGGCGTGGTGGTGGGCACCTGTAGTCCCAGCTACTTGGGAGGCTGAGGCAAGAAGAGTCACTTGAACCCAGGAGGAGGAGATTGCAGTGAGACAAGATCTGGCCACTGCACTCCAGCCTAGGACAGAGCGAGACTCCATCTCAGAAAATAAAAAAACCCCAAAGGCAATCAGCCTAGTGGGCAGATAATGCCATTGTAAGGTCTGTTTGCCCGGAAAAGGGGACTGCCCAACTCTCCCTATAAAATACCAAGTGAAGCACCCAAATGAAGCAGTTAATACGCTTCGTATGCAAGTCATGTTGGGCTAGCTTTGTGTTAACTGGGATATCCTTCCACCAAGTATGCCTATTACCCAGGTCATGGTCAATTTGGGGGTTATGGGGACCTTTTTTGCATGTGCCCTTCCCACAGAATCACAGGACTGTTTAAGAAGCCTTATCGAATGTGCTGTCCCTCACAGGTCTTACCGAAGTAACTCCCTGCTGGGAACCCAAACCCTTTTCACCGGAAAAGGTCAAATGGTCTGGCAGTAAAAAAGGGTTCCTGAGGCTAGAACATAAAACCATACAGTTTAGTCGAATTATAAAATGTAAGATGTTTAACCGAGGTTTATGTAAGGTAGTTGTAACCCCCTTTACCTAAAAGTCTTATGAAAATGGGTACCATAGCTGGGTGCGGTGGCTCTCACCTGTAATCCCAGCACTTTAGGAGGCGGAGGTGGGAAGATCACCTGAGGTTCGGAGTTCGAGACCAGCCTGACGAACATGGAGAAACCCTGTCACTACTAAAAATACAAAATTAGCCAGGCGTGGTGGCGCGTGCCTGTAATCTCAGCTACTTGAGAGACTGAGGCAGGAGAATCCCTTGAATCCAGAAGGTGGGGGTTACTGTGAGCCGAGATTGTGCCGTTGTACTCCAGCCTGGGCAACAAGAGTGAAACTCCATCTCAAAAAAATAAAAATAAATAAATAAAGAAAAATGGGGCCGGGTGTAGTGGCTCAAGCCTGTAATCCCAGCACTTTGGGAGGCCGAGGCAGGTGGATCACGAGGTCAAAAGATCGAGACCATCCTGGTCAACGTGGTGAAACCCCATCTCTACTAAAAATACAAAAAATTAGCTGGGCATGGTGGCACGTGCCTGTAATCCCAGCTACTCAGGAGGCCGAGGCAGGAGAATTGCCTGAACCCAGGAGGCGGAGGTTGCAGTGAGCCGAGATCGTGCCATTGCACTCCAGCCTGGGTAACAAGAGTGAAACTCGGTCTCAAAAAAAAAAAAAAAGAAAAAAAAATGGGTACTATATTTAACTGGGGGATGTTTTTCCCCTTTCTAGTACGATAAAAACTGAAGACATGTAAATCTGCTCTTTTAGCAAATGCTATTTGAGCACATTAAATAGGAACTAATAAAACTGTCTAAATCTACAAAATACAGGATAAAGCTGGAGTGCCAGTCGGGACAATGCCTCTGCTGCATAGCCCTTTATGTGGAGCTTTTATCAGGGCTGATGAAAAAAAACTGTGAGTATCTTTCAATGACAACCACTGATCTAGAGAATTTCTACTTGATGGACATTCACTGCCTTGCTATGAAATAGTAACTGAAGCTACCCCTACGCTAGTGGAAATAATGCTTCCCAAAAGAGTACCATGATAAAATAAAATAGTTTACAAAAAATCGTGCTACCTTATAAGCAGAGGGCTTCTTTTCTAGGACTAATTGTGAGGGCCTGCTAAGTTCTGCAGTGCCTCATAGCTCTCATGAGCGTTTGGTTTGTAAATGGAATTTCCAAGGTAAACAAACATCTTGTTTTAAAAGCTGATGGTCTGGTTAAAGAAGGGTCAAGAAAATCTTTTTACTTTATTTGGGTAAAGTATGTTTTCGCAAGCAAATTTACCTTTCTGAGTCCTCTAAAATTCAGATTGTCATTTTATGACAATATTGTTGTCTGCATAAGTTCAACAATAGTCTTTTAAAGCAACTGGAGACACTGGTTATTTTACCGAGACTGAAACTAAAATAGCCTATCTTTAGGTAAAATTTCAGCAAAACAAACTCAAAAGGAGTCTTTGAATTCCAGTAAATTCTTGTGGCATTGTATGCAGTTAATCAGGTAAGTATAATAAGCCTAAAACTTACCTTGCACACAAATTGACCTTGCTGTAATTTTTTCTTTAATAAGAAGGTGGCTAAACATGTTTTTTTCCAAGGGTAAAGCGTACTATATTTCAGTCCTAACTTTTTGAGTGCAGATTAAATCATTATTTCTTGGCTAGAAAGCCAGATTATAGGCTGGGCACGGTGGCTCATGCCTGTAACCTCAGCACTTCGGGAGGCTGCAGTGAGCAGATCGCCTGAAGTCAAGAGTTCGAGACCAGCCTGGACAACATGGTGAAGGTTGCGGTGAGCAACCTTCTAAGAATCGTCTCTACTAAAAATACAAAAATTAGCCGGGCTTAGTGGTGGGTGCCTGTAATCCCAGTTACTTGGGAGGCTGAGGCAAGAGAATGGCCTGAACTTGGGAGGCAGAGGTTGCAATAAGCAAGATGGTGCCACTGCACTCTAGCCTGGGTGACACAGCAAGACTCTGTCTCAAAAAAAAGAAAAAGCCAGATTATATTTTTCGTCATATTTTTAGTTGGTGCCCTAATGGATAAGTTCCTTTTTCTATTTTGATATATGAATTACTCAAGTAACTGTCAAAGTGTAAATGTTATTTATCTCTCCTTGTTTTACTTCCAAGGAAACCAAAACCATGATATTTTGAAGAGATATGAATCTCCCTCGTGCGGCATCCTACTGATCCCCCGATTTGTTTCCCTGTGAATGCTCTACTGCCAAAACTATACAAGCTGCCTTCCTCCAGGCCCAGGAGCTATTGCGGAAGAGGTGGGCACGTAAGATTTCAAGGGCTGGCTTTGTGGAAAAAGTTAGGTCAAGGTCAAACCCTCCAAATCAAGAAGGGGGTCCAAAAATGCCTAAACAGCTGGTAAGACAAGTTTAGCTGCCTTCTAAACTATTATGTGTGACTTTTGCATCCACTTCAACAATAAAAATATTCTTCTTACTATTGAATTAAGAAAAATTATTTACTAACAGGATAAAAATACCTTGTTACAAAGCCTCATAGGTATAATACTCCCAATTATGAGTTGTGAAGATCGATAGATCTATCTATCTATCTATCTATCTATCTATCTATCTATCTATCTATCTTTATTCTTCAGAACCATGCTTCTGTTTGTATAGCGAATTGCTACAAGTCTGTAACAAAAATCAAGCTCGCAGTAGCTCAATACATAGAAGTTAAACATAAGTCCCTCTTGGAACTTTTCCTTCGGGTTTTGTTGTAGGCTTTGTTACTTAAAATAAAATAATTTTAGGACCTGGTGCGGTGGCTCATGCCTATAATTCCAGCACTTTGGGAGGCCACAGCGGGTGGATCATGAGGTCAGGAGTTCGAGACCAGCCTGGCCAACATGGTGAAATCACATCTCTACTAAAAATACAAAAATTAGACAGGTGTGATGGTAGGTGCCTGTAATCCCAGCTCCTCGGGAGGGTGAGGCAGGAGAATTGCTTGAACCCGGGAGGCAGAGGTTGCAGTGAGCTGAAATCGCACCACCACACTCTAGCCTGGGTGACGCAGCAAGAATCTATCTCAAAAAAAAAAAAAAGATAATAATAATAATAATAATTTTAAGAAGTAACAAGTGCCTGTCCACATCCATTCCTACCTGGCCTAGAACAATTAACTGACTATAAGTCTTCGGGCTCTCAATACCCTTGGCCATAGGGAGTCCCACTGAGGGACCAAAAAAAAAATAAATAAATAAGGCATTGTAGAATTATATGACTTCTCTTGTGACAAAACCTCCTTTTCACACCCACGTGCCAGTATATGGTGCAATACAAAAGTGACAGGAAAAATAGATGTGTCTACTGTTAACAAGTCTATAACAATTTAGACACTGAGGACCAGGCGTTCCTTGCGTTTGATTTAGACTCTTCTCAGGATGCTATACCTGTGGCGGTAAGTGGGCCAGAAGAGAAATTAAATGTATTGGATTCTCATTTAATGTGGGTCCCACAATCTTCAAATAAGATTTATCGTAAGGTTCAAATGACCCTTGATGAGGAAAGTGAACACATTGTGAGTCCAATCAAAGAATATGATGATGAATGCAGGGATTTTTTTTGGCTGGTTAGGTTGTTTACTGCACTATGACTGTACCTATAATTTTTCTGGATGCCTAATCTTCACTGTCTTTATGATATTTGTCACTGTATTAGTGTTATATAGCTCTTATAAATATTATGCCAGATACAGCAAAAGGAAAAAGGCGCAAACGAAGACCTGGATCATGATAGCTTGCAAAACGGATCTGATCTGGGATTCTTTTGTTTGTTTGTTTTTGTTTTTGAGAGAGCATTTCACTCTTGTCACTCAGGCTGGAGTGCAATGGCGTGGTTTCGGCTCACTGCAACTCCCGCCTCCCAGGTTCAAGTGATTCTCCTGCCTCAGCCTCCCGAGTAGCTGGAATTACAGGCATGCACCACCATGCCTGGCTAATTTTGTATTCTTAGTAGAGATGGAGTTTCTCCATGCTGATCAGGCTGGTCTTGACCCCTGACCTCAGGGGATACACCTGTCTTGGCCTCCCAAAGTGCTGGGATTACAGGCATGAGCCACTGTGCCCAGCCCAGGATTTTTTTTTTTTTTTTTTTTTTAGACTCAACCCTAAGCCTGATTCCATCTCACTCCTTAAACAATTGGCTATTACGCCAGGTCAGACAGTGTTCTCTTCCCCATGACCCAAATTGCTAATATTTAAAACTACTACTACCAACCAGACTACTCCAGGAATGAGCCTTCCTGGAGCAGAGAGACGTCGCCGGATGAGCAAATTAGATGATTCTAGGGATGAGCATTCCTAGCGCTGTGCCACCTGGTGCTGTTTGGCCTGGACTGCATATGCATTCTGTGGAATGCTTTTTGACCAAGAGGGGGACTGAGGCCTGAACTCTGAGGTGTTTATTTTTTTATTTTTATTTTTTATCTTGCCCAAATTCCTATCTTTTTTTTTTTTTGAGATGGAGTCTCACTCTGTCACCCAGGCTGGAGTGCAGTGGTGTGATCTAGGCTTACTGCAACCTCCGCCTCCTGGGTTCAAGCTATTCTCCTGCCTTAGCCTCTTGAGTAGCTGGGATTACAGGCACACGCCATTACACCTGGCTGATTTTTTTTTTTTTTTTTTTTTTTTTTTTTGAGACGGAGTTTCGCTCTTGTTACCCAGGCTGGAGTGCAATGGCGCGATCTCGGCTCACCGCAACCTCTGCCTCCTGGGTTCAGGCAATTCTCCTGCCTCAGCCTCCTGAGTAGCTGGGATTACAGGCACACGCCACCATGCCCAGCTAATTTTTTGTATTTTTAGTAGAGACAGGGTTTCACCAGGTTGACCAGGATGGTCTCGATCTCTCGACCTCGTGATCCACCCGCCTCGGCCTCCCAAAGTGCTGGGATTACAGGCTTGAGCCACCGCGCCCGGCCGATTTTTTTATTTTTAGTAGAGATGGGGTTTCACCACGTTGGTCAGGCTGGTCTCAAACTCCTGACCTTGTGATCTGCCCCCTTCAGCTGCCCAAAGTGCTGAGATTACAGTATCTTGACGAAATTCCTATCTAAGGGGTCTGGGGAGTCATGCCCTACAAATCATAAATTCTCATCTGATGGGTTTTATTTAATCCTATATATCATGATTTACTTTCCAACCTGACTCTGACATAATATTATGAGACAAAGAAGAAAATCACAACATTTTTCCTCAAAGCATGTTTCTTTGACATATTTTGAAATGGCCCTGCACAGCTGTTCCTTGTGGGGGAAAATTTATGTCTGTAAAGACTTTCTATTAACATAGCTAGATTTTTTTTTTTTTTTTTTTTTTTTTTGAGATGGAGTCACTCTGTCACCCAGGCTGGAATGCAGTGACAAGATCTTTGCTCACTGCAACCTCCACCTCCTGGGTTCAAGTGATTCTCCTGCCTCAGTCTTCTGAGTAGCTGGGACTACAGACATGTGCCCCCACTCCCAGCTAATTATTTAGCATTTTTAGCAGAAACAGGGTTTCACTGGGTTAGTCAGGATGGTCTCTATCTTCTGACCTTGTGATCCACCTGCCTCGGCCTCCCAAAGTGCTGGGATTACAGCCGTGAGCCACTGCGCCCGGCCCAAACCAATGTGTTTCTTAAATGTATTTGGCTGATGTCTCATGCCTCTCAAAATGTATAAAACCAAGCTGCGCCCAACCACCTTGGCACATGTTCTCATGACTTCATAAGGGGTGTGTTCCAGGCGTGGTCATTCATATTTGGTTCAGAATAAATCCCTTCAAATACTTTACAGAGCTTGACTCTTTTTGTTGACACATGTAGACACTACAGTTGTTTAACAATTTTTTTCAAATTTAATTAATTAAAAAAAAAATAGAGATGGAGTCTCACTATGTTGCCTAGGCTGGTCTTGAACTCATGGCCTCAAGCGATCCTTCCACCTCAGCCTTCCAAAGTGGTGGGATTACAGGTGTGAGCCACCATGCCCAGCCCTAAACCTAGGAGTTCTAATTCTTTTCTGTTCCTGTACGTTCAGTTGAAAGGACAGACAACATTAATTTGGAGTAAATAATTGCAAATTGAACATGTCTTACAAATGACTGATGAGCATGGGTATCCTATCCCAACTCTGAGGCCTTTTTCTTGAGCATCAGTAGTGTGAGGAAAATAAGATGGATTCAGAACATTCTGGGGTATTTTGTGCAGGACCTCCCTGTCATGCATCCATTGTGGAGCAGCAAATCTAGGATGGCTGAGCTTTTGGGACTGCTGATACCCACACCTGTCCAAACTTGGATTTAGGAAAGACAACCTCATTTTATTAACAAGAAAAATTAGAGTCCCTGAAAGATCTCCTTCTGTTTATTTTTTCTAATATGGCTTTTCTGGGGAATAAGTGACTGCGGAGTAGTTTAAAAGCTGTTGCTGTTTGGTTAATGGATCTCTACCCTGTAAAGATAGTTCTTGCTGGCCGGGCAAGGTGGCTCACACCTGTAATCCCAGCACTTTGGGAGGCTGATGTGGCGGATCACAAGGTCAAGAGATCGAGACCAACCTGGCCAACATGGTGAAACCCTGTCTCTACTAAAAACAAAAATTAGCCAGGTGTGGTGGCAGGTGCCTGTAGTCACAGCTACTTAGGAGGCTGAGGCAGGAGAATCATTTGAATCTGGAAGTCAGAGGTTGCAGTGAGCTGAGATCACGCCACTGCACTACAGCCTGGTAACAGAGCAAGACTCCGTCTCAAAAAAAATAAAAAGTTATTGCTGAGGTGGAATCTGAATATCTTGGAGATGTGAATGAGTGTGGTTGCTGATTATTTAGAACTGACGACAATCAGCATTTAGAATCTGTCTGGCTGGTTCACCAGAGGCAGAGCAACTATCCTTGAACAGCCACAATAACCTTTTCCTTCCAAACTTGCAGCTCTGTGCACGCCCTTGCACTTACAGATAAACCAGCCTACTCAATGCAAGGCCAACTCCCGTGCCAAAGTATCTCTCGGGCCGCTGTCCAGGCAGGTGTCCGGAAGTGTGATTTATGATCATGATGAGTAGGCAGATTGGGGCTTCTTCTTCCATTACTGTTTGCACAGGGGACTAGTATGACTCCCACTCCCCATCTCTGGGAGTTTTTGATGTCCAAGAATAAAGGTTTAACACATGAAGGTATGAGGCCTCTCTGCATGTCTTCTGCATGCTTCCCTGACCTCGCTTTCATTGGGGGTGGTCTGACTGGTGTAAGCCAGATGAGGGATGAGGCCAGAGGCTTATGTTTGCTCCCTGGCCGCCCTTCTGAGGTTCCAGGAATCCTTTATCTGTCTCAAATATCTTGCCAACTCAAAAACTCCTCACGGACAAAGAAATCTATACATTTTAAGTAGCATTGAATTCCAGAATCCAGCCAGTGCAGGCTCTATTACAGACCAATAAACCAGAATAATATGTGCATAAAAGGGTAGATGCGTAGGAGAGCCTGTGTCACCAGCTAGAATGTGGATCCATTATTTCATTATAAAATATACAAGCTGTATGTGAAAATATACATGTATAACTTAAGCAACACCATAAACAGCTTTTAAACCATCATCTATGCCAAGAAATGGAACATCACCAGTCCCCCAGAAGGTTCCTGTGGGCTCCACCCAGATCGTGTATCCTTCCTCCTCCCACACCCCTCAGAGATCACCACAGTCCTGCATGGTGTGTTAATCATGCCCTTGATTTTTAGTGCATGTGTGTTTCAGTAAACAGTGCACACGTGTTTCGTTTTGCCTGTTTTGAAAATTTCTTTGAAATCATACTTTATGATTGGCTTCTTTGGCTCAATATTGTTTTTGAAATTCAGCCAGACGGGTGTGTGTAACGAAGTCTATTCATTTCACTGCTCTGTGACAGTCCGCGGTATGGATAACCAGTGCCTTTTAATCATTTCACTGCTGATAGGCAACTTGAATTATTTCCTTAATGATAGTACTGCTAAAAACACGTGTCAACATGCTTCCTGGTGCACAGGCGTCAAGTTACTTTTGGACTGCTCTTTGTTTACCAGACTCTCTTCATTCAGGAATCATCGGCAAGTGAGAAAAGCCCTCCGGACCGGAGCTGCCAAACATTTGGGAAGAGTTGGCATCTGAAATCCATTGACCAATGGGCATGAAGAGGAAACTTGGAAAAATTCTGAAACAAAATTCAATGTGATTTGTACTTACGAGTACAGTCTTAAAAAGAAAATGGGGTTCCCATGACTTAGTATAATGTCACAAAAAATAAGCCAGGACATACTATTTTAATCAACCCTTTTGGTACAGTCACTGCACTGATGGGTCCACGAGAGGCTACATTAACCTTATTTTCCTTGAGTATCCCGTGAAGCTCTGTATTGATTCTCCAGTGTGGAGCTACTCAATGGCTTGTAATTGTTTGTCTGCTTTTCTATGTTTCTATATTCGTTTGTCTACTTTTCTTTTTTTTTGGGGGGGGAGGGGGTCTTTCCAGCAAAAACCGGAAAACCTGCTAGACAAATTCTAAAAGAGCTGTAACTCTACTTTTCCATATCACAAACTCAAGTGATATAGAAATTCATCCATCATCTTATTCATCTAACAAAGTGCTTGGATCCAAGCTTATCCTCTCTAGGCATTTGTTAGATAGATGCTCTTCTTGAAGACAAGACCAAGAACATAAGATCTGGAGTGGTCCGAGACCAGCCTGGCCAACATAGTGAAACCCCATCTCTACTAAAAATACAAAAAATTAGCTGGGCGTGGTGTTGGACACCCATAGTCCCAGCTACTTGGGAGGCTGAGGCAGGACAATTGCTTAAACCTGGGAGGCAGAGAGGTTGCAGTGAGCTGAGATTACACCATTGCACTCCAGCCTGGGCAACAGTGCGAGACTCTGTCTCAAAAAAAAAAAAAAAAAAAAAAACATATATATATATAGATAGATAGATAGATAGATAGATTTGTAGTGATATAGGCTGGGTTACTGGTAGCTTTAAAATCATCATATCGAATAATTATCAATTCAGAGATAAATATCTCTTTAGAAACTTATGTTTAAGCTTTTGCCTTGCTCAATATGTTTTTAAGTGTTCAGATGAGTTTATGTATTTTATGTTACAACTTCGTTAAGATATAATTTATATATGACACAATTTACCCACTCAAATTGTACAAGGCAATAGTTTTTATTATTAGTTGGTAACCATCACCTATAGCAGGATAGTTTACATCCTCCAAAATAATCCCATAACCATTAGTGGTTACTGTCTACTCCATATTCCCTCAACCTTCCCAGCCCTAGAAAACCACTAATCTACTTTATTTTTTTAAATTTTAAATAGAGATGGCATCTTGCTATGTTGCCTAGGTTGGTCTCAAACTCCTGGGCTAAAGTGATCCTCTCACCTTGGCCTCCCAAAGTGCTGGGATTATAGGCACGAGCCACTGTGCCCAGCGCACTAATCTACTTTTTAGTCTTTCTATAGATTTGCTTATTCTGGACGTTTCATATAAATGGAATCATACAATATGTGGTTCTTTCGTAACTGGCTTCCTTCTCCTAGTATAACGTTTTCAAAATAGATCCATCTTGTAGCATGTATCAGGACTTCATTCTTTTTTATTGTTGAATAAGATTCCATTCCATGGATAAAACACATTATACTTATCCATTCTTCCACTGGTCATCATTTGGGTTGTTTCCACTTTTTGGTTATTTTGAATCATGCTGATATGAATGTTCGTGTACAAATTTTTGTGAAGATGTGTGTTTTTACTTCTTCCTAAAATGTTTTCATTTCATGTCATTTCTCTTGGGTGTATGTCAAAAAGTGGGATTGCTGAGTCAGAACTTCACTTTTCCAGGTCCTTGTCTTGACCAGTATTTAATTTTATTTAATTTTATTTATTTTTGAGGTGGAGTCTCGCTCTGTCGCCCAGGCTGGAGTGCAGTAGCATGATCTCGGCTCACTGCGACCTCTGTCTCCCAGGTGCAAGCAATTCTCTTGCCTCAGCCTCCCGAGTAGCTGGGACTACAGGCATTCGCCACCACACGAATTGTTTTGTATTTTGAGTAGAGACGGGGTTTCACCATGTTGGTCTCGCTGGTCTTGAACTCCTGAACTCAAATGATCTGCCTGCCTCCGCCTCCCAAAGTGCTAGGATTACAGGCATGAGTCACTGCGCCTGGTCTGGCCAATATTTTAATAAGTAATTTAGATAAAGACAAAATTATAATGTCTAAACTTGTGAATGTTACAAATCTACAAGGAGTTAGTGCTGTGGAGTGACACTGTTCAATATGGCAGCAACTAGCCACATGATTGCTGAGCACTTGAAATGTGGTTACTCTGAATTAAGAGGAGTGAGAAATATAAACTACATATTAGATTTCAAAGTGTTATTATAAAAAGTAATGTAAATCCCAGCACTTTGGGAGGCCAAGGTGGGTGGATCACAAGGTCAGGAGATCAAGACCATCCTGGCCAACATGGTGAAACCTCATCTCCACTAAAAATGCAAAAATTAGCTAGGCATGCTGGTGGACACCTGTAATCCCAGCTATTTGGGAGGCTGAGACAGGAGAATCACGGGAGGCAGAGGTTGCAATGAGCCGAGATTGTGCCACTGCACTTCAGCCTGGCGACAGAGTGAGACTCCATCCCCCCCCCCAAAAAAAAAGTCTCAATCATTTTTAAGCTGGCTGGGCACCATGATCCACAGCTTAGTCCCAGCCCTTTGGGAGGCTGTGATGGGAGGATTGATTGAGTGCAGGAGCTTGAGACCAGCCTGGGCAAGATGGCAAGACTGAATCTCTACAAAAAAAGTAAAAATTAAAAGTAGCCAAGCATGGTGGCTGGTGCGTGTTGTTCCAGCACTTTGGGAGGCTGAAGTGGGAATATTGCATGAACCCAGGAGTTTGAGACCAGCCTGTGCAACTTCTAAAAAAAAAAAAAATGAAGAATTCAGCTGCACATGGTGGTATGTGGCTGTAGTCCCAGCTGCCCAGGAGGCTGAGTCAGGGTCACTTGAAACCAGGAGTTCAAGGCTGCAGTGAGCTATGATCACACCATTACATTTTAGCCTGAGCAAGAGAGTGAGACTCTGTCTCAATAAAAAAAAATATATTTATGACAATTACATGTTGAATTGATAATATTTTGGCTATATTAAAGTAAATAAAATATCCTATTAAAATTAATTGGACCACCTATTTATTTATTTTTTGAGAGACAGGGTCTTGTCTATTGTCCAGGCTCTAGTGAAGTGGCAAGACCACAGCTCACTGCAGCCTCAACTTCCTGGGCTCAAGTTATCCTCCCACCCTCAGCCTTCCAAAGTGCTGGGACTATAGGCACATGCCACTATGCTCAGCTGATCTTTACTTGTTTTGTAATGGGGTCTTGCCATCTTTCCCGGGCTGATCTCAAGCTCCTGGACTCAAGCAATCCTACTGCCTCAGCCTCCCAATGTGCTTGGATAACAGGCATGAGCCACTGTGCCTGGCCATGGAATCTTCATACTTTTAAAATGTGGCTACAGTTATGCCTTGCATTGTACATATGTGCCTCACACTATATTTCTATTGTATTGTATTTCTATTGTATTGTATAGAGCAGCACTGCTGTGTTCCGTTTGTGTTGATTTTCTCCTTCAAACGTTGGGTGGATGCCAACCTGGCAGGGGTTGGAATCGGTCAGACCTGGACTCCTCACTCTGTCACTCAGGCTGGAGTGCACTGGTGCGATCTCTGCTCACTACAACCTCTGCCTCCCAGCCTCCCTGCCTCCCCAGTAGTTGGGATTACAGGTGTGTGCCACCATCCCTGGCAATTTGTTTTGTACTTTTGTAGAGACGAAGTTTTACCATGTTGGCCAGGTTGGTCTTGAACTTCTGGCCTCAGGGGATCCATCTGCCTTGGCCTCCTCAAGAGCTGGGATTACAGGTGTGAACCACTGTGCCCAGCCTCAAAACCAGATTCTTCTTAGCTTCAAAGCTATAGACAAGTTGCTTAACATCTCTAAGTCTCAATTCTGTTAACTGTGAACTTAAGAAATAGTAATTTTCATTTTATCAAAATGTCACCATGGATTCAATCAAAGCAATCACATAAAGAACTTAGCTGAATGCAGGCACATAGGAAGAGCTAAATAAGTGTTCCTTCTCTTTCTCTTTGCCTTTCTTCATTTCCATTCTGTTAAGTGATAAGTGATTAACCTAGTTAGATGATTGACCGTTCTGGTGGTAACATGTGCCACCCCATGTGACTTACAGTTATTTACTTTAATAAGGGACTTCAAGATATTATGTGTAATGGAATGACTTCAGTGATTGCGTTTTTTGGGTAGGCAAGATCTCATAAATAATATGAATAGCCACTTTCATCTCTTCTGTGGTCAGGGTAGACTCTAACTTTGCCTCTGCAATGCAGTATGCTCTAAGTCTTAAAATAATCACTCGTTTGAACTTTACCCAACACTGAAGCTATGAAGAGATTGAGATTGTTCACATGTGTTTCAGGAGGTCATATGAAGCATTCAGAACTTATTCAATATGGAAAACTAAGTGAGAACTTCTAAATGGAACTTGTTCTCTTTCCAGAGGTTGCTGGAATTTCCTGTTTCTGTTTGGACTCAAAATACCACATACAATTCTGCTTTCTCTGAACACTTTGGGTCCTGGCTTGACCCAAGAAGGCATGGTTTAATTTAAATGAAAAACACACACATTGGAGACTCTTCACCATCTTCCTCTGTTCTGAGGTATGTCTGGTCAATCGAAAGCTGTTTTTCTCTCAACAATGTTGATCACAAATTGTGCTCTCTTCACCTCTACTGAGAAAATTTACTACCTTCTTCTCCAGAATCAGCAACTATCTACATTTTTGTTTTACTGTAGTAAAATGCACAAAACATAAAGTTTATCAATTTAAACTTTTTTTTTTTTTTTTTTGAGATGGAGTCTCACTGTGTCACCAGGTTGGAGTGCAGTGGTGCAATCTTGGCTCACTGCAACCTCTGCCTCCTGGGTTCAAGTGATTCTCCTGCCTCAGCCTCCTGAGTAGCTTGGAAAAGGCACGCGCCACCACACCCAGCTAAATTTTGTATTTTTAGTAGAGAAGTGGTTTGACCAAGTTGGCCAGGATGGTCTCAATCTCTTGACCGTGTGGTCCGCCTCTCTTGGCCTCCCGAGGTGCTGCTATTACAGGCTTAGGCCACTGCCCCCTGCCCAACTTAACCATTTTTAAGTGTACAGTTCAATGTCATTAAATACATGCATAACGTTACACAACCATCACCACCATCCATCTCCATAACTCTTTTCTATCTTATAAAACTGAAACTCTTTCACCTGCTAAATAATTACTCCTCATTCTCTCTTATTCCTATGCCCCAGCAACTATCATTCTGCTTTCTGTTTCTATGATTTGGACTCCTCTAGGTATCTCATGTTAGTGAATTAATGCAGTATTTGTCTTTTTGTAAAAGGCTGATTTTACTTAGTATAATGTCCTTAAGTTTCAACCAAGTTGTAGCATGTATCAGAACGTACTTCCCTTTGAAGGATGAATAACATCCTCTTTTATGTATGTACAACGTTTTGCTTATTCATTCATCTGTTGATAAACACTTGTGTTACTTCCACCTTTTGGCTATTCTGAATAGTGCTGCTGTGAGCAGGAATGTACAATTGAACTTTTTGCTCTTTTGGAAGCTGATAGAACAGCAAACACAGGCCTGGTGCTGTGGCTCATGCCTGTAATCCCAGCACTTTGGGAGGCCAAGGCAGGAGGATCACCTGAGGTCAGGGGTTTGAGACCAGCCTGGCCAACAAGGTGAAATCCCATCTGTACTAAACTACAAAAAAAAGAAAGAAAGAAAGAAAGAAAGAAAGAAAGAAAGAAAGAAAGAAAGAAAGAAAGAAAGAAAGAAAGAAAAAACAAGGTGTGGTGGTGCATGCCTGTAGTCCCAGCTACTTGGAGGCTGAGGCATGAGAAGTGCTTGAACCCACAAGGCGGAGGTGGCAGTGAACCAAGATGGTGCCACTGCACTCCATCCTGGGAGACAGAATGGGACCCTGTCTCAAAAACAAAACAAAATAAAACAAAACAAAACAAAACAAAAAAAAACAAGAAAATACACCAGCCATTACAGAGGCAAAGAATTGGTAATTATTTTTACTTGAGGGAAAAATTAGCCTCTATCAATTTGTTTCATGTAATTAAATAGAACGCCTGGTTGCACTGAGTTCTAGTTTCATTGCTATAGGTTTATGTAAGGTATAGATACATAAAATTATGTGTGAATTACTTTTTTTCTGTATGTTTTTCTTCCTTAGGTGGTCTATATCTAGAAATTCTTATTTAGTATTTGCTATGTAGTTTAAAAAAATAAAAAGTAGGCCAGGCTCACGCTTATAATTCCAGCATTTTGGGAAGCCAAGGAGGGAAGACCATTTGAGCTCAGGAGTTTGAGATCATCCTGGGCAATCCGGTGAAACCCTGTCTCTACTAAATCTACAAAAATTAGCCAGGGGTGGAGGAGCGTGCCTGTAGTCTCAGCTACTCAAGAGGCTGACATGGGAGGATCCCTTGAGCCTGGGAGGCAGGGTTGAAGTTGCAGAGAGCCGAGAGGGCACCACTACACCACTGCACCTGGGCAACAGAGTGAGACCCTATCTAAAAAAAAAAAAAAGAAAAGAAAAGAAAAGAGAAAAAGAATCTCCAAATACTTTTTGGGGGAGTGTAAAGAGTTTAATCTGGGGTAACAGAATGGGCACTCTCTGCAGTTCGTCTCATCATCGTTTCCATCTACTTGATTAAGAATTAAACATATTTCAGCCATGTGTGCACTTGGCACATTCAAGATTCCTGCTAAAAGTTAGAATTCCTTTGACATCCTACCACACCCTCTAGAGAAATTTCTAAAGACTTCCTTCCAGCTGTCACCAAAAATGATAAAAAGCCATTTACGGACAGAGTCGTTTTGATTGCCTAAGTGTACAATGGGTAGAAATGCGTTTATGGCCATTTCTAGGGCAGTCAATATTGGCAATAGGAACCTTTTAGAAGTTCTTGCCTGAAGGATGGAAGAGGCCGTGGCTGTGTCCTGACAACATTGTTCTACTGATGAAATGCTGCCGCTCGAGAGCACAACTGAGGTTATCCATTTCTCATAAAGTCAAGTAAAAAGTAAAGCAGTGTTGACTTCCCGGCTTATCAACTGAAAGAACGTCTTGTGGCTTCTAGTCTATAAAGCCTCAACTTGTTATTTCTAATATTTACAAAAGGATCAGTTTGTTCCAAGCCTTTCAAACTGAAGCGCTGCTGTTCCCTGCATTAGGAAGAGTGGTCATTAAGAGGAAGCCAGAGAATCGCAGGGATTGCTTCTTTTTCTAGCGCTAGAACTGAGATGGCTCCTGGCCTCCTGAAAAGCAATGCGGCCGACTCGATGTGGAAAACTCTAGTGAAATTCACTATCACCCACAGGTAGTAGCCAGACACACCTACTTCATTTTCAAAACTAAATTGTTTGATGAGAGACAGATAAGGAACAGATGGCAGGGAAGGTGGAGATAAGAATAGGTGTTTTCTATTCTGGGTTGATGGCTTTTACCCTGTTCCTATCGACACTGACCAGAAATCAAAACATTTATTCATTTATTTTGGAAATTACTTCAGCTTATTAAATAAATATAATCAGAATAAAAATAGACTTAAGGAGGCCAGCCTCTGTGGCTCACAGCTGTAATCCCAGCACTTTGGGAGCCGAGGCGGGCAGATCACAAGGTCAAGAGTTCTAGACCAGCCTGCCCAGCATGGTGATACCCTGTCTCTACTAAAAATACAAAAATTAGCCAGGCATGGTGGTGCACGCCTGTAATCCTAGCTACTGGAGAAACTGAAGCAGGAGAATGGCTTGACCCCAGGAAGCGGAGGTTGCAGTGAGCCAAGATCATGCCGTTGCACTCCAGCCTGGGCAACAGAGCAAGACTCCATCTCAAAAAAAAATAAATAAATAAACTTAAGAAATAATTAACTCATAATTGATTTCCTTAACATGGCAACTCAATTTTTCCCAGTCTTTGTCCACAATAATTCAGAGAAAATACTGCCTTTTCATATCTGATAACTAACCCTCATGTCATTTAACCAAATGGTTTGAAGCTGTAGCGCTTCAATGAAACATACCCAAACCTATTAAAAGGAACAAAGAGAAAGATTAATTATCAAAGTATGAAAGCCACAAGAATGTATTTGTTCATGCCAAACAGCAAAAAAGCTGAATACATAAAGTAAAAACTCATGTCAAGATAACGTAAAGACAAAAAAATATAATTCCAGAAGATTGTACTGTATCTCTTTCAGAGTTTACTAGGCCAAGCAGATGAAAATAAGGAAGAATAAGGTGTGAAAAGATATAATAAACACCCTCAACATTATATACATGACTTTATATCCTGCAGAAAATACATGTTCTTTTGTGACTTTGGGCATTTAGATGATTCAGTCATATAACTGGACACAAAGAAAACATTAACCAATTCCAAAAAGTGGAAGTGGAAGTTTTGGAGGCCGTATTCTTTGCTCTTTCAATAGAACTAGATCAACAATGTATGTATAGATACACTAAATTGAAGAAAGCCCTGCTTAAACTAATAGTTGATCTAATTTGCTGTCCTATTTTACTGGTGGGGAATAATAAATGGTTTAGATCCTATGTTAATTTAGAGCTTGTGAATATAGGCATCATCAAGAGTACCAGGCGATCGAAAGATTAAAATTTTACTGGTGGATCTCATCTTTAGAGTACTTGAATTAGTCGCCAATCCTGTGAAATAGCCTCATAGGTTCAGAAAAGCTCAGTAAGGAATGAACACTTGGATCCAAACAGATGACAAACCAAAACGAGCCTTTAATGTTATTTCTTGCTTTGGGTGGGAAGGAAACAAGGACCGCCGTAACAATGGAGCTTTTCCAAGGGCCGTGATAAGAGCTTCCTTCCGTGTCTGGAACTGTACTCTGAAGCACTAGACTCTTAATCAGCGCAAAGAGGAAACCAAGCCTTCCTTCCCGGGTTGACCGGCTTCCACGGACTGCGAAGCTGCCTTTTACAAAGCGCTCTGGATGCTGTCAGCCGAAGAACCATTTTCTGTTTAATTCCCCTGGGCATTAGACTCAACAAAGCACTGTGTTTCCATTTTAATATGTGGACCCTTAAAAGACATTCTTCTCCATATTATAATGATAAAGCAGCCTGTTCCATCACTATCATGATTATTTACATTAAATTAGAAATATAAGTTCATAAGTTAACGAGTGTGGGTTAGGTTGAGAGGGGGCAGGAGCTGCCTTTGATGAATGAAATCTTTTAATTTTAGATAAAGGAAGTTACCCTGGCGTATCCCTGCTTAGTGACGAAAAGAACATTTTATTTGATCTATTCAATAAACCTCAGAAAGGTAGTTTCTGAAGATATGAGAGGGGTATAGATGGAGGCCTGGGGGCTCTGATTCTGATGTGTAAACAAGCTGTCTGAAGCCTTTCCATGGTTTAAACCCGGGGTTGTGAAACGAGATCCATTAAGAAATTGAAGGTGGGATATTGGCTGGGTGTGAATCATCCCCTGGTAAAGCCCTGAGGTTCCAGAAGATGCCACGTTATGAGACTTCTAAAAACACCGAGGTGACCGACTACAGAGCTTTGTTTTAAAATAAAATGGTTACTTTGGAAGACTGGGAAAACTTAAAGGTGCGGCTTGCAAGCTCTTGCTTGCGTCTTACAGGCTTTAACACATGGAATTCTGTTGCAACAGTGGTGTTGACAGAGCCAGCGTGTTTCCTTGAAACAAAACACGAAGCCCCAATTAAGATGAGGCCCTCCAATGTTTCCCACTGACTCCTCCTTCTTTTCTCTCCCTTTTTTGTTTTGGTTTTTGAGACGGGGTCTTGCTCTGTCACCCAGGCTGGAGTGCAGTGAGCAGGATCACAGCCCACGACAGCCTTGACCTCCTGGGCTCAAGCAATCCTCCCACCTCAGCCTCCCAAGTAGCTGGGACTACAGGTATGTGACACCATGCAAGGCTAATTTTTTTTTTTTTTTTTTTGAGGTGAAGTTCCACTTTATTGCTGGAGTGCAATGGCGTGATCTCGGCTCACCGCAACCTCCGTCTCCTGGGTTCAAGCGATTCTCCTGCCTCAGCCTTTCGAGTATCTGGGATTACAGGCATGAGCCACCATGCCCCGGCTAATGTGTATATGTGTGTATATATATATATATATATATATATATATATATATATATATATTTTTTAGACAGAGTCTTGCTCTGTCACCAGGCTGGAGTGCAGTGGCACCATCTCAGCTCTGCCTCTCAGGTTCAAGCAATTCTCCTTTCTCAGCCTCCTGAGTAGCTGGGATTACAGGTACATGCCACCATGTTCAACTCCTTTTTGTATTTTTTTTTTTTTTTTAGTAGAGACGGGGTTTCTCCATGTTGGTCAGGCTGGTCTTGAACTCCCGACCTTAGATGACCTGCCTGCCTCAGCCTCCCAAAGTGCTCGAATTACAGGCATGAGCCACCATGCCTGGCCATGCCAGGCTAATTTTAAAATATTTTTAGAGATGGGGTCTCACTATGTTGCCCAGACTGGTCTTGAACTCCTGGGCTCAAGGGATCTGCCTGCCTGAGCCTCCCAAAGTGCTGGGGTTACAGGTATGAGCCAACATGCCCCACTATTTTCTCTCCCTTTGTACCACCCCCCTCACTGAGAGCTCCTGCACACGGGGGTCTCTTCTTTGGAGTCCTGCTCCTTCACGGAGCAGCAGTCGGGGGTGACGGTGGGGGAGATGGTCTCCATGAGCTCTCAGGTCCTTCAACTTGGCTCCTGAGACTACTTCTCCTCCACTGCTGACCTAGTCAGGCCCTGGCATTCAAAAGATGAAAATGCCAGGAGGCAGCAACAGAAGAGGAGTTCCCATGCTGCCATCACTCGACCACGTTCTTCCACCCACTGGAAGGTTATGAGAGACCAGAACCGGGCTTCCCCTCAACTTCTTTCTTACAAAGGGGAGCTCGGTTCATTATATGCTTACTGGGAAGAAATCTGCTTCGGAAATTTGTGGAGCTAATCACTAGCAAATGAAAATATGCCCAGGAGCCATAGTTATCCTTCCTCTCATTGTTTGCTTAGAACATAAAATAAGTAGTAGTATTTATTGTCTCCTGTGTAGCAATTAAGTGAGAACAGATGCAGGCACACACATGAACTTTTTAAAAGAAACTTCTTGAAGGAAGTTATTCTTATGTCTAAAGTAGTGGAAGCCAGGCGCAGTGGCTCAAGCCTGTAATCCCAGCACTTTGGGAGGTTGAGGCGGGAGGATCGCTTGGGCCCAGGAGTTTGAGACCAGGCAACACTGTGAGACCCTGTCTCTACAAAAATTAGCCGGGCGTGGTGGCACACACCTGTAGTCTCAGCCACCGGGAAGGCTGAGGTGGGAGGATTGCTTGAGCCCGGGATCGTGGCTACCAAGATCGTCAAGGCTACCTTGAGCCAAGATCGCGCCACTGAACTCCAGCCTAGGCAATAGAATGAGACCTGTCTCTAAATAAATAAGATAATGCAGGGCTCCGTGGCTCCCGCCTGTAATTCTAACACTTTGGGAGGCCAAGGCAGAAGGATCACCTGAGGTCAAGAGTTCAAGATGAACCTGGCCAATATGGTGAAACCCTGTCTCTACTAAAAATACAAAAAATTTAGCTGGGCATGGTGGTGGGCACCTGTAATCCCAGCTACTCGGGAGGCTGAGGCAGGAGAATCGCTTGAACCCAGGAGGCGAAGGTTGCCGTGAGCCAAGATCACACCACTGCACTCCAGCCTGGGCGACAGAGCAAAAACTCCATCTCAAAAACCAAAATAAAAATAAAATAAATAAAGTGGCAGAAATGTCATTACTTAGCAAACACCAAGTAATTATTTAGCATTATGATTATTGTTATTATTTTGAGAAGGAATTTCATTCTTGTTGCCCAGGCTGGAGTGCAATGGTGCAATCTCGACTCACTGCAACCTCCGCCTCCCAGGTCCAAGCAATTCTCCTGCCTCAGCCGTCCAAGTAGCTGGGATTATAGGAATGTGCCACCACGTCCAGCTAATTTTGTATTTTTAGTAGAGATGGGTTTTCTCAATGTTGGTCAGGCTGGTCTCAAACTCCCGACCTCAGGATTCACCCGCCTTGGCCTGCCAAAGTGCTGGGATTACAGGCGTGAGCCACCGCGCCTGGCCTATTGTGATTTGATTGTTTGGACCATCTAACAAAATTGGGAACAAATAATATTCTAGTACATGACAGGAAACAACAATTGGGCATAAGTTGAAGTTATTAAGGACAGCACGTCCTTTCATTATATTCTAATACTTGTAACAAATTTGCACTGTAGTTAAAACTTGTAGCCTAAGACACATTAAACTCACTGGCAATAGCTGAGGTACACAACTGCTCAGGAAGCTGAGGTCAGCAGAATTCAGTAAACATGTATGTTTATATTTCTCCGGTGTGCTCTTTCTGCCTATCAGAAGAGCAAACTTTTAGGATCAATTAACAACTGGCGTGCATAAAGTCCTCAGGTAGTTTACTCTGTGGGAACTTTTTTTTTTTTTTTTTGATGAAGTCCCACTCTGTTGCCCACGCTGGAGTGCAATCAGGTGATCTCGGCTCACTGCAACCCCAGCCTCCCAAGTTCAAGTGATTCTCCTGCCTCAGCCTCCTGAGTAGCTGGGATTACAGGCCCCCACCACCACACCTGGCTAATTTTTTTATTTTTAGTAGAGATGGGGTTTCGCCATGTTGGCCAAGCTGGTCTCAAACTCCTGACCTCAGGTGATCCACCTGCTTCGGCCTCCCAAAGGGATTATTATTTTGAACCGCCGCACCCAGCCTCTGCAGGAACTTTAGATACTCCTGTGAATAAGAGCAAACACTAAAATGCTGTTAACTCATCCAAACTCATGTTTTTCTTTATGGCCAAGATCATTAAATCAATCCACTTCTTACAAGCAATTGGCATCTTCATTTAGCCAACTTGGAGAGGGGAGTGGGAAATGTTCCTCGAATTGCTTTATCTGCTCTCACAAAATCCTGAAGATTTAAGTACATGTGAGGACCAGAGGGATTGGAAGAGGGGTTGACAGCAGACTGTACTTAAAGGCCACTACCAATATTGGTGGAGAGTACAGTAAATCAATCAAAGGGTGAAGAAAAGAACTTTCTCTTGTTACCCACAGGAAAACACCCAGAGAAAAACCATCAGTTGAAAGCCATCCTGAATTGAATCTATGAGATTACTTTCCTTTTTACTACCAATATAAGTCATTGTTTGGTCTTTTCCTGGAGTTTGACATCACATTGATCTGCTCAGCTTGTATTTACTTAGTACTTAGATATTTGTTTGATTTTTTTTTTTTTTTTTTTTTTTTTTAAGTTAGGATCTTGCTCTGTCTCCTAGGCTGGAATGCAATGGTGCAATTGATACAGAAGTTGTTGCTCCTTAGTTCAGCTAAAATTCTCAAGACCAGGAAACATTAGACATACGGACACACTGAAGGATGAGGAGGGCGAATTTATTCGGAGAAAAGGTGGCTCTCGCCTGCAATCCCAGCACTTTGGGAGGCCGAGGTGGGCGATCACCTGAAGTCAGGAGTTTGAGACCAGCCTGGCCAACATGGTGAAACCCCATCTCTACTAAAAATACAAAAATCAGCCAGGCATGGTGGTGCGCGCCTGTAGTCCCAGCAACTCGGGAGGCTGAGGCTGGAGAATAGCTTGAACCCAGGAGGTGGAGGTTGCAGTGAGAGGAGATCGAACCATTGCACTCAAACCTGGGCGACAAGAGTTCCGTTAAAAAAAAAAAAAAAAAAAAAAAAAAACCACAAAACTCTCAGCAAAGAAAGAGGGGGTCCTGCCAACAGGCTCCCACCTCACAGACTGAACACCAGGCAACCACCCAGGAGCTGAAGAGGCCAGGCTCCTCCGGTTGCATAAGGTGTGAATTTCTGGTGGCTCCACCCCATTTCCCCAGTGCGCATGCGGGCCCTTAGACTGAGCCGCTGCACCTTGATTCATTTCTCTTCCTGCACCTGTGTTAAGGGATGGGGTTTTCCACCATGGGCATGCCTAGGCAAGCCCTCTGTGCACAATGACCTGAGCAGCATTAGTCTGTTTCCTGCCTAGGTAAGCCCTCTGTGTACAATGACCTGAGCAGCATTAGTCTGTCTCCTGCCTAGGTAAGCCCTCTGTGTACAATGACCTGAGCAGCATTAGTCTGTCTCCTGCCTCTATCACAATCATACTTCACTGCAGCCTTGAAATCCTGGGCTCAAGTAGTCCTCCAGCTTCAGCCTCCCAAGTAGCTGGGACTACAAGTGCACACCACCACATTTAGCTAATGTTTAATATTTTTGTAGAGACAGAGGTCTTACTATTTAGCCTAGGCTGGTCTTGAACTTCTGAACTCGAGCAGTCTTCCTACCTTGACCTCCCACAGTGCTGGGATCACAGGTGTGAGCCACTGTGCCTGGCCCATGTCTGATTTTTCAGAAAGGCTTTTTAAAAGGATTTTAAAAGGATTTTAAAAGGATTTCTCTGGAGCAAATGGAGAAAGAAATTCCTTAAACCTCTTGTGTACCACAAGCCAGGAAACGATGAGCTAGAATTGAGCATAGTTTGTTGTGGTTCACAATTGTTCTCAAAGTTGGCTATATTTAAAAATGACTCATAGTGTTTTAGAAAATACTGATGTGATGCTGGATTTTTGTTTTTATTTTTATTTATTTATTTATTTATTTATTTATTTATTTTTGAGACAGAGTCTTGCTCTGTCGTCCAGGCTGGAGTGCAATGGCGCGATCTCGGCTGACTGCATCCTCCGCCTCCCAGGTTCAAGTGATTCTCCCGCCTCAGCCTCCCAAGTAGCTGGGACTACACACGGATGCTACCATGCCTGGCTAAAATTTTTGTATTTTCAGTAGAGACGAGGTTTCACCATGTTGGCCAGGATGGTCTCCATATTTTGACCTTATGATCCACTTGCCTCGGCCTCTCAGAGTGCTGGGATTACAGGCGTGAGCCACCGTGCCCAGCCGATGCTGAAATATTTAGGGGAGGCACATTGATGCCTATCATTTACTTTGAAGTGGGTTAAAACATAGGATGGGGCCAGGCACACTGGCCTGTAATCTCAGCACTTTGGGGAGGCTGAGGTGAGAGGATCACTTGAGCCCAGGAGTTTCAGAGCAGTCTAGGCAACATGGCAAGACCCTGTCTCTATAAAAAATTTAAAAATTAGACGGGGTGGTGTCCTATATTTGAAGTCCCAGCTACTTGGAAGACAGGAGGGTTGATTGATCCTGGGAGATTGAGGCTGCAGTGAGCCAAGATCACACCACTGCACTTCAGCCTGGGCAATGGAGTGAGACTCTGTCTCAAAATTTAAAAAAAGAAGAAGAATAAAAAAGATGGGCTGAGGGATAGTTAGAGGACTGGCTAGACAAATAGGCATGTGATAAGTATTGTAGCCGGGCACAGTGGCTCAAGCCTGTAATCCCAGCACTTTGGGAGGCCGAGGCGGGTGGATCACGAGGTCAAGAGATCGAGACCATCCTGGTCAACATGGTGAAACCCCGTCTCTACTAAAAATACAAAAAATTAGCTAGGCATGGTGGCGCGTGCCTGTAATCCCAGCTACTCAGGAGGCTGAGGCAGGAGGATTGCTTGAACTCAGGAGGCGGAGGTGGCAGTAAGCCGAGATTGCGCCATTGCACTCCAGCCTGGGTAACGAGCGAAACTCCGTCTCAAAAAAAAAAAAAAAAAAAAAAAAAGATAAGTATTGTAAGATGCTAATTGGAGAACTTAGTTTTGGGGTGTGTACATGTGTTTACTGTAACATTATTTGAAACTTTCATAACATGTTACACAAACTATAGAAAATATGTAATATTTACAATAAAAACCAAAAATGATGGAATACATAGTGGACCTAGTATTCCACTATGTAGATGCATAAATTAGTACATTTTGAAATTAGATATAGGAGCTCTTTTAAAGGAAAAACAAGCAGGAAAAAACAAACAGGAAATACAAACTTATGAGGTATATGGGATGGTCATATGAAGAATCTCAGAAAAATAGAAAAATAAAAGATGAGGAAAGGATATATTTGAAAAAATAAAGGAGAACTGCAAGCTCGACCTCCCAGGTTCAAGTGATTCTCCCGCCTCAGCCTCCCGAGTAGCTGGGACTAAAGACGCGCACCACCATGCTCAACTAAGTTTTCTGTTTTAGTAGAGATGGGGTTTCACCGTGTTGGTTAGGATGGTCTTGATCTCTTGACCTTGTGATCTGACTGCCTCGGCCTCCCAAAGTGCTGGGATTGCAGGCATGAGCCACCACGCCCAGCCACCATTAGCATGTTTTGGAAAGCTCCCTAGGTGACTTGAATGAGCATCCAGGGCTGAGAATTGCTGGTCAAGAGAAGGCACCTTGGGAGGCTAATAGGCTTTAAAAACAAAACAGTTATGAGTATGGAAATCCTAAAAATGAAGCACATTTTAACAACTTGAACTTTATGTAGGTTCTGAAAGATAGATTTTTATCTATTGGTAACATCTCAACTGAAATCAAAATAAGTCTGGGTGTGGTGGCTCACGCCTGTAATCCTAGCACTTTGGGAGGCCAAGGAGGGTGGATCACACGAGGTCAGGAGTTCGAGACCAGCCTGGCCAACATGGCAAAACCCCATCTCTACTAAAAATACAAAAATTAGCTGGGCGTAATGGCGCATGTCTATAGTCCCAGCTACTTGGGAGGCTGAGGCAGGAGAATCACTTAAACCTAGGAGGCAGAAGTTGCAGTAAGCTGAGATTGTGCCACTGTACTCTAGTCCGGTGACAGAGCGAGACTCTGTCTAAGAGAGAAAGAAAGAAGAAAAGAAAGAAAGAAAAAGAAAGAAAGAAGGAAAGGAAGGAAGGAAGGAAAGAAAGAAAGAAAGAAAGAAAGATTTAATAATTAATTGGTACACTAGCTCCTGAACAAATCGCTTGTGCAATTGAAAGCCAATGAACGTTAATTTCCCATATATTGCTCAACTAAATATATTCTTTTGCTTCAAATAGAAAACTTTATTTATGAAAATAAAAAACGTATTATTTATTTATTTAGAGACAGGGTCTTGCTCTGTTGCCCAGTGCCACCATGCCCGACTAATTAAAAAGAACATTTTTTTTTTTGGTAGAGACAGAGTCTCACTGTGTTTCTCAGGCTGGTTTTGAACTCCTGGCCTGAAGGGATCTTCCTGCCTCAGCCTCCAGAAGTGTTGAGATTACAGGTGTGAGCCACTGCACCTGGCCAAGGCATAGTTTAAATAGGTCTGTATATGTTTACATAGGGACATGTGTGCCCTCTCCATCTGCAGGGCCACAGTTTGATTTCAGATTGATTGACTGATTGATTCAGACGGAGTCTCACTCTGTTGCCCAGGCTGAAGTGCAGTGTTGGGATCTGGGTTCACTGCAACCTTTGCTTCCCGGGTTCAAGTGATTCTTCTGCCTCAACCTCCCGAGTAGCTGGGATTACAGGTGCATACCATCACGCCTGGCTAATTTTTTTTTGTATTTTTACTAGAGATGGGGTTTCACCATGTTGGTCAGACTGATCTCGAACTCCTGACCTCATGATCCACCCACCTCTGCCTCCCGAAGTGCTGGGATTATAGGTGTGAGCCACTGCGCCTGGCCAATTTCAGTATTGTTATTATTTCTTCTGTTCCATTTGTTACGTTCTTCTCAAGAAAATCAATTATGAATATACTGGGAATCCTTTTCCCGTTTCCTACCAGTATCATGTTCTTTTAATTATTTTACAACATCTTTCTCTTTCTTTTCTTTCCATATAATTTCTTCAAAGTTTTCTCCATGTCTGCGACTGTCTGAAATTTTGCTTATTCTCTTCTTTGTTGCTTTTCATGTGGCTTCCATATCTGTAGTGATGTTATTTTTCTCTTCCATTTCTTTCTCACACATTGCCAAATTACACTGCTGTGTCTTTTTGCCGTCTGACCACCTTTACTTTTGTAAATTTTGGATGATCTCTCTTTTCAAAGAAGTCACATAATCTTTAATTCCTTTCAGACTCTAGAGAATAATTTGGGACTTTTTTTTTTTTTTTTTTTTTTTGCCGTCTGACCACCTTTAGCTTTTTGTAAATTTTGGATGATCTCTCTTTTTAAAGAAGTCACATAATTTTTATTTCTTTTCAGACTCTAGAGAATAATTTGGGTCTTTTCTTCTTGGTTAATGTCTCTTTTGCTCGATGTTCTTTGTTTGTTTGTTTAACTCTGGTGGCCAGGCTGGAGTGTCGTGGCGTGATCACTGCTCACTGCAACCTCGCCCTCTGGCTCCAACGATTCTTCTGCCTCAGCCTCCTCCTGAGTAGCTGACCACAGGTATACACCACCAAACCCAAATAACTTTCGTATTCTTTGTAGAGATGGGGGTTTCGGCATGTTGCCCAGGCCGGTCTCAAACTCCTGAGCTCAAGCAGGCTGCCCTCCTCGGCCTCCCAAAACGTTGGAATTACAGGAGTGAGCCACCACGCTGGCCGATAGCTTTATCTGCTTTTTTTTTTTTTTTTTTTTTTTTTTTTTTGGCCTAGATTCCATTTTTTTCTCTCTCTTTTTTCAATATCAGCACCTAAATCCCACGCAAAGGTCCTGAATGTGTACAACCCATCTCTAGAGTCAGTTTTATCCAAGTTTGCTGTTAGCTAAAGAATAGTGTGTGGGGCCAGGTGCAGTGGCGCAGGCCTGTAATCCGAGCACTTTGGGAGGCTGAGGCGGGCAGATCACGAGGTCAAGAGATCGAGACCATCCTGGCCAACCTGGTGAAACCCGGTCTCTACTAAAAATACAAAAATTAGCCGGGCGTAGTGGCACGCGCCTGTGGTCCCAGCTACTCGGGAGGCTGAGGCGGAAGAATCGCTTGAACCAGAGGTTGCAGTGAGCCGAGATTGCACCACTGCACTCCAGCCTTGCGATAGAGCAAGACTCTGTCTAAAAAAAAAAAAAAAAAAAGCATAGTGTGTGGAGTGACAGAGTCGGGGAGATGGCCAGAAAGGTGTGACAGAATGAGCTATGTGGTGTTTAGTAAATGACGATGTACTGCCTGAGGAATTGCTTATGTGGCCTCTGTCCTGAGACGTGTCTCACCATGGTCCTTCGATATTCAGGAGGCTGGGGTATGTATTTCATCACCCAACGACTGTCGCTGTGTGGCCCCTGTGTAGTCGACCATTTCGCTTCTCCTGTCTCCTGGCAATTGTCAACTCTTTTCACTGGTTTCTTATTTTGATAATTTTACTCTTTTTTGGCCATTGTTCTTCCACTTTTGGTTTGAGCAGAAGACTTTCTTTTAAAATGGAGTTTTCTTACACAGATTCACAGGTGTGGTGTCTGGACTCCAGATTCTAGAGGAGTAATTTACCTCACCACACACTGACGTCAAACGTGGCCACACGGCCTGCTTCCGTAAAATACGAGTTGGAACGTGGCATGCCTCTTCCCCGTGGACCCTGAAGAGCTATTGCGTGGTCTTGTCACTTGCCTTCTCTTTCCCCAAGATCGGCATGGCCCAGGTGAGCCTGATCCCAGAATGAAGCTTGATCCCAGAATGTGACGGAGCAGAGTCACAGCTCTCAGCTGACCTGGAAAATAAATAAGAATTAAACCTTCGTTCTTAGAGGACTATGAGGTTTTTTTTTTTTCGCTACCACTGCATAATCTAAGGAAGCTCACTAGTACACAAAGACATGTGTACCCGCTGAAGCAGTATCAGTCTGATCCCACAAGTCTGAGCTGAGTAGGCATAGATCAAAATCATGGAGTATACTTTAACTTACGAATAAACTGTGAAAAATATAAATCTCGGTTTTTTTTTTTTTTTTTTTTTTTTTTTTTTTGAGATGGGAGTCTCATTTTGTGGCCCAGACTGGTCTTGATCTTCCCGCTTTGGAATGCTGGAATTATAGGAATAAGCCATCACACCTGCTCTATGATTCTCAATTTTTAATTTTGTCTATGAAGTTGTTTCATTTTAGAGAAGAGGTAACGTTTGCTATAGATTGCTCAGAGTTCTAAGCAAGGAGAGTTAGTAAAGTAGAATGAACAGGCCAGGTGCAGTGGCTCATGCCTGTAATCCCAGCACTTTGGGAGGCTGAGGTGGGCAAATTGCTTGAGGCCGGGAGTTCAAGACCTGCCTGGATGACATGGTGAAACCCTGTCCCTACAAAAAACAAAATTAGCGAGTCATGGTGGTCCACATTTGTAGTCCCAGCTACTGGGGTGGCTAAGGAGGATTGCTTGAGCCCGGGAGGTAGAGGTTGCAGTGGCTGAGACAGCTTGTCACTGTACTCTGGCCTGGGTGATGGAGTAAGACCCTGTCTCAAAACAAAAACAAAAACAAAAACAGCAAAAAAAGAATGAACCTGTATGCATATCAAACTAGCATCAGAATAGCTGGTTCTCCAGGAAACCCAGGGAAGAGTGAATTCAACAAAACTGTCGCTGTAAAAATAATCTGTTTTTATGAGTAAAGGACAGCTAAAGTTGAACTAGCAACACTGAAACTGTTTCTAAATAATGATCTGTAAAGAGTTTTAATTACTAGACCCAACGATAAAAGCCATCTGCAGTGCTGGGCCCCGCTGGGGACTGTTTCAGAGCATCAATTGCTTCCAAATGACTGCACCTTCCAGTGTTAAGATCGATGTCTGCTGGGCTCGATGCCTCACGCCTGTCATCCCAACACTTTGGGAGGCTGAGGTGGGTGGATCACTTGTGAGCAGTTCGAGACCAGCATGGCCAACATGGTGAAACCCCGTCTCCACTAAAAATACAAAAATTAGCCAGACATGGTGGCACACGTCTGTAATCCCGTTACTGAAGAGGCTGAGGCAAGAGAATTGCTTGAATCCAGGAGGCAAAGGTTGCATTAGGCCAAGATTGCGCCACTGCACTCCAGCCAGAGCAACAGCGACAGAGCAAAACTCTGTCAGAAAACATAAAAAAGATCTGTGTCTTTGAGTTCCAGAGTCAATTCAGGATTTTGTCTCTTCCAGTTAATGGATATCTGTGATGAACTTTTCATGTCAGTTGCACTTTTGCAGACTGCTCTTAGGGGTGCTAAACACATTAATTAATAGTAGTAACTGAAATTTACTGAATAGTTACATGTGCCAAGTGTTGTGTTAAGTGCTTCAGTCGGCTTCTTCAAGATCAAGGGGACCCTTAACCCTGGACTCACTGTACAGTAGTTACTGTTATTAATTATTTCTAGCTGCCAAATGAGGAAGCTTAGGCATAGAGGTATGAAATAATTTACCCAAGGCTTCACAGCTTATAGTCAGGGTTTGAATTCAGGTCGGTCCAACCCGGGCCCTCATGCTCTGGCTTGGAAGACACCACCACCGCGTGTTTAGCTCTCTTTCTGCTGCTGCTGCTGCTGCTGTGAGGCCACGAGACCTCGTAAAACCTCAATGAGATCACATCTGTGAGAGCCTTTTGAAAACTGCCACACACTGTGCGGATGTAAGTTTGAAGGTGAACTCTTTTTATAACTCCAAATAGTCCAGGGGAAATAACAAATAGCCACATTGGCGGGTCCAGGAGGGGGAAATGTCAGCGTGTGTGCTGTGTGGGGTCTCTCCTTGGTAAGATTAAGGGATGAGAAGTAATGTTCATCCCAGAAGCTGGAGCTGGGGACTCAATCCCTTCTGAATTTACAATGGAGAGCTTGTCTTCTGGCCTCCGTCTACTCCCAGAGTGAATTCATGAGCACAACATCCCATATTTTCTAGGGTAAGTATAATATGTGGCCTGGAAACCAACCCTGGAGACCCGTCCCTTTGACTTCCTACACCTGATTTATTGGATCAAATGTCTAGCATTTCGGGCTGATTTTAAAAATGGAAACCAATCAGGAGGCAGAGCATGCCTCTGGGATCTGAAACTGGCTTTTTGTCCTCTTTTCAAGTTAGAACAAACTTAGGAGATTTATATTTAAATTGCTTCGGTGGAAACCTCGTGAAGGACACGCTGAGGTTTGGACGTGGACGGTCAGCAGCAAATGCACTTTCTGGGTTATCGTGGGGAGAGTGCGCACTCCACTCCGCTCAGGAGAGCTTGTAACCAGGCCTTCAGGGGCTGGGTTTAAGTCAACACGTTTCATGCACTAGCGGTTTTCCAAAGCGGGGTCCGGAATCCACGAGCTAGCCCGGAACATAGCTCTGATTATTTATGGAGTTGGGCCATCTGTGACTTTACAGACCCCGGACCGTAATAGGGTGCTTAATTGTGAGAGGCTGAAGATCAGAGGTAGGAGACGAGAGACAGGAATAGAAGAGAGGGAGAGGGAAATGAATGAGGGAGAGAAGGATGGAAGAAGCTTAGGATTTAGAAGAATAAGGAATATGTTGCCCTCAACACCAGAGTGCAAAAGAACCCAAAACCAAAAAGCTGTCAAGAACATCTAGTATTCAATTGCAAACAATGTATTTGTTCTTTCACTTAAGATCCTTTTTCTTTTCTTTCTTTTTCTTTTCTTTTTTTTTTTTTTTTTTTTTTTTTTTTTTTTGAGACAGAGTTTCACCCTTGTTGTCCAGGCTGGAGGGCAAGGCGTGATCTCAACTCACCACAACCTCTGCCTCCCGGGTTCAAGTGATTTTCTTGCCTCAGACGCCCGAGTAGCTGGGATTACAGTCATAGGCCACTATGCCCTGCTAATTTTGTATTTTTAGTAGAGACGGGGTTTCTCCTTGTTGGTCAGGCTGGTCTTGAACTCCCAACCTCAGGTGATCTGCCTGCCTTGGCCTCCTAAAGTGCTGGGATTACAGACATAACCCACCGCACCCGGCCGATCCTTGTTCTTTTAACTTAGAACTTCAAGGTATGAAAATAGGCTTGCAACAAATCATGGAAATACAAGGCTGACGGCGTCTCTTAGGAAGAATCCCTAGACGTTAATCAGAAGAGGATCAGAAATTTCTCCATAATCACTGGTTATTGGCACATAGAGTAATTTATGAGTGATTCCTTATTTCTCTTAGGAGTCACTGTCACTAAATAGATGATGCCCATGAACATTTAAAAAAATTAAGTCCTGGCTGGGTGCAATGGTTCACACCTGTAATCCCAGCACTTTGGGAGGCAGAAGCCGGCAGATCAGTTGAGCTCAGGAGTTTGAGACCAGCCTGGGTAACATGTCAGAACCCTGTCTCTACAAAAAATACAAAAATTAGCCAGGCATGGTGGCACACTCCTGTAGTCCCTGCTACTCAGGAGGCTGAGATGGGCGGATGGCTTAAGTCTAGGAGGCAGATATTGCAGTGAGCCAAGATCACACACCACTGCACTCCAGCCTGGGCAACAGAGCCAGACCCTATCACAAAAAAAAAAAAAAAAAAAAAAAAGAAAGAAAAAAGAAAGAAAGAAAAAGAAACAATTGAATCCTAGCCTAGCTATCTTTTTTGACTTTCAGGGAGTCTGGATTGTTACTCAATTTAGAAGTTTAATAAATTCTGAGGCCGGGCGAGGTGGCTCATGCCTGTAATCTCAGCACTTTGGGAAGCTGAGGTGGGTGCATCACAAGGTCAGGAGTTTGAGACCAACCTGGCCAACGTGGTGAAACCCTGTCTCAACTAAAAATACAAAAAAAAATTATTTTTTGTGGTGCATGGTGGCGTATGCCTGTAATCCCAGCCACTCTGGAGGCTGAGGCAGGAGAATCATTTAAATCCAGGAAGCAGAGGTTGTGGTGAGCAGAGATCACACCATTGCACTCCAGCCTGGGTGACAGAGCAAGACTCTGTCTCATAAATAAATAAATAAATAAATTTCGAAATTCCAAAGTTTTAGAATGAATTCTAATTCTGATTTAACGACGACTAATGCATGCTGAATTCTTTCATTTAAAAATTAGCATGTTCATGGTACTGTATGCCACATGTACCCCTTGTTTTCTCATTGCTGTTTTACCAGGGAAAACGTGTGCTTTCAGCATTAGGATATATGTGATGAGCATATATCCTTGGTGGTAATGGGACTCTGAACCAGCTTGCATGCGTTTACCAGCCTTAGGAAGAGACAGGAACGTCCTATTCTAGCCCATGGAAAAGGCAGAATTAGAGTCTTGGACTTGCCTTCATCAGCTCTACTTCTGCCAGGATTTTGGCTCCTGAGGCTGCATCGAATGACAAGAGTTGGCTCTTAATATAAAAGTTCCAGTCACTGCCGCTATAGAAATGCTGCCTATATTCACTTCTACCACCCATGCTTTTGAAAATTGGCAGCAGAGGGAAACTTGAACTACTGTTTAGAATCAGGCAATAGAAGTAGAAGTTTATCTTATAATTGTGGGAGGAAAAGGCTGAGGAAGTGTCAAACTGCATAAATCCAACAGAAGGGCGAGGCTGCGCTCCACTCCGGCTGACTGCTAGGGATTATGAGGTCCCCGACACAGAGGCATACATTTTCATCTGCATACATAGCACACGTGAATTTCAGTGGAAACAGTGACGGAACAGATTTGTGCTGATCTCTGTTTTGTAAATTCGGTGGTCTGAATTTATAAAAAGGAACTAATCTCTGCAGTGTTTAAGCAGAGTCTGAAGAGGCCGATTTTGGGAATGACATGGGGGTTCTTGTATCTGATGGGAATCTGGACTCAGTAATGCTACCTACCTTGAGAGTTTATGAATTGCATGCTCCAAGCCTCCACCGACCTGCATTTTTTTTTTTTTGAGCTGGAATTTCACTGTTGTTGCCAATGGCGCCATCTCAGCTTACCACAACCTCTGCCTCTCGGGTTCAAGTGACTGTCCTGCCTCAGTAGCAGGAGATTACAGGCTAACTTTCTATTTTTAGTAGAAACGGGGTTTTCTTTTTTTCCATGTTGGTCAGTCTGGTCTTGAACTCTCAACATCATGTGATCTACCCGCCTCAGCCTCCCTAAGTGATGGGATTACAGGTGTGAGCCACTGCATCGGGCCTAGACTTTCATTTGTTTTTATTGTTTTTATTTTTTATTTTATTTCATTTTTAAAGACACCCATACATATTCTACTTACGTATAGACCTGTATTTTATAGGCAAGAAGTACGTGGCTGACATTCCACATGTGTCCCTGGTCCACAGTAGGATTCTAAGTGAATGTGATGAATGAATCTGAGCTAATGTGAAAACCGACGAAGTGAAATCCAGGGCTTCCTGCTTTCTCCAGTAGAATATTCTTACCCTTCTGGGAACCGTGGGCCCACTCAGTGGTTTAACCCAAACAAGGGATTCTACTGGGGAGTTTCTCAAGCAGGAGAGGAGAGCAGGCTCCTGAGAGATGTCACATATCTCTATAAACTCCACTCCCAAATTAGTTGCATTCTCCAGTGCGATGGTTTGTGCAACCGCCATGACTGTGAGGAACGGAATGATGTGCGTGGAGAATCAGAGCATCTCTCTGTCTCTGTCTTTGTCTCTCTCTGGACTCTCAGTGGCTTTTGTATGTCAATGTGTATAGTGCACAGAAGATGGGGGCAGCAAGTGACATCTGAGCATCTCACGGTCCCCGTGGAGTCTATTTCTCCGGTCATGAAAGAGGACACTCATGCATGATCAGTGGCTCTGCTAAGCGCCATGATAAATCTCAAATGGATCTTTCCACTCCTCATTAGACCCCAGCTCCTCCCTTCCCTCCCTTCCCAGGGAAATTCCTTTGGCTCAGTGCCTCAAGGTGGATAAATAGGCAGGAAGAGTGGGGCGAGCGTCAGAACTTGCCGGTACTCTTCTTTCAGGGGGAAACTGCATCTGAAACCTAAGCCAGGAGGTGCCTCATGCACTGCTGCCACTGGGAGAGAGACTTGTAACCCAGAGGACAAAGGAGACAGTGAGGGGAAAACCCGCTGTGAGAATGCTGTGTGAATAACGCGAGCATCGTCTAACCATGCCTCTTTTCTGAGAAAGTCATGGTGCTCGTCTGAAACCCACTCAGATGGTCTAGGAGCAGATCAGAGCTTAGAGACTAGAAAGTATCTAAATAGCGGTGCAATTTCCTGCAGTGATGGGCGCGTTTAATATCTGCGGACCCCCAGACAGTAGCCACTAGCCACAGGTCACGATGGAGCACTTGAAATTAGTGCCACTGAGGAACTGGCTTTATAGTTTCATTGACTTTTAATGAATTTAAATGTATGTATTTATTTTTGAATTTAAATTAAAATGTGCAGAGTTGCACATGGCTAGCAGCTGCCACATTAGGTGGCACAGTTTACAGGCGTCCGTGGAGGAGACGGCCTAGACTGCTCCTCTGGAAAGACTTGCTCTCGTCTCCCTTTTTTTTTTTTTGGTTTTTTTTTTTTTTGAGGCAGAGTTTTGGTCTGTTGCCCAGGCTGGAGTGCAGTGGCCTGATCTCGGCTCATTATAACCTCCACCCACTGGGTTCAAGAGACTCCCGTGTTCCTCCCCAGTAGCTGGGATTACAGGTGGCGCCATGCCTGGCTAATTTTTGTATTTTTAATAGAGACAGTGTTTCACCATGTTGGCCAGGCTGGTCTGGAACTCCTGGCCTCAAGTGATTCACCCTCCTTGGCCTCCCAAAGTGCTGGCATTACAGGCATGAGCCGCTGAGCCGGACCTTCACCTTCCTGTCTTGATGTTGGCGATATCCCTCTTGGTTGGAGAAGAATGACTCTAAGATCAACCTTCCCCTTTCTCTAGTCACCAACTTGTTTCAGGAGCCTGTAAGAAAGCTCAGAGCAAAGTATTCAGAATATGCTCTTCACCCCAAATGTTCTCTCTGTGGACACCTGGGTACCAAACCCAGCCTCCTCCCCGGCTGCACACCTGGAGGCTCTCTTGTCTGCTCATGGGATGGGTCCCTCCTTCCCTCCTTTCCTCCCTTCCTCCTCCCTTCCTCTCTTCCTCCCTCCCTTTCTTCCTTCCCTCCTTCCTTTCTTGGAGTCTCAGTCTGTCATCCAGGCTGGAGGGCAGTGGTGCAATCTCAGCTCACTGCAACCTTCGCCTCCCAGGTTCAAGCAATTCTCCTGCCTCAGCCTCCCAAGTTGCTGGGACTACAGGCGCCCGCCACCATGCCCAGCTAATTTTTGTATTTTTAGTGGAGATGGGGTTTCACCATGTTGGCCAGGATGATCTCGATCTCTTGACCTAGTGATCCAACTGCCTCGGCCTCCCAAAGTGCTGGGATGACAGGCATGAGCCACTGCACACTGCTGGGATTTCTTTCTGAAAATGCATCAAGGCTTATTTTCTGAATTCAGGATTCTCCAGGCTCCTGCCTTCCTTCATCGTTTGCTTTTGCCACAGTTTTATTCCTTTCTTTTACCCTTTTTTTCATCTCTAGGCTGATCAACTCAATTGCAGTCCAACAACTTGGAGACATGCTGGGCTTCATTTGGATTCCTGTGGTGAGTGTTAACAGCCCTACTCAGAGCACTGGAAAGGACGACCCGAGCCACCCTGAAACTTCTCATCCATCTTCCCTGGGTTTCTTTCACCTCTCTCAGTTAGTGACACTTAGAAATCACTGGAAGAGACTGGGTGCAGTGACCCATGCTTATAATCCAGCCTTTTGTGGGGGCCGAGGTGGGAGGATCACTTGAGCCCAGGAGTTCAAGGCTATAGCCGTAAGCTATGATAGTGTCAGCCTGGGTGACAGAATGAGACCCTGTATCTAAAAAAAAAAAGAAAGAAAGAAAGAAAAAAAGCAAGAAAGCAGATTATCTTGAAGCTTTATTGCTCTATACTATAGGTGACAACGCCAGGGCTGGGAGTGTTAAAATGACCTGTTCATGGCCACACAGATGGAAACAGAAAATTGAAACCAGCTCGCTGGCTCTCAGCTAAGAGCTTTTGTATCCTATCACTCTGCGCCCCAAGAGGTGTCAAATTCCAGAACGATAAGATTGATAGTAACCAGCAAACAACTGCAGGACAGTGTAATAATGTCCCTAAAAATGCGATTTAATTTTATTCAATTAATTAAGTTTTGAGACAGAGTCTCACTCTGTCACCCAGGCTGGAGTGCAATGGCGCGATCTCGGCTCTCTGCAACCTCTGCCTCCTGGGTTCAAGCGATTCTCCTGTCTCAGCCTCCTGAGTAGCTGGGATTACAAGTATGCACTACCACGCCTGGCTAATGTTTGTACTTTTAGTAGAGACAAGGTTTCACCATGTTGGCCAGGCTGGTCTTGAATTCCTGACCTCAGGTGATCCTCCTGCCTTAGCCTCCTAAGGTGCTGGGATTACAGTCATGAGCCACCTAGCCTGGCCTACTTAAGACTGTTTGTTATTTTGATTATATTTGTTTAATAAACTGAAGTAATTTTTAAAATAAAAAAGGTCGGGTGTGGTGGCTCACAGAGGTTCTCCTTCTGTCGCCAGGCTGGAGTGCAGTGGTGCAAGCTGAGTTCACTGCAACCTTCACCTCCCAGGTTCAAGTGATTCTCCTGCCTCAGCCTCCTGAGTAGCTGGGGTTACAGGCACTTGCCACCACAGCCTGGCTAATTTTTGTATTTTTTGGTAGATACAGGGTTTCACCATGTTGCCCAGGCTGGTCTCGAGCCCCTGGACTCAAGCAAGCCACCCACCTCGGCCTCCCACAGTGCTGGGTTTACAGATGGGAGCCTATACACCCAGCCAGTGTGGGACAACTTTAAATCTCAAGGCCATTAGAGAATCTCAGGCCAAAGAAAGAAAAAAAAGAATAAATCTCAAGACCAGTTTATTATCCCCCTAATTTGAGCTCTCTTGGTTTGATTTCTCCTTACTGTGTAATGTAACGCATCCATGGTTCTGCAGTTAGGATGTGGACATCTTTCTTTTTTTTTTTTTGGAGACCGAGTCTTTCTCTGTCGCCAGGCTGGAGTTCAATGACGCGATCTTGGCTCACTACAACCTCTGCCTCCCGGGTTCAAGTGATTCTCCTGCCTCAGCCTCCTGTGTAGCTTGGATTACAGGCACATACTATGATGCCCAGCTAATTTTTGTATTTTAAGTAGAGACGACATTTCACCATGTTGGCCAGGCTGGTCTCGAACTCTTGGCCTCATGATCCACCCACCGCGGCCTCCCAAAGTGCTGGGATTACAGGCATGAGTCACCAAGCCTGGCTTGGATGCGGACATGTTTAATGGGGCTGAAATTCCACCTAGCACATGAAGACCCTGTGGCAGGAAGCGTCCCACAGGGGCATGTTGTTTATAATGAGAACTACGGGGATGGTCAGAATGCCATTGCTGGTTTTGTCAGACATTCACATCACGTCCTCGAACAAGTTAATTAAGGACTGGGTTAGACTTCGTGTGACTGCAGTGGAGATAATCATAGATCATTCACACAGCTATTTGATGATTGAATAATTTATGTAACATTTGTTGTATGTGCCCTCAACAACTCTACTACTACTCGAGAAATACCACTTTCTCTTTTCTCATAGCCTGTGTGGTAGCTCCCAAGCGATGGGCTTTTTTGTAAAGATATTGACTAAAAGTCTACAGCCTTCCTTTCTCTCCTATTGAGAAGACGGTACCTTGATTTGCTTGCAATTGGTAGGTAACAGAAAAGAATGAAGCAAGTAGGTGAACTCCAGAAAAACACCCAAGTTTAACTACTCTCAACACCGCCTTATCATCAGAATTCTAAATAGTGTGCCACCCTATATGCGATCTGCGGTAAGACAAGCCTCCCCTGACAAATTCATTGTGCAAGGAAGAGAGGTTCCACCCCTAGTCTAGAGAGCAGTTGGGTGGCTGGCCCTCCCTCTGGGTGAAGGTTACATAGCTGGAATTAGGAAGAGAAAGTGCTTTTGTTAACAAAAAGCACTTTTTGTTAAGATTTGCTATCTTGGCCGGTCGCGGTGGCTCAAGCCTGTAATCCCAGCACTTTGGGAGGCCGAGGTGGGTGGATCACGAGGTTAAGAGATCAAGACCATCCTGGTCAACATGGTGAAACCCCGTCTCTACTAAAAATACAAAAAATTAGCTGGGCATGGTGGCGTGTGCCTGTAATCCCAGCTACTCAGGAGGCTGAGGCAGGAGAATTGCCTGAACCCAGGAGGCGGAGGTTGCGGTGAGCCGAGATCGCGACATTGCACTCCAGCCTGGGTAACAAGAGCGAAACTCCATGTCAAAAAAAAAAAAAAAAAAGATTTGCTATCTTAACGCAGATACCAAATCCTTGACCTTAAGCTTATGAGTGAAAAGTGAAAAGGTTCCTAAGCTACTGGGTAATTAACTACCATTATTGATCACTTTCAATATACCCAGCATTGTTCTAAGGGCTCTGCATTTACTAACTCATGTAATTCTCCCAAGAAGTAGACACTACTACTATTAGTTCGGTGCCATTACTTTCAATGGCAAAAACCGTGATGACTTTAGGACCACCTAATATGATTGCTGTCTAACAGGTGAGGAAATTCAGACAGAAGTTGAGTAGCTTGCCCAAGGATGCACAGCTAGCAGGAGATACAGTCAGGTTTCCAAGCCAGGCAGGGAGCCCTAAACAGGGCTAGCGAGCTCCTAGAGTGGCTGAAAGAAATTGGTAAAATTAGTATCATTTTTCTTTTTCTTTTTTTTTTTTGAGACAGAGTCTCACTCAGCTGCCCAGGCTGGAGTGCAGTGGCGTGATCTCAGCTCACTGCAACCACTGTCTCCCAGGTTCAAGCGATTCTCTCATCTCAGCCTCTTGAGTAGCTGGGATTACAGGCACCCACCATCATGCCCGGCTCATTTTTGTATTTTTAGTAGAGACAGTGTTTCACCACGTTGGCCAGGCTGGTCTTGAACTCCTGACCTCAGGTGATCTGCCCTCCTTAGCCTCCTAGAGTGTTAGGATTACAGGCGTTAGCCACTGTGCCTGGCCTCTTTCTCCTTTTTTGTCTCCTCCCTAGAGTGGGGATAATTTCAGAAGAGTCAGGCAGTCTTGCCAATAGAAAAAAGCGGCAGAAACAGGGAAGCAAAGACCACTGTGGGCTAGACTTGACGCTTTCTAACCTGTTTACGCATTAAAGCCATACAATCAAAGTTAATTCCATTATGTTCATTTCTTCCAGAGTTCCTTGTTCTCTTTACTATCCTTCTTGCTGATGAGTTTATTATTATTATTATTAGAACATGCTCTGAGGGCTAGTTCTCTTTCTCAGCATTTTTCCCTGTTAACAGTGGAACCCTGTCAGCATTTTCATTCTGCTTCCTCCTTATCTTTCTCATAGACATGTAAATTCCATAATAGCACGGACCTTCTGCTTTGTCGATGCTTTTAAGGAAGAACAGAAAAGCAAGACACAACTCGATTCAGACACCCAAACTCTTGGCTTTCCACCGGCAGGATTTACTGGTTTGTGTAGAGATCATGCATCTTGCTGGAAGCACATTTTACCGCATAGTTCCAGGAGACCACCAAAATGCTGCAGCAGAATCCAGAGAAGGGTTGCTACCTATGAGGGCTAAGAGGGCGGAAGGTGCAAAATCATATCTATTGTTACAGTGGGGGCGTTTTGGGGGCTGTGGGGGTGTGGGTGGGAGAAGTGATCTGAAACCTTATGAGGTGAGGTCGTGTGCTGCTGAGTAAGAAGCATTTCTTTTTTTTTTTTTTTTTCTGGAGACGGAGTTTCGCTCTTGTTACCCAGGCTGGAGTGCAATGGCACGATCTCGGCTCACCGCAACCTCCGCCTCCTGGGTTCAGGCAATTCTCCTGCCTCAGCCTCCTGAGTAGCTGGGATTACAGGCACGCGCCACCATGCCCAGCTGATTTTTTGTATTTTTAGTAGAGACGGGGTTTCACCATGTTGACCGGGATGGTCTCGATCTCTTGACCTCATGATCCACCCACCTCGGCCTCCCAAAGTGCTGGGATTACAGGCTTGAGCCACTGCGCCTGGCAAGAAGCATTTCTTCTTCTTCCTGCTCTTCCTCCTCTTCTTCCTCTTGTTCTTCCTCTTCTTCTTTCTCTTCTTCCTCTTCTCCTCCTCTTCCTCTTCCTTCTTCTTCTTTTTGACAGGGTCTTGCTCTGTCACCCAGGCTGGAGTGCAGTGGCTTGATCTTGGGTCACTGCAACCTTGATCTCTCCAGCTCGAGTGATCCTCCCACGTCAGCCTCCTGAGTAGCTGAGACCACAGGTGCATGCCACCATGTCCCGCTAGTTTTGGTAATTTTTTGTAGAGACAGGACCTCTCTGTTTCCCAGGGTGGTCTCGAACTGCTGGCCTCAAGCGATGCTCTCATGCCTTCCTCCCCAAATGCTGGAATTACAGGTGTGAGCCACTGCGTGCCTGACAAAAAGCATTTTTTTTCTTAATCTCAGCTCTGGAAAACATTTCGATCTATAGAGGCTCCAGATATCTGTGTTACAAAATGACACAATTTGTTAAATAGTGTACTGTAGATGATTGTAAAAATGGGTCAGGGAGTAGAGGGTGATATAAAGTAACCCAGAATATTGGTGAGAAAAGAAATCTGGAGTCACGTGTGGGAAGCACAGAAGGAAATTTTTAAATATACAAGAAAGCTGAGAATCGTAACTAGACTAGCTGCTCTGCCTATGGGGTAGCCATTCTTTTATTCCTTTATTTTCTTCCTTTTCTTATTTTTTTAGAGACGGGGTTTCACCATGTTGGCCAGGCTGGTCTTGAACCCTCGATCTGAGGTGATCTGCCTTCCTCAGCCTCCCAAAGTGCTGGGATTATAGGCGTGAGCCACCGCCCCCAGCCCATTCCTTTATTTTCTTAATAAACTTGTTTCACTTTAAAAAATGATAACTAGACTGACAAAAAGGATATTAGCAATTAATGAATTGGATGAGTAAATCTTCAGTCAGAACGAGAAACCTCATTGTTCAACACTCGCCTATGAGTGAGAACATGCGGTGTTTGATTTTCTGCTCTTGTATCAGTTTGCTGAGAATAATGGTTTCCAGGTTCATCCATGTCCCTACAACAGACACGAACTCATTGTTTTTGATGGCTGCGTAATATTCCATGGTGTATATGTACCACATTTTCCCTATCCAGTCTATCATCGATGGGCATTTGGGTTGGTTCCAGGTCTTTGCTATTGTAAACAGTGCTGCAATGAACATTCGTGTGCACGTGTCCTTATAGTAGAATGATTTATAATCCTTTGGATATATACCCAGTAATGGGATTGCTGGGTCAAATGGGATTGGACACAGGGAGGGGAGCACTACACACTGGGGTCCATTGGTGGGAAATGGGGGAGGGACTGGGGGGGTGAGGAGGTGGGAGGAGATAGCATGGGGAGAAATGACAGATACAGGTGAGGGGAAGGAAGGCAGCGAACCACACTGCCATGTGTGTACCTATGCAACAATCCTGCATGTTCTTCACATGTACCCAAAAACCTAAAATGCAATAAAAAAAAAAAGGAACGAGAGACCTACTTGCTATTGAATCTCTTGGAGATCAGCCTTTTCACATTCCATGAATATGTATTGAGTCCCTTCTGATAAGCACCTCTAGGTGCTGGTGATGCAGTGGTGAACAACGCCAAGGCCACCTTTTTTTTTTTTTCTTGAGACAGCTGGAGTGCAGTGGCACTATCTTGGCTCATTGCTACCTCTGCCTCCTGGGTTCGAGCAATTCTCATGCCTCAGCCTCCCAAGTAGCTGGGATTACAGGTGCCCACCGGAACGCCTGGCTAATTTTTATATTTTTAGTAGAGACGGGGTTTCACCATGTTGGCCAGGCTGGTCTCGAACTCCGGACCTCAGGTGATCCGCCCACCTTGGCCTCCTAAAATGCTGGAATTACAGGAATGAATCCTGCCAGCCAAGGCCAGCCCAGACAGCCAAGGTCATCTTATTACCTACTTTATATTTTAGTGCAGGAGCCATCTAATAAATCAATAAACAAAAATATAATGTAAGGTGGTCAGATGACAGGAGGAGGCTTGCCTGAGAAGGTGACGTTTGAATTGACAACAGAAGAAACGGAGCTGGGCAGATACGTGGGGCAAAGAGCATTCCAGGACGAGGGAGGAGCAAGAGTAACCGCCTCGAGGCAGGGACTATTCATGGGCTAGCAAGGAAGCAGGAGAGTGAAGGAAGATGAGATGGGAACAAGGGGATATTTCAGAGTTCTTGTAAACCATCTGAGGATGTTCCACCCTAAGATGAAGGCAGTGAGTGGCTTGGAGCACAGCTGGGACGTGATCTGGGTTAGATTTCGGAAGGATCACTTTTGCTCTATGTGGAGCCAGGCCGTGGTGAGGGAACGATGCTGTGTAGCTATAAAAACTCTCTTCCAGATTTGCAAAATGTCGATGAGAATAACTGCTTTAAAATATCTTTATGGAATACGATATCCAGATAAAAGAAACAAAAAGTTTGGCATGATCTTCAAATAACCCAAGGCGGAGAAAAATATTAGGCAAATATAAACAGCATTGCATTCAAGAGGTGAAGTTGAGACATGCTTTCAATCCAGCCTCTGCAATAGCCAAGTCATCACAGCGCAATCAAATCCAGCTGGGACCACGGAAGATGACTCCATATCCTGTGGATACTCTGCTTGGCACAGTGTGGGTGGGAGCCAACGAGGTCTGGTTGGACGGAGGCCCCGAGACTGCCTGCTGCCAACCCTTGTTCAGAGCTAGTGGAAACTTCTGATTCTGAAGTCTTCTTTGCAGCTGGAAATGGGGAAGGACTTAGAGAAGGTGCTGAAGCTGGCTTGGATAAGGCAATGTCCCTCTGGAGCTATTTCTGAGCATTTTATTTTTACTCAAATCAGTCTTCCCCCCGCCCCCCTTTTTTTAATTGGTGTGTTTTTATGCTGGAAATAATAGGTGATACTTATGCAGTAATTAACAGTGTGCCAGGTACTATGTTAAATTTATCACATTCATGATCTTACTAATTTAAGCCTTCACAACAGCCCAGTGTAGGAGTGATATTTTTGCTCAATGTTTAGAAGTGGGATCAGTATAGAGACTTGCATAATTCCAGTTAGTCAGTAGCACCACTGAGATTCATCAGAATCCAGCCTGGGCATTTAAACAACAGCACACTGTCTCTGCCGGTTACTTGCCAAGCATCTGCACGAGGAATTAATCAAATGGTGGCAAAGTCTATTCTTACTCCGTTACCCTTTAATATACATTGGCAGATGTTTTACATCACTATGAAGTCTGCTGACTCCCAGCGCAGGAAATCAATGGCCACAAGGTATTAGAATGATGTGAGAAAGTGCTTATAACCAATATGTAGACCTTATTTTAAGCAGACCTGGTAACAAGAAAAAAAGACGTATAAAACAGGCCTTCAAAGGGCATACTTGGACTTCAGAAATTTTTATGCATAAATTGGTCTACAGTTGCACACACACACGCAAAGTTATCACTTTGTCAAGTGACTTGCCAGAGTATTCCTTCGGATAGGCTCATAGCACGTAATGCAACCAGTGTACAATTTACACTAGGACATTTATGCTTATGGCATAAGGCATCCAAGCACATAGTGTTTATGACAGATAAGCTGCATGATGACAGTCGTGGACAGTCAATGGCTGTTGGTGAAAAGGCTTACCGGGTAAAAGCCAGCAAGCTGGTGTTGACCATCAAGCATCACAATCTCATCACAGACCTTTCCCACGGAAACAGTTTTACAAGTTGTCAGCTTTTAAAAAGTCTTTTATTTTATTTACTTATTTTTATTTTACTTTTTATTTTTTTGAGACAAGGTCTCACGCTGTTGCCCAGGCTGGAGGTCAGCGGCGCCATCTCAGGTCACTGTAGCCTCAACCTCCCAGGCTCAAGTGATTCTCCCACCTCAGCCTCCCAAATAGCTGGGACCACAAGCATGTGCCATCACGCTCCACTAATTTTTGTGGGTTTTTTTTGTTTGTTTTTTTTTGTAAAGATGGGGTCTCACTATGTTGCCCAGGCTGATCTCAAACTCCTGGGTTCAAGTGATCCTCCTGCCTCTGCCCCTCAAAGTGCTGGGATTATAGATGTGAGCCACTGCTCCTGGCTGAAGTCTTTTATTGTAAAAATTGTTTTATTTTATTTATTTATTTATTTATTTATTTTTGACACTGACTTTTGCTCTGTCACCCAGGCTGAAGGGCAGTGGTGTGATCTCGGCTCACTAAAACCTCCTGATTTCAAGCAATTCTCTCGTCTCAGCCTCCTGAGTAGCTGAAATTACAGGCATGCACCACCACGCCTGGCTAATTTTTTATATTTTCAGTGGAGACAGTTTCACCATGTTGGCCAGGCTGGTCTTGAATTCCTGACCTCAGGTGATCCACCCACCTTGGCCTCCCAAAGTGCTGGTATTACAGGTGTCAGCCACTATGCTTAGCCTTTTATTTCATTTTTTACCAGGAATCAAAAAGTGAGTAACTTCTAACCACAGCTGAAAGCTGTGCTTGCTACAGCATAGCGAGGAAACCTTATGCATTAAGTATCACGTTTATAACTCAATGTTACTTTCACCACATGGAGACGTTTCCCCTAGTCTTGTGTTTCATAACAATAGTTAGATATTTCAGGAGTAAGTATTCTGCAGATGATATTTTATTAATAAATCGACTGGGAAGGAAAATGATAAGCATGGAAGGATATCACTCTGCTCTTTATACTGACTACACATTTCGATTCATCCATACTTTGGAGAGCACATGTCTAGAATTTACAGCCAATGGCCACCATGGAGAATGTTGGCATTGACAGACTCACCCCTCTACCCTGAAGGGCAGTGGACAGAAAGGTAAATTTGGTGGATAATTTAGAACCCCAACTCCAGAAGACTAATTCGTGGTGTAGACTAGTTGTCTAAGTTTAGATGAATGAAGCACCATACGCCATGTGATATGGTTTTCATTCTAGCACAAAACGTAACTCTCACTACCCATGGCCCCGTTGATAACAGAGAATCTGATACTGGCTTCCTGATATATATTTTTTTGAGGCAGTGTCTCGCTCTGTTGCCCAGGCTGGAGTGCAGTGGTGTGATCTTGCTCACTGCAACCTCCACCTCCTGCATTCAAGCGATTCTTGTGCCTCAGCCTCCTGAGTAGCTGGAATCACAGGTGTATGGCACCACGCCTGGCTAATTTTTGTACTTTTAGTAGAGACAGGTTTTCACCATGTTGGCCAGGCTGGTCTCCAACTCCTTGGCCTCCCAAAGTGCTGGGATCACAGGCGTGAGCCACCACGCCCAGCTGCTTCCTGATATTTTTGAAAACTCTGTTTTTACATTTTCTTTCTTTCTTTTTTTTTTTTTTTGAGACAGAGTTTCACTCTTAATTCCCAGGCTGGAGTGCAATGGTGTGATCTTGGCTCACCCCAACCTCCACCTTCTGGGTTCAACTGAGTCTCCTGCCTCAGCCTCCTGAGCACCTGGGACTACAGGCATGTACCACCATGTCTGGCTAATTTTTGTATTTTTAGTAGAGATGGGGTTTCACCATTTGGCCAGGCTGGTCTCAAACTCCTGACCTCAAGTGATCGCCGGCCTCAGGCTCCCAAAGTGCTGAGATTATAGGCCTGAGCCACCACGCCTGGTCTGTTTTTACATTCTCTGTTCTGGAACACTTCAATCATGTTCTCAGTATTTTTTCTAAGTGAGAGGTGAGTGGAGATGCTTTCCAGAGGGGATTTCCCACAGCTAACTGTAAATTCTTTCTGTTCCCCTTTTTCGTAGTACTTTTCCTAATTGTTAATTTTTACTGTTCATAAGCATTTCTTCAAATATTGTTAAATATTAATATTAAATATTTCTGTTATTTAAAATAGAATCTACATTTTAAAATCTTCATATTTATTATTAGGTCATATTTCTATTATTTAAATATTTATCATTAATATTAAATAATAGGCCGGGCGCAGTGGCTCACACCTATAATCCCAGCACTTTGGGAGGCCGAGGCGGGTGGATCATGAGGTCAAGAGATCGAGACCATCCTCATCAACATGGTGAAACCCTGTTATGATAAGAGTGAAACTCCGTCTCAAAAAAAAAAAATTAAATAGTATGTCTGTTGTTTAAATATTTATCATAAATAATATTTCTATTATTTAAAATAGAATCAGCATACTTTTACCTCCTTTAAGAAAAAGCGAGAAACAAGAGAATCCTTTCTCAGACTTAGTTTATGCTTTTGGCAAACTTTTCATCTTTTCAGTTGAATTAGTGACAATGACTTGTTGCATTAGAAGACTATGGGGCCAGGGTGGTGGCTCACGCCTGTAATCTCAGTACTTTGGGAGGCTGAGGTGGGTGGGTCACGAGATCAGGAGTTCGAGACCAGCCTGGTCAAGACGATGAAACTCCATCTCTACTAAAAATACAAAAATTAACCGTGCTAATTGGTGGTGGGCGCCTGTAATCCCAGCTACTCCAGAGGCTGAGGCACGAGAATTGCTTGAACCCAGTAGGCGGAGGTTCCAGTGGGCCAAGATCGTGTCACTGCACTCCAGCCCAGGCAACAGAACTAGACTCTGTCTCAAAAAGAAAGAAAGAAAGAAAAAAAAAAGCTTTAGCAATTCAAATTACATTAATGATATCAGTTGGTCACTTTTGCTTATTAATTTTAGAAAAAAACTTCATTTTAATTACTTTTCTGTGGAGAAACAATTATAATCTGTGCTATGTAACCATTTATATAATTTATAACAAAGGCATACCTAGTCTTTGGAAGAGAGCTACTTGTGCTGGTTGCTTTAAGTATGTTTATGTGTGAGGCGCTCTGGGAAGTTTATATTTTGGCGACAATTTTTTTTTTTTTGTCTGAAAACTGGCAGAATGGATTTTTTTTTTTTTTTTTTTTTTTTTTCAGACCGAGTTTCACTCTTGTTACCCAGGCTGGAGTGCAATGGCGCGATCTCGGCTCACCACAACCTCCGCCTCCTGGGTTCAGGCAATTCTCCTGCCTCAGCCTCCTGAGTAGCTGGGATTACAGGCACGTGCCACCATGCCCAGCTAATTTTTTTGTATTCTTAGTAGAGACGGGGTTTCACCATGTTAACCAGGTTGGTCTCGATCTCTTGACCTCGTGATCCACCCGCCTCGGCCTCCCAAAGTGCTGGGATTACAGGCTTGAGCTACCGCGTCCGGCCTTGGATTTTTTTTTTTAATTAAAGAAAAATTTGTTTCAAAAGAAAGCATTTGGCTGGGTGTGGTGGCTCACGCCTGTAATCCCAGCTACTCGGGGAGCTGAGGCAAGAGAATCACTTGAACCCGGGAGGCGGAGGTTGCAGTGAGCCGAAATCGCGCCACTGTACTCCAGCCAGCTTGGGTGACAGAATAAGACTTTCTCAAAAGAAAAAAAAAAAAAAAAAGAAAGCATTTTTTCCCAAATTAGGTCTGCCAGTGGAGGTAATTATCTTGCGTTCCTTGCATTCTTTTGCACCCTTTGGTCAAGGTGGCTTGTTGCTGAGAGATCATTTTGTTCACTGCACATTGGATTTCAGTGCTAGATGACTAAGCTCTATTTACTAAGTAGGGTGAGTTTATACAAAATAGCAACACAGAAGTGGAAATACCCACACAGTTTAGTAACTGCCATGAATATTTCACACATCAGATTCAATACAGCGTGAAGACATCCCCAATAGTTTCTCATCGGTTACATGTTTTTTCCTTAACAGTGTTTGCATTATAATCACTTTATTCACAAATCAAATGGTCCATATAAAAGAAATTATATAGAGGAAAAATTGTTGCGAGACTTGTTTACCAGAGTTTTTAAGCTAGTTCCCAAAGCCTATAAATAAAAAGGTTTATTTTCAGGTGAACTGTGTAACTCATCAGGGTATACAATGCATCTTATGCAGAAGTTAGACCCCTGCTGAAAGAAATTTCCAGAAATGTATTTTTATTTAGGTACAAAAGCTTAAGTTGTAAGACACTCTAGCAAAGCTTGTATGTGTTTTTCTAACTATAGAAAACATCATTTTAGTGAATATTCAAATATACAATGGTACTGTTTGCTTCTCCAGAAATTTCTGTGACAATAGGGATACAGGCTAAATGTACCATGTGTTATATTGAATCAGGTTCCAGGGAGAGGGCTGTATATCATTAAGGAGAGAACAGGCCTTTGCTTTCAGAAAGGCAATCTGGAAATCTAAAATATAATAATCCCACCACATATTGTCATACCTTTATAATGATGAATTACTAACATACTATTTTAATTTTATCCCTAAACTCATCTACAGAGTCTAAACATACAATCTCCCTTTCTTTTCCCTCCCTCCCTTTTTGCTTTTTCTTTCTTTCTTTCTCTTGCTTTCTCTCTCTCATTCTTCCTTTTCTTTCTCTTTCTTTTCTTTTCTTTCTTTCCTTCTTCTTTCTCTCTCTCTTTTTTTTTTTTTTTGGAGACAGAGTCTCGCCATGTCACCAGGCTGGAGAGCAATGGTTCGATCTCAGCTCACTGCAACCTCTGCCATCCTGGTTCAAGCAATTCTCCTGCCTCAGCTTTCCGAGTAGCTGGGATTACAGGCATATGCCACCATACCAGGCTGATTTTTGTATTTTTAATAGAGATGGGTTTTCACCATGTTGGCCAAGCTGGTTTCAAAATCCTGACCTCAGGTGATCCACCCACCTCAGCCTCCCAAAGTGTTGGGATTACAGGTATGAGCCGCCAAGCCTGGCTCTTTTTTTTTTTTTTTTTTTTTTCAAAGACAAAGCCTGGTTGCCCAGGCTGGAGTACAGTAATGCAGTTTTGGCTCTCCGGGGCTCAAGCCATTCTCCCACCTCAGCCTCCCAAGTAGCTGGGACTACAGGCAGCACCATCATACCCAGCAAATTTTTGTATTTTTTTTTTTTGTAGAGATGGAGTTTTGCCATGTTGCCCAGGCTGCTCTTAAACTTCTGGGCTCAACTGATCTGCCCACCTCAGACTCCCAAAGTGCTGGGATTACAGGCATGAGCCGCTGCGCCTGACCTACAATCTCCATTTCTTATAGTAAATCTATTCAATACATGTATTAAGGGAAGGAAGATGAGTAATCACAGTTCTTGCCCAAAAGGAGTAACAAGAGTAAGAACAAAATGCTCTGGACTCAGTACATACGGGTAAAGGCCATGCGCTTATAACAATTTTAGGGTGAGGCAGGAGATTGATTCGATTCTACAGATTTGAGCCTTTTTATGTTTCAGTGTGAGGTGTTTATTTTGGCTGGGTGTAGTGGGCTCACACCTATAATCCTGGCACTTTTGGAGGCCAAGGCAGGTGGATCACAAGATCAAGAGATAGAGACCATCCTGGCCAACCTGGCGAAACCTCATCTCTACTAAAAATGCAAAAATTAGCTGGGGTGGCAGCATGAGCCTGTAGTCCCAGCTACTCAAGAGGCTGAAGCAGGAGATCACTTGAACCCAGAAGGTGGAGGTTGCGGTGAGCCGAGATCGCACCACTGCACTCCAGCCTGGGTGACAGATCGAGACACCATCTCAAAAAAAAAATCGTTTTTTTAAATTTCATGTAAGTCAATGTGTGATAAAGTTAAATCCACGCAAGGAAGACACAGCTCAGTGGTTGGCTCTGGGGAGCAAAGGGTGAAAGTAAAGCTTCCGTGCAGGCTGGAAGGAAGAGGACAGTGGCTTTCTCTTCTTAGGAATCTTGGGAATTTTCTCAAGCTTCCTGGCTGCCCCGAGGAAGTAGTTTGACCTTTGCCTGGCTGCTCAGTATTGGAATGAGAGCCCATCCTGGTGACTCCTCTCTTGCAAAAGGCTCAGAATATTTTGTTTCCAGTTTTTGTTTCTATATTCTTTCCATTTAAAAAAGTATTATCTGGCAGAGTGTGGTGACTCACACCTGTAATCCCAGCAATGTCAGAGGCTGAGGCGGGAGGATTGCTTGAGCCCAGGAGTTTGGGAGCAGCCTAGGCAACATGGCGGGACCCTGTCTCTACAGAAAGTTAAAAAATAAGCCGGGCTTGGTGGCCTGCGCCTGTGGTCCTAGCATCTTGAAAGGCTGTTGTGGAAGAATTGCTTGAGCTCAGGATTTCAAGGCTGTGATTGCTGCCACTGCACACCAGCTTTGGGGGACAGAGAAAGACCTTATCTGAAAAAAGAAGAAAAAAAAAAAAGCAATTAAGAATTCAGAAAAAAAAAAAAAAAGAATTCAGAAAACATTTTAACATTAACATTGTACATTTAGTTTAAACATTACATTTAGGCTGGGCACGGTGGCTCACACCTGTAATCCTAACATTTTGGGAGGCTGAGGCAGGTGGACTGCTTGAGACCAGGAGTTCAAAACCAGGTTGGCCAACATGGTGAAACCCCATCTCTACTAAAAATACAAAAAAAATTACACGATCCTAGTGGCAGGTGCCTGTAATCCCAGCTACTTGGGAGGCTGAGGCAGGAGAATCGCTTGAACCCAGGAGTTGGAGGTTGCAGTGAGCTGAGATGGTGCTACTGCACTCCAGCCTGTGACAATAACAAAACTCTGTCTCAAAAAACAAACAAACAAAACCCATTGCATTTAATATTTAACATTAACATCATATATTAATATTATCAGTCTAGCTAACATTACAATGAACAAATCTTGCCACGTCAGTACTAACACACTTAACTTGCACAGACATAGAATACAATTTGTATGAAGCAACTTATGGAATTCAGCCTCTTGCGGCCACCAGACATTTCAAGGCTCTGTGAGGACAAGGGCTTGTTTTGGGTTCAAGGCAAGGTAAACCACAAGACATTGAGCAGGGACCAGTTACCACTTGGAGGAGATGATACATACCTTTTTCTAGAAGTCTGTTTTCTTCAATTATACGATTTAAAGAAAAGGCAGCCCCAGTTCATATGGTGTTGGAGAATCTTGGAAAAACAAATTCACATTCTTTTCTCTCCACTTGATCAACTACTGTGCAATTCTAAATTCCCAGGAGGCGTTGGGTTTGACTTCCTTGGACTCAGTCTGAAATGAGGTGGTTTCTTTATTTGGTAAGTTCCTCGGCTAAAGTTTCAGCAACTGTTCTCAAGGAAATGCTATCTCTTCATCGTAAGAAAAGCTTTTCGTACCAAATTTTCAGTGTTCTGGTTATTCCAAAATACTAGGAATGGAAATGTTGGCTGTCAGAAAGCCTCTTCTTCTATTGGTAGAAAAAAAATAATAATAACAGTCTATTCGCATCACGTGAGGGATCGTAGAGATTTCCCATTCCAAGTCCCTTCCTTTTTCAGATGAGGAAACTGAGGCCCAGGGGAGTTAACTGAAACAATACCGATAATACCAAGGGCTTGCCCTGCGCTTGGGGTGGGAATGAGATCCCTGGGTTTTTAGTGAATGGAATGCAATTTTTCAAACATCCTCGCCTGCTTATAAATTGCATGTTAACTCCCTGAGGCTGTGAGCTTGGCTGAGTGTTACTGTTCACAAGTGTATCTTTTTACTTAAGGATTAGGAACTGTGTGCTGACTTAGCCCAGGTGAGCTTTGATTTTGCCCCAGGTCAACATCGGAAACCTCATCTATTATAGGAAAGGAACAGGAAAATCCAGTATGAGATTTCACACACAGATTTAGTCTCCTGATAAGACTCCAGGTTCCTGGTGCTGTTGCCTTCACTTCCCTGTTAATGATTTGATCGTATTACCTCTCCTTTGTGATTTAGTTTCTTCTGAAATGATGTAAGTAATGGTCTAAGCCAGTCTGCCTTACTCAGTCAATAAATATTTGCCTCTGGTCTGCATTATTTTCTTTTGGCTGTTTAACATGTAACTCTTTGTTGGTTATTATTTTTTCTTTCTGAGTGAATTTCACACCACCCTTAAATCAAAGCTACATGAAGGCATCAGCTTTACATTTGCCTCTGGTCTGTATTATTCTCTTTTCCCTGTTTAACATGTAACTCTTTGTTGGCTTTTTTTTTTTTTTTTTTTTTTTTTTTTCCTGAGTGAATTTCACACCGCCCCTAAAGGAAGCTACCTGAAGGCATCAGGCCTAGCTTAGTGTTTTTCGCATCATTAATTCTAAGTAACATTTCTGAAGCTACTTGAAAACTTAAATTGTATAAGGTGGGCTGCTGAAAAGTCATTACGACAAGGCATTAACGTATTGTCTTGGTAATGATAAATGTCCATGTGTCGGAACTGCACAGTAGAATTCCTGCAGTCACACAAGTTCCTCTTTCCCAGGGATTTCTGTGTACAGGTCAAACCTCTATAAAATAAAGATGTCAAAAGACAAAATTACAACCATTTTAGTGTAAAGATCGAACTGCCTTTCATGTGTGATGTTAGAATGGGCAGCACTTCCTTCTGTACGGCAGAGTGAGGGTCCTGGTGGGCGGAGCAGAGGAGGTTTGCTTTATAGGCAGAAAAAGGCTGAAGAGAGCAGAAAGAGGGGACAACGTGTGGATTGATCATTTCAAATTTACTTTCCCTGCAGATGGCTAAAACAGAGGGGAACTTCCTTGTCACTCAGGCTCTGGTACACGAGGCTCCTTTTGACTGGTATATCCAGTCAAATATACTGGGAAAAGTGGTCTGCTTTAGAGCTCATTCAGATCTCGTGGCAATTAGCCTGAGTGACTCCATACTGGTCACTCAGGCTAATTGCTGGTGCCTAGTTTCGGAGCTGAGTCCAAACAACGGCCTTTTATAACTGTTCAGCAGAGGTTGCCATTTCTTTCATGGTCCCTTTTGTCTGAGAATCAATTGTTTGAATTACCAGGTATTGTCGTCTCCAAGGGAGGATCTATCTTGGAAATTTCTAGCTAGTCCCCCTTTTTTTTTTTTTTTTGAGATGGAGTCTCACTCTGTCACCAGGCTGGAGTGCAGTGGCACAATCTTGGCTCACTGCAACCTACGCCTCCCGGGTTCAAGCTACTCTCCTGCCTCAGCCTCCTGAGTTGCTGGGACTACAGGTGCCTGCCACCACACCTGGCTAATTTTTTGTATTTTTAGTAGAGACGGGTTTTCACCATGTTGACTAGGATGGTCTCAATATCTTAACTTCATGATCCGCCCGCCTCGGCCTCCCAAAGTGCTGGGATTACAGGTGTGAGCCACTGCGCCTGGCCCCAGTCCCCTTTCCTTAATAGTGGACACCTGTGTTCCCAAAAGGAATGACGATGAATGGACCAGTGTTTCATGGACCATGTCCTGCAAAACTCCTGTGTATTTACTTATAGACAATGGGCGGGAGCAAGAGGGAAACACTGCCTTTGGCTTGATTCCGTCCCTAGGATGACATGGTATGGCCACCGGTCTATGCCCAGAGAATGTTTTCCCTCTGTGGCTATGTCTTTAAGACAGAAACGGAAAAGGATTAAAAGCACTAGATAATTCCAGGAGGAGGCTATTTTTCTTTGTTGTGCTTCTGTTGTTGACATGTCTGTTCTCAAGGTTAATTACATATTTGGTTAATTGATTTAATTAGTTAATTGGTTTGCTGGGCCTGCCTCTCTGGTAGGAATTCAAATGCAAATGGACACTGGGATATGCCCTTTCATTGCTAGTGGCGTATAACCAAGACACACACTACTTAATTATGAGTGCTTGTTTTGGGAAATTTGCTACTTGTTCTCTGAAGCAGATTTTCTTTTACTTTACTATACTAGCAGAACAAATGCCAGTTTACTGCCAGTTCAGAAGTCTGTTCTAATGCAGCAAAGGAGATGGGAATGGCCAGGTCTGGAAGCATGAGGTGTGGTTGTAGAAAACAGAGTTGCAGGTTGATGGTGTCGTCTCTGACATCTGCTCTGATCCTCCCAGTGCCTGCTGGGTTGTGGGGGCAGAACCGGACACAGCGACCTGAAATGTGAAGACAGCCTCCTTCCGGGGTGTGTCGTGTGTCCTTTCCACCTCAGCAGAGAAAACAAGAAAATGTAACTGGATTCACGGTGTCAATTCAGAATGTTAACACTTTCTGAATAATCAATAGAAAATGATTTCTGGCCAGGTATGCTGGCTTATATCTGTAATCCTAGTACTTTGGGCGGCTGAGGCGGGCAGATTGCCTGAGCTCAGGAGTTCAAGACCAGCCTGGGTAACATGGCAAAACTCTGTCTCTACTTAAAAAAAAAAAAAATTAGCCAAGCATGGTGGCACACCCCAGTAATCCCAGCTACTCAGGAGGCTGAGGCAGGAGAATCACTTGAACCTGAGACACGGAGGTTGCAGTGAGCCAAGATCACACCATTGTATTCCAACCTGGGTGAGGTGACAGTGCGAGACTTCATCTCAAAAAAAAATTCTTTCTAGGTTGCTGGTGGAATAAGAAGAAGCTTAAAAAGTGTTTCACTTAGATGGGTTTTACAGTTCTCGATTAACTCTCTAATCATCTCTAGTCCTTCCTATTTGCAATCTGCCAGATTGAAAATAGAAAATCAGGCTGGGCACGTGGCTCACACCTGTAATCTCAGCACTTTGGGAGACAGAGGCCGGTGGATTACTTGAGCTCATGCGTTCGAGACCAGCTTGCCCAACATGGCGAAACCCTGTCTCTACTAAAAATACAAAAAAAATTAGCCAGGCATGATGGCTCTCATCTGTAATCCCAGATACTTGGGAGGCTGAGGCAAGAGAATGACTTGAACCTGGGAGGCGGAGGTTGCAGGGAGGTGGGAGGTGGAGGTTGCAGTGAGCGGAGATCTCACTATTGCACTCCAGCCTGGGCAACAGAGCAGACTCTGTCTCAAAAAAAAAAAAAAAAAAAAAAGAAACATTATATTTTTTCACAGATGACTTTATTGATGTTGAGCAAATTATTAGCTTCTCTCTCTTTCTTTAAGGCTAGTCAAGTGCAGTAGTGAGAAGGAGGAAAAGAGAAGAACAAGGAATTCAATCTGTAACTGACTGAATAATCAACTGAGAGAGCTTACTACCTTCAGACCAGCCTATCAGCCTATCTTGTTTGGCATCTTGAAGATCCAAGTTTAAAAAAGAAATGTTCCAGGGTCCTCTGTCCTTGGTAACTTGTACTCACAATGGAGTGAGTTGAGGGTTGGTCTTGCCACGTGCGTTTGCTCACGTGGTTCTGAGAAATCTGGAAATAATGTGGCTGATGACTTTAAAGCTGGTGGTAGATCCTTTTAACTGGAGAATAGAGCCTGTCCATTGTTGGAATTGCTTTGTTTTGTTTTGTCTTTAATTGTGGGTTTCTCATTTCCGCTGCAGGGCTAACAAATTTGTAACCTCCTTGGCAGTCTTTGCCTGAGATTCTTCTTTCCTCTCCTCTGTAATTAGAGAGCTTTCTGTAATCTTTCATCAGACTTTCCTTTGAACTGGCTTAATTACGTCTCATTCCAGCTTTATTGATTGGGGTCGCTAATTGATCATTTTTCTTCCATAATATTGCTTTATGCACTTTAAAAACAATCACAGCTCTTTCCACGTCCATCTTCTCCATTGCCAAACTATTCTTTAAGAAAGGTAGAATTATTTTTTAAATTGCAGAAGTCACATCGCAGAAGTCATATCACAGTGGTAGCATTTGACCTTTGTTTTTCCTTCTGAATCAGTCTTTATACTGCTCCCTACAAATCACACTTCAAGTGACGCTTTCTTTGGATTTGAGGTTGCAAACCCAAACATGAGACCAGCATCCTATAACCAGTGCGGAAGTCCATGGCAGAGGTTCTCAGGCTCTGTGCTGTGTGTGTGGGACTCTTGTTCATACATCCCAGTGTCAGAGGCCATTTCCTCTTTTTTTAGGGAGCTTGGGGGGAAAGGCGGTGGCAACACTGTCTCATTGATGACTCATGTTCCTGTGTCTGTGAGCGTCAGGGCGAATGACAGAGCTCTCCAGAACAGCGTCCTGAGGGCCCGCAGCACTGCTCAGTAGGGTCTGATTCCTTCTGCTTTATTTGATGAGGTGGTCATAGAGTGTCAGAGCCTTCGTGAGGAAACGGGATGGGGGCCCAAACAGACCAGACTTGGGGGGGAAGGAAAGAAAAGAAAAAAAGGAAAAAATTAGAGAGGGGAAAGAGGGTGCTTAAAGGCAGAGAAAGAAAAGAGATCCATAGAAACAACGAGAAAAATGTGACGCGTTGGAATGGCATTTAAAATGTCACTGTGAGGCCAGGCGCGGTGGCTCACGCCTGTAATCCCACCACTTTGGGAGGCTGAGGCGGGGGAGGCCGAGGTGGGTGCATCACGAGGTCAGAAGTTCGAGACCAGCCTGGCCAATATACTAAAACTCAGTCTCTACTAAAAATATCAAAATTAGCAGACATGGTGGCGGACACCTGTAATCCCAGCTACTTGGGAGGCTGAGGCAAAAGAATTGCTTGAACCCCAGAGGTGGAGGTTGTGGTGAGCCAAGATCACGCCACTGCATTCCAGCCTGGGTGACAGAGCAAGACTCTGTCTCAAAAAAAAAAAAAAAAAAGTCACTCTTATGGTTATTCCTGCCTTTGCATTGATGGAAAGGAAATGATTTAGTGTCCAACTCTAAAACACTCTAGCTGTGAACTTATGGGTCCAAACTTGTCCTGTGTGAAAGACGTGTCGATCATCTGGTGTCTGTTGCTTGCGTCTTAGCAAAGGTTAGCTCCTAGGCGCTGTGCAGTGGGATCAGCTATGCGGAAGAGGAGGTGGAGGAAGAGGGGAGGGGAGCGGGGCCCCAGGCAAGAAGAGGGGGGTCTGCTGGAGGCCCCCCATCCAGAGGAGCCAGCAGCCTGGTAAAGCACAGCCCAGTGTCAGGTGTTCCAGATGTGGAGGAATAGGGGTGGCTGGACCAGAATGCAGGATGGATGAGACCCCCGGGGTCACTGGAGAAATGTGATTATATAGCTCAAGCTCCTGTAGGCTGCCCCTCAGTTAACTAAACAACCAGAGGAACACAGATTTCATGCCAATTAGCAACTATTCCCATGCTGGTGTTTCACTTGTGAAATTATTAACATCAGGTGTAACTCCTGTGGCTGACTGGAAGCCAGTCACCCCTTCTGATGAGAGGATGTTTGGTTTTCTTGCCCTTATCTAACCTTCATAAACTCAGTTAGTGTCAACCATCAGCTAACATTAATATTGACCTTGGAGGCCAGTGAAGTCCGAGATGAAGACCGAAACTGGGATCACACATGCTCTTGGTTTCGCCATCTGCAGAAATATCAGGAGAAATAATAGGGATATTTATCCCCACGGACAGCCTGGCCCCTTCTAGCTCCTTCTGTTTGCCTTGCCTTGTGCCCCCAGTACTGTGCTTGGTCCTGCAGCTCTGCCTACTGTGGCCACTAGCAACAGAGATGAGCACAGCAGCCCTCGGAGTGCTCACTGTGCATCAGACGCCGTGCTAAGTGCTGAACGCATGTCAGGTCGTGGAATACTCCAAACTAGAAGGTACCTTGTTTATATTTCACAAGTGAGTGAACTGAGTCTCACACCACAAAGATGAGCAACTCCCTGCCTGCTGCAGGGAGGGCAAAGATGGGATCTGTCTTTCGAGCCGTTGTTTCTGCAACCTCGGGTCTCTTCTGTGCTATGTAATAGAGAATGTGCCTGGGCCACTTTAACCTTTCTGTCATCAGTCAGATGCAGTTTAGAGTAGAGGCAGAGACATCCGAGAAGAAACCCTTTAGTGATAGGGGTGAGGAAAGATGGATCCCCGGACTAAGGTGATAGCAATGAGAATAGGGAGAAGATGGATTTGAAAGTGAGTAAATACTTTGGGAGGCCAAGACAGGTGGATCACCTGAGGTCAGGAGTTGATGAAACCCCATATCTACTAAAAATACAGAAATTTGGCCAGGTGCAGTGACTCACGCCTATCATCTCAGCTCTTTGGCAGGCCGAGTCAGGTGCATTGCTTGAGGTCAGGAGTTCGAGACCAGCCTGGCCAAGATGGTGAAACCCTGACTCTACTAAAAATACAATACAAAAATTGGCTGGTCATGGTGGCTCACATCTGTAATCCCAGCTACTCAGGAGACTGAGGCAGGATAATTGCTTGAACCCGGGAGGCGGAAGTTCCAGTGAGCCAAGATCGTGCCACTGCACTCCAGCCTGGATGACAGAATAAGATTCCACCTCCAAAATAAATAAATAAATAAATAAATAAATAAATAAATAAAAATAAATTAGCTGGTTGTGGTGGTGGGTGTCCCAGCTACTCAAGAGGCTGAGGCGGGAGAATCTCTTGAACCTGGGAGGCAGAGGTTGCAGTAAGCTGAGATCACACCATTGCACTCCAGCCTGGGCAACAGAGTGAAACTCTGTCTCAAAAAAAGAGTGAGTAAAGAAGCGGGGCTCATAGATGTAGTGACTGACCGGAAGACAGGAATTCAGACCTGGACCCCTGGGCTGGGCATGAGCGGGGTCTGACCTGTTCCTTCCCTCAGCACACGCCACCACCCTTTCCTGCAGCCCTCTGTGTCTTGTGTTTATTATATCTGGAAGTGTGGCTTTAGTGGCAGCCAGAAGTCTGGTAAACGTCTGTGAAACCCACAAGAGCCGAGGAAGCCCTGCGTCATGAATGACCTTGGTGTCTCACCCACACTCTCTTTGCAAGGGGCCCCTGCCCCAGCTGCTGGGTCATTTGGGAAACATACCCCTGTGAGACCCTTTCCGGAAAAAGTCTCTTGACTCACAGGAGCCCCCCTGCCTGGAGATGTCTGGGTAGGTACCTCAGGATGGTTTTTCCCACCACATACACCAGGCGTCCCCAGACTTTTTACACAGGGGGCCAGTTCACTGTCCCTCAGACCGCTGGTGGGCCGCCACATACTGTGCTCCTCTCACTGACCACCAATGAAAGAGGTGCCCCTTCCTGAAGTGCAGCGGGGGGCTGGATAAATGGCCTCAGGGAGCTGCATGCGGCCCGTGGGCTGTAGTCTGGGGACACCTGACATATACACTGGGGGCTGGCCACCCAACCAGCAGACACAGAGCCAGAAAGACGGGGACCCGTTACTTCAAGGCCAGGCAGCTCTGGGGTTTGATGGATTGCTCTGTCACCTCCTCCCTGTCCATGGTCCAGGCTGAGCCTGGGCTTTCCCGGAGATCATATCCTGCTTCCTGGCTTCATCCTCCTGGTCCCTGCTTCTCTCACTCACTCTTAGGGGCTGAATGATGTCTCCTGCTCCCAATTCACATGCCGAAGGCCTAACCCCCCCATTACCTCAAAACAAGACAGTATTAGTAGATAGGGCCTTTTTTTTTTTTTTTTTTTGAGACAGAGTTTAGCTCTTGTTGCCCAGGGTAGAGTGCAATGGCATGATCTTGGCTCACCGCAATCTCCACCTCCCGGGCTCCAGTGATTCTCCTACCTCAGCCTCCTGAGTAGCTGGGGTTACAGGCATGTACCACACACCCGGCTAATTTAGTATTTTTAGTAGAGATGGGTTTTCTCCATGTTGGTCAGGCTGGTCTCAAACTCCCAACCTCAGGTGATCCACCCACCTCGGCCTCCCAGAGTGCTGGGATTACAGGCATGAGCCACCGCGCCCGGTTTGATAGGGCCTTTAAGAGGTTAGTAAATTAAAATGAGACTGTTAGAATGGGCCCTAACTCATTCCGACTGGTGTCCCTATAAGAAGAGGAAATGTGCACACACAGGCCCCAGATGCTTATGCAGAGGAAAGACCGTGCGAGGAAGCCGTGAGAAGGTGGCTGTCCGCAAGCCCAGGAGAGAGGCCGCAGGAGAAACCTAAGCTACCCACACGCTGATCTTGAACATCTAGTCTCCAGAACTGTGAGAAAATTAACTTCCGTGGTAGAAGCCTCCTAGTCTGTGGCAACCCTTGCAAATTAGTCGACTCCCTCACATGTTTTTCCTGAAGCGCATTCCTTCCATAAGCCAAAAGCCCGGGATCCTGGTCTCACACGCTGCTTCTAGGGAACTTGACCAAAGACACAAGGGGACGAAAGAAACAATGTTCAGACCGTATCCCGAGTGCGCCAGCCCATTGCTGATTATTTCATTAGCTTGCTAGCGGAGAGTGAAGACCCAGGCAACAGACAGGCTCCCAAGGGCTTCCTAGGACAGCGTGTTCTGTTGGCCAGTCCAGGGTTTAGAAGGCAGGGGATCCCCAAATTTCTTTATTTTTCTCTAGTCTCCTTTTATTTTATTTAGTTATTTTTAAATTTATTTATTGTATTTTAGGTTTTGGGCTACATGTGAAGAACATGCAATATTGTTGCATAGGTACACACATGTGATTTGCTGCCTTCCTCCCCATCACCTATATCTGGCATTTCTGCCCACGCTATTTTTCCCCACCTCCCCACCCCCCGCTGTCCCTCCCCCATTTCCCCCCAACGGACCCCAGTGTGTAGTGCTCCCCTCCCTGTGTCCACGTGTTCCCATTGTTCGCCACCCACCTGTGAGTGAGAACGTGCGTAGAGCCTCTCTCTTTTCCCCAGTTGTTCGACCTTCCACATCTTAAAGAAATCTATGTTAAAGTAAGTTTTAATGTACACATACATTAATTTGTTTCTGGTTAAAATCAGAAGGATCTTCAATCTTGATAAAAACTCATTTCAGTCTATCAGGACGTGAACTTCTTCCCCACCCCCCACCATGCCAAATGCTTTTGATTTGGTTGTACCCTGCAGCTACGGACATAGCACATAAATGAAGGGGCAAAGGGGATTAAAAAACACTCAGGATTGGGAATCGAGAGGCCCAGATCAAGTTCTCCTGTAGAAGTGTGTTTTTACACTGCTGTAAAGGTACGATCTGAGACTGGGTAATTTTTTTTTTTTTTTTTTTTTTGAGATGACGATTCACTCTTGTTGCCCATGCTGGAGTGCAATGGTGTGATCTCGGCTCACTATAAACTTCGCGTCCTGGGTTTAAGTGATTCTCCTGCCTCAGCCTCCTGAGTGGCTGGGATTATAGGCATTCGCTACCACACCTAGCTAATTTTGTATTTTTAGTAGAGACGGGTTTTCTCCATGTCAGTCAGGCTGGTCTCGAACTCCTGACTTCAGGTGATCTGCCCGCCTCGGCTTCCCAAAGTGTTGGGATTACAAATGAGACAGGTAATTTATAAAGAAAAGAGGTTTAGCTGACTCGCAGTTCCACATGGCTGAGGAAGCCTCAGGAAACTCAGCATCACGGCAGAAGGCGAAGGGGAAGCAATGTGTGTCTTACCATGGCAGCAGGAAAGAAAGAGTGAAGGGGGAAGTGCCACACTTTTAACCCATCAGATCGAATTACAACTCACATTCACGAGAACAGCAAGGGGATGTCCGCCCCCGTGAATCAATCACCTCCCACCAGGCTCCTCCCCTGACACCTGGGGATTACAATTCAACATGAGATTTGGGTGGGGACACAGAGCCAAACCGTGTCATCTGCTTCAACCTGTTGTCTGATTTTAGACCTTCTATTATTCCTGGCTTTAGGTTTTCTAAAACAACTCTCCCTTCCAAAAAAGCAAAAACACAAAAACAAACAAAAAACCACGGAGAAAAAAGGAATCCAAAAAACTCTCCAAATCTCATTTCCTTCTAAGATTCAAATTTTTTCCTACAATCCTGGATATTTCAGTCAAAGGTGTTCCAGCTTCTCAGGGTGCTCCAATCAGAACCGTCTCCCCTCTCTGCTCTTTGCAGGTGGATCTCAACCCATGCTTTGTGCCAGTTTTCATTGGTGAACTTCTACTCCCTTTACGTCTCTGTCCCCATTTCCCCTGGTAGACTCTGCATGTCAAATAAACCTCTCCAAGCAGACTGGGAGTCTGGCTCCACAGCGTTTATTGAAAACCCATTATGTCCTGTTTACTTACTCTGCAATCGGAGCCTGCCCATTGCTGATACACTAATGGGAAAGTTTTGGCCAAAGAGGAGACAATTGTTCTGGCTTTGTTCTGTCCTGTGATATCAAACATTCATCTGTGGAACACATCTGAAACCTTTTACTCTAGTGGCTATAATGGTTAACCGAGAGAGAGAGAGAGAGAGAGAGAGAGAGGAAGAGAGAGAGAGAGAGAGAGAGAGAGCGAGAGAGAGAGAAAGTGTGTGTTGGGGGAGGGTTTTTGGAGGGGAAGGCATTGATTTTGTTAGCTTAGGACAACTCATACTGTGTGTTCAAGGAACTGTCAAAATCCCAGAAGTATACTGTCTAGCGTGCAGTTGAGTTTCATAAGACTCTGTTGACAGTGAACTGACCGAGAGACCATGATATTCCTGAAATATTGCGAGAAAGAAGTCTTTTCATCTTCTTTTTATCTCTCTAAATGCTGCCCAGGGACTCCCATTCAAAGTCTCTTGAGATGGAAAAGATGCACTGATTTTTATTTTTTTTGAGATGGAGTCTTGCTCTGTCGCCCAGGCTGGAGTGCAGTGGTGCAATCTGGGCTTCCTGCAACCTCTGACTCCCGGGTTCAAGCGATTCTCCTGTCTCAGCCTCCTGAGTAGCTGGGATTACAGGCGCCCACCACCACACCTGGCTAATTTTTGTATTTTTTAGTAGAAACAGAGTTTCACCATGTTGTCCAGGCTGGTCTTGAACTCCTGACCTCAAGTGATCCGCCTGCCTCGGCCTCCCAAAGTGCTGGGATTACAGGTGTGAGCCACTGCATAGGACAATTTTTTAAAAAATGTACACGATACTGGAGAAATCAGAGAAAGTTTTCCAGAAGTTGGGACTTCTTGCCAGAGATCAATAACCCCCAAAAGATAAACTCTTTGAGGATACCTTCATGCCTTATTTATTTTTGCATTACTGCAATATTGAACCATGCCTGATATGTAGTAGGTCTTGAAGAAATAACAGGATGAGTAGTGAAATGTGGCCCGAAGACTCAAACTCTGGTTTTTGTCCAGCTAACAGGGCAATATTAACCTGGCATCTCACAACAGGCAGTAGGTTCATTGTTTGTCTCCCCGGAAGACACAAACTTGGTGCATCTTATCTGTAACCAGCACTTAGACAGTCCCAAGCACAGAATTTGACAATAATAAATTGTGTCAAACGAATAAATGTTTCAATGAATGCATAGGATGTAAAAGTATCACCTAATTAAGTGAGTATTAACTAATTGAAAAAGTAATACGTACACCTATATTGTTAGGCCCTACGAAATAACTAGATTCCGTTTTTTTGTTTTGTTTTCTTTTTTTTTGAGCTGGAGTCTTACTCTGTTGCCAGGCTCGAGTGCAGTGGTGCGATCTCCTCTCACTGCAACTGGCACCCCTCAGGTTCAAGCCATTCTCCTGCTTCAGCCTCCCGAGTAGCTGGGACTATAGGCACACGCCACCACACCCTGCTGATATTTTTTTATTTTTAGTACAGATGGGTTTCACCATGTTGGACGAGATGGTCTTGATCTCTCGACCTTGTGTGATCCGCCTGCCTCGGCCTCCCACAGTGCTGGGTGTACAGGTGTGAGCCGGCGCTCCTGGCCTTTGTTTTGTTTCGTTTTAAGATGGAGTCTCCCCTGCTCTGTTGCCCAGGCTGGAGGGCAATGGCATGATCTCGGCTCACTGCAACCTCCACCACCCTTGTTCAAGCGATTCTCCTGCCTCAGCCTCCTAGGTAGCTGGGATTACAATTGTGTGCCACCACACCCGGCTAATTTTTGTATTTTTAGTAGAGATGGGGTTTCCCCATCTTGGGCAGGCTGGTCTTGAACTCCTGACCTTGTGATCCTCCCACCTCGGCCTCCCAAAGTGCTGGATTGTGAGCCACCACGTCTGGCCCCAGATTCTGTTTTTAAGGAATTTGTAAACTTCCTGGGATAAAGAAGCAAATACCAATATTTCATCTGGCTTTCATTCTGCCACTGAATGGACCTCACAACCCTGACTCTGCAGTCAATGGGAAGCTAATTTACCACCCATCTCCTGAAACCATAGCTGTTTCTCTAGCAATGAAAATGGACTTACAGATAGGATTACACATAGGTGAAGTTCTGGAATAGGTAAAACCAACTGATGGTGACAGAAATCGCAGCAGTGGTTTCCTTCTTGGTAGAACTCTCTGGAAAGGGGCATGAGGGGACTCTCTAGGGTGTTGAAAAGTTGTTTAATTTGGGTGGTGGTTTACATATGTGTGTACAATTGTCAAACCCCATTGAATCATAAAGATCTGTACATTTCATGATATTTAAATTGTACTTCAGTTAAATAATTAGTGGACAGTACTTGAGATGAGCAAGATAAAGCCCATTTCTCTCCAAACACCCTTGTTCTCTGTTATATCTTAATTTATCTCTGACCCAATGCTCAGCGGGCTCCCTCCACAACAGTACCAACACAGAGGGAGGGCACATTCTCAGACTGGTTTAGATTACAACAGTGGGAAGAATCAATGTTACTTCTCCAAAAAAGTGGTGGACTTATACCATGCCTCAAGTTACGGGCCTCAATCTCTCAGGAATCCAAAGCCCAAATGAATCAAGTCAGTTTTCCTAAGGCCAGTCAACCAGTAGCAGAGCAGGGTCTAAAATTCAGACCAGCTCCCTTCCCTCTTCCCTACACTTAGTTCACTTTCTCTTCTTTCTCTCTCTCTTTCTTTTTTCTTTTATTTTACTTACTTTCTTTTTCTTCCTTTCCTTCCTTCTTTCTTTTTTCTTTCTTTCTTTCTCATCCTTGCTTTTCTTCCCTCCCTCCCTCCTTTCTTTCTCTTTCTTTTTCTTTCTTTCTCTTTCTTTTTCTTTCTTTCTTTCTCATCCTTGCTTTTCTTCCCTCCCTCCCTCCCTCCCTGCTTCCCTCCTTCCTTCCTTCCTTCCTTCTTTCTCTTTCTCTCTGACTCTGTCTCTCTCTTTCATATTGTTAGATGGAGTCATGCTCTGTTGCCCAGGCTGGAGTGCAGTGGTGTGATCTTGGCTCACTGCAAACTCGGCCTCCCGAGTTCAAGCGCTTCGCCTGCCCCAATCTCCGGAGTAGCTGGGATGACAGGTGTGTACCATCCTACCTGGCTAATTTTTGTATATTTAGTAGAGATAGGGTCTCACCCTGCTGGCCAGGCTGGCCTTGATCTCCTGATCCCAAGTGATTCGCCCACCTTGGCCTCCCAGAGTACTGGGATTACAGGCCTCCGTGACTGTGTCCCTCCGACTCCAGTTTTCTTTCCATCGTAGTGTGTGGAGTAGAAAAGAGACTTCCCTCAGACCAACCTTGGTTCTCAGCCTTGATCTTTCAGGTATCACCTGTACGAACTCAAAATAATGTACTTACTGCCCCTGTGCCTCAGTTTCCAAATCTATAAAACAGAGATCCCATGTTTACCTATGATTGAGAATAAATGAAATAAAGTCTGTCCACACTGGGCCTTACTGACTGGCAGCCCCTTCTCCTCCCCGCCCGGTTCATTGCCCATTCTCCTGTCCAGCCTCTTCCTTTGAATGCTTTTCATGACTAATTCTCCGTATTTCCTCCGTATACTCAGCCTTTCAGCATGTTTATTCGCCAGGTTATAATATGATGAATCAGCTCTTTAAATAAATATTTTTCTTCGTGAGAATTAATAACCCTAAGTGTTTAAGGGGAGTTTAAAAAATTTCCCTAAGCCTCTTTTTCCCTATCCGTAGCAAACTCTTGATCCAGTAAGAAAACAAATCTCACAAACAGGACAAACTGCAGCATATTGCAAAGGAACAGGATACTTTTTTTAAAAAAAAGAAATTACGTGAAAAGGTAAAAAGACTTCAACTTCTTGCAGACTTTCTGTCATCTTTGGCAAGTTATGTTACTTTCTTGTGCCTATTTAAGAGCTTCTCAAAATAAAAATGGCTGTTTCTCTTGCAAAGTTGTGACCCCAGGTAGAAATAATTATTACTTTCTCTATCTGAATACATTTTAGGACGATGTTTGAGGTCCTGGCTTCAGACTCTCATCTGGTTCCTCAGATCACCTTGAGGACATTTCAATACCGAGGGTCTGAAATTGGAAGGGGACAGATGAGTGCTTTGCTGCTTGGATCAGTGACCCATTAATTTTGTTGTCTTGTCTCATGAGAAACGCCTTCTCTTCTGTTCTATGTCGCTATGTTTTTGCTTCTTTCCTGGTCAATTCCAACCCTGGCAACAGCTCCTGAGAGGGCAAGGGAAACTTTTTTTTTTTTTTGAGATTTAATCTCACTCTGTTGCCAGACTGGAGTGCAAGGGCGCAATCTTGGCTTACTGCAACTTCTGATTCCCTCGTTCAAGTGATTCTTCTGCCTCAGCCTCCCGAGTAGCTGGGGTTACAGGCACTCGCCACCACGCTCAGCCAATATTTGTATTTCTAGTAGAGATGGGTTGTCAGCATGTTGGCCAGGATGGTCTGGACCTCCTGACCTTGTGATTCACCTGCCTCGGCCTCCCAAAGTGCTGGGATTACAAGCGTGAGCCACCATGCCCGGCAGACCAGTTAACCATTAAGTACCAGTCAGTGGGTGGGTTGCAGTGGCTCATGTCTGTAATTCCAGTACTCTGGGAGGCTGAGGGAGGAGGATCACTTGAGCCAAGGGGTTGGAGACCAGGCTGGGAAACACAGCAAGATCCTGCTCTACAAAAAATTTAAAAATTAGGCCAGGCACGGTGGCTCATACCTGTATTCCCAGCACTTTGGGAGGCTGAGGCGGGCAGATCACCTGAGGTCAGGGGTTTAAGATCAGCCTGCCCAACATGGAGAAAAACCCTGTCTCTACTAAAAGTACAAAATTAGCCAGGCATGGTGGAGCGTGCCTGTAATTCCAGCTATTCAGGAGGCTGAGGCAGGAGAATCACTTGAACTTGGGAAGCGGAGGTTACAGTGGGCTGAGATCACGCCATTGCACTCCAGCCTGGGCAACAAAAGTGAAACTCCATCTCAATAAATAAATAAATAAATAATTTTAAAAAATTAAAAATTAGTTGTGCATGGTGATGCACAACTTTAGTCCTAGCTACTCCGGAGGCTGAGGTGGGAGGATCACTTGAGCCCAGAAGAGTTGGAGGCTGCAGTTAGCTGAGATTATGCCACTGCACTCCAGCCTACATGACAAAGTGACACCCTGTCTCCAACCAAAACAAAAGAATAGAGTGATTGATACAGCCACTGCCTTCTCACGATGCAAAGCCTAGACGTTGCTAAGAAGTGCTTGGTCACGTGCAAATCCAGCAAGCACAATATCTGGGAGAGAAAACCATGCACAAGCGACCTCTTAGCATCCTTTGTGTTGGCTACCATCTTGGATCTGCCCATGATGACATAATTTCCTGAATAAAGCCGGGTCATAGAGAACGGACCGCATTCCCGCTGCTGGCACGTACGTAGATGGCTGCTGGTTTTTATTTCATAATAGAGCCAGTGGGCGCTTAGAAGGCAAACACTGCACACAGGAAGACACAAAACAAACACACTCATCAGCTCCCAGCTAGTCAGGCTGAGGTGAAAAACAAACTTTGAATTTTTTCCCTTAAACGGGACTGAACTTGACTGGGGCACTTGAACGTTTCCTTGGACATGTCAGACACTAAAACTCTGTTCTTTGTGGGCTCATCTTTTAAACTGTGCCTCCAGGGAAGACCTTGTAGATTTACGGTACTCATACACTTAATACGCATACACTTAAATCACATCCTGTAGAATCTAACTGAGGTTCTCAGTTCAGTCTATAGCAGATTTTTTTTTTTTTTTTAAATCACATGGGTAGAGAATTTGGCTTAGGGGCTCTGTTTTTCCAGGAAGACCCAATAATCACTGGGCTGTGCATAGCACAAACTGAGTCGTGGGTTGAAGCTGGTATTGAGATGAGCTTTAGAAATTACATATCCAACATAATTGTATATATTTGCTTTCATTCACATAGCAAGGAAATGGTATTTGGCAAGGAGTCAGTCCACAGAGCCACATGATGGCACACTAGGGGGTCAACGCTGGAGCTCTACTTTCTCAATTTGGTGTTCTTTGCACAGAGCACAGATTTAATGGTTTAAGCAATGGTGCCTTTTATATTTATTTTTATTAATTTTTAAAGATTATTTTATTAATTTATTGTTGAGTCTCCAAGGCTGGAGTGCAGTGGCACAAACTTGGCTCACTGCAACCTCCATCTCCCTCTCCTGCCTCAGCCTCCTGAATAGCTGGGACTACAGGCATGTGCTACCACGCCTGGCTAATTTTTGTGTTTTTTAGTAGAAATGGGGTTTCACCATATTGGACAGGCTGGTCTTGAACTCCTGGCCTCTTGATCCACCTGCCTTGGCCTCCCAAAGTGCTGGGAATATAAGCGTGAGCCACTGCACCTGGCCTTATTTGTAGTTTTTAGAGATAGGGTCTCTCACTCTGTCACTCGGGCTGGATGACAGTGCTTTGATCATAGTTCACTGTCATCTCCAACTCTTGGGCTCAAGGGACCCTCCCACGTCAGCCTCTGGAGTAGCTGGGATTACTGGAGTAGCTGGGATTACTGGCACTTGCCACCATACTTGGCTAATTTTTAAAATTTTTTTGTAGAGACAGGATCTGACTATGTTGCCCAGGCTGGTCTCAAACTCCTGGCCTCAGGTGATCTTCCTACCTGGGCCTCCCATCAGCGCTAGGATTAGGGGCGTGAGCCACCATGCCTGGCCAGCAACTGTGCCTTTTAATCTGCTTTGCTTCCCTAATGCAGATCTAGCGATGTTTCCTAGATGCCCATTTGACTGCCTTTACTCATGGCCAGTAAATTGGGGGCAGTGTTGAAAGCAAACGAGCAACTCCAACTTTTGCTTTCAGCAACTCCCTGCTCAGCCCCCTCCATCTGATGGAGGCTTTCCTTTGCCTTTTTCCATCTCAGACTCTGGAGGCAGGGAGGCAGGGTAAGGTCAGAGATGGCGAAAGCGTAGTTGCTGCGAGGGTAATCGTGCGGCAAGCACAGGTCATCCTCGTTCCCTTGTAACAAAGATACCGGTTGAGCATATTTATTGATTTGGTTCTCAATTATATTCTCTAGATTAAAAAAAAAAAGATCGATGAAAATCTCTTTCAGTTAGTTTTCTAGAAAACGTCTGGGATTATGATGAGCAAAAAATAGATGCCTGGTTTCATTTGGTATGAAAACCAAATAAAACCAGAATTCAGAGAGTTCTACAAATTGGGAAATGAATAATAACAATAATGAAAAGGCAGCTTCTGGCTTATTTGGGCCTTTTTTTTTTAGACGGAATCTCACTCTGTCGCCCAGGCTGGAGTGCAGTGGTGCAATCTTGGCTCACTGCAACCCTCGCCTTCCGGGTTCAAACAATTCTCCCTCCTCGGCCTCCTGAGTATCTGGCACTACAGATGCATACCACCACAACCGGCTAATTTTTATATTTTTAGTAGAGATGGGGTTTCACTGTGTTAGACAGGATAGTCTCGATCTCCTGACTTCGTGATCTGCCCACCTCGGCCTCCCAAAGTGTTAGGATTAGAGGCGTGAGGCACCGCGCCCAGCCTTGTGTTTTAGCTCTATTAGCTGTCATCAATAGTGAAAGAATAGAGGAACAGGACCCAACATTATGGAGTGGTTTAGGCACAGTTAGGGGAACCCCGGGCACAGTTGAGGACAAAGGAGGAAAATCCTGAAAACAAGAGTGTGTTGCAAAGTCTACGTGCCCTTCAAGAGCTTCCTCTTCCACATTCTCGGAACCTGACTTGAAAACCTTTTCCTAAGACTTGAGGTTGCATCTCAGGATGAATATGAGTCTTCCCAAACCTTTGCTTTATAATGAAATAGACTGAAACCTATAAATAAAGGGTAGTGTGGGTGGAGAGGGCGCACTCAGGGAAATTCATTTTCTGGCATCACATAATCATCTTAAATAATGCGTAAGGAACCATTGGCTATGGAGCTGCTATTCAGCAATAACAGCGATATACTGAGAGTGCAATGCTGAGCTCTACATCAATAACAAAGCTAACAAAAAGAAAGACAGCGCTTGGCCCTACTTGATTCACCAACTGGGAAATGAAATAATCAACATGCTTTATAAGTGGTTGGCTAGTTTCCGTCATTTATATGACAAATTTAAAAAAAGAAAACTGAGTTTTGAAGTATAGAGATTCTTCAGTAAATTTCACTTGTTACAAACTGTGTAGTCGGCCAGGCATGATTCCAGCACTTTGAGAGGCTGAGGCAGGAGGATCCCTTGAGTCCAGGAGTTCAAGACCAGCCTGGACAACATAGTGAGACCCCCTTCTCTAAAAAAAATAAAAATGAAAAATAGCCAGACGTGGTGGTGCATGCCTGTTGTTCCAGCTACTCAGGAGGCTGAAGTGGGAGGATGGCTTGAGCCTGGGAGGCAGAGGTTGCAGTGAACTGTGATCACGCCACTGCACTCTAGGCTGGGTGACAGAGCAAGACCTTGTCTCAAAACAGAATGGAACAGAACAAAACAAAAACTGAATAGTCAGTCAGTCAACTCTTGGAATTTGCAGGGAGGGCTTGGCTGGTTTTCAACTCATTTTTCTTTGTAAGATATTTGTGTATTCTGAATTAAAGATGACTCTGCTGCCTCTTTAGTACCAGGAAAAACAGAAGCCCTCTTGTGTTCAGATCAAAAATTGCAAGCTGTGTTCCTTTAATCAGTTTCAGGGCTTAGTTTCAGCTAGACTAACATTTTAAGCCTCAAACCGGTTTCTGCCAATGTTTTCCCATTAGGAAAAATACAACACAAATGAAAGAAGCAGTGTTTAACATATACTCTGAAAGAATTGCGAGTCTAAGGAGAAACAGATCAATTGTAAACTGTAGTTTTAGTGGAAGCTGAGTGACAATCACACCATACAGCTTTGGTGACTGTCCTCTTCTTGCCATGACTTCATTGGGGGATTTTAAAATTAGGTGTTGCATCATAATGTGATGATAATTATACAACTTGGCTCATTAAGGCCACAATACACTGTGGATCTGGAAAACAGTGCACTCCTGTAGTTAGAATACAGCGGGGCCAGGATCAGAACTGCTTTGGTTTGCACAGAATGAATTATTTCTCCCCTTGCATCCCCTGCATTTACTTCTGGAATTAAAAAATGGGTGTTTGGCCAATGTTTCCTTCTTCACTAGGGTGAAGCCTGTTCTTGGGTTTCGACTCAAGCTGCTGTCTGTAGGGCCTGGCTTTGCTAAGCAATTTTTTCTTTCTTTTTTTTTCTTTTCTTTGAGACAGAGTGTCGTTCTGTGTCCCAAGCTGGAGTGCAGTGGCACGATCTTGGCTCACTGTAACCTCTGCCTCCTGGGTTCAAGCAATTCTCCTGCGTCAGCCTCCTGAGTAGCTGGGATTACAGGTGCTCTACACCACGCCTGGCTAATTTTTGTTTTTGTTTTTGTTTTTGTTTTTGTTTTTTTGAGATGGAGTTTCACTCTTGTTACCCAGGCTGGAGTGCAAATGGCACGGTCTCGGCTCACCGCAACCTCTGCCTCCTGGGTTCAGGCAATTCTCCTGCCTCAGCCTCCTGAGTAGCTGGGATTACAGGAACGAGCCACCATGCCCAGCTAATTTTTTGTATTTTTAGTAGAGACGGGGTTTCACCATGTTGACCAGGATGATCTTGACCTCTTGACCTCGTGATCCGCCTCAGCCTCCCAAAGAACTGCGATTCCAGGCGTGAGCCACCGCACCTGGCTAATTTTTGTATTTTTAATAGAGACAGGGCTTCACTGTGTTGGCCAAGCTGGTCGCGAACTCCTGACCTCGTGATCTGCCCATCTCGACCTCCCAAAGTGCTGGCATTAAGGCATGAGCCACCATGCCTGGTCAACACTCTTTCTTTTCCTGAAGATCTTTTCTTTTTGGGTATACTTTTAAAAAAAAAAAAAAAAATAACATAATTATAGATTTGCAAAAAGTTCCCAAATAAAATGTACAGGGAGAGCCTACGTACCCTTCACCCAGCCTCTGATGGTCACATCCATATAAGCAGACACATTATAGAAATCAGGAAACTGATGTTGGTACAATCCATAGAGCTTTAATTGAATTTACCAACTTTTTTTTTTGTGTGTGTGTATAAAGTTCTATGCAATTTTGTCACATGTATATATCATGTATTTGTAACTACAGTCAAGATACAGAGCCATGATCATGCCCTTGCACCACTGCACTCCAGCCTGGGTAACACAAGCAAGACCCTGTCTCAAAATAAAGATACAGAATTTGGCTCACATCTGTAATCCCAGCACTTTGGGAGACCAAGGTGGGCGGGTCATGAGGTCAGGAGATCAAGACCATCCTGGCTAACACAGTGAAACCCCGTCTCTACTAAAAATGCAAAAAATTAGCCGGGCGTGGTGGCACATGCCTGTAGTCCCAGCTACTCAGGAGACTGAAGCAGGAGAATCACTTGAACCTGGGGCAGAGGTTGCAGTGAGCCGAGATCACACCTCTGAACTCCAGCCTGGGCGACAGAGGGAGACTCCGTCTCAAAAACAAAACAAAAGGTACAGAATTGTGCCATTCGCCCAAGCCACCTCTCTATGTCTCCACCCGAGTTCTCTTCCTCCCACCCCTAACCTGTGGCAGTCTCGAACCTGTTTTCTATCTCTATAGTTTGGCTGTTGTAAGACGTTATGTAAGTGGAATAATAACTTGTTGAGATGGGCTTTTTTCCACTCAGCATCATTCTCTTGAGATCCATTCAAGCTGTCGTCTATTCCACGGTGTGTCTGGAGCATAGCGTGTCCAACCATTCGCTCATCGAGGGACATTTGGCTTGTTTTCAGTTGTGTCGCTGTTGGGAATAAGATCTGCTACGAATATTCTTATACAGGTTTTTTCTAAATTACGAAGTATTGATAAAAGAAATTAAAGAAGATCTAATAACTTTTTTTTTAAAAGGAGAACTAACTCCATTTCTTCAGCGTCAAGTTATAGTAGTTAATCTAAAACTTAGTTTCTTTGATGGGCTGGGCCCAGTGGCTCATGCCTGTAATCTCAACACTTTGGGAGGCTGAGGCAGGCGTATCACTTAAGGCCAGGAGTTTAAGACCAACCTGGCTATCACGGAGACACCCCATCTCTCCTAACAATACAAAAATTAGCCAGGTGTGATGGCGTACGCTTGTGGTCCCAGCTATTCAGGGGGCCGAGGCTTGAGAATCGCTTGTACCCCGGAGGCGGAGGTTGCAGCGAGCCGAGACAGCACCACTGCACTCCAGCCTGGGTGACAGAGTAAGACTCAAGTCTCAAAAATAAACAATACAATAAAATTAAAATACAATTTAGTTTCTTTCATGATTCTTCATGGCAGCCTCCTCGTGACGGAAGTCTTCCTGCTGGTCTTAAATCCTTACTCTTTTATTTTATGGCAAGATTCATTATCATTTATTGGTGTGGTTTAAATACTTGGATATGGACAAATAATGTACAGCTTTTATCCATGTCATTGTCCCTTCCTTAAAGTGTGGTCTTAGGAATCAATGGGTTTCTAAGGGTAAGGTGTGTCCTTGTTCAACATGGTTCAGTGGGTAGCCACTAGCCGTCTGTGGCTATCAAGCTGGTAGCGTCTTTGAAATGCGCTGTAAATGTAAAACACACACCACGTTTGAAGTCTTAATATGAAAAAGAAAGAATGTAAAATATGTCATTGTATTTTTATATTTGTTACATATTCAAATGATGATATTACTGGCCGGGTGCAGCGGCTCACATCTGTAATCTCATCACTTTGCGAGGCCGAGGTGGGAGGGTCACTTGAAGTCAGGAGTTGGAGAGGAGCCTGGGCAACACTGTGAGACCCTGTCTTTAAAAAAGTATAATAAGGCCAGGGACAGTGGCTCATGCCTGTAATCCCAGCACTTTGGGAGGCTGAGGCAGGCAGATCATGAGGTCAAGAGTTTGAGACCAGCCTGACTAATATGGTGAAACCCCGTCTCTACTAAAAATACAAAAACTGATCAGGTGTGGTAGCACGCACCTATAAGCTCAGCTACTCAGGAGGCTGAAGCAGGAGAATCGCTGGAACCCGGGAGGCAGAGGTTGCAGTGAGCCGAGATCGCATCACTGCACTCCAGCCTGGGCAACAGAGAGAGACTCTGTCTCAAAAAAGAAAAACGGATATATAATTAAAATATGTATTAACTGGGCCATGGCAGTGTGCTCCTGTGGTCCCGTCGACTTAGGAAGCTGAGACAGGAGGGTAGCTTGAGCCCAGGAGTCAGCTATGATCATGCCACTGCATTCTAGCCTGGATGACAGACAACAGCTTGTCTCTAAACAAAACAAGACCAAAAAAGGAAAAATGAAATTATATTACTCTGGCTGTATTGGGTTAAATAAAATATATTATTACAATTAATTTTATCCAGAAAGAAAGAAAAAAGGAAAACAATTAATTGTATCCTCTTTTGTTTTACTTACTTTAATGTCACTGGTAGAAAATTTAAAGTTATGCATGTGGCGTGTATAATTTTTCTATGAGAAAGTGATGCCCAGTAAGGAAATGAAGGTATAGCCCAGCTAAGTGGCTTGCCCAAAGTTGTGCTGTAAATATTTTATGTTAAGTGATCTGTTTATGCTTGCTTTTATTCCCATGACTACTAATTGGTCTCATGTCAATGTCGTCTTCTTAGTCCTTTTTGTGCTGCTGGAAGAGAAGAGTTGAGACTGGGTAATTGATACAGAACAGATATTGATTGTCTCACAGTTCTGGAGGCTGAGAAGTCCAGGATTAAGGCACCGGCAGCTTAGGGCCATGTCTTTCTGCTAAGAAGATGGTGTCTTGAATGTTGCGTCCTTAGGAGGGGAGAAACTGAAGGTTCTCACATGGCAGAAAATTGGAAGAGTGAACCCACGCCCGCAAGCACTATTTATAGAGGCATGAATTCCATTCGTGAGGGCAGAGCCTCGGGACCTAAACAGCCTCCCCCAGGCCCCACCTCCAATGCTGATGCATTGCGGATTCAGTTTCAACATGCATTTTGGAGGCCATGAGTGCCATGACTTGGAGCCAAAAACCTCGAAACCGTTGCAGTCATGACTCTGTGTTCAACTTGGGAAGGCAGGAAGAGATCTTTGTGTTTCTCCTGATGGAATAGTCATGGATAGTACACCTGATTTTGGATGATGGATTCCATTTCAGGGTGCCACTGAGGCTTTCCTTTCTGTGTCTCCTGAAAGCCACTGACAGGTCCGCTTGCTTAAGTCCTTTGCTCTGTACGGATGTCCCACCTGGTACAGATACGCTGACATTGCCTTCTGCCTTCTACTTTTCTCTCACGTTGTTTATAATCCTGAAAGCAGATACTAGAAGCTGTGCTTTTAGAAACATTTCAGAATTTGTATTATGTCCTAAACGTGTCCAGCTAATAACAGCTAAAATTTATTCAACATTAGGCTAAATAGTGTATTGTGAATTATATAACTTAGTTTTCATGACAACCTGATAAGGTACATACTAGCGTGGCTCCATTTCATAGATGAAGAAACGGAAACTTAGAGAGGTTGCGGGAAATTGCCCAAGATGCGCAGGCAGAAAGGGCGTAAGCCAGAATTCCAGTTCTTGCAGCTGAATTCCTGCACTGGTCGTTATGATGTATTGCTTATTCAGCGGATGAATTGCTTAATGAGTCTTCTATTCAAAATAGAAATTTTATGCAAAGATTAAGTACCTAGATTCTGAAACATCTCTGCAAAACCCATTAAACCTAACCATTCACAAACTGCACAGAAATCACACAACATGGCATCTCAAAGGTGTAAGAACTGATGCTTGGGACTTATGGGCATTTCTTTCATTCATTTCAGGCTGTATTCTTTTTAGAGGACGATGTCTGTGCTCACATCCTCCCAGAACAATAACAAAGGGTTTCACTTCACGATTCCTAAGTTCTAAAATTTCTTCAATTTCTTTTTTCAGATGGAAAATGGAGTACTGCTCTGTCACCAAGGCTGGAGTGCAGTGGCACAATCTTGGCTCACTGCAACCTCCGCCTCTGGGTTCAAGCAACCTCCACCTTCTGGGTTCAAGCGATTCGTCTGCCTCAGCTTCCTGAGTAGCTGGGATTACAGGTGCCAACTACCACGCCTGGCTAATTTTTGTATTTTTAGTAGAGATGAGGTTTTGTCATGTTGCCCAGGCTGGTCTCAAACCCCCGACCTCAGGTGATCTACCCTCCTCAGCCTCCCAAAGTGCTGGGATTATATGTGTGAACCACTGCGCCTGGCCTAAAGTTTCTTTAATCCTATCTGTAATTTATATGCTTACATAAATGAACATATATGTATGGATAACTGGTGTTCCCAGTCCACCATTGGTACAAACGTCTCAGGTATCTTAGCTATATCCTCGGATGATCAAATGTCAGAGCCGAAGGAGACTGATTTTCTATTGCAGACGTTTTCTGCAAAGCTCTGTATAGTGAATATTTCAGACTTTACAGCCTGTGACATGGTCTTTGTTGCAACTGTTCAACCCTGCCGCTGTAGGGTGAAAGCAGCCATAGAAAATATGTGAATGAATGGACATGGGTATGTACCAATAAAACTTTATTTACAAAACTAGGGAGACATAGTTTGCTTACCCTTGTTTTAGTACTACCCTTTTTTAATAGTTCAAGAAGGAGGACTGAATTAAACACTTTGCCCAATTTAAGACAAGAGCTTGTTGTAGAACAAGATCCAGAAACCAGACTTCCTGGATAAACTGGACTTCCTGGATAAAATCAGCATCTTTTTCCTACTGTGTTATATAAATTCACATTGAAATTCCTCCCCATAATACTGTAAAAATAATAAAAATTCCAAACATTCAAAAAGATGTAGAAAATAATATAAAAATCAGCTGCATACAGCCACTAATAAGCTTAAGGAAAAAAATTATAAATGAGATTGAAGCTTCTTGTGGCTGGGTGTGGTGGCTCACGCCTGTAATCCCAGCACTTTGGGAGGCCAAGGTGGGCAAATCACCTGAGGTCAGGAGTTCGAGACCAGCCTGACCAACATTGAGAAACCTCGTCTCTATTAAAAAATTATAAAATTAGCCAGGCATGGTGGTGCATGCCTGTAGTCCCAGCTACTCGGGAGGCTGAGGCAGGAGAATCACTTGAACCCAGGATGTGGAGATTGAGGTGAGCTGAGATCGCACCACTGCACTCCATCCTAGGCAATAAGAGCAAAATTCCATCTAAAAAAAAAAAAAAAGAATGAAGCTTATCGTGTACCTCATTCCAGTTTCTCCGCTCTCCCCATCCAAGGTAACCATTATCCTGACTTGGATGTTTATTACGCCCTTTCCAGGCTTCATCTTTTATAGCATATTTGTCTCTTGAAACAATGTGTAATGCTGTTTTGTATATATTAAACACAAATGGGATCAAACTACATGTATCCTCATCACCTTCTCACAAGAAAATATAAACAATAATTTTAGAAGAATCTCTTCTATCCCAAAGAAAAAAGTTAGAGACCTAAATTACTTGCAGGAAAATGGATAAATAACATTAGGAAAAGGACCCAAGTTTGTCCCTAAAATTCTTGATTGGAATGGGATTATTTATTGAAAAGAGAATTGGCAACAAGACGCACATAGAATATTTTTTGAACCTAAAGCGACTTGTGAAGATGTGGGGGCCAGACTTTTAGCTGTGTGACCTTAGGCAAGTTATACACCCACTCTGTGCCTCTATCATCCGTAACACTGGAAGGAACAAGTGTATCTACTTTTTAGGGCCACAGAGAGTAACAAAGGAGTTAAGGCCTGTACCATGCTTACAACAATGCCTGGAATACAATGTTAGCACTTACTGCTTCTAATAGTCTGAATTTGAAGTTTAAACTTTTAATTTTGTTGTTGTCATGGCTGTTGTAGAGACAAGGTCTCGATATATTGCCCAGTCTGGTCTCAAACTCCTGAGCTCAAGTGATCTTCCCTCCTCAGCCTCCCAAGGGGCTGGGATTACAGGCATGAGACACCATGCCTAGCCTGAAGTTTAAATTTTCTAAGCTTCCATAGTAGGAATGAAGACAATGGAAATAATACTGACAGAAACTCCAGTGTCACTTAATTAGATGGATGTTGCTAATTCTCTAAACAGAGCCAGTATAAACTTGAAAATCATCAGCTTGGCGCGGTTGCTTACACCTGTAATTCCAGCACTTTGGGAGGCTGAGGCTAGTGGATCATGAGGTCAGGAGTTCGAGACTACCCTGGCCAAGATGGTGAAACCTCGTCTCTACTAAAAATACAAAAATTAGCCGGGCATGGTGGCGGATGCCTGTAATCCCAGCTACTTGGGAGGCTGAGGCAGGAGAATCACTTGAACCTGGGAGTTGGAGGTTGCAGTGAGCCAAGATCGTGCCACTGCACTCCAGCCTGGGCAACAGAGCGAGACTCTGTCTCAAAAAAAAAAATTTGAAAATGATCTTGATAAATTGGGAAATTGTTGTTGAAGAAAATAGAGTGGAGTAACAAATTCAGTAAGTATTAAAAGAGGCCAGGTGTAGTGGTGCATGCCTGTATTCCCAGCACTTGGGGAAGCTGAGGTAGGAGGATCACTTGAGCCCAGGAGTTTGAGATCAGCCTGGGCAACATAGTGAAACCCCATCTCTGTAATATATTTAAAAAGATTAAAAAGGGTTAAACAAAAACCCACGTTTTTTTTTTAAGTATGAAAAGGGATAGTGTTACAGACTTCATGTCTGTATCCTCCCTTCTTGACTCCAATTCATATGTTGAAACCCTAATCCCCACTGTGGTGGGACCTTTGGAAGGTGCTTATGGTTACGTGAGGTCATGAGGGTGGAGCGCTCCTGATGGGATTAGTGGTCTTCTCAGGGGAGACATAAGAGTGCCGTCTACAAACCAGAAGAGTGCTGTCGGCAGACTCTAGATCCACCAGAGCCTTGACTTCCGGCCTCCAGAACCATGAGAAAGAAACGTCTGTTGTTAAGTCACCCAGTCTATGGTATTTTTATTACAGCAGCCTGAGATGACTCACACAGGTACTGTGAATTCCTCTTCCTTGCCTTTCCTTTTCCTTCTCTTGCTCTTTCTTTTCTCTCTTTCCCTTCCTCCCTCCCTCCCTCCCTCCCTCTGTCCCTTCCTCTCTTCCTCCCTTCCTTCCTTCCTCCCTTCCATTTTGAGATGGAGTCTCACACTGTCGCCTGGGCTGGAGTGCAATGGCACAATCTCAGCTCACTGCAGCCTCCGTCTTCCGGGTTCACATGATTCTCCTGCCTCAGCCTCCTGAGTATCTGGGATTAGAGGCGCCCAACACCACCACACCCGGCTAACATTTTGTATTTTTAGTAGAGACGGGGTTTCACTCTCTTGGCCAGACTGGTCTTGAATGCCTGACCTTGTGATCCGCCCACCTCGGCCTCCCAAAGTGCTGGGATTACAGGCGTCAGCCACCGTGCCCGGCTGATACAGTTCATTTCAATCCACAGATCCACACTGAGACGTATACAGCGTGGCATTCAAGAGTGAGAATCCAGGGATCCAGTCGTAGATTAGAGCCTGGGCTTTACCAGTCACAGCTGGGATCATCTCAGGCAAGTTCCTGAACCCGCCACTGTAAAATGCAGATGACGACAGACCAGCCGCAGAGGGTGGCTGTCAGCCATTAACACAGGCAACAAAGTTAGATGCTGCTATTACCGTTGTTGCTGAGATTATTACATGGCACAGATTTAGTGGCAAAATGACCTGTGTACAGAGAACTCGGTTTGCTAAATGAATACTCCTCAGAAATGTAGCAATTTTGTGGGAAAAAGCCAGCATGGTACTGAGACAGCAGAAGTATAAAAGGCGCAGTTCAGGAAATCATTCTCCTCTGTGTATTCTGTCTCTAATCCGTCTTAGTCCAGGCCTCACTAGAAAATTCATTTTGGGAGTTTGTTTCTGCTGCTAAAAAATGCTGTAAAGAAGTAGGAGGTGCACAAATGTTCTAAAGGATGACGGTTCTATAAGAAAAGGTTCAAGGCTTTGGGTGGTTTGTTTGGTCAGGAGAAACGTACACCGAGGGGGGGTTAATGACAATCTTGAGGTAAATGACAAGTTTGAATGCGGGGAATCTGCAGTCGTTTTTCATCAGGTTCGCGGAGGACCAAATTAGTGGACATAGACTGAAATTAAAGAGGAGGGTTTCACGTCTGTCACAAGGTCCCAGAAGTCATAGCGAGAAGCTGCTGCAGAGACCTGGGGAGTGGGAAGGAGAGCTGGCATCCAGAGGGCTGAAGAAAAACACAAACAAAAATACGTTATGAAGATACGTTTTCTTGGCCAGGTGCAGTGGCTCACAACTGTAATTCTAACACTTTAGGAGGCCAAGAAGGGAGGATCACTTGAGCCCAGGAGTTCAAAACCAGGCTGGGCAATATAATGAGATCCCTGTCTTTATTTTTTTTTAAAAAAATATATTTTTTACAAAGGTTTTTTTTTTTTTGGCCAAGCCAGGTGGCTCACACCTGTAATCCTAACACTTTGGGAGGCTGAGGTGGGTGGATCACAAGGTCAGGAATTCGAGACCAACCTGGCCAATATGATGAAACCCTGTCTTTACTAAAAATGCAAAAAGTAGCCGGGACTGGTGGCAGGCACCTGTAGTCCCAGCTACTCAGGAGGCTGACACAGGAGGATCACTTGAACATGGGAGGTGGAGGTTGCAGCGAGCCGAGATCACGCCATCGCACTCCAGCCTAGGCAACAAGAAAAAGACGCCATCTCAAAAAAAAAAAAAAAAATTAATAAAAAGTTATTTTTTCTAAAATCCCTTGTGGGTCAATAGGTCATTTATTCTTTGGATCTAATTTTAGGCAAAAAATGTAAAAGTGCTCTAAAAAGTCATGCAATTAAAAAAATGTTCAGTGTAAACAAAACAAAGGGATCTTTTTCACTGACATCTCGGACATTTATCAAGTTTTGCTCTTCCTGGATCTGGTTCCTCCTGGCCTCTGGTTTCTTGTTTCCGTGACAAGGCTGGGGTTGCTAACTTCTAATTTTGTCTGCTCCGGGATGTTTATAACTCATAGCTGCATTTCTTCTTGACTGTGTTCCGTTCTAGGATGCATCCTCACGTCCTCACTCAAGGCCACCTGTCTCCTTCTTCCCGGGTCTGAATTCAGAAGCCGCAGGTGTCTGCTTCCTCTTTTATTAGTGTTACTTATCGCATCTAGAATAAGTTACATCCTAACAGCTTCTGTGATGATCGCCTCCTGCCACATGCATTTACAGTTCATAACAGGGTTGAAGCTTTTCACATTTTGTAATTCATACGCACACATTCCTGAGAAGTCCATCCAAGGCATATGTTTGCCTATGAAAATGTGCATACTCAGGTCGGGCACAGTGGCTCACACCTGTAATTCCAGCACTTTGGGAGGCCTAGGTGGGTGTATCATCTGAGGTCAGGAGTTCAAGACCAGCCTGGCCAGCATGGCAAAACCCTGTTGCTACTAAAAATGCAAAAATTAGCCGGGCATGGTGGCGCGCACCTGTAATCCCAGTTACTCAGGAGGCTGAGGCAAAAAAAATCACTTGAACCTGGGAGAAGAGGTTGCAGTGAACCGAGATCGCACCACTGCACTTCAGTCTGGGCAACAGAACACAACTTTGTCTCAAAAAAAGAAAGAAAGAAAGACAGAAAGAAAGAAAGAAAGAAAAGAAAAACAAACAAAAAAATAAAATGTATAGACTTGGTCTTCTAACAAGAATATAACTAAAATTTATTCCCAAATTATAACTTGTAAGTCTGGACTACTAGGGCATGGCATGGGATATACAAGGGTTTGGCCAACCACTGCCCATGGGTTACGTCTGGCCCTCCGTCTGTTTTTGTGCAGTCTGTGGGCTAAGTCATGGCTTTTACATGTTCAAATATTTGAAAAACACCGAACCTGGGGAACACAGGGAGTCTCCACCTCTACCAAATAAAAAAAAAAAAAAAAGCCGGGGATGGTGGTGCACACCTGTGGTCCCAACTACTCAGGATGCTGAGGAAGGAGGACTGCATGAGCCCAGGAGGTCAAGGCTGCAGTGAGCTGCATGGTTGAACTGCACTCCAGCGGGGCGACAGAGCGAGACCCAACCTGAAAAATAAAATAAAATATAAAGGAACACCATACGCAGGAAGCAGCACTTTCACTTGGTCCCTTCAGTTTTCCTGCTCTTTCAAGCCATGAAAGAAATGACACCGCACGGCAAAAGTCGGAGAAAAAGCGTATGAAGAAGTGCAAGGGGGAGCACTCTGTCTGATTTCTGACAAGAAGGTAGTATGTCCAGGAGTGGAAATTCACGTTAGGAGAGTTTAGCAATATTCACAATAAGCTGTCATTAAATTGAGTAAAGTGGCCGGGTGCGGTGGCTCACGCCTGTAATCCCAGCACTTTGGGAGGCCGAGGCGGGTGGATCACGAGGTCGGGAGATCGAGACCATCCTGGTCAACATGGTGAAACCCCGTCTCTACTAAAAATACAAAACATTAGCTGGGCATGGTGGCACGTGCCTGTAATCCCAGCTACTCAGGAGGCTGAGGTAGGAGAATTGCCTGAACCCAGGAGGCGGAGGTTGCGGTGAGCCGAGATCGCGCCATTGCACTCCAGCCTGGGTAACAAGAGCGAAACTCCATCTCAAAAAAAAAAAAAAAAAAAAAAAAATTGAGTAAAGTGCTTCCCCAGGACCCATGTTCTCTCGTTCTCTCTCGCTCTCTCTTTTTCTCTGTGTGTGTGAATAATGTACATGCTAGAATAGAGAATTTATAAACATTTCATTTTTCAAAGTGTGGCTTATAGAACTATACAGCGGACCAGGAGTCAAGACACCAAGGTTACAATCGCTTTTTTCATCCTACTCATTAATATGTCAGCCAACAATCCGTGTCTGGAGCAATAGTTCTGTTGAATTCAACACACATTCCTTCGGCTTCCAGTAGGTGCCAGGAGCTGTGCTATGTGCTGAGGATGCAAAGAAGAGTGAAGGCTGGTCCCTGGCGCTAGGAGATTGCAGTCAAATGAACTAGTAGAAAATCATATCCTCTAGAGCCTTATTTTCTGCAGTCAGAATGGTAGGCACATGACCCAGCAGTTTCACTCCTGGTTCTGAGTAGCCCAAAGAATCGAAAGCAGGGACTCAAACAAATATTTGTGCTTTTTTTTGTTTTGTTTTGTTTTGTTTTTTTTTTTTGAGACAGAGTCTCGTTCTGTTGCCAGGCTGGAATGCATTGGTGCAATCTCAGCTCACTGCAACCTCCGCCTCCTGGGTTCAAGCAATTCTCCTGCCTCAGCCTCCTGAGTAGTTGGGATTACAGGCATCTGCCACCATGCCAAGCTGATTTTTGTATTTTTAGTAGAGGCAGGGTTTCACCATGTTGGCCAGGATGGTCTCCATCTTTTGACCTTGTGATCTGCCCACCTCGGCCTCCCAAATTGCTGGGATTACAGGCGTGAGCCACCGTGCCCGGCCTGTTGTTGTTTTCAGAGAGAGTCTCATTCCACTGCCCAGGTGAAGTGCAGTGGTGTAATCTTAGCTCACTGCAACCTCCATCTCCTGGGTTCAAGCAATTCTCAAACCTCAGCCTCCCGAGGTAGCTGGCATTACAGGTGTATGCCAGCACACCCAGTTATTTTTTGTAATTTTAGTAGAGACAGGGTTTTACCATGTTGGTCAGGCTAGTCTCAAACTCCTGGACTTAAGGTATCTGCCCATCTCAGCCTCCAAAAGTGCTGAGATTATAGGTGTGAGCCACCATGCCCTGATTCAAACAAAGATTTGTACTAAATGTTTATAGAAGTACTATTCACAAGAGCCCAAAATCAGAAAGAACTTTGTTGATCAGTGGATGAATGGTAAACAAAATGTGGCATATACAAACAATGGGATATTACTCAATGATAAAATAAATGAAGTTCTGATACATGCTAGCTACAACATGGATGACCCTTGAAAATGTGTTATATGAAAGAGAGTAGACAAAAATATCCAGATAAATAAACCTATGAAAGACAGAAAACTGGCCAGGCCCAGTGGCTCACACCTATAATCCCAGCGTTTGGCATTTGGGGAGGCCGATCCCAGCACTTTGAGAGGCCGAGGCAGAGGATCACCTGAGGCCAGGAGCCCGAGACCAGCCTGACCAACGTAGATCTTGGCTCACTGCAACTTTTGCATCCTGGGTTCAGACAATTCTCTTGCCTCAGCCTCCTGAGTAGTTGGGATTACAGGCATGTGACCATGCCCGGCTAATTTTTGCATTTTAGTAGAGATGAGGTTTTGCTATGTTGGTCAGGCTGGTCTCCAACTCCTGACCTTGTGATCCTCCTGCCTTGGCCTCCCAAAGTGCTGGAATTACAGGCATGAGCCTACTGTGCCCAGTCTGCAGCTCAATAGTTTTAACCATAGCTTCTAAACCTTCTAGGCCCTGATGCTTCTTGTTTTCAAACAAGCAATTTTAAACAGCCACCAATACAGTTTCTCCCTGCATTCATGCTCTAGCAATGTGACAATGAAGATTCTCCCAACAAGAGATAAAGTCTATTTCTTGGGCTGAGTGCAGTGGCTCACACCTGTAATCCCAGCACGTTGGGAGGCCAAGGTGGTGGATCACTTGAGGTCAGGAGTTTGAGACCAGCCTGGCCAACATGGTGAAATCCCATCTTTACTAAAAACACAAAAATTAGCTAGGCATAGTGTTGGCATAGCTAGGCTCCTGTAGTCCCAGCTACTTGCGAGGCTGAGGCACAAGATTGCTTGAACCCAGAAGGAGGAGGTTGCAGTGAGCCAAGATTGTGCCACTGCACTCCAGAGCAAGACTCCACTAAAAGAGAGAGAGAGAGAGAGAGAGAGATCTATTTCTCTATTACTCAAGTCTGGAATCTGTCAGCTGTGAGCCTAAGCCCCAAGACACTTTACAACTCTCTCTGTCTCTTCCTGTGCCAACATGCGTTAGCCACCTGCAAGATAAAATATCATGTAGATGATAACTAAAGCATTCCAGGCAACAGCCTGCTTTCTGCCAGACATGTGAATGAGACTCATCAACTGACCACACAATCGGAAATGGATCATATACATTTGACTGGCTGAAGCAGAAAATAGCAGAAGAGTCACCCAGCTGAGCCCAACCCAAATTACTGACCCACACAATTGTGAGCTAAATAAGAAACTATGATTTGATGCCTCTACATATTGAGATAATTTGCTCTGCAGCAAATACCAAATGATGAGAAGTAACTCTCTTTGACTTACTTCTCTCTTTATCTATTCTCAATGCACCTGTGTGTATGAAATGATCTTGTTTTATAATTTGACTTTGAAATTATTTAACTTTTTAAATATTATAACTCCTAAACCTCAAAGATCGAGGTGGATTTTGTTGTTGTTTTGCTACATCACGCCTAGAAACTATAGGTAGTTGCAGAAAGGCTTGGAATTTCAAGTACCCAAAGCAAAGAAACACAATAGCAAGCCACTGAAATTTTCAAACCTTTGACTAGACATTATGACAGCTAGCTTCTTGGAGTCTTTTAATCCAGATAGACTTCAAATGCAGAGGAAAACTGAAAGCCATGAAAAAAAAAAAAAGAAAGAAAGGAAATATACTTTAGCCCATAGGACTTCACTTACTAAATGTCCAAACATGTTACCTCAGAAAATGGTTAAATAGTTTAAAATTAAAAGCGGTTCTCTCTCATTCATCTAAAAAGAAATTATTCCATTTAATCATTTTATTTTCATTGCCAGTGCTCTATGGGACAATAAAAAAAGGGATATTTTAGGATATTACTTCCAATGCTGGCATAGGAGCATTAGAGTCATCTTACTATCAGGTAACAATGATGGACACGAGTATCTTCTTTCTTTATTTTTTTCTTGAACAACATGGGTTTGAATAGCGTCTTACTTATTTTATGAAATGTGTTTATTGCATTTTATTTTACTTTAAGTTCTGGGATACATGTGCGGAATGTGCAGGTTTATTACATAGGTGTACATGTGCTATGATGGTTTGCTGTACCTATCAACCCATCATCTGGGCATCTAGGTTTTAAGCCCAGCGTGCATTAAGCATTTGTCCTAATGCTTGCTCTCCTCTTTCCCCCCACCCCTCCAGTGTGTGATGTTCCCCTCCCTGTGTCCATGTGTTCGCATTGTTCAACTCCCACTTATGAGTGAGAACACGTGTATGTGGTACTTAGTTTTTTTTTTTGCAGGGGTGGGAGGGAATGGAGTCTTGCTCTTGTCACCCAGGGTGGAGTGCAATGGCTCAGTCTTGGCTCGGTGTAACCTCTACTTCCCTGGTTCAAGTGGTTCTCTTGCCTCAGCCTCCCAAGTAGCTGGGATTACAGGCGCCTGCCACCATGCCAGGTTAATTTTTATATTTTTAGTAGAGACAGGGTCTCGCCATATTGGCCAGGCTGGTCTGGAACTCCTGACCTCAGGTGATCCACCTGCCTCAACCTCCCAAAGTGCTGGGATTACAGGCCTGAGCCACTGTACCTGGCCAGTGTTTGGTTTTCTGTTCCTGTGTTAGTTTGCTGAGAATGATGGCTTCCAGCTTCACTCATGTCCCTGCAAAGGACATGAACTCATTCTTTTTATGGCTGCATAGTATTCCATGCTGTACATGTGCCACATTTTCTTTATCCAATGTAACACTGATGGGCATTTGGGTTGGTTCCAAGTCTTTGCTATTGTAAATAGTGCTGCAATAAACCCACATGTGCGTGTGTCTTTATAGTAATGATTTATAATCCTTTGGTTATATACCCAGTAATAGGATTGCTAGACCAAATGGTATTTCTGGTTCTAGATCCTTGAGGAATCACCACACTGTCTTCCACAATGGATGAAATAATTGATGAATAAACTACTTGATGAACTAATAAATGAATGAACTGGGAAACTGAAGTGCATTTTCCAAATAGCATGAGCAAAAGCCATTTTGAATATCAGGAGCATATTGTGGGAAACAAGTTTCTTTCAGGAGAACAGCAACAACAACAGTAACAAAACCTTGCTTTTTTTTTTTATTGCATTTTAGGTTTTGGGGTACATGTGAAGAACATGCAAGATTGTTGCAAAACCTTGCTGTTTTAAACATCTAATGTGCAGAAAAACGAATTCTGTCCTTACCATAGTTTCACAAACTGCCAACAGCTTCCCACAGGTTTTTTTCCTATAAAAGCTGCCCCTCTTTATTATAAAATCACAGCGTCTTCTTGTAAGATCTGCATTTTATTTTCATTAAACCTGAAAGATTAAAAAAAAAAAGAAAAAAAAAGTCATCCTTTCCTTTTGAACCTTGCAACTATTTTGGCCAGTAAAAAATATTTCTAAATAGATAACATTAATCTCTTCATCAAAAAAACAACATGAAATGAAATGCATTTTGAAATGTCAACCAAAAAACCAGTTTCGCAAGAAACAAATGAAAGACTCAGGCTAATCTATTTCATGTTAATTTTAGGGGTGACAATATCTGGGGGTATGTGGTGTATGTGCGTGCGTGTGTGAGAGAGACCTTTTAATAAATATACTAAAGCTTTTCAGCGGAAAATCATGTTTCATGCTGGAGTGCAATGACATGATCTTGGCTGACTGCAACCTCTGCCTCCCGAGTTCAAGTGATTCTCCTACCTCAGCCTCCCGAGTAGCTAGGATTACAGGAGCTTGCCACCACCCCTGGCTAATTTTTGTATTTTCAGTAGAGATAGGATTTCACCACATTGGCCAGGTTGGTCTCGAACTTCTGACCTCAAGTGATCACCCGCCTCGGCCTCCTAAAGTACTGGGATTACAGGCGTGAGCCACTGTGTCCGCCATGCTGCTATTTTAAAGGGAGCTAAGCAAAACCTTCCAACAAATTAAGGATCAAATTCATAAAACCACCCATTTAGTGTAAACTGTCGGGTTAGCAACTGATTTTTGAGATGCTTGGTTTTCCTTATTTTTGTTATTCAGGTAAATGTTCTTCAACTCTGTGTTTGAAGTTGTCTTTCTTTCTTTTTTTTTTTTTTTGAGATGGAGTTTCACTCTTGTTACCCAGGCTGGAGTGCAATGGCGCGATCTCGGCTCACCGCAACCTCCGCCTCCTGGGTTCAGGCAATTCTCCTGCCTCAGCCTCCTGAGTAGCTGGGATTACAGGCACGCGCCACCATGCCCAGGTAATTCTTTTTTGTATTTTTGGTAGAGACGGGGTTTCACCATGTTGACCAGGATGGTCTCGATCTCTTGACCTCATGATCCACCCGCCTCAACCTCCCAAAGTGCTGGGATTACAGGCGTGAGCCACTGTGCCTGGCCATCTTTCTCTTTTGATTGTATGTGTGCAGACTAATGACTCATGACTGCACCTGACACCCAGGGAATTCAATGGCTTTGTAAGCACCTCCTGGGAGTAAGATTACTTGAATGAACAACAATGAAAACAGTTTGACTTACACATCTGAATGAACATAAAATAAGAATTATTTTCCTTCTATGGGTATTTGTGTCCTTTTGGTGAATGGCTGCTTGCCCAATGCTCCTAGCAAATGTAAAGCACCGCTCATTCAGAGCCGTGAGCTCGTTCAGAGTAGTGAGCGCCCATTGTTGGCCTTGATGTTAATTTCTTGCAGCCTGGAGAAGTCATAATAAGCAGGTGATGAAGTACTTGTAACAGGGTCTGTGTTGTTATTATTGACCTTGTTGTACATGTTCTCTAACCTACATTTCCCTCTAATTCATCAAATGGGATGATACCTCCTCCTCTTAGGGAAAAAGCCCCATGAGGACCAAGTTGAAGGTCTGCCCTCACTAGGACCAATGGAGACTGCAGATCTGAGAGAGAATCCGCTGTAGTCGCAGCATCTTCTATATGTGAACCCTTTGAGAAACAAAGAAGGTGACTTGGGGAAGCTGACTTTTGAAAAAGTGAACTGCAGGGGACCAGCGCTGCTGATGGAATTCCCTCCCCTCCCCTCCCTTCCCCTCTTCTCTCCTTTCTTCCTCTTTCCTTTACCTCCTACCCTTCCTTCCTGCCTGCCTGCCTGCCTGCCTTCCTTTCCTTTCATCTCGCTCTTTCTCCCAGGCTGGAGTGCAGTGGCACAATCTCTGCTCAACTGCAACCTCCACTTCCTGGGTTCAAGCGATTCTCATGCCTCAGCCTCCATTACAGGTGCCCACCACCCAGCTAATTTTTGTATTTTAGGAGAGATGGGGTTTCACCATGTTGGTCAGGCTGGTTTTGAACTCCTGACTTCAAGTGATCTGCCCACCTCAGCCTCCCAAAGTGCTGGGATTACAGGCCTGAACTACTGGGCCCCTGAGACCTAATAACTCATTTAGGGAGGTTTCTCCGTTTCCTCTGGGCTGCTGTGACTCTGGCAGCCACTAGAGGACTTCCGTGTCATTGGACAGAGAGCGCAGGATGGACTGGTCTGTCACTCCTTTTTAATCTATCTGCATTTCCCCAGGTTTTAATGGAGTCTTTGTAACCAGCCACAAGATTATCCATCCATCCATGAGGTCATTCATTACAGTGAGCCCAGAAAGAAGTATGCGGTTACATTCATTTCAGGAAGCACTTGTCAATCACCGACTGTGCGAAAGGCTTTGTCCTGGGTTCCGAGGGTAAATGCTGAAGTTTGTGCTCCCTGCAGCCCCTCAGAGACCACAGGTGTTACTCATATCCACAGATGCAGGTGGCAGAGGCTTCTCAACTCTCAACTTGTCTCCAAGTAAAAGCACTTTTGACCTCTGATTCATGGCATCACCACGCTGAGTTAGAAAGCGCCAATTTCTCCACATCCTCTCCAGCATCTGTTGTTTCCAGATTTTTTAATGATCGCTATTACTGGGTATATATCCAAAGGATTATAAATCATTCTACTATAAGGACACATGCACACAAATGTTCATTGCAGCACTGTTTACAATAGCAAAGACCTAGAACCAACCCAAATGCCCAATGATGATAGACTGGATAGGGAAAATGTGGTACATATACACCATGGAATATTATGCAGCCATCAAAAACGATGAGTTCACGTCCTTTGTAGGGACGTGGATGAACCTGGAAACCATCATTCTCAGCAAACTGACACAAGAGCAGAAAATCAAACACCGCATGTTCTCACTCATAGGCGGGTGTTGAACAATGAGAACACAGGGACACAGGGTGGGGAGCACTACACACTGGGGTCCGTTGGGAGGAAATGGGGGAGGGACGGGGGGTGGGGAGGTGGGAAGAGATAGCATGGGGAGACATGACAGATACAGGTGAGGGGACGGAAGGCAGAAAACCACACTGCATGTGTGTACCTATGCAACTATCTTGCATGTTCATCACATGTACCCCAAAACCTAAAATGCAATTAAAAAATAAAATAAAATAAAATAAAAAAATAAATAAAATAAAATAAAGCACCAATTTGAGGAGGTAACTTTTAGTGGAAGGGCATCTTGCTGCATATGTGCTCAAACTTGATATTCCAGACATGATGACATGACGTGGAGCTAGGCGTGGGGGCTGTGCCCCTCCTGCATGCTGTCACCACCAGGCTCAGCCTGTCCAGTGGCTCCTTGACAGTGGAACACTTGCTAACGTTCAGCAGGGGTGGAGGGGTCATCTTTGAGCTGGTTGAGACAGAGTTATTACTCAATGCGCTCTTTCGCTTTCTTCTAGCTATTCAAATAGTCATAATAGATATAAGCGAACTAGGGAAATTGGCAGATTGCACTGGGATTCTTGTGATTTAACATTAATTTTTGATTCTAGAAGTCTTCTTTCAGAACTTTGGGTAGGTCAACAGATTTCTTTAGCCTCAGTTTATCTGGAGGAAAAGCAAGGATTTCCTTCTGGTGCTGACTCATTGGTATTACAAAACAGGGCAATTACAGATCCCCACAAGCAACTCTGACTTACGGATGCCTAGCTAAAGACCAGCTCATACATCTAAGTGGGTGGTGGAGACGGGGGTGGCAAGGATGGGTGTAGTGGATTCCAGCCTTTATCTGCCTTCAGTGGAGGCAGAGGGCCACAGCTCTTCTTCCTCCCCACTCCCCTTTTCTAGAGACAGGGTCTCATTCTGTTACACTGGCTGGAGTGCAGCGGCTCAATCATAGCTCACTGCAGCCTCAAACTTCTGGGCTCAAGTGATCCTCTTCCTTGGCCTCCTGAGTAGCTGGGACTACAGGCATGTGCTACCTTGCTCAGTTTTAACATTTTTATAGAGATAACGTCTCTCTATGTTGCCCAGGCTGGTCTCAAACTCCGGGCTTCAAGCAGTCTTCTCACCTCAGCCTCCCAAAGTGGTGGGCTTACGGGGATGAGCCACCATGCTTTAACGATCTTTGTTTATCTATTCTAACTACCCCCAAATTTATTGACACACAGGAACATTTCCAAGTTGTGCTCAGGGCTCCTTTAGATAGGGGAGCCAATTGTCTGTATTTGCCCAGAATGTCCTGGTTTTATCGCTAAAAGTCCTACATCCCAGGAATGCCCCTAGCCCTGAGAAAATCAAGATGGTCAGTCATTGTACTCTCATTCCTAACAGAAACACTGAGCACAAAAGCGTTCTGCAGTCTGCAGTCAAAGAACCTTAGAAATTGCTCCCTCTTGTTTTCATTTAAAATAAATTGTGGTAAAAAACACGTAACTTAGAATTTACCATCTGGATTATAGTCACGTGCCTTATCATGTCATGCTGGTCAATAGTGGGCCTCATATATGATGGTGTTCCTGTAAGATTGTAATATCATATATTTACATTTTCTTTTCTTTTTTTTCTTTTTTTGAGACGGAGTCTCGCACTGTCTCCCAGGCTGCAGTGCAGTGGCACGACCTCAGCTCACTGCAATCTTCACCTCTTGGGTTCAAGCAATTCTCCTGCCTCAGCCTCCCGAGTGGCTGGGACTATAGGCATGCACCACCAAGTCCAGCTAATTTTTTTTGTATTTTTGATAGAGACGGGGTTTCACCATGTTGGCCAGGATGGTCTCTTTCTCCTGACCTGTGATCCACCCACCTCAGCCTCCCAAAGTGCTGGGATTACAAGCGTGAGCCACCAAGCCTGGCTGGTGACCCTTTTTTATCTTGCTCAGTAAGTAATAAAAGTATCAGATGGTATTTTCTATTAAGCAAGTTTCTGCTTTCTGGAAGTATCTATAGACCTTCCCTAATTCACCACACGAGTTGAGAAAGAGACGTGTATCTGATACCCAGAGGTTTAACTATGAATATGTTTTCCCCTTAGTAAAAAGATACTACAAGTGATGGTTAGAGGTACCAGAATTGTCTATGGGTTGAGTAGATTTTTGTGCTTTGGCCTGGGAAACTTCTCTATGCAAAACTATCAGCTGCTTATGAAGAACAGCTGGTACCTCTGGGGTCTGCAAAGTGATTTCGAATGCAATAGGCATTCAAAATTTTTTCACTAAATGGAACTAATGTTTATTTATTCCGTTGCTTCCATTGAGGTAGTGAATTTTTTGTTCATTTGTTTTTATTTGATTAATTTTTCTTTTTTTTTTTTTTTGAGATGGGGTTTCGCTCTTGTTGCCCAGGCTGGAGTGCAATGGCACGATCCTGGCTCACCGCAACCTCTGCCTCTCCGGTTCAAGTGATTCTCCTGGTTTAGCCTCCCGAGTAGCTGGAATTACAGGCATATGCCACCACATCTGGCTAATTTTGTATTTTTAGTAGAGATGGGGTTTCTCCATATTGGTCAGGTTGGTCTCGAACTCCCGACCTAAGATGATCCACCCAGCTCAGCCTCCCAAAGTGCTGGGATTACAGGAGTGAGCCACCGCACCTGGCTATTTTAATTTTTTGAGACAGTGTCTTGCTCTGTTGCTTAGGAATGCAAACTGCATCTTCAATCTCCCAGGCTCAAGCAATCTTATCACCCCCCAGCCTCCTGATTAGCTGGGACTACAAGTACACACCCTCACATCTGGCTACTTTTTTATTTTTAGTAGAGACGAGGTCTTGTTTTGTGACTCGGGCTGGTCTCGAACTCCTGAGCTCAAATGATCCTTCTAACTCAGTCTCCCACAGTGCTGGGATTACAGGTATGAGCTATTGCGCATGGCCGGTAATGAATTTTGAATTACAAATATGATACATTTAGTTTAAAAATTGGAGACTACTTGTATTTATATTTGAAAGTTGCCTGTGATTAAAAAATTTTTAGGGCAGAATTTATAGTTTAAACTGTCTTTTAAAATTTCCCAAAAATAGCTTTCTTTGCGATGATAGTTCTATCTTCTGAGAAAGAACTGGCACAGCTGCTGAATTCCAGATGTCAGAACACGGCGTGGGCTCCGAAAATGGCAACCAGGGCCACCTTATGAGTTCACAGTTCTCTCAGAGAAGTTACCCTGGAGAAGTTAAGAGTGGATGTAGATGAAGTTAACGCTGTTTATTTCAGTTAGCATCAGAATGGAAGCCAGAGTCTACGCTACCCAAATCCTGGGCCAGTGAGCTCTTATCACACTTTATCTTGATATTCTTCAGAATATTTCTTCCCTGAGAAAACATAAGGTGAGGATTCAATTCCAAGGTCAAAGAAGTAAGGACAAGCTCTTTTCCCTTCCTCTTTCAATACCTAGTAAATTGGTATTTTCTTTTTTCTTTTCTTTTCTTTTTTTTTTGAGAGGAAGTCTCAGTCTCACTCTGTTGCCCAGGCTGGAGTGCAGTGGCTCGGTCTTGGCTCACTGTGACCTCCACCTCTGGGTTCAAGCAATTCTCCTGCCTCAGTCTCCCAAGTAGCTTAGATTGCAGTGTGCACTATCATGCCTAGATAATTTTTGTATTTTTAGTAGAGACAGGGTTTCTCCATGCTGTCCAGGCTGGTCTCGAACTCCTGGCCCCAAGTAATCCACCCACCTCAGCTTCTCAAAGTGCCGGGATTACAGGCAAAAGCCACCACACCTGGCATATATATATATATATGAGCCAGGGTTTTACTCTGTTGCTGAAACCAGAGCGCAGTGGTGTGATCATAGTTCACTGCAGCCTCAACTTCCTGGGCTCAGGTAATCCTCCCAGCTCAGCCTTGGGAACTACACGCAGCTGCCACCACACCTAGCTAATTTTTTGTAAAGACTGGGTTTTGCCATGTTGCTCAGGCTGGTCTCAAACTCTTGGGCTCAAGGATGCTCCTGCCTCGGCCTCACAAAGTGTTGGGATTGCAGGCGTGAGCCACCGCGCCCGGTTGGTATATTTTTTATAAACCAATGTTGCCGTGTTAGATCAGGTTTCCTGAAATTATCCTTGTTCAGCAGTGACACCAGGCTCCTCAGAACTCTGTGATTGATGAAATAAAGCATGTTTCTTGGGGAGTGCTCTGGGGGTTTGCATGATAAAGGAGAAGGGAAGGGGCAGGATGAAGTGAGGAATCGAAGTCAAGCTGTGGTGCAGTCCTGGGAATGAATGAACGGCCTCAGCCAGGACTGCAGGATTTCTGAAGGTCTGGTTGCAAAGCTGACTCACTGTGGCCTCGGACCCCCACGGAGGTCAGCCACGGAATGCAGGCATCTGGAGATGGGGCTGTGACTTTGAGTGAAGAGGCTCCTTTCAGTCCTGGTAGGGGATGGCCACTGCAGCTCTGCTAGCAGGAAGCTTTCGTTCCTGAGGGGGAGTCTGTGCAGAGCAGCGCAGCATCATCTTTCCAGGACTCTTGGTTCTTTCTGGGCAGGAGAGTATGAGTTCAGACTGTTCTACACTGACTTCTGTGATGCCTCAAAGAGCACGAAGTGGACCCAGTTCAGAAGTTGCTGAATAGCAGATTCCTTTTGGAAATGAACACTGCACAGATAATAACAATCCTGCCGGGCGCAGTGGCTCACTCCTGCCAGCACTTTGGGAGGCTGAGGTGGGCAGATCACGAGGTCAGGAGATTGAGGTCATCCTGGCCAACATGGTGAAACCCCGTCTCTACTGAAAATACAAAAATTAGCTGGGCGTGGCGGTGTGTGCCTGTAATCCCAGGTACTCGGGAGGCTGAGGCAGGAGGATCGCTTGAACTCGGGAGGCTGAGGTTCCAGTGAGCTGAGATTGCACCACTGCACTCCAGCCTGGCAACAGAGCTAGACTCGGTCTCAAAAAAAGAACAACAACAACAACAACAACAACAAAAGAACAAAAACAACAACAACAAAAAACTAGTTCTTTTAATGTCCACCTGCTTTAGACTAATTCCGTTTACTTCGATAAGAGGGGAGAGGAGGAGAGGGAGGAAGAGGATGAGGAGAATGAGACAGAGAGATTCTGATAGAACCGGAGGCCTGGATTGAAAAAAAGGCAGTGTTTCCAGGCTTGATGATTACTTTGTACGTTTTCACACAACTGTATGCTGTGTATCAAATGTTTTAAGTATTGCCCCTGTTTTGGTAAAGTCGTTGGCGCCCTTAACCCCAGAGACAGCATGGAATAGTGGGCCATGGCCACCGGGCCTCCAGAGCAACTGTCCCCATCAGTTTCTCCAAGTCTACTACTCCTGGGCTGCGTGACTGTGGGTGGTGGGTTCCCAGCGTCATGCCAGAAGCTGCGTCAGAAGCGGGTTAGAGCTTTTCACTCTGAGGCACTGCTCAAGGTGCACAATCTCTGGTTGCTATTTCTCCCCCAGCTTGTCCCCTTCACTACGTTGCCCTGTTTGGTTCATCTAGAACCTCCTGTCCTTTTCGTTGTTAAGTCTTTCCCTATATTCCAACACACTGTAGACTGATCAGTTTTCCTCTGATAGGGACAGTTTAAAAAAGAAAAAACAAAAAACTTAGGACTATTGCAATGGGGAGCTCTTTCTCCTGCATATCCTGACTCTGGGAGGAGGCATCAGCATTGCCCTTAGACCCCCTTTCGGTGGCTAGACATGACTTCACTTCCCTTGCATAACATCCTCTTTGTTCTGGGTCATGTCATCTGCCTAATCGACCCAGCACCCCTGTGGAACCACCTCGCTGGTAAATGGTCTCTTTCTCTAGGTCACCACTATGACATCTAGTGTCAATTTGATGTCCATGTAGACAATCCCAAACACAGCCTGTAAGCCTGCTTTATCTTAGAACCAATAACATTTTACCTCCACTGCATTAGGCATCGTGCACTCTTTTTAGCCCCAAACAGATTTACCTCTGAAAACTTCAGCAGCAATCACCTACTGCCTTGGCTGGAGTCCCCCAAAAAACAGACTCTGAAGAAGGACTCTGAAACAAGTAGTTTCTGTGGGAGCTAATCCCAGTGTTGGGGTGGAGGACTGAGATGAGGAAGGGGAAGAAGCTAATAAAGAGTCCAATGCCAAGCAGGTGCCCGGAATGGGCAACTGTAACCATTCCCACTGGAGAACTCTGGGAGGCAGCAAGAACATCTCACCAGGCGGAAGGCCAAGGAGCTGCGTTAGTCACTGACTCCTGATAGGTACTGGCTGGGGGTTGCTTCTAGGGGGCATCCAGTGCCCAGCACTTCTGACCTAGAAGGGAATTGAGGCAAAAGCAGGTGACAGTCTGGCCAGAGTAGAGGGCACAGAAGTAGGGGCTGCCATCTGCAGATATCAGGGCACACTGACAGCATCCACTTCACCTGTCAATTCAGTCTTCTTTTTTTTTCTTACCTTTTTTTTTTTTTTTTTTTTGAGACAGAGTCTCACTCTGTCTCCAGGCGCCAGGCTGGAGTGCAGTGGTGCGATCTCGGCTCACTGCAACCTCCACCTCCCAGGTTCAAGCAATTCTCCTGCCTCAGCCTCCCAAGTAGCTGGGACTACAGGCGCATGCCACCACGCCCAGCTAATTTTTGTATTTTTAGTAGAGACGGGGTTTCACCATGTTGGTCAGGATGTTCTCAATCTCTTGACCTTGTGATCCACCCACCTCGGCCTCCCAAAGTGCTGGGATTACAGGCATGAGCCACCGCGCCCGGTCCAGTTCAGCCTTCTTAACCTGCCTTCCCCTAAACATGTCTTTTGTCTTTATAGTGGTCGCTAATCCCTTGACTCAATAATTTGCAGCTAATCATTGGCCTCCTGGGGACAATTCCTTCCATATGGAGGCTGGATTCCAGAGACAGTTAGAACCTCTTCCTCTCAGGCTACCCCACTTCATTGTTTCCTTGTGTTTTTTATTTTTTCCTTATTTCATTTTAACCACAATTTGGTGTTTCCCAACTAAGTTCAGACTATGATAACTAGAAAGAATTGCCCACCCAGGCACACTGGTGCCACTGGAAATTAATGAAAGTCTCTCTTCTTGGTTTATTTATTTATTTTGCATTCTTGTTGGTCAGGTCTTCCTTTAGTAACTCTCAGCTACATGTCTGAACTTTTGCCCCCCTCCTGAAATCAAAAAAGCAAAATTTACTGCTTTTATTCATAGTCGATGACTCAGTCAATTTGGATGTGGTTGAATCGTCTACACTCGCTGTCTCATTCCTCAGCTTGACTCAGTGTGACTTCTGGCTCCACTGCACTTCCCTGTCAACCCAATGGACTCTTCGACTCTCATCTTTCTTCTTAGCAACATTCTTGGACATGTCCTCTTTCTGGAAGTTTCTTCCTCCTTATTTTCTGACTATAAAGCGATCTTAGTTTTCTTCTTACCTTTCTGGCCATTGCTTCTTTCCTTTTCCAGTTCTGTCTAGCCCCTGAATCTTTGAGCTACTCAAGAGCGAGTGCAGGGACCTCTCCTTTCCTCCATGGTTTGTGCATAAGGAACCTCATCCTGTCTATGCCTCCTCTTTATACTGATAACCTGAACCTCTCCTTTGAGATCCAGTCTTACCTGGCCAACATTCTACTTGATATCTACTCTTGAATGTCTCAAAGACACATTAAAATCAATATATCTAGAACTAAAGGCATGATCTGCCTTCCATATCCAGCCTACTTCCAGTGGACTTCATCCTGGTAATCTACCCAATGCAGGGCGGATCCTAAATGTAGGGGGCCAGCCTCAACATTCCTTCACCTTACCCTTACTGAATTTCAATAGTAGCTTTCTAAATATCTTTTGAAGTTATCTTCTCTTTCAATTCTTGCCACTGTCACCGTTTCCAAGCTATAGTCATCTCTCTCCAGGGTTACAGAAATAGCCCATTAGTTTTGTCCTCTCTGGATGCCTCTGGTCCATTCTCCAGGCTGTGGCTAAAGTCAACTTTCTGAAAATGTGGCCTGGCATGGTGGCTCACGTCTGCCTCAGCCTCCCACAGTGCTGGGATTCACATCCAGCCCAACTATGCTCTTAACCATATCTCCTCCCTGATCCCATCTTTCTCATATTTCAGTCTCTCCCTCTTGCCTTACGGATCACGAGGTCAAGAGATTGAGACCATCCTGGCCAACATGGTGAAACTCTGTCTGTACTAAAGATAGAAAAAATCAGCCAGGCACGGTGGCGCACACCTGTAAGTTCTAGCTACTCAGGAGGCTGAGGCAGAATAATCGCTTGAACCTGGGAGGCAGAGGTTGAGGTGAGCCAAAATCATGCCGTTGCACTCTAGCTTGGTGACAGAGCAAGACTCCGTCTCAAAAATAAATTAAATAAATAAACAAAATAAAAATAAAAAGTAAAAACTTTCTAAAAGTGTATAAAATACAAATGTGATCAGGTGAGCTCAGTCCCCTACCCTTTTAAAAACTCATCAATGACTTTCTAGCTCTTTACTATGAAGATGGACCCCTGCGGGATGTCCTGTAAAACTCCACCTCGTCCGGTCCTACTAATGTCTCCAGGTTCATCCTCCGGCCACGCTGGCTGCCTTTTGATTCAGGGGCTTCCAGTACTCCCCGCTTCCACAGGGCCTTTGCAGAGGCCCAGACTTCTTCTCATCTTTCCCTTCTCATTGACTCCAGCTTGTGAACTGAAATTATGCCAGTTTCAGCAAATCGCACTGCCATGTGTGTACCTATGCAACAATCTTGCATGGGCTTCGCGTGTACCCCAAAACCTAAAATGCAATAAAAAAATCACAAAATTTAAAAAATTTTAAAAATTAAAACAAAAATTAAATTAAAAAATTAATTGATTTTTGAATGCGGATCTAGCTTTGTATCCTGGGATGAATCCCACTTGGTTGTGGTGTGTCATTCTATTTATATATTATTAGATTTGAATTGCTAACATTTCGTTGAAGACTGTTTTCATCTATGTTCATGGGAAGATTTCTTCAGTTTTAAGATGAGAAGTTTTGTACCAAATCAGCTTTATTGTCCTTTCTAATGCTAGAATTTTGTGAGTCTAGGAATGAGTTATTATTTCATTTTAAATACCTCACTGAGGTAGATACTAAATAAATATTTGCTAAGTTAAAAAAAAAAAAGAAATTATACCAGTTTATCAACAAGTTCTCCTTGTGCCAAAAGCATTTGGCTTGTGCTGAAAAACAGTTTCTAGTGAGAGGAATTGACCTACTCAGAGAGGAAGGCTTTGCCGACACCTGAGTAGGTCAGTTTCCTCTTACTATAGACTCTTACTGAACCATGTGATTTGACATAGCATCTATCACAGTTGCAATTTGGCATTTACTTGTGTGGGCATTTGATCTACACCTGCCACACTCAGCTTTTAAGCTCCAGGAGGGCATGGATGATACCTGTCGTGCCAGGGTGTTTTGTAGGAGCTCAGAAAATAGTGACCAAAAGAATGACTTAATGAATCAATGATTTATTTTCTATTTCTTAGGAAAAAAAGAGTTCCTCGGTGTGAATGCCTTCTTTTCCCAGCCTAGACTTGCAGTTTCAAGAATTTGAATGAAGCCTCTTAACTACAGTCTGCTTTTTTTCCCCAGGCTGGAGTGCAGTGGCACGATCGGAGCTCACCACAACCTCTGCCTCCTGGCTTCAAGTGATTCTCCTGCCTCAGCCTTCTGAGTAGCTGGGATTACAGGCATGCGCCACCATGCCCAGCTAATTTTGTATTTTTAGTAGAGACAGGGTTTCTCCATGTTGGTCAGGCTGGTCCCGACCTCAGGTGATCTGCCCGCCTCTGCCTCCCAAAGTGCTGGGATTATAGTTGTGAACCAAGCCTGGCCTTTCTTGCATCCATTACTATTTCAGGTTTTTTTTTTTTTTTTTTTTTTTTGACAGGGTCTCACTCTGTCACCCAGGCTGGAGTGGAGTGGCATAATTGGAGCTCACTGCAGTCTCCATGCATTAGGCCCAAACAATCCTCTCATCTCAGCTCCCCGAGTAGCTGGGACTACAGGCGCATGCCACCACACGTGGCTAATTTTTGTATATTTGTAGAGACAGGTTTTGCTACACTACCTAAGTTGGTCTTGAACTGCTGGGCTCAAACAGTCGACCTGCCTCAGCCTCCCAAAGTGCTGGGATTACAGGTGTGGGTCACTGCATCCAGCCCAACTATGCTCTCCCCCGTATCCCCTCCCTGATCTCATTCTGATGATTCCACCGTTCTCCCATTTCAGTCCCTCCCTCTTGCCTTATTCCTTTTTTGGCATCCATTATTATTTCAGGTTTCATTAGAAAAATACCTTCCTCAACTTCGCATCTTGTCATTTTTCCTTTACAAATGCCCCAGAATAAATAACTTATAGTGACTACCTCTATTTTTCATTGTCATTGTGCTCTTAGCTACTCTGTGACTCTGACCTTAAGAACAGATCTTGCTCTTGAACTGGACTCTAAATAACCAACCAGTGCTTCAATATATTTACTTGCGGCTGGGTGCAGTGGCTCACACCTGCAATCCCAGCACTTTGGGAGGCCGAGGTGGGCGGATCACCTGAGGTCGGGAGTTCGAGACCAGGCTGACCAACATGGGGAAACCCCATCTCCACTAAAAATACAAAATTAGCCTGGCATGATGGTGCATGCCTGTAATCTCATCTAGTCAGGAGGCTGAGGCAGGAGAATCACTTGAACCAGGAAGGCAGAGGTTGTGGTGAGCTGAGGTCATGCCATTGCACTCCAGCCTGGGCAACAAGAGTGAAACTCCATCTCAAAATACGTATATATATATTTCTTTCTTTTTTTAAAAAAATATTTATTTGCATGTTTAAGGACTCCTGTAAGTCGGCCTATTATTTCTCTCATCCAAGTACTAACCAGGCCAGACCCTGCTTAGCTTCCAAGATCAGACGTGTTCAAGGTGGTCTGGCTGTAGACAACCTATTATTTCTCCTCCAAACCTACTTTTCCTGCTGTATTCCTTTAGAACAGGTGAAAGTAGGCCGGGCGCGGTGACTCACACCTGTAATCCCAGCACTTTGGGAGGCTGAGGTGGGCAGATCACTAGGTCAAGAGATCGAGACCATCCTGCCCAACACGGTGAAATCTCATCTCTACTAAAAATACAAAAATTAGCTGAGCATGGTGGCGTGCGCCTGTAGTCCCAGCTACTTGGGAGGCTGAGGCAGAAGAATGGCTTGAACCTGGGAGGCAGAGGTTGCAGTGAGCCAAGATGGTGCCACTGCACTCCAGCCTCACCACAGAGTGAGAGTTGGCCTCAAAAAAAAAAAAAAAAAAAGGAAGAAAATGTAAAAGTAATATACTCTACTCACTTACCAAAGCTAGGGCCCTGATGGTTACCCTGGTCTGTTTCAGTGTCTTCTCATCCCAGTAAGTCACCTTGCCTCATATCTTGTGTTTTTAAAATGTTTCTGGAATTTCTGCAGAAATCAGTATGGATACTCGTCTTTAGCTCCTGGACTACCACGAGAGCTTCTGAGTGGTCTCCCAGGTCAGCCTGGCTCCACTTTCCCCCGGTATTTACATTGCTAGAGGGAACTTTCTAAAGCACAGATCCGTTCCCGTGCAACCTCTCCCCCGCCAAGCATCAGCCCTTGCACAGGCGTCGCAAACTCTCTGATTCATTGGCACACCGTGCATGTCCCCACTTGGTTATGTCTTCGGCTTCACCTCCAGCTGCTCCTTGCTTATCCCCTTTGATCTAGATGCTTCCCAGTCCTTGATCATCTCATAATGTCAGAAGCTTGCACTGTTTCGTGTTTCTCTGCCTTTTTTCATGCAGCTGCCTCTGCATTCGACATCCTCCCTCGACCTTTGGAAGAACGGAAGACGTCTACCTGGGCTTCAAGGTCTTTGGTCAATGACTGCTGGTTTTGTACAGCTCTCCCTGGCCTCCCCACACAGAACTGGCTGCACTATCTACTGTGCCCCGGGTGTACCCAGTACACATTCTATTAGAGCTCATGCTGGCAGAGCTGCTGTGTAGGGTTGTTCAGGTTGTGGACTGCACACCTCTAAGGGCCTCGTTCATGAAATGATGCATAGTGAAGATGGTCATACATCGTGGCCCTGCTTTTCGGACTGTTTTTCCGTTCTTTGTTTTTAAGACTCATGGAAATGGCGATGAAGGCATGACAAGAATGTCACGTGGAATCTATGTGTGAGGAAACGCTACGTAACTCAAGAAGAGGGACAAAGACAGGGATCCCTGCTGAGTCAGGATGGCTCTGTGTGTGCTGCAGTGGGCTCAGAGAGAAGCCTAGGTGCTGTGCTTACGTGGCAAATCGTGCAAGAGGAATGGCAAGAAAAGGCTGGCTCAGCGGAGCAGGCGGCACGAGAGGAGGAAGAACGGGAGGGATGTAAGCCGACTGAATGAAAATGATCAAAACACAACTGGCCACTGAGAAGGGAGTGGGGGCTCCTTCATATCGTCCTGGGGTTGGGACTGGTGTTGGCAGTGAGGATCTCTCAAGTAAATCTCCTCCCAGGGATGGTTTCCTGCCACTCGTGGATGGCAGCAATCACTGCTGGAGCTTGGGTGGGTCACTTGCTTATATGCTTGTCCCCACTAGGCTGAGAGCATCATTGGGGCCAGGGATTGAGACTTTTGATCTTAAATCACCAGCATCTCACACGGTGCCTGGTTCATGATGGGCCCTCCACAGCCTTCCTGGCCAGAGGAGATGATGGAAAGAAAAGGGGGGTTTGTGGACTTCGACAAAGTCACAATAATAATAGCCGTCAACACGAAGAGAGTCCCATGAATATAGTCTACCGTGTGTCTGGCACCTTTCTAAGTGCTTTATCTAATCGGCTAATTTTAGCCTTGTAGGTAGGAATTATAATAATTCTCGTTTCACAGTTGAAGAAACTGACGCTGGAGACATTCAGGCACCTCGCAAGACGACACAGCTAAGTAGCGGGGGCAGGCTTTGAGCACACAGAGTCTGTCTCTGGAGCCTGTCCTTTACAAAGCTGTTTCGTGCCCCACCTATCGTGACGGCTGGTTGAATCTGAGGAGAGGCTGAGCATTTTAAATGAGGCTTCTGTGCACTTCATGCCTTGGATTCAGGTGGGTTTTTTTTCTTATTTTCTCTTTTGAGAAAATGTGTTTATTTATTTTTGGGCCTTGGAAACCTCTATGTTTTTGTTGTTGTTGTTACTGTTGTTTTCTTGTTTTGGGGACAGGGTCTCACTCTTGTCGCCCAGGCTGGAATGCATTGGCACTATCAAGGCTCACTGCAGCCTTGACTTCCCAGGTTCTGGTGATCGTCATAGGCATGCGCCACCACTCCCTGCTAATTTTTGTATCTTTTGTAGAGATGAGGTCTCACGATGTTGCTTAGGCTGGTCTCGAACTCCCAGGTTCAAGCAATCCTCCTACTTCAACCCCCCAGAGTGTTCGGATTACAGGCATGAACTGCTGTGCTTGGCTTCCACTCTTTTATTATTATTATTATTATTATTTTGAGACAGATTCTGGCTCTGTCACCAGGCTGGAGTGCAGTGGCACCGTCTCAGCTCACTGCAACCTCTGCCTCCAGGGTTCAAGCAATTCTCCTGTCTCAGCCTCCCGAGTAGCTGGGACTACAGGTACGCACCACTACACCCAGCTAATTTTTGTATTTTTAGTAGCGATGGGGTCTCACCATGTTGGTCAGGATGGTCTTGAACTCTTGAACATGTGATCTGCCTGCCTCGGCCTCCCAAAGTGCTGGGATTACAGGCGTGAGCCATCACACCTTGCCTATTTTGTTTATTTATTTATTTTTCTGAGACAGAGTCTCGTTCTGTCATCCAGGCTGAAGTACAGTGGTGGGATCTTGGCTCACTGCAACCTCTGCCTCCCAGGTTCAGGTGATACTCTTGCCTCAGCCTCCTGAGTAACGGCGATTACAGGCATGTGCCACCATGCTGGCTTAATTTTTGTATTTTCAGTAGAGACAGGGTTTTACCATGTTGGTCAGGCTGGTCTCGAACTCCTGACCTCGTGATCTGCCCACCTCGGCTTCCCAAAGTGTTGGGATTACAGGCTTGAGACACTGCACCTGATCTGGTTTTTGGTTTTTGTATTGCTGCTGGGGAGACGAGGCTAGGAGCTAGCCATGTTCCCATCTCGGGGAACACCTGGGTTTTCGAGTAACATGTTTTGAAGATTTAGTATGAGATTTTCTCTTTTCATGTGTTGCAGGGACAATTGAGGAAGTTTGTTTTTCTCTAGCTATGCTTTTAAGATACTTCTCTGTTGTCTTTTGTGAATTCAGCCATTTTTTAAATTAGGTTCTTCTTTGTCATCTCACCCCAGGGTCAAATAATTGTACTTCTTCCAGAAACACTCAGAATTTAATTTTTCTTTTAACTTAGCTGTGTTTCTTTTGCCTGTGGAGAGATTTGAAACACTTAGTTTTAAAATAAGGCATGTGAGTCTGAAGTTTTCTGGCAAAAGGCAAAAAAAAAAAAAAAAAAAAAAAAAAAAAAAAAAAAAAAAAATTCACACCTGGCTTGCATTTGGTGAGGATTCCACATGCTTCATTATTTTCTTTGAATTCCCCGTAGGAGTTCAAATATATACATGTTAGCATTTTTGTAGTGTACATTAACAAATGAGAGCTTTGATCTTTTTTTTTAAATTGCAGTTCTGAGGGGAAAAACAGGCATTGTAGTTAACATGCCCTGTAGCAACAACTACGGCCAGTTTCAATTCTTTTTTTTTCTTTCATTTTTTTTTTTTTTTAGTCTTACTCTGTTGCCCAGGCTGGAGTGCAGTGGTGCGATCTTGCTCACTGCAATCTCCACCTCCCAAGTTCCAGTGATCCTCCTGCCTCAGCCTCCCAAGTACCTGAGATAACAGGCACACACCACCACACATGGCTAATTTTTATATTTTTAATAGAGATGAGGTTTCACCATGTTGGCCAGGCTGGTCTCAAACTCCTGACCTAAGGTGATCCGCCCACCTCAGGCTTCCAAAGTACTAGGATTACAGGTGTGAGCCATCATACCTAGCCTCATTTTTGATTTAGATCTTAAAGAACAGTTAGGGTTTTGTGTGTGTGTTTGATGAGGTCATCGTCTGCTGACCAGGCTAGAGTGCAATGGCACACTCATAGCTCACTGTAACCTTGAATTCCTGTGCTCAGTGGAGCCTCTTGCTTCAGACTTCTGAGTAGCTGGGGCTACAGGCATGTGCCACCATGCCTGGATAACTTTTTAATTTTATTTTTGTAGAGATAGGGTCTCACTATTCTGCCTAGGCTGGCCTTGAGCTTCTGGGCTCAAGCAGTCTTCCAGCTTTGGCCTCTCAGAATGCTGGAATTACAAGCATGAGCCACTGTGCCCTGACAAAATATTTAGTTTAAAATAATTGCTCTCCATCTCCACACCTAAGTGTTTTCTAATTATGTAGGTGGTTGGCCTGAGTATGTGAATGTTGGCCTGTGCTATTCTTCTTAGAGGTCTTGTCTTCCGGAAGGCATGCTAGATTTTCAGATTTCTTCTCTTCTAAAAAATACAACAGTATGCTCTTACAGCAATTTAACCTACACTTATATGTTAAAAATGAAAAGACCAGGTCAGGTGCAGTAGCTCACGTCTGTAATCCCAGCACTTTGGGAGGCTGAGGTGGGTGGATCACCTGAGGTCAGGAGTTCGAGACCAGCCTGGACAACATGGCGAAACCCCATCTCTACTAAAAATACAAAAATTAGCTGGGTGTTGTGGCACATGCCTGTAGTCCCAGCTACTTGGGAGGCTGAGGCAGGAGAGAGAATCACTTGAACCTGGGAGGTGGAGGTTGCAGTGAGCCGAGATTGCGCCACCACACTCTAGCCTGGGTGACAGAATGAGACTCCATCTCAAAAAAAAAAAAAAAAAAAAAGTAAAAATAAAAAAAGAAAGAAAGAAAAGTCCATGAAATCTATGGATTTCTACCCTTAGTTCTCTCAAAATCGTATTTAGTTTGTGTAAGTGTTATTGCCGAGTTTAAAATGAGGAAACTGAGACCAGCATAAGAAGATTAAATGCCAATTTATTTAACTCCTGGGCGAGGTTCCATGGTCCCAAGAGATGGGGCCAGGGAAGTCGCACCAATTTCCTAGGGCGTGGGGTTTTTATGGCTAGGAGGACCGAGCGACAGCTGGATGTTCTGATTGACTCCAGGGGAGCGGGATTGGCTATTGATTGGCAGGTTGTTGGGCGGGTTTTCCGGTGGGAGAGCCGCCAGGAGCCTTGCATCAGCTGGAACCTTCCAGGGGAGCCATGCAGCAGAGCTAGGTGCCGAGTGCAGAGCCTGGTGCCGGGTGCAGAGGTGGGTGTGTCCAACCTCCAGCGAGGCAACCGGCCTTACAGTTTGATTTTAAAATGTTCGAGAAATGATGCATGGTGTTAAAACTTCAGTTTCAGAGCACGGATTTGGTAGATTTTCAGGGGTGGGAATCGAACCCCCTTTCCCAAGATTTTATAAAGAGTTTAGTAAGACCATTTTTCTAGGATTAAGTAAAGTCCTGTTTGGAAGTGAGTTTATGAATTAACTATGAATTAGGTATGGCTGGGTTTCTAGTATACGGTATTCCAGTCAACTGAGTCTATAAATCACTTGTACTTGTGAAGCCACATGTCTCAACTTTTAGTTTGGAAAATACGGTTCCTATATGAGTTTACTAGGGTTGCTGTAACCAAAAACCACAAACTGTGTGACTTAAGCAATAAAAACCCATTTTCTCACAGTTCTGGAGGCTGAAAGACCAAGATTAAGGTGTTGGCTGGTTTGGCTGCTTCTGAAGCTGCTTTTTGACTTACACATCACTACGTTTCCTCTGTATCCTCACGTGGTCTTTCTTCTGTGTGTCTGTCCTGATATTACCTCCTTATAAGAACACCAGGCATGTTGGATTAGAGCCCAATCTAAGACTTCATTTGACTTTAATTACTTCTTTAAAAGCTTGCACTAGTCTGTTCTCACATTGCCGTAAAGAACTACCTGAGACCAGGTAACTTATTAAAAAAAAGAACTTATTAATTGACTCACTGTTCTGCAGGCTATACAGCAGGCATGGCTGGGGAGGCCTCAGGAAACTTACAATTATGGTGAACAGTGACAGAGAAATAGTCACATCTTCACATGGCAGCAGGAGAGAGGGAGAGTGAAGGGAGAGGTGCCACACACTTTCAAACAACTATGTTTTGGGTTGGATGTGGTGGCTCATGCCTGTAATCCCAGCACTTTGGGAGGCCAAGGCAGGCAGATCACCTGAGGTCAGGAGTTCAAGAGCAGCCTGACCAACATGGAGAAACCCCATCTCTACTAAAAATACAAAAATTTGCTGGGTGCAGTGGTGCATGCCTGTAATCCCAGCTACTTAGGAGGCTGAGGCAGGAGAGTGGCTTTAACCCAGGGGGCAAAGGTTGTGATGAGCCGAGATTATGCTGTGGTACTCCAACTTAGGCAACAAGAGCAAAACTCCGTCTCAAAAAGAAGAAAAGCAAAAAAAAACCAACTATATCTCTTGTGAACTCTATCAGGAGATAGCACTTGGAGGATGGTGCTAAACCATTAGAAACCACCCCGTAATCCAGTCACCTCCCATTAGGCCTGCCTCTAACACTGAGGCTCACAATTCAACGTGAGATGTGGGTGGAGACGCATGACGTGTGGTGAGCGAGACGTAATTCAGCCTATAACAGTCCCTATGGAAATGGTCATATTCTAGCCTCTAGTGAACTTGAATTGTTTTGGGTCATGATGGCCCTACTCCATGCGACTCAAGAACACTTAAGAGCAATGGCAGCCTCAAGGGGTTGACACATCACTTGATACTGTGAAAGAATAATGAGTATTTTAATCCCAGAAAAAATAAAAATAACTATAATAATATAAATAGAATATGATTATATAATAAATACAAGAAGCCCAAGTGCCTCCGGATAATAAATAGCTTAGGCTGAAAACAAGAATGTTAGGCTACCCACTAGAATGAAAGACATTTACATACTTATTAATTAATAAAATTTGTTAGGTGATCTATTACCATTCTTTCATCACTCGTTATAAGGCAAGCACTTTGGTTTGCTAGGAGAGATGAATATCTTCTGCCTTTTGTTTTTGAGGCATTCCTAGTTCAGGATCTCAACCAAGCTGAGATCCGGATACAGCAGGATCACATTATCTGAGGCAACCAGGTGTTCGCTGGGGCTATCTGCCGCTTCCTTCTCAGATCTAAATCACATCTGCTCAAACTCCTTGTCCATCAGACAGCGGAAGTTCAGTGAGTTTGCCAAACTTTCTGGCTATTCCCATCACACTCCCAGTCACTCTGTTTTCTGCTGCCAGCTTCTGCTGGAGTCCACACAAATGTGGGACACAAGTCTTGGTTGTTTGCTGTTTCCTGGAAAACATAATGCATGGGATGCAGCTCTCTGTGGTAAAGTTTTGTTGGCAATTTGATGACAAGAAAGGCATGTTGCAGAACCATAAAGCAATTCATCGAAACCTGAATAAATAGCACACTCCCCTATTCTTCAAACTGTTACTTGGGTGTTTCCAACCACTCTATTTTCATTCCACCACTATTTTGTTTGTTCGTTTGTTTGTTTGTTTGTTTTGAGACAGAGTCTTCCTCTGTCACCCAGGCTCCAGTGTAGTGGTGTAATCTCGGCTTACTGCAACCTCTGTCTCCCGGGTTCAAGCAATTCTCATGTAGTCTCCCAAGTAGCTGGGACACCAGGAGAACAACAGTGTGCCCGGCTAATTTTTGTATTTTTAGTAGAGATGGGGTTTCACCATGTTGCCCAAGGCTGGTCTTGAACTCCTGACCTCAAGTGATCCACCTGCCATGGCTCCCCAAAGTGCTGGGATTACAGGCATGAGCCACCGTGCCTGCCTCCATCACTATTGTGATGAGGACTCTTTCTGCCCTCCCTCTTCCTGCTCCTTTTCTTTTCTCCTCTTCTTCCTCCATTCTCTGTCCCTTACCTCCCTCATTCCATCAATCGAATTCTCTTTTATTAATTAAGCAAAGCTGTTGAGCTATATTTTGGGAGTTTGCTTCCAAATTCCATCCTCAGGGCCTCACCTCCTACCCCTTATACATACTTTCATCCCCAAAGTGAAACACTAGAGCTAGCTAGGAAAAATGAGCTTTCCGAACTGGATACTCACGCAAACCCATGAAATGGTCGTGTCCAAGTGGAAAAGATTTGTACAAATTCTGCGGAAATTTAAGAGAAGATGTGAATGTCCTGTAGCCATTTCTGCGAATGTTTGAGCTTTGTCACACGAGGAGGTGACTCTTCCCCAGGATCTTGAAGAATGAGAAGGAGGGGTGGCCCCCACCCGCACCCATTCTACGCAGAGGGAGTACCCTAAGTAAGGTGAAGAGGCTGGAGTGCAGGGTCCCAGTGGCAGAGACCGGGAAGTGAGGGGAAGAAAAAGCCTGTGACTAAATTGCGTAGCCAGTGTAGCTTTGAATGTCAAAGCTTCAATTAGAGTTTTTACTTGCTTCACCTTTAATGGAATTTTCTGCAAAGGCGACGGTGGCTGACATCTTAAAAAGAAGTTTAAGCCCTTCTACGGCAAAACTGCAGTAGCTCTATTACATCAAAACAGAAAGACGATGGGACGGAAAGTTCTCTGGGTTCTTTGCTTGCCTATCAAGAGGACAGGTAAGTCTCACAGGTTTTCCTGGCTTCTTGGTGCTAAAGAATACATTTTTATTAAAAAGGCAAAATCATGACGCTCATGAAAATGAACACATGTAAAAGCTTTTATTTAACTCACCAATTAATGAGATAACTAGTAAGATGTTACAGCTGATTCAAAGGAATATCCAAATAACACATACTTAGGCAATCGGGAATGCTGACGTGAACCTCAAACATGGACAGAAACGTGGTCAGTGTCCATAGGGCAGTATTATGGGCCACGTTCCAGTGAAAAAATTCATTAGCATTCTGTGGACAAGAATCATTTGCATTATTTTTAATTTCCTACAACTTACGGAGTTGTAAAATAGCTCAAAGACAGTGGAAAATGCAGGCCCTTGTAGAAGCAGATAATCTTGAAGGGCATGCTTCCAAGGAGACACTCATAAGTTTATTTATAACTTGCCCAGTCAACGTCTTTCACAAGTTACTCTTACCTTGGTAAACAGGCAGATCATGTGGGCTTGGCTTGATGAAATCAGAAGAATAAAGTTTTCTGGTTTTGCTCCACTCTGGGGTGAAGCAGCTTGCTTAACGTTTTCCAGCACTAAGTGGTTGACACAGAATATACTTTATCTGGGAGAGGATCCATCTCATTCTCGCCTCCTGAACCTCTTTTGTGAAGATTCTCCTCCTTTATATTCTTAGTGTTCTGGGTCCTTTGCTTTGATCGGTGACTTTTACTTAGCTAGCATTGCAGATATTTCTTCCTTGAAACTTTTTTTTTTTCTAGTTGGAGTCTTGCTCTGTGCAGGCTGGAGTGTAGTGGTGTGATCTTGGCTCACTGTAACTTCCACCTCCCAGGCTCAAGCAATTCTCCTGCCTCAGCCTTCTGAGTAGCTGGGACTACAGGTGTGTGCCACCATGCCTGGCTAACTGGTTTTTGCATTTTTAGTATACAGGGTTTCACTGTGTTAGCAAGAATGATCTCTATTTCCTGACCTTGTGATTCGTCTACCTCAGCCTCCCAAACTGCTGGGATTACAGGCATGAGCCACTGCACCTGGCCGTCTTCTCCGAATCTTATCACTGTCAGTCCATGCCCTTCTCTGTCATTAGGCTTGGCAGGTCACAAAAGCAAATTTAGATCAATTACATGCTCTAGAAGAGTAACACAAACAACCTTCTTCTATTTTCTAAGTTACACACACGATGATTTATACTCACCGTCAATATTTCCGTAACATCATGTAACTAGAAGTAGAGTCATGGCAAAATAGGTCAAAAAGCCTTTAATGATTTGAGGAATTACTGCTATTTCTTTTACAATAGCAGTCAAAAATGCCAGTCTAAGGAGTTTGAATTTAATCCAGTGATCTCCAAATGGGCTGTCTTCTCAAAAGATGCAAAAGGTAATCCAGTTGGCAGTGGGCAACTATATTACAACAATTTGTATTTTATCTCGTACTTCCATTAAAATTTAGTTTCTAAATGTATCTGCTGCAAAATTGAGTTTTTTTTTTTTTATTGGTGTATAGTATTCTGGATTTTAACACATACATATAGGTTATTGGAACCTATTAGATTAATATCATTATAATCAGGACATACAACAGTTTCATCACTTCCTGCAATGACACAAGAGATCATGTTACACTTTTAAATTTATATTTTTATATATATATAATTTTACAATGTGCAAAATATATTAGCAAAGTAATGCATGTTTATAATTTTTAAATAATCCCATTTTAGAGGTGTGTGCTCAAATGTTTTTATTGGCTGGGTGTGGTGGCTCACACCTGTAATCCCGGCACTTTGGGAGGCTGAGGCGGGTGGATTACCTGAGCTCAGGAGTTCGAGACCAGCCTACCAACATGGTGAAACCCTGTCTCTACTAAAAAACACAAAAATTTGCTGGGTGTGGTGACATGTGCCTGGAATCCCAGCTACTGGGGAGGCTGAGGCAGGAGAATTGCTTCAATCCGGGAGGCAGAGGTTGCAGTGAGCCGAGACTGCACCATTTCACTCCAGCCTGGGAGACAGAGCAAGACTCCCTCTCAAAAAAAAAAAAAAAAAAAAAAAAAAAAAAAGTTTTACTAAGAGGCATATGGATATCAGGTGAAATTTTGTTTAGGAAGATAATTAGGCAGCTGAGCTAAAACAGAGTACCTAGAGGCTGGTGGACAAAGATGGCGATGACTGTAATTCCTCAAGCAAGACATGCCGCAGGCCTAGATGAGTGAGTGGCTGAGAAGGAGAGACGGATTTCAGAGACTTCTCTGAGGCAGAGTTGGGGAGGTGTTGGTAAATAGATGTGGGCATGACGGAGAGGGAGAAATTGAGCTTAAATGTCAGATTTGCTATGTGGGAGGCAGGGTTGGCGGTGATAGTGTTCATGGGGAACTTGACTATAGAAGGCAGGGCCAGTTTATGAAGCTGGGGAGAAACTGTGATTTACATGAGTTCACGTAAACCATGTGGAATGGTTTAGGTGATGGGATGCGTATTGGAATTACCTTTTGGATTTACAGTAGATTATTCTAGCCAGTTGGAGCCAGGTAAAAGATGCCTGGGCTCATTTCCTATCTGTCGTATAATCATCTCACACTCCTGGAAATGGTACTTTAAAAGGAACACTTTGTAATCCGCCTGAAAAATTCTAGTTCAGACTTTTGGCCAATTAAACCGCAGGGGCGCTCTCACCTGGAAAACCACTTGGCACAGGGCAGTGAAGAACTGCTGCCGGTGGGCAGTGCCTGTTCTGTCTTAGCTCCTTCCCTGCTGAAAGGTCAGTGGGACTCCAGCAAAGGCCTGGATACGCAGGAAAGAGGAGGGTGAGGATGGGAGGTGCATCTGTTCATCTGAGCCAGCCCCTGTTTAGCTCTATAGCCAGGTCTGAGGCTATGATGGGTTAAAAAGGAAACCCAGATGGGCCTTGGGCTTATTTGAAAGTCAAAGCTGAAGACCATAATGGCAAGACTTTAGAGAGGGTCTCAATTATGACCCGATGTCATTTCAGAAACTTTTCTCTTGTAGCTGTTTTGAGCACGGGTCTCTCATGTTACAGGGGAGGCCTGTACCCCTAAATGTATGCAAGAAAAAGGGTTACAGATGTATTCCCTAATCTGAAAAAAAATAAGGGAGACACGAAGCTTTACTGATACTTACACGTGAGTGAGAGCAAGCATGTGTGGAGTTTATAAATAAGTGTCCTACTGGGGATGCCTGCCCAGAAATCTTCTACTGATAGGGGCACATGACTCAAAAAGTTTGGACTTTAATGGTGTATCACAGAGATGAGAAGCAGTCTGGCTAGATGGAAGCACATAGGATTTTGGAGATGGGACAAGAGGGGGCAGTCTGGACAGTGGGATAAAGAGGAAGAGCCGGAGGAAATGGTATTTAAGAGGAAGATTCTTCAGGAGTTGGTGACTGATGATTGACGGATTTTGAGTGAATCTTTGACAAAACTCTTACCCCTCCACGAACAATTATTTTAGTCTTCTTAGTCCCTCTAGAGACCTGCCATCATTTCTGTGATGGCAAAATTATCAACCTAGTTCTTTATCAGTCTTTTTCCTCTTTCCAAACGCCTTTGCGTTGTATCTCCAGTAAGTTAGTGGATACCAAATACATGCTGCAATGTGAATATTACATGAAATGTTTAACTGCTCAAAAAATGGAAGAGAAACTTTTTTTTTTTTTTTTTTGACAGAGTCTTGATCTGTTGCCCAGGCTGGAGTGCAGCGGAGCGATCTCAGCTCACAGATCACTGCAACTTCCATCTCCCTTGTTCAAGCAATTCTCCTGCCTCAGCCTCCCAAGTAGCTGAGACTACAGGTGTGTGCCACCATGCCCAGCGAATTTTTGTCTTTTTAATAGTGACGGAGGTTTCCCCATGTTGGCCAGGCTGGTCTCGAACTCCTGACCTCAGGTGATCCATCCACCTTGGTATCCCAAAGTGCTGGGATTGCAAGTGTGAGCCACAGCAACTGGCCTAAGAAACATTTTTGAATAAGAGAGTGTTCTTGGTTAGATGCTGTGGCTCATGCCCGTAATCCCAGCACTTTGGGAGGCCAAGGCAGGAGGACTGCTTGAACCCAGGAATTCAAGACTAGCCTGGGCAACATGGCAAGACCCTGTCAGTATAAAAAAATTAAAAAATTAGTCTAGTTTGGTGGTGTGTGTCTATGGTTCCAGTTACTGGGGAAGCTGAGGCAGAAGGGTCACTTGAGCCTGGCAAGTGGAGGCTGCAGTGAGCTGTGTTTGTACCACTGCACTCCAGCCTGGGTGACAGAGTAAGACTCTGTCTCAAAAAAAAAAAAAAAAAAAAAAAAAAAAAGTGTTTCATACAATTGTAGGTTTTTATATCAAGAATAATATAACCATGCATTATGATATGCTGTGGAATCAGGGATCTTAACAGCAGCCTTAGGATTCTGCATTATAATTTGGAAATTACTAGAGATTTGTAAATGACTATTGTTTGAAATTTACATGGTGATAAATTTACATGGCGATTTACTAGCTGCAAGTATATAGTCAAAATCAACCATGAAAGTTATTTTCTCCTTATGAAAATATAAAAGTTAAAATTAGGTATAAAAGTTAGTTTCAAAGCATTTCCTTTTGGACACGCAAGGAATGCTGACTATTCAACAAACAGTAGTTGTTGCATAAAGAAGATTTTTGGTCCCATGATCTGGCTGGAGCTTTGCACGAACAGCTGCTTATCTCATGAATGGAATTTCCTGTTAATATTCTTGCAGGCTAATTGTTCATCAAAAGTACAACAAATGTCAACAAACATCACAAATGTGTTACATCTTAATATTTAAAAGACAGCAGAAATAGTTCAGATGTTTAACTTGGTTGAGCTTAAAAGGCAGGAGTGCAATCTTTAGCTTTTGTCACAAACTACTCTTGAAGGGATTCATGCTATTCATATAAACCATTTGTTTAAATGCCCTCTTTCCTGTTAATGTACAACAACATATGGCTTAAGATAGCACAGAATAAGGGAAGAAACAAAACTGTAACTTCAAACAGCGTAGTTGAAAGCACCTTTGTTTTGAATGGATTTCATAGACTTTTCATCCCAATTACAAATGGAAATAAATTTTCTTAGAATAAAAATGCTTCAAATGGACTCTTAGCCTGGACACGGTGGCTCACTGCTGTCCTTCCAGCGCTTTGGAAGGCCAAGGTGGGAGGATCACTTGAGGTCAGGAGTTTGAGACCAGCCTAGGAAACATGGGAAAACCCCATATCTACTGAAAATACAAAAAATTAGCTAGGTATGGTGGCACACACCTGTGATTCCAGGTACTCGGGAGGCTGAGACAGGAGAGTCACTTGAACCCAGGAGGTGGGGGTTGCAGAGAAGTGAGTTCGCACCACTGGACTCCAGCCTGGGAGACAGAGGTAGACTCCATGTAAAAAAATAAAGGACTCTTAAATTCTGTGACAGCAACCACAAAGACATCCACTTGTCTAAGTGAGAGGTGGGCTTCCTAAGATGGAGGTCCCATGAGGAAACAGTATCACCAGGCCATCAGGGTTCGGATCAGAGGTGAAAATTTAGAATCAGTAGAAACTTCCTGAAACACAGACAACAGATTTTGTTTTTAAAGCATTTCCAGATTTTTGTCTTTTTTCTGTCAGTGAAAGTAGCATTTTGCACTGAGGTGTCAGTTTGGGAGCTGTTTCAGGAAGGTGCTCAGGGAAAATACTTTAGTACAGCACCCGGGGCTCCTTCATAATACTCATCATGTCCTTTCCTTAGCCCTAACAGACTCAGAGTGCTGCAACACTGGAAGCCAGCCACAGGTCTTTTTCCTTTCTCTTCCAGATGGTAGTCACCTTGTTCCTCTTTCAGACATAGGTGAAAATGGAAGCTTCTAGAAACTGGAGATTCCTTCTCGTCTTCTTGGCATCTTCTCCTGGGGAGAGGGGTAATACTTTTACAGGTACTGGGAGCCACTTTTTAGGTTATAAAGAGGGAAGTGTAGTTACCCCCACCTCTGCTATCTTCTCTATTCCTGTACATTTTAGGCAGAAAATGTCTCCATTGGATATTTGTGTTTAGTGGTTTTTTTTTTTTTTTTTTTTGAGACAGAGTCTCACTCTGTTTAACCCAGGCTGGAGTGCAGTGGTGCGATCTCAGCTCACTGCAGCCTCCGCCTCCCAGGTTTAAGCAATTCTCCTGCCTCAGCCTCTCGAGTAGCTGGAACTACAAGCATGTGCCACTGTATATGATTAATGTTTGTATTTTTTAAGTAGAGACAGGGTTTTGCCATGTTGTCCAGGCTGGTCTTGAACTCCTGGCCTCAAGTGATTTTCCAGCCTTGGCCTCCCAAAGTGCTGAGACTATAGGCATGAACCACTGTGCCCAGCCCTGGCTAATTTTTTTAAAAAAGTTTTTTGTAGGTTGGATACAGTGGGTCAATCCTATAATCCCACACTTTGGGAGGTGGAGGCAGGAGGATCACTTGAGACCAGAGGTTTGAGACCAGCCTGGGCAACATGAGGAAACCCTGTCTCTACTAAAAGTACAAAACATCTTGGATCAATTGAGCCTGGGATGTTGAGGGTGCAGTGAGCTGCTATTGTGTCACTGCACTCTGGCCTGGGTGGCAGAATGAGACCCTCTTTCAAAAAAATATATAGATACGTGTGTAGAGACAGGGTTTTGCCATGTTACCCAGGCTGGTCTCGAACTCCTGGGGCTCAAGCACTCTGCTCACCTCAACTTCCCAAAGTACTGGGATTACAAGTGTAAGCCACCATGCCTGGCCTATTTAGTTTTAAGAACTCCCAACTCTGGCATGATAAGTACCCATAAACCACCACTACCCTCTTCCCAGCCCTGGACAAAAGTAAGACAAATGACTGAACATGGAGTATGGCCTTATCTACAAGATCCTGTCTGTATGTCATGCTCTGGGTTTACACATAGTCTTTTTATTGTTCAGTATAGCTGTGTTTTCTGGAGTAATAGCAAAGTCTTGCCAGTCTGCGGCACAGTCGTCATATATGTCCATGAGTTTTACAAATATTTCATGAGCGTCCTTCCTTGTGTGCTCTGCTATAAGTGAGGCACAGGGTGAGTAGGAGATTTGTGCTGCCCGCAAAGTTCCTGAAATAGAAAGATGACATAAGGAAGGTGTTGGCGAACTATGGCCCGAGGGCTAGATCTCAGGACAGTACCTGTTTCTGTAGGCCTTGCTAGCTGAGGATATAAAGGGTTACAAACCAGAAGAGAGTATGCAGCAGAGATTTATGTGGTCTGCAAAGCCTAAAATATTAACCGTCTGGCTCCTGACAGCCAAAGTTTGCCAACCCTTGACACAAGGACTGGAAAGCAAGGTAGAATATTTCAGGATCCCTATCAGGAGTCGCTAAAAGGCACTGCAGTGCAGAGGAGAGAAACACGACTCTTAGCTCATGGGATCAAAGAAAGGTCTGTGGATGGAGGAAGCGGGTTTTAAAGAAAAGATGTTTCAGTGAAAGGATATGGAACAGAAGCCATTCCTGGGCGAGGGAAAGAGGAAGAAGAGCAAATGACCAAGTGAGTGCTTCTCATTCCTTGACCACACGCTGAGATGCTTTGGAAAGCTTTTAAAATGTATTCATGTTGATCGGGCATGGTGGCTCACGCCTGTAATCTCAGAACTTTGGGAAGCCAAGGCAGGAGAATCACTTGAGGTCAGGAGTTCCAGACCAACCTGGGAAGCATAGTGAGACCCCATCTCTACATAAAATTAAAAAAAAAAAAATTAGGCCGGGCGCGGTGGCTCAGCCTGTAATCCCAGCACTTTGGGAGGCCGAGGCGGGTGGATCACGAGGTCGAGAGATCGAGACCATCCTGGTCAACACGGTGAAACCCCGTCTCTACTAAAAATACAAAAATTAGCTGGGCATGGTGGCGCGTGCCTGTAATCCCAGCTACTCAGGAGGCTGAGGCAGGAGAATTGCCTGAACCCAGGAGGCGGAGGTTGCGGTGAGCCGAGATCGCGCCATTGCACTCCAGCCTGGGTAACAAGAGCGAAACTCCGTCTCAAAAAAAAAAAAAAAAAAAAAAAAAAAAAATTAGCCTAGTGTGGTGGTGTGTGCCTGTGGTCCTAGCTACTCAGGAGCCTGAGGTGAGGTGAGAGGGCTGACTGTGCCCAGGAGTGTGAGGCTGCAGTGAGACTCTTGGTGACAAAACAAGACCTTATCTCTAAAAAATCAAATAAAGGATATTCATGTCAAATTCTAAAATTAAAAACAATGGAAGCAAATACACCTAGCTGTATACGGAGCTGGAAACGTAGCCATACTGAGAAATAATGATTTCAAGTGACTTTTGACCTCAATGCTCTGACTAGACATCCCTTATGGGAAATATTGTGAGGGTCAAAAGAACTGCAAGGAAATCTTAAGCTTTCCTCAGTAGTTTTATTAGGAGTTGTAGGGCTGGGACTGTAATTTTGAAATTTGTTTGTATTAGGGCATGGTGGGGAGCGCCTGCAGTCCCAAGCAAACTGGTAAATATGTTAATTGTATTAAAAATCAAGGTTTTTGGTATAAAAGAAAAGAAATACAAATTAAACAATAAAAGGCGTTAAGAAGGTGAAATATTAATTGGGAGTATTTGTATAAATCTGTCATTTCGGTGTATGCATAGCTCCTAGTTCTTGATTTAAAGTGTTTACGGATGAATGTATTTCTAATGAAGGAAACTAGAGGTGATGGGTGTCCAGTAGCCACGAGAACCCTGCTGCCCAGAATGGGTTTCTAAAGACTGTTCAAAGGAACCCCATCTTTTGGAGAATGGCTGATCCTAGGCTTGATTCAGGGAAGTTCAAGGTGAGAATGGGAATCTTATCGTGCCAGACAGCAAAAATGTCTCAAAACCCAATGAAGTCATGTCGAAAGCTTAAGGACTAACTCAACAGCCTTCCCACTAGGGAAGAATTGAGAAGAACTTGAGCATTATTAAGAATGATAAATTTAAGTGATCGTAAAATGTGGAGTAAATAAAAATACCTAAGTCTGCAGTTATGAAAAGGAAAGGGAGGGCCGGGTGCCTCATGCCTGTAGTCCCAGCACCTTGGGAGGCTGAGGCGGGCGGATCACAAGGTTAAGAGATTGAGACCATCTTGGCCAACATGGTGAAACCTCGTCTCTATTAGCTGAGCATGGTGGCACGAGCCTGTAGTCCCATCTACTCGGGAGGCTGAGGCAGGAGAATCGCTTAAACCTAGGAGGCAGAGGTTGCAGTGAGCCGAGATTGCACCACTGCACTCCAGCCTGGATGACAGACGGAGACTCCGTCTCAAAAAAAAAAAAAAAAAAAAAAAAAAAGGAAGAAAGAAAGAAAGGAGAATGACCAAAAAGAGGAGGTCTGAAAGTGTCTACTGTAAAACTCTTTCCTCTAGTAATGGGTAATTAGGTGGAAAAATCAGCATTCACTCTGCCTTGATAAACCGATCAGTGGTTCATCTCAAGTTGATGAGGAAATGCTTTTCATCATGGGAGAATGCCAGCTAAGAAATATAAGGGATGACGGAATTTAAAAACAGTTATTCAACTCTCATACACTGTGGGGAGAAACACAAGATGGTCCAGCCACTGTGGAAAAGAATTTAGCAGGCTCTTCTGAAGTCAAACACACATTTACTAAACAACTCAGCCATTCTACTTCCAAGTATTGACCCAAGTGAAATGCAAACTTCTGTTCACACAAGGGTCCGGAAGAGAATGTTCCTACGGCTTTATTTGGAATTGTTCCAAACTGAACACAACCTGTCTGTCCTTCAGTGTGGGACTGAGTAAACAAGGTGGAATACAATGGAACACGATGGAATAGTGCTCAGTAATAAAAAGGAAAAAAAACGCTGATGCGTAGAACACCACGGAGGGATCACGAACGCATTGTGTTAAACGAAAACAAAACAAAACAAAACAAAAAAAACAGACTCAAAAGGCTGTACTGTATAATGTATAATTCCAGGTATGTGACATTCTGGAAAAAGCAAACCTAAAGGGACAGAACAAAGATCAGTAGCTGCCAGGGGCTGGGGCTGGGTGAGGGCCTGACATGGAGGCGTTTGGAGGGGAGGTGGAACTACCCTATGTCTTCATGGTTGTGGTGTTTACATGAATGTATACATTGGTCGAGATCTAAAAAATTACGGAACAGAGGGTGAATTTTTACTGCCACATAAGTTATTTCTTAATTAAAAAGTAAAAAAAAAAAAAAGACCATTTTTTTCAATTTCCAACTAAACGATTCTTTCAAAGTCACCAAAGGATGGCAAAACTACCAGGTGAAATTTCACTGGGAAAACAGTATATTCATGTGCCAGATGATCACAGATTCCTGGCTAATTGCAAATAGACAAACATATTGTAATGGAAAGATACGATGGCCATTCCTTCCATCAAGGGATGAAATTCAGCCTCACTAAGAGTATGACAAATGACAACTTACACTGGTTGTGATGGGAAGTTCCCACCTCCCATGAATTGTACTTGCTCCAAATGCTTAATCTGAATATAAATTCAGACTTAAATTTCAGTTTACAGGACCAAGTGGAAAAACACACACAAGTTAAAAGACACCAGGAAAAGACAATCAGACCAATATAGATTGTCAACTATTCTATAAGAGAAAAGTCAAAATAAGAAGTAAATAAGAATGTCGGGTGCGGTGGCTCATGCCTGTAATCCCAGCACTTTGGGAGGCTGAGGTGGGCAGATCACCTGAGGTCAGGAGTTTGAGACCAACCAGGCTGGCCAACATGGTGAGATCCTGTCTCTACTAAAAATACAAAAAGTAGCCACGTGTGGTAATGCACTCCTGTAGTCCCACCTACTTGAGAGTCTGAGGCAGGAGAATTGCTTGAACCAGGGAGGTGGAGGTTGCAGTGAGCAGAGATCATGCCACTGCACTCCAGCCTGGGCAACAGAGCATGACTCTGCCTCACACACACACAAAAGTAAATAAGAAGTAAACAGGTAAAAAGAGCAGTAGGCTAAAGAATCTTAACATTCAAATGCAATGTATCAAATTGGATTGGATTCAGTTTTTAGAAAAAATACAGCTGAAAAGGAGATTTGAGGGACAACTGAGGAGATTTGAATATGCTTTGTACATTAGGTTGTACATTAGGGAAACATTGTTTTTTTCTTAGACATGATAATGGTATTGTGGTTTTGTAGGGCCATTCTCTTATTGCTAGATAGTTCCATGCTTAAATTTAGGGTCGAACGTCATGTCTGCAAATTATCTTCAAATAGTTCAGTTGTATCTATCTATCTATCTATCTATCTATCTATCTATCTATCTATCTATCTATCATCTATCTATTTATTGGCTATCTAGTTACCCATCTAGTGTATTGCAAAATAGTCACAATTATAATGGATCTATAGCTATTCATGTATTATTTGTCCAATTCCTTTATTAAAAATTATTATAACAAAAACTAGGTAAAAAAATTAATACCAGATCTCACTCCAGACTAAATAAATCCGGATGTATTGGGAAGAGCACCTAAGCTACAACACTTTTAAAAAGATCTCCAGGCCAGGCACGGTGGCTCAAGCCTGTAATCCCAGCACTTTGGGAGCCTGAGGCGGGTGGATCACAAGGTCGAGAGATCGAGACCAACCTGGTCAACATGGTGAAACCCCGTCTCTACTAAAAATACAAAAATTAGCTGGGCATGGTGGCGCGTGCCTGTAATCCCAGCTACTCAGGAGGCTGAGGCAGGAGAATTGCCTGAACCCAGGAGGCGGAGGTTGCGGTGAGCCGAGATCGCGCCATTGCACTCCAGCCTGGGTAACAAGAGCAAAACTCCGTCTCAAAAAAAAAAAAAAAAAAAAAAATCTCCAGATGCTTTTTGTTTTTGTTTTTGTTTTTGTTTTTGTTTTTTTTTTTAACATAAAATGATCATTTTATTGGGCTCCTGGATTCTGTTGGTCAGAAACTCAGACAGTGCAAGCAGGTGATGAGGTGTCTTCGTTCCACGATGTCTGGGGCCTCAGTTGAGGTGTGGTGGTGCCTGGGGCCTGGGGTCATCTTGGATGTATCTTATACACACACGTCTGGCAGTGCAGCCTGGCTGCTGGCTGGAACCTTAGCTGGACTGCTGGCAGAACGCCTCCATGCGTCCTTTCCACGAGTCTCTCTGCAGAGCCTCCAGGTGATTTTAATGTGAAGTCAGAAATTCCCGAGACGTGAACAATCATTAGGATTACCTTAAGTATTTATTCAAATTCAGATTTCCCGGCTGGGTGTCGTGGCTTATGCCTGTAATGCCAGCACTTTGGGAGGCCAAGGCGGACAGATCACCTAAGGTTAGGAGTTTGAGAACAGCCTGACCAACGTGGTGAAATGCTGTCTCTGATAAAACTACAAAAATCAGCCAGGCATAGTGGTGTATGCCTGTAATCCCAGCTACTCGGGAGGCTGAGGCAGGAGAATTGCTTGAATTCGGGAGGCAGAGGTTGCAGTGAGCTGAGATTTCACCACTCCACTCCAGCCTGGGTGACACAGCGAGACTGTATCTCAAAAGAAAAAAAAAAAATGTCAGATTTCCTGACCCCTCTTCTGGGTCTGGAGTGAGGCCTAATAATATTAAAGTTAAAACTCAACAAAGTGATGGTAAGGGAAAGAGAAGTCTGGAAAGCACGGACCGAGGGCGTTAGCCCCGTAGTTCTTTGAAAGTCTCAGATCTGTCCAGACATAAAGTGCCAACTACCACAGAAAATGGGAAATGTCACATACTGCTGTTCTGTTTCTGAAACTTTGTCCTGGGCTGTTCCTTTGATTCCTAGTTTATCTTGCTGCCTATGGCTTTGTCTTTTCCTTGGCTATGAGTATAATTCTCCTAAGGTTATGTATGTGGGTCCTGCTGCTCTAGTCAAAACACTTGTCTCACTTGACTATGCCCTTGGAAATTCCGTAGGCAAGACATAATTTTCTTCTTCTTTTTTTTTTTTTTTTTTTTTTTTGAGACGGAGTTTTGCTCTTGTCACCCAGGCTGGAGTGCAATGGCGCGATCTCGGCTCACCGCAACCTCCGCCTCCTGGGTTCAGGCAATTCTCCTGCCTCAGCCTCCTGAGTAGCTGGGATTACAGGCACGCACCACCATGCCCAGCTAATTTTTGTATTTTTAGTAGAGACGGGGTTTCACCATGTTGACCAGGTTGGTCTCGATCTCTCGACCTTGTGATCCACCCGCCTCGGCCTCCCAAAGTGCTGGGATTACAGGCTTGAGCCACCGCGCCCGGCCTCTTCTTTTTTTTAAATTTGAGATGGAATCTTGCCTTTTTGCTCAGACTGGAGTGCAGTGGCCCCATCTCAGCTCTCTGCAACCTCCACCTCCCAGGTTCAAGTGATTCTCATGCCTCAGCCTCCTCAGTAGCTGGGATTACAGGTGTCTGCTATCACACCTGGCAAATATTTTGTATTTTTAGTAAAAACGGGGTTTCACCATGTTGGCCAGGTTGGTCTTGAACTCCTGACCTCAGGTGATCCACCCGCCTTGCCTCCCAAACTGCTGGGATTACAAGCACGAGCCACCAAGCCCGGCCAAGACATGAAATTAGATAAGTTTGAGGTAAAATGGGAGAGAAAAAAAAAGAAGACGAGATCTTGCCATATTGCCCAGGCAGGTCTCGAACTCCTGGGCTCAAGCTATCATCCCGCCTCTGCCTCCCTAAGAGCTGGGATTACAGGCATGAGCCACAGTGCCCACCCAGATCATATCAATTCTTGAATGTCAAGCTGGGGAGTCTGACCTTAAGTCAATATGCAATGGTAATCCAGAGAGAATCCATCATGAATTCAAAAGGATCAGGGATGTGCATTCAGAAACATGATCAGGAGCAGTGAAAACCTAGAGGCAGGGAGAATAGACCAGGCCTAGGAGAAAAGTTATGGGGCATTTACCAAGATGATGACAATCTCCGTATTAAGGTGAAGATGGATCTGAGACATGTTTTTTAAACATCCCTTACAGATCATTGTCACATTCCTTGGCATCATGTTGGTTTATTAAATAAAATGAATAAACATTTTAAGAAGAAAGATGATACCGATAGTTTCTAAGCTCCATTCTGACTGGGCTCTAGGCTTGTCAATGTGTATTTGAGGTGATCAAATGGGATCAGACTCTTCTGCTTGCATTGTTTCCTTTTTGGCTAACAGGACTCAAGTTGAGCTAAGCTTTAGGTCTGTGGACATTTTCCTCGGGCGTGTGATTTCCCAGCCAACTGAGCCTCCCATCATAGCCTAAAGCCAAGAAAGACCTTCTGTCCCCAGATTAGAACCAGAGAGATGGACTGTCTTCCGGGAGGTTCCCACTAGTATCTGCTAAGTGATTACCTAGGCACGTGGGTGTGATTTTTGCTTTGTTTTGTTGTTGTGTTTTGAGATGAAGTCTCACTCTGTCTCGCAGACTGGAGTGCAGTGGCGCGACCTCAGCTCACTGCAGCCTCCACCTTCTAGGTGCTAGTGATTCTTCTGCCCCAGCCTCCAGGGTAGCTGGGATTACAGGCACACACTACCACACCCGGCTAATTTTTGTATTTTTAGTAGAAATTAGGTTTTATACGTTGGCCAGGCTGGTCTCAAACTCCTGACCTTAGGTGATTCGCCCACCTCGGCCTCCCAAAGGGCTGGGATTACAGGCGTGAGCCACCTCGCCCTGCTGGGTGTTTTCTTTTCTTTTTTAAAAAATTTATTTTTTGTAAAGTTCTACCTAAAATTAATGAAGGTATAGTTCCTGCTAGTTATTTAGAAATAAAGAGTAACGATGAATCCAGGACAGGCCATCAAATTATAGCCCACAGCTGAATAGGGCCAATGCCGGCTTTTGTAAACAAAACTTTACTGGATATAGCCTTGCACATTCGGATTCTCACGCATGGACTATGGCTGCTTTCAAACTACAAAGGCAGAGTGGAGTGGTTGCAATAAAGGCTGTATGGCCTGCAAAGCCCGAAATGTTTACTCTCTTGCTCTTTATGGAAAATGTTTGCTGACCCCTGATTGAGGAGACTGGTTTTCTCATCAACGGATGGTGTGGCCTTCTGTACGTTGATGATGTTGGAGAACAGTGAGAAGATTGAAAATTTCTCTATCCATTTTCTTTTTCGTCTTGAAAGTCCGGTTGAGAGAGACTGGGAAATTTAAATTTTCCTTTTTGTACATTTTCTTTGAAGTTCTTGCTCTTCTTTTAAGGGAACTGTTACTAGATTTATATTTGGCAGAACTACAGTCAGGCCTCATCTGTGATTTGTGGAGCGGTAGTTAAATCCGTGGGCCCTGGAGCCTGCCTGCTCATATTCACATCCTCACAGCTCCACTTACTCCGCATGTAATCTGGGGCAAGTTATCTGACTGCTCTGTGCTTCAGCCCAGCTATATTAGTAGAACTTGCTGTCTATGGTTCTTGGGAGGATTAAATGAGTTAATGCGTGAAATGAGCAGGACAGTAAGTAGCTGGCGTGCAGTCAATATTCTGTAAACATTAGCTCTTATTAGTATTGATTTGATATAGGGTCATCTATAGCCAACATTCTTAGCTGAAAGCCCTAGCATTCCTCTTGTCAATGATGACTTATGCTTTAGGCAGGAGGGAAGAATTTGTTGTCTTAAATCAGAGAGCCCTGAAATCAGACAACAGATTTCACTTCTTCCAAGTGTTTCTTAAAGTGTTCTCCCTGGACTGGCAGAACAAGCCTTCCCTGGGAACTTGTTAAAAATGTAAATCATAGGCCAGGTGTGGTGGCTTGTGCCTGTAATCCCAACACCTTGGGAGGCTGAGAGGCTGAGATCACAAGGTTGGGAGTTTGTGACCAGCCTGGCTAACATGGTGAAACTCCATCTCTACTAAAAATAAAAAAATTAGCCAGGCATGGCTGTAATCCCAGCTACTCTGGAGGCTGAGGCAGGAGAATCACTTGAACTTGGGAGGTGGAGGTTGCAGTGAGCCGAGATCACTCCGTTGCGCTCCAGCCTAGGTGACAGAGCAACACTCCATCTCAAAAAAAAAAAAAAAAAAAAAAAAGAAATGTAAACAATCAGGCCCCATCCCAGATTTACTGAACCAGGGACTCTGGGAAGGGAACGAGCAGGTGGTGTGCTGGTAAAGATTTAACAACCAGCTCTCCAGAAAGCAAATGCCCTTAAGCTGATGATTCCAGTGGTTTAAAATCTCACACTATGACTGGCCGTAAGTTATCAACCTGCCGTTATTGACTGCAGAGTTGGGAAGAGGTGCGCATAACAAGCTCTCCTGAGCTGAGCAGAGGAGCCGGCTCGAGCACACTGTTGGCCCAGCCATCTGTGCTTCAAAGAGCTTTTCAGATTATTCTGATGCACGCTCAGATTGGAGAGGCATTGAGGGTGCTGATCCCCAAAGAGCATGCTCACCTCAAGTCCTGACAAGAGAGTGCAACAGAGCCCTGACTTCGGCACCAGAATTTCTGGGTGCAAATGCAACTCCACCACTTCCCAATCTTGAGCAAATGCCTGACGTATTAGTTAAGCATAACTGCACATTCGTTGTTATTACTATTGCTCCAAATGCACGTTTGCCGCAGTCAGCCAACATCTTCTCCAGTACTAGGAGGCGCTCCAAGGCCTTTGCTGCTGCCCGGGGCCCCTAGGGAAGCGCGTGAGGCTGCATTTTGCAGGCAGATCTCCAGTACTTTCTCAAGGGCTTTGGTGTGTTATATATTGTGCTTCACGGTGAGTATGTATAGGGGAAAACGGGTTTTATTCTCTCATTTTATATGACAATAGTAAAAATAGGCAACATCAGTGGGGGGATTTACAGAGTCTTATTCTCACGCTGGGTTGGGGTCCAGGATGTAGGCAAGGTAGGGGCTCGTTTTTGCACTTTAGTAACAGAAATTACTTTGAGAGAGGAGAGGACGTCTAACAAATCCTTATAATTCCAATTTCCACCACAATAAAATAGCTGGGCTATGTGTGTCAGGGTGCCTTGCGGGCAGAGAGACCAGGATGGACGACCTGAAGTCTAACGAGGCTTCTTAAACCCCGCTGAGCTGCTCACCCAATGGCTACATTCACACCCGCGTTCAGATCTCACCGGCGTCTACGCTGGTCTTCCCTGCTGCATCTCCTTCATAGTCAGTTACCAGCCCAGAAGCCACCTCTTCTTCTTCCTTGTCAACATAGCCCTGATTTTGTTCACACACCATGAGAAAATGTGCTCAGGGAAGATTTGCCCCTCATCCGGCTGCATGGGTGAACTCTGATTCCAGCACTGCTCAACAGACCTTCACAGATGATGGAAACAGTCTAGAGCTGCACTGCCCATTATGAAACCCCCGGCCCCATGTGGCTACTGAGCACCTGAAATGTGGCTTGAGTGACTGGGCAATTTTATTTTATTTTATTTTATTTTTATTTTGTTTTGAGATGGAGTCTTGCTCTGTTGCCCAGGCTAGGGTGTAGTGGTGCAATCTCAGCCCACTGCAACCTGCACCTTCTGGGTTCAAGGGATTCTCCTGCTTCAGCCTCCTGAGTAGCTGGGATTACAGGTGCCCACCACCACACCTGACTGCTTTTTACATTTTTGGTAGAGATGGGGTTTTACCAAGTTGGCCAGGCTGGTCTCGAACTCCCGACCTCAGGTGATCCACCTGCCTCGGCCTCCCAAAGTGCTGGGATTAAAGGCATGAGCCACCATGCTCAGCCTTAATTTTAAATTTTATTTAGTTTTAATTTAAATCAAAATTGCTTTATCTGGTTCGGAGCTACCATGGGAGATAGTACAGAGACTCTGAATTATGATAATTCCACTCTCCTTTGTCAGGTGTTGGCTCAGACATTGCTGCGGGGCCCAATCATAACCTAGAGGCTCTGACAAAGCATGAGGTCTGGGAAAGAGGTTTCTCCCTGCTAAAGGAGAGAGATGCCCATGGGAGGCTCGTGTCATTCTTATCCCTTGCCTTGGCCCTCCAGCACTTTCCTTCCTGTCCTGCATGCTGTCGCGCTGTCGTGTGTGGTGTGAAAGCCTGCTGCTTTGGAAACAATCTTGTGACAATGAGGGATGGTAAAAATAAATGAAGATGACAAGAACTGACACTCATAGTGCTTATTATGTGCCAGGCTCTCTCTAAGCAGTTTATAGGTATTCACTAATTTCATTCTAACAGCAACTCTGGAAGGAGATACTACTGTTTTCTCCAATTGACAGAGGAGGGAACCGAGGCTCAGCGAAGTTCAGTAACTTGTGGGAAGTTTCTCAGACCACAAGCATCAAAGCTGGGATTTGAACTCAGGGAGACCCACGGCAGAGGTTACGCTCCTCACTGTCACGCCATACTGCCTTTCTAGAACCAGGAGAATTGCAGAGAAGCTGCCTAACCTGGGAGCCATAAATCTCTAGACTTCTTGTTGCGTGAGATAAACACACATGGTTGTGCTTGAAGCCACTATCAGTCGGATCTCCCATGAGTTGCATCCGCAGACATCCTGAGTGACACCAGTGTCTTTGAATGTGTCTCCTCCAACCCGGGTACCCGACTGCAGGAGTCTACTGAATCATTCCTCTATCAGGGGCTGATTCACGGCAGACATGGGTGAGGAAACCATCCCAACGTCCAAGAGAAACAATCCATCTAAGGCAGGGGAACACCGATGTGGCAATACCCAGTGATGACACCCACAGGAGGATCCCACTGGGACCCCACCCCAGAGCTCACAACAAAGCTCAGCTCTTTGGCATCTGCCCGCTATCTCTGATTCTAAGAAATAAAGTCTGTCCAAAGGCATTGTGGGAATGGGAAGTTCAAAGGCACAGGGAAGCCTGAAAGCCATCTCCGGGAGCCTTTGGCACATACCTGTAATGTTTCAGCTATCATTATTCATTATGCTCTCATCAGTAGTCAGCGTCTGGGTTTCCCCAGGGCCCCGAATTCTCTCTTTGGTGACTAAGAATTTAGGATGACTTGCCATTGGATTTCACTAAGTAGAGTGTTCATCTTTCCAGGCTTATGAAAATGTGGAAATATATAAATGCTCAATCCTTTCCATCAGAGGCAAACAAGGGCTCAAGGGAATGTCGCTGAGGACCACCCGTCCAAGGTAGCACGAGATACTTTAGACCGGGGACACGGCAGGCTCCCATTGGCCGGCAGTTGCAGGAGTCGCCCTTCATCCCTGTGATCATTCTCTTCCTTCCTTGTGCCAGGCTGGCCCTTTCTCCCAGCTTCCCACCGCCCTTCTCCCTCCCCGACCCTGGCATTCCCTTCTTACCGCATCCCAGGATTAAGCAGGGCCTAGGTTGCAATGGCACGATGAATGGGGATATCTAAGGAAGGAAGAACAAATCTAAGTGGCAGAGGGTCCCAGGGCCCACCTCTCGCCATGGTCTTTACTGACCCCTTCACTCATTCCACAAAGAATTACTGAGCACATACTGTGTACTAGGCACTGGAGAGACTAGTAGAAAAACTCTTTTTTTTTTTTAAATGGAGTCTCACTCTGTCACCCAGGTTGGAGTGCAGTGGTGTGATTTCAGCTCACTGCAACCTCCGCCTCCCAGGCTCAAGCAATCCTTCCACTTCAGCTTCCCGAGTAGCTAGGATCACAGGCACACACCACCACAGCCAGCTAATTTTTTGTATTTTGGGTAGAGACGGTTTCACCACATTGCCCAGGCTGGTCTCGAACTCCTAGGCTCAGGAGGGAGATTCACTTGCCTCGGCCTCTCAACGTGCTAGGATCACAGATGTAAACCGCCATACCTGGCTGAAAAACTCTACTGGGAAGAAGATGCAAACTGAATATCCCTCCGGGGTTTTATTTCTGAACCTTATTTCAGTATTTAGTGTATCCAAAAACCCGGCATTATCTTTGGATCAAAACTATGAGACAAGTAAGTTAGGTACCATTGTCCGATTTCTCATGGGAGCACATGAAGACTGACGCCAAGCGACTTCTTCGTGGGATGTGAGTAACGGGTAGACTCGGGCCTCAAACTCACGTCTTTTGACTCATTTCTTTTCCCCTGACATGGCTCATCCCAGAGGCTGGCCTGGGCAGGACCAGCCACCGCCGGCGTCCACACTGCTCTGAAGCGGATTCACCAAAGTTCTTTTCAGCCGAGGCCCCTCATTGTGGGGAAAGGCGGGGTTCACTGGCAGTCCCCTGCACAATCCCGCTGGCTAGTCTTTGAAGTAAAAAGCCTTGAGATCAAAGGAAATATTTTGTTGAACTCAGCGATTCGTCCTGGATCTGCTAAAAACCTTAATTTAATTAGCAATATAAACTTTGTAAAGACCACTTTCTCAAGTTGGTTCAACTTATACCATTTTTTTAAAATTTGGAAGTGAATAAGGAAGAAGTAAAGAAGAAAAAATATCTAAAATATCTCACGTAAGTCATGGACTATGCCATACTTATGTCTCATGAGTATTTTTCCATGGTATTGACCTAAATTTTTATACTTATCCTCCAATGAGCAATAAGTTATAGTAGGAAATATTTTGGACAGAATTATCTAGTTGTGCAAAATTTTCAGATTCCCTGAGGTTTGAAATCGCAGCATTTTAAAAGGGAGGATACTGGCATTATGAAATTCCTGAAGTCAGGTGCCTTATATGTTTAAACAATTCAATCCTTACAAGAATCTGTGACATTGCTATTCTTCTTTTCAGTTTTCAAAAGAAAGCAAGTGACATTCTCATGGTCACTCTGTGTAGAAATATGGATCAGAGATTCCAATCCACACTGGCAGATACCAAGCCCTACTCTGTGTTAACAGTTTACTGTGGTTTTAGAGCTTCCTTTCTTTATTAATTACTATTATTATTTTTTAGATGAAGTCTTGCACTGTCACCTGGGCTGGAGTGCAATGGTGCGATCTCGGCTCATAGCAACCTCTGCCTTCCAGGTTTAAGTAATTCTCCTGCCTCAGCCTCCCAAGTAGCTGGAATTACAGATGCCTGCCAACATGCCTGGCTAATTTTGTTTTTTTTCGTGTGTGTATTTTCAGTAGAGATGGGGGTTTCACTATGTTGGTCAGGCTGGTCTTGAACTCCTGACTTTGTGATCTGCCTGTCTTGGACTCCCAAAGTGCTGGGATTACAGGCGTGAGCCACCAGGCTTAGCCATTATTATTACTTTTTAAGATGGGGACTTGACATGTTGCCCAGGCTTATCTTGAACTCCTTGGCTCAAGCCATCATCCCATCTCAACTTCCTGAGTAGCTGAGACTACAGGTGAGCACCACTGCGCCCAACCGGAGCTGCCTTTAGAACTTCAGAAATCACCTGGTCTATTTAATTCCCTTATGTCACATCAGAAGAAAATGAGGCCCAGAACTTAAAGTACCTGGAAAAAAATCTCAGGACACCAACTCTCCAGACTGTGGTCTTTTCCCTTGCATTTTATAGATGGTCAAGAAAGACAAAGTTTGTCCCAGGTGAGTGCGGGCTACCTCTGGGGTCCTTGAAAAAACTCATATTATGTTGGTACAAAAGTAATTACCTTATGTAATTACTAATGTGTGTGTGTGTGTGTGTGTGTGTGTGTGTGTGTGTGTGTGTGTGTGTGAAAGCTATGCATCCGCCTCTGTGAGTCTGCATTCATTTCAGACAAACATCTGCCCTAAGCATTTGTTCCAGGAAGGATTCCACGTGGAAGTGGGGAAGCCGCTGGCCAAGATTTCAGGCCCTGATCAGTGTCATGCCAAACCTATGTTTGCTGTTATGAAGACGTGGTCGGTATTTTGGGGCAGTCATTTCAGTTCATCGAATCCCACAATGGGAGGTTTCAAATGACTCTGGTCATAAATGACATGGCTAGAAGACGAGCTAAAATCGGCGGCCGCTGCCTGTGTTTTCCCCTTTCACTTTCACCTGCTAACAGAAAACAGAAGACCCTGGCAAGTGACTGTACGATTGTTAATGTTGATGATATAAATTCACTTTTTCTCGATCAGACCTTGTGCTTCAAAAAAGAAAGAAAGGCCAGGCACAGTGGCTCGTGCCTGTAATCCCAACGCTTTGGGAGGCTGAGGTGGGAGGATTGCTTGAATCCAGGAGTTTGAGGTTAAAGTGAGCTGTGATTGCACTACTGCACTCCAGCCTGGGCAACAGAGCAGGACCCTGTTTCAAATACATAAATAAGTAAATACAAAGAAAGGAAAAAAAAAAAGAAAAGGAAGGAAGGAAGGGAGGAAGGAAATCCTGCCACACTTGAGAAGCTCTCAACAGATAAACCAATGTCTCCTTTCACCTCAAGAATAGTAGCCAAAAAAAAAAAAAAAAAAGAATTGTAGTCAGCTAGGACTTCCTCTAGAATTATCTCCATTGATTCACCCTGAGATGATCTCCCCATAAGGTGCTTTTCTTTAAACAATCTGAAGTATAAACTTGCATGACTTGTCTGGAGTTTTCAGAAATCAAATGTTATTCCCCCCACCCCACCCCCCGTCTCCCATCACTCCCGCCACCACCAGCGTTTCTTTAGCTGGGAAAATTTTAAGCTTCTTACTGGAAGTTGCTGCCATGTGGTTAAAATCCCCAAGAAGTAAGATGTGAGCTTGGCATCAATAATCAGTTTTGTTTTAGAGTCGCATTCATAATAGTAAGTTGCAATGAGACAGATTCCTTTTTAACTAGGCTTCTAGTGATTTCCCTGAAATCTAATTGAAATTTTGAGTCTAGGAAGAATTTCGTAAAACAAATTGTATGTAATTTGTACTGAGAACTGTTTTAATTTGGGTTCCAAAATAAGAAGAAATAGGGAGGAACATGCTCCAAATCTTGTGCAACACATTTGGATGTATTCTTCTTTCCTTTTTCTTTGTTCTTTTTATTTTTTTTTTTAAATAGTAAAAAGTGATGGGGGTCTTGCTCTGTTGCACAGGCTGGAGTGCAGTGGCACAATCGTGGCTCACTGCGGCCTCGAACTCCTGGGCTCAAGTGATCCTTCTACCTCAGCTTCCTGGGAATACAGACACCTTCCAGCAAGCCTGGCTGATGTAAAAGTTTTTTATAGAGACCGAATCGTGCTCTGTTGCCCAGCGGGTCTCAAACTCCTAATCTTAAGCAAGCCTCGGCATCCCAAAGTTCTGGGATTACAGACAGGAGCTACCACGCCTAGCCCTTTCTTTTGTTTTCTCTTTTCTTCTTGTCTTTTTCTCTCCCTTCCTTGCTTCCCCCCCTTCCCCTCCCTCTCCCCTTTCTTCCTTTCCTTTTTTCCGACATCATCTACTGAATATAGTGGCCGAAATGAGTTGGCAGTTGTTGAATGTTGAGGCCAGGTGAGGGGTTTACGGGGCATCGTTGTTCTTTTATCTATATTCTTGTATATTTGAAATTTTCCATAATAAAGACGGAAAAATGAAACAGTGGCCAAGAGGAATAATCCTGGCTTGAGCCCTGGGCCGTTCTTAGCTTGAAAGAACCATTGCAGAAAACTCAACAGAAGCAGAAATTACATACAGTTCAAACTCATTTTCCTAGGCGGCTTTTCTTTTTTTTTTTAAGAAGCATTTTGCTGGCACCTAAAAACCACACTCCCAAACTGTTTCAACATGATCCCTCCTGGCAGGAGTCAGAGATGGCTGGCGTACAAGACGGTTGAGAAAGCCATGACCTACAGTTAGTGGCTGGTTGAGATAGTTTCCAAATATAAGTAAGTGGTTGCAGGACTAGAAAAATCGGCAGAAAGCAGTGATTCTGACGTTAGTCACATGGCGACCATACATGACCTACTTTACTTGAGAACCAAAAATACCGTTTCAGGTTCTTACACGTTATAGTTCCTACCTGTCTTGCTGCTTGAAGGGGGAACTCCATGTCTGGCTTTTTCTAAACAAGCAGAATGTGCAACCACGCTTAGAGCAAACTGCTCCCTATTTCAGATTTTCCAGGGGAAAAGAGGAATGTACAGTAGGCAGATTATTTTACCTCCCTACTCATACCAGGGTAAGCTTCCTAGACTAGCTAATTCTCCTTCGAGGTCTGGCAGCTCCCAGCTTCCAGCCGCCAGCCGGGCCAAGCAGAGCTCCTTCCTCCTTCGCCATCTGTGGCCCCAAAGATTCCCCTGCCACCAGGGCCGACGACCAAGTGACCACAGGCTGAGTGCTCCAGGCCCTGGCAGCTCAGAGGACAGGGAAACAGCAGCACACTTGCGGCCCCCTGGAGTCTGTCCCATCCGGCCTACCATCCCGTCACCTCCAAGAGTCACCCAAGCTCTGGCCAGGCCGGTAACAAGTCTCCTTCGCACGCCCTTGCCTCTGCTGCTCCGTGGGGCTTCCCCACGGACTCCTGACTCCTCTCTCGCTCCCGCACCAACCTTTTCCATCGGGCTGTCTGGGATTCCTGATCTTCAGGGAATACTTCCTTCTGTGTCCTCAGTCTTCAAACAATGTGTACCCTTGCTGAAACCCCACTCTCTCCAGAGTACCCTGGCTTTCCCCTGTTCACATTTCATCTCCTGGGCTGGGGACTCATTTACGCCAATACTCTGTGATCACTTGCAATCTATGACTCTTCCTGCTTTTGGGAAATATCCCTGCTCTGTTGAGTCCTTGATATTTAAGGGGTGTGTGTGTGTGTGTGTGTGTGTGTGTGTGTGCACGTGCTCGTGTGTGTGTACATATATAGTGGTAAGGGTTCCAGCTTCAATATCCAATGATGTGGGTTCTAATTTTGCTTTTGTACTCACTAGTTGATGAGACTTTGGTCAAGTTACTTTTTTCAAGGCTTGTTCACTCTTCTATGAAACGTGGATAGCAGTACTTCTATAGCATGGGATCGTTGTGAGAAGATCCATACAAAGTGTCTAGCGCATCTCCATGTAACTCAGTCAGTGAGAACTACGCTCACATTTGGGCTGCTTACTGTCCTTTTCAAATTCCCCCTCCATCTTGAAAAACGTCAATGTTCTTTGGCACTAAACAACTCACTCCTGACAGTGACGCATGACAGCATGCTTCACTCTGGAGCATGCGTTTCTACTACACACCTGCCCCACTTGCTGGAAACGACCTCCTGGTCTACCTGCTCCTTCTCCCTGCCTGGGTCACCCCCTTCCTCTCCACCATGCCCTTGCCTTCCCATAGCACTAGCCTGGGACGCTCCAACCTCAGCCAGATAGTTACTTTCACGGAGAGCTACACAGTTTGTGGTGTGTATCTGATTCATCTTGTGCGAATGTCATGTTTATTCTGTGGTTATATTTTTCATAATTCTTCCATTATAAGGATCCATTTGAGGCTAAACTATTTCCTATACCCCACCCCCATTCCCACAAGCCAGATCGCATGTGAAGAATCTGATAACCTCATTCTTATCTGAAGATTTGGTCTTAGTTCAGTAATGCCCCTGATCCCAGGGAGTTAGTTGTCTAGGACGCAGACTTGGCAGGGAGGTGAGGTAGCACTTTTCAGTGGCCATGACTCAGTGGCTTGGAACAACGAGGCTGCAAGGTGGTCTTGGTCATCTGGCCAAGTGCATAAGCTTGGATGAAGGATGGAGCAGGGCTGGTGAGCGGCAGACATGCTCAGCTGTGTTTCTTGTGCTTCTGAGGTTTAGGCTTGTTACATTTTCTGGATTTTCTTTGATTTCCCTTTCTCTTTTCTTTAGTACATTTGGAAATTCTAGTCTGTTTCACTTCTGCTGAAGCACAGCAGGGATGAGGGATTTTGCCCTGGTGTGGCTCCGTCTTTAGGCTGACACTCATCTTTGGGAGGCAGAATGCCAGGGGCAGAGGGAGTCCGAGTGAGGGCTCTGTATGTTGATCCCACGCCCGTGGCACACAGAGGATGCCCAGGTCACCGAGCTAAGACCTTCCTGTGCCAGGGACGTGTAGAGCCAGGGAATTTGGGGAGAAGATTTAGCTGGGCTGTGTCTTAGCTTTCCTGCCATTCTGAGAGGTGAGGTGGCTCTTTCTCAGAATGGAATGGAGAGGAAGGAAGATTTTGGAGAATCAGAACATAACAAGGTACTCGCTCCATTTCGTTTGAGGTTTTATGAATTCTCAGAGGATCAGAGGCATTTCTATAAAAATAAAACAGAGAAAGGTCACCTGGGGACAGTGGCTTATGCCTGTAATCCCAGCGCTTTGGGAAGCTGAGGTGGGTGGATCACAATGTCAGGAGTTTGAAATCAGCCTGGCTAATATGGTCGAATCCTGTCTCTACTAAAAAATACAAAAATTAGCTGGGTGTGGTGGCAGGTGCCTGTAGTCCCAGCTACTCGGGACGCTGAGGCAGGAGAATCACCAGAACCTGGGAGGCGGAAGTTGCAGTGAGCCAAGATCACACCATTGCGCTCCAGCCTGGGTGACAGAGTGAGACACTATCTCAAAAAAAAAGAAAAAAAAAAGGTCTCCAAAGGGCAACTCTTGATTGACCACCATTTTGGAGGATTTATTCATTCTTGTCTTGTAGGTAGATAATAAAGAATAAAATATAATTGTATAATACTGGTAAAAGACTCTACGAGGAGTTGGGAGATCTGTCTGCCAGGCTCTGTTCGCTCGCTGGAAGGCGGTGTGATTTCGTCTAAGACCCTTAACTTTGCTCTCTATTTCCTGAGGTTTAAAATAAGATTTGTACTTATCTTTTCCTTTAAATTGTCCTGAACAAAAAGGGAGCATTTATGTCAAATAGTTTGAGCAACTCAAGGGAGCTAGGTGCTTTAAAAATGCCAACCAGACTGTGAAGTTTTTAGGTTTTTGAGGGGACCTATAAAATGCGCTGGAAAAAATAACAGACATGTGTCCAGAAATCACCAACAGCTGTGCGTTGACAGAGAAAACAAAATCACATTGCATATTGAGAAATTGGAATATTGGGGTTGAGTAGAAAGGAAAATAGGAAAGAAAAGGAGTAGATGCAGAAAAAAAAAAAAAAGCCTTTAAAGCTTTGTGCCTCACCATTGAGCCTCTCTTCATTGTCATTCCCAGAATTTCATTCTACTTTTTCCAAATTTCTTTGTTTGAGGGGGATGAAGTTTTGCTCTATTGCACAGGTTGGAGTGGAGTGGGGCAATCTCTGCTCACTGCCACCTTCGTCTCCTGGGTTCAAGCGATTCTCCTGTCTCAGCCTCTGAGTAGCTGGGATTACAGGCACCCGCCACCAGCCTGGCTAATTTTTGTATTTTTAGTAGAGATGGAGGTTTCGCCATGTTGGCCAGGCTGGTCTTGAACTCCTGACCTCAGGTGATCCACCCGCCTTGACCTCCCAGAGTGCTGGGTTTACAGGCGTGAGCCACCCCCGCCAGCCTACTTTTTCCAAATTTGGTCATGCGTTTCCTGCGGCTGCCATAATGAAGGACTACAAACCTGAATTGGGTGGCTTAAAACAGTGGAGATCTATTTTCTCCAATTCTGGAGAACAGGAGTCTGAAATCAAGGTGTGGGCAGGGCTGGTTCCTTTCGGAGCTCCTTCCACCTGTCCCAGCTGCGGACAGTCCTTGGTGTTCCTTGGCTTCTGGACACATCACCCCCATCTCTGCTCTCTGCATCTCAGTGTTGAAATCTCTCCTTATGAAGACAGCGGTCATCTTGGATAAGCACCCCTAGTGACCTCAGTTTAACTTGAGGCCGACTGCAAAGAACCTCTTTCCAATAATGTCTCATTCGCATATAAAGTGGTGTTAGGACTTCAACATGTTTTTTGGGAGAAGACATACAATTCAACCCAGAACACTGACCAAAACTTCACTTTCCCTGGGTGATCCAGGCAATGGCGAGTTTTCTGCGTGGATGAGGCTTCTGAGGATTTTTGTTGTTGTTTTCTTGAGATGGAGACTTGCTCTGTCGCCCAGGCTGGAATGCAGTGGCAGGATCTCGGCTCACTGCAATCTCCGCCTCCCGGGTTCAAGCGATTCACCTGCCTCAGCCTCCTGAATAGCTGAGATTACAGGCGAGTGCCACCACGCGTGCCAGGAGGCTCAGGGAGTCGGAGCTAGAGGGACCTGAGTTGTATTGTAAGCGACATGAGGGTGTCTTGCTGTCGTTTCTTTCCTGGGTCTCCTCACGCCTTCTCCTAGCCCTCAGTTGATCTTCAGCTCTCAATCCCAGAAATGTATTTGCAGTTTAATGAACAAATCAAATGCTTTAAATAATGGGTTTAATTTTAAAAAATCAAAGCCTTTAAAAAATGGGTCACGATGGGTGTCTCTAGCATCTTGCATTCACCTTTATCTTTCCTCCTTCATCTGCTACAGTCACAGGGAGAGCCTGTCAGGGACCACTGCTAAAGATTATAGCCTCACTCAGCTGCCTTCAGCTGGTGACCGCAGAGGCGTTATGAAATTAAATGTCCTCCACTTTAAAATCTTATTTTAAAGCTTCTACGAGGCGTTAAAATGTTTTTGTTTATGAATATCAGCAGGAGTGGTAGGGTGGGAGGAGGATAAGGGAAAAAGAAGACGTTTTCAGCTGAGAGGAGCAAGCGAAGTTTGACATTTACAAGACCCGCATGTTATCTCTGGCCTGGCCGTCTTGGTTCACATTCTTGTGCGGGTTCAAGTTTCCTGAGCGCGGGCATATTGACCTTAGGAGGAGGCCAGTTCTGGATTGCCATGAGTCAGCTCACTTCTGCTGCCAGAAAATGGATTTTTTTTCTTCAGCAAAAAGTGCCTTGTGCAATTTTTGCCTAATCATGTCTGAAAAATAGTGATCTCTCATTTTTGCAAAAACAGTTCACTATTGACAATATTAATAAAATCACCTTGAGTGTACATAGTTTAGTCCATTTCTCTGTGCTTTGACTGCAGTGCCTCCTAGTGGACACTTTTATGTTATACAAGTTTCTCACGGTCAATTTTCACAGAAATGTTAAGAATGCGTTTGAACAAACTCATTGTTTTCTGCAGTGGGTTCCTCTCTTGTTTCTTGTTGTGTTTTAATTTTTCCCCAGCTAAGGTTCAATTCAATACACGATGAAATTGTACCATCCTCTGATTGTTCACAGGAAGTTTTCGATACCCTCCTTCCTCATCTCAGGAGAGAATGGAGAGATGGAATAAAATTCGTGCGTGAGGACGTTGCCATAAGAACTTTTAAACTGTGGTTGGTAACCTGATATATGTATCAAGAAAATTAAAGTACTAAAAACACCATGATAATGAGGCTTTAAAACTAAGATGATTATGACTTAAATATTTAAAAGCAGGACAGAAATAGGAACGCCTTCAGCAAGAGTTAGATCTATTCCATTCTAGTGAGCTGTGGCAAGCATGTGGGGAGGAGGGATGGGTTCCCAGATAAAGGTCACCTTCTTGCTGCTTTGCAGAGAGGTGTCCTGCCTGTGACTTTACCCCCAGATGGTTCAGGGAAGACCGGCTCTCTAGCTGCCTACCCGCATGTTCCCTTTCTCTGTGGATGTAATTGGGGTTCAGGTGAAAGTCTTTACCTCACTTCCTGACATTGTCACTTCAGGGGTCTGCAGGGCAGCAGAGTGAAGGGGTTTGAGCAAGGATTGTCTTGTGTGGGGCACAGCTCTGGAGGGTTCTGAAGGCTTCTTGAAAGTGACTGTAAAGGGACAGCAGATTCCCAGACTTTGAGATTTTACAAACACGCCAGGAAATAAAGCATGCTTTTAATGGGGGATTAAAAAAATGTCCAATTTAAAAAAACAAACAAATGACTTTTCCTCTGGCATTAAAAATACACTAATAATGGACCAGGCATGGTGGCTCATGCCGGCAATCCTAGCACTTTGGGAGGCTGAGGTGGGTGCATCACCCGAGGTTAGGAGTTTGAGACCATCATGGCCATTGTGGTGAAACCCCATCTCTACTAAAAATATAAAAATTAGCTGGGCATGGTGATGCATGCCTGTAATCCCGGCTACTCAGGAGGCTGAGGATTACAGGCACTCACCACCACCTCAGGAGTCTGAGGCCTCCTGAGTAGCTGGGATTACTGGAGCCCAGGAGGCAGAGGTTGCAGTGAGCCAAGCTTGTGCCACTGCACCGCAGCCTGGGCGACAGAGCAAAACTTCATCTCAAACAAAAACCGAATAATGAAACAACTGCCTTCACCTACCATCATCGGTTCAAAGTGTTCAGAGAAAGAACACTTTAACACAAAAGACAAGGCATAATTTTAAAGGCTAGGATATTTCTTCCCAGGAGAACATGTTTTCTGTCTATGGTATATAGATGTGTGTAATATATATGAATATACGTGTATATACACACACACGCACACATCTGTTCTTACTTTTCTTTCATTCCATCACGAAGCAAAGGAGAGTTTCTTGTGAATTGGCAGTTGTCTGTGGACTGGCATTGGGGACTGATGTGAGAACTTTGTCCCTGAACTTTCGTGTTCTCTGTGTGATTTGCAGAGTGCCTTCGCTAAGTCCTTTCTTTGAAATCAGGACTCAGGACGACACAGTTGCTTAAGGAGAGATTTCGTCCTCTTGAGTTACAGAACTTGTTCCCTGCTGGCCTCGGCTTGCGGTGGAGAACACGTGAGAAGTTCATACCTGAGATGCTCTGGGGAACCACAGGACCTCAAGGGTCCGTTAATCCTCCCAATTCAATGCAGAACTGTACGTGATTATTCCAGACAGACGGGAATGTGCCCGTAGGTTCAGAACCTCAGAGGAAGGATTCCAAAACCTCCCCAGACATTGCATTCCAATACTCAGGAATGCTCGCTCTCAAAGAGGAAATTTATAGACCCGTAGACAGCCATTTACAGCCGGAATGGGCTTAACATCACTTGGTTTGAATTTTCTTGTATTACAAAGTTGATAATCAGGCTTGGAGACACAAGGGACGTGCAGGGGTTCACTCAAGTTGTTTTTGGACAGACCAATACTGCTCTATGTGACCCGCACAGCCTCACGCTGCAGCCTTGAACAGGGGCGCACATCTCAGATGACGGGATGTAAAATCACACTTAACCCAGCCCGCTGAGATGATACAGTGATTCATCTCAAACCTAACCCTGCTCCCTGGAAATACAGAGATGCATAATTTCACATCTAATCTCACCACCGACCCCCACCCCCAACATGGGAGATACAATGATGCATCTCACACCTACAGGCAGGCATAATTTCACACCTAACCCTCCCCACCCACCGAGATACAGTGTTAAGCAGTGAATATCCCTGCCCCACATTTGAGCAGAAGGAAAGTCAACACTTCCTTTCCTGAGAGCCTTCACCTGATGGGCTTGGACTGTTATTTTATTTTCCAAACTTTCTTTTATTCACACTTGAACTTTTCATCCTTTATTTAAAGGCCTTATCATTTTTTTTTGAGACAGAGTCTCACTCTGTCTCTCCCAGGCTGGGGTGCAGTGGCATGATCTCGGCCTACTGCAGCCTCCGCCTCCCGGGTTCAAGTGATTCTCTTGCTTCGGCCTCCTGAGTAGCTGGGATTACAGGCATGCGCGACCACACCCGGCTAATTTTTGTATTTTTAGTAGAGATGGCATTTGTCCATGTTGGTCATGCTGGTCTCGAACTGCTGACCTCAGGTGATCTGCCTGCCTCGGCCTCCTAAAGTGCTGGGATTACAGGTGTGAGCCACGGCACGCGGTCTAAAGGCCGTATCTTAATATTTAACTGTTTGATGTTTTTTCAAATTTAATTCCATTTTCACGTGTGTCATTCCGAATATGCACGATATTCTAATGCCCAGTTGATACTGAATATTTGCACGATGTATGCATCCTCCTACTCTGCACGTTGAAAGTCTACACACTGCATCCTCTTACTTGCAGATATTTGCTGTGCGTCTTTCAATTTGCTTTGTTTTGTCTTCCTAACCTTTGAATTGTTGTATATCTGGGCTATTTAACTCAGTTTGTTGGTTTTGGATGATGTCTTTATAGTGGGTTGAGTGACACCGTCCCAAAAGATATGCCCAGATCCTAATCCCTGGAACATATGATGGTACCTTATTTGGAAGCCACCTCTTTGCAGATATAATTAAGCATCTTGTGATGAGGAAATCACCATGGCCGGCGTTAAATTCAATGATAAGTGTCTTTGTGGGAGACATAAGTAGGAGAGACAGGCCAAGGAGAAGGTGATGTGAAGACAGAGGCAAAAGTTGGAGCGATGCGGCCGTAAGCCAAGGAATGCTGACAACTGCTGGCAATACTGGCGGCTACCAGAAGCTAGAAGAGGCGAGAGATGGATCCTCCCCTAGAGCCTCTAGAGGCAGGGCAGCCTGGAACACATTGATTTTGGACATCAGAAGAGTATATTCTGTTGTTTTAAGCCATCAAGTTTGTACTACTTGGTTATGGGAGCCACAGAAAACAAATCTGCTAAGTCTCCAATATGCCAAGGCTGTGTTCAGCACATTTCCTATAAGATGCTAGTCAGTCATTATTTCCTTATTTAATAACCTCTTACGCTGCCATTTGGGTCACAGATCTTGGTCATTTTGCATTTTCTAGTCATTACATTTTATTGGCCGACTTATGGGCTGTGTCTAGAATTGGAGACTTGTATATCTTTACCTGTCAACAACAACAAAAAAACTGGCTTATTTCTAATTCTTACATTTTGGAGCAAAAGCCTAGAAAGCTTACAGAATTGAAGAGTTTAACATCTTAGAAGGAAATGTGAGTCACACGAGGGTGTTTTTGAGCATTTGCATTCATTGTATTTTTTTTTTTTTTTTTTTTTTTTTTGAGACGGAGTTTCGCTCTTGTTACCCAGGCTGGAGTGCAATGGCGCGATCTCGGCTCACTGCAACCTCCGCCTCCTGGGTTCAGGCAATTCTCCTGCCTCAGCCTCCTGAGTAGCTGGGATTACAGGCACGCGCCACCATGCCCAGCTAATTTTTGTATTTTTAGTAGAGACGGGGTTTCACCATGTTGACCAGGATGGTCTCGATCTCTTGACCTCGTGATCCACCCGCCTCAGCCTCCCAAAGTGCTGGGATTACAAGCATGAGCCACCGTGCCCGGCCCATTGTATTGTTTTCACAGTTAGTGTGTGTTTGGGAGCTGGACTTGCTGGGTAGGAATCCAGCTTTCTCAGTGGGCTGTGAGCAAGTTGTTTTCTCTGCCTTGATTTCCACATCTGTGAAATGGGTACAATATAATTATACCAAATTGCAGGGTTATTTGGTGAAGATTAAGTGAAGTGATACATGTAAGGTTTTTAGAACACCACCTGGGACATAGTGAACACCACAGAAGTGTTAACTAGTGTTCATATGTGTATGTTTAAACGTCTAATCAGTGTAAAACTCCTTAAGAATGGGAGGGTCTGGGCCGGGCACACTGGCTCATGCTTATAATCCCAGCACTTTGGGAGACTGACGTGGGCGGATCACCAAGGTCGGGAGTTCGAGACCAGCCTGACCCACATGGAGAAACCCTGTCTCTACTAAAAATAAAAAATTAGCCGGGCGTGGTGACTTATGCCTGTAATCCCAGCTACTCGGGAGGCTGTGGCAGGAGAATTGCTTGAACCTGGGAGGTGGAAATTGCAGTGAGCTGAGATCATGCCATTGTACTACAGCCTGGGCAAAAAGAGCAAAATATCTCAAAAAAACCAAACCAAACCAAAACAAACAAACAAACAAAATAAATAAATAAAAGGGAGGATCTGAAGTTTTGTAACTTTAAATTATTTCCTTAGGCTAAAAAAATCAAGAAAGTGCTCCTAGGTACAGAATCCTTGATAACCCTGAAAACAAGGTTTTAAGTAGGATTAAATATACTTGGACAAGAAATGACACATTCATAAAGCCAGTATTAATTTTGCTTTATGCTGTTGATAGCTAATTAGCAGGCAGCATGACAAATGCCCTCCCTTATTAAACCAGCTAGCCCGTCTCATTCCTTAACCCCTTGCACTATTTCTCAGATTTATTACATTCATTTCAATTCAAAGCCTAACTGATTAATTTCATTAAGCTCATTATATCTTCATTCTAGCACTACCGTAAATCTTCATGGAGCTCATCTTCATATAACTATTTTCCCTTCTGCAGAATTTTGAGCACAACATTCTGTAGTCCCCAAACCTTGTGAAACTCCCAAAGTCCACAGCATGAGCCTCAAAGCTCTTTTGATTCTGCATACAGCTGGTGGGGAAAAAAAGTGACATGCCACATAAATAATACACAAATGTTATTTAACTAGTCATATATACTTGATAAAACACACAACCGAAAGTTTTGAGAAATGAGTTTAAGCTGAAATGGGCAGTCTTTCCACATGTCTGCTAATCATGGTGCTCAGACCTATCATTAGCTACTGTTTCAAGGCACGTTTTATGCTTAGGGTGAGTTTTTTTTTTAATAACAGTGGATACAAATCTCATGACAATGCATCTTCCTGGTAATTTAATTTTTTCCCTGCTTATTATTAGAGGTGATGTGATCACCGCTGCTTTTTCTTTTCTTTTTTCGAGATGGAGTCTCGCTCTGTCATCCAGGCTGGAGTCCAGTGGTGTGACCTCACCTCACTGCAACCTCTGCTTCCCAGGTTCAAGCGATTCTCCTGCCTCAGCCTCCCAAGTAGCTGGGACTACAGGTGGGCCACCATGCCCAGCTAATTTTTGTATTTTTAGTAGAGACAGGGTTTCACCATGTTGGCCAAGCTGGTCTTGAACTCTTGACTTCAGATGATTTGCCCACCTTGGCCTCCCAAAGTGTTGAGATTTTGGGTGTGAGCCACGGCACCCGACCCACTGTTGCTTTTAGCTCAGGCTGGGACGCAGATGAGTCTGCTCTGCAACTTTCTTGTTGCTTGCCTGTTCTTGCCCTATTACTACTATTAGTACTAATGATCTGTAATTTCTTTCCAGGAATCTTTTTAAGCCACCTGTCCAGTTTTTGAGGGTTAATTAAGCTAACACATGAGCCATGTGTACTGCAAAACAGGACAATAAATAGGACTCGAAGGAGTGGGAAAGTCTGTATGTGAGACAGTTCATGAATCTATCTCCACTTCTGCCACCCAAACCACGTTGGGATAGATTCAGGCTGAGTGAAGGTATCATGTCAATTGCTGTAATTAACGTTGACAAAACAGAAGACCCAATGTGCTCTTGCTGTCTGTCATTTTGTGCACCTCCAGTGTGGATCTGCAGCTCTTCGGAAAACACTGAAAAGCTTTTTAACCTGACTTCAAAGAACTTTCGGAGCCTGGACTCCATCGACCCTTCCTGGTTGGATGGTTGAACAGCTCCTATAGAACCCAAATTGAGCAAAAGCAGTTAGTCAGTCTTTACATTGTATATATGAAAATCAAGGTGGCATGTATATATAATTTAAAACATTATCAGTACAAAAGAGTTTATCATGGGCCGGGTACGGTGGCTCATGCTTGTAATCCAAGACTTTGGGAGGCCGAGGTGGGTGGATCACCTGAGGTCAAGAGTTCAAGACCAGCCTGACCATCATGGTGAAACCCCATCTTAAAAAAAAAAAAAAAAAAAAAAAAAAAAAAAAAAAAAAGAGCTTATAATGGAAAACGCGCTTGCCCCACTCACTCCTTCCCATCTTTTTTTTTTTTTTGCTTTTCTTAGGGATATGGTCCTGCAATACCTCATTGATTTTTCTGGCAAGTTCCTCCCTATTTTACTGTTCTTTTTCTAATTTTTGATTTGTCACATGTAGACATTGTTTACTGATTTCTGTTATGTCACATAAGCATAGAGTGTTCTGATAGCTCTCCCTCTCATCTCCCCTTTCCTTCTTTCCAGCCTTGCATGTTCCTAATATGTTGTAATTTGTTGTTAAATTGTTAGTATTTACATTGTTATGACTATATAACTATGGTTTACCACTGAGCCAGGTAGGGTATACAAGCTGATGCCTTTTTACAAACTTCTGTGGTTCCTGAAGTTGCCACCTTTTCTCATGTGTTTTGTTGACTCTGAAACTGTAATTACTTCTGATTTCTGAGTATCTATCAGCATTAGTTTCCAAATTCTCAAGTGCATCATATAATCTTCCGGTTTAATTAATCTGACCTGGACCAGCTGTTGTCTGGATTGGCTGTGCTGTTGTTATGCTGGGACTTCCCTCTGATGCTCCCTTGTGGGGACACCCTCCTTTTTGGATTCTATGTCTTTCTTCTCCTTGGCTTTGACCCTCATTCTGACAGGCTTTGAAAATCTGAATATGTCTATTCTATCCTTTCTTTGGATGGATAGATTGGTTGGGTATAAAATACTAGACAGGCTGGGTATGATGTCTCATCCCTGTAATGCCAGCACTTTGGGAGACTGAGGTAGGCAGATCTTTTGAGCACAGGAGTTTGAGACCAGCATGGGCAACATAGCAAAACCCATCTCTACAAAAAATACAAAAACTTATCTGGGCATGGTGATGTGCTATGGTCCCAGCTACTCAGGATGCTGAAGGAGGAGGATCACCTTAGCCTGGGAGTTGAGGCTGCAGTGAGCCATGATCATTCCACTGCATTCCAGGTTGAGTGGCAGAGCAAGACCCTGTATCAAAAAAAAAAAAAAAAAAAAAAAAAAAGAAAGAAAAGAAATAAATTCTAGATTGACAGCAATTTGCCTTCAGAATTTTGAAAGTCTTTATCTTTTTACATCTAGTATGGCCATTCTGATTCCTGATTCCAATTGTTTGTTTCCTCTCAGGAAGTCTTCTTTCTGCATCTTCTCTTTATCTCTAGGGTCCTGAGATTTCAAGATGATGTGCTTTCTTATGCTCTTTTTATTCATTCATTGTGCTTGACACAGAGTGTGCCTTTTTAATTCAGAGACTTGTGATCCTGGATTCTGGGAAAAATTTTCTACAATATCTTTGATAGTCTCTTTTGTTCTTTTGCTGGAATTTCAGAATGTTGGACCTCCTGTTTTGAATCTCTCTGTCTTCTTTTCACTCCTATTTTCTACTTCTTGATATTTCTGTTTTCCTTTCCAGCATTTCTTCCATGTTATAGTCTAATCCTCTACTGAAGTTTATCTTCTACTGACTTCTCTAGTTCATGTTGCAAGTTTTCTTTCTTTCTTTCTTTCTTTTTTTTTTTTGAAACAGAGTTTTGCTCTTGTTGCCTAAGCTGGAATGCAATGGTGTGATCTCGGCTCACTGCTCTGCCTCCTAGATTCAAGCGATTCTCCTGTCTCAGGCTCCCAAATAGCTGGGAATACAGGCACCTGCCACCATGCCTGGCGAATTTTTTTTGTGTGTGTGTTTTTAGTAGAGACGGGGTTTTGCCATGTAGGCTACGCTGATTTCGAACTCCTGACCTCAGGTGATCCACCTGCCTCAGCCTCCCAAAGTGCTAGGATTACAAGCACGAGCTCTGTGCCCAGCCGCAAGTTTTCTTAAATACCTGGTAATCCTGGGCTGTCCTTTTATAACTAAGACTAAAATACATAAAAGCAATTTGCAAGTTTGGGCAGAGCTTGTGAAAAAACGGGTTTCCCAGTAGGTGCAAAACACATTTTGGCTAGAGAGCTAGCTGGCCGCTTCATTAGGTCTCCAGAGAAGCCTCCAGTCTCCTACCGATGGGTATTTTCCTGGTTACAGACTTCTGGGATCAGACTGTGGGAAATGGAATGGGCACTGTCCCATCAATAGGCTGACTCAGGTTAATTTCCCCATTCCCAGGTCCGCCCCTCAGTCTCCCTCCTCCATGCTTATCAGTACCAAACAGTTAGACCGCCGCCTCTTGGAGTCAGCTTCTCCAGCCATGCTTCCAGACAAGGGTGGGAGTCAGGGTGTCGGAGGTGCTTGCCTCGATTGAACAACCGGGAGGGAACCCCTGCAACTTTTTGATATCCCTTGCCTCTAACTCCTGGACCTTGGAGGGCTTCTGTAGGTGACGGGCTTTCAACCCCTCCAGTGAAAGAATGACAGTGTCAACGGTTTTCTTCTTCACTAAAAGGCCCACAGGAAGGAATATCACTGTGAGGTATCTAAATGGGTGGAGTCTGTGATGCTTGATCTGGGTGGCAAGAGTGGATGGTAACTGCAGCTCGGGATCGCCGCCACTCAGGGCAGTTTTGTTAACATGCAGACATTCAAAGAGCATGAAGCTGACATCGATTTGAAAGTCCATTTGCATTCCCGGAGACCTTAGCATGCATCTGCATTCTTGACATTCAGCTACGTCAAGGGGATTTCAAAATAATTCTGATCTGGCACCAAATAGACCTGGCTCTGTTAGCCTGCCCTAGCTCAGGTAGGGGAGTGCCACTTTTCTTTCCTGGATGCCAAGAATTCACTATCATAAGTGGAAAACAAAAATTATTCAATAGAATTGTATTTAAAAAGTAAGAGTATCTTAGGTGGAGTAATTTCTTCTTATTGGTTGTATTGAGCAGTCGAAGAAATGTGTACCTTCTGGACTGCAAGAGGCCGCAAAGCAGAGTTGCAGGGCCAGGGAAATGAGCACTGAGTGACTGAGAAATATTCTGGAGCGCATGCATCCCGTGAATGGCACTTCATCCTCTGCGCTTTCACTGCTTTCCATGGAGAGGATAACGTAGACTCTTTATTGGACTCTAAATCTCATTTTAAACCTCTGAATGATGCCAACAGCTTGTAAGGGAAATTAGATAGTGCCTACATGCGCTTTTATCCTGAATATGGCAGATAAATTGAATGAATGGTGATCGAGGATATTAATAACTTACTATGTATTCATTGCTTAAGATATACCACACACGGGGCTAGGCATTTTATACATATTAGCCCACTTATTCTCACAGCCACCATAGATTGTAACAGTTAACTTAGACTAAGTAATGGCTCAGTAAAAAATAGTGCTCAGATCTCAGAAGCTCACAGCAATTCACGTTTACTTCTCGCCTACGTGCCGTGTCCATGGTGGGGCTGTGTCACTGAAGGGAGGCAGCACCTGTGTGGAGATTGGTAGTCTCGAGGCAAAAGGAAAGGTGAGATGGCAAACCAGGAGCTAGCTCTTGAACTTTTGTGCAGACATGAAACGCATCACATCTCCCCACAATTCAATGGCCAAAGCAACTCACAGGTCCCTCCTAACCTCAATGGGTAAGGGAGGTTTTATCCGACTGCATGGAAGGGCATCTCAAAATCCCATGGCCACGTGTGATATCAGTGGGTGGGGAAGCACACTCCCCCACTAGGGAGGGGCAGCAAATATTTTGGGTGATACAACCCCCCACAGAAAGATACTGTTATTCTCACCACTTTACTGATGAGGACAGTGAAGCCAGGGTAAGGATGACATCCAATTCTCAAACTCTATAAAGGAAGCAACCGATTTGGACACCTAAAAGACTACAGTTTTTATCTAATTAAAATGCAAGCAAAGCAGAACAGAACAAAAATGCCGTGTTGGGGACATAATCACACAGAAGCGTCAGAATCAAACCCTATTATGTCAATTTTTTTGGAGACAGAGTCTCTTCTGTCACCCAGGCTGGAGTGCAGTGACGTAATCTCGGCTCACTGCAACATCTGCCTCCTAGATTCAAGTGATTCTCCTGCCTCAGCCTCCCCAGTAGCTGGGATTACAGCCGCCGACCACTACACTCAGCTGATTTTGTATTTTTAGTAGAGATGTGGTTTCTCCATAGTGGCCAGGTTAGTCTTGAACTCCTGATCTAGGTGATCCACCTGCCTCAGCCTCCCAAAGTGCTGAGATTACAGGCGTGAGTCAGTGCCTCCAGCCTACATGCCACTTTTTAAGAAAGGACAAAAATTAATTTTCACCTGAATTTTCAATATCCCAGGGTGTAGTTAGGGGGAAAAAAATCAAATGTTAAGATATTCTCAGTGAGGAATAATACCAAGAGATTTCTTTTCAAAAGACCCAATCTAAGGCTGGTGCAGTGGCACACGGCTGTAATCCCAGCACTTTGGGAGGCCGAGGTGGGCAGATCAGTTGAGGTCAGACCAGCCTAAACAACATGGTGAAACCCCATCTCTACCAAAAAATACAAAAATTAGCTGGGTGTGGTGGCACGTGCCTATAGTTCCAGGTACTTGGGAGGCTGAGGCAGGAGAGTTGCTTGAACCTGAGAGGCGGAGGTTACAGTGAGCCGAGATCATGCCGTTGCACTCCAGTCTGGGTGACTGAGCAAGAACCTGTCTCAAAAAAAAAAGAGCCAATCGAAACTTATTTACACAAATGAAATTCACATTCTAAAATCAAGAGTCCAGACACATTAGGTGGTCTCAGAGAAGGTCCTGAGGGAGATTCTCTAGCGTTTTACATTTCTCATGTGACTTTGAAATTTACCAAATGTAAGAAATAGCTGAGAGGCAGTAAGTATTGTCATTTTAAGGGAAAATCATTTCTAAGAGAAAACAGGAACCCAGAATGAAAAGCTGGTGAAATTCGTCAGGAAGAATGAGCAAGAGGAAGGTGAAGATGCTGAGCTGGAACCCAGATAACTGTGTCCGCGAAACCAAGCTGGACTTACAGAGAGTTCCCAGAAACTATGATCCTACCCTACACCCTTTTGCCGTCCCCTGGGAATACGTAAGAGATTTAAATGCTGTCAGACTAGAACGAGTATTTGCTAAACTTGCTTGCTTCCCTGGATGGTCACTGAGATGGGGTCAATTGCTTGGCAAAGCATCCAGGAGCCTGGCTCCTGCCCTTTCTGGGACATGTGACGGAGAGGTTAGAATTTGGCTCAGTGAAAATGTGTCACTTTTGTGAGTCTTCTTTCTTTGCTCTTGGTGATGATAGGGCTGTGAGGCAATGGGAAACGAAGGGACCGAGCTATGGAGAACGGGAAGAGCTTTTGCACATGGTGTTAGGGAAGACAGTGGACACTGGGAGTGATCGTCACTGGAAAGAAGCTGTTTTGCCACATGTGGACAGCAAGTAAATATTTGGGATGAACAAAGAACTAATCCTAGCTGGGTGTGGTGGCTCACGCCTATAATCTCAGCACTTTGGGAGGCTAAGGTGGGTGGATCACCTGAGGTCAGGAGTTCAAGGCCAGCCCGGCCAACATGGTGAAACCCTGTCTCTACTAAAAATACAAAATTAGCCGGGCGTGGTGGTACATACCTGTAATCCCAGCTACTCTGGAGGCTGAGGCAGGAGAATCACTTGAACTCAGGAGGCAGAGGTTGCGGTGAGCCGAGATTGCACCACTGCACTCCAGCCTGGGAGACAGAGCGAAACTGTCTCAAAAAAAAAAAAAAAAAAAAAGAAAAGAAAAGAACTAATTCTTCTGGCTGGGCTTGTTGGCTGACGCCTGTAATCCCAGCACTTTGAGAGGCCAAGGTGGGCGGATCACCTGAGGCTGGGAGTTGGAGACCAGCCTGGCTAACAGGGAAAAACCCATGTCTATTAAAAATAACAAAATTAGCAGGGCATGGTGGCAGGCATCTGTGAGGCTGAGGCAGGAGAACTGCTTGAGCCCGGGAGATGGAGGCTGCAGTGAGCCAAGACTTTGCCACTGTACTCCATCCTGGGCGACAGAGCGAGACTCTGTCTCAAAAGCAAGAAAGGAAAAAGAATGAATCCTATATGATCAGTGACCTGGGATGTGACAGTGTGAAGAGTGTTAGATTTAACCCAATCGAGACGGGTCTCTCAGGATGTTGTGCGCCTGACAGGAATACAGTACTATCTGATGTGACGCAAGCTTCTTCTCTGGAAATGGACTGTCTTGAAAAGGCAAGGGGTATTTGGGTCCAGGGAACAGTATCTTAGACATGAGACCAGATATAATCTGTGGGAACCCCCTGGAAGCTTTCATTTTTATTGTGGCAAATGACGATAACTGATACCTTTCTGACAGGAGTTCACTGGGCACGCCTATGACCCCTATGGCTCATGTATCTGCAGTGCTCGATGTAGATTACTCTTCCCATTGGGAAAGACTATGTGTCTGCTAGTTTTGATAAATCTATTAGAATCTTTCCTGTGGACAAAAGTCAAAGCAGGGCAGTATATCACACAACGTGAATGCAACATGGTATCTGTGTCAAATGGACTTCTGACAGCAAGCATAGTACGTGTGGAGCTGAAGAAATGAACGTTTGCCTGTAGAAAATTAAAGGAGAAATGTCAACATCATCTTTATATAAAACGTATAGCTCATCATTGGCATCTATCAAAGTCTGGCCGGGTGCGGTGCGGTGCCTCCTGCTTGTAATCCCAGCACTTTGGGGAGCTGAGATGTGCAGACCACAGAGGTCAACCTGGGCAACACGGCGAAAACCCATCTCTACTAAAAATACAAAAATTAGCTGGGTGTGGTGGCACATGCTAGCAGGAACGCTGGAGGCTGAGGAAGGGGAATCACTTGAACTCAGGAGGCAGAGGTTGCAGTGAGCCAAGATTGTGCCACTGTACTCTGGCTGAGGCTATAGAGTGAGACTCCCTTAAAAAAAAATCTATCTACACCCAGATTCAGTAACCGCACATCATGAAAGAAGCTTTTGCCAAAAGAAAGTGAATCGTGTTAAATACAGCAAGCCTGGATCTATGCTAATTGCGCCAGAAAAGAAACTCATAGCGGCAGCTGTAAAATAATACTTGGCATTTCTAGTAATCCTGAGATATTTATCTGTAACTTTTTATTTGATAACTTTATAAATAAAAGTGCTGGGTCTAGTTTAATTGAGGGAAAAAAAAAAAGGAAGTGATTTCACATCGTCAGATCTTAAGCTTTTGAGTCCCTGGCTAACCTACATTTTATTTCCTTTCTCACGTTTGCAAAAAGTCTTGTCTGACATAAGACAAACACTTGTCTGACATAAGACAAACAAGTACATGAACGTTCTAATGCTATACTTTGCATTCCAGTGTGCAAAATGTTCACTTAAAAGTCGTCACTTCAAGCCGGGCGCGGTGGCTCAAGCCTGTAATCCCAGCACTTTGGGAGGCCGAGGCGGGTGGATCACGAGGTCGAGAGTTCGAGACCATCCTGGTCGACATGGTGAAACCCCGTCTCTACTAAAAAAATACGAAAAAGCCGCTGGGCATGGTGGCGTGTGCCTGTAATCCCAGCTACTCAGGAGGCTGAGGCAGGAGAATTGCCTGAACCCAGGAGGCGGAGGTTGCGGTGAGCCGAGATCGCGCCATTGCACTCCAGCCTGGGTAACAAGAGCGAAACTCCGTCTCAAAAAAAAAAAAAAAAAAAAAAAGTCGTCACTTCTCTGGGCTTACTGCTTACTACACCGTAGAAGTTAGCCAAGCAGGCCACACTGTGTTTTTTTGAACAAGCCTGCCACCTTGTGGTTATTTAGAAAACCAGACTGGCAAAACCAGGGCTCTGCAGCGCCTTTGCTTCCCACCACACGTATTTATTGAGTGCCTAACGTTACAGTCAGCAAGCCCTGTGCTAGGCTCTGAGCTTACAACAGTGAATGAAATGGACAAGGATCCACACTATCCTGGAGTTTATGTCTCAGAGCTTAAGAACGTGTGCATCGAAATGAATATTTGGAAAGGTAGCCCACCTTCATCAACCTGTTAACCTAATAGCCTACCTACGCGTCAGCCCTTCTTCCCTGTCACTCTTTCTCCTGTAGGTGTTCCTACAAGGCCCATTCCTTCCCTGTTTCTATTCCCTGGACCCAAACACCCCTTGCCTTTTCAGGAACTCAAGGATTTTGCACTGTATCTGGCTCCTCTTCCTCCAACCTTAGCTCCCTAACCCTTGTACAACCATCAGCATATACACGTGTTCTCACAGCCTTTATTACAAAACCTTTTCCGTAATCCAAAATTCTTTTTTTTTTTTTTTTTTGAGACAGAATCTCACTCTTGTTGCCCAGGCTGGAGTACAGTGGCGTGACCTCGGCTCACTGCAACCTCCGCCTCCTGAGCTCAAACTATTCTTCTGCCTCAGCTTCCTGAGTAGTTGAGATTACAGGCACCCACCTCCACACCCAGCTAATGTTTGTACTATTATTAGAGATGGGGTTTCACCATGTTGGCCAGGCTGGTCTAGAACTCCTGAACTCAGGTGATCTGCCTGCCTTGGCCTCCCAAAGTGCTGGGATTACATGCGCGAGCCACTGCGTCTGGCCAGTCCCAAATTATCTCTAGCTAATACTGCATTTCTCCGCTTCCTGTCACAAGCAATAAAACTTCTGGAAAGTTCCATCTGTGTTCACAGTCTCCATTCCCCTCCACTCACCTTGGCCCATGGCATCTGTTATCACCACTTCCCTGGAACCTGTCCAGCTGGGGCCACACACCACCCTCATCCCCAAAGTGTCCCTCTGTCCTCACCTCACTCTGTCCCTCAGCACTGAACACAGCAGATTGCTGCCCTTGCCTGCTTCCAGCAAGCCTTTGTGGCTTTCAACTAGCGGAGCCCCGTATCCTCTACCACCCTCTGCTCAGGATCCAGGGCTGGCTCTCAGGATTCAGCGCTCCTCCTCCCATGCGTCTTCCCCGAGTTCATTAGAAAGAGGCCCCTCCTGAGAGGAAGCACCGTCTGGAGTGATCTTATTCTTTTTACCCCTATGCCGGCAAGCCTTGCAGCTGCCCTGTTTCTTGCTGAATTCCCAGTACTCAGGAATAGTTTCCAGCATTTAGTAGGTGCCCCCAAATTATGTTTAGGTTGTATATGTTTAAAATTCATGTTGCAGTAGTGGCCCCCCATCCCATCCTGGTGTAGGGATAATCTGGTATTTCAAAAACAGAAGCACAGAAAAGCATTGAACCGACTGGCGCCTCACATTCGGCACCGGGAAGATTCTTAACCTTCATGTGTCTTAGATGCCCAATTTATAATAGGAGGAAATTGGACTAGGGTGGAGATGACAGTGAAATATCAGCTTTGGGGTGGGAGCAGATTAATTGGCAGTAGAATCTGGGACACAGAAAGAATGCTTTGATTGATTGATACTGATTGATTATCAGTCTCTACCCCGGATGTGGGAGGGGACTTGGCTGTGTATTTTTGGACATGGTTTCCTTCCGTTCTAAATTTTAAAGAGTGATTTCAAAAGCTTTTCAAAACATTATTGTTTCAATTTTATTTCATTTTGAGATGGAGTCTCCCTCTGTCACCCAGGCTGGAGTGCAGCGGCGAGATCCCTGCTCACCACAGCTTCTGCCCCTGGGTTCCAGAGATTCTCCTGCCTCAGCCTCCAGAGTAGCTCGGACTACAGGCATACACTATCACGCCTGGCTAATTTTTGTATTTTTAGTACGGGCAGGGTTTCACCATGTTGGCCAGGCTAGTCTCAAACTCCTGACGTCAGGTGATCCACCGTCTTGGTCTCCCAAAGTGCTGGGATTACAAGTGGGAGCCACTGTGCCCAGCCTCAGTTGAATTTTTTGATTTGACTAGACAAACTTTTGAAAGGTTCTCAACATGTAATGATATAATAAAAATAAAATCCAGACTTAAAATTATTAAACTGCAGTCTTCAGGAATTAATCTAGGATAACTGAAAATAGATCTACATTTATTCATTTAGCCAGGAGTCATATGCTATCCTATATCACGAGGCAAAAGTATTCTATTGTAGAATATTTTAAAATGTTCCATTCAGAAAAACGTCCTGCGTTTGTCCCGCCTCCTATTTTATTTCCTTTTATCTCCACGTCATTTAATTGGCTGACATGACTTGCTTTCCTTCCCCCGTTTTGCTTCTCTACAAGGAGATAATTCCAGACTACACTGGTAGATATTTCAAGCTATATTTCAATTACCAGGCTATTGTGAAATTCATGAGATTAAAATAAAATAAATCTCAGAAGTAAGTATAAGCCTCTTCTAATGGAAATCAGGATTAAATTCAAGTCATCACCTTATGTCATAAATGTATTGAGTGGATGAAAAAAACAATGAAACATATTTAAATACATGAAAGAATACACAAAGTTAACGTTAGTGAAAAGAAAAAGTGATGACTCGAGAATGAAGAAATATTCACATGAAATTCTCTAAATGACATGTTAAAAAATTAGAGAGCTCTTTTTTCTCCATTTATTTGTTGCTTCCAAATAATTTCCTAAGGTAAGGAAGATAGCACATATTAAAGCAATTTGAATTCTTTGAAAGGAACCTTCCAACTCACATTATTATAGTTTAGGAGTGATTTTAGCAGGAAGAAATTATTAATGATATAGAGCAGGAATGGGCAAACTGCTGCCCTTGTGTCCAGAGTGACCTGCTACGTGCTGTGTAAATAAAGTTTTATTGGAGCACAGCCATGTCCACTTGTCGACACATTGTCTGTGGTTGCTTTCCTGGTACAGTGGCACGGTGGGTAGTGTCAACAGAAATCTCACGGCTTTCAAAGCCAAATATATTCACTATTTGACCCTTCATGAAAAATGCTACTGACTTCTGCTCTAGATTATCAACATCTGTATCAGACTCTATGTTTTTTGAAGGCATGGCCTCTGTTTTCAGTTGATCTTAAAAAAATATCTTGGCTGGCACAGTAGCTCACGCCGGTAATCCCAGCACTTTGGGAGGCCAAGGTGGGTGGATTGCCTGAGCACAGGAGTTTGAGATCAGCCTGGGCAATATGGTGAAATGCTGTTTCTACTAAAATACAAAAAAATTAGCCAGGTGTGATTGGCGGGTGCCTGTAATCCTAGATATTCGGTAGGCTGAGGCAGGAGAATTGCTTGAACCCGGGAGGCGGAGGTTGCAGTGAGCTGAGATCTCACCACTGTACTCCAGCCTGGAAGAGAGAGTGAGACTCTGTCTCTAAAAAAAAAAAAAAAAAAAAAAAAAATGGAAGTGTTAGGGCTGGTCGTGGTGGATCACACCTGTAATCTCAGCACTTTGGGAGGCTGAGGTGAGTGGATCACCTGAGATCAGGAGTTCAAGACCATCCTGACCAAAATGGTGAAACCCTGTCTCGACTAAAAATAATCCCAGTTACTTGGAAAACTGAGGCATGAGAATCGCTTGAACCTGGGAGGTGGAGGTTGCAGTTGAGCCAAAATCGAGCAACTGCACTCCAGCCTGGGTGACAGAGAAAGACTTTGTCCAAAAAACAAACAAAAAAAGTACCTTTGAGATTATCAGTTAATGACAACATTAAGAAATATAACGACATGGCCTGGTGGCTCATGCCTGTGGTCCCAGGATTTTGGGAGGCTGAGGTGGGTGGATCACCCGAGGTTAGGAGTTCGAGACCAGCCTGGCCAATATAGCGAAACTCCGTCTCTACTAAAAATACAAAAAAATTAGCCAGGTGTGGTGGCGGGCGCCTGTTATTCCAGCTGCTCCAGAGGCTGAGGCAGGAGGGTCGCTGGAACCCAGGAGGCGGAGATTGTAGTGAGCCGAGATTGCACCACTGCACTCCAGCCTGGGCCACAGAAGGAGACTCTGTCCCCCTCACCCGCCAAAAAAAAAATAAATAAATATAGTGACAAGCACAGGTTTATGCAGTGGGTGGCATTCTTTATACCAATAGTTACGTGTGTCCTGTAGGCTCATTCCACTTCCCCACCCTCAGCTGGGGGCTCCAGCAGCCCCATCCCAGAAGGAGCTCTGTGCAGACGTCAGGTCCCTGATCTTCCAGGTCGGGTCTCCTCCCAGTGTTCCCCAGGAGCCGCTTACGGTGCTTCTGGGTGGGTCCAGAGAGACGGTGGGGAACAACCGCCCTCAAAACTCCTCCTGGCCCAGGTTACCTCTTTCTTTCTCTATGCTTCCTTCCTCTGGGCTTCCCCCAGCAATTTGCAGGCCCACAAACAGATTTTTTTTTTTTTTTTTTTTTTTTTAGAGGGAGTTTCGCTCTTGTTACCCAGGCTGGAGTGCAATGGCGCGATCTCGGCTCACTGCAACCTCCACCTCCCGGGTTCAAGCAATTCTCTTGCCTCAGCCTCCTGAGTAGCTGGGATTACAGGCACTTACCACCACGCCCAGCTAATTTTTTTTGTATTTTTAGTAGAGCTAGGGTTTCTCCATGTTGGTTGGGCTGGTCTCGAACTCCCAACCTCAGGTAGTCCTGGCTCTACTAAAAATATAAAAAAATTAGCAAAAGAGGAACTACCAAACACTTACAAAACCATCAGACCTCATGAGAACTCACTCTCTATCACAACAGTGGCACGAGGGAAACCATCCTGTGACCCGGTCACCTCCCACTGGGTCCCTCCCTCAACACCTGGGGATTACAATTCGAGATTTGGATGGGGCCACAAAGCCAAACCACATCCATATCATATAAGGCCTGATGAGAAGATTTCTTGATTGCTAGTAAAAATATTCAGCAAAGGCCGGGCGCTGTGGCTCACGCCTGTAATCCCAGCACTTTGGGAGGCCGAGGCAGGTGGATCACAAGGTCGAGAGATCGAGACCATCCTGGTCAACATGGTGAAACCCCGTCTCTACTAAAAATACAAAAATTAGCTGGGCATGGTGGCGCGTGCCTGTAATCCCAGCTACTCAGGAGGCTGAGGCAGGAGAATTGCCTGAACCCAGGGGGCGGAGGTTGCGGTGAGCCGAGATCACGCCATTGCACTCCAGCCTGGGTAACAAGAGCGAAACTCCGTCTCAAAAAAAAAAAAAAAAAAAAAATCACCAAAAAATCAACTTTAAGAAATTCAGGCTGGGTGCTGTGGCGAACATCTGTAATCCCAGCATTTTGTGAGGTTGAGGCTGGTGGATCACCTGAGGTCAGGACCAGCCTGACCAACATGGTGAAACTCTGTCTCTACTAAAAATACAAAAAATTAGCTGGGTGTAGTGGTGGATGCCTATAAACTGAGCTACTTTGGAGGCTGAGGCAGGAGAATCACTTCAACCTGGGAGACAGAGGTTGCGGTGAGCTGAGATAGTGCCACTGCACTTCAGTGTGGGCAACAGAGCAAAACTTAGTCTCAAAAAGAAAAGAAACTCAGTAACCCTTACAAAAAGGGATATATCAATACAGCCCTCTCAAAGTTGACTGATAAAATTTGCCGTTCCTGACACATTGGAAACGTTTTCTTAAACAGCCATGTTTTAATATTTTTTCTTGCCTGCCAGGAAGCTGAGAGCTAAATTCCTTGTGCAAACATAGCAACATGTTTCAGGTTTGCCACGAGAACTCTCTGTGCTTTCCTTCTATCCTTTCAGATGCAGTACTTAGTTCTTTTTTTTTTTTTTTTTTTTTTTGAGGCAGAGTCTCGCTCTGTTGCCCAGGCTGGAGTGCAGTGGCATGATCTCAGCTCACCGCAACCTCTGCCTCCCAGGTTCAGGCGATTCTCCCGCCTCAGCCTTCTGGGTAGCTGGGATTACAGGCGCCAGCCATCACACCTGACTAATTTTTGTATTTTCAGTAGAGACGAGGTTTTGCCATGTTAGCCAGGCTGGTCTGGAACTCCCGACCTCAGGTGATCCTCCTGCCTCAGCCCACAAAGTGCTGGCATTACAGGTGCGCGCCACCGCGCCTGGCCCCACATTCAGTACTTACTTCTAGTTTTGTCCTTCCCTTCCTGGTCCTATTGGTGGCGTTAGAAAATCACCTTCATAGCCGGGCGCGGTGGCTCAAGCCTGTAATCCCAGCACTTTGGGAGGCCGAGGCGGGTGGATCACGAGGTCGAGAGATCGAGACCATCCTGGTCAACATGGTGAAACCCCGTCTCTACTAAAAGTGCAAAAAATTAGCTGGGCATGGTGGCGCGTGCCTGTAATCCCAGCTACTCAGGAGGCTGAGGCAGGAGAATTGCCTGAGCCCAGGAGGCGGAGGTTGCAGTGAGCCGAGATCGTGCCATTGCATTCCAGCCTGGGTAACAAGGGCGAAACTCCGTCTCAAAAAAAAAAAAAAGAAAGAAAATCACCTTCACAGCATATTTTCTGAGTGTGTTATATGACTTGGCTAAGGGCTTTACATACATTTTCTTATATAATTCTTAGAATAGCCCAAGAAAGCTGGTAATATTCCTGATTTCCAGATGAAAAGATTAGGTTAGAGAGAGGAAGAAATGTGCTCAAACTCACAAAGATAGAAGACGGAGGATTTTAACTTCCATTAAAATGTTAGGATTTTAACCCATTACTATGTACTCACCAAGCTTGTCCACTTAACCACTAAGATGCGCCATCTCCCTAGTCATGTTCCAGTGGAGTTCAACATGTGTGACAGAGAGCTCATGTGTAAGAACCAGATCAATTTTCGCATTTAAAACACGATTGTCAAAAAGATGTACAGTGGCCAGGCACAGCGGCTCACACCTGTAAACTCAGCACTTTGGGAGGCCAAGGCGGATGGAGTATGAGGTCAAGAGATGGAGACCGTCTGGCCAACATGGTGAAACCCTGTCTCTACTAAAAACACAAAAATTAGCTGGGCATGGTGGTGCGTCCTATAGTCCTAGCTACTTGGGAGGCTAAGGTGGGAGAATCGCTTGAACTAGGAAGGTGGAGGTTGCAGTGAGTCGAGATTGCTGCACTCCAGCCTGGTGACAGACTGAGACTCTGTCTCAAAACAAACAAACAAACAAACAAAGATGGTCATTTAGAGGACTTTTATTCATAAAACTGGTATTAACCCTTTCATAGGAGACTGATACTGTTAGAGTAGACCAAACCCAGTGTACCAACACCGGAAAAACAAAGTCTAATCTTATCAGCAATTAAATATATACACCTTACAACCATTCTGTACCTATAAAAAGTTGTAATGGTCAGGCGTGGTGGCTCATGCCTGCAATCTCAGCACCTTGGGAGGCTGAGGCAGGGGGATTGCTTGAGGCAGGAATTTGAGACCATCCTGAGCAATAAAGTGAGACCCTATCTCTACTGCCCTCTCCCCAACAAAAAAAAGGTTTTAGGGTGACTTGGTGTTGAAGCGCTTGGTTGCACTGAATTTGTTTGATTTTGTGGAAGGACAAAAGTCATAAAAATCAGCATAGGCATGATTCAGCAGCAACGCTGTGTCATAGAAGATCATTCAGGGATACTGAGAAAAACACAAAAATCAATGTTGTGTGGAAAACAGAACTTTGTGTTTGTGTTGTGGGCTCATCAATACAAAAAGTAGGTTAACAGATGAATGGAGAAGGTAGGAGCTACCGACAGGCAAAAACGTTCTTTTCCTGTAAGCGCTACTCATTTGATCAATGACCTTAAAATGAACAACGCTAGAGAGGGGTTCCTTTGCACTAGAAGTGGACTGGAGACCTGCACCAGGCGTGGAATATCTTTCTATTTGCTCTGAGGTCAAAATGAGTGGAAATAATGCCACAAAGTCAAAAAAGAAGTGCGAGGGTTTCGGCTCCATTCTTCACTCGCGTGGAGTCACTCATTGTAAGATGAAGAAGCAGAAAGACGTAGGAAGCAGATGTATGGTGTTAAAAAGAGGCTGGGCGCGGTGGCTCATGCCTGCAATCCCAGCGCTTTGGGAGGCTGAGGCAGGCGGATCACCTGAGGTCGGGAGTTTGAGACCAGCCTGATCAACATGGTGAAACCCTGTCTCTACTATAAATTCAAATTAGCCGGACGTGGTGGCACATGCCTGTAATCCTATCTACTTGGGAGGCTGAGGCAGTAGAATCACTTGAACCTGGGAGGTGGAGGTTGTGGTGAGCTGGGCTGGTGTCATTGCACTCTAGCCTAGGCCACAAGAGTGAAATTCCACCTCAAAAAGCAAAAAACAAAAAAACCAGTCCGGGGGGCTAGGCTTGGTAGCCCGCACCTGTAATCCCAGCAATTTGGAAAGCGGAGGCAGGCAGATCACCTGAGTCAGGAGTTTGAGACCAGCCTGGCCAACATGGTGAAACCCCGTCACTTCTAAAAACACAAAAATTAGCCAGGCATGGTGGCGGGCACCTGTAATCCTAGCTATTTGGGAGGCTGAGGCAGGAGAATTGCTTGAACCAGGGAGGCAGAGGTTGCGGTGATCTGAGATAGTGCCACGGCACTGCAGCCTGGGTGACACAGAGCAAGACTCCATTTCAAAACAAAAAGAACAAAAAACCCCCTTGCTTAAAAAGAAAGAAAGAAAAAAAGCAGCCCAGGGAAAGCTGATAAAAAGGCAGGCTTCAATGAGTGATTTCTTAGCCCTGAACAGGAATCCTGCACGACTCCTATCATTCTATGTTCTGATCACCAAAGTAACAAATGGTCATTGCAAAAACATTCGGTCAACATAGAATTTGATAACATGGAAGGAAAGCTAAGCTATCTCCTACCCACCTCTGAAATGACACCAGTTCCCAGTGACATCCACCCTTAGCAGTCTGGGGTATTTCCCAGGGTTTTATTTATAACATCGATGGGACGGTCTCTACAAACTGTTCAGCAACTTGCTCCAGGCATCTAAGAAGTTGTTGACAACTTCCCTAGTGTTTGATTTTGATAATACTAACAACTTAATTACCATGAAATTGCTTTTCTTTTCCTGTCCAAGTTTTTCCAGGTACACTGAGGCTTCAAGACAGTGACCATGATTTCCTTGTCTCGTCAAGTACCCTGGTATATCGTATGTTCATTTACCGCCCCCCACTCCCCGCTTTTTTTTTAAGACAGAGTTTCGCTCTTGTTGCTCAGGCTGGAGTGCAATGGTGTGATCTCGGCTCACCGCAACCTCCACCTCTCAGGTTCAAGCGGTTCTCCTGCCTCAGGTTCCCAAATAGCTGGGATTATTGGTGCATGGCACCACACCCAGCTAATTTTTCTACGTTTTAGTAGAGATGGGGTTTCTCCATGTTAGTCAGGCTGGTCTCAAACTCCTGACCTCAGGTTATCCACCCGCCTCAGCCTCCCAAAGTGCTGGGATTACAGGCTTGAGCCACCACGCCTGGCCCATTTACCTCATTTTCATACATGCCATTCTGTTTCCCTGAGAACTATTGACACAGTAGCTGGGTTTTGCTTGTTTGTTCAAACCTGGCTCTCTTATTTCTCATCATCTTACTTTCTTCCTGTGGGAAGAAATCGTTCTTTCTGACCCTGCGTTGTACTTATCTGAGTAGGAGATTGCTAGGCTTGAAAAGCAAGAGGGTTATGGCCTCTGTTTGGGAGTCTTAGAGAGTTTATCAAAAGAGCAGAGTTAGCATGGTGAAATCCTGTCTCTACTCAAAATACAAAAATTAGCCAGGCATGGTAGTGTGTGCCTGTAATCCCAGCTACTCGGCAACCTGAGGCAAGAGAATCGCTTGAACCCTGGAGGTGAAGGTTGCAATGAGCTGAGATCGCACCACTGCACTCCAGCCTGGGTGAAAGAGTGAGACTCCCTCTCAAAAAAAAAAAAAAAAAAAAAAGTAAAGGAATAAAGATGACTACTCCATTGACAGAGCAGTCGCCTGGGCTGCTTGCCTAAGGATACTTAGTAGTTATTTTTTGATCACATTCTAAACAAGAGGTGAATTATTCGTGAGTTTTGGGGGTAATTCTGGGAACTGAGTGTTCATCCCCTTGTTAGACCATAGGGGATGACTTCCTGATGTTGCCATGGCATTTGTTAACTGTCACGGCACTCGTGGGAGCAATGAGGACAATCAGAGGTCACTTTTGTTGCTATCTTGGTTTTGGTGGGCTTTGACCAGCTTCCTTACCGCAAGCTGTTTTATCAGCAAGGTCTTGGAGACCTGTATCTCATCCTGTGACTTAGAAGGCTTAACCTCCTGGGAATGCAGCCCAGTAGCTTTCAGCCTTACTTTACCCAGCCCCTATTCAAGATGGAATTGCAATGGTTTACACGCCTCTGAAAATTTTATGTATTTTCTTACTAGAAAATGTTGGGTGGGGCGCAGTGGCTCACGCCTATAATCCCAGCACTCTGGGAGGCTGAGCTGGGCGGATCACAAGGTCAGGAGATGGAGACCATCCTGGCTAACATGGTGAAACTCTGTTTCTACTAAAAATATAAAAAGAATTAGCCAGGTGTGGTGGCGTGTGCCTGTAGTCCCAGCTACTTGGGAGGCCAAGGCAGGAGAATAGCTTGAATCTGGGAGGCAGAGGTTGCAGTGAGCCGAGATTGCACCATTGCACTCCAGCCTGGGCGACAGAGCGAGACTCCATCATGAAAAAAAAAGAGAGAGAGAAAGAAAGAAAAAGAATGCTGGTGACTGGAAATGCATTTGGGGACTCAAAAGACAGGTGGAGGAATTAGAGAGTATGAAAGGGAGAAGGGGGTTGGGAATGAGCTATTCAGGTAGACAGGATTGTTTTTATCCCCCTCTATCTTGGGCAAATGTTCCTAACGTAGCCCCCAGGCCAGGCTGTCCCTTCCATTTCAAGTCCGGTGCTTCATAGGAAACAAATGTTTGCTCGGGTTTCCCAGCTATCCTTTTACAGTACATGAAGAGGAAATTAAATAGGGAATGGAGCTTAAGTCATTTTCTTCCAGTTACTAGGTGTGGGTAACAGGAAATGGAATTCTAAATCCCTGTTTTGAAGCTTTGACATTCCTCTTGAAATTATTGCCTCAATTTGTGTTACCGTGGAGAACGGTGGTGCTCAGCGTGCACTGTGCATCGCAGGCCCTTGTTAAAAGAGAATTCTCCATTAAATGTTGTGCCTCCAAGCCTGCTGCCCTGCTAAAGATACCGTAAACCACAGCAAGAGGCAGCTTCCCTTGGCAGCATGTGCTCTTAGAAAAAAAAGATGAGGCATCTTCCAACGAAGCAGCAATGTTGTGCTCATTGGAACCTGGGTTTCTCAACCTTGCCATTGCTGAGGCCCAGATGACTGTCGCAGGGTCGTGCTGTGTACATTGCGGGGTGTTTAGCAGCAGCCCTGGTTTCTACCCACTAGAGCCATAGCACCTTTTCCTCCTCACCCTTTAGCCTACCATAGTGACAGCCAAAAATGCCTCCAGATATTCCAGTTGTCCTCTGGATAGCAAAATAGCCCCTGATTGGGGCAGATTTAAACAAAGGAAGCCCTTTCCCTGTGCTGTGTGAAAGGTGAGGTTGTAATAATCGGGAAGGGCTGGGGGTAGGAAGGAAGAAAGACAAATAGATTTCCATATTTTCTTTGGTTAAAAAATTATAAATATATTTCAGGGGGAAAAAAAAGCTGTACACTTTCATCTGTAATAATACCGTCTGGCCTTTTGCTTGAAATTTGCAGGTGAGATTTTATCAACAAATTGCAGCAAGTTGGTCTTCCACTGCTAATTTACCAGGAGAGCTAATTTACTTTCCAGTTCTCTAAATGGGTTTCTGAGGGTTTAGATTAAAAGCAGTGGCTCTGAACAGAAGCTATCCTGAAGGATGTCAAGCAAAAGTGGCTAGAGTCCCACTCGGGTGACACTAAGGTCACCATGCTTCTGACTCATTCTTGCTCTACATCTTTTACTTGAGATTTTAATCATCTTTTGATTATTTAAGAGGAAAGGATGGGGAACTGAGAAAGATGCTAGGCCTTGGTGGCTGATGTGGGAGGTGGGCAAAGGGAAGGTTAAGAGTGAGGTTTTGAGGCTCGATGAGGTCTGTGTAATAATCTACTGTAGGTGTCTTGGTTGACACAATAGATACAATTTGAAAAGCTGAACACACATGGAAATTTTTGTAAACTGACTAGTAATTTAAGTGACAATGAGTCCATTATACTGCAAGCAATGACAAATCTTTTAGAAAAAAAGCAGCAATCATAGAATAATTCATCTTTTGGATGAAGATTTTCATAATGCAGGGTAAGCTTTCCCGGAGCAAGTCATGCAGGCAATTAAAAATGACAATGGAATTTCGTTTATAACTGATGAAATCCAGTTTTGTTTGTTGAAAATATATTCATTCCATTTGGAGAGTAAAGCAGTCTTTTTTTCATGATCGTAATGGGGAAAGCTAATTAAATTCACCATTAATTACACCCTTAACATTTGTTCCCAAGTTCATTAGTCTATAATCTAAACAGACACATCCACAATAGTTAATGTTAAGTGTTCTAACATTCAGAACTTTAAAGGTTTATTCATTTATTCCCCAAGTGTGTGTTCAAAAAATTGTTTTAAAAAGCATACACATTAAAAATGTGTGATGTTAGATGAACAACCAACTAAAAATGAGACTACAAACATTACCAAATCGAATTTTGTATAGTAATATAGTTGCATTGAGATGTAACATCTTGGCAATCATTTGGTGCAAACCTACAAATTCTGCAAAATATTTTATTCTTAAGATTCATAGCACTATCAGTCAATTGCATCATTTTCTCATGAAGATGAATTCTCACCATCCTTTAAAAAAAAACCTTGAAAGAGAACAACTGAATCTGACGAAGACAAAATGAAGGAGACCTACACTTCTCATTGGTGTAAGCTTTTGCCTCTGGTTTCTATGGTAACCTATGATCTGTATTCCAATCACACCTTTGAAAGGCTTGTTTTCTCCATCGTGAAAATTTAGCTGGAAGCGCTGAAGGTACTAAATATTAATTTTTATGTTGTCTTTCTTTTCTTTTTTGGAAAAATTGGAGAAAGAGAATAGAGAGGGAAGATGACACTCACAGGCTTATACTGCAAATCCAATGAGAAAATCTATTTGCCAATTTTAAGATGATTTACACGCCTGGAAGATCACAAGAATAAAAACCCTGAATGCGAAATGAACAAGTACGCAGCTCCTCTAACAAACTCAGGAAATGCCTTGAGCATAACCTTGCAAATATTCATCTAATTCAATAGGGTAAAAACCTAGAGACTTGCTCATAAAGGCTGAAAATATAGCTCAGTGGTTTTCAACCTGGAGTGATTTTGCCTCCCAGGAGACATTTGGCAATATCTGGAGACATTTTTGGTTGTCATAACTGGTGCTAGTACTGGTGGTGTGTGGAGAGGGTGGTACTGGCTGTTGGTAGAGGCCAGCAATGAATGCCAATCATTCCATAGTGCATAGGACAACCTCCTAAACAAAGAATTATCTGTCCTCAAAATGAGGTTGTGAAAACCTGCATCCTGTGTTTAGCTTTATAGATGGTGTACTGGTGTGAGGGAAATAAATGTTCAAAAGAATAAAAAGTTTTGGAGGCAACCTCATTTGTAATTTGCATCCCTGGTTTTTTTTTTTTTTTTTTCCACACTAACTTTTAAATTTCACTTTAAATGGCAGAAAGAGAAAAAGGAACAAACCAACAAACAGTTCTGATTTTTTTCTTACCTTTGGTTTAAATGTGAACATTTCCAGCTTGCATGCATTAATCTAATTTGGTGCTGCTTCCCACCCGTCAATGTGTACAGCAGGGTCGTCAAATGTAACCGCTGCAAAATCGCTAGTGTGGTTGGGTAGACATTGCCACTTTGCTTAATTTAAATATGTAAGTTAAAATTATGAGAAGTTAATTTTCCTGTTAAGTGAAAATGCACTTACCTTTATCCGGCTGAATACAGCTGCACTTCCCTTTGACGTCTGCCTCCCTAAGTATGGTTACAGTTTGCGCTCCGGTTCTGGAGGGCGACCCTATCCCTGAATTCGCGCCCAGGTCGCAAGGGCAGAACCATCCTGAGGACAACCTGCAACTCAATCGATGTTTTCTTTGCTGGGACGCAGGCGAGCACGAAAGCCATCCGAACACAGCCAGAGGGCGCCAAAATGCCGCAAATAAAAGTTCCAAAGGCGTCAACTGGCTTTTGCGGGAAGGTAAAATTGGCTTTTGTCTAATCAAAGAGCTACCGTTGTCAACGATGTCACGTTACGTTATTTTTGCATGTCCCTCTTGCCAACAGGTAAGCAAAGTGAACGCATTTCCCAACCCCGGTGGCTATTCTGAGTCCCAGTGCTATGCCAAGTGTCCGCCCCCCAGGGCACCCGGACACGCCGCGGTTGGCCCCAGCTTCGACTCGAGCGCTCGCGGGCAGCGACGTGCGGGCTGCCTCGGGCAACCCCGTCTTCTCAGTATTGGTGGCCTCCACGAAAGCACGGACACCAGAAACATCGACGGCCCCTTTCCCCTCTTCTCTTCCCTCCTTCCTCTCCCAAGTCCCGGGAGCATCCTCCGAGGGGCGACGTGGCTCGCCCAGCCAGCTGGACCTCGGCGGCCGCGCCTCCCCGAAGCTGCAGCCTTCGGGGCTCAGCCCCGCTGGTGCGGCTGCGGGTGCGGGTGCAGGTGCGGAGCCGCCCGAGGTGCCCAATTCGTTTGCAACGGCGCCGCCCAGACGCCCCTGCAGCTGGGGCTCACCCCAACCTCGCTGCCCGCAAGGGTAGCGGAATCGCAGCCAACGTCGGGAGCGGGCGGGACTGGGGTCTGAGAAGGGTAGCTGGTGCCCGGGGGCTTCAGGCATCACCTCGAGGCAGCTCCCTAAGTCTGAGGTAGAGCCCGAGCACTTCTCCAACCGTTCGGAATAAATGAGAAGGGGGGAAGAGAGAGAGAGAGAGAGGGAGAGAGAGAGAGAGAGAGAGAGAGAGAGAAGAGAGAAAAGCCCACGGACAGCCCAGGCGCGGCGGGGGAAGGGGGAAGGGGGGCGCCGGAATGGAGGGGAGGAGAGGGGAGGCGGAGGGGAGATCTGAATAGAGGGCAGTTAGGAAACGTTGGCGGGGCACTGGGTTGGAGGGAGGGGGGAGAGGTAGGGGGAAGGGAGGGACCAGGATGGAGGAGAGGAGAGAAATGGGGGTGACTGTGCTGGAGGGGCGGGGAGGTGGGGGCCCAGAGCTGGGGGGAGTAAAGCGGAGGCGGGCGTGTTGGGGCTGGAGGAGGGGGGAGGGTCTGCGCCGGAGGGAGGGATAGGGAGGGAGGAGAGGGAGTGCAGGGGGTGGGGAGCACGGAGCTGGAGGGAGTGGAGGGGAGGCGGGCGGGGCACGGGGCTGGAGGGAGGGGAAAGCGGCGGGCGGGGAGCGCGGGAGGAGGGAGGCTGGGCGGGCGGACGCGCGGGGGGAGGGCGCTGGGCAGGAAGGGGAGGGGGAGCGAGCGCGAGAAATGCAGAGGCTGCAGCGGCGGCGGCGGCGGCAGTAGCGGCAGCGGCGACGACGGCGGCGGCAGCGCTCCAACTGGCTCCTCGCTCCGGGCTCCGCCGTCGAGCCGGGAGAGAGCCTCCGCCAGAGGCCAGGCACCAGCCGGACGAGGCCAGCGACCCCGGCCCCTCGGCGGCACCGCGCTCACCCAGGGGCTGCACAGGCACCCAGAGCCGGTAAGGAGGCGCGCCCTGTGGCCCCGCGCCGCCGCGGACCCGGGGGCCTCTGTCCCCCCGCGCCCCGCCCCGCCCCGCAGCCTCCGGCTCTCCCTCAGCAAAGCGGGCAGCGGAGGTGCGGGCACGCAGTAGATGGCGAGGGCCTGGGGTCCCTCTGTGCACTTCGGGGATCCCGGGTGATGGGGGGCCCCGAAGTGGGCGGCTTCGGCCGCTCGCAGGGTGGGAAGGGCGGGGGGGCGGCGAGGCTGGTAAGCGGAGCTGGGGGGAGGGGGCTGTCGGGGAGAGAAGCTGCGGGTGAGGGAGGAATTGCCAAATGCGAAACGCCCTAAGCGCGTGGAGGCCCGGGGAGACGGTTCTGTGGGCTGAAAGGAGCGCTTCTGTCACCGGAGCCCTTCCCAGCCGGGGAGAAAGCGCTCGGGGCGAGGGGCGCAGCCGCCAAAGATGGAGGGTGGGGGGTGGGGTGGGGCGGGAGTCCGGGAGAAAGAAGACAGGGAATCTGGCTCGATCCGAAGGAAGGGGCCGGTTTTTGCTTTGGCAAATGGGTTTTCCCGACCCGTGGGACTCCGGGATCTTGGTTCTGGTGGCCAAGGAATACGAGGTTCACACGGCAACGTGCACTCGGAAGCACCTCCGGAGCAGATCGGAGCCCCAGCCTCGTCGGTGGCGGAATCGCTGCCTTCCTACTAACCCGTGGGCTGCCTTGGAGCGATTTGCTTTTTCGAGCCTTCTGTTCCAAGAATGCGCAGGGCGCCTCCGCCCTGGGCCGCGGCCCCGGCCTGGGGGGTGTGGGCTTGAACCTGACAGCGCGCGGCCTTAGCGAGGCTCAGCCAGGCTGGGAGCGCGAGGTTGGGGTTGAACAGCTTTTGCCCAAAGCGCTAACGCTGAAACCCGACGCCGGGTTCCTGCTCCCCCAGTCCCCGTCCCCCTTCCAACTCCAGAAAAATAAAAATTTCAGAATCCTGGATCCGATCGCACGCACAATGCGCGGCTGCAAACCGCATTCTTTTCATGAATATTCATCGAACGCTTGGCCGGGCTTCTTATCTGCTTCCCCGGAGACATTTCCGCCTTGAAACGAACTCGGTGGACAGCCTTTGGCCTTGTAATTTTCACTCTGCTGAAATTAGCACAGCGCACATGTGGGCATTTTTGAGTACCTCGTACAGGGTTGACACACCTCTGTCTCCCCCGCGGCCACTCGCACTGTGGGCGGGCTAAAACCCAACACTAGCATCGAAATGGCCTTCTGCTATAGGGGTGTGGGCCGACTTCCCCCCTTCACCCGGGGATTACAGCCCGGGCTAACAGACCCCCAGTACTGCAGGCAAAATGAATGAATCGGGACTGTAATTACCTATTCCTTTGTCTTGGCCTCGCGCATGCGCCGGAGAGCTGGGTGTGGAGGGCCCGGCAGCCCCATCCCATCTCCATCATCCAGCCACCCACTCCCCTCCCGAGCCGACGAACAAAGGCGTTTGCCCTAAATGTTGCGGGAAACCCTTGGACACCAATGACAGTTTTTCCCGCCTGTGTGTAGATTTCTTCTTTTCCAGGCTGTCTCTCAGCTTTTGCTTTCTTACTGATTTCAGTGGACCAAAATTAAGATTTGCCTCGATGATGAGGGCAAATTATGGATTAAAAATTCTGTACCCGCACACCGAGATTCTTCCTTTCTAGTACTGCTCATTGTTCTTTTTCCCGTAACGTATCTTACCGCAGTGAGGGTGCTTTCTTAATTTGCATCAATTAAACGTTTGACAGATCTTTGTTGGTCATTTGATTAAGGCACTGTGGCCTCAAAACTGTCAGTGGGCGTTGCCTCTAGTGACACCACTTGGGGAAAATTAAGACATCTTGGCGTTTATTCGAACAAGATGGCCTACCAAAACCAGAGAGAAGAAAATGGTTACCTTGTCAGGATCCTAACACTTTCTGTTTTTCTCTGGACCCCTACCTCATTGTTGCGTTGAGGATTCCAAAAGGCGAATGGCGTCCAGATGGAAATCTACTGATAGGGGGAGGAAGAAGGCAGCCGTTGGGGTGAAGCTGGTGAAGTTCGCAATGATCCTTCCCCCCCACCCCCCCACCCCCCACCCCCCGGTTACCTAACAGAAGCCATGATACACCTTTGATGGCTGACTTTCTTTTCATATGATCTGTTTTCCAGGTTATGGCCATTTAGATTTCTTTTTGGGCTAGTTTGTTTTTACCACCCAAAAAGGGATTTATTGTGTATATCCAATAGTAGCCAAATATGAAATTTTCTGCAGTGGTAGGTTGTGTTTAACAGGGCTTTATGCTTAAGTATTGTCAGTACATCCTGGTGGAATAACACGTGTCAGCAATGGAAATCATCTCTTTTGTCCTTTTTGATGAGAACTTGATATTGACCACCTTCAGTATATCAGGGCCCATCTTCTGGCTGGGGTGGCTGTCTAGCTGTCTTGGGGGTGCCACGGATTGTACCCTCTGTACTCCTTAGTATTGAGTTTCATTATGATTTAGAGAGCTACGTGTAGGGGCTTCTTTCTTTTTTCTTTTCCTTTAGGTTGTGTTTTTGGTGAGGGGTATGTTGGACTATAGAACAAATTCAATAGCAAATATATACCAGCATATCGCAAACTCAGTGTCTTAGGTTTTTGAGTGAGATAGTATTTAAATCGAATTTTAAAAATTATTACAGAATTTAAAATTTTCTATCATTTCCCTTAATCATTTAGCCAGCTAGCTTTTTGCCAAGCTTTAGCAGGTAGAGAAATTGAGGCTTTTGAGAAAATGCACCAACAATGACAGTGGCATTTCTGTTCTTGAACTGGTCTTCAGCCTGCCATTGTGACGTGTAGAAGAGACCGTTTCTCCCCACATCACCCTAGTTTAAAGGCCCAATGGGAGAGCCCTAAGCATTTCGGCTCTCTATTCTTGGAGGTCTCTTCTAATCCTTGTGGGTTTACCAGGATCCATAATCCTCCTGGATCTGATGGTGCAAGAGGTGATGTGTTCTGTCTCTTTATTTTTTAATTTCACAATTAAGAAAAATTTGAAGCATTTTTATTCCGTAGTCAAGATAAGTGGAGTGTGACATCAGAGAGAAACTTTCATTTGGGGGAGATTTGATCACCCTAAAATGGATGTCTGTGTTAATCATGGTAGTTTTGTAAAAATTGCAAAATCCACACCCATTTTTAAAAACAAGGTGTCATGTATATACACATGCACACATATACATATGTGTTTATACACACACTATAAAATCTTACAAATAACTTGAAACAAACTGGTTGGTATAGAATATTACTTTATAGTGCTTTCATACTGGTCTTTGGAACATAATCAATTTCTTCCTTTCTAAATATGTGTTTTTAAAGGGAAAGCCTACCTAGTCTTTCCCTCACTTAATAAGCTCACTTCCCATTTATCCCAGTGTACCTGGTGCATTAAGCTAAGAGGTTCGTTTACAGGCCTAAACTTACATCAAGCACTACTGAACTTTACAAGCTGGAATAAACAATACCTACTAAATATAGGATTTGTAACATTGTTCTGTCTTATTTTTGTGATCTCTAGTGAAAAAATTTTTTTCAAAAATATCCGAAGAAGACCTGTGGACTATTATTTGTCAAAAGCAATTGCCCTTGGTATCTGATTCTGTTGAAAGAAATGCTTTGATTTGTCCAGGCCTTTACCTTAATGTAGTTTGTACCTACTCATTTCACACCTTCTTTCTCTTCTTAATGACGGTCTTAGCTGGTAAGCTGGAAACCAGGTAACTGCTGAGGAAAAATGCTGAGTAGGTATAAAGACAACTTGAATGTTCTCTCAGAATGGGTATGGAATCTTTATTGTTTTAGCAGATTTTCTCCGTTCACCTAATCCTTTGCAGTTATTGGATCTCTCAAGACTAGATAAACCGTGGACACGAGCCTTTTCTCTTTGTCTTAATTATAGTGGACAAATATTAGAAAGTAACAATGAGGTTGCAAATAGTCAGAATTTTTTGAGTGCTAAAGTGCTTTTTATGAGTTTTGGGGCAATGTTTTTGGGGTGGCTCCTCGGGAAATAGTGTAAAGACACTGGATTTGAAGAATCTCTAGGCAGTGGGTATTCACCTGGACAAATTACTTCAAATCTCACTGAATTTCACTTTCTTCAATTTTAAGATTGAGATAATAATTTAATTCCTACGTTGGGGTAATAATAATAATAACTACACATGATGTTTGAAAATGAGTAAGTGTGCAATGGCTGGCTCCTACAGGGCTCCTCAACCTCTCAGTCTCAATTATTTAGTGATGTCAATTACACTACAAGTGTTTTTAACAACTGATAGTGTCAACCAACACTTGCCGTGTAATTGACATCACTAACCAATTTCAGTAGATTCACCTGTATTTTTCTTTCAGCTTGATTAATGAAGTCCTGCGGACCCCCAGAGTATTAAGTTAGAAGTAGGCTGTCTCAATCCCAAAGGGGACTAGGTATCATAGTTCCTATTTACTGCCCTTGTGTTCGTACATAGTGGAAATTCTGTGAGACATTGTATGGGAATTTCATGATGTCAGGATGACCACCTTCCTTGAATTCCCCAGGTCTGCTTATGCTAATGTAACTCAAGAGGTGACATTTACTTTCTCTTGAGAAAAATACAAGGGTGGTCTTGAAACCCCAGCAGTGCCCAGCCTGCCCAAGGAAGGCTTTTGTGAAATGCCTTTCCTGCCACAGCCATTGAAACAGATGTCTAGTTAAGTGTCACATGAGAACAAGTGTCTGGTAAACGTTCTCAAGAGTAAAAATCAACCATACAGAGTCCATTTCTCACCAGAATATAGTTCAATTGTAATTTGGAGGAGCCACAAGCCTAAGAAGGAAACTGATTAAAACAGCATTCTCCTTTTCCCTGGAAGTCAGGAATGGGGTGAAATGGAGGCAGAGAGAGTGAAATAATATGTTTTTCTTCTGCATTCTAAGGACTTAAGTAACATAAATTTTTCTTTAATTTTTTACAGACTTTCCATACTTAGTACATTTTTTAACAAAAACAGGGAAAGCTGAGCTGTTTTGACTCACCAAGGCCATCAGTGCTGAGAGGTGGTGATTGAGCAGGCTTGGAAGTCTAGGAATACATTCCTGAAAGCTTTAGAGATTTAGAAATAGAAACCATCTGCAAGCACAACAGGGGCCCAGGGCATAAGGAAACACTTCAGGATAATATAGGAAAATGGTGTGCAGTGGAGAAAGCCAAGCATTTACACGATATTTTCCCCTTATCAGTTAAGCATTTTATGAACTCTTTTTTTGTGTGTGTGGTTTCATTTTGAAGGAGGCAGGACTGGACTTCATTGGTTTGTTTTTGAACTTCTCTTTAAAATAGATATTGCAGCAATTTGTATTTTGTGTAGGGAGTATGATATTTAGAAAGCATGATTTTGAGGGTTAGGCATGGTAGGGGTGGACTTGGGAGCCACAGCACCAGGTGAAAATCTTCTCTCAGCCATTTACTGCTTGTACGATCTTTGGCAAATTGCTTACTTTCTCTGTGCCTCAATTGTATTTAGAAAATGGGGATTGTAAAACATGGTTACTGTAAGGATTAAATGAAATTGTCATGCACTTAGGACAATGCCTCCTTATATTCAGTGCGTCTCTTTTTTTTTTTTTTTTTTTTTTTTGAGACGGAGTTTCGCTCTTGTTACCCAGGCTGGAGTGCAATGGCGCGATCTCGGCTCACCGCAACCTCCGCCTCCTGGGTTCAGGCAATTCTCCTGCCTCAGCCTCCTGAGTAGCTGGGATTACAGGCACACGCCACCATGCCCAGCTAATTTTTTTGTATTTTTAGTAGAGACGGGGTTTCACCATGTTGACCAGGATGGTCTCGATCTTTTGACCTCGTGATCCACCCGCCTCGGCCTCCCAAAGTGCTGGGATTACAGGCTTGAGCCACCGCGCCCGGCCTTCAGTGCGTCTCTTTAATCACAGTCTCCGTAAAGGAGTAAGTATCAGTTTTCTTTACTGCATCCTCCATCTATAGGTATTCATGTTTGTTTCAGAGAGACCATTATTGCACGGCAGGCTAATGGTGGTGCTTTGGACAGTAGTTGGTAGAATAGAGAAGTCTGTGGTTTAGAAAAGTCCTCCAGGTATAGCTAGGACACCTTAAATATGTCAGCAGTTCACTTGGACTGAGTTTCAAAAGTCCACAGTGGATAGGTTAAGATAACCCCAGCCTCCATCCTGAATTTGTATTTTTTTTTTAATGGAAGAAAAAGTGAAGGTTCTTGGAACTTCAGACAGATCACTGCTTTGGTATGTTGAGACCTGGACTCACCTTGATTAGCGGTATGACCTTGGGCGTAGATATGATTCATTTAGATTCCTGAAAATCCTTAGCTTTGTTGTGTCTTGAATCAGATTTATCATTAGCATTTGAAAGTTGTCTAGGTCAGTCCTAAGGTTGATGATGTTTTACATTCCATTTTAGTCTCCCTACCTCCACCCCGCCCCGGCCAAACATGCATCACATGACCACCGCCTCCGTACCTGGAGTAAAACTGAAGCGTGTATTATGTAGGCAGGTAAAGAGGTTGTGATGTACTGACGAATCTTTGGAAGCAGTTACCTTCCTGGAGACCTTAGTTATCCGGAACTCTGAACAACAAAACAAACAATGTCCTTTGGAATTTCAGATGTTTGGGGTGGATCAATTCTGAAATTGGTTTTAACATTTCAGATATTTACTTCAGGGATATGCCCAAGGGATTTGCCTTTGTCCTCCGGATACTTTTTTGCCGTTGAGCAAAGATGAATTCACTCTTTTGGGTAAATTGTTGTTTAATAGCTTCTTTAATCAGGTTTTTGAATCTTGTGGATTCTGGGGGGGAGTTGCATATTTTACTTTATCTGTCAGGTGCTTTCTGTAAGGAAGGGGATTTTTCTATTTAGTGGTTACGTCTTTTAAAAAGTTTCCTAGGATTTCAACCCATGTCTGATGGAGCCACACTGTACTTCTAAGCCTTGCCATTTTACCTTAGGTAATATGGACCCTTGAAGGGGAAAAAAGGAGGGGCGCTCTTGGGTAAAATGGGTAACCTTTTCACATTGACATCTTCAGTATTAGAGAGAGCGATATTAACTTCTTCAATGAAAAGTTATTTATCATGGAAAAGATTCAGTATATACCTTTAAAATTTAATCAGTATTCCATCAAATTACTTGTAGATTAGAGGTGCTTCTTGTCATAGTGAACAGAGGCTAGTACCTTAAGTCTGTTTCGTTCTGCGTCCACGCAGGATTCATTTACAGAAAGCCAATGGCTGCTTTTAATCACTATCCAAACCTCAGTCCTTTGTAAATACCTTCCTTGGAGCAGAAGGTTGAAAAGCTCATGACTAAACACTTATTTTGGAACTCAAAAGAATCTTAGAGAAGTTAGTGGATTGCTCAAGGTCTCATGAGCTCCTATCGGCTCCGTGCAAACCCAGGTTATTTCCCAAGAAAGCCTCACTCCTGCTGCCCCTCCCTTCTGAGACAGAAGCAGAGAATATCTAATTGAGTCAAACATTTACTCATTGTCTGCAACTTAAAAAATCTGTGTCCATTTTTTTTGTACCCTAGAACCATTTAAAAGAAATCCAGTGTAGAGCCTATGTCTGTCTTACCCTCTTACTCAGAGAAGACCTCCTTGGCCTTTTAATACACGAACCGTGGGGGGATAGGGAGTGGGGCTTGGTGGGGGGTGGGAGGGAACGACTTTGCAGTCACTGCCTGCTGCCACTTCATCCACAGGTCATTTTCCCTTCAACTGACCCCTCCCTGCATCTATCCTTCTCTGCTTCTTACGTTATATGCACATGCTTTGTTTTATATGCCAAAAAGTGCTGGGTGCAGTGGCTCACACCTGTAATCCCAGCACTTTGAGAGGCTGAGGTGGGCGGATCACCTGAGGTCAGGAGCTTGAGACCACCCTGGCCAACATGGTGAAACCCTGTCTACTCAAAAGACAAAAATTAGCTGGGTGTGGTGGCATGAACCTGTAATCCCAGCTACTCGGGAGGCTGAGGCAGAGAATTGCTTGAACCTAGGAGGCAGAGGTTGCAGTAAACCAAGACTGCACCACTGCATTACAATCTGGGTGGCAGGGTGAGACTCTGTCTCAAAAAATATATATATACATATTTTTTGTATATGTACGTATATATATGTCAAAAAGTGTATGGCATGCACTGAAACAGCTTTCTTCAAAAACTAAATTTTAGTTTTTTAAAAATTTAAATTAAATCCTTGTGTTTCTCCCAAAAGGCACAGTGGCTGGGGGTTAGAGAGCTGGCGATGGTGGGTATGTGCTTGAAAATAATGCTAACTGGTTTTAGACTTATTTGCGGGCCGTCTAGCCGGTGGAGCAGTCAGGCATCCCACCCCAGAAATGCTCCGGACCCTCTTGGTGGATCCAGTGTGCACGCTGCTGTGGACAGGTGGTGGATGGAGAGCTTTTATACTGGTTTCTAGCGTTATCTGGCTTATTGGTTTGGGAGCTGCATAAAACGGGATGTTTAATCTTTTTTATTTAAAATGACCATTTATAGTATTTGGGGGTGATTTAGAGGATTTAAAAAATCTGTTGGATTTTGAAGTAGCCCTTAAAATATGGAACTTAAGCGTGTAAGTTGCTAAAACACTTTCTAAAGCGTACTGTTGGGATGTTGAAAACTGATATTCGTGTAACTGTGTGCATTTGTTTTTGGATAATCTGTGATAAGTTTAGTTTTTGATGAGACACAATTTTAATTTCACATTGAAGATGATATATTTATGTCAGTAAGAGGAGCTTTGAATTTACACTTTCCAGAGAAACCCCACAATTAATAGGCAACTTTAGTTTTCATAATGCTTTTTAATTATTACAGTTACACAGATTCAGAAATGGATATATTCCTAAAATAAACCCATGTTAAAACTTCTTTTTCCTTTTAAAAACAAAGCTGTGGTTCTATTAGGGAAAAACACTTCTTTTTTAAGTTTATGAAGAAATAGATGTTAGATAAAAACTTTTCCTGGTTGAACTTTCTAAGTGACAAGTTTCCTGAATTGCTTGGCAAAGTGAGTTTGAAAAGACCCATTTCATTTTTCCTTTGACAGTCTGTTCCAAACACCATTACACATAGGCTAATACAGTAGCCAAGGTAAACAGTAAGGAGATCGAATTGGGGAAATAGTGTATCAAAAGGGGCAAAATAGTATCCACTGACAGAATGAGCTGTTTCTTAAAGAGACAGAGAAATTTCCTCGGAGTTCTTGGGTCTTCATAGGGTGCTGTCCTGGGCCTCTCTGAGCTTGCCTTGGAAGCCATAGGGGCTGTAGGAATATTTGCTTCTTTAACCCTTACAAATGTTCTCAGCTGTTTCATAGAGGAAAACAGTGCCTGTATTTGCCTTAGGTGTAAGATGATTAGAGAAAAAGGAAAATATGGAGAAATCAGATTGACTTTAGATTGACAGGCAGAAAGTTCTGGAGTGACTTCCCACTCCTTTGTATTGCAGTGCACCCACTCTGCCTCCTGGGTTCAAGCAATTCTCCTGCCTCAGCCTCCTGTGTAGCTGGGATTACAGGCAGTACCACCACGCCTGGCTAATTTTTTTGTGGTTTTAGTAGAAAGAGGATTTCACCATGTTGGTCAGGCTGGTCTCGAACTCCTGATCTTGTGATCTGCCCGCCTTGGCCTCCCAAAGTGCTGGGATTACAGGTGTGAGCCACCACACTTGGCCAATTTTTATATTTTTAGTAGAAAGGGGGTTTCACCATGTTGGCCAGGCTGGTCTAAAACTCCTGACCTAAGGTCATCTGCTCACCTCAGCCTCCCAAAATGCTGAGATTACAGGCGTGAGCCACCACACCCCGCCAAAAACTCATTTTTCTAAGGAAGAAAGTAAGAAAGAATCTCAGTTAACAATTGGTGGTGACAGTGGCTCCCGAGGCATCTCATAATCACCCAACCTCAAGTAAACAGGGTGAATGGCACCCTGTTGATGGAGGTTTATTGTGGTACTGGGTTTTCCTCAGTAGCTCTGGTGATCTATTGTTGAGAACCCAAGCTCAGATTTCCCAGGGCTCACCCAACTGAACTTTAGAAACCTGGTTGCAGAATTTTCAAACGTTTGGTTTTTCAGACAAATAGTAACAAGTGTTTGTACCAGTGTTCTCCAGAAGGTTGTTAAGACAAGATTGGTAATGCTTCCCAGGTATGCGTGTTTTCTTCTCACTCATAGCTTCATGTTACTAGTTTTCCTTATCTGACCCAAGGATTGATTGATGGAAAGTCTCATTGAAGGTTTGGTTATCCTTTCGTTGGTGGAGGAGACAAAAGCGGAACATAAAAGGCTCCTTCTATTCACCTCTGCTTTTCTATTGTAACTGGATTTATTTCTGCCATGCCGAGAGCTTGGGGTTTGATTTCATCTGTACCAAAGTTTGCTGGGTGGGCAGGTACAGGGGGTCATCATAAGGACTCAACTGACCACAGTGCAGAACGAGGTGACTGTCCAATGGACTGGTAACATGGTCCCCACTAAGGTAAGAACTGTAGTATGACATGAAATGAATTCTTAATGGGAAGGGAGTTATTACGTTTAACTTAATTACCTCTTAAATGCAGGGAATTTCACTAAAAAGTGAATTTAACAAAGAAGCGAATTTAGAAGTCAACCAGCTTCACCACTTCACTCCAAACCCGTATTAATTAGACCTTTTGCTTAAGTAAAATCACCTTGTTGAACTTTAATGATGTGACTAGCAATGCATCCTCTTACCATATATGGTGTTTAGGGGGGCAGGAAGTGATGGATAGAGGGAGCAGTGGCCGATTGGAACCCATGTACACACATTATCCCTTTAACTTGCTTTCTTTAGACCCGTGGCTGCTATCTGTGAGCCTCATTTCTGTATTGATCCCCACTGGCTAAGCATATGACTAAAGAAGGAACCTTTTGTCATTTCTTCAGTGAGCTAGCCAGGAATCTCAGATAAAGGGCAAAGAAGCCCAGAATGACGTAATGCTGCAAAAAACGTTACTGCTGTTTCTAAGGGGAGTGGAAGAAACCCAAGCCAGTTTGGACTTGGGTGTGATTCTGTTGGAAGAGGGTGAGAATTCAGAGAAGTATGCCTATTAAAAAAAAAAAAGCAAAACAAAACTCTTAGGATATTAAGCCAGTTGTTCCTATTAGCAGCACACAGCATGGGAAACCAGCATTCCCTGACCTGTTAGCAGGTGTTTGCATAGTTTACCTGGTAGAGAAAGTATCCAACAGATAGAACCAAATGTTTTAGGACACTAACAGGCACTGTGGCTAGTGTAAGGTTTAATTGGCTGGACGCATTTCCATTTAAATCTGATTCTGATAATACATTTAACTACCTCCCTGGCTAATTGCACAGTCCCAGGCTCGAGGGAGGAAGAGGCATCTGTGAGCAGCGTGAGGTCTTGTTGAAGGGTTTGAAAGCCCTTCTGAAGAGGAAGAAATAACTGTACTGGGGAAGTTTGAGCATGGTAACTGTGCTCCTGGCTGGTGGGGGAGCGGGGGGAAGAAAGTCCTTCCTTTCTGCTCCAAGAAGTGTCCGGATTCCCCTTATGTGGGCAGAATTTTTGGTAAGTGGAATACAGGAAGCAAAACCGCATGGTTCTAGGTCAGCAGTCAGTGACCTCTTACTCTGAGCCCCTCTGTTCCCTCCTCGTCGTGTGTGCAGGGGATAAAAGACAAAAGCAACCAGGAGGAGAAGAGGGGAAGGCTGGGGGAGGCTGGGAAGATGCACCCCCATTAACACAGGTCGGGGGGGGGAACCAGTTCTCTGTTCCTCTGTCTACTCAGGCTACCATAACAAAATAACAGACTGTAACTTAACCGAAATACACTTTTTCATAGATCTGGAGGCTGGAAGTCCAAGATCAACATGTTGGCAGAGGTGTTTTTTTGGGGGGGGCGGGGAGGGGAGATGGAGTCATGCTCTGTCACCCAGGCTGGAGTGCAGTGGCGCGATCTCAACTCACTGCAACCTCTGCCTCTCTGGTTGAAGCAATTCTCTGCCTCAGCCTTGTGAGTAACTGGGATTACAGGTGACCACCGCCATGCCTGGCTACCTTTTTTGTATTTTTAGTAGAGACAGGGTTTCACCATCTTGGCCAGGCTGTGCTTGAACTCCTGACCTCGTGATCCACATGCCTTGGCCTCCCAAAGTGCTGGGCTTTACAGCCGTGAGCCACCGTGCCCGGCCAGGATTGGTTTTTTTGTGGCTTCTCTGCTAGGCTTGCAGGTGACGGCCATCGCCCTGTGTCCTCACGTGGTCTTTCCTCTGTCCATTCACATCCCTGCTGTCTCTCTGTGAATCCGAATCTTCTCTCAGAGGTACACCAGTCAGGTTGGATTTGGACCCACCCTCATAATCTCTTCTTAGTTATATAAAAAAGGCCCTATGTCTAAATATAGTCACATTCTGGGGTGCTGGGGGTTAGAGCTTCAACATGAGTTTTGGGGAGACACAGTTCAGCCCGTGACCGTTCCTCTTTTGTATTCAGAAAGAGTGTTTACAGTGAAGAACATCTGAAGCTCCTGTGAAACACGCTTCGCTAGTGCCTGCCCTTAACAAGGAAGTGACAGGGAATTGGCAACTTGTAGCCCTGGTTTAATTCTTATGAATACATGTGAGGCAATCGTGAGGGTCCCCAGATGACACATGAGATGCAGAGGAGTTAATTCCCCAAGATTCGTATCACGAGGAAAGGAGAGCCTGGTGTTCAGGGTTCTGTGGCGGCGTGGTACTGAGGGTGCAAAGGGTGTGTGCAGGTCCCATCCCCACTGTCGCACTCATCATGAACGTGGGCATGTGGCAGAGGCCCCAACACAGAGCTGTAGGCAGCCGCCACCCATCAACCAGCACTCACACAGTCAAGCCTATTTTTTGTTCTGACACTATTGTTTTTTTTGTCTTATTTTTCTTTTAATCATTATTATACTTTCAGTTCTAGGGTACATGTATAGAATGTGCAGGTTTGTTACGTAGGTATACATGTGCCATGGTGGTTTGCTGCACCCATCAGCCCGTCATCCACATGAGGTATTTCCCCTAACCCTATCCCTCCTCAATCCCCACACCCCCTGCTATCCCTCCCCTAACCACCCACTCCCCGACAGGCCCCATGTGTGATGTTCCCCTCCCTGTATCCATGTGTTCTCACTGATCAACACCCACTGATGAGTGAGAACATGCGGTGTTAGGTTTTCTGTTCTTGTCTGGCACTACTGTTAAAATGCTTTCTTTCTGCTTGAAGACTTTCCCATGTGGGTATCTGTATACTCAGATGAAGTCATGCATTGTGTAATGACAGAGATACATTCTGAGAAATGTGTCATTCGGCCGTATCATCTTTGTGTGACCATCACAAAGGGTAATTACACAAATCTAGATGGTAGAGCCTTCTGCACCTCCAGGCTATGTGGTATTATATAGCCTGTTGCTCCTTGCTTACAAATCCCGTGCAGCATGTGACTGTACTGAATACCATAGGCACTGGGACATCATGGTAAGTATTTGTTTATCTAAACATAGGAAAGATACATTGAAAGTATCGTGTTCTTTGTGGGGAGATGGATGAAGCTGGAAACCATCATTCTCGGCAAACTGACGCAAGAACAGAAAACCAAACGCCGCATGTCCTCCCTCGTAGGCGGGTGTTGAACGATGAGAACACGTGGGCATAGGGAGGGGAGCATCACACACGGGGGTAGGTTGGGGGTGGGGAGCCAGGGGAGGGAAAACACTGGGAGAAATGCCTGATGTAGGCGATGGGGGTGGCGGACGGAGACAACAAGCCACCATGGCATGCGTGTACCTATGCAACAGCCCTGTGGGATGTGCACATGTGGCCCAGAGCTTAAAGTACAATAAAATAATATGTATGGAATGATAATGGGACCACCACCGTATTATGTGGCCTCTTGTTGACCGACGTATCATTATGCAGCACACGACTGTCTTCCAGGAGAGTGGATAAAGAGAGGAAGATGTGCTTAGTGCACATAGCGTGACGACATAGCCAGACTCGACTTTGCTAAATCAGGGTGGAATTATCCTAGGAAAACTCATTTTAAAAATCTCTTACCAAGAGCGGCAATGGTAGAGAGCCCTTCTTGTTCTAGACGGAAGAGTTGACCAGATGCCTAGACCACTTTAAAATCCTGTTCTAGGCCGGGCACGGTGGCTCACGCTTGTAATCCCAGCATTTTGGAAGGCTGAGGCAGCCAGATTACCTGAGGTCAAGAGTTTGAGACCAGCCTGCCTAACACGGCGAAACCCCATCTCTATTAAAAATACAAAACATTAGCCCTGTGTGCTGGTGAGCACCTGTAAATCTCAGCTACTCGGGAGGCTGAGGCAGGAGAATCGCTTGAACCCGGGAGGCGGAGGTTGGAGTGAGCTGAGATTGCGCCACTGCACTCCAGCCTGGGTGACAAGAGCAAAATTCCATCTCAAATAATCATAATCATAATCATATTCTAGCATCTGTGCTTTCTGTTGGGGATTCATCAGACAGACTCTTACTGTGGAACAGATTTTACTGGATAGAGACTTGGGGTTGAAGATGGAAGTACATGAAGAGTGGTGGAGGTTTTGACAGCAAGTGTATGAATCAGTGGGACACTGAGGAAGGGAAGTAAGAGTGTCGGGAATCATGAAATCCTCTGACTGTAAAAACCAAGGCTGACGAATTTTGGGGCCTTTCCAAGCAATAAAACAAGTAGTGAGACTTAAAGGGATTCTTCTGAGGAGCATTCTTAACAAATGTGGGTGTGGGTATGTCTACTCTTAACCCTTTTGAGAGGATCTTTTTATTATTATTATTTTGTTTTGTTTCTTGAGACGGGGCTTGCTCTGTGACCCAGGCTGGAGTGCAGTGGTACCATTTCAGCTAACTACAACCTCCGCCTCCTGAGTTCAAGCTGTTCTCCTGCCTCAGCATCCTGAGTAGCTGGTATTATAGGTGTGCGCCACCAGGCCTGGCTAATTTTTGTCTTTTCTGGGGGAGAGACGGGGTTTCATCATGGCCGGGCTGATCTCCAACTGCTGACCTTAAGTGATCCACCATGTTGGCCTCCCAAAGTGCTGGGATTACAGGCCACTGCGCCCAGCCCGAGAGGGTCCTTTTAAAACCGTTTACTTTTTAGGCGTACCCTGTCAAGTAATTCAGTTATTGCTTCCCTGTCTCAAATTTTGGGTCACTTCACATTAATTATGGCAAGAAGAATATTGCCTCATGAATGCCCAGCGAAATTGAGAATATCAATTTAATTTTACTACTCTAGATAAACCACTGGCCTTAAAAATAATGGAAACTTGATGCTGTTTATTATCTTTTGTAAAAACTTTCACTGGTGAAATTGTCTTCTACATAAAACATAGAATGTAAGTTATTGTAGAATTTAAAATTTTTGAGTCTTAAAATTGATGCAGCATCTGTTTTCAGCTCAGTGTCAGTGAGGGCCTTTAGCGCTCACTTTCCTAATAGGTAGCACGTTCTTCCAGTCATGCCAGAAAACAAGGCTTGTCTCCTGGAATTCCCCATATGGCGTCCTTCCTGGGTAGAGAAACTCACATATGTCCATTTCCCTCTACTTGAAGCCTTGAATCTAGTGGAAGCTTCTATCCCTCACCTGGATCGCTGCCCTAATACTCTCCTAAATCAAAGCATGACATGGCTCTGCTTAAGACTTTATAACATAACTCTTCATTATACCTGCAAAAAAAGGCAAAGCTCTCAGCATGTTCATCTTCCATTTTCGTCTTTTATCTCCTTTCCTATGCACACTCTCACCCACGCTCTTCAGCCATACTGGTACCTTTTGGGTCTCCCAGGGCACCAAGCTCATGCCTACTGCTCCTTCTGCCTGGAATATTCTTTTCGCCACTATTGAAGTTACTCCTAGTTCAGATCTCAGTTTAAATGTCACTCTTGCAAAGATGCCCCCACACCTCCTGGCACTGGGGATTTTTGTCCCTGCATTTACCAGAATTTATGAGATTATATAATGTCTCTGCTCCTCCAGATTAAAACATCCAGGAGGCAGGGATGTGTCTGATCTGTGGACCCATAACAGTGCCCTATAACCATTTCTGATCCATACCAAGAACTCCATGTCTGTTCAGTGTTGCAGGCTGTCTATGGCACCTTATGTTCATGAAGAGCACGTGTCTTCTGAACATCCCCTTTGGCAGCTGGGATGACCTCCATAAAGGGATCAAAATTTCACCTCATCAGTTGTGCTTACTGTGAAGATGAATAGCTGATGAACTCCAATTAGAGTAATTATTCTGTTTCCAGGCAATAGCCTTAGTAGTAATTGTTCTAAAGCCCTGAGACTTTACAAGTAATGAGTACTGATGGCGCATGCATCTGAGCGTTCTCCCAAGGTAGAGTCTGAAATGAAAAATGAAATTGTGTATTATTTGAGGGAGACAAATGGTACTGCATTGTGGGAATCTTTTAGAAACACAACACGAGGAGTTAAAGCTGAGGGTGATTGTAGCTAACAATCCTCACCTGCCCTTCCAGGTCATTGAATGCCATTGGTCTGCTTTGGATGAATCGTTATTGAACAGCTTAACGGAATACATTTTAGTAACAGTCTTTGTGAAGTTGTGGACTATCAGGCTCCCAGAAGAGCAGGTGGCTTGAAATCTCTACACATTAGTCAATTGTAAACCTAATGAAGTAAAAATGGCTTTAGCTCAGGTTCTGCGCTGTGACTACTTTACATTGTGAGTTCTGTGAGGTTAGGACATTGCTTTGTTCATCTGTGGATGTTGGTTTCTCGCACCTAATGGAACCCGTGGTCCAGTAAAGGGCTGGGTACGTGGAAGGATATTTTTCATGGCCATGTGACATCATGCTATACAAATAAGGCAATTTTCAGAATGATATCCTTTGCTTTACTTTCACATCTAGGAACCAGCTTGTAACGAACCTTTGGCAAATATCACCGGGTTTTTTTTTTTTTTTTTTCCTTTGGAGGAGGAAGTAGGGGGACAACTAAGACATCATTTGTGATTTACTCCCCCTCCTCGCCATGTCACATACCTCTTAGATGGTCAACATTCAGCTTCTGCTGTCTCATTTCCGAGTGCTATCGGCTTTAGTTTTCACTAGGATTATTAGAGAGAAATATTTTTGTGTCCGTCTTGAGATCTCTCATCAGATCAGTGTCTAGTTTTCTTTAGCTGATTATTGGTGGAATTCTTATTAAATAAAAAAATGTTTGTAGCTTTTCACGATGGTGTGAAATTGATTTCTAAAGTAACCTGTAGTTAAGAAATAATAATGCAGGGTTCCACTCAGCATGTCTAACTCTAGCAATACAATTTACTCATTCCAAAACCTATCTGGAGTGGATCCTTTATTTGCAAAATTTTTAATTTAATGGGCTTCTGGTTTAGATATTAAAACTGTAGTTGAGGTGATGGTAGGGTCTTTATTATACATGTCAGCTGTGTTGAAGACATTCTCATACCATCTGTGTAATCTGTGCCATAAACACTTGGCGCTTGGACTGTTTTATCAATACTTTGTCTGAAAATGGTCTCATTTTAAAGGAATTCAGCTCATGAATTGGCCAGTGGCAGCCTCTTCAGCTGAGACTCCTTTATCTCCTCCCCCTTCTTCGTGTCCCTCCCCTAACACACTCCCTGGGTAAGGTCTGAAGGCACTGGCTGTGGGTCGTCTAGTTCTGGGGGCCACGTCAGTGTGACGTAAGTCGGGTAGTAGAATGGGAAGGGCAGTGATAGCTCCTTGCAATTAATTTAAATGTTTAGAATTCCCTACCGCACTATACTGCCTCCTGGTTTTCATCTTGTGGGTTGTGTACTTGGGGTATGCAATTAGCCAGAATGACACAGTATCGATGGTTGAGCAGCAGTTTATGTCACAGATGAGTAACTGGGTGACTGATATGAGTTTTGATGTGTCTTTCTAAGTAGATGTTATTTTTTTTTTAACCTTCTGATATGATTTGCTAGGGATGGTGATGGCATCATTTTGGTTTTAAAACTGGAAAATACAGGCTGGACGTGGTGGCTCACGGCTGTGATCCCAGCACTTTGGGAGGCCGAGGAGGGTGGATTGCCTGAGGTCAGGAGTTCGACACCACCCTGGCTAACATGGTGAAACCCCCTCTCTACTAAAAATACAAAATTAGCTGGGTGTTGTGGCTCACGCCTGTGGTCCCAGCTACTTGGGAGGCTGAGGCAGGAGAATCGCTTGACCCTGGGAAGTGGAGGTTGCAATGAGCTGAGATCGCACCACTGCACTCCAGCCTGCATGACAGAGCGGTGACTCACTCTCAAACAAACAGCTGGAAAATACAAACAAGCCCAAGAGTGACTGACAGATGTTTAGATTGTACCATTTCTCAACTTTAGGAAATGTTCTGTGTGGATCTCAGTTTTCTGCTATTGCAGGCACATACCATACTTCACCCCCTTCAACTGTATGAAGATTATTCTATTTCTGCTCTGTAAATATGTTATTGGATTGGATGAATAAGAGGTGCACTTACACATTTGAAGCTGCAAGAAAAAAATATATACAGTTAAAAGGTACAAGTAATTGTTTTTGTGATGAATTTATTCTTTAAATGAAAGATCAGTGGCATTTGTTCACGTATTTCTCAAAGCTTTCTAAAAGCAGTTCAAGTGGCTCCAAAATGCTAAGACTATGTTGAAAACTTGTTTTTCTGTATACAAATGAACAGCTAACATGAGGTGTTTCTACTTTGTTAATTAAATACGACGTGGGAACATACAAACCACATTAAAATATTGTGATGCAGAATTAATGTTTGTTTATTGATGGAGCTGGGAGATGTTAACTCCATTAAGTAGCTTACATTTGGTGAAGGCAAACAAGAAAGTCAGTAATTACAGTGAGGCAGGTGTTGGTCTGTAGATACTGGATAGAGATATAAACAGCAGATAGTCATTAAGTTTACTACTTGGATCAATTATATTCTTTTTCTTCCATCTGTCTTAAAATCCACCTCTTTTGCCTAAGCCATGTGAGATCTCCCAGTTCAATTGGCTGTTATTTAAAGAGTTTTATGTAAATATCACTGTAGAGAATACGGGAGAATTCAGCATTGATTACAATTAGTTGAAATGTCTTAATCACTAGATAGAAAAGAGATTTACACATCTTAAATTTCCATCAAAAAGCAGGTATTTTGGCACTAGAAATTAAGGAAAAGACTTCCAAGAATAGCTATTTCTTAAAACACAGTAAGAATGAATATGCTTAGCTCTTTCGCTCTGTCTCCAGGCTGGAGTGCAGTGGCGTGATCTCAGCTCACTGCAACCTTTACCTCCTGGGTTCAAGTGATTCTCCCGCCTCAGCCTCACAAGTAGCTGGGACTACAGGCACACCCCATCACTCCCAGCTAATTTTTGTATATTAGTAGAGATGGGGTTTTACCATGTTGGCCAGGATGGTCTTGATCTCTTGACCTCGAATCCGCCCACCTTGGCCTCCCAAAATGCTGGGATTACAGACGTGATCCACCGCGTCCAGCCGACCATGACATTTTTAAAAATGAAATCTGTCAACAAACGTAGGGCAGGATTGGTAACTAGTATTTTATCATTCCTCTAGCCGTCACCTTCCAGCCTGATGGGTACTACCTGCCATCTGTAATTGACGATTGTTTCTCATGACCCCACAGGAAACTCCCTGGATGTAGCAAGTCCGCCTGAGTTTTGTTTTCCTAGACTTTCAGACACTACTTGTCCCAGGGTAATCGCTCTTTATGAATCACTGCTTTAGTCCAAGCTTGTCGAATCCTCTGGCTGTGATGGCTTTGAACGCGGCCCGATACCAGTTTGTAAACTTTATTAAAATGTGATATATATTTTTTTCTTTTTTAACTCATTAGCTATTGTTAAGCGTATTTTATGTGTGGCCCAAGACAATTCTTCTTCTTTCAGGGTGGCCCAGGGAAGCCAAAACATCGGAAACCTCTGCCCTTGTGTTTAGTGTTCGGAACTATTCCACCTTGGGAGGGAAAAGCAAAAGTGATTTCTTATTACATGTATTTCAGCCAGTATTTACATTTGTAGGGGTCTCTGGCAGGTTATCCAGAGAGCTAGGCTAGTTTCCTTCCTTCCCTCCCTCCCTTTTTTTTTTTTGAGATGGAGTTTCACTCTTGTTGCCCAGGCTGGAGTGCAATGGCGCCATCTCGGCTCACTGCAGCCCCCGCCTCCCGGGTTCAAGTGATTCTCCTGCCTTGGCCTCCTGAGTAGCTGGGATTACAGGTCCCCGCCCCAGGCCTGGCTGATTTTTTTTTATATTGTTAGTAGAGATGGGTTTTCACCCTGTTGGTCAGGTTGGTCTTGAACTCCCGACCTCAGCTGATCTGCCCACCTCCACCTCCCAAAAGTGCTGGGATTACAGGCATGAGCCAACACGCTGGGCCAGGAGCTAGTTTCTTGATTGATAAAATGTTCACTCCTTGTTGATGTCCTGTCCTGTGTAGTTAGATGGCTACTGAATATGTCCTGAGAGCAGGTCCTAGGAGTTTATTTTTCATGGCATTGTTGGAAAAGAAAAAAACAAAACAAAACCAAACCAGTAATATCTTAATCATAGGAATTAAAGATATGAAGACCCTGATATCTGAAAGTTGAGTGGTTCAAATATGGTGAGCAGTACACTCTTAACTAGACCCATATCTTATGGGGAAAAAATGTTTTTAGTAGTTTTCTTGGTACTCTAATCTTAAGAAAAAATTCTTAACAGGCAGACTTGATGTAAATAAATCACAGTTCTGTATATTTAAAAAGCTGCTTGTGCTACTGTGTCATTCCCCTGGAATTTTCAAAAGCTGGGATTTTTCTGTGTATACTTTGAAAGCTAATGGAATTTACCAGCCCGCGCGGTAGTAAACAACCAAGCATTCTTGATGGAAAGGAAAGGTGATAAGACTATATAATGAAGGACCCACAGAACTCTCGCTGAGCTCACCCAGAATGATCTTCTGGAAACTGAGAACCTGTTCTTAACATTAGTGACTTGGGTATTGTTTACTTTGAAGAAGGAAGACTGCCTAAATCTGTGTTGGAATTTGCACACATTACAGGCCTCTGGAAATAAGATGCTTAAACAGGTTCTATAATCTGTTTCTTACTAAGTGAGTGTCCCCCGACATTGCTTGCTTGCTTTTTTTTTTGCATGTGATGGAGTGTCTCTCTGCCACTCAGACTAGAGTGCAGTGGCTCGCTGCCACCTCCACCTCCTGGGTTCAAGCAGTTTTCCTGCTTCAGCCTCCCGAGTAGCTGTGACTACAGGCATGCACCACCATGCCTGGCTAATTTTTGTATTTTTGGTAGAGACAGGGTTTCACCATGTTGGCCAGGCTTGTCTTGAATTCCTGACCTTAATGATCCACCCACCTCAGCCTCCCAAAGTGTTGGGATTACAGGCGTGAGCCACTGCGTCCGGCCCCCTGACATTGCTTTGTAAAGTAAGATGACCCATAGTTCTCAGTGTTTGCCACGCAAGTAGGAAACACAACATGTGTTAAGAGGCTGTTTAATTACATAAATGCTTATTTGGGGGATTCTTGTTCTCAGTCGCCTTCTCTTGGATAGATATAGGCAGTGTGATTGGCGCTCCTTTGACACTTTATTTGGGTTGTGACTTGTTTGTCTAGGTGCTTTTCTATTAATGATTTTTCTCTATTTAAACTGCTCTCTTTTTTTTAGTACAGCACTGGACGTTTTCTTTAAAAATCTTCCAGATTCATTTGGTTGTCTTCATCATCTCAGATTTCTTACGCAGGAAAAGTGATCACTGTTCGGTCAATTCAGTCTATATAGCTGGCTGAGTTTTTTTTTTTTTTTTTTTTTTTTTTTTTTTTTTTTTGATTGAAACCAAAATAAAACTTCAAAGAAACGGAAGAAGCTGAGCCTCCCTCCCCACCCTTTCAGTTAACACGTATTGATGTTTATCTTGGAAATAATCTGATGTTTATTTGATGAAACCTGCAGTTAAGGGTTAATGGTAACTAATGTCAAGCTTCAGAACAGTGTGGAGAAAGCTTTAGTATTCTGTGTCTAGTGTCTGATGCAAGGGCTCTGTGGAACCGATGCAAGCTGGGATAAAAGTGCTCGCCTGATACCCAAATAGTCTCCTGTGAATGTACCGAGGCATCACCGCGTTCATTCCAAATCTGAACCTGACCTGCTTTTCCCCTTCTTCTGCATCTCTTTCCCTAGTTTGTCATCTTTTCCAGCACCATGAATGGTTCATACTTTTCGATAAATATCTGATGTATGATGTCAATTACATGACTATTTAAACATGACTCATAATGAACTGCCCTTAAATGTTGATATGACCTCATGGGTTTTTGAAGAACCTGTGGAATGTTTTTTTGAGTGTAGGTTACTAATCACCTGTTTTCTGTTCAACTTTGGTTATCTTCAGTAAATTTTAATATCTTTCCCTTCAAATGAGGACTTCCCAGCTGTCTGATCAATGGGTAGGAAAGGACAGCAGGTTCTGTGCTTGCTCATATTAGTCCTCTAAGAAGCTAGCTCAGTTTAGCTCATCTAATAGTTGGGGAATAAAACCACACAACTCATTTCCTTACTTAATATCAATCAGCACTTGACTAAATCTTACACCCTGTCTTCAGCTCTTTCTTAAAGAAATCCTTGGCATATGTGAAAATTCTCCTTATACACTATGGTAAGTAATTCTTGAGGTCACTCAACTCAGGATCTAAATAAAACAAGTCACTGTGTTAGTACATGGAACAGAAGACCGTATTTTTGGTGATAATTGTTGACTCCATACTCACCCTGGAGTTTTCCTGTCAATGTCTTCATATGTGTTAAGGTAGCCTGGGCTGTCAATCTTGTAATACAGCTTTGCTTAGTTTTCTTCTAGAGCCTTGCAAAGTTAAGCTGATCCTAGTCAGGACCCAGTTAGGAATTCATATATATGTGATATATTTGCATGGGATACTGCCCTTCATTTGAAAACACAGACTTAAATTAGTGAAGTAAAACTCTTTTGGTCTGGAATCCCCCCCAAAATCTGTGAATTTTTACTAATTCAAAATCCTTTTTGCTGGTAACCACTGTAGTGAGGTCTTTGGAGATTTCATCCCGGTAGCATGGTGGTGTTGCTTTTTCTCTTGAATAGTCTAGTTTTACAGTCAGAACTGTTTATAGAGATGTAATTTTAAAGCGACCCTGTGCTATGATTTGAATATATGTGTTCCTCCGGGATTCCTATGTTGGAATCTAATGCCAAATGTGATAGGATTAAGAGCTGGGACCTTTTGGGAAATGCTGAAGTCATGATTGTTCCACCTTCGAGAATGGGATTAGTGCTTTTGTAAAACAGGTTGGGGGAATAAAAAAATAATAAAATAAAAACAGATTACAGCCCAGGAGTTTGAAGTTAGAGGGAGTTTAGAAGCCGTGATCATGCTGCCTCACTCCATCCTGGGCAGTAGAGCGAGGCCCTGCCAGGCGTGGTGGTTCATGCCCATGATCCCAGCATTTTGGGAGGCTGAGGTGGGTGGATCACCTAAGGTCAGAAGTTCGAGACCAGCCTGGGCAACATGGTGAAACCCTGTCTCTAGTGAAAAATACAAAAATTAGCTGGTCATGGTGGTGGGCACCTGTAATCCCAGCTACTTGGGAGGCTGAGGCAGGAGAATCTCTTGAACCTGGGAGGCGGAGGTTGCAGTGAGAGGAGACTGTGCCATTGCACTCCAAGCTGGGCAACAAGAGCGAGACGCCTCTCAAAAAAATAAAAACAAAATAGTGAAACTCCTCAAAAAATAAAACAAAACAATTAAAAAAAACAGAGTGAGGTCTGACTCTTAAAAAAAAGAGAGAAGGAATGTGCTCACTTCAGCAGCACACATACTAAATTTGGAACCCTGTAGAGATGAACATGGCTGCTATGCGAGAATGACTGCAAATTGGTGAAGCATTCCGTGTATTTTGAAAAATAAAAGATAAAAATAAAACAGGTTGAAGGGAGTCCCTTTTCGTCCTTGATCTTGACCTTTCCAGCATACAGAACTGTGAGAAATAAATTTTGATTCCTATTTACCCAATCGAAGGTAGTTTGGTAGAGCAGCTGGAATGGACTACTAAACAAAAAGAGAAAATTGTGATTATTCTAACTTGGAAACATAAAACCATCATTGCAGAGCAAAGCTTTCTTTTTTCAATGGCGTTTAAAAAATATTTAATAATGGGCCGGGCGCGGTGGCTCAAGCCTGTAATCCCAGCACTTTGGGAGGCCGAGGCGGGTGGATCACGAGGTCAAGAGATCGAGACCATCCTGGTAAACATGGTGAAACCCCGTCTCTACTAAAAATACAAAAAATCAGCTGGGCATGGTGGTGCGTGCCTGTAATCCCAGCTACTCAGGAGGCTGAGGCAGGAGAATTGCCTGAACCCAGGAGGCGGAGGTTGCGGTGAGCCAAGATCGCGCCATTGCACTCCAGCCTGGGTAACGAGAGAGAAACTCCGTCTCAAAAAAAAAAAAAAAAAAAAAAAAAATTTAATAATGGCTGGGCGCGGTGGCGCAAGCCTGTAATCCCAGCACTTTGGGAGGCCGAGGTGGGTGGATCATGAGGTCAAGAGATGGAGACCATCTTGGTCAACATGGTGAAATCCCGTCTCTACTGAAAATACAAAAATTAGCTGAGCATGGTGGCGCGTGCCTGTAATCCCAGCTACTCAGGAGGCTGAGGCAGGAGAATTGCCTGAACCCAGGAGGCGGAGGTTGTGGTGAGCCGAGATTGCACCATTGCACTCCAGCCTGGGTAACAAGAGCGAAACTCTGCCTCAAAAAAAAAAAAAAAAAAAAATTAACAATCTCTTTTGATTATAACATTATAAAATAAAACCTTTTAGTCTGTTGAGCACAGGCTTGCTTAGTGCTTACCATGTGCCGGGAAGGCCACATCGTAACCTTTACACAGATTGACATTTTACTATTTTTTTTTTTTTTAGAAGGAGTCTTCCACTACCACCCTGGCTGGAGTGCAGTGGTGAAATCTCGGCTCACTGCAACTTCCACTCTCTGGTTCAAATGATTATCCTGTGTCAGCCTCCCAAGTAGTTAAGATTACAGGCATGTGCCCCCACAGCTTGCTAATTTTTTGTATTTTTAGTAGAGACGGGGTTTCGCCATGTTGCTCAGGCTGGTCTTGAACTCCTGACCTCGTGATTCACCTGCCTCGGCCTCCCAAAGTGCTGGGATTATAGGCATGAGCCACTGCTTCCGGCCCTACATTTTTTTTTTCTTGAGTCAGTCTTGGTCTGTCGCCCAGGCTGGAGTGCAGTGATGTGATCTTACCTCACTGTAACCTTGCCACCCAGCTTCAAGCCATTTTTATGCCTCAGCCTTCTGAGTAGCTGGGATTATAGACGTGCACCACCATGCCTGGCTAATGTTTGTATTTTTAGTGGAGATGGGGTTTCACCATGTTGGCCAGGCTGGTCTCGAACTCCAGGCCTCAAGTGATCTGCCTGCCTCAGCCTCCCAAAGTGTTAGGATTATAGGAGTGAACCACTGCGCCAGGCCCAAAGATTGATATTTTAAAATACAGCAGCTAGATGAGGCGGATTCTATCATTATCCCATCGTAAAAATGAGGAAACGGTGGCACAGAGAAATAAATAACAGGTTACATAGCCTGTGTGACCCAGAACATCTTAGTTCATGTGCCATGCTTCTCATTTGCTGGAAACATTGTCAACAAAAAAAATAACTTTTTTTTTTGCTTCCAGTTTGAGTAATGTTTCTGACTTCCTTAAATAAATGCTGTCTATTTGCTGCATTTGCTGGGAATGAACGAGGCCCTGAAGCTTTCCTAGATCTGTGCAGGAACTGGAGTGAGCCAGTGTGTGCCACATGGGTGTCCCTCGATGTCCTCTCCTCCTGTCCCTTCAGCTGGGCTCTGCGGGAGTCAGGCCATGGGGACAGTTCATAGGAACAAAACAGAAGCCCCAACCCAGTGCTGCAGGATTTGAGGACAAAGCTGCAAAGCAAGAACATGGCTCTGGCACGCAAACCCAGTGCTTTCGGAAACTCAAACTTCAGCAATTTTGTTTTCTTTAATTAAATGGGGGTAGGAGGGGACTCTCAACTGAGATACTGAACTGCACTGTGTCTCTACAAAATGTGAGTGTCCTGCATTTTAAGGGTGAATGGATATCTGTAAAAGAAAACACCTCTCCCATTCATGTCCATTCTGTATGCTTTCTCGATTGGCTGGGAAAGGAGTGAAATCATCATGCTCTCCTTTCATGCCCCTCCTTCGACCTGGAAGGCGTTCTTTGAGGCGCCATTAATAGTTTTAGCAATTACTCTCAACTACAATGAATGTGTAACTCCTTTTTTCTTTTAAGTTTGATCAATGACACAGTTGTTATTAAAATGTAAGAAATAGTAGAAGTTTTTGTATATATAGCTGTGATGAGTGCACGTGAGAATGGTCCTGTGGTTTTATTTCTCTTTTTTGTTCAACTTTATTTTTTAGATCAGTTTCACAGTCACACAAAATTGAGTGGAAGGTACAGAGATTTCCCACACAAGTCTTGTCCCGGCATGCCTAGCTTCCCTCATTACCTTTTTTTTTTTTTTTTTTTTTTTTTTTGAGACAGAGTCTTCTCTGTCGCCCAGGCTGGAGTGCAGTGGCACAATTTCCACTCATGCCAACCTCCGCCTCCTGGATTCAAGTGATTCTCCTGCCTCAGCCTCCCAAGTAGCTGGGACTACAGGTACCAACCACCACGCCTGGCTAACTTCTGTATTTTTAGTAGAGATGGGGTTTCACCATATTGGCCAGGCTGGTCTTGAACTTCTGACCTTGTGATCCACCCACCTCGGCCTCCCAAATTGCTAGGATTACAGACTTGAGCCACCGTGAGCTGCCATTTCCCTCATGATTAACATCCCCCAGCAGAGTACATCTGTCGAAGTTGATAAACTTGCATTGCCAATCATTGTCACCCAAAGTCCTTTGTTTACATGAGGGTACCCTCTTGGTGTTGTGCCTTCTATGAGTTTGGACAAATTTTTAATGACACGTATCTACTATTAGAGTAGCATAATTTTCTCTCTCTATAAATGCTCAAGTCAGGGCTTCTGATTTTAATTTAAGGGGTACTAAAAGATCGTAAGTGCATTTATTATGTCATTGTGCTTATTAATAATCTGTTTATCTGTAGTGCTTTGTGTTACGACTTTAAACAACAGAAAAGGTTATTTGTAACAGCACACCCTTGCTCTGCTTGCTAATGTCCTTGAGGAATGGAAGTAAGTCTAGGGGAAAAAAAAGTCAACTCAGTTTAGAAAAATGAAGAAAAGCTCATTGGAAGCATTTTTTTCTTCTAAAAGGATTTCTTTGTGTGGGAGGCAGGGAAGACATGTCTTTAAATAAGTAAACATGTGCTTGTAATGCTTTTTAAGCGCTCTCATCCCTGTAAGTCTGTGCCTGTCTTAAAAATCTGAGTATGAAATCAGATCATGTGTGTAAAGGGAAAGGAACATTTCTGGAACACTGTAGTATGTTGCCCCAGCAGGTCTGCATGCTAGGTGACAAAAGGGCATCATGATAAAGCCACTGAAACTTAAATTCTGTCAGCCAAGCTGGAGTGCACGGCCACGATCTTGACTTATTGCAACTTCCGTCTCCCAGGTTCAAGCAGTATTTCGTGCCTCAGCCTCCCAAGTAGCTGGGACTACAGGCGTGGCATGCAGCACCCAGCTGTTTTTTGTATTTTTAGTAGAGACAGGGTTTCACCACATTGGCCAGGCTGGTCTTGAAGTCCTGACCTCAGGTGATCTGCCCACCTCGGCCTCCCAAAGTTCTGGGGTTACAGGCGTGAGCCATCACACCCAGCCCCTCCAGCCTTCTTAACTTCAGTTTCCGGTGTCTAACTTGACACTATTGATGTCTACCTCGTGCTGTGAATTAGCAGAAGGTGAGGACTGGCCAGGAGTAATGCCTCCGTGAGGGTTGGATGTTCCTGCCATTCTTGCCGTTCTAATCTAGATCTGTTTCCTTTATTGTATCACAACACATGGTATTGTTTTGTGAATTTGTCTCACTTGTTTGTGGACTATGTCTTACCATGTGATCTGGTTGTTAGTGAGCTTGTCTTATTTAATGTGTGACTCTAACCATTTCCCTTCCTCCTCTGTCCTGGAAGCTCTGTGCCTCCAAGCCCTGTGTCTGTCTCACAGGCTGGATCCCTTATACCCTGCACCTTGATTCTCGCCGAGTGCTTGTCCACCACCAGCAGAAAACAAAGCACGCTGCCTCCCTGCAAAGCACTGCTGCTCTTGCCAGAACATCCATCGGCTGTGATTTTTCAAGTGCAAAAAGTCCTGGGTACTATGTGAAATTGGCTAAAAATAATTTTTTAAAAAAATATATCCTTACATTGTAAACTATGATACAGGGTTGAAGTTTTCTAATTGATATTTTCGGTGTTTTTTTTTTTTTTTTTGGCGAAGTCTTGTTCTGTTGCCAGGCTGGAGTGCAGTGGCGTGGCCGTGGCTCACTGCAACCTCTGACTCCTGGGTTAAAGCGATTCTCCTGCCTCAGCCTCCAGAGTAGCTGGGATTACAGGTGTGCGCCACCATGCCCAACTTATTTTTTTTAGTTTTTAGTAGAGATGGGGTTTCTTTATGTTGGCTAGGATGTTAGGTTCTTAAATATGGAAGATTACTTTTAATTTGGTGAGAGTCTATACATGAAAATATTTCCAGTGTGTCAAGAAGGTATTCTTGATAGAATTGTACTCATTGTACATTCTGAAAATCTGGGGGACACAATACTTAAGTGAAAGGTGACTTCAACACCGTGTGTGCTTTTTGGACAAATACATGAGTCCATGCCAGTGTCATGGGATCTGTGCTTGTTAAGTGATCTACTTTAACATCAGACTGGATTCTCTATGGTGTCATGTGTCGTTTGATTTGTTTTGTGTATACAGGCAACAATGATATCAAACCTCAAATATAAATAAAATATAATAGTGTTTCCCAGTACGAGGAAAACAAGTTCATTAAGGATCCTTTATGCATGAGTGTCTAGGGGCCTAGGTTCTGGTGAGTAACTCCATGAAGTTGAGGGTCTGACCCTGGTCACAGCCAGAGGAATCCCGGGAGTCACGTTTACAACTCTGAATTGTAGGGTGAGGGAGCTTATGACAGAGGGCCTGGGTGTGACCCACCAGCACTCTGCCGTGTGTACATCGTCAGACTTCGAGTTCTAGTTTAGCCTTCATGAGACATGATATGAGGGTAGGCATTGGATATATATTTGTGTTTATGTATATAATAATAATAATAATATATATATATTTTTTTGAGACGGAATCTTGTTCTGTTGCCCAGGCTAGAGTGCAGTGGCGTGATCTGGGCTCACTGCAACCTCCGCCTCCCAGGTTTAAGCAATTCTTCTGCCTCAAATTCCTAAGACTACAGGTGCATGCCTCCATGCCCAGCTAATTTTTGTATTATTAGTAGAGATGGGATTTCAACATGTTGGCCACGATGGGCTCCATCTCTTGACTTCATGGTCTGCCCGCCCCACCTCGGCCTCCCAAATTTCTGGGATTACAGGCGTGAGCCACTGAACCTGGCCAATACTAAAATTATGGTTTTAAAAAATGTACTTAAACGTCAGTGTTGAAATAGGACATTTTTTCTCCTGTAGTGGCTGTCAGATAATTTATATTCAAAATTATTTTTGCTTTCTCCCATTTCCAAGATGGAGTTTTATGTTACAATTGTTGATATTACTTTGTCTCAGTGGAGCTAGTACATTAATACTGTTTGGTTTACTGCTGCATTCTAATTGTTAACAGACATCTTATCAATACTAAATCTAAATGCCAAATATGATATATTTGTATTCAGAAGACCAAATCTATCAATACCACTTTGTTTCAATGGGTAATTCCTTTTTAAAAACAAACACTCTTAGGCCGGGCGCAGTGGCTCACGCCTGTAGTCCCAGCACTTTGGGAAGCCAACACGGTGGATTATGAGGTCAGGAGTTCGAGACCAGCCTGGCTAACATGGTGAAACTCCATCTCTACTAAAAATACAAAAATTAGCTGGGCGTGGTGGCGGGTGCCTGTAATCCCAGCTGCTTGGGAGGCTGAGGCAGGAGAATCGTTTGAACCGGGAGGCAGAGGTTGCAGTGAACCGAGATTGCACCACTGCATTCCAGCCTGGGAGATAGGGCGAGACTCTGTCTCAAAACAACAACAACAAAAACAAACAAAATAGACACTCTTAGTAATTTAAATATGAGATTAATGATAATAAATTTTATAATTTTACAGGCCTTGAAAAATTGGCACTGTGTAGAAAGTTACTTTTGTTTCTCTAGGCAGGAAATCTCAGTTTTCAGGAGGCTGAGGCAGGAGAATTACCTGAACCCAGGAGGCGGAGGTTGCGGTGAGCCGAGATTGCGCCATTGCACTCCAGCCTGGGTGACAAGAGCGAAACTCCGTCTCAAACAAAAAGAAAAAAAGAAAATCTCAAGTTTGGCTCACTTTTTTCAAAAACATACATAGAAAAATTGCTGGAGTGGTCGAAGGAAAATGGAGAAAGGGATAAAAGAAAGATGAAAGAAGAAGTCGAGGTCAGAGTGAATTAAATACATTGCTCAGGATAACTCATGGGTTAGCAGAAGCTCCAGGATTCAGATGCCAGTCTGAATAATGCCCGAGCTGTCTGCTGGCTTTCATGGAGTCAAAATGTCAAATTAGGGGACAGTAGTGGATCACTAATCAAATAATATCAATATGTGGATAGAGAAAAAAATATAAGAGAATTCCAGAAAAAAAAAAAGGTTAGATATTTTCTAGAATTTTCTAGAATTATTGGAGAAGGCTTCTCTGGGGTATTTGGAGGAAGTCTTTCAGCCAGAAACAATAGCCACAGCTGTGGGATGGACCTGGCCTCATTAAAGGACTGTCGAGACTGCCCTGACAAGAACCGAACTCTCCCTGTAAAATAAAAGACCTTTGGAAAGGTCTAGCCTGCGGGAGATGTGGCGGTCTTGAAAACTGGCCGAACTTTGTTAAATGTAACTCATGATGAGAGGAATGAATAGTGCTGTTTTGTGTCAACTCACTTCTCTGTGACTAGATGCAGGCTTCTTAGGATATGTGTAACTTGAAGAAATCTGGAAGGGCCTCATTCTCTAATTGCCCATTTTCCCCAATTTGCTTTACAAATCCTTCTGTGGAAAATCTTTTTTAAAATAGCATTTTTGCTCCCTCTGAGCCTCCAGGGTCTGAACGCTTTGGCTGTGGCTATGGCGAGTCACCCTGCCTTCTGTCAGTTACCTTGTCTCACCTTATAAAAGTCATTTGGCCATTGAAGTGGCTCAGGCCTGTAATCCCAGCACTTCGTGAGGCCGGGGCTGGCGGATGGCTTGAGCACACGAGTTCAAGAACAACCCGGGTAACAAGGCGAAACCCTGTGTCTACAAAAAATACAAAAACTCGCCGGCATGGTGGTGTTGTCTGTAGTCCCAGCTACTTTGGAAGCTGAGGTGGGACAGTTGCTTCTGTCCAGGAGGCAGAGGCTGCAGTAAGCAGATTGCTCCACTGCGCTCCAGCCTAGGCAACAGAGCCAGACCCTGTCTCTAAATAAATAAATAAATAAATAGATAGATAGATAGATAGATAAATGCCATTTGGATTTTCTGAAAGCAGAGTTTATCTTTTAAAGGTCATTTGGATTTCTGAATGTTGGATTCTTAAGGTTCTGGACATGTAAAGTGAGGCCACTGGATCTGAGAGCTTTTTATCCAGGTACCCAGAGGCTGAGAAAATGCCTTCGAGGTTCTAGGAAGGACGTGGGTCCTGACTTCATACAGGTCAACAACTATGTTACTGTGTTTTCTTCTGGTTTAGAGGATGGGAAACCATCAGCGTTACTATGCCGTCATTCAATTACGGAAGAAAGACCACCCAGTGGATGTAGTTTCTGTGTATTTTCAGGATTTGAGGCCTATCGGAAGTGGTGCCTCTAACCGTGAATGCTGTTTCTTCAAAAGGTGCAGGTGGTTGGGGATCAGCTTTGATGTGGCCCATCAGGTTCTTGGACCAGCACTTAGTCCCTGCGTTTCAGGACATAACTCCCCAGCGGGAATTAAGAAATTGCAGCTCTTTCAGTGTGAGATGGAGTTTCACTTTTGTTGCCCAGGCTGGAGTGCAGTGGCACAATCTTAGCTCACCGTAACCTCTGCCTCCTGGATTCAAGTGATTCTCCTGCCTCAGCCTCCCAAGTAGCTGGGATTATAGGCATGCGCCACCACACCTGGTTAATTTTTTATATTTTTAGTAGAGATGGGGGTTTCACAGTGTTGGTCAGGCTGGTCTCAAGCTCCCGACCTCAGGTGATCTGCCCGCATTGGCCTCCCAAAGTGCTGGGATGACAGGTGTGAGCCACCACACCTGGCGAATAAATCATAGACTTTGTAAGAATCAGAGGATCAATGCACTGCAGAGGATGAGAAAATGTTTAGCATTTTTGTGGTCTCTCTTCAGCAGTTCCTCCCTCTTTCCTGAAAAAGGACATTGGTGACCAGAGAAATTGTGACTGTTTGCATCCCAGGCCACCATGAAGTTGTCTTACTTGTGGACTGGCCATAGCCCAGGGTCATTCCGCCTCTCTCCGTCTTGTTCTCAGTTGCTGATCATCATTTCCATTCTAACACTTGATCTGGGATAGTGGGCAGATGGTTTCATGCTATTCAATATTCTAGTAAATATCTTTTCAATGGTTGCTTGTAGTCAGTCATATTGTCAGAATTCTCACTTCAGCTATAAATGTGACAGTCCCTTGGCTCACTCTTAAATTTAGCCCAGCGCTTATAAACTGTTGAAATTAAGGGTCCTAGTTACTACCTAATGTTTGTTATCTGGAGTAGCTTCTGTCAGCAGCTCGATGTGTTCATTTGATGAAAAAACAATTATATGATAGTTGAAAATAAAATAACTTTTTTCATCATATGCTGTTGCTGTATATGCTGGATAAGACTTTTGTAATCAAAAATTTCTCTGAATGGGCGAGTCACGGTGCTCATACCTGTCTGTAATATCAGCACTCTGGGAGGGCGAGGCAGGCGAATCACGAGTTCAAGAGATTGAGACCATCCCGGTCAACACAGTGAAATCCGATCTCTACTAAAAATACAAAAATTAACTGGGCGTGGTGGCGTGCACCCATAGTCCCAACTACTCGGGAGGCTAAGCCAGGAGAATCGCTTGAACCTGGGAGACGGAGACTGCAGTGAGCCGAGATCAGGCCATTGCACTCCAGCCTGGACAACAAGAGTGAAACTGTGCTCACAAAAATAAAATAACATAAAATTTCCCTGAATGTTAACACATATATGGCGTTAAGTTTATTGTGGACTATGCTGTGTTACTTTAGATGGAAAGGCCACTGCAGCAGAACCAACAGAAAATGTCTGTTTCAGCCCAACTGGAAATGACTCTGGGATATGCTGTTGTTTAATAATCATTACATTAGATGGTTCAGTGTTTTTCCAATGATTGCATACATTTGAGGGTTAGTAAAACCAAGCCCAGACACTCCAGTATTATTTTAAACTCTGAAGGATGTCACCTGTAGAATGTGGATGATTTCCAGCCTGAAGTAGGGCACCATGTCCTAAAACACACATATTTATGGGTGCCTGCAAGATGGCACAGAATGAGTCAACACCATAATCTCTTCAGAAATACATACCACACTGCAATTGTGCTTGCTGATAGTTTGCAAAGCATGTTTACACGTGGTGCGCCTGTGCTGGGGCTCCTTAACTTCCTTCTTTCCGTTGTATTCCGCCGTTCTATGGGTCTAGCATCCTTTTAAGTGTGGAGGCCCTGCACCATGTCGTATTAAACATCAACACTCACTCCCATGCCCAATTAATGGTAATTTGCAAAATTATACGTGTTGAGTTGTAGAAGCTAATTGGCATAAGTATTAGTAGACAAACATTAAAATCTGGAGGTCTTCCTTTTTTTGTATTTTGGAGGCACTGTTTTATCTTTTGAGATCTCAGACTTTTCCCCTTTCAGGGTCCTTGTGAGCTCAGACCCCCTTATTCTGTGGCCGCAGGGACAATGCAGGAACCATGCCTGTCGCTGGCCTTGCACTGATGCACCTCTTGGCCGACCCGGCATGTGTGGGGTGCAGTCAGTGTGAGTTTTCCTGCGCAGTGCTTTGCTTTCATCCAGAAGCAAATTTGGTCAAAACAAGAAGCCATCTACTCAGCTGGACGCGGTGGCTCACGCCTTGGGAGGCTGAGGTGGGTGGATCACCTGAGGTCAGGAGTTCAAGACCAGCCTAACCAATATGGTGAAACCCATCTTAAAAAAAAACAAAAACAAAAACAAGAAGCCATCTGCTCATCTCTTGGGCATGCCTGTAGCAGCAAGTCAGGATTTTCATCTCCTTGGATTGCAACATTCAGGGCCTTCTGCATAGATAGATCCCTCCTGAGCTTTGGGGCCAGCAAAAGTCTAGATGGGTGTGATTAACTGATAAGGAGTTTCAGAAGCCAGATGCAGTTACTGTTAACATCACGAGGCTTATCCAGGCAATGCTATGGCATTTTCCTGGCATACATTTTTTTAAACCTACCTGAAATCACTTGTTGCATGCAGCCTTTTTACCTTTTTTTAAACTTCAGTTTAGACTGTTTTTTTCCTATAAATGATTCTTTTGTCTGTACCAGCATTTCTCTATCTTTGCATCTTCCAACTTCATTTTTCTTCAACCCACAACTTGAAGTCTTTTTCTTGACCATTCATAAGGCTTCTCATTCTAATGTGTTTTAAGGATTTTCTTTTATTTTTGCTTGTTACTGAGACCCCTCTTGCTAGTGCTGTTTTCTCCACCTATGCTAAGGGACACATCGATTTTAATTTTTTTTTTTTTTTTTTTTTTTTTTTTTTTTTAGAGACCAGAGTCTCTATCTGTCATCCAGGCTGGAGTGCAGTAGTATGATCTCAGCTTACTGCAACTTCTGCCTCCTGGGTTTAAGCAATTCTCATGCCTCAGCCTCCTGAGGAGCTGGGGTTACAGATGTGTGCCACCATACCCAGCTAATTTTTGTATGTTTTTTTAGTAGAGATGGAGTTTCACCATGTTGGCCAGGCTGGTCTCAAACTCCTAACCTCAAGTGATCCACCTGCCTCGGCCTCCCAAAGTGCTGGGATTTCAGGCATGAGCCACCGTGCCTGGCCCTGATTTTAATTTGAGGCATATTCCACTTGACTTTAAAAGGTCACTTTGTCCTTTATAAAAACCTTGCACTTCATAAAAAGTGTGTACTTGGGTGGACTTGTCTACTCTTTTTTGAAGTTTTCTGCATTGACTTTATGATAACTATTAACAATCAGCCTGATTTTTTGATACTATTTATTTTTAACAGCCTCAGTATTTATGTGGAGACTTCATTGAGCAGAGTTGGCATTTTTAAGTGATCCTATACTCCGAATACTAGTCACTGAGAAATGTTTGTTTGAGAGATGATCATAGGAGGAGTGGCCACATGGATGATGCATTCATTGTCAAATGTATTGAAATATTTTAACCTGAGTTTTTGGTGTTTGAAGAGTGGTTTTGAGAACTCTACATGCTGTTAGATTTTGGCTGCATAGAACAGAAAATCTAAATTACAATGGCTTACATGAGAGAAAAGTTTAACTCTTCTTATGTTAAATTCCAGAAATGGGTTCTTGGGCTCATCTGGCAGTTGACAGGTGTGATCAAGTTTCCAGATTTCGGATATCCCAAACACCCTAATTTTATCATTGTATACAAGTATCAAAATATCACGTGTACCCCCAAAATATATAAAATGATTATACATCAACACGAAATCGTTAAATATCCCCAATGCCCTGATTTTATCATTACACATTGTATACAAGTGTCAAAATATCACATGTACCCCCAAAACAGATAAAATAATTACGCATCAATACAAAACCATTAAATATATGTTTAAAAGATTTCAGACTCATCTCTCAGCTCTTCCTTCCACAGTGCTGGTTTCTGTCTTTAGGTGCAAAATAGCAGCTGGAGTTCTAAGTGTCTCTGTCTAGCAGCAGGAGGAGGTAAGGGAAGAACAAAAGCTTTCTCAGAAGACCATGCAGTATTTCAGCTCACGTTTTGTTTTCTAGCACCTAGCAGTGGAGTTATGAACATATTTTAAGTGGAGAAGAACATCAGCATTGGATGTGAGGGTAGTGGTGGTGGTGGTGAAAGTTGGTCCAGAAAGACCCCCACATTTCTGGCCGAGCAATGGGATGGATGTGGTTCTATCTCTTGGGTGGGAGCACAGGAGAAGGAGAAGGTTTGAGTAGGTGAGAAAGGTAATGATAAGCTCACTTGGGGAAATCTTGGGTTCTAAGGACATTCCATTAGGTTAGCTGTAGACCACTGTGTACATGAGTCTGAAGCTCAAGAAATAATCCAGTAGGATGGAGAGTGTAGACAAAGAATCCTCAGCATCCCAGAGAGCTTTCAAAACCCTTCAAGTGGATGGGTCTCCCAGGAAGTGCAGCAAGACTGAATTGATAAGCACGAAGAGTGACAGCCCCGTGGACCTTTGGAGGAAGTCGTGGACACAGGGCAGAGGAGAGGAGCTTAGGCCGGGTCTTGGAGATGAGAAAGATACGTCTGGGAAGGATTAAAGGGAGGCTGTGACTGGGGAGGAAACTCGTGATAAGAAATAGCTGTGTTTTCTTTAGCTTCAGTTTTATCATTGGGCTCTTGTTTGGTATTATGGAAACATCGCAAAGATGAACATTTTAACCTAAGAGATGGGCAGGCACGTTGTAATCAGGAGGGCGCCGTAAGACCATGTCATCTGCTCAAGAGGGAGCATTTAAGTCTTTATTGTCTTATTTAATTTTTATAAATCCCCTCTCATGGCAGGGTATTGTTACTCCTATTTTCTGCTTGTGAAAAAACGGCCTCGGAGGTTAGGTGACCTGCCCCATGCCGTGCAGCAGCAGGAGATGGAACCCTTGCTTGACACCCAAGCACGTTCTTCCGAGCTGTTTTCTGTGGATCTTGTGCCTTGGCACCACGCCTCTTGGGGAGTTTAACCTGACCTGTCGAGCGTTTTCGACCTGGTGTGTGCTGTGTAGCAGCCTGTCTCTTTGATCTCAGTCAGAATACATAGAAGAAGGAATTAGAGTTAAGAAACAAAAAAAACTATCTTGTTTCCCAATCTTAAAACCTTCCCATGTGACATTCTTTTTCACTGATAATATTGTTGCAAACCAAAAAGTGCCTGATTAATCTTTGCAACATCCTTTAGACCTGAATCACAGTCTCATCTGATCATAGAAACTGAGTCACTGTTGAAGTATGTTCATCTAAGACTCTGGACAGGGGTCAGTCAAGTTTTTCTTAAAGGGCCAGATAATAGTAAATACTTTAGACTTTCCCAGCCATGCAGTTTCTGTTGCAACTCCTCAACTCTTACTGATAATATGTTCATGAATGGCCATGGCTGTGTTCCAATAAAACTTTATCAGGCAGCCCAGTGTACTGACCTCTGCTCTAGAAGAAAAGACTAATTTTAGAATTTGTAGCTCATAATCTGGCAAGTAAAATCATCTGACAAAATCATAAAATAATCAATTGTTTTTTTCTTTACTTTCAAAGTTCAAATGTTTAGTTATTTTAAAAAAGACTTATCTCTATAATGATGATTTATTTATTTATTAATTATTTTTTAAGACAGGGTCTTGCTCTGTCACTCAGGCTGGAGTGCAGGCGCTATAATGGCTCACTGCAGCCTCAACCTCCTGGGCTCAAGCAATCCTCGCACCTTAGCCTTCCCAGTAGCTGGGGCTACAGGCATACACCACCATGCCCGGCTAATTCTTTGTATCTTTTGTAGGGATAGGGGGGTCTCACTGTGTTTCCCAGACTGGTCTTGAACTCCTGGACTGAAATGATCCTCCTGCCTTGGCCTTCCAAAACGCTGGGATAACAGGCATGAGCTACCACGTCTGGCTTATAATGATCTTTTGCAAGTGTAACGGTGGTTTTAGGACAACAGACGCAAAGTATGACATTACATTCCCCTCTTGCTTCTCTATTTTGTTTTTTTTCTGTGTAGCCTTGGTGTAATTCTGCTTAATCATGGTCCTTCCCAATCGCTGAAAATGACCCATGTCTTTCAAAACTACCTTCTAAATCATAAAGAGCCTCAGTTACCAAAGTGAGAAGTTTAAGTTGCTTTGACCACTGTCTGTATGTATCTGAATACCTGGGGTTATCGACTAGAATCTGTGATAGAGGGAAAGCTTGGATACTCACTTTATTAACAGATTTACATGCATTTTACTCATCAATGATGAGAGGACCACTGACACATTCAGGAGGCTTTACGGAACAGAAAAATCCTTCAACATTAATTACTATATCTAGTGTTTTTATTTGTATTATGCAGAACACATACATAGCTATTTTGGAAAAGCATTATAAGTAGAACCTACCTGTTGATGACTTTACGATGTGTTCAGATTACAAATCTTCATTTGTACTATTCTTGAGAGTTTTTGGTAATTTGAACTAGACTAGATCTTTAAGGGAAAATTTTTTTTTTTCTCAGAAAACAAACCAGGAAAACTTTAACATCTTGTAGATAAATTAGTGTTGATTATGACAAACAAGAATAATTGAATTTGCAAGTAGTCATATGCAGATTCTCTTATTTTTAGCAGTTAGTTCTCATTTACTTGTAATTGAAAAAACAAATAATCTGCTAACATAACTGTAATTCATCTTTTACGTTCATTTTTAAAGTGCCTTTTCCTTTCAGGCAAGCTGCACTCATGGCAGTGATACAAGGGTGGGTTTGTAGACTGACTTTGGGGAGTGCTGTGAATCTGTTATGATTGCCGATCACAATCAAGGTTCAGTAATTCCAAGTAATGGGAGATAGTTTTGCCTGACTTCGGTGATGGTTCAGATTCTAGCATAGTTTCTTTGGAAGTGCAATTCTGTCACTTTTAAAGCTACGTTACAAACAGTAAGTCTGTGTGAATGAGTAAAGGCAGGTAGGTTGATAAAAGCATTCAGTTTGCAACAAATCTTCAGGATATTATGGAGTACTTAATTCAATTTTTGACTCAATTTGAATCCTTACAAAATATGGATCCCGTCATCTAGAATACTGAAATGTACTATGTACCATGCTTGGTACTGATCTGAAGACATTTTAGATTTTAATTTACAAAAGAGGGGCCGGGGGAGGTGGCTTACACCTATAATCCCAGCACTTTAGGAGGCCGAGGTGGGTGGATCACCTGAGGTCGAGAGTTCAAGACCAGCCTGACAAACATGGAGAAACCCCATCTCTACAAGAAATACCAAAAAAAAAAAAAAAAAAAAAAAAAAAATTAGCCGAGCGTGGTGGTGCACACCTGTAATCCCAGCTACATAGGAGGCTGAGGCAGGAGAATCACTTGAACCTGGGAGGTGGAGGTTGCAGTGAACCGAGATTGCATCATTGCACTCCAGCCTGGGCAATAAGAACAAAACTCCATCTCAAAAAAAAGAAGGAAAGAAAAGAAAAAGAGGCCTAATATAAAAACGGAATAAATCTTAAAGCATTATCTATGTTGAATATTCTTATTGTGATAGATCCCACATTGGACAGAAGATTTCAGCTGACATCAAATTAAGTGGGAATTTTCTGAGACTGACGGATATCTTGGTAAATGCTCTCTTTGCAGATGGTCTTAGATAATTTCAGCTCATCCCCTGCTTTCTCTGCTTTCTTCCAACTGATGAAGGTGTAGCTTTGATTTTTTTTTCTCTCCTCTTCATGTTACATGATCATTTATTCTGACTGGCAACTTTTATTTGTGATTTATTTGGACTCATTGTTCCAAACATTTAACTGTATTGGATCTGCAAATGTTTCTATATTGGTATTTATCGTATTCATGTTTGAGATACCTGGGATTTTAGAGACAAAGGGGCTCAAATCTGCTCATTTTATAGAAGGAATCTTACAAATGCAGAGACGTGAGGGACAGGTGTAGGTTCACAAGAGCTAGGACATGCTGTTCTAACAAAAATTCTCCTTCCCTTTGGTTCAATTTTTAACCTATTTTCGGTCCTTCCATCTCACGTTAATGACATAGTAATCTACCCACTTAATACTGTAATAAGTTCACTAGGTTTTTTTCCCATTAAAGCAGATGCATGAGTCATAGTTTACTATTACTTTCCAAGGTTTTATTCTATATTTTCCTTAACATCTGAGAATCATGTGGAATCTGTGGCATCTGTGCTAATCTGAGACCCCTGTGTATTCTGAAACCTCTTGCCCCACATTGGATGCCTGCCGTCAATCAGGAAATGTTGCAACGTGTAACACATCACTCACCACTCTTGATGGTGTTACAGGGTAGGAAGCTGTGGGGTTATGAGGCTGGCTGTGGACGTCAATACTAGAACCTTCAGAATCATCACTGAGGCTGGTTTTGCCAGCTTGTATAAATCAGGTAAATTTGCTCATGTGAAATACATCTCTTTCACTTCCACCTTCTGTTTCAAGTTGACAATATGTTTGCATTCAACTCTCTTATTAAAACAGTATGCCTTTTCTCAAACATACCTATTGCAGTTTCATGATTGCTTAAGACTAATGCTCTCAGCAGTATATTCCATTTAGCAACGTCCTACAGACCAGAGTAGGTTTCTAGACGGGGAACTCCAGATACCCACATGAACGAGGCCTGGGTTGAGTATATAGGGTAGAAACTTGGTCTGTGAATCAGAGGGTATTTGCACCCAGCTGAGGGAATCTTGAGGTGTCCTCTTGTTGACATCTGAGATTTCTCATGCTCCTTAATTGTCTGGTATCTGGATGTCTTGCCTGCACCCCACTTCTTTGCAGCTTCCACCTTGGCCAGTATCTCAGAGCACAAATGATTTGAAGGACATTCCAAGGAGAGTCCAGACAACTTCATTAGGAAAGATTTAGGAGCCTGCCTAGATCTTTTCTATCCTAACTCTTGCAGAATAGATAAGATTTTTCTGTTGCAGTTTACTTGTTAAAATTGCTTCAGCCACACTGTCAGAATTTAGCCCACAGGCTAGCATTGGCTCTGCTACCTTTGACCCTTTTAAGAGGCACAGTTTTCCTGTGATGTTAACTGGAAAGATCTATGTACAGTCGGGGTCAACCTTGATTCCCTTTGGATGCCCTGCTTCTAGCGCAGTGCCTGGATATTTGTGTCATTTCTGAAATAAGTAAGCGAATTTGAGTGCTCAGTGGACTCTAGCTGTGTGTGTACATTATTACTGCATGTTTGTGCAAAAACTAAAAATTATAGACGTAAAGGATACAATTCTAGTCGTTTATATTACAGATGAAGTAACCAACCCTGGGAAGTAAACAGTGACTTGTTGAATGTAAGCAGCTAGTTTAGTGGCTGTGATGAGACTCAATCCCAAATTGGACAGAAATTGTTTAAAGATTCCAGTTTTAAAAATCATGTACAGGCTGGGCGTGGTGGCACATGCCTGTAATCCCAGCTACTTGGGAGTCTGAGTCAGGAGAATTGCTTGAACAGGGGAGGCGGCGGTTGCGGTGAGCTGAGATTATGCCCAGGTCCAGCCTGGGCAACAAGAGTGAAACTCTGTCCAAAAAAAAAAAAGTACAATGAACGATGTTGGCTTCTTTCTAAGGAGAGTGATTTGGGTGTTACTGGGCTTGTGCAGAATGAGACGAACTCCACTGAGGAATTAAGTCGCGTGTGGGGAGGTGTTAGCACTTGATCAGCAGGTTGTGTACCAGTGCGAGAATTGTGTGGCTTGGAGTGCAAGGCCACATTCCCTGGTGGCTCCTAATTCCAAGAGCACTACTCTTCTTGGATTGGGGTAATCTAGTTTTCTTGACTTGCTTTCTCTAAGCCTATAGGAAAAAAAATGGTGGTGGCTGACTGTGGCCCGAATTGCATGCTAAGGTTGAGGAAGGATTTCCAGTCATTCTTTGCTTTAGAATATGGGATTTTTATAGCTGTGGGTGGAAAAAATAAAATATTCTTAGGGAAAAGCTTTACCGATAAATTACTTGAACCCCAAACAGGTGAACTGGGTGAAACAGAATATGACGCATTGCCCTTTGTCACAACCTCTCTAACCTAACAACCTAAAGCCAGTAAGATGGAAATAGAGTTTGGAAAACACAGTCTCTCCTGAGGTTGCTTTAAATGGGGTCTCTCTGGGGACTCAGAACACGTTTTAGGGCTCGTCCTCCCTTTTAGATTGTTTCTTGGCAATGTTGTTCTGTATATACTGGACGCAGGCATCTGTATTCCTGGTTGGCATTCATGTTTTATCAGTGTGAGCTGGCTGTTTTCATCATTGTGAGATTTAGGAACATTTACTTGCTCTTAGAATCTACAGATTACTAACGGATATTGCAGGCTGTAACCGAGAGCTTAAATATTAAAAAGTGTGGTTTAAAAAAACAAAAAAGAAGAGCGATTATTTTTGTTATGATTGAATCAATTCCCAGTGTTTGCCCCTTTTGAATACCGCGGTTGGTCCCATCCATCTTTTATTTAATCTGAAATTCAGGGTTACTCTCTGTTCTATATGAACGAAGCTGGGAAATGGTTTTAGGTAAAGGAAAGTAAAATACACTGAAAACCTACTGTGTGTCGTGAACTGAACTATGTCCTTTATTGCAAACGTTCCACTTAATGCTATTAACAACCTCCTCCCCTTCTGCTTTCTGCTGCAGGCAAGGTTGAGTTCACTGAGGCCCATTCCCTGCCCCAGGTCACATAGCCGAATGTGGTCTCTCACCCCCTTGCCTATGTGCTTTTTTTGCACAGAGTATATTGGATCGAGATTCAAAAGTTACTGGCAAGCCGTCAAAGTTCCCTTTGAACTAAAAGAGGAAAACCTGTTTTCTGCAATGTGAACTCTAATTACGTAAAATGGAGGCTTCTGAAAACAGTGTCGTCTCACAGCGCAGGCTGTAAACCTTGAACAATGGAAGCCTCATGTTGTGGAAGAAAGGAGCTTATAGAGCCAAACAGCACTGTTCCTGTGTTTCCCCCACCAGGGACAGGAGTGTCTGGGGTAGCAAAGGGACGGCCCAGGGCCTGATGTAGACATGGGGCGGGTGGGTCCTTGAAATCGTCCACACTGCTCTTGCTTTTCCATACAGGTTGCTTATATCTTGCCTCCTCTGGCTGAACTGTGGTACTAACACGAGGGGCTGTGGGAAAGTGGAGGGAAGAGGAGTACAGGGTGGTGATGGCAGTTGGCTGTTGGGGTAATTCTGATCGGGAGAGTAAGTCTGAGTCATTCTATTTATTTGTGGCTCTGGTGCAAAGAGAACTCAGAGGCAATCTATCTCTGCAGCTGATGAGGTTTCACTGGGGCTGACGCTGCCGTGCTTGTTTAGCTTTGTAACCCGCAGTAATCACATCGGTCTTGGGGATTTTGATGTTTCAGGTTTTACGGATGATGCAAAAGCATTAGTTGATTCAAAGTCACTGCACATGCTAAGCATCTGTATCTCACCCTGCAGGTGCAGGCATATGGACCCTGCACTCCTGGTTTGGGCTTTACCTGGTCAGCTTGGTAGAAAATAGATTCTCAGGACTCATGCTGAGCCCAGTAATTAACCTCTGGAAAGAGATAAAACTCCCCTCGTCTGTATTTTTAACAAGCTTCTCAGATGATTCCTGTATACACAAATTTCACTACTACTATTGGACATGTTGTACAGAAATATTGGCAAATAAGAGGTTGAAGTGACTTTGTTCTGAGTCACATCATGAGTAAGGGACAGTTGGTATTGAATTCTAATTTGTGTTTCATCCCGAGTCGGAGGATGAAATGCATCCTCTCAGGAATTGCATGGATGGGGACAAATACCCTCCATTATGTTTTTAAATCTCATAGCACTCTGGGATTCACACCTTGGGTGTTACCTCGTGGCTCAGTGCCTGTCTTGTTAGGTAGCTAAAAGGCTCGAATTTGAAGAAGGCAAAAGTGTGGAGCAGAAAGTGAGCATGGACAATTTGGGGTGAAGCATTTACTTAAGAAATCTGGGGAGACACATTTGAATTTATAAGGAGAGGCCGGGTGACAAATGTCACTGAAAGTCACACGATGCTGTTTGAAGTCGTTGTGGCAGCAGAGTCTGAAAACGGCACAGTGTGTATGTAGTAGCCCATTTTTCATGCTGCTGATAAAGATAACCTGAAACTGGGCAATTTACAAAAGAAAGAGGTTTATTAGACTTACAGTTCCACATGGCTGGGGAAGACTCACAATCATGGCGGAAGGTGAAAAGCAAGGAAGAGCAAGTCACGTCTTAACATGGATGGTGGCAGGCAAAATGAGAACTTCTGCAGGGAAACTCCCGGTTTTATCTCGTGAGATTCGTTCGCCATCAGGGGAACAGTGCAGGAAAAACCCACCCCCATAATTTAATCAGCTCCCACCGGGTTCCTCCCAAAACACATGGGAATTGTGAGAGTTACTATTCAAGATGAGATTTGGGTGGGGACACAGCCAAACCATGTCAGCATACTCTTCACCTTTAGATTGATTACATTCTTTTATTAATTTAGCAAATAATTACCGAACCCCCGTTTGTGCTGAACATGACAAAGAAAAAAGCAAACTCTTTGTTTAATGTGTCAAGGACATACATAAAGGATATTCGGATGGTTCTCATTGAAAATCATTAGAATATGAAATAGCTTTAGGACTCGAAATACTACATTTGCCTTTGGTACCAAAAAAAACCTTGATACATTAAAATGTCAATATGTAGGAATTGTAGGTGGTCATCAAATGTGTGAACCAGCCCTTTATTTTTGGAGACAGGAATTACTGGAAATAAATTGCAGTTATTTTTGGAGTACCCAGGCCTCCCCTCTTCTCCTTAATCACCAACCTGTCTTTGTCAGGTGCCCACACTGACTGAGCCTGGCATGGCTCCAAGCCCATCATGGTCTGTCTAGTCCATTAAGAAGCAGCAGAAATATCTCAACTTCTCTAAGTGTTTTCCTTGTGTCTTATTTTGAGTTCTGTTTGGAGAATTCTGAATTAGTTGTGGTGATATGACATATTAGTTTCCTGGGTCTATGGAAGAGAGAAATGGTTCAGAAATGATCTCTACAGTCTGCATTTCCTGAGCTGGTCATGATTTGCTTACTACCTTTATTGACCAAAAGAGCAGGTGGTTCATGTAAAATCATATGTTAGACTGCAGTAACTGGGGCTTTTGAAAGGACCACCCATTACGTGCAAATAAATAACAATGCAGACTCTAAAAAGCGTATCAGATGAATAATGCATGTTTTCTGATAGTGTTTGGTACATGTGGCAGGGTGTATTAAACAAGAAAACACCCTTCGCATATGCAGTCAACCTTGACATTTAAGGAGAAGCGTAACTGTCATCTGCCACCTTTATAGTAGCATTATCAATCCAGGGTCTACGGTTAAAACTTGCACAATCAGTTAGGAGATACACCTTTACAAACTGGTCTCTAGAATATGCACGTAGTAACAAAAGAAAAAAAAATCTTGACAATATCGTTGCCATGATTTCTGCATTCTGGTCTTTCATTATATGATGGGTTTCAGTGGCAGAGAGTTTGTGGTCATGGATGGTGCCTGGAACTTGGCCATGTTTTATTTAATGCAATGGAAATTTCAGTTATAATTTAGCATATTAATTTTTTTTCTACTGCTAGTGAAAGGTAAGTTACATAACCCAACTTACTGTGATGGACTCTTTCATTACAAGTTTATAATTTGAAAGTTAGATGTTTCAGTCTGTAGTGAGTCTGTGATATTTATCAAGTACCCATTGTGTATTAACAGCCATGAAACAAAATCTTTGTTCTGAAGCCATCAGATTTATGTTGAATAAATATTGAAGAAAGGCCCAAGGTCAATATTCAAGTGAAGTCAGGCAGGTCTATTTTACTGCTAGAACTTCGAACACAGTACAACAATATAAACGGGTTAAGCAGGCCTTGGCTAATGGCTCAAGCTTGTAATCCCAGCACTTTGGGAGACCAAGATCGGAGGATTGCTTGAGCTCGGGAGTTTGAGACCAGCCTAGGAAATACAGTGAGACCCCCATCTCTAAAAATTTTTTAAGAATCTATTTTATAAATAAAATTTTAAAAGGCTTAAGCAATGATGATTTAGATAAATGAAGATGGTTTATCCAAAGACCAAACTGCATAATAAAGACAGAATAAGAAGTTCTTAAGAATTAAGGTTTGGTTTTCCTTACATTTATGTAGAGAATACACATCTAGATGCTGACTGCATTTCTTGATCTCAGAAGCTTGTAAAACCATTTATAATGCAGCAACCTGTTTGCTTTACTTTTGCATATCAGTTGTTTCACAGTAAGACCTCTGCAGGTTTAGGGTCACTGTGGCAGTTCTTCAGCATTTTAGTTGTTGAAATGTGTCTGCCCTTTTCCCAGTGCTTAAGAAGTCCTAAGTGTTGTAATGTGAGAGTACGATGAAGGTAAATAACCGGGCAATGAAATACTGAAGGTAGAGGATTATTTCAAAGATACATGATCTAACGTTTACCATGTGGAGATCTTATTGAGCCATTGCTCTGGAATAATTCAGACTTAATCATATTCATTTAACAGAGAGCATGCTGTGTAGGAATAACCCTCAGATTTGGAATTTCTCTCATTGGCTTCTCTCCCTCCCCCATCTGAATAACCAAGTGTTCCACTTCAACAAACCTCTGGCCTTACCTCTCTCAGTCTTCCAGAGCTGGGCTGCGTCAAAGTTCCTCCCTCATCTTTCCACTTTAGTTTTGATTTTTATCCTTTGTCTCATCCTGTCTTCCCATAGATATTTTCAGTTCTCACCAATCTTTATCAACAAATAAAAGTCGTGCCAAAATTGCACGTCTCTGCTGTTACTTTTGCCTTTACCAACACCCTTTGGTGTTGACCATTGTGGTGATCTCTCCTGGCTCCTTATGTGCTCTGAGTCCTTTCAAAGAGGGAGGGAGGTGTCTTTACTCCTTTATCTCAGTGGCTGTAGGGTCCACTGTTCACAGCCCACCACCGGATCAAGATCTCTCTTCTTTTCTTCCTTAGCAGCATATGCCTCTTCTAAGTTACTTTGTAAAATTTTCTCTCCTTTTGATTTTTGAGACATAATCTTCTCCTTTCTAACTCCCACAGAAGAGCTGCTTTTCTGCTTTCTATCATCTAAATCGAGAGATTTTCCCTATTAGGCAATGTTTATAGATTTGGAGTCCATCTTTTCTCACTCCAAGTATGTAAGAGTCCTCTCCTTCCTCTTAAACATCAGTAGAGTTTTCTGATCATCTCAACGGGCCATTTCCTCTTTTTTGCACTTCCGCATCCTCATCTGTAGAAAGCGGATCTCTTCTTCGTGGTGGCTAAGAGACCTTAACCTTAACCCGGCTGAGTGAGCCAGAGTGCCTGCATTCACGTCACACCTCCACAAATAACTGGTGGGTGGATCCTGGGTCAGTTACTCACCTATGTGTCTTAGTTTCCTCATGCTAAAAAGTGGGGACAGTCCTCCTAGGACTGATGGGATAGTTAATGAGTCAGTCTATGTAAAGATCAAATACCAAAACAGACTTGTGCTGAGTGGATATGCATAAAGTACTTTTGATATTTCTACTATCTCAGAATCTGCAGACCTTTCTGATCCTGATCTCAACTAATCGTCATCTCTTCTTGTGAAACTGTTGCTTTTCCTTCTCTTGATAACGCTTGACTTACTCTCATTGTCTTCATATGAAGACACGTCTTACTCCTAGCACACAGTTCAAAAAAGATATTTTCTCACTAAGACCTCATCTGTTTCTCTAGACTAATTCTGAACATCAGAAGTCCTTGCTATCACTCTGGATGTTGACTTTTAAAAATTATATTGTGACAAAGTATCATTGTGTATGTTTCTGGGGTACAAAGTAGTAATTGCAATTTTTAAAAAAACATTTCTTTCTTTTTCTTTCTGAGATGGAGTTTTGCTCTTGTTGCCCAGGCTGGAGTGCAATGGCTTGATTTTGCCTCACCGCAACCTCTGCCTCCTGGGTTTAAGCGCTTCTCCTGCCTCAGCCTCCTGAGTAGCTGGGATTACAGAGGTCCGCCACCACACCTGGCTAATTTTTTGTATTTTTAGTAGAGACAGAGTTTCTCCATGTTGGTCAGATTGGTTTTGAACTCCCAACCTCAGGTGATCTGCTCACCTTGGTCTCCCAAAGTGCTGGGATTACAGGCGTGAGCCACCACACCTGGCTTTCTTTCCTTTTTTAATGGAGACAAGGTCTTACTATTTTGCCCAGGCTGATCTTAAACTCCCGTGCTCAAGTGTTCCTCCTGCCTCGGCCTCCCAAAGTTCAGGGATTACAGGCATGAGCCACTGCACCCCACCTGCGGTTACAGTTTTTGAATAAAATGTGGAAAGATGAATTAAGATAATACATCCCTCACCTCAGATGTTTATGCCTTTTGGATTTTTGGTGAGACATCTCCAAAGACCCTGTGCTGTGCTTTTACAGGGCTAGATTGGGCTTCATGAAGACTAATGGAGGAGTTTCTAGTGCTTCACCTTCTTTAGTATTTGGGGCTTTCTGACTTTGTAGATCCAACTCATCTGAATCACCTCTTTGGGAAAATTTGGTTGTAGAAGTGTGAGTGTGCTTCTCTGTGTATGTGTACTTTGTTCCCTCAAACTTGTTGCATATCTTTATCATAGTTTTTTACAATGGGGAACTTTTTTTTTTTTTTTTTTTCTCTTGAGACGGAGTTTCGCGCTTGTTGCCCAGGCTGGAGTGCAACGGCGCGATCTCGGCTCGTGGCGGTCTCCACCTCCCGGGTTTAAGCTCTTCTGCCTCAGCCTCCTGAGTAGCTGGGATTGCAAGCATGTGCCACCACACCTGGCTAATTTTGTGTTTTTAGTAGAGAGGGGGTTTCTCCATGCTGGTCAGACTGGTATTGATCTCCCGATCCCAGGCGATCCACTCTCCTTGGCTTCCCAAAGTGCTGGGATTACAGGCGTGAGCCACCACGCCCAGCCAAGGGGAACATTTTTACTGTAACAAGGTAATAAATTGTGTCGAATGTTTTCTCTGAATTTTTACTCATGATATTTCAAAGGTTTACCTAGAAACTTAGACATGGGTTGGCAGCTCTTACTATAGTTTCCTCTCCCCAGAGGACATCTGCATCCTCTAAATGATGGGATGTTATTAGAATTGCTAAATATGAGCCTTGGCTGAGTCAGACACTGACAACAATAATTTCAACAATGGAAATTGCCACCGGGCACTGAAGAAACGTAACAAGTCACTGCGACAGAGCACATATTGGTCGGAATACTAAAAATATGCTTGGGCTGCATAACCTTTATTTCATTTGCTTCTTAGAATAAAAATTTTGGCCTTTTAAAAGAAAAGGGCCAGTCATTTATTGAAAATAGAAATTGCTGGACATAGGCCGGGCGTGGTGGCTCACACCTGTAATCCCAGCACTTTGGGAGGCCGAGGTGGGCAGATCATCTGAGGTCGGGAGATCGAGACCGTCCTGGCTAACCTGGTGAAACCCCATCCCTACTAAAAATTCAAAAAATTAGCCAAGTGTACTGTAATCCCAGCTACTCTGGAGGCTAAGGTAGGAGAATCACTTGAACTTGAGAGGTGGAGGTTGTGGTGAGCTGAGATCACGCCATTTTACTCCAGCCTGGGCAACAAGAGCAAAACTCCATCTCAAAAATTGCGAGACATATTTTAGGTTTCTTTCTTCTAAAAGTATTGAAAACACTTGTATGTGGTATGCTTTTTTATTCTTTGTAAATTCTTTTCCTCATATATAAAATAATTTTTTTCCTCTCATTCCGACATTCGCTTCAGGTAGATTTGACCAATAACTTGGATTCTTTCCACCTGCGTAATTATAAACCCAAATTGTTAGTGATGGCTTTGCCTGTAGATGCACCTCAGTTATAACTTTATATGTTACTTAAAAAAGATTGATAGTGGATTGGCTGTTGTATAATCCTTGCAACCTTTGCAGCTCCGAATTAGCAGATGACAGTTGCTTGTCACAGGGTAGAGAGTTAACATGCTACAGCCACAGATTGAACTTTGTCAGGAAACTTTGATTCATTTCCTGCATCTTTGTAAGCAGTTATATTTTTTTCTGATTATAAGGTGGAAGCAGAATGAAATGGAGATGACTTGATGTCTTAATCACATGATGAAGCTGCAATCAAACCAGAAATAACACTCCACTCTGACACATACTGTGACATATTTATGTTGGGTTTTGCTATAGACTTGGAACTATCTTCCCCATTGGCACCTGTCTGATTTCATCCTTAATACCTTGATTCTGCTGATTCTGGATGAAATGGTTAATACATCCAAATTTGCATTTTCAAAGTAGAAACTTTGTAGTGGTTAGGACCTTTCCATGATTCCCTGTAAAGGAAGTGCTTGGATATTACAATAATGCAGGAAAAGAAGATGTAAGTAGGAATGGCATGTAAAGTAGTGAACATAGTAACTTTCAGATCATATGGATAAATTTGATGTCAATTTCTTATTGTTTTATATAGCAGTTAATGTGTGCCAGTGATTCTCATTACATCACAGAACCACGTTGTTGTTCATTGACAGAGCAACATAAATGTAAAAACGTGTTAATGAAAAATCAAATTGGAGATGTCATGGAGTATGCAGTAATTATGGGAAAAACACAGTGCGTGTCACCCCCTTGGCTTCAGGGTGGATAATGCCTGGAAACTGTCACTGTGCAAGGTTGCATTTTCCAAAGAAAGGCAATGGTATATTTGGGACTTGCATTTTTCTCCAAAAGCTCATTTCATGCAAAGACTTGGATAACAGGAAGTAATGGATATAACCAACAAGTGCTAGTGAAATGAAGGTTTGACAGTCCACAAATGGTGATCATCTGCATTTCAAATCTTCTAAAATCAGTATGTGGGCTGAGATAAACGTTAGCATTAGCATTTCATTACCAGTCATTTTGCTCACCACCAAAATGCAGAAGGGCTCTTGAGAGCTGGAACCTGATGGCATGTCGTCACTGAGACCTGCCGCAAAGCACTGAAGTCGTCTTGAAGGTGATAATGATAAGGTTATTGTTTATCCTACTCGATACTCCGTTCGATTCAGCATTTCTCCCTTTCTACCTCTCCTGTATCCAAACAACCTATTTAATAAATGTTTTATTTAGAGGAGTAAGGAAAGGAAGTAATAAATGATAGCTCTCAGAAACCTCACATTTCATTGGAAAGCTGTTGGAACAACTTCCAGCTCAAATGTCAATTAGATACCATTCTGATACACAGAGTTGTGCTTTTTTTGGCAGGTGGGGTGGTGGGAGACAGAGTCTCACTCTACCACCCTGTTGCAGTACAGTGGTGTGATCTTGGCTGACTGCAACCTCCACCCCACCCCCCACCGGGTTCAAGCAATTCTCTTGCCTCAGCCTCCTGAGTAACTGGGATTACAGGCGCCTGCCACCATGCCTGGGATATTTTGGTATTTTTAGCAGAGATGGGGTTTCACCATGTTGGTCAGGCTAGTCTCGAACTCCTGACCTTGTGATCTGCCTGCCTCGGCTTCCCAAAGTGCTGGGATTACAGGTGTGAGCCACCACACCCAGCCAGATGTGCCTTTATGTGTCTTTGAATACTGCAGGTGTCTTGACCCAAATCAAAAGAACACCTAGGCAGCAGAGCTGAGCCATGTGTTTTCACTTGGTACCAGCAAAGGGATTTGAGACCCGTTAGTCACGGCAAGGGGCAGAAGTGTCTTCTATTAAGGACCTAGTAAGTACTGCTGATGAATAGGTCAGCTCAGCGGCTCCACTCGCCACAGCAGTTGGTCAAATTGGGTTCCTCTGGTAGCATCAAAGAGCAAGGGACACTACCCCCATGGGCTCCCAGTGCATACACCATTGCTGTCACTTTGGGGCAGAATGGAGGTATGATTTAAACCCTACAGTGCAGGATACTTTCCCTCTGGTGTGCCTCTGACAGTGTCCTGCTAGAGAAGCTTAAGAAAACAGTACGTGTGGCTTCAGATTCCTTAAGTTAAAAATGCAGAAAAAGATTATGTCTGGTGGAGGAGTAGATTTTCAGAAAAAGCAGTTTTAAGGAGGATGAAAAGAGAATTTATTCAAAATGAGAGGCGTTCTCTCTGCTCCTTCCCCCCTCTCCCTCCCTTGCTTGCTTTGCCCTCCCTCCCTCCTTATCTCATTCTCATTCTTGCTCTTGTTCATGTAAGAGTATAATCTTTGCTTTATTGTGTTTGAATTCACCACGACTTCCTTGTTGATATTCCTAAAGTTGGCATTAAAAGTTATTTCTGGGGTGGGGCACGGTGGCTCATGCCTGTAATCTCAGCACTTTGTGTGTCTGAGGCAAGCAGATCACCTGAGGTCAGCAGTTCGAGACCAGCTTGGCCAACATCATAAAACTCTGTCTCTAATAAAATACCAAAAATCGAAAAATTAGCCAGGCGTGGTCATGCACAGGTAATCTCAGCTACTCAGGAGGCTGAGGCACAAGAATCACTTGAACCTGGAGGCAGAAGTTGCAGTGAGCTGAGATTGCACCACTGCACTCCAGCCTGGGCCACAGAGCAGTGGGATTCTGTCTCAAAAAAAAAAAAAAAAAAAAGCTTTCTCAACATAGGAACTCCAAACATAATCTTTCAAAATGTTGCCTGTGGATAGCTCTGCAAAAATGGTGATTGTTTTGTTTTGTTAAGTGGTTGTTTCATGCTAGAAATTTGGGCCTGACAACTTGTCCCACTTTTCCTCAACGTTTCTACCTAACACTAAACTGAATATCATGTTAGTTTTTGCGAATTGTCATTAGCCCTTGTGAGATTGATTTAAACTGTATTTGAAAGGACAATTTTAAGGTATCTGTAGGCTGATATTACTTAGCATTGCATAAAAGAAAAAGATGGTTTGGTTATTTTTAGAAAGCAGCCTTGCTCCAAGAGAGTGGGCACAGGCCAGGCCTTGCAAGGCAGGACGACCAGTGGTTGGTAGGTGACTCATCACAGGTAGGTAAAGGGGAAGGTCTTCCACACCAGGGCACCGTGAGCTAGTTCTGCGTGAGCGAAGCTGATGAAAGCTGACTTTTGTGACAGTTATGACTCTATCTGGGATGTCTTCAGTGAGCCGTTCCATCCTGACTCATTCCTTACAGAGTTGACGCATTATTCTGAAAATATTTTCCAAATATAATTGAAAACATTAAAAAACATTCTATGTTTTAATAAATATTTGGATGTCATTTTACACATTTTTATTTGTACTTTTATCTCTTTTTTTGTTGTTTTGAGACGAAGTCTTGCTCTGTCACTCAGGCTGGAGTGCAGTGGCGCGATCTTGGCTCACTGCAACCTCCGCCTCCCGGGTTCAAGCGATTCTCCTGCCTCAGCCTCCTGAGTAACCAGGACTATAGGTGTGCACCACTACACCCGGCTAATTTTTGTATTTTTAGTAGATGGGGTTTCACCATGTTGGCCAGGATGGTCTCGAACTCCTGACCTTGTGATCCCAACTCGGCCTCACAAAAGTGCTGGGATTTCAGGTGTGAGCCACTGCACCTGGCCCTTTATTTGGCTTTTTAAAATTGTTTTTTATTTCTAATTTTCAGCAAGCTTCACGTATTGAAATGATGTATGAACACATGCAATCATGGTAACAGCAGCTGGTTGTCAGTTTAATATTTAGGATGTAAGATGATCTGTTTTTATGATAGTGATTAGCAGCTATATAGAACTCTGTTGATAATACGACTTTTTAAAAATCTTGTATTGCATTTTATTTAGTGGCAGAAGCATTCGTAAAATTATTTTTCCTCCTAGAAAGAGAATACACTTTATGTATATTCATTTTACTGACTAGGAAGTTTGAGCTCTATAGTGGGAGGTAACCACTGAGTCTCACAGCACTTTGTTGATGGTGGAGACCAGCCCTCAGCACTCTTACCATATTTTTAGCAATCTTCATACTGAGTGCTAGGTGGCTTGTTTTTGACACGAGCCAAACAAAGAAAATATTGTATAATTTATTTTTTTCTTATATGGCATTTTGCGATCTACTCTACCACCTTTATTTTCTCAAACTGAAAGTCTGAATTTTAATTCAGTACGCCGTGCTAATGGAGTGGTTTAAGGTAAGAAAAAATGTAAGTGGGTATTAGGAAGTTCGGGATGTGTTTGGTCATGTCAACAGCCAGATCATGGTATAGTTTGTAAGAACTTGGTTGTTCAGTGAAATTCTTTGCTATTAAGCATGTACAGAGTGGATTTGGGCCCAGGGTATCCTGTGGAGTCTGTGTACAAATAAACACAGTACAAATCTACCTACTTGTGATGATTTGAATGGATAAGGAATATCTCCTGTGTTCCCTGACAGGCTTTCTGGAGAAAAAGGCACAAGCAATTTGAAAACTCGGTAGAGGAGATTGTCTCTATTACAGAGTCTTCATTGCAGCATCAGATTTCAAATTATTTCTCACCTTTACTCTCTCAAAGAAATTTTCGTATTAAATTTAAACTCTCAATAGTAAGAACCAATTTACTGGCTTTTTTTTTTCTAGGTTTACTAATATGGCAATATTTTTTTGGATCACATTTTTTTCCCTTTAACGTCGATTATTAATCTTATAAATAGAACATTCTTCTGTAAAATAAGTAACACTTGTCAGCTCTAAGACTTAACAGAATTGTTCTGATTTGCTTTGGAGGGAGGATTAAAGCCTATTTTTTAGGCCATATGTTCCTTGTTTTTGTTTTGTTTTGTTTTGTTTTTGTTGTTGTTTTTAACCAGGCCCTCTGAAGAAACTATAGTTGTTTCTGAGGACAAAATAATAATAATAATAATCACCTTACCTTGTCTAGCTAGCTAGGAAGTTGCTTTTTTATGTGCTTTCCTAGGCATGAAGAAGTTACCAAAACTCGTCTTTAGCAATGTCATGAACATTCATAAATGTACCCTTTCATTGATTAGGGAACATGATTTGCTGCCAACAAACATGTCGGGACTGAGTGTGTGGTCTAGGCTGATATCAGTTACAGGAAGTGAGACTCAGGAGGCGGTAGGTATGTGTTTTACGGATGCAAACGCTTTCTGAGTTTTCCTGCCAGGTGTAGGCAAAAAAGGGTCAGGCTGGTGTGATGAGGAATCCTCTCCAACCTTTCCAGGCCTCCCTCTGATTTTCTTGCTTTTCACCCAGGTAGCTGTGATCAACTCACAGTGCTGGAATAGCACGTTCTCTTCTCTCTTCACCATAAAGCAGAACTTTAACACATTTCTTCCAGAATATCTCTTTATAGCCAAGTGGGATTAATTAGATAGAGGCTTGGTTTTATAAGGTGGAAGGGAATAAAATTAGTCACGAGATAGTTGTGGAGGATTTTAAAGATGTAAGTTAGTATCTTTATTAAGCCACTTGACATATTATAAAAACGATATTCATCTGTGGGAAGTGGCAAAACAGAATGACATTTGACAACGTTAGCTTCTCTTTTAAACATGGTGTGTTTGGCTTACTAGCCAACATAAGGTGTAGACGAGGTTTTTAACCCCTTTACATGTGAAATTTGAGGCGGTAAATGAGTTTTAACTAAAGAATTGGGATTCCTTTTCCATCTTGGTGATCAAAACAGTTTTCTCTGGTTTCCTTGGACCAGGGATGAAGAGGTTGGTGAGGGCACAGCAGAAGCTGGAATTATGTTTCTTCTCTTTTTCTGATCACCCCAGTACTAGTTCTAATTGGGAGGAATGGATTTAACTAATCTTTGGTTTTTATCTCTGTATAGAAATTGATTTCTTGGTAGAATGGACTGTTAATATATTTTAAAAGACTCATCACCTCTTAAAATGTAATTTTTTGAAACAGAGTCTCACTCTGTCACCAGGCTGGAGTGCAGTGGTGTGATCTCGGCTCACTGCAGCCTCTGCCTCCGGGTTCAAGCAATTCTCTTGCCTCAGCCTCCTGAGTAGCTGGGACTACAGGAGCGTGCCACCACACCAGGCTAATTTTTGTATTTTTAGTAGAGACGGGGTTTCACCATATTGGCCAGGATGGTCTCTCGACCTCCGCCTGCCTCGGACACCCAAAGTCCTGGGATTACAGTCGTGAGCCACCACACCCAGCCTTAGAATCTTAAGTACATAAAATATTCAGATTTTATTTTATTCAGAAGTAGAGATTTTACAGTATGGTGACAACAGGTAACTGTAAAAACTTCTTTTCCTCAGTCATAACTTTGCAAAGAAAAAAAAAACCAAAAAACAAAAACCACTTCTTTTTCAAATGGAGCCAGCAGGGGCATGCATGGAACACATATACCAAACATCTGTTTGATAACATTAAACATTTTTTAAAAGATATTAAATGTTCTTTTTATTGTGGTGCTTCAGATGCCTGATTCTAGAACTTGTGTGCATGGAACCTATATTCTACTATGCTGTTGGAGTTTACAGGCAAAGATAATGATGGGGGAAGGAAATAACATTTTTGCAGGCCCTGGAAATGTAAAATAAACTCACATGACCTCACATTAAATTCCCATGAAATCGACATTTTTTGGTAAATTTAATTTTAAAGGAAAAGGAAGGACAATGAGATTAAATAACTTGCCCAAGGATTCTGGGTGGGTGTGCTGTGGAGGTGGGACTTATATCAAAGTCTCCTTGAAATAATTATTGCCCGATATTTAATTAAACTCAGTGAAATTCCTCTCTTTGCTGCTGTTTAGGGTTGATTATATTCTATGCCAGTATTAAGCCATAAGCCTTTCATTTTGGCCTTTGTGGCACAGAGTTTTCTTTAAAGGACAGCTTTTTTGTTTGGTTGGTTTTGGTTTTTTTGAGACAGAATTTCACTCTGCTGCCCAGGCCAGAGAGTGCAGTGGCATGATCCCAGCTCACTGCAAACTCTGCCTCCCGAGCTCAAGCCTCCCGAATAGCTGTGATTATAGAGTGCATGCCACCACGCCTGGCTAATTTTTATTTTTTGTAGAGGTAGGGCTTTGCCAGGTTGGCCAGGTTGATCTTGAACTCCTGACCTCAAGTGATCTACCCACCTCGGCCTCCCAAAGTGCTGGGATTACAGGTGTGAGCCACCATACCCGGCTTTTAAAGGACAGTTTTAAAGGATGGCTCCAGAATTTGCTTTTTTCTGAGATGTCATAGGAGAGGTCAGTTTTAGTGTTTGGTTAACACATAAACACATAGAGCCGAAGTCAGTGTGTTCGGCATTGGTCTGAATTTTCTTGCTGTGCCACTCAGGTTCTAGTGAATGTCCTAATTGTGGAGAAATGCCAAGTCAGTCTCAGACTTTTGAGTAGGCTTTGATTTAGGTTTAAGTGATTTCAGAGTGGATTCCCTGTTGCTGTAATTTTTTTAAACTGCTGTATTTTCATCTTAGAAGTTCCAACTTCTAACTTTCTGCACCAGATGATTTCTTTCAAAATCAGAAGCAACATAAATGAATGAAATCGACTGGGCATGGTGGCTTACGCCTGTAATCCCAGCACTTTGGGAGGCCGAGGTGGGTGGATCATCTGAGGTCAGGAGTTCAAGACCAGCCTGCCCAATATGGTGAAACCTTGTCTGTACTAAAAATACAAAAATTAGCCAGGCATGGTGGCAGGCACGTGTAATCCCAGCTACTTGTTGGGGAGGGGGGGCGCTGAGACAGGAGAATTGATTGAACCCGGAACACAGATTTTGCAGTGAGCCAGCACTGTCCTGCTGCACTCCAGCCTGGCTAACAGACTGAGACTCCATCTCAAAAAAAAAAAAAAAAAAAAAAAAGAATGAAGTCATTAAAGTGTGTGCTCATTGCTTTCTCTTGGTAAATAGCTTCTCTGGCAAATAGGAAGATGCAGCGTTGAGAGCTGAGAGGCAGAGGATACTCAAAAAACTGAATTTCTTCCTTATTCCCTCAACACCTGAGTTCTAAGCTACCTACCCCAGGTGGCATCACCCTTGTAACTCGGGTGTGGTAACATTCCTGGGCTGAGAGCATTGCCCCATTGCCGGCTTCTTAGTGCAGTTCCTTCTGCTCTCTCTGTGGTGACTGCCTTGGCCTTTGCTCGTAGCACAGCTCCATGAACTCAGCCAGCAGGAGTTCCTTATGGGTAAAAGGAGAAAGTGAGTGGCACAGTACCCCACGGGACTGTTGAGATTACATATTTTATGTAGTATATTTAGGAGCAGGATTGTGCAGATACCTCGGAAACAGTTCATACATGTTGTGGGCAAGGTCTTCACCCATGTGGTCTTGGGAAATAATGAGACAATCCTACTTTTCCAGGGTTCTGGTAGGTTCTCTGAGCCCTCTCTGATACCTCAGTATAACCAGCAGAGGTAAATCAGCAAAAAGCCAGGGGCGTTTGTTAACTTTGTTTGAAAAACAATCTGGACTGAGACAGAGAAACTTACTTACAACTTGATTATGTGTGTTCATTTTTGACCCAGAAACAAATCGCAGCTGGGCTTAAGACAAAGAACAGAATGTGGCCTTAACTGTGTGTCAGAAAGTCAGTTTTAGTAACTCAGATTTTAGGTTTGTAAACTAACATGACTTTAAAGCTCTGAGATTGCTGTATAGAATTTCATGCTGTGGGTGTCAGAAAGCAGCACCCCATGCTAGACTTATAGTACCCACTACGTTTGCACTTTATCTTAGCGTCTGTAATTTCTAAGTTGGCGTTTGGGTTTCTATTACTGGATTGAGAGAAGACCCTAAAGGCAGACCTGTCAGGTTTCCTGTTTCTTATTTAGTTCAACCTAAGGGACCCAAATATATCTTGAAATACCAGAGCTGAGATTGTATTTGGTATAGGCCATTTGTGCATCCTGACTGGTTAAGAATTCAATGGAAGACTTATAAATTACAATTTAAAATACTGATCCAGTTTATTTCTTTATATTTTAATATATATGTGATTGCATATAGGATGGAAGTATATTTCATTGTATTTTTGCCGTATATATTTGTTTCTACTTTTGAGGGAGAAATAATCAAAAGTTAAATCCAATAAAGACAGTCTGAGGCAGGTTATGACCAAATGCCACTCCCTTTATTTTTATTTATTTATTTATTTATTTTTTTGAGACGGAGTTTCGCTCTTGCTACCCAGGCTGGCATGCAATGGTGTGATCTCAGCTCACCGCAACCTCCACCTCCTGGGTTCAAGCAATTCTCCTGCCTCAGCCTCCTGAGTAGCTGGGACTACAGGCTGTGCCACCATGCCCAGCTAATTTTTGTATTTTTAGTAGAGAAGGGGTTTCACAATGTTGACAAGGATGCTCTCGATCTCTTGACCTAGTGATCTACCCACCTTGGCCTCCCAAAGTGCTGGGATTATAGGCGTGAGCCACCACTCCTTTTCTTAAAAAAAAGGACAGGTAAGAGAATCTTAGGTAACATCATAAAGAGAATACGAATAGTATTTTAGTCAAATTTCAGTTTATTGCTTTTCTCTCTCCCAACTACTGAAGTCATTCCAGATAGGAAATTAGCATATAGAGTGTTGAGACAAATTTTGACTAAAGAATCATTTTCTTCCACCCCAAACCTCTGACTTTTTTTTTTTTTTTTTTTTGAGACGGAGTTTCGCTCTTGTTACCCAGGCTGGAGTGCAATGGCGCGATCTCGGCTCACCGCAACCTCCGCCTCCTGGGTTCAGGCAATTCTCCTGCCTCAGCCTCCTGAGTAGCTGGGATTACAGGCACGCACCACCATGCCCAGCTAATTTTTTGTATTTTTAGTAGAGACGGGGTTTCACCGTGTTGACCAGGATGGTCTCGATCTCTTAACCTCGTGATCCACCCACCTTGGCCTCCCAAAGTGCTGGGATTACAGGCTTGAGCCACCGCGCCCGCCCAAACCTCTGACTTTTAATAAGATAAATGTAGGCTATTTCATTGTCATGAATCTTGATTCCAAGGAGGTAATAAACAGCAAATCTTTCTCTTCTAAATGAAGGATGTATGTATTTGCAAAGCTGGCAAAGGAGTGCTTACAGTTCTGCCAGTGGGCCTGACTAGAGCAAAACCAGGTGGTCCCCCTGCTCTTTCTAACCTCCCTTGGGGTCCAGGGCAAGGCTAACGCCCTCTCCTGGGCTTTTCTCCTTTGTTTGACTGGTATAATGTGATTTCTGCCATGCTTCATCCAGGAAAAGCATCCGATTGTTTTTACAATAGCAACATTTCAGTGGGTTATTACTGATGCATGGTGGCAGAAAAATTGACTTGAAGGAAAAAAAAACCACACACACACACAATCCAAACCAAGAGCCTGTTTAGCTCTGGCCATGGTTCTGGGTGAAATTTATTATTTATAAATTTATAATTTATTATTTATCTGGTTTAATGTTTGATTCCCAGAGGAGACAAATTCAAGATTCAAATCCAGTCAGAGTTTCTTGTGCCAGAATTAAAGCAGCAGCCTCAACCCAGTTGTTAATAACCATTGAATGTGCATGTGTAGTTTGAATTCTAATCAGGAAACTGATCATGAAGAACAATTTCATATTACTATGGAACTATTTTTTTTAACCTGAAAATACCTTGAAAAGCAATGAATTTATGTCAGACACAACCAGCAGGAGACACTGGCTTTGTCATAACTGCCCCTGCTTGGTAAGAAGATAGACTGAATCCTGCTTGCCTTACATGTTTGAAGATGCGTTTGCTGATATAAAACACACGCATATGTCGCAGAGTGAGTTTGCAGTTTCAGATCATTTTCTTGAATTCTGTGATTTGTGCTTTATGACGGCTGTGCAGTTTCTCCAGAAAGCATTTTAAAATGGCATCGCCTTTCTCTAGCTGCAGCCTGGGTCTAAGGTGGCTGCCCTTGCCACGTTGCACACGCCTGTTCCACTCGTGGTGTTTGCGTCAGCTGTGGGACAGCAGATACGAAATAGATAGTGCTCCCCCTGTCCAGGGTTGACAGGCTTCGCCTCTCATCACTGCTTCTTTGATCTCAGCTTATTATTCCCTCAGCTGGCTATGATTAGAAGTTCTACAACGGAGCTCCTTCATTTCTTTTCATTGTTTTAAAAACTCATTTAGAATTATGGCAAAACCCACTTCACTGGGCTCCTTAATGTGTTTGAGTCATCGATTTAAAAAAAAGATTTTTGTTTTTTGTTTTCACTTTTAATTGTGTAATTACTGCGTAATATGATAATTTAACCAAGTAGCCGGGCATGGTGGGTGCTTGGGAGGCTGCGCGGGGAGGATCCCCTGAGCCCAGGAGGTGGAGGCTGCCGTGAGCGGAGATCTCGCCACTGCACTCCAGCCGGGGCAACACAGCGAGACCCTGTCTCAAAAATAAACGCAAGAATACAAATGGCCGAGTAACCCCCCCGTGTCGTTCTGTTTTGTGTTTGCTTCCAGAACTCCAAGATGGGCGGCAAGCTCAGCAAGAAGAAGAAGGGCTACAACGTGAACGACGAGAAGGCCAAGGACAAAGACAAGAAGGCCGAGGGCGCGGCGGCGGAGGAGGAGGGGACCCCGAAGGAGAGCGAGCCCCAGGCGGAGCCCGCCGAGGCCAAGGAGGCCAAGGAGAAGCCCGCCGCGGACGCCGAGGGCAAGGCGGAGGAGAAGGAGGGCGAGAAGGCGGCGGCCGCCAAGGAGGAGGCCCCGAAGGCGGAGCCGGAGGAGAAGGAGGGCGCGGCCGAGGCCAAGGCCGAGCCCCCGAAGGCGCCCGAGCAGGAGCAGGCGGCCCCCGGCCCCGCTGCGGGCGGCGAGGCCCCCAAAGCTGCCGAGGCCGAGAGCGCGGCCCCTGCCGCCGGGGAGGAGCCCGGCAAGGAGGAAGGGGAACCCAAAAAGACTGAGGCGCCCGCAGCTCCTGCCGCCCAGGAGACCAAAAGTGACGGGGCCCCAGCTTCAGACTCAAAACCCGGCAGCTCGGAGGCTGCCGCCTCTTCCAAGGAGACCCCCGCAGCCACGGAAGCGCCTAGTTCCACGCCCAAGGCCCCGGCGCCCGCAGCCCCCGCGGAGGAGCCCAAGCCCGCGGAGGCCCCGGCAGCTAATTCCGATCAAACCGTAGCGGTGAAAGAGTGACAAGGACAGCCTATAGGAAAAATACCACTTAAAACAATCTACCCCCTCCCCCTCTCTCCCCCCCTTCTCTCCCCCTCCCTCCCCCTCCCTCCTCCTCTCCCTCCCCCTCCCTCCTCTCCCTCCCCTCCCCCTCCTCTCTCTCTCTCTCCTCTCCTCTCCTCTCTCCTATACTAACTTGTTTCAAATTGGAAGTAATGATATGTATTGCCCAAGGGAAAATAAAGGATGTCCCATCAAGGGAGGGAGGGGGTGGGAGAATCCAAATAGTATTTTTGTGGGGAAATATCTAATATACCTTCAGTCAACTTTACCAAGAAGTCCTGGATTTCCCAGATCCGCGTCTGAAAGTGCAGTACATCGTGTCCGCCTGAAACTGCCGCCACAATGCACTCCTCCGCCGAGAGTCGAATGAAAAGCTTTCCTTCTGCAATGGGAGTTGGGAGTGATGCGTTTGATTCTGCCCACGTGGCCCGTGCCGAGGCAATCAGATCTTTATGAGAGCAGTATTTTCTGTGTTTTCTTTTTAATTTACAGCCTTTCTTATTTTGATATTTTTTTAATGTTGTGGATGAATGCCAGCTTTCAGACAGAGCCCACTTAGCTTGTCCACATGGATCTCAATGCCGGTCCTCCATTCTTCCTCTCCAGATATTTTTGGGAGTGACAAACATTCTCTCATCCTACTTAGCCTACCTAGATTTCTCATGACGAGTTAATGCATGTCCGTGGTTGGGTGCACCTGTAGTTCTGTTTATTGGTCAGTGGAAATGAAAAAAAAAAAAAAAAAAAAAAAGTCTGCGTTCATTGCAGTTCCAGTTTCTCTTCCATTCTGTGTCACAGACACCAACACACCACTCATTGGAAAATGGAAAAAAAAAATAAAATAAAAAAAACAAAAAAATGTACAATGGATGCATTGAAATTATATGTAATTGTATAAATGGTGCAACAGTAATAAAGTTAAACAATTAAAAAGAAGTGATACAGACTCGGGTTTTTTGTTTATTTCTCCTGTCCCCCTGGATCACTGCTTTATTTGGGAACAGAGCACTATAATATTGGGCATTTTTCAGAATATATTTGGATAGAAGTAAAAAACAGGCCGGGCACAGTGGACCACGCCTGTCATCCCGGCACTTTTGGGAGGCCGAGGCGGGCAGATGGCTTGAGCCCAAGAGTTCAGGGCCAGCCTGAGTAACATAGTGGGACCCTCCCCCACCTCTATTTTTAGGAAAAAAATGTGAACATTACTTGTTAAAAAAAAAAAGTAGCTAGGCCAATGTAAACTGCCTCAGAAGAAGTTAAATTGAAAACATACTGTGTCTATGCATATGCACCCTGTAAAAAAGTGGGTGTAATTAAGAAGAACAAAGATTTTGAATAAAACACGTTAAAAGAAAATAAATAGATTTGATCTTGAAGGCTGGGAAAAAATGAAAGACAGGATCTCATGGAAACCTGTGTTTGTAAATTGTGGCACCACTAATGGTCATTCTGTTCTCTCCCATCCCCCAGTTTTTTAATTCTTATATTCACGGTAGAGCCAGGAAAGGCCACCTAAGAATTGTGCCATGAGACAGGAGTGATTTGGAAACCAGCATGGAACTGGCCTTGATGGTGACCGAGTTTCCGTCTTGATTTTGCCACTGGTGACTTGGATGGCATTTAAGTCACTTCTAACCTTTCCAGACCTTCCTCGCTTTACCTACAAAAGGGTGTAGCTTTCATCACCTCTGAGGCAAGGTCCCTTTGACTACTGAACCATTGAATGGCTTGGGGATATACCGGGTGGCAATGTGTAGGTATGCACCAACTGATGTGATGTCTCTCCCATCTCTTGATTTTCCAAAGCTCACAGAGTAATGAATCATACGTTAAAAGATTCTGGCATAGGAAATACCCTGTGGAACCTGTGAGGGCCAATGTAATGGAATTGATTCTCAAAGGGACATTAATGATACGATGGATTCAGATGAGCCTGGTTCCATTCTTATGGGTTACATTATACATGGTTAAATAAAAAAGGAAAAAAAAAGTTCGAGTATTTTGGGAGTAACCTGTTGTCTGTCTCTCACCTCACTGGGAAAGAAAAAGTGATGAAACTGAGTATTATGTAAATGTGCCCACTGGGTTCAATTGATACTCATGATCACTTTTTGAGTTCTTGCTTCTGTAGTGAGGTAAATTTGAATTCTTAATGCTTGAAAGCACAGCATACAAGAATCTGTAAACACAGTAACCACCACACAACTGTTTTACATAAGAAAAAAAGAAGGGGATGTCCGGGTTACTAACCATGTGTCCTCAAATACACAGAACAGCGTGGGGACCGAGTGATGGTGCTGGGGTGGTTACACATTCAGTGAACCATGGAGGACGTTTATACAGCTACTGATTAAATGCCATGCATTGTCTGCAGGAAAATGCTTGGTGGAAGCAACATTTTACATATTCTGTCCCCACTTGCCCTTCTTCTAATTAAGAAAAAATGCTAAGCTTTTTGGTGATTAGAATAATCAAATTAGCCTCCCAGATTCGCATTTATTACTATAAATTGCCATTTTTGAATAAATAAGACATTTTTCTGAGTTTAGTTAGTTGTTGAGTAGAATAGGAGAATTAAAATCTGAGCTATATATATTTATTTTTCTTTTCTCTAACTCTACTAGGTGTTGAAGCAATTGAAAAATGTTAGAAATGTAGTCACCAAAACGTTTAGATCAGAACTTTAACCTAGCCATGGTTCATGACATTTAATTTTACTGTACTGAAGAAAAAACCTTGGGATGTAGTTTGAAGTTGTGTATGCAGCAGAAAATGTAGTACACGTGGGAGTAATTGGCTCAGCCAGGAAGGGAACAATGTTGGGCACCATGTTAATTTTGGATTAACCTAGATTGTTCTCTCCTCATGAATGATTTAAAATGACGAGAAGGGACTGCACAGGCTGTGCTCAACAGCTAAGTCAGAACCATCGGGGAACGTACCGCCTATTGGCTTCACTAACTCAGGGATGTCCTTCACGAAGAATGAAGGGTTCCAGGGTCTAACATTCATTTACTGGGCATCTTTGTACAGCAAGGAGAAAACTAGGAGGAATCCAGAGGAAGCTGTACAGGGAGGCCAGCCTTGTCCCTCCAGTTTGAAGATCCTGTTCAGTCACTGGTGCTGCCTCTGAATGATGGGAATGGACTCCGGTCCCCAAGAGCTGGCGTGTGCCCGGCATCCCAGGGTGGCCCTTCCTGGCTTCAACCCTGAGAGAAGGCCATCTTCAGCCTGTTCCTAGCCGTATGGAGGCAAAGGCGACACTGGCAGTCCAGGAACAACATTCCCTGGTCTTTGAGAGTCTCCTTTCTCTCTAGAATCGAAGTGTAGGTCTATTGGACAGTAAGGACTTGGTTGTCAATTACTTGTGCTGACAAGACCTAGATGTACTTTAGCTGGGTAACTTTACCTAAGTTGGGTAAATTATTAGGTACCAGCATACCCAAGGGTACTTACTGCATTGCTAACAGGAAGTTTGTTTTCATAAAGCATCCTGGGAATTTAATTTTTGTTAAATGAAACATCCTGGAATAATGAAGCATAGCATCTTCATTGAAATACACACAGATTAGTGTCCATGATCAGAGCTAGCTGTGGGACACCGATCTTAAGTGGTTCTTTCATAGAAGGCATATACACATCAACACGGTTCAGTAAAACTTCTTTATAAAATTTTCTATCTTGATGTTTTCCAGTTTCTTGTCTCAAGATTGAAGGGATTACTCTTCACCCTTTTGATTTCTATTCTGCTATTTGAGAAGGTAACTGGAGTTATTCTGAGCTTCGTTTTAGCTAATCTGCAGAATAATGAAAACTGGATGCTCAGGAGATAATCTTAAAAATGTACCAAATGACAGGACCACTAGTAGTTGTGAGATTAATCAGGTGAGCTTTTACACTCATGCTGATAAAAGGAGGCATAATTTGCTTGATATCTAGCTGACACTGATCGTTTTACTAAGTAGTTAATATTTTAAATATTTAGCTCAGAGAGTGCTATTTGGTCACAGTGTCACTGTCTCAACACTATCTCCTAAGAGAAGAATTAAAAGGCCAATGTAGGGAGTTTTTCATGAAGCTATATGTCATTGATTTTTTATAAATGCGATGTCTTACCATGATCCTGTATGCTTTCCACTGCTTTTTTTTTTTTTTTTTTTTTTTTTAACTGTTGTTTGTTTGCTTGTTATTAAACTTTTTTTTAGAGAGTCTCACTGTCACTCAGGCTAGAGTGAAGTGGTGCCATTAGAATTCACTGCAGCCTCCAACTCCTCAAAAGATCATTTTGCCTTAGCCTTCTGAGTAGCTAGGACTGCAAGCAAGCACTACCAGGCCCAGCTAAAATGATTTTTTGGTAGAGACTGGGGTCTCACTATGTTGTCCAGGCTGGTCTTCAACTCCTGGACTCAAGTGATCTTTCCCAAAGTGTTGTAATTACAGGCCTGAGCCACCATGCCCAGCCTCAACCTTTTTACGGACACAATTTATTAGTAGTGTATAAAATCTCAAAGTCCAGGGAATGACTGATTTGGTACATTTCTCCAACTTTACCTCCATCTTCATTTTATTAAAAGCATTATTCATTCTGAAGCTGTATGCTTCCATTCACATACATAGTTAAGGAAATTCCTAAGGGAAATAACTTTGAAAAAGAATCATGATCATAAAAAAAAAAAAAAAACCTCTGCAACTGCACACATTGAAATAAATAAACCAAGTAAAAATTTCCTATCTCCTTATCTCCTTCTATTTTGAAATTATTTATTTATTTATTTTTGAGACAGAGTTTCACTCTTGTTGCCCAGGTTGGAATGCAGTGGCACCATCCTGGCTCACTGCAACCTCTGCCTCCTGGGTTCAAGCGATTCTCCTGCCTCAGTCTCCTGAGTAGCTGGAATTTCAGGCATGTACCTCCATGTCCGGCTACTTTTGTATTTTTTTTTTTTTTTTTTTTTTTGAGACGGAGTTTCACTCTTGTTACCCAGGCTGGAGTGCAATGGTGCAATCTCAGCTCACCGCAACCTCCGCCTCCTGGGTTCAGGCAATTCTCCTGCCTCAGCCTCCTGAGTAGCTGGGATTACAGGCACGCGCCACCATGCCCAGCTAATTTTTTGTATTTTTAGTAGAGACGGGGTTTCACATAGGCATACCTATATTTAGACTGCATTCTAGCCCGGGCAATAAAGCAATACCCCCATTCTCTCTCCCTCTTCCTCTTTCTGTTTCTTCCTCTTCTTTATTCTTTTTCATTTTTTTTTTTTTTTTTTTTTTTTTTTTTGAGATGGAGTTTCGCTCTTGTTACCCAGGCTGGAGTGCAATGGCGCGATCTCGGCTCACCGCAACCTCCGCCTCCTGGGTTCAGGCAATTCTCCTGTCTCAGCCTCCTGAGTAGCTGGGATTACAGGCACGCGCCACCATGCCCAGCTAATTTTTTTTGTATCTTTAGTAGAGACGGGGTTTCACCATGTTGACCAGGATGGTCTCGATCTATCGACCTCGTGATCCACCCGCCTCGGCCTCCCAAAGTGCTGGGATTACAGGCTTGAGCCACCGCGCCCGGCTTATTCTTTTTCAAAAAAAAAAAGAGAGACGGGGTTTCACTATGTTGACCAGGATGGTCTCGATCTCTTGACCTCGTGATCCAGCCACCTTGGCCTCCCAAAGTGCTGGGATTACAGGCGTGAGCCACCGTGCCCAGCTACTTTTGTATTTTTAGTAGAGATAGGGTTTTTCCATGTTGGTCAGGCTGGTCTTGAACTCCCAACCTCAGGTGATTCTCCTGCCTTGGCCTCCCAAAGTGCTAGGTCTACAGGCATGAGTCATCGTGCCTGGCGCCACCACACCTAACCTCTCTTTTAATTTTTAATTTGTATTTATTTATTTAAGATGGAGTCTCACACTTTTCACCCAGGTTGGAGTGCACTGGCACGATCTGGGCTCACTGCAATCTCCTTCCAGTCTCAAGTGATCCTCCAACCTCAGCCTCCCAAGTAACTGGGACTACAGGTGCACACCAATACTCTCAATTAATTATGCGTATTATATTTTTGGTAGTAGAGACAGGGTTTTGCTATGTTGCTCAGGCAGGTCTCAAACTTCTAAGCTCAGGCAATCTGCCCAAGGTGGCCTCCTAAAGTGCTAGGATTACAGGTGTGAGTCACCACGCCCGGCCCTATCTCTATCCTATGTGCTTGACTTCCATTTTTTCCTAAGGTCCGTATGTCACATTTATTCTTCATTTTGTTGTCTTTGAAGGTAGTTTTATATTTTCCCTGAGTTTCCCTCTGGGTCCAGGAAAATTTGGCATTAGTATCATTCATTTATAATTTAATGGCTTTGCATAATGTACACGTTCCTTTTATTGCAGCTCCTTTAGGTCAATGTGTTAAAATGTTAAATGAAAAAATGAAGGGTTAACAAGCACTTACTTAGAATCACATAGAGAACACATGTACTTGCTTTCTTTAGGTTTCATTTTTATTGCGTATATAGTCCAGGATTTACGAGACTAAACGGGTCTCAATAAAAACCATATCTTGGGGAAATCTCATCTTAGATATAATTTTTACATATATTTCATGAATTCTGAATCAGAGTTTCAGATAATAAAAAACAAAACACTGGTAGTCTACATGCTTCCCTGAATTCCTGGGTAGATAAACTTATACCAAAGCTTAAAAATAAATATAGTTTGGGCCAGGTGTGGTGGCTGACGACTGTAATCCCAGGATTTTGGGAGGCCAAGGTGGGCAAATCACTTGAGGCCAGGAGTTTGAGACCAGCCTGGCCAATATGGTGAAACCCCATCTCTTTTAAAAAATACAAAAATTGGCCGGGCGCGGTGGCTCAAGCCTATAATCCCAGCACTTTGGGAGGCCGAGGCGGGTGGATCACAAGGTCAAGAGATCGAGACCATCCTGGTCAACATGGTGAAACCCCGTCTCTACTAAAAATACAAAAAAGTAGCTGGGCATGGTGGCACATGCCTGTAATCCAAGCTACTCGGGAGGCTGAGGCAGGAGAATTGCCTGAACCCAGGAGGCGGAGGTTGCGGTGAGCCGAGATTATGCCATTGCACTCCAGCCTGGGTAACAAGAGCGAAACTCCGTCTCAAAAAAAAAAAAATACAAAAATACAAAAATTGCCGGGCGCGGTGGCTCAAGCCTGTAATCCCAGCACTTTGGGAGGCCGAGGCAGGTGAATCACGAGGTCAAGAGATCGAGATCATCCCGGTCAACATGGTGAAACCCCGTCTCTACTAAAAATACAAAAAATTAGCTGGGCATGGTGGCGCATGCCTGTAATCCCAGCTACTCAGGAGGCTGAGGCAGGAGAATTGACTGAACCCAGGAGGCGGGGGTTGCGGTGAGCCAAGATCGTGCCATTGCACTCCAGCCTGGGTAACAAGAGCAAAACTCCGTCTCAAAAAAAAAAAAAAAAAAAAAAAAAAAAAAAAAAAATTAGCTGGGCCTGGTGGCATACGCCTGTAACTACAGCCACTCAGGAGGCTGAGGCAGGAGGTTCTTGGTGTGGAGGCTGCAGTGAGCTGACATTGTGCCACTGCACTCCAGACTGGGCAACGGAACGAGATTGTCTAAAAAACAAAACAAAACAATATATATATACACACACACTAATTTAGAGAGCACTTTATATATATACATATGTATAAAAGTATACGTATATATTTTGATAAATTAAAAAAAAAAAAAGATCTTAGAGATGGAGTTCCAAACACTAGAGGCTCTCAGTTGGTGATCTCACTGTCTTTTTAGCTGTGAATTTACTCAAGTAGAAAATAAGTTTGAATAGGCAACAAAGATTCTTGCCTTGTAATTGAGTGAGTTAATCTTTAACGTTGATGTGTCGTATTTAAAAGCCACACACCTAAAAGTCAGGCACGTCACATAATTACTCAAAGAAAAACAGACCCCAGTTTTACCTTGAGGAAATTCTGTTGATTTGTCACACACTTTTGTGAACAAAAAAAAGTGAGGAAGAAAAATGAAAAAAAAAAAAAAAAAAAAAAAAAAAAAAAAAAAATCCCCCCAGCCCTCTCTCTACAAAGAAAGCAATCCTCAAAGATTGCCTTTCAGTACTGCACCAGCAGAAACAAACGAGTTTTGAGTTTCGTCGTAAAAAGAGATGATACATGTAATTCCAAGAGCCTTTTACACAGGTTGGGAGATCTGATTCGACAGTTGAACCCCATTAAAAGAAGTAACTGTAAGGTCCTACAGCAGCAGTGAAAAATTTCCGTCCCACTCTGCCTCAGCACAGATGGCTAAGAATAGAGGAACTCTCAGCCGGAACCGCCCACTGCCAAGCGCACCCTCGTCTGCCTAGTATGCAAATTCCCCAGAGGGTGGGGTTTTTCTTTTCTTTCTGTTTCTTTTTCTTTTTTTCTTTTTAATTTTAAGAGCTGAGAATAATAGAAACTATATTTTGCTTGCTGTCTATTCAGTTGCCTTCTCTTTCAGGAGCTGAAATGGTCTTGACATTCAGAGCAAAATCTACCTTTACAAAATAAAACACACACACACACACACGCACACACACACATACATATACACACAACACACACACTATAGTGGAACTGACAAAAAACAATTAAATAGAAGACAAATTTAATTAGAGTGCAGCAGAAAAAGTTGCTTCCATTTTGGATGCTAATGAGAACTTCATTATAATCTTTTTAGCTTTTATTTCCTCCCTTTCTTACTCTGTTTCCTCTACATTCTGTCCTTCCCATCAAGCTCCCTACTTCCTCTTTTTGTTGTTGTTCAGGTACATCATTTCTATTGTGATAATGTCACTCTTTCCCTCCCTCCTCCCTCCCTCCCTTCCCTCCTCCCTCCCTCCCTCCCTCCCTCCCTTCCCTCCTCCCTCCCTTCCCTCCTCCCTCCCTCCCTCCCTTCCTCCCTCCTCCCTCCCTCCCTTCCCTCCTCCCTCCCTCCCTTCCCTCCTCCCTCCCTCCCTTCCCTCCTCCCTCCCTCCCTCCTCCCTCCCTCCCTCTCTTCCTCCCTTCCCTCCTCCCTCCCTCCCTTCCCTCCGTCCCTCCCTCCCTCCTCCCTCCTCCCTCCCTCCCTTCCCTCCTCCCTCCGTCCCTCCCTCCCTCCTCCCTCCTCCCTCCCTCCCTTCCCTCCTCCCTCCCTCCCTCCCTCCCTCCTCCCTCCTCCCTCCCTCCCTTCCCTCCTCCCTCCCTCCCTCCTCCCTCCCTCCCTCTCTTCCTCCCTTCCCTCCTCCCTCCCTCCCTCCCTTCTCTCCTCCCTCCCTCCTCCCTCCCTTCCCTCCCTCCCTCCCTCCCTTCCTCCCATCCTTTCTTTCTACCTTCCTTCCTCTCTCTCTATTTTCTTCTAGCCTTTCCTTCATTCCTTCCTGCCTTCCTTCCACTGACTGCGCACTGAGGCAAATGCTACACTGGGCCAGAACTATACACATTAAATGTATTAGTTCTTACATTTTCATGCTGGCTGTTTTTGCTGACTGCATAACCCTCATTCTTCATTTGTTCAGGAAGAATAAGTATAATTTACTTGGAACTGTACTTTACGCATCTTCCTTTTCCACTGCCCCTCATCCCCCATTTATTTATAAGAATAATAAAGATTAAGAGAGACCATGTTCAGGATCAAGGTGATGTGAAATAGTCCTTGATGTACAGTGCTTATTAAAAGAGAATCTTGAAGGTTCTCACTGGCTCTGTTTCAGAAAACAAGACATCAGTTCCTAAATGTCACACAAAGGGACTAGGTAAGAATTTTCTTGGATGTCTAAATGAAAAGATCCCAGCCCCTAAGCTGTGATCCTGATTCAGTAGTTTTGTTGTTGTCGTTGTTGTTGTTGTTTGTTTTTCAGAAGGGCGGTCTTGCTCTGTTGCCCAGGCTGTACTGCAGTGGTGCAATCTTGGCTCACTACAACCTCCGCCTCCTGGCTTCAAGCGATTCTCCTGCCTCAGCCTCCCAAGTAGCTGGGACTACAGGTGTGCGCCATCACACCTAGCTAATTTTTGTATTTTTATTAGAGATGGAGTTTCACCATGTTGGCCAGGCTGGTCTCGAACTCCTGGCCTCAAGTGATCCACCTGCCTTGGCTTCCCAAAGTGCTGGGGTTACAGGCGTGAGCCACTGCATCCAGCCTGATTCAGTAGTTCTTTAAAAAGGTAGAAGGGTAGGGGTTAGGGCAAGAATGTCATGAAGCTCCTCTTTGGGAATCTACTGGGATAGTGTCACTCACAAGATCTGAACAAAGAAGGCTGGGCTAGAATCAGCGTTTAGCGGATCATTCTTTGATTTTAAGTCTATCTCATTAGAAAAAAAAAAAAAAAGGTGATGATAGCAACAGAGTTGCTGTGAAGATTTTCAATAAAACCTGGAAGTAACTGCTAGTGATACACACTTAGTGAACCGCAGCTGTTCCAGTGGAGATGTTCCAAAAAAAAAAAAAGTTGGGGTCATAAGCTCTGGCCTGTCTACTTCAATTGGAAAGGAATACACAATGGGAAGGAATTTCTTAAGATTTCCTTAGAAATACAGTCACAAAGACCACAGAATTAGATCTGAATTTTCCTACAGGGAACAACCCCTCTTTGTACGAGAAAAAGAAAACACACAAATGTATGGCAACCTTTTTAGGGGGAGAGGGGGAGGTCCAAATCCAAGATGGTTTTCCTGAGAATATTCAAATCAGATTGCGGAGATAACTTAAGACATGAACCAAGGAAGAATAATGAATTGCTTTTATGTATGGGAGACCGGGTTGCTGGAATCCCGCCTTCGTAACTTAGCTCTGTAACTGGGGGACAGATTTCTTCTCAGGGCCACTGTGTGTTTACTCAGGAACTGGAGAGGCTGGGCGCAGTGGCTCACATCTCTAATCCCAACACTTTGGGAGGCGGAGGAGGGTGGATCACTTGAGGTCAGGCATTCGAGACCAGCCTGGCCGACACAGTGAAAACCCATCTCTACTAAAAATACAGAAATTAGCTGGGCAGGGTGGCATTCGCCTGTAATCCCAGCTGCTCGGGAGGCTGAAGCAGAAGAATCACTTGAACCTAGGAGGTGGAGGTTGCAATGAGTGGAGATCGCACCATTGCAATCCAACCTAGGTGACAGAGCGAGATTCTGTCTCAAAAAAAAAAAAAAAAAAAAAAAAAAGAACTGGAGAATATATCTGATATCTGCCTCAGGGGCTGTGGAGAGAACAGAAGGCTGCATCTAGCACACAGCCTAATACACAAGCATTCGTTAGATGGATGCAAGACCGTGACGTTCATTTCCTTCTGAGATAAGGGAGCAATCAAGAGTGAGGCAATCTTGTCTTTTCCCTCACCAATTTTTATGAGCAGTTTCTCTTAAAGGAAAATTTTAACGTTATGGATTGACTCTGGTTTGGTCTTTATTCATTCTGTGTATATAAAACACTTCCCCGTATGTCAGCTCTCCTGGTGTGTTCTGCATTGCTTCATTCATTCGTTCACCAAATCTTTATTAAGCAGCTGCTGTCTTCCAGGCACGGTATTCCCACAAATGCTAGGAAAAAGTTGAGCATAGAAACAGAGCCGGCCTGGCTCAGTGGCTCACGCCTGTAATCCCAGCACTTTGAGAGGCCAAAGTAGGATAAAGCCCATAAGCCTAGGAGTTCAAGACCAGCCTAGGCAACACAGGGAGACCCCCATCTCTATTTTAAAAACCAAAAGCAAAAACAGAGCTCATGAAGGAGATGCAAATTAAAACCATAATATCACCTCACACCTGTCAGCGTGGCTATGATTAGAGACACAAAATATAAAAAAGTGCAAGTCAGAATGTGGAGAAAGGGAGCCCTTGTACATCGCTTGTGGGAATGTAAATTAATACAGTTGGGGGAAGGTGTTCTCTTTCCGGGTCCACAAGAGGGCATAGTTTTAAGGATAAGAACTTCGCGGTGCCAAGCCCCTCTCCCATCTCTTTCCATCCAGGAGATTTAAAGGCTTATGTTTAAATTTCACAGCCCGTGAAGAAACTAAGAGTCAGTCACTTCAGGCGAAGTTCTAAGGAACTCCTTGCATTGACCAGGGGTCTTAGAGAAGGTGGGGGTTCCTCCCAGGTTAAAAGTCACCTTCTTCGACACCCCTTTGTACTCCATTGTTAGGATCCCCATCTTGAACACTCCCTTCGTGGAAGCTCTTTTTCTCTCTCCTGGATTTTCCCTCTGGAGTCCCCTTCCACACTCTCCCGTGGATGCCTGTCTTCCCCTCCTAAACTCCAACTCTCTCTATTCCCTTCCGCTCAGTGTGGAAGCTGCTTTCCTCTCCTGGATTCCATCTTTCTGGATTCCCTCACTCAGTGTGAGAGTTAGCTCTTTCTTTCTCTCTCCTTCTCCTGTTTCTCTCTCTTTAAATAAATCACCTTCTACAAACACTTTTGAGTCCGGCATTTACTGCGCACTGAGCAGTGGTCCCCTCTCTCATTCTCGAGAGGTCAGGAGACCAAGAACCTGGAGAAACGTTCTCTCAAGAGAACTGAGAGCACCCTGAACCTTAATATAACACAGTCATGCAAAACTTCATGGAGGTTTATTTAAAAACTAAAAATAAATTTACCGTGTAATCCAGCAATCCCACTTCAAAATTTCAAAATTTGAAATCGATGTGTTGAAGAGATGTCTAATGCTCATGTTCACTGCAGCACTAATCACAATAGCCAAGATACGGAATCAACCCAAGTGTCCATCCGTGGATGAATGGGGCAGGTCAGGTGTGTTGGCTCACGCCTGTAATCCTAGCACTGTCAGAGGCCAAGGTGGGCAGATCGCTTGAGCTCTGGAGTTTGAGACCAGCCTGGGCAACATGGCAAAACCCCCTCTCTACAAAAGATACAAAAAAACCTTAGCTGGGCGTGGTAGTGCATGCCTGTAGTCTCAGTTACTTGGGGAACTGAGGTGGGAGGCTGACTTAAGCCTTGGAGGTGGAGGCTGCAGTGAGCTGAGATCGGACCACTGGAGTGGGAAAAACAAGTGAGACTCTATTTCAAAAAAAGAAAAAAGAAAATGTGGCAAAAAATGATGGAATACTGGTCACCCTTATAAAAGGAAGTTCTGTCATTCGTGATGGTATGGATGGAATTGGAGAATCTTATGCTAAGTGAAATAAGCAAAACACAGAAAGACAAACACCACATGTTCTCACTGATGTGTGAAATTTAAAACAATTGAACTCAGAAGCAGAGAGTAGAGCGGTGGTGATCAGAGACTAGCAGACTAGCGGAGGGGGAACAGGGAGATGATAGTCAGTGGATACAAAGCCTCACTTAGGCAGAAGGAATAAGGTTGATTTTTTTTTAGAGCTATTGAGTAGTGTGGTGACTATCCTTAATAACTGAGTACTGTACATGTCCATATAGTTAAAACAGTAAATCTCAAATGCCCTCATCACATAAGAGGTCAAATATTGGAAGTGATGGATAAGTTAATTCACTCAATTTAATAATTTCATATTAGATTCAAAAATCGTAACATTGCATTGTACTCAGTAAATATATATAAACTATAATTCATCTGTCAAAAGTCCCCAGAGCCCAACTCTCACTTCAACTCTGGACTCCAAAACAATACTAGTCTCTTGGCCTCTGCCCTCGAATGACCCCCAGGTGTCTCAGAGGTAATACATCCTGACGTGAACTTCTGATGTCCCCCACACCTTGCTCCTTCACCCTTTTCGGGTTCATCTGAGGGTAACTTCATCCTCCAGATACTCACTCTGAGTCGTCAATGCCACTCATCTTTTCTTACACTCGATAGCCCATGTTTCAGGAAATGTTTTTGACTCTACATGTCCCCCATAATCAGGAGCCTACCAGTCTTGCCACCCTGGCCCAGGCCAAACGAATCTCTTATTCTTTATTTTCCTGGATAGAGTCTCACTCTGTCACCCAGGCGGTACTGCAGTGGTGCGATCTCAGCTAACTGCAACCTCTGCTTCCCGGGTTCAAGCGATTCTCCTGCCTCAGCCTCTTGAGTAGTTGGAATTACAGACATGTGTCACCATGTCCAGCTAATTTTTTTGGATTTTTAAATAGAGATGGGGTTTCACCATGTTGGCCAGGCTAGTCTCGAACTCCTGACCTTAGGTGATCCAACTGCCTCAGCCTCCTAAACTGCTGGGATTACAGACATGAGCCACCAGAGTCTCTTATTCAGATTATTTGCAAGAGCCTTCTTACCAGCTTCTCTGCTCCTACCCTTGCTACTCAAATTCAACTCTTGCTAAAGTGTAAGTGGGATCACTCCCTCCTCAGCTTGAAATCTTCACTCTGGTGCACCCCGTATTGCTCAGAGGGAGAGCCGAGGTTTCCACTAGATTAGACCTGGCAGAAGGAACAGTGACTCACTAGGTCCTGCAGCCAGGACTGGCTGCAAAATATGCTGGGCCTTGCTCAAACCCTTTTAAGAATTTCAAGAGAAATTCTTGAAGAATTTCAGATCATTGGATCCAGGACAGGACTCTCAGCATGGGGTCCTATGTGACTGTCCAGGTCACACGCCTGTGAATCTGGTCCTCCCTACAAAATTTCCATGGGGCCTCCTTCCCATTCCTCCCTCTGCTGTCTCTGACTCCATCTTCTTCCTTTTTCTCTGCTTAACCAGGCTGGCCAGCTGACTGGTCCTCCGAGAGGAGCTCAGGCATCTCACCACCTTAGGGCCTTCGTTCTTGCTAGTCCGTCTGCCTGGAGCTTTTACAAACTCCTCCTTCCCCTCATGACTTTGCCCCAATGTCACATTCTCATGAGGCCATCCCTGATCATCCGATTTTAAATTGCAACCCACCGCACACCCTTTCTCAGATACTCACCTTGCTCTTCTCCCCATTCCCTAATAATTTCCTTCATAGTGCTAGTCATCAAGATATGAGACCTTTGTCTTTAAAAAAAATTTTTTTTTAACAGGGACTTGCTTTCTCCATGTTGGTCAGGCTGGTCTTGAACTCCCGACCTCAGGTGATCTGCCCACCTCAGCCTCCCAAAGTGCTGGGATTACAGGCGTGAGCAGTAATCCACCCTTTTCTGCCACCCTGGTATTTGGCTAATTCTGCTTGTAATACCTTCACTTTAGATCTTTCTTTTCTGCCACCCTGGTATTTGGCTAATTCTGCTTGTAATACTTTCACTTTAGATCTTTCTTGTTCTAATGCAGCATGAAGTGAAGTCACCTGAAAAGTGAGGCTCATTCTCAGCCTGAGACCTTTTTCTTAAATAATTTGTTATTCTGTCTCCCTCCATAGACTGCAAACTCCAGAGGACAGCGATTTTTGCCTTTTTCGTTCAATGCTACTTCCAGTGCCTAGGATGGAGTAGATTGCCAATACATCTTATTTGAAGGAATGAGGAGGTCAGTCGCAGAGGAGGTAACAATTAAACAAACAATCATCCAGCAATACACAATTAAACAAGAATTATGTACTGAAAAGGAAGTATTAGTCTGTATTAGTCTGTTTCCACACTGCTAATAAAAAGATATCCAAATCTGGGTCATTTAAGCAGGAAAAAGATTTTATAGAATTACAGTTCCACATGGCTGCGGAGGCCTCACCATCACAGCAGAAGGCAAGGAAGAGCAAGTCATGTCTTCCATGGAGGGCAGCAAGTACAAAGAGAGCTTGTGCAGGGAAACTCCTGTTTTCACAACCGTCAGATCTCATAAGACTTATTCACTATCGTAAGAACCAAATCATGGGAAAGACTCACCCCCAGAATTCAATTACCACCCCCGCCGGGTTCCTCCCGTGACATGTGGGAACCGTGGGTGTTATAATTCAAGACGAGATCTGGGTGCGGAAACAGCCAACCCATATCAGTAACCTAGTTCCACGAAAGACATGACCTCAACCAGGAGCTGGCTGGGGAGGGGGCAAGGTGACCAGGCCGAGGGGACAGCGGGATAAACGGCCTGTGTGCTGAGGAAACCAGGAGCACTAGGAGCTGAGAGAGGCCACAGTAGCAGGAAGGCACAGAGAAGAAGCCAAGCTGGAAAAGATGAGTGTGGGCTGAGGTTTGGGCCAGCAGACCTTGCAAGCCATGCTGTGGACGCTGTCTTTCATCCTAGGGATGCTTAGGAGTCACAGTAGGGCTGCAGACAGAAGGGTCGTATAGGAGAAAAGAAAAGATTGTTCTAGGTTCAGTGCAGAGAACATACAGGGGTTCAGGGTGGCCTCCGGGTGACTGGGGAGATAGTTATTGGCAGACTGCTAGGTGACAGTTGCTTGGATGACAGAGGGGACAGAAAAGATGGAGAAAACCAAGCTGCTGAAGCTTTTATTTAGGTGGTAAAAGCCAGAGGATTGGCTCATGTCTCTAATCCCAGCACTTTGGGAGGCCGAGGCAGGTGGATCAGCTGAGGTCAGGAGTCCAAGACCAGCTTGGCCACCGTGATGAAACCTCGACTCTACTAAAAATACAAAAATTAGCCAGGCATTGTGGCAGGCACCTGTCATCGCAGCTACTTGGGAGGCTGAGGCACGAGAATTTCTTGAACCCAGAGGCAGAGGTTGCAGTGAGCCGAGATTGAACCACTGCACTCCAGCCTGAGTGACAGAGTGAGAATCCGCCTCAGAAACAAATGATCACAAAATTGGTAATTCAAGATTTATTAATTTTTTTAATTTTTAGTTTTTTAAGACAAGGTTTGGCTCTGTTTTCCAGACTGGAGTGCAGTGATAGGGTCTCGGCTCACTGCAACCTCAGCCTCCTGGGCTCAAGCCATCCTCCTACCTCGTTCTCCAAAGTAGCTGGGACTACAGGCACACACCACCATGCCCGGCTCATTTTTGTATTGTTAATAGAGATGGGCTTTCACCTTGTTGGCCAGGTTGGTCTTGAACTCCTGACCGCAGGTGATCTGCTCGCCTCGGCCTCCCAAAGTGCTGGGATTACGTGTGTGAGCCATTACGCCTGGCCCTAGGTCATTTTTCTAACAAAGGGCAGCCCGTAAAAATCGAGCATCAGGCATCGATGCCGGCAGCTGTGGCAATCATGTTCAAGGTGGTGGCTCCATCTTCCCTTCTCTTTGTCAGCCACGTGTACAGTAAGGAGCAAACAAGATGGCCCCGGGCAAGAGGAAAGTTCATTTGCATAATAAGATTAGGGTGGGGCCACCAGGCTTTCCCATGAGCTATATAAACGTCACACCTGACCAAACCAATCTGTGAACCCTACATAAGGCAAACACAACCTCCTGAAGCCAGGCTGTAAAAACCCCCAGGCATCTGCCTCCAGCAGGCCTTTCGCTCTCAGAAGTCCCCTGCCTCTCACTAGAGAGAGAGCTGTTTTCCTTTCTCTTGCTTTCGCCTATTAAATTTCTGCTCCTAAACTCCTTGTGCGTGTCCATGTCCTCAATTTTCTTGGCATGAGACAACGAACCTTGGGTATTTACCCTAGGCAATGTAGCCACTTCACAGATACATAAAGAGGGCATAATGGGGGGACTCCAGGGTTGGGATTTTTTTTAAATGCATGTGACAGAAGCCTAAAGGAACAAGAGTTGGCAAGGGTTTTGTTGCTATGGTGGCCGCAGAATGGACAGAGAGAGGCGTGAAGAACAAAGGCTGATGGATGGGGAGAGAGTGAGGCAGTTTATGGACTCGGAGGAGCTGAGCACAGTCAGAGGCTGAACAAGCACGTGGGGGAGACAGAACAGGGTGTGTGAACTGACAACGCTGGAGTGGCGAAGTTGGAAACAGTTCCAATCCTATGGTGATTGAGGAAGAAAGGTGGCAGGGGTGGTGTGAGTTGCTGAGAGACCAGGACAGGGGAGAAATTGTCTATGTGGAAGGCCGTGCCATCCAGGAGGCTGGTGGCCAAGACAGTAGAAAGCGAGGGCAGATGCCTCAAAGCCAATTTAGTGTAGTTGCTGCTGTTTATTTATTTATTTATTTATTTATTTTCAAGAAAGTGGAAGAACAAATATTTGGAAGTAGAAAGCAAGGAGGCCACCAGCCTCATTCGAGAAGGCTGTTGCAGGCTGGCTGTGGTGGCTCACGCCAGTAATCCCAGCACTTTGGGAGGCGGGTAAATCACGGGAAGTCAGGAGTTCGAGACCAGCCTGGCCAGCATGGCAAAAACCCATCTCCACTAAAAATATGAAAATTAGCTAGGTGTGGTGGCATTCACCTGTAGTCCCAGCTACCCGGGAGGCTGGGGCAGGCGAATCGCTTGAACCTGGGAGGCAGAGGTAAGGTGATATCGCGCCATTGCACTCCAGCCTGGGTGACAGAGCAAGACTCTGCCAGAGAGAGAGAGAGAGAGAGAGAGAGAGAGAGAGAGAGAGAGAGAGAGACAGAGAGAAGGCTATTGCAAAGTGGTGTCCCCAGAGGCTTCAGTTAGGGTGAGGAGGTGGGAAGGATCCTCGGAAAAGAAGGTTGAGGGTAAAAAGGAGTTTGCACGTGACGAGGCTGCAGTTTTGCGGGGTGCTGTGGCAGCACTCAGGAGATTCGGGGAGAATCCAGCTGAATCTGGGATAAGGAACCGTATGATACCTTGTGGACTTGCTGGTGTCACAGCGAGTGTTTGTTCATGGCAGTTTACCCCTGGGTGTTGGCTGATGGTGATGGGCGATAAGGGACCTGGAGATTCGATCTCCACAGTCCCTCGGGGGATGGTGAGCCCTGGGCCTGCTGGCCAAAGGTCTCGAGTCACAAGACCTGGGCTGAGGTCCTTCTACACTTTTTTGTAGGAAGGTGAATTCCACCCCTGCCCAGCTCTGGGTCATAACTTTTTGGAGGTTGATGCTATCTTAATGAGTGAAAAGGAGGAAGCCTTGAATTTTTTTTTTTTTTTCTTCTCTCTCTCTCTCTGTCTCTCTCTCTCTCTTTTTTTTTTTTTAGACATTCTCGCTATGGTCAGCCTGGGCTGGAGTGCAATGGCACGATCTGGGCTCACTGCAACCTCTGCCTCCTGGGTTCCAGCAATTCTCCTGCCTCAGCCTCGCAAGTAGCTGAGATTCCAGGTGCCAGCCATCACTCCCATCTAATTTTTTTTTTTTTTTTTTTTTTTTTTTTTGGATTTTTAGTAGGGACGGGCTTTCACCATGTTGGCCTGTCTGGTCTTGAACTCTTGACCCCAGGTGGTCCACTTGCCTCAGTTTCCCACAGTGCTGGGATTACAGGTATGAGCCACAGCGCCCGGCCTCTTTTTTGTCTTAGACCTTGACTCTGTGGTTTTCCTTGAGGAGGTTTTGGGTTTATGGAGGGGTTAGAAGAGAGTCTTGTGTGGTCTTTGAGAACTCAGGAAAGTCAGGGTCCTGAGGTAATCGTTTTGACAGGATAGATGCCTGAAAACCAGCAGGGCCCAGAAAGGAGCATGCCCCGAGGAAGCCAGCAGAACCTGGTAACCCATGTGACCCTATCAGCAGATAGGGTCAGAAGTCAGCCATCTTTGTGATTTGTGAGGCAGAACACCCAACCACCCATGCATTTGACGTAAGTGCTCAGCGTGTTCCCCTTTCCCGCAGTGGATCTCTGCCTTCAGACCTCTCCCCAGTCCTCCAGGGTTTTTTCTGAACCTGTGGGCTGCCCATGCTGCCTGCACTGTTTTGCATTCCAGCTCTGTTTATCATAATAGGTTTGCCAAATCTAAAAAAACTTTTGGCCAGGTGTGGTGGTTCATGCCTGTAATCCCAAGACTTTGGGAGGCCGAGGCGGGCGGAACACCTGACGTCAGGAGTTCGAGACCAGCCTGGCCAACAGGGCGAAACCCTATCTCTACTAAAAAAAAAAAAAAAAAAAAAAAAAAAATTAGCTGGGCGTGGTGGCATGCACCTATAATTCCAGCTACTCAGGAGGCTGAGGCAGGAGAATCGCTTGAACCTGGGAGGCAGAGGTTGCAGTGAGCTGAGATTGCACCACTGCACTCCAGCCTGGAACAGAGCAAGACTCTGTCTCAAAAAAAAAAAAAATTAAAAAATAAATAAAATAAATAAATAAAATTCTTTTTGAGATAGGAGAGCTGGAAGGTAGATACAGCAAATAGTGTCTTAAAATATTTACCTTCATTTAACAACTATATTTAAAGGGAACTAATGAGAACTATGGTGGAAAGTTTTCTGCAATAGAAATAAACATAATTTTCAGAAGTTCTTCATCATGACAGTACACTGAAGAGGGAAATGGACTACTGCATAACTTAGAGTCTTTCTCAGACTTCATACGTATACAAATCCCCTGCAGCTCTTGTGAAATTGTAGCTTTCACAGGTTTGCATTAAGCTTTGCTTCTCAAAAAGCTTCCAAGGGACATTGATGCTCCTGGTCCTTTATCCACACATTGAGTAGCAAGGTTTTAGGGGACTTCAAATTATTAATATCATTCTATGTAATTGGAAGTTATCTGCTTCTTAAAATATATGTCGTAAGTATGTATCTAATTTCTTCCAGCCTGGTAATTAAAAATTATCTCTAGAGCCGGGCGCGGTGGCTCACACTTGTAATCCCAGCACTTTGAGAGGCTGAGGCAGGTGGATCACTAGGGGCCAGGAATTCAAGACCAGCCTGGCCAACACAGTGAAACGTAGTTTCTACTGAAAAAAAAAAAAACAAAAGTAAGCCGAGCATGGTGGTACATGCCTGTAGTTCCACTTAGGAGGCTGAGGCGGGAGAATCGCTTGAACCCGGGAGGTGGAGGTCGCAGTGAGCTGAGACCACACCACTGCACTCCAGCCTGGGCGACAGAGTGAGATCCTGTCTCCAAAAAAAAAAAAAAAAAATTCTAGGCTTTACATTTTGCTGTGTGTATTTGAATAATGCTAGGCTTCAGTGGTGAAATGTTGAGTGGATATTACTTGGCCCCCAAAAAGAAAGCTAAATAACAGCTCTTGCATCTTGAGGTACTTTTCACGTTGTTTTCTTTTTTCCAAAGAATGGTTGATAATTTCCTCTGTCTCCCCCTATTCACATAGGACTGAAATAGAAGTAGGCTTAAATTAAGGCTGCACAACTTTGATTTGCTCATAAGGAGAATTTACAGAATGCTGGAGTATGCACAAATCTTCATCAACTTTGAAAAGGGTGATCTTTTCAAAGACGATAAATTCTAATATAGTCCCTGCCCTTGAAGAATAACCCAGATTTGGGGCAGAACCCACTGATTTACATATAGAAGTTTTGATCGCCAGACCTCACAAGGATGGCTCCAGGTAAGAATGGAAAGATGACACCATCACTGTCATTGCATAGACAGCCCCTGCCGGTTCTCATCCTGTGAATCCTGCTCTGTCTGCCTCTGGGAACACTTTCTTCTCACATGAAGATTCATCTTTGCTCCTGGGATAGAGGGCCGTTCTTGATCTCAGAGAGTTTGAGGATTTAGGAAGCCCTAGCTTGACACTGAAGTTAATAATGGCATTTTGTGGGCTGGGCGCGGTGGCTTATGCCTATAATCCCAGCACTTTGGTAGATGGAGGTGGGCAGTTTGCTTGAGCTCAGGAATTTGAGACTGGCCTGAGCAACATGGCAAAACCCCGTCTCTACAAAAAATATACTGGGCATGGTTGTGTATGCCCGTTGTCCCAGCTACTCGAGAGGCTGAGGCAGGAGAATCTCTGGAACCTAGGAGGCAGAGGTCGCAGTGAGCCAAGATCACGCCACTGCACTCCAGCCCGGGCAACAGAGTGAGACTTGTCTAAAAAAAAAAAAAAAAAAAAAAAAAAAAAAAAATTATTAGACTCTGGTTTAGTCCTGAGGCACAGTCCACCCTTACAACCCACTTAGGGTAGGAGGATCAGAATCATATTCCAGAACACAAGCTCTCCAAAACCATGCTCCTCCAAAATGCTGGCCTCACTGAAGTCTTACTAGTCTTCCTCTAGATTAGGAAGCCTCAGCCCATTGCCAGTGGCGGGATCCCAGCCAGCAGCCAACACGGGTTTCCCAGAGTCTCTGAGAGGCTGCCGCTGTGGAGGAATCCCTGACTTTCCCGTTCCTGGATCTCCGGTCCCCTTCACCTGTACAGAGGATTCTGCTATTATTATTCCATCTTACACGTCCTGACATTGGGACCATTTGCTTGGACTGGAAGAAATTTGCCAAATTATCTGCATAAAGGGTTTCACTGCCAGACTTGGCTCTGTCCCTGAGTGGGCAGGAGTCACGGTGCTCTGAGATGCCCCCACCTTAAGGTGCGGGTCTGTTTTAGGGCTCAACTCTCCTAGTCTGACCTTCCCACTGTAATGTGTCTGACTCTTCCTGACAACATCCCGAGATGAGCGCTGGGTGTGGGGGAGCAGATGTTCCTTGATGCTCCTGGGTGGGTATATATATACACAATAGGATTTATCAATCTATCATCAATCAGTCAGTCATCTAACCCATACATGTTTATATATCTTCTATTAGTTCTGTTTCTTTCATACTGACTAATATAACTCCATATGCTATATTTTAACATTTCGCTTCCTCACAAAAAGCCCCATCATCAGGTAAAAAGTAATGATTTCTTTCTGTTACTCATGGGTACGAGGTAAGCAGATGGCATAGTGGTTGATAACAGACTCAGGCTTCTCTCACTGGGTTTGAAGTCCAGGTCTGAGTCTATCCAGAGCTAAGTCCTAGCTAAGTTACTTACTCTCAGCCCCATCTGTAAAATGGGAACACTAACAGTGCCTACCCCATGGGGTTCCTGTGAGGATAAAGGGGGTTAATCATTTGAGACCCTTGGTAAGTGCTGCTTACATTTTTATTTTTTTAATACATGGAAATCTCAGTCTGAAATGGATATTTGGTAGCATCCGAATGTTTTTATGCTGCTGTTTTCTTTTTTCTTTCTTTTTCTTTTTCTTTTTTTTTCTTCCTTATACAGAGTCTTGCTGTGTCACCCAGGCTGGAGTGCAGTGGTGCAATCTTGGTTCACTGCAACCTCCACCTTCTGTGTTCAAGTGATTCTCCTGCCTCAGCCTCCCACACAGCTGGGATTACAGGTGTGTGCCACTACACCAGATCCAGATAATTTTTTGTATTTTTAGTGGAGACAGGGTTTTGCTATGTTGACCAGGCTGGTCTTGAACTCCTGACCTGAAGTTATCTGCCCACCTCAGCCTCCCAGAGTGTTGTGATTACAGGCATGAGCCACCGCACCCAGCCTATGCTGCTGTTTTCAAATGTCCTGACTTTCTGTGGATTTATGGCTGTACATAAATATGTCTCAGTTTAAATCTGGCTTAAAACTTTTTTTGTTCTTAATTGGGTAGCTGTTTTATTGGAAAGCAATTTTTCTCTTCTTTAGTTTACTTCAAGGGGGAAAGCCGTGAGTTCTTGCATAAACGTGCCTGGTGCTCACTCAGCAAGCAGCTGCAAGCGTGAGTGCGATGGTTGGTAAGCCTTCTGACCTAATACTCCTTTGAATGTTTCCATACTAATGCCTAACTCACTTCTGCGTTCATATCTGTGTTCAAGATGGCTTGTGCTTCCAGAATAAGATGCTACCAAATCACTGTCTTCAGGAATGCTTTTGGTCTTCATACATTACATTCACGGCTACTCTTTGTGTTGGAAATACGGGCTGGAGTTCCATGCCTTGTTTGTCTAGTTAATCAGACCTCTGAAAGGGCAACATTCCTAGAGAAGTACTAATATAGTTTGGGAGGGGTTATTGATAGATAATGCGTTCAGATAAGGGCGTGACTGATATGTCCATATTTATTAGTGATAGAATATGGAAAGAGAAATTGGATGGAAACATTACTGCTTTAGACACATACTTTAGATTAAGTGTTTTTTTGTTTGTGTGTGTGTGTGTGTGTGTGTGTTTTTTTTTTGAGATGGAGTCACTCTGTCACCAGGCTGGTGTGCAACGGGGTGATCTCGGCTCACTGCAATCTCTACCTTCCGGGTTAAGTGATTCTCCTGCCTTAGCCTCCTGAGTAGCTGGGACTACAGGTGTGCGCCACCACGCCCAGCTAATTTTTGTATTGTTAGTAGAGACTGGGTTCCCCTTTTTGGCCAGGATGGTCGCAAACTCCTGAAGTCAGGTGATCCACTCGCCTTGGGCTCCCAAAGTGCTGGGATTACAGGTGTGAGCCACCATGCCCGGACTTTTTTTTTAGGTTATTTTATTTATTTATTTTTTTGACACAGAGTCTTGCTCTGTCACCGACGCTGGAGTGCAGTAGCGCCATCTCAGCTCACTGCAATTTCTGCCTCCGGGGTTCAAGCAATTCTCCTGCCTCAGCCTCTTGAGTAGTTGGGACCACAGGCAAGCACCACCATGCCTGGCTAATCTTTTGTATTTTTAGTAGAGACGGGGTTTCACCGTGTTAGCCAGGAGGGTCTTGATCTCCTGACCTGTGATCTGTCCACCTTGGCCTCTCTAAGTGCTGGGATTATAGGCAAGAACCACCGCGCCTGGCTAGATTAAGTTTATCTTTTTTTTTTTTTTTAATTTTAGATTAAGTTTATATATGGACAAGCAAGTGACAGTGAGTGGAAAGCATGTGTACATTTGCATGTGGGTGTATGTGCATATACTAAGTATTAATAGGTAGAGAGCAAATGAGCATACTGGAGATGTTGACAGTTAACATGAGTCGGCAGCAATCCTACCAGAGTTGATAGTGCAAGGCTGAAGATGGACACAGCTGGTGTCATTTGCTTCTCTCCCTTTCCGAGCTGCCAGCCTAAGAAGTATTGGGATGCTCCTGGGAGTTTGGGGAATAATGAGTTTACAGCCTTCCCATAAAAACAGAGTAGAAGAAAGAATGGAACTAAAATTGAATCTAAGTTGTCTTTATTATAAATTCACCTCATCCTTAAAGAAAATATGTTTGTTATCTTGAATCATTCATAAATCAGGGAAGCATCTTTCATAAGTAGATATTTGGAGTTAACATTGTAAGCGCTTGTGAACTGAAGCATTGTGGTAGTCACAGCCATCCACGCACATTCCCAACAGTAAAAATTAGCTTTTTAGGTCAGCCATGGTAACTCACGCCTGTAATCCCAGCACTCTGGGAGGTCGAGACAGGAGGATCACTCGAAGTCAGGAGTCTGAGACTAGTTCGGCCAACATGGTGAAACCCCATCTCTAACAAAAATACAAATATAATCCAGGCGTGGTGGTGCATGCCTGTAATCCCAGCTACTTGGGAGGAGCATCACTTGATCCCAGGAGGCAGAGGTTGCAGTGAGCTGAGATCGTGCCACTGCACTCCAGCATAGGTGACAAGAGTGAAGCTCTGTCTCCAAAACAAAAAAATGCTTTTTGAAAGAAAATACAAAAAAATATATTTTTGTTACCAGTACTGTAGAGTAAGTATATTTCTTCAAGACCAAAGAGCACATTTCGTGGATGCACCGTATACCGTGTAGTTTCCTTCTTATCTGGGAATAGAGGTTGGGGATGGGGACCAGGTTGGTGGAAACTCATGAGATGTGAACCCAGGAACAAGTCAAAGAAAACCAGGTGCAACAAACAAAGAAAACCCCTGCCACGAACCCTAGAGCCTGCCCTCCTTAGACAAATGTCTGTAAGTGAAGGAGTGGTTGAGAAAGACAGCAGGCTTCTCTCGCAGTGAAGGTTGTCATGGAGAGAGGAGACAGGGCAGAGTTTGAGTCCGTCAGGCACAGGGGATGGTGTCGCAGGTCGCAGGAACTCTTGAAAGCACCCTTGAGCTGAGGTCACGGTAAAATATCTGACAGGCATAGAGATGACTGAATCACAAAGAGAAGCTTAAATGATGCTCAAGGTCATTCACAGATCAACGTCTTTTCATTTCACCCACCAGACACTCAATGTTCCCTTTGGTCATGTTGCTATGAGTGTCTTCCTCCTCTTCCTTTGATCATTCTTTGGTCCCCAGATACCAGGGCAAAGCCCCAGCAGTCTTTGACATTAAGCAGAGCCTTCTTGATGGTGCCACATCAAATGGTAACATCACCGTGCTGTGCACAGTGGATCCAGGCACAGAACTCTCAGCTGTGACTCTGCCTTCATCCCCAGGTCTCCTCCATCACTAGCTCTGATTCGCCCTCACCCTCCCTCACTGGGGGTGGGGGCGTGGAGACTTCAGGTGCCTGCCGGAGCCAGGTGGGGCTGTGTGGGGACTGGGTCAAAGTGCTCTGGGCCAGCTGCAGCTCACTTCCCATGCTGCCTGTTGTTAGTGAATGCAGGACTGGGGTCTCCGGACCTTTTCCCAAAAGAAGTTCCCACTTTGAATTTTTGTGTGAAATTTTAAAAGTATATATATATATATATATATATATATATATATATATATATATATATTTTTTTTTTTTTTTTTTTTTTTTTTTTTTTGAGACAGGGCCTCACTCTGCTGCCCAGGCCGGAGTCCAGTGGCATGATCTCGGCTCACTGCAACCTTGCCTCCCAGGTGCAAGCAATTCTCCTGTCTCAGGCTCCTGAGTAGCTGGAATTACAGGCATCTGCCACCACACCTGGCTAATTATTTGGACTCTTTGTAGAAATGGAGTTTCACCATGTTGGCCAGGCTGATCTTGAAATCCTGACCTCAAGTAATCCAACTCCCTTGACTTTTCAAAGTGCTAGGATTATAGGCTTGAGCCACTGCGTCAGGCCTGAGACTTCTAAATTTTTAAATGTATGTTAATGTAATACTTAAAAATATGTGGGCCAAATGTGACACTCTGTAGGACCAATCTGGCCCATCGATTTGAGTCTGTCACCTCAGCCTTAATCTGTCTTTAAAATTTATCCCATCTCTGAGTCTTCCCCATCCCTGACCTGTGTCCAGTCAAGTATGTATTAAGGACAAAGACGTTTATTAAGACATGACTTCAAGCTTGATTATAATAATATTATATAACAACATAATATATAATAGGATAGTAATATAATCTATAATATAACAATAATATCATAATAATAGAATAGGACAGCGATGTATTTCTCAAAAGGATTATGTAGTCTTTAGTTATAAATGATATATTATGGGAAAGAAAGTTTATACATAATTTATTTTTAAAAAGTTGAATTCATGATGAACAAAATAAAGCTCTAGTTAGTATTCTTCAGTGGTTGGAAACCTCTCTGAACTGTTAAGATGTAGCTTGGGGCACATTTAGGATGGAAGAAAGAAATCTGATCAAGTAAAATGTAATTACTATCATGTGCTCAGCACAACAAACATGCATTTTAATCACATCATGAAAATAAGGGAGTAAGAATAGACGATGTTAATCATGAGAAATATTTTATAGGCAATTTTGTTTGGTCTATCAAGTTTCTTTTTCAAAGAGAGTTATTTATTTAAGTTTAAAAATTGTATTTACGGTGTACAACATGATTTAGTACATCGACAATTTCTATTGGCAAAAATGAATGCATCCATCTCAAGGAAGTCCTTTGTGAAGTTCCTGGCTCCAAAAAACACTGGAAGAGTTCCGTCGTCATCCTGGCTACTAATAACTTCCTTTTATCCCCTTTGATGCATACCTGAAGAACCCCAAATTTAGCCTTAGGTAGCCCCAAATTCTCAGGCTGAGATTATTTTGGGATCTTTCGACAGCTTTGAGCTGGTGTTGTGCCATGAGCTTTATGCCAATCCAGTCTAACTGGACAGAATGGGGGAGGGTGGAGGCACTCAAAATACCTCATTCCTAGATGTCAACCCCAGGCCACCCTGATGACTCTCCCCACTTTAAGTCACTGTGTGGCACCGGGGCGTGCCATCCCAGGAGGCCCTTGCTCACTGCTGTCACACTTTCTTGACTTGTCCTTGTATCTTTCTCAGACTTGGGGCTTCACCTCTTCACCAGCCTTGCAACTCCGGGTGTTTCAAATAATTCACCATAGGCCTTAGGCAAATCTGCCATACTCTTAGCTCAGCAGCCAGTTGCCAGCTTGAGCTACAGGCTTGAGGTCACCATCGGTCCTGCCACTTAAAAACTGAGATCCGGCCGGGCGCGGTGGCTCAAGCCTGTAATCCCAGCACTTTGGGAGGCCAAGGCGGGTGGATCACGAGGTCGAGAGATCGAGACCATCCTGGTCAACATGGTGAAACCCCGTCTCTACTAAAAATACAAAAAAAATTAGCTGGGCATGGTGGCACATGCCTGTAATTCCAGCTACTCAGGAGGCTGAGGCAGGAGAATTGCCTGAACCCAGGAGGCGGAGGTTGCGGTGAGCCGAGATCACGCCATTGCACTCCAGCCTGGGTAACAAGAGCGAAACTCCGTCTCAAAAAAAAAACAAAACAAAACAAAAAAAAAACTGAGATCTGGGCCAGGCGTGGTGCTCACGCCTGTAATCCCAGCACTTTGGGAGGCTGAGGCGGGTGGATCACGAGGTCTAGAGATCGAGACCATGCTGGTCAACATGGTGAAACCCCATCTCTACTAAAAATATAAAAAATTAGCTGGGCATGGTGGTGCACGCCTGTAGTCTCAGCTACTCAGGAGGCTGAGGCAGGAGAATTGCCTGAACCCAGGAGGCAGAGGTTGCGGTGAGCCAAGACCGTGCCATTGCACTCCAGCCTGGGTAACAAGAGCGAAATTCCATCTCAAAAAAAAAAAACAAAAAAAACAAAACAAACAAACAAAAAAAAACAAAAGCCAACTGAGATCCATGCTTTGGCTCTGGCCCCACGGTTTCTGCCTAGACTGTGTACACTTGCTCTTCTCTGCTACATCTCAAAATCCTGAATCGTTTGTCTGTAACGGGCTGAGAATTCCTCTTTTCTTATCATTATCCTACAGTACCCACCTGGAGTAAATTGCTTAATGTAGAAGTTCTGTGTGGAGGGCCTCTCGTTCTGGAGACAGAGTCCAGACTGCAGAGAGCTGCTCCAGAAGAAATACTGAGTGATTTTCACCGCCTCGTAGCTTGGCTGAGTGGGAGGGGAGAGCAGAAGAGACGCTGCTGAATCCAGCTGAGCTTACGGGAGGCAATCCTCCTATTCTCCCCTGGGGATCTTGGGTGGATACTGAGCAGGCTGTTATGCATCATGCTTATTTTATACTTAACAGTATATCTTGGAGATTGTGCAGTATGAGGGCATGTCAAACTGTCTCCTATTTTTGGAGATTACATATTATAATTTATTTAGCCATTTCCTTATTGAGAAACATCCAAACTTTTGCTCACAGACGCTGCTACATCAAATGTCCCCTCGCACAGGCCATTTCACCTGTGTGCCAATAAATCCTCAGAAACTTTCAGTTGGCACAATTAAGTAAAATGAAGAAAGAAAGATGCTATAGTATCCGTAGCAGAAAGGCCACAGGACCAGGAATTGGAAGACACGGGTTCAAGTCTCAGCTCTACTAATGTGTGAGATTTGGACCAAACAACTTTTCTGAAGCTCAATTTCCTCATAAGTAAAATGGAACTAGAGTCCCTTGCTTTGCTTTACTTATGAGGGTTTTATGACCATTAGATCATAAAACGTTTCCTCTTTCACTTCCTCCCTCCCTCCTTTTTTTCTCACCCAGTGTTCTTTCTACTATTCCACAACTTTAGGGAAATTCAATTTTTCATCTTCCAGAAACTACTCAGTAGCATCCCTGAAAGGAGCTCTGCTCTCTTCCTGGGGTCTCCGGTGTGGGATGGGCCCACGTGCTGTCTCTGTAGCTCTTATCAATTCTCAGTAGACCCAGAGGACTAGATTGCCTTGAGATGGGTCCAATATGCTCACCTGAGGATGGATGAAGGGGTCAGTTGATATCTGACAACATTTCAGCAGGCAACATTCCTTGCCCCAGAAATTCTAGCAGATCTTCTTGCACTTAAATAAATGTGATTATTATTATTATTATTTATTTTTTGAGATGAAGTCTCACTCTGTCGCCAGGCTGGAGTGCAGTGGTGTGATGTCGGCTCACAGAAACCTCTGCCTCCCAGGTTCCAGCAATTCTCCTGCCTCAGCCTCCTGAGTAGCTGGGACTTCAGGTGCTCACCACCATGCCCCGCTAGTTTTTGTATTTTTTGTAGAGACGGGGTTTCACCATGTTGGCAGGATGGTCTCGATCTCCTGACCTAGTGATCTGCCTGTCTCGGCCTCCCAAAGTGCTGGAATTACAGGTGCGAGCCACCGCACCTGGCCAAGAAATGTGATTATTTTTATTTCAAGGGTAATCATTGGAATTCCAATGAGGAACTTTCATACTATTGAAAAACTAATACAGGACATAATGACTCTGAGTTTATGGGTCACGGGGACAGGACTTGGGAAAAACTTTCAGTCTTTCTAAATTGGGGTGGCCCAAATCTCCCTGGCCTGCTTCATTTTGCTTACACTGGGAGAGAGTGACTTCAACTAAGGATTCAAAAGGACTGGAGCCCTCTTTGTGCACAACTCTCAGTTGGGAAGTCAATTCTTTTCTTTTTCTTTTTTTTTGAGAGGAACTCTTGTTCTGCCGCCCAGGCTACAGTGCAGTGGTGCAGTCTCGGCTCACCGCAACCTCCGCCTCCCAGGTTCAAGCAATTCTCCTGCCTCAGCCTCCTGAGTAGCTGGGACTACAGGTGTGAACCACCACACCTGGCTAATTTTTATATTTTCGGTAGAGATGGCATTTTACCATGTTGGCCAAGTTGGTCTCAAACTCCTGACCCTCAAGTGATCTGCCTCCCAAGGTGCTGGGATTACAGGTGTGAGCCCGCACTCCTGGCCTGGTAGTTACATTTCATAGTAGAGCCCTCATTCCACTTTATTTCATGATTAACTCCTTAAAGATTTGACTTAACAATGACAGAGCAGTTCTAGAAATTATTATGGAACTAGGTACTTTGCTAGCCAGTCAGTTGTATAAATGGGTAAGATGTATGGTAGTTCCCTGTAATCAGCAGGGGATATTTTCCAAGACCCCCAGTGGGTGCCTGAAACCACGGATAGTACCAAACACTATATATACTACGTTTTCCCAATCTGATAACTGAGCTGGCTGAGAGCATAGATAGCTTGGAGACACAAGACAAACATGAGTATTGTCCCTGGTGGGACAGAGTGGAACGGTGTGAGATTTCACATTACTCAGAAGGGTGTGTGTGAAAATTCCAGATATAAAAATATAAACATATCTGGAATTTTCACACACACCATTCTAAGTGGAAGTATTATTTGTATCTGGAAGTTTCCATGTAATATTTTTGGATTGTTGTTGACTATGAGTAACAAGCAGCAGAAAGTGAAACAATGGATAAGGAGATACTACTGTAGTTTCTTCCTGGAAACAATTTATTGTTCAGGGGAGGAGAAAGACAGACAGCTAGTTTTTGTTGTTTTTTCCCCAGAACAAATCCACTTAATTCTCACAACAAAACATTAAACTACTCCTGGTAGTCTGGGTGATGCTGCTAACTACTTGTTTCTTGAGTTTTCACATTCTAGAAAGGGTAATATACTGAACCTCCTTCCTTAGCAGCTAATATGAATTGTATAACCAATCATTTCCATGTTCATTCAGCATCACAATATGAATTACCAGGCACCAGAGATACAAATCCTTTCCCTTAAATATCTTCTAATTGTAAGGTAGAAATTGTAGCATCACAGACTTGTGAAAGACTGCATGTGGCTGGGCATGGTGGCTCACACCTATAATACCACCACATTGCGAGGCTGAGGTGGGCAGATCACCTGAGGTCAGGAGCTGGTGAAGAAGTGAAGACACAAGGCTGAGAAAAACCCAAGACCTGATCAACATGGAGAAACTCGTCTCTACTAAAAAATAGGAAATTAGCTGAGCGTGGTGGCGCGTGTCTGTAATCCCAGCTACTCGGGAGGCTGAGGCAAGAGAATCGCTTGAACCCAGGAGGCAGAGGTTGAGGTGAGCCGAGATTGTGCCATTACACTCTAGCCTGGGCAAAAAGTACAGCTTGGGCAACAAAAAATCCTGTATATTTTTCTGTATAGTATTGTGTCCCGTGTCAAGATCAACAAGGCTGCAAGGTTGGGAAATATTTTTCTTGTAAAGAAACGTTGCTTATAACGATATTTGTTTTGTTTAATGTTTGACCTAAGCTGTGATGATAACTCAGTTGGGTCATTCAGCTTTGAGAAAGCAAAGATCTCTTGTTGCTGTGTTTATCTTTTACCATTTGGGAAACTTTTCTAACAGGTTTGATCTGTCTGCAAAGTGATACATTGAGAAGGCAGAGCTATACAGTGACTAAAAACAGCTTGAACTAGTTTTTGACAAGTGGAGGAGCCCTAATGGTAAATACATGAATAAGGATCTTGTTTATTATAAAGAGGAATGTTTTGTTTGTTTAAGGAAGACAACATGTCTTTCTTTAAACTGCCACTTTAGTAAGGGGATTCGATTGCCATTTGGTAGGAACAAGAAGTAGCAGTGTTAATTCTCTTGTCACAGTTCTCTCTCACCAACATAATTAATATTGTAATAAGTGAAAAACCCCTTCGCAGACTTTTTAAAAAAGGCATAGTTGATGTTAGAAACCGAGTATCAACATCAACCTTAGTTTTGACTAAGTAGTGACTTAACTCACAATAATGTGACTGAATTGACAATAATAACGTAAACAGATACAGGCTAAATCTTGCAACCTTTGTGGAGGTACATAGAATCAGGAAAAACAGCATCCATATAATGAGGAAGTAGAATGATGCCTGGGGTTTTTGCTCTTGGAAGTCACAAATGAAGTCACAGAAAGATTAGGAATATCTCAAGATTTCCTGAACTCCAGCTCAGTGTATCCCCAATATCCACATACTTCAAATGATCACCACCCGATTATTTGAGCAGATATTTGGCTCTAGATAGACATGGAATTTTTATTGTCACGATTCATTTAAATGGTGTTGATTTTGGGTGGTGAACAAGCTGGGATCAGACCAGCTTGATAGTGCTTCAGGCAATGATGTCAGCAGTTGCGTGTTGAACAAATATATTAGAGATTCCTTTAATGCCAAGTTACACAATCAGAAAGACAACAGTCTCTTTCCATTTGCTTTTTACAAGGTTTGTGTAACTTCAGGGCAAAATCCAGAGCAAGTCCACTGGCAAACCTGGGGCAGGGAACTAGTGATTATTTTTTAACATGGCAGATAAATTAGACAAACGCTCCGGTCGTAAGTCCCTGAGCCCCGTAGTGGAACAACCCCGAGTCTGGGGCCGCCACTCACAGACCATACTCCGGGTGCGCCTGACTTCTCAGCTGCTCAAGGCTGTTTCCTGGGCAGGCTGCAGTCGGCCCTGGCCTGTCTCTGGAGTGCTGGGCAGCCATACCTGCAGGCCCCCTTACAGCACACAGCCAGCTGGCACAGGTAGGGCTGCCTCCCTCCCTGGCAAGGGGGCCCAGAGGAAGCTCGAGGAGATGCTGGTCCCATGTGCACCAGGCCCTTGGAGAGCTGCCTTACGGCCCGCTGCCTCCTGCCCAGACTGGATGCCGGGACTCCGGGGACTGCGGCTCCAGCCCAATGCTACGCGTGTCCGCCTAGCCCAGTGGGGGAAGGGGCCACGAAGGAGGATGAGAAGGCCTGGGACGCACCTCAGATGCAGCGCAAACACGTGTTGAAGACCCGCCGGCGGAAGATGAACCGCTGCAAGTACCGGAAGGGGCGGAGAGGCCGCGGTTCCCGCAGCGGAAGTTCCGGGAAGGACTCCGGAAATCAGATCACGTTGGAAAGAGACCCTGTCGCATGTGGCTGAAGGCAGGGCTGAAGCAACTCCTGAGGCTGGCAGACCCTCAAGGACTACCTGAGGGGCAGTTGGGTCTGGTGCCTCTCTTCCCACCCCATTGCTGCTGGTGAGCCATGGTAATAAATGCTATGGTAATTTTAACTCAGCTGTTAAAACAAAACAAAACAAAACAAAACAAAAACGCTGAGAAAAACTTCTAGCCCATTTCTCCAACCACCAGGAAGTGTGTGAGGTGAACAGCTGTAGGGCGCAGGCTGTAAGAAGTTTCATTCTCTGCAAGGGACTGGTTCCCACTGAAACCTGCCTTCCAGATTGCAATAATTCTCTATGAAGTGTGCCTTCAGCTGTATGCTATTTAGTGCTGTGTTAATTATAACTGGTAATAATAGCTGCCATCTATTGAGGGCTTTTTTTTTTTAACTTTTATTTTAGGTTTAGGGGTACAAGTGAAGGTTTGTTTCATAGGTAAACAGGGGTCATGGGGGTTTGTTGTACAGATTATTTCATCATCCAGGTATTAAGCCCAGTACCCATTAGTTAACTTTTCTGCTCATTTCCCTCCTCCTACCTTTCGCACTCAAGTAGACCCCAGTGTCTGTCATTTCCTTCTTTGTGTTCCTAAGTTCTTATTATTTAGCTCCCACTTATAACTGAGAACATGCTGGTATTTAGTTTTCTGTTCCTGCATTAGTTTGCTAAGGATAATAGCTTCCAGCTCCATTGATGTTTCCACAAAATACACGAGCTTATTCTTTTTAATGGCTGCATAGTATTCCATGGCGTATATGTACCACGTTTTCGTTTTCCAGTCTATCACTGATGCTCATTTAGGTTGATTCCATGTCTTTGATATTGTGAATAGTGCTGTAGTGAACATTCATGTGCATGTGTCTTTATGGTAGAATGATTTATATTCCTCTAGGTATGTGCCTAGTACATACCTGGGTCGAATGTCATTCCTGGGTCGAATAACAGTTCTATTAGCTCTTTGAGGGATCACCATACTGCTTATATACCAGGTCCTTATTTAGGGGCTTAACTATATTTGATTGTTCACCACTGTGGGGTCATCTTTTTAAAAAACACCTTTTAAAATGTCAAATATGACTTATAATCAGATCCAGAAATGGATTAAGTAGGGGGAGTAAGAAGAATAAACTTGAAAACAGGTACTCAGGTAAATACTTCTACATGACTTTTCATAGGAGCATTATTCACAACAGCCAAAAAGTGAAAACACCCCAATGTCCTTCAATGGATGAATTGATAAACAAATTTTGGTGTATCTATACAATAGAATATTATTTAACAGTAAAGAAAAGAAGTACTGATACATGCTACAACATGGGAGAACTTGGAAAACATTATACTGATTTAAAAAATGCAATACAGAAGGTCTCATATTGCATGTTTTTCTTTATTGCCAGTGGGCACATGGTTTTCTTTTGGGGCAATGAAAATATTTTAGAACACGAGAGAGGGTGTGGTTGAACAACATTGCGAATGTACCAAATGCCACTGAATTGCACACTTTAAAATTAATTGTGTGTTACATGAATTTTACCTCAATAATAACAAAGAAAGAATAAACCTAGAATAAAATAAAATCCTTCCTTCCTCCCTTCCTCCTTTCCTTCCTGTCCTTCCCTTCCTTTCCTTTCTCTCCTTTCTCTGTTTCTCTCTCTCTCTCTCTCTCTTTCTTCTTTCTTTCTTGACAGGGTCTCACTCTGTCTCCCAGGCTAGAGTGCAGTGGTGTGATCTTGGCTCATTGCGACCTCAGCCTTCTGGGCTCAAGCGATTCTCCCACATCAGCCTCCCTAGTAGTGGGTACTACAGGCTAATTTTTGTTTACATTGTAGAGACAGGGTTTTGTCATGTTGCCCAGGCTGGTCTGAAACTACTGGACTCGAGTGTTCCTCCCTTTTTGACCTCCAAAACTTCTGGGATTAAAGACATGAGCCGCTGCACCTGGCCCAGAAATGTTTATAATTTTTATTCACTGCTGTGCTTAAACAATGCCCTGCACAGGGCAGTGTGCAGTACATATGTGGTTAATGAATGTATGGATGAACATCAGTATTGACTCCTACTTTTTTTCGACATCAGGCATCATGGGTATTATATTAGTCAGGGTTCTCCAGGGAAACAGAACATATAAAGAGATTTATTATAAGGTATTGGCTCATGTGACTCTAGGGGCTGAGAAGACCTCAGATCTGCTATCTGCAAGCTGGAGACCAAGGAAAGCCAAAGGCATAATTCAAAGGCCTGAGGACCAGGAGCACTGCAAGCAGATCCATGCCCCAGCCCAACCAGGAAGACAGAGAGGGAATCCAGTCTTCCTCCACCCTTTCATTCTATTCAGGTCATCAATGGACTGGATGATGCCCACCCATCGCATTGGGGAGAATTACCTGCTTTACTCAGTCCACCAATTTAAATAATAATCTCTTCAGGAAACATCCTCACAGATGCATCCAGGAATAATGTCCAATCACCTATCTGGGCATTCTATGGCCAAGCCAAATTGATGTAAAAAATTAACCATCACAGATACCATAAAGACGTAGAATTTTCTAAAGAGGAGGTGCTTCTTAATCTTTTACTGCTAACTGGAAATGGATGATGCTGATTAGATAGTTTTGGAGTGAAACTAAAGACAATCTGGTTGGCAAGATGAGACAGGTAAACAAAAAGTTAAATGAGAGTGCAGGAAAATAACATGATGATATATTGCAAGAAAAAAACATCTGGGAATCATTAGATTTCATTTCTGATTCTGGCTCTTTTACTCAGGAGAGGGCCTCTGTGGGCCTCAATTTTCTCATTGGTAAATTTAGAAGGTGAGACCAGATGGTTTCTCTGACCCATTCTAAACTTTGCTTATTATGTACATGTGTTTGGCAAAGGACAAGAACTCTATGCATTTAAATAAATAGAAAATCGTCCTAGGTCAGGTCAGTTAACCCTTCCTCCACCCTGATCATGTGATAGGTCAAAAGAAGAAGAAAGCCGAGAAAATTTCCAAACACGAAATTCTGTTGCTTAGTATAATTTTGTGAAATGTGGGTGAGAATGAATCCTAAGATATATCCCAAGCTTTTTGAGAAAACAATTCTTATTTACGAAAGTGGTGAGTACATGAAATTCAACTTATTGATGTTAACTTTTTTTTTTTTTTTTTTTGGAGATGGAGTCTTGCTCTGCTCTGCCACCCAGGCTGCAGTGCAGTGGCGTGATCTTGGCTCACTGCAACCTATCCCTCCAGGGGATAGATATCCCTCCTGCCTCAGGCTCCTGAGTAGCTGGGATTACAGGAATGTGTCAACACACTGGGCTAATTTTTGTATTTTTAGTAGAGATGGGGTTTCACCATGTTAGCTAGGCTGGTCTCAAACTCCTGACCTCAAATGATCTGTCCACCTTGGCCTCCCAAAGTGCTGGGATTACAGGTGTGAGCCACCGCACCTGGCTTGATGTAAACTTTTGGAAACACTTAATCACTTAATACTATATTAAAAAACAGTTCTGAGGGATCGTAAGTGCATCATTAAGCCTACACATCAGTGAAAAGTCCAATTTTAATGATTTCTCCAACTGGAGTTCTAAAGAAAGATTTGTTTCTAAAGATGAGTAAGGCATTTGCAAACTCTACATAAACACAAACACAGAACTGAAGTCCAAGCAGGAACTCTGCCCTTTGTCTGGAGTTTGAAATGAAGCAACAGCAGCATCATGCTAACAAAGATCAAGGTTCAGCTGGCTTCTTAAAGAAGCTGGTGGAATTTAAGACACCTGACATGTTTGCTGAAGTCTTTGAAATGCGATGGTAGGATTTGGCAGGTCTGTTTATTTGCAGTGTTAGTGTAGAAGCAGAAAAGGGAGCTACAATACAGAAAAGCAAAACACAATAAACTTGCAAAGAAAAAATCAACTGGGTCAGCACTATGAAGACATTTAAGGCAGAAAGGCAGAATAAAAATCTATTTAATGATCTTTCCCTCTGAGCACTATGAAAAAGAAATAATCTTTCCAAAGTAAAATAATTTAAATTCAATTCAACAAACATTTACTGAGTGTACAGTCTGGGACATGTACTATTTTTCAGTGAAAACAAAAATAGGGTTGCCTTTTTAAAAACGTGTAAGAGTTACTGTATAAATGTGACCAACATATGAATAATGTCTTCCTCTTAGTTTTTTCTCCTTTTGGGGAAAATTTCTGCCTTATTCTCGTAGAGAATATAATATTCCTTCCACTTTCTGTATTCTTCTGAAATGTGCATGATTATTTTTCTCCATTCTTTTTTTTTGTGTTGCTTAATAATATTTACAATTATTTATATTCTTTACATATAAAAATATCATTTACAAATATATACACATTTGTGAATTATATATACATGTATTTATATATATATATAATTTTCCCCTGTCTCCTTGGTACTAATATTTACTTCCTACTTCCTCCCACCCTCTACCTAGATGACCTGTGGCTGAATATTGTATATCGTTCTTCACTTAGATCAAATAAACAGAATTGAGAGTGAGAGCTGGGTTATAATCTTTGCAATTATTGTTCTGTGTGCAAATTAGTTAAATTCTCTAGGCCTTTTTTTTTTTTTTTTCTATAAAATTTACAGGGAGTAAAATGTGAAAAAAAATAACCTTCTAGATTCATTACTGGAACCCTTGGTTGAGTTTGTAATTCAGACATGTCAGGAAGAATGATGGCATATGGCACAGATGGCTGATCGGTGGTAAGTCTATTAAGTTGACCTATGTTAGCATATATGGAATGTTTATTTAGTTGCTAGGTGGACATGCATGATATAGCTGCTGAGGCTGGGTGTGGTAGCTCGCATCTGTAATTCCAGCACTCTGGGAGGCCGAGGTGGGCAAATCACTCAAGGTCAGAAATTTGAGACCAGCCTGGCCAACATGGCAAAACCCTGTCTCTACTAAAAATACAAAAATTAGCCAGGTATGGTGGCACATGCCTATATCCCCAGCTACTCAGGAGGCTGAGGCAGGAGAATCACTTGAACCCAGGAGGAGGAGGTTGCAGTGAGCTGAGATTGAGCCATAGTACTCCAGCCTGGGCAACAGAACAACAGAGACGAATATGGTTTGGCTATGTGTCCCCACCCAAACCTCAGCTCACAGCTCCTATAATTTCCACTGGGTCATGGAAGGGACCTGTGGGAGATGATTGAATCATGGGATTGGGTCTTTCCCATGCTATTCTCATGATAGTGAATGGGTCTCACATGATCTGATGGTTTTAAAAATGGGAGTTTTGGCCAGGCATGGGTGGCTTACATCTGTGATCCCAGCACTTTGGGAGGCTGAGGCTGGTGGATCACCTGAGGTCGGGAGTTCAAGACCAGCATGGCTAACATGGTGAAACCCTGTTCTACTAAAAATACAAAAATTTAGCCAGGTGAGGTGGCACACACCTGCAATCCCAGCTACTTGGGAGGCTGAGGCAGGAGAATTGCTTGAACCCTGGAGGCCGAGGTTACAGTGAGCTAAGATCATGCCATTGCACTCCAGCTTGGGCAACAAGAGCGAAACTCTGTATCAAAGAAAAACAAAAAAACCTGTTGAGTTTCTCTGCACAGGATCTCTTTTTTTTGCCTGCTATCCATGTAAGATGTGACTTGCTCTTCCTTGCCTTCCACCATGATTGTGAGGGTTCCAGCCATGTGGGACTGTAAGTCCAATAAATCTTCTTTTGTAAACTGTCCAGTCTTGGGTATGTCTTCATCAGCAATGTGAAAATGGACTAATACAGAGACTCTGCCTCAAAAAAAAAAAAAAAAAAAAAAGATATAACTGCTAAATTGTAAAAGGGATCTTGAATTAATAATAAGTCTGAGATAGCCTAAGATAAAATATTTAACTGGGAAGTATTTTTATATCTTATCAAGTAATAAGGCATTAAAGATGCCTACCTGCTAGGTTGACTGTTCCCTAACAATCAACTGATGAATTGGATTAATCCAGAAGACTCCGGCACATCTACTGGGAGATTGTTAAAGAGGATGCCTGCTACTAGGGATTGAATTAAAAACCAAATTATACTTGTAAGGATAGGATTAGTATTCCATGTTTTGTAATCAGTATGACTTCTGAAACGAAACTGCCCCAAACATCATTGAAAGATCCGAGAACAGTAGAGTGTCACCTGGATGACACCAAACACAAATCCAGACCGCTTAGAATATAAGAAACTGAAAGAAAAACAAACAAACAAAAACCCCCAAACATAACATCCTTAATCGAGGTCGTGTTTGTTCTAATCATGCTCATTTGAGAAGCTTGTAAATGAAAAGACAAGAGGCTTCCTACTAGACGCTATTGTGGTTGAATTGAGAAGCTGAGTGGTGACAAGGAACACTCAATTGCTATATAAGAGTAATACACAGATTGGGGTAAAACAACCAGAATTAGGGTGGTTCCTCAGGAAAGGTGTCAGATTACCTCTGAGTAAAACCGTTTCCCAGGAGAACTTTAAATCCGTTTATGTGGAAAATCTGGTTACTTAAGCAGTCTATACCTACTAGCGCCAGCTCTTCTAGGAGATGAAGTGTCTTCAACACTAAAGAATTTTACTCATTATTTACCTAAATAAATCTTACCCAGATGGAGGAAAAATTAATTTACTTCACCTAGAATTTTACTACTCTGAGATCAAGGATGGGTGCCCCATCCAAAGATGCCTTTGGCTAAATGCTCATGTGTGTCTGTGTAAAAGGCACCATAAATAGGCTTTTTCATATTTCTGTGTCAAAGTGAATCAACTCTGAAAGAAGAGCTATTTATTTATGTTTATACAAGGCAAGCTGTTTTTAATGAAATCTCTCCTAGGGATCGTGAAACAGCTCTACCTGGCCCAAACAAGTGATTATTGCTGACTTATCCTGGCCAAGGTGGACACTTTTTTTTCTTCTCTGTCACCCAGGCTGGAGTGCAGTGCCACAATCTTGGCGCACTGCAACCTCCACCTCCTGGGTTTAAGTGATTCTCCTTCTCACCTTCCTGAGTAGCTGGACTATAGGCACATGCCACCATACTCGACTAATTTTTGTATTTTCAGTAAAGCCAACATTTCACCGTGTTGGCCAGGCTTGTCTTGAACTCCTGGTCTCAAGCGATCTGCCCACCTTGGCCTCCCAAAGTGCTGAAATTATAGGCGTGAGCCACTTCGCCCGGTCGTGGGTACGTCTTTCCTTTTTCCTCCATCTTGTTGCTTTGTCTGTAAACCATAGTTCTCCATTTGTGGTCTTGGTGGCATGAATATTACCCGGGAACTTGTAAGAAATGCATAGGGTTAGGCTCGCCCCAGACCTATGGGATGAGGAATGCTGGGGTGGGGCCCAAGGATTTGTGTTTGTTATCATCCTGTCCATGACTAATGCACGCTCAAGTCTGAGAATCAATGCTCTAAATCAGGGGTCTGCAACCTATGGCTTATAGGCCAAGTCAGCTTCTTGACTGATGTGGTACAGTTGATGAGCAAGGAATGGTTTTTTTTTTTTTTTTTTTTTGAGACGGAGTTTCGCTCTTGTTACCCAGGATGGAGTGCAATGGCGCGATCTCGGCTCACCGCAACCTCCGCCTCCTGGGTTCAGGCAATTCTCCTGCCTCAGCCTCCTGAGTAGCTGGGATTACAGGCATGTGCCACCATGCCCAGCTAATTTTTTGTATTTTTAGTAGAGACGGGGTTTCACCATGTTGACCAGGATGGTCTCGATCTCTCAACCTCGTGATCCGCCCGCCTCGGCCTCCCAAAGTGCTGGGATTACAGGCTTGAGCCACCGCGCCCGGCCCCAAGGAATGGTTTTTATATTTTTAAACATTAAAAAAAGGTAGGCTGGGCATGGTGGCTCATGACTGTAATTCCAGCACTTTGGGAAGCCCACATGGGCAGATCACAAGGTCAGGAGTTCAAGACCAGCCTGGCCAACATAGTGAAACAGTGTCTCTACTAAAAATACAAAAATTAGCTGGATGTGTGGCACACGCCTGTAGTCCCAGCTACTCGGAAGGCTGAGGCAGGAGAATCACTTGAACCTGGGAGGCAGAGGTTACAGTGAGCTGGGACCATGCCATTATACTCCAGCCTGGTTAACAGGGTGAGACACTGTCTCAAAAAAACAAAAAACAAAAAACAAAAAAAAAGGGTGAATGATATTTCATGAGACATGAGAATTATGTAAAATTTAAGTTTTAGTGTTTGTCCATAAATACAGTTTTATTGCAACATGGTTACACCCGTTCACTTACAGCTTTTGCATTACAACAGATAACAACAGCTAAGGGGGTTGTTGCAATGGAGACCATATGGCCCAAAGGCCTAAAATACTTACTATCTTCCCCTTTACAGAGTTTGTTAAGCCAGCTCTAAATCCTTTGTTTCTTTAGCCTCCTCCTCTATCTCCACCCGCCATTCCCATCTGAGTCCAAGACTCAGTCTGTGACATTCATTGTCACTGATAGGCTTCTATCTGCTTGGAACTCAGGGTCAAAGAGACTGTTAACCTTCACTTTAGGATAATGTTCAGGGAAGCAAATCAGCTCAATTTTCATATGTAAACCGGATTTACTGGTGTCTGTCCAGAGAGAACATTACTCCATGCAGTTTGCATTCACATTTTTGTTTCAGGGTTTAGGGCATATATTTTCTTAGCATTTGATTATGGATCTGTTTTTAGAGGAAAATGCTGTGGGGCAAAGACTGGCCTGTACTGTTGTTCTTTCTAGAATGCTTTGGCATGTATACAGTAGATTATTGTAAATTGTTGAAATGAGTATTTGTGGTTTAGGAACTCGTTAGTTGTCATTCTGGATGAGGTTATGTGTCTGTCAACTTTGGGTTCTCACTTCCTGAAAAAGATCCTATCCTAATGTTTCATGAATTCAGGCTCACATGCACACTGCAGACTGAAGCAAGAAGTATGAATGCAATTGTATTGCCTGTGGCGAGACGAGATGCTTCTGCCCTGCAACCATCAGCTTCTTTCTCGGACAGGATGCTTATTTGCTTAATGCTAGCATAGTAACCACGGAAACTGTGATCTGTGTTAAAATTAATCTTTTAAATCACTTAATAATGTGCTGCAGGAGCAGCCAATTGTACATGGACTACTTAAGTGAACTACTTTTAACATGAAGAGGAATATTTCATTTTGACTTTAATTTCACATTAATTTAATTATGTGAGTGTCTGAGAATGACACAATTTCACTTTACTTTTCCCTGGGGAGATGTCAATGAATTCTCAATTTCCTTCCAAGGAGCCAGTCTTAGAATATTTGTGTGGTCTGTTTCATTGCTTTCCTGTTCCGTTCTAATAGGGCCAGCTGGGCTTCGACTCAGTGTAGTTGAGTGGGGGTGGAGGAGGGGGAACAGAGTGTGTGTGTGTGTGTGTGTGTGTGTGCACACGTGCGTGTGTGTGTCTGTGTGCATGCGTGCACACAGACGTGTCTTATAAGGAGGGAAGGACTGGTTTGAATTCTGGGTTCAGCAATAAGGGGTGTAGAAGAAACGGCACTCTGGAAATTTCAAACTCCAACAAATGCAAGAGGAGATCTATATTTCAACAAAAATCATGGTTGATTATTAGTAAAAGTTTTATTTTAGACAACCCAGTTCTCTCTACAAAGAGCAACTTTCTTAATGTGCACATCGAGAGGCAGGAAACTGTTTTACTTCCTTGTTACCTGGGAAGAGAGGACGTCAGTATCTGGGAGGAGACGCCCGGAAGGCATGAGTAGTTTGGGAGAAGACAAGACTGCAATGCTGTGAAGAAGGTCTTTGTTATGTTTATACCAATGACCTTTCTTTTCTTGCAACTTTTTAGTGAAAAATTTTAAAGATACAGAAAGTCGAAAGAATAGTCCAATGAATACCTGTATATCCACCCAACTAGATTTAACAAATTCTTAACATTTTCTTATTTTTACTTTATCCACCCATCAGTGTATCCGTCTGGCATCAATCCCTTGTCCATCTGGTATGTCTCTCTATCTCTTCACCCATGCCGTTTTATCCATCCAAACTAGGGGGACTGAGTAGTGCCCTGCATAAGAACCAGAGCGCGCCGGGCGCAGTGGCTCAAGCCTATAATCCCAGCACTTTGGGAGGCCGAGGCGGGTGGATCACCAGGTCGAGAGATCGAGACCATCCTGGTCAACATGTGAAACCCCGTCTCTACTAAAAATACAAAAAAAAAAAAACTAGCTGGGCGTGGTGGCACGTGCCTGTAATCCCAGCTACTTAGGAGGCTGAGGCAGGAAAATTGCCTGAACCCGGGAGGCGGAGGTTGCGGTGAGCCGAGATCAGGCCATTGCACTCCAGCCTGGGTAACAAGAGCGAAACTCTGTCTCAAAAAAAAAAAAAAAAAAAAAAAAAAAAAGAAGAAGAACCAGAGCGATGTCTTCTGCTCTTGATCGTCAGAGCAGAAGGGTGTTTTTTTTAGGCCCACAGGAGGGGGATTCCATAAGGGAAATGAAAGATGAAGGTGACTTTTCTGTTGTGATCTTTATAATAGATTCAATGGGAAGCTAAGTGCCTGCCACCTATGATCACTCAGATAAAGGCCTTTCATTTGATTAAGTGACCATTATCACGAACCAACCTGGAAATTTGTCTGTGCTATGAAGTATAAGAGTAAAGCAGGTAGATAATTTTATCTTACATTGTTGAATTTTATTACCAGGTAATATAGAAAATACTATCCTTTATTATTATTATTATTTTTTTGAGTCAACGTCTTGCTCTGTCACCTGGGCTGGAATGTAGTGCTGTGATCTTGGTTCCCTGCAGCCTCTGCCTCCTAGGTTCAAGCAATTCTTGTGCCTCGGCCTCCTAAGTAGCTGGGATTACAGGCATGCATCACCATGCCTGGCTAATTTTAGTAGAGACAGGGTTTCACCATGTTGGCCAGGCTGGTCTTGAACTCTTGACCTCAAGTGATCTGCCTGCCTTGGCCTCCCAAAGTGTTGCATTACAGTCATGAGTCACAGCCCAGCCAGAAAATATTATTATTATTATTTATGTTTGTTTTCTCAGTTTGGTGTACTAATACAATCCAAACCTCAGGGCTTTTATGTATTCAGGTGAGAAAATGGAATATTAAGACAGATTTCCAAGTATATTTCCCCCATAGTGATCCCACAGTGACAACAGGAATACATGAATGGAAAAGTTGCTTAAAAAGAATGTTGGAATTATCCCATTTATTTCAATCTCTTAGATATTGCTTCCGTGCACATCCTGAAAACGCAGGTCTCAGGATCCTACAAAGAACACGGCCTTGTTTCTTCCCAAGTGGCTGAAGACAATTGTAAGCCACAACACTCTCAAGTTCAAATCACAGGATATGGATTTTACGGATCTTTTATTGAGTCTTCATTACAAAATTTCTTAAATATGAATGGAGAGGAAGTCCCAGTTCCAAACAAATGTGATTTTGTTTACCACTTACTAACAATTAATGACATGTCCTTTGATTCTTTCCTCCGCCTCTTTACAAGTGCCACTGAAAAGCAAGGAAGCAGTAAAGGACAGTTGAGACTGTGCAGATAAAGTGGATGGAACATGGCTGGGCACGGGGAATCACGCCTGTAATCCTAGTACTTTGCGAGGCCGAGGTGGGCAGATCGCTTGAGCCTAGGAGTTCGAGACCAGCCTGAGCAACATGGCAAAACCCCGTCTCTACAAAATAAATAAATAAATAAGTAAGTAAATGAATAAATAAGCTGGGCATTGTGGTGGGTGCCTGTGGTCATAACTACTCAGGAGGCTGAGGTGAGAGGGTCACCTGAGCCCAGGAGGTTGAAGCTGTGCTGAGCCGTGACGATGCCACTGCACTCCAGCCTGGGTGACAGAGTGAGACCCTGTCCCCAAAATAAACAAATAGGTAAATAAATAAATAAGTAAAGAGGACGGAGCAGCTCCTGGCCTTGGGCTGCTTCAAATCCCTCCAGCACACATCTAGCTTATCCCTGTCCAGTGGAGCATTAGCTTACCTTTGTGCACTTCAGTGGAACGTGCCCTCTGTCTGGCCTGGTGCTGGAGAGTTTCTGGCATCAGGATTTATGAACTCCTCCATCACCATCAACCAGCTGCGATTCTTCACTGCCGACTGCTTTCTCTCAGCTTTGCTCTTGCTTCTGTTCTCCGTGTGGCCGTCTTGGTCAGGGCCCTCCGTTTCAGCCTGCTCCGAGTTAGTATTCTGTTAAAATTCCAGCAAATTACAACACTGCCTCTCCACTCTCCCTACACTTGTCCTTGCTGTCTGTGGCACTCCGTCAATCTCCCTGAAAACCATATAGCTCAGATGGCCTTGTATTCAAAAACATAGAATGGCCCCTATGATGGGTACAGAGAAAAAGGCCTAACTCCCTATATATTTTTTTCCCTATGGCCCTCAATTCCCCATCCAACTTTATCTGTCTCTTATGACTCACCAGTGAGAACCCCTCTGCTGTGGTTATATTCATTTATTGTTTGTAACTCCCTGCATGTACCACATTGTAAACATCAAGGCCAACAGAAATCATTATCTTTGTAATGAAATCTCAGGGAAAAGGGTTAAAGATAAACACCAGTGGAGGTAGCAAACTTACTTAAAGTTTTAATAGCTGTTATAACTCACATGAACCTGGTACAGTCCTTATAATGAACTTTTTGGTCGCAATAGCTGGTAAGACAGAGTATGTAGCTAAATCCCTCCCACTGGAAGCAGATCATATTATGTAGGAAGCTTGATCTTCATATGATTCCTACCTTTAATTTTTCTTTCTCTGTTCTCTTCTTTTGAACTCTGCTTGTTGACATTTATTTTAAAGAGGGTCTGCAGTTCCATGTTCCTGAATATTTGCCATCCTCAGAACAGCTGGGTTTATTTTGATTGATGTCCATTGCTCATCATGCAAACACAGCATCTTTTTGAACAGGATTTTCAATTTGATGAATGTTCTGAGGGTTGATTATACATTGGTGGTCTTGCCTGTGGCATAATCCCCAGTCGACTCTGGAGGCTTCCCACATTCACATGTTTATTACTCTAGAGTTCACTTTGCTTGCTAATTCTAACCCTTACATTCTTTTATTCTTAAAATCCTTGTGATCAAATCAATACTTTTGAATTCAAATATTATCTATGTGTATGCTTGAAATTAATTTTACTTTCGGGGTCTAGTTTTTGCTATCTATAAGATACTAATATATTAGTTAATGTTACAATTTGTAAAGAAATAAATGCACATATATATTAAAGATGAACTCTCACTTTTTTTTTTTTTTTGAGACAGAGTCTAATTCACTCTGTTGCCCAGGCTGGAGTGCAGTGGTGCAGTCTCAGATCACTGAAACCTCTGGTTCCTGGGTTCAAGTGATTCTCCCACCTCAGCCTCATGAGTAGCCAGAATTACAGGCATCAGTTCCCACACCTGGCTATGGTATTTTTAGCAGAGAAGGGTTTCACCATGTTGGCCAGGTTGGTCTCAAACTCCTAACCTTAAGTGATTCACCCTCCTTGTCCTCAAAGTGCTGAGATTACAGGTATGAGCCACTGTGCCTGGCCAACCCTCACATTTTTAATGGGGGGATACATGTTAATATGATATAAAAAACTTGGACACCATTAAATTAACTAGTTAATTAATTACTTTTTGGAGACCGCTTCTCACTTCTGTTGCCCAGGCTGGAGTACAGTGATCACAGCTCACTGCAGTCTCGACTTCCTGGGCTCGGGTGATGCCCCTGCCTCAGCCTTCTGTGTCACCGAGACTACAGACATACGCAAGCACACCCAGTTAATTTTTTTTCATATTCTTTTGTAGAGATGTGGTTTCACCATGTTGCCCAGGCTGGTCATGAACTCCTGGGTTCAAGCAATCTGCCCGTCTCAGCCTCCCAAAGTGCTGGGATTACAGGCATGAACCACACTGCACCCAGCCATTTTAGAATTTTCTCACCATTGGTTTGATATTGATTATGTTTCACAATATGTGATTATCATTTTTCTTTTTATTTTAGTTTTTTTGTGATTATCTTTTTTAAACAGTTTTATTGAGATATAATTTGTATTTCATAAAATTGTTTCATTTTACGTATATGGTTAAATTATTTTTAGTCAGTTTGCAGAGTTATGCAGTCTTCAGCACAATTGCATTTGAAAACATTGTTATTACCTCCCAGAGATCCTCTGTATCCATCTGCAGTCACTCTCTGTTCCACCCCCAGCCTCAGGCAACTGATGGTCTACTTTCTCTCTCTCTAGATTGATTTGCCTCTTCTAACTTTGCATAGAAATGGAATTATACAATATGGTTTTGTGACTGCCCTCTTTTACTTGGTATATGTTTTTGAGGTTCTTCCATGTACTAATGTGTATAAATACTTCATTTGTGTACGCTTCTGTACAATATTCCCTTGTATGGATATACCACATTCTGATCATCTGTTCACCAGTTGCTTGCCTTTGAATTATTTCCAAATGGCTATTATGAATGAATAATGATGCTATGCATATTCATGTGGACATATGTTTTAATTTCTTTTGGATAAATTCCTATGAGTGGATATAGGTGGGTGATATGGTAACTTCACCTTTTTTTTTTTTTTTTTTGAGACGGAGTTTCGCTCTTGTTACCCAGGCTGGAGTGCAATGGCGCGATCTCGGCTCACCGCAACCTCTGCCTCCTGGGTTCAGGCAATTCTCCTGCCTCAGCCTCCTGAGTAGCTGGGATTACAGGCACGTGGCACCATGCCCAGCTAATTTTTTGTATTTTTAGTAGAGATGGGGTTTCACCATGTTGACCAGGATGGTCTCGATCTCTTGACCTCGTGATCCACGCGCCTCGGCCTCCCAAAGTGCTGGGATTACAGGCTTGAGCCACCGCGCCCGGCCGGTAACTTCATCTTTAACTTTTTTTTTTTTTTTTAGAGGAAGTCTTCCTCTTGTCACCCAGGCTGGAGTGCAGTGGCGTGATCTTGGCGTACTGCAACCTCTGCTTCTGGTTCAAGTGATTCTCCTGCCTCTCAGCCTCCTGAGTATCTAGGATTACAGGTGCCTACCAGAACTCCCGGCTAATTTTTTGTATTTTTAGTAGGGATGGGGTTTCATCACGTTAGCCAAGCTGATCTTGAACTCCTGACCTCAGGTGATCCACCCACCTGGGCCTTCCAAAGTGTTGGGATTATAGGCATGAGCCACCATGCCTGGCCAGTTCATCTTTAATTTTTAAGAAGTGGAAAGCTGTTTTCCACAGTGGCTTCACCATTTTACATCCTATCAACCATGTGTGAGGGTTCCCATTTCTCTCTGTCCTGCTCATCAACATTTATCCCTGTGTTTTTTATTATAGCCATTCTGGTGGGTGTGGAGTGGTATTTCATTGTTGTTTTTATTTGCTTTTCTCTAATGATACACGATATTGAACCTCTTTTCAATGTATACCTTAATTGGTGAAATGTTCATTCAAATCTTTTGCTAATTATCTTTTTAAAAATACCTTTTCCAAAAAAAAGTAACCCTCCATGGGGAAATGAATGATGTTTTCATACTTCTTTGAACTCTATGTGCCTGCCTGGTACATGAAAGTGTTGTAATAATTCTAGCCCCAATGCCTGAAAGGATGATGATGATTTCTAGATTAAATGCAAAAAAACTGATATCTTATCTCATAGGCTCACACACTCAAATGCTCACAGAGGCCATGCTGGTGAGATAGATGTGCAACGTGGCTCAACTTTAAAAAAACAGAGAGTGATGGAGACGGCGTGCCCTACTTTAAAAAGACATCTAAGTTCACTGAAAAATCATCACTGTGCAAGCCAATAGAATGCATTCACCATTGGATTTGACCTGTAGAGATGTCAGATTGATACCCCTTGTTAGATGTTGCCAAACCCATCCCTTGAACTGAATTCAGGAGAAGTCAGGACACTAACCAGGGTGAGTTTCTTACTCTGGTGCCATGGGGAGCTTCTAGGAGAGATTCTTCAGTCTTCTCATAGGTCTTCTCTTCTCAAGCTTTGATAGTTCCAAAGCCGTCTTTCTGAGTGCACCCCTCTTGATATCTGTGACACTTAAAACCCTTCAGAGACTCCTATTGCTCTGTGGATCAACTCTGAATGTTCCAATATGGCCTCTAAGAGGAGCTGACCTGAGCCTTTCTGGTTGTGTTAATGCCCAGCTCACACCGTCAACACTAGCTTTTTGTACCCGCACTTTCAGCTTCCTATAAGATTCCCCCCGACCCAACCCCATGCTGACACCTTCAGCTGGTAACTCCCACTGAGCCTTCTGTGCTCTCACATGAGAGCACTAAAAACTCCCATAGGATCTCATATTACTCTTGCCAGAGCACTTTTCACATTTTATTGTAATTTCATCTTTTCTCATAGTTTATCTGCTATTTGAGCACGAGGACTACAAGGTTATTATCTATTGGTATATTCTCAGTGAACAGAGCTTCTGGCTTCAGAGAGAAAGATTTATAAGGGACTCCATAGCATAATTTTGGGGAATGGCATGATAGTGAAGAGTCACTAAGCCTGATAAGCAAGGACGCAGTAAAACCATCTACTCACCCACCGAGTTGATACATGCTTTTCTCTCATATTCTCCTCCGAGTTTGAAGCTTGGGAAATGTTTAACATTTTTTTCTGGAATGAGGTTTATTAGAGTTGCTCAGTAAGATAATATCTGGAATCTGGAGATGAAGCTCCAAGCTGTGGAGCCGTCCGGCATGTTGTCTGACAGACCTTTTCACTCTGGTTTATGGCTATGCCTGGTTATTTACTTCCTTCAACAGAGTCCTCAAGGAGTATGAAATACTTACCTAACATACTGCTTTTTATGATATGCAAAGTGGTGATTACCAAATCAGTTCACGGAACTTAATTTAATTCTTGCCTTAGGAAACTCAGGGCTGGGAGTGGTGAAGATCTGTATATGCCAAAAATTGACTTCATCTTCTTGTTTTAAAGGCTGAGGTCATCTGTAAACTAGTAGGGTCACATAAATTCACCTTACTTTCAATTGGAAAAGAAATCTATGCTTAGGGCTAAAATTTTACTTATATATATACATATATATATAAGATATTATATATTTAATTATACATAAATTATATATATATTTAATGTATATTTTTATATATTTTTATTTATATATATATTTTATATTTATATATATTTTATGTATATTTTTATTTATATGTTTTATGTATTTTTATGTATAAATATATTTATATATTTAATTATATATATATATATATATTTATGTTTGTTTGTTTGTTTTCTTGTTTTGAGATGGAGTCTTGCTATGTTGTCCAGGCTGGAGCACAGTGTTGCAATCTTGTCTCACTGCAACCTCTGCATCCCAGGTTCAAATAATTCTCTTGCCTCAGCCTCCTGAGCAGCTGGAATTACAGGTATGTGCCACCACACCTCACTAATTTTTGTATTTTTGTAGAGATGGAATTTCATCATGTTGGCCAGGCTGGTCTGGAACTCCTGACCTCAAAGTAATCCACCCGCTTTAGCCACCCAAAGTGCTGGGATTACAAGCATGAGCCATCATGCCTGGTCTTTAATAGTATTTTAAGGAGTGAGAGGCTTTCTATTTTGTAAATTATTAAGTCATCTTGTGCCAATAAGCAATAAAACATATATTTATATTTATTATATAAAGAAACATATATTTCTCTGCCTTGTTAAGATTTTGTAAAAACCACAATTTAATGCAATATTGATGACAGGCTTATCCTAAAGAACCCCGAATTTTGCATTGATGTGCCCAGATACTCCCACTGAGGTGGGTAGGTCTAGTTGGTCCTTCACTAAATGGCCCCACTGGACTGCTGCCTTCTTTCTTTCTTTCTTTCTTTTTTTTAAATCCTGAGGTCTATATTGTTAGAATTCTTCTCCCTCATTCCTGCTGTCAGGTTTTGATCTCTCACTTTTTGCTGATACGAGATCTCTTTTAGTGATTCACTCCCCATCTCCACTTTCTGTCTGTGGCTTCAGATCTATAAGCCCATCATGCAATGGGACTGGACAAATAGATCACTGAGCTGGTTAGAACTTAGTGAGTAGGCACAGAGGTACTCTCTGAAGAGTCAAGTAGAAATTTAGTGAATGGAATGTGTTACATCTAACTTGGCCTGTTGGTACAGTTCTGGTTTTTTTTTTTTTTTTTTTTTTTTTTTTCTGTTGCAGGCAATTGAAAATGTTAGGTAAACTCTGCTGAAGTAATGTGTTCTTTTATCGCATCTGAATGCTCAAGGAATACAATTCCAGAATGAATCCCTACTTTCTATTATTTTTTTCAGGCTGTGAGGATGATTATGATGAGAGAAAGACAGAGAGAGAGAGAGGATGAGACAGGAGAGAGAGAGAATGCCCATAGGGCTTCATCATAACCCCAGGACCCAGTTTCATCTTTCAGAAATTTAATCTTTTAGTTTATCTAAAGGTTATCAAATTTTGGAAGATTAAATCATACTAACTGTATTAGTTTCCCATTGCTGCTGTGGCAAATTATCACAAACACAGTGGCTTGAAACAAACCCCACACATTTATTATCTTATAGTTCTAGAGGTCAAAAGTCCAATGTTGGTCTCACTGAGCTAAAGTCAAGGTATTTGCAGCGCTGGCTCCTTGTGGAGTTTCAGGACTCCTTCCTCCATCTTCAAAGCCGGCATTGCAGCATCTTCAGACCCTCTCCAACTATCTGGCCTCTGCTTCCATCATCACATCTTCTTCCCTGACTGAGGCTCCTGGCTCCCTCTTGTAAACACCACAGTAATTACTTTGAGCCGAAGTCGATAATCCAGGATAATCTACCCATCTCAAGAGCCTTAATTTAATCACACCTGAAAAATCCCTTTTGCCCTATAAGGTAACACAATTCATAGATTCTGGGAGAAGGATATGGGCCTCTTTGTGTGTGTGTATGTGTAGGGGGGTGGGCATTATTCAGCCTCTCACACTAACAATGTGCTGATTTAAAAACCAGAATGGCAATTTTTAAGTAATAGTTCTAAGATATCTGATAGGATAACTGGAATTGCCTTTGTTACTTAGGACTCTCTTCTCCCAGGGAAAGTGAGGAGACCAAATAAGAACTTACTTGGTGAGCACAGAATTATACCAATAGATATGGACAAGAAACTGTAGTATTGCCGGGCGCAGTGGCTCAAGCCTGCAATCCCAGCACTTTGGGAGGCCAAGGCGGGTGGATCAAAAGGTCAGGAGTTCGAGAACATCCTGGTTAACATGGTAAAACCCCGTCTCTACTAAAAATACAAAAAATTAGCTGGGCATGGTGGCGCGTGCCTGTAATCCCAGCTACTCAGGAGGCTGAGGCAGGAGAATTGCCTGAACCCAGGAGGTGGAGGTTGCGGTGAGCTGAGATCGCGCCATTACACTCCAGCCTGGGTAACGAGAGTGAAACTCCGTCTCAAAAAAAAAAAAAAAAAAAAAAAAAAAAGAAAAAGAAAGAAAGAAAAAAAAACTGTAGTATTAGAGCTTGGCAAATTGTCTTTTGTTCTCTACAAATATTTCTATCCAGATAGGCAGTAATGGCTATTAGAACTGTTTTTCTGAATAGTTCCTGAGTTCTTGTATCAGTGATACAATGTATTAATGATTTGTTATATCACTTGATACATTGATACACAGATACACTGACTCTTTGGTTTTCCTCTCACTATATCCCATCAAACCATGGCCGGCTGTTACGGTGTTTCTTTGTGTACACATAGCGGAATACCTCAGGTCAAAATTAACTTTACACCTTAAGGCAGTTGAAGCACCTGTAATCAGAATCGATTTTCTAGGGTGAATAGTTAGCATTTAAAGTATCACAGTGAGGAACCAACTCTTCATTTGCTTACTACTTCTTGTCTCTTGCAATTAAGAGATTTATTAATTAGCAACTGGAATGTAGGCAATAATTTTTCAGTGGTGAAGAGAGTGTGTTCCAAAGTCAGTGAATAGTTAGATACATTGGATGGGTCCCAGTGTCTTTAGTATAGGACCCAGGAAACCCAGGGGCTGAAACAGTTAGTGTAGCGTTACAGTGTAGAGTCATGTTCGTCCTGCATTGCTCTGTTTAATGGAGGGCAATGCTGACAATTTACCAGGACCTCATCCTATCTGCAAAATATCCTTTCATTTGCCTAAGAGTGCAACTTTTATGCATGGTGCCAGTCAGAATGCCAGACAGGGGACTTTCCTGAGCTATGAGAAAAGGTCTTATGACTGTTCAGTGCCTGCTTGCTAGTAAATATTTCTACCCTTATCAGGAATTGGACTAAGACGTTGGTCTCACTGAGCCAACGTCAAGGTATCTGCAGGGCTGGTATTGGCAGAAGGAACAGGTAGCTCCAGAAGGATGGATAAGTAGGTACTTGGTTCTCCAGCTTTAGCCATCAGCATCAGTATCACCTGGGGTTGCAGGTTAGCACACAGGTGGCTGGGCCCCAATGCCTGAGTTTCTGAGTCTATCAGTCTTAACCTCAGAGGCTGAGACTTTGCATCGCACAGGCCCAGGTGGTGCTGCTGCTGCTGGTTGCGGAGCACTTTTTGAGAACTGCTGGGGTTACTTCTGGCTCACATAACATGTCCACCCTGGGTTCGCTGGAGGCTCTGCTCTGTATCATGGTTGATCTTGCTTTGCAATGCAGGCCGATGGAACAACCACAATCTGGAGCATTTCTATTTGTAGTGCACATATGCAGGAGTGCTGGCAGATATGACCTTGGTAATGTAAAAAGATTCCTTGCAACTCAACATGAGCTGGCCGGGTAACTCAACCCGGCAAGTGAGTATCAGGATGTACAGGGTGAACATGTGTCTCAGAGGATGATAACCTGAATATTTATAAATAGCACTGATTACCACTGGTATTACCCAACTTTAACCAAAGAACCTGATAACAGCTTAGCAGCCAAATTGATTTAAGAAAGCTCACAATACTTGGACATGATACAGCAGATGTTACTGTGGCTCCGTCACGGTTATTGCTTGGTCTTCTCAAGCAGAGTCAGAGATTATACTAACCTCATTGGTGCCGTACTTAAAAAACATCTCTAACTTGGTTCCTCTTAGATACATGGGTTAGTTTTTCTCTCCTTCCACCCGTACCACCTTCACCACCCGCTTCTCTGATTTTTAGATTCTGTTGCAGATGTGACCTTTTCGGACTTTCTTGTTAAATTCTGGAGATAGACTTGGCTTTGGAGGCTCACTGCCCCGATGTGCTGGTTACAACTGTGATGAGAACAAAGTCGGAGAATTCTGATCATCAGCAACCCTTATTTTGTGATGTCTTTCCTGCCTCCTTCCCTCCCTCCCATTTTTCTTCTTTCCCAGTGTAACTTTGCCATCAGTTTAACCATCCAGAAAATTGACAACATAATGAGCAGTTTAACCATAAGCATCAATATTTGCTCCAAAATTATATCTCAAGACCTCTAAGTCATCACTTCAGTATTCTTGTTAAACCGTCCTATTACAGGTTCTGACTTTCAAGCAGGGCAGAGAGAGTAGTCACATCTTCACCCAAGGACAGACTTGAGGGGAACATCAGGGTGAATATAGACTGTTGATTTTGCATTCTTCAGTTCAATCACTTCAGTTCATCAGGGAAATAAAACTGTCAGCACAACATCTCTGAATACAGAGGATGATGGCACCGTATATGATTCAAAGGATTGCCCAAGGCTAAAGCCACTGTGTAAGCTTTAATTAACTAGGACAGTCAGGGGTAGGTGCTGTGGGAGGGAACACTATCTCTATTAATGTTAATTTTTTATGTGAATATAGAGGAACTCCTAGATGTATTATTTCATAATTAATTTTCTTATAAGTTATGAATGTCCTAGATATTCCCTAAAGAAAGGTTAGAGAGATCAACTCATTTAATGCAGCTGGTTTTCAGAGGCTTTTCCAGCAGCCATGTATTATGGCTACCATTTGGCTTCACTTTTTTTGTATGCTTTTTTCCGGAGCCTAAAAATAGTTCCGTCTTTTAAGATGGAAATGGTTAATGATTTTTGGAATACTCCCAAGTTCCTTGTGTGCATTTTAGGCAATAGGTCAAAGTGAGATGAGCAGAAATGGTGGCTTTGGAGTTCCTGACGTAGTCAGGTATTGCAGGAAATACACAGGTGTTTTTCAACCAAATAAATGTTTTTTTTTTTTTTTTTTTTTTTTAAGTTGAGGTTATCCTGGCAATTGGTTTATCGAGTCAAAGTAGTTTGCCTTATGCAAAATGTTTTATGTATTTTAATATTTTATTATCTTAAAAGTTGAGGTTAACTTTTGTTAACATCAATATTTTTATTTTTCTTTATCACAAACTTAAATGGGAACAGGTAGGGCTCAGCTATTTTTGTTTGCTCCACGGTTTAGAAACAAGGCTGATAAGACAGTGGTTGAAGTGGTTCACATCAGTTAAACCAGATTTTCAGGTAGGACAGAACTGCCAGGATTCATCAAAAGTCTGAACTCAAGCCTGGGATTGAGTGGGCTAAAGGGGAGGGCTCAGTGGGATAGAGAAGAAAATCTTTCTTAGAGAATATGCTTCCTTTTGAACACTGGTAGGTTTCTCAAACCACAGCATGCCTGAGATATTTGTTGTGTGGGGGGTCAAAAACTCATCAAAACAATTAGCTGTACCAACATGTAGCTGTTAGGCAGATGGTGCTGGGCGAATTGTTTGGCTGCATTCAAATGCTCCGCAACTGACTAGCTGAAGGTCCAGACCATGGTGGGCATATTCCACCCCTCTGTGCCTGTCTCTCATTTGCAGGATGAAGATAATGAGAATATCTGATCTCATAGAATGTGGAGATTAAGTGATGTAATATGCAAATAGTAGCTTGAACAATAAGTATCTGACAGATAGGTAAACACTTAATGATATGGTTTGACTCTGTGTCCCCACCCAAATCTCATCCTGAATTGTACTTTCATAATTCTCACATGTTACGGGAGGGACATGGTGGGAGAGAATTTGAATCATATGGGTGGTTTCCCCATACGGTTCTTGTGGTAGGGAATAAGTTTCATGAGATGTGATGGTTTTATCTGGGGTTTCCGCTTTTGTATCTTTCTCATTTTCTCTTGCCACCACTATGTAAGAAGTGACTTTTGCCTCCCACCGTGATTCTGAGGCCATGCAGAAATGTGAGTCCAATTACACCTCTTTTTCTTACCAGTCTCTGGTATTTCTTTATCAGCAGCCTGAAAACAGAGTAATACACTCAGTAAATGTTAACTATTATTTTTATTACTTTTTCCCCTCATCCTTTCATAAATTTACAATAATCAAGCAAAAGTGTACATTGTCCTCCTCCCAGTTATTAGATGTTTGCCCCCATCCCTGCACCCACGTTTAGGGCAATTGTTTCAAGGCACTTTGTTCTTTCTTTTATTCTGGGTGGTTTCCAAACTAGCTGATAAATTACCTAAAATGTCACTGCTGGTTGCACCATGTGACTGCCATGTACTGTCTTACATGGGCTCACACATAAATATAAGACAGTCTTTCTATTATAGATGGGTTCCACACAATTGGTAAGATAAATCATAAATAAGTGATGATTTAGAAAATAAAAGATAAATTCTTATCAGTTTTCAAATAAATATTGCAGAGCATGTACATCAGAGAAATTCAGAAGGGGGAGAAGTGACTCTGGAATGATGTGGTCTGGAAGTCTTTACAGAGGAGGAGCAATTGGGATAGGTACAAAAAGTGTAGGTGGGCCGGGTGCGGTGGCTCATGCCTGTAATCACAGCACTTTGGGAGGCCGAGGTGGGCGGATCACCTGATGTCGGGAGTTTGAGACCAGCCTGCCAACATGATGAAACCTCATCTCTACTAAAAACACAAAAATTAGCCAGGCGTGGTGGTGCATGCCTGTAATCCAGCTACTTGGGAAGCTGAGGCAGGAGAATCGCTTGAACCCAGGAGGTGGAGGTTGCAGTGAGCTGAGATTGCGCCGTTGCACTCCAGCCTGGGCAACAGAGCAAAACTTTCTTTCCCTCTCCCCCGAAAAAAGTGTAGGTGGAGGTAAAAATGGTGGGGGAGGGAGGGCGATGATTAGAATGTCAGCCAGGGAAAGTGATGAGACTGAGACCAGGGAGCCAAGGAAGTGCAGGGTGTGTTTGAGGAACAGGAAGTCACTGTTGGTGGGAAAGTACTTCACTGGTGAGTGTTTAGTGAGGAAAAAGAGTGTTTAGAGTTATTTTAGGGGGGAAACTTGTTGACATATGGACATTTTTGTTAGAGCTATCTTACCAGTGAAGTTGAGAAAACATGACTGCTAACATTTTAGTTGCGGGTGAGAAAGAAAAATCGCTCAGAGCATTTTGAGGAAGGTGAGATATGCAAAACTTATCAGGTCCAGAGAGATGCGAGCATGAGACTTCAGTCATTTGTCCCCATCCCTGCACCCACGTTTAGGGCAATTGTTTCAAGGCACTTTGTTCTTTCTTTTATTCTGGGTGGTTTCCAAACTAGCTGATAAATTACCTAAAATGTCACTGCTGGTTGCACCATGTGACTGCCGTGTACTGTCTTCATGTTCCTGGAATTTGTGATACAAATAAAAATGTATAGGCAATCACTAATCAATGCTATTTTTGTAAGCCAATGAAAAACCCTGTCAAGCAAGTTTGTAATAGCCACTTCTTGTCCCTTTTCTGCCTTTAAGAACCTGCTTGTAACAAAGGCTCATATTTAAAGTTACTTGGGTCTGAGTCTTCCAAGCAGCTATTCTCATCTTGGCTCAAGTAAAACCTTTTTTTTTTTTTTTTTTTTTTTTGAGATGGATTCTCACTGTGGCTCAGGCTGGAGTGCAATGGCGTAATCTTGGCTCACTGCAACCTCTGCCTCCTAGGCTCAAGTGATTCTCTTGCCTCAGCCTGTGGATTAACTGGGATTACAATCGTGAGCCACCGGCCCAGCTATGTTTTGCATTTTTGGTAGAGACAGGGTTTCACCATGCTGGCCAGGCTGGTCTCAAACTCCTGGCCTCAAGTGATCTGCGTGCCTCGGCCTCCCAAAGTGTTGGGATTACAGGGATGAGCCACTGTGCCTGGCCAAGAAAACTCCTTAAAATTATATTTTGTGCCCCAGCTTCTTCCCTTAGGTTGACAGGGGTATATATTTGATTCTTCTCTATGCATTGCATGGCCATTGTAATGGTTCATTTTATGTCTTAACTTGACTAGGTTAAAAGAGGCCCAAGTAGCTGCTAAAACATTATTTCTGGGTATATCTGTGAGGGTGTTTTTGGAAGACATTAGCTTTTGAATTGGCTGACTGAGTAAGGAAGACTGTGCTCACCAGTGTGAGTGGATATGGTCCAATCCCACGAGGGCCCAGATAGAAACAAAAAGGTAGAGAAAAGGTTGTTTGGACAAAAAAGAAAACCCAAATTTTAGATGACATTAATTTAGCAGTTTATTTGAGTAAAGGATAATCCATGAATCAGAAGAGGTACAGAATGCTCTGCTTCAGCAGTGTGGGCAGAGAGCTTTACTAGGTGGATACAGGAGTAAGACAAAGAAAATATGTTTGATTGGTTAGAATGGAAAGACCTTAGTTAGAGGGCAGCTGCAGTTTTGGTTGGTAAAGTCTATTTTTATTTTGCTGTTTCTGTTGGGCTTAGGTAGACTAGAACTGCCCCAATCTAACAACCTCCCTGTTAACAATTTCTTAGCAGGGAGAATTCACTTTTCTTGAGCTGGGACATCTGTCTTCTCCTGCTCTTAGACATTGGTGCTCTTGATTCTTGCGCTTTCAGACTTGTAGCAGGATTTCCATCCTTGGCCCCCCTACCCCGGCCCCCATTCTCAGGCCTTCAGACCTGGACTGAGATTTTAAACCATTGGCTTCTCTGGTCCTCAGGCTTTTGAGTTTAGCTGGAATGACGCCACCAGCTTGCCTGGGCCTCCTGCTTGTAGAGGCCAGATCACAGGCCTTCTCAGCCTCCATGATCATGTGAGCCAATCCCTCATGCTCATTCTCTTTCTGTATTTCTATACATACTCTATTAGCTCTGTTTCTCTGAAGAACTCTGTCGGATACAGTCATAATATGTTCTTTAACACTGCTGGCTCGTTTCCATGCTGCTGATAAGGATATACTGGAGACTGAGTAATTTATAAAGGAAAAGAGATTTAATGGACTCACAGTTCAGTGTGGCTGGTGAGGCCTCACAATCATGGTGGAAGGTGAAAAGTACGTTTTACATGGCGGCAGGCAAGAGAGAATAAGAACAAAGTGAAAGGGGAAATGCTTTATGAAACCATCTGATCTCCTCAGACTTGTTCACTACCACAGGAGCAGTATGGGGGAAACTGCGCCCATGATTCACTTATCTCCCACCAGGTCCCTCCCACAACATATGACAATTATGGGAGCTAAAATTCAAGATGAGATTTGGGTGGGGACACAGCCAAATCATATCAAATACGAATGTAATCAGAATAGTAGAAGGTCATGGGCATATGCCAGACTCTTCACAGTGAACCCCTTTACACCTTCTCTCCCAGCTTTTTAAACAGCACTTTAAGCCAAATAGCTATCATGTGGCATTTACCTGATATCATGCTGTATAAAACCTGCTTTTATAGACTGCTTATTCTTTGCACTGACTATTTTATGTCCATGAGACATACTCATTGACCTGGCAGAAAAAAATACTCAGCCTTGGATGATAGATAAGCACTTGTATTATATTAAATGTAATTATCTATTAAATCATATCTACTGTGGTCACAGCTTATCATTTTTTGAGAGGTGATGATGCTAAAATATGGAATAACTACAATAATTTGCATATTCTTTTCTTTGGTCATATTTTTCATTGAAGCCATAAAAATACTTAAAAATATTTTCCACCCTCTAGTATGAAATTATCTTATACAGATTGACGGTTTTAATAAAAGCATCTAAATCAGCATTTGTAGCCCAAGTGTCAGAGTTGATGTTTTGCAAGATTAAAATATTTTCTTTGTAAAATACCTAACAAAGCTCAGATTCAAGAAAAGAACAAAGTGGGAGGCATCACACTACTGGACTTCAAACTATACTGCAAGGCTATAGTAATCAGAACAGCATGGTACTGGTACCAAAACAGAGATATAGACCAATGGAACAGAACAGAGGCCTCAGAGACAACACAACACATCTACAACCATCCAATCTTTGACAATCCTGACAAAAACAAGCAATGGGGAAAGGAGTCCCTGTTTAATAAATTGTGTTGGGAAAACTGGCGAGCCATGTGCAGAAAGCAGAAACTGGATCCCTTCCTGACACCTTACACTAAAATTAACTCCAGATGGATTAAAGACTTAAACATAAGACCTAACACCATAAAAAACCTAGAAGAAAATCTAGGCAAAACCATTCAGGACATAGGCATAGGCAAGGACTTCATGACCAAAACACCAAAAGCATTGGCAACAAAAGCCAGAATAGACAAATGGGACCTAATCAAACTCCACAGCTTCTGCACAGCAAAAGAAACAGTCATTAGAGTGAATCAGCAGCCAACAGAATGGGAAAAAATTTTTGCAATCTACCCATCTGACAAAGGGCTGATATCCAGAATCTACAAATAACTAAAACAGATTTACAAAAAAAAAAATAACCCCATTCAAAAGTGGGCGAAGGATATGAACAGACACTTTACAAAAGAAGACATGCATGAGGCCAAAAAACGTGAAAAAATGCTCATGATCACTTGTCATTAGAGAAATGCAAATCAAAACTACATTGAGATACCATCTCACGCCAGTTAGAATGGCAATCAGTAAAAAATCTGGAGACAACAGATGCTGGAGAGGATGTGGAGAAATAGGAAAACTTTTACACTGTTGGTGGGAATGTAAATTAGTTCAACCATTGTGGAAGTCAGTGTGGCAATTCCTCAAGGACCTAGAAGTGGAAATGCCATTTGACCCAGCAATCCCATTACTGGGTATATATCCAAAGGATTATAAATCGTTCTACTATAAGGACACATGCACACGAATGCTCATTGCAGCACTGTTTACAATAGCAAAAACCTGGAACCAACCCAAATGCCCATCAATAATAGCCTGGACAGGGAAAATGTGGCACATATGCCCCATGTAATATTATGCAGCCATCAAAAATGATAAGTTTGTGTCCTTTGTAGGGATATGGATGAACCTGGAAACCATCATTCTCAGCAAACTGACACAAGGACAGAAAATCAAACACTGCATGTTCTCACTCATAGGTGGGTGTTGAACAATGAGAACACATGAACACAGGGAGGGGAGCATCACACATTGGGATCTGTTGGGGGGAAATAGGGGAGGGACAACAGGGGGTGGGGAGTTGGGGATAGATAGCATGGGGAAAAGTGCCAGATATAGGTGATGGGGAAGAAGGCAGTACATCACACTGCCATGTGTGTACCTATGCAACAATCTTGCTTGTTCTTCACATGTACCCCGAAACCTAAAACGCAATAAAAAAAATTCTGGATGACAAGTTGTTGTTTTTCCTCTTCCTCCTTTTCTTCTTTCTTTCTTTCTTTTTCTTTCTTTCTTTTCTTTTTTGAGATGGAGTTTTGCTCTAGTCACTGAAGCTGGAGTGCAATGGTGTGATCTCGGCTCACTGCAACCTCCGCTTCCTGGATTCGAGTGATTCTCCTGCCTCGGCATCCCAAGTAGCTGGGATTACAGGTGCTCACCATCATGCCCGGATAATTTTTTGTATCCACCCTCCTCGGCCTCCCAGAGTGCTGGGATTATAGGTGTGAGCCACCATGTCCCACCAAGTGCTTCTTCTTTTAAGGTTATCTTTCAGTGATCACAATCGAGAGTGAGAATGAAAAAGGAAAGAAGGAAAAAAGGAAAGGAAGGAAGAGAACAATCCAGGGAGAGCAAATTTAAGTTGCTTGAATGTTCTGGATGCATTTTTTTTTTTAAAATTTTATTTCAACATTATATGATAAAAAATTTAAGACAAACTGTGAATTTGAAAGAATTTTAAGTCAACACCCATACACCTACCACCTAGATTGTACCACGAACACTTTACTGTTCTTGCTTTATCACATATCTATTCATTTCTCTACCTTGGAGGTATAAATGTTTTAATTCTGACTATGCGGTGAATGACTGAGTCAATTTTATACAATCAGAATTCCGGTGGGCTAGGTCTATGCTGTCTGTTTCCCTGTTTCTGTATATCTGCTATCACTTCCAAGTGAGACAAGCAGGACAGATTAGAATCAATTCAGTTTACCAGAAAATGCTTCTTGGGCATTTAATGATGTGCCTAACATGCTTCTATGGAGCTGGGCTGGCTTAGAGGCTTAGCAGCCATCTGGGGAGTTTCTTAACTTGATATTCTCATGGGCTTTACTCCCCCAAATTCTGAGTCAATAAATCTGACATGGGGACTTGAAATCGGCGTTCTTTTAAAGGATATTTTTAAAAGGCATCAAACATGATTTTGAGGACCCCCTCTCACAAAAAACTGATAAGAGCAAGTGTCAGAGTGAAAGGATAAGAGCAAAATCTTTGGTGAGAGCAGTGACTACCCTCACTAAGACAGGGCAGCTGCAGAACTTGAAAACTAATCTCTAATGACAGCAAGCACATCAGTGGTTGTCAAGCGGTGTGCTTAGAAGCCTTTCCCCTCGGTCAGGCTCAGTTCTGGGAGCTAGAGATACAGAAATAGATAAAACCTGCCTTGCAAGTTAACAATAGGATTTAACAGGTGGTTGGATTTGGAAACCATTGACCTTGACACTATCAAAGAATTCTATGTTACAGTCCTTTTTTTTTTTTTTTTTTTTTTTTTTTTTTTTTTTTTTTTGACAGGTATTGTTCTCTGTTGCTTAGGCGAGAATGCAATGGCATGATCTCTGCTCACTGTAGCCACAACCTCCTGGGCTCAAGTGATCCTCTTGCTTCAGCCTCCTGAGTAGCTGGGACCAGGGAGTACCACCTGTAATTTGTATTTATTTTTAGTAAAGACAGGGTCTTGCTATGTTGCCCAGGCTGGTCTCAAACTTCCTGTGCACCAGTGATCTGCCTGCCTCAGGCTCCAAAAGTGTTGGGATTACAGGCATGAGCCACTGCATTTTTATGGTCTTGTGAGAAGGCAAGACATTTTGGAGGAAAAGTCAATAATCCAATATCTAACCAAGTACCCAGTTCTGTGGTTTACACTGTAAGTGCTTGTATTAGTCCGTTTTCACTCTCCTCATAAAGACTTACCTGTGACCGGGCAATTTATAAAAGAAAGAGGTTTGGTGGACTTACAGTTCCACATGGCTGGGGAAGCCTTACAATCATGGCAGAAGGCAAGGAAGAGCCTGTCATTTCTTAAATGGATGGTGGCAGGCAAAGAGAGAGCTTGTGCACGGAGACTCCGTTTTTAAAACCATCAGATCTTATGAGATTCATTCACCATCACGAGAACAGTACAGGGAAGACCTGCCCCCATAATTCAATCACCTCCCACTGGGTTCCTCCCATGACACGTGGGAATTGTGGGAGTCACAATTCAAAATGAGATTTGGGTGGGGACACAGCCAGACCATGTTAGTGCTTGATGTTTCCCGTGGATAGAAAGACTAATGTAGGCTAAAAAGCTAGTCAAAGTTTCATGGAGGACAAAATGGGTAAAACTACAAAGAGAATCAGTAGTATTTGAAGAAGTCATGAAAGAAGAAAAGAAACAGACAATCCAAGAAAACACAGAAAGGAGAGTGTCGATGAACTGATGGCGGGAAAATGTCTATGCTCAGGAGATGGGGAGGCGGGGTTGTAGGCTTTGAAGGGTAGACAGTGCTAGACAGTAGCAAATGTAAATTTCTGAACAAATTGTAAAAAATAGCCTCAAGTCTCCAGCTCCTGCATAGCAGCGAATGACACACTGATTATATTTTGACTCTCTCCTGTGGTTCCTGGTAGACACAGAAGGCCTGTGGAATCCAGCGCATGCCATTTTCATCCTAGGAAGAAGCATTCGCCTAAGATTCCAGTTGCCCGCTCCCGTTTGTGTATTAGGTACTTGCAGTTTGAACTATTGAGATCACAGAGGGCTTCTTCTCATTTTGCCATTGAGTTCCTGGTACCAAAAACCTTGTTTAGCTCATAGAAAAAATGACACTGAGATTTCTTTCCATCTGCACTCATCTCCAAGATCTCTGGCTCCCATCAAACTCATATTCATTTGTTGTCGTTATTTTGTTGTTTTTCACTTTCTGGCTCCCAGCGTTAAGTTGACTAATGAGGCCATGGAATATCTAGACGCTGCACTGCTATCTTGGACCCGTCTAGATCTTTGACTTATTTATAGGACCACAGAACTTTATTAGTTATTCATTACCCTTCTGATTTCAGTTTCCAGGTGTTGGGAATCTGGGTGTGGCTTGGCTGGCTGATTCTGGCTCCGTATGTCTCATGAAGTTGCAGTTGAGATGTCAGCGGGGGCTGCAGCCATCTCAAGACTTGACTGGGGCTGAAGGATTCAGATCCAAGTTCGCTCATGTGGTTGTCAGCAGGCCCCAGTTCCTCCACTAGCTGCTGTCAGAGGGGATTGGAGTTCCTTCCATGATAGGCATCTCCACAGGGCAGCTCACTAGGTGGCAGCTGCTTTCCCCAGAGCTAGTGGTGTACCAGAAAGAAGGCTGAAGAGCTGGAGAGAGCCAAGCTGGGAGTCTCAGTGTTCTATAACCGAATATCAGAAGTGGCAGTACATTACTGCTGTCATTTGCTGTTTGTCATGAAAACCAAAGGATCACAGTCCATTCCTGGTACAGAGTAGAAAGGGAACATAAAAGGGACTCTGAATGTATCAGGAGGCTGAGTTCCCTGGGGGCTGCCTTGAGGGCTGGTCAGTGCAGGAGCCCTCACCCCAGTTAGGGTGTCTAAAATTGTCCCAGCTCCATATCCATCTAAAAGCTTCCTTCATCTGCCTTGCTTGAACAAGAAATGGGAGAGACGCTGAGTACCTTATCAGAAAAACATCAGTGCATTGCCTGAGTGCCTTTTGTGTACTAAATGCAAAAGTGGGTTCTATAGAGTTCACTGAAACAATAGGAGAACTTTTCCCCTCAGGACCTTTAGGATATGTTGAGAAAACAGTACAGACACAAAGGTATGGAGAACACCATTTCTCACGGAACTATATAAATTCAACTCAACCATAGTTTAGGCAAAGAGGGACATTTCCTGGAAGCCTTGTGTGGCTCGGGGAAGGGCAGGGTCTGGGCACAGCTGGACGCACGGCACAGATCCCGCCAGGACTCTTCCTGTCCATCTTCATTCCTGCTGCTCTCTCTGTATTAATTGGCCTCATGCACTTCAACTGGCTTGTTTCACACGGCAGCCAACAAGGTTTCTGGACACTCTTGGTCTACATCTTACAGCTGTGCGGTATGGAAGGTAATGATTGTGCGTAGTTCCAAATTTTCAAGTTTCAGGGGAAGGCTCTGATTGGTCCAGCCTGATTCCTGGACCCATCAGTGTGTCTCTATGGTGTTGTCCAACCTCATTAGGTGTCAACCCTGTGACAGACACTATGGAGGTGCTTGAATTACAAAACCCAAAATAAAACACAGTTTCTTGCTAAAGAGATGGCAGTGATCTGGAGACAGGGCAGGAGGCTTAAGAAACTCATCTGTAGGCCCGAAACAATTCTAACTGGAAGATCCTGCTTGCGTAACTGTGCTGCCTAACAGGGAAGGTAGTCAGAGGGTGGGGGAACCTGCAGGTCGTGTGAGGCTATGTATTGTTTCCATTCCCTTTTCTTTCTTTCTTTGTTTTTTTCTTTGTTTCTTTCTTTCTTCTTTTTTTGAGATGGAGTCTTTCTTTCTTTCTTTCTTTTTCTTTCTTTCTTCTTTTTTTGAGATGGAGTCTCACTTTGTCACCCAGGTTAGAGTACCATGGCAAGATCTCAGTACACTTCAACCTCTGCCTCCCAGGTTCAAGCAATTTTCCTATCTCAGCCTCCCAAGCAGCTGGGATTACAGGTGCATGCCACCACACCTCGCTAATTTTCGTATTTTTGGTAGAGATGGGGTTTTACCATGTTGGCCAGGCTAGTCTTGAACTCCTGCCCTCAGGTGATCCACCCATCTTGGCCTCCCAAAGTGCTGAGATTACAAACATGAGCCACTGCACCCAGCCTCCATTCCCATTTTGAACTTGAGTTCTTTTCCACTAGTCTTGATTTAGCTGGGTCTACAGGCTCTCTCTATGCTGCTTCATTAGGATGCCAGTTCTTTGCATAAGAAACCCTTCCTAAGCTGTGTTCTGAGTAGCTTGGAGCTTGCTGAAACACATAGGATTTCTAACAAGTCATAATAGTTTCTGACAGGAGCTTGCTTTTGGAGGAAAATGTGAGAAAGCAAGTGGGATAGAAATGTCTTTGTTTTCACTGAAGTACAGTCAGGATGAATAATTAAGAAACTGATACTGAACTCAGCTTCGTTACCTGAGCTATTAGTCAAAACAAGGTATGTGAGGGCGTGGGTGTGCTGGTGCTTCCAGAAGGTAGGTGGAAGCTCTCGAGTCCTTGAGTATGTGTGTCTGTCAATAGTTCCATCCAAATGGGTGATGAGGGCAGAATTCCTATTTTCCAAAGTGACACATTAGTGTGTAGTGTGTAGCTAGCTACTCAAATCGTGTAATTTCAGGAAAGAGATAGGTTTCTAACTCTAAAAGAATGCCTTTCTGTAGCGAGCCATGTTCGTGTCACTGCACTGCAGCCTGGGCAACAGAGCGAGACCCTGGCCCACTGACCCCCACCAAAAAATAATGCTCTCAACTCCATGCTCAATATCCAAATGCCTCAGTCAGAGACAAAATATTTTATTTTATGGTTAAAAAGAGACAGAAATATTTCTGGAAGATTTAAGACACTGATGTACATTTATATTAAAATGTTAACAAATCACATCAAGTGCTTTCTTGGATTTTTTTAAATTGAATGGGTCACGTGCAGGATCGTGTGTGTGTGTATGTGTGAATATAATTAGGGACATAGACATCCAATTCCTAATACAGTTTTACCTAGAGCTGATTATGATATTAAATTCTCATTCTGCTTCATACTACATATAATTAATATGTTTGAATGGGAATTCTGTCTGCAAAATAGCAATGGAGAGCCAGACGTCAGACTCCTGTAGAATAGTTATGCCTTTGACTGTTTAGCTTAATAATGCGTCTGGATATTTGCATTCTATAAGGTTAGTTCTCTTAAAGCTTAGTTCTATTAAATAGGAACATACAAGTTAACTTTTCCCCCCTCTCAAATATCTAGTTCAGGAACAGAGAGAAGTTCAACATTCCTTTCCCAAAGTGGTATCTTTCACTAGAGCCTTATCGCCTTCAAATGACAAGGTTTGGATAGAATTCAAATCAGATAGGGCGTGTTATTTATTTTAAGGCCCTTTAAGAACTCAGGAAATTAGAGCCCATTAAGTGAGATGCACATCACTGAGGTTTCCTAGAAAGGGCTTGGTCATGGGGTTTTGAAGCCCTGTTAACAAAGCATGGCAGGTTGCCTGTTTTTAAAAGGACATTTATTTTTGGAAAACTGTGATTCTCTTGTTAGCCTCAAACTCCCTTGCTTGTAGGTGTTTCAAAGAAATCTGAGCCCTTGCCAGGCTATTTCTATAAAGTCACCTATTTTTTTTTTCTCCCTGAGAGGTTGCCTGGGAGAAGAAATTAAGTAAAAATAGGTTTAATAAAACTGTTCCATGCTTAATTCAACTGACTTCATATCAATAGTTTATCGAATTTCTATGAATGAATTGCTTCATTAATTCATTTATTTGGCAAATGTTTATTAAGGGCCTAAGATGAGCTAAGTATCACAGTTAACGCAGTAGATTTTGTCCCTTCTTTTATGGTGATATCCAAATATACAAACGTGTGAACATGAATATGCAAATGGACAGCAGATACAGGAAGAGCCTGGCTGGGTCAGTGCCTGAACTGAGAGGGCTAGGGATCCTCTTTTTCAGGGGAAGCCATTGTTATGAAGTCTGCATGACCAGAAGGAATTAGACCTTTGAAGACCGAAGACAAAGCATTCAGAGATTCAGAGCAGAGAGAAGACTTGGTCCAAAGGTTCCGACGTGGGGCTATACTCAATATGTTGGAGGAATACAAAGAAGATCTGTGTGATACAGCTTGGAGAAGTGGGCAGAGCCTAGACCATGGATGAGGTTGTAGGTTGGGGGAAGGAGTTTAGATATGAGTGCAATGAAAAGCCACTGGAGAGTTTTCAGCGGAGAAATGCAGGCTTTAATTTAAATTTTCTTTGGGAAAAATAGATTATAGAAAATAAGAGTGGGCTGGGTGTGGTGGCTCATGCCTGTAATCCCAGCACTTCGGGAGGCTAAGGTGGGCAGATCACCTGAGGTCAGGAGTTTGAGACCACACCGGCCAACATGGTAAACCCCCATCTCTACTAAAATACTATAAGTAGCTGGGTGTGGTGGTGGGCACCTGTAATCCCCAGCTACTCAGCATGCTGAGGCAGGAGAATTGCTTGAACCTGGGAGATGGAGGTTGCAGTGAACTGAGATCATGCCACTACACTCCAGCCTGCAGCCTGGGTGACAGAGCAAGACTCTGTCTCTGAACAAAAAAGGAAATAAGAGTAAAGATAGGGAGATCAATAATCAATATTAAATAGTAGGCTAGGGCTAGGATATACATGGTACAGAGAGTGTGTGGAAAAATCTCATTGTTTGGAGGAAGAAAATATACATCTGTGTGGGCATATACATCTATACACAGACACACACATGTCTTCGTCCATTTGGGATGCGATAACCAAATGCCATGAACTGGGTAGCTTATAAACATCAGACATTTGTTTCTCACTGTTCTGGAGGCTGGAGTCCAAGATCAAGGTGCTGGCAGGTTGTGTGTCTGCTGAGGACTTGTTTCCTGATTTCTAGATAGGTTTTGCAGTTTCCTCACCCAGTGGAAGAGGTGGGGCAGCTCTCTGGGGTTTCTTTAATAAGGAATTAGATTTGTGAAGGAAGACTTGGTCCAGAGGCCCCAAGGTGGGAATAAACTCAATATGCTGGAAAAATACAAAGGTCTGTGTGACTATGTTTACAACATGGAAACCCCATCACACAAAGACAAACACACATTCTTGACTGCTGCACCCTCATGACCTAACTACCTCTTCAAAGTCCCACCTCTTTATAAGTATTATCACATTGGGGGTTAAGGCTTCAATAGAAATTTTAATTGTTGGAGGGGACACAAACTTTCAGACCATAGTGGTATATATATTCAAACTTTTTCTTTAAAACATTCCATTTACATTTTACGATGTATATAATACATGGATACAATAGTATATACATTATTTATAAATAAATCAGTATATCTAATGGGGAATTATATGTACTGAAAATAATTTATTGGTGGGGTGTGTCAGTTCACATTTGTAATCCCAGTGTTTTGGGAGGCCAAGGTGGGAGGATAGCTCGAGTCCAGGAGTTTGAGAAAAGCTTAGGCAACATAGTGAGACCTCATTTTTACAAAAAATTAATAATAATAATTAGAAGGGTGTGGTGGCGTATGCCTATGGTCTCAGCTACTCTGGAGGCTGAGGTGGGAGGAAATCACTTGAGCTCAGGAGGTCAGGGCTGCAGGAATTGTGCCACTGCACTCTAGTCTGGGTGACAAGGTGAGGCCCCCCCCCTCAAAAAAATATATATATACACACATTTACACACACACATATATATATATGTTTTATTGATGTGTGTGTGATCAAATGGTTTTGGAAGTCATGGTCTAGGTGTAAGATGATGGTGACTTGGATTTGTTGGCAATAATAGAAAAGGAGAGAAGCAGATGCATTGGGGATAAGGTTTGAAGGTAAAATGACAAGATTTGTTGATGGGATGTACCACACGCAGTGTGGGAGCCGTGAGCGTGCATACGGCTCAGATGTGGCCAGGCCCTCAGAAGGCCTTGCAGCCCTATGGTATTTTCCTGACTGAAGATCGAGGATGTAGCGGTTCTCAAATTTTGTTTACTTTCACACTCATGATGGCTCAGAATTCCCCCAGGGAAAATAATTTTTTCCTCTCTTCACACCTCTTTGCACACTTCTAGGGGCCACCATTTTGCATTACATTGTCTGGAATGGACCCAGCAAACAGTTCAGAATGAGATCCTGAAAAGGTGCCATGTGTGTGTCTGTGTGTGTGCATGCATGTGTATCTGTCTTCAAGAGTCTTTTCCAGTAAAGCGACTCTGGCTGAGGGTTGTATTCTTTTTTTTTTTTTTTCCTGGAGGTAAGGGGATCTTTGAGACTGCAGAAACAAAGGAATAATTGGAGATTAACCCTCTCACCACATACTAACAGCTCAAGTCTCAAGGGTGAGTAGCAGGTTTCTCCTGGGACTTGGAGCCATGAACTGTGAGACTCTCATTTGTTTTTATTGAATATGGTTATAATAGAATGTAACCCAACTATGGAGATATAATTTGGATGTGGGTTATAAATCTCATGTTGAACTGTAATCCCCAGGATTGGAACTGGGGCCTGGTGGGAGATGACTGAATTACGGAAGTGGTTTCTCATCAATGGTTTAGCAGTAACCTTGGTGCTGTTCTTGCAGTAATAAGTGACTTCTTGCATGATCTGTCTGTTTAAAGTGTGTGGTACCTCCCCACCTCTATCTCTTCCCCCTGCTTTGGCCATGTGAAGTGCTGGCTCCTTCTTCCCCTTCCTCCATGATTGTAAGTTTCCTGAGGCCTCCTCAGAAGCTGAGCAAATGCATCATGCTTCGTCTACAGCCTGCAGAGCCATGAGCCAATTAAACCTCTTTTCTTTACTATTTTATTTTATTATCTTTTTTTGAGATGGAAGCTTGCTCTGTAGCCCTGGCTGTAGTGCAGTGGTGCAATCTTGGCTCACTGCAACCTCTGCCCCCTGGGTTGAAGCGATTCTCCTGCCTTAACCTCCCAAATAGCTACCCACCACCACACCCAGCTAGTTTTTTGTATTTTTAGTACAGAAGGGGCCTTTCACCATGTTTGCCAGGCTGATCTTAAACTCCTGACCTTGTAATCCACCCACCTCAGCCTCCCAAAGTGCTAGGATTACAGGCATGAGCCACTACACCTGGGTAAACTTCTTTTCTTTATAAATTACCTAGTCCCAGTTGTTTCTTCATAGCAATGTGAGAACAAACTAACACGTGGTGATTTCTACATATAATCTGTTTTTGTCTTTGCTAGTCTTTACATGTTATGTAATGCCTACAACCTTTGTTCTTAATCCCTGACACACTACAAAAAACCCCCACTCACACCAAAGGCACTAGTGAACACTATTAAACTTGCTGAAAATGTTGACCCCAGAAGGTATCTGTTTATTCCTGAGTCCACTCTCACTGGCCATCCAGAGGCTCTTTCCCTCACTCAGCCCTGAAACCGGCTTCACTTCTCTCAGCTTTCTTTTTCATCGCAAATTGCTGCCTCCTTTGGGGGACACCCTGCTATGTGCTCTCAAGATTATCTTCTAGACAAACCTGATCCCTCATGGAGATGGAATTCATGCACCAACTTCTAAAAAGACAACACTTTCTCTATGTTATAACAATACAATTACAGTGATCGCTACGTGTGAATAATCATAATAGTACCATGATTAGAAATATTTTTGGGTTCCATATGACTGACCAACAAATACACTTTTGGAATATGAGCTGTATTTATGTTAGAGACCATCTTTTATCTATTAAAATGATCTAAAATTTTTCTAAGAAACAAAACACTGGGTGTGAGGGCGATCTGGCTGCGACATCTGTCACCCCATTGATTGCCAGGGTTGATTTTGCTGATCTGGCTGGCTAGGTGGGTGTCCCCTTCCTCCCTGGCTTCTCCGTGTGTCCCTCCTGAAACTGCATGCTCAGTCAAAGAGGACCACCATTCCCGATAGAGGAGGACCAGTCTTCGGTCAAGGGCATAGGAGTAGCTGTGTCCCCCTGGCAGAGCCTCCAAACAAGCTCTCAAGAAACAAAAAGCCTATTTCTTATTATGTCAGAGTATTTTAACTTTTCAGGGAAAAAATACTCTATAAACAGATAAAGGCTATGTTGTTATTACTTTTATTCTAGGAAGGAGACTCATGTTCTATAAGGTTAGAATCATTTTAAAGAAAAACATGGCTGGGTGCAGTGGCTCACACCTGTAATCCCAGTACTTTGGGAGGCTGAGGTGGGTGAATCGTTTGAGCTTAGGAGTTTGTAACCAGCCTGGCCAACATGGTGAAACCCTGTCTCTACTAGAAATACAAAAATTCGTTGGACATCATGGTGGGCCCCTGTAATCCCAGCTACTTTGAGGGTTGAGGCAAGAGAATCACTTGAACCTGGGAGGCAGAGGTTGCAGTGGGCTGAGATCATGCCACTGCACTCCAGCTTGGGCAATAGAGACTTTATCTCAAAAAAAAGAAAAAACATAAAGTTACTGTTTTCTAATAAGGAGGCATGAGAGGGGCTACTCTGCCATTTTGTGGCTGCTGTTTTTGGGTGGAAACTAAGTCTTGGGGTTTGGGTTTTGGTCTTGAATGTTTGTAAAGCATAGAAGACCCCTGTACTCTAACAAGTGAAAATCAGAGTAAGAAAATTGAACACATGCGCACAATATGATGCAAGGCACTCGGTGAATTAATGGTTAGGGGTCAAGCAGTGAGCCAAGATTGTGCCACTGCAACCAAAACAGCAACAACAAACTTGTCATTTCACTTGACAAATGCTGTTTTGTCTGTAGCTTGATTGTAAGAACCACGAAAGCACGTCAGTGGCGTAGTTTGAGTGAAAGGATGAAAATGTAGGTAGAAAATGTAAAATCAGCTGCTGGGCAGTGGTCATGTTTTCTGACTGCCTGATACATTTTAAACACTCTTAAACTATCTGGAGAATTCCACAACTAGGTTTAGTCTGACTGGCTTATTATCTTAGAGTTTTGGAGATCAGAAGCCCAAACACTTCTCTCTGGGGTAAAGTCAAGGTGACAGCGGGGCTGTCTTCGGAAGGATTTAGAACGGGTCTCTGCTTTTTTCAGCTGCTAGAAACTGCCTGCATGCCTTAGATCATGGCCCTGTTTATCTCTGACGTCAGCAGCGTGGTCTCCCGATCTCTGTCCTCTGCTTCTCTGTCTCCTCTCCCCACCTTCCTTCCTCCCACAAGGGACCCCTGTGATTAGATAAGGCACACCTGGATAATCCAAGATAATTTTCCCACCTCAAGTTCCTCCGTCACGTCTGCAAAGTCCCCTTTGTCATGTAAGGTAGTATATTACCAATTTCTGGGGTCAGGACGTGGATCTCTTTGGGGGCTGTTTTCGGAGTACCACACCCCCCCATTCAATTTCATACCCAGAACCTCACTTTCCCAGCCTCCTTTGCATGGGCTGAGGTCAGCATGAGTGAGTGAGGCACTTACGTCACGGGACAAATTTAAGGGGCACCAAAAAATGTAGTAATCAAGATAAACAACTTTTTTTTTGAGACAGAGTCTTGCTCTGTTGCCCAGGCTGGAGTGCAGTGGCATTATCTCAGCTCACTGCAACCGCTACCTCCTTAGTTCAAGTGATTCTCATACCTCAGCCTCCTGAGGAGCTAAGATTACAAGCACATGCCATCGAGCCCCATTAATTTTTCTATTTTTAGTAGAGACAAGGTTTTGCCATGTTATCCAGGCTGGTCTCAGACTCCTGACATCAGGCGATTTGCCCACCTCGGCCTCCCCAAATGCTGGGATTGCACACCTAAGCCACCATGCCTGGCCTAAGATAAATAACATTTTAATGCAATATTTAAAAAAGTTCAAAAAATCTATGATGGTCAGCATTTTAAAACAAAGAGAGCATTACATTTGTTCCCTTTTGGCTTTGTCTTCCGTATGGCCAAGCATGGCAGTATCCTTCGCAACTAAACAAAGTATGTGACCTAGTCTGCACAGCGAGGTACACTTGTGGCAGGCTTTGACTTAGAGCAAACAAAAGAGGCAGGGGCCTGGCACACAGTGTTCATGCCAGCTTGGTTAGGTTGCTCACGGCTGAGAGCAAAACTGGAAAGCCTGAGGCCTCGGAGACGTGAGCTGCTTGCCAGGGTCCTTGCTCTGGGAAATGTCAGTGGCCTGTGGGCAGTCGGTTGGTGAAACTTAGGGCATTTTTCCTCGTCACAATGCCTATAAACCCATTCTCTGACCCATCAGGAGATTCTGAGAACCACCTGTGACCCTTTATGAAATCTCTTTTCTGCTTAAATAGCCAAGCTATTGCTTTCTGTAACTAACAACTCTAAATAATGTAACTTATCATAGTAAGGACAATCTGAATTGGTTGGCACAGGCAAGACAAAGCCACAGGTGCAGGTCAATGTTAAAGGGCATCACACTGGGACAAAGTGAGACCCTCATCTCTATAAAAAATAAAAAATAAGGGCATCCTTAATCTAGGAAATAAAGCACACATGCCTCATCCGAATTGGGTATGGTGGCTCATACTTGTAATCCCAGCACTTTGGGAGGTTGAGGTGGGTGGATCACTTGAGGTCAAGAGTTCGAGACCAGCCTGGCCAACATGGTGAAACTCCATCTCTACTAAAAACACAAAAAATTAGCTGAGTGTTGTGGCATGTACCTGTAATCCCAACTACTCTGGAGGCTGAGGCAGGAGAATTGCTTGAGCCTGGGAGGCGGAGGTTGCAGTGAGCCAACATCGTGCCATTGCACTCCAGCCTGGGTGACAGAGCAAGACTCCATTTCAAACAAAACAAAACAAAACAAAACAAAAAACCAAAACAACAACAACAAGAAGAAAAGTCTCACCCTAATATTCTCTGGAATCTAGAAAAAAATCTTTACTTCTCAGTTCCTCCCCTGGATATTTCACCAGTTCTAAATTAGTAGCTTATTCAGGGCTTTATTAGTAATAAGAAGATACTAACTTTATCTTTGCACATTGAATAACAAATCAGTTCCTATTGGAATCATAGGTCCTGGAAGATGTTTCTGATAACGTGAGCCTTGGTGCTCTCTCTCTCTCTCTCAGTATTCTGAGAGGGGCAAAATTGCTTGTGATTCCAAATTTCAGAATTTCCAGGCCTTATATTCTGGTTCTTAATTTAGCTGATATTTCTGTGGAGGGTCAAAGATGGTAATTTGCTCCAAAATTCTCACAAGATACCTGGCTTGTACGGCTCCTTTCATTAGGACGCTTCTTGTACAGATGCTTTATTTGAGAGATTTCTTGTCTTTTTGTCCAAGCCTATTTAATTAAATTGACTATGTATTAGAATTATTTACGCATTTGAAAAATAATTCCCTTAATTTTAGGACACTAATTATTATTATTGAATCACAAATCCGTGTCCAGTAGAAAATAATAGATACAAATACGCAAATGTTGAGATTGATAATGAAGGGAGCTTAGTGAGGTAGGTTGTCAGCCTAGTTAGGACAGCATACTGTGACATGTTGGCAAGCTTGAGATCAGTGGAAATTAGCTGAAAACGGCTGTTGGGCTCCAGGTATTAGCGGACTTATTTTTACTGAACGGAAATCACAGATTTTACGGGCAAAACCATGAGTCCTATAGTAGTTCTTCCATGCTAATTTTTTCCTACCCCTTATTTCTCTCTGACTTCTTCAACTCTGTTACTAAGGTTTAAAGTGGTTTATAGAAGGTGGACAAGTAGAACGATATTATCAATGACTGTGGCCAAATCAGTGCCCTTCCACACTGATGTGAGAAATACTCTTTTATTCCTTTCAAGTGAAACTAACACGTTTATATATTGAGTATTGACAAAATGCTCAATGCTGTCATAGGTATTACCAGAGATAAAAGCAAAAGCCCCGAGGCTCACCTTCTGGACATGTAAAATATGATTGGAGAGTGCAAATTTATATTTAAGAAAAAAAATACAAAGTAAGATATGACAGTGTGAAATTAGGTGACAATTGTGGGGTAGTGACTACCATACATAATTTAGGAATTCAGACAAAAGACAGATAAATGCTGGCCAGAGGGAGCCATCTTGGACAGTTTTCTTTCTTTCTTTCTTTTTTTTTTTTTTTTTGAGACAGGGTCTCATTCTGTCACCTAGTGCAATGGCACAATCTTGCAATCTTGGTTTATTGTGCCTTAACTTCCTGGGCTCAAGCTATCCTCCTGCCTCAGCCTCTTATGTAGCTGGGACCACAGGCATGCACCACCATGCCTGACTACTTTTTTTATTTTTTGTAGAGATCGAGTCTCACTTTGTTGCCTAGGCTGGTCTTGAACTCCTGGGCTTCCATGATCCAGAGAGAGCTTTCCTGAGGGTGGTTGCCTGTGTAGCCTTCTTCCCCACCAGGTGAACCTTAGAATTTAGAGTATGAATTAAAGAATACAAATTAGGCCGGGCGCGGTGGCTCAAGCCTGTAATCCCAGCACTTTGGGAGGCCGAGGCGGGTGGATCACGAGGTCGAGAGATCGAGACCATCCTGGTCAACATGGTGAAACCCCGTCTCTACTAAAAATACAAAAAATTAGCTGGGCATGGTGGCGCGTGCCTGTAATCCCAGCTACTCAGGAGGCTGAGGCAGGAGAATTGCCTGAACCCAGGAGGCGGAGGTTGCGGTGAGCCGAGATCGCGCCATTGCACTCCAGCCTGGATAACAAGAGCGGAACTCCGTCTCAAAAAAAAAAAAAAAAAAAAAAAAAGAATACAAATTAAAGGCATATTTAATAGGGAATATGAATTAAAGAATGAATATGCTAAGAAGTAGCTGGGTCTCAGCTTAGAATCAGTCAGGAAAAGAAAAAGAAAAAGCAGTTAAGGTATTTCCAGCAGAGAGGTATTTAATATGGAGAATTAGATTACGATTTACATTAGAATTAGATTTACATTAGAATTAGATTACAATTGTTAGAAGGGTTGGAGGAGTGGAAAGGAGAGTGTGGTTTTCAGAGGTGAGGAGCTAGAGAAACCTGCTTCCAGCTGCTTAGACACCGCTAAGGCCTCCAAAGGAAAGGTTTGTACTCTCCTTCTACCTTCTAATCTCACGCAACAGCCTTCTTTTGGCAGATCCTCTGCTGGAACCAAGCCGGCATGGGGGGTCGGGGAAATGTGGTTTCCAGGCTTTTAGCCCCTGCGAAGAACCAAGAGACGATATCTAGCTCAGGACTGGTAGGATCCACATGCTGTTTTAGAAAGATTTTCCTGCTGGTGACGAAAGTCCAATTTCCCTAAGAATGCTTTTCCTTTTCTCTTCTAACCCATTCTGCATCCCGTTGCGGCTGCTTTTGGGTTTGTTTTTGTCTTGTTAGTTTGTATCATATTAACACCATATGCTTGCTTTACATATATTACTTTTATTTCCATAACTGGATTTTTTTTTCTTTCCTAACTAGAGTTTTTAAAGATTGGGAGCAGGCTGGATGCAGTGGCTCACATCTGTAATCCCAGTACTTAGGGAGGCTGACGAGAGAGGGTTGCTTGAGTCCAGGAGTTTGAGACCAGCCTGGGCAACATAGCAGGACCTCGTCTCTATTTTTATTTTTTTAATTAAACATATTAGAAACAGAACTTTATTAATTAGCAAGTAATAATCTGTATGCACAAAAAACAAGACACTGTTCAGGGTGCTGAAGACAGAGCAGTGGCCAAAATAATCTTATTCTTACTGGAGCTTCCATTCCAGCAAGGGAAACTAAGAATAAACAGCAAATGCATATTTAATATCACATGGAGATAAATGCTCTGGAGAAAAAATGTAAGCATTATAAAGTGATAGTCAAGGACAGTGGTGGGCGTGGCAGGGGGGCTGCGTCATAAATAATGACCAGGAAAGGGTTCTCTGATAAGAGGAGGGTAGAATATGAGAGAGAGGGAACCATGTGCATTCCTGGGGAAAGAGGTTTCTAAGTGGACAAACGAGGAAATATGGAGTGAGGTGGGAAGTCTCACGGCACATTTGAGAAATGGCCAGAATTCCAATGGTGATGGAAAGGAGAGACAAGGGAAAGCGGTAAAACAGAAGATGAGAGAAGGGGAAAGATCATACTCTACTTAAATCTCATCTCTTCTGTATGCCTCCCAAAGTTGGCCTTCTTTTGGGAAAGTAGCTATGTTTCATTTCAGTCTTCAAAGCCAGCACCCAGCCTCTCAAGCATGATCATTTTCCCCTCTGCATTTTATTTTGTGCCTTCTCTCCGATGTGGTTCTGCAGCTACATTTGTTTTTTTCTTTTATTAAATTGCAAAGACCACATGCTGGAATGATGTATAGATTGGTTATTCCTGCAGCCAGGTTGCCCTAGCAACAGGGAAAATCTTACCTATTTCAGCAAATTTTATCAATAAAGCAGTCTAACCAGAGACTGATGTTCACATAATTAAACGTCTGCTATTCTTTTCCTCTGTTCCTTAAGCATGGCAATTGTCAGATTGTTAATTAGGTGAATGCCCATCGACCGAAGGGCTCCACAGGAGCGGACACTAAGAAAACGTAGTAACAGAATGATCCTAAGCAGTCACAGGTGACAGCCCCAAGTCACCATCTTGCTTTGGTTTCCAAGTTAACCGCAGCAAAGCTGTATCCCTTCCAGGAAGAGGCATGCAGCTTCCATGTTGAAAACTTGGAATCCATTTAGACTGGCAAGTATGCACTACCTAAAAAGCCTTGGGTGCTAAGGAAGCAGCATTTCAAAGAACAGAGTGTATCCAGTCATGCCAACTGCAGTCTAAGAATGACCAGTGATGTGGCTCCCTGAAGTGGCAAACAAAGTAAAATAAATACATACCAGCTGGGCACAGTGGCTCACGCCTGTAATTCCGGCACTTTGGGAGGCCGAGATGGAAGGATCACTTGAGTCCAGGAGTTCTAGGCCAGCCTAGGAAACAGAGTGAGACTCCATTTCTACCAACAAATAAAATAAAATAATAAAATAAATAAAATAGAATAAATTAGCTGGTTGTGGTGGTACACAGCTGTAGTTCCTGCTACTAAGGAGGCTGAGGCAGGAAAACTGCTTGAACCTCAAGGTTGAGGCTGCAGTGAGCCAAGACTGAGCCACTGTACTCCAGCCTGGGTGGTGGAGTGAGACCCTGTCACACACAAACACAAAATACATGCCAATCCTCTCAGGTGACCTCGGATTCAAATGATAATAGTGGCTACACTGAATATGTGTCAGATATTTGTTAAAAACATAAAACATAAACTTTAAGTATAACCCCCTCTGTAAGATCATATGTCCAATTCATTCATAACAGAGTTGACCTTAAGAGATCAATATGTCCAATTTCTTGTATTCATAAAAGGCTTTGTATACATTTTTCTAATCTTGCCTGCATTTGTGATTTTTAAAAATACTTCAGAAAAGATGATATCATGGTCTGCTATGGCTATACATGGCGTGAATATAGAATCATCTTCATCGTCTTTTGGGGGAAGTTTTCTCTGGAACGCAACCCAAGTCATTTTGGGTTCTATGTCATGCATAGATATCTAATTTGGCACGAAGGATTCTGTTAAATGATTGTTTTGGTTTGCCAATCAATAACAACATAACCTCCTTATTCTGAGGGACACAGTTCGCTGCAACGGGAAGAGGTATATATAGGTACTGGAGTGAGATTCCTACCTCACCACTTTTGAGCTACGTTTAATCAGTCTGTTAGCCTCATGATACACACTTCCCCCACCACTGTTTTCTCCACTGTGAAAGGAATAAAATGCCATCCACCACTCCTGGCTGCTCTGAGAATTAAAAGGTAACCTACACAGGGCCTGGCACATAGGCAGCATTCAGTGATTTTTTTTTTTTCCTTTTCCTTCTCTTGTCCTTAAAAATATGCAACATGAAATTAAATATGATCTAGCTACACTATTGAAATAATTTTTTTTGTAGCAAATCTTATATGTTTTATTATTTATTTATTTATTTTTTTGAGATGGAGCTTCTCTCTTGTTGCCCAGGCTGGAGTGCAATGGCACAGTCTCAGCTCACTGCAACCTCTACCTCCCAGATTCAAGTGGTTCTCCTGCCTCAGCCTCAGGAGTAGCTGGAATTACAGGGATGCAGCACCACACCTGTCTAATTTTTGTATTTTTAGTAGAGATGGGGTTTCACCATATTGGTCAGGCTGGTCTCGAACTCCTGACCTCGAGTGATCCACCTGCCTCAGCCTCCCCAAGTGCTGGGATTACAGGCCTGAGCCACTATCCTTGGCCATATGTTTTATTTTATAAAAAGAAACATAAATGTAGGTGAAATGTAAATGTAACAAATAAATGTATGTTAAAAGAGTAACTAAAAACACAAATACCAAATACAATTCTATAGGAAGACTTTAATTTTCTATCACTTTATCTATAAATGTACCAATTTGTATTTCAAAAGATAATTACTCTTTTTTTGGTAAAATAACTGCAAACCATTGATTCGTGCAAAAATATTAACACATTTCTTAGTATCATCCAATGACTATTCAATGTCATTATGTTTTACAATTTGCTTTTTATAGTTATATTCCAAATTAAAAATACATATATTTGAAAAAATAAACTTAAGGTGATCTCATACCACTGGAATAAGTTATTTAGTTACTGGTAAAACAGGCTCATATGGTTTGGCTGTGTCCCCACCCAAATCTCATCTTAAATTATAGTAATCCCCATGTGTCAGGGGTGAGGCCAGGTAGAGGTAATTAAATCATGGGGAGTGGGGGTGGGGGAGTAGAAGGGGTAGTTTCCTGTGCCGTTCTGGTGATAGTGAATAAGTCTCACTAGATCTGATGGTTTTATAAAAGGGAGTTTCCCAACAAGCTTTCTTGCCTGCTGCCATGTAAGACATGTCTTTGCTTCTCCTTTGTCTTCCACCATGATTGTCAAGCCTCTCTAGCCATGTGGAACTGTGAGTCCATTAATCCTCTTTCCTTTATAAATTATCCAGTCTAGGGTAAGGTCTTTGTTAGTAGCGTGAGAACAGACTAATAGAGGCATATAGAAGATTTTTTTTATTACAATAGGTTGTATCTCTTGTCTAAAATATTTGTAAGCAAACCAAGAAAAAAGCTGGCATTAGTCAATGTTCCTGGAGAAACAGTACACACAGTGTACTAGTCCATTTTCACAGTGCTGCATAAGATCTTGTGAGACTTATTCACTATCACGAGAACAGCACAGGAAAGGCCTGTCCCCAGGACTCAATTACCTCCCACAGGGTCCCTCCCACAGCACATGGGAATTCAAGTTGAGATTTGAGTGGGGACTCAGCCAAACCATATCACACACATACATACACATGCACACATGTGTACATACATACATACATACATGCATTTATCTATTGATGATTGATTGGAATTGGCTTACATGATTCTGGAGAGCAGCAACTCCAAAACCGGTAGGGCAGACTGGCAGGAAATTTAGCTAAGAGAAACCTCAGTCTTTGCTTTTAAGTCTCCAACTGATTGGATGAGGCCCATCACGTCATCAAAGGTATTGTGTTTTACTAAAAGTCTGCTGATTTCATGTTAATTACATCCATAAATACCTTCACAGCAATATCTAGACTGGTGTTTAACCAAATAACTGGGCACCATAGCCTAGCCAAGTTGACATGGAAAATTAACCACCACAAAGCTCAAAACAAGAGATTTAATATTGTTAGTTCTGGTTTTCTAATGGCAATATCTTTTTTAAAATGTAAAGGGATAAAAAAGAAGTGAAACCAGGTTGTAAAAGAAGTCTGGTCACTAGAATAAAAGTGATTCTGCTCATAACAGCAACTTCTTTATCCTTCATCTTTTTCATTTCCTTATTGATAGCTCTTTTATATGATAAAGCTTTAGGGAAGCTGGGTAGAATATTCAATAGGTTGCTTCACAATTATTTTACGTAATACTGTCAAAAGAGTAATCATGGCTGAGCATGGCGACTCATGCCCATAATTCTAACACTTTGGGAGGCCGAGTAGGTGGATTACCTGAGGTCAGAAGTTTGAGGCCAGCCTGGCCAACATGACGAAACCCCATCTCTACCAAAAATACAAAAGTTAGCTGGACGTGGTGGCTCACAGCTGTAATCCCAGGTACTTGGCAGGCTGAGGCAGGAGAATTGCCTGAGCCCAGGAGGTGCAGGTTGCGGTAAGCAGAGACCTTGCCACTATCCTCCAGCCTGGGTGGCAGCAAAAAAAAAAAAAAAAAAAAAAAAAAAAAAGAAAAGGATTAAAAAAAAAAAAGAAAAATAATAGTAATTGTGTACCTTGACAACGAAAACTATTACATATCCTGGGTAAAATTAAAATGCATGTAATTTGAGACCTCTTTACCTAAGATAACATCTTTTTGTTAATGTGGTATAGTTTTCATTTATTTTATTTGAGGTTCAGGGGTGCGTATTCAGATTTGTTATATAGGTAATTCATGTTGCAAAGCTTTAATGTGCAGATTATTTTGCCACCCATGTAATAAGCATAGTACTCAATAGGTAGGTTTTTGATCCTCACCCTATCCCCACCCTCCACCATCAAGTAGAGTCTGGTGTTTGCTGTTTCTCTCTTTATGTCCTATGTATTCAATATTTAGCTCTCACTTATAAGTGAGAACATGCAATATTTGGTTTTCTGTTCCTGTGTTAGTTTGCTTAGGAGAATGGCCTATAGCTCTATCCATGTTGCTGCAAAGGACATGACCTCATTCTTTTTTATGGCTGTATAGTATTCCATGGTGTATATGTACCACATTTTAAAAATCCAGTCTACCATTGATGAACATTGAGGATGATTCTGTGTCTTTGGTGTTGTGAGTAATGCTGCAGTGAACATATGCATGCATGTGTCTTTGTGATAGAATGATTTCTATTCCTCTGGGTATACATCCAATAATGGGATTGCTGGTGGAATGGTAGCTCTGTTTTAAGTTTTTTGAGAAATCGCCAAACTGATTTCCACTGTGGCTGAACTAATTTACATTCCCACCAGTGCATGAGCATTCCCTTTTCTCCACAACCTGGCCAGCATCTGTTACTTTTTGACTTTTTAATAGTGGTATGGTTTTCTTAAAACAAATGATTTTTGTTTTGACAGGAAAAGTGTATAGAGGACTAAAATCAATGAATTAATGGGTGTTGGGTTTTGGCCTTACAGAGACATCTCTCTTGTGTGGTTATAGTGTATGCATATTTGTGCAGTTTTACATGACTGTCAGTTTCTGTCATTAGATGATCTTCTCTCACACAGCAGGAGCTATGGCTTCAATGTCTTGGTAACCTCTTTCTAATCTGATTTAGACTTGCTGACACTGGATATTCTTTACTCATGAGGACTGTCACGCTATTATAGTCAATTTTGATGTCAAGTTTGTATGTCACTTTAGCTAGCCTACAGTACCACGTTATTTAATCAAACATGCATCTAGAGGTTGCTGTGAGAGTATTTTGTAGATGTGATTAATATCAGCAATCAGTTGACTTTAAGTGAAAGAGATGAGCCTTGATAATAGAGGTGGGCCTCGATCAATCCGTTGAAGGCCTAAGAGCAAAAACTGAGGCTTCCTGGGGGGAAGAAGAAATTTTGCCTCAAGACTGTAGAGTAGAAATTTTGGTAGAGTTTCTGTCCTGTCCCCCACTCTATGCATTTCAGTCCTGCCAACTCCCACAGTCACACAAGGCAATTCCTTGAAGTACTTCACTGAAAAATGTGTATATATACATTTATATGTCTATATATTTATATTTATATACACATACCCATATAAACATATATCCTCTTTTGTTTCTCAGAGGAACCCTGAATGATACTAACACAAATGCTGCTTTTGTTTGACTCATCCATTTGCATTATTGAACTTGAAATATATCTGTTAAAAATCAGCTATCTTTATGAAATTGCTTGGTCCGATGGACATAAGTAATCATTTAGAGCATGCTACTGTGGACGTATTTGTATTTCAAACAGTCTAGTAGTGGTTAATGGTTTGGAAAACGTCTTGCATGTTACATTAAATGTAAGGCTTATTAAATGAAACAGTACCGTCTTATAAAATTAATTCATTTGGCTGTGGGATTCAACTCTGAAAGTATTAATTGCAAATATTCCTAGGATTGAGCTTCTAGTAATATAATTGGATGAATGAAAGTACTTAACATCATGACCAACTTCAAATTACATATATATGTGTATGAGATATATATGACAGATATATCTGTATACATCTCTATGTATGTCTATATCTCTATCTGTCTGTCTATCTATCTATCTATCTATCTATCTATCTATCTATCTATCTATCTGCAAATGAAACGATCCATGAACACAGGGGTGAGGGATTTGAGAGCATTTAATCATGACTGATGGGTGAAGTTCAAAGCAAGTGGTAAAGATATCTCCACAACATTTCAATACCTTAAGCAAGGATGTCAGAGGCTCAGCTTGGTTTAAAAGCAAACACTAGCTGAGGCGTGTGGCTTAATTTCTGATAAGGACCCTGAAATGGAGACCAGCATGGATATTTAGGGTTTGGGCTAGTTTGTGCACCTTATAATTTCAGCCAACAGAAATCTGCTTGACACGAGGTTGGATGTGGAGTTCATTGTTAGCACTTTTCCAGAAAGGCAGCCACAAATGTGAAGTCTTTGGAAACTCAACTTGGAGCCACTTTGTGGCAGAGAACAGAAAACTGGCAACAAGGATTTCTTGAAACGGAATTTTCTGTGTGTGTGTGAAAACGTGGTTTTACAAATGATCACAAGTATCACCAAACCCACAGTTTTATTACTCACATAAAGTTTTCTTCTGGTTTCGTGAGTTAACCAATGGAATTGGAGGGGTCTGACACATGAGTATTTTTTTAAGAAGTTGGGAAAGTGATGTCGGGAAGTGCAGGATTAGAGGGGATGATTTCTGGGTAATTTGCATCGAGCAAAGCATAGCCATTCCTTTCTCCTGATGCTGCTTTTTTGAAGGTCATGATCTCTCTCTTCATTGTCAAGTCCCGTGACTTTGGGTCTCCCCTTGTTCCCCAGGGCTTCTGCTGGAGTTACTCCTCCAGGACGCTGCTTTCTATCACTTCTCTAGCCAGCTGTTCTTCTGGTCTGTGAATTTCTCCTCTTTCTCCCAGGCTAGCATGCTTGCACTTTCTTTTTTACGGAATGAAATTTAAGAGCCCCTAAGAATAAAATCATTTGGGGGAATGATTATTTCATCACTGGGAAAACACATTTTCTAGTCTCTCTCTCTTTTTTTTTTTTTTTTCTGAGATGGAATATCCCTCTTGTTACCCAGGCTGGAGTGCAATGGCGCGATCTCGGCTCACCGCAACCTCCACCTCCTGGGTTCAGGCAATTCTCCTGCCTCAGCCTCCTGAGTAGCTGGGATTACAGGCACGCACCACCATGCCCAGCTAATTTTTTGTATTTTTAGTAGAGACAGGGTTTCACCATGTTGGCCAGGATGGTCTCAATCTCTTGACCTTGTGATCCACCTGCCTCGGCCTCCCAAAGTGCTGGGATTACAGGCGTGAGCCACCGCGCCTCGCCCCTTATTTTCTAGTCTCAACTTTTCCTGCCCTCTGCTATCCCTCTTTCTAACCCTTTGTAAAGAAGAGAGAATTTTTCAATCATAACAAAGTATGCAAGGAATCCTTCAAAATTAACCAGAGAAAGGTATTTGCTTATGTTGTGACTACTGCACTAAGACAGGTCACTGAGAAAGGCCCCTGGTGTTTCCTGAGAGAGATAGGTGGGTACCCCAGCTCCAAGGAGCTGGCTTCAGCATGGAACCAGAGACACAGGTCCCAGAGACCCAAGCAGCATGTGTTGGGAGAAATAGGGCAGGAGAGACTGGACGTTGGCAAGGTTAGAACAGAAGGGAGGAAAGCGAGGGAATGAGATGGGCACAGGTACACTTCCCACAGCCCAGGAGAGCCCCAGTGTGCAGGGGCTGACGGTGCCCTTGGGGCAAGTATTGACCTGTTTTCACAGCTCCTTCTTATGTCGCATGTTGGTGAAGTTTGCATGTCTGCCAGATTTTCTCCTAGAGAGAACTGTGCCTGCCTACTCTTCCTGCCATCGCAAAGCTGGCAGAGATCTCACCCGTGGGACCAGAAGGCACAGGATCTAGACTGTGGAATGCCCTTGAGACGAAGCAGTTGCTGTGATCTTTCTTCTGTCATTTCACCAAAGCATCACACCCACATCCCTAACTACCTTCTGAAGCGGCATCTTTGTCTGGAGTTAATACCCGGGGTCTGTCGTCTTGTGCCAAGATTAAGGACATGCATCGCACCCTAATCTTATGCAAATGGCCTTTCCACTTAGCCAGCGCCATCTTGTCTGCTTCTTACTGTACACGTGGCCGGCAAAGAGAAGGGAAGATGGAACTGCCATTTGATCATGCCTAGTCACAGACAGTCTTTCCCTATTGGCACAGCGGCCGGCATTCACCCGTGCATGTCTCCATCTTGATTTTACAGGGGGCCTTTGTTAGAAAAGAAAAATTATTTGGGGGCTGCTTTTCATTAGAAGGAAAACCTTACCAAGGACTCCGGTACCCTCACTATCTGGCTAAGTACTCTCTTCTTAACTCCTGTATCATTTCTAGAGCTATCACTTAGATCTCTCAATGACTGGATGAACCCAACCTGCCCAAACTGTATTCTTCCTTCTCTCAGTATTTTGTCTTATATACCTCATTCTCAAAGGTATCATTATTTTCCCAATCAAAAGGCTTGAAAATTGGAAGTTTTCTTCGACTCTTCTTTGCATCGGATAACTAATCTTTGGCCTTCTTTAAACTTTCTGGTTGTTGGCTTGCAGTTCGTAGTTGTATCTGGTCTCTTTACCACTGACTTTGTGAATGTCCTCGTTCAAGGCTTGTTCACCTTGTATGACAACCTTTCAATTGGCTTCTTCCTCTTTCCTCTCTATCCCAAACTGAAGACATTACGTAGACTTTTTTTTTTCTTTTTGAGAATGAGTCTCACTCTGTTGCCCAGACTGGAGTGCAATGGCACAATCTCGGCTCACTGCAACCTCCACCTCCTGTGTTCAAGTGATTCTCCTACCTTAGCCTCCCAAGTAGCTGTGACTACAGGCAGGAGCCACCACACCCTCCTAAATGTTCGTATTTTTAGTAGTGACAGGGTTTCACTATGGTGGTCAACCTGGTCTCGAACTCCTAACCTCAAGTGATCCACCTGCCTTGGCTTTTCAAATTGTTGGGATTAGAGGTGTGGACCACTGTTGCCCGGCCTAGACTTTTTTTTTTTTTTTTAATAATTCCCCTTAGTCTGCCATTACTATTCAAATTTTCTTGGTTTAAATCCATCTGTCTGGTTTCCAGAGCCCTTTAATTTAGCTTCATTCTCCAAGAATTCTTGTTTCTCCATCATAACCTTTTCATTCTTGTTAGAATGGTCCTATGGGTAAGTAGGCTACATAGTTATCTCTGATCACTACACAGACCTGGAAACAAGGTGTCTCATTTACTTACAGATACCAAAGAAAGTGTTTCAAAAAGCATTAGTGAGCAAGGTGGATTTTACCAAAGATTTCCAAGGAGATGCAGGGAAGGGTGTCAATTACACAGTCACTAATTTCATTGCAATCCTGTAACATTAAAAACCAATATGTAATTTTTTGTCTCTGTGTTAAACAATACTGGGATCAGGCATACTTTCCTGTCTCTGTGTTAAACAACACGGGGAGCAACCCCGAAATCCAAACAAAAGAGTCAGCTACTCGCTTCAGGGCTCTCTTCAAACTCCTCACCCCACTGCCCCTCAAACCATTCCAGTTATGTCAGAAACTCTGGCCAGGCCCAACCATTTCCCCAGCATGTAAGATTCATCTTACAATCACCCAGACCCCCAACCTCTAAGTATGCTTTCCCGTTTTGAGACAGAGTTAAGCCCTGTCAAGTGTTGTTTGCATTTATCACAGGAAGTCTGGTACATCTAGCTGTGATTTCTGGTGGTTTTGGAGAGATTGATGAGATATTTGTGTTCCCCCAAAGTCCTTCATTTTCCAGGCTTTCCTCCCCCATAATTCATGTAGCTCCTAACTACCCCTCTCCCTGCCAACTACCCCATTGGTGGGCAGGATAATTTAGATCTGCTCCTACTTGCAAACCCATCAGCCCTGGAGAGCCAGCTGTCAAGTACTCTCACCCAAAGCATTCACCCAACTGGATGGGTCTTCATTTAGGGAGATTCATATGATTGTCTCCATCCAATATAACCCAGCTGGGTGTGGTGGTTCATTCTGTAATCCAGCACTTTGGGAGACTAAGGCAGGAGGATCGCTTGGGGCTAGGAGTTCGAGACCAGCCTGGGGAACATAGTGAAGCCCTGTCTTTACTAAAATTCTTTTAAAAAAGCTTAGCTGGATGTGGTGGAGCACGCCTGTAGTTCAAGCTACTCAGGAGGTTAAGAGGAGGCTCCTTTGAGCCCAGGAGGTGGAGGCTACAGTGAGTATGATGGTGCCCCTACACTCCAGCCTGGGTGACAAAGTGAGACTCTGTGTCTAAATTTTTTTGTTTGTTTTTTTTGAGACAGATTATCACTCTGTAGCCCAGGCTGGAGTGCAATGGCATGATCTCAACTAACTGCAAACTCCACCTCCAGGAGTTAAGTGATTCTCCTCCTTGAGCCTCCCTTGTAGCTGGTATTACAGGCATGTGCCACCATGCCTGGTTAATTTTTGTATTTTTAGAGTTTTGGTAGAGATGGGGTTTTGCCATGTTGGCCAGCCTGGTCTTGAACTCCCGGTCTCAAGTTATCCTCCCACCTCAGTCTCCCAAAGTGCTGGAATTACAGGCATGAGCCACTGGGCCTGGCCTAAAATTTTTTTTTTTTTTTTTAATTAAAAAGTTAATATAAATAAATAGCACAACTCTACGTAAAATCTGGGTGGTGTCAAAGTCTCTGTGGATTTGTATTCTTTTTTTTTCTTTCTCTTCTTTTCTACCTATTTCAGGAGGCTGAAACAGCTGCTTAGCAGCTGCTCAAGAAAGAGTTTGAAAGCATGGAATCAGCAGATGGTAGGAAGAAACATTCAAAACCCTGACTCTGCCTTACTTCCTTTCTTCCAAGGACAGGAACATTCATTTTTTGGTGTGGATATAGATTTACATGAAGATTACGTTTCTTTCCGACCAACTTCCCCTGCTTTAGACCATGGCATGGCAATGTCTCTGATTTCACAAAAGAAAAAAGGAAAAAAAAGGCTTTGAGAAAACCCAGAAATTCTTTGGGATTAACCAGTGTCTGTGTGAACCTGTCGGAGGCATGGTTGAATTCCTTAAAGCACAAGGGTGCTTTCAAAAGTTCCCAATCAAAATAATTTTAATGACTATGTAACATACCATCATAGGCACATTTAGTAATTTTTCTTTACTGTTTCCCTGTTGATGGACATTTAGGTGGTTCTTTTTTTTTTTTTTTTTTTTTTTTTGGATTTGAACATCCCTGAGAATAAGTACTTGTCTGCATTTCTTATTGTTTTCTTTCAGCATGAATTTCTGGTTGTGCAATTACTGGATAAAAGGCTATGCCCGTTTTAACGGCTTTAAGTATACACTGTGAAAGGTTTCTTTTTGGAAATTTGAGATGCCCCTTGTGAGATGGATAATTATGGTAGGGAAAAGATATGCAGAATTAGTCATTGGCATTAGCTGCCGGCCGTATTTACGTGGAAACTGTACTTTGGGCTATCAGTATGCACCAAATCGTATCTTTGTTTTTGAACAGCAGGCTGACCCAACAGATGGTTGTCAGAGTCTGTCTGTTTAGGGGAAAAACTTTGCCATTTCCAATGCCAGATTCAAGAAATGCCATGATTCGCTGTTTTCCACTGGAGCAGCTGGGACTCTGGACTCCCTAGAGGACCCTGAGGCCATGAGGGTTGAATCCACTTTCTGGTCTCAGATAAAGCATTCATTTCCACTTAGAGGTCTTCTCCTCTCTCGAAATATTTTTCTGTGTTTTCTTTTTCTCAGAGCTCATTGTACTTTTGAAAAGCCAGGACCCCTCCTTTCCCCTTCCCTTGCCATGTTGAAAGTGGTGCGTTTTTCTAAATTGTCTAACCAGGCAGAGCAATTAGTGCCCAAGGAGGCAGGAGGCCGAGCGCCTTGCAGAATGAATTGTTTTCATGGGAACAGCGTTGAGAGGACCTTACTGAGCAAAAAAGCTTGCCAGGAACCTTGCTTGGTGCTGGCCCCCCTGTTTGGATTTCTAGAAGTTGTTTATATTTGCTGATGCTCTAATAAACAGACCCTTTCATGGAGCAAATCCTTGAAATAGTTTCATTCCCGGCATGAGTCCCTGTCACCAGTCGATGCTACAGCACAGAACCAGCTGAGAGTAATTGTGGTCTCTGCTGTTTTCTGGTAAATAAATTCAGTCATTGCTAAGTCCTGGATTTTCACCTCCTGTGTGAAGGCTTTATTCAACCACCTGGTCTCTAAATATTCATCAGTTGGCTGAGTGTGTCAGGTCCTGTTTTGGACACTGAGGATTGGAGTGAGAGATGAGACAGATAAGGTCCTGTATCTCATGGAAGTTATGGACTAGTGCTTATAGACAGACAGTAAACAAACAAATAAACACAAAACATGGAAGATGCTGATAGGATGTGCAGAGAATTAGACCGGCCTACTGTGCTGGTGGCTCTCTGTCCCTGACTAGGTGGTCGGGAAGGGTATCTCTGAGCTGACTTCTGAGTGACAGCTCTGACTGGCTTGTTGAGAAGAGGGTGAGGATGCCAAGCTGAGGGAGCAATATGCAAAATCAAGAAGACTGGTGGATTTAATAAACAGGAAACCAGGAGGAAAGCCAGCCTGGAAAGGACTCAGTGAGCAAGTGGGTGTGGTATGAGACAGGAAGGGGCCAGTTCACCAAGGGCCTTGAATGTCAGAATAAAGTTCTGATTGGGTTTTAATGAGTGTAATAGGAATTGCTGGAGGGTTCTAAGCAAAGGTCATATTGTGGCTTATGTTTTAAACAACCCATTCCACAGGCTGAGTGTTAGCGGTATCATAAGACCGACAGAGGAAAGCAAGATTAGTCAGGAACCCTGTGATGGCTCAGGCCTATAATCCCAGGCATGAGGGATTACACCAATTCTCCACCAAGTCTCCATTTTTCCAACACTTTGGGAGGCTGACGGGGGTAGATCACCTGAGGTCAGGAGTTCGAGACCAGACTGCCAACATGGTGAAACCCTGTTGCTACTGAAAATATAAAAATTAGCCAGGTGTGGTGGTGGGTGCCTATAATCCCAGCTACTTGGAGACTGAGACAGGAGAATTGCTTGAACCTGGGAGGCAGAGGTTTGCAGTGAGCCATGATCATGCCACTGCTCTTCAGCCTGGGGGACAGAACGGGACTCAGTCTCAAAAAAAAAAAAAAAAAAAAAAAAAAAATAAGTAAGGATCCCATTATGTATGGCAGTCCAGGAAAGAGATGATGATGGACTGGGGCTAAAAGGGTAGCAGTGGAGACAGAAGGTAGTGTCAGAATTGGGATATGTACCTGTGTAATTTTTCTCTACCACCAATTCTCCATTTCTCCAACACCAACTGGGTGTCCAAAAACTCAATTCAATTCTGATACTGACTTCAGGGTGAGCACAGAGCCCACAGGTTGAGGGTTCAGTCCCACAAGACTGCCCGTTTCAGACATCAGCCATAAATTCAGTCTCCAGGTCACCCGCACTGCTGCCTGGGTTACTACAAATGTAGGGGTTTCCATGACCTCTCCCTACTCAGGTCTGAGAATTTGCTAGAATGACACACAGAATGCAGGCAGGTGCTCTTCTTCCTATTGCAGTTCATGATGAAAAACACAAATGAGTGGGATGAAGAGCACAGAGGGCAGAGTGTGGGACAGTCTGTCACGCAGGAGCCTCTGTCCCCGTGAAGTCAGCGTGTACCGTCCTCGACAGGTTCACCAGCTCAGACACATCCGAGGCCTCTTTCTCTCAGAATTGTCATTGAAATTTCATTATGCAGGTGTAATTGATTAACTCATTGCCATTGATGATTGAACAGATTCTCTAGCCCTCTTCCTGTCCCCGGAGGTTTAGGGGGTGGTGGTGAAAATTTCTACCCTCTAATCACATGCTCGGTTCCTCCGGCAACCAGACCAGCCCCCATCCTGAAGCAATCCAGGGGCCCTGCCAAGAGCCACCCCATTCACATAATCCCAGGTATAATTGAAAAGGGCTCATTATGAATAACAAAGACACTCCTATCACTCAGGGAATTGCAAGGGTTTTAGGAGGTCTGTGCCAAGAACAGGAACAAAAGCCAAGTGTATATTTTTTAATATGCCACTGTACTTGCAGTAGAATTCATAGATTTGGATGTGGGGAATTTGGAAAAAGAAAGTGTGGGTAATTCCTGGTTTTCTTGCCCGAGTGTCACCAAATTGCACTGGTTGGTTTAGCTTATTCAGTGGGAAAGACATATGACATAGGTTTCAAAGGGTGTTTAGATTAATTTACAACATATTTTATTCCCCAGCATTTTCTGGGAGGTTGTGAGAACAAACTTGGAAGCAGGAGAAGAATTGGAAACACTAGTTAATGTATTTAGAAATGTCAAATTGACTGATAATTTCATGCCTGCCATAATATGAAAGAAAGAATGAAAACCGTGTGTGAGTGTGTGTGTGCGCGGGGGTGGGGGACGTGGAGAGTGGGGTGCAAAATCCCACCATGTTGCCAGCCTTGATCTCGGTTCCAGGTCCTGGAGCTCCTCCGGTTCAGCACTTTCCTTGCCCAGGTGCGGATCTCAGGTATGGGCTCCGTTCTCTTGATCGTAATAGACAGGACATGAGCAACATTTGCAGCAGGGAGCGGTATCCAGAGGTAAACTGGTTGCTGGGGAAGCAAAGTCCTTGCAGGGTGAGGAGGTCAAATAGCACCGTTTCTGGACACAGGCGGCGCGCATGGGCGTGACGGCTGCAGAGGCTGCAGGACTTGATCCTCTGCTCTCCTGAGGCTTTGAGGGCTCAATGTCCCTTGCACCTCTCCTGCATGGCCTCTCCAGGTCCAGTTCTTTCACGAGGAACCCCCAAGCCTCTTGTTTTCTCTGTATGTCTCCCCATTCCCCTAACCGAGAAGAATTGCTTTCTGGTCTTTGAGGGAGAAATTGCTTCTTCGGGGATGTTTCTGCCGGCGATTTCTGTCTGTCGTGTTACACAGCCTTCCGTGTAAATTCTAAAGGACCTTTGCTTTAGTTTGGAAATAGGGCTTTGGGAAACCAAAAGCTCAGAGCTTTGCGTTTGTGCAAGCTGAACTCTCTTTGAAACGGGGTGGGACGAGGAAAGGTGCTCGGGGATTTGGAAAGGAAAGGGGAAAACATGGAAGGAAAAAAATACCTAATATACTGAAAAGAATTAGCTTGACCCATAAAGAACAGGATTTCAACCCACTAGTTCTCTTTTGTTTTATTTATTTATTTATTTATTTATTTATTTATTTACTTACTTATTTTGAGAGGAAGTCTCAAACTATAGCCCAGGCTGAAGTGTGGTGGCATGATCTCGGCTCACTGCAACGTCTGCCTCTCCGGGTTCAAGCGATCCTCCCTCAGCCTCCTGAGTAGCTGGGATTACAGGCGTGTGCCACCATGCCCAGCTAATTTTTTGTATTTTAGTAGAGATGGGGTTTCACCATGTTGTTTAGGCTGGTCTCGAACTCCTGACCTCAGGTGATCTGCCCACCTCCGCCTCCCGAAGTGCTGGGATTACAAGTGTGAGCCACTGCGCCCGGCTGATGTTATGATGCTAACACAATTAACATGGCTAGAATATAAAGAGAAATACAACTGTACAATAAAAATGTTCAGGACTCCTGACCTAGAAACCTTACAGGTTTACATTTTCTTTTCTAAGCCTGATTCCCTAAGTCATTGGTCCCCAAAAGCCAGGGTTGCTTGTTAAAAGTGTTTCTCCCCACCCTTCTTTGTGTTTCAGTTGGTGTTGGGCTGGGCCCAGCAGTCTGCATTTTATGAAGGCTTCTAAATGGTTCTTTTATTGTTTCTTTCTTTCTTTCTTTCTTTCTTTCTTTTTTTTTGAAACGGTCTCGCTCTTGTTCCCTAGGCTGCAGTGTAGCGATATGATCCTGGCTCACTGCAACCTCTGCCTCCCAGTTTCAAGAGATTCTCATGTCTCAGCCTCCCGAGTAGCTGGGATTACAGGCATGTGCCACCATGCCCCACTATTTTTTTTTTTTTTTTTTTTTGTATTTTTAGTAAAGACAGGGGTTTCACTATGTTGCCTAGGCTGGTCTTGAACTCCTGTGCTCGGTGATCCACCTGCCTCGGTCTTCCAAAGTGCTGAGAGTACAGACATGAGCCACTGTGCCCAGCCTTTTCTTTTTTTTTGGACAGGGTCTTGCTCTGTTGCCCAGGCTGGAGTGCAGTGGTACAATCACAGCTCACTGCAGCCTCCAATTCCTGAGCTCAAGTGAGCCTCTCACTTTAGCTTCCCAGGTAGCTGGGGGACTACAGGTGTACACTATCACATCTAGCTAATTTTTTCAATTTTTAGAGGCAAGGTCTTACTATTTTGCTTAGGCTGGTCTCAGACTCTTGAACTCCTGAGCTCAAGAGATCGTCCTGCTTTGGCTTCCCAAAGTGCTCGGATTCCAGGCGTGAGCCACTGCGCCCAGCCTTTTTCGCAATTCTCACCACTCCATAGCCTTCCATTACTCATTGCACTGTGAGTGAATAGTCAGATCTCCACAGTTGTTCCCTGTAATTAAAAGCAAAGTGACAGTGATTTCCAATGATGCTTTTACTGGCCACCTGCCCTGCAGCGCGGTCCCCCACATCTGGTAGATGGCCTTTGACATCAGAATCTTTATACTTATATGCAGCTATGCCCTCAGCAACACTGGCATGGGGCATGCCCATGAATGAACTCAAGATGTGACCTTTTAAATATTACTCTTAAGGCCTCAAGCTGTGGGGTGAATACAAGGAAAATGTCATACCAAATGTTATATGGCCTTTCCAGTATAATTTCCTCTATTTCCACCACGGGGAGGAACACATTTGTACTTCAGCTGTAGATTCTTTCTTATTTTGATAGTGCGTAGAGAGGGAAACACAAAGGAAATAAATGAAGGAGGGGCCAGTTGTGCGTGGCTGAGCAATAACCTCACCTGGTGATACTCAAGCCGGGCGTGCATACCTCGTGCAGCCAGTGCACTTTGTCTGAGTTTTAGGTGGAGCCCTGGAGAATGTTAATGGCGTCAAGTTCTAGATACTCAGTTTGCACATGTGCTCTTTCCTGGAAAATGATTTGCCTCAGAAGGTGTCCGTGACAGTGCACAGTCCTTTTCCTTCCCATCTCTCCTTGCAAAATATTATTTTTGCTGCTTTATAAAAGACAGCAGGATCCTCCTCTATGTCAGTTTTATTATGTGGCCTTATTTGTGATGAGTGATCTTCAGGACATTCAAAATGAACTTCATGGACAACTCAAAACACTACATTGGTATCAGATAAGTTTTTAAAATCCATGCACCGACACCTTACCTATCTATTTCATTAAGAAATGTATTTCCATTTTTTTTTTTGCATTTTATTGCTTATTAAGTACCAACATGTATGTATTTATGTTGTTTGGATCAATTTTTTTTAATTGAAATTTTATTTTTTTGAGACAGAGTCTCACTCTGTTGCCCAGGCTGAAGTGCAGTGGCACAATCTCAGCTCGCTGCAACTTCTGCTTCCCAGACTCAAGCAATTCTTGTGCCTCAGCCTCCCAAGTAGCTGGGATTACAGACCACCATGCCCAGCTGATTTTTGTATTTTAGTAGAGATGAGTTTCACCATATTGGCCAGGCTGATCTCAAACTCCTGAGCTCAAGTGATCTGCCCACCTTGGCCTTCCAAAGTGGTGGGATTACAAGTGTGAGCCACCACACCTGGCCTGGATCAACTTTGGACTAATAATACAATTGATTCCTGAAACTCCCGCCCTCCAAATGCTAACACTTAAAATGATATGAGCACAAGGACTTAAACATTCTATAAACTTAAAATTATCTACCTGTGTTTGATCATTTAGGATGATCAATGGAAGACAATCAAACGTAAACATATATTACATTATGATAAATTATCTGGGAAAATGAAATAAAAGTGTGATTTCAAGGAGAAAAGAAATAATATAAAATTTCTGACTTTTACAAAAGAGCATATATATATATATATATATATATATATATATATATATATGTATTTTTTTTTTTTTTTGAGACAGGGTCTTACCTTGTCACCTAGGCTGGCATGCAGTGGTGTGATAACTCAAGAGTTTACTATACTCTTGAGCTCCTGGGCTTAAGTGATTTTTCCGCCTCAGCCTCCCAGGTAAGTAGGACTACAGGGACGCACCACCACACCTGGCTGTTTTATTTTTCTTTGTAGAGATAGGTCATCCAGGCTCTCTCAAACCCCTGGCCTAAAGCAATCTTCCTGCCTTGACCTCCCAAAGCACTAGGATTATGGGCATGAGCCACCATGCCCAGCCTTTATTAATATATTTAAAAAATGGATGATGGTAGAGTTCAAATTGCTTTAATATTTCAAATAACAGTCTTGTTGTAAAATATTACAATTTAGATATGTGCCAGAAATTATATCCTTTGCAACTGCAACCATTTAAACCAACATTAAAACATTTTAGATATCGACCTAAAAATGAGTTAGGTAATCAAAAGTTTGAAGGTCTAAACCACTGGCTAACAATGGTCTGAGTTGCTATTGGAGGCATTATATAATAGGCATTTTTTTTTTTTTCTCCATCCAATGAGTTCTCTGTTTTTGGTTTATGGGTATGTTTAAAATTATTCTCATCAATCTTCAGTCCTATCACAGTGGGGGAGTGTGGACACTTTTAGATGCTGAAGGACAAGAGCTGGTAAAGAGGAATCTGTGGAAGATACAGATGGGAGTGCTTTGGGAGCACTGATGGCCCAAAGCCCTGGAGGGGAACAGAGCGGCAGGAACGCACCCCCAGGAAATGCAGCTTGCATTGAAGACCGTGAAGAGGCAGGTCGGCCTTTTCCTCTGTCCCTGGTGGAAAGGAAGTGAGAATGAATGTGGATGGTACTAAGTTCGATGATGGTGATGGCAGGGTGGAGTTTTGTTTAGCTAATCCAAGGCAAATAGCCTCAATATTCTTGCTGAAGGAAGAAGCCATTCTTCTTTCTTTTGTTTGAGGGTGAATGAAGCAGAAGTTGAGTCGCCAGTGTGCAGCATGCAAAGGTTTGGAACCGCCTCCTTTAGAATGGGAGAGGAATCTTTAACTAAGGTCTGCCAAAAGATTGTGAGATGGTGCCCAGGGTCTGGCTGTCTCCTGACTGTGACTATGTCTGTGTGAGTCAAATGTTGGGCTTACTCCTTGACAATGAGTTTTTATTTAATTTTGCTTGTGAGACAGAATCCTGCTGATTTGCAATTCCTCCTCCCTGCCAAACTGCTGATCTCTAACCATTTTTCTAGAAGTTGATTCTCTCAGGATTTAGACAATTTCACTGTTTTCCTCCTCTTCTTGCTGTTATGACAGGAAGAAGAAAATGCAGAGTCTAGTTTGTGTCTGGGGCTTATTATCCACGGTGAATCAACCCACAGTCTTCCGTGGTCCTCAGGGCTCTGCATCAGTCTGTTTCAATGCGAGAACGAGAGGAACCCTGGGAGTCACTCTCCGTGAATTTGTGTTGTGATGTAGGAAGAGGCGACCGACAGGACCATAGGCGGGTCCCAAGCTAGCATCTTGTGTCCCTGAGAGGTTATTCATGTACTTTAACAATGGATGGTGGCAGGAATCAAATTGCACTGCTGTCTAAATTGCCTAATATTTGCAACGCCTAACAGACTGTGCCCCGAATACTTCCTACTTCCGTTTAGCCTCTTGCACATGACCTTGCAATGGCCTCGTCCTGTTTTCTTTACCTCATTTACCCCTTTCTTCTGAACCACACTCTATGCCAAGGATTCACAGCAGAAAGTTAGCACCAAAATTAACGTAATTAACAGCAAAGCTTCCTCATCACGCTGGGACTCATAAACAAAAACTGTTTCTCAGGTCTTGGCTTAAAAGTCTTTATCTGAGGGTTTTTTCTTTAATTAAAAAAGTGTGCACCTGGTGTTATTTTTGGTTGAGAACACAAACATCGAATAAGCGCTTTGAATCAGCTGTGTTAGATTAACTGTTTCTCACCCTCTTATTATTTGTTCACTTCTGTCTCTTATACTTCATTCTTCCCAATATGTGCTACAATGGGGGCATATCATGGTGTCTAAAAACATACAATGCAGATCATATTCATTCTGATCAGAATAATCCACTTTTGGAGGACTCTCATGAATCTTATTTCTTTGAACCATAGGCATTTCAGGCGAGGGGTAGGTTGAGTTTGGTTTAATTTTGTAATGGGCTACCCAGTCAGCTTGCAGCTATGAAGTGTGGGCTAACCCCAACTCCCGGCTCCCTAAAGGAAGGGAGTCAAGTGTGTGAGCCCCAACCGGGATATGGCTTTTTGTAGGAATGAAGCTCTTTTACCCCCAGGAACAGACTTCCTGAGAGGAAAGTCTCCCTCACCAGCTCTTCTCCTTCCACCCTTCTTTTATAGTCTCTGGCTTTGGAAATAAATCTGAACACACTCTCTCTCTTCCATCCCTCCCTTCCTCTCCCTCCCCCAACAAGACCTGTGAGTACAAATCAAAAACCACAGATTCCTGAGTGCAGGAAATGTAACATAATTTATCGTTCAATAATGGAATTTAATTCCTATTACAAACCTTCATTCTACCAGGCAGCAAAACTATCTAAGTTAATTTAGTCCCTACCCACCCTCCTCATTTTTAATGGGGTCCAGACTAATTTCCAAGGAGTTTTACCTGGCGCCTCTGCCTTGTGGGGATGGGAGAGGGTCTGGTTGTCCCTGTCATCAACCCGTAGCACTCATATCTGCCTGCCTGTTGGTCGTTGGTTCATTCAGATGCTCAGGGGTCCCCTGGCTCTCACAGTGGATGCCTGCCGGGCATGACCTCCAGAAAAATACCCACTGCCTCTGCAGGGCTGTGAGATCGACCTCCTGTCTGTGCTTCCTATTGTGCTCCTCACTCACTCACACTGGGAATTTCTTTTTTGTTTGAGATGGAGTTTTGCTCTGTTGCCAAGGCTGGAGTGCAGTGGCCTGATCTTGGCTCACTGCAACCTCTGCCTCCTGAGTTCAAGCTATTCTTCTGCCTCAGCCTCCTTAGTAGCTGGGATTACAGGCACACATCATTATGCCCAGCTAAGATTTTTGAATTTTTGTAGAGACAAGGTTTCACTGTAGTAGTCAGGCTGATCTCAAACTCCCAACCTCAGGTGATCCACCTGCCTCAGCCTCCCAAAGTGCTGGGATTGCAGGTGTGAGCCACCAGGCCCCGGGGTATTGGGATCTTACGGCTTTTCCAGGATCTGCCTGGGTCCTTCCAGGAAGAGGTTGTAGGTTCCAAGCCTATCAGTACTCTTTTGGGATTGGAAGGAAGAGAGGTTGGGGCTTAGGACTTCTTCTTAGGCACCCATCAGCTCGGAACCCTCCTCATCTCCTCTGTTTTCTCACTGAAGAGAAATTCATTTCATATTCAGGACAGAAAAAAGAATCTCTGCCCGATATGAGAATTACTTCCCAGTATTTTTAGGTTGGGACCCACCTAGGCTTTTTAAACTCAAAAGCTGAGGGTAGCAGCCTGCCTCCTGTCCCTCTGTTCTTTATCCCATTATCTTTCTTTTTTTAACAATTTTAATTTTTTGAGATGGACTCTTGCTCTGTCATCCGGGCTAGAGTGCAGTGGTGTGATCTTGGTTCATTGCAACCTCTGCCTCCTGGGTTCAAGTGATTCTCCTGCCTCAGCCTCTCAAGTAGCTGGAATTACAGGCATCCATTACCATGCCTGTCTAATTTTTATATTTTTAGTAGAGACAGGGATTCCTCCATGTTGGCCAGACTGGTCTTGAACTCCTGACCTTAGGTGATCTGCCCACCTGGGCATCCCAAAGTGCTGGGATTACAGGCTGCTGCACCTGGCCCCATGATCTGGTCTGATTGTTCTCCACAGCATTTTCATCAACTGATACTTTAAAAATTTTTTAATTTTCTAGTTATTTGTTCATTTTCTTCCCCCTACTAGAATACAAAAGTCACTAAAGATAAGGACTGGGTCTAATTTGTTCACTGCTTTATTTTCAGCACTTCGGACAGTGTCTTGCACATAGATGGGGCTCAATAAACGTTCGTTAAAAAAAAATGGTGAATAAATGAGTGGAGCTGATCATCTTGAGTTACTCCTTTCTTGAGGCAGTGGAAGTGGCCAGAGCTGGGGAAAGGTCTTTGGAGTTACAGATCCCAGAAAAAAATATGTGGATAGTACCTCACGATGTTTCTTATTACATATAGGCACAAGGTAATAACTATGCGATTTATAGGCTTATTATGGAAAGGGAGTTGTTTTCCTGAAGGTAGAGCATCTCTGCGGAGTTCCTTCGAGGCAGATACATTTCACTTCCTGATGTGTGTGCTGCAGAGACCTTGGCGATTTGGAGGGTAGCACAATCTTTTGTCTCCAGATAGGTCGGTGGAGATCATTTTTTTTAAGTTATTTTGTTCTCCACTTCACTTATTTAGTTATTCCAAAATTGACCAAAGCAAGTAGAGATCTTTTGTTCTCAGTCATATCCCTGTGTTCTAGATGGAGTCACTGCAAAATCTTTGTTTACATTTTTCTTGGAAACTCTTGATAAAACTGGTTGCAAAACCGCTGTGGAATGCAATAAAACATGAAAATGAAGATGCTAGTGGGAAATGGACTTGAAGTTCATGATGTTGTTTTCTTCTGACAAAGATACATGTGCAGATAGATTTATTTTTATAAGACTAACATATTTTCTCTAAGCTGCTTTGTTTTAAATAGAACTGTCGTTCCTGCGTTTCCCCCCCAAATCTGAACTGAGTATGAAAGAACAGAAATATTTTGAAAAGATTTACTGACTCACCGGTGTATCTGCAGTCGAGAGAGCAGACATCAAAGGCATCCTTTGGGGAAAACCAGTGAAAATTCATAAGGTCACAAGTCTTTGTGCAGATTCTCTTGGGTTGCAGAGAGGAGAGATTTGGAATTCTTTTTCAAAGTACAGCTTACTCATAGATCATAAACACCAGCAAGGCTAATATTTTAAATCATATGTTTATTCTTGAAACTGGATGATTACTCTGCAGTTAGGAAATTAATATCTTTGTGGTCATTTAAAAATACTTGACAGTAACAGACCCTTTTCTACCAAATGATCATGAGTTAGATATTGGGGCGTTGAAAGTGTAGCTCATTTTTGCAGATTCTTGTGTGTTTGAGGACCTATTTCTAAGAAGAATTAGGCTTTCCACATAATTCAATTCCTAGTCAAGCTTTTCCATTCTGATAGCTTCCAGTTCAGATGTTTCTCATTTTATGCAGTAGCACTCCTTTGAAAATGCAGCTAAGCTAGACCATCTTTTAAATGTACTGAAAGCACTGGCTGTAATAAATCACGAAAAGCGATATCTTCTCCAAACTGAATCACTACCTCTAATGTAGCTGACTTTTAAATTTTAATTCCCTGAGGTTTGGCTTAACGCTTGGCTTTGGGCCAAGCTGCCATTAGGAGATTGTGCGGGTAACTGCAGTACACTCTGTGTAATTGCCCTCAGGCTTCTAAATGGTCTCAACTCAAGGGTGAGACACATTTTTGTATAGTTTTGTAGACAACAAAGACACAACATGGAAATTGTATTACAGTTTCCACTTTATATTAGCTGTTGCTGCTTATGTGCGTATAAGAAAAGTAATAATATACGTATAATTAAATTGTAGAGAAGAGTGTATTTCCATCCTGCTGGTGCTTATCTGTTGTAGAGAAAGTGAGAATAAGATCCTTATCTGGTCATGTGGCCATGTGGGTCATGACTCTTTGACCATATATACATTACGTGCTTGAGGCCACATTTCTCATCCATTTTCCCCGTTCACTGTCAAATGGAACAATTTATGAACCAGACTTCTAAGAGCTGGTGGAAAGCATGTATTTATTACAGGGTCTCTGCATCTTAGTTCCTACTTTATGGTTTTGTGGCTCATAATAGAACGCAGACTTGCCCAAAATATCAGCTCACTGTAGGTGATGGGTTGTAGGTGCTACTGTTAGAACTAAGGGGCTCCTTCCGGTTTCCCTGGAATATGGAAACATGATTCCCACTGAGAGCTAAACTTTGAAATCATCTCATATGATATTAGAATATTATACACAGAACTCTTAAAATAGAAAAAAAACAAACAAAACGGCTTTTAGGACTTTCTAACCCAGTGAAAATATTCTTTCTTTCTTTCTTTTCTTTTTTTTTTTTTTGAGATGGAGTTTTGCTCTTGCTGCCCAGGCTGAAGTGCAATGGCATGATTTCAACTCAGTGCAACTTCCGCCTCCCAGGTTCATGTGGTTCTCCTTCCTCAGCCTCCTGTGCAGCTGGGACTACAGGCCTGGGCCACCACGCCCAGCTAATTTTCATATTTTTAGTAGAGATGGGGTTTCTCTGTATAGGTCAGGCTCGTCTCAAACTCCTGACCTCAGGTGATCTATCCACCTTGGCCTCCCAACTTGCTGGGATTACAGAAAACATTCTTTCATTAGCTGTGTTACTACCATCATTCTGAATGCAGGTTGAGCCCACTCGGAAACCTGATTAAAAGAAGAGTCACAGGCAGACATGGTATTACCCATCTTAGCATGCTCTTGGGGAAGTCAGTTTAGCCAGGAAACCTCAACTGTTAAAGACTCCAGCTGATGCCATTGTCTCTATTCTAGAGATTGTAGCTCAATAACATGGCATTTCCAGTTCATCTTAGTCCTTCTGTTCTGATTCCGGTTCCACTAGGCTGCTTACTGAAGCCACTTCTTCCTTTCTTTTTCAGATATGCATGGCGTTGTGCAGTTTAGCGAGTCAGCTGGACCTTGTTGTATGTCAGAGGACATACATGTACCTTACATCCTTGATTTCTGCGAATTTGTACCTGAAAGACCACAGATACCATATCAAGCTTACAGGAAAAAACAAACACAAAAATCCTCCAAAACCTTCAAATACCCAGTTTTGTTTGTTCAGCCAATGAGTATTCATTGTGCACCCACGAGGGGCTAATGCCACTTTGCAAGGCGTGTTGAGAGAGGGCGGAAGATGCCTGGCTCAAAGCCACTTTCCACTTAGAAATACCCTACAGGCTTTTTTTTTTCTCTGTTCCCTCTTCCACTTAAGCCTTTCTCAGTGTCCGATGTGGCACTGTTGTCACTAGATGCTCCCTCAACCTTTCAAAAGCTTTGATAATTTTCACTAACTTCCTCCATGGCAAAAAGTGGGAGAAAATGAAGCTCTGCTTTGCAGATGTGGCTTGCGGACACCATTCATTGCAGCCACCCTTCATGGTCACTCCTGGGGCTGTCCCTTCTTTGGTGGAAGGCTTTTGGATTTGGAGAAGGCGCCTTAGCGCACAGCAGCATTTGCACTAGCAATTGGTTGTGAAACCTTGGAGTCACTCTCGAGATGGAAGGAGTCTGAAAGATTATCTGGTGTAGCACTCATGTTTCCAAAAGGGAACCGAGACCAAAAAAGTCAAATCTTTGGTCAAAAATATACCCTAATTTTATTTGCTTTCTGGGATTTGGGGCTAGTTTCCAGCAGTCTTTAGCAGTGTGTGTGTTTTTTTTTTTTTTTTTTGCTCATGAGTACTTCTGACAGTCATTCCAGCCCTCCTCAAGTTATTACGGTTCAATGTAGTCAAATTCAACTGTACTCAGATTACACTAGATGGTATTTCATACAATTTTAAAGAGGCAGATAGGTTGTGGTGCAGGACATGCTGAGATTATTTAGTTCCGATGAATACTAAAAATCAGGCCGGCGCGGTGGCTCATGCCTGTGATCCCAGCAATTTGGGAGGCCGAGGCGAGCAGATCACTCTCTCATAATAGGTGTCTGAAGTGACAACTATTCCTTTCCTCTGCTTTGTTCAACCGATGGTAGCAGGTCACTACAAAAGCTACCTTTATTTTGTTAAAAAGCAAAATAAAAACAAAATGAATTTTCTGAGTCTAAAAGCCACCCTTTTTCCGGGCATATGTTTGCAATTAATCATATTCTGACTTGTGATTTTATACATGCTTGTCCTCTGTGTCAGTTTTATTATTATTTAGGCTTTTTTACCCTACAGATTTTTGTGTTATATTCACAATTAAATTCGTTTTTTGAGGACAGGAATAATTTTTTAATACTTTCATGTCTCCAGCCACATTTGTCACTGTATTTTGCAAATAACAAGCATCTGGTAAATCATTTTTGATGAATTTGATTCACTCTGAAATGAAAACAGTAATAACATGAGAGATTGTTTCTTTCTAGGAAACTGTCAGCTTTGCATAGGGACCAGAGATGCCAAGAAAGAACCATGACTCTGCACAACCATGGTGTTGTGCAGAGAATCAGGAGAAATTGCTAAAAGATCAGCCTTAGGAATTCTCTCCTTTGCAGCTTTGCTCCTGGACCACTTCTGAGAGGGATCATGGGTAAATTAGGATGATTAACCATCTGGGTTTGCCTGGGACTGATGGGTCTTCAGTACAGTCTCAAGAAGATGAGGATGAAATGATCTTCCTAGCAAGCATGTGCATTTGGTGAGAAGGGATGTGCTTTTGCATCTTTATGTGGCTTGTTTTATCTATGATTTTAAACCTAACCAAGCAAGCAAGCAACCAACCAAGCAACCAAACAACCAACCAACCAGCCGACTAACCAACAAATCAACCAACCAACCAACCAACCAGTCAACCAACCAACCAACCAACAATCAACCAGCCAACTAACCAACCAACCAACTAACTAACCAACCAGCCAATCAACCAACCAACCAACGAACCAACCAACCAACCAACCAACTAACCAACCAACCAACCAATCAACCAACCACCCAACCTCTGGGTATCTTAAAAGGTGTACTAGAGCCTACTCTTTCATAAGCATTGTATGTTTTCTATCATAAATCTTAGCTAGATTTAAAAAGCAGTTTTAGCATGGAAGATCTAGCGATATTTTGGAGGTCGTTATCATCAGTATTTAGTTGTAATGTGCAGACAGGACCCACGGGTCTGTTCCATGTCACAGATCTCCTTTGAAGTCCCGCAAAGTTTTGCCCACTGCGCCACTATACAGGGTACAGAGAGGAATAAAGGCAGGTTATTAGCATGCACTCCAGGTCCAAGGCAGCCGTATCAAAAGCTCACACACCAGGCTATTTAATTTTCTGGCTGCTCAGTAGAAAGAGTCCCGCTGGGCGGGGTGGGTTGGAAGAATTAAATGGAGAGAAATATAAAGCAGTATAATTCACACTACTGTTTCTTGGCTGCACTCACATGTGGATAAAAAATGTTCCTACCCTAAAGCTGGCGTATTTGTTTTGCCACTTTGTCTGAGCTAGTACCCTGGCAGCTGAAAGTTGGTGGAGAAAATCACACAATTGAGTTGACTGGTTTTAACTTTTGGTAATTTGGAACTTTCATTTGGCATTGCCTGGTAGTTGGACTGTGTTTCTCCAGTAGGTGGTCTTCCCCAGACTTTCTCCTTGTCCCCAAACCACACACATCCTTTCCTTCAGCAGGCAATCTGGCCTCCTTCTTCATGGAGGTAAAGCAAAGATGTTATCAGCTTTGGTTCTATAACTTGTCACCACCACCTTCAACAGTCTACCTCTCCCTTCTGCCGCATGTGCCTCTCCAGCTCAGTTAGGAGGGAAGAACTGCTCCTCCTCTGCCAGGACGAACCATCCTGTGTGTGCTTCGTGCACTCATTGGTTCTAGGCAGGCAGCTTCTGAATTGGCCCTCAGCAATCCCTGTCTCCTGGAATTTATGCCCTTGTGCAATCTCCTTACTTGAGTGTGGACCTACTGACTTGCTTCTAATGACAAGAATATGGCAAAAATGATGAGCTGTCACTTCCAAGTTCAGATTATGGAAGACTGTGACTTTCTTTTCTCTCTCTCTCTCTCTCTCTCTCTCTCTCTCTCTCTCTCTCTCTCTTTGAGCTAGAGTCTCGCTCTGTCATCCAGAGCTCACTACAGTCTCCACTTCCCAGGTTCACGTAATTCTCTTGCCTCAGACTCCTGAGTAGCTGAGATTACAGGCGCCTGCCCCAACACCTGGTTAATTTTTTTGTATTTTTAGTAGAGACGGGGTTTCACCATGTTGGTCAGGCTGGTCTTGAACTCTCAACTTTGTGATCTGCCCGCCTCGGCGTCCCAAAGTGCTGGGATTACAGGTGTGAGCCACCATGCCTTGCCAAGACTGTGACGTTCATTTTGCTTGGACTTTGTCACCAGGTGGCTCTGATGATGCACCTGCCATGTTGCAAGCTGCTTTATGGAAAGGTCCTAATGGCAAGGAACTCAGGGCAGCCTTAGGCCAACACGAACAATGCACAGAGGTCCTCAGTTCAACAGCCCATGAGGAATTTGCTTCAACAGCCTATGAGGAGTTTGCATCCTGCCAACAACCATCTGGGGTGGCTGGATGTGCATCCTTCCCCAATTAAGTCTTGAGATAATGGGAGCCTCAGGTGACGCCTTGATTTCAGCCTATGAGATACCCTGAGCCCGCAGGCCAACCTAAGTGGCAGCCAGAATCCTGACGCACAGACCTGAGAGATAATAAATGTTGACTTAAATCAAGTTGTTTTACACATCAGTAGATATCTAACACATCAGAAAGTTTTCACACCTATATTTGACCCTTGATTCAAGATGAATATCTTCAGAAATACAGCTTGCTTTATTTCTAAAATGACGCTGTCCAATAAAATACAGAATGAGACACAAATGTCAACCATATATTTTTTTAGCAGCCACATTAAAGAAGTAAAAAGGTGAAATTAATTTTAAGAATTTATTTAATCCACACATCTCAGCTGTATTGTATAAATATGTAATTCATATACCACATGATTAAAGAGATAATTTAGATACATACTTTTTGGATTGAATCTTTGAAAACCCATGTTTATGTTACACTGGCAGGACATCAGACTAGCCACCCAATGACCACCTGACCGTTCAGCTTGAAAATGAAAAACTTTGCAGGGCATGGTGGCTGACACCTGTAATCCCAGCAGTTTGGGTGGCTGAGGCAGACACATCACCTGAGGTCAGGAGTTTGAGACCAGCTTGGCCAACACGGTGAAATCTCTTCTCTACTAAAAATACAAAAATTAGCTGGGCGTGGTGGTTCGTGCCTGTAGTCCCAGCTACTCTAGGCAGAGGCTATGGCAGGAGTAGGGTTTGAACCCAAGAGGTGGAGGTTGCAGTTAGCCAGGACCACGCCATCGTACTCCAGCCCGGGTGACAAGAACAAAATTCTGTCTCAAAAACAAACAAATTAAAAACTCAGTTTGCTCAAAAAACACATTTCTCTCCAAACACTTTTTCTGTTTTATTTATTTTCTATTTATATTTATTTATTTTTTTGAGAAAGAGTCTCGCTCTGTCGCCCAGGCTGGAGTTCAATGGGGCGATCTCAGCTCACTGCAGCGCTGCCAGCTGGGTTCGAGCGATTGTCCTGTCTCAGTCTCCCAAGTACCTGGGATTACAGGGGCATGTCACCATGCCCAGCTAATTTTGTATTTCTTATTACAGACAGCGTTTCACCATGTTACCCAGGCTTGTCACGAGCTCCTGACCTCAGGTGATCTGCCGGCCTTGGCCTCTGAAAGTGCTGGAGATGCAGGCGTGAACCACCACGGCTGGCCTTTTTTTTTTTTTTTTTTTTTTTCCTATTTTAAAATAGGGCTCTTTTTCTGGGTGCAGTGGCTTACACCTGTAATCCTAGCACTTTCCAGAGGCCAAGGTGGAAGGATCACTTGAGTCCAGGAGTTAGAGACCAATCTGGGCAACACAGTGAGACCCCATCTTTTAAAAACAAAAATAAAAGAAAGAAAAAGTCTCTTTTGAGAATTTTCCAACCAGCTGTTTGCTTCTGTGGCCTCCCTGGGTGCCATGTAGCCATGGGGACCCAATCTGCATGGTGTGGAGGGACCCATACTCCCCTGTCGCCACATCACCTCCAGACGCTGGCTTCTGAGAACTGCCTCGCCTCCCACCCCTGCCACTGTGCCCAAGCTCCCCACGCCTGCTCTCTCAGCACGGGCTGCCCTGACGCTGGTTGTCGGGAGCTCTGCCATTTCGCCTCGGTTTCCCCCTCGTTCCGCTGATTCCCCTGGACTTGGAAGACTCCTCCACTGGCTCTCAGCTTTGGGCTGTCCATCCTGTGTCTCTGCTACGGGGTCTCCTGGCCCCACACTTAGGTGACCCTTGGCAGGCATACAACTAATTAATTTTCAGTTCTTTTCCTCCTCAGGACCAGTGAGAAAATTTCTGGGTCTTCTACAGGCCTCACTGGAAATGAGGGGGGCTGGGCTGGGAACCTCCCAGCCCTCCAGGGGCTTTTCCGTCCTGGTCTGTTGCAGCTGCTCCGCGTGGGGCAGGCAGTCTGGGAAGCTGTCTCGCCTTAGGATTCCAAATGGAAACACCTTTCCGCCTTTGGCTTCTCATACGTATGATGGAGATTTCTCTCCTACCCCTCACACCCATCAGCCTGTATTATCAACCACCGTCTTTCCTTTTCCCCCATCCTGCAGAAATAATCAACCGTGTCTGATTTTTCCTCCCTCTCCAGTTTCTTTTTTTCTTTTTCTTTTTTTGAGGCGGAGTTTCGCTCTTTTCGCTCGGTCTGGAGTGCAGTGGCGTGATCTCAGCTCACCGCCACCTCCGCCTCCGGGGTTCAAGCTATTCTCCTGCCTCAGCCTCCCGAGTAGCTGGGATTACAGGCACGCACCACCATGCCCAGCTAATTTTGTATTTTTAGTAGAGACGGGGTTTCTCCATGTTGGTCAGGCTGATCTCGAACTCCCGACCTCAGGTGATCCGCCCACCTCAGCCTCCCAAAGTGCTGGGATTACAGGCATGGGCCATGGCGCCCCGCCTCTTCAGGCTCTTAACTACAGCAAAATAAGAAATGGAAACAAGCAAATGAAAAGGAGTGGGCAGTGTTAATTCCCGTCGCCAGCATTAGGAGAGACCCTGCAGCCTTCCTTATTCCACTGTTAGCTGATAGACCCTTTGCTCTAGGTGTCCAACCTCTGCCTTCATCTTCCTATCAAAGCCCTTTTAGTTTCGAGAGCAATACTTTTCCCTCACTAGCTCTAAGCTTTTGCTGGTTCAAAAGCACTTTGGTGTAAGATCACTATGAAAGTTATGTGAAAAAGAAAAATTATCATTCACCCCTTCAATTGACCCCGTATGTTAGTCCGGGCCTGACCTCCCAATGAAAGTCGTTGATCTAGTGGGAGAAGAGAAACATATCTCCTTAAAAGTATGTAAAAATATTATCCTCTCTTTCTGCCACCCTGGCAAAGCCCTCTATGCAGTCTCTCCCTTTCCGCAGGATTTTTTTTTTTTAGACGGAGTTTCACTCTTGTCACCCAGGCTGGAGTGCAGTGGCACGATCTCAGCTCACTGCAAATTCCGCCTCCTGGGTTCAAGCGATTCTTCTGCCTCAGCCTCCCAAGTGGCTGGGATTACAGTTGTCTGCCACCATGCCTGGTTAATTTTGTAGTTTTAGTAGAGACGGGGTTTCATCATGTTGGCCAGGCTGGTCCGGAACTCCTGACTTCAGGTGATCTGCCTGCCTCGGCCTCCTAAAGTGCTGGGATTACAGACATAAACCACCATGCCTGGCCATTTAAAAATTATTATTATTATTATTGAGAGAGGATCTCATTCTGTCACCTAGGCTGGAGTGCAGTGGCGTGATCTGTACTCACTGCAGCCTCAACCTTCTAGATTCAAGAGATTCTCCCACCTCAGCCTCCCAAGGAGCTGAGATTACAGGCACATACCACCACACCCAGCTAATTTTATATACTTTTGGTAGAGACAGGGTTTCACCATGTTGGCCAGGCTGGTCTGGAACCCCTGACTTCAAATGATCCACCTTCCTTAGCTTCCCAAAGTGCTGGGATTATAGGGGTGAGACACAGTGCCCGATCTCTGCAAGATTATTTACCACTAGCCTGGAAACAGGCTTCAGCCGGAATGGCCACATTTCTGTAATAGCAACTCTTCGCTTTCTCCCTAGATTTCTGGTTTTGTAGAGAGCGGTATGCTCAAGTGCATTTTCTAGCATCCTTTGCAGAGAGATGAGGCTGATGAGAAATAAATCCTAATCACTAGTGCCGCTTCGGGAACGACTATCTTAAAAATGATTACTGTCCTTTGTCCTCTTCCTCCTTTTTCATTTTTCCTTATTTGGAATGTAGAAAGTAATGGCTGGAACCAGCAGCCATCATGTGATCATGAGGCATCCTTGAGAATTGAAGCTTGATGCTAAAAATGAGGTGACAGGGTGGAAGCAGTACAATATTGATGTCTAGTGTCAGCCTAGATAGCCTAGATTTCTGGAACCTAGGCCCTGGGATATCCACCTCTATATGTCATGTTCTGTGAGAAAAATAAACTCTTCTGGTTGAAGCAATATTTCCATTTCTAGCGGTCAAATTCCTATCCTAGGCATGCTTACTTTAACTTCACTTTCATTGTTTCCAACAATTGCAACTTGGAGTTTCCTGCTGTCACTTTTTTGAAACTGCTCTTGTCAAGTTATTTTTTAAATTGTTATTTTATTTTTTGAGACAAGGTCTAGCTATGTTGCCCAGGCTAGAGTGCAGTGGCGTGATCTCAGTTCCTTGCAGCCTCTACTTCCTGGGTTCAAGTCATTCTCCTGCCTCAGCCTCCCAAGTAGCTGGGATTACAGGTGCATGCCACCACACCTGGCTAATTTTTGTATATTTATTAAAGACGTGGCTCCACCATGTTGGCCAGGCTCGTCTCAAACTCCTGACTTCAAGTGATCCACCTGCTTCGGCCTTCCAAAGTGCTGAGATTACAGGTGTGAGCCACCATATCCGGCCAACTTTTACTTAAAATAACTAGGGAAAAAAAAAAAAAAAAAGCAAAGAAATTTCTAAACTTCATATTAGTTCCTTCCCATCCCTCCTTTTATTTTTTTTTTTTTCCCCTTAGAGACACCTCTACATTAAGAAAAAAAGATTTGGAATCAGTTATATAAGTTGAAGTCATTGTTTTTTAAACAATATCTTTAAATTTTAGGCACTAGTAATCATTCATCTATCCTTTGAGTTCTCTCTTGTATTCTGCTTTTTGATGGTCACATTGTTATTGGCACACTGCGATTCTATAGCATTGCATTCTGTTCTGTACCTTTCATTCTAAAACTGTTTTGCTTTAATTCCAAATTTAAACTCATTCTGAATTCACCCTTATCCTTTTATCACAACTTCTTCAATCCTTGGTAGAGATAAAAGTTTCTATTTCTTTCTTTGGCTGCCATTTAAAAAAATGACATTCAAGTACATTGACTTCCTTTTCGGTTCCTATGGGTGATTTTTTTTTTCTTTCTGGTTTCAATATTTTTGTTTTGCTTATTTTTGTTTAAGTATTATAATTGATTCTATTTGTCAGATCTCTTTGCTTGCAGATTACAGAAACCCAACTTAAGCTAGCTTAAGCCGAGTAAGGCTTCTTTTTTTTTTTTTTTTTAAATGCAAAGGGAAACATCCAGCTTCAGGCATGGCTGGATCCAGAAGAGCAAATGTTGTCAGTAGGACTGTGTCTCTCCATGTCTGGGCTTCATTGGTGTTATTCTGAGGTAACTTCTATACTTGTGGTGACAATGATGTCAACCAGCATCACAAGCTTCCATCGTCATCATAGGCAGAGTTCCAGACAACGTGGCTTGCAGGACATATTTGGTCTCAGAATTAAATCCTTTTCATTGCATCTGATAAATACAATGTTAGACATATTACTATGCAATTTTCTAGAATTGGCTGTTAGTTATACATGGCCCTTTTCTTCCTACTCTGCTCCCATTTTGAATCTTTCAACCTTATTCCAATTCCGTATTACTCATCTAGTTGACATGGATGGGAAACTGATCAGCCGCAAAACCATTTCCTTGGAAGAGAGAAAGAGGATTGTTTTAGAAAAATATGCTGAAGTTTCCTGATGATCTAACATCATGTTTACCTGACAGAAGGGCAGGAGGAGAGAGCTAGTATTCATCTTGACACCTCTCTGTAACCGATGAGGGGCAGCCTGACTCTGGGTGAATATCATACTCAGGGCTGAAGTGGGTTTTACTTTAATTATTTTCAAAGAAAAATCTTCCCAAAGAAATTAGAGATGTTTCTGAGGTGCTAGGTCATGCTTCTGATCTGTTCAGTCATGCTTCTGATCTGTTCAGCACCCATAAAACGTGCCACAGGCTCCAGTGCAAAGCAGTGTGTGAGTTTTAGATTATGTGAGATCCTTAATGCAAATAGGGAAGTCAAAGGATGGTGGGAAGCCAGTTCCATGTTGGCAGGAAACTAGTGTTTTCCTTTCTGGATCTCCAACATGTTCATAGCACATAATAAGCACTAAATAGATAGGTATTAACTGATTTGAGTAACCAGCTCATATGTAGAACAGTTAGATATAGACATAGAGGTAAAATGGAAAAAATAAAAAGGCCAGATGCAGAGGCTCATGCCTGTAATCCCAGCACTTTGGGAGGCCAAGGCAAGAGGATCAATTGAGCCCAAGAGTTTGAGACCAACCTAGATGACACAGTGAAAACATTATCCAGATGTGGTGGCACCTGCCTATAGTCCCAGTTACTTGGGAAACTGAGGGGTGAGGCTCACTTGAACCCAGGATGTCAAAGCTGCAAAGAATAGTGAACTGCCTATGATTTTCATCTTTATATGATAGTTAAGAATTCAAGAAATTGGAATATAGTATTTATAACAATATGTGGCCAAAATGTCCCATCAATTTCCTAGACTTCTGAGTGTAGGAAGACAGAAAGGGCCATATTCTCAACTTATGTAATTGATAACTGCTGATTTTCTAACAATTTTCTAATGATCGCTTGCTATAAAATGTAAAATGGAGCCAGAAGCTTTAGCATGTATTATTCACACTGTAATCTTGGTTTATTTCCTCCTAGACTTTTTCCTCATAATTTTTAGAAAAGTTATAATCATGTTATACATATAATTTACCCTTCTTTTAAAAAATCTAGTTATAAATATTACTTATGTTTAAATAACAAAAACATATAAAAAATCTGGAAACAAAGTAAATAGGTACCACACTCAATAGAAACATCATACTCTTAAAGATATTGGTTATAAAGATGATATAATTTATTTTGCAATTTCCATATAGCTGGCTATCTAGACTGTCTATTTTTTATTATTGCAATGAGACAAATATTGTGGGGAATGGATTTTTTGCACACGTTTTCTTCACAGGATTTTGGCTGTTTTATCTTTTCTTTTTTTCTTTTTTTTTGAGATGGAGTCTTGGTTTGTCACCCAGGCCTGAATGCAGTGGTGCGATCCTGGCTCACTGCAACCTCTGCCTCCCCTGTTCAAGTGATTCTTCTGCCTGTCTCCCAAGTAGCTGGGACTACAGGTGTGTGCCACCACGCACAGCTAATTTTTGTATTTTTAGTAGAGATAGGGTTTCACCATATTGGCTAGGTTGGTCTCAATCTCCTGACCTTGTGATCCCCCTGTGGGCATCCCAAAGGATTGGGATTACAGGTGTGAGTGTTGGGATTATAGGTCATCTCGCCTGGCCGGCTATTTTCTTAGAACATTCTACAAGGAAGATTAGTGGGCAGAAATTTATAAACCTATTTATAATGACTCTTGAAGCAAAATATTATTCAGGACCTTTTATTTATTTATTTATTTATTTTTGAGACGATCTCACTCTGTCACCCAGGCTGGAGTGCAGTGGCATGATCGCGGCTGACTGCAAACTTTGCCTTTCTGGGGTCAGGTGATCCTCACGCCTCAGCTTCCTGTGCTGTGACTACAGGTGTGCACCACTACACTCTGCTAAGTTTTGTATTTTTAGTAGAGACAAAGTTTCACTAAGTTGCCCAGGCTGGTCTTGAACTCCTGGCCTTGAGATCTGCCCACAAGCCACAGCACCTTGCCAGACTGATTTGTTTTCAAGTGACATTAACTAGCTTAAAAATAAAGGGGGAATTTATCTTATGTAACAGGAGAAACAGAAAATACAACATATCTTATTTAACAGGAGAAACAGAAAATGGCTAGAACCAGAGACTTAAGTCCACCAGAACTTTCTCTGACTCTAATTTCTTTACAAGTCTCAGCAGTCAGCCTCATTTCATTCATTTGCTGGCCAGAATTACTGCTCTTCAATTGAGGTAGTTATTCCACATCTGCTGCCTCAGCTGGAATGTCTGGATCTCTCTCTCTCTCCACATTTTCTCTCGTCATTCTGTAGCCCAACTCAAGATTTCTACATACTAGCTGTCTTCTAAAAATGCAAAACAGCCAGGCGTGGTTGCTCATGCCTGTAGTCCCAGCAGTTTGGGAGGCTGAGGTGGGCAGATCATAAGGTCAGGAGATTGAGACCATCCTGGCTAATACGGCAAAACCCTGTCTCTACTAAAAATACAAAAAATTAGCCAGATGTGGTGGCATGTACCTGTAGTCTCAGCTACTTGGGAGGCTAAGACAGGAGAATCACTTGAACCCAGGAAGTGGAGGTTCCAGTGAGCCAAGATTGCACCACTGCATTCCAGCCTGGGCAACAGAGTAAGACTCTGTCTCAAAAAAAAAAAAAAAAAAAGCAAAACGTGGGAGATGCAAGATTCCTTGTCACACAACACCACTTCAGTGCTGGTCCATTTGTCAAAGCAAGTTACAGACTAGGTCTGATTCAAGGAGAGGGGGAATGGGCTTCACATCTGATGGGAGGAGTGGCATGGATGATGGTTACTTTTATGTGTTAACTTGACTAGACCACCAGGTGCCCAGATATTTGTCTCTGCATGATTCTGGATATGTCTGTGAGGGATTTCTGGATGAGATTAAAATTTGAGTTGGTAGACCACATAAAATGAGTTGTCTTCTCTAATTTGTGTGGACCTCATCCACTCAATTGAAGGCCTGAACAGAACAAAGAGGCTGAGGTCAAGAGGAATTCCTCCTGAACTGTGGGGTCAGGAAAGGCTGGGGTGCCCCTGGAAATTAGCCTAAATGGTTTTTCCAAGTTTGTTTCTTTGTATAAGTAATAGAGTCGATTTTCTGTAGAAAGACTTTTTTTTTTTGTCTATATTCCTTCAGCACACTATGTTTCCCCCTGGCCTGGAGGGGGATGCTTTCTTAGTTTATGATGCAATGACTTCACAGTGGATGTCTGCTTTATTTCTTTTTGAAATTCCATGAACTTTGAAATGAATTCTTTTTACTCTGAGTTCTTCACATACACAAAATGTTCTTCACGTAAACAAAACGTTCCATTGAATCCAAAAAACCAGAGCTTTAAGTTTTGAATAACTGTGAGAAAATTGAGGACTTGAGATTCCAGGAAAAACACAGGCAAACGCTCCGACTTTGCTCCCCATCCCAAAGTTGACTTTCATGGTAAGTCATTCAGCTGAGATTCTCTCAGGATCTGGGGCAGAAAACTGCACTGGGATGTTTTCTGTTTGGTTCAGGTTGGGTAACACTGGCATGTGATAGAGATTCTCTTTTGAATTATGTCAAGAGTAAGAGCTTCACTTTTATGAGCAGGGAGTTTCAGTATGGTTTGTGTCATGAGTAATCCCGCCTGACATGGACTATGACCCTTGAACATTCTCAAACACAGGAAAATTTCAAGTCTTAATAAGATCAACAAGGAGCAGCATCTTGCTACTTTTTCTTTCAAATTTAAAGTATTATACTTCTGACTCTATATTGTACATAGAATTTTAAATGCGGGTTTATATTTAGACTTGAATATGGTAGAAAACAAGGCTTGATATGTTTTGCTTCATGATGACACATCTATCTATCATCTATCGATCTATCGATCTATTTATCTACCTATCTCTTTTGTAATGAACGATATTTTGGAAAAATGTGGGGTTTACAGAGAAGTTCTAAAGATAGGACAAACAGCTTTGGCTTCCCTTCATGTTCTCATCTCACATTGCTGTGGTGCATTTGTCAAAACTAAGTAACCATTGTTGGTCTGTTACTAGTAGCTAAACTCCAGCCTATATTTAAGTTTCACTAGTGTTTTTCCTGATGTCTTTTTCTATCCCAGGATCCCAACCAGGACACCACATTGCATTTAGTTGTCACGTCTTCTTTGTTTCCTCTGGTCTGTGCCATTTTCTCAGTTTCTTTCTTTCTTTTTTTCTTTTGAAATGGAGTCTCATTCTTTCACCCAGGCTGGGGTGCAGTGGTGCAATCTCAGCTCACTGCAATCTCTGCCCCTCAGGTTCAAGCGATTCTCCTGTTTCAGCCTCCCGAGTAGCTGGGATTACAAGCATACACCACTACATTTGTAATTCTTTTTTTTTTTTTTTTTTTTTTTTTTTTAAGTAGAGACAGAGTTTCATGATTTTGGCCAGCAGCTTAGTCTGGAACTCCTGACCTCAGGTGATATACCCGTCCCGGCCTCCCAAAGTGCTGGGGTTACAGGCGTGGGCCACCAGGCCCAGCGTTTCAGTCTTTCCTTGTGTTTCATCATCTTGAAAATTTTGAGGGTATTGGCCAAGTCTGTTACAGACTATTCTTCAATTTTGGTTTGTCTGATGTTTTTCTTAAGATTAGCGTGGGGTTATAGGTTTTGGGGTAGAGTAACACAGGAGCAAAACACCATGCTCATCACATCTTATCAAAGGTTACGTGACATACACACGATTTATCACCAGTGATGTTGTCCTTGATCATTTGGGCAAGATCATGCTTACCAGCTGTCTGCACTGTAAAATTACTATGTTTCACTATCTTTGAAGTGAGTCACTATGTCCTGCTCACCCTCATGGGGGTGGGAGGGATGAAGATTTACCCCCTGCATATTTGGAATGCAAAATCATATTTTGGTGATGTTTTCAATTTCAGTGGACCTGTATTTTGTGTGTTTGATGACAGGAAATAAATAAAAGCCTGGTGCAAGCTTTTCCTTTTTGTTTCTGCTCTGAGTAAAGAGCCTATGTCCAGTGCCTCACTGACTCTCTTGATTATTTTGTCTAAAACACCCAATGATATTGACCTATGCAGAATTATGATGGACATAAGTTGAAAGAGGTTTGCATATTCTTTTGAATGTATTTTCATTTTCAGATGAGGTAAAGATGAATTCTGTACTAGTCTGTTCTCATATTGCTATAAAGAAATACCTGAGACTGGGTAATTCATAAAGAAAAGAGGTTTAATTGGATCATGGTTCTGCAGGCTGTATAGGAAGCATGATGCTGGCATCGGCTCAGCCTCTGGGAAGGCTTCAGGAAACTTACAGTCATGGGAGAAGTCAAAGGAGAAGCAAGCTTGTCTTACATGGCTGGACCAGGAGGACAAAGGAAGGGGAAGGTGCCACACATTATTAAAAAAACAGATTTTGTGCGGGGCACAGTGAGTCATGCCTGTAATCCCAGCACTTTGGGAGGCTGAGGAGGGCAGATCACCTGAGGTCGGGAGTTCGAGACCAGCCCGACCAACCTGGGAAACCCCATCTCTACTAAAAATACAAAATTGCTGGGCGTGGTGGCACATGTGGAATCCCAGCTACTTGGGAGACTGAGGCAGGAGAATCGCTTGACCCCAGTGGGTGGAGGTTGCAGTGAGCTGAGATTGTGCCATTGCACTCCAGTCTGGGCAACAAGAGTGAAGTTTTGTTTCGAACAAACAACTGAACAAAATAGATCTTGTGAGAATTCGGTATTATCACAACACCACCAGCGGGATAGTGCTCAAGCATGAGAAACCACTCCCATGATCCAATCACCTCCCACCAAGCCCCACCTCCAACAGCAGGGATTACTATCGAACATGAGATTTGAGTGGTGACACAGACCTGCACCATATCAAATTCTAAATATGGAATGTAATAAACTCATTGATTTTAATCCAAAGTTAGGGTTTGACAGATCCCATCTAGCCACACAGTTCTCTGTCTTGGGTTTAGCTTTGTCTTCCTACACATGCTCAGTGATCAGTTGTCAAACAGGTTTCTAGCTGGACGAGCATTCTTGCCTCCTCCCTCAGACCTCAGCATTGACCCCCAGGGTAGAGGTTAGGGGTTGCGTTGTGAAATTCATAGTATTTGTATTGTAGAGCTGCATACGATGTCTTTACTTTCCCAGATTTCCTTCAGTGCCTCACAGCTTTCTATCTACTGACCCAGTTGTGATGACAAACCAGTGCTGGCTTTGGTGGTCAAATTCCTGACCACGTGCTAACGGTGGACTATTTCAGTTTTGCCTGCAGATTTGGTCTTAGTGACATAAGCCTCACTTTTTCATCTGATAAAAGAGCATTACCTTCTGGGGGGAGTAAAATGTGGTTGTTCTTTGACAGAGGAGTGGGAAAACTTTCTGTGCATTTTCCCTCTGAATCAAGCTTGAGCCACTCCCCTAGTCAACCAGGGCTGCATTAACCGTGGACTACTGGTACCCCAGGGAGGGGATGCTGTGGATACGGATAACTCCACACAGCTATGCCTGGAGCCTGATGGACTCCTCAGTTTTATTCAGGGACCAGAATATGTTCACCTTGCATGGAGGAGCTGATTAATTAAGTAATGGACTGGAGAGCAAAGAGGGAGCAGGTGATTATATTCATTAAAGGAAGTGGAAAATTAACTCCTTGAAAGGTATTATCTTGTAATATCACATATTCTGCACTTCCCTAGAATAGTTCAGTGTATTTCTTTCGTATGCCTGATAATAATCTCAGGAAGCAGGACTGGCTGACTATCATGACGTCTATTCAGCATTTAAAGGAACTGAAATGTGGAAATGTACATATCTCTTTCCTCCCTACTCTAAAGTTTAATTCAAATGCAACTACAACCAACATTTCACTAGGAAGGTAGCTTGGACATTTGAATAGACAAATGAGTATCTGGCACTCTTGTCCGTTTTTCAACGAACTGGTTGTCAAGTACAATTCTGGTAGCTTGAGGGTTGCAGAAGGTGGAACAGGCGGCTGCCGCGCTCAGCACTTCCTTCTCTAAAGGAAGCAATACAAGATTGGGAAGATTGCTCTCTAACTGTGGTAGGTAAACGTGGTCTGCTCCCAAAGTGAGTTGAGACCACGGGGCAATAGACTCTGCCCATCCCTGTAGAATTGAGGTTACCAGCTGGGAAATTAGAGGGAACTTTCAGGTTCGTATAGCATATAGTTTGCTGAATCCAATTCCTGTACGGCATATCCTATATATTAGAATTTTCATTTTTAGAGCAAAAAGTTGAGTTCATTCCTCAAAATGCCTATTTCATCTCTTTTTGGAGTTAATGTAATGTTAGGGAAAGTTTTAATGTATTTTAGGGAAAGCCGCTGGCTCTGATTTCTCCAACTGTCAATTCCTTATCCCCTATCTGGAAATCACTGCAGAGCCTGGAGCATCCGGAGGCAGTTTTGGGGCCACCTCCCATTCTCAGAATGACATCAAACCTTAAATTGGAAGGTTGGAAGGCGTTGAGGGAGGGGAAGAAAGTATTTCCAGCAGTAAAATGAACTAGGATTAAAAAACCCCCAAACAAAACAAAAACTGAAAAAATGAGAACTGGAGACCAAAATACCTCAAGGTGGTGAAATCGTCACTTATCAGAGCAGAACCAAACAGCACAGCCTTCAGCTAGAGCCAGGCTGAGAACTGCAAGACCAGAAGGGGAAGGGAAGGAAGCTTTGAAGAGGGAGCAGACACAGAATAAAATAAGTCAAAATAAATTAAAAGCGACCTAGCCTCGTGGAGAGGCACAAGTGTGGTGGCTGATCGGCTACAGATGGAGACTGTCATTTTCCTAGGCTATCGGTGACTAGCAGGCAGTGATAAAGAGGAGGGGCTGTCAGGTCTGTGGGGAAGAGAACTGGCTTCATTTTGCTGTGTAGAAAGTCACCATGCTACGTGTCATGGCCCAAGAAGGGCTGATTATATTAAAGCATAAAGAAATAGTGGCTCAGAACTGTGATCTTCAGCTATCAAGAAAACTTTGAATAACGTTTGCATATTTTGCTAAAGAAGGAAAATAAGTTTATAACGTATGCGGTGTTTCATTTGAAAGTGAAAGTTTGAGTTAAAAGGTTAAATTCAGTGATCTGGAGAAGTGTTACATAGAGTCGTGTATTCCTTGAAATATTGAGAAATTGATGTGTACATCGCCATTGAGATGAAAAGATTGGAAATTAGATTTCGCAGCACGAAAACCATTGCTGGGGGCAATTTGTGAGACAGCAATGTTGAAGCATAAAAGGAGTAATAATAAAGATGAGCACACACACAGAGATACACATACACACACTCACACGCTCACACAGACATACACCAACTCAAATATACACTCACGCACACACACATACGCTCTCATATTCACACGTGCACTCACTCACACATGAGATCAATGCTCTCCCGATTCCCTTCATTCTTTTCCCTCCCTTGCCTTTTTCTAGAAAGAGCTGTATTTGCTACCCTTCCTGTTTCAGGAGTGCTAATGTGAAATTTGCCCAGGTGGGAGGCCCAGGAGGAGAGAAACGTTGGCCGAATGAAAATTCGTAGCAGAACGAGGGCTCTGAGAAAGCTTTTCTCTCCCTCTGTGTCATCAAGGGACTTCTCTCTCCCCCACTCCCCATTTCAATTTGGCCTTAGGCACGCATTTCTAGGGCTTTCTGTGCTCATGTATTATTGACAAGTAATCCCTTTCTCCATTCCCACAGGGCGCCGAATGAGTCCTGCGGTGAGCTAGTGCTCAGGAAGGGGAAGTTGTGAGTAAGAGTCTGTTATTTCATCATCTCAGCAAGCAGAACAACTAACTGCCTCCCTACCTGTTGTTTACTAACTGGATGGACACCGAAAAAATGTCATTAGGACAGGAGGTCCGGGATCTGGAGCTGCAGGCCACTACATCTCTACCCCTTGGGAGGAGAGACCCAGGAGAGGGCTTTGAAGGAGGAGGGTGGGTTGGAAGGGATCAAGGCCACGGCAGCGGGCTGGATGGAGATCACCTCGGAGATCCCTGGAATGCATTCTTTGTCTTCTCACTGTCAAAGTATAGGGTTCTAAGAAGGCACACATCTGCGAGGAAGGAAAAATAGAGCATTCCGGGCTATGTGAGGTATGTGAAATTTATCAGGCCCAGAGAGACAGGAGTATAGAACTTCAATCATTCCTTCCCCACCCTGCATCCCTGCCTTGGGGCTAATTTCTTAAAGGCATTTGGCTCCACATTAGCTGCCTAACACATTATCTTCATGTTCCTGTAATCTGTGATACAAAGAGCTAGGTATAGCCAATCAAGAGTTTATGTTATTTTAACATAATTTCTTGGTAAACAGCTCAGAAACTGCTTTATTCTTTTCCTTTAAAAATCCATCTGAATGCTCTCTAGGGCTGCAATTCTCAAGCGTGGACCAAATCAACTCTCTACTTAATGTTAATTTTGCCAGTGTCTTCCTTTTAGTTGACATCTGAGATGCCTGGAACGTCGAAGGGCCAGGTAAACATTTAGACAGTGAACAGATAAAGTAACGAGAATTAGAAGGTCTTGAGTTTACAGAGAGCTTTGTGTTTGCTCTCTGACATTTGTTTACTGTGTGTGAGGCTTTTACAAGTGAATCCCAGGGTGGGATAACAATAGTGACCCGTGGGGCACCAGCTGCCGGCGAGGCTTTAGGTGCTGAAGAGTTTCTGGACATTTTACAGGCTAATAGATTTTTTAAAACTGCAGCAGTTCTGTGGGAATTCCTTTGCAAATTTTAAAATAAGTCGTAGGAGTAAAAAAAGTGAGACTTTCTCTCTCTCTCTCTTTTTTTTTTCCAAAGAGCAAAAATGAGCCAAATTTGGAGCTAATTTTGAAAGCAGTTTCTCACTTTGTCTTAGGAACGAGAGTGAGGAAAATCGAGTGTCATCAGCGCTGGCTGTTTGAATGTGGGTGCGAGGAAACACAGAGCCCTGGCTTGTTTCAATTGAGCAAGACAATGCAAGAGATTCAGAGATTTTAGGTCATAAAGGACGCATGAGCGCCTTGGTTACAAAGTTCATCCTATTGCCGTTGAGGCATCTTGTTTTCCAGTGACTATAACCCCGGTTTCCTGAATCAGGGCTGCCTGCTGCGGTGGGTCACAGAGGGAACGGATCATGGACTAAACTGTGGGTGTCGGGAGCCACGTGGTGGATTAAGAGGAAGATGAAGAGGAGGAAGAGGTTAAATTGGGTTCAAGGATGGGAGCAGGCCGAGGGGTTTTCAGGAAAGCGAAGTTGCAGGGCAGAAAGGCAGTCAGAAATACCATTCAAAGAGTCAACATCGTAACCTGGGAGGTGGACACAGATCTCCAAGGCTATATCCCAGGGCTAATCTCTCATTCCACTTTCAGACTTAAAACTAGGAAAAATGTGTTCTCTTTCCCTTGAGCTACGGCAGGCTATCAGCTTAGCAGACCTGCCTTAGTTTCATTCTTTCTCACAGGCCCACTCAAGGACCTGCCAGGATTTTTGTGAAAGTCTCAAAATATGACCCTCTGAGCTATTTTTCCAACTCTCTTTCCCAGAACTCTGGGGCATGCCTGGAGGGAGAGAAGAAGGCTGAGTCTTCTTCATCCTGCCTTTCAGGTTTCCTATCTCAGGATTCCTGCTAACATATTCTTTGGGGAAAAAAAGGGACTCTGCTGATTAACAAAACATTTGAAAAATCACCCATCCTTTCTCTTCTCCTCATTTTACAAACGAGGAAACTGAAATCAAAGAAGGTTAAGAGACTGACCCAGGATTCTGCCATCAATGGCACAGATTGAGTTACAGCTCAGTTTTTCAACCACCAGGGCACTGGTGATGATTTTCAAGGAGAACTAAGATAAAGAGAAGAAGACTGACTGTTAAATTCGCTAGCTGCATTTCTATTTTAAACTACGCATACGTACATGGCGGCAATCCTCCATGTTTCTGTGACATATCTATTTAATAAGGGCAGAGTGACCTGTGGACTGGAGGAGTTTGATCCATTCTTTTTTCTTATGGGGTTATAATCCAGTAATTCTAAACACCTGTTTTGCTGGTTTGCTTCTTTTCTGAAAGTGGAATCAAACTCAGATTTCTTATTTTAGATAATTCAGTTGATGACTGAAATTTAACCAAGTGGTGAGTTTCTTCACATTTTTCAGAACAGCCCTTAAGAAACAGAAATAGGCTGGGCACAGTGGCTCACACCTGTAATCCCAGCCCTTTGGGAGGCCAAGGTGGGCAGATCCCCTGAGGTTGGGAGTTCGAGACCAACCTGACCAACATGGAGAAACCCCATCTCTACTAAAAATACAAATTAGCTGGGTGTGGTGGCGGGCACCTGTAATCCCAGCTACTCAGGAGGCTGACGCAGAAAATTGCTTAACCCAGGAGGTGGAGATTGTGATGAGCCGAGATCGCACTGTTGCATTCTAGCCTGGGTAACAAAAGCGAAACTCTGTCCCCACCCCCCCCACAAAAAAAAAAAAGAAACAGAAATAATTATGTTTATGACTTAAAAAATTTATAATAATACTTATTTTTTCCCACTTTCTCCGCTTTTTCCCAACTTGAAAGCTTAACCTCATTTGATCATCTTCCATCCAACCTTCAAACATCGTCTGTACTGTACTGTTACGTAGTAACCATGCAGTGTGTGTCTTTAGTAGGGAATCAAATGCAACCACTATCTAGGGGTGAATAAAAATATCTAATGGTATTAGCAAACCAGTATAAAGCACATAATAGAAAAAAATTTAAACTTGGAATTATGCCCTCTTTTCTGGTTTCTCTGTGTTAATATTTTCTGGGAAGTATCCTCCAGGCTTGTCCTAGCTACCGTCTTCCTTGTCCCAGGTGTTGCAGTTACTAATGTGGGCAAGACGTCCTCCTGGCCTTAGCGAGTGTACCCGAGAGTTATATAAAGGATATTCTGGGAGCCAGGAGCAAATAAAGCAGACTGCACAGATGGTGCATGGCAAGGCTTCTAACAGAAATGAACACTTTGAGACCGGTTTTGAAGGACTGAGTAGGAGTAAACCAAAAGAGAAAAAGCAAGACAAAAGAAGCCCCGTGTTGGAAGCTCAAAGCCGCACTGCAAACACAGTCTTCCGGGATGTCTTGAAAGGGGCAAGTCTGTTTGTGTGAGGTAGCAAATGCAGAGAGACAAACGGACAGAGAAGAGACTACAGAGGCTCTATGTGCTGAGATGAGGGTACAGACTAGATTTAAAAAACATTTTTTTTTTTTTTTTTTTTCGTAGAGACAGGGTTTCACCATGTTGGCCATGATGGTCTCGATCTCCTGACCTTATGATCCACCTGCCTCGGCCTCCCAAAGTGCTGGGATTACAGGCATGAGCCACTGTGCCCGGCCAGCAGACTAGATTTTTAAATCGAGAATGCAACAGGGAAGGATTTCAAGCTTGGAGTGAGAGGGAAGACTACGACCCTGCAGTGATAAGGCAAAGCTGAAGATTTCAGAGCAAGGGCCACACCCTACAGTTGCCATGGAATGGGGTGGCTCAGTTGGCTTTGGAGGTAAAGTCTGCAGCTGAGAAGTTCAAGGGTAGTAAGTACTTAACGCCAGGGTATAAGGTCAATCATCCCTTTTAAGACACAGATAGCATCTGCCGTTCTCAGAAACGGAGATAGAGAAGAAAAGCAGGCAGCTACTAGATACTCGAATCTTCCCCAAATGTCAGGGAGAGAGTCAGGATGTTGATAGAAGAGATCAGTAAAGCTGAGTACGTAAGCCTCAACACGGGTGTTTTTATTTCGAGGCGGGGGAGCTGTGCTTTGGAAAAGCGATGAGGAGGTAACAGGAAATCTCTTCCCCTCCTAAGCCCTGTGTTCATGGAGGAGGGTGGGAGGCTGAGTTTTCTCCTCTTGAGAGGGAGGTACATCCAAGTTTAAGGGAAAAGAGTCTGAATTTTCCACCTAAATAATTCTGAAAGGATCAGGTAAGTAGTTGCTTAGAAATAATTACTAAATGTTGCATAAAGAGATACAGCTCCTCTATGGAGTAACAGAACCTGACTACTCAATAGCTTTTTGCAATTTTCCTGGGCTATGGTGATATTTGCAGCTTTCCTTTACCTGTTAATATCGCTAATCTTACCATTGAAAGCTTATTTCTATCAATTTGCCTTGAAGTGAACTGCAGTTTCATATTTGTGATTTAATTTTTACTAAAATGAAATGGCTCATTTTTATTAAAAAGAGATTTAAAAAATACTATAAAGATAGTAAAAATTAAGATTTCACCAAGAATATTATTGTGTGCTGGATGCTGGAGGTATGAAAGGGAGCAAGTTAGCAACTGTGGCTTCTACACGGGCAGTTGGTGTGGAGTTTTAAAGACTTTGAACACTTAAATTTCTATCTTTCTCTTAAGAATCAATAAAAGAAGAGCAACTCTTTATAGCAGCATTATATTGTATCGTCTTCAAAGATCAGTGTGTGTACGACGTTTAAATACATCAGTATCTAGGGATGACGTTCATCCTTCATGATCAACCATGGCTTAATCTAACCTGTGTTTACTTTTAATTCTTTCAGAATTTGTTGACATTTCAGAAGCATAGTTTTTGTTCCCCAAGAAATATGTCATTCAAAGTCCCTGAAATTATTTGTCAAATTGTTGGGCTTTTGTCTCATGTATTTCTGAGCTCTTTGAAACAACTAGAGATTTATCTTTACCCATCTACTTGTTTCATCTTTTTGAGTCTCATTTTTTTTTTCCAGTAGTTGTTATGATTTTTCATTTGTCAGTTTTCAAGCATTCCGTTTCTAGGGCCTAATGAACAGGTATAGGTGAAAGGCAAAACAGGCTCCCCAAAATTGAGGGTCTCATTTTTATACCAGATTCTGGATCCCAAAAAAGAGGGAATCTGCCTATCTCCCATGGGAGTCTTTTTTTTTTTTACTTTATTTATTTATTTTTATTTTTTTTATTTTTATTTTTTCTTTTTATTGCATTTTAGGTTTTGGGGTACATGTGATGAACATGCAAGATTGTTGCATAGGTACACACATAGCAGTGTGGTTTGCTGCCTTCCGTCCCCTCACCTGTATCTGTCATTTCTCCCCATGCTCTCTTCCCACCTCCCCACCCCCCGCCCCTCCCCCATTTCCCCCCAACGGACCCCAGTGTGTGATGCTCCCCTCCCTGTGTCCATGTGTTCTCATTGTTCAACACCCACCTGTGAGTGAGAATATACGGTGTTTGATTTTCTGCTCTTGTGTCAGTTTGCTGAGAATGATGGTTTCCAGGTTCATCCATGTCCCTACAAAGGACGTGAACTCATCGTTTTTGATCGCTGCGTAATATTCCATGGTGTATATGTACCACATTTTCCCTATCCAGTCTATCATCGTTGGGCATTTGGGTTGGTTCCAGGTCTTTGCTATTGTAAACAGCGCTGCAATGAACATTCGTGTGCACGTGTCCTTGTAGTAGAATGATTTATAATCCTTTGGATATATACCCAGTAATGGGATTGCTGGGCCAAATGGGATTTCTATTTTTAGGTCCTTGAGGAATCACCACACCGTCTTCCACAATGGTTGAATTAATTTACATTCCCACCAACAGTGTAAAAGTGTTCCTATTTCTCCACATCCTCTCCAGCATCTGTTGTTTCCCGATTTTTTAATGATCGCCATTCTAACTGGTGTGAGATGGTATCTCAATGTGGTTTTGATTTGCATTTCTCTGATGACCAGTGATGATGAGCATTTTTTCATATGTTTGTTGGCCTCCTGTATGTCTTCTTTTGTAAAGTATCTGTTCATATCCTTTGCCCATTTTTGAATGGGCTTGTTTGTTTTTTTCTTGTAGATCTGCTTTAGTTCTTTGTAAATTCTGGATATCAGCCCCTTGTCAGATGGGTAGGCTGCAAAAATTTTTTCCCATTCTGCTGATTGCCGATTCACTCTACTGACTGTTTCTTTTGCTGTGCAGAAGCTGTGGAGTTTGATTAGGTCCCATTTGTCTATTTTGGCTTTTGTTGCCATTGCTTTTGGCGTTTTGGTCATGAAGTCCTTGCCTACACCTATGTCCTGAATGGTTTTGCCTAGATTTTCTTCTAAGGTTTTTATGGTATTAGGTCTGATGTTTAAGTCTTTAATCATCTGGAGTTAATTTTGGTGTAAGGTGTCAGGAAGGGGGTCCTGTTTCTGCTTTCTGCACATGGCTTTTTTTTTTTTTTTTCAACGGTCTGTAGTCAATGTATGCAAATCTCTGTGTGAGTATTCTATATCTCTATGACTCTTAGCAGAGGTGAATAACTTTTCCTTTTTATAAGAGGAATATAATTTTCCTCATTCCCAGTAGACATTAAGCTTATTAGCTCCTTATCTTTTTGATAATTTGCATTAATTTTCTTCATAGCAACAAAAGTCTGAGTTGGAAAGAGAAAATACTAGTTTACACCCCAAATTACTTTTATAAAAGGTTATATATTTCCTCTAACAATTATTTAAAAAGGAAACACTGAAAAATAATGTAATAAATCACAAAAATAAAACTAAAAATGGCTTTAATCACAGGTGTAGTCAAACTCCAGTGATTGTTACGAAATCTATCAAGTCATATGATATGACTAAAATTGTGATTACTGCATAAATAATTTTATTATTTTTAAGCACATGTGTAAAGTTTAAGGAACATTTAAGAGTAATTGTCATTAGCAAATTATTTCTAAAGTAATATTAAAATGCCTTACTTATTTATTTGAAAGGGTAGAACTCTCTGGTCACATTGACTTTGTTCTACTCTGATAAAAGGGCGTAAGTATCCCAACTATTTTATGATCAAAACATATGTGTGACTGTGTGCATACAAGTATAGACATGAATTAACACACAATTCCATTAATAAGGAGGTATATCCTTGATGGGTACTGTTAGCTGACTATCAAGCAGTTGAATCATTTCATTTTCTTTCTGGAAAAGCTGTTTGTCAAGAGTTGATAAATGATTGTCCTCGCAGCCCAGGGTAACCATGTTACCAATGAGATCTAAGGAGAATTCCACTTACGGGCTTCTGGGAGAGATGTTTCTTTCTGTGGAAAGAAGACAGCTCCCTGGTTCTGCCCCTTGCCCTGTTTTCCGGTGGTGAATGCAATTCTGCAAGAGAATGACTCTGGCTCTGTGGCAGCTATCTTGGTCGAGCCCATGAGGCAGTTAGCCTAAGGATAAAAGAATCATCACATATCTTGGATGACAGAGACAGAAAATAGAGAAATGATATGAAGGATGAAGGGAGGATAGGAAGACCGTGTCTCTGATAACATCAGTTCATTACTGCACCAAATTTGCAACCATTTACCTAGAGTTTCATTGCGTGTGAGATCATTAAAAGTTAGCTGTGCTGACGCCCCTGTTGGCAGCTGAATGCTAACTGATACGTAATCTCACACTCTGTCTCATTCCTGATGTCACATTTGATGAGTAAGTGTAGCAGATATCCAAACCCAGGTTTTCGAATTCAAAGTCCAGGGTTTTCCTGGTCTTGCTGTCTCCCTATATTGTCATAATCTGGGAAATAAATCCACATACTGTGAAGTAATAACATACATTACTTATTATGAAGAATTTCCCTACTCTGATTTAAAGCTCTGTTTCTCTCTTCATCCTTTGGACTTACTCTGCTCATGGTTTGTCCAGGAAATTTTGGGTGTGAATTTCCCTTTATAGTCACTTGTGACTGAATGTCCATTTGCTTTATTACAACTTTGGGCATGTTACCAGACATCACCTTATATTTCCTGATCTTTGTAAGAGGATAATTCATATTAACCTCTTCACATATTTGCTACTCTTGTTGGGTAGAGAGGAGGTCATGGGGTGGGGCTTAATTCATTATCAACATTTGGCTTTTTAATTTCATTTATTTATTTACTTTGAGACAGAGTTTTGCTCTTGTCGCCCAGGCTGGAGTGCAAGGGTATGATCTCGGCTCACTGAAACCTCTGCCTCCTGGCCTCAAGTGATTCTGCTGCCTCAGCATCCTCAGTAGCTGGGATTACGGGTGTGCACCATCACACCAGGCTAATTTTGTGTTTTTAGTAGAGATGCGGTTTAACCATGTTGTCCAGGCTGGTCTCGAACTCCTGACCTCAGGTGATCCACCTGCCTCAGCCTCCCAAAGTGCTGAGATGACAGGCATGAGCCGTTGCGACTGGTCGTTTGGCTTTTCTAAACTAGTGGATGTTCCATGGATGTTCACATATTTTTGTGTGTGGTAAACATTTCAAAATGACTACTAACAGGAACACAGATTAGTTTGTAAAGCTTGCGAAACTGCCCTGCTCATGGGAATTTGGCTTGCAAGCATTCACGCGGGAGAGAAGGTAGAGATTGAAGGAGCTCACGATTGCCTGCCAAAGTTGTCTGCATCTCAGTTGGAGAGGATTTGAAGCTTACTTTGAGTCTTTAACAAAGAAATATTTTAATATCAAAGTAAGGTAGATATGAATTTAGCATTTGAATCTGTTTATTTTTTTCGAGTTTACTGTCGGCTATATGACATACGAATAGAAATTACACAAGGAATAAAGGCCTATAATGAGATATTACATTTCCACTTGGCTTAATTGTAAAGAAATGAGTGTGCTCCACATTTTTCTTCAATCTGTTTCTAGATATGAAGTGTTAAAGATCTGTGTATGTAGATGTTTGCCACGTATGTGACGGAAATCTAATTACAGAGTTATTTGTGTACTCAAAGAAACCACAGTACCTCCGGTCACAGCTATGACCAAACTGGGTACTACCATGAGCTCCTTAAGAATGCTGAATTAGGCTGGGCATGGTGGCTCACACCTGTAATCCCAGCACTTTGGGAGGCTGAGGTGGTGGATCACCTGAGGTCAGGAGTTTGAGACCAGCCTGGCCAACATGGTGAAACCGTCTCTACTAAAAATACAAAAATTGGCTGGGCGTGGTGGCAGGTGCCAGTAATCCCAGCTACTTGGGAGGCTGAGGCAGGAGAATCACTTGAAACTGGAAGGCAGACGTTGTAATGAGCTGAGATAGTGCCATTGCACTCCAGCCTGGGCAACACAGTGAGACTCCATCTCACAAATAAATAAATAAATAAATACAATTTAAAAAAATGCTGAATTAGGGAACGTGAGAAAGCCCTCTGAGGACACTATGAAACTGAGTTTTAAGGAAGCAGAGTAGGGATTTGTAGATACGGATTAGGGGAAAAGTGATCCGAGGACAGTGGGACCTCAACTCTCAGTCAATGAAATGTATCAATATATTTAAATTCTGCTTTTCTGGCTTCTCAGCCCCCCCGCCCCCCCACCGCCCAACAGACGGGGGATTGAGAAGCCAGAAGAGCAGAAGAAATCACAGAATTGCTTTTTGCTTTTAAACCAAGACTTGTCTGGAGATGATCTCGGAACCAGGGTAGATTTCCAAGGGCGGGCATATTATTATTGGTGTTATTATTATTAGCTTCTCATACATATTGGTTGCTTTCTACATCAGATGCTACACATTTTATGTATCATGTAACTTAATCCTCATCAACACTCATGAATGTAGGCACTATAATTTTCTTTATAAATGAGGATATTAAGGTGGAAAGAGATCAAGTTGCTTATCTAGGAGCCTAGAGCTAGTAGGTGGTGGTGTTGACATTTGAACTCAGTCTTGAGAGCCTGTACATCTAACCACAATTATGAGAGCTTACAAGGACAACAGAGAATTCTCTTCTCGATTTTGCAAGGAGGATCAAAACTTGTGACAACCCGATAGTATGTGTCAAAATTAAGACAGTAATTCAGGTCTCGTGAATCTTAGTTTGAAATATTTCTAGTATACCTGAATTCTTCTTCTCCATAGGGAAGTCATTAAAGGAAGATCAGTAAAGGGTAGATTGTCTTCATGGTCGGGACAGCAATGGAGAACAGTATTCTCTGGAAGAAAGTAACTATGCAGAGCTCATGCTTCAGGAGTGGAGAGTTATTCTCCATCTCCTTGAAGGCAGATTATCTTTATATATTGAAATTCTTCTGCACTGGAGAATTGTCTATAGAATCTATAAATAATGATGTGACTGTATGTGTAGAAGTACACACATACACGCATGTCCAGAGGAGGGTGTCTGTGGAGGTGTTGAATGCTCACAACAGCCACCCGAGGTAGATACTCCTGCTATCCCTATTTTATGAACAGAGGGACAGAAAAGTTAGGTAGCTAGCCGAAAGCCATAAAGCTGGCAACGTATTTAAACTCAGGGATTTAGAATCCAGAGCATGTTTACCTGAGAGTTAAGACTTAACCTGATACTCAGTCAAGAGGTAATTCAAGAATTGTCTATTTCTCCTCACTTAGTTATTTTTTCAATCATTTATATCGGTATCAACTCATGGGTATTCGTGGTGTATGTTGGGTTATAATCCAGAAGATTTTATTTATCTTTGGGCTTGAACAGTGCCAGCGTAAGCCACTGGGAGCATGTTGTGTCGGCCCCTTTGTCCTCTTGACAGGCCCATAATTGTGGATTTTTTTTTCTTAGCACTTAAAAAAACCCTTTTCATTTCAGGGGTACATGAGCAGGTTGGTTCTGCAGATAAATTGCATGTCCTGGGGGTTTGGTGTACATGTTATTTCCTCCCCAGGTAATAAGCATGTACCCAGTAGGTAGTTTGCTGCTCCTCTCCCTCCTCCCGCCCTCCTCCCACCTCTCCCTCCTCCCGCCCTCCTCCCACCTCGCCCTCCTCCCGCCCTCCTCCCACCTCTCCCTCCTCCCGCCCTCCTCCCACCTCTCCCTCCTCTCCCTCCTCCCACCTCTCCCTCCTCCCGCCCTCCTCCCGCCCTCCTCCCACCTCTCCCTCCTCTCCCTCCTCCCACCTCTCCCTCCTCCCGCCCTCCTCCCACCTCTCCCTCCTCTCCCTCCTCCCACCCTCTCCCTCCTCCCACCTCTCCTCCCTCCCCACCCTCCTCCCTCCCTCCTCCCACTCTCCCCTCCTCTCCCTCCTCCCACCCCGCCCTCCCGCCCTCCTCCCCACTCTCCCTCCTCTCCCTCCTCCCTCCTCCCTCCTCTCCCTCCTCCCACCTCCTCCCTCCTCTCCCCCCTCCCTCCCGCCCTCCTCCCACCTCTCCCTCCTCCCGCCCTCCTCCCACCTCTCCTTCCTCCCGCCCTCCTCCCACCTCTCCCTCCTCCCACCCTCCTCCCACCTCTCCCTCCTCTCCCTCCTCCCACCTCTCCCTCCTCTCCCTCCTCCCACCTCTCCCTCCTCTCCCTCCTCCCACCTCTCCCTCCTCCCGCCCTCCTCCCACCTCTCCCTCCTCCCGCCCTCCTCCTACCTCTCCCTCCTCTCCCTCCTCCCTCCTCTCCCTCCTCTCCCTCCTCCCACCTCTCCCTCCTCTCCCTCCTCCCACCTCTCCCTCCTCCCGCCCTCCTCCCACCTCTCCCTCCTCTCCCTCCTCCCGCCCTCCTCCCACCTCTCCCTCCTCCCGCCCTCCTCCCACCTCTCCCTCCTCTCCCTCCTCCCTCCTCTCCCTCCTCTCCCTCCTCCCACCTCTCCCTCCTCTCCCTCCTCCCACCTCTCCCTCCTCCCGCCCTCCTCCCACCTCTCCCTCCTCTCCCTCCTCCCGCCCTCCTCCCACCTCTCCCTCCTCTCCCTCCTCCCACCTCTCCCTCCTCTCCCTCCTCCCACCTCTCCCTCCTCTCCCTCCTCCCACCTCTCCCTCCTTCCACCCTTCTCCCACCTCTCCCTCCTCTCCCTCCTCCCACCTCTCCCTCCTCTCCCTCCTCCCACCCTCAAGCAGGCCCCGGTGTCCACTGTTCTCTTCTCTGTGTCCATGTGTACTCCATGTTTAGCTGTCACTCGTAAGTGAGGACATGCAGTGTTTGGTTTGCTAGTTCACTTCGCTCCAGCCATGTTGCTGCAGAGGTATGATCTTGCTCTTTTTTATGGCTGTGTAGTATTCCACAGTGTGTATGTACCACATTTTCTTTATCCATTCTACCATTGATGGGCATTTAGGGTGATTCCATGATTTTGCTACTGTGACTACTGCTTAGGACTTCTTTGTTTTCTGGCATTACAGGATGCCCAGGTGTTCCTGCTTCAGTCTTAGAGCTAGCTATTTCTCCAAGGAGTCCTGGTTCCCTTGACTGAAGGTTGGTATTAGAAACCAAGGTTGAGGCACTAGATGTGAATCTTATTTTAAATAGTAACTGATACTTAGAAGTCAGGACAGGGGCTGCCCTCGGAAAGGTGGTGGTGAGGGGGAGACGTCCTCAAGAGGATTCAAGGGTATCTGATCTGTTTCTTTTCTTTTTTTTTTTGAGACGGAGTTTCGCTCTTGTTACCCAGGCTGGAGTGCAATGGCGCGATCTCGGCTCACCGTAACCTCCGCCTCCTGGGTTCAGGCAATTTTCCTGCCTCAGCCTCCTGAGTAGCTGGGATTACAGGCACTTGCCACCATGCCCAGCTAATTTTTTTTTTTTTTTTTTTTTTTTTTTTTTTTTTTTTTTTTTTTTTTTTTTTTTTGAGACAGAGTTTTGCTCTTGTTACCCAGGCTGGAGTGCAATGGCGCGATCTCGGCTCACCGCAACCTCCGCCTCCTGGGTTCAGGCAATTCTCCTGCCTCAGCCTTCTGAGTAGCTGGGATTACAGGCACGCGCCACCATGCCCAGCTAATTTTTGTATTTTTAGTAGAGACGGGGTTTCACCATGTTGACCAGGTTGGTCTCGATCTCTTGACCTCGTGATCCACCCGCCTTGGCCTCCCAAAGTGCTGGGATTACAGGCTTGAGCCACTGCGCCCGGCCCGGCCGTGATCTGTTTCTTGATCTCAGTCCTGGTTCTGGGCTCCTTCATTCAGTGAAATTCATCAAGTGTACACTTAGGATATGTGTTATTTCCTGCCTTCATGTTATATTTCAATAGAAACTTGTTTATTTACAAAATAAAGCCAAAAAAAAAAAAAAAAAAAAACCAAGACAAAAACTAATGGTTAACTCTTAACTGAGTATTAGGTAATCATGACCTGGATTACAAATCCCTGGGTTTAAATACTTTGCCAGCTTTATAGCTTTTGGCTAGCTACCTAACTTTTCCTTCCTCCGTTTATAAAATAGGAGTATTATCTGCCTCAGGTGGCTGTTGTGGGCATTAAACATCTGCATACACACCCTTCTCTGGACATGGATATATGTGTGCACTTATATATATACAGTCACTTATCTTTATTTATAGATTCCGTATTTGCAATTTTGCCTACTTGCTCATATTTATTTCAAACCTCCAAGTTAATCAGACAAGCCTTGTGGCATTTTTGTGGTCATTTGTGCGTATGCACAGCGTAGCAACGTTTGAGAATTGCCTGACTCCCATTTCCCAGCGAGCCCAAATATCTAGATGTCTAGCCTTCTTGTTTCAGCTCCCGTACTGACAACAAGGGTCCTTTTCTCTCTCTGTATATATAATGCCACGTTTTCACATTTCTGTGCTTCCTGTGGGTGATGTTGATGCCTAAAATGTTCCCCATGTACAGTGCTCACGGCCTGTCTCATGTTCCTAAGGGCAGGAAGTCCATGAGGTGCCTCACGGAGAAAATATGTGTGTCTGAGAAGCTTCATTCAGACGTGACTTACAGTGCTATTGAGCTTAATGTTAGTGAATCAACATTATATATTAAGTAAGAAACACAACTAAAACAAATCAATTATGAATTGGCGAGTTGATCAAAATGTTGTGACCAGATGCTCTTAGAAACCTGTGTATTTCCCAAAGGAGCAGTGGGTCAATATTTGCTAATGCAGTGTTTGTTACAACTTTACAGAAGATAAAAACTACAAATAATGAAAATCGATGGTATATATGTGTATATATATACATATCTATATGTAAAAATATCTGTGTATGTCTATCTACCAATATGAGAACAGTGCCTATTACTATTATTACTATTTTTGAGACACGGTCTCACTCTGTCACCAGGCTAGAGTGCCAAGTCTCAGCTCACTGCAACCTCCACCTCCCAGATTCAAGTGATTCTTCCACCTCAGCCTCCCAAGTAGCTGGAACTATAGGCATGCACCACCATGGCTGGCTAATTTTTGTATTTTTAGTTGAGATGGGGTTTCACTATGTTGGCCAGGATGGTCTTGATCTCTTGACCTCGTGATCTGCCTGCCTTGGCCTCCCAAAGTGCTGGGATTACAGGCGTGAGCCACTGCTCCCGGCCAAATAGTGCCTATTATTTATTATTAATATAATAAGCCCTTAACAAATGTGTTTAGCTATTATTATCTAGGTATCTGAGTAGAATTGCTCTGCAATCCACAATCACTCCTGGGAAAGATAGTGATGTTTTTCTGGCTCTCAGTAAAACTTCTCCTTCGTGATATGGAAGGAACAGCAACAAAGGAAGCGTATCCCTTACGCTTATGGAATTTACATTGCCAAATAATTAAGATCTCAGTTTACCGCTGTGTGCACAGCGTCTAGCACATAGTACCCAATACTCAGTACAGACTCAATTTTTTTTGCAGTATCTTGAAATCATAAGGAAAAAGCGAGAGTTATGATGAAAGTTTAAAGTGAAGTCACTATATTAGCCTAAAATAGACAAGCATACAGATGAGCCATGCGTAAGGGATTTTTGTCATAACTTGTCTGTATCCTGAAACTTAACAGCCTATGGATAGATGCCTTGAGTTTTACATAAACAATGAGAACCCTGCCTGATGTAGGAAATGAACACATGTTCTAGCTTTCAGGTCAATTAGTGAGATATTCCTATTTCTTTTCTAGGTTAAGAAGCAAATCTGTTCTGATGCGATGCCAACTAAGTACATGATCTGATTGTTCCGGTTATCCTGTGCCAAAAAGGAGCAAAAAATGGGCTTTCCACGGATTATTGAACACAGTGGGTGTCAGTGTGCCTGAGAAACAAGCCACTATTAAAAGCTTTCTAGGCAATTTCAATCAGGTTGCTGAGCTTTGAAAAATATTCTACAGCCAAGTGTAGGAGACCAAAGAACTTGGAGAACATACGTGCTCTGAGCTATTTCAAAAAATGCTGCACTTAAGCTAATTGAGCTGTCGTCAGGGCAACACAGACGTGAATAACAGGAAGGTAGATTTTAGTAGAAGAGAAGAACAGGCAAGGGATGGAGTCACGTGCATTTGGAAGACAAGACAAACATAAGCCCTGTTTATCTCAATAAAGTAAGCACGGTTGGGCATTCTGTGGGGCAAGATCATTTGTTGGAATTGAGATGAGGCCCAGAACAATCCATGGATATCAAATCCACACATAAGCCTCTGCTAGAATTGTGCCAGAGTAAGAGAAGTCCTGGAATTTCCCCAGGCAGTCCTACCACACCACCCAGATATCTGGTTTCCAGGTGAATGAACTGAAGAAAGATCAAGAAACACATGGTGGGCAAGAGGTAAGAGAGAAAGCCTGCTTAAATTAAATCAGATCTCCTCATACATAAATCAAGTCAATGACTTCTGAAGCTTCCTCTGATCTCTAACATACAATAACTGAGTTGAAGAAATATAATATTCTTGTTTCAGGAATAAGGAATAATTGTTTTAGCCAAAACATAAAAGATAAAAGAACTACCAGTGTGCCTATGTCATGTATTGCTGACGCTGTTTTCTTCTTCAGGTGCTGAATTGTTGGCTCTCCAGGGGAAAGCTCTAGGGGTAGAGCTAGCAAAATATCAAGAGAGCAGGTATACACGTGGCAGCCAAGAGGCGCCTTGCTCAGCTCTCCCTTCGAGAAAACCTGCTTCAAGGTGGGAGGTCGGGGAACACTCTCCAGCTGCTCTGTCTTCAGATGCCCTGGGGCATTCATGCAGAAGCTTCCTCTTCCCTGGACTGCTCCCAGCCTGTGACTGAGCAAGGCAGAAGTGGTAGCACCATGTGATTCCTGCAGAATGTGGGTTTCCTCTGGTGGGTCACCTTTGCTCCAGGGTTTGCCATCTGCATGGACATGACGCTGTCAGAGGTTGCCGGACGCTGAGGCCCCTCCTACCAAATCCTGCGACTTTGTCTCACCTGTCTGTCACAGTGTCACAATTGCCTCTCAGTCCGAGGATCGTCCGCTACACGTTCCTGCTCCCTCTCCCCTCCTTTCCCTTATTCCTTCCCATGGTCCCCACCCCAATGTCTCAAATATTTACTTTCGTCTTCAAATCTGCTTCTTGGAAATCATGAACGAAAGAGGATTCACATTTGATAAGATCCAAAGAGAGAAGAAGGGGATAATTCATATATGTCTGACACTGGTCACCAGGTGCTTTTTGTTTTGTTTTGTTTTGTTTTTTTGTTTTTGTTTTTGTTTTTGTTTTTGTTTTTGACTGAATGGAGCTGTTAGAATGAAGTCACGTATGAGGTGATACAGAGACTGGCTTCCCCTCTTGGGGCAGTGCCCAGGAGGGACAGACGACTCATCATAGTGTGGATGGGGTTGGAGGATCCTGGCTCCATGTTGGAACACAGGCTAATTAGGGGTGAGAAGGAACAGACAGATCCACACAGACAACTTGCTCCACCTCCAAGTTTCTCAGCTGAGATCGAGGTGAGACGTCAGCTCAGCAGAGAAAGACAGAGGTCGTGTGCTCAGTTCCCTTCGCACTTTCCATTCGGGTTTTGGGGTGTACTTCTGGGACCCCTCATATCTTTCAGGGTTTCCCTGAATATTCATTAGTCCAGCATCCCTGGAGGGAAAAGATGAGGGACTTCCCTGGTTTCGTACCAGCCAAAACTTTAGACCATCAGAGCTTCAGCCCATTCCCTTGTTTGTAGCTGGGCCAGTGTGAGTGTGAAAAGCAAAGGGGGGCGGGCAGAGGGACCGTGGACAGTACCCAGATGTGAGTCACATCTCCACCATCAAGTTTAGAACCTATGAACTGGAAATCTTAGGAAATCATCATAAAATTATATGGGCTTTTTTTTTTTGCCCTAAGGACTGTGGAGACAGATTCGTGCAGAAATCCTGCCTTGCCCAACCCAGCTCATGACTTTCCCCACCGCAAGGAAAGCGCTGGTTAAGGAGGTGATTCAGAGTTAAGAGGTGATTCAGAGTTAGGTCCCCAGGTGCGTCCATTGATGAGTGACCTCTCCTTGGCAACAGGGATATACTTTCAGCATTCAGGGAGGAACACTGAGCTAGGAGGTAGAAGCTCTGGGTCCTGCTTCTGATGCTTACACAAACTTGCTATGTAGCTTTGAGCAAGGCAGCCAGTCTCTCACCCTCCGTGTCCTGTGCAGCCAAACTGATTGACCTGTGACGTAATGTGTGTCCCAGCTCTGCCATTCCCTATATCACCAGGCACCGTCCTAACAAAAACCTGGCACATGGAACATAGCGATGCGATTGCCTGTTTGAAACTGAGGTTGTCCTTGTAAGTCTGGGTAGCCATTTTTGCAGCACCGGCTCTTTCAAAAGAAAACTATTTTCATAAATATTTCATTTGAAAATCCCCATTTATCAGACTTAATAAAGCATCTTCTGTAGACACAGAAGCACATTATTGCTTACTTACTTCAGAGTTAGATTACCAGGCATATTCATAAAAAAAAAAAAGCATATTACTTTAGTCAAACTTTACAGAGAAGATAGATTGCCTACAAAGAAGTTATTGTAATAAAGCTCATAATTTTTTCAAGAGTATGCTAAATATATACACAAAATATGTGTGTGTATATATACATACATATATGGCTGTATGTGTATATATACATATATACGGCTATGTGTATGTGTATATATACAGACACACACATATATACACATATACACACATATTTATATATATGTGTCTATATATACAAACATACACATAGCCGTATATATGTATATATACACATACAGCCATATATGTATGTATATACATATACACATACACACATACATACATTAATATATTTATTAATGCATTTAACTTCTCCAAAACATTAGCTGCCAAACAGAATATTAGATTAAAATATTTTAAATTGAAAAGTTATTCAGAGAAAAATGATAGAACTCTCAAATATCTCAAATAGCTTATGCTGACCTTTTCCCTAAACATTAAACTTTATTAAAAGGAAAATAGTGCGGATGCAGGATAAGCATGAGAAAGACGGTGACTCAGGAGAGCAGAATAAACCTAGCAGGCTCGTTGTTCAAGTTAAATGAGTGCCATTACGGCCGTTTGTACTTTCCATAAAATGCCCTTTTACCTCCATATTTGTTGCTACTAGTGTTGAGAGAGAGGTCTCACGTTTTCTGCTTTTAATCCCTCTGTCAACCATCAGCAGATAGTGGAAAAACAAAACGGAATCACTTAGGTTGGGCCTTCCTATTATCCTCTCCCCAGTTGCACTGAGAGGGGACAGATGGGTGACCAGCTGTCGTGACACAGGACCAGGGTCACGGTGCCCCCGCACACAAAGCAGCGAGCACCGCTGCGCCCTCCTCTCAACACCCCAGCGAGGCTCTCAGGCCTGCGTCACTCAGGCTCTGCAGCGCGGCTCTCACTGCTTTGTCTGAAACCAGGAATGTGAAAGGCTCTGCGTCTCTGCAGCCGGTTAGGAAGCATTTCACCGTTGTCTGCTTCCATGCATGCCCGGTTCGGCAGCCACTCTGTGAAGAGGAAACCTCAGTACCAGGAGGGGGAAGGACACTGCCACGGATGCCGTTCTCCCCTGCAGGGAGGTGATGTTAAGAAAAAGGACTTGGCCGGGCGCGGTGGCTCAAGCCTGTAATCCCAGCACTTTGGGAGGCCGAGGCGGGTGGATCACGAGGTCAAGAGATCGAGACCATCCTGGTCAACATGGTGAAACCCCGTCTCTACTAAAAATACAAAAAATTAGCTGGGCATGGTGGCACGTGCCTGTAATCCCAGCTACTCAGGAGGCTGAGGCAGGAGAATTGCCTGAACCCAGGAGGCGGAGGTTGCGGTGAGCCGAGATCGCGCCATTGCACTCCAGCCTGTGTAACAAGAGCGAAACTCCGTCTCAAAAAAAAAAAAAAAGAAAGAAAGAAAAAGGACTTGATAAATCGCCATCTCTCTCCAGAGGAGCACCCCATCAAGAGAATGGAGAGGACTGCCTTCAGGAATGAAACCGCCTTGCAAAAATTTTAAGTGAGAACATTATGAAAGTGGCAAGAGACCTGACCTGATGGACGTGACGCCGTCTCGCTTCTAACCTCGAAGCTGCCCTAGTTCATTCCTGGGCGCCGGAGGAGCTAACTTTGTGGGGAACTCAGTTCGTAGTTTAACTCTGAAACAAAGATGATAACAGCCCTTTCCCCAAACAAACCTTCTTCTTGCCTGGGGACCAGACTCCCTTTGTAGGACTAACACATTCGCCACAAGGTTAGAATTGATGGTTTAGGAGTCATGCAGCTAAACATTGCAGCCAGACACGTTCAGAGTGATTCGAGTAATCATAAAACTCTGGTCTCCTGCACAGCCAGCTTTGCAGCTCTGCATGAATTATTTATTTATTTATTATTTATTTATTTATTTTTGAGATAGAGTCTCAAAAATAAGCTGGAGTGCAGTGGCACAATCTCTGCTCACTGCAACCTCTGCCTTCTGGATTCAAGCAATTCTCCTGCCTCAACCTCCTGAGTAGCTGGAATTACAGGTGTGTGCCACCACACCTGGTTAATTTTGATATTTTTAGTAGAGACGGGGTTTCACCATGTTGGCCAGGCTGTTCTCGAACTCCTGACCTCAAGTGACCCTTTCTCTATGGCAGTTCCTGTCTAGATAAATAGACTCTGTCTGGGCAGCCGGCAAGAAGAACATGTTGGGTGGTTACAGGAATAGGTAGGAACAATGTGTACCCTTTTCTTCACAACTCAAGATGATTTATCAATCCCATTTTACAAATTAGTTGAATGTGGGACTATCTCAACTGCTTATTCCAGTGCTTATTCCAAAGTGGAGTCTCTGCACATTTATACCTTGTTGATCAGAATGCAAATGAGTTCAGCCTCCATGGAAAGCAGTTTGAAGATTTCTCAGAGAACTAAAAATAGAACACCATTTGACCCAGCAATTCCATTGACGGGCATACACCAAAATGAAAATAAATTGTTCTACCAAAAGACACCTTGACTCATGTTTATCACAGCACTATTCACCATAGCAAAGACATGGAATCAACCCAGGTGCCCATCAGTGGTCAAATGGATAAAGAAAATATGGTACATATACACCATGGAATACTATGCAGCCACAAACAATGAGACTATGTCCTTTGCACCAATATGGATGCAGTTGGAGGCCATTATCCAAAGTGAATTAACTCAGAAACAGAAAACCAAATACCAAATGTTCTCACTAATCAGTGGGAGCTAAACATTGGGTACACATGGACACAAACACGGGAACAATCAACCCTGGGGGGCTGGGTGCAGTGGCTCACGTCTGTAATCCCAGCCCTTTGGGAGGCTGAGGCAGGCAGATCACTTGAGGTCAGGAGTTTGAGACCAGCCTGGCCAACATGGTGAAACCCCATCTCTACTAAAAATTAACCAGGTGTGGTGGCACACACCTGTAATTCCAGCCACTCAGGAGGCTGAGGCAGGAGAATTGCTTGAACCCCGAAGGCGGAGGTTGCGGTGAGCCAAGATTGTGCCACTGCACTCTGGCCTATTTTTGAGACTCTATCTCAAAAATAAATAAATCAACACTGGGGAGTCCAAAGGTGGGGAGGGTGCCATAGGGGCAACAGTTGGAAAACAACCTATTGGGTATTCTGTTCACTACTTGGGTGACAGAATCAGTGGAAAAGCAAACCTCAGCATCATGCAATACACACGTGTAACAAACCTGCACGTAAACTCCCTGACTCAGGTGTGTTGTCTCATGTGTAGGCGGAAACATTTTATACATATGAATGCGAAAATATGAGTTTTGATGATATGAATTTGAAAGTATCAATGTTGTAAAAACGTCAGCAAGAATCTTAAAATAGTAGAAGCTTCAGCACGCACGGGGTCACCTGGAGGACTAGCTAAGTTACAGATGCCTGGGCGCCACCCCAAAGTCTGCCGTTCGGTAGGTCTTTGGTGCAGCTGCGCGTTTTCATTTCTAGCAAGCTCTCAGATAATGCTGATGTAACGGTCCAGGACCACACTTGGATTTGGTTTTTCGTTTTATTCTATTCTACTTAGCAGATTTTCACAATACTTTCTAAAGGGCCTTGGAATAATGTTAGTTCAATTTACAGACCTATACACCCCATTCCATCCTGGTATAATTAGTAAGTAGGCAGTTATACATTTTATATTTTTTACTTTAATTTTGTTATCTGCCTTAACAAATAAAACTTTCCTTCATCCTAAATAACTATTATAAATATAAAAAATACACTTTATAAAGAGGGCCTTAATTATCTTTGATATTCTAATATAATACACAGGCGTAGCATCTTAAGACTTAGATCTTAAGACCTGAAGTTTAAGACAATGACTTAAGCATATGTTTTAAATGAACATAAAAAGATTGCCACTTCAACAGGCCAAATCATTCCAAGTATTTTGAAATGTTTGGTTTGAGAAGTTTGTCATGAGAAGCATATTAAATACATATAGATTCCATTTTAATATAATAATGGCTAGCTTATTGAATACCTTTTTTTGTGCCAGGTGTTCTTCCACGTTGTTATTATTATTATTTGAGGCAAGGTCTCACTCTGTTGCTCAGGCTGGAGTGCAGTGGTGTGATCTCGGCTCACTGCAACCTCCACCTCCTGGACTCCAGCAATCCTCCTGCCTCAGCCTCCTCAGTAGCTGGCACTACAGGCACATGCCTGTGGGGAACACTCCCGTGTGAGACCCCCAAAAGGCATGAGTCTCACTATACGGTGAGTTTGATCCCAAACACAGTTTCCTACTGGAGGCAGTCGAGCTAGCCAGAAATGCTGGAGTGCAATGGCGCGATCTCGGCTCACCCGCAACCTCCGCCTCCTGAGTTCAGGCAATTCTCCTGCCGCAACCTCCTGAGTAGCTGGGATTACAGGCACACGCCACCATGCCCAGCTAATTTTTTGTATTTTTAGTAGAGACGGGGTTTCACCATGTCGACCAGGATGGTCTGGAACTCTCGACGTCGTGATCCACCCGCCTCGGCCTCCAAGTGCTGGGATTACAGGCTTGAGCCACCGCGCCTGGCGAATGATCAGTTTCTAATATCAACCACAATATCGTTTGGGCCTAAAACTATGCATTGCTGCTAGACCAAGTGACCCCCTACCAGCAACCAGTTCCTGCTTTTAACCTTTTTATGACTCTTTAAGAATAAGCCTTAAACCTTACTTACCCAACTGCCTTGTACCCTAGATAATGGTTTAACTGTCGATATTTGCAAAGCAAATGCCACCATAAGGGATGGCTTTGATTTCTGACTCAGAGACTCCTGAATGGGGAAGTTGAGTTAAGTCGAGTCAGGAGTAGACAAAGGAGAATCCGATTAAAAGATATTCTGATGAGCAAAATCAGAAAATCTTTTCACATCTCAGTTCTAAAACAAGGTCAAACCAGAGATACCTGCAGCCAGGAGGAATAATGTCTGGATGTAAACAAGCTTTGTGAATAATGTTTGGATGTAAACAAGCTTTGTGAATAATGTTTGGATGTAAACAAGCTTTGTGAATAATGTTTGGATGCAAACAAGCTTTGTGATTACAGGAAATTCTGTTACTTTTTACAACCACTGATTGCATATCTGACTTCTCTATTGTATAGGCCATGTGAGGCATACATTTGCATTTCCTCTTGCTATGATGTAAACCAGAGCCAAGAAAGTGTATTTATTCCTGGCCTTTGAAAAATAAAATTTGCTGTTTAGGCACAGCCTATCAGCCCTCCAGATGCCTCACTTTCTCTCTCTCCGTCTTTATTACTTTTCCAGGCGCACTCCCTCTTCCAGGTATTGGGACACTCTTGCAGGTCGAGAGACCCCTGGCAGACGTGCCTACCCATCCCGGATGGTCCACGACACATACCACCACACCCAGTGAATTTTGTTTGTGTTTTTTGTAGAGATGGGGTTTCACTATGCTACCCAGTTTGGTCTCAAACTTTTGGACTCAAGCAATTTGCCTGTCTCAGCCTCCCAAAATCCTGGATTACAAGCATGCATACATTAGTATGATTATTTTTAATAAAACATTTTAAAAGAGAATTTTAATGGTGGGATCTTGCTATGTTGCTCAGGCTGAACTCAAAATCCTGGGCTCAAGTGACACTCTGCTTCAGCCCTGTGAAGCTGAGACTACAGGTTCACACCACCACACCTGGTCTCTAGATTCTATTGAAACACAGGTAATATACCAAGATTTTCAGGCTCTTATCATTTTCTCTGGTAAATCTATATTTTCCCAAGGTTAAAAAGATGCTTCCCAATTTATAGAAGATAGTAGGCTCTCTCCCTGTTAATTCAGGTTACCTAAGACTGGGAGTCTTTGCACGATCACAGTGGGATGGATACACGGAGCCCTGTGTTACAGTTGTCATTTCATGGACTTTGAAATGTAATAAGGTTGGGCCTCTTTGGTTCTGTAGCCCATTCCTCTGGCTTGAAGTTTCATACACGTAGCTCCTTGATTTTTCTCTTTATTCACAGAAATCTACAGATTTTATCCAGGTGGATGACCTGATAGAACTTAACATTTTTTTTGTTTTGTAGGATTTGTAAATATATTTTTCCTTGACTTCTTAAGACCATCATACCATCTAAAGACAATTGATGGGATCTCAAGATATTTAAAAGTATAGTTTGTTTTAAGTGGTAAAGACGCTTTTCGTGATGTGATTCCGCATTCTTTAATGGACTTAAGAGCTTACAATTTTGATGAATGTTTAAGATGATATTCAGCTGAATTTTGGATAGCTCACTTGGCTTTCTCTGACTTGACGTTACAATTTATGAGGCCATTCTAACAACGGATACACATATGCAAACATTTATGCACAATGGAGAAAATTTGAGCTCACAGGCCCACTTTCCATTTTCTCTCCTCAAAAAGTGTAAATTGGTTGGAATAGAAAGAGGGGAATTGAACTTTCTTTTATTTCCTTGTGGGTTATGTTGGAGAGGTAAGTCAATACTAAGAACTGCATGTAGGAAAAAGAAAATTCCAAAATTTGCAATGGATTATATTGGTATATTGGTATATTGGTAAGGGACAGCATACTTCTAGCCATTTTCAACTCATCTTTCTTTCAATATTTATTGAGCCCCTACTATGGGTCAAGTATGGTTCCGGGTGATTTGAGATATACACACGTGAACCAAATGAACAAAGATAGATGATAAACCATCAGCATAATACAACAGTAATTTATATAATATCCCAGAAGAGACTAAATGCTGGGGCAACAGGCAACAGTAGCGTAGGGTAATGGGGAAAGAAGAAAGGGCAGTAGTTCCCACTTAAATAGGGTAGTCTGGGAAAGCCTCACTGAAATGGGATAATTTGAGCAAAGATTTGAAGGAAGTAAAGGGAATTAGCTATGCAGATATCTAGAGAAGAGGTTTCTAGGCAGAGAGGAGCTACAGCCGAGACATAAGTGAGGACAGCAGGAAGCCATTACGCTGGGTCAGGGATGACAAGGCAAACTCTAATGGGAGCAATTTTAGGAGGGCCTGGTGGCCCTTATGGGTGTTGGCTCTTCCTCAGAGGAAACTGGGGAGCCTTTGCAGGGTATTGGGCAGAGCAGTGACATGATCATTACGTTTTCAGAGGGTCGTGTATTTGGAATGGACATTTGAGGGGCTGCATGGAATCATGACGAGTCTGTGATCTAGGCAAGGGATAATGGCTTGAGCCAGTATGAAAGCAGAAGTAGTGAGCAGTGGTTAGGTACGACGAAGCCTTTGAAGGTGGAGCCAAGAGCGTTTTTGGCATTGGATGTGTGATACGGTGTGTTTTATTTCTAAAATAAACACATAGTTTGGTGGACATTTTCCAACTCAGTCTATTGAAGGAGTTTCCAGAACGAAGCCAGGTTGTTCAGCTTTCTAATGAAAGGATCAAATTGTAGTGCATGCAATTTCACATTTTACTCATTTACAAATTGTCATTTTTCCTGGTCGTGAATGGCACAAACTTGATGATATGAGACATAGAAATGGGTCTGAAGACCCCAACAAAACCTACTCATATTCCACATTGAGATGATCATTTAAATTGAACAGGGGTACATTCTTCATGGTCTTTGGAAGCATCTCAGCCCTTAATGATTATTACTCAAACGGAGGCAATGCAGTTTTCATTTGAACATTTATTCAGACACAGCAATGATAAAAAAGAATAGTGAGCTGGAGGCAATTTTAAAGCATTACTTATTTTGCTGATAAGAAGGATATCTGCTTATCATTTAAAGAGACTCAACTTCTTACAGAAACATATAATAGGGAGAGGGAGAACCTCCTGTAATCTTGTCCAACAGTTTTTTGAAGATATTGAAGGGAGAGATGATGGCTGGGCTGGAATGTTTCTACCCGCCGACGTTTTCAAACCCCTCTGAGGTTTAATCATGGGGATTGTTGGGATTGCTCTGGCCACACACACACACTATAATTAGTTTGAGCTTCGGCCTTGATTTGTTGGCCCAGGCTGATGCATTTCTGAGCACCCAGGAGAAGCACAGCAGCTCAGTCCCTGCCAGGTGAGGGATGCCCTGGCAAGCCCCAGAAAAGTTCTGTTCCGTTTGTCACAGGGAGCTCGGTGAGGTTTGATCTGACTGCTGCTGGTTCTCCTGAGGCCCACCGCCTCTCTGCCCCTGACCTGGAGGATTTGATGCCCTTCAAAATAGAGAGACTATTGATCTGTTTTCTAGGCAATGAATGCTGAAGCCCCATCCGCTAATGTGACGGCAGAAGGTTAAATATGGATTTGGCAAGAATTACAAGTTGCCCACAAATGTTTTAGATGTGGTCTGAAATGCAGACATAGAGAAAGGGCAGCTCAGGGGTGGGGTTTGTGGGCATGTGTCCATCTCCCAGGTGAAAGTTATGTCTTTCCTGTTTCATCTGGCTTTGCAGTGTCCCGGAACTTCATTACACAATGCCCATACCTGAAAATTTAGTAAAAATGGGAAGAACACAGACAACGTCAAAGCCCCCCCCAAAAATTCACTTTACACATGCCTTCCACATTTTTGGTATTATGCATGTATTAATCAGTCAGCCTGTCATTCTCACACTGCACCCAGGAAGGTGGGGTATTGAGAGAGAGAGAGAGAGAAAGAATATAAAATCTTCTGCAGAAGGCAGACTTGTAATATACTGAGACAAAGAAAAGAAGAATTTAGCAGTATGTTACTAAGTGACAGATTTAGAAAGTTCTTTGTCATTTGATCTTCAGGCTTTTTTTTTTTTTCTCCTCTTGCTTTTTATACAAAGCATGGGCAATAAAAATAGTTCTGTTGGTTTTCATTTTGAGTCTGGTTTCACGTCTGTCTTTTATGTGGTGGTAGCTGTAGGATGCTTGAATTCATAGAAAATACCTCAGGGAATGCTTACAGTCTATGCTTGGGATATTTTCTAGAATTTTGTTTAATAAAATGTGTGTGCATATGGATTGATTCATATTAAAGTGGATTTTTGCTGGACATTTCGGCCTCGGAAAACTTAGGTATGAAACTTGACTGTAGTATCTCCCAGCCATGTAACAAGTAATAATATTAAGTCACCTCTCTCCGCTCACATTTTTTATGTGTAAAATGCTGATAATCACACGTCATTCACATGAGATTTCACAGGGTTGCCTGGTGTGTTACAAGAATGAGGTAGTAAATTGCAAATGATAAAGCCCACTAAAGACTAGTTGTTAATATTGAAATATTTCTGCCTTTATTTGAATATTACCATTAAAAGAACCTGTTTGAGAAAAAGTCCGAAAATAGAGTTTAGAGCTTTCCTTGAATAAAAGAGATGTGGAAATGATGGGATGGCTGAGTCTTCTGGATTTAGGTATCAGCCCTGGAGACACACTAAAAAGGGAGGGGAAATTTTTCTAAACAGGCTTATGGATAAGTAGATACCTCAGAGATAGGATATGTCTTTGATTTTTCAGATGCTGTAATTGATTTATTGTGCCTGTGTGAAGTTTGTGTGCAAATGTGATATTAACCCATAATTATATTCTGAAAGTGGGAATTAAATATGCAATTAAATGTTATGAGACTGAAAGGTGATGCTGTCCCAGAGGTACGGTTTGGTAGGATCAGATTTCCATTGCGTGTGTTGGTTTCCAGAATTAAAAACAGCACCCTACTCCCTCACCAGCTCCACTGTAGAAGTAATATGGGTCTGCATGATTTAGAAAATTTCTCTTCTGCTGGTTGTAGGGTGGGGCTTAAAATGAAAAATGAAACACTGCTCATCTCAATGATCAGATCTAAAAGTATATGTTGTGACAGCAGATACAGGAACAAAAAGTTCTACTGGTTTCTCTTTGGCTTTTTAAAGAGGGTGAGGTAGAGATAATATTCTTTCCTCTTCTGTGCAGCTCTAAGGACCTTGTAGATTCTCAAAAATTACTCAACTGTCCATGACAGTTTCATATCTATTGCATGGGAGAGTGTCTGAATGGTGTAATAGATTTCACCAGTTATTTTCTTCCTGAATGAATATTCAGCTTTTGCCAAGTCCAGGAGCACTTTAAAAATCAGGAGACTGTGAAAGCATATTTATTTTGTGGATGAATGACAATAACTGTAGCTGCAGCAAGTAGAATCAAATCAAAAAGTCATTAAGAAATGCTAGCTGATGCTAATTGACTTAATATGTTGGAATATCCAAGAGTTCAAAAGTAGCTTCAAATAAACTGCTCTGTGGTTGTAACCCAGCTTCATCACTTAGAGATGTGAAACTTTGGGAAAGTTGCTTAGTGCCTTTGAGCCTCAGTTTCCTCATCTGCAAAATGAGGGTAGGGCTATTGTGAGATTTCCATAAATTATTACATTAAGGTACCTGAAAGTGTACCTAGAACATCACACTCACTCACTAAGGCAGGCTATTATTTAAATATTTTAGCAAAATAATTTAAGCAAGGAAATCTCATATACTGAAATTCCTTATAAAGTCAGAAAAAAACCAATGTGTCCAAATTCTTTGGTTGGCTTTCTTTTTTTGCCTTGTTCTGTTACCCAAGCTGGAGGGCAGTCATGCGAGCTCACTGCAGCCTTGAACTCATGGGCTTAAGTGATCTTCCCACTTCAGTCTCTTGAGTAGCTGGAATTACAGGCACATACCACCATGTTTGGCTAATTATTTTTAAAAATTTTTTAGTAGACATGAGGTCTCACTATGTTGTCCATGCTGGTCTTGAACTTCTGAGCTCAAGGAATCCTCCCTTCTTGGCCTACCAAAGTGCTAGAATTACAGGAGTCCCTGTGTCCAGCTGTCTGTTGGCATTTGTATTATGACATGTGGCACAATTGTTATGTAATAGAATTGCTGAGAAAAAAGCGTATTGTTCTAGGTGAATCCAGGCTTCATTTTTCCTGCACCACAGTCCTTACTGTGATTTAAAGAGGGACATTCAAATGTAATAATAAAAGATAACACTGATGTGTAACGACTGGGCTTAAGTTGTTCCTTATATATAGGGTAAGATAGTCATGCAGCAAATTTCCATTAGCCAATTCAGTTTTCAAAACAACCTCTGCTATTGCTACCCCACTTTCATATGCAACATATATGACATCTGGCCGATGACCATATCCCCAGAGTCTCAATATCTAATACACGGAACTAATTCTGTCTCTGTCCTACCAGACATATCTCTTTCTTTCATTTGTTCTGTTACCCCCTTTCCCTCCCATAGTTTTACCATACTCTTTGTTTTCTTTAATTTTTTGTGCTTTTTCTTTGTCATGTCTGAAGTTTGAAAAAAATAAAAAGCTATAGGCATCCCCTACTACTGATTAAGTGACAGAAATACAGAAATTAGGCTCTCCTTAGTGGAGTATGCTTTACTCAGTAAAGGAAGGATAGCATAATTTGGCCTTTCTAAATGTTAAAGTCACTGCAAATTCCTTTTGTTTGAATGAATCATGGTTTCCAGTATTGTTGAAGTTAGAGTTAACTTATGTATTTCTGTAATTCTTCCTGCCAGCATATGAATACAGCAAATGGTAACTTGATCCAAGCCAAAGACTCCAAAAAAAGGAAGTAGTGGTGGGTTGTGCTTCTGTTGTTCTGGGGTTATACATTTCTTACTGCTCTTTGGAAAAATGAATGGAGATACCAATAGGCATAATTATCACAAAGCGAAGGAGGGAAAGAACAATGAAACTGACATGAGAAGAATTGTGCTATACAGGTTGGTACTTCCGAATGTGGAAGTGTTGCTGTTAGGGAGGAACAGCCCACACCGCTTTGGGCTGAGCTCTAATCCTGCAGAACGGGAGACTGAGGGGGAAGGGGAAGAAAACGTGGGTGTAGCACAAAAGAAGCAGAAAGAAAATGAAGTGGTTTCCAAGGAACAGGTGACTAGGACTCAACCAGTTGTGAAAACAGATCAGCTTCTCTTCCGAGTTTTGTTTTACTATTGAGTAAAGTCACAGTGACTCCCTAGACACTTCCACAGAACCTTCTTGCCTTGAATCATTGTCCCTCTCCTTAGCTTGCAGTAACGGGATTGTATACTTCCTTCCCTAGCTAGACAGGCAGCCTATCCCCATGTGCTAGTCTTCAAGTTGTACAATTGCACAGCCATATTTTCTTCTTTTTCAAAGGTTGTGCATGTGGCCTTGGAGACTTCACGGTTTTGGGTTGAAGTCAGTCTCTCTGACTCTGGTCTCAAGTGTCCGGTTGTAATTTTTCTACTTTCTACAGTGCTTAAAAGTCAATGGGAATTGATCAAGGTATAAGAAACACTCAGAGTTGTCTTAGGAATGCTTTCATGCTTTGTGATGCCCTTCTTAGAATAAGGACATGGGAAGCATGTCTACCCTACCTCTTGTCTTAGGGCCCTCACTTGGTTGTCTGGGACTCTGGATAAGTTTTTATTTTTTTGAGATGGAGTTTTGCTTTTATTGCCCAGGCTAGGGTACAATGGCACAACCTCGGCTCACCTCAATCTCCACCTCCCGGGTTTAAGCAATCCTCCTGCCTCAGCCTCTTGAGTAGCTGGGATTACAGGTGCCTGCCACCATGCCTGGCTAATTTTGTATTTTTAGTAGAGACTGGGTTGCACCGTATTGGCCAGGCTGGTCTTGAACTTCTGACCTTGTGCTCCACCCACCTCCCAAAGTGCTGGGATAACAGATGTGAGCCATTGCACCTGGCCAGTCAAGTATTTTTTTTTTTTTTTTTTTTTTTTTTTTTTTTTTTTTTTTTTGTGGGTTCCCCATTTATACAAGCAATTCCTTTGAAAAATGCTTTGCCAAATTTTAAATGTATATGAGGGTTAGTGATTGATCACTGAAGATTTAGAATGATGGGCAAAGAGGTACTGATATATTTGTTTATTGTCTAGACTACTTGATAATTCTTTGCAGTATCCTGACACCACCACTTTCCTTCCGGATCCAGGAATTATCTTTTCGTATTTGTTACTGTCAAATGTGCTGGTCCTGGGTAATTTCAAATCTCTCGCTGTGAGAGAAAAGTAGCGATCTTGTGATTATTCAAGTCCTATGGCTTGCCAGAACCTGTCTATGTTGGGACATTTTGACTCTTCCTTGCCTCTAAAGTCCTCAATGCTATTTGTTTCATGCTGGTTACATTATTAGTCACGATGCTGCACCGTCCTTCCTGCTGCCCATGAATACTGGCTTCCGATGGCTTTTCCAGATGTTGTGCCTGTGCTCCTTTGAAGACGATCACAAATGCACAAAGTATGCAGGAAAATGTGCACAGTCATTTATTTTATGGCCATGTTAAATTTATCCTTTGGAACTTTATGGTATAAATATAGAACAACACATTTTCCAGCCATGCCCTCTCTCAAACCTTTGAGGCTGTAATCACAGCGTTCCTAAAATGTGATTTCTTTCGATGTTGACTGCACCCTTGGTTTCCTCACAGTGTTTCCAGTGGTGGAGCAAGAAGAATGATCCCATTTATGCAAGGAATCCCCGGCCCTTATCAGGCTCAGCTTAATCTGGGAAGGCGCAGTCACCACATCAGCTAGAGGAAAGAATGAACATGGATGGGAGGAGCCTGCTGGTGTTGCAGAACAATCTGGAAAGGCCTTGGAGGCGATGGGTGAAGCCACGCTCAAGCACTGCGATGCAGCCTGCAGAGGGATGGGGGGATGGCCCTGGGTTTCAGCAGCAGGGGTGCACAGCATAAACATTGCCTGCCGCCGAGGAAGTAGCACCACAGTGGCCGCAGGGGGATAACTGAGGAGGCAGGGAACCTCACATGCAGCCCAAACTCAAGGGCTGGCTGACTCTGTTGGGTGCCCAGAGTCCTAAACTCATCCTGTGACCAAGTGAGTGAGAATCAGTCAAAATCAGGGTGTCAGCACCATTCTGGCAGCCCAATCACACACCGTCCCATGACAGCAATCCCGTGCCAGTCAGCAGAATCAATCCACTCACCAGGCCGCTTTTCTGGAACTGGAGGTCAGCCCCAGGGCCCCAGGATGACCTCGCAGGCACGAGTTCTGGAGCTCTTTGGAATGTCAAGTCCACCTCGTGCTTAAGAGAGTGTGTGGGAAAGAACTCTAAAGGGGAGAAAGGGGGACTGGGTACATGCAAATCCCCATTTGGGCTCAGGAAACCTGCCCAGACAACGCTACCAACTCCAGCCAGGCCCAGAAACCAGAGGGTTGGGGGTGGGAGGGCGTCTCATCATGAAAGACATTTTCATGGGCCCCTGAATCATGAGGACTGAGGGAGGGTCCCAGCTCACCTGAGTCTAACATGAGCCCTGCTGTTTGTTTCTGCAACAAAAAAAGAGTGGAAACGATAAAACAGAGGGTATGCATGGAAGAGATGAGGTCAAGTATGAACTACCCTTGGAAGCCTGAGTCCTGATAAGGGCTGTCCACGGGTTGACCCGTAAAAGTTTTCCATCAGATAATTGAATTAACACATAAACAGTCACAGCAGCAGCAACAGCAGTAACAAACAGCTTTTATAATACAGCTCTACCAATTCTTCACTGGAGGGAGAAAATGCAAGAAAGGACATTGTGAGGTCAATGGACAAAACTAGAATATGATTGTTACATTAGAAAAAAATTATTGTGTCAATAAAATCTATAAAGTTGATAACTCTGGTGGTTGTAGAAAAGAATATCCCTTAGGATACACTCTGAAGTATGTAGGGGTAAAGAACAATGTTCAGAAAAAAAATTATCTATTTATCTGTCAATCATCTGTCAGCCTATCAATCTGTTGATCTATTGATCATCTATCCGCTATCACAAATGACAAAGCAAATGGGAATAAACTGTTAACAGCAACAAAATCTAGGTAAAGGCGAAATGATTAGATGATCTTTATACTACTTTTATTTTTGCAACTTTCTGTAGCCTTAAACATTATTTCCAAATAGAGAGTTAAAATGGTTATCCCAACACAATGTATCAATTCTGGTAAAATTAGTTATAACAATGTTTCCTTCCCTTCCCTCTTCTTCGCTAATACCCCAACCCCTTTCCTTTCTTCTTTCTATTTTCTCTGGGACATCATATAAATGAATACAGTTAGAAAACGTTTGGCATACTGGCATGTTCCACAGATTAAAATAATTTAAAATTAAAGAATTAAAGTGTTGGCTAGATCCAGGGTAGGTGAGATGGCATCATAGTTGCAAGCAGAGGCAGGAAGATCCCCAGAACTTGACTTTGTGCTTCCATAGCTAACAGGAAAGTTGTATAGAAAACTTGAGTAAAACAATCACAATAATGCCTATATTTTTAAAATGTCAGAGAAAAGCTCTGCTTTATTTTCCTTCCCTCCCTCCTTCCCTCCCTCCATCCTTTCTCTTTCTTTATCTTTCTTTCTTTCTCTTTTTTCTATCTTTTCTTTTTCTTTTCCTTCCTTCCTTCCTTCCTTCCTTCCTTCCTTCCTTCCTTCCTTCCTTCCTTCCTTCCTTCCTCTCTCTCTCTCTCTCTCTCTCTCTTCCTATTTCTCAGGCAGGAGTATAGAGTATAGTGGTGCAGTCTTGGCTCTCTGCAACCTCTGCCTCCCGGGCTCAAGCAATTCTCCTGCCTCAGCCTCCTGAGTAGCTGGGACTTCAGGCATGCACCACCATGCCTGGCTACTTTTTGTGTGCATTTTTAGTAGAGATGGGGTTTCACCATGTTGTCCAGGCTGGCCTCAAACTCGTGAGCTCAAGTGATCTGCCCCTGTGGGCCTCCCAAAGTGCTGGGATTATAGGTGTGAGCCACCAGGCCAGCCTAGAATGTCCATATTTCTAATCTAATGGTTGCCAGGGGACATCGCAGCATACCATAGTGGTTAGTAAAGTGGGCTCTGGGAAAAAAGAGTTTGGGTTTAAACTAAGCTTTTGCACCTCCCACCTGGGTGATTGTGGACAGATGGCTTCATTTGATCATGTCTCAGCTTCCTCACCTGTAAATGGCACGTGAAAGGAATACCTTTGTCTGAAAGTACCAGAAACTCTACCTTACAGTAGCTTAAAGAGAAACCCAAAGAGCAGGTACTGCTGGTCAATAGCGTCAGAGAAATGAGGTTTTTTCTCTCTGCCATATTTTGTGTGCAGTTCTACTTTTCATACAGAAAAAAGAGAGACATGAGAGAATTTTAGCTGAGTTGGTCCTTTTATCAGAAAATCAAAACTTTTCCTAAAGTTCCAATAAGTAGAAACTCACATTATGGGCCTGATTTGTGTCTCCTGACCACCTTTGCTTGAATTTGGGAGAGAAAAGGGATTGTAGATGCGGCTTAAGTCAGACAATCGAGAGAATGGGTTATAGTGCATTACAGGATCCTGAATATTAAATGCGCTAACAGTTATCACGTTCTTAGAAAAATTCACAAGTGCTCAAATGTTAGCTTGTTATCATTATTGGTAATATTAATAGAAGTAGAATTTTTATGCACATATTGAAAACATCATCAGAAATCATTTTGAAAAAACCTGTGGAAACAGGAGAAAAAGGTTGAAGTCAACAGCTCCCTCCTTAGTTTCCCCCCTGGAGAAGGCTTAGAAGGAATGGAAACGTTGATGTGTAAACCACCTACATGCTTTCAAACACCTGTGATTGATTTCCTCTGCAGGCCAGGTAGGACTGTCGGACATGCTACTATAGAGAAGGGCTTGTAGATTTCAAAGAGGATGCTGGGATCCCAGAGTATCCCAAGTGGCTGCACTTATTTGCTTATGTTGATTATAATAATACATGCGGTCATCAGTTTCTCTCATTTTCCATGTGGATGGGCTGTATTTATTTTGTTGGAGTTGGCTCAGAGTAGACACAGCAATCTTTGCCTTGCACATTTGCAGTGAGCCATGTTGCTCCTCCTGGAAGTGGGGGTGCTCTGTCTGTCCACTGGGGCTCCATGCACACAAGTGCACCCACATTTTATTGGTGGCTCTTTTCCAAGTTGCTAGCTTGGCGCTTTTCAAAATGTGCTGAAGGGCTGTTTGGAACTTGTCTCTGCTGACTCCACTGGGCTCCATTTCAAATCTCTCCTAATCCACTAATGAACCTTTATTAAAGTGGGAGAGGGAAGTTGAATCAGTCTTTGGACGCATTATTAAAATAAAGTAAGAGCAGTGAAATGATCAAAAGAGAACAGTAATAAAGGAAGACTCGGTCTCTCCACCACCCTCTATTTAGTTTTTTAAAGCTGATATTTTGGGGAAAGAAATGTCAATATTATTAGGTTAGTTTTTAGTAGTCTTTAATTTTGTTTTATTTCAACTTTAATTTTGTTTTGTTTTTCAGGGAAGCTCATGAAGAGACTGTTATTCACCAGCAAACTCCTGCCCCCTCATTTTTCTTTTTTGTAATTGAAAGTGTAGGTTGAACTGCTCTGTAGTTATTCACCCACTTCTGCTGGTCAAAGGCCCATGAAGATTTAAATGACTAAATAGGCCATAAAATGCCAACCTTTTAGAAATCTAAAAACTGTCTACTGGATCAAACACTGACCATGAACCACCCTTAGATTCCTCTGCCACCCACTTTGCTCCCTGTGTCTGGGACACCCTGAGTCCACAATGACTGTGCCGAACTGTAAAGAAACCACCATGTACCTTTTCAAAAAGGTCCACTCATCCTTGAAGTCATGAATCAAGGAAGAGATGGCTGCCAGATACGCAGCTCGACTTCCGACAGCTGTCGTCCTTTAAGATTTCCCTGTGCTTTGACTGGTTATGCACCCACTTCTGCTGGTTCCTGAGCAAATAACTTTCTATTAGCCCCAGAGGATTGACTAGAACAGACTTCTGAATGTCTGAAAATTCCTGATCCCCAAGAAACCTGTGTTCTGCCAAATAATTTATTTCATAAGAAGTTATAATAAGTCTAGTCATTAAATCAAAAGAGAAAAACCTTAAGTATACTATTGCTTGGTACTTGTTTCTGTCCATTCTGTTTCTTTATTAACTTTTTGATTGGGAAAATAAAGATCATTACACAAATCTATTCTCAAATTTAGCCATGGATGATTTGATTTCTCTTTCTCTCTCTGTGTGTATATATACATATAACTCCATCATAAGTTGAGGAGTGTCTTTCTCTTTCTCTCTCTCTCTCTCTCTATATATATATATATATACACACACATATACATACACATATATACACACACACACATATATGTTCTGTGTATGTATATATAGAGAGACAACTCTGTTCTGTGTGTGTGTATATATGTGTATGTATATGTGTGTGTATATATACAGAGAGAGAGAGAGAGACAGAGAAAGACAGTCTTCAACTTATGATGGAAGTATGTTCTAATAAACCCGCTGTAAGCTGAAAATACTCCAAGTCAAAAATGCAATGAATGCACCCGAACTCTTGAACATCACAGCTTAGCCTAGCCCACTGTAAATATGCTTATACACTTCCCATGTAAATGTGCAACATTTGCGTCGGCCTGCTGTTGGACAGAATCATCTCTCACAAAGTCTATTTCGTAACAGTGTTGAGTATTTCATGTGGTTTATTGAGTTCTGTACTGAAAGTGAAAAGCAGAGTGGATATATGGGTACCTGAAGTACAGATTCTACTGAACGTGTTTCACTTTCACACCATTGTAAAGTTGAAGCCATTGTGAAGTTTATACATATATACCTTATTCACATATATCTCATACATGTATATACACAAAATGTATATTGTATACATATATATGAGATATGTGTAAATAAGATGTATATGTAAACAACATCTCTGTAAATGAGATATATAAAAACATATATAACACATAGATCTTCTTGTTGAATCCTGCTGTGTACAATACACGATTTTTTATGCTGGGACTCAGCAGTGAAGAAAAGAGAGGAGAGCTCATTGGCTTCACAGAGCTTACACTCTGATGAAGGAAGGCAAAAAATACATAGAATTATAAGAAGGGTGAGGGCCAAGCACAATGGCTCACGCCTGCAATCCCAGCATTTTGGGAAGCCAAGGTGGGTGGATTACTTGAGATCGGGAATTCAAGACTAACCTGGCTAACATGGTGAAACCTTGTCTGTACTAAAAATACAAAAATTAGTCAGCAGCTTCCTTTCTGAGGCCTGACATCTCCCAGCAGTCACAGTGATGTCTTCTTTAGATAGATTCAATAATGGGGAAGAAAAGATGAAAAGTGGTGAAAGTTGCTAACTGCTGTGTTCCTCTGCTTGCTTTTCATGCTGTGTGCCAGGAATCAAAGCTGGGCCTGTAATTCCAGCTACTCAGGAGACCGAGGCATGAGAATTGCTTGAACTCAGGAAGTGGAAGCTGCAGTGAGCTGAGATCGCGCCACTGCACTCCGGCCTGGGCGACAGAACGAGACTCCATCTCAAAGGAAAAAAAAAAAAAAGAAGGTGGTAAGTACTGTATGCAAAAGCAGAGCCAGGTGGGGGACAGGAGTCTTGAAGTGTTGTCATTTACACATTTAGAGGATATGGTCAGAGAGGACTTTCTGGGAAGGTGATGTCTGAACAGAGAGAGCAGGGAGAGAAGATCTCTGCGGGAGGAGTAGGAAGTGCAAAGGCACAGAGGCAGAGATGAGTCCCATCCGGGTGGGACAGAGTGAAAAAGGGGTTCAGCTGGAAGGGCCTGAGAGGTGAGGGTGGCAGGGCGGGTGGAGGTGTAAGCTTAGCAGATGGTGGGCACCCTGGAGGCCACTGTGCGGCCCTGGATTGTTCTGAAGTTCAAAGTTGTAACACAGGAGCTCTCTCTTTCATGAAAGCAGTCAAAACTGGATTTTAGAAATACTTTGGAGGTTAATAGAAGAGCGACTTGAGCCTCCCTGCTACTGAACTGTTTAATATTCTATAATTTATGTTACACAGTAAAAGATAGACAACTCTGCAGTTTTGGGACTAGGATATGCCTGTGCATACATACATCTGCTCTGTTTTGGTTTCACTTCACTTTAGTTATTTGATTTGGTGTCTGCAAAACCCTGTGTGCACATTTTTATGAGCCTTGGGACAATTTACTGCCAAGCTTGCTTGAACTCTAAAATATGCCTCCGGTTTCGGAAAACCACAAATTATTTACCAAGGAGGCAAGGAAATGGAGGTCACTGGGCTCATTTCTTACATAATTTTCAACTTCCTTTCCGAGGCCTGACATCTCCCAACAGTCACAGTGATGTCTTCTTTAGATAGCTTCAATAAGGGGGAAGAAAAGACCAAAAGTGGTGAAAGTTGCTAACTGCTGTGTTCCTCTGCTTGCTTTTCATGCTGTGTGCCAGGAATCAAGGTGGGAGTAGTGGAAGGTAGATATAAAGTAACCCCCTTTTTCCTAGGTTGTTGTGTTTATAAAGAGTTAAGTAGGAACTGCTAAAAACAAACAAACAAACAACAAAAAGCCCTCGACTTTGTGGGAAGCAAAGTTATTTAAGGTCTTTGAAAACAACAATGTTAACTTAAAACAATAGAAAGATGATCACCAAAATGAAAGTACAGAACAGGTATAGAAAGTCGATCTCTGAAACACCAGTGGGTGTCAGTTTCTTCCAAGATAATTCAAGGGTGACTAACATGTAACTAGCTAATACATTCAACACATGAGAGAAAAAGAATGAGGATTAAAGGGGGGCTATAAAATAAACAGAAGTGATGACCGTAGATCAAATGGGAAGGATAAGGAAGGAGGAAAAGATAGCGCCTCTGTGTCCAGCTTGGGAAGATAATGACTCAGTTGAGTGAATAGGGGAGACAAATTGAGAGTTTGAAAGCCAGGAACTCAGGAATTTTTAAAGACATGGCGAAGTTCTTGTTGCATAGGTTTACTTATGACACATGGGTACATAGGTCTGTCCAAAGGGGCTGGGACACATCGTTAGGTTTGAGGAATTTTTTTTTTTCTGCTATATTCTCTTTTTCCTTTCTTCCAAGGTGGCAGGATAAGGAGAGGTACCAGGTGCTGGTGGATAGTTTACCTTGGAGATTGCCACCTTACAAAGGAAAGAGCTGGTAGAGTCAGCAGAGACCTCTTCTGGTGGGCCTCAGAGTTGTGAGTTAAGCACTTGGACCAGGGAAACATGGAATGTTTTCATGACATCAGCGGGATTTAATTCAATCAACGAATAGGACCCAGAAATAAATTAGCTGAGACAGTGGGAGAAGAGGGCCAGAATACCAACTGTGCTTAGTTATAATTTCAGATATAGAATAAAGGGAGCTCCAGGAAGCACGGCTCCAGGCTAACGATGAGTTTTTGAATTTTTTCATGTTTATGATTTTATTTTTTTTCCCTTCATGCTTATGATTGTAATTATCTGTTTCCCAAAGTGATTAGTGGAAATAGTTTAAGAGGAAATGAATATATGTGCTGGAAGGGGAGGTAAAAGTAGAATGACATTCTGTTTCATAGTCAGGCTTGTGGGTGGGGAAAGGATGGTGAGAGTGAAGAGAGAGAGAGGGGTCCATAGTTTCTGAGAGGAGGAACACAAGCTTAGTTCCTGAAAAAGACATTGATGGGATCCCAGGCTGATTCCACTCGGATCTGCAACACTCCAGAGAAATCCAGAAGCCAGCAGCTAGAATGAATGTTTCTCAATAGAAAGAAAAAAGAGCTGAGATGGAGCTGAAAATACTGAACTGTCCGAAATGAGTTACCTTACAGGGGTTCAGGCTAATGAATGAATTTTTTCCCACATCCATGTATAATCCATGTGAAGTTCATTTCATATCTGCAACGATCTCTGTGAGAGTCCAATGCCTGGCACTGTTAAGGGTTCAGTAAATGCTGGTTCTTTACTTCTGATTCTACCCACAGTTATACCTGATTCTCTATTATTCTGGTATGCAAGCAACCTCAGTCAAGCTTTCTACAGTGTATATCTGTACTTTCTAAAGTCAACATACAAAGTAAGGGTTAGGGCCGGGTGCGGTGGCTCACGTCTGTAATCCCAGCACTTTGGGAGGCTGAGGCGGGTGGATGACCTGAGGTCAGGAGTTTGAGACCAGCCTGATCAACATGGTGAAACCTTTTCTTCAGTAAAAATATAAAAATTAGCTGGGTGTAATGGCGCATACCTGTAATCCCAGCTACTCAGGAGGCTGAGGCATGAGAATCACTTGAACCTGGGAGGTGGAGGTTGCAGTGAGCGGAGATAGTGCCATTGCATTCCAGCCTGGGCAACAAGAGTGAAACTTTGTCTCAAAAAACCCCAAAAACCAAAAACCAAACCAAACAAAGCAAGAGTTAAAATGTAATCTTCTAAACTCTACTTCTTTTGAATTATTTTCTCAGTGTTCCAATTGACTCATACTTGTCAGGCATAAAGTTTCTCCTTAAAATTGGTTTTATTTATCTCAGTTATAAGACCTATTTGAAACAAATGGTTTTTATTTGTTTTGAAAAGCAGCTACAACCTTTGAATGATAAACACAATTTATCCATCTTTCGTTTGTTCTTTGTTTTGACTTTGTTGAAACAAATTTCCTTTTTAGACTAGCAATATTCAGATAATTTGTGAAATATTTTATTTGGGTTTAAAAGAAGGACTGGGGCACATTGATCATCTCGCCATTAGAATCAGCAAGTCTTTTGTCTTCAGCAGTTCAGTTGTGAAATGCCTCGCTGTGCTTTTCTTTATAGCCGTCCTGAGTTGGCTGAGATTCTTGAATGTGAAGATTGCTAGCTTTAAGAGTTCTGGGAAATTCTTTTTTTTTGTTTGTTTTTGAGATGGAGTTTCTCTCTTGTTGCCCAGGCTGGAGTGCAATGGCGTCATCTCAGCTCACTGCAAACTTTGCCTCCCACATTCAAGCGATTCTCCTGCCTCAGCCTCCTGAGTAGCTGGGATTAGAGACATGCACCACCACACCCAGCTAATTTTGTATTTTTAGTAGAGACTGGGTTTCTCCATGTTGGCCAGGCTGGTCTCAAACTCCCGACCTCAAGTAATCCGCCCACTTCGGCCTCCCAAAGTGCTGGGATTACAGACGTGAGCCACCATGTCCAGCCGAGTTTTGGGAAATTCTTGACTATATTTTCTTCACATATTTATCCCATCCTATTCTTTCTTTTTTCTTTAGTAACTCCAAGAATAGGAATGAAGGCGTTTGCACTATGACTTGCATGTGACTGATATGCGTATTCTTTTATGTTATCTGTGCTTTAGTCAAATATTTTATGCTGATCTGTCTTTGGGATCATCGAGCCAATCTTCAGCTATACTGTTCAAATTATCCAATGAAGACTTCATATCAAGTATTGTGTTTTTCAGTCTTAGAATGATTACTTTTTACAGATTTTGATCTTTTCCATCATTTGTTCATATTGTCTTTCAATCTTTTAAATATATTGATCATTGTATCTCAATGTAATATTAAGATGCTAAATAAAATATATTTTTATTTTCATCTGCTTATATCGTTTGTTTGTTTCACCTGGTAATTGATCACAACCTTTTGCTTCTTTTTATGTTAGTAATTTGTGACTGTATGCCAGATATTGCGGACAAAACACATGTCAAAGCTCTGTATCATGCTACTTCAACCAGATAGGAATTTGTGTTTTCTCTGTGGGGCAGATGAAGTGAGGAGGTCATCACCCCCATCCAAGAGGCTGAGTTAGATCAAGACTAGGTGGATATTTTAGTAAGATCCCCTCTACCTCTAGTTCTGTGTTTATTCGTCAGGCCCATCTCTTCCATACTGTTGATTGAGAGCTCTAAAAGACAGTGGAAGGTTCAGGCTATTCAGTGTCCTGCCATACCCTCCATCCAAGCTTGATGAGCATCTTGGGGAGACCAGCCATGTTCTGTGCCGGACTCCATTCCTCAAGTGGAACTTATTCTCCCGATTATTATGGGACTTCTGGTGATCTTAACTCACTTTGCAGAAACTTCTAACCTTTTTAGCAAGGGTACTCTGAGGAAAATTGGCAAGGCATTTGGGGATACTTTTGTTTCCAAATTGCTGTGTTTGCTTTTATGAATGCCACAAGCATTGCTCGCTTCTCTTTCCTTCCTATGGTGCTTCAGCATGAACCAGGTCTGAGCTGTTTCAAATCAGCAGATATCCCAGGAGAGAAAATAACCTGTGAAAGTTAGCTAACCTAGGTAAAACACTCTGCTCTCTGGAATTTTTGTTCTAATTATTTTTGTTTCTATAATTCACTGATCTCTTTAAATGGATTTTTTGCAATTAATTTGTGGTTTTTAGTTAGTCTAACAGGATCGTGTTCTCCTGCAACCCGTGGCATTCTATTCATAACCAGGAATCCACTGAGGGCCAACTTTGAAGAAGTCTTGGGCAGCTATGTCCTTCCAACCTAACAGTCCACAAGATCTTCCCCTATTTTTTCAGAAGCTGCAGCTGAGATGATCACAAAGAAAAGTATGGGCAAGTGTGACAAAGAAAGGTCAAAAATTAAATTTATACTGTAACGTGAAAAACTTGACTGTCCTTTTTTTCTGCGTGTCCAGAGATACAGGGAGTCCATGGAGCCTCCCCTGAAAGCATCAGTACAGAAGTTGATGATAACCCAGCTGCAAGCCCAGGACTGTGTTGGACCTGGGGAAGAGTCTGCTGACTCAGAGGACCTGCAGCTAAGGAATTGGCTGTCCTTATCCTTAAGTATGATGACTATGTTTGCAATTCCAGTAGATTCCTTGATGTGTTCTGAATAAATATGCCTTTTGGAAGTGAACTTCTAGAGCCCTTAACTTTGACCCATTATACTTTCCTTTCTGTGCGTGTGTGTTTTATATACATATATATATATATATATATATATATATATATATATATATATATATAAAGACATTGCCTTTACAAATATATATATATAAAAATATATTTATATTTTTTTTATATATATATATATTTGTAAAGGCAATGTCTTGCTTTTTTGCCCAGGCTGGTCCCAAATTCCTGGACTCCAGCGATCCAACTGTATTGGCCTCCCAAAATGTTGGGATAATAGGTGTGAACCACTGTGTCCAGCTGCTTTCTGTTTTTTCTCACACCATGCTATTTCAACTCTGTTCTCTATGTACATTTCCCTGATCACATGGTGTCTTGGCATCTGCAAATACTTAACAGACTTTGTTTTGTTTGATTTTGTACAATGAACTTTTGTGACTAGGCGTGGCCCCAAGTTCAATTTTATAGACAAGAATTCTGTAGGTCGAGAATGCAATCAATAACAGCAGGTGACAGGATTTAAACGTGGGTCACTTATTTTTTTTCCTACTCTATCATTATGTGAATCTATCCTACCTCTGCAATGACAGATGGTCCGAGAGCAAGAACACTTCCTTACATCTGGTATACAGTTGAAAAGTGAAAATTCCACACAAATAAATATGGAAAGAAATTTTACCTGCTCCTGTAGCTTCCTTTCAGGGACCTGGCCCTCACAAAGGCTGAGTAACCGAAAGGGGACTTATGTAACTTAACTCAAAGCAGAAAAGGTTACAGAGACTCTCTTAGCATAATATAACATGGAGTGATCATGGTTGGATGTGCAAAACGTCTGATGGTCTTGGATGTGGCTTGACTCTGAATTACACTAGTCAGGCAAGGGGACGTGGGACTTGAGGGAGTGGGGATTCAAGGGGAGATGCCCTGATGAAGTGGGAGAAAGACAGCTACAGAGGAGAGCTAAGAGGTCACTAAAAGACTTTCCAGCTTTCTTTGGAAGAAGGATCAATTGCCCAGGGCAAAGCAAACTTGTTGGACCCAAAGCTCTCATTTGAGAATTTTGTTGCCTAAAAATCATAAAATATCAGCAATTTCATAGGGTTCAACATAATGTTTTCTAACTCTTCTTTTTCCTATTTAAAAATAATAATTTTTAATAATGTAAGCTATACCCATACTTGCGTTAAACATCTGACTATCACATAGTGGATGTTTCAAGAAGTAAATGTTCAGCTTGTCTTCACCCTCACTTGAAGACATAATGTGTATATTAGGCTGTTCTGGCATTGCTATAAAGAAATACCTGAGACCGTGTAATTTATATGAAAAGAGGTTTAATTGGCTCAGGATTCTGCAGGCTGTACAGGAATCGTCTGCTTCTGCGGAGGCCTCAGGGAGATTTGACTCATGGTAGAAGGTGAGATGGCAGCAGGCACTTCATGTGACTGCAGCAGGAGCAAGAAAGAGAGAGGGAGCAAGGTGCCACACTTTTTTTTTTTTTTTTCGAGACGGAGTTTCGCTCTTGTTACCCAGGCTGGAGTGCAATGGCGCGATCTCGGCTCACAGCAACCTCCGCCTCCTGGGTTCAGGCAATTCTCCTGCCTGTTTCCTGAGTGGCTGGGACTACAGGCATGCACCACCATGCCCAGCTAATTTTTGCATTTTTAGTAGAGACAGGGTTTCACCATGTTGACCAGGATGGTCTTGATCTCTTGACCCCGTGATCCACCTGCCTCAGCCTCCCAAAGTGTTGAGATTACAGGCGTGAGCCACCACGCCCGGCTTTTTTTTTTTTTTTTTTTTTTTTTTTTTTTGAGATGGAGTCTAGTGCAGTGGCTCGATCCTGGCTCACCACAACCTCCGCCTCCCGAATTCAAGTGATTCTCCTGCCTCAGTCTCCGGAGTAGATGGGATTACAGGTGCCCACCACCAAACCCAGCTAATTATTTTAGTATTTTTAGTAGAGACGGGGTTTCTCCATGTTGGGAAAGCAGGACTCGAACTCCTGACCTCATGATCTGCCCACCTTGGCCTCCCAAAGTGCTGGAATTATAGGTGTGAGCCACCATGCCCGCCCAATGCAACACACTTTTAAACAATCAGATCTCTCTCTTGAGAATTCACTCACTGTCTCACAGATACCAAAGGGATGGTTTAAACCGTTCATGGGAAATCTGCCCCCACGAGCCAATCACCTCCCACAAGGCCCTACTCCCAACACCGGGAATACAATTCAACTTGAGATTTGAGCCGGGACACAGATCCAAACCATGTCAGTGTATTAGCCAGGCGCTTGCAGCTATATGAAGAATGTCTTGGTTATCCTAGCTACAAATGCAGATGTCACTGACACAGGAGGGGGCAGGGAAGTGCTGGGAGGAGAAGGGCAGATATCTGGCAAGGGCTCTGCCCCTGGGCCTTTGCCCACAGACCCAGGTGAGGGCAGGCACTCCTGCCTTTGTGCCCAAGTGTTGCATTTCCCAAGACTGCCCTGGCCCTCCATGCCCTCATCCTGTGCCTATAGAAACCCAGAGACCTTAATGACACTCACAGAAGCGGCTGGACATCCAGAAGGTGTCAAGAAGAGCACGAGGACAGGTACCAGCGGAGGCTGGCAGGCCACTGACTGGCAGACAGATGTGGAGTTTGGCTGGGCGGCTGGAGGAGAGCCAGGCTGCTAAGTAGCCTGATTCCAGGGAAAAAGCACCTTTCCAGTCCATCTCCCTTATGGCTCCTCCATCTGCTGAGAGCTACTTCTGCTCAATAAAACCTCACACTCATTTTGCAAGCTCATGTGTGATCTGATTCTTCTGGTACACCAAGGCAAGAACCCTGGGATACAGAAAGTCCTCTGTTCTTGCCATGGGGCAGGGGGTCTAACTCAGCTAACACCAGTCGCCTGCAGATGGCAAAACTAAAAGACCACCTGTAACTCACACCCACTGGGGCTTCAACTGTAAACATTCACCCCTAGAGACTCCTGCGGGGTCCGAGCCCCTGCAACCCACCCATCTGCATGCTCCTCTAGAGGTTTGAGCAGTGGGGCACTGAAGAAGCCAGACGCTTCTGTCACATACCCTGCAAGGGGGCAAGGGAATGTTTTCTGTTTCATCATCAGGGTATTGTATCCGTGTCTTAAACAACACTAGCATTTTGCCATATTCCAGCTCAGGTCAGCTCTGCTTCCTGGCCTGCCTTTTAATCTTTTCCTTGCTTCTGGCATGAGTTCCCTTCTCTCTTGAGAAACCAATTATGCATTTGAAAATACACACAGCTATACATATTTTAAAGATACCATTTAGCAAGGATGCTCCTTATTGGATGGCCTTTCGTGTTGTGGGGACAGACAACAGGACAGTTCCAGGTGAGGGAAGTAGAGCGATCTCATACACCTCGAAAGCTAAGCAGGCAACAGCCTTTTCAGAAGTAAGCTTTTCAAAATGTATTTGTAGAAAGGCAGTAAAAGGATAAGATGCAAATCAAGCTATTTTTAAACCATCATTTTCAGGGCCAAGGAAGAAATTATGAGAATGAATTCTTTAAAAAAAAACCAACATCGTAAGGCCTTTGCTGGTGTTTTTAGTTGAAGTAATTTAGAGATGATTAGGTATTGTTATTTTTAATCCAATTTTTTAGAATAAAAGCTGACAGAAATAGAAAGCTTTGCCATTTCTTTTCCCCACAACTTTAAAAAGTAAACCGTGAGTGTTGGGTCACAGTAACCTTTCTTTTTTAGTCTCTTTTTTGTGTGAATTCATCCACCATCAAATTACATTGTACTCCTTCCTCCCCTGACTACCTGTGGAAGAATGTTTATATAAATAAACCCAAAGCCCTGTTTTTGTCTCTTGCTTTGAATAAATGGTAAAAAATAGATGCCTTAGTCCGGTGATTTGATTTAGTACAAATGGATCTTGTTAGAACACTTCTTTACACGGAGATACTGGAAGATTTACTTGTAACCTTCCTTGCTAAGTGAGCTGTAGTAGTATTTGCTGTTTCTAAGATGATTGTAGTTTGAAAGACTTTGTTTGTATCGTGCCAAAGTGACTGCATTAAGAAGTACCTTAGTTGGCCAGGCGTGGTGGCTCACACCTGTAATCCCAGCAGTTTGGGAGGCCAAGGAGGGATGATTAACTGGGCAGGAGTTCGAGAACAGCCTGGCCAACATAGTGAAACCCTGTCTCAATTAAAAACACAAAAATTAGCTGGGCTTGGTGGCGCATGCCTGTAATCCCGGCTACTCGGGAGGCTGAGGCAGGAGAATTGCTTGAACCTGGAGACAGAGGTCGCAGTGAGCCAAGATTGTGTCACTGCGTTTTAGACTGGCTGACAGAGCAAGACTCTGTCTCAAAACAAAACAAAACAAAACAGCAACAACAACAACAGAAGAAATACCTAGTTGACTGATGACAAAACTCCTTTAAATCATTCAGCTGTTTGACCTATACCAGTGGGTAGGTGCTATACATAACTGTATATTTTGATGCTATTTTATTATGTGGCAGTGTATAGTCCCAGCATTTATGCTAATTACATAGTTCTTTGGACTCCAGTTTTTCTATTTGTAAATTTGGGTAGATGTCTCTCATGGCTTCCCTCAAAGAGAGCACTGTATGTAAATGGAGGGGACTTAGATACCGCTAGAGGGATGGGGCTGAGATCGCAAAGAAATTGGCTGCACTGCCTCTGAGGTGAATGGGTCCTGTTACGCGTGGGGCTGCAGAGTAGGACACACGACGCTGGGGCCAAAGCTCAGGACATCGGCCATGCAGTCGAACATTTCTGCCAGTTCCTTCCTGCTCTCGCCTTTGCAATTTCCAGCTCCTTCTCTAAATAAATGTTGAAGATATGTATACACAGCAAAGGTGTGCCAAAGTATACAGCTGCCCAGATAATTTGCACACCTTGGTTTGGCGCTGGCCAGTTGAAGGAGTTACGAGGAAATGATTGCTGCAGTGATTTCTGTCATTCATTTCTCTGTGTATATTGGCGTTAATTGATGTTTTGGCAGAGCTTAAACCACTTTTGAACTTTTCCCCTTTCTTCTCTCTTCTGCTTCTTTTTACAGACTGCTTCCAAGATTGGATGAAGACAATCTGTTGACAATGCTATGAAGAGAGGGATTTGGAGTGTGTTGGGGGACACACGTGTTATTGACTTCCCTGTGCAATCTAGGATTGAGTGAGGGATGTAGTTGGAAGGCAAGAGAAGACGCCTCCATCTTTCTGGTCTGGAGAAATTATGCTGGAGCCCCCAACCTAAATGAGAAAAGAGATGTTTGTGTTTCCACCATCTTTGAGATCTTACTGCTAACGTAGCTACCTTTAAAGAATTTTGCTATTTACAATAAAAGTGAGATCTCCCTCGTCCATCCTGTGTTACACAACCTGGGATTGCACCCTTGTTCCTGGCACCTTTCACTGCAGGAGCCTGCCTTTGGCTTTCTTCTGTCCCTGCTGCTTCTCTTTACAGAAAGTGCTGAGCTTCTTGGTGAGTGTCCCTCCCAACAGATGAATATTCAGCAGAGAATGGAAAGCTTTCTACTGTAGAATAAGGATGTGGCTGTTTGTAAAGTTACTGCATTTTTTTGAAGAGTGGCTGCAATTAGTTTTGGTGTTAGGCAGCAAAAACCCCAAAATGTTCTTTTTGATTTCACATTGTTTGCACAATACGCATACCCATTTACTGGCAGAAAGCTTTGTGGGTAAATGTATGAGTGTGTATGCATAAGTGTGTGTGTGTGTGTGTGTCTGTGTCTGTGTGTGACTCCACATATACTTCTGGAATACCTTCTATGTGCCAGGCATGGTGTTAGTTGACATATGTAATTGAGAGTAAAACAGTCATGATCTCTGCCCTTAACCAATTTACAATCTAGGATAAAACAGACCTTCCGTGTTCAAATCCACAATGACATTAATTGCAATATGATCATTGCTGTGTTTGAAGAACAGTTAGGAAAAGCACAAAGACCTTACAAGATGGCTTAACAGAAGAACGTCATCTAGCTTAGAAGGCTGGATAGCCTCTTTTTAGGAAAGTGGTGGGAATAAGAATGAATAGGAATAGGCCAGATAAAATATGAAGCCCGGAGATGGAGGTGGACATGGAGGAGGGAGGTGACACTGTACTGACAGAGAGGTGTCAAGAGCTGAGGAGGCTGCTGGATGTAGAGAAAGTGAAGTGTCCCGGATTGCAGTTCTTGGTAGATAGCAGTGTTGTACGAGGGGATGAAAACAAGGCCGTCGGAAAGGGAAGAATTTGAAGGCGGGGGTGTTGGTGAAGGTTTTAATATTATTGCAGAATTATCTGAAGTGCAGTTTTCAACACTGACCAAATTCATGCTGTGACTGTGGAAACTGGTGCTCGATGTGAGTGATAGCCCCTATCAGTGGGTTTCAGGATAAGGAACTGCTGGGCACGGTGTTGATGGTAAATCTAAGTGATGTTCAATCTGCCTAGCATCATGGTGGGGTTGGGTGAAAAGAAGACTATGAGTTGGGTGCTAAATTCTTTAAGGAGTGACCAAATGATTAAGTGAGGACTAGAGGGAGAAGAGCCTCTTCCTGCTAGCTGCTCAAAGGAGCAGCTTACAAAAGAGAGTGCAGTTGTCTGTCTGCAAGTGGCATCGGGTGGTCAGGAGGACATTGCATTGCTTCTGATACTGGGATATTTGGAGTTTTACAGAAAGCATCTCCCAGCCCCCACCTGAGAGTTGAAGCAATATCCTTAGGGGACAGTGGGTTTCAGTGAAGTTGAGAAAGTGTGTGTGCATGCGTGTGTGTGTGTGTGTGTGTGTGTGTGTGTGTGATAACTTTGAGATAATTATGGATTGGAAACATGTAGATTAAGATAAAAAGAGACTACCCTCGGGCAGTCATCCAAACTTTGAATTTCTTCTAGAAACCTCCTCTCAAGTCACAGTCAAGTGATCCAGCAATTGTGAAATCACTCTCTTCTAATGCATACCATTTCACTTTTGGTAGCTCTTTCTGTTGAATAAATGATACTGTATATAATGGACACTTGATTATTCTAGTATTTTCTGTGCAAATGTGTAAAACAAAGGGCTTGGGGGTATGAAGTCAGGGTAGGTAGGCTGAAAGATTATTTTATTTATATTTTTTGGGATGACAATCTGGTCCTGTAATGCTTGTGTGATTTAAAATATAAAAATTAGACATGTAAGTTGGAAAGTGCATCAAACCCTGAAAAAGTAATTGGCAAACATTTTGGGTTATAGTTGGAGTTACGAATGTCGCTGTCTGAGCATTACCAATTCTACTTGTGCTTCATTTTCTTCTTATTTGAACTAAACTTTGTACAGTTTATATTTGACAGACGAACATTTACACTGAGGAAGCAAATTGAATAAAATACAGATATTTAAGTTAATTTAAAACGTAAATTTTATTTTATTTTTGAATGGGGTCTTGCCTGGATCCTGTAAACTGTAGCTAGTGTCTTCACTGCCTTGGCGTAAGCTGTGTAGTCAAAAGAACAGTGGGAATGGTCACTGTGTGTGGGTATTGTTGTTCCTGAGGTTAATTCTGTCCTAGGCAGCTGCTAACCAAAGGATCTTCTGGAAATGCTCTCCCAAACCACTGCCCATTGGGTATCAAATGACGTATCTATTTTGGAGAAAATGATTGCATCAGATTAAAAAACAGTTAAATTGTTTTAACATGCCTGGATCTTATCTTTTCATGAAAACATTTTTTATTAACTTTTTTTTTTTTTTTTTTTAAGGAGGACAACTCTTCAGATTTTTCCCATGAGAACTGGATATTAAACTTTGATTTTTATCCTTTTATCCTCCCCGACAGAAGCTGCATGTTTTCATGATGACCACTGGTTAAAAGCAAAATAGCCCTAAATCAACACACATACCTTAGAACGAATGAGCGTTTCTGGTATAGTCTTAGATTTCACAGCGTCAGACTGACTAGGTTGAGAAAGTCCCTAGAATCCCATAGCTCAAAGTTCAGGGTCTATACAGGATTTATATGTCCTGCAGAATTTTTTGTTTGCTGCAGTTTGAAATGAGTGTCTTCTCTAGGAAACTAATGTTTAACAGAGAAGTGCAACCAGATTATCTAACAGGAGCTGGAGGGGAAAATTTCACCATTTTGAATGGGGTTTGTGTTTACCAGTACACACAATGTATGATTATATTATCGGTTACATGAACATATCTATAATTGTTAGAAGAGTAAAACCCATGCTTGCCAAGAAAATCAAGTTTTTCCATATCTCTCTTTGTGCACTGTGGTTTTAAAACTTCCTTTTCGTTTTTACTGGTATTTTCTGTTTAAAAAGCTTATTTTTAAAAATTAAACAAAATTATATACATTTTTTGCATACAATGTAATGTTTTAAAATATGCACGCACTTGGAGTGGCTAAATCTAGCTAATTTTTATGTGCATATTTATGATTTTTGTGGTGAGGCCACTTAACATCTACTCTCTTAGAAATTTTCCAGAATACAATACTGTACGTTGTTATTAAGTGTAGTCACCATGTCGTACAATAGATATCTTGAACTTACTACTCCTGCCCAGTTGAAATGTTGCATAGTTTGACATCTTCTCAACTTCCACCTCTCCACCCACCAGTGCCTTGTAACCGCCGTTCTACTTGCTGCTTCTATGAGTTCAACTTTTGTAGATTCCACAGATAAGTGAGATCACGTGATATTTGTCTTTTTGTGCCTGGCTTATTTTACTTAACATGATGTCCTCCAGGTTCACCCAGGTTTCATGAATGACAGAGTTTCTTCTTTAAGGCTGAATAGTATTCCATTGTGCATATATATCACATTTCCTTTATCCATCCATCCGTTGCTGGACACTTAACGCTGATCCCATCTTTTGGCTATTATAAATAATGTTGCGATTCATATGGGAGTGCAGATATCTCTTTAACATATGGATTTTGTTTCTATTGGATATATGCAGTATACTCAGAGGTGAGATTGGTGGATCATATGGTAGTTCTTTTTAAGTTTTTTTGAAGAATCTCCATATGGGCTTGTATAATGGATGTACTCATTTACATTCTTATGTGTATTGTTTTCTGATATTGATGAAACAGCAGATCTAGTCACTTTGCAGACCTTTATTATGTGCTTACTAGGCCTCAGCATAATGAGAGGTACAGTTGATACAAATAAAAGGCACAGCCTTGCTCAGAAGCAGATATGATAAGTATTTATTAAACAAAGGTGGCAGAGGTAGGCAACCAACCACAGGTGAGAAGAGTAACAAGGAGAGTGGAATCTAGGATGATGTATAGCTTTTGGCTTGGGCTATTGAGCTGGTGAGGAATATATACTTTTTAAAGTGGAATATACTGTCACCTTCTTTCTAGATAGGGTCAAGCTGGAAGCCAAGTAAAACTTTCCATTATTGGCACTTGTAGCTTGTTAATGAAACATACTTGGTGATTATGAGCAGCTGGATGGAAGATTAATTTATTTCTACTCTTGTTACCTTGATAAATAAGAAACAATTTCATGAACAATAACTCATCATTTGAAATAGCCATCTAACAGTTGGATTGTCATTGATTACAGGAGGTGATTTACCAGGAAGTTCAGCACATGCATGTAGTATGCTAATCCTTGCCATGTCTGTTTTCTGTTAATTAATATAAATTTTGTTGTGTAGTTTTTGGTATTCTGACTCAAACTGAGAAAATGCAAACATTTTTATATACATGTATTAATGTAAAACTTGGACCTGGAGAAGCAGATGTTTCTAATAAAGTAGCCAACATTTTCTTTGAAGAATTCAAGGTACCCTGAAGTACCTTCTCTAATGATTGAATTGTTATTGTTGGAGGTCAGGTCTACACAGACTTTTTGTATTTCTGCGTCTCTTGTGAGGGAGCAATTAACTGTCCTTCATTCTGAACTATCTTTTCAGGTATATTTGTGTTGTGAGCAGTCTTGGAACATAGAGATAGTGTCTCTCTCTGGAGCAAAGGCCAGGCATGCTCACTGCCCATTATAAAAGATTCGGGTTCCCTCCATTCAAGATTCCTCTTCTGTAACACAATCACTGAACATGCAGGTAGCATCTGGTTCCCTTTGCATCATCTTGCAAAATGGAGGCCTGATTAACTGGTACAAAAAATGTTAATACTTTGGCCACTGTTATCGTCATGAGAACTAAACTGTTCTTTGTTTGTGACCCAGGAGTCTTGTGTCTTCTACTAGCATTCACAAAACTTTTGTCAGGCTAACTGGTTAGTTTACTAGAAGGGAGAACTCTCAGACCCTTCGAAGTTTTCAATGGTTAATTGATTTCAGCGTCTTATCTTCCAGTCTGTAGACTATATTCTACCATAAAATATGAAACATTTCAACTTTTCCAGCATTAAGAGGGTGGATCTCTAAATTGTAGATTGACATGGTTTGGCTGCGTCCCCACAGAAATCTCGACTTGAATTGTATCTTCCTGAATTCCCACGTGTTGCAGGAGGGAGCTAGGGGGAGGTAATTGAATCATGGGAACTGGTCTTTTCTGTGTTATTCTCATAATGTCGAATAACTCACACAAGAGCTGATGGATTTATCAGAGGTTTCTGCTTTTGCTTCTTCCTCATTTTCTCTTGCTGCTGTCACATAAGAAGTGCCTTTTGCCTCCTGCCATGATTCTAAGGTCTCCCCAGCCATGTGGAACTGTAAGTCCAATTAAACCTCTTTTTCTTCCCAGTCTCAGGTATGTCTTTATCAGCAGTGTGAAAGCAGACTGATACATAGATGAAATAACAAAAAGTAAAAAACGATTGCATCTGCTTTTCCTTGTGATTGCAAATTAATATGGTGCCTAAGATACCTCGTATTTATGATATATCATGATTTTTAAAACCTCTCACTGAGAAATACTGGAGAGTAAGTGTACATTTAAAGAAATGGCTTTCGTGAAATGTGAATGTTTACTATCACTCACAGTTCATTTATTTTCAGTGTATTTAACTTTTGTCTTAGCACCATAAAGAAGTGTTTTGCTTTCTTATTGCAATCAAGTTTATTGAGGTATAATTTATGTGTAATAAACTGCATCCAGTGTACAGTTTGATGAATATTGACTGTTGAATATGCCTGTAAGATCACCATCACCATCAAGATGAACACCTCTATCACCCCCAAAGGCTTCCATGTACTCTTTGACTAAATGATATTTGATAATGTGTGTAAGCCCTTGATATTGAGCAATTTGCGATTAATTTCTACTGAGGACTTTTTGCTAGTTTCCTATTTTATTTACTTTTTAAAATTATCATAAGCATTAATTTTTTTTCCCTTGTTTATATGCTTTAATTTACGTTTTCCTTTCAAGAGTCCTCTTTCTGGTCTTTCCTTCTCTTTCATATTTGTTGGAGCAGAAAGACCAAATAATATTTTCATGAGCTCACATAAATGAGATAAATAGAATAAATTTGAAAAAAATCAAGATTAAATTGCCTTGAAGGAAAAAAAGTCACATAAAAAAGAAGGTGGGAATTAGTGTACTTGGGTATGGAAATTAATTATCTAAGCAATAAAAATATGGTGATAATTATTTTTGTAATTCAGTTATGAATTATGCTTAAAATGTGTGCTTTATTCACTTTAATTATGATGTTTGATTTTAGGGCTTTTTCCTTCTCTCAATTATTGATACATTGTCTCAGGAAGGCTTTCTCAAGTATTTGTTTTCATCTGACTTTTTATAATCATGTCTCTCAAAATCTAAGGATGGATTTTGAATAGCCTGTTTCTCTCGGCACTGTAAAATGAGTCACGTGGGTCACATTTGCCTTGAGTCCCTTCAAAGACTGGAATCGCAGAGCAATTTTCCCATGGCACTAATTGCCTGTGAAGGACAAGACACTTACATATTGTAATACCAAATATAAAACAGTGCAAAAAAAAAGTATTTGGTTAGAACTGTTCCATTTGTCATATGACTTCTAATTTATAAAACAAGAATTTCCTCTCTTCTCTCACCCGGTTGGAGGATAAGCTTTATTTTTCAAAATGTGGATGGAAATCAGTCTTCACTCTGCTCCATCTGAAAAGAGGGAAATGCTTGCAACAGTTTGAAACACTATAAATTGGAATACTTAAAAGTCAGTTATCTAGGATTTTTTTATCACTCCTCTTCCAACCTCCTACTTCTCACTGATGAGGGTTTCTTTCTTACTTTGAGGGGAAGAATACATAGCAACTGTAAAAATGTAAAATAAAGTGAGTTCATCTGATTAGTCTGCAATCTCTCTCTTTTCATTTGCATCTGGAAATTCTTAAGTAGACACATGGAAATTTGCAGCATGCACATTTTCTCCCTCTGTGTCTGTCTGCATCTTCCATGCCCTTTTCCAGCTATGCTTGTCTTTGGTTAGGAATTAGTTGGTCAGAATGAGAATAATTTAAAATATGTTTTAAAGACTTTATTATTTGAAGAACAGTTTTAGGTTCATAGTAAAATTAAGAGGAAGAAACAGAGATTTCCCGTATATCCCTCCTGTCCCCATCACCCAGCTTCCCCCATTATCAACACCTCTGACTGGGGTGTACAATTGATAAGCCTACGTTGACACATGATTATCACCCAAAGCCCAGAGTCTGCTTTAGGGTTCCCTTGGAGTTGTATATCCTAGGGGTTTAGACAAATACGTAATGACGTGTACACAGAAAACTAAAAATTTTAGGCCAGTATCTCACTTTTCCTGTTCAGCGTTAAGTATGAAGCAATTGTGCCTTTTCCAAAGATAGTCTGTCACAAGGAGCAATATGTAATCAGAATTTAAGGGGGAGGAAAACGGAAAACTTAAGCGTTCTGCTTTACGTGCACACACAAACATTTTATAACTTCTGTTTTACTTCAGAACATTACACCACTGGATTCTGGATTTCTGGATACCACACGGAAGTTCAACTGTAACTAGGAAGTACTTAGCTTAGGGTGAGGCAGGGGAGCTTGGGCTCTGTTTACTAGAATTGGTTCAACTTGTGATGTATCAAACACTGAGTGAGTATTTTTTGAGAATCATCGACCTGAACAGAGAAATTTTCTAATTTGCACTAAAGTGCAGTACAAGCCCTCAGAACGTGATGTTGAAGGTAATCACACCCCGCTCTGGTACAGCAAAAGCATTTTTTACACTGGAGAGCTCTGTTGAATTGTGCCTAGTCGGGATTATCTACGGAGGTTATAAGTATGAGCGGTTTTAATCTAAGAAAGAAAGCATTTTTTGTCTTTGTCTTTTTTGTGTGTTTGTTTGTTTTCGCTACTGTGCCAGTCCAAGGATTCACTGGCCAAAAAGAAGGACAAAGTTGTAATTGGGAAATAAAGGAGGCTGGTGGGAACTGGAAAGACCTGAATACGTGGTTCATTAAACTGAGAAAACAAAGCTCAGGGAAAGCAACGCTCAAGACGGAGAAAGCAAAGGTCGCTACTGAGAAACTGCAGTGAGGGTTGGAATGGGATTGAAAGAGATGAAGCTCTTTCGTAGATAAGAGAAAGGCCAGTTCAGGCACTAACTCATAAAAACAGTGCATCCGCCCTGGTTTTCCTTTCATGAGCAGCTAACATACTAGGTGGCATTGGACATGGCGAAAGCACGTAATAGGACGAAGAGGTGGGTTTTGAAATTTGGACTAGGTCAAGATGTCTGACTCAGAGAAGTTAGTTGATCGTGGAGCCGTCAATGTGCACAGTGGGTCTCGGCAGCTAAGGCAGACAACGGGGAAGTCAGGCAACAGGGATATGAAACCCAGAGGAGAGGTGTGGTGAACCCAGAGTCTAGACCTATAGGTCTGCGAAGAAAAGATCAATAACTCTGGTCAAAGATTCCAGGAAGGAAAGATTAGGATCTCAGCACAGGTCCTGAGTTGTGGGGTGTCAGGTACAAGAATGAAGCCTGATTCCAAACTCAGTGCCACCGAATCTTCTCTTCTCTGTGTACGCACAGAACTAATGTGCACTTTCGACAAGGCCTGAGCATGCGGTTTACAGAACGTAAGTTCTGCCTGACCTAGGTGTGGTGTTTGAACAAATGGAGAGAAGTAAACTTTTGAGGCATAATTCAAACTGAAATATATTTATCATGATAAAGGAAAACCAGGGGAGCACTGCCAAAGTAGATGGTTATGCTCAGGTGAGAAAAAGGAATCCTTCTCAAAGTGTCATTTCTTTATATTAAAGCTTAGAAATATTTTCTCATTCATTATTTCATTAGTTCGTTTATTCGTTTGTGAAATATTTATTAAATATCTACTGCATGCCAATATGTTTAACATCTTACAAATTAACTTTAATTAATAACTTTCATTATTTGTCTTTAGTAATGAAGTCCATCTCTCTAATAATATTAGCAATTAAAAATGGAGCCACTGCTGAGGTAAGTTCAAGCTCTGGGGAGTTATGAAATTTACCAGAAAACACAGATGACAATAGAGAGAAACAGGATAAAATTATAAGAGCCTGAGGTGATAGTTTTTGACTAAAATATTGATTTGAGAATGAATTAACTGAACCACTTAGCTATGATAATGGACATCCATATGGGAGTCGTGATTGATTGTACAGTCATATAGAAGTTGGTCAAAATCCCCAAACTGAATAAGAAATCAATTGGTGGCTTCCTTTACATTCATTATTTGAAATAATTTTAGCAGGGAGTTCTGGACTAAAAAATGTAATGGCATTTTTTTTTTCTGGGCTCTGGCTCAAGTAGTTTGCCAGAAATAATGTCTAGAAGGCTCTCCTTACTTTCATATTTGTGACTTGTGATTTCTGAGCCAGTCATTGTATTCTCCTGAAAGAATGACAGTTTTTATTTAGTTTTGCTTTTACCACCATGCGTGTGTGTGAGTGTGCTTGAAAATACAGCATAGGATGTATTGGGGTTGCAAGTAATAAACCTAGAACTGAGACATGCTCGTCTCTAAGCAAAGACTATTTTGACTAGCAAGTTATTTTAAATTACAAATTCTATCCAGGTGGTATTGTAGTATTTTTCCTGGCTAAACTAAATGTGAATTATTTTCATCAGATAAAAATTCTATTAAAAGGAGATAAGGTAGGGATTTGGAAAGAGAAGTGTTGTCTGTTTTTGTTTTGTTCTGGTAAAGATGAGGATTTGAACAGCAAGTGGGCAAGACAATGATATTGGCAATAGGAACTATAGAGAAGAGGAAGGGCAAGTGGAAGGTTCCAGAAGGGGAAGTGAGAAGATTCATGTTTGCCTTGGAACTGAAGTGCAGCTACACACTGACTTTTCTTCCCAAGTTAAATTATGAGGAGAATTTGTGTTTATACATTTGGTGTCCTTCAATTTGATTCTTTATGCTATAACCATGTTAATTCAGCCCAGTCTTTTTTCTGATGGGTTACTCCCTATCTTCTCCTCCCTTTAGTGGGAGGAGAAGAGGAAAAGATAAAAGGAAAAATAAACTAAAAATAAAAGTACTGTGAGAAATTTATGCCTGGGCTTGGTGGCTCACACCTTTAATCCCCGCATTTTGGGAGTCCAAGGTAGATGGAACACTTGAGTCCAGGAGTTTGAGATTAACCTGGACAGCATAGTGAAACCCAGTGGTGCAAGCTTGTAGTCCCAGCTACTTGGGAGGCTGAGGTTGGAGGATCATTTGAGTCCAAGAATGTTGAGGCTGCAGTGAGCTGTGATCTCACCATTGCACTGCAGCCTGGGTGACAGAGTAAGAACCTGTCTCAAAACAAAGCAAAAAAAGGAAATTTATGGCTGGGGGTGGTGGCTTATGCCTGTAATTCTAGCACTTTGGGAGGTCAAGGTGTGCGGATCACCAGAGGTCAGGAGTTGGAGACCAGCCTGGCCAACATAGTGAAACCCCGTCCCTACTCAAAAAACAAAAAGTAGTCAGGCATGGTGGTGCGTGCCTGTAGTCCCAGCTACTCAGGAGGCTGAGGCAGGAGAATTCACTTGAACCTGGAAGGCAGAGGTTGCAGCAACCCGAGACTGTGCTACTGCACTTTTTCCTGGGCAACAGAATGAGACTCTGTCAAAAATAAAAAAAAAAATTTGTAAGAAATATTTATCTTTTTTTTTGTTGTTGTTAATGTCCTTAATCGTTCATCAATACATGAATCTTTTTCTGATTTCTAGGATCCAGTGAATGTTAAAGCTATGCTGTCAAGAAAGAATTCTTGACAGAATGTATTCATGTTATATGCACACATGCAAATTCTACTACAGCTTGAAAAGAAATAAGAATTTACATATAGAAAATGACTGTGCCTTTCATGTCACCCAATGAGCAAGTGCTCTGGCATGAGAATGAGGTGGGTGATGTAAAGCTGTAATCTCAGCCTCAGTCTCTGGATGTTATTCATGGAATGAGCATCTCAGAGTGCTGAGATTCTGTGCTATTATTTAGCCAGGCAGGTAATGGATTGATCAACCAACTGACCTTTAAAAACTGACCTTTATTTGGTCTTTATTGCCCAAATACCATTTCCTGTGTTCCTTTTTTTTTTTTTTTTTGACAGAGTTTCAGTCTGTTATCCAGACTGGAGTGTATTGGCGTGATCTTGGCTCATTAAAACCTCCACTTCCTGGGCCCAAGTGATTCTTATGCCTCAGCGTCCTGAGTAGCTGGGATTACAGACATGCACTACCACACTTGGCTAATTTTTGTATTTGTATTTTATTTATTTTTCTTTATTTCTTCTTTTTAAAAAACGGGATACATGTGCAGAACGTGCAGGTGTGTTACATAGGCACACGTGTGTCATCGTTTGCTGCACCTATTGATCCGCCTTGTAAGTTTCCTCTCCTCACCCCCCGCTACCCAACAGGCCCTGGTGTGTGATTTTCCCCTCTCTGTGTCCATGTGTTCTCATTGTTCAACTCCCAGTTATGAGTGAGAACATGTGATGCTTGGTTTCCTCTTCCTGTGTTAGTTTGTTGAGGATAATGGCTTCCAGTTTCATCCATGTCCCTGCAAAGGATATGATCTTACTCTTTTTTTAAGGACGCATAGTATTTCAAGGTGCATATGTACCACATTTTGTTTATCCAGTCTATCACTGATGGGCATTTGGGTTGGTTTCATGTCTTTGATATTGTAAATAGTGTTGCAATAAATTTATGTGTGCATGTGTCTTTTTTTTTTTTTTGAGACGGAATTTCGCTCTTGTTACCCAGGCTGGAGTGCAATGGCGTGATCTCGGCTCAATGCAACCTCCGCCTCCTGGGTTCAAGCAATTCTCCTGCCTCAGCCTCCTGAGTAGCTGGGATTACAGGCACACGCCACCATGCCCAGCTAATTTTTTGTATTTTTAGTAGAGACGGGGTTTCACCATGTTCACCAGAATGGTCTTGATCTCTTGACCTCGTGATCCACCCGCCTTGGCCTCCCAAAGTGCTGGGATTACAGGCTTGAGCCACCGCTCCGGGCCATGTGTCTTTATAGTAGAATAATTTATATTTCTTTGGGTATATACTCAGTAACGGGATCGCTGAGTCAAATGGTATTTCTGGTTCTAGATATTTGAGGAATCACCACACTGTCTTCCACAATGGTTAAAATAATTTACATTCCCACCAACAGTGTAAAGGCATTCCTATTTCTCCACAGCATCACCATCATCTATTGTTTCCTGACTTTTCAATAATCACCATTCTGACTGGCGTGACATGGTAGCTCATTGTGGTTTTGATTTGCATTTCTCTGATGATCAGTGATTTGAGCTTTTTTTTCATGTTTATTGGCCACGTAAATGTCTTCTTTTGAGAAAGGTCTGCTCATATTCTTTGCCCACTTTCTGATGTTTTTTTTTTTTTTTTCCCTTGTACATTTGTTTACATTACTTGTAAATTCTCGATATTAGACCATTGTCAGATGGGTAGATTGCAAAAATGTTCTCCCATTCTGTAGTTTGCCTATTCACTCTGATGATAGTTTCTTTTGTTGTGTAGAAGCTCCTTAGTTTAATTAGATCCAATTTGTCAATTTCACCTTTGGTTGTCATTGCTTTTGGCATTTTTGTCATGAAGTCTTTGCTTGTGCCCATGTCCTTAATGATACTGCTTAAGTTTTTTTTTTTTTTAAGGGTTTTTATGGTTTTGAGTTTTACATTTAAATCTTTAATCCATCTTGAGTGAATTTTTGTATAAGGGGTCCAGTTTCAGCTTCCTGCATATGGCTAGCCAATTTTCCCAGCACCATTTCCTGAATGGAAGGTCCTTTCCCCATTGATCGTTTTTGTCATGTTTGTAAAATCTGAGATGGTTGTAGATATGTGGTGTTATTTCTGAGGTCTCTGTTCTGCTCCATTGATCTATGTGTCTGTTTTGTTACGAGTATCATGCTGTTTTGGTTACTGTAGCCTTGTAGCATAGTTTGAAGTCAGATAGCGTGGTGCCTCCAGCTTTGTTCTTTTTGCTGAAGATTGTCTTGGCTATAGAGGGTCTTTTTTGATTCGATATGAAATTTAAAATAGCTTTATTCTAATTCTGTGAACAATGTCAATGGTAGTTTGATAGGAATAGTATTGAACCTATAAATTACTTTGGGCAGTATGGCCATTTTAATGATATTGAATCTTTCCATCCATGAGGATGAAATGTTTTTCCGTTTGTTTGTGTCCTCTCTTATTTCCTTGAGCACTGGTTTGTAGTTATTCTTGAAGAGTTCCTTCACATTTCTTGTTAGCTGTATTCTTAGATATTTTATTCTCTTTGTAGCAATTGTGAATGGTGTTCATTTATGATTTGGCTCTCTGTGTGTCTATCGTTGGTGTAAAAATTGCTTGTGATTTATGCACATTGATTTTGTATCCTGAGACTGCTGAAGTTGCTTATCAGTTTAAGGAGTTTTTGGGCTGGGATAGATGATGGTGTTTTCTAAATATAAAATCATGTCATCTGCACACACAGACAACGTGACTTCCTCTTCTCCTATCTGAATACTCTTTATTTCTTTCTCTTGCCTGATTGCCCTGGCCAGAACTTCCATTACTAGGTTGAGTAGGAGTGGTGAGAGTGGGAACCCTTGTCTTGTACTGGTTTTCAAAGGGAATGCTTCCAGTTTTTGCACAATCAATATGATATTGGCTATTGGTTTGTCATAAATAGCTTTTGTTATTCTGAGATATGTTCCATCAATACCTAGTTTATTGAGAGTTTTTAACATGTAGGGATGCTGTTATCAAAGCCTTTTCTGCATCTATTGGGATAATCATGTGGTTTTTGTCCTTGGTTCTGTTCATGTGATGGCTTATGTTTATTGATTTGTGATGTTGAACCAGCCTTGCCTCCCAGGAATGAAGCTGACTTGATCCTGGTGGATATGTTTTTTGATGTGCTGCTGGATTTGGTTTGCCAGTATGTTACTGAAGATTTTTGTATCGACGTTAATCAGATATATTGGCCTGAAGTTTTCTTTCGTTGTTGTGTCTCTTCCTGGTTTCGGTATCAGCATGAAGCTGGCTTCGTAAAATGAGTTAAGGAGTAGTCCCTCCTTTTCAGTTGTTTGGAATAGTTTCAGAAGGAATGGCACCAGCTCCTCTTTGTATTTCTGGTAGAATTCAGCTGTGATATCATCTGGTCCTGGGCTTGTTTTGGTTGGTAGGTTATTAAGTACTGCCTCAATTTCAAAGCTTGTTATTTATCTATTCAGGGATTGGACTTCTTCCTTGTTTAGTCTTGGTAGGGGGTATGTGTCCAGGAATTTATCCATTTCTTCTAGATTTTCTAGTTTATTTGCACCGAGGTGTTTATAGCATTCTCTGATGGTAGTTTGTATTTCTGTGGGGTCAGTGGTGATATCCCCTATGTCATTTTTTATTGTGTCTATTTGATTCTTCCCTCTCTTCTTATTAGTCTAGCTAGCAGTCTATCTATTTTGTTATTTTCTTTCAAAAAACTAGCTCCTGAATTCATTGATTATTTGGAGGGTTTTTCTGTCTCTCTCTCCTTCAATTACTCTCTGGTCTTAGTTATTTCTTGTCTTCTGCTGGCTTTTGGATTCATTTTCTCTTGCCTCTCTACTTCTTTTAATTGTGATGTTAGGGTGTTGATTTGAGATCTTTCTAGCTTTCTAATGTGGCAATTTAGTGCTGTCAATTTCCCTTTTAACACTGCATTAGCTGTGTCCCAGAGATTCTGGTGCATTGTCTCTTTGTTCTCATTGATTTCAAAGAAGTTCCTGATTTCTGCCTTAATTTTATTATGTACCCAGGAGTCATTCAGGGGCAGGTTGTTCAATTTCTATGTAATTGTGTGGTTTTGAGTGAGTTTCTTAATTTTTTTTTTTTTTTTTTTTTTTTTTTTTGAGGCGGAGTTTCGCTCATGTTACCCAGGCTGGAGTGCAATGGCACGATCTCGGCTCACCGCAACCTCCGCCTCCCAGGTTCAGGCAATTCTCTTGCCTCAGCCTCCTGAGTAGCTGGGATTACAGGCACGCACCACCATGCCCAGCTGATTTTTTGTATTTTTAGTAGAGACGGGATTTCACCATGACGACCAGGATGGTCTCGATCTCTTGACCTTGTGATCCACCCGCCTCGGCCTCCCAAAGTGCTGGGATTACAGGCTTGAGCCACTGCGCCCAGCCGAGTTTCTTAATCTTGAGTTCTAATTTGATTGCACTGTGGTCCGAGAGACTGTTTGTTATTATTTTAGTTCTTTTGCCTTTGCTGAGGAGTGTTTTACTTCCAATTATGTGGTTGATTTTAGAATAAGTGCTATGTGGCACTGAGAAGAATGTATGTTCTGTTGATTTAGGGTACAGAGAGTTCTGTAAACATCTATTAGATCCACTTGATTAGAGCTGGGGTCAAGTCCTGAATATTCTTGTTAGTTTTCTGCCTTGTTAATCTAATACTGACAGTGGGGTGTTAAAGTGTCTCACTATTATTGTGTGGGAGTCTAAGTCTCTTTGCAGGTCTCTAAGAACTTGTTTTATGAGTCCGAGTGCTTCTGTATAGGGTGGATATATATTTAGAATAGTTAGTTCTTCTTGCTGAATTGTTCTCTTTACCATTATGTAATGTCCTTCTTTTTTTTTTTTAAATCTTTGTTTGATAAAGTCTGTTTTGTCAGAGACTAGGATTACAACCCTTGATACTTTGTTTTCCATTTGCTTGGTAAATCTTTCTTCATCTCTTTATTTTGAGCCTATGTGTGTCTTTGCACATGAGATGGGTTTCTTGAATACAGCACACGGATGGCTCTTGACACATAATCCAATTTGCAAGTCTATGTCTTTTAATTGGGGCTTTTATCCCATTTACATTTAAGGTTAGAATTGTTACGTGTGAATTTGATCCTGTCATCATGATGCTATTTGGTTATTTTGCACATTTTTCCTCATAGGGTCATTGGTCTTTAATTAGTGTGTTTTTGCAGTGATTGGTAACAATTTTTTCTTTCTATATTTAGTGCTTCCTTCAGCAGCTCTTGCAGGGTGGCCTGGTGGTAACGAAGTCCCTCAACATTTGCTTGTCTATAAAGAATTTTATTTTTCCTTCACTTATGAAGCTTAGCTTGGCTGGATATGAAATTCTGGGATGAAATTTCTTTTCTTTAAGAATGTTGAATATAGGCCCTTAATCTCCTCTGGCTTTTAGAGTTTCTGCTGAGATATCCACTGTTAGTCTAATGGGCTTCTCTTTGTAGGTGACCTGACCTTTCTCTCTGGCTGCCCTAAACAGTTTTTCCTTCATTTTGACCTTGGTGAATCTGATGATTATGTATCTTGTGGTTGATCTTCTCATGGAGTATCTTAATGGTATTCCTGAATTTCCATGCTGGCCTGTCTTGTTAGATTGGGCAAGTTCTCCTGAATAATATCCTGAAGTGTCCAGCTTGTTTCCATTCTCTCTGTCTCCTTCTGGTACTACAATCAATCGTAGGTTCGCTCTTTTTATGAAGTCCTATATTCCTTGGAGGCTTTGTTCTTTCCTTTCCGTTCCTTTTTCTCGAGTCTTGTCTGCGTGCCTTATTTCAGCAAGGTGGTCTTCAAACTCTGATATCCTTTCTTCTGCTTTGCCCATTTGGTTATTAATACTTGTGTATGCTTCATGAAGTTCTCGTGCTGTGTTTCTCAGCTCCATTAGTGTGTTTATGTTCCTATGTAGGCTGGTTATTCTAGTTAGCAATTCCTCTAACCTTTTATCAAGGTTCTTAGCTTCTTTGCATTGGGTTAAAACATGCTCCTTTAGCTCAGCATAGTTTTTTATTACCCATTTTCTGAACCCTACTTCTATCAATTCATCAGTCCATTCATCTGATCCTCTGAATGGTCCTGTGCCCTTGATGGAGACATTGCAATCATTTGGAGGAGAAGAGACACTCTGGCCTTTTGGGTTTCAGCATTTCTTCATCGATTCGTTCTCAACTTCATGAGTTTGTCTAGTTTCAGTCTTTGAGGCTGCTGACCTCAGATGTGGTTTTTGTGGGGGCTTTTTCTTGTTGTTGCTGTTGATACTGTTGTTTTTTGCTTGTTTTTTGTTCAATGGTCAGGTCCCTCTTCTGCAGGGTTGCTGCAGTTTGATGGAAGTTCACTACAGGCCCTATTCATCTGAGGCACTCCTGTGCCTGGAGATGTCACTCAAGGAGGCTGGAGAACAGCAAAGATGTGTGTGCTCCTTCTGGGACCTCTGACCTCAAGGGACACCAACCTGATGCCAGTAGGACCACGTCTGACAACCCCTGTTGGAAGATCTCATCCAGTTTGGTGGCACAAAGAACAAGACCCATTTAACAAAGCACTTTGTCTGTTGGTCGAGGGGGTGTGCTTTGCTGGGGGAAAACCCACTCATCTGGGCTGCCTGGATTCCTCAGAACTACTGGGAGGTAAGGCTAAGTCTGCTGGCTCACAGACTGCAGCCACTCCTTTCCCTAGGGATTCAGGCCCAGGGAAATTCAGGTTATTTCCCTGAGCCTCTGGCTGGAATTATTGGAGTTCCTGCAGGGAAGCCCCACACAGTGGGGAAGAATGGGTCAGGGTCAGGCCAGAAGAGGCACTCTGGCCGCTGACTGTCACAGCCGGTGTGTTGGGCTGTGGATACAAGTCTTGGGAGTAAGTCGTCCAGCCTCCCTGGCTCTAGTAGGGGAAAAGCCAGCCTGGAGCTATAGAGATGGATGCCACCCTTCCCTGACCCAAGGAGCTTAGCAGGTCCCAGTACTGGCTGCTGCACCTCCCCCGAGGATCTCAAAGGGCTTAGACAGCAGGCAGCCTCAGCTGTGGTGCTGGTTGCTCCTCCCCCTGGGAGTCGGATAGGCTTAAGCAGATTGCAGCTGAGAGGGTGTTGAGAATCTGCATGTTCTGGGGTTGGGATGCTAGGCGCCAATGGCATGTGTTTGCAAGTGGAATCTTCCAATCCGTGGGTTGCACGGTTCTACGGAAAAAGCATGGTTTCCCTGGCTGGGTAGTGTGCTCACTCCCCTGCCCCTTGTGGCTGCTGCACCACATTGTTCTTCCTCCTCTCCACGGTCACATCAGCCTCCTAGTCAGTTCTGATGAGACATCCTGGATACGTTGGTTGCTGGTGAAGGATTCACATGCTTATTATGGTTTTTTGTTACGGGAGCAACCGAATGCCACTGTTTCTAGCTGGCCATCTTGGCCTCACCAATGTTTGTAATTTTTAGCAGAAATGGTGTTTTGCGGTGTTGACCAGGCAGGTCTTGAACCCCTCACCTCAAATGACCTGTTCACATTGGTCTTCCTTACAGGTGTGAGCCACTGCGCCCAGGTACTCTTGCATTCTGTTCCGCAGATTGGGCTTTTCATCTGGTGTCATTTCCTTCAGCCTGAGGAACTTGCTTTAACATTTCTGGTAGTGAGGTTTTGCTCGCAATAAAATTCTCTCAGCTATTGTCTGAAAATGGCTTTAATTCACCTTCATTTTTGAAAAATGAACAGTTAATATTTTTTATTTAGCAATTTAAAGATACCATTTCATTATCTTCTTTCTTTTTTCTCATGAGAAATCAACCATCATATTTATTACTGTTACCCTGAGTGTAATGCATATTTTATTCTTTAACTTTTTTTAAGATATTTTATTTTAATTATTAGTTTTCACCAGTTTGCCCAAAAGGTTCCTAGCTGGGTTCATCTTTGTGTTTGTCCTGCTTGCAGTTTGCAAAGGTTTTGGATCTATTGATGTATTTTTATCAGTTTTAGATTAGGTTTCAGCCATTTTCTCTTCAAGTATTTCTTCCGTTTCATTCTAATCTCTTTCTGGGACCTCAGTTACATATATGTTAGAAGATAAAATATTGCCCCACAGGTCTTTTATGTGCTGTTCCTATGTGTGAATTTCTCTTTTTCTTTATTTCTGTTTTTAAGTGAATTTGCTTGTTCCTTTTTTTCTGTAGGTCTAGCCTGCAATTAGACTGATTTAACAAACTTTTTATTTATGATTATAGATTTTCAGTTTTATATTTTTTACAGTTTGTTGTTTTTCTTTTAAATTTCTACATCTGTGCTGAGATTCCCTGTCCATTCATCTATTTTGTCCACCTTTCCCCCTAAATTTTTAATCAGAATTCTATTAACTGTTTTATAGCTTTTGCTAATTTTAACATCAAAGTCAACATGTCAATATCACCAGTTTGAGGGTCTGTTCCTATTTACTATTTTTTTTCCTGTTAGTTATGGGTCATATTTCCATGTGTTTATGTATGCCTCATACTTTTTGATTGGATGATAAACATTTAAGATGATAAACCAATCTGCTGTTGTCTTTTTATAAAGAGTGTTACATTTTACTTGGAAGGCTTCTAAGTTACTAGCATACTCCCTTGATCTTTTGGAGGCTTGGTTTTAGAGTTTTTGAATGGGCATCTGCTTTAGCGTTCCCCTTAGTTCTGTGCCATAGACCTTAGTCATGACATGTGTTTCTTACTCCTAATGTGTGGTCTTTGCAGAGACTTAATGGACAGCAAAGGTATTTATCAAGCCCCTCTAACCTCACCAGACTTAAGCTGTAGACTGGAGAGTCACTGGGTAGCTGCTGAAATAGTTTCTTTGTTCTTTATCCTTTCAGGTCCTGCTTTCTTTTGGATTGCTTAGATTCTCACCATAAAAATAGACAGTTTAGGCAAAAGCCAAGGATTTGAGGAGAGTTTGCATACAGATTTGGAGGTATCGCCTCTGTGTTTCCCTTTTTTATGAATTTTTTTCTTCCAAGATCACGTTCTGCTAGAATCTCTGACCTTCAGGCTTCGTGTTCTTTTCCCAACAGGATGATGTTTCTTGGTTGATTTTCATTTTCTCCTTGCAGCATAGTGAGCCCGATCGTATTATCAGGGGAAAAGCCAACTCATCACGGAGCTCACCTGCTGTGCTCCCTCAGTTTCTGCCTGCTTTGGATTGTACACCGGCACCTTCAAACAACTTTCAAAAAATATTTGTCTGGAATTTACAATTGTTATTATAGGAGTTTTAGTCTGATACGACCTATTCTACCACAAATGGAAGCAGAATTTCTGCGTAAACTAGTATCTAACATTAGTTGCCTGCCAGTCTTTCGTCATGTGCTGTGTGAGAGATTTATGTACCTTAACAATGATCCACATGACAACACTACAAGGTAAGTATCATGATTGTCATCATCATCGTCAGGCATCACCATCTTGTTACTGAATAAGACAGTGATGCACAGACTGATAATAAATTTGCCCAAGTTTATAAAGTAAGGGACATATGCAGGATTCAATGTTGTATATATTTTATGCAAAGCTTGTAGTGATGCCAGTGATTATCAGACTTGGCTGCAGACTGAAATTTCTTGGGGAGTTTTGAAACTACTGATGGTTTGATCCCAACTCTATAGAATAAAAAAACAAAACAAAACCAGTTTTAACTATGACTTGGCTATGGAGATTTTAAAAGTACCTCAGGTGTTTCAAATGTGCAGCTGAGACTGAGAACCATGGTGCTATGCCATGCTTCCCGTGATACCAACTAAATCCTGTAACCAGGTCAGGTAATGATAATATAACTTTTTTTTTTCTAAATTACAGAATAAAAAGATGCTTAATATATATACTATTCTGATATCATAATGCTTAGCAATGAAAGAAAGACTTTTAAAATATCTCATATTAGTTAAAAAATTTTTTTTAAGTCAACAGCCTTGTGGATAATTAACATGGTTAAAAGAGTGGTCATATTAGTTTTTTTTTTAAAAAGCCAATCTGTTGCTAAGGGTTCTGGTTGCTGTTACCTATATATGAGCAATAATGTTTATGAATGTAATGAGTATTTTTATGTACCCTGTAAGAAGAGCTTTATGCTTGTTCACTTGTTTGGTGAATAAGGTTAGGAAATAGAACTTCCAAGAATTATTGGATTACTGTTTATCTTTGTTACTTAATATAAAGAAAATAAACAGCTGATAATGAGAATAAAAGCCAGCACCTCATGTAAGTCACGTGCTGATGGCTGATGACCCGTGGTTGACAGCGGCTGCTTCATGTGGATAGTGCCAAGAAGAGGCAGCATATCTCATGAGATGAAAAGTGTGAGATGAAAAAGACTCTTCTAAAGAGAGTCTGGGGGCCTCAGTTTCAGTTTGAGATGTTAGTCTGGTTTTCCAGTGTGACCTGAAAGTGGCTCCACTTCTCTGCACCTCAGTTTTCTGTTCTATAAGACAGAAGATGGAATTGAGGCTCTTCTGGCTTCAAAGTTTTATCATTATCAATTTATTTTCTCCTCAAAATACTCTTTTTCTGCTTTCCCTCAAGACAGTAGAACAGTTACCAGTATAAGGCATCTATGCAGACATCAGAAATGTACCATTTGAATATGTTTTAAACTGCACCTATCTTGGTGAATAAACCCTGAAATAAACTGATGACTTGGAGGTACAGTGGTTGCAGCTAAAAGCTCAGTTCATCCGAGAAAATTCCAGATAGAGGAAGCTTGATGTAGGCAGAGATAAAGAAGAACTGTGGTAACATTTAATGAATAGCTGATGGATCCCATCTGACCCTCTGTGTCAGGAGGTAACCAGACGTGTCTTTGTTGAGAAGTCCTGTGACACAGTGCTGTGCTTCCACCTGGCAGGAGATACCAGAACTGGTGGCTGCCTGCATTCAAGCCCCTCTTTCCAGAATGGTAACATTGTGAATTGCTTTAGTCAGGGTTCCTATTCTTGCTGGGGGAGGTATGGCTGTGATAGAAAGGTAACACACCCACCAGGAAAGGCTGATTTGCGTTAGCTAGCTACAGCATTGAATTGGTAACAATAGATGGGATAATAACGGAGTGGTTGGAGGCAGTTTTGCTTTGATCTGGGTATCATTCATAGGTTGAACACAAAGCTACTTTTAGTGGTAGTTAAACATTTGGTGATTGCTGATCAGTAACAATGTACTAGATGTCCTACTGGAGTAGCATGGTTCAGTGGGCAGAACATGGGTTAGAATGTAAAAATATTTGTACTTAAGTGTGTCTGTTTTGCTATTGATTGGTCTTGTGAATTTGGATTCACCCTTTGTCATCTTGGAGTTTGTGTGTGTGTGTGTGTGTGTGTGTGTGTGTGTGTCGGTGTGTGTGTGTGTCTGTGTGTGTGTGTGTATTCATTTGCTTTGAGATGTGGAATCAAGGGAGAGGGTACCTTCAGTAAGATGAGTTTGAAATACTTAAAGGAATGAACCAAAATGAAGGTCAAAATAAAAAAAGAGAATAAATGATCAAGGATATGAAAAAGCTGAACGACAGTATATATATATATATTTTTTTTTGAGACAGAGTTTCGCTCTTGTTACCCAGGCTGGAGTGCAATGGCGTAATCTCGGCTCACCGCAACCTCCGCCTCCTGGGTTCAGGCAATTCTCCTGCCTCAGCCTCCCGAGTAGCTTGGATTACAGGCATGTGCCACCATGCCCAGGTAATTTTTTGTATTTTTAGTAGAGACGGGGTTTCACCATGTTGACCAGGATGGTCTCAATCTCTTGACCTTGTGATCCACCAGTCTCGGCCTCCCAAAGTGCTGGGATTACAGGCTTGAGCCACCGTGCCCGGCCGACAGTATATTTTTATGTAAAGATTTTCTAGACAGAATATTTGAAATATTGAAGCCCCAAAGCACCAATGGTGAAGGACCCCAAACACCAATGGTTAAGAACACCAAGTAATAAAAAGACAAAGGATTGTTAACTCGCAGATTTACTAATTACATTAGATATGCTTTACCTTTTTTTTTGTGATGGAGTTTTGCTCTGTTGCCCAGGCTGGAGTGCAAGGGTATAATCAGCTTACTGCAACCTCCCTCTCCTGGGTTCAAGTGATTCTCCTGCCTCAGCCTTCTGAGTAGCTGAGATTACAGGCATGTGCCACCTTGCCCAGCTAATTTTTGTATTTTTAGTAGAGACAGAGTTTCACCACATTGGTTAGGTTGGTCTCGAACTCCTGATCTCATAATCTACCCTCCTTGGCCTCCCAAAGTGATGGGATTACAGGCTTGAGTCACCACACCTGGCCTACTGTTTACAGTCTTTGGGTAGTGTTGGTTATGTGAGTATATATCCCTGTTCTTTTGTTTGTAAATCGAGGTTGCTAGTTTATAGGTGGAATTTGAGGCCATATTCCATTCTTTGAAGAATTCCTCCAACATATCAGAACTCTACGCATTTTACTCTCTTTTTGCTAACTCTTACTTGGCATAAGTACACACATTCTAGAAAGAATCTTGTGTGTGTATATGTGTATGATCATGTATACTTGAGCAGCATTTTATATATCTTCATTTTAACAAGAAGACAAATATACATGATAAAGGTAACTTAGGTGATGTTGAGAACAACATGAGTGGACAGTATTAATTCCAGGATTCCTCAGACCCAAAGTATTTAAAGGCATGATATGGGTGTTACCCTGTTGATGTTCTTCTACAGAATAGGGGAATTTATGTTCAGCTTGGACTAAATAAGTAATTCCTGTCTTGATTACCTGCCGCAGGAGTTTAAGGGTTCAAACTTTTAGAATGGTGGTTTATAGCACCTGGAATGGGGAGAACCATGGGGAATGGAGAAGGTGCACCCTCAAAGGCGGGAAGTCAGAACCAAGCACTCTACCAAAAATAAGGAAGGTGCAGGATTATGTGAACAGAACTCTCATCCACAATCCACTCCCAGGAAAATGCTGCATATGAACTGAAGCAATTCTTTCATTGGGAAAGTGTCAATGCTGTGAGTAAACCTTGGGAAAGTACATGATCAGTAATCAAATTTTCTATTAAAAAAAAAAAAAAAACCCTACAACATAGTGAAAGGGCAATCTAAATATTGAGGCCAGGTTGTGCAAGATGGGAATTACATAAGATACATAAAAGGTAGGATAGGGGAGCACTGAGAGAAGCTGTATCCAGAATGCAAGCTTGGGGCCCAGTTCTAAGCAGTAATTCTCACTCTGGCACATGTGTTACAATGTTTTACCTACTGGGAGTGCAACTGCTCTCGCTAATCCAGAGGCAGTACAAGAGACGGAATGAGAGTTCAAGCTGTGCACAGTCCCAAATGCTGACTCCTCCACCTATTACCCGTGATGTTGGACAAATTTCCTAAACTCCCCAGACCTCAATTTATGCAATTGTAAAATGCAAACATTAAAGTACTTCCCTTGTGCCTTTTTGTAAGTACTAAATGAGATAATTCATGCCAGGAATTAGGAGAGTGCTCAGTCAGTGTTAGCTATTAGTAAGATGGTGATTTCCTCTGAGAGAATGAGAGGCAAAAGGATTTCGATTATTAAAAATGTAACTGGGCTCTGGTGAGCCAGCAGAAGGCTCATTGTGAAGATGTGTCACTATATAAACAGACAAACGAATGCAGGGAAGTGACAGTACTTGGACTGGAATAAGAAAATGGACAATTTTGAGAGTTTCAAGAAGTATTGAGATTATTTATTTGAGCTTCTAAATTTCAGGCTCCATTGGAGTTTACCACTTTTAGGTATAGATACAGGTAGATATATAGATATAGAAGTGTCTATATTGGTTTTGGTCCCTGGAGTGGAAGCTCTCTGAGTCAAGGTCTTTGTTTGACTCTTCATTCTATCCTCTCCTGTGTTTGGTGAAATACAGTGCCAAGATAGAAAGACACTTTTGGTTGTGATAACATTCTGTAAAGGGCTCTTGTTTCCTAGAGTTGCTTATTGTGGACTGTTAGACTTTGATGGCAGAATTTATACAGTAATCTACGTTGCTCTCTGTAACTGTGATTACACATTTAAAAAAATCTTATGGCATTTTGAGATGACTAAAAGTTTGATTGAGTATAACTGAATTATACTATGTAATATAAATTCATTTATTTTACTAGAAAGTTAATGAAAGCTTAAGTTGCTATAAAACTTTAAAATATTATTGCATATGATAATAAACTCATTTGCCTTCTAATTAAATAATTAGTGAAAACGCTAAGTTGGATATGATATAGAAACATTTCTATTCAGATTTGTCCTAGAATCCACTTCTTGTATTCTACAAGTTCTCTAGAACTTATTTCTCTACTACTTATTTCTCTCATTGTTTCTGTTTTTGGGCCATGATAAAATCCACCGACTTAAGACTAGAAAACCCGGAAACGAATCCATACATCTGTAGTGAACTCACTTTTGACAAATGTGCCAAGAACGCATATTGGGGAAAGGACTTGTGGCTTCAGTAGGTGGTGCTGGGAAAACCAGATAGCTGTATGCAGAAAAACAAAACTAGATCCCTATGCCTGGCCATATACAAGAATCAAATCAAAATGTATCAAAGACCTAAATCTGAGGCCTCAAACTATGAAACTACTAAATAAAACATTGGGAGAGACTCTTCAGGACATTGATCTGAGCAAAGATTTCTTGAGTAATGACCTACAAGCATAGGCCACCAAAGTGAAAATGGACAACTGAGGTCAGATCAAGTAAAAAGCCCTCTGCAAAGCAAAGGAAACAAACAACAAAGAGGTAACCGACTGAATGGAAGAAAATAATTGCAAGCTATCCATCTGAACAGGGATTAATAATCAGAATACGTAAAGAGCTCAAACAATTCAATAAGAAAAAAATCTAATAATCCAATTAAAAGATGGGCCAAAAATGTGAATAAACATTTCCCAAAGAAGACATATGAAGGGCAAACAGGTATATAAAAACCTGCTCAATATCACTGATCATCAGAGAAATGCAAATCAAAACTACAATGAGATATCACCCCAGTTAAAATGGCTTATATCCAGAAGACAGGCAATAATGAATGCAGGTAAGGATGTGGACTAAAGGGATCCCCTTGTACACCTTTGGTGGAAATGTAAATCAGTACAACCACTATGGAGAACAGTTTGGAGGTTTCTCAAAAAACTAAAAAAAGAACTACCATATGATCCAGCAATTCCACTACTAGATACATACCCAAAAGGAAAGAAATCAGTATATTAAAGAGAGGTCTACAGTCCCATGTTCACAATAGCCAAGATTTGAAAGCAAGCTAAGTGTTTATCAACAGATGAATAGATAAGGAAATCCGGTAATATACACAATGGAGTGCCATTCAGTCATAAAAAAGAATAAGATTCTGTCATTTGCAAGAATACAGATGGAACTGGAGGTCATTATTTTAACTGAAATAAGCCAAGAACACAAACTTTGCATATTCTCACTCATTTATGTGAGCTAAAACGGAAAATAATTGAACTCATGGAGACAGAGAACAGAAAGCTGGTTACGGAAGGCTGGGATGAATAATGGGGGTGGAGTTGGGGGAAGTGGGGGTGGTTAATGGATACAAAAATGTAAGTGGACAGAATGAATAAGACATGGCATTTTGTGTTAGAACAAAGTGACTACAGTAAACAGTAATTTATTGTACATTTAAAAATAAGAGTATAATTGGATTGTTTGTAACACAAAGGAAGGATAAATGCTTGAGGTGATGGATCCCTCATTTACTCTGATGTCATTATTATGCATTGTATGCCTGTGTCAAAATATCTCATGTACCCTATAAATATATACACCTATCATGGACCCATAAAACTTAAAAATAAATTATTTTTAGGCCAGGTGCGATAGCTCACGCTTGTGTCTCCAGGACGTTGGGAGGCCAAGGTGGGAGGACTGTTTGAGTTCAAGAGTTCAAGACCATCTGGAGTTAATTTTGGTGTAAGGTGTCAGGAAGGGGTCCTGTTTCTGCTTTCTGCACATGGCTAGCCAGTTTTCCCAACATCATTTATTAAACAGGGAGTCCTTTCCCCATTGCTTGTTTTTGTCAGGTTTGTCGAAGATCAGATGGTTGTGGGTATGTTGTATTTCCTCTGAGACCTCTGTTTTGTTCCATTGGTCTATATCTCTGTTTTGGTACCAGTACCATGCTGTTTTGATTACTGTAGCCTTGTAGTATAGTTTGAAGTCTGGTAGTGTGATACCTCCTGCTTTGTTCTTTTTGCTTAGAATTGACTTGGCTATGCGGGCTCTCTTTTGGTTCCATATGAAGTTTAAGGTGTTTTTTTCCAGTTCTGTGAAGAAGGTCATTGGTAGCTTGATGGGAATAGCGTTGAATCTGTAAATTACTTTGGGCAGTATGGCCATTTTCACGATATTGATTCTTCCTAACCATGAGCATGGAATGTTTCTCCATCTGTTTGTGTCCTCTCTTATTTCATTGAGCAATGGCTTGTAGTTCTCCTTGAAGAGGTCCTTTACGTTCCTTGTTAGTTGTATTCCTAGGTACTTTATTCTCTTTGTAGCAATTGTGAATTAAACATCAGACCTAATACCATAAAAACCTTAGAAGAAAATCTAGGCAAAACCATTCAGGACATAGGTGTAGGCAAGGACTTCATGACCAAAACGCCAAAAGCAATGGCAACAAAAGCCAAACTAGACAAATGGGACCTAATCAAACTCCACAGCTTCTGCACGGCAAAAGAAACAGTCAGTAGAGTGAAGCAACAACCAACAGAATGGGAAAAAATTTTTGCAGTCTACCCATCTGACAAGGAGCTGATATCCAGAATTTACAAAGAACTAAAGCAGATCTACAAGAAAAAAACAAACAAACCTATTCAAAAATGGGCAAAGGATATGAACAGATACTTTACAAAAGAAGACATACAGGAGGCCAACAAACATATGAAAAAATGCTCATCACCACTGGTCATCAGAGAAATGCAAATCAAAACCACATTGAGATACCATCTCACACCAGTTAGAATGGTGATCATTAAAAAATCGGGAAACAACAGATGTGGAGAGGATGTGGAGAAATAGGAACACTTTTACACTGTTGGTGGGAATGTAATTTAATTCAACCATTGTGGAAGACAGTGTGGCGATTCCTCAAGGACCTAAAAATAGAAATCCCATTTGACCCAGCAATCCCATTACTGGGTATATATCCAAAGGATTATAAATCATTCTACTACAAGGACACGTGCACACGAATGTTCATTGCAGCACTGTTTACAATAGCAAAGACCTGGAACCAACCCAAATGCCCATCGATGATAGACTGGATAGGGAAAATGTGGTACATATACACTATGGAATATTACGCAGTGATCAAAAACGATGAGTTCACGTCCTTTGTAGGGACATGGATGAACCTGGAAACCATCATTCTCAGCAAACTGACACAAGAGCAGAAAATCAAACACTGTATATTCTCACTCATAGGTGGGTGTTGAACAATGAGAACACATGGACACAGGGAGGGGAGCACTACACACTGGGGTCTGTTGTGGGGAAATGGGGGAGGGGCGGGGGGTGGGGAGGTGGGAAGAGATAGCATGGGGAGAAATGACAGATAAAGGTGAGGGGACGGAAGGCAGCAAACCACACTGCCAAGTGTGTACCTATGCAACAATCTTGTACATGTTCATCACATGTACCCCAAAACCTAAAATGCAATTTAAAAAAAAAAAAGAGTTCAAGACCAGATTGGGCAACGTAATAAGATCCCACCTCTACAAAAAAATAAAATAAAATAAAAATTAGCCAGGTGTGCTGGTGCATGCCTATAGTCCTAGCTACTTGAGAGGCTGAAGTGGGAAGGTTGATTGAACCAGGGAGGTTGAGGCTACAGTGAGCTGTGATTGTGCCACTGCAGTCATCCTGGGGGACAGAACAAGACACTGTCTTAAATTTTTTTTTTTTTTAAATCCGATGGTTTGAATGCTTCCTTTAGTGTTTCTATCAGGTCCTTCCTTAATATCCTATACATATAACATAGAATTACATATAAGATACAAAAGCTGGAAAACTTAGATGAGATGGCTAAATTCCTAAACACATACACCCTCTCAGGACTGAGCCAGGAAAAAATTCGTTCCCTGAACAGACCAATAACAGGCTCTGAAACAGAATCAGTAATAAACAGTCTACTATCCAAAAAAAGCCCAGGACAAGACAGGTTCACAGCTGAATTCTATCAGATGTACAAAAAAGAGCTGGTACCATTCCTACAGAAACGATTCCAAAAAAACTGAGGAGGGGGGACCCCTTCCCAAGTCATTATATGAAGTCAGCATCATCTTCATACCGAAACCTGGCAGAGACATAACAAAAAAAGAAAATTTCAGACCGATATCCTTGCTGAACACTGATGCAAAAATCCTCGATAAAATACTGGCAAACCAAATCCAGCAGCACATCAAAAGCTTATCCACCAGGATCAAGTAGGCTTCATCTTCAGGATGCAAGTCTGGTTCCACATAGGCAAATCAATACATGCGATTCATTACATTAACAGAACGAAAGGCAAAAACCCCATGATTATCTCAATAGATGTAGAAAAGGCTTTTGATAAAATTCAACACCCTTCATTTTAAAAACTCTCCATAAACATAATGCAGAGCTAGATAGTGCAAGAACATACCTCAACATAATAAGAGTCATCTATAACAAACCAACGGCCAACATTATCCTGAATGGGTAAAAGTTGGAAGCATTCCCCTTGAAAACCAGCACAAGACAAGAGGAGTGCCCTCTCTCACCACTTCTATTCAACATAGTGTTGGAAGTTCTAGCCAGACCAATCAGGCAAGAGAAAGAAATAAAGGGTATTCAAAAAGGAAGAGAGGCTGTCAAAATATCTATTCATAGAGGACATGATTCTATATCTAGAAAACATCATAGTCCTGGCCGGAAAGCTCCTCCAGCTGATAAACAACTTCAGCAAAGTCTGAGGGTACAAAATCAATGTACTAAAATCAACAGCATTCCTATATACCAGCAACAGTCAAATCTAGAGCCAAATCAAAAAGACAACCCCATTCACAATGACCACAGAAAAAATAAAATGACTAGGAATACAACTAACTCGGGAGGTGAAAAGAAGTGCACAATACTGTTCAATTACAAATTACAGAGAGAATTACAAAACACTGCTCAAAGAAATCGGAGAAGACACAAACAAATGGAAAAAACATATCATGCTAGTGGATACAAAGAATCAATGTCATTAAAATCGGTATCCTCTCCAAAGCGATTTACAGATTCAATGCTATTTGTATCAAACTACCAGTGACATTCTTCACAGAACTAGAAAAAACTATTTTAAAACTGATATGAAACTGAAAAAGAGCCTAAATAGCCAGGGCAGTCCTAAGATAAAAGAACAAAGCTGGAAGTATGTTACCCAACTTCAAACTCTACTGCAAAGGCTGCAGTAACCAAAACAGCATGATACTGGTATAAAAACAGGCACATACAGAACAGAACAGAGAGCCCAGAAATAAGGCTGCACATCTATGACCCTCTGATTTTTGACAAAGCTGACAAAAACAAGCAATAGGAAAAAGACTTTCTATTGAATAAATGGTGCTGAGATAACTGGCTAGCCACATGCAGAAGATTGAAGCTGGACCCCTTCCTTAGACCGTACATAAAAATCAACTCGAGATAGATGAAAGACTTAAATGTAAAACTCAAAACTATCAAAACCCTAGAAGACAACCTAGCAATACCATCCTAGACATAAGAACAAGCAAAGATTTCATGACAAAGACACCAAAAGCAACTGCAACTGAAAGCAAAAATTAAGTGGGATCTAATTAAACTTGCACACTCGACATCTGACAAAGGTCTAATATCCAGCATCAGTAAGGAACTTAAACAAATTTACAAGACAAAAACTGACAACCCCATGAAAAAGTGGGCAAAGGGCATGAATGTACACTTCTCAAAAGAAAACATACATGCAGCCAACAAGCACATGAATGAAAGTTCAGTATCATTGATCACTAAAAAGAGGCAAATCAAAACTACAATGAGATACCATCTAACCCAGTCAGAATGGCTATTACGAAAAAATAATAATAATAAGAAAACAGATGCTGGCAAGGTTGTGGAGAAAATGGAACACATATACACTGTTGGTGGGAGGGTAAAGTAGTTCAACCATTGTGGAAATCAGTATGGCGATTCCTCAAAGATGTGAAAACAGAAGCACCATTTGACCCAGCAATCCTATTACTGGATATATACCCAGAGAAATAACAGTCATTCTACCATAAAGACACAGGCACATGAATGTTTATTGCAGCACTATTCACAATAGCAAAGACATGAAATCCACCTAAATGCCCATCAGTGACAGACTGCATAAAGAAAAATATGGTATATGTACATATATATACCACAAAACACTATAGAGCCATAAAAAATGAAATCCTGTCTTTTGAGAGAACATGGGTGGAGCTGAAGGCTATTACCCTTAGCAAACTAACATAGGAACACATAACCAACTACTGCATGTTCTCACTTATAAGTGGGAACTAAATGATGAGAACTTATAAACACAAGGAAAAAATGGCTGGGCACAGTGGCTCATGCCTGTCATCGCAGCACTTTGAGAGGCTGAGGCAGGTAGATCACGAGGTCAGGATATCGAGACCATCCTGGTTAACATGGTGAAAACCTGTCTCTACTAAAAATACAAAAATTAGCCAGGCAGGTGGTGGGTGCGCGCCTGTAATCCCAGCTACTCAGGAGACTCAGGTGCCAGGATGACTTAAACCTGGGAGGTGGAGGCTGCAGTGAGCCCAGATTGTGCCATTGCACTCCAGCCTGGGTGACAGAGTAAAACTGTGTCTCAAAAAAAGAAAAAAAAAAAAAAAAGAGAGAGATAACCCAAAAATCAAAGAAAGAAACAATAGACACTGAGGATTACCTGAGGATGGAGGGTAGGAGGAGGGAGAGGAGCAGAAAAGATCATTATTGAATACTGGGCTTAGCACCCAGGTAATGAAATCATCTGTACAACAAACCCCCATGACACGTTTTTACCTGAGTAACAAAGCTTCACTTGTACCCCTAGACCTAAGATATAAGTTAAAAAAAATGCATTGGTCTAAATGTTTCCTTCAGTGCTTCTATGAGGTCCCTCCATACTGTAAAATACACATGTATTGCATGTATAATCATATATTGTATGAGATAATTTATATATAACTTTATAAAATATTAAATAGGTTACATAAATAGTATTACATACAAATATATATGAAATGGTAGTATACACCTATATAGTATTTGACAGTATTTAATTGCTTTGGGATAAAGATAATAAGGAGAAAATGGCTAGAAGATAGATACACATGTATATGTCAATAAATTTCAATATGTTAATATATACATATTAATGTGTTTGCTATTGTTACTGTGTACTAATATCTATCTGTATTTAGCTTGTTAATAAATACGCTTGCTTAAGATTAGATTGGAGCCTTTGTTAATTACATTGCTAAGGCGCTCTTCTTTCCTCTGATACCCATCACCAGGCTGAGTTTCAGTTTCATTTATTTCCCATCGCCATCTCTAATTATTTGGGAGATGTACTGTGGCTTGTTGCCTCTCCGTCTGCTCTGAGAGGTTCTGTCTTTCATCAGCTGCCAGGATATTCTGCCCCTGCGTCTCTGCCACACTGATATAGGGGAAGCTTGCTCCACTCCCCACCCCCATCTCTTTTTATTTTTATTTTTTATTTTTTACTGGAAGAGTTATCTCTGAAGGTTTTTCCCTGAACTGGATATGTCTCTCCTTGAATTGAATATGTCCAAGCACAGCTGGTTCCATGGACACCTGATCTATTCAGTTGCACAGGGTCCCATTCTCAGAAGAGCCCCGTACTTGACGCAATTCTCTGCTGTTTTATATTCTGGATAATTTTTGAACAAGAAGTCCTACCTTTATATTTTTCACAGGTCCCTGCAAACGATAGAGGCAGTCCTGTTTCAAAACGCCATTAAGCATCCTTCTGAGCTGCGGACAGTCATCGGACCAGTCTTCAGCCGTGCCCATGACAGCAGCAGTGACAGCACACCGCTTTGCTCATGATATGGATCAGTAAGTGTTCAAGTGAGCCCTGCTCTCTCTACAGGTGTTAAGCACTCACTCCACATCCCTCCCACACTGAGGCTCATGCAGTGAATAGTAAGGGACCTTCGCATAGTGTCACGGGATAAATAATTGAAAACTCGAAGACTGAATCTTTACTTTACGCAAGTAAGTTCTGGAAGGAATTCTCTTAAAGTCTGTCATCGTGCTATTAGAGACACAAATTCTCTTCAGCGCTAAGGTAGTGGCCAGTAGCATGTTGTATAGTTGAGGAGCTTTAACAGAAGGAAGGAAATGTAGCGCTGTGTTAGTTTTCCAGGGCTGCCGGAACACATCAGCACACACTAGGTCACTAAAAACAACAGAAATTACTTCTCTCCTCCAATTCTGGAGACCGTAAGTCTGAAATCAAGGTATCGGCAGAGCCTTACTCCCCAGAGGCCCTCGGGAGGAATGTGATCCTTTCTTTTTCTAGCTTCTGGTGGCTGCAGCTGTTCCTTGGCGTGTGGCTGTGTCTCTCCATGCTACATCTTCGGGTCACCTATTCCTCATATGTGTGTCTCTCCTTTGTGTGTCTGTCTCCAAACTCAGACTCTTTCCTAAAAGGACACAGGTGGTTGCATTGAGATCCCAGAACCTGTGATTGCACCGAGAACCCAGACAGAGAATACTGGATTTGCATCTTTTTGGGTGCCACCGTTCAGGCCACTGTAGGCACTGATGCCGATACGAATGTTTAAGATACTCAAGCAGGCACCATTTGGGAAGGTGTTCAGTGCACATGCCGGCACCTTCATTTTTAAACGAGGTGTTCCTCAAAGCACAAAACCCAAAGCTGTCACCTTTTCAAAGCCAATTCAGAGATACGTGTTTTCAGGCATGGAAGGCTTTTGCGGTGTGCTCCGTTCTCTGCTGTTTTTACAGTGAATCTTAAAGATGTCTGCCCTAAATGGTCTACATTATTCTAGCTTGTTCACTGGTTCAAAGGGTATAGTATAAATTTTGCACCAGTGGTTCATCTCAACTCTCTTGACCCTTGGAAAGGGCTCAATACACAGTCAGCTCTTTGAATTTCATATGTACTACATGGGTCTACATGCTGTCATTTTCATCAGTATTTTTGTGTTAGAAACTAGGAAATATGAAAAAGTCACTTCGTTTCTCTAGTCCTATGGAAAGGTGAGGGGATTAGGTTAATTTTTGGTTCAATTCCCTTGAATTGAGTATTTTGTGATTATTTTGTAAAGTAGCATGTAAGCACTATGAGGGTAGAAATGAAAAACAATTTTTTTATTATGGAAAACTGAAACTTATGCTAGATAATGTGTCCCTACACACTCATTAACCAGATTCCACATTTAATAATTTAACTCAAAGTTAACATTATCCAAGCCACCTTGTTATATTACTAAATGCATAACAAGTAGTTTGTTGAGAATTTAATCTCCAGTTTAAAAACAAATTCTGTGCAGAGAATTCTGCTTTTATCAAGATCTTCACAACCAAAGCCTGTAATGCAATGTTTAGATGCATAAATACTACAAAGTTTTGGGGAAATAAAACAACTTCAAAGTTGGCACCAAACCTATGGTGTGAGAAATAATTTTTTTAATTCCTTTTTTCATTGTGTTGTTTCGATTTTTGAAATTCTATGAGCTGCAAATAAAGGGAGAAAATGGGAGGTGATGATGTATTTCTAAGTCTCCTACTGAGCTCTTAGGACCATTAGCACAGAGTTGGTCTGAAAAGACAAGAATGAATGAGGTTCTCAGGAGAACCAGGGAAAGGCATAAAGCAAGAGGCTGAGAGAAGGACCCTGAGAACTGGTGACCATTCAGGTAACTAGAAAAAGGAGGAGACTTAGAAGTATTCATCACATAAACAGAACCAAAGACAACAACCACGTGATTATCTCAATAGATGCAGAGAAAGCCTTTGACAAAATTCAACAGCCCTTTATGCTAAAAACTCTCAAGAAACTAGGTATCGATGGAATGTATCTCAAAATAATAAACGCTATTTACGACAAATCCACAGCCAGTATCATACTGAATGGGCAAAAACTGGAAGCATTCCCTTTGAAATCTGGCACTTGACAAGGATGCCCTCTCTCACCACTCCTATTCAATATAGTACTGGAATTTCTAGCCAGAGCAATCAGGCAAGAAAAAGAAATAAAATGTATTCAGTTAGGAAAGGAGGAAGTCAAACTGTCTCTATTTGCAGATGACATGATTGTATATTTAGATCCTGTCATCTCAGTCCCAAATCTCCTGAAACTGATAAGCAACTTCAGTGAAGTTTCAGGATACAAAATCAATGTGCAAAAATCACAAGCATTCCTATACACCAATAACAGACTTAAAGAGAGCCAACGCAAGAACAAACAGCCATTCACAATTGCTACAAAGAGAATAAAATACCTAGGAATACAACTAACAAAGGATGTAAGGGACCTCTCCAAGGAGAACTACAAAGCACTGCTCAATGAAATAAGAGAGGAGGCAAACAGGTGAAGAAACATTCCATGTTCATGGTTAGGAAGAATCAATATCATGAAAATGGCCATACTGCCCCAAATAATTTATAGATTCAATGCTATGCCAATCAAGCTACCAATGACCTTCTTCACAGAACTGGTAAAAAACCACTTTAAACTTTATATCAAACCAAAAGAGAGCCCGCATAGCCAGGACAATACTAAGCAAAAATAACAAAGTTGGATGCATCATGATGCCTGACTTCAAACTATACTAAAAGGCTACAGTAATCAAAACAGCATGGTACTGGTATCAAAACAGAGACATAGACCAATGGAACAGAACAGAGGCCTCGGAAGCAACATCACACATCTACAACCATCTGATCTTTGACAAACCTGACAAAAACAGGCAATAGGGAAAGGATTCCTTGTTTAATAAATGGTGTTGGGAAAACTGGCGAGCCATGTGCAGAAAGCAGAAACTGGATCCCTTCCTGACACCTTACACTAAAATTAACTCCAGGTGGATTAAAGACTTAAACATAAGACCTAACACCATAAAAACCCTAGAAGAAAATATAGGCAATACCATTCAGGACATATGCATAGACAAGGACTTCATGACTAAAACACCAAAAACATCGGTAACAAAAGCAAAAATAGACAAATGAGATCTAATTAAACTCCAGAGCTTCTGCACAGCAAAAGAAACAATCATTAGAGTGAACCAGCAACCGACAGAATGGGACAAAAACTTTTGCAATCTACCCATCTGACAAAAGACTTATATCCAGAATCTACAAAGAACTAAAACAGATTTACAAGAAACAAACCCATTCAAAAGTGGGCAAAGGATACGAACAGACACTTTTCAAAAGAAGACACATATGAGGCCAAGAAACATGAAAAAATGCTCATCATCACTGGTCATTAGAGAAATGCAAATCAAAACTACATTGAGATACCATCTCATGCCACTTAGAATAGCAATCATTAAAAAATCTGGAGACAACAGATGCTGGAGAGGTTGTGGAGAAATAGGAACACTTTTACACTGTTGGTGAGAGCATAAATTAGTTCAACCATTGTGGAAGACAGTGTGGTGATTCCTCAAGGACCTAGAAATAGAAATTCTATTTGACCCAGCAATCCCATTACTGGGTATATATCCAAAGGATTATAAATCGTTCTACTGTAAGGACACATGCACATGTATGTTCATTGCAGCACTATTTACAATAGCAAAGACTTGGAACCAACCCAAATGCCCATCGATGATAGACTGGACAGGAAAAATGTGGCACATATACACCATGAAATACTATGTAGCCATAAAAAACGATGAGTTCGTTTCCTTTGTAGGGACATGGATGAATCTGGAAACCATCATTCTCAGCAAACTGACACAAGAACAGAAAATCAAACACCATATATTCTCATTCATAGGCGGGTGTTGAACAATGAGAACACATGGACACAGATAGGAGAGCATCACACACTGAGGTCTGTGTGGGGGGATTAGAGGAGGGATGGTGGTGGGCAGGGAGTTGGAGAGGGATAACATGGGGAGAAATGCCTGATATAGGTGATGGGGATGGAGGCAGCAAACCACAATTCCATGTATGTACCTGTGCAACAATTCTGCATGTTCTTTACATGTACCCCTGAACCTAAAATACAATAATATGAATATCCATATATGTATAAAAAGAAGTATGTTAACACAGGGAATACAACCTAGAATAGCCTGGTGACCTGATCCAGAAGCCACAGGAAGAGGATTGCTTTTTTTTTAATTGGAGATGGAGTCTCACTCTGCCTCCCAGGCTGGAATGCAGTGGCATGATCTCTGCTCACTCAACCTCTGCCTCCCGGGTTCAAGCTATTCTCCTGCCTCAGTCTCCTGAGTACCTGGAACTACAGGTGTGTGCCACCATGCCCAACTAATTTTTGTATTTTTAGTAGAGACGTGGTTTCACCATGTTGGCCAGGATGATCTCAATCTCTTGACCTCGTGATCCACCCGCCTTGGCCTCCCAAAGTGCTGAGATTACCGGCATAAGCCACCGTGCTTGGCTGAAGGGGATTTGTTTTTTTAAGGGAAGTGAGCGGTGAACATTGTCAAATCCTGCATTTGACATATGAGAGGAGTGTCAGTGGCATGATGAAGGCAGAAGCCGGACTTGAGAAGTCAATGGAAATTGACCAAGAGACGACAGAACAGATTGACAGCTCTTAGAAGGAGCCCAGTTTTTAGGTGGGAGGAGAATAGGCAATAGCTAGTGGGTATCTGAGGAGGGTGAAGTTAATTATTTGCAACGCAGGAGACATTTGATAGTATTTAAATGCTTCTGGGATAAAGGCAGTAAGGAGAAAAGATAGAAATAAATGAATATGTGACAATTTCAGAGAGGTTACTGTGGGACTTAGACCACAGGTAGGGAATAATTTATAGGTGGAGGAGGAATCATCATTGTGATGGAAGAGAAGAGAGAAAGCTGAAAAATCTGATCTGGATACAGATGTAGGTACACCTTTAAGGGTAGGAACTGATGAGTTTTCATCTAATATATATGTGCTTTATACACACACACACACACACACACACACACACACACACATAGAGATACCTGTAGATAGTTTCAGTTTTCCATGATAATCATTTATTTTTATGGAGAAAAAATAGAATAATATCAACCAACTAACCAAAGTGTTAAATCTAATTGGTCTTACCGTATTCAAGAGAGTGGTAATACAATTCTTACACAACACGTCCATGTCCACATGCACACACACACACACACACACACACACCCCAAAAATAAAATCATCCAAGCTAAATGAATCCTACAGTCAATCTGAGAGCCCTTAGGAATAAAAATATACACCTCTATATGGTGTACATATATATATCTATATATGTATATAGATATATATAAAATTATATATAAAATATATATTTTCTCTCTATATAAACATGCATATATTTTATATATAATAGTATAGGTACTATATTTATAGTATATATATTATATAGATTATACATGTATATATAATTTTTTCAGGGAGGTGACGATGCAGTCTGCTGAGAAGCAGGAGACTATTGCTATAATCTCAGTGAACACTAAATACGGAATAAATGCTAATAAGCAATGCTAAAAAACATGTGTTCTGAACAATTTGTTGGTAATCACCTTTTTCTCCCTGTTTTTAAGCTTGAAATTTTTTTAAATAACCGTCAGCAATGGTACCTAAACAGAAATTATAAAATAAAATACTCATTTATTTTTATGGAGAAAAAATGGAATAAAAGCAACCAACTAACCGAAGTGTTAGATCCAAATTGGCCTTACTGTATTCCAGAGAGTTTTAGTGGTAATACAATTCTCACACAACACACACACGTCCACGTGCACACCCCCCACAAATCAAATCATCCAAGGTAAATGCACCTTACAGTCAATCTGAGAGCCCGTAAGAATAAACGTGTGTTTCTTACTATGCTCTGTGATTGTCACTCCCTTGGATCTCATGCCCAATGCTAAAAACGAGTGAAGCATGTAAGTCTCTAAGACACAGAGTTTGTCAGCTGATTCTCATTAGTCAAGGATGAGAGGAGAGCCGTAAGAGGAACAAGGCCAGGAAAGCGGGCACAGCACTGTTAAAGATCTCAGTACACGGCTCAGAGGAGGCGGTGTGCTTCCAAAGGGAAGGGTTAGGGGAAGGAGGGGCATGGTTGTGTTTGAATTTTGTTGTTCCACTTCTAAGGAAATGCCAGTTCCTACAGAGCACACCTCTCTTTCTTTTCTGTCTCCTTGTCGCATATTTTCTTTTTCTTTTGTTTTCTTCTGTCTTCACCTTTGCATGCCCCAGAGTTAAAGGATGGAGGTGACCACCGGAGAGTAGAATCGATTCAGATCTGGTAGAACAGAGGGTTGGAATGAATCTTCCCGGGCCGTCAGCTTGTGTTCTACCATGCAAGGAATTCATCTTTCTTTTCCACCTCTCTTTTATGTTGTTCAGCTAAAACAGGAAGCAGCAAAATAGCTTGTAAGCACAGTGTTGGTTTTTTTTAAACTTGAGATGCATTTTAGTGTCATCACAGAGCTAACTTCTGTTTAGACCTATTTGATACCCAACAAGAAATTTTGTGAAATAAAATGAAACACTTACAGTCTCTGAATGTCATAAACACTTTCAATTATGTGTTTAAATTCAGTATCTGGGTAATAATTAAAGAAGTTACAACCAGACAAATCAACTTGGAAATAAATGCCTAGAACTATGCTTGCTAGGTTTAGGGCATCTAAGCCATTGACTGTCTTTCTGAAAGACCGTGACAAATAAGAAATTCTCCTGCCATGGATAAAATTTTAAAAATTACAAAATACTTAAAAATATCAGATATTTTATGTCTAGAGAGGCAGGGTTTAAATTTTGTACATATTCACACCATTTTCTCCAGGATACATAGCATGTAGAAAAATGTTCTCCCCGCACTTTGGGAGGCTGAGGTGGGCAGATCACGAGGCCATTAGTTCAAGACCAGCCTGACTAACATGCCAAAACCCCGTCACTACTAAAAATACAAAAATTAGCCAGGCGTGGTGGTGCTTGCCTATCATCCCAGCTACTAGAAAGGCTGAGGCAGGAGAATCACTTGAACCTGGGAGGTGGAGGTTACAGTGAGCCAAGATTGTGCCACTGCGCTCCAGCCTGAGCGACAGACCAGGACTCTGTCTCAGGGAAAAAAAAAAAAAAAAAAAAGATGAAGAAAACAATGTTCAATAGATATTTGTTGAAAGTAGTTTTTTGAGTATCTATTTGAAAAACAGGATACATCTAAAAAGAGTCTGTCAAGGATCTGAAAACATAGCCACCTAATTGGTATGTTTCTTCTTCTTTTTTTCAAGGCAGAGTCTTGTTCTTGTTGTCCAGGCTGGAGTGCAGTGGCACAATCTCAGCTCACTGAAACCTCTGCTTCCTGGTTTCAAGCAGTTCTTTTGCTTCAGCCTCTCGAGTAGCTGGGATTACAGGTGCCCGCCAACACGTCCAGATAATTTTTGTATTTTTAGTAGAGATGGGGTTTTGCCATGTTGGCCAGGCTGGTCTGGAACGCCTGACTTCCTGATTCGCCTGCTTTGGCATCCCCAATTACTGGGATTACAGGCATGAGCCACTGTGCCCAGCCTCTTTCTTATTTTTAATTTGAAAACCAGAGCCTCATCATTGCTTTGGGAGAATAACAGTTTTACCACTATCCTCTGCCAGTACCTTTATGGATGTATCCAGAAAGGCTCTGATTGGAAACATTCTGCAAAAGAATGATGGTAGTTCTGACATTTTTTTTTTTTAAATTTAATTGGGCATAGGATAGAAATGGATGAAATGCTTTAAAAACATTACAGGGGATTTTAGAGCAAGAATAATGCTCTGAAATAAACATAATGGGATGAAGAATGATGACACTTTTTAGTGGGAAAAATTTTAAGTGCTTTTATCCTTTTAAAAAGCAATTCAAAAATTATCCTGACACTAATGCTTAGAAAGTGTCTGTAATTTTTCTCTGGAGCACTATAAAATATGAGCTGGTTCTCCCCCATCTGTGATAGTTGACATGGAAAGCTGTCTAATATGTGCAGGAGATCATGTACTTTTTGTTGTTGTTGTTGAGACAGAGTGTTGCTCTATCACCCGGCTGGAATGCAGTGGTGCAATCTCTGCTCACTGAAACCTCTGCCTCTTGGGCTGAAGCCATTTTCCCACCTCAGCCTCCCAAGTTGCTGGGACTACAGGCATGGGCCACCACACCCAGATAATTTTAGCATTTTTTTTTGTATTGGCTTGGTGCAAAAGCAATTGAGGTTTTTGCAATAAATATGGGTTTTCATTATCTTGCCCAGGTTGGTCTCCAGATCCTGGGCTCAAGTGATCTGCCTGCCTCAGCCTCCCAAGGTGCTGGGAATACAGTCATGAGCCAGTAAAACATTTCTGGGTAACTCAACATATATCTTGTTATTTATAAACTTCATTTATGTGCTGTAGTCATTGTGTATACTAAATATTAGAAATGTAATTCTTGCTTTTTAGATAAAAATAAAGACAAACGGACATTATTTTTTTTTCTTTATTGCTCAATTATCTTGCTTATTTTTTGGGGTATATAGCCTTTTCTTCCCCACTTTGTTTTAGAAATCATTAATGTGTAGGCAAAGAAGCACATAATCTTTAAGAGAAAAATGGAAGATATAAAAAGCTTAGCTATTTTCCATCTCTCCGTAGAGTATAATGAGAGATGGCTGTCATACAGTAGTTGATTTTTATTAAAAGATTACGTACCTCTGTTTGTTTTATTTAGGGGTTAATTTTCAAGTTTTGGATGCCTCTCCCTCTTTGAGTTGCCATTTGTTTCTGCTTATAACCTACTGCTCATGGCTTTAGTACTCATAAATATTGAAAAGGGAAGGCCTCAGGTGACTTACAAAGGCACTGATGTAAATACGTGTTTCTGGGGAAGGTGAAGTGAAGGTGTTGGATTAAGCATGACTATCACAGGTGTTCTTGTACCACATCTATGCCCCCCCAGGTGAGTTAAGTAAAACTGGTTACTGAGTATCAAAGTATAATAAGGTCTCAGAACTTTGAGTCACTTTTTTAAATTGACTATCATAGATTCCATTTTAAGCTCGTTTACTGAAGACGATCACAGTGTTATTCTCATTGCTAATTTTATTCCCGAATCACCAGTAATCCAAGTGATTAGATCATCCTTGATTTTACAAGAAGAAAAAATGTTCAACAATGTTAATATTAAATGAATTTGTATTAAATATCATTTTTATGTAAGTTCTAGGTCTTGCTATCGTGTTCTGCATTCAATAAAATACCAGAATGCAAGTCAAAAATGCCCATATCAAACACTGACCAGTTTTTACTTTGAAGTATTAAAATCTAGTTTCTGTAATACTTAATAGAATATTAATCATAGGACAATACAACAAAAAATAAAGACACCCATCAAAAAAATGTTTCAACTACTTGATTCATGTACAGACTAATATCTTCATATGCAGTGAAGTGCTGTCAAGTTCTGATTCTTTTACTATCTTTGTTTATGCAACAGCAAAATCAGGATTAGGAAAGAAATGTTGAGAAGGCAAGTTGCTTAGAATTTGGATAACTCTAAGTTTAACATTTATATTAATTTTTTGAACTGAGAAGTTGAGTAATTCTCAATTTTATAATTAATGGCTTAAGTAAAGCATGAGGGGTGTTGGTCTTCGATCTTTAAAAATTTTTAAATATTTATAGTCCTCATATTTTTATGTAGACATCTAAGTTTTCATTACAAATTTAAATAGTTGTAAAAGATGTTTGACATATTGTAAATTTTGTTATTTAAAAATAAAATAACTAGATCACTCTTTTAAATATGTTCAGTGTAGTGACAATAATAATTTCGTATCTTCTACCAAACATTTAAAAATATATGAAAGAGATTTAAAAGTCAGGTATTTTACCGTCTACTTTTTCTTCTGAACTAATTTTATGCTTTTTACCTAACATAATTTTCTCCAAATGTGATATATATTTTTGTGCTTTTCTGCAACCTCTGTATACATACATGTATATAATATAAAAATGGACATAAATATCCACATTCCCCTTACCAGCCCAGTTTATCCTCAAAGTACCTGATAAATGACTTGTTGCCGAATCAGTTGGGGATTTTTGCTCAGACATTTAAGTTGTGTAACATGCAACTTCATAAAATGTCAAATTTTCACTGAAATATGTTCTTTATTATTGTGAAATGCCAAAGGCCAGAGAAAAACATCTGTTTGTGCAGGAAGAGGTGCTGCACCCGTCTTCTTATGACAGGACTGTGTTTACTGGAGCTTCTCCATCTCAGTCCACCCTGGATTTACCCACGATCTTAATATTGTTTTCAAACTGTGACATTGTTTCATAAGCACCTTGACTAAATAATTGGGCCTCCTAGGACATATTGAGGCATTTTTCTGTGTCTTTCTCATTGGAAGGCAAAGTTACATAGGCCTTGATCATCCTGTAGACAGCTACTTTCAGAGAGCAAAATCTCTTCCAAGAAACTTGTGTGGTTTCCTACTGAAGCCGGGAGTTGCTGTGTCTTAGCTTTAATGCTTATATCTGGGTTTCGACAAGTGAAGCCTCCAAAAGCTTTTCCCTTGTGATATTCTGCCCTGCAGGCTGTGTCTTGAGCAGGCACACTGGAATTGTTGTCCTTATACGTATTTTAAATTCTTGTATGGATTTTGGTGAGTCATCATACAAACAGTTAAACTGTTTTCCAGCCTGCAGAAATAAAGATACAATCCCAAAGCATCATTTTCTCTTCTCTGAGTATTCTCATATTCCTACCTACTATGCTTCATGTCAGCAAGTGATCCTTTACATTATTATAAAGCATCTTATAAGACTAGACAGACAGAAACAATCCCAAAACCAACTTTCTGCAAACAGCCATTTGCAACGATCAACTAAGCAGTCTAAAAGACACAGATAGAGCCTATTGATAGTTCAGGTTTGCTATGGTGACATGATACTACCCGTTCTTCTACAGGTACCCAAATTTAGTTCAAAACATTGCTTCAGAGTATTCTTGATTTTATTCATTCTACCAGCGATCTGCTCAGAAAATCAAATCCGAGTACAGTAACAGAGGAAAAGAAGTTATTAAAATATCAGACAAAGCAGGTTCCTCAGGAGTTAACAAAGTTATTTCACACTCTACTTTACCTTTATTGTGGAAAAGGGTACTTTTTCATCATAAGGACCTGAGATTGATTATGGAATCGCTGTGGACCTCTTCAGCACAGCTCGCACATACCCATCGGGCTGTTTCAGTCTGTTTACCTTTGCCATGTGCCCCCTGAATCACAGTGTGAGCAAAAGGGTCTAAAAGCCCCCACAGTTTGGCTCTAATACTCACTGGAGAATAACAGCTATTCTTTCTTCCTCAGTCCAAAGATACCCCCACAAAATGTTGTTTTATTTCCTCATACACTCAGCTTTAGCTCTTAAAATGGGACTTACTGTACATGGAATCTATCTTTGGGTGAGCATTACATAAATTTCTACACTTTACCAAATACGTGGCGATTCTGTCTCATACCTCCATATTCTGACATTGTTTACCTTTCATTTTATTTTGCTAACTTCTTTGTAAAGAAATACAGCAAATTAGACCAGTGTGTCTTAGAGAGAGACAAGGAAGGTATGGGATTTTGGAAGAACTGAAGGAGATGGGAGGGGTCTCTCAGGAATTAAAGTGCTTGAGCAACCAAAAGAAGTGTGATCCAAGACTCAAAGTCTCCCAGTCTCTAGATTGCATTCAGCTCATTTCTTTCCCATGACATTGAGGAGTTTGGAAGCTGTGTGGTGGCAGATGTGGCAGGCCTAGCAGTCTCTGAACACTGGAGGTAAGGAGAACCTGGCTCAAGCAGCCTCAAGGGGGGATGAGCCACTGGGGAGAGTGGCGACAGTGGTGATGGCACACACAAGCTTAGAACGTTTTTCTGGCCTTCCATGGAACTCAATGCTTTGAGTGGGGTTTGAGTAAAGCTGAAGTGCTGAAGACACAGAAACAAGTTCCCATCAAGGTCTCAGAGGTCGGCTCAGGAGCGGGACCACTGTGTTGTTTCTCAAAGAGGGAAAATGAATTAGCCGAGAAGGTTCAGTGTCCTTACGCATTCAATCATCTCAATATGTAATATCATATGGCCACAGCTCTGAAGAAAGGAATCCGTAGAAAGCAGTATCTTTCCAGGAGAAATCTTTGACAGCTTTCATGGCTGGTTGTATTACATGTTAATGACAATGAAGTTTCTCCTGGAGCTTCATTACCACTCTTGAAGTCTATCTCATAATGTATATTTGGAGACGGCCTAGAAAAATGTGGTGTCTGATTGGTGCTAACAAGATGGTGATGAAATTCCTAACAAGTAAAGACTGTGCTTGACTATTTTCAATAATTTAGTATTCTGGGATAAGCTTAATATCCTCACTGGCTGCCTTTGCCCCCCACAAACACTTAGCATATGCCCAAATAATGTTTAAGCAAGCTAGCTCCGCTATTCCCAAACACATATTATCTAGGGTCTAGTCTTTAAAAGTACAAAGTAAAAAGTTTAAAAATACAACTGACAAAAGGTTGTACCCAAACTAAAAAAGCAGAAATGATAAATTGATGGATTTGTGTTTTCTATGGAAGAGGGTACAAAGCTGAGTGCTAACATGCATATATAGGGGAGAAGAGGGCAGGGTTTTTATAAAATGAATGCAGTCAAATCTTTTGTAACAGTTTCTTAAGTAACATAAATATTAGAGAGATGATTCATGAAAGTTCAAGCTATTGCCATATCTAGGAATATCAAGAAGTAGCTAGTATTAAAAAAAAAATTTTTTTTTAAACAAACCTATTAATGAGATAGATATTATAATGTTTCTTTTTTTCACTAGTTACTTAGTTTTTCTTGGTCACATATTCAAGGGAACATGCTAACATTTGGCAAAATGGTGTTTGCAAAATTCTACTTCTCACTCTTTCACCTACCATGCCACGTTCCACTATTATACTTGTAAGTATTGGAAATTCAAGTACTGTTAATATAAATTAAAGTACTGTTTTAATATACTTTCACCAAAGTAGTATTTTTTTTTTATGAGAAAGCCATAATCTCATCAGTAATCCCTTTCAAAAAAATCCAACAGAAAATACGAACTGGTAACTGACGGTGATGAGAAAATAAAACTCAGAAAAAAATCCTAAGGCAAAGCAGCTTCAGGCTTCAGTGTGAAACCATCGTAGTCACTTAGGAGGTGTTTCTCTGTCAAAGCGGCTATCTGTTCAAAAGGTGCTCAGGGACCATGCACTTTTCTTCTTCCAAGTAGGAAGATGTAGGAAAATGACTCAATTCCCTCAAGGAGGAACAAATATTTAGTCAAAGTTATTATGAAAAAGGCTGCTTTCATGGTCGGAGGGAGATCGTGTCAGAGTTTGAGGAAGATGTTAAAATCGAGGGTGAATCCAGGGCAGTTCCAGCACACAGAGTCTTCTGTCATGGGAATATGGAAGCAGTATTTCTTCTGCATGCACGGGATTACTTTTCTAGTCTTGGGCTGGAAATTACATGATTTTTTGGTACTTGTTAAAAATGTGGCCTTTAACCTTGGACGTGCAGACAGCCTTTCTCAAATGCTTGGACTGCAGCAGGGCAAATCTTTCCATATGTCACACATATCCAGAGCCTCTTCTACAACCTGCCTGACCCAGGCCTTGGCCATCCCACCCGTGACAATGACCGCACTCCGGGACTGCACTCTGGGATGGACTGCATCGGACTCCCGGAGTGGGAGGGGAGGGGGCTCTGACGCCCTGCAACACACACATACACCCCACAATGTGCGTCCACAATGTGCAGTAACCTGTAAATAGAAGAGTCCATTCAAATTTTAGAAAAAAAAGTTCAGTGTATTTTCATAGCAAACAAGCAGAAACAGCACAGGAGACAGAGAATACTGAAAACATCTAGTTGCGTACATAAAACCTCCAAGCATACCTGGAGTCTACTGTTTCATAAAATGCAATAAACACTTTTAGCTTTCATGAATAAATTTATTTTGTTTACAGAACCCATAGGCACACATAGAAAAGGAAAAAAACCAGATTACTTTACGGTTTTATAGAGTTGAACTGAAACTAGCCACAGAGACATTTCCACTTGACATTATTGCCTTAGGAGCCTCGAAGGAGATGAGGCATTTACTAACAGAAGCGACCTGACGTCTGCCTGCGTTTCCAGTGGCAATCCTATGCTTAGCTGGCTCCGGACCCCAGGAGGGAAAAGAAACCAAAACAGAACAAAACTTCTCACATCAGAACTACCAGTTACAGGGAGAAGAGAAAAACAAAACACAACCAAACAGAAAAGAAGTCCGCTAGAGCGCAACGTTTCCCAGGAGCCTGGGCCCTTAAGCTCCCTCTCCGCGGAGGCGAAGGGCCAGCTGCATGTCTCTGGGCATAATGGTGACACGCCTGGCATGGATGGCACACAGGTTGGTGTCTTCAAAGAGGCGGACCAGGTAGGCCTCGCTGGCCTCCTGCAGGGCGCCAATGGCCGCGCTCTGGAAGCGCAGGTCCAGGCTGATGAGGTGGGCGACGTCGCGCACCAGGCGCTGGAAGGGCAGCTTGTGCAGGAGCAGCTCCGTGGACTTCTGGTACTTTCTGATTTCGCGCAGCGCCAGGGTGCCAGGCCGGTAGCGGTGAGGCTTCTTGATCCCTCCTATAGGCAGCCACTTCTTGCCTGGGGCTTTGGTGGCCACGGGCTTCCTGGGGGCCTGCACAGTGGTGGCTTTGCGGGCGGTCTGCTTGGTGCGCGCCATGGTGTGGGGCCTCGGCCTTTCTCCGGTCCTTGGGCTGAGCCTGGTCAACAGCAGGCAGCGGTGGTTTCAGACAGCTGTGATGGTGGGGCTGTGGACGAAATTCAGAAAGCCTGTGAGTTGAGATCCATGGGCAAGGCGCTCCCGCACACTTAGCCCCCGAAACCCAGCCCGACTTACCAGCTCGTTGGTCTGCAGGTCAGAGGCCCTACTGCTCAGTCTCCCGGGGGTCCTGGGCTTCCTAGGTCTGCACACCAGCGGTAGTGAGTCTCCCTCCTAGGCTGTCTCTTTCTGAGTGGAGATCTCTGTGGTCTCAGTGAAGTCCGGCCTCTTTTAAGGTGTTCCGATGATTGCATTAGCCCCACCCAGATACCTTCCATTGTACTCACTGCTTCATCAGGGCTATGAAAAGCCAATCAAGTCCCCGGGTTCTTCACACACCCAAGGGAGGGACGAACCTCTGGAGTGTGCATCATGGGAAGGATGGGAGGTGCGAGTTAGGTAAAATTCTGGGTGCCAAAGAAATTCTGAACGTTTACATTTCATGACCATCAAGGAAGTCATTACAATGAAAAAGAGTAGAAGTTTTATACCCATGCATGGATGCACATACCATACACAGAACAGGAAATTCCAGGATAATCTCTACTCACAAAGTAAGTTTACATTCCTGTTTCAAAATAGATCTCATTTCACAGAAAACCTTTAGGTTCACACCAAAATTGCGCCAAAGGAACAGAGATTACGGATATACTCTCCTACAGCATATGCACAGGCCCCTTCACTATCAGCTTTCTGCCCTAGATTGGGACCTTGAGCTACAATCATTTAGCTTACATTGACACGTCATCCTGACTCCAAGACCACAGCTCTCCTTAGGATTCACCTGGGTGTTGTCTATTTCACGAACTTGAGCAAAGGCATAATTACATGCATCCACCGTTATTGTACCCTATGGACTAGCTTCACGTCCGTACAAATGAACTGTGTCCAGTCCCTGCACCTGTCCTTCACCCTCGGTACCTTGCAGCTACTCAAGGATTGATTTATTCATATTTAAAATGGATGCATCTCATTGTATATATTTCTTATGTACAAAATGCTGTTTTAAAGTATGCACACATGGTCTACTGTCTAACTCTAGGTAACTGACAAGTAGAGTGATAACTTTCATATTTAGCAAAGAAGGGGGCCAGGCTCTCATAAAACGAATGCAGATAGATCTTCTGTAATAGTTTCATAACTATCACGAATATTGGAGAGACATTTTATACAATTTCAAGTTATTGCCACACTTAGGAATATCTAGCAGTCTATCTATCTAGATAAAGAAACTTTTTCTTTTATACAAACCTAATAATGAGATAAAGTGTTTTTTTTTTTTCTTTTGAGATGGAATATTGCTCTGTCACCAGGCTGGAGTGCAGTGGTGCAATCTCGGCTCACTGCAACCTCCGCCTTCTGGGTTCAAGTGATTCTTCCACTTCAGCCCCCTGAGTACCTGGGACCACAGGCACGTGCCACCCTGCCTGGCTAATTTTTGTATTTTTAGTAGAGATGGGGTTTCACCATGTTGGCCAGGATGGTCTTGATCTCTTGACCTTGTGATCTGCCCGCCTTGGCCTCCCAAAGTGCTGGGATTACAGGCTTGAGCCACCACGCCCAGTCAAGTTTTTCATTTTTAATTAGTTTTTTCTAGTCATGCATTCAAGGGAGCATGACACTGTTTGGTAAAATGAGATGATTCCACATCATGTTTTTGTTTGGTTTGAAAGATGAAAGAGCTGAAAAACCTTTCGTCACAGAAATGCCACCCAATTAATCAATTTTTTTGAGATCATAATCCAAAAATTACATTGTGATTTAGCTACAAGTTTTTTTTTGTAATGACCTTTGAATTTATAACTCATTAAAACTTTTTGTAGTTTAGATAAAAACAAAAAATTTGAAATTATCGAAATTTAAAAAATGTCTGCCTGTCATATTCTACCCCCTCCTTTTTTTTTTTTTTTTTACCTATCATGCCATGTTCAGCTCTTGTATTTGAAAAGTATTAAAAATGAGAAAGTATTAAAAAATAAAAAATTAAAAGTATTAAAAATTAAAAACAGTACTTAAAAAATGTAAGTATTGGTAATTTCAATATACTTTTGCCAAATTAGTATTTTTTTGGTGAAAAAGCCACAATCTCATCAACAGTGCCTTTAAAAAAATTCAGCAGAAAATATGAACTAGTAACTGATCATGATAAGAAAATAGAATCCAGTAAAAACAAAGTTCTAGGGCAGAGCAACTTCAGTCTTCAGTGTGAAACCATCACAGTCTTTTGGAAGAGGCTTCTCTTTCAAAGCACATTGCTATCCAGAGGTGCTCAAGGCCCAAATAGGAAGATGTGGAAAAAACTCAAGTGACAAAAAAATCCAAATATTTAGTCAAAATGATTCTGAAATAGTTGCTTTCTTCATCCAGGTGTGGCCAATTTAAGAGTTTGAAGAAGATGATAAAATTGTGGGTAAACTCAGGGAAAATTGAGCTACCAACCTCTGGTACACAAAGTCCTCATCATAGGAAGATGGAATAAGCATTTTTTCCCTCAGGATTTTTCTGGCCTTGGGTCTAAAATCACATGATTTTTTTGGAACTTGTTAAAAATGTGACCCTTTAATATGAATATGCAGACAGTCTCCCTCAAATGGTTTGGCTGCAGCAGGGGTGTGTCTATCCAGATCTCACAGACTTTCAATGATTTTTTTTTTCTTTTGAGACATAGTCTCGCTCGGTCCCCAGGCCCCAGGCTGGAGTGCAGAGGCGCGATCTCGGCTCACTGCAACCTCTGCCTCCCGGGTTCAAGCAATTCTCCTGCCTCAGCCTCACGAGGAGCTGGGACTACAGGCGCACACCACCATGCCCGGCTAATTTTTTTGTATTTTTAGTTGAGATGGGGTTTTACCATGTAGGCCAGGATGGTCTCAATCTCTTGACCTCATGATCCGCTCGCCTCGGCCTCCCAAAGTGCTGAGATTACAGGCGTGAGCCACCGCACCGTCCCTCAATGATTCTCTTGCTACTTCCCAGACCAAGACCTGGGTCATTCCAGTCATGGACCACATTCGAGGACACTGAACTGCCAGAGATGGATGGCAGCAGACTTCTAAAGGGCACCTCTCTCCCTTTCCACCCCACAAACACACCCACACTGGTTTTTCTGCCTCCCCTGATGTGAAGTGGCTTGTGGATAGAGAGTCTATTGACACTTTAGAAAGTGGTGTTGAATGTATGTTCCTAGTAAACTAGCAGGAAGAGCCCAGGACACGGGGAACATTGCAAACACGGAGCCGCATAGAGGGAAAGAGAAAGGGTGGATGTCATCTGTTTGATCAAGTTAAACAAATGTCGTTGAGTTGCCTTCAAGAGGAGATTTATTTGGTTTGAAGTATTCTACACACAGGCATAGTCCAGTGAAAATGAACAGATTTATTGAACACGGATGTAGAGTGGAAGTGCTGAAACGCGCTCGCTGAAACAATTGCACTTGACACTGCTGGCTTATCATCGTCAAGGTAGATTAGACATTCACAAACAAAAGCACCCAGAACCACCACCAAGACCCGATTTCTGCCTGTTTCCACACCCAGTCCTACGCTTAACTACATTTGGGCTCCTAACGACCTTCTCTGTGGAGGCGAAGGGCCAGCTGCATGTCTCTGGGCATAATGGTGACACGCCTGGCATGGATGGCACACAGGTTGGTGTCTTCAAAGAGGCGGACCAGGTAGGCCTCGCTGGCCTCCTGCAGGGCGCCAATGGCCGCGCTCTGGAAGCGCAGGTCGAGGCTGATGAGCTGGGTGACCTCGCGCACCAGGCGCTGGAAGGGCAGCTTGTGCAGGAGCAGCTCCGTGGACTTCTGGTACTTTCTGATTTCGCGCAGCGCCAGGGTGCCAGGCCGGTAGCGGTGAGGCTTCTTGATCCCTCCTATAGGCAGCCACTTCTTGCCTGGGGCTTTGGTGGCCACGGGCTTCCTGGGGGCCTGCACAGTGGTGGCTTTGCGGGCGGTCTGCTTGGTGCGCGCCATGGTGTGGGGCCTCGGCCTTTCTCCGGTCCTTGGGCTGAGCCTGGTCAACAGCAGGCAGCGGTGGTTTCAGACAGCTGTGATGGTGGGGCTGTGGACGAAATTCAGAAAGCTCGTGAGTTGAGATCCATGGGCAAGGCGCTCCCGCACACTTAGCCCCCGAAACCCAGCCCGACTTACCAGCTCATTGGTCTGCAGGTCAGAGGCCCTACTGCTCAGTCTCGCGGGGGTCCTGGGCTTCCTAGGTCTGCACACCAGCGGTGGTGAGTCTCCCTCCTAGGCTCTCTCTTTCTGAGTGGAGATCTCTGTGGTCTCAGTGAAGTCCGGCCTCTTTTAAGGTGTTCCGATGATTGCATTAGCCCCACCCAGATACCTTCCATTGTACTCACTGCTTCATCAGGGCTATGAAAAGCCAATCAAGTCCCCGGGTTCCGCACACACCCAAGGGAGGGACGAACCTCTGGAGTGTGCATCATGGGAAGGATGGGAGGTGCGAGTTAGGTAAAATTCTGGGTGCCAAAGAAATTCTGAACGTTTACATTTCATGACCATCAAGGAAGTCATTACAATGAAAAAGAGTAGAAGTTTTATACCCATGCATGGATGCACATACCATACACAGAACAGGAAATTCCAGGATAATCTCTACTCACAAAATAAGTTTACATTCCTGTTTCAAAATAGATCTCATTTCGCAGAAAACCTTTAGGTTCACACCAAAATTGCGCCAAAGGAACAGAGATTAGGGATATACTCTCCTACAGCATATGCACAGGCCCCTTCACTATCAGCTTTCTGCCCTAGATTGGGACCTTGAGCTACAATCAATTAGCTTACATTGACATGTCATCCTGACTCCAAGACCACAGCTCTCCTTAGGATTCACTTGGGTGTTGTCTATTTCACGGACTTGAGCAAAGGCATAATTACATGCATCCACCGTTATTGTACCCTATGGACTAGCTTCACGTCTGTACAAATGAACTGTGTCCATGACATCCATTACCTCACATATATATTACTGTGATGACAACACTCCACGTCCATGTTAATAGCATTTTTCAAGAAGACAATCCATTGTTAAGTATAGTCACCATTATTGCACAATTATTGTTGTACAATAATTCCTGAGCTTACTCCCCCTATGTCACTGAAATGTTGTGTATTTTGACCAACATCTCCTCAAGTTGGAGGATTTCTGGGCTCTCTGCTCTGTCCCATCAGCTTTGATTTCTGTTTTTATGGCATTGTTATCCTAGTTTTGTTCCTACAGCTTGATAGTACACTTTAAAGTGAGGAAAGCACGAATTTTTAAAATTTTCTCTACGGTTTCCCCTGTGACGGTACCACTCAGACACATGTCAAAGAGATTTGGTTCTTCACTATTTCATGCTTTAACTGATTGTTAAGACAGAGTAATGACATGGAATGTTTTTTGTGGGCCACCCTGAAAACTGGAACTCCAGTTACTGTCGATATACATTTGTTACAGTTTATTTTACTTTCAGGATATTTGCTGAATTACCTGTCTGTATAATGACAAATAGGGTTCAATTACACAAAATAGTTAATGGTCAAATCCTACAGTGAGAGAAAATTTTATTTTTCACCTCTGTATTTCCTACGTAATAATTTGAAAAATATAGTAAAAATAGAATATGTTCTAGTATAAAACTTAATTATTGTTATGTGCATTTCTGTTTTAGAGAAGGACAGAACAGAGATCAACATGTTATTTTAGGCATAAACATAGGTTACATTGGGACCAGTGTTTTGGAGGTGAAGGCATGGAAATGAATGCAAAGATTAGACAAGGTTTCTGGGGTCCATGTTTCTCTGTTTAGTTTTCCATGAGGCTCCTGGAGTGTGTTACCATTCTAACATTATAAAGATCACTCCCTGACACGAAACGATTTTGGCAGTAATGTGAAAAAAATCATTTTAGAGGAAACTCTGGTTTTTAATTCAATTTCTGTTTTTCCAAGCTTGAAGACAATTGGTTGCTTCCCCTGGGAACATTATGAAAAGTGTAAATGTTTACAAGGACAACTATTCTAATGCTCTTAGAAAGCCAGGGCCTTCAGGAAAAAGTATTGTAAAGGGAGACTGTGTTTTATGTCCTAAAAGTCATACAGGAGCAAAAACATCCTAGATCATAGAAACTTTAGAATTCAATTTGATTTCATCACAGTCTCTTAAAAAAGTTTCTTTTTTCTTTGTAAAAACAAATCCCCATTCACAGAGTGCTCCAGGCTCACGCACCTATCTTGTTCCAGCCAGAAAGCCCAGAACAACGCCTGCACATGCATGGACCTCAGAGCTCCAAATATGATGATGATTGTTACCATTTTTGAGACAGGTTCTCATCCTGTTGGCCAGGTGTGAGGGCAGTGGTGCCATCTCTGCTCACTGCAACCTTCACCTCTGGAGTGCAAGCGATTCTCCTCCATCAGTCTTTAGAGTGAGTAGGTGATACAGCAGGCACTAGCGACCATGCCCAGATAATTTTTGTTTTTTTAAATTAAAGACAGGAGGTCTGGAAGTCCTGAGTTCATGGGAACCACCAGCCTCGGCCGCCCAAATTGCTGGGATAACAGGAATGAGCCACTGTGCACGGTCTGAGATACAAATATGATTGAAAGTGATGCTCAGACAGGCTGCTGCCTTTGTCTGGGTGTAACCAATGTAAGATGTAAGAAAGATGTTAAATCATGGATAAGTCCAGGGTGGACTGAGATACTGAAGCTCCAGCCTAAAGAGGGTCCTGTCATAGAAAGACTGGAACCAGTACTTTCTCCTTTAAGATCAGGCCTTTCTATCTGGGCTGGGACCTGGAGGAAGATGAGTTTATTTTATTTTATTTTTTAAATTCAGTGTTGGGGAAGTGGGATCTGGGCTGTTCCCTGTGAAAGGCCTCCTTCCAACGGTTGGGCTGCAGCAGGGGCGGGTCTCCCCACATCTCTCACACATCCAGGGCTTCTCCTGCCAGCTCCCGGAACAAGACCTGGATCATCCCAGCCATGGCTATGGCCACGTTGTAGGACACTGAACTGCTGGTGATGGATGGCATTGGGCTCCTAAAGGCTGCCTCTCTCCCTTTCCACCCACAAACACACCCACACTGATTTTTCTGCCTCCTGTAATGTGAAGCGACTTGTGGATAAAGAATATTTTCCCATTTCAGAAAGTGGAGATCAATGTATTCATAGCAAACTAGCAGGAACAGCCCCGGAGATAGGGGACTTTGCAAACACGGAGCTGCACATCGAAAAAGCCAAAGTGTGGATCCATCTACTGTTTGAGCAAATGCAGGAGACATGATCTATTTGGCACCTATCCGTCTATTTGGTTTTCCATAATATTAAGGAACACATTTTTTTCTTCCACAAGTGTTCTTGATTTGAAATGCTGAAACCTGTTCACTGAGACTTTTCCACTAATGCATTAGACCCTCGATGTAGATAGAAAGTTTACAAACGAAACAAAATAGAAACACAGTCCCTGCCTGTGATTTCTGCTTCTGGTTCTACTCCCAATCGTAGTTTAGCTACTTTTTGATCCTGTGCTGGAAATGCTACCAACACTGACCAAAACTTCTAATATCGTATTTATCATTAACAGAGAGAAGAGGAAAAACACAACAGAACACAAGAAACCCATCTACAGTGCAAGGTTTCCCAGGAGCACGGACTCTTAAGCACCGTCTCTGTGGAAGTGGCGGGCCAGCTACGTGTCTCTGGGCATAACAGGGACGCTTCTGGCATGCATGGGACACAGGTTGGTGTCTTTAGAGAGATGCACCAGGTACAGTAGTCCTCCCTGGCCTCCTGCAGGGTGCCAAGGCCACACTCTGGAGGCGCAGGTCCAGGCTGAGGGCCTGGGGATCTTGCGCATCAGGTGCTGGAAGGACAGCTTGCACGGGAGCAGCTGCGTGGACTTCTGGTACTTTCTTATTCCGGGCAGCCCCTGAGTGCCAGGCCTGTAGCGGCGGGGCTTCTTGATCCCTCCTCTAGGGGGTGCCTCTTGCCAGCAGCTTTCGTAGCCAGAGTCTTCCTGGGGGCCTGCCAGGCAGTAGCTTTGAGGGCAGTCTGTTTGTTGTGCCCTATGGTGCTGGTGCTGGGCGATGGCCACTCTCCTCTCCTTGAGCTGAGCCTTGCCCCCTGCAGGAGGCGCTGGCATCAGAGAGTGAGGGCGGTGGGGCTGTGGACAGGATTGAGGGAGCCTGTGTGTGAGATCCATGCAGAAGCCTCTCCCGCACACTCAGCCTTTTCCAGCCCAGCCCCAGACTTACCAGCAGAGGAAGATGGAAAACTGAAATGGTCACTTCTCCATCAGGGATGCTCCCCGGGTATTTTTCTCTCCCAAAGTGACATTCATGGAAATCGGCAGGTAGCCTTCAGGGGAAGCCGGGGCTATTTGATGAAATGGTCATATGTGCCTGTCACTGAGACCACCCTCCCCCCCACCCCGGCTCCTTTTTAACTTTGATGCGGGGCTGAGCCTTCCTTCCATTTGCCATGAAGCCCAGAGAAGGCCTTGGGTTCACCGCGTTGCTGAACCAAGATCTCAGCGGCGACCTTCATGCTACTGGCTTGATGAGAAAAAGCAAAGCAGAGCAATGCAAAACAAGCAAATAACGCACAAACCAAGGGCCCCTATTTCGGTACACTGTTAACAGCTTCTCTGATACTTGCTTTAGGAATTTAATGCCAGTACATGCAATGTATGTACCACATACCGAACAGGAATTTGCAGGATAATCAATACTCACAAAAGAGTTCACACTCCTCTTTTAAAAATAGAGCTGATTTTCTAAAAAATCTTTAGGTTCATGTCAAAATTGGGCAGAGGGAACAGAGGTCCTCAATATCCTCTCCCCCCACAGATGCATAGCCCCCTTCACTATCAGCTTGCTGCCCCAGAGTGGTACGTTGGCTACAACCATTCAACCTACAATGACACATCACTCCGACTCCAGGACCGTCGCTCTCCCCAGGATTCACCTTGGTGGTGTACATTCCATGAACTCTAGCAAAGGAATAATGACAGGTATCGACTGTTATTGTATACTATGGACTAGTTTCACTTCACTACAAATGTAGTATGTCCAGCCTCTGCACTTCTCCGTCACCCTGCGTCCTTTGCAACCACTCAACAATTGATTTATTTATTCATGTTTGAAATGGACACATCTCATTGTATATATTTCTTATGAACAAAATGCTGTTTTAAAGTATGTACAGATGGTCTAATGTCTAAATCTAGGTAATTGACTTCCATTAGCTCACATATGCATTCCTGGGTAGGAACACCCCACATCCACGTTAATAGCATTTTTCAAGAATATGATCTATTAACTATCGTCACCATATTGTACAGTAATTCTTGAGCTTATTCCTGCTATGTATCTGAAATGTTGTGTATTTTGACCAACGTCTCCTCGAGTTCCCCCAGCCACTACAGCCCTAGACAACCACCTCTCTTCTCTTTTACATCTGTCTGATTAACTTTGTGGGATTCCACATATCGTTGAGATTATGTGGTATTTGTGATTCTACCTATCCCTGACTTATTTCAATTAGCATGATGTTCTCCTAGGTGCACCCATGTGTCACAAATGACAAGATTTCCTTCTTTAAGGCTGCATAGTATTCTCTTTTGCCCATAGCTACTCTAATGAGTGTGAGGTGATATCTTCTTTTAGTTTTTATTTGCATTTCTCTGAAGCTTGGTGATGTTGACTATATATATGTGTATATGTTGAACAAATATATAAATATATAGGAATTAAAATTTATATGTACATTTTTATTTATAAAATGTATAAATATATATATAACACTATATAAATAAATGTATTTTACAAAAATACATAAATACATAAATACATGTATAGATGTATCTAGACATATATAATATATATGTTGAGAATATATAAATTTATATTTATATGTAACTATATAAACATAAATATATGTAAAAGATATAAAAATATGTATTTATATAAATAAATATATAAATCTAAATAGATAAATATATATATATAAAACGAGTAACAGCAAGTATATATGGGTATATACTTGCAGGCCACTTTCATGTCTTCTCTTCAGAAATGTCTATTATTTAGTTCCTTTGCCCAGTTTTTAAGTTGTATTGTTTCTTGGTTTCGAGTCCTTTGAGTTCCTAGTATATTTTGGACAGTAGGTAATTAATTCCTTGTTGGATGTAGGGTTTGCCAATATTTTCTCTCATTACGATTTTGACTCTTGGTGGTGTTGGTTGTTGTCAGTATAATCACGAATAAGGTTGAATCACACAAAATATTTAATGGTCAAATCCTACACTGAGAGGGAATTTTTTTTAAACATTTGTATTCTTATAGAATAATTTGGAAAATAAAGTAACAGTTGAATGTTATCTAATATGAAAATATATTGTTATCATATCTGTTTCCGTATTAGAGAAGGCACAAAACAGACATAAATATGTTACTTCAGCCATAAACTGAGTTTACACTGGGGCTAATTCCTCGGAGGTGAAGGGATGGGAAGGAGTGCAGGGCTTAGACAGGGTATCCGGGGTCTGCATGTCTCTTAGTTTTCTATGCAGCTTCTAGAGTGTGTTACCATTTGAATATCATCAAACATCACTCCCTGACATGAAACAGTCTTAGTAGGAAAGTAAAAAGAGTCATTTTAGAGAAGAAGGTTGTTAATTTCATTTTTATTTTTACAAGCTGGAAGAGTTGCTTGATTCCCCAGGAAAGGTTATGGAAAAGAATTAACTGTTTACAGCGGCTAATACTCCAGCACTCTTAGAGAGCTCGCGGCCTTCAGGGTAGAGTATTGTAAGGGAAGACTTTGTTGTTGCTCTTTAAAATCATGTGTGAGCAAAAAGCCTAAGTTATAGCAACTTCAGGATTCAGTGTGAATCCACCATAGTCTCTTAAAAGGGTTTCTTTTTTCTTTCTGAAAACAGCTCCCTATGCACAGGATGACCCAAGGCCCTTGAAGCTGGAAGAAGAAGCTTTCTTCTTCCAACTAGGAAGCCCTAGAACAACACCTGCTCATGCATGGACCTCAGACATCCAGGATGATAATTGATATTTTCTTGAGCCAGGGCGTCACTGTGCCAGCCAGGCAGGAGGCCTTTGGCTTCCTCTTGGCTCCCTGTCATCTCCACTTCCAACGCTCAAGAGATCCTGCTTTCCCAGCCTCTGGAGTAGCTGAAACAGCAGGTGCTGTTTAGCTCTTTTTTTTTTTTTTCCTCACTTTAATTGTAGAGAGGAGGTTTCGTTATGTTGCCCAGGCTGGTCTGGAACTCCTGAGTCAAGCAATCTGCCCACACTGGCCTCCCAAAACGATCTGATCATAGGAATAAGCCATTGTGCCCGGTCTGAGATAAAAATATGATTGGATGGGATTATTAACCCGGCTGCTGCTTTCATCTGGGTTTGACCAGTGTAAGATGTAAGAAAGACATTAAGTCATGAGTAGGTCTAGGATGGGCTGAGATACTGAAGCTCCGGACTACAGAGGGTCCTGTCATAGAAAAACTGGAACCAGTCCTTCCTCCTCTAAGAGCAGGCCTTTCTAGACTGGGGCCCAGAGGAAGACTTTTTTTAGTAGGTGTTTGGGAAATGGCCATTGGTCTGCCCCCTGAGAAAGGCCTCTCTCCAATGTTTGGGCCGTAGTGGGCATGTCTCCCTGCGTCTCACACATCCACGGCCTCTCCTACCACCTCCCCAACCAGACCTTTGTCATTCTAGTCATGGCCACAGCTGTGACCACGTTCTAGGACACCCAGCTGCCGGTGATGGTCTGCATGGGACTTCTAACGGGTGCCTCTCTCCCTTTCCCACCCACAAACACACACACACTGGTTTTTGCCTCCCATCATGTGAAATGACTTGTATATGGAAATCTATCCACATTGAGAAAGTAGGGTGTGATGTATGTTCATAGAAACTAGCCGGAACAGCCCAGGAGATAGGCAGTGTGAGAACACGGACTGCACATAGGAAAAGTCCAAGTGTGGATCCCATCTGCTGTTTGATCAAACGCGGGCGACGTTATCTACTTGCCACCAATAAGAAATTTATTTGTTTTCAATCATATTAATGAACAAATTTTTCTCAACTGTTCTTGATTTGAACTGCTAAAAGGCGTTCAGTGAGAAATTCCCAGTTGACGTGAATGCATTAGACTCTCAATGTAGATTGAAAATTTAGAAAAAGAAAACAGAAACACAATCACACCTGTGACTTTTGCCTCTCTTGTTACTCCCGATGATATACAGGGCTACCTTAGGACCCGGTGAGGGGAACAGAACCAAAACTGAAGAGAACCGCTAATAGCAGATCTACGATAAATGCAAGGAAGAGCAGAAACACAATCAAACGGATGCGAAGCCTTCCATAGTGGGGCGTTTCCCAGTAGAATGGGAACTTCCGCACCCTCTCCGCGGAGGCGGCGGGCCAGCTGCGTGTCTCTGGGCATAATTATGACACGCCTGGCATGGATGGCACACGGTTTGGTGTGTTGAAAGAGGCGCACCCAGTGGGCCTCCCTGCTCCCCTGAATTCGCGGGTGGCCACTCTCTGGAAGCGCAGGTTGGGCCTGACGATCTGGACGATCTCGCGCACCAGGTGCGGGAACGGCAGCTTGCGCAGGAGCAGCGGCATGGACTTCTGAGACTTTCCGGTTTTACGCAGTGCCAGGGTGCCAGGTCTGCGGCGGTGAGGCTTCCTGATCCCTGCTGTAGTCAGTACCCTCTTACCGACGACGTTGGAGGCCAGGGTCTTCTTGGGAGCCCGCCAGGCAGTGGCTTTGCGGGCGGTCTGCTTGGTGCCAGCCATGGTGTGGGGCTGTGGCCTGTCCCTTGTCCTTGGGCTGAGCCTGGTGAACTGGAGGCAGCGCTGGTACCAGACGGCAGTGGAGATCGGGCTGTGGGCAGGATTCCGAGAGCCTGTGTTTTGGGATCCATGCAGAGGAGGCTCCCACACACTAACCCCTTCGCACGCAGCCCCAGACTCACCACCTCACTGATCAGAGGGTCCCAGGTTCCTGTATTCAGTCTCCTTGAGTGGCCTTGAGATTCCTAGGTCTACACAGAGCAGTGGAGAATCTTTCTCCTAGACCGTCTTGCTCTGACTGGAGATCTGTGTGCTCTCAGCCAAATTCAGTCTTTTGTAGGAGGCTTGGATGATTGGATTAGACCCACCCAGCTATCTTCCACTGCATCCTGTGCTTCAGCAGATGCAGAACCTAATCAGGGCTGTGAACGCCCATGAAGTCCCTGGGTTCTTCCTACCCAAGGGTGGGACAGACCTCTGGATTGTGCATCGTGGGAGGGATGGTAAATAAGAGGTGTCCCTTAACATTTTGGGTGCCAAATGGATTCTGAAAGTTTATATTTTGTTTACATCACGGAAATAGTTACTTGAAGTTGCACATTCGACAGCTTACATGTCTGCGGAAAGACACCGGCCCTTGAGATCATGAGGTCTTCATCAGATCCCATGAGGATGAAGTGAACCGGGAAGGGGAATATGGAAACCTGAAATGGCCACTCCTTTGCCTTTGAAACCACGCCCCTTGTGAACCGTGGCAGAGAAGTTAACATAGTCCCTCAAGAGCATCTGGACACAGCAGCGCTTTGACATCAGTGTCTCATAGAACCTCCATTCTCACGTTTTTAAAATTATTTCGGAGGGTAGTTTTGGTGGTAGATGAAAGGACATGGGTTAATGAAGTAGGAAGGCATAAAAATCCTTACAATGTTGGTTTACAGACTCCAGTTTTCCCCTTATCAACCAGTGCAACGCTGTTTAACTCTGTTTCACACACTGGGCATTCGAGGAAGTATCTGAATGAAAAATTCTGCAATTAGAAATATTTATCAAAACCACTAAGCTATAAAATGAATAACATTCATTCTGCCATTCTGTATTTTCAGATGTTTCGTTTCTCAGTAATGATGCAGATTTTTCTCTAAAACATCTGTGCACTTTTACCTAACTGCACGTGTGATTAGTGACACATCATAGAAATGCAAATTAAAACTAAAATAAAATACTCCCTCACACCTATCAGAATAGCTGTTATCAAAGAGTCAAAGGATAACAATTGTAGATGACGATATGAAGAAAAGGGAAACCCCTTGCACTGTTGGTGAGAATGTCAATTAGCACAACCACTATAGAAAACACTGCAGCGCTTCCTCCAAAACTAAGACTAGAGCTGCGATATGTTCCACCAATGCCACACTGCTAAGTATATATCCACAAGAAATAAAATTAGTATACTGAGGAGATATCTGTACCCTCATGTCTATTGCAGCACTATGTACAATAGCTAAGATAAAAAAATCAATGTAAATGTCCAAATATAGGTGATTGGCTAAACAGATTGCGATATAAGTACACAATGGAATACTATCCAGCCTTAAAAAATAAAGACACCTGGATGAACCTGGAAGTCAGTATGCTATGTGAAATAAACAAGGCATAGAAGGACAAACACTACTTGATCTCAATCATATGAGAAATCTAAAAAAGTTGATCTCACAGAAGTAGAAAGGCAGTTGTCATGGACTGTAGTGGCAGGGGTGGGTATTTGATGAGATACCAAAATATACTCAAAATATACACAATTTCATTCACATGGGAGGAATAAGTTCAAGAGATATAATCTATCTTACACCATGGTGACTCTACCTAACAATATATCAAACTCTTGAAAAATGCTAAGGGTGAACGTGAAGTGTTCTTAACAAAATTATGATAACTACATAAAATAAGCTAGATTTGACATTTTACAATGTATATAATATATCCTGTTGTACATAATAAGTATATACAATTTGAAACATCAATTGAAAGATTTACTAATAAATAAACACAAAGATCCACGGTTGGAAGGGGTTGGTGTTGAGAGAAAGAATAGAGAGGCTAGAGTCAAAACATTTCTAGAGAAGTGAAACTATTTCATAGGCACTATCGTGGTGGATGCCTGTCATGATGCACCTGTCCAAACCTACAGAATGTACAATAAAAACATAGTGAACCCTGGTCAGGTGCGATGGCTCATGCCTGTAATCCTAGCACTTTGGGAGCCTGAGGCCAGTGGATCATGAAGTCAAGAGATTGAGACCATCCTGGACAACATGGTGAAACCCTGTCTCCATTAAAAACACAAAAATTAGCTGGACCTGGTGGTGTGTGCCTATAGTCCCAGCTACTTGGGAGGCTGAGGCAGGAGAATTGCTTGAACCCAGGAGGCAGAGGTTGCAGTGAGCCGAGATCATGCCACTGCACTCCAGCCTAGCGGCCTGGCAATGGAGCAAGACTCTGTCTCAAAAAAAAAAAAAAAAAAAAAAACCCATAGTGAACCCTATTGTAAGCTACAGACTTTGAGTGATAATAATAGGTCAATGTAGGTTCAATGATTGTAACTCACACACAATCTGGGATAGAAAGTTGATACTAGAGGGAGGCTGTGCATATACGGGAGAAAGGATTTAGGAGAACTCTCTACTTTTTGCCCAATTTTGCATAAAACTAAAATTTTTCTATAAGTTGAGCACAGAAGTCTTAGCTAGGGCAATCAGACAACAGGAAGAAATAAAAGGTATTAACATTGGAAAAGAGCAAGTCAGACTATCTCTGTTGGACAGACATCTGACAGTATACCTCTCAGGGACATTATAGGTAAATTCAGTAAAATCTCAGGTTACAAAAGCCATATGCACAATCAATAGCACCGCTACACACCAACAACAACCCAGATGAGAATTAAATCAGGAACTCAATCCCTTTTAGACTAGTTACATATGTCTATGTGAATATACTTAACAAAGAAGATGAAAGATCCCAACAAGAAGAACTACAGAGCACTGCCAAAAGAAATAGATGGTAGAAACAAATAGGAATGCGTTCCATGCCCACAGATTAGAAAAATCAGTGTCATTAAAAAAAACTATACTCCCCAAAAGAAGCTGCACATTCAATGCAATTTCTTCCCAATTACCAACATCATGTTATGCAGAGTTAGGAGAAAAAATCTAAAGTGCATATGGAACCAAAAAAAAAAAAAAAAAAGCTCAAATAGCCAAAGCCATGCAAAGGGGAAAAAAAAAAAATCTGGAGGTATCCTATTACCCGACATCAAATTATTCCGAAAGGCTATAGTAAACTAAAGGGTGTTGTAGTGGCATAAAAGTAGACCCACAGGCCAATGAAACAGAATAGAGAAAACAAAAATAAAGCCAGCTGATTTCGAGAGAGCATACAGAAACATCAACTGGGGAAAGAACACTCTTTTGAATAAATGGTAATAGGTACACTGGATAGCCACACGCAGAAGAAGAAAACTCGATCCCTATCTCTCACCATATACAAAAATTTACTCAAGATGGATTGAAGATTTAAATCCAAGTCCTGAAACCATAAAAACTCCAGAAGAAAACCCAGGGAAACTGTTCTAGACATTGGCCTAAGCAAACAACTTATAACAAAGACTCCCAAAACCAAACGCCACATAAACAAAAATAAATTAGTGGGAACTAATAAAAACAAAAAGCTTGTCCAGAGCAAAATAAATCATCAGAGTAAACCAACAACCTACAGAATGGGAGAACTATTTGCAAATTTTGCCTCTGACAAAGGACTAATACAGAATCTACAAGAAACTGAAACAAATCAACAAAGAAAACACAAACAACTCTATTAAAAAGTGAGCAAGTGACCTGCATAGATATTTGTCCAAAGAAGATACAAAAATAGCCAAAAAACAGGAAAAAAAATGCTCCACATCACTGATTATCAGGGAAATTCAAATTAAACCCACAATGAGATATTACCTTACCCCAGCAAGAATGGCCATTATTCAATAGTCAAAAAAACAGTAGATGTTGGCATAAATGTGGTGACAAAGAAATGCTTAGACATTGCTGGTGGAATGTAAATCAGCACAACATCTCTGGAAAACAAGAGATTTCACAAGGAACTCAAAGTAGATCTACCATTCCATCCAGCAATCCCACTATTGGGTACTAAAAAAAGAAGTCATTAAATCAAAGAAAGCTGAACACATATGTTTATATCACAGCACAATTCCCAACTACAAAGATATAAAATAAACCTAAGTGCCCATCAACTGATGAGTGGGCCCCAAGATGGCCAATTGGAAGCAGCTGTGGTCTGTGGCACTCACAGAGAGGAACAGGAGTGAGTGAATACAGCATATTCAACTGAAATATTCACGTACTCACATTGGGACTAATTAGGGAAACATCCTGACCCATGGAGAAGGAAGAAAAGCAGGATGGAGCAAGAGCCCACCCAGGAGCAACACAGAGCCAAGGGAACCACCACCCACAGCCGAGGAGAGCAGTGAGTGATTGTATGCTCCTGGGAAACCACATTTCACCCATGGATCTTTGCAATCTGTATATCAAGAGCTTCCCTCATGTGCCCGTGCCACCAGAGCCTTGGGCCCAACACATACAGCTGTGTGGTCTCTGTAGTGCCGCTGCTCAGACATGTACAGAGACCTAGGAGCTTTACACTCTGGGCTCGGGATCCCTGGCAGGGCATCTGCAGCTCAGGCAAAGCAAGAGGTCTACATGTCCCCATAGAGAGGGGGCTAAATCCTGGGGTCTGAGCAGCATCCATCTGCAGGCCCCAATTCATGGCATCCCACAAGACAAGCCCTACTGGCTTGGAATTCCAGCCAGCCACAAGAAACAAGGTGAAGCCTACCTGAGACATTTCAGAGACCCTGGGAAAGGGGGGGTGCTGCTATCTCTGCTGTTGGATCGACTCAATCTGCAGGCTTTGGAGTGTCCAAATGGTCAGGACAAGGAAGGGTCCCCCAGCACAGCACTGCACAGCTGCTTTCCCGGAATGTGGTCAGACTACTTCTTTAACCAGGACCCCAATCCACTGCTCCTTGGGGGCAGGTCCTCCCAGCCAGGGCCTCCAGCCACACCTGCCTGCGTTCTACAGCTGACAGAGTTCTAATTTTTCCCTGAGTCTAAGTGCCCATGGGACACGGCAGGCTACGACTATGACTATTCAGGCATCTCAGCTGGTCCGGCCTGGGGCCTTGGAGAGCTGTAATGGATCAGGAGCTGATGAGATCCCCAACACAGCACAGCTGCTCTAGTTAAAAGCACTCAGACTGCTTCTTCAAGCAGGTTCCTGATCCCATTCCTCCTGACTACATGAGACTTTCCCAACCACGGTCTCTAGCCACATCGTATAGGCACATTCAAGCCAGAAACCTACCTGGAACAAAGCTTTCAGAAGAAGAAGCAGGATGCCACCTTTGCTGTTTTGCACCTTCGAGAGTGTACCTCCAAGTATGGGAAAAACCCAGGTGACTATGGTCTGGAGCAGATACCCAGCAAACTGCAATAGCCCAAGGAAGACTGGCCAGAATGTAAAAAAAAAAAAAAAAAAACCAGCAGCAACAACAACAGAAAACCCATCCGAAGGTCAGCTACTTCAAAGCTTGAAGGTAGATAAGTCCACAAAGATGAGAAAGAATTAGTAGAAAGAATCTAAAACTCCAAAAACCAGAGTGCCCATTTTCCTCCAAATGACTGCATCACCTCTTCACCAAGGGTTCAGAAATGGGCTGAGTCTGAGATTGCTAAAATGACAAAAGGAGGCTTCAGGATATGGATAAAACAAACTTTGCCGACCTAAAAGAGTATGTCATAGCCTAATGGAAAGAAGCTAAGAATCATGATAAAACAATGCAGATATAGACTCCCATACAATAATATGTGAGATTTTAACACCCCACTGACAATATTAGCCAGATCATCAAGACAAAAAAATTAACAAACATATTCAGGAGCTGAACTCAGCTCTGCATCAAGTGGACCTGATAGATACTTACAAAACTCTCCACCCAAAAAACAATAGAATATAGAGTCTTCTCATCACCACAAAGCAGTTACTCTAAAATTGAATGCATAGCTGGAAGTAAAACACTTCTCTTCAATTGCAAAAGATCTGAAATCATAGCACAATCAAATTGGAACTCAAGATTAAGAAATTCACTCAAAATCATAAAACTATGTGGAAATTGAACAATGTGTACCAGAATGACTTTCTAGTAAATAATGAAATTAAAGTAGGAATCAAGAAGTTCTTTGAAACTAATGAGAACAAAGACACAATGTACCAGAATCTCTGGGATGCAGCTAAAGCAGTGTTAAGAGAGAAAACTGTAGCACTAAATACCCACATCAAAACGTTAGAAAGATCTCAACTTAAAAAAAAATCACAACTAAAAGAACTAGAGAACCAAGAGCAAACAAATACCAAAGATAGCAGAAGATAATAAATAACCATGATCAGAGCTCAACTGAAGGAGATAGACACAAAATCCCTTAAAAAAATCAATGAATTCAGGAGCTAGTTTTCGAAAAAAATTAATGAAACAGATAAATTGCTAGCCAGACTAATGAAGAAGAAAAAAAGAAGATTAAAATAAACACAGTCAGAAATAAGAGGGATGTAACCACTGACCCCACAGAAATGCAAATAACCATCAGAGGATACTATAAACACCTCTATGCACATACTAGAAAATCCAGAAGAAATGGATAAATTCCTGGACACATGCATTCTGCCAAGACTAAATGAGGAAGATATCAAATCCTAGAATAGACCAGTAAGGAGTTCTAAAATTGAGGCAGTAATAAATAGCCTACAAGCCAAAAAAAAAAAAAGTCCAGGACCAGAGGATTTACAGCTGAATTCTACCAGAGGCCCAAAAAAGAGCTGGTACCATTCCTACTGAAACAATCCCAAAATATTAGACCAGCATCATTCTGATACCAAAACCTGGCACAGAAAAACAAAAAAAAAGAAAACTTAAGGCCAAACTAGGTATTGAAAGAACATACCTCAAACTAATAAGAGCCACATGTGATAAATTCGCAGCCAATGTCATACTAAATGGACAAAGGCTGGAAGGATTTCCCTTTCAAAGGGGCACGAGAAGACAAGGTTGCCCTTTCTCACCACTCCTATTCAACACAGTTCTGGAATTCCTAACCGGAGTAATCAACAAGAGAAAGAAATAAAGGGCATCCGAATTGCTAAAGAGGAAGTCAAACTGTCACTGTTGACCAATAATATAATCGTATACCTAAAAAATCTTAAAGATTCATATGAAATGCTTCTAGATCTGTTAAACCAATTCAGTAAAGTTTAAGGATACAAAATCAATGCATACAAATCAGTAGCACTGCTATACACCAACCGTGACAAAGCTGAGAATTAAATCAAGAACTCAACCTCTTTTATAATAGCTGCAAGAAAATAAAATACTTAGGAATATTTCCAAGGAGGTGAAAGACCTCTACAAGGAAAAGTACAAAACACACTAATGAAAGAAATCATAGATGACAAAAACATATTTAAAAATTTCCCATGCTCATGCATGGGTAGAATCAATATTTTTTTAAACGACCATACTGCCAAGAGTGATCTACAAATCCACTGCAATTTCTATCAATTTCCATCATCATTTTTCACAGAACTAGGAAAAACAATTCTAAAATTCCTATGGACCTATAAAAGAGCCTGTATAGCCAAAGTAAGACTAATCACAAAGAAATCTGGAGGCATCACATTACCTAACTTCGAATTATTCTACAGGCTATAGTTACTGGCATAAAAAATAGGCATACAGACTGATGAAACAAAATAGATAACCCAGAAATAAAGCCGAATACTTACAGTCAACCGATCTTCAACAAAGCAAACAAAAACATAAGTGAGAAAAAGAAGACCCTATTCAACAAGGTGGTGCCGGGATAATTGGCAAATCACATGTAAAAGGAGGAAAGTGGATCCTCAGCTCTCACCTTATACAAAAAACCAACTTAAGATGGATATCAAAGACTTAAATTTGAGTCCTGAAACCATGAAAATTCTAGAAGATAACATCCGAAGAACTCTTCTAAACATTAGCTTAAGCAAAGAGTTTCATGACCAAGAATTCAAAAGCAAATGCAAGAAAAACAAAGATAAATAGATGGAACTTAATTAAACTAAAAAACCTTCTGCACAGCAAAAAATGATAATAACAAAGTAAACAGAAAACCCATAGAGTGGGAGAAAATATTCACAGGCTATGCATCTTATAAAGGACTAATATTCAGAATCTACAAGGAACTCAAACAAACCAGCAAGAAAAAAAAAAATCCCATCAAAAAGTGGGCAAAAGCTATGAATAGACAATTATCAAACGAAGATATACAAATGGTCAACAACATATGAAAAACTGTTTGACACCACCAATGACCAGAGAAATGAAAATCAAAACTGCAATGCAATGGAACTTTATTCCTGCAAAGAATGGCCAAAATTTAAAAATCAAAAAATAATAGATGTTATCATGAACGTGAGGAAGAGGGGACACTTTTACACTGCTGGTGGAAATGGAAACCAGCTCAGCCGCAATGGAAACAGAGTGTGGAGATTCCTTAAAGATCAAAAAAGAGATCTACCGTTTGATCCACCAATCCCCTACTGGGTATCTGCCAGAGGAAAGTAAGTCATTATATGAAAAAGACACTCCATGTGCATGTTTATAGCAACACAGTTCACAATTGCAAAAATATGGAACCAGCCCAAAGGCCCATCAATGGAATGGATAAAGAAAATATTATATATATATTTGTGTGTGTGTGTGTGTGTAGATATATATATTTTTGCAATTGTGAACCGTGTGTGTGTATATATATAGATATAGATAAATTATATAAATATATATTCATTTATATATATTTTTGTATATATATTTTTTGTATATATATATTTTTGCAATTGTGAACTCTATGTGTATGTGTATATACATAGATATATATAAATATATATATAAAAATATACAAATGTATGTATATGTATGGATATAGATAAATATATATAGATATATATATATACACACACACATATATAGATAAATGTGTGTATGTATATATATACACACATATATATAGATATGTATATATACATATACACACACAAATATTTACATATACACATATATATAAATATATGTGTGAATATATATGGGTACATATATTTATATATACACATATTTATATATACACATATATATGTGTATATATATATATATTTATATATACACATATTTATATATACACATATTTATATATACACATATATATGTGTATATATAAATGGTACATATACATACATTCCATTTCCCTGGTTATATATATATATATATATATATATATATATATACACACACACACATACATGCACAAATATATGTACACATATATATATACATACATTTATATATATATATGTATATATAAATATATGTGTATACATATATATATGCACACACATTTCATTTTCCTGGTCATATATATATATGTATATACACACACATGCACAAATATATGTACACATATACATATACACACACACACATGCACAAATATATGTACACATATACTTATACACACATTTATATATATGTATATATAAATATATGTGTATACATATATATATGCACACACACACATTTTGTTTTCCTGGTCATATATATATGTATATACACACACATGCACAAACATATGTACACATATATATACACACACACACACATACATATATACCTATATATATATATACACTATGCACACACACCATAGGATACCACTCAGCCAAAAACAGCAATGAAATAATGGCATTCACAGCAACCTGGATGGAGTTGGAGACCATTATTCTAAGTGAAGTAACTCAGAAATGGAAAACTAAATATCCTATGTTCTCACTTACAAGTGGGAGCTAAGCTATGAAGAAGAAAAACATAAAAATGTCACAATGGACCTTGTGGACTCCAGGAGAAAGATGGAAGGGGGTGAGGGATAAAAGACTACACATTGGGTACAGTCTACACTGCTCAGGTGATGGATACACCAAAATTTTGGAAATGACCATTAACTAACTTATCTATGTAACCAAACATCACCTGCTCCCCAAAATCTATTGATATCATAATAAAACAAAACAAAACAAAGGGAAAGAAAACGGGTACATATACATCATGCACTGCAATTCAGCCATTAACAATGAAATTATGTCTATTTCAGGAACTTGGATGGAGCTGGAGGCCATTATTCTTTTTAAAGTAACCCAGGAATCTACAAGCAAATAGTGCAGGATCTCACCTAGAAGTGAGAGCTAAGCCGTGGGTCCACAAAGGCACGCAGTGTAACATACTAAACATTAGAGACTCAGAAGTGGGGAGGGTGAGAGAGGGTGACAGAGGAGAAACTGTCTGCCGAGTAAACTGTAAACAAATTGGGTGATGAGTGCACTCCAATCCCAGACTACTATGAACACTACACGGTTCATCTATGGAACCAAAATAACCTGTACTCCTAAAGCTATTGAAACAGTTTTTAAAAATTCAACAACAAAATAAATAATAATAAGCTCTAATTTTAAAATGCTAATGTGAACTTATTTTCTAAGTACTGATATCATGGAATCTATTGTTCTGTGTGCCATACCTGCATTGAATTGGGCATTAATTTCAACTACACCTCTCACAAAAGTCTGTTAACAGTATATTTGAATAGAATTCACAACTATACATTTTATCTATGGAACCTAAAAAACCATAATTACCCCTAAAAATATTAAAATAACAAAATATTTTCAATGCTTTCCTAGCTCATCTGTGACCTCCGGTCAGCAGCTAAGTGAGGTCAAAACTAGCTTCTCAGGAGCTCATGGCATTCCCATCATGGCCAGTGGCAGGATAGCTCAGCTCAGGAATCCAATCCACCTTCAAAAAGGAAAGGGAGCTTCAGGGGGCTGAGAGGGAACATCTGTGACAGTCACATGTGATTCTTTTCTCAGGAAAGCTTTGGCTTATCCAGAGCCAAATCTGCTGTAGGCTACCAGAAGATTTTCGTGAGTGTCACTTTTGGGGAGAAAATACCACAGGAGAATCCCTGACAGAGAAGTGGCCGTTTCAAATTTCCATATACCCTTCCCCCCCATCCCCCACCCCCATCATTACACTTCATTCTCAAAGAAATGATACAACCTCATGTTCTCATGCCTTGGTGTCTTGGAGCAGACATGCAATTTGGCTAACTGCCGATTTTATTAAAATTGGTTTTTCACTGTCAGTGTTTTCATGATGATTGACAAATGTAAACTTTCAGATTTTCTTTTGCACCCAGAACTTTAGGTGACCCACGCACCTACCATCCCCCCTACAAGGCACGCTCCAGACTAGATTGAGTTTTCACAGCCCTGATGAGGTAGAGGGTCTGGTGAAGCTTAGCTGGGTGGGTGGGTCTAATACAATCATCTAAGCCAATTATAGGAGGCTGGACTTGGGAGGGTCGAATGCAATCATCTGAGCCCCTTCTGAGAGGCTGGACTTGTTCCTCCTTTCCTTGGGAGGGAAGTCCCCGGGGACTTGATGGAGTTTTCACAGCCCTGATGAGGTTGAGAATCTGATAAAGCAATGAGTGCAACGAAACGTAGCTGGGAGGGTCTAACGCAATCATCTGAGGCCCTTATAAGAAGCTGGACTTAGCTGAGCCCTCAGAGATCTCCAGCCAGTGCGAGACTGCCTAGTAGGGAGACTCACCACCGCTGGTGTGCAGACCTAGGAAGCCCAGGACCCCCGGGAGACTGAGCAGTAGGGCCTCTGACCTGCAGACCAACGAGCTGGTAAGTCGGGCTGGGTTTCGGGGGCTAAGTGTGCGGGTGCACCTTGCCCATGGATCTCAACTCACAGGCTTTCTGAATTTCGTCCACAGCCCCACCATCACAGCTGTCTGAAACCACCGCTGCCTGCTGTTGACCAGGCTCAGCCCAAGGACCGGAGAAAGGCCGAGGCCCCACACCATGGCGCGCACCAAGCAGACCGCCCGCAAAGCCACCACTGTGCAGGCCCCCAGGAAGCCCGTGGCCACCAAAGCCCCAGGCAAGAAGTGGCCGCCTACAGGAGGGATCAAGAAGCCTCACCGCTACCGGCCTGGCACCCTGGCGCTGCGCGAAATCAGAAAGTACCAGAAGTCCACGGAGCTGCTCCTGCACAAGCTGCCCTTCCAGCGCCTGGTGCGCGACATCGCCCAGCTCATCAGCCTGGACCTGCGCTTCCAGAGCGCGGCCATTGGCGCCCTGCAGGAGGCCAGCGAGGCCTACCTGGTCCGCCTCTTTGAAGACACCAACCTGTGTGCCATCCATGCCAGGCGTGTCACCATTATGCCCAGAGACATGCAGCTGGCCCTTCGCCTCCACAGAGAAGGTCGTTAGGAGCCCAAATGTAGTTAAGCATAGGACTGGGTGTGGAAACAGGCAGATATCGGGTCTTGGTGGTGGTTCTGGGTGCTTTTGTTTGTGAATGTCTAATCTACCTTGAGGGTCATAAGCCAGCAGTGTCAAATTCAATTGTTTCAGCGAGTGCGTTTCAGCACTTCCACTCTACATCCGTGTTCAATAAATCTGTTCATTTTCACTGGACTATGCCTGTGTGTAGAATACTTCAAACCAAATAAATCTCCTCTTGAAGGCAACTCAACGACGTTTGTTTAACTTGATCAAACAGATGACATCCACCCTTTCTCTTTCCCTGTATGCGGCTCCGTGTTTGCAATGTTCCCCGTGTCCTGGGCTCTTCCTGCTAGTTTACTAGGAACATACATTCAACACCACTTTCTAAAGTGTCAATAGACTCTCTATCCACAAGTCACTTCACATCAGGGGAGGCAGAAAAACCAGTGTGGGTGTGTTTGTGGGGTGGAAAGGGAGAGAGGTGCCCTTTAGAAGTCTGCTGCCATCCATCTCTGGCAGTTCAGTGTCCTCGAATGTGGTCCATGACTGGAATGACCCAGGTCTTGGTCTGGGAAGTAGCAAGAGAATCATTGAGGGACGGTGCGGTGGCTCACGCCTGTAATCTCAGCACTTTGGGAGGCCGAGGCGAGCGGATCATGAGGTCAAGAGATTGAGACCATCCTGGCCCACACGGTGAAACCCCATCTCAACTAAAAATACAAAAAAATTAGCCGGGCATGGTGGCGTGCGCCTGTAGTCCCAGCTCCTCGTGAGGCTGAGGCAGGAGAATTGCTTGAACCCGGGAGGCAGAGGTTGCAGTGAGCCGAGATCGCGCCTCTGCACTCCAGCCTGGGGCCTGGGGACCGAGCGAGACTATGTCTCAAAAGAAAAAAAAAAACATTGAAAGTCTGTGAGATCTGGATAGACACACCCCTGCTGCAGCCAAACCATTTGAGGGAGACTGTCTGCATATTCATATTAAAGGGTCACATTTTTAACAAGTTCCAAAAAAATCATGTGATTTTAGACCCAGGGCCAGAAAAATCCTGAGGGAAAAAATGCTTGTTCCATCTTCCTATGACAGAGGACTTTGTGTGCCAGAGGTTGGTAGCTCAATTTTCCCTGAGTTTACCCACAATTTTATCATCTTCTTCAAACTCTTAAATTGGCCACACCTGGATGAAGGAAGCAACTATTTCAGAATCATTTTGACTAAATATTTGGATTTTTTTGTCACTTGAGTTTTTTCCACATCTTCCTATTTGGGCCTTGAGCACCTCTGGATAGCAATGTGCTTTGAAAGAGAAGCCTCTTCCAAAAGACTGTGATGGTTTCACACTGAAGACTGAAGTTGCTCTGCCCTAGAACTTTGTTTTTACTGGGTTCTATTTTCTTATCATGATCAGTTACTAGTTCATATTTTCTGCTGAATTTTTTTAAAGGCACTGTTGATGAGATTGTGGCTTTTTCACAAAAAAAATACTGATTTGGCAAAAGTGTATTGAAATTAACAATACTTACATTTTTTAAGTACTGTTTTTAATTTTTAATACTTTTAATTTTTTATTTTTTAATACTTTCTCATTTTTAATACTTTTCAAATACAAGAGCTGACCATGGCATGATAGGTAAAAAAAGTAGGGGGTAGAATATGACAGGCACCATTTTTTAAATTTCGATAATTTCAAATTTTTTGTTTTTATCTAAACTACAAAAAGTTTTAATGAGTTATAAATTCAAAGGTCATTACAAAAAAAACTTGTAGCTAAATCACAATGTAATTTTTGGATTATGATCTCAAAAAAATTGATTAATTGGGTGGCATTTCTGTGACAAAAGGTTTTTCAGCTCTTTCATCTTTCAAACCAAACAAAAACATGATGTGGAATCATCTCATTTTACCAAACAGTGTCATGCTCCCTTGAATGCATGACTAGAAAAAACTAATTAAAAATGAAAAACTTGACCGGGCGTGGTGGCTCAAGCCTGTAATCTCAGCACTTTGGGAGGCCAAAGCGGGCAGATCACAAGGTCAAGAGATCAAGACCATCCTGGCCAACATGGTGAAACCCCATCTCTACTAAAAATACAAAAATTAGCCAGGCAGGGTGGCACGTGCCTGTGGTCCCAGGTACTCAGGGGGCTGAAGTGGAAGAATCACTTGAACCCAGAAGGCGGAGGTTGCAGTGAGCCGAGATTGCACCACTGCACTCCAGCCTGGTGACAGAGCAATATTCCATCTCAAAAGAAAAAAAAAAACACTTTATCTCATTATTAGGTTTGTATAAAAGAAAAAGTTTCTTTATCTAGATAGATAGACTGCTAGATATTCCTAAGTGTGGCAGTTGTGCGACCCGCAGAGACCCTTCCCAAAGCAAATGAGAGCGAGGAGTTGTTAAGCCGAGTCCAGGTTTATTGGGGTTTGCGGGCAACTCGAGCGGGAGAGGGAAGAGCTGCACCCAGCAGCTGCCGGAGAGGGTTTTTATAGGGGCGGCGGCCTGTTTAGGCAAGGGGTTGTGAAGTGATTGGTGGCTGTTGGGCATGGGCGAAGGGGGAGTATTGTGGAGTGCAGGGATTGGCTTAGCTTTGGCGGGCTAAGGTGGGGAGTACAGGTGAGGTGTTATGGAGTGATTGGTGGAGGTTAAACAAAGAAGAAGGAAGAGCCATGTGGCAAGAGGGGATGGGTTCCGGAGGCGGTCCGCTGGATGTGGGTCCCGGGCATGGGGAATGGGCCCTTTCTACCTAACAGCAGTAACTTGAAATTGTATAACATGTCTCTCCAATATTCGTGATAGTTATGAAACTATTACAGAAGATCTATCTGCATTCGTTTTATGAGAGCCTGGCCCCCTTCTTTGCTAAATATGAAAGTTATCACCCTACTTTGTATCCTTCTTCGTAGAAACATAATTCCATTAAATTACTATTATTCTTAAAGTATTATTTAAACTTGACTAATTGGGGTATAACATTTTGTTTAGTTGGTACTCTTGAACTTGTACTTTTGAAGACCAGACCTTAGATGCTATCTATGCACTTGGAAACAGAGCAGATAGATTGTTTAAACTGCATTTGGCACATGCTAAGTACTTTGGTGAGGGGACAAAAGCAGGCAAGCTCCAGTAAACATACATTGTTATTAACACGTAATACACCCAGCCTTGAAAGCTGTCAAAGATTTTTCCTGGAAAGATACCACTTTCCACAATTTTTTTTCTAGAGAACTGTAGCTATATGATATTAAATATTGAGAAGATTAGAATGTGTAAAGACACTTCTCAGCCAATCCATTTTTTCCTCTCTGAAAAAACAGCACTGTTGTTCCGCTCCTGAATTGACCTCTGACTCATTTTTGTCTTCAGCAGCTCAGCTTTACTCAGACTCCATGAAAAGCATTGAGTTCTGTGGCCGGGGGCGGGGAGTAGCGGGTGGAGGACATATCAGATCAACGTTCCAGCCTTGTGTGTCCGATCACTACCCTCGCTGCCCTCTGTAGACGCTTGTCGCCACCTGAGGTTACTTGGGCAAGGTTCTCTGTACTTCTAGTGTTCAGAGAGTGCTAGGCCTGCCGCATCTGCCAGAACACAGCTTCCAAGACTCCCCCATGCCATGAGAAAGGAAGGAGCTGAGAGCAATATAAAGAGGGAGATACTGAGATGCTTGGATCTTACTTATTTTGGTTGCTCAAGCACTTTGTCCCTCCATGTCCCTCCCTCAGACCCACCAGTCTAACTCCCTAACAAGGAAGTTGGTAAAATAAAATGAAAGCACATTATGTATAAATCATAATATGTTGGTGTGAAATAGAGTTTCCCCATTCTTGGTAAGGTTTAAAAATTTCTGCAGTACACACCCAATCAATGATAGGTTCTATGTACCATTTTAAGAGCAAAAGCTAAGTTTAAAAAGAAATAAAGCAACACGTTTACGGGGTATATTTGGCTTCAGAAAAAAATACTTGATGTTATTCTCTATTCAATATTAGAGCTGAACTGTGGGGGCTTTTAGATCTTTTTGCTCGTATTCTGTGATTCAGGGGGTACGTGGCAAAGGGAAACAGACAGAAATAGCACTGTGGGTATCCGCGAGCTGTGCTGGGAAGGTTCACAGTGATTCCATAATCAATCTCAGGTCTTTATTTTATGATGAATTTCAGGTCTTTATTCCCATAATAATGGTAGAGTATGTACAAAGTGACTACAGAATAACTTTATAACTCCGGATGGACCTACTTTCTTTCACATCTTAATACTTTCTTTTCTATGTTGCTGTATTCAGGTTTGATTTTCTGAGTAGATCACCTCTAGAAAGAATAAAATCAAGAATACTCTAAAACAGTGTGTTATACTAAATTTGGGGGGCTACAGAAGCGCTGGTAATATCACCATGTGAAGCAAAGCTGCAGTATCAATAGGCTCTCTCTCTATGTGTCTTTTAAAGTGCAGATGATCGTTGCAAACTGGTGTTCACAGACAGGTGGTTTTCGGAAGCAAGCTGTAATCCCAGCTACTCTGGAGGCTGAGGTAGCATAATCATTTTAACCTGAGAGGCAGAGGTTGCAGTGAGCCGAGATTGTGCCACTGTACACCAGCCTGGGTGACAGAGCAAGACTCCATCTCAAAAAGAAAGAGAGAGAGAGAGAGAGAGAGAGAGAGAGAGAGAGAGAAGAGAGAGAGAGAGAGAAAACAAAAGAAAGAAAGGCAAGAAAGAAAAAGAAAAAAAGAAAATCACGGTAAGGTGCAGTCCTTCCATTTGTTAGTCATCGCCTCACTACCTCACCAGCTCCAACCAGAGACCACATTTGTCTAGGCCAGGCATCCCCAAACTACGGCCCGCGGGCCACATGCGGCCCCCTGAGGCCATTTATCTGCCCCCCCACCCTGCTGCCGCACTTCAGGAAGGGGCACTTCTTTCATTGGTGGTCAGTCAGAGGAGCACAGTATGTGGCAGCCCTCCAACGGTCTGAGGGACGGTGAACTGGTCCCCTGTGCAAAAAGTATGGGGACGCCTGGTCTAGGCAGTCACCAAATGTACATTATGAGATAGGCTTTAAGAATGGCAATGAAGCCCCAGGAAAACTTACATTGTTATAAACATGTAATACAACCAGCCATGAAAGCGGTCAAAGATTTTTCCTGGAAAGATGAGACTTACTGCAAAATACCTTCTAGAGAACTGTGCCTATATATTAAACACTGAGAAGATTTGGAATGTGTGAGGACATTCTCTCTCTCTAGTCTTACAGGATTCTCCTAGGCTATGTTAATTTCCAGTAATGTAGAAGAACACTTACTGACATAAAGCAAAGTAGGGAGGAACACGAGAACAGTCAAATAAGAGAAAAATAACGCTTCATGATTTCACTTTTATTTCCTCAGATTGGAAACAGTTCAATGATGACAAAAACAACACCCCATACAAAAATTTAAAATACACACAAAGACAACCATTGCAGTGCTCCTGCTCAGGACACAGCCTTCAGGGTAGAGTAACACAAGAAAAAACTCTCTGCGGGCTTCACTTACTGAAACCAGATATAATGACAAAAGCTAAGCCACAGCAACTCCAGGCTTCAGTGTAAAACCGTACAAGTCCCATCTCTGAAAGCATCTCCCAGCCCACAGAAAACTCCAGGCCGTGTACCTATCTTCTTCCAACTGGGAAGACACAGAAAAATGCCTCTATATGCCCTACGAAGCCCCAATATTTAGTCAAAGTGATGACAAAACAAGCCACTGTCTTCATCTAGGGAAGGCCAATGTCAGAGTTTGAGAAAGACGTGAAGACCATGGGTCAATCCAGGGTAAACCGAGAGGCAGAAGCTGCAGCAAACACAGTCCTGTCATAAGAAGACAGATGCAGTACTTCCGGCACAAACAGTCCTTTCCTCTGGCCTTGGGCCTAGAAGAACATGATTTTCTTGTACTTGGTGTTGGGGAAGAAGCCCTTGGACTTTAACCTGCGAACAGCCTCCCTCAAATGCTTGGGCTGCAGCGGGGGCGTTTCTCCCCACATCTCACACACGTCCAGGGCCTCTTCCACCACCTCTCCCACCAAGACCTTGGCTATTCCAGCCATGGCAATGGCCACGTTCTCAGGCACCGACCTGCCCATGATAGACTGCATCAGATCTGCAACGCGTGCTTTGGGGAAAGCTGACCTGCGACACACTTCATAGCGGGCCAGCTGCTCCTCAGACATGGCCGAGAGCAGAGCTGTCATCCTCTGAGCCTCATCTTCATCCACGGTGGGCTTCCTCTCCTTCTTTCCTTTGGCATCTGTCTTCAGTCTTTTGGATGCAGGAGGAGCTGAGACTGAGGCTTCCTTGGCATCTGCTGTGAGGTCCATAACGTCCTGACTCCTGAGCTTACTTTCCTGATCCATGGGTTCTTCCAAGTTCCCATCTAGGTCCTCTGGGATTCCATCCTTGTTGCTGGCTCCCAGACCTCGAGGCATGGTGAACATCTCAGCAGACACGCCTGTTTGCCAGCCTTTCTCTATGGCTGAGACGCAGATCTAGTCCATGGCAGCGCTGTAGAGGCCGAATATCCAGCGGGGGTGGTTAGACTATGGAACTGCAATGAGAAAGTTTCAAAGACTTTAGCTGCTGTGTTTCTGCTGAGCCATAGCTCAGCCCCAACTGCACAGAGCTCCCTGCCTCCCCCTCCCACACACAAACACACATGCTGGTTTTCTCACTTCCGCAATGTGAAGAAACTTATGGATGGAGAGTATATTAGTTTAAGATCAATGCAGAATAAATTCTCATACATTTGGGGACTTTAAAACAAACCCCAACTCACAGGTCAGAAGTTCCACTAGGCCGAGGGATTGCCTCCTACTCAAAGTCGTACAAGGGACCTCCAGGGCCTGGCTGCGTGGACGTTGCCTTGACCTGGGAAAGGTCTGGCTGTGATCTGTTTCGGGTTGGTGGGGGAATTCGATGCCTGGGGGTTGTGAGACCCAGGCCCACTTGTCTGCTCTGCTTGCTCCTGGGAGAATGCTCTCAACTCCTGCAGGTTGCCCGGGTCTGGGCTGTGGGGGCTCCCTGGGTCTGCAGAGTCAGCCCTGAGGAATCTCCTTCCGGTGAAACTCTCTCTGGCTGGAGATCTCTGTAACTTCAAGGAGGTTCAGTCCCATATAACGAGCTCAGATGATTCAATTCCATATAAAGAGCTCAGATGATTCAGTGAGACCCAGCACTTAACAGCTATTGGTTCAGGGTATCACTGAGCGATTTGTTCGGCTCATCAGTTCCGGGTTCCGCCCACACTCCAGGGAGGGGCAGATGCAGGGCGTGTCTCTGAGGCGCGGGAAATGCAGGGGGCCTTTCAGAATTCCGTCTTCCTCACGGAATCGCAAACTTCACATTTCACAACAATAAAGAAAAATTTAACAGTAAAAACGAGACATTTTATGAAATCACGCGTTAGAAAACAGATGTCTGAAAAAAAAATCTCCAACTCACAAGGAAACAAGTGGTTTATCAGGTACTCTGAAAATAAATTGGGCTGGGTGAGGGGACTATGGAAATTTTGTTTCAATTTTTATTTTTTTATTTATTATTATTATTATTATTATTATTATTATTATTATTTGGAGACAGAGCCTTGCTCTGTGCCCCGGGCTGCAGGGTAGTGGCCTGATCTTGGCTCACTGCAACCTCCACCTCCTGAACTCAAGCGCTCCTCCTGTCTCAGCCTGCAGAGTAGCTGGGACTAAATGCACACCACTCCACACTGGACTAATTTTTGTATTTTTAAAAATAGAGATGAGGTTTTACCATTTTGGCAGGCTGGTTTGAACCACTGACTTCAAGTGACCTGCTCACCTTGGCTTCCCAAATGGAAGGGATTACAGGCGTGAGCCACAACGCCCAGATTTCAATTCATATATACATATATGTGTGTACATGGGTTACAGAGAAGCAGCAAAGAGACATGAAATTATGTCATGCACAAAGATACAGATCACATTTAGGAAAACTTATGTTGAGAAATGGCATAAAAAGTACTTCAGAAGATAAAGCAGACACTAAAATATCAGCCTTTTTTTTTTTTTTTTTTTTTTGACAGAGTCTTGCTCTGTCGCCAGGTGCTGGGCTGGAGTGCAGTGGCACGATCTCAGCTCACTGCAACCTCCACCTCCCAGGTTCAAGCAATTCTCCTGCCTCAGCCTCCCGAGTAGCTGGTACTACATGCATGCACCACCACGCCCAGCTAATTTTCGTATTTTAGTAGAGGCGGGGTTTCACTATCTTGCCCAGGATGTCTCGATCTCTTGACCTCATGATCTGCCTGCCTCGGCCTCCCAAAGTGCTGGGATTACAGGCATGAGCCACCACGCCCAGTCATATCTGACTTTTAAAGAACTTTTGTATATTTAAAAATATTTGGTAGAAGATATAAAATTACTGGCTAGGTGCAGTGCTTACTCCTGTAATCTTAGCACTTTGGGAGGCTGAGGTCGGTGGATCATGAGGTCAGGAGTTTGAGACCAGCCTGGCCAACTTGGTGAAACTCCGTCTCTACTTGCCACCACCAGCTAATACAAAAAATTAGCTGGATGGTGGCAAGCTCCTGTTATCCCAGCTCCCTGGAGACTGAGGCAGGTGAATCACTTGAACCCAGGAGGCAGAGGTTGAGGTGAGCCGTTATCTCGACACTACACTTCAGCCTGGGCAACAAGAATAAACCTCTGTTTAAAAAAGAAGAAAGAAAGAAAGAGAGAAAAAGAGAGAGGGAGGGAGGGAAGGAAGGAGGGAGGGGAAGAAAAGAAATTACTTTATAATTGGTATTACACCTGTTTGTTTGTTTGTTTGTTTGAGACAGAGTCTTGCTTTGTCACCTAGGCTGGAGTGCCGTGGCACAATCTTGGCTCACTGCAAACTCCGCCTCCTGACTTCAAGTGATTCTCCTGCCTCAGCCTCCTGAATAGCTGGAATTACAGGCACCCACCACCATGCCCAGCTATTTTATATTTTTAGTAGAGATGGGATTTTACTATATTGGCCTGGCTGGTCTCGAACTCCTGACCTCAAAAGATCTACCTGCCTCAGCCTCCCAAAGTGCTGAGATTAGAGGCATGAGCTACCGCAGCCATCCTACACTGAAGATATTGAAAACAAGGAACTATTTTATGTTTCAGTCACAAAATTTACAACACGGCAAACATCTTAAACTATTTAAACTTGTAACGAAAAATTATACATCTTCATAAAAATATGTGAGTGATATAAAGACTTAACAATTTTTAAAGATTGAAGACCAATGCCTTCTACACTTGATTTAAGCCATTAATTATGAAACTTAGAATCACTCAACTTCTCCGTTCCATAAATTAATATAACTGTCAAACTTAGAATTATTCAAACCCTAAGCAATGTGACTTCTCAACACTTCTTCACTAATTCTGATTGTGCTGATGCAAAATCAAAGGTCCTAAAAGAACCAGAACAGTTGACACCCCTTCTCTGCATATAAAGTTATTGGTCTGGTGCTTTTGTTATTTTATCATATTGGCCTTCAATTAACATATTACATATTGAAGAAACTAGATTTTAAGAGTTCAGAGTGGAAATTGATCAACGTTTGACATGAGCTTCTTCGACTTGCCTCCTACTATTTGAGTGAATGCAGGACACAATAGCAAGACCCATAACTCATGGGACAATGATATTTAGCAGAAGTTCTTGTAACATTAACATTGCTGAATATTTCCCTTGCCATAATATGCAGGCTAATCTAATCATTTGAATTCCTGGAGCTTCTGCAATAAAATTGACTCTGAGAATAACATTGGGATCGTCTTAAAAAAATAGAGCTTAAGATGGAGATAGTTAATTGAAATATTCAAAGTTCTAAGTGTTTATCCTACCTTGATACCAACTAACCAATTTTATTAACTCACCTGAGGGGGCATCGCTGTGGTACGAGAACACCTGTGAAGGTCATGCGTAATCCAACACCTTCACTTCCCCTTTACAGCAACACATATTCACATCAGAACCTTTGTAAGTCACATAGGGCCTTCCGTTTTCAAAATTTACTAGTACTAAAGGCCTGATCGGTAGGTTCTAAGCAGAAAGAAATGGGAACTCAAAGAGAACCATCCCAAACTTGAAAATTAGCCCCTGAAATAAAACACAGATATGTAAACTAAGGTCAAAATGTCAGGTAAAACATAAACTAAAAAATTACTTCTCTTAAAAATTATTTACCAGATGCAGTCATTTCTCACTATACTCTAAAAAGACACTGAAGTTATCTAAGCTTTATATACGCCTCATTTTTCTCTTAAAATCTAGTGGGTCTTTACCTAGACAGATAAAAGCTCCAGAGTGAGGCCTAAATTAATGATTTCTTAAATGAAGAGAGAGGAAGAAGGCCATATACCCCCCAAAATATGCAAGATAATGGAGGCATAAAGGAAAACACTTGAATGTTGATTTAGTTTATTTTTAATCTAAGGGCAAATGATTAAATTAACTAATGTATAGATGAAAAACAACTACAGCGCATGAATAAAGCTCATAAATAACAAGATATATGTTGGTCTATTCACAATGTTTTACTGCCTGGGCATGGTGGTTCACACCTGTAATCTCAACACTTTGAGAGGTTGAGGCAGACAGATCACTTGAGCCCAGGAGTTCGAGATCAGCCTGGACAACATAGTGAAATCCCTTCTCTACAAAAAAATACAAAAATTAGCCAGGTATCCCAGTGGTGTCAGCTACTTGGGAGGCTGAGGTGGGAGGATCCCTTAAGCCCAGGAGGCAGAGGTTGCAGTGAGCAGAGATCTTGCTACTGCACTCCAGCCTAGGTGATAGAGCAAGAACCTATCTCATTTTTTTTAAAAAAGCTCTTAATGATAAGATGCAAGTAGAAAAAATAAGAAAAGCCTCCTAGAAACTCTTCAAAAACATAAACCTTCAGCCATTCACTCTCCTCTGAATGGATTAGATAGACTTCCATAGAAACCTGTGGAACAGATACAGGTCATATTTTATAATGCTCCAGAGAAAAATTACAGACACTTGTATCCTTTACTTTAGCTGCTTTCTAAGCATCAATGTTAGGAACATTTTTTAATTCCTCTTTTTTTTAAAAAAATACTTTTTTAAATAAACTTTTTATATATTAAGTCTATTAGCTCTATTACATGAATGAGAAATTTTTCTCCCAGTTGGCCATTTTATTTTATTTTTTCAAAATGGAGTCTTATTCTGATGCCCAGGCTGAAGTGCAGTGGCAGGATCTCAGTTCACTGCAACCTCTGCCTCCCGGGTTCAAGCAATTCTCCTGCCTCAGACTCCCAAGTAACTGGGATTACAGGCACATGCCATCACACCCAGCTAATTTTTGTATTTTTAGTAGAGTTGGGGTTTCATCATGTTGGCCAGGCTGATCTCAAACTCCTGACCCCAAGGTGATCTGCCCACCTTGGCCTCCCAAGGTGCTAGGATTACAAGTGTAAGCCACCATGCTTGGTCCTAGTTTGTCATTTATCTTTAACTTTACCTGTATTTTTCTTTGTATGCAGAATATTTTTTTTAAAGTTGTCAGATTCATACATCTTTTCTTTCATAGTTATGGGTTTGAGGTCATATTTCAAAAGGGCTTCAGATTACAGGATAAAAAAATTTATATATATGAGTATATATGTGTGTGTATATACATATATATCTCTATATACGTACCCACATATATAGTTTCCCCCTATATTTTCTACTGGTAGGTAGGTTGTTTTTTTTTTTTAGAAAGAAAAAAAGAATAATAAGGAAAAGAATAAAGAAGAGGAAGAAAGAGAAAGAGGAAGAGGGAGAGAGAATGGGGGTATTGCTTTGTTGCCTGGGCTAGAATGCAGTCTAAATATGGGTATGCCTATAATTGTCCTTGATAATGGAGACATGAAAGAAAATGAGGGAAGAAAGTAACAAACAAGGAGCCAACCAACATTTCGTTTAAACTTCTAAGTTGATATGAGGTGGTACTAATAAGAGTGTATCTTTTGTGTAAAGTGGAGAGTTCTATAAATGTTAATTACATTTACTTGTTCCAGATCTGAGTTCAAGTCCTGGATAGCGTTGTTAATTTTCTGTCTCATTGATCTGTCTAATATTAATGTTGAAGTCTCCCACTATTATCGTGTAGGAGTCTAAGTCTCTTTATAAGTCTTGTATGTCTGGGTGTTCCTGTATTGGGTGCGTATATATTTAGGATCTTTAACTCTTCTTGTTGTTGCGTTGATTCTTTTATCATTATATAATGTCCTTCTTTGCTTCTTTTGATCTTTGCTGCTTTAAAGACTATTTTATCAGAGGCAAAAATTGTAACTTCTGCTTTTTATTTATTTATTTTTGCTCTCTGTTTGGTTGGTAAATCTCTCTCCATCCCTTGTTTTGAATCTCCTTGAAGGTGAGATGGGTCTGGATGCAGCATACCAATGGGTTTTAGTTTTTTGCCCAAATTGCCTGTCTGTCCTTGAATTGGGGAATTTAGTCAATTTAAATTTAGAATTAATAATGATATATGTGAGTTTAATACTGCCATTTAACATTAGCTGGCTATTTTGCCCATTTGTTGATGTAAATTCTTCATTATATTGATGCTCTTTACTTTTTGGTATTTTTTAGAAAGGCTGATACTGTTTGTTCCTTTCATATGTGTAGTGGTTCTTTCAGAAGCTCTTGTAAAGCAGGCCTGGTGGTGATGAATTCTCTGAGTGCTTGCTTGTTCACAAAAAACTTTATTTTTCCTTCACTTATGAAGCTTAGTTTGGCTGGATGTGAAATTCTTGGTTGAAAGTTCTTTTCTTTAAGGATGTTGAATATTGGTCGCCACTCTCTTCTGGCTTGTAGGGTTTCTGCTGAGAGATCTGCTGTAAGTCTGATAGGCTTCCCTTTGTGGGTAACCTGACCTTTCTCTCTGGCTGCCCTTAGTATTTTCTCCTTCATTTCAACCCTGGTGAATCTGACGATTATGTGCCTTGGAGTTGCTCTTCTTGAGGAATATCTTTGTGGTGTTCTCTGTATTACCTGGAGTTGAATATTATCCTGCCTTACGAAGTTGGGAAAATTTTCCTGAATAATATCCTGAAGCATATTTTCCAGCTTGGATTCATTCTCTTCGTCACATTCAGGTACACCTATCAAGCATAGATTAGGTCTTTTCACATAGTCCCATATTTCTTGGAGACTTTGCTTGTTCCTTTTTATCCTTTTTTCTCTAATCTTGTCTTCTAGTTTTATTTCATTGAGTTGGTCTTCAACCTCTGATATCCTTTCTTCTGCTTGATCAATTCGGCTGTTAAAACTTGTGCATACTTCACGTAGTTCTCCTATTGTGTTTTTCAGCTCCATCAATTCACTTATTTTCCTCTCTAAATTTTGTATTCTTGTTGACATTTCATCAAACCTCTTTTCAAAGTTCTTAGTTTCTTTAGATTGTGTTAGAACAAGTTCTTTTAATTCACAGAAGTTTCTTATTATCCACATTTTGAAAACTGCTTCTGTAATTGGAACACACTCGTTCTCCATCAAGCCTTGTTTCGTTGCTGATGAGGAACTGGGATCCCCTGCTAAGGGAGAGGCGTTCTGATCTTGGGTATTCTAAGCCTTTTTTGGCTGTTTTCTTCCCTTCATTATTAATTTATCCATCTGTAGTCTTTGTATTTACCATCTTTGTAATTGGGTTTCCGAGTGGACGTCCAACTTACTGATTCTCAGCGCCGAAATCTGAGCAACCCACTGCACCGACTAAATCAGCGGCGTTAAGATTGATGGTGCTTTTCTGACTCTGCACCAAGAACCGACACTCCGAGGTGCCAGCAAAAGTGCCTCACCAGTCACAAGAGTCGCGCTGGCGACCCGTGGGGCTCCTCCGCTGGGAATCTCCTGGTGCGTGAGCAACAAGAATTCATGTGAAGGTGTGGCGTCCTCTCGTTCTTTGCGCTTTCACTGGGAGCTACGATCCCGAGCTGCTAGTGATCAGCCATCTTGGATCTCTCTCCCCTAATTCCTCTTAAAAAGAAGAAAGCATTTAAAGTTTTTCCCATGAAAATGGGGATCGTTCTTTATCCAATTACTGCAATTCCTGCTCTGAAACCCCTTCCAATTTTCTTAAGCAATTCTTCCATGTCCGCCTATGCCCAATTAAAATTTTTAAAAAATTATGTCAGAACCACCACTATTATTTTGCAGAATGTATATAAAAGCATTCATAACAAGCAGAGCCTTTTTTGATGCACCCATAAAGATACTGGCAGAGGAAAGTGGTAAAATTGTCACACCCCAAAACCATGATGTGGCTCTGATTTTTAACTTAAGAAAGAAGAAACATGCTAATTAGATGGCTGTTTACTTGATCCTTAACCTCCCCTTTATAGACAACAGACTCAAAAAGTAGTTTTCAACATATATTTACTGAACATTATTCTACATGCTATGTATCCTGAAGGAAATGCTGTATTTATGAAGTTTAAACTCTCCCACCCTAGACATTTAAAAATCTGATATTCTCAAGCATTATTAAGATTTTTTTTTTTTTTTTTTTTTTTTTTTTTTTTTTTTGCAGTAGCCACAGCTGGGAATTTCTAAACTGTTTTGGTCTTTTAGAAAACCAGTCAATGTCTCAGAGGGTCCAGATCTCTCCAGTATAGTTCCAGGCTCTTAATTCTTACTTGGTTTGTCATGGTGTTACTGCCTTAATTATTAAACAAATACTGATTGTGGACACATAATTGAGAGTGCTTTCAATATTCAGATACCGTAAGTTTTTCATTTTATCACAGAATTTCTGATTGAGTAGAAAACACTTCTGTACAGCAAAAGAAATAATCCTCTCAGTAAACAAACAACCTACAGCATGGGACAAACTACTTGCAAACGATGCATCTGACAAAGGACTAATAGATCCAGAATCTACAAACAATTCAACAAGAAAAAAACAAATAGAATCCCACGAAAATGTGGGCAAGTGATGTGCCTAGAAGTTTCTCAAAAGAAGATACAAAAATGGCCAAAAATAGGAGGGGAAAAGATGCCTCACATCACTAATCATCAGAGAAAAGCAAAGTAAAACCACAATTCGATGTTACCTTACCCAACCAGCGTGACTGCTATTCAATAGTCAAAAACAATAGATGCTGGGTAGAGGTGGTGAGAGGGAATGCTTAGGCACTGCTGGGGGAATGCAAATGAGTGTCATTTCTGTGGGGAACAGCATGGAGGTAGCTCAAAGAACTCAAACTACCTCTCCCATTTGATCCAGTCATCCAAATACTGGGTATACACACAAAAGAAAAAGAAGTCACTATACCAAAAAGATCTGTGCACATATCCAAGCACAATTCATGATTACAAAGATATAAAATGAATCTAAGTGCCCATCCACTGATGAGTGAGTAAAGGTAAATAGGGTGCACATATGCCAGGGACTACTGCTCAGCCATGAACAACACTGAAATCATGTGTTTTACAGCAGTTTGTATAACACTGCAGGCTATTCTTTTCAGTGAAGAAATTCAGGAACCTACAGCCAAATTGTGCACGTTCTCATTAGAAGTGGCAGCTAAGCTATGGGTAGGAAACTCATGCAGAGTGGTCAAATGGACAGCAGAGAGAGAAGTGGCAGGGGGAGGGGGTGGGGAGGGATGAAAAACTGCCTATTGGGTGCCTTGTAGGATAGTCAGGTGATGAGTGCACTGAAATTCTTCACTTCAACACTATATAATTCATGTATGGAATAGAAAACATGAGTGCTTTTTTTGAACTAATGAAATATAACTTTTTTTAAACTAGGCAACTAGAAAATAATAACACTAAGCTCTAATTTTAAAAATGAGCCGGGCGTGGTGGCTCATGCCTTTAATCCTAGCACTTTGGGAGGCTGAGATGGGCAGACTGCCTGAGCTCAGGAGTTCAAGACCAGCCTGGACAAAATGATGAGACCCGATCTCTACCAAAATACAAAAAAAAAAAAAAATCAACCAGGCATGGCAGGTGCTAGAAATCACAGCTACTTGGGATGCTTAGGCACAAGAATTGCTTGAATCCGGGAGGCAGAGGTTGCCTTGAGCCAAGACCATGAACTTCAGCCTGGGCGACAAAGTGAAACTCCTCTGTCTCAAAAAAAAAAAAAAAAAAAAAAAAGAAGGTTGGCAGGAAAGTATTTTGTGAGTATTGATATCATGAAATTTATTTTGTGCATGAAGTCTGCATTGATTTAAACAATAATTTCTGTTACAGGTATCACAAAAGTTCATAAAGATTAAAGTGAAATAGCCTTCACCACTGTACAATTCATCTATGGTACCCAAAATCACTTGATACTGCCAAAGCTATTCAAATAACACAATGTTTTCAATATTTTCTTAGCGAAGCTGTGACCTCGGTTCAGCAACTCAGTGAGGTCGGAACTGACTTCTCAGGATCTCATGGTGTTTCCATCCTGAGCAACAGTAGAATAGCTCAGTTCAGGCATCAAATCCACATTCCAGGTGGAAAAGGAGCCAAGGTGGGCATCAGTGACAGTCACATGTCACCGTTTTCTCAGAAAAGTTTTGCCTTCTCTGGGAGGTTACCAGCAGATTTCCCGAAGCATCACTTTGGGAGAGAAAAATGCCCCAGGAGAATCCTTCATAGAGGAGTGGCCATTTCAGGTTTCCATATTCCCCTTCCCGGTTCACTTCATCCTCATGGGATCTGATGAAGACCTCATGATCTCAAGGGCCGGTGTCTTTCCGCAGACATGTAAGCTGTCAAATGTGCAACTTCAAGTAACTATTTCCGTGATGTAAACAAAATATAAAATTTCAGAAATCATTTGGCACCCAAAATGTTAAGGGACACCTCTTATTTACCATCCCTCCCACAACGCACAATCCAGAGGTCTGTCCCACCCTTGGGTAGGAAGAACCCAGGGACTTCATGGGCGTTCACAGCCCTGATTAGGTTCTGCATCTGCTGAAGCACAGAATGCAGTGGAAGATAGCTGGGTGGGTCTAATCCAATCATCCCAGCCTCCTACAAAAGACTGAATTTGGCTGAGAGCACACAGATCTCCAGTCAGAGCAAGACCGCCTAGGAGAAAGATTCTCCACTGCTGTGTGTAGACCTAGGAATCTCAAGGCCACTCAAGGAGACTGAATACAGGAACCTGGGACCCTCTGATCAGTGAGGTGGTGAGTCTGGGGCTGCGTGCGAAGGGGTTAGTGTGTGGGAGCCTCCTCTGCATGGATCCCAAAACACAGGCTCTCGGAATCCTGCCCACAGCCCGATCTCCACTGCCATCTGGTACCAGCGCTGCCTCCAGTTCACCAGGCTCAGCCCAAGGACAAGGGACAGGCCACAGCCCCACACCATGGCTGGCACCAAGCAGACCGCCCGCAAAGCCACTGCCTGGCGGGCTCCCAAGAAGACCCTGGCCTCCAACGTCGTCGGTAAGAGGGTACTGACTACAACAGGGATCAGGAAGCCTCACCGCCGCAGACATGGCACCCTGGCACTGCGCAAAACCGGAAAGTCTCAGAAGTCCATGCCGCTGCTCCTGCGCAAGCTGCCGTTCCCGCACCTGGTGCGCGAGATCGTCCAGATCGTCAGGCCCAACCTGCGCTTCCAGAGAGTGGCCATCCGCGAATTCAGGGGAGCAGGGAGGCCCACCTGGTGGGCCTCTTTCAACACACCAAACAGTGTGCCATCCATGCCAGGCGTGTCACAATTATGCCCAGAGACACGCAGCTGGCCCGCCGCCTCCGCGGAGAGGGTGCGGAAGTTCACATTCTACTGGGAAACGCAGCACTATGGAAGGCTTCGCATCTGTTTGATTGTGTTTCTGCTCTTCCTTGCATTTATCGTAGATCTGCTGTTAGCGGTTCTCTTCAGTTTTGGTTTTGTTCCCCGCACCGGGTCCTAAGGTAGCCCTGTATATCATCGGGAGTAACAAGAGAGGCAAAAGTCACAGGTGTGATTGTGTTTCTGTTTTCTTTTTCTAAACTTTCAATCTACATTGAGAGTCTAATGCATTCACGTCAACTGGGAATTTCTCACTGAACACCTTTTAGCAGTTCAAATCAAGAACAGTTGAGAAAAATTTGTTCATTAATATGATTGAAAACAAATAAATTTCTTATTGGTGGCAAGTAGATAACATCGCCCGCGTTTGATCAAACAGCAGATGGGATCCACACTTGGACTTTTCCTATGTGCAGTCCGTGTTCTCACACTGCCTATCTCCTGGGCTGTTCCGGCTAGTTTCTATAAACATACATTACACCCTACTTTCTCAATGTGGATAGATTTCCATATACAAGTCATTTCACATGATGGGAGGCAAAAACCAGTGTGTGTGTGTTTGTGGGTGGGAAAGGGAGAGAGGCACCCGTTAGAAGTCCCATGCAGACCATCACCGGCAGCTGGGTGTCCTAGAACGTGGTCACAGCTGTGGCCATGACTAGAATGACAAAGGTCTGGTTGGGGAGGTGGTAGGAGAGGCCGTGGATGTGTGAGACGCAGGGAGACATGCCCCACTACGGCCCAAACATTGGAGAGAAGCCTTTCTCAGGGGGCAGACCAATGGCCATTTCCCAAACACCTACTAAAAAAAGTCTTCCTCTGGGCCCCAGTCTAGAAAGGCCTGCTCTTAGAGGAGGAAGGACTGGTTCCAGTTTTTCTATGACAGGACCCTCTGTAGTCTGGAGCTTCAGTATCTCAGCCCATCCTAGACCTACTCATGACTTAATGTCTTTCTTACATCTTACACTGGCCAAACCCAGATGAAAGCAGCAGCCGGGTTAATAATCCCATCCAATCATATTTTTATCTCAGACCAGGCACAATGGCTTATTCCTATGATCAGATCGTTTTGGGAGGCCAGTGTGGGCAGATTGCTTGACTCAGGAGTTCCAGACCAGCCTGGGCAACATAACGAAACCTCCTCTCTACAATTAAAGTGAGGAAAAAAAAAAAAAAAAAAAAAAAAAGAGAGCTAAACAGCACCTGCTGTTTCAGCTACTCCAGAGGCTGGGAAAGCAGGATCTCTTGAGCGTTGGAAGTGGAGATGACAGGGAGCCAAGAGGAAGCCAAAGGCCTCCTGCCTGGCTGGCACAGTGACGCCCTGGCTCAAGAAAATATCAATTATCATCCTGGATGTCTGAGGTCCATGCATGAGCAGGTGTTGTTCTAGGGCTTCCTAGTTGGAAGAAGAAAGCTTCTTCTTCCAGCTTCAAGGGCCTTGGGCATCCTGTGCATAGGGAGCTGTTTTCAGAAAGAAAAAAGAAAGTTTGCAGTGAGCCAAGATTGTGCCACGGCACTCCAGCCTAGGTGACAAAGCAAGACTCTGTCTCAAACAAACAAACAAACAAACAGGTGTAATACCAATTATAAAGTAATTTCTTTTCTTCCCCTCCCTCCTTCCTTCCCTCCCTCCCTCTCTCTTTTTCTCTCTTTCTTTCTTTCTTCTTTTTTAAACAGAGGTTTATTCTTGTTGCCCAGGCTGAAGTGTAGTGTCGAGATAACGGCTCACCTCAACCTCTGCCTCCTGGGTTCAAGTGATTCACCTGCCTCAGTCTCCAGGGAGCTGGGATAACAGGAGCTTGCCACCATCCAGCTAATTTTTTGTATTAGCTGGTGGTGGCAAGTAGAGACGGAGTTTCACCAAGTTGGCCAGGCTGGTCTCAAACTCCTGACCTCATGATCCACCGACCTCAGCCTCCCAAAGTGCTAAGATTACAGGAGTAAGCACTGCACCTAGCCAGTAATTTTATATCTTCTACCAAATATTTTTAAATATACAAAAGTTCTTTAAAAGTCAGATATGACTGGGCGTGGTGGCTCATGCCTGTAATCCCAGCACTTTGGGAGGCCGAGGCAGGCAGATCATGAGGTCAAGAGATCGAGACATCCTGGGCAAGATAGTGAAACCCCGCCTCTACTAAAATACGAAAATTAGCTGGGCGTGGTGGTGCATGCATGTAGTACCAGCTACTCGGGAGGCTGAGGCAGGAGAATTGCTTGAACCTGGGAGGTGGAGGTTGCAGTGAGCTGAGATCGTGCCACTGCACTCCAGCCCAGCACCTGGCGACAGAGCAAGACTCTGTCAAAAAAAAAAAAAAAAAAAAAAGGCTGATATTTTAGTGTCTGCTTTATCTTCTGAAGTACTTTTTATGCCATTTCTCAACATAAGTTTTCCTAAATGTGATCTGTATCTTTGTGCATGACATAATTTCATGTCTCTTTGCTGCTTCTCTGTAACCCATGTACACACATATATGTATATATGAATTGAAATCTGGGCGTTGTGGCTCACGCCTGTAATCCCTTCCATTTGGGAAGCCAAGGTGAGCAGGTCACTTGAAGTCAGTGGTTCAAACCAGCCTGCCAAAATGGTAAAACCTCATCTCTATTTTTAAAAATACAAAAATTAGTCCAGTGTGGAGTGGTGTGCATTTAGTCCCAGCTACTCTGCAGGCTGAGACAGGAGGAGCGCTTGAGTTCAGGAGGTGGAGGTTGCAGTGAGCCAAGATCAGGCCACTACCCTGCAGCCCGGGGCACAGAGCAAGGCTCTGTCTCCAAATAATAATAATAATAATAATAATAATAATAATAATAAATAAAAAAATAAAAATTGAAACAAAATTTCCATAGTCCCCTCACCCAGCCCAATTTATTTTCAGAGTACCTGATAAACCACTTGTTTCCTTGTGAGTTGGAGATTTTTTTTTCAGACATCTGTTTTCTAACGCGTGATTTCATAAAATGTCTCGTTTTTACTGTTAAATTTTTCTTTATTGTTGTGAAATGTGAAGTTTGCGATTCCGTGAGGAAGACGGAATTCTGAAAGGCCCCCTGCATTTCCCGCGCCTCAGAGACACGCCCTGCATCTGCCCCTCCCTGGAGTGTGGGCGGAACCCGGAACTGATGAGCCGAACAAATCGCTCAGTGATACCCTGAACCAATAGCTGTTAAGTGCTGGGTCTCACTGAATCATCTGAGCTCTTTATATGGAATTGAATCATCTGAGCTCGTTATATGGGACTGAACCTCCTTGAAGTTACAGAGATCTCCAGCCAGAGAGAGTTTCACCGGAAGGAGATTCCTCAGGGCTGACTCTGCAGACCCAGGGAGCCCCCACAGCCCAGACCCGGGCAACCTGCAGGAGTTGAGAGCATTCTCCCAGGAGCAAGCAGAGCAGACAAGTGGGCCTGGGTCTCACAACCCCCAGGCATCGAATTCCCCCACCAACCCGAAACAGATCACAGCCAGACCTTTCCCAGGTCAAGGCAACGTCCACGCAGCCAGGCCCTGGAGGTCCCTTGTACGACTTTGAGTAGGAGGCAATCCCTCGGCCTAGTGGAACTTCTGACCTGTGAGTTGGGGTTTGTTTTAAAGTCCCCAAATGTATGAGAATTTATTCTGCATTGATCTTAAACTAATATACTCTCCATCCATAAGTTTCTTCACATTGCGGAAGTGAGAAAACCAGCATGTGTGTTTGTGTGTGGGAGGGGGAGGCAGGGAGCTCTGTGCAGTTGGGGCTGAGCTATGGCTCAGCAGAAACACAGCAGCTAAAGTCTTTGAAACTTTCTCATTGCAGTTCCATAGTCTAACCACCCCCGCTGGATATTCGGCCTCTACAGCGCTGCCATGGACTAGATCTGCGTCTCAGCCATAGAGAAAGGCTGGCAAACAGGCGTGTCTGCTGAGATGTTCACCATGCCTCGAGGTCTGGGAGCCAGCAACAAGGATGGAATCCCAGAGGACCTAGATGGGAACTTGGAAGAACCCATGGATCAGGAAAGTAAGCTCAGGAGTCAGGACGTTATGGACCTCACAGCAGATGCCAAGGAAGCCTCAGTCTCAGCTCCTCCTGCATCCAAAAGACTGAAGACAGATGCCAAAGGAAAGAAGGAGAGGAAGCCCACCGTGGATGAAGATGAGGCTCAGAGGATGACAGCTCTGCTCTCGGCCATGTCTGAGGAGCAGCTGGCCCGCTATGAAGTGTGTCGCAGGTCAGCTTTCCCCAAAGCACGCGTTGCAGATCTGATGCAGTCTATCATGGGCAGGTCGGTGCCTGAGAACGTGGCCATTGCCATGGCTGGAATAGCCAAGGTCTTGGTGGGAGAGGTGGTGGAAGAGGCCCTGGACGTGTGTGAGATGTGGGGAGAAACGCCCCCGCTGCAGCCCAAGCATTTGAGGGAGGCTGTTCGCAGGTTAAAGTCCAAGGGCTTCTTCCCCAACACCAAGTACAAGAAAATCATGTTCTTCTAGGCCCAAGGCCAGAGGAAAGGACTGTTTGTGCCGGAAGTACTGCATCTGTCTTCTTATGACAGGACTGTGTTTGCTGCAGCTTCTGCCTCTCGGTTTACCCTGGATTGACCCATGGTCTTCACGTCTTTCTCAAACTCTGACATTGGCCTTCCCTAGATGAAGACAGTGGCTTGTTTTGTCATCACTTTGACTAAATATTGGGGCTTCGTAGGGCATATAGAGGCATTTTTCTGTGTCTTCCCAGTTGGAAGAAGATAGGTACACGGCCTGGAGTTTTCTGTGGGCTGGGAGATGCTTTCAGAGATGGGACTTGTACGGTTTTACACTGAAGCCTGGAGTTGCTGTGGCTTAGCTTTTGTCATTATATCTGGTTTCAGTAAGTGAAGCCCGCAGAGAGTTTTTTCTTGTGTTACTCTACCCTGAAGGCTGTGTCCTGAGCAGGAGCACTGCAATGGTTGTCTTTGTGTGTATTTTAAATTTTTGTATGGGGTGTTGTTTTTGTCATCATTGAACTGTTTCCAATCTGAGGAAATAAAAGTGAAATCATGAAGCGTTATTTTTCTCTTATTTGACTGTTCTCGTGTTCCTCCCTACTTTGCTTTATGTCAGTAAGTGTTCTTCTACATTACTGGAAATTAACATAGCCTAGGAGAATCCTGTAAGACTAGAGAGAGAGAATGTCCTCACACATTCCAAATCTTCTCAGTGTTTAATATATAGGCACAGTTCTCTAGAAGGTATTTTGCAGTAAGTCTCATCTTTCCAGGAAAAATCTTTGACCGCTTTCATGGCTGGTTGTATTACATGTTTATAACAATGTAAGTTTTCCTGGGGCTTCATTGCCATTCTTAAAGCCTATCTCATAATGTACATTTGGTGACTGCCTAGACCAGGCGTCCCCATACTTTTTGCACAGGGGACCAGTTCACCGTCCCTCAGACCGTTGGAGGGCTGCCACATACTGTGCTCCTCTGACTGACCACCAATGAAAGAAGTGCCCCTTCCTGAAGTGCGGCAGCAGGGTGGGGGGGCAGATAAATGGCCTCAGGGGGCCGCATGTGGCCCGCGGGCCGTAGTTTGGGGATGCCTGGCCTAGACAAATGTGGTCTCTGGTTGGAGCTGGTGAGGTAGTGAGGCGATGACTAACAAATGGAAGGACTGCACCTTACCGTGATTTTCTTTTTTTCTTTTTCTTTCTTGCCTTTCTTTCTTTTGTTTTCTCTCTCTCTCTCTCTTCTCTCTCTCTCTCTCTCTCTCTCTCTCTCTCTCTCTCTTTCTTTTTGAGATGGAGTCTTGCTCTGTCACCCAGGCTGGTGTACAGTGGCACAATCTCGGCTCACTGCAACCTCTGCCTCTCAGGTTAAAATGATTATGCTACCTCAGCCTCCAGAGTAGCTGGGATTACAGCTTGCTTCCGAAAACCACCTGTCTGTGAACACCAGTTTGCAACGATCATCTGCACTTTAAAAGACACATAGAGAGAGAGCCTATTGATACTGCAGCTTTGCTTCACATGGTGATATTACCAGCGCTTCTGTAGCCCCCCAAATTTAGTATAACACACTGTTTTAGAGTATTCTTGATTTTATTCTTTCTAGAGGTGATCTACTCAGAAAATCAAACCTGAATACAGCAACATAGAAAAGAAAGTATTAAGATGTGAAAGAAAGTAGGTCCATCCGGAGTTATAAAGTTATTCTGTAGTCACTTTGTACATACTCTACCATTATTATGGGAATAAAGACCTGAAATTCATCATAAAATAAAGACCTGAGATTGATTATGGAATCACTGTGAACCTTCCCAGCACAGCTCGCGGATACCCACAGTGCTATTTCTGTCTGTTTCCCTTTGCCACGTACCCCCTGAATCACAGAATACGAGCAAAAAGATCTAAAAGCCCCCACAGTTCAGCTCTAATATTGAATAGAGAATAACATCAAGTATTTTTTTCTGAAGCCAAATATACCCCGTAAACGTGTTGCTTTATTTCTTTTTAAACTTAGCTTTTGCTCTTAAAATGGTACATAGAACCTATCATTGATTGGGTGTGTACTGCAGAAATTTTTAAACCTTACCAAGAATGGGGAAACTCTATTTCACACCAACATATTATGATTTATACATAATGTGCTTTCATTTTATTTTACCAACTTCCTTGTTAGGGAGTTAGACTGGTGGGTCTGAGGGAGGGACATGGAGGGACAAAGTGCTTGAGCAACCAAAATAAGTAAGATCCAAGCATCTCAGTATCTCCCTCTTTATATTGCTCTCAGCTCCTTCCTTTCTCATGGCATGGGGGAGTCTTGGAAGCTGTGTTCTGGCAGATGCGGCAGGCCTAGCACTCTCTGAACACTAGAAGTACAGAGAACCTTGCCCAAGTAACCTCAGGTGGCGACAAGCGTCTACAGAGGGCAGCGAGGGTAGTGATCGGACACACAAGGCTGGAACGTTGATCTGATATGTCCTCCACCCGCTACTCCCCGCCCCCGGCCACAGAACTCAATGCTTTTCATGGAGTCTGAGTAAAGCTGAGCTGCTGAAGACAAAAATGAGTCAGAGGTCAATTCAGGAGCGGAACAACAGTGCTGTTTTTTCAGAGAGGAAAAAATGGATTGGCTGAGAAGTGTCTTTACACATTCTAATCTTCTCAATATTTAATATCATATAGCTACAGTTCTCTAGAAAAAAAATTGTGGAAAGTGGTATCTTTCCAGGAAAAATCTTTGACAGCTTTCAAGGCTGGGTGTATTACGTGTTAATAACAATGTATGTTTACTGGAGCTTGCCTGCTTTTGTCCCCTCACCAAAGTACTTAGCATGTGCCAAATGCAGTTTAAACAATCTATCTGCTCTGTTTCCAAGTGCATAGATAGCATCTAAGGTCTGGTCTTCAAAAGTACAAGTTCAAGAGTACCAACTAAACAAAATGTTATACCCCAATTAGTCAAGTTTAAATAATACTTTAAGAATAATAGTAATTTAATGGAATTATGTTTCTACGAAGAAGGATACAAAGTAGGGTGATAACTTTCATATTTAGCAAAGAAGGGGGCCAGGCTCTCATAAAACGAATGCAGATAGATCTTCTGTAATAGTTTCATAACTATCACGAATATTGGAGAGACATGTTATACAATTTCAAGTTACTGCTGTTAGGTAGAAAGGGCCCATTCCCCATGCCCGGGACCCACATCCAGCGGACCGCCTCCGGAACCCATCCCCTCTTGCCACATGGCTCTTCCTTCTTCTTTGTTTAACCTCCACCAATCACTCCATAACACCTCACCTGTACTCCCCACCTTAGCCCGCCAAAGCTAAGCCAATCCCTGCACTCCACAATACTCCCCCTTCGCCCATGCCCAACAGCCACCAATCACTTCACAACCCCTTGCCTAAACAGGCCGCCGCCCCTATAAAAACCCTCTCCGGCAGCTGCTGGGTGCAGCTCTTCCCTCTCCCGCTCGAGTTGCCCGCAAACCCCAATAAACCTGGACTCGGCTTAACAACTCCTCGCTCTCATTTGCTTTGGGAAGGGTCTCTGCGGGTCGCACAACTGCCACACTTAGGAATATCTAGCAGTCTATCTATCTAGATAAAGAAACTTTTTCTTTTATACAAACCTAATAATGAGATAAAGTGTTTTTTTTTTTCTTTTGAGATGGAATATTGCTCTGTCACCAGGCTGGAGTGCAGTGGTGCAATCTCGGCTCACTGCAACCTCCGCCTTCTGGGTTCAAGTGATTCTTCCACTTCAGCCCCCTGAGTACCTGGGACCACAGGCACGTGCCACCCTGCCTGGCTAATTTTTGTATTTTTAGTAGAGATGGGGTTTCACCATGTTGGCCAGGATGGTCTTGATCTCTTGACCTTGTGATCTGCCCGCTTTGGCCTCCCAAAGTGCTGAGATTACAGGCTTGAGCCACCACGCCCGGTCAAGTTTTTCATTTTTAATTAGTTTTTTCTAGTCATGCATTCAAGGGAGCATGACACTGTTTGGTAAAATGAGATGATTCCACATCATGTTTTTGTTTGGTTTGAAAGATGAAAGAGCTGAAAAACCTTTTGTCACAGAAATGCCACCCAATTAATCAATTTTTTTGAGATCATAATCCAAAAATTACATTGTGATTTAGCTACAAGTTTTTTTTGTAATGACCTTTGAATTTATAACTCATTAAAACTTTTTGTAGTTTAGATAAAAACAAAAAATTTGAAATTATCGAAATTTAAAAAATGGTGCCTGTCATATTCTACCCCCTACTTTTTTTACCTATCATGCCATGGTCAGCTCTTGTATTTGAAAAGTATTAAAAATGAGAAAGTATTAAAAAATAAAAAATTAAAAGTATTAAAAATTAAAAACAGTACTTAAAAAATGTAAGTATTGTTAATTTCAATACACTTTTGCCAAATCAGTATTTTTTTTGTGAAAAAGCCACAATCTCATCAACAGTGCCTTTAAAAAAATTCAGCAGAAAATATGAACTAGTAACTGATCATGATAAGAAAATAGAACCCAGTAAAAACAAAGTTCTAGGGCAGAGCAACTTCAGTCTTCAGTGTGAAACCATCACAGTCTTTTGGAAGAGGCTTCTCTTTCAAAGCACATTGCTATCCAGAGGTGCTCAAGGCCCAAATAGGAAGATGTGGAAAAAACTCAAGTGACAAAAAAATCCAAATATTTAGTCAAAATGATTCTGAAATAGTTGCTTCCTTCATCCAGGTGTGGCCAATTTAAGAGTTTGAAGAAGATGATAAAATTGTGGGTAAACTCAGGGAAAATTGAGCTACCAACCTCTGGCACACAAAGTCCTCTGTCATAGGAAGATGGAACAAGCATTTTTTCCCTCAGGATTTTTCTGGCCCTGGGTCTAAAATCACATGATTTTTTTGGAACTTGTTAAAAATGTGACCCTTTAATATGAATATGCAGACAGTCTCCCTCAAATGGTTTGGCTGCAGCAGGGGTGTGTCTATCCAGATCTCACAGACTTTCAATGTTTTTTTTTTTCTTTTGAGACATAGTCTCGCTCGGTCCCCAGGCCCCAGGCTGGAGTGCAGAGGCGCGATCTCGGCTCACTGCAACCTCTGCCTCCCGGGTTCAAGCAATTCTCCTGCCTCAGCCTCACGAGGAGCTGGGACTACAGGCGCACGCCACCATGCCCGGCTAATTTTTTTGTATTTTTAGTTGAGATGGGGTTTCACCGTGTGGGCCAGGATGGTCTCAATCTCTTGACCTCATGATCCGCTCGCCTCGGCCTCCCAAAGTGCTGAGATTACAGGCGTGAGCCACCGCACCGTCCCTCAATGATTCTCTTGCTACTTCCCAGACCAAGACCTGGGTCATTCCAGTCATGGACCACATTCGAGGACACTGAACTGCCAGAGATGGATGGCAGCAGACTTCTAAAGGGCACCTCTCTCCCTTTCCACCCCACAAACACACCCACACTGGTTTTTCTGCCTCCCCTGATGTGAAGTGACTTGTGGATAGAGAGTCTATTGACACTTTAGAAAGTGGTGTTGAATGTATGTTCCTAGTAAACTAGCAGGAAGAGCCCAGGACACGGGGAACATTGCAAACACGGAGCCGCATACAGGGAAAGAGAAAGGGTGGATGTCATCTGTTTGATCAAGTTAAACAAACGTCGTTGAGTTGCCTTCAAGAGGAGATTTATTTGGTTTGAAGTATTCTACACACAGGCATAGTCCAGTGAAAATGAACAGATTTATTGAACACGGATGTAGAGTGGAAGTGCTGAAACGCACTCGCTGAAACAATTGAATTTGACACTGCTGGCTTATGACCCTCAAGGTAGATTAGACATTCACAAACAAAAGCACCCAGAACCACCACCAAGACCCGATATCTGCCTGTTTCCACACCCAGTCCTATGCTTAACTACATTTGGGCTCCTAACGACCTTCTCTGTGGAGGCGAAGGGCCAGCTGCATGTCTCTGGGCATAATGGTGACACGCCTGGCATGGATGGCACACAGGTTGGTGTCTTCAAAGAGGCGGACCAGGTAGGCCTCGCTGGCCTCCTGCAGGGCGCCAATGGCCGCGCTCTGGAAGCGCAGGTCCAGGCTGATGAGCTGGGCGATGTCGCGCACCAGGCGCTGGAAGGGCAGCTTGTGCAGGAGCAGCTCCGTGGACTTCTGGTACTTTCTGATTTCGCGCAGCGCCAGGGTGCCAGGCCGGTAGCGGTGAGGCTTCTTGATCCCTCCTGTAGGCGGCCACTTCTTGCCTGGGGCTTTGGTGGCCACGGGCTTCCTGGGGGCCTGCACAGTGGTGGCTTTGCGGGCGGTCTGCTTGGTGCGCGCCATGGTGTGGGGCCTCGGCCTTTCTCCGGTCCTTGGGCTGAGCCTGGTCAACAGCAGGCAGCGGTGGTTTCAGACAGCTGTGATGGTGGGGCTGTGGACGAAATTCAGAAAGCCTGTGAGTTGAGATCCATGGGCAAGGTGCACCCGCACACTTAGCCCCCGAAACCCAGCCCGACTTACCAGCTCGTTGGTCTGCAGGTCAGAGGCCCTACTGCTCAGTCTCCCGGGGGTCCTGGGCTTCCTAGGTCTGCACACCAGCGGTGGTGAGTCTCCCTACTAGGCAGTCTCGCACTGGCTGGAGATCTCTGAGGGCTCAGCTAAGTCCAGCTTCTTATAAGGGCCTCAGATGATTGCGTTAGACCCTCCCAGCTACGTTTCGTTGCACTCATTGCTTTATCAGATTCTCAACCTCATCAGGGCTGTGAAAACTCCATCAAGTCCCCGGGGACTTCCCTCCCAAGGAAAGGAGGAACAAGTCCAGCCTCTCAGAAGGGGCTCAGATGATTGCATTCGACCCTCCCAAGTCCAGCCTCCTATAATTGGCTTAGATGATTGTATTAGACCCACCCACCCAGCTAAGCTTCACCAGACCCTCTACCTCATCAGGGCTGTGAAAACTCAATCTAGTCTGGAGCGTGCCTTGTAGGGGGGATGGTAGGTGCGTGGGTCACCTAAAGTTCTGGGTGCAAAAGAAAATCTGAAAGTTTACATTTGTCAATCATCATGAAAACACTGACAGTGAAAAACCAATTTTAATAAAATCGGCAGTTAGCCAAATTGCATGTCTGCTCCAAGACACCAAGGCATGAGAACATGAGGTTGTATCATTTCTTTGAGAATGAAGTGTAATGATGGGGGTGGGGGATGGGGGGGAAGGGTATATGGAAATTTGAAACGGCCACTTCTCTGTCAGGGATTCTCCTGTGGTATTTTCTCCCCAAAAGTGACACTCACGAAAATCTTCTGGTAGCCTACAGCAGATTTGGCTCTGGATAAGCCAAAGCTTTCCTGAGAAAAGAATCACATGTGACTGTCACAGATGTTCCCTCTCAGCCCCCTGAAGCTCCCTTTCCTTTTTGAAGGTGGATTGGATTCCTGAGCTGAGCTATCCTGCCACTGGCCATGATGGGAATGCCATGAGCTCCTGAGAAGCTAGTTTTGACCTCACTTAGCTGCTGACCGGAGGTCACAGATGAGCTAGGAAAGCATTGAAAATATTTTGTTATTTTAATATTTTTAGGGGTAATTATGGTTTTTTAGGTTCCATAGATAAAATGTATAGTTGTGAATTCTATTCAAATATACTGTTAACAGACTTTTGTGAGAGGTGTAGTTGAAATTAATGCCCAATTCAATGCAGGTATGGCACACAGAACAATAGATTCCATGATATCAGTACTTAGAAAATAAGTTCACATTAGCATTTTAAAATTAGAGCTTATTATTATTTATTTTGTTGTTGAATTTTTAAAAACTGTTTCAATAGCTTTAGGAGTACAGGTTATTTTGGTTCCATAGATGAACCGTGTAGTGTTCATAGTAGTCTGGGATTGGAGTGCACTCATCACCCAATTTGTTTACAGTTTACTCGGCAGACAGTTTCTCCTCTGTCACCCTCTCTCACCCTCCCCACTTCTGAGTCTCTAATGTTTAGTATGTTACACTGCGTGCCTTTGTGGACCCACGGCTTAGCTCTCACTTCTAGGTGAGATCCTGCACTATTTGCTTGTAGATTCCTGGGTTACTTTAAAAAGAATAATGGCCTCCAGCTCCATCCAAGTTCCTGAAATAGACATAATTTCATTGTTAATGGCTGAATTGCAGTGCATGATGTATATGTACCCGTTTTCTTTCCCTTTGTTTTGTTTTGTTTTATTATGATATCAATAGATTTTGGGGAGCAGGTGATGTTTGGTTACATAGATAAGTTAGTTAATGGTCATTTCCAAAATTTTGGTGTATCCATCACCTGAGCAGTGTAGACTGTACCCAATGTGTAGTCTTTTATCCCTCACCCCCTTCCATCTTTCTCCTGGAGTCCACAAGGTCCATTGTGACATTTTTATGTTTTTCTTCTTCATAGCTTAGCTCCCACTTGTAAGTGAGAACATAGGATATTTAGTTTTCCATTTCTGAGTTACTTCACTTAGAATAATGGTCTCCAACTCCATCCAGGTTGCTGTGAATGCCATTATTTCATTGCTGTTTTTGGCTGAGTGGTATCCTATGGTGTGTGTGCATAGTGTATATATATATATAGGTATATATGTATGTGTGTGTGTGTGTATATATATGTGTACATATGTTTGTGCATGTGTGTGTATATACATATATATATGACCAGGAAAACAAAATGTGTGTGTGTGCATATATATATGTATACACATATATTTATATATACATATATATAAATGTGTGTATAAGTATATGTGTACATATATTTGTGCATGTGTGTGTGTGTATATGTATATGTGTACATATATTTGTGCATGTGTGTGTATATACATATATATATATGACCAGGAAAATGAAATGTGTGTGCATATATATATGTATACACATATATTTATATATACATATATATATATAAATGTATGTATATATATATGTGTACATATATTTGTGCATGTATGTGTGTGTGTGTATATATATATATATATATATATATATATATATAACCAGGGAAATGGAATGTATGTATATGTACCATTTATATATACACATATATATGTGTATATATAAATATGTGTATATATAAATATGTGTATATATAAATATATATATATATACACATATATATGTGTATATATAAATATGTGTATATATAAATATATGTACCCATATATATTCACACATATATTTATATATATGTGTATATGTAAATATTTGTGTGTGTATATGTATATATACATATCTATATATATGTGTGTATATATATACATACACACATTTATCTATATATGTGTGTGTGTATATATATATATCTATATATATTTATCTATATCCATACATATACATACATTTGTATATTTTTATATATATATTTATATATATCTATGTATATACACATACACATAGAGTTCACAATTGCAAAAATATATATATACAAAAAATATATATACAAAAATATATATAAATGAATATATATTTATATAATTTATCTATATCTATATATATACACACACACGGTTCACAATTGCAAAAATATATATATCTACACACACACACACACACAAATATATATATAATATTTTCTTTATCCATTCCATTGATGGGCCTTTGGGCTGGTTCCATATTTTTGCAATTGTGAACTGTGTTGCTATAAACATGCACATGGAGTGTCTTTTTCATATAATGACTTACTTTCCTCTGGCAGATACCCAGTAGGGGATTGGTGGATCAAACGGTAGATCTCTTTTTTGATCTTTAAGGAATCTCCACACTCTGTTTCCATTGCGGCTGAGCTGGTTTCCATTTCCACCAGCAGTGTAAAAGTGTCCCCTCTTCCTCACGTTCATGATAACATCTATTATTTTTTGATTTTTAAATTTTGGCCATTCTTTGCAGGAATAAAGTTCCATTGCATTGCAGTTTTGATTTTCATTTCTCTGGTCATTGGTGGTGTCAAACAGTTTTTCATATGTTGTTGACCATTTGTATATCTTCGTTTGATAATTGTCTATTCATAGCTTTTGCCCACTTTTTGATGGGATTTTTTTTTTTCTTGCTGGTTTGTTTGAGTTCCTTGTAGATTCTGAATATTAGTCCTTTATAAGATGCATAGCCTGTGAATATTTTCTCCCACTCTATGGGTTTTCTGTTTACTTTGTTATTATCATTTTTTGCTGTGCAGAAGGTTTTTTAGTTTAATTAAGTTCCATCTATTTATCTTTGTTTTTCTTGCATTTGCTTTTGAATTCTTGGTCATGAAACTCTTTGCTTAAGCTAATGTTTAGAAGAGTTCTTCGGATGTTATCTTCTAGAATTTTCATGGTTTCAGGACTCAAATTTAAGTCTTTGATATCCATCTTAAGTTGGTTTTTTGTATAAGGTGAGAGCTGAGGATCCACTTTCCTCCTTTTACATGTGATTTGCCAATTATCCCGGCACCACCTTGTTGAATAGGGTCTTCTTTTTCTCACTTATGTTTTTGTTTGCTTTGTTGAAGATCGGTTGACTGTAAGTATTCGGCTTTATTTCTGGGTTATCTATTTTGTTTCATCAGTCTGTATGCCTATTTTTTATGCCAGTAACTATAGCCTGTAGAATAATTCGAAGTTAGGTAATGTGATGCCTCCAGATTTCTTTGTGATTAGTCTTACTTTGGCTATACAGGCTCTTTTATAGGTCCATAGGAATTTTAGAATTGTTTTTCCTAGTTCTGTGAAAAATGATGATGGAAATTGATAGAAATTGCAGTGGATTTGTAGATCACTCTTGGCAGTATGGTCGTTTAAAAAAATATTGATTCTACCCATGCATGAGCATGGGAAATTTTTAAATATGTTTTTGTCATCTATGATTTCTTTCATTAGTGTGTTTTGTACTTTTCCTTGTAGAGGTCTTTCACCTCCTTGGAAATATTCCTAAGTATTTTATTTTCTTGCAGCTATTATAAAAGAGGTTGAGTTCTTGATTTAATTCTCAGCTTTGTCACGGTTGGTGTATAGCAGTGCTACTGATTTGTATGCATTGATTTTGTATCCTTAAACTTTACTGAATTGGTTTAACAGATCTAGAAGCATTTCATATGAATCTTTAAGATTTTTTAGGTATACGATTATATTATTGGTCAACAGTGACAGTTTGACTTCCTCTTTAGCAATTCGGATGCCCTTTATTTCTTTCTCTTGTTGATTACTCCGGTTAGGAATTCCAGAACTGTGTTGAATAGGAGTGGTGAGAAAGGGCAACCTTGTCTTCTCGTGCCCCTTTGAAAGGGAAATCCTTCCAGCCTTTGTCCATTTAGTATGACATTGGCTGCGAATTTATCACATGTGGCTCTTATTAGTTTGAGGTATGTTCTTTCAATACCTAGTTTGGCCTTAAGTTTTCTTTTTTTTTGTTTTTCTGTGCCAGGTTTTGGTATCAGAATGATGCTGGTCTAATATTTTGGGATTGTTTCAGTAGGAATGGTACCAGCTCTTTTTTGGGCCTCTGGTAGAATTCAGCTGTAAATCCTCTGGTCCTGGACTTTTTTTTTTTTTGGCTTGTAGGCTATTTATTACTGCCTCAATTTTAGAACTCCTTACTGGTCTATTCTAGGATTTGATATCTTCCTCATTTAGTCTTGGCAGAATGCATGTGTCCAGGAATTTATCCATTTCTTCTGGATTTTCTAGTATGTGCATAGAGGTGTTTATAGTATCCTCTGATGGTTATTTGCATTTCTGTGGGGTCAGTGGTTACATCCCTCTTATTTCTGACTGTGTTTATTTTAATCTTCTTTTTTTCTTCTTCATTAGTCTGGCTAGCAATTTATCTGTTTCATTAATTTTTTTCGAAAACTAGCTCCTGAATTCATTGATTTTTTTAAGGGATTTTGTGTCTATCTCCTTCAGTTGAGCTCTGATCATGGTTATTTATTATCTTCTGCTATCTTTGGTATTTGTTTGCTCTTGGTTCTCTAGTTCTTTTAGTTGTGATTTTTTTTTAAGTTGAGATCTTTCTAACGTTTTGATGTGGGTATTTAGTGCTACAGTTTTCTCTCTTAACACTGCTTTAGCTGCATCCCAGAGATTCTGGTACATTGTGTCTTTGTTCTCATTAGTTTCAAAGAACTTCTTGATTCCTACTTTAATTTCATTATTTACTAGAAAGTCATTCTGGTACACATTGTTCAATTTCCACATAGTTTTATGATTTTGAGTGAATTTCTTAATCTTGAGTTCCAATTTGATTGTGCTATGATTTCAGATCTTTTGCAATTGAAGAGAAGTGTTTTACTTCCAGCTATGCATTCAATTTTAGAGTAACTGCTTTGTGGTGATGAGAAGACTCTATATTCTATTGTTTTTTGGGTGGAGAGTTTTGTAAGTATCTATCAGGTCCACTTGATGCAGAGCTGAGTTCAGCTCCTGAATATGTTTGTTAATTTTTTTGTCTTGATGATCTGGCTAATATTGTCAGTGGGGTGTTAAAATCTCACATATTATTGTATGGGAGTCTATATCTGCATTGTTTTATCATGATTCTTAGCTTCTTTCCATTAGGCTATGACATACTCTTTTAGGTCGGCAAAGTTTGTTTTATCCATATCCTGAAGCCTCCTTTTGTCATTTTAGCAATCTCAGACTCAGCCCATTTCTGAACCCTTGGTGAAGAGGTGATGCAGTCATTTGGAGGAAAATGGGCACTCTGGTTTTTGGAGTTTTAGATTCTTTCTACTAATTCTTTCTCATCTTTGTGGACTTATCTACCTTCAAGCTTTGAAGTAGCTGACCTTCGGATGGGTTTTCTGTTGTTGTTGCTGCTGGTTTTTTTTTTTTTTTTTTTACATTCTGGCCAGTCTTCCTTGGGCTATTGCAGTTTGCTGGGTATCTGCTCCAGACCATAGTCACCTGGGTTTTTCCCATACTTGGAGGTACACTCTCGAAGGTGCAAAACAGCAAAGGTGGCATCCTGCTTCTTCTTCTGAAAGCTTTGTTCCAGGTAGGTTTCTGGCTTGAATGTGCCTATACGATGTGGCTAGAGACCGTGGTTGGGAAAGTCTCATGTAGTCAGGAGGAATGGGATCAGGAACCTGCTTGAAGAAGCAGTCTGAGTGCTTTTAACTAGAGCAGCTGTGCTGTGTTGGGGATCTCATCAGCTCCTGATCCATTACAGCTCTCCAAGGCCCCAGGCCGGACCAGCTGAGATGCCTGAATAGTCATAGTCGTAGCCTGCCGTGTCCCATGGGCACTTAGACTCAGGGAAAAATTAGAACTCTGTCAGCTGTAGAACGCAGGCAGGTGTGGCTGGAGGCCCTGGCTGGGAGGACCTGCCCCCAAGGAGCAGTGGATTGGGGTCCTGGTTAAAGAAGTAGTCTGACCACATTCCGGGAAAGCAGCTGTGCAGTGCTGTGCTGGGGGACCCTTCCTTGTCCTGACCATTTGGACACTCCAAAGCCTGCAGATTGAGTCGATCCAACAGCAGAGATAGCAGCACCCCCCCTTTCCCAGGGTCTCTGAAATGTCTCAGGTAGGCTTCACCTTGTTTCTTGTGGCTGGCTGGAATTCCAAGCCAGTAGGGCTTGTCTTGTGGGATGCCATGAATTGGGGCCTGCAGATGGATGCTGCTCAGACCCCAGGATTTAGCCCCCTCTCTATGGGGACATGTAGACCTCTTGCTTTGCCTGAGCTGCAGATGCCCTGCCAGGGATCCCGAGCCCAGAGTGTAAAGCTCCTAGGTCTCTGTACATGTCTGAGCAGCGGCACTACAGAGACCACACAGCTGTATGTGTTGGGCCCAAGGCTCTGGTGGCACGGGCACATGAGGGAAGCTCTTGATATACAGATTGCAAAGATCCATGGGTGAAATGTGGTTTCCCAGGAGCATACAATCACTCACTGCTCTCCTCGGCTGTGGGTGGTGGTTCCCTTGGCTCTGTGTTGCTCCTGGGTGGGCTCTTGCTCCATCCTGCTTTTCTTCCTTCTCCATGGGTCAGGATGTTTCCCTAATTAGTCCCAATGTGAGTACGTGAATATTTCAGTTGAATATGCTGTATTCACTCACTCCTGTTCCTCTCTGTGAGTGCCACAGACCACAGCTGCTTCCAATTGGCCATCTTGGGGCCCACTCATCAGTTGATGGGCACTTAGGTTTATTTTATATCTTTGTAGTTGGGAATTGTGCTGTGATATAAACATATGTGTTCAGCTTTCTTTGATTTAATGACTTCTTTTTTTAGTACCCAATAGTGGGATTGCTGGATGGAATGGTAGATCTACTTTGAGTTCCTTGTGAAATCTCTTGTTTTCCAGAGATGTTGTGCTGATTTACATTCCACCAGCAATGTCTAAGCATTTCTTTGTCACCACATTTATGCCAACATCTACTGTTTTTTTGACTATTGAAACTAAGCTATAAGAATAAATGCTAAGACATGGCTACTCCAGGCTTCAGTATGAAAACTCACAAGTCTCTTGGAAGGGGTTTTCCTTTCTACAGGCAGCTTCCCATCCCCATGATGCTTGAGACCCACATGCCTTTTTTCCTCCAGGTAGAAAGACACAGAAAAATATTTCTATATGCCATCAGGAGCCCAAATATTTAGTCAAAGTGATTATGAAAGAAGCTGCTGCCTTCATCTAGATGAGATCAATGAAACAGTTGGGGAAAGGACTTTAAAATCGTGGGTCTATCAGCCTAGACTGAAATACAGAAGGTGCTGGACACAAGCAGTCCTGTCATAGGAACACTGGATTCTCTCCTTGGTCTTTTAAGAACAGGCCCTTCTATCTAGACTGGGGCATGAAGGAAGATAATGTTTTTGTTAGGTGTTGGGGAAGTGGCTCTTGGCCTTCAGCTTTAACTTGTGAACAGCCTACCTCCAATGCTTGGGCCACAGCTGGGGCATTGGATTCCCCATCTCATACACACAAAGGGCTTCTTCTACCACATTCCTGAATAAGACCTGGGTCATTCCAGCTCTGGGCATGGTCATGACCGTTTTCTGGAGCACTGCTCTACCAGTGATGAACTGCATCAGACTTCTAATAAGTGTCTCCCTTTTTTTTTCCTACCCAGAAACAGACCCACACTGGCTGTTCTGCCTCCTGTAATGTGAAGTGACTTGTATGTAGAGAGTCTATTCACATTTTAGAAAGTAGAATTGGATGTGTTTTCATAGCAAACTAGCAGAAACAGCCCAGGAGATAGGGAACGTTGAAAACATATAGTTGCATGTAGAAAACTTCAAAATGTAGACCTCATCTACTGTCTGATCAAGTCTGACAAGCATCATTCAGTTTCCATCAGGAAGAAATTTATTTGGTTGTAAATAGTCTAAATGCAGGCATTTTCCAAACAAAGAACAAATGTATTGACCATGATGTAGAGTTGAAGTGCTAAAACTCACTCATGGAGACATTTCCACTCAACACTAATGCACTAGACCCTCAATGCAGAATAAAAGTCTACAAATAAAAGCAGATGGAAACATAGTCACTATCTGTGATTTTTGCTTATGTTTCCACTCCCAGTCATATTCTTAGCTACTTTTGGACCCAATAGGTGAAAAGAAACCAGAATGAAATAAAACTTCTAACATCGGAACTACCAGTAACTGAAAGAAGAGAGAAAACACAAGAAAACAGAAGTGAAGCTGCCTAGAGTGCAATGTTTCCCAGGAGCGTGTGCTCTTAAGCTCCCTCTCCATGGAAGCGGCAGGCCAGCTGCATGTCTCTGGGCATAACTGTGACAAGTCTGGCATGGGTGGCACACAGGATGGTGTCTTCAAAGAGGTGCACCAGGAAGGCCTCGCTGGGCTCCTGCGGGGCACCAGTGGCCATGCTCTGAAAGTTCAGGACCAGGCTGATGGCCCGGGGATCTCACACACCAGGTGCTGGAAGGGCAGCTTGTGCAGGAGCAGCTGTGTGGACTTCCAGTCCTTCTGATTTTGCACAGCGCCAGGGTGTCAGGCCTGTAGTGGTGAGGCTTCTGGATCCCTCCTGTAGGCAGTACCTTCTTCCCAGCAGCTTTGGCGGTTAGCGGCTTCCTAAGGGCTTCCCACGTGGTGACTTTGTGAGTGTTCTGCTTGGTGGGAGCCATGGTGCAGGGCTGTGGCCTTTCACCTGTTCCTGGGCTAAGCCTGGCCAGCTGCAGGTGGTTCTGGAGTCAGAGAGCCAGGGCGGTGGGTTTGTAGAAGGGATTCAGAGAGCCTGTGAGTTGAGATCTGTGTGGAAGACACACCCACACACTTAGCCCCTTTCAACCTAGCCCTAGATTTACCAGCTCACAGGTCTGTGGATCAGAGGTCTGACTGCCCAGTTGCCCTATGGGGTCCTGGCCTTTCTAAGTCTACACATCTGCAGTTGGGAATCTTCCTGCAGCTAATCTTGCTCTGGCTGGAGATCTCTGTGGTCTCAACCAAGTTTAGAGTCTTATAATTTGCTCTGATGATGACGTGAGACCCACCTGGCTAACTTGCATTGCGCTCATTGCTTCATGAGATTCTTAACCTAATGAGGGCTGTGAAAGCTTGTCAGGTCTACCGGTTTGCCATACCCAAGGGTGGCGTTACCTTCCATTTCATTTACGGGTTCACAGGTGTGTAACCTAATCAAGGTCTGAAAAACTGCCCAGTTCCTGGGTTCCTCTTGCACCCAAAAGAGGGGCAGATATCTGGAGCACATATTATGGGATGGATCATAGGTGGTGGTTGACACGGTTTTGCTGTCACCACCCAAAATCTCATCTTGAATTATAATCCCTGTAATCCCCTTAATCCCCATGTCAGGGGAGAGACCAGGTGGAAGTAATTGAATCATAGGGGGAGTTTCCCCCACGCTGTTCTTGGGATACAGTGAGTTCTCACAAGATCTGATCATTTTATAAGGGGCTCTTCCTCCTTCATGCCTTGCACTTCTCTTTCCTACCACCTTGTGAAGAAGGACTTGTTTGCTTCCCCTTCTGCCATCATTGCAAGTTCCCTGAGGTTTCCCCAGCCCTGCAGAACAGTGAGTCAATTAAACCTCTTTTCTTTATAAATTATCTAATTTGTGTATTTCTTTATAGCAATATAAATAACGACAGACTAATACGGTGCCCATCCAGAATTCTGCTTGCAACAGAGATTCTGACAACTCACATTTTATAATGGAAATATTTTAATATTTTGATAAAGTTGTCTCTTAGGCAGCTGAGGAAGCATGAAGTTGTTTATCAGTTGCTCTGAGGGTACACAGTGCCAGGAAAGAGAATATGGAAAATCTAAATGACCACTCCTCTAGCTGACTTTTCTCTACGGCAGGGAGGTTCCTGGGGCATTATTCTCTGCTAAGAAACACATATTGGAAACTGCAGAGAGGCTCTTGGGAAAGTTGAAGCTTTTCTGATAAAATGATCCTGTGTGAATACCATTGATGTTCTTCCTAGATCCTCCTCCATCTTGGACTTGGATGTGATGCCTGGGTTGAGCCATCCTTCCATTGCCCAGGATGGAAATGACAGATAAGAAAGCCCTGACCTTACTGAGCCATGTATGTGAAGTCACAGGTGATACTTCCAGATGAGTTCATGAGAAAATAATTCCTGTTTCAATCCACCTTACACTTTTCTGACACTTGTAGCAGAAAGCAATGCTCATCCATATAATGCATGCCATTCACAGACAAGAAAGTTTGTGAGATCTATAGTAACAAAATAAGTAACACTATTCCTTTTCGTATGTGCATTATGTCTTCAAATAGTAACTTGATTGAAAAGAATATATTACTAAAAATAACTCCCATGGCCTTAGCTCCAAGTGCTTTGGTAGCTGGAACTGTAATTTTTGATCAATATTTAATATCAAAGAAGGTTTAGATTTTTATAAACAAACATATATAAAGACAATTGAATATGTCTACAGAGAGGGTGAGTATAGATAAATTGTTAGAAATAAAAGTAACTGATTTTATGTAGTGGTATAATGAATACTAATGATTTGAGCATTAGATATAAGTTTATGAGTATTGAATTGTGTGACCTAGGGATCTGAAAGTTTAGCACCAAGAAATGATAACTCTTGAAAATAACCCTGGATAATCCAGAGAGATTAGATTCTGATTGCCAGTGAGTCAAAGGAAAGGCTCCCAATGACACCTGCAATGGATACATTACGAGGGCCATAGGGTGGAGTATTGAGTTGAAAAGACATTACCACTTCACAAAACAATTATTTTTGTTACTTGTTTTCCAGAATTCTGTCAAAACAAACTGAAAGCACCAAATAGATATAAATAAACTCATTTAATACAGCAAAATGTTTCTTACCTCTTTTTTCCCGTGTAAGTTGATTCAAGTACAGAATTAATGAGGTCAAGATTATATCTTAGGTCCCTGGATAGCCTAATTAATTTGCACAAAGAAAATTATATTTTATGAGTATAGACTCTATGACTAACTTGGTCGGGTCACTTAGGAAATATGTGTCACTAATCACACGTGCAGTTAGGTAAAAGTGCACAGATGTTTTAGAGAAAAATCTGCATCGTTACTGAGAAACGAAACATCTGAAAATACAGAATGGCAGGATGTATGTTATTCATTTTATAGCTTAGTGGTTTTGATAAATATTTCTAATTGCAGAATTTTTCATTCAGATACTTCCTTGAATGCCCAGTGTGTGAAACAGAGTTAAACAGCGTTGCACTGGTTGATAAGGGGAAAACTGGAGTCTGTAAACCAACATTGTAAGGATTTTTATGCCTTCCTACTTCATTAACCCATGTCCTTTCATCTACCACCAAAACTACCCTCCGAAATAATTTTAAAAACGTGAGAATGGAGGTTCTGTGAGACACTGATGTCAAAGCGCTGCTGTGTCCAGACGCTCTTGAGGGACTATGTTAACTTCTCTGCCACGGTTCACAAGGGGCGTGGTTTCAAAGGCAAAAACTTCCCAGCGTCATGCCTCCGTCCACGTCCCGATCCCGGGAACCTAGAATTCTTTGTCTAACGTTCCTGCCCTGGCTGGGTAAAATTCCAGGTGAGCTTCCTTTGTTCAGAGAGCCCGCCAAAAGCCCTGAAAGAAGGGGGCTGGGCTGTGGGTCCAAGCATCCAATCAGGAATCAGAGCCAAAGATCAGTCACTCCAGAGGAAGTTTGAAAGAACGCCTCTCATTGGACAAAAACATGAATGGGGCGGGAATAACGTCAAAGGTAAAACCCCCCGTGCCCGTTACCTGTGCGGATTTCACTCTCTGGAATTCCCTCCCACCACAGCGTGGAAGCTCTCTTTACTTCTCTCTCTTTCTCTCTCTGCCTAACTGCTCTCTGCAAAACTCTTTGAGTCCGACATTTACTTGACCGGTAAGCTTACCACGCCGCCAGGGCCTCTTCCCCATTCCTGGGGCCAGGGAGCCCCCAAAAACCTCAGGGCACATCCCATCGGGGAGAGAGCTGTGTCGTGTCCCACGGCCTGGTTACACTCTCATTGTAGAAATTAGGAAATGACAGGTCGTCTGAGACCACACAGTCAGACAGTGGCAAATATGGGATTTAAACTCAGGTAGTGAAATTAGTTCTGTGTACTCTAATTCAATAATTCCCATTTCTTTATCTCCTGCTTCACAGACTGAGTTGTTTTCCAGACCGATGGGTAGCTTTGCTCTGCACTGTGATTTATTCAGGGATCCGGATTTGTGGCAATTCAATTATTCCATTGCTCTCTTGTCATTATTTTCATGAGGAAAATTTGTCTGCAAAACGCTCTAGTCGACACTGAGGAGAAGAGAGTCTGGGAGAGGAATGTCCGTGGAGTTGCGAACCAGGCCTGAGAGTGGAACTTGGTGTGAGAGTGGACACGTGTCCGAAGTTAACATCAAATGAGGCTGGGCAGCCATGTGTCCAGAAGATAGGAAGACAGATTTTGATGAACGATTGGGAATATCCGTCATCGAACCCTGTTAATTCCTACAACTTGTGGAAGCATTATCTTCAGTTTTAATAATAAACTTACTAAATAGGTTTAAGATTCTTCAGAGTTCTTTCATATCAGTTTTCTCCTGTGTCCTGTGTCTTAGCCCCTTTGCACTGCTATGACAAAATATCTTAGACTAGGTAACTTATAATGAACAGAAATATATTTCTATTCTAGAGGCTGGAAGTTCAAGATCAAGGTGCCAACGACGGTGTCTGATGAGAGCTACTCAGGTTTCAAAATACTATCTTGTGACTCTTCCTTTATGTGGTGGAAGCAGGAAGAGCAAGAAAGTGCTCCTTCAACCTGGGACTGTTTCGTAAGAAAGCTAATCTGTTCATGAGGCGGGAGCCCTCCTGGGCTAATCACCAACCTAAAGGCCCCTTCTATTAATACCGATACAAGGGGAATTAAGTGTCAACATGAATTTTGGAGAGCACATATTCAAATCATAGCATGAAAACCCAGTCAAGTTCAAAGAGCAGGAGTATCCTGACAATCTTAAAAGTAAGCTTTAGGAAGGAAAGCAATAAAGGCCTTTCAAATCAAGTGTTTTTTCAGCCTCCAGCAATGGCCACTTATTCGCAGAAATTATTTCTTTGGCCAGGTTACAGCATCTTTATTCTTTCTTTTCATTGTTATTCCCTTATACATTTTTCAGACACCGTAGGTTTTCTGATTCCCTGGATAAAGGAAAGTATAAGGTATTCTGTTTTAGTATTTATATGGTCCAATCAGATCTCCTTAAATGTAGATATTGAGTAAATCTCACCTAAGTTTTAATATTGATTAAAGTGGTAATGTTGGAGTGGTAATGATTGAGTCAGAGTAGTATTCTGTTGGGGTCTTAGTTGATTCATTTTTGGGGCTTTTAAATCACTTGAATATGTTAAGACTGGCCAACACTTTCAACATAGTGAAAGGACATAAAATAGACATTGACATAAAAATAGCTTCAGACAGATTAGTTTTTGAATAATAGGAAATTCACAGATGAAAACCAAATATTGTGATACTATGGGTCAATAACTGACTTACGTGAGTAAACTTACTTTCAAAAATATAAATAAAATACATGGCTGAGTTCCTAAGATGCTTTTTAGGTATTAATATCTTATGTGTGATAAAATATCAAATTTGAGAACATAATTTAGTGAACTGAAAACAAATAACCAAAACCTCTCTGTATCTCTGTATTTATCTCTTCCTTGTTCCAGAGGGAATTTATGGCAGTTTTGAAGTTTAAGAAAAGTTATATTGTAGGTAAGAGGCTCCCAGATTCTGCAGTGTGAATTTTTTTTTTTTCTTGCACAATGTTTAATAGGCATGGAAAAAAGTTCTCTCTAGTCAAAAAAAGTTGGAAAATGATGTATACTTAGTCTCTTTTGGAGATTTGCAGTAAACATCAACATAGCAAATTATATAAGGTGAACTGACTAAAAATATTCTGTTTAATGCTGTGTCTTCTGCATTGGTTTGATTATGAGGCACACGTTTCTCCTCTCAAAACATCTATTGTCATTCTAGAAATTACAGATTCTTATTTGCTCTTATTTTTTAACTGTTGATAAGACTAATCTCAGACTTTTGAAAACAAGATAAAAGGCATAAATAAAATGTTACAAATATTTGATTTTTAGTTAATTTTTGTTTATTTGATTTGATTCTTAATTGTTGAAATATACAAAATGAGTGCAATTACAGAAATCTATAATATTGCCTGAGAATTTCAAATTTCATTTTCAGAAATAGCATTACCAAAGTTTCAAAAAGCAAAAGTACAGTTATTCTTGGGAATAAATTTGCCATGTTCTTTGCTTGAGTTTCAATGTTTCCTCTTACACATATGATATTATGTAAATGCACGAAGACGGCGATGCTGTTTATGCTTTTGCATCTCTTCTTTTTTCCCCTGCTCCCCATCCTACATTTATTTTTCCTTTCAGCCACATTGGCACTTCTGTCTCTACTCCAGAGCATGCACATCAGCCTATTACATATTATTCATGTATTTCCTCTGGAATCATATATAAAAAGACACAAACACACGCACACATTTAAGGGCAAGCTTCTGGAGGTCAGCTTTTTGGATTTGCATCTTGGCACTGACACTTACTGTGTGACCTTGAAGAAACTTTCTAACCTCTCAGTTACTCAGCGGCTTTATTTGAAAACTGGGCTAACAGGATGTTGTAAAGATTAAGGGCATTATTTCACGTTACGTGCTAAGAAAGGTACCTGGTATGAAATGGGTGTTCAATAACGTCAGTGACTGGTGTAATGTTTATTATATTATTTCATTTAGTAATCTCATTTCATTTAGTAATATTATTTCATTGGTAGCTTGCTTTTCAAAAGGTGATTATATATACATCATTTTCTTTTTCTTACTTTACTGATTTATAATAGTTTTACTTTGTGGAAATTATTCCAAATCAACTAATTTACCGTAAGTTAATGTCTTGATATTATTAGATGGCAAATTATTCAGCCATTTTCCTCATCATGACATTCACTTATTTCTAGTGTTCATTGTAAATGATGCAACAATAAACACTCAGCTATGTATGTCCTTCAGCATTGGTTTATTTTCTGCTTTAAAATTTAAAAAATTGTGGCAAAATACACATAACATGAAGTTTTTACCACCTTAACAGTTTGTAAATGTACAGTTCAGTAGTGTTAACTACATATCTACATATACATATTGTGCAACACAAGAGTCAAAGCTTTCTTCATCTTGCAGGACTGAAATTCTCTACCCATTAAATAGCACCTCATTTTTTCCCCTTATACACAGTCCCTGGAAACCACCCTTCTACTTTCTGTCTCTAGCAGCATGACTAGTCTGGGTGCCTTGTGTAAATGGAATCATAAAGTATCTTTCTTTCTGTGACTGGTTTATTTCATTTAGAATGATGTCCTCAAGTTTCATCCATGTTGTAGCAGATGGCAGAATTTTCTTCCTTATGAAGCCGAATCATATTTTATTGCGTTCATATGTTATAATACCTCATCTTCTTTATCCATTCATCCCTGGGTTGTGGGACACTTGGGTTGCCTTTATCTTTTGGCTGTTGTAAATAATGCCGTTAAGACCATGGGTGTTCAAATAACTCTTCAAAACTGCTTTCAGTTCTGATTATAAACTCAGAAGCGGAATTGCTAAATCATATGGTGATCCTATTTTTCAAATTTTGAGGAGTGTCATACTATTTTCCGTAGTGGCTGTGCCATTTTACTGTATTGGTTTTTATTTCTGCGGGTTTTCTGTTAACATTTTGATCCTAGTATAGATTAATGTCTTTTAGAGATTATTTAGATAGAAATAAGAATGAAATGGTTTTAGTAGTAAAATCTATTAAAACCTATGGAATCATCTAGGAAGGAGTCTAGGACTGGATTTAGAATGGATGTAGTTACTGTCTAACACATCATAAAGAATTTTTGATAATTATGTAATCACTGCTGTAGAAACTAAAAAGTTAATCTTTTGATATTTAAGTGTATAATAATTATATTGTCATATGTTCATGGATGTCTGTGGGGAACACTCCCGTGTGAGACCCCTAAAAGGCGTGAGTCTCACTATACGGTGAGTTTGATCCCAAACACAGTTTCCTACTGGAGGCAGTCGAGCTATCCGGAAATATAGGAAGAAAGATGAATGATCAGTTTCTAATATCAACCACAATATCGTTTGGGCCTAAAACTATGCATTGCTGCTAGACCGAGTGACCCCCTACCGGCAACCAGTTCCTGCTTTTAACCTTTTTATGACTTTAAGAATAATCCTTAAACCTTACTTACCAGACTGCCTTGTACCCTAGATAATGGTTTAACTGTCGATATTTGCAAAGCAAATACCACCATAAGGGATGGCTTTGATTCCTGACTCAGAGATTCCTGAATGGGGAAATTGAGTTGAGTTAGGAGTAGACAAAGGAGAATCCGGTTAAAAGATATTCTGATAAGCAAAACCAGAAAACCTTTTCACATCTCAGTTCTAAAACAAGATCAAACCAGAGATACCTGCAGCCAGGAGGAATAATGTCTGGATGTAAACAAGCTTTGTGATCACAGGAAATTCTGTTACCTTTTACAACCACTGATTGTGTATCTGACTTTTCAATTGTATAGGCCATGTAAGGTATACATTTACATTTCGTCTTGCAACCATTGTGTATTTGACTTCTCTATTGTATAGGCCATGTGAGGCATACATTTACATTCCTCTTACTATGATGTAAACCAGAGCCAAGAAAGTGTATTTATTCCTGGCCTTTGAAAAATAAAATTTGCTGTTTAGGCACAGCCTATCAGCCCTCCAGACGCCTCGCTTTCTCTCTCTCTGTCTTTATTATTTTCTCAGGCGCACTCCCTCTTCCAGGTATTGGGACCCTCTTGCAGGTCGAGAGACCCCCGGGCAGACGTGCCTACCCGTCCGGACGGTCCACGACAGATGTCTTCAAGAGTTGAAAATTCACCTTTCTATCTGAAAATGTCAGCACCGTTGCTATTAACAGCAGTAGTTTCTTATCAAGATCCAGAAATTATTTTTGAAATAGATGTTTTCTTTTTCCTATTGTCTTTCTATTCCCTAGGTTTTAAATATACAAGTTCTCTAATACATGACCTTCATTACCACCCATGGTCTACTTTTATATCTCAGTTTCATAGAAATTGTGTGATTTTAATGATATTTCTAAATTATGTTGTGAAAGTAATTTCTATTCGGTGGCTACCGGAAATCAACAATATAATTTAAGATTCCAGTTTTCCAAATACTTGTTTTGATCTGGCAGGTGTGGAGTGGAGCCTGGGATTCCTCTTTTTTTTTTTTTTTTCTTTGAGACAGAGTCTGGCTTTGTCTCCCAGGCCGGAGTGGGATTTCTCATTTCTAATGAGCTTCCACGGTGTAGGTCACACCTTGCGCAGCAGGGGACCTGGAGGACCAACAAAAGTCTGGCTCCCATGGCGCAAAACAAGCCAATTCTTAAAAGTAGCTTTTAATCTATGGTATTATCTTCGTTGAGAATGCATTTTTCCTAAGGTCAAAAAATGTATTCAGTTTTAACTTGCTGAATGGATTCTTTTGCTTTTGTATCTCTTTGCTCACACCGTAACCACTGCATTCTTTGAAGTGCAATCGACACTTTTCCTTCTTTGCATTTTTTGATTTTTCCTGGTTGTCACAGAGGTACTGTGTTTTTCTGAGCCCCTAGATGGAAAATATCCAGTTACCAAATCTTTAACTTTTAACAGACTTGACATATTGAAGTAACATATACATATACATACTGTAATTATATGTAGACTATTTAGTATTATACATTGTTATAGTAATTAAGATTCTTATATTTCTAAACACAGGAGACCATGTGGAAATGATGAGAAAGTAATGACTATTGCATTATCATTTATCTTATGGAAATACTGTATTCTGTCAAACATACATGTGATATATGTCCAACATACAATTATTGCATCTGGAAAAATATGCCACCACTGATACACATGAAAACAAATACAATTTCTTTTAACTAAAATGAGATGCCTTGAAGGGAAGGAGTACAGTTTACTAGAGCATAGAGCTGGGTATCAGGAAACAAAATCATATGACCTAGACCAGGGCTTTCCAATTTCTGGGCCATGGACCAGTACTAATCCATGTCCTGCTAATAACCAGGCTGTAAAGCAGGACGTGAGCAGTGGGCAAGCGAGTAAAGCTTCATCTATAGTTATAGCTGCTCTCCATCAATTGCTTTAATGCCTGAGCTCTGCCTCCTGTCAGATCATCAGCAGCATTAGATTCTCATAAGAGTGCACACCCTATTGTAAACTGTACATGCGAGGGATCTAGGTTGTGTGCTCCTTATGAGACTCTATTGCTTGATTATCTGAGGTGGAGCTGAGGCAGTGATGTTAGTGCTGGGGAGCGGCTGCATAGATGACCATTAGCAGAAAGGTTTGATTGCACAGAGATGGTAATAAATCCATTGCTTACAGACTCATATCAAAACCCTATCAGTGAGTGGCAAGTGACAAGCTGCATCTGGTGGCTGTGTTTAAGTCAGAATGTGACACTCATATTAGTTCACATGTGGCCCTCATTATTTTATGTACTGCTTCTATTCATGCCTCTTTCTTGCATTGCACACTTTTCTCAGTCAAGTTTTGATAAGCCCACGAGCTTACCCTAGCCAAAATGAGTAAAAAACAAACATCGGCGGAGAGATTCTTTGAAAAGGAGGAAAAACCCAAAGATGAGACAGAAGAAGACTCTAATACTGTCAACAGAAAGAAAGCTGCATTTAAAAGAAAATGTCAAGAGTCCTACTAAAAGTTTGGGTTCATTACTAGAGGCGATTCACATTCTCCAAAGCCACTTTGTATAATAGGTGGTGATCACCTATACAATGAAGCCATGAAACCTTCAAAACTGCTTTGTTTTGTGAAGACCAATGAACCTGCATTGGAAGACAAGCCTTTGGAGTTTTTCAAATGTACACAAATGTGAACACAAAGAAGAGAAGCAATTATTGAAGGCCACCACTTTATCAGATGTGTCTGCACTGACAGCATCATTCTTGTGCTAACCACATTGCTAAAGTTAAGGTGCCCTTTACTCTTGGTGAAGAGTGGATCCTGCCTGCTGCTAAGGACATTTGTTGTAAACTTTTAGGAGAGGCTACAGTTCGAAAGGTGGTACATGTTCCTTTTTCAGCCAGCACCGTAACTACATGAATTGATAAAATAGAAGATACTGAGACATCATTGTTAGAGAGGATTAATGAGTCATTGAGGTGTGCAATCCGGGTTGATGAGTCTGCTGATATTGACAACAATGTAACAAGGCTTGTTTTTGTGCAATGTATTTTCAGGAGCATGTGCACGAGGAATTGTTGGGTGTACTTTTCTTGCCAACCAACACCATAGGTGCAGCACTATTAAGGCTTTGAATGATTATATGTCAGGAAAACTGAATTGGTCATTTTGTGTTGGTATATGCATGGGCAGAGTGGCTATGACTGGACAGCTCTCTGGTTTCACTACTTGGGTCAAAGAGCTTGGTTCTGAATGTGAGTCTATGCACTGTGTCATCCATAAAGAAATGCTGGCTAGGCAAAAAAGATTACCTGAACTTAACATCATTTGGGAGGATTAATTAAAATTATCAGCCACATTGAAGTATATGCCCTTAACTTATGTCTGTTCACTAAGCTCTGTGGGGAGGTGAATGCAGAGCACACCTTTCTTCTCTCATACATACAGCTGAGATGGCTTTCTAAAGGTGAATCACTGGCCAGAGTTTCTGAGTTATGAAAGCCACTCCAGAGATTTCTTTTAGAAAATATCACCACTGACAGCACATTGCAGTGATACAGACTGGGTCGAAAAACTTGCTCACTCATGTGACATATTCAACCTGCTCAACAAACTCAATCTGTCACTTCAGGGAAGAATGACAAACAACTGTGCTCAAGTCAGCAGATAAAGTAGGTGTATTCAATTCATTCTTTTTCTTTTTTTCTTTTTTTTTTTTTTTGTGAGATGGAGTCACTCTGTCGCCCAGGCTGGAGTGCAGCGGCGCGATCTCAGCTCACTGCAACCTCTGCCTGGCAGGTTCAAGTGATTCTCCAGTCTCAGCTTCCTGGGTAGCTGGGACTACAGGTGTGTGCCACCATACCCCACTAATTTTTTGTATTTTTAATATAGATGGGGTTTCACCATGTTAGCCAGGATGGTCTCCATCTCCTGACTTCATGATCCACTTTCTTTGGCCTCCCAAAGTGCTAGGATTACAGATGTGAGCCACCGCTCCCAGCCAAGGTGGGTGCATTTAAAGCCGAATAGGAATTATGAGGGTGATGAGTGAACATTGAGATTTTTTTTTTTTACATGTTTCAAACATTAGCAGATATTTTGAAAGAGATTGAGCCAGAGCCTTCTTTCTCCCAATCTTCTTTCTCTTTTGATTACCTACTCCAGGTTTCAAAAGAGTTTGAGCATTACTTCCCAACCACAAAAGACCCCTGAACTGGGAAGGAATGGATTCACTTCCCATTTGTAAATAAACCAGGAGAATCCACTTTGTCCGTGCTAGAAGAGGATCAAATGCTTGAGATCGCAAATGACAGTGGCCTCGAAAGTGTGTTTGAGACAACTTCAAATCTCCATATGTTCTGGGTCAAAGTCAAGGTGGAATACCCTGAAATGGCCACAAAAGCACCCAAAAGCCTGCTTCGGTTTCCAATATCTAACTTTGTGAAGGAGGGCTTTCTCTAGTGACCGCAACCAAAACAAGATTTCAGAGTGGACATAAACAACATACTTGGGGTATCACTGTCTTCCATCACATCCAGATAATACCATCTAGTTACAAGCTCAGGGCTCCCATTGATTCTACATTATGATGAGTTGTATAATTATTTCATCATATATTACAATGTAATAATAATAGAAATAAAGTACACAATAAATATAATGTGCTTTAATCATTCCGAAACCATCCCCCACCACAGTCCATGGAAAAATTGTCTTCCATGAAACCAATCCCTGGTGCCAAAAAGCATTGGGGACCTCTAACCGAGACACATACAAAAACCTGGAGGAGTCCAGGTATTGAATCATGGATGAGGAACTTGTTTGCCTTACAACTGGAGACTACAGAAAATTAGATGGTGTGTAGTTGAAAGGTAATAAGATACAAGACTGCCATTGACCTCAGGAGTGACTTAGAAGCACCAAAAGTGGAGTTGATCATGTTACTAAAAAGTGAGTAGGAGTTCAGCTCACCGGTAGAAGAAAAGCCAAAGAAAGACTTAGAGTGGCTGCCTTCTCAGTCCTGAGCGGCCCCTTCCCTGTGCAGGTGGGCCTCTCTATTATTCTTTCTCCCTTTCCTTTTTCCCTGTGACTCTTGGTTTTTCTCATTCTGTTCTTCTTTTTATTTGTTCTCCTCTTCAACTCTGGTAGGCATCATTGAGATCTCCCTATGCTTCTCATTATTACAAAGAAAGTCACAGTTCTGGAATTAGATGCGAGTCTGGTGGAAGTAATTTTGAATAATTGATTCTAGCAACATAACTATGTTCCACATAGATCTCAGCTTGAAATGCCTTGATCTGGAAGTTAAGGAAATGCTTATAAATATTTACTTGGGGATTCAGAACTCAGAAGTATAGCTGTGGTAGTGTCAGCATTTTACACAGGACCAAAACGTTTCTGTGGAGAAAAAAAGGTAGAGGTAAATGACCCCTAGCTTAAGCAAAGTATTTCTATTTCTGTAGGCTGGGCACAGTGGTGCACACCTGAAATTCCAGCACTTTGGGAGGCTGAGGTGGGGCGGATGGCTTGAGCCCAGGAGTTCCAGACCAGTCTAGGCAACATGGCGAGACCCTGTCTCTACAAAAAATAAACAAATTAGCCAGGCATGGTGGCACATGCCTGTAGTTCTAGCCATATTTGAGGGGCTGAGGTTAGAGGATTGCTTGAGCTTAGAAGGTCAAAGCTGCAGTAAGCACTCCAGCCTGGGCAGCAGATTGAGACTCTGTCTCTAAAACACATGGACACACACATACGTGTGTGTGTGTGTGTGTGTGTGTGTGTTTGTGTTCGTGTATAAAGATGATAAGAATCCTACTTGGCAAGTATGAATATAAACTACCATAGTTAATATTTTTATATTGCTATTAGAGCTGAAAAATGTTTAGAAGCCAACCGTTTCCTAATTCCTAATTACCCCATTTACAGGAGAAGATATTAGAGTCATTTAAAGACTACGTGAACTTTAATTCTACTCTTTATTTTCAATATAAGATTTTTTTATTTCCTCATGTGTATAGATAATAATGATAATCAAAATAATTATGAAATCAGAATTAGATACACATACATACACATTATATTTTAATTCAGAGTGATTTAAGTCACTAGGCTTGCTAAAATAGTCTCAGGAAGTATGTATATATGTGCTTATATATGTATATATATTTGTACTTACATTCATTTTTAAATATTAAAATGTTTGTAGAAGAGTCATGAGACTTTAGAATAAAAATAACTAAAAAAAAATACCAATGTATTCATTGTAAAGTCTGCAAGTCCTAAAATAGATCCATTTTCATGAGTTCTGCTGTGCGTACCTGTGGAAAACAAAACACGAGCAAAGCTTAACTTCTGCAGTTAAAATTAATCTTTCTAAATTTAACATCATTCTACAAGAATACAACTTTTATCTACTCCATGTTAAGTGTGTAAGTAAATTCAAAGCAAAGTAATGTTTAAAAATTTTTGGCTGTTGCTTTTCTAAATTTATCTAAGGCATTTTCATTTTGGTCTCAGTTCCTAAGTTCTTCCCTGATTTCCTTTTTAAAAATAGCCCTGCCATTCTCTATTAAGTCAGTTTATTCCCATTCCTGCAGAGCACTTGTTAGTACCTAGAAGTATCTTGTTTATTTATGTTTTAGTTGCTCATTATTATCTAATTCAAGAGCAAATCCAGGTTTTGCGGGGTCTAAAGCTTCCATGATTCTGGTGATCCTTTTAAAGAAAATAATTTAAAATTATGAGTACAGCAAGTCCTTGAATAATGTTGTTTTGTTCAACATCATTTCATAATAACATTGATGAGCAATAACACAGACTCCCAAAGGGACCACTGCCTGTGTGGAGCCTTCTCTCTGGATCTGATGGGCTTTCTCTGGGTTTTCCGGTTTCCTTTCACATTCCAGAGATGTGGACATCAGGTGAACTGGTGCATCGACATTGTCCCAGTGAGTGTGAGTGTGAGTGTGAGTGAACCCCTTGATGGTTTATTGTCCTGTCTGTCTGGCTCTCCCACCTTGCACCCTGAGCTGCTGGGATAGGCTCTGGCTCATCACGACCCTGAACTGAAATAATTGGGTAAATAATTATCTTTTATTTACTAAATATATGTGTGTCTATTAAATATATGCATAGCTAACATTTATTTGGTTAATAGTAGGAGTGTTTTGGCTTTCATTTAGGTGTTTGGTGATGCTTTTGTGGTTAGAAATATGCAGTAGAAACTTAACTCTTGTTGACATCAATTTGTCAATGTAAAGCTGGATTTGTGATATGTTGTTCAGCTTAAAGTTGCTGTTTTCAAGAAATTATCGGTTTACTGTACAAAATGAAGTGCAAAACGTTGCAGAAAGCACTGTGCAAGGGAGTGGACCTGAAACTTCTCTGCATTGGTTTCAGAGTAAATCCAACCCTGGTCTTATCAGCTTGTGAGATCTTTGAGAGTAGAGACTTTGTTTCTTGGTCACTGCTGTATCTCCAGCACTTCACAGACACTTAATACATATTTTTTGAGTGAATGAATGAAGGTGCATACCACAGTCATACTTCCTTTATTGCCCATAGTTGCTTTTCTCATAGCAAATACAAATTTCTGCTGTTATAAATAATGAGGCACAGTAGTCTCATTATTTTATTGTTCCATTTGAGTTCCTGTATTTGTTTGCTATGGTGCTTTATGGAAAAGTAATTTTATTGTAACAAGGATTGCATTTTTTTTTTTGGTTTAAATTGCTATCCAGCATGACGTCTCTCAGGATATAGTATTATATTTCACTATTATATTTCATGTAATTGTAAAAGACTTAGCAATCGATTTTTACAATACAAAAAAATAAAACAAATTTTTTGGAAAAGGAAAACCAACAGAGTAAGTTTTGTTTTTACTGATTGCCTGAAGTCTATCATCACTTTGCAGAATACTTTTGCCACATGAAATTACTGTTCATCCTTAGTCACCTTATTCTAATTTTTTTCTTTCATAGTGGTGGTAGTTTATTTATCTTACAGGCAGATGTCTGCTAAGAGTTGAAGTGTTTCTCAATGAATAGCTTTCAGGCCTGAAATTTTCTAAACATGCACACTTCTTTTATTTACTTGAGACATCCTGAAATTACACATGAATTACAGTACTATTCTTACTTGTTCGAATGTTAGTAACTACAGGGAATAGTTACTATGTGGGCTCACAGCTATTCTTTCATTTTTTTTCTCTGAAATTCTTACATTTTAAGGGCTTAATTCAAACAGCCTGGGTATATTTGATTGTAATTAATTAATTACAATCAAATAATTAATATGGGACAATGTGGTATGATTGTCTGATCAAAGACTTTCAATGTGCTTTCATTTATGCAAACAAGATATATTATTTAGGAAGTGTCTCAGGTGAAGAGTTATGCATCTGGCATGAACATGCAGTTGGATCAAAGCCAGCCCCTGGGTGATTTCCCATGGTAGGACACTGACTGGCTAGAGTGAAACTACAAAAAGCTCAGCTTAGCCTCCGTTTTCAGTAATGGTTTATACATTTTAGGAGTCAGTAGTTAAATTGTAACTAGTTTTAGGACTCTCTTTTTCGTTTTAGTATGTCTCAGTACGTTCCAGATTAACTATTCCCATTCGAGCATTGTGAATTTATGTTAATATTAGCCTAAGGAAGGATAATTAAGAAGCAAATCTACTGTCCTTAGAATAAACAAATGAAAGATCATGTGCTTGGCTGCAGGTTAAACAGAAAGGACTCTGAGATTATGTATTCGATTTGAATTACCCATATCAGAGTACTCTATTAGTCATGGAAATTAGCAGGTTTTCTTTAGAAGTTCTAGCTTTAAACAGGGAACTATGGAAAAGTATAATCAATTTACTGAGGGAATTATACGGTGAGAATATAAAAAGTAACCCTAATCACAAAGTCAGTGACTTTCAGACACTAGTTGAACAAAATCATAACAGATGTCGAAGAATCAGACTTTGTCTATATTCGATATTCTTGATGGAATTTCTAAGAATTGTTCTAAAATTAGCAATTGGAGTTCTATGACCTGGCAGGAGGGGTTTGAGTCTTCAAGGATTATAAAAATTTTACATATTTTGGAGGCACAACAGAGAGGATCCTTCAGCACAGATTAAAATTTCATGTCTGTTTGTGGTGCTTTCTCTTTTTAGTGTGAATGTTGCCAGATCTTATGGCAATGGTGGTGCAGAGCATTGGTTCTCAAATCTTAATGTCCATCAAAATCATCTGGAGGATTTTTGTTAAACATAGCCTGCCCTTCCTCAGTCCACCAGGAGCAGGTCTGGGAGGGACAGAGAATTCGCTTTTCTAACAAGTTCCCTGATACAAGTGGTTGGGGAGCTACACTTAGAGAAATAATGATGCAGGGTGTGGATAGACTAAAAAAATCAATTATACATCATTCTACTATAAGCACAAGAGTGTTCATTGCAGCACTGTTCACAATAGCAAAGACCTGGAACCAACTCAAATGCCCACCAATGATAGACTGGACAGGGAAAATGTGGTAACTATACACCATGGAATATTATGCAGCCATCAAAAACGATGAGTTCATGTCCTTTGTAGGGACATGGATGAACCTGGAAACCATCATTCTCAGCAAACTGACACAAGAGCAGAAAATCAAACACCGCATGTTCTCACTCATAGGCGGGTGTTGAACAATGAGAACACATGGACACAGGGAGGGGAGCACTACACACGGGGGTCTGTTGGGGGGAAACGGGTGAGGGACAGGGAGGTGGGGAGGTATGGAGAGATAGCACGGGGAGAAATGCCAGATATAGGTGAAGGGGAGGAAGGCAGCAAATCACACTGCCATGTGTGTACCTATGCAACAATCTTGCATGTTCTTCACATGTACCCCAAAACCTAAAATGCGATTAAAAAAAGAGAAAAAAAATTTTAAAAAATCACTTATCCATATAGTTTTAGGGTTACAAATCCATCAGAGTCATCATTTTATATACCTTCATGACAAAAATGAGAAAAGATTAATTCTAAAGCTCTTCTGTTGACAAAATGACAAAGCTGGAAAAATTAAATGTAGCAACTTATGACTACTAATTAGCAAAAGTAAAATCCTACTAATTAGGATTTAGAATTAGTTCTCATGTATTCTTGATCCAGTCACCCTCAGTGGTGATCTCTCATATACTGTATAGTATAATATCAAAACCAGAAAATTGACATTAGTCCAATCCAAAAAATTTATTCATATTCCACTAGTTTTTTTTTTTGTTGTTGTTATTTGTTTTGTTTTGTTTTGTTTTGTTTTTGAGACAGAGTCTCACTCTGTTGCCAGGCTGGAGTGCAGTGGTGCAATCTCGGCTCACTGCAACCTTCATCTCCTAGGTTTAAGTGATTCTTCTGCCTCGGCCTCCTGAGTAGCTGGGATTACAGGCACGTGCCACCACACCCAGCTAATAGATTTTAAAAATATTTTTAGTAGAGATGGGGTTTTACCATGTTGGCCAGGATGGCCTGGATCTCCTGACCTAATGATCTGCCTGCCTTGTCCTCCCAAAGTGCTGGGATTACAGGCATGAGCCACCACACCCAGCCCCATATTCCACTAGTTTTACAGGCACTCACTGTGTGTATGTGAAGTTCCATGCAATTTTATCACATGTGGAGATTTAAGTAACCATAACAATCAAGATACAGATAGTTCCATCTAATGAAGATCTCTCTACCCTTTTATTAAAACATCTGCGTTCCTTGTCCCTGTTCCTCAACCGTTGGCCATTCCTATTTGCGAGTGAGCATGTTTGTTGCTATTCAGAGCTCACAGTCTTCCTATGCTGGCTAAGGTGGAATTTACGGCTGTCGGATTGTGGGAAACCATATTCCTAATGGGCACTAGACGAGCAGCTTTTAGTGCCCTTTAAGGTAAAGAAAAATCTCTAGTTTTTACAAGATGGATCTTTGTTTACATAGCACAATAAAGCAGCAGTGATTGCTAAATGTAGGCCATGCATTTCCCCATTTTGCCACTAATATGGAAAGAGGTAATTTCAGTTTTAAAAGGTCTGGCCAATACTTTAGCTGTACTTTCTAGGAAGGTTTTACCTCCAACTTTTCTACACTCATCCAAAACTTTCCAGATAAATGGCACCAGAGCACTCTATAGGTCTTATGTGTCAGATAGTTGTAATTAGAGAAAAATGCCTGCTAACCATGGCCACGTTGTGAGGAGAGCCTTATAAGCTGTCACCATGGCCTGGCACGTAAGTGAGAAATGAGTTATTGGTATCCGAGTTCAAAAGAAAATAAGATCTTAAGAGTAAGAAGTCGTTGAATGATTAGCTCCAATGTTTTTGTGTAGCGAGAGGTGTGGCCCAGTTAAGGTGTTGCAGTGGTATCTCCTCATATTTATGGTTCCAGCAGAATGCAAAAGTTGAGATACTAGTTTATTTCATTTTTACAACCAAAACAAATCTATTAGTATTATAGTGGCTTCGCATGAACTAAAATGAACTGAACTTGGTAGGCAAAAGAGAACATTTAAGAATTCTCTGCCCATTTTCCAGCCATTCCCTAGGGTTTGGTAGCCTTCTTCAATAGGCTCATTTCTACTTTTGGTCACAGACAATGCACGGAAGTCCCTTAATACTGACTTGACTCTCCACGTGAACCTCAAGGTTGCTCTACACTTCCAAGGATACACCAACCTCCTCCAGGGGCAAATCCCCCCCCAAATCTCTCCCATCGTCCCAGTCAGCATGCTCTCACCTCATCTCATAGCAAGTTGGACTCTTGAGAACTTTTCTATTCCCTTTCCAATGCATTGTTATAATATACACTCGATATCCTGCCTCCTTCAATGATCCTCCCTTTTTATTCTTCCCACTTCCTGAATCAGCATTTCTCAAAATGCTTTGAATGCCTGAAAATGCTCATATAGATTTCTCTTTTGCTCAGTCCATCTAGCTCAATGGTTCTTAACATTTAGTTTGCCTCAGAATGACAGTACAGGTTTTAGGCACAAAGCCTTGTATGCTATTTTTATTGACAATTTAAGATTCTTTCTCTTTTTTAACCATATAGAATTTTTACCTTGTTCTTTGGGAACCAAATCTCTGCCTAATATGAGACTCCAATTACATATGTACCCACAAATTATTTTAAACTACTATTTTTAACTTCAGTAGTTTTTGGGGAACACGTGGTTTTGTTGTTACATGGATAAGTTCTTCAGTGGTAATTTCCGAGATTTTGGTGCATGTGTACCTCATGTGTGATCTTTTATCCCTCATATACCTCACCCCTTCCCACCATTCCTCCCAAGTCCCCAGAGTCCATTATATCATTCTTATGCCTTTGCCTCCTCATAGCTTAATTCTCACTTGTAAGTGAGAACATACAATATTTGATTTTCTATTTCTGACTTACTTCAATTAGAATTATATTCTCCAACTCTATCCAGGTTGCTGCGACTGCCATTATTTCATTCCTTTTTATGGCCAAGTAGTATTCCACGATGTGTATATGCCACATTTTCTTGATCTACTTGTTGGTGAATAGGCATGTAGGCTGGTTCCATATTTTTACAATTGCGAATTGTGCCACTATAAATAGGTGTGTGAAAATGTCTTCTTCATATAATCGCTTTCTCTGGGTAAATACCCAGTAGTAGGATTGCTGGATTAAATGGTAGTTGTACTTTTATTTTTTAAGGAATCTCTATACTGTTTTCCTTAGCGGTTGTACCCATTTACATTCCCACTAGCAATGTAAAAGAAGTGTTGTCTCTTCTCGTTATTCATGCCAACATCTGTTACTTTTCATTTTTTAATATATTTTTATGCATTATCTCTTGTGACTGTTGCAACAATGCCATGATGCAGAAAATGTAGGTATTTCAATTTTCAAGATAGATAAATACAGCTGGGAACTTACGTGCAAAGGAAGATAATGTTTGAAATGTTGTCTATTTATTAATGTGCTTTTCTCTTCACCACTTCTTTGTACACCACTTTACCTTGAGATAAATTGTGATTGTTGTATCAGAAATTCAAGAGAATGAATCCATCAATGTCTACAAGAGCCTGATTTTACTGAGAAGAAACGCTCTTGAGAATAAAAAGGGAAGGAGGCACGATATAGAATTTATATTATAACATTGGAAAGGGAATATAAAAGTTCTCAGGAGTCCAGCTTTCTAGGAGATGATGTGAGAGCGTGCTGGCTGGGGCAAGGAAAGAGATTTGGGCGGGAGTTGACTTTGGAGGAGGTCGGCATGTCCTTAGAGGTGTAGACCAACCTTGAGGCTCACTTGGAGAGTCAAGTCAGTATTAAGAGACTTCCCTGCATTGTCTGTGACCAAAAATAGGAAGTGAGTGTACGAGTACCCAGTCAATGATTTTGATGGCCTATAACCATCCAAAAGAAGCCTGCGTGTTAGCTGTGTAATGACCTACAAAACTCTTCTTTCACGGCTGCCTGACATGACCTTTTCAAGAGAATCGTTGGCTTGTGCCCTCTCATTTTTCTGAGTTCCATCCAAAATGACCTATATGGATACTCCCCTTTTCAATGGCCAGGACACCTGATAGCTCTGTCACCCCCAGAGGGATAGTGAGCTACAAAAGGAAAACATTTCCCTAATACTACTATTTAAGTGGAATTAGATGGTAGTGGAAGCCATGGCATTTTGCACAGTTTGACAAGGACGGAGGAGGCAATCACACTGGTCTCTATAGCCCCTGTTCTGTCTCACACCAGCTCTCCCCAGCTCCTGAATAGTACCCAAATAATGAAGTAGCAGGTCGGGAATGCGGGATGGGAAACAGAAAGCAGAAATCAAGGGAGCAAAATAACACATTTGTGTTCATGTTTTAAAGACTCAAATGAGCTTAAGAAGTCATTATCTCCCTTAGAGCAGTGGCAAACAAAAAGCACAAAATTCTTTCAGGTCAGAAAATGCAAATTATGTCAACCCTTATTGCAGTGATTTTAAAACACATACTAGATTGTCACTATTTTTTTGATGTAATTCATACAGTACACATCTGCCTCAACAAATAATTTTTAGCCCATTGATAATTATCTCTTGCCTACAAATCTGTCCAGTCTTCAAGGAATGTTTATTGATTACTTGCCAAGACTAGGCATTGAGGACACGAAGATAAATAAGGTGTGGTTCAAAAAGCACTAGAGGATATCATATTTTAGCAGCCTATAAAAGGTCAACTGCATATAGTGCAGCAAGCATAAATATGGAAGTCTAAACAAATGTTATATTACAGATACCAGAGGATAGAGCTACCATCTCTGCTTGCTATTTGCGTAAATGTTTACAGATAAGAGAGAGACTGAAAGGTAGAGAAAGCGGAGATAAGAGAAGAAGGCATTCCAGGAACGGGAAAGAAGAGCTACAGCAGAGGGTGTATTGAGGAGTGGTACATTAACCCACAGAGAAAGATGGAGGCAGGTGGTGAAGGGCCATCTAGGCCAAGCCGTGAGTGGGCTTCAAGGTGATGGTGAGCTGGGAAGACCCTCATGACCTCATTCCCGCTACCTTTGCAGCCTCACTCTGTGCCACATACTCTCTCTCACATGCACTTTTTCTGTCTTTCAAGCCTACCCTGATCTTTCTCACCTTGGTGGCTTCATCTATGCTGCATTTCTGTCTGAAATAGTTTTCTTTTTCACTTGATTCTTTCTTCTTGCCCTTGTCTAAACATATTATTACCCCTGGAAACGTGCTCCTTCTCCTGTCAGATTCAGCTTAATTTCAAAAAGACCTTGAGTGGCCTTCTAAGCAATGTAAAAAAAAAAAAAAAGTAGATTTTCATTTGTTGTTTTCTCATCTTTTCATTCTTCTCATAATACTTATCATGGTTTAGAAATATACAAATGATCATTTATAATGCACATAATCTATAATTGTTATTTTTGGTAGCTGGGTTTTTATTTGCCACTTTGACTTCCAATTCCAGAACACGTTGCTAGAATGCTCTCTCTTTTCTTAGGGTGTTTCAAAACACTACCACTCCCTCCAGATCCTGGTGCCCTCAGGAGAAATCAGCCTGGAGTCTGAAATTTAGGACTCTATGAAGACACAGTTTAAAACCAGAGAAGAGGAAGAGATCACCTAGGAAGGAAGTGTAAGTGACAAGAGAATTCATACCATAGCTAAGGGTCATAGAGATTCTGGCTCTGGTGGAAGATGTGAGCCCCGGCTTGCGTATGACTAGCCTAAGTCATAAAAACTCCTGATACGATCTCCCCTGTGTACCTCCGACCAGGACATCAAACCTCTTATCTGGTCATTCCATTCGCTTGTCATAAAGACACTTCAAGCTCCACATGTCCAAGCCTCAATTCCTGACCTTGCTCATCTAGTCTCTTCCCTCTTCTGAGTTCTTTTTACCATTTGATTACTATACCAGGCAGAAATATTGGGATTGTTTTTGACTCCTCCTTCTCTGGCATCCTCTTCATTCCTTATTCAATTTCAACTGCCATAATATTTATGAAGGTAGTATAACGGTATATAACCCGGAGAATTAATCAGGTCTGGGTGGTCAGGTAGAACTTCCCTGAAGAAACAGCTTTTGACTTAAAGTTCGAAGAATTAGATTCCTGGGTTATATGGGATGATGGGGAAAGAAGGAAAGTGTTCCTGTCAAAGGCAGCAGCTGCCTTGAGTTAGGTGTCATAGCTGAGGATCTGAAAGAACTCCAGTTCGTCTAGAGCAGAAAGAACAAGAGAAAGTGTGATACGAAAAGAGGTGGAGAGGAAGAAGGATCAGATCAGGGAAACCGTCACAGGGTGTGTTAAGGATTTTGGTCTTAAATGCGATAGAGGACCAGTGAAACGTTTTAAGCAGAGGGATGACTGGATCGAGTTAAAAATTTAGAAGATTGGCCAGGCTTGGTGGCTCACATCTGTAATCCCAGCATTTTGGAAGGCTGAGGCGGGCGGATCATGAGGTCAAGAGATTGAGACCATCCTGGCCAACATGGTGAAACACTGTGTCTACTAAAAATACAAAAATTAGCTGGGTGTCGTGGCATGCACCTGTAGTCCCAGCTACTCGAGAGGCTGAGGCAAGAGAATTGCTTGAACCTGGGAGGCAGAGGTTGCAGTGAGCCGAGGTTGTGCCACTGCACACCAGCCTGGCAACAGAGCAAGACTTTGTCTCAAACAACAACAGTAACAAGTCAACAACAACAACAAAGTTTAGAAGATCATGCTGGTTGTTTTGTGGAATAGAATGTTGATGGCACCACAGAGAATATGCGGGAGACTAGTTAGAAATGTGTGATAGCTCATGGCACTTTGGGTGGCCTCAGAATGTGGGGAAAGAGGGAAGCGGATAGATTCAGACGTGAGTGGTCAACATTTTGCTCTGTCTAACGCATTTGTTTGGGCTTCCTGTCACTTCCACTGTCTCATTCTCCTAGATTACCAGATTTCTTACTGTTGCCTCTGCACATTACAAGAGCTTAACATCCATTCACTTGGTTTATACTTTGAGTCTCTTCTTAATGTATACTCTCTTTTCCCAATCACTACCATTTCCATAGCCTTCCTTACTCATTGACTTGGGCTATTCTTTATTCCTGGACATTGTTTTTTTAGTCTTGGACTCTGTAACTTTTCTCACTCTCTTTCTGTCTTACCATATCATCCCATTTTTTTTCTATATGTTTCTAAAATGCTATTCAAGACTTACATCAAAGACCATCTTCACCAAAAAGTCATTTTTATCTCAGCATAAAATGACTTTGCTTTCTGCAACTTCTAAGTGCTAAAATTTTTCTTTCTCACTTTTAATGAAATTGGGCTATTTTATTCATTCAATTTTAATAAAATTTCCTGTTCATGCAGAGATTCATGTTCTACTCTTTCTCTGCTGTGTTCTGTGTCTCAGAGGACTGGCTTTGCAAACTGTTTCTGCTAGATTCCCTTGGCAAATGACTTTCCTTTATGTTACGCCAATGGGAGGTGTTGGAGGGAGGCTGGAGAGAGACAGGAAGTGAAGAGCCGGTGGCGACACATTCTCATATGGTTGTCTAGCCCGCTGACATTGGAGAAGGTGTTACTTCTGTGAGAAATCAGCTGTAGCACTGTCATTCTGAATCTCACATTCACAGTGACCACAGATGGGGCACCGGAACCACAATCTTGAGTGTACAAAAAAGAGTCCTTCTTGTAAAGACTACAGTGGCCAGGCCAGAGCTTATACCATTGCTAATTAATTAGTCCAGACATTGCTACCCAATCCATAGCCCTTGGAGATTTTGATTGCCTAATCTGGACAGAAATTGTTTATTTTCCACTGATAAAGAAGGGATTTCTATTTTTTCTTCCCAAGACTCAGCCCTGGAATGTTACGTCTGTGTTGGATTAAGTTTACCTCTTGATACTTCTACTAAGTACTCACTCTATGGTCCCAGAATCTTACTTAAAAAAAAAATTTCCTCTAAGCTTTCTTCCTTCCGACTCAGGTAATTACCTAACAACTCTGAGGTTCCAGCTTCCTGCAGGCAGCTTATCTCATGATCTCAGTCCTACCAAGCATCTTCCACTACAGCACCTCATTCCCTCCAGTGGGCCCCAGGCAACACCATCACACCATCCACATTTCCTTCCAGACCTGGAGGTGATATTGGCTGTTGCCTCACCTTTCCCTGTTGGCCATTATGCTCTTGCAACACCTTTGTAATTAGTTTTGCCATTCAAATTCCTTCTGTGAATTTTCTTGGCATGTATTTTCCTTGACTAGACTTTCTGTAGAGTAATACAATAGGGGAAAAAACCCCCTGTATTTGGCACTGAAAGAACTTAAAAAACAATTCTAGCTTTGCTGTTTATTAACTATGTCTTTGAACAACTGACTTCACCTCTCTGAATCTGAGTCGTTTCTTTTGTAATATGAAGACGTCTATCTTATGAGGTTAATGTGTAAGAATTCGCTATAATAATGGGCGTGGGAGTACTTTGGAAAGTGCTAAGTAAGTACAAGACATGATACCCTTCATTTGGCATTCATATTTATCTTTTCATGAATTTATTTCTTATCCTCATACACGGATAATCAACTTTATAAGAGCACAGATCTTATCTTGTATTTTTTTTTGCTTAATCTTCCATTGACTTATACATTGTTGTTGCTCAATGCATAATAGTTGTTTGGTAAATACACACTGAGTCATCTGTTAAGAACATAATGATGTTATCATATATGTAATGCAGTGTTTCCCAAAGGAAACAAGTGAATATATTATCCATACATTGCGAATTTGAAATTTTGAAACTACACCGTCCTACTCCAGCCACTCTGTGACTTGTGATAGGATGTAACAAGAGATCATTGGAAAAGACATCTTCCATGTGCCTCCAAAATACATTATTATTATTATTATTATTATTATTATTTTGTATTTTTTTTTTTAACTGGGAAACACTTCAAGGTTTTTTTTTTTTTTTTTTCTTTTTTTTTTTTTAGAAGAGGAAGAAAGAGAAAGAGGAAGAAGGAGAGAGGATGGGGGTATTGCTTTATTGCCCGGGCTAGAATGCAGTCTAAATATGGGTATGCCTATAATTGTCCTTAATAATGGAGACATGAAAGAAAATGAGGGAAGAGAATAGCAAACAAGGAGCCAACCAAGATTTCTTTTAAACTTCTAAGTTGATATGATGTGGTACTGATAAGAGTGTATATTTTGTATATTTAAAGTGCAGAGTTCTATAAATGTTAATTACATTTACTTGTTCCAGATCTGAGTTCAAGTCCTGAATATCGTTGTTAATTTTCTGTCTCATTGATCTGTCTAATATTAATGTTGAAGTCTCCCACTATTATTATGTGGGAGTCTAAGTCTCTTTATAAGTCTTGTATGTCTGCGTATTCCTGTATTGGGTGCGTATATATTTAGGATCTTTAGCTCTTCTTGTTGTTGCATTGATCCTTTTATCATTATATAATGTCCTTCTTTGCTTCTTTTGATCTTTGTTGCTTAATTGTAACTTCTGCTTTTTATTTATTTATTTTAGCTCTCTGTTTGGTTGGTAAATCTTTCTCCATCCCTTGTTTGGAGTCTTTGTGTATCCTCGAATGTGAGATGGATCTGGATGCAGCATACTGATGGGTTTTAGTTTTTTATTCAAATTGCCTGTCTTTGGATTGGAGGATTTAGTCAATTTAAATTTAGAATTAATAATAATATATGTGAGTTTAATACTGCCATTAGCTGGCTATTTTGTCCATTAGTTGATGTAAATTCTTCATTATATTGATGCTCTTTTTGATAATTTTTTTAGAAAGGCTGATACTGTTTGTTCCTTTCATATGTGTAGTGGTTCTTTCAGAAGCTCTTGTAAAGCAGGCCTGGTGGTGATGAAATCTCTGAGTGCTTGCTTATTCACAAAAAACTTTATTTTTCCTTCACATGTGAAGCTTAGTTTGGCTGGATGTGAAATTCTGGGTTGAAAGTTCTTTTCTTTAAGGATGTTGAATATTGGCCCCCACTCTCTTCTGGCTTGTAGGGTTTCTGCTGAGAGATCTGCTGTAAGTCTGATAGGCTTCCCTTTGTGGGTAACCTGACCTTTCTCTCTGGCTGCCCTTAGTATTTTCTCCTTCATTTCAACCCTGGTGAATCTGACGATTATGTGCCTTGGAGTTGCTCTTCTTGAGGAATATCTTTGTGGTGTTCTCTGTATTACCTGGAATTGAATATTATCCTGCCTTACTAGGCTGGGAAAATTTTCCTGAATAATGTCCTGAAGCGTATTTTCCAGCTTGGATTCATTCTCTTCATCACATTCAGGTACACCTATCAAGCGTAGATTAGGTCTTTTCACATAGTCCCATATTTCTTGGAGACTTTGCTCGTTCCTTTGTATCCTTTTTTCTCTAATCTTGTCTTCTTGTTTTATTTCATTGAGTTGGTCTTCGACCTCTGATATCCTTTCTTCTGCTTGATCAATTCGGCTGTTAAAACTTGTGCATACTTCACGAAGTTCTCCTATTGTGTTTTTCAGCTCCATCAATTCACTTATATTCCTCTCTAAATTGTGTATTCTTGTTAACATTTCGTCAAATCTTTTTTCAAAGTTCTTAGTTGCTTTAGATTGGGTTAAAACAAGTTCTTTTAATTCACAGAAGTTTCTCATTATCCACATTTTGAAGGCTGCTTCTGTAATTGGAACACACTCGTTCTCCATCAGGCTTTGTTCCGGTGCTGATGAGGAACTGGGATCCCCCGCTGAGGGAGAGGCGTTCTGGTCTTGGGCATTCTCAGCCTTTTTTGGCCGTTTTCCTCCCTTCGTTATAAATTTATCCATCTGTGGTCTTTGAATTCACCGTCTTTGCAATTAGGTTTCTGAGTGGACGTCCAACTTACTGATTCTCAGCGCCGAAATCTGAGCAACCCACTGCGCCGACCAAATCAGCGGCGTTAAGATTGATGGTGCTTTTCCGACTCTGCACCAAGAACCGTCTCTCCAAGGCGCCGGCAAAACCGCCTCGCCGGTCACAAGAGTCGCGCTGGCGACCCATGGGGCTCCTCCGCTGGGAATCTCCTGGTGCGTGAGCAACAAGAATTCATGTGAAGGTGTGGCGTCCTCTCATTCTTTGCGCTTTCAGTGGGAGCTACAGTCCCGAGCTGTTAGTGATCAGCCATCTTGGATCTCTCCAACCTATTATTATTATTTTTTTTTCTGATGTTAAAATTGTGAAAAAATATAGGATGTTTTCTCTGACAATCATAGCAGAAGGCATTTGTAAAACACATATCCATTCCACAGAAATTACTTAGGATTTTCACACCTCTTGTGATTCCAGCATTGCACAGATTTTCTAATTGTTATAATTAAAAATAACAACAAAAAGCAGTATCAAAAGAAGCAGAAATAGAAAACAAGAGCTACTGGAGGGTGAGGAAGAAAGCATATACTTAAGCATTGGACTTGGAACAATTTCAGACAAATGATAGCATGTTGGCTTAATACAAGGAGTGGATAATTCGGTTTGGAGGAGCCAGGCATGAAGAAGGAGATAATGACAGACAGAGATCAGACAGACTCATGCTGTAGAAAGGAGAGGATCTTGCTGAGATGTTACCTTCTCATTCCAGGGGAAGACTTTGGTGAGCTTGGGCCAGAGGAACTAGTCATTAACCCCAGAACCTCACCGTCATTATTCTCATATATTACTTACTATTAAAAATAGCAGTATATGTATGTATATATTCTTTTCTTTCTTTTTTTTTTTTTTCTTGAGATAAGGTCTCAGTATGTTTCCCAACTGGGAGTGCAGTGGCAGGCTTACGCTCACTGCAGTCTTGACATCCTTGGCTCAAATGACTCTCCCAACTCAGCCGCCTGAGTAGCTGGGACTGCAGGTGTGCACCACCACATCCGGCTGAGTTTTTGACTTTTTGTAGAGACAGGGTCTTGCTGTGTTATCCAGGCTGGTCTTGAACTCCTGGGTTCAAGGAATACTCCCACTGGGATTACGGTGTGAGCCACTGCACCTGGCCTCAGCATATTTTAGTGATGTGTACATATTACACTCAACAGTCTTCATTCGGCTCTCAAGCAATCATCCTGCTTTGTCTACACAATTTCACATTAAACAACCCATTTAGGAGCTGTTTTTATTAGGATCCTAGCATGATAAATCCAACTAATATTACATTTTTGGCTATTTCAGTTTTGCACGATTTCTTTAAAATTCTGAGTATGTGGTTTAGTGCCTATTTGTGTGGTTTTTGTATGTCTATGTGTGAATGCGTATATTTCCTTAGATATTTTCTGAAATTTTTTTCCCCCTGAGTTAATGGCATTTCAGCATGCAGTGGCTGCTAACTCAGCCCCTTAGGAGATGTTTTCTTAACCAGAGAAAATTCGGTGGGGATTTTGTTAACTTTAACATTTTTTGGTTTAATCCTGGGTTAGGATTAACATATGTTCCTGGAATTAGGTAGAAAACTTGAGTAGAATTTTAGCCTGCCTTCTTTAGCACCAATGATTTAATAAAGGGTTTTTTTTTTTTTTTTTAAATTTGTAGATAGCAGAAACGAGGTTTATAACTCAAAAGTGCTGACAGAGCATGTGGCTTATTTTGAGATTTATGAACATAGGCAGCTGTGGTTACTGTTAAAAATAGGTCAGTTGAAGCTTGAAGTATAATTAATTGAATACAAAAATAAATCATTTTTCACAACTAAATGTATCTTATTGGGTATCAGTAAAATCAGTTGGAGACTTGCAAAACTAAAGTGTTTCCTGGTTTCTGAGAAGTCTTCATAATTCTTTCAGGCTTTGATTTCTCTTTTGTTAAAGTCCATCTGCCCAATTGTTATTTCCTATATAATTTTTTTTCCCCATTAGGTCCAAAAAACATTACTTTGCCCTTTTGAGATGGAGTTTTTTTTCAGCATACTGCAATAAAATGCCATATTAGCCTCTGCATAGTAATATATTAAAAATATTATGTGCAACCATTGTTTTGAATGTAAATGTTCAATTTAATAGTGGCATGGCTAAAGCAGGAATTCACAGGTAATCTTAATTTGGATTTGGCTGTATTTCCAATATCAGCCTGAACTTGAAGAGTTTCCTTAAGCCTCTTTTCCAGCTGAAGGCAAAACAAAAATTTGAATAACCAAAACCGTCACAGCACCAGTTGCCCCACTGACTTGGTGCTAATTGATGTAATTCACTTGTACTGAGCTAATTTTTTGGTTCTGCTGACTCCGTATAGTTTGTATTGATATAGGAACAGCCCCTTTCTCTGCTTATCCTAATTCAAGCATGTACATATGTTATTTTGTCTATCTTGTAATAGCCAAGTGGGATAATTTAAGAAACTGACTTGTTTTTTTCGTTTCACACATTAATATTCTCTCTGCTGAAGTGTGTGGAACCACTTGGAGACAGTTATTCTCATTAGCTGCAAACTAATTTGAATCAAGCCATATCAATCGATGCCCATTATTATTTCTGCTTTTCACATCCCCGAAAGTCTCATAGAGATCTCTTACTGAATCTAGGGCAGTTCTGATCCTGGTGTTCCGCTGCTCCAAGGCCTTTGAAGGTTTCCAGTTGCTATGGCAACGAGACATACATTTCTGTCAGGAATGTGTGACTGTGGTTCAGAGGAAGACTTCATCCGAACATTGCTGCCCCATCTCCCCAACTTTCCTGTGTTCTGTGGGGGTCAGAGGACCCTACTTCTCCCAAATGCACCTTCCGCATTCCCTTGATCCAGCTCACATTAAGTAGTTTTATTTCAGCTTCATGGGTTCCCTTAAATTCCAGGTCTTCTTTTAAGTCTTTTCTAAAGCCCCACAATGAGATGCAGTTATAGTCACCTTTGAATTACAGTAACATGTTGATAATACTTTTGGAGATGTTATTCCGCTTGGAATTAAGAGCAAATTATGTACAAACTCCTGGCATTCTTGAGGGCCGGGATCGTGTCTCATCCTGGTTCTCCTTTTGCATCTAACCCAATGCCTTGCACATAATAAAAGGAAACACCTTCAACTCTGAACGTCGGAATATGTGGAGGCCGATTTCAATTCTGTCATGAATTAGATGTGAACTTACCAAAGCTATACATAACAGCTTTGGTATAGCTTTGGTAAGTCGCTCTTCCAACGTCCATTTTTCTCTATTGGGCTATTAGATTACATAAACACTGTAAGCACAGTCTGGTGGTTGATGCATTAATTAACCATCAAAGTGGATTTTAAAGTCACTGGTGTGTATTCTAATGTTAGCTTCTCACTTGCTAATTGTCAGAGTTTAGGGAATTCACTTGAGTATCTAGTGCCTCAGTTTACCCATCTGTAAAATGAGGGTGATAATAATAGCATCTGCCTTACCAGGACAGCTATGAGTTAATGGTTGTAAAGTGCTTAGAACGGCAGTGGGCACATAGGAAGTGTCACGTAAGTGTTGGTTAAAAAGGAGATTTTAAAAACAAACAATATCTCTTTATTTCTAAGTGATAGTTATTTTATGAACCATTATAAATTCAAATGCATTTTAATCTACTGCTAGTACAGTTTCAATATATTGTAAGAGCTTCTGTTTTTAACCAGAAAACACTCTGGCTTTCACAGAGGATCCGTGCTCTTATGAATAAGTGAGCACGCTAGTGTCGGGGCTCCGATACGCTCCACCCCGTCAGACATGCATCTTTCTCCGTATGGATCTCACTTCTCATTCATTCATTTACTCATTTATGCTCTACCAACATTTATTGGACTCTTATTTGGGAAAAAAATGAGTAAGAAGTCCTGTCTCTAAGGATCTTTCTGTGGAAGGAAGATGAGGATATATAAGGGGTTATCTAGAAACAGGATTTGATGAATGCTATAGAAGGATATTGTGGGGGGTGGGGAGGGGAGAGGGTAGCCACTTTTGCTTAGAGGAGTTGTGGAGGGCCCATAAAAGTTGTGACCTTTAGCAGAGTTGCAAAGAAAGAGCACACATTTTCCCAGGAGCTAAGAAGGTAATTTTATTCCTGGTAGTGATGATAATAGACTGTATAGACAAGTCATAAATGGAAGGCAGGGTCATTTTGGTTAGATCTAAGGGAGGGTCATTTTGGTTAGAGCTCAGGTTTTGTCAAAAATATATTAATTGTGGGAGATGAGATTAAAATGGCAAATTTGGGCCAGTTTCGAAGGATTGTGTTCGCTGCATTGGGTTTGCAGTTCATCCTTAAGACAGTAAGAAGGAGGTGAGGGTTTATAAAGTGAGTGTGTGATGCTATCAGATTTGTTTCTTGGGGAGATCGGAACTCTGGAGGCAATGTGGCAAGGAAACCAGTGTCTGTGGGATTGGCTCCTATATCAGAATCTACAGTTCACATTTTTATCCAATCTACATTGCTAGCATGCAGCAGCATAACAACTAATTAAATTAGCATCTGTAATCACCTGGAAAGACACACCCTTTGACTATGAGAATCTAGAAGATGTTCATGGAAGGACAAAGTGCATTATCTGAGAATGTCGGGTGTAGACTTACACATTACATCTAATATAATTTTATATTTGAAAAAAGCAGAAATATCTATATTTTATACAATTCCATATTAAATGAAAATGTGAGATTTTATTTTTTATATTTGTTAGAAAAATCACTTCGCTGAAGTATAACTGACATACAAAAAGCTGTACATATTTAATGTACACAATTTAATAAATTTGGAGATAAGTATACACCTGTGAAACAATTACTGTAATCTATACCATAAACAGAGGATATGAGCTTTAGTTGCTTGTAGAAAGGAAGTGTACCTCTTTGAAAGCCTGAAAAAGCTGCTTCAGGTGCTGTGGGACTTGTTTCAGATCATTTACAGATCCCTCAGGATGGATGCAGAAGCAAGGTCTCTATTCTTCAATCGACTTCATCTCCACTAGGCCAGCTCAATGTTCTGTTTATCTAGATAATGTGAATTTTTGATTTTGTCCTCTAACTCTGCTGCTGTAACATACCACCCACTTCTGACATCACTTCTCCTTTCTTCTGTCAACACTGATCATTTTTTAGCTCCTTAGTTCTTAAAATGTATGGACCACATACATTTCCAGTTGAATGGTATAGCTAGTTCCTACCAATCAGAATGGTGGTTATTGAAAAGTCAAGAAATAACAGATGCTGGCAAGGCTGTGGAAGACTTGGAACACTTCTACACTGTTGGAATGTAAATTAGTTCAACCACTGTGGAAGAGAGTATGGTGATTCCTCAAGGATCTAGAACCAGAAATACCATTTGACTCAGAAATCCCATACTAGGCATGTACCTAACAGAAAATAAATCATTCTGTAAATAGAATGCAACACTATTCACAATAGCAAAGATGTGGAATCAACCCAAATGCCCATCAATGATAGACTGGATAAAGAAAATGTGGTATATATACACCATGGAATACTATGTAGCCATAAAAAGGAAAGAGATCGTGTCCTTTGCAGGGACATGGATGGAGCTGGAAGTCATTATCCTCAGCAAACTAACACAGGAACAGAAAACAAAACACAGCATGTTCTCACATATAAGTGGGAGCTGAACACATGGACACAGGGAGGGAAACAGCACAAACTGGGGCCTGTTGAGGGAGAAGGAGAACATCAGGATAAACAGCTAATGCATGTGGGGCTTAATACCTAGGTGACAGGTTGATAGGTGCAGCAAACCACCATAACACATGTTTACCTATGTAACAAACCTGCACATCCTGCACATGTGTCCTGGAACTTCAAATAAAATTAAAAAACCAAAAGTGGTAGAGTTCTTCATTATTTCTGAGTTATAACTTCTTTCAGCCAAGGAGCCCCCACAAGTTGCATGACTGTTCAGTTCTCTGAACTGGTTTTCATCTTGGTAAAATGGTTGTAAATGATTATTACTGCCTTGGAGACTGCAAAGATGACAGGATGCAGGTGAGGGCAGTGGCTTCCTCTGTGTGAGGTGACAGTTGTGATGGATTCTGGACCAATGAAAGGTTTCTTTATGATCCTCAAGGTCTTCCTTGGGTCCACTAGCTGAGCTGTCTTTAAGTTTCTCTGACAACTTACTTATAAAACAGCTGAGCTCACATACTAGTGAGGGGTTTTGCTCCAGGTTATAACTAGGACTTTAAATGTCTCTTATCTATTTTTTGACTGCAATAGCCATTTTGATTGGTAAGAGATGGTATCTCATTGTTGTTTCAATTTGCATTTCTCTAATGATCAGTAATGCTGAGCATTGTTTTTATATGCTTGTGGCCTTATGTATGTCTTCTTTTGAAAATTGTCTGTTCATGTTCTTTGCCCATTTTTAAATGTGGTTGTTTGTGTTTTGCTTGTTGATTTGTTTAAGTTCCTTATATATACTGGACGGGTATTAGACCTTTGTGGAATGCATAGTTTGCAAATATTTTCTCCCATTCTGTAGACTATTTATTCTGTTGATTGTTTCTTTTGCTGCCCAGAAGTTCTTTAGTTGAATTAGGTCCCAGTTGTCTATTTTTGTTGCAATTGCTTTTGGAGACTGTCATAAAGTCTTTGAGATTGCAGAAAAAAGGGAATATTCATATGCTGTTGGTGGGAATAAATATAAGTGCAGCCATTGTGAAAAGCAGTTTAGAGGTTTCTCAAAGCACTTAAAACAGAATGACCATTCCACCCAGTAATCCCATTACTGGGTATATGCCCAAAGGAATATAAATCATGCTACCAAAAAGACACAAGCATCTGTATGTTCATGAGGAAGATGTGGCACATATGCACTATGGAATATTACACAGCCATAAAAAATGAAATCATGCCCTCTGTAGCAACATAGGTAGAGCTGGAGGCCATTATCCTAAGTGAATTAATGCAGGAACAGAAAACCAAATACCCCATGTTCTCACTTATAAGTGGGAGCTAAACACTGAGTACCCATAGACACAAAGAAGGGAACAACAGACATTGAAGCTTACTTGAAGGTCGGGGGAGGGGGCAGAGGGTGAGGATAAGAAATCTACCTATTGGGTACTATGCTCACTACCTGGGTGATGACATCATTTGTACACCAAACTCTAGGGACACATAATTTACCCATGTAACTCATCTGCACATATACTCTCTGAACCTCAAATAAAAGTTGAGAGAAGAAAAATAAAAAAATAAATAAATGTCTCTCATTTAAAGATGAGAAAGCCCAGCTCAAGCTGCCTAATAGAGAGGAGGAAAGGAGCGAGCTCAATTTCAGGCTCATGTAGAAAGAGATGACATTTTGTTACTTTCTCTGTGGGAAAATTTTTATTTATAGCCGTACCTTCCAGTGAAAATTTGTCCTGTCTGAACCTCTACATCACTGCCAAGCGAACAGGATTCAGATATCGCTTCAAGCCTTTAGTTTCTATATTTATAACAAAATCTGCCCATAGCTGCCTGTTTACATTACTTTCATCCTATCTGAGCTTGACAAACACTGTAAAATAGGATAAAAAAGGGAGATAAGAGGTAGGGATAGGAGAGCTGAAGTATGTCTACAAATTCTAGGTCTCTGGAGAATTTCTTAGGGTGTATATTTTAAAGAACTAGAAGAGTTTCCAGAACTCCAGGCCTGCGTTCTAAAATAAATTTCTCTTTATATGATTTTAAAAGTCCCCCTTTTCTAAGTAATGCTTAGTTTTTATTAAAACATAAATCAACATAGTTCTATATATAGGGGATTATTTCATGTGACTTTTATTAACCTCAAATTTTATAAGCACTTTGAACAGTTTGGTTTCATGATCACATTGGGATTTTATGTTTTTTAATCCAAGAGTCAGTGCTTTGATCTGTAGGAATTTGTGATTTTGAGGATATAAAAGTTATCCTAGTCACAGTGACTAGGTGCTTTTTCTGCTGTGTAGTAATCCTTAGACTACAAGTCAAGGTCAAGTGACAGTAATGGAAAAGAATTTGTGTAGGGTGGCAGTTTTTACCGTGAGAGAAAATACATTCTTTATGTTATGGAGAATTCAGTTGTTACTATGCTGAGTGTCTTAGGGATTAAACTAATAACTTGGCAACTCCTAAGTCAATAATTTGTATTGTTTTCATTTCTGGTTAGTTTATTTTCTCCCAATAATCAAGAAAAATTGCACACACACACACACACACACACACAAACACACACACACACACACACACACTCCCTCCCTCCCTCTCTCTCTGTCTCTCTGTCTCTCTCTCTCTCTCTCTCTCTTTCTGCTTTCAACATGAAAATCCCAAGCAAGTAAACCACATGAATGTGGAAAACTTTGTCAACTAGAGCTTAGAAGATAGTGCTTAAAAATGGTTTCCAGGAACCAGTAGCTAGGAAACCAGGGCCACTCATTCTTGTCCTCAAACTTTTGTGACCGTGATCTCTTTCCTGGTCATTAAGATGTGAATTTCTAATATTTTCTTTAATATTCTATTTTTATACCTTGACATAATCTGTATTTCAAATTGGTATATCTGGGTCCATGGCATTACCATTAGATTTCAGATCCCTCACCTTAATGGCTGCAATAAACTCATAACAGGTCTAGGTATCTTAATTTTAATTTAAGGTATCCTAATTTAATTCTCATATTCTTTCAAACCATACTTAGTTATTCTCTAAAAACACAATTTGGAGAGGAAAGATCTCCACAATGTCATTCAATGCTTCTGCATAAAGTAAAACTTCTAAGTAATTCTAGGAAGTCCTGGATGTGGCCTTAAAATATTTTGCCATATTTTAAACTGTGTTTCTGTGCAGCTATCCTTGAGCACATCTGTTTCTCAGCTCCTTTCTAAAGGGATCATATGGGATTTCAAGGTTGCATGCCCTTCACTTCATTGCCGAGCCATTAGCTTCATCTTTAAGTGCTATCTCCAGTGCTTCATTATATTTTACTTGTTCCTTTAAGTTGGAACTACTGCTAAAAATTGCTTTGGCTATTTACAAAGGTAAAGCTATGTGAAACAAAAAGAACAAATCCTACTTTTGTAAGAGAAAAACATTTTCAAATCCAATTTTACTGTTATCTTTCCTACTAAGAAGAATGATCTTCATGCTAGAAAAAATAGCATAGATAGATCAGGAGAGAAGTGATGTACAATATGTCAATAATAGAGATAATTTGAATCCTTTTTCATGAGAATATCTTCTTACCTAGATAAATCACCTTTGTCATGATAGAAGAATTCAAGGTATTATTGAAGACCTATTGTTTAATCTTTATGTTGGATTATATGAATAGGATAATATTTCCAATGACTTACCAGATCATTCCCCCTCATTAAAAATCATTCTATGGGTTTTTATACATTATCATTGCAATAAAGTCTTATCCGCCTCCTTGTTTCTCAAACCTGGTCTTCTGACACACTTCATATTCTTCTATGCCAGAATCTACTCCCATAGATCCAATGTCTATCTTAATTGTAGTAATTATTATACCATAATTTTTACTCAGTTTACTTGTCCTCCTGTATATGGTTCCTAGAGTGGGACTCCTATCTTCTGCAGACATGATGGAGAGAACACGTGTTCTAGAGTTAGATAGATCCATGTTCCAGTCCTGGATTTTCCTTTTACCACCAGCCTTGGCAGAGATGGTCAGCCAAGTTGGTTTTGTTGAAGAAGAGGGAGAGAACGATGGAATGGTCATCCAGTCAGTGACTAAAAAGATTTGCTGGTCTGCATGCATCTAGGTGTGGTCATATGATTACTGATTATGATTGTCTGTGGAATTAATGCACATCACTTCCTCGGAGGTTTTAAGAAGTGGGTGCCTTCTCTATGGTTTCCTTCTCTCCCCTTGCTAGATGAAAATGATGATGAGCCTGTAAATTGTGGAAAGGACCCTGTCTTTGAATCACCGCATAGAGGAGAGCTGTCTGATGACCAGGTCTCCTTTGCCTTGGACTGTCACATGTAAATGGCAAATACTTCATTTTGTGTTTATTTCTTGCTTATATTTATAATGATTTATTATGATGTTATCTCCAAAGTTGGCCATCAGTAATTTCTTCACTTTTGTATACACTTGTTTCACATCTTGATGTTTCACATCAAAGGGTAGAGCTTATTTCCCTATTCTTGAATCTGTGCTGGCTTTGATTGGCTTTGACTAATAGGATGCAGCAGAAAAAAATCTTCTAGGTCAGGACACAAATAGTCTGGCACATTTCACTTCCTGCTTCTTGTAACCCAGATGTCATACTGTGAGAAGCCCATGCCACATGGAGAGACCATACGAAGAAGTGAGGCTCTCTGGTTGAGAAATCCGGCTGACTTCCTAGACTACAGCCAGGGAAACTTTCTAGTCTGTGAAAGGGTCAGCCTAGTCAAACCCTCAGAAAACTGCAGCCCATCGGGGATCACAGAGAACAGTAGAACCTACCAGTCTACCCACAGAATCATTAGATAATATAAAGTAGCTGTTAATATGTACCAAAGATAGCTGAAATAGCTAGCAATTTTGCATATTTTGTATATTATAGCCAGTTACCATTTGTGCCCAGGTTTTGAGTAGTGAGCATGACTCTGGGTAACACACTTGCTTTGTGACATGGATACAGTGATTTAACTGCCCTTAGCTCTCATTTTATCATCTACAAAATGGAAGGGAAAAATCCTACTGAATTCATGTTGTTGTTGTTGCTGAATGAGACAATGATGGAGGGTTCCTTACCCAGTGCCTGGCATGTAGACATTCAATTGAAGCTTATTTGAGTTAATATTACTCTTCGCTAAGTCATCAAAGAAGTGCCGAATTGGACAGAAAACCATGAATCTCATTTGTATTCTGAAAATTCGAAACAATGTGATAGAATACATCTCAATTCTGTACCTTATTTCTTGAAAGTAGACTTAAATTTTGTGACTATATTTTGGGCTTCTTCAGCCAGCTCCTTTTTCATCTTTACATTACTCTCATTATATTTTCTTTTATGAATCCCAAGGTTTTTTTTTTTTTTTTAAATAACACATATATTCTTGCATCTTAGTGAAAACACTGAGGAGATATTACTATTTTTTGCTTTTAATGTGTATATTTTTTCAAATGCATCCTTCCTTTATGTTGGGTGTGGGATTATTCCCAGATCTTATACATAATTTCCCTATTTATTAATTCAACCAACATTTAGTAGGAACCCACTATGTGCTAGGCAATAAATGAAATTTGTTTTCATCTATAACATACATAATCCCTCACTAGTCATCAGTTCTGTTTTTCAGATCAAGGTAAATTATAGTGAGACTATAATTTGTAACAAACTATAGCCCCTGGCCCAAAGCTGGCCTGCTGTCTGTTTTTGGAAATAAAGTTTTATTGGGACATAGCCACATGCATTTGTTTTCATATCGTCTAGGGTAGTTTTATGCTACAATGCCAGAGTTGAATGGTTATGACAGAATTGACCTAGTCCACAAAGCCTAAAATATTTACTTCTGGACCTTTATAGAAATAATGTTCCAGCTCTTAATTTGTAGTAATATGAACAGTTTTGGTTGGCATATTTAAGAAATATTGATAAACTAGAATTAGCTACTGTGACAAGAAAAAGTCTGAAAACTATGCCACACAGTAAAGAAAAAGTGGACAGAGAATTTTTAGTCTGGAAAAAAGAACTTTTAAGGAGCTTATAAAATTAAAGACAAAAAACAGATTAGGTTGATGCATACTACATCCACTGACAAATGACTTATTAAAGATCGGAGAACAAACTAGGAAGACATTTAGAAAAGCACCTTGGCGTTAACTGGAAATATGAACACTTTTGGACTCAGTAATTACACTATAAAATTAATCCAAGAGGGATATTTCTGTACGTGTAGAAAGAAACACAGTTGAGGATGTTGACTTGGACTTTTGTTTATAATAACCAGAGAAGTAAAACAAGCTTAACAAATAGAGAGGGTTAACTAAAATATGCTGTATACACTGTCTATATATGGTGTTTTAATTAAACAGATGCAGCCATTTAAAAGAATGAAGTAGCTCTATACAGTCAGTCCTAGAAAGATTGTCAAGATATGTTACTATTTTCTGGGTCAATATATTGTGATACTACTTCTATATTTAAAAATACATAAATATTTGCATATGTAGTTAAGACTAAATTAAACTACATGTAACAGCAAAATCTCAAATTATAGTGGCGTAAGCAAGATAGAATTTGTTGTTCTGTCAAAGTCCAGTCAGGGAACCCAGGGCTGGGGTAGTGAGAGCATCATGGTGTGTGTGTACCAAGCTCCTTATTTCTCGTTGCTTGGCCTTGGTTGGCATCTGTGTTCCAGGTGGCACAATGAGGAGCTGGGTAGTGTTCAAGGAAAGAGTTGATTATAAGTCACTTGGGGATTTAAAGGTTCCCATTGTGCAGAAGAAAAGCATAACTTGGTCACTGTGGAAGCTAAAAGATGAAGACAAGATAAGAAGGTCATTTGTTAAGAAGCTTTTTCTAACAGGAGGTGGTGGGTCACATAATTTGAAAACTAGTAAGTAAAGAAGGCTATTAGAGATTCATAGACTAAAGACTACGGCTAGAAGGAATGTCAGAAATTACCCAATTTGAGTCAGTCATTTTATCTTTTATTAGAATCTTCAAAGACTTATAAGAAAAAAATCAGAAAAAGTTAATATTCTAGAACTTTTTGAAAGATAATCTTTATGTCCAAAGCATTTTTAAAAAGTATGCAGGTTCCTACACTTTTTATTTACTTATTTTTAGATTGTCTAATATATTATTATACTAATATACTGTATACATTAGAAAATGTTCACCAAAAACAATTAATTAGGATTAACTTGAGTTGAATAGACAATATAAAAATATTAAAAATATTGTTAATTAGATGACTTTATATTATCTCAAGAAAAAATTATAGTTAAGACAAGGTTCACTCATGTGCATACTTGTATGTGTATGTGTATGGTATATGTATGTACCTATGCTCTATCTCAAATAGTCTTGTTGGTAATTAAATTGTTTTCCCTCCAATTCCTCATGAAATCTGTTCGGTCATCACTTTTCTTACCTGGATTTGTGGCTGAAGATGAACCTTTATCAAGGGTGGAAGAATTGTTTCTATCACTTTGCATGGTTCATTTGTGCTTGAATTATTGTTTTTTTTTGTCTTTTTTTTTTCTTTTGAGACGGAGTTTTGCTCTTGTCACACAGGCTGGAGGGCAATGGCATGATCTTGGCTTAACTGCAACCTCCTTCTCCCAGGTTCAAGTGATTCTACTGCCTTAATCTCCCAAGTAGCTGGGATTACAAACACCTGCCACCGCACCTGGCTATTTTTTTAAAATATTTTTAGTAGAGATGCATACTTTTAAAATATTCTTTGACCATATTGGCCAGGCTGGTCTTGAATGCCTGACCTCAGGTGATTCACCCACCTTGGCCTCCCAAAGTGCTGGGATTACAGGCATGAGCCATCTCACCTGGCCAAATTATTGATATTTACTCAACTCAATTTATTCGCTACAGTCTTTTAAACTAGGTGTCTATTTAAAAACTTTTAAGGTAGTTAACATGATGCCTTTCGTAAATCTATGCATTTGTTAATGGTTACGCTATAATCTACAGGAACAGTGTGTTACAATTTGCGGCTAGTGAATGAAGAGGTTTCTACTGTCATTTCCTGCATATCATGGAATTTCTGTAGCTTTTCCTGAGGACACTTCATGTATTGGGTGGAACAAGTCACTCTCTGACACGGGGGCTGAGTGAGGGCATGAAATTTAAAGTGTTAAAATATTATTCAAGCTTAATTTCTTACTCTCTCTCTCTGTGAGATAAAAATAAATAGAAGAAGATAGTCTAATCCTCTATTCCCATATCCCATAAGCCAACTTGTTCTATCTCTAGAATGTATGTACCCAATGATGCAACAGTTTTTCCAACTATAAACTTCAAATTACAGCTATACTCTACATATCAGTTGGAGTTCATCCAAGATGCAAAACCAGTAGATACATATTTTAAGGGGATTATTATGAGGAATTGGCTTATGTAACTGTGTGGCTGGCTAAGCATGCCCAAAGACCACAATACAGGCATTCAGGAAGGGAAGAACCCCTGGGACCTGGGTGAACATTTAACAGGCAGGCAGTCAGGAAGGAAGATTCGAGGGAAATTGGGAGCAATTGCAGCTTTCTGTTGGGGTCTTGGGTTTGGGGAAGATCTAAGCCGTCTGTTGAGGGACACTCCCAGCTGATTCAATTAGGACCACCCACTTAGGGACTATTATCTTAAAATCCCTAATTGAGGGATCCTGACTTAATCAGAATAATCTCTTTATTGATGAACTTAAAGTCACTCTACTGGGATTGTAAGTACATCTGCAGAATCCATTCACAGTGGTACCTGGATTAGTGTTTGGTTGAATACCTGGGAGAAGGTGTGCTGCTAAAATGCTGCTGCTTCCTCTTCGGTCTTCCAGCTCTTGTGCGAGAACATCTCTTGTAGTTCATTCTAACCAGAAACATACCAGATAGGAAATTCTGGGGCCTGTAGTTTAGCTTAGCTAAGTCTATGCCTCATAAAGCTATCACATTCCGTTACTTCTAACAGCTAGTTATCTCCCAGGCCAAAGCCATCTTACCTTGGAGTTGTATATTAGCTGTGAGGTCATGCAAACTTTCTCTTGAGCTCACTGTTCAATGAAGTGTTTTTGCTATGGCAGTTATTAAAAAGCTCTATTATTTTTCAGACAACTTTTGTTTTGTCAGCGTATGACCTTTTCCTCCAAAGTTCTTTAAATAACTATGCTATAAGCAATGTATACTCCAACATAATATTCCAAGCAAAGACACACTCACCTGCTACTGAACACAACAAGCAGTAGTTACAAAATAGTATATGAAATGCATTTGAAATATGCATCTAATATGTTTTCCTTTGTATATGTGACCAAATGAGGAAGATGAAGCAAACACATCCTCTCTGACTATTCAGTCAGCTGTAAACATGCAGTTTTATGTGTTTTTAAAGACTATATTTAGCTTTTATTTTTTCTTCTTTTTTTTCCTGTGATATAACTTTAAGCGAACTTTGAATGCAAGATATAATAATGAGCCTCCATCCCCAAGTCGAAAACTTTGGTGACTAAAACGGTGCATAGGAAAGAATTGACCTTTGAAGTAGGCCACCTCATTCTTCCTCTACATTAGCCATCAGTCACATCCTGCTTTCTTTCTTTTTTTCTTTTTGAAACAGAATTTTGCTCAGTCGTCAGGCTGGAGTGCAGTAGCACAACCTCAGCTCACTGCATTCTCTGCCTCACAGGTTTAAACGCTTCTCCTGCCTCAGCTTCCTAAGTAGCTGGGCCTACAAGCATGCACCACCATGCCCAGCTAATTTTTGTATTTTTTAGTAGAGATGGGGTTTCACCATGTTGGCCAGGATGGTCTTGATTTCTTGACCTCGTGATCCACCCGCCTTAGCCTCCCAAAGTGCTGGGATTACAGTGGTGAGTCACTGTGCCCGGCCACACCCTGCTTTCTTGACTGCAGTAAACCTTTATGACAGGTACTATCAGTATTAGGATTTTATGTACATACTAAATTTATTATAATATGTGCTTAAAATTTAGTATTTTATGCATATACTAAATGTATTTTCTTCCAACTTGCTTTTTTTTTAATTACTTACATACACTTAGTTTTCATTGTTGAATTATCAAAGTATTTGAATATCTAACGTTGGATGTCATATATTATGATTCTTCCCATTAAAATAAATGGAAATAGTCTTACATAACTGTTTTTCACTGGGTGGCAGGGTTTTCAGGCATAAATCGAGCTTGGTTAGTGAGGGATGATTGTATTGCCTTTCCTATTCAGAAATTCTGTTTTCTGGGTCAAATTGGTTGTCCTTTCTCTGCTTCACTGTTTCACCTGTTTTAAAAAAGGAGCGCCACCTCCTGAGGGTGTTACAACAAAGAAGACCACACAGAAAGCATTGGCAAGATTTGATAAATAGTAATCTCTCAACCAATATTAGTTTGAAAATAATTCATTTAGGTGAAAACATACCCTTGGTAAAACAAAAACACAAAAACAAAAACACAATTAAATTTTTAAGCCAGAATAATGAAATATTTTGTTTTTTAGAAATGGAAGCATTCAGTGCTGAGGGTGGCTATTTTTCTCTTACAGAGGCATGCAATGGAGATCAGAATTCTGATGGCATTTTCTGACTGGCCATACATTTTACATTGGAAATCCTACAAAGAAACCAGGTTTGCACTGGAAGAAATCTTAGAGACGACTTAGCTCACAGTCCTTATTTTATAGGTAGGGAAGTAAAGACTCAGTGGTCAATGACTGATCTGAAATCGCAGACGTAGTCAGTATCAGAATGTGGATAAAGAGGTTGGTCTTTCACCTTCCTAACTCTAACCCTAAACGTTAGTTGTCATACAAAGGGAGAAAGGTATGGAAGACAGGGTTTTCAATATTTTAGACCAAAAAAAAAAAATTATATAAATCTGAGGTTTTACTGGAAATGAATGTCCCTAAGACATTTTTAAAGACATCGATTTATATTTATTTTCTTCTCTTTAAAAACTAGCTGTGGTTTGTCTCTTGAATGGATAAAGTGGCCAATTTCTTTTTCTTTCTGTCTTTTTTTTGCACAACTTTTGCTTGCTTAGTTTTGTGTTGCTTGCTTTGTTAGGCATGGCAATTAATAGAAGATGTGGTTTCTAATTTTAAGAGAAAATTATCTCTGGCAGGCATAAGGACTGGAAATTTGGTTCTTAGGAAGCCAAGTTTTAATCAGATAGGAAAATCAAAACATTTGAATTTAACAGTGTCTGAATTTTCTGCCTTATTGATTTAAGTTTAAGAAATTTGATGAGCTGAAGAGAGAACATGAATGGTTTATTGGATTTGGGTTGAACTACTTTTACTTACTGTCTGAGACAATTTACTTTTCATTTAAATTGTTTTTATCTTTTAGAAAAATACACACAGGAAAGAAAGAGGTTGGATACGGAGCATCATTGAGACTAATCTACAGATTAACACCTTTATCGCTCATGGTGTTCACTGCAAATAATAATTTCCACTCTAGCTAGTTACAGCAGAAAGGGATTTGTAATGGGACATTGGCTGCTTATGTAATTTCCTGGAGTGTCAGACAACCAAGCATGTATTCTTTACTATGACATGGGACTCTTCCAGTGGAAACCACTGCTGCCACTGTACCGGCTTCTTGACAACCAGAAAACTAGGGACTGAACCTTAAAAAACCTCGTCTGCCACCACCATCACAGAAGACCACAGAGGAGCCTGAAGCACGTGGTGCTGACTTTCATCTTCCAAGTCTCAGCGGCTGTATCTGCTTAGCATGTGTTAGTTCACATCCCTAGAATCCTTCCTTCAGGGGAGACAATACAATGCAGTTTGAATTTTTCCGGACTCTAATCTTAAAAAGGCATACTATGTTGGAATGGTGTTGACTTCAGCATGACTATTAAAGGGTTATATAATACCACGTGCATGCTGTCAGGGAGAGAGAATGGGCCTCAGGAACTGTTTCTTTCTTTCTTTATGATATATTAGTATGGATAAGTTTATTAGAATATTAATATTATTTTGGAAAGGGAAAGAGATGAGGAACCAAGAAAGTATATTTTGTATAAAATATGTTTTGAATAGTAATAGGAGAAAAATCTGCTAAATTCAATTACATAACTTGTGGTATATTCAGTCAATTCTATTTTAATGCTAGAAGTATTAAGAGATTAGAATATAGGCAGTTTTTATTTTGCATAGTTCCAATATGCATGAATTTCAGTTACCATAGTCTAGTTAAGTAACACTCACAATATGGCTCAAACTTCAGTTACCAGAATATCTTAACTGTGTATAATCCTATAAAGTATACACTTTACTGCTAGCTCTTTAGTCCATGAATCACTATGCAAATAAAAGATAATCAATGGCCAATCACATCACTTCTTTTGAAATCTGCTTGTGATTGGTCACCATGCATCAGTTAAAAGGGCTAAGCATGTGGTTGTGTTGCTTCCACGTCTTCAGTGGCACACCCACGTGACATTTCGCAAAACTAGATAATAGGAAGTGGAAACTGACAAAGATGAAAGTCCAGAGGAGAATAAAAAGTGATAAGATAAAGAATAAAATTGGCATCAGAAGTAAATGGGATTTTAAAAGGAATAGATACGGCCATCTTCGCCGTTTATCCACCATGTCGACACCGCAATCAGGGGAACTTAGTGGCCGAGAACTCACGGACATAAGTGAGGAAAGCGGTTGACAAAAAGGATGACAATGTCCCAGAGGAAGTGATGCTGGCAAAAACAACTTTACATTAGAGGAACTCTTGGAGATATTTCATGACATTAGAAGCATAAAGGATAAAGTGTTCAATGCCCATCCAAATTTAGAGAAGATTGTGATAATGGACCAAGACATAGCAAAGATACTCCGTATTGTAAATCATCAGAGAAGAAGAAGGCAAGCGCTGTTTCAACTACTCTCGGTAAGTTGTTTTTTCTTTTCTGAATGGTGGGGTGATTATAAGTAGGTTTTAAATTTCCTTTTAAAATGATATATATGTGTATATATATATTTCAGTGTACAACTAATGTTTAGATAAAATTGTGTCTATTTAGATATACAACGTAATGTTTTGATACACATAGTGAAATGGTTTCTATAGTCAAGCAAATCAACATATCATCATCGTACATAGTTACCTTTTTTTTTTTTTTGATGAAAGCGCCTAAAATCTACTTTCTTAGGAAATTTGCAGTGTACTACATTATCATGATCCCCATGCTGGACATAAGATATCTAGACTTTTCATCCTACACAGCTACAAGTTTGTATCCTGTGATGTGCCAGCCCCGTCACATCTCTGCCAACTACCGTTCGACTCTCTACTTCTATGTATTCAACATTTCTTAGATTCTCTATATAAGTTAGATCATGTGTTATTTTTCTTTCTGTGTCTGGGTTATTTCACTTAGAATAATGTCCTCCTCCTGGTTCATTCATTTTGTGACAAATGGCAGGATTTTTCTTTTTTAAAGCTGAATAATATTACATTATATATACCATAATTTCTTTATTCACCTATCAATGGAGGCTTAGATTGTTTCCATATTTCTGCTATCGGGAATAGTGCTAGAATAGACATGGGAGTGCTGATTTAGCTCTATGTGGTGTTGACTTAATTTCCTTTGGGAATATACCCAGAAAATAAATTGTTGAAGTTGCTTTTTGTTTTTGTTTTTGTTAAGAAATAACATTCTCCATGTTTCTGTTTCAAATAAATAGTATCTTAACTAATGTTTTATTTTGATATACATTTGTAATCAACAGTAAGAAAGTTTAAATATTTTACTTATTTATTTATTATTATACTTTAAGTTCTAGGATACATGTGAAGAACGTGCAGGTTTGTTGCATAGGTTTACATGTGCCATGGTGGTTTGCTGCACCCATCAACCTGTCATCTAGGTTTTAAGCCCTGCCTGGATTAGGTATTTGCCCTGATGCTCTTCCTCTCCTTGCTCCCCACGCCCTGACAGATGCTGGTGTGTGATGTTCCCCTCCCTGTGTCCATGTGTTCTCCCTGTTCAACAGTCACTTATGAGTGAGGACATATGGTGTTAGGTTTTCTTTTCTGTGTTAGTTTGCTGAGAATGATGGCTTCCAGTTTTATCCATGTCCTTGAAAGGACATGAAATCTTTCTTTTTTCGTGGCTGCATAGTATTCCATGGTGCATATGTGCCACAGTTTCTTTATCCAGTGTATCATTGATGGGCATGTGGATTGGTTCTAAGTCTTTGCTGTTTTTTGTAAATATTGCTGCAATAAACAAATGTGTGCATGCATCTTTATAGTAGAATGATTTGTAATTCTTTGCATGTATACCTAGTAATAGGCTTGCTGGGTCAAATAGTATTTCTGGTTCTAGATCCTTGAGGAATTGCCACACTGCCTTCCAGAATAGTTGAGCTAATTTACAGTCCCATCAGCAGTGTAAAAGCATTCCTATTTCTTCACGACCTCTCCAGCGTTTGTTGTTTCCTGACTTTTAATGATCGCCATTCTAACTGGCATGAGATGGTATCTCACTGCGATTCTCATTTTTCTAATGACCAGCGATGATGAGCTTTTTTTCTCATGTTTGCTGGCTGCATAAATGTCTTCTTTTGAAAAGTATCTGTTCATACCCTTCACCCAAAAGTTTTAAAAGTCATGGAACAGTCATAACTTTTCACATAGATTATTAAGATTATATTGCATGGTTTCATGTTGCATGTTCATACCAATATGCAGAAACAGGATTGTCTGTTTTTAAAATAAGAGCAACCAAATGTTCCATATTTCTACCTTAAAAGACAGAACTTCCTGGCTAAGATGTTAGATGTGTGTTACAATATAAGACACAATCTTTGACGTTATGGAGTCATTGTTTGTCCATAGAGCATTTTAATGTAAATTAGAAAAAATTCTCTTTATGGAGACATTTTATTTCTGTTGGTCAGAAAATTGCATCTATGATGGGTTGCAAAAGAAATGATGTGTTTTTAGATATGGACCTGCTGTGCCTTCTGCAGCCTGATGAGGGTGGTAGCTGTGGGCTGGTTTCAGGGTATCTCTGTCCAGCTTCCAAAGGTAACTATGCACAGCCACTGAACCACAGGAGCTGAGGAGTGGTATATCACTGTTACTGAGCCGACAGGTAAAGCTTCAAAGTGACACAGGTGGTCATCAGTGTCTCAAAGGTTAACCAGGGCTGGGATTAAGGCGAGGCAAGTGAGGAGCAGTCATGCAAATACTTGGGCAGATCCTATTTTGATTCCAGTTTTTATGCTTTGTTCATCAGGACTTTTTTGGCCTTAATTTTGATTTTAATATACATTTGGTATTTACCCAAAGGAACTGAAAACTTACAACCACACAAAAACCTGTACGTGAATGTTGACTGCAGCTTTACCCATAATTGCCGAAACTTGGAAGCCTGCAAGATGTCCTTCAGTAGATAAATGTGTAAATTAATTGTGGTACGTCCAGGCAATGAAATAGTATTCAGTGCTAAAAGGAAATGAGCTATCCAGCTATGGAAAGACATGGAGGAAACGTACATGCATGTTACTGAGTGAAAGAAGCTAAACCAAAAAGGCTATATGCCGTAATTTCAACTGTATTAGGTTCTGGAAAAGGCAAAACTATGGACACAGTAAAAGAATCGGGGGTTTCCAAGGGTTATAGGAGAGGAAGGAATGAATAGGTGGAAAATAGGGGATTTTTAGGGCAGTTCAACTACTCTATCTGATACTATAAGGGTGGATGCATGTCATTACACATTTGTCTAGACACAGAATGAACAACACCGAGAGTGAGCTCTCGTATAAATTCTCAACTGCGAGTGCTCATGATGTATCAACTGTAACCCTTGTACCATTCCAGTGCGGGGCCATTGTTAATGGAGGAGGCTGTGCATGTGTGCAGCAGGGGTCTGTGGGCTATCTCTGTACCTGCAACACCGCTTCCATTCAATATTGCTGTGAACCTAAAACTCCCCTAAAGAATCAAGTTTACTAACGGTACTACATTACAATATTATTGATTTTGGTTACTGTATTTTTGGGTATCCTCTTCCAAATTTTGTACACAACATGGCCCACTCACTTTATCTGATTCATTCCCCGGAACTTCATGAGGCAGCTTTACCCTTGGAACTGCTGATTCACTATAAAAAAAAAAAAACGAGAGAAAGAGCATAGCCGGGACTCAAGCACTGGAGGGGAAAAGAATTCTGATTTTTTTTCCTAATGCGCTTTGTTACCATCACTTTAAAATATAGGAAGCAACTGTCATTCAATTTTTGCTACAAATGGCAGAAAATGGTGTATTAGCGTCTGAACAGCTGTCAGAACATGGACATTTGAGTGTGATTTTATGACAAGCTGAAATATACTTTTGTATGAGTTTAGAAATTCTGATACGGATGGATACCCAGGTATGATTGCTGGATTTAGCAAGTAAAATGCAGGATATCCAGTTAAATCTAAATTTTAGACAAACAACAAAGCACATTCTAGGAGAAGCATACCTCATGAAATATTTGGGAGAAACATAGACTAAAAAAATCATTGTTTTTCTGAAATTGAAATTTAACTGTGGGTCCTGTGTTTTATCTGACAATCCTACACCTTGTGGAGTTGCAGTTTTTTGGGGAACGCTAAATCTTATCTTTTGCTCTCGTTACTGCTGCAATGCCTACACCTCAACATGTTAACATGTTAATGCCTTGAATATGAAGTGTTTTATTTTTTAGCAGTACATTTCTTGATATGCTAACTTCTTTGTCTTTGAACAAAATAGCTTCTTTCAATTGGGTGTGCCCTTCTTTTTCTGTTTTCTTATTATTGTGATTTCTCTCCCTCTTCGGACTTTGAGCACCTAAAGGTTAGGCTACTAGGGGTGAACTTTTATATTTTCATCTCATTTCTTTGACAGTTAAGAACCGAAAGGAAAGCCACGTGAGGCCAACATATGAAACGAAGCTCCCACATTACATTCAAAGTTGTTTGCTTCCTCGTGCATGAGATCATCAGTATGGAATTACTCGACTTCAAGGAGCTTTTCTTTTTTAGTTCATAGTATTATACTGATCCCACTATTGTTTTGAAGTTAAGGCAGATCATCTGTCTATCCATCCGTCTTCTCTTGCACATATCGTATTTAATATGTATAGCGTAATTAACTGGATGGCTGCTCACTAATCCAGTATTCAAATAGTGTCAGAGTCAGGAAAATTGCCTTTGGTTAACCACAGTGATTTACCCTTTCTGCTTGAATCAGGGAAATCCTACATTTTAAAAACATATTTTCTACCCTCACTTTTGTTTTTGAAATTGGTTATTTCCTTTGCTTTTACATTTTCTTAATTCGAGAACCAATGCAAGACACGCTGTGAATGTGGGGCAGCTTGTCTTGCCGACATTGCTTCTCTGGCTGACCCTGCTGCCCAAGTGACCAGGCATCTTCCCTGCCTGGTAGGAGACTCACATCCTTTCTAATCTTTGTGGGCTTATACTTGCCATTTAAATACCGAATATGGGAAATAACCAACCCCTCGTCCTGCATATCTCCTCTGAGACTTAAATCATGGGAGGGAATTCACTCTTTTCCTTCTCTGGATGGAGCCGTAGCCTGAATTTTATATCTTTTGGGCCTGGGGAGTTACTGGGCAACTTTGGTGGACTGATAACTTATCTTGCACAGAGAAGTTTAAATATTTAAAGACCTCTAAGCACACAATATTTAAAGACCCCTGGATTCCCCAAATTCTGGCAACCTGCCAGGCACAAAGATAGGTGCTAAGGATACGATTATGAATTTTTTGGCTTTAAAGGATCTGCCTGATTGTGGGAGAGAAGCATGCACAGATAATTTTACTTCCATGTTGTTATTTAATGCTAGTGCTATTCATGGAGAATTATCTGAGTTGAAGTAGGTGTTAAAGGTAATCTTTTCAAGCAAGGTTTGAAAGAAGCTCATGGCAGTACAGGCCAGTGGTGTGACTGAAGGCTCCCCTCGCACTGTTGGGTGCTCCTTGGCTCATATCTAAGCTTCATGCACTGGGAATGTTGATTTGAGATCGAATTGCTTTGGCTGCTAAGAACCAAGAGGTTGGAGTGAATTCTGAATATGAGAACTAAAGAAGCTTCTGTCTCTAACGATGGCCCTTCTCAGTATTTAGGTATGAGAAATAGATCTCCAGCCAAGAGGAGGTTGTGAGATAGAGTAGATCTGGGGGTTGGCAGGCTTCCCAGCAGTTGCGGAGTTTGGGAGCCAAGCAGCGATGTCCCACCAAGCTAAACACTAAGGACATGCCACATTTCGGTACTGTCTGCCAGCAGTAAAAGTCAATGAGCTTAGCAAGGAGGTTGTTCCAGATTCCTGGACATCCTTACAACAGCAGCTATCAAATGTGGATAATTTTTCTCTCTTCAAAAACCGTATGTATTTTTCTTTTTCTGAGCAGAACTCTGGCAATTTTCAAAATCTTTTTTTCCTCTAAGGAGCAGATTAAAAGAAATAAAGCAGATAAAATATATGGTACATGAAGGCTTATGATCCTAAAGTATTTAATGGCTTTTTCTAAAACTGAAATCTTATTTAAAAGAAAGTTGGAGTCTTGGGATAAGGGCTGCCTTCACAGTCCCCGCAGGGGTAATTTAACTCATATACGAACCTGACTTTGGGTCCTGGGGCTTTGGTAGTGATGTGCTTTCATGCAAAATCAGGCTCCACTGTGGTGCTGGCTGCTCTGGAGTTGGAGCCTACAGGAGTGTGAGAAGATACTGCTCTTTCTGGGTCAATTAAATTCAATTCAGGAAATGTTTATTGGTTATTCCTACATGCATTTACAATAATTGGAGTATTTTTGAGGAAAGGACCGATTCAGTGACCTTTAATTCACATCTTATCAGCCATACCTTTAAAATGACTGTCTTGATTGTGATTTGTTTTGAAGTACTTTGGCATAATCAGTTGAATGCACACACACTCCCGGCCACAAACACACACAGAGAGTATACCGTATACCCTAGGAGCAGTTAATGAACACGCATAGTGCTCTAATCAGGAATACACACCTTAAAAGTGTTTGGTTAACATTTGAAAACCTAATTAAAGGCCAGGAAATCTCCAGAGGTGGCTCATAAAAGGGTGCCAGCTAACTATCTCTGATCAATCCCAGAAGGTTAAAAATTTTGCATAGCAGATGTTGGTGAAATAACTCTCATGTAAGAAATGTGATTTGGGCCAGGCGCGGTGGCTCAAGCCTGTAATCCCAGCACTTTGGGAGGCCGAGGCGGGTGGATCACGAGGTCAAGAGATCGAGACCATCCTGGTCAACATGGTGAAACCCCGTCTATACTAAAAATACAAAAAATTAGCTGGGCATGGTGGCACGTGCCTGTAATCCCAGCTACTCAGGTGGCTGAGGCAGGAGAATTGCCTGAACCCAGGAGGCGGAGGTTGCGGTAAGCCAAGATCGCGCCATTGCACTCCAGCCTGGGTAACGAGCAAAACTCCATCTCAAATAAATAAATAAATAAATAAATAAATAAATAAATAAATGCGATTTGGCTGGAAATATACTGCAACCGTGCTCTGCCTTGTGTGAGCAGGGCATAAGACTTTCACAAGCTTAATACCTTCTCTGGATAATGCTGTAGACTAGGATTTGGATTAGTTCTGTAGACAAATACATGGATTTTGCTGTTTGGTTCTGACTACCCTGTTAGCTGAATTTCACTGCTAAAATATTGTCTGATTTGCTTCAAAAGAACCTAGGCAAAGTAGAGTCTGTGTGCTCCACACTCAAAGACTCGACTTGGTTTTCAAAACAGGTATATGACTGCCCTTTGAGTGGATGGCTGAATTCAGTTCTTGAATTCATTCTTTAATTGTAAGCCCTCCTGTGGTTGCAGCATGTCAGAGAAAACCCCAATAGCCCTCATCTGACTCTGTTGGTGACCAGTGATGTCTACCAAGAAAAGAATTTGATATTCATAAATGCCTCCGTCAGTACCCGCCAGTGTGTTTGCTGTGGCAACAGATTCTAAATGAAATTTTCTCCTTCAGTAGCACCGGAAAGGGAGGACTTTGCTAATTATGAGAAAGATGGCTGGAGAATATGATGAGGTATAACTCTAATTATTTTTTCTTTACCTTTAGCTATAACTTCTAAAAGGTATTTAGCGTTTGAAGCATTTTCAAAAGAGTTTTCCCTTTTTATGCTTCATCTACCATGACCCCTTTTTTTCTGGGATCAATGTCAGAGAAGGGTATTTTGAAAGAAAATTCTGTTGCAGTGATTAAAAGAAGCACTCACTGCTTATAAAAATGGTGATTTGTGGAAAAGTCCTAGTGCTTAAAGGGAGGTCAAACAGAGTATGAAAAATAGATCCCCAAACCTATGGGAAGGATAGATTCAAAAGCGTTAACCACAGTCTAAATACACATAACAGACATTTATTTAGTGATGAAATAAAATGAAATTTTGCAGACTTATGTGAAAATCTGAAGATTTACGTGTAGTGTCTCCAAAATCAGTGCTGTTGTAACACTAAAGAACATCTAAAGCAGCACTTGTTAGTCATGGAATTAAGCCACTGAAACAAGAATGGAAGAAAACTGTTTGGTTGAAATCTATTTGTCTTTCCAGAGCTCTCCCCTTTTTGGCTTACATTCTGTCTTGCCGGGGGGCACTATGAGTTTCCAGGAAACAACTGGCCTTACAGTCTTCTCTCCTCTTGCTTAAGTATGCTGCTCATGCTCTAAGACCAGTAAAGATGAAATGACTTATTATGTGTGCTTTCATTCCTTCCAGAAAAGAAGTTTTATTGGCACGCATAGCTTGCATGTAACACATTTGCAACCACTTCATTTGTGGGAACCAGGTAATAAAAGTGAGATTTCCTTTAACAAATGATATTCTGACATTCATAAAAATGAAGCAATGGAGATCAGTCAGCCAGCTTAGGAGAACGCCAAGTGCCAAATGATGTAAGTTTAAATAACAGAAAGTGCAATGTCAAAGTAGTTGAAGTAGTAATATGCAAATTTCCACTCAAAAGGTAGGAAGAAGAAGAATTTCCTTTTTACTGTGAAGTACCTGAAGGAGCCCAGGCTCTACAAGACTAGACTAGCTTGAATATGGCCAATAAAAACCAACAGTTGGTACAATCTAAATTGCATTGAGTAATTTGTAGCAAATTGAGACTCAGAGAAAAGATAATTCTACAGGCACCATTATGAAGGAGGAAAAACTATCTTTGTTCTTTAAATGGTGCAAATGTAAATAAGTTCTATAACCTCAGGATAGAAGATAGCTAGACTAATAAAATACTGGTCAAATAATAAGTCAAATTCAAATAAGTGCATCTGATTCTACAATTTTCTTCTATCTACATTGTTGTTATTTTTGCCTTTATGATCTTGAAACTATGTCATTAGAATGAAATAGTGGAAAGTAGAAAATATTATATGTTACTTTTTATACAAAGCTTTTAATCAATTTTCTTTATTTCCTCTTTCTGCTAATACCATGGTAAAGGCAGGATGCTTCCAAAAACAATGGCTCACTCATAATTGAATGAATTTTTTTTAACAGTTTTTTTTTTTAAATATACATTTTGTTGCACTTCAGGTTCTGGGGTACATGTGAAGAAAATGCAGGATTGTTGCATAGGTACATACATGGCAATGTGGTTTGCTGCCTCCATCCCTATCACCTATATCTGACATTTCTCCCCATGTTTTCCCTCCCCAACTCCCCAAGTCTCTGTCTCTTCCCAAGTCCCCCCAACAGATCCCAGTGTGTGATGCTCCCCTCCCTGTGTCCACGTGTCCTCATTGTTCAACACCCACCTGTGAGTGAGAACATGCAGTGTTTGCTTTTCTGTTCTTGGAATTTTTTTTTTTTTTTTTTAATCCACACAGAATGGACAACTGAAGGTCAATAACTAGAGAGAACGCAGCTCATGATTTTCGGATCTCCATAATGCCCCATGAGATGGTCGTGATATAAACACAGGTCTGCTTATTCTTTTTAGTTTCTCTTACTGCTGTCTCTCTGAATCACCTTCTATCTTTTAAAATCAAACACCAAATTAAAATTATTAATTTAAAAAAAATAGCATAATCAGAACATAATATGAAGTTACTGCCATAAACTCTCCACATCGTGACAGTCAAAGCTCATTAGAGATGATTTTTAATCTTTGTGTTTCTACACTTCCCTTTATGAGCCAATATAGTCGATGGTTTTCAAGTGCAAATGAGTAAAAGGAGGCGATTGGTGTATAATAATTAAATTTTAGAACTAAAAAGAGATTTATGGTTCATTTACTTCAATGTTTTTACTTCATATTTGAAAGTGAAGTAAAAGAGTGAGGGTTGTGCAGGTGACATGACTTGTTTATGGGAAGATGGGTCTCTGGCTTTTATTGGGTTTTCCTTCCCTAAAAGTGTCCAGGTAGCTTCTTCAGTCCAGTAAACCTAAAAGCCCTTTAAATACGTTGGTTCCTGGCTGTCCCCTCTTCCTCCATCTGTGTGGGCATCTGTTCTACATGTTTTGTGCTCCTTCCAGGGTTCTGAATCCTGATTGCCCATCAGACTCACTATCTCTAAGCTGGCCAATCCGCCCACTACCCCAAGGGTCGGAGTCCTAAGATCCACTTGGCTCAGGGGAGAGCAGAGCGTTGGCAGTGGCCATGGTTTCTGCCTGCAGCGCTAATTACGCATGCCCCACCCACTGGCTCCGGGGGCGTAGTCCTAAGAGTTACTTGGCTCAGGGAAGAGCAGAGGTTTGTAGTGGCCATGATTTCTGTCGCTGGCACTACTAATTATGCTTGCCCCATGGCCCATGCACACGTGGATACACCTTTGTTCTATTATTTAATCATTGAAAAACTTTATTTTAAAAATTATTTAAGTGGTATGGATTTTTGCTAGTCTCAGATACAAAGGGTTTTTCCATATTTATTTGTAGACCAATGCATTTTTGTAATTATACTGAAAAAAAAAAATCAGAACAATGCGTAAATCCAAACCTTAATTTTGAAAGAGCTTGATTAAAGATATGATCTGTAAAATAAAATTAGCTAAACAGAGATTTTTAATTAAGAATATTTTGGCCTCAGATGTTATGATGAGCTTGTAATCTTTATCCTCTTACAAGAAGAAAGAAATAACTTTTGGAAGAATAGGAGCATATATTATGAGATAACATATTTGATTAGCTTTTTGCTTGCAGGGAAATAGCAATAAAAGTTATTTTTGCCTAACGATTCTATTTTTTTTTCATATTTCTCTCCCCCCTTTTTTTAGTATGCTCTCTTTTCCAGATTTTGATATTGGAGTATGCCAGCTTTATGGAATAAATTTGTATTTCTTCACTTCTACCTTAATGAGGAGACTACAGGAAAGAGAAAAATCCAGATTCTAGGAAATGCACCAACTTTGAACTCTCTTATATACATTTATTCCCTGCTATTCAAATCTATTCAGTTTCTAAATTGGTGTAGTGAGGCTTCCAATAGTAATTGAGATGGCAGGGAGTATCCTGATCCAGCTATTCGGGGCCCAGATTTTAGATACCAAGTAGTAAGAGTTTGGAAATTGATGTATACCTTTCCTCCAAACCAATTTTATCTGAAGCTCTTCTGTTCCTGTTCCTAAGTTTGGGGAGTGATAGTTTTAACAGGAAACATCCTTGTATTTTTGAGGCTATAAGGTTAGACAATTCCACTATTGGGTTTTCCCCTGAACACCATGTGTTTTTGTCCTCAATCTTCTTGAAAGACAGATTTGGGAGAAGGACATCAACAGGAGTAGTGTAAAAAAAGTTTCCTCACACTGGGGTGATTTGCTTCTAGACTTTAAGCATGAAGACTTTAAGTGGAACCAGGAAAAAGGGTGTTGGGCACAGGAACAATGACATGGCTTTGTTCAAGTGGAGGTGGCTGCTGGATATGAGAGAGAGAGAGAGAGAGAGAGAGAGAGAGAGAGAGAGAGAGAGAGAGAAAGGGGAGAAAGAGAGAGGAAAGAAAGAGAAAGAGAAAGAAAGAGAGAGAGGAAAGAGAGAGAAAGAGAGAAGAAAGAGAAAGAGAGCAAGAAAGAGAGGAAAGAGAGATAGAGAAAGAGAGGAAAGAAGAGAGAGAAAGAAAGACAAAAGAGGGAGAGAGAGAGAGAGAGAGAGGAGAGAGTGGTATCCATGAAAGATGGGAGGGGTCCGGTCATGTGCAGCAGTCACAAGTTATCTTCTCTGTTCCCTAACCATCCATGGCCTCTTCCCCCCCGCACAGCCTATTAAAGATTTTACTTAAATGTAAGGAATTAAAGAGATTGAAACCAACACAGAAAACGTCCCGTTCCCAGACTGGGGATAGGGATTCCTATAGCAATTGCTGGGCATAAACACGAGTGTCCAAAGAGCATGATGTTATGAGGTGTATCAGTAGCAGAGGCAAAGGTCTGCATGGGGATGAGATGCTCTGAATGGAAAACAGCCATGCCAGTGTGAATGCCGATCATCGTGATGAGAATAGCAATGGTGACTGAACGCAGTGCTTAAGGGCAACATGCCTGGCATTTTCCTAAGCACTTTTGTAAATGAACTCATTAGAACCTCACAACAACCTTATGAGTTACTGTTATTATCCCTACTTTTCAGAAGACCTAAGATGCAGAAGACTAAGGAATGTCTAAGATCACATAGCTAAGAGATAGCAGAGCTGGGCCTGAAAGAATCTGGACAGTCTGGATGCAGAGCCTGTGTTCCTAAACACCGTATCATTCCACAAAACAATTCCACAGAGCTGGGAGGTAGTTACTAGGCAGCTCATATCTGCTGGTAAAGCTGGTAGAGAGGGGTGTGTGTGTGTGTGTGTGTGTGTGTGTGTGTGTGTGCATGTGTGCATGCGTATGAAGTGGTCATATATATATTCTTGAAAAAATATAAAATTTATGAAATAGTCATATATATATTCTATCTACCTATATTTATGAATAGAAGACATATATGTGTGTGTGTATATATATATATATATATGCCATATTATATATATAAAATGGTCTTCTCTTCTTATCTATACAAGAAATGGTCTTGTTTTGTAATCTTATTTTAAAGCAAGTAATGTTCGTAATTGTTGCATTTTGCTGTATTTTTCTTACTATGAATTTTGTTGCTGTTAGTGTTTAATTTCTTCAAGAGAATATGTTTTCCTTTCGAGGAGATTTTCAGACTATTTCACTCAACCCATTTTATAGATATAAAATCTATTACCATATAGAAGGATAAAAAGAAAGTTACTTTTGTAACTTTTATCTTTGATATAGCTTCTAAATTATGCTGGTACTTACCTTGACACACAATACAGTTACGGATCTTAAGGCACTAAAAGAATTACTTTATCCTGGTTTGTTTCCAGGGGAGGTACGTGCACCTAAGTGAACTGGGAGCTCATTCTATCTGCATTCAGATTTCTATGAGAACCCAGCCTTAGGTGGTACCAGCTGATGGTGTAAATAGTTGAAGGTATTAACATAGCATCGAGGCAGTTTAGGGCTGAAAGAGGCCTTGGGACCAACTCTGTCATTGGGAATGAGGAGGGTGAAACTGAGGCTCAGAACCAGAGAACAGTGAAATCATGGGTACCTCCAGCATCAGTTATATATTGAATGTGAGGGCAGAAAATAAGAAACTGACGTGATGCCCAGTCTCTCAGATCTACTGTAACGAAATTGGCCTTTTGGAATGTATGTGCTGGAGAATAAATTGGAAGTCTGAATAAAGAAGGCTGCTTTTGGGCTGGGAGGGGAATTTTGTTTTTGACTGAGCTTAAATGTCCTATAATTTGCTTTCTAGGACTAAAAGTAGAAACTATATTCCTTCGTCTCTTTTTCTTACTTCCCCCTCTGTCTCGGAGTTGTGAAATGTTTTGGTGTTTGTTCTGATGCTTGATAAAGTAACAATAATTTTCTCCTTTGACTTTCCAAAATAATTCCTCAATTATTTTGGATAATTGAAATTTGATATCATGTATGGAGTGATTCATCTGCTGCATTTATATCTGGTCACTTAGGCAAGAAGCCTTGAATAAAAGCAATTATGTTGGGCAATTCCCAATTATCCATATGCGGCCTAAGCTGATCTGAGTCCCATCAACTCTCCAGATGCCATTTCAGGAAAAAGCACAAAGCCCAACAGAAATACATTGCTCTCAGCCAAAAGCCTCTTTTGGAACAAAGTTCTAGATAACAGTGATACAAGGGCTCAACCGGGGTTTCTCAGTCTCAGCACTCTTGCTGTTTTGGGCTGGATAATTCTTTGTGAGAATAGCTATCTGTTGCATTCTAGAATAATCAGCAGCTTCCCTGGCCCCTTGCTGCTAAAAGCCACTCATACTGCCTTAGTTGTGACAACCAAAAATATTCCAGATATTGACAGATGTTCCCTGTGAGGCAAAGTCACCCCCAGTAGAGAATGCCTAATCTCAACCTACCTGATGTACCTCATGTTACTCTTTGGGGTTTGCATTCGGAAGCACTCTCTGGAAACATTACAGACATGTTGGGGAAAGGTAACCGGTGGTCTAGCTGTCTAAAATACACTCAGTAACGTGTGATAAATGGGCACCCTCCTTGTCCATGCTGCCTGTAGGCACCCCATCCTGAAGACAATCAATAGGCTGGCAAAGCTTTTCACATTTGAAAAGATACAGGTGAAAGAATTTTAAAATGACTGCTCACGTGACCAGCAGTTTTCACAGCACTTTGAAATGAGGGTCTCATTTTTTGTCTCATAAAAGCCTCCTAAGGTTCGTTACATGTCTGTTAATATTATTACCATCTTATAGATGAACACGCTAAGTCACAGTGAAAGTCACCCCGCCAGTTTATGCAAGAGATAGACGTAGAGCTCGAATCACTTGTAATCTCACAGCTGTCATCAGATGCGGTAGCGGAGAGAGGGGAGTGTGTGCCTCGGGACGGCAGGTTTTCACATTGCAGTGCTATGATGACTGACCATCAGAAATGGGGCCAGTCATTGAATCTCATTTTTCAGTTTCCTTTTACATTTTTTTTTTAAATTAAGCTTTTATTTATTTATTTATTTTTCACCTTGCATTTTCGTTTCTGGGGGTACGCGTGCAGCTTTGTTACACGGGTAAATTGTGTGTCACTGGGTTTTAGTGTCTGAATATTCTTGTCACCCAGACAGTGAGCAGAGTATCCAATAGGTAGTTTTTATCACTTCCCCGCTCCCACTCTACCCCCTCTGGCATTTGCCAGTGTCCATTGTTCTCATTTTTATCTCCATGTGTACTCAATGGTTATTTACTCCTATGCAGCATTTGGGTTTCTACTCCTGCATAAATTCACTTAGGAAAATGGCCTCTAGCTGCATCCAGGTAGCTGCAAAGAACATGATTTTGGTCATTTTTATGGCTGCATAGTATTCCATGGCATGCACGTACTGTTCAGTTTTCTTATCTGTAAAGTAAGGACTATACTTCATAAGTTTATAAGGCACTTTGTGAGGTACATAAAATTGTGAATAACAAATGATCAGTGCTTGGTGTATAGCAAGCACACAAATATTAGGTATTACGTTGTTAATAAGAATGATTACACCAGTATTGTTATTAATTTGGAGAGTGAAGAATAGAAGACAGACTGCCTACGTCTGGAGCTAAGATCCACCACCTATGCAGCCGTGTGGCGACACATCCCTGATTCACCCTCTCTCTGCCTCCGTTTTCTCATCCACAGTGTGAGGATGATGGTGTCTAACTCACCTCATGGGGTTGTGTGAGGATTAAATGCCACATAGTGAAGGATCACTGTGTGTCAACAGTGAAAATAATAACAACAACACTGATACTGATAATGATAATTATTAAGCACATTGGTATTTTTTCCAGATTCAGCTAAATTTGAGCTTAGCCTCAACAGTCTTGTCTGGACCAACCTTTATCAGTGAGGATTCTGTCTGTAAGGTAGAGAAGACAACAATTGTCATCTTAGAAAGGAATGGATTAGAACAATAACGCTGGAGAATCAGAGCCAGGCTGGAGGTCTGGGTCTGGAAAGTGAGCAGACGCCCGGGGAAGCCAGAAGCCTGGGCTCAGGATCTGTGCTGGGAGTCACCGGCAGCAGCAGCCTGGACTGCAGCACTGTCCCTGAGGAGAGAACCCTCATCGGGTCCCTGCATCCTTTGCTGCTTCTGGGAGAGTCAAGGGCCCAGAAGAGGGGTCTGCTTGGCTTCTCCTGGCTGCAGGGTCCTAGGAGAGAGGGTCAGTCTCTTTGGCCTCTGGGACGGCCCAGGCACAACTTCTCCCCAGAACTGCACAACACAGGGCTGGGCATGGTGGCTCACACCTGTAATCCCAGCACTTTGGGAGGCCGAGCCTTGTGGATCACCTGAGGTCAGGAGTTTGAGACCAGCCTAGCCAACATGGTGAAACCCTGTCTCTACTAAAAATACAAAAATTAGCTGGGTGTGTTGGGGGGTGGTGCCTGCAATCCTAGCTACTGGGGAGGCCAAGGCAGGAGAATCTCTTGAGCCCGGGAGGCAGAGGCTGCAGTGAACTGAGATTGTGCCATTGCACTCCAGCCTGAGCAACAAGAGTGAAACTCCATTTAAACAAACAAACAAACAAACAAACAAACAAACAAAAGAAAACAAAAAAAGAACTGTTCAACACAGGAGAAAGACAGGCTCCTAAATTGACCTGGGGAGTATCATGAGGAGGCTTGCATGGTGGGAAGCCATGGGGCTATGGATGTCTCTTAAACTTTCCTACATATTTACTAGGGGAGAGAGAGAGAGGGAGGGGATTTCAGCTCTTAAAATTAATCACTATGGTACTAAAGGCAACATTTTAATTTTTTTTTTTTTTTTTGAGACGGAGTTTCGCTCTTGTTACCCAGGCTGGAGTGCAATGGCGCGATCTCAGCTCACCACAACCTCCGCCACCTGGGTTCAGGCAATTCTCCTGCCTCAGCCTCCTGAGTAGCTGCGATTATAGGCATGCACCACCATGCCCAGCTAATTTTTTGTATTTTTAGTAGAGATGGGGTTTCACCACATTGACCAGTATGGTCTTGATCTCTTGACCTCGTGAACCACCCACCTCAGCCTCCCAGAGTGCTGGGATTACAGACGTGAGCCACTGCACCTAGCCAACATTTTAATTTTTAAATGATACATTATGTAATTGACATAGATAAGTTTATTTTGTATTTTATGGCCAAATATTTGTTTTGAACAAATTCATAATCACTATGCTACTAGTGGGAATGAAAATGAGAAGTAATTGACTTTTTAAAGACAATTTAAATGGTAAAACAGAGATAAGTCAGTTCACTTTAACTTATTTTTATTGAGCACTTACTATGCCCTGGATACTGGGCTGGGGCTGAAGACTAAAGATGCAAAGAACAGGGGTTCTTCCTCTAGAAAGCTAGTTATCCATCTAAAGATGCACATATGTTAAAAACAAACCACAAAAACTCAATGTAACACAATGTGACAAGTGTTTTAATAAGGGCTTTATGCAAACTGTCTTGGAATAACAGAGAAAATGCATAATTATGGTATTCATGTGAGCTTAGACTTGAAGTAACAATAAGCCAGGAAAGAAAGAGAAGAGGGGATTTCAGGAAGAGTAAAAGCAAAGATGGAAGAAAAATCAGAAGAAAGAGAAGAGGCTCCAATCCCCAGCCTGTTCTTGTGACATCACGTCTCATTCTTTTTATTGTAATTTTATTGCCTTTGTGATTTTTTTGAGTTAAAAGTGCTGTGTAATAGCTGTCCCATGAGACCCTGTTGAATGTGAAGAGCCATGTTTCTGGAATAACTTCCTACTAGTCATATTTCTGAAAGGGCCCTCCATCTAGACCTGCCATGGAGAAAGCCATTAGGTGGATACTATTCAGGAAAGGGGAGGTGTCAGCATTCAGAGCAGGCACAAAATGTCTCCTCTGCCAATCTGATTCCATTTTATCATGTCCTTAAGCTCATTTTGATAAGACTTAAATGAGCAGGTCTGGCTCAGATTCAACTGTGGCTGTATCTGTTCTGAGAAAGCACTGGAGAGGGTGGTACAATTGTGAAATGGATTAGCAGGCTTAATTACCTGCGAAAATTAATTAAGGTAAAGACAGGCAATAGAACAAATGATCCATGCAGGCAATGAGAATACTTCTAGATACATAAGATAAATCCGCCTTTCTTTTCCTGCCTAATCACAGTGAAACCACTCCGAATTTATCTCCTTTGAAAAATTACAAAAATAAAATAGATTTTAAAAAGGCAAGTGTAGTCTGATCTTAAAAGTGAGAAATGGCAATCCCAGATTTTGGTCCATTTAGATCAGGGATCAGGAAACTTCTGTAAAGGTCTAAATAGTAAATATTTTTGGTGTTGGGTGCCATCCAGCCGCATTACAACTTAGCATTGTCCAGTGAAAGCAGTCATAAAGAATGTGTAAGAGAGTGGGCACGATTGTGTTTCAATGGAACTTTATTTATGAACAATGAAGTTTGAATTTCATATAACTTTCATGTATCACAACATATTATTTATTCTTTGGATTTTTTCCCAACCATTTAAAAATGTAAAGAAACATTCTTAGCTCAAGGGCCATACAAAAATAGATGGCAGGCCAGATTTGGTCCATGAGCTGTATAGTTTGCTAAACCTGGTTTAAATGATAAAGAAATGATGAAATGATGAAAATGACTTAAATGATAAATGTGGCCCAAATATGACAAAAATAAATAATATGTACACTACCATAGCATCACAGGGTAAAGAATGATATAGTGACACAACACTCATTTTTAAAATCATATTTCATCAAATTATGTGAGTGTTCTCCAAGAAGTGAGTCAATCACATATTAATGGGCCATTTTCAGAAGTTATTCATCAAAAGTGCCACTTATCTTGTCCATATAAGAACGTGACTTCAAATATCACTTGGGGTCAACTGGTTGAAGTGTCTTTTAAATTGCACTTGAAATTTCTTCTAAATTAGTCAAGATTTTTTTTTTTTTAATAACAACTGATATTCACTAGAAAATGAGGTGCAGATGATGGCCCTAACCACAGCAACATGGACCCCGTAAACAGTGTCAGGGCGAACTCTGGCATGTGTTGGATCTCACCAGCAATATCATCAGGTCAGCATGAAGTATCCCTGAGATGAATAGCTAGCCTGTAATTTTTGTATTGATTTTGCCCTCAGTTCTTTTTCTTTTGTTTTGCTTGTTTGAATCCTCTGCTGGTATACCCTGGCCATCTCTGTGTCTTAGTTTAGTACTTTCCTGGCAGTATTATTTATGTTGATAGCAACATATTGTTTCTCTGGTTGTGACATAAGGGTTGTTTTCTCCCCTTACCCAGTTTCAATGTCTCTTCCTTACTTACAAAGTTGTCCATGAACTGCTTTTATACTGATATGACCCATTTTTGTTTTTATTTTTCAACTCAAAGTTCTGTGGAAACCTTGGAGTGTTCTTCTTCCTTAATGTAAAATATTTAGCCCCTGAGAATTGCTCTAATAAAAGCAATTAATGTGGACTATATCTCCCCAGGTATATATAAATATCTTCAGAAACTGTGGTGGGAAGGGTTTGTAAATGATTTTAATGTTGACAGGAAAAGAATTGGGGTTTAAGCCCTCTTGGAAGATTTCTATCCTTGTATCAAAGTCTTATTCTATTAGGTTTGGATCCCAAAATATTGCCAGCATACATATTTATAGTCTTATGTGTATATGTTATGTGTATAACACATAATTATATAGTTATAGTTATAACAACTACATATAGTTATATATATTTATAAATTGTATGCATTATAACAACTATAATTACATATAGTTGTATATTTATAAATTATCTACATGCATTATAAGAACTATAACTACATATAGTAATATATTTATAAATTATGTGCATTACAACTATAACTATGGATAGTTATGCATATATTTATAAATTATCTACATACATTACTAATGTACATTAAAATACAGCTAACAGAGTTTTAAAAGGCTAAAATACAAATACAAATAGAAGTTCTGGTGTTTTCTCTCCAGTCCTGTAAATTGATTTGTGCACTCCTGGCACAGACATTCCCCTCTCTGGAGATCAACATTCTACTGGCTCTCAAAGCTGGGATGAAAGGCTATCTGCTTTTTCTGCTTCACTAAGGTTTTGTTGTTTATGGCTTCACACTTACAGTCGTGCACAGAACACTGAGTCATATTGCTGTGGTTTGGGGCGTGAGAATATAGAACTAAGCATAGAGAATATTCGTTTCAGGTTGACGTGTGATGAGCTTGATGAATCTGGCAGTTTCCATGATAACGTAGGCTGTGCCTGGGGCACAGTTGGGCTGATGCAGCATGCCTGTGATGAACAGGATCAGAGCTCTGTCTTACAGGGCAAACACCACAGCACCATATCCATTGATTTTGGGACAAACTGAATTCTATGTTTATTTTGAGGGCTGAATTTAGGTAAAACTGGCCAGCTTTGAGGGAATTGAAGATGTTTCTTACTGAACCCAAAGCACCACTTAACTCCTTTGCAGTGGGTGCATTTTATGCCACAGGACGGAAGCCAGCACGATGCAAAGTATCTAATCATCTTCCAATGTGAAGTGCAGACACCGTGATATTCCTTTCTGGGGTCGTTGAATGTAAACCCTTATCTAAATGTTGAGTAAAGGCTTTTCCTTTTATTGAGAGAATTTTAAACATTAATGATTAGGCAGAGATAGAAGATGAGATTAGAAAGCGTCTCGGTTCCTCTGAAAACACCCTGTTTGTTGACATGCTCGTCTGTTCTCAGCCTCTAAGTACTTTCCTGGTCATTTGAAAAAGGAGAGAGAGTCAGCAAACCTGATTTTATTCCCGAGAGAGTATCGTCACAAACAATAACGTTGTCAGGAAAACCAAAGTAGCGTCTGACTTGCTTAGAGGTGCTAAGCGCGTATGACAAGCAAAAGAGGAAGGATAATATTGGAGGAGGAAGAGTGTCTCTTGCATTGGTGGACAAAAGAACGTATAATTTGAAGAAAATAATCTGCCGAGTTTCATTCTTTAATCCAGATCTTGAACATCACGTCTACATTTATTTTAATACTGACCATGTAGAAGTAACTAGAATTAATTAGAACATTTAGAAATGGTACCAAAATAGATAATATTTTAAAATCAAATAAATACTAGAATGAGCAAAAATGGGCATAAATGAGTGAGTAAAGCAATTTGTATATTAGAAATATACAAATAATAAATGGTATACAGATGGCCTGATATTTAATACTGAACTGAAGGTCTGGATTGAACACAGATTTTTTTTTTTTTTCAAATTGAAAATGGCATTTCACTGGTGCACAGAAGAAATAATAATTGATTCGTTGGAACATTTCCTAATTGAGGGCTTAATAGACTACAGGTACGCTTGCACTTTTGAGGTTTAATTTAAGATTATGTGAAACAGTAATGAATTCTGTTAGTGATAAAATATTTCAAGTAAAACTCGGTGGTGATTTCTGAAACAGCTATGAAACATATTAACAAAATCAGTAGTCTCAACAATAAATTTCTAGTTGTGAGTATATATAGTGTATATTTAGAGACCAAAAAAAAGGGAGATATCAGGATTTGATTAAATTGTCAGTGTAGGAGCCATATGTTTACATTTGAATTTCTGCCATCAATGGTGTATTTAACATGGCCAGAAAACTTCCTTTGAAGTGAGTAATGAAGACAGGGAAGGAGCCACATAAGTTGATATTCAGCATGGTTTAATGGGACACATGGCTCCAATCCACAGACCAAATTCAATATCTACTCTACTATAAATTTTTGCCAAACATATATCCATATTCATTATTCCCCTCAAAGCATTTTGGACATTAACAAGGATTCAAGGAGAAATGGGTCCTTTGCCAACCTCAAGGCCAGTTGAAATAGAAAGCCCTGAAGTTAAGTTTAGACTGCAAATCTATTGTGTTTACCAATTTAACACCACGCTGATTCTTGACTTCTGATGACAAATGGTCTATAAAGAGGCTCACACATCTTCTTTAGCATCAAATATCTCTTCATAAGTAATATTTTAGTGAGTTGAATGTAAGTGAGCCAAAACCACAAATAATAGACTCCTTTGGACTTATGAATGAAGGGGGAAAGTAGTTGGTAAAATGTGGCCAGAAACTACAGGCATAGTTTTTGCTAAATGTTTGAAGAAGGCAACCTTTGATTCAAGAAATCGTCTAGTGACAGTGCCTCTTTTCGGCTGGACACTTTTGGGTTGGGCCAGTTACTCTGTAGTCCAGATTTGCTCCTGTCACCAACCTTTATTTCCTTGTGGACAAATTCATCCCCCTGCTTTTCTGTGGACCTTGCTTCCTTACTTCTCAAATTTCATATGTTTTCAAATGACCGTCTATATCTTTTGCGATATCTCCCACACTTTGTTTTTTCTTCGGGAAGAATATACTCTAGTATTATTAGATAAGTACCCAATGAGGACTTCTTTACCTGTAAGGAAAGCAAACCTCAGAAAATTGACGTTGGTCATAGAGAAATTTTGGTCTAGAAGTCACATATTCTGACTCTTACTCTTATACTTTGATTACTACTCTGCATGGCTTCACCTAATCCTGGGACATCTGTAAGAAGCCTCCGGATTCTGATATCTCCCTTTTTCAATGTTCTCTTCAAAATTTATTTTTAAACGTAATTGTACCACGTGTTTTGCTAGGAGCTGAGTACCCGTCTGCCCCTTGTTAAAATAACATTAAACATTTCAAGATGGTGAGAGCAGAGCCTTAAACCATGTGTAAGGCTCTTCGGAGGTCAGGGCCATGTGTGAGTGTGTGGGTCACAAGCCCAGGAAGCTGACCTTGCACCTGGATGTTCACCTAACACTCTTTATAATGTCACTCCTTTGCTTATGACTTATTCAGTGGTCCTCAGGAGTGTTTAAACTCTAAGAACCCTCCTCCTTTTGGCGGAGATTAGACTTTCCATTTTGACTTCTCATGGTTCTCCTAAGCAGACTCTTTTCCTGCTTAACCAATGGAATAATATAGATGAAAAAATTCAATTTTCTTAACAGCTGGTAGCAAAATGGTAGATGCATGAAGCTCAAAAGGAGAAGTGACCTTCAGGAAGTTACTTGGATAGCAAGAGGAAGAAGTATGTTCTTCCAGATAACAAAGGAAGTGGAGAGGGAGGAGAGCACAGTCTTGGGAAGAGAGGCTGGATTTCTCTGGCAGCAAATATTTCCCAGAGAAGCCATCAGTGGAGGGAAGTGTTCTATTTGTGTCAAAATCTCCTAAAAACTCTACCTTGCTTAGAATGCATTTGGCATGGAAATTCTGAGTCTGTGTTAGGGTTGGCAGTGACTTCAGGCTGGGCATGGTTGCTCATGCCCGTAATCCCAGAACTTTGAGAGGCTGAAGTGGGCAGATCACTGAGGTCAGGAGTTCTAGACAAGCCTGGCCAACGTGGCAAAACCTTGTCTCTACCAAAAATATAAAAATTCACTGGGTGTGGTGGTGCATGCCTGTAATCCCAGCTACTCAAGAGGCTGAGGCAGGAGAATCACTTGAATCTTGGAGGCAGAGGTGGCAGTGAGCTTAGATCATGCCATTGCACTCCAGCCTGGGTGACAGAGCAAGACTCTGTCTCAAAAAACAACAGCAACAAACAAACAAACTCAGTGACTTCTTGAGACAAACTCCAACAAATAGGATTGTTCTGGTATTTCACCATATCCTGAACATGACTGGCATATCCCATTTTCCTACCATCCCTCTCAATCCACCCTTTTCCCAGCTATTCTTCCCTCTTTGTCTTTTGCTTATGTAAAGTCTGTTCATCCTATCAGGCCCAATTCAGACTTTTCTTTCTTTAAGAAATCTCAAGAACCATCCTGATTCAAAATGATCTTTTCTGCTACAGATGCATTTAACCTGTTACAAGTCACTTGGCCCTGGCTTATTTCTCTTTCTAGATAGAATTGCTTTATACGACTGTGCGTGATCTCTCCACTGAGGGAAAAGCTTGTCTTTTCACCTTTTTACCTCACACCCAGCCCAGCGCTGTGTCTTTATAGAAGAAAGGACAGTGATCCTAAAGAGGAGAGTTGATCAAGCTAGAGAAAACCGTAATGTCAGAGAAAATAATTTTTAAAAAGGTGTAGAAAATGTTTAGGTTTTAGATACAGGTTCTTGCAGATTGGCAAAGACTTCCATGCAAATCTATTGATAGATAGTCTCTTCTGAAAAGTGTTATTTTGATCAGGTATATTAGTAAGTCAAAAATGTTTTAATAGGCTTTTTGAAGAAGTAGCCAATATTCTAACTTTCTGGCAAGTGGGCATGGGACAAGTGAAATTGGGGGAACACACTGGAAATATCCAGCTGTTCCAGAATACTGCTGTTACTCATGCAGTTTGAGAGTAATCACCGGGTCTTTGGAAATAATTTGAGTCTCATGTATTTACCTAGAACATATTCTATTACCATAATCACATAATAAACTCTATGTTTTTTATAGATATAATAGTCATATATGGTGTCACAATAGTGTATGGTTCTAGTTTTTCCATCTAAATTATTTGTCACAATCATAATGTTCTATAGATACTGTTTATGCAGATAGCTGATGGGGTACAAACTGTGATTACTAAAGTCAGTATTTTGATGCCTGGAATGAGCTAGGCAGGTAACCACAACTTGGAGATTTTTGTCTTTAAGATGTTTATTTCTGTGTTAACGTCCTTGATATGGTTTGGCTGTGTCCCCACCCAAATCTCATCTTGAATTGTAGCTCCCATAATTCCCACATGTTGTAGGAGACACCCAGTGGGAGATAATTGAATCATGGGGGCTGTTTGCCCCATACTGTTCTGGTGGTAGTGGATAAGTCTCACAAGATCTGATGGTTTTATAAGGGGAAACCCATTTCAGATGGTTCTCATTTTCTCTTGCCTGCCATCACGTAAAATGTGCCTTTTACCTTCCATCCTGATTGTGAGGCCTCCCCAGCCATGTGGAACTGTGAGCCCATTAAGCCTCTTTTTCTTTATAAATTACCCAGTCTTGGGTATATCTTTATCAGCAGCACGAGAACGGACTAACACAATCCTATATAGAGCATTGTTGATAGGGGAGACAGTTGGTATCAGGTGACAAAAGAAAAAACCGACCCTGTTGAAGGAGTAACCCTCAAGTAGGAATATATTTTTATTATATCTATGAATATTATAAGTTTATATTTCATCTCAGAAGATACTGATATCAGAGGGGTCAAATATGTATCTGTGATAGTGATAGTGAGTAGGTGTTACCACCATAGAAAACTCAAATGGCCTTTTCTGTATGAAGTCAGGTGGATCAGGAGCAAAATGGACCTGACAAATGAATTGGTTGGGAAATTAGAAATTTCATTAAGAAGTGCTTCATTTACTCAAACAACATGCCATGCTGTCTTCTCCTGCACCCTGGACCCCCACCACCAAAGATACATTTCAGTTGGCAGCTCTTTTCCCCACCCGCTTCCGTGGCATTACGTTAGAGAGTTATTGAGGTGCTTATGTTTACAGACTTGGAAACCTGACTGTGTGAGGCAATTGAGAATCATCTGTCTCTAAGATGCAGATTCATATTAGTTGAGCTTACAGTTGACATACAAACATAAAATGCAAATTTACTTATTCATAGTGAAAGCTCTGTCTTAGGAATCAGAATACTCAAGTCCTCAGCACCAGTGTGTTCTCTCGGGGAGCTCATTATAATCAGAAGACTTTCTAGGGTGGCATGAGATCATACTGTTAGCTTGATGAACTTTAGCGTTTCTTGGCGACAGGCTAAATTAGCTTGTCGTTTTCACTGCGACAAAAAGAAAGATCTTGACAATGGACTACAGTATTCTGGGTCTGGCTAGGCCTGTTCAAAATGCTTTGATGAGCAGCTTATATCTAACTCTCTTTTTAAATCTTCCATAACTTACCAGGCATACTTTGTATCAACATATTATTTCTTTTTTTTTCCAAGATGGAGTCTCACCTGTTCCCCGGGCTGGCGTGCAGTGGCACGATCTTGGCTCACTGCAAACTCTGCCTCCCAGGTTCAAGTGATTCTTCTGCCTCAACCTCCAGAGTACCTGGGATTACAGGCATCCACCACTATGACCAGTTAATTTTTGTATTTTTGGTAGAGATGGGGTTTCACCATGTTGGCCAGGTTGATCTCAAACTCCTGACGTCGTGATTTGCCCGCCTCGGCCTCCCAAAGTGCTGGGATTACAAGCATGAACCACTGCGCCTAGCCTTATATTATTTCTTTAGATATGTTAATGAACTCCATTTGATCCCAGTCATATTTTACAGGCTTAGTTCTCGAAGCGACCTTGCAAAATGGAATGACTTTAATAGAATAAATCGTATTTTCTTGTTCAGCTTCATTCATGATTAGTTAATTTTACCCTGTGGAAAAAAGGAGAAAATTTTAGTCATTGCTTGGTAGTAGGAGTGTGGTGTGGTGGTATCATTGAGGAATTTAGCTGGGAGTGACAAGTCCTTTAGTAAAAACATTGGGAATTGGGAGGGAGACTTCCATTTGTGGGAGAGATTTCTCGGTTGCAGGTGAAATCAGCTTGCGTTTGGAGTGGAAAAACTTGGAGAAGATCACTTGTGCCAGTTCAGCTGGGATGGTGATGAAGTGTTGACCCGCTGGTGAAAAGATCATATCTCTATACACATTAGTGCCAAAACCCATGGCAGTGGACGTGCAAATGAGTCCAGTGGCAAAACCAAATTGATGAGGGTTTTTCTCTGGTCAGGACAACATAGTAAAACCTAGACCTAATGTAGACTAACCCAGTGGATGCCCAAGGCTCAGAGAAAAAGGCAGGATGCAGGAGATAAACCTTGTGATTCGTTCTGGAAAACACAGTGCTACCCTGGCTGATGGAGCAAGCAGAGAAAGTAAAATTGTTATCTTTCTTCTTGTTATCTAGTCTTCCCTTCTTTCTGATAGAAAGTACACAAAAAAAATAGAGCATGGAAATATATATTTTTAAAAGGTTTATCGGCTTAACCAGTAGTCATGCTCATATTTTTATTTTCTCTTTATTGTCTTGCACTGACTGAGCATTAGAACAAAAAATAATTTATTTTACAAAGTGGCATATGGCACCACTACCCCCCACCCCAAAGCAACAACAAAAACAAAACTTTTTCATGGGGTTGTGCCACTGGTTTTGAATAGAGCTCATTAGCAAATCTAACTTTTGTCTTATTTAACCATTGCCTTGTAAATGAAAATCAAGGCATTGTTAAATTTTTAGAAAAAAAGGAATAAAGCAGTGGCTTAGTTAATAGTTCTCCCTTTCCCTCCCAAGACAAGAAAACAAAAACCAAACATTTATATGTTACTATAATTTGCACCAGCAAATATCCCTTTGATGGTGTTGTGTTGCATAGTATGTAACTACAGAAACTAATTTTGCAAACATACAAGAATGGGATATTTGCAAATAGCTCTGTTCTGCATATTAAGCACAAAGGGAATTGTTATTGAATTCCATTTAAGCAGCATTAACCTTGTTTTAAGCCTTTCACTTTCATGAGTCCACCCTTTTCTACCCACTTGGCTGTTTATAGTACATATTCTCAAGGTAGTACTTTAGAAAAGAGATGGTGGTAGAATTACCTGGATAATGAAAAACACAATGACATTTAAGACTGCATTAGAGTCTTTTTGTAATATAAGTCAGCCTCATGCTGTAGATCTAAGCTGTGGCTCTAATTTAAAAATATTAAATTTTATAACAGGCTCTTGGTTCAATGAATGAATGGTCTTTGATGTGCTCCAAGAATGGATTTTCCTGTGTTATATAGAATTGTACAAGAATGTTGTCAGGCTGTGTGTTGGTTTTATCTTGATGAACCTTCTTGAAATAGGAAAATTATAAGTACTGTCATTTCTGTTATAACATGACAAATGTGTTCCTATAAGTCACACTGTTATGGAAAATAACATAACATAAAAGAGCTTGTGAGAAAAATGGGGTTATGGGTGTAATACCCCCAAATGAAGTCATTGACACATAAATAAGAACCTACTAAAACAGGTAGCACAGTCTTACATATGTTAAGTGGTTAAGAAATAAATACTAGAATAAATATAGCCCTTTATCTTGCAAAATACTTGACATTTGGTTGTAGAAGAGTTGCAGCTTGGGAGTTGTTGTGAAGTAGAGGAAGGACAGTTATTCAAGTCATGGGAAAGTTGTAACACCAGAAAGGTATGGCTTATAACGCACGAATAAACTGAGATAATTGCCAAATTCTCGGTGTCTGTATGATTTGCATATTCCTTTGAGGCTCAATTTTGGCAGAGTGCCATTTTCTGCATTCACCTGTTGTTCCTTATAGAAGAAATAACTATACATTACTGTGAAATATAAAATTCCTGTTATGCTCACAGTTTTTGCTAATATATTGATGGTGTAGGAACAACTTTCATATCAAAATATGCATTCATAACAAAACCGACTACATCTAGTTCCAAATCTTCATTGGCATCATCAGCATCTTCATCATTTAACATTTTCATGAGTTGATTTTATAATAACATCTTGGGCATAAATTTTATCTGTAAGAATGTTTTATTGAAACAAGTTTTAATAACAATTCTGGGAAATAATTATCTTTCAGAAAAATATAAAAATCTATTATCACAATTAGAGAATAAATCCATAAGATGATATCTGACACCTATGAAGCTTTTGTTTTTGCCTTGCAGACTCTCCTTCAGAAAGAGGGAATTATTCTGTTATTTCTCTCAGTTCTAGGTAAACAAAAGGTGCCTAATACAGGCATGTTAACCTGACTTGACTTAACTCAGAGGAAATGAAGAGTCCCAGACAAGTAAGGTTAACTCAGACAAAACTCAGTTACCCTTTTTGAAGTCCATTCCAAACTCAATGGTGATTTATTTCGGTGACCTCTTTTACAGAGTACCTATGTCTCTCCAAGATCAGTGTATTAATCTGTCCTCATGCTGCTATGAAGAAATATCTGAGACAGGATAATTTATAAATAAAAGAAGTTTAATTGACTCACAGTTTTGCACGGCTGGAGAGGTCTCAGGAAACTTTTCAAATATGGCAGAAGGTACCACTTCACAGGGCTGCAGGAGAGAGAATGAGTACTGAGCAAAGGGGGAAGCCCTTATAAAACCATTGGCTCTTGTGAGAACTCACTGTCACAAAAACAGCCTGGGGACAACTACCCCATGATTCAATTGTCTCCACCTGGTCCCTCCCTCAACACGTGGGGATTATTGCAATTCGAGATGAGATCTCTGTGGGGACACAGAGATCAGGGATAGCATCCGTATATGAGGGCAGTAGACAGAGTCTAAGGAGCAAATAGATCCTGTGCATTAAGAAAAGATGAATACCTTTGGCTGTTTATCTGGATTTTGCTGGTAGGTCTCTATTTTTCTGCAGCAGTAAAACCATCATCCCAAGCTCTGAGGAGTAGTACTGCCACATCCACTTCATTTGTGGTCCCTGAATGCTCTTTGACCCTTTGGAGAAAACGGGAGGTACTTAGTTTCTAAAATACAATTTGAGAACATCCACTCTCAAACCACAATTTATTAAATTATCTGTAAAACGATTTGATTTCATTCTAACGATGACTCTCTCTGAACCGTACTGCGGAAGGGAGCCGGAATATTCTAAGTCCATTTCCTTTTCACCCTACTCCGATTTCTTAAGAAAAAAAGAATAGGATAACTACCACAGAGCAATTCCTTTGGGAATAGTAACAAATTCGCATTACTTATCACTAGAAATTATAGGTGGATGATAATGATTTGAATGATTTGCAGGTTTGTTGATGGTTTTCTGCAAAATTAGACCAGGGAGGACTGAGTATGTAGGAAGAGGAGGTTGGTGGAGGCCATGAACGATAAACTTGAGACGCCTACTACTTGACTTAACTCACATGAATATAATTTTTTGTATGACTATGATTATCAGTACCTATTATTTGGAATACAGAAATTCAGTAATACTACTAAATTAGTTCAACACCAATCTCCAAAGGTCCCATCGCTTAAATTCAACCTGAGACTCATCAGCAAAAAAGGAAACCAACTCATGGATATTGTATCAACTCTGTTTTACTATTGAAAACATAAACTAAAAAACTGATTTTATGTACCATCTAGCTGCTGTTAAATTTATCTTCAATGATTTATCGATTTGTAATGACACTGGAAAAAAGAGATTACACAGTGCAGGAATCTTATATTCTCTAAATAAGCCCTTCAGTTAAAAAACAAACACATATTATATAATCAAATAAAATTAGGATACAGTGTTACGGAAAGATAAATAGCTGTTAATTTATATGCAAAGTTAACAAAATTAAAAGCATTAAACTTACAATCGAACATCAGATACTACAAAATGTTGTGCTCTTTTTTCTCAAAAGGAAAAAAGGCATAAAGCATGAGTAAAAATTAATCTATAAGAATGCTCCTGTTCTTGAATTAACTAACCCACGGCCAAATAGAGGCAAAGGTATAAAGTGTATTGCAATGCTTGCACCAGGGATGTGATGCCAGGAGAATGTTCTATGAAACCTCCCAACCAGAATTCATAAGGCAACTTTTATTATTCAGAATTGGCATTCGAGGTCTATTACTTAAACTTGTGTTGAGGGCTTAGGAGAAAGGAGTTGCAAAAATGAGCTGTCAGGGCTGTGGTTCTCACCGTATGGAAATGAGTTGTGGAGAGGGAGAATGAAACTCATATGCACAGAGATGCAGAAATAAGGAGCAGGGAGAATCCCATGGAGTCCAAGCCCACACAATTCCCACCTGTATCCCTAATCCCACTCCAGGCTTGTTGCTGTATATGCGCCTTTAATTCCATGGATTAATGTATTTCTCTTTTTGCTCAAGCTGCCTAGAATTCTAGAATTTTCTTTCTTTCTTTCTTTTTCTTTTCTTTTTTATGCCAGTGGCAACCATATCACTCTTAAGTTATCTTTACGTTCATCCCATACTGAGGGCTTTTTGTGGATCTACAGCCCTGATCCTCCTTCCCAAACTCTCACGTGTTCTTTCAGCACACATCTGAGTGATTCATCTGATGCCACTGCTTTGAATTGGGCTGCATCTTGGTTTGAAGTAGAGTCACCATGTCATAGAAAACACTGCATACTTGAGTGGCAGAAATTAAAATCGCTAGCTAATGAGCAGAAATGAATACTAATTCTACCTGCTCCTGAGTCCAGGGAGGGGCACACTCCATCTCGGGGTAGTAGCTTCCTCTGAGATTCCTCATCCGTGGGGCTTTTCAGTTAACCAAGAGAGTATGTCCAGACTTGCCCACTTAGGCAAGGTTGAGGCAAGAGGAAGCTAAATGGCTCTGCCTGAAAAGAGAAGACAGGAATTTTTTAAGTGGGTAAGTCACACTAAGGCCATGGGGTTCCACAGCTCATCCATGTGCAACAGAACAACTAACTGTGTAACTATGCAGAGAAAAAGCTCCCTTCTTTCCAGAGTTTCTTCCTGGTTTCTGAGTAACTGAAGTTTATGGTTAACAGGAACTTCTGTTCAGGGTTGGAACATAAGCTCTTTTATGTTAGTTTTGGCACTTCCATGAGATTCAGGAGTCAAGCGTTTCTGGGTAACATGGAAAAGGTTTTGCAGTGACTCATCTTGGTTGAGGGCTATCCTGGACTACAGGGTAGCACAGCAAGATCATCACTCCTTCAGGGATTTACCTTATTATGTTTTGAAAAAGGTTTCTGCTCATAGTTATTACCTATCTTATTGGTAACCAACCTCTTAAGCTGGTGGTTATTCTTAGTAAACTTCAGCTTATTTCACTTCTGCTTTCATATTAGAATTTTAGGTTTGTAACTTTCATGAATTTAAGAAACTTAAATTTTAAACTAAGGAAGCGAGTACATATTTCCAGGATGGTCGCTTCTAACAATAAGTGACATTTATTTAATTTTTAAACAGTGGATTAAGTTTTTGGCTGAGGGGCCATTATGCCTTCTTCTTTTTTTTTTTTTTTTCCTATGATGGGTTATTCCTAAAGATAAATTTGTGCTTTAACTCTTCGTTAGTCACAGACTCTTTGCCTGTGACTAATGCCATTTCAGTGAATTTTACATTAGTAAAAAAAAAAAAAAAATCCTGATGATGATTTCTAAATCCAGACTTCAGGGAGAAAAAGAGGGTTTATTATTATAATAAGGAGGGAGAAAGAGCAGGAAGCGGGTGCAGTGTTTATAGGACAAGGGCAGACAGTGGCTGGGGATGGAAAAAAGAGATCTTTAGATGGAGTTTTTTTTTGTGTGGAATCCTAGGGATCTGCTGAAGCAAGCCTTTAATACTCCTGCGCAGATCATCATATCTCCATGCAATTGAATTTCTTCCTGAGGCTGGTGGAGCGGCTAAATTCTGAGTTAAGGTTGCACAGAGGTTAACAAAGAATGAAACTTAGCAGCAAGGATTATTTTAAATTTCTTTTAATGAGAAAAACTATACTTTCAATACACAAAAGTAAACTGTTCAAATTATATTTTATTTAATTCAGAAACCTGGCTCTGCTAAGTAGTATGGTGTCTGAATAGATAACATTAATAGAAACATAGTTGGGTCATAAAAATTAATTAAAAGCAATCACATTGAAATTGTTACGCAAGTTGGAGGGAAACTTTTACACTGTAGTAGCATCTAAAAATCCTCTTCTCGCTTCCTTTCTCTACCAATATCTCTCCTGTCCTCTGACTGCTAAGAAACCATTCTCCCCATCCTTCCATGTTTAACCCCAGACAAACCCCATTCCAAACCCAAGCCTTCTCCAAACCTAATCAAGAGCAACATATATTTACTGAATATTTACAATTCGTGAACGCTCATTTTGATTGATGAGGATATGTCTGTGGATAAAACAGAGAAGGAGTTCTAGTTCTCATGATCCTCTGCCCTTCACTCCGTGGGAGAAGTAGACAGTAAAAAGGCAGATGATAAGTAAAATATGTAATATGTCAGATGCTTATAAATGATAAGAACCAGCAAAGCGTCTATGATGTCTGTTGGAGGTGGCGGTGGCCAGTGAAGTCTTCCCTGAGGAGGGGATTTTTATTTTATTTTATTTTATTTTATTTTATTTTATTTTATTTTATTTTATTGCATTTTAGGTTTCGGGGTACATGTGATGAACATGCAAGATTGTTGCATAGGTACACACATGGCAGTGTGGTTTGCTGCCTTCCATCCCCTCACCTGTATCTGTCATTTCTCCCCATGCTATCTCTTCCCACTTCCGCACCCCGCCCCTCCCCCATTTCCCCCCAACGGACCCCAGTGTGTAGTGCTCCCCTCCCTGTGTCCATGTGTTCTCATTGTTCAGCACCCGCCTATGAGTGAGAATATACGGTGTTTGATTTTCTGCTCTTGTGTCAGTTTGCTGAGAATGATGGTTTCCAGGTTCATCCATGTCCCTACAAAGGACGTGAACTCATCCTTTTTGATGGCTGCGTAATATTCCATGGTGTATATGTACCACGTTTTCCCTATCCAGTCTATCATCGTTGGGCATTTGGGTTGGTTCCAGGTCTTTGCTATTGTAAACAGTGCTGCAATGAACATTCGTGTGCACGTGTCCTTGCAGTAGAATGATTTATAATCCTTTGGATATATACCCAGTAATGGGATTGCTGGGTCAAATGGGATTTCTATTTTTAGGTCCTTGAGGAATCGCCACACTGTCTTCCACAATGGTTGAACTAATTTACATTCCCACCAACAGTGTAGAAGTGTTCCTATTTCTCCACATCCTCTCCAGCATCTGTTGTGTCCCGATTTTTTAATGATCGCCATTCTAACTGGTGTGAGATGGTATCTCAATGTGGTTTTGATTTGCATTTCTCTGATGACCAGTGATGATGAGCATTTTTTCATATGTTTGTTGGCCGAGGAGGGGATTTTTAATAGAAACGTTGAGGAAGGGAAGAAGCAAGCCATGCAGACATACAAGGAAGAACATTCCAGGCTTAGGGAATGGCAAGACATACAATTTGTGTTTGGAGAAATTCCGGCGCCTTCAAGGAAGACAAGGGGGGTTTGTCTGATTGAAGGACAAGATACAAGGAAGAAGTGAGCAGGGTAAAGGGCCAGAGAATGTGTATGACTTTACACACAATAGAAAGGTTTCTCCCTTTATTCAGCATAAGTTGGAGGCCTTTGAGAATTTCTGAATGAAAGAGTACCATGATCAGGTCGTGTTCTACAAGCTCTGAGCTGAGAAGAGACGGAAGGGAGGCAAGCACAGACGCAGAAACTCCAAGAGGAGACTTGTACGATCATTCAGAAGAGAGTCAGTGATATTTTGGATCAGAGAGTTATGGTAATGGAAAGGATGTGAAGTAAAAGGATCCTGTTTATATTCTGAAGGTAGTATCAGTGGGAGGTTTTTTTTTTTTTTTTTTTTTTTTTTTTTTTTTTTTTTTTTTTTTTAAGACAGGGTATTGCTCTGCTGCCCAGGCAGGAGTGCAGTGGCATGATCATGGCTCACTGCAGCTTTGACCAGCTGGGCTTAAACAATCCTCTCACCTCAGCCTCCAGAGTAGCTGGGACTACAGGTGCATGTGTTATCACGTCCAGCTAATTAAAAAAAAATTTCTTTGTAGAGATGAGGTCTCTCTATGTGGTACAGGCTGATCTCAATCTCCTGAGCTAAAGTGATCCTCCCACTTCTGCCTCCCAAAGTGCTAAGTAAGATGGTAGATGTGAGCTACTGTACCCAGCTGGGATTGCTATATGATAAACCATGTGAAATAAAAAAGAAACAGTGGAGTAGCTATTGTTAATGAGAGCAAAGGCTGAGAGTGAGATGGTTTGAGAACGAAAACCAGGAGATCAGCTATGCATATATTAAGTATGAGATGCCCCCTGTATGCTCTAATGGATAGATCAGGTAGGCAGATGGATACATAAGTTTGGGTCTGGATTTTGGAGACACGTCTGAGCAGGAGATTTTAACATGAGACTTGTCAGAATGTAGGTGGTGCTTTATGCCACGTGGCCAGCTGAGCTCCCCAAGGGAGTGAGTTAGGACAGCATAAGGGAAGAGATACAAAGACTGAGGCTCTGGAATGCCAACATTTAAGCACAGGGCAAAGAAAAGGAGCACAAAAGACACAAGAAGGAGCAGCCAGAGAGATGGAAAACTGGCAGTTTACTGATCTGGAGGCCCGGGGAGGAAAGTATTTCCAGACCCAAGTGTAATCAGCTGGGTGGATGCTTTTGATAAGTAGAGTCTGATGGGGACTGAAAAATGATAATTGGAGTTAGTGATATGGAGACCATTAGTAACCTTGAGAAGAGCAGTTTCAATGAGTGATAGAGATAAATCATGACTGGAGAGGGTTTGTTAGAAACGAAGGACAAAAATTGGAGATGGTGAGTTATAAAAGGCTATTTTCAAGGAGTTTTGCTATTGAGGAAAAGAGAGAAAGGGAGCAATAGCTAGAAAGGAAAACAGAGCTAAGAGAGTTTTTTGCTTTATTCATTCACTCAGATCTAGGAGAAATGTTCGTAGGCTAACAGGACTCATCCAGTAAAGTGGGGGAAATGATGACTCCGAAGACAGAGGTAGAATTTCCAGAGCAATGACCTTGAGTGACCTTGAGTGGGCATGAAAGGCTGGGAACAAGAGCACAGGCAAAGAAGAGCTGGAGCTCAGGGACGAAGACAAGGGGCAGTGTTTGGACTCGGATGCAGGTCGGTGGGCGTCGACCTGTCGTGAGAGCTTGAGACATTGTCGCTCATCCTGCTTACGTGTCTCAGAGAGGTCGGAAGCAAAGTTGTTGGCTGACAGCGAGGATTGTTCAGCTTTGGAGGTGTAATAAAAGAAAAGCCAGAATGAAATGGTCACTCAGGTTAGTGGGGGAGTTTCTTCTAGAGAGCCATAGTAGCTCCGTGAAGCTTTTCTTGGAGTTTGTCCAGGCCTCTGGAGCAGGGAGATCTGCTTTAACCATGAGATCCTGCAGGAGGCCTATTCTCTGTATTGCTGTCTCCTGTGCTCAGCATACACAAGTTCAAGACAATCAGGATCAACGTCATCATGTGAGGTTATGGCCTGTCTGCATCGTCCCCAGAAGCATGCAATGCCATCATGAACAGGGTGAATGTCCTCTACAATGGGCAAGGCATCTGAGGCCAATGCAGCAGCTCTTCTGCTGGTGATGGGGCACTTGGAGGGAGGTGCCACAGCTCAGACAACCGTCCCAAAGAGGAGGGGTACTACACTCCTTTTAGAGAAACCTCTATGTCATTCATAAATGGGGAGCAGCCCCTTAGAACCCCTTTAAAAATTAGCATTAAAGGATCACTTGGTGGTGAGTGATTGCACACTTAAGTTGAGACAAGCTAGAACAGTTGTGTTTTCTTTTTTTTATTATTGATTGATTGATTGATTGTACTTTAGGTTCTGGGGTACATGTGCAGATCATGCAGGGCTGCATAGGTATGTACATATAAGGCAAGGTGGTTTGCTGCATCCATCCCCCCATCGTGGTTTGCTGCATCCATCCCCCCATCATCTATATCTTGAATTTCACCCCACATTTTCCCTCCCCACCCTCCCTACCCTCCACTATTTCTCCTTTAGCCCCTCCCCTCAACTGACCCCAGTGTGTGATCTTACTCTCCCTGTGTCCATGTGTTCTCATTGTTCAACACCTGCCTATGAGTGAGGACATGTAGTGTTTGTTTTTCTGTTCTTGTGTCAGTTTGCTGAGAATGTTGGTTTCCAGATTCATCCATGTCCCTACAAAGGACATGAACTCATTTTTTATGGCTGTGTAGTATTCCATGGTACATATGTGCAACATTTTTTTTGTCCAGTCTTATCATTGTTGGTTCCAGGTCTTTGCTATTGTAAACAGTGCCACAATGAACATATGTGTGTATGTGTCTTTATAATAGAATGATTTATAATCCTTTGGGTATTTACTCAGTAATGGGATTGCTGGGTTAAATGGAATTTCTATTTCTAGATCCTTGAAGAATTGCCACACTGTCTTTCACAATGGTTGAACTAATTTACACTCCCACCAAAGTGTAAAAGTGTTCCTTTATCTCCACATCCTCTCCAGCATCTGTTATCTCCAGATTTTTTAATGATTGCTATTCTAACTGGCATGAAATGATATCTCAATGTGGTTTTGATTTGCATTTTTCTGATGACCAGTGATGAGAATTTTTCATGTTTGTTGACCTTATAAATGTCTTCTTTTGAAAAGTGTCTCTTTGTGTCCTTCATCTACTTTCGAATAGGTTTGTTTGTTTTTTCCTTGTAAATCTGTTTTAGTTCTTTGTAAATTCTGGGTATTAGCCCTTTGTCAGATGGGCAGATTGCAAAAGTTTTCCCCATTCTTTTGGTTGCCAGTTCACTTTAATGACTGATTCTTTTGCTGTACAGAAGCTCCGAAGTTTAATTAGATTCAATTTTTCTATTTTGGCTTTTGTTGCCATTGCTTTGGTGTTTTGGTCATGAAGTCCTTGCCTATGCCTATGTCCTTAATGGTTTTGCCTAGGTTTTCTTCTAAGGTTTTTATGGTGTTAGGTCTTATGTTTAAGTCTTTAATCCATCTGGCGTTAATTTTAGTGTAAGGTGTCAGGAAGGGGTCCAGTTTCTGCTTTCTGCACATGACTAGCCAGTTTTCCCAACACCATTTATTAAACAGGGAATCCTTTCCCCATTGCTTGTTTTTGTGAGGTTTGTCAAAGAATCAGATGGTTGTAGATGTGTGGTGTTGCTTTCAAGGCCACTATTCTGTTCCATTGGTCTATATCTCTGTTTTGGTACCAGTACCATGCTGTTTTGATTACTGTAGCATTGTAGTATAGTTTGAAGTCAGGCAGTGTGATGTGTCTAGCTTTGTTCTTGTTGCTCAGGATTGTCTTGGCTATAAAGTTTAAAGTCTTTTTTTCCAGTTCTGTGAAGAAGGTCATTGGTAGTTTGATGGGGATAGCATTGAATCTATAAATTGCTTTGGGCAGTATGGTCATTTTCACGATATTGATTCTTCCTAACCATGAACATGGAATGTATTTTCATCTGTTTGTGTCCTCTTTTATTTCCTTGAGCAGTGGTTTGTAGTTCTCCTTGAAGAGGTACTTTACATCCTTTGATAGTTGTATTCCTAGGTATTTTTTTCTCTTTGTAGCAATTGTAAATGGCAGTTCATTCTTGATTTGGCTCTCTGTTTGTCTGTTATTGTTGTATAGCAATGCTTGTGATTTCTGCACATTGATTTTTGTATCCTGACACTTTGGTGAAGTTCCTTATCAGTTTCAGGAGATTTTGGGCTGAGATGATGGGGTTTTGTAAATATACAATCATCTTGTCTGCAAATAGAGACAATTTGACTTTCTCCTTTCCTAATTGAATACCCTTTATTCCTTTTCTCGCCTGATTGCTCTGGCCTATTGAATAGGAGTGATGAGGGAGGGCATCCTTGTCTAGTGCCAGATTTCAAAGGGAATGCTTCTAGTTTTTGCCTCTGTATATTGGCTGTTGGTTTGTTGTAAATACCTTTTATTATTTTGTGATACTTTCCATCAATACCTAGTTTATTGAAGGTTTTTAGCATAAAGGACTGTTGAATTTTGTCAAAGGCCTTCTCTGCATCTGTTGAGATAATCATGTGGTTTTTGTCTTTGGTTTCGTTTATGGGATGGATTACATTTATAGACTTGCAGATGTTGAACCAGCCTTGCCTCCCAGGATGAAGCCTACTTGACCGTGATGAATAAACTTTTCGATGTGCTGTTGCATTCAGTTTGCCAGTATTTTATTGAAGATTTTTGTTTTGATGTGCATCACGAATATTGGCCTGAAGTTTTCTTGTGTTGTTGAGTCTCTGCCAGGTTTTGGTATCACAACGATGTTGGTCTCATGAGTTAGGGAGGATTCCCTCTTTTTGTATTGTTTGGAATAGTTTCAGAAGGAATGGAACCAGGTTCTCTTTGTACATCTGGTAGAATTTGGCTGTAAATCCATCTGGAGCTGGACTTTTTTTGGTTAGTAGGCTATTAATTACTGCCTCAACTTCAGTCCTTGTTATTGGTCTAGTGAGGGTTTCAACTTCTTCCTGGTTTAGTCTTGGAAGAGTGCAAGTGTACAGGAATTTGTCCATTTCTTCCAGATTTACTGGTTTGTGTGCATAGAGTTGTTTGTCATAATCTCTGATGATAGCATGTATTTCTGTGGAATCAGTGGTGATATCCCTTTTATTATTTTTTATTTAATCTATTGATCCTTCTCTCTTTTCTTTTTTATTAGTCTGGCTAGTGGTCTATTTTGTTGATCTTTTCAAAAAACCAGCTCCTGGATTTATTGTTGTTTTTGAAGATTTTTGTGTGTGTGTTTTTTTTTTTCTCCTTCAGTTCTGCTCTGATCTTAGTCATTTCTTGTCTTCTGCTAGCCTTTGAGTTTTTTTTTTTTTTTTTTTTTTTTGCTTCTCTAGCTCTTTCAATTTTGACAATAGGGTGTCGATTTTAGATCTTTCCTTTCTTCTCATTTGGGCATTATTGCTATAAATTTCCCTGTAGACACTGCTTTAAATGTGTCCCAGAGATTCTGGTATGTTGTGTCTTCATTGTCATTGGTTTTGAAGAACATCTTTATTTCTCCCTTCATTTAATTGTTTATCCAGTTGACATTCTGGAGCCAGTTGTTCAGTTTTTATGAAGTTGTGTTGTTTGAGTTAGTTTCTTAATTCTGAATTGTAACTTGATTGCACTGTGGTCTGAGAGACTGTTATGGTTTCTGTTCTTTTGCATTTGCTGAGGAGTGAATAACTTATCTTAGAGTAAGTGTGATGTGGTGCTGAGAAGAATGCATATTCTGTGGATTTGGGGTGGAGAGCTCTGTAGGTGTCTACTAGATTTACTTGGTTCAGATCTGTGTTCAAGTGCTGGATATCCTTGTTGATTTTCTGTCTCATTGATTGGTCTAATATTGACAGTGGAGTGTTAAAGTCTTCCACTACTATGTGCGGGAGGCTAAGTCTCTTTGTAGATCATTAAGAACTTGCTTTATGTATCTGGTGCTCCTGTATTGGGTACATATATATTCAGGATAGTTAGCTCTTCTTGTTATATTGATCCTTTTACTGTCATGTAATGCCCTTCTTTTCTCTTTTGATCACTGTTGGTTTAAAGTCTGTTTTATCAGAGACTATGATTGCAACCCCTACATTTTTTTTTTGCTATTTTCTTGTAAATCTTCTTCCATCCCTTTATTTTGAGTCGATGTGTGTCTTTGCATGTTAGATGGGTCTCCTGAATAGAGCACACTGATGGTTCTTGACTTTTTATCCAGTTTTCCAGTCTGTGTCTTTTGATTGGGGCATTTAATTCATTTACATTTAATGTTAATATTGTTATGTGTAATTTTGATTCTGCCATTTTGTTACTGGTTGGATGTTTTGCTCTTTGGTTGATGCAGTTTCTTCATTGTGTTGTTGGTCTTTAGCATTTGGTTCTTTTTTTGCAGTGGCTGGTACTGGTTGTTTTTTTCTGTGTTTAGTGCTTCCTTCAGGAGCTCCTGTAAGGCAGGTCTGGTGGTGATGAAATCTCTTGGCAATTGCTTGTCCATAAAGGATTTTATTTCTCCTTCACTTATGAAGCTTAGTTTGGCTGGATATAAAATTCTGGGTTGAAAGTTCTTTTATTTAAAGACTTTGAATATTGCCCCCCACTCTCTTCTGGCTTACAGGGTTTCTACCAAAAGATCTGCTGTGAGTCTGATGGGCTTCACTTTGTGGGTGACCTGACCTTTCTCTCTGGCTGCACTTAGCATTTTTTCCTTTGTTTAAACCCTGGTGAATCTGATGACTATGTGCCTTGGGGTTGCTCTTCTTGAGGAGTATCTTTGTGGTGTTCTCTGTATTTCCTGTATTTGAATGTTGGTCTGCCTTGCTAGGTTGGGGAAGTTCTCCTGGATAATATCCTGAAGAGTGTTTTCCAGCTTGGATTCATTCTCCCTGTCATCTTCTGATACACCAATCAAGCATAGATTAGGTCTTTTCACATAATCCCATATTTCTTGGAGGATTTGTTCATTTCTTTTCACTCTTTTTTATCTTTTCTTGCTTTTTTGTTTTATTTCATTGAGTTGATCTTCAGTCTCTGATATCCTTTCTTCTGCTTCATCAATTCGGCTATTGAATGAAACTTGTGTATGCTTCACAAAGTTCTTGTGCTGTGGTTTTCAGTCATTATTCTCTTCTCTAAGCTTGTTATTGTTTATATTCTTCTCTAAGCTTGTTATATGTTCACCAAGCCGTTTATGTTCTTCTCTAAGCTTGTTATTCTAGTTAGCATTTTGTCTAACCTTTTTTAAAGGTTTTTAGTTTCCTTGCATTGGGTTTGGACATGTTCCTTTAGCTCAGAGAAGTTTGTTATTACCCACCTTCTGAAGCCTGCTGCTGTCAATTCATCAAATTCGTTCTCTATCATGTTTGGTTCCCTTGCTGATGAAGAGTTGTGATCCTTTGGTGGGAGCGAGGCTTCCGGTTTCTGATGGTTTCATCCTTTTTGCTCTGGTTTCTTCCTATCTTCTTGGATTTATCTAGCTTTGATTGCAGATAGCTACCTGGGGAGGTGGCCTTTCCTTTGTCTGCCTGCAGAGGTGCTGCTGGGCTGCCATGGATCCAGTGGAGCTGCTGCGTAGATTTCCTACCTCTTTTGTTTACTTAGGAAGATTAGGACCACCTCTGCAATGGTGGCTGCCTTTCACTCTGCTGAGCTTGGTCGCCACTGCTATGATGGCTGCCTTTGCCCCAGCTGAGCTTGGTCGTTCCTGGTTACGCTCTAACTGATGTGTCGGCTGTGATACTCTCAAGTGAGAGGGCTTCAGCCTGATTGTCTTTTTGGGGGAGAGATCCTCCCAGTTGTATTGTCTGATTCCCTGTTTTCAGTTCTCTTTCTTTCAGGGGGCTGGTAGCTCTGTCCCGTGGGCTTTCTCAGAGTCAGGCAGTGCTTCTGCCTAGATCTGTTCTGACAACCCCAGCACCACTGGAGTTGCTGCTCAGCACTGTTTAGAAGGCTCATGGGGGCTTTTCGGCCTGGTGAAAAATCTCCAGTTCCGTGGTTGTGGAGGGCTTGGATGAAGCACAGTATCTGAACTGAAGTCCCAGAGGGGGAAAGCCCCCAATTCTCCGATCAGCTGAACTCATCTCCTGGGTGGAGCATTGCCCCACCCTGCCTCAACTTGCCCTTTTTCGTTTATACACACTGTCCAACCAGACCCAATAAATGAACCTTACTCCTCGTTTGGAACTGTGGTGACCACTCAGCTTCTGTGTCTCTCTTGCTGGGAACTGTGTTCTAGAGCTGCCTCTTTTCAGTCATCTTAGAAAAACTCCCAGTTTTGTTTTCTTTTAACCACGTTCAGCTGCATAGGGGCAGCCATGGAATAAGAGGGTGTGGTTTGCCCAGACAAATATCACAAAGAAAGGGGCATGGGAGTGAAGAAAGGCCCATGCAAGAGAGGGGTGATGACGGTTGGCCAGGGTTAAAGCTGAGGAGGGAAAGAAAGGGTGAAGTCAGGGGAATGAGGAAGAATGAATAATAATCGGCAGGATGATATAATCACTGAAGCTCTAGAGGGAGAGTGAGATAGAAAGTTAACAGATGGCACTCAGAGACTGAAAGGTTAGAAATTGACACCATAGAGTGTTTACAGTTACTTGACTAGCAAGTTCAGGAGTTTGAATACTGCTTTATATTCTACTTTTCATTTTTCTCTTTTTCTGCACACTCCACTTTCTAAATGTAAGGTGTCCTTTCTGAGTTGGTAAATGCAGAATCTTACCTAAAATAGTGGTGTGGGGAAGGGAAGGGTGTGGGTTTGTTGGAAACCTACAAAGAGAGCTGATAGAACATAGGATGGTGGGAATGTTGAACACGTTCCCTTGAATATCTTTTTTAAGCCTTGAAAGTCATCTGTATTTGTAAAGAGAATGATTGATGATTATAGTTCAATAAAATAATCTTACGTCTCTCTATTTGTCTGCAGTACCATCAACCAGTTGAAAACTGAGAAAAATCTGTATAAACAACAGTGATTTAGATAATGCAGTGCTCATGAGTAACTTCATTCTTTTCCTCTACTGAATTGCCTGATTGTTTTCCCTATTGGAAGGGCACATATGAACCTGAAGGCTCATACAGGCCCCCATGTAGTCTGGTACCATAGCAATGGGCCCATTTGTTCTACATTAAACATTTGTTTGAAATTTTCTGAGAAGGTCATTATTAAATAGGAAAGAGGTTTGGTAGGAAAAGGAGTGGGATGGGGAGGGAAGGAGAGCTTGAGATTCTTTGGGGAAAGATAAGGATGGAGTTATAAAACTACCAAGGAAGGATGCTGTCAAGGAGTTAGGAGAGCCTTAAAGTTTGTCAACTCATATGATGAACAGGCACATAATTTTGAAAGTAATTGCATGCTAAATGTTCTAGAGTGGGATTATTAATGGTTATTGGTGACAAATGATTTGATTGACAATATCTAACCACTAAATGAAGACAGCTTAACAAGTTAAGCTAATAAATTTGTGTTTGATTTAAGAGCCACAGTTATTTAAAAATTTTATATAATACATATACAATTATAGACTCATATAGTGGGTGTTATATATAATATATATATATATTTGTAAAAAATGTATACATTAAAAAATATATATCTCCCAATACTAAGTGACTATAGCTTATTGGTAATTAGGTTTTTAGTAAACTGTTTTCCTCTGTGACAATGTTATTTATAAGCCAGAATCCTTGCAATGAAAGGCAATGAATTTGGAAAAGAGAGTCTCACTCCCTGACCTGGGAGAATGTTTCAGAGCTCCCCATTTGTGTGGGGCTCTTCCAAGGCTCTGTTCCTACTTTTAAAATCACAGTTTCATGTTTTTTATATTGAAGAGAGTCCCCAAAGTGATGAACTCAGGACTACAAATCCCAAGTCCACCCCTGCCTCAGAATGCTTTCAGCACAAAAGTGTTTAGTCTGTATGATAATTGCATAATCCCAGTGTAGTCTGGTATAATATCAAACCCCAAACTCATTCTGTATTCTCTTGCAGCTGAGGTCCAAATCAAGTGATGAAGTTGTCCAGGAGCCACCATTGGCTTCTGTTGTCTTTGCTCCCTTCCTCCTCCCGATGGCTTCTGTCCTTGGTGTGTCAAAGGCTGGGCTCAGGGGACAATCACAAGTGGCAGGTGTAAGCAATCTGGTGTGGGCTCAGCAAATAGTCCCACATGGCCTTCTTTTCTATTAGACAAGGCTTTGGTGGATTCCTTGGTGCCACCATTTTCTGGAGACTGTTCAGCTGCTTCCCATCTGATGAGGACAGTATCTTTCCTAGGCTGGCCACCCATGACTCTGACACTTCTGCACCTGGGTTCCCTTGGCCACTCTTTTGTTGGAGTGCATTTGCCTCTCCATGTAGACTTCTTCGCGGGATCTGTTTTAAGGTTTCCCTATAATAGAGCTCATGTTTGGACTTTAAGAAACCTCTCTGGGGGTAAAAATGTAGCTTGACTCAGTGCATCCCCCTTTTTCTCTGCATCTCAAATTCCTTAAGTCTCTCTAAGTCACTTTTTCTCTTGGCTTCAGGTTGAGGGGAAGTGCCACCTCCCCTTCCTCTGGGATGTGTGTGGGTAGCAATATGGCTCACTGACAACTCATGCTACAGAAGACTTTTTCTTCAGTCTTTTTTTCAGGCTCAGATCAGCAACCAGCTAATGCTGGAAAGACCAACTACTTTCCCTGCAATCTTTTTGTTTTTTTGAGATGGAGTCTCGCTCTTGTCGCCCAGGCTGGAGTGCAGTGGCATGATTTCGGCTTACTGCAACCTTCACCTCCCAGGTTCAAGTGATTCAACTGCCTCAGCCTTCTGAGTAGCTGGGATTACAGGTGCCCACCACCACGACTGGCTAATTTTTGTATTTTTAGCAGAGGTGGGGTTTGGTAGCCATGTTAGCCAGGCTGGTCTCGAACTCCTGACCTCAGGTGACCAGCCCACCTCAGCCTCCTGAAGTGCTGAAATTACAGGTGTGAGTCACTGTGCCCAGCCCCTGCGATCTTTTTGAAAATCTTGAAGGAATGGCTTAGACTAGCATCTCTCTTCTAATAGAAGTGGCCTTGGAGCTCACTGTTGTGTGCTTTACTTTAGAGCAATTATGTTGAAACAGGAAAAGGGGCATTTATTAACCTATTAACCCCCCAAATTGGCGAATCCAGGAAAATGCAGATAAAACAAGTCTAGAAGAATAGTTTGGCAAATGGAACCAAAGATAAAAATGGTACAAAAATCCTGTGGCATGAGACACTGGCTACTCATGGGGGGACAGCTTGGGGCAATGTACTGAGAATAAGACCATTCCATTTCTGACTTGGAGGATCAGACACATCTTTCTTTAAACTGTTCTATAATTTCCTTTTCTCATGTAGGTTTTGACCTGTAGGTGTAACACTTAAAGAGAAAGAGGGTATGGAAATGCAAAATCTGAGAACTCGTGAACACTTTTTTCACATTTGCAAATGGGTCCACAACAAGAAGCATCTAGCCCGGCTCCCTGCAGTTTTATACTCTGATATTTCCTTGGTCCTGTGGATCCAATTCTATCATAAAATCCTCAGGTCTCTGTCATAGCCTGGAAAAATTTATAATTCAAACTCCCAGTGGGTAAAGTTCCAGCCTAAGCTGGCTCTCATGAAGAAATACAATTTTATTCCTCTCTGTGTATTGTGCTTGAAATGGAAATGAAAATTCTTAGTTCAAAAGATTCTACTGGGTCTTCAGGATAAAATTATTACAATGGCAAACTCTTGTAAAACGTATGATCCCTGGTTGTCCATATCACACTGGTGGCATTTAGTTGGGAATTCCCTTGGATTTCACGTATGGACTTGTTTGGGAGGGAGGACAACAGAGCCGCCATATTTGTTCACTGTGGTCTGTATTCCTGTTCACCGTGGTCTGTATTCCTACGCTCATCTGCCAGAAAACCTGCATGAAAATTAACAATTTGCTAGAAAGTTTTCACTTTGGCCTGGCTTGACATGGAGTCATTAGGTTTTCATATATGCATAAAAAGCATAGGTTAAAAACTATCAAAAACAATTTAAAAGAGCATAATTTTATAATCCGTATCAAGGATGGGAAATAAGTTAATTAGAAACATTTAGTTCCTCAGGGTGTCTTAAATTTGCTTCAGGATATTAACCTTTCACATTTGGCCTCAATATGCATGCGGTTTTCATATCTGCAGAAATCTCAGTGCATTCCCATTAACCATCGTTTGATTGGAGTGAACATGAATTAGGTCATCTATACTTATCTTAATGTTTAGTTGTCATCAGTTCATGTCCGAGAGGGCAAAGCAGTTGAAAAGTGTACATGGTCACGGCAAAAAAAAAAAAAAAAAAAAAAAAAAAAAAAAAAAAAAAAAAATTCTTTGGTTGGAGGTCACTTGTCACCTTCTTTTCCTATGCATTAAGTGGCTGTGTAAATGCAATAGACTTGATTACTTTATAGCATGTGGTCTTGTGGCGTCTTAGCATGGCTAATTGGGGCAGAATTTTAAGAGACTGCTTTTTTTAGCTTTGTCTTTGTATATCAATTAAAAACCTGTTTAGGGCCAGGCGCGGTGGCTCAAGCCTGTAATCCCAGCACTTTGGGAGGCTGAGGAGGGTGGATCACGAGGTCAAGAGATCGAGACCATCCTGGTCAACATCCTGGTGAAACCCCGTCTCTACTAAATATACAAAAAATTAGCTGGGCATGGTGGCACATGCCTGTAATCCCAGCTACTCAGGAGGCTGAGGCAGGAGAATTGCTTGAACCCAGGAGGCGGAGGTTGCAGTGAGCCGAGATCGCTGCGCCATTGCACTCCAGCCTGGGTAACAAGAGCAAAACTCCTTCTCAAAAAAAAAACAAAAAAAAAAAACCCTGTTTAAATGAAGGAACCATGCAACATGAAATGCTTTTCACTTGAGAGTGGTAATTGTTCAGTGATACCTAGTATTTCCCATATCTGTAGCTGCCCCTGTGTGATTGTATAAGGTAGGAGTCAGCTAATAGGTTATCATTAAATATGACCTTCTTTCCAGAAATTCAGGTCATTCTCACCCTTCAGTGATTGTTAACATTAGTGAAGTTTTTCTCACTTGTTATGGCCAATTTCAACTCACCTCAAACTTCTAGACACTCTACTGATAATGCAAGTGACTAAATGCTCTCAGTATAATCTGGTGTTTGTGTTAGAATTTTCTGTGTCATGGGAGCCTTGCAATAAACTCTTACAACACATTGAAGACTTCTTTCTTGGATAACATAATCAATAGTTATGAAATCTATTATTTAAGTTAACATATAGTTTTATTTCCATAAAGATGCATTTATAAATCATTATTTGTTTATTTATTTATTAATATTATTTTTTCTAAATGGAGTCTCACTCTGTCACCCAGACTGGAGTGCAGTGGTATGATATCGGCTCACTGCAACCTCTGTTTCCCAGGTTCAACCTCGGGTTCAAGCAATTCTCCTGCCTCAGCCTCCTGAGTAGTTGGGACTACAGATGTATGCTACCATACCCGGCTAATTTTTGTAGTTTTAGTAGAGACGAGGTTTCCCCATGTTGGCCAGGCTGGTCTTGAACTCCTGACCTCAAGTGGTTTGTCCGCCTCGACCTCCTAAAGTGCTGGGATTACAGGCAGAAGCTACCATGCCTGGCCTACAAATCACAGTTTTAGACTTGAGACAGTGTTATTAAAATAATTGTCAATACTAGTGTAATTGATCATCTGTTCTACTAGCTAATGTCATGCTCTAGTTTTAAAATTTCAGTAGTTAGACCAGCCTGACCAACATGGAGAAATCCTGCCTCTACTAAAAACACAAAAAATTAGCTAGTTGTGGTGGTGCATGCCTGTAATCCCAGCTACTCAGGAGGCTGAAGCAGGAGAATTGCTTGAACCCGGGAGGCGGAAGTTACTCTGAGCCGAGATCATGCCATTGCACCCCAGCCTGAGCAACGAGAGCAAAACTCTGTCTCAAAAAAAAAAAAAAAAAAATTTCAGTAGTTCTCACAACATGCTTCCTTTGGTAAGAGGTTGTATTAGAATGTATACATTGAAATGCATTACAGAACATTGATATGCATTACACAACATCGAGGGCTGCCGCATGCTGAGGTCTCCACAGAACTTCCCTGAGGTGAAGTTCTGTGTGCATCGGTTGATTGAGAAGTTAAAGAAGCAGAACTAGGCACTGGGAGAAATTACAGGGCACTGTAGTTATACTGGAAACCTTAGCAGAGCCCTCAGGGAGTGCTGGAGCTGGGATGTCCAAGCCGAGTTGTCCCACATGGAAGCAAGAGGGCTGGGTCCACATGCTCCTGCAGTGAACAGTCATTTCTTACAGGTTTTCCCTGGGGAAGGGCTGTGCTCTTAGACCGGGTACCTCTGTTCAGACAATGGCAATTCCTGGAAAGAGACTCAGTTGAGAACCTTTGTCTACCAATACCCTAAGGAGCTGGCAGAATGACTGCTTCAGTTTCTGAAGAGGGTGGATCTGGGCAGACCACCTCTGCATACAACCTGCATAAGGGTTTACCAAGAGCAGATGGATCCCAAGAATAACAAGCGTGAGAAACTTCACTAGCTTACTCTCTGCTGGGGGTCTATGCTGTCTTAATATGCCATTCCAAGGTTATCAGAAAGTGCCTCAATCATATTTATATGAGCTTCCTCTGATGTGAGTTAATTCCGGAGAATAGCCTTGGTTAAGCTGTCAGTGGTGAAATGAAAATAGGAAGTAAAGACTGCTAAATGTTTGCAACAGAATTTTTCTCAGGTCTCAGGCTGGAAAAGGGCGATTGTTCAGTGTTTCATGTATTCATTCCAAGCATCCACTGAGTTTCTATAAGGTTCCAGACATTGTAAGAAATGACGCAGAAAAATCTGTCTCCACTTCTATAAACTTCTACAGGAGAAAAAAGACAAGTAAATAGCCATTACCCAGCATGATACTTGGGCCAAGCAGTAACAGAAAGGACAGATGATCCAGGAAGAATGACCCATGGGTGCGCTAGCGCCGGCTCCTACTGGTTCACCAGAGCCAGTTTGATTTTCAGGAATGTTGTCACCTTGTTTCTACTAAAAATCAAATGATATGAGCTTATCATCAAATTTTATTAAAAACAAGGTTAATACATACCAAAAACTCATTACTTCCTAATTATTTTACTATTATTTATGCTCTTAAGTTTGTTCTATTGTGCCTTTCTGGTAGTAATATTGCATAATGGTGTGCAGCTGTGCATAGATTCCCATTTCTGTGTTCAGTGATGTTACCTTGGAGGCTTGGAATTGCTTGCTATGGGAGCATTTATACCACAGAATTGGCAAATGCTTCCTCTCTCGCTTCATTCCTGAAGGGTTTGATTTATTGTTTTGTTGACTATCTAGACTTAAGAAAGTGATGGAGAAAATGCCAATAACATGGATGAAACTTACACATGTAATTTCTGTAGCCATTACATTGTGAAGGGCACAAAAATTGAGGAAATATTCTGCCTCTATTTACAAATCATCTGGTTCAGCAAGAGTTCCTCATGTCATTGACATATGAATAAACTTTTCATAGACATCTTCATTTTTTCACTTTTTTACTCATTAATGTAAATGAGAATATTAATATTAATTAGTTATCTCAGACCTATAGGATTTTGTCAATGACATGGGAAATTTCTGAATTGGAAAATAATCAAACGTTTATTCAGTCTAACTTTATGAAATTATAGCTGACTTGCAATCATTGTTTGGCTAAAGATAGCAGAGTTCAGAAAATCAAGGTAAGTATTTTGTGAGCATCAATTGGCTGTTTATAGTGAAGAGTAGTATATATTTTATTATTTTTGAGAATTGCTTGCTACACATTCCATTTTCATCAGTTAAAATTATAATAAAATAAATAAAATAAAATAATGTGCATATGTACACCCATACATTTTTCCTGCTTGAGAGCAGGTTGTTAAAACGTTATCGGCATAAAACTGGATAAAGCAGAGCTAATATAGAACTTTGCACAATTACCATATGAGCAACGGAGGGGGTGGGGGTCACATAACTCATTCTGAAAAGATTGAGTGAGGGGAAGCAGGAAGAGAAAAGGGAAGGCTGAGCTTAGATCATCAGTAGACTTCTGGTTCCTCCTCCTTCTCCTACACTGTATTCTGCTTTACAGCAGACCAAGAAGAAGACAAAATTCCTAGGCTCTCTTTCATTCTGGTGTTAATATTTCTGACTACAAATGTACCAAATATTTTCTGGACTAAATGAAGCTACCTAAATGCAGCACTTCTTATAGCTATTCACATTTCTGCCACAATCACATTTTTGTGACGACCCATTAGTGCCGTTGAAATTATTTGTGCTTTCCCTCACGAGATACTTCTGGGCAGTTTCGCTCTGTGTGGATTCGCTCTGTAGCACTCACTATAGGACCATTTCCCTGAGCTGTGTTTTGGGACACTTGACCTTCCCCTCACCATTGGGAAGCACTGTCCATTCATTATCCCAAAATGGCAAGGCCACTTCCTTTAGGTCCTGGTGTCCGTATTGGGCGTGATGATGCTCACCTCCTTCCAGAGAGCATGACGGAATGCTTTGCTTGGTTCCCCACGGGAAAGCATCTATTTAGGTGAGTTTCTGTTCTCAACCCTTCTCAAGTCACTTTTGCCCTGGTCCTGGTTCTCAGACCTGATTTCTCCATGTCTATTTTGCTATTTTCCTCATATGAATATGCTGTATTTAATCTTTATAGAATTCATAAGATTGAATATATGACAGATTAGAAATATGTTTGATTTTAAGTTTAAAGTATTATTTTTCCATTCACAACCACGTTTAGAATTCTTTAGGTCTTTTTCAGGGCAATTTTCAAAAGTGATTTTTTAAAGACAGCACAACAGTGGTGGCTCATGCCTGTAATCCCAACACTTTGAGAGGCTGAGGAGGGCAGATCACGAAGTCAGGAGTTTGAGACCAGCCTGACCAACATGGTGAAACCCCACCTCTACTAAAAATACAAAAATTATCCAGGCGTGGTGGTGGGTGCCTGTAATCCCAGCTACTCGGGAGGCTGAGGCAGGAGAATGGCTTGCATCTGGGAGGTGGAGGTTGCGCTAAGCTGAGATCGTGCCATGGCACTCCAGCCTGGGCAACAAGAGCGAAACTCCATCTCAAAAAAAAAAAAAAAAAAAAAAAAAAGTTGATAGTTGATTGCATAGGACACTCCTCTCCCTAGACTTTAAACTCCTTGAGGGAAGAAAGTAAATTTCACCTCATTATCCTGTAGGACTTGTCCAGTGTCTGTCATATACCTGGATGAATACACAAATGAGTATTTCAAAATAATTTCTTTAAAACCTGGTTATATTCGTGAAATTCTAAACATTTTTCTTTGTGTGTGATGAATATGTACTGAATCAAATTATTGTAAACAGAAGTCAACGAATGGTTTTTAAGATGTATTGATGCTAGCAAGGCCACTGTAAGTCCAGTCATCTCTGCCTTCCTCTCCCATAGCCATCCTAACTCCACACATTTAGAAAATCTATTCATTCATTTATTCATCTATTATCTATCTATCTATCTATCTATCTATCTATCTATCTATCTATCTTTCCACCCAGTTAGTCAACCAGTCACTTATTCTGCAGATATTCAGTTGTATCCTTGTTATATAATGGTGAGCAAGGTAGACATGGTCCTGCTTTCATTGGAGAAGTGAATATTAAGCCCATCACTTACAGTGCAGTAAGTACTGTGATAGAAAAAATACATCTCTCATGCATGTCAGCATTGACTCTCTCAGGTAAGAAATGAAGGTCTAGAAAAGCATGGGGGAGAAATGAAAATTATTCTGAGACTTCACAGGTGTGGAAAGGGTTAATCAAGAAAAGAGGAGAGGGGATGGTGTTCAGGCTAGCCAGCGTACAGTGTCTGCAGATCTACACCAGAGAACATGGTGTGTTCTAAGAGCAGAAGGAATGCAGTATTTCTGAAGCTTGGATTACCAAGTAGGGACTAAGGAATGATGAGGTTACAAGTACCAATAGGGGTTAGAATTTGAAAGGCTCCATGAATTGGTGAGAGTTTGAAGTTCTCATCTTGGCTGAAGAACAGAGAATGGGTGGCCAGGTGAGAATCTGGGACAAGAGTAGAGCCTGGGAAGCCAGTTAAGAAGATGACGCAGGGAAGAGGAAGAGGGTGATCACCTGACCTCAGGTAGTGGCTGTGAGGTTGTGAAAAATGGCACCATTCAAGTCAACTCTCTTAGTTACAAGGAACTGGCAGAACATGAAAGGATTGAAATGAATAAATCCTGGCAATTGGAAGATACAGGTAAATCATGTGTCTCTAAGTCTGTCTGTTGCTTCATCTTTGAGAAAGTGGTAATTTCTGATCATTTGATTTTGAGAGCTATTGTTTAGTCTTCCCTTTTAGCAAAACTGATCGCCGGGCACGGTGGCTCAAGCCTGTAATCCCAGCACTTTGGGAGGCCGAGGCGGGTGGATCACAAGGTCGAGAGATCGAGACCATCCTGGTCAACATGGTGAAACCCCGGCTCTACTAAAGATACAAAAAATTATCTGGGCATGGTGGCATGTGCCTGTAATCCCAGCTACTCAGGAGGCTGAGGCAGGAGAATTGCTTGAACCTAGGAGGCGGAGGTTGCGGTGAGCCGAGATCGCGCCATTGCACTCCAGCCTGGGTAACAAAAACGAAACTCCGTCTCAAAAAAAAAAAAAAAAAAACAACTGATCAACCTTTGCTATAGATGAGTAGATAGAAGAAACAGAGAAGAGAATTTAAATAGAGGACATATTTATTCTGGCATCTGGTAAATTTGTTATTTAACTTCAGGGCAAAATCAAAATAAGATGTCAAGTTGTGCTTAAGGTACATGCCTATCTCTGAGGCTATAAACATAGCATGACTGAGCAGACTACATGTGGTACCAGAGTCTTCTATGGTCTTTCTTGAAGGGAATAAAGACTATGAACAAGGACAGGAAATCTGGAAGGATATATCAAATCTGGAGATTCTGTCCCCCTGACTGAAAAAGGCATTAAGGCATTAGGGACACTAATTTAGAAGAAGACAAATATAGTAAACAGTAATTGTTGCATAAAGTCATGACATTATTGGTTTTTAAAAGCCCATTCAAAGTTTTAAAAATCATAGCTATATTCATATAATTTCTTTTTAGTGTCACATAGTATGACATTCTAAGGATCTCTATGAGTAAATGTCATTTTTTTATTCAATATTTGAGCATAATTAGTGAAGTTGTTTTTTGGTGTAGCTCATTTGCTCATGTTATCACTGTTGGTTACTGTTTTTATAAATTTCAAATTGTTCATTTTTAAAGATAATTTTATTTACTTGAAGATGAAGAGGAACTTCGATTGTAGGAGATTGCCTGCAGCGGCCTTAATAGTCAAAGAGATGGTTTAGTTCTCTTGGAAAAGGAAATGTGACCCTAGGATTATGCCCTTGAGAGATGATACTTCAATTCGAATTGTGATTCACAGAGTAATTGCAGCCTGTGGTAATGCATCTTCAACATCTTAAAATAGCTGTTAGACGGCAGAGCTTTCCCCTTGAGGAAGGCAGTGTTCAGGAGATGTCTTTTGTCTCTTTCAAACCAGCAGAGCAGACTTTGAACAATGAAAAGAAACCATGTATAATATTTTCTGGTGTGATTTCAAAATTAACTGAGAACAAAAATACCCTCACCTGTTTTGTACTGTGCTACAAATAAAAAAATATAACAACACAAATAAACACAATAATATCTGGAAGGTCTCTATGCCTGGGTTAATTTCAAGGCTTCTACAGGGAATATACAATTTAGACCTGGAGCTCTTAGTGTACAAGCAAGCAACTGAACACCTTCTTAATGTCATGGGTCGTTAAATCCATTGTACTCTTTACAGAGAAATATGCAAATGATAAAAATACATTACTATATTTTTCTATCTTTGTAGGTAAATGGTGGCTGATAGCAAACAGTGAGATATTTCTTTATTCTAATTGCGTAAATCGAATTGATGGTTTTCTTAAATATACAGTGAACGGAGCTATTTGACTACTTTTTTTTCTTTGTCAGGATTTTGACAGCAAGTAACCAGTATGATTTATTTTTTAAAGACTTATTGGAAGAGCCTTCCCTTCACATTGAAGGTTGTGAAGCACAGAAACACGTCAAGATGAAGTGGGTCATGGCAGGTGGGATAAGGCAGGCTCTCCCTGGAATAGCTAACAGGTAAGAGGCTGCAGGGGACAGCGCAGAAGGTGCATGGGTTCCTTTTTCATGTCCAGAACTGAGGGTTGGCTGCACCCAGCGAAGACTGTAGGGAGAGGAGGACAGAGGTTGAGTTGAGAAAGCCTGGCTGTGAGTGTGACTACGAAAATGCAAACCCCGGAGGGAAAGACAAAAGCCAGGTTAAGAAAGAAAATGAGATGGCTGAGAATAACAAGAGAATGGATTTTAAGTCAAACAGAACAAAAGAAGAATATAAATGACAGACAAGTAGCAAGGTTGGGCGATCGGGAAGATGGGACAGACAATATGACAAGGAACAAGGTGTGCTGCAGGTTGAGCTGATCAATTCAAGAACTAAATCCGTATGTGCTCAGAGGCAGCTTGGTGGTCGAGCTAAAAATTTTTAAACACAACGGGGGTTACTTAAAGAAAAATGTTGGGGTCCAACAGAATACAGACAGGGACTTGGCATCGAGACTAAAATATCAAGGATTTCAGCTAGATGGGTTGTCCAAAGTTTATAAAAGTAGAGACTGAGAGACCTGCAGATGCTGTGGCAACAGGGGTGTAAGCCAGGCAATGCCAATGTCAGCACAGCTCTAGCAACTGAGGAGTAGGGTAGATTCATTCAAAAACCAGGCAAAGAGCACTCATCATGTGGCAAGTACAATAGATAGGTTACAAGGAGTTTTCAGGGCTGATTCCTGTCCTCAGGAATACAACAATCTGGTAGTGATACCACCAGCAACCACTCCTTCCCCAACCCCACCCAACCAAACCAATGAAACATCTTGCAACACTCAGTAATACATTACTACATTTATTTTGCTCTATGGCAGGTGGTCTTCAGGCCCCAGTCAGCCTGACATGTAGGCTGTTATGTGGCAAGGCCTGCAGCAGTTCTGAGAAAAGTCATTGTTGAGAGATTAGAACGTAGGCTGAGATATTTTCTTGGCATCCTTCCTAATTAATCTCCTAGGCTTGTACCCATCAGATGCTCAGCAGCACAGTAGTTCTTGAACCCTCTCCTTAGCCACAGCAAGCACTAGACCCAAGATGAAATTACAGGACAGGTTTTTGGTGTGGTTTTATTGACAGAAGAAACAGGGTTTAATTTGCTAGGAAGGTATGAGTTTTACTTTTCAAAGAAATCTTCAAAAATAAGGATGCCTATACTTTGAAGAGTCCTTCCTGGCCCTGAGTTGACAGCAAGTGACTTTGAAGCAGCCTGTTTACTGTGGTTCTAAGTCTTTGTGGGTCACTTGGAAACACAAGTCTGGTAGGCAGGAGGCCTGTGTTATTCCTGTTTTTTCCTAACTCTGACTTTAGGCACATCGTCCCACCTCTTTGCACTTGAGTTCTGTTGTGGTCGGAATGTGTCCTTCAAAATGCATGTACTGAAGTTTAATCCCCAATGAAACACTATTGGGAGGTGGGGCACAATAATAGGTGAGTAAGTAAGTCATGAGGCTCTGTCCTCATCCACAGTTACATGTTATTATTGTGGAGTGGATGAGTTATTTCCAGAATGAGCTTGTTCTAAAAGTGAGTTCTGTCCTTTGCTTGCTCTCTTTCTCTTCCTCCCACTCTCTTTTTCATCCATTTTCTATTGTGGGATAATGCAGCAAGAAGGCCCTCACCAGATGCCAGACCCTCACCCTTGGACTTGGACTTCTCAACTCCCAGAACTGTAAGAAGTAAATTTCTCTTTCCGTCCTTCCTTCCTTCCTTCCTTCCTTCCTGCCTTCCTTCCTTCTTTCCTACCTACCTTCCTTATTCCTTCCTTCCTTCCTTCCTTCCTTCTTTCCTTCCTCTCTATCACTCTCCCCCCCCTTCCCTCTTTCTTATTACCCAGTCAGTGTTTTTTCTTATACAACACAAGATGGACTAAGACAAGCTCCTTGTTCATAGCCATATCCTGGGGTCAGACATATATGGATATAGCTCCTGGGTTGGCAAATTTTTGGCTGAATAGTCAGGTCTCACCATGGGCCCTTTAAGGCTGAACCTAAAGTCACTTTCTTTATCTCGACTTCAGTGTTCCCAACTTGTTCATTCATATTCTCTCTCTCTCTCTCTCTCTAAACAAATGTAGACATATTCTTGAAATTGTCAGAAATTTTTATGAGAAGCAGTCTAATTTTTTTGAAGAGATATGAGAATTAGGAAAAATGTACTTCCTTAAAACTAAAAAATGTGACTGTTGGTAGAATAAACACAGGCGTTATAACTGAAATTGAGTGAGTGCTCATGTTGATCCTTACGAAATGGAGTGTGTCATGCTTTTAGTACATGCAGAGATTACCCGTAGCGTGTAACATCAAGGGTGCTCTATGGGATATCTCTTTCTGTGAATCTTGACTGTACCTAGGAGATCCTATTCCCAGTGAGAAACACTCACTAAAGATAGGACCTTGTGTTTAAGGAGTGGGTAGGAGAGATCAAAGAGAGGGGTATGAGGTGAAAGTAAGTGAACTCCAAAGTGAAATCGTATTTTGCTTAGGGCAAAGATGGCATCGGTTGCTTTAGTCATGAAGCAATCTGGGTTCAATTATTCAAATTTGAGAAGAAAAACTGCATTGTTTAGTATGAACTGTGACCTATTTGAGTTTTCTTTGTTTGGTATTTGGCTACACATGGATTTAGCCTAAGTCAATACCTGGAGTAAATAAAAAAGGCCCATAAAACATGTATACTACCCTGTTTATCCTGTTGGGTTCTTAGTGGTTTCATAGGACATATGTGCAATAAGTCAGACTCTCCCTGGAATGGCTAACGTCATACCCATGCTGTGAGTTCAGAATACAGCCATTTGTTACTGGTGCCCAGGCATTAGAAATGTACAGCCAACCTCCTAATGTTCTGCTAAAATCAATTCCTTTTCTTTGCTTATTAGCATTTTTTTTTGTTTAACAGAATAAAAGTATTTCCATTTTTACATAAAAATAGGAACAAAGAGCACATGTTAAATATACTGGTGAGTGTAAAAAATCTCGGTACAAATTTTAAGAAACAGTATTATGCTTTGGGTAATAAATAATAATGACGCTTTTTTTTGTATTCCTTTCCCTACAGTTTAGCACTGTGATTTCCCGTTCCAGCATATTAAAAGTGTGGAAATTCTAGATTTTCCTAAGCATCAACAACATGAAATGACTTATGAAGATATCAGAGAAATGTCAGAAGAGATGTAGGGAGAAAGAAAGCACAAGGAAGCACGAGGTCTCTTTCTTGGAAGATTTTGCAGGGAAGGCTTTCTGTAGAAACTGATTGAGCTAGTTCAGTCTTTTTGTTAGGGTCCCCGTCTTTTTCTCTCACTTCCATGTCCAGCTCATAAGGAAACACTGTAGATTCTACTTTTAGAATAGATCTCAAATTTGACAGCATCTCACTGTTTTCTTAGCTCCATCACATATTGCAGGAGCAATTGCAGTAGCTCCTTCTATTTCCACAGTGACCCTCTGCATCCATCTCTTCTCCATATAACCACCAGGTCCCGAGTTGAAGATCAGATCATGTCAGTTCCCTGATTGAAGCTTCCAATGTCTCCTAATCACTGGGTTGTTGTTGTTGGTGTTTGTTTGTTTGTTGTTTTTGGCCGTGTTTGAGACATGGTCTCACTGTGTTGCTCATGGTGGAGTACACTCACGTCATCATGGCTCACTGCAGCCTTAACATCCCAGGCTCAAGTGATCCTAAAACTTCAGCTCTTCAAGTAGTTGGGACTGCAGTGGTATATCATCATACCTGGCTAATATTTTTGTGGAAATAGGATTTCATTATGTTGACCAGGCTGGTCTCAAACTTCTAGACTCAAGTGATCCTCCTGCCTTGACTTCCTAAAGTGCTGGGATTACACACTTGTGCCACCATACCTGACCTCCCAATCACTCTTAAGGCAAAAGTCCAACTTTCCATGGGCCATGTAACCTTTACTGGGTACACCTAAGATGTACCCCAATGATTGCTGCCTCATCTTATTCATGCTCTTGTGTATTTCCTGCCTGCAGTGTTTGGGTTAGAACTTCTCATGTGCCCTAACAAGCAGAATAAGGAAGAAGTGATGGCACCTCACTACTATGATTAGGATACAAAGGCCACAACTTCTCTCTTGCTAGAAGCCTCTGTGCGTCTTCATTGGCTCACTCTGATGAAACTGTCATACTGAAGGGGCCCTTGCGACAAGCAACCGAGTTCTCCTCTGGGAAGCAAAGAACTGAAACCCTTAGTCTAACAGCCCCCAAGAATTTGAATCTTGATAACAAAACTTGAAAGCGGATCGCCTGGAATTGAGTTGAGCCTTTGGATGATCCAGCCCTGGCCATTACCTTAATTGCAGGGATAGAAGGAAGGGCCGTGGGCAGAAAAACAGAGGAGGCAGCAGATCCATGAAGCAGGATTCAGCCCAGCTGTACCAGATTTGCGAACCGCAGCAACTGTGAGAGAATTAATGGTGTTTCAAGCCACTTGGAGGTAGTTTGTTTTGCAGCAGTAGGTAACTAATCCATGGCCTTATAGGAACTGACCCTTGGTTACTTCTCAGACCTCACCTCCCTTCACCTTCCACTTTCTACTTTTCTCCAGTATCTCTGCTCTTATTTCTTCTTGTTGGACATACCAAGCTTATTCTGACTCCATGGAATTTAGCTTGCTATTTAGAATGTGCTTGAATGCTCTTACATGAGACCTTTGCATGGCTGATTCTTTCCCATATCCAGGACTTCTTTCGATTCTCACTTTTGCAGAGAAGCTTTCTTTGGCCTCCCTCCATCCAGCAACTTCTTTTTCACACTCATTCTTTTCTCTGTCTCATTGTCCTGCATTATTTTTCTTCCTACCCTTATGTCTTTCTCATTCGTACTTTATTGCCTGTTCCTGTGTTCTGTTTTAAGCTCCATGAGGGTTGGGGTTTGGTCTGTTCTCAGTTTCTAGAATACATAGGTGCTAACTACATGTTGATTGAACAAATGGGTATGTTTTACTGTAATAGGCGGGCACTTCCTCATTTGCAAGATAATGGTGTTAGAACAGATGTCATTAAATTCGCCTCTCTATCTAAACTTACTGTTCTATGACTAATATGGCAAAGAGATTAAAAACAGGAAATCAAAATTAGAACAGAATAAGAATCGGGCAAGCGGGCTTTTGGAGTGGAAATCATGGGGTGTGTAAGACACCGTGGATGGAGAGGGGGTACTGTCATTTGACAAGAACCGTCTGGTCCAGGGTTTTCCCACAGAACTCTGTGATGATAGGAATATTCTAACCTGCACTGCCCAGCACAGGAGCCATAGCCTCCAGGGGCTATGGAGCCCTTAAAATGTGGCTAGTGAGACTGGATAAATTTCAAATTTTATTTTCATTTTATTATAGAGACAGAGTCTTGCTCTGTCATCCAGGCTGAAGAGCAGTGGTATGATCTTAGCTCACGGAAGCCTCAACCTTCTGAGCTCAAGCCATCCTCCCACCTTAGCCTCCTTTCCTGAGCAGCTGGTACAGGTGCAAGCCACTATGCTCAGATAATTTTTTTTGTTTGTTTTTTATTTTTAGAGATGGGGTCTTGCTATGGTGCCCAGGCTGGTCTTGAATTCCTGGCCTCATATAATCCTCACACCTTGGCCTCCCCAAGTGCTGGGATGCTGGTTACAGGCATGAGCTACTGCTCCCTGTCTCAAATGTTGTTAATTTAAATTTAAAGAGCCCTTTTAGATTCTAAATCATGTAATTCTTCATTGGCACTGTGATTGTACTTTCACAATCTTATACACCATGAAAGATCAGGGCATATTAGGCTGGCACAGCCATACCGTTAATTTTACTTCAGAGACAGCTGATGGACAGGAGAGGGGACATTATGTTCTCACCATAGATTTATGACTAAAATGCAAACTAGAAAAATTTTTTTTGCATAGAACCAAAAATATGCTATGGAATACACTGCTCAGTACTAATTAAGTGCCCTCCTGTAATAATGACAGTTTTCTATGGGGTTGATTTTTTTTCCTTTTCCTCCTCATTTTATTTTATTTTTCTGCTTTTCATTTCCATCTAGGTCGTTTTGAAAGTAAACAGAAAAAGCAAAAATAAACAAAAAGTCAGTGCTCGATAATTTTGCCACTTTTAGTGGAAGTGTTGATTACCACCTAAAGATATCTCTGTTGATGATTATGAACAAGAAATAAACCAATTGGTTGCCATTTTCTTTGGGTCTATGATGTCTCTCGTCATCTGGAATTTAAGCATCTGAGCATCTGAGCTTCCCAATTTCTTCTTCACTCTTTTTTTTTTTTTTTTTTTTTTTTTTTTTTTTTTTTTTTGAGACGGAGTTTCGCTCTTGTTACCCAGGCTGGAGTGCAATGGCGCGATCTCGGCTCGCCGCAACCTCCGCCTCCTGGGTTCAGGCAATTCTCCTGCCTCAGCCTCCTGAGTAGCTGGGATTACAGGCACACGCCACCATGCCCAGCTGATTTTTTGTATTTTTAGTAGAGACGGGGTTTCACCATGTCGACCAGGATGGTCTCGAACTCTCGACCTCGTGATCCACCCGCCTCGGCCTCCCAAAGTGCTGGGATTACAGGCTTGAGCCACCGCGCCCGGCTTTTTGAGCCACCGCGCCCGGCTTTTTGAGCCACCGCGCCCGGCTTTTTCACTCTTCTTAATTATTATCCCTTTTGCTTCCACAGACAGAATCTGAACTATCTTTTAACACGGGCAAAGGCAACATATTATCAACGGTCGCAGTTGCTCTTTATAACGAAGGGAATTCCCCTCCGCCCAGGCCCTTGGCTATAATACCTGGTATTGGAAAGAACCAAAATGCCTTTTTCTCTCTCTTTTTTTCATGTTAAATGACATGTTTATTTTCCTGGATAATAAAAATAATGACTCAAGAAAGTCCTACAAATGTTTGTTTTTCCTTAACACATGAATGTCTTGGCATCTGTGAAAGGTGATGTGTCGCATAGACTTTGAGACAAGGCCCAGGTTAAATTAGTGCTGTGTTAAGTATTTATACGTGACCCTGAGAAAATTGCTAAACATCTCTGTTTCACTTCCCTTCTCTCACAGGCAGAACAGACGTGGTAATAGGCATGTCTCAAGGTTACTGTGTGGACCAGCTGAAACCCTACATGTGAAAGCACTTCACAGCCAGAAGGGGGTAATGTGAGATTCAATTTTTTTTTTTTTTTTAAAATGGAAATTCATTCTAGTTTTGGGACACGGCTTTGTACTTGTTCTGCGTTGGGATGTTAATCAGCTCTTTCTCCATTATAACTGTCCCCACCCCACCTTAACAAATGGGCTCACCTCAGATGTCACTTCTCAGAGGTGATCTCCTTGACCACTCTCTGCCTATATAAAATTTTCCTACTTTAAGTATAGCTCTTATTAGTGTCTGAAATGATCAGATCTTTTGGTTTCTATGTATGTTAGCTGCCCCTTTCCCTGCACCTATGAGAATGTAAATTTTGTAAGGATAGGTACACTCACTACTTTGTTTACTTCAGTATCCCCAGTGCTGAGAACAGCGTCTGAACATAGTAAATGCTCCATAAATGATTGTTGACTGATAACCCCCAGGGACACTCACACTCGTCAGAAGCCAGCTGCGTTTTTTCATAACAGGTCGTATTTCCTGAATTTATGAGCCTTCCCACTTGTCAATTAATAGGAACGTGGCTGTTATGGAAGCCATATTTCCTTCTAGAGCCATTAGGGGTGGTTGTGGGAAATACAGATAGTTTGTCACCCTGAATCCAGGTTAAATATTTTGACAAAGATTTCTGCAGCTCACCAAAAGGCTGCAAAATTCCTCATTGGCAGTCCTCACAGTCTACAGTTTGCTAAGATATCTAGATGCATTTTTATATCCAAAGAAGAAATTTATATTTTTATTAGTGTCTGTATGCTAAACTTTTATAACATATTCCTAAGTGGTGTTATTTGGCTGCACAGCGTGTAAAATTCATAAAGTAATTTTGAATGGCATTTAACTAATACACACACACATACACACACACACACACACACACTCACACATATTTTCACTTTTATTTTTTGAGATGGAGTCTCACTTGTTCTGTTGCCCAGGCCAGAGTGCAGTGGCACAATCACGGGTAACTGCAACCTCCACCTTCTGTGTTCAAGTGATTCTCCTGCCTCAGCCTTCTGAGTAGCTGGAATTACAGGCATGTGCCATTATGCCCAGCTAATTTTTTGTATTTTTAGTAGAGACAGGGTTTTGCCATGTTAGCCAGGATGGTCTCGATCTCCCGACCTTGTGATCAGCCTGCCTCAGCCTCCCAAAATGCTGGGATTACAGGTGTGAGTCACCGTGCTTGGCTAATATTTTTATTATATGATCTTTGCTGGCATGAGTTGAAATACTGGCTCATAGCAAAATTTTCTGAAAGTTTCCTTTTGCCCTTTGCTAGTGCTCCAGCCAGAAGACTCTTTGCTGAGATGGGCAACTCAGGGATCTCTTGGTGTTCCTAATGTGTCACTTTGGTAGAAAGTGTCTATAATTTCCTGCTTAAAATACTAAGTGCACAAATAAAGATATTCAAATAACGTAGTGACATGATAACAGAAGAATTATCAGAATTGTTCCCCTATTTGGGGCCAGACTGCTGATGTCATGACATTAACTGCTGAATTCGAAGAGTTTCCTCATCACGGAAATATTTATTATTCCTAGAAGACCTTGAAGCTATCCAAATTCCTCCAAGTTATATGTCACATTAATTTTAGAGAAAACAGAAGGATTTTTTGTACTCTAAAAATTTGAAGGGAGAAGTCATAACCTTCTTATACACAAATTAGCTGAGAGTGTTAATTACTGCTTGAAAGTTCATTTTGGGGGGCCCTCTGATGGCTAATTTATGAACCACCAGGTTAAATAAGAATCAGAAATGATGTTTTTTGCCACATGTCTGCAAGTGACAGTGGCATCCTGCAGCAGGCACATCTATTTTGAATTATTTGTATTTAAGAAAGAATTAAAATAGAGGAGTGGTATTTTTATGGCATATTTATAATAGTTTCTATAAAAGTTGGACTAAAATTGTCTTGGTGAATGATATCATCAGCTAATAAAAAATCTTAGATGTATGGTGAAGACAGTCCTGAATGCAAAGTTAGACTCACTGGTTATGAATTAAAAACTTACCAATTATATATAGCATTAGAGAAGTCATACTTTCTTTAAGTTTGTTTCTTCTTCTTCTTTTTTTTTTTTTTTTGTATATAGAAGGGAGGGAGGTGAGGAGTGACACATAGTTTTTAATGTAAAGGATCCTATTTACTGTGTAGTAAGAAACTAACACTATGAGCAAGGGAAGTACATGTCAGACAAAGGCCTGGTGGCCTTGTCACCTAATACTTAGTAGTACATCAGGCTGATCGACCCCTCCTTTTGTATAGGCTGTCTTGAGATATTTGTGGGACTTGATTTATACACTTGCAGGTAGTCTGCATGGCAAAGTCTGCTTGATAGGAAAAAAGTTATACACTTGAGATAAGCCAAAGGAGGAACGCTGACTTTGTTACTAATGAGCCCACTGCCACCCTTGCAGCCTGGTTTTCAATTCTCAGTCTCAGAAATAATATAATTTGGGGGCTGGGGACTTTAATTACAGAAAAATTCAATGGATGGATACATGTTGCCTGAAAAAGAAGGCAACTTCAAGATATCCCTTATTTAGCTCTCATCTCCTGTCACATGGACAGTACTTGTTTCATATTAATTGCTAGAGAACACTATGATTTCTGGAACAGTGGGAGGGATTTATTTCATAACACACCAGCATAGCACCTAATTTTTAATTTAATCAAGTAGTTCCTCTCCTTTGTCATAAAGATTGGTTTAGAAAACCCAGGCTAAATCAATCAGCATAAGGCACTTTCTTAGTCCGAGATTGCTTTAGAAATGGGCATAGAACCAAATTTGGCCCAATAAAATACAGCAGAAGGTTTATTTGTAGATTTTGGGAAATAAGTGTTCTCAATTCTAAAATAAAACCACCGAGAGAAGTTCTATTTATTTCTCTTAAGATTGATGCATTTGGGAGACCCAGAAATGTGGATTCTATCTTTCTATGAGCCCAAGGATAAAGCAGAACAAAAGATCAATAGCAGAAAAAAGCAGCTGGATCACAGACGGTGCAGTCTGACCTCTGCTCTGCCTCTCCCTTTGTCTGTAATTTTCAGAGGTTTGACCATGATGTGTCTTGGTGTAAATTTCTTTGGGTTTCTCCTGTTTGTGGTTCCCTCAGCTTCTTGAGTCTATATACTTATGTCTTTTGCCAAACTGGGAAAATTTCGGCCACTATATCTTTGAATATTTTCTCTGATTTTCTTCAATGACTCAGATAATATGAATTTAGATCTTCTGTTATTTAGTCCCATAGGTCCCTGAGACTATGTTTATTTATTTTCTAATCTACTTGGAAAATGGATTTTCTCTTTTCCAGATCCACTAATTTGTAGCAAATTAGCAAATTGCTTTATCATCTTTCAGTTCATTATCTCTTTCCCCTGTCCCTTTCATTCTTCCTCGGAGCTCATCCACTGAGATTTTTATTTCAGTTACAGCTTTGTATATTTTTGTTTTAAAGTTCCCATTTGGCTCTTCTTCTTTATATATCTATATCTTTGTTTAGACTTTTCTTGTGTGTTGTGAACACGTTTGTAAATAGCCTTCTCAGCTAGTTGCATCATGGCTGCCACATTGGTGCTGGGGCTCTTTGTCTCTGCTGGGTGATGGTTGGGTTCTGTTTCCCCAGTAGCTCTCCATTGATACCTGTCTGGCTGGGAGGGGTAGAAATAACTCATGACTGCTGCCCGCATAACCTCCACTGACACCACAGAGTGAGGAGGCGGCTTCATTACCATTGGTAGTGCTGGAAGCCCAGGTCTTCCGTCGGGTCTCCTCCCACACCGCCCTGGTACAGACGGGGAGTGGTGGCTTGCTATTGCCAGCTGTGTATGGAAGGCCAGTCTTCCCAGGAGCCTGATTTATAGCCTTTCATCCCTTACCGCCTTCCCACCCTTTCCCCCAGAGTCCCCAAAGTACCATACTGTTGCCTTTGCATCCTCACAGCTTAGCTCCCACTTCCAAGTGAGAAAATATGATGTTTGGTTTTCCATTCCTGAGTTACTTCACTTAGAATCATAGTCTCCAATGTTTATGTTTTGAGTATAAAATTACTGACAACAAAGAGAATAAAGGGTGAGAATGAGGGTGCTGCATGGATGGATCTGGAACACCCCTGTGTGTCGTCAGAGAGGATGGTTATTGGTGATGAAGTGCGGGGCTCTGAGAGGCATTCTGCCTACTTCTCCCCAGCCCTGGGCCCACCCTGCACACCTCCACCTCGAGCTGATAGTTCCGTCACCCATTTATCCTTTTCCCACTCCCACTCACTTCCGTTCATCCCACCCTGGGCCCAGAGAATCACGGAGTGTCAACTATGGGCATATTAAGCTATATTATTTACTGAATATTAATTAGTGCCATTCTCTACATCTAAAAAGTTTTCTTAATTGTTTTTACAAATTATTTAAATATCTCCTGTCAAGGTGTCCATGATCAATCTAACTAGATGCACTCCGTCCTGTAGTTCATGGCACTACTCTTGCCTTCATGCTGAGTAATGCTTTGTTCGGGTTTTCTTGTACCCACTAGTCAGTTTTTTTTTTTTTTTTTTTAATTAGAGGGCTTAAATAAACATTCATTACAATATATCCTCAGTTGTGATAATGACTAAAGTCTTGCTGATTGAGCAAAGGATTACAACAATTTAAAATGTTTTCTTGAGTTTTGCTCTTCCTTCCTTGACTGTAAACATACCGGTATCTGCGTCCTTACTTTCCTGCTTTGCTCTGGATCCGTAGATGGAAACTCCACTCCTCTGAAGCTCAGGGTTGGCCTTTGCTACACACTTTCACCTTTGGGTCCCCTTTTCTAGAATTTTCCGTCTTTTAATTTTTTTACTAATTTTTGAATTTTTCTCTCCGCACCTTGCCTTCTCAACATTCTCTTATCTTGAAAAACAAAGCCAGGGAAAGAAACACAAACAGACCTTCCCCTCCAGCCTGTTTAATGGATTAGAGGGGGATGGGAAACCATTACAGTAACCCTGGTCCCGAAAGAGGAAACCTGAACTAAGCTCACGTCATTGCAGTTGGGGAAAAGGGAATGGTTTCAAGACGTATTAAGCAGTTTCTCTTCTAGCTGACAAGTCTCTATGATTCTGCTCTCTTACTCTTTCTTTATATATACATATATATATATATATATATACAAATTTTTTTTTAAATTGTACTTTAGATTCTGGGGTACATGTGCAGATCATGCAGGATTGTTGCATAGGTACACACATGGCGATGTGGTTTGCTGCCTCCATTCCCCCATCACCTATATCTGGCATTTCTCCCCGTGTTATCCCTCCCTGACCTCCCCATGCCCCCTACTGTCCCTCCCTTCCCCCCCAACAGACCCCAGTGTGTGATGTTCCCCTCCCTGTGTCCATGTGTTCTCATTGTTCAACACCCGCCTATGAGTGAGAACATGTGATGTTTGTTTTTCTGTTCTTGTGTCAGTTCACTGAGAATGATGGTTTCCAGATTCATCCATGTTCCTACAAAGGACATGAACTTACCATTTTTTATGGCTGCATGGTATTCCACTGTGTATATATACCACATTTTCCTTGTCCAGTCTATCATCGATGGGCATTTGGGTTGGTTCTAGGTCTTTGCTATTGTAAACAGTGCTGCTATGAACATACATGTGCATGTGTCTTTATAATAGAATGACTTATAATCCTTTGGGTATATGCCCAGTGCATTTCCCTTGCTGCTCTGTCTGTCTCCTTTGTTTTCTTCTTCACATCCAGGTTAATGAGCAAGTTTATCACCGTCTACCTTATTAGCTCCATTTCCACTGTCCTCTTAGTCTCTGCATGTGGTGAACCTGTTCCCTATCCACCACTCTGTTTGCTTCCCTTTCTTCTTCGTAACCTGACTGCTGGACATTTTTCAGTATCTTTGCTGCATTTGACCCTATTTTTGAACCAAACATGTTGAGAATGGTCATTTGGTTTCCAAATCCTTTCTCTCTGCAGTGTCTCTTTCTGCTGTTTCTTCGTCTCCTGTGAACATTTCTTCCTCTACTCTCTCTTTAAATGGCAGAATTCCCCATGGGTGTGCCCATGTTCCTCTTACCATGCTGAAACACTTGGGAGATCTTATCCCTTCCTATGACTTTACACTCCTTTACTCTGATGATTCTAAAGTTTATGTTTCTAGCTTTTATCTTTCCCTCCATGAGACCATCACAGTCACTAAACTATAACAAATGCAAACAGAATTCACCTCCACCTCTGTCCTGCCTTTCTTCCTGAACTTTCCCATCTTGAGGAATTAAGATGACTGAGACATCAGCATCAGGATCCCTCTGGATTTCTTTCTTTCTCTTACCCTGATATTTGGTCTCTTACCAAGTCCTCAGTGTGTTGCTGTCTCAAGCTCTGTCTCTCCATCCTCACTGCTACCATCTTTGTTCAGTTTTTTTTTTGTGTGTGTGATTTTATCCTGAATTATTGCTAGTATCTAACTCCTTTTCCATAATGCATGAACTTGGCCTTTCTAGAATATATTTCTGCCTTGAGAAAAGCCCTTGCTTCCTAGAAGAAAGAGAAGCACTGGGAACTCTTCGAGCATTTGGTACCTGTCACCTTCTCTCCCTGATGCCTACCATCTCTTCTGAGCTCTGAATTCTGTACATTTGTCCCTGTCTTTCACTGGTTGGGCTTCCTATCTGCTTCCAACACTATTCATTCCCTACAGCCATCTTTTGTTGTGGATATTTTTATTTGTCCTTTAAGACTTTAATCAGATCTGCTGACTTATGCGAAATCCTTCCCGTATCTTTTCCCTACCCATCTCACCCCAGACTAGTTTAAGGGCTGCCCGTTTGTGCCTCTCTGCTCACTGGGAATGTATGTTTCTATCACTGTTCTTACCAAACTGCATTGTAAATGGCTGTTTATTTATATATATATTTTTAACTTACAAAGATCTTTAAGTGCTCTGAGGAAAGTAACTGTTTCCTGACTTTTTTTTTTTTTTTTTTTTTTTTTTTTTTTTTTTTTTTTTTTTTCCCCCATAGGAAAATGTCTTTTATTGCTTGACATGAAGCATCCGTTCTCCGCGTGCTCAGGAATAGAAGGGCCTCCCTTTCTCAGGAGTCTGAAGTCTGTTCAGCCTCGCGACCCGAGAAGGGGATGGGGGCACGTCTTGCCGGAAGGGTCCCTTGGGAGGGGCGTAACTGGGGTCCTGGACTTTCTTATAAGAGTCATAATTGCTGGGCCCCTCGGAAGGAGCCTGCTTCTTCATCTGCTGCTCCTTCCGTCTCTGTTCCTGGCGGAGGAGCTCCTGCGTTTCCAGCATGACCCTGGCGTTGAAGCCATGTCCTCCCAGGTAGCCATTCCTGGAACCTTGGTAGCTGGAGTACCTGGGGTTCTCTTTGGCACTCTGGAAGCCTTCCCCGGGGGAGTAGTTCTGCTCCCAAGAGTCCTGGGAGACTGAGCTGGCATTTTTCCTGCTTTGCCGGGGCAGAGAGCTGTACTGGCGCTGCGCCTGCTGCGAGCTCTCGCGCTCCTCCTGCCGCTGCCGCTGCATCTGCACCTCCACGGACACCGAGTGCCGCCCTCTCTGCGCCGCCGGCCGCGCGTTCGGCCAGGGTTGCTCAAAGCTGTAAGTCCGTCGACGATCTTCTTCATCTTCATCCTGCTTTGCTTGTTGAAATTCTTGCCTCAGACGCTGTATCCGATCATGGTTGCTAGGAGTTGATCTGTTACTGTCTACAGGTGAAGGTTTGGAATTCCGCGGCTTTTTGACTTGAGCATACAAAGCATCCATCAAATGACCTTCTCGTGGGCTCTGAGGTCTAGCATTGAGAGCCATGGAACCTTCATAAGAAGAAACTCCCCCATACATCAACTCATCATCACAGCCAAACGTCCGATGAAAGTCTTGGATTTCGGCATAGTCACGCTCCCGGGCCTGTCGCTCCCTAAATTCTCGAGTTTTGGCTTGAATCCTCTCCTGTTCCTGCTTCATTCGTATCCTCTCCTCTTCTGACGTAAAGGATTCCTGAATTTTTATCTTACCCGTTTTCTCAATCTTGTCATCTTTTCGATGTTTGCCAAACCCGAACATGTCTCCCAAGCCCTTCAGCATGCCCTTCTTGGCTTTCATTTTATCCTTCTCCTTATCTCTTTCTTCTTTTCTTTTCCAGTTTTATCTTTCTTTCTATCCGTCTTATCACCTTTCTCTTGGTTTCCATTCATTTGTCTCTCCAGAGAGTGGGAAGGCTGATCACTGGCTGTGGACACAGACTCTCTCCCTGATCTTGAACTTTCTTCTGTGTCTTCTTCCAAGGTCTCCATGCCTTCGTCATCATCATCTGCCGCAGGCTTATCATAAGATTTGTCGATGGCAGTTCTGAAGCTCTCATTGCATCCCCTGCCTCTGATCATCCTCGGCCGTGGGCGATGGAAAGGAATATCCCCATTCAGAGTCACCGCGGCAACTGTGGTCTGCAGACTCTCTAATGAGCTTGACTTCTTCAGACCCAGGGAAGGACCCACATCTCTGCTGGGAGAACCTGCTTTCTGGTCATCCACTGTATTGAGTTTAGTCTCGTCAGCTATACCTAAATCCATGCTTTTTGATTTTTGTGTTTTAAAGAAATCCAATTGACTGGCATCCGAAAACTGCTTTGTGCGTTTTTCTGACATACTCTGACGTCCAAATCCTTCTCGTTGAAAAGTAAGAACTGGATCAACATCTGGATTCAAAGAGCAGTCGGCTGAATCACTAATTGCAGCCTTGGCCCAAGTACCAGCATCTGTTGTCACGAACCCCACATCGTCATGGGAGCTGGAAGAGGACTGGTCAGAGAGATGTGGAGGAAGCACTGGCAACCTGTCATCTTCTATAATGACAGTGTCATCTTGGGGCATATTCACTGTAGGGGACAGCTGGTATTTACCCATTATCCTACTGAGGGCAGCATTTCTGCTGGGCGATTCATCAAGTCCCTCAATCCCACCATAGAGGGAATGGGAAATTTTTCGTTCTCTGTCATCCAACGCTGTTTCAATGGGTAGCTCAGGTCCAGGGGGGCTCCCAGGTGACTTCAGCTATTGCACTTGCTTATTCTCCTCACAACAATAAGCTGGATCATTCCTCATTTATTGCCTTCAGTAGACATAGACCTTCTTAGGGTTTCCATGGCATCTTGGTTTGTCTTGCCCAACAGGGATTCTCCATTTACTGCTATCAGTTGATCATTCACCCGAAGCCTTCCATCTTTAGATGCTGCTCCTCCATTAATAATGGACTTGACAAAGATTCCCAAATCTGCGTGGTTCTCTTTTGACCGGTTACCCTTGACACTGACACCAAGGCCGGCAGATCCTGAATCATTAAGTGGGACTTCAAACGTCAGAAATTCCCTGGTGCCATCTGGTGTGAGAACAATATCCTCATCTTCTGCTTTCAGTTCCCTTGGGTGGAAGGCGTCTTCCTGGCGAAAGACCAGAAGGCTCACAGTTCCTTCCATCTTGGTGCTTCTCAACAGGGAAACAACTTCCTCTTGGGATTTGCCCGCTAAATCTACTCCATTTACCTCTGTAAGTCTGTCTCCTGCCTTAAGTCGGCCATCCTGAATGGCCGCCCCCCGGGGGAGGATGTTTTTCACATAGATTGGAGCTGAGCCACCAATTGTTACATCTCTAGAAGTGATGCTGAATCCCAAACCTTCTGTACCTTTCTTAAGCTGGATATTAAGCCTCTTGCCTATTTTTTTGGTGTTATAACCACTGTTTATAGTCGTACTAAATACATTCTGAGGTGCTGGGGCCGGAGCGGATGGCGATTTTCCCCAGGGGTGCGCGCTATGAGGTAGTCAGTCGTGAGTGAGAGTCTATCTGCTCAGGCGGGTGGTTCAATCGGGGTGCTCTCTGCACCGCGTGAAGCCCTGCACTGTTCACACTCCTGTTGTCAATATACTGGCTGTAAGGGCTAAAGCGGCTTGAATAATAATTGTTCTTCTCACTTTGGGATAGTTGTTCGTACTGCTCTTTATTTGCTGCAGGAACCACATGGAACCAAATGATGGGTGTACGCACGGCTTGGCGAAACATATGTTGTGCTTGTTCAAATCTTCTATTGCGAAGGTCGCCATCATTAATCCTGATAATGCAATCATTCTCATGAAAAAAATTTTCATGTTCAGCTTTACCACCTTTCTCCAATCGTTTTACTAATACCCCCAGGGTTCTGCCGCCTCGAGCACTGAAAGGCACTACATGGATTCCCAGAGGCCCTCCATCGTTGGGGACTTGTACGAGCTTTACCGTATCATCCGGAGAAAAGTTGGGTATGTTCTCCAAACCTGTGTCAGCATGTCCAACAGGTTCAACACGACTGCTACCCTCTTCTGTCCCATCCTCATCCTGTTCTTGCTTCTCCAGCCACTTGCCCACCATTGGGTGACTGGCACTCAGAGACGAGCGAGCGTTTTCTCTCTGAAATTGGTTAGACCAGTTACTAGTATCCCGTGGGAGGCTTCTGTAGTTTTCATCTTTCTTCCGGTCGCAGGTTTTAGGACTCCCAGCAGTGTTCTGCTTGAGGAACCCAGCTGTTGTTGACCAGCGTGTGGGATTTTTCCTTGAAGGCTCTTCAGAGGAAAAATTATTATCACTGATAGAGGTGGAGAGGCCAATTAGAGCTGGGTCACTACTGCATCGAACATGAAGAGGCATATTCTGTCTTTATCATCTGCTACATCACAGAGAATGTCATCCAGGTCTAGTATTCCTCCATCTCCATGTTCCAAGCGATGCACCTGTATCCAGTAGTTTGGATCCTTGGCGATGGCCTTCCGGTAGCGGGTCACCGCCTGCTGGATGAGGCTGAAAACTTTCATGTGGCCGTCCCCGCACGGCACGACTACCCAGGTCCGTCCGAAGCACACGGTCACTTTCATGCCGCCGCCGCCGCGGGCGGGCCCGTGCCCCTCCTTTTGTATTCTTTAAACTTAGCACATGGCTTTTTAAAATGAATAAAGAAAACTTAGCAGAGGTTTGGTGATAGAGCTAGATTGGGGTATCTAATCCAGTCTCATCTAATCTAAACATCAAATATTTTGATCTAATTGTTTTAATCTGAATTTTCTTCCAATCATTGTTCCTATGAAAACATTTTATAGTGTTTCATTTATCTTAACCTTATATATTATGGATTCATAGTTTTCATATTTTTTAAATTATACTTTAAGTTCTGGGGTACATGTGTAGAGTGTGCAGGCTTGTTACATAGGTATACATGTGCCATGGTGGTTTGCTGCACCCATCAACCCATCATCTATGTTAGATATTTCTCCTAATGCTATCCTTCCCCTAATCCCCCACCCCCACCAACTGGTCCTAGTGTGTGATGTTCCTCTCCCTGTGTCTGTGTGTTCTCATTGTTCAGCTCCCCCTTACGAGTGAGAACATGTGGTGTTTGGTTTTCTGTTCTTGTGTTAGTTTGTGGAGAATGACGGTTTCCAGCTTCATCCACAGTCTTCATATTTATTTTAAGTGTAGGGATGATACTCCGCTAAATTTCTGTGTAGCCATTTGTTTTCCTGTTCCTCTTTTGCTAGCCACCTTAGTTGTAAGCCTTTCTTTGTTATTTATAAAGCAACTGATTTTACAGTTCTTACAGGGCACTTTTCCCTGTTTTCTGTCAAGTGGGTGCTTAGTGGAAAACCAGGATCTTGCATAAGAGGATGCCATGCTCAAACACAGTCTTCGTTTATCATTTCAATTTCTCTGTTTTATAATTTTAGAATTTTAAATTTTCTTTTTAGAATTATTACGATCAAAGTTACATCAGAAACAAGGAATTAATGCTGACGCATCATCTTGACACTGTTGAGGGAGAGCATGGTTCTTAAGCTTGGACTGGGAGATCCTGTTTCTTGTTGAAATCTGCACTGGATTTCATCTTGGAAGAAAGTGACACTCAGGTTCTACATTCGTAACTCAAGCAAATACCTGTTCTGTTCTCTGCTGCTCTGAATTTTCTCCCATTGAAGTAATTGCTAAGGGAAGGATGGATGTTGGCTGAGATGAGAGTTTTTACCAAAAGAGGAGCTATAAAACCACATAAGGTGGAAGAAGATAGTGCCAGGCATTTTAAGCATAGAAGATACTTTGATATTTTCCAAAGTTTTAAATACATATTGGAAATTCAACAATACCAGAAATAATTAATTGATGGGCAAACAGGAAATAAACATTTCATTATCAACTGGGTATATATTTGCTACAGGGTGATACTCAAGACTTTTCTCTAATATTTTTTATATTATGTATTCCCACTGTTCCATCTTTCTGGTTATTCATCTTTCAGTAAGCTTCGGTATATTGGCAACTTTCTGAAAATGGAGCTCCTAGAGTATGTTATTCTAGATGGGGCATGTTCAGCTCTGAGAAGTGAGTTTATGGTTTTCCTAACTCTGACATACGTGCCTGTTAGTATAGTCAAAACTTGCATTTCCTTTTAGAAACCTCATCGTTACTGAAAAATGCAGTTCACCAATCATTCATGACAATGTTAACTCTGTTCTTTTCAAGGTCGTGCTCTGAGATTTTAAATTTGGGATGACAGGAACAAATCTATTGGTTAGGGGTGAGAATTTCAGGCCCTGTAGGAATTTCAGACCCTGTAGGAATTTCAGGAAGGTGCCATGACTGGGCAGTGAGGGAGTAACTTTTGAATAAACAGGATTTCACCTCTCACCTCACTCCATATGTTTCGTTTACTCAGCCCAGGCAGGTAGCCAACCTTGATTAGCACAACTTGACCTCATGTTGGGCTTCCTAGTCTTTGCTGGAGAAAATCTCATCTCCCTGTAGTAGTTACATGCCCAGTTGGCAATGAATTTTTTTATTACTTGTTAATTAATTCATTATTTCTGATATTATTGCATTTCCAATATGAATCCAAAATCTTTGGAAAGTATCTAGAAGCATTTAATATATTCCTTTATAATTAGACTGCACATCACAAAATGCTAGACTGAATATGATCTAATGTCAAAATATCTTTGGGGGGGGGGTCTAGATAGTTTTGAGTATCATGGCAGACATTTCTATCACTTACTGATATTTCTCATTCTCCTTTCCTTCCTGGATCCTTAGAGGGTTATATGCCTCTGTCATTTAAAATTAGGGATGGTCAAATTCCTTCCTTTACCAACAAAATATGAACAGAGACTCACTTTCAGAGAAACAAAATGTTTAAGAGTGGTTTGATTCTCATGGTCTGAACCCTGCCTCAGGAAACTGAAAGTTTCTTGTTGAAAGGTCAGCATTATGGGTAGGCAGACTCTATAGCCTCCCTGTCCTTGAATGATTACAATGAGCAGAGCTCCAGTGCAACCATAGTTGAACAAGTAGCCCTCCTGAGATTCATAGTAGTTACGCATTGAATATTTTTGGGCAAAACTATGCATACATGAATGAGTGTGAGTGTCCCCTAAGAAAATGATGTTTTTTTTTTTTTTTTTTTTTTTTTTGGTGGGAAGAGCGTTTTGGAATCTTGGCCCCCATATTGGCAGAGTCTGTATTTCTTTTCTGTAGGGCTAACATTCTAACACTTTCAAGACTTTTCTCTATGCCTGCTCTGTGAAAAATAAGCAGAAGTTTGAGAAAATTGTAATTTTTCTTCAAAAAACTATAAATTTTCAATGTTCACGGCCTTCTTGCTTATGTAGATTATCCTCCAATAAGACGGATGTGAACTGATCCAATTTTGCTTCAAATTATTTTAGAGCAAATGTTTATTCTTTACAACTTATTTTTGAGAATAAAATAAGACTTTTTTCTATTTAAATATGTGTTGTCCTGCTAACAATTTTATATGATGCATTGATTAAAACTTTGCCTGAAATATATGTTTTAATACATTTTGGATAAATAAGGATGCATTTTGCTGTAAAGAAATCACAGAATCTGAGAGTGGGCAGCGAACCTGGGCGTGGCACACTTTCTTCATTCCTTATATAAAGTGGAGAATTTAAGAGGCTTAGCCGAAGTGTTAGAAAGTTCCTAGTTTTAAGAAGAATGCTGAAAATTTAATTGGTGAAATTTTTGACTCAAAAATTACCACGAAATATTTAATTGGTTAAATTTTTTGACATGGAAATGATTAGCATGAAAGACCTTACAATTTTATGAAAAGTTTTTAGCATGTTAAAGTGATATCATCCATTACAGATTTTACCGATGAGGAGTCAACAATAGAGAAGTGAAGACAGCTGCTGCTTCATTTGTTATTTCTTGATCGATGTTTATCAGAGAAATAAATGAATGTTAAATGACTAACATGGGCTTTCTAGCTAAACATGAAAATAAGGAGCAACCGTGGTTTCTCTTTTGAATTTTCTACCATGTTAGTAAATTTTCTACCATGGTAGCGAGTGATGCATGTGTTCTGATTCTATTAATGTCACCTTATTCTCACCACGTCACTAACTGCAGCTGTGACTGGCATCTGGCTCTCCCTGGGACCATTCCAGTCAGAGGTGTAGTCCAAAGAAAACTTCCTGGCTAGAAATATCAGAATAGTGTTTGAACAAATAATTACTAAGAGTCTGCTCTATGCCTGCCTCAAATAGTGCCAGGCATATAGCAGGCTCTCAGTAATTGTTGTCAAAATGACACTTGAGTGTATCTTTAAAGCTTGTCATATAGAAAAGCGATGGTCTATGGAGTATTAATTTATTTGCAAAGTTACAAGCTATGGAAGGCAAAAAAATTATACTTCAAGAGCATGTAGAATGTAAAGGGAAGCAGATTCTTGTACCCTGAAGGAAGGGCACAGAAGAATAGAAGCAAGAGTGGCAGTTGAAGACATTTCTTGTTATATTTTATAAATTAGCTTAATTCTGCAATTAGCAGTTGAGTGGGTGATCCTTCCTTTTTCTCTTAGTTTGATTGACAAGTTTGTACTTGAGCATAGCTGAGTTAGCATTATTTCCAAATGTGTATTAAAAAAAAAAGTAAAACTTTTCCCCCCTTTCATTAGTGTCAGTAAAAACTTATTTTGAAAATCCCAAGAAACTAAACCACTTGAGCAAAATGAAGATTGTGTAAAGAGCCCTTTGATAAACTAATCAACACCTATCCTCTCTTCTTCCACATTGCAAATCCATTCTTTCATCATTTTATCATGTGCACTGAAATGAGATATGAATAGAAAGCTCAGTTTCATTTTGTTTTCTGTTGTTTTAATAGGACACTATGAAGTTAGTGCTTATGAAGCATCTATTTATCTAAGCATTCACCATGGACTCTTCTGGCATCTTTGATAAAGCATTGTCAAGAGGCTGACATTTGGTGTGCTTAGTGGGTGTGCATTTCTGCAGTTAACTTGCATTCGTGAAAGAAAACAAAGCATAAGCTTTCAAAAAACCTATATCTGGAATAAGAGATCTTCAAAAGAAAGGAATATTTTGATTTTTATTAAAATTACAAAAATTCACAGCCAGGCCAGTTCCATGCAAGTAGACATACCTGTGCCATGTCAAGGTCACTGCACAGATATGCTTATGAAACATGGAGGTGGTGTATAGCAGCTACAAGTTCTGTGTTAGGCCAAGTGGCAGGTTGAAAGAAGTGGATGTTGACAGAGGCCATCGACTCCAATGTTACATGAAGAATTGTGGGTGCCTCCCACATCTCTTCTGCCATGTTTAGACACAAAATAGATACTGCTCTAGGAAACAGCTCTCCAATTTTACAGATAGAGAATTGTAAGTGTGCTGACAATTATTTCATTATATTAGAAAGTAGTTTTATGTTACCTGATGTTGCATCTTTATGCTATTTTAAATAAATGAAAATATTTTATATAGCCAAAGTGAATCATTAGATCCCATTATCATTACGTACATCTTTTAATTTTTAACAAATTCTCGCAAAGAAAGATACATGCAGACATAATTAAGACTTTCAAAAATTATAGGGCAAATTTGTTAGTATGGAAACTATTTAGCACTTATGGGTTTAATAAAATATAATTCTAAATTTTAAATAATCAGATGGTGAAATAATTCGGAGTAGGAAGTAATATATCTACAATAAATTAAAAAATTTTAAATTGTTATCTGTTTGAATAAAATATTCATATTTATTCCATTTTATAATAAATATTCATCTTTTTAGGGTCTATAAATTTGAGAACTATTCCAGCATATTCTGGTGGGTTCACCTTCTCTCTGATCATCCACCCCCGGTCACCTTTGGGTGACATCTCACGGAAGGTGACCATTGTTGTCAGGGCCTGCCAGGAAGCTCCTGGGTCTAGGACGAGGCCTCATGAGGTTTAAATTTTGTGATGACCTCCTGGAGTCTTCACTGAGCCAAACTCACTCCAGCCCTTACATAAAGGAAATCCACTCCCCTTGTCCTCAGGCGGTCACAGCTTGCGCTGTGTCCTCAGCTGTGGTACAAATACCTTCCACCTTAAGCAGTCCTTCCTGCAAACAGAGATGTCACACAAAGGTGACCAATGGTAGATGATCAGAAGAAGCTGAATCCACCAGAATGTGTTGGAATAGTTCTCAAATTTGTAGGCCCTAAAAAGATAAATATTTCTTATACCTTCTACCTGATGTGTCCCCTAGAGGCCTCAGGCAGGGGCTCGTGCACAGACAATGGAATCTTTCTGGTTTTTATTCTCATCTTCTCTGGGGTCAGCTCCCACCCAAATCCAAACCAGTCAAATAGAATACAACACATCACCCTGCCGGGTACAGACTGCTGGCCCTTCCGTCAGTTTCTCAGACAAGCCCCGTTTCGTCCAAATGGCAGTTTCAGTTTGAACTGGATGCCTTGCTATTCTATCCCTTCTATTGCATGCATGTGAAGGTACAAAGAGAAAAGAAAGTTTGCTTTTTCTGCCACTCACCTTTTAAACCTGTACCGTGGAAAAGGCAGTTTTTTCCTTGCTCCTGGGTGAACTCTCAGATTCCTACCAGAGTTTTATTCAGTTACAGTTGGGTAAGAAAGAGCTCATATAAAACTCCAGAGAACAGTCTTACTTCAGCCATTAAAATGTCCAGGCCCGAATCATCATCACACTCAGACCCTGAAAATTCGTGCTCCTTGCTGCTGGGCTCCAGCTTGAAAGTGCTGCTCATCCCAGATTTACATCCCTCGCTCGCTTCCCCTCTTCCTCCCTCTCCCTATCTCTGCTGCTGGCTCAAGCTGTTAGCACCAGAGTTTCTCCCGATCTTCGCTTTTGCTTTTGTAAATCAGGTCTTAGTCAAGACTGACCTACGGTAAGTGGCGGAACCTTACAGATTGTAAAAATAGAAAAAAAATCCTTCTTTAAGTTTGATAAACAAGCGACCCTGAGTTACTGAGTCAAGTAGGCACTCCTTTCTCTTTCCCCTCCTTCATGATTCTCACTTTTCCCGGGTTCAGCAATGAAGAAACCTCAACCCCTCAGGGCTCCAGCGTCCTGTTCAGCCATTGGCAAGCTCTGTGCAGCAGCCAGTTGTTAAATATTTTGAATCTCACCATGGAAGCTCTCCACAGCCCTAAACCTTCCAGGGACATGGGTTAAGATCTTTGGTGGTACCTTGAAGCCCTTTGTGTCTGGCTGCCCTCACCCTTCGCCCTTCACAGGCAACTCTGTCGAAACCGATGTCCCTAATCTCCACTACAGGGGTGAGCACCCAAGAGCTGGCAGAACTACGCTGAGCTCTACCCTGTCAAGTAACCCACCCATGACCCGGCAGCTTGCTTTAAAAAGCAAAGGATACTTTGCAGCTACTCTTTGTTCTAGGCTGTTGGTGTTCTGCTGAATCACTAAAAGTTTATTTTCTAACCATCAGTCACATTCTGTTTGTTATGAGCCCAAATCCACCAAGAAAATTCATGTCCTTAAAAATCGCATTTTTGATTGAAATCTAATATTTAGCTGCCACTATATAAGGCTACTAAGGAGATATAGAAGGGGTTTCTTCAGGGGCAGATAAATGATTGTGTGACTAAGGTATACTTTGTCGACAATTTAGATATTATTTTGGCATCCATGAGAATGTCGGTTTCTATACTAATTATATACATATACATGTATATAAATATACAAATGTATTTATGCAGGTGTGTGTGTGCATGCTTACGCACAAAGAAAGCTTGGCAATCTACGTGTCACATTAAAATGCACAGAATTTATGGTTTATATTGTGAAGAACACAAATATGAAAAAGAGTAATCCGTGAGTGCTAGCAGAAAATAGAAAAATAATTTATTAGAAAATTATCTGAAGGTAAAAGGGGTGAAGATAATGCAAACTGTAGACTTCAGTTTTTCAAATGTTAAAAAATGGTTTAAAAATTACCCTATTTAACAGGCTGAATAGGCTGAAAATGACGTTCTTCTGAACCATCAACATACTCCCGATTTAACATGTCTTCCCTCTGTCTTCTCGTTTTTTCATCTCTATTCCCATCACCATCTCACTGAAGTTGTAAAACATCATTCAGTCATTTATACTCACCTATTTAGAATAAAAACCTCATCATACCAAGCAGAAGAAAAATGAGTCTTATGCTTTTAAGAGCGTGCCAAATGCCTGATGAGCATCAAAAGAGGAGCAGGGTAAGATTTGATTGTTACCTTAGTGCATTTTGAAATATTAGCAGGTCGAAGATGAAGACAGGGAGATAATTCAGGACAGAGAATCTACTAAGTTGCTAATGTATTTCAAAGAGCGCCAAGAGGAGTGTGATGTGTTTTGAAAATACTGATGAGGTTTTACTGTGGGTCCCCGCATGTCTGTGCTGCATTTTCATTCCTAATGACAGAGACGTATGCTTATTGTCCCACATATTCTCACTGTTCAGTAAAATGAAGAACTACCTTTAGATGTCACTAAATTACTCAGCTGCTGGCACATTTTAGTTGTTTTAGACATGGGTGCTTTTATGTCTCTCACATCAGTGGTGACTTTGAACACCTTTTGAATATGAAACTCATAGGTTATAAATAAAAAAATGGTGGTAGGTTCACATTCAAATATATTAGGGATATATTACAAGACAGGCATTACAAAAGGATCTGAGTCCTACTTTTCCCCCACATTTGCGTATTTCGGTAATCCTAGAGTGCGGTGACGGAGGTGGAGGCATAGTTTAAAAAGAGCTTTTTGACTTCTTCTTATAAATGATTGTTGCTGTTAAGTAGAAGATTCTAAATGAACTGAGCTCATATTTTCTCCAAGCCAGAATAATGAATTTTCTCAATTATGCACATGTTTTGTGGTTTATAATTTTAGTTCTTTGTGTTTTAGAGCTCTGAAGAAATACTAGTGAAAAATAAGAATTATCATATTAAGAGATGGTAAGTCAAAACAGAAATCAAGTAAGCTTCTTGAGAATGTTGTAAAAGTTTTTAAGGGAAATATGAATTTTAGGAATAAAACATACTTGATCATGCATCTGTTGTGGATTTCCTAATTTGGCCTCTCGAGTAGTAGGACACCTTGAGAGGCAAATAGTTCTACAATTGTATCAGAGATCCGAAGGTGCCAGCCGAGAGATTCCCTCATAGAGTGTGAAGTAAAGGAATGAAGCAAGGTCTAGGGAGGCATGCTTTTTTCTGTGTGTGATGGTTATAGCAATGATATAGCAATTTGTGGATGAAGTGTTTCCCGATCCTATTTACTCCCATATGATTATTTGATTATTTCAGTAACCACACACTCGGTCACCATTCATTCACACGCTCCTAGAAGAAACATCTCAGGAGCCACACCAAGCTACATTTCAAACATTTTATTTCTGCATTAAAGATTGGATTACTATGTAGCATCTCTGGACTCTTCATTTTTATGACATTTACAGCTTTTGTAACGTGCCTCTACAGATGCCATGAGGGTGGAGTGGGAGGAGAAGCAGAGAGCAGCTGAATTGTTTGGCATTCCTCCAGGAAGCACACCATCAAAAGGGGTGAAGGACCAGGTCTTGAATATGTTCATTGAAGACTCTTGTCAATCAAAGAAATCGAGATTGCTGAGAGGCTTCTTCTCAGGGACATGGGTCACCCTCAAAGCCGCATCCTGCTGGTGATTCCAGGCTGCATCACCCAATCTTGATGCACCTCCAGCTCAAAAGGCTCATGGTTTCCTCAGCCCTGCTGCTTATTTCTCTCCCTTGTTACATGCTTTGTATCTCTACTCTCTTATACTTCTTTTCCTCCTCACGACTGATTTTTAATAGACTCTCTGTTTCTCCTTTCTAGGCTGCATGTGAGTGACCAAATTCAGGTACGAAACATATTTCTTCCATTGCTGACTTCTGTTTCTCAAATCCTCCTCTCATGTTTACAACTTAGTTGAAATTTCCTGTCTCCATTCTCTTTTCTTGCCTTTGAACACTTCTCCTCCACTGCGCCCCTCCCCAGTAGAATCCAGCTTTGAAATGCCACCCTACGGTCATCGTTGAACTACTTTTCTCCCAATTTTCATATGGTTTACTAGAAAGCGTTTGTTGAGTGGGGACAAAAATTTATAAAGCACATTATGCTAAAAGACATCTGCATAACTTGGTATCCATCAACAATTCAAAGGTTGATGTAAAGCTAAACATAGGCTTACCACATGACCTAACATTTGTGCTTCTAGGTATTCATCCAACAGATTTGGAAAATTATGCTCACACAAAAGCCTGCACATGAATGTTCATAGCAGTTCTCTTCATATTTACCAAAACCTGTGAGGAATCAAGAAGTCCTTCAAAAGGTGAGTGGAGAAATAATTGTGGTACATCCATACCATGAACTACTATTCAGCAGTAGAAAGAAGTGCACCATCAAGCCATGAAAAGACATGAATGAATCTGAAATGAGTATTGCTAAGTGAAAGAACTTGGTCTTATAAAGCTACATGCCATAGAATTCCATTTATATTACATTCTGGAAAAGAAAAGAAAACTGTAGAAGCCAAATCAGTGATTGGCAGAGTTTTGGGGAGGAAGATGGGTTGATTAGATAAAGCACAGGGAATTGTTTTTCAAGTGCATAAAATCATCTGCACAAGACGTAGTGGTGGATACATGACATGATTATTTTTTTTTCAAGTTCATAAAACCATTTTGTACAGAACTGTAGTGGTGGATACATGACATTATTAATCTGTCAAATCCTATGTAACTTTATAGTGCAAAGAATTAACTGTAATATAGGCACATTAAAAAAAAAAATCAACCAGAAGGTCAGGAAATCTCAGAATGGGATGCAGACTATGACTAAAGAATCTGATTATATTACAAATATATGAAATAACCTCACTGAAGAGGTTAAGGATAAATAAATGCTGGTGTAATTAACTTCAGTCATTGGGTACAGTGTAAACTGCTTGGGTGGTAGGAGCACCAACATCTCAGAAATGAGCACTAAGGCACTTATTCATGTAATAAAAAAAACAACTATTCCCCAAAAACTATTGAATTTTTTTAAAAATTGAAGAAAAATATTATGTAAAAAAAATTTGGAATGACTGTAAGACTAATGAAAAACTATTAAGCTATGTAATTATTGTACTTTAATTGATAAAGTTATTTCTTATAGATGTATGACTTCACAATTGTGAAAGCTCTGTACATGTCTACTAAGATTAAACAAATAAATGGATGGTGGATGATGGGAGCTAGGTTTTTTACTGTTGGAATGGGGTTAACATGTGTTAAATAAAATAGGGCAGAAAGCCACTGGCCTCGTGCATTGAGTTCCAAATAATAAAGCACAACCTAACTTAGAGGTATGCATTTCGTAACAGATTTCTAGGTCTCAGCCAATCACAAGCAGTCAAGCTTCAGCCAATCACAGGTGACCAATTGACCAGACCATGTCCAAATAAGACAAATGCAACCAATCAACCTGTCTCTGTGCTTTATTTCTTTCTGTGTTCAGCCTATGAAAGCTCATTGCCCAAACTGTAGAGCAGTGCTCTCTGAATTCTCTTCTGAGAACTGCCTGTTCCCCCAAAAATACTGAAATTAAAAAAGAAAAGAAAAATAATTATTATGAATTGATATGGTTTGGCTTTGTCTTCACCCAAAATCTCACCCTGAATTGTAATCCCCATAATCCCAATGTGTTAAGGGAAGGACCATGTGGAGGTAATTGGATCATGAGGATGGGCTCCCTCATGCTATTCTTGTGATAGTGAGTGAGTCTCAGGAGATCTGATGGTTTTATAAGTGTCTGGCATTTCCTCTGCTTAAACTCATTCCATCATCCTGCCCTGTGGAGAAGATACCTTCTTCTCCTTTGCCTTCCATCGTGATTATAAACTTCCTGAGGCCTCCCTCGCCGTGTGGAACTGTGAGTCAATTAAGCCTCTTTCCTTTATAAATTACCCAGTCTTGGGTATTTCTTCAAAGCAGTGTGAGAATGGTCTAATACACATATTTTTAAAAAATTAACTTTGAAGATGAGTGTAAGACTAATGACAAATTAAACTATTAAACTGTATATGAGTATTATACTCTAGAGTGCTGCCCAATTCATGAATTATTCTTTGCCCAGATCAACTCTTTTATTTAATTTGTCTAAAGCTTTTATGTTAACACACATAAGCATGGGGAGAATCCTAGAATGAGCCTCATTATTCTGGATTAAGTTGGAAACATCCGTATGAATTCATATTTAGCTTAATGTAGGTAGTGATGGCTATGTGGATAAATAATTCTAAATAATGTGTGTGCAAAGGTTGACAGACACATATTTCCTAGGTATATTCACCCAGGAGCCTAAGAGCAATGGCATCCTGCTAGCCATGAGTACAGCCAGCACGCAGATAGTTTTTAACGTCATTCATCCGTAAAAGGAACCAGGACTTCTTGCAAAAATTGCTAATTTTAGGGCTGGTTCTGAAATACATGTGATGAGCCAGGGGCATATTCTAATGTCAGAAACTACAGAAGTGTTTTAAAAGATGTCATGGTATGTCAAAGAGATGCATGAGACAACTAAAAAAGTTTCCAATTGCCAAAGCTTATAATGTTATGTTTAATATAGTCATAGATTACAGTACAAAGTATAAATATGTGCTTGTAATCCCAGCTACTTGGAAAGCTAGGCAGGAGAATCACTTGAACCTGGGAGGTGGAGGTTGCAGTGAGTTGAGATGGTGCCACTGCACTCCAGTCTGGGCAACAGAGTGAGACGCTGTCTCAAAAACAACAAAACAAAACAAAAAGTATAAATAAACATCGTGATTGTATGCTGACACAAATAATTGAGTAAGTAAAGCAATGTAGAATAGATAAATCTGCTATATAAATAATTCCAAATAATCTACATAGCTGCTCCCTCCTCAAGGTGACAGAGTATACTTTGTGTTCCTTATGTGTTTGTGGGACGACACTTGGTGACATGCTTCCAAATAGTACAGAATGGAAATGGGTGAGTAACAAAGTAACTTTATAGTGGAGAAGCCTGTCAGTCTTGTTGAGTGATAAAGGTTTACAGTATCAGTGATAAGTTGTTAGCATAAACCCTTGATGTATTGTGTTGAGAATGGCACTTTGGCTTGTGATTTTCCTCCTCAAAACCCGTAACCCTATGTTAGCTGTGAGAAAAACTTCAGCCAAATTCAAATTGAGGGACACTGTACAAAAAACCCAACAGCTCAAGGTCATGTAAAACAAGAAAAGTGTAAGAAACTGTTACAGCTAAGAGAAGCTGTAGGAGACATGATGACTCAATGTAGTGTGGGATCCTGGAATAGAAAGGGGACATTAGAGAAAATTTAGGGAATCTGATAATGCATATAGAAATCTGATTTAGAAAAAACAATTATGAAAAAAATAGGAAATCTGATAACGCATATAGTAGTAATACTAGCTATTACTATATATAGAGTTACTCAGAAAACAGGACTTTACTGGTTAACAGCCCCAAACTAAGAAGTACCCTTGGCGAGACAAAAGCCTCCTGTGGGCACAGAGATGCATGGTAGACTGGAGTGGTCAGGATACTGGGACTGGGAGAAGAAAGGGTGGAGAAACGGAAGTAGAGCTCTATTATGGGACATAGACTTTGCTACAGGTGGGTGCTGGAAATCTTGAGAATCAATCAGCTGCAAGGATGCAAAGCCAGAGTGCAATGCAAAGGCTCTTTATTGGTGAGTGACTAAGAGATAGCCATACAGTTGTGTAGGATTCTTCAGAGTATCGCTTTCTGTTACTTTGGAATCCTGGGAAAACTAGAATCTCTATAGCTCAAAGCTAGTCTGGAAAGTTTGGGTAATGGAAACATGCTTTACATTGAGTTCTGAAGGTTAGCATGTGTATGGATTGTTGACGTTAAGCTATATGGGGTCCTCACAAATGAGAATTAGGCACAGGTAAACTGGCGGCAATCAACTGGCTTGTTTGGCTAAAATAGAGCAGACAAGTCTGGCTGTGACACTAGGAGAGAAATCAATTCAATTTGAATGTTGGGGGAATAAATAGAGAGAAATTGTAAAATGGCCAGTGGTGTCTTTACATAAAGTGGATGAGCTTATATTCTATATCAGAGAAATTATAAGCGGTTTTTCCTTGGTGAATGTATGTCTAACTCTTTTTGTGTATTTTTCTGTTATGTAAGGTATTTTAATTTGTTACAATGTGATTGTGATATTGTGAAATATTTTATTTGGTTTCCATCACTGTTTCCTGACATACAGCTCCTAAAATCTTTGTCATTTCCAGTGGTATGTGTCATTTGTATGCTAAGGAGGTGGCTTGTGGCTAGGAAGCGGGTTAGTCACCCAACTCCTAGAAGAAGGTCTAGGTTCCAATCTTCTATAGTTAGAAGATTAGAACTTTTAGCCCCATTGCCCAATTGCCCCTGACCTTTAGGGAGGGGAGAGGGGTTGAAAGTTGTGGCCAGTGATGTTATCAGTTATGTTTATGTAGTGAAGCCTCCATAAAAACCCCCAAAGAGCAGGGTTTTGGAGAACTCTGGATTGCTGAGCACATGGAGCTTTCTAAAGGAAAAATGCCTCCAGAGAGGGCAGGGAAGCTCCAAGCTACTTACATACCTTGCCCTTCGCATTTCTTTCCTCTGGTTGTTCATCAGTATCCTTTGTGATATTCTTTGTTAATAAACAAGTAAAATGGAAGTGTTTCTGTGAATTCTATGGGCCATCGTGGCAAATGAGTCAATTCAAGGAAAGGAGTTGTAGAAACCCTCAATTTATAGTCAGTCTTCAGGAGTTCCAGAGGCCCAAACTTACAGCTGGTGACTCTCGTGTGGACAGTCGCAGTGTTATGGCCCTGAACCCTTCACTTGTGGGATCTGACACTAGCTCCAGGTAGATAGTGTCAGAACTGGGTTGAATTAGGGGACACCCAGTTGGAGTTTGCCTTCCACCCCCACATTTTGGTGTCCAGAGATGAAGCATTCTGTGCAAGACAGGAAGGTAAGAAACTCATTTTTTGTTTTTCCTATAACTTCACTCACAGTGGTTATTTCCTGGTTGATGTGGATCAATTCATTTGTGTCATTTTATTAGGAGGTCATAGACACAATGCCAGATTTAGCCAGATAGTTAGGTTATCAGTTGGCCAAGTAACTAATCAAATATGGTGAATGAATAACAGGTAAAATTTTGGGTAGATAATAAATATATCTCTTCGTGATCTCCCAATTTAAATTGTTAAAGATATCTTACTTTAAAATTTGCATAATTTTCAATTAGTTAAGGACAGTTTTTGTCATTTTGAATGGCAGGCTCTCAAGTGGTCCCCAGTGATCTTGCATCTTGGTATTCACACCTTTGTATAATTCTCTTCCCTTAAGTGTGTGTTGTACGTAGTGACTGACTCATGAATGAATAGAATATGGCAAAATAGATGCAATGTCACTTTCATGATTGGGTTACAGAATACTGTGACTTTCATTTCTGTCTCAGTGTCTGTTACCAACCTCTTGCTCCTCTTGCTCTGGAGCAGGTGTCCCCAAACTACGGCCCACGGGCCGCATGCGGCCCCCTGAGGCCATTTATCCGGCCCCCGCCGCACTTCAGGAAGGGGCACCTCTTTCATTGGTGGTCAGTGAGAGGAGCACAGTATGTGGTGGCCCTTCAACGGTCTGAGGGACAGTGAACTGGCCCCCTGTGTAAAAAGTTTGGGGACGCCTGCTCTGGAGTATAATACAGCTACCTGCTGTATTGTGAGTGGTTTGCAGAGAGTCTTATGTGACATGGAGCTAATGTTACTAGCCCACAGCCAGCCAGGACTGGAGGGCTGCTGAGAGCTATGTGGATGAGTCTGGAATTAGGCCTTCTCCTCATCAGGTCTTGACATGATTGCAGCCATCGTTGACACCTTGATGGCAGTCTTGTAAGAGATGGTGAGCCAGAAGTCGCAGGGAAGCTATGCCAGGAGGCTGGACCCTGAGAAACTGTGAAATAAAAACCTTTGTTTCTAGGTGGTAAATGTTGGGGGTAATTTGTTATGCAGCATTACATGGCTAATCCAGTTCTATACCTTTTATATTACATTAAAATCAAGTCACCAGATGAGCTTTTGCCTTTAAATAAGGAAGGTAACATTAACATTCTGTGAAAACATCTTTCACCTGGTTGAATACGTGTTAACGGAGTTACTTCTGTAAATGGGACCATCTGAAACTAGACAGCAAGATTGCTATTTCTGGCGTGACACTGTGGCTCATGTCTGTAATCCCAGCACTTTGGGGGGCCAAGGTGTGTGGGTCACTTGAGGTCAGGAGTTCATTCAAGACCAGCCTGGCCAATATGGTGAAACCCCGTCTCTACTAAAAATACAAAAATTAGTCAGGCGTGATGGCACGTGCCTGCAGTCACAGATACTTGAGAGGCTGAGGCAGGAGAATTACTTGAACCCAGGAGGCAGAGGTTGCAGTGAGCCAAGGTTAGGCTACTACACTCCAGCCTGGGTAACAGAGCAAGATTCTGTCTCAAAAAAAAAAAAAAAAAAAAAAAAAAAAAAAAAAAAGAAAGAAAGAAAAAGAAAAAAGAAAAAAAAGATTGCTATTTCTTTTACCTTTTCAGAATAATCAGCAGCATGTAGTATATTTCAAAGACAGTTCCTTAACAGTTTCTTAAACAAACACACATGAGTCATCCTGTTGTGTTTTTATTAAATTTTCCCCCAGTTAGCATGGACTCATCAATCATTAAGAGGAAAAGAAAAAAAAAAAAAAACTTGACTTGAGGCATGAAATGGAAGAAAAAGAAATATTTAGTCTTGCTCTCAGACTCCTCCTAAATGTGTTTACATTTTAACTCTTCAAGGGGAATAGGCTTCTTTTACCTGTTTTTGTTAATGAAATGGAAAGGAAGAAAGTGATGGATCTAGATAAATAAGTAAAAGGCCTCTGTTGAAGCTCGGGACGGGGGATGGGGGAAATAAAAACAAAATGGAATCTAAAATAGTTTGTCCCACTATAATTTCTCTGGTTCTTCATTCTTATCATATTCAAAGTTGCTCCCTACACTTTTCTGTACAAATGTGGCCCATTTGCTGTACAGATATTTTCTTTTTTATTCTTTTTGCTAATGTTCCTTATATGCACAGATCTAGCTTCACACCTTCTCACACTCACGTTGCTTCTTTTGGCATGTGCTCTGTTTGGCTGCCGTATGTAACTATACTTGCAACATTTCCAGACCCAGTTTAAAGTCTGAAATACATTCTTCCCTACCCTTTGTGTTTTCGCACCTTTGGAACTTGGCATAACTTCTTTCCATTAGAATCTGATTGATCTTCTTCTTATTTTTTTCTTTAGTTAATTTCAAAGAAGCATTGCCTCTACTTTTATCGCTTTTGGCCCAACTCTGAGTTTCAGAGAACATAAAAATGTAGCAGTGTATCAGAAAAATGTCTTTGTAGTACTGTGGGGGCAATCCTAATAGACAGGCGAATGTGTTCATAGGCCAGCTGGATTAGATCAGAAAGTATTCATTTTTCAGCTGACTTTTTGTGTGTTGAACCTTCCTTTGCTAAGGAAAGATACTGTATCAAGTGACCTTTTACTAATATAAGAATGAAGGTTTGTCAAATGTGAGATCTGATTTATATTGTAATTCATAGAAGTATTATAGTTGGAGATATTGTTCCAAAACTAAAGTCATGCTTCCTAATTTATCTGATGACTCTTTACAGACACAGGAAATTATTCCATAATAATTTATATTGACCACCAAGTCACACATAGACAAGTGCTCATACAATTTTTCCAGATTGAATCTTCTTTCTTCTGCTGGATACCTCCACTTTGTTCTTTTTCTTTTTATTTTTATTATACTTTAAGTTCTGGGGTACATGTGCAGAACGTGCAGGTTTGTTACATAGGTGTACACGTGCTATGGTGGTTTGCTGTATCCATCACCCCGTCATCTACATTAGGTATTTCTCCTAATGCTATCCCTCCCCTAACGCCTCAAACCCCTGCTATCCGTCCCCTAGCCCCCATCCCCCGACAGGCCCCAGTGTGTGATGTTTCCCTTCCTGTGTCCATGTGTTCCCATTGCTCAACACTTACTTATGAGTGAGATCATACAGACAGCTCCATTTTCTAAGATCTAAGTCGAGTTTTACTCCCTTCACAAATTCTTCTCTGATTATACCCACATTGATCTTAAGGTATTAATTGTCTTTCTTACTTTACCTCTTAATTGTATATTCTTAAGTAGCTTGGAATACTCTTCCTTCTTTCCATTGCCTGACAAACACATACTTGTTATTCAGGACTCATGGAGAACATCACCTCCTCTTTGAAGTCATCCCCCACCACTCTCACCCAAGAGAGCAGGTATTCCCTTGACGCTGTTCCCATAGCATCACCTGTGTGGCAGAATATAGATGCATCCCTCCATTTGATAATGTACCTCTATCTACCGTTTCTCTCTTCCGTTGCAGAGTGAGTTCCTCTCCAGCAGGAGGTTGATCATGTTCAATTCTGTCTCACTATTACCTATCCCTGTCTGTAAAATTAAAGAAACTCAATATATATTTGTGCTTTTAAAATTCAACATATATTTGAGCTTAATAAATAAATGAACACAAAAGAATAAACAAATGAACATGTAAAGGAATGGATTATTGCAATTTATATGTATCAAGTAATGACAGATGCATATAAATTAGTTCATTATATGTATCAATACATCAAGCATGTGCATGAATTAATCACTGTGTATATCAATGTGGAAGCATCAAATTAATTACTCATACATATGAATTAAAGGTTATATACATATTTATTTATTGCTGAATCAGTAGAAAAAAATGAGAACATAAGATACATGAGCTCTTCTATTTAATGGAGGAAAGAGATTTTGTTTTATTCACATGTGACATATTTTAACAAAATGTTTTTTAGAAATACAATTTGCTCAATTTTAAGAAAGTTAGAATTTAGGGAAGAAAATAAGGAAGAAGTTACCTGGAGAACAAACACCAATAAACCCAGTGTTTTAGCCATAGCACTTGATGTATTTTCTTTACGTATTTTTTTCATGTAAAGAAGAAAATATAAGGATATAAGAATCAAAGTTTGTCAAGTGTGAGATCTGATTTATATTGTAATTCGCAGAAGTAGATATTCAATGTAGATATTGTCATGTTTATACTCTTGCATGCTATCATTAGAATGGTTGGATAATAATATAATAGAGGGTCACAGCTCAACCTATTGAAATCCACCAGCTGAAGATTGTAAAAACACAAATGAATGAAACAAAATGAGGTTTATTTTGCTTGCTGCTGCAAAGGAGAACACTCACTAGTGGACCCATGGAGGTTCCAGGAGGAGGATTTGAAGAAAGGCTTACAAAAGGATTTAGCCTCATCCAGGGTGATTCTAACAGGGCTTGAAGAGGAGGGGGCCATTTCTGACTCAGATGCTCTCAGAAAGCTGGGGCAATTTAGAGACTGGTTATATTGGCAATTACTCTCTAGAAGGTGGGAGGATCAAAACAACATTGTGTTATATTTGTAAATCAGCAGGCCACTAGGGTTAGAACAAAGAGAGGGCTGTTGAGTTATTTTGCGGCTGCGGAATGTGCTTGTTGCCGTCTTGTTTCAGTCATAGTCCCAAACACATCACTCTTAGGGCATCATTGACATTTAGTGCGTGTGTTTTTACAGCCTTCTCTTACTTCCCATTGCCAGGGCAAGTTTTCACTTTCTGAAACTACTTCTAATTGGATATTCAGTTTTTTTTTTTCATATTTTCAGTTTTGTGATGTAATGTCTTGAGCCCCATTGTAAATACAGTTTTCTTCTAAAAGATAGCATCTCAGAGATGGCTATTAGTGTCAAATATGTGGCCACTTTTCTTTGTTCTCCTTTATGGCCCTATTTTCCTGACAAATTGCCATGTGTCACTATTAACAGTAATATACGATATCGTACCCCCATCATTACTGTGAGTTGCACACTTTAGAAATGGATTATTTTAATAGGTAAAGATGGAATCTAATTTTTAACTTGAGTTTCTATAATTATTTGTGAGATTGATTTTCTTTTACCTCTGCGTTTATTCTTTTTGGAGTCTCTCTTTATGTTGTTTGTCAATTAGTCAGTTGGGACCTTGTGTTTCTTATTCAATCCATGTTAACTCTTCAAGTAATTAAAAATATTTCTACAGTCTAGTCAAAAACGTGTTTTTTCCATACTAAAATTTTACATAGTTCCATAGGTCCATTTTCTCCCCTTGTGCTTTCTACCACGCCTTTCTTATTTTCATACATCCTTCCAATGGCCCAAACTTGATTCTACTAAGTTTACCTGTTTAATCTATCTGAAATTATTTAGGAGTATGGTGAGAAATGCAACTTAAAAGTATTACTGTGAAATACATGATTATATTCAGTTTCTCAATAACTACCTTATTCATTTTCTTATACTGAGTAGCATCTTTGGACAGATGAATATATTTGTTGATGCTGAAAGCAAATATTGGCTGTTTTTGAAAATGGTGCTTCACTAGACAAAATATGCAGTAATTTCTTCAGGGCAGAAATGTCAACTATTGGCAGAAATCACAATGGATATTGTGAATAAGTGAAGGGATAAAGAAGAAAGAAAGAAATGATAATGAGCATGCAGTAAAATGTTATGACAATATATTTGTGCTGCATGATCTTCTATAAATTAAAATTTCAAAGTGAGTGCATTTAAAATTTCAAAACGAGATAATTGTGTTTTGCTTTAAGTTACTAAATTTGGGATGTTACTCAAGAATACTCTTGTATTTTTTTAACCATTTTCCCAAATAAATTTGGTTGGAAGTTTATTTGAGAAACAAAGGCTACTTCCTGAAAGAAAATGTGTCAGTCAATAATGTTTGAATCTGAATTTTTGTTGTATGTAATCTTGGTTTTAAGTCAGAGTGAGAAAATTCTATAAACGCAGTATAATCTTATAAATACCTATTGGAGGCTGGGTGTGCAGTGGCTCACACCTGTAATTCGAGCACTTTGAGGGGTAGAGGCGGGTGGATCACCTAAGTCGGGAGTTTGAGACCAGCTTGGCCAACCTAGTGAAACCCCCATCTCTACTAAAAATATAAAAAATTAGCCAGGCCTGGTGGTGGGCACCTGTTATCCCAGCTACTGGGGAGGCTGAGGAAGGAGAATCACTTGAACTCAGGAAGTGGAGGTTGCAGTGAGCCAAGATCATGCCACTGCACTCCTGGGTGACAGGAGCGAGACTCCATCTCAAAAAACAAACAAAAATACCTATTGGATGACAAAATCCATAGGTAAATGAGAATTTCTGAATGTTAATCTTTCAGTTCTACAGAATTTTCCAGATTGAATTATGAAATTAGGTGAATCTTAATAAAACACTCATAAAATAAATTCAAATATATTCCTTTGTTCAGGTATTGTGTACTAACTTTTATATCTGATTAGAGTTTTGAGGTAAGAAGGAAATGTACTCAATAATAAAATATATATTTTAAATGGCTGGTCTTTGAGTTTAAATAGTGTAATAATTCTCTGAGTATTGAGACTAGTAAATATTGAAACCAAATGCCGTGAACTATCTATACCAACACACATGTGTATTTTGTAAGTATAAATACGATTTCCTATATTAAACATATATAACTGTAAAAGCTACGATACTTTTAGAAATGTAAACAATTGCTTTTCTTCGTTGCATACTCAACCTCACTAGGACTCTCAGCTCTGAATATGACATGCTTTCTTCATGTATGGCAGTCTTACGGCATCAACCATGTCCTTCAGCCATTGTGTTACTCAGTGCTCTCCCTGTAATTATTTTCCAGAGTACTTCATAAAACGTTTTAATGCCACTATATGGAAACAGATATAAATTGATTTCATTTCCAAGGGCTTTTAAGAAATGTAGCTTTATTTTAGGTTGCAGCTAATTTTGAATTTTCTTTCAACAGAAGCTTAAAACATAGTTTTAGAAAGATGAGAGTTTCAATGTTGCAATCTAGGGAAAAATTGCAGTGTAACAGTGAAGGATTTTCGCTTTTTCTTTTTCTTTACTTTTTTTTTTTTTCTTTTTTTGGTCATGGGGAGTGGGGAAATGCAATCAACACTCCCTCTGCCATATGCTTCAACTTTCATGTCTGTTTTGCCATCATCTATTCCATGAATATTATGATTAATGAAACCTCACTAGAATTTCAAATATATTGAAAAGTGGCCAGTGCCAGCTCTTTGGAGGCTACGTTGAAAATAGAATAACAATAAAAACAGGGTGACTTAGGCTTTTGAAATCTTTGAAGAAACCATGACTATGATTTTTACTACTGCTGCAGAAGAGGACAACCCTGCACATTTCTGGCATTGTAAATGACAACACCGCAATGAAAGAAAGCTTGAATTTCTGCAAGTAGCTTTAGGATACAGGACTCCTGCTGAGCTCACCAGTTCCTTGCTCTACACAGCTGCTTTCTCAGCTGGGGTTTTGAAATTAGCACTGTGAGGAAAGACAGAAATGACCAGGATGCATCGTCCTCACTACGAGAAAAAGGTAATGTTTAATTAACGTGTCAGCCTTCTGATTTCCAACTTATTCCTGTATTTGTATGTTTTACTTGGGATCTTTTTTCGATGCTCTTGTTCCTTTTCATTGCATGGAATACAGTGCCTAACCAAAAATGTCTTTGTGCTTGTACTTATGCGAGAAGGATTCTGTACTTCTGGTTTCACTGAAATTAATGAGAGCAGCCTGCACATTTATACTCACAAGATATTAACATGGCCCGTGCTCACTTAGCTAAGCTTGTGTGTAATATAGTAAAAATGCCACAAGTGAGAGAGCCTGTTTTAAAAATATTTCAACAAATACAGCATCTGACTTGTTGAAAATTCATATATTTACTTTATCTGTTGCTGTAAAATTGTAACATGATGTGAACGATGAATTCTACTTTAAGGCTGGATTGAGTAGTAAGTAAAAAATTCGTCACTTTGAATAAATAATGCTTTAAATCTTCCAGGCATAAAAAATCATATTATCTCCATTTTAACTTGTTATAAATTGTACTTGGATTGCATAGATAAAAATTAATAAAAAACATGATTTTAAAGAATTCTATTCTCCGTAGCTTTATTTGGTTCTGCTTCTTAGAGAAAAACCCAGTGGGGTTCTTAGTAGTATCCTTTTCATCTCTTTGATAACAGAATTGACTCTTGAACAACACATGGGTTAGGGGCTCCAACCTTTATGTAGTTGAAAATCTGCATATAACTTTTTACTTCCCCAAAACTTAACTACTAATTGCCTACTGTTGAGTGGAAGCCCTACCAATAACATAAACAGTCAATTAGCACCTATTTTGTATGTGTTATGTACCACATCTTATAATAAAGCAAGCCAGAGAAAAGAAAATGCTAAGAAAATCATAAGGAAGAAAAAACATTTTTTACTGATTAGGTGGAAGAAGATAAGTATAAAGGTCTTCATCCTCCCATTGCCTTCACGTTGAGTAGGATGAGAAGGAGGAAGAGGAGGGGCTGGTCTTGTCTCAGGGTGCAGAGGTGAAAAAAAATCCATTTATAAGTGGACATTCACAGTTTGAATTTGTATTGTTTAAGGGCAACGGTAATTTATTTTACTAACCCAGAATGAGCTGCATAAAAATTGCTCCATGTTGTATGTATGTATGTATGTATATATGTATGTATGCATGCATGTGTAAGTGTATACTTTACTCCGACTTTGCTATTATGAATTACTTCTGTGATTTTCATTAGTTTTCTGGCTGGAAAGTTGAATACTTTAAAACTTGAATAATGTACTTAGGAATAAAGTTTAGAGGTTGGATGTTTATTGGAAACATGTCAACTTGGTTTTATTTTAGTGGTTTGAACGAAAATGTTGATTGCCAACACATCAGTAATCACTCAATATGAAAACTGGTCAGCAACTGATTTAATAAACGTTTATTATGTGTCAGGCTTTGGGCTTGGCAAGGATGACAGAAGATAAGTATGTGGCTCTCACTCTCAAGATCCTTCTAGTTTCACCCTTTGGCTCAATAAGCTGCTTTTTGAGGCAGGATCTGATGTTTAACTCTATTGCTGTGCAGCTTATGTTGCAGTGGGGTTCTGCAGAACTTACTGAATTCCGCCTCCAAGTAAAATAATATTTGCCTAGTAGGCAATTGGTCTTAACTGGATTAAGTTTTACCTACTCATGCTACAACTATTTATTGAATAAGTATGTTGTATCAAGGACTGTTGTAAACACTGCAGATATAGTAGAAATCAAGACAAACAGAACCTCCAACCTCATGGAGCTTACATCCTAGCAGGGACTGGGGAGGAGGAGGAGGTAGCATGCATTTTCACACTTTTTTATTTAGTAGGACAAGGAGGCAAAGGTGCCCTAGAAATTGAAGCTTCTGACTTGATACTAAGCAGTTAATATGGCCTGCTTGCTTTCTATATTGTATGGCACTGACCCAATGGAAAAGGAAGAGCTTCTACAATACTTGTAAGTAATTTCCTAATACTTGCAAATGATTTTAAAGTCAAACAGCAAAAAACTTGAAATAATATAATCCTTCCAAATTATGTATTAAGAATAGTATACAAAAAAACATTTACAATATTCATACAAGGTAGTGATTTTAAGTTTTGGGCATTCAGAAGTGGTTAAAATTTCTTAGTAATAGTTTACCTGGAGTTTTCCCTTGACAGACAGTTGGTAAAACTCACAGGTTCTTAATGCCTGCTAAAACTGCTGTCCACTCTCTGTGGGTCTGCTTAGGTTACTAGTGACAATAACATTTATACGTGGCTTATATTGCCTCTCTTTTCATTTTGAATAATTCATTTTTCCTGTTTTAAGATTGCAGTGGATTACATGTTTTCTATTTTCTTTCTTGATCTCTCATTTGGTTTCTTTCTTGATTTGTTTCTGTTTACTCTATTTTCACATAAGCATCTAATATTTTCAGCTCACACTAAAGTATTTTAAATCCATTTCTCCATTATCATTTCTGCCATAACAGTTGTAAAATCCTAAGTTATTCTTCTTTTTCTTTTTCTTTTCTTTTTTTTTTTGATAGAGACGGGTTTCACCATGTTGGCCAGGCTGGTCTTGAACTCCTGACCTTGTGATCCACCTGTCTTGGCCTCCCAAAGTGCTGGGATTACAGGCGTGAGCCACCACACCTGGCAGTAAAAAACTAAGTTCGTATGTCTTCAGTCTCTTTTGCAGTGAGAGCTGCCATGTGCTTTAGTTCTAGAAACTAAGATACGGCATGAACTTGCTAAGAGCTCTAGAAAGGATTTTGTATCTCCTTATGTAAGGGCATGTTATAAGGCATTACCTGATATAATCCCTGGCATGCCTCCTTCTCTCTTCTTTCTTGAAGTCAGACTGGAATGCTGAAAGCTACTGTAACCAGGAAGCAAACATGAGAAATCCCAAGAGAATTTCAGAAACTGTCAAACCATGGAACCAATGCTAGCTGCTTCCTTCAAGACTATTTGTTATGCCAGAAAAATTATCGAATATTTATTAAGTCACCCACTCTATATAGTGTTTCCTGTTATTTTCAGCTGGAAGCATTCCTAATGGATGATGTCATACACATAACATGCATAAACAATTGTTAGTAATTAATGAAAGTTGAGCATTAAGGTATAAATTAAAACATGACAATGAGGGCAAAACGCAATTTTTATCTTGTAGAAACTTATGGCAAACATTTCTTCTGTTAAGCCAATACAAATCAAAAGCTCTTCTGATATTAGTTGAAGGTCTGCAGCCAATCTGGACTGGTATGTTTCTGACTGATTCTTGGCATTTGTTTTCTCATATATAAAACAAGGGATCGCATTATTTCCCAGGTCTATTGCAGATGTAAATTTCCAAGTTTGTTAGGATAAAATGTATTTTAAATCCATGGACTTCTAACACTACCTGCCGAATGGTATTTTAACATTTGTTATCTATGGATACTTTGGATGTAAAAGAAGCTTTTGCACATTTCCTGTTTATGCTCAGGATTCTGTGCATACTACATTGAAGAAAAGCTATGAGTTTGAGCATTTTGATATGCCATTGTAAAATTTAATTTACTTAGCATTCTAAAAGTCTAACTTATTTATTTACCTACTGAACTTAGTATAAACAGAATACCTGGAAATACTTTTTTAGAAGAGTTTTTCCCAAGAAAATCCTGTACAACTTTAGTAATTTTTTTCCTTTTTATGAGCACACAATTCAGACAAAAATAATTCCATTAATACAGAGGTATGGCTGATGCACTAGGGTTTCCAGCCCTTTTATGATATGACTGCACCATTGTATGAAATTGCCAGAAAGAATAAACAGCATGAATTTCAGTCTATTATATGTTCCCATCTCTTTTTGCAATAGCAAGGGGTTATGCGTACTGACCAAGTGACAGTTGCTTCAACGAAGCTTTTTTTTTTTTTTTTTTTTTTTCTGGTCATGATATGTTGATGCTTAATTCGAACTTGTAATTTGGTTGATATTGGAAACTGAGATATGCAAAGAAGTCATCAATACTGGAACTAGAAATGGAGTAAAATATAAAAGAGAGAATTGATAGCAGCACAAAAACTTAAGACAAATTGATGAAAAGCCAAAAAGAAGAAAGAATGGTGTGTGTGTGTGTGTGTGTGTGTTTGTGTGTGTGTTTGTGTGTGTGTCGGCAGACATGTGGAGTAATTAGGCAGGGAGAATAAAAGTACATCAGTGTAGAAGTTGTGTCCTTTTTATGGAATGAGGAAATTATTTCTGGACAATTATCATTACTTCTTGTTTTCCAGAGTAATATGCAGTCCAATAGCTGGAGAGCCAATCTGGTACTTTAAAAAGAAAGATTCTTGCTTTCTTGAAACAGCATAGCATCTCAGGGTAGTGCTTGAGTACCACAAAAACAGAGATGCATGTTCTCTACATGCTGGAAGCAGTCATCCTGTTGCTAAGGAAACAGCCTCACTCAGCAAGGGTCACCTTTGGAAACAACTGCAAGACTTCAAAGCAGATTAATAGAGAAATACCAAAACCCTAACTTCCTAGCTAATATTGTCTTCTATTTTAAATATCCTTTTCAACAAAGGTTTGCTTATGTGATTTCTTTTTAGTGGGCAGTAGCAAGGCAAAATTGAATATGTAGTAAGTTGAGCCCAGTGTCTTTCAAGTTCTGGCTCTTGGAGATCTGTGGCTTTTGCTAGACGCTTTGAGTGTGGGATTGTGCAGGAACAGCAGGATGGAGACGGACTGACATCAGGTTTACAAAGAGACTCTGAATTTATGACTTCGTTTGAGGGAAAGGTTCCACTCATTAAAAAATGTAGAGTCTTTACTCATACAAGCATGTGTCATTACTCATTTGTCCACATTAGTGAGATTTTCTAATTTGGGAAAAGTCTTGTCATATCTTAGTTTTATGCATATTTTTTGTATTACTGAAGCAGATTTCATCCATGCATCCATTTATTCATTCATTTGTGACCTATCTTTGATTTCCTACTGTTTCAGGTACTCTGGGGATAAGAAGTGAATAGAACATATTTAAGGTCTGGGGGACTCAATCTGAAGAAAGCAGATATGGAAACAAAATAGTGGAATTACTTGCAGAGGGGACACAAAGAGATGCTTATAATTTTGTCATGGGGAGGTGAGGGAAGGCATTTGGGGAAAGAAAATGCCCGATCTTATCCTTGAAGGATGGATTAGAATTGAACAGGGAATCTGGTCCTAGAAGTCCCAAGACAGAGATAACAGCAAATACTAAGTGCAGAGATGTGAGGAAGAGATTTCACTGGGCTTCTGTTGATGAAGTTTAAGATATATTACGAAATGTGTTCGGACAAGAGACCAGAAAAGGAAAATGGGACTGGATCATAAAAGCTCTTACTTAATATAAAAATAAGTATATACTTTACTGCTAGTTTTTCATTTTTTTTTTTAAGTTTAATGTTACAATAAATAGAGCCCATCTTGGTAGTATTCCTCCCTTACCCCTTTGACAATATAAAATTTGTTACAAATGCCTAAATGCTTTCAGATGGCTTAAAAAACTGGAATTTCAGTGGCTATTTATCATCTAAAGCAAGAACTGTAAAATTTAATGATACATTCTTGCTATTAATACTCATTAAAATATTTGATTTCTTCAAAGATGAATGATGGATTTTTATAACTGAGATTAGGACAATTTCTACTTCCAAGATACCTAGTAAAATTAAGTTGTTGGTCTCAACCATTTCTTGAAATTATATACCTTTTTATTGGTAGAAAATTCAAGTGACAAATACAGATAACTGTTCTGTCTCCTAAAGTGTTATGAGCCACACTGAAGTGTACCCGGTTAACTCCTCCTTTATAAAGGACAAGAATGAAACTTGTGTACAAGAATATGCGGCGGGCACCCATGTTTGGGAGCTAGAGCTTGTTGGCATCATCTAAGTTAGCCACCTGTTCTAGCCTGCATTTGCTGAATAAATTAGATGCTCTGGGGAGAGTGTATGCAGCTGACTGGGTTGCCTTGTTACCAAGGTAACCGTTTTTCTTCTGCTCTATGACTCTGAAAGGTTTCATAACTCATTAGTGCTCCTCTGGGCATCAACATGACAAAATTCCTTTCTTTTTCTTTTCTTTGTTAAGTTCCTGGTCACGATGATGAGATTAGTGACAACTAATAAGTACTCTTACCATATTTGCTTACTCATATAGAATCTTTTCCAAATGTATGAAAAACTTAGGTCTAAACCTTAAAGGCACAAATGCGACAATTCGATGGAGGGATGTGCACAATAATGAATAAAAAGTGGAAAATATTTTCAATCGCAGATGTTTTCAGAAATCGAAAACATTTTCAAAGCGGAGTTTATCTAAGGCAAAATATGTAAAAACATCGATTCTCTAAGACAGTGGATGAAAACTTGTTTTTATGGTTATTCCAGCTGTTATTTCAGGCCTTTTTACTCAGTCTGATATAGCACAAGAAAGAACAGAATTTAGCAAAGCTGTTATCAGATCCATAAAACCAGAAATTCAGGGGCTAAGTGATCATTTTCAGAATGCCACAGGGCCCAAGGAGTCGTGGAGGGATGGCCAAGCCGACACGATGGAGCACCATCAGAAATCCATGCAAGTTTTTAATCCCCAGGTGAGATTTAGACCCCAGGATATTTGTTTTCTTCTATTTTGTGATCCATGTTTGTTGTCTTTCCTCTTCTCCTTTATATGTTGTCTTTTTTTTTTAGACAGAGTCTCAGTCTGTCACCAGGTGCCAGGCTGGGGTGCAGTGGCACAATCTCGGCTCACTGCAACCTCCGCCTCCTGGGTTCAGGCAATTCTCCTGCCTCAGCCTCCTGAGTAGCTGGGACTACAGGCACACTCCACCACGCACAGCTAATTTTTGTATTTTTAGTAGAGACAGGGTTTCACCATGTTGGCCAGGATGATCTCAATCTCTTGACCTTGTGATCTGCCCACCTCGGCCTCCCAAAGTGCTGGTATTATAGGCTTGAGCCACTGCACCCGGCCATATGTTGTCTTTTTTGATTTCACATCTTCATGCATTAGAAGAAATCAGGAAGCCTCCCACGCTGGTGAATTTCTTAAATAGTTACCTTATGCTAGGAATTCTACTTGTTATCTCACTTGCTTCATTTCTTATATCAACCTGATGAGGTGGATATCATTTACCTCATTTTACAAGTGAGAAGACTGAGGTTGAAGGGGTAGCAGAGCTGGTGTTTAGATTGAGTTGTAGCTTGTGCCAAAGCCGTATTTTCCCACTATGCTGTGGTATCTCTAAAGTTCTGTAATAATGATGTATATCCTTTCAGAACATTTGAGTATTAGAAAGAAAAGAAAACAGATGATATTTTGAAACGTTAAAATTAAGCCTCTCAGAGGGCTCTTGTTCTACAGGAAGAATGCAACTCTAAGGCTTTGCCAAATTCACTGTAGTGCTGAAGCTTTTGTACAGATTTACTATGGGGAATAGCTTTATCATACATGGCAATTTCTTTGACACTGCTTTTTATTATCCTTCTATAAGTACTAGAGAAACTGACTGAAATTGAACCTTAAACTCCCATTTTGTACCAATCTTACTTGTTGTTTGCAATTTGAAGAATAACATCCTGCTGATATCCACTGCAGGACGGCTAGGACCTCTGTTAGAGATTAAGCTCACGTTTTGATTGTAGACAAAACTTAGTGCAATTAGATTTACCCTAACTTCTTATTTTCTACTGATTTTACAACCTGAGATTTCAAAGATGGAATTGATATTTTCAAATAAATAGTGCATTGATAGATATAGGGACATTTTAAGCTATGACCACACCATGAATAGACAGTTTCTAAAGAGGAGTACAGTTAGCAGTGTCCAATAAAGCAGTGCAAATATTTTTCATGGTGTGAAGGCAGGGGATTATGTTTTTTTTTTTTTGTTGTTAAGTCCATTGTGATTGATCCCTGCTGTAGTTAAAGATTAACACTTCGCTAGACATCATAAACATGCAGGAGGAGCACAAAGATGTCATTCTCCTGGAATGCAGGGATTTGACAAAAAAAGGAAACACATACTTGTATTTGCTACAAGCATGATGCGTTTGCCTTTATCCTCTCCTATTTCCAGAATCAATGTAATGTCTGAAAGTCTCTCAGAAGAATATGGCAATTATTTGCAATCTGAAAAATAATGTTATGCAAAAGCATTCTATTTGCATTTTGAGAAACACCTTTATTTTTATTATTTACTTCTGCCATTCTCTTCAACATTTACCTCGATTAGATTAAAATACTACTTTTGTGCTTCATATAGTGTTCTGATGCCCTGGTTTATTCAGTGTGCTTTCAGCCACTATTTATGGTCTCCCTTGTATGAGGTACTCTGCTAAGTGCTTGGCACCCAGAGATGAACATGCAGTCTCTCTGTACCGTGAGCTCAGCTTTGTGTGGGAGACCTACAAGACAGTCAGTGGTCTAGGTAGGTTGAGTCCTGTCAAAGAGCACAATGCACTTGTGGGTTGAAGGATCTATTAGAAAGCATTTTCAACAGAGAGATTCTTCTAGCATCTATTCGAACTCAGTTTCAATCATCCTCAGTGCTTTGTACGACAGACCATTGTCCCTATCACTTGCCCAAACATGCCCTGCCCTCAGATAATGGCACTCCTCCTGGATGCCTGCTCAACTCTGTTGAGTATTTCTGCAAAACCTATGATTGATTTGCATGATGACCACCAGAGGCCACAGCACCAACCAGGAGGGCAGCCAGTGTACAGGCATGAAGTCTGCGGGCACTTCCCACCAACATTGGAAAGCCACATATTGTTCAGGCCAGGATTTATTCTGTCGTTGTTTTAAATCTAAATGTTAAGGACTTCTCTGTTTTCACAGAAATCATATTAAACATATTGATCTCCAACTTGATTTGTTCTCAAATAATTTGAAGACCTTTTGTTGTACTCAGGTCGCAAAGGGTATTTGGTGGTGGATCTTGGACCATCCAAACAGATCCTCCAGAGGGAAGCAATCAAGGCTGTTCTGGGGAGGCCAGAGCAGCAAATCATTAAATATTTCCGTGATGGACTCTAAACTATTTCCATGATGCCTCTTGCCTCTGGTTGTCCCTGCTCTACTTTATACATTCCTAACAGGGAGAATTTTTATCTAGCTTGGGTCACATGTCTCTACACTAGACTGAGCCAACCGTGACCAAGGAGACTGGTAGAAGTGACCACTGGAAGAGTCTCTATGAGCTTTCCAGCCCCCCGACCTTGTGTTCTGCAATTACACCGGCCTTTCCGTCATTTCCTTGAAAGGAGCCAATTTCTAAATAAAAGCAACTTGCCAGCATTGACTTTCAATTTATCGTCTCAAGTTTGAACTACTAGGCAAGACCTCTTTTTTGAACTTTATTTCTTCTTGCTTTATGTTATCAGGATCACTCTTTTTTTGGTGCGTATATATTACATATATACACACACACACACATATACATATTTTTGTGTATCTATATATGTATATATACACACACATATATATAGTGATCCTGATAACATGAAGGATATATGTATAAAATATATATAAATAGAGACAGGATCTCACTCTCACTATATTACCCAGCTTGGTTTTGAACTCAGGAGCTCAAGCAATCCTCCTGCCTATTTGTATATCTATTTATATATATATTTATAAATATATATTTTCTACCTATTTATAAATATTTATATATTATGTATAATATATATATGAATATATTATATATAATATGTATCTATTTTGTTATATATTTGTAAATAGAGACAGATCTCACTCTCACTATGTTGCTCAGCCTGGTTTTGAACTCTTGAGCTCAAGCAATCCTCCTTCCTTGGCTTCTCAAAGCACTGGGATTACAGGCAGGAGCTATCAAGCACAGCTCCAGGACCACCATTAACTTCTATCATTTTTTTTCTTTATGAGTAATATGTTTGGCCATAAACTTCCATTTGGCTTCACTGATCTTGATTTTACTCGAAAATGATTCCTGTCCTCCACATGATTACATGCCCTCCAGCTTCCTATATAGTGACTCTCCTACTACGGAATTGTCTTCTGTGTGAGGAATTCTTAGCTAATCTTCCATTGGCTCTGGAGTGGGTCTTTACTAAGCTGAATCTTGACAGCAGAAGGATGAACAAATGAATGGAGGCAAAAGGAAGTACAAGCCTTTTAGGAGACGTAGGAGTGCAGTCTATGTGTGGATGTAAGGATAGCTGAGCCTGGAAAGGTAAGAACAGGCCATGAAGAATTTGAAAGCAAGGAAAATCTCATGAAGAATTTTAAACAGAGGCATGATGTGATTAGATATGCATATCAGAAGGGAGGTTAGCTTGATATAAGACTTGGTGGCCATTGAAGGTCTAGTGAAATAACCTAAGGAAATATAAATAAAGTTGAAACCAAGGTAGTGGCAGTCAGGGAAGATGGAAGGTGGAGAACAAACATATGAAATGTTTAGGAGGCAGAATTTATAGTACTGGTGGAGTGATAGGGGAGAGAGTTGAGGCTGACCCTGAAGGCTTGGGGGATGTTGATGCTGTGACTTTGAAATGACTAAATCAAGCAAATTAACATATGCTTTACCTTACATACTTATCTTTTTTTTTTTTTGATAAAAAAAAACTCTCTTGGCAAGTTTTAAATTTACAACACATTGTTATTAACTATAGTTACCATGTTGTACAATAACACTCCTGAAATACTTCTCTTATCCAATTGAAATGTTGTACCATTTGCCCCAAATTTTCCTAATTCCATCTTGCACTCCTAGCCCCTGGAAGCCATCATTCTAATTTCTACTTCTATAAGTTTCATTTTTTTAGGGTCAACATATAAGTGAGATCATGTAGTACTTGTCTTTTTGTACCTGGCTTAGTTTACTTAGCATAATGTCCACCAGGTTCATCCATGTTCCTGAAAAAAGGATGTAATTCTTTTTCAACGCTGAATAATATTTCATGGTGTACATACATTACGTTTTCTTTAACCATTCATCCATTGATGAACAATTAAGTGGATTTCATATTGTGACTATTGTGAATAATGCTGCAATAAACATAAGAGTGTGGATCTGTCTTCAACAGTGTGCCCAGAAGTAGAATTGCCAGATCATATGGTAGTTTTATTTTTTTTTTGAGGAATTCCACACTATTTTCCATAATGATTATACTAATTTACATTCCCACTAACAATGTACAAAAGCTCCCTTTCCTCCACAGCCTTGCTAATGCTTGTTATCTCATCTTTTTCACAGTAACTATTCTAATAGGTGTGAGGTGATATCTCATTGTGATTTTAATTGGCATTTATGTGAGGATTAATGAGACTCAACTTTTTTTAATATATCTGTAGACCATTTATATGTCTTCTTCTGAAAAATGTCTCCAGGTTTGCCTGAAAATTTGCCCATTTTCAAAGTGGGTTATTTTGTTTCATTGCTATTGAGTTGTTTGAGTTTCTTAGATATTTTGAATATTAACCCATTATCACTCGTGTGGTTTGCACATTTTCCCTCCTGTTCATTGGTTGTCTCTTCATTCTCTTTGTTTCCTTTGCTGTGCTATAGCCTTTCAGTTGAATCCAATCCTGTTTTTCTGTTTTTACTTTAGTTGCCTCTGCTTGTGAAGTTCTGTGAAATTCTTAACCTCAGAATCTGATTGCTGATTCCTAACTGATGGGGCACTCAGGATTTCTAAACTTTTTCTTGTTTCCGACCTTTGATAATCACTGATAAATTACAGCCATTTTGAAAATATCTGAAATTTCAGCCCATTAAGAGTTAACAAAATAGGAATAGTCATTTTATTTCTTAGTGATAAATGTTACATTTTTATTAAAATTTTAAAGAAAATATAGAAATACAAAATGAAGAAAAGAAATATAGAAATACATATTGAAAGATATAAAGTATCTGAAGAATATATGCCCTACCCAGTGATAATTATTGCATAATTATTGCTAATCTTTCATTATACATCTTTTACGTTTCCTTTCTTTCTTCTCTCCCATTGGATATTTTTTTCTTTTTCTTTTTTTTTTTTTTAAAGACATAGTCTTGCTCTGTCATGGTGGTACAATCATAGCTCACTGCAGCCTTGATCTCCTGGGCTCAAGTGATCCTCCCATTTCAGTCTCCCAAGTAGCTGGGACTACTGGTGCTCTCCATCACACCTGGATGATTTAGAAAACCTTCAGTAGAGACCAGGTCTTGCTAGGTTGCCCAGGCTGGTCTCAAACTTGTGGCCTAAAGTGATCCTCCTGACTTCACTTTCCCAAGTGTTGGATTACAGGTGTGAGCCACCACACTCAGTCTATTATATGTTCTTTAATATTTAAATTGATGCCCTCTGGAGATTTTTCTGTTTACTGTTCATCTTATCTAGTACCAGAACTTTTACTTGACTGTAAAAATCTACATCTTTTTGTGTATGCAATAGGTTAAGATTTTCATCATACTCTTTGATGGTTGCTTGGTTTTCTCCTGTCTCTTCCATAATTTATGTAACTAATCTTTTGCTTATGGTCATTGAGTTATTTACAGTTTTAAAAATTATATATAACATTAAGATGGATGCATTTCTGCAAGTATCTTTGCACGTTTGCTGATTATTTCCTTAGCATGCATTCTCAGACATTAACTTTCTGGTCAAAAATAGGAATGTAAACATTTGAATATATGCTGCCCCGTTTCTGCCATTAGTTTCCTAGATTATTACTTTTCTTCTGCACGGTTGCCAAAAATTCCTTTAAAGTGACTGCTAACTTGATAGGCAATCAGAGTCCTACCATCGCCTGGCTCTCCAGGTCCTTATCCATATCTTGGGATCACGTGCTGCAGCTGCCTTGAATAACAAAGACTTCAGAAATCTATCATCTCTCTAAAGGGGGTTTTCTTAGTATTGAAAAAAATTTGGGTTTTTCTGCTTGGATTAATTACTTGGTAGTCACTCTTTTATCACTGCTAGCTGAACCCTTTCATTAAGGGATACCTCTACTACTAAAATGCTTAGCCAGAATCTCTTCGAGGACGTGATGTTTCCTGCAAGAACCAATTTCCTCTTTCACTCTTTCACTCTTGCCTTAGATATGCTTTTCCAAAAAAAAAAAAAAAAAAAAAATTGTCTCCTTCTTTCAAATATATCAACAATATTTGTGTGTATTAGCTTTTTTATTTTTTTCAATCGGCAAATTGTTCATGTTTGGCCAGAACTGCATGGATAATACATTCTACAATTTTGACCACCACGGCAAACCCCCCCTGCCCTGCCACAAGTGATGATGATAATGGTGGAAATTGCTTCAAAAGCAGACTTCTTGGACAAGGCATGTGACCAGATTCTGTGGCTTCACTCCTGACTTCCAAAGGTTTACTCACACTTGGGACTTTCTTCCTGTATGAATCACACTGACCAGCATTTTGTTGAGAGAACACACACAATATGGTTATGGCATCTGTCCCATCTTTAGCTTTTTATATAGAAACTTCTTTGCTATAAAATTGAACTGTGTAACATTGATTAAGATCACTCAGGGGCACACTCTATCACAACAAATGGTCAAGGCAATTCCAACACTACTGTATTTCACGGTGCCTGCCTTCTCATTCCGCTGGGGCTGACACCTGGCAACCTTTGGTTCCACTTCTCTGTCAAAGGTTTAATCATGCAGATACTTTCACGATCAATTTTTTCTCACTTCTTCACCAGAATGTGAGTTATTTAAGGTCACAGAATCTTTGTAAATGATCTTAGTATTCCCCACACACCTATCTTGCCAAAGGATTTATTTAGGATTCAAGAGATACTGAATGAATTAACTTTTAACTATGAGTCATGCTTCTAAGGAGGAATGCAGACATATCAAAGGCATAATAAATTCCGAAGCCTTTTCCCATTTTACTGCTACCAAGTTGATTCAGGCTACCTCTATTCGCTCACATCTCAAAGCTTTCCCAAGCAACATAGAAGAGATAAATGGCTAATCTTGGCAGTGATTACTCATGGTATTAATCTATTTCACATCCAAGGAATTTAGTACTACTCAGAATGCATCTGGTGTCTAGTGATTCAAAGGTTTTCATTCTGTCTTTTATCTTGGAAGTGTTCTGGTTCTTTGCTCATGGTCTTACCATGCCCTGATGCTGGTTTGTTTAAAAGATTTGGTCTCTCCCATCTTTTGGAGGCAAATCTATAACGGCACTATGTGATGAATTGCTCTTTGGAATATTGTCTGGGAATATTGTCATTAAAAGGCACTGTTTACATTACTTGGAAAGTAATGTATCCAGCACTTCCTTAAATCATCTGTGTTTACAATCATTTTCAAAAAAAGTGGGTCAAGATGAACTCTATCCTTACGACTATGCCATCGCTTTTGAACCAGGATAACAAATCCATTTGAAGGGATATATTCATGTTGGGATCCAGGACTATGAGCAAACAAAAAAATTGAAATTTGGGTTTATTTTTCTTTTTCTGCATCTGATGGTATAGCTTTCATTGGAATACTTATATTTCTAACGATTTCCTTGTCTTGAGTCATATAACAGTTATGGACAGATCTAGTCTTCATCTTGAACTTCCGGAATTCTTGGCAAAGAGAAAAGATAACAATTCATGACATTTGATCTACAGAAAACCTATTATTTAGGAAAGATGAGAGAAAGATAAATGGAGGAAAATATTTTTCTGGACCAAATGCAGAATTTTTGCATTTTTAATCTGGCTGTTGGTCCAAGTCAGTGTTTCCCAAACTTTACTGCACATTAGAAGTCTCTGGGGCATTTTAAAAATAACAACAACAGTGTTAATAAATGATAAATAAAGGCAAAGGTCTTATCTCGAGTACTCAGATTCACATTTGGGGTTTGCGTCTGATGGTTTTGATTTGTAAAGCCCTTAAGTAATTCTAATAGGCAGCCTCAGTGAAAACCACTGGTCTGTGTAGAAACACCCCATGATATTCTGATATTACCCTTTAATATTTTCTTAACAATTTAGTTTTCTTAGTTGCTCACAGTGTTTGCAACATTCTTCTGGCATCTCTCAAATATCTTTCATGTTAAAGTAAGAAAAAATATGCTTTTTATAAAGAAGAGACTTCATTGTTGATGTATAGTTTCTCTCACAATGTATTTTCATGACATGGAATGAGCATGACTCAGATACGCAGGGATGGGAATGATTTCTTTGGCTTTGGCTTCTCTGGTCTTATCAGCACTTTGTACCAGGGCCCTCATTTGTGGTGGAACTTATCATCGATCTGCTAATAAATCCGTATTGTTCTGTACCAGAAAATTCTGAATCATTTGCTTTCAGTCAGTTAGAAACAAAATTTATGCCTCATTGAGATGAGTTCCTCCTAACCAGATGCTCTTCAAAGTAAATCACTTCTTATATGACCTAATCACTGTTTCTTTCTCTGTCACTGTTGGCCACAGGTCTACAGGAAGGCTGCATGACACTTCTGCTCTGTAAAAATAAATGAGATAATAAATGACAAGGGCTCCCGAAGACACCTTTTCAACTTCAGGGTCAATGAACTATGATTTAAATAAACACTTTAGCGGACCACCAAAAGTCATTAAGATACAACAGCAAGAAGAATAGTCTTAATTTCTTCTGTAATTTTATCTGTTGAGGTAATTATAGCCAAATAAAATTGTTATGAGAGGACATGGCCTCCTAGCGTGTTCACATACATACAGTATTCCATTAAAAATATTCTACTGAGGTCTAAGGCCTGGTGCTGGCTGTCATAGGGACTATATACTTTTCTCAGGCATAATCACTAAAGAAATTTAATCTATCATCAGAGAGCTAAGATAGGTACACGAAGATGTAAAATACAAGGTTAAAAGTGACAAAGGCTATGAGATTGGTACACAAGAAATCCTAGTATTTAGAGAGAGTCTTTTCAGCAGCAAAAGATGTAAAGAAGATTGTTTTTGAATGAGAGCCTAGGCAAAATCATGAAGATGAGAAAATTTTGAATGCTATGTTTTAAGAAATTAGGGCAGCTCTGGATAATTCCCTTTCATTCTGGCTTCCAAATTTCTAAATCAAATACATTTTTCATCCTAAATCATGACTGAATGTATTCATTTGTCTCTGTTTCTTCCGCCTCCTGGTCCAAGCTATCCTCATTTTTCCACTGAACAACTGAAAAATCCCCTTGACTCTTCTCCTAGTATCCACTCTTGGTCATTGCAATGACTGTAATCAGATTAAAAATACAGACTTTTAAAATAATTTTAGGTTTACACACAGTTGTAAGAAATACCGCAGAGATCCTTTGTACTCTTTAGCCAGCTTCATCCAATAGCAATGTCTTACAAAACTATAACACAATTTCAGAAGCAAGATATTGACATTGATACAATCTACCAATCCATTTTAGATTTTTCCAATTTGACTTCTGCTCCTGTGTGTGTGCACACGTGTTTGTGTGTATGTGTGTGTACTTGTGTGTATTGATTTCTATGCAATTTTGCCACGTGTAGGCTTCTGTATCTACTACCACAGTCAAAATACAGACCAGCCCCATCACCACAATGATCCCTCTTTTTGTCTTTTTATAACTACCCGCCTCTTTCCCATTACCCACTTCTACCCAACCCTAAACCCTAGCAACCGCTAATCTGTCTTATCTTTCTATAATTTTTTCATTTCAAGAAAATTATATACATGGAATCATTTTGGAATTGACTTTTATTATTCAGTATAATTTTCTTGAGATTCAATCAAGTAGTCATGTGCCTCAATAGCTCACATTTTTTAAATTGCTGACAAGTATCCCATCGTATTTCATGACATGGATGCATCAGTTTGTTTAACCAGTAAGCCATCGAGGACCACTTGGGTTGTTTTCTGTTTTGAGGTCTTACAGATAAATTTGCTATCAATGTTTACATACAGGTTTTTGTGTGACTAATCTTTCCTATCTCTGGGATTCAATTCTCAAATGTGCATTGTGTAATATCGTAATTGCATAAATAAGTTCTTATAAATGCAGTCTGATTGGATCACTCTCCTGTTTAAATCCTTTCAGTGAACTTCCATTACTCTTTTTTTTTTTTTTTTTTTTTTTTTTTTTTTTTTTTTTTTTGAGAGGGAGTTTTTGTTGCCCAGGCTGGAGTGCAATGGCATGATCTCGGCTCACCGCAACCTCCGCCTCCTGGGTTCAGGCAATTCTCCTGCCTCAGCCTCCTGAGTAGCTGGGATTACAGGCACACGCCACCATGCCCAGCTAATTTTTAGTATTTTTAGTAGAGATGGGGTTTCACCATGTTGACCAGGATGGTCTCGATCTCTTGACCTTGTGATCCACCCACCTCGGCCTCCCAAAGTGCTGGGATTACAGGCTTGAGCCACCGCGCCCAGCCAGTCCCATTACTCTTAACATCAAGCCAGCCGGCCTAGGAAGCCTTGAAATACCTGGAGTCTGCTCTTCTTATGCAATGTCATGGTCTCCCTCTTCCTCTGCTTCTCTCCTTCAGACATGTGCTTTCCTTTCGTTTCTTAAATGTGTCACGCTTTTATCCTACCATAGAGCTTTGGAACATACATTTCACTTTTAGAATTTTTCACTTTTCCCTCCTCCATGCCTTTTCATTAAATTCGCTCCCTTCTTTCATATTTCAGCTCAAATCTTATCCTTATGAGGGATATCTTCAGTGCTACCAGACGGCTCCATCAATTACATGCCCTGATAACACTATTCTTTCCTTCTGTAGCAACAGTTTGCATGATGTACTTATTCATTTGAATATTTGCTTCATGGCCATTTCATTTAATTGAATCACTACTCTTTGTATCTCACTGTCATTAGTGAAAACTCCTTGGTAGAACCTAGACTTGCTACAGACCAACAGAATATGACAAAGGTGAGAAGATGCCACTTCTGTGACTCCATTCCTGTGATTCCATGATTGTGTTACATTATTCTCACTTGGCAACCGAGAGAGGTAAAAAGAGAAAAAGGGAGTTGCGCGCACACACACACACACACACACACACACACACACAGAGAGAGAGAGAGAGAGAGAGAGAGAGAGAGAGAGAGAGAGAGAGAGGATTTCTTGCTGGCTTTTATGAAGCAATCAACCATGTTGAGAAAGTCCATCTGACAAGGTGCTGCAGGCAGGTGGCTTCTAGAACCTGTCAGCAGACTCTAGCCGATGGCCAGGAAAAAAGTGTTGGGTCTTCAGTCATACATCCTTAAGGAAATGAATTCTGGTACAAACGAGAGAGCTTTGAAGCAGATTCTGACTCAGTTGAGTTTCCAGATGAAAATGAAGTCTACATGAAACCTTTATCTCAGCCTTGTGAGATTCTGAACAGAGGACCCAGTTAAGTCATGCCTAGACTCCCGATTCCCCAAAATTGTGAGATAGAAGCTAACACACTAGCTTTTATTACAACATTGTGGTCATGAGTTCTGGTCAATGTCACGGGGACTGAAGTGTTACATATAGCACCTCTGGGCTGGCTCATAAAAACTTTCTGCAAGATCCTCCCCAGTGTTTTCTGCAGTAGATTATCCCAGTTTTGAGCAGAGATCCAAGTACTGTAGACTGGAGGGAATCTGGAATGTTAATTATTGCTTTGGAGGTTGCCCACTAAATTCCTGCAATAAACAGTTGCTTATTTATTGTAATGCATCACTATGAATTTGGTGATTTTTGTTAGATTAGCTGATACTATTTAGTTTAGCCAAAAACCTATATTCTTGAGATATGTAAATAATATCTGACAGCAGGATCAGGGCTTGATACCTTAACAATAGAAGCTGGAAAAATATCAGATGGTAGGATAGCAAAACAACCAGAGTATCTTTAAAAGTCTCCCTAATAGCTAAAGGAATGAGATTTAGATGTTCTTATTCTATTACTAGATCACTTAGTAATAATTATACAAAATTTGCTGTTTCTCACACCTTCGAAACATTTTTCCTTGAAAATAACTTCAGGCCATGAGGATAAATTTGCCAGACCTTCAGAGTGCCCTTCTTGGGAATGCTTCTCTTCTTCTGGTTCTACCATATTTTTACAAATAACAAGAAATATCAGGTGAGCTAACCAATAGACCATTGCATTTCACATTCACTCTCAAATCACTAAGTAGAACAACTGGTTCCTTTTGTAGCCTCATCAGTGCTTGCCATAACATAATCTCCCATCCTTATATATAGCAAAAACAGTCTCTTTCTTTCAGCTGTTTGATTTTTTTAATTGCATTGAGTTCTTCAGCCAATTTAGCAATCACTGCATGAATAGAATATTTCCATGCAACCCAAAACAACATCATAAAGAAACTAAAAAAGACAAAGTAAACCTACAATGACAAGGGAAGTGATGATTTTTTTAAATTATAGAAGATGTACTTTACATCAAGTTAGTAGAAAACTAATGTGATGATTGGTCTACAACTGATTAGACTTTCTATGAATTCTTTTACCCTGTCATCCAGTTCATAATTCTCATGCTCTTTATCTCAAATTTAGTCATCATAATAAAGCTCATAGTACTATGTCCATGCGAGTACATATTTCTCTCACCTCCACCATTATATCATCTCAAGCGATAACATTTCCTAGTAAGGCAACTGTCTTGCAAGTCAATATGTGTTGTTGACTTAATCTGAATTCGTGCTTATATGTTTTGATGGGTCAATTCTATTTCCTTACTGGTAAAAAGTTTGTTGTTATTCAATTTGATTTAATATTCTATTGACATTAAGTAATTTTACTAATATGGAGATGTCTGTCCAATGTTATAATGGATTATTTTTACAATAAAAATGCATGGCTAATTTGTTTTTCTAAATAAAGACCAATATAATAAAGTCTAATGAACAAGAAGTCTAACATGAAACGATGAAGGGATTTATTAGCTTCCATTATGGTCCCAAAATGTGGTCTATTTAACAGCACTGAACTCAGTTAATGGTACAGTCATAGAGGCTAAAATAGAATAAACAAACGAACAAATGATTATGTTGTTTCTTGGCATCAATTATCATGCATATATATATATATATATATATATATATATGTATATATATATTTCACATCCATTTGGACTGTGTCCCCAAAATTAAGTTTTATGTTGAATGAAATGTAAACTCATCCTTTAAAATTAAGACATTACCACTGACTCCACAGAAATACACACAGACACACACACACAGTGACTATTATGAACACCTCCATGCACACAAACTAGAAAATTTAGAAGAAATGGATAAATTCCTGGACATATTTAACCTCTGAAGACTGGACCAGGAAGAAATTGAATCCTGAACTCAGAAATAAGTTCTGAACTTGAACGAGTAATAAAAATCCCGTCAACCACAAAAAGCCCAAGACTAGATGGATTCACAGCCAAATTCTACCAGAGGTGTAAAGAAGAGCTGGTACCAACCTTGCTGAACTGTTCCAAAAAATTGAGGGAGAAAGACTTCTCATTAACTAACTCTATGAGGCTAGTATCATCCTGATATCAAAACCTGGCAGAGACAGAGCAAAAAAAGAAAACTTCAGGCCAATATTTTTGATGAACATAGATGCAAAAATTCTCAACAAAATACAAGCAAACTGAATCCAGCAGCACATAAAAAAGCTAATCCACCACTATCAAGTAGGCTTTATCCCCAGAATATGAGGTTGGTTCAACATATGCAAATCAGTAAATGTGATTCATTATATCAACAGAGCTAAAGACAAAAACTACAGTTACTTAATAGATGCAGAAAGGATTTCAATAAAATTCAACATTCCTTCATGTTAGCAACCCTTTACAAACCAGGCACTGAAAGAACATATTTCAAAATAATAAGAGTCATTTATGATGAACCCACAGCCAACATTACACTGAAAGGAGAAAAATTGGAAGTATTCCCCTTGAAAACTGACACTAGACAAGGTTGCTCTCTTTCATCACTTCTATTCAACATAATATTGAAAATCTTAGGCAGAGAAATCAGACAAGAGAAATAAATAATGGACATCCAAATAAGAGAAGTCAGAGTATCCTTGTTTGCAGACAACATGATTCTATATCTAGAAAACTCCATAGTCTCGGTTCAAAAGCTCCTTGGGCTGATAAACCACTTCATTAAAGTTTCAGAATACAAAATCTACATACAAAAATCAGTAGCATTTCTATACACCAACAACATCCAAATAGAGAGCCATATCAGCAATACAATTGGATTCACAATTGCCAAAATAAAATAAAATAAAATACCTGGGAATGCAGCTAACCAGGGAGGTGAAAGAGCTCTACAACAAGAATTACGAAATACTGCTGAAAGAAATCAGAGAGGACACAAACAAATTGAAAAATATTCCATGCTCATGGATAGAAAGAATCAAATTGTTAAAATGGCTATTGCACCCAAAGCAAACTACAGATTCAATGCTCTTTCTCTTAAACTACCAATGACATTGTATTAGTCTGTTCTCACACTGCTATGAAGAAATGCCCAAGACTGGGTAATTTTTAAAGGAAAGAGGTTTAATTGACTCACAGTTCTACATTTCTGGGGAGGCCCCAGGAAACTTAGAATCATGATGGAAGGCAAAGGCAGCAGGATGGAAAAATGTAGAGTGAAGGGGGACGAGCCCCTTATAAAACCATCAGATCTCGTGAGAACTGCATTCACTAACATGAGAACAGCAAGAGGGAAACTGACACCATGATCCAATTACTTTCACCTGGTCCCACCCTTGACACCTGGGGATTATGGGATTATGGAAATTACAATTCAAGATGAGATTTAGGTGGGGAGGCAAAGACTAACCATATTGAACATTCTTCACAGAATTAGAGTTTTTTAAAAAAATATTCATGGAACCAAAAAGAGCCTGAATAGCCAAGGCAATCCTAAGCACAAAGAACAAAGCTTTAGGTGTCATGCTATTTTACTTCAAGCTACTGTAGGGATACAGCAACTAAAACATCATGGTATTGGTACAGAAACAAACACATGACCATTGGAACGGAATAGAGAACCCAGAAATAAAGCCACACACCTACAGCCATCTGATCTTGGACAAAACTGACACAAACAAACTGTGAAGAAAGGACTCCTCATTCAATAAATGATGCTGGATAACTGGCTAGTCGAATGCAGAAGCTTGAAATTAGACCCCTACCTTGCAACACATACAAAAATCAGCTCGAGCCTGATCAAATACTTAAATAGAAAACCTAAAACTATAAAAACCCTGGAACATAACCTAGGAAATGTCATTATGGACCCAGGACTTGGCAAAGATTTCATGATGAAGACACCAAAAGTGAATAACAAAACCAAAAATTGAAAAATGGGGTCTAATTAAATAAAAGAACTTCTGTACACTGAAAGAGATTATCAACAGAATAAACAGACAAACTACAGAATGGGAGAAAATTTTTGCAAGCTATGCATCTGACAAAGGCCCAATATTCAGAATCTACAAGAAATTGAAACAATTTTACAGAAGAAAAAGAAACAACCCCATTAAAAAGTGGGCAATGGACATGAACAGACATTTCTCAAAAGAAGACATTCATGCAGCCGACAAAAATGAAAAAATGCTCAACATCATTGATCATGAGAGAAAAGCAAATAAGAAGCACATTGAGATACCATCTCATACCAGTCAGAATGGCTATTACTAAAAAGTCAAAGAATAACGGATGCTGGGGAAGTTATAGAGAAGAAGGAATGCTTCTACACTGCTGGTGTAGATGTAAATTAGTTCAGCCACTGTGAAAAGCAACATGACAATTTCTAAAATAACTTAAAACAGAATTACCATTTGATCTAGCAATCCTGTCGCTGGGTACAGACCCACAGGAATAGAAGTTGTTCTTCCATAAAGATACATGCATGCATATATTAAATTGTGGTACTATTTACAATAGCAAAAATATGGAATCAACCTAAATGCCTATCAGTGACAGACTGGATAAAGAAAATGTGTTACATACAGCATGAAATACTATACAGCCATAACAAAGACAAGATCATGTCCTTTGCAGCAACATGGTCAGAGCTGGAGGCCATTATCTTAAGTAAAGTAACACAGGAACAGAAAGATAAATACCACATGTTCGCATTTGTAAGTGGGAGCTAAACAACAAAGACGTGTGGATACTAGAAGAGGAACAACAGACACTGGGGCCCACCTGAAACTGGAAGGTGGGAAGAGGGAGACAATCAGAAAAAATACCTATCAGGTACTATGCTTATTACCCAGGTGATGAAATTATCTGTATACCAAACCCCCATGACACAAAGTTTACCTATATGACAACTTTAAACATGTGCCCCTGAAAACAAAATGAGTTAAAATAAAAGGACTAACAACAAAAAAAGTTTGCTAGCTTTTTTCCTTCAATTTTCCATCTTAGCTTTTTTATTTTTCAGCTTTCCTAGTTTACCTCCTCCTCTTTCTGATTTCTGTATTAAGAAGAGATTAGAACAAGTCATTTCAATGTTTTGTTTTTTTTTCATTCCAGGAATTAGGCAAAGGATCTCAGAGTTATCTCTAAATAGAAAAAGTTGGACAAACAGGAAAAAAGAAGTTACATTTAAGAAACAACTGAAAGTATGAATTCTTTGTATTGGTAACTGATTTTTTGAAAGCAGCATTCTTTTTATGCGATTCAGGATTTCAATGAAAACGAAAGTTCTTGTGGCATTTAAATTATCTAGGGTGGGATATTCAATTATTATATTTCAATGCATAACACCTTTGGAAAGGTAAACATGATTAACTCTAGCAAAGAACAGAGAGAAAAAGAGGAATTTAATCTATAAGTAATAGATAATTTATTATGCTTCAGAGTACATTTCTGTACATTAATATAAAAAAGCGTAATTTAATTTACATGCCTTGCTGAATTTCCAAGGCACTGATGCTGGATCATCAAAGGAACAAGAATATATGTATGTAAAGAATTAATCTGAAGCTCAGCAGTCCTAATCATACACACTGAAAGAAAAATTTTTTGCCACCAATAGAGGTTTTCAGTTCTGAGTATCTACTTACTTTGAAACATCATTAAATTATTCCCAGTTTCATTAATTCCTTACTTCATTCATTTAACCAATTTGTATTACATAACTAATAATCACCTGACACTGTGCTAGGTGCAGAGATACATTTAAAAGCAAAAAACAGGAAAGGTTTCAAGGAAAGAGGGTGGCAGAAGACTATTAAGCGTGTTATTTCATGTTGATGAAAGAGCTCAGAAGGAGGAACTTTCATGACTCTTTGTAAGCTATGCCAAAGGCCTGGTTTAGGGTAGGGGATTCCATGTAGCTTTCTTGAGAAAATGAAGCTTTAGGTTGGACCTGAAGGGCAAATTGAGGTTAAGAGGGAATGTAAGAGGAGGAGCCAGTCAGAAGGAGCACTCAGGCAGGGTCACAGCACATGCAAATCCCATTTAGGAGAAAATATGTCATAAACAAGACACAAAGAAAGCAATTGTATGGTTGGAATGTCAGGATCCAATGGAGAGTCCTGTGCGTTGGAGGTGGAAATGTACCTAGAAACAGGACTGAGCATTACAGACCATTTCAATGACTTCTGCCCAACAAACCCATCTTTCTTATTGCAAGTTAGTATCGACATTGCATGTGAGTGCAGATAGTTAATTTTGGAAGAAAAGCCAACGAATGTAATATGAAATTTGGAAAACAGGACATTAGGTATCATGTGAACTATCACAGGAAGTAAATGGAATATATTTTACCAACTAAGTTTCCAACCTAATATTTCACAATGATTTTTCATCTAATAAATATTTTGGTGCTTTGGAAGAGGAGATAGGATCTCTGTATCAGAAATGCTTCTGGCTGTAAAAAACAAAACTTCTAATTAACAGTGCCTTTAACCATATGGATATTTACTGTTTACCTAACAAGAAATGTAGAAAAATATTTTCAAAATAGCCAAGGATAAAGTTCCGTTCTTTTCTGCCACACCTAATGACTTGGCCTCTCATGATTATGAGATGTTCGATATACCTCCAGCAAAAAAGAAAAATAAATGAAAACCTACGTTCAAAGCAGAAAGAAAGGAGAAGAGGGAGTGCAAATTATGATTTCCTACCTATAATTTTAATCAGGAAAGCAAAACACTTTCCTACCAAATCCAAGGCAGTCCTTCACTTATTTCTCATTGGCCAAAATACAATAATATTGCCTCTACTCCTACTTGGAAGGGAGCTGTGAACATGAGAATCTGGCATTTCTCAGACCCTCTGTAGAAAGCAGGAAAGGGAGAAAGCAGAGGCAGTGCTGCCTGGTTATTCAATCAACAGAGCAAATGCCTGAAAAGACTGGGTTACGAGAACACTTGCCCTGGAAACCAAGACAGGCAAAATTTATTTTGGACATTATTATGCGCCATGCTTCTGTTTCTCTAATTGTGGTTTTGCGAATATTCTACAATAGTTTCTTTGTTTTCTGTTCTGATTTTTATGATCACAGAGAAGCACTTGATGTTGGATCACATGGGTGACAGGACTAGAACATATCCCCATATTTGCTTGATGTTTAGATCACATTGACACCAATCGTACGTCTTTGATGGTGATCAGCTAATGAAAAGATAGTAGAACATGATAAAGAAAGCACACCATTCTGGCTGGGCGCAGTGGCTCACGCCTGTGATCCCAGCACTTTGGGAGGCCGATGAGGGCAGATCACAAGGTCAGAAGTTCGAGACCAGCCTGAATAACATGGTGAAATCCCATCTCTACTAAAAATACACAAAAAAATATTTAGCTGGATGTGGTGGTGCGCAACTGTCATCCCAGCTATTTAGGAGGCTGAGGCAGGAGAATCGCTTGAACCTGAGAGGTGGAGGTTGCAGTGAGTCAAGATTGTGCCACTGCACTGGGTAATGCAGACTCTGTCTAAAAAAAAAAAAAAAAAAAGAAAGAAAAAGAAAAAAGAAAGGAAGAAAACATACCATTCTTTCCCAGAAGTGAAGGCCAAATGATATCATGAAGCACTGTGCAAATAAAGGTTTCACATGAGTTTGAGTAAAGTGGTAGATGAATTGAGTTACGAGATGGCACACAGTAGCACAGGTGTGCTAAATGCTTTCAAAACCATGATGTGGCAGTCAGTGCGGTATTCAAATTTCAAACAGATTAAGATTCAACATGTCAAGATGATTCATCATATTAAATTAAAAACATTAATTTTAATTTTATTGCAGTGATAGTTTGGTCTGTAACTTGCAAATTTGTTTCTTACAGCTATGTCCTGTGAGCACAAGATGTTTATACCTAGTTTTATATTTATAAACATTTAAAAATATAATGAATATAATTATATTCTTAAGTATAATGAAAGCCAACACTGAGTATATGAGTTAATACTTTTTCTTTAAAAAGATTGTATTCAAATTTTAACAACACTGTATTAGAGGGCTTTTCAAGTTAGTCATGAAAGATCCTAAAATTACCCTTGCCTGCCCCCATGTCAAGAGTAATTAAGAACATCTATTTCAAATTGTAGAAGAAATATAATATTAATTATTCATCACGATAAAAAATCAAAAAAACATCTATTTCTTCCCTACTCTGTCTTTTGCTAGTCCACGTTTTAAAAAGCAATGCATATACTCTTCCTGTGTGTCTTTTAGGCTTTGCCCAGGGATTTTACACTCCAACTCAAGAAACAGATCAAAAGACACTGAGGTTTCTGAGCAGTGTCTGCTAAAGTCTTTTATTCAGTGTATACGATAAAGTGTTTACATTAGAGTTTTAAACCTCATAGTAGTTATTAATAATTTGCTGAGAAAAGTATTTGTGTTTATGCATGAAGCGTTGTAAAGAAAACTTGATGAATCTCCAATAGAAGTCTAATGAATTTGTTTAAACAGAACTTTGATTTTTGCTCACAGGAGGCAATTAACCCATTTTCAAGGAATGACCCAGTCAAAAGAAGTCTTAGAGGCCATCATGTTGTCTTCAGGAAACAGACTTCTGGAGGCTAAGTGCCCTGTGAAGATCATTTCATAAGCTTATAGAAACATAAAGCTTGGGACCCGGATGTCCAGAAGATTATGGGTCTTTTTCCTAGTATCACATACTTAAAAAAAAGGAATTATTTGGGGTGGAGGGGAGTGAAGGCATTTGTATTAAAACCTGGTTCACCTGGAACGTGAGTGAGAGTGGCCTACATGCCTCTCTCACTCACGTTCTCATTGTTGAATAATTGAATAAGTCAACACTCTACTCACAAATTATGATAAAGGCTATCAATAGATCAATCTGAAGTGCGCATTTAGGAAAAGTGATCCTCTAGTAAGTGCCCATCCTTTGTCATCAGGAAAACAGTACTAATGACCATAACTGTTTTAAAGTCACTTACAAAAATTTCTAAAGTTGATTCCACAATGAAATATTTACCTGAAAATATTCAATGATTGAAAAAAGGCAGTCAGCACACCCAGGACACTGAGAAATGTTTAGTCTTTAAACAAATGGATGAGGGCATCAATTACAAATAATTATGTTAGATAAAATAATGAAATCTCTGAGCAGTTTGAATGTTTCATATGAAATCAGACCTCTGCACAAAGATTAAAAAATGGAGACATGATTAAAAAATCTGATTAAAGACTTTGGGAAAAAATTGGTGCTTATTTTGAGCAAATCTTTCTTTAAAGTGGTCTTTCTAGTTAGCTGGTGTATCTTAACAGTCATTTGTGGTGGTTGCTTGTGTTTAAGCTGGGAGGCATATTTATGTTCAGCAATCACTACGACGTGCCAAATTTTTAAATATATTGGGCATGACTTAAATAAATACCACCCCAAAATTTCCACAATAGTAAGTTAGAAGATTCAGCTCTAAAACTCCAGATTTGCTGAATGACTCCTTAACCCTGAATGCAGCAACAGCTGAGCAGTTTTCCTCTCTCTGGTGCAATCCGTATATGTACCTGGTGGCCACATTTTCTTTTATCAGATACTGTTGCTACGGCAACCACCTCCTTTGTAAGGGCTCAGGGTAGCTGCTGCTTTTTGGAAAGGGCTTCTGGGCTAGTTGCCAGGTTTTTAATACCAAAATTCAGGATTCCACTGAAGCTTACTTAACCCTTTCACTGGCCTGAGAATAAATAGAGTGCAAAAGCTTTTTAAATTTATTTTTTTAAGTTCCAGAATACATGTGCAGAATGTGTAGGTTTTTTACATAGGTATACATGTGCCATGGTGGTTTGCTGCACTTATCTACCTGGCAACTAGGTTTTAAGCCCTGGATGCATCAGGTATTTGTACTAATGCTCTCCCTCCCTTTGCTTCCCAATCCTCGACAGGCCTCAGTGTGTTGTTCCCCTCCCTGTGTCCCCATGTTCTCATCGTTCAGCTCCCACTTATGAGAACATGAAATGTTTGGCTTTCTGTTTCTGTGTTAGTTTGTTGAGAATGATGGCTTCCATCTTCATTCATGTCCCTGCAAAGGACATGATCTCATTCTTCAAAACACTGCTCAAAGATATAAGAGAAGACACAAACACATGGAAAAACATTCCATGCTCATGGGTAGGAAGAATCAGCACCATGTAAATGGCCCTACTGTCCAAAGTAATTTACAGATTCAATGCTATTCTCATCAAGCTGCTATTAGCTTTCATTACAGAACAAGGAAAAAAAAACTACTTTAAATTTCATACAGGACCAAAAAAGAGCCTGTATAGCCAAGACAATACCAAGTAAAAAGAACAAAGCTAGAGGCATCATGCTACCTGCCTTCAAACTATACTACAAGGCTGCAGTAACCAAAAACGCTTTTATCCCCAAAGGGAAGCAGAAGATATCAGATGACAAAGCTAGAAATACTCTTTTACAGGGACACGTGCTGTGTTGAGAAGGAAAATAAAGGAGATTTTTGTTTTTAATAATTAAAGAGAAGACAATCATTCTTGATGTTTTTCAGGACAATTCACAAGGGTTATAATTTAAGTCCAATTTGTAGTTCTCAGATTCTAACCCCATATAGGGGAAAAATCAGTAGGGAAGAGTAAGGGTATACTAAAAATCAATTTCCATGTAGTTGTGTGGTTTTGAGTAAATTTCTTAGTCTTAAATTCTAATTTGATTGCACTGTAATCTGAGAGATTGCTACAATTTCAGTTCTTCTGCATTTGCTGAAGAGTGTTTTACTTCCAATGATGTGATTAATGTTAGAGTAAGTCCCAATGTGGTAATGAGAAGAATGTGTATTCTGCTGTTCATGGGTAAAGAGTTTTGTAGGTATCTATCAGGTTTGCTTGATCCTGAGCTGGGATCAGGTCATGAATATATTTGTTAATTTTCTGTCTTAATGATCTGTCTAATATTGTCACTGGGATGTTAAAGTCTCTCACTATTATCATGTGGGAGTCTAAATCTCTGCATATACATTTAGGATAGTTAGCTCTTTTTGTTGAATCAACCCCTTTATTGTTACCCTTCTTTGTCTTTTTTGATCTTTGTTGGTTTAAAGTCTGTTTGACAGAAACTAGGATTGTGACCCCTACTTTTTTCTGTTTCCCATTTGCATGGTAAATTTTCCTCCACCTCTGTATTTTTTATTTTTTATTTTTATTGAGCCTATTTTTATCTTTGCATATGAGATGGGTATCTTGAAGACTGCATACCAATGGGTATTAGCTCTATCCAACTTGCCATTCTGTGTTTTTTAATTGGGACATTTAGCCCATTTACATTTAAGGTTAATATTGTTATGTGTGAATTTGATTCTGTCATTGTGATGATAGATGTCATTTTGCAGACTTGTTTATGTGCTTGCTTTATAGTATCACTTGTCTGTCTATTTCAGTATATTTTTGTAGTGGCTGGTACCAGTTTTTCCTTTCCATATTTATTGCTTCCTTTAGCAGCTCTTGCAAGGCAGGCCTGGTGGTGACAAATTCCCTCAGCATTTAGTTGTCTGAAAAGGATATTTTTTCTTTGTTTATGAAGCTTAGTTTGGTCAGATACAAAACTCTGGGGGGCGGGAGCGGGTGCAGTGCACATGCCTGTAATCTCAGCACTTTGGGAGGCTGAGGCAGGCAGATCACAAAGTCAAGAGTTTGAGACCATCCTGGTCAACATGGTGAAATCCCGTCTCTACTAAAAATACAACATTAGCTGGGCGTGGTGGTGTGTACCCGCAGTCTCAGCTACTCAGGAGACTGAGGCAGGGGAATTGCTTGAACCCAAGAGGCAGAGGTTGAGGTGAGCGGAGATTGCATTACTGCACTTCAGCCTGGGTGACAGAGACTCCATCTCAAAACCAAGAAAAAACAAAAACAAACAAACAAAAAACCCTCTGAGTTGGAAACTCTTTTCTTAAGATTGTTGGATATTTACCCCAAAACTTTTTTTTTTGCTTTTAGAGTTTCCTCTGAGAAGTCCACTTTTAGTTTGATGGTTTGATGGGTTTTCCTTTGCAGGTGACCTGGCCTTTCTCTTTGACTGCCCTAACTTTTTTTTTTTCTTTTCAACCTCAGATTATGTGTCTTGGGGTTGATTTTCTTGTGGAGTATCTTACTGGGGTTCTCTGGATTTCCTGGATTTGAGTGTTGTCCTGTCTTGCTAGGTTGTGGAAGTTCTCTTGGATGGTATCCTGAAGTACATTTTCCATTCTCCCCATCTCTTTCAGGTGCCACAATCAGTTGTAGGTTTTGTCTTTTTTTCTCAGAGGTTTTATTTGTTCCCTTTCATTTCTTTTTTGCTGTTCTTTTTTGGCCTGATTTATTTCAGAAAGATAGTCTTCAAGCTCTGAGATTCTTTTCCCTACTTGGTCTATTTTTTTTTTTTTTTTTTGAGACGGAGTTTCGCCCTTGTTACCCAGGCTGGAGTGCAATGGCGCGATCTCGGCTCACCGCAACCTCCGCCTCCTGGGCTCAGGCAATTCTCCTGCCTCAGCCTCCTGAGTAGCTGGGATTACAGGCACATGCCACCATGCCCAGCTAATTTTTTGCACTTTTAGTAGAGACGGGGTTTCACCATGTTGACCAGGATGGTCTCGATCTCTCGACCTCGTGATCCACCCGCCTCGGCCTCCCAAAGTGCTGGGATTACAGGCTTGAGCCACCTCGCCCAGCGCTCTATTTTGTTTTTAATACTTGTGCTTACATTGTGAATTTCTCATGTTGTGTTTTTCAGCTCCATCAAGTCAGTTATGCTCCTCTCTAAACCGGCTATTCTGGTTATCACTTCTTGTATTGTTTAATCATGGTTCTTAGCTTCTTTGCACATTGGGTTACAACATGGTCCTTTAGCTAAGTGCAGTTCATTATTATCCATCTTCTGAAGCCTACTTCTGTGAATTAATCCATCTCAGCCTTAGCCCAATTTTGTGCCCTGCTGGACAGGTATTGTAGTCATTTGGATGAGAAGAGTCACTCTGGCTTTTTGAGTGTTTAGCATTTTTGTGATTTTGTGTTTAGCATTTTGTGATTCTTTCTCATCTTTGTGGGATTATCTACCTTCAATTTTTGTGGTTGCTGACCTTTGAATGGGGATTTTGTGGGCTTTTGTTGTTGCTGTTTGTTTCTTTGTCTTTTAATAGTCAGGTCACTCTTTCATAGGGCTTCTGTGGTTTGTCCGTCTCAATATGAGAACCTGGATATTTCTGTTAAAAGTTTTGAATTCACTGCCATTTGCATTCCTCTCCATGAGAGCTGCGCACTGCAGCCACTTCTAACTGGTGATCTTGGCCTTTACTATTCAGTTACTTTTTACTTCTTTGAATGAATAGTATTTTTTATTCATTTACATGTTGATAGTCATTTGGATTATCTCTAATTTTTGACCAATATGAAAAAAAACATGTATAATTTTATGACATATGCTTTCATTTATTTTAGTAAGTGGCAGTAAAAATGCTTCATCATATAACAAGTGTATGTTTATCTTTATAAAACTATGTCTAATTGTTTTCCAAAGTGGTCAGATTATTTTACATTTCCACTAATAATATATGAGAGGGAACTCATAGATTATTGGATTATTTTACATTTCCACTCATAATAATTCTAGGAGCTCTACATCCTCATCAGTACTTAGATTGGTCAGCCTTTTCCATTTGCCAGTCTACTGGATGCATAGTGATATTTCACTGAGGTTTTAATTTTCATTTTCTTGATCATTAACAAAACTACATGTATTTTTATGTGCATATTGGCTATTCTTGAATACATTCTTTTTTGAAGTATCTGTTCAAATTGTTTTTCTATTTTTAATAGGGTTGTCTTCTCATTATATTGTGAGTGTTTGAAAAATATTCCAGACACAGGCGTTGATAGGTGTATGAGTTTTCTTTCATTCCATGGCTTATCTCTTCTTATTCTCAAAGTAGTCTTTTGAATGACAGAAGTTTTCAATTGTATGAAGTATAATTTGTTAATTGTTTTATTGGCGTTTTTTGTGTTTAAACAATCTTTACCTTACTCAACATCACAAGGATTTTTCTGTGTTTTATTTTAGAAATTTTACAGTTTTGGCTTTTATGCTTTGATCTATGATTGTTGTATACGGTGTGTGTATATGAACTAGAGTTGTCTTTTCACCAATATGAACATCTAGTTCTAGCAGGTAAAGATCAATTGGCCTTATTTGTCTCAGTCTAGTTCTGTACTTTATTCTTTTTCATTAATCTGTAAGTCTAGTCTTACATGAATTACATACTCTCCAAATTCCTGCAGCTATGAAGGTATAATCTTAAAATCAGATAGTGTAAATCCTCCAATTTTATTCTTTTTAAAAACAGTTTTGGCTGTTTTATTTTGCTTTCTCCAGTAGATTTTAGAGTTATCTTTTCCATTCCTGCACAATAGGCAGGAATTTGGATTGGCAAATTCATTATTGTCAATTGACATGATAAAAATATTGAGTTTTTCAATCTTTAGATATGGTATATCACTCCACTTATTTGGATCTTTAATATCTCTTAGTAATATCTTGAAATTTTTACAATATAGATTTTGTACATATTTTATAATTTATTGCTAAACAGCTCATGTTTTTGTACGTAATTTTAAATGGTGTTCTTTGAATTTTATTTTCTGATTGTTCATTGCTAGTTTATAAAAATTTCTTGTGTATTTCCTAGGATGCTGAAAACTTGCTAATTAAGTTTAGTTCTAGTAGCTTCATTGTAAATTTTAAAAGATTTTCTATGTATATGACCAGTATATCTGTGATAGCCATGTTTATGTCTTCATTTTGAAGCTGTGCCTACTTTTTCTTTCTTTTTGCACTGGTGATACAATCCTGAACAAAAGTGATGAAAGCAAGAACTTTGCCTTGCTTCCATTCTTAGAGAAGAAGTTTTCAGTCTTTTATCATTAAATATTATTGTCACTGTGGGATTTTTAGAGATACTTTTTGTTAAGTTGAGGACATTTCCTTTAATCAATATTTTGATATAATTTTTTAATCAAAAGAGGTTTCAAATTTTTTGAAATGTTTGTTCTATATCTACTGAGATGATTATATAAAAGTCCCACATTCTTCTGTTAATGGCGTGAATTACACATCAACTTTGCATTCCTGGGATAAACGAATTTCACTTTCTCATGTTGCATTTTCCTGATGTTGTTGAATGCGATTTCTAAGTATTGTATTAAGAATACGGCTTGTCAATAAAAAGAATATTATTAATTTTCTTATTAGTAATATTCTTCTTAATAGTAAGAATATTACTTCTTAATACCACATCTGTGGTAGTCAGAATAATGGCTCTCCCAAATATGTCCACATCCTAATCTCCTTTATGTGTGAATATGCTACATCACATGGAAAAAGGAACTTTGAAAATGTGATTCAAGTGAGAAACCATGAGATGGGGAGATTATTCTGCATTATCAGAGTGAGGCCAGTCTAATCACAAGGATCTTTAAAAGCAGATAAGCTTTCCTGGTCGTGGTCAGGGACATGTGTCAAAAGAAGCAAGGTCAAAGAGAGGTGGTGTTGACGGCTTTGAAAATGCAAGAAAACAGCTATAAACCAATAAATGTGAGTGGCCTTTAGAGACAAGAAAAGGGAAAGAAATGAAATGAATACTGTACTAGAGCGTCAGGGAAGAAATGCAACCCTAGCAATCCTCGATTTTATTCCAGTGTGTCAGATTTCTGACCTACAGATCTTCATGATAATAAATCTGTGTTAAGCTACTAAGTTTGTAGAAATTTGTTCCAGTGACAACAACAGCAAAAAACTAATACAATGTTCATGAAAGATATTTGTTGGTAGGTTTCTTGTAGTTTTCTTCTTATTTAATATCTAGGTAATACTAGCCTTATAAAATGAGCTCAAAAGTGTTTTCTCTAGTTAAACTTTCTAAAAAGATTTGTGTAATTTTGCATTACTTCCTCCAGAAGTGTTCAATAGATTTTTACCAATGAAACTATCTTAACTTGTCCTTTTTTTTTTTTTTTTTTTTTTTTTTTTTGCGAGCAGGTTCTAAATTAAAACTTGAATTATTTAATGATTACAGAGCATTTCACAGTTCCTAATTTCTCTTGTCTGTTTTTATACTTTATATATTTGTTTATTTTATTTAAAGCTTTGAATTAATTAAAATAATATTCACAAGATTTTTAAATGTCTATAGGAGCTATAGTAATATTCCCTCTTTCATTCTTAAAACTCTTATTTTCCATCCTCTCACAGTTTACTTGACTATTGCAGCTAGAAGTTAATCAATTAATCTACATATTCTAATTAGCAGCTTTTAGATTTTAGATTTTTTATTTTCCTGTTTGCCAGAATTTTTTGTTACAGATTTCTGCTCAGATTTTTATTATATTCTTTCTTCTATATACTTTGGACTTGCTTGTTTCTTAAAATGGAAACTTAGACCATTTTCTTAGTCCTTTTCTAATGTAAGTATTTATAGCTAGACAGTTTTTTACTAACTCTTTTATCTCACTTTCAAAATTCTGATGTTATAATTTTATTTTCCTTCAGTTAAAATGATCTGAGTTTTCTTCTTTGACTCATGGAGTATTTAGAAGTGTAATTATTAATTTCCAAATATTTGCCAGTTTTCCAGACATTACTTTTTCACTCATATTGTGTTTTATTACTGATTTAGTTTTATTGCAGTCAAATAACATACTCTGTACAGTGTCAATACTTTAAAATTTATTGGGAATTGTATTATAATCCAGAATATGGTATAACTGTGACATTTTCATGTGCATTTGAACAGACTGTATTACGCAGTAAAAGAATGCAGTATTTTAAAAATATGAATTATGTCAAGTGTGTCAGCAGTGTTCAGATGTTCTGTATATTTAGCAATTTTAATATCTACTCGAAATTACTCAAAGAAGAATGTTGAAATCTCTAAATACAATTGGAAAGTCTCTACTTTTCTTTGAAGTGTGTCTGTTTGGCTTTACTATTTTAGCAGCTCTGTTATTAAATGCATACATCTTGGGATTATTGTGTCTCTTCGACAAATTGAACTTTTTTTTTTTTGTGGCTGTCCCTTTTTTCTTTTGGTAATATTTCTTCTTATGAGGCTTACTTTCTCAAATGTTACTATAGACATTTCAGCTTTCTTATAATTGATGATTGTGTGATATAAGTTTTTCCATTCTTTGGCATTTAAACTCTTAGTCACTTTATAAATAAGTGGAAAGAGAAATTGATTAATGGGTTCAAATAATAGAGTTTCATAGAAGAAATAAGATTTAGCGTTTGATAGAGCAGTAGGATGAGTATACACTAATCAATTGTATTTCAAAATAGCTAGAGGAGAATAATTAGAATAATTAGCACAAAGAAAAGCAAATATTTAGGGTGATGAGTATCCCAATTACATTGATTTAATTTTTACCAATTATGTGAATATACTAAATTGTCACATGCATTCTGAAAATATATACAGTTATGTATCAATAAAAAAATTTTAAAGTAACATACAGATAGCACGTATTTGCTTACAGCCAATGTATAGTTGGTAACCGTTTATTTGGTACCTCTCTCTTTTCTTGTCAATCTAGCTACTGATCTGTTCTGTTAATCTTTTCGAAAAACCTATTCCTGAATCCACTGATATTTTGAATGGGTTTTCATGTCATGATTTCCTTCAGTTCAAGTCTGATTTTGGCTATTTCTTGTCTTCTGCTGGCCTTGAGGTTGATCTGTTCTTGGTTCTCTAATTCTTTCAGTTGTAATGTTAGGTTGTTAATCTGAGATCATTCTAACTTTTGGATGTGGGTATTTAGTGCTAGGAATTTCTCTCTTAATATTGCCTTAGCTGTGTCCAGAGATTCTGGGACATTTTGTCTTTGCTCTCATTCATTTCAAAGAACTTCTTGATTTCTGCTTTAATTTCATTATTTACTCAAAAGTCATTCAGGAGCATGTTGCTCAATTTTCATGTAGAATTTCTCCCATCCCCTTATTTTGAGCCATTCCCTTATTTTGAGTTCTGTATCCTTGGTTTGTGTGGTTGCTTTATAGTGACACTGGTCTGTGTGTTTAAGTGTGTTTTTGTTGTAGCTGGTAATGGTCTTTCTTTTCTATATTGAGTGTTCCTTTCAAGATCTCTTGTAAAGCAGGTCTGGCAGTAATGAGTTCCCTTAATTCAATTCAATTGAATTGTTTTGAACAATTTTCTTAGTCTTGAATTCTGTTCGCATTGTACTTTGATCTGAAAGTGTGTTTGGTATGATTTCCATTTTTTTGCCTTTGCTAAGGATTGTCTTATGTCTAGTCATGTGGTCAGTTTCAGAGTATGTGTCATATGACAATGAGAAGAATGTATATTCTGGTTTTGGATGGAAAGTTCTGTAGACGGCTTTCAGGTCCAATGTTGAGTTCAGGTCCTGAATATCTTTCTTAATTTTCTGCCCCAACGATCTATCCAATACCATAAGTGGAGTTGCAGTCTCCCACTATTGTTGAGTGGGAGTCTATATCTCTTTGTGGGTCTCTAATAACTTAGTTTATGAATCTAGGTGCTTCAGTGTTAGGAACATATATATTTAGGATAGTTAGATCTTCTTGTTGAGTTTCACCCTTTTTTAAATACATAATTACTGTTACATAATGCCCTTTGTCTTTTTTGATCTTTGTTGGTTTAAATTCTGTTTCATCTGATATGAGAACTGTAACCCTGCTTTTTTTCTGTTTTTCATTTGCCTAGTAGATTTTCCCCCTTCCCCTTATTTTGAGCCTATGGTGTGTCTTCTTTGGAGTCCCCCAGACTGTTCCAACCTCTGCCTGTTACCCAGTTCCATAGGTGCTTCTACATTTTCAGGTACTTTATAACAACACTTGATTTATGGTACCAATTTACTGTATTAGTGGATTTTCACCTTTCTAGGAATAAATACCTGAAACTGGGTAATTTATATAGGAAAAAGATTTGATTGACTCAGTTCTGCATTGCTGGGGAGGTCTCAGGAAACTTACAATTATGGCAGATGGTGAAGGAGAAGGAGGCATCTTTTTCACAAGGTGACAGGATGGACTGAGTACAAGTAGAGGAAATGCCAGGCAGTTATCAATCCATCTGATCTAGTAAGACTCACTCATTGTGGTGAAAGCAGGATAAGAGAAACTGCCCTCATGACCCAATTACCTCCACCTGGTCCTGCCCTTAACACATAGGGATTATGGGGATTACAATTCAAGGTGAGATATGGTGGATACACAGAGCCAAACCATGTCAATTTGCTTATCTTAAAGAGATCTTATTTCTCCTTTGCTTAGATAGTTTAGTTTGGCTGGATATGAAATTTATGGTTGAAAAATTTTTTCTTTAAGAATGTTGAATATAGGCCCCCAGGCTCTTCTTGTTTGCAGGGTTTTAACTAAGAGGTCCACTGTTAGTCTGATGATATTCTCTTTGTAGGTGACACACCCTTTTTCTTTAGCTGAGTTTAACATTCTTTCTTTCATTTTAACCTTGGAAAATCTGATGATTATGTGTCTTGAGGTTTATCTTCTTGTGTAGAATATTGCAAGAGTTCTCTGTATTTCCTGAATTTGACTGTTGGTCTCTCTAAAAAGATTGAGAAACTTTTCATGGATGAAATCCTAAAATATGTTTTCCAAGTTCTTGCTTTCTCCTCCCTTTCAGGGATGCCAACAATTCATAGATTTGGTCTCTTCAAGTAATTCCATATTTCTTGGAGGTTTTCTTCATTCTTTTTTAATATTTTTTAAAATTTTTCTCTTACTGTCTTATTTCAGAGAATTAGTCTTTAAGTTCTGAGATTCTTTCTTCAGCTTGGCTTATTCTTCTATTAATACTGCTAATTGCATTCTGAAATTCTTGTATTGTGCTATGCCACTCTACAGACCCATTCAGTTTTCATATATATATATATATATATATATTCTATTTTATCCATCTATTTTCATATATATATGTATGCGTGTGTGTGTGTGTGTGTGTGTGTGTGTGTGTGTGTGTGTGTTTATAGGCAATTTTATCTTTCGGTTCCTGTGTTGCTTTATTGCGATTCTTATTTTTCCTTGGACTGGGTTTTACCATCCTCCTGAATCTTGATAATTTTGTTCCTATCATATTCTCAATTCTATTTCTATCATTCCAGCCAGTACTGTGTGGTTAAGAGCTCTTGTTGGAGGACTGGTGTAGTCTTCTGGAGGACATATGACATTCTGGCCATTTGAGTCACCGGAGTTCTTGCATTGGCTCTTTCTCATCTCTGTTTGTAGGTGTTCCTTTAACTGCAGTATAGATTCAGTGCAATCAATAGACTTCTTCTTTTGATATGTTCATTGGGCCAAGGCTTTCTGTAGGGTTTTTCTTTGAAGCTGACTTCTTGACTCTGGTATCAGAGGTGGGTATATTAGTGAAGCATTTTGGTGTTGAAGGTTTAGTGTGTGATTCAGCAGGTGGTACTTAGGCTTACTGGTCAGCTGGTAGACTCTTGCTCAGTTGTGTGGCTCCCTTGTCTTTCCTCACGGTGGCTGTTGTGTTCCTTCTCAATGCTCTGAAAGTGTGAATTCCTCTCCCCCTAGAATACTGTTGTAGACTGTGACTTGGCACTCCTGGGCTGTCCACTGCAGCTCTCAGGCAATTTTAATGTTTATGTTCCTTCCCCAACTTGGAGGCAGCAGAGGAAGGGACGTTAGTAGTGATTGTGGCCCAGGGTATTTTGCTTGTCTCCTAGGGCTCCACCCCAGAGAGATGCAAATCAGCAATTGCTCAGTGCAATCAGGCCAGGATGGAAAGTCTGTGCTGTGGGCCCAAGCCAGAGGTTACCTATATGGTGCCAAGCAGAGGTGGGTGTGTGGGACTTACCAAAATGGACTGACCTCCTTTCCTTGGATCTACTGAAACTTGTTGGAGGTGTAGTTAAAGCATTCATGGTCTTTGCTTCTCTATTAGTCTAAGAGTAGTGAGGGCAGATCCACTATTTGCCCTTACTGTAATAAGGAAGTGGCAGAGAGAGTTTCAATTGCCTCTGAAGGCTCTGTCCAGGGAGTTGCTGAGTTGGTGCTGGCTTGATAGCTCTGGCTGGCTAGAGGCTCAGGCCTAAAGGACCTGCTTGGTGAGAAGATAATGGGAATGGACACTTAACAGTCTGGCCACTTTTCTGTAGGCTGCTGCAGTCTGCCAGCGTCCCACTCCAGTCACTAGTCACCTCAGATTTTCCAGTACCTGGAGGTCAAATTTTGATTTGTTCTATTTTTATCTTTTATTCCTCACTATTTTCAGGTTTTCCTTTAAATCCTTCAGAAAATTTATAAAAGCTCTTTCAACCTTCTTGTCTACTACTTCCATCTTCTCTTGCATTTCCGAATCTGTTTCTATTTATTGATATTTATTGATATTTCTTATGTTTATGTGTCACATCCTTCTATTTTTTTTTTTTTTTTTAGACAAAGTCTCTCCTTGTTGCCCAGACTGAAGTGCAATGGTGTGATCTCGGCTCACTGTAACCTTCTCTTCCTGGATTCAAGCAATTCTCCTGCCTCAGCCTCCCGAGCAGTTGGATTACAGTTGCACACTACCATGCCTGGATAATTATCTTTAGTAGAGATGGGGTTTTAACATTTTGGCCAGACTGGTCTTGAACTCCTGATCTTGTGATCTGCCTGCCTCGGCCTCCCAAAGTGCTGGGATTACAGGTGTGAGCCACCGAGCCCAGCCTTCTTTCTACTTCTTGTAGCAGTTTTTATGGGAAGCAGGGTATCATCATAGTATGTTATTGAATACTTGGATTTTGTATTTTTCTTTTAAAGAGTATGAGGTTTTGTTTTGGCAGACAAGTTATTGTGGGTAAGCTTGATGCTTTTGTGTCTTATGTACAAACTTTATCAGAGTGAACCTAAATTAGCCTTTACCCTTAAATAAGCTTTAATATAGGGGCTGGTATATGTCTATGATTATGTTGTAATCAATGATTAGGATGTTCAACAGTGTCTCTTTTCTTCCTGGTTGAAACTCAAATATTTCCCAGCCCAGTGTGAGTCCTGGAAATTCTTCAGCTTTTTAATTCTTTGTCTCATAAAGTTTCACCCTGTGCATATGTATCTTAGTATTCAGCAGCATATTTAAGGGAATGCCTGCGTGTATTTTTGGAGCTCCCTTTCTTAGTAGCATCCTTTTTCTGTGCTCTGTATTGAAAATTCCAGGTATCTCAGCCTTTCTAAACTCCATCTGTCATTTCAAACCAGTGAGACAATAATGTTCTGCTTGGCTTTCTTCCTCGTATTCTATGGTCTAGAATATGTACAGGGTAGGAATCTGAAGTGACTAAGGTCTCACTTTTTTCCTCTTCTCTCAGGTATTACAGTATTCTACTGTCTAATGCCCAATGTCTAAACTCAACTTTTTAATATATTGTGTTCAGTTTTTTAGTGCTTTTTTTTTTTAATGATGGGAGGGTAAGTTATTATTCCATGTCCAGGGACCAGCACCAGTTTTTTAAAATGAGATTGTTTCTAATCTCTGTTTGAAGTTTTATGGTCAAAATAATTTATGTTTTCTTAAAAATCTTAAATTATGTCATGTTCTGTTTTTATATGTTAAGCTGGAATATTGCTTCCTATAACTTTCTCACAGATTAGTTATATCTTAAATCTGTAGGCTTCAGCTACATTGCATAGGTCTGTTTCTTTCTTTTTTTTTTTCACATGACAGCTGTTTGAAATTTGAAGACAGAAAGTACGTTTTTTTTCCCAAGAAATGGTTTTCTGAATCTTTCATCATCTTGGATACTTTTTGGATATTGTCAGATTCAAAATATCTTTTCTAAAATATATTTCCTATAAATAATAAAAGCATTCCAGATGTTATCTGATGAAATCATGCATATGGAGTTGATCTTGTGCTGTCAAATGATTAATAACTTTAAGTATTGTTACTAGCACTCTACCATAGAATCTGTATAACTTCAACAAAAGCCACTTTTAATCGCGTTTTTTTAATTACAAAATATAGGGTTATATAATTACAGAATTTAAGGCAGAAAAACCTACTGAGAACAGTTGATGCAACCATGCAATTCTACTGAGAAGTCTTTATTGACTCCCTGTCATTTTCAGCAGAGCCCAAAGTCTTAATGTGCAAACACAGGCTTGTCTACTTTTTTTCATTCATTACTCATCTCTGGCTCTATGATTTTTTGCTTCAGTAATTTGTTTTGTATTTTATAAATAGATTTCTTTCAGGAGTATTTTTCTATGCTATTTTCTTACCTAGAATGTCCTTTCTAACATGATTTCTTACCTAAAATTACATGTCCTTTAAGAATTTTTACAGATACTGATTAATCAAGGTGGACTTTCTTCTGTTGAAAGCACTAAGGATGAGTTAGCTCCTCCTCTTGCACCCGTAATCTTTTGAATAATTCTGTTGTTTCATTTACTACATTTTACCATAACATGAATGTACTTGTCTATCTAAAATAGTGAGAATCTTGACTAGTATTATTTATCATTTTATCACTAGTATTTAGTAAAACATCTGGGACATGGCATAAGTGAAATAAATGGCTATTAAGAAGAAAATGAGCTTTATAAGTTGGAAAATTGAGTTCTGAGAATCGACTTGTCTAAGGACACAGAGATAAATCTTCCTAATCAAGTCATAGAACTGAAAGTCTACATGTTTTTGAAATCTTGGTTTAATTTTCAAAATTTTAGTTTTTGCATCTGAAACAGAGAAAACTCATGTAGACATATATCTTTGCCTGGAAGGCAACATGCTTTCCTAGAAAGTAGTGTTAGGCAAATGTTTAAGACTTTCCTCAGGAGTCTTGGAGGTGTGGGAGAGAGGGAAAGGGGAGTGAGGCAGGAAGTAAAGAAAACGAATGTGAGGGGGTGTGTTACTGAGTTAGCCACTGCTTGAAGTCAAGTACAGTGACTATTTAACTTGGCAGGACTATTGCTGGAGAGACTGCATGATCTACTGGTCTCATAACAGTCCCTCTAGAGAGAGGAAGGGAGATAATTTACGTGCCAGATTTGTCTCTTACTGGTCTGAGATTGGTTCCTCAAGGATTGCTTCTCTAAGCTTATAGATCGAATATTCATGACTGTCAATTGGCTTCCAGGACGTCTTAAACGTCAGGGAGAACTTATTTCAATCTGCTTCAATTGTACCAACTTCACGTGAAAAATACCTCACAACTTTCTTATATAGCTCTTATTTGTTTTATGAAATGTTTATATAATGAAATCAGCTCTTTGCTGAAGTTGAGACTGTGCACTTTGACTCTTTTTCCTCTCAGGCATTTTGGGCACTAGAGTGGAGAAAGGAAATAAACAGAAAAATGACAAGTATGGTGTGTAATGAATTACAGTTATCTCCCACAAACGTTCACCCTAATTTTCTAAATGATAGATATCAAATAGAAGAGTCTTTTTGGGGCAATAGTATTGTCCTTAGAGATCCTCAGGAGCTTTGGTAGTCATTTTAATTTGTCGTTTTTAGAAGTTCCAAACTCTTTTTATGTTTTTGAATTTGATGATTGTCATTTACCAATTTCTGGTACCCTAAGAGATGGTATATGAAGCATGGTTTATGGTAGATTATTGCATGGCCAGAAAACAAAATAACACAGAAAAACATGTTTACTTAAGGTTTTTTGATTCTCTTTTCAACTCTTCAGAGATAAATATGGTTGAAAGTTTGGTACAATTTTTATGTAACCTATGTGCAATCATATACCTAGAGAAACTTTTCTATATTTCCTGCTCTGTACCTAGTCCTTTAAGCTAGGTAGCTTTCTTTTTTCTTTTTTCTGTTCATTTTTCTCTCCTTCCCTCCTTCCCTCTGTCCCTCCCTCCCTCCCTCCCTCCCTCCTTCCTTCCTTCTTTCCTCTTCTCTTTTTTCTCTTCCTTCTTCTTTCTCTTCTTTTTCCTTTCTGCCTTTCCTTCTTTTATTCTTGTAATTACACACTACTGTGATGATTATTCTATTGTCATAACTACTTGGGTAAATTTGTCCCTAATCACTAAAAGTTGAACTGTTAGTTCAAAGAGAAGGCAGAATAGGTATTGCAAAATATATTGTACCATTGGATCCTCCTTAAATGGTTGAGAATACCTGATCTCTTCTACATTCAAATGAGTATTAAGTATTTTAATCTTTGCCAATCTGTTGCATAAAAAATCTCATTGTTCTGATTTATAGTTTTTTGATTATTAAGATTCAAGATCTTATTATTTGCTTAATGGTCAATTCTGTGAATTGCTTTTTGCAAGTCTTTCCTGTTTGTTTGGAAAATTTGTAAAGTATTTCTTTTTATTATTTTTTGTTTACAAAGATAGGTCTGTTTTAGTATTAAATTGCAGACATTTTTGCTATTTTGCACAATAAAGTATTTCAAATGACTGAAATACTTTTTTTTCCAGCATTTTAAAATTTGCTTATAATGTTTCATAATTTGGTTTATGGGATTATTTGTTGTGAAACATTTAAATTACTAAGTTCTCAAATATATTGATCTTTTCTCTATATTGTTTCTAGGTTTTATATTCTTATTATAAACATATTTTTCATTTTAAAATTATGAAATGTTCTTTTTGTTTTTACATTTTAATCATCAAGTTGTCTTGATTTTACTTTTGAACATAGCAAGAGGTTGAGTAACACTTTAAAAGAAATAGTTACTCCAATTCTGCACACAAAACATATTAGGTAGTCTACCTTTAACTCATAGATTTAAAATATAATCTCTATTATATATTGGAGTTTCATAAATTTTTGCACTTGCCTGTGGGTTCTTGTCTACTGATATATACTCATATGTGCTATTTTTATATAATTTTGTTATGGCAAATTCATAATATATTCTTATATTTGCTTAGTCATTTGTCTGAACTGTGTGAAGGCCTGGGAATATAACATGAAACAAGAAAGATAAGGCCCTTGCTTATATAGAACTTGGTGAAGAAGCTAGACCATAACAAACAAGCAGATAAAATGTATCAAAAATTGTGCTAAATTTCTGTAAAATGATTGAGATGAAGTATTACAAGACAGAATTAAACAGAGTGCCCCTGAAGGAGGTCAGTTGAGGAGCAGTCTTTGTTTCTTATGCAGACTGAATTCCCCTTTATTATATAACATAACATATTTACAGGTTGCAGGGATGAGGTTATGAACCTTTCTGGAGGCTTGTTATTCTGCCACCTGCAAGAGGGGAGAGAAATGCACCAGTGTGTGTGGGAGGAAACCCGGATATGCTGGGGATGGAAGCTGTGGTTTTGCTAACGTGGCAAAGAATTTAGATTTAAGCGACTAGCAGCCATTTGTTTGTTTGTTTGTTTTGAGACGGAGTTTCCCTTTTGTTTCCCAGGCTGGAGTCCAGTGGTGGGATCTCAGCTCACTGCAACCTTCACCTCCCTTGTTCAAGTGATTCTCCTGCCTCAGCCTCCTGAGTAGCTGGGATTAATAAGCATGAATCACCACACCCTGCCAATTTTATATTTTTAGTAAAGATGGGGTTTCTCCTTGTTAGTCAGGCTGGTCTCAAATTCCTGACCTCATGACCTGCCCGCCTCGGCCTCCCAAAGTGCTGGGATTACAGGAATGAGCCACTGCACCCGGCCACAGCCATGGAGGTTTTTAACAGGGCCATACCATAATTTGATACAAGTTTTCAAATATCTATTTTTAACAGTGTTTAATTACCAATACAATAATTTACTGTTAGATGTTAACTCTAGAACAGGAATGATAAACGTTTTTCAAAAAAAAGAAAAAACAGGAGGAATTTTGATTGAACCGTGCTGAATTTATTGAAATATTTTATCAAATGTTATCTTTATAATATTTAGTCTTTTTTTGTACAGGATTTATATTTCCATTTATTTATTTGTGTTTTTAAACGTACACTTCATTAAAAAATCTTTACCTTGGAACTGTGTATTTCATATGAGATTTAACCATAGATATTATATAAAATTAAATATATTTTAATGTGATATCACTGATTATTTTTAGTTAAATTAAGTGTTATTGATTTTGTATATTTTTAAAAAATCTGGCAACCTAGTAAAATTCACTTATTCTAAAGATTTTCACTTAATATTTTTAGGCTTTCCAGTTAGATAATTTTTATATAACATTAATTCTTTCATTTTATATTTACATAACTTAAATTGCACTGACAAAGGCTTATAGTACAGAAGTATAAATGTAGCTATTGATTAGTAATAAATGCTTACTTTATTAAGAAACTTATTTCAGCATGTTTCATTTTTATCCACTGGTGGTAATGCAATGAATTTTATCATTGTATTTCCTCAGTATTAAACTTTTTTATTTCTGGAAGCAATAAACACTACTTTTCTCTTGGTACAATATTCTTTTACTTCTGCTGGACTTAATGAGCTAACATTTACCTTTAGGATATTAATAAAGTAAATGCATTAGGTGATGTTTATCTGTCATAATTTTTATGCTAGTTTTGTTCATTGAATATTAAAGATATACCAGCTTTATGAATAATGTTTGAAAGATCTCATGTTTTTCTGTGCTCTTGAACAAAATTAAAAACTTGACCCTTTGCTAAGATTTATGAATCTGGTGCCTTTGTTATGAGTCTGTTCAGGAGTTCTAAATATTTTGTAAAGTTGGTCATTTATATTTCCCAATAAAATAATTGTATTGGCCAGGCACAGTGGCTCACAGCTATAATTTCAGAACTTTGGTAGGCCAAGGCAGAAGGATTACTTGAGGCCAGGAGCTTGAGACCAGCCTGGGCAACATAACAAGTCTCCATCTCTGCAAGATTTTTTAAAAAAATTAGCTAAGCATGGTGGCAGGCACTTGTAGCCCCAGCTATTTGGGAGGCTGAAATAGGAGGATTGCTTGAGCTCAAGAGTTTGAGACTACAGCAAGCTGTGATAGTTCCACTGCATTCAAGCCTGGGTAAAAGGGTGAGACCCTGTCTCAAAAATAATAATGATATTATTATTATTATGAGACACGGTCTCACTCTGTTGCTCAGGCTGGAGTGCAGTGGTGTGATCTCGGCCTCCCGGGTTCAAGTGTGCAACTTCGGCCTCCCGGCTTCAAACGATTCTTCTGCTTCAGTTTCCTGAGTAGCTGGGACTACAGGTGCGTTCCACCATGCCCTGCTAAGTATCTGTATTTTTAGTAGAGACTGGGTTTTACCATGGTAGCCAGGATGATCTTGATCTCCTGAGCTCGTGATCCACCCACCTTGACCCCCCAAACTGTTGGGATTATAAGTGTGAGCCACCATGCCCTGCCATATTATTACTATATTTATAAGTTTATTGATACAAAGTTATACTTTATTCCCGTGTAACACTTTGACCTCTAAATGTTAGCCTTTAGTCTGAATCTCTATCAGTAATTTTTTAAGATCTTGGTTCTTTGTTCTTGGGAATATCTACAAGAAGTTTTTATTTTAATAGTATTTTGAAAAATGCAGCTTACTTTAATCAATTATGCTTATTTAAAGTATAATTTTCTATTTTACTTTTATTGCTTCTGCCATCTAACTTTCTCCAAGAAAAGACTGACTACCAGTACACATGGATGGATAGTTTGTTTTTTGATAAAATGGATGACTCACTCTACTGAAGAACAAAGACAAAAGTGTCTGAGTGTATCATGTATTTCACTCCTTAGACAGAATGTTTTAAAATTTTAGTACTTATATTTCTAAATTCTTTTGATTCTTCTTTGATTCATTTGTCATATGGTCTCAGTTTTCACAGAGAACACTAACATTCTCTCTTCTTTCTTGTATTAACCTCTGTTTAATTAGAAAAATGGCATTTACTGACTTTGAGCTTCTTTTTAGAATACTGACTATGTTCCTGTATCACCTTATCTGCCAGTAGTGCCAATTTTTTAGAATGGAGGATGGAGATCCATCCTTTGCAACTGTTGAAGACTTCCTCATTAAGGCACTAAGCCAGGAGTCTATATAGCTGTGCCGACAGGTTAGTATGCTTACCTTTCTCTCTGGGTTACAAAATCAGTTTGCATTGCTGCAGACATATCTTTTGACCATGACAACACTTTGTGTTTTGTTTGTTTTGTTTTAGTTTATTTTTATTTTCTTTACTAGGGAAACACTATACACTCATACTGAAAAGACCTTCTTTTCTTGTCTGTGGTGGAATTGCCCAAATTCTTTGGCTTGATCTCCAGTGTTGACTTTCTAAATCAACAAGATTTTAATCCTCTGATGGCAGAACGTTAGGAGTGTCTGTTTCTGGCCTGGATTTTAGTTGCTAGGGTGGTAAGTGTGCAGGAAAAGAATTGCTGTAGAAATTAAAGTTTCCATGGATTTTATTGCTACGCTGAGTCATTTATCCTCTTTGTGTGTTGGGGCTGAAAGTTAGCTGGAGAACTATTCATCTTTTCAAAGTCTACTTTGGCTCAAGTCCCAATTTTCTAATAATAAAGCTAAATTTCAGCATGGTGTGAATACTACAGTTAGTTACATTCTGTGTCTAGGAATGGGACAGTTCTTAAAGTCATGCTGCTATCTACCACAGGGCTTTCATATCACTTCCTCTTTCAACCCTGAGTTGTGGATTATTTTATTGAAAAAATATTATTATTAATGTTTCATAAAGCTTTCCTTTGTTTAAGTTCAGTTATGAGTGATATCTACTTGTCATCATCAAGAAATATTTTAGCCGATGTGATGGCTGATGCCTGTAATCCCAAGACTTTGGAAGGCTGAGGTGGAAGGATCACTTGAGCCCATGAATTTGAGATCAGCCTGGGTAACATGGTGAGACCCTGTCTCTCCAAAGAGAAAGAGAAATGTTTCATTTTCTTGTCTATTGATAGTACATGTCTCTGGCCTGAAGCCTTGCTTTCTCTTAATTTTTCTTACATGCAATTTTTGTTGGTAATTAAAATAGTATTTGGGAAAGAAAAATATGTATCCGGATAAATATGTCATCAAGAAATTGGAATTTGTAATTGGGTTCATTTAACAATTAATAGTTTTCTATATGTGTTTTTTCTTCTAATGATTTCTTTCTAGGGCATTCTAAACTCTCAAATGCCGCCCATGCACTTTGCTACCTTTTAATGAAAGCTGTAGAGTTACAGTAGCATTTGTTCAGAATCTATGGCTCCTCAGTGATGGAGAGCAATTTGTTAAGCATTTTATTGAAATGGAAAGGGTTAATGGCCTTGTTTGTCACGAGCCTTTTTTTTTCAATATCTGAAAATAGAATTATATGCTAATATGTAATTGAATTCTATATTTTCTGCAGTTACACAGCTCTCTACTGGAAGGGAACTTGAATACCATTTATCCAAAAACTGATATAGATCTCTTCTATTATTTTAGAAAGTCTGTCTCCTTTTTCAAAAAAACCTGTCAGGCATATTTGGTCTAACCTTCTATATACAGGTAGGTAAGTTGTCATTTAGTTACATTTTGCAGATGAGGCAAGTGAGGCTCATAAAATTTAAGTAATTCTCAAGATACCTAGTAAGAAAATACTAGAATCTAAATTGTCTATTTCTAATTAAAGTCATGCAGCTATCTCCCACAGGGCTTCCATATCACTTCCTCTTTCAACCCTGAGTTATGGATTATTTTGTTGAAAAAAACTATGACTTTTAACGTTTAGGACAGTTTTCCTTTGCTTGGGTTCAACCATGAGTGATATCTACTCGTCATCATCAAGAATTTTTTTCAGCTGAGCTGCTCTCACGTTAAATGAGCTCTCTAAATTTAAGACTAAAAAATTAGTAAAAACATATTTTATCAAGTATCTAATCTGTGCAATATACCAATATGGCCAGGAGAGACGTGCGAAAGTGAATATGGCATGATTCTGAAGCGTTAACAATGATCTGAAGAGTTAACAATGAAGAAACAGGGAAGATCTAAATTCATATCACTGTGTTCATGGACAGAGACGATGCCATTATAAACAACCAGAAGAACAATAAAAGATACACAGTAAGCACAGGTTTTTATTGTCAGAATAGCATCTTTATGATATTAGAGAACAGGAGTTGCCTCAGGCATGTTAATTGTAAAAAGTATCCTGGAGGATCATGGATAATTTGATGTCTCTAGAAACTGTTGCCTGTCCTGTGTCATCACAGATGCTTTCTGGGCTCCTGGTGGCTCCTTGGCTGCGGTTATTGACCATGGCATTGAGTGTCTGTCCTACTTGGCTCTGGGTGTTCTTGACTCCTGGATGCCCCTGTTCACCCCTGTGACCTGGCCTCTACCAGGGTCTGAACCTGCTGCTTCCTTGTTGCTTTTCAGTGCTGACTCTGCAAATTCCTGGTTTAAATTCTGCTTAGCCCAGAAGTAAGTGACAGTGGGGACACAGGTAGGAAAAGTGAATGGAGGGTTACATAATTGTCCAAATAACTCTTGCCAAATTCAGTTCAGCCAGAAGTATTCATTTTGATGTGGGTTAGGTATATAGAAAAAGAATCTTTTGATCAGACCTCTTAATTTAGTAATTCCTGGTTTCAACATGCCATACAATAAAGGAGTCCTAGTTTTATCATTACACAATGCACTGAGTAGAGACAATTAAAAGATAATCTGTAACTAAGAGATCTGTTGTAGAAAAGATAACTAAAAATAAGAAATCTCAAATGCTATTATTTTGGATAGACAATCTACAATAGTGAGGTAAGTTTAAATATATAAAAATTATCCTATTGTAGTTAAATCGTTTAGGACCAAAGACTCAAAATCCCAATGGATTTTATGTTATTTGAACCTCTGGGTTAGAAAGACATCTCTTCTCTCTCTTTCTTTCCTTTTCTCTTCCTCCACTACCACCCACCTTCTTTCTCTGTTCCTTCCTCCCTCTGTTCCACTTTTCTCTTTCTCTTTCTCTTTCTGTCTTTCAAATTGAGCATATGTAGTATAAAGAGTAGTCAGAGTGACCTTGATCTCCAAGATAAACTAACTGTAATCAGTGTTTTCATAGAAGTGTCTTGTACAAAACGAGATTGCTGAAAATGGGAGAATTTAGTCTGCCTATTTGTAAGAGATGGTTCTTGAGCAATGTTATAGAGAAAAAGATCTTATCTCTCAATGAAGACTATTATATCATCAATATCAATCCACCATCAGAGACAAAAAATAAAGAGCTCAAGCTTTACAAATGTTCCAGTAGTTCTTTGTGTTCTCTTGTACTTTGTAATTTTTTTTTGAATTTTAGGCAATTTTCTAGGTGTATAGAAGTTATGGTTTTAACTTGCGTTTCTCTAGTCACTAATGACATTGAATACATCATTCACAATGTTGAACAACTTTCACATAATTTTTTTAGTTGCTACCCATGTCTTTTCTCTGGTGAATGTTTATTCAAATATTTAACCTAAGTTTCATGGCTATCTTCTTCTTATTTGGTTATAACAGGTCTGTATGTAATCTGGATACAAAGCTTTATCAGACATGCATTTTGTAAATAAGTCAAATATCCATACCAAGATTTTGCAGCTAGAGAAAAGAGGGTATTTATTTTCAGGGCGTCAAGCAAGGAGAATTGGGCAGCTCACACTTAAGAACTGACCAGCCTCATGGCTTCCAAGTGAGAGGATTTTAAGTTAGATGTAAATTTCAGAAAAGCAAATTTACAGGCAAAATTGTAAATAAAGACATGAGGTTATATATTGGTTCAACATAAAAAGGAGGGATATCTTTAAGGTGGAGCTTACAGAACATGGGTGAATTTAAAGATTCTCTGATTTGCAACTGGTTAAGGGAGAGAAGCTTTGTCTAAAAACTTGGGGTCAGCAGAAAGGAATGTAAAGGTCTGGCATGTGGGTGTGACTTCCTCTAGGCCCCTCTAAAAAAGGTTTAGAACAAAGACTGTTGGTAGGAGTTTAGTCCTGAGTTCCACTTTATCTGAGATCTATGTGCTAGCAGATGGCATTTTCCATTTGGTGAGAGTCCAGTGTTCTGAAAAACAGCTCAAGGACATATGTTAAGATGTTATCTCCAGTTTGTATAGGGGACGATACATCCTGTGACACTAACATTTTTGGCCATTTTTTGAGCTGTTATTACCGTCTCACTTACCAGGTTGTTTGTTGATTTATCAGACATGGCTAGGTGTTTTGAATTCCTCTTCAAGGAACTCAAGATTTTCTTTTCTCTCCATGCTTTCTGGGGAGGCTGGTCGCCCCCTAAGAGGGTTTTCTACTTTGTTTTTCTTTTAGCCTGTGGCCTGTGCTTTCATTTTCTTAGCAGTGCCTTTCAACGGATCAAAGGTTTTGAGTGATTCCAATTTATATGTATTTTTATGGTTGATGCTTTTCTTCTTTTAAGAAATAGTTGCCTAAAGTTACAAGGATTCTCTCCTCAGTTCTCATCTAGAAGTTACATGGTTTCAGCCTTCAGAATTATGCTTGTGAAATATTTCTATCACTTTAGAAAATAATTTGGTAGTTTCTGATAAGTCAAGTGCTCCTTTAGCATATGATCTGTCAATCTCACTTCTAGGAATGAACTCAAAAGAAGTGAAAACCTTGATCTGTATGAAGTCCTATGCATACATTTTTACAGTGGCTTTATTCATAATTGCCCCAAACTGTAGACAGCCTAAACATCCATTAACTGATGAATAGATAAACAAATTGTGGTATATCCATATAGTGTAATTAAAGTAAAAACTATTGGTACATGTAACAACAAGGGCTCAGATCAAAAGCATTATAAGGAAAAAAGTCAAACACAAGAGCTACAGAGTATAGTATTCTGTTTATATGACATTTTAGAAAAAAACGTAAGAGACGGAAACCAGATGACGTTTTATCAGGTGCTAAGGGTGAGGGAAGGGAACTGATTACAAAATGGCTCAAATAAACTTTTTGGAGAAATGGAAATGATCTATATCTCAGTTACATTATGATTAATATGGTTTGGATCCATGTTCCTGCTCAAATCTCATGTTGAATTTTAGTTCCCAGTGTTGGAGGTAGAGCCCGGTGGGAGGTTAATTGGAGGTTAATTGGATCATGGGAATAGCTTCTCATGAATGGTTTAGCACCATCCCATTGGTGCTGTTTTGATAGTGAGCGAGTTCTCACAAAACCTTGTTGCTTAAAAGTCTGTGGCACCATCCTCCTTCCTCTCTCTTCCTCTTGCTCTGGCCACGTAAGATGTTACCTGCTCCCCCTTTGCCTTCCACCATAATTGCGAGTTTCCTGAGGTTTCCTTAGAAGCCAAGCAGATACTGGCACCACACTTCCTGTACAGTGTGCAAACCTGTGAGCCAGTTAAACCTCTATTCCTTATGAATTACTCAGTCTCAGGTATTTCTTTACAGCAGTGTGAGATCGGATTAACGTAATGGTTATGTGACATTTTATGTTCTTCAAAACACATTGACCTGGATATCTGAAAATGTTGAACCTTTCTGTATGTAAATTTTACCTGGAAAAAAAATCTGAGTAAATAAAATTTCTTTCAAAGCATTCAAGATTTTACAAAAGTATTTTCAAAGAAAAATTGTGTAATCTGTTTAGAAATCTCTGCCTCCCATTTTTTTTTCTATGAATGAACTAATATTTTCTAGGATGTGAAAGAACCCAACAACAAATTCCCAGCTTTCATATCGGTGCCTATAGATGTTGCAGAATTTCTCCATTTTTATTATAAATAGCACCTATGTTAGTGTTTCCAGCTAGAAAAATTAGACACTTATTAGCCTTTTGCTCTTATTCTTAATAAGTTATGTGTTCAATTATTGCTGCCTTTACTTTGATTCACATTTATTTCCTTTTCTCTCCTTTCCTCTCACTATGTTAGTCTAGGCTTCTGCACAATTTGAATTGAACCAGTAAATTTGATCTTTAATTTCTTTTCCTACCTGTAGGCTCTAATTCTTTCAATTCATATTGAATATGGTGACTGATACATCTCAAAATGCAGGCTTCATCAAATTGCCTAACATATCATGATTACGCCTTCCATTTGCCTTTAAATGCTTTGGATAATATGGCTTTAAACAAAATGTCCTCTCAAGAATAGGTGCTAAAGCATTTTTTTTTTTGGTTTAGCAATTATAATGTATACTTGAATATAAAGTAAGAATTTATTTTTCCCCAAATTGTCTACCCAAATGAAAGGTATGCTTGTGTCCTTACAAAGCCCCAAATTTTGGGGTACTCTATTACTTTATTTTGAGTAATAGTATATAATTGATGAAAGTCCTTTAGTCTTTAATGATGTCAGTAAAAGCTAGTTTACATGCTCATACAGGTCTCCTGTTGGAGTCAAATGCAGATGCAAAGAAATTTAGCATAAATCTAGTGAGGTATGTGGTCTCACTATTATTGCAAGATTGTACATTGTAAACAAGCCTTTACAAATGTTTAGTTGATTTCATAAGCTAAATTGTCTAAGAATATATTTCACTACTTTACATTATAGTTTAAATTGGCCAACTTCCTCCTCCTGCCTTTTTGTATATTCTCATAGAAACTTACCTATGTATCTGTTCATTTGTCTCTCTATTTATCCATCTATCTTGTCAGACAAATCAGTTGTTCAAGTGATTCTCCTGCCTCAGCCTCCCGAGTAGCTGGAACTACAGGCACATACAACCATGCCTAGGTAATTTTTGTGTTTTTAGTAGAGACAGGGTTTCACCATGTTGGCCAGGATGGTCTCAATCTCCTGACCTTGTGATCCACCCGCTTTGGCCTCCCAAAGTGCTGGAATTACAGGTGTGAGCCACTGAACCAAGCCAACAATGGATTTGCTATAGAATTCGGCGATGATTGACAAAATTTTGGTTTCTTAGTTCACGTTGTTATAACAAAATACCATAGATTTGGGCAGTTTATAAAGAACAGATATTAATTTCTCACAGTTCTGGAGGCTGGAAGTCTGAGATCAAGGTGCCTGCAGAGGTGAGGGCCTTTTTGCAGGTTGCAGATAGCCAACTCCTTGTATATTCACATGGTGGAAAGATAGCTAGCGAGCTCTCCAGATTCTCTTCTATAATGGCACTAATCTGGTTCAAAAAGGCTCCACCCTCAGGAACTAATTACCTCCAACCTCCTAATAACATAACACAGGGGATTAGGATTTCAATGCACAAATTTTGAGGGGACACCAATATTCAGTCTATAACAGCTGGGTTTATTGGGCTGTTGATACCCAAAAGATTCGGAAAATGTCATACTTGTACTACCTTCTCCTCTTATTAATCTATGGGAGTACCTTCATAGAAAAATTGAGGCTTTATAGAAAATTAAATCCTTAGAAATCCTTTAGGACTTGCATCTTTTCAATCATGTGCAAATATCTATCAGAATTTGCTCTTTTCATATAGCCTTTTGGACAGCATAATCAGTAAAATATGTAGTGTATACTGGACAGAGAAGTCAGTTGATATTTAGGAGTCTTTGGCTTTAGCCCTGGGTCTATGGTCACTTTCTCCTGGGCTTTGATTAGTCCTCCTTCAAATGGAGAAGGCAGGTGATATGGTTTGGCTGTGTTCCCACCCAAATCTCACCTTGAGTTGTAAAAATCCCTACGTGTAAAGGGCAGAGCCTGGTGGAGACCATTGAATCCTAGGGATGGTTCCCCCCATATTGTTCTCATGCTAGTGAATAAGTCTAACAAGATCCGATGGTTTTATAAATGGGAGTTGCCCTGCACAAGCTCTCTTGCCTGCTACCATGTAAGACATGACTTTGCTCCTCATTCATCTTCTGCCTTGATTGTGAGGCCTCCCTAGCCATGTAGAACTGTGAGTCAATTAAATCTCTTTCATTTATAAATTATCCAATCTTGGCTGTGTCTTTATTAGCAGCAGGAGAACAGACTACTACAGCGGGACTGAAAGTTGTGCATAATCTTTTCAGGCTTTAACACTGTTTGATCATATGTCATTCATAACCACAACAGATACTTAAATAGATGTGCTATCCTCAATATTTGCTGTACTCTCCTTTTAGTTGCAAAATTAATATTTTATTATATACAGATGGCCTGAAGGATGGATGCATATTGGATGTTTATTGTGGCTTATAGTAGAAAGACAATACCAAAAGTTCGATTATTTTTTCCTCTCTGCTGTAGGAGTGCTTGTGAGGGGTTGAGTCCTGTTCACATTGTTAGCAAATGTTAAGGCAAACAGAGGTGAGTCAGCATATCAGTGACTCATAATAACTTTCATAATTAGGCTCATATTTTTACATTTTTCTTGTGAGGAGAAAAACAAACAGAGATAGAAATGATTTCATGATTTTGTGATGACAAATACATCAGTAAGTAGCCAAGCAATCAAGAGTAAATGCTGCCAATTAACTTTGTGACCAGAAGAGACCTGTCTGTGTACTTGGGGATCCTGTATTTACACTAAAAGTCTCAGCTGCCCAAACCTACAGAGGACCTGAGTGGCAGAGTGTGTGGACAGATGGCCTATTTTCTTCTCTGGGTTTGTGGAAGTTATTACTTTCCCTTTCATGCTTAAATATCTTACATTAATTCCTTCTCATGACTGATATTCTCTATTTCAACTTATATTTTCCCTCATAGATGGTTTTACTGCTGCAGTGAAATTATTTAGGTCTGTAAGTCAAAATTTTTCAAGCTATAGATGAATGGTCCAGTTATCTTTCTGAGCAGTAATCATAATTCTCAGATATAAAATTAATATTCTCAAATGAAATTGATAAATGTGAAACAGAAGTGGGCTGCAGAAAACGCAGACTACAGCCTTTTTAAATTCATCTAAGAGTTACTGTGTACCCATCATGTATTAGGTTTTTCCCTAGACTTTTAGAAGATCTAAACATAGTGACCCTCAAGTAGAAACTTCCCTACAGGTAAAGAGTGTTCTGAAGAGAGTATCTCAATTGTGTACTGAGAGATATAATTACTACAAGGTTTTCTTTCCACCCAACGTAGAGTTCATCTTGACATGTTGAAAGCTGGAAGAGGTCTCATAGAGGAGAGACCTTTGTGGCTTTAAGTGCTTTCCCAGCTTAGCTGTAAAAATATCTCCTCCCACATAAACTAACTTTTTAGCCTAACTGGGCAGCCAACTATTATATTGTTAATTTTATCAAAAATATCTATGGTTGTGTGTGTGCATGTGTGCATGCATGCATGTGTGTCTGTGTGTTGCCCTGCTTAATAAATTGATAAGAAATTTATGCTTGCTCTGCCATTAGTTGAGAAAAGGAATAAGTGAAAGAAACTAAAGTTACAAAGAGATAGAGGAGTTAGGGCAGGGTTCTGGAAGTGAGAAACTCCTTGTAATGTGAATTGCTTTAGACAAAGGGATATGAAATGCTCAGTTTTATGTTTCAAGTTCTGTTGGACTTCGATGTAACACTGTGCTGTTACTTTTTGAGTCTTTAATAAAAGCCTATTATTTAAAACTGCTTGGTAAGAGTGCTGTTTGCCAGAAATCAAGATTAAAAGAGACTGTATATGACTTAAGGTCAACATAGGTTTGAAGGAAGTTGTAGTTGCTAGAAGAAAGATAAAAGTGAGTTGGGAAAATCAGGAGAGGCAGGGCTCAGAGCTAGAAGTATAGATAATTAGGAGAAAATGTAAGCCCGGACAAGCTCCTGTAACCGGGCCTGAGTTGTTTTGGTTTCGTCTCTGGGTTTGTGTAAGTTATGACTTCTCCTTTCATACTTAGAGGACTTGGAGACGTGGACATGGAGGTAACCATCTGGACTGAGATGGAGAAAAATTCTGAAAGTAATATTTATAAATTTAGAATTCGATCTCTGAAAATCACTAAAGAAACATTATGAAGTGACATCAGCAAGATGGCAGAGTAAAAGATCCCAACCTTTGTCCCCCGTAAAAAAGAATTAGACAGCTCTCCATGAATTAAAATACTCCTGAGAGAGCTTGGGAGCCAAATCAGGATGCTGTGGAAATGCAGTAGAATAAAATAACAGAGACCAACTCCACAGAAAGTATATGGAGTATAGTGTCATTCTACCTGCATCATTCCATCCTCCATGGCAACATGGCTTAAGCCAAAAAGATTCTCCCTGGCCCAGAAGTTTCCTCATGTATAAAACGTATAGCAAGTGATCTACCAGCTACCCTATCTTTTCAGGTCTCTTCTCTAATGACCTGCTTCAGTTTCACTACACCCAGATGGATGGGAAGATCAGCTTGTTCAGTATATCTGAGATGTCTGGAGACAGCTAGGAACAAAGAAGAACTGCAGGAGCTTAAGTGTCAGTCACAATGTGGGCACGACTCTGGTCCTCTGCTGAGGACCTCAAGAGCCATCATGGTCACCACAGAATCCTCACTGCTTCCACCAATAAGAATCCTATTATGCCTGCTTCAGACACCAGAGCCACCACTACAGTAAGTGCACCTGTGCCCTGGGTGTTGGAGTCATAATTATTCCATATGTGCCCATGCTCTGTACCTTGGTTTTGCAGCCACCCTGTGAGTGCCTGTGCATCACAAACTGGCAAGACCACTGCCATGAGCATTCCTCTGTGCCAGATCTGGCACCAAGAAAGAATTCCCTTAACCATAACTTCCTCTTATGGGAGAAACAGAATGGGCGAACCTCATCAGCTTTCTCCACTGACAGCCTCAACAATATTCACTACTGTCATGGATGTCCACAGCCTTGGTTGCTGAGGAACCCAATGGTCTTCTGACCTCAGTTGATGGGGCTAAATAGACTATCACTGTATCCAGAGCCAGAACAACTTCACCGTACCCAGCTGACACCCTGTACCCACTATAGTTAAAGACCTTTCCTCACCAAAACCAATTCATAAATCCTAGAATAGGTGAATGCTCTCCTAAATGATCAAGGAAACTTGAAAACACCAAAGGAAAACAATAATTTTCTGGTACCCAACTGCAAAGAAATGGATCTATACAAATTATGTAACCAAAGATTCAAAATATTGAGCTTTTTAAAAAGCTCAATGAGCTATAAAACAAACACACAGGCAGACAGACAACACAGTCATATCAAGTAAACAATTTATGTACAAACCTAGAAGTTTAACAAAGAGAAATCATAAAAAGGAACCAAACAAAAATTCTGCAGCTGAGTAATACAATGAACAAAATTAAAAAATGAAACACAGAGCTTGAACATCAGGTTCAATCAAGCAGAAGAATAAATCTATAAACTCAAAGATGGTTCATTGGAATTATCAGTCAGATGAGAAAAAAAAAAAAACAAAAACCAGAATTGAGAGGTGGGTGGATCACAAGGTAAGGAGTTCAAGACTAGCCTGACCAAGATGGTGAAACCCCACCTCTACTGAAAATACAAAAATTAGCCAGCGTGGTGGTGTGCACCAGTAATCTCAGCTACTCGGGAAGCTGAGGCAGGGAATTGCTTGAACCTGGTAGGCACCATTGCATTCCAACTTTGGGTGACAGAGCAAGACTCCATCTCAAAAAAAAAAAAAAAAAAAAAAAAAAAGGAACAAGAAGAGTGGAGACAGCTCTATGTGATTTTTAATATACTATAAAAGAAGCCAACATATGCATTTTGGCTTCTATCAGAAAAAGAAGAGAAAGAGAGAAAGAAGATACCTTGTTAGAAAAATGACTAAAAACTTCTCAAATTTTGAGTGGGGGGCACATGGAGAAATGGACATCCAGATTCAGGAAGCTGAAAGATTCCTAAACAGGGTTGATATGGTTGACTGTGTCCCCACTCAAATCTCATTTTGAATTCTCATGTGTTGTGGGAGGGACCTGGTAGAAAATAATTTAACCATGGGAGCAGGTCTTTCCCTTGATGTTTTCATGATAGTGAATAAGTCTCATGAGATCTGATAGTTTTAAAAAGAGATGTTCTCCTGCACAAGCTCTCCCTTTTCCTACCATCCACCATCCATGCAAGATGTGACTTGTTCCTCCTTATCTTCCACCATGATTGTGAGGCCTCCCTAGACATGCAAAACTATAAGTCCATCGAACCTCTTTCTTTTGTAAATTGCCCAGTCTTGGGTATGTCTTTGTCAGCAGCGTGAAAAAGCAGACTAATACAGTAAATGGGTATCAATAGAGTGAGACACTGCTGAAATGTTTAAGTGACTTTGGAAGTAGGTAACAGGCAGAGGTTGGAACAGTTTGGAGGGCTCAGAAAAACAAAACAAAACAAAACAAAAACAAAAACAAAAAAAACAGAAAAATGTGGGAAAGTTTGGAACTTTCTAGAGACTTATTGAATGGCTTTGCTCAAAATGCTGATAGTGATATGAACAATAAAGTCCAGTCTGAGGTGGTCTTAGGTGGAGATGAGGAACTTGTTGGGAACTAGAAGAAAGGTGACTCTTGCCATTTTTAGCAAAAAGACTGGCAGCATTTTGCCCTGCCCTAGAGATTTGTGGAATTTTGAACTAAAGAGAAACGATTTAGGGTATCTGGCAGAAGACGTTTCTCAGCAGCGAAGAATTTAATAGGTGACTTGGATGTCGTTAAAGGCATTTAGTTTTAAAAGGGAAACAGAGAGTAAAAGTTCGGAAAATTTGCAGCCTGACAAAGTGATAGAAAAGAAAATCCCATTTTCTGAGGAGAAATTCAAACTGGCTGCAGAAATTTGCCTAAGTAAGGAGAAACCAAATGATAATCCCCAAGGCAAACAGGAAAATGTCTCCAGGGCACGTCAGAGGTCTTCCTGGTTGTCTCTCCTCTCATAGATCTGGATGCCTAGGAGGAAAAAGTGGTTTTGTGTGTGAGGCCCAGGGTCCCCATGCTGTGTCTAGCCTAGAAAGTGGTTGCCCTGCATCCCAGCTGCTCTGGCCATGGCTGAAAGGGGCCAGTGTAGCACTCAGGCCAGGGCTTCAGAGAGTGCGAGCCTTAAGCCTCAGCAACTTTCATATGGTATAGAGCCTGATGGTGCACAGAAGTCAAGACCTGGGTTTGGGAACCTCCACCTAGATTTCAGAGAATGTATGGAAACACCTAGATGTCCATGCAGAAGTTTGCTGCAGGGGTGGGACTCTCACGGAGAACCCCTGCTAGGGCAGTGTGGAAGGGAAATGTGGGGTCAGAGCTCCCACACAGGGTCCCCACTGGGGCACCACCTAGTGGAGCTGTGAGAAGAGGGCCACCATCCTCCAGACTCTGGAACTGTAGACCCACTGACAGCTTGCACCATGTGCCTGAAAAAAACCACGGACAATGCCAGCCTATAAAAGCAGCCAGGAGGGGTGCTGTACCCTGCATAGCGAAAGGGGCAAAACTGCACAAGACCTTGAGAAACTATCTCTTGGATCAGCATGACCTGGATATGAGGCATGAAGTTAAAGGAGATTATTCTGGAACATTAAGATATGACTGCCCTGCTGGATATTAGACTTGCATGGAGCCTGTAGCCCCTTTGTTTTGAACAATTTCTCCCACTTGGAATGACTGTATTTACCTAATGCCTGTAACTCCATTGTATCTAGGAAGTAATTAACTTGCTTTTGATTTTACAGGCTCATAGATGGAAGGAGAGACTTGCCTTGTCTCAGCTGATACCTTGAACTGTGGACTTTTGAGTTAAGGCTGAAATGAGTTAAGACTTTAGGGGACTGTTGGGAAGGCATGATTGGTGTTGAAATGTAAGGACATGAGATTTGGGAGGCGTTTGAGACATAATGGTATGGCTTGCTGTGTCTCGTTCATCTTAAATCTCCATGTGTTGTATGAAGGACCCAGTGGGAGGTAATTGATTTATGAGGGCAGGTCTTTCCTGTGCTATTCTCATGATAGTAAATAAGTCTCATGAGATCTGATAGTTTTAAAAAGGGAATTTTCCCTGCAAAAGCCCTCTCTCTTGGCCTTCCACCATCCACATAAAATGTGACTTGTTCCTCCTTGCCTTCCACCATGATTGTGAGACCTCCACAGCCACCTGGAAGTGTAAGTCCATTAAACTCTTTCTGTTGTAAATTGTCCAGTCTTGGATATGTCTTTATCAGCAACAAGAAAATGGACCAATACAAGGGTCAAGTCAAAGACTACACCAATATATATAATAAAATGGCCAAACTTGAGGACAGGGGTGGCTCATGCCTGTAATCCCAGCACTTTGGGAGGCTGAGGCAGGTGGATCACGAGGTCAGGAGATCAAGACTATCCTGTCCAACATGTTGAAACCCCGTCTCTACTAAAATATAAAAACTTAGCTGGGCATGGTATTGTGTGCCTGTAGTCCCAGCTACTCAGGAGGTTGATGCTGGAGAATCACTTGAACCCAGGAGGTGGAGGTTGCAGTGAGCTGAGATCATGTCACTGCACACTAGTTTGGCAACAGAGTTGCCAAAGGGGGGAAAAAAAAGAGAGAGAGAGAATTTTGAAATTAGCAAGAGAAAAAGAAAAGACTTGGCAAAACCATCTATACAAAAGCATAAATTTTATTGATGAAATTTCTGAATATGCAGAAGTATGTATATTAATGTAATACTGTAACGATAGTGTGTAATTTAGTGTTAACTCTATTATAGAAGTTAAAAGATAAAAAAATTGTTTATAGATACACAATGTAAAAAGAATCAAACTCTGACTACAAGAACATAAAGTATGAGTGTATGTGGGAGGAAAAGTGTAGTGTTTTATAAACTTAAAACAGAAAATTACAGCTACAAGCTATTTTATGCAAGCTTTGAGCTGATCACAGAAAAAAGTCTCTAATACACAAACAAGAAAAAGGATGACAGCAAATTACTAAAAACCATGACCAAATGACAATGAGAGATGGCAAAAGAAGAAAAGAATGACAAAACAACCACAAAATAGACAGAAAACAATGAAATGGCAGTACTAAGTTCTCACCTATTAATAATTACCATAAATGTAAGTGGATTAAACTCATCAATCAAATGGGACAGCTTGGATGAATGTATTAAACAAATACAATATCCAGTGATATGCTACTTACAAGAGACTTACTTTAGATGTAAAGAACTGAAGAGGCTGGAAGTAAGAAGATAAAAAAAGCTATTTCACATAAATGGTAAACAAAAGAAACCAAAAGTGGCTACACTTATATCATACACAATATATGTAAAGTACAAAATGATGTATAAAGACTAACATCATTAAGAAATGATAAAAGGATCAATTCAATAGGAAGCTGTAACAGTTATAAATATATAAACATTCAACATCAGAGCACTTATATATAAAGCATATACTGCCAAATCTGAACATAGAAATCGACAGCAAAACAATAAAAGTAGGGTATCTTAATATCACACTTAAAATATTGAATAGAACATCCTGACAGAAAATCAGTAAAAACAACAACAACAAAACAAACAAACAAACAAAAAAAACAGCTGTCTTGAACAACAATATAGCAAATGGACCTAACAAACATACAGAGAACTTTCTGCCCAACAGGAAATGGGTACTTATTCTTCTCAAATACAGGTAGAAACTTCTCTGGGACAGAGCATGGATTAGATCACAAAACAAGCTTTAACAAATTTAAGATCAAAATCATGCCAAGTTCGTTTCCGAACATAATGAAATGAAACTAGAAACCAATAGCAGCAAGAAAACAGAAAAATTTACAATACAAAGAAACTAAACAACACCCTCTTGAATAGCCATTGAATTAAAGAGGAAATCAAAAGGGAGTTTAAGAATATCTTGAGATAACACGACATACCAATAGCTATGGGATGCAACAAAAACAGTACTAAAAGGAAAATTTATTGTGGTAAACTCCTGCATTAAAAAAGAACTATCTCAGGTGAAATAATCTAACTTTATACTTCAAGGAATTAGAAAAAGAAGCAAATGTGAAGTCCAAAGTTAGGAGAGGGAAGAAAATAATAAAAATTAGAGCAGAAATAAAACAACTTAAAACAAGCAGAGAATAAAACAACTATAGAAAAACATCAGCAAAATCTTTTTTTTAAATTTTCAATTATTATATTTTGTGGGTACATTCTAGTTGTAAATATTTATAGGGTACATGAGATACTTTGATACAGATGTGCAATGTGTAATAATCCCATCATGGAAGATGGGGTATCCATCCCCTCAAACATTTTTCCTTTATATTATAAACAATCCAATTACATTCTTTTAGTTATTTTAAAATGTACAATTAAGTTATTATTGACTCTAATTACCCTGTTGTGCTGTCAAATACTAGGCCTCATTCATTCCTTCTTTTTTTTTTAACCCATTAATCATCCCCACCTCCTTGTCACCCCTCAACCACTACCATTCCCAGCCTGTGATAACCATTCTTCTACTCTCTATACCCAAAGGTTCAATTGTTTTTATTTTTAGATCTCACAAATAAATGAGAATGTGCAATGTTTTTCTTTCTGTGCCTGGTTTATTTCGTCTAACATAATGACCTCCAGTTCCATCCATGTTGTTACAAATGACTGAATCTCATTCTTTTTTTACGGTATTCCATTGCGTACATGTATGACATTCTCTCTATCCATTTATCTGTTAATGAACACTTAGGTGGCATTCAAATCTTGACTGTTGTGAACATAACTGCAACAAACTTGGGGTACAATTTCTTTCACATATTTTATATGTTTTGGTTATATACCCAGTAGTGGGATTGATGGATCATATGATAGTTCTAGTTTTAGTTTTTTGAAGAATGTCCAAACTGTTCTCCATAGTGATTGCAATAATTTCCATTCCCACCGATAGCGTATGACGGTTCCCTTTTCTCCACATCCTTTCCAGCTTTCTTATTGCCTGTCTTTTGGATATAAGTCATTTTAATTATAAGTGAGATAATATCTTATTGAAGTTTTGATTTGCGTTTCTCTAATAATTAATGATGTTAATCACCTTTATCTATGTCTCTTAGCCATTTATATGTCTTCTTTTGAGAAATGTCTACTCAAATCTTTTGCCCATTTTAAAAACAGGCTAAGATAGGTAGGGATGAGGCAGCCTGGAATCCTGGGACCCCCTCTTGATCTGTGATGACAACAGTTGAAGACAGTGCACTCAGTGTAACTCTTCACCAGGTTTCGGGATACCCAGTCTAACTTGAGTGTGAACTTTTCTCTTGAGTGCCTGAACACTTCCATGGAAGCGGCAGCTACCCCAGCTGTGACTCAGTTACTCCTATTGAAAGTAAAATGCACCTGAGGCCCAATGCAGTGGCAATTTAGCATCTCTTCTTGACCCTAAATGATGGTCTCACTACTGGGATTTTTACATTTAATTCACTCCCTCCAGTACATTTTCTATATCAGTGGTCTTCAAATTACAGAGGGTAATGTCTGATTATTAAAATATATGAGCTCTCTGTTTGTATTAGTTTTATACAAAGCACGGCATTGTATAAGATTCAGGAAGTTCACAAAGATCATTCACAGTTTTTTCCTCCTTCAATGCAACGACTTCTACATTTTTTAGTTTACCCTCTTATTATTTGTCAGTCTTTTAGAGACAGTCTTGCTCTGCCACTCATGCTAGAATACAGCAGCACAAGCAAAGCTCACTTCAGCTTCAAATTCCTGGGCTTAAGCTATTATCCTGCCTCAACCTGTTGGGTAGCTAAAACTACAAATGCAGGCCACTACACTTGGCTTTTTTTTTTTTTTTTTTTTTTTTTTTTTTTTTTTTTTTTTAGAGATGGGGTCTTGCTATGCTGCCTAGGCTGGCTGGCCTTATACCCTTGGTCTCCCAAATTGCTGAGATTACTAACATGAGCCATTACACTCAGCCACTGTTGATCAATCTTTTGTCAGAATAGAGAAAGGAGCTCTTAGATATTTTCCTTAAAGATTTTTTTTTTAAGCTTCTAGTTTTGGTTTTGTGTTTTTTCTTCACTTCTATGAATTCCTAGTACCTCAAATTTCTTAGTCTTTTGGAACTTTGCAGCATAAGCTAGGATGTTTTAAAATGACTTTTCACACTTAGCTTTAGCTTAGCTTTAATCTCTTTTCCTAAGTCATATATCCCTAGTCCTTGTACTTTTCAGCTTCCAACATTTTATTGCTGTGGTCTCCTCTCTAATTTTCTTTGTGGTTTAATGCTATTCACCTTATATTTTTACTGTTATTTATTGTGGTTTGGGGAGAGAGCCAAAGAAGATGTGTATGTTAAATATGATAACTTTACCTGCAAGTATTTTATGTGTATTAAACTTATTAATATTCATGGCATATAATGATATAACTCATACTTGAAAGCACATATATTTTACTGATTGTTTGCACAAGACAAATTTTGGAGATCAATATTCACCTTGGCCAGAGAGTTCCTTCTAATTTAATAAATTATATTGATTGCAAATTGTGCCAGAGATTCTGCAGTGCTTGTAGATTTCCTACCAAATAAAACACGTTCATGTGAAACATTAATTCCTCTATATTTGAGAGCAGACACAAATCTTTTTTAAATAAAAAAGCTATTTAAATCTGGTGGGTGGGCATCAGGAGCAGTGGGACATCTGTCCATTTAAATTATTGGAAAATTGAGCAATTCAAGACATCAAACACTCAGATGGTCTTATGCAGTAAAATATGTACAATCTAATGATGTGGGTTTAGTGATGATGAGAAAGGGTCAGGTGAAGTACTGATCCTGCATTGATTCCCAGTTGTAGAAATCTCTTGCACTAATTTCACAGATCTGCACTCTAACTTCAGCCTAATAATGTGTGACAATAGGGTGCCACCGGTACAGTCTCATAGAAACTGCCCACCTGGAGAGAAGTCACAAAAACATTTAAATCTATGTATAGGAATCAGATCAATATTTTATTTTTGAGATCCCTTTAGTTAAACTTAAGTCAGATAGTTGAGATCACTTTTTAACTTTACATATGGCTTTAAAGTGTGTTTTTTTCCTACATATTCTTGGATAACAGACTTTAGCTTCAACTATTGAGAAAGTTGGATTTCCCCACTCCCCTTTCAGGAACTAGATGTTGTATATTATTTGGGGCTAAATGGCTATGCTATGGCAAAATGATTTTTCTTTTTAAAGTATTTATTTAAATTTTGTAATAAAAAGAAAAATCAAATAAATCTTGATCTTGGTCATTTCCTGTGCCCCTTCATCCTATATTACATTAAGATGTAATGATATCTGAAGCATCCTCTTTCTGAAAGCACCATTCATTACGTAATTACATTTCAGCAAGGTACCAGCCTTAAGCCAGCCTAACACATAAAATGAATGAGCCTAGACTCCGCCTGCAACATGTTACTGTACACCCCATGAAGGACCCTGGCAGTATGTTAAAAAGTAAAATGTTTTAATGCGATTTAGTTTAGACTGTGTTTCTTTCATTCTGACTTCCTCTCTGTCACATGTCCCTTCAAGAAGGGTAGATCAGGTACCTTTGGGATTCAGCTAAAGGGAGGTAGATATGGGGATACCAGTGGTTTGTGGTCAGGGGGCTATAACTGAGTGTGTCACAGTCACATTCATGTATAGTTCAGTTGTTGTCACCTATTTCAGCATATCATCTCCTTTAGCACACACTGGATATATATGGGTTATAAAAAAGAAACACATTTTGAAATGTACAGAAGCAGAAGCATGTCATTGGAAAAGGTGTGTCGTCATTGGATGTGCAAAACTTAAGTACAAGATTTAGTTCTCACTGAGCTTGTTGAAACAGAACGTTTTCTTGAAAACTGGACTAAACAAAGCAGCAAATAAAATTATAAGCACGCCACGTTTTACTTTGGATGGAAATCATGTGAAACACATTTTATTGGTGTTCTCAGGTTTTTAGGACACAAATGTGTAGTAGCTCTACAGACAACAGGACTGTTTATATGTGGAGTCCTTAAGTATCTCAACATGTCAGATCCTAGTGGATCTGATGCAATTTAGTCTGCTGAAGTCTGATAGTTCAACATGAAAATGCAGGAAAAAATTGCCTCCAGCATAGGAAAATGGCCCAGAAAACCCCAAGTATTCTTACGTATTTCATCATTAAGCCAATATATGCTAAGAATAACTTTATTACACAAATATGTAGCTCAACCTCAAATAGTGACAATTTAATCTGAGAGCACTGTTAAAAATAATTTTCAAAAGTAATGTAAAATCATGACTTTCATGGAGATGGAGAAAATGAATCCATGTTAAGGGTTTTATTTAACTCATTAATTAGGAAACTGGTAAGATTTTCCTCAAAGGGAAATCCAGAAAACATATTTAAAGGTCAGGAATGTGGAAACAAATGTGCAAATGGAGATAAAACTCGCTTTAGCCACAATGAGGGAGAGATGCTTTCCATGTCTACAGACAAGAATTTGGGTATTGCTATCAATTATCTACAACCTACAGAGTTATAAAAGAGCTCCTAAAGAATTAGAATAAGGTAACTCAGAAAGGTGTGCTCTAGAAAGGGTTGGCAAAGCTTTTCTGTAAAGACCTACACAGTAAATATTTTAGGCCTTGTCAGCCATACTGTCATTGCCATAACTACTCAACTCAGCCACTGTGGAGCTGACATAATCGTAAATAATATGTACATACACTACTGCAACTGTGTTCAAATACCATTTTATTTACAAAAACAGATGATGGGCTGGTCTTGGCCAGAGGTTGTGGTTTGCTAACTTCTGCTCTAGACAATGCACAGTTGTTCGTTGAAGCACATAATTCCCTCTTATGCTCTAAGTTCTAGGCTGAAGAATATTCCTGATCATCGCTCAGATGTTTGAAGCTAGACTGTAACTTTGGGAGAGAAACAGTTTAATTGTTATTCCTACTTATGCTGAAATCTATTTTTTTTTTTTGAATTTGTGCATAAAGAGAGGAAATAAATAAGAATTCCTGCTTGAAGATTTCAAATCTCGGGGGGACTATGGACTTCATATTTTTTCTTTGGTCCTGCATTGTCACCAAAATTCAATTATGTCTCAGGATTTTTCTCCTATAATTTAAAAATATATCTATCTGAGTGATGATCAGGAATATATATATATTCTCAGGGGCCAAAAAAGGTTTGAGTGCTGACCTTGTCTGTCTTTATTCATTTCTTTTTCTAGGTTTTGATGTAGTATATATTTACATGATGGTTGTTACTTTTAGGAAGATTTTTTTTTTCCAAAAATAATTAACCTTTATTTTTTAGTATCTATTTGGAGTGTTTGTCTGAATGTTTCAGTTAGCATTATTGTGCACAGAAGTCCCATTCTGTTGATTCTTTAAATACTTCAAATGTCCACTTAGCATCGCATAAAATAATAAAATGATTTTCATTTAATGTTTTTCCTGACTTTACATAGTCTCACTAAAATAATAAGACATATTATTTTGGTCATTCTTTTCTATTCTGAGCCTTTTGACTTTAGAAAATCTGGAATTAATATGCTTTCATAAAAAATTTAAAGATGATACTACACTATTTGGAATATTTTAATGCTGTTTTGATAAATTATGATATGTGTTTGGATATTAAAATACATTTTTATTTATTAAAGTTGAGTAAACTTTTAAAAATTAATCTAATGTATAAGAAATTTTATATGCATCTGACTATAGGTCTAATACTTTAGAGATAAGAGCAGTGTTCTATATCCCAAATTATATTTTTTACTTCTACCAAACCACTCAAAGTAAGAAAAAAGAAAAAATTATAAGACCACATTTATGAAACAGGTCAGGAAATCTATTTTAAATAAGCAAAAGTTATAAATTACAAATAAGTTTAAACATATAAATATTTTAAATTAAAAACATAGTCTCTATGACAAAGGCATGTTACACAGAATAAAAAGATGAAACACAGAATAGGAAATGACATTGATAATTTATAGGTACCAATTGTTAATTGATATATATCCAGAATCTAGGATGCATGGCAATTAAGAAAACATAGCCAATGCAATAGAAAAATTGGCAACAATATGAATTCCTCAATGCAGAAATTCTCGTGGCTAATAAACCCTAGTGGCAAATAAACAGATGATAAAGTTCCCAGCATTGTTACATGCTATCAAGGGAATTAACATTAAAACAAAAAACTAAAATTAAAATAAAAAATGAGAAATAACTGTACTTTAAAAAATGGTAAATATTACAAAACTGTTCTGCTTATTAATTGTTGTCCAGTCATATAGTACCACCTAAACCTGTGTAGGGCAGAAATGCCTGGAAGGCAGAGAGACCAATGGATTTGTTGAATGCCACAAATGCTCTCAACACCATGCCTAACCATTTGGTAACATCTGTTGAAGTTGAAGCGGTGCATAAGTAATGACTTGGCATTTAAACTTCTAGGAATCAACTGAAGATACTTTTGCACATGCACAAAAGAGGGAACAGAAAGAAAACTTTTATTTTTTGTTTTATTTTTTATTATTTCAGTAGTTTTGGGTAAAAGGCGATGTTTGGTTACATGCATGAGTTCTTTAGTGGTGATTTCTGAGATTGTGATGCAACCATCACCAAACCAGTATACACTGTGTCACATGTACTTTTATCTATCCTCTCCCTCCCACCTTCCCCCAGTATCCCCAGAGTCCATTATCTTATTCTTAGGCATTTGTGTCCTCATGGCTTAGTGCCCACTTATAAGTGAGAACATACGATGTTTGGTTTTCCATTCCTTAGTTACTTCATTTAGAGTAACAGTCTCCAACTCCATCCAGGTTATTGTGAATGTAATTATTTTATTCCTTTTTATGACTGAGTAGTATTCCATGGTGTGTACGTATATGTGTGTGTGTGTGTATGTGTGTGGTATATATGTGTGTGTGTGTGTGTGTATGTATATACACAGTTTAACAGTTTCTTTATTCACTCATTGATTGATGCACATTTAGGCTAGTTCCATATTTTTGTAATTGTGAATTGTGGTACTATAAACATGTGTGTGCAAGTGTTTTTTTAAGGATTTCTTTTCCTCCAGGTAGATACCCAGTAGTGGGATTATCAAATGGTAGTTCTTTGTTTACTTCTTTAAGAAGTCTTCCCACTGTTTTCCATAGTGGTTGTACTGGTTTACATTCCCACCAGCAGTGTAAAAGTGTTCCATTTTCACACATCCACACCAATATCTATTATTTTTTTGATTTTTAAATTATGACCATTCTTGTAGGAGTCAGGTGGTATTGCATTGTAGTTTTGATTTCCCTGATTATCAAATACTGATCAGGGAAATCAACATTCGATGATGTTGAGCATTTTTTCATGTTTGTTGACCATTTGTAGATATTCTTTTAATAACTATCTGTTCGTGTATTTAGCCCAGTTTTGACGGGATTGTTTGTTTATTTCTTGCTGATCTGTTTATGTTCCTTGTAGATTCTGGATATTAGTCCTTTGTCGGATGTATAGATTGTGAAGATTTTCTCCCACTCTGTGGGTTGTCTGTTTACCCTGCTGATTATTTCTTTTGCAGTGCAGATACTTTTAGTTTCATTACATCCCATCTATTTGTCTTTGTTTTTCCTGCATTTGCTTTTGGTTTCTTGGTCATGAATTCTTTGCCTAAGCCAATGTCTAGAAGAGTTTTTCTGACGTTATCTTCTAGAATTTTTATGGTTTTGGGTCTTAGATTTAAGTTTTTGATCTGTTTTTAGTTTATTTTTGTATAAGGTGGTAGATGAGGATCCAGTTTCATTCTCCTTCATGTGGCTTGCCAATTATCCCAGCACCATTTGCTGAATACGGTGTCCTTTTCCCACTTGATGTTTTTGTTTGCTTTGTTGAAGATCAGTTGGCCATAAGTATTTGGCTTTTATTTCTGGGCTCCCTCCCCCATTCCCTAGGGATGGGGCTTCCTGAGAGTTGACTGCATTGATTGTTATTGCTTTTTTGGGTCTAGCCACCAAGCGGGGCTACCAGGCTCTGGGTTGGTGCTGGGAAAAAGGGCCCTGTGATGAGATTCATCTTGAGGTCTCCCAGGCATGGACACCAGCACCTGCTTTGTTGGAGTTGGCAGGGGAGTGAAGTAGACTGTGGAAGTCTTTGGTTATAGTTTTTTTTTAGTGCACTGGTTTTTTTGAATGCTGGTTATGCTAGCAGTGAAGCTGTCATGTGGACAGACTCAGGATCTCTGGTTAGCCAGGATGTTGCAGGTGGTGGAATTAGCTGTTGTTTTCTCTTTCTTTTCTTTCTCTCTTTCTTTCTTTCTTTCTTTCTTTCTTTCTTTCTTTCTTTCTTTCTTTCTTTCTTTCTTTCTTTCTTTCTTTCTTTCTTTCTTTCTTTCTTTCTTTCTTTCTTCTTTCTTTCTTCTTTTTTTTTTTTTTTTTTTGAGATGAAGTCTCACTTTGTCACCCAGGCTGGTGTGCAGTGGCTCAAACTCGGCTCACTTCAACCTCTGCTGGTCCTTGTTCAAGCCATTCTCCTGCCTCATCCTCCCAAGTAGCTGGGATTACAGGCTCCTGCCACCATGCCTGGCTAATTCTTTTGTATTTTTAGTAGAGACGGGATTTCACCCTCTTGGCCAGGCTGGTCTTGAACTCCTGACCTTGTGATCCACCCACCTTGGCCTCCCAAAGTGCTGGGATTACAGGCGTGAGCCACCGCGTCTGGCTATTTTCTCTTTCTATAGAACAGGATTGTTCTGTTGTAAGTTGTTGTAATGGCTTGAGTTGCTTGGCCTCCAGCCAGGAGGTGGTGCTTCCAAGACAGCACCAGCTGCAGTAGTAGAAGAGGGATATAAGCTGGCCTAATTGGCCAGAATAAGTATTCACATTTCTCAGGCAATGGGTGGGGCTCTAGAGCTCCTAGGAATTTATGTCTTTTGTCTTTGGCTACCATTGCAGGTAGAGAGAATAGCAGGTGGGGACAGGATTAGGCATGTCTGAGCTCTGACTCTCTTCAGGTGGGGCTGGCTGTGGTCACTGTTGGGGGTAGAGGGTGGTTCTCAGGACAGTGGGTGTTCCAAAAGGGGTTATGGCTGTCTCTGCCGTCTTATACAGGTTGCCAGGGAAGTAAGAAGTGATAAGCTTCACCCAGTTCCTACACGGCCAGCAAGGCCAGTCTCACTCCCACTGGGCCCTACCAACAGCGCTGAGTTTACATAGAGGTAGCTGCTGTGTAGTGCTGAGATCTTTTCCCAGGCTACAGGCTTTCCTGCTAAGAAAGCAAGCAGGGTTTTCAGGCCTTGTCCCTCTCCACCTATCTGTGAGATCAAGCTGTGGCTTCTGTGCTTGTTTCTGCACTTCCTGTTTACCCCCTAGATTCTACTCAGGAAAATTTATGCTCAGTCAGAATTATTACAAGTTCAGCTAGAAGCTTTTTTCACCCTGTAGCCTGTCTCTCATTCTGCAGGCTGCCTTTGCCAAGGAACTCCGTGAGATGAGGTCAGGGAGTCAGAGATGGCTTCCCTGGGATTTAGCTGGGGACAAGAAATGCCTAAGGGCTCTTCCCACTCTTTTCTTTCTTCCTTCCTTCCTTCTTTCTTTCTTTCTTTTTCTTTCTTTCTTTCTTTCTTTCTTTCTTTCTTTCTTTCTTTTTCTTTCTTTTGTTCTTTCTTTCTTCTTTCTTTTTCTCTTTCTCTCTCTCTCTTTCCTTCCTTCCATCTTTCCCTTCCTTTCTCCCTTTACCTTCCTTTCTTTTCTTTTCTTCCCTCCCTTCCTCCCTCCCTCCCTCCCTTCCTGCCTTCTCTCTCCCTTTCTTTTCTTTCTTTCCCTTTCTTTCTCTCTCTCCCCTTCCTCACCTCTTTCTTTCTTTCTTTCTTTCTTTCTTTCTTTCTTTCTTTCCTTTGTTCTTTCTTTCTTCTTTCTTTTTCTCTTTCTCTCTCTCTCTTTCCTTCCTTCCATCTTTCTCTTTCTTTCTCCCTTTCCCTTCCTTTCTTTTCTTTTCTTCCCTCCCTTCCTCCCTCCCTTCCTTCCTTCCTCCCTTCCTTCCTTCTTTTCTTCCTTCCTTTCTTCCTTGACAAGGTCTTGCTCTGTCACCTGGGCTGGAGTACAGTGGCATAGTCTCAGCTCACTGTAACCTCTGCCTCCTCTGCCTCCCAGGTTCAAGTGTTTCTCATGCCTCAGCCTCCTGAGTAGCCAAGATTACAGATGCCTACCACCATGCCTAGCTAATTATTTTATATTTTTATTAGAGACTAGGTTTCTCCATGTTGACCAGGCTGGTTTTGAACTCCTGACCTCAAGAGATCTGCCCACCTTGGCCTCCCAAAGTGCTGAGATTATAGGCATGAACCATTGCACCAGGCCCCACTGTTTCTCCTACTTTTATATTTCCCTTGGTTCCCTATATCCATTTCAACTCTAGGTAAGGTTAAACCTTTCTCCCATGATCTGGATTTTCAGAATAATCAGTGGGGATGTGTGTTCAGAGGCAAACTTTTCCACCTCTCACACTTTGGGAACTCACATTTTTTTGGCTGTCCCATGGAGTTTGCAGTAGCACACTGCTTCTTTCAAAAGCTCTGTGGATTCTTTCAGTTTTCCTGATATGTTCCTAAAGTGGTTCTTTGATATGGTTTGGCTGTGTCCTCAACCAAATCTCATCTTGACAACAAGGTGAGTGCTATGTTCATATTTGCATAACAAATTTGTCCCCAACCAAATCACATCTTTCCATGTGTTATGGGAGGGACTTGGTGGGAGATAATCGAATCATGGGGGCAGGTCTTTCCCATGCTGTTCTCATGGTAGTGAATAAGTCTCATGTGATCTGATTTTTAGAAGAGGTGTTTTAGAAAGAGACGTTCCCCTGCACAAGCTCTCTTATTTTTGGTTTGCCACCATCCACATAAGCTGTGACTTGCTCCTCCTTGCCTTCTGCCATGATTGGAAGGCCTCCCGAGCCATGTGGAATTGTAAGTCAAATTAAACTTCTTTCTTTTGTAAATTACTCAGTCTTGGGTATGTCTTTATTCTCACTGTGAAAACAAACTAATGCAATAAATTAGTACCAGTAGAGTTGGGTGCTACTGAAAAGATACCTGAAAATGTGGAAGCGACTTTTGAACTGGATAACAGGCAAAGGTTGAAACAGTTTGGAGGGTTCAGAAGTGGACAGGAATATGTGGGAAATTTGAAACTTCCTAGAGATTTATTGAATGGCTTTGAGCAAAATGCTGATAATAATATGGACAATGAAATCCAGGCAGAGGTAGTCTCAGATGGAGATGAGGAACTTTTTGCAAACTGTATCAAAGGTAATTCTTGTTATGTTTTAGCAAATAGACTGGTGGCATTTTGCCCCTGCACTAGAGATTTGTGGAACTTTGAACTTGAGAGATTTAGGGTATCTGGCAGAAGAAATTTCTAAGTAGCAAAGCATTCAAGATGTGACTTGGGTGTTGTTGAAGGCATTCAGTTTTATAAGGGAAGCAAAGCATAAAAGCTCAAAAAATTTGCAACCTGACGATGTAATAGAAAAGAAAATTCCATTTTCTGAGGAGAAATTCAGGCCAACTGCAGAAATTTGCATCAGTAACGAGGAGCCAAATGTTAATTCCCAAGACAGTGGTGGAACCCAGGGCATGTCAGAGGTGTTCATGGCAGCCCCTCTCATGAAAGACCTGGAGGCCTAGGGGGAAAAAATGGTTTTGTGTGTCAGGCCCAGGATCCTCATGCGGTGTGCAGTCTAGGGACTTGGTGCTCTGCATCCCAGCCACTCCAGCTGTGCCTAAAAGGGGCCAAGGTACAGCTCGGGCTGTGGCTTTAGAGGATGCAAGCCTCAGGATTTGGCAGCTTCCACTTGATGCTGAGCCTGTGGTTGCACAGAAGTCAAGAATTAATGTTTGGGAAACTCCACCTAGATTTCAGAAGATATACGAAAACTCCTGGATACCCAGGTAGAAGTTTGCTGTAGAGGCCAGGTCCTCATGGAGAACCTCTGCTAGGGGAGTGCAGAAGGGAAATGTGAGGTGGAAGCCCCCAGCCAGAGTCCCTACTGGGATACTCCCTAGTGGACCTGTGAGGAAGAGGACCACCCTCCTCCAGGCCTCACAGTGGTATATCCACTGCCAGCTTGCACCATGCACCTGGAGAAGCCAAAGACACTCAATGCCAGCCTGTAAAGGCAGCTGGGAGGGAGGCAGTACCCTGCAAAAAGGCAGGGCTGGAGCTTCCAAGACCATGGTATATATTAGTATAGTTATCATTAATGACATGAAAACATTGACAGAAAGTATATATGCCATCTTTAGGAAGACGCAATAGGTATGAGGTTCTGTTAACTTTCTATTTATCATTTTTTTTCTAATCAAAAAATAGAATAAGAGAGAAGCCATGTATTAAAGGAAGCGGGTGGAAAAAAGTGGTCAGGCCAAGCCCAAAGTGTCCTGCCACACGTGAAGATTTTCTAAATTATCCTACATATGTGAGACTTGACTTCCACACATATCCATATTTCACAAAGATATTAAAGTTTTAAATTACCATTGAGTAAAACTGATGCACAAGAAGGTGACACATATTCCTATTTCTTTCCGTTTCTTTTGACTTGATTTGAACATGTACTTGGACTCCCAATGATCTCCCCCCCAGTGATCTCAGTGATCTCCCCTCCTCTGAACTCTCGTGATATTTCCTAGATGAGGCAACTGTTGTGACAAAAATTCCACTGCCTTGTGCAATTGCTTTCAACAGTTTTGTGAGTATTATTTGTGCCTGCCCTGTAGAGGCAAGCTCCTGGAGCTGTAAATATGCCCTAATCTACTTATATAAATGCTTACCACAGTGTTAAATTTATAAACAAATCCTCTTAATGTGCCTTATGACATTCAGAGATTTTATGTTATTATCATGCCCGTTGGTACAAAATAGCTTGTGTGTGTGTTTGTGTGTGTGCATGTGTGTGTATGGATGTGTGCATATGTGTGCCAACACTTGACAGAAGTAGATAGGGATAGAAATATTTAGATATAGGCCACTTGCTCTTTTAAGTTAGAGAATGGCAGAAGTTCCTAGCAAATGATTATATGTGTGTGACTTGTGGACATATTTGTTATAACACAGTGTGTGTGTTTTTGGAAAAAAAACAAAACAAAACAACAACAAAAAAAACAACCCCATGTTCTGCAGAATCATTGGATTAAAATTAAAGAGGATTATGCTGAACACAGGGTTATAGGTGGGCCAGTAAAATCATATGTAGGTTTGTAACTAATCTACTAAGAAAAATACGCCTAATAAAAATACTAGTAAAGCTCATAATATATTAACATTCTAATGAATATGTAAATACTTCCATACATTTTGAACTTTACCTTTAACAACCAAACAAACAAAAAACAAAGTAAGTATGGCAATAGCTTGATAGAAAGATTGGGATCATTGAATTGTGAAGAAAAAGGGGAAATATGCAGAGAACAAAGACAGTCATGCCACAACCCTTCCAAGACAGAGATCATGGCTCAGTTGAGTTCAAGAAAAGCACATGGATGAATGCAAGTCACAGAGAGGAAGAGACTTTTCCCTAGTTGCGTCCAGCAGCAGCTGACCACTTTGAGTTTGGTTGCTGTTTCACAGGGGCACAAGGTATGTTTACCTTGCTTTATTAATTTTATGTGCTTTGTTATCAAAGCGCTTTAAGACCTTCTTATTACTATTTTCTCTTCTTTCTTACACATGAATGCCATTACAGTTTTTTTTTTTCATGAGATCTGCACTTTAAGGAATTTAGCTTTTATATAACACATAGTGAATCAGCGTATGTACTTCTCTCTGGCTACCCATAAGGTAATGCATTGTCACCTTTGTCTTGATAAAACTAAAGTAATAAGAATTATTACATATCTTTATGTGTTTATATCTTTGACTAATAAGTATGGAATTTATAAATAATATCTATTTTAGACAGTAAAACTAGGTGAGTGCTGTGTTACTATTTATATAACAAATATGGAAGACAACATTGTAAAGTGGCTTTGCTAAGTAAACATTCAATTTATTTTCTATTTGATATAAAATTGTGTTTCTAATTGCTTTCTTAGCAAAGAGGTTATTACTCATTAAGAATCATCAAATGCATTTTATCCAAAACTCAGACTGACAGGATAATGGATTTCTGCTAATGTGTTGATTGATGATTGATGCTAAGCTTTGAATATCTTTCCCCAAAGTTATACTACAGAGACACATCTTTGGATAACAATCAGCCATAGCTAAAAAAGATTTTTGTTGAATAATTTGTGTTGCTCCACAGTGCACCCTAAGGTACTGAACTGATTGCAGAAAGGTAAATTACCTTTATGCCATTTTCTTCGTGACTACGTGGGTGGCAAGTACAAACATTGAATTCTGTCTTGAATTTAGATAATTATTTCTTAGTCTAACGCTGTATAAAGACTTTTTTTTTTTAATATTCTTTACTAAAAGTGTTTCTTAAAATTATAACCAGATGTCTAAAAATAAAAATGAATACATTCAGGCAGAAACTGCTACATAGCTATCTTTATCTACTGAAACTCATTTTTAAATAAAAAGATTTTAATAATCTGTGATCACATAACCATTTGACAAAATTAGCATATGTTTTGGCCTCAGATTTTCTGATTTCCTATTTTCTTTGAATAAGTGTTAAGAATCATGTTACTCTAAAGTGTGCTAATTAGCTAAGAAGAATATAATTTTTCTGACCTAATTATGAAATACTTCAGACTTTGGAATTTTAAGATTGGTATCATATTTTCCAACTTGACTATTAAAAAAGCCTCAAATCTCCCTTGAAATGGTTGAGTATTAAATTATTGTGAACCATAGATTATAATAATGTCTAAAATAACAGTGAGGCAATAATTTTAAATAAAGAAATCTACAGTCAAAATACATGCATGTTCTGCAATCCTTCCTTTTTCTTTTTCAAAATGTTGGCATATGATGCCTTTAAAATATATTCTCAAGCATTAAAATAAATTAGAAAACTTAAAATCAATTCTCTTTATTTTGTAATTAGTTGGATTCATCAAAGTATCACTCTTTTCAGTGATCATGGTAAGTTGTGTTTTCAGAAAAGACTTTTGACTGTAATTCACATTCAAAAGATTATTGTCACTGATTCCACTTTCTGTAATGGCTAAAATTAAATAGACTGTAAGGACCAAGTGTTGGTGAAAATGTGGAACGATTGGGACTCCCATAAATTAGAGCTGGGAGTGTAGAACGGTACGTCCAGATGGAAGAGTTGAGAAGTGTTTTAATAAATTTATTTATATGCCTACCTTATGACACAGCAATTTTACTTCTGGCTTCTTACTCAAGAAAAATTAAAATTTGGCCACAAAAAGACATGTACAAAACTCTTCATACCAGCTTTGTTTTATAATAACACAATCTGGATACAACCCAACACTCATCTTCAGGTGAATGGGTTAATGAATTACTCAATATGCATGTTCAGTAATAAAAAGCTATCAACTGTTGATATACACAACAATGGTATGAATGCCGAAACGTTACCTGAAATAAAAAAAAATCGCATTTATGTATTTGTAGCACAGATATACGAAAATGACAGAAACCAGATCCATACTTTTCTGGAGGAATTAAGTAATAGACTGGAAAGGAGCAAGAAGAAACTTTAGAGAGTAATGAAATTGTTTTCATCTTAATTAAAGTGGTATACATACGTATGAATGTAATTATCAAAATTCAAAAAACTGCGTACTTAAAATTAGTACATATTATTGTATATAAATTGAGTTCAATAAAAATAGTAGTAAAAGAGTGAAAACATTTAAAAAAAAGATTATTATTATTTGAAGGGCTGGAAAATATTACATTTAAAATAACTGCTAAGCCAGTGCAGTGACTCACACCTGTAATCCCAGCACTTTGGGAGGCTGAGGCAGGCAGATCACCTGAGGTCAGGAGTTCGAGATCAGCCTGGCCAATATGGTGAAACCCCATCTCTACTAAAAATACAAAAGAAAAGCTGGGCATGGTGGCCAGCACCTGTAATCCCAGCTACTTGGGAGGCTTAGGCAGGAGAATTTCTTGAACCTGGCAGGTGGAGGCTACAGTCAGCTGAGATTTTACCATTGCACTCTAGCCTGGGTGACAAGAGCAAGACTCCAAAAAAAAAAAAAAAAAAAAAAAAAAAAAAAAAAAAAGAACTGCTAGTGTTATACAGAAAGATCCATTTGCATCAAAAGTATGATTGTTGTGACAATATAATTGAGTATCTACAGTAGGGCACTTTTGAAAGTGAAAAGGATACTATGAATACAATACATTTGCCCAAAAGGATGAAATCAGTGCTTTTCCAGAACAATTGAAGAATATTGTTACCCCAGTGTTGACTGTTTCCCCAAAATGTTGATGTGAAGGACTCTAGAACAACTGCTGGTAGAGGTATATTCACCGTGTGCGTGTGCACACGTGCACGAACTCATTCCCTGCAGGCCTTCTTCAGTCCTTTGCTCACTGAATCTAGTTAGTGAAGCTGCTGATTATCTGCATCTGTGAGAAGTTCAAGGGCAGCTGACAATTTCCAGTAGCTATGAGCTACCATGCAGGCATGTAGAACCTCAGGATCCACAACTGATAATGAGGTGGGAATCGGACGTCCTGAGTGATGTCTGCAAACCCTGTGGTTCTGTGACTGAAATAACGGAACCGCTTTTACTCTGTTTCTCATCAACACCTTTGCCTCTGATCCTGCAGACTTGTTAGATTGCTTGCTCACACTCAAGACTTTTCCAGAAGACATACAAAATTGCCCTACAAGTGGAAGTGGTTGCCTTTACAGTGTGATTTGTCTCTCGGTCAATGACTAGTACATGTTGCTGTTTCTCCCAAAGTCAGACTAATATAGAATTATTTACAGGGAAGAGTGGGCATAATAAATTAGAATTATAAGCACATTTAAAGCAGGAAAGGCCCTCTGGAGAAGGTAATACTTGAACTGAGATTTTAAGCATAGGTAGGCATTATATAGACAGAGAAAAATAGAAGCAAGGGCCAGGCAAATAAAACAGCATAAAATGTGCTGAAGTTTCAGTGGGAAAAATTCAAGAATATACAAGTTGATGGGTATTACTACAGAGAGGAGTGTGTGAGGGGAGAGGGAATGGGAAAGTGATGATAAAGAAGTTTCCTTTACTTGAGTTTTTCTGTTGTATTGTGAGTATGCTACATGGCCTCTAGTCTTAAGTATGTAATCAATGAAATATAGACAAAGAAAACAGGACAAGCATCAAGTTTCTCACTTTATTTTTTATTTTATTTTTTATTTTTGAGACAGCGTTTAGCTCTTGTTACCTAGGCTGGAGTGCAATGGTGCTATCTCGGCTCACCGCAACCTCCGCCTCCTGGGTTCAGGCAATTCTCCTGCCTCAGCCTCCTGAGTAGCTGGGATTACAGTCATGCGCCACCATGCCCAGCTAATTTTTTGTATTTTTAGTAGAGACGGGGTTTCACCTTGTTGACCAGGATGGTCTCGATCTCTTGACCTCGTGATCCACCAGCCTCGGCCTCCCAAAGTGCTGAGATTACAGGCGTGAGCCACCGCGCCTGGTGTTTCTCACTATTTTTAAAGAAAATTGCAAAGATCGCATGGGTCTTACTTAGCACAATGTTATTGTAATTTGTGCAAACCGTATACATTTTTAAATGCTTTTGCATTGTTAATGAATTCAAACATATACCATAGAAAGTAATAGGAGCCTGTATTTCAATATATTTGAGTAGTATTTTTAACACTCACGTATCGGTTAGCTTTTACTGGGTAACAAACCACTGTAAATCATGGTGGCTTGAAACGACAATCCTTTATTATTGCTTATAAGTCTGTAGTAGGCTGAGCCCATTCAAGCGTCTGTAGTCCACCCTGGGTGGATAAATGTTGCTGCGGATCTCATTTATGTGCCGCTTGCTTGAGATCAACTGGCTGTCAGCTGGTCTAGAATGCTTCGTTTTCTCCCCATAGCCTCTCATCGCTTAGGAAGTTTGCCTGAGTTCTTACAAAGAGAGAAAATATGGTGGGCCTTGAAAATTGAAAGCAGATGAGGATGGAGACCGGCATTCCAACACTCAGCAATGCTCTGAACGAAGGTCAGACCATGTATGGAAAGTTAGAAGAGATAATAAAGAAAAGAGGCTAACTGAAGCTAAGGGATATGTATTAGTCATCTACTGCCAAAATAATGCCGCAAAGGATACTGCCAAAACCTCAGTGGCTTATGAGCGCAAGTATTTATTGACTGTGGTTTGACTGATCTGGGCTTGGCTTGACTGCAGGATTCTGATCCAAACAACTATCTTCTGAAATTGGCTCCAGGCTGTGGATGATTTTAGAATAGCTCCATATGTATTCATTCTGCGACTCAGGTTAAAGGAGCATCCAATACCAGGGTTAGCTCTTCTCACCGCAGAACACTGTAGTTTAAAATCCAAGCCAGACTGCATATCACATTCAAAGTTTCTGTTTGCCTCACATCTCCTAATTTTCAATTGGCAAAGTTAATCACAAGGCCACACTCACTATCAACAGAGCAGGGACATACACTCCACCTCCCCTGAGAAAGTGGCTATTTAATAAACAATAATCCAAAATATCAAAGGGTATATTTGGGGAAATAAGGGAGAAATGCGGACATAAGATAGAAATCGAATAGCCATATAATTTAAACTGAAAAATCAGGTTAAAATCATAGTATGTGAAGCACCTGGCATTTTCCAAAATGGCCACACCAATAATCCCCTATTCCCTATGCTCCTGTAGAAGTATAACGTGATATTATACTTCTATAAGAGTTAAGGTCTGTATCTGCTCTTGATTGTGGACCAGTCTTAGTGACTGGTTTACCAAAAGTATACCGTGAAGGTGAAACTATGTTATTTTCAAGCCTAGATTATCAGAAGGCACATGGCTTCCACCTGCTTCTCTGGAACAATCACATCAGAGCCCTTAGCAGCTGTGAAGCCATCTGACTCTACCAAGCCTATAAAGCTTGGAAGAAGTGCAAATCAGGCCATGTAGAACTAGCCACAGGGAGAAGCTCTGATATTGCATGAAGGGAGGGGGATGCCAAACTCACCCCCAGCTGTTTCAGTTCCACTGTTGCAAGTCCAGCCTTCTTCTGATTATAACCTCATGGAAGGTCCCAGGCCAGGACTACCCAGCTAAGCGCCTTGCAGATTCCTGACCCTCAGAAACTGAGAAATAGTAAGAGGATTGTTTGAAATCACTTTGTTTTGAGATGATTTGCTCAAAACCAAGTGAGGTCAACAAGGTCAAATGTTAGTTATCAGAGATTGTATAATCTAGCTACCCATTGTGAAAGAGAGACATTCCTAACTGCTTTTCAGTTGCAGATACTACTTCACATTATTGAAAGTAATGACCTAAATTAACTAAGGGAACTGACATGTAAATGTTAGTATACATCTAGTTGTTTATAATGTATATACAACAATATATGACTATATATATATATATATATATATATATATATATATATATATATACATGGCAGGGCATAAATATTAGGGAGAAAAATTTGACCTGTTTAATAAGAAAGAAAGAGCAACAAAATATTTTTGAGCAAAGAACAACAGGATACATGCAGTGTTTTAAGGAGTTCAGGCAAAGGACAGCATGGGATCACCTGAGGACAGGAGTACCTGGAAGCAGGGAAATGATCTCAGAGTGTTCCTGACAGCAAATGCACACACTTTGGCAATTCCTGTTTTAGAAAAGCTAAATGTGTCAGTTTTTGAGAACTTATGTATATTTTATAGATCTTGACCTCTTAAATGAATACACTATTGAGTCATTTTATGAAAAATACATTTAACTCCTAGTAAATCTGCTTGTTAAATGTGGGTTTTTATTAATTGTTTCAATGATTTTACTATTTAGTCACTTTTTGTTCATTTTCTTAAAAAATCTTCACTTAAAACTGCTATTGTGTGGAAGCCAAGAGATTTTTCTAGTATCCCATCATAAAAAATGAATAAGCTATCATTAAGCCTTTTCCTAAAAATGATTTGAAACAACAAGATTTAGTATACATTTCAGCAATTGGTAGATTTCATGACATAGTACCCTTAAGCCCAACATCATTAACTCATCTATTTTGCAATGTAGGGAAACTGATTCATATTTATATTGTTGCTGATGCTTCAGAGACATCTCAGACTGCAAAGCCTGTGATTTGTGACACGTGTAGCCTGTGTGTCAGTTGTTACCTTTGTCATTGAGGATCACCTCCTTCTATCACATTAGAAGAACAGGAGGGGTCTTCTCATAGCTGCCCTTGTCATGTCTGGCATGCAGCTCCTCCCAAACACGATGTGGCCTTTCTCTTTGCACCTGCTTCACTGTGAACCCTCACTCACTTCACTGATGTGCACCAACTGGAACTGCTTGGCAAAGACCCTTCAGTTCATGCCATTGCCTGCATTCCAGGCTTGCTGACAGGTACATGTGGGGTGGGCCATTCATCCCTTCATTGCTTGGTGCTTTCATTTGCAATAGTTCTGTTACTGAAAGCTCCAGAAAGTATGCCTCAGATGCTACCTAATGGGACTTAAGGGAAATTTTAAACTAGAAGGGAAAAAGTATGAACTGCACACCAGATATTTGATTCCTAGTGCTCAAAGTACACTCTAGAATGTAAACGTTTTTGTGTTTGAGTGTTCTGGAATGCCCACCCTGCTCCTGTCACTGTGCCTCTTTTTGAGAGAGACTTATTTTTCTTATCTCCATCATTACAGTTTTACTCTTCTTTTGTGAAATGCCCCTCACTGTCCATAGATTCAGCCTCAGGATCCAGCCTTTCACTTACATTTTTCAAGGTCAAGAGTATTTACTTATTCAAGAGTAATGAACGTGGTGACAGCAGGATGGTCTGTGATGGTATTTAGCATACCAAGTACTGTAAGTGGTTCGGGGGTGAATGCTCCAAGTATTATCCCCTTCCCTGTTAATTCACCCATGTAAATTGCAGTTACTCTTCAGATTCCATAATCTTCTCCTTCTCCTTCATTCTCATCTCTCAAGGTCAAATGTTAGTTATCAGAGATTGTATAATCTAGCTCCTCATTGCAAAAATGAAACATTCCTAACTGCTTTTGTGTTGGGGATACTACTTCACATTGAAAGAAATGAATTAAATTAACTAACTGAACTAATATGTAAATGTTAGCCATGCTTGTTGCCAGCCATATTAGTTCACTTAGTTCAACTTTTCCCTGCATTTCTTCTATATTTTGTCCCATCAGATCAGTTTAGACATAGAAACAGATCTGCTGATGACCCACTCACCCTTTAAAATGGCCAGTCTCTTTAGCTGAAGAGAGAATATTGAGAGACCTAGAAATTTGTTCAATTAAATATGGGACCAGGCATGGATTTTCTCATACCTGTAATTTCAGCATTTTGGGATGCTGAGGTGGGAAGATTGTTTGAGCCTGGGAATTCAAGGTGGTAGTGAGCTATGATGATGCCATTGCACTCCAAGTTGGGTGACACAGTGAGATCCCATCCTAAAAAAAACCAAAAAAAAAAAAAAAAATCAAAAATTGAAGATACCTAACCCTTTCTTGTCTGGGAAAAAGGATTGTTTTATTTTCCATGAAATAGAACTTCTACAATAATTTGTTTTGTTTACTGCATATTTTATCCTATTTTACAGTTTATTAATGAGTTTAGAATATATGAAATGACTGAAGGATTGCCATGCGAAGGTTTGGGATGAAAGCATGCAGACAGAAACGTAGGTGTTGCAGGCACATAAATGACTTTAGAATGTTTGAGGCAGGAAAAGGCCAGTGTGACTGGAGTACAACTTCTCCTTATCTTCCAAATAACTTTACTTTAGAAAGCAGAGGATGGAGGGGGTGATCAGGTCTCATATGCAACATTTTGTGTTCCTATTTGGAAAAAGAATTAAGTTCAGAAGGAGGTTTTAGATTTTTCTCTCTTGATCATCAACTATGCTTAAGAGCCATCTTCTATAAGGAAAGATTGGAGAAAGAAGAGAATGATGGTGTTGGAGAGTGATTTAGGACATTCTGCACCTCTTCAGAAAGAAGGAATAAAAGATTCAACTGTTTCACTTGGAAATTTTGACCCGGCTTTCTGACACGTTACTGTGGTTGAGTTTCTGTGGTGCGAATGTTGAAACCTGTTGTTTGCTGATATACTGTTCTTTTCTTTCTGGGAATGCAAGCCTGTAATGTATTTAATGGTTCAGGTAGAACAGCGAGATAAGTTTACCAGTAAAATATTTTGGATAAAGAAGTAGGAGAGAGAGACTGGCATGATTTTAGTGTCAGAAGGCAAACGGTACTGCTGGAGGGCATGTTGTCTCTTGCCAATCACAAAGATTCTCCCAGCTATCAGTCACTGGGATGCCTAGGTTCTGCGAAAACTCAGGAGACCTGCCAAGGATTTTGGCAATGCTGCATGCTCTGTGCTGGAGAATTTTTTTTTTTTTTTTTTTTTTTTTTTTTTTTTTTAAGCAGCATAAAGCTCCACGAAACTATTGTTGAAATGATTAAAATATATGAATATGCTTTTTTAAAGTCTTTAAACCAAACAATGCATTTTCTCCTGCTCTTCTGATGACCAAATTCTTTCTAGTATGGTAATTGGTTTTCAAGTAGTTTTTAACTTAAGAATAGCTATACCTGTGCAGAAGGCTCTAAGTTAAGGTGAACTTTTTCAAATTTTAGGCATGCTGGAGAGGATGATTAAAACAATTTAATTAAAATAATGAAAATAATTGCTAGGCTTTAATTAAGGTCATTAATTTCAATGAGTTTAAGTCATTACTTTCTCTCATACACACACGTATGTGAGTTTTGTTCACTAGAAACTTACTGATATGTTTTATACAATTCTTAAATATGGAATATTTCCACTCTAAAATGTCTTTAACTTTAAAATATTCAAATTTAATTTTTAATTCAACTGAGTATTTAGTTACGAGATAAAATCAGGTCTTTCTCTCTTTGCTGCTTAGTAGATACATGGTATAGTTGCTTTCTCAGTTCACACATAGACTTTGGGCAGTAATCAGTGGAGTGATCAAACATGGAGAACCGTATGCAATTGCCAAGTTTTGAGTGATTGTTCTGTTTAAAGAGAGAATTTAGATATTAACTTGAGAGGCTAAAATAAAACTGGTAACATTGCCAAGAAGGAGAGAATACTGTTAAAGCAGAATGAGATGTCCATTCATTTGTGGATAGATTGTTCATATTGCTCAGAGCTTGGAATACAGGACAAATGACTTCCCACTGAGTGGAGAGAAAGATTATACCTTCTTTCTCCGTTTTTTACAGAGCCATTAATTACACAGTCAAGTGTGACTGTTGTTCTTTACCTTATTCCCATTAATACTGACTTCAAAGTATAACCTTAAAAATTGAAGTCAACGCCTTGTAGCCCTGGATTCTGACAGCCTCAGAACTGTTACCACTTTCTACATAGCAGTGTCAACATTGGGTCCCTATTTCCATCTGCAATTGTGAGATTTTTAAGATGCATTATTACACCTATAATTAGTGTACTTTTAGCCATTATTTTACATATAGAGAAACCGGATGATGTAAAAATATTAAAAAGCTGTAAGTCTAGTACTTGAAAAAGTGACAACCAATATTTTAAAAAGAGGCAATGTTGAACACCTATAACGCACACATATTTTCTTGAAATGTCAAGTTGTTTATTTTTGCATAATTTAAACAAAACTGCCTAAGTTATCTATTATTAAATTCAGTTTTATCCTTTTAGGGGTAAGTTCAGTCATTTCATTTCTGTCCATGAACACTGCCGAAGAAATAAAAGTGGTTTTGATTGTTGGTATAGAAAAATTGAGTCCTCGCTGATAGCAATTGTATCTCCTCACTCAATATCCTCCTTTGACCTTGCCCTCAGGAACATACTACATTATTAGGCCATGAGTCAACCCTCAATACATATTTTGGATTAGTGTGCAATCTGAAAAATAAAAGCGATCTATCTATCTATCTATCTATCTATCTATCTATCTATCTACCTATCTATCTACCTATCTAGCTAATATATCAAATCATCTACCATCTATTTTTATTTCTCTGTCCTCATTTTAATTTTGCCTAGCACCCTATTTTTTGCATTTTAATTAATTTTTTTTTTTTTTTTTTTTTTGAGACAGAGTTTTGCTCTTGTTACCCAGGCTGGAGTGCAATGGCGTGATCTCGGCTCACCGCAACCTCCACCTCCTGGGCTCAGGCAATTCTCCTGCCTCAGCCTCCTAAGTAGCTGGGATTACAGGCACGCGCCACCAGCTAGTTTTTTGTATTTTTAGTAGAGACGGGGTTTCACGATGTTGACCAGGATGGTCTCGATCTCTTGACCTCGTGATCCACCCGCCTCGGCCTCCCAAAGTGCTGGGATTACAGGCTTGAGCCACCGCGCCCGGCCTTAATTAATTGTTAAATTGAAGTTTTTAGTTAGAATATATACAGTGGTATTTTAATAAAGTGTTACACTTGTATTTAAAAAACAAACAAACTGTAAGTGTTTAATTCTTTGTTGAGGATGAAAATCAAAAAGATCCTAATAAGATTTTATTCAGAACCTTATTTCTAATAAGCATTTTGGTTTTGGCTATTGTTTTAAAATTTGGGAATGTTTTTACTGTCTTTTTAAAAAATTTACACATACAATTTATTAAAAGCAATAATTTTCTTTAAGACATTAACATCTCTTTGTATGTATCTGTTTTTTATTTTTATTTCAGTAGGTTTTTGGGGAACAGGTGGTATTTGATTACATGAATAAATTATTTAGTGGCGATTTCTGAGATTTTGGTGTACCCACATCTGAGCAGTGTGCACTGTACCCAGTGTGTAGTCTTTTATCCCTCTCCTCATTTCCACTCTTTCCCCTGAGTCCTCAAAGTCCATTGTGTCATTCTTATGCCTTTGCATCCCCGTAGCTCAGCTCTCACTTATGAGTGAGAACATACAATGTTTGGGTTTCCATTCCTGAGTTGCTTCACTTAAAATGATGGTCTCCGATTCCATCCAGGTTGCTGTGAATGTCGTTATTTCATTCCTTTTCATGGTTGGGTAGTATTCCATGGTGTGTGTGTGTATGTGTGTGTGTGTGTGTGTACATATACATATAAAATGTGGTATATATATATATATATGTAAAATACCATATTTTATATGGCATACCATATATGTACCATAGATGGTATGTGTATATGCACATATATGCACATATGTGCATATATGTACATATGTATATGTATATATGCATATGTGCACGTATATGTACATGTGTGTATATATGTACATATATGTGCCATATATGGTATGTGTATATATGTACATGTGCCATATATGTACCATATGTGGTATGTGTATATATGTATATGTGTGTGTGTGTGTGTGTGTGTGTGTGTGTGTGTGTGTTTCTTTATTCACTCGTTAGTCGATGGGCATTTGGGCTGGGCTGATTCCATATTTTTGCAATTACAAATCGTGCTGGTATAAACATGTGTGTGCAAGTGTTTTTTTTCATATAATGACTTCTTTCCTCTGGGTAGATACCAAGTAGTGGGATTACTGGATTAAATGGTATTATATCTACTTTTAGTTCTTTAAGGAATCTCCACACCATTTTCCATAGTAGTTGTACTGGTTTCCATTCCCACCAACAGCGTAAGAGTGTTCCTTTTTTATCACATTGATGCCAATATCTATTTTTTTTTTATTATGGCCATTCTTGTAGGAGAGAGGTGGTGTCGCATAGGAGTGAAATGTTATCACATTGTGGTTTTGAATTGTAAATTCATCTGATTCTGGACTTTTTTGTTGTTGGCAATTTTCTTTACAGGTATTGATCCACTTACGACCTATGCAACTTACGACCATTCGACTTTACGACCACAATCTCTAGCCACGACTTCTCTGCATCTGACAGCGCGAACGTTGCACAGCTGGGTGTACGGCAGTGCAGACCAGCTTCCGGCAGCACTACTATCTCTGCGTGCACCATTTCAACTGTTATCCCAGACTCGGTACAGCAATGTGTGTTTTGTGTCTTAGATATTTTTCATCAAACCCCTCCCAATATGTCTACCAAGAGGAAATTGTCTGTCTACGCCTCAGCCTGCCAAGAAGGAAAGAAAAGCCATCGATCTCCACACGAAAATGAAGGTAATTAAGCAGTACGAAGGAGGAAAGAAAGTGAATGTGATCACACATGATACGAAGTTATCACACTCGACTGTGTTGATGATTTTGAAAGATAAAGAAAGAATTCCTGAAGCTGTGAAAGGTTCTGCACCCATGTGATCAACAGTTATAACAAAGCAATGAAGCGGGCCCATCCACAAAATGGAGAAATTGCTGCCTCAGATGACGACATCAACAATCCACAGCCAAGCACCAGTGGCCAATAAAATGTTTCATACATGTTTATATATTTTGATATGTTTTGCAATTGGGAAAATGTTTCCTATGTTATTTTTTCAGCTGTATTTTGCATTTTTGTATGCACCTGTATTTTGTAATTTTGTATGTTTTGCAAATATTAAACCAGTTGTACTGGTAATGCAGTGTTTTACTTAAACCTGACGAATGTAAAAGTAAGAAACAAAATGGTGTAGAGATGATACAAATGGCATAAAACGAACAAAGAAAATTATGATATATAACAATAATTTATTGAAAGAAAATTATGATAAAATATGACTTAAAGATTTTAACAACATCATTTCACAGTACTGTAGTGTACATATAGCCTACTCAACTTATGACCAAATCGTCTTATGACCGGTCTGTCGGAACCAATCGTGGCCATAAGTCGAACACTAGCTGTATTACCAGTTAAGTCTCACTATTGTTACTGGTCTGTTCATAGTTTATATTTCTTCCTGGTTTAAACCAGGAGGTTGTATTTTTCCAGGAACATACACATCTCCTCTAGGTTTTCTAGTTTATGCCCATAAAGATATGCATAGTAGCTTTGAACGATCTTTTGTGTTACTATATCATTTGTAATATCTCCATTTTGTTTCTAATTGAGCTTATTTAGATCTTCTCTCTTCATTTCTTGCTTGATCTTGCTAACAATCTACAATTTCATCTTTTAAAAAAACTGGCTTTTTGTTTCATTCCTCTTTTGTGAGGGGGCTTCAATTTCACTTAGTTTTCCTAGATCTTGGTTATTTCTTTTTTTTTTCTGCTGGGTTTGGGTTTGGTTTGATCTTGTTTCTCTGGTTCCTTGAGGTATGAGTTTAGGTTTTCTATTTGTGCTTTTTCAGACTTTTTGATGTAGGCATTTAATGCTATGAACTTTCCTCTTAGCACCACCTTTGCTGCATCCCAGAGGTTTTGATAGGTTGTGTCACTATTATCATTCAGTTCAAGGATTTTTAAATTTCCATTGAGAACCCAGAAAATTTGAAACAGGTCTCAGTTAATTTAGAAAGTATATTTTGCCAAAGTTGAGGATGTGGCCATGACATGGCCTCAGGAAGGCCTGAAAACATGTGAGCAAGGTAGTAGGGCACAGCTTGGTTTTACACATTTAGGGAGACAGGAAACATCAATCGATATATGTAAGAAGTACATTGGTTCAGTCTGGAAAGGCAGGACAACTTGAAGCAAAGGCAGGGAGACTCTAAGCTGCGATGGTGCTTCTAGGTCACAGATAGGTGATACAAAAAAGGTTACATTTATTTGAGTTTCTGATTAGCCTTTCCAAAGGAGGCAAATCAAATATGCATCTAAGTGAGCAGAGGTGTGACTTTGAACAAGGGAGACAGGTTTGTCCTAAGCAATTTCTAGCTTGAGTTTTCCTTAGTGATTTTGGGCCCAAGATATTTTCCTTTCACACCATTTTGATTTCATTGTTGAGCCAATAATCATTGAGGAGCAGCTTATTTTATTTCCATGTATTTGCATGGTTTTGAGGGTTCCTTTGGGAGTTGATTTCAAATTTTATTCCATTGTATTCTGAGAGAGTACTTGATATCATTTCCATTTTCTTAAATTTGTTGAGATTTGTTTTGTGGTCTATCATATGATCTATCTTGGAGAATGTTCTATGTGTTGATGAATAGAGTGTATATTTCTGAATAGAATGTATATTCTGCATAGAATTTAGGGTAGAATGTTCTGTAAATATCTGTTAAGTCCATTTGTTCTAGGGTATAGTTTTTAAGTCTATTGTTTCTTTGCTAATTTTCTTTCTTGATGACCTGCTCAGTGCTGTCAGTGGAGTATTTTTTTTAAAGTCTGTTACTATTATTGTGTTGCTGTCTATCTTATTTCTTGGGTCTAGTAGGGTCTAGTAGGAATTGTCTTATAAATTTGGGAGATACGGATTTAGGTGTATATATATTTAGGATTGTGATATTTTCCAGCTGGACTAGTTCTTTCATTATTATGTAATGTTTCTCTTTGTCTTTTTCTTAACTGCTGTTGCTTTAATGCTTGTTTGGTCTGATAAAAGAATAGCTACTCATGCTTACTTTTGGATGGTGAGTATGTGTCAGGTGAGTCTGTTGAAGACAGCAGATCCTTTGAGTTCTTATCCATTCTGCCATTCTGTGTCTTTTATTTTTTTATTTTTTATTTTTATTTATATTTATTTATTTATTTATTTATTTTGAGACAGAGTCTATTGCCCAGGCTGGAGTGCAATGGTACAATCCCAGCTCACTGCAACCTCTGTCTCCTAGGTTCAAGTAATTCTTCTGCCTCAGTCTCCCAAGTAGCTGGGAGTATAGGTGTGCACCACTGCATATGGCTCATTTTTCACCCTGTTGACCAGGCTGGTCTCGAACTCCTGACCTCAGGTGATCCTCCCACCTGGGCCTCTCAAAGTGCTGGGATAACAGGTGTGAGCCACCATGCCTGGCCCATTCTGTATCTTTTAAGTGGAGTATTTAGGCCATTTGCATTAAACGTTAGTGTTGAGATGTGAGGTACTATTCCATTCATCATGCTATTTGTTGCCTGAATACCTTGTATGGTTCTTTTTGTTTTCATTGTTTTATTTATAGGTTCTGTCAGTTTATACTTTAAGGAGATTCTATTTTGGTGTATTTGAGGGTTTGTTTCATGATTTAGAGCTCCCTTTAGTGGTTCTTGTGGTGCTGGCTTGGAGTGGCAAATTCTCTCTGCATTTGTTTGTCTGAAAAATATTGTATATTTCCCTCATTTCTGAAGTTTACTTTTGCTGGATACAAAATTCTTGGCTAATAATCGTTTTGTATAGGAGGCTAAGGATGAAATTACAATACCTTCTGGCTTGTAGGTTTTCTGCTGGGAAATGTGCTGCTAATCTGATAGGTTTTCCTTCCCTTCACAGGTTACTTGATGCTTTTGCCTCCCTGCTCCTGAGATTCTTCCCTTCATCTTGAGTTTAGATAATCTTATGACTATATGCCTAGGCAATGACGTTTTGGCAATGAATTTCCCCAGTGTTCTTTGAGTTTCTTATATTTGAATGTCTAGATCTCTAACAAGGCCCAGGAAGTTTTTCTCAATTTTTTCCTCAAATATGTTTTCCAGTCTTTTAGATTTCTCTTCTTCCTTGAGAACACCAATTACAATTATTCTTATGTTTGGGCATTTAACATAATCCCAAACTTCTTGGAGACTTTGTTCATTTTTTAAAAATTCCTTTCCTTTGTCTTTGTTGTATTGGTTTAATTCAAAAGCCTTCTCATTGATGTCTTAAGTTCTTTCTTTTATTTGTTTGATTCTATTGCTGAGACTTTCTAGTGCATTTTGCATTTTTCTAAGTGTGTTTTTGATTTTCAGGAGTTGTGATTATTTTTCATTTATGCTTTCTATTTCACTGGAGATTTTTCCATTGATATCTTGTATTTTTTTTTTCTCTAAGTTGGATTTCGCCTTTCTTTAGAGCCTCCTTGATTGGCTTAATACTTGTCCTTCTGATTTTTTTTTCTATCTATTCAGAGATTTCATCTTTGTTTGGGTCCATTACTGGTGGAGCTAATGTGACCTTTTCAGGGTGTTAAAGAACCTTGCTTTTTCATATTACCAGAATTGCTTTTCTGGTTCCTTCTCATTTGGGTAGACTATGGGTCAGAGGGAAGATCTGGGATTCAAGGCCTGCTGTTCAGATTCTTTTGTTTCACAAGGTGCTCCCTTGACGTGGTGTTTTTCCCTTTCCCCTATGAATGGGACTCCTGACTGCATTGATTGTTATTTCTCTTCTGTATCTAGCCACCTAGTGGAGCTACCAGGCTCCAGGATGGTACTGCAGGGTGTCTTCAGACATTCTTGTGATATGATCCATCTGCAGGTCTTTCAGCCATGAATACTAGTGCCTGTTCCTGTGGAAGTTGCAGGGGAGTGAAGTATACTCTGTGAAGATCCTTGGTGGTATTTTTGTTAAGTGCACTGGTTTTGTATTTGATGACCTCCAGCTAAGAAGTAGTACTTTTACCAGCACATCAACTGTGGTAATATAGGGAACATTAGGTGGTAGGCAGGGACATAAAGCTCCCAAGATATTATGTCCTTTGTCTTCAGCTACCAGCCTGGGTAGGGAAAAAATCATCAGATTGGGGCAGGGTTAGGCACTTCTGCGCTCATACTCGTTTTGGGCAGAACTTGATGTGGCTGCTGTGGGGTATAGAGGTGTGGTTTCCAGGCCAATGGAGTAATGTTCCCAGGGGGATTATGGCCAGCTCTGCTGCAACACACAGATAACCAGAGAAGTGGGGGAAAGCCAGCAGCCACAAGCCTCGTCCAGCTCCCATGCAGCTCACAGCCCAAAAAGCCAGTCTCACTCTCACCGCACCCCTCCAGCAGCACCAAGTTTATTTTCAGGCAGCTAGTGAGCAGGGCTGAGAACTTGCTTTAGGCTACTGGCATCTCAACTGAGAAAAAAAGCTTGCTGTCCCATGGATCTTGCAACAGCAATCCACCTCTTTCAGAGTCTGTGGATTCTCTGGGCTTATCTGGTGTATTTCTACGGTAGTTCTTGGAGCAAAAGTTCATGATATGCATCTCCACACACTGCTCTGTTCCTCTGAGTGGGAGCTGCAAGTTAGTCCTGCCTCCTATCCACCCCTTTTCCTCTAATTGACACTCCTAGTTTTTGAGGTAGAATTTTATTCTCATAACGTGAATAAAGGCATTATGTTATGGTATGAATGTTTGTGACCCCTAAATCCATATGTTCAAATCCGAACACCCAATGTGATGGTATCAGAAGATGAAGGCCTTTTGGGAAGTGATTACCTTATCATAAATGTATTAGTTCCTTATAAAAATAGGCCAAAGAAAACTCATTTATTCCTTCCAAAAACTCATTTATTCCTTCCACCAGGTGAAGACACAGAACAAGAGAGACTGTCCTTACTAGACACTGGACCTGCAGATGCTTTGATCTTGGATTTCCCAGCCTCCAGAACTGTGAGAGATAAATTATGCATTTTTTAAATGGCCCAAACAGACTTAGACACATTCCTAGAGCATTATTCTTAATATATGTAAGGTGAAGTAGTTAAGGAATGAACTATTTTCTTTTAACAGGTAATTTGCTTGATATAGTCCTAATACAATGAATGCCATATGTAATTGGAAGTCCAATAAATTACTCTGAAATAATTTTACCTGCTATAGGAAATACGCTTTCCCTTTACTATTTGAAGGTTTTTGAGTAGGGAAATATCAACTTTTTATAATAATGAAGATTTGGAACTACGTCCAGCATAACACTTGTTGGGAGATAATTCTTCAATTCTGCACATCTTGTGAGCAGAGTCACCAAAAATCTTTGTTTTGGGCTTTTTTTTTTTTTTTTTTTCATGGATGTTGGCACAGCAAGCAACACTGGAAGGTTGAGGTAATATCTCCTCCTAAGCTTGGGGGCCATTTAGCTGGGAAGCAAAACCAGTGCATGCACAGCATCGTCTTGGGTGCCTCTCTGTCACCCCTCTGAGACTTAGAGAGCAAGAGGAACCAATAAAACCATGAGGCTCTTGCTTCCTGCTGTGCTATGAGTAATAAAGGCCTTTGTTCCTGTCCCAGGAGCCTTGTGTCTTTGGTCAGCCTCCATGAAACTGTGGCATGCACACTTGTTACGTCGCACATAAGGTCAAATCTCAGGCCTTTCAAAATTCTTGACAAACTTTTGATGGGTTAAGCAGAACCATGCAAGTTGACATTTGCCAAGGAAAAAGGAAGTTGAAGGGGCCTATGACAAAGTTGCCTTAATCCCCTTTGTAATTAAATACCCTATATACTTGTTTTTTGGTGTGTTTCTTGTTTTTAAAATGGCCAAGAAAATTTGTTCAAGGAGTGCTAGGTAAATAAAAAAAAAGAGAGTGTTTGGATAAGGTATAGAAGAAGGCATTGCTAAGGTGCAGCCAGCTCCCAAGTGTGCAGCTCCAGCCATCAGATAGAATGGCAAAAATGTATGATTCCTAGTGGAAAGAAACAGGCTTTTGCTCAGTAAATACCTCATTCATAATTTATTCTCCTCAGTCCCCTTTTTAAATGGAGCATAAATATAGGTTTTATTAGTGATTTATTTTTACATAGCAGCCAACAATGTGTTTGATATATTTTTTCTGTAAAACCAAGCGGTGATTTTTTAATTTGTTTCTTCTTTCAAATTTGGCTTAATTATCCCTCAATAACTCCTCTTTCTTGAACTTTATTCCACCTTTTATTCATCGCCAAGGTAGAAAAAACTTAGAGTTTTAAAGACAACTTGTCAGTTTGACATATCAGATAAAGCAGCTAGTCAACCTATACCTTTTATGTTTCCTTGTGTGACTAAAAAGTCACAGTCACTCATTCTCTCTTTTTTTTTTTTTGAGACGGAGTTTCGCTCTTGTTACCCAGGCTGGAGTGCAATGGCACAGTCTCGGCTCACCACAACCTCCGCCTCCTGGGCTCAGGCAATTCTCCTGCCTCAGCCTCCTAAGTAGCTGGGATTACAGGCATGTGCCACCACGCCCAGCTAGTTTTTGTATTTTTAGTAGAGATGGGGTTTCACCACGTTGACCAGGATGATCTCGATCTCTCGACCTCGTGATCCACCCGCCTCAGCCTCCCAAAGTGCTGGGATTACAGGCTTGAGCCACCGCGCCCGGCTCATTCTCTTTTTTACTTATCACAGAGTCTCCAAATAACCAGAATCCATCAGGCGACTTAACATGCCTAAAGGCAATCTGTGTTATGGCTAGTGGATTAGATAGGTATCGAAAGTTTAGAAACTTGGGTATCTAACTTGAAAATTCAAAAATTTTTAGTAAAATACATCAACAGACTCAAGCTCCACTGTAAACAGGTTACAGTAGCCAGAGGGTCTGGTCTGTCATTCTGAAAAAGTTGGACCATCACCAAATGGGCACATAGCTTGCCCAGTTTCTCTGACAGCCATCAGGACAAGAAATATTTCAATATATTTCCTTCTTAAGCTGCACTTAAAGCAAAATTAGTGGTACTTTACAAAATTAAAATAGTTACAATTAAAGAGGAGTAATTTAGAAATTATAATCTTGTCATTTTTTATTAGTAAAAAGGAAAACCAAACCCAGCATAAAAGTTATACAACTTTTAAAAAATAGAATGGTCCTGGATACCACTGTTGACAATCTCCCTTTTTGATGATATTTGAATATGCTTTAATACTTGCACGGTTTAAAACTATTTTTGATTGTTTTAGAATCATTGAGACCAATATGTCATTACTGGAGGTCCTGCTGTTACAATGATCAAGAGTTGGTCAAGTATTGACTCCAATTAGGAATATCAAGGGTGTGTGTGTGTGTGTGTGTGTGTGTGTGTGTGTGTGTGTGTGTTTTAATCTATCTTTCTCTTTTATGTTTGCAAACCCCAAGAATGTCATTCAGGGTTTGATCAGAAAAAGAGGACTTACAGTATGGGCATACAATAGCGATATATTACAGAGATTTGACTTTACACAAATGTGGGGGCTATAGACATAGTCTCAGTGAGGCTGCTGTTTTTCTTTCTCTTGTTTTTTTTTTTTTAATTGCATTTTATGTTTTGGGGTACATGTGAAGAACATGCAAGATAGTTGCATAAGTACATACATGGCAGTATGATTTGCTGCCTTCCTTCCTCTCAGCTATATCTGTCATTTCTCCCCATGCTATCTCTCCCCACCTCTCCACCCCCCCGTCCCTCCCCCCTTCCCCCACAATGGACCCCAGTGTGTAGTGCTCCCCTCCCCGTGTCCATGTGTTCTAATTGTTCAACACCCGCCTATGAATGAGAACATACGGTGTTTGATTTTCTGCTCTTTTGTCAGTTTGCTGAGCATGATGGTTTCCAGGTTCATCCATGTCACTACAAAGGACACGAACTCATCCATTTTGATGGCTGTGTAATATTCCATGGGGTATATGTGCCACATTTTCCCTATCCAGTCTATCATCGTTGGGCATTTGGGTTGGTTCCAGGTTTTTGCTATTGTAAACAGTGCTGCAATGAACATTCGTGTGCATGTGTCCTTATAGTAGAATGATTTATAATCCTTTGGATATATACCCAGTAATGGGAACGCTGGGTCAAATGGGATTTCTATTTTTAGGTCATTGAGGAATCGCCACACTGTCTTCCACAATGGTTGAACTAATTTACACTCCCACCAACAGTGTAAAAGTGTTCCTATTTCTCCACACCCTCTCCAGCATCTGTTGTCTCCAGATTTTTTAATGATCACCATTCTAACTGGTGTGAGATGGAGGCTACTGTTTTTCTTTCTGACTTTAGTAGCCCAAGTCCACAGAGCAAGTAGTTTGGAAGGAAAAATGGATACAATGCAGGATCTCATGGACAAACTGGAATCAGAGAGGCTAATCTGGAACCTGTGAGAATAGAGAGGCATCCACGTGGCTTTCATTGCTTCCCAGATTTCAGCTTCAGTGACAGAGCTTCCTGCAGGACAAGCTGGTGTCCCCCTTGCTGTGACGAGTGCACACCCGGCCCAAGTGTTGGAGAAGCTGACCCAGGTTTCCTAGCAAGAGCTGAAGAAGCTATGGGCCCAAAGGTGGCCTGGCATGAACCAGGTGTGCCACAGGTGAGTGAGAATGTCACTGAGCCACTGCAGCCCCTCACACCTTGCACTGACCTCTGAGGGAAAGGACGTGGTTACTGTTTCACTTCCAACTTCTAAATCTCATGCAAATGCATGTTTGGTTCATACCAACCTGGAACGGTGCAGAAGTGCAGAGGAAGAAATCCTGGAGAAAAGATGTTCAGCTTAGCGAAACTGACATACTTCAAAATCCACCACAAAGCATCTAACCAGTTTAGTCTTTGTCACAATTCAGATAAAGGCTAGATTTCTGTGTCTCTCAAGACTATTAAAAAAAAAGGCTACGAAAATAAATGGCATTTGAACATTTGCCTGTTTCTATCTGTACCAGACACAAACAAAACCCTTATATGTAAAGCAAGCCTTTTGCTCTACAAACTTTCTCTAACATTGATTTGATTTATTCCATGATCTTGCATTTAGTGAAATTAAACTGAGTCTCAGTTTTTATTACTTAGAGAGGAGGACATGACCCAGATTAATTTCGATAAAGTTCTTCTCCACCACTAAATATGTAACCTTGAGCAAGGTTCACAGCCTCTGTGAGTTTTCCTTTTCTCATTTATAAAGTAGAGTACAGAAAAGTACTTGCATCTAGTTCCTTGTTGTGAGAATGAAGCCTGAGAATGTATGCCAAGTCCCTAGCAGGTTATGAAAAGTTAGCTCTCATTCTCACCCTCCTCTTCCTCATTCCACTTTGTATAATGTAAATAACTATAAAATATGAAATTCAAAATCTTAGGATTAAGATTTCTAATTCATACATAATAATCCTTTTATTACTTTTCCTTTGGTTTCATGTAAAATTATATTCTCACTTTTCAGATGAACGTAGAAATGTAATATTAACCAAATGTTAAGAAGTCCCCCTGCGAAGTCAAAATTAGGATAACTCATTGCCTCTCTACTAATTAGTTGTTGTTTTTTTAATTTAGAAGATTCTTGTGAGTCTTTGGTTTACAAAAGACTACCAAGTTTGGGATTGGGAAATAAGACCAGGAGAAAAATGATTTTTTTTCCCCCGATTTAAAAGGAGGACTTTTGCCCTAATCGCCAGTCCTGCCACGAATCAGAAAAGGGCAAGAAAGACAGTGAACAACTGTAGAATCAAGAAAAAGTGACTAAAGACTAGTGTGTTGTGTGTCTGCCCGCCAGAAGATTGCAGCTTCTGCTCCTGGAAGAGGAAGCCAAAAGAACCCTGTGTTGGATTCCTGTCGCTACTGTACAAATCACCCCAAACTGAGTGGTTAAAAGCCACCCAGATTTATTATCTCAGGCTTCTGGAGATCAGAGGTTTCAAATCAGTCTCAATTGGGGTTAAAGTCAAGGTGCCGGTAGAATTGCTTTCCTTCTGAATGCTTGAGGGGAGAACCTGTTCCTTGCCTTAGTCAGCTTTTAGAAACGGCTGGAATTCATCGGCTACCCGTTCCTCCATCTTCAAGGCAACCTCTGCTTCTGCTGCCCTATGTCCTCCCTTCTGCGGCTGATGCTCCTGCCTCCCTCTTTTAAGGACTTTTGTGTAAACATTGGACCAACCCAGATAACTCAGGATGACCACCCTATCATAAGATCCTTAAGCTAACCCCATTTGTAAAGTCCCTTTTCCCATGTGAGGCTTTACCATATTCACAGATTCCTGGACTTCGGGCAGACGCTCTGTGGAGCCATTATTCAGCCTGCTGCAGACCTGTAGCAAGGGGAGCATCTATTATCCAGAACAAAGTCACTTGCAGTACTGGAATCTAACCCCACTTTGACTTTCCAAAAATTTAGTTAATCTCTCTACCATCTATAAATACCTTAGTGAAAGCAATTGAGAGAGATAAAAAGATGTTCTTCTATTTGTGACTGGAATGAAATACTAGCTGCTTTGAAAATGTTAATAGCTTTGTTGTAAATACCTTAAAGTGTTTGCTCTTATCAAAGTCCACCAACTTTTCATCTCACTTATCTCCTTTTTCTACTAATCTGATTATTCCAAGCAATGTTTACAATAGATTAGGAATATTTTGTGCTAAAACAGAAGGCCTAGTTGAAATGTATTTTATGAAAATTATTAAAGTTCTAAAAGCAGAGGCTATTATATTCCTTGGGGCATTTGAAATCCCTTCAGTGGTCAGATGGGTGTTGCTCGGGAAGGATTTTGTTTTTTAATCTCTAATCAATCAAATGGTCCCTGAAGGGTTCTTTGAAAGAACAATTTAGAATTCTCTACAAAACCTCTCAATGATCAGTGTTAATGTTTGTCACCCACTGAAAAGTAATAAGCATTATTTGCATGTTATGCATATGTTATCTCTAGCTATCAGACCCTAAAATAAGACTTTATTGATGCCCTATCTGACATTAAGATGTCATTATGAAATATTTAATGACCTAATTAATTTTAAATGAAAATTTTTTTAGCTGCTTCTAAGTTTTTGCTGGTAAGATTTGTACCTTTCCTCTCAGAGCTCACTGATTTCATTACCATGTATAAAGATGTAGGTATAAATATTTTACATAGTTTTATCCCTTGAGTCTGTTATGACAATGTTTGATATTTATTATTTATTTAGTTTATTGTGGTTTTTACATTAATATACTTGCATATTAGCTCCAGGAGTATCATGACTTGAAGAAACAAAATAAGCTAATATACTGAAAGCTCTCTTATTTCCGGGTTGCCTAATTAAAACCAGTTTAAAGACAGAAAATAAAATTAATGATTATAACAGGATATAATACATGTAATCGTGGAAGGATTCTCAAGATCCCCTGGGAAATGATGAGAAGCATTCAACTCAGATAGGGAAGAATTCCAGGAAGTAACACTTGAGCCTTTGATTAACACTGCTAAAACTATATGTGCACACTGAAAAAAATTTACAAGTAATACAGAAGGGTATAAAACCAACAGTGAAAAAGGATATTAGTGGAAAAACAGATGGAAACTATAAAGTTTGGATTTGGTTAACAGTAATCTACCATGTTGGTTTTTTTTAGTTTTGTGAAATGTATTGTGGAAATGTAAGATATTAACAATGGGAGAAAATAGGTGAGGAAGTATTTACAAATGCTCTGTACTGTCTTTGTAAATTTTCTATAAACTTAAAATTATTCCAAAATAAAAAGCTTATTTAAAATAAGTGAACAATAGTTTTTTTCTTTCACTGACAGATCATAATAACATATTGTTCTATCTTCACCCCCAACTATATAGAGTTCACTTTCAGATTAATACATATGAATCTACCTTACTTTAAAAATGCCTGTAAGTTATTTCATGAAACTGATTTACATATCTCAAAGTCATTCTGTTATCTCCATAGATAACTGCAAAAATCATCTTTACAAATATATTCTTGTTTAAAATTGACAAAAAATAAAAATATTAACATTTTAACATGAAACAAATGTTTAAAATTGCCGAAAAGGAAGAGGAAAAATTCTTTTTCAAATGGTTGTTGGAGTTTATAAACCTACCAATATTATCTGAGAATGCCTTTTTTTCTCGTGTTCTTATTAAAATGGATATTATCATTTAAAAATATTGCATTCTATCAGAAAGCAGTTGGTATTTCAGTTGAGTTGTGATGGGTGAATGAATACTAGCTAGGCAAATGGGAATCTGTGAAATAATGGATAAGATAAAATCATGAGCAAATGTATGGGAGCACAGAGGAAATGATGTTCTCACAGTATGGTATTTTTCAGAAAAGCTGGAATTTATCATAGCACTGAGAATCAACATCATAGAGTTGGCTGCTATCATCATGAAATGTTTGCATCCCTCCTAAAGGGATGAACCTTGAAAAGTTAGAGACGTTACAGTCTTTATAAAGGGAAGGCCATACTCAGATTTTCACTTTAGAAGATCTCTATGAATGCATTGCAGGAGCCTGGCTTAAATGAAGCTACATATGGAAACAGGATAATCAGTTAAAAGGCTTTTAATATGATATGATAAATATCTGTACTGAGGCAAAGGAAGCACCTTTGAGAGAGGCATTGGAGACAGAAGTTTCAGGACGTAGAGACTGATGAGACCGAAAGGGTAAAACAAGTGGGATAGACCAGGTTAAATCTCAGTTCCATCTCTAGAATGTCAGTGCCAAATTAGAGACTGTAGGGAGAGAAGCAGGTTTGGGAAAGAGATGATAATTTTTTTTTTTTAGACAAATTTCATGAAAGCTGCCTGTAGGACTCAAAATTGAAAAGTACAAAGGACAGAGAGAGAAGCAGATTTCAAGCCTAATTCTGGCCCAAAGACACAGATTTGAGAGTTATTAGCGTACAAGTGGAAGAGGAGACTGTGTCATTATTGACATTGGAGTGGATATGTCTTTGTTGTGGGGACTTCCCCTGTGCTCTGTGGGATGGTTAGCAGCACCGCGGTCTCTGCCCACTGGAAGTCAGGAGGTCTTTCCACACTGTAACAACTAAAAATGCCTTTAGATATTGCCGAGTGTCTCCTCAGGTAAAAGTTTCCCTGGTTGATAACCATTGGACTATGTGATGTGAGAAGGGAAAAAAGAGGATTATGGATCCCTGGGGAACTCTGGCATTGAAATGTGTCAATGATGGTGCATGGGAGAAATCCAGGCAGGTAGGCGTAAAACAAGTAAGAAAAAACAAGTCCTCCATCGAGGACAGGGCATGAGATGAGGCAAGAAGGAAATAGACATCAATGTCAAATACAGAGAAGTCACGTCAATTGAAGACTAAAATTGTTAACTCCATGTGGCAATTTCAAGGTCACTGGTGACATTAACAAGAGTAGCTTTTTGGATGTCAGCTTCAGGTGCCACCTGGAACCAGTTCTCAAAATTCAATACACTCTTAGTTTTTGAGTGATGGCTGTCTCACTGTTTCTTGGGGGTTTGAATGACAGTTCTATTAACTCTTCTGACACTCACTCAGCCTAGGTATTTGCCTTGAGAAATACTAAAACCTTTCTACATATCTCACTCCTGGTTCATTTTTGGATTTAAACTTTTAATAACCAAATGCCTTTCTTATTTTAACATGACGACTCTTTTAGTATCTATTATTGTAGTCCCCTCATCCTAAAATACCCAGTGGTGTGTCCCGATGCTAACTGGAGTGGCAGACATTATCTTTGCCAGAAACCTCTCTTCTCTCTTACTCTTATACCAAATTTAGATGACTAAAAACTCTCCACTTTCAGGGTGAGTTCATTTCGGTGGAGCACTGGAGCTGGCTCTCACAAGCTCCAGGGCTGATTGTTAAATCTGCAGTAATTTTGGAGCCAATTGTTAAACGCGATCATTCTAAAAAATTAAGTTATAAAATGTGACAATTCATTTTATAACAACAATGGTAAATATTCAGCCCACATTACTTTTAAATTATTTTACTATTATCTAAGTTCTTGCGGTTACGTATATTATATCACAATGGTTAAAGTGTCATATGGTGTGGCACTTCTGTGCATCTCCTGTCAAATTTGTGTTCAATGATGTCAGATTGGTAGCTTGAAATCAGCCATGGTGAAAGTCTATACATTGCAGATATTGTCAGAGCCTGATAATTTTTTAACTGTTTAAAGTAATTGATAAAATACAATAATGCTGATTAAACTTAAAAGTATCTTGTGTCTGTAGCTGTTACATTGTGAATAGAACACACGGTAAAAATATTATGGTATCTAAAGACTAGTATCCAACCAGCAAAGAAGTCATTCAGGTCCGTGATGAAGGAGTGAAGTTACAACACATATCTCTATTGTTTCAGCGTCATCTTATTCATTAATAAATTAACATTCATGTTAGCCAAAATTCAGTTGGAATCATGCTCATTTGTTAATTGCAAAACTAGGTTAACTTTATAAGAATTTGGCAAAAAATAAATGAGCCATTTTGTGTGAATAAATTTGCCATAAGAAATTTACAATAAAGAGTAATATATATCTCATTTGCAAATTATATGCTGCATATCCTTTATATCAGTCAAATTTATAATGGACTTAATGTTTGTATATCTCTGTCTATACATATATTGTTTATATACACTTGTTTTTCAGAAAGTGAACTATTAAACATTTGCCAGAATTTCTTTCTTACAAGATTTTCCCAATTAATTTCCAGGTGCTGCCTTTTAAGGTCAATGGGTACCAAAATCTGACATAAATACACTTTAGACTTCATCAGAAAGTGTTACTATGCATTGGTATTTCTAAAATTGGTCTCTTCTCTGTTCTTACTGCTGTCCTTGTCCCACATTTTATCATATCTTTACAAAATTACTCTGTATTAGCCTTCCTGTGTCTACTTATCATACAGTATTTACCTTGTAATAATTTAACCAATGTTTATCTTGTAGAATCCGCATTGGTCTCTGGATTTATCTTTTTTGATTCTTTTCTGTGACATTATTGCATGTGGTATGAATTTAACTGTGCATATCGAAGTTCTACACATTTGGGTCTCATTACTGAATTTTTTTCTTATATACTTCTGTTTTTTATCTCTCTAGTAAGTGTAGTCTCTCTAGTCTTTGGGTGGGATTCATGACTGAAAAAAGGTTTTCTGTTTGTAGGTGTCATCTATACTACAGTCATTCACAGGCATTTTTCTCAAGGGCGGTAGAAAAGAAAATGATAAGGCTCATTCAATGTTTCAATGGATTAGCATCCCCTAGTTTTGAACAAAATGGAACAAAATCACCTGGAAACTTGGGAGAGTCTAGGGTGGTCTTTTCCCCTTTTTCTGCATCTATGTTCAATTTCTCTTTTTATATTTTCTTCATCGAGTCATACTGTTAGGCAGATAATCTTTCACCAATATTCAGCTCTCACATCCTGGTCCAGCTTGCAGAATGTTGTTAGACTCTAGTAAAACAGTGGTCTTTCTTTTAAAAGCAATTATCATCTGTTGTAGGCTAAATTTTGTCTTCTTCCCCCTATGCCAAAGTTATATGTTGAAGTCCTAATTCCTACTACCCCAGAATGTGACCTTATGTGAAAATAGAGTCATTTCAGATTTAATTAGTTAAGATGAGGTCATACTACAGTAAGGTGGACACATGAACCAAAATGGCCTTATAAAAAGTGGAAATTTGGACACACACACACACACACACACACACACACACACATACACACCCTGCCATGTGGACATGAAGGCAGAGGTGAGGTTGATGAGTCTACAAGCCAAAGAATATGAAAGATTTTCAGAAAATCACAAGAAGCTAGAAAAGAGGCATGGAACAGATTTTTCCTCATAGTCTACAAAAGGAACCAACTGTGTTAACACTTTGATCTCTGAATCTTTGCCTCCAGGACTATGAGGCAATTAATTTCTTTGGTAAAGCCACTCAATTTGTGGTACTTTGTTATGGCAGCCAGCCAACGAGTGTGTCATCTAATTATAATACTATCACTGTAACTTTATATCTTATATCACACATATAGTAAAAGTTTTTTGAGAGCAGGTACTGTGTCTATTTTGTTCATAATTGTAGTCTTTGTGTCTACCATAGTGCATGACATATACTAGGTGCTCAATCAAAATTGGTTAATTGAATGGTTAATTGAATGAAAATCCTCTTCCTCAACAAAGTTTACTCTTATGATGGTTAAGAGAATTTTAGTTGTAAACTTTCTATCAGATTTTTTTCTGGTTGCAAATTCAAGGGGATGCAAATTTCTTCTGTAAATTTGTCTTTGAAATGGAGAAAGGAAGGAAACCTCTTAGTTGGGTGGATGCATGTGCCTGGTGATGAGCCTTCTTTATTTTCACATAGGCTAAATTTACTCATTTTTGGCCATAGCAACAGAATGCGTGCAAAAGTCGATAGAGTAGTGTGTGGAATGTGAGGACAGCGCCATATGGGGAATTGTGTGGTACGTGGTTGATATGATATATTTTAATGTTTAATTTAAGAAGGTCTGATTTTGACTGTAGGGTTTGGTTCTAAAAATAGAAGCAAATGATAAATATGAAATAGAACTGTGTGATACTAAAACAAAACAAAACAAATATACAAATGAATGATAGTCCATTATGTTGTTTTTATATATAATGCTTTTACACAGAACGATAGCATTTCATCTCTCTCATTTACCTAATTTGCATTATAAATGCATATTGTCATTTTGCATGTGAGATGTGAGAAATCTCTCTCATTTGTCTCTATTTCAGGCTGTTTATTTTAGGTAATTCTTTTATTGTTGAGTCCATTTTAAAGATACTCTTTGTTAGCTATTTTTAATCTTATGTAAATAGAGTATTTAAATCCTCACAATGGAGTTCTGGCCACAGGTTGATTTATATAAATTATAGCATATGGATTAGCATAAGGAATAAGATCCAAAAAATCAGAGTTCATTCCAGAAGAGCATATGTCAGTTCAATGTTTGGTGTCATGTACATTAGCTAGATAAAATAAAATTGATTCCAAAATATATTTTCTAAATACATATATGTTAGTTTATTTTTAAATAGACTTTTCTTTATGGTTATAGTTAATATATACAACCTTCATATTGCTATGCTAATTAAATGCAATTCTTTCCCCATCACCCCAGCATATCTATGTAATTATGACATAATTTGATAAAAATACTTTTAAGCAATATCTATAATAACATATTTTAGTCTTCCATTACTATAAGCTTTTTAATATGGAGTCATGCAAATAAATTCAATTTTACAGATTTGGAAAGAGAATAAGAAAGAATTTTCTAGTAAGTACATACACACGAACATACATATACAACAACACAGGCATGCACTCATACACACACACACACACACACACACATGCACATGCACATACATGCACATACAAACACACACACTCCAACCAACTGTCATGAAATCATTGAATCAAACACAATGCTTTGGAAGCTACATTTGCCAAGTTTAAACAAACTGAAATTTTACGCTTTTAAAACAATCCTTTAGGGAATTCAGTTTATGGAAGTTAATTTCTAATTCTCCAAGAATAATTTAAAAGAAATTTAAAAATTCCAAAGTTTTCCTGAACCTCATAAAACTTTGCATAATCATAGAGAACTAAAAGTAGGTGCAGAAGGGAGAAAACAGAAAGACAAATTGTCCATATTCAAACATAAAATGGTCCAGGATTTTTGGAAATGAAGAATGACACAAAACACACACATACACATGAAACTAAGCATGACGTTTAATTTTTTTTCTATTTCTCAGGGATAGATTAAATGTTTAAAAGGAGATGTTTCAAAATGGAAAGTCTTTTACAAGTGAAACACCCATACTCTTAAATATTACTAGTTTTTTTTTTCTCTTCTTATATTATTATAAGACGCAGTATAACAAAATAAATTTTCTCCTGAAATTTTGAAAGGACAGAGACTAGAAAGATGTACATTTATCTGGGGAATCGTTTGACAAATGTAAGCACAGCCAATAAGGTGAAATATCTCTGTATCATTCTAGAGCTAGAGAATAATACTACCAAAGATAAAGAATTATTGGCATTTGTGAGCAAAAGAAAGATGACATGCAAAAAAGCGAAATCAAGTTATTTCAGTTGACTTTTACGTTGGAAACTCAGAACTGTCCACAGGTTTTGTAAAAAGGCCTGAATAGCCAAAATAAAATGAAACATTTCTGTAGTTTTTAGTGTTGATTCCGTCAATCATATGATGTCATTTAGAAGATGTCATAATCATCACATAATCAAGTTACAACGAGGTAATGGCTTTCAAAGGATGACAAAGTACAATGCACAGGAAAATTCTTTAGATAAATAGTAGCTAATTGAGATTAATATAAAATAAATAATTAAAGCAATATTATTTGGCTTTTATTGGCAGTAAAACAGAAAAAAAATCACACACTTTCCATGGGGAGCACATGACATGCACGGGAATGTACCCTGGCTGTGAGGCTTCCCGCTTCAATGCCGGCCTGGGGTTGGAGCTGCAGCCTAAGATCTCGCTTTACTTGAGCTCTCTGCTTGAAAAGATCTGGATACTTGCAATGGTTGGCTCAGGGTCTGAGCTGGAAGTGAGCTGCTCTCTCTGACTCACCCATGTCATACTGGAATCATAAGATGGTTCATGTAGGGTTTACTTGCCCTGCATTCACTCCAATCTTGTGATGTGAGACTCCTAAAGTAGGATTTTAACCTAGAACCTTGTTTAGAATTGTTTCTTTCAGTGGAACTCCGGAAAGATCACAACAGTTGTGGAGTTGCTACCTAAAGAGGCTTCTATTCCCCAAGGGATGCATAGGAGGAACTGGCTAAATCGAAGAACTGCACAAAATTAACTCACAAAGAAGAATTAAAAACGGAAGACGTTTACCTAAGTTAACGAACCTGCACATTCTGCACTTGTATCCCAGAACTTAAAATGAAATAAAACTTTTAAAAAAGAATTAAAAAAATAAGGATAAGAAAATCTAAAACTAAGAGATAGTCTTAAAGCTAACAATAAAAGAATTTACATCGAAGTTGAAATAGAGTTGGTAGGACACTCTTGGAAGTGGATCTCAAAATGAGTATAACAAAACTTCTTAAAAAGATAAATAAGTAAATAATACTCATGAAAAAGAGAATACAATTATGCACAAAGTAAAAATAAAAAAAAACTTTTTCTTTGCTTTCTATGAGGGATTATAGATAGATATAGAGGAATTGTTCCAAAATAGAGCCAGATACGTAAATAGAAGTTACAGGACCTAGAGAACAGAATGAGAAGCTCTAACAAAGGACTAAAAGAAGGTGCAGAAGGGAAAAAAAATAGAAAGAAAGGCAAATTGTCCATGTTCAAATGTAAAATGGCTCAGAATTTTCAGAAATAATGACACGAAACACACACACACACACACACAAACACACATACACACTCTCTCTCTCTGTCTCTCTCTCTCTCTCCATCAAACATGAAATATTTTTTTAAAAAAACAGAAGTAAGCAACAAGGTTACATTTTTTTTTTCTTTTGGCACCCATCTCCTATTTTGATGCTTTCACTAAGGTAATTTATCATTCAAGCTGATGACTGGTTGGTAACTGTTGTTGTACTCTATCTGCAGGCATCTTCCTGCTCATCACTGAGCCTTCCTCATTCTTTTGTATTTTCCCACATTGTTGATTAAAACCAATCGCTGCTCTCTAAATGGGTTCATGTTTAATAATAGTAATAAGTTCTTAGCACATCATATATATTTCAAATATTAAGAGTAGAAATATATTTTCAGAGAGTAGTTGAATTTTCATAGAATTTTAATTTTCTATTCAGTTTGTAATTCTTCTTTAATTCTTATAAATGAATAAGATTGTTAACGGTTCAAGAGAAAGCCAGGCAAAGATATGAACACAGAGTTCAAAAGGAAATACAAGGAACCAATACATACATTAAAAGAAACTAAATCTCAAGAACCACTTTAAACAACAAACATAAATTAAACAATATTGAGATAGGCTTTTTCGTCTAGATGGTCTAAAGTAATAGGCACTTTCATGTATTAACATTGGTTTATTCGGTTTAGAAACTTATTTTAAAATTTGTAGAAAAATTAAAATACCTTTTATAAGGCAGCTCTAATTCTAGAAATTTAAACAACAAAATTACTTAAACACTTACCTAATGTTTTGTGCAGCTTTTTAATAACTTAGAAGTGATTTTAATCTCACTAAAGGGATTCTAATTAGATATATTATGATCAACTTAAACAATGAAATATTACCCCAGCCATTAAAAGGAAGAAAGCATCACTGTATCTAAAAATGATAGGGGACAGGGGAGTTTGGGAAGGATGAAAGTGGTATTTCTCATTTCATCATATGAGCATTTTTACAACTAAATAAATATTTAAAATGTAAAAATCCAATTAAATATTAAAATGATCTATGGATGTTATATCAATGTCATAATTCTGATGTAAATATTATTTGATGTGTTGGAATAGAAAGCATACATGCACATCTGATTTGATTTGCTACTTTTCATTTAGGAGTTTGAATCTGTACTCACAAGTCTGGTTGTCCCTCAGAGTTCCTTGTGCTCTCTTGTCAGGTGCTGGTAATACATTTGTAAGATGGAGCACTACAAAAGAACTATTTTTTTCTTCTGCCTACTTAAGAAAAATTTGTGTTTTTTTTCCTTCAGTTAAGAAAAAGGGTAGAAAACAGTTATGAGGAGATTTTGTGGGATTTTTTTACATGCAAACCTGGCAGATCACGGATAAGAAACAAGATATTGAGGCCATTACAATCTTTTATTGGGTTTGACATTAAGCCCCTCCTCTTGGTACAAATGTGAGGGCCTCCCAAAGCACTCAATTTGTCTATGTGCTTCTCATTCATTGGGAAGAAGGGATCAATAGTCTTCAAACATCTGTCAGAATTAAAACATTTTTGGAATAAATTTGGGTGGGTGAAACCAAGATACAGAGGTAGGGAAGTGATTGAAGAAATTGAAGTAAAATGATCATGATGTTAGGGATGAGGTATCCAGTTGATTGGTTTCAGCAGGGAAACGGAGAGAGAAGAAAGGAAGATAGTTCTCTTTCATATCCTGTTGAAAATGGTTTAGACCTAGGAAACTACTTTATCTGAAAATTTAAACGTTAAGGTAGTCAGCTGCAATCATACTTGGGGATAAGTCAAATTGACCTGATGCCCTTTTGTGAGCAGATTTAACCTAAGTAAATTCTTTGGTATCTGGGCCTTGTCTCAGTGACAGACCAATACTTACTCTGGAGGAATCTCAGAAATTGTCCCTAATTTTTATAGCTGTAACCACCACATACGTAGGATACTAGAAAGTGTTTACTCTCTAAAACCTGGCCAGATTGCTGGGGAATCTTTTGCACTCTTTTTAACTGAGAAACTGGTCAGTCCACCTTGGCCACTTGAACGGCTGATACTGCAAAGACGAGATGCCACCTGCTACATGTGTTTGCTACTGAAACGGAAACTTTTCTTGAGCTACAACATTTATCACAAGCGCTATTGGTCAGTGATAACAAAGGCATGAGATTTTTGATATATTAGCAGTAAGTTATTAATATAAAACAGCAGAAAAAGGTGCTAAAACTAAGAAATGCAGTAGTGAAACAACCGTATCATTAGATAAGAATTAGTATAAGTATACCAAGATTTTATCATTTGAAGTTATTTAACTTTGAAAAAGTATAAATAAAACACAAATCTCTCAATAATGAATGAACACTAGGAAGTTTGATAATCCCCAAACTAGAATTTAATTTGCAATAAGTTAATTTTCATTTATATCCTTCAAATATTGATTCTTCAATTTTAAGCCAGCAATTTGTCAATGCTCCAAAACTTAGTGATTTCCTGAAATGGTTCTTCTGTTTTCTTTTTCTTTGAAGAGAAAGTAAACAGAATTATTTTATTAAAAAAAAAGTTCCTTACAAATACCAAACAAGAAGTACTATTAGCAGTCCCATTTTTTCTTTTATGTATATATTTACCAGAATGTATTAGTAAGTTCACATTAAAAGAAAAAATAGAGGAATTTTTAATAAAGTTTTCTTTTGATAATGAAGTTTTACAATGTTAGGCAGACCACATTGAAAAATGTATATGCATCAAAAATATTCTCATGGCCAGTTGTCACATAATCAGCATTAAGATGTGTAAATACTGTGCACAATCATTTGACCTTAAAATGAAATTTTTATTCTTTCAATAAAAAATGTTGAGCAAAATGGATTTTAAAGATAATAAGTACTAATATTACCAAATAAATATTTTAATAGTAGTTTAGCAAATAAATGCGTATATCTATTTAGTAGAGTTGTCCATTGGTGTTCATGAGTGATTTCGAGACCCATATAGGATGCTCAAGTCCCTGATATGAAATGGCACAGTTTTCTCATAGAATCTTTAAATAATTTCTAGGTTACTTATAATACTTAGTACAATGTAAATGCTATGTAAGTAGTTGTTATACTGTATTTTTATTGTTGTGGTGTTATTTTTATTATTGTTGTATTATACTTTTCTTTTGAATAGTTTAGAGCTTTGGTTGGTTGGAATCAGTTGTGCAGGAACTTGTGGACATAGCGGGTGGTCTGTGTGTTTAATTCTAATTTCAAGCTTTCACTTTCCTTGTAGAAAGAATACTTGCCCACTCTGTTCTGTGTTCTTTGTGAGTGCTTTTCTCAGTATGCTTCTTGGGTGAGTGACTGATCTAAAGAATATGATTTCCATTACTCTAAGGGCTGGATACAGTTGGAAGAACATAAGAAAACATGGAAGGGAAACTGAAGATAAATATTTATTCCTTTTCATAAGCTAATACCACTCCAGGGATTTTGTTTTTAATGCATATTGACAGCAGGTTCTACTTAGTAGCTAGTTTCCATTTGTGTAGATTCTGCCTAATGTAATTTCTTTTTTGCCTAAGCATTTGCATGACTATTAGTGCTTCAAAATCAGTTTTTTAAAATGCACAAGTTATAATACAGAAGAAAGATCAACCCCCCAAACCTAACAAGGACCCTGAACATTTTCATATTAAGACTATAAGTAGATCTCAGTTCAGCGTTTATTGTAAGTTGGTCAAAACATCTAGAAGAAAATGACTAAAATTGCATCTTTGTATGTATTTATTACTTGTTGTAATAAAGCTTATTTTCATTAACAACTTGTATTTAAAAAAGAAATGACAGATAAGATTTATAAAGGAAAAGGGGAGTGCTAATATTCAGCAAGCAAACACCAGTATTTCATTAGTTTGAAAGCACTGGCTTTTATAAGGTCTTTGATCAAATTAGCGTAGATAGAAAATAACCTCTTTGACACAGGTTTTGTCAGATACAATGTTATAGAAAGCAAGATTCCTGATTAACGATCTTCAATTAATCCATCCACTTGGAACTTCAGTTGGTCATGAATAATTTCATTGTTCTCTCTGTTGGCTCCTTTTTAAACCAAAGGTCTCTTTCCAGATAATTTGAAATTGACTCACTATTATCAGTTTTGATAATTATTTCTAATTTTGTTCATTCTAGGAATATTTATATTTTACAGAAATCAAAACGTTCACACTAATGGTAAATTTTTGGTGCCTTGTCTAGTTATTTTTTTTGATCAGTGTTTAGAAAAATAAGCTGTTTCTATGAAATAGCTAATTTTATGAAAGCAATGATAGTATTTTTATTTTCACTGGAATAAAGAGGCAAAAAATTTAAGGAAATTTTAACACTATTTTATATATAATAAATTAATATTAATAGGAAATATGCTACTAATTTTAAATCTTCCCTTGGTCAACAAGTTCTTTCAGAATCCTTCTCCCCTAGAGCTTACAAATATGTGTGTTTCTGATAGTGTGTGTGGTAAAAGTCTGTTTTATCTTATATTGACATATGGAACATCTCAGATTTGTTGTCTCTCAATTCCCATTTCAATCCCAGACACAGATAGGTTGAATGCTTGAGATGAAACACACACACACACACACACACACACACACCCCTTGGATAGCGTATAATCGACCTTCTCAGCAGAAGTGGGGTATTTCTCAACCCTTTACTGACAGATATTTTCCTATGAAAACTTCTTTCCACACCATGTGTCATCAGGTCTGTTACACGTTTTCTAGCTTCCTCCTTTTTAACAGAGCACAGAATCAAAGTTTACATCTCTAAGATCGAAGTTTACATTTCTAAATCTACCTGCCAATCAGGAAATTCCTAAGCAGTAGTTACTACTGGAGTTGTCAGGTGGGCCTGTCACACCACCACAACAAGAAGACAATGAGCCCAAGTAGAGTTGACAGTTTCGTGCCCACTGCGCAATAGAGAGCATGAACCTTTTGCTTACATCACTTCCTCTGGTCCCCACAGTTCCAAAGCAGGCCCAGGTGAATGCTGCTCACACAGAGTGGATCACGGCTCTGCCTGAAGAATGCTGAGTTTAGGAAGCTATCCAATCTTATGAGGGGACCACAAACACATTTGCTTATCTTTCACTCTGGAGAGGGCCATTACCTTTATAATTTTTTTTTTTTTTTTTTTGAGACGGAGTTTCGCTCTTGTTACTCAGGCTGGAGTGCAATGGCGCGATCTCGGCTCACCGCAACCTCCGCCTCCTGGGTTCAGGCAATTCTCCTGCCTCAGCCTCCTGAGTAGCTGGGATTACAGGCACGAGCCACCATGACCAGCTAATTTTTTGTATTTTCAGTAGAGACGGGGTTTCACCATGTTGACCAGGATGGTCTCGATCTTTCGACCTCGTGATCTACCCACCTCGGCCTCCCAAAGTGCTGGGATTACAGGCTTGAGCCTATCTTTATAATTTTAATCAGAGACAAATTGTCAGGTCAGAAAACAAAATCTGCCTTTGGACAGAGATGTTACTTTTATCACCCTGGAACATGTCAGGAGATGGGAGGAGGACTCCAACTTTAGAACTTTGGAATCTAAGGAAATCTGCTTCCTGTCCAGAAACATCTTTGCTAACACCTTGGACAAGTTTCCTTGAACAAGTTGCCAGCGCCTTTTGCTCAGATGTGCAAAAACGGCAGATCCATGAATCATCTCCCAGCACTATCTTTTTCTTACCTTTGGTTCCTTTGCCGAAATTTCACTCATTTTGCATTTTGCATTTTTTCTTTCTCTTTATGTATTACAAAAATAAAATTTTGTTATTTTCCTAGTTATTCTCCAAGACAGCAATTCCCATGTGCTTTACTAGATATAAATAAGTGTATATGCTTGTGTTAGATGTTATGGAAATCTGCAACTGAAGAGAAATTAATTTTTTAAATTTCCTGATAAAAACACTAAACGCTGACTACTATTTCAGATTGAATCAGTGTTAGTGGGACATTTGACCTTACAAATCTCTTTCTACTACAAAAAGAGATAAATTTGGATGTATGCTCACTGCTTTGGAAAATGCTAATATGAAGAATTTAAAGAGGCACAGGTATGAATGTACCCCTAATAGAGGAAGAAGGGGAAAAATATATTGTTCATTTCAAATTAGCAAATATATATTTTCAAAGTGTAATCTATTAAAGATATGATTACTAGGTACAGAGTCTTATTGTCTTACCACTGTAGCACCTGAAATCCATCTCAGATTAAATCAGGTTACCCTGGATTTTGCTTTTTTGATAAATTATTATTTTTTTTATTACCAGAATTCTTGAGAGGAGGCAGTGGCCAAGCTTCATGTCTTGTTGCTAAGGCCACACTGTCGGATGGATGGTGCAATGTCACGTGTCTGGTTTACAGCACTCACATATCAGTTGATAGAGTTAACGGAAGTGCTATTGGCTGGCAAGCACCCAAAAACATCAGGCTGAAAACCTGCTCACACTGGTGCTTCGGCCTTAGAGAGCCCTGAGAATTTTCACAAATGCTTAACCTCATTTGCTGAGAAAGGCCGATATGGACTTAAAATTAATGAATGCATTAACTAGTTAATGTAGAGGAACACAAAGTCAAGAATGTGTTCCTTGTTATTCTGTGTTTCAAATTTGGCTGGGCAGTTGAGCAAATGGTCTTAATTCTTCTAAATATTGGAAACCTGGTGTCTAGGCACAAAGCTAGATTTTTTGGCTTCATTGAGGAATAAATATATTTGTCATTCCATTCAACAAGCAGAGATCAATACAGTATTCTAGATTCATCAGGAAGGGGGGCCATGCTTGATAACTTACCTACCTAGTGCTTTGTTGACTGGAGGCAATGGGGCTCGGATGTACCTTTGCCAAAGGACTAATTTTAGTAGGACTTTGGGACTGTTGGAAAATGAACTAGTCAGTGTGATGAAGATCCCAGTCCCTTTGAGCTCTTGGAGCTTATGAAAGTCTAAATGTTAAGCCAGAGAAATTGTGAAGATTATTCTTCCTAAGTAGTAACCTCCAAAAAGATTAAGATGTATATTCACACCTACTGACTTTGGAGAGGCTACTATTTTCTACAATCCCTCAAATGGGGTTCTTATGCCCACCTTTCTCAATGTTAACTGATAATGAGATTGAATAAGTCATCAATGAGAACAGTGGTTTTGAAACTATGTAATGTAGTACATAAATATTACATAGAATTAAGGAGGCAGCACAGTCCTCAATAAGGTCTAGATATTCCACTTACATTTAAAGCTCTAATTAGTGCTTTTACCTTTTGAAATTGTAATACAGTTACACTGTTGTACATTCCTAAAAGAATGATACAGTTAGACCTTACCAACAATACTACAATTCCCCAAATACAAAGTCGTAAACCTATATTTATAAAAACTCTTGCATTGTGAACCTGAAACATAATATATATCACAATCATTCAGCTTACAATACTCTGAGAGTGCTGATGTGAGGATTTCATCTTGGTTAACCGAGGGAAGTAATATTTTGTTTAAGATCATCAACGTGTGGTCAACTTGAAATAAGAGCTTCTCTGTGTTATGAAAATTGTGATTTTGTAATGGGTAACACAATCAGACTAAAATAAGCCTTATTAAAGCAGATTTCTCTAAGGGTACTTCTGCTTCATTTTGCCAATTCTGGAATCTGCAATCTTGATTTCAGTGGTTAAGGAGGATCTACTCCCTCGAACGCAATACATGCAAATCATAAATTAGAATTGCTTGCATATAATGTAATAGAGAAGTTAGATTCGGCTTACTCTATTAGCAGAAATGTATATACAACTGGTATGATACACATTAACAGATTGGAGTGCAAATATGAACATATCTCTCTTATTTCAAATTTAAAACTGGTAGGGACCCCATTTTTCAGATTAGGAGGAAGTCCAGCATCTTTCTAAAGAAATCCCTCACTGTCTGACTTGTTAAGATACCGCACAGATTTATTCAATATCAGTTACCCATTCCAGCGTCTCAATTTTACTTCAAGACAAACTGGAGAATTCACTTGGTGCACAAGTGAAATCAGGTTTTTGCCTGTTTTTGTTCTTCATGCTGCCATAACATGTCTCTCTTGCAAGTTGCTCCATGTAATCCAGTGAGTGGTTAACACACACACACACACACACACACACACACACACACACACACACACTGGCATAGTCCCTGCCTGAACATGGAGAGGCTCATACTTGGACTTCTGAGGTCAGGCTCATTGATTAATGCTTACATGTTCAAACATTTTCCCCAAAGCATGGTTGCTAATCCAGGATGGCTGGGCCAGGCTGGGTTTCCAGCCACAGCTGGTCATTTTCCCAGAAACAGCTCTAGCGTGCTGTTTGAGTCACCAGCTCTGACCTTCCCTCCCTTCTGTTAAAATCCCCTTTGAGGGGGGCCTTGATGTCCTTTTCTGCTACTTGGTTGGGGAAACCTCAGTCTATCGGAGGATGTTCTTCTTTTCCACTGTATGCTATTAAATCCTGGTATCGGTTCAGGAACAGAAACAAAAACCTCAACTCTTTACAGAAACTGTGTTTTCCATTTATAAGTCTAATTTTTAAAGCATAGATGACAAATGATTACACTTCAGTATTTTTATCTACTGGATTCTGTTGAGAAGATTTGGAGACACTGGTGGGTTAGAGAGGTACAAGATCATGAAGGCAATTTCCTAACCAGTAAGAAAAGCCACAGTCACTTTCATCATTACTTATATAATTACTTCTAAGAGTAGCAAAAGAAAAGATTCTGCTTTCAAATGACAGAAGCCCTGAAAATCTCATCTAAGGAACTGGAAATAACTTGTCTGTACTTTTTCCTCTGTGCTCTAAATTCATTTTTAGTAGCAGTGGAAGCAATTGGAAATGAAATACAACACTTAAAGCAAATGAAACGGAAATGAATGCCAGCAGTAAATGGCAAGAAGAAATCCAGTTCAGTGTGTTCCTCAGAAATCCTATCTCTTGGGACTAAATATGGCAAATTTAAGTCTAATTCTTATTTTTCAAGTTTTACCATCTCGAAGTTACCCATTTATATTAAATTAGTTTTGTTATATTATGTCAATTTGTATCCTTAGGAGCACAAGTTTGGCCTCGAATAGACCTGAGTTCAGATCAAATTCTTTAATTTATCTGTGCTGTTTTCTTTTTCCTTAGCTTTAAAGTGGAAAAAATGAGACTGGCATTTTATTTATGAAGGTTAAAGATAAAGAGCCTGATACGGGACCTGTTATATGTGGTAAGCACTTAACACATGGTAGCAATTGTGATGATTATATCTGACATTAGCATTATTATGATAACTTGTTTTAATCTTCAAGATATCAACTGTTTCTATTACATTTGGTGTAAATGCTTCTAAACAGAGTTTTTAAGTTCAAGTGTCCAAAGTTGTTAGAAACAAAGATATTTGACAATAACATAATCATATCACATGGCTTTATGATTTAACCACCTCCCAAAGTTGCCTCCTCCTAATACCATCACCTTGGGGGTGAGATTTCAACATATAAATTTTAGAGGAACATAAACATTCGGACCACAGCAATAATGAAGCTACGAAGTTTATTCATAGATAAATGTTAAGAAATAGATACTGTTTGCTAGGAAAAGTGTCTACAGTTAAGAAGTAGTTATATGTCTCGTGTCTTCTTCGATTTTTGTGTTTCTTTCTGACTCCTGTTACCTGAATTCCTACACCATTTCTGTGTCTTTTTCTTGTAGTTAAATATTTTTTCCTTGAGTACTAGTCTACAATCAATCGTGCTTTTATCCAATGGACTTTCATTGAATATGCCCTACTGAAAAATTTAACAACAATTTAACAACTATTTGGCACTTTCTGTATCACCAACATTATTCAATGTCCTAAGAATACATACATAAATAAAACTCGATCTCTGTTCTCAAAAACGTTGATCTATTTGGAAAGACATCAAGGAAATCATCTTAAGAGAACCATGTGATTTTATAATAACTTAATTTCTTGGGGTACCTGTGGCTGGGGGAGGAAACACCAGAAACTTTCTTGGAGGAAGCTGAAGTTTTTGTGCAGTCTTTATGAATGAAAAGTTTAAAAGAAGGACAAGTATATGACTAGAGTTTCTGGAATCGAGAACATCATGAATAAAAGTACAGATGCAGAATATCATCATGTAATATATGGAAAAACTGAAATCCACTTGTAAATGATAGGGTTGGGGTTAGTAAGTGATAAAGACATAGAGATGCACAGATGCCCAGTGTGGGAGAGTTCTGTGTAGAAGGCTAAAGTGCATGCATTTCACCTCAAAGACAGTGAGAAGCTCTTGCAAGGACTGTTTAAATGAAGAATAATGTGCCATTTAGAATTTATGAGTACTGAGTAGCACTAATTTACAATTCAAACCAAAACTGATTCATACTAACAAAATTGAGAGTTCAGAAATAATTTAGCAAACATAGAAAGAGGTGTTCAAAGTCAAGATTCAATTCTCCGTGTGTATCCCATTCCATTTGCTCAAGCCCTGTATCCCTGAGAGAAATCCAGTGAAACGACCCTTCAGTAAGGATTTGAGAGAAATACAGTGTTGAGGAAATCACATGGTCTTTTTATAACAGTGATTTACTCATTGTTTTCTCTAATGTAGAAATGCTGGTGGCAAACACTACAAATAAAATGGGTTATAACCTTGGTTTTTAACAAAGAGATAAGCCTAAATGGAGGCTGTTATTAGGGAATGCAAACTGAGAAAGCAGGGGTGAGACAGAGAAGGAGGGAGAACAAATACCTGAATGTTAATAACAAGTTGGTAGCTGTTTGGTATTAAGTAAAACTGAGAGCTGGATCTTGTGGGAGTGTCCTGTCAGCTATATCCCAGGACAGCACCTTGGAAGATGAAAGAAGAATTTATTCATCAACTACAGTCTCCATTGTACTCTTCATCGTGTGTCGCTAACACTATCTACTTGGTTTGGCATCTTAAAATCCACAAGGGAAGACCTGGGTGTGAAATGAAGCATATGTGGGGCAATGGCATAAGGGAATGCACTATTGAGTTACACTGACATGAAGAACCCATATGGACTGAGCCACTTCTATTATGGCCAGTTGTGAGTGTTGGTGGTCAACAGCCCTGAGGTTGAGACAAATCTGAAGACTCTCATATGAACACACTATTGTCAATGGGGATGAAACAATCACAGTGTGCAGAGACTGGATTGGAGCACATTTATCTTCAATAGCGAAGTGGATGTGATGTTTAAAACAGAGAATAGGACTGGCATTATCATCATGTCTCTGAAGTTAGGATATGCTGAGTTCTTTCACATTGGCTAGTTGATAGTAAAGTATCTTAAGACTGTTTCTAATAGTCATTATGTTCTTCTTCAGTTGTTCAAATACAGGAATTCCAACTTTTACGAATAGAGATCTGACTTGAGCAAACATGATCAAGATGATATGCATCTTCTCCCAGTGTCAGATAAAGGATCAGGTCATAGACATAGATATTATGAAGGAAGAAAACCCAACTTGGTTTCCTGAAAAGGGGCTTCATGATGGCTGAGTAGAAGCATCCAGTACTTGCCTCCCTCACAAAAACCAAGATTGAGAGAAGATAATCAAACTTCAAATAGAACATCTAAGAGAGAATGCTGGAATTAAACAGAGAAGTGACAGGAAACACACCTAAGGCAAGAAAGGAGAGGAAAGTGAGGTAATCTGTTCATCTAGAATCAGCTGAGAGCCTGAAGAGGCTTCCCAATGCAGGGAAAGAGTAAGTGTGTAACCCCAGTGGTCTATATTTCTACCACAGACTCTTGTAAACCTCTCCAAGTTTTTCTTTATAAATGAGAAGTGATGTCTTTCTCAGATAAAAGCTGCAGGGATTCATCACTACTAGACCAGTTCTACAAGAAATGCTCCAGAGAATCCTACAGGTAGAAGTAAAGGAACAATATGTACCATCATAGGAACACACAAAAGCATAAAACCTGCTAGGTAGAGCAAATATACAAATGAGGAAGGTAAAGGATTCAAATGTTACTACTACAGAAAACTACCAAACCACAATGATAAACAATAAGAGAATAATAAGGGGACAAAAGATATATAAAATAGCCAGAATCAGTTAACAAAAGGACAGAATAAGACCTCACATAAAAAGAATTACACTTTGAACTTAAATGACATAGACTAGCTGAATGAATTAAAACAAAAACCAAAATGGTCCAACTACAAGTTGCTTACAAGAAACTCATCTCACCTGTATTTACACATTTAGGCTAAAAATAAAGGGATGAAAAAGGGTATTACATGCAAATAGAAACCAAAAAGGAGCAGGAACAACTATATTTATATCAAATGAAACAGAATTTAAGTCAAAAACAGTAAAAAGAGACAAAAATGTTATTGTGTAATGACAAAAGGATCAATTCAGCAAGAAGTTTTTAAAAATTGTCAACATATATGGTTCCTATACCAGAGCACAAAGATATATAAAGCAATTATTAGATCTGAAGGGAGAGACAGAACCAAACACAATAATAGTTGAGTATTTCAATGTCCCACTGTCAGCATTAGACAAATCATTAAAGTAGAAAGTTAACAAAGAAACAGTAAATTTATACTGTACTTTAGACCAAATGAATCCAACAGACATTTACAGAACATTTCATTTAATAGCTACAGAATTTACACTCCTCTCATAGCACATGAAATATGCTATCGCACTCCAGCCTGGGGAACAAGGGTGAAACTCCGTCTCAAAAAAAAAAAAAAAGAAAGAAAGAATTCACATAGTTGAAATGACCACACTACCCAAATCAATCTACAGATTCAATGCAACCTCTATCAAAATCCCAATGTCATTTTTTTGCAGATGCAGAAAAACCTAAAACTTGTATGGAAACAAGAAAGAGCAATCCTGAAGGACGAAAGCGATCTTGAAGAGAAAAAAATAACCTGGAGATATCACACTACCTGATTTCAAAATATATCAAAATGCTATAATATCCCAAACAGCATGTTATTGATATAAACAAAGAAGCAGAATGAAAATCACAGAAATAATCACAGAAATAAATCCAAATAAATCCATGCATTTACAGCTAACTTATTTTCAACAAAGGCACCAAAAATATCCATTGCAGATGGAACAATCTTTTCAATAAATGGTTCTGGGATTGTCAAATGCAGAAGAATGAAACTGGCCCTTATTTCTCGCTGTATATGGAAATCAACTGATGATGGATTTAAGACTTAACATAAGATCCAAAACTATAAAACCAATAGAGGAAAACAGGAAAAACACTTCAGGACAATTGTATAGGCAAAGATTTTAGGGATAAGGCCTCAAAAGCACAGGCAACAAAAACAAAAATAAATAAGTGGGACTATACAGAATGAAAAAGCTTCTGCACAGCAAAAGAAAAAATCAGCATAGTGAACAGACAACCCGTTGAATGGAAGAAAATGTTTGCAAACTCTTGATCCAACAAGGCACTAGTATGCAAATATACAAGAAATTCAACTCAATAGTCAACAAAATAATAATCCCATTTAAAAGTGGGCAAAGGACATGAACAGACATTTTTCAAAAGAAGATCTACAAATGACAATGTATATATTTTAAAAATATGCTCAGTCCCACTAATCATCAGGATCATGCAAATCAAAACCATAGTGAGATATCATCTTATACCAGTTAGAGTGGCTATTACTAAAAATACAAAAGTAAGAGATGCTGGTGAGAATGTGGAGAAAATGGGACTCAGATACTGATCTTGGGAATGTAAGTTAGTACAACCATTATGAAAAATAGTATGCGGATTTCTCAAAAAAATAAAAATAACACTTTCATACACTCCAGCAATCCCACTACTGGGCATTTGTCTAAAGGAAAAGAAACCAGTGTTTGAAAAAAGGTACATGCACTTCCATGTTTATTGCAGCACTATTCACAATATCAAAGATATGAAATCAACCTCAGTGTTCATCAGTGAACTAATGGATGAAGAAAATGTGAAATAGAAACACAGCAGAATACTATTCAGCCATAAAAAGAAATGAAATGCTGTCATTTGCAGCAACATAGATGGAACTCGAAGTCATTGTGTTACATGAAATAAACCAGCTGTAGAAAGACAAATATTACATGTTCTCACTTATATGTGGAGGCTAAAAAAATGGATCTCATAAAGGTAGAGAGTAGGATAATAGAGATCAGAGGTTAGGAAGGGTGTGTGAGTGGGGCAGGGAGGATGAAGACAGGTTAGTTAATGGGTACAAATATACAGTTAAATAGAAGGAATACATTCTCTTTCATATGTTCCCCACTTTTCCCCTCTCAGGCCCTGCTTTAATAACTCTTATAACCAAGAATCCTTTCCTGGATTCAGTGTTATCCTCAGGCTATGCTATCTACATCCCTTCTGTCATTCTGTTCACAGTTACAAGTGTCTAAAGAAGTCTTTAAAAAGGCAAGAGATGCAAATATTGGAAGGAAGGAATAAAGATATAGCCTCAACTTTCTAATCCAAATGTACATGGGTATGAGCAGATTCATTGAAAACATGTCAAGGGGAATATCTTTAGCAGAGACCCTGATTCCAGTTAGGCCAAAATATGGGGCTATCATTCAGCAAATAAGCTCAGAATTTACTGGGGCTTTGTTATCTTGCCAAAGATATTTTAACAAGTACAATGGTGGGGTATTGCAGGAAGGGAAGAAAGTGAGCAAGAAAAAAAGAGAGGAGATGAATTTGTTGTAGGTAAAGAGTATACAGTGAGTTGTGGAGATGACATTGGTAGAGCAGCGTTTCCCAAACTTTCTTATGCATAAGATTGAACTGCATGCAGGTGAAAATACGTTTCTCAGTTTTCCCCCCAGTTATGATCCCTAGAACAAGAAATTTGAACTTTTAACAAATGCTGTGGGTGATTTTTTTGATGGTGCATTCTTAGAGGGTCCTTAGAGGGGTGTGCGTGCATGTGTGTGTGTGTGTGTGTGTGTGTGTGTTTATGTGCATAGGTGCTAGTACTTAGCTGTTAAACAAAGATGATGGACATGGAGAATTTGGGTTCTAACAGTTCCTTGGAGCTCCATGGATCTTTGGACCACACAGACTTACCTGTGGCTTGAATGGTTAATTGTCTGATAAGCGTGTTCCTTAGGCATTCCCTTCGGTGTTTAAAGCTGGCATCTGTGGTTGTTGTATCAGTGATCAGCACAATGAAGCAAGGGAATATGAGGTCCTGGCCGTTTTATGACTATGATTATGTGGCTTAGAGGATTGAAGCCTCAAAGACTCGAGGCAGTTTCAGTCCAGCAGTGGTGTTCTTAGGGAGTATCTGGCTGAGATTCTTGGCTGGCTTGAGCACATGGCTTTTTATTATGTTCAGCCAAAACTGTTATAAGGGTGAATCAGGGCAGTGGTGTCAGGGGCCAAGATGAAAAGCAGAGTCAAGAAATATCTAAGCTACAACTGTGAGAGGAGTTTGTGATTGGTTGTAAGGGAGAGACAAAGATAAAGGAGCTTTCTGCCTTAGAGACTAGGTAACTGGTGATGCTGTGGATGGACAGAAAATGCGGGATAAAGAGCCTGTTTTCTAGGGTCGAAAAACTCAATTTTGCATCCTTGGAGTTTAAGGTGCCTATGCTACATTTATATGGACATGCTCAATGTTACATATTTATGGAATTCAGTAAAGACGAATGGGTGGAAGGAAGGTCCAGGTTCCATAGTGTGATGGTTAATTTCATGTACCTAGTTGGTTGGGCCACAGTGCCCAGATATTTGGTTAAACATTATTATGGATGTTTCTGGGAAGGTGTCTTTTAGATGAGATTTACCAGTGGTCCCCAAACGTTTTGGTACCAGGGACCAGTTTTGTGGAAGACAGTTTTTCCACAGCTGGCATGGGTGATGGTTTAAAGATTAGGCATTAGATTCTTGCAATGAGCTATAACCTAGATTCCACATATATGCAGGGTTTGTGCTCCTTGGAGAATCTAGTGCTGTAGTTGATCTGAAAGGAGGTGGAGCTCAGGTGCAAATGCTCACTTGTCCAGAGGTCGCCTCCTGCTGTGCAGCCTGGTTCCTAACAGGCCATGGTCCAGCACTGATCCATGGCTCAGGGTTGGGGACCCCTGAGATGACTGTTTAAATTGGTAGACTTTGATTTAAGCAGACTATCATCTTTAATGTGAGTGGTCTCATCTACTCCATTGAGGATCTTAATAGAAGAAAAACTGATACTGGCCGGGCGCGGTGGCTCATGCCTATAATCCCAGCACTTTTGGAAGCCGAGGCAGGTGGATCACGAGGTCAAGAGATTGAGACCATCCTGTTCAACATGGTGAAACCCCGTTTCTACTAAAAATACAAAAAAAAATTAGCTGGGCATGGTGGGGCGAGCCTGTAGTCCCAGCTACTCGGGAGGCTGAGGCAGGAGAATTGCTTGAGCACAGGAGGCAGAGGTTGCGGTGAGCTGAGATTGTGCCCTTGCACTCCAGCCTGGATAACAAGAGTGAAACTCCGTCTCAATAAAAGAAAGAAAAAAGAAAAGAAAAACTATCACCTGGTCAAGATGGAATTTTGCCACCTATCTGCCTCAGGTTCAGACTGTGACTCTTCTTGCATCTCCAGATTACTGGCCTACCCTGTAGATTTTGAACCTGCACCTGCACAAATATGTGAACTGATTACTTAATTTACATCTCTCTCTCTCCTCTCAGTATATTTATACATATAGGGCTCTAATAAATATGGTATATACCCTGAGAGAGAGGGATGGGAAGAGGAGAAAGAGAGGGAGAGGAGAGAGAGGAGGAGGAGAGTGAGCGAAAGAAGTATGTATTTAAATAGGCACACACAGAGTCATGAGGGGCTTAAAACTGTGGATAAATTTTGAGAAATGGTTTTAGTTAATCATTTCAGAGAAATGGTTTTGATATGTTTTGTCTGTATCACCACCCAACTCTCATCTTAAATTTCCATGGGTTGTGGGAAGGGCCCCATGGGAGGTAGTTGAATCATGGGGGCAAGTCCTTCCCGTGCTGTTCTCATGATAGTGAATAAGTCTCATGAGATCTGATGGTTTTACAAAGAGGAGTTCCCCTGCACAACCTCTCTCTTTCTCCTGGTGCCATCCATGTAAGGAGTGACTTGCTCTTCCTTGCCTTCTGCCATGATGGTAAGGCCTCCCCAGTCACATAGAACTGTAAATCCAGTAAACCTCTCTTTCTTCCCAGTCTTAGGTATGAAGTAGTGTGAAAACAGGCTAATACAGTGTTCATTGTGTGAACAGCAGAGTGAACTTACATAATTCTAGAGGGTATGCCCCATATGTGTAGGCATTGCTCTTATACACATGGCACTGTACTGAATACTACAGAAAATTTAACACAACAGTAAGTTATTGTGTATCTAAACATATTTAAACATGGAAAAGATAGTGTATCATGCCTATAGATTTATATAATCGCTAGGCAATAGGAATTTTTTAGTTCCATTATAATCTTATGGGGTTGCTGTTTTATATTAAATTGTTGCCCAAAATATAATTATGTGACACATACTATAACACACACACACACACACACACACACACACACACACACACACACACATGTTGGTCCTGTTTCTCAGAAGAACCCAATCTTCTCTGAAGATTGGAATTTGTCTAACAATAATACATGCTTTTCTTTTTCTGTATTGTATTTGGTAGCCTAAATTCAGGAGCAGAGCCAGCACTGTACTGTTCGTCTATGGTCCTAATGTAAGGTAACACTAGCAAGTTAGACAATGTTTCTTGTGGATAGAAATTAAGGTCAACATCAATGGGATCCAGGCTTAGTGGAGAATGAGGTGATGATAGAAAGGGAGCTGGTAGACATGATAAAAGGAAAGGTAAATTAAAAAAAAAAATCCTCCTCTTACCTTAGACTCCAAACTATATTTTTAAGGCAGCCATTTTTCCTTCCATGGCTTGAAGAATTACCCAAAAAGCTACCACTGGTGCTTGCTAATTGACCCAGAGAATTACTCTAGGTGGCTACAACTCTCACCATCTGCTTTGGACCTTATCTCCAGTCTGCTGTCCCAGATTTCTCTGCCATTGGCATGATTACTTGGAAGCTTTCTTTCTGCCTGGCCCCAACAGATTGATTACCTATTTGGACAGTCTGCCATTCTTTGGACAAGCACTGCAACGTGTGCAGCTTCTCAAATTATCCCCCATGGCAACTGCAGCCAGGAGTAAGGTGGCCCACCGTCCAACACAGTTCCTAGGACACTAAGTGCCTGCTTCATGGGAGCATTGAGAGCTTCATTGCCATGTTCTTATGTTGAGCAAATTTTGTGTCCAAATTTCTCTTGTAAACGGAGACACAATTAATATACTGGTGATATTTTACAATGCCCACAACCACATAGGGGTAAAGTACGCATGTTAGAGGGTTATAAGCATTAAGAATTTTATAATACTTGATAATCAACACAGTTATTTGGTGACGTGAAAATGTAGCTCCCTTCAGAAAATAACTTGCTGTGGTTTAATCTCATGTTTTCTGGAGAATTAAGCTATTATCTGAGCTTTCCCATTTGTTGAATCATCATCATGCCTTCTGGAATTTAGGGGCATGAGTGATCAGGATAATCATTATTTTGGAGTCTATTTGGTTTGGAGTAAATTTGAAACTATGAAACAATTCAGCTTTGACCTTTGGAATTTCTTAGCAGGAGCAGCTGTAGACCTAGTTTTGCCTACTTTTCAGGGAAAAATTATTGCTTTGTGACCAGGTCATCCATCCAATAAACTGCATGAGCCTCTAGGTGTTTTACATTGCTGTGTAAGGAATACTGGGGATGCTATTCTTCATTTATCGTAGCTGCTTGACTTGGCATTATTTTATGATGAAAGAAATATGGCATTTAGAGTCAGAAAATCTGGAATTTCTTTCTTACTCTATCAAGCTGTCACCTTGAGAAATTGCATCATTTTCAGGTCTTTAGTTTCTGCATGTGTAAATTTGGTCTGTCGTTCCATTCTTAAAGTGGATGCAATCATTTACACTAAGCTGTATCCTGAAGTTATAAATTGACTTTAATTTTACAATAATATTACACATAAATAAAATTTACAGAGTGATTCTTGTTTTTTAGCTTTTCTTTTTTTAGTTGTAAATAATATCATGTAAAGATCATGTCTTTCTTTTCGGTCACCAGAGTGCCATATAAATTGTACAAACTTATAGTCCATTAAATGTAAGGCTTGCTGATACTAATTGATTTTCTTCTTTTTTTAGTAATGCTTTCTTGTATCATGTTCTTTTTTTAAATTGGAAAATATATTTTAAGTTGTTACACTTGTACTTCATTATTACTTATCCGACATCAGTCAATATAAAAAGCATTTAAACTAGCAATTTCACAAATACATATATGGTAAACATTTGCACCAAATTCAGAACATATTTTTTTTACTATCTTTTAAATGTATCTTCCCTTAAGTATATAATTAATATAGATTTATTTCATTTCTTATATTATTACCTTACCTTGTTCTTCTCCCTCTATTCTTTGTCCTTCAGAAAAATTTCCTCTAATAAATCTTTTGCATGTCTATTTGGGGTATATTTTTCTATATATCACAAATGCTATAACCACATGTGTTACTAATTTTTCCGTGATACTTTGATGTGGAGTTTATTTTGAGGATTATTTATTTGTTTTTTATTTCAGTAGGTTTTTGGGGAGCAGGTGGGGTTTGGTTACATTAACAAGTTATTTAGTGGTGATTTCTGAGATTTCAGGGCAACCATCACTCAAGTAGTATATACTGTACCATATGTGTTGCCTTTTATGTTTCATCCCCCTCTCACCCCTTACCCCAAGTCTCCAAAGTTCACTGTCTCAATCTTATGCCTTTGTTTCCTCATAGCTTAGCTCCCACTTACAATTGAGAACATACCCTCTTTGGTTTTCCATTCCTGAGTTACTTCACTTAGAATGGTCTTCAGTTCCATCCAGGATGATGTGAATTGCCATTATTTCATTCCTTTTTGTGTTTGAGTAGTATTCCATGGTATATATACCACAATTTCTTTATCCACTTGTTGATTGGTGGACAGCTGGGCTGGCTCCATATTTTTGCAATTGCAAATTGGGCTGCTGTAAACATGTATGTGCAAGCATCTTTTTGATATAATGACTTTTCCCCCTTTGGGTAGATACCCAGTGGTGGGATTGCTAGATCAAATGGCAGCTCTAATTTTAGTTCTTTAAGGAATCTCCACACTGTTTTTCATAGTGGTTGTACTGGTTAACATTCCCACTAGCAGTATGAAAGTGTTCCCTTTTCACTACATCCATGCCAACATCTATAATTTTTTTGAATATGGTTATTCTTGCAGAACTATGGTAGCATTGAATTGTGGTTTTGGTTTGCTTTTCCTTGATCATTAGTCATGTTGAGCATTTTTTCATATGTTTTCTTGTTGGTCATTTGTATACCTTCTTTCGAGAATTGTCTATTCATGACCTTAGCCTACTTTTGGATGGGATTGTTTAATTTTTTCTTGTTAATTTGTTTGAGTTCCTTGTAGATTATGGCTATTAGTTCTTTTTCAGATGTACAGATTGCAAAGATTTTTCTCCTACTTTTTGGGTTTTTTGCTTACTTTTTCTAATTGTTTCTTTTGTCGTGCAGAAGCTTTTTAATTTTATTAAGTCCTGTCTATTTATCTTTGTTTTTCTTTAGTTTACTATTGAATTTTGCTCATGACGTCTTTGCCTAAGCCAATATTTAGTAGAGTTTTTCTGATTTTATCTTCTAGAACTTTTAGGCTTTCAGGTTTTTGATTTAAGTCATTAATCCATCTTGAGTTTTTGTATAAGGTGAGAGATGAGGGTCCAGTTTCATTCTTCTACATGTGACTTGTTAGCACCATTTATTGAACAGGGTGTCCTTTCCTCACTTTGTGTTTTTGTTTGCTTTGTCAAAGATTAGTTGACTGGAATCATTGAGCCCTCCTCAAGCACCTCTACAAGACAAAGTCAGAAATGGCTTCCCTGGGGACCGAAAGAGGCCACAGGGCTCTTCTCCCTGCATATTCAACTCCTGTATTTTGCTCGGCTCTCTACATTTGTTTAATCTGCAGGTAAGGTCAAATTCTCCCATGATCTGGACCTTCAGGTTCCCCAGTTAGGGTGTGTGTTCTAGGACAGATCAATCCCCCTTTCACACTGGGGGCATTCAAAGTTTTTCATCTCTCTCCTAGGGCCTGCAGGAGAAATCTGCTTCCTTCAAAGGGTCAGATAATTCTCTTGGTGTTCCTGATATGTTCTTGTGGTAGTTCCGGGAGCAAAATTTCAGGATGTGAGCTTCCACATACTGCTCTGCTTCTTAAGCTTTTCTTCAGTGAAGTTTAAGCAAAGGAAAACTTTTGATAAAATAACCATGTGCCTGTCAACATTTGTATTTTAAAGTGATTGATCACCTTTGTTCAGATGTAAAAATGTTACAAATTTTATGCTGTATATTATCGGCACATAGTAGAAGCAAATGTCAGAACAAACTTCTGTGATGTCATAATTTATGAAAAAAATGAGGGTTGAGCATATCAGAAATCCTCAAACTGTATCCTTTCAAATTCCACTCACATGTGGCCGTTGTCTTATAATTGAGAAATGGTCTTTCATTAAATCCCCATTGTCACTGCAATCTATTGTAAAATAAATTAATTTAACATCTATTTATTTCTTTTTCATCAATATTGTTAGAGGAATTTTACTCATAGAAAGAGGCGCTCAATTGTTATGAGTTATTTTCTCTGCATTTGCATATTTATTTTAAAAAACGTTTTAATATGAAATTGAATAATACAGTTTCCCTTATTGAATTGATTTACACAAGATGAAAATTTTCTAATAAAACTCTAAGATTCTAGTCATTACCATGTTGTATTCTGATATGTCTATTCTCTCTGCTAGCTGAGAACAAATTCTCTTTTTAAAATCATGACATAAATGATTTCTTTAGTTGCAAAGGACAAATATATCTTCATGCTTTTTGAAATTCAGATAAATTTGTAGAAGGCAAACTGTCTTTTTTATAGAAAATAAAGTATACTCATTATCAATTTCTTTATAACTACAGAACAGGTGATTTTGTTTAGCTTCAAGTAAATTACTGCACTAACAACAGTGGTCTAGGAAACATTTGAATCTGTAGAAAAAAATTGGCAGCAAGTGCATAAAATAACAGTGCATCATATATTATGTGATTCTGTTATGTGAATATTTGTTTAAGTGGGCAACACATTATATTTTATTTTTTTATGGGTGCCTCATTAATAGAACTGATTGGTAAGATTTAGTTTTACCATGTAATTCTATAAGAAATTTCTTACAATAGAGGGCACTAAACTAATTGCAGTAATTCACAGAATAACTCTTCCATAATGTTTAACAAACAAATACAACAGCTGATTTTAAGCCTAACATCAATAGACCTATGAAGAAAAGTGCCCATTATAAGAGGACCAATATTGATATCTCCTCTTCTATGAGACAGCTGGGCTGTCACAAATTTCAGAATAAAGCTGGTAATTAGGCAAAGAAAACTACTATGTTCTTTTTTAAATTTGACAACAGTTAGAAGGAATAAAATATAGTGTTCAAGTGACACAATAGGGAGACTATAGTTAAAAATAATTTATTGTATTTTTCAAAATAATGAAAAGCATAAAATTAGAATTTCCTAGCAAAAATAAATGATATGTGTTCTAGGTGATGGTTATCCCAATTACCTTGATTTGATCCTTACATGTTGTATGATTGTATCAAAATGTCATATGTGCCCCATAATATCTACAACTATTATGTATCCATAAAAGTTAAAAAATTCCAATTCGTAAGACTTACATATTTTAGCTATTTTTTGCAGCATCCTTTCTTGACACCCAACTAGGTGTCTTGTTAGAATACTCTGTGTTCAAATAAGATATTGAAATGTTAAACGTTTTTTCTCTTCTTCATTTTATTTCCTCTTTTCTTCCTCTCGGTTACTTGCATTATAAAACAGTATACCTCACGGAAACTAAAATATTACAGAAAAACAGAAGATTTTAAGCGCTGGAAATCTAGGGGGGCCCTATGGTACTTGGGATATAAAAATATACTCATGGGACTTGGGATATAAAGAAAACACGATTAATTGGAATAAGTCTAGACGAAGTTTTCCTAGATTGGTGGAGGAGAAGGAACAAAGTCAAAGGAGAAATGAAGATGTCTAAAAAGCCAATGTGTCCCTCGAAAGCATCCTCATACTCTGTGTACAGCTTCAGAGTTCTACACAACAAAAGAACAACCCAACCGAAAAAAAGTAGGCAAGGGACTTGAATACACTTTTTTCTGCAGAAGATCTATAAACAGACAACAGATACATAAAAGATACTTAACATCATTAGTGATCAAGAAATACCACTTTGTACTCACTAGGCTGTCAAAAATATAAAAGACCGAAAATGACAAATGCTGACAATGTTGTGGAGAAAATGAAACTCTTATACGTAGCTGAGGAACTTTTAGAATGGTGCAGCCCCTCTGGAAAGCATTTTTGGTAGTACTTCAGAATGTTAAACTTAGAGTTACCACATGACCTAGCAATTTCACTCCTAGGTCTATACCCAAAAGAAATGAAAATTTATATGCATACAAACCCTTGGACATGAATGATCACAGTGGGATTATTCATAACGATCAAAAGATGGGAGAAACTAAAGTGGCCATCAACTAATGCAATGGCTAAATAAAATATGGTATATCCACACAATGGAATATTATTTGACAATAAAAAGAAAGAAAATATTGATGCATATTACAATAGGGTTGAACCTTAAAAAGTGTTATGCTAGAAAAAAGCTTTAAAAAAGATAATTAGAAATGAAGGAGAGATGAAAAAGAAAAACACTTAAAAAAGTGTTATGCTAGGTGAAAGAGGCAAATTGCGAAAGACCACATATAGTATGATTTCAGTTATATAAACAGTACAGGCAATTTATAGAGACAGAAAACAGACTAGTGACTGTTAGGGGCTGAGAGAGGAATGTGGAACTACTGCAAAGGGGTGTCGAAGTTTTTTGGAAATGGTGAAATCTTCTAAAATTAGAGTTTTAACAACTTTGGGAATACACTAAACAGCACCAAAGTGTATATTTTAAAAGGATGCATTTTATTTTATGTGAATTGTAACTCATAAACAACAGTCAACTAGAATGAATGCAAGGGTATCTTGAATCATTGAATCTTGAATCATGGTCTATTCTCTTACGGAAGAATTGTGATATGGTTTGGATGTGTGTTCCCTCCAAATCTCATGTTGAAATGTGATCCCCAGTGTTGGAGGTGGGACCTAGTGGAAGGTGTTTGGGCCATGGGGGTGGATCCATCATTAATGGGTTGGTGCCTTCCCCTTAGCAATGAGTTCTCACTCTGTTAGTTCAGGCAAGAGCTGGTTGTTTAAGACAGCCTAGCATCTCTCTTGTTCCCTCTCTCACCAGGTGACACGCCTGCTCCCCTTTCTCCTTCTATCACGATTGTAAACTTCTTGAGGCCATCACCAGAAGGAGACGTTGGCATCGTGCTTCCTGTATAGTCTGCAGAACCATGAACCAAAATAAACATCTTTTCTTTATAAATTACCCCACTTCATGTATTCCCTTATAGCAATGCAAAGCAGCCTAATACAAATACCAATTGATTAGGCAGATTTTCAGAATGTATGGCTAAGTTAGAATTTCCTTGGTCCTATATAAGAATAAATTTGAAGTAATTCCATAGAATGTTATGAGTGTTCTGGGAAGAAAAAGGGTGATTTTTCAGAAGGAAAAGAGTAAAAGAAAAACATGAAATTCAATTTTCAAATGACAGTTCTGAGAACACTTAAACAAGGAGGGATGTGGGAAGTGATTTTTAAGTCTGTATCTAGAAATAGGAGTTTCTAAAATAACTGAATCTTTTTCTGGAGAGATTAAAAAAAAATACTAGCATTATTCACCAAGTAAGTAAAAGCAACCAAGCTAGCATGGCCCTTAATGTCATTAAGAGTGATCCATTGAGCACAGTAGAATGTCATCCCTTTCAACATCCTTTGGACACTATGATACTAAGATACAAAGTAACCCTAGAAAACACAGTGATCATCCCAGGAGAGATTATATTTCTAAGGTAACCACTACGGATTCAATGAAATCAAAACTCAAACTTCCAATAGGAAAACTAAACACACCATAATAATTATATGCATAATGAAAATGAGGCTTTGGAGATTATGGGAAGTCTGCAAAGAGTGTAGACATATTTATTTCTTGAGAATCTAAGCAGTAGACTTTAACTCACTTTTTCTCTAGTATTGCAGATTTCCTGTGTCCAGAGACAGAAAAATGACTCTGGTGAGAACGAGGAAGTGGTTGGGAATATGGCTAGAACATGGCTCCCCACCAGTTAATGTGAGTCCGTTGGGAGCTCCCTCTGAAAAGGGAAATTGTGCCTGCTTCCAAGTCCACGTTTCCCATGTAGAAATGATGTTACTGTATAGAGAAGAAAGAGCTTCTTGCAAGAATAAGGGGTGACCGTAAGTTCCAGTCCTAAGGGCAATGTGAACTTTACCTCTATCCAGCCTTATCTACCCATCCATAAAAAGTCTGGATATATGATACACATTTGTATCTGTTTCTCTTTGAGATGGGGTGGAGCTAATGATATCTACATAGTCACATGCTGATCGGCATGTGAGTAGTAGTATTTTGGAGAAATTAGTTGAGAATATAGTTTCAGAATACAGTACAAGTTCCCAAAGAGATTTTATATACATATATATTTAAAATATATAATGTGTATGTGTGAATACATATATATATGTATATATATGCACACACATTATATGTAGTAAATTATACATACACTCACACACACACACACACACACACACACACACACACACACGCTAAAAAATGGTACAAAGATGGAAAAGAGTTTTGATGTGTGCTTATGGTAACCACTGTGGTAGAAAAGATGACTTGAATTCACATGCAGATGAGGACTGATGAACATATCACCTGAAGATGAAGCAGAAATGACACTGTGGAAAAGCCATGGTATCTCGCTGGACACAAACAACCCAGCACTGCCTTCCCCACCAGATCCTGTGTCTGGTTCATGCAGATGCAAAACAGCCAGTACCCTTTAGAAGCACACACTGCACCATCATGCTCACAGACTGTCTTTTGGATTTCCACCCTTGGAGACTTGCATTTAAACAAGTGATTTATTATCAAATCACTGTTTAGATGAATTCTAAAGTCCTTCCTAATTTGAAAATCTAGGCACGTAAGCCTTATCATTAAATTGACACTGACTTTTATTGTACCTGAAATTTGAATTATTGCTAGATCAATTTTTACCTTGATAAATATCACAATATTTAATTTCCCAAGTTCCTTTGCTTTGTATAACGCTGATGAGAAAATCGTTGCATTTATGCTCCGGTTAGGGTACACCTTTCTATTTTTTTGACTCCTACAAGTACCAAGATGAGAGCAATAGTTTCATCTTATGGCATGATAGCAGTAGTTTCACTAGGTTTTTATAAAAAGAAGTATAGTCATTCAGTTTATCAAAACCTGACATGGAAAAATAAAAATATGTTGCTAAAACACTTATCAGGAAGGATTTTTGGCTTCATCTCTCAGAGGTAAAGAGCGTAAAAGTCTTCACTTTATCTTTAAAACAAGAAACAAACCAGGAAATCTAAAAATCAATGACTTTTTAAGATCCACCAAAGAATTGAAATTGTAATCCAAACCAGCACTCCAAAATCTGGAAAGACGGGTGCATCCAGAGAGGCACTGCTGAGTTTGACTAATCTGAAACAAATTTCGCTGGAGCCACAAACTCATAGAAACATGAAAATAGTAATTTTGACTAATTGCTGGAAGCTGAACATGGACTAGTGTGAGTGTGAGGATCTCCTGCAGGCCCCAATCTTAAGGGTCTTCCATCTTTTCATAGGCTTTGCCTCAAAGAACCTTACTAGTTTCTCATGATAAAGAGCTACTCATCTCAGTCTCATCAGGGAACAATATCCTTTGTTAAAATCTGGATTTCATGTGCATGCATATGTTTGTAATTAATTTCTGTGTACTGATATTTTGAGGAAACAATTGTAAGTATCCCAATGACTTCCCTCACTCTTCACTCAATTGCACAATTTTGACATAAATTTTTAGGCATAAATGTTTTCAACAGTATCCTCTCCTTTCTACTTACCTGATTAGTAAAACATTCTCTAAATACATCTTTAAATGAATTTCTCTAATTTCAAACAAGTAGAACAGTGGATGCAAAATTGCAAATCTGGATATAAAGATTTTCTTGTTATTTATCTAGTGTTTTTATTCCCGGATATCAAGCAAAGAAGCAGAGTAATAAATTTCTCAACTAGATAAACTCACAACAGCTTAGAATATATTCGTTTTAAAAATATGATTAAATTATTATAACAAAGTTTTGATAACTCTAGTACAAAACTGCTAACTTTTTACAAGGTATATATTTTTTCCTTATGAGAAGACATAGTAACATTTCTGAATCACTTTATTACATAGGGGTAACTTTATTGGGAGGCCGAGGTAGGTGGATCACCTGAAGTCAGGAGTTTGAGATCAGCCTGGCTAACATGGTGAAACCCTGTCTCTACTAAAAATATAAAAATTAGCTGGCTGTGGTGGTGGGTACCTGTAATCCCAGCTACTTGGGAGACTGAGGCAGGAGAATTGCTTGAACCAGGAGGTAGAGGTTTTTGTTTAAATAATGTTAATCAGTCAAATCTTCTGAACTATTGGATTTAAATAAAAACTAAAACAAAGTTTTATTGTCAACCCAGTAATAGCACAGTGCATGATACCTTGTGGTTCTAGACTTATCTGAGGCTGTTATAATTTTAGATCACCCAGTATGTTCTCAACGGAACAAAAATGAAAATGGGTTATTTAGGTCATTTGGTAGTGTCATAAAATAAAGTTTTCTCCACTATCTTTGATTAACTTCATGTAAAGTGTTCAGGAAGAGGTCTTAAAAAGCCTCTTTTAGAACGGCAGCTAGCCTTTCTAAGTGAGGAAAGCAAACCATTTCCGTTTGGACCATCAATCAATGAATAAGCAGCTTGGTTCCAATTGGAAAGCTGCTGCTGCGTTGTCAGATAGGAACAGTTATTAACCCGTCCCTCAGCAGAATGTATTATTTCCATTACTTTTATCCCTCCTGATGAGCACATAAATTGATAGAAAAAAATGATTTAAACAAAATAGACAGAGCGGAAGATGATATATTTGCAGGGCACCAAGGTGTAAATGAAATCCCTAATAGCTTCCGTTGTATCTGAACATAGGAGAGCAGAACTAAGTCAAGGAAACAAAAACTACTTAAGTGTGACAGTATGGCTCCATTCATGCTCATTTTGGATTTAAAAAGCTAAGGATAAAGGAAAAGGAGATATAGACCCTGCCCTCAAGGAGTTTTCAGCTGAGAAAACAGAAGGAAGGGAAGGTAAAGCATAAGAGTGTGACATGTATAGAGATAACAGTCAACCCAGGGTGTCTGGAAGTACACTAGCAAGGAACCTTGTCCATAATATGAGGGCCAGGAAGACTTCTTGTATTGAGATTTTAAAGATACATCAGTGTTAGACAAACTAATGAAAAGGAAGGACGGAAAGAACATTTTACGTAGAAAGAAGAGAAGGGCAAAAGAAAGAAGGTTTGTGAAACCAAGGCAGGAATGAAAACTGAGTATATGGTTTAGGATGGCTGATGTGTAGGGACTGGGTGGCTACGAAGTAAGAAATTAGGTGGATATATAGAGGGGGTGCAGATTGCCTTTTTAGAAAAGGTGAGAGGAAGGACTATTGCTAAAGGAGATTCAGAATAAAGACATTTTATCAGGACCAAGTAACCTACATACAGGCTCACGGGGAGTAGCTCAACTCCCCCTGAGGAGGAGAAGCTGAACGACACAAAGGTGTGAAAAGTTCCTGCTCAGAATGACTAGAGTCTTATCTTTCAAATGCGTAGGTGAAGAAAGTGAAGTGATATTGAGTTTGCAGCTGTGGGGGAGGGAGATTGGCAAAGTGCTTGACAGATTGTCTTTTTTACCAGAGGAATGTGGTTCTCAACTGGGGTCAATTTTTCCTCACTAGTAGATTTCAATATTGGACAATGTTTGGAGACACTCTTGATTCTCAAAACAGATGGAGGCACTGCTACTGGCATCTAAGGCATGGAGGCCAGCGTTGCTGCTAAACAGTCTGCAAAAACACAGCAGAAACCCCTGCAGGGCTGGTCTAGGGATGGTCTTGGATCAGCCCAGTTTTCTCTTCTTTATAGTTTTCAAGAATAACTGCAGAATGTGCTGGGAATGCCATATCTTGGGATAAAGGGGAGGTGGCTGAGACAGGCCTAGATCTGTTTTAGCTCTGACACCTCCAAGCAAGATGTCTTTGAACACTTTAGCCCAGCATGCATGTGACCCCCAGGGTATAAAACCCAGGGCAAGCTGCTTTCCAGGGGTCCTCAGCTGTGGTGCAAGTGGGACAGACACAGTTCAGATTCTAACTGCCCCAGGCAGCTTTCCTGAGTGATAAATCCTAGGCTTCTGGTGTCCTTTACTGCCTATCTGTAAATAATAAACCCATTTCATGTAACTTGCTGTGTGTGCAGATGTATGACCAGACTTAAACAAGTGGGTAACTAGTGCACAGTGAACCAACTTTGCACCACCCACATGAAAAAAATTATTCAGCCCAATATTTCCATGGTACCCAAGGTTGAAAATCCTACTTTTTGAAGTAGCAAATGATGTTATTTGCAGAATTAGGGATTTGAAGATTAGTTAGGCACTTTAAAAGAATAGACTGAATTTGGAATAGCTGTTTAGCAGAATGGTGGAAATGCTCAGGATGGTGAGCTATGAACAAAGACTGGCCAAAAATCTGTATGGCTACAAAATGTAGTGTGTTCAAGAAGGAAGGCAGTAGATGAAATTCAACTGAATTACAAAATAATAAGCAAGAAGACATGTATGGTGTTATGGCTGTAGAGGGTGGACACCAAGGTCACTATGTAGGAGAAAGGTTTGGGCCTCAGAGTGGGCAAGACGAGGCTGGGACCACGTCACTACGTTGCCTGTCTCTATTTGTCATTCAGACCTCAACTCATTGGCCATCTGCCTTCTCCTGCCTCGTCGCTACTGAAACCGCTTTCACCCAGGAAGCCAGTCACTTTGTTATCCTTTAATTCAAGAAACACGCTTCTCTGCTTACTTACCTTACATTTGAACGTCTGTCCTTGTTGACCACTTGATTCTTCCTGAAACACACTTTACTCTTGGTTCTTGAGATGTTGAAACTTTCTGGCTTTTATTTCTGCATCAGATTCTTAATTTTTCACTTTGCAATAGCCTCTGTCTTTGGCCTTCTTCTCATCTCACTGCCATCTCCGTCTGAATGTTTCATAAGCAACTTAAATTCCATGTATGCAAAATTGAACTCCTTTTCTTTCCCTGACAAACTCCTTCTTTTTGTATTTTTTAGCACTGAGTGATATCAACATAAATAGAGATAGCTATATTGGTTAAGATGATGAATGCGACAGAAAACCCAAATTGATGTTGGCTTAACCATCCTAGATTTTATTCTGTTATGTAAAAAAGGCCAGAAGTCAGCAGTTCCGGGCTTGTATGACAGTTCCATGCATTTTTAGAAATCATTTTCTTCTAGATTATTCCTCTGCCACCCCTACACTTCTCTCCTCTTTAGCATTGTCACAGATACCCGGCAGAGCTTCAACGGACATCATCATCATCATCACATAAGATAGTAGGAAAAAATCACTATGATTCAATTTAAGAACGCTTCTATGAAGTTGCACATGTTAATACTGCTTAGAACTCTGAACTCAGTCCCCTGTCCAAAGCAAGCTTCAGAGGAAGCTGGTTAATGTAGCATTATTTCAGGCAGCTCTGAACCCAACTGAACAGATGTTTCCAGTGCCATAGAAGGGACACTAGGCATTAGCAGCCCCTGCTATGCAGTCCAATGCCTAGAAATCTGGACATAAATCTATTTTTCTTCTCCCACTCTCACTTCTCATGCTCATTCAGTCCCACATCTATTGATTCCATCTTTCATATTTTCAAATGTTTATTATTGCTTTCATCCGTGTTGATATAGTCTCTCAATCAGTTTCCTTATCTATAGACTTGGATCTAAGAAATCTATTTACAACATTGAAGACACATCCTTAAAACAAATAACTACTAAAATTTATTGTTACTCTGCTCTAACAAACTATCATTAACTGCAGAATAATGTCTAAATGTATTAATGCCATTTATGTCCTCTGTGATTTCTCTGCTCCTTAAAATACAGCAATTTGTTTCCAAAATGCTATCTCATGACTTGTTAAAAGCCTAATATCATCTCAAAATGTCAGCGTATTACCAGAAAATTTAGTTTCTCATGATCAACTCTGACTCTAAGCATCTGTTTTATGGAAGTGGTTTATTTTAAGGATAGACGATGATGTTCCTGTTTTGTGCTAGGTCTAAAACTAGGCATAAGGCTCAGCTATTTTGTTTGGATGACAGGTTAAAAGTAATTGCTAAGGATTGATCGTGTGGTCAATAGATTGGATATTTGATGATACCAAAGATATTAGCACTTAGCCCTGCGGCAAAATAGGTCTAAAATTGAAGATGAAATATTTATTATTTGTTATTCAGCAGTTCCTTGCTTTTTATTAACCAAAAGATATTTCCTTGTCTTTACTAGCTTAAATCCAAGCTGTAAATACAAAAAGAAAAACAAAAAACCTCAAAATTGAATCCTATCATTTCATTACATTTAGATCTCCATAATAATAGCTACATTTGTTGATAGCTTTCCATGAGCCAAGCACTGTGGTTGGCATTTTATGTAGATCTAATTTAAGTCACCTTCTTCTTTCTTTCCCTAGGTTTGATTTTAGATGAGGCATTCTTAACTCTCAAACTCATTTTAGCTACTTCATCACATTGCTGAGTCATTCTTCTCCCTCTACACAGGTCAGTTCCATTTCTTTCTTTATTCTGTTAATTCTGGTATATTCCCAATGCAGTCGAGTTTAATCTTTTTTTGTTGTTTGCTAACTCCTTTCCTCAGGGCTCACCTTTTATTTCTATAAGTTCCCATATTATTGACCCAAACTGTATTAGTCCGTTTCACACTGCTATAGAGAACTGCCCAAGATTGGGTAATGTATAAAGTAAAGAGGCTGATTTAACTCGCAGTTCAGCATGGCTGGTGAGGCCTCAGGAAACTTACAATTATGGTGGAAGGTGAAGGAGAAGCAAGACACCTTGTTCACAAGGTGGCAGGAAGGAGAATGAACGCAGGAGAAACTACCAAATTCAAAAACCGTCAGGTATCATGAGTACTCACTCACTATCCTGTAAACTCCATGGAGGAAACCACCTTCCGCTACTCAGTCTCTCTCTTGACATGTGGGGATTGTAGAAATTACAATTCCAGTTGAGATTTTGGGTAGGGACACAGTCAAACCATATCATGAACCAAGACAGTTTCTGCCTTAAGTGGAATGCTTCCATTAAGATAATAGCATTGTTTTGTCGTATTTCATGCTTTACAATTATCTTAGTGATTTATCTCTCTTTTCCTTCTGTATCCTTTTCTCTTGCCATTCCAACCTTCTCTCTGTCTCTCTCACTTTCTCTCTCTCTCTCTCTCTCTCCACATACTCTGGACATTGACTCCTAATGTCTTTCTTTACTGTAGCCATCCTCCTCTCCCTACTTATCCTGTAAGTTATACTCAACCTGGCACTGCAGCTCTTGCATCTTTTTTTCACTTGAAGGTTTTACCTGAGTCTCACCAAGTTTTAAAAGAGTGGGGTATGTGCTTCTGCCATGAATTCTAAACTTCTGTTTTTGTATTTTCAATTTCCTTTTTTCTCCATGGCTTTCTATTTTAAAACACTCTCTTTTATTTTTCCAAACACATCTTGAACTTCTCCCCCATAATCCCAAATTTATCTATCCTACGCAACCAAACATCTAGATAAAATCTTCTATACCCACTGTATTTACTCCTTCACCTCCCACCTGCTCCCCTGTCTACTCTGCTCCCTCAGACTTCAATCCATTTGCTTCTTTTCTATGGTGGCTGCTGACCTTTGTGTCACTAAATACAATGTGTTATTTTCAACTCTTTTATTACTTGATTCTTTAATAAAGGTTGACTCTTTATTACTCCTTGCTTTTTGTTTTTAAATTTTGAGAACACTTTAAACTTTTTTATTTCTTGGTGAGAAGGCAATGGATAGATGAAAAAGAATATGTAGAGCAATAAAAGTGTACCTCTGACTCCTGCTCTCTATTTCCCTGGGTCTGCTTTCAAGAAGAAACCACTTTTAGCAGTCTCTCATCAATCTTTGTAGATGGAAAAATATATATGTACATACATATATATTTTATTATATATATATATATTTATTTATTCATATCCACTCAATGTCTCCATTCATTTTTACACAAAGACCCAGTATCTTATTCTATCACAAGTAACTTGTTCTCTAATTGTATATGCATAAATGTTTTGCAAATTGTTTCTTGTTAGAGATGAATCTTTTTAATGGAACAGTCCATTGTATTCTGACACCACTGTTTAACTGATGTAAAGAGTGCTTTTTTCACATTGTAATTACCATTAGTCTCAAGAAGGAGCCCTGGACACTCTTAAACTGTAATAGAAAATTGCTGTTATACATCAGTTTATGAGTACAGATAGAACTACTGTATGATTCTGCTGGGCATTTCCCTGGGGTCTTTTTTCAGGATCTTTGTTTGGTCTATAAATATAAAATAAGAAAGACCAGGACACATTAGATTTCTAGCTCTGAAACAGTGTGGGGGCAGCTTTCCTCCTGGCAACATTTGACTTGTAGAGATGACTTTGGCCAGCACTTTCTCAAGTGCACTCATTTGAGTGTGTGAGTTGTTGTGACTGTTGAGCCCTCTCAGTCCAGGGCTTCCATTTATTCCAATAACGGAAGCCCATGTATGTTAATTCTCAGAAATGTTCTTGAAACTTTTTTGACTCTTTCTTCTCCTTCATTTTCTTTTTTTTTTTTTTTTTTTGAGACGGAGTTTCGCTCTTGTTACCCAGGCTGGAGTGCAATGGCGCGATCTCGGCTCACCGCAACCTCCGCCTCCTGGGTTCAGGCAATTCTCCTGCCTTAGCCTCCTGAGTAGCTGAGATTACAGGCACGCACCACCATGCCCAGCTAATTTTTTGTATTTTTAGTAGAGACGGGGTTTCACCATGTTGACCAGGTTGGTCTCGATCTCTCGACCTTGTGATCCACCCGCCTCGGCCTCCCAAAGTGCTGGGATTACAGGCTTGAGCCACCGCGCCCGGCTCCTTCATTTTCTAATTACACTTTTTGTTCTTTGGATATTGGCCCTCTTGGAATCACCTAATTTTCTTACTTTTTCTCTATTAATTTTTATTTATTTATTTTTCTAATTTCTGAAATTTTTTTTGAAATTTACCTTCCATGTAAGTTTCCTATTGCTATTATAACAAATTATCACTCACTTGTAGTGGAAAACAATAGAAATGTATTACCTTACAGTTCTGGAGGCTGGAAGTCTGAAACAGGTCTCAGTGAGCTAAATCAAGTTGTCAGTGTCACAGGATCCTCAGGGTGTTGCTTGGCTAGCCAGAAACCTCTATGGCTGGTGGCACCTCTGTTTGAGTTTTGCTTGCGTCTGCTGGACTTATTATGCCACCTCGGCCCAGCAGGCTGTGCTCAGCTTGTACTACCAGCCCAGATCCCACGCCTGCCGAGGGTGAGTCAGGCATGGAGCCACAAGGGATGTATAAGTGAGTGAATGCAGGGTCCAGGCAATGCACACAGTTGGGCATGCTGGCTGCTGCAGCAGAGTGGGTAGCTCCAGGTACCAGCAAAGACTCTGGCTCCATGGGAGGCTGTAGCTGAACTAGACACAGTCAAGTGGCTCCTGCTGTGAGGACTAACATCTGAATGAGGGGAATGCAGTGGTGCCTGAAAGGTTGGAGATACAAGAAACCACAGAGCTCCAAAGAAGATGTTACAGAATGTCAGAGGCCTGGCTTGGGGAGCCCTGAGGTCTGGAATCCCAAAAGGGCTGCAGCATTTTTCTCCTAATTGCCTGCAGCTTGGTGAGTAGGGAGGCATGCTTGGAGCAGGAAGGGGAGCGTGTTTCAGCTCATTTGTGCTACAGCTCTTTCACCTCCCACTCAGCTCCCACCCATGGTTCCTGGGCTAGCCTGGACCTGCCACTGCTTCCCATCACATGGGGCAGGTGCCTTGCTATAGTGTTACAGACCCTTTAGCTCCCTCCTGCAGCTCAATGAGCCAGCCAGGGAAGAGTTACAGCTCCTTTCACACTCACTGTTTGGTGGGTCCTGAGTTTTTGCCCTGAGTCTAGGAAGAATGAAGTTACACAGACAACTGGAGGGTTAGCAAAGTGGAGAAGAGATTTACAAGGCAACAAAACAGCTCTCAGTGAAGAGGAGATGTGAAATGGAAAGCTCCTATCCTCAGGCAGGTAGTCCCAATAAGTATCTGAGTCATGCTGAGTCTAAGGTTTTTATGGACTCAGAATGGAGGAAGTGCAGGCTGACTGGTCCATGGCTGGGAGGAAATATGTGCTGACCGATATATGCGTGGCCATGGGTGGGCCTGGAAAAATAACACCATTGTATTAGTCAGGGTTCTCTACAGGGACATAAATAATAAGATATATCCATATAGACACATAAATATGTAAAGGAGAGTTTATTAAGCATTAACTTACATAATCACTAGGTCCCACAATAGGCCATCTGCAGTCTGAGGAGCAAGGAAAGCCAGTTCAAGTCCCAAAACTGAAGAACTTGGAGTCCAAGCTTTGAGGGCAGGAAGTGTCCAGCACAAAAGAAAGATGTAGGTTGAGAGGCTAGGCCAGTCTAGCCTTTTCAAGTTTTTCTGCCTGCTTTATATTCTAGCCATGGCGACAGCTGATTAGATGGTGTCCAACCAGATTAAGCATGGGTCTGCCTTTCCTAGCTCAATAACCCAGATGTTAATCTCCTTTGGCAAAGTCCTCACAGACACACCCAGGATCAATACTTTGCATCCTTCAATTCAGTCAAGTTGACACTCAGTATTAACTATCATAACCAACTAATTGGCTAAGAGGCATCAAGGAAGTTTTTACTCTGGGTTGTGAACTCCACCTGGAAATGGCAGCCAACCCACAAAGTTTCAGGCCATTCCTGGCTTGAACGTTGGACCTCACCAGGGACCTGTCCCTCCCCTCCTAGGAACCGGTTTGCCTTCCACTACTATCATCAGTAGAGCTGCCTTCCTTTCTGGAGGCCCTAGGGCAGGCTCCAGAAGAGAACTGATAGTTTTGCTTTTTCCAGTTTCTAGAGGCTTCCTGCTTGTATTCTTGGTTTATGACTCCCTTCCATCTTTTTTTTTTTTTTTAGAAAGAAAAAAAGAATAACAAGAAAAAGAATAAAGAAGAGGAAGAAAGAGAAAGAGGAAGAGGGAGAGAGAATGGGGGTATTGCTTTGTTGCCCAGGCTAGAATGCAGTCTAAATATGGGTATGCCTATAATTGTCCTTAATAATGGAGACATGAAAGAAAATGAGGGAAGAGAATAACAAACTAGGAGCCAACCAACATTTCATTTAAACTTCTAAGTTGATATGATGTGGTATTGATAAGAGTATATATTTTGTGTAAAGTGGAGAGTTCTATAAATGTTAGTTATGTTTACTTGTTCCAGATCTGAGTTCAAGTCCTGGATAGCGTTGTTAATTTTCTGTCTCATTTATCTGTCTAATATTAATGTTGAAGTCTCCCACTATTATCGTGTGGGGGTCTAAGTCTCTTTATAAGTCTTGTATGTCTGGGTATTCCTGTACTGGGTGCGTATATATTTAGGATCTTTAACTCTTTTTGTTGTTGTGTTGATTCTTTCATCATTATATAATGTCCTTCTTTGCTTCTTTTGATCTTTGTTGCTTTAAAGACTATTTTATCAGAGGCAAAAATTGTAACTTCTGCTTTTTATTTATTTATTTTTGCTCTCTGTTTGGTTGGTAAATCTCTCTCCATCTCTTGTTTTGAGTCTTTTTGTATCCTTGAATGTGAGATGGGTCTGGATGCAGCATACCGATGGGTTTTAGTTTTTTGCCCAAATTGCCTGTCTGTCTTTGAATTGGGGAATTTAGTCAATTTAAATTTAGAATTAATAATGATATATGTGAGTTTAATACTGCCATTTAATATTAGCTGGCTATTTTGCCCATTAGTTGATGTAAATTCTTCATTATATTGATGTTCTTTACTTTTTGGTATTTTTTAGAAAGGCTGATACTGTTTGTTCCTATGTGTAGTGGTTCTTTCAGAAGCTCTTGTAAAGCAGGCCTGGTGGTGATAAAATCTCTGAGTGCTTGCTTGTTCACAAAAAAACTTTATTTTTCCTTCACTTACGAAGCTTAGTTTGGCTGGATGTGAAATTCTTGGTTGAAAGTTCTTTTCTTTAAGGATGTTGAATATTGGTCCCCACTCTCCTCTGGCTTTTAGGGTTGCTGCTGAGAGATCTGCTGTAAGTCTGATAGGCTTCCCTTTGTGGGTAACCTGACCTTTCTCTCTGGCTGCTCTTAGTATTTTCTCTTTTATTTCAACCCTGGTGAATCTGACGATTACGTGCCTTGGGGTTGCTCTTCTTGAGGAATATCTTTGTGGTGTTCTCTGTATTACCTGGAGTTGAATATTATCTTGCCTTACTAGGTTGGGAAAATTTTCCTGAATAATATCCTGAAGCATATTTTCCAGCTTGGATTCATTCTCTTCATCACATTCAGGTACACCTATCAAGCATATATTAGGTCTTTTCGCATAGTCCCATATTTCTTGGAGACTTTGCTCGTTCCTTTTTATCCTTTTTTCTCTAATCTTGTCTTCTAGTTTTATTTCATTGAGTTGGTCTTCGAACTCTGATATCCTTTCTTACGCTTGATCAATTCGGCTGTTAAAACTTGTGCATACTTCACGTAGTTCTCGTATTGTGTTTTTCAGTTCCATCAATTCACTTATTTTCCTCTCTAAATTTTGTATGCTTGTTGACATTTTGTCAAACCTTTTTTCAAAGTTCTTAGTTTCTTTAGATTGTGTTAGAACAAGTTCTTTTAATTCACAGAAGTTTCTTATTATCCACATTTTGAAGCCTGCTTCTGTAATTGGAACACACTCGTTCTCCATCAAGCCTTGTTTCGTTGCTGATGAGGAACTGGGATCCCCTGCTGAGGGAGAGGCTTTCTGATCTTGGGTATTCTCAGCCTTTTTTGGCTGTTCTCATCCCTTCATTGTAGATTCATCCATCTGTGGTCTTTATAATTACCGTCTTTGTAATTGGGTTTCTGAGTGGACGTCCAACTTATTGATTCTCAGCGCTGAAATCTGAGCAACCCACTGTGCGGACTAAATCAGCGGCGTTAAGATTGATGGTGCTTTTCTGACTCTGCACCAAGAACTGACCTCCGAGGCACCAGCAAAACCACCTCACCGGTCACAAGAGTCGCGCTGGTGACCCGTGGGGCTCCTCCACTGGGAATCTCCTGGTGCGTGAGCAACAAGAATTCATGTGAAGGTGTGGCGTCCTCTCGTTCTTTGCGTTTTCACTGGGAGCTACAATCCCGAGCTGTTAGTGATCAGCCATCTTGGATCTACCTCTCCCTTCCATCTTTAAAGCTAGCAATCACCCATTGACTCATTTTCACATTGCATATTGGAATTTCCTCTTCCATGTTTAAAAACATTATTACATTGGGCACACCTGAATATCCTAGAGGCTCTACCTATCTTTAAAGTCAATTGATTAGAAATTTTAATTCTATGCAGCTTTAATTCCTCTTTGCCATGTAATTTAATAAATTCTTAGGCTCCAGGGATTAGGACTTGGACATCTTTAGGGGCCTTTATATGTCCTATTATACCTCCCAAACCTGCAGGGCTCTTTTTTTTTTTTTCTCCACTGCTGTGACCACATGTTGTCTGAATGTTCTTTTTCATGGAATGCTTTTTTCTTTTTAAAATGGTTTGAGTATCTTGTCTCTCTAAGAGTATTCATGATCCCTTATTATTGTTTTAGTTTTTAATTTTTCTTTTCCATGCACAGTCCATTTTCTCTTTGTCCCTTACCCTCCTCATTAGTCTTGTTCTCTACCTTTCATGTTAAAAGGCTCTTCACGGGTAATTTTTTAGGATTGTGCATTATCATTTATTGGATGAATTTCCTCAGATAGTTGGAAATCCTTCATTTTATACTTATTTTCAAACGTGAGAGACTTCAAAGATATTAGAAAACACTACTGTTCCTGCTATCCTAATTTTTCTTCTTCTTTTTTTTTTTCTCTATTCTCATAGCCAGCTCCTCCTCATTCTATATCTCCCAGCTGACATGACACTTCAAGGGTCACCTTTTTAAATCTCCTAGATTGGGTAAAAATATATTTGGTAAAGGATCCAGTAACATTCTGCATTTTCTTTTCAAAATCATCACACTTTTTATGATGTCCAATACACGTGCCTTATCTGAATTCACTGGGACCAGAAAAAGAAGGAAACAAATGGTGTATTAGTTCATTTTCGCACTGCTGTAAAGAAATACCTGAGACTGGGTAATTTATAAAGGAAAGAGGTTTAATTGACACACAGTTCTGCATGGCTGGGGAGGCCTCAGAAAACTTATAATCATGGCAGAAGAGTTAGCAAACACATCCTTCTGCACAAGATGACAGGAGAGAACGAGTGTATGAGAACACAGGAAAAACTACCATTTATAAAACCATCAGATCTTGTGAGAATTCACCCACTATCACAGGAACAGCATAGAGGAAGCCACCCCCATAATCCAATGACTTCCGCCAGGTCTTCTTCAGCATCTATTGTTTACAATTCAGAAAGAAATTTGGGTAAGGACACAAAACCTAAACATATTAGTCGGCACTAAGGAAACTATCATTGGGAAGTAGTGGGGCTATTTACCTTTTTGCCACTGCAGCCAACAACACAGCAGATCTTCCTTAGGAGAGCATTGGAGGAAATGGCATACTGTCTCCTCCGGGCTGAACTAAGTTTGGTCAAGAGTACAGGAGAAAGAAAAAGCTGAGTTTATCTACAATGTGATTTAAAGGGGCAAGTAAAAAAGAGGAGTAAAAGACCAGATAGATAAGATGAAAGGATATTCTGCTAGATCTAGGGAAGGCTTATACTGGGAATGATAACATTTTCACTCTCTGGCTCCTTCAATATGATGTTTTCTTTCATTTCAGATATTAAAGTAGGTAGATAAAATCTAGTTTTGATCAGTCATGACTAATCTAACACACTGTGCTCTGTGTTTATCCCTTTGACACTAATTCCCTAAGTTTAGTTTATTTACCTCAGGTCCTGATTTGCAATTACCTCCATTGGCAAACCATCCAGACTTCTTTCTCAGACATTCTGATTTCAGTTCCCTTCTCATCTCCACAATTTGTGCTCTGCCAGTTGGACATAGTGTTCAAGCTCCAGTAAGAAACTTGCCCTCCCTATTCCAAGCCAGTTGGAATTTCTGATTGCCTCTCTTAACAGGCTTTACATTTATTCCCTTTCCTCTCCAGTCATGCATATAAGGGGAGCAGTATTTGGGAAACTGAATGGATTACACATTATGAGTGGGAGCAAAAGTAAGCACTGGGCTAGCAAGACTTGATCTGAAATGCTGAAAGAAATATGAACATGAAGATCCATGAAGATACTCTGGTATTTTACTTCACACTTATCATTCTTAACCATATGATTTTCTACTTACTGGTATAAAAAATGTTCCGTAGCCAATTTCGCTGATATCTGGGATATCAGTGGCTATTTGTTATTCTTTCCTGTCAAGATTTTGAATCCTATTTAAGAGACATTTGGAATCTGTATGGTACCAATATTCTGGCTCATAGCCATTGCCCAAAACTTCTTGGTTGTTAATATAGATAATGAATATATTCCTTGTAGAACTGTTATACAGGAATGCAAACATTTAGAAATTTGTACAAGTATAGTTTTAAGGAACAGGTAAAATTAAGATGTATCATTTAAATGATTTTAGTACCTATTATATCTTTGACAAAAGTACTATTTATTCAATGATTTGTCCCTCTATCCCTATTAAACTCTATAAAGAATCTATAAAAGATTTAATATCATTAACAACTAGATTTTAATGACTTTAATTAAAATAACAAATTGTTTTTGATTCTTCAGTGGCTATCGCATTTCTTGGCTATATGAATATCACATTCATTCCCATGTTTTAAAAACAGCTTTAAGAAACATTAAAACAGGATGAAGAACATCTAAAAATGATTTGGCATCTTTTACTCATAAAAGATGGAAATATATAATGAGAAAAGAACAATGACAATATGGAGAAATAGAGATATAAAAGCAAACCTTAACAATGCAATGCTTGATTGCATGGAAACAATATATTATTGTTATTCAAATAAGATTTTTCCATCAATTTATTTTCCATTGTTATCTCTATTCTATAGTCAATCCCTTCCAGTTCTGTATTGCATGCATCAGGGTTCGGTATCAACACCAGTGAATACTCCCATCTCAACCATGGTAAACCAGGTTAAGCTGCAGCCAGGCTAACAGACAACTGGTACATATCAGTGGCTCATCAACAAAGGTTTCTCTCTTATGCTGTGTATCCAAGATGAGCTTACTGAGGCTCCACTCCATGTCTTTTGAAGGACATGGGCAGAAGAGGGAAGGGGGACATTGTGGGAGAGGGACACAGCCCCTGAGAAGCTTGGACTGCTCCTCTGATTTAAAAATGATACATCTGCCATTTTCATATACATTTCATTGGTCATAACAGGTCACGTGGTCATGCCTGAGTTCAACATGCTGGGAATGTATAGTTTTTTCCAAAGGGAGAGTGATTAAAGATGCATTGGATATAAAGGTGACTAAAAATACAATATATCTCATTTTCTTCTTCTCCATGAAGTAGATTTAGTACTTTGAGGTTGTGTAAACTGTTCAAGGTCACATGACAGGTAAGTTATCAGACAAAAATTCACACTTAAACAGTTTAATTTCCAAAGCATGGGATTACAGTTTTACTGTGTCTCTCTTTCCCGAATATGGTTTGAGACTCTCCTGTCACCAAGTAGTATGAAAAATTAGATTTCTTGAAAACATTTATAGAGAATCCATGTTTATCAGAACTGTCCTACATTAATAACGGAATTCGAAATTTCCTATTTTTTTCTCTTTTGTCCTTCCTTTGGTCATATCACAGTCATAAACTTGATTTTTACACTAAATTTTTATCTGCCTCTTCATGCATACAAAATCTGTGTAGTTACTCGAAGGTACTGCTGATGAGGAAGAGAATGCCAATGTTTAATCAAACGTAGGGCACCACAGGTCATGGGAAAACTACATGATATATACCACGTTTTCTAACTTTTAAAGTAGATGACAGTTTGATTTCAATCATTGCAGTTTTAGTTTCTAATATTATTTTACATTGTTATGCTTTCTAACTAAAGAGTTCAAGTGAATTGTAGTATAACTCATTTCTCTTTCATTGCTATGGACTATTGCAATATCATTGAATTACACAATCTCATAAAATGCTTGGGGACAAATCTTTTAAGGATATTTGACACTCAAAATTACATTTAAGACATTTATTTATAAGTATTTAGATCTTATGTGGATTATTTTTTTCATGAAATAAATATTTGGATTTTGATGATTCTTGCCTCTTTAGCTGTGCAATATTTTTTAAATAGTGTTTTCAGTATCTTAATTTAAATATGTTTTAAATAGCTGATATTTATATTTATAAATATATTTTTAAATAATACAGAAAAAATAGATTATAATCTTAGGCTAGCTTGCTATTTTGCTTGTAGAATGTTCTAAGTGCATGACAATTTCTGTGTAACATCATAAAACACATTCCTGTCAGTGCCTGGGGATAAACTGTTAACCATTTTGTTTCTGATTTTTTTGTTAACTGCATGTGATATTGAGGCTGGGGGAAGATAAATGAAGAAAAACATTTTGAAGATGAAAAATAGGAGGTAAGTGAAGACTTTATTAAGAATACTATTCCAAGGATGTTAAAGTAAGTAAAATGCTATAAATATTCATAGCATTTGGTATTGTTCAAACTAAATATCTTATTAGAATACAAGCATTTTTAATATTAATTATTTCCTATTTGAATATAACAGTTCCTAGGCCTGGGACATGTTTGTTACCACCCAAAATGATACTTGGTACCAAGGACATATAATACATTATATATTGAATAAACAAATAAATATGGCCTAAGAAAAATAAAATGCTTACAATTAATTTTATAACTGGAAATTAAATTTAACTTATTGTGGAGTTCTTTATTTGCAATTAAGTATAAATATCAATAATTTATAGGTTATTTTATTAAGGACAAAATGACATACTAATAAAATTTTAAAATCACAGTGACAAAATGATTATATTTTAAAATTAATTTTAGGAGGAACAGTTGAGAAATCTGAAAGTTACTTTGAAAGTGTAATTGACTTACCTGGTAATGGAGTGCAGCTTTTATAACTGGCTTTTGCATAATAAATAGTCACTCTTTCAGGTTTCAGTTTAACAACACTCCAAGACTCTATTAAAGTTTCCAGGCACAGAGTCAGATTTTTAAAGTCCACAACAACGTCCAGTTGGAGAGAAGATTTGGCTTTCTTCAATATTTTCTTCTAAATGTAAGATAATCTTACTTCCCAGTGAAGCCTGACTCAAATTATTTGTACTGGAAATCAAATTATCTAAGAACAATTAAATCTGTGCATTCCAAGTTATTTTCTGATGTTTTTACCAGATTGGCTTAAAGTATATAGTCCTTTTTACTAAATAAACAGGCATCCTTATAAGGAAAATTCAATATAGACACTAAGACTGAATGTTAAAGAGGATATTTAATTATTGTTTTAGTTATAATTCTTCATAATACCTAGAAATATGATAATCCTTACAGCTCTAATGTTCCCTGTAGTTTGTCTCCATGTATATAAACAAGAAGCTAGACTTATTAACTATGTATTTTTAAATAATGATATGTATTTGAATAAAATTCAATATAAACTTCTTAGGAGTTTGTAATCTGAACTCTGTATGTTCAAAAATTCTTTGGGGTTCAAAACACCAGTATCATAAAAACAATTCGTTTTATTGTAAATTGCGATTTTGATAACATTTTATGTATTTTTTTCTTATATGATCTTCTTAACAATTTTATGTTGCAGGCAGACTATTTATTAACTAATAGACTATAACTTAGAGAGTTTCAATGATTCGTGATGTTTACAAAGTTAGTGATGACACAATTAAGACTTCCAACTTCAATTCTCTTTTCAGCATGGCAAAATTTTTATATGTTTAACATTTTTATTTATAATTTCACAATACTTACATATCATTCCATGTTGAGGTTTGTTATCTTGAGTAAATTCTTACTAACTTGTGGAATTTCCCTGGCAATACTATATTTCAGGATTTAAAAAAAAATCTTTAAAGCAGAATCCCAAACAGTATTTCTCAAATAGTGGTTCACAGATAACCTGTTACGGAGTGAATTGTTTTGATGTTTGGAAATGCAGGCTTCTTAGATCTATATAATGATAAGAATCTCTGAGGAAGGGTCAAGGGTCTGCATTATAACAAGCTCTCTGGGTAACATAAAACATATGCAACAATGAAGGAAAAATCTTACCAGCGAAAGAAGATAATAAAACTGGTAGATAAATCGTGGTTAATCAGGAAATGCCTTTTAATGCTAGACTGAGTTTTAGGATTAGATGGTAATAAGCTATTATACATTGTCAACCAAAGGAGGTTTTTAAATAATTATTTTATAGAATGATTTACCTAATGATGTAATGAAAGGTAACAAAAAGTAGAAATAGAATTGAAAACAAGCTAAGCTTTAGAAGGTGATTTCACAAATTTAGTCATAAAATGGTGCAAGGAGAGAAGAGGAGAGGATTAATTAAAGGCAAATATAAAAATAGAAAATAGGAAGATATTTGAGGGAAGAATAAATATAAGATTTAATATAATGCATGAGGGAATGACTTTACGTTTCTAAACCAACAATCAAACACTTAGTGGTAGCAACACAAACGGTGAAATAGGGAAGGTTCATAACGGGTTAGGAATAATTTGCCAACTATAAGCATATTAAATTTTGGAATTCAGTCAAGATATTCTCGGTAGAAATATGGATTGTAGCAAATCTATGGGGTCGTGTTAGAAAAATGCTTTGAGAATTATTAGCATGAAAGTAAAACCTGGAAGAATGAAAGTATAAGAAATATCTGAGAAAATGAACAAAAATGAGATAAAACATTGATGATAGATGAGTCTCAGAGTCATGGTTAACGGTAAGCACAGAGCATCATTGTTGGCTCTTCGTGTGTGTGAACTCATTTAATTGCATGAAAACCTTATGAGAAGGGTCCTATTGTAATCCACTTTTTAGAGGTAAGGAAACTGAGATCCTAGGAGGTCTAGAAATGGCTTAAGATTCCAGAAGTAGAAAATAGCAGAAACAAAATAGTAAGCCAGAAGACTTGGCTTCAGAGGCAATGCTCTCTATCATCTACTTGATTCTTGTGCCTTAGTTATGAAAGCTAATGAGCACAGGGAGCCAAAGAAGAAGACTGTTAAACTTATGCAAATTCAGTTAAAGAATGAGGAGAACTAAGTCCTAGGAAACTGTAGAATAGATATATGGAATCTCTATATAATCTTTTTTCATTTATTAACCCTGACTATGGATACAACATGAATAATAATGGTAAAACTTCCTATCATGGGAGAAGTTTGAAGGTCTGAGTAAGAGATCATATTTCTGAATTATTGACCTCTGTGCAAAAATAAAGGACAAAGATATGGAAAGGTATTGTCCTAATCATTATGTTGCCAAGTATAAAAATTAACTTATTAGAAAATAGTGATTAGACAGAAAGACTTAAAATCATAAAGAGGAAAATGTTTCTCCAGTTCATTAACTCAGAAGTGATAAGTGAATTCGTTCCTAATCCAACTAACTTGGTAATCTGTCAAACATAAATAACAAAGAATATGAATGCAACTTATTTCTGGTAAATCGATAGAATAGAATGGCTAATTATTCTAGCCTATCGATCCTATCCACACACAATTATTATATTGAAATTGTATCTAAATTCTTTTGAAGAGATGTTTTCAGTAAAGTTAAAAAAGACCAAAACGGTATGTAGTAATTATATCCCTCTTATGTATAAGCATTGCATGTCTGAAAAGATGAAAAGGGAGTAAGTCAATTAAATACATTCCCATTCATCATATGTGATATAGATTTTACGGGCCAGACAGCGATGAACATTTTTACACATGGTTGCAGTTAATACCTGTTCCATAATTTTGCAAGCCCAGTAATATACACTTTTGTTGGGTAATCCTTGCATCTTAGTTAGTTTAGACTGTGTCTTAGTTCATTTGGATTGCCAAAAAAAAAAAAAAAAAAGCCTTAGATAGGGTAATTTATAAGCAGCAGAAATGTATTGCTCACAGTTCTGGAAGCTGAGGATGTCAAGATCAAGGCAGCAGATTTTGTGTCTGGTAAAAGCTCACTCTGTGCCCCACAAATGGCGCCTTGCTGTTGAGGACTCATATTGCACAAGAAAGGGTTGTTTACTTATCTCTTATAAGGGTAGTAATCCCATTCATGTGGTTGGAACATTATGAATTAGTCACTTTCCAAAAGCCTCCACCTCGTAATGGTATCATGATGAGTATTAGGTTCCAACATACGAATCTGAGGAGAAGGTCACCAACATTCAGACCACAGAAGTATGCTGTAACACCTTATGTTGATGGGAATTGACTCATGCTGATCACTAAAAATGTGTAGCCCATTTTGCTATTACCTCCTTTAGGATGAAGACAGAATCCGGCTTAAACTATTGTTAACACTCTCTCAACTTTCCTTCTGACCTCCACATTCTGCAAAAAATATTTTTCTGAAATACAGCTTATTCATTCATTCATTGTTCAACAAAAATACATTGTGTTCCTGCTGTGTGCAAGGCATTCTGTTAGATGCTGTTTTAATTATCCTCCTTTCAAATTAAAAAAAACTCTAGACTAGTACTTTAATGGTTTTTCATTTATGCTTATGCAATATGCAAATACAGTTACTACATTACCTACAAAATAAATCCTAACTGTTAAACACCAGAGTGTTTTAAAGTATGGACTTGACCTTTTTTGCCTTTCACATTCTTCCTGCTATTCTAGATGAATAGGAATAATTCTTCTTTCTTACATACTCTTTCTAGATTATTTATCTATATTCAACATTTCCTCTCAAGTCCATTTTCTAGCATTTTATTCCACAAATGTCCCGTTCACCATTTGAAGCATAACACAAATGCTATTTTCTACAACGAGGCTTTTTCTCATTTTCTAAAACCTGTCCTCTTTCACCCCTTCACCCAAGTAATCTTTTCATAGTATGAATTCTGATAAAATTCTATCTACAGTCTTCCTAAGACACTCAGTTTCTAACTAATGGGCACTTACTGTGTGGCAGTCACTGTCCTGTAACCTGGAATGTGGTCAGGAAGAAATAGACAACACATTTCAGTCTCTGAATTTAAATTCGGTCTAATAGGAAGATTGACATATAAATAGCAGAGTAAAAAACATTTGGTTGATGCAGTATCATGCTAATGGTAAGAAATATGAAACCAATTTAGCAAACAACTATAGACGAAATATGGGGAGAGATAACATTAAAAGGAATACCTAAGGTAGGTGTTGGGGGGATGGATGCAGCAAACCACCATGGCACGTGTGTACCCATGTAACAGTCCTGCATGATCTGCATATGTACCCCAGAACTTAAAGTATAATTTAAAAAAAGAAAAAAATGAGGAATGTTTAAAAATATAAAATAAAATGATGATGAAAAAAATTGAGACAAAATTCCAAATTCTCTATCAATTCAAGCTCTATAAAATACTGCATCTTGCTCAATGATAAGAAATAATCTCTATGATGTCTCAAACACAAGGCAAGCCTCAAGATGTTATAACTTATCTTTCAGACAATGAAAATGTAAAGTAAAAATCTTTTAAGTCTTTTTATGTAGGAAGCAGAAAACATTCCTTAGTTACATACTATATTACCATTGTATAAGAAAATACTTAACATATGAAACAATTTTATAGAGGAAGGAATACTTCAGCTTCTACTATAGAAGGATACCAGTTCTATGAATATTAATATTGGCCAAAGCTTTTCTCATTGCACATGATGGCATTTGCAGCTCTAAAATAGCTGCCTTATCCTTAAAATACCATCATCAGTTCAAGGATATAGTCATTATCAAGCTAAGTCTAAGGGAAATTAAATAATGTGGCTCTTACAGAACAAATGAAAAATAACAACAATTTAATAAAGACATGGTAAAAATTATAGAAGAACTTTACATAGTGATTACCTTGTTCACAAATGTGTAACTTACTACCAAAAGAAAAGATCATTCCAGATTATCCTACGGCTATACTACAATGCAAAGCAGTAGGAGAGTCATATAAAGAATCGCTTCATTCCATTATTCCTAACAGAAGATACATTGAAAAACCAATATAAATAAATATTTAAAAGTTTTTTCAACATGAGAGTTGATTACTGAAGCTGAGAATGCTTGGCAGTATAAGTGATAATACCTGTTTTGATGTTAACCCAAGTAAATTGCATTCTGATGACCAAATTGATTAAAAAAACAGATGTAAGCTTTTCATAGAATGAATTTTTGAAAGGAATACTTTGAAAGTGTACATGGTTTACAAGACAACTGTATGTGCTGGTTCAAAGCAGCTTCTTGAGCAAGGGTTTGAATCCTGGCACTAACACTACCACTGTGACACCTGCTAGCTGCTTCATCTTGGCAAGTCACTTAAATGCTAATGTCCTCATCTGTGAAGCGTGATGATGATATACCTAGTCCATAAGGTTATCGCAGCAGGTAGCTGAGAGCCTATGTATGAAATACTTAGGACATTGTCTGGCAGATGGTGGTTACTATAAAATATTTGCTGTTATTATTATATATTTTATTATTGGGACCAATAAATAGGTTTAAATTCAAAGTAACACTTACATTTCAGGCAATGTTCCAGATGATTTTAGCATTAAGACACAAAATGTTGATTGATATAAATAAAGATGACACTTAAAGTAGTTTCTCATTTTGTTATTAGCAAGTACTGCTGGCCTTTAGGTCATGGACACCTTCAAGACTCAAATATCATCTTCAATGCTCAAATTCTTTCATCTGGGAAAAGTCTGTTCATATATATAGCTTTCCAACCTATTTTAAGAGATTCAAGGACAACATATTAATAACCTCTTACATAGTTAATACTTTTGGACACAGGTACTGAAAAAGATTTCATGACAAAGACACCAAAACCAGTCACAACAAAAGGAAAACTTGACAAATGGGATCAAATTAAACTTAAGAGCTTCTGCACAGCAAAGGAAACTATCAACAGAGTAAATAGACAACCTACAAAATGAGAGAAAATATTTGCAAACTATGCATCTGATAAAGGTCTCTAATATCCAGCATCTATAAAGAACGTAAACAAATTTGTAAGAGAAAAACAACCCCATTAAAAAGTGGGCATAGGATATGAATAGACACTTTTCTAAAGAAGGCATACATGCAGCCAACAACCATAAAAAAAAAGCTCAATATCACTGATCATTAGAGAAGCAAATCAAAACCACAACAAGATACCATCTCACACCAGTCAGAGTGGCTGTTAAAAAGCCAAAAAATAACAGATGCCAAAAAATAACAGGTGAGATTGCAGAGAAAAAGAAACTATTATACCCTACTGGGAGTGTAAGTTAGTTCAACCATTGTGGAAAGCAATATGGTAATTCCTCAAAAAGCTAAAAGCAGAACTACTATTCCACCCAGCTATCCCATTACTAGATATATCATCAGAGGAATATAAGTCATTCTACCATAAAGGCACATGCATGTGAACGTTCATTGCAGCACTATAATAGCAAAGACATGGAATCAACCTAAATGCCCGTCAAAGAAAATATGGTACATATACACCATGGAATACTATGTAGCCAAAAAAAAGAATAAGATTATGTCTTTTTTTTGGGAACACGGATGGAGCTGGAGGCTATTTTCCTTAGCAAAATAACACAGGAACAGAAAACCAAATACTGTATATTCTCACTTATAAGTGGAAGCTAACTGATGAGAACATATGAACACAAAGAAGGGAACAATAGACACTGGGGTCTACTTGAGAGTGGAGGGTGAGAGGAGAGAGAAGAGCAGAAAATAACCCAATAGTTACTGGGTACTGGGCTTTGTATCTGGGTGATGAAATAATCTGTACAACAAATCCCCATGACGTGAGTTTACCTATGTAACGAACCTTCATATGTACCTCTAAAGCTAAAATAAAAGTTTATTGAAAAAATTAATAACCTTTAAGGGTTAGATTTATTTTGTTATTATTCTAATGAAAATATTAGGTAATTTTTTGTTTGTTTTTTGAGGTGGAGTCTCACACTGTCACCCAGGCTGGAGTGCAGTGGTGCAATCTCAGCTCACTGCAACCTCTGTCCCCAGGGGTCAAGCAATTCTATTTCAGCTTCCTGAGTAGCTGGGATTACAGGTGTGTACCACCATGCTTGGCTGATTTTTATATTTTTAGTAGAGACGGGGTTTCACCCTGCTGGCCAGGCAGGTATCAAACTCCTGACCTCATGATCTGCCTGCTTCAGCCTCCCAAAGTGTTGGATTACAGGCATGAGCCACCACAACTGGCCAATATTAGGTAATTTTACATGCAGAACGAAAATTTATCTTACCTAAGACATGCATATGAAAAAGACACTTGCACACACGTTTGTAGTGGCACAATTCACAATTGCAAAAATATAGAACCAGCCTAAATGGCCATCAACCAATGAGTGGATAAGGAAAATATTATATATATATATGCATGGAATGGTACTTGGCCATAAAAGAAACAAAATAATGGCATTCACAGTAACCTGGATGGAGTTGGTGACCCTTATCATAATGAAGGAATAGAAAATCAAATACCATATGTTCTCACTTGTAAGTGGGAGCTAAGCTATAAGGACACAAAGGCAGAAGAATGATACAGTGGGCTTTGGGGACACCAGGGTGAGTGATAACAGATGATACACTGGGCACGGTATATAATACTCAGTTGATGAGTACACCAAAATCTCACAAATCACCACTGAAGAACTTACTTATGTAACGAGAAACCATCTATTCCCCCAAAACTATTGAAATAAAAAACTTTTTAAAATGCCTTCTATATATCATCTCTGAATATAATTACTTATTATTTCATAATTTAAAAATAATTGCCACATTTTTCTTTCTTTATAAAACACCGTAAAGTTTTTTAAAGTTGCTTGAAAAACATATTCAGAATTGTACCCTAGAGACAGCTCTGACATCTGGATGACAACTTACCTTAATTGGAAACATTAGGAAGAAACATTGATTGCATCAATCACTAAAAGATGACACTATAGCACCCCTGAAGTATTTATTCAGAACAATTGAGATGTGAGATTTTATTCCCCAGGAAAACAAAACCTGCTGAGTAGGCAAAATTCTTGCCTATAACTGCATCCTGCTGTTATAGTCACTGCAGTAATTAAACTTTAATATAATTCGTGTTTTCGATGTTAAAAGTAATATCATCATTTTATAATTTAAAAAATCGTTAGGCTGGGCATGGTGGCTCATGCCTGTAATCCCAGTACTTTGGGAGGCCGAGGCGGGCCGATCACCTGAAGTCAAAAGTTCAATGCCAGTCTGGCCAACATGGTGAAACCCTTTCTTGACTAAAACTGCAAAAATTAGCTGGATGTGGTGGCACTCACCTGTACTCCAAGCTACTTGAGAGGCTGAGGTAGGAGAATTGCTTGAACCCAGGAGTCGGAAATTACAGTGAGCCGAGATCGTACCACTGCACTCCATCTTGGGTGATAGAATAAAACTCCGTCTCCATCTCAAAAATAAAAAGTCAGTGAATATACTTTAATAGATGTTTGCTTCCACCAGATTGGAAGAAAAGGATTCTGTAATAACATAATACTTTTTTCTTTACCCGTCCAGTTACAACTCTAGAACGTCACCACTTTCTCAATTTCTTTATTCTTCTGCTCTTCTTTCAAAGGCTCAGAAATTGGTCTGAAGGAGCCACCAGTGAAACAGTATCTGATTGTCCCCACTGCAGGATGCTCTCAAGATAAGGTACTTCTTTCCCAGCTGTTGTCCCCATGCCATGTGTGTGGAAACTGTTTCTTATCTGTTTGCTAGTTTGGGGAACAAAGTGCTTAGGCTCAATTCTATGTTCATCTTGTTTCCTGAGTCTACATGTCTAGGGCTATGTAGTCTTTTAGAATGGAAAAACAAATTAAAATCTGTCTATCCTTTGAGACTTTCCACATCTAAATTCAAGGATTTTTTTTTTTTTTAATTTTTATTTTTCTTGACAGGGTCTCGCTCTGTTGCCCAGGCTGGAGTGCAGTGGCATGATTTCAGTTCATTGCAACCTCTCGCCTCAACTCAAGTCATTCTCCCACCTCAGCTTCCTGAGTAGCTAGACTACAGGTGTGCACCACCATGCCTGTCTAATTTTTGTATTTTTTGTAGAGACAAAGTTTTGCCGTGTTACCCAGATTGATCTCAAACTCTTGAGCTCAAGTGATTAGTCCACCGTGGCCTCCCAAAGTGCTGGGATTACAGGTGTGAGACACTGTACCTCAGCCTCAAAGACTTGAAGTGTAAAATTCAGCATCAACACCCTTGTACCCATCACAACTATCAACATATAGAATGTTTGCTTCATTTGAAAGAGTTTCCATGTTCTACTTTGCAATCTGTCTCTTCCCTTTTCCATGGCCCCAGGCAGCACTAATCAGCTGTCACTATATTTTTTTTTGCCTTTTCTAGAATTTAATTTAATAAAATCAAAAAGCATATAGTCTTTTGTAGTTGTCTTTTCTTATTTATTTAGCATAATTGTTTTGTGATTCATTCCTATTTTTATACGTGTCTGTAGTATATTCCTCTTTATTGTGGAGTTCTGTATTCCACTGTATGGATAATTCATTGATTATTTGATAAATATTTGATTTGTTTCCAAATTTGACCATTATAAACAGAACTTCTATGGACATCATATAAAAAAAGTCTTTTTGTGGACAAATCTTTTTGTTACGCATTTTCTTGAGTCATTGCTAGGAGTTTTCTTTCTTAAACTCATGAAAAAAGTATCTTTATAAGAAACTGTCAACTGTTTCCCAAAACATCTGTTTCATATATATTTCCACAAGCAATATATGGATAGTCCATACATAGAAAAGGACTGACCCATCACATCACCTCACCTATATCAGATAATGTGTGCAAGAGAATTAATCTTGTAATGTTTTGTAGTGTTAAGCTACTCAGATTAATTGGTGAAGAGTTTTCAAGTTGAAAGATTTAGTGAATTTTTAGGATAAGTAAGAACAAGGTTGATAAGGATACAGTGTTGATATTGCACAATTTAAAGTACTTTCTCCTGGCATTTTACTTAGAGGTGCTTTAACACAGATTTGATACTTTATTCTATTATCCCTATGGATTAACCATGAAACAGAAGTGAGAAGTTAATATCACATAGTATCCTGCTTGAACAAATCAACGATTTTCTTTCTTTCTTTTCTTCTTTCTTTTTTTTTTTGAAACAGAGTCCAGCTCTGTTGTCAGGTTGGTGTGCAGTGGTGAGATCTTGGCTCACTGCAATCTCCACCTCCTGCATTCAAGCGATTCTCCTGCCTCAGCCTCCCAAGTAGCTGGGACTGCAGGTGAGCACCACCAGGCCCAGCTAATTTTTGTATTTTTAGTAGAGATGGGGTTTCACCATGTTGGCCAGAATGGTTTCTATCTCTTGACATCATGATCCACCTGCCTGGGCCTCCCAAAGTGCCGGGATTACAGGTGTGCGCCACCACACTCCGCCAAACCGGTGTTTTATTCCTGTATAGAGCTATCTCCCCAGCTCCAGGGTAGTGGTGAGAACATTGTGTCAAAGCTTCAAAAAACTTTATACCTGGAAATTCTCTTAGCTTTTTGGGGAATGATTAAATATAAGAAAATAGCTGAGGATCATGTGATATTTGAAAAAAGTCCTTTAATCTGAGTTTAGGTGTCAAAATGAACAAATAAGAAATAATTTGGAAAGAAAAGAAATACTCATTTTCTATACTGCTAACAAATTACTACAAACTTACTAGCTGAAAGCACACATATGTGTTTTTGCAGATTTTGTGGGTCAGGAGTGCTGACAAGGCATGACTGGATCCTCAGTTTAGGGTCTAATATGGCTACAATCAAGATGTCAGTTGGAAATGGGCGTGGTGGGGCACACCTGTAGTCCCAGCTACTCAGAATGCTAAGGCAGGAGGATTACTTGAGCCCAGAAGTTCCAGGCTTTAGTGAACTATTATTGCACAGCTGCACTCCAGCCTGGGTGCCAAAGCAAGACCCTATCTTAAACCAACAGACAAAACAAGACGTTAGCCAGGCTGCATTTACATCCCTGTGCTTGACGAAGGAAGACTGTGCTTCCAAGCACACTAAGATTGTTGGTAGAATTCCTCAGTTATGTTTGTAGAACCGAGGATATTGTCTGTTGACTAGAGACTTCCATAAGTTCCTAAAGGTTGTCATAATCCTTAGCCCAGAGGTTCCCAACCTTTTTGATATCAGGGACCACTTTCGTGGAAGACAATTTTTCCATGGATGGGGATGCTTAGGGGTGTCGGGGCTTGAGGGGTGGCGGTGGGAAATGAACGAAGCTGTTTTCAGGCATTAGATTCTCACAGGAGTGAGCAACCTAGATCCTTCACTTGTGCAGCTCAGTTCACAACAGGGTTCACACTTCTACGAGTATCTAAGGCCACTGCTAATCTGACCAGAAGCGGAGCTTAGGCAGTAATGTTCCCTTGCCTGCCACTCACCTTCTGCTGTGCAGCCCAGTTCCAAACAGGCTCTAACCCTCACCCTAACCCTGCCCTCGCCACGTGAGTTTTCCAGCACTGCCTCGTCTTCACACGGTATGGAGAAACTCAAGAGCAGGTCTACTAGCAAGGAAAAGTCTTACACAACGTAACATAATCATGGGAGAGACAAAGAGAGGAATCCCGCACAGGATGAAGCACCTCCATGATGACTGCCCTTCTGGAACTGTGCATCTAGCCCGGACAGACACGGGTCCCATTCAAACTTGAATAGGAAGAAAGAGGCTCCAGAAAAAGATAATCTCCGAGAAAAAACATGTCAGTTTCTTGATGTATTTGATATAGTAAATAGGCAAAGCAAAAAGGATACAATATTAAATCCCCATGACAACAAAAGTTTGCATAAACAGTAAATAATAAGTGCTAAACACTGAATTCACCAAAAATGCAGCAAAACTATTTTGGAGGTTGGGTAGAGATGTGTATGTGTGTGTATACAGTTGGGGTAGCAAAATAGACATCTAAATCTTCATATTCTATAGTATGTAAACATCTAAAACTAAAAATATAAAAATGCATGCACATTTGTGAATAGTGTAGCAGTAAATAGATGGAGGAATTAAAGAGCTGAAAATCACTACTTATGGCAAATACACAGGAAGATATATGTGTGTGTGTATATGCATATATACATATATATATTCAGCAAAGTTTACTCTTTTGAGTCATACACTTCCTAATTTGAATTTCTCAAACTATGTACTTATATAATCATGATGAAGATAACAATGAAAGAGCAAGCGTAATGAGAATATGAACACTGCTTCATATACCTTAGTATTACTTGAATTTATTTTTATAAAATGTATATAAATCTAAATTTGTCATTAAAAAACAAAAACATCTCCTTGCTTCTTCCATGCTCCATAGACTATGAAGCCTGTGAATGAATTTTAAGGAGAAAGGGATCATCTTCTTTGAGGATGAAATAGAACAGGAGTAATAATAGGAGAGCTAATGGAGAAGGCACCGGGTATAAAATTAGAAAGAATAAATTTCAATAACATTACAGTTCTGGCCAGGCCTGCAGTTACATTTCAAGAAGGCAAGAGATGGACAAAGAACCTCATTAATGGTGTGCCAGGCACTGTGAAGGTGCTTTACCCTATATCCTCACTTACTCATTGCCGTAACACTGTGACAGATACTTCTTATCCCACGTTCCACAACATGGGACTAATAACAAGATGTGAAAGGACTTGCTCAGACAAACCAAGCCTCTTAGCGTCAGAGCAAGAACTGACTCCAATAGCCTCAGTTGTTCAGGGTTCTACACTGAATCCATGGGTAGCTGCAGTTCTTTGCACGTAAAATTTGCTTTATTATCATTATTATTATTATTTTATTATTTTATTATTTTTTTTTAGACAGAGTCTCGCTCTGGTGCCAGGTGCCAGGCTGGAGTGCAGTGGCGGGATCTTGGCTCACTGCAACCTCTGCCTCCTTGGTTCAAGCAATTCTCCTGCCTCAGCCTCCTGAGCAGCTGGGACTACAGGCACACGCCACCACGCCCAGCTAATTTTTGTATTTTTTTGGTAGAGACGGGGTTTCACTATGTTGACCAGGATGGTCTTGATCTCTTGACCTCATGATCTGCCCGCCTTGGCCTCCCAAAGATTACAGTAAATTTGCTTTATTTATTAAATAAAAACCTCTTTCATTGTGTTACTTAAATATGCCCGCTACAATCCTGTTTACGTGAATTCCGTTAAAAATAGACAACTCAAAGGTAACTGTCAGTTTTGCTGTTGTAAAATAGCCAGGTCTAGAATTTTAAATCAATTTTTATTAAATATAGTGTATTCAGATATTACAACAGTATTTTATTGTGTGAGTGTAGATGGTTAATTAAAAACAAGACTTTGCTAAATATAAGTAATGGATGTTTATGTAGTTTTTAGTTAACTACGGCAACTTGATTTACCTGTCCCTATTTGATTAAATCTTAACACACTATTTTAGCAATAAATCAATATTTAATAGACTTACTAGCATAGAGTTGATATTCTGCCAAGTCTTTATGAGAGAATTTGCTAAATATGAGCTGATGGCTTTATGTACTATCTTCATTCTTAAGTAAGGTTTTTTTTTTTCTAACTACTGTTTATGAAGAAATCTATTTTTTTAGCATATTTAGGACTTTTGATAATCATTCCTAAAGAATCTCAAAATGGACTTATTTTGAGATTTGAGATTTTATTTTGAGATTTTTGAAATAAATGGACTTTATTTTGAGAGTTATCTGTATTTATTGCTGTGATCAAAACAAGTGAGAGTGTCAAAGAAGAACAGTAATGCTGAAAACTTACAAAGGGCTTACTAGTCCATTGATAAAATGGTTCTATTAATGAGTCTGTGCATATGCACAAAGAACAGTCTTGTAAACACACAATGGGTAAAATGAGCACAGTGCTATATGGCTGTCACCAGGATGTACCACATTTCACAGTGTATGAGCAGGCAAAGGATAGCAGGTCACAGCCTAGAGTTCTTCTGGAGGCCCCTATCTTCCATTGCTGATAAACTGCAACAAAACGCATGAGTATGTGGTTTATGTGTGTGTGTGTGTGTGTGTGTGTGTGTGTGTGTGTGTGTGTGTCTGTGTGTGTGTGTATGTTTTAATTAGCATTTAATTAATAATTTTAACTTTCCAATTTGTAAATGAAAAATAGATTTTTTTGGTAATAACTGGTCACAAACAATCTCATCAGAATTAGACTTTTCCTTAAAATCTTTAAGCACATTTTTTCAATGAATAAAGGTACCAATATTTCTGAGTATAAATTGCCAGCTTTTACGAGACAAAAGTGTAAAATTTATTTTCGTTTTCTATTTCAAAGTATACTTCGAACATCTGTAACATTTAGATTTTATGAGACTTACAAATTAAAAGGTCCAGATTTCTTTTCTCAAGCACATAGCTCAGGTGTTCAAAAGGAGAGAAAGAGAGAGAGTGTGTGTGTGTATGTAGGTAAGTGTGGATGTGTTTGCACACAAACAGTAAGGATTTCACGTGCATGAGTGTGAGGGAGTGCAGATTTTTCATGATATAGGGTTGATGCTCACCCACATTGTCACTGACCAGCTTGATGGCCTCTCACCAACCTCCTTTCCTATTTCTATGCTAGACTCATTTAACAGAAAGCATGATGAAAATGACAAAAAGGGATCAGCTGATCCTTAAAGCTTTTGTTTAGCTTAATAGGCCAGGTTAGCATTTTGCAGATATTGGGTTTCCAGATTAATAATCCTAGTGAGAGCATCCAGCAACAGTAGCTGTTAGATGATGCAATTTGGAATCTCATTTCCTTCTTAGGTTAAGACAGACAAATCTCGTTTACAGTGTAAAGGATCTAAAATCATGAAAATAACGACCTCTGTTTTGCCTTCTCCTCCAAAGACATTTTCCAGAATTAGAAGTCAAGGTTACGATGACAGTTGTCACACTGCAGAAAACTGCCACCGCAGACTGTGTTTTGAAGCCTCATTTTTTCACTTATTAGGTTATAGAAAGCAACAACCATACCAGTAGAGGTATGTGAAGCTTTATATTGTGTTGGGAGACATAGAATCCCCTGATATTACAGCTGCACTTCTGATTTGTCATTTATTTGGAATAAATAGAGGGTGGCATGCCAGTTGCTATGGAAACTACTTCCACATTGGAGCAGGGCAAGACCTTTAAGCACGTTTGAAAATTGCTTCCTGCTCATTATGTTTCAGCACTGAAGAAGGTGTAGTGTGCAATTAAATAGAAATGAAGATTTAATTTAAAAAATTGAATTAAATTTTCTGGATTGTCCTTTGTGTACAATAAGCTTATGAGAGGGAGCATTGCTACATGCAATGCTAAGTGGATGTGCATTTTGGAAAGAGAGCAGGATCGCATTCTTACTGCTCTATGGTGTGTATGTGTGCATGTGTGTGTGTGCATGTGCAGGTGTGTGTACGTGTATGTGTACATGAGAGAGACTTACAATGATTCCTCTCACAGCAGTTTATATCAATTTCCAAAAATGTCAATTTCACCTAGCATATTCTGGAAACATTGGTAAATGTATGCAGGGCTATAAAAAGAAACATATATGTTTGGATTCATTTGTAGGCTATAAAATTAACATCAAGAGAGTTAAGCAGTATGCAGAGACAAAAATACAAAATTTAATTGTGCAGATTTTTAAAGAGAATATTTTAAGGTAAATTAGTGAGAACATGAGATTGTTATGTAGTCAGACTTGGAAACACAGCACTATAAAAACGATAATATATGCATATGAAGCAGCCAAAATATAAGGATTTTACATGATAGAAGCCAAAAGCAGGCTATGCTATATTTTAAAAACCAAGTAAGTATATTTTGTACATACATAGATGGTATTCCTTGGCTTCTAAAATTGAAAAATATTACAAAATGTTTATTTAGTCTTATACTGTATATTAATTATATAACTTATCCCAGAAATACAAATATAGATAATTGTTCTAAGAGGATCAGAGGATTACTTTAGCTATAGCCATGTAGTAAAAACTTATCTTTTTATAGCTCTTTACAAAATATAATGGGCTTCATCTGCATGATTTCATTTGCTCTCTAAACAATTCTGAGGTAATCAGTGTAGTGCAGCTATTATCTCTATTTTATATTTAAGTGACTCGTGCCAAGTCACCTAGATAATCTATGGAACATCAGGGAATCAACATCTCCTGATTTATTTCAATTTCTAGAAGTATTAATCTCACACTAAATTTGCAAAATATATCTTGTTTTCTCTTGACTAACTGAGAAAGGCATTGTAACGTATTCAGGAATACAATTGAACTTTTCTTTAGAGTGACAGAAAGTGTGTAATGAAGTGTGCTTTAACATGATTATTTTTCTAATCATTTTATTCTATGTATTTCTTAAGGGTTTAAAATGAGTTCTGGTTAATTTGCATTGTTCAGACATCTTTGCCATGATAGGAGATAGGATTTAGATGTAAATAGAAACACACCTGCTATGTTGATAAACAGGACTGCTTTTATCATGGCTCTGCATGTCCACCTAACTAGGTGCTATTTATGTTGAGTAGTTCTCTGCTCAATCAGTCCCTTATTGGTGATGAGCCCTTGTGGCAATGGAGCCCCGTGCTATAAAAAGATTGTATGGATAACTGAAAAATATTGCCCTATAATATCAGGAGCTTCCTTGGTGAGCAGCTGCTGGCCCAGCAGTCCTGGGACTTTCATGAGGCTGCTCTGAATATGTTCACAGCATGCTGAGGCTGACTCCATGCTGTTAATGTGCTGCCTCGCCAGATCTCAGGCTGCTGGTGTGCGCTGGTTTCATTCTATTTAATACTGCTTTTCTTATAGGAGATACTTTATGCTTCTGTCAAATAAAAATTACATTGCTCAATATACAATCGATGCCTTCATAATATCCCCTGCAGAAATCAGCACTTTATAAATATTATGAGTTTTTTTAGATTGTTAAATATAAAGGTTCTACATTATCACAAGTAACCGGTGAAGTAACTGTATTTCAAAAGGAAAAAAAAAAAAAAAAGATCTGTTGTTAATTATTTGAAGACCTACTGTCTGCGATTTAACATATTGATATGTGAAGATTTAATAAGACTTTAATTCTTGACTGAGAAGACAGTCATATCAAAAGCCAACAAGCTAGAATCCCCCTTGAGTCTAGGCCTTTTTGGTTTAAAGGGAGCCTGCCCTAAGCAGCTAGTCCCCAGGGCTTTCCACACTGGTACCAACCCTTGTGCAGTAGAAATGGAATAAAGGCTGCAGCAGAAATCTAGGAGAGAAATGGTAAGTTTCAGAGCTACGGTAGTGATACTACTCGGGGTGTAGAGATTTGGACACTCAAGAGAAAAAGAAAACGTGACAGTGTGACATATGAGGGTTGATTGAATGTGAGCATTTGAAGTAGATAATGGAGTCCAGAAATTTATCCAGATAGATAGAGTTAGCAATTGGAGTAAAGGAGAGATCCTGATAACATTCAGCAGGAGGGCTCTGCTTCAACCCTGGCTCCAAGCATTGAGGTCAAAACCTAGATAATATATAATTTGTGGTCAAAATTAGTTTCAATCTAATGGGAGTCAAGACATTTTATTAACAAATAATTTTATTTTTGATTGACGAAATAATAGCATTTTAGGAGAAAGACAAAAATATCCTACGAAAATTAATATCTGTGACCCTCGGCATGTAAACTTGTAGAAGGCTAGTGGTGTTCATGGGATGTGGGGAAGAAAATGTCCTCATTGACTGAAGTTACTTAATACATTTTAAATGTTAACTTGCCTGGTCAATTTTGGAAGTAAATTATTCTAAGTCTTCAATTTTGACATTGTTTCATCACACTTAAAATACTGTGTGGCTCCCTTCCCCTTGAATCTTCTTTTCCCCTATCCCTCAGTAAAGAAAAAAGAACAGCTTCTTTGTAAGTTTATTGTGCTATTTTGTGGGACAATCTTAATTCTCAGCATCAAACTCAAAGTTATTTAAGGAAGTGGATTCTTTTGGCATTTATATTCTCAATGACTGCTATGGTGACTGGTTTATTCACACTTTTGGATAAACAAAATACTTATACCACAACACTTGCTACCACATGCAAATACTTCATGTGACCTCCCATTACACAACGTAGCAATTGAAATGAGCTGTCTTTTAAAAGGTAGACATGGCTGGGTGAGGTGTCTCACGCCTGTAATCCCAGCACTTTGGGAGGCTGAGGTGGGTGGGTCACCTGAGGTTGGGAGTTTGAGGCCAGCCTGGCTAACACAAAGAAACCTGTCTCTGCTAAAATACAAAATTAGCCAAGTGTGGTGCTGCATACCTGTAGTCCCAGCTACTTGGGAGGCTGAGGCAGGAGAATTGCTTGAACCTGGGAGGTGGAGGTTTCAGTGAGCCGAGATCACATCATCGCACTCCAACCTGGGCAACAGGAGCAAAATTTCAACTTAGAAAAAAAAAAAAAAAAAAAAAAAGGTAGACATTAATGAGCACTAAGGCATGAATCCAATGGAATAAAAAGTAGTGAATATGTAAGAATTTGTTCAATAAACTGGATTCAGCTAAAATAGTTTTTAATTATGATTTTTAAATCCATAATACACATTCATTAATTTCTTAAGTAATTTGCAACTCTTAACTTCTCTTAAGTACAAAGTGTTTCCCAAAATGAGTACTGGCTGGAACTTAGATATTTCCCAAGTCAACCTATCTCTGGACACTAAAGAAGTGATTTATGCAAATAAGGTAACGCAACTGCTAAGCTCAATAAATGGCATAATTCTATTTAACTATTTTTATTTTACACCAAAACCCCAAATGAGCAAGGGTACAATTAAAGGTGTCATTCAAATGAGGAAGAATGGTTGAAAAATTATAGAATTATTCTTATGAAAAAGCTTATAAGGCAATATGCCATATGTTAGAAATAACTGAACATTAAATATTTTTATTTTATATATTTGTTGTTTTAATGACATCTGAGGAATAAGCTTTAATTTATTTATATACTTAGAAGTAAATCATGGGAGATATTATTAGCTGGAGTTCCCCCATTCAATGTACCCAGATCTCAGGGATTAACATTGATTTCAACCTACATTGTGATCCCATTATTCCTTTATGGATACTTATTTTTTAGCTAATAAAAATTAACACAAGTTAATATAATTTAGGAATGTAAAATACATCACTGAGAAATTATTTATATCCTTTTGAAAATTATTTTTGTTTTTTGAGAAAGTGTCTGGCTCTGTTGCCCAGGCTAGTGTGCATTGGCAAGACCTTGGCTCATTGCAGCCTCCGCTACCTGGGCTCAAGTGATCCTCCCATCTCAACTTCAAGTAGCTGGGATTACAGGCATACACAACCACATCTGGCTAATTTTTGCATTTTTTTTGAGACAGAATTTCACCATGTTTTCCAGGCTGGTCTGTAACTGATGAGTTCAAGCCATCTGCCTGCCTGAACACCCCAAAGTGCTGGGATTACAATCTTCACTCAAACTTAATTTATTAATTTATTTCTTTTAGATGATGACAGATTTTAAGCTGTTATTCTCTTTACCAAAGTCCACCTCATGTACTGAAAGTCTCTTTTTAAATGTTTTCAGATACTTTATATTTAATTCTCCAAAATGATCAACTGAAGAATCCAGATGGACTGTAATAATTTATTTTATTATTTGTGTGAGTCACATTTAAAATTGCTCATTATTATTTTATTCTTTTACTTAGAATGTTAAGGAAACGCATATGAGCCACATTGTGGCCAAATAGCTCAATGACTAACCAAGGAATGAGTTGTTGATTTCATGAAAGTAATTTTCTTTCTTTTTTTTTCTTTTTCTTTTTTTTTTTTTTTGAGGCGGAGTTTCGCTCTTGTTACCCAGGCTGGAGTACAATGGCGCGATCTCGGCTCACCGCAACCTCCGCCTTCTGGGTTCAGGCAATTCTCCTGCCTCAGCCTCCTGAGTGGCTGGGATTACAGGCATGCACCACCATGCCCAGCTAACTTTTTGTATTTTTAGTAGACACGGGGTTTCACCATGTTGACCAGGATGGTCTCGATCTCTTGACCTCGTGATCCACCCGCCTCGGCCTCCCAAAGTGCTGGGACTACAGGCTTGAGCCACCGCACCCGGCCTCATGAAAGTAATTTTTAAAAGTTATACAATCAGTGACAGCTTTAACTATCTTTAAAAACAAACCAGTCTCTTACTTTTCAGTAGTGTGTCTTAAGAGGTAAGTACTGGTAGAGACACTATCAGTTAACTACTCACTGTAAGTTTCGTTTTTACTAATAAAAGTTTAATTTTGTTTGGGACTTACTCCTGCCCAACATAGCCTACAAATCTCACGCTAATAATAATAAAAATAAATGTAATAACTATGTTATAAACTTCTTATGTATGCCATGTCACTTTTATGCACTTTAAATGTAGTTAATATAAAACTCAATGGGACATTATCATCAACAATTTATAGAGAAAAATGAAGTAACCTGGTAAGGTTTCACAGATAGCAGGTAACAAAGCTAAGAGTTGCTTAGTGTTCCAATGCATAAATATGGCTTGAATTTAGCTCCAATTTTCACGAATACATAATGATGTTTAAATTAATAAGTGGATATAGCTCTTTTTATTTTATATAGCAATAATTACTTCTTTAGGAGGTAGAAGTACAAATCCTGGAATAAGAATTATGTACATTTTAGGAATCTTGAGAAAGTGTACATCCCCATACCTACTTACCACTTGATATTTTTCTTTCACTTTCTCTTTGAAATAAAATTTGCATACAATGAAAACCACATATCCTAAATATGTAATTCAATGAACTCGGATCAGTGTCGACACCTAGTAAACAAAATCTCAATTAAGTTATATAAATACCTTTCATTCCAGAAGTTTTTTCACATTCTTTTCTAGTTAACTACCATCCACAGTTGGCCACTACTGTTCTGATTTTCATCACAATAGAATAGTTTTTCTATGTCACTTCAGATAGAAGAAATCACATAATATAATTGTAGTGTTTGATTTGTCTCACTCAGCATAATGCTTTTGAGATTCTTCGATATTGTTTACATTTCACAAAGTTTTTCTTGTTTATTGCCAAGTAGTATTTTATTATATGAAAATATCTCAAATAATCTTCATTATCTTGTTGATGGACAGAGATTTAGGCATTTTCAATTGGGGGCCTTTATGAAAAGAAATTGCCATAAACATCTTTACACAAGTCTTTTTTTTGGTGAAAATATTCTCTTACCTCTTAGGTGAATATCTAGAAATGAAACTGCTGAGTTACATGATCAGTTTGTGTTTGAAAATAAATTGCCTAATTGTTTGCCAAAGTGATTCCATTGCATAATTCTCCTTGGCTATTTATGATGGTTTTAGGTCTCCATTTACAACAAAAACACAAAACATAAATATACAGTGCTAAAATTATTATAACTTTTAAGGATAGCAGAAATTATATGACAATTTAAGATCTGAAAGATATATTTGACTTGACTGTGAAAAGAGTACATAGACATTTCCATAAAATTGCACTCTGATGTAATTGCCAATATGAATATTATTAGGTATTCAAAAAGCAATGTTAAGATTTTATGAATCACCCTGTAATTTTAAAGCTGGCCCGTTGCTTTTACCTGTAGGTTTCTTCTTCGCACAGCTATACTTATTATATATAAAAATTATATTTTTATTTTTAGGAAATACGTTGTTTTGCTTTATTCAAATTCACCTCAGTGTCCTATAAAACTAAGTGTTTTGTGCTCTAAGTACAAAAGAAATAGAAAATGGTATAGGTAAAACAAAACAAGTGCATCTTGGATTTTTGTCCTGGTAGCAAACTTTTAAAAATACTTGTAATTATTATTTTTTAAAAATTATCTTAAAAGTTGGTGAAACTACAAGATCTTTATGATATACCAGAAATCGATTCCAGGATGTATTAATTACAAGTCAAATGCATGTACTAGTATAAAAAGTATATGGGAGAGGAAATTACATTTAATCACCAGAATCAATAGACTCTGAAGTGTGAGCTGACCCCACTTTCCCTATAACTTTGTTATACGTTTGGGAAATAGACCCGTGTTCATTATTCACATGGATCCTCTTCTACTTGATTCCTGTGAGAGATTCTCCTATGCCAGGAGCACAACTTAACTCTGAAATGTTGGTTAAAATTTGACAAAGGTTTACAAAATGGTCTCATAATATTAATATCCTGTTGGCGCTTCATAAATCTGTAATTAGACTATGTGAACTTTTTTCTTGTATATGTCTCAGTTTTGAAAAATACATAAAAAGATGATCTATTCTTTTAATGTTATGAGAATTGAATTGGATTATAGTGGACTAAGACAAGCAAAGTATTTTACTTACAATAACGATCACTATACATATGTAGGAAATAGTTTTATTAGAAGGAAAAACTCTTGGCAATTTCCTTTGACTATTACTCTCAGGAACTTAATTCTGAAAACTTTTACATTATTATAACAACTTCCTGATTCCTGAAAATTCTTCATGTATGTTATATATCTGTAATAAAAAATTAATATGTTAGACTTCTTGGAAACAAAACATAGACAAAATTTTTGTGCATAGAATGCATTTTCTTTCTAGTTTTCTTACCGAAACTAATCAAATGTGTCATTTGCCTTTCTTTTAAACATTTTATTTTTAATTGATAATAATTCAATAGATTTACAGGGTACAAAATGATGTTTTGGCACACGTATGCTTTGTGGAATGATTAAATAATGCTAATTAATATATCTATCACTTCACAAACTCATTTATTTGTGATAGGAAAATTTCAAATTCACTCTTTCAGCAATTTTGAAATATATATTATGTTATTATTAACTGTAGTCACAGTGCTGTGCAGTAGAACACCAAAACTTATTCCTCCTGTCTAAGTGAAACTCTGCCCTCTGACCAATGTCTTCCCTTTCGCCGCATCCCTCCCCAAACCCACTGTCTCCTAAGAACCATCTGCTTTCTCTATCTGTGAGTTTGACATTTTTAGATTCCACTTACAAGTGAGATCATGTAGTATTTGCCTTTCTGTGCCTGGCTAATTTCACTTAGCATAACGTCCTCTATGTACATCCATATTGCTGCAAGTGACAAATACCCTTTTTTTAAATGGTGAATAGTATTTCATTTTATATATATATATATATCACATTTTCATATTTAATTATATATATGTATCTATATCTATCTCTCTCTATGTATATCACATTTTCTTTATTCCATTAATGGGCACTTGGTTGTTTCCATGTCTTGACTATTGTGAATAAAGCTTCAATGAACACGGTAGTGCAGATATCTCATTCACACATGGATTGTAATTCCTTGGATATATGCCCAGAAATAGGATTACTGGATTGATCAGATGGTAGTCCTAATTTTACATTTTTGAGATACCCCCATAATGTTTTCCAAAATGGTGGTGCTGATTTACAATACCACAAACAGTGTACAAGTTTTCCTTCTTTTCCACATCCTAGCCAACACTTATCTTTGATCTTTTGATAATAGCCAATATAACATGTGTGAGGTGTTACAGCATCGAGTTTTTAATTTGCCTTACTCTGATTTGTGATGTTGAGCATTTTTTTTTTTAATACAGCTGTTGGCCATTTGTATATGTTCTTTTTAGGAATGTCTACTCAGGTCCTTTGTCTATTTTTAATAGCATTATTTGTTTTCTTGTTACTGAATAGATTGAGTTTCTTATTTATTTTGAATGTTAGCCCTTATTCACTGTTTGATTTGCAAACATTTCCCCAATTTGTAGATGATCTCTTTATTGTTTCTTTTGATGTGAAGAAGATTTTTGGTTTGAGAAACTCCCATTTGTCTATTTTTTGCATTTCTTGCCTTTGCTTTTGGGATTAAATGCAAGAAATCACTGTCCAGACCCATGCCATGGAGATTTTTTTTCCTATGTTTTCAACTAGTGTTTCAGGTATTACATTTAAAATTTTAATTTATTTTGCATTGGTTCTTGTATAAAGGGTGAGATAAAGGGTACCATTTTATTCTTCTGCATGTAATACCCAATCTTTCCAATACAATTTATTGGAAAGACAGTCTTGGGTGGGCATGGTGGCTCATGCCTGTAATCTCAGCACTTTGGGAGGCCAAGAGGAGTGGATCACAAGGTCAATAGATAGAGACCATCCTGGCCAACATGGTGAAACTCTGTCTCTACTAAAAAAACCAAAAATATAATAAAAATTAGCTGAGGGTGAGCCTGAGAGGTGGAGGTAGCAGTGAGGGGAGATTGTGCCACTGCACACCAGGGAAAGGGAGGGGAGGGGAGGGGAGGGGAGAGGATGGAAGGGAGAGAAGAAAGAAGGAAGGAAGGAAGGAAAGAAAGAAAGAAAGAAAGAAAGAAAGAAAGAAAGAAAGAAAGAAAGAAAGAAAGAAAGAAAGAAAGAAAGAGGAGGAAAGAAAAAGAAAAGAAAAGAAAGTGAAAGAAAGAAAAGAAAAAAGGATAGTCCTTTCTGCATTGTGTGTTCTTGGCACTTTTGTTGAAAATCAATTCTGGGTTTATTTCTAAACTTCTTATCCTAATCCATTCGTCAATGTGCCTGTTTATATGTCAGTACTATGCTATTTTAATTAATATAGCTTTGTAGTATAGAAATCAGGTGGCACAATGCCTCCAGGTTTGTTCCTTTGGGTCAAGATTTCTTTGTTTATTTGAAGTCTTTTGTGGTTCCATGCAAATTTTAAGATTGTTTTGTCTGTGTGTGAAGAATGACACACACATTTTGACAGAGATTACATTGAATCTGTAGATTGCTTTGGGTCATATGGACATTTTAACATTAATTCTTCCAACCCATGAACATTGGATATCTTTCCATTTACTTCTGTCACCTTCAATTTATTTTACCAATGTCTTACAGTTTTTAATACACACATCTTTAACCCCCTTAGTTGAACTTATTCCTAGGTATTTTTAATGCTATTATCAATGTGTTGTTTTCTTAATTTATTTTTCAGTTAGTTCATTTTTAGTGCATTCAGTGCTACTGATCTTTGTACGTAGATTTTATATCCTGGAACTTTCTGAATTCATTTATCATTGTGTGTGTGTGTGTGTGTGTGTGTGTGTGTGTGTGTTGTAGTCTTTAGAGTTTTCCATATGTATGATTATGTCATCAGCAAACAGAAACAATTTCACTTCTTCCTTTCTTATCTGAATACATTTTAGTATTTTTTAAAAAATTTCCTAATTGTTCTGACTAGAACTGAAAGTACTAGCCAGAACACAAGTGAACAAAAGTAGTGAGAATAGGCATCCTTTTATTGATCCAGATCTTAAAGGAATTCCTTCAAATTTTCACTACTCTGTATGATATAAGCTGCAGACTTGTCACATATGGCCTTCATTGTGTTGAAATACATTCCTTCTATACCTAGCTTTTATAGCAGTTAATACTAGTCCATACTAGTTAGTTTATGCTAGTTATATACTAGCTTGGTAGTTTTTATTATAAAATAATTTTGAATTCTGTCAGACACTTTTTCTGCATCTATTTTGATGATCATATGACATTTGACTTTCGTTTTGTTAATGCGGTGAATCATATTTACTGGTTTGCATATGTTGGATCATTCTTACATCCCAGGCATAAATTCTACTTGATCATGGTGAGTTGTCATTTTAATGTACTGTTAAATATGATTTGCTAGTATTTTGTTGAGCAGTTTTACATGTATGTTCATCAGTGATATTGGCCTATAGTTTTTCTTTTCTTTTGTAGGGTCTCTTGCTTTGATATCAGGTTAATTAATACCCATCCCTTAAAATGAGTTTGAAAGTATTCCCTCCTCTTTATTGTCTATTATAGATTAATTGTAGAGACAGGGTCTTTCTATGTTGTCAAGGCAGGTCTCAAACTTCTGCTTTCAAGGAATTTTCCCGCCTCCTTCTCTCAAAGTCCTGGTATTGCAGGCATGAGCCCCCATACCTGGCCTTACCTTTTCATTTTTGAAAGTTTTCAAGAAGAATTGGTGTCAGTTCTTCTTCAAATATTTGGTGGAATTCATCCATGAAGGTAACTAGTCTTGTGCTTTGATGGGAGACTTTTTATCGCTGATTCAATCTCCTTACTCATTTTTGGTCTGTTAATATTTCTGATTTATTTATAATTCAATCTTGGTAGGTGATATGTTTGCAAGAATTCATTAATTTCTTCTAGGTTGTTCAATTTGCTGGTGTGTAATTGTGCATTGTAGCCTCTCATGACCTGTTGTATATCTGGAGTATCATTTGTAATGGCCATTCTTTTATTTCTCATTTTATTTGTATCTTCTCTCTTTTTTACCCTTGTGGTGTCTATAAAAGTCAGGGAGCTCAAAGTGTATAAGCTATTTTCAGGAGGGATTGGTAGGCCTGGAATTCTTGCAAGAGGGGGTATACTTAGGAAGTGGAATCCTCAGAAGTGGGGTATGGAGGGGGTTGATTGGGGAGAATACTCAGGAAGTGCCAATTTGCATTTAGAGGCTGCCAGAGGGCTATTGTTTGTCTGCTCCTTTAACTCTCCAACGCAGGTTAGTTAGAAGCCAGGCTGTCAAGTAGACACTGGAAGTGTGTGTCATAAACTTCTTCTAGGCAGAAAAAGGAAGCTGCATTTTTAAGCCCCTTTTCCACCTTGCTTCCAAGGGATGAAGCCCCTAGAAGTGCCTGTGTACCCACATAAAACCGTCATTTCATTCTGTGGCTCTAGAGAGACTCATGTGTGCCTAATTTCCTCCACTCTCAAAGTCGGTGAATTAAGAGGCAAACTGTGAGTAAACTTAGAGTGAGGGCACTATATGTGTGGTTTGAACGCTTCCTTCTAGGGAGAAGCTGGGTGTTGGGAACTCCTTCCAGATTGCATGGTACAGTGGCTGGGATGCGGCCCATACCCAAGTGTGCTCAGCTTTTCCTACACATCTGAATAGATTTTTTTTTTAGTTGTTCAATTGGTGGGAGTCTCGACTCACTTCTGAACTTGTCAGAGGGAATTTGTCTAGAGATAGATGTTTATTTCGTACTTCCATGGATGGGGTGAGTCAGGAGCCTCTTATTCCACCGTGTTGCTGATGTAATTTTTTAGTCTTTTCTAGTTATTCAGGTGTATTTTACTACTCTTTATTTCTTCTTCTCAATATGATTTAAAAATCACATAAAGCAGACATATTTAGCCAGTTTTTGTTTGTTTTAGACACAAAAAATTTCAAGTGAAGTTTAGATAATCCCTTAACATTTTGTAGGAATAGAAAAATATTGTGTGAAGATTTTGTTTTTCTAAGACTTGTTTCTAGTCTAAGTGACATGGGCTTTTCAGGATCTGTGACTAAAATGAAGCTTTATATGGTTTGTATATGGTAGTGAGAGGTCCTGGATAGTTATAACACAGACAAAACTTGGAAGCTATCCTTGACTTCTTTGCTGTCTTTATTCATCAAAAAATAATAAAATGTGCCTTTTAAATCCATTCATTCATTCATTCATTCATTCATTCAACAAATTTATTGAGCAACTACCATGTGGCAGTCCTTTTTCTACCAGCTTTGTATATACATTTTCAGTTTCCATGGATGAGGTGGGATAAACAGATTATACATTGCATAATTAAGCAAAATAAATGAGATGACATCTCAGGGAAAATCACAGGGTAAGGGAAGAGGATAAAAGAGGTTTCAAGGACTGTAATTTTATATAAGATGTTCTGGAAAGGACTCTCTGAGAAAGTGATATTTGAGTAAAGACCTGGAGGAGGCAAATAAGTGAGCCTTACTGATATTTGGTGAAAGAATGGTGAAAGGAGAGGAACAGAGATTGCAAAATCCCTGAAACAGGGGCAATATCTTAAGTGTGAAAGAGTAAGATGGTTAGCATGGCTGCACTGAAGTGAACAAGCATGAAAGACAGTTTATGGGGGACCTGCACGTATAGGGCCACTTAAACCACCTTGGCTTTTATCTTGGGCCAGATTGGAAGCCATTCAAGGGTTTGGGAGCAGAGAATTGACACAATCTAATTTCTGTGTTTACAAGGTCATTCTGGAGAGCCTGAAAGAGGAAGGGCAAACATAGAAGTAGGAAAACCAATTAAGAGATTATAGTAATGGCCCAAAGGAGAGACAATGGTGACTTGGACGGGGGTAGTAGCAGGAGAGCTGATGAGAAGAAGCTGAAATTTGGATATATTTTGAAAGTAAAATATTTGACAAAGAATTTTGCAAAGTGTTAGATATGAGGTGTGAAAGAGGGAGAGAAGAATCAATAATACCTAACTTGTTGATTTCAGAAGCTAGAAAGAGTTGGCGTTAACTGGTATGACAAATACTTTCGATGGCTACTGCCATTTGCTTATTCAAGTCCTCATAATTTTTCCATGGAGAGCTACACAGACCTCCTCACTGATCTCTGTTCTACTGTTGACATCTTCCAAACTACTCTCCATAACATAACTAACTTTTTCCTTCTGAAAACGTAAGTCTCTCTTATCATGCCTAATATAAAATCTCAATAGCTCACCCGTGTCTGTGGAAGAATACTCAAACTGCCACTTGTTTCTACGCATTTAAACTTAACAATTTCCAGTGCAGAGAACAACGTTCTTCCATTCTTTGCTCAGTTTTTATATTCTTGTCCAACTCTTTCTTTCAAGACTCACCCACAGTTCCTTCTCCTCCAGAAAATTTTCATTAGTAGCTAAAATATATTGTATATATATTTTTTACTTTATCTTTCATTTATTTTAATGAAAATATTTTTGAAAAGGGAAGTTATATTTGATAGGGGATTTGAAAATGCAGGCTGAGCATGGTGACTCATGCCTGTAATCTCAGTACTTTAGGAGGCCAAGGCAAGAGGATTGCTGGAGCTCAGGAGTTTGAAACCAGCCTTGACAATATAAGACCTCACCTCTCATAAAAAAGAAAAGGAAAAGAAAATGCAGGATTCTCCCTGATTGTAAGGAAAACCATGGGCTTATTTTTTTAATGAATAATATTTTGTTGCTATTTAAAATTTTAGATTTTTATCACCTAAGTATCCAACCCTAAACCCTATAATTTTGTTTTGCAATGTTTACAAATTTTATATAAATGGCATCATAAATTAAGGATTTATATTAGTTATCTAATGCTGCCTAATGCACCGCCCCATATCTTAGTGATTTAAAGCAACAATAATCATTTATTATCTCTCACAATGTTTGTGGGTTATGAATTCAGGAAAAATCCAGTGGTTAAGGTTCTTGTTTGAATTTTTTTGTGAGTTTGCAGTCAGAAATTGACTGTGGCCAGAGATATCTGAAAGCTTGCCTAGTGCTGGAGTGTTCAACTTATATGGTGGGCAAGTAGCTGCTGGCAATGGCTTTTGCTCCATGTGAGCCTCACGACAGGTTGCTCCAGCACCCTCCTGCCATGACAGCCAGCTTCCTCCAATGCCTTGCCAAGGTAGAAGCCTTCATGCTTTCATTACACAGCCTTGAAGTGAAATCAGTTATTACTATTTTATTCAACTATGTAGGTCTGTCAATAATTTAATAGTGTGTATATGTGTTCTATTAGTCACATTAGACAACCATCCATGACTCAAGGAAGAAGAAAACTACTGAGGTGTATAAACACCAGGAGACAAGGATTGTTGCAGTGCATTTTGGGAAAAGCCTATCATAGTTTGTGCCCTAGACCTCAAGGATTTAGGTTCTTCTCATATTCAGGATACTCTTAGTTTTTCTAAGGCTCCCAAAAGTCTCATCTTGGCAATAGTTCTAGGTCTAGAAACTCATCATGTAACCCAGATCCTGGTACAGATACAATTCCTTGATTGTGTTCCCTAGCGTATACTTGAGCAAGCATAGCTTTTTTTTTTTTTTTTTTTTTTTTTTTTTGAGACGGAGTTTCGCCCTTGTTACCCAGGCTGGAGTGCAATGGCGCGATCTCGGCTCACCGCAACCTCCGCCTCCTGGGGTCAGGCAATTCTCCTGCCTCAGCCTCCTGAGTAGCTGGGATTACAGGCACGTGCCACCATGCCCAGCTAATTTTTTGCACTTTTAGTAGAGACGGGGTTTCACCATGTTGACCAGGATGGTCTTGATCTCTCGACCTCGTGATCCACCCGCCTCGGCCTCCCAAAGTGCTGGGATTACAGGCTTGAGCCACCGCGCCCGGCGCAAGCATAGCTTTTTTAAAATCAAAAGACATAAAAAATAGAGATGAGTTATCTGCATCCCCTTCTTATATACTCTCAGTACAAAATGGTGGGGCAAAAACTATATTTGTTATACTATTCAAAAAAGAAAATAGAAAAAAAAAAAAACCAAGAGGCAAACAGGAGTTACTGTTCTATCGCACCTTTAAAATACAGCTGGGCATCTGTTGGAAGTTGCTTGATTAGGATTTAGTTCCACTGCTCTTTAGTAACAGCTCTCCACAGCTCTTGGCTTTACTTTCTGGGTTCTTAGTTCCACTTTTTCAACTCTCCATTATTCTTCCTTTTTTAAAAATACAAGATAGTACATCTTTATAGGTGAGTAGATTTCTTAGCCTGCTTTCTGTCCATAGGGTTTGGATCCAAGGAGTATTTTCATACTCCTTGGAGTTGAACTGCTTCTGCTTTTTTTTAAATCCAAGCTAATAGTGTTTACACTAATTCCCCTAAAAACTTTGTAGCTCTTCCATAAATATTTTTGAGTTTACTTTCTTAGATGAAAGGCAACATTCACAAATCTCTCCAGCAAAAGTCTTTCTTTATCTTAGGTTTCTTGTCCCCAGCATTCTCAGCTCTACAGTTTAAAAGAGAAGATCTAGGTGGCTCACACTTAATTTTTTTTTTTTTTTTTTTGAGACAGAGTCTTGCTCTGTCACCAAGCTGGAGTACACTGGCACCATCTTGGCTCACTGCAACTTCTGCTACCCAGGTTCAAGCAATTTCCCTGACTCAGCCTCCTAAGTAGCTGGGACTACAAGTGTGTACAACCGCGTCTGGCTAATTTTTTGTATTTTAGTAGAGACAGGGTTTTACCATATTGGCCAAGTTGGTCTCAATCTCCTGACCTGTGATCTGTCTGCCTCAACCTCCCAAAGTGTTGAGATTGCAGGCGGGAGCCATCACATCACACACAAAGAAAATTTGTCCCATTGAATTTTCTTCCAGGTATGCCCTGAATGATTTAAATAGTTGCTGAGGTTTGCTCTAAGAAACTCTGGTAAAATGCTTATATTTTACTTAAGTGAGTTAAAATCCCAGCCCCAATGCATAAGTGATTTATTAACAAAGAAAAATTACCTAAGGAGAGTACTCAAAAGAGCATGTATGTGTGTGTGTGCATATGTTGATGTGGAACAATGGTGGAAGGAGTAGGTGGTGAATTAACATTGCAACACTCAGAAGCATTACTTAGCAAGAGTAAAAAATTATTTGTTTTTATTTTCTCTATAAAGAGTAGGGGAAATTTTAACTTGTGTAAGAATAGACAAGTTATAATATAATTAAAATTATAATGTAGACATCCAAGTGTTAATGATTTACTGCTATCCTCACAAATGCCGTTAAGTTTAACAAAATAAAGGCCTTTATTCTTTTAATGTTTTGACCAAAAGTTTTTCAAATTAGGTATTTGTCTGAGCCCCATATGATACCGAATGCAATTATCCATAGTGGTTTTATTTGCATATCTGGTTTTGAGGCAAATATGGCCAACAATAAGAAATTATTTTATTGAAGAGTATTTCAATATATTATAAACAATTTTCCTCCCCTATAATTACTATGAAAACCTCAAAAATTGCAAATGAATAAATATGCTAACAAGAGGGGATAAGCATGGAAACTGGTTTAATAACCTTAGCTATCAAACTAATTGTGAATAACTGGAAACACTTCATTCAGAACTGTTTTATAGAGTGATTAAATATGATTTGCATAATTTTCTTTTAGAATAAAAATAGAGCTAAAATATTTTGAAGAATGAAACAGAAAGCATAGCCGAACAAATATTTCAGAGATCGGTATGAGAGAATTAAATTTTTATTTCATCCAAGTTTATAGAAAGCATATCTGAAATAATTTATTCTGTTTATTTATTCATCTAGTCATTAAATCACCCATTCATTCAAAGAAATATTTTGAGGCTGTTCTCTGCCAAGTTTCAGCATGAAAATTCTCACATATTGCCAAAATTCAAATTAGTCCTGTTGAAAGAGGTAATAAATAATCATTATATGTGTAACTAATTCTGAAATCCAACAAATTATTATGTAGTCCAACTATAGTAAATGAATTATACATTTTATAGTTGAAATTTTGAAGTTTTTGCTAGATTAATTTACTTCTATAATTTTTTAAGAGAATTTTCCTTTGTAAAATTGAAAACACTGAAGGGAATATGAAGAATCTAGAAAGACAGAAATATTTTTCCAAATCCTTTTGGATCTTTTAACTTATCTCAGCCAGTGAAAATGAATTAGCAAATTTATTTTAATGTGCCTATTTTGTTAATATAAAGCACTTTTCTTTTAGACTTACTGGCTAAAGTAGAATAAATATTCTGAGAACATTAATTGGAATAGATGAGAATTTTTACATATCCAGGGCAATAAAGTTTATTTCTGCTCTGTGTTATGTAGGGCTCTATTTTCTTGAAAATATCACCAACTTTTCTTAGTCTAGCTTTTGGCAGACGTGATTGAGCTTTAGTGATGAGAAATGTAGAATTTTTTTTTACAGTTTTGAGGAAATTATAGCATAACTGGAAAAACTAAAAAGCAGAAAGGAAGATAATAAACAGCTGATGAAAATGACTTGTCTGTTAAGATTCCTATTCTGTTGCATTCTTGATTTGGTTTGGCCTTTTCAACTGTAAGCAGGATGTGCTAATGAAGAGAACATGAGTTTGGGGATCAATCATGATATGTACTAGTATTTTTTTATTTGATTAGTAATAGTTAAAATAGCTACAATTTTTAGGTTGATTGATATTGCTAGGCATTAATCTAAGCATTTTTTAAAGAAATATTTGACTTATACCACCCCATGGGGGTAGGTAACTGGTTGAGAACCAAATTATCCATACACTTGTACACATATGATTATTTCAATCCCCATTTTGCAAAGGAAGAAATTTAATCTCAGATGAATTAAACCTGGGCAATACAAAACATAGTTGGACTTGGAATTAAGACTGAATCCAAAGCAAGGAGGCTACACTTAAGGACAATTTCAAGTTTTGTGAAACCAGAAGCTTAGTGAATGTTGAGGGTCCCCTGTTAACAAAAGAGAATGTGAAATTACAAACAATGAGTTTGATACAAGTATGAATATCTGCAAGAAAATAAATCACAACATACCACAAATTTTTAAAAGCCAGCAAATGCTGCAAACATCACAACAGGAAAAATTATTTTGTATTAATGACCTAGCAAACTTCTCTAAATGACTTGTCTTTTGCCAAGTATTTCATACTTTTATTTCTTATAGATACAAAAGAAAAATAATTATATGTGTTATTTAACATAAAATTTATTATTTATCATTCAATATTGGGAGGCAGAAAATGTGCAACTTCATAATAAATGAACTCACTCTACTTTTGCTATGTATGTGTACCCACCAAGAAAGTTCTGACAAATTTTATTTTAGATAGGTCCTACATGATTAATTTATAATCCTATGAACTGAGGGTCTCTGACAGCAGGCTGTTTTTTCTAAGACTGGATAGGAACCAGAGTTTCCATGTTCTATTCTACAATATCATAATTGGAAACATTCCTAAAGATGAGCTTCTCTTTATGTGTACTGCATATCGTGTTTTGTTGTTTTTGTTGTTTTTCCCCAGGACCCACCTACTTCCCACATAGCCACACAGTCACTGGCTATGTCACAATGCATTATGACCTCTGGCCCTGAACCTTCATGTCATGACATGGGCTTCATCAGCATAGTGAGCAGCACGGTGCTGCTGAAAGCCATGCTTCCTTTGGGATGATAGCAATCACTTAGGCATGCTTAGATGGGACTGCAAATGACTTCTGTATATTCCACTAAACCTTGAATCATTATATATCTTTATGTGCTCTGGAAAATCCTTGTTCACACTTAGTGTCCAAGTGAATTTATTAATTCTGCCCACTTTAATTTTCAAATGTGTCTCAGTTTGGACAACAATTGTCCAAATTGGACACAGAGTCCCCTTAACTAAAACCAAACTGAATTGCCCCTAACTAAAACCTTAGCAGGGAAGAAAATTTCTTCTAACTGTAACAAATATACAAAAACTAACCATAATCTACATTGACTCCTATATATTTTATTTTCTTAAAAATGTGTTAGATTTCTTATCGCTTCTCGGCCTTTTGGCTAAGATCAAGTGTAAAAATGTGTTAGATTTCTGAAGAAAGTTTGAAAAGTAATGATGAATTGCACAATTTCATTTACCTAAAGTTTAACGGAAGAACAGCAAATAGATAAATCTAGAAGTTAAAAGGAGAACAAAACCTCACAAGTAATAAGAAAAATAAAAGAAATAAGAATATATTTTCATATAACAGGCCACAAACTCTGAAAAGTAGCAGCCATGGGAGAAACAAAACAAAACGAAACCCAGTAAATTCAATTATTCTATGGCATACCTCCTCAGTCTACCCTCACTTTCCAGAGGTGACAGCAGATACAGTCTGTGAGTCAACAAAATTCATACTTTTGCTTTTCAAACCTTCTAAATTGCATAGAGGCAAGCTGAAAAGTAAAAGAATCAGCCAGCAGAGCAGTCCAGTATACTGGTCCAGAGTATAAACCAGTCATATAACCCTTCAAGAGAAGAAGAAACTTGGAAGGGCTCACAATTTTTCAGGACTTGCCACTGATTTGCAGGAATAATTGGTAGTAGAAATGCATCCCAACACAGGAGAAACATAAAACAATTTTTCAGGACTTGCCACTGATTTGCGCGAATAATCAGTAGTAGAAATGCATCCCAACACAGGAGAAACATAAAGCCCTTCCTAAGAAGAATGAGTACATTTCACAAAATTTCAGAAGTGAGTGTGGACTCAACACTCCATAAAGGCTGCCAGCTCTGCAGCTCAGCCTGTCTTCACTGTATGCACCTTGGGCCCAAAATGAGAAGAAAATCTCTTGAAAACAATCACAGCCTCTAACTCTAACAGTGACACAGGAAGATTTCATTTCATTTTAGGAAGGAAATATGTCAAAGAAATTTCACGTGTGGCATCTGAGAGCAATGTTCATGTGAATGATACTTTACACAAAAATCAATAGCATGGTGGCTGCTGTTGTACACAACTCCAGAAAAGCTAAAAATAAGGAAAGAAACAGCACAAAGAAGGGAAGTAAAAGATTTCATTAAAAAAATTTAAATTTTATTAAACTGGAGGCATGGTTTAAAAAGTATTCATATAGAAACCAGTAATCCTAATACTGATTCTCATTAGAAAGAACTTGAGACATTTCAGGTGTTAGTTGTATTTTCCCCTGACATGTGACTTCATTTTTTGAAATATTATGCACACAGTATCATCTATACATCTACAAATTGTGAACATTATTGACATCCTCTTAGGGTAGCTAAGGATTTTAATATAATTAAGCTACTTTCTTTCCTTCTTTCTCCATTAAATTTATATGTTTGTTTAATGTCAAAATGTTACTCAGTATTTTTTTTATGACATCATTCAATGGCATTCTTTAATTTCATGAAGAAAACACAAATTCAGCACCTCCAAAATGAAAATTATTTGTACAATAAAGAATAATGTAATGTGTTATGTAATGATATGACATATAACTTTTTGCTATTAATACTGATTTAGACTATGTTGTATAGTGAGTACTAGAATGTGTATTTGAATACAATATTTTGGCATAGTTTGACTTTAAGGATTTTATTTTATTTTTTAAGACACAAGACCTCACTCTGTCACCAAGGCTGGAGTACAGTGGTGTGATCATAGCTCACTGCAGCCTTGATCTCCTGGACTCAGGCAATTTTTCTGCTTTGGCCTCCCAAAGGGATTACAGGTTGAGTTACTGCGTGTGGTATATTTTATTTTTTAAAATGAATTTTTCTAGCCCCTTTTGCCAAAGCCAGGACCTACCCTTAGATGAGGCACAGATGGACATGCAGAGCCAACACATCAGTCATCCTGAGCTAGGTCAGAAAACCTATGTGATTCCAGGGAGACCCTTTGAGAAGTCCCCCGTTGACCAAGAGCTAAGGCAGATAGGCAAGTATGGCCTCCAGAGCAAATGTGACATCTGGAGGGTCAGTATTTTCATTATTATGACTAGATGGAAGAAGTATAATTATACATATTTTCTTCTCTAGAACTTTTCGTATTGTAACTTTTCAATTTTCTTGAGCCTTTAGGTAAGTCTTTCTAGTCCTTCTACCAACTTTTTAAGGTTCTTCTCAATAAAGTATTTCTAATAACTTGTCTGACAATGTATCTGATCCTTTTTATTGCTGGCAATATTTTCCTACTTGTCTTTCATCTTCCTGCTTTGAGTCTATGCTAGAACTGACTGCTTTCAAGGGCTTCTCAAGGTCAGCATGCTGGAGACTCTATTCAGCTCTCTCTCATGTTAGATCTCCAATTTTTCGGATTGTATTTATTACTTATTTCTTCATTTTAAGGAAGCTACTTCTATAGGTTTCTTAAAAAATGATATTTGACTTTAATATTCTTATGGATGGATCAAAATAATGGAGACACAAATATTGTTAAAAACACACATATTGCCTCTCAGCACTTTATGAAATAAGAAGATATTCAAAGAAAGGGTTTGATTAGCTAACTCTCAGAAAAGAAGTAAAAAGGTCACTTAACCTTTTGTTGTTTTCAAGAATTAGTTACATTAAAGATTTATGACAACATAACATATATTATTTTAATAAGTACATAGATGGGTAGATAGATGACAAATAGGTAGGTAGATAGTTAGATAGAGCAATTATTTGGTGCAGTATGCCTAGTGGAAAATATAGGATTAATTTTAACTTTAAGAGAAAACTTTTGAATAATAGTGACCTAAAAATTACAAGATTATTTCTTCCCACACAAAAAATCCATCTTAACACTATATTAAATAGATAATATAGGCAAACAAAATTAAACTAATTCAGGTAACAATTGATCACATTGCTCTAGTTTTACAGATTTGTTAGAATATAACCTGGGGACAAAAAAAATAACCTTAAAGAACTCTTAAAATATTCTTATTAGGTTTGCAGATGGTGGTATTTATGTAGAAATTATCAGTTTATGTATGATATGGATATATTTAGGTTGGTGCAAATGTAATTACAGTTTTTGCCATTACATTCAATGGCAGAAACTGCAATTACATTTGCACCAACCTAATAGAAAATGAATGCGTTTTGATATTTGAAATCAGGATTCTTACTGTAGGAGAAGTTTATGCAAATCAGGAGTGGGTGAAACTGAAGAACTCTGCAGTGTTGGGTTTCAGTTGCAACATGAATGAACACATGACTTTCAGAGCAATATATTTATCATTTATGTTAACTGAAAGTGCCTAGAAGTGGTAACCACAGTAACAACCACATAAACACAGCTAGTACAGACGGTGTTTTCTAAAAAATCTGCTTCCACTAACAGGAACCACTCACCTTGGAGAAATATCTAATTCCAAATATATCACATATAAATGATGAGGCAAATGTAGGATATCTTGCCATGCTGGAAAACAGGAGGTGTTCAAAAACTAATGAATTCCTGTTAAAACAACATAGATTTTGTTTGCGTAAGTTCCTACATTGATCATCTAATTTGAGCATCACAAAAAAATTAATGATGGTAATGAATGACACCACATCAAATAACAAGGAATTGATGTTTTACTTGCTACTCAAAAGGAAAGAGATAGTATATTTAGAAAGATTGCCATGTTGAAAATATCATGGTATTGATTGATGCCTGCAAAGTCCATAGGTGATTGCTGAAAAGTTGGATGAAAAGTTGGATGAAAAGTTGATGGAGAAAAATATTCATAAGCTTGAAAATATTAACACAATTATTTAATAATTACAAAGAGAATGGAAACCTTACAAAAGAGATGTGGTAGGCCCATATTAAAGAAGTCATCAGGCTCAGCATCACAAAATATGATTTACTGACATTGTATGGCTCATAGTTTAAGGCAATGGTGTCCAAGTATTGTCACCTGTGTTGTACCATGAGAAAAAAGTTGAACCTGATTCAATTTATGTGAAAGTGTTCCTGATTATGGAATAGTCTACAAGAGCAATTGCCATGACACTTCCAAATATCAAAATTGTATAAAATGAAAAGAAAGTGGGGCTGTCTGTTCTAGATCAAAGAAGATTACACATAAAAACTAAATATGATGTGTGATCCTTGTTTGGCTCTTGGATAGTGAAAAAGTTAAGAAAAAATTTGAGATAAAGAAATTTGTGAGCTGTTTTAAAAATATTATCTAAATATTTATTGAGTGTGATGATATCATTGTCATTATACAGATGAATGTCCCAGTTTAAAAAGTGCATGATGAAATATTTAGAGAGAATGTGTCATGTTGACTATTTCTTACTTTCAGTCTACTTCTTACTTTCAAATGTTTGAGCAGGAAAAAAATTCTGTGTGTGTGTGTGTGTGTGTGTGTGTGTGTGTGTGTGTTTCTTTTTTCTTTTGCTTTTTTGAGATAGAGTCTCGCTCTGTAGCCCAGACTGGAGTGCAGTGGCGCCATCTCTGCTCACTGCAGCCTCTGCCTCCTGGGTCTGGGTTCAAGCAATTCTCCTACCTCAGCCTCCCAAGTAGCTGGGATTACAGGCACATACCAACAGGCAGAGCTAATTTTTGTATTTTTTAGTAGAGACAGGGGTTTCACCATGTTGACCAATCTGGTTTTGAATTCCTGACCTCCCGATCTGCTGGCCTTGGCCGCACAAAGTGCTAGGATTATAGGCATGAACCACCGCGCTCGGCCTGTGTGTGTATTTCTTACTGAGTCCAGCTTGGTAAATTATGTTTGTCAAGAAATTTGCCTATTTTAACTAGGTTGTCAAATTTATGAGCACACTATCTAATTATTCTTTTAATAAATTGATGAATATGCTATCCTTTTATTATCCTTTTTAAAAAAGATCACTATTGATACCCTGTTTTCATTCCTACGACTACTATTCTAAGCCTTCCTTATTTTTTTCCTTTAATTAGTCTTGCTACTAGTTTATCAGTTTATCAGTCATTTCCAGGAATCAGAAATTTGGCTTTGTTGATTTTCTCTATTCTATGTCTGCTTTGCATTTTGATTAATTTCTGCTAGTTTGTATTTCTTTCTTCTTGGGAATAATTTGCTGGATTTTCTTGTGGTTTATTGTCATGAAAGCATGAATTATTCATTTTAATTATTTTCTTTTGTAAAATATAATTGAAAGCGAAAAAATTCTGTCTAGTACTATGTCACTATATGCCATACGTTTGGATAAATTTTATTATTAAATTCACCAGGATGTAAGTTTTTTTTTTTTTTGAGACGGAGTTTCGCTCTTGTTACCCAGGCTGGAGTGCAATGGCGCGATCTCGGCTCACCGCAACCTCCGCCTCCTGGGGTCAGGCAATTCTCCTGCCTCAGCCTCCTGAGTAGCTGGGATTACAGGCACGCGCCACCATGCCCAGCTAATTTTTTGCACCTTTAGTAGAGACGTGGTTTCACCATGTTGACCAGGATGGTCTCGATCTCCCGACCTCGTGATCCACCCGTCTCGGCCTCCCAAAGTGCTGGGATTACAGGCTTGAGCCACCGCGCCCGGCCCAGTATGTAAGTTTTTTTAATGATGTCTTCTGTGACCCATACATTTTTGTTTTGCTTAATTTCTTAATATTTTGGGATTATTCAATATACATTCAATTTTGCTAAATATTACATCTTCACTTGAAAAAAAATTTTTATTTTTTAGATGTTGGATACAAGGTTCCATATATGTCTATAAAGTCAATGTGGTGTGTTTTAAAGAACAAATGCTAAAATCTTCAACTTTGATATTTCCTTTCCTTAAGATTTCCTCAGTTTTACTTAATAAATTTGGAAGTAATATACTTAGATACATGCATATTTAGGCTGCTATGCCTTCCTGAAAGATTGATTCTTTTATTATTATGAATTGTCTCTCTTTATCTTTTCCAATATCTCTTGGCTTTAAATCTATTTTGTCTAGTAGGAATACAGACAGAGATTCTTCATTGTTGTTGATGATAGAATTGCATTGTACATTATTTTTCATAATTTTATTTTTAAACTATCTATGTCCTAAGATTTAAAGTGTATGTTTAAATTGTGCTACAGACAGCATGTAATTGGATTTTGTTTTGTCATTTAGATTAACAATCTCTACTTTTTAATTGGCGTATACAGGGCATCCTGTGTTTGCCTCACAGATTTAGAATTTTCATTTTACATTTTTATATGAATCTCAGCTAAAATTGCTACATTTACACCCCTTTTATTTGTTTTATTCTCATCTGTCTTGAGTATGTTAATAATAGTTATATTAAACTCTTCATCCTCAAACATCAGTATCTGGATTGTCTATTTGTATAAGTCATGTTTTTTAAAATTATTAATTAAATTTCTGTGTTGCTTCATATATCTATTAATTTTTGATTGTTTGCTAGACGATATTTTAAAAGAACCATAGCATGCTGCACAGAATGGGCTAAGTTTTTAGTTGTGTTGCAGTTTTAGTAAGATTCACATTCTTTCTGGTTTCTTTGTGGGGTGCAGCCATTCCAGGTTTTGATTAAAACTCTGGCTGGTCTCTTTCTCCTCAGTGCTGAATAACCACAAAGATTTAGTACTGCCCTTTGTGAACTATCAGCTTAACTCTTTAGGCTTCCTTCCTATGCAAATTGTAGCATGTGTGTCAAGGAGGAGATTGGCTGTATATTTGTGGTGGGCTTCCATTCTGTTGTACAACTATTCTACTCTACTATGCATTGCAGGAATGTGGGATATTTTAATCTCCTTTTTTTGAGATAGTCTTGCTCTGTCACCAGGCTGGAGTGCAGTGGCACAATCTCGGCTCACTGTAACCTCCACCTCCCTGATTCCAGTAATTCTCCTACCTCAGCCTCATGAGTAGTTGGGACTACAGGCATGTGTCACCATGCCTGGTTAATTTTTGTATCTTTAGTAAAGAAGGGGTTTCACCATATTGGCCAGGCTGGTCTCAAACTCATTACCTTGTGATCCTCCTGCCTCAGCCTCCCAAAGTGCTGGGAATACAAGCATGAGCCACCGCTCCCAGCCTACTCTCCTTTTAAGAAACCTCTTACCTATCCACCAGTCTCCACTTTCCTCAGCATATGTGCTGTGGGGAAACTGACTGACTGTCTGGAGTTCCTGTAGTTTCCCATGTGTCAGGCCAGCCTCATGAGATAAGCAATAGCTCTGTTGGATTCTCTTTTCCTCTGTTAGAGGATGTCTGTTAGGGCTTAGCCTGAGCCTCATCCATGAACCAAATTAATTAAGGCTTTAAGGGATGAAAGCAGCCAGTATTTATCAGCTACAAAAGGGTTTCCCTTGCCTGTGATTTAGGTCTATCACTTCTTGTTTCCATAGATCTCTGAAATCTCTAAAATATGACTTTTCAAAATGTATCTATTTCTTTCTAATAATTGCACTAGGAAAATTGGTTTTCCGTTATTTAGATACGGAAATATTTTCTATTTATAGAATGTTTGTTAACAACCCTCTTACTTTGTTTTACATGTTTATTGTATATGCCCGTAATCCAAACTCTAGAATAATATATAAGAAATGAAATCATATTCTATTACACTGTTATTGTTTGCTTTACTCAGTTTTGTTTGTGAAAAAAATCATATTTATACATATAGTTGCAGTATGTTTTTAAATTTAGGATTCCAGTTCACAAATTTATCAAAATTTTTAATATATTCTATTGATGATGAAATGTAAAGAATTTCATAGTTGGCTAACGTGGAATTTTAAGTCAGCAAGGCTGGCTTCGTTCTTTCTTCTTCTTCTTCTTTTTTTTTTTTTTGCTATGTATTGTTTTTATTACCAAAATTATCTCATGGCTTCAGATGATTTCTCAGGATCCAGTCATTATTTCCACTTTCTGGCCAGCACAAAGGATGGAAAGAAGAAGGCAAGCACACTCTTTTAAAGACATTTTCTAGAAGCTGTTCACATTGCTTTTACTTGTTCCCAATGGTCAAAATATAATCATTTACTCACATCCAGCTACATGGGAGGCTGGGATATGCAATTTTCATTTTAGGGAGTAGTATGTTTAGGTAAAATTTGAGCCTATTTTTATAGAAAATGTGGAGAGTGCTCATATGAGACAACTATCAGTTTCTTCCACATTACTAATAAACAATCTATAACAACGTTTCCGCATGTGATTTATGATTAGTTTGTGTTTTCTAAGATAGGTTTTAAATTTACACAGAAAAATCTGACATTTGCAATTGAGAAGCTATTATGTCCATACTGATTAATGTATAATATATAGAGTTACTAAAATATCAGCAATGTATGTGTTTTAGGCATTTTTTGTTGTTGTCATCGTATATTATTTTTGGTGACTATCTTTGTGATAATTATAGTACATAAATGTGCTATTAAAAACAAAGCATTTTTTTTTTACTAGGCTAAAGTAAATTCTGAAGAAAATAAATGATACGACATTCCAATATTTATTTTCCACCGATAATATCTGACACTTAACAAACTGTATACTGTGAAGAAAAAAAATGCAGAGCACATACATGATTTGTAGTATCTTAAAATAGCATCTTGTGATTCTGACCTATTAAACTGTAAGACTATCTCCATGTTTTGAAAAAAGTACTAATTATATATTGCATTTTAAATCATAACTTCAGTTACTTGAAAGTTTTGATTTCACTAAGATGTCAATTACTCTAAATCATAGTGTTTATACTCTACTTTTAGTGTAGAATAAATGTGTTTAGTATTTCTGTCTTTTTGATAATTATAGGTCATAAAAGATTAAATTAACTTCTGGGTATTTATAATTCTGTGGACGCATAAGAATTTTAAAAATTGCCTTTCAGTCACTCTGAATGTGGTAGTATTAATACACTATATACATGTCCAAGGAAATCAGGATAACAGTAAAACAAGTAATTGAAAGTAAACTACATTTGAGATTATTTTGAAGCACACTTTCAATTGCTATTGCAGACCAGGTGTAATCTGTTGCCATTAAGTCCTAAAGTCAGCTGGGTCTAGGTTGCAACGTGAACCTCTTGGTTTCAGAAGGAGGAGGCAGGTGAGATAAATGCTTATCTACGAATTGTCTGCCTTCCTTCTCTAGCACTATTGGTGTGGGTAGAAAACAAGAACCCAGGCAAGGCAAGGAAATTTATGCAGTCTGCTATAAGACAGGTCTTGGAGGATGACTCTACTCTTGCTGAGGTGGAAATCATAGTTCTCATTTCTTCTGTGTATTCTCAGTCAATGGAAATTGGAAGTGATGATTAGTTCTGGAAGAATCTAAAAATTAAAGATGAATCACAGAATAATTAGAGAATGAGAAACGTCTGCCAACGATGAAATGAAAAGAATTGATTAAAACGTAAACAAAGGAACTGAGGCTGTGAGGTTCAGCAGGAGTGTTTGAGCCTGAAGTCTGATGCAAGTTGTTAAATAAGGTTAATACAATAGAAAGGAGCAGTGCTGAGTGTGTGAAGATACTCTTCTAAAGTAGTGCACATGAATTAAACAATTTAATTCTTATCAAATATGATGAGCTAGATATGATTACATTACCCCATTTTACAGATGAGAAAGCCAAATCACAGAAAAATTAAATAATTTATTCAAGGTCAAACAGGTAGTAATTGGTAGATCTAGTTGAACATAGATATTCTGGTTACAGTATCTGCAGTCTTTACTGCTTCATTAATGAAATAATTAAAGGCAGATATCAGAGAAGCTGAGGTTATATTTTAATGTAAAAGGGCATAGTATGCTTTGTTTCCTATGAGAACCAGCCACAGAACTTGTTGAGGCATCTATTGGGGTGATTATTTAACTGTCAGTATTTGAAGAGTTGGAACACTGCAGACAGACTGTGGAAGGGAAGAAGTGACATCAAGATTATGACAGGAGGCCGGGCGCGGTGGCTCAAGCCTGTAATCCCAGCACTTTGGGAGGCCGAGGCGGGTGGATCACGAGGTCAACAGATCGAGACCATCCTGGTCAACATGGTGAAACCCCGTGTCTACTAAAAATACAAAAAATTAGCTGGACGTGGTGGCACGTGCCTGTAATCCCAGCTACTCAGGAGGCTGAGGCAGGAGAATTGCCTGAACCCAGGAGGCGGAGGTTGCGGTGAGCGGAGATCGCGCCATTGCACTCCAGCCTGGGTAACAAGGGTGAAACTCCGTCTCAAAAAAAAAAAAAAAAAAAAAAAAAAAAAAAAAAAAAAAAAAGATTATGACAGGAAAATTTGAAGTTCAGGGACAAGTTGGATCAGGACATGGAAGAGAGCAAAGAAGACAGTACCTTCCACATGCAGTGCATCAAAAACAAGTATGGGCTTTTCATTTGTAAGAATTCTCATACCTTCAGAAGGTATAAAGGAGCCAGTAAAGAATTGTTAGGGGGAGCCCTAATAACAAAGAAGAAATGTTATTGGATAGACAACGTAAGTACTTTTTTTCTCCTAAAGGATCAAAATGTTACTTGGGCACTCATCTAAGGAACAGATTTGATAACCGGATTCAGAAAAAGACGACAGACCTCCTTATATCTTTCCGCACTGCTAAATCAAATGTAAACCGGAGTAATTTGTCAATATCATGACTGAGTTTTTCCCACATAGGATATGAAGTGACTGATTCCAATTTTGAAATTCAGGGGATCTCCCATGAAGCCATCCAATAAGTGCAACTGGGAAAAAGGTAGCAGTAGATAAGTTTAATTCTCTGTAGACATCTAATGTTTGGAGGAGGTGACAATGTCGTAGAGTGGAAAAGAACAGCGTTTTTGGAATCTTAAAGTCATCGTTTCTTTATCTGGTTAGTGCCTTTGCTATTTTTTATCTTCTTTTATATTGAGGACACTTAAATTCTTAGAATCTGTTTTTATTTCCCATAAAATCGAGAGAAAAGTGTCAACGTGATAGTGTTGTTTTGAGTGGTACATGACACACGGTGTGTGAAATTTCTGTGCAGAGACCAATTTCATAATTATGAATATTTTCTGATCGCCTTTGAAATTGTTTCAACAATTTCAGCTTTCAAACAGTTCTGATATATGTTACATTCTGACGTATAGTAACGATTAGCAAAGCTCATGAAGAAAAGTGAAGTACTCTATAATTTATTTTGCTTGTGGCACAGACCAAGCTGTTCTAACTCAGTGGGTTCTACACATTGTCCAGGGCAGGTGGGAGGTTGTATCAGGGACTGAGCATCCTCTAGGATATGGCCTTGGCCTTGGCCACACAAATGGATGAAGACAGTATTTCACCACCATACCATGGCCCCGCTTGTGGACAAGAAGAAAGTGATCTGGAAGTTGACGACCTCTCTTCTGCTCTCATTCCATGATCCGGGGCTGAGTCATAAGACTGAAACAACAACAGTAGTATGGACCAGCTGGGGAGACAGAAAGTCAGGAGAAAGCCTGACCTATTAAAATGTGACATTGTACAAGCTATGATGAAGGGATGAACAAGCTGCAATGGGAACGTGGATGAAGGAGCAACTATGTCCACATTTTGAAGTAAGGAATATATTTTCACAGCCCTCATCTTTACTGATTTCTATCACAATTTCAGAATAATGACAAGATTGAAATATACTTTCCTCATTGATTCATGTGAAAATGTGATTTTCTGTGTATAATTTAAAGTATCTGTGCTATTCTCAATTTTTAAAAATCTCACTCCCTGTATAATATAATTTGGCTGTATCCCCACCCAAATCTCACCTTGAATTGTAACAATCCTCACATGTTGAGAGTGGGGCCAGGTGGAGGTTATTGAATCACAGAGGGCAGTTCCCTCATACTGTTCTCGTAGTGAATAAATCTCACGAGATCTGATGGTTTTATAAATGGGAGTTCCCCTACACATTGTCTCTTGCCTGCTGCCGTGTAAGATGTGTCTTGCTTCCCCTTCATTTTCCACCACGATTGTGAGGCCTTCCAAGCCATGTGGAACTGTAAGTCAATTAAACCTCTTTCCTTTTTAAATTACCCAATCTTGGGTATGTCTTCATTAGCACCGTGAAAACAGATGAATACACTACATTTTGATGTTTCCTCAGAGTGTGGTCTTGGGTCTAGGATGTTGAAATAATTATAATGGTAGAAGTGTGTTCTTCAAGTCATTTAATTGAATTAAGTGAAACTTACTTGAATATGACTCTTCCCTTGTTTCTTCATTTAAAAATGGCAATTAAATCAAAGCAGAGGTTTGAAATTAATAGAGTTGGAGATGAAAAGGAAGAAAGTGATGAAGCCGGTGGCCTTAAGCTGTGGGGGAAACAGAGAAGCTGACTCAATGCTATTAAAATAGGGGAGCTGTATTGAGAAGAGGGAGAAGTCAGGTGAGCAGTAAGGTTGCTACAGCATGCTTCAAAATGGAGTTTTGCCAGGTGCCGTGGTTTACTCCACTAATCCCAGCACTTTGCGAGGCCAACGTGGGTGGATCAACTGAGGTCAGGAGTTTAAGACCATCCTGACCAACATAGTGAAACCCTATCGCTACTTAGAAACACACACACACACACACACACACACACACACACACACACACACACACATACACATACACACAAACACACACACACACACACACAAGCTAGGTGTTGTGGCCTGTGTCTGTAGTCCCAGCTACTTGGGAGATTGAGGCAGGAGAACTGCTTGAACCCAAGAGGTGGTGGTTGCAGTGAGCCAAGATCACATCATTACACTCCAGCCTGGACAGCAGACAGGGACTCCATCTCACAAACAAACAAACAAACGAAACGAGACAAAACGGAGATTTCCTGGACATACATCTGGTGGAATAACCTCTCTAAAGGCCAACACTTACTTGAAGTCCTCTTTTAGAATCTTTGGCGTTCCTGCCTTCCCTCCTCCCCTCTCTAACGAATCGTGGCTAACGGAAGTTAAGACTTAAATTAATAGAGATTATTCTTTCTTTCCCAATTGAACCGTCAAGGTATTTTGTGGTCTTGGTTCCTAATTCCATCTAGAACCTATCATCAGTACTACATTTAAGAAATGTTAAAGGACACCAAGTATGAGCCCCGTGCATGTGTTAGTGCTAGAGGTGGAAAGATGAATAGTAAAGTGTTCATAGTCTAGCAGGGTGGACAAACAGTGAAAACAAATTCTCATGCAAGATGTTCATTTAAGCCACCTTAAGTCACGTATCAAGTGGTGGAGCAATGGTTTGCATGGGGGATAAGGAAGAACACTCAGCTGCTGTTGGTGGAAGTGGAAAAAGGATGGAATTCTGGGCCCTTCCCCACTCCGGGCCCTCTCCCACATCTTCTTTCCACGAGTTTAATCACAGTATGCTTTTGACCAGTTTGCATATTCAGATTTTCTATTTAGTTCATTTGAATTCTTTGGCCAGAATTCAATAGGTAAATAAAAATGGGAAATCTCATTGTTCAAGAATATTTACTATATATACAGTTTGAGTGCTTCAGCAGAATTTAATAGGCAATAAAAATAAAAAATCTTGTTGTTACAAGATCACACAACCATAAAAAGCTATTGATCCTACCTAGGTGTTATGAATGTAAATCATGAAAATTGTTCTTGGCTAATTCCATATTTTCACAAAAATGGTTATGAAAAATGATATATTTTCATGATTACAAAATATACCTAATGACTAAATGTGAATGAAAAATACCAGCTGACTTTACCAGAAAAAATAACTAAATTCTGAATCATTAATCTTGTAGCTAAGACTTCTCTGTGATATTGCAGTTTTCTGGGAAAGCCTTTTACTAAGATGATCTCATAATAATATAGAGTATTAACATGTTTTTCTAAATATCCATATTGTAGATTTATCTCTCATATTGCATAGTGTAATAACCACATTTTTAAAGTCAGAAAAATTACTGCAGTAGCCAGAAACTCCAGACCAACCTGGAAAACTTAGACTACATTTCCACAAAAAGTAAAAACATTAGCTAGGTGGGGTGTAGCTTGCCTGTAATCCTAGCTACTTGGGAAGCCGTGGAGGGATAATCTGTTAAGCCAAGGCGTTCAAGGTTGCAGTAAGCTATGATCACACCACTGTACTATAGCCTGTATGATGAATTGAAATCCTGTCTCTTTAAAATTAATACTGCAATAGTAATTATGGATGCTAATTTTTTATATATACTCTGTTTTTCTGTTACTTTTTTTTTTTCTTGAGAATGGATGGGTTCATTGGCTTATTTAATGTACACACTAAAAGACAATATAATATATTGTCCATGTCCAGAGTGCCCCTTAAATTTATGGGTAATGCTGACATAATCAAAACCATTTAAACACCTTAGAGGCAGACACATCAGGAAGGTCACTGATTTTGCATCTGCAGATCCATATTTGTTCATGTTGCTAGGCAGTGGAAGAAAATCACAGTCTCAAAGCTCTTTCCCCATATTTATTATTAAAAAATAAAACAAAGGCAAGTATTTGCAGTGACGTAATTTTATATAACCATTTTTGAAATGTTGTTGAACTCTAATACCTATCTGAGGCAATAAAAATTTGATTTACGCCACTTCCCAAGGTTGAGGTTTTGCTTCATATCATCCTTGTAAAAATATAGTGTTCTAATATAATAGTTATCCTTGTGAAAATATAACAAGATCTGAAAGGATCTTTTATTTATTATGACTATTTATTATATTTATTATAGCTATTTTATATTTATTATAACTATTATTTTATATTTATTATAACTATTTATTATAACTATAAATTTATTTATTATAACGAAATGGTTATTATAACTATATATTATATTTTTATTATATTATATTTATAACTATTTTATTTATTATAATTTTATTTATTATAACTATTATATTAGAACATAAAATTATTTAAAAGTCTTGAACATTATTCAATAGTCTCTTGGCGTTTGCAGATTTACTATTTGGGGCTTCATTTTTCACAAGTGATATTGTTTATTATCTATATTTCTGAAGTGTTCGAGGCATGTATTTGAGAGTGAGCTTAGCTGACCCCACCAGGCATACTCATTACATGTGCCTTATTTCTCTCTACACAGGTGCTCTTTCTTGTGAATCTAAAAAATAAACCCCAAACAGAAAAAAACAGCCTTTTGTTTCTGTGTTAAAATTATCTCCCCCACAATGCATACACATAATTCCAGCTCTGGTGGTGAAAAAAGTAATGGAATTTAGCTTAAAACATCTCTAAAAGCAAGAGACCTTGGTGATGGTCCCTCTTTGAGATTGCAGGTTTTCTGGAAGTCTTTAGAAAGCACCTGCCTCTAATGTCAAGTATTTTCTTTTGACATTATGTGCCATTCATTTTGATATTTATCTGTAGGGAATAATATATCTGACTGATTTTTTTTTTTTTTTTTTTTTTTTTTAGTGAAAGCTGCAGATACGTATTTTCTATCTGTTGTGAAGCTGCCTTCTTTTGCAACTCTTTGCAGTGTGTTTTAGGCCTTTTCCCATCTTCTGCCTGCGCCTAGCTTGGGATCTCTCCTGCCTGTGTTTCCTTTACACCCAGTACATGCTCGAGTGAACATCACACAGCGTTAGTGTAGTAGCTGCCTACCGACCTTCCCTGGACCACATATTTCAACATGGCACAGCGCTTACCTGCATGCTGCCTGTGACATTCCAGAGATTCTTGCCCGGAATACAGCAGGGACTTAGCAATTCTGTACTGAAGCAAGTGCAGGCAGATAGTTAAGAACATGAATTCTGGAGCCACACTTCCTGGGTTGGAGTCCAGGTTTTAATGCTTGCAAACTGTGAAAGTCTTCAGAACCTCCCTATAGAACCCCAAGATTTAACTGCAGCTTGACTCCAGAGGGCACCATTTACATAACCCAAAAGGTAAGTGGTCAACACTAGGATCTTCATTACTGATGATCTTGGGAGGTTAATTAGTCTCCACAGGTCCTGATTTTCTCATTTTAAAAATGAGAATAGTTATTTCTACTTCAAATAGCCATGAAGATTAAGAGCTAATGTATATCAAGTGCTTAGAACCCTGCTTTCTATGGAGTAAGCACTCAATGCTATTGAATTTTTTTTTTGTTTTTGAATTATTTTTATTAGACGAGAAGCAAAGTGATCACAACTGTTGTGTAGCATTCCAGTCAATGGAGAAGCCATTTTTAAAATTCTCTTACTGAGTAATCATTAGGTTTTGTCCATTTTTATAATTATGGCCAAGAAGAGAGAAAATATTACATCATGTCTCCATAAGCATATACTCAATCTCCAGGACAGAGCCCTAGAAGTGGAATTTGTGGGTCTAAACATATGTACCTTAAAAATCTTACCAGAAAGAGACTAATTGCTTTCTGGGATGATTGTATCAACTTATACTGACCAATATGCTACTGGTGTATATTTTCTCATTCCTCAAATCTTCATTAACACTTTATTTAATCTTTGCCAAGCTGATACATGTAAAATATTTTATTGTTCTTTTAGTAGTTTTCTACAGCAACTGTAACAAATTATCACACATTTAATGGCTTAAAATAACAGGCATTTGTTTTCTATAGCTCTGTAGGTCAGAAGCCTGGGTATAGCCTGTGGCTCAGCTGGGTCCCACATTCAGAATCACACAAGGGCAAACTTGAGGCATTTACAGGTCTGTGTTTCTTTCTGGAAGCTCATTCAAGTTATTGGCTGAATTCAAATCTCATTTGTCTTTCTGTTAACAGCGAAAGGTAGTCTTTGCTACTAGAACTTGCCTAACTAATATTCTCATTCTTTCCATGTGGTTCTCCCTCTAGCAATGGTGGTTCAAGGCACTCTCATACTTTGAATTTCTCAAACTTCACTTATCTTCTTTTTATCATTCTAGCTGGAGAAAGTTCTCTGGTTTTAAGGGCTCACTTGATAAGATTGGGCACACCTGTATAATCTGGGCTTTAACCTCCTTATTTTGAGGTACAAAATCTTAATCACATCTGGAAAATCATTATTTCCATATTGGGTAATGTAATCACAATTTCTAGGGATTGGGGCCTGGGATTTTCGGGGGTCTGTTCTACCAAGCATGGTTCTTTTCATTTGTATTTTGCTGATTATTATTGAGGGTGAACATATTTTCTAGGTCAATTGGCCATATTGATTTTTTTATGCTTTAAATTTTAGTTTTATATACTTTTTTCCAATTTCCTATTGGAAGATTTATCTTTTTAAATTGATTTTTATAGTTTATTATATATTGTGGCTAATAATTACTTTTCAGAAATGTACATGGAAAATACTTTAAAACCATAACTTAATTTTTAAATGAGTTTATTTTTTGTTCCTGTTTTTTCATAAATTATGGGGGTACAGGTGGTTTTTGCTTATATTACATGAGTAGGTTCTTTCTCTTTTTTCTTTTGGAGATGGAATCTCCCTCTGTCACCAAGTTGGAGTGCAGTGACATAATCTCAGCTCACTGCAGTCTCGGCCTCCCGCGTTCAAGCAATTTTACTGCCTCAGCCTCCCAAGTAGCTGGGATTACAGGCCCTCACCACCACATCTGACTAATTTTTTTTTTCTTGTATTTTTAGTAGTCCCTTCCAATACTAGGATTAATAGTTGCATGTCTGGCAAGCACAAATTCCCTTAGTTGTGTCACTTTTACTGTTGCTCAGTGTGGTCACTCTTACCAGTAGCCATTGGTTTGTGGACTCATGAATTCTTCCTAGTGAGGAGGAAATGCAATACATAGGTTTCTGATCAAGTGCATAAACTCCATCCTGAAGAATAACACTATATTTAGAGTGTTTCACTTTTGCTGGCACGTCTGCTACCCAAGGGCCACCAAGTGCCTGGTTGGTCTCCTTGAGATATAGTACCATCATACTGGGGACTCCTCTTTGTTTTCTGTGATTGGCAGATTGTTTTTTATTTCAGCAGGAGCAGTTGCAAGATCAGTTTTAGTAAGCGAAGGTCCATGGTGCTTGGAAGGTTAAGTTCTAAATTGGCCATCTCCTCTCCAAATCATTGAAATGAGGCCAGAGTGGCAATGATCTCATAATGAGAGTCCCTTGGTTTGTTAAAGACTTTGAAAATATTTCTGGAAAATTTAGAAATCACATTACATCATTTCATATTTATCTGAAAATTTTTTATTTTATTAGGCAAGCATTGCATTTTAATGAGAATGAAAAGCCTTTAGACAGAACAGTGGAAAGAAATCTTTTGTGCAAATCTTCAAATCGTTACAAACATAGAAAGCATTCTACAGGACAATGGTCCTTAAACTTTGGCATGAATCAGAATCACATGAAAGGTTTATGAAAATATGGATTTCTGGGCCCCATCCCCAGGTCCTGATTTAGCATGTGTGAAGTTGGGCTGAGATTTGTATTTCTAACACGTTCCCAGTGTTGCTAGTGCTGCTGTTCTTCCTTGGAACCACACCTTAAGAACCAATGCCTAGAAGGTACTGCTTTCCTAGCTTGCCTTTTCTAGTCTCTGGGCTAATTCAGTCCCTAGCACTATCCATGATGTTCTGTTTTCTCTATGTATCAGTTTTTAGAGTTCATCAGGAAAGAAATTTAAGACAACAAAATCGTTTCTGGTATGATTTGATTTATCTTACTGTTATGACTTGGCTCTGTGTGCCCACTCAAATCTCCTCTTGTATCTCCCGTAATTTCCACTTGTTGTGGGAGAAACCCAGTGGGAGATGATTAAAACATGAGGGTGGGTCTTTCCCATGCTGTTCTCTTGATAGTGAATGGGTCTCATGAGATCTGATGGTTTTAAAAACGGGAGTTTCTCTGCACAAACTCTCTCTTTGCCTGCCACTATCCATGTATGACGTGACCTGCCCCTCCTTGCCTTCCACCATAATTGTGAGGCCTCCCCAGCCACATGAAACTGTGATATATAAAAAAATATATATCTTTATTATGTATTATATAGATTGATTGATATATAAATATATAATGCATATATATTTATATATATGAATATATATCAATGAATATATAAAATATACATCAATGAATATATATATCAATAAATATATATACACACACACACACACACACACATATATATATATATATATATAGTTGCATTGACTAGAAACTGGTTTTTGCTTTTTGGCCTACCATTCCTTTGAACAATATTTCATTTGGTTATCAAACCATGGAGTGCCCAAATCATGAAGGCAACCAGGTTTGGCTCCCAGACTAGACAAAATTCTTTCATCAACATCTAATATGCTTGAGAGGCATCTACAGGCATTCATTTTAAGGTTTTTATAGAAGTGTTCAGATCCTTTTTGCAGTTGCCCAATGTCTACAATAAACACCAAGTGTTTAAAAAATTTCTAAGGCAACTCTCAAAACTGGTCCTCCATAACCTACTCATAAAGACTCCAAATCTGGAAATAGCTTGTATGTTTCTGATTCATTGCTTTGGCTTGGTGGTGTTACCCTCATGCATATTTTAGTTATCTTCCAAGCTGTTGATGGGGCTGTTTTATTTTGCTAATTATTTGGTAGACAATAATTCACATCAAAGCGGAAACCAGAGCTTTTTCTGAGCAGAAACATTGGGATGATGACACTTTTTAATGATTTTTTGGGCTGCAAAACTCAAGGATATTATTATTTAAGCAATTTATGTCCAATTTTATGTGAGCGGCACACATTCATTGTCCTATTTAATAGTCACACTAATAAACAAAAAGCATATACTACATAGTTCAGCCTTCAACTTTGAGGATGCTTTTCTTAACATTTTAATTTTAATTTTTTAATGGCTTGTAATTAACAGCCCATGTGGGAACAGTTGAAAGTTGGATGTGAAACAAACTATTTTTTATTTGTTGTACTTAAGGTAACTTCAGGTCTCAAGAGCAAATGTTTATTATATTCATCTTCCTCACATATTCTTTTAATCTTTTATGCAAATTATCTGATCATAAAGCATTCCATGGAGTTGTTAGTTATGCATGTTTTATGACACTATTAATGCATCTTTGCTCATCTAAAATGATACATTGGCAAAAAAACGGATTAACCACTATGTATTTTACAAACTGAAACTAATTGTTTAACTGAATGGATTAGTTAGAATCTGTTAGACTTCTGGGAACACATGTTGAATTGTTTTCATGCCTTTCTAATTTTATTACAATAAATTTTCTGCAAATGAATGGCTTTCAAACAGAGCATCTTAATTTATAGGCAATTATGAGTATACCCAGTTTCCCAAGATATATTTTAGAACTAACAAAAATGACTAACTGGATACATTATTGTACTTTTCATGAGGCACATTTTTGTCAGTCACATTAATATAAAACTAGTTTGGAGACTTGCAAATCATTTAAAATTTTATCTAAAAAGTTTTTTATAACTATAGTCATTATGAAACCTTGACCTTTTCTACCCTTAACTCTTGTGACTGTAGCTCAGGGAGGAAATAATGAATTTCAGTTCATCTCTTACATTGCTACTATGCGACTTTTAATGGTGCTCACAAATGGATTTCCCTTGAATTTTGTAGCAATGAAATCCATTATGATTGTCCCCATAAGAATACAATTTTAGCTTCTGCTAAGTTTTCTCAGTAATATTTCTGCTAAGTTTGAATATATTCAGCTTGAGCATTCTTACATATGAAAAAGTCAAAACTAATATTTATTAATACAATCTATTGCCTACTTTCGAGGAAATAGATATATTTTAAGGTTTTTATGCTACTAGTTATCACACACTCTGTTTGGCAAACTTCCTGGCATATTCAGCTTTATGTACTGTTGTTGCTTGTGTTATTTATTGTAGAGATCAAACTGCAGTAACAAATGGCCCTGATGCATAGCATTGCAAATGTTTCTCTTACGTACTAATTCAAAGCCAACTAGGTGGTACAGGGTGAAACTGTCAGCTCGGTTCTACATGATCATTCAGAAGCCCAGCTGCTTTTCTCTTCTTGCTTTTCCATTTCCTGGAATCTTGTCTCTTTTCCGCAATCTGGTTCATACAAGAAGAAAGAGTAAAATGGGAGGCAAGCAACTTTTCCAGAGAAAAGGGAAGATTGGGCGTGGGGGTAGCAGCTGTCAGGTTGCTGTCTTCTCTTTTGAGGAATAACAGGTTCATTTCATTATATCTAGTTACAATACTTACTCTTGAATAAAAATATATTCAAATTTGTTGTATTCAAGATTGTTTTACATTAAATGTATGCTAATTGAAATATAAAATTGCACAGTGGTTAAACATCCATTTTACGAGTGTATCTATTAAGAAAGTTACAGTAGCTGGGCGCCATGGCTCAAGCCTGTAATCCCAGCACTTTGGGAGGCTGAGGCGGGTGGATCACGAGGTCAAGAGATCGAGACCATCCTGGTCAACATGGTGATACCCCGTCTCTACTAAAAATACAAAAAATTAGCTGGGCATGGTGGCACGTGCCTGTAATCCCAGCTACTCAGGAGGCTGAGGCAGGAGAATTGCCTGAACCCAGGAGGCGGAGGTTGTGGTGAGCTGAGATCTCGCCATTGCACTCCAGCCTGGGTAACAAGAGCAAAACTCCATCTCAAAAAAAAAAAAAAAAAAAAAAAAAAGAAAGTTACAGTAAACATAATACAGATTTTTCTGTTAGGAACTTAATGGGACTAACATATTCATTTCACTTGACCAATTTAAAGTAGTTGTATCTTTTAGCAGTGTTATAAGAAGAATTTAATGTTTTTGAACTTAAAGCTATGGTATTTAGATTCCTGCCACCATATCCTTGTAGCATTTTTCACAAATGTGAGTCAAGTGTAATTATTGCTACCTCACAAATGCATTTGTTAATTTATCGCATTTAAGCTCTTATTACTAAAAAGTGGCATTGCAATAAACATTGAACCAAATATTAACTCATTATTCACATTAATTGCTAGGTTCAAATGATTTTTTTTAATTATAAAATTCAATTCTGTATTAAAAAAGTGCTCAGAAAACCTTTTTCTAATTGAGTAATTTATCAGGATGGCAATATATATATATATATATATATATATATATATTTCTATATTTCTGTATAATAATATCCAATGATCTATATAGTGCGCCATGATTTAAAAACATTGAATGGGTAAATATAAGAGTAGTAATAGTATTTTGCCCAAGCTAATTCTACCTAATGTCTAAGGGCTTCCAACCTGAACATTTTTCTATCTTTAATATTTTTTGACCACACGTAAATTTTTAACTATGACTTCTCCTCAATCGTATGCATTGAGATCACACATACCTTTTAATATTTAAGAGTATTTTAACGCTACAGCTCTTTTAATAAGGCTACTTGTTTTAGACAAACATCCAGCAGACTTTAGAAAATGATTTCTAATTTCTAATTATATTCAAATATATTTGTTAATTGCTTTATTATTCTCAATAATTAATGAAACATGCTATAATGGAAATTGATTTCTATTAGAAATTAGAAAATTTAATGTCGAATTCCAGCTCAGTAACTCTTTTTGTGACCTCGAGCAAAGTATTAAAACCCTTGAGTCTTAATTTCCTTGTCTTTGTATGAAGGGGTGAGATTAGATCATTACTAACAATCTCCTATTTCCATTAATGTAATTATATATAACTATCACTTTTTAAGAGCCTCTTATAAAGCATCTTGTTAAATTTAGAAGATATAAAGATGATTTAGATATAGTCTTTCCCCCTGAGGAGCTTATTGTCTTTATGTAGTGAGCACTAGCATCCAAGTAGACTCATGAATAGATGAAATAAGTGTCACGAGAGAAATATATGCTTTCAATTTTTTGAAAAATCTTTAAAGAAGAACATTACTATTAACCTTATATAAAATGACACGTTATTGTAATTTTTATCAACCAACAGATTATATTATTCTAACTCCAACCAGTGTCACGACCTGTCTCCAAATACTGCCCATTCTCTTTTTTTCATGCATTCAGTTGCTGCTTTTTCAGCCCCCTGCTTCCCAAGAAATTCTTCTTGCATCCTAACACTTCCAAGTGCAGGAAAAAAAATGTTTTTCCTAGAAAAATAAAGTCCAGGCTGCTTAAATAAGCACTTGCAACTTGCCATATGTTGCCCTGTACCTTTCTAACATTAATTCTCATTATTTTTCTACACAAATTTTTACTGTAAGTTGGCAAATCTATTTATTATCCAGCTACAGGAATGTAACTTGCTCCCTTACAATTTGATTGCCTAAAATTTTCTTTCTCTTTTTTAACTTTTAAGTTTAGGGGTACACGTGAAGGTTTGTTGTATAGGTAAATTTGATTCACAGATGTTTGCTGTGCAGATTATTTCATCGCCCAGGTCTGAAGCCCAGCACCCACTAGTTATTTTTTATGACCTTCTCCCTCCTCCCACTCTCCACCCTCCACCTTCTGATTGGCCCAAGTGTGTGTTGTCCCCCTCTATGTATCCACGTGTTCTCACCATTTAGCTCCCACTTATAAGTAAGAACCTGTGGTATTTGAGTTCCATATTCCTTTTATCTTTCGAGATGACTGTGGTATAAAATAACTCAGAGAAGTACTCCCACCACTCTTTAAACATTATGAGCAACATCTTGCTTGTCTTTTCTTTCTTTGTTTTTCTTTTTCTTTTTTTAGACAGTCTCACTCAGTTGCCCAGGCTGGAGTACAGTGGCAAGATCTCAACTCAATGCAACCTCCGCCCCAGGTTCAAGGTATTCTCATGCCTCAGCCTCCCAGGTAGTTGGGATCACAGGCACACACCACCATGCTGGGCTAATTTTTGTATGTTTGGTAGAGATGAGGTTTGCAATGTTGACCAAACTGGTCTCCAACTCCTGACCTCAAGTGAAACACCCACCTTGGCCCCCCAAAGTCTTTGGATTACAGGCATGAGCCACTGTGCCCAGTTTCTTGGCTTATTCTTGAAACATAATCTAGACACATATACAGATATGAGTTAAGAAATTAAGCATACAGTTAATACCAATACCGAGAAGGACAAAAGTGTACAGCACAAAGGTATTTGCTTGCTATGTCAGTCAGCCAAATAAGCTCATTGTGTTTGGTTCCTCTTAATCCTCAAGGAAAAATTAATTCAGACCCAAACTGGCTCTTTTCTGGGATTAACAAATTAACTGGCTCTTTTCTGGGATTAACAAATTAAAAAGACACCTAAAGATAGTTAGTATTCCAAGATCAGAGACAAGCATCTTCCATTGAATCCACTGATTCACTGGAAGAACAAGTGACTAAAACTCTGGCCGTAAGAAATACCCCCTTAAGAAACTAGAGGTCATGGAAGGAAATGGCTTGATTACATCTGTCTTACTTCCAAATAAGTGAATGCAAACTTGCCAATATAGGACTGAGTACATATTATAAAGCATGAGAGCTAGGAAGCATAAATACAAAACACCTTCGAAAAAGCCTAGTTTCGAAAATAGACTTTAGAAATCATTGAATTTTGAGATGTCAAACATTAGAAAGTTGTCTTAATAAAAAAAAAGCCATAAAAATACAATTTTAGATTATAATGCAGATTTTTAGGCTGAGACAAAAACATAATATATGAAATAGAGTAATAGCACAAGCAAACCTTACTTAAGTAGAATTACATATTGTATTTGAATAATAAAAAAGTAGAAAATAACAAAGAAGATGGTATATAAGGAGCATAGAACAGAGAAAACCAGAAGATAACTTCTGGGGAAGATTGAGAACACATATAAGGGAAGGAATAATTGCAAATAGAGATCTAATTATAATTTTCTTGTGATGAAATCCTGTTTTACATGAAGATAGTATGAAAGTATCCAACACATGATACTAATCAAAATAAGTAAAACTGAGCCCATCTCACACATATTGTGGGAATTTTTGCTATCATATTTCAAAAGCTTATTTAAAATTACTCATGTGAAGAACATTTTCTTATGAAAACAAGTCAAAATACTTAGATATATACATATCTCATATATTTTTTGTCACAACACCAACATATAAGAACTATGGCACAGTAGTTAAGAAAAATTTGAGATGAAAAAAATGGTACAAAAATTTTACAGGAAGCTCTGTAGATCATGGGTGAAGCAAACAAAACTTCTTTCTCTGCTTTAAAAAATTTCTTAGCTAATACCATTCACATACTTCACCCCTCAAAAAATTATTGAAGTCTCCCGGGTGTGCAAATAAAAGTAGAAAGTCAAGAATGAGGAAGTAGTGCTATAAGCGAGTCAGAACAAATATTGAAGTTAGTTAATCATCTTGTGTGACCTAAATAATTGGATCAATTGATAGTATCCAATTGATTGAAAACATTTTACACAGTTCTCAAATTATCCTCTACAAATAGTAATAATAAAGATAATAAGAATTTGTGACTAGAATCTCAGGTCACATAAATAATTGTTTTAAATGGTGGAAGGGTTAAAGAATATAAAACCGATAATTCTATCCCCTTTTCAGGGGGTAACACAATAAATGCTTTTTTTTATCCTTGGCATTGATAAATTCCAGCAACTAATAAAATGGTATGTTTTACTATGTCAGCATCAGAATACATCCTTTCATAAAAATCTTGAATAACTCTTTTTGAGGAGCCACCTGTTTACTCCCTATCAGAAGCCAGGAAAGATGTAGGAGGCTCCCCTAACGAGTTACTGAAGAATCTAATGAAAGGATATTCATAGTGAATTGGGCAGAAGAATTGAACCATCAAAAAAAGGTGTGGCGCCAAGGACTAATAGTAGCAGAAAACTGTTATCACCCCTAAGCCTGAAGGAGCCAGAAACAGAATTGGTTGGCTGATATCCTCGAATCCTGTAGAAGAGTGTGCCTGACAGCAGTTATGAAGGAACTTCACTAAGAAGTTTCCAATTTCTCTCCTCCCTCCCACTGGCCAAACTAAAGTGGAACCCAGGCGCAAGATGGTCCAGGGGATACAATCTCGAAGTGCAGTCTCCTGGGGCAGAGTTCACGGTAAAGTAGGATAGAGAAAAGGTCCACAGGGATGTTGACACAAATGGAATATAAAACGAGGAGGACTTTAAAAGTCAGTTGAAAGTCTAAAAAATAAACCTCAGTAGCAATATAAAGATATTCAAAAAATTTAAAAAGATGCAAAAGGGAGTGGCCATTTCTTGTTTTCTAAGTGAACTTTATTGTGTGTTTTTGAGGTTTATAACATGATGTTATGGGATACAAACAGATAGTAAAATGGTTACCACAGTGAACGAATGAACATAACCATAGTCCCACCAAGTTTTGGTGAGACAAGAGCAGTTCAAATCTATGTATTTGCTACTTTGTGTCCTTCGAGGTACATTTCCACATTTCCTCTCTCCCACCACCGTTTTATTCTCTATGTTTGTATATTTGTCCTTTAAAAAGAAGATTCCACATATACGTGAAGTTGTGCAATATTTTTCTTTCCGTGTTTGACTCATTTCACTTAGCGCAATGTCCTGCAGATCCACGCATATTGTGGCAAATGACAGAGTGTCCTTCTTTTATGGCTGAATGAGAGGCTATTTCTGTTTACAGGACCTAGTTCGCTTTGTTCTCATTACTAAGATAAAGTGATGCAAAATTGTTTTTTTGAGATACATTGTTTTTGCTGGTCATCCTAAGAGGTGCCCTTTCGTCAGCATGTATGACAGGTGACTCATGAAGAAGACTGGGGACAAAGGTCTGTGCTATAAAGTATTCTATAACCAATACTGGGTTCGTAAATTCATAATTTAAAAAATCCCTCAGGATTGATTTCTTCTATTTATATTTTGTGCCTAGACAAGTGATTTCGGACTCCCGTTTGGAAATCAAGTGTTAAAATCAGAATGCAAACAGGTTTGGGATATTGATGTGTTTGGGTCTATGTTTCTGCCCAAATCTCATATTAAATTTTAATCCCCAATGTTGGAGGCGGGGCCTGGTGGGAAGTGATTAGATCATGAGGGTGATTTCCCCTTTGGTGCTGTTCTCATGTTAGTAAGTGAGTTATCATGAGATCTGGGTGATTAAAAGCGTGCAGTCCCTCCACCCCCTGCTTTCCTTCCTGCTCCAGCCACGTAAGACCTGCCAGCTTCCCCTTCATTTTCTGCCACGATTGAGTTTCCTGAGGACGCCCCCAGCCTTGCTGCTTGTACAGCCTGTGAAACCATAAGCCAATTAAACCTCTTTCTTTATAAATTCTTTATAAATTTTTAAATACCCAGTCTCCGGTATGTATAGCAGTGCAAGAACAGGCTGATATAGATAAATAGGCTTTGATTTATACTACCTTCTGCTCTGGGGAAACTTTGAGCTAATGATTAGGAGAGGCCATTTGTACCTTTAGGTAAGAACATTTTAGGGGTATTGCCTAGGGTAGATTACTAGACTAGAATAAAAGAAGATAATAGTAAAGGACATAAACTCTATCACATTAAAAACAAGGAGGCAGCGGAATTTCCACATCATCATGTAACGCTTAAAACCAAGGCAATATAACAGCTGGGTAAATGTGAATAATAACCATGACTCCAAATTTTTAAATTTACAGCAATTAATAGAAATATTAAGGCAAAAAGCAAGCTTCCTCTACCTTCCCAAAAGAGAAAGGACGTAAACACAATTTGTGGGAGAAATACGTAATACTCTTAGAAAAATATTCAAATGTAATAGTAATAGAAAATGAAAACCAAAAACGATAATGAGATTTTTCTCTAATTTTTAGAATCATTAAAAATAGATTTTCCCCCTCAATATTTCTAAAGGTGACAAGAGCTGTTAATGGAGCTAATACCTCAGTGCTAATGGAGTTAGAAGTTCATCACTGCTCAAAAGCAACTTCTTAACAAACCCTTATGAAATTTAACTTCATTTTGATAAGTAATTTTAGATGGTAATTACTGTTTTAGAAAACAGCCTCAAGAACAGTAATTACAACAAAGATTTGTATGCTGAAATGTTCATCACAGTGTTCTCTATAATAGTTAAAAACTAAATATAATTCAGATTAGTAAAAATAGGGCAGATATAAATGATCTTTATATGAGAAAATATGTTGCATCCTTTAAAATGTTGGTTTTGTGAATTTCAGTATAGTGGGAAATTATTTGTGATAGTGTTTATATAAATGTAGGACATAAACAATATGTACTTATATACCCATAGGAACTTATATATAAATATACATGTATGCATATATGTCTTCATATATGTATTTCATACATACATCTTTTTATAATAAAGATTGGAAAGTGTATCAAAATGTTAATTTTATTTTTTTTGGGTGGAATAAAATATTGCAAGTAGTCTTTTATTATTCTGCCAAATTCGGTCAATATGGCTACCTAGATTTTTTTTTTCCGCTTTCAACATTTTTTGAAAACACATGACTTAAATTCTGTGGTATGTTGAGCAGAATAGGGTGATCTCATACATTTATTAAAGCAGATGCAGTATGCTCATCCACTTGGTTGCTAAAGAAGTTTCTAAATCTGCTATTGTCAAGAATTTGCATGTGTCAGTTTTATTACACTAAAAAAAATAACCTTTAGATGTTATAAATTTAAATTTTTAGGAAGTGTACTGGTATTAATTAAAAGACTATATTTTTTCTTAAAGACATATATTTCTGAAGATGCAAGCTGCATTACTAAAAACATAACTCAGAAATGTGACATTTGGTTTTAAAAAAGGAGAGAGGAAAAAATTTGTGGAATTCAATCAAGTTTGCATATGCCGCTGTCTAGATAGTGTGGATGCTCAATTACCAAATATAGATTAGGAGATATAAATGGGGTTTGTTTTTTCTTCTGAAAACAATATACTTCTATATATGGTATTTAAGGGAAAAAGAGATACAGATGTTCTGGAACTGTTAAGAGTGAAGGGATTGGCATTTTCTTTTTGACTCACCAAGTTGATTGTCTTTCCAGAATGTACAGGAGTTAGGTTCTTCTAGTATATTCTCAAGTGTGTTTCATTGGTTGCTGTTAGATGCTCTATTTAAAAACCAGAGTGGACATTGTTATTTGTAAGTTTGGGAAATACAGGTCAAATAAAGATTTTTTAAATTTTTTAATTGTGAGACTTCTCAGTGTTTTTAATATAAGTAATTGCTAATATTTTTGAGTGCTTGCTGTGAGTTAGGGCACTATGTTAAGTTTGGCACATGCTCTTATGAGGTTGATATTATCTCATTTTGTGGTAAAGATACTTAAAGAGGTTGAAACTATATGCTTGGAGTTACATAGATGTTAACTTCTGAAGGAGGTATATGGTCCAAAGCGGACCAAAATAGAAGTCTGAACTCTGAATCACTTGGAAAATATGTCACCTCTTCTTATCAGCTGATGCTCACTGACGGTCTCTAATAATATAAGATAGTAAACTGGGTTTCCCAGATTTACTGAATTATATACCTCAGGGGTCCCCAATGCCGAAGTCATGGACTGGTATTGGTCTGTGACCTGTTAGGAACAGAGCTGCTCAGTAGGAGGTAGGTGGCAGGTGAGTGAGCAAAGCTTCATCTGTATTCACAGCTGCTCCGCATCACTTGTATTACCACCCGAGCTCCACCTCCTGCCAGATCAGAGGTGGTATTAGCATCTCATAGGAGCACAACTCCTATTGTGAACTGTGCATGACAGGAATCTAGCTTGTGGGTTCCTTATGAGAATGTAATGCCTGATGATCTGTCATCCTCTCCCATCACCCCCAGATGGAATCGTTAAGTTGCAGGAAAACAAGCTCAGGGCTGCCACTGATCTACATTATGGTGCATTATATGATTATTTTATTATATATTACAATGCAATAAAAATAGAAATAAAAGTGTACAACAAATGCAATGCACTTGAATTATCCTGAAGCCATCCTCCCACCACTGGCCCTTGGAAAAATTGTCTTCCATAAAACCAGTCCTTGGTTTCAAAAAGATTTGGGATTGATGATATACCTTATGTTTTTCCCAAAGAATCTGAGTCTTTCTGTTTCACAACTCATTCATTTTGATAATAGTCTAGGTTTAATTATCTTATCTGCAACATCTAGCTACAAGATTAAACAGTCTTTCTTTGTTTTTATCGTTTCTCTTCCAAAATCAGAGAGGGAAGTAGCATGAAAGAAGGAAAATCTGAAGATAGGCCATGGGATCATTAGATACAGAAGAAAATATACATTGCATTGATAGAAAATTAATGAGTTTGGTTGGATGTTTAAATCAAGGTGAGCTCTTCCTTATTACTGTTATTAAAATATCATTTAAAATATTCTTATAGTCCATTGCTAAGCTAAGCATTTGGGCCCTGAAGCAATTCACTGAAGAAATAATTTTAAAGAGTTAAACAGAAATAAAGTCTGAAGAGGACTCTGCTTTTTTTTTTTTTTTTTTTTTTTTCCTGAAAAATCATAATAAGAAATCCACAGAGTGCTTTCAGTAAACCCCCAGCATGGGATAAAAAGAAAATGAAGAAAATTTCTTTATTGACCCTTTTCAAAGTTCCTACTGCTTCCTTGATCAAGGAGTTAGTACAACTCAGTGAGCACAGTGGGCTGGTATAATTTCATACCAATTTTCAATCGATGAAATTTGTTTTTCACCTGGACCTGAGAACAGTAAAGTAGATCCAGTTCAACATACATGACCAAATAAAAAACATACTAAATTATTTATGTCATTCATAGTAGTAGGGTAGCAGAGAATATCTACTTTTAATGTATACTTATTCATCCTAGATTAAATTATTTATGGTGAATAGCTTAACAAATGCCTATTCAATCTTCAGGAAACTTTTTCCTTTGGCCTAAATTTTATAAGGAGCTAGATTAGGTCTACACTGCAGGACTAAGTCTTGCTTTATAATAAGCATTTGACTTTCATCTAATGGCATTTGTTTGTGTAAGGAGCTGTCGTACTAAAGCATCCACATTCATGATATATTGCATGTTGATTACAGGCATCATTTTTGTTGGCAGGGCTTTAATGGCCATGGAAGTGGTCACATGTCAGCATTTTCTCATGTTCTGGCATGTATCTGTAATACCTTGGAGACAGGCCACCCCTGGATAACTGGGTAACTATTAGACAAGTCTTAAAAATGGAACATTCTTGGGGAAGTAATTCACATAAAAAACTCTTCGAGTTCAAGTTTTGGTTTAGTTTACACTGGGAGTGAGAAGTCCATAGAGATAAATGGAACAAACTTAGGCATAATTTACAGATGTGAAGATGATAGCATGAGATTTTGTTTTCTTTAGTATCATGATGTACATATGATGGTATTATTCATCAAGATAAGTGTAACCACCTGGAATTTAGTACAGCGTTGTTATTATTTTATGCACCCGTGTCAGGTAGTCATTTTGATTACCTTGGAATCATTTTGGTTACCCTTTAAAAATGCAAAATGTCTTCCCCCATCCCAAGAAATTATGATTTAGCAGGATTGGCAAGGATTCAGGAAGCTAAAAAAATAATAATTTTAAAAAATTTCTAAAAAGTCCTGGTACACAGGATCCATTTTGGAAATACCAAGTCAGACTATATAGAACTGAAATAAATAAGGCACAGTGAAAGATGACAGGCTGAATCACTAAATTAGGTTGTTGGCTAAGCATAAGTCTTGAAGTAAAAGTGGGTCAAAGGGTCAAATTAACCTCTATTTCATTTTGATGGAATTTTTAGCTCATTTTTACAACAAAAGGAAGAATTGTATTTCCCATTCTTCCTGGCACTTAGGTGTGGCCATATGACTGAATTATGGCTAGCTGAATGTCAGAGAAAATGTGATATCTCTTTCTAGGAAACGTTTTACCCCATTCCATCATTCTTCCCTCTCCTCTGGGTGGTTGGACTATGAAGCTGCCAAATTAGAACACCAAGACACAGGGATAACCTTGGGGATGGTGGCACAGTGATCTGAAAAGGGCCAGATCCCCAGTGACTTTGTAGGCAAGAGCTTACACACCAGTACTGGCTTGGATACCCTGGGTGTTTAAAGGAATGAAATTGACACTTTGATCTTGACTTTCAAACCATTCCTGAGATCTAAAACCCCTAATTTAAAAATTATCTAACATTATGCATATGAGTCAAGGTTACGTTGAAGGATTAGTAGCCTGGGATGCCAAGAGCAGGTACAGAATGAGCCAGAAACAGTTCCTTCATTGTGTTGATCCTATGTATTTTTGAACATTAAAATGCAATACATATGAAGTTAAGGAATACACATGAAGTTAAGGAACTGTGTTGTTTAAACACAGAACTGAAAAAGCAACATTTCTAAAGGTTTTGCAAAAATTGAAACAACATTCCACTTTGCATTACTATGGCCTAAGAACCTTGACTGAACCTAGTTAACAAGACTAATGAATGTGTGTGTGTGTGTGTGTGTGTGTGTATTAAAATAATTAAAGAGTAGCCATATAATAAAATGTAGAACCTTAATTTTTATACTTGTTTTTAGAGAAGAATAAATGTTATATGTATTATAGGAATTAAATTGTATGTTTAGAAAACATGAGTAGCATTACTCAAAATACATGAGCAATGAATGTTAATTTTGCCTGGATATTTTTGGCATCACGATTTTAAAACCTTTATAAAAGAGTCAGTGTAGAAATGAACATTGTCTGGAGGTCACTGTGTTTTATTAAAATTAAATCCTGGTAAGAATCTAGGATGATGTTTTGCTACTTTGAATTTCAGAGAAAGCATTTCAGATTTTGAAAATAGATTCTGGCAGTTTATTCCAATAACTTAGAGTTAATTTTCTTTAATCAGCTCGTGTTGGCAATTTGGATGACATTGCTTAGCTTTAGCAGTGTTTTGGATGCGTTTACACTTTCTCATGGGCACATATTTAGAATTAAGAAAAATACCTTTTCTTTTTATAATACATGTTCATTGTAACAAAGAAAATACAGAGGATCACATAGAAGAACATGAAAAATACCATAACATATTTCCCTGAGACAGCCTCTTTGAAAATCTTTGTCTATTGTTTGTCTAACTTCTGTCTATGTTATTGCTTTTGGTTTTTTTTTTTTTAATGCCTATGTTAAACTGTAAGAGTGATAAGCCTCATTACAAAAGAGTCAAATAATGAGATTTTTTTCTATACCCCACCTCTAATAATACTTCTTTCTCTTCAGGTAAATAGAGTTCACAATGTAGAGCACATTTTTGGCACACTCAGCAAGGGAAAGCATGAACACACACATAGGCACACAGTGATACTTGCATAATATGCTCAAACAATATGCTCAATTTTAAAACACTGAGATAAGTTTCTCTCTGTATATACATGCAAACACATAAATAAGTGTTTCTGTGGTACAATATTTTCACTTAGTAACATACAAAGTTTCAAATGAGCTAAGCCCTGGTAAAATTAGTTTGTTTAATAAATCCCCAATTAATACTGCTCAGTTTCAGTAATAGAAATCTTAATTCTAAAATCTAAATATAGTGTCCTTTTGGAGAGTGTGCTTTGAAATGTAAAAGTAAGAGAGATACGGAAAATCTGATGCTCTACTGGAAGGTCCTAGACAGTGTGTAGGGTAAGAAAAATATATTTCAAGAATCCTGATTGTAAAATAAGAACTAAAATAATCTATTCATAGGTGACATGATTACCTGTGAGAAAATTCAATGAAATCTATAAACATGCTACTAGAACTAAAAAGGGAGTTTAGCAAGGTCATAGAATACAAGATTGACATATAAAAAGTCTATACAATAGCAACAAATAATTAGAAATTGAAAATTAAAATACCATTCATGATAGCATCAACAATATTATATACATAGGGGCACATCTAACCAAAGATGTGTAAGACTTATATACTCAAAACTACGAAACACTACCTACGGAAATAAAAGACAATGCAAGTACATGGTTAGCTATATCATGTTCCTGGATCAAAAAACTCGATACTGTTAAGATATCAGTTCTCCCCAAAATAATCTACAAATTCAACACAATTCCAATCAAAATTCTGAATTTGTGGTAGGAATTGATGAACTGATTCTAAAATTTGTATGACAATAAATACTATTGGAAAAGAAGAGTGAATTTGGAAGGCTTATATTTGTCTAATTTTAAGATTTAAAAAATCTATGATAATCAGCAGTATGATATTGAAAGACTAATAAATCAGTGTACAAGAATGAAGGATCCAGAAGTAGATTTATACACATATGATCAATGAATTTTTGACAAAGACAAAAGCAATTCAGTGGAGAAAGCATGGTCTTTTCAACAAATGGTACTGAATCGTACTCATACCTTGTCTCTTATAACAAAATTAACTCCAAATGGATCAAAGACTATAATATAAATTTTAACACTATGAAAAGTTACAGGAGAAAACATGGGAGCATATCTTAACTATCTAGTTTTGTAAATGAAAATGTACTGGAACACAGTTGTGACCCTTTGTTTACATATTTGCCTTTTGCAATGAAATGACAGAGCGTTGAATAACAGAGACTGTGTGATCCACAGAGCCTAAAATATTTACTAACAGGACATTTTCTGAAGTTTGCTGACCCCTGCTTTAAATTATAAGGAATAGAAAACCCAATGAAAGTTGGCTTCTTCCGTCACGTAACTAGACATCCAGGAGGAAGATGGCTTTGGGGTTGTCTTAATGCTTCAGTGCTGACCATTACTTCCCTTCCTAAAGATTTTTCTAGACTGGCAGTTAGCTTCCTAATGGATGATTCCAGGAAAAAACAAAGCCAGTCTAATTATTTAAGAAGTTACTTTTGTACCAGAACTGTCATAGGCAGACTGTAATTTTTTGTAGAATGTTTAGGACTTAATAACCAGACATTCCTACTTAAAGATATTTGAAATCAGTTTTTCCCTACGTATCTTTTGATTGCAAAGCTATTTACTACTTAGAATCCAGAAATGTTGATATTTGTAATAAAAAGATAATTTGAGAAATACCTTCAAGAATAACGTAAGACCACATTGCTTTTTTCTTGCAGAACATGTACATTCTGTCAGATCTTAAACCTGAGATTGCAGAGTTTTCCCTTGAAAACCAGTATCTCTGCTATAAATGTGTATGACAATATTATAGTAATAAAATACAATAATTAAAATTGTGAGATTTTTCTGGAATGGTGGCTTTTTTTCTGGATATTTAGTATTACTTGAAATAGCATAATGCCCTTTTAAACTATTAAAGTTTGTCGAGCTCATTTAGCTGAATGAGATATTAGACTATTAAGTATCATTAAGTAAATAAATTAACACTATCCAGAGACAAGTGTTTATAGTTTCTGAGTAGATATATAACTTTTAATAAAAATGAAAGAATTAATTTTCAGCACACATTAAGACTTCCAAATTTAGAATGCCCATTTCAAAATTCAATGTTGTGGATACAAACACTTGCTTTATGGTGGCTCAAGCAGTTCTGAGTCTCACCTTCCTATTTCTTTAATGCCTGAAGCTCCCCATACTTACTGTATAATAGCTTATTTATTTACTTACCTATTTATTTTCTTACTTAATTATTATTTCCTGTCTTAGGGAAAACTTGGGCATGACATACTGTGTTCATTTATGATTGCTCTCAAGCATGTGGCTTCAAAAATCTCTGTACTTCTTTCAAAAAAGAGAAATATTTCACATAATTCCCACAGAACTCCTGGGAGTCTTCCCTTATCAAAATCAATGGTCAGATTTCTCTTCAATATTTCAGCTACATTGTGTACAGGTACTTGTTCATTTAATTGGCCTCAAATGAAGTAATTATTGAATCTCATTATGGACAATTACTCTTGTCCTCGAAGAGGTTTTAAAGGGGTCACAACTGAAGCAGACTCCAAGCTGCAGGTAAAGTCCTTCCTGCCTAGCCATACCATGCATATATTAAAAAGTAATGGTTCTAGATATGCTTGGGCATATCACACACATGAGTGCACACACAAATGCTTTCACCACCTAAATCCACTGAGATGCTATGTTAACACTATTCAGGATAGCTTTCTATAAGCAATCATTGACTAGTCAAGTGATACTTTTGGTTTTTAAATATGTTCCTGTAATGTCTGCCTCATTTCTTAAATTATGGCAATAAAGTCACAACTGGCTAGCAAAATTAAATAAGATCTGATTAAGACAATCACCTACAACAACGCACAGTTGACCTTTGAACAATGTGAGGGTTAGGGCTGCTGACTCCTTGCACAGTTGAAAATTCATAACTTTTGATTCCTCAGAAACTTACCTACTAATAGTCTATTGTTGACTGAAAGCCTTACTGGTAACATCAACAGTTGATTAACACATATTTTGTATGTTATATTATTATGTACTATATTCTTACAATATACAAGAGAAAGGAAACTGGGATTAAGAAAATCATAAGAAGTTCATTGCAGCACTGTTCACAATAGCAAAGACCTGGAACCAACCCAAATGCCCAACGATGATAGACTGGATAGGGAAAATGTGGTACATATACACCATGGAATATTATGTAGCCATCAAAAACGATGAGTTCACGTCCTTTGTAGGGACATGGATGAACCTGGAAACCATCATTCTCAGCAAACTGACACAAGAGCAGAAAATCAAACACCTCATGTTCTCACTCATAGGTGGGTGTTGAACAATGAGAACACATGGACACAGGGAGGGGAGCACCACACACTGGGGTCCGTTGGGGGGAAATGGGGGAGGGACAGGGGGGTGGGGAGGTGGGAAGAGATAGCATGGGGAGAAATGACAGATACAGGCGAGGGGAAGGAAGGCAGAAAACCACACAGCCATGTGAGTATCTATGCAACAATCTTGCATGTTCTTCACATGTACCCCCAAACCTAAAATGCAATAAAAAAAAGAAATAAAAATAAAAAAAAAAAGAAAATATGTTTACTACTCATTAAGTGGAGGCGGATCATCATAAAGGTCTTCATCCTGATTGTCTTCACATTGAGTAGGCTGAGGGGGAGGAGGGAAAAGATGTGTTGATTTTACCTGTCAGGAATGGCAGAGGTGGAAGAAGATCTGCATGTGAGTGGAACCATGCAGTTCAAATCCATGTTGTTCCGTGGTCCACAGTACATAGTCTGCATTTATGGTTGTTCAGGTTGTTTACTGCATAAGTACACTAGGGCAAGGTGGCAAGTGGAGGCTGAAATACATCCTGGACTCTGGTTTTTAAGCCATTTGACGTTATTAAAACTACGTCCTCCACAGGTCAGGGCCACTTTGTTTTCCTGATTGCCCAGAGGTACAATTGGTTGACTGTAGCAATTGGATTTGTGAAATTCATATAGTCACAGAAAAATGTGATACTAAAATATCCTGAGGCTGTATCACTAGCATACAATAAAAATATATTGAGATTTACCCCTGAGAAACAACCTTAAATTCAGTCACATGTGTATTACTCTATTTTTCATCTACACATATGTTTTAAAATTTAAAGTAAAAGACTTCATCTTTGTTCTTTAAGCTCCATTAGTCAGTTTGATTTTTATTAAAATGTCATAAATATAAATATTAATAGCTGTAAATCAAATAAATGAAAATGATGAACAGTGTGAAATACCCGTGAGCCACTTATAAGAAATTATTCCGTTGTAACATGAAACTGCCATCTTTGTGGTTCCAAATAGCCAAATATTATTGATTTCTTACAGTTAAATCTAATAAATGCTTCTTCCCTCAAAATAGTTCCCTGATCTGACATTCCATCCTCTATCTCATGCCCCTTATTCAACTAAAGGCATAGTTCCGAACACACTTACTCTAAGGGCCCCTTATCAACTGGTATATTATTTTGTTTTTCATTTATTACTACATTTAATTTTTCCCTTATTCAATATTTATTTGTGGAATACCGACTCTTTAGCAGTCAAACATATACAGTGGTTTATATGTTCACTGCTTTTAAAAATGTTGGGGTTTCTTTTCATAGAATGTCATAGTCAGCTTTAAAACTTCTGTCCTAGCATGTGGAATTTTGAACGTAGGGGCTTGGTCCACGTGTGGAAAATGCTTACTTTACACTATTAAAGTGAAGAGCTGTAAGAAAAAGGAGGTGTCTTGTGGCTGATATAACAAAATACCCTAGACCGAGTGGCTTCAATAACACATCAAAAGCAAATGGGGAGGTTTAAAATTGTATCTTCAAAGATCTGACTTTTCTGGCTTTAGGCTCTTGCATTGGTGTTTTTTAAGCTCCCAGGTTGTGCTAATGTACAGCTCAGGTAGAGACTCAGGTAGAGACAGGCTGCTTCTGAGCAATACCAACAGAGGCTGGAGGTCAACAGCTTTCTCTCAGTGAAGACAGGGTAAATATTGAGGTCAGCTAGAATGGCATCCTTTTAACAGATGACAATGGTCGATGAGACTCTGTTGTTAAAACACTGGTAAAGGTTATTGTGCTGTGTTTGGAACAAGGGTATTATGAAGAAAACCTGAGAAAGGTCCAAATATCAGAAAGGGCATATAGCGAAAGGTAAAATCAAAGAAATTTAAACAATTAGGGATATGCATCCATAGTGGGATAAGAAGGAATCTCTTTGACTATCACTTATCTTTAATTTAAAAGCATATTTATTTATAAGTAAAGTTTTGAGAATAGTTTTTATAAAGCAAGTGATTTAATGATCATTTTAGTGATTTAATACTTAGAGGATGTATCAAGGAAGCATGATACAAAGGAAAACCTGTTACCAGGATTTGTTGTTGCATTTTCTAGTTCTGGGCATGTTGGTAGGTTGTTCACCTCTTTGGACCTCATCTTCTTAATCTGTAATATGGGAGAACACTATTTGAGCAGTTTCTATCACAGTAGAGAAACACTCTTTAAACTAAAAGCCTTGTGCAAAAAAGAGGCAGATACTTGTTGACAATTCTCACATTTTTTTTTTCACAAGTGGGTGCATAGAGAATGCCAGTGTTTTCTAAAGGTCCTGGCATTTTAAGATGCATATGGCATCCTGCATTCCTGTTCTATTAATAGATGTGCCCTCTTAGTTACTATTTGATCTAGGCATATTTGTAACTTTTAAATACTTTCCCTTTTCCCTTCTAGTTTTGAAAATGGGCCCAAAATCTATTTAAATTCATTAGCTATGAAGAAGAGACTTCTTGTTACCATGATGAGAGAATTTATTAGGAGTCAAAAGATGTAGGCTAGTGTCTTAATTTTGCTGGGTTCTTGTAGGAGGACCGTGGTCAAATCATCAGATTCTCTGGTGCTTATGTCTTCAATTTTCAAAGCAGTGTGGCTCCATTAGACAAACAGACATACCTCTTTAATTTCTAAAATCCTGTGATTCTATGTTATGTTGGTTTATAGTTTTATTTGTATAATATACCCATGAGTGTTATAAATTTCTTTTTTGTATAAACATTGAATAAAATAATCGAATATGCATTTGTTTTTAATATATATCACATTATATGGTCATTTGCAGCATATCACACATGTTATCATAAGTTATATTCAGAAAATTATATTAGATTTTATCCTTTCTCAAAACATATGGTATAATTGACCAAAGCATAGTATTTTTCATATTTGAGGCACGCCGATACAAAATCAATATTCTGTTCTGAAATATTTTCAAGGTTATGGAAGTCTCGTAAAATTTTACTTTTCTATAGTTGAATAATAAAAAATAAAATTCCAAAAAATAAATGTTTATCTTAATGCAATGAAATGCTGACTAGGCACAATAAAATGTTATTTAATGTCATTATAATATTTTGATATACACTGAAAACGAATGTATATTTTGATTACTAATCAAGGTTTAAAAGTTTTCTTAGGCCAGGTGCAGTAGCTCATTCTTGTAATCCCAGCATTTTGGGAGGCCAAGGCAGGTGGATTGCTTGAGGTCAGCAGTTCAAGTCTAGCCTGGCCAACATGGTGAAACCCCATCTCTACTAAAAATACAAAAAATTAGCTGGGCATGGTGGTAGGCACCTGTAATCCCAGCTACTCAGGAGGCTGAGGCAGGAGAATCGCTTGAACCTGGGAGACAGAAGTTTTAGTGAGCCAAATCGTGTCATTGCACTCCAGCTTTGGCAACAAGAGCAAAACTCCGTCTCAAAAAAAAAAAAAGTTTTCTTATATTAGAGATAGCTTTTCTTTAAGATGCATTTTTTTTTACTTTAACTGGTTATAACAGTCTTTTAGGACATACCTCTGACAGATGAGTAAGACATAATTTTTGCTTTTAATAAGTCAAGGAATCAGAGGATAAAAATATCAACCCAGATAATTACAATACAAAGCCAAATTTGTTGCATCCTTTAAGGACAATGCAACAAAATAAAGAAAAAGAAGAAAAAGTCTACTAGTTTCTAGAGGAATTATCTCTTCTTTCCACATTTCATCAGGACTTGATAAAGACAACTGTTTCCTGCACATTTAAACCTTGAGATGATGGAGGACTAATGCGAGTGATGTAAATAAACCTTTCTGGGGCATGTGGCCTTATCTCCCGCTTTGCTTCTTGGGTTGTTTCTATCTGAGCCTGATGTTTTGTCCTATTGAAGTGAAAAATGAAAACAGGCTCAGCCTGGAGCAGAGGGCCCAATGGGCTGCTAAGTTTCATTGGTTCTTGGTTCTAAGTCAGGCTCTTTTGCTGCAGGAGGGAGGGTCCTGGTGGATACTTGGGTCCAAACTATTTCAACGGAAGAATGGATTAGTGTTTAAGCCTAAACACTGCTGGGAGACAATTTGCTATGGGACTTTGCGTTACTGCATGTCTTGATTACAGAGGTATGAGTGTCTTTATTCCAGTATCTTCACAGAATCTTTTCAAAGATATTTGCATGATGAACAGCCTGGGGAGATAGAGCTAGTCTTTCCCTCAGGAGCAAGAAGCAGGTTTGTTTATTGTCCAGTAAGACATATATATATATATATATATATATATATATATACACACACACACACACACATACACACACACATACATATATATATATACATATATATGTGTGTGTGTGTATATATATATATATATATATACATATATATATATGTCTTTCTTTTTCAAAATAGTAGTTACTTTTAGAAGCTCATCTTTTGCCATGATTTATAAAACAACCTTTACTACCTTCCATTCAACAGGTCAAACTCAACAAACATATTTATCTTCCCTGTTTTCCCAGTAAATGGTTTTTAACTGATGTTTTGGGCAGTAAAACCTTGAATGATTGAAACATGGAACACAAAAGGACCATCAAATGATGAAAAATGTGGATAGATATAGATAAAATAGAAAATAAAAAAATACGTTATTATTGATATATTTGACAGAGAAAAAGGCAGCCGTGAGTGGAAATATTCAGAGAAGGCTGCCGTAGATGTAGACGTTTTGATTGGCAGAACCATAGAATGACCCCAGGATCAGAGTAAGAGAAATTAGGAGCAGATTTGGGATGTGGCAAGTCATCAGGATGCTTAATTAAATATTCTAGGGAACCTGAGTGACAAGTGGTCCCTTGCCACCTCTCCCAGGTGCAAGGAGTGATTATCTACCATAAGTGTTCATCTCTGCCATTATAGCCTGAGAATGATTATAGAAAGAAATTAAACCAACTGTCTAGAAGAGCAGGGTCATTAATATTCCGGCTGGCATTCCAAGTAAGATCCTCATTGACTTGATATTTTCAGACAGTACACTCTACTGGATTGACCGTTGTAGCACTCAACATAAATCCTATCCTCACCCACTTCTGTACACAAAGATTTAATTCTACTCTTCCTTTTTTTTTTTTTTTTTTTTTTTTTTTGAGACGGAGTTTCGCTCTTGTTACCCAGGCTGGAGTGCAATGGCGCGATCTCGGCTCGCCGCAACCTCCGCCTCCTGGGTTCAGGCAATTCTCCTGCCTCAGCCTCCTGAGTAGCTGGGATTACAGGCACGCACCACCATGCCCAGCTGATTTTTTGTATTTTTAGTAGAGACAGGGTTTCACCATGTTGACCAGGATGGTCTCGATCTCTTGACCTCGTGATCCGCCCACCTCAGCCTCCCAAAGTGCTGGGATTACAGGCGTGAGCCACCGCGCCCGGCTCCACTCTCCCTTTCAGGAGAGAAGTAGTGTAGGAAAACACACCAACACAGTAGCAATACGAATCAGCAGAAATCTTCATTTTTGTAAGTGAGAAATCAGCCAGGATAGCCGAGTTTTGAGAAAGACTCGCATTTTAGAGGTTTACGTTCAAGATGAACATAGAGACAATATTATTCGAAGAAAGTAAACATTACATAGAACATAAAAAATCTATCTCCTCTTACTGAGTATACTACAAAGAAGTTAGGATGATGAAGTAAAGTGGCAGCTTTGAAAGAACACAAAGCGAGAGCGAGATAGAGTTCTGACGTCAGAATTTTGATTGCTGAGGAAAAAATCAGAATGACTGAAAGGAAGATTTAGAAAACATTACTTCTTAGAATATTTACCAACAAGTCAAAGATAGAAGATATGAGACTAACGTATGAATATAGGTCATTTCAAATATTGAAAAATGTTAAGAAAAAGAAAGGAGAATGTGTAAATGGAATAAAATATGAGAGTTAAAATAAGATACAAGTTTTGATATTGAAAAGGAAACAAAAACCATAGCAAAAGAGAATAAAAATACTGCCACCTAGACATTCCTTTGTAAAATATCAGAGTACAAAATCGTAAAATTTGAAGATTGTAAAATTTCACAGCACAAAAGAGGTTTCCATTAAGAAACAAGCAAAAAAATCATCTATGAAGAATCGAGAATCGTTTTTTTTTTTTTTTTTTTTTTTTTTTTTTTTTTTTTTTTCCCCACAACACTTGCTATTAGCAATGCTGGACACCAGAAAGTTCCAAGTTCTGGGGGTTGGGGGTGGGGAATGAACGTATGCAGGTTTCTTTAACAATAGGGTGAAATACTGTATTCTTATAAATGCAAAATCTCTACAAATGCACATTTTACAAACTCAGAAAACAAAGGAAATAATCACAGCTATTAACCAGCAACAGGGGACTACAAATTCCTGAAGGATCAAAATGTGAAATCTAAGCAAAGGTGAACTAAAATATGCAATGAAACCAAATGGCTAGGACGACATCTGTGCTGCAGTCCTAGAAAGCAATCTGTCCAAACTAGAGAGAAAGTGTAAGAGCTCTGTAAAAGAAGTCATCAGAAGTCAAGGGCAACAGCATCATTAGGGAACTGAAAGATCTTAGGAACTTTGTGAAAAAGGAATATAGCCTATTTTTCAACATATAAAATAATGAATTATACAATTTAGGTTAAAATGTCAAATAAAATGGGGTGTGATATTGGCAATCAATGTATAGCCACAGAATTTGTTTGACTTTTGCTTATGTGGATAAAGATTGGAATGGAAAATCTGTAATATGGCTTTTGTTACTGAAAATCTGCATGCAAGAAGAAAGAGAAACTCTAGGCCAGAGGCCAGAGACCACAATTTAGTCTTTGACAGATCAATTTCACAGTTTCTGTTACAAACAAGAGAACCAGCCAAGCGTTTTATTCCCCTCTCTCAAATGTATTCACAACAGCTTCCAGAGGTACACACATGCAGATAAACTTCCAAAGATGATCACATTTGAGAAGATGTTCAAATATGAATCTGAAAACAAGAAGAGTCACAGTAAACGAAGCAAAATGTATAGTTCAAACAAAACTCAGTTATATATTTGCAACAAAAGTCAGGTAACAGGAGAATGAGGAAGAGTTTACGACTTTGAAGATCTGTAAAGAAGTCATGATGGTTGTTCAAGAAGGCAGAATATTAAGGATATGCTGTTGGTTAGAATGTGTGACAATTATTTTGATTATTTGGAGCTGCTTTACATTTCATCTTGAGGCTTGGACTAGTGTTTCACAATTCAGTATGTTAAATGTTCATTCATAATTTACATTTATGGAAATTTCAAAGAGTTGAAAACTAATCACTGAATTTGTCATTAAAAAATATTTCTGGCTGGGCACAGTGGCTCATGCCTGTAACCCCAGTACTTTGAGAGACCAAGTCGGGCGGATCAGGAGGTCAGGAGTTCGATACCAGCCTGGCCAACATGATGAAACCCTGTCTCTATCAAAATTACAAAACTTAGCTGGGCACAGTGGTGGGAGCCTGTAATTCCAGCTACTTGGGAGGCTGAGGCAGGAGAATTGCTTGAACCCAAGAGGAGGATGTTGCAGTGAGCCGAGATCATACCACTGCACTCTAGCCTGAGTGACAGAGCAAGACTCTGTCTTGAAAAAAAAAAAATACATTATTTAACTCTTTTTTCCCCTAATCCCTCCTATTCTTTATTGATCCATTTTTCTTAATAGAAATATTTTAGCGGTGCTCACTTTTAAGACTCACTTAGTGCCTTTTCTCTACTTTATTCATAATTGTTATGGATCATCAACTTGAGTTGACTCTTAGTTTTAATTCTTTCTCATTTCAATCCTTTCTCCCTGTTCATCGTCATGCTTCTAATCCAGGCTCCTTTTGTTTCCGTCTAAATGATTGCTGTAACCTCTTACATGGATATTGAATGTCCATTCTTTCTGCCTTTTAACCCCCCCCCACACTAAATCAGATTCAAATTTTTAAAATCCTCCCTATATCTTTCCTCTGCTCAAAAATATTAAAAATACTCTTGTATCCACATTCCTTAGCTTGGCCCTCAAAAATTGTCACCACATGCTACAAAAGCAGTGTGCCAAAAGGAGGCTTGAGGATGAATCTCAGTCTCCTTAAATCTCCACCTGACACTTCAAACTGTCCAGCCAAACTGTGACCAAAGGAAAGCAAGGTGTTTGCAAGGCAAAGTCAGCCTCAGATGGAGGTTAGGGCTCTTGCCTCCCTTTCTTATATAAAACTCTACTACCATCTTTAATCTGACTCTAAACCAAAGTTTTAGCTATATGTTTCTATATTCGCCCACTAACACTGTACTTATATGTCAAACTGGTTTGTCATTGTTTCCTGAATCATTTTGAATTTGTTGTACTCCCGGAAATACTATCTCAATTTTTTCATTACTACCGGAATGAAAAATTTCTTACAGCGCAACTCAAATTCAATGTTTATCCGCAAAGACATTCCCTGACCTCTCTTACCTGATGGGATTACGTCCTTCCAGAAACTATTTCTTCCTTTATAAGATGTTGCTGATGATCATCTGTTCCTGTGTCCTGCTCTGTTATTGTTACCTTAAACTGTTAAAAAAAAGTTTGTGTAAGGTTTTCACCTGTTAAATTCTTATCATTTTTATAAGATTATACAGTTTTGAGGATAGGAACTGAGTTTTGATTCTCATTTTCTATGTCTGCAATATAGTGGGAATTCTACAATTATGTTTAGTAAATGAATGGGATCATAAGTCATTGTAAGCAATTGACTTCCATACATCATTGATGATTTAACTCAGTGGTTCTAAACTTGGGGTGATCTTCTGCACACAGGACATTTGGCAATGTCTGGAGACAACAGCTGGCCAAGGTGGGGTGAGAGGTTATCTATTCGCATTTACTGGGTAGAAATCAAGGATGCTGTTAGCAGTGGTTTCTAAAGATGCCACCCTGAACCCACTGCTTCAGTAACATTTCTTAAGAAACACTGTTGTGTGTCAAGAGGTGGCCAAGGGACCAGATCTTCAAAGCCATTATTCTAGCTTTAAGCTGAGAAGCTCTTTAAAATTTTGCCTTAGATATTGAGCTCCTTTATAGATCTTGATTTTAAAATGTTCACCATTAAACAAACAAGCCAATACAAATCATGCCACTACTGAGAACCAATAGGTTACTATATAAAGTGAACTAGAAAACATAGAAGTCTATAATGGGCAAAGAATGCATAGAAAATTATGTATTTCATCAGATTTCTTAGCTATGTGGAACAGAAGAGTTCTTTGACTAAGAAGAAAAGGAATTTTATTGGGTAACTCCTGAGTCACTAAGAAATTGAAAGAACTGATGAACTGTACAACTTCCAAACTAATGTTCTAAACACACCAAAAAAACAGTCTGAAAAGGAAATAGCTGCTCTATTCCCTAAACATTGGATGCTAGTTTGCCCTGTTACCTCATCTGCTGTAGGAACTCAGTGCCAGTGCCCAGTGCACCTGCATATGCATTCCAAGATAGTTTTTTTTTTTTTTTTTTCTCCAGGAGCCTGATGATCTCTCTGGGAGACAGAGAAGGAAAGAGAGAGAGAGAGAGAGAGAGAGAGAGAGAGAGAGAGAGAGAGAGAGAATGTATCAGAGGAAAACAGACAGAGTGCCTTCCACCTGGGTCTTTAGTTCCTTACTCATAGTTTGGTGTGTTACATCTGCTTGAAGGATCTAAAGCTACATACCTGCATCCCAAGTGAAGGCAGGGAAAACAGGTGTCTGGCATTTTCAGCACTTACAAGAGAAATATTTTCTGTCTTCCTCAGGCAGTAAAAGGCAGGGGGAGTCTTCAAACACACAAAAAAAGGTCCATACATTGGGCAGCTTTTCAAAGTGACCACTAAGGAATATTTTTAAATTCGAAGAAATCACTGTCCACTTTTAACATAAAATTGATTCAAAAAAGGCATAGCTAATTTTAATATTTTCCTTTTAGATAAGAACTGCAATATTTGATAAATTATATGGTAATACAGATCTAGCTTCTAAAAAAGGTAGTGAAAGTACAATGATAACATATCTACTCCATTTCTGAATTAATATAAATGAATTATTCAGGGTTTCTTCTTTATATTTACTTTTTTCTTTTTTATGGTAAATTAATCGTACGCATTCAAATAGCACTGAGTTTTCTTAAATGCATGTTTTCAGATATGAAAATGTATTACTGAATTCAGCCTTTTTAAACAATGACCTATTCTTAAGGCTGTGAAAGGTAGACTATAAAATTGCTTGCAATTTCCAGAGTTGTTACATGTAGTAATATTTCTATGCCTAGGCTTAGGTGTATGGGGGAAGAAAAATCAAATCACTTCCTTTGTTTTAAAGTTGTATAGTTGAATAGATCTTGAAGTCATTGAATCTAATAAAGTTTATGAGAATATAAAGGCTGAAGGATACATCTGTGAGGTGGTATGCTTTCGGAGATGTGGTAGTTTTTATAGACTAAAGGAAAGTACCCTACATCTTAAGTGATTCTAAGAATGTTTTTCCCCAGAGATTGTTAATTTTCTGAAATGAATGAAATTTCTTTTAGAGTTCGCCATTACCAGTGGCAGCTTGAAGAGCAATTCACATTTAAATAGCTGTTTCATAGCATCTCATCCTTTGCCAGCTGCATGATCCTGCAAGACTAATGTGCACCCAGGAAAGAAATTGGAATCATAACATCACAACGCTAATGCACTTTGAATACCATGCCTCTGATATTTTTATTGAGATGTCGTCAGTTCTTACATGAGCTAGCTAAAAATATAACAGGCAACGGTAGAGAATAAAAGCTGCTTCTATTAAAATTTTGGACTAGTCTATGATTTCTCTAAGATATATTATTTTTTCAATTTTTTGGTTAAACCCACATTTTATTCTTCAGAATACAGTAAATACCAAAGTCAATGCTACCCTGCATTAAATGCATAACATATATTTTAGATGACTTTCACCTCAGCATGTTAGAAGCACAAGACTTTGGTTTCAACTTATAGTTTTTCTGTTACTATCCTAGATAGATATTTTACAAGGATAACTGCATGTAGCACTTACAATATATCCTAAATGCAATATTTTGGAAAGCACAACTATAATTTATAAATGTTATTTTATTGATTGATTGAACCATACAAGATTGGGTTTTATAGGTAAAGTGTCTAGGTATTGAAAATTTCATGTAGTTGAACCTACAGAAACTGAGTTTGTTTCAATATTACTTTACCATCTAGATCATTCTTTGCCCTTCCACTTTCCTGAAATTCAATGAAGTTTTGAAACCTGGGGAGAATATAGTGAATATTTGAAATAAGGCCTTAACAAAGTTAGTGAGTTTCTTTACGAGTTGTCTTAATAATACTTACAAAAGTTAATTAAAGTTTAATTTTTAAAAAATCCCTTTTGGTTAAAAAAAATTTAGCTTAATTTTAGCAGTCTAAAACTCAGCGAAACCTTAAAATAATTAAATGAATATTGTATATTTTCATGTAGATAAATACATTAGTATTATATATATATTTAATACATAGTGTATCTCCACAAATGCATATTTGTGTGTATACATATACCTATATATATGCAGAAATATATATATATATATGGTGTGTGTATACATATATATGTATGCATGAAAAATATTTACACAATAGGCTTGTAATATTTTTTGTTGAACCTGACTTGCTATTTTGTTACTATAAACACATACATTTCTGAATGTCGTCTTATTAACAATAATAGAAACATAGTCAGATTCTATAGCTTTCCAGTTTGCTTCTGCACAATTTCAGTCTTTGCTGCCATCCCCCGCTCCCATTCACTCAAAAGTTTTTCCCTTCCCTGATTCAATAGGAAAGGTGGCGATGCTGTTCATTGACTTGTGCTTCTGTCTCCTAACTCTGCTACTTTGGGACCTTTAAGAGTACTTGCAGAGGTACCACTCCTTTCAATGGAACAAAACACAGTTAGTTTTGCACCAACCTTATATATCGGTCTGGGCTATGAAGTGCACATCATGGGATCCAGTTTTGTTTCCTTTAGTACGCCCTTCAGCAGATATCCGATAGCTCCTTACCATGCTCATTAGATTGTGGAGATTCTGATGATTATTGCTTGAGATTAGCTGAAATTCTAAAAATTGGGATTTCAATGTATATTCTGTTACATAAATTATTTCTCCCAATATGTTGATAATTTAGCAGTTTTAAGTGGAGCTACCTGTAAGTTCACTCGGCGAACACTCATCAAGGGCTCATGTGCAAGACACTGTAAGTAGTATGCACTTTTTAGATGAATTCTATGAATGAGTTTGTCCATTCCTATGGCTTCACCTACCGCAATGATAGTGATGCTTCTTACATTGTGTATTTAAGATGAATATCCCTCTTGAACTTCAGATCCTCCTACCAAATGCTTTTGGGCTATTCCACTTGAGATTCTGGAGAGGAAGGAAAGAGTTCACAGTGGGTCTGTAACACTTTTCATCTCTAGATGCAAGAAGTAGTGATGATATTGACTATTTGCCCTTGTAGAAATGTTTATTGTCAACATTGCTTATTGTTAAAACACTTAAAACTTGTGAGATAACTAATTCGTCAATGGAAGTTACTTATGCAGCATTTTCACTCATGAATGATGAACCAAAGCCAAACAAAATGTTGTAAAAGAAAGTGTGTCCCCACCACCTGCACATTTGTGTGTTGAAGGCATAACCTCTACTGTGAGTGTGTTTCGATATAAGGCCTTTAAAGCAGAAGTTAAGGTTAAATGAAGTTGTCTATATTGAGGCCCTGATCAAATATGACTAGTGTTTTTATAAGAAGGAGAAACACCAGGATTGTGTATATACAGAAGAAAGGCTATGTGAAGACACAGTAAGAAGGCAGTCATCTACAAGCTAAGCAGAGAGGCCTCAGAAGAAGCCAAACTTTCTGATACCTTGATCTTGAACTCTACAAATGTGAGAAAATAAATTTCTGTTGTTTAAGCCTCCAGTCTGTGGCATTTTGTTTTGGCAGCCCTAGAAAACTAGTAACTAAGAGACCCTGAACCCAAGCAGTGTTCTCTGGACCAGCATGTATCTCATGAACATACTGTCAATGCTCTCCTGTTATTCCAATACCAATGCATGCCCATGAAAGACAATGGATTAGGGACCTGCCTCTAACAGGACCTGTGCTCCTTCAAAGATGAATATTGCATTTGTGCCTGGATCTTGCTTATATCCACTGTAAATTATTAGTAAAATTTAGCGTTTGAGAATGTCTATGATTCCTAGGCATCTGCCTTAAAAAGTCGACCCTTTGTTGTATTTTAAGATGTCCTAGAAGTATTTAAAAGTTAACATATTTAAAGCTACCATCATTTCAGACCTGCAAACATACACCTCAATAAAAAGATCCTGTGTTGGTTTCTGGGGCTGCTGTAGCAAAGTGGGCATCTGGGCTGTAGTAAACTGGGTGGCTTCAACAACAGAAGTTTATGCTTACAGTTCTGGAGCCTAGAAGTACTAAATTAAGCTCTAAACAGAGTGTTAGTCTTTAAAGACTCAAGCGTAAAATCAGTTCCATGTCGTTCTCTCAGCTTCTAGCGCTGCCGGCAATCCTTGGTCGTCTTTGACTTGTAGATACATCACTACAATTTTTACCTAGGTTGTCACATAGTGTTCTTCCAATCGTAATGTCTTTTCTCCTTTTCTCCTAAGAACACCGGTCATAAGGTATTAAGCACCCAGTCTACCCCAGCATAACCTCATGTTAACTTGACTATACCTTTCTCAGGTATAGTCCCTACTTTCAAATGAGGTAAACATTTCATAGATCGCCTTACATTAACAGGTACCAGGGATTCGAATTTGAACCTATTTTTGGTGGAGAACACAATTCAACACAACCCTCCAATCCTGTCACTTCTGTTTCTTTTCTTTAAAGAAGAAGGGGAATGTAGAGAATAAATTATTCATCAATTTACTCCCTCATACAACAAATATTTATTCTGCATCTAGTTTGTGTTGGGCGCTGTTTAAGTTCCTAATGAGAAACCTATGATCAGGACAGATGAGGCCTTTGGTCTTTCCAAGCTAATATCCTAACTGTAACATCTACAATGAACACACAGATGGGGGATTTTTGATAGTGGTAAGTGCTGTGAAAATATAGATCAGGTATTGGATATAGAAGTACTTCATAGGCAGCAGTAAGGTGAGGATGTTCTTGTTTAGATAAGGGAAGTGCGGAAGGCTTCATTGACAAAGGAGTATTGAAAGTAATCTTAATGGAGAACATTCTGGGGAAGGATCATTCTAGGTAAAAGGAAGAGGAGATTAAAAGTCTTAAAAACTAAATACGTGTTGGGTAAAGTATAAAAGGAAATCTCCTGTAACTAAAGCTTAATGGCCACATGGTGTCAGACAGGTAGAAGTGTTCACATCACGTATGCCTTAACAGGAAGACTAGATTTTACTCTAATTTCAATGCGGCACTAAAAGGTGATTTTAAGCTAAGACCGGTATTTAATTTATGTTTTAGAAAACTCTTCCTCCCTGCAAGCACTCCCGATAAGCAAGGTGCATGGAAAGTATGTGAAGGAATGCAGGCAGCTTCTAGGAGCAGGATCTTCTAGGTGAAGAATAAAATCTAGGAAGGCAAGAGTGAAAAAAGAAATCAGTTTAGAGATTATTTAATCAGTCTAGTAACAGATGATGATGGTTCAGACTAGAGTTGTGAGTTGTAGAAGTGGACATAGTGTCAAGTGATTGGCTTTGTGACAGATTTGTTAATTATCTTCTATGTACCCAGAACATAACCTTTATGGCAAGCTAAATAATGAACATCCAAAGATATCCACGCCCTAATGCCAAATGCCCACACTCTAATGTCTGGAGCCTATGAATATGTTATGTAACATGGCAAATGGGACTTTGTAGATGTAATTAAATCATAGGGGGTAAAATAAGGAGGCTATCAGGGGTTATCTTTTTAGGCACAATCCAATTACATGAGTCCTTAAAAGCGGTAAACTTTCTCTGGCAATAATAAAAAGAAGTTGAGATGAAAAAAGTTGTAGACAGTCAAAATGTTGGAGTGACTTGGCCTGCTGTTGCTAGAGGAAGGGTGTGTGGAAAGTGTGTAAAGCAATGCAGGCAGCTTCTAGGAGCAAAGCATGGCCTCCAAGTGATGGTTAGCAAGGAAACAGGGGCTTCATTACTACAACTGCAGTGAATTAAATTTTGCCAATAGCCTGAGTAAGCTTGGAAGTAGATTCAGCCCTAGAGCCTCCAGAAACAAATTCCATCACCGTGATTTTGGCCTTGTGAGAGTAGCCAAGGACCCATGTTGGTTACAGTCTACCCAGATATCTGACTTACCTGATGCCTGACTTACTGTAGTCTATCCAGATGCCAATCTACCCAGATGTCTACGAGATAAAAAAGGAGTGTTGTTTTATGCCAGTGAATTAGTGGTAAATTGCTACAGCAACAATAGAAAACTAAAGCCATATCTGTATTTCCCATTCTACATGCAATCCATCCACGCAGTTGGTCCTTTCTGTTCCCATTATGTCGTAAGTCTTGGGTAATGCGTTACTTATTTTAGACTTTAATTATTACCACAAATGAACACTGAAATGCCTAAGTTCAATCTAACCTTACATTCTATCATGTACATTCAATTAGAATGATAATTATAAAATGCACATCTGATCAGGACATTTCTTCTTTATTTGTGTGAATAAATCCTTTCTGCCAATGTGACTAACTTGGATATACCTTCCTTCAAAGCAGATTGGGTCTCCCTTCTCAATGCTGCTTTAGCTTCCTATTTAGCATGCCATCTCATCTCCAATTCCTCTATGCATCACTTTCCCTTTTAAAAATTATGTACAATAGTTTTAATTGGAAAAATAATACTTATAACAAAATATTTCAGGTCATAAAAAGGTACCAGAAGTTTCTTACATCTTTTCTATCCACATCTAACCTCATATCTAAAAGAAATAACTTTAAATAGTTTTTTTAATATATTTTCTCTGTTCATGTAAATTGCAGGGTGATATCTACAATTTATATCGTATGTATAAATTGCAGGGTGATAAATTACAGGTTGATATGTATATTATATTGTATGTATAAATTGCAGGGTGACACACACACACACACACACACACACACACATATATATATATATATATATATATATATATATATATATACATATATATCTTGGTAGACTATTGCCAAGGTGGGTCCTTGGCTAGTATATATTATATACATAAATTCTTATATACTCTTCATAAGAATGTAGAACATTAATTTGGCTTGTAATCTTATTTTTACTAATTTTTACATCAGTCATAGGCTCATTTATAAATGTCCACAAGTTCTTTTATTGGTTAAATGTGTTTTATTTTATTGAATTATATCTCTTTTTAAGAATTTTAGTATTCCAGATTTTTCTTTAATTAACATGCATATACTTATATTTTCAAAAGTGTTTGAGCACTTGTGAAAATACATTGTAAAATAAATATTTAAAGTAGTAATCAAGAAATATGTCATATTAAATTGCCAAATTGCCTTCCAAAAACACTGTGCCAATTAAAATTCTCATCAACTTTGTGTGAGAACTCCTGTTTCTTCACAACCTCAGTAATATATGAATTTGGCGTTGCTTTGTTAGGCAGCAATAGAAAGCAGGAAGAGCAACAGAGATCATCTATCTATGAGGTACTGTAGTAGGAATTCCAAACAGATAAAGTAGTGGCAATGGGGAGAGAAACATTCCATAATGATAAAAGAAAGATTTATAGACTTCACGGGATGCACATATATTCAAATTCAGAAAAAGATGATTGGTAAACAACAGTTTGAGGCACATTAATTGGAAATATATTGCCTTGTAGATAGAAGATAAAAAGATTTAGTGTAGAAGGATAGAAAATAAATTATCCATCTGCCTACTGAAAGAATCAGTTTTAGCTAGATTTGTTTTGAAAAGCTTGTAGAATAGACTCCTTTCAATATTACTTTCATCCTATACTTCAACCAGTCAAAATATTAGTTAAAGCTGAGAGGGGATTATAGATGTTTTAAGATTCAGAACATTTTTTGGCATACACTCAGGAAATTCCTTATGAAAGTGCTCCAGCAATATGGAGTGAAAGTCAGAGGTGGTGGTGGCTCCAGTCCAGGAGAACAGAGAACAAGGGTCCAAGGATGAAGTTGGGCCATTGGTCTGTAGAGGCTTAAGTATGGTTTATAATAGTAAGGCAGACTCAAGAATGAAAGTCAGATATTACAATAGACAATAATAAGTTTATAATATAATTAAGACCAATTGCATGAACAAAATATATGTCACTGGGTACTCCAGATGACAAAAACAAAGGCAAAACAAACAAACAAAAAACAATGCATTCCTCCAATGTAAAAATCTATTTACTCAAGATTGGATACCAGTGAGCCTTATATCAGTCACATTGGATTCTCAGCAAGAGACAAAGAAGAACTGGAAGATATTCATTATAAAATTTTAAAAATTCCTTATACCCTTATACAAAAATTAACTCCAGATGGATTAAAAATTTAAACATAAGACCTAACACCATAAAGACCCTAGAAGAAAACATAGGCAATACCATTCAGGACATATATAGGCATAGGCAAGGACTTCATGACTAAAACACCAAAAGCAATGGCAACAAAAGCAAAAATAGACTAATGGGATCTAATTAAACTTAAGAGCTTCTGCACAGCAAAATAAACAATCATTAGCGTGAACTGGCAACCAACAAAATGGGAAAAAAATTTTGCAAGCTACCCATCTGACAAAGGGCTAATATCCAGAATCTACGGAGAACTAATACAAATTTAAAAGAAAAAAAAAATCAAAAAATGGGTGAAGGATATGAACAGGCACTTTTCAAAAGAAGACATTTATGGGGCCAAAAAAATGAAAAAATGCTCATCATCACTGGTCATTAGAGAAATGCAAACCAAAACCACATTGAGATACCATCTCATGCCAGTTAGAACGGCGATCATTAAAAAATCTGGAGACAACAAATGCTGGAGAGGATGTGGAGAAATAGGAATGCTTTTACAGTGTTGGTGGGAGTGTAAATTACTGGAAGACATTGTGGTGATTCTTCAAGGATCTAGAAATAGAAATACTATTTGACACAGCAATCCCATTACTGGGTATATACCCAAAGTATTATAAATGGTTCTATTGTAAAGACACATATGCATCTATGCTCATTGTGGCACTGTTTGGAATAGCAAAGACTTGTAAGAAACCCAAATGCCCATCAGGGATAGACGGGATAAATAAAATGTGGCACATATACACCATGGAATACTATGCAGTAACTCATCCAAAAAACGATGAGTTCATGTTCTTTGCAGGGACGTGGATGAAACTGGGAATCATCATTCTCAGCAAACTGACACAAGAACAGAAAACCAAACACCACATGTTCTCACTCATAAGTGGGTGTCAAACAATGAGATCACATGGACACAGGAAGGGAACATCACACCCTGGGGTATGTTAGGGCTTGAGGGGATAGAGGAGCGATAGCAGGGGTTAGGGAGGTTGAGGAGGGATAACATTAGGAGAAATATCTAATGTAGGTGAAGTGGGGATGGAGGCAGCAAACCACCACAGCATGTGTATAACTATGTAACTTCCTGCAAGATCTGCACATGTATCCCAGAACTTAAAGTGTAATTTAAAAAAAAGGTGCACAAGATTAAAATGTTTGAAGTAAAGAGAAGAATATGTAATTATGATGTTATAATTAATATTACACACTATAATAATTTAATAATTATAAGTAGATACACTTAAAATAATTTATTTATGTTGTTCTACTGGTTTTAAACTTTTACATACAACTGAAGAAAACAGAGCGTGAGGGAACTATGAGACAGCAAAGAATACCAACAATAGCAACATAAATGGAAACTTATTTCGAATAGGAGTTGGGAGTGACTAAGCGGGCAGGGAGAAAGAAGGGTTACAGAGCTGATCTGCTCATCTACACCACGATCAAGGGTAGAGTCAGAGAATACTGTCTTCAGTTAATGGAATCAAAATTAGAAGCCTATGCATATTATTTTAAATTACGGTGGCAACTGGTAGAGTAACAATGGTATAATTGGGAGGTAGAGTATTTTGAGAGTGGCAGAAGTAAGATAGATCCTTTTTTTGTTTGTTTTTTTTTTTTTTTGTTTTTGTTTTTGTTTTTGTTTTTGGAGACAGAGTCTCACTTTGTCACCAGGTGCCAGACTGGAGTGCAGTGGCACAATCTTGGCTCACTACAACCTCCACCTCCCGGGTTCAAGCAATTCTCCTGCCTCAGCCTCCCAAGTAGCTGGTACTACAGGCATGCACCACCATGCCCAGCTAATTTTTGTATTTTTAGTAGAGACGAGGTTTCACCATGTTGGTCAGGATGGTCTCGGTCTCTTGACCTAGTGATCCGCCTGCCTAGGCCTCCCAAAGTGCTGGGATTATAGGTATGAGCCACCGCACCTGGCCGATCCTTCCTGTCTTTAACAGCAGGAAGTTAATAGGTTTTACAGGTTGAACACTCCTAATCTGAAAATCTGGTCACAAATCCTTCAAAATCTTAAACTATTTGAGCACCAACATGATACCACAAGTGAAAAATTCCACACTGGACCTTGTGTGAGCTGTCACAGTCAAAGTGTACACAAAAAACACAATTTATTCATTGTCACCAAAGGAAAAATAAATTATCTTCGGGTGATGTGTATATGATGTGTATGAAATTTAGATGAATTTCTTATTCAGACTTGAATTCCATCTCCCAGGTATCTCATAATGTATATGTATACTCCAAAATCCCAAACACTTCTGGTTCCAGATATTTTGAATAAGGGGCACTCATCCTGTGTATATGAAATTATAAATCAGAATGAGCTAGAGAAATATGGTAGCAGAAGTGTTAAAATTCTTAAAAGATAGATTGTGCTGGTAGCAATGAAAAGGAAAACATATTAGCCATAAATTCTTCCTCAGACTAGTTAAAAATACGTATATCTATGTGTGTACATGTATAGAAGCATGTAGATAATAATAGACTTCATCAGTATCATGCCAACAATATAATGAATGAAAACTCTCATGGGATTAAATTGCCCATCACAGATTATTTTTATATTTATGTCTCTAAGAACTACCTGCTTATCTTTTAGTAATTTAAAAAAAAAGTAGAATTCCAAAAATATGAGTTGTTCAATAGCACAATTTATGGTCAAGGTTTAAAAAAATAGTAAGACTGTTGAAATAATATTTAAAATACAAACTCATATAGGAATATTATGCTATACTATACTTTAAAAATCAACCTGAGAATGGTAACACTGAAATCACAGAATTAAAATGACAGGTGATAAAATATTACAAGCTGAGCATTTGCATATACATAATGAGATTTCATGGAGATGGGACCAAAGTTCAGTGAGAAAGGTAAAAAGGGGAAAACATATTTTTATTTGTATAGCCATTAAAATAAATGAAAAATCAAAACTATCTAAAAAACATTGGTGTGGGCAGGCTGCTTCCTTCAGAGCATCAGGGCACTCCTATCTCCTCTCTATCTCCCTCTGTCCTCACCCCTCCTGTCTGTACTAAACTGACTTCTCTCTGATCATGCCAGCAGTTGTGGTAGCAGAAAATTTCACAACTAATGTTCTCGCATTAAAGAAGTGTGTTACTTTGGTTTTTGGCTATGTATGCCTTCAGCTAGATGGCCTTAAGGGAACACATGTGGATAGATGAGGAGAGAAAGGAGATACCTTTAAGTGGCCAAAGCATTTGATGGAACACTGACAGTCAATACAGCAGCAGATGCCACCACCAGCTTGTCCTGACACATAATTCCCAGCTCTGGAACAATTTCATGGACTTTACAGTGGAGGGCTCTTTTATGATTTCTCCAGTGTCTTTGACTTTTGTTACAGGCCAGAAGCAAGATCTAATAAAACGAAAGAGGCAGAAGTATTGCATTTCACAAAAGATGTCCTTATGTTTTGCAAATTGCAAAACGAAAAAAAAAAGAGTGGGTTATTTTAATGAGCTTCATGGCACCTACCCTTATATAAAATATATGCAAATATATATTTTACACTTAAGGGCATTACAGAGACAACATGATAAATGTCCAAAGGTAGAGAGGAGAAAATATACAAAGAAAAAGAAATCCGAAGAAGATCTTGACTATAAAGTTAAAGAAGGAATATAGAGATGATTCCCTTTTATTACCATCCTTGATATTAACTTATGATTCAACTGGAAATTGAAAACATCCCTACCTAAGTAAATTTTATGTACTTGTTAAACTAAATTAGGAGTTACCTGCTTGGTTTTCAAGACTTTCAGGTATATTTAAATCACATTTATAGTTAAAAATTTTATTCCTTTTTTGAGACATTTTATGAACTCATCAACTTGAAAAATATGGATTATTATTGCCAGTACTGTATTTACCATTATTTTATTACATATTTTTTTTCTGTCTCACCTAAAAAATGTCAGCTTCATCAGCCAAAAATCCTTGCCTCCTCTTTCTCACTTTTGTATCAGCGGTGCTCAGTGGATTAGGGAAAATCTGGTAAATAAATGCTTGCTGAACAAATGTATATAATATAGTTCAGATATAGCACAACATCTTAACTCTTATGTAAAGCAGTTCAGATTTCCTTAGAATTACCTCTCCACTGGATACATTCCATGGAGTATGGCATTCAGATGATGATACAGTAGCTCAGGTACTATTTAGTCAGTGTACTTGAGACTCTCCTTTATTTTTACAGATCAGTGATTTTCAAGTATTTCTTTTGGTCAGTTATTCTTTCGACTAAATTTCATTACAAATTCCCACCTAATAAGGAGAAAAAACACAGAATTATTCTTGTTAAAGTGAGATTTGTACATCTTTGATTGGGCACATTTATTTTTTACCTATTCCTACATAGCAATCCTTGAAGGATCTTTAGAGTAATGAGGCATCCAAAGCATGAAGTTTAAAAACCCTGTTTGAGGGATTATCTTTTTCCTTGTGAAGCCTGTGCTTTCTGCCATTAAATTATTAATATATTGACAAATAACATAAAATATGAATCAATTTGCATATAGTAGGCATAAAATAATTAGTATTAAAACATCAGGTTAACATTAAATGTTCTAAGAATTCTCCAATTATTTTATGCCCTACATATGATATTACTTTAAAATAAATGCCTAAAATAGTTTTTTTATAAATTGTGTATTTGACATTCTACTTCCTGTAGCAATGAGCTAGTTTAATGGGATCCAATTATCTTGCTTTATAAATGCTCAAAATGTTTTCTTTAATTTTTTAATGGGAGTGAAGTGCTTAAAAATAGTGGAGAGCAATTGTGCCAGTTTTTGTAGAAAATTATGAACTCAGAAAGGTAACAAAATATGTGAGAGCATTGCAGCTGGATTTGTCTTGAGATCATTTTCGAATACCTCACAATTGAGTGTCAGTTAGGAAAAGCAGAAGCTAATTAAGGCCCAGAACTATCAAGGTAAGGAGTCTTATAAGAGATCCTTCCTATGTTTAATTGAAAATCAGAGGCTATTCAGACTAAGCATCAACTAGAAGTAAACCATCCTCTCCTCTATTTCTCCAAACTCATGGCCTGGAGAGAAAGGTAAAAGAATTCACATAAATGAAAAATATACCATGTTTACAGAATAGCAAATGGGACATTTGCTATTATCTCAGTTTTCTCCAAATATGTGTATGGATTTAAAATCAAAATTTCCAATGTGCTTTTGAGTGTGTGTGTGTGTCTCTGTGTGTGTGTGTCAACTTGCATAATATAACAAGCTTCGTCTATAATCTATATGGAAATGTGAAGCACCAAATATGGTCACAACAGTCTTGGTTGGAGAAGTAGAAGTTGGAAGAACTGGTTTTAACAGATCAAAACATATTACAAACAATAGTAATAAAGCTAGTTTAGAATTGATTCATGGGCAAACAGACCAATAGATGAGAATCAAATATAGAAACAATATATTCAATAATTGAGACTTAATTTATGGTAAATATATCACTGTAGAGTAATATGAACAACACAATTGTTGTTACTTTTTATTAAATCATGCTGGGAATACTGGCTATCTAATTAAAATAAAATTCTACATTAATTAAAGATTTCAGTGTAATAAAGAAATTGAAATAATCTAGGAGAAGTTCTTTGAGCCCTTAAGATAAGGAAGTGCCTTAAACTAGCTACAACATAGTCCTAACCATAAGGAAAAATACTGATAAAATTTACTACTTTAAAATTAGAGCCTCCTGTTCATTAAAAAACTTAAGAGTGAAAGGATAAGCTGTGAGTTAAGAGCTCTAGAGGTTGGAAAAGCAACCACCTTGAGTGCTATAGCCTCATAAGAGCACAACTCCGTGAATGAAGCGTAAAATGAGATTTCGTCCCTCACTCACCAACTTGGCTGAGTGCCCTGGTTCTTGGCATAACATATACCAGTCTATGTGATGACCCTTCATATTGTGAGAGAGGATAGTTGCAATACAAATAACCAATAAAGAACTGGTATCTAGGCAATGGAAATAACTCCAAATGTCATTAAGGGAAACAGAAAATTCAATAGAAAAATTTAGCGAAAATCTTGAATAGGCAAATAAAAGAGCAAAAGTTATGTACATACACAAACTTATTACTAATTAGAGCAATTAAAAAGATAACCACAGTGTGATGGTTAATACTGTCAACTTGATTGGATTGAAAGATACAAAGCAGGAGTCCCCAAACTTTTTACACAGAGAGCCAGTTTCACTGTCCCTCAGACTGTTGGAGGGCCACCACATACTGTGCTCCTCTCACTGACCACCAATGAAAGAGGTGCCTCTTCCTGAAGTGTGGCGGGGAGGCCGGATAAATGGCCTCAGGGGGCCGCATGTGGCCCGCGGGCCATAGTTTGGGGACGCCTGATACAAAGTATTGTATTGTGAGGGTGTTGCCAAAGGAGATTATCATCTGAGTCAGTGGGCTGGGAGAGGCAGACCTACCCTTAATCCGGGTGGGCTCCATCTAATCAGCTGCCAGCATGCCTAGAATATAAAGCAAGTAGAAAAATGTAAAAGCTCGAGACCAGCTTAGCCTCCCAGCCTACATCCTTCTCTCATGCTGGATGCTTCCTGCCCTCCAACATTAGACTCTAAGTCCTCCAGTTTTGGGACTTGGACTGGCTCTCCTTCTCCTCAGCTTGCAGATGGCTTTCTGTGGGACCTTGTGATCATGTGAGTTAATACTCCTGAATAAACTCCTCTTTATATGTGTTATCTATCCTATTAGTTCTGTCTCTCTAGAGAACCCTGACTAATAAACACAGTGAAATGTATCTTGCAACGTAAAGTATCTGAAAGGCAATGGAACAATGGAAACTCATGTATTACTGATAGGAATGAAAATGGTACAAGAGTGTTGATAAATAATTTAAGGTCATGCATACCTCACCGATGGAGCAGTTTCAATTTAGGTATGGAGTAAGTAAAGTCTTGTATTTCTGCACATATGAAGACACATGTACAAGAATGTTCATAGTAGTATTACTCGTAATACCTGTACTCTGGAAACAAAGCCAATATCCACCAACAGTAGAATGAATAGGAAATAATGATACGTTTCATTCAAAATTATAGTACATTAATGCAAATGAACATATCACAGCATGTATAATAACATAGGTAAAATTTAAAAGTCAATCAGTGAAAACAGGCACACATACACACTCATACGTCATTTAAAGTCAGAGATACATTCTGAGAAATGCATCTTTAGGTAAATTTATCATTGTTTGAACATGACAGAGTGTACTTACACAAACCTAGATGGCATAGCCAATTATACACCTAATCTATACGTGCCCCAGACTACAAATATGTACAGTATATTACTGTACCGAATGCTGCAGGCAATTGTAATAAAATATTATTTGTATATATAAACATAGAAAATGCATAGTAAAAATACATGCAGTATGATAATCTTATGGGAGCACCATTGTGTATGTGATCCATTGTTGACTGAACTTCGTTGTGTGACAAAATACTATGTTTTATGATTTCAATGATAGGAAGTCAATCAAGAGTTAAAACTAAAATATATTGTTTAGGAATACATGCTAAGGTGTTAAATGAAAGAATATCCGATAAATGATTGAAATCAAACTCAGGGAATCAATTACATCTGGGTGAGGGAGATATGATTGAGAAATGTCCAGAATGCCAGCAACATTCTACTTTCTTTATTTCTCCAATTGTGGCTTTGTATCTGTTGTCTATTTTTTTTTGCCTTATATGTGCTTTGTATTTTCTTTGTTCATATGTTCTTTCTCAGTGAATGTTTAAAAATTTTTAAATGCAATTAGTTTAATTGTATAACATGTAATTTACTGATTTATTGAGTGAGGGTATATTAGTTTCCTAGAGCTGTCATAAGAAAACTACAAACTGGGTGGCTCAAAAGATAAAAATGTATTCTCCTACGTATCTAGAGGCTAGAAATCTGAAATAAAGCGTCAGGAGGCCCATGCTCTTCCTGAGGGCTCTTAGAGAAGATACTTTCCCTGCTCCTCCCTCACTTCTGTTGCAGGCCAGCCCTCTTCAGTCTTCCTTGGTTTGTGATGGCATCACTCAGATCTCTCCCTCTGTCTTTGCATGGCCATCTCCCCTTTCTATCTGTGTTTCTGTGTCCAAATTTTCCTCCTATAAGGACAGCAGTCATATTGGATTTAAGCCCCTCTTTAATTCAATATAACCTCAGATTAATTTATTATATCTATGTAATCCCTATTTCTTGGTAAATTCATATTCTGAGTTCCCGGGGGATACGGGGGTACAATATTCAACCCAGTACAGGGGCATAATGTTAATACATTCATGGAGCATACTTATGGCTTCACAATAGCAATAGGAAGTTTCAATTGCATATCCACCAATAAGCCATGGAGTAGCAGAACCTAACATAAGAGTTGAGATCTGTCCAACCTAAGGGAAAATTCACATTCCGGAAGCTAGGGAAACTAAGCATTATCTGTGTATTTGAGGATGGAGTTTATGGAAATTGTGTCAGATTCTCTATGGAAACTGTGACAGGATTTTTTTTTGTTAAGAATTAGAAGCAGAACTATGTTTATCTTTGCATTACTTCAATCTAGACCAGAGGAGTCCCTTGTTTTGTTAACCAATGATCCTTTCTGAAGAATCACCCTAATCTAATTCTTTGAAAGTGGGTTGCTCAAATTTAAATAAACACAGTTTTGCGGCTGAAAATTTTAAAACGTTTCATGTATAGTTAATAAATTTACAATGTAATTTTTTTGGTTGCTATAGCTATCATTTTCCTCATTCATATTAGAGATAGGATTCAACTTCAAAATAATTGTGCTTTATTAACATTCATTAACTAATAATTATGAATGAATCACATTTATGGATAGTAAATGATATCTTTGAACTTAAATATATTTAAAATAATTGCTTTCTCATGAATAAGTTAAATCATTTCTTTGAAATTTTTAAAATTTCTGTATTCATCCTTACACTACCAGTTTTCCATTAATATCTGAAATGCTACTTTCCAAATACTTTTAAAATATTAAAATAGAAGATTTATATTGGAAAATTTGAATAATTGTCTCCAAAACTAAATTGTGCATATGCTGTATCTTCTCAGTATCTCAGCCAGCAAAGAAAAACAAAGTGCTTTGGGAGCATAGTGGAAAAGAGGAAAGAGAAATCTGGATTCATTTTAAAGTTTAAAAAAAAGCCTACTGGCAGATTCAAAGTCCTGGATTATATTCAAAATATCACAGAATGCTAAAACTGAAAATTGTCTTATAAATCATTATTCAGTCCCATCTCTGAATAGATGGAGAGATTTAATAGATGAGGAGCTTGAAATCCAGAGAAAATTGATAACATTGTCAAGGCTTCCCAGCCAGTGAGGTATATCTCTGTTTATTCTACTTCCAGGACCAGAATGAATAGGTTTGGAAATACATGTTTTCCTAAATGTCCCACGTCCTTTTGTGTACTGGTGTAAAGTCTAAGAAGATCTGCAGTATTAGTACAAAGTGGTGACATTACTGGCAGCTTCAGGTGCTATGGAGTGGAAGAAAACCAAGTTGCTACAAAGAAGCAAAACAGATTTACGACAAGGTTTCGTTTTCACCCTTCTCGGTGCCATCTTGAATCTATTTAGCCTACGCTAAATAGCACACTAAGGAGAGCCTGATCGATTGAGGACTTAAAATGTCTTTAGTTCCCATGAATAATTGTGAGTAAATGTGGTTAATTGTCCTTAGTGATATAGATCCAAAGTGAAATATGAAAATTTACTTTGATTAACTTCATTTGTTCTCAGCACAGGTGTTTGTATCAGGATTCATTCACAGGCATTTGTCTCCAAGTCCCTTGTTTTTTTTTTTTTTTTTTTCTCTTTTAACTTGGATTCTACAGACCACACAGGACTTTTTAATCTTAATTCTTCCTGACATTTTTTTTTTTTTTACCTGAATCTAATTTTAGAGAAACACTTTACTCAGTTGATCTATCAGGATATATTTGTCTTCTATATGGGTTGAAGGAAAGCATCAATCATAGATAATAGGAAAATTTAAACTAAAACCCTCTAAAAACAATGTCCCTGATTTAGTATGCTACATCATTAGTGACTAAAAGTAGAAAATCTGTTCAACACAGTTTGTCTTAAATTTGTGCCAACCATATTGACACGCTGAGTGTATTTCTATTCATGTACATCATGGGTCATCTTTTTTTAGCACTGAGTGTAAATAATGTGCTCCGATCCAATTCCAGGTGCAATCTTTGAGCTTTCTCCAGCTGTAGAACTGGCAAGTCTATTCGAGACACTTTCACAGCCCCAATCTCTCTTTTTTCTAAACGTGTAAAGATTTAAAGGGTACAAGTGCAATTTTGTTACACGGATGTATTGCATAGTGGTGAAGTCAGGGCTTTTAGTGTATCCATCACCAAAAATGCATATTGTACCCATTCAGTAATTTCTCATCATCCACCCTCTCTCACCCCTCAGTTCTGCTGAATCTCCATTGTCTATCATTCCACACCTTGTTTTCATGTGTACATATCATTTAGCTCCCACTGATCAGTGAAAACATGTGGTATTTGTTTTTTCTGTTTCTGTTGTTTCACTTAAGATAATGGCCTCCAGTTCTGTCCATGTTGCTGCAAAATACATGATTGCATTCTTTTACGGCTGCATAATATTCCATGATGTATATATACCACATTTTCTTTATCTAATCATCCACTGGTGGACACTTAAGTTGATTCCATATCTTTGCTATTGTGCATAGTGCTGTGATACAAATGGCAAAAAAGCATATGAAAAAAATGCTCAACATCACCAATCACAAAAATGCAAATCAAAACCACAATGCGATGTCATCTTACACTAGTCAGAATGACTATTACTAAAAAGATAAAAAATAACAGATGTTGAGAAGGTTGCAGAAAAAAAAAGGAATGCTTATAAAATGTTGATAGGAATGTAAATTAGTACAACCTCTATGGAAAACAGTATGGAGGTTTCCCATCACATTAGAGTTTCATAACGGTGAATCTCTGAAAAAGTGTTTTTTAAGAACTAAAAATAGAACTACCATTCAATCTAGTAATCCCACTACTGAGTATCTACACAAGCTAAAATCAATTATTATATTAAAATGATATAATGCCCTCGATGAGCTTTGTGTGTTTGTCCCCTCCAAATCTCATGTTGAAATGTGAGTTGCAAAATTGGAGGTGGGGCCTGGTGCGAGGTGATTGCATCATGAGGGTGGATCCCTCCTGAATGACTCAGCACCATTCCCTTGGTGATAAGTGAGTTCTTGCTCACTTCATCCTAAATCTAGTTTTTTCTTTCTTTCTTTTTTTTTTTTTTGAGACAGATTCTTGCTCTGTTGCCTAGGCTGGAGTGCAGTGACAAGATCTCACCTCACTGCAACCTCCGCCTTCCAGTCTCAAGCAATTCTCCTGCCTCAGTCTCCCAAGTAGCTGGGATTACAGATGTGCACCACCACACCAGGCTATTTTTTATATTTTTAGCAGAGATGGGGTTTCTCCATGTTGGCCAGGCTGGTCTCGAACTCCTGACCTCAAGTGATCTGCCTACCTCAGCCTCCCAAAGTGCTGGGATTACAAGTGTGAGCCACTACATCCGGCCCTAAATCTAGTCATTTAAATAGTCTAGGACCTCCCTCTTCTCTCTTTCTTGCTCCTGCTCTCCTCATGTAGCATGCTGGCTCCTGTTCACCTTCAACTGTAATTGTAAGCTTCCTGAAGCCTTACCAGCAGCAAAGACCAGCACTATGCTTTGTGTATAGCATGCAGAACTGTAGGCCAATTAAACCTCATGTCTTTATTAATTACCCAGTGACAGGTATTTTTTTTTTTTTTTTTTTTTTTATAGCAGTGCAAGAGCAGACTAACACAGCTCCTCTCCTTAGCATCTGGAGAGGGAGAGGAGCCCAGTCTAATTTGGTCTTACTTCCATGCACTGCTTGCTGAGGGATATTATTTGCTGAGTAGAAGCAGTTCTCAACAGACCTTAGTTTGAAGCTTTAGATGAATTCCATTTTTCAAACATGACCATGGTTGCTACGAAAAGTCTTGCCACATTTGCAGCCCTTTTCATAGGTAATAATTTTTCAAATTCATGTGCCAGTGAAGAAAGTCCTTCTTGCAAAAACTGATGAATTCCCTCAAGGTCAATGCTTAGTCAATATCTCAGCCAACCACACTTGAAGAGTACAAGATCAAGGTGGCATGAGCGGGACATCTGTCTGCTGCTGGGCTTCTGGTGGCAGGGATTCTGGCTGTAGGGAAGAAAGCCTGCTGTGTAGCTGCTAACTCTTCCAGTTGCTGCAGTCCATCAATCAAGAACAATCCCTGTGTAATTTTTAGTTTGGGAGAATTAGTACCGTAGGTGGTTTAGGTATCAAGTGTGACAGCTTTACTAATTAGCTTTTTCAAGATTCACATATAATCCATTTCAAGGTTAGCAAAAGACCAGTTCCAGTATCAAGCATATCATAGACCTAGATCAATGTCTCCCTTTATCACTTCTAACTCAATGCCAGGATTCATCCTGAAGTGCCATAATTTTGGGCTCTCTTGTAGATGTTTTTTTCTGAGTTCTCCTTGCTCTTCTCATAGACTTGGATGGGAGCTATGACATCCCATCACATTAAAGTTCCATAACAGTGAATCTCTGAGAAAAAGTGTTGGAAGTTTTTGATACCTACTCTACCCACTACCCTGGATATAAAATTAATCTACACTCTCCCCCAAACACTTCATGACATGGTTATGCTGAACTTCCTCTGTCCAGAACAAAAGGTCACTCTACACGTTTTATATGTGTAGAAGATGAGCTTCTCAGGAACAGCACAAGAGACGTTATCCATAGAGAGAACAGTGCACAGTTTTCGCTTAAAAAAATAGATTAATCTTTATTTGAACACTCTACTATATTAATTTTATTTAACCTTATGAAAGCCAGAAATTTTTTATTACTTGAATTTAAAAGACAGAAAGAATGTTAGAACAACATAATATCTATAAAAATGTGAAAGGTTATCTATCTTTATTTCTTTGAACAAGGAAAATACCAAACTATCTTGAAATGTTTTCATGGCTACTTTTAAAAATACTGTTAGACTTTATATTTTTACAGCCATTTCATGTTTATAGAAAAATTGGGCGGATAGTACAGCGAGTTCCCATATGTCTTCTTTCGACCACACAAAAATTCCGTATTACTAACACCTTGCATTGGTGTGGTACCTCTGTACAATCAATGAAGCATTATTAACTCACTATTATTAACTAAGGCCTATAGTTTCCATTTGGCCCATTTTTTGTGTGGTATATTCTGTGGTTTTTAACAAATGTATAATGATATGTGTGTATTATTATAGTATCATACAGAATAGTTTCACTGCTTTAGGAATCTTCTGTGTTCCCCCTATTCATACCTCCCTCTCCGGAGCCTCTGGCAACCACTAATCGTTTTACTATCTCTATAGTTTTTTACCATTTTTAGAATGTCATATATTTGACATCATACAAGATGTAGCCTTTATAGACTTACTTCTTTTATTTTGCAATATGCATTTAAGTTTCTTCCATGTCTTTTTGTGGCTTCATAGCTCATTTCTTTTTATAGCTGAACAAGTATGTGTCAGTTTGTTTATCCATTCACCTATTGAAGGGCATCTTGGTTGCTTTCAGTTTTTGGCAATTATAATTTGATATAAACATCCATGGGCAGGTTTTTATGTGGACGTATGTTTCCAGCTCATTTGGAAAAATACCTAAGAGTGTGATTGCTGGATCGTATGGTAAGAGCATGTTTAGTTTTGTGAGAAACTGCCAAACTGTCTTCCAAAGTGGCTGGACTAGTTTGCATTCCTCCAGCAATGAATGAGAGTTCCTGTTACTTTCACAGATTGTTTCTACATTTGAAATTCTAATTTGGTAAACAAATGTTTAAGAAATAGAAGTTAACTGTCTACATAACTTCAGTTGCAAAAAAAATTTTAGAGGATGGATATCCTAAATTACGTTTGACTTAACAGTCACAATTTACCTTCTGTTTCAGTATGGAGGGCAAATTTGGGCCTTTCTGCTTCAAGGATTAAGATGCTTTCAAGTAAAGTGTGTCTCCTGAAGTCCACACCGAAATCCAGGCCTCCCCAAGTGCAATGCTTTATTCAATTTGTTCTTTCTTTATATATTTTCCTGCCTAGGTCTTACTGCAAATTTGGCTAAAACCATTTTGACTACATCAGTGAGGTAGCTTCCCAAGTTATTTTTATCATGATTACTCTATTTTAAAAATAATTTTTAAATAAATATTTTATTAGTTCAAGTTATTTAATTTTAATCTAACTTCACACTGTTTTATAGTTTTCTTTTAAAAATCTAGCTAGTCAAAAGCATTGACATATTTTTAATAAACCATGCATTTTTTCTAAGTTTGTAATGCTGTATCAGAAATATATTTATAATTCACCATCATGCACTACATAAGTTGGGATTATTTTTCCAATAGGATAAGATTTAAATATGCACCTTTAACTTTGAGTTAATGTTAAACTTGCAATACGTATTTTTTTCTTGGAAATATTTTTTAAAACACAAAAAAATGACATAAATATCATAGCGATTAAAATGACAATATATCATGAGTTCCCCTACATTAAAATTTTTTCTTCCTTCCACTTTCCATTCATCATATACTTTGAAATATTTCTGATATATTACTGCATGGATGCTCACAGACATATTGTCTCAGTTTTAGAAGCAAATGACAGCTTTATTTTCCAGATCATTTTTAAGGGAAAACCTTACTTACCTTTTCTTGTTTTCATGAGAAAACTTTTCTTTTCCAGGAGGCAACAGTATTGGAGTAACACTTTGCCATTTAAATTTTTTTCATTTACTCTTCCTTGGAAAAGAAATAACGAATTTTACTGTCATGGTGGCCAGAGTCCAGCATTTATTGGTCCAGTTCTTCATAGGCAAGGTAAAGGTGTGATGTCTGCTGTGTTCTTAGAGCCTGTGGCTTCCCTCCTTTGGTTCTTCCTGCTTTCAGAAGAGGTCTGTTTTGTCTTTGCCATCAGGTGACTAGGGGGAAGCATTTCTTCCCTAAAACTGAATTAAATGCAAATGAATGATGGAGCAATAGAAAGCCCATATGATCCAAGCTGCATCTTCAAATCACGAGTCGCTCAGCAAAGCTGCTATTTGGATCCCCATCTCATACCTCTTTCTCTTTCTTAATTGGTTCTCAATGCAGAGAAATAAGGGCTGTGATTCAATCACAGAAGTTTCTTTCCCAATTTGAAATAACTGTCAGGAATTACCCATTAGCTAACCCACAATTCTGACAGAATTTCTTTAAAGAAGGAGGTTTCTATATTTATTGATTTCTTTGTATATGCTAATAATTGTATATCAGTTATTTAGTCTGATTTAATCTCACTAAATTTTGGTTAGAAAAAGATGCCATAGACAAGAGTTCTTGTTTAACAATAGGATTATTTCAGCATTCTTTCTCATAAACGCATGGTTTATAGACAGTTCCAAAAGATAAAGGAAACCACTTTTTTTTTTTCTTCAAAAACAATGTATCATTTTCATTGACCCTGATCTGTGTTTTCCAGTCTGGCATGTTGATAGTAGTAATCCTTGGATTACTCAGGTGAAAAACTCAGGACAGAATGCTTCAACTTTATTCAATACTATGATGTTTATTCTACAGAAGCATACTCATGGATGTGCAAACTGTAACCTTATATACTTAGTATGAGTTATCTGCTAGATTGAAAAAAATTTTGATTTATCAAAACTAGAAATTAGAGATCTGTCTAATTATCTAATCTAAAGGTTTGTCATGTTGGAGGGAGACCACAATGGAAAGTTACATTTTATGCAAACTTTCTAGTTGTTTAGAACAGTTCGGTATGATCACTTGAAACATGGTTCAAATCCAAACCTACTAGAGGGTTCACCAAGCACAACCCACTCCTTGCATCAATCCTTGTTTTGTGACATCAAAAGTTGAATCTTTTGACATTTGAAAAATGTTTTCCTATTGCCCATATATTTGCCTCAAAGTTTATAGAATTTTTCAGTAATTACCTCTAAATATAAACTCTTTTTCCCTAGAAGTACAAAATTATTCAAAATTTAATCTTATTTCATATAATGAAATATTCCCTGATAGAAATGGTGATCTGCTCAGACCACCTCCTCTTTAGGACCCACACACTTAACCTTCAGGTACTGCTAGGAACATGAGTTTGGGGTGAATCACAACTCTATTCCACACTAGGAATTACTTTCAGCCCTATGGTAAGATTCCATCACTTCAGGGTCAACCTAGGGGATCTATTAGGATTGTTGTATCTTGACAATTTCTCCTTTTGCCTACTCTGAGTTCCTCATTTCCTTAAATGATGCGCCCAGAGCACTCTTGACTATCCCCTGCATGAAATTCTTCTCAGTGTCTGTTTCTGGGGAACTTGACCAAAGGTAATACGAGAGGGACGAGAGGGACGTAGAGAGTAGGTTTTTAGAGCTATATTAGCCCTTGGCTGATGCTAAGGACTCATCTTTGTTAGTCAGTGGGACTTGGAAAGTGCCTGACATAGTCAAACAGTAACAATGTTAAACTGTTCTTTGGTGGTTAATTTTCACGGGATGCAAGTGAAAAGAAACTCATTTGTTGGCACAATATCTCTGACATTCAGTAAACATAAAAGGAATTGAACTTATGGTCAATGGAGTTGGGTGACTCTTGCTGACTACCATTGAGTGGTTGAAGAGAGAAAATGACGGGGTGCGGGTGATGAATCACCATTTCAAGAGCAACTGAAAGCAGAGTCTTTTTGGTAGTATTTAAGGAAACCTTAATTTCTTGCAGCTGGAGGGCATACAAAATGGAGAACTTGTCTCGGGATTTCATAATGAAGCAGAAGAGCTTTAGCGTAGGTTGAGCTCTCAACTCTTCTTATACCAGATTCAAGAGTTTAACAGGGAGGTAGTAGGACCATGAAACTTGAGAAGGAGACATTTGGGTAGACGCAGCTGAAAGGCTTGTTCTCCTAGATTCCACTGAGCCAACTAGGCTTGGTGAAGTGATACATACACCCTAGTAAATGATAGTGCTTCTCTTCCTGGAACTAGGCGTGAGTTAGTAAGGTGCTTAGTAAACAACACTAACAAGGCACTGTCTCTCAAGGTTGTGAAAGTACAGCGGCTGCTAGGATGCCAACCTTCTCTAGGCAACTCGCTGTTCTCACCTAGTCCTGACCTCGACATCTTGCTTGAAGATCATGGCAAGTACTCAAATTTGGCAGGTGCCTTTCAAAGTTATGCTCACACCACTCAGGATCTACCTTATCTCTCTGGCAGGCAACTATATCAGTAACAGGGATCAAATCTCAGCAATGTATAGATGAGGAGATGGGGGACATTCTAAGAGAAAATAAATATTATACATTGAAGAAGTTTCAAAATACGTCTACTATGTGCTAGCAACAGCTGGGAGAGCATATATGGGAAGACACCCTGAGGTGTTGAAAAAGAAAAGCAGAATATTAATTTAAATAAGGGAGAGTACATAGAAAGAGGCAAGATTTACTACTCTGACAAGGACCCCAGTGATGTTACTAATATGCTGCTGGAATGACCCTTCAATGTTTGGTAAAAGAAGTGGCTCATGCTAGTAAAATAGAAAAGCCAGATGGTAAGGACATGCTTAAAAATACTCATTTCAGGGTGCATATCCCATGCAAGGCTAGAACACTCATGAGCTGAGCTGACTGAGAGGATCCAGAAGACAATTCATTTATCTACAATTTAACAATGAAAATCAAAAGTCAAGGCCGGGCGTGGTGGCACAAGCCTGTAATCCCAGCAGTTTGGGAGGCCAAGGCGGGTGGATTACGAGGTCAAGAGATCGAGACCATCCTGCTCAACATGGTGAAACCCCGTCTCTACTAAAATACAAAAAATTAGCTGGGCATGGTGGCGCGTGCCTGTAATCCCAGCTACTCAGGAGGCTGAGGCAGGAGAATTGCCTGAACCCAGGAGGCAGAGGTTGCGGTGAGCCGAGATCGTGCCATTGCACTCCAGCTTGGGTAACAAGAGTGAAACTCCGTCTCAAAAAAAAAAAAAGAAAGAAAAAAGAAAATCAAAAGTCATGGTCCCACGTAGAGCTTTAAGTAAGTTCTCAGACTCAGAATCTACTTATTGAAGGAAAGGCTGAACATCCATGAGAAAGGACCTTGCAACATCATGGTAAATTCACTAACTATTAATCCTGCCATGTTCCCAAGGGATCTATTGTCTTTTATTCAGATAATTATGTATGATAAAAAGGGAATATACAAACCTTTCAATGATTGCTGAACTCTGGTTCCAAATTAATATGCACCATGTGCTATTTTACTCTCCTGGCTTATGTTATAATGTACTTTAAAATGACCTGGGCCTTCTGAGTATTCTGCAGAAAACATATTATTTCACTCAATGACTGCTGTCATGCAAGTTACAACAGTTGCTATATGTGATGAGTATATAAAAAGCCTTGGAAAACAACTGTAGAGGTAAGAGATAAACCCTACCAAGATTCAGGGCCTACCACACAAGTTAAGTACTTTTGGATTCATTGGGATGAGGTCTGCTGGGACAGACATTATTATAACCTAATAAAAGATAACTTATTGCATTTCACTCCTCCTGCCACCGTGAAGCCTGATGCTTGCTAAGGACACCCTAGCTCAGGAGATGGCATATAGTGCACAACTCCAACCCATTTACGTGGTGACATGGAGTCTGCCAGTTTTAACTGGACCCAGATAGGGAAATAATTCTGTAGAAGGTCCAAGCTGTGGAATAATAAGAAATACTGCTTGGGTCATAAAATTAGGTAGACACTCTGGTGCTAGACTTGCCCATAGTGAAAAAAGATGCTGTGCTGATTTTATAGCCAGTACCAATAGCAGAATTACAACATAGAACTTAGAGTTCTTCGACAAGGCCAATCATCAATAAGTCTACACTGTTTGAAAACCAGTTGCTGGTATGCTTCTGGGTCCTAGTAGAGATGGGATATTCGATTATGGTTTATTAAGTGACTATGTGACTAAAGATGGATTCTGTAAGATCCACTAAGTTCTCAAGATAAGTAGCCTTAGTAGCAAATCATCACAGATGGAAGAGGCATATCAAGAATCAGACCTGAGCACAACCAGAAGACAAAAGTAAACAAAGAGTGACCCAGACCTCCATCTGGTAATCAGCCTTGTACTGGTCTCTCACTTGGCTCTAGCTTATAGTTGCATGGAGTTTACCTCACGAGTGATGGATGAATAAAGGAAAAGACTGAATTCGGTTTGTTAATGGTGGGCTTAGCATGTTAGTGGGATCTGAAACTAGACAGCTAATACTATAACCTTGCTAAGGGGTAGACCTGTGAGACAAAGCTCTGGACAGTATACCTTTTCTTTAACTTTATGAGGAAAGAAAAATGGCCAAAATATAGACATCCACTGGCTTATGGACAGTACAAAATGTCTCAACAGGTTGATCAAAAGACTGAAAGAAGAAAAATTGGAGAATCAGGGACAAAGGAGTTCTGAGAAGGAGGCATGAGGTGAACCCATTGAAGTGAGCATAAAGTGTGAAAACTTTTGTACTGTTTGTTAGTCTCCAATGTCTTATCTGGCTGTTCAGAAGACTGAAAGAAGGAAGACTGGCAGACTACAAACAAGAAGTTCTGAACAAGAGACATGAGATGAAGCAATTAGAATGAGGGTAAAATGTGAAAATCTTTATATGGTTTGTTAGCATCCACCAAAAGCAACCACCAAAAACAGAGGTCTTAAGCAACCAAGTAGACAGAATGACAGACAATTGACACCAACCAGACTCTGTTGTTACTGATCTCATTTTTGGTACAATGAATACACCAATGACCAATACACCAATGTCAGGGATAGAAATTGAACATAGACCCATCCATTAAACCTAGTCCCATTAGCATGAGCTTCCACTCATGAGCTCCTCATGCTCCCATTAGCATGAGGTTGATTAGCTATTGCCACCACTTTTTGACCAATCTGCTCTCCAAAGAGACTAACACTGACTCTCTGATTTGAGCACTATTTCTTGAGACGACTAACAAGACAGTTAGAAAACTGGTTAATTTGAACTTTTCTTAGGGGATGGTAGATTTTGGTTCATAGACATGAGATTCTACATACAATTTCCCAGAAATAAGAAACCCATTTTACTGCAAAGGAGATGAGGCAGGGGTACATAACTGTGGAATCTATTGTTCTTATCATATATAACACCATGCAGAATATGTTAGCTGGGTAAGAAAATAACATGTAATTTATCTGAGAAGATGCTGTGAGACTGGAAGGTGACATAATCCTCTGGGACATTCTATGTGTGGTAAAGTTGTGTCTTGTCTATGGTATTAGGTCCTTACTATGTAGAAGACATGGCATGGATCCCAGAAATAAGAGTGGATAAAAGAGTATCTCTGCTTGCCATCTCTTCTGCTTGAAGTTTTTGTTCTTGCAGTTCCCAGAACTTTAGGTTCTGTGGTTTAGAGATTCTGGTTCCCAAAGGAGGAATGCTTCTGTCAAGGAGACAGAGAGTAGTATTGAACTATTAGCTATGGTTGTCACCAAGTTATTTTGGGCTCCTTGCCTCAAAAGACAAACAGGCAAAAAAAAAAAAAAAAGAAGAAATCCATAATGACAGAGTTAAAAGACCCTGCTCATATAGAGGAAGGGAAGCTGATATTATATAACAGGGGTCAAAAGCATATATTTGTACTCTGTTTCCATGTTAGGATGTCTCCTGCTTCTCCAATGTCTAGTTTTAATGGTAGGTAGACAAGTACAGCAGCTGCTTCCTTAGAAAGGGTTAGTAAATCAGGAGCTCAGAAACCTCATTAATGAGAGATTTTAACATCTAATGACTGTTGTGGATTATTACGTACATTTATTATACCAATTTATAATTATCACATTGATGGACTAAAGCAGAAGGTGGGGGAACTCTTTCTATAAAGGAGAAAATAGTAAATATTGTCAACTTTGTGGGTCATACATGGGTGTGGAAGTTCTTGTCCCAGGGGCTGTAGTTTGCTAACATTTGGGATCTATAAACAGATTTACTGTAATACTTTAGAGTTAACCACACAGACAATACCATGGAATTCTCAAGAATAAATCCAATGATTCCCTTTTTGTTTGGATTTACATTGTCTTCCAAACTGTTGCTACCAAAATGAGTCCTTTATATATAAATTAACTTGGTAACTACGTTCATTTAACAAGCATTATTAAATACTACATATTTGTTATATTCTATGATAATTGGCACACATTCCTTAAGTGATTCTCAAGGATGATTCTAGATAACACTCACAGACCTTACACTACAATGAGGGAGACAGCTATATGTTTGTTAATTACATGAATTAATGTTCAGTTACAGGTTGTGATATAATCTCTGAAGAAAGCACCTAACAAATGAAAACCTGTTTTAAACTTTATATTCAGAAAGACTCTCTTTAATAAAATTTATCTAGAATAGAATAATGAAGCAGTAAGGCCAAAGTGAGGGGCACATAACACATAGAGGGAGGAGGATAGGTAAGCTCTCTAAATAAAGGGAGAATGACAGTTTTGAGACAATAATGGATGGCTTGTCTGCATCAAGTAAAAAGAACTGGAGATGGTGTGGGGAACATTGCCTTATAAGATGAAACTCAAAATTTAAGTAAATAGGACAAACTCTAAGTTATTAAGGAAGTAAACTTAATAAAACATTGTTGTCTTAAATACATTTAAGTAGGAATATTGATTACAATGAGGGCTCTGAAGAGACATCTGGACTGGGTATATAAATTTGGAAGTCTTTGTTGCACAGTGAGTGCTTGAAGCCACAGGCTGAATGAATGAGAATTGAACAGGACCTTCATTCCAGCCTTGTAAAAATCTAATATTTAATGTCTTTAATTAAATATTAGATATTTAATTAGCAGAGGACAAAAACTAGCTTGAAAAAGAGACTCAATAGCTGAAACCAGAGATGGAGGTGGATAACTTTGAGGCTAGGGTCATGAAGCTAAGGGAAGAAAGAGTTTCATAAAGAAGGAAGTAATTAAGAATGTCAGAGAGTTCAAGTAAGATAGGAATAAAAAGGTGTCCATTGTGTGTAGTGATTTTAGTAGTGACTATATCAATCATTTTGGTGGCAAAATGGAAGAGATGGTGAGTTGAATTGTACGAATTGATATAAATGTGACATGAAATGGAGAGAATGAGAATAGTCCAATCTTAAGAAATTCAGCTGTAAAAGAGAGGAAAGAAATGAACTTGGATATGGAAGGGCTATGTCAAGTAGAAAAAGCACCATTTGCTTGTTTTGTTTCTTTGCCAATTTTGTTTTGTTTTTAAAATGAACTTGTTTTAAGATTGCAAAACTCAGTTGGGCACAGTCCCTCACCCTGTAATCACAGCACTTTGGGAGGCCGAGGCAGGTGGGTCATCTGAGGTCAGGAGTTCTGAGACCAACGTGACCAACATGGTAAAAACCTGTCTCTACTAAAAATAGAAAAATTAGCTGGGCATGGTGGCGGGCACCTGTAATCCCAGCTATGCAGGAGGCTGAGGCAGGAGAATCATTTGAACCAGTGAGGCGGAGGTTGCAGTGAGCTGAGATGGCGCCATTGTACTCCAGCCTGACAAGAGCAAAACTCCATCTCAAAAAAAAAAAAAAAAAAAAAAAAAAAAAAAGAAAAGAAAAGAAACAAACAAACAAAAACCCAAAGATGCAAAACTCCAGTTCATGGGGACTTCCCGTTTCAGCTTGGGAAATAGAAAGTTGAAAAGACCGTTACGCCCACCTTCACCAAACAGCAACAATGGAAACAATTAGACAGTAGATTTAGATTCACAACTTTGTTAATTTTTAAAACATTGATTTTTAATTGACAAATTAAAATGTATATATCAATGGAGTACAATGTAATGTTTTGACAAATGTATTCATTGTGGAATGATTAAATAGAGTTAATCACAACTTTTCTTGAATACATCAGAGGACTGAGGTTGCAAAATCCACAAAAAAATAGTTGCCTTCAAGGACGATGAAGATGAGTATTTGCTTACATGGGGCGGATGATGCCAGACACTGGTAAGAATTTAACTAAAAAGCTCAATGAATCACAGAGTTGAGTATGGTCTAGCAAAAGAATAGAGACCCACATGTGGCCCTAGTATGAGATCCTACTTACAGGACCTCATTCAGTGCTCACAAATACGACTATGAACAGGGTAAGAGTCCTGCAAAAGAATCACTACCCTTGAAAAACAAGGACTGTGGGAAATTCCCATAAATGTGTGAAAGGCATGAATCCCTGCTTCAATCCTTCTCCTCACTCTCCTATAAAACAGAGACTTAAAACAATTTGGGAAGGAAAACAGAACATGGTGCTTTTAAAGCACAGGTGAAGCTTACAGCATTTCAGAAACTAGAATAGAAAAACAAAACGGTATTAACACTGGGTAGGAGCAGGCACAGGGGCTGGGACCAGAGCACAGCCAGGCATAAGACAGAATAAACTACTAATGTAACACAGGGACTCAGTGCCTAAGATTAAGCAGAACAACAGTGAACACTTTTTTATTTCCTTTTCCCTAACTGAGAGGTTGACAGACATCAAGTAATAAATAGTACCAAAATATATGTAATTGGGAAGCAAGAAAGAGAAAGGAATGAGGAAGAAGAAATATTTGAAGAAATAACAGCTTTTCCAAAATTGTCTACCAAAAAATCCTGAGAATATATATAAAAATACTGAAGCAAGAAAGTGAGTTTAGCAACATGGCCAGTTACAAGTTGAATATTTTAAGCCAATTATATTTCTATGCACTGACAATAAACAATTAGCCACTGAAATAAAATGAAAACAGGACAATTATCAATAGCACTAATGAAATTGGTATACATCTTACAAAATATATGTAAGATTTGTATATCTGCTAACCAAAAAATACTGATGAGATAAATCAAAGAAGGTGTAATAGATGGAGAAGTAACTTTTTATGTATTAAAAGCCTCAATATTATTAAAATATCAACTCTTCCAAAATGGAAATGATCTACAGATTCAACACAACTTCAATTGAAGCCATAAATAATTTTTTGTATAATACAATAGAATGATTCTAAAATGTATATGGATAAACAAAAGAAAACAAAAAAAAGGAAAAACAATTTATAACTGATGTTGAATGCAAGGAAGACGCACTTGATATTTATAAGTGAACATTTTTTGAGAATACAGAAAAAGCAATTGCATAGTGCTCTGTAACTTAATAAACAACATTAACATATCTTACCTCTTTAAGGATAGTTTGTAAAGTATGTTTTATATATGATACCTTAGTCCATGTGGGCTGCTATAACAAAATATATTACACTGAGTAATTTACAAACAACAGAAATTCATTGCTCATAATTCTGGAGCTGCAAAGTAAAATATCAAGAAGTGGGCAGATTTGTTGTCTTGTGAGGACTCATTCTCTGCCTCAAAGATGGAAGCTTCTATGTGTCATCACATAATGGGAAGGGCAAGCAGTTTCCCTCAAGCCTCCTTTATAAGGGCACTAATATAATTCATGACGATGGAACTTCAAGTATTATGTTCCAACATACAAATTTTAGGGGAACAGCAACATTCAGATCATAACAGATGAATACAGCGAAGACCAGAGCACTATACAGGTAGCAGGCAAAAAAGTGAGTAGCAGAACTGATAGTTAATAAGAAATTCTGATATCAGAATGCCTCACTACACCCTTTCAAAGCTTTCAAATCTATCAAAGTAACTCTCTGTGTTTGCAGTATTATTTGTAAACATGCAATGAGATTAAGGGTATGGATTAAAAACATATCAGATGTTTGTAAAGTTTTATAAAATAATTTTTCCAAACAATTGATTTGGTTATATCATTTAAAAATATGTTGTTACTTTTTTCTCTGATTGTATTATTGTCTTTTCCAGTTGATGCTTGTTTACGTGGTAAAACATTTTAAACAAGGTATTGACTAAAAGTGTTCAAAATCTCAGAGCTGGAGGCAGACTGTTGGAACTGATTTCCAAGAAGAGATAAAAATGTATCATTCTAGTTGTTAGTGACAACTTAAGAGGAAAGAGTTCACTGAGATGAGAGAAGAGGCCCCCAAAAGCTCCCAGGGATTGAGATAAAGTAGTTTGTTTTCAGGTTTTTCAATCTATAATGTGGAAATTTAGACTCTAGTTCAAGGAGAAAAAATAGTACTGTCGTTTATATATACAAAAAAATTGGGAACACTACATTTCAAAATAAACGGATGTTTTAAAATTTACTTGGGATGAAAAAAGACTGTGAGAAAACAAACCATTTTATACATTTCAAAAATGGACAACAATTCCAGTACTGTGACATCATGGATGAAAGAGAGGACATCCTCTTTAGATTTGTTATTCTTCCTCTTCTATTTGAAGGAAAGGTATTTTCATATTCTAAAAGGGGGTACAAATACCATTTGTTCTGAATCAATGCCTGCAAGCCTTGATGGGATTATGTGAGAGGTGAGTTCATTCTGAGAACCAAGATTAACTATTTCCTTAATGAGAGGAACTGAAAATATGAATACTAACCATTATCAGTGCTCTTCAAAGATTTTTGTAAATTAAAGGACACTTGCAAATGGAAAAATACATAGGAGATTTCTGTCTGAGATTATTTCTCCTTTAGAAATAGAGAGGCAAAATCGTTTCTCTAAGAACTCCTATTACCTGAAAAATGTGCTGCGTTCAAGGTTACCAGAGTCAATTTTAACAAAAAGGGAGGAAGATTCACTTTTGTTAGAGTACTGTCAGGCAGTGGGTCAGTGAAACATGAATGTCTACTTCTGATAACACGATTCCAAATGTTGGACCCTTGCTACTGATTAGGGTGTTTGAATGGACATATTTATTATTCAGCTGATGATTTAAGACAGCATGATTCTTACTTTCTTTGAAAGAGTAAACAAGGCAAGGTCTAAGAGAAGCCATCATGTGTCATCTAATATCAAGTGAACACACTATGGCTAACCATCTTAAAATCTCAGGACAAAAATGATTGGAGAGGGACTTTTGGTTCCAAGGCGTGCTTTTTCTTTTACCTCAATAAATAACTTTGCTTAAGAGGTTAAGGCTTCACATCTGATATGTCTATATGTCTTATTAATTATGAGTGGAGAATTTGGAAAAATGAAACTTCTCATTGCTACTAGAATTGAGCTCACAGCTGATTTTTTTTGGCTTGTCCACTAGTCCAGTCTCCCTCGAAAGGGCTTGCATTGCCTACTAAGCTTTTATATTATCTGGATTCAAGTTTGGATTAACTCTCTATTCCTTTGAATAAGAATATTACAGAAAAATAATTCTAACTTTGAAAATGAACCAGAAGGCATATTGCAGAAATTTTAGATAAATTAGTTTTTTATATGTATAATAAATGTACTACAGGAAATATATACTTTAATGAATAGTAGGCAAGCATCTACCTTGTGCAAGACTCTTGTAGGTTTGAGGATACAGCACTGAACCAAACACAAAAAGCCTCATAGAACTTGAATTATAAGCATTCATGAAGAAATGTTTTACGGGAGTAAAATGAGAAGCTGGGAACCCAACTTTTATTTTATTAGGCCAAAGACTTAATGGGATGTCATAGGTATAAGCAAGTGATTTGACAAGGTTTCTTATACTCATATATAATTCAGATAAATAAAGAATAAAATGGTGTGCAGTTGCAATAATACTCGACAACTCTAAAGAGAATAATTTGTAGATAGCAACTGTAGAGAGATCTGTAGTGCCATTTTGAAGGCCTTGTTTCAGTCAACATTGTATACTACTTATAATTTATTGCACCATATGATAGAAAAGCTCATAAAAGTACAGTGGAATAAAAACATAAAGATAGATTAAAAGACATAGACAGAAATTACACAGAGAAAAAAAAGATCTAAAATATGCTCCAAAAATATGAGAACCTTTTTAGAAGCGCTTTGATGTCCCCATGTCCCTGTCATGATAGCTCTGTTTCAGCTGTCCTGTATTCTTACAGCTCTCATTTTCTTACTGTTTACTGAATGTGAGCAAAACACAAAGAAATTGAGAACCTATCTTTGGATTCTGGAACATCTAGGTTGAAATTCTGGCCCTTATCACATATCTGAAGCATAGTGGATACCGTAAATGGTAGGATCTATTATAATTTTATAACTATTATCATTATTATTAACTGTAGTACTTTTTTCTTCCCTTCACCTTTAATGTAGGATCTGAAATAATCTATTTTTATAGCTTTTATACCTTGTAGTATAAGAAAAATTCTATGCTTTCAATAAAAGTTTGCTGACTGAATAAATGTATGAGAGTGAGTTGCTCTTGCTTACAGATGGTATAAAGCTCAGACAAGAGTAGAGAGTTTGGATAAAAAATATGATAATGAAATATTATCTATTAGAAAGGATCTAGTGGGGTAAAATATTACAAGAATAAGTTGAAAAATAAATATGAGCTTTCAGAAATCAATAGAAACAATATAGGAGAGAGGGCTTGAGAACTAACTGCACAAATGAAACATATTGGTACTAGCGTTAGGCTGAGTCATTTTAGTCACGTGTAGTTGTGTTAAGAGATATAATAGGAAGTGGGGAAATGGGTTAAGTTCTTAAAAATATAAAATATAAAACTTTATTCTTGGGCTAAATTCAGGGTTTTGAGAAATATTGTTTGCCAAAGTCAAGCATGAATTATTAGACACAGATGTTAATCAAGAAAAGAACCAGCTGCTCTGGGGTCTGCCTGGCCTAGCCAAGCCTTTGACAGTGTGACATTTTTCTTTTGTTGGAATTGTATGAAAGAACCCCTGGAAGGCAAATGATCCTATTATTTGTAGATGATTTCTACAAATGGATTTTTTGTCCCTGATTAACAAAACAGGTTCTGCATGGAGGCAGCGTTTGTGAAGTTTCTGAGACTAAAGCTTATATCCAAATGTTTTTCAGTGTATTTCACTGTATCTCTTTTTTTTTTTTTTCTTTTTTTTTTATTGCATTTTAGGTTTTGGGGTACATGTGATGAACATGCAAGATTGTTGCATAGGTACACACATGGCAGTGTGCTTTGCTGCCTTCCGTCCCCTCACCTGTATCTGTCATTTCTCCCCATGCTATCTCTTCCCACCTCCCCACCCCCCGCCCCTCCCCCATTTCTGGGGAAAAAAAAGCACTGTTTTTTACATACCTGATCTCAAATTCTGACTGTAACACATTCTATGTGTGCTTCTGTACAACATAAGCTCTACAGTTATCAATCCTCTTACACATAAAATAAGGGTAATAAAAACTAGGATTATCGCAAAGATTAACTGAGATAGTGGATTATTATGAAGATTAAATCAGATAATGGAGGCAAAACAGTTCTGTATCTGGCACAAAGGAAGTTCAAAGTCTTTGTGCAAGTAGGGTTCTCCTCTTATATACTAGGGAAGTGATTCATTCAGAAATGCAAATTATTTGACAGGTGTCTTATACTAAGACTGCTACTTATGTAAGAAAACAGACACTTTTCAAAAGAAGACAGACAACAGGCATATGAAAAATGCTCAACATCTCTAGTCATTACAGTAGAAATCAAAACCGCAAGGAGACATCATCTCACACCAGTCAGAATCGCTATTAATAAAAAGTGAAAAATGGCTATTAAAAAAGTGTAGCTGGTGAGACTACAGAGAAGAGAGAATGCTTATACAGTGCTGGTGAGAATATAAATTAGTTCAGCCATTGTGGAAGCAGTTTGGTGATTTCTCAAAACAGTATTACCATTTTACCTAGCAATCCCATTATTGGGTATATACCCAAAGAAATGTAAATCATTCTACCATAAAGTGACGTGCACACATTATGTTTATTGCGGCGCTATTCATAATAGCAAAAACACGGAGTCAATCTAATGGCTTATCAATAGTAGACTGGATAAAGAAACTATGGTACATTTACACCATTTAATACTATACAGCCATAATAAAGAATTCAGTTATGTTCTTCTCAGCAACATGGATGAAGCTGGAGTCCATTATCCTAAACAAACTAACGCAGGAACAGAAAATCAAATACCACATGTTCTCACTTATAAGTGAGAGCTAAACATTTAGTATATATGGTCACAAAGAAGGGAACAACAGATACCGGGACCTACTTGAGGCTAGAGAGTGAGAGGAGGGTGAGGATTGAAAAATTCCTATCAGGTACTATGCTGATTACCTGTTTGACAAAATAATCTTTTACCAAATCCCTGTGACATGCAATTTACTTATATAACAAACCTGCACATGTATCCCTGAACATAAAATAAAAGTTAAATTAGTAAAAATATTTAAAAATAAAACTAAATGAAGCTAAAAAAAAAAAAAAAACCTTCAACACAAAGATATTATGGACACAATAATTTTCATGCCAAAGAACTTCAAAAATGGATAAAAAGTAAAATTGTGCTTAGATGATGTGGAAAAGCTGATTGAGAATATCACTGATGTCTTGAAGAAGCAACCAGGCAGACAGGTGAGACTAAGATATTCTCCCTTCAAGGAGGGTAATTCTTGACTTGGAGCAAAGGCTTTATAGCTTTTATTGGATATTCTTTCCTTGATGTATTCTTCTAGTTGGTTAGAATTCCTATGTCAATGTAAAATTGAAAAAATAAAAGATAGGCAAGAAAAAAAAATCACCAACCAAAACCTTGTTGGAATTTTAATTAAAATAATGTTTATCTTGTAAATTTATTTTAAGAGTTTGCTAAAACTTTGAGTTATCTTATCTAAGAACTCCACATATTCATGCTTGTCCACTATTCAAATATTATTTTATTCATCATAGTATAATCATGGTTATTTTATTCATCTCAATATAGTTACTTTTTTGTCCAAGTCCTTATCATATCCTGTTGTGTATGACAAAACTATTGATTGTGGGCAGTGTATCTGAAACTTCTCACTATTAATTAGTTCTGATAGTTTTTAGGTTGATATCTGTATATTCACACACACACGCCCCTGTAGTTCCCTCTTCTCTATCAGGCATTATTCTAGATACTGGAGGATGTAAAAACAGTGATAAGGTACCAATACACACCTGTTAGGATGCTAAAATATGAAACAGCGACAACACCAAATACTGGTAAATCTGTGGAGCAATAGAACCTTTCTTTGATTGCTGGTGGGAATGCAAAATGATATAACAACTTTGGAAGGCAGTAGGCGGGTTCTTACAAACCTAAATCTTATCTTACCATATGATCCAGTAATCACTCACACACCTTGATATTTACACAAATGAGTTGAAAACTTACATTCACACAATAACTGCACACAAATGTTTATGGCAACTTTATTCACAATTACCAAAACTTGGAAGCAACCAAGATATTCAATAGATGAAGAGATAAGCAAACGGTGGTACATTCCTACAATGGAATATTTTTCAGCTCTGGCAATAAATGAGCTATCAAGACACAAAGGACGTGAGCAACTTTAAATGCATATTGATAAGCGAACAGAGCCTATTGGGAAAGCCTGCATTCTTTCCCAATAATTTCCCAAGCATAATTTCAACCATATGCTATTTTGGAATAGGCAAAGCTAGAGAGACAATAAAAAAGGTGACTGGTTGTCTGGAGGTTGATAGGACAAAGCGAGAGATGAATAGATGAAACACAGTATAGTATAACTATTCTCTATTGTGCTATCACGGTAGGCATGTGTAATTATACATTTGTTAAAACCCATAGAATGTATAACACAGAGTGAACCCTAAAGTGAACTGCAAACGTGAGTTCGTGGTAATGATTGCATATTGGCTTATAACACATATGTCACACTAATGCAAAATATTAATAATGGGGAAAATGTTCTGGGGATGTACAGAAACATTTTGTACTCTATAGTCAGTTTCTGTAAATGTAAATCTGCTTTAAAGGAAAAATTCTATTAACTTACAAAAGTGAATAAGATGGACCAGCTCCTACCATCATGGTGCCTGTATTATGATGAAGGGCGGTATACAATGAATAAAAAAGATGAATACAGGTAGTGATACATGCTGTGAGAATTAAATAAAGCATCTGTCTTGATAGATGATGGTTTCAATGTGGGCTGGAAACTCCTCAATGTTATGATTAAAGAAGGCTTCTCTGACATATTAAAGTTGAACCAAGATTGACTGTTTCTCAGAAAAGAAGCTTGCATCCACACCTTTTCCTTAAAACTAAATATCCAACATGAGTTTGAGCAAATCTGACTGAAAGAGAACATTTGCTAACTGGTAGTGCAGTTCTTTTTTTAAACTACTGACTTCCAGTTCCTGAAAGATCAAAAGCAAGCTTTTAAAAATATTAATTGAATCATCACTTCCCTGCTCTAAAACTTTTAACAGCTTTATTTAGATGTATTTGAAATACCAAAAAACCCTGCACATATTTAATATATAAAAGTTGATGGGTTTGAACACATACATTCACCTGTGAAGCCATCACCCATCATCAAGGTAATCAACCTATCCATCACCCCTAAATGTTTCCTCATGACCCTCTACCCATTTTTAAAACCTTAGACGACTTCTCATTTCATTTAGAATACACTACAGTATTCCATGGTGCTAACAGGACTTTGAGGTTCTTTGCAATCTGGGCCTTTTCTTTTTCCCAACTTAATTTTAGGCTCAAATTCCTTCTGCTCCACTAAAATGTCATCCTCACTAAGTTCCCACCAGAACCCTTTTTCCTTCAAATACATGAAACTCTTCAAGACTTCAGGGCCTTGCCCTTGCCGTTGTATCTGTCAAAAGCATCCTTCCAGTGTTCTTTTAAATCACAGAGTTATTTAGCATTAGGAAAAGATTTTTGTAAAATAGCAGTGATAAAGTTCATTCTCTTCCATCTGTTGTCAAATATCCCCATGGCTCTCTCCGTCTCTTAGTTTAGATCTTTAATCCAAAGTCTCTTTCACTGAGGCCTTCCTTGACCACTCTCTGACATGCTTCTTCCTTACTTTTCTCCCCTTTAGGACTTGCGATCATTTTACTTACTATATTGGTAATTGCTTGTACTCCTAAGCAAAATATAATTTTCTAACTATATTATAAGGATGTAATATAGTCTTACTATGTTATAAGGATGTAATATAGTCTTACTATGTTATAAGGATGTAATATAGTCTTACTATATAAGTATAATAAGCCTTACTGTAAGTTCTTACTATATTTAAGTATATTATTACTATATTACAGTTCTTACTATATTATAGGGATATAACATAGTCCTTACTATATTATAGGGATATAACATAGTCCTTACTGTATTAAAAATATATAATGTAGTCTTAAAGTATAGCAAGTCTTACCATAAGTTCTTACTGCAAGAAAGTATATTATTACTATATTATAGTTCTCACTATATTATAAGCATAAGACATGAATCTTGTTCCTTTTGTTCACTGCTCTTTCTAGACACTGCCTAGACATTGTGTGGCCTGTAATGACGTTTGATAAATACCTGATGATTGAGAGGAGAAGAGCATAACATAATATTTGTAAAACACGTTTTTTTTTTTTTTGTTCAAACTATACATGGTTTTAATGAAAGCGAACATCACCTTGTTTTAATTCTGTCTGAGTATATCGTATAGTCACAGCATAGTTACAATTCGCATTATCTTTTCCTAGATTTATAAATGTTTTCTAAATATAGAGGTTTTTTATTTGCTGAAATCCATGTGGGACTTAACTGGAAGTTTGCTGGGCATTGGTCACTCTGTTCACTATTGAAGGTTAATAAAACTTTAGCATTTAATATTATAAATGACATAAACAGGCTAAACATATATTTTTATTCTAAAACTGGACTTCCAGAAATAGGTTGTGTTCCTTAAAACTAAATAAAAGTTTCTATTTAGTTTTGCATAAGATGAGCGTTAAAAATAATACATTCTTGAATGACTTTATTCTAAGTCATTTCTTGAATGAAGTCATTCAAGAAAGTTTTTAGAATAAAGTCATTCAAGAAAGTTTTGTGAATATAGAACATTTTCTGCATTGATGATTATGAGGAGGCTATGATAATCATTATTAAAAGAAAATACTTTTTGGGGCAGTGATCAGCACCTTACTGGGTCATCCTTTGGAGTTCTTTGGCTCAACTTACATGAAACTTAAATTTAAAGGAATTAGGTAAATACATTGGAAGGCTGAAGAGGAGCTGCTAGAACTTAAAAAAATCCCGAAAGCCAGACTGGGAAAGGGTGGATGCTGAGGAAGCGGCAGGGATTTTCTCAGCAGGAACTGGGCTCCAAGCAAATTTAAAGGAAAAGGTAAATACACTGGAAGGCTGAAGAGGAGCTGCTAGAACGTAAAAATCCTGAAAGCCAGACCTGGGAAAGGATGGATGCCGAGGAAGCAGTGGGGATTTTCGCAGCAGGAACTGGGCTCCAAGCAACGTCTAACTATGTCACTTTGATGGAGGAGCAGACTGGATCAAGGCTCACCTCCACACCCTGGGGGCATTGCATCTGATCAGCCCTGCCTGATGATGTCCTGGGCTGAGGAAGCAGCTAGTGCAGCGAAGGAAAAAAGAGGAATATACTAATACAGGAAGTGGGCAGTGTGGCAAGCCAGCCAAAGCAAGAGTCCATGCTACCCTTTAATTAAATAGGTTGAGGTAGGTGCATAATGGCAAGGGATCACTGAAAAGACGGATAAAATATCAATTCCTGTAGTTGTTACTATACCTGAAAAGTAGATTAAAAAAAAAATGTTTCTGTTTGGTTTGGTTTATATCTAGGTGTCTGTTAATGATCAGAGATCAGATAGAAATGTCTGTGCGTATCATCACAGCCTGAGATCACTTCTTGCAGCCAGTTCTGACAAACAATCGCAAACACAACCTTGCAATATTCCTGGGCTTTTGTTTGTTAGGCTAATATTACAAAACTTTCCAATAGAAAAAAATGTCTCTACTTGTTTTTCCTAAGAGGTAGGTGTATAAAAGTAGCAAAATACAAAGACCTGTATTTGCGAATGTATAAGTGAAAAAACCATTCAAATTCAAATGAAAGTAAATCTTTGTTACGGTCATGTCAAACTTAGAAAACTTTGGCAGTTTGACTAATATTTCCACTGTTAATTCTCACATTTCAAGTAAAAACAGTAATTACCCTACCTGCGTGTGTCATGTACAAGGTATTGCTCTCATGTTTCTGTATTTTTTGGTGCTCGTATGGCCATACGGAGAGAGAGTTTTTCTCATAGCAATAAAGAATCAAGTGAAACCGTTTCTATATTTATGGTGTTTCCTCCCACTGTCTACAGTTTATTTATGTGAATGTCTATGAAATGGTTTCCTTGGTAACTAAAAGGAGCCTGGGTCTGAGCGACTGTATCACAGGCTCACAGTTTTAGGCATCCATTGCTTACAAAAAGTAACTATGCAAGAACAAAATGTAAAAAATCAATACGAATTATTTATTGAATAGATGTCTTTCTAGGGTTTTTCCATTTGGACAGTTTAGGATCCTGCTCTACCTAGATTTCCATGTAAATAGTTACAATCCAGGAGAAATTTACATGTATTGTGTAGATACTGTTTTAGGAAGTTATATTAGTGAGGCCCTACTCCTTTCCAAATCAATTTGCTATTAATTGCCAATGGATTTGAAATTGTTTTTGCTCTCATCTGAGTAACAACTAGCACTCAAATGTTTAATGATTCAAAATCACAGAACAAAGAAAACAAGACTTGATGTGCCTCCATATGTCACACCACCAAGCAGGAGTTAAAGCAAATGCCAGAGGTAATGAAAAAATGACTGGTTTTCATAGAATCACGCATGTTGTAAACAGCAGCTGCTGATCATTTATTACAAAACAGAAGCAAAGTGTCTTCATTCTGATTTCTAGCTTCTCTGTATTGCCCTCTTTCATACTGAAATTTTAAATACCTCTCGCTGAGTTAATTTGCATTCCACTGTCGTTTTTCTCTTTCACTCTGCTGTTCTCTTGACTATCCAAGACTTTTGTCATACTATATCACCTGACGTATTTGGTATTAGTGAAATTTTATATGCAATGTTATCACTTCAGAAATAATGCTTATGCCACACTTTTGAAATTATAAAAACATAGACTGATACTGAAGTTAACTCAAGGATGAACAGAGGTTAGTGGGTGGAAACTGGTAATTTCCTAATTATATTTAACCTCTGTGGAGCCTTAGCAATCATTTTAATAATGACATTATTTTTCCTCTTCAACCACGTCACATTTCTGTGCTATTCAGGAAACTTATTAGTAGAGAGCAATAAAACTCTGTCATGTTTCATATCCTCCTGTTTTTTCTGAACAGATTCTCTAAAATATTAGAATAAATTTGACTCTATTTCTCTTGCCAGAAACACAGGAATGAGAGCTTGTCTGGTGTTTCTGTTACATCATCAATTTCTCCTTTTGCTCTCATCTCTTTCCATGCCACAGAATCATTACCTGTCAAAATTACTGAGTCACTCTTTCATATTCTCTTCCTTTATCACAAAATCCAGTGTTTAAATAATGAACACTGCTTCGCTTCTGTAGCATGCATTGCTCACATTATCTGCACTACTTTTAGAGATCAACCATCAGAAATTAAAAGATGGAATGAAGCCTCATTCAAATAAACATTCTTCCTCTGGGTCCCTCACTTAGTTTCTAATCCGAGATGTCGAAATTATGCTTTATACTGGCAAGAATATTCTCTCACCTCACAAATGCTTCCCCAGACTGGAAATCTTGTTCAAGAAGGTAGCTTTTAATTTATTTCCCAAATAATGTCTTTTGGGTTAGTGAATATAAAAGAAGATTTCTTTTCCTTGATTCTTAAGATGCAAATGTTAAGGCAGATTTTATCTGCTTTGATTTAGCTGCGGCTTATTGGTTACATATTTTTTCCCACTCTTTTTACTCATATTCCAAATAAGTAACTATTTAAAATATGTGTATATTTTAAGATATATTCTGAGATGTCTGAAAATTCTATGCCTTTAGTTAGATGATGCTTTAGATTATCATTATATGAATTTGCCTAGAGTTGTATTATATCTTAATTCTGCCAGTGCTCCTGTTGTTAATGGGGTTGTAAGTTATTATATTACCAGAAGATGTCCAGATCAAGTTTTTCTTGGAGTTTCTATCAGGCAGCATAGTTGGGGCATTGAATTTTAAGGTACAGAATTGATGAATATGCTAAAAACAAATTGAATCTCAATTAAGCAATCTGTTCTCTATTCAGGTAAAGAAACCGATCATTGCAACAGGATCACTTCATAAATTTCTAGCAACATATGCTGATTCATTTGCCTTTTACCCTCCAGGGAGATGGCTGGCATCTAAACTGAGACCTGAGGGAAGAGTGAGAATTAGATTTTAGCAGAGATCTTGAGTTGTGAAGGGATTGATCATTGATACGGAGCTGACAGAAGGTCAATGCACCAGGAGTGAAAAGAGCCAGGCTAATAATTTTACCAGACAGACTGGTATATAAACTGGCCCCATTTAAGCAGGATATTATAGAACATGAGGCAGCTTGCAATTTATCCTATGAGGACTAATAAGTTAAAGAAGGCTTTTATATTAGAACAACAAGATCTGATATACACTGAAAACACCATTCTGATATTGGGAAGAAAATGGATGAGAAGAGGTGTGAGAGTGAAACAATGCACACTAATGATGTTATTGCTGGGCTGGGAAGAGATGAAATTTTGAGCTGCTAAGGTGACAGTGAATGCAGAGAGATTCAGGAAGTATTCAGAAAGCTTCATTCAATGAGGCTTGCTGATAGATGAGCTGTGGAGTAAGAGAAGGGGAGGGACAGGAAGGCTCTAAGGCTCCCGGCTTGAGGACCTCTCTGGATAGTCACACACTACAACTCAGGTGGCAAAAGTGGGATATTCTCAGGATTTGGTGGGGAAATAAAAACTTCATTTTAAACATAGAAAGATGGAAATATCTGTAAGACAGTTTGGTAGAGATGGCAAAAGGGCTGTTGGGCACATTAATCTAAATATTACTGAGATAGCTAGGTTGGGTATATTATATTTAGGAGTCAAAAATGTAAATGGAACACCAGAACTTATTTCTCTTATTAACTGTAACTTTGTACCTATTGATCAATCTCTTCCAGTCTTCTGTTCCCCTTACTCTCCCCAGCCTCTAGTAACCAGCATTCTTCTTTCTGCTTCTGTGAGGTCAGTGGTCAAACTTTTTAGGTTTCACATTTGTATGAGATCATGCAGTATTTGTTCTTCTGTGCTTGGCTTATTTCGCTTAACATAATGTCCTCTAGCTTCAACCATGTTGTTGAAAGTGATTCAATTTCAGATTTTTATGGCTAAATGGTATTCCATTGTGTACACCTATTACACTGTTAAAATGTATTCATCGGTTTCACAGTCAGGTAACTATAGCCAACAATAACATGGTGTAAACTTCAAAATACCTAGAAGAGATAATTTTTGAATGTTTTGACTGCAAATAAATTATAAGTGTTTAAGGTGATGGATGTGTTAATTATGCTGGTATAATTTCACAATGTATATATGTATAAAAAAATCACACTGCACCCATACATAAGTGTAATTATTATGTCTATTAAGAATAAAATAAAACTTAAAAATACATAAATTATAGCTTTGTAATGTGAATGAATAGGGTCACAGAGAAGAGCATTTAAGAGAAGTGATAAGAACGTATAAGACCAAATGCTGAGGAATTCTAAAATTTAGATGTTGAATTGAGAATGAGAAGCAAATGAAGAATACTGAGAAAGGGAAAGTGAGGTAGAAGGTAAACTAGGAGACTGTGTCATCTTGAAAGCCAAGAAAGGAGAAAATTTCAGGCTGGGATGATCAACAGAGTGAAAGGCTACTGAGAAGTCAAGGGGGATGCAAACTAAAAACAATTTCAATGACGTGCAGCATGCCAGTTACAGAGTTGTCTGGAGTTCTTGCACATTTTTTATTTTATTGTAAGAGTTTGTGTGAGAGTCAGATTGAAATCTAAGACTAAAGGGAATGTAAAAAATTGGGGCTTTTGTGTATAGACAACTTTTTCATTCAGACCAGTTTTGAAATGCAAAAGGTAGTGGAGGGAAGAGACAGGGTCATGGAAAGGAATTATTAGAATGGAAGGAATTTTTTAAATAGTAGAGCACATTTGTGCTTCAATAGGAAAAATCCAGAAAAAAGCATTACTGACGTAGATCAGAAAAGAGATAACTGAAAAAGTGAAACCCTTGAGAAAGTTGTACAAGATGGGTCCTAAAGTGCAAGAGGGCTGATTGACAAAACTTCAGAGAAGGGACACATACTATTGTAATCGGGGGGATTGGGACTAGATAAGTTTGCTAATTGAATGTGTCTGTAGGAGGTGGTGATGGTGGTAGATGCATCATTTTAAAGGAGAATAGGAACATGAGAATAGTTAAAAAGCCAACAAACCATTTCCAGGACATGTTGAAACCCTTCTGATGCTTTTCGTCAAGGATTTCAAGTGAAAGTGCTCAGAGTATGATTTTCTTTAGCAATGTTTACATGCTTTCATGCAGCAAAGAAAAAGGAGGATATTTGGCCTCATCCAGGATTGTTTTTTTTTTACTTGGGGATAAAGGAGAAAGAGGGAAGTAAGAGATTTAAGGATTCCTCAAGGGCTCAATTGTAATATTTAGCATGAAATATAACCTGAGCAAGGAGAAACATGAAGATGGGATGAGGCTATTGATAATTTTTAAAAAGTGGTATGATCAATGAATTGGGTGTCTTAGGGAAGTAAAAGCATTGCTAATATGCAGATATGCAAAAAAAAGTGAATCATGACAATCAAAGATGACAGTAGAGGAATGAAATATTCCAAGTTAAGGCATTTTGGGGAGCATATAAGTCTCTATGGTATAAATATGGCAACAGAAATTGAGACTGAATGAAAGTAAACGTCATTTGACATCCAGATGCACAGGACTAAGAAGAGGTTCATGATTAGGAGCCACCCAAATGGATCCTGAACTCACCAGGAAATATTAGGAGTCACAAATTAAAGTCTTTAATGTAAGGAAAGTGACAAAGGTGTTGGTAAACAGAAGGATTAGAGAAGAGTAGTATGCTACTAATCTAATATATATAGATATTATTTCTCTCAGGAGATCAAGCCTACTTAAGGGAGCATTTCCACCTATTCCTCAATTCATGCACACTGGTACACTGCCCAGGTTACTAGCTCATGGAAATAGAGGATGCTAAAAATCTTGCTCCTCAAGTAGTTCCAGAGAACTAATTGCAGTCTAGAGGTATGTCCTTTGACTAAGAGATATGTAATCTAGAAATGATATGTAATCTATTACATATGTTATCTAGATAAATGATATGTAATCTAAAATAGATATGTAATCTATTATACTGGAAATTATTTCTTGTTTTCAAACATGTAGTAATTTGTATCTTTTAAGTATGTTGATGGATTGCACTGAAGGTCACTTTACAGAACCCTAAAGGAATAAAAGTACACAAGCAAAAGTACTTACACAGGTAGGCACCTAGTATTTTTTTTGCTTCTGATGAGTTTACATCATATTTAGGAAAAGAGAGCACATGGAGCATTAAAGTACATGAAACATGAATTGCCATAAGGACTGTTGGTGCAGACTGAGCACATGGCCGAGAAAGAGGAGTGGGGATGGGAGTCTTTCTTTTTTCACTGCGGACCCACCTTGGCTTGGCCATTTGATAGGAGAGGAAGACTCGCTAATACTCTTGGTTAGAGGTGAAGACATGGATTTGGCAGAGGTTACTAGCAGAAGTAATCAAATATGGATCGAGCCCCAAAGCACATATACTCTGTTCTACTGCTTGTATTTTTAGGTGCAAATACCATCTCACATTTTCTGCTCCCATGTCATAAAGATACCTAGGATGTGCCTCTTGTACTGTTTTTTACCTCTTCTGCGTGTTTAAAAAATAAATAAATAAAGGATTTTCTAAGTAAAGCTGCTTCATTCTCTTTCTTTTATGTTCTTTCTGTGTGTCTCTCCTTTTCTTTCTCTCTCTCTTTTTCTCTCCATCTGCATTCTTCAGAAAATCCTGAAAAAGGAAGTCTCAATTAAATTAGGGGACAAAGAGGCCCTGTTTATTCTTGAACTTAGGGAGTATTCTCTTACAAAGTTTCTTTGAGGTCCTGAAATGAGGTAAAATGCAGTATTTTGATCCTTTACAACATTTTCCTTGAATATAATACATAAATCTCTCAATCTTCTTTTCTCTCAACTAAAGGACAGAAAGAGAGAAGTTTTTGGCAGTGTAGAATTTGGACATTCCTGGAATTTTAAGCACAGTTCTCTCTCTCTGAGACCTTAACTTCTAGAAAGTACAAGCAGTGAATGGTTCAGAGTTTATTGATTATTCCAATCAATTCATGACTGATTAGAAAAACCAATATTGGAACTGAATTTTAATCCGTTCACAGCTGATGAGAATCCCAAGGAAGCCTTCATGGTGCACATGAGATGAGAGATGAGAGTTGAGTTTGGGAGTAGGTCAGGCAATTAGGAGATGGGACAGTATTTTAAGATGCAGAGGCAGAATAAGCCTTTACCAGAAGAGTAAAGGAGACAAAGAAGCAGAAAAGTACCTGACACAATATTTGGGGTCCTCTAAACAACAACATGAACAAATATTGAAAATTACAGCCTGGGGCTGGAATGGGAGCTGCATTCAGTGTCCTCACTAGGGAGCTTTGTGCTGGGCACTGAGTTGCGTCCCTTTCTCAGTCCTTCACTCCTCTCCATCGCCTGCACAATTTGACTTTCTGTACACCAAAAGCGTCATCAAGAAAGCTGCTTACACTCCTCTCCCCACTCTTTCATCACTTGTCCACTCTTCAACACACAAGGTTCAGCCTCTCTTCTCATTGCAGGGCATTGAGATCCCAATGGTTCCGATTCCAATGAGACTACTTTGTCCTCATAAGACGTGACTATTCACCCCTCATCTCAACCTTTATTTTTCTTAAAACCTATTCCTCAGGATTCTCTAACACCCTAGATCCTTGTTTTAACTACAATTCAATGATCTCTCTCTTCTCAACTTCCTGTGATGGAGCATCTTGCATGGCTCGGTTTCTGGGTCTTGGAATTGCTGTGGCCGTGTTTAGGATAGCATCCTTTCTATCCTCTTGCCCAATCTTCTGTGTGCTTTAAAATTGTAAATGTTTGTCTCATTCCAGACTTTGACACCCCTTATTTTTTATGTCCACTTCTTACATAATATCTTTACCTTATTTTACCAACATTTAAACCTAAACATCTTACCGTATTCACCATTTCACCCAGCTAATATCAACCACCCGGTTAATATTCACCATCTCAGCTAGCTCCTGTTAATAATCAGAACTTATCCTTGACGACTCACTTTTTTCTTAACTCCATGCTAAATTAACCATTTCTTAGTTTTACTCCCAAAATATATCTCAGTTACACTAATTACTTCTATCTCCACTGCCAGAACATGATTGAAAGCCAAATTATCTTTTACCCAGACTTCTGAAATAGCCTTCTGTGTGGTCTCCTTCATTACATCCTTGTCTTCCTATAATCTAGTCTCCAAATCAGGCATCCCCAAACTACTGCCCGCGGGCCGCATGCGGCCCCCTGAGGCCATTTATCCGGCCCCCCACCACACTTCAGGAAGGGGCACCTCTTTTGTTGGTGGTCAGTGAGAGGAGCACAGTATGTGGCGGCCCTCCAACGGTCTGAGGGACAGTGGACTGGCCCCCTGTGTAAAAAGTTTGGGGACGCCTGCTCCAAATAATATCTACAGTCCTATTTTTCAGCATCTATCAGATTATATCATGCTTTTGCTTAGAAGTTTCTATTTGTTCTCCCTTTAGAATGAAATCCAAGCCCATTCCAACGTCCATCAGGCTTTGTTTGAGCTCACGCCATCCTCACTTCATAGCATGTCTCATGTTTTCCTCTAAGCTTCCAACACACCCAGGTTTCCTAAAAACTCACAAATTATTTCCTATCTTGGATTTTTTTTTGCTGATCCCTGGGCCTAAAGTTATGTAAGCTTTTGTTTGATATTATAGCACTCTATTTTCTTATAATTTTCTGAACTTTTAATTCACGTACAGCTGATTTATTTGTTACACATTTTCCCCATTAAAAGGTAAATTCAGTGAGTACAATGACCTTTCCCATCTTGCTTTCTACTTTATCCTTAGAACTGAATGAATTGTTTGATAGAGAATCAATCAATATTTTCTGGATGAATGAATATTTGTTGTCCAAACAGTGGCTCGTAATGTGGCTTGTTGGGAATGGCATTTTCAATTTGTACTTTAAATTTCTAATTCCTTTTCAAAAAAATTTTTTTTAAGTTAAAGTTAAATAAATGTTAAATCTGTAACTATTGTTTACATACATTTTTATTTTTGTTCTCAATGTATTTGGTATTTTACTTTTAAAGTAAATACGTTTTTATTGGCATATTGTTATCTATTTATTGGATCCTCAGAAATACTGTTGTTAACAGCATTTAAAAATGGGTACAGAGTTTATATAAAGGTACCATATTCTGGGTTGAGAATGCAATAAAATAACCTGTACAAAATATTGCCATTATGGTATTTCCCTAAAGCCTAATGAAAATCGTTGCCTCTTTTTGAACCTTGTATGCCTTCTTATAAAACATGAATTTGAGCACAAGGCTTATCTGTTGAACAAATGAATAAAACAAATCATTAAAAATTTAAGAAAAATAATTCACCAGAAATGCAAGTTTAAATAAACACAAATATATATGTCTGTAAGTATAAATATGTATGTGTATATATGTTTACTTTATATTTGTATCTGTATGTATACATTCATATGGGTGAAGACAGAATTTAGAATTTCAAGAACTGGTAATATAGATGATTTTCAGGTCTTTTTAGATCTTGAAATATAGCATTTGATAAGGTGGATCTACTGTCTCAGAGTAATGAGAAATTAACGAGATCAAGTGGACATTTTTACTTGTTTGATTCAATTGAATCTGTTTTGAAAACAGATTGAAATTCAACAAAGTCACTCGACTGTATGGATGCCTCCTGTGTGCCAGGCTTGGTGCCAGGTAATGAGGAATCTGAGATGAAGGAAGCATATGCCCTTTCCTGGGGCTCTTCATAATCTTGGAATTGGGAATTGCCATGGCAAACTCACATGTATACGTACATGTGCTTTGCATCTATAATATGAAGAACCTATGAAACGATGTCCATGTGGAATTATTCTGCCTTTGAGGTAAACGAAGGTGTCAGAGTTTACCTTATGCAACAAACTAAGCAATATGCTAATTCTCATTACTAGAGTGTTCTGTTTCTCATTTTATTTAACGAGACATTGAGTTTTATATTTGGATCTATCTACCATTTTAACTGTCATTTTCCCATGGATCTCATGTTACAACCATTGGTCCCTTCTTCCTTCAGTTCTGTTTAATGCCACCGACAGCTTGATCTAATTTATAAACCAGGTCTAATGATGTATTAGAAGCCCCTTTCTAACCAGCAGTGGATAGTGAATCTTGCTATGGCAAATCCATGTCCCATGCCCTAGACAACTAAGTAGGAGTCAAACGTACTTTTGCTTTACTCTCCTTTTTATTTTGATCAATATGACAGCACTTCTGCTTGAGTTTCTCTTTTTTCCACAATTCCTACCTTGGGACTAGAGACCAGCTATGATAAAGCATCCATTTCTTGAGGCCAAATAGACTTTCTAACTATTGCTAGCTCTCTCCTTAATGGCAGCCCTATTCCCAGAACTCTCAGCATCTGCCTACAATGGGCCCATTCCAAAACATACCAGCACATCGAACTTACTAAGCATCTCTATTTCTAGAAAGTTTTGTTTAACACTCTACAAGATTATATTGGTCCCATTTGAATGTCAAGAATGAATATATTATGCAATGTTTGTTGAAATATTTGAATATTAAGTTCAAGGTTGCTATACCATCTTGGAGGTTAACATAATTCATCATGATGCAAACTTTGAATACTCCTAACCTAAACTCTTTTCTTGAATTTTCTTTTTACAACACACCCAAGTGGCTATATATGCATGAGTAACAACAAACATTCCAAAGGAATATTTACAGGCATTATCAGACAGGAAAAAAAAAAAAAAAACAGAGGATTTTTAAATTGCTAATTTAAAATTTATTCCAATATGTCAAGCTATGTTAAATCATCTGTAGGTCCAATAAATTTTTATATATTTTTTTAAACTGAAGAATAATGCTTAAATACAAAAGACAAATTGTAGACTTTCTTACAGTAAAAAATAATGATTTGGCTTTGGAAAATGTGTAGATTTCCTTGTGGACATATGTTGTGAATAAAGCTTTTTCTTGTTTCTTATTTTTGGCTACCACATCCTATACCTAATGTGTTCTGAGGATGATCATATTTTGAAATTTACATTAAGATGCCTTCTTGTTAATAGAAGTGTAACTAACCAAGGAATGGAAGCTGCAGTGGAAAGTAGTTGGAAGGACCCCAGCTTGCTAGCATGAAGTTCTTTTCCGTTTTTCTCCTACCCAGTGATTCTTAATATTTCAGGGTCACACATTCCTTTGTGAAGCTAAAACATATGGATGGTCTTCCGGTAAAATTGTATAAACCCTGTGGCAATGATTAAGCCACTGTCTCTCAGCTTAAAGCCAACCTCTCCATTGTGCTTAGCCATTGCGGAGCTGGAACTCAGACCACTGCATTCCACTTTGCCAACTGTCTTCCTGTTTGGCTTTGCCAATAAAAGGTATGAGAAGGAGCTTCAGGGCTAGAGAAAAATGAGAGAAGTTGTTCCTTTCTATCTGCCTCCTCTGGACTTCCTGTCTGTGAGCCCGTCCCTTAAGTTTCCAGTTCTTGCCATTGTTTCTTTCTCTTCTGAGCCCTAGGGGTTGTGGTTATTTCCTGTGCTTGCTACTTCCGTGATAAAATGTTATTTAGCATTTTCTTTTTACATTTTATTTTTAGGTAATGATTCCTTAAATGAATTCCCTCCATTTAAATAGCTGGTGCAGCTTTAGTCAACTGGACCCTGACTGATCAATATTCTCACATAAATAAAACTTGTTCTTTAATTTTAAGGAGAATGATTTCTGTGTAAGAAGTGTTTAGCCAATGGATCTCTAAATCCATGTAAGTTCTAAAATTCAGTGTTTCTCAGATATACATGATTGGAGAAAAGATAAAGACAAAATGATCAATGAAACTATTAGTGAAAATGTGAGAAATAATCGCGAAATGTGAAATAATCATCAAGTCCAATCTGTACCAACTTGGAACCATGAATGGGTTATCAACAGAAGTGATTATTTATAGGGAAGTGGATGAGTAAAAAGAAAAATCGTATGTGATAGAAGTGGGGGAGTAGTCTTGGCATATGGTCCGTAGGAATCCAGTACAGATTTTGACCACCAGAAGGAAACAGGAAGCAGATGAGTGAAAAACACAGTATCATTTCAAAAAGATTTTTTTATATATATAAATGCAAGCAATAGAGCTGCAGAGTACAATTTTTAAAATAACTAAAGTTACTGGGTAGTCACTCTTGATGTGCCACAGTATTGCTTATCACTGCAACACAGTTGCTGATGTTTAGAACCTAGAATGGATTTCTTGCAAGACTCTGGCAGTATTTCCTACACATCCATAGCTGTCAGTGGAGTAATTGCATTGTCACTATTATGAAGTCGTTATTGACACATGGCTTTTATAATAGAGGAATTCCATTTATGGCATTTCAATTCTAATCCCTTCACCTTCTCTGTCAATGGGGAAAAAGTAGTATATAGTTAAGGGCCAGAGTAACAAAGAAAAGAAAGGAAAAAAAAAAGGAAAGAAAGAAAGAAAAAAAAAGAAAAAAATATCAGTCTCTTTCTTCTGAGAGTCCAACTCCTGGTAAGGGAGACGGAACCAAATTTAATAAAATTTGAATAAGTCCAATAGTAAGTAAAAGGAGAAATCAGTGTTAATTAAGGGTGGTTGAGGGCACAGAAGAACTGGCCACATCCCATTCCCATTCTCCTTCCCAATATGCTCTTATTCCTGGAGAAATAAGACTGTATCTTTTCATCATTTCCTTTATTGTGCAACTCGCTGTATAACAAACACCTATGTCTTCAAATTGTTCAGCATTCAATGAGATAAGAGAATGAATTTGTAAAGCCTCGCTGGCATTTAAGCTAGGTAATCGAAGATAGAATTCCATGGGACCATCCCTTAGGCTTACACCACACAAATTCACTCACATAAAATGATTTCGACTCCCCCTTAATTTTAATGCAGGTGAAAAAATATATACAAAGAAGAAGCAATTTTTAGACTGGAAACCTAATCAGCTTATAAATTACTGTAAAGAAAACCACTCCTCTTGTGTCAGTTTGCTGAGAATGATGGTTTCCAGGTTCATCCATGTCCCTACAAAGGACGTGAACTCATCGTTTTTGATGGCCGTGTAATATTCCATGGTGTATATGTACCACATTTTCCCTATCCAGTCTATCATCGTTGGGCATTTGGGTTGGTTCCAGGTCTTTGCTATTGTAAACAGTGCTGCAATGAACATTCGTGTGCACGTGTCCTTGTAGTAGAATGATTTATAATCCTTTGGATATATACCCAGTAATGGGATTGCTGGTGGGTGTTGAACAATGAGAACACATGGACACAGGGAGAGGAGCACTACACACTGGGGTCCGTCGGGGGGAAACGGGGGTGGGGCGGGGGGTGGGGAGGTGGGAAGAGATAGCATGGGGAGAAATGACAGATACAGGTGAGGGGACGGAAGGCAGCAAACCACACTGCCAAGTGTGTACCTATGCGACAATCTTGCATGTTCATCACATGTACCCCAAAGCCTAAAATGCAATTAAAAAAAAAAAGAAAAAAAAAAAAAGAAAACCACTCCACTTCTTCTCAGGTGACAATGGAAAGGCTCAGTGAATTGACTTTATTACGTGAGCGATTGGTTAGTTTTATTTCATGATATTTTCCCAAATGATAGGGAAACAGGCTGTTGTCATCGCATTTCTTCTCTTTTCTATCCTTTCCCGCTCCTTTGAGTCAACTATCTTCAGCCAACAGTTTAGATCTTTACACAGCGCACAGCGCAGACTATGCATCCAAGGGGATAGCCTTAGCCGCTTGCAACTATTGAAATTTAAGTTAATATGAATTGAAATAGAAAACGAATGAACTTGCGGTTTCTCCATTGCACCAGCTAAATTTCCAGATTGATAGCCACATGTGCAAAGTGACTGCATATTAAACCACAGAAGTATAAACTGTTTTCATCATCTCAGAGTTTCATTAACCAGTGCTGACCCTAGAGCATCAACCCAAACACAATTCTATAAAATTGCCTCTCCTCCATTTTTTCATCCCTATGAACCTGCCTTAATAAAAATCAGGGCTTGTAACAAATTCTTTTTCAATAGCCACAGCAGTACTGCAGTGAGAGGGACAGAAGACGTATTAATGCCTTGTGGAGCATATTCAAGGCGTTATACTCAAACGGTTGCACTGCAGAGTGGGAGACAAGGGTTTTTCCAAAGCCTTGAAACACATGATTAGGACATCTTTTGCGGTCTTGCCTTATGAAGTAGTAGTGCCACCAAGCGTTGGGCAGAAATGGTTTCGATACTTGAAAGGTATTTGCTGAAAATTTTGAATTAAAAGAATCAACAGAATTAATCATAGTTGCCTTTTAACCTGCATAGGTTTATATCATGAATGTGTCATTACTTATGGATCATTATTCATTTATCACACATTTTAAAACATAGAATAAATAACACTACACTTAATATCTTTTCTTACTCTAGCTAAAAGAAAGATATAGCATAACAATTTGAAAGGATGTGATGCTTTATTCTCCCTCACCTTGGATCTGTATATTTAGAAATTCTGAAATGTGCAACTCTGAACTGCAATTATCTGTAGTGTGCTCCTAAGAAAGAATAAATTATTTAGGCACTGGCATTGCCTCAGGTCTATGTTTTACCCATTCTTCTTCATTCCCTCAATCCCCACCCCCTAACTTGCCTTTCCCCTCACCTTGTAGATCACAGTCTACCTCTATGGCGATTTTCATCCAAAGCATGACGTGCATTTTATAACTGGAAAAATTGTAGACAGAAAAATGGTGGTTTTTATTTTCTGTGTTGACTTTATCACAGATAAAGTGAGGAAAAGTCTACTGGTTTCTCTACCTTATTTATAACTGCAGCAAAATCCTATTTTACTTGTTCTCTGTTGCCATGGTTACAAGCTTTCCCATTTCAACAGGTCAATACAAGCGTTTGGTTTACATAAGGTCTTGGGTAATTCATCTCAGCATTGTGCAGACAACAAACCAGTGCTCTTCCCTCCTCCTGTAAAAAATAATCTCTCAACCCCCTAAAAGAGCAATTAATTCTTGTTTTCAAAATTTTTCTCATTTTTATTCTCTCGTTTGTGTTTTTATGCCTATGTTCAAGTAGTACTCCAAAATAGGACACAGGTTTTGGTAATGTAGCAACCTTAGCAGCTGTGTGTACCTTGAATGTTCTAAACTGGCTGATTTGCTAATGATACGTCATTTGACTTGGGGAAGATACATACATTAAACCTGGCATTTTAATAGATCGTATTAAAAGAGCAATATAAATCAGACGATAGAAATTCAGCAAAGTGCTAAAATGTGCATTGGTGTATGCTACTTATTCATCAGCCACAGGTTTGCTTTTCAATGCTTCTAAGAGGTTTCCGTGCTTCTTGTCTATTCTCTAGGTTCCATACGAAACATGCTCTATTACCTAGCACCTACGGTAGGGAAATGCCCCACTGACTGTGTTCTGGACTTCAATCTCTTTCTCTTTAATTCCGTTCTTCAAATCTCTCACTGAATGATGTTTCCAAATACCGTATTTTATAAGCATATTGTTTTCTGGGTCAAATAATATTTGAGATTCCCAGTGCCTACCAAACAAAATACAAATTATTCATGTGGACTTCAAATATCCCTATATTTTATTATGCCCAATAAAAAGTAATAGAAATAATTATTAACTACATTGATGGTGGGATCAGCTAGAATTCTACTTCTTTTGGAATGAACAAAAGATTTGGAATTGGAGTCTGAGGGAAGAAGTGAGAATCTTTGTGATGAGACCCAGAGGGAAGATTGTCAATTGTATGGGAGAATCAAAATATGACTAGATTAAACACACACACACACACAATTCTTCTAGCCTTTGCTTATGAAGGGAATGATTTTATGTCTGTATTCTTCCTTTGTATAAAATGCAGATCAGGTAGATAACAAAAAGATGAGAAGGAGGAAATAGAAAAAACTTTGGTGAATTGATAGACCTGATGGCAGACATTCAGATTGATGATTTTATCCTTCAAGTGGTTAAAGAGATAGCATGATAGACTAGGTGCGGTGCGCTCATGCCTATAATCCCAGCAATTTGGGAGACCGAGACCAGTGAATCACAAGGTCATGAGTTTGAGACCAGTGTGGCCAAGATGGTGAAACTTTTTATCTACTAAAAATACAAAAATTAGCCAGGCATGGTGATGGGAGCCTGTAATCCCAGCTACCTGGGAGGCTGAGGCAGGAGAATTGCTTGAGCCCAGGAGGCGGAGGTTGCATGAGCTGAGATCGCGCCATTGCACTCCAGCCCGATGACAGAGCAAGATTCCATTTCAAAAAAAAAAAAAAAAAGGTTTAGCATGATCATACATTTCTGTGTGCCTAGAACAGTTGTGTTTCACACCTGTTGTCATAGGTTAATTTCTCCTCTGTTCACTTCCTAAAGCGTCTGGGTTTAGGTGGCAGATCACACAGTCACCCCACTACAACAACATTGCAGGGGAGTCTATTTTGATGTGGGTGCCAGTTTCTAGTCTCTGGTACTAAGATTTCCCCTCAGAACATGATGCATGGTGACAGGTTAGCTAAAATCTCATCTTAAAACTTAAGCAAGTTGTGAAGAAGTTTTTTTAATGTAAAAAAATTTATAAATATGTTCTCTGATAAAAATGAGTGATTTAAATAGCATTGATTTATTGGGAATACTCTATTTAATTTTTCGATTATTCACATAGTTAACTGTAGCTGTGAGTCTTACAATTTTTATGATTTGCATAAATTAGTTAAAATAGAGTCTTCTTATTAGCCAGGTGTGGTTGCAGGCATGTGTAGTCCCAGGTACTCAGGAGGGTGAGGCAAGACAATCGCTTGAACACAGGAGGCAGAGGTTGCAGTGAGCCTAGAATGCACCATTGCATACCACCCTGGGTGACAGAGCCAGACTCCATCTCAAAAAAAAAAAAAAAAAGAGAGTCTTCCTGAACATCACAGTGCTATCTCCTGAACTCCCTTTTCTGCTCACCTCCCTCCTACTTCACCTTCTTGGCTTAGTTCATAACTGTCAAATAATTTTAGTCACTGGGACCCCTTTTAAATTAAATATAGACTGAATTCTACTACATATTAGCAGATATTCTGTGACTGGAATATAAGAAGGCAGTGAGACTTCCAAGCTACCCTTCTTCTGCATCCTTTTAATCTTCTTAATCTTCCCTGTTTCCTACATGAAGGCAGTTGCAAGGCAACTTTTTAGACCTTAGTGTTCTGAAAACACAATCTTGAAGAAATACCACTCTAGTAGGAAAAATATGGACTTTCAAATCAGGTTTCAAGTTGAATCCTGTTAAACATTTAGAATTTGTGTCTCTATGGATGTGGCTTAAACCCCGTGACTCCACTGGTACACTTAAAATGCAGAGATGGTGCACAGAATAAATGACAAAATTTAAGTAGTGTTCCTAATACATGTAGATATTTCTCAAGGATTGCATTTCTGCCCTCTTACATAGCCCATTCCACATTAGTGATTCTTACCTGCCAACAAATCAGAATCACATACAGACCTTCTATTTAAATAGAAATGCCAGTTTCTGCTTATATTTGGACCCATGGATCTGATTCTGAATCCACTCTGCTGGCCTCTGATACAAACTACTATGCTGCCTCCTATGTTTCTTCCTCCCCAGAGTCTGCATTCATAGATCTGCCTCTTCTAAGCTCTACTTTTGGATGGGGATGAGAACAGAATCTCTCATAGCCAGAATGTCTGGGTTCAAGTCCTGGTTCCTTCGCTTATGAGTTGGTTAATACTAGACACATTACTTCTTTCGGCTTCAGTTGACTCATCTGAAAAATGAGTCTGTGGCAATATTAACTCTTATTCTCAAAATACTTCAATATTCTTCTGTTTATCATTTCAAATAAAATAATAAATTCATCATTTTCTGTTCTTGAGAAAAGAGAAATAACAATGAAATCCAAACCAGCTTTCTTTTTAATTCACATAATTTTTTCATCTGACTACTGTTTCTATAAGCAATCCCAGGTCAATGGTTCTCAGAGGTTTAAACGTTTCTTGTCTAGTCTCTCTTAGCTATTTTCAACATACATTACTTAGCACCTATAGTACGGAAATACCCCACTGACTGCATCCTGAACTTCAATCTCTTCCTTTTTAATTCCATTCTTCAGATCTCTTGCAGAATACTGTTTCCAAGTACTACATTTTATGAACATATGGTTTCCCAAGTCAAATCATATTTAAGATTCTTGGTGCCTACCAAACAAAATACAAATTCTTCATATGGGCTTCAAATATTCTGATGAAGCTTCAAAGGTATAGGAGATGTTACAAGAGCAGGTAAGCAGTATTGTCAGTTGGTGGCGATCCGAAATTGCTTCAACATTTTATAAAGTTGTACTTTGTAAAACCTCAGGATAACATTAACAGCCTTCTTATGCCAGCAGTGAGTGAGATTTTTGTGTCTTTGATGGATAGTCAGACATTTTACTTTTATCCATTACTGCAGTTTGCTTATTCAAAAAGTGGGACTAGCCAACACTTCCCCATTTACATTGCCACTAGATGTATTGAAGTGGGTACTGTTTCTAATTCCATGAATTAATAATCCAAACATTCGGATTTCTTTTAAAATATTATAGATTGTCTCCTTTTTGATGGGTTTATTGCTCTCAGTAATAAACATTCAAATAGTGTGAATGTTCAAATAACATATTCAATAATGAATGCTCAAATAATGAATGTCCTAGAGGAAGTGATTAAACTGTTGTTTTGGAAATTCTCTTGCCCTTGGTGTATCATACAATAGCATGCACAGCAGTGCAGCAAACATAAGTGATTGTGTAACTATCCTCTCCCACCCATCACAGCCAACATCTGATTCATAATAATCCTTGAAATGTTTTTTGTTAAGTGAATTTGCTAAATGACTAGGTGAATGAATGTAAGAGCAGTCTTCACACTCTACTGAAACTAGTAAGTGGAATTTATTCTGAACATCATTTAGGTGAGGGCATTAATGTGATATTCAAAATAGCTGGTATAGGAAGTATGGCTTTGAGATGAATTTAGTACTAATGATTTTGGGCAATCTTTCCACCTTTAGTTCACTTTAAAATTATTTTGTGTATGTGTGTGTGTTTGTGTGTAAAGTTCTTGCTTTTCTCAATGATTGGGGGCCAATTATATATCCCTTAGAGGTTAAATGTATTGTACATTCTCCCTAAGTATATGCATACACACACACACACACACACAATTTGTATGTATGTGTATACATGTGTGTTGTGTGTGTGTATACAATCATACACAAACACACACATATACATAAACTGGACTAATGGGAAATTATTGCCTATTTTATTCCTACGTTAAATGCAGAATTCCTACTGATACAAAGAATTCTGTTGCTATAAATATGATTTAGAAATACACAGAGGTATTCCCTTAAAAATTGTACTTATACAGAATATTTAAGAATGTAGTTTAATATGTTACCACCTACTGAAGTAGAGACAACCTCCATCATTCTTTTTTCTCTTACAAAGCTATTTTTCTCACTTCCACTGCCTTGCACTGAAGAATATATATATTTAGAAGCAGCAGCTTTCGGAGGCTCCCATCGGGGAAAAAAAAAAAAAAAAAAAAGCTTAAGCATGTGAATCTTTCACCAGTAACCAAGGTATCCAGGTTCTCTCATCAAGATTGACTAGCAGGCTGGCACCACCCATGGAGAGAAACAAGAACAGTGCGCTGCAGCAGCCGGCCTGAGAAATACACGGGGAAAGGGAACCCTCTCCCCCAGCCAAGGGAGCCAGTGAGTAAGTGCACTACCCAGCAGGGGAAACTGTGCTTTTGCCAGGGAACTGTGTGACCCACAGATTGGAAGCTCCTGCTTGGGAGGGAACCCACGGCACCAGGGCCTAGTGTCGCAACCCCAGAACGAGCAGATTCTTACAGCCTCTCAGCTGGAATCTGCTAAAGGCTACCAAGCCCCTGGGCGTAGGGGCAGCCGGCACCATAGCTGAGGCTGCCTGCTGTCTAAGCCATTTGAGCCCCTTGCGGGAGGGGCAACAACCAGGTCTGGGACTCACAACTGCCTAATATCTAAGCTCCCTTGGTGGGGGAAGGGCAGCAAGCATTTCTACAGCTCCAGGCTGCACTTTCTCCCTGCTTGACTCAGGGAGGCTGTATGGCTTGGTCCCAAGACTTGTCCCCACAGCCCAACACACACCGGCCCTGGCAGTCTGTGGCCAGAGAACCTCTTCAGGCCTAACCCTGACCCCTCCTTCCTCAGTGGATGGGGCTTCCTGGAAGGATCTCCAATAACGCCAGCCAGAGGCTCAGGGACAGATTTTGGATCTTCCTGACCCTGAGCCCCTAGCAGGAGGGGTGGCTGCAGTCTCTGGGGACAAGCAGACTTAGCCCCTTTTCCTGGTAGTTCTGAGGAATCCAGGCAGCCCAGATGAGCGGGTTTCCCCCTAGCGAAACATACCCTCTCTACCAAGGGACGAAGTGCTTCATAAAACGCGTTCCGCTCCCCGTGCCACCCAACTGGGTGAGACCCTCCAGCACGGGTTGTTAGATCCCCTATGCAGGAGTGATCCTCCTGGCATCAGGGTGGTGCCCCTCGAGGTCAGAGGTCCCAGAAGAAGGAGGAGGCACCCATCTTTGGTGCTCTCTAGCCTCCTTGAGTGACATCTCCAGGCACGGAGCAAATCAGATGAACAGCGCCTGAAGTGAACCCCCAGCAAACTGCAGCAACCGTACAGAAGAAAGACCTCACAAGCAGAAAGCAACAATAGCATCAACAACAACATCAGCAAATGAAGGCTTCCACAATACTGCAATCCAAGGGCCAAGCCGCCTCCAAGACGGAAACTAGACAAACTAATGAAGGTGAGAAAGAATCAATGAAAAAGTGCTGAAAATCCAAAATGCCAGAACGTCTCTTCTCCAAATGATAGCAATGTCTCTCTATCAAGGTCACAGAACTGGACGAAGGATCAGAAGACGAAATGGCAGAAGTAGGCTTCAGAAGATGGGTAATAAAAAATCTAAGATGAGCTAAAGGAGCATATTCTAACTCCACGCCAAGAAGCTAAGAACCATGAAAAAAGGTTACAGAAGCTGCTAATTAGAATAACTTGTCTACAGAGGAATATAAACGACACGATGGAGCTGAAAAACTCAGTACGAGACCTTTGTGAAGCATCCACAAATATCAGCAGCCAAATAGACCAAGTGGAAGAAAAGATACCAGTGTTTGAAGACCACCTTACTGAAATAAGACGTGCAGACAAAAGTAGAGAAAAAAGAATGAAAAGGAATAAACAAAGCCTGCGAGGAATATGGGACCTCAGAGAAAGACCAAACCTATGATTGACTGGAGTACCAGCGGACACAGGGAGATTGGAAGCAAGCTGGAAAACACACTTCAGGTTACTACCCACGAGAACTTCCCCAACCTAGGAAGACAGGCCAGACTGCAAATTCATCAAGTACAGAGAACACCATTAAGATACCCCAGAAGAAGTTCAACCCCAAGACACATAATCATCAGATTTTCCAAGGTTGAAATGAAGAAAAAATTGTTAAGGGCAGCCAGAGAGAAAGGTCAGGTCACTTGCAAAGGGAAGCCATCAGACTAACAGTGGACCTCTCAGCAGAAACTCTATAAGCTGGAAGGAGATTTGGGTCCAATATTCAACATTCTTAAAGGAAATAATTTTTTTTAATTTATTATTTTTTTTATTTCATTTTATGTTTTGGGGTACATGTGAAGAACATGCAAGATTGTTGCACAGGTACACACGTGGCAGTGTGATTTGCTGCCTTCCTCCCCTTCACCTCTATCTGGCATTTCTCTCCATGCTATCTCTCCCCAACTCCCCACCACCCCGTCCCTCCCCCATTCCCCCCCAACAGACCCCAGTGTGTAGTGCTCCCCTCCCTGTGTCCATGTGTTCTCGTTGTTCAACACCCACCTATGAGTGAGAATATGTGGTGTTTGATTTTCTTGTCTTGTGTCAGTTTGCAGAGAATGATGGTTTCCAGGTTCATCCATATCCCTACAGAGGACACGAACTCATTGTTTTTGATGGCTGCATAATATTCCATGGTGTATATGTACCACATTTTCCTTGTCCAATCTGTCATCAATGGGCATTTGGGTTGGTTGGTTCCAGGTCTTTGCTATTGTAAACAGTGCTGCAATGAACATTCGTGTGCATGTGTCCTTATAGTAGAATGATTTAGAATCCTTTGGATATATACCCAGTAATGGGACTGCTGGGTCAAATGGAATTTCTATTTCTAGGTCCTTAAGGAATCGCCACACTGTCTTCCACAATGCTTGAACTAATTTACACTCCACCAACAGTGTAAAAGTGTTCCCATTTCTCCATATCCTCTCCAGCGTCTGTTGTCTCCAGATTTTTTAATGATCGCCATTCAAACTGGCGTGAGATGGTATCTCAATGTAGTTTTGATGTACATTTCTCTAATGACCAGTGATGGATGATGGTAACCTCTTAAAGTTTATCTGGCCTCCTGTATGTCTTCTTTTGTAAAGTGTCTGTTCATATCCTTCGCCCACTTTTGAATGGGCTTGTTTGTTTTTTTTCTTGTAGATCTGTTTTAGTTCTTTGTAGATTCTGGATATCAGCCCCTTGTCATATGGGTAGTTTGCAAAAATTTTTTCCCATTTTCTTGGTTGCCGATTCACCCTGACTGTTTCTTTTGCAGTGCAGAAGCTGTGGAGTTTGATTAGGTCCCATTTGTCTATTTTGGCTTTTGTTGCCAATGCTTTTGGTGTTTTGGTCATGAAGTCCTTGCCTATGCCTATGTCCTGAATGGTTTTGCCTAGATTTTCTTCTAGGGTTTTTATAGCCAGTTTTCCCAACACCATTTATTAAACAGGGAATCCTTTCCCCATTGCTTGTTTTTGTCAGGTTTGTCAAAAATTGGATGGTTGTAGATATGTTGTGTTTCCTCCAAGGCCTCTGTTCTGTTCCGCTGTTCTATATCTCTGTTTTGGTAACAGTACCATGCTATTTTGATTACTGTAGCCTTGTAGTATAGTTTGAAGTCCGGTAGTGTGATGCCTCCTGCTTTGTTCTTTTTGCTTAGAATTGACTTGGCTATGTGGGCTCTTTTTTTGGTTCCATATGAAGTTTAAGGTGTTTTTTTCCAGTTCTGTGAAGAAGGTCATTGGTAGCTTGTTGGGAATAGCATTGAATCTGTAAATTACTTTGGGCAGTATGGCCATTTTCATGATATTGATTCTTCCTAGCCAGGAACGTGGAATATTTCTCCATCTGTTTGTGTCCTCTCTTATTTCATTGAGCAGTGGCTTGTAGTTCTCCTTAAAGAGGTCCTTTACATTATTTGTTAGTTGTATTTCTAGGTATTTTATTCTCTATGCAGTGATTGTGAATGGCAGTTCATTCTTGATTTGGCTCTCTTTAAGTCTGTTACTGGTGTATAGGAATGCTTGTGATTTTTGCACATTGATTTTGTATCCCGAGACTTTGCTGAAGTTGCTTATCAGTTTCAGGAGATTTTGAACTGAGACGATGGGGTCTTCTAGATATACAATCATGTCATCTGCAAATAGAGACAATTTAATTTCCTCTTTTCCTATTTGATTACCCTTTATTTCTTTTTCTTGCCTGATTGCTCTGGCTAGAACTTCCAGTACTATATTGAATAGGAATAGTGAGAGAGAGCATCCTTGTCTAGTTCCAGATTTCAAAGGGAATGCTTCTAGTTTTTGCCCATTCAGTATAATATTGGCTGTTTGTCATAAATAGCTTTGTTATTTTGAGATATATTCTGTCAATACCTAGTTTATTGAGGGTTTTTTTTTTTTAGCATAAAGGGCTGTTGAATTTTATCAAAGGCCTTCTCTGCATCAATTGAGATAATCATGTGGTTTTTGTCTTTGGTTCTGTTTATGTGGTGAATTACATTTATAAACTTGCATATGTTGAACCAGCCTTGCATCCCTGGGATGAATCCTACTTGATCATGGTGGATAAGCTTTTTGATGTGCTGTTGCAGTTGGATTGCCAGTATTTTATTGAAGATTTTTGCATCTATGTTCATCATGGATATTGGCCTGAAGTTTTCTTTTCTTGTTGAGTCTCTGCAGGGTTTTGGTATCAGGATGATGTTTGTCTCATAAAATGATTTGGGAAGGGTTCCTTCTTTTTGGATTATTTGGAATAGTTTCAGAAGGAATGGTACCAGCTCCTCTTTGTATGTCTGGTAGAATTTAGCTGTGAACCCATCTGGACCTGGGCTTTTTTTGGGTGGTAGGCTCTTGATTGCTGCCTCAACTTCAGACCTTGTTGTTGGTCTATTTGAGGTTTCAACTTCTTCCTGGTTTAGGCTTGGGAGGATCCAGGTGTCCAGGAGTTTATCCATTTCTTCCAGGTTTACTAGTTTATGTGCATAGAGTTTGTAATAATCTCTGATGATGGTTCGAATTTCTGTGGAATCTGTGGTGATATCCCCTTTATCATTTTTTATTGCATCAATTTGGCTATTCTCTTTTCGTTTTTATTAATCTGGCTAGTGGTCTATTCTGTTAATCTTTTTGAAAAACCAGCTCCTGGATTTATTGATTTTTTGAAGGGTTTTTTTTGTGTCTCTATCTCCTTCAGTTCTGCTCTGATCTTACTTATTTCTTGTCTTCTGCTAGGCTTTGAGTTCTTTTGATCTTGCTCCTCTAGCTCTTTCAATTTTGATGCTAGGGTTTCAATTTTAGATCTCTTCTTGCTTCTCATATGGGCACTTATTGCTATATATTTTCCTCTAGAGACTGCTTTAAATGTGTCCCAGAGATTCTGGTATGTTGTGTCTTCGTTCTTATTGGTTTTGAAGAACATCTTTATTTCTGCCTAATTTCATTGTTTATCCAGTCAACATTCAAGAGCAAGTTGTTCAGTTTCCATGAAGCTGTGCAGTTCTGAGTTAGTTTCTGCAATCTGAGTTCTAACTCGATTGCACTGAGGTCTGAGAGACTGTTTGTTATGATTTCCATTCTTTTGCATTTGCTGAGGAGTGATTTATTGCCAATTATGTGGTCAATTTTAGAGTAGGTATGATGTGGTGCTGAGAAGAATGTACATTCTGTGGATTTGGGGTGGAGAGTTCTGTAAATGTCTATTAGGTTTGCTTGTTCCAGGTCTGAGTTCAGGTCCTGGATATCCTTGTTAATTTTCTGTCTGGTTGATCTGTCTAATATTGACAATGCAGTGTTAAAGTCGCCCACTATTATTGTGTGGGAGTTTGAGTCTCTTTGTAAGTCATTAAAAACTTGTCTTATGTATCTGGGTGATCCTGTATTGGGTGTGTATATATTTAGTATCGTTAGCTCTTCTTGTTGCAGTGATCCTTTTATCATTATGTAATGTCCTTCTTTGTCTCTTTTGATCTTTGTTGCTTTAAAGTGTATTTTATCAGAGATGAGAATTGCAACTCCTGCTTTTTTTTTTTGCTCTCCATTTGCTTGGTAGATCTTCCTCCATCCCTTTATTTTGAGCTTTTGTGTATCCTTGCATGTAAGATGGGTTTCCTGGATAGAGCACACTGATGGGTTTTGGCTTTTTATCCAATTTGCCAGTCTGTGTCTTTTGATTGGGTCATTTAGTCCATTGACATTTAGGGATAGTATTGTTATGTGTGAATTTGATACTGCCATTTTGATGCTAGCTGGCTGTTTTGTTGGTTAGTTGATGCAGATTCTTTATTGTGTTGATGCTCTTTACCATTTGGTATGTTTTTGGAGTGGCTGGTACTGGTTGTTTCTTTACATGTGTAGAGCCTCTTTCAGGAGTTCTTGTAGAGCCTGTCTGGTGATGATGAAATCTCTGAGTACTTGCTTGTTTGCAAAGGATTTTATTTTTCCTTCACTTATGAAGCTTAGTTTGGCTGGATAGATTCTGGGCTGAAAGTTCTTTTCTTTAAGGATGTTGAATATTGGCCCCCACTCTCTTCTGGCTTGTAGGGTTTCTGCTGAGAGATCTGCTGTGAGTCTAATGGGCTTCCCTTTGTGGGTAACCTGACCTTTCTCTCTGGCTGCCCTTAGCATTTTCTCTTTCATTTCAACCCTGATGAATCTGACGATTATGTGCCTTGGGGATGCTCTTCTTGAGGAATATCTTTGTGGTGTTCTCTGTATTTCCTGGACTTGAATATTGGCCTGCCTTGCTAGGTTGGGGAAGTTTTCCTGGATAATATCCTGAAGAGTATTATCCAGCTTGGATTCATTCTCTTCATCACATTCAGGTGCACCTATCAAAGGTAGATTAGGTCTTTTCCCATAGTCCCACATTTCTTGAAGATTTTGTTCATTCCTTTTTGCCCGTTTTTCTCTATTCTTGCCTTCTTGTTTTATTTCATTGAGTTGATCTTCGACCTCTGATATCCTTTCTTCTGGTTGGCCAATTCGGTTGTTGAAATTTCTGCATACTTCGCAAAGTTCTTGTGTTGTGTTTTTTTAGCTCCATCAATTCGATTATATTCCTCTCTATGTTGTCCATTCTCATTAGCATTTCATCCAATCGTTTTTTAAGGTTCTTAGTTTCTTTACATTGGGTTAGAACATGTTCTTTTAGCTCACTGTAGTTTCTTACTACCCACCTTCTGAAGTCTGATTCTGTCATTACATCACACTCCTTCTCCATCCAGTCTTGTTCCCTTGCCGGTGAGGAGTTGTGATCCTTTTTAGGAGGAGAGGTGTTCTGGTTTCGGGAATTTTCATCCTTTTTGTGCTAGTTTCTTCTCATCTTTGTGGGTTTATCCACCTGTTGTCTTTGTAGTTACTGTCTTTCAGATTGGGTCTCTGAGTGAGCTTCCAGTTTGTGGAAGCTGAAGTTACTTCTTTTTTTTTAAAGCTTTCCTTCTAACAGTCTGGCCCCTCTGCTGTAGGACTACTAAGGTCCACTCCAGGCCCTGCTTGTCTGGGGATCACCTGCAGCAGCTGCAGAACAGTAAGAGTTGCTACCAGTTTCCTCTTTTGCTATCTTTGTCCCAGAAGGATGCTCGCCAAATGTCAGTCTGTTCTCTCCTTTATGAGGTGACTCTTTGGATCTAGGGGGATCAGGGAGCTGCCTGAGGAGACAGTCTGTCCTTTATTGGGGCTCAAGTCCTGAGCTGTGAGGTCTGTTGTTCATTCAGAGCTGCTGGGCAGGTGTGTTTAGGTCTGCTGCAGCTGAACTCATAAACTGCCTTTTGTTCCCAGGTGCTCTGTCCCGGGGAGTTAGGGCTTTATGAGTTTCTGTTGTGCTGCTGCCCTCTTTTTTTTTTCTTTCAGGGCTGCCCTGCCCAGCTAGCAGGCCACCTAGTCACTGTCTGCCTGCAGAGGCTTTGTTGAGCTGCTGTGGGCTCTGCCCAGCTGCCATTTGATCTTCCCTTCAGTCCTGTTTATATGGGTGTAGTTAGAACTGCCTGGGCAATGGTGGCCTGCCTCTGTTATGGCAGACTCTCTCTGTAGTGGCAGGCTGCCTCAGCAACGGCGGGCTGCCTCAGCAATGGCAGACTGCCTCCGTAGTGGTGGAGAGTCTCAGTAATGGTGGATGCCCCTACCCCACAGAGCCAGACTGTCCCAGGTTCAGCTGTGCTTGCTGTGAAATGCTCAACCCAGATCATTTTCAATTACTGCTTTTGTTGTTGTTGTTGTTGGGGGGAGGGGGCAACCAAGTCTGATCACCTGGCTCCCTGACTCAGAGTCTTTTTTTTTTTTTTAGTTGACCAACCCAGTGGTCCAGTCACCTGTTGAAAAGGGGCCAGGATCTTTCACGCCGTGACTCACTGAACTGGCTGAAACAGTGGCACTGAGGTTCCTGGCGTTTTTTTTTTTGCCTAGGAATCTCCTGGCCTGGCTCGCTATTTCAGATGAATGGGCAACTCTGCCATCTCAGGGCTCCAATCTCCAGCTAAGAGGGCTCCCAGACCAGTGTCTTTTGTATGGAGAACTGCCGCAGCAGGGCTCGGTCAAAGCAGCCATGGGGGACAAATCAGCCCTGCGGGCCGAAACAGCTGCATCGGCCGAAACAGCGGCGCTGGCGACCCCTCTGCCTGGGAATCTCCTGGTCTGTGGGCAACAAAAATTTATCTGGAAATGCGGCATCAACTCACCCTCTGTACTTTCACTGAGAGCTGAAATCCTGAGCTGTTCTTAGTTGGCCATCTTCCCAGCAGTCCAAGAAAAGAATTTTCAACCCAGAATTTCATATCCAGCCAAATTAAGCTCCATAAGCAAAGATAAATCAAATCCTTTTTAAATAAGCAAATGCTGAGGGATTTCATTACCACCAGGCCTACCCTGCAAGAGCTCCTGAAAGAAGCACTAAATACAGAAAAAAAGACTGGTACCAGCCACTGCAAAAACTTTATACATCAAAGTATAAAGGCCAACAATACTACAAAGAAACTGCATTAGTACCCAATGAGAACAAATAGCATCCTGATGACAGGATCAGATTCACACATAACAATACTGACCTTAAATATAGATGGGCTAAATGCCCTAATTAAAAGACACAGACTGGAAAATTGGATAAGGCATCAAGAGCCATCGATGTGCTGTATTCAGTAGACTCATCTTACTATGCAAAGACACACACAAGCTCAAAATAAAGGGATGAAGGAAAATTTATCAAGCAAATGGAAAGCAAAAAAAGCAGGAGTTGCAATCCCAGTCTCTGACAAAACAGACTATAGATCAATTTGAATTTTTATAATATGTATTCCCACAAAATAATAGGATAGAATCATTACTTAACTTGCTTAACGGTGAACCACATATCAAAAGTCAGTTTTTAAAAATGATTACTATTTTCCTTTGATAAATTTTTCTATCTTTAACTGAGAATAGTTTTCCTTGTATTTTAGTCATATAGTCAAACTACTGTAAAATAGGATTTTTCTTACGTATTTAAAATCTACAGATTAATAAAACTTTTTTGATCTTTGATCAAAAAAGACGAAGAAGGGTATTACATAAAGGATCAAAGGAACAATTCAACAAGAAGAGCTAACAATTCTAAATACATATGCACCCAATATAGGAGCACCCAGATTCATAAAATAAGTTCTTAAAGACCTACAAAGAAAATTAGACTCCCACACAAAAATAGTGGGAGACTTTAACACTGCACTGTCAGTATCAGGCACATTAATGAGACAGAAAATTAACAAAGATATTCAGGACTTGAACTCAGCTCTGGGTCAATTGGACTGAGTAGACATCTACAGAACTCTCTACCCCAAAGCAACAGAATATATATTCTTCTCAGTGCAACATGACACTTATTCTGAAATTGACCATATAATTGGAAGTCAATCACTCCTTAGCAAATCATAACAGTCTCTCAGACCACAGTGCAATCAAATTAGAACTCAATATTAAGAAACTCACTCAAAACCACACAATTTCATAGAAATTGAACAACCCACTCCTGAATGACTCTTGGGTAAATAATGAAATTAATGCAGAAATCAAGAAGTTCTACCAAACCAAGGAGGACAAAGAGACAACATATCAGAATCTCTGGCACACAGCTAAAGCAGTGTTAAGAGGGAAATTTATAGCACTAAATTTCATATTCGAGAGCTAAAAAGATCTCAGATTGACATCCTAACATTACAATTAAAAGAGCTAAAGAGGCAAGAGCAAACGAATCCAAGAGCTAGCAAAAGACAAGAAATAACTAAGATCAAAGAAAAACTGAAGGATATGGAGACACAAAAAGCCCTCCAAAAAAATCAGTAAATCCAGGAAGTAGATTTTTGAAAAAATTAACAAGATAGACTGATAGCTAGACTAACTTAAAAGAAGAGGCGGAAGAACCAAATAGACACAATAAAAGCTGACAAGAGATATCACCACTGACTCCACAGAAATACAAACTACAATCAGATGATACTATAACTGCCCACCCCCACACAAATAAAATAGAAAATCTACAAGAAATGGATAAATTCCTGGACCACGTATGTCCTCCTAAGACTAAACCAGGAAGAAGTTGAATCCCTGAATAGACCAAAACAAGCTCTGAAATTGAGGCAGTAATTAGTAGCCTACTAAACAAAGACCAGGACCATGGATTCACAGTTGATTCTACCAGAAATGCAAAGAGAAGCTGGTACCATTCCTATTTTATGAAGCCAGCTTCAGCCTGATACCAAAACCAGGAAGAGACAAAACCAAAAAAGAAAACTTCAGACCAATATCCCTGATGAACATCGAGGAGGGATGTTGGCCTCAATAAAATATTAGCAAATTGTATCTAGCAGCATGTCAAAAACCTTATCACCATGACTAAGTCAGCTTCATCCCTTGGATGCAAGGCTGGTTCAACATATGCAAATCAATAAATGTAATCTATTACATAAACAGAACCAAAGACAAAAAACACATGATTATCTCAATAGATGCAGAAATGGCCTTTGATAAAATTTATATCCCTTCATGTTAAAAACTCACAATAAACTAAGTATTGATGGAATATATTTCCAAATAATAAGAGCTATTTATGACAAATCTATAGCCAGTATCATATTGAATGGGCAAAAGTGGGAAACATTCCCTTTGAAAACTGGTACAAGACAAGTGTGCTTTTTCTTATGACTCCTATTCCACATAGTATTGAAAGTTCTGGCCAGGGCATTCAGGCAAAAGAAAGAAATAAAGGGTATTCAAATAGGAAAAGAGGGAGTTGAATTGTCTCCATTTGCAGATGACATGATTCTATATTTAGAAAACTCCATAATCTCAGCCTAAAATCTTCTGGAACTGATAAGTAACTTCAACAAAGTCTCAGGATACAATAGCAATGTGCAAAAATCACAAGATTTCCTTTACACCACCAATAGGCAAGCAGAGAACCAAATCATGAATGAACTCCCATTCACAATTGCTACAAAGAGAAGAAAATACCTAGGAATACAGCTAACAAAGGATGAGAAGAACTTCTTCAAGAACTACAAACAACTGCTCAAAGAAATAAGAGAGGACACAACAAATGGAATAACATTCCATGCTCATGAATAGGAAAAATCTATGTCATGAAAATGGCCATACTGACCAAAGTAATTTACAGATTCAATGCTATTATCATTAAACTACCATTGACATTCTCCACGGAATTAGAAAGAAACAATTTTAAATTTCATATGGAATCAAATAAGACCCCATGTAGCCAAGACAATCCTAAACAAAAAGAACAAAGCTGGAGGTATCATGCTACCTGACTTCAAAATATTCTACAAGGCCATAGTAACCAGCATGGTACTGGTACCAAAATAAAATAGACATATAGACCAATGGAGCAGAATGGAGACCTCAGAAATAACATCACAAATCTGTAATGGGGAAAGGATCTCTTATTCAGTAAATGGTGCTGGGAAAACTGGCTAGCCATATGTGGAAAACTGAAATTGGACCCCTTCCTTACAACTCATACAAAAATTAACTCAAGATGGATTGAAGACTTAAATGTAAAACTCAAAATCATAAATACCCTAGAAGAAAACCTAGACAATACCACTCAGGACATAGGCATGGGCAAAGATTTCATGACAAAAATGCTGAAAGCAATTGCAACAAAAGCCAAAATTGACAAATGGGATCTAATTAAACTAAAGAGCTACTGCACTAAAAAAGAAACTATCATCAGAGTGAACAAGCCACCTACAGAAAGGGAGAACGTTTTTGCAATCTACCCATCTGACAAAGGACTAATATCCAGAATTTATAGAGAACTTAAACATATTTACAAGAAAACAAACAACCTCATCAAAAAGTGAGCAAAGGTTATGAACAGACACTTCTGAAAAGAAGACATTTACCTGGCCAACAAACATATGAAAAAAAGCTCAACATCACTGATCACTGATCATCAGATAAATGCCAATTGAAACTACAATGAGATACCATACTATGCCAGTCAGAGTGGTGATTATTAAAAAGTCAGGAAACAATAGATGACAGTGAGGCTGTGGAAAAATAGGAATGCTTTTACTCTGTTCATGGAAATGTAAATTAGTTCAACCATTATGGAAGACAGTATGGCATTTCCTCAAGGATCTAGAACCAGAAATACCATTTGACCCAGCAATCCTATTACTGGGTATATGCTCAAAAGAATATAAATCATTCTACTATAAAGACACATGCACACATATGTTTGTTACAGAACTATTTATAATAGCAAAGACATCACACCAACCCAAATGCCCATCAATGATAGTCCAGATAAAGAAAATGTGGTACATATACACCATGGAATACTATGCAGCCATGAAAAGGAATGAGATCATATCATTTGCCGGGACATGGATGAAGCTAGAAGTCATCATTCTCAGCCAACTAACACTGAACAGAAGACCAAATACTGCATGTTCTCATTCATAAGTGGGAGTTGAACATTGAGAACACATGATCACAGAGAGGGAAACAACACATACCAGGTCCTGTTGCAGGGTGAGGCGTGAGGAGAGGAAACTTGGAGAAGGGTCAGTAGGTGCCACAAACCACCGTGGCACATGTATACCTATGTAGCAGACCTCCACGTTCTGCACATGTATTGTTTTCTTTTTCTTTTTTTAGAAGAAATAAAGAAAAAAAGTATATATTCTTAAATAGTTTTATTGAGTTACAATTGAAATATAATAATAAGTGTATATATAAAATAGAATACATGCTGCATCATTCAATTAGTATAGAGTATAAATTCTAATTCGCTGAGTAGACTATTTCAGAATATTATCTTTTCTCTGTGGGTATAAGAAAAACCAGTTATTTTGCTCTCCTAAAAATATATTTTAAATGATGCCTTTTTACATTTGGGTTATCTGAAAAAAAAATTGATTAATAAGAAATACATAAGATTTCTTTAAAGAGAATTTCAACCCTAACCCAATAAAGAAGAGATAATAAGAAATGTTTGTGTCTTTTTAAATGTATGCGTGTATACATTTAATTATTCTCACATTCCAAATGTATTTCTTTGTTAGGCAGCACTAGTCTGCCCATTTGTGGCTTGGGAAAGAAAAATATATAGAAGGCATTATTACTGGTGATCACATTAAAGGTGGGAGAAATGTTTTCATTAAAGGTCTATAATATTAGCCAAGAAATACCACTTCAACCCAGTGTTAACCAAGGGTGGTACCTGAAGTCTAGATTTTTAAGAAATGCATGCCGATTCTTTCCTTCAACCCTTTGTGAGGCTTCTCATGCACCCTGAAGTCCTAGGACAGAAAGTCAAACACACAAAGTTACAAAACCAGACTATTGGAACCCCAGTTTTTTTCTGTTATCAAAGTCTGTGGTTTTTACTATGTCACACTGTTGCCCAAATCTGAAATTTTGGAGTAAGGTAAATGCCCGGAAGTACAAACACTTTCAAAGTAGTTAGGTTCCAAAGAGGGAGAATATTAATTTGAAAAGGCAGCTTACAAAATACTGAAAAATTATAGAGACATAGGGTTTTATAGCTAAAAGAAAACATAAAGATCATTTTGAATTTATGCCTTAGTAGAGAATTACAGCTAATTCTAAAATGAGAATGTGCCCCAAACTAAGGAGACTCTCCTAGTCCAGCCTCAGACTGAGACAAGCCTTTTATCCTTTTAGATGTATATGGGTGGGATATGTGATTTTCAGGAAGGAACCTTAACCCTCCAACCAATAAACAATGAAAAAAATTCATTTGTTTTAACTCAACAATGAAGCATAGCATTCTAGATTTATGCCATATATTTACAACTTGGAATTACTGACATCCAAAACTTATCAATAGGTCATTATATTATTGTGAGTCAACTGCAATTTTAGAGTGAAAAGAGAACGAATACACAATCAAACATTTATACAGATTATTGTCTTTAGTATTCTAATTCTACATAGATAAAAACTAGGACTCAGAAAGGTACATAGCATGCCTGAGAACATATATCAAATCGTTTATCTAATTAGAGATAGAGATAATTAAATCAAAAATATTAGGCAGGCAGTGTTTGAATTGATACTTAGGTTATGATTTAAACAGATAGACATCAGAGACAAGGATAGGAAAAACTCAACATAATAGAAAATAACCCTCCCTTTCCTTAAAATGGGAGAGAAGATAGTAAAATTATCATTAGAGCCATATATATATATATATATATATATAAGCTAAACAGAAATAAATAAATTTCTTGGTTAATATAGTAATTAAAAATAAAGGCACAGGAATTTAGCATACATTAAGTTAATGTATGTGCACATAAGTTTAATCTATAATCATATTTCAGCGATATTGCTGGTTTGGTTTCAGACTACCACAATAAAGCAAATGTCACAATAAAGCAAGTCACACGAATTTTGGGGGCTTCTGTTACATATAAAAGTTATGTTTACAATATGCTGTAGTCTAATAAGTGTACAATAGAGTTATGTCTAAAAACAATATATACCCTTTAATTTAAAAATACTTTATTACTAAAATATGGTAACAGTCAACTGAGACTTCAGTAAATTGTAATCTTTTTGCTGGTCTAGGATCTTACCTAAATGTTGATGGCTGCTGGCTCATCAGTGAAGTGGTTGCTGAAGGATGTGGTGGCTGTGGCAATTTCTTAGAATAAGGCAACAGTGAAGTTTGCTGCATCGATGGACCCTTCTTTTTACAAAAGATTTCTCTGTAACACATGATGTTGTCTGATAGCATTTTATTTACAGTAAAACTTCTTTCAAAATTGGAGTCAAGCCTTGCCAAACCTACTGCTGCTTTCTCAGCTATGTTTATGTAATATTCTAAATTTGTTCTCATCATTTGAACAAAGTTCACAGCATCTTCAGCAGGAGTAGGTTCTACCTGAAGAAATCACTTCCGTAAAAAATTACCTGTAAGAATAATTAATATTATTTGTTATTCACCCATAAGAAACAATTTCTCATCTATTGCAGTTTTATCATGATACTATAGCAATTAAATTGCATTTTCAAGTGCCGCGTCCAATTCCGTTTTCTTGGTACCTCCAACACATTTGCAGTTACTTCCTCTAACTGAAATCTTGAATCCCTGAAAGTCATCCATGAGGACTGGAATCAACTTCTTCCAAACTCCTGTTCCTGTTGATATCGTGACCTCCTTCCATAAATCATCTCAATGGCATCTAGAACGGTGAATCCTTTCCAGAATGTTTTCAACTTATTTTACTTAGGTCCATCAGAGGATTTACTATCAATGGTAGCTATAGCCTTCAATGTATTTCTTAAATAAGAAAACTCAAAAGTCAAAGTTACTCTTTGATCCATGGGATGCAGAATGGATGTTGTCTTAGCAGGCAAGAAAACAAAACTAATCTCTGAGTACATTAGCGTTCTTGAATGAGCAGTTTCATTGTCAATGAGCAGCAATATTTTAAAAATAATATTGTGGACTTAAAATATTTAGTAAATCAAGCTGTAAACAGACGGGCTGTTGTCCAGGCTTTGTTGTTCCCTTCACAGAGCACAGGCAGAGTACAATTAGCTTAATTTTTAAAGGTTCTAGAATTTTCTGAATGTTACATGAGCACTGGCTTCAACTTAAAGTGCCCAGCTACATTAAAGTCCCCTAACAAGAGAGTCAGCCTCTCCTTTGAAACCTTGAGGCCAAGCATTGACTTCTTCTCTCTAGCTATGAAAGTCTGGGATAGCATCTGCTTTCAATAGAAGGCTGTTTCATCTGCCTAGAAAATCTGCTGTTGAATGTAGCCACCTTCAATTATCATTGTTAGGTGTTCTGAACAACTTGCTGCAGCCTCTATATCAGCACTTACTGCTTTATCTTGCTCTTTTATGTTATGGAGTTGGCTTCTCTCCTTAAACTTTGTGAACTAGAACTAGAACTTCTGTTAGCTTCAAACTTTTCTTCTGCAACTTCCTCACCTTTTTCAGCCTCCATAGAACTGAAGAGTTAGGTTCTTGAATAGGCTTTGGCTTAAGGAAATATTTTGACTCATTTTATTTTCTATCCAGACCACTCAAATTTTCTCCATATCAGCAATAATACTGCTTTCTTATCATTCATGTGTTCACTGGAAAAGAACTTTCAAGCACTTTTATTTTGCCTTTACAACTTGGTCATTTGGCCCAAAATGCCTACCATCAGTCTGTCTCAGCTATTGGCATGCCATCCTCACCAAGCTTAATCATTTCTAGCTTTTGACTTAAAACGGGAGATGCACGACTCTTCCTCTCACTTACACATGGAGAGGCCGGTATAGGGTTATTCATTGGCCTAATTTCAATACACTTGTGGCTCAAGGAATAGGGAGGCCTGAGAAAAGGGAGAGAGATGGGGATCAGCTGGTCAGTGGAGTAGTCAGAAAACACGCATTTATCAATTAAGTTTGCCATCTTGTATCGATGCAGTTTGTGGTGCCTTAAACATAGCAGTTAAATCAAAGATGACTGATCACAGATCATAATCACAGATATAAAAAGAATAAAAAATTCAAAATACTGTGAGAATTATCAAAGTGTGACACAGAGACACCAAGTGAGCACATGCTGTTGGGAAAATGGTATGGATAGTCTTGCTTGATGCAGGGTTGCCACAAACCTTTGATTTGAAAAAAAATGCAGCATCTGCAAAGTGCAATAAAATGAGGTATACCTATATGTTAATGTAATAAGTGAGTTTAGGCATGTGAAGAATTTTCAAGAGTTTTATGTTTGATGTATACTAGGATCTTATCCTTGATTTAAAAATGTTTAAAAACCAACTCCCTAATGAAAAGGGAAATTGAAATTTTTATTACATATAATTTGGACTAGTATACTAAATTTTAAAATACAAGATTCTATGTGCCAGAAAATGCTTTTCCTCTATGTGAGCTAATCAGGCAAAGCATTTTCTTGGTAACCTCTCCGTTTCAACAAGATTTTTTGGGATATATTAAAAACTTGAATATGCTTTTTAAAAAATTATTTTTCTTTTACTGTTCCTTCCTTTATTTTTCTTCCGACTATATTAAATGAATGTCTTACAGTGATACTGTGATGGGAAAATACTAAATCTATTTGGATTCAGAATCCATGAAAAGATATGGTTATTCTCTTTATTCCCCTGTTCGTGATCTCTTCTTTTGACTCTCCTCTAGTTATACTTGGCTTTTTTGCTCTCACTTTAACCATATTAGACGATTTTTTCCCTGAAGTCTTAGCTCTTAAATTCCCTCAGACTGAGACACTTTTTCTCCCAATATCTAACGGACATCTCAATCCCTCACTGTTTTCGGGTCTCTGCTATCTAAAATAAACAGTCTAAGCAAGTGCCATGGCTCACACCTGTAATCCCAACGCTTTGGGAGGCCAAGGGAGGGGAATCACTTGCGCCTCGGAGTTCAAGGTCAGCATTGCCCACATGTTGAAACCACGTCTCTACAAAAAAGATTTTAAAAATTAGGCAGATATAGTGGCACTGCTTGTAGCTCCAGCTACTTGGGAGGCTGAAGTGGGAGGACCAATCGAGTCTGGGTGGTCGAGGCTGTAGTGAGCCGTGATTGTACCACTGCAGTCCAGCCTGGACGACAGAGCAAGACCCTGTCTCAAAAATAAATAAATAAATAAACTAGACATTCTAAATAATTGGTCTAAAATAGTCACCAATCAGCAATATACTCTCTTCTTTTTGCCCAGTCTACTGACTTAACATTTCTACGTGTCACTTACTACAACTTGTTGTTAGATACCGTTGGCTTCTGTTTTCTTTTTGTGTCCCTCACCAACCTGCTGGAATGTATGTTTCATAGGGCAGATACTTTGCTGCATGCACACAGTACATGCACAGTAAATGTTTGTGACTGATTGACTGAATAATGGTTAGTTTACTTAGGTCGACATTCTCTCATCTTCACACCTGCATGCATGACTGTATTTCTCCAGGCAGAGACAGATTCTTTGTGTATAATTTTCTGCTCTGTGACCCACGCAGGCCTCTAAGCATGAAGCAGTTGGATTTTGTGCTTTGGAGAATGAAATGGTAAATGCAGTGTGATGGTGCTTACCAGGCGTAAGATTTCATCTATTTTCTGACATACTTGTTACAAGATACTTTCCAAGTATTACTGGTTTTTAGGTGGAAATTGCTGATATTTTAAACTGGGATGCATAATGATTGACTATAAAGACTAAAGTTTTAATAGCCTGATTCAAACTTGGGATCCATTAGTTATTGGCTGTGGGGCCTTGAGCATATTCTTTAGCTCCTCTAATCTGCATTTGAAAATAGGCATGGAATTGCCTATAATACACAGGGCTATTTGGAGTTAGAATGCATGTAATGCCCTTAGCACAAAGTCTGGAACATAGTGTTCCATAAATTTCCATGTAAATCAAGGCACGATCAAAATAGATTTTGTCAAAACTTAATTGTCCCCACAAAATTTATTGACTGATCAATCCAATCTCACTGACATTATAAAATTTCCTTTATATTTATTAAATAAAAACATAGTCTTTATCTGAGCTATTCATTCTGTTCTGTTGATCTTTTCCCACCTGCAACACATTAATTAATGTGCTGTTTTTTGTTGTTTTAAAAAACATGTTTTAACCTGCTAAAACAGGTCTATTTATGTAACTGTTTTCAAAATATTTCTTTCTTCTTTAATGGAACCTGGGATATTTCTATAACATGTACAAATAATAGAATTTGCTTATAATTTTATTAACCACATATGGGGAATATATCACATTGTTTATATTTCCTATTTAAAATCATGAATATTCATTTCATTAAGTCTCCTCTTGTACAAAATTTCAGTTCTACTTTATTGTTGTTGCACTTACATCTTAAAACCGTTATGCCAAAAATATTTTTTATTTTTATCTCTTTATTCATAGCTGTATATTTCTACCTATTTAGCAATACTATTGTGAATAGATTATTTAATTTTAATTATTTACAGGTTATTATATGTGTGTATAGATACCTACAACATGGCACATATACTAGATTTGGTAGCTTTATCTTGTATATTTTAACATATTGAATTCAGTCTTTTAATCTATTTAAAAGTTTAATTAATTCATGTCAAAAGAAACAAAACAAGGTCAATATATGAACTAATAGTGTACAGGAAAGTTCAACCACCTAGGAAAATTTTGGGAAATTATTTATATCCAAAACAAACTTTCAGCCAGTGGTTGATTTTAGTTGTGAAGTGAAAACGCAGTACTTATTAAGCAGGTAGTCAGATGAGTGGCTGAATCATATTTAAACTTTCAGGAAGAATTGTGAACACAAGGTGAAAGTATTATATTTACATTATTCTAAATAATAATTGTTAAAAATAAACTGTAATCAAACTAAATCTGAAAGTTGTTAAACTTGTAAGCAGTTGATTTTAAAATATGAGACCATTTGATGAAATCATTCACCCATTAAAAACCTTAGATATGGATGAATGCTAAAGTTTTTTTCTCAAAATTGAAAGGTGATATACTATTAATATATGTTAGTTTTAGATGCTGTTCTTTTCAAATACTTACAGCATTTCGGTTAATGACCTTTTCAAATATGTCATATTCAACCTCAGTCATACTAAATATCTGTTCCCTTTTACAGACAGTTTTCTTGTCTGTAAAAAAAAAAAGTAAATAATTCTTTTCTTTTCTTACATATGTTCCAGGGTCATGAGGTGCACCTAATTTCCTACTTACAAGGTCTTGCTCACCATTTTCCAAAACCACTTCCCGAATTTGACTGTTGCTGCTGAAGACCCTTTCACGATACACAATATCAATCACTAGTGTTTTAACATGAAAATATTGCAAATAGTCTAAAGCATTAGCGATATTTAGTTATCTTACTTAACACAAATCTTGGTAGTAGTTTCAGCTTAATTCCTGGCTTTCCTCAGCATGCCACTAGGATCTAATTTCTTTCCATCCTTATGCTGTATTATCTCCTGCTTGTGCCTCATGGTATCAAGATGACTTTTGTCATCCCAGATGTCTCAATAGCATCCCTAGAAGACCTATTAGGAAGGGGTAGCACCAGCAAGCTTCTATCACCCATTGTGTTTTGGTTTTGTTTATAACCAGAAAACAAAAGACTTAGCAGCCTTCTTAATTAAGCTAAGCAGAACTTTGTCTCATATCCAATGCCCACGACAGAAGTCAGACTCATAGAATCCTGATTACTGCCTAATTCATAGACAAATTCAAAGTTCAGTTATCAGAGAAGTGAGAAATGCTTATTAAGGAAGCAGTCATAGTGTCTCCCAACTCTTGTCTCTTTGTCTAGCATTTCCGGGCAGGAATTATGCAATTCATGAGAAACAGAGCCTTCAAATGTTTCCAAGTTGTTATGAAATTTGACAAAGTTGGTTTTATTTTCTTTAGCTGAATTAGGATGAGTTCTGGAAAATGGAGCAAAATACAAAAGAAATTCTAGGAAAAGCAAACACTCATATTTGTTTACAAAAAGTGAAACTGCCAATACAAAGAGGCAGTGTGGAAAGGCTGCCAGTTCAAACAATTTAGTTAATATAATCTAATCTTGCCCCAGGAGATACTCAGAAATTCTACTTTTGGGAGACTTATAGAGGAAGCTGTGTAATATCCTCTAAGACAACTGTCAAAGATTGGCTTCTTCATAAGCAGGCATTAGATAAGAATTCATGTGAAAATATAGGTGATGGGGAGGAAGGCAGCAAACCACACTGCCATGTGTGTACCTATGCAACAATCTTGCATGTTCTTCATGTGTAGCCCAAAACCTAAAATGCAATAAAAAAATAAAATAAAAGAAGGAACAGTTTTAGGAAAAACAATGGGACAGTAGAAAATTAAAACTTGAAATGGAAGGAAGTCAAGGGAGTGATTTCAAGATGAGTCCCACAGAGGGAAGTTTTAGCACAGCATCACGGGAGAACTCTGGATGAGAGTCACATAGCAGGATTGTCAAGATCAGTGGAGGAAAACTAGCATTCTTAGCTCATCACACTTTCCAGGTTTTGATTAAGAAATGAGCTTGTGGGGAAGAGGCACACATCCCAATCTGATTGATCTGCTCACCCAGGAAAAATGTGATTTCAGTAGAAGCTTCCAATAAGAAAATGAAGGGGTCAGCTGTTGAAAGTGAACACATTGGACAGAAAGTGTTAAAGGGATGAAAGCAGATATGAGAAGGGTACTATACGAATAGATTTGGAGGCCACAACTGGAGGTCATGGATTTAGAACTACAGTTGACTCTTGTTTCAACTGCAAAGGTCCATTTACACACAGATGCTTTTCAGTAGTAATTACAAAAGTCTTCCTGCCTCTCCTGCCTCCCCATCCACCTCCTCCACCTTTTCCACCCCTGCTACCCTTGAGACAGAAAGACCAACTCCTTTTTCTTCCTCTTCCTCCTTAGCCCACTCAGCATGGAGGCCATGAGGATGAAGACTTTCATGACAATCCACTTCAACTTACAGAATAGTAAATATAATTTTTCTTCCTTATGATTTTCTTAATAACATTTTAGTTTCTCTAGCTTATTTTAAGGTAAGAATACAATATATAATACATATACAAAATATATGTTAATTGACTTATATAACTGTTATATAGTTATATAACTGTTATCAGTTGTATATGTCATGTTTCCAGTCAACAGTAGATTATTCACAGTTAAGTTTTTGCAGAGTCAAGAGGCACAGATAGATTTTCAACTGTGCAGACACCTTCACCTCTAACATCTGCATTGTTTAAAGTCACTTGCACTTGATTTTGTAATCATTCCACACTATACAATCATTTTACCTTGTATACATGTCTAATATCATTAATTTGCTTAATATACCATATACCAACCTTTAGAGTATTTATTTGTATTTATGTCTGATTCTGCTGCCAGCCTATAAGATGTCTTTTAGTTCAAGGATCATGTCTTAATTATTTGGAATCTCAGTTCTAGGACAATGTGCAATCCATAATAAATCTCAGAAAACACTTGTTGAAAGAAGGCATGGTGATGATTACATAAATTAATAAGTCAATGACTGAAAGTGTAATTGCAGAAAAATTATCTGAGGTAAATCAAGATATAACTTTACACAAATGTTGCCACAACCAGTCTTAAATATGATGACTTCATGACTGATTTAAATAACATTAGTGTGTATTCCATACAAAAATACTCTTTTGGGTGCAATATTTCAAATCTGTTGGCCCAAAAAAGTAACATGTTGACATAAAATTTATATTTTGGTTACTGTGCTTCATAGTAAATCTTTCCATTTTATTTGTATACCTTATTAAGGCACCTCCTCACCTTATTGAATTTTCTTGTGTCTGTACAGTTTTTTTTACACATTTTACATAACAATATTAATTACATCATATATAACACAAGCTATAAAACATTTCTTCGAATTATTAATCAAAGTCGCAATAAAAAGTTTAATCAGAAGATTTCAGGTGAGACATAAAGGCAGGAATGTAAGAATACACTTCTTTTTTTCTTCTCTATTTGATCATCTCCTCTCTTGGATTAAGTAATAGGAATGAATAACTGGCTCCCCTTAGAGGTAGTGAATTAGGCAATAGTTTAAAGGAACTGCTATTTTTAAAATATTAGATATTCAGAAAGTCTTTTTAGTTTGGTTTTTCTTTTTGTAACAAAAATGTTAGTAATTAAGAAGAGTGCTTTGGTTGAACTCAAGCTCTATAGAGCTTGCAGAAAGAGAACATAGTCACAATTATTTTGTACAGCCTTTATAACTCAGATACTAAAAGCTGAAAAATACAGTCTTCATTAGTCATCACTTGTGAGCAATTCTGCCTAACACAAGTTCAAAAAATTTGCATAAGTTTTGCAAATAAGTTTCATAATTACCAGAAAACTTCTTTTCTGGATGATCCAAGTTATTTAATATTAAGCAATCTGCTGAGATTTGTCATAGATATTAATTATAAGAGAAAATAAATAATAAAATTATTTTAATAGAAATTACAAGGTATTTTATAAAATTCAATAGCAATTTTTAAGTAAAATAAAACATTTCTGACATGAATTTTCAAAATATTGTCATTAGTAAGATAAAATAGATAAAAAATTAATTAAAAAATAGAAAATTTCCTGTTAAAGTAAAAACAAGCCCAGAGGGCCTAGTATCACTAAGGTTATTTAATTGTAGTCAGTGCTAGCCAATACATCCACAAAGAAAACAATCTAAAAGAAAGACAGTAGCAAGAACATCATCAATCCTAGAATATATAATTTTCTATCTACAGAGCCCAGGAGAATGAATTCAATAATTATTCTTATGATTATAGATTACATTGAGATGGTTGAGTAAAAAATCAGACATTCAAATCAAAAACCTTAAAACTTATTCATCATATGAATAAAAATGTAATTTACTTTGAATAAACTTAAGGTTTGTGTGAAAAAACATACATACACACAATTTTCTATGCACATACATATGTGCACATGCATTCCCATAATTATTTGGAAACTTTATAAACAATTTGAGTAAATGGCAAATGGTGACACATAAATTCATGTACTGGAAGACTCAATGTTGTAAAGATGTAAATTATAATCAAACTTCTACACATTTAACACTAGTCTAAGAAACATTTAGTTACAGGCTTTCATGCAAAAAAAGATCATATGCATGTTATCCTAAAATTAATATACCATTCTGAATGTGTGAGATGAGCCATTAAACAGTTTACAAATGAAAGGGAAAAACTGAGCATTAAAGTACCTAATCTAGTTAAAAGTCACCCAATGGATCAATTATTCTGGGATCTGGTATATGGTGGCCCTCTTCTCACAGCTCCACTAGGCAGTGCCGCAGCAGGGACTCTGTGTGGGCGCTCTATCCCCACATTTCCCTTCTGCTCTGCCCTAGCACAGGTTCTCCATGATGCCACATCCCTGCAGCAAACTTCTGCCTGGACATCCAGGCATTTCCTCTGAGATCTAGGTGGAGGTTCTCAGACCTCAATTCTTGACTGCTATGCACCTTCAAGCTCAACACTACACGGAAGCTGCCAAGGCTTGGGTCTTGTACCCTCTGAAGCCAAGGTCTGAGCTGTATCGTGGACTCTTTTAGCCACAGCTAGAGCAGGTGGGTTGTAGAGCACCAAGTCCTAGGCTGCATAAAGCAGGGGGTCCTGGGCACAAAACCATTTTTTTCCTCCTAGGCCTCCAGTCCTGTGATGAGAGGGGCTGCTGCAAAGATCTCTGACATACCCTGGAGACATTTTTCTCGTCTTGGTGACTAACATTTGGCTCCTTGTTATTCATGCAAATTTCTGCAGTAGGCTTGAATTCCCCCTCAGAGAAGAGTTTTTCTTTTCTATCGCATCAGCAAGCTGCAAATTTTCTAAACATTTATGCTCTGCTTCCCTTTTAAACTTAGGTTTTAATTCCAAACCACATCTTTGTGAATACATAAAACTGCATCCTTTTAACAGCACCCAAGTAACCTTTGAACACTTTGCTTCTTAGAAACTTTTTCTGCCAGATGCTCTAAATTATCTCTCAAGTTAAAAATTCCACAAGTCTCTATGGCAGGGGCAAAATACCACCAGTCTCTTTGCTAAAACATAGCAAGAGTCACCTTTATTCCTTTTCCCAACAAGTCACTTACAAAGAAAAAAAATATTGACCACCCAATCTATTATTAAACACAGGGTTTTCCCTTATTTTATCTCAGCTTTGCTTTTACCTTGCATAGCACTGACTATGGATTACAATGACTTTATTTATTTGCCTGGTTTCCCTTCTCTTTTCTATGTCCACTTTTTTCTTTGCTTTCCTTCTTTCACTGTCTTTGTTACAGTTCCTACAAACCAGAATGCATTCTTCTTATTCACTGCGTATGGAATTAATAGTTCAGTGTCTGGTACACAGTAGGAAATTAATGCATATTTTTTGAATGAATGGTGGATGGAAGAATAATAGGATGAATACGTGAATAAAGTGAAATGGAGGGCCATGAAAAGGCTGAACAAAAGAGAAAAAAGGAGATGAATTAGAGTCGGAGACAAGTCTAGTTATGAGAAAAAATGCAATATGAAATGCCCATTACTAAAAAAAAACTTTAAAAAACACACACTTTTTTTTCCCCAAGGATACTAATGAATTTAATATAGAAATTGTACAGCTTAAGGAGCTCATCAAATTGAAAAGAGAATCACACAACAGTGTTTATTTCAAATCATCTGGTTAACTGGCAGAATAAAATTATCATAGTAATTTTTGGATTAAAAAAAGCTGTAACGTAATTCATTGGTTTATTCTGTTGGTAACTATTTCTTCTGAAAGTCTCATATATTAAAAAAAATAGCCAAATCTAAAACCAAGTATATTCCAGAACACAAACTTTCTATATTTTGAGTTAAATGCAATTAAGTTATTATATGCTTTTTACATGTACAAATTTTGTTGAATTTTAAAATTGATTCTTGTAATTTATATTTTTAATATAAATAATGTTTTCTGTGAATAATAATTCTTTGATTCTATAAACCACATGTTAAAGTTTTTTTCACTTTTTTGTGCTGGCTAGAACCTACAGTACAATTTCAATAAAAGCAAACCTCTTTGTCTTTCCATTTTTAAGAAAGTAAATTTATTACTTCATCCCATATTTGATGAAATATTTCTTTAAATTTCAAATTTGCAGTATGAATATGATTCCTAAGAGTGGTATCAAGTATTGTTGGTTATACTTAAAAGGCTTGTGCATTTATTCTTTCATCATGTTTTTTCTTTTTTTAAATTAATGTGTTGAATTCTCTCAGATGTAAATTTACTTTAAACTTCTGAAACAACCCCAAATTTACCTTGATGCTTAATCTATTTGCTTGCTTGTTAGTAACTTTTTCAATGATCTCCTAAGTAAAGTATTATGAAAATGTCAGCATAAATCACAATTTTATGTAACACATTATTTATAGAGACTTTCATGGATATTTTCAACCACATGTGAAGAACGACTCATCAATGAACTTTTGACGAAATAAAACAGAATGATTTGCAATTTTTATAAAGAATAGAACCATCACAAAGCCAGATTCAAGGGGATGGCTTTGAATAAAGGGCTTGACGTGTCTTAGCATCCCATTGTTTTACAGTTTGTAGTATCTTTAAAGGCACTGGATCTTGTAAATGCTTAATAATTTCTCAATCTTATAAAATTTAAATGTGAAGTAACCTAGTAATAGGCAAAAAACTGGTGAAAGAGCTAATTATGCAACTTATAAAAAGAAAATGGGAGCCACCGTGAAAATCCTATTCATTATACTTTAGTGTGTGTTTTTAAAATCATGTTAGATCTAATATTTTTTAAAAAGAGTATAATGCTTTGATAGTGAGCATCAAAGACATATGATAAAACTTGCTTAGAAATTAACATAAAATTAACATTTTATTTATTTGGAAAGAAAGAAAAAATTATGAACTTGTAAATACTATTGTTTGTATAATTTTATAAAATAATCTTTTCAAAAATATACTTTTTACTATTAAACTGAATTTATTTTTAGTAAAAATCAGTTAATATGTTTAGCTCTGAAGATATATCCATTATTTGCAGCATTCTTATTTTTAAATACTCCTATTTTTCTTTAAACTCTGGTGTCACTTCAGTTGCCTTAGTTTAAATTAAAATACGTGCTTGTAAATTTTCCAAATATTATACAACCGACTTCTAACCCCTTGGGTTTTTACCATTCTCCTCCCTACCCCAGTGGTCTTATGTTATTTTCTTCAGGATGAATGCATTGCTGGAAAGGCTTTCCTTTAATTACTGACCTTGAACTGTGGAATGCATTAGAGAGTGAGAGAAAAGCTTATGTGTCTGAAATGCTGCACAGCTGTCATTTTCTTTAAGATAAATTAATGAGCATTGCTGTTTAGACACCTGGGTTATAGTTCCTGCTCTGTTACCAACTAGCTGAGTGACATTGATCGAAGCCCACATGGGACAGCAGTGCCTCATCTCTAACATTAAAGATTTGTACTAAATTATCTCTGAGAGTCTTAAATTTTTCATGGTTTTAATTATCAGCTTCATTTATTTTTTAGCTTCCCCTCTTTTGCCTGCCTTGTGACTGTTGACACCCACATTTCTGTTGAAATATCATACAGAATAATAAATCAAACTCAAATTTATAATTTTTGCTGATCAGGGAGCTATGGTAAATAACACTGAATGTGAACAATATTGAAATTAATAGATAATAGCCAGCCTTTGTATTATCTGTGGTTCTAATGCATAAAAGCTAAGTCTTGCTTGCAATGCCAGATCTTCGTGGTAAAATTATTTTACTATATTAGATACATACTAGCTCAGTTTGTAAATTAACCTCTGGCCATAAAGACTAAAGTAGCCATATGAGGACTTAGGTGTTTTTCTGTTTGTAATTTACGTATTTTAAAACAATATAACTTTTGTCTCACCACCTCAAATAGGCATAAATTTTGTGTCTTATGCATTCAGGTAAACACTTAAAACAAACATGGTGATTGTACAATTTCTTCCTGTCTCCCTTGGTTAGATGAAAAGCCAAAATGGTAGGCACTATATATGATGAATCAATTTCTTCAATATCTAGGGAAGTGTCTAGCCCAAACTAGAAACTTAAGAAATATTTATTGGATAAACAAAAATCCACTTCATTAATAACTCAGTGATACTATCCTAATCTTATTTCAAATATATACAGTGAAAATATAAGTGAATGCCAAATTGATCATTTTATAGTGTCATATTTGCATAAATAATGGCTTTTTTACTAATAAAAGCTACTAATAATGAGTAAATAATTTTATTAATTAAATGTTTATTAAATAAATGATATTAATGAAAGTTAACAAACCTTTATGTAGCCCTTACTAAATGCCAGGTACTGTATGTATATAAGCTCCTATAATCTTTTCATAAATTCTATGAGGTAGACATCATTGTTATCCCCATTTTATATATAATATAAAAGAAGCATAGAGTGGTGAAGCCACCTACCCAATGTTACAGGTCTCTTAAGTGGTGGAGCCAGAATTTAAACCGAGGTCATTGGGATCTGGACCACAGGCATTATGTTGCCAGTGTGTGGCAAGACACAGTCAATGCACACACTACAATGTGCGATTTGCTATAACAGAGGTGTGTCCAAACTCAAATAAAAACATAAGGCCTGGGGCCTTTAGAAGTTGCTTAAGAACAGACAGTGAAGGTTTCACAGTGTCATTGACACTGGAACGTATTCTTGAAGAGAGACTAGGGAATTGCTGGGTGGAAGAAAAACATTCCAGAGAGAGCAAACCAACTACATGAAGCAAAAAATAGCAGCAAAGCTAGAGATAATGGTGGAAGGAAGCCAGGATATTTCATGTCTCTGTTCCCTTGACTACCTGTCATAGAGTTGTAAGTATTGGAATAATATCAGATTTATAATGTAATTAGATAAAATGATGTGGATGAACTGGATATAATTAACATAAAAGGAATAAAAAACTACTGTAAGATAAAAATAGTTAAGAAAATAAGTCGTGAATGGCTGAGTTGGGCTGGCTTTAGTGAAGAAATATACAAAAATATATGTTTACTATAAAGATACCGAAATAAAGTTAATCGAACTTAATGACCAATATAATTTTGGAGAGTTGGGGGACAAATAGAAAGAATAGTCAAGATGACTCAGTGGTATTATTTGGATAATTTGTAGAGTTATTAAGGCAGGATAAGAAACACTGAAGGAGAGAGAAGGCATTTAAAGAAAACAAAATAAATACTTTCATTTTGAAAATGTTCGCAGTGGGATGGCATTAGGTGTAACTTTCCTAAAAAAAGAGCTTAGCTTGAGAAATAGTTTTAGAAGAAAACCATTTAAAACGATAGGAAGGGAACAATGAGAGCTCATTGAAGACAAGAAATGAAGTAATTGGCTCAGTGTAACCAACCTTTTCTTCTCAGAAAGCGTATTTACACCCTTGAAAATTATTGAGAACTCAAAACATTTTTTGCCTATATTGTCCATATAGATCACTATTTACCATATTAGAAATTAAAACAGAAATTTTAATGTTTATAATTATTAAAATAATAAATCCATTACTTCTAACATAACATGAAAATAAGTATATTATTTAAAACAAAACATAAGAATGGCATTGTGATATACAGTTTGCAAATCTTTTCACTATCTGATTTAATAGAAGATGGCTTGACTTTTATGTATCTACATTTGCTTTAGTATTAGTTCATTCTCACACTGATGACAAACATGTACCTGAGACTAAGAAAATAGGTTTAATGGGTTCCATGTGGCTGGGAAGGCCACTGTCATGGCAGAAGGCTAAAGGCATTTCTTATATGGTGGCAGCAAGAGACAATAAGAAAGAAGTGAAAGTGGAAATCCTTAGAAAACCATCAGATCTCATGAGACTTATTCACTACCATGAGAACAATATGGGGGAAACTAATGATTCAATTATCTCCCACCAGGTCCCTCCCAAAACATGTAGGAATTATGGGAGTACAATTTAAGATGAGATCTGGGTGTGGACACAGAGCCAAATCATATCAAGTTTATTGTAATATATATCAGTTTGTTTGAAGTATATAAAGAAAATCCAGGCTTATACAGATGTGCAATTGAAAAAGAGGAGGATTTTATAGCCTGTTTGGATTATTGTAGATATTATTTTTTTCTTAATATGATGCAAAAATTCGATGATGGTAACTTTTTACCATATATATATATATATGTATATATATATATATATATATATATATATATATATATATATATAATTGCACTTTAGGTTCTGGGGTACATGTGCAGAATATGCAGGATTGTTGCATAGGTACATACATGGCAATGTGGTTTGCTGTCTCTATCGCCATCACCTATATCTGGCATTTCTCCCCATGTTATCCCTCCCCAACTCTCCACCCCCCACTGTCCCTCCCCTAGTCCCCCCAACAGACCCCAGGGTGTGATGCTGCCCTCCCGTGTTCTCATTGTTCAACAGCCGCCTATGAGTGAGAACATGCAGTATTTGATTTTCTGTTCTTGTGTCAGTTTGCTGAGAATGATGGTTTCCAGATTCATCCATGTCCCTACAAAGGACAGGAACTCATCGTTTCTTATGGCTGCATAGTATTCCATGGTGTATATGTGCCACAATTTCCTTGTCGAGTCTATCAATGATGGGCATTTGGGTTGGTTCCAGGTCTTTGCTATTGTAAACAGTGCTGCAATGAACACACGTGTGCATGTGTCCTTATAATATAACAATTTATAATCCTTTGTATATACACCCAGTAATGGGATTGCTGGGTCAAATGGAATTTCTATTTCTAGGTCTTTGAGGAATTGCCACACTGTCTTCTACAATGATTGAACTAATTTACACTCCCACCAACAGTATAAAAGTGTTCCTATTTCTTCACATCCTCTCCAGCATCTGTTGTCTCCAGATTTTTTAATGATAGCCATTCTAACTGGCTTGAGATGGTATCTCAGTGTGGTTTTGACTTGCATTTCTCTAATTACCAGTGATGGATGATGGTAACTTCTTAAAGTTTATCTGAAATGTGTAATATAAAACCACATCAATTAGTTTTTAGTCACTTTCATTAAATTAAAATTACCTATGCATGATTTTGTACCATGATAAATTGGCCATTTTGAAAATATGGGTTTACTGAGATATACCAATCTTATAATGTTGACACATTTTATTACACAATATCAAAATGTCTTATCAGAGATGTCTTTTAATTATTGAGAAGCGTCAAGCTCACAGTGGTGTGTACATGTTTCCAGAAATCCTTATTTTCACTAGAAAATTTGAATGTTATCATTGGCAATAAAAACTATCAGCTGTTTTTTTTTTAAGTGACAAGCTCATGTCATTAATTTTTGAGAATATGTCTGCTCTGAAAATACTCGTGTATGAATAACTGTAGCTTGTTTGTCATTTGTTATTTCAGGGAAAATGATATGCCTTGAAGAAAAGAGCTAATTCAGTTCACAACTCATACAATTGTATGGTGGACATATGCATTCATTTGATATCTGACAACTTTTTGTGGTGAAAAAAATTTCCCAGTTATATAAGCTTCATTAGGGAGCAAAAAACTGTCTTTTCATACAGTAGCTGGAAATGATAGACATTTGCTGTTCCACACATTCAATTTCTCTTTCAGGTGAACCACAGACATTTAATTTGTACTTTTCTAATCAACTGACCTCTTCCAGATTTTGACTGCATGGCTTGTGACAGAGAAAAATTAGGGAGCCCGTTCAGGGATGCTAAACACACTGCTGGTAATGAAACTTCAAAGTAGCATTCCTGGCACAGAAGTTAAAGAACTTGAGTGCTGATGCAGGTAAAATTTGTAAAAAGGAAAATTCAAAAAGGAATCTCTGCCACTAAAGTTGCTGATGTGCAATTCATGGCTGCTAATATCTGGCTATAGCAATTATTTCTTCATCAATAAATTCTGTCCATAGTTTTGGGAAATATTTCTGGAAGCTTAGTATTTGATCCTGACTTCTAGCCTCCCTGGAAAATCTGTGAGCTACTGGGTATCCATCAACAGTGTCTGTTATCTGTATTCAAAATTCTGGGGAACAAAATATCTCATATTGTTGTGAACTTAAATGAGATGAGCTATTCATAGAGCTTGGAAAAATTTCTACTGTAAAAATAAATAAGTACAAATTGGATAATTAAACTGAAAGATGCACCTCTGTTCCTTTGCTTCCCTGTGTTCCTTTCAGTTATATCACCCTGATTATATCAAAGGAAATAGTGAAGTAGGTACAGATTAATGAATGCTTCTTTTGTTTGTATTCAGTGGCTATAATACAGATTATTTCAAATAGTAGGCACCCAGATGGTACTGCATTAGGACTTTATAACTTAAACTATCCAGAACAGTGGTAAGACTAAAGGTAAAATATAACATTAAAAGTTGTGAAAATAGTTGATGATTCAAAAGCAAGATGTATCAGTTCATTTTCATGCCATTAATAAAGATATTCCTAAGACTGGGTAATTTGCAAAGGAAAGAGGTTTAATTTACTCACAGTTCTGCAGGGGTGGGGAGGCCTCAGGAAACCTGCAATTGTGACAGAAGAGAAAGCAAACATGTCCTTCTTCACATGATGGCAGGAAGGAGAATAATGAATAATGTGGGGAAAAAACTCCTTATGAAACCATTAGATCTTGTGAAACCTCACTCATTATCACAAGGAGAGCATAGAGGTAACAATCTCTATGATTAAATTACCTCCCACTGGTCCTTCCTATGACATATGGGGATTATGGGAACTACAACTCAAGATGAAATACGGGTGAAGACACAGCCAAATTATATCACAAGAAAGTAATTAGTTCATACATGAAAGATAAGTGCTCTCTCTCTTTTTTATAATGGATATAAATAGAAGTTCATCCATTGATACTATAAAAACAAAAATTACAGAACATATGATGTTAGAAGGAGAAAGAAGGGGGAAAATGGAAACATGAAAATAATGACAAAGGAGGGAAGCAATGAAAGAGCCCCCAAAATGCAGAAATGCCTGCTTCTCTGGTTTTAGTCCACCAGTCTACATTTGAATCCTTCCTGCAGGCTGACCCTTTGCCAATGGGTGTGTCTAGTTTCCCATTTATAGGTGGTCCTTAAATTTTATGCCTTTTGCCTTCAAGCAACCTAAACATTAGAATACACATTGACATCCACATTGTTTTTCACGTGCCTCATTGAGACAATTGTGACACATCTTCTGGTGGCTGCTCCAACAGCCAACAGTTTCATATAAAAGTTTTGCCATGTTAGAATAGCCAGGTTTCTGTAATCCTGTATTTTGGAATTTCACGACAGATAATTCCTTGCTAGAATCCCGGTAGCCTATAGGGAATTTTATTTTTATTTTTATTTTTTTTTATTTTTTTTTATTTTTATTTTTTATTTTATTTTTTTCAATATTCTGTGAAAAACACTCTTTTCTTTTTTTTTTTTTATTGCATTTTAGGTTTTGGGGTACATGTGATGAACATGCAAGATTGTTGCATAGGTACACACATGGCAGTGTGCTTTGCTTCCTTCCGTCCCCTCACCTGTATCTGTCATTTCTCCCCATGCTATCTCTTCCCACCTCCCCACCCCCCCGCCCCTCCCCCATTTCCCCCCAACGGATCCCAGTGTGTAGTGCTCCCCTCCCTGTGTCCATGTGTTCTCATTGTTCAACACCCGCCTATGAGCGAGAATATACGATGTTTGATTTTCTGCTCTTGTGTCAGTTTGCTGAGAATAATGGTTTCCAGGTTCATCCATGTCCCTACAAAGGATGTGAACTCATCGTTTTTGATGGCTGCATAATATTCCATGGTGTATATGTACCACATTTTCCCTATCCAGTCTATCATCGTTGGGCATTTGGGTTGGTTCCAGGTCTTTGCTATTGTAAACAGTGCTGCAATGAACATTCGTGTGCATGTGTCCTTGTAGTAGAATGATTTATAATCCTTTGGATATATACCCAGTAATGGGATTGCTGGGACAAATGGGATTTCTATTTTTAGGTCCTTGAGGAATCGCCACACTGTCTTCCACAATGGTTGAATTAATTTACATTCCCACCAACGGTGTAAAAGTGTTCCTATTTCTCCACATCCTCTCCAGCATCTGTTGTTTCCCGATTTTTTAATGATCGCCATTCTAACTGGTGTGAGATGGTATCTCAATGTGGTTTTGATTTGCATTTCTCTGATGACCAGTGATGATGAGCATTTTTTCATATGTTTGTTGGCCTCCTGTATGTCTTCTTTTGTAAAGTATCTGTTCATATCCTTTGCCCATTTTTGAATGGGCTTGTTTGTTTTTTTCTTGTAGATCTGCTTTAGTTCTTTGTAAATTCTGGATATCAGCCCCTTGTCAGATGGGTAGGCTGCAAAAATTTTTTCCCATTCTGTTGGTTGCCGATTCACTCTACTGACTGTTTCTTTTGCCGTGCAGAAGCTGTGGAGTTTGATTAGGTCCCATTTGTCTATTTTGGCTTTTGTTGCCATTGCTTTTGGCGTTTTGGTCATGAAGTCCTTGCCTACACCTATGTCCTGAATGGTTTTGCCTAGATTTTCTTCTAAGGTTTTTATGGTATTAGGTCTGATGTTTAAGTCTTTAATCCATCTGGAGTTAATTTTGGTGTAAGGTGTCAGGAAGGGGTCCTGTTTCTGCTTTCTGCACATGGCTAGCCAGTTTTCCTAACACCATTTATTAAACAGGGAGTCCTTTCCCCATTGCTTGTTTTTGTCAGGTTTGTCGAAGATCAGATGGTTGTGGGTATGTTGTATTTCCTCTGAGGCCTCTGTTCTGTTCCATTGGTCTATATCTCTGTTTTGGTACCAGTACCATGCTCTTTTGATTACTGTAGCCTTGTAGTATAGTTTGAAGTCCGGTAGTGTGATGCCTCCTGCTTTGTTCTTTTTGCTTAGAATTGACTTGGCTATGCGGGCTCTCTTTTGGTTCCATATGAAGTTTAAGGTGTTTTTTTCCAGTTCTGTGAAGAAGGTCATTGGTAGCTTGATGGGAATAGCATTGAATCTGTAAATTACTTTGGGCAGTATGGCCATTTTCACGATGTTGATTCTTCCTAACCATGAACATGGAATGTTTCTCCATCTGTTTGTATCCTCTCTTATTTCATTGAGCAATGGCTTGTAGTTCTCCTTGAAGAGGTCCTTTACGTTCCTTGTTAGTTGTATTCCTAGGTACTTTATTCTCTTTGTAGCAATTGTGAATGGCAGTTCGTTCTTGATTTGGCTCTCTTGAAGTCTATTACTGGTGTATAGGAATGCTTGTGATTTTTGCACGTTGATTTTGTATCCTGAGACTTTGCTGAAGTTGTTTATCAGTTTCAGGAGATTTTGGGCTGAGATGATGGGGTCTTCCAGATATACAATCATGTCATCTGCAAATAGAGACAATTTGATTTTCTCCTTTCCAATTTGGATACCCTTTATTTCTTTTTCTTGCCTGATTGCTCTGGCTAGAACTTCCAGTACTATATTGAATAGGAGTGGTGAGAGAGGGCATCCTTGTCTAGTGCCAGATTTCAAAGGGAATGCTTCCAGTTTTTGCCCATTCAGTATGATATTGGCTGTTGGTTTGTCGTAAAAAGCTTTTATTGTTTTGAGATACGTTCCGTCAATACCTAGTTTATTGAGGGTTTTTAACATAAAGCGTTGTTGAATTTTGTCAAAAGCCTTCTCTGCATCAATCGAGATAATCATGTGGTTTTTGTCTTTGGTTCTGTTTATGTGGTGAATTACGTTTATGGACTTGCGTATGTTGAACCAGCCTTGCATCCCCGGGATGAATCCTACTTGATCATGGTGGATGAGCTTTTTGATATGCTGTTGCAATCGGTTTGCCAGTATTTTATTGAAGATTTTTGCATCTATGTTCATCATGGATATTGGCCTGAAATTTTCTTTTCTTGTTGAGTCTCTGCCGGGTTTTGGTATCAGGATGATGTTTGTCACGTAAAATAATTTGGGAAGGATTCCCTCTTTTTGGATTGTCTGGAATAGTTTCAGAAGGAATGGTATCAGCTCCTCCTTGTATGTCTGGTAGAATTCAACTGTGAACCCATCTGGACCTGGGCTTTTTTTGGGTGGTAGGCTCTTTATTGCTGCCTCGACTTCAGACCATGTTATTGGTCTATTCAGGGTTTCAGCTTCTTCCAGGTTTAGGCTTGGGAGGTTGCAGGTGTCCAGGAATTTATCCATTTCTTCCAGGTTTACTAGTTTATGTGCATAGAGTTGTTTGTAATAATCTCTGATGATGGTTTGGATTTCTGTGGAATCTGTGGTGATATCCCCTTTATCGTTTTTTATTGCATCAATTTGGTTATTCTCTCTTTTCTTTTTTATTAATCTGGCTAGTGGTCTGTCTATTTTGTTGATCTTTTCAAAAAACCAGCTCCTGGATTTATTGATTTTTTGAAGAGTTTTTTGTGTCTCTGTTTCCTTCAGTTCTGCTCTGATCTTAATTATTTCCTGTCTTCTGCTAGGTTTTGAGTTTTTTTGATCTTGCTCCTCTAGCTCTTTCAATTTTGATGATAGGGTGTCAATTTTAGATCTCTCCTTTCTTCTCATGTGGGCACTCATTGCTATATATTTTCCTCTAGAGACTGCTTTAAATGTGTCCCAGAGATTCTGGTATGTTGTGTCTTCGTTCTCATTGGTTTCGAAGAACATCTTTATTTCTGCCTTCATTTCATTGTTTATCCAGTCAACATTCAAGAGCAAGTTGTTCAGTTTCCATGAAGCTGTGCCGTTCTGAGTTAGTTTCTGCATTCTGAGTTCTAACTCGGTTGCACTGTGGTCTGAGAGACTGTTTGTTATGATTTCTGTTCTTTTGCATTTGCTGAGGAGTGATTTATTGCCAATTATGTGGTCAATTTTAGAGTAGGTGTGATGTGGTGCTGAGAAGAATGTATATTCTGTGGATTTGGGGTGGAGAGTTCTGTAAATGTCTATTAGGTTTGCTTGTTCCAGGTCTGTATTCAGGTCCTGGATATCCTTGTTGATTTTCTGTCTGGTTGATCTGTCTAATATTGACAGTGGGGTGTTAAAGTCTCCCACTATTATTGTGTGGGAGTCTAAGTCTCTTTGTAAGTCATTAAGAACTTGCCTTATGTATCTGGGTGCTCCTGTATTGGGTGCGTATATATTTAGGATCGTTAGCTCTTCTTGTTGCAGTGATCCTTTTACCATTATGTAATGTCCTTCTTTGTCTCTTTTGATCTTTGTTGCTTTAAAGTCTATTTTATCAGAGATGAGAATTGCTACTCCTGCCTTTTTTTGCTCTCCATTTGCTTGGTAGATCTTCCTCCATCCCTTTATTTTGAGCCTTTGTGTATCCTTGTATGTAAGATGGGTTTCCTGGATACAGCACACTGATGGGTTTTGGCTTTTTATCCAATTTGCCAGTCTGTGTCTTTTGGTTGGGGCATTTAGTCCATTTACATTTAGGGATAGTATTGTTATGTGTGAATTTGATGCTGTCATTTTGATGCTACCTGGCTGTTTTGTTGGTTAGTTGATGCAGATTCTTGATTGTGTTGATGCTTTTTTACCATTTGGTGTGTTTTTGGAGTGGCTGGTACTGGTTGTTCCTTTACATGTGTAGAGCCTCTTTCAGGAGTTCTTGTAGAGCAGGTTTGGTGGTGATGAAATCTCTGAGTGCTTGCTTGTTCAGAAAGGATTTTATTTTTCCTTCACTTATGAAGCTTAGTTTGGCTGGATAGGAGATTCTGGGTTGAAAGTTCTTTTCTTTGAGGATGTTGAATATTGGCCCCCAATCTCTTCTGGCTTGTAGAGTTTCTGCTGAGAGATCTGCTGTGAGTCTAATGGTCTTCCCTTTGTGGGTAACCCGACCTTTCTCTCTGGCTGCCCTTAGCATTTTCTCTTTCATTTCAACCCTGGTGAATCTGACGATTATGTGCCTTGGGATTGCTCTTCTTGAGGAATATCTTTGTGGTGTTCTCTGTATTTCCTGGATTTGAATATTGGTCTGCCTTGCTAGGTTGGGGAAGTTTTCCTGGATAATATCCTGAAGAGTATTTTCCAGCTTGGATTCATTCTCTTCATCACATTCAGGTACACCTATCAGACGTAGATTAGGTCTTTTCACATAGTCCCACATTTCTTGAAGATTTTGTTCATTCCTTTTTGTGCTTTTTTCTCTGTTCTTGCCTTCTCTTTTTATTTCATTGAGTTGATCTTCGACCTCTGATATCCTTTCTTCTGCTTGGTCAATTCGGCTGTTGAAGCTTGTGCATGCTTCACGAAGTTCTCGTGTTGCGTTTTTCAGCTCCATCAATTCATTTATACTCCTCTCTATGCTGTCCATTCTCGTCAGCAGTTCATCCAATCTTTTTTCAAGGTTCCTGTTTTCTTTGCGATGGGTTAGAACATGTTCTTTTAGCTCATTGTAGTTTCTTACTACCCACCTTCTGAAGTCTGATTCTGTCATTTCATCTCCCTCCTTCTCCATCCGGTCTGGTTCCCTTGCTGGTGAGGAGTTGTGATCCCTTTTAGGAGGAGAGGTGTTCTGGTTTCGGGAGTTTTCATCCTTTTTGCGCTGGGTTCTTCCCATTTTTGTGGGTTTATCCACCTGTTGTCTGTCTCTGTCCCAGGGAGTTGGAGCTTTATGAGTTTCCCTTGCACTACTGCCTTTTTTGATTTTTCTTTCAGGTCGGACCCGCCCAGCTAGCAGCCTGCCCTCAGGGGCTTTGCTGAGCTGCTGTGGGCTCCGCCCAGCTGCCCTGAGCTCTTCCCTGTAGTCCTTTTTATAAGGGCGTAGTTAGAACTGTCTGGGCAATGGTGGCCCCGCCTCTGTTATGGCGGACTCTCTCTGTTGTGGCAGGTTGCCTCGGCAATGGCAGCCTGCCTCGTAGCGGTGGAGAGTCTCAGTAATGGCGGAAGCCCCTCCCCCACGGAGCCGGACCGTCCCGGTTCAGCTGTGCTTGGTTTTAGGGCTCAACCCAGAGGGTTTCCAATTACTGTTTTTGTTTTCGTTGTTGTTGGGGGTGGAGGGGTGGGACCAACCGAGCCTGATCACCTGGCTCCCTGACTCAGAGTCTTTTCTTTTAAGTTGAACGACCCCGCGTTCTGGTCGCTTGTTGAAAAGGCGCCGGGATCTCCCGTGCTGCGACTCACGGAGTCGGCTCGAACTGCGGCGCCGGCTCCTGGCGGATTTTTTGCCTAGGAATCTCCTGGCCTGGCTCGCTATTTCAGATGAATGGGCTATTCTGCCGTCTCAGGGCTCTGCTCGCCAGCTAAGAGGGCTCCCAGACCATTGGCTTTTGTACGGAGAAAGGCAGCAACAGGGAGTGGTCACAGCAGAATCCCGGTAGCCTATAGGGAATTTTATTTTTATTTTTATTATTTTATGAAAAGGAAAAATGAAACGAAAATACTGAGAGAGATAATATGAAAATGACTCACAAACTGATATCAACTGCGAAAAATTGGAAATCATTAAACATGCCAGAAAGAGGGAGATTTTATCCTCTGAGATGATCCATAAATTTAAATTAGTTAACAGATTTCAATTGCTGAGAAAATGTATCAAAGTAAATAATTAGTTGAAATAAATGGAAATATTTTGACAATATATGGGTATAAAATTCAGGTATGATTAGAATCTTAATGGTAATTTTATTTTTTTGAGAACAAAAATTGTTTTTCTAACATATAAGTCTTATTGGACTTTGAAGTTAGTTCATGTTTTCAGAAATGAACCATGTAAGAAAATAGAAAACATGCTGTGCTGCTTTCTCTGTCTTGTGTACACCACTTTCTACACAGCATGATCTCCTTTACCAAGATACTAGAGCTGTATCTTATTTATTTTTATGTTCCATTTAAAGCTTTTATTTTCTTTTAGTCAGAGTCTTGCTGTGTTGCCCAGGCTGGAGTACAGTGGCATCATAGCTTACTGCAGCCTTGACCTTCTGGGCGTAAGTGATCTTTCCACTTCAGTCTCCTGAGTAGCTGAGAATGTAGGTGTCTGCCCCAACACCTGTCTAATTTTTTTGTTTTTTGTACCAACATTTCCCTATGCTGCCCAGGCCAGTTTTGAACTTCTGAGCTTAAGCAATCCTCCTGATTTGGCCTCTCAAAATACTGGAATTATAGGCATGAGCTTCCATCCTCTGGCCCCCATTTAGAATTTAGTAAATATTTAGTTTATAGATGTTATTCAATAAATGTTTTAAAACTGAAATGAGTTGTAAAGTAACATAATATACCTTGCATACTAAATAAATTAATTCAATAATCAAGTTGCCTCAAAGAGGCATTAAACGAAATACTTGAATGGGTTAAGTCATGGCAGCTCGGACCTATGGTGGCTGGTACAGAAGCTAGGATTAAAGCATATATTTTGGAAATCAATTGACCTAAATAGGAGCCATTAAAAATCCTGAAACAGTTCACAAAGCATTTTTTTTAAATATATGTAACAAATTAGCAAAAGAAAAAAAATCACAGAAGTACTAGAAATTTCATATTGGTAAAGTTAATGTAAAAGTACTTAAAAATAGTCTGAGCTCTTAAATAAAAAAGCCTCTTCCACAAGAAGCAAAACAGACTTTCTGCCATATATAATGTTTAGAAGAGTTCATCATGAGAGCTGAATACTTTTTGCTGTGTTAGGTCATTTATTCACTTTCATTTTGAGTCATATTCCTTTAAGTGATGCAGAATTCACATATGTTTCCTCATTCGAATGTGTCATTAAGATGCAGGCTATGTTACAGGGTTTGGAAATGATCTTCAGACATCTGTCTCTGGAACACTTAAGGAGATAGCTGCTCTAAACAGAACTCGGACCCCTCTCATTAGAATACATTCCTGATGCTCACCATTTCCCTGAATAATAATTTAAAAGTGGAATTGTATTATTATAGGAATGAGGTCAGTTGTGTCAAGTTTATGGAAACAGCTGAACACACATCCGGCATCTCTAGGGAGCAACTTTCCAATTTTGCATTGTCATAGCTACCGAGAAGCTCATAGCACATTCCAGAAAAAAAGAGATGGAGGAACGGGGGTTGATGTAAAAATCTAAAATCTTGATACAAGAAAGAGGATTTGATTCAGGTCCAATTTATAGTATCTTCATTGGTCTGATCTAGCTGGAAAAAGTGGTAAGGGAGGGAGGAGAGCAATAGTAGATTTAAAATGTATGGAAATCTTCTTTAAAAATCATTATCTGTAATTTCATTAGAAAAAAATACTGTATGAATAATAGACACAAAAGATTCTGTGAGTTTGTGTGCCTGAATTACTGAGTATCAAAACCATGGAAAAAGCTGAAACATTAGCCTAAACTGGTGATTAAACCCTCTAAGCCAGTTGTTATCGATTGTATTAGTTTCTTATCACGGCTGTAACAAATTATGACACACTTAACATCTTAAAACCATATGCATTTATCACAGCTCTGCAGGTCAGATGGCTGAGTGGCCTCAACTGGGTTCTCTGCTTAGGGTCTCACAATGCTAGAATGGCTGTGTCAACCTGGCTCTTACCTAGAGGCTCCGAGGGAATAAATCTCTTTTGAGCTCATTCAAATTCATCTCTGTGCTACGGTAGGACTCGGGTTCTTCTTTCCTTACTGGCATATGTTAGCTTCATAAGGTCATCTGTGTTGCTTCTCACATGGCCCTCTTTACCTTCAAATCCAGCAAGGGAACAGCAACTTCTTCCCAAACTTTAAATCTTCCTGATTTCTTTTTTGTCTTCAGCTGTTTTTAAGAGCTCACCCGATTAGAACAGGACCACCCAGATAATCACCCTATGATAGGGGCAGCTGTGCCATATAACAACCTAATCAGGGATGAAATTCCTTAGAATTAGGGTCTCAGAATTAGGACTGGAGATAACATTCTGCCCATCACATCTCTTGTCAAGGAATCAAAGATATGCAGCAACAGCTACCTTATTTCATATTTCTTTTTCCTCCTAGTTCTCCAGTGCCAGAGATATCATACCAGCTAATGTATTCCCCCAACTCTGCCAGCTTCCCATCTCTAGTGGTGAAAGTTTTAACTACTTAGCAACTCCATCATTAACAACATTTAGAGTTCATCTATTATTAGTGAGGGTTTACTCATTGTTGGTTGGGTAGTGAATGTTCCAGCAATCAAATCCAGTTTTATGGTCTGCTCCTCAGAAACATTTCTGGCATCAATTGCCTTAGAAGGGCTTCACAGGAAATAGATTCTGAGAAGATTATTGAATTCAGAGACTTTATTGGGAGGCGCTCTCAGAAGATCTACCTGTCAGAAAATAGGGACAATGGAAATAGGAAAAGAAAGAAGCTGGTTTGCAATGCAGTGGCAAATGGAGTTTCATTTGAACCTGAAGCAACTTCTACAGCTGGCTGTCTTTCAAGACCTGATGGCTGGGCCTTTATATCCCCACATTAGCCAGCCTAAGAGGTAATTCCCTGCAACAGTGAGCAATTTCCAGTGAGGTTTCAACTGCGAGCCACGGTAGCTGGTAAGACAGAGCACCACAGTAGCTATGACAGTACCAGTGAGATATATCTCTGCTCACCAGAAGATTCCTGAGTTCTGTCCCAAAATCTCTATGATGCCTCTAAGACAAAATATACCTGCTACTAAAATGCTTACTTTATAAGAAAGCAACAGTGCCTCATGCTTGGTTGGCATTAGGATAGACAGAGAACAAATAATAATCCTAAAAAAGATATCATAATTGTTTTAAATTGTATCATTTCTGGCAATAATCTGGGCATTTAAATATTGGGTCCTTTACTGCTCAATGGAAAAATTCTTCTTTCTTCTAATCCCACCCACTAAACTGAACAAATATCACTTTCCAACAGAGCCAGTGTTTGCTTTATATTTAAACTTGGTAGGATGTAATGTCTTGGTTGAGAAAAGACCCTCAGTGCTAGCTAGACGTGGGCTTTCTCCTTTTCTGTTCTGCGTGACCTTGAAGTGTTCATTTGATCTTTCATGCTAATTTTCAGAATGAAAATATTAGAATGATCTTTAATGTTCTTTCCAAGCTGGAAACTATAAGCTAGGTAGTTGGTTTTATTCCTTTTGTGAACGATTCTTCCCCCTTGAGCTTGCATTTCCCAATCTGTTTTCTCCATTTGTCATCTTCACCACTTGAGCAGCCCTGACTTGAAATATAAGGCCACCCCCATACAAGCTGTTCTGATCCTCCAAGCTGTCCACTCTCCTCTCTACCACTGAGTGGTGTGTAAGTGTGCCTCTGTGTGTGTGCGTGTGTGTGTGTGTGTGTGTATGTGATTTGCATATCCTGGCAATAGAAATTCACAGCATTCTTGAGCTAGCATCTCATGTAGCCATAGGAGGATTGAGAAGGTCTAAAAGGAGAAAGCTTCCAAGAGCAAATATAAAATATATTTTTACATTACATAGACAAATAGGTTTTGTTTCCAAAGTGGTTCATTGGGACCCTAAGACTTTGACTCATGTCTTTGACTCTGACGAATGCTGAGGGAATTCACTGGCTCCCAAGGGAAGGGCTTGCCTGGGCTCTGCCTTTCAGCATTCCTGTGCCAGGGCTGGAACAGACATCTTTGTGGAGGTGTCTATGCTGCTGTGTTCCTTCCCACTCGCTTCCCTTCCAATCATTTGTTGCTTTCTCTTATGATTGGAAAAAACACATTTATAAATTAGAAATAATTATACCACCTAGAGGTGAACACTGGTAACATTTCAATGTGCTTTTAATATGATGTTTTATCATACGTTCAGTTCTTAGATTTCATCACCAAATGTCTGAACCTTAGGCGATATCACTCTTTTAATTTGAAATTATTTTTATTGCTTCAGAAAAAGACAGTTCTGTGTTAAATCTACATTGAGAAATTCAGTTTGACCTGGCATCTGATGCTACCTTGCCTTGGAAACAAATTCCTCCTTTTTGAACTAAGTACTACATCAATACCAGGCACTCCACGCTGCCTAATTATCAGGTAACATGCCTCTGACTTCATGTACTGCTAAATAACTCAGCTCCCTAAAGACTAATTTTCTGCTTTTTGTTTTGTTTCATTTTTGTTTTTTTTTGTGTATTCTTTTTTTCAGATTTGGTGGGGTAAAACTGACCAAAAATTGTATATATATAAAGTGCATCACTTGACATTTGGATATTCATACAGACTGTGAAATGATCACCACGATCAAACCAGTTAATATATCCACCACCTCAAATAGTTACGCGTGTGTGTGTGTGTGTGTGTGTGTGTGTGTGTGTGTGGTGGGGGCGGGGGGTTCGGAATAGATTACACTTAATATTTACCCTCCTAGCAAATTTAAATATATAATACAGTACTGTTAACTATAGTCCTAGGTTTGTTTTTGCTTGTGCATCCAGGCTTCAAGTCCTAAGGCATCCCATGTTGGGGACCTTGCATTATACTGCTTGACCACACGGATGCTGACTGCCATTTTAGTATTTTGTCTCAGTGCTTTGTATAAACTAGTTACTGTTCCAAATAATAGGGATAGTAATTAAAATAAATGTGAATTATTTCTGGTCTCTGAATCTCATTATCTAATGAGACACAACAACATTATAAAATGAAAAGTCCTATACAGTGAGAAGTACCTAACTTAATTTTTCTATCTTCCATGCTTACCTTATAAACTAATTCAGTAAATCGACAACCACAAAAGATAATAGTTGTAGAATGGAATGCTTTTAAGAATAGAAACATAACAGTTCTATGGAAGATACAAGTTGGGAAAAATGAGAGAGAGGAGGTGACACAGATGTAATTCACCTAAAATAAGAGGGAATCAGGCACAAAGTCTAATGATGAATAGAGGGAGTAGCAAGTTCAACACATCAAGTAGATCAAGAAATTTAAGCAAGAGAGAAACTAAAAGTGAAAATATAACTAGCAGAGAGTAAAGAATATGGCAAAAGTCAGTTTATGTGAACAGGAATCCTTATGTTTCATAGATGGAGACAACAGATATTGTTGAAGTTGGTAAATCAAGACTAGAGACATAAACATTGTATCTATAGTTTGGAAAGGAAGCACTGGAAAGAATATGAAAGAAATGTTTGAAATGGGCCCTGAAGATTGGGATCAGGGCTGGCTCTCTGCACAGGAAAGGAAAGAAGACTTATACTTTTTATTTGATATCATCTCCCCCTGCCATTTTGTTTTCAGATTTATGTATTACATTTAAATTGTTACTGATGTGTTCAATTAGATTATAAAATACTTTTTAAAATTTGGAAAAATTTAAGAGCACAAATATCTGAATTTGAAATAAGCTGACTTGAGAAGAAAGAATTTCCAATTCCTGTTGTAGATACTCTCATTAGTTAGTTTTTCAATGACAGAAATTGAGGCTGGACAATTGCACTTAAGTAGTTTAAAGTTTAAAGATAACGGGGAGCATTTGTACTCAGTCCTCGCTGAAGTCATATTCTGTAGTCCCCAAACAGCCTTATAGAGGCTGAAAAGTCAAATACTTGCTGGTATGTTTCTTATCATTATGTAAAGCTGTCTAACATGGTTCTAGCCAACTACACGTTAATATAATTACTAGGGGGCTTCTGAGAAAGCTTTTACATTCTTGTTGAACAGAACTCATGTCACTAAGCATTCTTGTCCTCTCATTCTGTTTTCCTAGAATATAGGTGTAATAACTAGAGCTTGGTTCCTACTTCAGTGCTATATGGGAAAGACCAAAGGCGGGAAAACGCTAGTGGCCTTGACATTTTTTAGCTTTTGAACCAATGTCATTTGCCTCTTACTTTTAACCATCATGTTGTCACACGAGATGTAATTTGTTGTAGTTCATGATTAAACCACTATGGAGTAAGTACGCTTATACTTGCAGCTGAAAGTCTTACGCACGATTGAAGGACTATATGAAATATATATAGAGAAAGAGTTCTATTGATATCACTAAAGTTCTGGTATCCAACTATACATAAAATCAGTTTTACCTCTGGCTTTTTCACTTTCATGAGTCTCCCTCACCCAATTTCTAATATGCTTAAGTTAGTCTGAATTAGGCTGTATCTATTCAATTGTGAGTAAAAAACCCCAATGAACACAGAAGTTGATAGGTCAACAGTATTTTATTTTTTTTTTAATAGGATGGAAGGTAGTTGTACAATGGAAGGGGTATGCCTTAACAATGATAACTACAATGTATGGAATATTTCTGAGTTAAGAATTAATGTAGAGGATAAATAAATATCTGATTCCCACCTATGAAATTTATTTAAATAAATCCCAATTAAGACCATATTAGGCTAGAACTTTAAAAGAAAACATTGTTTTAAAACTCAAGAGTTTGTAATTTTTACCTACCCTCTTCTGCTAATTAGTTCCTGCAATAGAAGGACATGCTTCAAATTAGGGAGCTGGCTCCTGCAATAAATGGACACACCTCAATTCAAGGAAGATGCCAAAGTCAACCATTCAAACATGGCTATTTGATGCTTAAGATTCAGCAACACTCAAGAGGTTTCCATTTTATTTTATTTTATTTTTATTTTTTATTATTATTTTTATTTTTACTTATTTATTTATTTATTTTGAGACGGAGTTTCACTCTTGTTACCCAGGCTGAAGTGCAATGGCGTGATCTCAGCTCACCACAACCTCCGCCTCCTGGGTTCAGGCAATTCTCCTGCCTCAGCCTCCTGAGTAGCTGGGATTACAGGCACGCGCCACCATGCCCAGCTAGTTTTTGTATTTTCAGTAGAGACGGGGTTTCACCATGTTGACCAGGATGGTCTCGATCTCGTGACCTCGTGATCCACCCGCCTCGGCCTCCCAAAGTGCTGGGATTATAGGCGTGGGCCACCGCGCCTGGCTTTTTTTATTTTTTAACAATTATTTCGGTTTTAGAATGATGAGCAAGTAAATTGATGATACTAATACCATTAAAAAAATACACACCTACATCTCAGAATTTGGGAAACAATGTAAATTTAAGAATGCCTTTGTACTCTTAACAGCTGAATGTTTTATATAATTTGATATTAATCTAAAATCATCATTGATCTATATATTTATGCTTGCTTATAATGTACGTGTTAAAATATTTTCAAAAGTTTTAATATATATAAATATGAAAATAAATATAAAAGAGCAGAAATGCTGGGCGCCATGGCTCACGCCTGTAATCCCAGCACTTTGGGAGGCTGAAGTGGGTGGATCACAAGGTCAAGAAATCGAGACCATCCTGGTCAACATGGTGAAACCCCGTCTCTACTAAAAATACAAAAAATTAGCTAATTAGCTGGGCATGATGGCACGTGCCTGTAATCCCAGCTACTCAGGAGGCTGAGGCAGGAGAATTGCCTGAACCCAGGAGACATAGGTTGCGGTGAGCCAAGATCGCGCCATTGCACTCCAGCCTGGGTAACAAGAGTGAAACTCCGTCTCAAAAAAAAAAAAAAAAAAAAAAGAGTAGAAATGATTGATGAAACTCAGGATAGAAAGATTTTTTTCAACTTTTGTTTGAGAGCCAAAAAATTGAAAAACAGTAATTTCAGTACAAATGAAGCAAAGGAAACAAACCAAAAAATGTGTTCCCTTTTCTAACTGCTGAACAGACAGACAAACACCATATTGCCTGGATTTCACCACCCCACATTCTTAAAAAGCCAAACTCATCATTAGAGTCGTATTTTCCTAGATCTGAAAGCCTCATAAAAGCCCATCTGAAAGCCAAGGTGGCCATTTTGCCTCCTATCCACATTTCAGGAAGCCTGAGATGGAGATTGTTGTGCAATTAGCAGGACGGGAGAAGTTATATTCTCTGTCTTATGCTAACGACAGAAGGGGGCTAAATCCAGCCCACCAACTATTTTTGGAGTAACGTTATATTGTTTTATTGGAACACATCCACACCTCCACACCCATTCTTTACACATTGTCTGTGGCTACTTTAGTGCTTTCATGGTAGAATTGAGTTCTGACAGAGACCATATGGTCCCCAGAGTCTAAAATATTTACTCTCTGGCCCTTTAAAAATTATCTGCCGACATCTAAACTAGAGGAACACTGTACACTTTTACCAAAACAGAATGAAGTGCCCACCTTGTTAGGGATCAAGAGTCATAAGGCAGGAGCAAACTACTCTGTTCCATTACAGGGATCCTCAGAAAGAGAATCCAAAAAGTCAGCAAACAAGCCAAGGGTTAGGAGAAAGGATGCAGTGAGGAGAAAAGACTTAAGGCTGGAGTACAAATTCAGGGAAGTATGAATTGTAAATTATCTTGTTTATCTTCCTTAGTAAAACATGAAGTCTAAAGTATGTGAAGTGAATCTCAACCCATTCAGAGTTCTATTGTCAAAGAAAGAAAAAGAAACCCACAAATGTGAGAAAGAGTAGCTAGTGATAGTCCAACCCCCAGTGCAATTCTTACTCCTCCAGCCACCTCAGAGTTAGTGGGATGGTTTCTTGATACATAGCCCAAGAAGAAAATCCTTGCTCAAATCATGTTAAAATATGAAAATGGAAGTCAATTAAAAAAATGAAATTTCTCTCTAAACTTTTTCACCTTCCTCCCCTAAATCTTGCCTGTGGCAGTGACATGGGCTCTTATTCCACTAACAAAAATGTATAGACCAGTGGACACAGAGGAAATTTATCCCTTTCTGGTTTTGTATAAATGTGTTTTCAGGTTACTCTATTTGTTATTACTATTTAATTCAAAAAAATTAGGAGCATTTATGATTTGGGACCATAAGCATCTATGCTTTACTACATTTTTAAAACCTATTTAAAACTTACTTTGAGTAAATATGGAGGATGTCTGTTAACTAGATTTTTTTGTTTAGGATATAGGCTTACACGAACTTTTGTAATCTTTTCTTTTATATGTCTGTTCAGCAAACATTTACTGTGCACCTATTGTGTGCCAGGCTTTGTCATAGATACTTGAGGTATCAGTGAACAAAACAAAAATCTTTCTGAATGGAGCTAACATATTCTATTGGTATAGACCATAGACAACAAACATAATAAGTAACTAAAACATATACTACGTTAGAAATTGAAAACTACTGAAAAAAAAATGGAAAGATAAGAAATATGATCAGGGAGACTGGCATGTCCAATGTAGAGTGCATTTTTGCACTGTGTGGTTGCTATAGACCCCACTGAGTGAGGCATCACTTGAGCAAATACTTGAAGGATTTAGCAGTGAAAACAGGAATGTATAACTCATGGCCACTGCCGTAGCCACTTCTTAGTGAAAATCCTAAAAAAAAAAAAAAAAAAAAAAAAAGAAAAGAAAAACAAAAGAAAATCCTGCTCATGGTATTTCAGCTTTTCAGTTCTTGAATCTGAGAAGCTTCGCAGGACTCTCTCTCTTCAGGTTATTTGAAATATTGCTATTGTATTTCTAAGGGCATTTTAAAGTAACAGCTTCTGAGAGTTAAGTGAAACACAAAAAGTGAAGAAATCCAAATCAGCACCTCCACATTTTTTTGGAGGGAAGATTGCATAAGATGTTACTTTGAAAATTAAAGAAATAGTTTTACACTTTTGAGAAAATGTATATTAGAAGGTTTTCCATTATTGAAAAAAATATGATATTTTGTTACTCTGAAGTAAAACTATAATGTGGAAAACTGATCTTAAGAACTGTGCCACATTATCCTCCTTAATACAAAGAGAGATTGAGATTGGAATCCATGAGTCTAGTTTTTCTTACAATTTTAAAAGTCAGTGCTATATAAGTATTAACATACTTATATACCAGATGAGTAATTTCAACAACTCGTACAGTTAATATTAAGCTTTTAATAATGTAATGGGGTTATCATGACTAGGAGCCTTATCCTAATATTCTGGCCCTAAAGGAGTGATACTTATCTAATAATTGATATATTTAACAAAAAATATCTGCTTGACACTAGGGTTACTCAATGTTGACATGCAGTTTTTCTTATAATTCTGAAGCCATATTTTAGTTGTTGACTGATCGTGTCACACAGTGAAGCTGTTAACATGATATTCCTCCTATAACAATCTGTAAGACCACATTGATAGGACCAGGGCCCTGGGCATCCCATATCCAGGAAAAGAGAGAACAGTGTGAATCACACTTTCCAGCTCTTGAGATAAAGATACACATACTCATCTTTAGATCTATTTATTGCCACCTTCAATAGGAGGATTTTTTATTTTAAATAAAATAAATTATACTTTGGTTTTTAGTAATTAAATCTTAATCAAGGAATAGAATTGCTCCTTTTAAATTATTTTTAATGACTCAAATCACCTGCTTTTAATGAAAAAATTCAGAGCTGCTATTTCAGAAAAAAATGACTATGTTGAGTTTTATTGTTATTATTTGATATTAAATTTAGTAAATTTACAAATTCAAAGACTTAATTCTTAAAATCGAATATTAGGTTTATAAATCTTATTCTATTTATAGTCAGGTGACATTTTAAGTCACTGTGATAATAAGTGGTCTGGTATGCATCAGTGTGTATATAGTACAACACAGTACACAGAATTGTAAGCCCATCTACCTAACACATTTTTCAATATTCCATCTGATGAAGTGTTTCATGCTTTTAGATAATAATTTTAATTATGTCTTTGATATTTATTTAAATACTGCATGCTCATTAAGCCAGGCATATAGGGCCAACATGAATCCATCCCTTTATTAAAGCAGTATTCATTGGGTACCCCTAGATTTCATGTACTTTATGTGTCAAAGATGTCATTAAAAGGAATTTCCTGCCCAGATTGTTTACCACCTGGTAGCTGATCTAATACAATTAGTATATTCTTGACAATATTAATAATTATTCGATAATTGTAGGTAGGTTTATAGCCTTAATCTACTATAGGTAGAATAATGAGACTCAGGAAACATATGTTTTTATTGTTATTCAATTGGTAAAAATCCTGTTTACGAAAATCAAGGATAAAAGGATAGCTGTAACAATGGTAAACTTGTTTAATAAAAAATTGACTTAATTTGAGAAAAGAACCATGTAACTGCTATTGTTCATATTTGCTGGACAGAAAATTCTGGAAAATTTTGTAAAATTTTCTTTCTTTTACCTCCCAGCTGCTGTGCAAGCCAGCTAATTCTGTCCATTTGCACACCTCCTCCCACATTAGCACCTCTATCTATGGGAAGAAACAAATAGAGCTGTTCCTACAACTAATTCCTTCCCTTAAGAATTATTTTACATATTTAGAATACATTTTTCCGGTAACTTGGATCCTAAGGATATCAATAAAGTTAGTCCACCCCAAATCTTTTTTTATTGTCTATAATTACACTGCCATGAATTTACTCTGCCATATGGCTTCAAGAGTGCTCGATAGGGCTCCAAGGCTAAGAACATATTTTCTCACCTGCTATATCACACATAAAATTATTGAAATAGAAACCCAAACAGTCTATTTTTCAAGAAGAAATTAAGTTGAAATACAGAGTCAGTTGATCTTTTCAAAGAAACAACTTTTTTTCTCCATTGTTTATAATTTTCTGTTTCATTTATTTCCCCTCTGGTTTATATTAATTATTTTCTTTGGCTTACTTTGAGTTCAATTTCCTCAAATTTTTCTAGTTTCATGGAGTCAAAAATTGGGTTTGGATTACAGATCTTTATATTTAATGCAGGCATTTGCAATTATACATTTTTCTTTAAGCACTACTTTAAGCACTATAAAATTTGTCATGCTGTATTACATTTTCATTCATCTCAAGTATTTTTAAATTTCTCTGGTGGTTTATATTTTGACTTATTAATTATTTAGAATATGCTGATTAATTTCCACATAATTTTTATTTTCCCAAATTTCCTTTGTTATTAATTTCAAATATAATTTTATTGTGGTTGAACAAGATACTTTGTATTATTTCAGTATTTTAAAATTCATTTGAATATTGCTTTATTGTATAATGTACATTCTTTTCTTTTTTTCTTTAAATATTACTTTAAGGTCCAGGATACATATGCAGAACATGTGGGTTTGTTACATAGGTAAATGTGTGCCATGGTGGTTTGCTACACCTATCAACCTTTCACCAAGGTATTAAGCCTTGCATACATTAGCTATTTGTTCTGATGCTCTCCCTTCTCTTGCCCCCCTCACAGGCCCTGGTGTGTGTTGTTCTCCTCTCTGTGTCCATGTGTTCTCAGTGTTTGGCTCCAACATATGAGTGAGAGCATGTGGTATTTGTTTTTTTGGTTTCTATATTAGTTTGCTGAGGATGATGGCTTCCAGCTTTATCCATATCTTTGCAAAGTACATGACCTCATTCCTTTTTAGGGCTGCATAGTATTCCATGGTAGATATCACATTTTCTTTATCCCATCTATCATTGATGGGCATTTGGGTTGGTTCCACATCTTTGCTATTGTGAATAGTGCTCCAGTAAACATATGTGTGCATGTGTCTTTATAGTATAATGAAATATAATCCTTTGGATATATGCCCAGTAATGGGATTGCTGGGTCAAATGGCATTTCTGGTTCTGGATTCTTGAGGAATCACCACACTGTCTTTCACAATGGTTGAACTAATTTACATTCATACCGACAGTGTAAAAGTGTTCCTATTTCTCCACACCTTTGTGAGCATCTGTTGTTTCTTGACTTTTTAATAATTGTCATGATTGCCATTCTGCCTGATGTGAGATGATATCTCACTGTGGTTTAATTTGCATTTCTCTTATAATCAGTTATACTGAGATTTTTTTTCATATTTGTTGGTTGCATAAATGTCTTCTTTTGAGAAATGCATGTTGATATCCTTTGCCCACTTTTTGATGGGGTTGTTTTTTCTTATGTCTGTTTAAATACCTTGTAAATTTGTTGAAGTTACTTGTAAATTCTACATATTAGACCTTTATCAGATGGGTAGATCGCAAAAATTTTCTCCCATTCTGGAGGTTGCTTGTTCACTCTAACGATAGTTTCTTTTGCTGTGCAGAGGCTCTTTAGTTTTATTAGATCCCATTTGTCAATTTCAGGTTGTGCTGCAGTTCCTTTTAGGTATTTCATCATAAAATATTTCCCCATTCCTATGTCCTCAATAGTATGGCCTAGAGTTTCTTCTAGGGTTTTGCTGGTTTGGGGTTTTACATTTATGTCTCTAATCTATTCTTGATTTAATTTTTGTATAAGGTAAAAGGAAAAAGTACAGTTTCAGTTTTCCACATGAAAACTGAAAACTATGACTAGTCAGTTTTCCCAGAACCATTTACTGGTTAGGAGATCTTCTACCCATTGCTCGTTTTTGTCAGGTTTGTCAAAGATCAGATGGTTGTTGGTGTTTGATCTTATTTCTGAGGTCTCTATTCTATGCCATTGGTCTGTATATCTGTTTTGGTACCAGTACCCTGCTATTTCAGGTTCTGTAGCTTTGTAGTATAGTTTGAAGTTAGGTAGTGTGATGCCTCCAGCTTTGTTCCTTTTGCTTAGGATTGTCTCAGCTATACAGGTTCTATTTGGTTTCATGTGAATTTTAAAGTAGTTTTTTTTTTCTAATCCTGTGAAGAATGTCAAAGGTAGTTTGATGAAAATAGCATTGAATCTATAAATTACTTTGGGCAGTAGGGCCATTTTCACAATACAGATACTTTCTATCTATGAGGATGAAATGTATTTTCATTTGTTTGTGTCCTCTCTTATTTCCTGGATCAGTGGTTTGTACTTCTTGAAGAGTTCCTTCATGTCTCTTATTAGTTATAGTCCTAGGTGTTTTATTCTCTCTGTAGCAGTTGTGAATGAGAGTTCATTTTCTGCATCTATTGCAGAAAAGGATGCGTTTTCTGCATCTGTTTAGATAATCATGTGGTTTTTGTCATTGGTTCTGTTTATGCGATTAATTACATTTATTGATTTGCGTATGTTGAACCAGCCTTGCATCCCAGGGATGAAGCTGGCATGATTGTGGTGGGTAAGGTTTTGATGTGCTGCTGAATTTGGTTTGCCAGTATTTTATTGAGGATTTTTGCCTCAATGTTCAATAGGGTTAGAGGGCCTGAAGTTTTCTTTATTTTGTTGTGTCTCTGCCAGGTTTTGGTAACAAGAAGATGTTGGTCTCATAAAATCAGTTAGGGAGGAATCTCTCCTTTCCTATCGTTTGGAATAGTTTCAGAAGGAATGTTATCACCTCCTCTTTGTACCTCTGGTAGAATTTAGCTGTGATGCTGTCTGGTCCTGGGCTTTTTCAGGTTGGTAGTCTATTTATAACTGTCTCAATTTCAGAACTTCTTGTTGGTCTATTCAAGAATTCAACTTCTTCCTTATTTAGTCTTGGTAGGACATATGTGTCCAGGAATTTACCCATTTCATCTAGAGTTTTTGGTTTATTTGCATAGAAGTGTTTATAGTATTCTCTGATGGTAGTTTGTATTTCTGTGGGGTCAGTGGTGACATTCCATTTATCATTTTGATAGAAGAATCATTTGATTCTTCTCTTTCTTCTTCTGTATTATTTTTGATAGTGGTTTAACTATGGTTAATTTTTTCAGAAAATCAGCTCCTGGATTCCTTGATTTTTTGGGGGGGCTTTTTGTGTCTCTATCTTCTTCAATTCTTCTTTCATCTTAGTTATTTCTTGTCTAGCTGCTAGTTATTTCTTGTTTAGCTGCTAGCTTTTGGATTAGTTTGCTCTTGCCTCTCTAGCTCTTTTAATTGTGACGTTATGATGTCAGTTTGAGATCTTTCTATCTTTCTGATATGGGCATTTAGTGCTATAAATTTCCCTTTTATCACTGCTTTAGCTGTGTCCCGGAGATTCCGGTATGTTGTCTCTTTGTTCTCATTAGTTTTTTAAAAATTCTTGATTTCTGCCTTAATTTCATTATTTACCCAGGAGTCATTCAGGAGGAGGTTTTCCATTTTCCATGTAGTCATGTTGTTTTGAGTGAGTTTCTTAATCTTGAGTACTAATATGATTGTACTGTGAGCTGAGAGACTGTTATGATTTCAGTTCTTTTGCATTTGCTAAGGAGTGTTTTACTTCCAAATATATAGTTGATTTTAGAGTAATGGTCATGTGGCACTGAGAAGAATGTATATTCTTTTGTTTTGGGTAGAGAGTTTTGTAGGTATCTATTAGGTCCACTTGATCCAGAGCTGAGTTCAAGTCCTGAATATCCTTGTTAATTTTCTGTCTCATTGATCTGTGTAATATTGACAGTGTTGTTAAAGTCTCCCACTATTATTGAGTGGGAGTCCAAGTCTCTTTGTAGGACTCTTAAGAACTTGTTTTATGAATATGCATATTCCTGTATTGAGTGCATATATTTGTAGGATAGTTAGCTCTTCTTATTACATTGATCCCTTTACCATTGTTTAAAGCCCTTATTTGTCCTTGTTGATCTTTGTTGATTTAAAGTCTTTTTTTAATCAGAAACTAGGATTGCAACCCCTGCTTTTTTGTTTTAACTTTCCATTTGCTCAGTAAATTTTCCTCTATTCCTGTATTTTGAGCCAATGTATGTCTTTGCACCTAAGATGGGTCTCTTAAATACAGCACAGGGGTAAGTCTTGACTCTATCCAATTTGCCAATCTGTGTCTTAATTGGGGCATTTTGTCCATTTAAATTAAAGGTTAGTATTGTTATATGTAAATTTGATCCTGTCATCATGATGTTAAGTGGTTGTTGTGCACACTAGTTGGTGCAGTTTCTTCGTAGTGTCATTAGTCTTTGTATTTTGGTGTGTTTTTGCAGTGGCTGATACTATTTCTTTTTTTTCTCCCGTATTTAGTGCTTCCCTCAGGAGCTCTTGCAAGGCAGGCCTGGTGGTGAAGAAATCCCTCAGCATTTGCTGAAAAGGATTTTATTTCTTCTTTGCTTATGAAGCTTAGTTTACCCTATATGAAATTCCGAGTTGAAATCTTTTCTTTAAGAATGTTGCATATTGACCCCCCCCCCCCCACTCTATTCGGGCTTGTAGAGTTTCTGCTGAGAGATCTGCTGTTAGTCTGCTGGGTTTCCCTTTGCAAGTGACCTGGTTTTTCTCTCTGGGTGCCCTTAAGAGTTTTTCCTTTATTTCTACTTTGGAGAATCTGATGATTATATGTCTTGGGGTTGATCTTCTCATGGAGTATCTTAGTGGGGTTCTCTGTATTTCCTGAATTTGAATGTTGACCTGTCTTGCTAGGTTGGGAAAGTTCTTCTGGATGATGTCCTAAAGCGTGTTTTCCAGTGTGGTTCCATTTTTCCTTTCTCTATCAGGTACTCCAATCAGTTTTAAATCTGGACTTTTTACATAGTCCCGTAGTTCTCAGAGGTTTTGTTAATTCCTTTTCATTCTTTGTTCTCTAACCTTCTCTGCCTGCCTTATTTCAGCAAGATAGTCTTCGACCTCTGATATTTTTTCCTTCCACTTCAACTATTCAGCTATCGATATGTGTATATGCTTCACCAAGTTTTCGTGCTGTGTTTTTCAGCTCCATTAGGTTATTTATGTTTCTCTCTAAACTGGTTATTCTAGTTAGCAGCTCCTGTAACCTTTTTTTCATAGTTCTCAGCTTCTCTGCATTGGGTTAGACCAGGCTTCTTTACCTTGATGAAGTGTGTTATTACTCACCTTCTGAAGCCGACTTCTGTCAATTCATCCATCTCATCCTCTCTGCAGTTCTGTGCCCTTGCTGCAGAGGTGTTGTGACCATTTGGAAATGAGGCACTCAGGCCTTTTGGGTTTTCAGGGTCTTTTCACTGATTCTCATTTTCATGAGTTTGTCTAGTCAATCTTTGAGGTTGCTGACTCTTGGATGAGGTTTTTGTGGGGACCTTTTTTTGTGATGCTGTTGTTATTGCTTTCTGTTTGCTTTTCTTTCAATAGTCAGGTTCCTCTTCTGTAGGGCTGTTGCCATTTGCTGGGAGTTCACTGCAGGCCTGATGCATCTGGTTTGTCCCATGCCTGCAGATGTCACCTGGTGAGGCTGGAGAACAGCAAAGATGGGTTCCTGCTCCTTCGTTTGAGATCTCAGACCCTGAGGGGCACCAACTTGATGCCAGTAGGAATGCTTCTATATGTGGTGTCTGACAACACCTGTTGGGCGTTCTCACCTAGTTGAGGGCACAGGAACAAGGACCCATTTAACAAAGCACCGTGGCTGTCCCTTAGTGGAGGGGATGTACTGTGCTGTGGAGTAACTTACTCATCTGGGCTGCCTGGATTCCTCAGAGCTAGTGGGAAGATAGGCTAAGTCTGCTGGTCTGTGGCGATTATATCCACTCCTCCCACTAGGGGCTCAGGCCAGAGATATATTCTGTCCCAGAGCTCCTTGCTGGAATTGTGGAATTCCTACAGGCAGGCCTCACCTAGTGAGAAGGAATGAGTCAGGGTCTGGCCTGAGGCATCAGTGGTCTGCCACAGTCAGTGTGCTGTGCTGTGGAGAATACCTCCTGGGACTAAGCCATCCCACCTTCCTGGCTCCAGCGGGGGGAAAAGCATGGCTTGGAGCTATAGTGCCATTCCCCCTGGGAACTTAGTGTCTTAGGTAGTTAACAGCCACAGTATCGGCTGCCACCCCTCCCCGGGAGCTCAGATAGTTTAGACAGCAGACAGCCACAGCAGGAGTAATGGCCATCCCACCCCCAGGAATTCTGCAGGCTTAAACAGATTCCAGACAAGTGGCCGTTGAGAATCCGCATGGATCTGTGGTTGGGACCCAAGGCCCTGATGGCATGGGTTCATAAATGGAATCTTCCAATCCATGGGTTGCACAGTTCTGAGAAAAAAACATGGTTTCCCATGCTAGGTAGCATGCTCACTCATCAATTCCCTTGGCTAAGGGACATCTTATATGGCAGACAAGGGAGTGTGTGCAGGGAAACTGCCCTTTACAAAACCATCAGATATTGTGAGACTTATTCACTATCACATGAGAAAGACCCACCCCATGATTCAATTGCCTCCTATAGGGACTCTCCCATCCCATGCTATGTGGGAATTATGGGAGCTACAATTGAAGATGCAACTCGAGTGAAGACACAGCCAAACCATATCAGACATAGGTCTTCTATTTTGTTATTCATTTTCCATATGTCTGTTTTGTTTTTGTTCTATTTCTCTGCTAATGCCTTATTTGTGTTAAATATATTTTCTAGTAGGCTATTCTAATTCCCTTTTTTAAAATAATTTTTGAGTTATTTTCTTGGTGGGTGTCCTGAGGATTATAATTAGCACCTTAACTGAAAACAGTCTATTTCAGATTAATCCAAACTTGTTTGCAATAATATATAAAATTTCTGCCCTAAAATAGCTCAGATTGCTCCCCTCTCCTTAGTGCCAAAATTGCCATGCAACTCATGTCTTTATATTTTATAGGCCCATCAATACAGTTTAATAACTACTACCTTATTGGATTATCTTTTAATTAGATAGAAAAAAAGTTACAAATTTAGAATAACTTTTATACTACCTTTTACATTTACCTGTATAGTTAAATTTACCAATACTCTTTGTGTGGAATCAAGTTACCTTCAGATATGTTATTTTTTGGTTGAATGAATCCTTTATTAATTTTTGTAGGAAAAAACCTACTTTTTTCCTTTAGCTCTTCAGATGTGTTATCTCACTCTCTTCTGGCTGCCATAGTTACTGATAAAAATCAACTGTTAGTGTTAATGAGGACTCTGAGCACATGATGAGTTTCTTTTCTCTTGCTGCTTTGAAGCTTTGTTTTTGGTTTCCAAAAGTTTGACTATAATTTGTGTAGGTTTGAATTTCTGAGTTTTTCCTACTTGATGCTTATTAAGCTTCTAAGATGTTGAGATTAATGTATTTCATCAAGTTGGAAAAGTTTTCTTTCTTTCTTCTTTCTCTCTTTCTTTCTTCTTTTCTTTCTTTTTCTTAGACTGAATAATCTCACTTGATCTATCTCTAAGTTTGCTGATTCTTTCTACTGCCACTCTGAATGTGTTGTTAAACACACTTCAGTTTTTATTTTCAGTTTTTTATTTGTGCTTTTGTACATTTGAGCACTATAATATTTCTTTTTAAATATACTTTCTATTTGTTGATGTTTTATATTTGATGAGACATTATTTTTATAGTTTTCTTCAGTTCTTCAGTCATGATATCATTTAGTTCTTTGAACATATTTGCAATAGCTGATTTAAACTCCTTGGCTAGTAAGTCTAACATCTGTGTTTCTCATGGATAGTTTCCATTGACTTTTTCTGCTGTATATGGGCCATACATATCTGTTTCTTTAAGTGTCATAATTTTTTATTTTGAACTGGATATTTTACATAATATAATGTGTCAATTCTGGAAATAAGATGTCTTTCTCCCCAGAGCTTACTTTCGTTGCTTGCTCTTAATAACTTTCTAGAACAAATGCTATAAAATCTATATTCTTTGTTGTGTTTAGCTACTGAATTTTGTGCTTGGTTACTTAAGCTTATAGAAATTTTCTTACATCCGTTGTACAAACGTGTCTTCCATTCTATTCTGAAGTCTTTTGTTTTGTAATGTGGAATGCTTTAAAAACTCCATTAGGACAGTTTATATCTCTATGGTACCTTTTGCTTCTTGCTTACACAGAACATCGAGGTTATTCAAAGGTGAAACATTTGGCTTTCTCAGATCTTTCTTGGATATGCCAAAATATTGCACATGTATGTGGCATTCTAGATTCCAAGGCTTATATTAGTGGCATCAAATATCTGCTGTAGACAGTTTATTTATGTTTTTACTTAAGTTTTTTGGTAAGCCTCTTGTCAGCAACATTTGGTATTGGCACCGCAGGCAACTGCTGTGTTAAATAATTGTTGCTGATTGGTTTCAGCAAACAGCATATACCACATAGCTCCAGAAAGGGGAATCAGACTAGGGTGGGTTAAATGCTACAAAGTTAACTGTTCTTATTAAGATTTAGGTGGTTTTCTTTTGTTTGTTTTTAAAAAGTGCTCCTTCTAAATATCATGCCCACTCCCTAGGTGAGATGATCTGTACACCAAACCTGAGCATCACTGACATGGTTTGGCTTTGTGCTGCCACCCAAATCTCATCTTAAATTGTAATCCCATAATCACCCCATGTTGTGGGAGGTACCTGGGGAGAGGTAATTGAATCATGGGGGCAGTTTCTTCCCATGCTCTTCTCACCATAGTGAGTGAGTTCTCATGAGATCTGACAGTTTTATAAGGGGCTTCCCCCTTTGCTGAGCACTAATTCTCTCTCCTGCAACTCTGTGAAGAAGTGCATCCTGCCATGACTGTAGGTTTCCTGATACCTCCCCAGCCATGCTAAACTGTGAGTCAACTAACTTCTTTCCTTTATAAATTGCTCAGTCTTGGATGTGTCTTTATTAGTAGCATGAGAATGTCCTAATGCAATAATGCAATATACACATGTAACGGACCTACACATCTACCCTCATATCTAAAATAAAAGTTGGGATGTGGAGGATCACTGGCTGAACAGAAGCCTCTACTGATCATTAATCCTGAAGGAAGACCAAATTGAGCACTCATCAATTCAAAAAGCACCTTCATAAGAACCAAAAATCAGCTTGGATACCAGCTTGGCCACCATGGTGTAGAGTACCAAGGAGGCTGTTAGGGTCCCCAATTCAAGGCCTTTGCTCTTAGATGACATTTCTATCCTGACCAGGGACATATGGGAGCCTCCTTCTCTGAAAGGAGACTCTCAGGCCTCCTGACATTTACTGAAAACTCACTGAACAGCTTTTTGTCCTTCATTGAACACTGGCAGTAGCCAAGCAGTAATTGCTGTGAATCTCTGGGTAGTGGTACCCATGAGGAGAGACTCCTCTGATTGTGGACAGGGGAAGGAAACGTGGGAAGGACTTTGTCTATGGCGTGGGTGCCAGCTCAACCACAGTAGAATAGAGCACCTGGTAGATTCCTAAGTTTTCTGACTCTAGGCCCTGGCTCGCATACAGCAGCCCTGGACCTATCTGGGGACAGAGGTAACTTGCTGCCCTGGAGGGAAAGACACAAGCCTGGCTGGTTTTGCCATCTGCTAATTGTAGAGCACAAGCACTCTGAGCAAACATAGGCAATTGCCAGGCAGTGCCTAATGCAGGCCTTGCATGAGAACCAGTGCTATGCTTGCTTCAGGTCTCATCCAACAGTGTCATAATGATGGTGGTCACAGGGGTGCTTGTGTTGCCACTCCCCCAACTCCAGGAAGCTTAACACAGAGAGCAAGACTTTGCTTGCTCAGGAGAAACTAAAAGAAGAGAACAAGAGCCTTTGTTTGGTAATCCAGAAAATTCTTCCAGATCTTATTCAAGACCACCAAAATGGTAACTCTTTGAGTCTAAAAGAGACACAGCATTATTGGGCTCAGGGTTCCCCTAATGCAGCTATGTCTGCAGTGACCAAAACTTAGATCATAACACCTACGTTGCTTCAACTACTTGGAAATTACGTCTTCCCAAAAAGGATGTGTACAAATAAGCCTAGACTGAAAAGATAATAAATGCCTGACTCTTCAATGCCCAGGCACCAAGAAACATCCACAAACATTAAGACCATCCAGGAAAATTTGACCTCACCAAACAAACTAAATAAGGAACCAATGAATAATGCTGGAGCCATTAAAATGGCTGTTTTGAGGAAACTCAATGAAATTCAAGGTAATACAGAGAAGGAATTTAGAAGCATATCAGATAAATTTAATAAAAATGGAAATAATTAAAAAGAATCAAGCAGAAATTCTAAAGTTGAAAAATGCAACTGACATATTAAGGAAGGCAGTTCTTACCAACAGAATTGATAATGAACAGAAAAAAATTATTAGTGACCTTGAAGACAGGCTATTTGAAAATGTAAAGTCCAAGGAGTCAAGAAAAAAAGAGAAACAACTATATATATCTATAACATCCTAAAAAGGGAAAATCTGCCTTATTGGTCTTAACGAAGAAGTATATATAGAGAGAGATGGGGTAGAAAGTTTACTCAAAGAGATACTAACAAAGAACTTCCTACACCCACAGAAAGATACCACTGTCCAAGTACAAGACTATGGAGAATAGCAGGCAGATTTAACTGAAATAAAACTACCTGAAGATGTATAATAATCAATCTCCCAAAGGTCAAGAATAAAGAAATGATCCTAACACTTAAAAGAGAAAAGAAACAAATGACATACAATGGAGCTCTTACACATCTGGCAGTAGACTTTTCAGTGGAAAGTGTGCAGGCTAGGGAATAGTGGCATGACACATTTAAAGTGCTGAAGAACAAAAGAGGATTTTATCCTGGAGTAATATGCCCAGTGAAAATATCCTTCTAACATGAAGAAATAAAGAGTTTACCCAACAAAAAATGCTGAGGGATTTCATCAACACCAGATCTGTCTTACAAGAAATGCTAAAGGGAGTTCTTTAATTAAAAAAAGACATTAACAAGCAATAAAAGATCATCAGAAGATATTAATACAAAACTAACAGGTAATAGTACAGAGAAAAACACAGAATATTACAACACAACACTGTAATTATGATATGTAAGCTATTCATATCTTAAGTAGAAAAACTAAAAGTTGAAACAACCAAAAATAATAACTACAACCACTTTTCAAGACATAGACAGTATGCTAAAATATAAATAGAAGCAACAAAAAGTTAAAAAATTTAAGTTAAAGTGTAGAGTTTTTATTAGTTTTTCTCTTTACTTACTAGTTTGTTTATGCAAACGGTGTTAAGTTGTCATCAATTTAAAATCACGGATTGTAACATGATTTGTAAGCCCATAGTAACCTCAAATCAAAAAACATACAACAGATACAACAAAACAAAGCAAGAAATTAAAATATATCAGCAGAGAAAATTATCTTTACTAAAAGGAAGATAGGAAAGGAGGGAAGGAGAGAAGAGGGAAGGGAAAGGAAGGGAAGGGGAGGGGAGGGGAGGGAAGGGTGGAGAAAGGGAGGGGGAGGGGGAGGGGAGGGGAAAGGGGGGAAGGAGGGGGAGGGGAGGGGAGGGGAAGGGAAGGGAGGGGAGGGCACCTGGTGTTGGTGAAATCCCTCAGCTTTTCTTGTTGGGTAAACTCTTTATTTCTTCATGTTAGAAGGATATTTTCACTGGGCATATTACTCTAGGATAAAATCTTCTTTTCTTCTTCAGCACTTTACATGTGTCATAACACTACTCCCTAGCTTGTACACTTTCCACTGAAAAGTCTACTGCCAGATGTGTAAGAGCTCCATTGTATGTAGCCCTTCGGTTTCATCTTTGGGAAGCTAGGGATAAAAGTCAGATTCCAACGGCTGAAGAACCTGGAGTTTTATACCCAAGGGCAGGAGTAGAAGCAAGCATCTGACTTGGGAAGAACAAAGAGAGCAAGAAGACACAGCAAGGAAACATACTGTACTTTCTTCCATCAGCTTTGTTCTAGCCATGCTTGCAGCTGATTGGATAACGCCTATTCACTTTGGAGGTTGGTATTCCTTTATCCCAGTCCACTGACTCAAATGTTAGTATCCTCTGGCAACACCCTCACAAACACACCCAGAAGCAATACTTTCCCAACCATCTAGACTTTCCTCAATCCAATCAAGCTGACAGTACTAACAATCACAGACTGAAGATAAAGGGACAGAAGAGGATATTCCATAAAAATTGAAAACAAAACACAGCAGGAACAACTATACTTGTATCAGACAAAATAGACTTTAAGATAAAAACTATAAAAGAAGACAAAGAAGATCACTGTGCGATAAAGTGTTCAAATCAGCAAGAGGGTGTAACAATTGTAAATCTATATACCCTAGAGCACCAAGATATATAATAGCATAATTAGAGCTGAATAGAAAGATAGGTCCATTTACAATAACAGCTGGAGACTTCAACACACCACTTTCAGCATAGGACAAATTATCAGGCAGAAAATAAACAAAGACTTAGTCTGCACTATAGACCAAATGGACCTACTAGATATTCCAGAATATTTCATACAATGGCTGCAGAATATACATTCTTTTCCTCAGCACATGAATTATTCTCAAGAATATACCATATTTTAGGCCACAAAACAAGTCTTAAAAATTTTTTAAAGTTAAAATAGTATTAAGGATCTTCTCTGACCACCAGTGGACTAAAACTAGAAATCAAAACCAAGAGAAATTTTGGAATTATATAAACACCTGGAAATTAAACAAATTCCTCCTCAATGACCAGTAATATAATGCAGAAATTAAGAGGGAAATTTAAAAATCTTAAAACAAGTAATAATAAAATCACAGCCTACCAAAAAACTATTAAATATAGCAAAAACAGTACTAAGAGGGAAGTTTATAGTTATAAGCACCTACATCAAAAAAGGAAGAAAAACTTCAGAACAAAACTTAATAATGCACCTTAAGGAACCAGAGAAGCAAGAGCAACCCACATCCAAAATTAGTAGAAGAAAAAAAAATAAAGATCAAAGTGGATATAAATAAAATTGAAACACAGAAAAATACAATATATCAACAAAACAAAGAAATGGTATCTTGAAAAGATAAATAAAATTGAGAGAACCTTAGCTCAACTAATAAAACAGGAGGCCAATATGTCTGGGTGGACATTGATGGAAAAATCCTCAACTAAATACTAGCAAACCAAATTCAACACCACATTAAAATGATTATTTATCATGACCAAGTGGGATTTATCACAAGGATGCCACAATCAACGAAGTGAAGAGACAACCCACAAAATGGAATGAAATATTTGCAAACCACCCATCTGACAAGAAATTAGTAACAAGAATGTGTAAGGAACTCAAATAATTCAATAAGAAAACAATTTAATAATTCAATTATAAATGGGCAAAAGATCCAAATGGACATTTCTCAAAAAAGACATACAAATGGCAAACATATATAAAATGGTGCTTAAAATTGTTCATCAGATAAATGCAAATCAAAACTGCAATGAGATATTATCTCACCTAGTTAAATGGCTTTTATCCAAGGCAGACAATAACAAAGGCTGATGAGGATGGGAGTAAAGGGAAGCCTCATTCATTGCTGGTTGGAATGTAAATTTTTACATCCCCTGAAGAGAACAGTTTAGAGGTTCCTCAAAAAACTAAAAATAGAGTTACCAAGTGAGTTATCAATCCACTGCTAGGCATATGCCCAAAAGAAAGGATATCACAGGTTGAAGAGAAATGTTTATTGCAGCAGTATGCACAATAGCCAACATTTGGAAGTAACCTACGTGTTCATCAATAGACAATTGGATAAAGAGACTCCTTAAAAAAGGGTGTGATCCTGTCATTGGCAAAAACATGGATGGAACTGGAGGTCTTCATGTGACATAAGCCAGGAGCAGAAAGACAAACATCGCATGTTCTCACTTATTTGTGGGAACTAAAAATTAAAGCACTTGAACTCATGGAGAGAGAGAGTACAAGGATAGTTACTAAAGGCTGGGTAGAGTACTAGTGGTAGTGAGAGTGTGAGGAATAGGGATGGCTAATGAGTACAAAAATATAGTTAGATAGAATAAGTAAGATTTAGTGTTTGATAGCACAACAGGATGACTACAATAAACAATTATGTATTGTACATTTTAAAATAACTATGAGTATAATTTGATTTTTTATAACACAAAGAATGGATGAATGTTGAGGTGATAGATAGCCCACTTACCATGATGTGATTATTAAACTTTGTATTCCTAAATAAAAATATTTCATGTACCCTATAAATATAAACACATACTATATACCCACAAAGTTTTTTAAAAAAATCCATTGGTCTATCTTATACTCTGAATGGATATTTTACCCGACATGACTTTATAGTATTATGCACGTATTGATGATTGAAAATAAAATACTTTTAAGTACTGGAAAATAAAATAAAGTTGAAATTATAAAAAAGAAAAAAGCTCAAAATAAAGCTGTTGGTAGATAAATTCAAAACATCAGGGTTTTACTTTCTTAGCAATAAGCAACTTTTATAGAAATCATGTTAAATGTGTTTAAAATTGTTTTTAAGTATTTTCCCTAAAATTATCTTTGATTCTGGTCCTCTAAAAACAGGAAGACAAGATAAATAAACTTATTTATATCAAAGGAAAAAGAAAACACTCATTTAATTGTTATAAGCCTTTGGTTATTTTCTAGAATATTCAAAGTTTTGATTTTGACATTTTTAAGTATTCTCATTGTTTTATAGAGTAACAAAATTTTCAGAGTTTCTACTCAGCTATGCCAGAAGTGTTTCTCTTATTATTAGCATTTTAATATGTTTGTCACGTTTTTATTTATCTGTTTGTTATCCTATTAATCCACATTTCTGCATTTCAATGCAAATTACTGATATTTATTAATACCTTTCTCACCCAAAATTTCAGCATGGGCACACCATTAACTGAGTTTAATAATTGTTCATAATTTTCTTTTTTTAATGTATAGTTTATACAGGATGCACAAATCTTATGTGTACATTTGCTAAGTGTTGATATATACCTGTGTTACTTATACAGTTCTATCAAGAAATATAACATTATCAATATTATATGGGGAAAGAAACTTACAGTAGACATACAAATAAAGTGAAGTGATCCAATTATTTTAGGGAAATATCTTACAGTGTTCTATAAAACTAAATATACGTTTATTATATAATGTAGCCATTTTTATTTGTAGGTACTTAAGGAAGGTAAATGAAAAAAAAATGCTTACCAAAATCTGAGACACAAATGTTCTTTGCTACTTCATTCACTGAAGTAGTGGGAACATGGAAACAGAATAGGAATCCATCAATATAAAAAAGGACTATTAATTTGTGTTATATTCATTTAATAGAATATGATATAGCAATAAAAGGATGAAATTATGAATACCTAAAAACACATTGATTAATTTCAAAAACATGATGCTGAGAAGAAACTTCACAATAGAGTAACTGTGGTATAGTTCCATTTATATGAAGCTATAGAAGAGACAAATCCGGCCAGGCACGGCTCATGCCTGTAATTCCAGCACTTTGGGAGGTCGAGGCAGGCGGATTGCCTGAGGTCAGTAGTTTGCAACCAGCCTGGGCAACACCGCAAAACCCTGTGTCTACTAAAAATTAAAATAATAATAATAATAAATTAACCAGGCATGGCAGCATATGCCTGTAGTCCCAGCTACTCAGGCGGTGCAGGAGAATTGCTTGAACCCGGGTGGAGGTTGCAGTGAGCCGAGATAGTGCCACTGCAGTCCAGCCTGAGAGACAGAGCGAGATTCCATCTTAAAACAAAACAAAACAAAACAAGACAAAACAAAACAAAACAAAACAAGAGACAAATCTATGCTAAAAAAAAAAAAAATAGGAATGTTAATTGATTCTGTGGAAAGAGATTTACCTATAGATCATTATTATCAACATCATCATGGTCATCATTATCATTATTATTCTCAATATTCTCATAAAGAATCTTGTATAGATTGAATTTTTATAGAAATAGCTTTATGAAAGCAATACAACAAAAAATGTTAATAGCAAAATTATTTAGTTTGTGGATCTGACAGTTAAGTGGAGAATATAGCTATTACAGGCAAATTTAAAAATTCATGAGAAACTCTCTCTGACCTATGTTCCCCAGAGATGTAAATGATTTATTTAAATTTTAAAACTTGTTTTCATTTGTATATAATCTTCAAAATCTCTTAAATATGGAACTACAATTATCAAGATCATGTAGGTATTGACATTTTTAAGTATTCTCATTATTCTATATTCAGTTGACATTTTGTATATAAAATGTATATTATACAAGTAAGAAATATCTACTAAACTAAATGTAGCATTAAGAACCCTATAGTTCCCACTGTGATCTTTTACAGTCCTATTCTCAGGTTCTGGGGAGGCATATACATAAGATTCCCAATTATCTAGTTTGAAGGTTCGTCCTCTCACTAGTGCTTCATAGGAATGAATAGCATTGGAAGACCTATCATGCACAAGAAGTTTTAAACGTTGAGAAAGCATAGCCTGGAGTGAAAGAGTCATGTTACAGTCATGGCCAAGATAAGCAGAAAGGAGAAACTCAGTGGACTGAGGACTGTTAATAAGTTTTGTTATACTCAGCAGAAAATAATGTACACGTTTTATTTCTTTTCCTCCAAAAATAGTGGATTAGAGGCTTTGAATTGCCTCAGCCACTTGGAAATAGTAAGATAGTACATAAAGATTAATTCTGTGAGCTTTAATTCAAGAAGGAAAATGGGAATCCACAGGAATCATGACAAACGCCCAAATTTTAGAGAGGAGAGAAGGATGCCAGCAAACAGCCTCTGCTGAGGCATCTGGCTGATAAAATTGAAGGAAGTCCCAGTATGTGAGAGAGGCAAAGTGCCTTCCTCTGTGACTCACCTTTCCACTGGGGATCTAAGAAACTCAGATCAAGGGAAAGCACTTTGATTCTTCTGAGCACTGGAGCTAATGTGGGGAGAGACTTAAAGACATGAGGAAAAGCTGCAGGCATCTTCCCAAACCTGGAACTGAAACCGGGACATCATTTTTAATCGGGGCACATACAAAGACAGCTGTTCTTTTGTGACCTGGCAGTGTAACTGAGTAGGCATTTTAATCTCAGGCCAGAGATTGGAGCATCTGCTATTGAACTGGGTAAGGGCCTCCACAACCAGATGCGTGGAAAGTGCCTCAGCAGTGATCAATAGAATTATGCTGTTTCCTGTTGTGATTCTGAGGCTGGAAATAGCTGCTACAGCAGCAGTTTCTCATGGATGGCAAAGACTCATAGCCAGGGTTAGCTTAGTGACCTGTAACTGATCTGTGTGTGCCACTGATTGGTGTCGTATCCTGCTCTCCTGAGATCATGGAGTAGTGGGGCGATCTCTGCTCTACCTCCAAGCAAAAATCTAAGCATTTGGAACTCCCACTTCCCTGAGTGGTTCAGCCATCTGAGCCACTCCGACCTTCATGGACATAGATCATGGTGCAGTGGGGCCTCTTCTTTCCATGCTCAAGCAGATCTCCTAGTCTCCAGGTATTCAGATGGCCTGCTCACCTGGTTCAGCAGCCTAAGGCATCCCACCCTTCCTGACATAGATTGTGGTTCAACTGGGCCCTCTCCTCTCCATATCCAGGCAGATCTCCAGACATTTAAAGCACCCACTCACCTTGGATCAGCAGCCTGAGCTGCCCACCCTTCCTGTGCAGAGATCCAGGTACAAGGAGGCCCTCTCTGCTGTAAGCCTTGGAAGATCCCCAGCCATTGAGAGCACCTGTTTGCCTGGTCCAGCAGCCTGAATCATTCCATTTGTCTTGTGCTGAGATCTTTGTGAAGGAGGGCCCTCTCTGCTCCATGCCCAGGCATTTCTCCAGCCATTCAGAGGACTCAGTCACCTGGATTAGCAGCCTGAGCCACCCCACCCTTCCTGTTCAGAGACTGCATTGCACAGGGGCCTTCTACACTACACTCCTATGCTGATCTCCAAGCATCTGGAGAACCCAGTCTCCTGGATTAAAAGCTTAGGGCCTACTCTCTCCCTGTGGAGAACTTGGGGCTGAAGAGGTTTCTAAGCTTCATGCCTACACATACCTCCAGACACGGGGTGGCCACCCACTGAATTCTCTCTCAGTGCTGGTGCTTGTGCCTGCCATCAGGGGGCCTGTAGGTGGATCTGCTCACTCAAGACCCACCCATTTCCCCCAACTCCTCCATGGATGAGCAGGGAGTTCAAACCACTATGCCCACCATGAATTAGCCCATTTCCTGAGACAAGGGAGAGAGTGTCAATCAATAAACAAGGATCAGGTATATACTCTTAATGACTCACAATGGCCACAGCCAGCTTTTACTCATAACCAACATCTACTGGCTTGTAAGTTGAACTTCACAGACCAATATAAACGTGTTATCAGAATTGCATAGAGCTGTAGAGGCAAAAACAAAAGACCCAGTCACACTTTCTAGGGAGTAAGGGCAAGAAAAAGGGAAATTTAAATAAAAACAATAGTATTATAGGGAAAGAAAGAAAGAGAAATATATTCTACTCACATGAAGATAATTATGAAAACTAAAAGTGCCAGTGTCTCCAGTTAAGATGAAACAAGTGCAAAAATTCTGGCACCATGAAAAATCTGAATGTAGTGATGCTAGTCAGGATCACAACAGCTCTCCATCAAAGGTCCCCTAACCAAAATGGAAACTGAGAAATGGCAGATAAAAAATTCAAAGCATGTATTGCAAGGAAGACCAACAAGGCCCAAAACAAGCTTGGAAATCAATGCCAAGAAACCTCTAAAACAATTCAGGAAATTAATAAAGAAATAAGCCTCTTAAGAAATCAATCAGAGCTTCTGGAATTAAAAAACTCACTTAAGAAATTTCAAAATACAATTGAAAGCTTTATCAATAGACGAGGACAAGCAGAAAACTAGTCTTGCAAACTAACCTAGTCAGATAAAAATTTCAAAGAAGAATTTAAAAAGTGAAAAAGTCTGAGAAATATGGGATTATTTAATTCAAACTCATAAATAATTGGGATTCATTAGAGAGAAGGAGAAAAATAACCACAATCATAAACACTGTTTTGGACACAGACCCTGGCAAAGAACTTAGTAATACTAAGTCAAGCACAATTTCAAGATAAATAAAAATTGACAATTGAAACCTAATTAAACAAAAGTGCTTCTGCTTCTGTGTAAAAAAACAAGCAAAAACCTATCAAGAGAGTAAGCAAAAATCCTACAGAATGGAAGAAAATATTCACAGACTATGCATCTGACAAAGGTCTAATACATAGACTCTATGAGGAAGTTAAATAATCATCCAGAAAGCAAATAACCCCATTAAAAAAGTGGGAAAAGTTATGAACAGACACTTCTCAAAAGAAGACATACAAGCAGTCAACAAACATAAAAAATGCTTCACATAACTTATCATAAAAGAGATACATCAAAACTACAATGAGATACATCTCACACCAGTCAAAATGACTACTATTACAAAAAAAAAAAAAAATCAAAGAACAACATATGTTGATGAGGCTATAGAGAAAAGGAAATGCTTATACATGATTGGTGGGAATGTAAATTAGTTCATAGATTGTGGAAAGCAGTTTGGAGGTTTATCAAAGAACTTAGAACTACCGCTTAATCCAACAATCCTATTACTGGGTACCTATCAAAAGAAAACAAATTGTTCCCCCCAAAAAACATATGAACTCGTATGTTCATTGTAGCAGTATTCATAATAGCAAAGAAATGGAACCTGTTTAGGTGCCCATCAATGGCGGATTGGATAAAGAAAATGTGGCACACACACACATCATGGAATACTACACAGCCATAAGGAGAATGAAATACTGTAACATCCTTTGCAGCAACATGGGTGCAGCTGAAGGTCATTACTCCAAGTGAATTAATGCAGAAACGCAAACACTGAATACATTATGTTCTTACGTATAAGTGAGAGCTGTACCTTGAGTACTCATGGACATAAATATGTAAACGATAGACCCTGGGGACTACTAGAGGGGAAGGAAGAGAGAGGGGCAAGGGCTAAAAGTATAAATAGACCCCCAGGACCACTATAGGGGTTAGGGAGGGAAGTGGATAAGGGCTAAAAATCTAAATAGGCCCTGGAGACTACTAGAGGAGGAAGGGAGGGAGGGGATCAAGGGTTACAAATCTAAATGTTGGGTACTGCACTCAGTATCTCAGTGATGGAATTATTTGTATCCCAAACTTTAGCATTACTTAATATACCGAGGTAACAAATCTTTACATGCATTTCCTGTATCTAAGACTAAAGTTGAGAGAGAGAAAAAAAAAAGAGTTTCTGTAACTAATGGAGAAGTTGGGTCTTCATTCTCAAGAGTCCTTTGTATACACGTTAAATAAATGTGTATGTCTTTTTTCCAAAGAAAGAGAAAATAACTTGAAAAATAGGGTAATGCTGGTACATTTCTGCATTATATTCTCTATAATTCATTGTTAACATAAATTGTATACATGTATATTGATATAAAATATTTAAACCATAAGAGTGTTTTTGGAATATACTAAACACTTGCAAATACTTTTTTCATAGGTTTTTGGGGTACAGGTTTTGTTTGGTTACATGAGTAAGATCTTTAGTGGTGATTTGTGAGATTTTGGTGCACTCATCATCAGAGCAGTATATGCTGCACCCTATTTGTAGTCTTTCATCCCTCACCCACTTCCCCATCCTTCCCTCCATGTCCCCAAAGCCCATCGTATTATTTTTACACCTTTGTGTCCTCATAGATCAGCTCCCATGTATCAGTGAGGAAAAAACAATGTTTGGTTTTCATTCCTGAAATGAAAACCATTCATTCCTTTTCATTTCATTACTTCACTTAAAATAATAGTCTGTAATCTCATCCAGGTGACTGTGAATGCCACTAATTCATTCCTTTTATATGGCTGAGTAGCATTCTATCATATATCTATATACCATAGTTTCTTTATCCAGTCATTGATTGATGGACATTTGGGTTGGTTCTATGATTTTCTACTTGCAAATATTTGAGTGCCTTTTCCTCCCCCAAATGAGTCTTTGGCATAAAAACCATTTCCCTCCTTAGGTGTGAATCAAAATTTATTTTTTCTATATATATTTATTTAGTTGTGCAAATCATCTGAGTTTACATTATTCAATTGATGATAAAATTAATTTGCATGATGACAAAAGGTTACTTAAATGAAAACAAAGAGAAATGGTATTTGTAATTGTTATTGCATGAAGCTCAAGTGTCCGAAATTTCCATGGACTTAAATAAGTTCTGTCTTTCATTGCTGTAGATACAACTGATGTCCATAACATATAAATGGCAAGGCTACCATGTTACAAAACTCGATGGTAGTGGGAGATACCATTTAAATTATAGCAAATGTGAATGCCATCATAGAATTGTGCAGTGAACAACCTACGTAATGATATGTTATGGTATGATATGATACGATTCCAACTTATCAGATTTGTATCCATGAAGTCCTGAAGTTGCTTCAAATTTTCCTTTTTAGTTGCCCTGGGTTATGAATTGAATACAAATTGTAGAATAATTTCCACTTTGATTTCTGGCTGTAGTTGAGAGTGTCGTATTTTTTACTATGAAAAAGACTTTGAGCTTGTTGTAATTTATATGCCTTCTACTTCTTTTCAAAAGTGTTGGTAAGAATTTGAAACATGACTAAGAAGAAAATTAGAATGCCTTCGTTGTAATTAATAAAACTGCATAGCTTAAATGTTTTATTATTAGCTTCTTATCTGCCAGGACTCAAAATTGAAAGTAAATAAATGAAAAGTGAGTTCAGAAGGGAAAATAAAAAGTTAAAACAATTATATATGTGTGTGAATGTTGTTTTAAAGGAAAATGTAATAGTATATATTATTAAATTGGTCCTTAGATAGCAACACATGCCAAAATTTATCGCACTCTTATATAGGCAGTACTTAAAATAATACTTTGTGCCTAAGAGAATGAAATGGTTTTATGCCATTCTCCACCCCTCCCACATATAACATCCATTTGTGCCTATCTCCAAAAGACATGTGACAGATGGGGAAGTAAAAATTGATTAATGGTGGTAATAAAGTAAATGGAAGGCAATACTCCCTTGGGTTACCCTGTCATCCTTTATGACCTCAGGATGTGAAAGTCATACTCACTGTGTCTGTTTGCATTCATAAACTTCTAGACGTAATATTGTAAGTCTCCCTTACTATGATGTAAATTTGTGTAATAAATGTGTGTGTGTTTGTGGAAGAGACAGAAGCAGATAGATAAACTGAGAGACAGAAATAGGATAATATTCTATTATTTATACATAAATAACATTCTATTATAGGTAATATATTTACAATTCTTTTCCTTGTGAAAAAAGTCTTTTACCTAAATCTTTTAGTTTGCCTTGAGATTTCACTCATAAAATCTAATTATTTCTTTCTGAATAATTCTTTCCAAGTATATAAAGCACATCTGACCATACCATTATGTTTATATAGCCAGATGGCTCATAAATAAATCATTATAGGATTCTAGATTCTGAGTTCTTAAGTATTAGGTTATTTCATTCACCCTGCATTTTAAGTGCTTTGATTAGAATAAGATAATGGGCTATATTATTAATGAACTATGATAAAATAAATCATGTAATATTAATGAACATTTAAAATTAAAAATATTCTTTAAAAGTAATACAATTTACTGAATACATTATTATGAACATTACTCTTTAAAAGATTTTATGCATTACATTAAAGCAAAGAAATTAAAATAATTTCAATATATTTTATAAAATACGTGGATAATTTTCTTATATGAAACTATAATCTTTCTTTCCATTTTGTTTTTATTACTTCCTATCTATGTCCTTCATAATTGAAGACTCTTATACAAAGTTTAATGTAGAAAGATTATTTAAATAATTTTTTTATCATTTTCCCATGATAGTGTATATTTTTACAAGCAATACAATATAGTCAATTTCTATGGATCCCTTTAGAAAATAGTTTACACAAAGAGTCTTGTATACAGCAGGTAGAATAATGTGTGTTCAATAAAAATTGTATGTTCTGCCAAGCTTGTTTATAACTGCTTAAATTCACATGGTGATTTTTTTCTGGACTTAGAGGGACTTTTCCCACATTAATGGAGCAAAAATAAACTAGGAATAAGCAGGTTTGGGTTCAAATTCTATCTCTACTATTATTGTTGGTCTGTGACTTTCAGCAAATTAATATTATTTTTAGCTTTTGCTTTTTCATATGTAAAATGGCGTAATATAATCTACATTCTTGCATTGAGTATTAAACAAGAACATATATAAAGCTGACATTGTACCTGTTGCACAGTGATAAATATTAAAATATACCCTAGTTTATAAAGTAGGAGTTTAGAACTTCACATACAGACTTGTGTCTAATAGATATGATTATGTATTTAAAGCAATTAAAACTCTGGGCTAAATAAATGATACTTTATTCTGCTCATCTCTTTATATTTTCAAGGTAAAATCCCTGTCATCCTTAAAAACTCAGTTGCTTCCTTTTCAAAACTCTTCCTGGGCCAACACCCAGGGCTAAAGTAGAGTTACATACCTCTTTTTGCACTCTTATGGACATTTACATCATTTTTCACTATAATATTAAGCATATTATATTCCATTTATCCATTCAGATATATATTTAGATTTCCATTACAAGATTTTATATAATATTTAATTTTATCTTTATTAAATTTTTTCAAGGATAGTATTAGTTCTTGAATAGTTTAAAACCCATTTTTCTTTTCTCTTTCAAAGATTGATATAACAGATTTTTTTCTCCTAAGAAAGTACTATGAGCTGGGCATGGTGGCTCATACCTGTAATCCCCACACTTCAGGAAGCCAAGGCAGAAGGATCTCCTGAGGTCAGGAATTTAAGACTAGCCTTCAACATGGCTAAATGCTGTCTCTACTAAAAGTACAAAAATTAGCCAGCTGTGGTGGTGGACACCTGTAATCCCAGATACTCAGGAGGCTGAGGCAGGAGAACCTCTTGAACCCAGGAGGTGGAGGTTGCAGTGAGCCGAGATCATGCTACAGTCCAACCTGGGTAACAAGAGAGAAATTCCGTCTCAAAAACAGAAAAAAGTACTAAGAAATATACAAGGTTTTGGTGTACAACAGCGTCTTTTTTTCATAAAATATATCAAATTATACAACGATACAAATTCTCTTTATTAGAATTATAGGGAGACTTCCAGATTCTAAAATATGGACACGGTGAAACTTGTATTCTAGTATATAAGAATGTATGTTAATCAAACAAACACATGTGTGAAAGGTAAGTACCACAGAATAAATATATATATTATGATAGATTTGTAAGTGGGTCTTGATCTAGTTACAGAAGTATTTCACAGCTTTTGGAAGAACTGAAGAATGAACTAAGCTTGAAACATTAGTAGCACTTTATAAGGAGAAATAGAAGAAATGTGATTTTCCAGGAAGGCATGATGGTACGAAAGTCTGCAGTGGGGAAATAGATAACTAATACAGGTTGTTACTAATATCTACTCCAATGAATGGGGCATGTTACTGACTTTATTTACTCCTTTCTCAGAGTGTGGGGCTGTAATTTAGCTCTTTTCTAATAAGAAACTCTTACCCTACTGGCCATGAACCAATATGGGATTTTGCCAACTCTCTGGTAAACCCATTCCAGCAATCCACTGGCAGTGAGAGAAGTAACCTCTGACCTTACCCATTGGCCCAGTGGACCACACTAAGCTAGATTTGGATTAAGACTTTATTAATTGCTTGTTCATTCTAACAGGGAGTTCATGGTGACTTTAGATCCAAGTAGAATCTATAGCAACTCAAGACCATATCCCATTGTCATTAAAATAACTGAATATTTTCTTTCTCTTTCTGTACTGTTATCTAAGTACGTGAACATAGGTACCTTTGGGAAAAGACTGGGGCATTATCATCATGTGTACTTCTTCTGGTGTTGCAGGATCCTTCTGCCTGGGTACATACATCTCCTTCACATAATGGATTTTAGGTCTAAAAATGGCTGCAGATCCAGAAACTGGGCGAGTGTTTGTAACCAATATATATATATATATATATATATATATATATATATTTAAAGAAGCCACTGACATTAGCCTCCTAGTGATCTTTTATCTTCCTAGTTGCTATGTGCTCACGTATATACATTGTCTTCCCTGGTCACACCTGTCCTATAGACATCTATCACTAAGTTTCCCAGTGGTACTGGTGCCAACTCACTAGTGAATTCCTTATTGCTTTGGTAATAAAATAACCTATGGCCCATCCCAGGGACTATAGTCACCTGGTAGATTTCCTGGCCTTGTATAGAATAAAGTCTGTATAATTTTACTTCTCTAGATCTTGTGACCTCCATCTTCTGTTCACCACGACACTTATTCTTCACTTGTGTATGTCATCATTTTATCCAAGCTTCTTTGATCTGTTCTAAGAGCCTATTTACTTTGTTTCTCAAAGTCTTCTCCAGGGCGTTAGAGTTTATATTACTGGATAAACTCTCCCTTGAACAATTTTCTGCATCTTCCTGATTTAGCAACCTCATGATCCAGCCCCTTGTACGTTGCCATTCTCCTACTAGTACATATTGTTTTGACCCTACACCTCCTCCTGAGTTAAGTTGCTTTTCTCTGCAGGTAGGCCCTGCACTTCCCTATCTTTGGTGTGTCATGACCACAGGTAGAAATGTGTGAACAGATACTCAGGAGACTCTTGTTTTATTGCAACATGAAATCCTCTGCTCATTGTCAGAGAAGAGGGCCACTCACTATCTTTCAACAGGATGCAATTATGGGATGAGAGATTTTCAAGTCCATTAATCCATATGTCATCGTCCCCTGTATCAGGACCCAATCTTTTCTATATCAGTGATAACCTCAGTGTGGTAGAGTTGCCTAATTTGAAAATGTATTAGAGCTCTTAGATTAAGTGCCGTATTTTATCTTTTGATTTTTTTTACCTTCCAACTTCAGAGGATGAAAGTATCTTTACATGCTAAAAAGCAGCCCCTCTGCCTCGCACATATTTTTGTTAAGTCATAATTAACCACCCTAAATAAAAACAATCCAATTCCAGTGTCTTTTAATTGCTCTTACCATTGTACCCCTCATTGCATTCACCAGTATCTTTCATCCCACAGGCACACTAGCATGATTCATCTATTAATCAAAGTTTAACAACTGCATTTCAATCTGCCAGAGACTTCCATACTTCGCATACCACTAGTGATGATGTCCTCATCACTAACTTAGAAGTAGGTAATCCAGGTCCAGTGTCTCATTGTAACATTTGCTTTCTTGCACCCATCCTGGTGTAAATTCTGGCAGCTCAGGTTTCCTTGAGATTTACCTTAGTGTGCAGAAAACTTACTTAGAAGTATTCTCAGTGTAACAGTCCTTGAGGGAAGAGAAGAAAATAGGGTGTGGCAGAAGGGGAAATTGGACTTTAATGTCATCACATAAAAGCTCTAGATTATCCATAGGGAGCTCTGAGACTTGAATCCATCTCTCTTCAGTGTTCTCTGGAGTTTGGGTGAGGCGAGCAGGGTTTTATACCCTCAGATTCGTTAGTCATTACATGTGGCTTGCCTCCTGGAGGGGCACATTAACTTGGACATGAGAGCCTTCTTCAATAGAGGACAAATCCTGGAGATGACTCGCTGAGGAAAATCTGCTGCAGCATTCCCTGGATGTGGGGAATATGTCATTTAGTAGTGGTGTGGGGCTGGGGATCCGTGTGATGTAGCCAAGAGTATGTGACAATCAATCAGCTGAGGACACACTATAAGAGAATAATGGAACCAAAGGATGAATTTAACCTGTACCAATGAAGAATCAGTTATATTAATTATATTTGGATCATTGTTTTCTGATAGGTAAAAAAGTAAAGAATAGCTGGATATACTGATTTCTCTCATATGTAGATCTCATAGCATCATTCCCAAAAAATCATTTTATTGATTTCACATTCAACCAAGTTATAATGTTCTCAAAGTAGTATATATGTAATATAGATGATATTTGTCATTTATTGTATGATACAAAACATTACACAATACAAAACGATGTGTGTGTCTGTGTGTGTGTGTGTGAAGTGATCATACCTAGTGCTTTAAAGATTTTGCTGCTAAAATTAGACAGAATGGATAAGCAATAAATTGAAATTTTTATGTCTTATTGCTTAATAATACTCCATAATAAAGGAAAGACAAAATGAAATAATTACAGGAAAAGAGAAAGCAAACTCTTTTAAAATATCTTACCAAAATAAAAGGGAAAATGAGCAACACTTTAAAATTTTTTTGCATTTCAGTAGGGGTAAACAAAGCCTTTTGTACTCTATCAGATATTTCTTTCTTATAATCTAGTATAAAGTATTCTGGTAAATAGAGACAAAATAATTTTAGTTAAGATGCTAAACTGAGAACACATGGACACAGGGAGGGGAGCACTACACACTGGGGTCCGTTGGGGGGAAATGGGGGAGGGACGGGGGGTGGGGAGGCGGGAAGAGATAGCATGGGGAGAAATGACAGATACAGGTGAGGGGACAGAATGCAGAAAACCACACTGCCATGTGTGTACCTATGCAACAATCTTGCATGTTCTTCACATGTACTCCAAAACCTAAAATGCAATAAAAAAAAAGATGCTAAACTGAATTTATTGGTTTGGATCACAGAGACTGGAAGAAGAACTTAAGCCTTAATACTCTATCATATTTTTCTTTGACCTTCACAAAGAAAGTGAAGGTGAAATGCAGTTCATATTTTTTCATCAAAATTGAAAAGGAAGATATCCCTTTGCTCTCCAGAATAGCATGAAATTCTATAAAATAGATACAAGAAGTCAAGCAGAACTGGAACCTAGTATTTCATTACACTAACAAATGCGAAGTGAAATCTTACTTAAGAATCAAAGGTAGAAGACACGCATGGCTGCTGTCTGTGGATGATTAGCTGCTGACGGCATCGAGGGTCTATTCAAGTTTGCTATGTGCACATGGCCATGAGATGTTAGGAAAGTACATTTCTACCGTGATAGGATATACATTGGTTATTTTTTCCCAGAAATATGAAAAGCATTCTTTATATTTTTATCTTTACATAATACTACATATATATATGAATGATATATATATATACACATATATACATAATATATACATATGTATATGACTATATACACATATAATATCTAGATAATTCATTATGTTTACAATACTGAAGGTTCAAGTTATTCTATGAAAGAAAATGTATATCGCTAAAATAGATTCTGGTAACTAAACTACCAAAATACATAGGCAGCCTTGGTAGAAACAAATGTGACAAAGAGCTGGAGTGGGAGAATTGTGACCATTTGAAGCCTGAGTGTAGAAATAACCTCAAATGGAATTTCCTGTTGAATTTAGGAACGGTTCATTGCTTCTGCTTGTGTATTGTTTATGTGAAACTGGAGCTAAATAAACCAATCCATGACCTGCTTTATCTGCCAAATGGATTGAACATTTACTCTCTCTGCCTCAAAGGCTTGTCATTTCAGTTTAGCCTTGCAGATGGCACATCCATTTCCCTGAAACAGAGCCACAGTGTGGTGGCTTGCCAACATTTCCTGCTAAAGTTCACCCTCAAAGTACACATAGCCATGTTTCACTTTCTCAGCCAGTATTCCACAGCATCAATTTGACATCTCTCTGTTTTTCTGGTCACTCTGTAAAAATCTTTGTTACCAACCATTCTCTTAAGTGTACGACTGAGAAAATTATAGTGTCAAGAAACCTACCTCTATCTCTGAGAAACTGACTTTACCTAAAATCCTAAAGAATCATTGTAAATGTGTTTGACAGTAAGTCTGAGAGGAGAGCCTATTAGCATTTTTCTGAAATAGTTTATGTGTTCAAATGCCATGTGAAAGAAGCAGCTTCTGCTCCATTTAAATGCTTTTAGTTGGAATACTTCTATTATCCAAACTGTATGACTTAAGATAGGCAAGTAAGTCATATTAACATTAATGTCTTGAAATGCTTGAAAGAACATTTGGATCTTAGTGATATTTTATTCTTTGTTAAATGAGAAGATGCTTTGTAAAAGAGAGAACAAGATTGCTTTTGTAAGTTGAGGAATAAATGTATGTGAACTAAGGTAACAAATTCATTACATCTATGACTCTTATTTTTGAAAATTTCAATTGCTGAAATTTCAAAAGTGAAATTTTCATTTGTATATTAAATTAGTATAGTACAATTTCATATTTACATCATAATAATCAAATACTTATTACTATAATTAATAAATGGAGTATCTTTTTTCAACCTGTTTTATTGAGAATCACTTGATCTTAATAAAGACTATGAAAAGTATTTAAATGTGAAATGGTTTAACATCAGGGTGCTAGATTGGGCCAGGGACGAGAGGTGACAGAGGGTAAGAAAACAAGTAGTAAAAGGGGAGTTTGAGGCAACACAATAAAACCTTATAATTCAGCCTAGATCATCTCTATTCAGAGGTATAAGACATACAAGATGGCTATTTTCACTACCTCACCACCTCTTTGTACTCTGACCATGATCCCTTCTAAAGTCTATGAACTCGGATTTGTTTCAAATTTTGGTTATAATGATCATACAAGCAATGCCTGTGGATGTCATTTAAGGGAAAAATAAAAAAAAAATAGTTAAAATCAAAGAGGAAATGAGCAAAGACTTACACAGAAGCATATCTGATGGATGTAGTAGAGTGCTGCCTTCAAATTGGTGAGGTGTAAGGTGCAGTGCAGTGTGTTGCATCCCTCAGTAAGCTCATTGACCCAGTACTCAAAGGCTTTGTGTTTGCCCTAGGTTACATCTCAGATTTTGATGGTGCTTTGCTTATTTAACTTACATAACACAAGAGAAAATTTTAATATGCTCTGGTAATTTATTTTACCCCCAGTAATAAAAAATTAATTTTGCCTTTACATAACTTTTCCTGAAGTGAATTCTGTTTTTTGGAATATTTAAATGTTTTTAATAGTAAAAAAGTGTGCTTTCTGATGCTCCCAAGTGACTATCTAATATTCTAGTCCTCATTTTCATCAAAAATTTATTAAATTTGATTACCTTCTTTTGGAGGCAACCAGTACATATTAACTTCAAAAAATTATTTTTATTTTTCCATTTCTCACTGTCTTAATCTAATTTTTAAGTTGATATTGGAAAACAGGAGATACACTAAAACTTATTTTAAAACAAAATCAATGCACATGCTGGCAGTCTGTGATACATCAGCTGATTTTTTAATAAAAGTATACCAATATGGCCAAAGATGACATAGAGATACAAATTACACTGTTAGCTACAAGGTTAAGATGATTCTGAACAGTCAGGCACAGAATCATGATCTATTTATTTACCTGCTACTTCAGCATTGTTCTTAACATCTCAAAATAATGGTAAAGGTATTTTTGTGAAATGTTTAATTATTTCACATCTTTTCTGTTTTTGTAAAGAGGTGAAATTCATTTTTGAGTTTTGTACTGTAGGACTCATTGCCAGAGGCTCTTCTGCGAGTCCAGTGCTTTTATGTCACTAAAGACTATTGAAGTCACGGCTGTGTGGCTTCCGAGAGCTCAGCCTTCCAGTCTACACACCCTAGAGGCTGCTCACACAGCCCAGAGGTCACTTGGTTTTGTCAGTTACAGGAAAGGATAGCAGGAATTAAATCTAGGAGGTAGAAATGTAACCTACTAGCTTGTATTATTTCATTTATATCATATTTAGTTTTTATCTTTTATAATAAATTTCAACTTAATAAGAGGCAGAGAATAAAAAGTATTAAATTCACTCTTTGCAGTGCCTAAGTGAAGGATACTTCCCTGTTAAAGGCAGCCGCTTGCTCACAAACACCATTCGGAATTTCTTCTGAGAGCACACATTGTCAACTTTCTTTCCTCCCAAACTGAGTGTACTTGGATTTACAGTGTAGAAAGCATAATAAAATATTCTAATATTTTATTGATTTCCATTTAAGTCCACAATCTATCATGGCTATTCTCTTTGGCTAAAGAGTATTTTAGAAGTTATTCATGGAGATATCATTAAAAGAGAAATTGCACATAGGATGTGTTGATATATGCATTGATACGTGTATTGACAGAGGGAAAGAAAACAAGCATTAAAAGGAGAGTTTGAGGCAACACAATGAAACCTTTTAATTCAGCCTCAATCATCTCTAGTCATAGGTGTAAGACCTACAAGATATATACATGTATTGATACATCCAGTGAGCAATTCCTCTTTTAAATGAAGACCACTTTCATTCAAATGAAGAGCAATTGCAGATAAACTGCTAAAGTCATAATTTGTCTTTGATCCATCAAAGAATTGATGTTAAAAATCATCATCAAAAAAAAAAAATCATCAAAGACCTGTAATCCTACCTGACCATCATGGTGAAACCCCATCTTAAAAAAAAAATCATCAAAGAATTGATGTTAAAAATCAACCAAGTAAAAAGAATTTCAAATAGTGGCAAGTACCTCTTAGGAGAGACAGGATATCTTTAGCAGAGTACGAGAAAAAGAAGGGGACTCCATTGATGCATGTGAAAAGAAATCAGCTTAAATGATTGTGAATTCCTAAAGGCCAAGTATGGGCAAGTGTACCAGTTTCCTAAAGCTGCTGTAATAACAGACTGTACAATAAGTGGCTTAAAACTTAAAACTTTTTTTTTTTTTAGAGTTCCAGGGATCTGAAGTGTGAAATCATGGTATCAACAGTGTTGGTTTCATGAAGCTCTGAGGAGGAATGTTCCATGTTTCTCTCCTAACTTCCGGTAGGTCCCAGTAATGTTTGGCATTTCTTGAGTAACTGCACTATTCCAAGCTTTGTCTCTGTCTGTCTTCAGTTGCTTTCTCTGTGTGTCAATGTCTTCTTTATTCCATCCTAAATTCTTTCAGTATTTCTCTTATAAGGATATCTATCTTAAAGACCCATTCAGAAAATCTCAGATGATCTTTATCTCAATACTCCTAACTTGTTTATATCTGCAAAACCCCCTTATCTAAAGAATGTAACATTCACGGATCATGGAAATTAGGATGTGGATATGTTTTCAGCCACCACCATTCAACCCACTACAGCAAATATTAATATGTCTGTTTAGAATAACTGAGAGCCCAGATCCAAGGACATATTGGAATTGCTTGAAACATTTTCTTTTCTTTCTTTTTTTTTTTTTTTTGAGACAGAGTCTCCCTCTGTCACACAGGTGTACAATAACACAAGCTCACTCTCAGCTCACTGCAAACTCTGCTTTCCTGGTTCAAGCAATTCTCCTGCCTCAGTCTCCTTAGTACCTGAGATTACAGGTACCCACCACTATGCCCAACTAATTTTTATCTTTTTTTAGTAGAGACAGGGTTTCACCCTGTTAGTCAGGCTGGTCTCGAACTCCTGACCTCCTCAGGTAATCTGCCCACCTCAGCCTCCCAAAATGCTGGGATTACAGGTGTGAGCCACTGCACCTGAAAGTTTTGTTTTTTTTTTTTTTTTTTTTTTTTTTTTGAGACAGAGTTTCGCTCTTGTTGCCCAGGCTGGAGTGCAATGGCGCGATCTCGGCTCACCGCAACCTCCGCCTCCTGGGTTCAGGCAATTCTCCTGCCTCAGCCTCCTGAGTAGCTGGGATTACAGGCACGCGCCACCATGCCCAGCTAATTTTTAGTATTTTTAATAGAGACGGGGTTTCACCATGTTGACCAGGATGGTCTCGATCTCTTGACCTCGTGATCCACCCGTCTCGGCCTCCCAAAGTGCTGGGATTACAGGCTTGAGCCACCGCGCCCGGCCGAAAGTTTTGTTTTTTAAAGGCCTCTGTGAGATGCTCATAAGAGAGACTGGGAGAAAGATAATTAATTGTAGACAGGTGGCTCCAGCTGTATATGAATGAGTAAAACAGATGGTCATTGACTCCCACTGCAGAAGAGTCAGGAAACTCTGCTTCCCCTACCTGAGATCTTTCATAGGAAACCAAACCTTTAAGCCACTGGGAAAGGGGCAGCAAACATTTTTAGACACACACTGGGAAGAGATCCATTGATTTGGAAACATAAGTTGAAGCAAAATTCATCTGATCCTTGAGACTGTGATTCTGCATCAGTATAAAAAACTAAATAGTGGCAGTTTACAGTAGAAGAGTTTAAAACTTTTAGTTTACTGAAAGTAATGATAGCAACCACAAAACCAAATCTAGCTCCACTATTGAATAGATCAAATCAATCTCCCAATGGTATTAGCCTGGCAGAAGAATAGTATTTCTTTCGAAACGTAAGCAGAGAGAAATGACACATGGCATTAAAAAAAAGAAATATATTCTACATCAGCATTTGCATCAGAAACTGTACTAGCCAAGAAAATGAAGTATGACTTCTTCAAAGTAGTGAAAAAAATTGTCAACCTAGAATACTGTGATTTTTCTTTTTCAAATATGAGGTCCAAATCCAAATAGACTTTTTTTAAAAGGAAAAATAAATGCTGAATTAACTTCTTTGCAGCTGTCTGCCCAAAAAGAAATTTTAAGAGAAGTGCTGTAAGTAAGTGTCCTCTCACTATGACTGTTCACGATGACAGTGAAGGAGCTAGCCATTACAATAAAGCAAGATAAATATGTCATGCATATTGGAAGCACAGATATAAAATTGTCTTTTAAAAAATTTCTTCTACCAAAAAAATGGATGCATGTGCAGAACATGGAGGTTTGTTACATAAGCATACGTGTGCCATGGTGGTTTGCTGCACCTGTTGACCCATCCTCTAATTTTCCTCTCCTCACCCCCATGTGCCCACCAACAGGCCCTGGTGTATGCTGTTCCCCTCTCTCTGTCCATGTGCTCTCTTTTCAACTTTCACTTATGAGTGAGAACATGTGGTATCTGGTTTTCTCTTTCTGCGTTGGTTTGCTGAGGATGATGGCTTCCAGCTTCATCCATGTCCCTGCAAAGGACATGATCATTCCTTTCCATGGCTGCATAGTATTCCATGGTGCATACATGCTACATTTTCTTTACCCGGTCTCTGATTGATGAGCATTTGGATTGGTTTCATGTCTTTGCTATTGCAAATAGTGCTGCAATAAAAATATGTGTGCATGTGTCTTTATAATAGAATGATTTATATTTCCTTGGGTATATACCCAGTAATGGGATTATGGGTCAAATGGTATTTCTGGTTCTAGATTCTTAAGGAATTGCTATACTGCCTTCCACAATAGTTGAACTAATTTACATTCCCACCAACAGTGTAAAAGTGTTCCTGTTTCCACACAGCCTCACCAGTTACCTTTTGTTTCCTGACTTTTCAATAATTGCCATTCTGACTCACATGAGATGATATCTCATTGTGGTTTTGATTTGCATTCCTCTGGTAATCAGTGATGTTGAGCTTTTTTTCCTCTGATTGTTGGCCACAGAAATATCTTCTTTTGTATTTTTTAGGTATATGTTAGTTTACATAAATTGTACCAAAGTGTTTACTTGAGAGTTGTAGAAGCAAACTGACACAAGAACAGAAAACCGAATACCACATGTTTTTGCTCAGAGGCAGGTGTTGAACAATGAGAACACATGAGCACAGGGAGGGGAGCATCATGCACTGGCGTCTGTTGGAGGTGGGGCTAAGGGAGGGACAGCGGATTGGGGGAGGTTGGGGAGGGATAACATGGGGAGAAATGCCAGATATAGGTGATGGGGGGATGGAGGGAGCAAACCACTTTGCCATGTATGTACCTACGCAACGACCCTGCAGGATCTGCACATGTACCCTAGAACCTGTAGTACAATTTAAAAACAATCAAAAATAAACTTTGCATGATTGGAAGGTACAGGTGAAAAATTTAAATAAATAAATTTTATTCCTATATGTTAGCAATCAATGACAGCAAATCGATATTTTAAAATCATGCCATCAATAATGGCATCAATAAATATGTAATACTTAGAAAAAAGTAACATATCATAAGCAGAATTTATATGTTAAAAATGAGAATATATTGATGAGACAAAGTGAAGCAGATCTACATAAATGGAGACACATATAAAGGTAGATACTGTGTTTATGGATTAGAAGACTTAATTTCATTAAGAGGCCTACTTCCTATATTTATGTAGAGATTCAATACCATCCAAACTCCAAATCAGCAGACTATTATTGTTTGTATAGAAATTCAGAAATTAATAATAAATTTCAAATGAAAAGCAAAGGATCTGTATAGTCAAATAAAGTTTGAAAATGAAGAACATATTTGGAAGAGTTATATCTCTTAAATTCAGAATTTGAAAAGCTTCAATAATCAAAAGATGTGATATTGGCTGATGATAGATTTAAATTGATGCAATGGCATCTAGATTCTAGGAATATACCCGCAGATATTGTTAATTGTTTTTTGACAAGCTGCCAATATAGTTCAAGAAGGAAGTATAATTGCCAAAAAGAACACTGCTTCATAGTCATGTGTTACATTAACAAAACTCAAAATATATTATAAGTCTAAGCAAAATATAGAATCTAAAGCAATAAAACTTATGTAAAGAAATACATGAGAAAGTCTTTGCAACTTATAATAAATACAAGGATTACTTTTTCTTTCCCTGATAAATAACATTGGAATTTTGATAGGGGTTGCATTGAATCTGTAGATCACTTTGAGTAGTACAGAAATTTTCATAATATTAGTTCTTCCAAACCATGGGCATAAAATATCTTTCAACTTATTTGTGTGGTTTTTTTCTATATTTTATTAATGTTTTATGATTTTAATATACAAATTATTTACCTCCTTGGTTAAATTTATTTCTACGTATTACATTGTTGCTGCTGCTTTGGTAAATGGGATTTTTTTTTAGTTTCTTTTTTGGATAGCTGTCATTAATATATAGAACTACTGATTTATGTGCATTGATTTTATATCCTTCAACTTAACTGAATTTATCTGTTAATAGTAGTTGTATTTATTATGTGGTCTATCACATTTATTGATTCGCATATGTTGAATTGTCCTCACATCCCAAGGACGAATCCACTTGATCATGGTGAATGATTTTTTAATGCATTGTTGAATTTGGCTTACGAATATTTTGTTGAGGATTTTTGTATCTACGTTCATCAGCGATATTGCCTTATAATTTTCTTTTCTTGTGTTCTTGTCTAGCTCTGGCATTAGGGTAATGCTGGCCTCATAAAATGAGTTTGGTAATATTCTTTTCACCTTAATATTTTTGGAAGTATTGAGAAAAAATGGTATTATTACTTCTTAAAAGGTTTGGTAGAATTCAGCAGTGAAGTCTTCTGCTACTAGGCTTTTTTTTTTTTAATTTTTTCAAAGGACACCTTTCATTACTGATTCAATTTTCTTAATCATTTTCATTCACATTTTCTATGTTTTTCATGATTGAGTCTTGGTACATTGTATATGCCAAGAAATTTATTCATTTATATTGCATTATCCAATTTGTTGACATATAATTGTTCAAAGTAGGTTCTTATCATCCTTTATATTTCTGTGGTATTAATTGTAATGTCTTTTCTTTCATTTCTAATTGTGTTATTTTGAAAATTCTCTCTTTTTTTCCCTAGTCTGGCTAAATGTTTGTCAATTTTGCTTGCCAAAAAAAAAAAAAAAAAAAAAAAAAAGCTCTTAATTGTATTGTTTTTGTTTGTTTTTTTCTAGTCTCTATTTCATTTGCTTATTCTCTGATCTTTGCTATTTTCTTTCTTCTGCTACCTTTGGACTTAGCCCGTTCTTGTTTCTCTAGTTCTTGAGTTATAACATCAGATTGAGATTTTTCTCTTTTTAAAGAAAATATAACACCACCATAAATTTTCCTCTTAGTACTGCTTCTATTCTATCTCATAAGTTTTGCTAGATGTGTTTTTATTTTCCTTTGTATGAAGGCATTTTAAGTTTTGTTTAATTTATTCAGAGGCCATTTTCTAGGACTGTGTTATTTAATTTCTATATATTTGTGTATTTCCAGGTTTCCTCTGGTTATTGATTTTTAGTTTCATGGCATTGTAAATCAAAATCTTACTTGATGTAACTTCAGTCCTGTTAAATTTGTTAAGATTTGTTATGTAGCCTAACGTGATCTATTTTGGATAACATTCTGTGCATAATTGAGAAGAATGTGCTGCTACTGGTTGAAATGTTTTATAAATATCTGTTAGATTCATTTGGCCTAAAATGTAATTCAAGTCCAATATTTCTCTTAGTTTTCTATCTAAATGGTCTGTCTATTGTTCAAAGTAGAGCACTGAGGTCTTCCACTATTGGAGTGCTAAGGTCTAAATATCTTCTCAGATTATTTAATAATTGCTTCACGCATATTGGTACTTTAATTTTGTTGTACAAATTATTATGTCCTCTTGAGAATGAATCCCTTTATCATTATGTAATAAACTTCTTTGCCTCCTTTATGTAGTTTTTTATTAAAATTCATTTTGTCTGATATAAGTATAGCTACTCCTGTTCTATTTTGGTGTCCATTTATGTGAAATACCTTTTCAATCCTGAATGAAATACCTTTACATTCAGCCTTTAGGATGCATATGGTTGAATCATATTTTTTTGTTATAGTTGCTGTTTTCTTTTGCATCAATCTAGCCAATGTATGTTTTTTACTGGTTAATTTAATCCATTTACAGTAAAGATAATTATTAATAAATAAATATTTGCTACTGCCATTTTGTAATCTGTGTTCTGATTGTTTTGTAAGTCTTGTGTTTTTCTTCCTCTCTTGCTGTCTTCCTTTATGATTTCATGGTTTTCTGTGGCAATAAGCTTTGAATCCTTTCTTTTAACACTTTCTGGTAACTACTAATGGTTTTTAATATTTCGTTATCATTAGGTTTCCATAAAACATCTTATAATACACTAACTTAATTTTAATCACATATAAAAACTACACTTTCACTTTGTTTCACCTTTTATAATTTTGTTGTCAATGTTTACATTTTTGTAACATATCTCTTAACAGTTTATTGTAGATACAGTTGTTTTAGCTTTGATAGTTTTACTTTAATCGTTTTGATTTTTAGCCCTATGTCTTAGTCCATTTTGTATTGCTATAAAGGAATACCCAAAGCTGGGTAATTTCTAAAGAAAAAGGGTTTATTTGAATCATGGTTTTGCAGGCTGTATAGAAGCATAGCATCAGAATCTGCTTTTGAGGAGAGCTTCACAAAGCCTCCACTTGTGGCAGAATGCAAGAGGGAGCAGGCATTATATGGAGAGAGGAAGGAGGAAACAGGGAGGAGGAAGGTATCCAGCTCTTTTCAACAATCTTGGGAACTAAGAGAGTGAGAGCTCACTTATTACCACAAGGACAGCACCAACCCTTTAATGAGAAATACACTCCCCGTGACCTAAATACCTCCCACCACCCAGCGCCATCTCCAACACTGGGGATGAAATTTCAACATGAAATTTGGAGAGAACAAATATGCAAACAATATAAGCCTTATAGTAGGAAAAATGTTGCTTTACACACTATATTTACACCTTTAGAGAATTCTGAATATGACTATACATTACTTATTTACTATTGAGTTTTTCTTTTTCTTTTCTTTCTTTTTTTTTTTTTTTTTTACAGAATTAGTTATAGGCTTTCATTTCAGCTTAAATAATTTCCATTAGCAATTTCTTTAAAGTAGGCCTATGGATAATGATTACCCTTAGTTTTTGTTTGTTGGGAAAAGAATTTATTTATACCTCATTTCTGAATCATAGCTTTGCTGGTAAAATAGTCTTTATTGACAGTCTTTCCTTCAGCACTTTGAATATATCACCCCATATCTCTTGGCCTGCAGGGTTTCTGCTAAGAAAATCACTGAATATCTAATTGGGTCTTCATTAAATGTGATATATTTATTTTCTCTTGCTGCTTTTGTATTCTCTCTTTGTCTTTGATTTTTTATAAATTTGATTATGATATGTCTTGGTGAACTCGTTTTTGGGTTGAATTTATTAGACATCCTTTGAACTTTCTTGACCTGGATATGTTGTCTTATCTCCAATCGGCAAAATTTTCCACCATTATTTTATTAAATACATTTTCTTGGACTTTTTTTTATCTTTTCTTTTGAAAATCCTATTATGTCAAGGTAATTTTCCTTGATGGTGTCCCATAATTTGTACAGGCTTTTTCTTTTCTTTTCTTTTTTTCTTTTTTACTCCTCTAATTGAATAATTTCTTTTATTTATTTATTTATTTATTTATTTATTTATTTATTTATTTTTAAGACAAGGTTTCACCATGTTGGTCAGGCTGGTCTTGACCTCCCGACCTCAGATGATCCGCCTGCCTTGGCCTCCAAAGTGCTTGGATTACACGCGTGAGCCACCACATCTGGCCTAATTGAAAAATTTCAAAGGTAATATGTTTGAGTTTATTTTCTTTTGCTTGATCAAGTCTGCTTTTGAAGCTTACTATTGAATTTTCTAGTTCAGTTACTGTGTTCTTTATCTCTAGGATCGCTCATTGTATTTTTAATTTTTTATATTTCTTTGTAAAACTTATTTTACAAATTGTAATCACAAATTTATTTAATTTTCTATCTGTATTTTTCTTTGAGTTCTCTGAATTTCTTTGAATATTATTCTGAATTAATTGTCTATCATTTCATAAATCTCTATTTCCTCTGTGTATACTATTGGAGCTTTATTAGTATCTTTTGGTGTGTCATAGTCTTGTAATTCTTCTTAAGCCTGTGTCTTTGCATTGATGCCTTCACATTTGAAGAAATGGCCATTTCTTCTGGCCCTTGCAGGTATTATTTGGTGCTGATATATCTGTACTTTTTAGACTATTCTGATGTTATGGATGAGCCTACTGGCAGCAACTGTACACAAGCAGACCTCAGTGCCGGGTTGACTAGTTGGGACTGGTTGCTTCCTGTTTGATGTCAAATGTACTGCATACTGTACTCCTTTGTTCCGTGAGACCACTCACTGGACTCTGTCATCAGACAGTGCTGCTGGCTCGACTGTGTAATTTATTCTATTGGACAGGGTTGTAGGTCATATTTTCTGGCAGGACAGTACTGTTGCTTGGCATCTGTAGTTGGGCAGGGCCATTTGCTGGGCTTCCAGGCTTGGTGAGGTTTCTGAAATTGCTATGTGACCTCGTAGAGTCAGCAGGACCAGGGGCTTTACTCCAGATACATGTGGACTTGGGCTTGTATCCCAGCCTAGGGTAGGCTTAAGCAGAGCACCAGGACTTGGTGGACTTCCCCTGGGGATTGGTGAGACCATATGCTCCCTCTGAAGGGAATCATTGACCTGCAGTTGCCGCTAGGACTGGGGAAGACCTTCAAGCATGGCTTTTCTCATTGATGTTGTCAAAAAGGGTGTCTCAGCCTTGCTCTCAAGTTCTGGGATATTCATAAAGGTATTCTTGCTTGTGGATAATTTCTAGATGGGTTTTGGTGGACAAAGTAGAGCTAGAAAACTTGTATTTTGACATCCTTGCTGATATCATCCCTTGACCTATTTATGTAAACTCATGTGCTTTGCCATCTCCTATTCACTTAAATAATGTGTGTGCTGTAAATGTGTATCTTATATTTGTGAAATATTAACAAAGCATAAAGTTTAAAAGAATCTAAAGGCATATCATATAAAGAAGTGACTTTAATTCCCATAGACCAATTATCAACTTTTTTTTTATTAACAGGCAACTATCACTCAAATTTTTTCAAAGTTTTTAAGGAAATTATACTCTTAGTGTATTGGTGTCATTCAATATGGCAATAGTCATGCAGAACTATTGGACTAAGGTCATCAAGAATTTAGTCGTCATCAATCCATTAAGTTCTCTCTGAGACATGGCTCTAAATCATGCCTTCAATAACTCTTAGTAATGAAGCATGAATCTTCTAATAGCTAAATTTAAGGCTTTAGTCATTTTTGTGTTATTTTTCTCACCTCACCTAACTTTATGAGCAACCACATTCATCCTTTTCTGCTTTTAACATGCTTTTGTTTTGCTTTCTTGTTTTGTTCTAGATATTTTCTTCTTTCTACCTCTACATTTAATGCTACATTTGCAGGATCACTCATACAAGCTAAGATTACTGAAATAATCCTGTTGACTTTATATCTGTCAGCACTTCCACTACCTTTTTTTTATGTATTGTGGTGTTGCCCCACCAATCTTTCTTAAGCACAGTGCTAATCATTTTCATTGCCTAATTCATTACTTATATATTTCACAATCTTAATTTTTCACAATTTTAAATGAACCAGCATCACACACCTTTCCCACATCATAGCTAGCTACACTTTTCAAAATTTTTTATTGTCTTTTTAAATTTCCAACTTTTGTTTTAAGTTCAGGGATACATGTGCAAAATGTGCAGGTTTGTTACACAGGTAAACAAACATGTGGCATGACCGTTTGCTGTGCGGATCATCCCGTCACCTAGGTTTCAAGCCCAACATCCATTAACTCCTCTTCCTGATGTTCTTCCTCCTTTCACCCCCCACTCACCGACAGGCCCCAGTGTGTATTGTTCCCTCCATGTGTCCATGAATTCTCATCATTCAGCTCTTTTAAAATATTTATGTAATCTATACAAACTGAAGTAAATGTATGACACTAACGGTATCTCAAATTTTCCAGCCTCTAAATTTTTGCTCATGTACAAGTATTTTTTTGTTAAATGCCTTTCCTTTCTTACACGTTTACCTATAAAATCCTATTTATTCTTTAAAAATTATTTTAAGCATGGCTTACTTCATCATATACACTTTGTTCTTCGCAACGCAGTTTGATTTTTGCCTTGTATTCAGTTCTCTACATACTTTTCAATGGCCCTAACTAAAAGTCTGTATTCCCCTTAAGCTTTGTTGCTTTTTTTTTTTTTTTTTTTTCTGGGGTGGAGTATCTCTCTGTTGCCCAGCTGGAGTGTAGTGGCATGATCTTGGCTCACTGCAACCTCCACCTCCCAGGTTCAAGTGCTTCTCCTGCCTCAATCTCCTGAATACCTGGGACTACAGGTGTGTGCCACCACACCTGGTTAATTTTTGTATTTTTAGTAGAGACGGGGTTCCACCATGTTGGTCAGGCTAATCTCGAGCTACTGACCTCATAATCCACCCACCTCAGCCTCCCAAAGTGCTGGGATTACAGACGTCAGCCACTGTGCCCAGCCATATTCCCCTTAAGCTTGCAATGGAAAGCTGGTTATGCTTATGTTTATTTTTGAGAGGAACTAGCACATAGCTAAAGATTTTAAACTTTCTAAGCCAATAATTTGTTTGAATGTAATTTACATAACTTACCATTTTAAACTCAAAACTTTATGTGCTTTCAAAGAAAAGGCTTTGAAAAATAGAAAATGTGGATTAAATTTATTTTGTAACACTATCTTTTGCTTATTACAGCACAGAAATACATTACTAGAAGCATAACAAACAACAAATGGAAATTAATTATGGAATATTCTTATCTCTAAAAGTAGCTGCTCGGGAAAAGAAAAACCTTCTGCAAGAAATGGCCATAATTTGGAACACTAAAATTCTATCCACTGAATGGAAGTAACATTATCTTACACCATTCTGAAAATATGATTGCCAATTTCCTTGCATATTTTTAAAAGTAACCATTAGAAGACTTAGAATACCCTGTAATTTATGATGGGATAAATGCTAGCCTTTGTTCTCATAGTAGTATTGCTATATTCTTGAGATAAAGAGAAACCTTATGTTTATAAGGCTAAAAACATTTAGTCTATTGTCTTAAATTACTATACATATTTTCCTCATTATATATATATATATATATATATATATATATATACACACACACACACGCACGTATATATATGTTTTGATTTCATCAAAATGTTTAGATATTATATTACTTATGAACATACATGGCTCTAATAAATGCTGGGATGTTAATAATTAAGGTTAGACCATAAAGAACAGACAATTGTTGGCAACAAAGCCATGGAGTGAAGAAAATATGGCTAGTAACAGATATCTAAGTGTGATAGCTTGTTATATTTCTATTATTGTTTTTACATGGGAACACATTTGGAAAACAACATCATCACTGTCATCTCTAAATATTCCCTTCCAACACTCATATGTTCTATTTCTTCTGTTGGAATACTTTTGTTACATATGAATATTGAAAGCATTCTTCATTCTCTGCATTTTTCTTTCATCTGTTAATTTATATATACTCAGAACATATACTTATATATATATATATATATATATATATATATATATATATATATGTACTTATATATTTTTTTTCTTCAGAACTTCCCACACAATCTTGCTATTAGCCAAGAAACAGACTTTCAAAGAAAATAATAAGAGAGAGTGTGCTATCCATGCAAGTCTTCATTGATCTTACAACGTAATGAAATTAGTTCAGGATGTGTAGAAAAGTGGGATGCCTCAAGAAGATGCAGGCGCAGAGCTATCTGGATAATTCAACTGTATGAAACTGGGAGGCTATCCTGTAGGATACAGTGTATGCTTAAAGTCAATGAACAATATTTCTCTTTTATTACATACACTTTATTTAAAAAAGGTTTCTTAATCTCCTGGAATCTTAATTAGAGATTCTATGTCCAAAGGAAAAAAATATTTATACCTGGTGAAAAAAAGTGGTTTTATTTAAGTAAGAGTTAACATTGCAACCTGGACAATGTAAGCTTCTGATTCACCTACACAATATATTTTGTTAGTCTATGATGAATATCTGGGTAAACAATTCTGCCTATCAGAGGAAAATAGAGTTGCTGCTGCAAAGTGGAGTTTATGCAAACATGTGCTGGAAAGTCTTATGAATGAATAGAATCCTGGGAAACAAGTTGGGGGTCCAAAACAAATTTTAAAAACCACAGAAAGTCACAAAAGCCAAGAGCTGTGTTTCTTACAAAAAGCAAAAGACTCATGGGATGAATCATGCAGAAACAAAGGCTTACATACTGTTGGTAGTTCTAGGACCAGATGCATATTTCATGTACATCTAACTAGCCTTATAATTTAGCTCAGAAACAGCAAAGCACAGAGAAAATTTGGTGAGTTCAGGGAAAAAAAGCAGTAAATCAAGATTCTAGATTCGGAAGTATATAAATTAATTGATGATATTTGAATTGTTTCTTTCAAGTGAAGCTGTGTGCTTTTGGTTACATAATGGAGAGTCATGCTATGACAGAAAAATATTTCTTTGAGGTGGAGAAATATGAAAAGAGGGTATATGTATGAAGGATAGTCAAAAACTATCCTTTCAAGTTGATCTTCGAGGAAATTTTCATCAGAATATATCCTGTGCTCAATTTCTATACTTGAATATCATAGCATTGTTTGAATTTTCATCAGCATTGGACCTTAGTTCTTTTCATCGCTGGTCAATTACTTTATTTTAGAAAACAAAGGTTTACGATTTGTGTTATAGGCCGAATATTATGAATTCAATAAGTTAGTAATACAGACTTTCAAAAGCATTTATACATTAATCCAAAGTAGAAAATTATTTTTTGCCCATTCTTGGACTCAGACACATTCAGAAAAAATATACACCTATAAAATTAAAATGGCAAGCCTAATGCCACCGATTCATTGATAGTGTTAATATCTCACACTTATTTCAACATTTAATGCATAATAAGAATAGCTGAATGAATTTCTTCCTGTCCTACCTCCATGTACTGAGACAATATCTGGAATAGTTCTGAATCATAATATTTATTCCTTTAAATTGAAATCTTAAATGTATTTATTTTTCTTCTCACCATACTGTGAGCTGCTTAAATCCAGAAAGTATACAGTACCTTTTAATTTTCTTTATTCCAAAGGTATGATAGATGCCCCTCTACCTCTTTTGTTTCTGTTATTTAAGGGATCAGTGAGGCTGGAGAATTATTGTGAGAATAAGTTGAGGCCTGACCAGGCATGGAGGCTCAGGCCTGTAATCCCAGTACTTTGGGAGGCTGAGGCAGGTGAATCATGAGGTCAAGAGATTGAGACTACCCTGGCCAACATGGTGAAACACCATCTCTACTAAAAGAATACAAAAATTAGCTCAGCATGGTGGCGCACACCTGTAGTCCCAGCTACTTGGGAGGCTGAAGCAGGAGAATCACTTGAACTAGGGATCCAGAGGTTGCAGTGAGCCAAGATTGTGCCACTGCACTCCAGCTTGGTGACAGAATGAGACTCAGTCTCAAAGGAAAAAAAAAAAAAAGAAAAAGAAAAAAATTGAGGCCTATAAAGAGTTTAGAAGAGGGGCTGTATCATTGACTCAATAAATGTGAGCAACTATTACCACCTAGCAAATAATTGCTCAATCCACAGCATATATTTTTTCTTTTATAATAGATAAAAGACCACCAAAATAGTTTTGGTTCTAAAACTAGTTGTGAACAATGATAGTTCACTTATGAAACTGTGTTATTTGTGTGAAACAAAGAGAATAAGAAAATTGTTTGTTGCCCACTTTTAATTAATGCCAATTTTTTTTTATTTTATGCCTTGTGAGAAAGCGATATTTACACAGAAATTAAAAATTTTATATTTACCTATATAATCCTTTACTGTACATAATTGGTTAATCATGTTTCAAATGTTACAATAGAATTTTTGTGATTAGAAATCTTACTTGCAAGATTGTGTGTCTTCTCTTGCTTATCTACTCCTGAGTAATCTAATATTACCTTTGGACTGTTTAGGGACCATATAATCATTTATCATTGTTAAAGTTCTTAATCTGCCTTATAACAATTATTTCTGTATATGTAATGTAATTCAGATAGAGGAAAGTGTGTAGTTACAACCTTTTCTGTTATCTCAATGCTTTTTGTGTTGATAATGCCAATGCTCAACTGGTAAAAGGAATTGTTTTCCTAAATCATCTCAAAAACTCATGAATACTTTAACAGAATGAATTCAGTTTTCCACATCTTTTTATTGCTAAGCATCAATTATTTAATAAATAATCTAAAGGAATTCCTACGAGCTTAGTAACTTCACGTAAAATGGACATATAATGCACAATCATGAACTAATGAATTATAAGGACTTTAGATTAAAGGAGGGAGGCAATGAGAGTGCAGAGAAATGAAGCATGAATGTATAAAATGTTAATATAAAAAGTCACCGAGCCAAAATTTAAATAAGTAAATAAATAAATAATAAAATGGCACAAAACAAAACTAGAGTGTTGTGGGGCCAGGTGCGGTGGCTCACGCCTGTAATCTCAGTTCTTTGGGAGGCCAAGGCTGGCGTACTGCCTGAGCTCAGGAGTTCACGACCAGGCTAGGCAACACGGTGAAACCCTGTCTCTACTAACACACACACACACACACACACACACACACACACACACACAAACAAACAAAATTAGTCGGACATGGCGATATGAGCTTGTAGTCCCAACTACTCAGGAGATTGAGGTAGGAGAATTACTTGAACCTGGGAGGCAGAGGTTGCAGTGAGCCGAGATCCCGCCACAGCACTGCAGCCTGGGCAACAGAGCGAGACTCTGTCTCAGAAAAAAAAAGAGAAAAAGAGTGTTGTAGACAAAACATCACATCAATTTCTAAAGGCTGGGCTTTCTGAGTCCCTTTTACTAGGAGAGAAAGGAGTTCGAATTACATAAGCTCATGAGAAATTACGAAAGTTACCGTTTGGAAAATGTCAAAGGCATTTTTTACCTGAAAATTTGCCAAAAACTTTTTATGATAACTTATTTAATAGCTATTGATTTGTTGCAAGAACTTTCTCCAGGTAAGTGAATGAAGTTCAAGATATGTGACTTGTTGAAGATCACATGTCTTTAAAGGTTGTGGAGGTGGCATACAAACAGGTTCCTAAAATTAACAAATCTTTGTCCTGCTTTTGCTACTCTTCTGGGTTTATGAAAAAATACCAAAATTTGCCAAGGTAGGCTAAAAAAAATAGAATAGTCCAAGAAAAGCAAAGTAAGAGCTTGAACGAAGTACAGAATCAGGAAACACACATACACACAAGCAACACAATACACATTATACTATAACCTGGATTTCAAAGAGTGAGACCAAAATTTAGAGCTCGGTTAGGAGAATTACTTAATTAAAATTGTAAAAGTCAAGTTGTACAAGTCAAAAGGCCTAGAGACCACATTTAGAAACCACAGTTTGATGTGGAGAAGATTTTATGAGTCTACATGATCAAGAAATAAAGAAGTAAAATCTGAATTAGACCAGGTTGACCTAAATCACCGGGGAAAGGCCAGGAATCTTAAAGTCAGGTAATTATGATGAGGCAATAGAGTATTGAAAGGCAAGTCTAGTTCTGCCCAGGAGTTCAGGATAAGACCAAGTGACTGAATAATGGTTTTAAAGCACTGATATCAAGAATAAAACAGCTAATTATCTTGTCATTTTATGGATAGCATCCATTTCTTTAGGCTCCTGGTATGTGGAGGGCATCTACTGTAAAACCACTCCTGGTGTCTCGCCACACCACTCACTCTTTCTTCCACTGGGAATGAGGAAAACTCTTATCTACTCAGTGGCTTAATTTAATTTGGAAGAAATACCTGAGCATCTTCAGCCCCATTCTTCCTATTTAAGAACCAGTGGAAAGTACATAGGAAATGCATATTTTCTGCACCTAATGACCTACAATTCATTGGCCCTCAGAGGTAAAGTCTTAGTGAGTCTGGAGTCCATTCCTCTTACAGGTCTACACTCTCCTAGGTTTTGTGTGATTAACAGAGCTATCATTTTGATCTCCACACTAACTGACTCTCTCTCTCTGTCTCTCTCTCTCTGTCTCTCTGTCTCTCTCTCTCTCTCTCTCTCTCTCTCTCTCTCTCAGGTTTTAAGCTTTGAGGAAGAGGGGTGCAATTTATCCACTCTATATAATTCCAACCAACCAAGAATTCATATGGCAATGAATGTATGCTCAGAGCCAATAAGCTGATATGCAATTAGAACTGACAATTAGCTGGATAATGCTGATATTTTACATGGATTTGTCCTTTACAAAACTCTTCACCTAAATATTTATTTTACATAGTTTACATTGATTTCAAAACAATCATAAAAGGCAGGCTGGGTAGGGGCAGAAAATCCCTTGAGTAAGGTAACATTTTTGCCAACTATTTTAAAAATATATTTGCTGTTTGGGCAATGTATTAAACACCTGATTATTTCTACTCTGCTGTGGTGCTACATGAGAAACAAAACAGCAGAAGCGTATAGAGACAACAAGAGAAAAAGGTTCTGGATCTATATGAATAAAATAGGAGTTGCTAGTAATCTGCTTCTGAATTAAACAGATGTATCTCCCCAATTGTTAGCAAACTGGACAACCTAGAGGTTATTTTTGCGAGGTGGAGTCTCACCATATCCGAGCAGATGCATCTTTGCTGTAGGTAGATCAATTTGAAAAAGTAGAATCCAGGAGAAGTATGCATCCAGAAAAATGTGGGTTTTCTTCCCAAACCTTATTTCCACATGGAATGGAGAGTTCGTGGCTGAACAAAGCTGGAACAATTCTTCCCATAAATTTTGTTGTTGTTATTCCTTTAAGCCAGAGTGGATATTCCCTATAATCTATTTACCTGTGAAGGAACGTAACATGCCTCTTCCAACTGTCAATAAATCAACAGGGGAGTCCAACTGAGCATTTTTAGCTACTTAATTTTCTTTGAATTATCTGCCTTTCATATATATGAAATCTAACATTTCTATGATCAATCTGATTTAACAATTTCTTTACACTGTAGTCATACATAGCTTCTTGTCCAGTCATTTTCTGCTTTTGACCAGGTCATGTTTACAACTCCACAGTCATTTAAAAACATTCCTGACTAGCATGTGGTTTAGACTGCAGGCCAATTCTTAAGTCTAACAGCTTAGTTGAGAAGAAAAAGAGTAGAAGCATTTTTAACATTTGAAGGTTAGTAAAGCCTCCATCCTATTGCAGTTGAATTCAATTGGCAACTTAAACCATTAAATTTTCTTTTCTGAATTATAGAAATAAATGAAAGAGGATGGAAAGAGCTCATTGCCTTTAAAGTCACAGTGATAATAACGTATTGTATGCATCTAGGTACTGAAAATGTGTGCAAATCATGGATTCAGAATTAACTTTAAATAATTTTAGTTTAATATTTCAAACTTTAAAGGTTAGTGTGAAAATGCGGCAAGTAAATATACTGAGCCCAAAACAAAATTTATGGCTAATAACTGGTCTTACAAAAGATTATGGTTAGTAACTGGTGTTACAACTTTCCAATGTGAAGATTTTTTATGACATTTCTGTCACTAACATGAGAGGCCTAAATGCATTCTTAAGTCAAAAGGAAAACTGCAATAGTTGTAACTATGCCACCTGCTACATCGTTAATGAAGGAAATACCTTATTTGATAATGCGACAGCAGATGGAGTGCATATTTTTTTTTAAAAATTAAAATGCAAATCCATGAAGCTTTGAAACATAGACTTATATTTTGGCTTGGGACTAACGTATAAAGAGATTGCCAAAAGAGATAATTGAGCCTTTATCATTCTGAATATCTGTGGTTCCCTATACATCCATTTTCAACTCATTATAATTCCATTTTGCCAATCAAATAATCGACTAGATTGAGAAAAATCTACATTAATTTAATATAATTAAATACAATATCAGATTTTCAACCGCAGTCTCTGATTTCAATTCCATTTGTTCTTTCCAGAATTCTGATCAGTAATTAAAAGCAGATACTGACTCTGCAAACACAATACATTGTGGATGAAACAGCAATGTGTACTTTAGAAAATATGCCAATGTCAGAATATTCTTAGGTCATCTTCCTTGTGCAAAAAAAAAAAAATCTGCTTCATGGGTAGAAGTAGGTTATGATTCTTCAAGGGACTGGTCAGTTTTGTTTTTAGTCTTCCTTGGAAAGCTTCATTCTGGAGTAAGAAATAGAAAATAATAAGGTGAATCTGCAAGAGGATAGAAAAACTATTATTTATTTCCTTCCCTAACCTATTCATATGTATTAGTCCATTCTCATGCTGCTATAAAGAACTGACAAAGACTGAATAATTTATAAAGAAAAGAGGTTTAATTGACTCACAGTTCCTCAGGGTTGGGGAGGACTCAGGAAACTCACAATCATGGTGGAAGGGCAGGCAAACATGTCCTTCTTTGCATGATGGCAGGAAGGAGAGATGCCAGGCAAATTGGGAAAAGCCCCTTAGAAAACCATCAGATCTCATGAGAACTTACTAATTCTCATGAGAAGAGTGGCATGGTGGCAACTGCCCCTATGCTTCAGTTACCTCTTCTGGGTGTCTCCCATGATGTGGGGATAATGGGAACTACAATTGAAGATGAGATTTGGGTGAGGACACAGCCAAAACATATAACCCTGTGAGTCTCCCTTCCCAACCTCTACCGTCTTGTTGACTAGGAGCAAAGAAAATGTGATGCAAAACTCATGACCCTTGTACTACCTGTGCTGTGCGTAATGGTGCCAGCAGAAAACATAATAGGCAGAGAACATGAACCTGATTCACAGAGCACACAGGATCTGTAAACACTATGAATTGATTACCCAAACTATTTTAAATAAGATCACCTATAGTGTTCTACTCAAACAAGTCCAAGACACTTACCTGGATCTTCCATCATGATAGATTGATAAAGAAATATATACATCTATATGTCTATATATATGTACTTGTATATATATTTGTGTATAAATATATATAAATACATATTGCATCTACATTTATAAATATATACATTAATTAAAATGGAGTATGTCAAATGATAACGAAAATTGAGTAAAATATTAACAACATCAATATGTGATGTTCTCAATGCTATAAATGTAATATCTTTGCAACATTCCTCTGTATGAAAAAAATTTCTAAATAGAATATTTTTAAAAATAAGAAAAGAGATACATCTATTCAGATTCAGCCTGTTACAAGTAATTATTTGCCTCATTTCTGTATTTTTTTTGTGTGCATGAAGCCTTGTTGAAGTTTTATTTTTTAATTGAGACAACTAGATTTAGTGACTGCCATTTCAGTTAAATCTTATCACCAACTGTGTACTCACTTGAATTTTGCTTTTGGAAAAACAACTAAAAATTTTGAAGTTATTTTCTCTTTCAATGTCTGACTGAATGGCATATGATACGTGTTCCTCTGAATTCACTGTCTTTATGCATCTTAATTCTTTCATAAAACACAAAATACACAACTGTATCTCTCTTGTAAAAGAGTTTATTTCTCTTTTATTATTAAAAATCTTCTCCCTTGCAAATATCCCCTTTTCTGAGTCCCAGGATATTTAAACTGGACTTTATCTGAAGTATGAAGAGGCTTAAATAAATTTGGCCAAGATGAGGAAGCTTAGTCACTGCTACTCAGGAGGTGTGTATTATTCTGTCCTCATGTGCTAATAAAGACCTACCAAAGACTGGGTAATTTATAAAGAAAAAGAGGTTTAATGGACTCACAGCTCCACATGACCAGGAGGCCGCCCAACCATGGTGGAAGGCAAAGGAGGAGCAAAGTCACATCTTACATGGTAGTAGACAAGAGACTGTGTGCATGGAAATGCCCCATTATAAAACCATCAGAACTCATGAGACTTATTCACTGTAAGGAGAACTGCACAGGAAAGATCAACTCACATTATTCAATTACCTCCCACTAGGTACCTCCCACTGGGTATCTCCCACAACACATGGAAATTATAGAAGCTACAATTCAAGATGAGATTTGGGAGGGAACACAGTGAAACCAAATCAAGGTTAGAAGATTGCTTGAGGCCAAGAGTTCAAGGCTGCAATGAGCTATTGTGCTATGATCACAACTGTGAATAGCCACTGCCACTGCACTGCAGCCTTGACAACATAGTGAGATCTTGTCTCAAAACAACAACAAAAAATGAATTAAAAAAGATACAGAAGTTGTCTATGGATATGAGCCTGCAGACAAATCCAAGGCACAGGGTTAGCCTCATAAAAACTTCTTAGCGCAGAGTTAACTAGAAAAGCAATATGTAAACCATCCATCATATTTCGGTGAAAAATTCTTAAAGATGCTAATTGATTTCAATTATATTATGGACAGGTTTTGAAAGGAAGAACAGCTGCTTGGAGATAAACGATGATAGAGAAAACCATATATTTTCCCCCATGTCATGCATCTTTGTGGGACAAAAGGTTGCACTAGAAGTTGAAAGCTGAGAAAAGCTGTGTCCACCAAAGCAGAGGTCTTGGAAATAGTAGCAGCACCATGGATATTTTGGCAAGGTATATATAAGAAACCTGGAACAGAATAAACTGATATAATTGTCTCAACATATTTGTGAAACAGCCTCCTATGAAATGCTTAAGAATTCCTGGGGAATAATTTGATAAAGGAGACTGCTAATTTATAGAAACTGGAGTGATAAGTCCTCATAATCATTTTGACACAAAGAGGAAGTGAGACTGTATTTTTTATCAGAAGCTGGTGAGATCTAGTACTTGGGAATTGACATCTGTTTGGATTTGGGGAACAATATAGACAGCATTAACTTGTGCAGGAGATTAGCCTAAGGGAAGGCATAAAGGTATTGGGGGCTGGAATTGGAAGAACCTTGAAAGTCAGCAACTGAGACTGTCTAGTATCATGGAGGTTACATGGAAAATGGAAAGTTTTTGACAGAGGAGTGAAGTTTGAGGATCTATCTAATTAAACGCTTATGTAGAATCTGGTGAGATTAATGAAAATGGCAAGTATTAAGACAGAGAAAACACTGGCACCTCCAAGATGCTGACATTGTAGTTTGAGCTATAAAATACGTTCTAAATGTCCATTAGCTCTTTACTTAATCTTAAATATTAATTATGAATTATCTGAATAGCAGATGATCTGGAAAGGTGCAAAGAGAAACAATCATTTACTTAACACAATGAATAATTGATTTTAGAAGGCAGTCATGTGGTGAAGTGCCACTGTTTTGATGTAAGCATTTATTCTTTCACTATTCATTCAAGAAATATTTACTAAATGTCTACTACTAGCCAGGCATTGTGCTAGCTAATGATGATAGATGGGAATACAACAGACTTAAGTAATAAAATTATACAAATAGAGGCAAAATGTATCTAAATATTTCCTGAGATTTTATTGTGATGTTTCTAGTAACATATTAGACTGAAGAATTATTTGCAAATTCTCATACTAAAATACACTGATATACTACTTTCAGTAGCATTCAACACGTATAACTATTTCCCCTCTTTTAACACCATACCTCTTTTTTTTTTGTATCATCTCTATTGTTTCATGGTCTCAAGTCATCTGAAATCTATATCTCCAACATGGAATGCCAACCGTATGTCCAGAATGGTGTATCTCAATTTCTATTAGAAATTTCCATTTGAATATTTCATAGACACATTAAACATTTTCAAAACTAAACTGATTGTCTCTCTCTAAACATGCTCATCCTTCACCATTACTATCTCAGTAATTGGCCACTACAGTGATGTGTGTGGGCTACTTATAGAAATAAATTATAAGAAAACATTTTAAAAAACACAAAAAATACCTATGCCACTGAGTATAAGGATAAATATATTTTATTCCTCACAGGAAATATTATACCAACTATCTGCTTTCCTTTCCTTCTCTTACTTTCAAATAAAATATTATGCAAAAATATAGCCAGATTTAGTTTGTCATTAGTGTATACTATACCTACATAGTCATAAATATGACAACCATGAGATAAGTAAACTCACAGCCTAGTATACTGACCAAACCCCAACAATTTGGAACATTAACTCCAATCAATATATTCCTATATGGTCAAGTTTAGATAACATTTTTAAAAATCTTTGGATTTAAGTAATTAGAAAAATATCACATTTTATCATGGAGTAACATTTTTTTAGAAGTGCCTTTTAACCAATCATATATAACATAGTGTTTCTGTGATGTTAGTCTGTTTTAATTTTATGTTATTGATTTTAATATATAACATTTATAGTGAAATGTGTTTGAAACAAAGTGAATTCAGTTCTTTTTAACAGTTTAGTTTTTAAAAGTATTCATTGAGCAGTGATTTTTACTTAAATATTACATTTTATGTGAAGCAGCAGAGATAAGAAAAAATAAAGTACTAAATGATCCTAAGGGCTGGAGCTACTGAGGACCTCATCCTAACTTAAAGAAACATACTACAACACTGTGGAGCTCACACAGTTCCATTCTCTTTTATTTTACATCCTATCTTGGGTATTATTCATATCTCAGCTTTTTAAAAATTAATCATCTTTTTAATTATATCCTATATTTAACAGTATCTTGATTTTAGGAATCCCGTGATTTCCATTTTAACTGCATACTTATAATGCTACAAGTTCATTCCTTTTAATATCGTAATATGCTCGAAAAGAAATATCTTTTGGGCACCTACCAAGTCTCATACCACATATTAATCATAGCACTAGACAACAAAAAGGTGATCACTTTTCTGTCCTTCTAATCATCTAAAAGAAGATTTAAATATTGCCTGATTTGATATCATTTAACAGATAATTACTGAGCATCTACTTTTTGACTTCAGTGTAAAATGGTATTATTTAATCCCATCTCACCTTGAGAATGCTGTTTACACAGCATCTGATCCTTTTTTTCTTACCAAAAAGACATATACAAGATGGTAATAGTATCTAAATAGACAACAGATATGTTATGTGAAAGTGATGATAAGATAGAAATAAATAAATATATATTTTAGAATATGAACTTAATATAATCAAAGAGATAAAAGCCCTCAATTTTTAAACAACCAAAATAAATTGATTTGAGCTATAAGTGAAAGATAAAACCTCATTAACAACATGTGCTACTAGGCAATTATCTATTAATTGCATCACAAACACCAATATTTTGAGGAACGACTAAATTTATCCCCAAAAAGTGTTCTCTCTTTTCATGTATGTAGCTTTACTCAGAAGAAGATTTGATGAAAGTATGGATAATTCTAATGAAAGGAAAAACAGAGTAGTATTTGAGATGTGAACAAAAACTTAATGATCTCACAAGACATCAAAGAGTCTAATACCTCTGTAAGACTCTCCAGCAATTCTCAAACTTTAGTCTTCACAGTAATCAGAATTTTAAAAACCTACATTCTTTGCTAAAAAAAAATACATCTTTAAGAGCTTTCTAATTGGAAAATGGAAAGAAAATATAGCAGAGAAAGAGGAAAAAATGCATGGGATTTGAGAAGAGAACTCTCTCAGCATTTCTTGCCCCAAGGTGTCATTCTAGGGAACCCTCTGCTTCTCTTAATATGGAACCCACCAGGGGAGAGCTTCTTTACCCGTATCTCAAGAAATTTGCTTGCTCAGTGTGGAAAAATTTCCTCCTTCAAAATTCAAGACATCCTTTTTCTTCTTATTTATTTAAACTCTGCCCATCAGATCCATATTATTTGTTAAAAACTTCTTGTCCTGTGGTCCTTGCTTATGAGCTAAAGTTTGGGGCTGTTTACTCCACTCCATGGTAATGAGAAAAATATGCTTTGTGGTGCCAACATTTCTTGGTAAAATTAATCTGTAAACCATTGCAACTGAAATAACTTTATTCATAATAATTTTTTAAAATTATCTTAAATTTTAAAAATTATTAAAACTATAAACATAAAAATTATTAAAAATTTATTCATAATAATTTTAAAAAATTATTCATAATAATTTCTTAACCTTCTCTTTGCCATGACATTTTAACAAGGGTTAATAAAATAATTAACATGTTCAGGCAAATGTTTCCTATCAGAGTCATCAGAAACTATTTTGAAAATAAGTTTCAGTTTTTGAATAAGGAAAGACAGACATTTAATTCCAGGCTTTAGGAGATACTATTACCTTAAGATTTTCATAAAATTTATGTATTTGATCCATATTTGCTTCAAAAGAACACCTTTTCAATTTTTGACTTTGAGTATTTCCGATTCTTACAAAATGTTTATAAACAAAGGTTGATCAGACGTAATCAGGATTAAGTGAAAAAAATAAGCCCTGTCTTTCACATTCCATATGACTGAGGCATGCATTTAAGTATTATTGGAATTCACGGGAAAGAATAATTCTGACTAATCTGATATGACCTGTGTGAAAATATTAAAGTATATTTTTAAATGTTCCTTAGAGGTACAATATGTATTTCTCTATACTGACACAAAATTTTCAAGATTACCGAAACTGCTTTTATAAAATATTCTTCCTTTGAATGTATATCTTAAACAATCACTCAAAGAAATTCCCAGAGTTTCAGCAAGAATTCACAGATGGTTATGCAAAAGTGAGTGTCCCACTCACGGAGTCATAAAAGCAACTTATAAAGAAATGGATCATAGATTTAGATAAGAAGCGATGATTATCCAAGGAGTCCACATTTTATACATGAGGACACTGAAAGTAATGGCTTTCCAAAGTCGGAGTCAGCCTGAGGTTATAAAGCCTCTCTAGGGTGGCCTAATTCTCAGAGTTCATTTACTGGAACACAGAATAATGTAAAGTCAAATATCCTCTAGCTATGAGATAATAATTCCTAAATTCCTTTAACCACTGTCTGAGTTGTGTTGAAATCAATTGCATGAGTAGAAGTGTGCAGCTCTCCTCAGACTCCTCCCAACTTCTTAAGGAAAACAAAAAATACTTGTATTGTGATCATTTTTTTCCATGCCAGCAAATTTGAAAGAACAACAAAATATTGCCAGGAACACTGAGAATATCTAATAATGAATCAAGATCAGATATAGCAACCTTTCTCAAATTTTATTTTGTAAACCTGCTGTCCTATGTACTTTGGAATAAATGAACATAATCTTTGGCAGAAAATAGTTCTATCGAAGAAAGTTTGCACTATTGATGCAGACAGTCTGTATCCTTCAGTTACTGCAATAGTTAATCATCATAACAGCAGTGCTTAAAGAGCATTATTCAATAGCATTTTCGATGTCAACAAGAAAAGTCAAACTCTGTACAATATTTGAAGAGATTTATTTTGATCCAAATATGAGTGACCATGGCCTGTGACACAGACCTACAGGAGGTCCTGAGAACATGTGCCCAAGGTGACTGGGATGCAGCTTGGTTTTAGACGTTTTAGGGAGGCATGAGACATCAATCAAATACATCTAGGAAATACAGCGGCTTGGTTCAGAAAGGTGGAACAACTCAAAGCAGGAGTGGGGAAGGGGGGAACGCTTCCAGGCTATAAGCAAATTTAAATATTTTCCAGTGGACAATTGGTTGAGTTCATCTGAAGACCTAGGATGGATAGAAAGGAAATGTTCAGGTTAAGATAACAAATTGTGGAGACCAACGTTCTTTTGACATCTTACAATGGCAGCCCTTAGAGACCATAGATAACGAATGTTTTCTATTAGTATCTTTAAGGTGCTAGACTTTTAGTTAATCTCTTCAGGATTGGGAGGTCCTGGAAGAAAAAGATCTAGCTATGTTAATAGAGGTTCTTCACAGATGCAAATTTTTCCCCACAGATGGGGGTGGTGGTGGGATGGGACACAGCTTTTTGGGACATTTCAAGATATGGCAAAGAAACATGTTTAGGGGTAAAATATTTTTTATTTTCTTCCTTGTCTCACAATGTTATGTCAGTCAGGTTGAAAGTAAGTCACAATATATAGGGTTAAATAAAATCCATCTGATGAGAATTTATGGTTTATAGGACATGACTCCTCAGACCCCTTAGATAAGAATTTGCACAAAATAAAAATCAGAGCTTAGTTTTCATAAACTATACTACCAAAAGTATTTTCCAATGTAATTTCCTAATGAAGACCCACTGCAATTTAAAACCCTTACTAAGTATATAAAATAAATATTGAAAACAATGATATATGCAATCAGAAGACCTAAACAAAATACATTTAGAAAGAAAAGAAGAAAGCAGTCCTAAGGAAGTATTAATATAAATTATTTTCACTAATTAGATTCTTCAAATAGGAAAATCATTGAAATTGTAGAAAAGCAATAAGAAATAAAGTTTTCAATTACATGTTTAGTGATAACTATGTACTAAGAACTGTGCTAGACATTGAATCATAGTTAAACACCTTCAAAATGACCACAGGAAGTAGTTGTTATTATCTTGATTTTATGAACCAGAAAAAATAAAATTAGGCCTCTGTTTATTACTCATGTATTCACTTATTCAAAAATAGTTTTTGGATAGGTGATAATCTCATTCCAACTTAAAGTCTCTCACTGAATATTTGAGAATAATAACACATCAGATATTCTGTAAAATATATATATATATATGTATTGCTATGGGATGTCTGCTCTGCTATGTTTATGACTTTGTTTGGTGAAGAAATACATGGATAAGCCCCAAGGTCATGGAGTTTATAATCTACCAGAGGAGATGAGTAGTTAAATACATTTTCTAGGTCTTGGTAAGGATTAAGACGTAAACTTTAGATAGAGTAAGGAATGGTGGATAATAATATAAAATTTTAAACATGTGATCAGGTTGACAGTTCTAATATGCTAGTACTTTTAGCCAACTACATCAAGTGAGGTAGAGAACCATGGTAATAACCGAGTGAGTGAATTTCGGAAAGAGGAAGTACTGAGAACTAGGATCTGATAGGCAGATTACTCGGATTAACTCATCTGGAAAATGATTTGAATCCTCTCCATAATGACTTCAGAGCCTGTCTTCTTATCCACTACAGAATGCTAGAACATGTCTGGTTTCCCATGATCTCACCAACACTGCACTATTTCAGACATTTTCAGTTTTAACAATTAAATAGCAAAAATAATGGCTTATGTTCATTTCTATTTGCAACTTATTACTAGTGAAGTTAAACATATTTTTATGAATATTTCTGTTATTAGTATTTATTTTTCTGTCAATTACTTATTCAGAGTTGCATTAGTCTGTTTTCATACTGCTATAAAGAACTGCCCGATACTGGGTAATTTATAAAGGAAAGAGGTTAAATTGACTCACAGTTCAGCTTGGCTGGGGAGGCCTCAGGAAACTTAGAATCCTGGCAGGAGGCTGAGGGGAAGAAAAGCACCTTCTTCACAAGGTGACAGGAAGAAGAACAAATGCAAGAGGGACTATGCATAAAATCATCAGATCTCGTGAGAACTCGCTTACTATCACGATAACTGCATGGGGGAAACTGCCCCCATCATTCCATCACCTCCACAGGGTTTCTAAATGTGGGAATTTGGGGGATTACAATTTAAGATGAGATTCTGTGTGTGGACACAGCCAAACCATATCAAAAATCTTTGTTTATTTTCCTACTAGGTTGTTGACTTTACACTTTCGACATACTAGGTTTGTGTAAAAGTAACAGTGGTTTTTTCTATTACTTCCAATGGCAAAAGCTGCAATTACTTTTGCACCAACATAATACATGTGCACACATACTTAAATGTATCCACAGGCCTATCTATATAACTTATCAACACTTCAGCTAATGACTGCTATTGAAATATTTTTATCAGATTTTTTTATCCCTTAGCTTTTTGATTGATGTATCATAATTGCAAATATTTTCGGATACATGTGATAATTTGACATATGTATACAATGTGTAGTAATCAAATCAGGATAATTGGACTATCCATAACATCAAACATTTATCTTATCTTTGTGTGAGAACATTACCACTCTCTCTTCTAGCTATTTTTAAATGTATAGTAAATTACGGTTAACTCTAATTTTCGTACTATTCCTTCTATCTAGCTGTATTTTTGTAAACATTGACCAAATTTTCTTAATTCCCCTCCTCCTCCCTTTTATTCTCATCGTCTGGTAACCACCATTGTACCCTCTACCTATTGAGATGCACTTTTTAGCTCCCACATATGAGTGAGCACATGTAATGTTTATTGTTCTGTGCCTGGCTTTTTTCACTTATTATAATGAACTGCAGTTCTATCCAAGTTGCTGAAAATGACAGAATTCCATTCTTTCTTATGGATAACACTTAGCTTTTTTTATGGGGTCTTATATAGATGTTCTAAATTTATAAGTGAATACATATTTTGATTTTTTTTCAAGGTTTAATTTGAACAACTAAAAATTCTGACGTAAAATATCAATTTCCCGCACCATTTCAAAATAAATTTTTCCCTTGCTGTCTCTTATCTTCTCTTCCTCCCAACCATGATGATGACTTTTAAGATCTTCATTCTCAATTGGACTGTTGTGGAAGGCCCCAACCATAATTATAATTTAATCTCTTTTATGCAATGAAGTTTATACAAGGTGATTTGATAGATTTTCACATTGTTATGTCATTTATTTACTGATATTCATGAAATATCATCATTTTTTTCAGTAGCATCTTCCCATATACATTTATTATTCCAAAATGCTAGTGAAATATGTCACAAAAAAACATGTGATATCTCACCAAACAAAACAAAACAAAACAAAACAAAAACATAAAATCAAGTCAAAGCCGTTGAGGATGTTTTGTGTATCTGTTCTCTGCCCGTATACCCATCATTCACTGGGACAGGCATGAGGCTTTTTAAAAACCCTGAGAAGTCTTGCAGTAAATAAGTTAGTTTGCTAAGCATTTTTCAAATGTGTATAACTATAGATGGTAATTATTTTGTACAGCTCACTGAACCAATAGGGCTTGGCATGGTGGCTCATGCCTGTAATCGCAGCACTTTGGGAGGCTAAAGCTGAAGGATTTCTTGAGGCCAGGAGTTCAAGACCAGCCTTGGCAACATAGTGAGACTCCACTTCTATAAAAATTAAAATATTAGCTAGTCATAATTGTGCACACCTGTAGTTCCAGCTCCTGGGAAGGCTGAGACAGGGTGATGGCTTGAGCCCAGGAGTTTGAGGCTGCAGTGAGCTATGATCACACACACCACTGTGCTTCAGCTTGCTCTACAGAGCAAGACGTTGTTTAAAAACAACAAAAAAAATATGTATCATTTGGGAAATGTTAGTGTGAAGAAAAAATTCATTAGCATAATGCAAAAAGTGTTCTGCATTTGATCTAACCGGAGTAATTCCAGCTTGATTCCCTAGTTCTCACACTAGGAGTCAAGCCTGGGATGCCTAGGTGAAAACCAGGAGTCCTAACCACTAGGCCACCACAGAAACAGAGTAGCCACAGTAGGAACTTAGGTTCCTGGCCTTTCTAACCCCAAAGAATGGGGAAAAGAGCCCCAGAGGCACAGTGAGTTTTACCGTTCAAATAGAACTCATGTACCCAAAGAGGGTGCAATAATGCAGTTTATTAGACAGAGGGAAAGGAATAGCTTCCACACCTGTGTGGAAAGGGATCCAGAGAGGATTCCAGCCTGGGCTGGGGCACCTAGAGTTTTTACCCTTGAGTTATTTTCTCCCCATTTATGTTCTTGTCCAAGAAGAGAGTTCTTTCAAACTTCCTCTGGATTGATTGTACTTTGACTCCATTACCATATTGACTACTGTTTTATAACCCTGAGTCACAGAGCTCTCACCTCCAAGAGCCAGAGGTGGGAAACTCAGAGACAAAGCCTTTACCTGGCCTTCCAGAGGTGGGAAAGTAGAAACAAAGGGCCCTAGCCTGCCAGAGGCGGGAAAATGGAGAATTCCTGCGCTCAAAACAATGCCCCCAGCCAACCCCAGGAAGTCCCTCTAACACAGTCCCTCAATACGTCTTCTTCTGAAACTACCCTCTATATGGCCAGTGTATTAATACACTAATTGCAAAACACCTGCTATTCACTGCTTTTCATGCTTATTTATATTGTCCTGCTTTATTTCCTACTCTGTGTTTCTTCATACTCCTTGCTGGATAGAACTGAACTTCATTAGAGATCCCACCTGAACAACAATCCCTACACAAAAATGTTCTGATGCCTTTCTTGAAAGGAATGCCTCAACATGTGTGGTATTTGAGAATACCTGGGCATTTTATCATATGTTGTGACTAAGTTGTTGGTAAAAAAATTTCACCTGCTAACTAATTTTAGGAAGCATCTACACAATGGTACCTGTCCCAGCATGTGGGAGATGCTCAAGTGGAGTTTTGAACTAACACACTTTGCAGTGAAAGGAAGGTAGATGATCAAACTGATTGGACTTCTTTCTCTGTGTATTAGCACTTTGAGTTGTTTATTCGTGTTCTAATTAAATCTTTGGATGTGAAAAGTCCTCATTAGTCCTGGTTAGTTTGAGTGATAGATAGGAGATAGATAAGAATATTTCTGCCCAGAGGAGGAAGGTAGTCAATAAATTAATCAATCTAAGTCATGATAAAATGGACCACAAACTATCCATTCATTTGTGTGTTCTAAAAATCAATGATTTTAACGGAGCCATTGGAATGAGTCAGATGGCCTTTGCCAGGATAAATTTGTTACTACATTTTGGATACCATCATGGGTTAAACAGATTATCATCAGAGACCTCTTTTAATTGGGAAGATATAATCATAGATTTAACAATAAATTTCTTAGGTAAAAAGTCACTTATTTCTAATATTAGATAATTCTTACATGTTGTCCCTTCTACTCACTTTCCTTCTCTCTTGGGCCCACTAGCATTTTTTACCCTAATTTGGCAGAAAAATCTAAGCACAGGATGACAATAAAATGTTATGAAACCTGTATAGTTTCATAAAATTTATTATTTAAAGAAAATATAAATAGGTAAATAAAAGCCACGTTTATATTGAAACAAAATAAAGGATGGGCAAGTAGTGTCTAAGTTTTCTACTTACTGGCAATCTATAAATTATAGTTTTTAAAATATTTAAAAGAAAGCAATAGAACTGGCAGCAATTCATATAATAATTAAGAACATAGTTAATAAAATTAGACATCAAATGTTAAATTACAACTTTACTTCATATGCTGAAGTGGTAATGAATATGTTCATTTTTTTTAGTTGTCATAAAGTTGCTCATAGTAAACCTTTATAATTCATTTAGTGTCTTTGGTCATAAGGAATCAGAAATCTATTATTTCTGATTCAGTAATTTGTATTTTCTTTTTTATTCTTTATTGATATACACAGATGTATCAATTTTCCTATTCCATTCAAAGCATCAATTTATTGACATTTCTATATTTTTCTCTTTTCTTGACTTTAATTTTATTACTATTTTTTCTTTTCTATTCTTTTTTCTTTTCTTTTTTTTTTCCTTTTCTTTTTTTTTCTTTTTTTTTTTTTTTTTTTTGAGATGGAGTCTTTGTCACCCAGGCTGGAGTGCAGTAGCATGATCTTGGCTCACTGCAACCTCTGCCTCCCTAGTTCAAGATATTCTCCTGACTCAGCCTCCCAAGTAGCTGGGATTATAGGCACCCACCACTACACCCAGCTAATTTTTTGTATTTTTAGTAGAGATGGGGTTTCACCATGTTGGCCAGGTTGATCTCAAACTCCTAATCTCGTGATTTGGCCACCTTGGCCTCCCAAAGTGCTGGGATTACAGGTGTGAGCCACCATGCCCAGCCTTATTATTATTTTTTTTTCATCTACTTAAGTTAGACACAATTTGGTCTTATATTTCAAGTTTCTGGGGAGAGCAACTTAGATTATGATGATATTAGACCTTTCTTTTTTGTAGAGTAGGAATTAAAAGCTAAAATTTTATTGTAAAGCACTATATGCCACAATTATTAATAAGTTGCCTTTTAATTTTATTTAGTTCAAAGTATTTTAAAATTCCCCATGCTATTTCTTCTATTTCTATTTTATTTGGAATTATGTTGTTTAACGTCCCAATACTAGGGATTTTTCAAATATCTTTATGAAATAAATTTTATTATTGTAAGAGAACATGTTGTATACAATATCATACTTTCAAATTGAAACTCATTTTATTACTAATTATTATCTCTTGGTGAAAGTACCATGTGCACTTGAAAATAATATTTATTCTGGAGTTGTTGAGTGTTCTATAAATGTCAATTAAAGCAAATTAACTGATTGTATTGTATTCTATGTCATTATTGTCTATAGACTATGAATTACTGAGAGGTGTTTGAAACCCCACCTAAAATTGTGAATTTGTTAGTTACATTTTCAATTCCATCTTTTTTTTTTTTACTGTATGTATTTAGAAACTCTGTAGTAAATGTTATAAACTTTTAGGATTATTATATCTTCTTGATTAACGATTAACGTCTTATTATTATGTAATTTTCTTCATTATCTGTGATACTATGTTTAGAGTATCTTTTTCCAGATATTAATGCAGCTATCCAGTTTATTATAAATAATTTTGTACTGTTATATCATCTTCTTCTTTTTATTTTAGCCTATCTTAATCTCTAAATTAAAATGAGCTTCTTTTAGATAACATAAAGTTAATTTTTATTTCTTAAATCCACTTTGAAAAGTTCTTTTAATTAGAATATTTGTTGCATTTACACTTAATGTACCATATAATTGGATTTTAAAGAATCAACTGGTTATTTGTTTTCTATCTCCTTGATTTTACTTTTCCCCCATTTTTGTCTTCTTTAGACAAAAAAAAAAAAAATTGAGTAAATTGTTTTATCTCCAATTGACTGTTAACCTCCTACTGAGTTTTAAATTTTAGTGGCTGCTCTTGGGTTAATCATGTTCATCTTATCTCAACATAATCTGACTTCAAATTGGAACATAGCTCTTCACATTTAAGAAGGATACAATATTATACTGTCATTTATTCTTTTTATTTTTGTATAAATTGTATTTTATATTTTAGTTCTACACTTGTTACATATCAAACAATGCATTATTTTTCCTTCCATTTTTCCTTTAAATAAAATTTTAAAAAATTTCCTTCATCCTCACTTTCAAATATCCCATATTTGGAGCTATTTTTTTCCAGGATTCCATCTGGTGTTATTTTTCTTTTGCAAGAACTTCCTTTAACATTTTGCATAGTACAGATTTATTGGCACTAAATTTTCTTATAGATTCACCAATCATGTTTGGATTGACTAACATTTTTCTTCAGTAATTTTCCCCAAATAAAAGTTTGCATGCTCAAAACTACCCAACTAAAACAATTATTTTTGAGGACTGTTAAGTTTGTCCTTGGCTTACACTTCTTCTTTTTTTTTTTTTTAAGGATCTTATAACTATCACTCCATTGTCATCTGTTCTTAAATATTATGGAATTATAAGAGGCTGATGCCATTTTCCCTTTACAAGTGGCTAAATATATTTTTTTTAATTTTTAAATTCTGCAACTTAAGTAATATAGATTCCAGTGTTGACAAGTGTAGGTGAATATTTCCTTTATAATGATGTTCTTTAGAGGAGTTTCCTGGCATCTTTAATTTTAGAAAATGTTCCTAAATTATAATTATTATAATAGTTGAATTTCACTTCAGAAACTCTAGCTATCCATATATTGAATCAAATTTGTGCTTTTTTTTTCTATTTTCTCTCAAATTTTGTAAAAAAAAGTATGTAATTTCAACACATTTTGTTTACTTGTCTCATTTCTAGCTTCTGAATCTCTTATTGTCCTTTCTCAATGTTTTTTCAACATTGAAGTAAACATACGTTTACTTCAATTTTACTTCCTTTCTGTGGCAATTTTACATTTCTTATATATATTTTTGGAATAGAGTACTGTGAGCTCAGTTTCTGCTATCTGCTATCTTCAAACTCATATAAATTCTTAGATTTATGCTTTGTGTTCTTTCTTTTTAGAATTGATTGCTTTATATTTCACTAAAAACAAACAAACAAACAAAAAACAAAAACAACAACAACAAAAAAACACCTGTGCTTTCAATTGTCCTTTCCTACATAACAACATTTATGTGGTGAGTAGTTTCTTATCTGTTACTAATCATGCTCTTCGCTTTCTTTATTCATACAGCACTCTTATATTGATATTTAATTGGCTCCTCTTAGTTATTCATTATTGAATGGACTGGGTCTCCTAGAGCAGCTATTTGTTGCAAGGGCTTGTTATAGAGTAAGGGACAAGGAAATATTTCAGGCTAATTGGTGTTCTTGAGCTGAGGATCTCTTCTTTCCAGCTGCTGAACAGAGAGGTTGCAGTCTAAAAATACGGCTTGCTTATGTCATTCTTTGCATAGCATGAACCTCCATGCATTTGTAAAATACAACAGCTCTGGGTGGGGCGCGGGTCCCCTTCCTATATCCATCTTGTAGATACAACACAGAGCTTTTGCACTATGCTTCTCCGCCTTCAGGGAATATAGTCCTGTAAATTTGTTAGAGACCTGTTAGCACTGGTCTTTCTCCTCAGCTGCTCTCTGCTTCCTATCACACATCTCCTGCAGACTCTTGACTTGGAATCCATCTGTAGTTTTGCCAACCATTGAATTTGCATATATTTTTCAATATACTAGGGCCATACAGGGGGAAAGGCTGATTTTAAGCAGTCATGTATAGATAATTATCCCTTTTAAAATTTTTGTTACCAGGGGATTTTATATTACGAAAGAAATAATTGATAACAATTTAAAATCTGAAAAAATGCTGAAGCATAGCACTGTATTTTTACTAATTCTTTCATCTTTTGACCTTTCCTCATATGCTTGTTTAAATAAGTCTCTGAATTATGTCACCAAATTTCGTGGCAATAAAGCCCCAGCAGCTCACAGAACTGAGTTAACGATGAAGTCTTGAGACCGAAGTCAAAAGTTCTGCACTATCACAAAAACTGCAGGTTGTTTTTTTGTATTGGACTATTTTTTTCAGGCACATTTCAGGAAGAGATGTTACTATGAAGTTGTTAGTGAGCCTTTTCTTTTTGTTTTCAAAATCCCCACAGCACATTTACATCCATTTGAGCATTACAGAACAGCAGTTGAATGCCAAATATTTCAGAAGCCTTATTTTTTATTTTAGAAATATTTGAAGATAGGGCTACGGGAGACTGATTTGGTTTGGTAGTGTGGGCTTTCTCCCTGGCTTGAAAACAGACCACCTTATTGCTGTGTCCTTATAGGGCAAAGACAGAAGAAGAAAGAAAGCTATGAGGTGTCTCTTCATATAAGGGCATTAATCTCAGCATGGGGGCTCCACCCTCATGACATCACTTAAACTTAATTACCTCCCAATGGTCTCAGCTCCAAATATAATCATAATCGGAGTAAGGGCTTCAACATATAAATTTAGGGGAAGCACAATTCAGTCCATAGCACATAATGAGCTAGAGAGTCTGTGGACATCACTTCATAAAACAGGCTGGCTAAAAGAAATACATTTGAGAGTTCCTGGTTCAAAGCTCCTCCGTGGGAATAATTAGCTAGCTAATGTAAATTCTAATTGTTGTGAACAAAATCTGCATAATTTGAAGATATTTGAAAATAGCTGTATTAATGTGCTTTAAGTCTTATAATAATCCTGGACCTTTTCTCCTTCTTTATATGCATATTCATATGGTTCCTCTGAAAACATATTTCCCATTGAAGGCATATTTCTAATTTAAGGTTGTCTTTGTGTGTGGGAATTGAAAGATACATCAGCGACGGGGTCATGGATTTTGAATGGCAATTGGATGCCTCTCATTTCCATGGTGATTAACAGAGTCCAGTTTCCAGCCCATTAAACATAACTTACATTCAGCAGCTGAAACCAGAGCTACATTTCAGTTAACTGTAGTTCTGCAAAAAAGCTCATAAATATGGTAGTGCCTAGTAAGACTTGGGTAGTTAAAATACTTGATGATACTACTGTTTCTTACTTTCCTCATATCTACCCTACCACTTTCTCACTGTGCACATCAACCTCTTCAGTTAAGATGATATGCAGCGAGCCTCAAAGGTTGATAACCAAGATAAAACATGGCCATAGTCTTCATTTTCCTGCCCACTTACCATAGATTCTTTGTCCACCAGCTTTTAATTAATAAGTGGAAAAATGTTTAGGTGATTTTGTTTTCTATTTGAAAGTCACCATGATTCATAAGAAATTATGAAATACTCATTTAGATCGGGATAAGGTAAACTCAAAATTTTTACAAGGTCCATCCAAGTTTACCAAAATAATAAGGACATTATTTCTGGTTGTAATTGATGATGCCAGAGGGGTAAATTTCAACTAGAAACCTACTTTCCTTTGTAGAAAAAAAAAAGATTGATTTGGGGTGTGAGAGGGAAGAGAAGATGCAGGAAGGTAATCAGAGGTTCTTAACTGAGTGAAAGCATGCGATACTAGAGAGGTTTGTTTATCTAACTAGATTCCCAAGGCTGAAACTCCACAATACTTATAAACTTTAAAGCTTCAGCTTCAGCATATTCTTCAAAGTAGTCCAGCGACATTAGAAAATGTTATATCTATCCAGTTTAATGATCTCAATATATACCTAATATTTTATAGGAAAATGCCATGTAACTTATTGTACAACAACAGTAACTCTGTGAAGTAACTTGTTCCCATTTTACAACTAAGCTCAAAGATGTACAGAGGGCAATTACAAATTTTGTACCTTAAACCCAGATCATGTGATCAACATCCAATTACTGGTAACTGTATCTTACTCATTTACCTGATTTTCTGTTCACTCACTCTTGTTTTTCTCACGATTCCCATTCAATTACTCCTGCTTAGCTCCCATAGAGATGTTAGAAATCATGTATTTCAAACCTCATTTATGTTATAAATGATGAAACTAAACTCCAGTGTAATAATTAATGGCCTAAGGGTACACAGCCAGTTAGTCACACATTTGAGAACAAAACACAGGAGTAGCCTGATGTCCTGTTCAGTAGTATTTTCCTCTCTGTGTGTCTCTCTGTCTCTCTGTCTCTCTCTCTCTCTCTCTCTCTCTCTCTCTCTCCGTGTGTGTGTGTGTGTGTGTGTGTGTGTGTGTGTGTGTGTGTTCATCCTGGGCAATTGAGAAACAGGGCTGGGAAGATAATGAAGAATGAGCCACTTCATTGCATGATTGCACTGTAAAGTATGTAAAAATATTTCCTGAAATTTATAAATAAGAAATCGTTTTTTTTTTTTTTTTTACTTCAATTCTCTCTTTGGTTGAAATCTTGTTCTTATTTTTTGAATTTTGAATAAGAATCTTACTTGTTCTTATCAGGACTGGTTCAATTTATGAGAAGTTGCTGTCTGTAGCGATTCATTCTACTGAAAAGACAACAGGTCCTGACAGTGACAGTTTTGCAATGTAAAGGGGACGTTTTTCAGCTGCCATTTTAAAAATATTTGTCATTGATATGGTTTGAATCTGTGTCCCCACCCAAATCTCATGTTGAATTATAATGCCCAGTGTTGGAGGTGGGGCCTGGTGGCAGGTGATTGGATCATGGGGGTGGTTTCTTATGAATGGGTTAGCACCATACCCTTGGTGTTGGTTTCATGAAAATGAGTTCTCATGAGATCTGGTTGTTCAAAAGTGTACAGCACCTCCCCACTCTCTCCCTGGCTCCTTCTCCTGCTACGAGAAGTATTGCTTTGCCTTCCCTTTCTGTCATAATTGAAAGCTTCCCAAGGCCTCCCTAGAAGGAGAATCTGCCTTACTCCTGTAAAGCTTGCAGAACTGTGAACCAATTAAACCTTTTTTTTTTTTTAATTTATAAATTACCCAGTCTTGGGTATTTCTTTACAGCAGTGTGAGAATTGACAAATACACTCATGAGCTACTCAAAATAGGAAACTGAACTTTTTAGAGCAGTGCTCAAAAGATAAGGGAAAATTTCTCCTTAGGATACATGTATTTTATATTTCTCTTAAGATTTCTTCCTGTTTCATTTCCACTCTACAAAAGACTGCCTAATTTATGTGTCAGAATATGCTGGTGGTAATGATCTGCCATGGGTATAGATAAGAAGGCAATGAATTATTTACAGAGAACATAAATAATAATAAAATTGACTATAATCAGTATGATTTGTATGAACACCAGGAATTGGCATTTTGGAACAATTACAGTTATTTTATTTTTTTGATGTGGATAAAACATACCCCTTCACTAGCATGAGCAATATCCACTATGTGTGGTCCCCTCAATACATCACTGCTTAAGAAATAATTTATCAGTTTTCATGTCGATGCACCTCGACCATTTTGGTTACACGAAGCTTGTTTTTTTCTCTAGCAAATTCATCAGAAAGTCTCCTGGAAATAGTATTCTCTGAGTTTTTCCACATTTAAACTTGTTTGTTTTCATGGCCTTCAAATTAAAGATAAGTTGGCTAGGTATAAAAATATTTTACTCACATTTTTTCCCATATTACTGCTTTATGGAACAGAGAGTTGCTGTTAGAACCTTACAATAATCTGAACATCTTAGGTGTTTTTGCTTGGATACACAATGATTTTTATTTTTTCAGTGTGGGTAATTTTTATTTTTATGTTTTTCAAGTAATACATTAGTTTTTGAACAGTTTTAAGTTCACAGAAAAATTGAGAGGAAAGTACAGAGAACTCCCATCTACACTTTCACACACTCCCTCCTTATTTTCTATGTTATTAACATCTCTCAGTGTTAAAGTTGTTATAATTGAACAAATATTGATAAATTATTTTCACACTAAAGACCATAGCTCACATTAAACTTCACTCTTGATGTTATACGTTCTGTGGGTATGGACAAATGTATAAAAGCATACATCAACCACTACAGCATCACACAGAAGACTGTCTCTGTCCTAAAAACACTTTGTGCTCTTTGTATTTCTCCCTTTCTCCCCTCTAACTCCTGGAAAAATTGCTTATGACAACCACTGATCTTTTTGCTGTGTCCATGGTTTTGCCTTCTTCAGAATGAAACATAGTTGTAATCATTCAGTATGATTGACTTTTTTTTTCTTTCATTGACTTCTTTCATTTAGCATTCTGCATTTAGGGTTTCTCCATTATCTTTCAAGCTGTGGAGACAAAAGTGATTTCATCTTGAATGCTAATCAGCCCTGTTTACCTCTGATTAGCCACAGTCCCACGAATGCCTCCTGATTCCTACTTTATTTGCTTTGCCTAGTGTAGGAACCAAGTAACCTTGATTTTATTGCAAAAGTAGAGGCCATGACACACATAGTATTCTTGCCTGTTTTGAAGAGTGCCTTTAACTATCATGCTAGAGTACATACACCCTTTTTTATGTATATAAGCCCTGGCTTTGGGAAGTAACAGTGCAGAGATCTATTTGTCTTGCATCTGCTCAGTATCATGCTTCTGCCTGCAATTTCCCTTAATAAATCAACCAATACCAACAAACTGGATTCATCTGCCTCCAGCTTTGGTTTATTAGCACCAGGGGCATTTAGGGGTCATATGCATATATGGTCCTTTTCTATAACACATATCTTCATATCTCATTTCTTTCTGTGATAGATATATTACATTGTTCAGTTGTATTACTGATTATGTATCCATTCACTGAATTAAAGATCTCTTGATTTTATCCAAATTCAGGCAAATATGAATAAAGCTGCTATAAACATCTGTGTGCAGGCTTTTGTGTGGACATAAATTTTTAACAAATTTGGATAAATACAAAAAACTCAACTGCAATGATAAGATGTTTAGTTTTTGTAAAAAATTGCCAATTTCTGCCAAATTAGCTATACCCTTTTGCATTCCCACCAGCAAGGAAACTGAGTTCCCGTTGTTCCACATCGTTGTCGGCAATTTGGGTTGTCAGTGTTTTGGATTTTGGCCATTCCAATACGTCCACTGTGGTTTCTCATTGTTTGAGTTTGCCATTTTGTAATCACACATAACCTTGAGCATCTTCTCATATGCTTATTTGAGATCTATGTAATTTATTTGGCAAGTTTTTTGTTCAGATTTTTTTTTTTTTTAGATGGAGTCTCACTCTGTCGCCAGGCTGGAGTACAGTGATGTGATCTCGGCTCACTGCAATCTCTGCCTCCCAGGTTCAAGTGATTCTCCTTCCTCAGCCTCCCAAGTAGCTGAGATTACAGGCATATACCCCCACACCCGGCTGATTTTTGTATGTTTAGTAGCAATGGGGTTTCACCATCTTGGCCAGCATGGTCTCTATCTCCTGACCTCATGATCTGCCCCCCTCAGCCTCCCAAAGTGCTGGGATTGCAGGAGTGAGCCACCAGCCCAGATCTTTTGTTTATTTAAAATGTATTTTCCTTATTGTTGAATTTTAAGATTTCTTTGTATATTTTATATAACTGACTTTTATCAGATACATGTTTTGCAAAGATCTTCTCTGGTCTGCACCTTGTTTTTTAATTCTCTTAAGGGTATCTTTTTTGGAACAGAAGTTTTAATTTTAATGAAGTACAGCTTGTCAATTTTTCATTCATGGTTTGGGCTTTTTACACTTTATCTGAAAATGCATTAGCAAACCCAAAGTCAGAGATTTTTTTCAATATTATCATCTAGAAGTTTTTTAGTTTTGCATTTGACATTTGAGTATATGATGAATTTTGAGTTAATTTTTGTGAAAGGTGTAACACCTGTGTCTAGATTTTTCATTGTGCATGTAGGTATTCTGTTGTTCTAGCAATATTTATTGGGAAAGTCCTATTTCTTCGCTGAATTGCCTGTGCTGTATTGTCTAATATTAGTTGATTATATTTGTGTGATTTCATTTCTGGGCTCTTTGTTCTGCTCTATTGATCTGTTTGCCTGTTCTTTCACTAACATCATACTGTCTTGATTTTTGCAGCTTTATAGTAGGTATTAAAATTGAGTAATGCCAACCATTTCCTTTTGTTTTTCTTCAATATGGGGTGAACTATTCTAGGTATTTTTTTCTATATGAACTTTATTTATTTATTTATTGAGACAGAGTCTTGCTCTGTCACCCAGGCTGAAGTACAATGGCTTGATCATGGCTCACTGCAATCTTCACCTTCTGGGTTCAAACCATTCTCCTGCCTCATCCCCACAAGTAGCTGGGACTACAGGGATGCACCACCATATCTTGCCAATTTTTGTATTTTTGGTAGAGGTAGGATTTCTCCATGTTGGCCAGGCTTGTCTTGAGCTTCTGACCTCAGGTGATCCACCCGCCTTGGCCTCCCAAAGTTCTAGGTGTGAGCCAATGCTCTGGCCTCCATATAAACTTTAGAATTAGCTTCTCTATAGTCACAAACTTCCTTGCTAAAATTTTTATTGGGATTGCATTGAATCTGTAGACGAAGTTGGGAAGAACTGATATTATGACAAAATTGAATCTTCCTAGCCATGGACAGGGATATATCTCCCTATTTATTTGTATCTTAAATTCATTTTTTTAAAATGTCATAATTTTCCTTTTAAAAATTTCAGAATTTTTTAGTTTTACAGTCTGTCTAAAAAAGATTTAGATTAGTTCTTATTTTTGTTATTTTAAGAATATTCCACTAAGCAATACTTTTTAGTATAAGTCTGTTCCAATGTTTTGCTTTTAGCTTTTGGGGATTTTTATTAAATATGTATTGAAGTATTTTGTCTATCTTCCATAGTATCACTTTATCTTGAATACATTTTTATTCTGCTCCTCTATTTTTATTTATTTATTTACTTGTTTATTTTTAATATTTATTTACTTATTTTATTTTGAGACAGGGTTTCATGCCTGTCACCCAACTGGCGTGCAGTGACATGATCTTGACTCACTACAACCTCTGCCTCCTGGGTTTAAGTGATTCTCCTGCCTCAGCCTCCAGAGTAGCTGGAATTACTAGAGGGCTAATCTTTGTGTTTCTAGTAGAGATGGAGTTTTGCCATGTTAGCCAGGCTGGTCTCAAACTCCTGGGTTCAAGCTAGCCACCAGCCTCAGCCTCCCAAAGTGCTGGGATTACAAGCATGAGGCACCACACCTGGCCTCCTCTCATTGATTTACATTTTAAACATTATTCTTTCCATCTTAGGTAACTATTAAGACTATCCATTATGTTTACTTGCTCCTGTATTATATTTTTTTCTAGCTTTTTCTTGACTTCTTAAAAGTTTGTTGTTTCCTTTTTTCCCTTAGTTTTGTACACCTCCTTTTCAAGTCATCATTTAGACCAATCATCTCATTTTTAATTTGTAAAACTAATTCTGATTTGTGTGATTTTCTCATACCCCTTATTATCTTCTTAATGTCAATCACTCATTTAAAAATGTAGGTTACCATTTTTAATTTTTATGTAGGTTTGTTTCTTTTAAAAGTGTTTTCATTGTCCATAAAAACTTGATGCATTACACCTAATGTTTATATATAAAATCTGATTGTAATACTTTTCTTAAAAATTTTAAGTAAAATAAATTTTTCTGTAACTTTAAACATGGAAAAATACAGGTCAATTTTTCCATCTTCATTGCTCTAAAACTGTTCTTCTATAGTTGTCATTAAGTGATCAAAAAAAAAAAAAGAAAAGAAAAGAAAAAAGTGCTTCCTGCTTCTTGAGACCTGCCTTCTCTGCATCCTCTCTCACTTCTGTCTTCATCTTTCATTTCCTTTTTTCTGGATATTTCACATTATTTTCCCTTCAGTGTTGAGCACCGTTCTGGAAGAAAGCTTCAGACTGTGAGTTTCAAAAGTGCCCAGATCCCAGAGCACTTTTAGAACTTACTAGGATCCCCTTCATTTCCATTTGCCACCTGTATTCTCATGACCTTAGCCATCATTCCGAGCCAGTTTTCAGAGATGCCTGTGCACCCTTAGCGAAAGATGGCTTCTCTTCTCACACCCATCAGACACCTCAGATGCTCACAGCATGCAGGGTTTGTAGCTGCCCTGCCCTGCTCTGCTCCTGCCTATTCACGTATCATTATTGAGTTTTATCATAGATACTGTCTTTTGAGTGTTTGGTTTTGCTCTATTTCTTGCTCTCCCTATTTTAATTTTAAGAAATTTCAGAAACTCTGCCACCCTTTCCACCACCTTTCTGGGATTCATCTATAGACTACAATATTTTCCAAATGCTACATGGCTTAAGTTGGATAGCTCCCCTCAATAAATTGCACTCTTTTCTCAGGATACAGCATTTGTTCATTCATTCAGTCAAGGAATATTTCTTGAGTGCCAGGCATTTTCAGGCACAGTAAATGTAGGAGAAAGCAAGATTTGTAAAGCTTACATTCTCATTGTCAGAGAAAGCTTACATTCTCATTGTCAAGAAAATAATTAAGCACCAACATAATATGTCAGGCAGTGATAAAAACTATGAAGAAAACAATAAAATTGGGTATTCAGGATTAAGAATACAGGGATAAAGCAAGCTTCTTATTTCAAATAGAATAGATAGGAAAAAATATTTTTAAGATTTTACATGTAAACAGAGACTTGAAAAAATAACAGAATGAGGCCTATGATAACTTGGGTGCACAGCAAATATAAATTCCAGAATGAAAAAAAAGGAATCCAAGAGTCTCCAAGACTGGTGCATTCTTGGGGAGTGGTGAAACAGCAGAAATTCCAGTAAGGATGAAGAGGAACACGTGAGAATCAGAGCGGTGGGAGAAAATCCCATAGATGCCATCTGTAAACTATGCAAGTTCTCATGAGTCACCGCAAGGATTTGGGATTCTTTTTTGAAGGAAGTGGGAAGCTACTGTACAGATTTTGTGGATTCAAAACATGATTTTGTTTATACAGTGAAAAAGAATTTTCACTTTTTTAAGAATACATTTTAAAAAGCAAGGGCAAAAGTAATATGGAACAGGGAGACCAGTTACCGATCTGCAGCAATAATCTAGAGATGATAAAGATTAGAGGAAGCAGAAGGTGAAAATAGAAGAGATAGCAAGTGGTGAGACTGGGTATGTTTTTAAAGTAGCTAGTGAAGGTTTAAAACAATGGTCTTTAATATGGTTTGGCTGTTTCCTCACCCAAATCTTATCTTGCATTGTAGCTCCCACAATTTTCATGTGTCATGGGAGGAATGCAGTAGGAGCTAAGTGAATCATGGGGACAGGTCTTTCCTATGCTATTCTCATGATAGTGAATAAGTCTCATGAGAGCTGATGGTTTATAAAGGGGAGTTTCCCTGCAAAAGTTCTGTTCTCATGTCTGCTGCCATGGGATATGTGGCTTTCACCTTCTGCCATGACCATGAGGTCTCCCCAGCCATTTGGAACTGTGAGTCCATTAAACCTCTTTCTTTTGCAAATTGCCCAGTCTTGGGTATGTCTTTGTCAGCAGAACAAAAATGGACTAATACAATAATTGAAACCAGGAGTGGGGTGCTTCTGAACAGATGTCCCAAAATATGGAAGCAACTTTGGAACTAGGTAACAGGCAGAGGTTGGAACAGTTTGGATGGCTCAGAGGACAAGAAAATGTGCGAAAGTTTGGAATTTCATAGAAACTTGTTTAATGGTTTTGTGCTAAATGGTCCATAGTGATATGGAAATCAAGTCCAAACTGAAGTGGTCTCAGGTGGAAATGAGGAACTTATTGGGAACTCAGGCAAAGATAACTCCTGTTATGTGTTAGCAAAGAGACTGGCAGTATTTTTCCCCACTGTGGAGATTTGTGGAACTTTGAGCTTGAGAGAGATAATTTAGGGTATCTGGTCAAAGAAATTTGTAAGAAGCAAAGTATTTGAGAGGTGAACTGGGTGCTGTTAAAGTCATTCATATTTATAAGGGAAACAAAGCATAAAAGTTCAAAAAATTTGCAACCCAATAATGCAATATAAAATAAAATCCAATTTTTTGAGGAGAAATTCAAGCCAGCTGTGGAAAATTGCATAAATAATGAGCAGCTGAATATTAATCCCAAAGACTATAGGGTAAATATCTCCAGGACATGTTGGGGATCTTCACGCAGGCCCTCCCATCACAAGCCCAGTGGCCTAAGAGTAAAAAAGTGTTTGATGGGCTGGGCTCAGGGTCTCTGTGCTGTGTGCAGCCTAGAAACTTGGTGCCCTGCGTCCCACTGCCCTAGCCATGGATGAAAGGGGCTAATGTAGAGCTGGAGCCATGGTTTCAGAGGGTGCAAGCCCCAAGCCTTGGCATCTTCCATGTGTGGACTTCTGTGGGTACACCAAAGACAAGACTTAAGGTTTGGAAACCTCTGCCTAGATTTCAGAGGATGTATAAAAATGCCTGAATATCCAGGCAGAAGTTTGCTGCAGGTTGGGGCAGTCCTGGAGAACCTCTCCTAAAGCAGTGCAGAAGGACAATGTGGGGTTGAAGCACCCACACCGAGTTCCCACTAGGGAGCTGCCTAGTAGAACTGTGAGAAGAGGGCCACTGTCCTCCAGACACCAGAATGTTAGCTGCACTTACAGCTTACACCTTGTGCCTGGAAAAGCTGTAAACACTAATGCCCTCCCATGAGAGCAGCCAGGAGGAGGATTGTACCCTGCAAAGCCACAGGGGCAGAGCTGCCCAAGACCATGGGAACCCACTTTTTCCATCTGTGTGACTTGGATGTGACATATGGAGTCAAATGAGATCATTTTGGAGCTTTACAATTTGACTGCCTTGCTGGATTTTGGACTTCTATGGGGACTTTAGTCCCTTTGTTTTGTCAATTTCTCTCTTTTGCAATGTACGTATCTATGCATGCCTGTACCCCATTGTATCTAGGAAGCAGCTAACTTCCTTTTGATTTTACAAGGTCATAGACAAAAGGGACTTGACTTGTCTCAGATGATACTTTAGCCTGTTGATTTTTGAGTTAATGCAGAAATGAGTTAAGACTTTGGGGCACTGTTGGGAAGGCATGATTGGTTTTGAAATGTGAGGGCATGAGATTTGTGAGGGGCCAGGTGGAATAATGATTTGGCTGTGTCCCCACCCAAATCTCATCTTGCATTGTAACTTCCATAATTCTCTTGCTTCATAGGAGGGACACAATGGGAGATAATTGAATCATGGGGGCAGGTCTTTCCTGTGCTATTTTCATGAAAGAGAATAAGTCTCACGAGATAAAATGGTTTTATAAAAAGAAGTTTTCCTGTGCAAGTTCTTTTCTTTTGTCTGCTGTCATGGGGATGCACCTTTCACCTTCTGCCATGATTGGGAGGCCTCCCCAGCCACATGGAACTGTGCGTCTCTTAAACCTCTTTCTTTTGCAAATTGCCCAGTTTGGGAACTGTCTTTATCAGCAGCATGACAACAAACCAATACAATCTTCATCTGAGAGGCAGAGCTGAATGTTGCACATTCATACCTAAATTTCAAACAAATAATTTTCAGTCTCTGTTTTGATGCCCATTCATGGGAATTGGTCTCCCAATTTCCACAAAATAATAAAGTTATTGTTCTGTTTAATTTGAATCATTCAATATAAATTTGGAAGATAAATGAATAAGTAGCCTGACAATTCTTACCTTATCTTCCTTACTTTCCTCTCAAATGTTTTCATATCAGTGATGTTCAGGAGTCTCTAATATTTCAACTTCCAAAAGGCTCTTTCCCCATTTCCTGATTAAGCAGATTCTCCTTTGTCTTTTCCCTTGCTCCTCTGTCTTTGCTATAAAATGAGGAAGACGGGAGTATTGTACACAGGAAATTGGTGGAAGAAAGTGAACAAAATAGCTTTTCTTCATCCAGTGGCTAGATGTAAAGTAGGTACATTTATTCCTTTCTTTTCTCCCTCCCTCTTTCTTCTTTCTTTCTCTCTGTCTCTATTTTCCCTTCCCTTTTTTTTAAATTTTATTTTACTTTAGGTTCTGGGTACATGTGCAGGTCATGTAGCGTTTTTGCATAGGCGCATACTATATCCAGCATTTCTCCCCATGTTATCCCTCCCCACACTTCCCACTTCCCTTTGTCCCTCCTCTAGCCTCCCCAACTGCCTCCAGTGTATGGTGCTCCTCTCCCTGAGTCCATGTGTTCTCACTGTTCAACATGCACCTACAAGTGAGAACCTGTAGTGTTTGTTTTTCTGTTCTTATGTCAGTTCGCTGAGAATGATGGCTTCCAGATTCCTCCAAGTCCCTACTTGGACATGAACTCATTGTTTCTTATGGCTGCATAGTATTCCATGGTGCATATGTGCCACATTTTCTTTGTCCAGTCTATCATTGATGGTCATTTGGGTTGGTTCCAGGTCTTTGCTATGATAAACAGGGCTGTAATGAACATATGTGTGCATGTGTCTTATAGTAAAACAATTTATAGTTCTTTGGGTATATACCCAGTAATGGGATTGCTGTGTCAAATGGAATTTCTATTTCTAGATCCTTGAGAAATTGCCACATTGTCTTCCACAGTGGTTGAACTAATTTACATTCCCATCAGCTGTGTAAAAGTGTTCCTATTTCTCCACAACCTCTCCAGCATCTGTTGTCTCTAGATTTTTGATAATCCCCATTCTAACTGGCATGAGGTGGTATCTCAATATAGTTTTGATTTGCATTTCTCTAATGACCAGTGATGGTGAGCATTTTTTTAATATGTTTGTTGGCTTCATATATGTCTTCTTTTGAAAAGTGCCTGTTCATATCCTTCACCCACTTTTGAATGGGGTTGTTTGGTTTTTTTTCTTGTATATCTGTTTTAGTTCTTTGTTGATTCTGGATATTAGCACTTTGTCAGATGGGTAGACTGCAAAAAATTTTCCCATTCTGTTGGTTGCTGATTCACTCTAATGATGGTTTTTTTTTTTTTTTTTTTTTTTTTTTTTTTTTTTTTTTTTTTTTTTTTTGCTGCACAGAAGCTCTGAATTTTAATTAGATCCCATTTGCCTGTGTTAGCTTTGTTGCCATTGCTTTTGGTGTTTTAGTCATGAAGTTCTCGCCTATGCCTATGTCCTGGATGGTTTTGCCTATGTTTTCTTCTAGTGTTTTTATGATGTTAGGTTTTATGTTTAAATCTTTAATCCATATGGAGTTAATTTTAGTGTAAGGTGTCAGGAAAGGGTCCAGTTTCTGCTTTCTGCACATGGCTAGCCAGTTTTCCCAACACCATTGATTAAACAAGGAGTCCTTTCCTCAATGCTTGTTTTTGTCAGGTTTGTCAAAGATCAGATGGTTGCAGATGTGTGGTATTGCTTCAGAGGACTCTGTTCTGTTCCATTGATCTATGTCTCTGTTTTGGTACTGGTATCATGGTGTTTTGATTACTGTAGCCTTGTAGTATAGTTTGAAGTCCAGCAGTGTGATTCCTCCAGCTTTGTTCTTTTTGCTTAGGATTGTCTTGGCTATGCTTCCGTTCCCTTTCTTTCCTTCCTTCCTTCTTTTCTTCCTTCCTTCCTTTATTTCTTTCTCTTTCTTTCTTTTTTTTTTTCTCTCTTTTTTTCTTTCTCTCATCACATTGTTTCTTGGTGGCATAATGAAACAATCTGTGGAAGTTTAACAACTTGACAAAATAAAATATATTTTTACTCTCTCAAAATCACTCCATGTATGGACTTCTGGGAGAAAAAAAGTGGGATTCTGAAATGCTAGGTCAATGACACTTCATAAAATGTGAAGTTTAAAAAATGAGGGAACATATGTAACTCTAACAAACTGATGTCTCTGTCCTCCTTCTGTTCTGTCTCCACCCGCCATATATTAAATGTGTTATTAACAAGCTCCAAGGTGAGAGAACAGATAGTTTTAGAAGCATGAGTGGGAGCAGGGTGGCATCTTTGTCCTTCAGACCATCAAATCGTAGAGAGGACAAAGGAATTAAGAAACAGAAAGGGGTCATTTCTGAAGGCTGGGGCCTCCGCATAGAGAATACTACTTTTCTCCTGTACAATTTTGAAAGCAGGGAACACCTTCAAGTGTAATATGACACAGCATGGAAGAAAAGGGTTTGGGGATTGTTCAATAAATTATCTGCAGAAAGGAAGGCAAAACTGAGTGTTCTGACCAGAGGCCTAGTAGAGAAGAAAAGTGAAATCATTATGGAGGAAATGAAGCTGATACTGCTGGTTGATATCAATATGGGGCCTTCTCTGAATGCAGTTGGCCCAGGAATCACGCAATTTTCTTCTTCTACTCTTTTAACCCAAACGTATTCAAACCCTTAGCTACATTTACAAACTCTTAACTACAAAAAAAATTGTGAAATGTAATTTTTGTAGTTGACAGGCCAAAGCTTAACTACTGAGTCCTATTTCTTAAGTGATCAAAAGACAGTATATAATATCCAGAGTTTCAGCCATGACTGTCACAAACAGGACTAGGAAGAGAAAACCTTTTTTAGATGGAGTACTGTTATTTATCTTGCTTAACTCAGATCAAGTTATGAATTCAGAATCTTAACTTATGTCTAGTTTATAAATAAATGAAGTTACATTATGTTCACATCCTGGCAATATGTGTGAGGTACAGTGTTAAAGATGGGGATATCTTTACACTGATCAAAGGTGTGACTTGTTTATACAGCTGTGTCTCTCAAATTTCTCTTTTTGAGTGGGATGGGGAAGTAACTTTCTTGAACCGATATAGAATACTAAGGTTATCAAGGCAGATACTCAAGTATAGTTCTTATCTATACTGAAGTCATGAAAAACCGATGGAAAGAACTTGAATGTATCCAAAAATAGAGTGCAAAAATATAATGTTATCAATGGACTGGGGATGTGCCCAGGTAAAATAAAGTGAAAAGTAGGGTCTTTTGTAGACAATCTCCAGAAATTCTGGTAGCTCAGTTAGGCAAAGCTATACTTCCTGAATATTGAAAGGGAATGTTGCTTTGAATAAAGAAGGAGTCTGTATGTGAACCTGTTTGAAGTCTTTGAACAACTCATAAAAGATCTCTATCACCCATCATCTCAGGACACTTTGTTGAATTTTCACTGACCCTTCCCAGAAGATGAGTGAAAAGCTGTGTTACACCAACAGCCTCTGCTGAGGAGGCTGGGTACCTATAGAGGAAGACCTATCCTTTCTCATAGGAGAGAGAGGTGAATAAGATGTGAAGGGTCACATGACATGAGGATCTCTATGAGTGACAGAAGGAGGCAAGGATGAGTCGTTTTCACAGTAGAATTCCTGAAAGCATGGTAAACTAAAAGGAATAGAGCTGCTTATAGAAACAGAGTTAGAGAGGAAGCTGGGTTCTCCTATCTGCCATCTACTGTCCAAGAAATTTGGACAGTTCCTTGGAATTCACTGGATCATACTTTAGCATGTCCTGATTATAGGAAATAACAGGAGACACCATGTAACTTGATAGATGGAATTCCTGTTTAAATTTGAGCTGGGACATTCAGTTCTGATATAATGACCTTGCCCCACAATTTTTCCAGGCTTTCAATCTTTGTTTAAACTGCCTCTCCAACCTCTCTAATAGGTTGTGCTCTCCTGCATGGTCAATTCACATCACAGGACTCAGGAAGGGGCCATGTCATGAGGATATGCAAATAAAACTCTCATTCCTGTGGGATAATGGGGAAACAGTTTCCTGGGGACAACTAGAAATCTCTTTCTGAAATGTAAATATCTACCAGTAGAAAATTTAAAAGATATAATTTAATAACTGCTCAGTAGAATAGAATAATCTGTATACATTTATAAAGGAATAATGTCACGGGAAACATTTCATATTTTCTTCTAAATGGATTAAAGAAAAGATATAAAGCATTCTGTAGAATAAGAACCCAATATATAGCAAGGCATAAATGTAATTGTAGGATGAATCAGAATAGTGAGGTTTTATATAGAGACATAAATTATTTCATTTTGTAAGAATAAAAATGTGTCTCTTTTATACTGAGTACAGTTCATGAATGTGTCTTTAATATTTCCACCTCTGCTTTTCTCCCAGATATCTGTTTAACAGACAATATTTTTACCATGAAAATGTAAGCTTATTTAACATGTTGTCATCACCCTATTTTTGCATTCTTTGGCTTACAGGAGGTAAAATATGAGTATTTCATGTTAATTTATTTGGCAATTTTTACATGTAGAACAGTTTCTTTGGCTGATCATTTGACATCTATAATTTTGGGCATAATAAACATCATAGAATACTTTTTTCTTCTTAATCTCAGTAAGATATACATACCCTTTGTGCCAGCCAAAAAAAAAAAAAAAAAAAAAAAAGATTAAAGTGGAAAAGGAAGCGATACATGGCTATCTAAGTGAAATAAATAAATATACCTCAATTAGAGAAACCTGAATTTAATTTTCACTGCTCTGACTATGCTGGCAGAAGCCGAAAGATTTCAGGATATATTGACATATTGCAGAATTCAAAATGCTATTTGTTTTGAACTCACACACATAGCCACTTTAAATCATTTTTTTTCCTTTGATTGGGAAGGACATGACTATCTCACTAATAGAAATGTGGTATATGAGAGTACTCTAAGTAATAGATAATTCCCATGCTGTCCAGATGCTTAAGTGAATTTGAGTCTGTGTGCAGCTTGAAAGCCACTCGGATAGAGCAACCAAGCACACGCAATCATCAGCACATTACACAAGGGAAAATGCAGAAAATGAAATTGTTGGCAAAGATAATTACTGTGAATGCAGACTCTGGTAGCAGGAGTCTTTACGGAATACCATACCATCTATTGTTAGCCAGTAAAGAAAAGAAGCTGTGCTTTGGCTTCAATCTGGAAAAAAAAAAAAAGCGGTGGTAGGATAAGCTATCTTACTGAGTTGGGTAATGAAACTGTAAAGGTTGGTCCTATTAAGGTCACCAAGAAATGATAACTCAAGAGAACTGGCTTAGTGGGCAGAATTGTTATGTGTGGCCAGGGTGCTGATCCTGCTGTTTAGAATGACGTCTTTTGGACTGAATGTACAACTGTGCTTCCCCTAAATGCTCCTTTCATTCATATGAGAAAAAAAAAAAAAAAAAAAAAAAACGGGAGGAAGAAAAAATAGCAACATTAAAAATATGTAATGTAAACAAAAAAAAGGGCAAAGAAGAATATCCATTTTAAAGAAGATACCATAATTCTCAACATGGTGGAAAATGAGAGATGAAAGATTCAATGCAGAAAATAGAAACAGAGGTCCTCACAGGTATTATATTCAGAGTATATTCACTCTGAGAATCCCAGCCAAAATGAGTTAGTGTTCAGGTAAAAATAATCTGGCAGACATATCTAAAAATAAGGTGCAGAAACTTGAAAACAAAATCTATTGTAAATCTTAATTAATAAAAACAATTTAGATTTTACCAAAAAATAAACTAGAAATCTATATTCAGTTTACATCAACTTTCTGAAGTAAATACTAGTAATTTGAGCCATAGTAAAATACAGAAGCCAACATCACAGCATCCAAAGAAAAGAGGATGGGTATGAATATAAATATGTGTCATAGTTATGACCAACAGCTGGAGAAAAAGGTATCTTTTAAGGTATTAGATAGCCTGGTAGATTAAGAAGTCTGTGGTAAATTTTATGCAAGAAAGTTTTCCCAAGTGGTAGTTTATAAGTGGTCTCAAATATTTTTAGGTCAGCTATTGGGGGGATGATTTCAGGTTTGATGCCTGTTTCCCTCAAAGAAGCAACATTTTTCTGATTGATACAAATGAGGCTCTTAGGAGTTTTTCTTTTTAAAATAGATGCATGTATCAAAAGTGAGAATTCAACGTGCTTCCTCATAAGGAAGAATTCTACCTACTGGAAAGAAACTTGGACAGTTCCTTGGAATTCACTTGATCACAGTTTAGTATGTTCTGATTACAGGAGATAACAGTATTTATCAATCCTTTATTTTACTGGATTATCCTATCTCCTGAAATATAACTGTATTATAATTGAAGTTACACTCTCAAATCAAATGGTTTACCATATCACATAAAAGGGATCTCATACACCAGTTTTCATTTTTGTTTTGAAGTAAGAGTGCATGCTAAAATATTTGCTAGTAGCAATTGCTGTAAAATGTGATGAGTTATTTTGCTAAAAACATGCAGTCCTAGAGCAGAATTCTTCCATCATTCAGGCAGAATGAAAAAGATTGGTGTGTTTCTTGTCCATATTACTTAGTTATTAAAATTTTTAAAATCCACCAGGTGTGATAGCTTAAGTCTGTAATCAGCACTTTAGGTGGCTGAGGTGGGCAGATCATGAGGTCAGGAGTTCAAGACCAGCCTGACCAACACGGTGAAAGCCTGTCTCTACTAAAAATACAAAATTTAGCCAGACATGGTAGCGGGTGCCTGTAATCCCAGCTACTTGGGAGGCTGAGGCAGGAGAATTGCTTGAACCTGGGAGGCAGAGGTTATGGTGAGCTGAGAGTGCACCATTGCACTCCGTTCTAGCCGTCAGAGAGAGACTACATCTCAAAAAAATGTTTTTCTTTTAATTATCATAAACCATTATCCTTTATGAGTTTACTTGAAGATGTTAAAGTTCAAAATTTTGTGTACAGATAGAGTTTTCCTCCATTAATAATGCCTTCTTAATACAAGCTGGTGTTGACTATTACCAAATTCCAGTGAAGATAAAGAATCCCAAGATCTTTGTAAAAAAGAAATCTTTTAATGTCCCATTGTCCCTTTGGAGATAATGTTGTTTGGATTTATTCATAAAGTGTTTTAGCTGTCAAGACTCTTGAAGATCATGGGTAAGCAAGTGAGTCTCCTTTTTAACATGATTGGTTCAAGTAATAGTTTGAAATTCACTTGATTTAAAATTGCAGAGGATTATAATCATGAAAACTGAATGTTTGTATCTTCCTGACTACATTCTCTTAAGAAGATATTTCATAGGCAGATAAGGAAGACCAAGCCAGGTGTCTGCACTGTATAAATGCTTCTTACTTGGACTTCTTCTGTTTTCATTTATGCTATAGAAAATAAAATTCCAGCAACATTATTCAATTCTGCTATTTTAGTACTTCTAAAAATTTATTTGTTTTTATTACATTCTGCTTTTCAAAGCCATAACTCTAAACTTTGTTTTTCCATATTGTTTGCTAATGCTTTATTTTAATAAACTTCAAAAGTGTCTTAGAAAAAGAGAGAGAGGGGCATTAAAGGGGAGCATAGGAGTCATCACGATTCATAAAGGAATAAACTTAAAAATAAATACATTTGAAAAGATATAAGATATTAACTCACTCTATTTTTAAATACTATAATTCACAATGAACTGTAAAATGAGGGTTTTTTGGTCTCATAAGTGGAGAAAGTGGAAAATCCCATTATTTAACTTTTTCTGGGTGATTGGAGATGCTATGAGGCAATATTATTATTTTTATTTTTCTTAAAGCCCTGCAGTTTTGAGCTGTAAAAGGTATCCCCTAATATTCTTATACCTGAAAAAAAGACTATTTTAAAATATTATGTTAATCTTCCTCCTATTTACTGCTGTAAACTCTCATTACAACTGTATTCATTCAACATATAACCTAATTATATAGTCAAAAACCAAGAACACATCCACCATAATTCTCATATTTAATAATAGAATGTGTGTGTTTTTTAATAATGACTACTTTGTTTGGTTCTAATTAGAGTAGAGTCAGTTGAGTATAAATTTTAGGGGTAGAATTTGGACTTCAGGTTCTGAAAAGCTGATGAGTGCCAAAATCCAGCTAAAATGAATGAAGTATGAAAGCAGGAGATAGGTTAGGCAAGGTGGCTCGGGCCTGTAATCCCAGAATTTGGGAGGCCAAGGTAGGTGGATCACTTGAGGTCAGGGTTTGAGACCAGCCTGACCAACATGGTGAAACCCTATCTTTACTAAATATATATGCATATTATTATGGTGTGGTGGTGTGTGCCTGTAGTCCCAGCTACCTGAAAGACTGGGTCTAGAGAATTGCTTGAACCTGGAAGATGGAAGTTTGCAGTGAGTGGAGAGCACACCGCTGCACTCAAGCCTGGGTGAGAGAGTGTGACTCCATCTCAAGAGAAAAAAAAAAAAAAGAGAGATAATCCATGGCCACAAGGAAACCTTTATGGGTACCAGTGGTGGACCTGAAACAGGAAGCTGCCCCAAAAATAGAAAGAAAGCAAAATTAATTTGCTGAAACTGCAACCTGCAGATTGATATGAGATATGTACATATATACTGGAGAACTCCCAAATCAGGGACAACATAACCTAGGGTAGAGCATCCCATAGGCCAAAGAGAGAGATTTTGGCGATTTCAGAATTGCTGTTTCAGAATTTGCTCTCAGTTTGCCCCTCTAGCTAAAGCTGCAAGTACAGGTTTATAAATGAAGTCGAGTAGCTTGGTTTTGCCAACATGAAAAATTGATCCCAGAAAGAGAAAAAAAGTAAGTTTCTTAATTGTTCTTCTTCCGCAATACACAAGGAACACCTCCTCACCAAAATACACAAGGAGCACCTCCTCAGCCAGTCTTCAGAGGGATTCCATCCAGACACCCACTAAGCTACTCACTACAGCAGGCTCTGAAATCAGCAGATGGGCTGACCATTAGGTAACAGTGAGCATTGCAGCAGCTGAGGAAAGCTGTGCCATCTACCAATACTGATTGGACTTCCACATAGGCATATTAACAGATCATCAAAGGCCAAACACTATTTGAAGAAGAATAAGCAATAACATAAAGGCAAAAAGGAGCTACTGCAAGCAGCAGTAACAAACTTTTACAAAGTTGTTATACTAGAAGAAGTTCAAGGATATATCATAGTTCTAAAATGAGAAAAGTTGCTAAAAATAACAAGTAATTGTAGAAATCAGATTCTTTATAATTTAAGAACAACAACAATTATAATGACTAATTGAAATGCTGAATATCAAAATTGATGTGGTAGAAGGATTAATTATTTATATGGTATGGCTGTGTCCCCACCCAAATCCCATCTTGAATTGCAGTTCCCATAATCTCCATGTGTCATGGGAGGGACTCAGTGGGAAGTAATTGAATTTTGAAGGCTTTATGCTGTTTCATGATAGTGAGTGAGTTCTCACAAGGTCTATGATTTTATAAGGGGATTTTCCTCCTTCACTTGGCACATCTCTGTCCTCCTGCAGTGTGAAGAAAGACATGTTTGTCCCCCTTCCACCATGATTGTAAGTTTCCTGAGTCCTCCACTGCCATGTAGGACTGTGAGTCAATTAAATCTCTTTCCTTTTTAAATTACACAATCTCATGCAGTTCTTTATAGCAGTGTGAGAACAAACTAATACAATTATCATGAAGAAGGATTAAGTAATTTGCCTAGAAGTCAGTAAAAAAAAATAAATAAATAAAGCAAATAAACCTCCAAAGGAACACACACACACACACACACACACACACACACACACACACACAGAGAGAGAGAGAGAGAGAGAGAGAGAGAGAGAGAAGCTGTGTGAGGTATACAGAGCTGTAATATTTAATATTAACTCTAGAAAGGGAGAACAAAGACAGAGGAGAGAAAGCAATAATCAAATAACTAACTGAAAATTCTCCAAGTAAAAATGAGTCATTTTTTCCAAATTACAAGTACTCACAGAGTCTCTTCCCAAAGGTTTTGCCTTTCCCAGACAGATTTTTGGTGTCTGGAGAATTTGAGATAGGTTATCTGGTTTTACCCTGAGGAATCTCCACTGCCACTTGTGTAGAGACTACCAGAACGAGAGCAGAGGCTACAGAGACAACTTTGTTACTCCCGGTATTAGTCCATTCTCACACTGCTATAAAGAACTGCCCAAGAATGGCTAATTTATAAAGAAAAGAGGTTTGATTGAGTCACAGTTCAATATGGCCAGGGAGGCCTCAGGAAACTTACAATCATGGTGAAAGGCTAAGGGAAAACAAGGCACCTTCTTCACAAGGTTGCAGGAAGAAAAAGTGCTGATCGAAAAGGAAAGAGCCCCTTATAAAACCATCAGATCTCATGAGAACTCACTCACTATTATGAGAATAGCATGAGGAAACCAACTCCATGATTCAATTACCTCCCCCTGATCTTTCCCTTGACACATGGGGATTATGAAAATTACAATTTAAGATGAGATTTGGGTAGGGACTCAAAACCTAATCATATCATTCCTACATGCTGTTCACTCTCAGGCTGAAGGTACTTTGAGGCTTTTGCATCTTTGAAGAGAAGCTTCTCCCTCCTCTGCAATCTTCTCTGGTATCTGTGGTCATCTGAATAGTAATTGGTCAATCAATGCTACCCTACCATTTTCCACTGCCTGCTGCTGTCTTCTCCCTTTCTGGGTATGCTTATGCATTTATTCCCTCCTATCCTACCATATTTATTCAATTGCATTTCTGGAAAGGAAAACATCAAAGTGTGAAGCCTCATCCTTACATGACTTGATAATGCTTGATTGTGACACAGCACAATTCACTCTTAGAAATGGAAGGCAAAGAATCAGAGGCCACTGTATCTGCTGTATCAACAATTCAGCATTATGAGATACATAAATTTGGAAAATATAAACCTTGAGAAAAATTTCTTCAAGTCTATCTGAGAAAAAATCATAAAATAAAACATGAAAAAATATATAACTCTGAGAACTGTGTTTTGAAACAGTCCAATTTACAGAAATAAATGGAAATTATACAGAAATTGAAGAGAAATTTTACAGCATATTATATTGTAGTGTACTATAGCCACAGGAACTATATTAAACACTTTGAATTTTGTTACTATTTGATTTTTGAGGCTTTAACAGAGTTTTATCTCTTTTTTTCCAAAAGCATAAAACTAACATCAAAATATGCATATGTGACAAAATATAAAATATATTTGACAATTTATCTTGGTTTTACAAGACCTTGAATGGCTTAATGTAATTAATAAAATACTGAGTTATTGATAAAACAGTTAAATAAAACTGACTGAACATTCTACAAAAAATTCTGAGTTATAATACCTATAAACTCCCCACATCTAACTGTGTAGTTGCCTAACTAGCATTTTAATCTTTTTCCCAGAAATACAATAAAATTTCTTATTGAATGCTTTGATGAGCTTGACAAAGAAAGCATGCTAAGCTATAATAAGCATGAGATGAAAAATTAGAGAAATTTGTGCTGAAATTCCATTACAGTATTTACTGTCAGTGCAACTTTTTGTAATATTTACCTTTTCCAAAACCTTACTTTTCCTGGCTATAAATGGGAATTGAGTCTGAGCTGGGCCAATAACTTTCTTTAACCAATAGAAATAAACAGGAGGAATGCTGCAACAGTTCGGGTTTAAGTGTTCAGGGGTTCTGACAGTTCTTATACACAACTATAGTGTCTAGTTTTCCACTTGTAACGTTGTTTGTTTTTGTCTAGCCCACAAGTCTTGGGTCTAAGACCTCTGATATCAAAGACCAACAAACCTCCTTTTTATCAGTCATGTCCTGGTCTGTATGGGACGTACTCTATGCCTTGTCAAGAAATTATCTCTCTGATGTCTCATGTCATAGTCCAGAATATCAAATTCTGTTTCTTGAAACATACCAAACCATTAGGTCTATATTTCCCATATTTCCTTTTAGTTATCAGAAAAGAACAAAGAGCAAACAAACAATAACAACAACAACAACACCTTTGAAGTCCTATCTGTATCTCTGTTTTCTGCTCTTTGAGAATATTAACCCTAAAGAACATATACTCCTCCTCCTATGACACCCCTCACAGCTGTAGAGACTGGGAAGCCCATGATCAAGGCACCAGCAGATTTGTTTTCTCCTGAGGGCCTGCTGTGTGGTTTATAAGTGGTAGCTTTTTACTGAATCCTCATATGGTGGAAGGAGCTACTAGCTTTTTTTGTTGTCTTTTATAAAATCACTAATGTCAAAAATGAGAGCTCTACTCTTATGATCTAATCTCCAACCAAAGTTTCCACTTTCTTTTTCTTTTTTTTTTTTTTTAATTGCATTTTAGGTTTTGGGGTACATGTGAAAGATGTGCAAGATTGTTGCATAGGTACACACATGGCAGTGTGGTTTGCTGCCTTCCTTCCCCTCACCTGTACCTGTCATTTCTCCCCATGCTATCTCTTCCCACCTCCCTACCTCCCCGTCTTTCCCCCATTTTCCCTTAACGGACCCCAGTGTATAGTGCTCCCCTCCTGTGTCCATGTGTTCTCATTGTTCAACACCCAGCATGAGAGAGAACATGTGGTGTTTGATTTTCTGCTCTTGTGTCAGTTTGCTGAGAATGATGGTTTCCAGGTTCATCCATGTCTCTACAAAGGACATGAACTCATCCTTTTTGATGGCTGCATAATATTCCATGGTGTATATGTACCGCATTTTCACTATCCAGTCTACTAACATTGATGGGCATTTGGGTTGGTTCCAGGTCTTTGCTATTGTAAACAGTGCTGCAATGAACATTCGTGTGCATGTGTCCTTATAGTAGAATTATTTATAATCCTTTGGATATATACCCAGTAGTGGGATTGCTGGGTCAAATGGGATTTCTATTTTTAGGTCATTGAGGAATCACCACACTGTCTTCCACAATGGTTGAACTAATTTACACTCCCACCAACAGTGTAAAAGTGTTCCTATTTCTCTGCATCCTCTCCAGCATCTGTTGTCTCCAGATATTTTAATGATCACCATTCTAACTGGTGTGAGATGGTATCTCAATGTGGTTTTGATTTGCATTTCTCTAATGACCAGTGATGATGAGCATTTTTTCATATGTTTGTTGACCTCCTGTATGTCTTCTTTTGTAAAGTGTCTGTTCATATCCTTTGCCCATTTTTGAATGGGCTTCTTTGTTCTTTTCTTGTAGATCTGTTTTAGTTCTTTGTAAATTCTGGATATCAGCCCCTTGTCAGATGGGTAGACTGCAAAATTTTTTTCCCATTCTGTTGGTTGCCGATTCAGTCTACTGACTGCTTCTTTTGCCGTAAAGAAGCTGTGGAGTTTGATTAGGTCCCATTTGTCTATTTCGGTTTTTGTTGCCATTGCTTTTGGCGTTTTGGTCATGAAGTATTGCCTACGCCTATGTCCTGAATGGTTTTGCCTAGATTTTCTTCTAGAGTTTTTATGGTGTTAGGTCTGATGTTTAAGTCTTTAATCCATCTGGAGTTAATTTTGGTGTAAGGTGTCAGGAAGGGTTTCTGTTTCTGCTTTCTGCACACGGCTCGCCAGTTCTCCCAACACTGTTTATTATACAAGGAGTCTTTTCCCCATTGCTTGTTTTTGTCAGGTTTTTCAAAGATCGGATGGTTGTACAACTTGCTCTTGAATGTTGACTGGATAAACAATGAAATGAAGGCAGAAATAAAGATGTTTTTTGAAACCAATGAGAATGAAGACACAACATCCCAGAATCTCTGGGACACATTTAAAGCAGTCTCTAGAGGAAAATATATAGCAATGAGTGCCCACATGAGAAGAAAGGAGAGATCTAAAATTGACAGCCTTTCATCAAAATGGAAAGAGCTAGAGGAGCAAGATCAAAAAAAAAACTCAAAACCTAGCAGAAGACAGGAAATAACTAAGATCAGAGCAGAACTGAAGGAAATAGAGACACAAAAATCTCTTCAAAAAACCAATAAATTCAGGAGCTGGTTTTTCAAAAAGATCAACAAAATAGACAGTCTACTTTCTAATAACATAATTTTGATGTTAAGATTTCAATATTTGAACTTTGTGGGGAGCTAAGCCTTCAGTTCATTGCCTGTTATTTCACATGCAGCAGCCTTCAATTAACTGGACGTCCCTTCTCTCGGCTCCTTCTCCTAACTGCTTTACTGATAGGAATTCTAGGCATTAAGGAAGCAAGTGAAGAGAGAACTTTCAGTGAGCAGTGAGGGCTAGAAGGTAGAGATGGTTTTAGGAACTCCACAGATATATTCGATAAGGATTTGCTTTCTAGTTGATGGTAGAGCTTCCCAATCAGTGTGCTCTAAATGGGTTATACCACTGGGTACACTGGAAATATTTGATACATTCTAGCCCTTGGATGGTTAGACAAGAGCTGGAGGAGCTTGAGTCCATAGGATTAGTCACCTCCAGCTATGGGGACTCTATCCAGGGATTCTCAAAGGAGCATCTAAGTAGAGAGCAACCTAATGGTACTTCCCCTATATGGTACCAACAACCTGCTGCTGTTTAGCAATACACAGAGCCTTGTCAAGTGTGCACTACCAGCTGGTCATCTCTACAGCTAGCTGCAGAATAGATGGTTGCCAATTATGGTAAGGAGCTCATAGAGCTATTGGATGATACTGTATTCCAGGTGTCCAGGAATCGAGGTACGCAATTCAAGGTAGAGCCAATCAGAGGGAAACCTGGGAAAATCTACTGGACATTCTGGGATGTCTTAGTTCATGTAGGATGATATAACAGTGTGCCATAGACTGGGTGGATCATCAACAACAGAATTTTATTTTTGACAGTTTTGGAGTCTGGAAAGTCCAAATCAATGCACTAGCAGATTCGGTTTCTGGTGAGGAGGAACTGTTTCCTGGTTCATGGATGACTGTCTTCAACCTGCGTCTTCACATGGCAAGAGAGATCTCTTGGGTCTCTTTTATAAAGGCACTAACCATTATCATGAAGAGTTCACTCTCATGACCTAATGACTGCCTGAAAGCCCACCTCCTAGTATCATCACATTGGAGATTGGGGTTTTAACTTATGAATTTGGAGGAAATTGAAACATGCAGTCTATAACTTGGAGGTACAGCTCCAAATAAAATTCTGGAATTGATGACAGACACTTCTCTCCATTGAAGGTGAACGGGGCCTTTAAGTGAAACCTAGCAGACTGCAAGGTAACTGTATTAACAGTGCTCACATAGCACGTTAATGAGAGCTCAGCCATTATTTTAAGATAAATATGATTTCAAAGTTTTTGATTTAAAATTAATGAGTATTGTAAAAATTTCAACACTCTGTACTAATAAAAGAAAATGAGGAGATGCTGAATTCATTAAATGTAATTTCAGCTATTGTTAATTTTGAAAGAGTAAAAGGCAGATTGTAAAAATGTTACTACCTATTTAAGTAAAAGAATTTTTTATTGATGCCATCCAGAATGTATATACCTGCTATAAATGTAAAGCTTTGAACAAAAGTTATGTTCATAGATTCAGGTTTACATTTCTGTCAAAACTTTGATGAGGTTTTATTTGAATGCTTTATATTAATAAAACATTAACATATTTTCTAATCTTTTATATTTAATTTTCCCTTATAAAGAAAAACTAACTTCTAAATTAAACTCCATATATATCCTTGTTTTACCTGAAAGATTATAGAAAATGTTTATTCTTCTATGTGCATGATTTATTGAAAGACTTTGAATATCACTAATCTCAGTATAAGCCTTTCCCCAGAGGCTTAAGTCTAAATGTCCTATTACCCAATCAAAAATAAAACTATTTAGATTTGGACTTATATGCAAATAATGAATTTGATATTATTTTTTAAAAGGAAACTTCTGCAAAACACAAGATTATGGAAATCTATTTTTTTCTTGAAGCCTTAGAAAATCTCCAGCAATAAACATATGCCTACAACTTAAGGCTTCTCAATACCAATTCAGGAAACTTTGATTATGAGTACATTTTCTCTATCTCTTGACAAAATCAGTCTTACTGCCACTTCTATTCATCTTTTCCCTCATGGTACAAAACATCCATGAAACCTCTCCACTTGACAGAACTTCAGCTAGTTGATGATATCTATCAGGGTCTCCTGGTTCTTATTTATTCATAAGCAGCAACCCTAGTTTCCTCAAGCACGCCTAATCTATTATTTCAAGTTCCTTCACCATTATTCATGAGCCCCTTGGATAATGACAGGAGTCACTGGGGAAAGAGGCTGAATGGTGTCCATAGAACGAGTCATCCTAACCACTTGATTATTAAAATCCTCCTCTGCTTAGGTCATCCTTTTGAGACACAAATATCTTCACATTTTTTTGACCACTTATAGAGGACCATCCACATACCTGTTCTCCAGATGTTCTTGTCATCAATTCTCCAATCATGCTCCTACCAAGTGCTTGACCAAGCTAAACCATTGTGCAGTCCATGAATCAGTATTTGATTGCACATCTGGCCATTTCTTTTTTCAGGCAAACTATGCAACCAGGTACACTACTCGAAGTTCTGTCCACTGAGAAGATTTCCCTTTGCCACTGTCCTTCAGGGATGTCCTAGAAAGGGGCTCTGGTGCTGCAGCTCTCCACTTTTGGGTGGTGCCTGCATATCATGTGGAACCATCCATAAACCAGGCCCAAATCTTCTCATCTTCCATCAGCTGATCACAAGGAGCTACATATGAGGTCACAGGTGCAGGGTGGGAGAGAGAAGGCAGGGTGGCAGGAGTGGGGATGATGGGCATTTGAGCCTCTCTTCATGTAACTTATTTGTGCCTTCAGGGCCTGCTTGATCCCGATCATTTGTATACCACTTCTATTTGATGATGGAATGCATTGTATACATCCAACCTTATGGGTCAGAAAGCACCCAGTTCATGGTAGGCAGTTTAGGTCGCATGGTAACTTGATGACCCAAAGTTAAATGCTTAGTTTCTACCAAGGCTCTATAATGAGCCAAGAGCTGTCTCTCAAAAGGAGAGTAGTTATCTGCAGAAGATAATGGAGCCTTAGTCCAAAATCCTAGCAGTATCTGCTGTGATTCATGTAAAGAAGTGTGGCAGAGGGCTCCTGCTCATAGAATTCACTGGCCTTACCATGTTCTCCAACATCCTGTAACAGCTGGATTGACAGAAAAGTGAAATGGCCTTTTGAAGTCACAATTACAGTATCAACTAGGTGACAATACTTTTCAGGGCTAGGGTAAAATTCTCTAGAAGGCTGTGTATGCTCTGAATTAAAGTTCAATACATGATACTGTTTCTCCCATAGCCAGGATACATGGGTCCAGTAATCAAAGAGTGGAAGTGGAAATGGCACCAGTCACCATCACCCTTAGTGGCCCACTATCAAAATATTTGCTTCCTGTCCCCACAACATTATGTTCTGCTGGTCTGGAAGTCTTAGTTCCAGAAGAAGGAATGCTGTCACCAGGAGACACAACAATGATTCCATCAAACTGAAAGTTAAGATTGTCACCTGGCCACTTTGGGCTCCTTCTGCCTCTAAGTCAACAGGCTAAGAAGGGAGTTACAGGGTTACATAGGTGATTAACTCGAACTATCAATATGAAATCAGACTACTACTCCATTATGCAGTAGTGTGTATGGAATACATACATGCTAAGGAAGAGTGTGTGTGAAATACAGGAGACCCCTTAGGGTGCCTCTTAGTATTACCATGCCCTGTGATTAAGGTCAATGGGAAACTGCAACAATCCAAATCAGGCAGGACTACAAATGGCCCAGATCCTTCAGAAATGAAGGTTTGGGTCACTCTACCAGGTAAAAAAAAAAAATCACAACCCATTGAGGTACTTGCTTAAAGCAAAGGGAATATAGAATGGGTAGTAAAAGAAGGTAGTCATCAATACCAGTACGATCACATGGCCAGTTGCAGAAAAAAGGGCTGTCATTGTCATGAGTATTTCCTCCTTATTTTGTTAAGAATACATTTGTGGGCCAGGCGCAGTGGCTCAAGCCTGTAATCCCAGCACTTTGGGAGGCCGAGGCGGGTGGATCACGAGGTCGAGAGATCAAGACCATCCTGGTCAACATGGTGAAACCCCGTCTCTACTAAAAATACAAAAAACTAGCTGGGCGTGGTGGTGCGTGCCTGTAATCCCAGCTACTCAGGAGGCTGAGGCAGGAGAATTGCCTGAACCCAGGAGGCGGAGGTTGCGGTGAGCCGAGATCACGCCATTGCACTCCAGCCTGGGTAACAAGAGCGAAACTCCGTCTCAAAAAAAAAAAAAAAAAAAAAAAAAAAAAAAAAAAAAAAAGAATACATTTGTGCATGTATATACTTGTGCTAAGAAAATATCTTCATTTTATTTATTTTTATTTTTCCTCTAACATGTGGTATAAGCTGTAATGACTTCGTATCAGCATTTAAGTATTGTTAACTTTATGTAATAACATTTAGATTAAGAAAGAGTATGCATCCGGTTGTATGAAGGATGGTTGTATTATGTTAAGCATAACTATGACTTTATTATTGACTTTATTAATTAAGTATAATTTCAAGAGAGGTGTACAGATTCAAGAAGATGGGGGTGGACTTGTGATGGTTAATATTAAGTGTCAACTTGATTGGATTGAAGGGTGCCTAGATAGGTGGTAAAGTATTGTTTCTGGTTGTGTCTGTGAGGGTATTACCAGAGGAGATTCACATTTGAGTCAGTGGACTGGTGGAGGAAAACCCTCCCTCAGTGTGAGTGGGCACCACCCAATCAGCTGCCAGCATGGCTAGAACAAAGCAGGTGGAAGAAGGTGGGGTAAACTGGCTTGCTGCATTTTCTGGCTTTCATCTTTCCTCCATGATAGATTCTTACATCCATTCCTCCTGCCCCTGACATTAGACGTTTTTCCCTCCTTAGCAGTCTCTCTCTCCTTTGCTCTTTCTCTCCTCTCTCTCTCTCTCTGCGTGTGTGTGTGCTTGTGTACATGAGTATAAGTATGTGTTTAATAAATTAGTTTTCAATTTTTACTTATTTTTTTTTTCACAGACAAGGTGTCACTTTGTCACCCAGGCTGGCATGCAATGGCACAATCATAACTCACTACAACCTCGAAATCCTAGACTTAAGCCAATCCTCCCACCTTGGCCTCCTGAGTAGCTGTGGTGGCAGGCATGCTCCATGATGCCCAATTTTTTTTTTTTTTCACAGAAATGGGGTCTTGCTATGTTGCCTAAGCTGGTCTCAAACTCCTGGCTGCAAAAGATTCCCCTGTCTTGGCCTCCTTAAGTGCTAGGATTACAGACATGAGCCACCATGCCTGGCCCATTATTTAAAAATAATTACCTCTAGTGTGTGCGAGGAATGCTCCTAGGTACTGGGAACATGGTCATGAGCAGACAGACAGTATTTTTGCTCCAAAAAGGGCTTACTTTCTAAAAGGAAATAGGATAGAATAAAGACACGATAAACGATATGTTCTTGAAAGAGAATTCATTCAGCCAGGTGCAGTGGCTCATGTCTGTACTCCCAGCACTTTGGGAGGCAAAGGTGGGCAGATTATGAGATCAGAAGATTGAGACCATCCTGGCCAACATGATGAAATCCTGTTTCTACTAAAATACAAATAATTAGCTCGGCGTGGTGGCATGTCCCTTGTAGTCCCAGGTACTAGGGAGGCTGAGGCAGGAGAATTGCTTGAACCTAAGAGGCGGAGACTGCAGTGAGCTCTGATCACACCGCTGCACTCCAGCCTGGTGACAGAGCAAGACTCCATCAAAAGAAAAGAGAAGAAAGAAAAGAAAGAAGGAAAAGAAAGAGAGCGAGAAAGAAAGAGAGAGAGAGAGAGAGAGACAGAGAGAGAGAGAGAGAGAAAGAAAAGAAAAAGAAAGAAAGGAAGAAAAAAGAAAGAAAGCAAAGAGAAAGAGAAAAAGAAAGATTTTTTTTTTTTTTTTTTGAGTAAAAGAGGTAGGATAATGTGCAGGAGCATGACGGCAAGTGTAATGGGAACTGGGATGGGATGCATTTGCATGGTCAGGGAAGACCTCATTAAATGGTGGTAAGAGAAAAGAACTTAAAAGAAGTTGTCATCGATGATCTCTGACCCAATGGCCCTGCTTCCTCTTCTTCTGTGCCCTGATTCTGTCTACTTGTGATGAGATCATGTGCTGCAGGAGTCCAGCCCACCAGGAGAGAAGTATTATTTAATTTAAGCAAATCCTAGTAGTGCCCATGCCCAAAGTCTTTGCCAGAGATGATTTGGACACGCTTATGTCAGCTTGAACAATGAGATATAAAGGAGCCTCTCCTGAGGGCTTTATCAGAAATGTTTCTTCATTCATGGGAGGGGACACACAACCGGAAAATCAGCTGCATCGATAGGCTGTATGCGGAGGAGCTACATCCACCCGTGACCACAAGGGTTGTTGCTTACAAGCTGAATGGAACAGAGGCAGATAGGAAGAACACCAGTCTTGATAACATGATTAAGCACTGAATCAATCCATGAAGAGTTAATGTCTGGACTTTTTACTGAAGACAAAATAAACCTACTCTTGCTCAAATCTTTGTTATCTAGGACATCCTCACTGATACAGAAATGATCTAATGGCTGGTCTGTTTCTTTCTGTGTTTGTGTTTGTGTTTGTGATTGTGATTGTGATTGTGTGCGTGTGTGTGTGCATTTTTATTACACATGGAACGAGAGTACTATCATAGGGATCATGCCTCTATTATAAATTGAGTATAAACATTTCTTAAGAAGATTATATGGTATGACAGAGAGCTAGAATTAGAGAAATTTGAGGGATTGGGATATTTAGATAATGAGAAATCAGTGGAGCTGTATGATTAAGGAAAACAACAGTGGAGGAGGCTAGCTAAAATTCTATGTGCCACTTTGTCATTTCTTATACAAGAAACCATTATGAATCTGGAGTATCTATGTCTTTGGACCAAACAGAGATTTGTTCTTCAACTCACACATTTGTTTTGTGGTTATTAGCAGGCGTTCAGCAATGAAAGGCCAATATTTTAGTGGGACTATGTCATATTTTTAATTCTGTGTGCTTAAATTATGTGTATTTAAGAATAATTAATTCTTTACTAATATGTGTGTATGTGTGTGTGCATCCATCTATCTATCTATATGTATGTATATACCAGTAACTTTTCATTCCATTCCCATAAAAGCTCTGAAGTGTCCAGTAACAAGTAGATCAACAGACATTTCTCTTTAGAAATGTTCAGGCCTAATTCCAAATCAAGACCTATAGCAGTTTTTTCAGCAATGTCTGAGAATGTACTCGCTCCCTCCTCCTTCTGTCTGGAGAGCTGCAGCATCCTTCTCGTGGTTATGAATGCTAATCCACATCTGGGATATAGGGGTATTTATGCCACCTACTGGCTATTTTGGAAAAATGCATTTCAAATACCAGATGTCTTCTTGCAAACATTTAGAATGCAGGCAATCTTGGTTTGTTTTCAGAGTATGGAGCTCTCTTTCATGTTCGTTGAAAACATGAGAAATGGCATGTTGCTATTCAATTTTAAATGTACAGCTCAGCTTTCTCTTTGTAGCAGCGGAACTAAAAGTTATGAGACAGCAGAAAGTCATTCTTACCCATTTGCAAAATTATGAATGTACCTAAATTATTTCATGTGTTATATTCTCTTTGTCCAGGTTAAAATGGTCACTTATAAAGTCATGGACATCGACCTGGACTTGTGTTACTTTTGGAGGCAAAAGGATCAAAATGTTTTCAACGGTTAAATAAAATGTCACTTCCTCTGCTTAAAAGTTCAGACCATAGATATGGTCTTCACACCATAGATATGCTCTATATGAGCATTAGTATATCCTCTCAATATTAGTTATATTCTCTGGAAACAATAATGTATTCTTTTCAGTTATCTTTCTACATAGAAAGCTTCTTTTCCCTAACTAAAAAAAATGTCTGTTGTCTTTTTCTGGGTCTTTTTTCTTTGAAAGTCAGTAACAGGAACTTAGATGAGATATTTTAGGCATTACTCACCTTTCTCTTAGATAAAAACAGCATGGATATGGATGAACATGAAAATTAATAACTTTGCTGTATAAAAGTTATTGTTACAAGAAAAAAAATCAAGCCGTGGGCAGATTTTCAAATTGCCTTTCTCACAAAAGACCTGCATCAAGAAAAAAGAACACCCAAAACATAACGATAATTTAAAAATTCAAATTAAAAAACTAACAAACTACCTAAACAGGCATTGAAGAAAATAAGGCATACTGATGCCAAATATGCATGTAAGAAATGCTCAAAATCATTTGTGTAAGTACAAATTAGTTCAAGACTCACTGAGTAGAATGGAAAGTTTAATTAAAACATACTGACAGACCAGGCACCGTGGCTCACAACTGTAATCTTAGTACTTTGGGAGGCTGAGGTAGGTGGATCATCTGAGGTCATAAATTCAAGACCGCCCTGGCCAACATGGCAAAACCCCATCTCTACTAAAAGTACAAGAATCAGGCATGTGTGGTGGCAGGTTCCTATAATCCTAGCTACTCGGGAGACTGAAGAGGGAGAATCACTTGAACCCAAGGGGGTGAAGGTTGCAGTGAGCCAAGATCATGCCACTGCACTCCAGCTTAAATGACAGAGCAAAACTCTGTCTTGAAAGCAAACAAACATACTGAAAATAGGAAGTGATGGTTAGGGTACCAAGTACCTCTCATATACTCTTGCTGGAAATGCAAAATGACTCACTCTTATGGAAAACAATATAGTAATTTATCATAAAGTTAAAAATACCCATCATATGGCCTAGAAATCCCATTTAATATTTACCAAAGTGAAAGTCACACAAAAAGTTCTGCACACATGTTTATAGCAGCAATATTCACAGTCATCAAAAATTGTGTATGACAAAGATGCTGAATATTTGGTGTATGAATAAATAAACAATAAATGTTTACTGTATAAACATCTATACAATAAAAAGTTATTCAGTTAGAAAAAGAATTAGTTATTGACTCATCAAAAGATTAATCTTAAATTCATTTTGCTATATGAAAGAATTCAAGAACTACATAGTACTTGACTCAAATTATGTATGTTTTAAATATGTGTGTGTATATATATATAACCTTACAGAAAAGGCAAAAATATAGGGATAGAAAAAAGACTACTGGTTTCTCGGGGTTCAATCAAAACTTGATTAAAACTGAGCAGCAGAATAAAATATTTGTGGTGATAGAATTGTTTTCAGCACAACCGTGATGGTAGGTGCAATTCTATACATTTGTCAGAAACAATACAACACCACAAAAAGTGGATTGTATACTGTATGTAAACTTTAAATCATTAACCAGATTTGTAAGAAGTGATAAATAGAATACAAATATATGACATATAAATAAACATAAGCTGGGGCAGTGACTCACACCTATAACCACAGCACTTTGGGAGGCCAAAATGGGTGGGTTATCTGAGGTCAGGATTTGAGACCAGCCTGGCTAACATGGTGAAACTCTGTCTTTTCCTAAAAAATATAAAAAATTAGCCAGGCATGTTGGCGGGTGCCTGTAATCCCAGCTACTGAAGAGGCTGAGGCAAGAGAATCACTTGAACCCAGGAAGCTGAGGTTGCAGTGAGCCAAGATCATGCCATTTTACTTCAAGCTGGGCAACCAGAATGAAATTGCATCTCAAAGAAAAAAAAAAAAAAAAGAAAGAAAGAAAGAAACATAGACACATCAAGAGTGGGGAAGTATATTAGTCTGTTTTCACAATCCTGATAAAAGACACACCTGAGACTGGGCAATTCACAAAGGAAGGAGGTTTAATTGATTTACAGTCCCACTGGGGAGGCCTCACAATCATGGTGGAAGGTGAAAGGCATGTCTCACCTGGTGGCAGACAAGATAAGAGAGAACCTGTGCAGGGGAACTCCTCTTTCTAAAACCATTAGATCTCATGGCACTCATTCACTATTAGAACAGTATGGGAAAGACCCATCCTCATGATTCAATTACCTCCCACAGGGTTCTTCTCACAACAGGTGGGAATTCAAGATGAGATTTGGGTGGTGACACAGCCAAATCATATCAGGAAGAAAATAAATCAAGTAACTTTGGAAACCCCCATTTTAATGAGATACTTCAAGGCTGAAGGAAAAAAAAAATTACTGACACAAAAGGTATACTCAAGTTAATAAATCTATTTTTTTTCCAGCAATATGAGTCAGCAATTCTGAAAGTACTTTTTGTATATAATAAGAATGGACAATTAAGTGAATATACTGTGTTCAATGAAAGCCATTTTCTCACTGTTAGAAGAGTTACAAATAAGAAAAAGAGAAGGGCTAGAATGAATGAATGTTGTTTAGGAATAGACACAGATGTTTCATTATAAGAGGTATCATTATAAGTATCATGCTTTTTAAAGATAGATGGATCTATAGAAAGAAAGAAAGAAAGAAATGATAGATCTATAGACAGTTCTGTGTCTACATTGGTTGGTATGTATGCATATGTCTTCTTGCTCTGTCTGCTGAGCTCTAGATACAATGACACTCCACTAGAAATATGCATACCTAGAGCTCTGATCTTGGTTTCTAAACGTAATTCTTCAATGAAAACAACCAGAGTTGCTTAGATGATTGGTTAACTCTAGGGCTGGGTTGGGTTAAATACAAGATGAACCTGGAATAAAATATTATTCTGGAAAATAAGGAAGGCGAATGTTGAAAGAGCACAAGAGCCAACCTGAGACAAGTTCCTAATGGCCAAAACAACAACATCAATAATATTGGATAAAATCCACAGAATAGAATGAGTAGCCACAAGTTCATACTAATCAAAGTAAACATTTAAATAAATGAATAAATGAGGAAGAAGGGACAGCTCTTCCTTACAGAAAAACTTCCATTGATAAATACAAAAGTGTGGAAAATGGAAAACTGCCATTAACAAAAGATGAAATTATTGCAGGCAAGTTCTACAAAGGAATAGTAAAATGAATAAGCAAAATCACTAGAAAAATCAGGACATTTACTAACTGGAAGGAGAAAATTAGTAATTTCCAGTACAGAAACCCAGCGGACACCTTCTTAACCAAGCGGTCAAGGTTAACGCCGTCAATATCAGTATCACATATTCCCTGACAGATGCACTGAGAAGAGCAAATTATTTCTGTGACATTCTTGCCAAAAATGCTTAGCCTCAATTGAGGCTTGAGAAAAGTCTGAATAACCCAAATTGAGAGACATTCTACAAAACAGCTTACTGGAACTTTTCAAAAGTGTCAAGGTCATGAAATATAAGGACAGACAGAATCCCTGTGACAAATTGGAGAAGGCTAAGGAAACCTGACAACTAAATGCAATGTTTAATTTTTTTTTTTTTTTTTTTATCCTGGAACTAACAAAGTGGAAAAACTGGGGAAATCCAAATAAAGTATTTGATTTAGTTAATGTTGTTTTAACTGTGGTAATTACTTAGCTTTAATTATACTATTATGTCAGGCAAGATATTAACATTACCAGAAGCCAGATGAAGAGCATATAGAAATTTTATGTATTGGTTTTGTAATTTTTCTATAATCCTAAATTGTTTCAAAATAAAATTTAAAAATATTATCTCCTACTATTTTAAGGTCGCTGTTTTATTACTATTTTTTTAAACCAAGGTTTGTGTGTGTGTATTGTCATTCCAAATTTAGAAGTTGGTATGTTCCTTTTTAGTCATTTCATTTATATTTTCTTTTTTTTTTTATTGCATTTTAGGTTTTGGGGTACATGTGATGAACATGCAAGATTGTTGCATAGGTACACACATGGCAGTGTGCTTTGCTTCCTTCCGTCCCCTCACCTGTATCTGTCATTTCTCCCCATGCTATCTCTTCCCACCTCCCCAACCCCCCCGCCCCTCCCCCATTTCCCCCCAACGGATCCCAGTGTGTAGTGCTCCCCTCCCTGTGTCCATGTGTTCTCATTGTTCAACAGCCGCCTATGAGCGAGAATATACGGTGTTTGATTTTCTGCTCTTGTGTCAGTTTGCTGAGAATAATGGTTTCCAGGTTCATCCATGTCCCTACAAAGGACGTGAACTCATCGTTTTTGATGGCTGCGTAATATTCCATGGTGTATATGTACCACATTTTCCCTATCCAGTTTATCATCGTTGGGCATTTGGGTTGGTTCCAGGTCTTTGCTATTGTAAACAGTGCTTCAATGAACATTCGTGTGCATGTGTCCTTGTAGTAGAATGATTTATAATCCTTTGGATATATACCCAGTAATGGGATTGCTGGGTCAAATGGGATTTCTATTTTTAGGTCCTTGAGGAATCGCCACACTGTCTTCCACAATGGTTGAATTAATTTACATTCCCACCAACAGTGTAAAAGTGTTCCTATTTCTCCACATCCTCTCCAGCATCTGTTGTTTCCCGATTTTTTAATGATCGCCATTCTAACTGGTGTGAGATGGTATCTCAATGTGGTTTTGATTTGCATTTCTCTGATGACCAGTGATGATGAGCATTTTTTCATATGTTTGTTGGCCTCCCGTATGTCTTCTTTTGTAAAGTATCTGTTCATATACTTTGCCCATTTTTGAATGGGCTTGTTTGTTTTTTACTTGTAGATCTGCTTTAGTTCTTTGTAAATTCTGGATATCAGCCCCTTGTCAGATGGGTAGACTGCAAAAATTTTTTCCCATTCTGTTGGTTGCCGATTCACTCTACTGACTGTTTCTTTTGCCGTGCAGAAGCTGTGGAGTTTGATTAGGTCCCATTTGTCTATTTTGGCTTTTGTTGCCATTGCTTTTGGCATTTTGGTCATGAAGTCCTTGCCTACACCTATGTCCTGAATGGTTTTGCCTAGATTTTCTCGTAAGGTTTTTATGGTATTAGGTCTGATGTTTAAGTCTTTAATCCATCTGGAGTTAATTTTGGTGTAAGGTGTCAGGAAGGGGTCCTGTTTCTGCTTTCTGCACATGGCTAGCCAGTTTTCCCAACACCATTTATTAAACAGGGAATCCTTTCCCCATTGCTTGTTTTTGTCAGGTTTGTCGAAGATCAGATGGTTGTGGGTATGTTGTATTTCCTCTGAGGCCTCTGTTCTGTTCCATTGGTCTATATCTCTGTTTTGGTACCAGTACCATGCTGTTTGGATTACTGTAGCCTTGTAGTATAGTTTGAAGTCCGGTAGTGTGATGCCTCCTGCTTTGTTCTTTTTGCTTAGAATTGACTTGGCTATGCGGGCTCTCTTTTGGGTCCATATGAAGTTTAAGGTGTTTTTTTCCAGTTCTGTGAAGAAGGTCATTGGTAGCTTGATGGGAATAGCGTTGAATCTGTAAATTACTTTGGGCAGTATGGCCATTTTCACGATGTTGATTCTTCCTAACCATGAACATGGAATGTTTCTCCATCTGTTTGTATCCTCTCTTATTTCGTTGAGCAATGGCTTGTAGTTCTCCTTGAAGAGGTCCTTTACGTTCCTTGTTAGTTGTATTCCTAGGTACTTTATTCTCTTTGTAGCAATTGTGAATGGCAGTTCGTTCTTGATTTGGCTCTCTTGAAGTCTATTACTGGTGTATAGGAATGCTTGTGATTTTTACACGTTGATTATGTATCCTGAGACTTTGCTGAAGTTGTTTATCAGTTTCAGGAGATTTTGGGCTGAGATGATGGGGTCTTCCAGATATACAATCATGTCATCTGCAAATAGAGACAATTTGATTTCCTCCTTTCCAATTTGGATACCCTTAATTTCTTTTTCTTGCCTGATTGCTCTGGCTAGAACTTCCAGTACTATATTGAATAGGAGTGGTGAGAGAGGGCATCCTTGTCTAGTGCCAGATTTCAAAGGGAATGCTTCCAGTTTTTGCCCATTCAGTATGATATTGGCTGTTGGTTTGTCGTAAATAGCTTTTATTGTTTTGAGATACGTTCCGTCAATACCTAGTTTATTGAGGGCTTTTAGCATAAAGGGTTGTTGAATTTTGTCAAGAGCCTTCTCTGCATCAATCGAGATAATCATGTGGTTTTTGTCTTTGGTTCTGTTTATGTGGTGAATTACGTTTATGGACTTGCGTATGTTGAACCAGCCTTGCATCCCCGGGATGAATCCTACTTGATCATGGTGGATGAGCTTTTTGATATGCTGTTGCAATCGGTTTGCCAGTATTTTATTGAAGATTTTTGCATCTATGTTCATCATGGATATTGGCCTGAAATTTTCTTTTCTTGTTGAGTCTCTGCCGGGTTTTGGTATCAGGATGATGTTTGTCTCGTAAAATGATTTGGGAAGGATTCCCTCTTTTTGGATTGTCTGGAATAGTTTCAGAAGGAATGGTATCAGCTCCTCCTTGTATGTCTGGTAGAATTCAGCTGTGAACCCATCTGGACCTGGGCTTTTTTTGGGTGGTAGGCTCTTTATTGCTGCCTCGACTTCAGACCATGTTATTGGTCTATTCAGGGTTTCGGCTTCTTCCAGGTTTAGGCTTGGGAGGTTGCAGGTGTCCAGGAATTTATCCATTTCTTCCAGGTTTACTAGTTTATGTGCATAGAGTTGTTTGTAATAATCTCTGATGATGGTTTGGATTTCTGTGGAATCTGTGGTGATATCACCTTTATCGTTTTTTATTGCATCAATTTGGTTATTCTCTCTTCTCTTTTTTATTAATCTGGCTAGTGGTCTGTCTATTTTGTTGATCTTTTCAAAAAACCAGCTCCTGGATTTATTGATTTTTTGAAGAGTTTTTATATTTTCAAACATTTCTGGATTGAATTATCTGGTTTTCTTTGTATCTGAAGTATTTTTATTTGTCATTATATTTTATTTTTCACTCAAGATGTTATTTTTTTTACCTTGCTCAATTGTTCTTGATGGTGTTGAAAGGTCTACCTGAAATAGTGGCTTTTTTTTTTTTTAATAGTGGCTTTTTAGGACAAACTTTTCATTGTATTAATGTACATATTTAATTTATTTGTCATATTTTAAATATATTTTTACTTTTTTTTTTTTTTTGAGATGGAGTCTTGCTCCATCACCCAGGCTGGAATGCAGTGGTGCGAACTTGGTTCACTGCAACCTCCGCCTTCCAATTGAAGTAATTCTCCTGCCTCAGCCTCCCAAGTAGCTAAAATTACAGGCACCTGCCACCAAGTCCAGCTAATTATTGTATTTTTAGTAAAGACAGTGTTTCATCATGTTGGCAAGGCTGGTCTTGAACTCCTAACCTCAAATGATCCACCCACCTCAGCCTCCCAAAGTGCTGGGATTACAGGCATAAGCCACCACACCCAGCCTATTTTACATATTTATTAATTATGCTGTAATCCTTCATACTTTCTTTTTATCCATTTTATTAAATTACAAGCTATAAATATTCCTGTTATTTTTTTATCCAGAAATTTTGATAAATATAATAATTTTATATTATCTCTCCTAGATAACTTGTAAATTTTCATTTTTCATGAATCTTTAAGTCAAGTGTGATTTAGAAGTGTATTTTTGAAATTCTCGAGTATGTGGCTTTTTTGTTATTATTTTTCTAACTCCTGAATTTTATTTCTAAATTCATGCCACTGTGGTCAGTGAACATGCCTTAAATGTGCTATTTTGAGGGGTATAATAAATTTTCTTTTTGACCAATTACATAATCTTTCTGTGAATATTTTCTTTGTGATTGTTAATACATATATGATGCTTTTAACTGTGTTAATTAAGTTCTGCATAGTCATGCACTTAACTTTCTTCTACAGCTACGTGTAAAAACATTCACAATGATTCCTAATTCTTCAGCATTTCATTCTAATTTTATTTCTTTCTGTTTTGCATGTTTTGAGATTATGTTATTTTTTGGATGTATAGGTTTATGATATTTTTAGCTTTTTTCTGGATAGGTTTTTTTTTTTTTTTTTTTTTTTTTTTTTGCCAGACTTTAATGGTCAAAAATTGACTAGGTATAAAATTCTGGATAAGATTTTTCGAGAATGTGTTTTAACCCCAAGTCTTTGAAAATATTACACTGTTGTCTTTTTTATACAGTATTACTGAAAAGACCTTTGTCTGTCTAGCTTTTGCTTCATTCTGGGGACTTTTTTCTCCTTTTGGAAGCTTCTAGGTTTCCTTTCCTCCCTCTTATTCTTTATCCTTGAGTATCTGTCAAGGCGCTACTTGTTTTTATTTTCAGATCTTACTTGGCTCTCTGCAGACCTTTCAATCTAAATACTCAAGTATTAGTTCTTCATGATTCTTACCTATTATTACTTTTAACGCCAATCCCTTTCCATTTCTCTCCTTTAATTTTGCAAGGATCAAGTTGCCAGAACTTCTGAGCCTGTTTTATTTCACTCAATTTTTCTTTTTACCTTTTCTTCTCTATCAGTTTTGTGTTGTAGATAGTTTTGCTTCTGCGAAAACTACTCAGTGTGATCTTCCAGGTGGCATTTTTTCCCCTGATTTTTATCCACTTATTTGTATCGTCCCTTAAACTTCAAAAAGTTATTAGGAATGCATGTGTATATGTAAATGTTGACATAGAATACCTATATTATTTTTAGTTGGCAGCCTGATCTTCGTTTCATAAATGTGACATCCTCACTTAACTTCCTAAAGATATTAATTATTTTTAACTTAATGTCCTATTTTGTTGGTTCTATTGAATTTTTTAGAGATACGGGTTCTCCTGCTCATTCAGCTTTTTGACCCTATTTACCATTTTGTCTTTGCCTAAATATCTGTTGACCACACCTTTATCTTTGTAATTGAGAGTGCTGGTGAAGTCATCTCTGCTACCTCTTGTGTCTCAGCCCTTGGAAATGTGGGGAGTCCGTTTTACTCTCGACATAGTCACCTGAGATATGTTAGTGTGAGAATATACCACAAATGAAATACTCTAGTAGCTATTTTTTCTGGATGTGAGTGACCTTTTTATTTCCATCTTTTACCACCCATCAGGGACATATCGTCCTGTATGTCTAACGCAGGTTTCATCCTGCTGCAAGCAGATTCCTTGTCGCTTCTGCCTGGACCAAGGGTATTAGCCACTTGCTGCCTGACCCGGGGGCCTGTCCTTTTTCCTCCTGTCTGTCTCCTCTCCACTGAGCTGCTGTGCTCACTCTTAGTGGCTATACCTGGTTCTTAATTCTGAGCTTTTGTTTCCTTATTCTGTATTTTCTATCACATGCACATTTCACTTCTTGTTTACTAGTTTCTTTCTCCATGAACATTTGGAGAAGTAACTGTATGTAGGTGTTTTTAGACTTTACTATTGTTTCAACAACTTATTTTATAGGAATGAAAATGTTGCAGAATGTATTCAACCTGGATCACCTTGTAAGTTTTTCTGGAGTCAAACCATAAAAAATTCTCATTTCTGGAGGTCCAAAACAGTTGAATGTTGGCAATTTTATATGGTTCTATTCCTATAACGTATTAATCATACTCTTCCTTAAAGCATGTATTTTGTGTACAGCTGTCATGGCCTTCCTAAGTTATTAGTAAACATAGGTGCTGCAGTTGTGTATTACTCAGTGTTTTATTTTCTGAAGTGGTTGTAAGGTCCTTGAGTAGAATAACTCCTCAAAAACACAGAATAAAGAAACACAACGTAAATTCCTTCTATGTATCTTTGTGGATATGGCTGTGTTACAGCTCCATATTTTGGATGTAATTTTTCCAAACATAAAACAAGATGAGTAGATGTGGGCTTATTGTTTGCATCTGGATGGGGACAGGAATGTACCAGTAACTGTCTGTGTATATCACATGTGGTTTCAGCCTGTGCCATTTTCAGGAAAATATCTATAACTTCAGTTGACCTAAAATTTCAGGGATCTAAATATTAGGGAATCCTATTTACCATGGGATATTCTATGGCGGTCAAATTTAGGCACTAGAAAAATTGTCATTATTTTTAATTTGCAAAAATTCTAGATCCCAACCAAAGGCAATTTTTCTTTCACTCCCAGAAAGTTTACAATGTTCTTTGAATAAAGATCCTTTGAGCTCTTTGGTCTCCCTCCCCCTGTAGCCTTGAGGTTGAGGTTCATCTGGTTTCCCCTTTGGGAAACTCTTGGAAAAATTTTCCAGCAAATCTTGCATATTTCTCCTCCCGGAAGAGTCACCCCTCTTACATACCTGGCACTTCCTACCCACATTCAGGGGATTTAAGACAATGGTGGACATATTTTTTACCAGCTCTTGTCTTAGTCCATCCTCCTTTCTAATAACTTTTTTTTGTTGTTGTTTCTTTGTTTCCTTGGGTGTAAATAAAGATACACATTACTCAAGCCAGAAAAAATAATGCCTAAAAGTGTTTGTTCTTCCTTCAACTCAGAGACGCAGAGGCCCTGGCTTCAAGATGAGATTCTTAAGTAACTGAAATAATTTAGTCACATTACTGTTCAAGGCTACCCTTGAAGAATAAATTTCTGATAACATTTGCTTGGAGTTACCGGTGTCTTCCCTTTCTATTTCAGTTGGCACCATTTAAGCAGTCTAAATGAAATCATTCAAAAAACACAAAAATTACTTACCATAATAGCATTTTAATTTGGTATTTTTAATTTCCTTATAAAAGTCACTTCTTTTTTAGTAGAATACTGTTTTAAGACCCAGATCTCCAAACTTACAGTTCTCATTGTCAGAAATGAATTTTCTATTTATTAAACAACAATAACAACACAACTAACACACAGGGTAAATTCAGAAATTGTGGAGCCTTGAAACGTTTATGATTTTAGGAATTCTCTTCAAGGAAAAGAATACAAAAAGGGAAGGAGTATTTATTCAATATGAGAAAAGGAATAAAAGTTGCAATTTGTGAAAAGCTGACAGACAAAAACAACCACTGAATCTGAAAAAGCATCACAATATTTTTATTAATTGCTGCTTGACCTTTGTTTTCCCCTAATACTTTGGCTAAATCCTCCTTTGTAACCTTTTCCTATGATCAGTATTTATTTTTTATTATTGTTAGTTTGGAATATTTTTCTTTCACCCTCACCCCTCTTAAATGGTAATGCCACGTATAATTCTAGAATTGCCCATTTAAGAGAAAATCTCAATGGGTTTTTTCACGTGTGAACTGTTTTCATGTGCATCGCAGGTTTTGCAATTCCTTCCCAGAATTCCAATTGATCCTGTTTTGCAAGATCGCCACAAAAATATTTTTTAAATGTCTGAAACATTCATTATACACCTGTTTCAAAATAGATTTCTAAAAGGAGTGAGCTTCTGCGTGATGAGATTTTGTTGGGAAACAAATCGGCCATACATTTTAACATTGCTGAGGATGGGAAGAGTCTTCTTCAGGCTACCTTCTGGTCCTGTTGATTCGAAGTCTTGCTGCCCCTTGCTGTTCCCACACGTTTGGTGAGAGCGGCTGCTGGGCGTGTTTCATTTCATAGCGCTTCCTCTGCACCAGGACCTGCATGTCACTCTGCAAAGTGAGTTGGAGCAAGAAGTATAGGCATGTTTTCGGAAGCCTTTGACACACTGGGACGGCTAGCAGTAAATTCGTCATACTCAAATTGACTGCGAATCATGTAAATATATTCCACTAAATCCAAACTAAGTGTGCCCCCAGTCACCCTCTTCTCTACTGGATTTCAGTAATGCGTATGGGCATGGCAACAGCAGCAAGCAAGAGGGGAAACACATGGGGGTGGTCAGATGAGAGGAGGCAGTAGAGGTAGGCAAGAGCGGTTTAAATACTGTACCCTCACAAATGTTATCAAAAAACCTTTGGCCTATCACACTGTCCCAGTCACTTCCTGGAATTTTTCTTTCTTTCTTTCTTTTTTTTTTTTTCTTTTGAGACAGAGTCTCACTCTGTGGCCCAGGCTGAAGTGCAGTGGTGTGATCTCGGCTCACTGTCCCCTCCACCTCCTGGGTTCAAGCGATTCTCCTGCCTCAGCCTCTTGAGTATCTGGGATTACAGTCACACACCACCACACCCGGCTGGTCTTGAACTCCTGATCTCGGGTGATCTTCCTGCTTCGGCTTCCCATAGTTCAGGGACTACAGGCTTGAGCCACCGCACCTGGCTTCTTCCTGAACTTTGAAAGAATTCTGTGCAAATAAGGGACATGGGCTTGGCTCAGTACCTTCACGGCAATGCACTGGAATTAAAACAAAGTTGCTCATAGTTAAAAGTAGTTCTAAGACTATACTTTTTCTTTATCCGTTTTCAGTCTCCTTTATTTTGCTTCTAGGAAGATATTTTCAGTAAGAGTTAAGCACATACACTATAAGAATTTAACAAAAAGGAATGTAATGTGAACTATTATTGTAGGTAGCAATTTCCAGCCTTCAAATGACTCTTTTCAAATTCTGGAATTCTCATAGTACACTGTCGGCATCATATGTAGGGCTTTGTTACTATTGGTTATTCCTATGGTACATTTGAAAGGCATCACCTTAAGCTAACGTCGTCAGTAGATTGTGGATGGCTCAAAAGAACACCTGAGTATGTTGGGAGAAGCCACAGAGGCACCATTGCATTGTCTCTTTGAATTAATGCTCTTGCTATGACTTCTGTGGTCATTACTGTGAAGATAAGCAATGAAAATGCACTCTTGTAATTTTTCTAGAATTGTAGATTTCTAGAATTGTAAATGTCCAACATTATTGTAAATATGCATCAGTTTTCAGTGGGTATAATTCTACTCCATTTGACTACAATGACCACGGAGATGCTGTGTAGCAATGCACACTTTCAGCGGCCTGCTCTAAGCTTTGGAGTAAGATCATGTTTAAACACCTTGGCATGAAGTGATTCCCGATAGCTGTGGCAACTTGAAATGCTTCAAAAGAATGTAGAAAACATATATATCTAATTTCAAAATGAAGTTTAGCATCATTCCGGTTTTGTAATGGTTTTTTGTTTTCTTCTAGATTGTATAATCTTACAGATCCGTTAAGCCTTTGGAATCTGTTTTTCTCTTTTATCAAAAACAACAATTTTGCAAAAGCTGCTTGTTTGGGGCTACATCTAAGGAAGTATTTTCTATGTGTGGCCCAGTGGCAATTCAATTATACCTTCCAAATAATGGATGTCTATTTTATTCAAGGTTGTGTTCTATATATGAGAAATTAGATTACGATTTTAGATTCTCATTATCTTGTAACCAATGGAAGATAGATAATGGCAGGAATGAGAACTTGCTTTCTCCACAGGAGCTCATGCTGTTAAAAAAATAAAGAAAGATAAAGTCAAAATGCTTTTGATAATATGCAACGTAAGACCTCTCTTTCTCTATGTAATCCCTCATTCTCTTACACAAACACACAAGCATTCACATATAAAACCACTATGAATAAAGCAGTGCTTACTTAGCTTTATTATTATTTATCATTAGCTTTATTATTTAATAGTGAAAGTCAAAGCCAATGCAAGGTGGCAAAAGAATAATCATAAGTACAGTATTAGAAAAAGTAATCCCACTTCTTGACTGCATGTGCTTTTATTTTATACCTGTAAACTCCTAAAAAAAATATATATATATATTGCAGAAGAGAAGGTGACTGTGTGAGTCAGGTTCTCCAGAGGGAGAGAAGTAATAGAAAATATGTACATATGAAAGGGAGTTTGTTAAGGAGGCTGACTCACAGGATCACAAGGTGAAGTCCCTCAATAGGCCATCTGCAAGCTGAGGAGCAAGGAGCCAGTACTGGCTCAGTCCAAGTCTCAAAACCTCAAAAGTAGGGAGGCTGACGGTGCAGCCTTCAGGCCATGTCTGGAGGCCCGAGAGCCCTTGGCAAACCACTGGTGTAAGTCTAAGAGTCCACAAACTGAAGAACTTAGAGTCTGATGTTTGAAGGCAAGAGGCATCCAGCGCAGCAGAAAGATGAAGGCAGAAAGACTCAGCAAGGCTGCTCATTTTACCTTCTTGACTGCCTGCTTATACTAGCCATGCTGGCAGCTGATTGGATGGTGTCCATCGAAATTGAGGGTGTCTGCCTCTCTCAGTCCACTGACTCAAATGTTAATCTTCTCTGACAACACCCTCACAGGTACACCCAGAAACGATACTTTGTGTCATTTAAGTCAATCAGGTTGACACTTAACCATCAAAAATTCTCCCCTTATCAACTTGAACTGATAAACATCTCCTGAAATCACACATAAACCCTAAGTGAGACAATAATAAGGTCATAATTATGCCTGACATAATACAGTTATCTTTTCTACAACCAGAAGCTCACTAATCCTTAACCTAAATGCTATTACATAAAGTTAACAACACTTAAATGCTGATATGAAGTCAATAAATCTTATGTCAAATGATAAAGGAAAAAGAAAGGAAATACAATAACACTATCTTCTTGGTACAAGTGTATACATGCACAAAGATATTTTTAATAAAACAAGTAGGTAATATTTATGACAATTACAGTTCTCCTTTCTGTAGCTGGTTGTGTGGTCGTAGCCAGTATGGATGACTACCATCTCCTACTATCCATTCTGTATTACCTTTGCCTTCAGCAAGCACCTCAGTAGGTCATGGTTTTTTACCTGGTAGAAGGACCTAGTCCTTCATCCTGAAGTGTCTGGTCCATTTGTAGTTCTGCCTGGATTGGGTTGTTGTAGTTTCCCATTGATCTTAATCATAGGGCATGGTAATACTAAGAGATACCCTAAGACATCTCCTGTATTCTGCACATACTCTGCCTTACCTCCATTGTGGGGTAGTAGACTGATTTCATCTTCATAGTCCTAGTGAATCACCCCAGCCAACAGTGTAACTCCTTCTTACCTTGTTGACTTAGAGATAGGAGGAGCCCACAGTTTTTGGGTGGCAATCTTAACTTCCAGTGAAATGGAAACATTGTTGCGTCTCCTGGTGGCAGCATTCCTCCCATTGGAGCTAAGACCGCTAGGCTCATTACAGTCTGCTGCTGTAATGTCACAGGAACAGGCAGCAAAAACATCACTAGTGGGTCACTAGGGTCGATGGTTAGTGGTGCGACTTGCACTTCCATCCTTCATTCCTGGACCTGTGAATCCTGGCTATGGGAGAAATTGTGCCACATATTGGATGATGATGCAGGGCATACACAGATTTCTGGAGAACTTTGCCTATCCACCTATCTCTTTCCTAAATTTCTTTGTCACCAATTTTTAAATCATGCTTCTTCTAAGTCCCTGACCATCCAGCCAAAGCACTGTCTACAGCCCATGAATCAGTATATAATCACACATCTGGCCATTTCTCCTTTCAAGCAAAGTGTACAACCAGATGCACAGTTTGAAGTTCTGCCCACTGGAAAGATCTCCCTCCACCACTGTCCTTCAGGTATGTCCTGGAAAGGGGCTGTAATGCTGCAGCTGTGAACTTTCGGGTGGTGCCTGCATATTGTGCAGAACTCTGTGTACAACAGGCCCTAGTCTCTTCCTCTGTCAACTGATCATAGGAAAACCTCCATGAGGTCATCAACACAGGCTAGGGGAGAGAGGGCAAGGTGGGTGTGGACCATGGACATGTGAATCTCTTCCTCCCATAACTTAATTTTTCCTTCAGGACCGGCTCGAGCCCCATCACATATATATCACTTCCATTTGATGATGGAATGCTGCAGTGAATCTCCAACTTGATGGCTTGGGTGGTAGAGAAAGAACCCAGTTCCTGATAGGCAGTTCGGATTGCATGGTGATTTGTTGACTCATAGTCAAATGTTCAATTTCTACCAAGGTCCAATAACAGGCCAATAGCTGTCTCTCAGAAAGAGTGTAGTTACCTGCAGAAATGGCAAGAGCTTACTTTATATTCCTAGAGGCTCTGCTGTGATTTACCTATGGGGGCCTGCCAAAGGCTCCAAACAGCATTCCTATCTGCCATCGTCACCTCAAGTACCTTTGGATCTGCTAGGTCATATGGCCCAAGTGGCAGAACAGCTTGCCCAGCACCCTGGACCAGTTGCAGAGCCTTCTCCTGTTCTGAACCCCGCTCAAAACAGGCAGCCTTTTGGGTTACTAGATAAATGGGACCGAGTAACATATCAGAACTGTGAAATATGATTATGACCAATGAGAAAAACTAGCTAGATAGATGGGTAAAAAAATAAATGTAAAGATTAATTGTACTATTTCTAGAAATAATGAACTAAGAATATAATGGAAATAATTTTATATGCAATAAGACAGAAATATAATAAAAATAAGTCTAATAGATATGGGTAAAACCTATATGACACCTAAGATATATTCGAATAGTTAAGGAAACAAACAGAAGCTTGTTTTAGAAAAGAAAATCCAAAATTGTGTTATCAATTCTCATCAATTGATCTCTATCTTCCAGAGATCATTTGTAAAAATTAAATACTAAAATAATCACAAAATCATGAGAAAGAGTAGTAAAGTGTGAAATTAGTAGTTACAAAATTAGAACATGAAACTATAGTGATTATAATTCTTTGATACTAAATAGAAATACATTTACTGTGTTAATAGATCTAGAAGTTAACAGTAGATCAATAGACAGATAATTTCATCTGTAAAATATTGTCATGTTATTATCAAATAGAGGTTAGATTTTTTTACCCACATCTTATTACAAAATATATATTAAAAAATGAAATCATAGGCTGGGTGCTGTGGCTCACATCTGTAATCCCAGCCCTTTGGGAAGCCAAGGGGGGTGGATCACCTGAGGTCGGGAGTTCAAGACCAGCCCAACCAACATGGAGAAACCCCATCTCTACTAAAAATACAAAATTAACCAAGCGTGGTGGCACATGCCTGTAATCCCAGCTACTTGAGAGGCTGAGGCAGGAGAATTGCGTGAACCTGGGAGGCAGAGGTGGCAATGAGCCGAGGTCGTGACGTTGCACTACAGCCTGGGCAACAAGAGCAAAACTCTGCCTCAAAAAAAAAAAAAAAATGAAATTCTAAAAGTACCTGAAGAAAAATGGATGTGTCAAAGTCTGAAAAGCTTTTTTTTTTTTTTTTTTTTAGCAGAACCATAAGTCTAGAAATTACAAACAAACAACAAAAATGTTAGTGATTTTGAAAACCTACATACTAGCAGAAAACAAAACATAACTTAAAGCTATGTTGAAGATTATTGGAGAAAAGTTGCTGTTTCAGTAGTTTGTCAATAAAGTACTGCAATTATCATCACCTCATCTGCACCTAATGAATAAAAATAAATTATTTCAAAGTTTATAAAAGCACAACACTTATTTACAAGACAAGGTAAACACACAATAAAGGTTTTTATTCCTGAGACTTAAGTTGGGTAGGTCTAGATTTTCATCAAGGAAAACAGAAGTATGATGTTAAATTCAAGTTCTATTCACTGTATGTTGGGAGATTCCCTCCACCATTGGTAAAAAGTTTTTTTATCTAAAATCACACACATTACATGTACTTATACAATGGCCATTTTGCCAAAGATGGTTTTCCTAAAATTCTGAATTTATTTTCTCCATCTTCAGATTGTTCAAAACATTGCAACAAAAATTACAGAAAAAGGTAGTTGAGAGTAATGGGACAGTGAAAGAGATGACCAAACCCTGTCCCAGATCAAATGACATTAAGAAGTAAAAAAGTTCTATAATCTCTCATGAATCACCAAGAAAACGGGCTATCGTGACAAGAATTTTTTGTCATGGAACCCTTAACATCATCCTACTATCTTCACCATGATCAGTATATTTCGCCACCATGCCAAAGAACACCTGTAAGTGTCGAAGACATAATAACATTTTTCCAAAAAGTGATTCTATTGTCCTAAATCATCTGGCCAGGTTATTTCATAACTACTTCTTCAACTGAGTTTCAATATTGGCAAATATACTTTTGGTTTTCTCATTTATCTTTCTTTCCTCCATAAGGCACATAATTTATAATTAGACAAAATGCGTCTCTATTAAGTTGAAGTAATGCCTTCATTGCTCCATCACTCTTCACAAAGGCAAAGGAGACAATCAACTGCCAACGACCTCCTCTATAAACCCTGGTTTATATTCCTGATTATTCCTTCCTGCTGGGCCTCATGTACTTTCAACATCTTTTGGGTAAGCCAAACTGATACATGGTCAATCTGAATGAGAGAAAAATGTTCTGTAACAATAAGGAAGATAAATCAAAACCTGGTCAATTTTCCCTACAAATTGGAGCGATACTATGGTTTCAACAGTTTATCAAAGTTAAGAGCAGTGATTCTTATTCTTAGCTGTCCATTACAAACACCAGGTGGAGAGAGTGGGTAATTTACACCTTGAATCTTAGGCTTTCCATTACTCCATTCTCACACTGCCATAAAGAACTACCTGAGACTGGTTAATTTATAAAGAAAAGAGGTTTAATGCACTCACAGTTCCACAGGCCGTAAGGGAGGCATGGTTGGGGAGGGCTCAGCAAACTTACCATCATGGCAGAAGGTGAAGGAGAAGCAGGCACAGTCTTCACATGGTGGAGCAGGAGGAAGAGAGAGTGAGCAAAAGGGGAAGTGTCCCACACTTCTAAACCACTACATTTCCTGAGAACGCTCTCATTATCATGAGAACAGCAAGGGGGAAATCCACCGTCCTGATCCCATCACCTCCAACCAGGTTCGTCCCTTAACACTGGGAATTACAATTCAACATGAGTTCTGGGTGGGGACACAGAGACAAACTATATCAGGCTCCAGCTGAGAATAAATGAGTCAGAATCCCCAGTACTTGGTCTCAGGCTTGGATGTTTGTTTTATTTTTTAAAACAAACAAACAACAACAACAACAAAAAACCCAAAACACCATTTCAGATTATTTTAATGTGTAGCCATGGCTGAGACCCAGTGAATTAGATAAACATTTTATAGTTCATTGCTCAATTAAGATAATTATGCCCATAAAGCATAAGCTATACCTGCTCCACACTGGCCATATCTAACTTTTATACCATCATTCTCTCCCTCTTCTCAATAAACACATTGTCATTCTAAATCATCACTGCTTTGTCTGTATCTTTAACAATAGGGAAGGGTGTGAAGGAATGTGAGGAATTTTAATCCATTTGTTATATCTCTAGGGATAATAAACTTATAGGCCTATGATTGTGACACCCCCATTTCACACATCCCACCTGCAACGGACAGAAAACCCTATCACTTAATATTACCTGTGCAGGTGGTATTGGCTTCTTAAATGATCAGCCTCAGTTCTCCAAAAGGTCCCTGTAAGGCTAAGTGGAGTCGCCAAGGAAGCTGATATGACCTCTGTAAAAGGAAACTCTGGCCTTTGTGGTATCTTTTTCCTTATTTAATTTCAAATTCCAAAATAATTCATATCTTGTGCACCCATTTACCAATTTAAATATAAATAATTTGCTTTTATTTTGTGACCTTTTATAAAATTGTATCCTTATGAATACACGTCCCCAAATATATGTTTTGTGCAGCAGGTGAAAGCTCTTGTCTGTCCTGGTGTAGACTGCTTGAGGACAGTTTCAATTTTATCAGGTTGGGAGATTGACTTGGAAGTGTGTTTATTTACCTAGCTCATGAAATACTTCTTACTGCTTGTATTGAAGGAAGGGAAGAAAATCTGTTGCCATAAGTTTGGTATCTAGGGAGAAATTTTCAGTTAATCTTGACACTCAGAGATAATAGTTCCCCCCCACCCTCACCCCGTATTTTCTTTTACAGACTTCAAATGACTGCTCTGCAGCCGGGAGTAACTGCAATATTTGGCTTCTTAAAAGTGATGATGTATTCGATGAAAAGTTGATACAAATAAAGTTAAGCCAGAAGGTTCTTATTAAAATATAAATAGAGGGGGTAATTTCTTAAATGTTTTTAAGTATTTAAGGGTTCATAAAGAGGGAATTTTTAGAACAGAATAGAAATTCCCCTAAAAGAAGTTTTAATTTTTTTTCATTAAAATGTACATCGATATCATTATAAGCATGTTTTTCGATGTTGCCCTTTCCTGCTTTGAATGATTATAGCAGACTTTGTTTTTCTGTTTATCACATCTTCAGATGAATCCCTGCATTCCAGAAACAAATACTACTGAATATCTTTAAGTCGAAATTTCTAAAAAGTGATATGTGAATAAAATGAAAAAGAATTACGGGGACGAAACAAATTTTATAGAAACTTTTGAATTACATTTGTGCATTTTTTTTTTAATTTTCTGATGTTTTATAGGTTGGGCCTTAGATCAGATCTTTATTTTCATGTCTGGTTATGACCACATGGCATCGTTTAAGGTAGAAACATACTGTCTATCTGAGAAAAGCAATACAGAACAAGTTCAATGAGTTAATTCATTGACAAGTTGAGTTTTTCCTGATGCTAATACATGGATGTTCATTCTGTCATTCATAGAGAATCACAAGACGAACTCTTCCTCAGGAAGCGGTTTGACTGTAGGGAAAAAAAAAAAAAAAAAAAAAAAAAAAAAAAAAAAAAAAAACTTCAGAAGTAGTTATGAGGGAATGTGTTAAGGAAAACCAAGTCCACGAGGGGTGTGCTTTCAAAGGCAGGAATTTTCCAGTGTCATGCCTCCATCCACGTCCCCATCTCGGAATGCAAAGTTCTTTGCCTGACTTTCCCACAGCAGGCTAGGTAGAAATTCTAAGTGTGCTGCTTTGTTCAAAAAGCACGTGCGGACAGTTCTGGGAGGAAGGGTCTCTGTTGCAGACCTAGCAGCCAATCCAGTATCAGAGTCCAAGATCAATCACTCCAGAGGAGGTTTAAAAGAACTCCTCTCATTGGACGAGAACATGAATGGGGTGGGAATAACGCCGGGGTTAAAACACCGTTGCCCCTTACCTGTGCAGATTCTTCCCTTGGAGCCCCTCCCACGGCAGCGTGGGAGCTCTCTCTCCTCTCTTTCATCTCTCTCCGCCTAATCAGTCGCTCTCTGCCAAACTCTTTGGGTCCGTGGTATTTATCCCAACGGTAAACTCACCATGCCTCCAGGGCCCCTTCACCTGTTCCTGGAGCAAGAGAGGCCAAGGACCCAGACGCATCAGATCCGGGAAACCGAAAGCATCTGCAGGGCGCCTCTGCTCCCTCCCCGTCTTACAGTTAAGTCCTAGCATAAAGAATTATTTATTTATATTCATAGTAGGCATTCATTTTAAAGTATTAGGTGAAATAGTGAAGTAACAACTATAATGAAAAGTCTTATTGTACTGAAATAGCATTGATGTCTGCTACATTGAAAGGATTTGAAGCTTTGGAGCTTGTTTTGAATACAACAAACAAAACGTGCAGACTGAGTGAAGATTGAGAATTTATAATCATTTTGATTCAAATGGTAATGTCACGGAGAAGAAACATTTGTTTGAGAATCACAAGTGGCATTACCATTTGAGTAAAATGATAATTTTATTTTGTTAGCCAAATAGAGTGCACATACTATTTGTAATTATTTTATTAGATATTAAAACTAATTTAATTTCCTAGCCTTTTTCTAAAGTGTATAGATCAATATCTAATTAGAATTTTTAAAACGAATTATTGAATCTTATGTTTAATGAGATTGTCAGTTGCCATAAGGAATTATAACCTATTTCACATCTATTTTATTTTCTTCTTTTTCAGCTTTTTTTTTTTTTTTAGATCCAGGGGGTGCATGTGCAGGCTTGTTACCCAGGTATACTGCATGATACTGAAGTTTGGGGTTCAAATGATCCCATCACCCAGGTAATGAGCATCGTACTCAACACTTTTTCAACCTTTGCTTCCGTTACTCCCTCCCCTCTCTAGTATTTCTGATTTCTGTTGTTACCATCTCTATGTCCCTGAGGACTCAGTCTTTAACTCCCACTTACAAGTGAGAACATGTGGTACTTGGTTTTTTGTTCCAGTGCTAATTCACTTAGAATAATAGCCTACAGCTGCATCTATGTTGCAGCAAAGGAAATGACTTCATTCTCTTACAACTGCATGGTATTCAATGGTGTAACTATACCACATTTTCTTTATACAATCCACCATTTATAGACACCTAGGTTGATTTCATGCCTTTGCTATTGTAGAATTATGTTGCAATGAACATGTAAGTGTATGTGTCTTTTTGGTTGAATGATTTGCTTTCTTTTGTCCATATACACAGCAATGGGATTGCTAGGACAAATGGTAGTTCCAGTTTAAGTTTTTTGAGAAATCACCAAACTGCTTTCCACAATGGCTGAACTAACTTACATGCCCATCAACAATGTATAAGTGTTCCCCTTTCTTGACAGTCTTGCCAGAACCTGTTGTGTTTTGACTTTTTAATTGTAGCTATTCTTACTAGTGTGAGATGGTATCTTACTGTGGTTTTGATTTGCATTTTTCTGATGATCAGTGACATGAGCATTTTATTTTATGTTTGTATGCCACTTTTGTGTCTTCTTGAGAAGTGACTCTTCATGTCTTTTGCCCTTTTTTTTTTTTTTTTTTCCTTTGAGAAAGAGTCTCACTCTCACCCAGGCTGGAGTGCAGTGGCACAATCTGGGCTCACTGCAACCTCTGCCTCCCTGGTTCAAGTGATTCTTCTGCCTCAGCCTCCCAAGTAGCTGGGACTACAGGTGTGTGCCACCATGCCCAGCTAATTTTTGTATTTTTAGTAGAGACAGGATTTCACTGTGTTAGCCAGGATGGTCTCGATCTCCCGACCTCGTGATCCGCCCGACTCGGACTCCCAAAGTGCTGGGATTACAGACGTGAGCACCCGGCCCTTTTGCCCATTTTAAAATAAGGTTATTTGGGTTTTGCTTGTTAAATTCCTTACAGATTCTCGATATTAGAACTTTGTCAAATGTTTGGTTTGGGAATATATTCTCGTATTCCATAGGTTGTCTGCTCACTCTGTTGATAGTTTCATTTGTTGTTCAGAAACGCTTCAGTTTCCTTATGTCCCACTTACCAATGTTGGTTTTTGTTGCAATTGCTTTCGAGGACTTTAGTCATAAATTCTTTCCTGAGGTCAATGTTCAGAATGATGTTTCCTAGGTTTTCTTCCAGGATTCTTAACGGTTGAGGTTTGACATTTAAATCTTTTAAATTTTGAGTTAATTTTTGCATATAGTGAGAGGTAAGTGCCCAGTTTTATTCTTCTGCATATTGCTAGCCAAATACCGCAGCACTATTTTTTGAATAGAGTCCTTTTCCTATTGCTTATTTTTGTCTATTTTATCAAAGAGCAGGTGGCTATAAGTGAATTTCACATATTTTCAAGAAGAGACTTTGTTTTAGAGTTGATGCTATCAATAAAGCACACACTATATAAATTAAAATAGTATCTAGACTTATGATAATATGTTTACTATATTTGACAGTAAGCAGATACAGCAATGTGTGGGACCAAATGCTACACTTATTTCACAAGCATTGTTCACGGCATTGAAAGACATTTGTTTTAACCAGAGAAAGAGCATGAGCATGAAATTATTGAATTCTAGTTCTGTGACTAATTTTGTGACCCTGGACATATTTAATCTTCCTCCTTTATTATAAAATAGAGATGACAATGACAATGTTTGTCCAACCAGATCTTTCTTAGGAATTGATCTGATAATGCCTAGAAATTCTCAGAACACTGTGAAACTCAGTAGCTTACCCACCACTGTAATCTTAATTTTATTATCCAGTAAAACAAATTCTGATATTGGATAATGCTAGATACCAAGTGTTTTATTTTTTTCTTTGTTGGTAGCCTTTCTTATTGAGAACGTGGCATGGTATTTTTCTCTGCAAAAAGGTAGAGAAGGAAAAATCTGAGCTGATGTATGTATGGGCTTTTTTCATTTTCTTTTAAACATGCAATCTTCAATGTGCCCACATATTTCCCCCTTTAGCATAACTATTACTATATCACTATTATATGATTTAAAAAAACCCACTAAACTGGCAAATGACCCATCTCACACACACACACACACACACACACACACACACACACGAGAGAGAGAGAGAGAGAGAGAGAGAGAATCCCTAGGAATTTGGTCCAAAATATTAGCTAAGTACATTGTACACAGCAAATGTTCAACAACTCTGTCTAGGTGGTAAGCATCAAGTAGGTAGAGTAGAGGCTACAATTCCAACTTTTTCTCACTAAACTCTTAAAGTTTTGCCCAGCTGAAAGTTGACTACAATATAAAGAGATACTCTTCACTTTATCTCGAGGGCTTGGCTCTAAAGAACGATGACCTGGATTCAGGCAAAGCTCTTAATTTAACATATCTCCCTATACCTGAATGAATTCCATTAAATTCTCTGAAGCATAAAAGACTATGTAAATATTCAACTGGAGTATTAGCCACTGATCATCTGAAGGATAGAAACAGTCAAAGACTCCACAACAGAATGGTATTCTTCTACGGAGTCAGCTTTCAGCATTTGGGGTTGGAGTGGTCTCTGTTCCTAGCATTGGTGAGGTGTTTGTACTTAACCATTCTTTCCTGATGTAAAGGACTCAGTGCCTTCTATGATTCAGATGACTCTTGGACTCTGTAGTTTGTATGCAGAGGCCATCAAGCACCCTCAGCCTCTCTCAGTGTCCTACTACTTCTCCTTTAGGCCCTTGAATGAAAAGAGCTGGTCCTCTCTCCTGATAAGTGTTGCTCTAACCTGCACTCACTTACGAACAAGGTTATCTTAATTTCTGTATCTCCTTTCCTGTGAGTAACTATAGTAAATCCCAGTAGAATCACTCTCTTCTAAGAGAATTGTCTTTAGTATCTTAAAGGAGAATAAGCAAAATACTAAATAACTTCCCATTGTAGCTGTAATTTTGGAATTACAGCTTTAATAAGGGCTGCTCTTTTCATTAGGGAGACCTCAAGGGCAATAAGCAATGTGTTTAGTTTTCTTCTCTATATAATATTTCCTATTTTTTCCACTCATGCTTCATTGCTGACCTACCTTACCAACTCTACTAAGCTTACTATATGCACACCACCCACCCACCCCCGTCTCTCCCTTCTTTTTTCTCTCTCTTTCTCCCTTCCCTAGAAAAATATGGATGATGACTTCGTGTACGTTAGTATATAACTCCATGAGAATTTGTATCTGAGAAAGTTGCATATTTCTTGAAATTTATGCCAACAGATAAAATTGTCTCTAAAAAACACTTCTGGTCCAGTGTAGTGACTAACACCTGTAATCCCAGCACTTTGGGTGCCAAGATGGGAGAATGACTTGAAACCAGGAGTTCCACCCAGCCTGGACAACATATTGAGACCCCCATCTCCACAAAAACTAGAACGGAAAATAAATTAGCTGAGTGTAGCAGTGTATGCCTTTAGTTGTAGCTACTTGGGAGACTGGGGCAGGAGGATTGCTTGAACCCAGGAGTTTGAAGCTACAGTGAGTGACCTGTGATTATGCCACTGCATTGTAGCCTGGATAACAGAGTGAGACTCTGTCTATAAGTAGTAATAATAATAATAATTTCTGATGACAACTTGATTAATAAACAATATTGATAATGCAGACACCAATGCATTTTATATTCTTCATTTTTCAAAAAGCCAAAAAGAAAGTCAGTGCACATTTAAAATTCTGATTGCAAGAACATTATGATTTAGAGCAAAAAGTTTAATCTCCTGGGTCAAAATCGAGAAGATCAAAGTCAACAATTTGTTGCTGTACTATTGCTATTTTCAACCACTACTACCAAAAATTACCCCTAAAATATTAAGTATTGTTAATGCATATAATGAATTTTGTATTTCAAGACATAAACATATATGATGAATGCTTTTCAATGGAACATGTTAAAATATCAAGACTGAAAAATCCTAGATGGTTTTGTAACTACCAAAGTGTTTTTAAAAGCTGACTTAGAATTGCATAGTTAGCTGACTTAACATTGCATGGTAAACAGACCCTTTACACAACAAAGAGAATCCTGTTACATCTGACGCAATGGAATCAGAAGACTCATTTGAGACAGAATCTCATTCCTGATCCACATGTCCACATTGTCGTCCCCATAACCTAAGCTTTGGCTCACACTTTGTTAGAACACACAAAATGTTAAAAGTGCATTATGGTCATTGGATTTTGTAACAGAGATCATCCTTTGCAAGTGAGGAATGGAGACTCAGAACACGCCTGCCACCTGGTGTGCATTCGGCTGCATTACAACTGTATCCAAAAATGCAAAATGTGAATGCATGGAGGGTAATGAAAATAGAGGATTTGCAAAATGCATACCAAGAACACATTTTTAAATTAGTTGGCAACAATACAAAGCATATAAAGTATTTCTGAAATGGCTGTCACCTTAGATATTTATGTTAGTTTGCGAGGGTTGAAATAACAAAATAACACAGACCACATGGCTTAAACAAGAGGCATTGATATTCTCACAGTTCTGGAAGTTAAAAGTTCAAGATCAAGGTGCTGGCAGGATTGGTTTCAACCAAGGACTCTCCCCACTTAGCTTGCAGACGGTCATCTTCCTATCCTGTCCTCCCGTGGTCACTTCTCTTGTCTGAACGCATCCCTGGTACCTCCTCCTCTTCTTATGAAGACATCAGTAATAATGCATTAGGGACCAGCCTAGTGAGCTCATTTTAACTTACTCACCTCTTTAAAGAACTAATCTCTAGTTCGTAGAATATAACTTAACTGCAATTATATTCTGAGGGGCTATAAGATAAGAATATTAAGGTGAAATAATTCAGCCTGTGATAATATTTGATTCTAGATTTGTGGTGATATGTAAAGATCAATATATGTCATTCTGGATGTTTTTCAGGATACCACAGCTTTTTCATCATCCATTCCTTTTTTTGTTTGTTTGTTTTTCTTAAATAGAGACAGAGTCTCTCTTTCTCTCTCTCTCACCCAGGCTGGAGTGCAGTGGCCCAATCTCGGTCACTGCAAACTCCGCCTCCCAGGTTCAAGCGATTTTCCCACCTCGGCCTCCCAAGTAGCTGGGATTGCAGGCCTGCGCCACCACACCCAGCTCATCATCCATTTCTTACTAGGGAATTGAGTCCAATGGGAGTGCACTATACTTTGTAAGTCTCCACTAACACACAGAATTTCAGGCACAAGGCAGAATCTAAATAATCTTTTGTGAATGAAAGAATGAAGAGCATGTGATAAGATTATTTAAATTGAGCTGGCTATATTTTCATTCTCATTGACATCTTCCTCTGCCACTGTTTCCTTCAGCTGCCGATTATCTGAATCTGATCAAAGAAACTTTTGAAAAGGATCAGCGGCTTAAGGGAATGATAGAAAAGAATTAAATAGTAGATAAAAATATAGCCTTGCTTTCTTTAATCAAGTAATATAAGTACTAATAAGTGTAATGAGAATACATTTGAAAATAAAATCACTGTCATGACTTTGAAGGCATGGGAGGAGAAGATACAGTAAAAGATGGTGTGGTCTTTCAGGGGCTGGAAATGTCCTCTGTTTTACCTTTGAACTGGTTTTTATGTCAAGTTCTTAGAGGGAAATTTTAATTGACATGTGACAAAAATCAGGGAAAAGTAAAATGAAATATATTTTGATTGTCACATATATTAAAAGTCAAGAATATGAGAAATCATTATTTTCTGTAAATGAGAGATGATTTTAGAGGTAAAGGAATCATTGAAAGTATTTTTAGTGGGGACAAGGAAACAGATGTGATTGGAAGATACTTCTAAGAGTGTGGCAATACTCTTATTCCCAGGATGGATGGTAGTCACATGGATGTTCCTTCTTCACTTTTTGCAAGTTATATAAATATCATGTATATTCACTTATATGTGTAAAATCTTGTATGTGTGTGTTTCAGTGATTGAATATACATTAATTGACCTTAGTACTAGTTCTAGAACAGTCATGAAATTGATGTGAAAACTGTGGAGCCGGGTGTGGTGGCTCACACCTGTAGTCCTAGCACTTTGGGAGGCTAAGGTGAGCTGATCACCTGAGGTTGGAAGTTCAAGACCAGCCTGACCAACATGGAGAAACCCCATCTCTACTAAAAAAAAAAAAAAAAAAGAAAAGAAAAGAAAACTTTGGCAGATCTTTCAGTCTCCCACTTTCTTAAATGAACTCGAGGTGCTGCCTGGGTCTAGCCGATGCTTGTCTCTGGAGCACAGGTTGAGGCTCCGTATCACCCATGATTCCTTTCTGCAGTCACCAGATCACAGATGCCCCCTCAGGCTGCAACTGCCTCTCCCAGTTTGGCCAGAGGAGGTAAAACTCAACCCACTACTGAGGTCCAATGCAGAAGCAATCCCTGCTCTCCTCATCCTCCCATTCCTTACAGCACAAATGAGTCCGACTATATGATTTCCAAAACTTTGTCCATTGCTGAGAAAGAGAACATAGCATGGAGAAACTTATGTCCGTCTCTAAGTCACTTCTACTTTGCTGAGCCCTCAGGCCTAGATACAGGAGACCTGCCTTTGCTATACGAGGCCGCTTGCCAGATTACGAGGTCATAGTCTGTATCAGAAGGGCAGTTCCAACCTGCCACTTAGGCAGGCATTTTACATTCCTAGAGTCTTCCAAGTCCAGGTGTAAGAAACAAAGGGATAAAGAGGAAACCCAATGACTTTTCCTCCCTCCATCCTCATCTCAGCTTAGGGCAGTAGGGAAGAAATGTAAACTCTTGCCCAGGATCTGTGTGCCTCCTTGATGTCTGAGAACTATCCTTTGGGTCAGAGTTCATGCTTTTTCTCAGAACTGGCTAGCTACTCCAGCTCAGAAAGGGCAATCTATTCAGAACTGAAAGACATGCCATGATTATGGAAGATACTTCTATTTAAAAAGAAAAATCTTTAAATATCGGGACTGCTCAGCATTAAACGACAGCAGTGGAGTAAAGCTGTGGGCTAGTTTGAGCCACGTTAGTTCTGTTCTTGTTACTTTTCCTCCGCGGAGCTCATCCTGCCTTCAAATGATTCTTCTAGTCTTCATGGTGCCAGCACATGATCCTGTGAGCAGCTGCTCACAGCAGTAGAAACATCTCTCAGTAAACAGCTGTTTGCAGGCACAGCTGTTTAGAACTCTAAAAAATAAAAATAGGCCGGAAGCGGTAGCTCATGCTTGTAATCCCAGCACTTTGGGATGCCAAGGAGGGCTGATCATAAGGTCAAGGGATCGAGACCATCCTGGCCAACATGATGAAACCCTGTCTCTACTAAAAATATAAAAATTAGCTGGGCATGGTGGCATGTGCCTGTAGTCCCAGGTACTCAGGAGACTGAGGCAGGAGAATAGCTTGAACCCAGGAGGCAGAGGTTGCAGTGAGCTAAGATCGTGTTATTGACTTTAGCCTGGGCAACAGAGCAAGACTGTCTCAAAAGAAAGAAAGAAAGAGAGAGCGAGAGGAAGGAAGGAAGAAAGGAAGGAGGGAGGGAAATATGTCTCTAGAGTTATTATAAACTTGAAATGCTGTTGTGAATACCAGCATAGAACCTTTCTACACCATTGCCTGGAAGCCGACACAGGCTTTCAAGCCTCTCTTTTATGATCAATTCTCTGTCTGTTTTACTTTTGCCAACTTGAATGATATTTCATGTGGCTTTCCCCAGAAATGGGACTCTTACACTAACAATGCATTTAAGTTGCTGGACGAATCCCTTTTAGCTTTGAAGTGTAGTAGACTTTTTCCAACTTCTTTCATGTACATTCAAGTCTCAGATATCACAGGGCGAAGGTCAAGGCTTACTTTCAAGTGGCCCTATGCTCTGTCTTCACAGCCATCTTTATGAGGAGTAACTTCACACGGCAGTGAGGCCTAGGAGTAAACGTACAACCTTGAGATGACGCCAGAAAGTTTCATGTCCCCGTTTCCCCAACATGCTGCAAATATTACTTTCCCTTCCTTGTATTACTGGTGACTGAGCTTTCCACCGTGGTCACAGGCAATTTGAGTTCAGGCTTATCTGCAGCGCTGCATTACAAAGAAAAGCGTAAAACAGCCGCACTTAATATCATCTTATCTGCCTTTTCCTTTTCAATGTTTCTATAATAAAAGCAACAAGACACGACAAAATAGTAAAATAATTGCTGAAATACAGTCATATACCTCCGCTGCCTGGATTCAGCTCTCGGCTGGCTGAGAATGGTGGTGTACTGCTGGATTCCTATCAAACTGGCTAATTCAGGACATGCTGTGAGGAGACGAGGCTGCTGTCATTTCTGTTCAGGCCCTTCGTCATCCACCTCTCTCATTCAACAACCCTGCTCTGACCGTCATGAAATACAAGCCACATCCATCTCCCCAGGGACCTTAGTGCCTTGTGGAGGACAGACAACAGAGATGATGGAGGCCTGGTGCCTTGGCTCATGCCTGTAATCCCAGCACTTTGGGAGGCCAAGGTGAGTGGATCCCTTGAGGTCAAGAGTTCGAGACTAGCCTGGCCAGCATGGTGAAACCCCATCTCTACTAAAAATACAAATATTAGGCCAGGCGCGGTGGCTCACACTTGTAATCCCAGCACTTTGGGAGGCTGAGGCAGGTGGATCACCTGAGGTCAGGAGTTTGAGACCAGCCTGACCAACATGGAGAAATCCTGTCTCTACTAAAAATACAAAATTAGCCTGGTGTGGTGGTATATGCATTGCACTCCAGCCTGGACGACAAGAGTGAAACTCCATCTCAAAAAAAAAAAAAAAAAAAAAAGAAAGAAAAACACGAATGTTAGCCGGGTATGCTAGCACCTGTAATCCTAGCTATTTGGGAGGCTGAAGCAGGAGAATCTCTTGAACCCAGGAGGTGGACGTTGCAGTGAGCTGAGATTACGCCACTGCATTCCAGCCTGGGTGACAGAGTGAGATTCCATCTCAAAGAAAGAGAGAGAGAGAGAGAGAGAGAGAGAGAGAGATGGTTGTCATGCTGGAGTGCTGGCCAGTGTGTTATGCTAGGCATCTACACAGTGCAGGGCAGGAAATGCAGAGAGTGATTAGTGCGTGGAAAAATAGAGAATCACTGGGCTGAGCCCTGGGGATTATCCTACAGTTAGAAAACCACAGGGGTGGGAATAAAGAATTCCAGGCTGAGTGAGCAAATTCGCACTCAAAGGCAGGGGTAGACTGTGGGGTGCGGAGGGAGATACACTTTGGAAACTGCCGACGAAGCAGCCGAACTGTGGAATGAAACTTGCTTGAGGAGCAAAGGAGAGTTGTGAGAGATGACGGGTGCTTCTCACTGAATTGTATCGCTCACACCTATTCCCAACTGCACAGTTCATATGCTGAAGCTGCAACCTACAATGTGATGGATTTTTAGAAGTAATTGGATTTAGGTAAAGCCATGAAGGTAGAGCCCCAGTGATGTAATTAGTGCCCTTGTAAAAAGAGATACCAGAGTGCTCTGTCTTTCTCTCCCCGTTCCTGGGTCCCCTGCCCCCCTCTTCCCCCACTGTTCCTCTCCCTCTCCCTCTTATAGGGAAATCCCAGTAAATCACTTGCTTATTGAACACATTATAGTGCTGAAAATCTTAGTGGAGAGATTCCCTCCTTCTAAATGTTTTACGTGTTGTAATCATATTTTAAAACATGGCAAAATTGGCCAGGTGTGATGGTTCATGCCTGTAATCCCAGCACTTTGGGAGGCCAAGGTGGGTGGATCACCTGAGGTCAGGAGTTCAAGATCAACCTAGTCAACATGGTGAAACCCTGTCTCTACCAAAAACACACACAAAAATAAGCCAGGTGTGGTGGCAGTCACCTGTAATCCCAGCTACTTGGGAGGTTGAGGCAGGAGAATCGCTTGAACCAGGGAGGCAGAAGTTGCAGTGTGCTGAGATTGCACCACTGCAGTCAAAAAAAAAAAAGAAAGAAAGAAAAGAAAAAAGAAAAAAGAAAAAAAGCCAAAATTGGTGGTAAATAAAAGGTTGCCAGAGTCATTATTGAAGAGGGAGATAACAAGTAGAAAGGAACTCTGTGCAATGGTAGTAACAGGACAATAAAGATGATATTGTCATATAATATGGTATAATGTAATAGTACAATGTAACTTCAGTTAATGTAATATAATATAAAATCAATTAGCTTGACCTTCAATAAAAATTCCTGTTGTATAGAAAATTTTGGACAAAGAAAAATCAAACTTGAAAATTTATTATCACACTTATAAGTTTTGTGCACATTTTATTTTAAATATTCGATATAAATATTTAAAACTGATGACCTACTATATTACAATAGTGTGCCTACTTTATTTAAAATTTTCTATTTGTATATATATTTAAATCAAGTTCAGACATTGTTAATAGTTTTATTCAGTTACCCATAAATGATTTCAATGAACACACATGGCAATCATATTCCAACATGAATGTTTCTTTGCTATTTGAAATTCTGATTATCAAGTTAGGAAAATGGATTACACATTTAAAGAGATTTTAAATCATAGGGACTGAAATCAAAACGTGCCTGAAATCAAAGCCCCTCATTTATAAGAACGAGTGAATCCTACTCAGATGGGCTGATGTTTGGATTTCCACTGCGGAAATAGAAAGAAGCATGTGCCATTTCATGCAACCAAGCGAATTAAAATTAACAATGTCTAATATTTTCAAGTATTTCCTCTCCCAAAAAACTGTTTCAAGTCTTTTGGTTAAAATATATTAGAATATCTTTGTAGCAAAAATTATCTTCTGCTAAAATCTGGGTTTAAAAGTTTTTAAGGCAATCTATATTCACAAAATTGGTCAGAAATCATAACAGCATTGACATTAATCTGATACATTGTGATACCTTACTAACGGATTCAAATAAATTCATATATAAATTTCAAAGTGATTGAAAGCACCCATATATAGCGATGATATCATTTGCATGTGCCGATGTAGAAATTCTCGCATTTCATTTATAGTTCCCTGTGTATTACGCTTGTAACTGTGGGTGTAAATGAACGATTTCTCTGTGTAACTTATTTACTCAATTTTCACTTTGATGTGTTTCATTTATTAAGGAAGGGAAACTCTTTAGGCCTCTGTAAAATTACCTTTTAGGGTACTATGTTTCTGAAATTATTGTTAAATAATAAATTATTTTCACTTCAAAATGCACAGTGGTCCTTACCCATCCATTTCAGGTTTTACTAAACATATTATTTATTTTGCTATTGTTTCTTTTGATCAGATGAAATTAAGGTATATATAAAAGCAATATTTGTACAACCAAAAGTAATTTTATTTCATTTGCATTGTCTCTTATGTGATGCTGCCATCTTGTGGCCACTTGGTCAATATTAAAAATCATGTTTCTGGCTAGTTTATCAGAATGCCGTCCAAAGCATTCTATAATGTATCTTCCAACATCATGGACGATATATGCTCTAATAAGTACTACCCTTCTAATCATCTCTCAGTATATTTTTTAAAAAGCAATTACAGTTATTTGTGGCATCTAAAAGTTTTCCATGAAGCTGTGCGATTCTGAGTTAGTTTCTGAATTCTGGTTCTAACTTGATTGCACTGTGGTCTCAGAGACTGTTTGTTATGATTTCCATTCTTTTGCTTTTGCTGAGGAGTGTTTTACTTCCAATTATGTGGTGAATTTTAGAGTAGGTGTGATGTGGTGCTGAGAAGAATGTATATTCTGTGGATTTGGGGTGGAGAGTTCTGTAAATGTCTATTAGGTTTGCTTGGTCCAGGTCTGAATTCAAGTCCTGGATACGCTTGTTAATTTTCTGCCTTGTTGATCTAATACTGACAGTGGGGTGTTAAAGACTCCCACTATTATTGTGTGGGAGTCTAAGTCTCTTTGTAGGTCATTAAGAACTTGCTTTATGTATCTGGGTGCTCCTGTATTGGGTGCGTATATATTTAGGATCATTAGCTCTTCCTGTTGCATTGATCCTTTTACCGTTATGTAATGCCCTTCTTTGTCTCTTTTGATCTTTGTTGGGTTAAATTCTACTTTATCAGAGACTAGGACTGCTTTTTTTTTGCTCTCCATTTGCTTGGTAAATCTTCCTCCATCCCTTTACTTTGAGCCTGTGTGTATCCTTGCACATGAGATGGGTTTCCTGGATACAGCACAATGATGGGTTTTGATGTTTTATCCAATTTGCCAGTCTGTGTCTTTTGATTGGGGCATTTAGCCTATTTACATTTAAGGTTAATATCTTGTTATGTGTGAATTTGATCCTGCCATTTTGATGCTAGCTGGCTGTTTTGCCCATTCGTTGATGCAGTTTCTTCATTGTGTCGATGCTTTTTACCATTTGGTGTATTTTTGGAGTGGCTGGTACTGGTTGTTCCTTTCTATGCTTAGTGCTTGTTTCAGGAGCTCTTGTAAAGCAGGCCTGGTGGTGATGAAATCCCTGAGTACTTGCTTGTTCATAAAGGATTTTATTTTTCCTTCACTTATGAAACTTAGTTTGGCTGGATATGAAATTCTAGGTTGAAAGTTCTTTTCTTTAAGGATGTTGAATATTGGCCCCCACTCTCTTCTGGCTTGTAGGGTTTCTGCTGAGAGATCCACTGTGAGTTTGATGGGCTTCCCTTTGTGGGTAACCCAACCTTTCTCTCTGGCTGCCCTTAGCATTTTTTTTTTTTTTTTTTTTTTTTTTGAGACGGAGTTTCGCTCTTGTTACCCAGGCTGGAGTGCAATGGCGCGATCTCGGCTCACCGCAACCTCCGCCTCCTGGGCTCAGGCAATTCTCCTGCCTCAGCCTCCTGAGTAGCTGGGATTACAGGCACGTGCTACCATGCCCAGTTAATTTTTTGCACTTTTAGTAGAGATGGGGTTTCACCATGTTGACCAGGATGGTCTTGATCTCTCGACCTCGTGATCCATCCGCCTCGGCCTCCCAAAGTGCTGGGATTACAGGCTTGAGCCAGCGTGCCCGGCGCCCTTAGCATTTTTAACTTCATTTCAACTCTGGTGAATCTGACAATTATGTGCCTTGGGGTTGCTCTTCCTGAGGAATATCTTTGTGGTGTTCTCTATATTTCCTGGACTTGAATGTTGGCTTGCCTTGCTAGGCTGGGAAAGTTCTCCTGGATAATATCCTGAAGAGTGTTTTCCAGCTTGAATTCATTCTCTACATCACATTCAGGTACACATATCAAACGTAGATTAGGTCTTTTCACATAATATCATATTTCTTGGAGGCTTTGTTCATTTATTTGCACTCTTTTTTCTCTAATCTTGCCTTCTCATTTTATTTCATTGAGTTGATCTTCAGTCTCTGATATCCTTTCTTCTGCTTGGTCGATTCAGCTATTGAAACTTGTGTATGCTTCGCAAAGTTCTCGTGTTGTGTTTTGCAGCTACATCAATTCATTTATATTCCTCTCTAAGGTGTTTATTCTCATTGGCATTTTGTCAAACCTTTTTTTAACGTTCTTAGTTTCTTTGCATTGGGTTAGAACGTGATCTTTTAGCTCAGAGAAGTTTGTTATTACCCACCTTCTGAATCCTGTTTCTGTCAATTCATCAGATTCATTCTCCATCCAGCCTTGTTCCCTTGCTGGTGAGAACTTGTGATCCCTTGGAAGAGGAGGAGTGGTGTTCTGGTTTTGGGTATTTTCATCCTTTTCGTGCTGGTTTCTTCCCATCTTTGTGGATTTATCTACCTGCGGTCTATGTAGTTGGTGACTTTCAGTTGGGGTCTCTGAGTGGACGTCCTTTTTGTTGCTGATAAATTTATTTCTTTCTGTTTCTTAGTTTTCATTCTAACAGTCAGGCCCCTCTCCTGTAGGACTGCTGGAAGTCCACTTCAGACCCTGCTTGCCTGGGGATCACCTGCAGTGGCTACAGAACAGTAAGAGTTGCTTTCAGTTAATTCTTCTGTTATCTTTGTCCCAGAAGGATACTCGCTGATGTCAGCCTGAGCTCTCCTTTATGAGGTATCTCTTTAGTTAAATGGGGGTCAGGGAGCTGCTTGAGGAGATAGTCTGTCCCTTATAGGAGCTCAAGTGCTGAGCTGTGGACAGGTATCTGTTCAGAGCTGCTGGGCAGGTATGTTTAAGTCTGCTGCAGTGGAACTTATAACCCCTTTTTTTTCCCAGGTGCTCTGTCCTGGGAAGGTAGGGCTTTATTTATAAGTTCCTGTCATTCTGCTGCCTTTTTTCAGAGATGCCCTGCCCAGCGAGGAGGTAGCCTAGTCACAGCCTGCCAGCAGAGGCATTGCTGAGCTGCCATGGGCTCTGCCTAGCTGCTGTGTGAACTTCCTTGCAGTTTTATTTATAGGGGTATAATTAGAACTGTCTAAGTAATGGTAGTCTGCCTCAGTCATGGTGGACTGTCTCTGTAATGGCGGACTTCCTCGGTAATGGCAGACTGTCTCAGTAATGGTGGACTGCCTCAGTAGTGGTGGACTGCCTTGGTAATGGCGAATGCCCTTCCCCCTACAGAGCTGGACCATTCCAGGTCCAGCTGTGCTTGCTGTGAAACTCTCGATCCAGAGCGTTTCAGATTGCTGGTCTTTGTGGGGGTGGGACCAGCAGAGCCAAATCACCTGGCTCCCTGCCCTCAGCCCCCTTTTCTTCAGTTGAACAGGTGACTCTGTATCCCTGACATTCCAGTCGCCAGTTGAAATGGCATCCGGATTTGTGTGAGTTTTTGTGTAGAGACCCACTGTCATGGATGAAACAGCCATGCTGGAAACTCATGGCACTTTTCAGCCTGGGAATCTCCTGGTCTGAGGGCAGTAAAAATTAGTTTGGAAATGCAGTGACCACTCACCCTCTGCACTTTCTCTGGGAACTGCAATCCAGAGCTGTGCCTGTTCAGCCATCTTGGATCCTCCTCCAGGTGTAACTCATGAACTCTTAACATTAAAATATATATATATATATAAGCTTTTGCTTTTAGTATACTATTGAATTTTTGAGTCTATACTTATAAGCCTATAAATATAGACTTATTGTAGCTGATATTAGTAGAATGATGCTATCAGAGTATGAAGAGATGGTGCTGTTTAAGATATTAAATTGGGGCTGGGCATAGTGGCTCACACCTATAACGCCAGCATTTTGGGAGGCCAAGGTGGACAGATCACTTGATGTCAGGAGTTCAAGACTAGCATGGCCAACATGGTAAAATCCCATCTCTACTAAAAATACAAAAATTAGCCAGGTGTGGTGATGTGTACCTGTGATTCTAGCTACTCAGGAGGCTGAGGCAGGAGATTCGCTTGAACCTTGGAGGCAGAAGTTGCAGTGAGTCGATATCACACCATTGCACTTCAGCCTGGGTGATAGAGCAAGACTCTGTCTCTCTCTCTCTCTCTCTATATATATATATATTTTTTTTTGGAGGGGGGCAAGTTACTTAGTCTTGGTAAGCATGTTTTCTCACAAGAACACTTATAGCATAAAATGCATTGCTGGCATAATGCCATGACTCTTGTGTTGCACACCTCCAAGGACTACCTATCAACCTGGATTCTATGTTAGTGGTACCCATGACATTCAACTCATATAAATCACATTGTGAAGAGTAGGCCATGGAATTGTGCCATATGGCTCTGAATGCTAGGCACAGAGAAGGTATTTGATTATGATAACTTTGTTTCTTCAAGTTTTCATAGGCTTTTATTTGAGGGGGTGAATAGCTATTACTATTTTATCATTTGGTGGAAGTACAATTCTAATGGGGTTACATTAATATCTTCTAGGCAAATAAAAAAGTTGGCTCAAGTTTTCTGCCAACAAGTGTCAGTTGGGAATTTTTTTTAGTGTGTTCCAATTGGTTTCAAGTTAATCATGATAACAGCTAATCCTTACACAACATTTGATGTGCACCAGGTGCTGTTTTAAGATATTGAATGTTATTATTTCTAACTTCTTAGGTTGAGAGAAACACAAAGATGTTAATTAACTTTTCCAGAATCACAAAGAACATGAGGGTTTGAGATGCCATTTGAACAGGTGATCTGGCTCCAACGTGTTTCCCCCTAAGTATAGAAGTTACCCTGATTCTGACATAGTTCTCTTGCTATCTCTATTCCCCTTTGCAAATCTTTTGCTGATATAAGTTACTGTTAAAATTTTGGCTGCAAGTTAATTAATGGGTTTCTCTGAAATAATTAACAAGTTGGTTATTCCATCCACACTATCATGTATATATTAATATAATTATGGAATATAATAATTAATATATGATAAATAGCTTATGAGATTAAATTTAATCATTTAAAAGTTAAAACATAGAAAAAGGAACATAATCTCAGCCCTTCACATTTATTTTTGTGTTTCTGTAACTACCTAAGCATTTTTATAAACAGAATGTATTGTTTATCTGTGTCTCTAAAATCTAGTCGAGTCATATGACAATCTCCTACCAATATGATGTCTGAACTCTGAATAGCATCTTTGCTTTCAGAGTTTGCTTTTATGACCTGTAAGAGAACATTATGAAGAGAAGCAAATTTGGTGCAGAAGGACTCACTTACCCACTTGTAACCCAGGGAAAATAATCAGGAAAGGCTCACAGTGGGCCACCCCCAGAGCCTGAAGAAGAGTCTGACCCCACTTCCATCTCTGAGAGCTGGCATGCTTGAGTTGTGTTCTGTTTTGGAAAAAGGAGGTTTGAGGAGAAGAGCGAGACAGGAGCCTGACCTCTTTGCAGTATTCAATTTCTTGAGCCCTAGTAGAGCCTTTTAAAAGAAAGGGTCAAAGTCAGAAAGGAAAGAAACATTGTATAAGAAATCTCCAAGAGCTTGAGTGTAAACAAGTTGGCTTTGTGTCCAGATTACAAACAGCTATAGTAAGTTAGGACTCAGACCACTCACTCCAGTGCAGCCTATATGCTCTTTATATATTCTCTCTCTCTCTCTCTCTCTCTCTCTCTCTCTCTCTCTATATATATATATATATATATATATATATGTAGTATATATATGTACTCTCTCTCTATATATATATAGCATATATATGTACTCTTTATATATATATAGTGTATATATGTACTCATGTATATAGCGTATATATGTACTCATATATATAGCATATAGATGTACTCTATATATATAGCATATATATGTACTCATATATATATAGCATATATATGTACTCATATATATATAGCATATATATGTACTCATATATATATATAGCATATATATGTACTCATATATATATAGCATATATATGTACTCATATATATATAGCATATATATGTACTCATATATATATAGCATATATATGTACTCATATATATAGCATATATATGTACTCATATATATATAGCATATATATGTACTCATATATATAGCATATATATGTACTCATATATATATAGCATATATATGTACTCATATATATAGCATATATATGTACTCATATATATGTACTCATATATATATGCTATATATATATAAAGTTTCTCATATATATGAGAAAGTTTATCTATACTTTCTCATATATATATATATATATAGAGAGAGAGAGAGAGAGAGCGAGAGAGAGAGAGAAAGTATATATAAACTTTCTCTTGTTCTTTTCCTTTTGTTTTTAATTTTGTGCGCTCAGCAAGCCCAGATAAGGAACCTAGCATGTATGATCTAAACAGCTCTTTATATACATATGTAAAGAGTTGAATCATGAGATGGTGGAGGCCAGCTGGAGACCTAGGAGAGCCTCTGATATAGTTCTAGCCTGAGAAGTGGAAGTTTCAGGGCCCAGGAAGAGGCTATGTTTCCGTTTGAGTTTGAAGGCAGAAAAAAACTGATGTCCCAGCTAAGGCAGTCAGGCAGGAGGTATTTCCTCTTATTCGGCTTTTTTGTTCCATTTACATCTTCAGTTTGATCGGGTGAGACCCACCCACATGAGGGAGGGCAATCTGCTTTACTCAGTGCACTGATTGAAATGTTCATCTCACGCAGAAACATTCTCACAGGCACCCCAGGACCATGTTTGACCAAATATCTGGGCATCCCATGGCCCAGTTAAGTTGACACATAAAATTAACCAGTCTTCTGACACTGTGCAGTCTGTGAAGACCCCTGGCTCCCTTCATAAGCCAGGCTCCCTTAAGAATTCCTGAAACAGGCTGTGATGCAGGCCTTGGCCTACTCTGAGGTATGGTTCGTATTAGATAGTCAGTTTATATAATATCTTTGCATTTACACTAAGACTTGCATGATCTGTGCTCTTTAGAGTGCATCACTCAACACTTCTCCTGCCTCCCCAAGCCTACACTTCACACACGTTTTTCATCAGTCTCCTTCTCATCACTTCCAATTGCACAGATCAGTAAGCAGAAAAAGAAGGCAGGGAAATGAACCAAATTAGGGGACAAGTCAGGCTATACAGTCAAGAATGATGCTAGAAACGGACATGAGTAATTTATCACCAGATCACCAGATCCTCAAAACAACCCACAAAGAGATAATGATCCAGAGCCAAGAACAAGAATGGGATGCACATAGATAAATGATGATTAGGGCTGGGTATGGTGGCTCATGCCTGTAATCCCAGCATGTTGGGAAGTTGAGGTGGGCAGATCACTTGAGGTCAGGAGTTCCAAACCAGCCTGGTCAACATGGCAAAACGCCATGTTTACTAAAAAACACAAAAATTATCCTGGCTTGATGGTGAGTGCTTGTAATCCCAACTACTCAAGAGGCTGAGGCTGTGAATCACTTGAACTCAGGAGGCAGGGGCCATAGTGAGCTGAGATTACGCCACAGCACTCCAGCCTAAGCCATAGAGCGAGACTCTGTTTAAAGTAATAATAATAAAGGATTTATAATTATTATAAGAAAAATATAGGAGAAATGAGATTTAATGACTGCATACTACCAAGCAAGATATGGAGTAAAATATTTACTTAATAAGGCTGACTCTACCAATAAATTGTAATGAATAGAGTAGGAACTTCCTTGTTTTTTGCCTCTTTCATTCTTTTCTTTTTAAATCCAAGTTCATCTCCCCTTACTTTAAGTATGTACCAAGTAAAAATGGCCATAGTTGGCCACATTCCAAGGTTCTGATAACAGAGCTATCATCACTCACGGTCAGTCTAGGCAAGGACCTATGAAGGAAGGAAGGGCCATGAAAATCCAAGTCCGTGGTAACCTGAAACTCACTTCTGCTTTCACACAAGCAGCTTTGTTCTCACACAAAGAACCCAATCTTTTTAGGAGTAATAAACTTTCTCTTGTTCTTTTCCTCTTATTTTTGATTTTGTGCACTTGGCAAGCCGAGATAAGGAACCTAGCATGTATGATCTAGACAAAATATTACTCAATGCTTGGTATTGCATTGAATTCCTTGGTAGCCAGACAGTAATTAAGAATGCATACTTTGCAATTTAATTATCAGAAGAACTCCTCAAACTGATGGAGTAGATGAATGTTTTTCATGTCTATTTAACACAACAGAGGCTCAAAGAAGTGAAGGGTCATTCTTCACTCTCTGCTTCTGGTCCACAACTGATATGATTTGGCTCTGTGTCCCCACCAAAATCTCACCTTGAATTGTAATAATCCCCATGTGTCAAGGTCAGGATTAGGAGATAATTGAATCATGAGGGCAGTTTCCACCATGCTGTTCTCATGGTAGTGAGTTCTTGTGGGATTTGATGGTTTTATAAGGGAATTCCCTCTTCGCTCAGCACTCACTCATTTCTCTTTCCTGCCATGATGTGAAGAAGGACAAGTTTTCTTCCCTTTCTGACATAATTTTAAGTTTCCTGAGACCTCCCCACTCTTACAGAATTGTGAGTCCATTAAACCTGTTTTCTTTATAAATTACCCAATTTCATGCTGCTGATAAAGGCATACCTGGGGCTGGGTAATTGATAAAGAAAACAAGGTTTAATGGACTCACAGTTCCACATGGCTTGGGAGACCTCACAATCATGGCAGAAGGTGGAAAGGCACCTCTTACATAGTAGCAAGCAAGAGAGAATGAGAACCCACTGAAAGGGGAAACCCCTTATAAAACCATCAGATCTTGTGAGACTTATTCACTACCACAAAAACAGTATGAAGAAAACCACCCCCATGATTCACTTACTTCCCACTGAGACATGGGAATCATAGGAGTACAAGTCAAGATGATATCTGGGTGGCAACACAGCCAAACCACACCACCCAGTCTTGGGCAGCTCTTTATAGCAGCATGAGCACAGACTAATAAAACCACTGCTGTCAATTTCCAGGGAGAGTGCTAAGAGGCAAGCTTGCAAAATGCATATCTATTCCTGCATTTCTACCTTTTTTCTTAATCGATACAAAATAAGAGATAAGTCTGAAGAAAGCCTGAAGATTCTCTTCATTTCTTTCCTTGAGTTTTCTGATATCTCTGCTTTGGAAAACGCTCTGAGCCCTTTAGTGTCACTAAAGCCAAAGGTTAGTTCTAGGCAAGAGGTGCTCCTGGCCAAAATAACATGAAATCAAAGATGAAAATAAAATTTGGGCACCACAAAGTCTCTAATGCCACTATCTCTAGCAAAATAAATGTCTCCTAACTTAAGATTCCTAGTCCTGTGACTCAATGTTGTGTTGAAGGGAAAATGATGTGGGTTTATTCATAGTTCTCAGGGAGGATAATTGAATTTGCACTTCAAACAACATTCTTCTAGTATGTATGCATAGAGCTATTGGCAGTTTTATGGGTACTCTTTGGTCTTCCTCATTGTTTGACATTAATAGCGCCAAAGACCTGAGGATACAGAGGAGGCAGGTTTGACCCTATTGCATCTAAGGTCACTTGATGTTAAGAAACTAAATGAACTCCAGAGATAGGTCATCGAACTTGGCAGTCTGAGATATTGGGTTGTTGAGCAATCGGGCCCTGTGCTTAATCACACCTGTGGGGATTTTTCACATTTCAGAGATTTCTTTCTCCTTCACTTCCCCATCCTTTTTTTTTTCTTAGAAGGGTTGCTGACCACCTTTGAATCCTTCTGGGATTGTGATACATTTATGAAATATATACAAACCCTTGGGAATACTGGAGTGAGGAGAGTGAGACCCCAAGCTCTATTGACTAGAGTCCTCTCTAGTTGTCTAGTTCTCTGATCACCAAGGCACTGTCAGTAACATTTGATTTATAAAAGCTGGAAGAGATGTCAGAAAGCTGTAAAAAGGATTTTGCCATTTTGGGACAAAATTTCTAAGTGAATTAATAAATAAATTATTTCTAAGTATCGGAATACTTACCAAGAGAAAAATATGACCACTGGGAGCTAACATGAGTTCACTAAATGTAAGACCAGCCAAATTCAAGTCATTACCTCAGTTAAGTAACCAAGCAAGTGGATGAAGTAAATGTTAAGAATATGCATGCATGTGACATTTTCTAAATTTATAGAGTAGGAAACATTGGAAAAAAATTATGCCAAATGATGATACCAATCAGAAAGATTTGCATCTCAAGGCAAGCCTTATTTAATTTAAAAAAAAAATTATTTCCTTTTGTCTAAATTATTGGGTATCAGTTAGGTATATGGATGGTCAGTGGATAAATAAGTTTTGAGGTATAGGAGCAGGTGTTATAGGAGTACAAACAGAAGCATTTTCCCCAAAGTAAGAATGGAAATAGTTGACACTTATGAGAGTAGTTCCATCAGCTGATTACTGAGCTATCAAAACAATAATACCTGTAGAATGGAATTTTTTAAATTATTGTTGTGTCATTAAATCTAACCAGAGGACTTAGAAAGCAATGATGCCAAGACATAAGAATCACTTTCCTCAGCTTTGGTCCCAAATAACCTTCATGATATTTTATTGCAAGAGCCACAGTTAGTGATGTACACCACCAACTTCTGGATCACAATGTTGGTTCTGTTTTTATTCTGTTTCTAGACACTTGTGATGTAGTCTTATATTTTAAATAAGCAAGTACATTTTTTAAAAAATTATTTTTTAATTCACACATAAAAATTGTATATATTAATAGCATACATGTTTTGAAATATGTATACATTGTGGAATGGCAAAATCTAACATAAACATTACCTCACATGTTTAGTATTATTTTTGTGTGGGGAAAAGTCAAGGTCTACATTCCTAGCAAATTTCATTACAATCCACGGTTATTAACTATAATCACCATGTTGTTAATTGGGTCTCTTGAACTTGTTTCTCCTAAGTGAAACTTTTTATCCTTTGACCAATACCACCCTCCACCCCATGACCTCAGCCCTGGCAACCACCATTTTACTTTCTGATCCTATGGGTGCAACTTTTAAAATTTCTTTAAGTTGGTTACATAGAAAGAGGGAGTAAATTATCAGAGGCGGCAATGGGAAGAAAATAGGAAGTAGATCAAAGCCACATGAGGGCTATAGTTAATAATATTGTATTGTCTTCTGGACATTTGCAAAAAGAATAAATGTTAAGGGTTCTTACTACACACACACACACACACACACACACACACACACACACAGGTAAATATAACAGGTGATGGATAGGTCAATTTGCTTGACTGTAGTAGTTATTTTTTCTTTATATGTATATCAGAACATCATGTTGCACACCTTACATATATACTGTAAAATAGAAGTGAACTTTTGCCTGATATATGGGATCAACAGCATGGTTTTATTAAGTACATTATAAGGATGAGAAGATTTAAAACTAATCTCAAAAGCTATTCTTAGCTGAAATTTATTAGTCTTTCCATAGTTATCATTAGGATATGTTTATTACAGCTTTTCACCATGTGAAGCTTATTTTACATAATTCTGACTGTGCCATTTCTTCTCCAGTGGCATATTTATTTATTCTCTTGTTAAAACAATAAAGTATTAAAATTGGTTCTTTGTTACAATTTTATTTTCTTGTTTTGTCATTATGGTTAAACTAAACCTATTCTCTAGTTTATAATGAAAGTTTCCTTTTTTTCCCTTTTCTCTTGGGGCCTAAGTTATTTTCTCTATTTCTTGCTTCATTTGCAACTTTTGCTTTTCCACTCCCTGGAAATACAAAACAAAGTTTTTAAGTTATTTGTGCAAAGATGCATTTTTATCTTATGCATGTGGGCCAAATTGCATGGTTTTCTTGTCCAAATCATTCTGTTATCTGTTCTACTGAATATAAGCTCTTACATGGCAACGTTCAGTAGAGTCGTTTTTTTTTTCCCCAATATATACTCATTGGTTTATCCAACAGCATGTTGTATGCTCTTTATTTCCTATTCTTATGATTTATTAAATAAATTAGAAAGTAATCAGATTTAAAGAAATAATACTTTAAAAAATTACTTTGCACAGTTCTTTGCACATTATTTTGTACAAATAAGGGATTAATTTAACTCTAGGGTAATCATATTATTGGATAAGTAACGTTGTATATCCAAGTATCTCTTAAAATCCATGAATTTACATGGAGTTTAATAAATTATATTAAAAATAGGAATAAAACTGGTTGTGACAGAGAACTGTAACACACCAAAAAATGAAAGTTTAGAGAAAGGCACTAAAATAAGTTCTTCCTCAAGAATCAGGATATGTAATTCAGAGAAATAAAAAATTGGTTTGCCATTATATAACATGATTAGTAGATTTTATTTATGTGTTTCTCCTTTTAAAAATATTTTTCTCCCTTAAATTATTATTCAAGTTTGATTTTATCTTGAAAATAGGTGTGTGGAGAAGGAGAGATGTTAATCCGATTAGGGAAATTTCTTTATGAAATTATATGTTCTGGTGGAAAAGTTTATCTGAAGTTTATACTTTATTTAAATCCCAGTTTAAGTAAAAGGCTTAGGTCTATAACTCCTGAGAATATATTTAATAAACATTTAGTAAAGCCAAAAAACCGTGCTTAAATATTTTCTCCATCTTAGATTTTCTTCTCTCTGCTATCCAGATTAATGTTTATCAAGATAAATCTTCTATTTCCTGTAGAAGGAGAGATAACCTGTAACCTATCTGGACATGAAGTTCTATGATAAGACAATTAAATGGATATGGTACCTTCCTTCGTATCCCTACCTGCCCTTTCCAGTACCTGTTCACATTGACATCTTGGGATGTGTCACTACTCAGTTGACTCCAAAAATAGCACCCACTGCCTGTGCATGAGGTACAGTGCTTTGCTTTTTCCAAGGGTCCTGCATTTCCATGGAAACCAGACAGGCAGAAGAGAAAGGATAAGTACAAGAAATCTCTGAACTCTTAGAAACACAGCTGAATCCAGACCAGCTGCCTTATCTGAATTCAGCCTGTGAAAACCATAAACCACTCTGACCCCTTACTGCTGAAGGAAGGCATGCTCCCTGCTGGCTTTCGTTCAGGAGAAACACATCTCTTTCTCACATTGGACATATTTTAAAGGCTAGAAAGGCAGGATTTGAAATCTAAGAGCCTAGATTTTTTTCTCTTCTGTCATTCTTTGGTGATGTGAAGTTACCATTTCCATTCTATAAAATGCAAAATTACAAAAGGTTTTTGAATTGTTTATCGTTTGAAAGGAATGTTGAAGGTTATTTAAATATTAAGGGTTAATGAACAGTGGTTTGAAATCTTTAAGAAATACTATTTAAACAAAATATCCTTGCTCATGGTAGCTTAATCAAACAGCAGGTATTTGTCAAATGTAAGGCTTGTTATAGGCAGGCAGGAATATCTTCTAGTAGGAAGCTCTATTCTATTCTATCTTCTATAACTGTAGCTCCAGGGGGGAAAAAAAAAATCTGTGCAAGTCTCAGTAATCAGAACTTCCAAGAAGAGTATGCAATTTTAATTTAATTGTGAAAAACACTATTTTTTTGTGTATACTCTATTGTGAAATGTAAGTTGGTTCTATTTGATTGTAAAAAAAAAAAAAAAAAAAAAGGCACACAGCTAGTTCTTATCAAGATAAAATACAAAACTCTAGGTTTGTGCTAAGTAGCCGTAACTGTGCTCCTCTTCCCACCTGAACCCTGAATCCCACACTCTAACATTTCAGTCACTTCCTTCTGTTGTTAGGAGGAATGCTGCTTGGATAATCTGTGTATTCTGGCATCCAAAAGAAGTGAATAAGGATGTAGACTGAGTTTAGGTTGATTTTTTTAGCCATATTTGCTGATAGAGTTGAATGATAAGCTGAAACTCTATCAAGTGTATAAAACTGTGTGTGTGTAAGAATGACCTATTCTTTTTTGGGGGTGGAACAAGGAATGGGTGTATCAGAGCTGGTTTCCCACCACCGAATTTGGATATTATAGCCATCGAGTAACTATGTCTAGTATATGGCATAAAGAAACTCAACCAAAGAAAAGAGAAATTCAAAGAACATGTGTACCCCAAAGAACAATAGGTTAAGTAGATCACAGTGTATTCTACTCAATTGGAACTTCCCCTAGTTCTCCTTAACTCATAGAAGATTCTCACATTTCGTATGTTGTAATACAAAATAAATATAAGAACTATGATTCTCACATTTCGTATGTTGTAATAAAAAAATTATATAAGAAATTGCATCAAATAATAAAGCTTAAGAAATGAAAGGTAAGTCCTGAGAAGAGCTGCCATAAGTTGCAGTGGAAAGTGTTTTCTCTAAACTGTCATAACTATTGTCTGTTAAAGAGCAGAACCAAAGACAAGCCTCATACAGGACGTTTCAGAGATCATCACTGTGATAAAAAAAAAATGTGTGTTGTTTTAAAATCGTTTTGACTTTTATTTCAGGTCCAGGGTACATGTGCAGGTTGTGCAGGTTTGTTACATAGGTAAACGTGTGCTATAACGGTTTGCTGTAATGATCAAACCAAAACCTAGGTATTAATCCCTAGGTATTAACCAAAATCTAGGTATTAGATATTTTTCCTAATGCCCTCCCTCCCCTCAGATGCCACCTCCACAGGCCCCAGTATGTACTGTTCCCCTTTCTGTGTCCATGTGTTCACATTGCTCAGCTCCCACTGATAGGTGAGAACATACAGTGTTTGGTTTTCTGTTTCTGTGCTAGTTTGCTGAGGATAATAGCTTCCGACTCCATTCATGTTCCTGCAAAGGACATTATCTCATTCTTCTTTATGGCTGCATAGTATTTCATGGGATGTATATACCACATTTTCTTTAATTGCCACAATGCACAATGTCTTCCCCAATGGTTGAACTAACATATATATTCCCAATAACAGTGTAAAAGTATTCCTAGTTCTCTGCAAGCTCATCAACATCTGTTGTTTCTTGATTTTTTAATAATTGCTATTCTGACTGGCATGAGATAGTATCTCACTCTGGTTTTGATTTAAATTCCTCTAATGATCAGTGATGTTGAGCTTTTTTTCGTATGTTTGTTGGCTGCATGAGTGCCTTCTTTTGAGAAGTGTTTGTTCATGTCTTTTGCCAACTTTTTAATGGGGTTAGTTTGTTTTCTTCTTGTAAATTTGTTTAAGTTCTTTATGTATTCTCAGTATTAGACCTTTGTCAGATGAATAGATTGCAAAAATTTTCTCTCACTCTATAGGTTGTCTGTTGATCCTTATGATACTTTATTTTCTGTGCAGAAGCTCTTTAGTTTAATCAGATCCCATTTGTCAAGTTTTGTTTTTGTTGTAATTGCTATTGGTGATTTTGTCATGAAATCATTGCCTTTGCCTATGACCTGAATGGTATTACCTAGATTTTCTTCTAGGGTTTTAACAGAGTTGGGTTTTACATTTAAGTCTTTAATCCATCTCAAGTTAATTTTTGTTTAAGGTGTAAGAAAGGGGTCCAGTTTCAGTATTCTTTGTATGTCTAGCCAGTTCTCCCAGCACCATTTATTAAATAGGTAATTCTTTTCCCATTGCTTATTTTTTGTCAGGTTTGTCAAAGATCAGATGATTGTAGATGTGCAGGATTCTGAGTTCTTTAATCTGTTCCATTGTTCTATGTGTCTGTTTTTATACCAGTACCAAGCTGTTTTGATTACTGTAGCTTTGTAGTATATTTTGAAACCATATAGCAATAATACCTACAGCTTTATTTATTTATTTATTTATTTGTTTATTTACTTACTTACTTACTTACTTATTTTGCTTAGGATCATCTTGGCTATTGGAGTTCTTTTTTGGTTGCATATAAATTTTGAATTTTTTTTTTCTAATTCTGTGAAGAATGTCAATGGTAGCTTAATAGGAATCACATTGAATCTATAAATGACTTTGGGCAGTATGGCTATTTTCAATATATTGATTTTTCCTACCTATGAGCTTAAATATTTTTCCATTTCTTTGTGTCCTCTCTGATTTCCTTGAGCAGTGATTTATAGTTATTTTTGAAGAGTTCCTTCACTTCCCTTGTTAGCTGTATTCCTAGGTATTTGACTGTCTTTGTAGCAATTTTAAATAAGAGTTTGTTCATGATTTGGCTCTTTGCTTGTCTGCTCTTGGTGTATAGGAATGCTTCTGATTTTTGCACATTGATTTTTGTATTCTGAGACTTTGCAGAAATTGCTTATCAGCTTAAGAAGCTTTTGGGCTAAGATGATATTTCTTGAACAAGTGACATAATCAGATACTTTCATGTTTATAACATTTAAGTTAAAGGTTTAAAATAAGAGGAATTTGTTTTGTTAAATTAGGTTTGAAAAATATAAAATAAAGTTAGCAAAAAGTAAGCATGCATTCCTGTTTTGTTAAACTAGGAATTTGTTTTGTTAACTAGGTTTAAAAATATATAAAATAAAGTTAGCGAGAAGTAAGCATTCTTGCCTTGAAAGAATGTTATTTAATCTTTGATGACTTAGAAGAGATATTTTGTAATTTTCTCTTTCTAACTTCCATTGCATTTTCTTTTGATTTTAGTGTATGTGTAATGATTCCTCACAGCAGTAGTCATCAGTTTTCATATATCATCATTACCATCATCATAAACATTTATTTTGCATACAGACTGTTCCTGAAAACACACAGGGAACTTGAGAAGGGAATTTAGACCAAAAGGAAGAGTTATCCTCACAAATAAACTTTATTGGAGACATTGCTTAGAAACTTATTTGCTGATGAAAAGAAAAGAACACATTTAATTTTAACTAACATGATGAAATAGTCAAGGAATTGATCTTCTAGGGAGTAACAAAATTGAAAATTAATTTTAACAAATGGTTCCAGAGTTTTTTAAAGTGTGCTCCAATTTTACCAACAAAAATGCAACCATAGCAGCTTTTTAGATCATTAAAGTATCTACATTTATGTCTTTTGAGTGGTTAGGAACTGTATGTCAAGGTCAATTCTCTTTCTACTTACCTTCAAACAAATATTTAAAATCCTTCTGTGTCATTTAGATTGTGATATTCTTGATACAAAGTTTTTCTTAATACCATCTGTTCTTTATTAACAAGAGTGTTAAAAGCATTAGAACAAGAATTTGGCTGGATATTTACATAATTGTTTTCATAGTTTACAATTATAAACAAAAGCTAAAACATACCAACAGAATGTTAATGGCTTTAAATATTTAACATTATATTACATAAAGAAATGTATCAAATATACACAAAGGAAAGTGTTAATAACTAGACAATTTTATTTTCCAAGTAAGGAATGTAGATGACTGTCTCAAGGTCATGGCATACTATTTTAAGTGGTAAATTCTAATGACTCCATTTTTGACACATGCCAAGTGTTGTAATAAGTGAAATCAGCCTTTAAGTAACACTTTTCTCCATAAATGGGAGCTGCGTATTATAAAGGGCATTAGGGTTGATGTTCAAAGTCCAAGTTTTATAACCTTTTTCTGCCTTTGTAATATGAATCCAGCAACTTGAGCTTATGCCATCTTGACTTCATTGCCCGGTAAACTAAAATATATTTGCCTCCTGAGAGCATATACATCTACATTATAACATATGAATGATAATGTGGTAATGATATCTAATGTAATATAATGTAATATACATATATTTGGATAATTAATGAATATTTTTAAAGTTTTAATTGATATATTTCTATAGCAATAAAAATGTTTAGTATTTTTCTATTGATTATTGATCAATGCCATATATTTTAATTGGCATTAATTTAAATATAATGTATTCTTTCTTAACAGTTTTTAACTTCTTTTCAAATTTCTCCAAATAGTTTTTAAAATTTCTTTGTAAACTTTTATTTAAACTTTACTGCTCTCCATTTTTTCCAACAGGATTTTTCTAATCCTGCCTGCTCTCATAAATATGATTTCTATGTCTCATTTATTTTCCTAACTTTTTGGAGTATGCTATAAATCCATTGCTCATTTTGAGCACCTTCTTTTTTAAAAATACTTAAAGCTATAGAAAGTTGTAGAATTTGGAAGAAATCATGAGTACAAAAGAGTGGCAGTATGCTTTGGCAATAATTTACATATCATAATATATCAACATAGTCTTGTTAAACTAGTCGTACTGTTACATTTAACTAAAAAATACTTGATTGTCTATTTCAAAGCTAATATGTTAATTCTATATGGAAACTCAGGAAAATTTATTTTTGTTTCCTTTTACAAACAGAAATACTTTCTCCTTTTATATTTATTACTGGAGGAAGAATTTGGTCGTTCAGTAGATGTCACTATAAGGCTGTTGTACTATCTTTTAATGTTTTTTTATTCCTACTAACATAGCTAAAACATATTTTAATCTCTTTAATGTTAAAAATATTAAATATATTTTAATGCTCAACTTTAAAGACATAGAAGGGAAAGATTGCCTTTTAATAAAAAATAATTATTTTAATATAATACACAAGTAATTCACACATTTTCATTGCAGCATATTTTTAGAGAGCATAAAATGTGTATTAAAATACAGTAATTCTCAATTAAAGGATAATACAAACTCAAGTTGATCAATAGAACTTCCCTTTTTGATTCCTTTTTTTTTTTTTTTTCAGACAGAATTTTGCTCTTGTTACTCAGACTGGAGTGCAATGGCACGATCTCGGCTCACCGCAACCTCCGCCTCCTGGGTTCAGGCAATTCTCCTGCCTCAGCCTCCTGAGTAGCTGGGATTACAGGCATGCACCACCATGCCCAGCTAATTTTTTGTATTTTTAATAGAGATGGGGTTTCACCATGTTAACCAAGATGGTCTTGATCTCTTGACCTCGTGATCCACCCGCCTCGGCCTCCCAAAGTGCTGGGATTACAGGCTTGAGCCACCGCACCCAGCCACGCTTTTTGATTCTTTAATCACTACTACCTTAGCTTTCCATAAAGCTCTCAATCAACAAGTATCTCTTGTGAGGGCCCCATCTTTCAGTAACACGAAACACATATTCATTTTTAGCAGTGTTCCTTGCAATGCTCCTTAGAGTGCTCTCCCAGGCAAGTATTCTCAATTTCTGAGTTTTTCTCTTATTTTTAACATATTTTTAAAAATTCTGTCTCTTTCACCTAGTTCCTATAGTATGATTTCAGATTGAAATGGTATATACTGTTCATTAATAATGATGAAATAGCTGCTGTTAATTGAGTGCTGGCTGCGTGCTTGCCTCTCCCCTGGGTATATTGTTCAAGTCAGGCTGAAGTGCCCTGGTGTGATCTTGGCTCACTGCAACCTCTGCCTCCTGGTTTTAAGTGATTCTCATGCCTCAGCCTCCAGAGTAGCTATGATTACAGGCACGTGCCACTACGCCCAGCTAATCTTCATACTTTTAGTAGAGATGGGGTTTCACCATGTTGGCCAGGATGGTCTCGATCTCCTGACCTCATGATCCACCTGCCTCGGCTTCCCAAAGTGCTGGGATTCAAGTATTCTTAACCCTACTTTCAATGCTGTGTTAAACTGGGGAGGCTAACTACTGTAATATCTTCATCATACAAAACAATATCTATTAAAGTTTCAGTCACTTGCACCAAGCACAAAGCAGATATTTCTTGTCTGCTGTCTTTTCCAGTAGTTATATCCTAGAATTCAAGAGTCTTTTTATTCTAACACAGCCACTGTAAACACTTGGCCTTCAAAGTCTCCAGTAGTAAGGAAGAGGGAATGGAAGAAAGGAGGGCCAGATATTGAACCACCTTGACCATCTTACACTCTATGTTCCCTCGCAGTTTCACGTCCAGAAAACACTGAATGTCTCCAAGTGAGGCAAGAGGGCTGTGAAACACTGTAAAAATTACATCTTTATGATTTATATGCCTTTAGGTTATAGATAAAAATAGTATAAACAAAATAAATACCATATAAATAAAATAATACTCAGCTTTCCTTCCGTAACTGAAGAAATATCCATTGAGGTATTACAATTTTGTTCAAAATCAGAGGTTTTAATTTAAAAAAACATTTTTGAAAGACACTTCTGGACGCAGGAATCATAGATTTTAATAAACTTTTTCCATAGTTTATACAATCATTTGTAAAACATTGAGATTTAAATGCTAGCTACAATGAACAATAGAAAATAATTAGAATTATCAATGTAAAATGTTCTCCCAAATTTAGTCTCACTACATTACTATAAATGATTCCTAGTTGTTCCTATCTTCTCTAAAACTCGTGCTGAACTTACAGTGAAGTAAATTCCTCCGGTGAACTGAATAATAGTTTTTGGTGCAAAATAGAATAATATGGTAGCAATTATGCAGTCTATTATAATAATTATGCTGATCTTGCTGAGCGCACAGTTTTGTCAGCAATTACGCCTTCTAATGCAATGCTTTCATAAGTCATTCAGCTTTCTCTTGATCATACAGAGGACAATTTTACTTTCCTTTTACTTAACCTAGAATCTCATACTCCTTTAGCTTTGTGTTAGATTATTAGAATATGTATCAGAATTTAGCTGTAATATTACACTTTATCAAAAAGTGATTAAATTTCTACACTTGTTAAAATATAACCCAAAATATGTAGTGATGCTTGACCCAATTTAAAATAAAATATTAAGTTGATCATTACACTATTTTTAAAATTGTGTAATTTTGAAATTCTAGTGTATGCCACCTCATGGAAATTATTTTTGTTCCAAATATATTTTGAAATATGCAGTCTTATACATGCATTATCTACTTGAAATGAGTTTCACCCCACATATTCGTTTGTGTGTGTGTGTATAAATAACCAAAGTTAGTTTCCCAGATAATGAAGCAGCAGCATACGTTATTGTGTCGTTTTTATCTCCCGTTGTCTAAGTGTCAAAGAAAGGTCAAATAAAGTCAGAGATGGAGTTAGGACGGAATACATTCTGTGTATTGTAAGAGAAGTTGGTAAAAAGCTCTTATGTTTTCCTCGTAGTTCAGAAACACAAAAAATTTATAAACTATTATCTTTCTGACAGTCAGTGAAATGAAGTGTTTTTTTAGCTTTTAGCTGCTTTTAGCTTATGTGTATGTTATTATATTGCTTATGTTGAAGAGAAGACATTTCCTTTATCTGCTCTAACTTGGATACTCTCCCCAAAAAGGCATGCAAACATTTTACAAGATTATTTCAGGAGGCAAAAGACAAATGAAAGAGAAAATAAATGGGCATGCATGAGAATTTCACCCCTGTGGGAGATGCCTCTGTCCCAGTCCTGACAATGGGGTAGTGGTCACAGGCTTAACTGAGATCTTCTTGCTTTGCAACTGTTAACATAGTGCTAACTTGTGCTTTAACTTCAAAAGAAACAGATATTCCCTCTGAACATGAGAAATAGATATTTCTTCTTCTGGAGGAGAATAGCCAGAGTGCAGAAAATAAGCTCTTTCTACCTCATTCACAAAATTTGAGTGTAAGAGATAGTTTGGGAACATCTCTCTCCATAGTATTTGTACAGATACAGACTTGCATAGATATACAGTATAGATACGTATCTGATGGTAAAAGGAATTGTTTAAAAATCGATGCACAGCTTTATACATTTTCAGATTCACTTACTACATAATGTAAAAATAGGCAACATAATTATGCCTACTTTACTGATAAGAAAACTAAATATCAGATATCTAAGATTATAGAATTTATAAGTGGGAACAGTTGGATTTGGACTCATGTAGATGACTTCTTATATATACACTGTGTTATACACTGATCTATCCTATGACCTTATGATACACACTGATTATATCCTATGATCTTTATAAACACCGTATCGTACTTTCTGGCTGAATGGAGCTGTTTCGTTGATGCCACTTTCTAAGTCCTGAGCAGATTTGGAATCCCTGGGGAGGGTCCACATGTACTTAGAAGAAATGTTACATTTCTGGAGTCATGCCTATCAGTGATTGTAGTCACTTATGGAAGTCAAACGGTAGTACTTGATGGTGACGCTGATTCTTACATCTTTTTCTCTAAAACAAAACATCCAAGGAAACCTTTTAAAAGTTATAACTTTCCAGTCACTTCTGAAATTACCAATGGCTATGCAGCCACAAAATACTGCAATATTATGACAGTGTTGCCTGCAGAAATTGTTTCAAAATTTTCTTTTCTTTTTCATTTTTTTTTTTTTTTTTTTTTTTGAGACAGCGTCTTGCTCTGTCACAGGCTGGAGTGCAGAATACAGTGGTTTGATCACAGCCTACTGTAAACTCTACGTTTCTTGAAGTGATCCTCCCGTCTCAGCCTTCCAAGCAGCTGGAACCACAGGCATGCACCGGGCTCACGTTTGTATTTTTGGTAGAGTCAGGGTTTCATCATATTGCCCAGGCTTCAGGTTCTTGAAGTTAATAAAAACATTTGAATTTGTACATCTAAATCACTTTTATATTTGAAATGACCACATCCAAAATTTGGGTTTTAATTTTTTTAAAATAAGTGTAATAAATTCAACTGGTATATTAAATATATTCCTGTATGTTTATTAATTAAATTAAATAAACACACATTTTCAGCAATTTTAATAGTATATTAGACACCAAGAGACAATATGTATCATCATCAGTAATTGTTTTCCAAGGTATATTTTCATTCATTTTACTTAGTATATTCTTATGCTTCCTGTTGTGTTTCCATAAAGCAGAACTTTGTATGATGTGCACTCTCCAACAGAAATTAATGTATAGCCAGGCACAGTGGCTCACACCTGTAATCCCAGCACTTTGTGAGGCCAGGGCGGGTGGATCAAGAAACCAAGACCATCCTGGCCAACATGGTGAAACCCCGTCTCTACTAAAAATACAAAAATTAGCTGGATGTGGTGACACGCTCCTGTAGTCTCAGCTACTTGGTAGGCTGAGGCAGAAGAATCACATTAACCCAGGAGTTGGAGGTTGCAGTGAGCTAAGATCACCCCACTGCCTTCCAGCCTGACAATAGAGCAAGACTCCGTCTCAAAAACAAACAAACAAAAAGAAATGAAGGTATAATTTGCAGTGAGCTAAGATCACACCACTGCATTCCAGCCTGACAGCAGAACAAGACTCCATCTCAAAAACAAACAAAAAGAAATTAATGTATAATAATTAGTTGTAGGCATCATCTGTTTGTTTATAGTTCTCAGGTTCTTGGCAGAAGACAGAGACTTGGGAAATGACACTTGTGGTCATCACATGTCCGTAATCTTTTAAGTACAAAGGTGTTCATCCACTTTGAACCACAGGGCGGAACACACAAAGAGGATGTTTATGTAACATTTTCTTGCTTCTTGTTCTCAACGAGTATGGGTTTATATACCGCGTACTTATTTTCTTGTCCAGATAAATCATAGCACCAGGAAATTTATTGTGTCAGTAGTGTTAAAAGCACATAGGGTCAAGTTATCTGATTTTGGTGTATATCTCTGGAAGTGCATTCAGGCCACCACAAATGTCAGAGGTATAGAGTCATTAGCGAAAGCTCTGCGAGGAGGCTTCCAGCAGGAGACGTGAGCCTGTGAACAGAGGCTGTTTAGCAAGCTGAATGTGTTGTCTCCAGGTGTGTCCAGATTAACTAAAGCCTCATAAAGAGTACATCCTCTTTTATTTCTATTTTCACAGTATTCAGAGTTACTGAAGTAACATCCTGGCTGCATTATAAAATCACTGAAAAAGATATGTTATTTACAACATTAGAACTTATGTAATTGGTATCCTGTTGCAAGAAGTCTATACATTTAGTCAACAACGGCTATTTAACTTCTTTTTAAAATTTATGTAGTTGGTTTTGACAAATATATAGAAAGAAAAACTATATGTTTTGAGTGGTAGAGTTGCTTAAGGACTTTAGAGCAGAAAGAATGAAGTTTTATTCATTAGGTGAATCTTGATTGAGTACTGTAAAATTAGAATAATGACACCTAACACAGTGGCTTCTTAAAGTGATGTTAACTTCAATTGTGCATAAGAATTGCATGGAATATTTGTTGAAATGCAGATAATTAGGCTCTGGCTCAGTCTTATTGAATCTAATAATCCGTTGATTTTGAAACCTAGTTTTAAAGAACATGTACTATATAATTCTTATTAACATTAAACTTTAAGAAACTGATTTGTCTTTTAGATAACAGGGTTGCTAAATATTTCATAAGATACTGGAAAGATGTCATATATCCAAATACATTATATTTCTATTACTTATATGTGCAATTTTATTATAGTTGATATCTATATCTGTATATAGTTTTTATCCATCACCATAATATATATTAGAATTGTCATACAATTAATTATTAGATATACATATACCAATCGCAGAAATAATTATGTTAATTATACAATTAATTCAAGCTAATGTTAAATTATAATTTCACAGGCAATTATTTCAAGATTTGAATCATTTGAAAAATTAGTACATATTTCAGAGACTAATTTCATTCTTATGAAATAGTATGTTTTAATTTGGAGAAATGGATAGGAAGACTTGAGCTTTATACTTTGCATGTTAAGCCTAAAATATTTCCATACAAATCTCATAAAATTTAGTTACAGTTGCTTCATTCTTTTCTATGGAAAATTTATTTGCTATTCATCACATTGCTTGAGTGTCTATCACTGAAGTTTTAGTAGTGTTTACACCTCATACTGAATTAGTACTGAGACTGTGATAAAGAATATTAAATTTCCTCTCTTTATTAAATTTTTTAAATGATTTTTTGTTTGTTTGTTTGTTTTTTGTTTTTTGTTAGAGAGAGAGGCTCACGATGTGGCCCAGGCTGGAGTAGAGTAGTGTAATGACAGCTCACTATGGTCTCGAATTCCTGGGCTCAAGCAGTCCTTCAACCTCAGCCTCCTGAATAGCTGGGACTACAGTCAAGTACTGCCACCACACCTGTCCAGTGTTTTTGTTTATGAGACAGGGTCTTGCTATATTGCCCAGCCTGGTCTAGCTTCTTCATAGAATTTTGGATTTACAGTGCTCATGTTTAACGGGGAAAGTATCTCTTAACTTTCAAATGCAGTCTTTCTATGTAGACTCTTAGAAATTGCCCGATGGATGAGATATTCATTGTTGCTGGTAAGGTCTTGTACTAAAGTGATGCTTATAAACCTCAAAGACAGGGTGTCCACTGATTTCAAATTGGGTCTATGTGCCTGCTGGCAGGGCACAACGTAGAAAATGCATTCAGATTTGAAAAGGGTCGCACTGGAAAGGTTATGTTTGACTCTGGCATCAGGAGAAAATGCTTTGAAGCTTTTCTAAAGCTGAGTGTGTTAAGGATTTATGGGCATATTGGTTTTATAGACTGGGATTCTTCTCTGTAGTGCATTTAAATAGGAATGTGTATGTTTATCTGCAGAGTTCCACTGAAAAAAGTTAAAAGTTAGCAGTCTGTGGCTCAAAAAGCTGACACAGAAAGACACGGAGACAAGGTGTGTAAGAAATTATGTTGCCGTGTTCAGTTCAACAAGAAAAACACATTTTGACTTCTTTCTGTACTAGCATAATTATTTTCTAACTATTTTTCTCTGACACAGCCATTTATCTACCTGAGCACCAGATTGCTCAAATAATTGTAATTCATAATATGGCCCTAGGGTCTTTGACTATTTTAATTGACTACCCTAGAAATTATATGTACATCAAAGGGTAACCTTACAGGGGATAATAATGCATCATAACATAGAGACTGCATTTTAAAAGATTGTTTTTTTTCCCCCTCAGTGCTTTCTCATTTTGACATCTGAAATTGCTTTTCTCAAATCTGCCTACAGGTTTAGATACAACATAGTTAAGTGAGTTTCTCAGCGTTTGAAGGGATGATGAAGTTTGTCTTGCCATGAGTTGTAACTTTAGAGAAGAAAAAGAAAATCAAGAGTTCCACATTCCACAGTTTTGCTTGAGAAATTTTTAATGATGTTTATTCTCAAAAGGTCCCATTTAAATGGAAATAGAGTAAAACAGATTTTCTCTTTGCTTTTATTCTGTGAACATATGAAATCATAAAGAAAATTGGGAGCTTGGAGAGTTACAGGAATAGTGCTTCACACTGCTTTCTTTAGCTTCGAATATATGTTTTTTTCCAGGAAAGTCACTTGGCACAGCTGAATAATCACATTACTCCTACTTTGCCTGACCTTTCTGTGGAGCAAAGTGTGCTGCTCTTCTAAAAATGCACATTCCCTAACAATAGTTAATTCCGAAATTAATTTTGTTCTCTGAATGAATGGCTAACACACTCACGAGATTTCACAATCGTAACCTGTCAGCGACAGTGTGCATAAAATTACTGAAAGAAAGTCAGGTGTCTGAACTGAGTTCAAGAAATAGAAAAGGATGATATGATTGCATGCTACTCTTTTCCTTCATAATATCCTTACACAAGAAGACAGGTACAGACATGTGAACTCTAAGAAGCTGCTATTTTATTTGCATTTAATAGAGCTTATTCTTCCTTGAAAGTAGTACTTGAATTTCACCAGATAGTCTTAACATTATCGTAATATTGATTTCAATAACAAATATGTTTCTTAAAATATTCACATACATTTAAGATTATAGCTATTTATATGTTCTATACAAATATTTATTAATTTTGATGCAGACAGAATTTTTTGAAGAACTAAAACTTAAGATCTGTGTAACAGATCTCTCTCCCCAAATACACATACTCATTCCTCTGAATTCATTAAACTTGGTATCCTTCATTATGCAAATTTCCCTACAAGCAGAATCAGAACTTGGGATAAACCCTGGCAAAAAAAAAATAATAATAATTTTATAATCTGGATAGAGCCATTATTGTTGAATACAAATTTTGATCTTTAAATTTTAATCTACTATAGTTACGATTTTATAAAATTCTACTTTTCTCTAGTCCGTGGCTACTCATTTTATTTATATGTTTTCTTATTAATATTTCGATTAGAAGTTTAAAATTAGAATATCAATACCAGAAGCAAATATCTATACTTTGCACTTTGGTTCTCACTGAGGGTGAAGAATCAGGTTTTGTTTTTTTTTATTCTACCCCCACCCCAGCTGCCCTGGCATCTCGTTATATAAGCACTTGCAATAATCTATATAGAAATAATATTATGAGTTTTTAAATATATATATATATATATATATATATATCCATTTCTAAGTCACTGATTCTTCACTTCAGAGTGTCAGCTTAAGAGTTATCAAAGGATGACAGCCTTTGAATTGTCTTTGAAGACACTGGATTTGAGTATACGCTGTAACAGTCTTCATCAGTATCAACACTAAAGCTTGAAAGTTGAGAAGTTAGAATGTAAAATACTTAATAGCTTGAAATGAAACTATTAACTCATAGTTTTAACTACTAACTGTGGATAACTAAGAAACCATAATCTGTCCTGCTCCTTCAACCGAATCCGGAGCTTATCCAAATGTCTATGATGTAGTAGATTTTCAATCAAATGATATTTGAATGATTGCTGCATTAGACAGACCAGGTGTTTGTTAACAAGCCATCACCACCTGAGACTTTATAATTTTGATTCTTATAAAATTGAAGGGGTACAAGTGTAGTTTTGTTACGTGGATATAATGTGTCATAGTTAAGGCTAGGCCTTTAGTGAAACTATCACCTGAAAAGTGAGTGTTGTATCCATTATGTAATTTCTCATTCTCCTCCCACACTCCTCCCCTTCTTAGACTCCAGTGTCTATCATTCAACACTTTATGTCCAATCATGTGAGATTTTAATTGGTACACTACTGCCATGGCATACAGTATAGGTCCAATTTGCTGCTAAACATGATGACAACATTCTCAATTTGATAGTGGTCAGTGCCACTGGTATCATTTTGTACCAAATATTTGTAACAGCTATTTTTCACTGTTTTTAATTAGGGCACAGTTTTTTGAAAAAGCATAAACTAATTTTAGAACATTGACATTTCTTGTTTATTATAGCACAGAGAAATTAATCAGAAAACATTTTCAATTAATAGTGTTATGTATTTATTAACTTTTATAATATTTTAATAAGTGTTTAACTTCAATCTCTTTTACATGCTAATATGCATACGTACCTGTGTGCTTTTTAACCTCCTGCACTATCCCCAAAAATGGGAGATCTCAATTTGTAACCCCTTCCAACTACTTTTTTATTGAGCTATGAGTAATACCAGTAAATTTAACCATATTGTATCTCAGACTATGAATATGAATATCCCTAAATTTATTGAGTTTTTATTGTTTTATTCACCTGTGTTTTGTAATTTGCTGCATAGAGGGCATGCTCATATTTTGTTAGACTTATATGTAAGTATTCTTTTTGGTGCCATTACAAATGATATTTTTGTTGGTTTCAAATTCCTGTCATTTACTGCTAGTATGTAGGAAAACAACAAACTTTTTATTGTTGGTTTTGCAAACTAAACTCACATTTTAGTTCTAGGATTTTTTAAAAATAAATAATGATGTTGTCTGTGAAAAAACACAAGTTTCTTTCTTTCCTTTTCAACTTCATGCTTTGTATTTATTCTCCTCTCCTTATTTTATTTATCAGGACTTTCAGTGTGTTGTTGAATGGAAGTGGGGGAAGGGGAAATCCTTGTCCTGTTTTTTATCCAGGGGTGAAGCATTTAGTCTCTCACCATTCAGTATGTAACCCGTAGGTTTTCCATATGTATCCTTTCCTTGGTGAAAGAAATTACCTTGTATTCTTGTGTATTCCTAGAATAAACTTCATTTCTTCATGATGTATTATTCTCTTTTTTATACCGCCAGATTTAATATGCTAAGATTTTGTAAAGGAGTTTGAATCTAAGTTCATAAAAGACATTTGTCTGTAGATTTCTTGTATGTTTGACAGGTTTTAATGTAAGGGTAACACTGGCCTCATAGAATGAGTTAGACCATTTCCATTTTCCGCAGATATTATATAGAATTGGTATGATTTATTTCCTAAGGATTGGTAGAATTCACCAGTGAAACTTAGCAGTGGCATTTTAACTTTTTGGGAAAAATTTTAACAACTAATTTAACTTTAAAAATTAGTTGCTTGGCTATTCAAGATTATCTATTTCTCCTTGTATAAATTTTGGTCTTTTATATCTTTCAAAAATTTGCCTGTTTTGTCTAAATTATCAAATTTATGAGGAAAAAGTTGTTCAAATTATTCCCTTATTAGCCTTTTAATGTCCACGGATGAGTAGTCATGACTCCAGCTCAAGTTCTGCTATTGGTAATTTGTTTTCTCTGCTCCTTGATTATTTTGTCTAGAGGTATATCAATTTTGTTGATATTTTCAAGGAAACCGCTTTTGGTTTTGTTATTTCTATTGTTTTATGTTTTGAATTGTATTAATTTCAGCTCTCATTTACAGCATTTTCTCTCTTGTACTTGCTTTGAATTTAAATTTTTAAATTTTTTTGTTATTGATTTTTTAAAATACTGATTTTAGGTTTCTCATTTTCTAATACATAGATTTAATGTTTACCTTTGCCTCTAATTTGCATTTGCATCCCTTAATTTTGATAAATTATAGTCTCATTTGTGCTGAGTTCAAAATAGTTTCAATTACTTTTGAGACTTTATTGACCTATATATTGTTTAGAAGTATGATGTTTAATCTCCAAATATTTGGGGATTTTGCAATTATGTTATTAATTTAACTACTTATTTCATTGACTAGAGTATTTAATTGTTGTTTGAGAACATACTTTGCATAATTTCTATAGAGGAAGTTATATTTTGTGGTCCAGAATGTGCTCTAACTTGGCAACTGGTTCATGAGAGCTTGAGAAAAATGTGAGTTCTGTTGTTGAGGGAATATTCTAAAATGTCAATTAGATCAAGTTGATTATGTTGCTGCTCAAGTTAACTGTCCCCTCACTAATTTTTCTGCAAGTGTTTTTTATCAGTTACTGAACAAGAGGTGTTAAAGTCTCCAGCTCTGATAGTAGATTTATGTATCAATCTTTGAAGTTCCACCTGTTTTTGCCTCAAGTATTTTGAGGCATTGTAGTTAGGTAAATGCACATTAAGAATTGTTATTTTTTTTAGAGAACTGACCTTTTGTCATTATGGGATGCCCCTCTTTATCCCTGATAATTTTGCTTGTTCTCAAGATTGATATATCTGAATTAATTTAGCTATTCCAACTTTCTTTTTATTTGTGTTAGCATGGTGTGTTTTTCCCCATTCATTTATTTTTACTCTACCTGAGTTTGTGTTTTAAGTTGGTATCTTACAGACAAATTATATATGAACTCGTTTTTTGATCCACTTTGAGTGTTTCTCTCTTTTAGAATATTTATACCGTTCACAGTAAAGAGAATATCAATATAGTGGGAATAATATCATTCATATCTGTAACTGATAAGTATTTGTTAGGTTTTTTATTTCTGTCCTTCCTTCATCTTCTGCCTTTTTTGATCTTAAAGGAATATTTGACATAATTCTATTGTGCTCCTGTTTGTTTATTATAAAGTAATATTATTATTACAACTTACTTAATATGACATTTATTTTCTAAATATTTCTAGTGAGGCCAGGAGTGGTGGCTCATGCCTGTACTCGTAGCACTTTGGGAGGCCGAGGTGGGTGGATCACCTGAGGTCAGGAGTTCAAGACCAGCCTGGCCATCATGGTGAAAGCCTATCTTTAAAATATATATATATATATATATATATATATATATATTTCTCGTGATTAATTTAGGGTTTATAATAGTAAAATAAGTATACCTTCAAATGGTACTTCATCTATTAACATGTACAACAGGTACATATAACACAATATTTCCAATCGCCCCCTCTAGTCCCTTGTGCCATTGTTGTCACCCATTTTACTTTTGCATATTCTGTACCATGCACTATATTTTTAGAATGGCTTTCCACTGACATTTATCTTTAGATAAATTAAAAATAAGAAAAATATAAAACGTTTTGTTTTACTTTCATTTACTCTTTTCTGGCATTCTTTTTTGAAGTAAATTTAAGTTTCTGACCAATATGTATCTTCTTCTGCCTGAACTTGTTCTTTTAAAATTTCTTTAGAGTAGTTCTGCTTGCAGTGGGGTCCCTCTGTTTTTGTAATTATGCTCCTTATTTTCTTTTTAGTTAAGACCGGGAGGCTGGAATGGGGCTGGAGTGGGGCTGATGGGCCAGAGCTCCTGTGCACCAGCTAAAATGAGATTTTCTTATTGGCTTCTGATAATCATCAGAAGCTTTCCTGAGATTAAACAAGTCTTCTTTCTTTTTCTTCAGAAGAATGAAAGGTCAGGGTGAATGTCACAATAACTAAACTCTCTGTCTCCCTACCAGAGTCCTAGAAGTTAAGGTTGAGCTTCGCAATGAGACCTGGTAGAGTGCCTGGAGTAAAAGCCTGTGAAAGTGTCTGGGAGGTGGGGGCTATGACTGTGGCCCCCAGAAGGTTTTCATTCTCATGTTAGCTGACACTTGGCCTCTATTAATTCATGAAAATTTCTACTTCAATGGTTTTATGGGTTTACGGGATCCTCTAGCTTCTGCTCTAGGTAAGTTAATCTGAGGTCCTGTGTCTACCTAGAGTAGTTGAAGTTGGGGATGCTGTTTGGAGCCTTTTTCAGGCACCCATGGTGAACCGCAGTTTGGGCCTTTGAGATATTGGAGCAAGAATTCTAATCTCATATGCTGATAATTATCCTGCTTTTGAGAAATAGCACTTGGCCTGCTATACACATGTAGTAGAAACCAAGTGCTTTGATCACGGGCCATCAAGTTACTGTGGGACCTTAGTCATCCATCATAAACTGGGCATCCTCTGACCCAGCAAGTCATATAGTTGGGCACACACAGTAATACTTCATCTTCAAAGGAATGAGCCTGAATAGACTCAAAAGGCACAGGTCAGTTACATGTAGAAGTGTCCCGCCTGCCCATAGTCCTCACTTCCACTGCACAGCCTGCTCTCTTCCAGCCTACACCGGCTGCCTCATGGGGAGTTCTGTGTAATCAATTGACACAGAAAAAGAAGACTTGGGCCTGGTTTGCAGATGGTTCTGCATGATATGTGGGCATCACTCTGAAAGTAAACAGATGCAATCCCTTCTCTGGGACACCCCTGAAGGACAGTGGTGAAGGGTAGTCTTCCCAGAGGTCAGAACTGCAGGCAGTGCACCTGGTTGTGCCCTTTGCCTTAAAGGTAAAATGTTTAGGCATGAAATTATATTCCAATTTATGGGTATTAGCCAATGATTTCGCTGGATGATCAGGAACTTGGGAGGAATATGATTGAAAATTATATTAAAAAGTTGATGATTTAATTCCATAGACAGAATGATCTGTTTTGTGGATATCAGTCACAGTCTTTCCCCAGCCACCCCGTCATAACCCAATGGGTTCATGAACAAAGTAGCCATGGTCACAGGGATGGAGATTAGGCATGGGCTCACCAATGTGGAATACCACTCACCAAAAATGACCAGGCTATGGCCACTGTTGAGTGCTCAATCTGCCAGCAGTGGAAACCAACCCTGAGCCTCCAGGATGATACCATTCTGTGGGTTAATCAACCAGCTACCTGGTGTCAGGTCGATTAGACTGGACTGCCTTCATCATGGAAGTGGTAGCATTCTGGCAGCTACTTTGAATATTGATTTGTCTTGATACATGCAATAGTTCTTCCAATAAATACCATTTATTTACCTACAAGATGCCTTATCCACTATCATGGTATTTTCCACAGAATTGCTTTTCATCAAGAAACTCACTGAATAACAAAATGCAGCAATTAGCCTATTCTCACGGAATTCACTGGTCTAATATATTCCCCACCACCACCCCCAAAGCAGCTGGCTTGACTAAGCAATCTTACCGAGCCAGCTAGGTGACAATCGATTGTAGGGCTAGTGAGATTCTTCTAGATAGTGTATGCTCTGAATCAGTGCCCTACATAGTTGGTGCTTCTCCAATAACTAGAATTCATGGGTCCAGGAATCAAGGTGTGGAAATGGGAGTGATGTTACTATTATCTCAAGTGATCCACTATCAGAACTTTTGCTTCCTTCCCCCATGATGTTAGGTTAGGTTCTACTGGCCCAAAGGTTTTAGTTCCAAATGGAAGAATGTTTCCACCAAAAGACACAACAGTGATTCCACTGAATGGCAAGTTAAGATTGCCACCCTGTCAACTTCAGAAGTGATTTACGGTTTTGGTTGGAGTGATTGATCTTGACCATCAGAAGAAAATTGGACCATTACTCACAATGGAGGGAAAAAATCAATACATCTGGAATACAGGAGATTTCTTGAAGAGTCTTAGTATTACTATGCCCTGTGATTAAGGTCCATGGGAAATTACAACCACCCAATCAAGGCAGAACTACTAACAGTCCACACATTTCAGGAATAAACATTTGGGTTACCCCACATGGTGACGAAACCATGACCTGCTGAGGTGTTTGGTGAAGTCAAAATAAATACAGAGTGGGTAGTAAAGTAAGGTAGTTATAAATACAAGTTATCTCAGAAGTGAGTACTGTAATTGTCATGATTATTTCCTCCATATGTTATTATGAAAATGTTTGTGTGTGTATGTACACATATTAAGCAAATGTTTTTGTTTTCTCTTCATTCCCTTATGGTGCAACATAAAATGTATTAACTTTATTTATTTATTACTTTTTATGTGAGCATCAAAAAATTGTTTTCTTTTTTTACATCAACAAAAAAATTATATGTATTTACTCTGTACAGCATGATATTTTGAAGATACATACATTGTGAATTTACTAAATCTGGCTAATTACCTCACATAGTCACCATTTTTGTTTTGTAAGGAATACTTTACAAAATACTGTCTTAGCACTTTTCAAGAATAAAATATATTATTAACTACAGTCCCTATGTTGGTAAAACTGATCTCTTGAACTTACTCTTCCTAACTGAAGTTTTGCATATTTTGGCCAATATCTTCCCAACCACCTGGCTCCCAACTACTCCAGCCTCTGGCAACCAACATGCTATTCTCTGCCTCTATGAGATTAGCATTTTTTAGAGTCCATATCTAAAAAGGGGGTGAGAACATGCGGTATTTGTTTTTTTGTGTGCCTGGTTTATTACAATTAACACAATATCCTCCAAATTCATCCTTGTTGTCACAAGTGACAGAATTTTGTTTTTTGTTTTGTTTTGTTTTGATATGGGGTCTCACTCTGTCACCCAAGCTGAGTGCAGAGGCACGATCACAGCTGATTGCAGCCTTGACCTCCTGGACTGAAGCAATGCTTCTACCTGAGCCTTTTGAGTAGTGTGGACCACAGGCACGTGCCATCATGCCTGGCTAATTTTTATTTTTTTGTGTGTGAAGAAGAGGTCTCACTATATTGCTTAGGCTGGTCTCGAACTCCTGAACACAAGTGATCCTCTTTCCTCAACCTCCCAAAGTGCTGGGATTACAGGCATGAGCCACCACACCTGGCTAACTTAAATACTTTGTTATAGCTTTTTTAATGGCTGAATAGTAGTCCATTGTGTGTGTGTGTGTGTGTGTGTGTGTGTGTGTGTGTGTGTGTGTATTTTGTGTGTGTGTGTGTATTTTGTCTGTGTATGTCAGATTAAGCATTATTACGATTACAATGTAGTATTTATGATGATAACGTAGTATTTAACTTATGGGACATTCGAAGATTAAACAATGGTCACGGGCTTTCTCTTCTAAGGAAGAGATTGGTGTGTTTTAGGTTGTATGCAGGATGGTCATATTATGCTAGATGGAATCATGACCCTGATATTGTCTTTGTTTGAAAATTAAACATGGTTTACAGAGATGCTTATGGGTGCTAAATTGACAAGAGGTGGACTTGTGATCACCAGTTTTACGTGTCAACTTGATATCTGGTAAAACATTCAAGACATATCTGTGAAAGTGTTTCTGTGAGAGATTAACATTTGAATTGGTGAAGTAAGTAAACACATTGCTCCCTACAATGCTAGTGGGTATTACCCAGTCTGTTCAGACTCAGAATAAATTATATGCCACTTTTCTTGATTCTCCAGTTTTCAGAAAGAATGTACCGAGACTTGTCAGCTTGCATAATCTTGTAAGCCAATTCCCATGGTAAATTTCCTCTTTTATATGCATCTATATGTTGTTGATTTTGTCTTTTTGGAGAAAACTGATTAATGCAATTGATAATCTCCATCAGTAGATGCTCTCCTAAACTAGCTTCCTTGTGTATTTTGCCCTATCTCCTGTTTTGATTTTGTGGGTGTGTGTTTTCATTCACTTTGGGAAGAAAAGTAGAACAGCATTTGTTCTGTCGGCTAACACAAAGGAGTGCCGTGTCCCTCCCATTTACTGAAACCAAAATTTTAAGCGACTGAAAAGTCATGTGGAATAATGAGAAAAAAATGCAGGCCCTAGTTTAAGTTCTCTAGGTTAGAATCCTCATAGAACCTGTCACGTGGGATTTATGGGAGTATTAAATAATGGAAAGATATATTAAATACCTAGAAAATGGTAAGTGCCAATCAGGGTGATCAGTTGTCCCAGTTTGCTTGTGACTTTCGCAGTTTTAACTGTAGGAGTCCAGTGTTTAGGAAACCCCTCAATCATGAGCAAAACGAGGCAGCTGGTCACCATAATGATGGATAATGTGTAATGCACCGATACACATTAGCTATTTTAAGTATCATCTAAAATTCAGAACTCTGACTAAAACTTTTGTGGCCTATGGCAATTACCATGAAGGTAGCTTTAATTATATTTTAAAAGCTCATTTATTGGTACACACAAGGATATCCTTAACAATACAAGTCTTATCCCACCTGTCTGTTTTTTTTATTATTATTATTCTTGAATTGGAAGCAGGGCTTTTAAAATTCTGGGTTTCAAATTATGAACATTTTGAATGTTGATGACCCAAGGCAATCCCTACCTTTTAAGGTTTCTCTCAACCATAATCATCAGCCCATTGAGAAAATCTTGTGAATACAGCTTTCTGCCACACTGAATATATTTCTCCTTCACAGAAAGACTCTGAGGAAATATAAAACATATCGTGCCAGAGCATTGTGAAACCCCTTATCCAGGGAGAAATTAATTTGTGCAGAAAGTTTTATATATTTACAATACTGAATGCAGTAAAAAGCCATTCCCCTCAGAGAAAATAAATCATACTCCTTTTCCTAGAATTTGAATACTGAAATGGTTTTATTTTACATAAAAATTTATTTTATAATGACTGTTAGGGATTTTTTTTTTCACTTCATTGATTTATGCTTTTGGCAAACCCTCTGCTATACTTCTCTCCCACCAATTTTCTCTCGTTTCTCAGCAGCATTTACAACCATGGTTCCTTTTAAAATTTCAAAGTAATTCTGAAGTGTTTGAGCTATCTTGATGCACAATTTTTTCTTGTTGTTTTAAGCTGTAACATAATCTTTTTTTCTCAGTGGGGAGGAGGGAAAGTGACATTTCATACAGTTCACAAAATGTGCATTCGGGATGGGATTTTCACTTCTCTCCATAATAGCAGAAAGCATCCCGCGGAAGGTGGTCCAAGAGCAAACAACCCAAGTGACACAGACTTACCTCCCTATGCTCTATTTTACCAACTGTGCAGATAACTATATTAGGGTTCTCCAGAGAAAAGGAACAAACAAAACAGATACAGACATGGACACAGACGTAGACATATGTAATATAGTGAAACATTTATCATGAGGGATTAGCTCATGCTCTTATGGCAGCTGTGAATTCCCACAATCTTCTCTCTGCAAGTTGGAAGCTCAAGAAAACCACTGGCGTTGGTTGCAATCCAAATATGAGGCTCTGAGGACCCGAAGAGCCAATTGTGAAACTACCCTTCATGACTGAATGTCTGAGAACCAGGAACTCTAATGTCTGAAGGCAGGAGAAGATGGATATCCCAGCTCAAGAAGAGAGAGAGAATTCACCCACCCTCCACCTTTTTGTTCTATTCAGGCTGTCAAAGGATTGGATAATTCCAGCCCACATTAAGGAGGATTTTGTGTCTTACGAAATTCACTAATTCCAGTGCTAACCCTTACAGATACACCTGGAGATAATGTTTTTTCAACTATCACATTCTTTAGTCCAATCATGTTGACACGTAAAATTAACCATCTTATAGATAAACTGGGTTTGTCTCGGGTAGGGTTCCCTGAGAAGTGGAGTTGGAGATGCATGTCAAGTGCAGAGCTTTGTCTAAGATTGAATATCTATGGGTTGCAATATAGTGACAAGAAAACCCCAGCTGACCTTACAGGCAATGTGAAGCTGCGATGGCCTTCGATAAGGGCCTGTGATGAAACTAGGGGTCTAGAAACTTGTTAACAAAGAAATTAAACTGGTACTTGCATGCGATCAAGACACACAGCATATGACTAGTTAGTTGCTGGACACAGGCTGACAAAGGAGCAGGTACAAGTAGGATAATAGACTAGGCACAATGGCTCATGCTGGTAATCTGAGCTCTTTGGGAGGCCAAGGCAGGTGGATCATCTGAGGTCAGGAGTTCCAGACCAGCCTGGCCAACACAGTGAAACCCCATCTCTACTAAAAATACAAAAATTAGCTGGGCGTGTTGGCAGCAACTATAATCCAAGCTACTTGGGAGGCTGAGGTAGGAGAATCACTTGAACCCGGGAGACAGAGATCGCAGTAGCCAATATTAGACCATTGTACTCCAGCCTGGGCGACAAGAGTTAAACTCTGTCTCAAAAATTTTTTAAAAATGAAAATAAATAAAAGAGGGATACTAATGGAGAGCAGTCAGATGGCAGCACTCCCAGCAGCCATCAGACTGGACCTCATTCTGCAAGGGTATCTGGGCAGCACATAATATTTCCATTCCCTGTTTGAGGAGGACCAAGCCTTGTTTCAGACATTAATTTCTCTTAGAACCAACAAAATATCGGAATATTGCTAAAGTAGTCCCATTGCTTAGGAAGTTTCTTGATTTTTAAAATATATCAGTGAATGATGAATCCAGAAATGATTTGGTTTCACATTTACATCTCTGAAATTTTGACTTATATACAAAAATCATGTCATGACATATTCTCAAGCCAGAAATTCCATTAAAACATGAATAAAATGGTCATAGACTGAGCCCTGCTATGGCATCACATTCCCAGATCCTTGTGATTCAATGTTGCTTTCACGATCGAAAGTTTTCAAATTCCAGACATCTTCAAAGGCACCGTCACAACTCTGGCTTCAGGCAGCCTCTCTTCTCTCAGTAGCATGATCCTCCACATCCAACAGCATTCTCCTAATCCTGTCCCCAAATCCCAAGCTTTCAGAGCACTGTCTCTGTTGATGCTGTGCAATATCTGTGAGAGTAATTTCTATTCAAGACCAAAATAGTGAAAACATGTACAATGGATTTTGGGCACATGCAACAATCAGGCTAGTTTCATGAAAACAAAGGTTACCAAAAGCAAGTAAAATATACAGTATTGCTAAGGACTGTGGCAAATGAATTCCTCACAACCTGCTTTACTATATATTCACTTTTTTTTTTTTTTTTTTTTTTTTGAGACAGAGTCTTGTTCTGTTGCCAGGCACCAGGCTGGTGTGCAGTGGCACAATCTCGGCTCACTGCAACATCTGCCTCCTGGGTTCAAGCGATTGTCCTGCCTCAGCCTCCCGAATAGCTGGGACTACAGGTGCGTGCCACCACGCCCAGCTAACTTTTGTATCTTTTAGTAGAGACGAGGTTTCACTATGTTGGCCAGGATGGTCTTGATCTTTTGACCTCGTGATCTGCCCACCTCGGCCTCCCAAAGTGCTGGGATTACATGCGTGAGCCGCCGTACCCAGCCTATATTCACTATTTTGAAACATTCTTTCTTGCTAGTTTTTTACCAAAAGTTTTCTAAGTAACCAGGAATGACATGTAAAATGCAACAATATCCTTATATTATGACAAAAATTCAATATTTTATAAGATAGAATGATGGAGATATTTGCATGCATGCAAGTACTGTCAGTTATATATATCTTATAATAATTTCTGTGTTGAGTTCTGTGAACTGTTCTGTATTTTTATGACAGTCTCTAAATGAAGCTATAGATGGACTTTTTTTTTTTTTTTGGCATGAGACTATTGATCTGTTTCACCTTATCAATGTCAAAGTAGTACAAATATTATGTATCTTTAACTTTAATTTTTTATTTTTTCTCAAGTTCTATTTTATATTTTATTTTTTTTCCTCAAATTCTATTCTACTTCCTAAACCACCACCTATGAGCTTTCTTTCTCTCATATTTATATTCTCTGGAAATGTAGCTCCCATTTATGTTTTTCCTTTGAGTAGTCAACATTTACTAAGTGGTAAAATGTGGCTAAAAGCTACTCACTTGTTAATTCAAACTGCCACTTTGAATTTTTCCACCTGTCTGGTGTACTTGTTTCAAACAAATTTGCAAGCATGGATTTACAAACCCTTAGTGAAACTCTTTAATTGCCACATGGATTTACAAACCCTTAGTGAAACTCTTTAATTGCCACAGAAATCTTAGTATAAAACTGATCTATGCAACTGTAGACAAACTTTGAAAAAAAAAATTTATCAGAGGCTTTTGGACAGAAATCTAAATTTACTTATTTCCTAATTCCCATGACAATTTTTTCCAGCAATCAGGCAAGGTTTATTTTTAATCTTTTTCTTGATGTAAACATCCTACTTCTTTGCATAAACTGTACTGTTATAAATGTATTTGTTTGTACATAAATTATTTTATAATTCTGTTCTTTCATTCAACTTTAAATCAGTCTTTTTTGATTTTGAAAACTATGTTTTTTGATAAACTTCACTCCTGGTAAATAGGGGTAAATAAAAGTAAGCACCTATAAAATTTTCCTCATTCTACATGAAAATAAGTGCTGGTTGGACACATGGTATGAGTTACAAATATTATAATGAGTACTATATACAATGTATTATGTATATTAATATGTAAATATGTGCAATATACTAAGTTCATTTTAATTCATTAGAGTGATAGCAAAAGTTGTTAAGTATTTTCATGTTGTATTTATACTGTTATAATAGTGTTTTGTTTTGTTTTAGGATGGACAGAATAGGGAACTGTCATTAGTAATATTGTATTGTCTTTTGAAAATTTGCCAAAAGTAGATTTTAGGTTCCCTTTCCTACCATCCCCCACCTCCTACCACACACACACACACACACACACACACACACACACACACGGAAACTATAGAAGGTGATGAATATTTTAATTTGTTTGACTGTAGTAATCATTTCACTATATCAAAAATCATGTTTTATACTTTTAATCTGTATAATAAAATACATTTAAATATATATATATAGTGTTTAACATTCTGATCCTCTATCACTTTAATGAATTGATATACTATATTTTTATTCAGTTTACCAAATTTCTACTTACCAGAAAATTCAAGGTTTATATTGCTAAGCTGGGGCATATTTTAAAATATGCCGTTCACTGAAAAATCTTAAATATAAATTTTACTTTTGGTGTAAACTGTATTTTTTAAAGATCACAAGTCATTTTCACATATATTGTTTCACTTACTCTTGGTATTTCTTAATTGATTTTTTCTGTATTGTTTTCCTACAGAATTCAATAAAAGCTTTCTTTATGTTCATGTTTTATTGAACAGAAACAATTATATTCTATTACTAATAAATTGCCCTTGAAAAGTATATTTCCTCAAATCAATGATCTCACATTTTGCTTGTTTTCTATATTCCTTATTATAATAGTAATTATTAAAACCAAATTAGTGAAGACAAACTTTTCTCTGATCATTAAAAACTAACATTTAGTGGCTTTTCGCATTTCCAAATGTTTTGTTTTCTTGACTACCCATCATCCTAAGAATGAATGTTTTATCAGAATAAAAAATTAATACTTGTCTACAGTTTTTCCCTGACAAAACTCTTTTCCTAATTGACTGGTTACTTACAGTTTTAAAAAAAATGTATATAGCTTTCTGTTTTTATCTTCTATTTTTTAAAGGAAAAATATAAATATAGTGACTATTGAAAGTGGATGGGATTGTAAATGGGAGAGAGAAGCTGCCACCTCTTGTGTTAGGAGACTTAATCTTTTGTAATTGTCTTGTGCAGAACGGATGATAACATTAGTATATTATATTAGAAACATTTTTTTTTTCCAGCAGAATTAAGGTTATTTAGTTCAGGTCCTTCTTTCACTCCCTAAAGGTCTTTTAGAGGGAATGTATTTTTATAAAAACCACACATAAATTAATATCATGAGGCTTTGTAATTATAAGCACCATTATTTCTAGAGTGACTTTCAGGGCATTGAAGTTCTAATAATTATGACTCGCAACACTATAATAGCATGTTGTAAGTGTTTTAGAGATAGGTAATCTGAGACAAAATAGTTTTTATTTTGCCAGAATTTTATAGCTGGGAGATACATTAAATGATCTAGCTGTAAAGATAGAATAATCCTAGCTCATGAAAAGAAATTAGTAGGCCGGGCGCGGTGGCTCAAGCCTGTAATCCCAGCACTTTGGGAGGCCGAGGCGGGTGGATCACGAGGTCGAGAGATCAAGACCATCCTGGTCAACATGGCGAAACCCCGTCTCTACTAAAGATACAAAAAATTAGCTGGGCATGGTGGCGCGTGCCTGTAATCCCAAGTACTCAGGAGGCTGAGGCAGGAGAATTGCCTGAACCCAGGAGGCGGAGGTTGCGGTGAGCCGAGATCGCGCCATTGCACTCCAGCCTGGGTAACAAGAGCGGAACTCCGTCTCAAAAAAAAAAAAAAAAAAATTAGTATATTGTGTACTTGGAACTAGTGTAAAATCATAACATTAATTACAGGAAAAATATATGAGAGAGTTGTGAATGTCTCTATCTCCCTAAGAGGACTCTCTTTACATGTATCTGTGTCAGAGGTGTTTCATGGGTAACCACCTTCTGCTTTCTCTTTCTGTACTTGCAGATGACTTGAGACACCTCATTACCAACTTGATTTTACATCCCTCAGAAATAATGGGCTTTATTGCCAAGACGCCTAATGATATTTTCTTTCTTTTTTTTTTTTCAGTCCAGTAGTTCTATAAGAACACATCTAAGTTTTCATTGTTATGGGATGATTTTCCTATTTATTATTTCTTTCTTTCTTTCTTTCTTTTTTTTTTTTTTTTTTTTTTTTTTTGAGACAGAGTCTCACTCTGTCACCAGGCGCCAGGCTGTAGTGTAGTGGTGCGACCTCGGCTCACCACAACCTCCACCTCCCAGATTCAAGCAATTCTCCTGCCTCAGCCTCCTGAGTAGCTGGGACTACCGGCATGCCCCACCACGCCCAGCTAATTTTTTTGTGTATTTTTAGTAGAGACGGGATTTCACCATGTTGGCCAGGATGGTCTCAATCTCTTGACCTCGTGATCTGCCCACCTCGGCCTCTGTATTTCTTTTAAATATTTAGATATCAATAGATTTTTAATTGGAGAAAGTTGATCTTAATTACAGGTTTCAGCCTTTGTTCTTTCCCTTTGCTTCTGTTTTTTTCCGATTTCAGCTTTTGTCTTCAAGTCACCCCACCGAGATTCCATTCTGCATGAAACCTTCACCTTTTGTTAGGAATTTCTGGGTTCTCTGCATTTCAGGCTGATCTGCGGTTTCACGGACCTCTGTTTTATCCCATAGAATTGCTCATATTCCACTGGGTAGTTGCTGAGAGCAGACTGCCTTCCTTGGTCTTAAGGTTTATAGAAATACTTACTTTTTTTTTTTTCTTTCGCAAGTTTATGAAAAACTACTTTAGTTATTACTTATCTCACTTTTATGTGTTTTTACCTCAATTTAATGGAAACCATCTGAAAGCAGTAGAAAAACTATAGGTAGAAAGTCTTACCCTAAACCTGACCTTTACCCTAAGTCACGTTATTATTTACTAAGCCTTTGTTGTCAACATCTTTTTGAATCCAATCCTTCACTGGGTTCTAAAAGCATTTTCTTTTTCCTATCCTTAAAATCGTCACATTTCTGGATACTGAATTTTCTTTCACCTGCATGGGCTAATTGGGCAATTATTTCATGGAATCTTCTGCTCTTGCAAATTTTTCTAGGCTACTGCAGGTAAAAGCTTTACTAAATATTTACTTCTGCATAAAATAATCACCTTAAGTCTTAATCCTCTGAAATCAGTTTCCTTGTTGGTCCTCACATTTCAAGGTTTTGTTTTCATTTCTTTGCTTTTGGCGACATCTTTTTTCAAGATACATGATTTTGTTGGACAAAGGAAGGTAGGTTCTATAGACGTAACAAGTCACACCTGGAATATTGGTGGCCTAGTAAAGAAAAAGAAGAAAAAAAAAGGTATATATGTCTCAGTCACCTCTCTGTGTAATGTAGCACAGCCAGATCTTTCTCACCACTCTTGTCCAGGCAGCTGCTCCAAGATCCAAGTTTCTTTTTTTTGTGTGTATAACTATTTGTGAAAGCTGCAAGAAATAACTTCCTTGGTTTCATGACAGGGAAAGAGAAGATTGCATTTTTTTAAGGATCAGGTTTGCAAGTGTCATGTGACGTATGACTACATCTCTTTGACAAAGCTCAGTCACAGATTCCAACTAAGCCATAAAGGAGACTTGGAAATGTAGTTTCTTTTATGATCAGGAAATCACTGGAATATAGTGAACATATAACATTGGTATACATAAGTACTTTTTGACATGATGTAGGTCATTCAAAACAAATGAAATATTCCCTCTTACTAATCCTTTGTAATTTTAATAATAAAATTTTCCCTCAATAAGTTCAAATATTTTTTATTTTATTTATTTATTTATTTTCTTTCAAGAAGGAGTCTCGCTCTGCTGCCAGGCTGGAGTGGGGTGGCATGATCTCAGCTCACTACAATCTCCGCCTCCCAGGTTCAAGCAATTCTCCTGCCTCAGCCTTCCGAATAGCTGGGACTACAGGTGTGCACCACCATGCCCACAGCTAATTTTTGTATTTTTTAGTGGAGACAGGGATTTACCGTGTTGGCCAGGAAGATCTCGATCTCTTGACCTCGTGATCCACCTGCCTTGGCCTCCGAAAGTGCTGGGATTCAAATTTTTTTCTTTTTTCTTTCTTTTCTTTTCTTTTTTTTTTTTTTTTTTTGAGATGGAGTTTCGATCCTGTTACCCAGGCTGGAGTGCAATGGCGCGATCTCAGCTCACCGCAACCTCCGCCTCCTGGGTTCAGGCAATTCTCCTGCCTCAGCCTCTTGAGTAGCTGGGATTACAGGCACGTGCCACCATGCTCAGCTAATTTTTTGTATTTTTAGTAGAGACGGGGTTTTACCATGTTGACTGGGATGGTCTCGATCTCTTGACCCCGTGATCCACCCGCCTCAGCCTCCCAAAGTATGGGATTACAGGCTTGAGCCACCACGCCCGGCCTCAAATATTTTTAATAAAATATTTTTCAAAGGGTTGGATGCTATTATGGGCTCCAGGACACACAGATATTCTTAACTTGAGGCCATGAAAAGTAAATGAGGAAGGAAAATTAAGTGTTTTAATGGTGTTTCCGGATAACTTGAATGAAAGGGCAATAACTAGGGCTCAGAATAAGATCTGAAATTCTGAATCTGGTGAGAAGCATAAGTCAATTAAAAAGCTTAGCATCAAACCCAAAATGGAATTTAAATTTTAATAAATATTTGACTAAAAAAGAATTTTGAAAAAGCAAGACTCCAAGCACAGAAAGAAAAATGACATATAAGAGGAGGCAAGAAATATATGCCGATAATTGAAGTTTATCTTAGAATTTTTCAGCTTATAAGACATATTTACAGTGAAAAATATTTTAGTGAATAAAGTACAATATAGTTTCACTGATATATATCTGGGAGTACAGATGTAGAATTTGTAACGAATTAACTTAAAAAATAAAATCAGGAGGAATGTCACTGCTGACATTTTGAGATCAGAAAATTTAGTCAAAGACATGTTTTTTAATAGCACATGCATATGCAGGTGAAACATTATCATACTTTATAAAGGTTTTCATTTTATAAAATATGTCATAGAGAAGAATGTATAAAAATGTTTTTACATTTTTAAGAATAGCTGTAAAAGTAGTTTTGTAATTTACGTTCGTGTTAAACAATAGAACATTTTTAGTACCTTTAAAAAATAAGTTTGGACAGGTGTGGTGGCTCACGCCTGTAATCCCAGCATTTTGGGAGGCCGAGGCAGGTGGATCACTTGAGATCAGGAGTTCTAGACCAGCTTGGCCAACATGGTGAAAACCCCGATCTACTAAAAATGTAAAAATTAGCTGGGCATGGTGGCACGTGCCTGTAATCTCAGCTACTCAGGAGACTGAGTCAGGAGAATTGCTTGAATGTAGGCAGTTGATGTTGCAGTTAGCCAGAATCATGCCATTACACTCCGGCCTGGGCAGCAAGAGCAAAACTCATTCTCAAAAAAAAAAAAAAAAAGATTCTGCATACGTTTCCAATCTCATCATCTTTTTCACTTTTCCCTATTTCAAAAAATGTTTTGACTCTTCCAATATAATTACCCTTGCTAATCTTTTAATGAAAGCAATATAAGTACTAGATATATGTGCAGGGTAAGTATCTCCTAACCCTATCATCAGACTCCCATCTATTACCCTAAAGATAATCACTGTTTGTACTTTCTTGTGAGCTGTCATTGTATTTCATGTTTGCACATTCACTAAAAAGCATATGGATGTATTTTTATTTATACAAAAATGGTCATATTAAAATTAAGAACTCTATATTGTTCCAGTTAATATATCTTATAATGCTCTCTAGGTCAGCAAACAGTTATATTTCATTTCTCCAAACATAGAGTGTTTTTCAAATAGACCCAAAATAATATACTTGAATCCTGGTTTTGATAATATGGTTGTTGTCAGGTTTTGTTTTAAATCGTTAAGAATTGTTAACAATTCATACTGCAGTGAATATACTAATGTTTACATTTCTGTTTTTATTTTTGAGTGTGGCTTTCAAATTATATCTAGCAGTAAAATTTAATAAGAATAATTTTTTAAAAGTCACTGAGTTAGAATCTCTGGGGACTTATGACGCATATTTTTAAGCAAATACTATCCTCGTGAGCATTCCCATTTTTAGTAATTGGAGAATTTACTAATGGGATTTGCTAGGCACATGCCTAGCTGGAGATGGAGCATAGCATAAAGCCTAAATAGAATTATAGTTGTTTAAGTTGACATGTACATTAGAATGAATGATGTCTTGGAGACATAATTTGAAAAATAAATAATTCCTCATTTCAATGTAATTTAAAATGCTGCATAATTGGAAATAAAATAATGAAATTCCCTTAGGTTCTTAAAAATGTATGTTTTTTGGAAACTTGGTGGTTTATTTACATATTACCCATTCTGTAACAAAGCATCAATTAATATATAATGAAATAAGCCCAGTTTACACAAAAGTTTTGATCTCAATAAACCTTATTTATATTTTATTCTATAAATAAATCTTATTTATAGACGTTTAGACAATTTACTTTCATGTGCACCTGCAGAGAGACCAGGATTTACCTGAGACTTCTTAAAAAAATAATAATAATCAGGTACTAAAAAAATAAAACTGTCTCTGCTGATTTGTTTCTTAAATAATATAATTTATTTTCACATAGTACAATCATCAAAAGGAAGAGTGAAAAAGTGATTAATCGTGGACAATCATAATTTTCATTTTCGCTGCTAAGTTAAACAGCTTAACGTGAAAAAAAGCCCTTTATAAGTTCTGATAATACAGTTAAAATCTGCAAGTGATTCTAAATAAATTTCCCTCTTGTTACTATTAATCATACTCTGATTCACAGAGTGTCTGTTCTGGATACAGGCCCCATGCAAGTCCCTAATCCAGTGTTGCAGTAAAATCTTAAATCTCTGAAATGATCACCTTTGACTTCATGTCTCATATCCAGGTCATGATGATGCAAGTGGGATGACGGGGGTGGGGTGGATTCATGGTCCTGGGCAGCTCTGCTCCTGTGACTTTGCAGGGTACATCCCCACTCCTGGTTGCTTTTATAGGCTGGCATTAACTCTTCATCAACTGTCAGTTAAAGAGGTTGCATTCACCCACTCTCTACTAAATGCTTGGCACAATTTAGCAATGACCTCCGAGTGTCCTCATTTATAATTTGTGTGGCTCTGTTGACAAATCTCTCTGTGCTGAAGATGGGTATATGGCTACCTATCTCTTCCTAGTAAAATTTAATTCTGCTTAAAAGCAAAACAAAAGAAATAACAACACTGCTTACAAAAGCAATTTATACCACTTTCTGTATAAAATTAAAAACATAAACCCATTTCTTGAGCTGCAGCATTAAACTTAATTTTTAAGACTGTAGATTTGCTTCTTAACTGCTTAATATTTTAAGTTATAAAAGCTTTAAAAGCCGATGAACATAAAACAGGGAAAATAAACCTCGAGGAAAATAATTAGCAGTAATCTTAATTTCAATGAAATTAACATTTTAGTTACCTGCACTATATAAATTAAGGAGTTTTAAATTCTGATACCAACACAATGGCCTCCATAACTACCCCCACAAACATATAGTTAAGAATCTGGTGTCCTCTGTAAGAAACTGCTAATCTAACCTGGTGGTCATTTAACAGAAAAGAGGAGATCTATAGATGTCCACTGATTGGTCATAGCAAGAGGAACAAAGAAAACCAAGGCTAAGACGTTTATACAAGTCCACAACCTCTCTGGTGTACTGATTTTATTTCATTTGGATATATACCCAGTAGTTGGATTGCTGGATCATAGGGTAATTCTACAACATTATCAAGATTTGCTATATTTAAAGTCATAATTTATTAGGACGCTTTACCCACTAGGTAAAGAAATATCTTTGTGATTTAAGGAAAAATATAAGATTTGTTTTTTTAAAAATATTGGGGCCATAATTGACATCTTATGCTAAATAATGGGGAGCATTTTTAGTGATCGTCTATGCATTTCACATTTTAGTCTCTGGTAGTATAGTTTATCCCGTTGAATGAGCAATGATTATTTAAATTTCCCAAAATATCAAAACATATATTTTTTTGGAACCAGGGTAAAAACCAAAAATGCTTACGTATATTCTCTTTGTTCATTTATGTCTTTTAGTCCTGCACATTCCCATTAATATTTTACTGATTTGTTGGAGAGAGCAGACAGTTGTCCTGAGCATGTCTCAGTCTCACCTTTTTAATCTAGTTTCTCCCTTATGTTGCTATTGAACATTTTAATCCTATCTTTTGAATATTCTTTAAACAGGATACTTTTAAAGCTCGTATAGGTTCAAGCTAAGTGTGCTTGACTAGAATACATTGCATATGATGTTATGTATCACAAATTGCATCATTTTGGGTGTAGGTCTTCCAGATAAAATCCAAGATTTTCTAATATTGTGTAGAACATAAGTATACCAAACGATTTAACTTACTGAGCAAATGATTTTTCATATCTTCGTCCAGTCAATGTATCATTAGACTTCATGAAATATTTCTTTTCTAGCTCTACCATTGCTTTTATGCTAACATTCTTCTGAAAAAGAGAACTTTTCCTTTGTTAATTGGTGCTACTAAGTAATGCTCATGCTGAAGTTCCTAATAGAAAGGCAGGATAAATATCTCAGCAGCAATAACAAGTATTTATTGAGTGCCTACAAAGCACTGAGTAAATCAAAGATCATTGCCTGTGTGAATTCTACATTGTAATGGACACAACTAACAACAATTAGCAGAATAAAAAAATTATGTTATAAGGCCATAGATGCTATGGAATAAAAAAGCAATGATGGGATAATGGGAGTCAGGAATATAGGAATGTAAGAAGAGAGACGTTGCAGTAAATAGGTTGACCAATATAGGTCTCATGACAAAAATGAGATTAGAGCAAAGATTAAAAGGAAGTGAAGAGATCAGTCAAGTTAATTTCTGGGGAGGGGCAAGTAGAGGAAATAACCAGAACCAATGCTAATGGCAGGGGTGAACCTACATGCTTTGTGAACAGCAAAGGTCCCAGTGTGGTCGGAGCAGGTGAACAAGGGAGTGAGATGAGGTCTGAGATAGAGATTGAAGGGAGATAGAGTACAGATGAGATAGAGAGAGAGAGAGAGAGAGAAAGAGAGAGAGAGAGAGAGAGAGAGAGAGAAAGAGAGAGAGAGAGAGAGAGAGAGAGAGAGAGATGATAGAAGCTGGATTAAATTCCGCATATACCTAGACCTGTGAAAGCAAAATAAATCTTGGGTCCCCAAAATCACTAAACTGAAGGGAAAAGTCAAGCTGGGAACTGCTTAGGGAAAACTGCCTCCCTTTCTATTCAGAGTCACCCTTCTTCTCCCTGAGATAAATGCATACCTGATTGCTTCCTTTGGGAAGCCTAATTAGGAACTAAAAAGAATGCAACTATTTGCCTCTTATCTACCTATGACCTGGAAGCCCCCTCCCCACTTCAAGTTGTCCTGCCTTTTCCTAAGGAATCAATGTTCATCTTGCACGTGTTGATTGATGTCTCATGTCTCCCTAAAATGTGTGAAAGCAAACTGTGCTCTGACCACCTTGGGCACATGTCGTCACAGTCCTTGGACTGTGTGTCACTGGCATCCATCCTCAACCTTGGCAAAATAAACTGAGATCTGTCTCAGATTTTCAGGGTTCACAGACCATTGTAAGGAATTGAGACTTTATTTTGAGTTAAATGGGGAGTCATCAAATGCTTGGTAACACTGGATTTTATTTTTGCTGTGTTGCAAATAGCCTTTTAGTAGGCCAGGGGTGGGAGTCCATGGAGAGCAGTTCGACAGCTACAGAGGAATTGTAGACATGAATGTGGCTGTACATGGAGGTGATGATTTGTGGCCGGATTTGGATTTTGGATGTAGTTTGAAGATAGACTCCACAGGATTTCCAGGAAATTGGAGGTGTGGTGAATAGAAGGAAATAACCCAAGGATTTACTGAAGATTTTGTCCTCAGTTAAAATATTTAAACTAGAGACTTGGTTTACAGATGCCTTATATTCTAATTGAATTTTGTTCTGCTCCTTTAGTTTCTTTCTGTCTTTTTTGACTATCATTACAGATCAGAGGGTTTTCATTGATTCAATTTGTTTCTACATAGAAATCGTTATTTTTAAAAACATCAAATTTTTACAACTCTAGGCAGAAGGGAGTCTACTCAAACTAGCTCATTTCTGTGCCCTGTAGACCAGCCCACAACTTTTTAAAAATAGACTGGTCACCTTTTGAATAACCAAAATGCATGCTCACTTCTTAACTATTTCTTGGATGATTACACAAATTCCATTGTTAGCGTTTAAAGTTTCAAAATGTTAGTTTGAGTAATACCAAGCAGCAAATTTCCCTGGAAAGTGAGGGAGTATCTTTAGACACTAATGTGAATAAAGCAGTGAAAGACATTTATCCCAATACTGAAGGAGAGAGAAGAACTAAAAGAAAGAGACCCTAGGGGGTGGGAGTGGGAATATGAGTATGGATTAAAAGAGAAAGTTTTTTTAAAAAACTTGAATGGGTAGCAAGGATGAAGAACCAGGATTTCGGTCAAAGCACAGATGTCAACATTGTGACGTGGCCTAAAGACCGTCTCGCAGACACAACAGGCTGTGATCTCTGTTTCTTTAAATTTCTCCTCGGCCTCTAGAGTGTTTTCCTCTGTATTTTTTTTTTTTTTTTTTTTTTTTCATATGTTCTTGCGGTGTTCTTGCTGGAAAGCACCATTGCCCATACAACACAAATTTTCTGATTGCAACTGGAATGGCACACTGTTGATTGAATGGAGTCAGGAAATGGGCCCTGGGAGGAATCCTGAGTGACTCTAAAGTCACTTTAATAACCTGCTAACATTTCCAGCTGTCTTGCTGGCCACTCCAGGGGAGGGCATTTAGAGAAGCTGAACATTTTATCTGGCTCTTGCAATGAAGGATTTTACTGAAAAGCATATGATTCTTAGAAGTTTAGACTAGAAGTGCCCCAAGTGTAAATATTATAACTTAAAAAGCCTGCCCCTTCATGTGAATTAAATCTATTACTGTTTTTGGTTTGCTTTTGTTTTATGCATCTCAGGAGATTACAGGAATAAAATTCCTGAAACAAAAGAAATACCCCAATCACACGGGTTTTCAAGTTGCCTGAAACTGATTGTATATATTTACCAATGTGGCTTGAAAATGTCCTGGGCATTTTAAGAGAATGTCTCTAAAAATGCACAATAATCAGTTTAGATTATTTAGAGGTTGTCTTTCTTAGGTAACAATTACTCAGTGTCAGGGCGCCGTGGATGGCATGGCAACCCCTGTGACCCTCACGTGCACCTCGCGGGGGCCTTCTGGAATTAGAAAACCTGAAAAGTCATGAAAAACGGAAGGACGATCACCCCCCACATCTAACTAACTAACGTAACTAATGCCTAACTAACCTGAGACATTCTTCTATTGTTTCTTATTCTGGCCTCAATTGACAAAACCATTGAACTTTTTAGCTAACCTTGGCCAACCTGTGACTTCATACTCTATGACCCCCTCCTAGCTTGCAAACCTGCCACCCACTCCCAGTTTGCAAAAATCTACCCTAAACAGTAACTTTCCACCGTTCACCCCAAACCTATAAAACCAACTCTTATTCCTCCACCCTCCACTGACTCCCTTTTTGGACTCAGCCACCCACACCTGGTGGATGAACAGCCATGTTGCTCACACAAAGCCTGTTTAAGGGACCTCTTCATTCAGCACTCACATTTTAACACCCAGAACAATCACTGCCTTTAGAATAACTTCTAGTATCTCTGGACTTCAGGTTTCTATTCAGTTATTGATTTGCTAATTCCAAGGAGATGAGACATCAGGGTACTAAGAAGACATAAGTTCAGATGAAAAGGGAAACAATTATTGATGAGCCAAAGAAAGAAATTGGTAAATTCTGGATACAATGATAACAGCTGCCACTTAATTAGTTCATTCATTTAATTTGTTCATTAATTTATTCATTGTTCCAGCAATAATGTCTCTGTTTCTACCTTGTACCTGCCACTGTTCCAGAAGCAGAGAGAGAACAGTGACTCAAACAGGAAGGTGAGACACAGGTGACTCAAAGCCAATGTGCCCTTTCATAGAGCACACTAAAATGCTAATCTTCTCAAGATGCATATATGAAAATTTGAGTTCGAGGGATTTCATCATTTTATTCTCTAGTCCAAACCTTTTTAATGTATAAACCAACAACAGTCTTCAACCTAAGTTAAAATTTTAGCCTAACTGGGCATCAATTGATTTCTCCAAACTCATGTTCCTTTACTTATGTCCAGCCTTGCTTATCAATCTGATATACACAGAAAGGAGTTCGCTATAGAACATTCAGTGTACAGAAATATACAGAATTAATAGATGATTTAACTATGAATTCAACAGATTTTACTGATTATTCACTATGCAATAGGCTAGTGATACAGAGCTTAAAACAACAACACTACTTTAGGAGACCGAGACAGGTGGATCACCTGAGATCAAGAGTTCGAGACCAGCTTGGCCAACATGGGGAAACACCATTTCTACTAAAAATACAAAAATTAGCCAGGTCTGGTGGCACGCACCTATAGTCCCAGCTACTTGAGAGGCTGTGGCAGGAGAATTGCTTGAACCTAGAGGGTGGAGGTTGCAGTAAGCTGAGATCATGTCACTTCACTCCAGCCTGTGTGAGGAGAGCAAAACTCCATCTCAAAAACAACAATAGTAACACCATCCTTGCTCTTAGGTTGCTTACAGACAACATGCTAATGAGTAAGTGTATTTCTAATGAAAAGTGCTGTGAAGGGAAAGAATGGAGGGCATGGGGTGTTAAAATTGCTTGAGGGAAGGAAACTATTAATTTATATAGTGTGATCAGTCTCCAGGTGCTCTCTCTGGCTGACATTAGAGCAGAAATTTGAATACAATAGGAGTATGAGCTATGCTTAAATCTAAGCATAGAATATTCCAGACTCAAGAAAAAAAGTAGGTATATAGGCCTCAAGGTAGAAGCTGACTGGCGAATTTGACTAGCAGCCAAAAAAAAAAAAAAAAAAAAAAAAGAAAGAAAAAGAAAAAATAGCAGAATAAGCAAGAAAAGGAAGTAATATGTAGTCTATAATTTTACATATAACTATGGTATGAAGCGGAAGGCAGAATTTTCACAAAGATTTGAAGTAAAAGTGAGCATGTAAAATATTGGCCACTTTTGGAGGTCCACAGCTTATTATGGCCCAAGACTATTCAGGGGGTAACTACCCAGTGAGTAACTCTGAGTGCTGTCAGCAGTGCATATGTGTCTGCATGCTTAAAGACGTGCACCTGATTTTATGACATTTCTGTGAAAAAGAAGCACAAATAACAGGTCAACGCTTTGCCTTTCAAATCATAATTAGCAACTTTGCTTATAGTTTTCACTGTGAGCTTCTGCTTTGGATGAGTTTTAAGCCAGCTTGTTGTTTGGGAATAAAACAACTCTGTACTTTCATCACTAGAAATCAAACTTCCTTACACTTTAGATTCTGCATGTATGATATGTATAAATGTCTGGGCATGGTGGCTTATACCTATAATCCCATAACTTTGGGAGGCCAAGGTAGCAAGATTGTTTGAGGCTAGGAGTTAGAGAGCAGCCTGGGCAAAATAGCAAGACTCCATCCCTACAAATAAAAAAATAAATAAAGTAAACAAATTGGCCATGCATAGTGGCACATGCCTGAAGTCCTAGCTACTTGGGAGAAAGAATCAGGAGGGTCACTTGAGCCCAGAAGTTCAAGGCTATGGTGACCTATTATTTTGCTACTATTCTCCAGCCTGGGTGACAGAGTAGGACTTCATCTCTTAAAAAAAAAAAATCTATATATATACACACCTACATACACACACACACACACACACACACACACACACACACAAACACACACACAATATGTTTTGTTTTACATCTCGTAACAATTTATTTTCTTACTGTTTTTTGTTTGGATCATGTCTCCACCCTGCCTTAAACCTCAGCCTGTATCAAATGCTCGAGAACAAGGTAATATATTTTTCTGTGTCAGAAAAGTACATTTAACATGGATTGAATATAATTTTACAATTTCAATTTTGTGCTTTGTCAACACAGTGAAATTTGTGGTAGATTATACAAATTGTGTAATAGTACAAGTAATGAGTAGTTTCCTTCTTGGAGATCTCGTCGAAAGAGCAAATGTAGATCCTCTAACAGCTCGCAGGTGTATGAAAGGTCGTTTCCTGGAACTTCAGGCTGTGGAGTGGAGGGCCTGTGATTTTCTTCAGGGGGTGTCCAAGGCTTCAGTTGAGTGTAATGAATTCACGAGTCAGTTCCCACCACTTTAACTGACACTGGGGTAGACAGAATAACCTAAAATGGTCCTTCCCAAGATGGACCTAGAGAGGGAGAGTCTGAGGGGAGAGACTTAGCAAGCGCCAAGTCTCCAGGGTGGAATGGCTCTTTTCCTTTTTCCCTAGGTGTCCTTCAGGTAAGGTCCTAAGAGCCTGTTGATACTTGTCCAAGGAAGTTCTATCTTTCATTAGATCTGCTGTTTCCTTGTCTAATATAAGAACATTAGTAAGAAAGGGCCATCCATACAGCATCTCACAGGGGCTGAGTCCTATTTTCTGAGGAGAGTTTCCAGCCCTTAAGAATGCTATTGCTAATAGAGAAAGCCACGGGAGGTGGGTTTCCTGTGCCAGTTTCTTTAGGTGTCTCTTAGGAATTTCATTCATCTCTTCCACTTTCCCTGAGGACTGAGGCCTCCAAGCACAGTGGCGATGTTACTGTATTCCTAAGGCCCTGGAAATCCACTGGGTCACTGCAGCTTTGAAGGCAGGACCGTTATCCCTTTGAAGACAGCAAAGGAGTCCAAATCTAGGGATTATTTTAATCAGGATCTTTATTACCCCTTGAGCTTTCTCCATTCTACAGTGGAAACATCAACCCAGTTTGTGTAGGTGTCTACACATACTAACAGATGTTGATGTCCCCGAGACTTAGGCCTACAGGTAAAGTCCACTTGCCAGTCCTCACCTGGGTAATGACTAGTTCGCTGTTCCCCAGGAGGAGCTTTGCGATGTGCCAAATAATTATTTTTCTGGCATATTTCACATCCTTTGACTATTTGTTGGACAACCTTGAAGAGACCTTTTTCTGTAAATACAGATTTGGCCATCCGATATGTATTCTCAATACTCATATGGTAGATTTGATGCAGAGTTTTAAGTACTTTCCACCAGCTGGCAGCAGGTAGGAATACTTTTCCGTCTTCAGCATTTAGCCATCCTGAAGGAAGAATACGATGTCCCTGGGAGATTGCCCACTTTACCTCTTCTGATGAGCACTGAGGTCTAGTTCCCTGCAGAGGGTTTTCCCATATTAAAAGTCTTTCTATAAATTCTTGTCTAGCTGCCCTTTATGCCTCTAGATCAGCTCGGCCATTGCCCTCTGCTTCCTTCTCTTTTTTTTTTTTTTTTTTTGAGATGGAGTTTCGCTCTTGTTACCCAGGCTGGAGTGCAATGGCGCGATCTCGGCTCACCGCAACCTCCGCCTCCTGGGTTCAGGCAATTCTCCTGCCTCAGCCTCCTGAGTAGCTGAGATTACAGGCACGTGCCACCATGCCCAGCTAATTTTTTGTATTTTTAGTAGAGACGGGGTTTCACCATGTTGACCAGGATGGTCTCGATCTCTCGACCTCGTGATCCACCCGCCTCAGCCTCCCAAAGTGCTGGAATTACAGGCTTGAGCCACTGCGCCCGGCTCCCCTGCTTCCTTCTCATCTCCTTTCTGGTGCCCTTGGCTGTGTAAGACTGCTACCTCTTTGGGTTCTTGGACAGCTTGTAACAAGTCTGAAATTTCCTTATGATACTTAATGGGAGTTCCTGCCAAGGTGGGGAATTCTCTTTCCTTCCATATGGCAGCTTGAGCATGCAGAACCAGGTTAGCATATTTGGAATCTGTGTAAATGTTTATTTTCTCCTTTTCCTAATTTTAGAGCTGGAGTGAGGGCTACTAGTTCTGCCAGCTGGGCCCTAGTTCCAGGAGGAAGGGAATTACTTTCCAGCACTGTTTTATCTTTGACTACTGCATATCCTGCCTTTCCAACTCCATTCTCTATAAATGAACTTCCATCAGTGTATAGGTTAAGGTCAGGATTGGCTGGAGTTTCTAAGAGATCCTCTCGAGCCGCATAGTTCTGGGCTGTAACCTGCTGACAGTCATGCTCTCTGTCTGCCCATTCCTCAGGATGAAAAATAGCTGGATTGAGGGCTGCACATGTATGCAGCTGAAGTACAGGCCCTTCGAGCATTAAGGCCCGATATTTGAGTAAGTGGTTGTCGAACAGGCATAAGCCTCCTATAGAGGCCAGAATTCCAGTTATATCAGGTGAAGTCCATACAGTTAGATCTTTTCCTTGCCCTATTTTAACAGCTTCTGAGACAAGCATAGCAACTGTGGCTATGACCCACAAACAGTGTGGTGTGACCAGCTTTTTGCTACCGCATCAATTTCCTTACGTAGGTATGCAGTATACCGCCAGTTGTGGCGTGGTCTCCTGAGTCTGGGTGAGAACCCCCAGTGCTACTCTTGACTTTTCCGTTACATATAGGGAGAAGTCGTTCCCTGTAGGAAGGCTTAGAGCTGGAGCCTGCAGTAGTGACTGCTGTAGGGTCTGAAAGGCTGCTTCAGCTATAGGGTCACATTGTATTACATGAGTGTTAGTCTTTTGGGTTTACTTAATCAAAGTGCATAGGGGTTTGGCTATTTCACCATATCTGGGAATCCACAATTCCTAGGAATCCCTGCAACTGTTTTAAGGCCTTTTAATGGGGTAAGGCCAATATGGGTTGGAGACATTCTCCACAAAAGGCCCATATGTCCTTAGACAAGACAAGCCCTAGGTATTTTACCTCTTGCCTACAAAGTTGGGGTTTTGATTTGGAAACCTTATATCCACAGGTGGCAAGAACGTTTAGGAGGCCCTGTGTGGCCTGCTGACACTGGGTTTCTGAGTTCACAGTTAAAAGTAAGTCATCCATATATTGAAGAAACAGGGTACCTGGATGTAAAAAATGACTAAGGTCCTGAGCTAGAGCCTGGCTAAACAGGTGGAGCTATATCAAAAGCCCTGGGGTAATACTGTCCAGGTGAGCTGAGAATTCTGGTCTAAAGGGTCTTCAAAGGTAAAGAGGAACTGGGAGTCGGGATGTAATGGAACACAGAAAAAGGTATCCTTAAGATGCAGGACTGTAAACCATGGTGCCTCTCCTGGTATTTGAGAGAGCAAGGTGTACAGCTTGGGTACAGCTGGGTATAAAGGAGTCACAGCTTCATTGATAAGCCTGAGATCTTGCACCAGCCTCCATTGTCTATTGGGGTTTTTTACTCCTAAAATTGGAGTGTTACAAGGGCTGTTACAGGACTTCACTAGAACCTGAGCTTTTAAGTTCTTTATAATATCCTGTAGCCCTTTTTGGCTTCCGGTCTTAGGGAGTACTGCCTTTAGTAAGAAAAAGAGGTGGGATCCTTTAGCCTTATTCGAATTGGGCATGATTCTTTGCCCATCCAAATCGTCTATTTGTTGTCCAAACTTTGGGATTAATTCCCTCTTTATATAATGGGCAGCAGAGAGGGATTTCCTCCCTGATGATGTTCATATAGACAATGGCTCCTGATCTGGCTAACAGATGCTGCCCTAGTAAGGGGGTGGGACTTTCTGGCATGATGAGAAAGGCATGGGAGAAGAGTATATCTCCCCAGTTACAGCATAGGGGCTGGGAAAATATCAGGAGACTGCCTGTCCTAGGACTCCATGAACAGTTACAGACTAGGTGGACAACTGTCCAGGGCAGGAAAGTATAATGGAGAAGGCCAGTGTCCAGGAGGAGATAGACCTATGGCTAGCTTTACCCAGGGCTCAATGATGGTGATGATTTGTGGGGTGCCTGCTCCAGGCACCCTCAGTCCTGCTTTTGGGTCATCTGGTTAGCCACCTCAGGCCCTGGGAATCTTTGTCCCCTGGGACAGTGTGCCTTCCAGTGATCCCCTTGATACAGTGGGCAAGGATGAGGAGGTGGTCCATCCCTCTGGGGATAATCTCTCTTAAAGTGTCCCGTTAGGCTGCACTGGTAACAAGCTCTGCCAGACTGGTGGCTAACCCAAGCTTTTCTCTCCTCCAAGCCCCTTGGGTTTGATTGCCTGAAGGCCATGACTGGGGCTGCAGCTTTTCTCTGGTCTGTCCTGTTCCTTTCAGCCTGTTCCTCCTGGTCTCTATCATAGAACACAAAGGTTACTAATGATTCTAAGTTCTGTTCTGGCCCCAGGGCCAGCTTCTGGAGCTTCCTCCTAATGTCTGCTGCTGATTGCATAATAAATTTGCCTTTTAGTAATAACTGACCCTTGATGGAGTCTGGTGACAGAGGAGTATACTGAAGGCCTCCCATACCCACTCAATGAAGGCTGCTGGGTTTTCTTCCTTTCCCTGAGTTATAGTGGATAACACTGCATAGTTCATGGGCTTTTTCCTAGTTTGCCTTAATCCCTCAAGTATGCAGGTTAATAGGTGCCTACGACTCCAGTCCCCCTGTTCTGAGTCAGGATCTCAGCGAGGGTCCATGCTGGGGACTGCTGGTCTACCTGTAGAAACTCTTTTCTTCTGGCATCATTTGATTATATACTTGACTAAGGTACCAGGGGTCCCCAGACTCTTGAGCCACTGCTAGGGCAGCCTCTCTCTCATTGCTGGTTAGGGTCTAAGTAATAATATGATATCTTTCCAATCTAATTCAAAGGACTGACCCAGGCCCTGCAAAACATCTGTGTACTTCTGGGTCACCTGAAAATTTTCCTAAGTCCGCCTTGATTTGCTTTAAGTCAGAAAATAAAAAGGGATTGTGTACCTTGATTGGGCCAAATTCTCCTCCAACTACCTCTAGGGGGCAGAGTTGGGGCACCTTAGTAGCCTGAGGTGATTTGGCTGCTTTTGACCTTCCCTGATTCCTCTTGGATTATAGGAGCTGGGGAGACCTGGTCAGCATCCGTGGAGGGAGGAGTTACAGGGAATCCTAAATGTGGGGGTGGCCCTAAGGAGGGGCCGGTAGGGTATAGGGTACAAGCTTTACGTAGCTGAGGATTATTCCTTAGAGGAAAGGAAACTTGCACATAGGGGGACCTCAGTCCATTTACCTTCCCTCTTACAGAACAGGTCTAATTGTACCATGGTGTTGTAATTTATACTTCCCTTAGGAAACCAGGTTTCTCCACTCCACAGAGGATTTCACAGACATGCTGTTTTGCAGAAAAAAAAAAAAAAAATGAGCCTCTTCTTTTTTAAAGATTACGTGCCAAATTGGTCCCAGTTATCCAGGATGCACTTTGAGGGTGATCCTGCCTTTGGAAGAGTAGCACCCATCTGAAAACAAACACAGGAAATCCCTCGTCACTGGTTATTCCTTGCAAGTGCTAGCCTTGGGGCATCCCCCAGTTACCGCAACTTGTAATTTTCTGGTGCCCTAGATGTATGATCATCTTCTGGTCCCCCTATGTGCTGGGTTTAAGCAGCCTTACCTGCGTTATGGGTATATACGCACTGTCTAAAAGCCCTTACCGGCCACCATAAGCACATGAGGACTGCTAGGATCAGTGGTCCTATACCAGAGTGTCCTTGAAAACCCGGGCCAGTGAGGCTTCAGTGATGGGTGCCAGTATTCCCTAGCAAGAGATCATTTAACATAGGCCTGGCCGTAAGACTGCCCTAGGAGGATAAACTCCTTGGGAGAGACCTCTAAGCACAACAGTCTTAAAGAAGGCTGGATGGCCACATGGCTGAGGCTGGAACAATGCCCTCAGGCCCCGGGCCTCCTGCCCCACCCCACTTCCCATTATGGGAATATGCCCTAGGGTTGTGGGCCCTGTAATTAACTACTTGAGCCTTGGACCAGGTTTGACTATGGTATTCTAGGTGGAGAAGTTCTGCCTTCTGGAGAGCCGATCCTAGGCAAGACAAATTGTACATCATTAGATTCTGGCATTATTTAGTAGCATTGGGAAATTTGTGAGTGATAAAGAAAACACAGTGTTCTATAGCCCCCAATACCCACTGATAAGACTCTAACTCCTTTAGGACTTAACCTAGCACTGCGGACTAAGGGAACTGGCCCTGTGCATTTATACTGCAGGAAGTCCTATAGACATAAACCTAAGGGCACTGCAGCCATGGGTCCCTGGGCTGCCAGTGCCAGGCCAGGAGCCAGGGCCACCAACACCATGCCCCCTTCTGCAGTGCCACTGTCTGCCATGACCACGTGCATGCCTTGGGCCCCCTCCTGCGGCTCCCTCCCTGTGGGCCAGCTCAGGTTAGCTTGCCCACTCCACTCCTTGTGAGCAGCAGCGGAGGGGGTCCCTGGGGGGTGCTGACCTCCAAGGCATTGTGTGGTTTCCTGCTGCGCTTACCTTGTTTTCAGTGACTTGCCCGCTCTGTCTTCCTCGACTATTGTTGAAGAAAAAGTGAGTCATGACACTTGTTAAAGAAAAATAAGGCAGACTTTATTCAAGACCATCATGATAGATGTCAAGACCACTGCCATGGGGATCAAAAATTACTCAAAGGAAACATCAGAGCTTTCAAGAGATTCTGGCTAATCTAACATAACAGGATCTTTTCTGGAGGGAGGTTGGGGCAGGCAGACATCACCTAGGGGATGGTGGAAGATGAGGACCCGATCAAATGTTGAGGATGATTAGATATTGAAGGTAGGGGATTCTAGTAACACTGATCTGGCAGGATTCTTGCTAAAATTAGACAATGAAGAGACAAACACAGAAGTCCAAACATCAGCATGTACTTGAGAAAAGTTCAAAAGAGCCTTATTGGAATTCGGCATAGAAAGAAATCTTCCTAAGGTTTTTGGGAGTAGAATAAATTGTTATATTGGGTTATGTTGCATCACAATGACATGCTAATTGCCAAGCACACAGTAGTCTTTCAATGAAATTTTGTCAATGAATGAGAAAATTATTGATTACTTAATAATTGGATGTCAATACAACGCACACGTTTCAAATATATGTAAATATTTTAATAATGTTGTTATTCATTGGTTAAATTAATACAAATATATTAAATGCCCAGTATATGCTAAAGGCAATAAAGATAAAAGCGTGAGAACAGTATGAGACTGGGTCTGGCTTCTTTGGTCTGTTGTCCACACAGGAGCATTAGGGCTATTTCCACTCCTTCCATCTGCTCTTCTCTGTGTTGGCTTTCTTCCCAGGCAGCCCTTCTGTTTCCACTGACCCTCTGGCTGCTCAAGTGTGACTGTCGTCGTTCTGACTCCTAGACACTTTCTTATCATTTCTGGAAATCATTCTAATTGAACCAAATTGGGTCATGTTCCCACCCCTGCAACCATCTTTGTAGAGACTGCAGGTATGCAAGCATGCTGACTGCTTAGTTGAGGGACACATGCTCTTCCCTGGAGTCGAGTGCAACCCCACTTAAACCACATCCAGTGAAGATAAGTAGAAAAGAGATTTCTGGCAGAATTCTGGAATAGTGCTGCCCAAAGAAGTGGGAATGAATACATGCAAAAAGCAGCAAATTGTCTGCTAAAATTTAACCAAGCAAAGAGTGGCAAGGGAAGTTTCGTGCAGAGAAGACAACACATGCCAATGCTATTGTAACCTGAGCAAACATACAAAGTACAAAAGAATGAACGAAGGCATGAAGGCTGGTAAAAATAAGAAATTGATGCAGACACACAGCACATTACAGATACAAGGTAATATGGGTAGTTAAGTAGGGGTCAGTTTGTGGGAAGATTTGTTGTTCATGTGAAGACATTTGAGGAAGTAATTGTATTTTTAGGAGTTTGTGTGACATGTTTATCAAATGTTGGCAATTTTTTAAATTAGTATATTTCATAAATCAGATTGTGTGATTATGTTTTTAAAATGCGTTAACTTTTAGAAATAAGTTTTATATTTAGGAAACAACTGACTAAAAAGTATTATTTCTATTAATAGTAGCTTGAAATTATCATGCAATCAATTTTAAATATAGTTATCAATGCAATGTCCTTGCTATATAATTGGGGATAATGGAATGTAATTACATGTTTACAATGTTGAAAAGATTCATTTTTTTTTCAGATTTCTAAGAAAAGTATGTTATAAATGTATCCTTAGATTAAGACAAATAATATGTGTTTTTGCCAGATTATTGATTTTATAGAAAAGCATGATACTGTTACATCATGCCATTTCTAGAAACTGGTTTTGATACAGATGGAACTTATTAAGCATAAGGCATTCAGAAGGAAGTGAGCAAAAACTTACATAAGACGAGCTGAAAAATGCTGAGAATTAAAGGGAAAAATTCATAATATAATGAAGATACTTGATTTGTTTTCATGAGGAAATTCAAAATGTAGGAACAATAAATGCTTCAATTGATTTATTTAATACATTGCGGGTGGAAGCTTACAGCTTTATTTAATCATTTAAATGAAGATCGTATGTAGTAGCTGCAATGTTTGCTTTAAGGCAAGGGTTTTTTTAGGGTAATTATCTGAGTCTTAATGTAGATAATAAATAATATAATTTTTTAATTAAAATAATATTAACTTATTCTGTTAAATTGTTTATCCTCTTAAATAACATCCTTTAATAATACAGTTTATAATCTGTGTGAAAATTTACAAGTGACCCAATAGGTAGTAGGAAATTGTAAACAACAGATGTTTCACAGCATTCGTCAACATCATTGGCAGAAATTACATGAATTAAAAGAAAAATTCCGGCCGGGCACGGTGGCTCAAGCCTGTAATCCCAGCACTTTGGGAGGCCGAGGCGGGTGGATCACGAGGTCGAGAGATCGAGACCATCCTGGTCAACAAGGTGAAACCCCGTCTCTACTAAAAATACAAAAAGTTAGCTGGGCATGGTGGTGCGTGCCTGTAATCCCAGCTACTTAGGAGGCTGAGGCAGGAGAATTGCCTGAGCCCAGGAGGCGGAGGTTGCGGTGAGCCGAGATCGCGCCATTGCACTCCAGCCTGGGTAACAAGAGCGAAACGCTGTCTCAAAAAAAAAAAAAAAAAAAAAAAAGAAAAGAAAAATTCCACCTTGGTGCTTATATTTTGTTGCAGATAAGGAGTTTTATGTAATAATTCAAAATGAGGATGCAGATTTATCACATTAACTGTAGAATCATACTTCACATAAATTATGTAATAAATATCTGTAACACGGTATGAGTTTCTATGGTATACAAATAATCATGCTGACTGTATATGGTCTCAGATTCACAGATGCTTATACGAGGTTCATATATAAAAGTCCTCCCTCATCAATTCTGTGATGTGTATAATTGTAGAATTTATTTGGCTGACACCCTGAGGTATTCATTCATGCTTTTCATCTGATATTTCTGGTTGCCTCTTTTCTGGGCAGAAGTTGCATTCCCCTTTTCTGCTGGGCTTTGGTGGGGACATTAAGACTAATTCAGGCCAATCTGTTGTGAGCTGACCGGAGTGTTTGTTTAATCGCCCAGTGGTGAGAGCCCCTGCAGAGTCCCCTTACTTCCCTGGCAAGTGGTGGTGTCAAGATTGCTGCTGCTCTTTTAACAAGAAACAGATTCCCCCTTACACCCTGTTAACCTGTGATGGAGACATTGTGTGAAACTAGAACTCGAAGAAGAGCGCAGCCGTGAATACAAACCTAAGATGTGCCATTGGCTTGGGGGCCAAATGGCAAGTGGTATGGGAAAGTTCTCAGAGGCTGGAGAGAAAGCAATTCACACTATTTTGTAAGTAAAATAAAACACAATAGGGATGTCCATAGAATTGAGGGATTTTAATGACTTGAAAAGGAAACAGTTTCCCATCTCTAACTAGCAAACAGAAGATTTAAAATTGCAAAACAGAAGATTTAAACTAGGAAACTGAAAATTTAAAATAAACGTTGTGGATAACAAAGGCCAAGGAAAGCTACATCTTGTTGCAAGGAGGGCATCTACTCACCAGTCAAGTGTGGCTGAGGACAGTGGTGATAAAGGCGAGGACATAACACAAAAATGGCAGAATTTGGAAGGATTCAAGTAGAGAGGCATTGCACCAGATGGGGTCGGGTATGTTTTTAAGAATCTGAATTTTTTAAGTGTTAGAAAAACAATGCAATGCATATAATTTACATTACATAAAACCATAGTGAGGAAAATCGGAACATTACCCTGCCAGCAAACACATGCATGATTCTTCACTGAGACCCACACATATTCTCACTAGATCAGGCTTTGCTGCTACAGAAATTTAGTTTTCAGACTTCTGAGGATTTCAGGAGTATGGATAAGAGATGATGTAGTAATTTTCCAAGCAAAGGAGTGGCTGAGACACAGAAACAGAAAGAGCTTGTGGTAAAATTACAAAGCCCCGTTTCAGGAATCACAGGCAGATCCAAGAACAAACCAAAGACTCCATTATTTCTAACAGTACATGCGTGAGCCCAGGGCCTGCAAGAGGGTGGCCTGAGGTGAAGGTCATAATTCCATGGTTCTCTGAGGAGGCTGGACTCCCATGTGAGAAAAAAGTACAGCACTTTTCCGTGACTTAATTTATCCTCTTAAGAAGTCCCATTGTGTCTTTTCTGGTCTGGAAATACTCTGGGCTGAATTGTTCACAGTATTTGAGGGCAGGAATGAGATAATGCAGAATGAGGAAAGTTGGGAGTGGAGAAGATTTCCTCTGTAGCCCTAAATGAGATGAGTAGGGACACTGGCAAGATTGGGAGCTGAACTTGCAACACACAAAAATATGCTCCCTCTCAGTGGAATGTCAAGACTTTAAACTGAACCCTCAGGGTGCATTGAGCCAGGAGTAGATAAAGTACCAATTTACTTGAGAAAAATCCATTAACTGAGAAAAGGAAAACCAAGCGCAATACAGAAATAGGAAGATCAAGTTCAGTAGAAATTCCTGGGCAGACAGATGACAGAGCAGACTAATGACAACTTAAAACAATCAACCAACAAGCCCACTAAATCAAAAGCAAAATGAAGGAAATTTATTTAAAATGGAGTGTACACTCTGCAACTACAATAAGTTTCTCGTTTTAAAATAATTTCAGTTTTTATTTTAAATATTTATTTAAAATACATTTTCAAAAATTATTTTTTAAATGAGATTCAAAATTAAATTTAGTTTACTTAATTTTAATTTAAAAATTATTTAACATAAATATTTATTTAAAATAAAATAAGCTGAAAATATGATCACCAAATAATAAATATTGAAATGTCATACGGTTAATGATAAATATGTCAATTCACCAAAAATAAGAGAAACCAAAAATGGAATTAACGAAGGATAAATTGAGTTTAGTGAAATAAAAAGAGAACAGACAATATAGTGGTGTGACCGAATTTTGGGAAGGCCAGGAGGCTCAGCTACTCAGAGAGGGTGTTCTTCCAAGCCCCCACTCACCCAAGAATGAGAGGGAGGACTCTGCCGGGCACAGTGTTCTGGCAAGTAAATATCGGACCCTAAAGAATTTTGCAGGAAATGATTTATTTAGGTAGAGTAAGAGAAAAAGGAGAAAGAGAAAGTTTTCATGAGCTCGTGGAAGGGGAACCAGATGTGGAGTCCACCCAGATGTGGGGGACAGGGACTTTTAACCTGGAAGGAATTCCCAGCTCATCCAAGCCCCCTGGCCTGTGAAAGGGGTTCCTTTAAATTTCTGCTGGAGTGATTGATCTTTCATTTTTCCCATGCGCGTGAAAGTTTGAACAAAGACCTTTAAGACCCGAGGTGGAGCGGGGGAGGTCGGGCATGTTGCTGGGAAGTTCCTTGTCTTTGAAACTACATCCCCTTGTGGACCTGGGAAGAGAATACATTCCCTCAGTGGCAATAATCATATAGCCCACGAAATTCTCAAACTAGTAAACAAAAGTGAAACACACCTAGACATACCTTGAAAATGTCTTAGCATTATTTTTGGTGAAGATGAGCCCAGTAGTTATCCAACATTTTGGCTTTGGTAAACCAGTGGTTTGGGTTTCAAGAACTCTTTATACTGTAATTATCCAAAAGAGCTTTTATTCGTGTGCTTTATATCTGTATTTAGTGTATTAGAAATTAAAATGGAGAATTTAAAACATAAGTTTAATTATTAAAATAATATATGTAGTACACATTGTTGTAAATATTATATTTTAACAAAAAATAAAAATATCTATATTTGCCCTAGCAAGTTAGTGAGAAAAGTGATATTATTTCATAATTTAACAAAACTCATTAATGCCTGGCTTATCAAAAGATGATGCTGGAGTTTATGCTTCTGCATTTAATCTGTTATGATCCATTGTTTTGGGTGAAGCATTTAAAATAATCTAACTTCATATATATATATATCTATTTTTTTAAAGGAGGATATTTTAAATTTTATTCAAATAACTGTTGATTTTTTTTTTTTTGCCACTGTTTCAAAATTAGATGAGTGATGATTTCTTATAGGTTAGTTGCTATGTAGAGTCTAAACTTTATCAGTAACTTTTTGTACATTTACATTTAAATCCATTGATCTCTCTTACATTTTGAATAGATCATTTATCCATGCATGGATATGTAATACCATTAGTTGATCATTTGGCAAATATTGCCTAACTGTGGATCTTCCAAATAATTACACATTTCATTATACAATATCAAAATACAGATACACACATGCATGCATGCATGCACACAGACACACACACAAACTTTCATTCATTTCTGAAAAACCTTTGGGTATTGAGATGCTGTCAGCCCTCATTGAGGACATAAGTTTTCCACAATTTTAATTTTCCTGAAGGTTCAGATTTTATCACCCTCAATAAGTAACGTTAGTTGTTTTCTTTTAGCCAAATATTCAAGTTTGAATAAGCGTCATTTGTCATTCAGTTATTCTTTTAAGTAAAATTGTGCCTCATGAAAAAAAGCAGCTAGTTCAGCTTGCAGTTGAATTGTACAACTGGATTTCCTGGAGACAACAATCACATCATGTATGTACAAAGTAGATAAGCCTTATCCGGATTCTCAGTGTCTCCATCCTGAATATAAAGACAGACATATACAGGAGGGTCAAAGGTTTATCACATTCATAATCATTACTATTTCCTCAAGGACACTCTTAAATGAAACTGGCCCTTTTATGGGTGTGAAATGTACAGGACAGTGAACGATAATTACTGTACAGTTTGTTATCAGCACTGAAACTGTGATAACAGACTGAAAGTGTCTTCAGGACCCTCAGGGCTCCACAAATCACACTTTGAGAACCACTAGGAAGTACTACTCCTCCCCTAACCCACAGCAAAGCCGAGAAGGAAAATAACACATTTATTCCTCCCTCACGTATCAGTATGACTGGTGTAATTTGTCACAGGAATTCTGCTTCATGAGATAAATCAGGAAGCTGGGTTTTGTTATATTGTGGTTAATATCATCCTCAATGATGCTGTCCCCATCACGCGGCTGCCACTCTGTGCTCTGGCTTGTGATGAAAGGAAAGAAAAAAAAATCACAGTTGACCAGTTTTTTGAAAGCACGTACAATAGAGATTATTCATCCCAACTTTTCATTCACATTCCATTGGCAGAAACTGGTACAGCCTCATTACTAGAAGAGCTAGGAAATTAGATTCTAGCTTAGCAGGCAGAGATCCAGGAAAAAAGAAAAGATGAATTTCGAGCGTATTTGTGTCTTGGCAGAGAGGGAAAATAGACAGGTACTCTCCCATCACTGTTGAATTGTAAGCATTTTTAAAACTAGAAGCTTCCAAGTTTTCTTATATTTCAAAGAAATATATTGAAATTGGTAGTTTAAAAAGAACTATAGAATCTTATGGGCAGACAAACTATCACTTACCTGTTAGGTTGAAAGTAAAACCGGGAATACCCAGTTTTAATTTCCTCATCTAAGGGAAATCTTCAGAAAATGCTCTAACTAACAATACATGACTCAAAATAGGCACTTAAAGGGGAGATAAAATGAAAGAAGGAAAAATGAAGTGACAAATGAAACGTCATATAGAATTAATGTAATGATAGTGTGCTTGAAATTTTGTACTATCAGGCTTAGCATAATTTGTTGATGAGGTATTCACATAGTGAGGAAAACAAACTATTATAAATAGTACATAATCAATTTAGAAACAAGATGTGATAGATCAACAGGAGCAAAAAGAAATAAAAATGCTCTTTTAAGGTTAAAAGCTCTTAAGCTGGGTAAAATATTATTTTGTGTAATGATATAAGACAGTTTGCTTGAAAGACATGTTCCTCATAAAACTGTAAGCACCAAACCACTTAGCATTCTCAACGTAAAACCTAATCGATTAGAAATGCAGAGAGATCTTAATAAAATAGAGTTATACTAAGGGAATGTCATATATCTTTTTCAAAATTAGAAAGGCCTATGAGAAATAAATAAATGAGAACATATAGGAACTGAATACTATAATAAACTATAGTCAGACATAAATACCTGAGGTTGCATTCTATGAATATTGAATACATAAAATTTACTGGTATCTGAGGAATACTTACGAAATTGATCATGTACGTGGCTATAAGTAAAGCCTTAAAGTTTTTAAAGTACATATTTCAAAAGCTATAACCATTGCCATAAATTCAATAAACTTAGAAATAAATTATAAAACTTGGAACTGCTTTAAAATAAGACACTTTCATAATAATGTTTACCTTCTGAATCAAAAAGGAAATACTTCTGAAATTACAATCTTTAGGAAAGTCAATGAAAAGGAGTATACCTTAATAAAGAACTAATGAACCACTTACTTGAAAATGTTTTAAATGCCTTTATTTTCAAAATTGGCCAAGCACAGTGGCTCATGCCTGTAATCCCAACACTTTGGGAGGTTGAGGTGGGCAGATAATCTGAGGTCAGGAGTTTGAGATCAGCTTGACCAACATGGTGAAACCCCCTCTCTACTAAAAATACAAAAATTAGTCTGATATGGTGGCAGGCACCTGTAATCCCAGCTACTTGGGAGGCTGAGGCAGAACTGCTTGAACCCAGGAGGCGGAGTTTTAGGTGAACCAAGATCGCACCACTGCACTCCAGCCTGGTTGAGAGAGTGAGACTCTGTCTCAAATAATAAATAAATAAATAAATAAATAAATAAATAAATAAACTTTTATATTCACTGACTGCAAATATTTGGGAAAACTCTTCATTTTCTTGTTTCAGCCAGCTTTCCTGCCCTAAGGAATGAGGCTAACATGATTGAGCCTTATGATAGCCAAAATTTCTTCCTTGCTTGTCTCATTTGAGGGCTGCATTGACTGTGGCTCTTCTGCAGGCCAAGGGGGCTGACATCTAGACTCGGTCTGAGGCTCAGTCACTATAGGAGAAGCTAAGCAAGAAGCAATAACCACACAACTTCGTTAACAGCATTTTCTTACACATTTCTACTCAAATGTCATTGACCAATCAAATTACATAGCCAGGTCTGCCAATGTGTGCAGTGGCCACATTACTTATCAAGAGGCACTGACAATCACAGGACAAAGGCAGGGATCCATAATCTTATTACCCATATAAGAATAGAAAAGGGAAAAATAATTCCATAAAATAAAATAATGTGCCATTATTTTAAATTTCCACTTTTATATTAAAATGCTCAATGTAAACCAAAATTAACTGAAGGAAAGGTCATAAAAATAAAAGCTAAAATTCATATAAAATATATTGCATTAGGAACAAGAAATAATACATAGCCACAGGTACAGAAATGACTGATGAAATTATATGATTATAATTTGCCATATGTGAAATTCTGGAAACAAAGTTAAGACCTAGTAAAACCTTATACTTACTCAGCAAAAAATTGACAGGTTGTTAAAGAAAAAGTATAACGTGTTAATACACTAATTTTTAGGTAAGTTAATGTTAACCTAAAAATAATGATGTCACAGCTGTATTGGAAAAATAAATGTTATGTAACTATCTAGAAGTACATTCATTTTATTTGGATTGAAAAACTTTATACTAAATGTAACTCATATCCCTAAAAACGGGAAATCATAAATCATTTTACTTATAGTATCAAAATTTGAAGTAAATGGTTACCAAATGAAGTCAGTAGATCTCAGAATAATTGCAATCTGAGTTTTTAATGAAAAGTTTGAGTTAAATAGATAGAAGTAACATATCACATATTATAATTCTAAACATTTGAATTAGGCTCTTAATGTAACAATAATGCTTCATTAAAACCTGTTCCAAATTTGTCTATTATTGGTATATAGGAATGCTTGTGATTTTTGCACATTGTATCAGTGACTTTCAACACCAATATTTATTTTTCTGTTATGATGGTTAATTTTATGTGTTAACATGCTAGACCATGGTTAATTTGGTCAACATGAGTTTAGGTTTCCTGTGAAGTTATTTGTTGATGTGATTAACATTTATAATCATCAGTTGATTTTAGCTAAAGCAGATTGCCCTCCAATCTGCTTGGAGGTCCTTATCCAATTATTGCAAGACTTCTTAAGAGCAAAGACTGAAGTTTCCCAAAGAAGGAATACACCTTACAGCTATAAGTTTCCAGCCTGTTGGCCTGCACTACACATTTTGCACTTGCCAGTGCTCAGAATCTCATATGCCAATTCATAAGTCAATTTCTTAAAATAAATTAGTCTTTATGTCGAAACCTCTCTCTGTCCCTCTGGTATCTATGACTCTATCATGTATCTAGCTATTATATGTAATAGCTATTATATCTATCTCTAATGCTATATAATAAACTACGATGAAAATATGAGAAAATATATAGAGATAGATAAATACTTAAGTAGATACATAGACAGACACATAGACAGCTATCCCATCGGTTCTGTTTCTCTCAAGAATCCTGACTTGGATGCCCACTCATAGATCTGAGGCCTAATTTCAGTTTAGTGCATCTTGACTGGTGTCAGCCTGGAGGCTCTGCTTTTAGACTATGGATTGGATTCAGATCTACAATACATGCATTCAGCCCAGTTAAAGGGGCAGTGCATTCTTGCCCATGCATGCAAGAGGACAAGGCAGACTGCCAGGCAATCCAATTCAAAGACTCTGACTGAATCGTATCTAGTCACATCTCATTGTCAAGACATAGTCAGAGGAACAAGAAAGTAAATGCCATTCCATGAAAAAGAGAAAAAGAGAGAAAATATGTTGAGAAAAATTCTATATATTATAATACTAAAATTCAAATATTAATTTTTGTGTAAATCAGGGATAACCCATAATGTTTCATGATTTCTTTAAAATTTTTTTTTTTGCTGAAATAAGATGGTAAAATAAAATAGGTGGTTTTTCACATTGCATTGCATATCAAAACATCTCGTGTGCTCCACAAATATGTACACCTGCTATGTACCCACAAAAATTAAAAATAAAAGAAATTAAAATCAGTGGTTCAAAAAACTTCCAAATATAAAATTATTCTTAAATAAAATTAACTTGCTACTGCTAAGTTAATGTGATTTTTGGAAATTCCATTTTCTGGTAAACTACACTAAAATACCATGATTATTATTTGTATTTTGTAGGAGGACTGACAAATACAGTTAAATAGACATACATTGCTATTTTTTGTATTGAAAATGACCAGCTCATATAAAATGGAAAAGAATTACATTCCAAAATTACAAATAATTTCTAAAATATTTAGAGCTAAATTTAATAATAAAGGTACTGGACTTGATTTTAATTTTAATTCTTAATTTGTATAGGTTTACAAAATAGGTATATATATTTATGGAGTACATGCGATATTTTGATACAGTCATACAGTGAGTAATTATCACATCAGCATAAATGGCATATTCATCACCTCAAGCATTTATCATTTCTTTCTCTTACAAACATTCCAATTATACTTTTTTAGTTATTTTAAAATGTACAGTAAGTTATTAATGACTATAACTACCCTGTTGTGCTATCAAATACTACAGCTTTTCATTTTTACTGTATTTTTGTACACATTAACCATCCCCACTCCCCATTCCCACTGCTTTCCCCAGTTTCTGGTAACCATCATTCTATTCTCTATCTCCATGAGTTCAGTATTATTATTTTTTTTAATTTTTGGCTCCAGAAATGAGTAAGAACATGCAAAGTTTGTCTTTCTGTGCTGAAAGTACTGAATCTGATGGAAAGTCTTTACTGAAGTCCTGAGCAAGTGAAAATCTATACCATATTTTTTGAAACAAATGTTTAAAGTATATAAAATATCAAATAATTGGTATGTTAGGTCATTCTTGCATTGCTATAAATAAATAACTGAGATTGGGTAATTTATAAGAAAAGGGATTTAACTGTCTCATGGTTCTGCAGGCTGTACAGGAAGCATGGTGCCAGCATCTGCTCCACTTCTCAGGAGGCCTCAGGGAGCTTACAATCATGGTGGAAGGCAATGCAAAAGCAGGAACTTTGCATGGTAGAAGCAGGAGCAAGAGAGAGAGAGAGAATAGGGAGGAGGTGCCACACACTTTTAATGACCAGATATTGCAAGGACTCACTATTCCAAAGACAGCACCAAATCATGAGAAACCTGCCCTCATGATCCAATCACATCCCACCAGGCCCCACCTCTAGCACTGAAAGTCACAATTCAAAATGAGACTAGGGCAGGGACAAATATCTAAACTATATCAATTGGTAAGCACATAAACATCAGTAAATGCATTGCTCCTATTCTACTTAGCATATTATATTTTAAATTAATTAATAACATTTCATATGGATGACATACATTGAAAGATTCTCAAAATACTATAGAACAAAATATGATGAAAATATTTGCCTTACCAAATAATAAATATAGAAGATCATCAGAACAGAATAGACAGTAGATTAATGTGAACTATTTCTGGTGGTGTAAATCACATTATATTTATTAGCTTTTTATCGCCCCTCTCTTTTGCTTTGCAGAAAAGAATTGGCCTGTTTGCAAGCATGAGAAAAAGTTGAATTTACAAATACAATGTATTTTTAAATGATAAATACAATATAGGGATATGTGCATACAATATAATGATTATTATAATTTTTATAAAGCAGAAGATGTCAAAGTCCATGTGTTAATAATGAGAAAAGATGTCTGATATGGAAGGAATTGGGTTGTTGTATTGGTTACTTTGATAGAGGAAGATAGGGAAGAGTTAAGTAACACCCAAAACAACCACATCCATGAAGTTCTAAATAAAAGAGATCCTAGCATCCCTTCCCTAACCCATTATTTCCAGGAGTGAAGGCAGGCCCAAGATGAGGACCATCTAAAAGGCAGAGAGGAACCTGCACTCCAGAGTGTGGAGTGTATTCCAGTCTTCCTGTGCAGAGGTCAGGTCAAACAAAACTTCCAAGGGAAATCTGGTCTCATTTCTACACCCTTACCAAAAACATGATGACAATGAAATAAATTTTTTCTGCTCAGATTCCCCTTACCTAAGACTTTCTCCTCAGCCCTCTCAGCTGCTGCATCAAACAAATGTCATTCCATTCAAATCAGTTCCATTCATTTTGACCATGTACACTGAGGGCTCATAAAACCCCAGTCAATGTGCTGGGCACAGGGATAGAATGTTGCACAAAACACGGTTCTTGTCCTCACAGCATAATTCCTAGTATAGAATGTGAACCATCAAACAATTCCAGTAGATCATCAGGAAGGTTCCAGGGGTGCAAGCACAGTGTTACAAAAGCATTTATTAGGGGCACACATCTCATTTGAATGGTTAAGTTAGGTTTTTCTGGAAAGGTTGGGTTCAATGTGAAATCAAAATGATAAATAGATGTACTCTGTGGTTATTGCACTTGACACCGCAAATATGGTTCATACACAAATACTGCACTTGATGTGTTTTTCTTTCATTCTGAAAGTCGAAATGTATTGATTTCAGATCATAAAACATAATACAGATAACAAAGTAGATTAAAGTGAAGTCAGGATGTTTACTGCAGAGGAAAATCATTTAAAGGGTGACAAATAGAACTTTTAAAGCCTTTGCTTTTTTTCTTACTATCAAAATCAAGTAAATATGTACTGCAAAAACAAAAAAAATGGAAGTCTGAATTCATTTACTGAGATGAAAGTTATACATATGGGAAGAATATCTAATATAAAATAGAAACTTAAAAGTATGATTAATGATGAAAATTATAATAGCTAACCTTAAAATACTTTTAGATCTGTTCATTATTTAACTCTCCCCCAAACCTATAATAGTAATAATAAATATAACGTATATTATACAGGTTAGTAAAAACTAAATGCAATAATATATTTAAATCTGGGTTAAGAGCCATAAGAACATGAGTTAATATTGAAAAAATGTAAGTTAGTGGCATTGATTTCAAACTCTGAGGTTTTCCACTCTATGCAGAAGTATAGAAAAAAAGAAAAATAATAAAATGTCAGTCATCTGTCACTTAATGATAGGGAGACATTTTGAGAAATGTGTTGTTAGGCAATTGCATTGTTTTACAAGCATCAGAGTGTTCTTACACAAACCTAGATGGTCTAACCAATAACACATGTAGGCTATATGGTAGAATCTATTGCTCCTGGGCTACAAATCTGGACAACATGTTTCTGTACTGAACACTGTAGGCAATTGTAACACAATGGTTAGTATTTGTTTATCTAAACATAGAAAAGGTACAATAATAAGATATAAGAGATTTTTTTTTAAAATGGTGCACTGAATAGGACATTAGTTACAAATGGAGCTTGCAAGACTGGAAGTTGTCTGGGTGAGTCAGAAACTGAATGGTGAATGTGAAGGTCTAGGAGATTACTCTACTCTACCGTAAACTTTATAAACACTGCATTTGGGCTATACCAAATTTTCTTAAAAATATTTTTTTCCTCCCCAATATGGTAACCCTATCTGAGTGTAACTTTTAAAATTTGTAAGCTCTTATTTTTAAAACCTTTTTGATTCTTTTTGCAGTGACACAGCTTAAAACAACAATACATTGTATAGATGCACAATATTTTTATGTTCTTATTCTATAAGCTTCTTTCTGTTCAATTTCTTTTTACTTATTAAGCTTTTCTTTTAAAAACTGAGACATGAACATGCACATTAGCCTTGGCCAGGATGATCAATATCACCATCTTTCACCACCACATCTTGTCCCACTAGAGGTCTTCAAGGGCAATGACATAGATGGAGCTGTCATCTATTATGATAACAGTGTCTTCTCCAGATACCTCCTGAAGGACATGCTTCAGTTGTTCTAAAGTTAGTGTTTTTATATAAGGAGAAGGAGTACTCTCTAAAATAACAATTAAAAAGTATAGCATAGTGAATGCACAGACCAGTACCACAGTTTTTTACTATTATGATAGAGTATCACATACTCTACATAACTGAATGTGCTATACTTTTACAGAATTGGCAGTGCAGTAGGTTTGTGACATGGCTTGGCTGTGTCCCCACTCAAATCTCCTCTTGAGTTGTTCCCATAATCTCCATGTGACTTGGGAGGGAACCCGTGGGAGGTAATTGAATCATAGGGGCAGGTTTTCTCCTGCTGTCACCATGATAGTAAGTCTCATGAGATCTGATGGTTTTATTAGTGGCAGTTTCCCTGCACATGCTGTCTTGCTTGCTGCCATGTAAGTTGTGCCTTTGCTCCTCCTTCGCCTTCCGACATGATTGTGAGGCCTCCCAAGCCATGTGAAACTGTGAGTTCATTAAACCTCTTTTCATTTGTAAGTTACCCAGTCTCAGGCATCTCTTCCTAGCAGTACGAAAATGGACTCATATAGTTTGTTTACACCAGCATCACCACAAACATGTGAAGAATGCATTGCACTGCTACTACATTATGATGACTATCATGTCACTAAGACAAAGGGATTTTTCAGCTCCACTATAATCTTATGGGACCATGGTTGTCATTATGTGGTGCATGATGGTAACTGTGAGTTTATAAAGTGGACCAAGAGATTGAGCAAGAAAGAGCCAGACAAATGAGACTGGAACAAAACACAGATTTTATAACAGAAAACTTAGACACCTGCATTTGGAGAGGAAAATATTTGTTAATGTAGGAGAAAATATCCTAAAGTGATATAATAAATACCACAAATTTTGGAGATTCAAGGATAAAAAGAGAATCCTACAAGCATGTAAGTAACAAAAACAACAACACAACACACACACAAGTATACTTAAATATTAGCAGTGTGGAATAGGAATGAGAATGCCTCAACCTCTCAGGTCTGACCAGCACACAAAGCCTGGGACCAGTTTGTCTCACACTGAATTTAATTAAATCTACTGTCAACAGGATTACAAGCAGCAGCAGGGGCCTCAGTTATTCATACCTCTTCTCCCGCTCACTCATTCCTACTCAACTATTGTAAGTCCCAGCGGTAACAATAGGTCCTACTTCAGATAATCAAGATATAGATTGAGGCCAGTCTATTCATTATGACCCAAGGGAAGAAGTTTAGAGTAATCTGCTGATCTTGATAAATTTGCCAACAATATCAATAATTACAGGGGACAAAATATGAGCCAACAAGTTCCCATCCCCAGTGAACACATCCCACGGCCCCCTCACTCTCTATGCAAATGTATAACCTCCAAAGGCATAGGTCACTCCAGTTTGAGATTTGCTGTCAAACTTCATTTGAATTCCTGTTGCACTGATTTTGTTGAGTCACCTAGGCGGTGTCGCCAATTAGTTGCCGCCTTGAATGCCATGCGTAGTATAATCCAAGGCCAAGTAAGCCTTAGGAGAAGCAGATGCTTTTGCAACAGTGGGAGGTATGCAAACGAAGTTGGGTCAATCCATGTGCTTGTAAACATATGAGGGAGTCCACACCCAGGAGCTGCCTCTGAGCAGGCATCAGGCACAGCAGGGTACTGATTGCCTGTCCAAAAGCACTTCTGCGTGTTTCTAGCACATGGATGGCAATGACAAGTATGATAGGAGGTAAGGTTGTCAGCTGAAGCTGCTGTCTGGCTAAGATGGACCACAGGATTGTTTTGTCACGGTATGGTACTGATACAGTGCTGCATCTAGCTGGCAAGGCTAGCACACATTGCATCCTGTTTTTTTGCATATTTTGGGGACTAACATGTTTCTTCTCCTGACACCAGGGTTTTGGCTATCCCTCCATAGTTCCAGAAATGGTGTGTTCCATCCAAGCAGCTATAATTACAGTTATCCCTATTTACAATGAGATCCTCAGAATCAGATATAATGTGATTTTTTTTAAAAAAAATTGTAGACACCTATATAATCCCCTACCTTGACTTACAAGGGACATTATAGGGGACTGCAGAGATTAGTGAGTCACTCAGGTGGTGATTGTTTATTTGAACTAGGTCAAGTCATCCTGAGATTCCAGAATTTCGTTTCAATCCTCCAAGACCCTTGTTACCTGAGCTGTCACCTGGAGGGTGCGCCTCCCAAGTTTTTTTGAGATTGAGGTTTAGGGGAAAGCAAAAAATATCATGTCTAGGAATGGTGGGACAAAATACTGAATCTTCAAAATGTTCTAAGTAATCCTTTACTGGAATTATTATCCAGAAAGCAACCAAGAAAAGATAGCCTCTTTGTAAGAATAGTCATATTCAGCAACCAACTGCTTTATTATAAATTGTGTGGCCCAGGAGAGTATGAGAGAGGGAAAACAGAAATATTTTCAGTCATTTTATGAGGCATTTATTTCATTGCTCAACAAGATCAAATTCCCATGGAAAGCAAGGCATATATATGACATGTCCACCAAATACCTTGATTTTTTCTCCATTGTTGAGTAGACTTTTTGACAAATTGTGCACCATTTTCAGATGGTTTATGATCTGGAAAGCAGAATACATGAAAGAGTTTACTTAAGGGCTACAGTATTGTGGCAAGTGTTGAATGATAGGCTTAGATTAGCAAAACCGCTAGCTGGAAAGTATGGATAATGATAAGACCCAAAAGGCTGTGAAAGATCTGATGTGGTCACCAGATCTGATGTCCTCAGCAGCTATGGGTGAAAACAATGCCCATGCAATGTGGCCTCTCTTACTGTAAGACAAATGGGCTAACTTTATGCAGGAGCCACAGGTCAGCCACACAGTGATAGCTTTTGCATCAGAAACATACAAGACCTTTCCTTTGTGCCCAGTCTATGAGGAGGAGTTGCCACTGCACCCAGTTTGATGATCGATGTGGGAAGCAATTGTAGCAAAATGGACAGCATAAGCTTGATCAGCACGTTGGCTCCAGTTGGTGGCATTAGAGAAGGGTTTCGTCTGCCCTCACTATAAACACCTGTGTGAGACACCCAGGCTGCTCAGTCCTCACCGTGGTTCATGAACTCAAAGAGGGGAACTAAACTGACAGTCTGTGGGTTTCCAAGTGGTAGATCGGATGGCTGTGCCATTGAATCCAGCCTGTGTTAGTAATTTAACCTTCCAGGTCCTCAGGAGCCTTGCCTAAGGAAATGACAATGACTTCTAACTCATCCGACTGTGCCCACTGGCTCTCAGCACAGGCAGCCTTCCAGAGTTACTGCTGGGGCCGGATTACTGCCACCACCCATATGACACCAGCAGCTCTTGGCTTAACAAGAGCTGGTCTTGTTAGGGAAGAGGGAGGCATATTGAAAGCACTTTTGTATGTGTCATTGCTGGGGGTGTCACTGTTATGTTGTTTACATTGTTGCATTCACCATCCATTACGTGTAAGAGACAATAAATTTTCCCCATTCAGGGAATGCCACATCTCTGTCTCCTTCAGGCTAATTGAGCATAAACAGTTCCCAGGCCCAGGCATTTAAAAGAAACTATAGGGACGGGTGTGGTGGCTCACGTCTGTAATCCCAGCACTTTGGGAGGCTGAGGCGGGTGGATCACGAGGTCAAGAGATCCAGACCATCCTGGCCAACAGGGTGAAACCCCATCTCTACTAAAAATACAAAAAAAAATTAGCTGGGCATGGTGGCGCATGCCTGTAATCCCAGCTACTGAGGAGGCTGAGGCAGGAGAATTGCCTGAACCCAGGAGGCAGAGGTCCCTGGGGGGAAATAATGGGGAAGAAACTGACTTTTTTTTTTTTAAATCCTTTGGCCTTTTATCTTCACCTTCACACAGACTAGTGCAGCCTTATCCCGTAGTCCTCAATGCTTTTGCTAGTTCTGTTCCTAACATTCTTTTCTCTGGAGACTTGGTAAGAAGATAAATACATAGCCTGAATCCAAGAGACACATAGAAGTTGGAATCCCTGCCTTTTCAAAGTTCCCGTACATACAGCCAGAGGGTGCATATGATTCTCAGTGTTCATTAGGCACAGGGAGATGTTGGCTACTGATTGTTGAAAGGAAAACTTAAGACAAATTGAATTTAATGGAGTTTAATTGAGCAAAGTACAATTTACAAATCCAGTAGCCAGAATAGGTTCAACGAGAGTGTGCTGACAAGTGGTCAGATAATATTTATGGACAGAAAAAGAAAAGTGACATACAGAAAATGGAAGAGAGGTTTAGAAAACAGCTGGATTGGTTACAGCCCTGCATTTGCCTTATTTGAGTACAGTTTAGACAATTAGCCAACATGTGATTGGCGGAAACTGATGCGTGCAAGAGTAGATTACAGTCTGTTTACACATCCTGTTAGGTTACAGTTTTCTATGTAGGAAGAAACCTTCAGTCTGAACTTGAAGTATGTAAGGAGGCAACTTAGGCTAACCTTAACACGCTTAATCACTTTTCTTTTTAACGCAGCTGAGATTCAAGCAGAGGCGAGGGAGGGATGAGAGGGTACCAAGCCAGAGAGTGACTTCATGCTACAGCAAGCTGGCTTTACCTTTACGCTCTTTAAGGATGGCTGCTCACTTACTCTCCACCAGAGGAGCTTCTAATATCGTTTGCTCAATCAAAGGTCTATGTCGAAAAGCAAGTAGCGTGTTTCTCATTTTTGATACCGTTTATTCACTTGTGGGGACTTCTTGGCTCCTAAGCTGCATGTGTGTTGTCTTTTGGCTGGGGCTGGTGGGCTTCCTGCTTTTGTTGTGACATCCCTTTCTTGCTCTCCCCACAAGGAGAGTGAGTCACAAGGTGGTCTTTTTGAAATTCTACCTCTAACTATTCACATTCATTAACAGAAAAGTGCATGGGAGTGCACTGAAGTGTTATGAAATGCCACGAAGAAAAACAGGCCTGGGCGCCATGGCTCATGCCTTTAATTCCAGCACTTTAGGAGGCCGAGGCAGGCGGATCATGAGGTCAAGAAATGGAGACCATCCTGGCCAATATGATGAAACCCCATTTCTACTAAAAATACAAAAAATTAGCTGGGTGTGACCTGTAATTCCAGCTACTTGGGAGGCTGAGGTGGAAGAATCGCTTAAACTTGGGAGGCGGAGGTTGCAATGAGCCGAGATCACCCAATTGCACTCCAACCTGGTAACAGAGCAAGACTCCGTCTCAAAAAAATCAAATAAATAAATAAAACAGAAATTCCTAGGTGTTAGTGGGTAGAATTGCATTTTAAAAAGGTGGTTAAATGAGCTTTGCGGAAAAGGTGATATTTAAATCTGAAACACCATGTAAATATCTTTGGAAAGATCATTTTAGGAAGAGGGAACAGCAAGTGTGAGGACCGTGAATTATTATCATGGATTAAATTAGCCAAAGCGTAGGATCTGAGATCAGAGAAGTAGTGCTGGTCCAGATTCGGGAGGATCCTATGGCCCACTCTAAGCGCTTTGCTTCAGTCTAAGTGAAATGGGGAGATAATGGATGTTTCTGAATGATGCAATTTGACTTATGTTTTAAACAAAAAAATTGGGCAACTGCGTTGAGAGTAGTATGTGAGCAAGTAAGGGAAGGAATAGAGGGCTCATTTCAAGAGCACTGCGGCCATGCCGGTTAGAAAGGATGCTGGCTTACAGTAAAGCAGTCATAAGAGAAGACAAGAAAAAAATCACTGGATTCCATATATGTTTTGAAAATGAAGGTGTCGGCCAGGCAGAGTGGCTCACACTTGTAATCCCAGCACTTTGGGAGGCTGAGGTGGACTGATCACTTGAGGTCAACAGTTCGAGACCAGCCTATCCAACACAGTGAAACCCTATCTCTACTGACATTTTAAAAATTAGCCAGGCATGGTGGTGGGTTCCTGTAGTCCCAGCTACTCGGGTGCTGAGGCAGGAGAATGGCTTGAACCCAGGAGGTGGAGATTGCAGTGAGCTGAGATCAGGCCACGGCACTCCAGCCTGGGTGACAGAGCGAGACTGCGTCTCAAAAGAAGAAAAGAAAAAGGAGAGAAAAAAAAAGAAAATGAAGGTGACAATATTTGTTGCTCCCTTAGATAAGTAAAAGTCAAAAGTGAATATATTTTGCAACAACCTTTAAGAATGACAGGATCTAGTAGCATTGTAATATCTATCTGAATGTCCTTTTTAATTCTTTATTCTGATAGCCTTTTTGTTTTTCCTTTTAATTCAAACAGTTACATGCAAGTGTTTCCTAATTTATACACTTTTATTGGTCTATCAAAATCAGGCCTGAGTAAGTTATCTCACCAAACACATTTTCAATATTTGACAAATGAGCCAGCCATTATTAATGTACTGTGAATTTCTCAAATAATAACCTGCTTCAGCATTTAGTTAATTTTTGTTTGTTTACATAGTCATTTCCAAGCATTAATTTCTTATTTGCTGAATCATAACAGATAAGATCAATTGTATAATTCAACACTATTTTCTTTATCTTTAATTAAAAAATACATATTCATTTGTGGTTTTATAAACACTGAAAACACATAGAGAAATAGGCAATTTTTCTTTGAGTTAATTCCAACCTTTATATAGGTAGAGAGCAGAGATTCCCACCAAAATTTCTAAGATAATAATTTTTTGAAGGTGTTGTAAATTTATTGTCAGCTATTTTTACTGATATATTTTCATTTTCTTCTGATCAATTTTAAATTATGTTTTAAATTTTATGACATTAAATAAATGAGGTTTCGCTTTCAAAGTCAGTAACTTAAAAAAAGTAAATCGTGTGTGTGTGTGTGCACGCGTGCACACGCGTGAACATGTAATAGGTTTTATTTTGAAAGGAAAATATAAATGATGATTTCCTTTTTGTTATGAAACTGCAGACTGGATTGTATTTTGTATAATATGGAATACTTCATTAAGCCATACCCTTGGTGAAATTTACACCTGATGTGGCTGCTCTATTTTGAAAGGAAACAGCTGTTTTCCTAATGTTCCTGTGCTTTTATGAACACAATGTTTCTTTTATGAGACAAAGTGGATTCAAACTAGCTCTCAACTCCCTCCAGGAGCAAGTTTCTCAAATGTTTTGTAACTTACTGTTACTTGATAAATGTTAGATTGCAGATTATCCTAGGTGTAGTGCCTAGGGCTCCTTAAGTGCTGTCATTTACTTGTTTATTTTCTTCTCAGGCTGGGGAATTGCTTTATGAACTCAGAGTCATAAAAGAGCGCAACCAAGTGGGAAGAAAGACATTTGGTATAATACTTCACTGACTGAAAAGGAAATTGAATTTTACCTATTGCAAAGGAGGTCACAAATTTTATTGTTAAATGGGCTGAAGTGTACTTATTTAATAAGACGTGGGCCTAAAATGGAAGAGTTCTTTCATCTTAGGCCTCCAGCAAATGCACAATAATTAATATTTTTTCACAGAATTTTCACATTTAGTAACCTTAAACTTTTAGTATAACTTTGATTGATTGTTTTCCATATTTATTTTTGACCTTGCTGTAATGGATAAAACATACTTGTTTCAACACAGAAAGTCTTACGTGGGAAGTAGAGTTATTTATATTTGACATAAGTTTCTGGAAGTGATTTATAAGGCAGCCGAAATGTATTAAGCTAATGTTGAAAGAAGAAAGTAGTTAAATAGATGTGCACAGTGCTTATGTTGGCAAGAATTCCAATTTAGTCTTGGACTGAATTGCTTTAAGAATCACTGTTTATGTGTTAGGGGAACTACACTCAACATAGATAAAATAAAGTAAAATAAATGTAGAATTATATAATATACTAGGCTGTAGGCATTCTAATTCGCGTCCCCAAAGAAAATGAAATCATGTTATCTGAATATTATACCTGTTCTTTTAATAGGTATAGATGTCTTATTGCATATGGATTGTCTATATATCATAGTATACATATATCATAATCCTTTTATAATTTGCTCTACGTTTTCTAAGACTATATTGAAAGATATTGGAGGAAAAAGCATTTACTGGGAAAATATGAATAATAGAAATGTCCCTCAACTAATGAGATGAATGTCTACACAAAAAATTGGAAAACACAGTGTACTTTGAATGATTAACAATGCCTAGCTCTTGGTAATGTCATAATAAAGCATGATAAATATTAGTTTTCTTCTCTCTTTCAAGAAAATGAGAGGAAGAAGTATGAGTGAGAAAATATACAAATGCTTTGAAGTTGTAAACTTCCAAAACAAAAGCATGATGAGTGATGTTTTTCATAGTGGACCTTACATGCTTAATCATATAGTGTTATTTGTCCCATGAGGTCTGTATAATTGAAGCTTGCCTAGATTGCATTTTTCACATTATATTTTTAACCTACGAGTTTCAAATCACATGAGTCTTTTTTTTTATTTCAATGAACATGTTAAAATTTCCAGGACCTCCCAAGCCTGGGAAGTCAAATGAACACATTCCCTCTTCTTGATGTTTATTGCACCCTATTTCAGCTTGTAAATTTTCCAGCCAATCTGTAAACTCTTAGAAGACAATTTACCTAACAGCTGCTTCTGTCAAAACCCATCCTGAAGCTTATTTGCCTACTGTCTTGTGGATTCTAATTGTTCTCGGCTGCTACAGCTGCTGTCCCAGTCCCCTGGTAAAGCCACTGTCTCTTTACCTCCCATACCTAAAACAGCATATCCATAACACACAGCTGTTGAGCATGGCAGGTTTTAATGAAGATTCGTGATTACACAGAGGTAGTTCTGCAAAGAATAGTAAAGAATGTGACTTAAAATTGGCAGTCTCCTTGATACAGGGAATGTCTCATGGGGGATATGGTGTTTATTTCCTGCCATAACCTTGCTGGATTCGCTCTCTATTCAAAACTCAGTTCTCTAAATTCCCTCTGGTTCAGTGCCTGGAAACTATATTCCCACTTTTGGGAAACTCTGATTTCCTATAAATTTATTTGTTTAAAGCTTTCCTAGTTATACAATGCTTGCCTATTTTTATCAAAAAGTGATTGTCTTACTAAGAGTAATGTTGTCTTCTTACACATATCAAGTGAGTTAATATATTTTTCTGTTCTACATATTTATGGATTCATAATTTAATGTATTTTAAAAAATCAGATTGCAGAGTTGACAAGCATAAGATTCTTGGATACAAATAAAAAAGAACTATAAAATGTACAAAAATATCTTTAGGCAAACATTTGTAAAAACATCTATAATAACACCTGTTAGTTGACATTCAGAAGAACAGGTAAAATGACATATTTTGTATAGCTACTTAGCTAGTCACACTTTTTGTTTCTATCAGCTATAGTATTCTTTAGGGTAAACAAAATTGTCAGGTTTATAGTTAACAGTGATTTTTTTGATGTTATATTTTCCATGAGTCTAGATATCAACATCAATTGTTAATTTTTTAAATAAGCCAAGCTGTATTTAATTCACAAAATGACACTAAGAAGTGCTTGACAATTTTTTTGAGGGTTTCCCCTCTTGCCTCCAGGCTAAATATTCTTGGAAGGCATACCCTCACCTACAAGTTTATTTAAGTTATCTCCATATCCTAGATAACAGCCACTTCAGTATAGGTCAAGTACAGTATGTCTCTGCATGGTATAAGAGGTTTATAATGGAAAAAGACCATGATGGCTATATCTCAACATATATTACATATTTTAAAATGATTTATTGTTTATCTTTAGGGTACAACCACCACCAATGATATTTTTAATAGACTGTTTTAGATTTACAGAAAATTGAGAAGACAGTATAGAGATTTCCCACATACATCTTACCCAGTTTACCCTATTATAACCTTTTCCATTAGTATAGTCAATATGTTAAAATAAACAAATATTGATATATTCACTTTAACTAAAGTCCATTCTTTATTCAGATTTCTACTTCCCATAGTATTTTTTCTCCCTGTGTAAAATACATTTGGTTTTCCAAAAAGTGAAACAGATTTAGATGATAATAATGCCAGTAATTTCTAAATACAAAGTTGCTGATGGCTATTGTTTGGATATTTGCCCCTGAATCTCAGGTTGAAATGTAATCTCTGATGTTGGAGATGGGGCCTGGTGGGAGGTGCTGGGGTCATAAGAGTGGCTTGGTGTTTTCCTTGTGATAGTAAGTTCTGGTCATTTGAAAATGTGTGGCTTGTCCTGCTCCCTTTCTCTCTTCCTCTTCCTCTTGCCTTGTGAGGTTGGGGCTCCCACTTTACCTTCTGCTTTGATTGTAAGCTTCCTGTGGCCTCACCAGAAGCTGAGCAGATGCTGGTGCCATGTTTCCTGTACAGTCTGTAGTACCATGAGTCAATTAAACCTCTTTTCTTTGTAAATTACCCAGCTTTGGGTATTTCTTTATAGCAATGCACGAATGGCCTAACACACAAATATCTTGTTTTTTGTTTTTTCCTGTGAAGTCAAAATTTGTTTTTTTCCCTTATGGATTTTTCTCAGAAGTGTTGGGCTATTATGGGAACATAATACAAAATCGGTGTTTTATCTTTAAATGTGATTTTAAAATTGCAGTTGGTCATGCCAGGGATTGGTTCTAGGAATGCCCGTGGATACAAAAATCTGCACATACTCACGTTCCACAGGACTCACTGTGGTACACCTTCCAGACACAAAAAGTCAGTTTATTTGTATATGTGGGCTTTATATCATACCAATACTGTATTTTCAATTTTCAGTTTGGTTGAAAACAATCTTCCTGTATGTGAACTTAAGTATTTCAAATCTGTGTTGTCCAAGGGTCTACTGTACAAAACAAACAAACAAACAAACAAACAAACAAAGCCAATTAATTCTACCCATCCAAAAATGACCACTTGAAAAAAATGTTGCATTGTAGAAGGATGCTGTTTTCTTCCTCTTAAAACTATCTGATGAAATATTGAGTCTAATTTAAGTAAACATATTTAATTGTGAAATATACCTGTAATAGCTGAATTTTAACAGTATGTTTTAAAGTCCATAAGTTTTCATTTCTTTTCTAAAACCACAACAGAGATTCATATATTGAAGGCTTAATTTCAAATGTGCTGGGATTTCAAAATCTGGCCTTCAATAGGTAATAACTTTCTGAGTGTGGAGCCCTCATGAAGGGGAATAATGACCTTATAAAAAGAGGCAGATAAGAAATAATCTCTTTCTTCACCATGCAAGAATACAAGAAGACATCTGTCTGCAAACCAGGACAAGAGCCAGGAAGCAAATAATCTGACATCTTGATCTTCACATTTTCCAGAACTGTGAAAAACAGTCTTGTTTTAAGTCATCCAGTCTGTAGTATTTGGTATAGAAGCCATAACTAAGATACTGTACAGTGTGAGAAACTGTGTTAAAAAAATGTAAAACACTGTGAAATAAAATGTTATTTCTTTATATTATTATTTTTTTTACAGTTTCAACTTTAAGTTCTGGGGGCATATATCCAGGTTTGTGACATAGCCAGGCTTGTGATGCTGAGGTTTGGGGTATAATTGATCTTTCCACCAGGTACTGAGCATAGTGTCCATTAGTTAGTTTTCCTGTCTATACAATCCTCCTCTGTCCTATAGTCAAATCCAGTGTCTATTGTTGCCATCTCTATGTCCATGAGTACCCAGTGTTTAGCTACCACTTATAAGTGAGAATAAGCAGCATTTGGTTTTCGGTTCCCATTTTAATTTGCTTAGGCTAATGGCTTCCAGCTGCATCCATGTATTGCTTCAAAGGGTCTGATTTCATTCTTCTTTATGACTGTGTAGTATTCCAGGGTGTGTGTGTGTGTGTGTGTGTGTGTGTGTGTGTGTGTACTACATTTTCTTTATTCAATTCACCACTGAAGGAAACCTAACTTGATTCCATGTCTTTGCTATTGGGAATAGTATTACAGTGACCAAATGCATGCATGTGTCTTTTTAGTAGGATTTATATTCCTTTGGGTATATACCCAGTAATAGGATTGCTAGGTGGAATGGTAGTTGTGTTTTAAGTTCTTTGAGAAATCTTCAAACTGCTTTCCATAGTGGCTGAACTAATTTACCTTCCCACTAGCTGTGTCTTCCGTAAGTGTCCCCTTTTCTCTGCAGCCTGCCAGTATGTGTTGTTTTTTGACCTTTTAATTGTAGCCATTCTTGCTGGTGTGAGATGGTGTCTCATTGTAGTTTTTATTTTCACTTTTCCAATGATTAGTAATGTTGAGTGTTTCTTTTTTCTAAGAAAAAAATATTATTTCTGAACTAGTACTTTATCTTTTCATCCACTAGAAATGTGACAAAATGTGAGACAATTTGTCATCACCAAATTTTTTTTTACACTCAATGGTGAAAGGTTATTGCCTTAAATGAGTATTTCTGAAAGTAAACTAGATACAATGCTGTGAGGTGTTGGGCAAGCTGCTTTTCCAATGTAATTAGAATTTGGCTTTTTAAACTTGTGAGGAAAGTGAGTGAATGTGACCGAGTTCATACTGTTAAACAGTCACAAACCTACGGATCAAGGAAGCTATATTTCTTATAATTGAATATATTATTTTACAAAGTTAATGATATGCTTGGACTTATCAATTTCATTCTGCATCTATAATTTGAGCCTATTAAAATAATAAAAAAGAATAAAAGCACATTTCAGGGGGAATAAAAGAAGACAAATTTCTGGGTTGTTGTCAAGAATAATGCCATGTCTCTCTCTTATAAGTGAGGTAGTTTTCTCATTGTTGACAGATACTAGTACCATTTAACATTATGAGCTTGCTTGCTACTATTATCATTTAGGGCACTAAACGATACTTTAAAAACTGGAAATGTACAAGACATATTTACACAGTGTTTCTTATCCTTTAAAATAATTCCCTCAAACAACACACTCTGGGACCTGTTGCAGGGCGGGCAGTGAAAGGAGTGAGAGGATCAGGAGAAATAACTAATGGGCATCAGGTTTAATGCCTGGGTGATGAAATGATCTGTACAATAAACCCTCATGACACAAGTTTACCTATATAAGAAACCTGTACATGCGCCCCTAACCTTAAAATAAACGTTTAAAATAAAATAAAATTAAATAGTTCCTTTAAAAGGAGCATGAAGCTGTGAAAGCTTCGAGGTGCTTTGAAGGAAGTGCAACAATCATATTAACAGTGTTAATCTCCAAGAAATATTGTTGGTAAAGGAAGTAGCGGACAACCATCCCAGAAGGCTTTTTGCACTTATAATTTTCCTTTTTAAGAAGGGATTTTGCTTACTATGTTTTATTATGAGAACATACTTCCAGAAAGTGCAAAAACATATATGTTTGGGATAAAAATGACTCTGAATCACAATGTGTTATAGTATCACTCATCAAGAGATAGAATGTGGCCAGTTCCCCAGGAGGCTCTGTGAATTTATCTCCAATCATTTTTTATACTCTCCTTTTCAGAAGGAGCCATAACTCTGGCTTTTGTGATACTCATTTATTTGTTATTCTGTATAGTTTTTTCTTCCATTCTGGAACCATCTTGCTTCATTTGTTCAAATTTAGAGACTTAGCTATGTGGTTGTGTACAAAGTTGTTTTTATTTCCAATGGCTAGCTACTTTTATAATGTACTGAAACACATTTATAATGTATTGAAACACCTTTATAATGTATTGAAATGCATTATGTATAGCATTTAACTATACATTTTCCATTGATGGATACATATAAATATAGAGAGACATATAGACGTATCTTTTCAGTTTTAGATGTGCAATTAGTTGGAAGGAAGTTAAGTTGCTCCGTGATTTTTTTCTCACTAAAAAAGAAAGCAAGCAGATGGCATAGTCTTATATTTATGTATGTTAATAATAGAAGTTTTGATACACAAACTAAGGGCTCAGAAATGAATCATTATGTAAGGGATGCTTTTGTTCATGTGCCCATTGTTTGGAATTGCATAAATGAACCTAGTGCCTACAAATAAAAGTTGCAAAAGTAGTCACAGGTTTCACCATTGAAAGTAACAGCAGGGCCACAATTACTTTTCCACCAAGCTAATATAAGGCATGGTTCCTGGGAAACTTTTACATGAATTGTGTAAATATATGGGTATCAAATAAACATGTTTCATAACCTAAAGTTCTTTTCATGAGATCTTTGTAATCCTCATTTAGGGGCAAAGAAGTTGAGTAGACATTTCTCTAAAGAAGACATTGAAATTGCCAGCAGTCATATTAAAAGATGCCCAATATTACCAATCATGAAAGAAAAGAAAATGGAAACAAGGACATATTGCATTATAGTGAGTATAATAAAAAATAAAACAAAAATAAGTGTTGTCAAGGATGAGATGAAATTTGAGCCATGGTACATTGCTGGTGGAAATTTAAAATGGAACAGCCTCTGCGGAAAACAAAATTGGTGGGGACACAGTCAAACCACATCACTCCGTCTTTAGCATTTTGTTACAGCAGCCAAAACAGACTAAGACACTCACTAACAATTCCTGTTAGACTAAAATGGTTTTGAAATAGCACAAGGAAAAAAGATTTTTATGTAGTTTTTTTCTCTATTGATATGATATTAATTTTTCTCAGTATTATTTAAAATGTCAAGTGAAAATAGGATATGGGTTTAGGGAGATGGGTATGATATTTTTGGATAATTTACATATGTGGACTTATTTCCACAAGCATAGAAGATCAGTGTTATTAATCTTAAATTAGAGACAGAAAAGTTCCTGTGTTAGTAGGTCTTTGTACTTCACCTGTGTGTTATTGCTGTAAAACCTTTATGAATCTTAATATTCCATTTGTACTCACTGCTTCAACTGTTCTTTATTAGATAACAGTGTTTTACAAATGCTATAGGTTAATGTGGCAATGTTTCAACTTAAAAACTATAATTAATGTGACCATTTGAGTTCTCTGAGGGAAACAGTGGTCCTGGATGCATAAAGGAAATACTGTGACTAGTTTTATAATTGAGACAGGAACTTCACAACAATGAAATGCTCAACAACTCTGAATATAATAGCAATTACTTTGATACAAAATACGATTTTTAATATAGCCAATGTCTTTGTGTTGCTATAAAGGGATACCTGCGACCAAAAAATTTATTTTAAAAAGATGTTTATTGTCCTATGGTTCTGCAGACTGTATGAGAAACATTTTGCCAAGGGCCTCAGGGAGCTTCCATTCACGGCAGAAAGAGAAGGGGAGCCAGCGTCGCTGAAATCACATGGAGAGAGGATGCGAGAGAGAGAGGCAGTGAGGAGCCAGGCTCTTTCTAGCAACCAGCTCTCTGGGAAATCACTGCAGGAGCTAATAGAGCAGAGAACTCATTATTATGATGGCATACAAAACCAGTCACGAAGGATCTGTCCCCATGACCCAAGCAACTCCCGTTAGGCCCTACCTCCCATGCTGGTGATCAAGTTTTAACATGAGATTTGAAGGGTAAAATATTCAAACAGTATCAGTAAGAGAGAAGGTGATAATACTGTTGGGGATACTATTGAATCTCATATATGACACAGATTGCATTTGAATTGAATTTAGGTGAATACAGAATATTTTTTAAAAATAAATATGTTTTAAAAATTTACTTCACAGAATATGGAGAAAATAATAAAAGGAATCTCAGTTGAATGATATATGAGGCAAAATATTCTGAAAAATAAAACAGAAGATGTTTCATTTCTGCACATCACTTTTTAACTTGAGTGTGAGTAGTTCCTTGTTGCTGTTTCATAGAACAACAGATATATCTTCAAACACCAGTTGAAAGTTTAGGCATTTCCATTCATATGTCTCAAAACTTCAGAAAATCATGGGCTTTAAAAAAAAATAAGTGTAATTTCAATAAATACAGGAAAGAAAGACATCAAAAATAGACAATGGGCTGGGCACAGTGGCTCACACCTATAATCCCAACATTTTGGGATGCCAAAGTAGGCAGATAACTTGAGTCAGGAGTTCGAGACCAGCCTGGCTAACATGCTGAAACCCCATCTCTTCTAAAAAAATACAAAAAATTGTTGGGCATGGTGGCTCATGCCTGTAATCCCAGCACTTTGAGAGGCTGAGGCAGGTGGATCAGGAGGTCAAGAGATCAAGACCATCCTGGCCAACATAATGAAACCCTGTCTCTACTAAAATACAAAAATTAGCTGGACATGGTGGCTCACACCTGTAGTCTCAGCTACTTGAGAGGCTGAGGCAGGAGAATTGCTTGAACCTGGAAAGCAGAGGTTGCAGTGAGTCAAGATTGTACCATTGCACTCCAGCCTGCTGCCTGGCGACAGAGAAAGATGCTGTCTCAAAAAAACAAAACAAAACAAAACAAAACAAAAAATTAGCCAGGCTTGCTGGTAGGCACCTGTAATCCCAGCTACTTAGGAGGCTGAGGCAGGAGAACTGCTTGAATGTGGGAGGTGGAGGCTGCAGTGAGCCAAGATCATGCCATCGTGCCATTGCACATTCCAGCCTGGACAACAAGAGTGAAACTCCATCTCAAAAAAAAAAAAAAAAAAAAAGGACAATGATTATATTGCCTCTACTTAAAATTATTTCTCTCAGAAAGTGCTAAAAATATTTTTGAAGAATTTCTTTGCTTTTCTGTTGTTGGTAGTGATGAGCCAGAGTCAATTCTTTCTCTAAATTTCTTCTTCATCTATGTTTAACTTAGGATTTCCACCAAATTAAAAAAAAATGGGGGCAACAAAACAGAGGCTTAATAACAGTGATAAAGTAAGCTACCATTTTGCAATACTACTTTAGAAACTTCACCATATCGGAATTGTACTGATCTGCTACTGAATCTCTATAGACCAAAGATTGCTTACTAGTATAACTTTTTAATTTTTTTTAAGCTGACAGAGATCTGATTGACTCTCTGGAAATAATATTTTTTCTTCCATGTATACCAGTACAGTAGACCTTCCTTACCCATTGGTTCTGCATCCATGGATTCAATCAACCATGGATCAAATATACTCAGAAAAGTATCCATAAAATTCCAAAAAGCAAAACTTGAATTTGCTGTATGTGGAGTGCTACACTGAATTTACATGAATGACATGACATGTAGGCATTGTATTAAGAATTGTAAGTAATCTACTGATTACTTAAAGTATGCAGAAAGATGTCATGTGCATGGTGTAGGCAAATACTTTGTCATTTTACATTTCAGACTTTAGTATGCATGGATTTTAGTATCTATGAGGGAGTGGTTCTGGTACCAAGTCCCCACGGATACTGAAAGAAGACTACGTTTTGAAACTGGTAGGGAAGATATTCCTTTTCTGTAAAATTCTGCTTATTTTATTTTATTATATATTTTTTGATACAGGATCTCACTCTGTCACCCAGGCTGGAGAGCAGTGATGTGATCACTATTTGCTGCACCCTTGATCTCCCAGGCTGATGCCTCCTCTCACCTCAGTTTCCCAGGCAGCTGGGACTACAGGCATGTGCCACCACTCCTGGCTAATTTTTTTTTTTTTAATTTTCTGTTTTTTTTTTTTTTTTTTTTTTTTTTTTGCTGTTGTTGTTTGTTTTCTTTATTTTCCCCTAGCTCAAGTGACCCTCTCACTTTAGCCTTCCTAAGTGCTTGGATTACAAGTGTCAGTCACGATGCCCAGCCATAATCCTGCCGATAATTAAAGTATTAGGGGTTTCTGTACATTAGCTGAGATCTGTAGAAGTGTGACCTAGCTCTCAACATCTTTCTTCAATTTGGTACCATGTTTCTGTATTCAGAAGCCACACTTCATTGAGTGTCACTTGTATTCTGCAAAGTTCATGGATCGAAAACTTAATTTCCAATGCAACAGTGGTGAGAGTTCAGAGCTTTTCCTCTTCCTTTTCTTTCTTTTGGGGTGATGAGATGAGATCCAGCTCTGTCACTCAGGCTGGAGTGCAGCGGCATTATCATAACTTGCTGAGCCCCCACTGGGCTCAAGCTGCTTCAACCTCCTCAGTAGCTGAGTTTACAGGTGTGATCTACCATACCACAATTTTATGGCATTTTCAATCAGAGGCAAGTGAAGTTTTCTAATGGGAAATGGAGCTAACAATGTAAGTGAGAGCAATCTTAGGAAAATAACAAAGTTTAATGTACCATTTGCTGTAATGTATAATCCTAGCCTAGCTTGTTTCTCAGGGTGTTTTTTTTGGGGGGGGGGGCGGGAAATAAATGAAATTAATAAAAGAAAAACAATCTCTGTACAAACTAAGTAAGAATGAGAATGAAGGAAACATGAGACCTCTATAGAAAAGGCCAACATTTAATAAAGTGTATTAAATTGGAATGAAGAAACAAAACCCCAAATGTAGGCTATAATAATACACTTGAGAAAGTACTTCAGCATTGACTAGAAGGCACAGAGCCAGAGAACAAGTCTTTCCAAAAGTCAAATAATTTGAAGGTATTAAATATTGTTCTCTTTAATTTCCCTATCTACTGCTTTCTAAATTATAATTCTCTCTCTCTCTCTCTCTCTCTCTCTCTCTCTCTCTCTCTGTGTGTGTGTGTGTGTGTGTGTGTGTGTGTATCTCCCATGGATGGAGGGGTTGCTCTTATTTTTTTTTTCTCTTTTGACCTATGCTATGGTTTGAATGTATTCTCCAAAGTTCATGTGTTGGAAATTTAATTTGCAATGAAATAGTATTGAGAGGTGAGACCTTTAAGCAGTGATAGATCATGAAGGCTCTGCCCTCAGGAATGAACTAATGCTGTTTTTGCACAAGTGGGTTTATCATAAAATAATAGTTTGAATCCCTTCTTCTCACTCTCTCATGCTGTCTTTTTCTTACATTTTTCACCATGGGATGATGCAACAAGAAGGCCCTTACCAGATGCCAGCACCTTGATACTGAATTTCCCAGCTTGTAGAACTATGAAAAATAAACATTTTTTTCTTTGTAAATTACCTAGTCTGTGATATTCTGGTATACCAACACAAAACTGACTATTTCCTGAGTCAGTCTGGTCAATTTTGAAAGTATGGATTTGATACATAATATAATTACTAAGTTCTGATTTGAAAATATTAACTATCTCTGAACAGTAAAATATAACTCAATAGGCCACTGATATTCAGTTACTCCAAGTTACAATTGCTAAGGATATTTATGAAAATGTGCAGCAGGTGTCCTTGCATGGGTCAATTTATTGGAAGGCATCTTGAGAAATCTTAATGATGAAATACGATTGCTTTATACAAATCAAGTTTGCATAGTTTATTAGACATTGCAGAATATTTTATTGCAAAATGAAGTGTGATTATCACTAATGTTATAACTGAGAGTCCTTTGGTTTGAAGTGTTTGATCCCTTTATCCCAGAGTTAGGATCTGTTTTGTAATCTTTATGAAAAGCACAACATCTTCATAAATTTAACTAGATTTTCTTGCAGTTAAGACAATAATTAGATCCTTATAACATAAACGTGCAGAAAACACAATTGATAATTCTTTATTTGATGTGGAGTGTGCTTTTCCTACACAAAACATGATGGTTAGACACGCTAAAAGACCCTCTTGAAAAGTAGAAATTAATTGATTAATGCTTTCTTTTTAAAAAGAGCTTCCTCTCTAATAAAAAATGTTTCTTTAGAAGATATTAAAAACTTACATTTGACAAAAATATCTGAGCTAAGTTCAAAAGCTATTAGATATTTCTATTAAACTATAACAATCAAAGGAATGTACATATATATGTTAAAATTTTTATATTGTAATGATGATGAAGAGAAAGATTCTAAGACAAAAACACAGCTATTATGATTAAAATATACCCATCAGAAAACCTACTCTGGTCTATTTGAGGAACTAATGAGTATCATCAGACACACAGATTCACATAATTTCACTCTTCGCTTACAATATTTAGCCCATTAACAGAGAATACTTGTTAGAATGTGTAAGTCCTCACAGCAAAACTTACATAGCATGCATTTATGCATTGTTTTAATTAATTTTCACGAAAAATTTGCAGCAGCAACACCTTGCCTGATTTAAAGATGAAAATTCTGTTCTCTTGTATAAATGATAAATGTTACTTCAGATGCTTTATTATATTTCTGGCAAATTTACTGCTTAAGCCAGAAAAGAAGATAATTTCAATGTTTTCAGCCCTATTTGTATCCATGAACTGACAACCTTTGCCTAGACAGAGGTTTAATGATGTTTAAGAGAGTTGTATCCAGAAGATACAGGCAAAGAACATGCAAAACAAGTTTTGAGTATTTTCATCAGGATAATGGACAATTTAAACTCTGCAAAGGTAGTAAGGTACATTATAATTAATTTACTACAAGTTATACTTCTCTTTCTCTTCCCTGCTCCCTGTATGTGCTTATGCATGTTTGAGTGCTCTTGCACAACTGTTTCAAACAATGTGACTGCAAAAAACGGAAAATCAAAGTCTACTTCTCTAATATATTAGACCCACATTCTCTCTGATAATTCAATAAACGCACTCTTCTTTTTCTTATAATGGACTTTAAGCAATGTCTCTCTCTCCTCCTTTTTTTTTTTTTTTTTTTTTTTTTTTTTTTTTTTTTTTTTTGAGGCAGGGTCTTGCTGTGTCACCGAGACTGGAGTGCAGTGGTGAGATCTCGTCTCACTCGTCTCACTGCATCCTGGAATCCCTGGGCTCAGTGATTCTCCCACCTCAGCCTGAGTAGCTCGGATCACAGGGGTGTGCCACCAAAACAGGGCAATTTTTTTTGTATTTTTAGTAGAGTTGGGATTTCACTGTGTTGCCCAGGCTGGTCTTGAACTGCTGGACTTAAGCTATCCAGAGCCTTGGCCTACCACAGGGCTGGAATTACAGATGAGTGCCACCGCACCCGACTAGCAATGTCTCTTAATGCCCTGTTGGGAAAGACACAAAATTTGCCTCAAAGTACAATTTCTCAAAAACATACACTGCTTCATTGCCAACCACGGTAAGTGACATTATTAATTTCAGCTCTTTTATTGTGATCTCAATGACATTAAATGCCATATGTGATGATGTTTCTACTAACTCATTAAATTTAAGTAATATATGGTTTGTTTCCAGTCTGAAGAATGAAGAAATTTATCTGTTTATTGTTCTCTTCTACTCTGCTTTACAACATTGTCTCCCAGTCTTCATATATATATATATATTTTATTTTAAATCATTTAAAATTACAGCACTTCCTTTGTCTTCCAAGTTGCTTGGACTAGTGGTTAAATGCCGTAATTAAAAGGCAATAACCATTATTTGTAATATATTATCTGTTTATTGTTCAAGGCACAGTAAATGTGAGTAGGTCTGGATGTAAGGAAACATACTCTGCATCAATAAATCTGATTCACTTGATGGAGAATACCAACCAAAAAAAAGTGCTGCATAGAGAACAAGGATATGCTGTCATTGAAAGGAAAAAAAGGCATTCAGTTAATTCAAAATCCGTCATTTTGAGGCCAGGCATGGCAGCTCACTCCTGTAATCCCAGCACTTTGGGAAGCCACGGAAGGTGTATTACTTGAGGTCAGGAGTTGGAGAGGAGCCTGGCCAACATGGTGAAACTCCATCTCTATTAAAAAAAAAAAAAAAAAAAAAAAAAAAAAAAAACCGAATATAGCCAAGTGTGGTGGCAGATGCCTGTAACTGCAGCTACTTGTGAAGTTGAGGCAGGAGAATTGCTTGAACCCGGGAGGCAGAAGTTGTAGTAAGCCGGGCTCCCAACACTGCATTCTGGCCTGGGTGACAGAGCCAGATTCTGTCTTTAAAAAAAAAAAAAAAAAAGTATCACTTCAACTGTAGATAGATTATTTGTAGATGCTCATTCTCAGGTTAAGGCTCTCCTATTTTTACTTCATTATTCCCTTTATTATGAATGGATGCTGTATTTTCTCTAACACTTTTTCTGCATTTATTTGGAGGTCCATATGACTTTACATTTTTGGTCTGCTGATATGATGAATTATATTTTTTGAGTGATAAACCATATTGCATTCCTAGAATTAAACAAACTTATTCATGGTGTATTATCTTTCTATCTGATATATTACTTAATTTTATTTGATAATATTTTGACAAGGATTTTTCTGTCTATATTTCTTGAGGATATTGATGAGTAATTCTCTATATTTGCAATGCTTGTCTTCAGGGAAACACTGACTTCACAAGATGGGTAGAAAAGTGTTACTTTAATCACTTGTTGTAAAATTAGTATTATTTCTTCCTTAAACATTTGGCAGAATTCACCAATGAAGCTGCTTGGCCTGGAGTGTTTTTACTGTTGTTGACATTGTATTTAACTTTAACTTGAAATAAGTTTATGTTAATTTAAAAATTACAAAGATAATACACAGATTTTTATATATCTGTGATCGGTTGACTTATATGTAAAGTTAACTTACTACATAAACATGCTGTAATTTTGGTAACTAAAAAATTAACTTTGGTGTCTTACAAACTATACTATAAACTGTATTCAAACTCTACCAGGTTTTCCCCTAATATCTTTTATCTTTCCGGAATTCACTCATGGCAGAAGGCAAAGGGGAAGCTGGAACATCACATGGTAAAAGCAGGAGCAAGAGAAAGGGGGAGGGAGGTGCTGCACACTTTTGAATAACGAGAACTCTCTCACAAAACTCTCTATCATGAAGACAGCACCAAGCCATGAGGGATCCATCCCCGTGATCCAAACATCTTTCACCAGGCCCCACCTCGGGCACTGGGGATTACAATTCAGCATGACATTTATTTGGGGACAAATATTCAAACTGTATCACTATGTAATTTTTCACCACTAATTTTGGCATTCTTCAGTGAATGTTGCCTGCAGTAACTATTATTCTGATATTCCAGTGGTCTTTTCACATTCCTTTCCTTTCCTTTCTTTTTCTTTTTTCTTTTCTTGTCTTTTCTTTCTTTCTTTCTTTCTTTCTTTTTTCTTTCTTTCTTTTCTTTCTTTCTTTCTTTTTCTTTCTCTTTCTTTCCTTCTTGCTTTTTCTTTCCTTCTTTTTGTTTCTTCTTTTTCTTTCTTTATTTAAAAAATTATAAAATGAATCATCTAAGTTTTCATATAAAGTATTAAGAGAACAACACATTGGAATTAAAGTAAATGAGTACATTTTAAACAAAAGTAGGAAGTTAACAAAAATAAATTCAGAAACTGATACAACTGAAAAAATTAAGATCTTATTTTTAATACCCATAAAATAGGTAAGCCACCATTCTCAAAATTAAGACCTATAACTTTGGTCTGATATTTATTTTTATCATATTTACTTTTATAGTATTACGGACATTCTAACAATTATGCACCTTTTCATCACTTATTAGCTTCAAAAATACATCTCTCTGTCTCTCTCACTCCCCACAATCTCTCTCTCTCTCTCTCTCTCTCTTTCTCTCTCTCTCTCTCTGTGTCTGTGTGTGTGTGTGTGTGTGTGTGTGTGTGTATATATGTCTTATATACAGAAAGAGATATGTCTTTTATATATAGAGAGAAAGTCTTACTCTGTCACCCGGGCTGGAGTGCAATTGTGCCATCACAGTTCACTGAAGCCTCAAATTTCTAGATCCAGCTGATCCTCCTGCTTTAGCCTCCTTAGTAGCTGAGACTAGACATGCACATCATGATACCTGGCAAATTTTAAAAAAGTTTTGTGGAACCAGGTCTACCTATGTCGCCCAGGCAGGTCTGGAACTCCTGGCCTTAAGCAATCCTCTTGCCTTTTGAAGCTTTATATTTTAAACATAAATACGCATTGTGAGAAGTATTAAAGTATTTATACAAACTCTAAAGATAGTAGTGTTACAAAGTGTAGAAGAGGAGTTATCATATACATTTTCCTATACTGAGTGTTTCATTTTTTGTCTCCTTGCATTGTTACAGATTCAATCTTTAAGTAAAAGTCTGTCTTTTCTGTAATGCTTTGGGATTTGGACTTAAAGATAATTTGGAAAGTACCTTGATTCCCTGATAAGCAGGCATCGAGTCCATACTTTAATCAGCAGTTGATGAGTACTTCCTGTGTACTGCCTTACGTGGGATTGAGGGACTGTGTTCTCTTTCCGGGTCCACAAGGGGGCGTAGTTTTATGGGCAAGAACTTCCCAGGGCCAATTTAATGGCCGCTGTTTTAATTTTCGTCGGCTGGAAAGGGTCAAAAGTCAATCACTCCAGTGGAAGTTTAAAGGGACTGTTTTCATTGGCTGGGGGGCTTGGAGGAGGGAATTCCCCCCAGGTTAAAAGTCCTTGTCCCCACACCCAGCCGATTTCCCCTCTGGGGTCCCACTTCCACACAGTCTCTCTAGTGGAAGCTTTCTCTCTTCCTCTCCTTTTCCTCTCTACCTAAATAAATCACTTTCTACAAACACTTTTGGGTTCCGGTATTTGTTTGGATGAGTGCATCTGCTGGGGTCCCCTCTCTAATTCTTGAGAGAGCAGGAGACCAAGAACCTTGGAGCAACGTCCTCTCAGGGGAGCTAAGGGCTCCCCTGAACCCCGACAGAATGGCACCTGTTAATCTGCCATCTCTCTCTCTCTCTCTCTCTCTCTCTCTCTCTCTCTCTCTCTCTCTCTCTCTCTCTCTTTTTAGCAGGGATTCAGTCAATGACCCTGGCTGGAGCGCAGTGGCACGACCACTGACCACTGCAACCTCTGCTTCCTTGGCTCAGGCAGTCCTCCCACTTCAACCTCCTGACTGGCTGGGCCTACAGGCCTGCACCACCATGCACAGCTCATTTTTGTATTTTTCAGTAGAGTTGGGGGGTCTCACCAAGTTGCCTAAGCTGGTCTCTAATCCCTGAGCCCAAGTAATCTTCCCACCTCTACCTCCCAAAGTGCTCGAATTACATGCATCAGCCACTACGTCCCTGCACTCTGCCATGTTAATTCCATCTAAAACCTTCACATTCACAAAGTCTTTTACTCATCACCTCCAATTATAACTCCATGAGGTAAACACGTATGAGTTTGTTATGTATTTTTAAAGTCATGCTTCTATAAATATGCCATCAAAAACACTTACATTGGGTTTTTTAAAGAAAATAATTAGAATATGCAGTAATACTGATCTAAAACGTGTTTTAGTTTTACCTGAAAACATTCTGAAATTCTTCCAAGTCAACCTTCTCTCACTGAGAGTCTATCATATTCTTTTAATGATTTTCATAGTTACTTAGTATGCAATAACATTTTAAACTCACCCCTCCAGGATTTTACATTAGTTTCCAGTTTATAGTGATTACAATAGTATTTTAATTAATGAATAAATTATAATAGTATTTTAATTAATGCATAATTTTTTATTTCTTTAAGATAGAGTCTTTAAAGTGTAATTAGAAGCTTTAAAGGTAAATGTTTCTTGTCAGATTATTTTCCAAACATTTGATAGCAATTTATATCCCCCAAGAGAATAATAAAATTCCTCCTTTTTAAAACTCTTCGAAACAGTGGATGTAGGCTTCTGTTAAAGTTCAATGTCCTAGACAATGTTACTAAACAGACATAATTGGTCATGCTATTTAAAGCTCATAAATCATTTTTCAATTAGATTTCCTTCATCAATCACCTCTGAAAGCAGTATATCAAAATCACCCATTATTTTCTGGTTTTATAAGCTTATCTTTATAATTAGAGAATTTTGCTTTATGTATTTCACTGCTATTATCTTGGCTTCATTAAGATTATTGATTGATCTATCTTCCTCAGGGTTTGGAAATTTGATTAATAAAAATGCTCTTGGTACTTTCTATAAAGGCTACTCCCTTTTCACTCCGCTTTATTGGATCATTATTTTGCCAATGTCACAAATGTATTTGCATTTATCTGAGGTATATTTGAATACCTCATGCCCTTTACACCGTGCTTTACCTTTATGTTTATGTGTTCTTGTTGTAAAATGTATAACTGAATTTTTTAACCCAGTTACAGGAGTTTGTCATTTGACAGGCATGTCCAATCCAATTTTTATTAGAGCTTTATTCCTTTCCTCTTATGTTATTATGATTGATTAAGTTCCTCTGTTATCTCAGCTCCATTGTGTATGCTAGGGAAGCAGTCAATACCCTCAGCTAAATTAGCATTAAATGTGACATTTGTGATAACAATGTTAAACTACTTTGCCCAGATCCTTCTGAGTAATAATCAGAACTAACTATATAGCCTAAACATACTCCAGTTACTTCCTGGAGATCAAACTTCCTATATTTTTTATTATTTGTTCCCTTTATTGCTATTTATCCATGGATTATATACTTACCATGTCTTCCTCTTCACACCCATTTCTATTAGAATCCATTGTATTATCTAAAAACTAACACCAGGACCTCATTTTTTTGACCTTTCCACCATTTGTCTATATATTCCCACTGTCATGCCTTAGGCTGCAGTTCATCTTCAGAAGACTTCAGGGTTGTGTCAGATAAGACAAAATATACTTCAGATAGGTCTGAGGCCAAAGGGAATTGTGGGACCTGTCACAAACAAAAGATAATAGTCAAAATAATTAAAATTCAAATTTCTTGTAGATTACCTTCACCAAAACAAATCAAAGGAACTCTAGGTTGGGCTCATCCATCTTATTACCAGTTTGTATGTATTGACTTAGACTGATTACTCCTGAAAACACCTATTTCTAATATCTTTGCCTTAATTAAAAATTATTAAATTGACAGACTGTCTATATTCAAGGTGTGCAATGTGATTATTTGACATACATATACATTGTGTAATATTTATCACAATCGATTTAGTTAATATATTAGATCCATCATCATCCACGCTGTACATAAAATTTCCAGAATTAAAACCACCATTTCAAAATTGTAACTGAGACAGTGAAAGAGATCTGACTTAACCAGCTCCATCTTGCGACTAACCTCCAAGCTGGCCTTGTTCATTCCTGAGTGTAGGCTGAACTAACTTTGGAGGAACTTAGGTTATAGTTAAAACAAAAACAGTAACAACCCTTTCCCCAGACAAACCTCCTTCTTGCCTGGGGACTAGACTGCCTTTGTAGACTAAGAAATTAGTCACAGATTTGAAATTATGGTTTAGGAGTCATGCAGCTGGAGGCTACAAGACTCTGATCATTCCTAAACTGCTGCTAAGATCAGTGCTTGAGATAGTTTGCACTTGATGGATCAACTGCCACCACCCAGATCAATAAACTGGTTCATCTGATCTTGTGGCTCCCACCCAGGAACTGACTCAGCCCAAGAAGACGGCTTCCACTCCCTATGATTTTATCTCTGACCTGACCAATCAGCACTCCCAGCACACTGGCTTCTACCACCCACTAAGTTATTCTTAAAGACTCTGATCCTGGAATGCTCAGGGAGTCTGATAGGAGTAATAATAAAACTCTAGTCTCTGACACAGCTTCCTCTGTGTGAATTACTCTTTCTCTATTGCAATTCCCCTAACTTAATAAATCAGCTCTGTTTAGGCATCAGGCAAGGTGAACCCACTGGGCAATTACAGAACTTTGTAATCTTCTTAATGAAAGTTTGCACTCTTTGGTCAACATCTTTCTATTTTCCTCACCCTGTCCTCCGGCCTTCACTGTTCTACTCTCAGTTTCTATGTGTTTGACATTTTTAGATTGCATGTATAAGTGCAATCACGCAGTATTGTCTTTCTGTGTTTGCCTTATTTCACTTAGCATCAGGTCCTCCAGGTTCATTTGTCTTGCTTCAAATGACAGGATTTTCTTCTTTTTTGTGGCTGTTATGAACCAAACTGGGGTCTGTTTTCCCAGTGCAGCAAAACAAAACACTGACATTGAGATGCCAGGGCGAGAAAGTGAGGCACTCATTGCAGGGCACCAAGCAACACGAATCAGGCAGCTAATGCTTAAAATCCACACTGCCTGATGGCTTACAGGTAAGGGTTTTCAATGGCAGAAAGACAGAAGTTACAGGCAACGTCATAAATCAATACAGGAAGGCTATCCATTGGTTTGAACTAAAACGGTGGGGCATCCCAAATGGCAGGGGGAGGGAGTAGAGGTCACACATGGATTCAAAGATTTTTGATTTGTGATTGGTTAAGGAAAGAAGGCTTGTCCAAAAACTTGGGATTGACAGAAAACAATGTTAGCTCTGGCTCACTCTTGCAGGCCTCTCAGGAGAAAATTTAGAACAAAGAGCAGCAGTCAGAGCTTAGTTCTTAGTTTTCCACTATGTAAGGTCTATGTGCCGGTGGATTCATTTGGTAGGCATCCAGATTTCCAAACACCAACTCCGGGATATATGTTAAGAAGTTATCATTAGTTACTATAAGGAGCCAAACATTCTCGTGAACTTTAATTTCCTTAGCTGTTCTTTAAAGTACTATTACTTTCTTGCTAACCAATTTGATCATTTATTTCTCAAGGCTAGCTAGACACCTGAAATTTCTTTTGAAGGAACTCAACATTTTCCTTTAATTTCATGCTTATGCTTGTGAGAGGAGTCACAACCTCATTAGTGAGGCCTTTCAAACAATTCTAACTAAAGCCAATTTTGTCTTCTACCCTAGGAGCTGTCTAATATATAATAATGGTTTAGTTTTCTCCATGGCAATTTAAAAACTGAAATTATTTTTATTTGAAAAAAAAATATTGTCTGTATTACCTTCTTAAAATATACTCTGTTATGGCCGGGAATTGTCCTCTAAATATCCCCAGAATCTTGAATGAATTAATAGAAAAATCAAGTGTATCTTTTTTTTTTTTTTTTTTTTTTTGGCATCACAGTGTGTTATCTGGAAATATTTACCTCTTTCTCCAAAAGAGATTCCTGGTTCTTTGAGGCTGCAATATACTTCTAAGCTGCCACAGCCCTTCTGCAGACAGGAAAAGTAGTTTATATGCTGACATTAACTGAGCACAGAGTGTAAGAACTCATTTCTAATAGTTGAGCCACTGATTTCTCAATCTACAGACACTCTCCTTCTGAGATTACTGTTTCATACTAATGTTCTTCTTAGTACTTAAGCTTTTTAAAGTTTTCTTAATACTTAAGCTTCTTTAATTGGTCTTTTTGTTAATAGCAGCCCAAAGCATTATAACAAATATAAACCTATATCTCTGCTCCCCTTGACAGCAAAAAAATTTAGACATATTACATTCCTGTATTATCACTACTTTTAGTTTACTCATTTCTCACTTTTAATTCACTTTTTAACATGATATAATATGATTTTCATTTTTCTACACCAAAAATCTACAATCTACTTAGTAAGTAATCATCAATGGTCCCCATGGTACCAATTCTAGGGAAAAATATTGCATAATAATTTGCATTGTAAATTTCAGAAGGCTTCTTTTTTTCTTTTAAGACTGAATTTCTCTCTTATTGCCCAGGCTGGAGTGCAATGGTTCAATCTCGACTCACTGCAACCTCCACCTCCTGGTTCAAGTGATTCTCCTGCCTGTCTCCTAAGTAGCTGGGATTATAGGCACTTGCCACCACACCTGGTTAATTTGTTGTGTTTTTAATAGAGGAAGGGTTTCACTATATTGGCCAGGCTGGTCTTGAACTCCTGACCTCAGGTGATCCAAAAGTGCTGGGATGGGATTGCAGGTATGAGCCACCGCAACCAACCGGAAGTTTTAATCCCAGAAAACTTATTTGCGTTCTTGGTTTTCTTAGAAATTCAGTGAGCATTCAGCCTTTATCTGCTGTTCTGGATGCTTCTTTTCTATATGTTTCAAAGTTTATAGACATTCTGGCATTCCTCATGGCTTCCTTTTGCTTTTTAAATTCTAATCTACTTTTTTTCATTTCTTCCTATGATTATATATTATAATTTTATATTTTTATTTATAATTTTATAATTTTATATTTAATTTTATATGCTTGGCTCTAAATACTTATCTGAAATTCTTACTTGTGCTTGTCAGGTTAATTGGATGTTTAATAGAATTGTATACTTAATAATTCTAACACAACCTTTGGCTTCAACCTCCCATATCAAATCTGGTCTTATGCCTGAGTTTCCAGCAAATGGAATTTCTATCTATGGGGTAATTAGATAAAAAGAAAACTGATGATTATCCTAGACACATCCTCTATATAAATTCCCCATTTTAAGTCCAACAGCAAACTTCGCAGTGTTACAACATTACCACTGTTGTCCTCTCTACTTTACTCCATCTCACTGTGAAAACCTTAGTTAAACCCACCATGCATACGTAATCTCTTATATGAGAAGTCAATACTATGCTGACTGTGAATAAAGCTGATTAGACCAAAGTTGAATTGTAATTGAAGAACAAACTATACACTAAAAAACATATGGTGTAACTGAAAGCAAAGGGTCAGCTGGGAGAATTACATTTTGGGGTTCATAAATGTAAACTGGGAAACATGAATTAAATGATGTTTCACAATAGGAGCTGAACAGAAGATAATGAATAGGATAAATAAAAATACCAAAACCTACAAATGCTGAAGTTAATCCCAGGAGAAACCAAGGTAAGATATATTTATAAGGAAACAGATGTTATGAATAAACAGATGCTAAGAAGTGAGAAAGATATAGCCATCTCTCAGTGTCCATGTGGGATTTGTTCCAGAACTCTTGTGGATACCAAAATCCACAGATACTCAAGTCCTTTTTATAAAATGGCATAGTATTTGCATACAAACTACAGAATCTTTCCATTTACTTTAAGGAATCTTTGGATTACTTATAATACCAAATGCAATGTAAATGCTATATACATAGTTGTTATATGGTATTGATTTTATTGTAAGTATTTTTATAGTAGTATTCGTCTTTTTCATTTTTATTTTTTTCTAATATATTTTATTGTGTTTGGTTGAATTCTCAGATGAAGAACCTAGGTGTATGAAGGGCTGAATGTATACATAACAGAATAAAAGAAAATCTAATCAAAAGTAGAGGAGAAATATAAAAATTCAGTGAAGAACACTGTGAAAAAGAAACATTGTTTATGATACAGGAAGAGAGGATGTTTCATCCAAGATAACGTCAATAAATCACCCTTTTTCAAAACAGGGAACTGATGAGTTAAATTGTTTGCATATAGGCTAAAGATAATAATTATTGCCTCACTTGTTTTTTCAGTGTAATTTCGGTTACATTGTTGAAGTACTATTCTAAACAGATCAATAATTGTCACCATTCTCTTCTCAAATGCTAATTCAACTTGCTACACTCTTTCCACATTACCACTTAGAATGTGCTATTACTTAATCATTTAATTAGATACATTGGAAGTGGCATTAATTTGCTGGATATTTCAAATTAATAGCATATAACTATATAGCTGCATTTAAAATTAAGTAATACACATATAAATTAGTTTTATCATTTTAGAATTGCTTAGTATCTTTAACGTCAAACTTTCATTAAAATAATTCATGTTTAAAACTCAACAAATATTGAAAATCTCTTTGTATGTGTGTTTGTTTGTCTGTTTGCTGATATTCAAGCTCATGTGCTTTAAAATCAGAACAAATATACTCAGGTTAGGTACATGGGAGTTGGGAATACTTGAATAAAAAATTTGAAAAGTTGATAGTTTCATATTTTTAAAATATTTTCTTCTGGTTATACTTGTAACAGAATAAGGTGATAGCTTTTAAAGACATTGCAATAATATTGGTATATTTTTTAATATGCCTTACTGAGAATTATTTTGTGCATGTGCTATAGTTTGTGTCTCCTTCCAAACTCATGTTGAAGCGTGTTGCCATTGTGACAGTATTGAGAGGTAGGATCTTTAAGAAGTGATTAAGCCATGTGGGCTCTACTGTCCTGGGTGGGATTTATGCCCTTATAAAAGGGCCAATTGAACCCTCTTTTGCTTTTCGACTTCTACGTCTTGTGAGAACTTCATTCCTGTCTTCTGAAGGATACAGTGTTTGCAACATCTGAAAAGCAAAGACTATTCATTAAAAACAGTGTAACAGCACCTTGATCTTGAACTTTCAGTCTCCATAGCTATAAGAAATAAGTTTTTCATATTTATGAATTACCCAGTCTGAAGAATTTTGTGATTTTAGAACAAAGAGGACTATGACAACATGTATTTTCTAAGAATGTGCTATAGAAAACATATATGACTTCTATATTGTAAATTCCTTCAAGAAATACATACGTATTCTAGAGATTCATTTAAAAAAGTTAGACTTCTAGTTTTTGGTTCAGCATATAAAAAGCTTGGCATTCATTACTCTGTCCTAAATAGAGAAAGTCTAAACAAAACAAAAAATCAACCACTTTTTAAAAAACCTATCTGAGAATTGAGGTCATAGGGCAAACTACTGCCACAAATATTGGACAGACAAGCAGACAAAGGGAAAAGCAACTTACTGGCACAAAATTCTATAAGTAGAAACCTTCATAGGAATCCATACTGGAGTAGGAAAACCTAAACTGTAATTGATAAATTTCTAGAAACTTACTGTGGGCAAGTCTGAGATTCAAAATCTACAGGGGATTCCATTCATGGAGGAGGACACTTTTGTGAGCTTTACTTCCAGGAGCTCTATCATGTTCTCGCAATGAAGATCAGAGAAAAATCTTCTCCTGCTTCCTGTGGAGGGAGAGGAAAAGCAGACATTTCAAAATTATGTCTAGAGTATCCTATTCTTAACACAGCTGACCCTCAAAGGAAACTATTTTACTAAATTCCAACCTACTGGGGTTTTTACCAAATCCCAACCTACTGGGGTTTTATCAGAACTTGACCAACTTAGCAGAAGGGAAATACTCTATGCTAGCATGCTCTGGTTTGCCATGTGGGAGATGGGAGATACACAACTCCTGTCTCTACTAGACATCCTTTTTCACCTAAGGCCAGGGTTGGAGTGGGTGGAGGATTGAGCAGTGCTTGTAAAGTTCATGACTCAGGGACACAGGCTGATTAAAAGCCAGAGTCCCAATCATAGGACTATAGAACGCTTCCCCTGCCCTAACATGTTACCACCGCATTACTAAAGGCCTCTTCACTAGAGTTTCTTTAACTTAGCATATCGCTTTCAAACTTTAATGAAAAATTACGAGGCATAATAAAAGGTAAACACACATACACATGCAAACACAAACACACACGCAATATGAAGAGAAATAGCCAACATTAGAACCAGACACAGATATGACAGGAATGTTGGAATTATCAGTTGGAGAATTTAAATAACTAAGATTAATGTGCAAAAGACCCTAACAGAAAAAGAAGACAACATGCAAAAACACATGGGTAGTGCAAGCAGAGAGATGGAAATTCTAAGGAAGAATTAAAGAGAAATAACAAGAATTAAAAAGAGTGTAACAAATGAAGAATGCCTTTGATGAGTTCATTAGTAGACTAGACAGTACTGAGAGTAACCATATGAATTTGAACATATGTCAATGGAAACCTCCAAAACAGAGAAGGAAAAAAAAATACTAAAAATAAATCAGAGTGGAATATCACAAATTGTGGGATTACTATGAATAATGTAACATATGCATAATGGGAATGGAGAAAAACAAAGAAGAAATGTTTGAAGCAATAATGTCTGAAAAATTCCAAAAATTAATGACACCAATTAAAAGAAATTGTCAGATAGGCTCAAAAAGAAGATACTATATTGCCTGCAAGAAATTATTTTTAAATATAAAGACACATACAAAGATCTAATGTTCAGAATCTATAAGCAACTTAAACAAATTTACAAGAAACTTAAACAAATTTACAAGAAAAACAACTTTAAAAAGTGGGCAAAGGACATGAAAACACACTTCTCAAAAGAAGACTTTTATGTGGCCAAGAACATATGAAAAAAAGCTCAACATCACTGATCATTAGAGAAATGCAAATAAAAACCACAATGAGATACCACTCATGACAGTCAGAATGGTGATTATTAAAAAGTCAAGAAACAACAGGTGCCAGGGAGGCTGCGGAGAAATAGAAACACTTTTACACTATTGATGGGAATGGAAATTTGTTCAACCATTGTGGAACACAGTGTGACAATTCCTCAAAGATCTAGAACAAGAAACACCTTTTGACCCAGAAATCCCATTACCGGGTAGATACATAAAGAAATGGAAATCATTCTCTCATAAAGATACATACACGCATATGTTCATTGCAGCACTTTTCACAAAATCAAAGACATGGAATCAACCCACATGCCCATCAATGATAGACTGGACAAAGAAAATATGGCATATATACCGTGGAATACCATGCAGTCATAAAAAGGAATGAGATCATGTCTTTTGTAGGGACATAAAAGAAGCTGGAAGCCATTATTCTCCACAAACTAACACAGAAACAGAAAACGAAACACCACATGTTCTCACTTACAAGTGGTGGATGAACAATGAGAACTCATGAGCACACAGTAACAACGTACACACAGGGGCCTGTCAGGAGGGTGGAGGGTGGGATTGGGAGCAGGAAATGCATTAAGATAAATAGCTAATGCATCCAGGGCTTAATATTTAGGTGATGGGTTGACAGATGCAGCAAACCACCATGACACATGTTTACTTATGTAAGAAACCTGCATGTCCTGCACATGTATCCTTGAACTTAAAATTAAAATAAAAGAAAATTTTTAAATATCAAAAAAAAAAAAAAAAGAATTATGGGTTGGCTATGAAAAGTGTAACATATGCATAATGGGAATAAAGAAAAACAAAAAAATGTTGAAAGCATAATGTCTAAAAATTTCTCAAAATTAACAGCACCAATTAAAAGACAGATTATCAGAGTGGCTCAAAAAGAAGATAATGTATTTTCTGCAAGAAATTTTATTTAAATATAAAGACACACAAAGTTTAAAAATTAAATAAATGGAGAAAGAAAGCTGAAGAAGTTATATTAATTTTAGACAGATTATACTTCAGATAAGGGAAAGGGACATATAATAATAAAAGGGTAAATTCTCCTAGAAGACAACCATCATTAATATGCATGTACCTAACAACAGGGGATAAAAATGCATGAGGTGAAACCTGGTAGAGCTACAAGGATAAATAGTTGAATTCATTATTGGAGACTTCAACACTCTTTTCTAAAACATAGAAACAGCCATCAGCTAGAAAAGCAGTTAAGGACTGGACATGATTGAAATCTATAGACGACTTAATTGAATAACAGTGGAATATACATTCTTCTCAAACTTACATGAAACTTTCACCAAGATAGGCCACTTTCTAGGCTACAAAGAAAACCATAATAAATTTAAAAGGAAAAATTCATGCAGTGTATGGTCTCAGATTTCAATGGAATTAAACAAGAAATTAAAAACAGAAAAATAACTGGAACATTCCAAATATTTAGAGAGCACATGACACACTTCCAGATAGCACATAGGTCAAAACAGAAACTCAGGGGAGACTTAAAAGCATTTTGAACTAAATGAAAATAAAACTAAAACTTTATGAGTTTTTTGTTGTAGCAAAAGCAGTGCTTAGAGGAAAATATATAGCATTGAATGCATGTATTAAAGAAAAAATAAAATCAATAATGTATTCTCGCACCATAGGAAACTAGAAAAAGATAGCAAATTTAATCCCAAAAAGCAAAATTAAATTGAAAACAGAAAATTAATGGGAAAAATCAAAAAACAAAAAGCTGGGTCTTTGCAGAGATCAGCAAAGTCAATGAGTCTCTTTCTAAGCTAACTGTGAAAAAAAGAGAGAAGACACAAGTGACTAATATTAAACATGAAATAAGATACATCATTACAGATCCCATGGATATTGAAAGAATTACAGAACAATATTATGAACAACTAGGCACCCACAAATTTAAGAATCAAGACAAAATGGACTTACTCTTTGTAAAAACACACAAGAAGAAACAGAAAATTTGAAAAATTCTATAACTATGAACTAAATTTCATCAACAATTAGCAATTTTCCAGAAGTACCATCTCCAGAGAGTTTCACTCGTAAATTATAATAGACATTTGAGATAAAAAATATGCTAATTCTTTACAATGTATTTCAGAAGACAGATGCCAAATGAATAGTTACCAATTCTGAGGCCAGCATTACCCTAGTACTGCAGCCAGACAAAGGCGTTACAGGAAAACTCCAGATCAATATCTCTCATGAATATAGATGCAGAAGTTCTCCAAATAATTAGAACGTCAAATTCAACAACATATAAAAAGAATTATATATGATGATAAAGTCAAATTTATTTCAGGAATACTACATTGTCGAACATTTAAAAATCAGTTAATGTAATCTATTACAGGAACACACTAAAAAAAAGGAAAAACTTAGAGTTCTTATCTATAGATGTAGAAACTATCTGACAGATTTTAACATTAATTAATAATAAGAACACTCGGCAAACTAGAAATAGATATAGACTAATACAATGTTCTTCAATTTGTATTTGTCAATTCTCATATTGCTATAAAGAGCTAACCAAGACTGGGCAATTTATAAAGGAAAGAGTTTTAATTGACTTACAGTTCTGCAGGCTATACAGGAAGCATGGCTGGGGATGCCTCAAGAAACTTATAATCATAGCAGAAGGTGAAATGAAAGAAGACACATCTTACATGGCTGGAGAAGGAGAAAGCTGGCAAAGGGGGAAGTGCTACACACTTTTAAACAATCAACATTGTGGGAACTCACTCACTATCATGGTAGCAGCAAGTGGAAAATCTGCTCCCATGATCCAGTCACCTCCCACCATGTCTCTCCTCCAACATTGGGGATTATGATTTGACATAGGATTTGGGTGGAGAAACACCATATCAAAAATCTACAACAAACCTACAAATAATGTTATTACTTAGTAGTGAGAAACTCCTAGCTTTCCTGCTAAGATCAGGAAAGAATCAAGGATATCTCCTCTGACCATTTATTTTCAATATCTTACTGGAACTATTAGCTAATGTAATCTATGGAAACACCATACCAAACATCTACAAAAACCTACCATTTGCATGTCTGATAAAGGACTGTTGTCTTAAATATAAAAAACACTATCAATATAAAAATGAACAACCCAATTTAAAAACTGTCAGAAGAGCTGGATATCTCACCAAAGAAGATACACAGATGGCAAAATAAGCATGAGAAACGTTGTTCCATATTATGTGCTATTTAATAATTGCAAGTTAAAACAAGGAGATACTCCTATGCTTGTTTATTAGAATGGCAAAAATTCAAAACACTGACAACGTCAAATGCTGGCAAAGATGGGGAGTAATAGAAACTCCCGATCATTACCGGTCGGAATGCAAAATATTACAGTCACTTTTGAGAACACTTGAGAGTTTCTTACAAAACAAAATATATTCTTATTAATTATCCAGGAATCATACTCCTTGATATTTACCCAAATGAGTAGAACATTTATGTTTACACAAAAACTTGCACACAGATGTTTATACAAACTTTATTTATAATTGGCAAAACTTAGAAGCAACCTAGATGTTCAGTTGGTACGTTTAATAAACTGCAGTTCATCTAGACAATGGAGTATTATTCAGCTCTAAAAAGAAATCAGCTATCAAGTCATGAAAAGACATGGAGGAAACTTAAATGCATATTACTAAGCGAAAGAAGCCAATCTGGAAAAAAAAAAAAAAAAAAGACATCTGCAAGGAGTTAGAAGGAAGTGAGGGATACACAGTGCAGAGAGGAATTTTAGCACTGTGGAAATATTCTGTATGATGCTAAAATGGTGGTTACATGCCATTAAGCATTTGTCATAACCCATAGAATACACAACACCAGAAGTGTACCATAATATAAACTATGTACTGCAGGTGATGATTTGTTTGTGTATTTTTTTTTTTTGAAACATACACAACATAACAGACACTTGTAACTAACAAGTATATGTTACAGTTGTAACAAGTGCATCACTCTGGCATAAATGTTGATAATGAGAAAGGCTGGAGGGAAAGGGAGAATAAAAATCTGAGAACTGTCTGTACTTTCTGCTTCATACTGCTGTGGACTTATAATTGCTCTAAAAAGTAAAGTCTAGCCAGGCTCGGTGGCTCACGCCTGTAATCCCAGCACTTTGGGAGGCCAAGGTGGGTGAATCACAAGGTCAAGAGATTGAGACAATCCTGGTCAACATGGTGAAACCCGGTCTCTTCTAAAAATACAAAAAATTAGCTGCGCATGGTGGCGCGTGCCTGTAATCCCAGCTACTCAGGAGGCTGAGGCAGGAGAATTGCCTGAACCCAGGAGGTGGAGGTTGCGGTGAGCCAAGATTGCGCCATTGCACTCCAGCCTGGGTAACAAGAGCAAAACTCCATCTAAAAAAAAAAAAAAAAAAAAAGTAAAGTCTATTTTTAAAAATTTTCTGTGTTACTTCCTCAGAATTTACTTAGAAATGAATATAATGGAATAGAGTATTGTTAAGCATATGTGATAAAGGAATTTTGAGATGATCAAAGTAACCTCACTTCTTTAAAAATACTGTTCTTTCATTATAATTTGTGCCTGCAAATAGCCTTAGTTTTCTTTAGAAAAGCAAAAATATTATTTTCAGGTGTTGCAGATTTTTTTTTATGAATTTGTTGTTTTCTTGTTTCTTTTGCCTACGTAGAAACAAAACAAGAATAAAATAGGTATGTGTAGTAAATGTTTATTGCATATATATATAAAACAACGTGTGGTTGTTATATAATTTTATATTGCTTTACTTTATTAAAACAAGTAATGAAGTAGTAGTTTGTTAGAATTTACAAAAAGAGAAAAATTGTTCAATTCATTCAAAAATAAAATTTGTAAAACTAGATAAAAATATAAAATTATTAACAATCTCTACAATATATTATTATTATATACATATACATGTAGGTCTGATATGGTTTGGTTGTGTCCCCACCCAAATCTAACCTTGAATTCTCACATGTTGTGGAAGGGACCTGGTGAAAGATAATTGAATCACAAGGGGAGGTTTTTCCTGTGTTGTTCTCATAATAGTGAATAAGTCTCATGAGATCTGATGGCTTTATAAGGTGGAGGTTTCCCTGAACAAGCTCGTTCTCTCTTTGCCTGCTGCCATCCATTGTAAGAAGTGACTTGCTCCTCCTTGCCTTCCACCATGATTGTGAGGCTTCTCCAGCCACGTGGAAGTCCATTAAAGCTCTTTGTCTTTTAAATTGCCCAGTCTCAGGCATGTCTTTGTTGGCAGCACAAAAACAAACTAATATGGTAAATTTGTAACAGTAGAGTGAGACACTCCTGAAAAGATGTCAGAAAATGTGGAAGTGACTTTGGAATTGGGTAATAGACAGAAGTTGGAACAGATTAGAGGGCTCAGAAGAAGTCAGGAAAATGTGGGAAAGTTTGGAACTCCCTAGAGACTTATTGAATGGTTTTGCCCAAAATGCTGATAGTGATATGAACAATAAAGTCCAGGCTGAGGTAGTCTCCAATGGAAATGAGGAATGTAGCAAAGGGGACTCATTATATTTTGGCAAAAAGACTGGCAGCATTTTGCTCCTGCCCTAGAGATTTGTGGAACTTTGAACTTGAGAGAGATAATTTAGGGTATCTGGCAGAAGAAATTTCTAAGCAGCAAAGCATTCAAGAGGTGACTCAGGTGCTGTTAAAGACATTCAGTTTTATAAGGGAAGCAGAGCATAACATTTCAGAAAATTTGCAGCCAGTCAATGAGGCAGAAAAGAAAATCCTACTTTGTGAGAAAGAAGTCAAGCTGGCTGCAGATATTTCCATAAATAATGAAGAGCCAAATGTTAGTCCTCAAGACAATTGGGAAAATGTCTTCAGGGTATGCCAGAGGTCTTCAGGGCAGCCCCTCCCATCACAGGCCCAGAGGCCTAGGAGGAAAAAGTAGATTCATGAGCTGGGCCCAGGGTCCTATGCTGTGTGCAGCCTAGGAACTTGGTGTCCAGTGTCCCAGCTGCTCTAGCCATGGCTGAAAGGGGCCAATATTGAGCTAAGGCCATGGTTCAGAGGCTGCAAGACTCAATCCTTGGAAACTTCCGTGTGACATTTAGCCTGCCACTGCATAGAAGTCAATAATTAGGGCTTGGGAACCTCCACCTCAATTTCAGAGGATAGATGGAACCTGCATGTCCAGGTACAAATATGCTGCAGGAGTGGGGCCCTTATGAAGAACCTCTGCTAGGGCAGTATGGGAGGGAAATATGGTTTGGAGCTCCCACACACAGTCCCTACTGGGTAACTACCTAGTGGAACTGTGAGAAGAGGGCCACTGTTCTCCAGACCCCAGAATTGTAGATGCACTGACAGCTTGCACCATATGCCTGCAAAAGCCACAGACATTCAACACCAGCCCATAAAAGCAGCTGATAGGGAGGCTGTGTCTTGCAAAGCCACAAGGGCAGAGCTGCCCAAGACCATGGGAGTCCACCTCTTGCATCTGCATGACCTGGATGTAAGACATGGAGTCAAAGGAGATTATCTTGTAACTTTAAGATTTGACTGGCCCACTGGATTTTGGACTTGCGTGGGATCTGTAACCCTTTTGTATTGGCCAATTTCTCCCATTTGGAATGGCTGTATTTACCCAATGCCTGTGCCCCCAGTACCCCCATTTTATCTAGGAAGTAACTAACTTGCTTTTGATTTTACAGGCTCATAGGCAGAAGGGACTTGATTTGTCTTGGCTGAGACTTTGGAGTGTGGACATTTGAGTTAATGTTGAAATGAGTTAAGATATTGGGGGACTGTTGAGAAAGTATGAAAGTATGTTTGATTTTGAAATGTAATGACATGAGATTTTGGCAGGTTAAGGGGTGGAATGATATGGCTTGGCTGTGTCCCCACCCAAATCTGCTCTTGAATTCTCACATGTTGTGGGAGGAACCCAGTAGGAGGTAATTGAATTATGGGGGACAGGTCTTTCCTGTGCTGTTCTTGTGGTAGTGAATAAGTCCATGAGATCTGATAGCTTTATGTGTTGTTTCCTTGAACAAACTCTCCCTTTTCTTGCTGCCATTCATGTAAAACATGACTTGCTCCTCCTTGCCTTCTGCTGTGATTGTGAGGCTTCCCCAATCACATGGAATTGAATCCATTAAACCTCTTTGTTTTGTAAATTGCCCAGTCTTAGGTATGTCTTTATCAGCAGCACAAAAATGGATTAATACAAGGTCTTAAATCAAATGTCATGCAAACATCAAAAATAATAGTAAAACAAAAACATGGTTTCACCCAGTATTCCATACACACAGTAGTATTTAATATCAAGCAAAAATAATGTTAATAATGGTAGCAGCAACCATGGACAATAGCAGTTACAGCTTTGCATATGAGCTCTATTCCTAGCAGTTTTCTATTTTTTTTTTTATTTTTATATTTTAAAATTTTGTGGTTACATAGTAGATGTATGTATTTCTGGGGAACTCATAGACATACAGAGTATAAGACTAGTTACAGGAGGCTGGAAAGAGTACTGGGGACCCACACACTTTTCAACAATATCTTATTTGATCCCCACAATCACTCAGGATAATGAATTTTAAATTTCATTTTCCAAAGGATATTGAGACTTGGGGAAGTTTAAAATTTACTGGTTACTCCCAGCACTTTGGGGGCCTGGGGTAGGTTGATCATGAGGTCAGCAATTTAAGATCAGTCTGGCCAATATGGTGAAATCCCATCTCTACTAAAAACACAAAAATTAGTGGGCATGGTGGTGTGCATCTATAGTCCTAACTGCTTGGGAGGTTGAGGCAGGAGAATCACTTGAACCCAGGAGGTGGAGGTTGCAGTGAGCTGAGATCACTTGCCTGAATGACAGAGGAAGACTTCATCTCAAAAAAAAAAAAAATACTGGTAACACAGAAGTACATAACTGAAGTTAGAATTTTGGAGGAAGAACTGTAGCAATTATTACATGCTAAGTAATGGGATGGCTACATCAGTTGTACTCAATAAAGGTAAACATCAGTTGGTTGGACTAAATAAAGGCAAACAACAGTTTTGGAAATAAGCATTTTTTTTTATCTACAATTCTTATTTTACATAGAATAACAAAGAATATAGTTTACTGTATTTTGTGAGAAAATACAGTAAAATATAGTTTGCTATATTTTATGTGATTTCTAATACAGGTGTGTGCCTGTGTGTGCATCTATTTGCATATGAATTTAAGGACTCACCTTATGGGCTAAGTGCCCCAATTAAAAGGCACAGCATGGCAAATTAGATAAAGAGTCAAGAATCACTGATGTGCGGTATTCAGGAGACCCATCTCACATGCAAAGACACACAGAGGTTCATAATAAAGGGATGGAGAAATATTTACCAAGCAAATGAAAAGCAAAAAAAAAAAAAAAAAGCAGGAGTTGCAATCTTAGTCTCTGATAAAACAGATTTTAAACAAAGATCAAAAAAGACAAAGTAGAGCATTACGTAATGGTAAAGGGATCAGTGCAATAAGGAGAGCTAGCTATCCTAAATATATATTCACCCAGATTCATAAAGCAAGTTCTTAAAGACCTATAAAGAGAGGTAAAGGTGCAAAGAGGAACTGATACCATTCCTTCTGAAACTATTCAAATAATAGAAAAAGAGGAACTCCTCCTTAATTCGTTTTACGAGGCTAGCATCATCCTGATAGCAAAACCTGGCAGAGACACAACAACAACAAACACATTTTTAGGCCGATATCCCTGACAAACATAGTTGTGAAGTAAAATCCTAGCAAACCAAATCCAGCAGCATATTAAAAAGCTTATCCACCACGATCTAGTCGGCTTCATCCCTGGGATGCAAGGCTAATTCAATGTACACAAATCAATAAATGTAATCCATCACATAAACAAAACAGGTCATTTTAGGCAAGACACTGATGACTTCCCTTGCCTGTAGGCAGAGGTTTGCTGGAGGGACAAGATTTCATTTTGTGTGAGTTTGAATAGGCAGAGGGAGGTCTGTTCAATAGGCAAAGCATCTCATGATAATATTACCTTCCTGAAGCTTCAGTGAAATTTCCATCAGATTCATACCTTGGAACTAATATTAAAACCAAAAGCAGTTTTGATCCTGCAATTTACCATGCACCTGTGTGATTCTCTGCACAGTAAGACTGGCTGGTCTGCACAGCTGCATCTGGTACAGAAGTAAAATGACATATGGGCTTCTGTTGCTTAGGAACTGCATGGCACAAGGCTCCATCTTCCTTCATTGTTATCCACTTAATGGTCCTCATGACAGGCTCTTATTTATAACTTAATGACAGAAACAAGCTGTGGGAAACATTTGCTCATCACTCCCATCCTCCAATTCTTCCCTTGCATTAGAGTGAATGTCACTGGGTCAGAGTGTGCTGAGAGGTAAAAAGGTAAGCGTGGAGGAAAGTATGATGTTGTAAGGACCAAATGGGATCTCTCATAAATCTCTCTCAGTTTCTCATTCCAGTTGCCAACTTCCCTGCCTTTTAAACAATCAGAGCATTTAAGTCACAAAATGCTGGTGCAACAAAGTTTTGACTGCTGTAAGTCAAGAAAGTACCTGGTTAGTTCCCACATCTAATTGTTATGTAGTTACGTAAATTTATTATGCATTATGCAAAATTACATAATAATTTAAACAATTATACCCCTATACCTATGGATGTCTAAGCAGGAACACAGAGACAATTTTCATCTCTTTTGAAGCCCAATATAAATGACACACAGTCACAGGTTTTTCCCTTGGGCTACAAATCTCACCAATGTCTCACCTCCTTTGGGCATGGGGTAGAAAGTGATGGAGGGAGTTTATTATTAAACTCTTACCAAAAAGCATAGAACAAATTCTTTGCAAATCAGTTGGGGTGATTTTCACTATTGCTACTTCATTATGATTCCTTATTTATATTTATGTCCATTTTAGCCAGAGGTCATTTCATCAAGCCACCACTAGTTAGTCTATACAACACCTTTATATAGATTTCAAGTATATGTATATAAAATTTTCCCAGTGGTGGTGCAGAGTTCATGGTCTTGTTAATTGATAGCACCAAGTTCTCTAGCAAAGAGTGCAAATCCAGTTCTCAATTCGCTTGGTTAGATTCCTCAGGTCAAGTACAAACTTTAGAAATGCTTTGGTGGCTGTGACTACCATAGCCACAAAACACAGAGATCCACTGAATTTTTCAATTAAAAAAATGAAATAATAATGTAAAATGTTTTTTAATTATATATTAATTGTGTACCAATGGTTCAAAATATGTATGCAGTGTTGAATGGCGACATTGGGCTAATGAAAATCCACATTATCACAAATTATATATATTTTTTGTTGTGGGAACACTTAAAATTTACATAAAATCTCTAAATACAACTTTATAATAATTAATTTTATCCATACATTTATACCTTATATTCATTTTCATGTATATATTTTATAATAAAATATACAAATATTAAATATATACACATTAAAATGCTCTAGCTCTGTTTGTCTTTATTCTATTCTACCTTTTCTTTCCATCAAAAAGGCATATGCATCTACATAATAATTAATGAAGAATAAATACCATCATCATTTGTTCAGATTTTGGATGTGTTATTTGAGAATTTATACGGTTAGTAACTGAGAGATATCATCATTAATGTTGAGGAGGATTTGTAAATGCAAAGAAACAAAAGAAAATTGAATTAGATATGACAAACTGTATGGAAGTAAGCGTTATTTGAAACATATATTTTTCATAAAATCTGAGGGTCATTTTATATATTAATTATTTTGTTCAAATGCAATATAGTGCTAAAAGTGCATTTGAAAAACAGGCAACATTAATTATGAAAAAAATAATTAAAATGGACAAAGTACAAAGATAATGAAAAATCACAGAAAAATGAGATGCAGGAATAAGAGAAAGATCTTAGGGAAACATAAATGTCAGAAAGTAACTATCTCTATCTGTCTCTGTCTTTCTCAAGGGCTAAGTGGTCTCTAGACCGTGGCTTTCTCTATCTTCATTTAAAAGCGAAAAGGACCTTTGCAGTTGAAGAACATGGCTTGCTGTTTCCTCATGGGCTCCATTCTATTGTAAATTTACCTTTCCTGAAAATCTGAATGGACATTGTACTCTATATGACATTGAATTTGTGCTGAGGGTATCTAGTTCTATACCACATAATTACTGTGCGGATTCATTAAGGATGAGCTGATGTGAGGGCAAATGCTAGGAAAGAGCTTTGCTGTACAAGCATGCAAAAGCATTATTATTTCTACTATATGCAAAATTAAGCTGTGCAGAAAAGTGATACACTAAATTAAACCACTAATAAATTACAGGACAACAAATTACCATATAAATAACAATTAAGAGTTTAGTATTCTTATATGTAAATATTCATATATGAATATTTTTTAATATATAAATGTCATAAATCAGTGAGAAGGAAAACAGACATATAGAAAATGGTCAAAAGCATTCAAAACAAAATCATCGAATATTTATTTCAAGCTGATAAAGTATATGGCTTCATCAATAATGAAGCCAGTTAATGAAACCAGTGGCAGTTAAAACACTAGACAATTGTTGTCTATTAATTGACCAGCCTGTGTTGGTGAAGTTATGGATAAACAGAAACTTATATAGTGCTGGTACAGGTATATATTCTTACTCTATTCTAGAGCCAACTTGGCAAAATATATAATGAATATTAAAATCATATTATTTAAACTACAAATATTATAAATCTATCCAGAGAAAATAAAAAATCCTCTCAAATATTGGCATGATCTTTCAGCATGTATTATGGATGTAATAACCAAGTGAGTTAGAAGGAAACACCAAGCTCTGAGTTCAAATTCTGAGTCCTTTATTCAGCCAGCAACCGAGAGTCAGCTAATGCTCAAAATCTCTCTGCCCCAAGGAACGGGCTTGATTTCCCTTTATACCTTGGTTTAGGTAAAGGAGGGGGCAGCCTAGGTGAAGCGGAATTTTACAGAAGTAGGACAAGCAAGTTAGTAGGAGGAGGTTGGTAACCAGGGGTCAGGAGGTTCCCAGGATTGTTGGTGGCTAAGGGTATTTCCACACAATCAGTAACGGGGTAGGAGGGGAACTTACCATACAGTCAATCACCAAGGAAGATATTCACAATAGCGGATAGACTTGCCAAGCAGCATGTGGCTACAGTGGTTACAGGTGCTGCTAACAGTGTGAATCACTCTTAACTGTTCAAAGCTCTGAGTGCAATGTGATCTAGTAATGCACCTGAGGGGCTGCGGCAGGGAGGGAGAGGCTTGAGAGAGTTTGTCAGGTTTGCAGCTAAGATGGAGTCAGTTAGGCTAACCCAGGTTAGGTTACTACATGGAAACCATAGCATATCCTGTGTACAGTTCAACACAACTGGAATGAGTGTAAGAGAGGTATATATGGAATTTGTTATGTTAGGGGTGTAATACAAGATCAGAGGGCAAAAAAAGGTTTTTTCAAAAAGTTAGTTTGGGGAAACTGTTTATTTTCAAATAAACAGAGAAATGTATTTTTGATTTTTATATCATATAATTTTGAACAGTATCAAGTTTTAAATGTAAAATTTAATGTAAAGAATATATAGAAAACACAGAAGATATTTTAAATGATAATGCTTTTCTAGGCTGGGTACAGTGGCTGATGCCTATAATCCCAGCAATCTGGGAGTTCGAGGCAGGCAGATCACCTGAGGTCAGGGGTTTGAGACCAGCCTAGATAATATGGTGAAACCCCATCTCTGATAAAAATACAAGGAAATTAGCCAGGCATGGTGGCCCGCATGCCTATATTCCTAGGCACTCAGGTGGCTGAGGCAGAAGAATTGCTTGAACTCGGGAGATGGAGGTTGCAGTGAGCTGAGATCAGGCCACTGTACTCCAGCCTGTAACAACAGAGCAAGACTCTGTCTCAAATATCAATCAATCAATCAATCAGTAAAATAAAGAGAGAATCCTTTTCTAATCAAGACGTAATTCTTAAAAGCAAAAAAATAATAAGATTAATAAATCTAATAAAAATAACACTTTTGTTTATTTTATAACTTTAGAATCCCAGAAAAAATATATACATAGCATAAAAATGTTCTTAATGTTAAATAATTTAATGATCAATGGGAAAATTTGTAATAATGCAGACAGCAATGAACTAATTATATCAACAGATGATAGTAAGAAAGCAAAAACGACAAGCATATAAAAATATACTCTCTCTTTGGTGATAGTTAAAATGCCAAATAAAACAGTAAGATTTTATTTCTCATGTATTTTATGAGTGATAATTAATAAAGATGATATGCACAATGTCAACTGAACTGTGAGAAAATATTTCTTCTTATACACTGTGCTGGTGAGAAGATAATTATATAACATGTTCAGAGTTAAATTGGGCACAGTGAGACTTCTGTCTCCAACCAGTATAGAGCAATTTGAATCAGATTTGTCCTCTTCCTGAAAACCAAAAAACAAAAACAAAACAACAACAACAAAAACCTGTCCAAAACATAGTAAACATTTTTTTTCGGGTATTGGATATTTGTGCATCGTTTTGATCAATGTTAAAAAAATGAGATGATTACCACAAACTGGGTGACGTAAAACAACAGCGAATTGTTCTGTCAGAGCTTTGGAGGCTGTAAGCCCCAGGACCATGAAGACGCCATTGCCTCTTTGTATACCTTGTGTTCCCAGATATTCCTGATTACTGTTGGTTGTTGGGTGTCCTTGGCATTCCTCGGCTTGTAGCAGCCTAATTCCAGTTTCTGCCTCCAATTTCTCTGTGTGTATGTTTGTGCCTCTGTTCCTCCTCTCTTCACCTATACAGGCTTTGGTCATATTGAATTTAGGGCCAACTGTTGTCCAGGGTAACCGAATCTTACTAATTACTTCTGCAAAGACTCTATCTTCAAGTAAAGTCACACTCTAAGGTTACAGGTCATTATAGACTGGCTGTTTGTGTCCTTACCCATGCACCAAATTCATGCGTGATTGTATTTGGAGACAGAGACTCTTTTGAAGTAATTAGGTTAAATTCGGTCATGAGGGCGGGGTCTTGATACAATAGGATGTGTCATTTCAAGAAGAGACACCAGAGTGCTCAAGCACACTCTGTTTCTCTCTCTCTCTTTCCCTCTCTCTCTCTCTCTCTCTCTCTCTCTCCCATTTGAGGATAGACGAAGAGGCAGCTGTCTATGAGCCAAGAAGAGATTTTTTCACTGGAAACCAAATCAGCAAGCATCTTCATCTTAGATTTCCTAGTCTTCAAACTGTCAGAAAGAAATTTCTGCTGTGACATTTTGTTTTAGCAGCCTGAGCAGATAAAGACACACATGGACATATTTTTTAGGGGGGACGCTATTTACCTAATCCAAATTGTTTGGCTTTATGTCTAGCAAAGCTTTCCCAAACTGGGATGGAGGAGTAAGGGAGACATCCAAACAAAGCCAGTGATTTCTCTGAGCTGAGAGAAAGAGATCAGAACTTAGGGACTCTGGAATATATTCCAGAAAAGGAGAAAGCTATGCAGGACACAGTGTTGCAGACATCTGTCCGGATATCTGCTTATGACTTTGAATTTTAAGCTTTAAAGGCAGAGAAGAAAATACCTTAAGGCTTGGGAAGGAACAATTATTGAGGAGATGTAAGGTGAGGTGTTAGCAGTTTGCTTATAAGATGAAAACATTCAATCTCTCAGCAGTCCAAAGTGGGAAATGTTTCTAAATATCTCTTAAATCTAGGACAGGCCCTAGAAGAACAATACCTGAGTCATAGGTGCAAATAAGCCTGAACATAAAATCTACTGTAAAATATAGCCTTACAAATATTAAAAATAAGTAAATCAACTGCCCACTGAAACAAAATTTAAACATTTAAAGAAGAAGTTAACAAAATACTGACAATAGCAAGTAATTCACAATGTCCAGCAATAGAAATATTTAGCTAATGGAAAAAGAGAGAAGAAGCAGGCAAAGACATGAAAACATCTATCATAAATATGCTTAGGGATTTAAAAGACAACATTAACATAATGAGGTTAGAAACAAAAAAAGATGTAAAAATTAGCCAAGTGGAAATTATGGACCTGAAAATTATAGTATCACAAATCAAAAGTTTATCAGATACAGTTATTAGCCTATGCTGTGGTTTTAGCATTCCTGACAAAACTAAGGTTGCAATCTTAATTTCCAGTACAGCAATGCTGGAGCTGGAACTTTTAAGAGAGGTGAGGCCTAATGAGAGGCATTCTGGTGATGGGGTATCCACCCTCATGGGTGGGTTGGTGTCATTCTTGTGGTATTAAGTGAGTTTTTCCTCTCTTGAGACTGGACTAGTTATCATTGAAATAGATTAGTTTTTACAAAAGCTGTTTGTTATAAAGCAAGGACACTTCTCATCTTTGGTCTCTCTTTGCACATGCCCACTTCCCTTTCTGCTTCTTGACTGTGCTGTGATGCAGCATGTGGCCCTCACCAGAAGCTCAGCAGATGCCAGTGCCATGCTCTAGAACATTCCAGTCGCTAGAATCATGAGCTACATTAATCTCTTTTCTTTATAAATTACCCAGTCTCAGGTATTTAGTTACAGAAACAGACAGCTGATTAATACAGCAAATTAGACAATAGAAAGAGAAGATCAATTAACTTCAAAGCACTCCAATAGAAAATATAAAATGTGAAACTCTGAATAATAATTTCAAAAGGCTGCAAACAATAAGATGTCCTTTGTAATTCGTAAGATAAAAACAAGCCATCTAAAACGATGTAAGTAGAGTATCAAAAGAAAAATGAAGTTGGGAAATCTATTTGAAAAAAAAGTATCTGTAAATTTCAAAGAAAAAATGATGAAATATAACAGAGTGCAGATCCAAAAATTTTAACAAACCGTGGGGCTGATGCAGAGAAAGTGCAAAATTACACAAAGGCACTTGATAATTAAATTTCTGAAAAACACTGATAAAGAGAAAAGAAATGACGATCTGAGAAAAAGATTATAGAAAAATGATCAGAGTTACAACTAATTTCTTATCTGAAAGAATGGGATCCAATGGACACTGGAATGGCATGTTTAAAACAGTCAATATTAGCAGAATATAATTAGCTAAAATGTTTGGACTTTTGTCAATCTTCTCACTATATGTATTTCCTGTATCTGTATCCAGCAATGATTTAATCTGCATTTCTTTACTTCACTTACATACATAATTGTGTGGCTACTTAATATATTTAGTAAAAGTTTTAGCATAGGAAAGCATAATCTTTCAAAATAATTTTGATTGATGACCAGTGTTAGCCTTTCTTTAAAATAATAACAAATTACATTTGTAAACACTGAAGTTCAATATGGCAGAGAAAAGGTTTTATTTCTCTCTGTTATAAATCTAAAACTTACATTTTTGCCTGGCCCCACATTGTCAATAGCAATTTTGGGTTTACCTCTTTTGTTATCAAATATTCAGTGAAGAAATATGTTTAAAATAAGATGTTTGAAAAAAATCTTTGCTGAATGCAGCATAAAAATTTAAAGTTATTTAATTTTTTTTAAATATACATTTTTATGCCTTATCTGATTTTCATATGATCAGAATTACAAATACTGAAAAAAATACATATTTAGTATTGTATATATAATTTTTATGCATATATACACATATATGTGTATATACACATAAATATGCACACAAATCTATATGTGTACATATTTCTATATGTGTGCATATATATGTATACTATATATAAAGCCCACTTTCTACGTGTTCTATGTTAAGAGAAATTCTTTTTTTTTTGTGGTTCCCAAATCAAGCATTTCATCTTTGCCTACTCTAAACCTTGCAGAAAACACAGTTTCATGTCAGTAATCAATATTAGATAATTTTATATGTTATAATGAACCATAAATGAATGATTACTTTCTGATGTGCTTTTACAAAAAGAAAGAAAAACAATTATTGTTAAAAACCAAAATATTGTGATATTTCATATTTCAAGAGGCTGGACTTTAAAAAAATCATGTGCGAAAATTACAATGTTGTATGTATGTATGCATAAACATTTCCATTTGTAATTCTTTAAAATATACTCCTTGTAAGTAATCCATACATTTTTAGTACTATTTGTGACTTTCTTTTTAATTTGTATTTCTATTTATAAAACAAGTTAACTGTTTCAATAATATTACTGTCAGGCATTGAATGTATGATTCAATAAGAAATATCCAATTTTAATTGCTAACCATAATATTAGAAAAGATAATAGTTTTAACTCATATATCACACTTTTTGCAGTTAGGCTAAATTGAATTATCTTTAAACAATAGATGTAATGCTTTATAACAAATTTCAATTCATTTGGGGTACATTTTATTTTAAAGATTATGTTCTTAGAAACTTATGGATATATATCACTAAACTAAATGGTTTATAATTAAATTGAAGTTACCAACATCATCAAAAATAATTATTTCTTCTTATACATCTTGATTTTCTCATTATGCAAATTTGGTCTATCAATTATTATGTACATCCTTTGGATAAGAGGCAATGTAGATTATGTTTCCAGAATGATGCATCTGTTCTGATTTAACTACCCATCAGTGACTATAAATTGTTGAGTAATTTTGTTGGATTGGCAAAATAATTTTAGAGCAGTTTAAGCAATATTGTTGCATATGTGCCTGGATTCCCAATGCATTTATTTTTTCCTGTAGAATATCAAGTAAAAAGATACTAATAGTCTGTTTTCCTCATGAGTCATTTAAGCTGAACCTTGGAAAAAAATGCATTTAAAGTTTCTTCTGGTTAAAAGTTTTCCAATATGTAATAGAATCAGATTTTATCATTTTGAATGTTTGAATTTATGTACAACAACAATAATTTTCTCTTTGAATTTTTTAAGAGAAGTTAAACCATTGACCATTCTTCATCTATGATGTGGGCAATCATTCTCAAGTTTCTCAAATAAAATACAAAGTTGTTATCCTGGCTCCTCTAAATCTCTAACAACAGGCACTCAAGACACCAAAAAATTCCATCGGCTGTATCTTCAGTTTGGTTACAAACTCTGACTGACTGCTTCTTATCTCCTCTACCACCACCACAACTGGAGTCTAAAGCCCTCAATATCTTATTTTGACTATGACAGTTAACCTCAACTGATCCTCTAATTTCTCCTTTGGCCCTTCTTGTTCTGTTATCATCATGGTAGTTGGACAGAACTTCTGATCAAAAATATTAACGGCTAATGACTTTCTATATCACTCCAAATAAAAGTCAAAATTCTTAACCTACATCATACTGCCCTCATCATTCACCTAGCTGTACCTTCTGACCATATCTGCCTGACACTCTCCATATTCCTTACTCTTTCCAGATAACCTCTTTCTGCTCCTCATACGTGTTTGATATACAGTCATGCATCACTTAATAATGGGGCTACAATATAAGAAATGCATTATGTGGTGATTTCATTGTTGCGTGAACATCACAGAGTGTATTTACATAAATGTGGTCCTAGCCTATTACCCACCTAGGCTCTAGGGTATAGCTTATTGCTTCTAGGCTACAAACTTGCATAGCATGTTGCTGTACTGTAGACAATTGTTACACAATGGTAAGTGTTTGTGTGTGTAAACATAACTAAACTTAGAGAAGACACAGTAAAAGTACATTATAAAAGATAAAAAAGAATATACCTATATAGAACACTTACCATGAAAGGAGCTTACAGGACTGGAAGCTGCTTTGAGGGAGTAGGTGGGTGATTGGTGAGTCAGTGTGAAGGCCTAGGACATTAACTATATACCACCATAGACTTTATAAACACTGTATAAGTGGGATACACTAAATTTCTTAAAATTATTTCTCAAATAACAAAATAACTTTGGCTTACTTTAACATTTTGACTTTATAAACTTAAATTTTTAATGACTCTTTTGAAACAATACTTAGCTTACAACACCAACACATTTTTAAAGCTGTACAAAATTATTTTTTCTATCTTTATTCTATTAGCTTTTTTCCATTGTTAAATTTTTTTATTTTTTATTTTTAACTTGTTACACATTTTTTGTTGTTGTTGTTAAAAATGGAGAGAAAAACACATTTGCCTGGGCCTACGCAGGATCAGGATCACTAATACTGCTGTTTAATTAGTGTGATTGTTCATATCATCTCCACATCTTGTCCCAGGGCAAGATCTTCAGGGACAATAACACTCACAGAGCCATCATCTCCTGTCATAATAATGCCTTTTTCTGCAAGACTTGCTGAAGGACCTGCCCGGAGCTTTTTTATAGTTACCTTTTTAAAAATGAATATAAGTAGGCCAGGTGCTGTGGCTCAGGCCTGTAATCCCAGCACTTTGGGAGGCCGAGGTGGGCAGATCACGAGGTCAGAAGCTCAAGACCAGCCTGGTCAACACGTTGAAACCCCGTCTCTACTAAAAATAAAAAAAAGTAGCTGGGCGTGGTACTGGGCGTCTGTAATCTCAGCTACACAGGAGGCTGAGGCAGGAGAATCGCTTGAATCCGGGAGGCAGAGGTTGCAGTGAGCTGAGATCGTGCCACTGCACTCCAAACTGGGCAAAAATTCATCTCAAACATAAAAATGAAAAATAAATATAACTAGAAGGAGCACACTCTAAGCCAATAACAAAATGTATAGTACAGTAAATATGTAAACCAGTAATATAGTGTTTGTATTTATTATCAAGTTTTATTTACTGTACATAATTAAATATGCTATGCTTTTACATGACTGGAAGAACAAGTAGGTTTGCACCAGCCTCACCACCAACACCTGAGTCATGTGTTCAACTGTTACATTACAGTGGCTATATTGTATGCATTTTGTATAATGTAGATATACTGTAATATATTTAGCTGATGTATTACACATATGTTTGACAATTATCATCACTTCTCCTTTAGAATGTAAGTTACATTATAGTAGGAAATTGAGTTTATTCCTGGCAGTATTCTCCACACCAAGATTAGTGTCTGTCCATGTTAGGTGTACAGTAAATAATAACTAAAGAAGATCTCTACATGTGTAAATTAGGCAACCCAGTGAATTTAAAGTGAATTTTTATGTTGTTGTTAATTAATATGAAAAGAAATACTATACTATTAACTAAACATTACACAAAATGCCTTGAACTTCGATTTTTTTTTAACAGCAAAGGTATAGTACCATAAGTATACTTATCCCCAGTGATACACCTAGTCACCAAATCTTATATATATAGTATTTTGAGATGGAGTCGCACTTTGTAGCCCAGCCTGGAGTGCAGTGGTGTGATCTCAGCTCACTGCAACCTCCACCTCCTGGGTTCAAGTGATTCTCCTGCCTTAGCCTCCCAAGTAGCTGGGATTACAGGGGATTTCATGACTTGCCCACCTTAGCCTCCCAAAATGGTAGGATTACAAGCATGAGCCAACACGCCTTTTTTGGTCTTTTGGTTTTTTTTTTTTTGAGACAGTCTCTCTCTCACACCAGACACCAGGCTAGAGTGCAGTGGTGCAATCTTGGCTCATGGCAACCGCTGTTTCCCGGGTTCAAACAATTCTCCTGCCTCAGCCTCCTGAGTAGCTGGGACTACAGGTGCACATCACTACACCCAACTAATTTTTGTATTTTTGTTAGGATGGGGTTTCACCATGTTGGCCAGGATGGTCTCAATCTCTTGACCTCGTGATCCGCCCCCCTAGGCATCCCAAAGTGCTGGGATTACAAGCGTGAGCCACCGTGCCTGACCCTGTCTTGTTCTTTTTAATGTAAGCTTCTGTACCTATAAACTTCTCCCTTTAGCACTGCGTTTGCTGTTTCATACGTTCTGTTCTGTTTTGTTTTTGTTTTCTGTTATTTTTCATTTTCCAATTTTCCTTGTGATTTACATTGGTTAAGGTTGTGTGCTTAATATCCATGAGTTTGTAATTTTGCATTTTATATCTGTTACAGATTTATAACTTTGTCATATTTTGGTCAGAGAAGATACTTTGTGTGATATCTATCTTTGAAATGCATTGAGATTTAAGAGATCTCATTGAAGAAATCTCCTTATTGAGATTTGTGGCCTAATTCCAGGTCGATCCTGAAAAAATGTCTTGTGTGCATTTGAGAAGGTTGTGTATGCTATTGTTGCAGGCTAGAGTGTTCTGTGTATGTCTGTTAGATTGCGTTGGCATATTGTGTTAAGTCCTCCATATGTTTACTTATCTTTTGTATGGTTGATCTATTACTGGGGGGGAAGGCATTACAGTTTTCATCTATTACCATAGAACTGTTTTTTATTTCAATTCTGTCAGCTCTAGTTTTGAATATTTTGATGGCCTGTTATTAGGTGTATGCTTATAATGATTGTATCTTCTTGGTACATTGAAACTTTTATTAATTATGATTTCCTTATTTTCTCACATAATTTTTTTATTTAAAATTTATCATTCTTATTACAGTATAGCCACTCCTGCTCTCTTTTGGTATTTTACTGCATGAAATATCATCTTTTTTCATTTTTCCATATTCAATCTATTTATGCCTTTGGCTCAAAAGTGAGTCTCTTGTAGATAGCATATAGATGGTTCAGGTGGCTTTTAATCCATTTGGCCAATTTGCATTTTGATTGGAGAGTTTAATCAATTGACACTTAGAGCAATTACTGATAAGGAGGGGCATACTTATGTTATTTTTGTCATCTGTTTTATAAATACTTTATAGATTTTAGTACCTATCTTTTTGCATTACTGTCTTCTTTTGTGTTTACTTGATTCTTTTTTGTAGTGAACGGTTTAAATTTCTTTCTCATTTCCTTTGGTATATCTTCTAAGCTCGCTAATTGTGGTAACTCTGAAAATTGAATATACAGTTCTCAAATTATAATACTCTAATTTGAATTTGCACCAGCTTAACTTTGAGAAAATGCACAATCTCTCCTCCCTTTACAGCTCAATCCCCACACTTCATAGTTGTTTTTTCTTTTCTTTTCTTTTGAGACAGGGTTTTACACTATAGCCCAGTCTGGAGTGCAGTGGTGCAATAATGGCTCATTGCAGCTTCCACCTCTCAGGCTTAAGTGATACAACTACTTCAGTCTCTTGCATAGCTAGAAGTATGGGCATGCACCACCATATATGGCTAATTCCTTAAATTTTTTTTAAAAATTGTAAAGACAGTCTCACTATGTTGCCTAGGCTAATTTCAAACTCTTGAGCTCAAGCAGTCTTCCCACCTTGGCCTTCCAAAGTGCTAGGATTATGGGTGTGAGCCACCATGTCGAACCCTCTTAGCAGTTGACATCATAAGATTACACCTTGATATATTGTGTGCCCCGCAAGATAAACTAATAACTTTAAAAAAATGCATTAGTTTCTAAATTATGTAGAAAACAAAATGTAGAGTTACAAACCAACGTTACATTTCTATTAGCATTTAGACTAATAATTGTTTTATTTAAAATGAGTTAACCTCTTAAATCATGTAGAAAACAAAATGTAGAAGTCCAAACTATTGTTACAATTATGTTAGTTTTTATAATTGCTCATAGATTTACCTTTATTGAGTTTCTATTTATACACATTGCTTTGAATTACTTTCTAATTTTTTTTTCTACCCTGCAGGATTTCCGTAAGCATTTCTTGAAAGATAGGACTAGTAATAATTAACCTCAGCTTTTGTTTATCTGGAAATGTGTTAATTTCTCCCTTTCTTTTGAAGGGCAGTTTTGGTGGATGTAGGATTCTTACTTCTCTTTTTTGTTATGTTTTTTTTTTCTTAGCCCTTAGAATATATTAACTCACTGCCTTCTGGCCTCAAGTTTCTGATGAGAAATCTGCTGATAATTTTCTTTCTTCTGTCTATTCAGATCTGTCTTTGAATTGTTCTTGTAAATTATATTTCAGTGATTGTACTTTTCAGCTCCAAATTTCCTTTAGTTTTTCTGTCTATTGATATTTTCCTGTTGTTCATACTGCATTTTCTTAACTTTCTCTACATCTTTAGTTTTTGAGCATCTTTAAGAGAGTTATTTTAAAGTATTGTTTAGTAGCTCTGCAATCAAATCTTTTTCAGAGAGAGTTTCTGTTTATTTATTTTTTCTTTGAATGGGCCAAAGTTTCCAAATTCTCTACACATGGTAATTTTTTGTTAAAAACTGAAAATTTTAATCCAATCATGTACTAAGTCTGCAAATCAGATTTTCATGCTGCCCTCGGCATTCACTGTTTTTGTTTGTATTTATTTATCTTTTTGTTGTAGATTCTGTGCCAACCATCAGGCAGAGGTGGAAACATAAAGTATTCTCAGTCTTTTCTGAACCTGTAACCTTCCCTGGTGATGCATGATCACTTTCTAACTTTCTTCATATATGTATTTGTTTTTTAATGTCTTAGTCCTTAATGCTTAGCTCGTAAAAGGGGACAAAAGAGATAAATGAAGCAAGGAGGAAGGAGGCTGGCATTGAATGTCGCTTCAACTAGAGGAGAAGGGGCTTGTCACATGGGAGAAGGTGCAAGAATAATAACCACCCACCTCTTTGCATGTCTGTGCTCAGAAACAGCAATTAGATCTCCAATATTTGCTGGCGAAGACCATGGCATAGAGCAAAATACCTTTATAAGATATATTTTTAAGAATCATTTTTAAAAAGTGAATGAAAAATATAAAACCAACTTCATACATCCTGTGGCCTTCTACTTAAACTACCAGTGGTTAAGAAATTGAAAATAAAACAAATATAAATATTCCCAGTGAATAAACAATTTCTTGAAAAAATAGGTGTGTTGTTACAGCCACGAGTGTACTTAGCAGCATATTCACAAAAACATTGCTAAGAAAATACTTTAAAAGTAAAGTTGAAACCTCATTTTTTACTTTCCTCTAGGAAAAAAGTCACTTCGATATGGTATTTTCAAGAAAACTGAAGTACATTTTAGAATAATTTAAATTTTTTCTTCAAAAAAGCTTTTCTGCATTTAATAGAATTCTTGTTAATGAGTAAGTAGAAAAAAAGCAATGACTAGATTAAATAACTTCATATTCTTCATAGATCTAAAAGCAAAAAGATTAAATACTTAACTTATTATTATACCCACTTAAAGAAAAACAAGAGTTGCCAACAAAGTAGATTAATTTTGTATATGCAGCTATCAACCAGTTCTCCCTGTGATCAGTTGCATGCAATCATGCCTTTTCTATCATGCTGTCATTGCTCTGCATAGTCTGCCCATAGTTTTAAGACTCTGTCAAGAATTCCAGCACTTTGGAAGGTCGAGGTGGGTGGATCACTTGAGGTCAGGAGTTTGAGACCAGCCTGGCCAACATGGTGAAACCCTGTCTCTACTAAAATACAAAAATTAGTTGGGCATGATGCTATGCATCTACAATCTCAGCTACTACGGAGGCTGAGGCAGGCAAATTGTTTGAACCCAGAAAGTGGATGTTGCGGTGAGCTGAGACGGTGCCACTGCACTCCCGCCTGGGTGACAGAGCAAGACTCTGCCTCAAAAAAAAAAAAGAAGACTATTATCCGGAATAAAGTATACACAGACACACACACACACACTCACACACACACACAAATTAGATTGAATATATAAATATAAATATAGATATAGAAACATAGAAATACAGATACAGGTGAAGACGCAGATCATACATGAAGTAAGTAAACAGTAAATCCCAGTTTTTATTTTGTTGTTTTCTCTTCATTTCCACTGAAATCAGAGATAAACTACATTCTAATTACATTCTTTCCCTTCCTTCCATTTTCTCTCTTATCAGTCCTCCTGGCTTTTTTGCCACACTGAAGCCACAGTTTCAGACATCAGAGTCAATAGGCACTCGCTATACAATTCCTATCTGGAGAATGACACGACCTTTCGCCTCACTCTTCAGGTGATTCTAACATAGGTTGATCACACGTATTTCCATCCTGGGAATGGGAGGGTTCCTATGTGGCTCTGGACTGCTACTCTCCGTTTTCAGAGTTCTTCATCTCTTCTGGAGGACTACGGCAACATCTTCTTCAGTCAGTGGTTCCTTTCAAAAAGGGTCCCTTCCTAAAGTCTCAGGTTCCTGAGAATCAATTTTGCAGGTAAAAGTGGGGGTGGGAAACTTCATAAACCTCTACAAACTTAGGGTCGAGAGAAAGGGAACAAAAAGAGCATCAATAACAAAAGCAACAACAAAAATAGCATAGCTTTAGTTTTTACTGTTGCTAAATTTTCATGTTCTGCATAAGCGGAGATTATTCTTTTCTAGAGAAGTGCTGCCTTTCAGAGCGTTAGCTATAGTCTGTCCTCAGTTCCTTCCCAAGCACCATTAAACTGCACCCTCTTTCCTGATAACACTACTTTCATGTGATGTCCAGTGGACTGCACGGAGCTGTATTTGGATTTGCTTTCCATCTGGAATAACAAAAATTCCATGATGTTAACCATCAAATAATTATCACATTTTCTTTAACTCGTGTAAATTAATATTGATTATTTTCATGGAAAATAACTTTTCCAAAATGACTGTCCAGTAATTTTTTTATTCACAAAAAAGCAAACTAGAAAAATTTGTCAGTGTAAAATATGAGAATGTATTTTATCGATGTCTGTAATGGAATGAGGAAACTCAGAAGAGCAAGTTTGAAATATGCAGTTAAAACACAAACACACATAAGCACAAATACTTGTTCAGAGGAGTTTATAGCTTTAGAGCTGACAAAAGATCTTATGAAATACAATATTGCTCATTAGTAGAGAAACCAAGGAGAGTAATGAGTGAGGTTTGAAGAGTAGGTCATAAAAGAACATATCTGACACCAAGGCACAATGAAACACAATTAAAATGTTCTCAAGACAATTCGTAAAAGGATGAAACGTATTGCACCAAGTTTTATGGCCTAATAAAACTGAAATGTACCTTCACTCTGTTGGAAAGGTTTATGAAGAGAAAGGAAAGACAAGGTGATATAAACAGGCGGTTTCCATGGTTTCTGAGGTATTATCTGAAAGGACAGATGAGCTCTTCTTCATTTATAATACAATGGAAACATACCAGAATAAAAATAGTGGGCTTGAGTTATTTGAAGACTAGAACTAAATATCGTATCTGTATTGAAGTGAAATTTTTAAAAAATCAAAACTAAAACCCATTTTATGTAGCAAGCTACCTTAAGAATTACTATCCACAATTACCCTAAGATTTTTAATCTTTTCTTTGCAAAATAAATAGATAATGGATGGGTAGACAGAGAATTCATTTTTTTTCTCAGAAAAAGAATGTTTTTTAGTAAAACAGGTAATAGAGAATAGAAAATAAAATTAGTACATATATTTATATCTGTGCATGCAAACTAAAATTACCACTATGTCATTAATATAATAATTTAATGGTAAAATTATATTACTGTATTATCACTATTATGCTGTTGTTACTATGTATTGTTTAATAGAATTGGCCCATTGTTTAACTAAATATACTGGTAATAAATAGAGCTATAAATTATATTTACAATGTGTAATAGGTTCATATAAACAGAACATAAAGGAATTGGCATGTTGTAGCAGAGGTCTCATTCGTGTTTACTATGAACAATTTAAAGCCATGTGACTCTATGGGTTTAAATATAGTAATCATTAAATCTTTTCTTCTATCAGTCCTATCTATCTGCTTACAGAGTTTTAGTGGTGACAATGTGATAGTGCTTACACTGTGAATTTTATCACTTTTAACTATAAAATTTACATTTTCCAGTACGTTTGTTCATATTGAATTTTGGCGGGATGATGGAACAGGGAAAGAACATTTCCACTGAGACATAAAAACCACGCTTTCTGAGACTTGTATTCTAAACTTGTACAATGGATTTGCCAACTTGGTTTCTGGTCATTATCAAAACGAATGGAAAAATAATATTTTAAGCTAACATAACTCCAACCAAATCATTATGTTTTTTCCTCTGTAGATCTATTATTTTTAAAATGTAGCAAGTTTTTATGGGTTAAATTTTGCCTCCAAAAGGTATATTGAAGTCTTAATTCCCAGTGTTTTAGAATGTGAGCTTAGTTGGCAATAGTGTCGTTGAAGATGGTTGTGGACATGATAATCAAGATGGATCTACCTCACTTGTTTACTCAGAAACCCAGACCAACAGAAGTTCTGTTGTCTTCAGAACATGACTCCCAAAGTCAACCAAGAATGTTAAATCATCACGTTACCTAAGTTGATGGCAATCTTTGCAAAGTCCCTCTTTTTTTTTTTTTTTTTTTTTTAAACAACATGTATCATTTGCTGTCATTAGTATATGGAGAGAGTTACTGGCCTAGCTTGAACAGAAGAGTTAAACAAATGAAACAGAATTCCTCAGTATATCTGGACTTGAAGTTCCTCAAGCAAACTGTTTATTTCCTTGAAATCTGATAACTTGTGAAATAAAAAGACAAAAACTTTCACACACAACTCTTATAAAATATGGATCAAAACCAGAATTGTACAATCTAAACTCCTCTTAAAAAGAAGCTGGGCACCTTGGTAAGATCCCTTTGTTGAAGCAGGGAACCTCTTGATCAGACCCTGATTTTGTTCCCTGGAAGTCTCTTTACATCCATTATGCCTCCTGGCAACATACAAAGTGAATGTTTGATAACAACCCTTCTTTGGTGTGCTACAGTTTTTCTATAGCTCTACGGGTTTTCAGCTTGTTTCTTGAACATGCAAGTGTAGGCCCAAGTCTTGTTTCCCTGCTTGAATTGCCCAAGGCTATTTTAGTCCCAGTTTTATGATTCTTTGGTAAATCTAATTGTCTAAAGTGTCAGTGAGCTTCTAGGATCTGCTTCCACACAATTCCATCTGCTTGTTTCTTTCTCCAAACTTTTTTCCTATTCACAACGTCACTATCATCCAGTGATCTTTCTTTTTCACAAATAATCTCAGCTAGTTTGAGATTCATCTCACTTCATCCTATAGTGGAAACACTTTCTTCAAATGAAAAGTTTTACTGCCTGCTACTGTTTGACTGTGTCCCCACCCAGATCTCATCTTGAATTATAGCTCCCATAATTTCCACATGTTGTGGGAGGAAACTGATGGGAGGTGATTGAATCAAGGGGGTTGGGCCATTTCCATGCTGTCCTTGTGATAGTGCATAAGGCTCATGAGATCTGCTGGTTTTATAAAGAGCAGTTCCCCAGCACACAGTCTCTTGCCTGCCACCATGTAAGATGTGCCTTTGCTCCTCCTTTGCCTTCTGCCAGGATTGTGAGGCCTCTTCAGCCATGTGGAACCATGAGTCCATTAAACCTCGTTTTCTTCATAAATTATCCAGTCTTGCGTATGTTTTATTAGCTGCATGAGAATGATCTGATACATTGGGTTTTGCTACTCAAAACCATTTTAGATAGTATTTGTTTCTGGGGCCCAGCAGGACTCAGCCTTTTCAGTTACCATGCCTTTGAACATTGAAGTTTCTGTGTAGTCCATCTGATTATTGTTTAAAACTCAGTCATCTCTTACCTGTGCTCATTTCTTATTCATAATACCTTGCTAAAGGCAAATGACAACAACATTCTGGTTCCTTCCAATCACTTCATGCAGAGATGCAGGCTTAAGTGAAATAGGTATGTTTGCTATGAATCTCACTTTGTAACACAGGCATTTAGTGTGGCCATTAAGAAATTATTGTAGCCAGGCGCGGTGGCTCAAGCCTGTAAACCCAGTACTTTGGGAGTCTGAGGCAGGTGGATCACGAGGTCAAGAGATCGAGACCATCCTGGTCAACATGGTGAAACCCCGTCTCTAATAAAAATACAAAAAAATTAGCTGGGCATGGTGGTGCATGCCTGTAGTCCCAGCTACTAAGGAGGCTGAGGCAGGAGAATTGCCTGAACCCAGGAGGCGGAGGTTGCGGTGAGCCGAGATTGCGCCATTGCACTCCAGCCTGGGTAACAAGAGCAAAATTCCGTCTCAAAAAAAAAAAAAAAAAGAAAGAAAGAAATTATTGTATATTTATAGTTTTATAAAGGCAAGAAACCATTTTAAGACAATGACTGACTTCTTACTGGAAGTAATAATACAAGTTCAATAAATTAGTTAATAAGTGAATTCTTTTCTTCCATTTGTAATTTGAAGAATGTTGTCAGACAGTTTCTTTAATAGTCTACGACAAGCAAGATAATTTTACTTTACAGAGGAATTTAATAGAAATAAATGTGTATTTCACTGCTATTTAAAGAACCATAATAGAATTAGATAGTTTGAGTTTTATTGTACCTACTTCTCATTCCAGATTTTTTTTTCTCTAATTATAAAATAAACATGATAAATTCAAAGTGTTAGTGACTGAAGAGTATTCCAAACCATGGAGGGAGACATCAGTTTTCTACTAAAAGCAATTCACTTTAAGAATGCAAGGGATTTAAAAAAGGATTTTTTAAAAAAAGTAAAATAAAATTAAAAAAAAGAAAGAGAGAGATCCAAGATGGCTGATCACTAGCAGCTCGGGATTGTAGCTCCCACTGAAAGCGCAAAGAATGAGAGGACGCCACACCTTCACATGAATTCTTGTTGCTCACGCACCAGGAGATTCCCAGCGGAGGAGCCCCACGGGTCGCCAGCGCGACTCTTGTGACCGGCCAGACGGTTTTGCCGGCGCCTTCGAGCGATGGTTCTTGGTGCAGAGTCAGAAAAGCACCATCAATCTTAACGCCGCTGATATGGTCGGTGCAGTGGGTTGCTCAGATTTCGGCGCTGAGAATCAGTAAGTTGGACGTCCACTCAGAAACCTAATTACAAAGACGGTGAATACAAAGACCACAGATGGATAAATTTATAACGAAGGGAGGAAAACAGCCAAAAAAGGCTGAGAATGCCCAAGATCAGAACGCCTCTCCCTCAGCGGGGGATCCCAGTTCCTCATCAGCACCGGAACAAAGCCTGATGGAGAACGAGTGTGTTCCAATTACAGAAGCAGGCTTCAAAATGTGGATAATGAGAAACTTCTGTGAATTAAAAGAACTTGTTTTAACCCAATCTAAAGCAACTAAGAACTTTGAAAAAAGATTTGATGAAATGTTAACAAGAATACACAATTTAGAGAGGAATATAAGTGAATTGATGGAGCTGAAAAACACAATAGGAGAACTTCGTGAAGTAAGCACAAGTTTTAACAGCCGAATTGATCAAGCAGAAGAAAGGATATCAGAGGTCGAAGACCAACTCAATGAAATAAAACAAGAAGACAAGATTAGAGAAAAAAGGATAAAAAGGAATGAGCAAAGTCTCCAAGAAATATGGGACTATGTGAAAAGGCCTAATCTACGCTTGATAGGTGTACCTGAATGTGACGAAGAGAATGAATCCAAGCTGGAAAATACGCTTCAGGACATTATTCAGGAAAATTTTCCCAGCCTAGTAAGGCAGGATAATATTCAGCTCCAGGTAATACAGAGAACACCACAGAGATATTCCTCAAGAAGAGCAACTCCAAGGCACATAATCGTCAGATTCACCAGGGTTGAAATGAAGGAGAAAATACTAAGGGCAGCCAGAGAGAATGGTCAGGTTACCCACAAAGGGAAGCCTATCAGACTTACAGCAGATCTCTCAGCAGAAACCCTACAAGCCAGAAGAGAGCGAGGGCCAATATTCAACATCCTTAAAGAAAAGAACTTTCAACCCAGAATTTCACATCCAGCCAAACTAAGGTTCACAAGTGAAGGAAAAATAAAGTTTTTTGTGAATAAGCAAGCACTCAGAGATTTCATCACCACCAGGCCTGCTTTACAAGAGCTTCTGAAAGAACCACTACACATAGAAAGGAACAAACAGTAACAGCCTTTCTAAAAAAATTATCAAAAAGAGCATTAATATAATGAAGAATTTACATCAACTAATGGGGAAAATAGCCAGCTAATGGCAGTATTAAACTCACATATATTATTATTAATTCTAAATTTAAATTGACTAAACCCCTCAATCCAAAGACAGGCAATTTGAATAAAAAAACAAAAACCCATCAATATGCTGCATCCAGACCCATCTCACATTCAAGGATACACAAAGACTCCAAACAAGGGATGGAGAAAGATTTACCAACCAAACAGAGAGCTAAAATAAATAAATAAAAAGCAGAAGTTACAATTAAGCAACAAAGATCAAAAGAAGCAAAGAAGGACATTATATAATGATAAAAGGATCAATGCAACAACAAGAAGAGCTAAAGATCCTAAATATACATGCACCCAATACAGGAATATGCAGACATACAAGACTTATAAAGAGACTTAGACTCCCACATAATAATAGTGGGAGACTTCAACATTAATATTAGACAGATCAATGAGGCAGAAAATTAACAACGATATTCAGGACTTGAACTCAGATCTGGAACAAGTAAATGTAATTAACATTTATAGAACTCTCCACTTTAAATATACAAAATATACACTCTTATCAGTACCACATCATATCAACTTAGAAGTTTAAACGAAATGTTGGTTGGCTCCTTGTTTGTTATTCTCTTCCCTCATTTTATTTTATATCTCTATTATTAAGGACAATTATAGGCATACCCATATTTAGACTGCATTCTAGCCCGGGCAATAAAGCAATACCCCCATCCTCTCTCCCTCTTCCTCTTTCTCTTTCTTCTTCTTCTTTATTCTTTTTCAAAATAAATAAATAAATAAATAAATAAATAAATAAATAAAATTGCTGCTTAGCCACAAACTAAATAAGTAACAATTGATGATTTAATTACCAAGCATAAATATTAGACAATATTATTAAAAAGAGATCACACCTAGAATAAGAGCACAACCATACAAATGTTGGGAGTAACTCTCCTAAAAATATATAGTAGGAATTAAGTAAGAAAAGCTACAAAACTCAATTGTAGGACATAAAATGAGTTTCATATAAGTGGAGAGAGATTCTTTGTTCTTGGAAAGCCAGATTCAATATACTAGTACAAAAATATCAGTTTTGTTCTATTAAAGTGTACACTCAGTACAATTTCTATCAAGACTAGGGAACTTGACAAAATGATTTTGAACTACATCTGGAAGAATGAACCTATTAATACTCTCAGAAGTATAAGAAATATTTATGAGGGGCACTTGCCTTCTTAGATATTAAAGAATATTTTAAGTCAATGATGATTAAACAATGATATTGATACAGGAATACATCAATGAATAAAATATTAAAGAACCTTGTTTTACATATATATGTATGGATATTTAGTATATGGTAAGGTTGGTGTTTCAGACTGGTAGGAAAAAGATGAATTACTCAATAAAAGATATTGGGACACCTGCCGAGTCTTCTGGAAAAACAAAGCAGGTTCTCTACCACACTGCTCATGTAGAAAGAATTCTAGTGATCAAAATTATACATGTAACAAGGTAAGCTGTAAATGTAAGAGAAAAATCTATGGATAAATATTTTTACAATTTATGTGTATATGGGGAAGGCATCTCTAAGTAGAAATCATGAAGGAAAGGATTTAAAAATATGACTACATATACATATGTTTTTACATCTTTATTTTTCAAAATGTTGGCAACTGTCTCAACTTGTTTGAAGGACAGGTCATGTACTGGGAAAATATTTACAAACAATATAATCAACAAAGGCTGATATTTCTAAAGTACACAGAGCTTTTAAAATAAACTCTTACAATGTTATCAGCAAGATGAACATTTAATAGAGTCATGGAGTAAAGAGGCAATTCATAAAATAATGAATATGGCGCCATGAAATACATGAAAAGATGGTCAAATCTGTCAGCTATCAAAAGTGCAAATTAAACCAACAGTGGTGTATTATTAGGTTGGTACAAAAGTAATTGTGTTTTTTTTTTGCTTTGAAAGTAATGGCAAAAACCACAGTTACTTTTACACCAACCTATATAAAAAAAAAAAAAAAGAAAAAAAAAGAAAAAAAAAAAGAAAGAATGCAAGGGATTTGCGAATTCTCAGGAAGGCTACTCTAGTACTGTTTAAATTTCTATTTCTCTTCACTTTATTTATCCCGTTTGCCAATATTTTTTGTGACTACATGAATCAATGCACCTGTATTATTTTTTCTTGAGTAATTAAGATTGTCATTTCATATTCAGCATGAATGCCCATTTTTCTTTCCATATATCAGGGCCTTGAATCATTGTGTATGTCTTAATATTTCTGTTGATTGCAGAACTGTTCCTCTTTGTCTGTATTAACAAACCACGTGCTTATCCCATGATATGTAATGACATACATTTAAAACTGTGATTCTGTACACAAACAAACATTTGACAATGTCAGCTACAGATATTGCAGAAATCCTGTTATCTGTTAAATATTGTAGAAATTGTGTGCTGTAAAATGTTGAGATATATGTTTTCATAAGGTGTTGCTCATGTTGACAGTTTTATGAGTTAACATTCTGTAGCCTTCCTGATATCTGACAGTTATATTTATTCATGCTCCATTCAGTTTGATACCAGAAAAAAAAATGTTCTATTGATGAATGTGTGTACCGTGGGCCCATTTCTTAGAGACGGTGACAATGCGAAAGCAATTGAAACTACAATACCGTATTTTTGGATGTCATCGTTTTTCAAGATCAACTTTCAGTTTGGTTGTGTTCTGTAGAATCAAATGGGGAAGGATGCAGTGTGTTTGTTAAATGCATATAATCAGGGGATCATTTTTTCCTAATATATGTGCACAAATTCAGTTTTAAATTATCTTCCACTTCCTCACAGTTATGATTTATGGCTTCACATAGTGCCGGAACTTTTGGCAATTTTCTTTTGTCTCTGTGTATTTTTTATAAAGTTAACTTTTTAATAAAAAGCTTCACATTAAGTCCATGTTGGAGTTGTGAGTCACACATATATAACCTGATAAAATACATGGTTCCCAGGATATTTAGTCAATTCAATTCTCTCATGCCCTTCTTCCTATTTCAAAATGAAAGAATCTTCAAAAAAGGCAAGCATACAAATCTCTGATTTGGGCACATATTAAACTTCTAAAAAATATAGATCAAAAATGTATACAGAGAGATCTGTTATCAGAAAAGATGGAGCAAGCTCACTCCAGCCTGTTCGTTCTACTGTTTGCAACAAAATCCTGGATTCCAGAAAGCTAATAATAGCAAGCAGACGGGGACAAAAAATGAAAACTGAAGAAAGACTTGCATGCTGGTGAATTTCCCATTTTTCCCCATTGTATATCTCCCAAGCATGGCTAAACTTAAGGAATATGAAGTATATGTGCATGACAAAAACTGCAATTTAAACAATAAGCTGAAGAGTTTAGGGTAAAATGTTTTTTTTTTTTTTTTCTCCCTGTCCTACTCCAAAGAGAGCATCATTTATTAAACCACGCTGCTAAAGTCTTGCCGCAGACAGCTAACACCTGATACAGAACAACCTTATCTGTGGCCAGAAGGAACAGGTAAAGGAGTCTATATTGTCCGAAAAGTGTGGAGAGAGTCCTGCTAATTTTCTCCTTCTTTTCTCTTGCTCCTTTGCTCAGAGTGAAGCTACATTGTTCTTGAAATTTTCAACAAAGTGGGGGTAGGGGAATTAAGACTCAGAGAAGTCTTTGTTTTTGACTAAAGAAATCAAAATGAGTATTGGCTTCTGGAGATTGCCAGGAAGATACTGGTGAGAGGAGAACTCGGTCCTTTGATCCTGCAATTCTGTGTGTGAACATATAAGCATCTCAGACTTGCTCTTGAAATTTCCATTCACAGAACAGCCTCAGAGAAGCATTGGGAAGGCTTGAGAACTAAGTATTCTATGAACTATGCTTAAAATAATACATTCTACAGAATTATCCAGTCCATGGACAGACATGTACAGCTCATAAGCTAATAATGTGTTTTACATTTTTTAAAAGGCTGTAAAATAAGTAAACCAGCAAGTTTGCAAACAGACAATTAATCTGCAACATAGATCATATGTGATTCACAAAACCTAAAATATTATATTGTCCTTTACCAAAAAAAAAAAAAAATTCTGATCCCTGATAGCAACTGCCCAAATCCAAGACTAATCTCTAAATAGCATGTGCACAGGGTAGCACAAAGAGCAGAGCATACTAACTTCAATTTGAATTGTAAATATTAGTTATGCATCTCACAAGTCCTATTTTTAGTAGAGATTTAGTATTTTTAGTAGAGATGCGGTTTCACTATGTTGACCAGGCTGGCCTCAAACTCCTGACTGCTGGTGATCCACCTGCCTCATCTCCCAAAGTGCTGGAATTACAGGTGTGAGCCACCACGCCCAGCAGTAACAGTGTATTTTTATTTGTGATAATAATAAATACTGGTAAGGATATGGAGCAATCAAAACTTATATTTCTTATGGAAACACAAAATGCTGCTACCCACTCTGATAAAGCTTTTCATAATTAATTGGAGACTGAAAAGTGCATTTACGTGAACAACTCATCCTACTCCTAGGTATTTAGACAAAGGAAATAGAATCTTACAGTTCACACAAAGCCTGCAATAGTTAATTATAGCAAGGTTATTCATAGTCATCAACAACTGAATATGACCTTGTAAATGGATATACAATGTATGGGACATTCGTACACTGAAATGCTGCTTGGTAAATAAAACGAAAGTAAAGATTGATTTACACAACTGCATGTATAAATTTCAAGTGCATCATTCTCAATGAAAAATGCTAGAGAGCCGGGCGCGGTGGCTCAAGCCTGTAATCCCAGCACTTTGGGAGGCCGAGGCGGGTGGATCACGAGGTCGAGAGATCGAGACCATCCTGGTCAACATGGTGAAACCCCGTCTCTACTAAAAATACAAAAAAAATTAACTGGGCGTGGTGGCGTGTGCCTGTAATCCCAGCTACTCAGGAGGCTGAGGCAGGAGAATTGCCTGAACCCAGGAGGCGGAGGTTGCGGTGAGCCGAGATCGCGCCATTGCACTCCAGCCTGGGTAACAAGAGCGAAACTCCGTCTCAAAAAAAAAAAAAAAAAAAAAAAAAGAAAAGAAAAAAGAAAAAGAAAAATGCTAGACTGGTACTTTATAATTTCATTTATATTGCATTCTGGAAAATGCCACGACTACATAGGACAAAAACAGATCGATCGTTGCCAGAGGTTAAGGCTGGGTTCAGGAGTTGACTATAAAGAAATAATAATAAAAAAATTCCATAGGGCACTGAAACTGCTCTGTATCTTGATCCTGGTGGTGGTTATACAAACCTCTGCATTTTTCATAATTCCTAGAACTATTAATCAAAAAGTGGACATTTTTCTGGATGCAACTTTGAAGCTAAATTTTACAAACATAAGGAAGGTAGACATGGCCTCCTCATTCTCATGAGGTTAGGGATACTAAATCATCCCCATTTAAAAACTGAGAAAAAAACAAAAACAAACAAACAAAAAACAAACAAACAACAAAAAAAAAAACAAGCTTTCCTTGGTGTTACAGTGAGTACACACCTGGCAGAGCTGGCGTCCACCTTTCCAGCTTCCCATGGGTTTCAATTAATTAATAAGTGTGTTTATTTTTAGAATAAACATGTTTTGTTATAGAATTTATATTTTCTTCTGACCACAAATGTAATACTCTTTGCTACAGAAAATTTAGAAAATCTAGGCAAATCAAAAAGAATTAGAAACTAATTGTGTGCCACCACCCAATGCTGTATGTGAAAAGAAGGAAGAGTGAAACTACGACCAGCGTAATCAGTGTATTATTTTTCCTATTAGCTTGGAGACAGAATGACCATTGTAGATTACAGAGCATATTTGAGGAACATGGTTGATGTGGTTGGCAACGCAGAACATATGGGTGGCAAAGCAAGGCATGTCAGTCAGCAGAACAGGAACCCCACCATCTCATGGAAACACTGGCTGCATTTACTTCTTGCTCTATTAAGCAGATTCACTGAATGATGTGCAATTTCTGGCAGAATACATTAGACCAAACGATTGTGACACAGATTCAAATGTAGAGTTAAATGTTCCTGGAATGCCTCCACTTTTAGTACGTTGTTCAGAAGCTTTGTTTCATAGAGATAGCATAGGCAAAAGTGAAAGGCTGATCAGTATTTAAATGGCATCTATTTCTTGTGTCTTGTATATGCTTATTCTACTCTAAATAGATGCTGGGTACAAATGTATTTGTTCAAAGAAAGAGAAGCAACACTGAATTAATACAGCATATGACATATACAGTGCTTTCTTTCCTGATCAGACACCATATTTTCAGTGTTGTAACTGGTTGGGTGGTATCTCCTCACTCTGTTTTGCTTTTTCTCTTAATACTCCTGAGACAGTACAGGCATATGAACTAATCACAACCATTACTTGCAGCCAGCAGAGGGCAGCAGAAGGCTTCCACAGGCCGACTTGAAAGAAAGCTTCTAAGAGCTAAGCAGTCTTCTAAGAGGGTCAGATTAGCAAATAAAAACCCCATCAAGACCAGGGACACTGACATTTGAGGAGGTAAAAGGCACTTCGACAAGAATTATTTGACATATGCAAGTACAAGCTAATAGTCACAGAGGGGTGGTTCAGTCTCATAAAGGACTTGATGGATTTATTCCTTCATTCTCGCATCGAGTGATGTTATTTAGCACCATCAACCCTGGCTACAGTTTCTCCATTTACTGAGTGGCTAGAGTGCTAATAATAAGCTCATAAGATGTATGAAGACTGCTTAGTGCTATTTGCAAAATATCATTGCAGGTTTTTTTTTTTAACTCTAAAATCTCTCAAAATATAAGATATGACTATTTGATAAAAGCGTTTTAGGAGAATAATTGCCACCACTACCATTAAACTAACTACCTCTATATGTGTGCACACCCGTTGTAAATAGTAGTCTAATTCCATATATATTAAATGTAAAAGAAGTGTTTTTCTTAGAATTAAAGAATTTCTAGCCGGATGTGGTGGCTCATGCCTTTAATCCCAGCACTTTGGGAGGCTGAGGCAGGTGGATCACCTGAGGTTGGGAGTTCAAACCCAGCCTGACAAACATGAAGAAACCCCATCTCTACTAAAAATACAAAATTAACCGGGCATGGTGGCTCATGCCTGTAATCCCAGCTAATCGGGAGGCTGAGGCAGAAGAATCGCTTGAACTCTGGAGGCAGAGGTTGCAGTGAGCCGAGATCACACCATTGCAGGCCAGCCTGGGCAAGAGCGAAACTCCGTAAAAAAAAAAAAAAAAAAAAAAAAAAAAAAAAAGAAAGAAAGAAAGAAAAGAGAAAGAGTTGTTCTAAGACTCACCTAAGTGCTAGACATACACCCATAATATTAAACGAAGGTGAATCATTTACCAAACAAGCATGTAAAAGTGGTGAGCCACAGCCAGGACAGGAACAAACAATATCTTCGGTCGGTTTCACCGAGACTCGAAAGATGAATTATCATCAGGTAAGAGTTTAAAAAGTTGAGCTAAGACAGAAAATCCTGCTGAGAGATGGAGAATTCTCAGACAAAGAAACCACAAGTGCAAATCTTCTAACACAGGCAAAAACGTGAAACACTCAAAAACAGAATGCAATCCAGCGTGACTGAGCAGAGAAAGTAATGGGAAGGAATTTATGCAATGAGACCAGGGAACCAGATCCAGAAAGAAACAGATGGGACCTTGTGAGCTTTGTAAAATATTTTGGAGTTTGTTATAAATGCCATTTGGAAACTATTCGATGGATTTAGCAGAGGGAAAGTGAACAACATAAAATTAAGTCAAAGCAAGGGGTTTTCAAACAAAAGGCAAAGATTTGGAGACCACCACAATTGGTATGAATCTTGGCTCTACCACTTACAGACTATATGAACTTGGCCAAATAACTAACTATATTTTTTTCATGTCTAACACCTAACACAATAAGGAGCAAAATGAAGTCAGAATTCAGACCCAGGTGTGTGTGTGTGTGAATGAGCATGCGCGTGTATACAGAGTCATACTTTAAATCATGATTCTTAAAGTGTCAGATGCCAAAGGCCAACTTGAGATTTGTGTCAATATCTCTCTTAGAAGAGTGGGTAAGTAAAACATAACACAACTACAAATTAATAGAAGCAGTGATCCTTTTTTGCTTAACCAAGACATCAGAAAATACAGCTGAAAACAAAATCACCGTTGAATGACTGTTACCAAAGTACATGTGGGTTTTGAGAACATAAATTTGTATGGTACAGAGCAGGACACCTTGAATAAGTTTCTACCTCTGGAACAAAAACATATAATAAAACTCTCTACATCGATGTTAATATACCTGTTTCAAAATCAAGACAACAGGCAAATCTACCTAATAGGATCCAAGGTGTGTGGAAAGTATCCATATAATTAAAGAAGGATAGAAGTCAAATTGAGAACAGACACGTTATAAAGCCAATCTTGTATACAGGTTTTAGTAGACTAGGGCTTTGGAACATGTATAGGAAGTCATGTTTATTACCCCTTTTTCACAGATAGCCAGAATACTACTGCCACTGTATCAAAATCCACTACTTCTAGAAATTTACACACACACACACACACACACACAGAGAGACACAGATGCATTAACACATGCTTTTATTAGTTTATTTGCATAACTTCAAATATATTATGGCCGAGTTTGTCTGCCATGATTATGTTATTATATGATATTAAAAAGCTAATCAAGTGATAACAATAACTCAAACTATTACATTATAGGATTAAAAAGATAATTTTTCTAATTGAGGTAAATAGCAAAATAATTTTAGATTGCTTATCATAAAAACAAACAATGTTGAAAATGAAAAGAAAAGGTCGTTCGAATCAATTTCAAGCCAAAACTGTTGTGTGCTTGTATGTGTGTGTATGTGTGTGTGTGTGTGTGTGTGTGTGTGTAGTAATAATGGTAGTTGTGGTTGCTGTCATAGTAGTAGAGGTTGCTGTTGTAGAAGCAGCAATAAAGTTGCATCATTACAAGGTTTAAATCAGAGATAGGATTTGAAGAGAGAGGCTAGAGTTACAATAGTACATGGTCAAATTTAACCACCCTGGATTGGAAATTAATACACCAATTCCCAGTTCAATACAATAAATTTTGTTTTCAACAGCACAGACTCAGAAGATATTTAATATTGAATGGGAACCAAATGTCACTGCTTATTCTAAAATAAATGCCCAAACTTAAGAGAAAAAAATGCCTGGTTTCTAATATACAACCCACCTTCTGTTGCCTGAAATGTTTTACTGAATTGTGTGAACCTTGGTGTAAAGTAGGAGTTGCTAAAAAATAGATTAGAGAACATTATAAGCAGATATAATAATAAATTAGAGAACTGTGTAAGTGTAATCTTTCAGGTTCTCAACTATGAGCTGACTGCAAAGTTATCCAACAAATAGAATTTAACCTCTGGAAAGAGAGAAAAGGTCTGACTGATTTTGTATATCCTCATGGGACATCAACGTACTTGTGTGTGTATGTGTGAATATACTTAAAATAGTGGAATAAGACCTGACGTTTCATATAAAACAATAAAAGCAATTAATCTTACATGTACCCACAAAATAAACCTTAATCAATGCTTAAAAAATAAGTCTTGTGGGCCACATTATGTGACCTTACAATTAAACTAATGAAAAGACCATTAAAACAAACAAAAAGTCAACCTATTCAACTATATATTTATCCCAAGACCGCAAAAAACTTCTTGGACCCAAAACTGCATCAAAGTTTAATTAAAAACAAACAATTTAGCTATTAACAACAATAATGATTTCACAAGACTTAAAATGCTCAGTTTTACTCAAAGGACAAAACTAAACTGTTGAAAAAATATGTTTATGAAAACATACTTTTGTTATTAAGCTAGACACTAAAAGAACTAAGAAACTAAAATAAGTAATACATGACAATAGTAAACAATATTATGAATAAAGCAGGGATCAACAAAGATGAAGGTTGGAATTAATCTGCTATAACAAGCTTAAAAAATAAACAACCACTAGAATTTATAAGTAAAACCAAAGACCAGCTCTTTAAATCGAAGAATAATCAACCGATTTTAAAGAAGAAATGAGAATAATTAATATATTTTGAGAAAATCAGGAAATGTATTGAAGTAGTGATGTCATTTCAACAGTGATTACTCTGAAGGAATAGTAAACGCTTATAAGTTTATGATGCATTGGAAGTTGGAAATGAAATTGTTCAAAGCCTTTGTACTGTTGTGGGCACTAAATTTTCAAATAAGAACAATAAATATACCCTCTGTTTGAAACTTTCAATTTGCTACTTTCATATGGACTAATTAAAAAAAAATTAAGTAATAATTGAAAAGTGGTATAAAAAGTAACACTTTATTATCAATTGAAAATCAAGTGATTTAAAACATGTCATTTTAAATTTTAATTTGTGTTATATATGTTATACATTTGTTGTTAGTGATGCTTATGTTTGAGAGGAAGATAAAAATAATTTCACTTTCTAGGCACTAATACAATCTAAAACTTAAATGTTTATAAATTATATATTTGTTTTATATCTTCTGAATTATACTTAATTTTTTTACCAATTTCTAATAATTGGATAAATACAAGTTTTGATTTACTTTGGATGAATACATTTTAAAATATGTATATTATATATTGTTTTCACTCATAACTGTCAATTGATTTAAATGTGAATTCTCATAAATATATAATCAATATCTTTTTAAGATGCAATGTTTATGATTAATTTAAAACATTTCTCACTGTAGCCTAAAGTACCTTGAATGATTTGGGTCTTTTCTCTCCAGTTGCTTTTTTTTTTTTCTTTTTTGAGACCAAGTCTCACTCTGTCATCCAAGCTGGAGTGCAGTGGCACGATCTTGGCTCTCTGCCTCCTCTCCCTCCTGATTTCAAGGGATTCTCATGCCTTGGCCTCTCAAGTAGCTTGGATTACAGGCATGCAACACTGTGCCTGGGTAATTTTTTGTAGTTTTAGTACAGATGGGGTTTCACCAGGATGCTCAGGCTGGTCTTGAACCCCTGGGCTCAAACAATCCACCTCCCTCGGCTTCCCAAAGTGCTGGGACGGCAGGTGTGAGCCACAGCTGTTCTCCAATTGCATTTGGTATTTTCTTGGCATTATTCTATTTTTCCTAATCATTCATTAACTCTAATGTTTTGTGTAATTTTTCATATTTATTCATTTGCATATTTTTGGCCTGAAGTAATCTGGCACATCCTTGTTGAGTACAATGTCAATCTTTCCTTACAAGAGAAGACCAAAACCCATAGACTTTACTTGACCTAGAGATCTACTCTATTGCCTTGAAGTTTGGTTTAGTTTGAATTAGCTACCAACATATAATTTACAGTCTATCATATACACATTAATATGTCAAATTTTTCTTGAAAAATTCAAATTCCTGGCAAAATAGTGCTCTAATACTCATAATATTTTAAAAATCCAAAGCTGATGAGAGGCTGTTATGATTTAGTTCTTAATTTCCAACACTCTAAGTTGCCTTAAGCATCACTGAGTCATCTGTTCATTTACATGATCCGTCTGACCTTTGTACGAATCTATGATAATATTTATCACTCCTCAATAAAGCTCTGCTTGATCCATGCATTACCTGTGGATCCTATCAGCCTTTTCTAATGGGATTATATGCTGTTAAATGTGTGATCATTCACGATAAAGACTGGAGTATTTTACCTGCTTCAGAATATTGGAAAAAACATTTAAAAGAACATATAAAATCTTCATGTTTAGGCTGTAAGAGAGACATTTCATATTACTTCTTTGCAAAACCAATACTCTGATTAAAAAATATTCTGTCCTGTGCATTACCAAGGGTGGAAATTATAAATAAGGTAGTTGTCTTAGTCCATTTTGTGCTGCTATAATAGAATACCGAAGACTGGGTAACTTACAATGAACAGAACTTTTCTAGTCAACATTCTGGAGACTGAACCCAAGATCAAAGAGCTGGCATCTGGTGAGGATCTTCTTGCTGCATCATAACTTGGCAGAAGGCATCTCATGGCAGAAAAGCAAAGAGAAGATGGGAGAGGGCAAGAAGGGGTAAGCCTACTCTGGAGATAAGGAATCCATTCCCACTATAAAGATGTTAGTTCATTCATGAGCGTGAACACATCTTAAAGGTCCCACCTCCCAATATCATCACAATGGCAACTGAATTTCAACACTGATTGTGGAAAGGACAAACATTCAAATCACAACAGTAGTCAACATGCACTTTGGCAAGATGTGAGGAAAGAAAATCTATGTGCTACATTTTAGGAAAGCCTTCAAATGAGTAGAAAAGGCGTTTTCTCCCTGTTGTATATATGATATTAGCAATTAATTACGTGTTATGTTGTGATATGTTATTTCCAAGATTAAATGCAATGTAGTACTGAAGGTGAAGTGTGAATTAGATGACCTAATTTACTTTTTTTTTTTTTTTTTTTTTTTTTTTTTTTTTTTTTTTTTTTTTTTTTAGTATTTAAAGAGAAACACATTGTGAGAACACGAAACATATCAGTATAGGTAGATCTTGAAAACATCAAGTTAGGAAACAGTGAATGCTGTATAACATATGGATATTAACATCACATGCTTCGTATGGTGATTAGGTAAATGTGGAATAAAATATTAGTAGTTGATAAGAGTTGAAATTGGTCCGAGGAAGGAAGGGAAATAGGACAGGTGTCTTAGTCAGTTTGGACTGCTACAACAAATTACCAAAGACCAAGTGGTAAAACAACAAACGTTTATTCTCACAGTTCTGGAAACTGGGACCTCCAAGATCAAGTTACCGACAGATCTGGTGACTAGTGAGGGCCCACTCCTGGCTTGCAGATGGCCATCTTCTGATTGTATCCTCACAAGGCAAAGAAGAGAGATGGAGAGGAGCAAGTGTTCACATCTCTTTTTTTCTTTTTTTTTTTTTTTTTTTTTTTTGAGGTGGAGTCTCGTTCTGCCGCTAGGCTGACTGGAGTGCCATGGTGCGATCTTGACTCACTGCAACCTTCGCCTTCTGGGTTCAAGTGATTATCCTGCCTCAGACTCCCGAATAGCTGGAATTAACAGGTTCTCACCACCACGCCCAGCTAACTTTGTATTTTCAGTAGAGACGGGGTTTCACCATGTTGGCCAGGATGGTTTCCATCTCTTGACCTTTCGATCCACCCTCCTCAGCCTCTCAAAGTGCTGGGATTACAAGTATGAGGCACCACGTATGGCCCTCATATCTCCTCTTATAAGGAGCTTAATCCCATTCCTCAGGGCCACCCTCATGATCTAATCACCTCCCAAAGACCCCATCTCCTAGTGCTATCACATTAGAGATTATATTTCAATACATGAATTTTAGAAGGGAAAAACCTTTAGTCAACAACAGGAGAATATAAACGCATGTTTATTGGTAAAATTTGATAACTTAAAAACTAATGTTATCTGATATGACACAATATAACAATTCAAAATTTGTGATGGTAAGTACACCTGTATTTGTTTTTTTTTTTTCTCCATACATTTCTTTATGTAAAATTACTTTTATTCTATAGAACTACAACTTTAAGGTACTCTTACCACATACACACAAAAGCAAGGCAACTATGTGAGATAATGAGATATTTGCTTGACTGAAATAATCACATCACTGTGTATATATCAAAACATCACTTTGCACACTTTAAATTTCTGCAATGAAAAAGACCAAATAATAAATGAAATCAAATTGATTTCATAAGACAAAAGGAATACTTTAAATGTACCTTGAAAGAAAAAGTTTTCAAAATTTTCTTGAAGCTAATTCTCTTTTTATCATAAAGAATAAATAAGCCAAATTTGAAGAAAGTTCTATACTCTAAACATTTATTAAAGAATAATTCTGAAGAAAACTTCCTGATTCAAGCCTAAAACCATTTTAATTAAATTATCTCAATATTCCATGCAAAAATGTGTATAGATTTTCAAAATAAAGATTATATATTTTTTAGAATAACTTTTCTAGTTTAACATTTCATTTTTAATTTAGTAGGCGAAATAGCACAGAGAAATATGTTGCAAGAGGCAGGTAACTTTTGGGATTTTAGAGCCAAACAAAGAAGTATATAGCATTAAGAAAATGTTATATCTGGTGGAGCTGGGGAGTGGGTGGGGGCTAAGAAACTACATATTGGATACAATGTATACTGCTCAGGTGATGGATACACTAAAATTTCAGACTTCACCAGTGTTCAATTCATCCATGTAATCAAAAACCACTTTTACTCATAAAGCTACTGAAATTAAAAGAAAAAGATCATTATCTTTTATTATATGTCATAAAGATGGTAATCAAGGAATGCCTGAATACCCAGCCATATGATGGCCCCTGTGCCAACCTCTGAAGTTTGCAGAGAAATGACAAGAACATATTAAATGTAAATAACATTTGATTTTTACATTATCTACACAGTTCTTAGAAATACGTGACAGCCATTTACATAAAAATATCGACATTTTCTTTTCCATCTTTCTTATTTAACAAATTCATTGCCGCTAAAAAACCTACTAGAGTTTACAAATAAATTTAAAATATAGTTTAATTTTTATATAGTTTCTCTGTTTTTATCATTTTGTAAAGGAATTAATACATGATCACGGTAATACAACAATATAATGTAACAACACGCTTGACGGAAACTCTACAATTACATTTGTTCTTGTTGTTTTTAAAAATTTCAGTTTAAACAGTATTTCTATGTCATAGTTCTTCTGAAACACCCCTTTTTTCATTAACCCTTATTTTCTTCACTCATAATCGCTTTTTCCATATGCACTATTCCTGCTTATTGCTGTTAACTTTCACTAAGCAGTGAGTTTACTGTGCCACGTGGCATACCTTGTTCTCTATGCATCTGTTTCGTTTGCTGACTCAGAAAATATAGTTGATCTACTAAGGAAAAAAATCAATTTCTCTATCATCTTCACTCTCATCTTACCTTGCTTATGCCTCCATTGCAGGGACTTCCAATGTGTCTGTTATATCGTACTTATCTGTGTATGCATTGCCTACACAGGGTTACTTTAACATAGGGTTTAACATAGGGTTACTTTATCTCTGTAACCCTATGTAAGACTTGTCTGATCTTCTGGTTGAGTTTAATTGGGTAACAATGTAAATATTGGAAAAAAGAAGTAAAATAATAATGACATTTACATTCTAGTGGCCTGTGAAATTCATGAGAACTGTGTTCACAAAAATTGGAGGTATTTTCACCCCAACTTCTCAATTTGTCAGTTTGATTTGGCTGAATGTGTATGGGATTATCTGAAAAATGTTGATTTGTGTCTATATTTCCTGATTGAGTTGTGATGCCAACAAATATTTTCACAATGGTAATATTATTTTAACTCTTAGGCAAACTTAACTGAGTTTTGTGAACACTGGAAATAAAATTAATAAAGCCAGAAATATCTCCTCAATTTACGTGGTATAAGAAGGTTTTGTCAGGTACTCAGATCTAAGGAAGACTTCTGAACGATCATACTACCAGAAGTGGTGCTTAAATTGCAATAATAACGGTAAAAAGAGCAATGAACAGCAACAAGCATGTGAAAGAACTTTGTAAAATAGAAAGTGCTAAACCATTTATGGGGGCTATTGTCACACTTTGTTTATTCAATTCAGAAATACTCATCTATTATAATATTTGCAAATGTCAAGTAGTCACGTTTTCAATGCATTTTTCAATTCCATTGGCAGTTTCCAGCTCCAAAATATTTATGGATGGTTTTGATTTGAGTACCTCAAACTCCTACATTATACTGTTCATTAGATGCAGATTTGAAGATCTATGGAAAAAAAAGTAAAAGAAGAAAAATGGAAAAAAAAAAAAGAAAAAGATGCTAAAATTAGGTTAACACGGAAAGCCTTTAATATTGGCAGTGAAGGTTTAGGAAATGAAGAATTGCAACACACACACACACACACACACACACACACACACACACAATAAATAAATAAATAATATAAATATAAAGGAGACAGAGAAAGAATCTATTAGTTGGCTAGTGGAAAAAAATACTGAAATATCCTGAGCAAATGTTGTAGCAGACAGGACACATAAATGTGGGAAATGTAAGAAAGAGCCCTGAAGAAACATGGAGGAAGAAGAAAAGTAAGGCGTTTATTTTTTAAGGATGAGAAGAAAACTATAGGCTTACTGAAAAACACTTTATCTCTGTAACCCTAGATAAGACTTGTCTGATCTTCTGGTTGAGTTTAATTGGGTAACAAAGTAAATACTGGAAAAAGAAGTAAAATTATAAATGACATTTACATCCACCATCAATTCTTAAAAATAATTTAAAGTAAATTTTTAAGTTTTGTAATACAAATAAATGATCACATATTCTACTAATGACAATTTGATAAGTAATCACTGATCTTAGGGAAAATAGCTAAGAGTTTTAATAATTAATAATTAATCTAGAACATAAATATACTAAAACTTATAAGCAGAACTTCTTTGTATAAATGACTGAGCATCTTTACAGGAATGAGATATAACAAAACATAATTATTTTGTAAAGTTTTGTCTTACCTATTGCTTTTGGTGATTATATATTTTTAGGTGATAAGAGTCGTTATTCTCTCAAAGAACCAGTATAAAGTGATGTGTGGCTTTTTTTCACTTGGAGTGAATTAAAGTGAATTGATGCAGTTGATAGATTATCAAACAAACACAGTTCCAAAAAGTTTTCTGAATCCAATTGGAACAGACATATTGTTAATGATTTCTTGTTAAACAAATGTCACTCTCTTTGCTATGACATTTTATTCATTCTCTAATTAGGCAATACATTTAGCAAACAGAGAGGAACAATTATTCCTTTATTAATTCAAATGACTTTCATGCTCAAAGAGATCTAAAATCTTGTGCGAGTGCACCGCTCTTTTTAGGGCATGTAATACAACTAATTACTCTTTGAGAAATTCAGGTTAGATTTAAGCTATGCAAGAGTACTTTCACTGTTTCTCTTTCATAATCTCATAAAAATTAAAATATGTTTAAATATATAAGTAAGTCATCGTGTTTTATTTGAAATAATTGAAATATTTTCTGCCATCAAGAAAACATTTGAAAGTTATTAATCATTAGACGCTTGGTAGGATGCATTTTAAATTAAAATTGTGCTTATATAATTATGTTATAATATTTATATAATATAGTCAATTCTTGTGATTATGTGTGGTGAAAACAAGTGTAATATGTGCACGTGTTGTATAAACAATAATGACTGAAATGGATATTTGAATCAAACATCTGTGTTTATGGAAACCACTTTCTGACACATTCCTTCTAGCACTAAAAAGAATGAGGGAACATGACATTGCCCACATTCACCCATAAGAATAGTATACAATGTTGGTTTTAATATTTCACCTTTCAAATGACATTTGACCAGTGATACTTGACACAGTGAGTGTCTGGTACTACTGAAATATCCACAGTGAGGGGAAGATATATCAAACATACAGAATGTACCACCTGAGAACTGAGTGACAGTTACCATCTTATATTTCAGACTGATTCCCCCTAACCACAAAGTCTGTAAACCTTAAAAAGTGGATTAATGACTAATGAGTGATCCACAGCTCAAATGAATGGACAGTGAATAAGGGAAGGCTGATAAAGCTACTTTGCATCCCAGGAAGCACTGTCCCTACAAATAATAGAAAGTGAACCAGAGAAAGAAAGACACTTAGCAGCAAGACGTAAATTAAATGTAGTCTTTTTGATGTTTGGAACCTATTCTCATTGTCTAAGAGCTAGGTCATGAGAGAGAGACGAGAATACAAATTGGCCTAGTCAAGCATCAGGATGCCTGCATCTGTGTTTGAGATGAGGAAGCCATCAGTACCAAGCTCGCAGAGAATTCCAAAAATAAGCTGAAAGAGGGCATTTTTTCCTTGCCCACTTTGGATCTAAAAAATTCTCTTTACTTAAAAATATAAAGATATTAAAAAAAAAAAACAGGAGAGTTTTCAGAGCGCACTGTTAAACAAATGGCAGGGATAACTTTTTAAACATTCAGGAGAAAGAGAAAGTAGACAGGTTATCTCTAAGTTGCAATGATTTACTCCAAGGTATAGTCATACAAAGGCTACAAAGAAAAATAAAGTAAAATAAAATAGAATAAAGTAATTAATTGATAAAAAGCAGAACAGCAGTTACTTGAGAGAGGAAAGGGGATGCAGGTGTAATTGGAAAGAATTATAATTATAGAGGCTTGAGGAGACGTGAGGAAGATAGATGTAGTTGATATCTTGACACTGTAGTACACATTTCTCACATTGTACACATTAAAGTGCAGATTATTGTATGTCAATTATATTTCAATACAACTGAAGAAAGCTAAAAAGCAAACAAACAAATTATAGCTATGCCTTGAAGAGAGTGTCCAGAGAAGAGAATATAGAAACCATTCTGAAGGGTATTATGATGGAAACAGTTCCGAAACTGATAAAAGGGAGAGATGGTGATTGATTTGGCTGTATCCAAGTCTAATGTTTGTAGTGACTGATAAATATAAATTAATCATACTAACATTTCTACTCTCTTACTTCATGGTTCACTTTTACATTTGGACTTGATCTTGGCAAACATTCATTCTTCTTCTCAAGGGGCACAAATGAAAAGAGAAAGAGCCTAAACCCTAGTAAGACAACGATCATCCATGTCCCAGTCTCATGGCCTTAGTGAAGATAGGTTGGATTGCTGAAATGTAGCGTGGTAAACAGAAAAATCAAAGACAGTTATTTCTACATTTAAGTCAGTATATATCCACTTGCAGTTGTTGAATTTGGGTAAATTATTTCTCCTTTTGCAATTTTGTAAGTTTGGTTCTGTGTTAGTCAGTTCAGGCTGCTATAACAAAGTACCATAAACTAGATTACTAATAAGCATACATTTATTTTTCTCAGTTCTGGAGGCTGCAATGTCCAAGATTAAGGTACTGACAGATTTGGTGTTTGACGAGAGCCTGTCACTCATAGACAGTATTTTCGGGCTGCAATTTTACGTGGGTGAAGGGCCTTTTTTTTTTTCTTTTCTTTCTTTCTTTTTTTTTTTTTTTATTTTAACAAGGGCAGTAATTTCCTCATAAAATAATCATTTCCCAAAGTCCTACATTTTAAGACCATCATTTTGGTGGTTAGAATTTTAACCTAAGAATTTGGTGAGGACAGGGCGTGGTGGCTCATGCCTGTAATCCCAGCACTTTGGGAGACCGAAGCAGGTGGCTCATGAAGTCAGGAGCTCGAGACCAGCCTGACCAACATGGTGAAACCTCGTCTCTACTAAAAATACAAAAATTAGCTGGGCGTGGTGGCACACACCTGTAATCCCAGCTACTCGGGAGGCTGAGGTAGGAGAATTGCCTGAATCTGGGAAGTGGAGGTTGCAGTGAGCCAAGATCGTGCCACTGCACTCCAGCCTAGACAACAGAGTGAGACTTCATCTCAAAAAAAAAAAAAAAAAAAAAAAAGAATTGTATGAGAACTCAAACATCATTCCAACTATAGCAATGTCCTTCTACCTAGGAGAGCTTACTTGTGAAGATGGTATGCTGAGAGATACATAAAAATTTATAGAACAAATTGGCAATCACGTTATTTGCTCTTTTCTAGTATTTGTTTTGAAATAAAAATATCACAAATGGCAAGCCTATATGCACAGGAAGGAATACATATTAAGATTAGCCATTCTTCATATGAAATGAAAGTACTTGTTACTGAATGTTAGGGCATGATAACAACCATGATAGTTGAATATGATTACTAAGAAAGAATTATAGAGACATAAAATTTCTCTAATGAAAAAATGTATTTAAATTTGGAATTAAAACCAAATGACCATCTCAATATACATGAATAATCTTTATAGCAGGATTTATCCATAGACAGAGTTTTGAAGTGAGAGTAAATTTTCCGATGCATCATAAATTGAGTGAAGTTGATTAATTAGAAGGATAAATTTTAAACTAAATTAAAACTATGTACTTAAAAAGCTATGCAATTTTAACTTAAAAAAGACAAAGCAATGTTCATCATGAGGAAGTGTGGTGCGTTCAAGTCCAGAAGACCATGGGGATTCATTTCATGTAATGGATATTTTATGGACAGTTTTATTTTCTTTCAATGGCTGTATGGGAGATATTTCATTTTTCATTTCCCTTCATGTCACTTAGAAAGTCTTTAAACGAACATGTAATGATTTCCGTTATTATTTTAAAGCTCTAAATATTTTAGCAATTCTGACAGAGTTATAAAACAACTTCTAATTATGTTAACACGTAAAGGAAGGGGAAAAGGTAATGGAGGAAGGAACATAACAGTTAATGCATCATAGGCCTATATATTCAAATTACCATAAGAAATCACTTAAATAATGTCACATCGTACACTGAAAAATAACAATAACTTGGTGTATACTACAAAAGATTAACTGTATGATCAATGGTATCTTAATTAGCTGGAAATATCGAAGTTTATCACTGATATAGTCACAAATGCTGATGTTCTTTGGCCAGCACAACATTCAACAAACAAAAATATTCTCTGTATATTGTTGTATAAATGAAATATCTATAAAATGAATCATAACGTCTATCTTGATTTAAATTATATAGAAGTTAATTAGCATTTACTCATAATAACTATGCATTTCAACTAATAATAATGAGTTTTAATTATTAATAATTATCAAATATTCATGGATAGTTGAGCCATTAGGAAAATTGTAGGGACATACCAAGTAACGTTTGTATTTCCAAGAATGAGTGTAACAACGTGATTAAGATTATGGGATTTCAGCCAACTTCCAATGTTCAAATTTACTTCTGTGAATTCTGACTTTAAAATAAGAGTGAAGGTACTAAAACTTCTTGTGCTTTGATTTCTTTTCTATGGTATGATAAAAATGTGTACCTAATAGAAGTGTTGGAAGCTTCATATTAATAAATACATAAAAAGAAATAACTAAACACCAAGCATAGATCAAGTTTAATTCCTTTTTTTAATAGTAGGGCTATTACTCCTGGGTTTTGGGTCAAATGAGATATACAGTACAGTAGATAGATTTGGAAAATAGTAAGTGACTTATTAATTTTCTCAATGTCAGAGGCAAACTGGAAGGTAGACAAGATGGATTTAATTTTTATCCTCTATGTATAAAAGTTACTTGTACCTAGTACTGTGGTCACAAAATCTGTCTACAGTTGCAAATTAGCAGCTAGTGATTTTATTACGAGATTCATGTAGACATATAGTGTTTAGAAAATGGAAAGTCAATACATACTAATTAGTAAATATTCATTGCTCTCATTCTTCCCTGGGAATGTTAAAACGATTAGGGAGAAAACTTAGATTAACTAAAAGAAATGTTATCATTTGTAGAATTCATACTTGATTTTTCAGTACTTATGTGTCAACAACATTATAAAGAAAGCATGAATAAATGTTCATTTCAGTTTAGCATGATAATTTAAACTGCATTATATAAATGTCTTTCTCAGAGGGGCAAACATAAAATGCAAATTATGAAAAGTTAAAACAACTAATATATGTTTTAATTCTTTAGCTTAATATATTTTTAGTAAATTACTGTATTAAGAAAAATTTCAAATTATTATTAGTATTTATTTATAAATATGAGAAATATTTTCTGGAAATAAATTTATTATCATATAGTTACCTCTTATATTTATTCTTGCTGTACTACTTTGAAAAAAATTAACAAAACAATCACAAAATAGAAAAAAAAATTCGAATATAAAAACTAAAAAAAAAATGAAAGGAAACCAATCAAATAAATTTGGTAACATAGTATACTAAACAATATATCCAAAGGTTATGGCTTCAACATGAATTTTATATTAAAATTATTAATGAGATGTTTTACATTCATTTATTGATACTGCCTCTGAAATCTGATGTATATTTTGTACTCATTTTAATACAGAGAAGCCACATTTCAAATGCTCAATAGCCACATTTGGCTACCAGATTGAAGAGTGTAGTACTAAAAGAACAGAAAATAATCAATGTTTACTAAAGCAAAGTGTATATTTTTATTTCTTCATAAAATACACACCCATTATTTTTGTCAAGCTCTTACTATTAGATTTCCTCTCAGCAACTCGCTCTGACCCTCAAAGCTGCTCTCAACTCTTTCATCTAGATAAATCCTATCAGTCATGTTTTTCAAGTCAGTCTTGCCAAGTATAGTGGTTTCTACTCATAGCTGTAAACATTCATAGCAAAAATTAAAGGGACCTACGTGATCATCTTATTGACTCCTTTTATTTTTAAAGAAGTCTAAGGACCACATATAGTGCATGAAATGTTCTAAGTCATTGTGCAGTGAGTAGTAAAAACAAAATGAAAACACAAATAGTATGAGTGCTGGTCTAGTGCCCTATCAGTACGTATGCAAACTGCTATTCATTAATAACAATCCACTTTCTGTTTTCCCTGATTGCCTCTAGTATAATCATTTCCTGTTCTTACTGCAACTTGAAACAGCCTTAAACAGTTTTGCAAAAACCTACTGCACTGTGTAAAGCTGGCAGCCACTCAAAAGCAATTCTTCTCTAGAACTCCATAACATTTATTGTACTTGAAAACAGCATGTATAGTCAATATATGTACAATTTAAACTTGTATTGTTTTTATCTATCTTAATGAGCAAATATTTATTGGACTGCTGTTATTACTAAGATACTGTCTATTGTAGTTTGATGGATATACAAAGGAGTAAAACATAGTTTCATCCTTCCAGGAAATTGTAACCTACTAATAAAGAACTTGTTTTAATATAACAGAAAAAAGTAAAAATTTAGCACTTAGGTTATTAATATTTCCTGGTAAATGCAAGATTAGAGAGAACTAGCTTAATGTAAATCATGTGAAATGGGGTTTTCAGATTTCAAAAATAAAGATACAGAATGTCAAGTTAAATTTGATTTTTAGATAAATAATAAGACTTTTTGTATAAGAATGTGCCACGCAATATCCAGGACATACTCATATAAAGATTATCAATTTTATAAAACTCAAATTCAACTGAGCATTCTGTATATTATATGGCAAATCTGTGAAAAACACTTCGATGATTAAATGGACTACAATTTCTAATTATTTTATGGCTGCTGAAAATCATTCCAAATTAATTCAGAGAAGGCTGCTCATTTTTCAGACTTGTGCCAGGTATTTCTCAGTTCTTAATGTGATTGTTAAGAATTATCAATGTAGCATTTAGGATGACACTAATTGGAAAATGACTTCACATGAATTATGTTGAAGTTATAGAGACAATTTTTAAAAAGAATGACAATTATTGCAACATCTGAAGGACTGTAATGTTGAAAGGGAATTTGTTTCATACATTTCCCATGTTTTACAAAAGAAAATCAGAGATTTATAAGTAATTTTTATAGTTCTTGAAAACAGCGGATAACCATGATTTATTTCAAATCACTTATCATTGATTATTCTCTTCTTCAAGTTGATTAGCTTTTCTCCATTATTTTAAATATAATTCAGATTTATATAATAATGAATAAATGACATTTGTAAAAATTATATGGATTATATTCCCTGTGATATATGAATTTTGGAACAATTATTTTGCTATGAAATTATTGGATGTTAAATTTCTTAAAATTTTAATAAGTTTCATATTTATTTCTAAGTAAACTTAAATTAATATAATAAAATTAATAAATTTCAAAGTCAACCTTGAGTTTTCTCTGTACATAAAATTTCAAGTTAATTTCCTTGGAAAATAGAGCAAATTTTGTCATGTCAGATAGCTTTGTAATAAAAGTTAATGAAAATACTGTGAAAAATATGATGCAAGCATATCAATTTACTTTATGTTAAATAAAAACTTCCAAGAAAAAATAACTTACCTGAAAAAGTTTTTTCTAAAGCAATTATATTGCATTTGGTGACAGCCATTGCCCAATATGTAGGAAAACTCACAATTTTTATAAGAAAATATCAGATCATTTCTTGAATGTACATTTCTATGATGAGTAGAAAAATAATAATAATTTACCTGAAAAACATTTATCTAAAATAATTATATCACATTTGCTGATAGCCATTATCCAATATGTAGGAAAACTCCAAGTTTTTAGAAGAAAATATCAAATCATTTCTTGAATGTGCCTTTCTACGGTGAGTTGTTTCTCTGGAGTGTATTATCTATTGGTCAGGCAGCTGACAGTACTCTAATGAGTGATAGAGCCTTTGTAATTTCTTCTTTAAAAAGTGATTCCTGAGTGCAGAATGCCATCTGTGGAACCTGAACAGAATAAGGTGGCTCTATACACTTATACTGTAGTTAGCAATTAAAGTGAGCCAATTGCCACTGAATTTGATCCATTTTAATTAAGGTTTCTCATTTCCACAATGATGCAGATGGTTTTTTCTAAAATATAAACCTGATGTCACTTATATACACCAAATAATTTAATAAATTTTAATGAATTATTTTCAGTGTGAAACCAAAGAATATTAGTGCATTATTCATCTAATGCCAATACATTCTTACCTCTTGTAATCCCCCTGGCACCTTTATACACAATAAACTATAGTGCCATGAATATGCTTATAAAGATGCTTATAATTTTGTCTGGACTTTCCTTTCATCCTTTTTTTTGTATTTGTGCAAAACTCTCATTACCTCTTTAGAGTGTTACACAGAGGTCACCTTTATGTGTCCATCTACTCTGCTACTTATTCAGCAAACATTTAAGAGCATTCTATGTACAGTAAAATGGGTGTTGTATAGGTCGATGGCACACGGTAAAGCCATTAATGTCACAAATCTTACATTCTATTGGAAACAGATAAACAAACAAAAATTATATATGTCAAGTTCCAGGGTGGAAAAAAAGAGATGAGGGATTATGGATAAAATAAGAGGTATTTTATATGCATAAGCAGGGATGACCTTTCTGATGAGATGACTTGTGCCATAAACTGAATAAAGTGGGAGAATAGATCAGTGAATTTCTTGGTAAGAGCATCAGAGAGCAGTCAGTGCAAAGATATGGAAAATGCTTGACATGTTTAAGAAATAGGAAAGAAGCCACTGCCAATACAACTGGGGTGGAGTGAGCAATGGGACTGAAGTTGGAGAGGAAAGACGAGATCATTTGGGATGGCCATGGTAAAACATTCACCAATGTTATCACACACACCAGCCTTGTCCAGCTGCAGGAGTCTCTCTAACCCCAGACAAGATATACCAAGTAATACAATGCCTTGTCTTTTGCCCCAAGAGGAGATGATGCTCTTCTGGAGGCCATGGACTCCTCCTCCTGCTACACACCCAGCTCTTACTTGCCATCTTGTATTGCAACTCTTGCCACTATAACTGTGTCCTTCATTTGCTGAACATTCATTAGTAAGGCAAGATTATCTTCAAGGCATCTTTGTGAGTGTGTGGAAAAGCAAGAGTATTTCTGTTTCTTTTCTTAAGAATATTTATAATTAGTATTTTAATGAGATATTGTTTTAAAAAGTTTTGCTTCATTTCATGTGAGTGATGAACATAAAATGCTTTGGAAACTTAAGACAGGAGGTTGTCTCCCTGAACTGATTTTCAAAGCAGGTGCAGGGAGAAGTAGTAGCTTGGGGAGAGGAACCAGGAAGACTTGGAGGTAGAAATGGCCCTTTTAAACAAAAAAAGGTGGCAGAGGCAGTTATTGTAGAGAGATGGTCAAACACCCTGAATAGATTGTAAAATCCTGGAAGTCATGAAATGTATTTTATATGTTATTCTTCCAACTGTGAACAGACTGTATCTCATTAAAAATATTAACTTGTACTTCTTTCACAGCAGCCTGGCTCCCCTCCCTACAAATAATTCACCAGCTAGCTGTCAAAATTCTATGTAAAATAGAACTCATACCATGTCACTGTTCCCTTAATTAAAACCTTCTGTTTGTTCCCCTTTAAACTCCAGTAAAAGCCCAGAATTCTTTGATGAGTTTTCAAACTCTCCATGACCCAGCCATGCCTACCAACTAGACTCTAACAACCATCACTCTTTTTTTCAACCATCATGCTTCTGTTCAATTGGCCGTCTTTGTTTTTATTAACTCAACTTAGCTTTGGAAAAACATATGGCCTATTTTAATGAATAGGCCATACGTTTTTCCAAATAAATTTTTAAATAAAGTTTTCCTTTCCCAAGAATGTTCTTTTTCTTTATATTTTTAGTCCAAATTCTTTTTCTTTTTCATATTTCTGCTTAAATATTACCACTTGAGAGAGTTATTTACAGCAATCAAAATCAGCCACCTAGTCACTTTCAACCTGCACCCTGTTTTAATTTTCTACATAGTTGTATATATTTGATTTCTTCTTCTGTTGTTATTTTTATTCAGACTATGTAATAGAAGCAGTGGGAGAGCAAGAAATACTGTTGTTGATGATCATCTTACCTCTTTGGTTCGAATTGCGTCTACCGTACAAAAAAAACTTTCAAAAATGTTTGTAGAATAAATGAGCAAGTGTCGAATACATGAATGAATTGCATGACTGATAGTTAAAAAGAAAGAGACAGAAAAGCCTTGGTATGAAGTTGAGAATTTATAAAATCTTCATATGAAATGAGTAAGATTAAGGATAAATGACTGAAACACTGGAAAACCAAAAGGGTAAGTTAGGGTGGGATCATGGAAAATGTAAATAACATACTCTTTTTAACTTTAGGTTATGAAGGTAGGTTATAATGAATACTTTTGTTTTGTCCTTACCTCTTTTGTTGTTGATTTCAAGCAGTTTGCTGTACTCTGTAGGCTGAAAACAGAAAGAATGTACTTGTGAAAGACTCCGGTCAGCATTTTGGAGGAGTAATTCTGACATTATCCTTCAGCTGATTAGGAAAGATTCCTAGAATAAGGAAATATTTTCATATATCCCCAATGCTAATAGAAGAGGCTGAATCTAGAGGTGATGTGAGAAAATGAAAAATAAACTTTTTTCTTGTAAGTTAATTTTCACAAGTTCTTTGTTATATTATGCTTTAAAATTCACTGCACATTTCTAATTACAGTGTAATCTTTTCCAGCTCTGAAAATTTCACTACTATTGTCTATCTTATGAGAGGCTTTGATCCTCTAAAAATACTAAAATCAGTAGGAGAAAAATCAGTAAAATTATTACCTAATAAGTCATGAACTCTTATAACTGTGAAACCAGTCTCTTTCTCTTGTTCTTTAATTCCAACATCTGTTTTATATGTGATGGATTTATATACATACTTGAAAACTGTTAAATTTGAATGTTTGTAAAGTTTTACAAGTGATCTATGGTTGAACTTTTTTTGTAGTTAAGCCTTGTTAGGAGAAAAGCAGATCTCCTTTTGATAACAGAAAAAGAGAGATATGGCCCACGCAGCAACTCAGTGCCTGTAATCCCAGCACCTTGGGAGGCCAAGGCCGGTGAATCACCTGAGGTCAGGGATTCAAGACCAGCATGGCCACTGTGGTAAAACCGCATCTCTACTAAAAACACAAAAATTAGGTGGATGTGGTGGCAGACACATGTAATCCTAGCTTCTGGCGAGGCTGAGGGAGGAGAATGGCTTGAACCCTGGAGGTAGTGGTTGCAGCGAGCCAACATTGTGCATTGCACTCCAGATTGGGTGACAGAGTGAGACTCCTTCGAAGAAGATGAAGATGAAGACAAAGACGAAGATGAAGATGAAGAAGGAGGAGGAGGAATGAAGAAGGAGGAAGGAGGAGAAAGAAAAAGAAAAGGAACCGTGACCCAGAAAAGATTCAAGAAATGGACTTGACAGATACTGATGTTGGGAAAATTGGAGAACTGGAAAAGTTACGGCATATCAAGGATGTAGCAGGTTTACACATGGTGTAAAAAATAGGGGAGGGACAGTGAGGGGTAAGGAGTAGGGGAGGGATAACATGAGGAGAAATGCCAGATAAAGATGATGGGGATGGAGGCAGCAAACCACACTGCCATGTATGTACCTATGCAACAATCCTGCATGTTCTTTACATGTACCCCAGAACCTAAAATGTAATACATATATATATATTATATTTATATATATACATATATATATACATATATTACATATATGTGTATTACATTTTAGGTTATATATATATATATATATATATATATACATATTATGTATATATGTTATATAAAATGGATGATAAGCAATGCTTAAAGATGTTTGTATCTGCAATATGAGGAAGGCAGCAGTTTAGATTCTGAAATATGATTTACATATCATTTTTTGTTCATGATATAGAGACTACAATCAGCATAGCAGTGGACCATAAATCTAAGACTAGGTATGGGAAATAGGTAGTAATAATGGATAGGGGTAAATTTTGGTACCCATAAAGACTACAGAGATGGGATGTAGGGAAAAGCAAATCTGTAGTTTAGGTCAACATCAGAAGAGCTTAGGACATGTTGTGACTAATTGTCTTGAGGTTCAATAATATGCCTGGGCTTGATGCAAATCAGAAAACCATGAGGAAGACCAATCATTTTGACCAAGTTATTAGATGCCAACTCCAAATCTCTGTATTTATAAACTACTATCAGCACAGACTGGTATGTCCTTTCTGAATATTAGTCTGGCAAAAGGTATTAGAACTTTAAAAACAGATGTTCTTTTTGATGCAATAATTCCACATTTTGGAATGTTCTCTTTATTTCAGTCCACTACTAGAATGCAGAACATAAGATTTAAGGAATCATTGTATATCTAAACAATGGATAAATATTGTTCCATAATCATTAAGTATTAGAGAATTAACAGAAATCAAATTTATAGATATACAAAGTTTATTATATATTAAGCAATAATGCCAGTGAAAATAAAAATAAAATATAATAAAAGCCCTCTTTTCAAAATTTGATTAACGGAAGAAATAGTTAAATGGGATATTTTTAATAAGAATGCACAATATGGTGTTTTAACTAAGAATTATTTCTTTTAGGACAGGTTCATTGGTATGTGTACTCCATTTTTTAAGCAATGCAAAGCCTGATTTCCAATTTCAATGTTAATACTTCAAAGTACTAATAAACATTTTAAAGCCAACTACAAAGCCAATCAGGAACATAATCCTCTAGGCTTATATTACTTTCTCTCATATTTTAATGTTTCTGGACAAATACCTAATTTAGTAGCAATTTTATTTACTAAATTTATAAATATATCAACAGTATTAACAACTTTTATATTATCAAGGTATTCTATTTATACACATAGATTTTGAATTTGCTGTTATTTATATAAAATATGTAATGGCAAATAAAAAGTATAACTTTTATCATCAGGTTTGAGAACAAACACAACTAACTCTTGGTAAGCACACAACATAACTAAGAGGAGAAAATAACGTAGTGTAACAGAGGGAAAGAAACTTCTAGACAGCTCATTAAGTATATGTTGCAGAAGCCATGGAGAACATCAGTTAATCTAAGCTTTGCTTAAATCAAAGTAAATAGGAAGAGCTCACACTGAAACTGCTGCTTAATCCGCAGTTGCTACTAGCTTCCTCTGACTCTGAAGATGAGACAATATCATATAATTAATGAAAAACCTTTCTATAGTACTTCCCTTGATGTGTCATGCATAGGAAATGAAGAGTGCTGAATACTAGCAAGTAAAGCCTAATAGTAGACAACTATTATAAGTAAAAGTTGTTGTTCCTACTTTCTTATCATAGGCGTTTACAAGTAGAATTGGCATTTATTGTTCTTTTCATGTTTCACAAGATGGGATAATCACAAACTTTAGCTTAAAACTCTTTCTATACAGACTTATTTATAAAATGTATCAAAGAAGAAGTAGCAGGACTAAAATGAAAGAGGTGTGCATCAATCTCTCTTCAAACACATGAGCTTATTTAACCTTTTTGAACCTCTATGAAAAATGGATAACCAAAATTATATATAGCATGTCTGTAAGGTTAAACATCGTATTATGTATAAGAGGTGGTTCCAGTAATATGATTCACAAGACACTTAAAATGAGACAAGCATTATTGATTTTTGAAAGTTCAGCTGTAAAATGTACGCATGGTAGAATGGAGAAGTAATGTCAAGTCACCCTAAAGAGATTAAATGTCTCTTAGGTCTGCAAAATCTTACTGTAATACTACTTAATATCTTGAAAGAGACAATATCTTAATGAATCTAATGTATCAAGTAATGTTTCTCACATTTATGTAATGGATTAACCTCTTTTTTAAAAACTTGAAATAACCAAAATAGGAAATAACACTCCAAAAAACAAATAATGGGTATCAGCATTGTTTTAATTATATTGTCAAATATATTTAAATCTAAGTTTTCTATAAATCAGTTATGACTACAGTTCATATTTTTAAAAACCAGGTGTAAAACAAAACAAAATAAAACAAAAATATTGAAAGTTGGTTTTTAAAGGATATATAAGCAAAGCTATATTTGGTCCGTCCAAGATGATACAGACTCCTTTTTCCATGCTTTTCATTTCTATGCACACCAATAATTCCCAGTAATAATTCAAGAGATAACCAAAGGAGAATTATAAAAAATGGATAAAGGACAGAAAATTGATGAGGGACCCAAATACTGGTGGAACAAAATCAAGGCCAGGCATCTTGAAACATTTTCTTCTTTCTGAATGTTAGCATGGCCAATAGAAGAAGGTTATGTAGGCCTAGCATTCCCTGACATGTAAGCCAGCAACAGAATGTAGTCTAGGTAGCTCATTTCTGTGCTGTACAGATGTCCTGTCAATCGTATCAGGCTAGTCTGGCAGAATCAGCAAGGAGGACTGAGTGGATCCTTTGCTGATGATAAGCAGCCAGTGAAGCATTCTCTTTCCCTGTCACGTATAAGACTCCTCTCTCCCATTCAGTGACACTGTGCATCCAAGGCATAAGGAAGAATGATCTCAGCTCTGCAAGTGTCCAGATCATAAGAAGTTCTGTATCTCTCACAGGCAGGGGTGTATCCTGCCACAAAAAGCAACAGCTAGGAAAGCACTTCTCATTCTTGCTGACTACAGACTCTTACTCCACTTAGAAGCGATGACTGGTTTGGTCTGGAAAAGCTTCTGTCTCTCAAGCAGGATGAACAGGGACCAGCAGTAGAAGATAATTACCCAGATCAGACTAATAAAATGGAGACTCTGAAATGTAGATTAAAACAGATTGTAACAGCCCATAGAAATAGGCTATGGCCTGAATCATAAAACTTAACAGGCTGAATGACTGCTGAGATTTTTAAAATCAATAAATAGATAGGACTCAAAACTCCAAACATCATAGCTAACATGTTCAGGATATAACTGAAAATCATCCATCATACCAAAACCCAGGAAAACTAGAACTTGAGCTAGAAAAGACAACTAACTTCTGCCAACATTGAGATTAATCAGATGTTAGAATTATTGGAAAAGGCCATTAAGGCAACTACCATAAAAATTATTCGTCAAGATATTATAGATTCTATTGAAACAAGTGAACAAAACTAGAAACTTCAGGAAAATCTGTGTTATTTTTATAAATTATAGAACTGAAAAACACAAAAACAAAAATTTTCAAAAACCGGAATAAACCAAGTCTCAGAAATGTCAAGGAGCTAGGGATTAATGGCAAAGATCCAATCTTTGTACTACGCAAGTCACAGAGGTAGCAGAGGAGACGAGTAAGGCAGAAAGGGTATTTCAAGGGATAATCACTGAAAATGGCTCCAATTGGCATAATACATAAACTCACAGTTTCAAGAAGCTGAATGGATCTGAAATAAGAAAAGTCCCCTAAAGTTCATCTTGATAAATACCATAATTAAGCTTCTCAAAATTAAAAATCAAAGAAAAAATGGAAAACAACCAAAAAAACCCAACATTTTACATAGTGTTAAGTACAATTGAAGTGGTACTCAAAGGACAGCAGATTTCTCTTTTGAAACTACGAAAATCAGTCAGCAGTAGTAAAGTATTTTTTAAGTTCTAAAAGTAAAGAACTATCAACCATACATTCTATATCTCTTAAACTATCCAGAAATGAAAGGTGAAAAAATAAAAGAAATAAACCTGATTGAATCTGATGTAAGCAAACCTACCTTTAAAGAATGAGTAAGGAAGTTCTTCAATCAGAAAAAAAAAAAAAAAGGTTTAAAAAAATCTTACATTATCGGAAGACAATACAATGAGAAAAAATGGGAGTGCACACAATAGATTGTTATCTTCCTCATGAGTTTTCTAAATCATATATAATGATTTAAAACCAAATTGTAATCTGGTACCCAAGGTAATTGTATTTACAATTGTGGAGGGTGAAAGGACATAACTGAAAGTCAGGTTTACACATTTCATTTGAAATGGCAAATCTTGATAGCAGTAGATTGTAATAAGCCCGATATGTATGCTGTAATGACAGAATTACTAAAAGAACACTACAAAGATATTAACTCAAAAACATTATAAGGAAATGAAAAAGGAATCTTAAAAAAGTTCAAACAATCCACAGAAAAGCAAGAAAAGAGAGAGAAATGAGAAACAGAAAAAAACAGAAAGCAAATGATAAAATAGTATACTTAACTCTTAATGCTGTGATGATTACCATAGGTATAAATGGTGTAAATGCAACACAAAAAGCAAAAACTAGCAGAAAATGTTTAAAAATTGGCTTTAGTATATATGGTATTTAAGAGCAACTCACTTTAAATTCAATGACATACATAGGCTAAAAATAAATATTAATTTCTAAAATTAGCAAGAATAGCAAGATTAATATAAAAACTACAAAACTAATAAAGTTTATCAATTTTTAAAAAATAATGAGATAATATTACTAAGCAAAACCAATTTGCTTGTGTTGGAACATGCTTATAATTAAGGGGGCTGTATAACTTAGGTATTCTGAAACTTATATTCATTGTACAGGTCACCTTTCCAAAAGCCTATAGAATAGGGTAAGTTCAGAAAGGAATCCACAGGGTGACAATTAGAGAGCACTTATTCATACAAATGAAGTAACCGATACTCAATTTCAACATGTTTCCAAAGTGAGAATGAAGGATGAGAATGAGAATGCTGCTACATAGTTCACATTTTCCAAAAATCTATATTTTATTTGAAAATGTCTGATATCTAGAGCTATACAACTGAGTATTATTTTTTGCTTTACATTTATGAGAGTCAAGCTAGAGAGAGGGCTCATTTTTAACCCATGGACTATGGATTTACTATTCTGCTCTATTCGAACTACTGTTAGCCTTGAAGCTGTTCAGGCTTCATTAGAAATAATGCTTGCTATATGGACTAAGTCAACTGAATTTTCTTTCACATTATCTCCAAACTAAATATACTATATACAATAACTACGATAGGATATGTACATATTAAAATTTGTATGGTAATAGTCTAGGTGAACAGAATGAGGTACATATGTTTTTGTGATATGTGAGTATCTGTTTAGGAATCTAAATTAGCAGAAAAATTAAAATGCAAATTTAAATGTAACCATAGAGAATTTGAATATTCTTGTAATATATTCTTGCATGGCTCTGGGATAAAATTTACTTTGAAATATTTAAACACTTAAATAATGTGTCAATCGGAAGATGTGTCATGGAATCTTAGTAAAAAAACACAGAAAGATTAAGTGTGATTTATTTTAATAAGATGATTCTTCATGTGAGTTCAATGAATTAATCTCTTTGTGAGGTTCACATTTAATTTATTTAAATCTATCATTTTAATTTCATCACAATAAGTCAGCAATTGGTTGGCATTTTGATTCCTGTGTAGGTTTTCTAGAGAATATAAAGACATTACTTATGACCATTTAAATGTGTTCTGTGCTTGTGATAGCACTTGTTATCATTGTATAACTGTATGGCACAATTTCATTATAAAACTGTAGGCTGATTTCAAGTGTCCCACCTGTTCCATGAAAATATTATGCCAGCTCCAACTCCAACAATCAAAGCCTGCTTTTTTTATTTGATCTTTTTAGTTCTCAAAGCCAGTATAGTGTAGTTTAAAAGTAAAGATGTGAACTATATTCACTCATGTGTTATTACTTAAATTGTCAGCCTTCATTAAAATGTAAGGCAAAAATAAAGTATTTTATTAAATAAAAAAGAAGTTCAAAAAATTAAGAAACTGCTGGAATTCTCTTTCTGTATATATTCCAAGGCCAGTTACTTTGATCTGTAAAACATTTGATAGCATATAGTGACTATGGTCAAAGTTAGTTTAAAATTCTGAATTCACAATTTTTTTTCTGCATTAACATGAATTTTATACTTATCCTCTTTAAAATGCAGCTATTTCATCTATAAAATAGGTACAGTGAGGATGTATCATCCATAAGGTTTTTGACAAAAGTAAAAGATAATGAGAAAATGAGAAAAAACAGATGGCATATTTCTTTTATATTTTATATGCTCAAATTTATATTTTACATTTAAGACTTTATATCAGTTAAGAATAATAACTCACTTTTATTTTTCACTATTCTTACTACATAATGTTTCTTATTTTTATTTTAAATTCTCAGTATGTGCCACATTCTATTTTAGGTCACTTTCTTTTTTTTCTTTAATAACAAAATTAACATTATAAAAGTATTGTTTATTTCTGTTTTATCTTGGCTATTCCTTGCATATTGCTTTTTGGATTTTATTTTTTCTATTTTTATAATTTTAAGAAGACATTTAAGCACTTTCCTAAGCAAAACCTGATAAGAATGAAAAAGTGTTGAGTTATTGACAGGGAAAGAAAATAATGTATTAAGTAATTGGACAGGTCCAAGCCTAAAATAAATATTGAAATTGACCAAAAAGTCTTTAAAATGTACTCTACATTAGCAAGATGTAAAATGTTTTCTATATACTTCTCATAGTAAAACCAATATAATTTGATCTTAATATAAACCCCAAATATACTAAATTGTTAATGTTCTTATGATTATGAAAAATTTTTATAAAACCAAAAAACCTAAATGATTTTCTTAAAATAAGGATAGTATGTGTATTAATAAAAACCGAGTTTTAATAAAACAGTTTAAAGCTACAAATTATGTATGTGATCACAGTGGTATTGAAAGTGATTTTTCTTTATATATTATTTTTATTATAAAACGTATCTTACTCTATAATATAAAAAGTTTCCTTTTGAATGTATATGTAGTGGTTTAGGAATACTGCTCATTCATGTATGCCTATAGAGTAAACACTATCGTCTTTATTTTAATATTTTCTTTTCTGAAGTAGTATCTTATTTTGTTCTTTGGTGAATCTATCAGATACTGCCAAAACTATTTTCAGAACAGATGTTCCCACAGGAATTATACTACCTTATTAGAAGGAATTCTCTTTCTATCTGTATTCCATGGCCAGTTACTTTGATCTCTAAGCCATTTGATAGCATCTGTTTTTGATGCAGATGAAAAACGTCTCAAAGACTTGTGACTTGAAAGAGTATTACAACTTTAGAAAAGGAAACCATATGATCAGAGATGGCAGTAACAGAAATTTTTCAAATACTAATTCAGATGTATTCAGTAAATAGACTTAGAAAGTATACTTACATATCTTTGAAATTAGAAGAGTTGATAATGATCCATTATTTTGATAACTATAAGTATGATATATGTTTAGTGTCACAGTTTACAGATAAAATATATTTGATTTTGAGATTATATTGACTATCTTCAAACATTAAATTTTGCCTAAAACACACAGACATTAGTCTTTTCTTAATATAACGAACAAGGGATAAGTTGAACTTGTGTTAATCAATATTATTTATTAATAAAAATTCAGAATGTCATCACATCACTTCACAAACTCAAGTGGCAAAGAAATGGCAAAGTCAGTTGAATATAATCTCTATATTCTTAATTATGTCTTAGGTTTTCATTTATTCCACGAGGACAATTCACAAGTTATTAATCTACATAGGAAGACATATTTCTGGTTAGCCTGTGATCTCTAATTTTAACTGTCTGGTTATCACTTGTAAAATCCTCAGTCATTTTTATTTTATATAGATAACAATGTGTAGAACCTGAGTTATTTTAATACAGATCAAGAGGTCCAAAATCTAAAAACACTATATAACAATGTGTTTGAATTATGTAAAGCCAAAATATAGAAACAGGGTTATATATCTTCTCTCCCAACCTTCAAAAAATCTTTTCTCCCAAAACACCAAACTTCAGCTGTGACAACAGATAAATAGTCTCCTACACAAAGATACAGCAGTTCCACTGTGTCTTTTAATGGTCTGAATACCTCTAGGGCCTAGAGTTTACTTAGGAACAGCAACTTTCAATATGGACCTCATACATACTGTATTGTTTCAAGAAGAGATTAATCGGAATTAAGATGCAACTTTTAGTAAACAATTAAATAAACTGAGGATTTAGGCTAGAGAAGAAAAGATTGGGAGTTTGGATCTGATTATATTATTTTCCAATACTTGAAACTGAGGGAATGTGTTCTCTTTCTGGGTCCACAAGGGGGCGTACTTTTAAGGACAAGAACTTCCTAGTACCATGCCCCTTCCCATCTCTCTCTATCCAGGAGATTTAACAGTTTATGTTTGAATTTTGCAGTCAGGGGAAGAAACTAAGAGTCAATCACTCCAGCGGAAGTTCTAAGGAACTCCTTCATTGGCCAGGGGTCTTAGAAAAGGTGGAGATTCCTCCCGGGTTAAAAGTGCCCTTCTTCCACACCTCTTTGGACTCCATGTTTGGGTCCCCTTCCATGAACACTCCTGTGGAAGCCGTCTTTCTCTCTCCTGGATTTCCCCTCTGGAGTCCCCTTCCACACTCTAGTGGAAGCCTGTCTTCCCCTCCTAAACTCCATCTCTATTCCCTTCCACTCAGTGTGGAAGCTGCTTTCCTCTCCTGATTCCATCTTTCTGGATTCCCTCACTCAGTGTGAGAGTTAGCTGTTTCTTTCTCTCTCCTTCTCCTGTTTCTCTCTCTCTTTAAATAAATCACCTTCTACAAACACTTTTGAGTTCGGCATTTACTGTACACTGCGCCGTGTACCTCTCTCTCATTCTTGAGAGGGCAGGAGACCAAGAATCTGGAGAAACGTCCTCTCAGGGGAGCTGAAGGCACCCTGAACCCCTGAATACCCATATTGCAAAACTTTGTAATCTAAGAGAGATTACACAGTACACCTCTGATGAGCAATTTTCACTCAGGGTTCCATTGGAGGCAATGGTCCAACCAAGACTTTCTCAGTACCACACTGCAGTGCATGGCTGTTCATATCTAATCCTCCTCCCTTTTGTCCTGGTACAGGTTTCATGTCTGCATTCTGGTCTGAAGCTCTCCTTGTTTATCCCCATTTCCTCTCCTTTTATTGTTCACAAGAATTTCTCCCAATAAATTTCTTGCATATCTCACTACATTTGGCCTCTGCTTAGCAGAGAAACAAAACACATGCAGAAAAACATTCAATAAATGACTAGTGAGTGAAAGAATGAATGAGAGAAATACCTCAGCTTTCAGTTCAAATTGTTTCATGTATTTTAAATCACCTTTACCTCCCCATTTTAATTCTGATGAGAGCTGCCATCATCTGTTGCCTGGGTTAATTCAATAACTAATTAACTGGATTCTCTGCTTCTATGTTTGCCCCACCCTGCCCATTTTAGTTTATTTATTGAGACAGAAAGTCCTTTAATATTAAACGTGTAATATCTTCCCTATTTACTGACAGTAAAAATCAAGGTCAGTAAAATAATGATAAAATCTCATGTGATCTGCCTTCTATCACCTCCAACCTATTATCTCTTGCTGTTTGTCACATTTCACTCCACTCTGCTTAACCTGGCCCATTTGCTCTTTCTAGAGCATATCAGGTAAGAAACTACCTTAGGTGTCCTACACTGCTGTTTCTTCTGACTGGAACTCTCTTCCTCCAAATAGCTACATGAATGATGCATTTAACTTTTAAAAAAGTTTTTGTTAAAAAATCATCTTCTCAAATAGGTTAATACAAAGTGATATGATAACATTCTACCACCATACACATTCCTGATTCACCTGACATTGCTCTAGGTTTATCTTATTCCATGGTGTTTTAAAATATACCTGGGATTTTGGTTTTATTCAGGTATGATGACGCCAAGATATCAGGAGACAACTGCCATGGAAAAGATAATTTGGTGGAGATCCCAAGAGAAGGAGGCACACCACACTACTGAGAGTGACAAGGAGAGGTACCAGGGTTAGTCAAGAGGCAACAGGAACAATAAAAAGCTAGGGTTAGAGCCTTTATTGTAGTTTTCATGGGAAAGGCATGACAAGCAGGTTCAGGATTAACTGGTTTGAATAATTTCAGCAGCCTCTGGGACATAGGGACTGTCTAGTAGTTTGTTATCAGGCCCTGGGACAATTATAGCAGAGGAATATTGCTTCCTGAAGTGTAAGAGTCAGATAGAGACTGTGGTTTGAAATATAGGCTCTGAATCCATTAGTCTGCATATGAAAACCACTTACTACTGGGCAAATTGTTTGCTATCTCTCAAAAATAGATAACCCTGGGAAGAATAGAGAGTCTGTCTTCTGGTCTCTAAGGCCCCAAGGTAGCAAAGCGTAATAAAATACAGAAAATTTAAAAATAATTAAGACACATGACATCACGATTTTAAATTTTATGTAAATTACACATTTATTACTTTTATTATCAATTGTTTCTCCCTATTAATATGAAGCAAGATAGACAGTCAAGGAAGTAGCCACATCCCAGCAAAACAATAAGCTCAAGAATTCTTATGGCAATCAAATTCATTCAAGCAAAACTATCCTCAGTAGGGAATTTCTGCATAAAAAGCATGCACATTTTGACTGTCCTCTGACTAACTCTTTGCTCATTAAAATTGTAAAAAAACACATCCTTGGGTGGAGATTTAAGATGCAAATGAGGCATGTGAAGTATGAACAAGGATGTGCAGCTACTGCTCATGTGTACCCAGAATACCACCCAGAACATGCTCACTAACAGATATTCCCACCCCCTTATGAATAATCATGTAAGACTCACATAAATGGAGTCTCTCCAGGGCCAGTCTTCACAATTTCATCCTCACGAGCAGTCCTCTCTGAAGCCTCTCTCAAGGTGTACTGTCTATTCTGTGCTAACTTTCAAAATATTCTTTCTCCTTTGCAATAAAATGCTCTATGCTGTATTTCCTTTTCTATATACCTTCTGTTTAATTTATTTTAAATTAAAAAGATAAAAACTGGGGTTTCACAACTACTATCAACACATATAAACTGTATGAAATCAGGAATATTTGTTTTGTGATATATTCCAAATACCTGAAGTAGTTAGCACATAATAATTGCTCAATAAATATGTGTCAAATTATCTTATTAATTTCCTATTTAAAATTTCCTTGATATTTCTACTGTTATACATTATTTATTCCTCTACAGTGGATCATTTTATTTACTCAAGCAGATAGTCTTTTTTGACTCAAAGTAAAGCTCCAAATCCCATTATATTTGAATAGCTATTTCAGTAAATGTAATTATATGGAGACTAGTTAAATTGGGTGCAAAACAATTCATGAGCAAATTACAGTACTAAAACGGTTCTTCCTGTTACTATAAATATATAATCATTATTCCACTTTTCTTTCAAGTTGATTGTCTCTCCTGAGGTTTGTGAGACAAATTTACATATTTGTCTTTTATGTTAAACTCTTGAGGTAAACTCTACAAAGACTATTAGAAATGAAAAAAGTCCTCTGATTAATTGTTTCTGATGTTGAACAATTAGCAGAAAGCAATCATTTGCATTTTAATAACATTATAACCATATGTTAAGTGAATGCATTAATCTTGATTAGCTTGATTCCAGACATTTGCAGTTGGGAGTTACTGATGTGTACACTGATACAGAGATTTTTCAAGTCACGTATAGCTGTAATTTCTATAGTAAAACGTAACTGAAAAGAATGATTCAAGTGTAACTATGGTGCTGATGGAGTGTAGAGGAGAAAAACAAAAAATATTGCTGAAGAAACAAAAAATTGGGGTAAAACTGCTAATTCAAACTAGAAAAGGCAGCAATTTTATCTTCTATATTACACAAACATTAATATAAATCAATGTATAATTTACTTGACCAATTACTAAGGTCACAATACTATTTTGGGTCTTTTTGACTTAAAAAATATGAAATGTACAATTGTACCCAAAATATTGCCCATAAGAACGTTGAGGAAAAAAGGTAAAATCATTGAGTGATGATTATAATGAAGATTAAAGCAGTCATTTTATAGGTTTACATCTTACAAATTTCACTTTTTCCAAATGTTTCCTTTGTGGTTTCATTGTTGTAAAAACAGTTTATTTTCTTTCTGTAATTCTACTAAAATGAGCTATCACTGATCTTGAAAATTTACTCACTTGCTAGAGATATGCATATTTATAATTATGTGCATAAATTCTTTTAAAAATCAAAAATTATCTTTCTCTTTTAAACAACAACAAAATAAACTTAGATAACATCATACTTAATAGTGCACATATTGAACAATCTCTGAAGAGGAATGATGGTAAGAATTCCCAATCTCCTTACTTACGGAGAAAATGTTACTCAAAGACCTACAAATAATAGAAAGAATAAATAGAAAAATGCAGTTTGCTTAAAGATTATAATTAAAGAAGTAAAACACTCTATGTTTGCACATAATATTGTTGTTTATGTAGAAAATCCTAAGAACGCTACAAAATAAGTACTAGAACTACAAACTGAAATTATCTATGTTGTTGGCTACAAGGTTAACATATGACTAGAAATAGATCCATTCTTACGTGTTCAAAATAATTTTTAAAATGGTGCCAATGCAATACAACATGAAAAGACAAATATGTTCAACCAATTGTACTTGAATAATATAGATATCCATACTAAAACAAAAGTGACTCTGTATTAATTCTCACACTACACACAGACACACACAGACACACACAGACACACACACACACACACACACAAATTCCATGGTTGCATAGACATGAATATTAAGGCAGAGCCATAAAAGTATTAGAAACAGCCAGGTGTGGTGGTTCATGCCTGTAATCACAGCACTTTGGGAGGCCAAGGTAAGTGGATCTCTTGAGGTCAGAAGTTCTAGACAACCCTGGCCAGCATGGTGAAACCCCATCATTACTAAAAATAGAAAAATTAGCCACACGTGGTTGTGCACAACTGTAATCCCAGCTACTCTGGAGGCTGAGACAGGAGAATTGCATGAATCCAGGAGGAAGAGGTTACAGTGAGCCAAGATCATGCCACTCCACTACAGCCTGGGTGACGACAGAGCAAGACTGCAAAACAAACAAACGAACAAACAAAAAATGTTAGAAACAAACACAGCAGAGTGTCTTTGGGTTTTGAGAGAGGGCAATGAATTATTAGACTAAACACTAAAAGCAATAGCCTTAACTTTAAAAATTAATAATTTAACTCCATTAATATTAAAAAAAAAATTTACTGGTCAAACCACATCATTAAAAAAATGAAGATCAAGTAGCAGACTAGGAGAAACTTTAAAACAAAGCATTTGATGCATGCAAATTTTCTTACATAAATGTCATAAATTTATTTGTGGTTTAATTTAATTTAATTTAATTGCTGCTTCAGCATCCATTTGTTTGCCTGACAATAAATTGTTTGAAGTTTAGTTATACCTATCATTTTTGGCCTAATTAAAACTTCTCCTCCATTTGTGGCTATTTATAATATAGTCTGCTTTTCATCTTACTGACTCAAATCTCAATATGCCTCACAGTTATTGATAACAATAAAACCTAATAGTTGATACCAGAGTCAAGTAAATAAGTACCCCTTTTCATGTATGTGTGTGAGTGTGTGTGTGTGTGTGTGTGTGTGTGTGTGTGTGTATGTGGTTTTCCTAAACCAGCCAATGCATGGACTCCAAGGGAAAGCCTAAGGGATAATGGCCATACACATTAGTAAAGGCATAGTCCCATGGATCCTTTCTCTTTTGCTCATTCCTCACTGGTTGAACATTCTGCTGTCTCTGGACTTTCTGCCAGTTCTCATGGGCACCTCTCTTCTTTTGTGGATCTGAGTAAACTTGTTTCCTGTCCAGGTCCCTCCTAGAGAATTACTATCTTGGTAGGAAAGAATTTGACACAGGTCTGACAATTGACATAAGGGCATCTGCCAGTATAAACAAGTTTTCTGTGAGAGGAACACATGACCATAGATCAGACAGACATCAAGCCATCTTCCCGGATAAAGAAGAATCCCATGAAAGGCATGCTGTAAACATCCATGCTCATTTCCCCTGGACTTCCATCAGCACAGGACTGGAACTTATAGCCACATCCCAGAGAGGGAGTACAAAACAAAATTAGAACAAAATATGACAATAAAGAACTTTACAGCTCAATACTGAAAAGCAACAAACTCAACAACATGTAAATATCAAACAGCAGATACTATAATATCTAACAACAGATAATTTAATATCTAACTATAACCATTTTGTAAAAAGAGTTATGTTAATAACTGAAAGCACAAGAAAGATGCTCAACAACAGTAATTACCAAAGATATACAATTTTCAACCACAATTTGGTAATACTATACATATCCACTAAAGTGTCAGAAATAAAAGGGTAGACAATATTAAGTGTTGGTAATGATACAGAACAGGTGGAGCTCTTATACATTGTTAATGGGAATATAAAGTGGTTCACACATTGGAGAAATGTCTGGAAGCTTCTTATAAGACTGAGTATACATCCTCCCAGCAATTCTACTCTTAGGAATTATCTAAGAGAAATGAAAAGATTTTCACAATTTGATTTGCAGAGGAATAAACACTGCAAGGTTTATTTCTAATAGCCAAAAGTTGACAAGACCTTAAACATTGATCAATAGGAAAAATGGCTAAATATATTGCAGTATAGACACAAAATAATGCAATTTAGCAAGAATGAACACAGAATAAACTACTAGTATATGCAACAACATGGATGACTCTCAAAAATAATTGACCAAGGAAAAAGAGACTTATATAAACAAAGTAAATATAGTTTAAGTCTAATATAGAATTCTGGAATAAAGACATGTTAATCTATAATGCCTAAATAATAGTAGTTGACTCTCATGAATGGACCGAGACAGGCATGAGAGGGAATTCTGAAAGAATGCAAATATTCTACATATTGCTAAATGTTTCAGTTCCACAGTTACATTCATTTGTTAAAACTCAGAGAATTTACACTTTTGATGTATGCATTTCAATTACAACAAGTGTAAATAAAACTTCAGAATATTATAAGCAAATACTGAATTCTTCTGAATAACTAGCATGCTCAAATATTTAGGGAGGGGCAGGTATGATGGCCTATACCTTTAATATTCATGCTTTTTGAGAGGGCAAAGCAGGAGGATTATTTGAGGCCAGAAGTTTGAGACAAGTCCGAGTAACTTGGAGATATCCTCATCTCTACAAAGATAAAAATAAAGAAGTTAATTGGGCATGGTGTCCATGTATCTTTAGTGCTAGCTATTTGCAGGCCGAGAGTGAGACCATCACTTGAGCCAATGAGTTTGAGGTTACAGTGAGCTATAATTGTGCCACTGCACCCCAGCCTGAGCAACTAAGTCCCTGTCTCATATGTATGAATATTTTTACAATTTTATGCATTTACTATATTATACATTTTATCCTTATTTTAGAGTATATGCTTTGTACTTATTTATATATATTAATATATGTTTATAAATATATATTTATGGTAATACATATTTATGAATATATGCTTTTGGTAATATATTTATTTTTATATATTTAGGGAAGAATCTAGTGACATTTAATTTACTTAATGAACAAAAATGGTGGTTGTATACATAGGTAGATGGATAAATAAATGGCTAGATTGGAATAAAAAAATCAGACCAAAATATTACTTTGAGAAACTAAGCATATATAGCTCCTCTATACAGGAGATTATTATACATTTCTCTTAACTTTGATGGGTTCAAAATTTGTATAATATAGCATTGCAAATGAGTATTTTAAACTACATGTATAAGCAGTCTTTCCTTTGTACAGATCTGATATACATAGATATCAGTTACTGTTACTTAAAAGGCACCAGTCTGTCAACAACACAATTTGAAATGCAACTGCCATGATATGTAAACTATAAGTACATAAGGTACAAACCTCACTGCTAGCTCATTGGTCCACATGTCTTCGTATAAATAACCAATGTGCATTAGGATCCGTGACCAATTACATCACTTCTTTCAAAGTCTTATCAGTGATTAGTCACTGTGAATTTGTTATTTAGTTCATGCACAGACAGCAAATTGTGCAGTATTGTGATTGCTGTCTCTCAGTGATAAACTCACATAATTTATATTATGTGAATTATATCTCATTTTTAAATATAAAATAAAAATTCTAAAGTCAGTGTATACATCTGAAACATCCATATAACCTAGGTTATGTAACTATCGCTACTATTTTGTTCCAGAACATTACCATCACCTCATCCCCTCACAAAAAAAATAAAATAAAATAAAAAAAATACTGTACTTGCTGATCAGAATAAACAAAATCCAGAGCACTAACAATACCAACTGCTGGAAAGTTTGAGGAGCAATAGAATTTCTCATTCATTGTTGGTGGGAAAGTAAAATGGTACAGCCACTCCAGAAGACAGTTTGTTGGTTTTATACAAAACTAAACATATTCTTATCATGTAATCTAAAAATCACACTTCTTCGTAATTACCCAAAGTAGCTAAAACTGATGTCCACCCAAAAAAACTGCACATGAGGTCTATGACAGCTTTATTCACAATTACCAAAACTTGGAAGCAACCAAGACATATTTCAGTAGATCAACAGATAAACTGTGGTATTTTAAAGAATGAATAAATGAAAGAGAAAATTGGCCAAAAAAGATGGAAGTGCCACAAAGAAATCCAAAGTGATAGGTCTGAAAATAAAATTTTAATAGAATACAAGTGAAGTCATAGAAGAAATAGCTAACCATGCAAATATTGATACTGACCTGTTTGAAAGACTCCAGACATGCAACAAAAGAAACTTGGTAAAGACTACATAACTGACAGATATAAAGCAAAGTGATATAAAGAAAAGGCTGAAGATATCCTAAAGGAAGTGACTCTGCCAAAAGGTCCCATTAAATAAGTACTCAGATATATTTCACAATTTTTAAAGCATAAAAGTGTAATATGTTTGAAGCTAATCTAAATTTAGGACTTCGGTGATTTGCTAAAGCATAGAAAAGATGCTAGTGTTGTAAATAAACTATAGTCATAAGCCGAATAACATTTCCATCAATAACAGACAGCATATACAATTGCAGTGTCATAACTTTTGCCTAGTGATGCTTTAGTCATCTTAATTATAGTACAGAACATTATTCACCTGCTTATGGTGATCCTGGTGTAAACCAACCTGCTATACTGCAGGTCATATAAAAGTATAACACACACAATTATGTATAGTACAAAATATTTGATAATGATAATAAGTGACTAGGCAACTGACTTTATGTATTTACTATATTATATATTGTGTCCTTATTTTAGAGTGTACTCCTTCTACTTATTAAAAAAAAATTATCTGTGAAATAGCCCCAAGCAGGCCCTTCAGGAGTATTTCATAAGAAAGCATTGTTATGAGAGATGACAGATCCACGTGTGTTACTGCCACAGAAGACCTTCCAGTAAGACAAGATGTGGAAATGGAAGACGGTGATATTCATGATGCTGATCTTGTGTAGGTCTAGGCTGATGTGTGCTTATGTTTTAGTTTTCAACAAAAAAGTGTAACGAGTAAAACTGAAAATTTTAAAAATAGAAAAAAGTATTTGCCCAAAGGTGCTGAAAACTGATGTCTACCCCAAAACTGCACATGGAATAGAATAAGAACATAAACAAATAAGACATTCAGTGCCCCATACAGATGTATGATATTTTATCTTTTATACCATACTTTTACAGAACACTATGTCACTCATCAACAGAAATACATTCTGGTGTTGGGGACAGTGGCTTATGCCTGTAATCCCAACAGTTTGGTAGGTCAAGGAGGGAGGATCACTTAAAATCAGGAGTTCAAGACTAGCTCGGGCAACATAGCAATACCCTATCTCCATAAAAAGATTTTTTAAAAAGCCAGTTGTTGTGGCCTGTACCTTCAGCCCCAGTTACTCAAGAGGATGAAGTGGGAGGATCACTTGACTCCTGAGAGGTCTAGGCTACAGTGAGCCATTATTGTGCCACTGCACTCCAGCCTGGATGACAGAGCAAGATTCTGTCAATAATAACAATAACAATGCAAAAAATAAATTATTTGAAGTATTTTTTTCAGTATTGTATATAGAAAACTGAAAAAAATTGAGAAATGCATTGTAAGGCAACATTATTATTGTACAAGCATCAGAGAGCACATATGCAAACCTAGATGTCATAGCTTTCTGCACACCTAGTCTATATGGCATAGCATATTTCTCCTAGACTACAGACCTGTACAACAGATAACTGTACTGAATACTGTAAGCAACTGAGGCAACATGGTAAATATTTGTGTATTTGAACATAGCTAAATATAAGAAAGTTACAGTAAAACTAGAGTAAGAGATTAAAAAATGGTACACATGTATAGCCATTTACTATGGCTATACAGGTAGAATATGGAGCCCTCAGAACTGGAAGTTCCTCTGTATGAGTCAGTGAGTTGGTGGTGAGTAAACACGAAGGCCTAGGACATTACCATACACTACTGTAGTCTGTATAAACACCATAAAATTAAACTACACTAAATTCATCTCAAATTTTTTTCTTAGACAGCTAGAGAAAAGATGCAGATCACCTAGAAAGGGAATCTTATCAGGCTAACAGCAAACCTTTCAGAAGAAATCCTATGAGCTAGAGGAGATTTGGAGTCTATATTCAGTATTCTTAAAGAAAAGAATTTCCAACCAAGAATTTTATATCTATCCAAACTAAGCTTTACAAAAAGAAAAAAAAAAAAAAGAAAAGGAAAAAAGAAATATAAACCTTTTTAGACAAATAAATGCTAAGAGAACTCATTACCACCATACCTATCTTATACAAGGTATTGAAGGAGTGTTAAATATAGAAAGAAAAAAAACATTACTGGCCACTATAAAAGCACATTAAATGCATAGACAGTGAAACTATAAAGCAACCACAAAAACAAATCTGCTCAAGGAAGTAAGAGAGGACTCGAACAAATGGAAAAACATTTAGGAAGAATCAATATTGTGAAAATGATCGTACTGCCCAAAGTAATCTATAAATTCAATGATATCCCCATCAAGCTACCATTGATTTTCTTCACAGAATTAGAAAACAAACAAACAAACAAAAAAAAACACTTTAATTTCGTATAAAACCAAAAAAGAGCCCATATAGCCAAGACAATCCTAAGCAAAAAGAACAAAACTGGAGACATTACACTACCTGGCTTCAAACTATACTACAAGTCTACAGTAACCAAAACAGTATGGTACTGGTATCAAAACAGATATATAGAACAATGGAACAGCATGGAGGCCTCAGAAATAACACCACACATCTATAACCATCTGATCTTTGACAAACTGGACAAAAACAAGTAATGGGGAAAGGATTTCCTATTCACTAAATGGTATTTAGGAAAACTAGCTACCCATATGCAGAAAACTGAAACTGGACGCCTTCCTTACACCTTAAACAAAAATTAACTCAAAATGGATTAAAGAATTAAATGGAATACCTAAAACCATACAAACCCTAGGAGAAAACCTAGGCAACACCATTCAGGACACAGGCATGGGCAAATACTTTATAACTAAAACACCAAAAGCAATGGCAAAAAAAGCCAGAATTGACAGGTGGAACCCAATAAATTAAGAGCTTCTGCACAGCTAAAGAAACTATCATCAGAAGGAACAGGCAACCTACAGAATGGGAGAAAAATTTTGGCATCTATCCATCTGAAAAAAGGCTAATATCCAGGATCCACCAATAACTTTACCAAATTTACAAGAGAAAAACAACTCTATCAAAAAGTGGGTGAAGCACATGAACAGATACTTCTCAAAAAAGACATTTATGTGGCCACATGAAATATATGAAACAAATTTATAATCCCACCAACAGTGTAAAAGTGTTCCTATTTCTCCACATCCTCTCCAGCATCTGTTGTCTCCAGATTTTTTAATGATCACCATTCTAACTGGCGTGAAATGGTATCTCAATGTAGTTTTGATTTGCATTTCTCTAATGACCAGGGATGATGAGCACTTTTTCATATGATTGCTGGTTTCATGTATGTCTTCTTTTATAAAGTGTCTGTTCATTTCCTTTGCCCACTTTTGAATGGGCTTGTTTTTCTCTTGTAAATCTGTAGGGCATAGAAATAGAAATTACATTTGACCCAGCAATCCCATTACTGGGTATATATCCAAAGGATTATAAATTGTTCTACTATAAGGACACATGCACACCAATGTTCATTGCAGCACAGTTTACAATAGCAAAGACCTGGAACCAACCCAAATATCCATCGATGATAGACTGGACAGGGAAAACGTGGCACATATACACCATGGAATATTCTGCAGCCATCAAAAATGATGAGTTCGTGTCCTTTGTAGGCACATGGATGAACCTGAAAGCCATCATTCTCAGCAAACTGACACAGGAGCAGAAAATCAAACACCGCATGTTCTCACTCATAGGCGGATGTTGAACAATGAGAACACATGGATACAGGGAGGAGAATATCAGACACTGGGGTCTGTCAGGGGTCAGGGGTTAGGGGAAGGATAGCATTAGGAGAAATACCTAATGTAGATGATGGGTTGGTGGGTGCAGCAAACCACCATGGCATATGTATACCTATGTAAAAAACCTGCACATTCTTCACATATATCCCAGAACTTAAGTATAATTAAAATAAATAAATATGTATATACATAGTCAGCTAACAATGCAATGACAGGACCAAATCCACATATAGCAATACTAACCTTGAATTTAAACAGGTTAAATGTCCCAATTAAAAGGCACAATTGGCAAAGTGGATAAAGAAGCAAGAACCAATGGTATGTTGTCTTCAAGAGACCCATCTCACATGCAGTGCCCTTAGCTCAAAGTATTAGATGGGAAAAAATATCTACCAAATAAACAGAAAGCAGAAAAAAACAAGGGTTGCTATTCTAATTTTATACAAAACAGATTTTAAAATAACAAAAATTAAAAGAGATAAGGAAAATCATTACATAATGGTAAGAGGATCAATTCAACAAGTTTTAACTATCCTAAATATATGATCACTCAACACAGGAGTACCCAGATTCATAAAGCAAGTTGTCAGAGGCCTACGAAGAGCCTCAGATAACCACATAACAACAGTTGGAGACTTCAATACCCCACTGACAGTATTAGATCATCAAAGCAGAAAACTAACAAAGATTCTGGACCTGAATTTGACATGTGACCAAATGAATCTAATAGACATCTACAGAACTCTCCATCTAAAAACTGCAGAATATACATTCTTCTAATTTGAACATGGCATATACTCTAAAACTGAACACATGATTGACCATAAAACAATTCTCAGCAAACTCTGAAAAATCAAATTATACCAACCACACTGTCAGACTACAGCACAACAAAAATGGAAATCAGTACTAAGAAAATTGCTTAAACTGTACAATTACATGGAAATTAAACAATTTCCTCCTGAATAACTTTTGGGTAGATAATAAAATTAAGATAGAAATCAAGAAATTCTTTGAGATTAATGAGAACAAAGATACAACATACCAGATTTTCTGGGACACAGCTAATACAGTGTTAAGAAGAAAATTTGTATCACATCAAACAATTAGAAAGATCTCAAATTAAAAACCTAACATCACATCTAGAGAAACCAGAGAAACAAGGCCAAAGCAACCTCAAAGCTAGCAGAAGACAATAACCAAAATCAAAGCTGAACTAAAGGAAATGGGGACACAAAATACCATACAGAAATCAACATCCTTATTTTCTTATTTGAAAGAAGGAATGAGATAAGCAGATTCTTAGCTGAATTAATAAAAAAAAAAAAAAAAAGAGAGAGAGAGAGAAAACCCAAATAACACCATCAGAAATGACATTCTTGCAGTACTGTTTACAATAACTAAGATTTGGAAGTAACCTAAGTGTCCATCATCAGATGAATGGATAGAGAAATTACATATATACACATGAAGTACTATTCGGCTATTGAAAAAAAATGAGATCCAGTCATTTGCAACAACAAGGATGGAACTGAAGATCATTATGTTTAGTGAACTAAGTAGTATTTCACACAGAAAGACAAACATTGCATGTTCTCACTTATTTGTGAGATCCAAAAGTCAAAACAATTGTAGTCATGGACAATCAGTGTGGAAGAATGGTTACCAGAGGCTGGGAAGGGTAATGGAGCATTGTGTGGGAGATGGGATAATTCATGGGTACAAAGAAATAGAAAGAATGAATGACACCTACTATTTTATAGCACAAAATAGTGACTATAGTAAATAATAATTATATATTTTTAAAATGACTTAAAGAATGTTACTGGATTGTTTGTAACTCAAAGGATAAATATTGGGGATGGACACCCTATTCTATAAACATGTCCTCTTTGCATGCAAACTAGAAAACCTAGAAATGGACAAATTTCTGGAAACATACATGTTTTTAAGATTGAACTAGGAAGAAGTCGAATCCCTGAACATATCAGTAATGATTTCCAAAACTGAATCACTAATAAAAAGCCTACCAACTAGAAAAATCCAAGGACAAGAAGGATTTACAGCCAACTTCTACTAGATGTATAAAGAAGAGCTGGTACCATTCCAACTGAAACTATTCCAAAAAATTGAAAAGAAGGGAATCCTCTCTAACTCATTCTATGAGGCCAACATCATCCTGATACTAAAACCTGGCAAAGATACAACAAAGAAAGTAAACTTCAGGCCAATATCCTTGATGAACATTGATGCAAAAATCCTCAGCAAAACACTAGCAAACCAAATCCAGCAACACATCAAGAAGCTCATCCACCATGATAAACTAGGATTCATTCCTGAAATTCAAAGTTGGTTCAGCATATGCAAATCAATAAATGTGATTCATCACATTAACAGAATAGAAAGAAAATCCACATGATCATGTCAAAAGATGCTGAAAAGGCTTTCAATAAAATTTCAATAAAATTCAACACCCCTTAATGTTAAAAACTCTTGTAATAGAATGGTTTACATTCCTTTGGGTATACATGCAGGGGTATATTCATTGTAGCACTGTTTACAATAGCAAAGATGTGGAATCGATCCAAATGCTCATCAGTGATAGACTGGATAAAGAAAATGTGGCACATATTCACCATGGAATACTATGCAGCCATAAAAAGGAACTAAATCATGTCATTTGCATGGATATTGATCGACCTAAAAGCCATTGTTCTCAGCAAATTAATGCAGTAACAGAAAAGCAAACACAGCATGTTCTCATTTATAAGCAGGAGCTGAAAAGTGAGAACACAGGGACACAAGGAGGGGAACATTACATACTGGAGTCAGTCAGTGGGTGGGGAAGGGGAAGGGAGAGCTTTAGGAAAAATTGCTGATGCATGCTAGGCTTAACACCTAGGTGATGGGTTTATAGGTGCAGCAAACCACCATGACACATTTTACCTATGTAACAAACCTGCACATCCTGCACATATACCCTGGAAATTAAAATTAAAAAAAATCTTTAACAAACTGGCAAAGGCTTAGTGAGGAAGACTCCAAAAGCAATTGCAAGAAAAACAAAAATTGATAAGCAGGATCTAATCAAACTAAAGAGTTTCTACACAGCAAAATAAACTATCAACAAAGTAAATCGATAACTAACAGAATTGTCGAAAATATTTGAAAACTATGCATGAAAAAAAAAATTAACATCCAGAGCCTGTAAGAAAATTAAACAATTCATCAAACAAAAAATTAGCAGGCTCATTTAAAAAGCGGGCCAAAGACCTGAACAGACATTCCTCGAAAGAAGACATACACATGGGTTAGCATGTGAAAAATTGCTCAATTATTAATCAATAGGGAAATGCAAATCAAAACCACAGTAAGATACCATCTCATACCAGTCAGGATGACTATTATTAAGAAGTCAAAAAAGAACAGATGCTGGTGAGGTTGTGAAGGAAAGGGGACACACACACTCCTGGGAAAATGTACATTAGCTCAGTCACTGTGAAAAGCAGTTTGATGATTTCTCAAAGAAATTAAAACAGAACTACCGTTTCACTGGCAATCCCATCACTGGGTATCTACCCAAAGAAATATAAATTGTTCTACCATAAAGACACATGCACTCTTATGTTTATGGCAACAGTGTTATATAATAGCAAAGGCATGGAACCAACCCACATGTCCAACATACATTGAGATACACCAGTTAGAATGGTGATCATTAAAAAATCTGGAGACAACATGCTGGAGAGAATGTGGAGAAATAGGAACACTTCTACGCTGTTGATGGGAGTGTAAATTAGTTCAACCATTGTGGAAGATGGTGTGGCAATCTCTCAAGGACCTAGAAATAGAAACTCCGTGTGACCCAGCAATACCATTACTGGGTATATATCCAAAGAATTATAAATCATTCTATATAAGGACACATGCACACGAATGTTCATTATGGCACTGTTTACAATAGCAAAGACTTGGAACCAACCCCAATGCCTATTGATGATGGACTGGATGGGGAAAATGTGGTACATATACACCATGGAATACTATGCAGTCATAAAAAATGATGAGTTCATGTCCTTTATAGGGACATGGATGAACCTGGAAACCATCATTCTCAGCAGACCGACACAAGAAGAGAAAATCAAACACCACATGTTCTCACTCATAGGCGGGTGTTGAACAATGAGAACACATGGGCACAGAGAGGGGAGCATCACACATTGGGGTCTGTTGGGGGGAACTAGGGGAGGGACAGCAGGAGGTAGGGAGTTGGGAAGGGATAACATGGGGAAAAATGCCAGTTATAGGTGATGGGGAGGAAGGCAGCAAAGCACACTGCCATGTGTGTACCTATGCAACAATCTTGCATGTTCTTCACATGTACCCCCAAAGCTAAAATGCAATTTATATATATATATATATATATATATATATATATATATATATATATTTATTTATTTATTTAAAGATATTGTAGTGCATCTACATCATGGAGTCCTGCAGGGCCATAAAAAGAATGAAATCATGTCATTGTAGTCACATTGATATAGCTGGGGGCTGTTATGTTAACCTAATTAAAGCAGGAACAGAAAACAGAATGCTTCATGCTCTCACTTATAAATGGAACTAAACATTGAGTATATATGGACACAAATAAGAGAACAGTAGGAACTAGGGTCTACCTGAAGATGTAGGGTGAGAGGAGGATGAGAACTGAAAAAGTACCTAATGGGTATATGCAGATTACCCGACTATCAAAATTATCTGTACACCAAAGCCCTGTGATATACAAGTTACCAATTTAACAGATTGGCACACATACCCCCAGAACCTAACATAAAAATTGGGGAAAAAAATGTAATATTTCCCCTACTTATGCATTTGCTTATTTTAAAAATTGTTAGAATAAACTATGCACTTTTTTAAACTGTTAGAGCCTTATAAAATATTGATCCTTTTAGAAATAATATATAATTGTTCATTTTCATTACCTTTTGATCTCTAATGACATAACCATAACTTTCATTCTTGTTTCTGGCATTTTCATGGTGTAATTTAAATATTCCTTACAGTCAACCATTCTGTAGACTTTTTTGAAGCTACAGTTCTTTAAAAGTAGTAACTGAAGTTATTTCTGTTATGATTATATTTTTACCCCATGGTTTGGCTTTTTTTTTTTTTTTTGAGATGGAGTTTTGCTCTTATTACCCAGGCTGGAGTGCAATGGCGCGATCTCGGCTCACCGCAACCTCCGCCTCCTGGGTTCAGGCAATTCTCCTGCCTCAGCCTCCTGAGTAGCTGGGATTACAGGCACGTGCCACCATGCCCAGCTATTTTTTTTTTTTTTTTGTATTTTTGGTAGAGACAGGGTTTCACCATGTTGACCAGGATGGTCTCGATCTCTTGACCTTGTGATCCACTCGCCTCGGCCTCCCAAAGTGCTGGGATTACAGGCTTGAGCCACCGCGCCCGGCCCATAGTCTGGGTTTTTAAAAAATCATAGTCAACTACATATAATATAAAAATGTCCACTTTTACCAGTTTTAAGTGTTCAACTCAGTGTCATAAATTACATTTGCAGTATTGTGCAGACGCCGTCACTATGTATTTCTATAACTTTTTTCATCAGCTCAAACAGAAAATCTGTACAAACTAGGCAGCAAATTCCCTTTACCCCTTCTCTCTCAAACCCTGGTAGTTAATATACTTTTTTTCTCCATGAATTTGCTTATTTTAGATATTTCAATGCCCTGCCCAGTGGCTCATGCCTATAATTTCAGCACTTTGGGAGACTGAGGCAGGAGAATTGCTTAAGACTAGGAGTCTGAGACCAACCCAGACAATATAGCAAGTCTATATGTCTACCAAAGATTTTTTTTTTTAATTAGCTTGGCAAGATGGCACAGACCTGTGGTCCCAGCCATTTAAGGGGGTGAGGTGGGAGGATGATTTGAACCCAGGAGGTTGAGGTTGGAAGTGAGCCATAATCTTAGCACTGTACTCTAGTCTAGGTGTGAGAGTGAGACTCTGTCTCAAAAAAAAAAAAAATGTTATATAAGAGGAATCATAATAATTTATCCTTTCTGTCTGCCTGATTTTACTTGGGATGTTTTAAAGGTGCATCCATATTGTAGCTTGTATCAGAACTTCCTCCTATGTCTCAATAATGGGAATTTGTTTTTAATTGAGAAATTTAATAAGACCATGTTAACTTTGAAAACAGCTATTGTTGCTTTATTGATAAGTACATTTTTTTTTGCTATTGCCTTGAGCAAAATATGGTAAGTATTCTTCATTTGTTATGGCTTTTCTTCTGCTATAGGGTTATCAAAAATTGTTATTTTTATTGATGTTCTCTTTCGCATTTGTTGAATTAAGGATTCTCTAAGTTTATTTTTCATATTTACCTCTATATCTTTGATATCTCCACTCTTTTGTCCTTTACTGGCTACTGTCCTTACTAATATTCTAGTATTATGATGGCTTTTTTTAGCCTGACATTGTTTCAGTTACTTCTTTGAATCTTGCCAAAAGAGATATGTTCATAAGACTACTGAAGAAACAATTACTATATTAAAGACCCTATTAAAATTTTTGTCTTTACATAGCTTTTTAAGCTACAGGAAAATCAATTATAATTATGTGGATTTTTTCCTATTAGCATTTCCAATTCACTAAGGCTTCCATATCTTTCTAAACGCTACTGCTGATTTGTTCACATAGCCTCCTCATCATCCTACAAGATGAACTTGGATATCTTTTACCGTCTTTTTGAAGATACCATCAGTTTTCCTCTCCTACCCCTAGGCATGAGTTTTGTATCACTTACATTTATACTTCATAATGAAAATATTGATTTGACCCAAGTAAGACATTCAATACATTCTTAATGAGTGGATCAATGAAGATTCTTGCGAACAAAATCCAGGGAAATCCTCCAGTTGCACAGTGGATTGTGCATGTCTCTTACATTCATTTGCCTAATGACTTTATTAAGCTCCTGTCAACAAGCAGAAATAAATTTGATCTTAGCAAGTTTTAAGTGATAGATAAAAGCATCCTAATTTGTGCAAAAGGTTCATTGTACTTGGGACCCAAGAGTGTTACAAAATCCCGTTTCTCTGCTTTTGTGGAAAACAATAATTCTGATGTCTATTGCCTTTCTCAAATTGCTTGCTGAAAGTGTGACTTTGAAAAAATCATGTGGTCTTTCTCGTTTCTGTTTTCTCTTTGGAAAAAAAAAATATTTCTACATCTTATTGGGATTAAAATGTAGCATCGATATTATATTTACCAGATTTTTGAAATGCAGAAATTCCTTGTATATTTTAGATACAAGATGTTTGATTATTTGTGAAATTGTATGTATCTTCTCAGCCTGATATTTTTTCTTCCTTTTCATAATATTTTATATTTTCTTTCTAATACTTACCATTCATATCTCTTATAGAATCTTGCATTATTTATTTCTCTTCCTTTCAGAGGACTACCTCTAACTGTGCTTTGCATTACTAAAACAGATCTTTGTTCATTAAACATAGTAAAGCCTTGTGTGTCTGATAATATATGTATTGACTTTCACATTTAAATAAAATTTGGCATACAAAAAATCTAGTTTTAAAATTAATTTTTATTATTTTTGAAGTATTTCTCATTTCTCTTTTCATATTTAGTGAATGAGTCAGTCAAATTAACAATAGGTATTTTCAAAGTTGCTATTGAATGTTTGATGTCAATAAGATTCCTATTTCTCTGAAGGCTACACACTTACTGGAATCTTTTTACAGTTTAGTTTTTTAAATGTCCATCTTAAGAGTATAGCTGTTCATTTTTCTCATTTATCCTGTTTGTCACTCTGAACTTTTTGAATGAGAGGACTTTCATCTTTTGTTAGTTCTGGAATTAATGTGTCTTTTTTTTTTCATTCAAACAATTCTATGTTTTATCTTTCTTTTATTTGTTTGGCTATTAGTTTATTTTTTTTTAAATTTGGCCTTCTTAGTATTTTATATCACTTAAGCATTTTCTTTTTTAAGTATTTTCCCTAGCTTTACTACTTTCTTCAGCCCATAAAAGTGTTCGTGAACTTGCCTTTCACTTCGCTGTTTGTCTTTAATCATTTCAATTTTCCTGATAATGTCTTGTCTTTTATTCTTTTGTTAAAAAATTGAATGATTAAAAGTAGAGGCAAAATATAATATAATACACATATACATATACATGAATGCATATATCCATAAATGTGATATAATTATATCAGTTTATTGTTTCTAATATACACACACATATAATTTGTATTTTTATTTTAAGGTACCAATATCCTCCCTTAAATTTTCAAGACTTATATCCTTGCCCTATCCTATAGGATATAAAATGTATCCTATATTTTCAAGACCAATATCCTCCCTTAAATTTTCAATTTAAAATATATTGTTAAAAGAAATCCTGTAATATTTTTGGACGAGATCTTGTCTATTTTTATGGCTTTGCTCCTGCACTTTGTAGTTGCTACATCATTTTCTTTTGGAAATATTCTAACATAATATCACCACTATAGCATTGTTACCTTGTGTCAAAGTTAGAATCCTAATAAACAGGAGCACAACCAAAAGTATTTGTTAAAAGCAAAAATATTTTAAATATTTTATCTAGAATCATGTGGCATTTTGTTGGTTCCTTGATCCTGTTGAAGGAATATCACCATTACAAGTGATAGAAGAGTAGGAATTTTTGCATGTTTTACAAAGGTTGAAGTCACCTGGTACTTGCACAAAATTAGCGTAATGTGAGGCTGAAGTTCTGTTTGCAATTGTAGTAGGGAGGAAAACATAAAGCAGGTGGCCAACTCTGTATGCAAATTATTCTGTGAGAATGTTTTCGTTTTTTAAACAAAACAAATGCATTTTCCTAAGATATCATATATGCATCAGATGTAACTTTGAACAACTCAAAGAAGCCAGAGTGAAAGTGGTTCTGGTCATCATCCTATGTATGATAGAACAGATCAGCTGCCAAGCCACTAACCATCAAGAGAAAAGAAGACTAAAGAAGACGGGTGAAAAACAGGTAAGTCCTACCTAACCTCCATTCTCCTCTCCACAACATAAATGCTACCACTACCACCCCTCCAGGACCTAAAAAGAATTTACTTATAATAGCTTGGAGAAGAATATTTCATTTGGTAGCTTCTGATACTTTGAAAAGGATCAGGGAGGATACCATGAAAAGCTGGGTGCCACATTCATCAACCAATCCTGGAGTGCTGGAGATACAATGTCTTATTATAATTTCACCCTTACAAATAAACCTGCTAAAGCTATTACAGGACAGAAGTCTGGGAGAGTCCGACGAAAACACTTATTGTCTTAAAAAAAAAAAAAATCATTACCTTCTATACTTCCATGTATGTTACCAGTCAAATCCTTCAAAGGAGTAAGTATCCAGTCCTTACAAATAGATACAGTCGATAAGAAAGTGGGGCCTTGGTGGCACTCATTTTAGTTTACAATGTTAAATAAATAGTGGTCTTTTTATTTTTAGAAACATATAAGTTTAGTTAAAGCAGTTACAAATGCAGACTAAATTGGCAACTTTAATTGTATGTGGTTTCCTAGAAATAAATATTAAAATCTATAAATAAAAACCATTATCACAGACAGGAGATGTGCCTCCAATTTTCCTCATGCTCCTTTATAATCTTTGTTTCCTGTCTTTTCCTATCTCCTTCATCTTTAAGAAACCACCAGTCTGCTTTCTGTCACCACAGACTAGTTTGCAGTTTTAGAATTTTCTGAAAATGAAGTCATATAATATGCTTTTTTTTGTCAGTCTTCTTTCATTCAGCATAGTTATGCTGAAATTCATTCCTGTTATATTGCGTATCAATATTTTATTGCCAAGTGGCATTCCATTATATGAGTATAAGACAATTTGTTCATTTGTTCTTTTGATTGACATTTGGGTTGTTTCCACTGATTGACTATTGCAAATAAAGCTAATAAGAAGTTTCATGTACAAACACGCATATAAACCTTCTCAAGACAATAAGCTGGGGCAATAGCTGGACTCCCTTGTTTGCTTCCCTTCTCTAAAGAATTCTTTCTTGATGTCTAGATCTCAAAAATCATTTCTTTATACTTTGTCATTGTTTCATAAAATCAAAGAGTAAATCTGATCTCGTTTACTCTATTTTTTTTCTGAAGTGAAGACTCTCTCTCTCTCTCTCTCTCTCTCTCTCTCTCTCTTTCATATGATATATTTTTCAAAGAGGCAGATGGCAGGACCTTGTTCCAGAACACATTAGTGCTCTCAATGAGACAATTTCAGTCTTCTTAACTCTAGAACAGCAAGATAATAAATGTGTTTTGTTTTAAACCATGAAACATTTTGTTAATTTGCTGCAGCAGCCATAGGAAACTAATTACTCTTCTAATTGGGACCATGATAATGTTTCATATCCTATGTAATAATATCCAGTTGAGAGCCCTCTAGCCTACAATCCTTAAAATGTCCAACTGCCTGTAATCGCTGAACTTTGGGAGGCCGAAGTGGGAGTATCACTTGAGCCCAGAAGTTCGAGACCAGCCTAGACAATAAAGCGAGATCCTAAATTTAAATCATTAGCATGCAGAGTGATACATGCCTATAATCCTAGGTACTCAGGAGACTGAGGCAGGAGGATTTCTGGAGTCCTGGAGTTTAAGGCTACAGTGAACTATGATAACATCACTGTGCTTCAGCCTCAGTGACAGGGCAAGACTTTGTGGTTTTTTGATTTTGAATTTTTTTTGAAGTGTGAGTATTTACCTTTCTTAACTTATAGATACACTTCTAAAAGCCATATTTCCATGTGGGAATATGGGATATAATTATGTGGATTATTTCCAAATTCACTTGCTACGACATTGTAGAATCCCTTCTTCTGGGGAGTTGAACTCTCTTTCAGTAACTGGTTTCTGAGTCTGAAAATTGCCTTAAGTTTAAACATTGAACAAGTTGTGGTCGTTTTTAATTGTGGAAGTTGCATTTAACCTGTTGACCATCTATCCTTGATTTCTTCCTATAGATAGAGCACTGCCTTTATTGAATGCTGATCGTTCTTGTCCTAGGGTTGCTATCTTTTTTAAATAATCCTGAGAACTCTTTGCAGGTCAAGCACCCCTGGATGTCAATCAGATTCTTCCACTCATTAAAACAATTTTGCTCACCTTCCTTCTGGTGATTAATCACCACCTCTTGACCTCTATGATTTTGTAAATCTACTTTTTCCATTGCTCTCAGAATATCCAATCCAGCAACAGCGACTTGTATGTTCAGCCCTCACGTATAGAGCAGAGCCACTAATGAGCGTGTGGATGATGCTGGTGCCTGTTTCAATTGTGATTTACTAATTATTTTGGTAAAGATTTTACCCTTCAGGCCCTACCATGAAACATAGTCTATCGATTAATTTTATAGTCTTCTGTAGCGTTCCACTTTCCTGAATTGCTTAATCACTTCTACTCTCTGCCATGGTAGTTTTGACAAATCTATGTCACTTCGTGTAGATAATCACTATCTCCAAGCTTCAAAAGCCAGCTGACAGCATATTTGCATTGACCCCTGGAGTTTTGTCATCACATTAAATTCTGTCATTGGGGTCTGCTTTCATATTGTGAAACTCTCTCTTAGTCAGTTTGGGCTGCTGTAATGAAGTACCACATTGTGGGTGGTTTATAAGCAACGGACATTTATTTCTCACAGTTCTGAAGGCTGAAAGTCAGAGATCAGGCTGCCAAACTTGTGGTTTGGGAGAGGATCTTCTTTCAGATTACAAATTGCTAGCATTATGTTATATCCTTACATGGCAGAAAGCCAGCAAGCTAGCTCTCTGTCCTTTTATTAGGGCACTAATCAGATTTATGAGGCCCCATCCTCATGACCTGATTACTTTCAACATGCCTCACCTCCAAATATCATTGCGTTGGAATGAAATTTCAGCATTTGGATTGGGGGGGAAATACATACTGGTCCAATGCACTTCCTTTATCCAACTTTATAGTCTGCTCTACCCCCAATACCCCTGTTATTCTGGCCATCTCAGAACCTTGAGACTACAAGAGTAGTCTCAAGATACTACTTATCAATGTTAACTGGGTCCTGCAATGTGTTCCTGGCACAGGTACTTTGATCTAGCAATTCCACAGTGGGGTGATACTGTGATTTAACTTTGGTTAATGGCCTGGTGGCCAGGAGGAGAGATAAGGGTAAGGGGGACATCTATTATCCTGAAATGCAGAAGTTTCTGCATTATCTTCAATTAATAGAGAAACCCTACATTTTCGCAGGAAAGAGTGGACTACATTTGCAGGCCCAGAGGGTAGAGGAAATTCAGGGATTCAGTAATTCCAAGGGCAAAACCTAGTTTTGTCCATCCCAAATGTCAGAATCACACTTAGCATTAGGACCTGAAATTTTTATAGTTGGCCTGCTTGTTTTGATGATTCAACCTTCTTCCCAGCTCTGTTATACCTATCCTCCTAATCCTTCCCTTTTTTCCGCCCTGTAAATACAGTAGATCAAAGTTTCTATATGAGTTACCAAGGAAACCCTCAGCCTGTCACATTTGGTTTTTAAATCTTGATTAATCACACTGTACTTTTTATTATTTTCCTTCCGTGCTTGGACAGCTCATAGCTAGAGCCATCTGATCCTTCAGATCTTACAATGAACACTGTCCCGATTGTTCAAACACCTGAGACATCCCACCCCTCAGGTATTCTTTTCCACTTCTATCAATGCAGTTTAGCAGCAATGAAAAATTTAACAGTTATCCCACTACTGGATGGCCTTAACTATAGTGTTTTACCTTGACCTGGTGACAGGATCCTCATTGCCAGTTTTTACAGGTGCTCCAGTTCCAAAGTCACACGTTGGGATCTGTTCCTATGACCACCCCTGTCTCAGTATCTCTTAGGTACGGTTACATGGGAAACACATTCTGAGGTAGTGTTTAACATTCAGATCCAGTTAGTCCAATGCTATCTGCAGTAACACCTGTAAGAAAGAGAAATATTAGGACCCAAGACGAGGCAGAGAGAGAAGCTTAACTGTGATGCAAATACAATGGGATCCTCCACTGAGAGAGTGTGAGGCTCCGAAGCTTTGATGTCTCCCAGAGACCTCTGAAATGATCCACTGAGGCTTGTCATTTGTATTGACATAGCAACCGTGGGCTATCCCGGGGAAGGTTTTGTGACTTTGGGTGAAGGACCCCCTTGGCTATTGAAACAGGAGCAACAATCAGGTCTATGGAATCTGCAGCCAACAGTCCTAACAGCTGGATGCTGAGTGTTTCCATCTTGGAATGGGAGGCTCTTCCATTTCACTTCATCTCAGGCTCCTCTAATATCTTTCAGGGTACATCACTTTGCTTCATTGATATTTTTGCTATAACACAAAGCATGGCTTTATACTTCCCAAGAGGTTAATTTGTCTTGGTATTTGTACTTAACTTCTCAAAGTGTAGATGCATAATTTAAGTACACTGTATCCTCGACTTCAGCTTTATTCTTTGTCTATGTGCCTTTTAGTAAAATAAATGTTGATCATTTGAGCCTGTATTGTTCAACAGCTACAAAGATTAATGTAAGTCCTATACTACACTTCAAACTATGCCAAACATGAGATTTGTATAAATAAATATACGCTCTTCAGTTTTATTAAAAAGCATATTTACTGATGAAGAAATGAAGTGCATGTTTTTTTGAGAAAATTTCATCTTCACATTTTTGAACTACACCACTCAAAATGCAGGCAATCTTAAAAAGTACATATTCTACAGAAGTAGCATATTATTAATAAAAACTTTACAAACACAGAGACTCTCTGAACTTTTTCTGGTTCAGCAGGTCACCTGATTTGCAAAATAAATAATAAAATGAAAAATAAAAGTAAGAGAAAAGAGTTTTCATCCATGTACACCAATCAGATACATTTCAAAGAAATGCAGCATATATTGATAGAGATTGTGATGTTTGAAAAGGAGACCTCTCATTCAGAAATACTTCTCGATAATTACAAATAACTATTTTTCTATTGAGATCCCTAGACTTTTCTTTTTCTGACTTACTAGCCTCATTTTTCAATGCTTTATTTTAATATAATTTCTAAAGGCAAAATGAATCTTGATAATCTTAAATGTATATCTACAGAATTAGAGCAAATATAAGTTGCCTTTAAAATGTAGCTGCATTTCCTCTTGTAAAAAGCCAATCTTCCTAGATTAGCAAACAATAAAAAGAGGGGGCTCAGAATGGACAGCAACATTAATATTTTTCCTATAGGAGCTTCTTATAGAGATTTATCTGAAAATTGTTTCTTTACCATAGTCAAGATCTTTAACATGACATGCTCAGTTCTAAGAGTTTGTTCCTTGATCATCGTATCTCCTGGTGAATTGTCAGTTGCATAATGGAATACTGTGACTTTTTACAGGAAGTGCCATTTGTACCAGGTCTCTCTCTCTCTGTCTTTCTCATTCTTATTATGAACAGTAAGAAGAAACTTCTGTGTTATCTTCTGGATGTTACCGAAAGGAAAACGTAGGTAAAGAAAACTACTGAAAGAAATTTATAAATAAATTAAATGTAAAGTGGGTACATATAAAAGAAGTTGACTTTAACAATTTATTTTTAAGTGGAGATATTTACTTTCTAAATGCAACACATATATTTATGCATTTCTGGTAAAGTGAGTTTTCTTGTTTATTAACAGGATATACTAAAATGTACTGGGTAACTGTTATGATTATAGAGCTTTATACACAACAACTTTTTGAAAGTATACAAAAATACCATTTCTATTTGCAGATGCAGAATTTCAGACAACTTAAAATGCAAGAGAAGACTTGTATTTAGGGTAGGATGGGTATGTGAGGTCAGGCTAAGTTAGCACTTTTGGAGCACCTGAACTCATCTCATTCAGGCAGTCATTAAGGAAGACAAATCTGTAAGAGAACAAATCTGTTCAACTCTACAACAAATATTTAGTTAATTCATCTTTACAATTGGATGTGGATTATTGTTTTAGATGAATTACCTGAAATAAAATATTGAAGTGTATAAAGGAACAAACAAAAAACTATAAACATGGACATTATAAACAAAAGATTCTGTTAAAGAAAGAAAAAAGTGAAAGGAGGAGAAGCAAAAGAAATATAGATTCTGTAGAGTTAAACATGCTGTTCAAAATGGGAAGTTTTCCGAATCAAACTGCCAAGACCTTAAGAGAGTCATCTGCTCCATAATTTGAAAGAATTTTCACAGAAAGTGATATTATGATTTAGGTGGAGGATGCATTAAGAATCTATATTCAAAATAAATATTTTTCCACTCTGGGAGGCCAAGGCAGGTAGACCACTTGAGGTCATGAGTTTGAGAACAGCCTGGACAACATGGCAAAACTGCATCTCTACTAAAAATACAAAAATTAGCCAGCTGTGGTGCCATATAACTGTAGTCCCAGCTAATTGGGAGGCTGAGACAGAAGAATTGCTTGAATCCAGGAAGCAGAGATTTCAGTGAGCCAAGATCGTTCCACTGCACTCCAGCCTGGGTGATAGAGCAACACCATCTCAAAATAAATATGTAAATAAATAAATAAATAAATAAATAAATAAATACCTCCCATAAACACCACCCTCTCTTACATTCCTTATTCTCTTCTGAATAATCCATGAGATATGGAAATAAACAAGGACCCCCCACATCATAACAAGCAGAGTCTATTGACACACAGCTTGTTATAGCAAGGAATCTTCCACCATAATTTGTATTCGGCAGAAGCACAAATGCAGTCAGAGAATTCAGAAATCCCTATGATAGAAAATAGAAAAAGTATCAGGTATGGCTCTATTTGAAGTTGTTGGCATGAGGAGTCTGGAGGCAAGCTAACTAGAAGAGAGGTATCCTCTGTGATTGGTTAGGGAAATGTATTTGGCTTTCTTTTGTTTGGTATTACATTGAAATCAGGAGCACAAATTAAGGAAGCTGGTAGTTACTCCTGGCTGATCTGGATTAATTGCTGCAGAGGTTATGACTCACAATTTTATTTTTATATATGGTCAAGCCATTGTTTATTTTTATATTCTGTCTCTCACAGCCCAGTATTTATCACCAGGAAAAATGGAAGGTTCATTTCTGAATAAATTTAATCAATTCCATGGGATATGGATACTAAGAATAAATGTCATATATTGCAACTAGTGAAACTGACAACTCAATACTTAAAGTGTCTGGCTTCCTATTCTGAAGATTTGAAGGGAAATTTTCTATAATGAGCTGAAGAAAGCAGCATCAATACCTAGTTGCTTTTAACTAAGAATAGAAAAGATGTGATTTTCAGGCATAATAAAAAAAAAGCTAGTAGCTGGGCATAGAAGATCTAATATGAAGTGCAGGAAAAAAATAAATTCTATATTTTCCTTAAAATGTTTAACAGAAAATTCAGGAAATAGAAACAACAAAAAAATCTTTTAAAACTTATAATTAATATAATCAGAAGAAACAAAATTATATTCCATCCTTAAGGGTATAAGAAAAGAATGGAAAAAAAATTCATGTTAAAAAAATGAACTAGATCCAACAGAATAATATAAAAGTAAAACGGAAGAAATCAGCTATATCCTAGATTTAAGCAGGAGAGTGAAAGAGAACAATTTTTAAAAAGTAGCTTTATTTAATAATTGACTAGTTTAAGTCTCCCATCCTCCAAAGCATATTATAATATAAAATTTATATATAACATATTACCTCTATAATATGTAATTTATGTAAAATATATTATAATATGATATATTACATATTGTATATGACATGCTCATACATAATATGATTTGTCTTCTTCATATATAATACTGATTTATCTTCCTGAATGATTGTATGAATGAAATGAGTTCTGGTGCTCCAAAAGTGCTGACTTAGCCTGACCCCACATACTCATACTACCATAAATGCAATAATATATTGCGTATATTATAATACATTACATATATTACATATAATTTACATATAATACATTATATATAACTTAATATGTATATATATTTAGAGAGAAAGCTTTCATAAAAGTATGATAAAATCTCCTGGAACAGTAACTCATGGACTTTTATTGCAAACAATTTATCAAGAACTAACCAAAATTTAATGTAAAAACACAAACCTAGATGTAAACTTTGGATATTAAATAGAAGTAAATGATTAAATATTAATTTTCTAAAAAATATGTACAACATAAAGCACATGTGTTGCTAAAAGAAAATTGAGCAATGTCTCTAAAACGCTGAGAGCACAATAGAGACACCATAGAACAATCAAGAATTCTGGTAATTTTGTTTTCCACCGCACTGGACAACAGCTACTCCAGCAAAGTATAAAGTGATATAAAGGGGTAGAAAGGAACAGAGTCCGGAAAACCATGGCTCTATCATAACAGGATAGTGACAGCCAAACCGTGCTGGCAGTAGTGCTGTAGGTCAAAAGAACATTGGGCTCCATTGGGATCAGAAAGTTTGAAGCTTTAGCAATGATGCCTGAAGGATTACTCAGTTTGAATGCACAATTAAGGTGTTCTATATATCTGAAAATATGATGAAAGCACACTACTGTGATGCAACTAAGGTGGAATGAAGGCATTTTAAAACTTCATGATTAAAAATATATAATAACAGGTAAGTTTTACATGAAGTTTAAATAAATCAAAATGCTAAATAATAGATTGTAAGACTATAACATGTTTGCAATATTTTCCTTGGTTTGGCCCAAGTGATGAAGGATGTAATTTAATTTTAATTCATTCTGTGATTCTGCAGAACACAGCATGTTGATTGAAAATGAATAATATAGATGTTTATCTTGCGTGATGGTTAATATTGAGTGTCAACTTGATTGGATTGAAGGATGCAAAGTATTGATCCTGGGTGTGTCTGTGAGGGTGTTGCCAAAGGAGATTAACATTTGAGTCAGTGTACTGGGAATGGCAGACCCACCCTCAATCTGGGTGGGCACCATCTAATCAGCTGCAAGCCTGGCAGAATAACAGCAGGCAGAAGAATGTGAAAAGATGAGACTGGCTTAGCCTGCTAGCCTACATCTTTCTCCCATGCTAGTTGCTGCCTGCCCTTGAACATGGGACTCCACGTTCTTCAGCTTTGGAACTTGGACTGGCTTTTTTGCTCCTCAGCTTGCAGATGGCCTATTGTGAAACTCACCTTCTGATTGTGTGAGTCAAAACTCCTTAATAAACTCTTTATACATACATCTATCCTATTAGTTCTGTCTCTCTAGAGAACCCTGACTAATACAATCTTGATTCTCAGTTTTAAAACTTAACCCATAGAAAAATCACAGAAATCTTTGTAAATGTTACAGAGCTAAATGGTAGCATCTTAAATAATGTTGAAGTAAAAATAACATAGTTTATATAAAATGAGACATAGAATTGGAGATGATCATGATGAAAAAAATGTTAATGGTATTATTACTATCACAAGTGTTACATAATCATTGCCTAAAGTTAATTAAACAAGATATATAACAATGCAATAGAACATGATAGCAGGGGAGAGAGGAGTAGAAGTAAATATCCACTACAGAATGGGCTAGTCACAATATTAACTTCTGAACATACAAGGATAAAGAACACAGAGTTGCAGTATGCATAAAATTGCTGTTTTTGTGATGATTATAGACAAAAATACTAAACATAATAATTAATATGAAGAAAAAAATGACAAGCTATGGAAAGGTTAAGCAGAGAGACATATATGCAGGAAGAGATATGAAAAACTTTCCTGAAAATTGTATTTGTTGTTGACAAATGTAGGAGGCAGATAAGGGGGATGGTCCCTAGAGAATCTCTGACCGACCTATGCATGGGGAGAATGGGGTGGAGCCACCAGAAGTTCACACCTTATACAGAGGGAGAGGAGCCAGGCTTCTTCAGCTCATGTGTGGTGACCTGGAACTCAATCTGTGAGGCGAGGGCCTGTTAGTAGGACACACTCTTGCTTTGCTGAGATACTGGATATTTTTTTTCCTTTTTACCCAATAAATTCCACTCTACTCACCTTCTGGGTGTCCACATGCCTAGTTTTTCCCGGTTGTGTGACAAGAACCCAGTTTTAGTGAACTAAGGAGCAAACATTCTGCAACATTTTGGTGGCTTGTATGGGGATTGAGGAAGGGTGAGTAAGATGTGAACCAAAACAAGTCTTTTCTCTTTCACTTCTAAGCCATTTTGTTCTCAGACCTCTTCTTCTGTAAAGGAAACTGCACACCACACCACCCTAATGGCCACATGCACACGTGGGATGGATGGATGAATGGCAGCTACCCTCCCTCCTCTTCTCCTGGCTGGGGCTGGAGACCCAAGGACACTGAGTGGCAGGCAGGCCAGCTACCCTCCCTCCTCTTCTCCTGGCTGGGGCTGCATGACCCAAGGACACTGAGTGGCAGGCCGACCAGCGTTCCCTGCCATGCATTCATGGAGTCTCCCCTTTCCCTGGTGAAAGGTCCAGCTCCATCAGACAGCTATTAAGTTTCTCTCCCTGTTGGAGGAATCCATTTGCAGAAGAATGAGACGTTCTTTCCGAGGATTTTTTTTTTTCTTTTCTCCACCCTCTCAGCAGTTAACACAGCCCTGCGTTTAAGCTGTTTTTTTTTTTTTTTTTTTTTTTTTCTTCTTCTTCTTTTTAGAAGACATTTTACTAGGCCAGGAATGATAAAGATCACTGTTTATATATATAGTATATAAAATTTTAATTACACAAAAAGATCTGTGAAGTTGATCTTAAGCTGCAACCAATCTGGTGTGCTTTACATGTCTTCTGTATGGTGAGTAGCAAACTTTGCTACAGTCCTCTATTTTGTTTGACATCCTTGGAAGTATGACCTGTAACCACATGGCAATGCTTGGGTTTATACTCGGCCATTTTTCAATGGTGGCGCAGGTTTAAATCCTGGCCTAGGAAATGAGTCCTTTCTGGTTTTATATCTGTGTTACCTTTACAGCTTGTTGATTCTCTTCCCCTCCATGAACCACCTTGTAATTTCCTTTCTCTGAGTACCTGGGAGGTCACCTTTAGTACAGTCTGAAAGCCAGAAATACTGGCAGCTTTTCATAGTTAAAGTCAGTTAACAACAGATTTAAAAGGATTTTTCTTAAAGAGTGCTCAGCTTAATTAAAACTGAATATTCAAGTCATAGGTATATTTAAAAGCCCTTTATGTTTTTCTCTTCCCAGATCTTGTTTTGCTGAAAAAGGTTTTTTTTTTTTTTTTTTTTTCTCAGTTGACTGAATTATTTTTCTTCATTTTGCCTTTCCAGTCTTAATACATGCATGAAAGGGGAGAGATTTCTGTTCTCCTCATGGAGTCCCAGGAATTAGAGGTGGATAGATCCCTCTCAAAATCTTTTATGCATTCCAACTGTCCCTGTATATTAGTCCCTAAAAATAGCATATTTTCCTTGCTTGCTCTTAAAGGGATCTACTCAAAGGCCAGTAATTCAATGAGGAGATTGGTAAATGAAAAATCTTATGGCTACTCAGTTTTCTTCTGACTATGTAGTTATATATGTGTTGTGTGTGTGATGCCTATAAAAAAGAGCTCAAATTAACTGACTTAAAGAAGAATAAGCACTGGACCAAATATTCTTTGAAAGGAAAATGAAAGCTATCTTTCATTTTCTATCTATCTATCTATCTATCTTTTAGTTCACATGACTTTAATCTTTGAGAGATAAAAATAGACTTAAAAGAATATTGTTAAAATTCAGATGGCATCAAAATGTAAAAATTTTGCCTGCGGGTAAAGGATTGTTTTTAATTAGGTAAGATAAAGCTAGAAGTTTAAACATGTAGTGGAAGGCTTGTAAAAATTAATCTTGCAAAAGAAATTTCATGTGTAATCATATTCACTAAATTCCAAAGGATATTACATGGCTTTTCTGTAAATTGAGTATTGAAATAAAAGCACAGCAAGGTACAATTAAGGCAATAATCTGCTGTTTGGCAAAATTTGTAAGGAGTTTGGCAAAATTTGTAAAAGGTTTTTGCTTTATAAACAATTTCTGAATCATCATTTTGGCAAAATAACTTATTTTAATTTGGAATTCTGTTTTATAACATCAGGTGTTTTAAATCTCTAACATGTAACAGGCTTCTCCAAATCAGAATTCAGTTTCAAAATTCTCTGATACCTGGTTTTTGGATGCTGCAGAAGGTCCCTGAAGCATCCAGAAGAGAGGCAAACAGGATTAGTTGACATGTTTAGGACTATGGGATTGCCAGAATGGTGCTTAATCTTCTTTAGGTCATATTTTAGTGAATACTATATGTTCTAAAAGTGTATGGGATATCTAAAATTCTAATTTCTGAGTATATGCTATTAATCACAATTAAGACTGTTATTGTAAACCACAGAGATAACCAAGTTTCTTTGTCAATTGTGTTTCTGACTGTAACTAAGCTGGTCATTTTGTTATTCACATGCAATGGTTGTCTTGTTTTGATCTTCTTAGAAAGATGGTTTACAATTAGCTATGGAACTTTGACAGCTGCTCTAAAATGCAGGTTTCTGATAACTTTGGCGATTGTGAGATTGGAATAAAGGAAAAATTTACAAGTCTCATGAAGGTTGCGATGTTCATAAATATCAAGCAAAACAAGAGTTAACTGAATGGTGGGGAATAATAGAAAATTAAAGTAATCTTTTTTACTTTGGCTTGGAATATTGTTGATCTTTGTTTTGTTTTTCAGAGTCAAGGAAACTTATTTTGAGCTATTTATAGGCTTTAATAATGGAGTAAGGTATACTTCTGTCAACAAAATTTGGAGCATATTGCCTCTTTCTGCCTGGCTTTTCCAGAATTTGGAAACTAGTTGTGAGTGTTCTTAATTTATAGCAATACAGTTATTTGCTTCAGTACACTAAGAAATCATTTTCTTTTGCAACAGGGCATAATTTGATGAACTGGTTGTTTTACCAAGACTGTGACTGAAAGGGTATTTTTACCATTAAGGAGTTAAACTCAACCTGCAGAACCGAAAAAGCCCCTTGGAAAAACTGGCCTCATGTCTTGTCTACAGTCTCTATACAAGATTTCTAACCTGCGGTAAGTAAACAGTGTCACTTTCTGATAGGCATAGGAGCTCCAAGTTTATCTGGAGACCTCAAGAAGAGAGTTTACCCAACTCACAGGTATTTGAGTATAACCCATGGCTGGACTCAACTTTAGAGAATTCTATCTGAGATTCCTCGTGGAACAGAATTCTATCAAAGTCAATCTCAAAGTCCCATCAAGAAATAATTATTCTTGCTGCACTTTATGCAAATAATCAGGCCAATATCACACTAAAGTCTGTTTTTCAAACATCTCAATTATAACATTGTTTTTAACAGAAGTGAGGGCTGGAGAGAGAAAAATTATGTTTCAAAACTTATCATACATTTGTCATTAAATTCTATACTCATTAGTTGTTTTTAAGGTTTTTTTTTCTATGTTTTAGATTGACCCTGCTTATTCCTGTGAACAAACCAGCAATCTCTAGCTGCAGTTCAGAAGGAACAAAAGGGATGGATGGTGTAACAATCTTAATAAATATTCTAGTTCTGAGTAATTATCCTGCAAACCTGCCAGGTGATGGGAATAAGTAGGATTCCCATCATCTGGAGGTTTCCTTTTCGGCAAAGTAACAGCAAGGGATGTAACTAAAACCAAGCCCTGTGCACCCAAATCTTAGCAAGCATAATTATAGCCACTAGTTATCCAGCTGTATTACAAGACATTCTTTTCTCTCCCTTGTTGGAGGAGAACTCCTTTTCACTTCACTCTAACATTTAGTTTATAATAAGGAGCCCATGGAACTCTTCCAAGACATATTTTTGTCCCACACTCAATTCCAAGCTTTGGATAGAAGCCCCAGGAAAGAAAACTGGATCTGAGGCATAAAGGGGCAGAAAACAATGAAAGTTAAAGGCACAGCACATACGAAAGTGACTTATTTCCTTCAATTAAGCCAAGCTTCCCATTTCATAGATAAAGGTTATGCTAGTATCCATGTCATAAATGAGATCTAGGGAATTCAAAGACTACATAAAACAGGGGAAATAGGGCACATGTGAATAAGAGCAGATATTTCCTCCCATAGACCCCTCTCTTAACATGGATGAAAGCTGGTATAACCCCCATAGATGGCACTCTGTCATGACCAGGACTTGGAGGTACAAGAAAGGAAAGATTATGTCTCGTTGTATCTTCCTCACATACCCTGAGCATTTGCTGTAGAGAAGGAAAGCTGGAGGCATCACACTACCTGATTTTGAACTATACTACAAGGCCACAGTAATCAAAACAGCATGGAAGTGATACCAAAACAGAGATATAGATCAATGGAACAGAAAAGGAGCCTCAGAAATAATGCCACACATCTACAACCATCTGATCATTGACAAACCTGTCAAAAACAAGCAATGGGGAAAGATTCCCTGTTTAATAAATGGTGTTGGGAAAACTGGCTAGCCATATGCAGAAAGCTGAAACTGGACACCTTCCTTACACCTTATATACAAATTAACTCCAGATGGATTAAATAATTAAACATAAGTCCTAACACCACAAAAACCCTATAAGAAAATCTAGACAATATCATTCATGACATACCCATGAGCAAGGACTTCATGACTAAAATACCAAAAAGCAATGGCAACAAAAGCCAAAATAGACAAATGGGATCTAATTAAACTCCAGAGCTTCTGCACAGCAAAAAAAAAAAAAAAACCTATCATTAGAGTAAAGTGACAACCAACAAAATGAGAAAAAAAATTTGCAATCTACCCATCTGACAAAGGGCTAATATCCATAATCTAAAATAACTTCAACAAATTAAAAAAAAAAGATTGCTCCAACAAATAGTGAACAAAGGATATGAACAGACACTTTTCAAAGGAAGGCATCTATGCAGCCCACAAACATATATAAAAAGCTCATCATCACTCGCCATTAGAGAAATGCAAATTAAAAGCACATTGAGATACCATCTCACACCAGTTAGAATGCCAATCATTAAAAAATCAGGAGACAATAGGTGCAGGAGAGGATATGGAGAAATAGAAATGCTTTTACACTGTGGGCTGGAGTGTAAATTAGTTTCACCATTGTGGAAGACAATGTGGCAATTCCTCAAGGATCAAGAACTAGAAATACCATTTGACCCAGCAATCTCATTACTGAGTATATGCCCAAAGGATTAAAAAACATTCCATTATAAAGAACATGTACATGTATGTTTATTATGGTACTGTTCACAATAGCAAAGACTTGGAAACAATCCAAATGCCCATCAATAATAGACTGGATAAAGAAAATGTGGAACATATACACACCATGGAATACTATGCAACCATAAAAAGGATGACGTTATATCCTTTGCAGGGACATGGATGAAGCTGGAAAACATTCCTCAGCAAACAGACACAACAGCAGAAAACCAAACACCACATGTTCTCACTCATAAGTGGGTGTTGAACAGTATGAACACATGGACACAGGGAAGGGAACATCAAACATTGGGGCTTGTTGGTGGGTGGGGGGGGTGTCAGGTGCTAGGGGACAGATAGTGGGAGGTTGGGGGATTGAGGAAGGTCAACATTAGGAGAAATACCTAATGTAGATGACGGGGTGATGGATGCAGCAAACCACCATGGCACATGTATATCTATGAAACAAACCTGCACGTTCTGCACATGTATCCAGAACTTAAAGTATAATAAATAAATTTTTAAAAATGAGTATCATTAGTCATTGTGGAGACAGGGGCAAGAGTTTAGTGAAGAGGAGAGATAATGCAGGGGAGAAGTAACGTCACTTGGGCTACATGGAGATTAGTGTCCACATGAAAATATTTGAGTAGAAAATTAACAGCAGTTAAAAAATGGATTGATGTTTGGGGAGAATTTAGAAACAGAGGTTAAGCATGATTTTCCACTCTGGGTGTACTGGAAGAAGATCAGTTACAGGAAGCTGACTATGAAAATTGTAATGTGCAGGTAATGTACTCAATTATATGACTTAGAGAAAGGGGTAGGGAAAACTAGGAAAAAAACAATAAATAAAAATAAAATCTTCAATTGGGTCTTAAGATAATAAGTGAAATTTAAGTTTTATATTAAATAGCATACAAAAAAATACAAAAAAGGTAATTATTTCCTTTTTAAATATCCCCAAGAAGAATGTGTGAACTTTTAATTAGTAAAAAGAAGACTCTTTTATTCTTATTTTTTTAACCTCAAAGAAAGTGTTAAGTAAATAATGTTGAATAAGGATATTAAAGGGAAAAATTACGAAAGCTTTGAAATAAGTCAAAACATTATTGAATTACTTAATGGAAAACAATGTATTGTCTAGAATGGCCTTTGGTGTTATTCTGATTCCAAGGGAGCTCTGAGCCCTTCCTTGTCTTTGAAGTCTTTTACAGAATTTAAAACTGGTAGTTACACAAATTAATGTTGCTGATGGAATGCAAACTGTGTCCACTAAAATGCACTTGACTGATGATTAGAACCTTATAAATATTGACGGTTTTCCGAAGTTTACATCTATTTATACAGTCATCCCAGCACTCTTTAATGCTCCTATGTGTGTCTTTAGATTCTTCTCTGAAATAGTGGTATCTTACTTGTTTTCTCAAACATGTAAATAAGAGTTTTGACTTACATATTTTCATAAGAATCATGCTTTTACCTTAAAAAATACATTATCAGAATAAATTATTTGTATAAAATATTTTCTATTTCAAAATCTGTACTTCAAAAATAAATGTTTCATATGTATGTATATATTTATATGCATATACACATACATATAAATATACACCACAAATACACACACATAGTATACAAGTATCTGACAAAACTTCTGATAATTGTAGACATATAATTCTGAATAGCTTAGAAACAACATATCATTTATTTAAGACAGATTTCAATATTAATGCATTTCAATATCTACAAAACATGAAAGAATTGTTCAATTTATTTATTTTTATTTTTTGAGATACAGTCTTGCTCTGTCACCCAGGCAGGGGGTGCAGTGGGATGATCTCAGCTCACTGCAACCTCCCACTCCTGGGTTTAAGCAATTCTTCCACCTCAGCCTTCCAAGAAGCTGAGACCAGAGACATGCACACCATGCCTGGGTAATTTGTGTGTGTGTGTGTGTGTGTGTGTGTGTGTGTGTGTTTTGTAGAAATGTGATTTCATTACATTGCTCAGGCTGGTCTGCAATTCCTGGTCTCAAGCAATTCATCCCCTTGGTCTCCCAAAGTGCTCTGATTACAGGTGTGAGCCACTGCATCTGCTCCAATTTAAAATGATGATATTTCTTTTGTAATAGTAGTTTTTAGGAAAATGTTTAACAGCTATTCTCCATTACTGCTTGCTTTCATGTTAATTTTTTTTTTTTTTTTTTTTTGGCTCTAAATCAAGTAAATATTCTCTTAAAGTGGTAAAAGACTAATAGCCTACTTCAAGTTCCCTGATAGGTGTAACTGTCACGAAAAAATTGGCATAAAGCAGATACAATTTCCTCATTGGATCTATAAATACCGATTTTGCATGGGCTAAACCCTAATGTTCATTCTTTTGCAACAGTATTATTATCCAAATATACTGGGAAAAAAATTGCTAAGTTTAGTGCAAGCAATAGCTAAGGGGAGAGAGATTAATCTTGATGGATTGTGATGCCTCATAAATTATTATATGAATCTCAGTATCTCATTCAAACTGTATTTATAAACAGCACAAAGTCATTAAAGTCAATATAGAAAATTAGTTTTTCTTTTTCTTCGTTTTTTAGAGATGGTGTCCTGCTTGTTGCCCAGGCTGGATTACAGTGGCACAATCATAGTTCACTTCAACCTTAAACTTTTGGCTCAAGATTTCAGCGTCGGCCCCACAAGTAGCTGTGAAAACAAGTATACACCACTATGTCTGATTTTTTTTTTTTAATATTTGTAGAGAAGAGTATCTCTCTTTGTTGCCCAGGCTAGTCTTTAACCCCTGCCTTCAAGTACTTCTCCAGCCTCAGCCTCACAAAGTACTGGGATTACAGACGTGAGCAACTATGCCAGGGTCTTAGGTGAAATTTTCTGAGACTACACTTTCAACACGTCAAAAGTTAAGTTAAAATGAATACAGAAATTTCATAAGGCATTTGAATAATAAATAAAATTCGGAATAAAAAATTACTGGCAACATATTTATTTGCAGTTATCATAAATTAATAACCCCAAATTTAATAACTGATACTTTGTATTTGAGACAAAAGTCTCTATAAATTAAGGGGCTATCTTTAAATTTAGGTGCCTCCATGTGGATTTTATTTATTGTTTTGAAATAATCTCTCAGTGATCGTATATATATTAATTTGCACATAAACATTAAAAGCAAAACATGTTAATTACAGTTTAGTCCTATACATATTTCTGTGATCCTGTAATGGATGTTTTTATCATTCGTCTTATGATGATTTGCTTTCATTAAAAATGTAAAGCAGTAAACTGAAAGTCTAGATTAGCATTATCAAATTTTTGATGAGTTTATATGTTGTCATGTATTTATATACATATATAGGCACACACATATACACACATTAGTAAAGTGTTTATGTCTTATTTGCCTTTATGAAATGTAACACCTTCTCTAACTCCAGTCAGTTATGAACAGCTTTGTATTACAAAGAGTAGCTATGAGTTTGCAGGCTTTGGATGATATGAGAATACAAATAGGAGATAATAATTTATCTTTGTGAGGAAGAGTCACATATTCAACTTGCAAATAATTAATCATTGGGTTTGAGAAAGTATATTAGGTTATGTATTTGCATTAATTAAAATATGAATGAAATTATATTTTACAATGCTGTTTTCTATATTATTTTAAATAATTTTTGAAGAATAGAAATATCTAAAGTATACACAGCATAATGCAGTTATTAATTTATTATGTAGGAAATAACATAAACTTTGGATCAAGACAAACTTTATAAAAAAAAATTAAAACACCTGCATAATAGGTTATCTTAAAATGCAGAATATGCATCTGAAGCTGTAGTCTAGTGTGGCATTATGTATCAGTATTACTTAGCTGTTACTCTATTATGAAAGCCAAATATGGGGAAAAGCTTTAATATTAAATGTCTCACGATAGACCCTGTTTTCATCTTTTCACCAAATTGAAATAACCAAATTATATAAAAACACATTTTAAAATATTCTGCATATTATGCTTTCGTTAAGTACATGTAGACAAAATATTAGGAGACACCATGCTAATTATAGAACAGGTTCTTTAATTGGTAGACTTAGGACACTTATTAGCTCATTAGCGCATCTTCTCTAATTCTAAATGGTAGGCACTGGATGCTTGTCATTAGCTATTAGGTTTGAAAAAGAAAAGAAAAAGTATTGATATGATACCTCAAGAAATAAAGTTAAGGCTGAGTGGTGGCTCTTGCCTGTAATCCCAGAACTTTTGGAGGCCAAGGTGAGCTGACCACCTGTGGTCGGGAGTTTGAGACCAGCCTGGCCAACATGATGAAACCCCATCTCTACTAAAAATACAAAAATTAGCCAGCTATGGTGGTGCATGCCTATCATCCCACCTACTCGAGAGCCTGAGGAAAAAGAGTCCCTTGAGCCTGGCAGGTGAAGCTTGCAGTAAGCTGAGATGGTGCCACTGGACTCCAGCCTGGGTGGCAGAGTGAGACTCCATCTCAAAAAACACATGATCTTGCAGGACATTCAACATGGGTAAATCCACATACATCCTGCAGTGGAATTCAAGATGGGTAAATTCACACACATCCTGAAGTGGAATTCAACATGGGTAAATCCACACACATCCTGCAGTGGAATTCAACATGGGTAAATCCACATACAACCCTCAGTGGAAATGTAGCCCCACCAGGGAGAGATTTTGGTGGAGCTCCAGCTGAGGAAAGTAGGAGAAACTGAATAAACTCTTATTCCTACTATTGAAAGAGCCAAAACCCCTGCCACTGAATCAGTGGAAGTGCAAACCTATTTTCTTTTGGAGCCACTACTTCCAACTTAACAACTGGAACACCACAAGGTCACAGGAACAAAAGCCATGACACAGGGAGTTGCCTGGGGGACTTACTGTGGCTTAGGATGCCTGAAAATCAGATATGACCTTCAATGAGTAGCTGAGGCCAATGAATGCACACTAGCATGCACCCTGCACCTAGCATAGAGAAGAAAATAATGGAAATGCAGAAACAGACTGCTCTTAGAGAAATACCAGTTTGTGAGAGTAGATATCAACTTCAATGCAAACACCAATAACGCAGCAATAACAACAATGAGTACTTCATGAAAATGTATTCTAGCACACAGACACATTTTTTGTGTCACTAAGATATAGTAATATTCAAACATTTTAGTAGGTGAATAGAAAAACAATAAAAGGATGGTCAATGTTAAGACCTGAATTGGTGATCTGGACAACCAAGTGAAGGAAACATCTGAAAGTTTGTAACAAACATACACAGAGCTGGAAATCCAGGGGGAAAAGTTAAGAATCAAAAAAAAAAAAAAAAAAAAAGAAAGAAAAAAATCATGATAGCATGAAATTTACTTGCATTAAGTAAAAATCAGCAAATAGAAAATGTTCTCAGAGTTCCAGGCAGTTTGGTAAGAAAGGACAAATCTAGTCATAGCCTGCTCTAGCTACAAAATGTCAAGGATGAAGGGAAAATTTTACAAGCTCCCAGGCAGAACAATAAAAATAATATGTAATTTACAGAGATTGGAGAGATGACCCTCACTGAGTCAGACTGATCCATCAGGTTAGTAGACTATTTTGAATAAGAGCCCTTTTGTTCTGCTGAAAGAATAAAGCTGACCAAACTCACGGTACTTACTGCCTGGGTCAGGGACAATGTGACAGCTGGCCAGCAGAGGCATCAACCTTTGATTTCCCATTTTGGGCTATTAGAATGGAGGCCAGCACTACATTCAGAGCGGACATTGAGTGGGCCACAGCTGCAATCCTATGATGTTACTTTTTAAAACAATTTTTGTCATCTATTAATTTTTTTCAAATCTGAAGGCAATAAGCAATTGAGTTAAAATAGAATGAAGTTATATTTCTTACTTAAGTAGGGTAGTAAAATGAGATTTATAACTGTTTTGCTATCAAAAGAAAAAAAAATTGGTCTATTTTGTGTAGACAAAACCTTCTGATGAAATAAAGATGTTTGGATAAATGTTCAGTGTAAAACCAATGTTTTATAGGAAAGAAGAAAGAGCTTAAAAATTATGTGACTTAGTAACTGCTCCTCATTTTGAGAGAATATAAGATTCCCCAATAACTTGAAAAGTTTCAGAACAGTTCAGAAGCAGGTAGAGGAGTAGGATATATTTTTTCTAAGTTGTACATTTTTTCATAAATTTAAATTTTATTTATCTTGAACTGTTTAATAAATTTTCTGCTTTTAAAACGTTATGGTAGTTGGACAACATGGTTGAGATATTTCTTTTTAAAATTTATTTCTGGCAATACAGAATTTGTTTTAGAAATTGTTAAAGAGCAAAAAAACACTAGACATCAATTTTATTTGAAGTTTATTTTGAATATGACTATACATTTTCACATTTTATTTCTATTTCAAGAAATTATGACTCAATTATTCTCTCAGTTTCTGTTTTTTTGAAACAGGTTCTCAGTCTATTTCTCAGGCTGGAGTGCAGTGAAACAATCCAGGCTTGCTGCAGCCTTAACCTTCCCAGGCTCAGGTTTTCTCCCACCTCAGCCACAAGAGTAGCTGGGACTACAGGCATGCACCACCACACTCAGCTCATCTTTGCATTTTTTTGTAGAGACAGGGTTTCACCATGTGGCCCAGCATGTTCTCAAACATCTAGGCTTAAGGATCCACCCACCTCAGCCTTCCAAAGTTTTGGCTCATAAGCATGAGCCACCACACCTGACCAGTTTATTTTTCTGACTATCAGAAATAACTCCGGAGAACCAGGCATGTTAGGGTTATTGAAATACTTTGGTTAAGCATGATAAGAAGGCACTGTAAGAAAAGTATGCAAAGCATGATTAGTCTTATTAGAATTTAAATATGCCTAATAAACTAAAAGTGCAATATTATTCTCCACTCAATAGATAGCCAAACATTATTTTAAATAGGTGTATCATGCTTTTTCTACAATTTAGGAAGATATATGATTATACATCGAGCTTTGCAATATAAATTGCTATGACATGTCTAGACAGTAGTTTAGTAACGTGTTTTAAAAACTTAAACAGTACAGACTTATAACCGAGATAGTACACTTTTATAGTTGATTTTTAGAAAACTTTAATTCAATTAAGATTGGACTATAAAACAGAATTTTGATTTCAATGTACTATTAATGCCCCTAAAATTAAAATGATCCAAATGTCTAGTAATAAGTTATTTAGTATATTAATCCATGCAATAAAATTTAGCAATAAAATTGAGAATTTTTAAATTGTTTTGTTTTTATATTTAGTGACATAGAAAGATGGGTATTTATTATTACATGTAAATAATGGTGATTTTGACTATTAAACCCTTGTCTATACAGCAATGTTTTCTTTACCATGTTTTTCTGCATTTTTAAAAACAAAAACATTAATATACTTGCATTTTAGATTTAAACTCCAAAATAAATGCATGATTTTGTTTTTAATTGACATGACTTACTTTTAATTAACAGCCATGTGGAGTAGAGAATATGCCTATTTTCATGGTTAGATCAATTTAGACATTTTTTTCTCCACTGGGAGTATCAAGAGAAGGCTTTAATCAAATTCTTATTTTGTGATCCAGATACCCAATGCTGCTTTTAAATGTAAAAATTTTAGATGTCAGTTAATTTTTTATGCTTATTCAAGAAAAAAAAAAAAAAAGAAATAGACCACTGCTTGGCGCAAATAGTGGCAATGTTAACAAAAGACACATAGAACAGAATTAATCTACAGATTGTTCTCCCATTAAACAAAATGAATTTCAAGAATTGATCATTTGTATTTAAAGGTATGAAGTAAATCAAATATATTCAAACTTAGGTGTAAGAGGAAAAAATAGTGAAAGAAAATTCTCCGGCTTTACATGAACTTGTCTTCAAGCTGAGTGATTTATAAGACAGAATATAAACAAACCAAAATAAAACAAAACAAAACAGACAAAAATGCGGTTTGGAACTTCTGTCAGTCATATGTGAGATATCATTACAAACTACATTAATACTTTAGTAGTCTAATCTTACCTTGTTGAATATTCTGTATCAAAATTCTAGGGCAATGACAGACAGCATAACACAATGGAAAGAATGACTCAAATGTGCCAATTTGCTTTCCATTATTATACTAACAAATGATCTAGATTTGATCAAAGCACCATTTGTAGTTTTAAATATGATAGTCTGCAATGACATCTTAAAATTACAGTAATGTGATAGGGAAGAAAATTTAAATACAATCTGACACAATCAAAAATAGAATGGAATCAAACAGGATAGAATAGGACAGAATACAGAAGAATGAATATGAGTCTTTGGTTTTGAGCCTGGCTTCATTCTTCTTCAATCACTTAATAAATCAATGGTCCTTTAAACAGCTGCTTAATTTTATTGGAGCTTTATTTTTATCTATTAATTATGATGTGGAAATTAAAAAGTAATAGCTAAAGTAGAGCACACAGCTAAGTACTTGGCATAGTCATTTTATAGTAGGCTTTGCAGGGTATGACCTGGCTGCATTCATTCCATTCACTATTCCAACCTTTCAGCATTTTATAGAAAGAAAAAAAAAAAAAAGGAAAGCATACCTTAATTAGTTCATGAATTTTACATATCTAGAAGGGATAGCTTAAAGGTTAGTTGCTAGCATCAAAATACAATTATTGACAAAGCAAGAGGATAGTCTCTACTAATTAGATTTAAAATGAGAAGAAAGTAAGCCCTAATTTTATATTTATGGACTATATTGCACAAAGCCAAATTAAGGAAGTCCTGACTTAGTACTAAATCCTGATGGAGATTTCTAATGGAGTTAGTTGTCTTCATCCTCCATATTAACTGCTTTTCGCCAGAAGTATGTGTCTGTTAAACCTCCACAAAACAAGCAATCTGAAATGGTCTGGATTGAGAGTTTCACAGCAAGAGCAGCTGGACTTAGAACAGTCCAGCTCAGTATGGGGAAGGGCATCTGCCACTACTATGTCAGTCCACCACTAATGAGGCAGTTCACACAGCAGCTGGGCAGAGCCTGCAGCAGCTCAGCAGCACCTCTTCTGGCAGATTGTGACTAGACTACTCCACGTAGGGCAGGGCATCTCTGAAAAAAGGCAGCAGCATGTCAGGAATGTATAAATAAAGCCAAACTTCCTAGGTCAGAGCACCTGGGAAAAGAGGCAGTTATGAGTTCCACTGCAGCAAACTTAAATGTACCTGCTCAGAAGCTCTGAACAGAACAGTGGAGCTCACAGCTCAGCACTTGAGTTCCTATAAGGTACAGACAGTCTCCTCAAGCAGCTCCCCTACCCCTGTATACCCAAAGAGACACCTCATAATGGAGAGCTAAGGCCGACATCTGGCAGGTACCCTTCTGGGATGAAGATAACAGAAGATGAAACTGGCAGCCACCCTTACTGTTCTGCATCCCCCATGGGTGATCCTGAGGCAAGCAGGGTCGGGAGTGGACCTCCAGCAGACCTGCAGCAGAGGGGCCTGACTGTTAGAAGGAAAACTAAGAAACAGAAAGAAATAGTATCAACATCAACAAAAAGGACATCCACTGAGAGACCCCATCTGAAAGTCACCAAATACAAAGACCACAGGTAGATAAAACACTAAGATGGGAAAAAACCAATGAAAAAAGTTGAAAACACCAAAAACCAGACCACTTCTCCTCCTCCAAGGGATCACAACTCCTCAACAGCTAGGGATCAAAGATGAATGGAGAATGAATCTGACGAATTGACAGAAACAGGCTTCAGAAGGTGGGTAATAACAAACTTCTCATAGCTAAAGGAACATGTGCTAACCCAATGCAAAGAAAAAACTTTAGATGAGATGCTAACTAGACTAAACAGCTTAGAGAAGAATATAAAAGACTTGATGGAGCTGAAAAAAAAACAGCACGAGAACATCACGAAGCATACACAAGTTTCAATAGCCAAATCAACCAAGCAGAAAAAAGGACATAGGAGATTGAAGATTCCACAGAAACACAAACTACTCGATGAAATAAAATGAGAAGGCAAGAATAAAGAAAAAAGAGTGAAAATAAATTAACAAAGCTCCCAAGAAATATGGGATTATTTGAAAAGACCTAATCTACGTTTGATAGGTGTAGCTGAATGTGATGGAGAGAATGAATCCAAGCTGGAAAACACTCTTCAGGATATTATCCAGGAGAACTTATCCAACCTAGCAATGCAGGCCACCATTCAAGTCCAGGAAATACAGAGAACACCACAAAGATATTCCTCAGGAAGAGCAACCCTAAGGCACATAATTGCCGGGTTCACCAGCGTTGAAAAATAAAGGAAAAAATACTAAGTGCAGCCAAATAGGAAGTTTGGGAACTACACAACTTCATGGAAACTGAACAACCTACTCCTGAATGTCAACTGGATAAGCAATGATATGAAAGCAGAAATAAAGATGTTCTTAGAAACCAGCGAGAGTGAAGACACAACATGCCAGAATCTCTGGGAAACATTTAAAGCAGTGTCTACAGGGAAATTTATAGCAATAAATACCCACCAGAGAAGTGAGGAAAGATTTAAGATCAACATCCTATCATCAAAATTGAAAGAGCTAGAGGAGCAAGATAAAAAAAACAAAACAAAACAAAACAAAACAAAACAAAACAAAAAAAAAAAAACCTCAAAAGCTAGCAGACAACAAGAAATTAAGATCAGAGCAGAACTGAAAGAGTTAGAGACACAAAATACTCTTCAAAAATATCAATAAATTCAGGAGCTGATTTTTGTAAAGATCAAAAAAATAGACTGCTAGCCAGATTAATTAAAAAAGAAAAGGGAGAAGAATCAATTAGATACAATAAAAAAAATGAAAAAGGGGATATCACTACCAGTTCCACAGAAATATAAACTACCATCAGAGATTACTACAAACAACTCTATACACATAAACCAGTAAACCTGGAAGAAATGGATAAATTCCTGGACACTTGAACCCTCCCAAGCCTAAACCAGGAAGAAATTGAAACCTTGAACAGACCAATAAAAAGGGCTGAAGTTGAGGCAGCAATTAATAGCCTACCAACTCAAAAAAGTCCAGGTCCAGATGGGTTCACAGCTGTATTCTACCAGATGTATAAGGAGGAGCTAGTACCATTCCTTCTGAAACTATTCCAAACAATACAAAAAGAGAGAATCTTTTCCACATCATTTTATGAGACCAACAGCATCCTGATGCCAAAACCCGGCAGAGACTCACCAAAAAAAGAAAACTTCAGGCCAATATCCATGATGAACATGAATGTGGAAATCTTCAATAAAATACTGGCAAACTGATTGCAACAGCACATCAAAAAGCTTATCCATCATGATCAAGTAGGCTTCATCCCAGGGATGCAAGGCTGGTTCAACATACATAAGTCTTTAAATGAAATTCAACACATAAACAGAACCAAAGACAAAAACCACATGATATTCTCAATAGATGCTGAGAAAGCCTTCAACAAAATTTAACAGCCCTTTATGCTAAAAACTCTCAATAAACTAGGTATTGAAAGATCATATCTCAAAATAATAAAAGCTATTCATGACAAACCTACAGCTAATATCATACTGAATGGGCAAAAAACTGGAAGCATTCTCTTTGAAATCTGGCAATAGACAACATGCCCTCTCTCATCACTCCTATTCAGTATAGTATTGGAAGTTCTAGCCAGAGCAATTAGGCAAGAATAAATAAATAAATAAATAAAGGGCATTCAGTTAGGAAAGGAGGAAATCAAATTGTCTCTATTTGCAGACGACATGATTGTATATTTAGAAGACCCAATCATCTCAGTCTAAAAGATCCTTAAACTGATAAGCAACTTCAGCAAAGTCTCAGAATACAAAATCAATGTGCATAAATCATAAGCATTCCTATACACCAATAACATACTAATAGAGAGCTGAATCATGAGTGAACTCCCATTCACAATTGCTACAAAGAGAGCAAAATACCTAGGAATTCAACTAACAAAGGATGCAAAGGACCTCTTCAAGGAGGACTACAAACCACTGCTCAAGGAAATAAGAGGACATAAACAGATGGATAAACATTCCACACTCATGGTTAGGAAGAATCAATATTGTGAAAATGGCCTTACTAGCCAAAGTAATTTATAGATTCAACGCTATCCCCATCAAGCTACCTATGGCCCTCTTCACAGAACTAGAAAAAAAATCACCTTAAACTTCATATGGGACCAAAAGAGAGCCTGCATAGCCAAGACAATCCTAAACAAAAAGAACAAAGCTAGAGGCATCACATTACCTGACTTCAAACTATATTACAAGGCTACAGAAGTCAAAACAGCATGATACTGGTACCAAAACAGATATAGACCAATGGAACAGAACAGAGGCCTTGGAGGCAATGCCACACATCTACAACCATCAGATCTTTGACAAACCTGACAAAAACAAGCAATGGGGAAAGGATTCCTGTTTAATAAATAGTGTTGGGAAAACTGGCTAGTCATGTGCAGAAAGCAGAAAGTGAACCCCTTCCTTACACCTTACACTAAAATTAACTCCAGATGGATTAAAAACTTAAACATAAAACCTAACAGCATAAAAACCTTAGATGAAAACCAAGGCAAATCCATTCAGGACATAGGCATAGGCAAGGACTTCATGACTTGCCTATGTACCAAAAACTTTGGCAACAAAAGCCAAAATAGACAAATAGGATCTAATTAAACTCCAGAGCTTCTGCAGAGAAAAAAAAAAAAAAAAAAAAAACAATCATTTGAGTGAACTGGCAACCTAACAGAATGGGAAAAAATATTTTGCAATCTACTCATCTGACAAAGAGCTAATATCTAGAATCTACAAAGAACTAAAACAGATTTACAAGAAAAAAAAATCCAAAAGTGGGCAAAGGATATTAACAGGCACTCTTCAAAAGAAGACATGTGAGGCCAACAAACATATGAAAAAATGCTCATCATCACTGATTATTAGAGAAATGCAAATCAAAACTACATTGAGATACCACCTCATGCCAGTTAGAATAGCGATCATTAAAAAATCTGGAGACAATAGATGCTGGAGAGGATGTGGAGAAATAGGAACACTTTTATATTGCTGGTGGGAGTGTAAATTAGTTCAAGCATTGTGGGAGACAGTGTGACAATTCCTCAAGGACCTAGAAATAGAAATTCCATTTGACACAGCAATCCCACTACTGGGTATATACCCAAGGGATTAGAAATCATTCTGTTATAAAGACACATGCACACATATGTTCATAGCAGCACTGTTTACAATAGCAAATTCCTGGAACCAACCCAAATGCCCATCAATGAGAGACTGGACAAGGAAAATATGGCACATATACACCATGGAATACTATGCCACCATAAAAAATGATGAGTTTGCGTCCTTTGTAGGGACATGTATGAATCTGGAAACCATCCTTCTCAGCAAACTGATATGAGAACAGAAAACCAAACACCACATGTTCTCACTTTTGGTGGGTGTTGAACAATGAGAACACATGGACACAGGGAGGGGAGCATTTGACACTGAGGTTGGTTGAAGTGGGCCAAGGGAGGGACAGCACGGGAAATGGGGAGGTCGGGGAGGGATAGCATGGGGAGAAATAACAGATGTAGGTGATGGGCAGATGGAGGCAGCAGATCACATTGCCATGTGTGTACCTATGCAACAATCCTGCATGATCTGTACATGTACCCCAGAACCTAAAGTACAATAAAAATAAAAGAAGAAAAGAAAACAGATAATAAAAAAAATAGAAGTGTGTGTCTGCTAAAAATCAAGAATAAACAGACTTCACCAATATTACTATAATATTAAATTACAGGGAGGCTATACTCTTTACTGTACTTTAATCAAAGCTCACATATGTATTTAAACTTTTATAGTAGAAATAGATTTTATAGTGAGTATGAACTAGTAGAAGAAACTGTTTAGAATTCCTTCACTTTGAGTTTGTTCTCATGCTTTCTTTCAGCCTGAAAACACTCACTTTTATCAAATATCTCAAAAAGCTGGTCCTCAGCTTTTGCTTGAAAGTCCTGGGGAGCCAATTCCTAACATGCTGTACATGCTTCTAAATCTAATGCCTCTGAATCCAGTATCGTGCTAGTCCCACCTCTAGCACTTGACCTGGTCAAGACCAAGGCTGCTTCCCTCTTTCATCATTGCAGCGTGGTATGAGAATTTATTCCCATGAGGAAGGCCGAGGTGGGCGGATGGCAAGGTCAGTAGTTTGAGACCAACCCTGGCCAATATGGTGAATCATCGTCTCTACTAATGATACAAAAATTAGCCAGGTGTACTGGTGTGCAACTCCCAGCTACTTGGGAGGCTGAGGCAGAAGAATCACTTGAACTCTGAAGGTGGAGGCTGTAGTGAGCCCAAGATTGTGCCCCTGCACTCCAGTCTAGGTGACAGAGCAAGACTCTGTCTCAAAAAAATAAAATAAAAAAAAAATAGCTTAGCATGCTCAAAGATTGATTTTAAAAAAAATGGAGTGTGCTGTCTTGTCAAGTAGACACTGCTGTGAAGTTATTCAGAGGTTACACAAGTTTCTTTCAGAGACGTTGGAATGAGGTTGTGTGTATGGCTTTTGAGTTTTATTTCAATTAAAAACATCTATGAAGTTCCGTACAATAAAATTAAATAATTGTGAGAATATTCCATATAATGGACAATGGCTTCAAGGTCTGGCACACTTTTAATTGATATTCAAATTCAAATAGCATTCATTGAGCTCATGCTATTCCAGAAATTTATTTAATAAACATTTATTGAATACACTTTATCTGCCAGACACTAGTGAAAGAAATGGACAAAAATATCTACACTCATAATATTTATATTCTAGTAGGATGAAAAAATGAATATAAAAATAGTAAATATTTCAATTACATATAAATTTCAAAGTGATCAAGCTATGAAACTAAATCATATCTTGGGGCCCCCAAATCACTAAGCTAGAGGAAAAGTCAAGCTGGGAACGGACTCCCCTTGTGGTTCTTAAATAATTTGGCTGCAAGATTAAAAGCTACATGGAAATTCCTTATAGTGTGATTTTTGGCCACAAGCAAATTGCTAATGAGCTCCAAGATCTTTATCCTAAGGGGTTTCTGTTAAGATTTCACCATAGCAATGTAAATTGATAGCTTATACTTACAGGTGCAGTCATCCACCTGCTCAGCAGACATAAATGGATATCTGATTGTCCCCTACCCTATTTTATCCATGTTATCTTATGTAAAAATGCAGATTACCTCATTTTTTTCTCTGCCTCATTTGTCTATGTCATTTTATGTAAAAAAAAAAAAAATGCAGATTCACTGGGCCAGACAAAAAAATGAGTAACTATTTTTCCCTACCCCCTCTTACATGAAAATCATGTACTTTTCAATATCCTGTCCTTTCACCTTTAAATCTGGAGACTTCAACATCATCTACTAAGAAAGACATAGACCTGTCTTCTGGGTGCTCATCCTTCACTTTGGCAAATAAACCTAAAATAATTGAGACCTTTCCTGTCTGATTAACAAGAAGTAAACAAATATAACGTTGTAAGGGAGGTCACAGATGCAGAGGGTGGTATGGAGTAGGAAGGAGAACCACACTTTGCTGAAAGTTTTAAGACATTTTACTTTATGCCTATATTTAACAGGATCTTGACTTTCAGATAAAATAAGCCAAGTAGACTGAGAATTCAGATGCAGAAGATTTCAAATAACTCACAGGGCTTACCTTAAAGGGCAGAGTCTATATATAAGTTAATGTGCACAGAGCAAAACCCAGTTCTTTTTTTTCAGATTTGCTGCATTTTGTTAAGTTAAAAAAAAAAATCAGTATCTTGGAAAGGTATGCAGGACAGAAGCTGAGGAACTACTACATATCATCTCTAATCTGAAAGCTATTTTAATTTCTGTTGTTTTGTTAAAATTATATTTGTACATATTTATGCATATAAGCCAAAATCAAAATTCTAAGCCCCTCAATTGACAGAATAGATCATCCTTTCAGCCAAGGAGATTACAAAGAAACCTGATGAATGAGTTTAGGCTATAACTGCTCAAACCTTACCCACTGCCTAGACAGAGTCGATTTATGAAGATGGGGCAATAGCAATAGAGAGTCATTCAGGTACATACAGCTGGCCATGTAGGAGGTCAGAGTCTTATTATTACTCAAATCAGTCTCCCCAAGCATTCAGGGATCAGAGTTTTTAAGGATAATTTGGTAGGTATGGTGGGTAGGGGGACAGGGACCGGGCAGTTCTGATTGGTTGGGTCAGAGATGAAATCAGAGGGAGTTGAAGCTGTACTCTTGAGCTGAGTCAGTTCCTGGGTGGGGCCCACAAGACAAAATGAGCCAATTTTTCAATCCTGGTGGTGTCAGCGACAGTGATAGGAGGAAGCCAAATGCTTATGCAGATAGAGGTGGGTACCAGGTGAAGCCTACCTCCAAGCCAGAGACAGTTTAAGCCTGAAAGCCAAGCTACACATTCAATCCTCAGACAGGATTGAGAACTTGTCTTCCAGTTTGGTACACTCTCCTCTGATTGATGCCAACTCTTCACCATTTTACATATACCTGCCCTTTCCTAATTGATTTTCTATACTGTCATGCCCACCTTTGAATGGTGTCTTCACTTTAACCTTTTTTTGCATACTTGCAAACCAATTGGCATGCACTTCCCATCCTGTGTTTATGAAGACCCTAGACTGTCAGTAGAGAAGGAGATGGCCTGTTTTTGGTGAAGAGACAACCTGACTTCAGGGAAAATGACCTGCCCTTTCTGCACTCTCTCCAGTTCCCCTCTCCGCTAAGAGCCATTTGCATCACTCTATAAAATTGTTTTTGCCTTTACAATCCTTCAGTCATCTGCATGACTTCATTCTTCTTGGAGGCTGAACAAGAGATTGGTATGCACCAAGTGTGAGTACCTAGAAAAGCTGTCACACTGGCCCTTTAATCTTACCAGTGAAGGGCAGTTGCCCTGCAAGGCAAGGGACCAACTGAGCTGCTAATACACTGCCGTCCATGGATGGCAGAACTAAAGAAGCTCTGTGGCATCTCCCTGGGGCTTCAGGGTTATGAGCATCCTCATCTGGGCATTGCTGCATTCCCCTCGAGGTGACATTCCCTGGATGGAGCTTACTCCTGGGTTGATGCCTGGAGCAGCCAGCCAGATCCCACACTCACTCATGTGCTCTTTCCCACAAGGGGTTGAGCACAGTGTGCCAACTGGATGGGGCATTCCTTCCATGATTTCATCAATAGGGTGAGAAAAATCCTACATCACCAGCTGATCCACTGTGTGCAGGATCTGCAAAATGTCTTAAGCACTGATCTTAGATTTTACAATAGTGTGGTTATCCCCAGGAGCAATTTGGGGTTTCTAGAATCTTGCATCCTCCAGCTGTATGACTCCTGAACTATAACGTTTAATTTTGTGTCTAATTTGTTAGTCTTGCAAAGGCAGTCTAGTCCCCAGGTAGGAACGGGTATTGGTTTGAGAAAGGGCTATTATTATCTTTGTTTCAAAGTTAAACCATAAACTAAGTTTCTGCCAAAGTCAGTTTGGCCTACACCTGGGAATGAACAAGGATTGCTTAGTAGTTAGCAGCAAGATGGAGTCAGTTAGGTCATATATCTTACACTGTAACAATTATCTGTTATAATTTTTGCAAAGGCAGTTTCAAGGCCATGTCACAAAGTGGGGGTTGGACATACCTCATTATGCCCTCTCCCTTTAGGAATTTAGACACAACTGACTAGTATTAATATGACAATAGAGATCCTCAGATGAACAAACAGACCCTTGGTAGCAATTAGATACCAACTCCATCTGACTCTGGTATATCATCACATGACACATAACAGGCCCTAAAGGAAATCAAAGTATTTTACCCTAAAATGTATTCCCTTGATACCGAAAATGTATTCCTTTGATACATTTTTTAAAAGCCCTGCAAAGTGGTCTCCTGTGTGGGAAATTTACATTTGTAGAGAATCCCCTTTCCTTTCTAGGTCTTCTTATCCAGGAGAGATTTAACTAAGAATCTGACACCTTTTAAGTTCTGATGAAAGACATTCACCATGTATTCTCTCTGTAGCTGCTTCCTGGAAGCTTCATCTACATGACAAGAACAATGGCGTCCACAACTGCCCACCTTAACTTACCTCTAGCTGACTTCACCTATTCAGGCAGAGTTTAACTCTTTCAGCTAATTGCCAATCAGAAAATATTTGAATCTAGCTGGATGCCAGTGTGGGTCACATCTGTAATCCCAGCACTTTGGGAATCTGAGGAAGGTGGGTCACCTGAGGTCAGGAGTTGAAGACCAACCTGGTCAACATGGTGAAAGACTATCTCTACTAAAAATACAAAAATTAGTTGGGTGTGGTGGCGAATGCCTGTAATCCCAGCTACTCAGGAGGCTGAGGCAGGAGAATCACTTGAACCCAGGAGGTGGAGGTTGTAGTGAGCAGAGACCATTGCACTCTAGCCTGGGTGACAGAGAGACACTTTATCTCAAAAAAAAAAAAAAAAAAAAAAAGAAAGAAAAAAAAAAAGAAAAAAGAAAAAGAAAAAAAAAGAAAAGAAAAGGAAATCTTTGAATCCACTTATGATCTTGGAAGCCCACCTTCCCAATTCTCCCCACCCTACTCCCACCTGGAGATGTCCTGCCTTATCAGGTCGAACAAATGTATAACTTACATGTATGAATTTGTGTCTTTGCCTGTAATTTCAGTTTTCCTAAATTGTATACATTTCAGCTGTAATCAAACCACCTTGGGCTCATGGTCTCAGGATCTCCTGAGGCTATGTCATGGACCATGATCCTTAACTTTGGCAAAATAAATATCTAAATCAGCCGGGCGCGGTGGCTCAAGCCTGTAATCCCAGCACTTTGGGAGGCTGAGGCGGGTGGATCACGAGGTCGACAGATCCAGACCATCCTGGTCAACATGGTGAAACCCCGTCTCTACTAAAAATACAAAAAATTAGCTGGGCATGGTGGCGCGTGCCTGTAATCCTAGCTACTCAGGAGGCTGTGGCAGGAGAATTGCTTGAACCCAGGAGGCGGAGGTTGCGGTGAGCCGAGATTGCGCCATTGCACTCCAGCCTGGGTAACAAGAGCAAAACTCCGTCTCAAAAAATAAAAAAATAAATAAAAAATAAAAAATAAAAAATAAATATCTAAATCAATCAATCAACCTGTCTCAGATACTTTTTGGTTTACATGAGGTGTTTGTGAAATTTTGGTATGTGTAGAACATGTAATGAGATGACTCTGGAGCACACCTTAAAGTGTAATTTTTTTCTAAGACTGATTTCTGTTACACCCTGTAATTCAATAAAGCCAGAGCTTTTGTCCTTGAATTATACTTGGAAGTTTTTATCCAGTCTCTAAATCTTTAGAGTAAGATAGTACTGGGACTAGGAAAAAAAATAAAAGCAAAAGAGAAAGAGAGAGCTGTTTTAGGTTATTCTATATAGCTCATGTTGTCTATTAAGGACTTGCTTGATGTTTTACATATGTGGATGTTACAGTAGGTAATCTAGTCAGACACGAGCAGCAATGAGAGGGTACCCACTGCCACACACCAGGAATGTTATGAGACCATCAGGTGATGGTCAGGAGGTTGTTAAACCCACTCTCTAAAATTATAACTTGTCACAGCTAATGCCAATAAAAGGCAGTCTGCCAGTAGATGTAAAAAACCTGAAACTGGTGATCAGCAGCTTTCCTATAAAATCTCAGGAGTTGGACAAGTGGGCTCAAGCATGTTTATTAAGGGGCAAAATGGTGGAGTTTAACTGGTATATGATCTTCTAGAGATATTTGACGGGTAAGTGAAGAATGTCTCAAGTGAACATGCGTACAACTCCAGTAAATACACTGAGCATGCTGCCCCCTCAAGTGCTAGCAGGCCGCTGTGCATGCAGACAGCACTCTCCAAGGGAAGAATAAGAGAAGAAAGATGCAAGACCCCAGAAGCATGCCAGCATATAAAACTGTAAGTCAAAGGTCAGACTGCACACTTGACCAGTCAAGTCACCTGCTTGGCCCTCTTCCAACTGTACTTAACCTCCTTTCATTCCTGCTCTAAAGCCTTTTATCAAAATTTCACTCCTGCTCTAAAAGCTGTCTCAATCCCTTTTACTGCTTTCTGCCTCCTCGAATTGAGGTTGCTGCAAACCTGTACGAATTTGTCACTGCTAACATAAATTTATATACAGTTAAGGAAAAACTCATTTTCAGGAGAAAATGGCATGGTATGAGATGTCTCCACATAATGTTGCTATGTATGTTAAACATACTAGTTGTCTGACTTTTTATATTGTATGATTTTAATATGCAAAATATAACATTCTATATTAACTCACAGAGATTTTCAATTTTCTAAGATTTGCAAATTCCCATTTCAGCCAAAAAAAAAAGTTTAAATGTGTATTGTTCCTATTCATTGAAGGTCTTCACCAGAAAGAAGGTCTGAAATATAAAACTCTTTAGGATATTTCAGGGGAAATATTAAAAGCACTATCTACTGCCAGCTCAGAATTCCTCCCCACAAAGTTAGAAGAGAAAAATAACTGCTTCGTTCTTGGGTAAGCATAAGCCTGAATGTGATGAGCAGCACATTTTGTCTAGATGACTGTTAAAGAGATTGGAGAGACAGAAAGACAGCTTACCCTTGTATACAGTCAAGCAGAGACAACCCATTACATACAAGTATTCAAGGTAAACCATAAGTAGTCCTCAAGTAAGAGGACTTGACAGCACCATTGTCACGCGTAGTTTCACCTAAATTCATCTGGTAGTTGGGGTCGCCATTTATGTTAATTGGATTTATCAAAAAAATAAACTTCTCATATCCCTGTAATAGAAAGCAGTTTTGCAACTTGAGCAAGGCACCCATTTGACTCCAACAGAAATTGGGAGAGAGGGGCTCTTTTTCTTGATAACATTTTAGAGAGTTGGCTCCCAGACTCTTGAAGAAATATTCCTGGGTTGTAAAACTAAAAAGAGGATCATTTAGCTTTTAAAATATTTATGAACATTTGAAAGAGGCAGAGGAAGACTTTATAAATTTTCCAAAGTAAATGCTCAGAGAAAAAGGAAACTTTCTTTTTATCATTTTTTTCTAATTAGATATTGTATTTACCCTTATACTACCCATATTTCCATAATAAATACTAAATAAAGATTCCTTTTGTGATTGTACAATATGAAATTTAATGCTTGCTTATAATAATGAAGTGTGTTTTTACCAACACTATTAAAGAGAGTAATTTATTGAGAAAAAACTTCATTCTGACAAAAAATATTAAAAGTGAAGAGAGATATTTACATTTATAACAATAATAGAACTTCTTTTGTCACTGGTAAACTGCATTCTTTCCCTACTTTGTGTCAGTTAGAAAGAAAGAACACCCAATTGGAACTAAAGGCAAGCAGCTTTTGTTTCTGGACAGAAATGGAGAAGAATTGAGCACTTAATCAGAAGACTCCTACTCCTCCTACAACACTCCCTGATCCTGTCAAACAAGATTGCTTCCTTGGACTATAAAACTTCCCGCACATTGTATACACCATGAGGACAAGAGATAGGATGGTCTCCAATGGGAAAGGAGAAAATTACAACAGGAAAATTGGAGATCCTGTTGCTGACACCCCATTGGGGTGATCCGAGGCTAGGGTCAGTCCAGAAGCCGTTCGATAACACTGGGGGCTGACCCTGGCAAGAAATCCTCCAAACAATAAAGGTGTGAGGTTTTAAGGACTGGGTATGAGGGTGAGGAATGCATGTGAACTGTGGGACTCTGTGCAGGCTCAATTTATTAACACCTGAATGATTCTTCCTGCCCACTTCACAAATAAAGACTGTGGCATCGCAGGAAAAAAAGAGTTTAGTTGACCCAAGGCTAGCCACTCCACTCAGGTGACAGAGTTATTACTCAAATCAATCTTGTCTCAGTCTCATAGGTTAGGAGTTTTTCAAAGGTAGTTTAGAGGAACAGGTGGAGGTAGCTAGAAAGGGGTGCTTGCTGCTAATTTGTTGGGGTGGAGATTAAGTTGTAGGGAGTTGAAGCTGTCCTCTTGTGATCAATTTATTATGGGTGGGACCACAGAAGCTGTCTGTCAGTGGGTGCAGTTGAAGCCACAATGTCAAATGTGCAAAAAGTCTGAAGAGATACCTCGAAAGGCCACTCTTAGGTTCTACAATAGTTATGTTATCTGCAAGACCTCCGGAATAATGGTTGACAATTATTTATATCTACACCTTACCAGAATTTAGGCTCCTCTCCTTCCCCTAGCCTGGTGACCTTTCATTAACTTTACAAAGGCGATTGAGTTTTGTGGAAGGGATATTATTATTTAAACAATAACCTAAATGTCTCTGAAATTGTTGCACTTCTTTTTTAAATGGAAGTCGTGCACTGGACTGAGCTCTATATCCTGCTGAAGTGTTTATGGCCCAGGCTGAAGTGTTTACCCTTATAGAATGGTTCTGGTTAACTTCTGAACTTAAAATTTCCTTACTAATTACATAGCACTCTAATTGGAGCCAGAATAAGTGCCCTAAAAGAATTTATGGACTAAATGGCCATTTTCCTGCTGATAGGACTGTATCAAGACTAATATTTGGTTCAAAAAGACATTTTACTTCTAATTGTTGAAAGCAAATTTCTCCTGTTCGCAGAAATAGCATAAAGCCTGGTTTCTGGTAGAGAGGCAGAAACAGAAACAGGGGAAAGAACTGGGAAGCTAGGGTGTTTTGGTAAAGGATTGACAGGTTGCCTCACGGCAAGGATCCCCATTCCACTAAGTGGTACAATTGACCTTGATATGCCATATCCTCCCCAACCCAAGGGCAGAGCCACCTTGACATGCCATGTGCTCTCTAGACCAGTGTTAGAGAGAGACCTGGAAATGCCATGTGCTTTCCAGATCAAGGGCAGAGAGAAAACTGAAAATGCCATGTGCTTTCCAGACCAAGAGCAGAGAGAGAGACGTGGAAATGCCATGTGCTATCCATGCCAAGGGCAGAGAGAAAGAGAAGCTCACTATTGTGGTTGGGGAGGCAGGGGGGACTCTCTGCTCCTAGAAAATTACAAAGATGCCTTCTCTTGAACATTATCCCCAAATACTACAACATTGCCTGATCCTGTCAAAAAAGATTGCTTCCTTGGACTATAAAACTTCCCGCACATTGTATACACAGTGAGGACAAGAGATAGGATGGTCTCCAATGGGAAAGGAGAAAATTACAACAGGAAAATTGGAGATCCTGTTGCTGACACCCCATTGGGGTGGTCAGAGGCTAGGGTCAGTCCAGAAGCCGTTCGATAACACTGGGGGCTCACCCTGGCAAGAAATTCTCAGTTGCCCCAGTACTTCTTTCAGGCCCACATGATGGCTAAGTTCTTCATGAAAGGAAGCTGATTTAAACATGGCCAATATGTTCAGCAAACCCATGGGAATTGGGTGATTGTCCATGTTCTGCCCAGCAAGCCTGTCTTCCATGTCTTGTAAAGCTGGCAGTCACGCTAAATATATTTAAGTGACTGAGGGGGGCCCAGTATTTAGTTTGATTTGGTTCTAAAATGGAGGCCAGGAGCCCCAAATGAAAGGACAGGGTTGGAGTGCACTCCTCGACTCCCCATTTCAATGAACGTTGTACCTTGGTATCTTGGATGAGGTCCTCAATTATGAAACAGATACACGGTTGGTGGTACACACCTGGGGTTTTTCATCATGTACCGGGAAAATTTAGGACACAGACATACATGAGGATTTTAGGAGTGAAGGTTTAATAGGCAGAAAAGAAGAGAAAGAGAAACAGCTTTCTCCATAGAGAAAGGGGTCTCTGAGCAGGACTGGTGAGCGGCAAATGTACAAGCGTTTACAGTCCAGTTTGAGGAGGCGGTGTCTGATTTACACAGGGCGAATAGATAGGTTCAATCAGGTATGACATTTACATAGCACACGGGAAAGGCTGGTCACTCTACTCTAATCTTCTCATGCAAGTGGGCTTTCTAGTGGCACCATCTCGTCCACTTCCTACTGTACACATGGCTGGCAGAGAAGAGAAGATGAAGCTGCCACCTTGAACATATCTTGTCCCTAGTTCCTATTGGCATTCACCCATGCAAGCTCCCAGCTTGCTTGCTTATGTCCGCAGCTCAACTTTACAGGCTGCTCTTTGTTAGAAAATGATCTGGGCCTGGTTTTTTTTTTTGTTTTTTTTTTTTTTTTTTTTTAATTAAAAAGAAAACCAGAGAACTCCCATACCCTTGCTATCTGCCTAAGTATTTCCTTCTTATCTCCTATATCAGTGGCATTCCTTTTCAACATCATTGAGTTATTTAATTGGTAGATTAAAAAAGTAAATATTTAACTGACTGATATGTAAATAGAAAAATAATTATGGGTTTTTCTGTTTTTAAATTTGTTCTGATTTTCTTATCTATTGAATAACAGACAAATTATATGGTCTATTTTTCTAATTGTAGCAATGGACAAAATAATGTGATGACTTTAAATATTTATTAATAAGAAAACATAGAACAAAATAACAGATGCCATTGATAATTAAACTGGGGAATCAAACATGGATAGTATTGCCAAAGTCGATGAGAACAGAAAATATTGTGTGTGATCATAATTATTGGAATTGTGTTTTGGAGAAAAAAAATTAACTTAAATGCAGTCAAGAGACAACTTTATATGGATTGCGATTTATGTTTATAATGAGAAGAAAATATTTCCAGTTATCTCTGTTGGGGTGCAGAAAACAATTCCCTAAAATATGTCATTTTGGTATGTGGAGTACTTTGAAAATTGAAATAACTCAGAACTAAGCTTCAAAAGCAAAGTTTGTGCTCATCCCTTGGCTCCCTGTCTCTCTGAACCTTTTTCCCAAAGTACTGGGAGAGACTCTGAAATTTTCTTATCTGACAAAGAAAGCTTAAATGCAATTTTCCTAAGAATCCTCTCTAGGAACCTCATCAATAACCAGAAAAGAGAAAACTAGGGAAGAAAAAAGACTGGAAGTCATACTCATGGCCAGGCAGCTTTTCATCTATTCTTTTTAGGTTAGTTACAAGAGATTACCTGGAAACTTTACCTGCATAATGAGACAACGTTTGCTCCTGTTCAGTTCCACAGCTCACCTTTCCATGACGCCTGCCTCTCATCTCCTACATCCATTTGCTTCCCTTCTGATTTACTGCCCCTGAAAAAAATTGTGCACATTGTCCAGCTCCATCACTTCATATGAAACAGGAGACATAAGCTTTGCTATCACTGTCTAAATCCATTTGCATCGCTATAAAGGAATACCTGAAGCTGAGTAATTTGTAAAGAAAAAGTATTTCTTTGGCTTATGATTCTGCAGGTTGTACACAATACATGGACCCAGAACATTCTTCTGATGAGGGCTTCGGGGAGTTTCCGCTCATGGTGGAAGGTAAAAGGAAGCAGACATCACATGGTGAGACAAAGGAAGATAGGAGAGAGAGAAGGGAGAAGGAGATACCAGGTGCTTTATAACTATCTGTTCTCATAAGAACTAATAGAGAATTCACTCATTATCATGAGGATGGTGCCAAGTCACCTCTATGACTCAAAGATCTTCCCCCAGGCCCCATTCAACATTGGAAATCAAATTTCATCATAAGATTTGAAAGGTACAAATAGCCAAATTATATCAACCACACTGCACTATTTGGGTGATATAATATGAATTTGTGTCCTCATCCAAGTCTCATGTCAAGTTTGAATCCCTAATGTTGAAGGAGTGGCCTGGTGGGAGATGATTAGAACATGGGGACAGATTTTCCTTTTGCTATTCTCATAATATGAGTGAGTTCTCATAAGATCTGGTTGTTTGAAAGAAATGTACAGCACCTCCTCCTTCTCTCTCTTCCTCCTGCTCAAGCCATGTGAAGACGCGCCTGCTTTCCTTTCACCTTCTGCCATGATTGTAAGTTTGCTGAGGTCTCCCCAGCCATGCTTCCTGTCCAGCTGTGGAATTGTGAGCCAGTTAAATGTCCTTTCTTCATAAGATATCCAGTTTCAGGTATTTCTTTATAGCAATGGGCGAACAAACTAATACATTTGATACTCACTCTGTGATTCTTACTGACACATGTTAATTAATTTTCGAAGTCTTTTTGTCTAGTAATCTGCAGCCATCTGTTGATTTTTTTTAGCAAGCCCTCAGAGAAAGGGGAAGATCTCTCTTTGGCTTTTGGCATTCATGCCCATAAAGTTATGACACTGTGTGCAGGATACCAAAGCCAATCTTGTCTTCCTTAAGCTGCAGTCAACATATCCAGAGCCTGCCAAACAAAAGAGCAAACATTTCTTACTAGTCAGACTCTTGTCTCTCTCTGTGGAATGTGGTTGAGCAAACGGTAAAAAAAATTTTTCTCTCTCCAACATTTTGATTAATTAGAGTAAAGCACATGTATGACTAGTCTTTGGTATAGCTCTATCTGGTGTGTTTTTGGTATGAATATTTATGATTTCTGATTCTTTTTCTCCTAGAAACTTCCTCTACTTTTTCTTTGTCTTTCTGAGTTGTGCTGAGGGTACTAGAGAATATGGGCCTAAAACTCCTATAAAGCCATTACGGAAACTGACCATGCAAACTAGTGAACTTTGCGGTTCTGGCCAGAGGAGCATTGATTTATATAAACTTTTCTGTGGCTCTCCTTTCATTTGGTTTTATGTCTTTAAGAGCTTGACTTACGATCAAATAAGAGCACTCCCTCTTGATCTCTGCTATCTCAGAGTTTTGATTTTTGGTTCAAGTTAGTAGTCAGTCTGAAAACATTAGGAACCTCAAGACATGTAAGATATTAAACAGCACCCTCTTAAGGTCTCAAGGTATCTGTCTTACTGTAAAGGACTTTTGTCTTCTAAATCCTTGCTGTGAGGTTAGTCTTCAACAAAGTTCTATCCCAGAATGTCTATCTAGTATCATACATTAATGGGTCACCTATATCTGGTGACACCCCACAAATTTGTGTAATACTGAAGGCACCATAAGAACAAACACCATCTTTAATCATCATTAGCAACAGAAATCTTTTGTTATCTTAGTCTATTTCTGGAAATAAGTATAGGAGGAAGATTATTAGCACTGACTTTTCTACACCGTCTTTAAGAATGCCTATTGCTTATATGACAAAACCTTATTTTAAGTGTGGAAAATTACCTTCTAGGCTTTCTACAGAGAGTTTTATTTGATTAAGTTGCTACTGGAAAAAGTAAACTATTTGGCCAAAAGATGAATCCTTCAAATTAGAAACGCATCTATATTTGAAAATATATTTTAGAAATCTATTAGTCTGAAAATATATTTTAGAAATCTATAAGTACATTATTTGTACTTATATCGAGATCATATTAAAAGAAAGACATAATAATGGCATAATAGCATCATGGCTAGCCTTGGAAATTCTCTTGACAAAAGTAAAGAATAGAGATGTGATTGTATTAGTCAGTTCTCATATTGATATAAAGAACTACATGAGATTCGGTAATTCACAAAGAAAAGTTTAATTGGTTCATGGTTCCACAGGCTGTATGGGAAATATGGCTAGGTAGGAAACAGGAAACTTACAATCATGGTGGAAGGTAAAGGGAAAGCAAGCATTTTCTCCATATGGTGAAGCAGCAGAGAGAGAGAGAAGTGCCACACACTTTCCAAAACCAGATGTCATGAGCGCTCACTCGCTATCATGAGAACAGAAAGGGGGAAATGCATCTTCATAATCCAATTATCTCCCACCAAATCCCTCCCTCAACAATGGGGATTATAATTCAGCATGAGATTTGGGTGGGGACACAGAGTCAAACAATATTATTGTACTCCTGGTCCCTACCAATTCTCATGTTCCTCTCACATTTTAAAACACAATCATGCCTTTCCAACAGTACCCCAAAGTATATACTCATTTCAGCATTGACTCAAATGTCCATGTCCAAAGTCTCAAAGACTCTTTTGCCTATAGGCCTGTAAGATAAAAAACAAGTTAGTTACTTTCAAGATGCAATGGGGATACAGACGTTGGGTAAATATGGGGAACAGGCAATGGGTAAATACTCCCTTTTAAAAAGATAAAAATTGGCTAAAGCAAAGAAGCTATAGCTCCCATGTAAGTTGAAAACCCAGCACAGTCATTAAATCTTAATGATCCAAAATAATCTTCTTTGGCTCCATGTCTCACACCCAAGGCCCCACTGATACAAGGGGTGGGCTCCCAAGGCTCTGCAAGGTATAGCTACAGTGGCTGCTTTCATTAGCTAATGTTGCATGCCTGTGGCTTTTCCAGGAATACAGTGCAAGGTTTTGGTGGATTTACCCATCTGGGGCCTAGAGGTTAATGGCTCTCGTCTCACAGCACCACTTGGCAGTACCAAATGGGGACTCTGTGTCTGGGCTCCAACCCTACATTTTCCCTCTGCACTGCCCTAGTAGAGATTCTTCATGAGGGCTCTGCTTCTGAAGAAGACTTCTGCCTGGACATCTAGGCTTACCCATGCATCATCTTCTGAAACATAGGCAGAGACTCACAAGCCTCAACTCTTGCACTCTTTGTACCTGCAGGCTTAACACTATGTGGAAGCCATCAAGGTTTATGACTTGCACCCTCTGAAGCAGCATTCCAAGTATCTGGGCCCCTTAGTATCATGACTTGAGCTAGAGTGGCCAGGATGCAGGGAGTATTGTCTCAAGGCTATGTAGGGTAGTAGAGACCTGGGCCTGGCCCACAAAACCATTCATCCCTTTTAGGCCTCCTTGCCTGTGATGGGAGGACTGCTGGAATGGTCCCTGTAATGTCTTCAGGGCCTGCTTCTCATTGTCTTGGCTATTAATACTGCTCTTCCTTATAGTTATGCAAATTTTTGAAGCCTGATTACATTCTTTCCCTAAAAATAGGGTTTTGTTTCCTACTACGGGGCCATGCTGCAAATATTTCAAACTTTTATGCCTTGTTTCTGTTTTAAATATAAGTTCCACTCTCAGATCATTTCTTTGTTCATACATATGTTTATAGGCTATTAGAAGCAGCCAGGTCAAATTTTGAATGCTTTGTTTCTTCAAAATTTTTTTCTAAATCATCTGTCTCAAGTTTAAAGTTCAACAGATTCCTAGAGCTGAGCAAAAATGCCACCAGTCTCTTTGTTAAAGCATAGCAAGACTGACTTTATTCCAGTTCCCAATAAGTTTCTCATATACATTCGAAATCTCATTGGCCTGGACTTTACTGTCCATGTCACAACCAAATTTTAGTCACAACTACACAACAAGTCTCTAGGAACTTTCCAGGAAGTTTCCAACCTTCACTCATCTTTCTGTCTTCTCCTGAGTCCTCCAAACTGTTTCAACTTCTGTCTATGACCCAGTTCCAAAGTCACTTTCATATTTTCAGGTATCTTTATAGCAATGCCCCTCTCCCAGTACCAATTTCCTATATTAGTCTGTTATCATATTGTATGAAGAACTACCTGAGACTGGGTAATTTATTTAAAAAAAGAGTTTTAATTGGCTCACAGTCCCACAGGCTATACAGAAGCATGGCTGGTGATGAATCAGGAGACTTACAATAATGATGGAAGGTGAAGGGGAGACAGGCATTATCTTTACATGGAAGAGCAGCAGAGAGAGAGCAAAGGGGGAAGTGCTACAGATTTTCAAACAACCAAGTCTGGAGAACTCACTCACTATCACAAGAATAGCAAGGTACAATCACCTCCCACTAGGTCCCTTCCTCTATTTTGGGATTACAATTCAACATGAGCTTTAGGTGGGTACAAAGAGACAAACCATATCAGTGACCTAAAGCAAAATTTAAATGTTTAAAATTCTCAAATGCTGGTTTTGGATTTCCTATATTTACAAAAGATATATTGCTCCGTACAGTCTAGTGGTTGTGATTTGGTTCTGTCAGCACTTCAGTCTGGGTTTAATTCCCAGTCATAGGTTTCTTAAAAATGTACATTCTTCAAACTTAAAGAAAGAAGAGACATTTATATTAATTAGTTCAAATCATTTCTTATGAATTTATATTCTTGTGAATCAGGGGCATATTTGTTTTTGATCTTTTTTTTTTTCAGGAAAAGCTTTGAGTTTTCCTTCTTTCTTTCTCTCTCTTCCTTCCTTCCTCTTTTTCTTTCTTTCTTTTTCTTTCTTTCTTTTTCTTTCTTTCTCTCTCTCTCTCTTTCTTTCTTTCTTTTTCTTTCTTTATTTCTTTCTTCTCCTTTCTTGCTTCTTTTAATTTTCCATCTATGGGGCACACAGAAAGGTTGGCCTTTGTGTATAGATCTTGACACTCTAGAAAATATTGCAGGACATGAATGTAAATTGTTCCCCATTTGTGGATAACAAAATTTTTCTTTCTTTAATCTTGGAAAAGAAAATAAATAGTGGGACCCCCAAATTTCTAAGACAAAGGAACAAGTCAATCTGGAAACTGGGTCATGCAAAACTGTCTCCCATTTTGGTTTCTGAATAAGATGGCTACAAGGATGAAAATCTACATCCTGCCTCACATTTTCCCCACAAGGAAATTCCTTGTGGATCCCAAAATCTTTACCCTATGGCATTTTTGTTAAAGTTCACCATGGTAAACTGGGTGTAAGTTGAGAGCTTATCTTCTCAGGTACAGGGACATAGAACAGAACTCAAAGTCATCTTTCTGCCCACCTGAGACAAATGCATATCTGATTGTTTCATCTGCCATATTGTCTATGTTATCTTATATAAAAATGTAGATTCATTTTTCCAGACAAAGCCATAAATGATTATTTTCTACTCCTCCCTTCTCACATGAAAATTGTATATTTCTCAATATCCTGACCTTTTCCCTTTAGATATTGAAGCCCTCAAAATCATCTTTGGAGAAAGACAGAGACATGTCTCCTGGAATGTGTTCTTAGCCTTGGCAAATAAATCTCCTAAAATGATTGAGACTTGCTTTGATCATTTTCCTTGATTGGCAAAGCTATAGAAGCACTCTGAAAACAGCAAAGTGCCTTTAAAAACAGTTTAAAGCCCATCTATATCAGGATGCTTGCAGATACTGTAAGAAATTGAGATGCTGAAAATAAGACTGTCTGCTTATTAAAAAATGAGAAAGAGAAAAATTAAAATAGCAATTAACCTAAACTTCTGTTAAACAAATATCCAGCCACCCCCACCCCAACCCCCAAATGCAATTTCTTGGTACAAATGTCTACAAGAGAAAGCCAAGAACAAGAAATTTTGCTTTTTGCCTGGCTAAAGCTTGATAAAAAGATTTTTTTTAAAAAAAGATCGTTGGAGTCAGAAGGTAGCTTAATTAAAAGCTGATATTCCGGCTATTTTTTAAAGGTATTTCTGCTTTTTCACTTTTGGATTCTGTATCTGGGAGTTTTTAATCAGTTCACAGAAACCTCTTTTAATTGTATGTTCAGTCCTTCTGTTACCTTGCTTTCTTATTGGTATGATTTCTGCCAAGAAAAATGCAAAGTTGTATTGGCCTTCTAGAAAGCTTAAAATCTTCCAAAAATTCATTCCTCTAAGACTCTTTTCTCTACTTCCTTTCACTTCTATTTCTCCTTCCTTTTTGTCAGGTTTAATTCCTTACAAAGAGATCTAGAGGAGACTTCCAGTGACTCTGAGACCTCTTGAGGAACAACAGAAAAAAGGCACCATAGGCACTATTTTAGGAATTTCTCTGTTTCTCATAGCTACCTGAGAGTCATGAGCAGATTCTTCTCAGGTTTCAAGCTCTGTTGTTTATTGTTCTTGTTTCACTGAGTTTCCTAATTTCTTTGGATTTAGAAAAATACAAGCGGTTACTCTGTACTGTGATAAAGTGCTTGATATTTGAGTGTCCAAAGACCAGTGAGTTACTGGCAAGGACTGAAGTTTTAAAAGTGGCTGATGGCAGTTGTGGTGCATGGTTATTACTTGAAGGAAGCTACTGGTTTCTTTGTGCATTTATGTAAGAAAAGTGTGGTTTGGATACTTGGAGATGTGGGAACACTTGCCGTGGAAGAATAGACTTCTGGGAGATGAGCTGATCACAGAGTGGACTGACTGGCTTTGGGTTGTGGCTGCCAAATAGGTTAATTTTGCCTGCTGCTCAGATAGAGCCAATTTATCAAGACAGAAGAATTGCAATAGAGAAAGTTTATATCACAGAGGTGGCCAAAGGAGAACCTAGAGTTTTATTACTCAATCCAGTGTCCTGGGATGTTTTAAGATGGGTTTTTAAAGGATTACTTGGTGTGTAACAGACCAGGGAATGGGGAATGCTGATTGTTCAGGTTGGGGATCAAGTTATACGGAGTCAAAGCAGTCCTCCTGCACTGAGTTGGTCCTGAATAGGCACCACAAGATCAGATAGCCAGTTTACTGGTCTAGGTGGCACCAGCTGGTGCATCAGAATTCCATATCTGAACAATCTGAACACTGATCTTAGGTTTTACAATAGTGATGCTATCTGTGGGAGCTATTGCAGAGGTCTGGAATCTTGCTGCCTCTGGCCGCATGACTTCTAGACAAGAGGACCTAAACTCCTGTGCTGCTGGCTGGTGCCAGTCAGTGGCTTGTTAGAAATTCAAAAATTAGAAACCAGGCTGCACAGCAGGAGGTGAGTGGTAGACAAGTGAGCATTACCACCTGAGCTTCTCCTCTTGTCAGCTCAGCCATGGCATTCAATTCTCGTAGTGGTGTGAACCCTATTGTGAACTGCACATGAGCACATGAGAGAGATCTAGGTTGCATGCTCCCTATGAAAATCTAGCTAATGCCTGATGATCTGAAGTGGAACACTTTCATCCTAAAATCGTCTTTTTTGAACCCCCATCTGTGTAAAAATTGTCTTCCACAAAACTGGTCCCTGGTGCCAAAAATATTGGAGACCACTATCCTAGTCCATAATTTCTAATCTCATGGCTAATGTGTTAGTCCTACAAGGGAAGTCTGGTCTTTAGATTAGACAGGATTTATTTGAGAAAAAAGCTGTTATCTTTGTTTTAAAGTAGTTTTTATTCTGTATATGTAGAGAAGAAAAACCTTTATGACATATAACCTTTATGTCAGAAGAAAAAATATGACAAAAAGATTGAGTTCAAGGAAGATTTTTACTTTATTTAATAAACTGAAGACATAATCTATATACTCTGTCAGTAACCTCTTTCCTGATTAGACAAAAAGGATAACTTACTGCCAGTGCTCATTTAATTTTACATAAACACACTTTTTGAGGCTGAAGCATATCTGATTGATTTTCAATGTAAAAATGAAATATAAGCACTGTTCTATGAATTCATTCTTTTATTATTATTTTCTTTTTTTATTGCATTTTAGGTTTGGGGGTACATGTGAAGAACATGCAAGATTGTTGCATAGGTACACGCCTGGCAGTGTGACGTGCTGCCTTCCTCCCCATCACCTATATCTGGCATTTCTCCCCATGCTATCTCTCCCCAACTCCCCACCCCCCGTCCCTCCCCTATTCCCCCCAACAGACCCCAGTGTGTAGTGCACCCCTCCCTGTGTCCATGTGTTCTCATTGTTCAACACCCGCCTATGAGTGAGAGCATACAGTGTTTGATCTTCTGCTCTTGTATCAGTTTGCTGAGAATGATGGTTTCCAGGTTCATCCCTGTAACTGCAAAGGACACGAACTCATCGTTTTTGATGGCTGCATAATATTCCATGGTGTGTATGTGCCACGTTTTCCCTGTCCAGTCTAACTTCGATGGGTATTTGGGTTGGTCCCAGGTCTTTGCTATTGTAAACAGTGCTGCAATGAACATTCGTGTGCACATGTCCTTTTAGTAGTATTACTATACTTTAATTTCTGGGATACATGTGCAGAACCTGCAGGTTTGTTACATAGGTATACACACGTGTCATGGTGGTTTGCTGCACCTATCAGCCCATCATTGACATTAGGTATTTCTCCTAATGCCATCCCTCCTTGAGCTCTTCACCCCAGGACAGGCCCCAGTATGTGATGCTCCCCTTTCTCTGCTCGGGTGTTCTCATTGTTCAACTCCCACTTATGAGTGAAAACATACAGTGTTTGGCTTTCTGTTTCTATTGTAGTTTTCTGAGAATGATAGTTTCCAGCTTCATCCATGTCCCTGCAAAGGACATGAATATATCCTTTTCTATGGCTGCATAGTATTCCATGGTGTCTATATGCCAGATTATTCTTTATCCAGTCTATAATTGATGGGTATTTGGGTTGGTTCCAAGTCTTTGCTATTGTGAACAGTGCTGCAATAAATGTGTGCATGTGTCTTTATAGCAGAATAATTTATAATCCTTTGGGTATATACCCAGTAATGAGATTGCTGGGTCAAATGATATTTATGGTTCTAAATCCTTGAGGAATTGCCACACTGTCTTCCACAATGGTTGAACTAATTTACACTCCAACCAACAGTGTAAAGCCATTCCTATTTCTCCACATCCTCTCTGATATCTGTTTTTTCCTGACTTTTTAATGATCGCCATTCTAACTGGTGTGAGATGGTATCTCAATGTGGTTTTGATTTGCATTTCTCTAATGACCAGTGATGATGAGCTTTTTTTCATTTGTTTGTTGTTGCATAAATGTCTTCTTTTGAGACAGGTCTGTTCATATCCTTCACCCACTTTTGATGGGGTAGTTTGTTTTTTGTAAGTTCTTTGTAGATTCTGGATATTAGCCTTTTGTCAGATGGATAGATTGCAAAATTTTTCTCTCATTCTGTAGGTTACCTGTTCACTCTAACGATAGTTTTTGTTTGTTTGTTTGTTTGTTTGTTTGTTTGTTTGTTTGTTTTTGCTGTGCAGAAACCCTTTAGTTTAATTAGATCCCATTTGTCTATTCCATTTTGGCTTTAGTTGCCATTGCTTTTGGTGTTTTAGTCATGAAGTCTTTGCCCATGCCTATGTCCTAAATGATATTGCCTAGGTTTTCTTCTAGGGTCTTCTAGTTATTTCTAAACGGAACTAACATCAGAATCATCTGAATCATAAGAATAATCTATTTTGGAAAAATCAGATTCATCATGTGAATCTTTGGCCAACAACTCTTCAAGAATGATGTTAACATCATGTGTAGGAATCCTACGTTTTCCAGGATTTGACGTTTTCAGTGATTGAGAATTACTATATTTGGTAAGTAGAAATACCACTACTAACAACACTGTTATAAACAGAACAAAGCCTTTTGTTTCCAAAGTTAATATACTAGAGCACTGAGAATAAATAATAAAAGCAAGATATTTCATGACAACATTATCTGAGAGTAAACATTGCAGCTACAAATTTTGGTAAGTATTCTCAGAGCAAATGGGAAAGGGTTTAATTCCACAAAATTGACATGCAGCTTTTGACAAAAACAACGTTGATGCAGGTCATAAGAGGATTTGTATTCTATAAGCTTCAACAAGTCTGTTAGGTTGTATAAGGTCTAAATAGTTTTTCAAAATTATTGAAAGCTTGTTGACATTTTATTGTCTGAAATATTTGAATTATTTGAGTAATGTGAAAGATCTTAAAGTTCAAACCCTTTCTTATCAAGTGCATTTTATAGTTTCAATTCATTTTACTTTTGTGAGTTACCATTTGAAATGTTATAATTTGTAATATGAATTAATTTCATGTAGGCTAGAGTCCTGTCTTCAGTTATTTTACCAACTTCTCTTTAACTTTTAGCCCATTATGATAAAAGACAGTTAACAATAAGGGTTTTTATCCAGAATCTAGTTTGGAAAAAGTTATACAAATACATATACACACACATGCATTTATGGACTAAATTCTCTTATGATATTAACATGAATGCATTTTGCAAATATGCTTGGGATTTTTCAAAATTTACCTGATTTGAATGTAATGGGAACAAGAGACATGCCTGCATAAGTTAGCAAGAAATTTGAGAAAACTACTCTGAAAGTCTTTTAAAAAATGACAGATGTATTCCTTTGACTAGAAGTTTCCAAATGTACTTCTTTTCATTTGTTTATAGATTTATGACTCTAGAATTTCATTTAGAGAAACTCTCATTCAAATGCAGAAAGAAAAGGGAGCCCAAAGGGAAGATAGAAGTTTCTCACCAACATAAATAGGCTGAGAAGTAGTTATGTGGGCCATGCATAATGAAATTGTGTGAATAAAAAGTGTAAGTGGAAAACAATTAAACTATATAAACATAAAATAGCTATATCCAGATTCTATGCATCTCTCTATATCTAAATGGGTGAAATAATGCATTGAAGTAATAAGAAATAATGGTTGTAATTTGGAAAATAAAAGAGTACATTATACAATACATTCCAGGGAAAATAATAGCAATTAAAGACAGTGATGACTTTTTGCACATATACACACAAATAAACTGTTTCAAATATTAAGACATTTTAAATATTAAGTTTAATTTAAAGAATTTTTCCATCATTGAAATCTGCAAAAAGTAATAAAAATAATCTCCTACTCCTCTGTTTTCAGTTCTGCAATTTTATTTTCATTCATCATTAAAAATTGAAATGGTTAATTTGAGTATTATCTTAAATTACCTTTTATTTTGCCACAATAGCTAGTTTTCTAATCTTCAGTATATATTGGTGTATACGCACAAAGCTATACATATACACATGTGTATAAATATATATATACATGTGTGTATATATAAAATTTTATTTTGCTTTCTATTCAGTAAAAATGCCTATTGTATTTGAGTCCTATTTATTACTTCTTGACAACAAACACTACTACAGAATAGCATCATTTATTTCATTCATAGGAGCATTTTATTAGCCTAAAGTATTTAATGATAAAAATCAAGCACTTTGAGAGTTTCATCGATCATATGATGCAGACTGATTTTTACAAACAATTCATGTTACTTCCACTGACAAATTGGCAATGTCACAATTTACCCAGACTCTGCTGCTTTTATAATAGCTATCTAAAGTACAGTTGTTCCCATTCTTAGAATAAATAGAAGATAATTTTCAAAGAATTCAGGGATATCTTAAAACACTTTGTTACTTTTCATCACAAAGACTTCTTAAACTTGTTTCATAAAAGTGACAGTGAAATGTGAATATCTTGTAATATCTGGAATATAAATAGGCATTATAACTTTTGAAGGATATAAAGTTTTAAATTTAGAGGATTAAGAACTTGAGAGAGATTAAAACGATACTGACCTTAGGCAGCTCATTAATTCTACACATATTTTGTCTCATATGTTCTTCAATAACATATTTGAAATTTTTTAGCTTAAGGTATTCCATTTTTTTAATAAAATATCATTTGAGAAACATTAGTTCAATATTCTCAAAACTGCTGTCTAATATGTCCCAAACTTACTAACACCAAAAAAAAAAAGAAAGAAAAAGAAAAACAGGAAAATGAGTATTCATTAAACTGTATGTCATTTGTTTAGACAATTCAGTATGAAAGATGAAAAGTAACATATTTGAAAAGCAATTTTATACTAGCATATTTTTTCTCATCTTCTCATTTATACAATATTATCTCCTAGGTCATTGTAATATCAATACATGAATGCCTCTCATTAATACAGATAACCTTCCAATATTTGAAAACTGTGATTCTTTATATGCTTTGGGGAAAATGCTAAATTCTAAAAATGATTTAATAAGAATATTATACAAAAATTTTACTTATTAAACAGATCAATAGTCTTTGGATATATGTAAAAATAATAAAATAATATAGAATATTTGTTCATAGTTAGTTTTGAAGTGTTAATCTCAACCAGCAATTGTTCTCTAAATTTCAGATTTGTCTATTCAATTTGAGAGTCAACAGAAGTCATGTGATTAATATTTGCACGTTGCCACATATGGTAGCTTTTGTAATGACATATGGTTTAGTTGACCTGTTTTGCTCTAACAATCAGCTCCTCTTCTTTCTCCTTCCCCTGAAACTTCATTGATATTTCACACTGATTATTACATTTCCCTGTCAAAAGCCTCCTGTTTCCTCTCTTGTCTTCTAATGTACTATTTCCTAAATAGAGACGAGAATAATTATACAAAATCAGAGATCACGTCACATCTCACTCTGCTAAAATCTCTTCAGTAACTTTCATGTACTTATCATGGTTCTCACAACGTCAAGATGTTCCAGCCTATCATCAGTACTTTAATTTCATGTAACACCCTCCTCCACTTTAGCTATATCTAGGCTATGTTTTTCTTTTGGTTTCTTGACCATTTAAAGCACATTCCCACCTCAGTGCCTTGGTACTTACTAGCACAGCTGCTGGTATCTTCCTTCAGATTTTTGCAGGACTTGATATTTCATTACAGTCAGGTTATACCTCACCAAATCTCTCACAGGATTGCCACTTTTGATATATTTTAACTTCTATAAAATAGTATTTCTTATCTCTATTTTGCCATACCCTATTTATTCGTTCGATGGTATTTATACGATTTGAACTGAAATCTTCACATTTATGTTTACCGATTTTTTTGTTGTTTCCTCAGTAGTACAAAGCAAGTATATGAAGACAGATTTATTGTTCTCTTTATCATTCAATCCAAAATATTCAATCACACATGAAAAGTACTAAAGAAACTCTAAAATAAATGAATGAATCAAAATCAAATGACATTATATATGGAAAACATGTACATTTTAAAATTTCTGATGAGCTTTTGTTCTTTTCTTATTTTAACAGAGTCTAGAATAGTTATTATAGTTTTTTTCTTCTTTTAAGGAAATATAAATTGATCATTATAGTAATAATTTTTGGTTTATTTTATTTTAATGGACAAACAATAATTGTGTATATTTTATATGCAATATTTTAAATATAATTATACATGTATGCTTTGTGGAATTATTAAATCAGGCTAGTTAATTGGTTCATCACCTCAAATATTTATCATCATACTCTGTGTTTAAACTACTGTGGGATAGTGTTACTATCCTGTACAGATTCGAGGCATAAGTAATTCCAAAAATCAAAGAAATATGATTGAGGAGATAACTAAGATTTGTAATCATGCAACTAAACATTTTTAAAAACAATATTAAAAGGGGATCATTTAAGAAGTATTAGCATCAAGCCTATTTCTCTCTAGAGAAAAAATAGAATTTCTGATATAAATTCAAGTTGAGAAAGAAAAAAAAAAAAACACTTTTGTCCGAGGAATGCAAGTCTCCTGTAAATTATCAGGCCCAGAGAAGAGACTCATGTCCCATATCCTGCCTTGAACGAAGTTATTCTCTTGAAGTGGTTACTATGTAAACTCTAGAGACTGTGTAAATTACCCAAACCATGTCACACACAAGATACCATAACTCATACCCTGCAGTGCAACAATGTGTAGCCAATCACCAATCAGTATTACTTCTGTAAACCAATGAAAATCTTGACAAACAACTTTGTATCAGCCCACTTTTGTCTCTCCTGTTCTTCTACTTACTTTTTTTTTTTTTTTTTGTCTTTTTTACCTGCTTTTAGCAAAGTCTGAACTGAACAGAAGCCTATATCCATATTTACTTGGATCTAAGCCTTCTGGGTAATTGTCTTAGACTTACATAGCTTAAGTCAATTCACTGAAATTATATTTTGTGCCTCAGCTTCTTCCTTTAGGTTGACAAAGTTTATCTAACTTTGTTTGTGATATGTTTAGATTTAGTATTTTTTCCCAAACAAGCAAATGAGTGTTTCCTCTAAAAACAAAGTGCCAATTGCTCTTTTTTCAGATAAAAACTAATTTTCCAAAAAGTTTCCACCGTTACGTAATACCACTTCCCATAATTATTTGTTCTATAAAGCGAGTTAAGGCTGGGGAATTCACCTACCATCATTTATCGAACTCTCAGTATGCATGGAAAAAATCAACTGAATGTTTTACGTACCACATTTGATTTTATATTTTCATATTCCTGTGAGGCATGAACATTTATATTTCAAAGACATAAAACTGAGAATCATGTATTTTAAATTCAGTTATACATAATCATCTTTCACGAAATGAGAAATTAAAACCTAGGTCAACATTATTTTGGCTCAGATGTGTAACTTCCTTATGCACTGAGAGAAAATTTTTTAAAAAATATGAAAGGAATTTATATTTTCACTAGCTTTCATTCTTCTAGCTTTTTAAATTTCATATATAAAAACATGCATATAGAATAGTACCTGGGGTCAAAAAGTGTCAAATATAGTTTTATAGTCAGGCATGTTTGCTCATGAATGTAATCTTAGCACTCTGGGAAACCAAGGCAGGAAGGTGGATAACTTGAGGCCAGAAGTTCGAGACTAGCCTGGGCAAAATTATGAGACCTCTTCTCTGCAAATAATTAATTTATAATATAAATATAAATATAAACGTGTGTGTATACAGGTGTGTGTATGTGTGTGTGTGTGTGTGTGTGTGTGTGTGTTTACAGTTTGATGGAATCAAGGAATTAAAATCACGAAACTACACGTCTACGTCCAACTACAATGAAGTAACACAGAATACAACACTCATAGTGAGAATAAGAAACCTAAATTAGGTAAGAATAAAAGATAAAAACAGCTATTTTCAGAGAAATTTGGGAGTAACTGATGAAACCAGTACTTAGGAAGACTTTATCTCAGAATCTGGGGTTGCAGCAATATTTACTGCTATATATTGCTAATCTGGTTATGAGGCAAGTTAGATGAAAAGAATCCAGAATTTCAATGAAACCTAAGCTATAACATACTCAAGAAGATATAGAAAAAAGGAGGTAAGGAACATGTTAAAATTGTGAATAATTTTGCCAGATGATTGCAAAAATCGTATGGAAATTCTATACATGAAAATTTTAATAGGTTAAATTAATGATTCAATAGAGGTATTCAAAAGCAGGTTAGGCATAGCAGAAGAAAGTCCAGAAAACTGGAAGATAAAATGATAGAAAATAAATTGAAACAGAGGGAAAAAATAATTGGAAATACACGAAGGAGCTTAAGACATAATGTGGAATGTAATAAAATGTTTTAAGAGGTAGATCCAAAAGGATTTGGAAACGATCATGTTACAAAAGCAATATTTGGAGGAATATTATCTGTGAATTTTCTGATACTGTGGAGTCATAAAACAACAGATTCAAGAAGGATAAAGGAAATTCTTTAGGCATGTTATAGTTAACTGCTAATACCGAAGATGAAAAAGAAAATTTGTAAAGCAGCCAAAGGAAAAAAAAAAAAGACACTGTTTTCAAAGGGATACTTATATCTAATTTATAATAGAATCTAATTATATTCATTAGAAAGCAAAATCACGTCTTTAAAGTGTAAAGAGGAAAAAAAAAGTCAAAAACAAAGAATGGTTTTCTGTTTCTATACCAAGAATATAGTATCTACTGAGTTAACCCTTTACAGCACACTAAGAATAAGATTTTTTTTTTATATAACCACAGTACCATTATTGACTTCTGACAATTTAGCATTGATGCAACACGCTTACCTGCAATATGCTTACCTAATCCACTGTCTGTATTCCAATTATGTTATGTGACCCAATGATCTTCTTTACAGTCATTATTTTCCACCATCACAGGATCAAATCTAAGATCAGGTGTTTTCTTTACTTGTCAATTTTCTTTAATCTTCTTTAATTGCAAAGAATTTGTCTCCTTGGTGTTTTTGACATCAATTATTAAAAATAATAAACCCATCTTTTGCACATAAAATGTTTTTCATTTTCAGCTTTCTAAGAATTTATTATTATTACATTCAGGTATGTATTCCAAACAAAATACCAAATACATGCCATTGCATCATTCTCAGGGTAAGATACTCTAAAGTACATAATGTCCATCTACTCTTTTACTAATATTTTAATCATCTGGTCAAAGTCTTGTTCTCCACTGTAGAGTTATTATTTCTCTTTGAAACTGTAAAGAATTCTGTATGGGGAAAATTTTAAATCATATCAACACAACTTTTCCACCAAGAGATTAGATGTAGCCATTATCATGGAGCAGGCATTATACATTTTTACTTCAATTTTCTAACGTTAATGGAGATAAAAATAGATGTAAACATAAAAGAAAGAGTGACAGACATCCGTCTCCCAGACAGACATTTCTAGCTCCACAGTTGAAGTAGACAGTGGCTTTGAGCCAAATGTATTTCTCTGTTAGTAAAATGTAAATAATAATTACATTTAGTGGATAAGATTGTTGTAAGAATTGAATCAGTCAGAAAATACCAAACCATTAGTAAAATTTATGGGAAAAGTTGAATATCAGCACCCGTTATGAATAGTATTTCTATTGTAGTTAGTACAGTTATTTTATATAATTATTATTCCTAAATATTAAACTAATTTGAATTTTCCTTATGTTTCTCCTTTTTAAACTTTTTTATTGATACATGATATTCATACATATTTATGGAATCCATGTGATTTTTTTATATGTATAGGATGTGTAATGATTAAATCAGTGTATTTAGTATTTATCACCTCAAGTATTTATCATTTTATATGCTGGAAACATTTCAAGTTCTCTTGTTTAGATATTTCAAAATATACAATATATTGTTGTTAACTATAGTCACCCTACTCTGCTATTGAGCCTTTGAACTTACTCCTTTTATCTATTGGTTTGTATCCACTAACCAACCTATCTTCACTTCCTCCCTCACCCCCTACACCCTTCTAGGCCTCTGATATCCACCATTCCACTCTCTACCTCCATGCAATCAGTTTTTGCAGAACCCACAAATAAGTGAAAGCATTTTTTCAAATAATACTTGTTTTTTTTCTTTTTTTCTCCCAGCTTTATTGAAATATAATAGATACACTAAAAATATATATACATTTAATATGTATATTTAGTTAATATACACAATTTGATGAGTTTGGATATATGTATACATTTGTGTTAACATCACCACAATGAAAGTAATAAATGTATCCATCACCCACAAAAGTTTCTTTAAGTTCCTGTTTTATTTATTTATTTATTTATTTATTTTCATTTATTTATTTATTTATTTATTTTTTTGTGGGAAGAACAGATCACTTATTGTTGTCCGAAGTCAAAATCTGGAAGTCCTCTTTTAGCCTTTGGTATCCTAATTGTATCAAATTTGTTATTATTGAATAATGGTTTTCTTCTACATTTCTTATGGACTTGTCCTTTTATCTCTATCTTTGTTCCCATACTTTCATCATGTTCTCACTGGTCAATTGTAGTAGCCTCTTGGCTGCCCTTTCAATTTTTTTTTTTTGAGAATATTCTTTTATTATTATTATTATTATTATTATACTTTAAGTTCTGGGGTTACATGTGCAGGTTGTGTAGGATTGTTACATAGGTATACACATGTCCTGGCAGTTTGCTTATTTCACTTAACAAGATGATCTCCAGATCTATCCGTGTTGCTGTGAATGACATGACTTCAATCTTTCTAGTGGCCAAATAGTGTTTCATTTTACATATATACCAAGTTTTCTTTCTTTATTCTTCCACTGATGGACACTTAGGTTGATTTCAGATCTCAGCTCTATTAGTCAGTTCTCACAGTACTATAAGGAAATATGTGGGATAGGGTAATTTATAAAGAAAGGAAGTTTAATTGGCTCAGGGTTCTGAAGGCTGTACAGGAAGCATGGCAGCAGTTGCTTCTGGGGAGGCCTCAGGGAGATTTTACCTACAGCAGAACGCAAAGTGGGAGAAGTAGCATGTCTTCTATGACAGGACCAGGAGGAAGAGAGAAAAGCAAGGTGCTACACACTTTTAAAACACCAGATCTCAGGCTAACTCACTCACTATCACAAGAACAGCATCAAGAGGCTGGTGCTAACCCATTCATGAGAATTTCCTCCCCATGATCCTATCACATCTCACCAGGCCCCACCTGCAACACTGGGGGTTACAATTCGAGGAGACGTGGTAGGGAAGCAGAGTCAAACTATATTCTTGGCTATTGTGAATAGTGCTGCAGTAAGCATGTAAGCATAGATATCTTTATTATGTGCTGATTTGTATTGGGTTAATACACAATACTGGGGTTTCTGGATTGTATGGTACTACCATTTTTGTTTCTTGAGAAATCTCAAAATTGCTTTTCATAGTGGCTGTGCTAATTTACATTTCTACCACGTGTATGAGTTCCTTTTCTCCACATCCTGGCCAACATGTATCTTTCTTTTATCTGTTTAGTAACGGCCATTCTAACTGGGGTGAGATAGCTCATCCTGGTTTTGATTGGTTTTTTTCTTGATGATTGGTGACGTTGAGCACGTTTTCATATACCCGTTGGTCATTTGTACCTCTTCTTTTGAGAAATGTCTATTCATGTTTCTTCCCACTCCACACAACCCTGAATGTGCCTGATCTTGAAACAAACAAACAAACAAACAAACACCTAATTGTTTGAAAAGTTTGGTGAATCAAAGTAACAAAAACAGAGTTACTTTGTAATAGGAAGTTTGAATGCAATGTATGATTTACCTAAATTAGATAAATTCAAAGTAGAAAGATTATAAAAGCTGTAATAATATTAATGAGTTAAATTTTATTTTTTGAAGTGCAGTCCTTTTTTATTAATTCCAGTAATAAATGTGGGATTTGGTGCTAAATATCATGATCAGGCAGCTTTCTCTGGGTGTATTTTCTGTGAACTCTTAATTTTCCAATGCAGAGAAACCTTAATTAAAATTTCAACGTATTAGCAATTTTCAATATATTTAGTGAGTTGGGCAACTGACATCTCAATATAAAATGGGGAAACAGCATTTTTATAGTAAAAAGATGGTTGCAAAACCTTCTCTTTAGGGTTCACTAGAAATTCTTATAATATAAAGGTCTCATCTCTAATAAGGTTGAATTTTTGATGTCACAATTTTCTTAAATGGCCATCTTGAAAGCTAATTAGAGGTGTCCTTAGTTCATCATTCCAAACAATATTTAAAATTAGTAAAATTAAATTAAGCCTCTGAGAACATGTTATATACTACTTCTACTTTTTATTTGTACATAGTAGCCTTTTTTTAACCTTGTACCCATATATATTTTAGAAAAAAACTCTGTAATTCCTTTTGATATTTTTCTGGTCTCTCCTTTATGATTTAAAACCATCTAATAAGAATTCGTTTTTGTCCGGGCACAGTGGTTTACACCTGTAATCCCTGCACTTTGGGAGGCCAAGGCAGGCAAATCACTTGAGGTCTGGAGTTCGGGACCAGCCAGACTAACATGGAGAAACCCCATCTCTACGAAAAAAACCCACAAAATTAGCCAAGCATGGTGGTACATGTCTATAATCCCATATCCCAGCTACTCAGGAGGCTCAGGCAGGAGAATCGCTTGAACTTGGAAGACAGAGGTTGCGATGAGCTGAGATCATGCCATTGCACTCTAGCCTGGGCAACAAGAGCAAAACTCTGTCTCAAGAAAAAAAAATAAGAATTCATTTTTTTATATTGGTTCTTGAAGCCTATAGCGATAAAATAAGCCTAAAGAATAGTAATGAACGATTTGTTGTAAAAAACACTACAGATTGATAATTGAGTATTATTTCTTTCATTATTTTCACCTGGTTTTAAAAGGTCTATAAAATTATGTGGAAAATCATTGAACATAGTGCCTTGGTGATATAGTTTGGTTGTGTTCCCATCAAAATCTCACCTTGAATTGTAGTTCCCATATTTCCCATGTGTCACAAGAGGAACCCAGAGGGAGTTAATTGAATCATTCCGGCAGTTACCCTCCTGCTCTTCTCATGATAGTGTGTTCTCATGAGACACGATGGTTTTATAAAGGGCTTCCCCATCTCTCGTCTCTCATTTTTCCTCCTGTCACCCTGTGAAGAGGTGCCTCCCTCCATGATTTTAAGTTTCCTGAGGCCTCCTCAGTCATGAGGAACTCTGAGTCAATTAAACCTCTTTTCTTCATAAATTACCCAGTCTCAGGTATCTCTTCATAGAAGGTTGAGGATGGACTAATACCATCCTAATCATTCAGTGAATGTCAATAGAATATGAATATTTTAAAACATTTTCCCCTTCCATGTGAAACTATTAATGAATATGAAAAACCTTTGGAGAAAGAGAGAAAAGTGATAATGTGGAATTCATGTCAAGTTGGTAAACAATTGTTATGTCCTTTGGGCATCTGTTTTTTGGGAGAAATATGCAAATGAGCAGTTTTAAGAGGAATTAAAGAAGGCCAGAGAATTATTTTGCTGAGATTTATTTGGTCTTAACGCATTCTTCCTTAGCTTCAATCCCAAGCAAAAAGAATAAAGCTGGAGGTATTACACTACCATACCTCAAAATACACTACAAAGTTTTAGTAACCAGAACACCATGGTGCTTGCATAAAAACAGACACAGAGACCAATGGAACAGAATACAGAACTCATAAATTGTTCCACCTATCTATCACCAACTGATTTTTGACAAAGGTCCCAATAATTCTCTTTGGGCAAAGGACATTTAATAAATGATGCTGGAAGTCTGGATGTCCATATGCAGAAGAATGAAACTACCCCCTTACCTCTCATCCTATACAAAAATCAATTCAAAATGAATCAAAGACCTAAATGTAAAAACCAAAACAATAAAATGATTAGAAGAGAAATAGGGGTAATTCTTTAGCATAGAAGATTGGGAAAAAATTGTAAAGCACAAACAACAAAAGCAGCAATAAACAAATGGGATTATTTCAAATAAAACAGCTTCTGGACAAAAAAGAAAACAATCAACAGAGTGAAAAGACAAATTACAGAATGGGAGGAAACCTCTGTGAACTCATTTAACAAGGACTTAATATCCAGAATATACAAGAAACGGAAGCATCTCAGCAGTTAAAAAAAAATAAAAGAGAGAGAGAGAAAGAAATCTGTTTAAAAACGGCAAATGATCTGAACAGATATTTCTCTAAAGACCTACAAGTGATCAATAAATATATGAAAAAATGTTCAACCTCACTAATTATTAGGGAAATGCAACTTACAACCACAAGAAATGTAGGAGTATCATCTCACCCAAATTAGGATGGCTAATATTAAAAAACAAACAAACAAACAAACAAAAAAACAAAAAAAAAACCCAAAAAACGAAAACCTAAATTAACAAATGCTGGTGAAGATGCAGAGAAAAGAAGACTCATACACTGTTGGTGAGAATGTAAACTAGCACAGCCATTATGAAGAATAGTATGGCATGTCCTCAAAAACACTACAAATAGAACTACCATATAATCCAGGAATCCTATGACTTGGGATTTATTCAAAGGAAAGAAAATCCTTATGTTGAAGAGACATCTGTACCCTCATGTTTACTGCAGCACTATCGATAATAGCCAAGATACAGAATCAACCTATGTGTCCAGCAACAGATGAATGGACGCAGAAAATTGTGGCATATATGCACAATGGAGTACCATTCAGCCATAAAAAAGAATGGGGTTCTGTTATTTGTGGCAAGTGGATGGAACTTTTCTCATGTTAAGTGAAATAAGCCATGAGCAGAAAGTTAAACATCGCATGTTCTCCCTCACATGCAGAAGCTGAAAAGGTTGGTCTCCTAGATGTAAAAAGTAGAACGGAGGCTGAGGATGGTAGGCGAAAGGTGAGGATAGGGAGGAATTTGTTAAAGGATACAAAATTACAGCTAGAGTGGAGGCAGAACTTCCAGTGTTCTATACCACTATAGGATGACTATAGTTAACAGTTATGTATTACATAGTTTCAAATAGCTAGAAGGAGGATGTGAACATTCCTAACACAAAGAAATGATACGTGTTTGAGATTATCGATATGCTAAACATCCTGACCTCATCACCCATTGTATGTATTGAAACATTACTATGTACCCCATGAATATATACAATTATTATTTGACAATTAAATTGACAATTTTACAAATTAAAAATGAATAAAAATTTAAAAATAAATACTATGAGGCAAAAGTGAAGTGGAAATTATACAGAAAAATATGACCTAAAGATAGTATTCTTAAGTTGGCATGCCATAAATGTTATATCCATTTAATGACTTTTAAAATTTTAAATAAATTATTAAATATTTCAGTTTCCAGAAAAATGAAAACATAAACAACTGTGTGCTACTACTCATCTCTCTCAAGTTCTAAAATTCTGCCATACATGCTCCAGTTAAAAAAATAAATTTGAAAACTGTTATATTCCTCTTCCCAATTCCATTTCATTAAATTGAAACAAATAGACGATTTTAAGATGACATTCACTGTATTATTTCTAATATTTTACCGTATACAGTTCTGTTTCAAGCATCTCTTGCTTTATATGTGTTTGTATGGCTCTGAGAAAAAGGAAAACATGTGTGCATCTGTATTTCTTGCCTTTACACGAAAAGGAAAATACAGTAATGTTTGATGGAAACCTGTGACATATAAGATACCAACATTTACTGTTTATGGATCTGTTTTCTGGAAGAATGCTGAGCTTTTTATTTCATTTGTTGTACAATTTGGCCTATCTCTCCTATTTGTTGACCATATTGATAAAACATTTTCTAAATGGACATAATCAGAAATATAACTTCAACAACACCCTTCAGAATGAGGACAGTAAACTTGAGGAAGGCAAGGTTTAATCTGCTCTATCCTTATGCTTTTTGTAGTCTGAATGACCTCCCAAATTGAATCATTCAACATTTGCCACTCCGTTATGCTACAGCATGCTGATTCAATTATTTATCCTCTGTTCTTGGTTCCTGGAATCATTTGACTTAATCACTTCTGGATGAAAGTGAGACAATCTGCATTAAAATATAATGAGGATAAAATTTAGTGTGCGATGAAATTGTCCCTTCATTATTCACTTAGACTAATTCCATAAGCTTTTGGTTTTATTCAAGGGGAGAAACTAAAGCAACTTAAGTAAATATTTGTGTAATACTTTAAAATTATTTATGTGTTTATGTATTGCTACGTACTCCATTTTCTGTGGTATATGCTGAGCAAGGTAGTATTTCAGTTTAAAATAGATCTATTATTTTCAGCTATTTCTGTTATAAACTTTCCCTGAAAGCTGCTCTTTAGAAGGTACTGTGAAATAAATAAATAATATTTAAATATTTTCCAGGCTAGAATCCCTTTCTCCTAGTTTATACAGGTGATTGCAGAAAGCCATATATTTACTATGTGACTCCACTTAACCTGAGCAAAGCTGATCAGACAAGAGGTTGACATTGACTCAAGAAAAGTACTCCTTTCTTGTTAATTCGGAATATAGGTTGGTATCTGTTGATTTCCTTGTATCAGGGACATTTAGACAATATAAGTGAAACAGATATCTTCTACCATGTGCATGGCAAAGTAGAAAAAGTTTATTCCATGGGAAAATAAACATGAAATTGAAAGATAGAAAAAAATCAGAGCTAAGAGGCCAGGTTTTGAAAATGACTCAAAAGTACCCTATAACTTGGATGCTGAGTTTAGTTTGTGTTTTAAACCTGGACAATATATGTCCTTGTGTTTTTTCCAGAATGAAATGTGATTATTATTCAAATCAGTCTAAGTAAGTTTTATTGATTGCAACCAAATGATCCTTCATTGATTCACTCACCATGACTCACCATTTGTGGGTGATAAATAAACTTCTCTATTTTATCAAATCCAAACCAGTCAAAAAAATCATATTGGTATTTAAGTCATTGATAAGAATCTAGGAGTTGAGGTGTTATCTTTGGGATTTGTCCAAATGGCACTATTTAATAAACTATTTAATGAAGTACAAAGGCTTCATTGGGAATGTCCATTTCTGTTTACCAAATAGAATTATTAGTTTTAATTTTTGAATAAAATAGTTGCATAGTTACTTAATTATGCCAATATTATTGACTTTTGATTGAATGTCAATTATTAATAGCATAAGGCTAAAAAGCAGAACCTATGAACTCAGGCTATATGAGTTTGGAATCCTGATTTTGTCTTTTATTAGCCACAAAGTTTTAGAAAGGTTTTACATTTCATGGGACTATGACTGCACTCGCTTTATAAAAGCATTGTAACATGTAAAAGGATTTACACATTTAAAATCTTTGAAGGCATGACTCAGAGCTTAATAACTTTCAAAATTAATGCATTTGTAATTCTCTTTTTAGTGGTATATCATTAGGGGAAGATATATATTTTTTAAAGGTATAAAGATAGAATTCTAATGAAGTGGACATTATGTAGATAATGGATTTTGTTTCATGGGAAAAGCACTGAGACACTGAGCAAGCAAATGTTTACTTCCCAAATAAAGACATAGTTGTATTCAGGTGTTTCAGATTAGTGGCAGGGAAATATAAGTATTTATTTTCATAATTCTAGCCTCCTGCATTTTCTGAAGTTACATGGAGACCCACTGACCAGGAAACTTTGCTAATATAACCATAGCCTGAATTTAGCTGGTTTTGCTAAGTCAGGGAAGTAGTTTGTTTACTAGGTTGGGGATTTGGGTACTACTTCATATTATAAGAAAAATACTATACTTTTTACAGTGTTGGTGAGAATGTAAATCGGTTTTCAACCATTGTGGAAAACAGTGTGGTGATTCCTCAAAGATGGAGAATCGGAAATACCATTTAACCCAGCAATTCCATTACTGGGTATATACCCAAAGAAGTATTAATCATTCTATTATAAAGATACGTGAATACATATGCTCACTGGAGCACTAGTCACAATAGCAAAGAAATGAATCCATCAAAATGCTTATCAATAATAGACTGGATAAAGAAAATTTACATATTTACCATGAAATACTATGCAGCCATAAATAGTAATGAGATCATGTTCTTTGCAGGGACATGGATGAAGCTGGAAGTCATTATCCTCAGCAAACTCATGCAGGAACAGAAAACCAAACACCACATGTTCTCACTTAGAAGTGGGAGCTGAGCAGTGAGAACAGAGGGACACAGGAAGGAGGGACAACACACACCGGGGCTTGTCTGGGGAGGGCAGGACGTGAGAAAGCATTAGAGAAAGGAACTAATGCCAGCTGGACTTAATTTCCTAGTTGATGGGTTGATAGGTACCACAAACCACCATGGCACATGTTTACCTATGTGACAAATTTACACATCCTGCACAAGTACCCCGGAAAAAAAAATACTACCAGCGTGAATTCAGATCATTATTTTTCCGATAAACCTATAAACATTCTCCAACTTATTTTTCCTCCATGAATAGCTTAAAGTATTTGAAAACCTATCCTCACTAATCATCACATCCATTTGCCTTTGAGAAATAGAGCTCAATGAGTTCTTATTCTTAAAGTCATTAACCTATAAGACTGTATTCACGGGATCAGGGAAGTGTGTTAAGCCTGGAGGCTCCAGAACTTGGAACAAGATAGAAGGCAGCAAGCTGTTTGGGCTTTTAGAAGTTTGGAAGCTTCAATCCCTAGTGATTTGCTATTTCTCTTCTAAAAATTCTTTGCTATGAATTTTTTATATCTTCAGCAATGTGTGAAATTTAGGTGTCTGCCTCTGCTCTCTGCAGGGGACTTCTTTAATTTGTTGTTTGTCCTCACACTTAAATTCAGCTATCGTAGCAGTCGATGGTTTGATTATTTAACAAGACACAGGGGGAACTACACTACTGTTAGTGACTTCTGCAAACTTTTCGTATCCACTTTCTAACTGGCCAGTTCTAATTGCTAATATGAAGCAAACACTATGAACTAATGCAATTTATTTTTCCCTTAATACATTTTTATACTCAATCACCACCTTCGTTTTTTTAACATGCTGTGAGTCATGGATTACATTTCAGAATCTGCCACTTACTAGTCATATGATTTTCAGATAATTGCTTGATTTGTAAGAATAAAGTTTTCTTTATTTTAGAAGTGAATTTTAAAATATAAGAAATGAAACTTCAATTAAGAACAAGTATCCACCATGCATTCCCTATTCCCTTTGCACTCATCAAGTACCTCAGCTGCTTGTGATTCTTTGCCTGGAGTGGTGACCCAAACCTTCATTCCTGAGGTGTCTGGGCTATTAGCTGTCCTGCATACATTGGGTTATTTTAAACACAGAACGTGATAGTACAAAGAGATGTTCTAAGATAGTACATCTAAAGAATATAAGATGATTTCCTATATTCCAGTCCTATCCTTCATTACTTCCATTGTGCCTCATTGCAGCCTAATTTCCCCTTGGTAATTAGAATCAGTCACCCCAATCAGTATAGCTACACTCTTCCTTGCTGTTCATTCAGATGCGTAAGGAGCCCACAGCAGCCAGGTAGCTGTGTTAACTTCCAATTCAATGGAATCACTGTTGTGTCTCCTAGTGTAAGCACACATTTTGTGAGTAAATGACTAGCCACCCCTTGATTCCTGGACTCACAATTTCTTGCTATGGGGAAAACAGCACCATATATTTAACACCGATTTAAAAACTATACAGCATCATGGAAGACATTATCCAGCCCTGCCATGTGCAGCCACTTAGCAGGTGCTATAACTGAGTTTTCAAAAGGCTATTTTATTTTTCTGTCAAGCCAGTTGCTTCAGGACGTGGCAGAAAATGACAAAAGTACCATCAGTAAGTAACACATTGCTGCACCTCATTTATTATGAGGTAAATTTCTTGATCAAAATCAATGTTATTTCAAATACCATAACAGTGTATAGCACATTTTGTTAATCCATGGATGGTTATACTGGCTGAGGCACTGCATTCATAAAAAATAAACTGATATCAATAATGTGCATTCCACTAAGAACAGAGAACTACCCTTTCTATGGTGGAAATTATCTAACGTAATCAACATGCCACAAGGCCAACCAGTCCAGTGAATAGTGCCATGTGAAAAACTCAGTGTTGGTGTCTTCTGATAGCAGAATGAACACAAGCAGTGGCTGTAGCAACATCAGCTTTAGTGAGTTTAAGTCCATGTTGCTGACCCCATGCGTAACCTCTGTCCCTGCCACCAGACTCACTTCCTTCCTGGGACCATTGGGCGATGAAAGGAGAGTGGCTAGAGAAAGAGGCTGACTGGGGTAATGATAGATCATTGTATTGAGTTGATTATTAAAATAAGTTTCTGCTGAGGTTGCCTCTGGTGATTATTAACATGGCTCAGGTATCTTCAAACTCTCTGCCTATTCAGTAAGGTCTCCCCATATACATTTTTCCTAGATCTCATTCTCATCAACAGCCAATTGTGTTCTCTTCAAATCCCTGAACATCCCACCAAGTCATTCATATTATAAATCATATTATATTCTTACTTCTGCCAATTTCTCCTCATAGACAAAAGTAAAAAAAACAGGTGTATTGCTTGAAATACTGCCACGGAAAACAGTTTTTTTTTTTCCACCACTAGCCTTCAGGAATGTCCCAGAAAAGATCTATTATGCTACAACTGTCCACACAATTTCCATGGTGCCTGTATGCCATGCAGAACCATCCATGAATCAGGCACTAGTTTTCACTTTCTCAGTCAACTGGTCATAAAGAACTCCCCATGAGGCCATAATGGTCTAGGAGAGAAAATAGAATGTAGTAGGAGTAGTGACCATGATCATTTGTGCCACTTTAAATTACTTGTTTATGTATTCATGACACACTTGAGCCCAATCATGTATAATCTACTTTCATGTGATAACAAAGTCGTGCCTTCTATGCCCCATTTATTAGTTAGTGGATTAGACAATACCTGCTTCAGCATGGGCAACTCAGGCTGCATGGTAACTTGTGGTTCATAATAAAACTTTCAGTCTCTGCTGAGTTCCATTAACAAGCAGAAGGGGAGCAATTATTGGCAGAGAATGGCAAGTCATTCTTCTAAAATCCGAAGGATATGCACTGTGATTCCCATAAAAGGGCCTACCAAAGGCTCTAAACAGAATCCCCATCTGCCGCTAATACTTCAGAAACATTGGATCTGTTGGATCATGTGATTCAAGTGGCAGCACAAACTTTAAGGGAACCCTGGACTTTTTGCAGACCTTTCTGTTGTTCTGGGCCCCACTCAAGATTAACATCCTTTCATGTCGCTCAGTGAGTGAGCTAGAGTAGCACAGCCAAATGCTGGATATGTTGCCTGCCGAATACAAATACTGTAGATCCACTACAGTTTTCCTGTGGTAGGAGGGGCCAGATTAAACAGCTTATCCTTTGTGTTAGGAGAGATAGCTGGACATTTTTCACACCAACCAAAACACTGGAACACCAGAAATGTCACCAAAGTTGAAAGACATTGAATTTTTAGTGAGAGTTATCTCCTAACCTTGGAGACACAAATATTTTGCAAATATGTGTACAGTCACTGCTACTTTCTGCTCACCATGTGTAATCTGCTAATATCATCAGTGCAATAGACCAGTGTGATATCTTGTGGAAGAAAATGGTGATCAAGTTCTTTTTGGACAAAATTATCACATAAGACTGGAAAATTGACACAACTTTGAGGAAAAAAAAAAAAAAGATGAATTCCTGGCCTTGTTAATTTGAAAATAAATTGCTTCCCATATTCTTTATTAAAAGATATGAAGAAAAGACATTTGCCAGATCCATACTCATATACTGGGTACTAGACAATGTGTTAATTTTTTCAAGCAACCTAAACACATGAAAAAGCTGCAATTGGAGATTTTTTTTTTTTTTTTTGAGATGGAGTTTCGCTCTTGTTACCCAGGCTGGAGTGCAATGGCGCAATCTCGGCTCACTGCAACCTCCGCCTCCTGGGTTTAAGCAATTCTCCTGCCTCAGCCTCCTGAGTAGCTGGGATTACAGGCACGTGCCACCATGCCCAGCTAATTTTCTGTATTTTTAGTAGAGACGGGGTTTCACCATGTTGACCAGGATGGTCTCGATCTCTCGACCTTGTGATCCACCCACCTCGGCCTCCCAAAGTGCTGGAATTACAAGCTTGAGCCACCGTGCCCGGCTGGAGATTAATTTTAGACAACTTCTCTGTTCTTCTCTAATATTCACCTGTTTTCCAAACAGGCTATCTACGTGAGTTGAATGGGAATGTGTGGGAATCAGCACTCCTGCACCTTCAAGATTGTTAATTATGGCACTAATTTCTGCAGTGCTTTCAGGGATGTGTTACTGCTTTCTGTTTACCATTTTTGTAGGCTAAGGCAGTTATAGTGGTTTCCATTTGCTGTTTCCTGCTTTAATATTTCTCACCTCACAGGCCTTGGAGCCATTGTGAGGATCCTGCAAATTGATGACAATGTCTATTCCAATTTGCATTCTGAATGTAGGGAAATAACCACAGCCTAGGTTTAGGGACTTACTGGACTGACTCTGAAATTGACCTGAACTAAAAATTCATCAGTCACTTTACATTTCTAAGATCTTCCCTTTTCTTGTTGTGATTGATCCCCAATGACGTTTTAGATTGCCAAGAAGTAGAGTCATGTCAAAGCCAGTGTCTAGTAATCAAGGAAAAGTTTGAGAATGTACATTTTCTCAGGCACAGTCGCCCTGATACATGACCACAGGCCCTTTTGGTTAAGATCAGGAAAAAGATTTTAAAAAAATTTGCAGTGTAACGGTATCCTTTATCAAGGAAATCCAGCCTTCCTGACATTTAAAAGGTCTGGCTCAAGTCTGGGAATTCATTGAGAGGATGTGACTGTTTCCGTGATTCAGTTTAGACATGCGTTCTCTTGACCTAAAACTCTTCCACTTATTCAGGTGAAATACTAGTTTAGCGAACTGTCTGCCCATTACTCTTAGGAACATCATGGTTCCACTATCTATTATGGTACCACACCCATCTTTTCTGTGGTAATTAAATGACACCACTTGGGCCTTACATCTCTGGATTTCTATTATACCCATCAGATTTAGGGACCTAGTCTGATGGCAAAATTTTTCTTATAGTATCTGACCCACTGAGAACTAAATCCACAGACCTCTTCAAGGATTCTGGGTCTTCCCTCACAAATATGTTCTTTGTAGTTATGGTGAAATTGGATTGTAACCTGTGGAAAACCTCCAGGATGAGTGAGAAGGTAGCACTGATTTCTGCAATACTTTATACTTATGTGATAAATGCTCTGTAGAATTTTAATATTTCATAGCCTTTGGACACCTTTCAGCAATAGTACATTAAAGCAGTTTTGACATTTCAGCTTCATTTAATATATGCCACCTTTGGATCCATATTTCTGTCCACTTACTAAACCTTCAGAATCTCTGCTTAGGAGGCCTGCATCAATAATTTTGGCCTGATTTCATTTTACATTTCTATCATTACAATCCCACGTTTTTAATACCCAGTCCTATATGTACTCCTCAAATTTTTATGTGTATAAATTGCAAATGGCATGCACCTTTGTTTTCTTTTGATATGCAATGACCTTTTAATATGTTAGCCTTTGTGTTTTACTCTTTGAAGCCTGTTGAAAGTTGAGTTTATTTATAGGTCTAGAAGCAAAGAGGAAGATGGAGATAAGCCCCAAAGAGAATCAGCAGGGCCTTACAGGAAAAAAAAAATACCCCAAGGAAAGCCATTATAAATGCTTTAGAAAAAGGAGGGTCATCATCTTCAGTTAGACATGGGAGGGCTGCTTTTAGCAAAGAAGACGATCAGAATCTAATATCTCCAGCTTCACTGGGATCTGCCAGTATGTACCCATTGCAAGTTTCAGGATCCCATTTCCCATCAGTCAATGCCCTGACTTTGATAGAACATGCCCTATAAAGTTGGGAATTCAATTGTGTTGGAATTTGGTCACTAACATGTGTCCTCTCTTATATTTATGTTGGAAAAATGTGAGAAGATGGGCAGGTATATGCCAAGAAGAGCTATAATTTTCTGCTTTCTGACTACCCAGTACACATACACACAGACCCTAAAATACACACAATTCCAAATTTTTCTCCAAAACTTTTTTCTGCCTGATACTAAGCAATCATTGCATATGCAGCTCAAAATACACTCACAGAAAGGAGAAAACCTGAAGTCGAATCCTGCTATTTTATTCACATTCAGGTCCAGGGTGCTACATCACCTGTATTCTTTACTGTCAGGCCAAGTTTATCTCTATAATCACACTACTTGCCCAATGAGTTCTTTTCAGCCTGCTGCACAGGCACAAAACCAATTCACTGAGACCGTGATATGTGGTAAAGAAAGATTTTAATTAGCATGAGGCCAACCACATGACAGAGAGTTATTACTCAAATCAGTCTCCCTGAAGGGTCAGAGGTTAGGGTTTTCAAGGATAATTTGGTAGGCAGGGGACTAGAAAATGAGTGCTGCTGGTTGGTTGAGAATGCAATCATAGCGGTGTGGAAAAAAGTCCTCACGCACTGAATTAGCCACAGGGTAGGGGTTGCAGGACCAGTGACGAGTCACAAGCACAGGTCTGAAAGACATCTCAAAAGATCAGTCTTAAGTTCTAGACTAGCATCGCTGCCTATACAAACAATTGGCAAAGCTATCAATGTAGCCTCTGACTGCATTACTCCTGAGCAGTAAGGGATTATAGAAACTATGCGTACATTTTAGCAGAATTCAGTCCTCTCTCATAATTCTCATATTGGGGCCTTTCACTAGTCTTAACAAAGGCAACTGCAGTCTCCAAGCAAGGAGGGGATCAGTTTTAGGGAGGAACTATTACCATTCTAGCTTCAAAGTTAAAATATAAATACGTTCCTCCCATGGTGAGCTTGACCTACACCTGTGAATGAATGAAGACAGGCCAGCCGTGGTAGATTTCTCACACTGTCACTATCTTTGCAAAAGTGGTTTCAACAAAACTTTAATGAGTATCTGGGTATAAAATAACTTTATAATACGAATGTTTTCTGCTAGGTGAACCATTGGCACACATACCTTTGTCATATCAGACACACTCTACGCCAAGGATTATGCATGCAGAGACTGGGACATGCAGTCCCTTCATGCATTATCCTTGGTGTAGAGTGCGTCTGATGTCATAAAGAAAAACCTGGGAAACCACACACAGTCTCCTAGATCTCTCTTTTCTTAATTTGAGCCTCTTCATTACTTGAATATTTGAAATTATTCAGATGGTACCTGGCCGGGCATGGTGGCTCATGCCTGTAATCCCAACTGACCAGGAGGCTGTGGCTTAGGACCACTTGAGGTCAGGAGTTCAAGACCAGCCTGGGCAACAAAGTGAGGCCCCTGCCTCAAAAATCAAGCAAACAAACAAGCAAAACAACTGTTCCAGGTTTGGTTTTTGATTTGTACAAGTAAACTAAAAAACGATGAGTTTGTATCCTTTGTAGGGACATGGATGAATCTGGAAACTATTATTCTCAGCAAACTGACACAAGAACAGAAAACTAAATACTGCACGTTCTCACTCATAGGCAAGTGTTGAACAATGAGAACACATAGATGCAGGGAAGGGACCATTACACACATCACACACTGGGGTCTGTTGGAGGGGGGATAGGGGAGAGACAGCGGGTGGTAGGGAGGTTGAGGAGGGATAGCATGGGGAGAAATGCCAGATATAGGTGACAGGTGGATGGAGGCAGTAAACTACATTGCCATGTAGGTACCTATGCAACAATCCTGCATGTTCTGCACATGTACCCCAGAACCTAAAGTGCAATACACACACACACACACCCCCCAGATATATATATATATATATATATATATATATATATATGTATATGTATGTGTGTTTTATATGTATATATACATACATATATATGTATTTAGATATACACACATATATATGTATATATATACACATATATGTATATATGTGTGTATATATATATACACATACATATATGTGTGTGTGTGTATATATATATATATATATATATATATATATATATATATACATATGGGAAAAAAAGGAAAATCTGATCCCTTACATTAGTTCTGGGAAAATTCCCCTATTAGGATTAACAGTCTTTGGCTTACCAATTCCTGATTAAGTGGGTAAAGGAAACGGAATTTCCTCAACTGCTGAAAATTTTTAAGATTTTTCTCTGGCAGTCCAAGAACTTGAAATTGTCAATTGACTGAATGTCAACTTCACTAGCTAACAAGCAGTTGTGGAAAACCTCTAAAATCAGCAACTTCTAATCAAAACTAACCCAGTATTTGTGGATTCTGTTCTAGTTATTAACTGGCCTTTTTTCCTTGGCTCAGGATATTACAAGCCAAAATGTCCTTCTTCACCAATGTTGGAGATCTGCCTTGCTTTATACTTTTCTTTCTAGATAGGCCCTATTTTATTTAAACTTACTTCTAACTTGCAGTCTTTTTACTTAAAGTAGAAAGAAGTGAAATAACCTTCTGCAATTTCAGTCTTTCAAAAAGTCTCAGTGTGGCCGGGCACAGTGGCTCATGCCTATAATCTCAGCACTCTGGGAGGCTGAAGTGGGTGGATCGCCTGAGGTCAGGAGTTCAAGACCAGCCTGGCCAACATGGTGAAACCCCATCTTTATTAAAAATACAAAAAATTAGCTGGGCATGGTGGCAGGTGCCTGTAATCCCAGGTACTTGGGAGGTGGAGGCAGGAGATTCACTTGAACCTGGAAGGCACAAGTTGCAGTGAGCCAAAATGGTGCCATTGCACTCCAGCCTGGGCAACAAGAGTGAAACTCTGTCTCAAATTTAAAAAAAAAGTCTCAGTGTATGCAATGTCCAAATACTGGGATACTACAGGAGTTACAGGAGTGTTTTAATACCTGGTTTCTGCCTCAGAACCTGATTTGTTAGAATCTGTGTTAGTTTTCTGTGGCTGCCTTCACAAAGTACCACAGACTAGATGGCATAAACAGCAAGAATGTATTATCTCATGGTTCCAGAGGCTACATGTTTAAAATCAAGGTGTCATCATTCTTCTAATGTCCGTGGAGGAAGGCTCTGCTCCCATCCTCTCTCCTTGGTTTGGAGATAGTCATCTTTCTCTGTTTCTTCAGATAGTCTTCACTCTATGTACATCTGTGTCCAAATCCTCTCTTCTTATAAGGGTGTCAGTAATACTGGATGAGAATCCATCCTTAGGACCTCATGTTAAGTAAGTATTACATCTGCAATGACCTCATTTTCAAAGAAGCTTACATTATGAGGTCTTAGGGGTTAGGACTTCTGATGTGTATACTTTAACTTTGAAAATCTGATCCCTTACATTAGACCTGGGAAAATTGCCCTATTATGGTTGACAGTCTTTGACTTCTCAATTCCTGATTAAGTGAAGGATATAAATTCCTGAGGGGAATACAATTTAACACATAACACTACCTAAGCTTCCGAGGGAGAGGTAGTCCTGTTTCCCAGCCCCTATGACGCAGCCATTTTTTCCCCATTTTATGGCTTGTCACTGGTAACAGCCCCTCTTCCCGTTTCTCTTGGTGAAGTTCCTGAATAACAGAACCCCCATACACCAGCAGAAGGAATGTCGGAACTTTCATAAATTTCTGCTATTGAATTGTAGAAAGAATACAACTGGCTTTGGGGGGGTTCATAAAATTTGAATATTGTTGAGACTTTCTCTTTCTTTTGTATGTGTTTCTCTCTGCCTTTTGGCTTGAATCTCTTAGACCAGCTGCTCAAATGAGATTGAATCCATAAACACAAATGGTTCTAGGCTCATGTCCATGGAGCTTAGGGCATCCAAGAAATGAAAGCAGGCATTGCACTGCCAGTTCCTGACGGAGCAGATGCAATGCTTGCTGTAGCCTGCACTTACAGTCACGTTCTTCTCTGAACCAATCACGTGGCTAAAGATGTGTGGACTGCATCATGGGATAGAGCTCACACCTCATGCCATGAGATTTGGATCTCTTACCACTGGTGAAGCCATTTGAAAGAAAAGCATATGCAATAATCTTACTTTTATGCTGCCAGTATTTTCCACTTTAATTACCTGAAAAATGTTGGTTAGTCTCTTAATTCAGAATTCCCGTTCAATGAGAAAGTGTGTAGCAAATGAGAGAGATAGATATAATTTACATTAGTTAATTCAACAGTTATTTTTATCATTAACTATGCTCTTTATTTTGTCTGTGCTATGCTTTGTGTTTTGTCTTTTATGTTTCAGAATATTCCCCCAGATATCTTCTGAGGGGTGTGTGTGTGTGTGTGTGTGTGTGTGTGTGTGTACAGATGTGTCTGTAAATGTGTCCAGTGTATAATTCCTAAGAAAAACACAGAACAGTCTGGTTTAGCTACCACTTGCTCTCCTTAATTGTTCAACTAGTTAGAAATAGAAACACATCTCTTCTTGGATGTGCGTTGCAAACAGAACAGACTTGAGACAACTTAGTTGTTTAACATTCTGTAGGGTCTTTTATTCAGTATTGATGTCTTCAAAAACTGGAGGCAGGTGGAGGAGTGGCATATATCCATTCTCAACAAGTACTTCCCGTGAAAAGCAACTGCAATATAATCTTGGTGCCACACCAACTGTATCAGAAGACAGAGGACTCATAAACCAAAAGAGCTCTGAATTTGAAGTGAAAATTCAAAAATATTAGTTACTGATCTGGACTGTTATTTTTCCTTCATTCATGCGTGAGCTTTCTACCAAACCACAGATTCGAATGCCATTTATTTCTGTAAATTTCCCTAACACCACTCATACTAATTAACAAACATTATGGTGGAAATTTCAGTAATAGTATTAGAAGTGCCTAAGTGATAAAGTTTGGAGAACACACTGCTGATGGGGTTGCTTCAAAGAGTAAACGTCCTCTGCTACATTGTATATTAGAGTCCACTTACGCACACTTATGTAAAATTGTTCATACTAAAAGATGTTTAAAATAAATTATCCCACAGACAATGTAAAAATACATTATATGGCTGTATTATGCAAACATGTATTTCCAGTTAAAAGTCAAAGCATCTTGGCTGAGATTCTGAAGGATTTGGAAAATTTAGTTCTTATAAATTATTGCCTTAGAGTTAAAACCAAACCAAAACAAACAACTCAGTGCTAGAAACCAGTTTTTTGTATTTGCCTTTTTTCAGCCTGCCATCGTCTTCAAGTGTCAATGTAGTGAGGACTGACTCGTTTTGTTTTAACTGCCAGTGGGTCAGGAAAGCGAAGTCAGCTATTGTGTCAAGAAAATCTACACACAGAATCTGCAGTCCCACAAAGGTATTTTTGAAGTGACTGCATTATTATTATGATTTTAGAAATAAGATTATATATGTTTAAAAAGGCTAACCCGTTTTCAGTTCATGCATTAATTCCTGAAGATCCCATGGCTTGGTCTCCTCCGAGAAACCAGGGGAATGGACTAGTTTTTTTCATTTTCTCCTCCTCCGACCCCATGTGGCACTGCTCCACTTACATGGCACTGAGAACTGTGACATTTATCTTCAGTACTTTATTAGACTGCCTAATGTACAGACTGCACCTCACCATCTCAGTTTAAGGCTCTGGGCATTACTCTCTCTAGTTTTAACTACAGTACATAGCCATGTTCCTCCCTCCCTCCCTCTCTCCTCCCTCCCTCCCTCTCTCCTCCCTCCCTCCCTCTCTCCTCCCTCCCTCCCTCTCTCCTCCCTCCCTCCCTCTCTCCTCCCTCCTTCCTTTTCCCCTCCCTCCCTCTTTCCCTCCCTTCCTCCCTTCCTCCCTTCCTCCGTTCCTTCCTTTTTTCTCTATTTCTGTCTGTTCACATCTATATTGTTGGTCATTTCTGTTGCTATTAGGTCGGGGCAAAAGTTATCACAGTTTTTCCCATTAAAAACTTTTGCTATTAAAACAGATGAGACAGCTTAGTTGTTTAACATTCTGTAGGATCTTTTATTCAATATTAATGTCTTCAAAAATGGGACGCAGGTGGGGGAGTGGTATATATGCATTCTCAACAAGTACTTCCCATGAAAAGCAGCTGAAATACAATCTTGGTACCACACCAAATGAATCAGAAGTTTTTAATTAAAAGTTTTTAATGGCAAAAACTGTGATAACTTTTGCACACACCTAATAAGATAGAAATATGAGAATTATACATGTGACCTCAGAATATGATGTTTCTCAAAAGTCTTCTTAGTAATCCTTCCTAATTATTAATAATCCTATAATAATCCTTAATAATCCTGTTATTCCTGAGTTTTTGTTTTCATTAAGCATATATTATTTCCTCAGAGCAAATTTCCCATGTTTATTGATATCCACTTCAAGAGAATTAGCCTAAAAATTCTTAAATGTGCATATACATAACATATATAAAATAAAACTTCAGAATAGTTTCAAATAAAACAATTCTAAACAAATTAAGTTTAACTTCTAAAACTTAGTTCTTAGAGTAATTGTAAATAAAACTTTAGAATAGTTGTATTTAGAAACCTATTACTGGATATAAAAATATTATTGGATATTAGCAATAATTTTTTTCTGTTAGAGAAAGAATATAGTTTTCTATAGAAAGTGCTCTAGCTGCATAATTTGAGCAATTATTAACATGAACGTTGAATGTCATTTCACTTCTTAAAAATATGAATAGATTGATATTTCAAATAAATTAATTATTGTCAAGTGCATTTGAACACTGCTTTATTCTTACATTTGTTTGGCATAATTTGCTCATTTAGAGACATTTTCCTACATTCTTTAACATATTAATCAAAGTAAATTTGTAGTTGTTCTTAATGCTAACACATATTATAATGTAAAGAAACAGAAACCAATGGTGAATTTCCTATATACCTGCATAGGGCATAATATGAAAGGTAGAATATATGTTTAAAAACAACACATTTCATGTGTTTTGTGTTTTAAAAGATGAGACTTAAAGTTTTGAACAATGAACATCTCTTTATTACTATCAAAACAAGTTTATATTAATTGAATAATAGTCTGGGTTATTTCTGGTGTTAGCACACTGATATTTTTCCTAATAATCAGATAGAAATAACTTCTAAATTATCAGTATATATTATAAATTAGAGAACATGTTTATACACAATGCACAGTCACCTTTTTAAATTTCACAAATACTTTGGTAAAATAACCATTTTACATACACTTTAATTCACAGTGTCAATTGAAAACTGGTAATGATAAATAATTCAGCTATCTGAAATTATTTAGTGAACTAAATCAGAGACTATATTTTAAATTTTCCTCTTTTATATTCCAAATGGTTCATGATGAACACTTTTGATGGTTCAGTCTATATCTCAGCATTTTTAGGTTTCTAGATGTTTACTCACAATGCAGAAAATTTTATTTTACTTTCACTCTGTCTTCTGCACATAGTCCCTCATACCTTAGAATAGACAGTGAGTAGCAATGGGGGCTCTGTGACTCTTACTTTGGTTCCAGAAATCAGTTTCTTTAAAGCCACATTGTAACTCAATTAAATGTGACAAAATGTGCAAAGTGGCCAGGCACAGTGGCTCACACCTGTAATTCCAGCACTTAGGGAGACTGAAGTGGGTAGATCACTTAAGGTCAGGGTTTTGAGACCAGCGTGACGAACATGGTGAAACTCATCTCTCCTAAAAATAAATTTTTTTGAGGCAGGCATGCTGGCTGGCACCTTGAATTCCAGCTACTTGGGAGCCTGAAGCAAGAGAATCGCTTGAACCCAGGAGGCAGAGTTTGCAGTGAGACGAGATTGTGCCACTGCACCTCCAACCTGGGTGACAGAGTGAGACTCAGACTCAAAAAAGTACAAATATATATATATGCAGAGAAACATTAGGTAAACTCTCTACCATAAATTTTAGCAAGTACATGATTTCTTGTTTTCCTGATTATTATCAGATTTCTGTAAATGTATTGTTATTATATCTCAACAATTAAAATACATTAAAAATGTGGGAGTCAAATTTACATTGCTGGGAATGGTTTTTAAAATAACCTATATTACCGATAATATAATTTCCTAGACTGAAATTAAGTCCTATAGCCAAGACATTTAACACTCCTTTTTTTCTTTCTCTTAGTATTCCATTACAAAATCAACATATTAGCAATTTATAACATATTAAAAAGAAACTATTACAGAAAACTCAGCAAGAATTTCAACTGTAATAACAGTAAAACAGGCTAACTCTCAGATCATCAAAGTATATCCTTACAAGAAGTCCAACTGTGCACTGTTTCCAACAGGGACATCTCAAAGAAAAAAACGACTCTATGAAGGAAAAATAAAACAAGCAAAGTTCACTCAGACAAATTCAAACAAGTATAAATCAGAAATTTACACTTTATACTTACTATCACCCAAACTACAATTCAGGGTAAAAACATTCATCAAAATAAAGACAGCCAGCTCTTGACAATTGATATCCAATAGTATTGAAATTCCTATTGCAATGTATCAGATTTTTTGGGGGGGAATTGCTCCATCTTTCTCCCTTCTAGTTGCTATTTGGTATTGGTATACATGTATGTACTAATGTAAATTTGCCATTCTTTCCTACACTTCTTTATTCTCTACAACATCTTATTAAGCAAATTCAGATTGGGTTGCTAATAGACAATAATTTTATACATTTCTTCTTACAATATGTTTGCTATTCAATTGAACCTTTTGGTAACACAAACAGGGAAGAATAAAACGAAATGGATACTTCAAACAGTGTGAAACACTGGTAAAGTCAGAGAATTTAGCTGAAATAGAACAGTTTGCATACATTATATGATATGGATCAATTACATTCTTCTGGTTTTCCCAAATTCTGGGCTATAGTTTAGTCTGATCTGTGGAGTGTAATTAGTATAGAAAGAAATTACGGATGCAAAAGGGATAAAAATAATGCACTGGATCTAGCACAGTGGTGGGCATTTCTACAGTGCAGCCCCTGGAAAGGTTAAAATGTATTCCTATATATTTTTAGAACTACACTGACAAAGTTTATAATGGAGTGTGATAGAACTAGATCAGATCGATCTGCTATGCTCCAAAGTGCTCTAGCTGAACACTCCTAGGGGATCATTTAATGTTTATAATCCTTCTTATTGTAGTGGGAATTTGAGAAATAATTGCTGGCAGGTGAGAATGAATTTCTTTATTGTTTTGTGCTAAGTAGATTAAATCAGGGTTACCTGAAGTTTTCTTCTTCTCCGTTTTTTTTCTTTTCTTTTCTTTTTTTTTTTTTTTTTTTTTTTTTGAAACAAAGAGGATTCAGAGTCAGAGTCTCTGGAATGGCAGTAAACCCCTGAGGCAAAAATAAATGACAGCACCATTCGTTGTTTGACTGAACTTCATATTTAGCACTCATTTCAAAGGTCTATGCAAAAAAAAAAATGACTAAGTATATTATATCCTTTTAGAGGCAGTATAAAAGCTGAAGAGCTGAAGTCAGATATTATGATCAATGTCATTTCTAATGCTCAGAAATTTAAGTGGATATTTAGATTGTATTTTCAGAGATAACAGTATCATCATTTTAAAATCAGTTAAACATATTTGGAACAAACCTGCTTGCTAAAAGCCGAATTACAAATATGATTTATTTTCAACATCATTTGAAGCAACTATGGTTTTATTTCTGCTTCTTCCATTTTTAAAAACTGTAAGTCACATTGTCTATCACATTCATGTAGCAAATGATTTTTCTCTGAATAACAGGCATATCATATTGAAAACCCGAAAAAATAACTGTAAAAAAGTTATGTTTAAGAATGATTTATTTTCTGCTTGTAATAGCTGTAACATTGAGATTCGGTGAAGGAGAAAATGGAGCTGCATAAATGAGTTTTCTTTTTATGAGTTTCACCTTTAGATTACTGAAACACTCAATGAATAAGGACTTTCTAGCCAATTTATACCTATAAAATCAACACTGATGGTTAAATGTCAAGATAAATTTAACACAATCTTACAAATGCTATCATGTATGTTTAAACTCTTATGAGGTTAACAAAATGAAGAAAAATAATAGAAATTCAAATATTCAAATTTTATGGTACTTTACACCTTTCCAAATTGTTTCACAGTCATTATCTCATTTAATTTTCCCTCAAGGAACTAGTGTTAATATCAAAAATGGGTCTATCCTTGTTATAGTAACTCAATCCAGTCACCTAATCGTCAGTGGAGCTGCCATAGGAATAAAACATAGATCAAAAATGCAACTGTTAACATAATATGATTTGTTATTAAACAATTAATATTATTGAACTTTCTTGTGAGATTTCAAAATATTTTCCCAAGCATACCATATTCTCAAACTTCCATTCTCAATTCTATGATTCTTCCATCTCCTTGAGAGATCAGCTAATCTATCTTTAAATTTCATCTTAATAGCTTTTTCCTGTGAAATTCATTATTTATCATTCATGTAACAACCTTATATTATAATTGTTATCTTACATATCTGCAGGGTCTTTGCTCATTGAGGACATTTCTTATTCAACTTTATATTTTAAATCTAGAGTTTAGGGACTGGCCAATATGAGGCATTTAATATAAGTGAAACAGTTAAAACATACAGTAAAATCAAAATTTGTTATAGAATATATTTTTCTGAGTATAGTTTTTAACATCAATAAATTTTGTTCATATTTACGTGCTTCATTCATGATTGACTTTCTAAAGAGTATTCTAAATATGTGCGCTATAATGATACTATAAATGACATGTCAGAAACATGTTAATTTACTGTCATAAAATGTTTTTTAAAAAGCATTTTTATAAGTACAGTTTAGATGTTTAATTTCTACAAGAATATAAAAGTAAACCTATTTTGACATTCAGAAGTATACGTTTCTGAGAATAGTTTAGAATCTGCATTTAGGTAAACATAGGTTGAGGCATTTTTTTTCCTCAAATAGTATCTGTTACTTTAAAGAACTGACATTCCAGTTTTTGTCTTTGTAAAGATGATTGATGTATACAGCCTCAATGATATTGAGAAGACCTTGCATCCTTTATCCACTGTTGCATTAACAAAGCAGAAAAAAAAAAAAAAACCTTAATGTAGTTTAAAAAAAGTATTCTTTCTCACAATTCTGTGAAATGCTGTATTGGTACTCCTGAAATTGCCTGGAATCACTAGGTCTCACTCGTGCTTCTACAGACAGAGGGCATATCTGCTGGATGCTGGAGTCAGCTGGGACAGTTGGGATGACAGGGCCTCTCTCTGCATTATAATCTTTAGACTTGAGATTCTTCAAGCTTAGAAACTTTACAGAAAGATTGTATTAGGGCAAATCCAAATGCACTATATTATCCAATGTTCTAGAGTCAAGGTAGAAGTAGAATTTATGGAACAACAGATAAATGGAGGCAATTTCATTGGGATGCATTAGTAAAATTGATAAAATTCTACCAGCCACTCAATACTGGGATTTAAATATTTTATGAGTGTATGATTAATTAGACAAATTGCAATAATTTTACACTGATATGGTATTTATAATTAAAATCTGATATCATACTCAGGAGAATGGAAAATAGTTGTATATTTTGAAAAATTTAGAGTAAGCAAATTACCCTTCATACGTTAGCTAACATAACTCAATTTTTTGATCTTCAAGTATTCACTTTCTGAAAACAATGGCAAGAATTGCTTTAATAATTTTTTAAAACTTATTTATTTATTTTCTGGCTTTTTTGAGGCATAATTGGTATATAAAAATCCCATGTATAAGATGTATAACATACAAATTTGAAATATGAATTGATACATCATTAAATTATTAATGCAATCACATTAGTTAACACATCCATTACCTTACATGGTAATGAGTTTTATGTGGTCTTTTCCCCAAGATTATGCTGGTTATAGATGATTTTTTGTGATTTCATACTAATTTTGATTGTTTTGTGTGATTTCTGTGAAAATGTCACTACAATTTTGATAAATTTTGCATTAAATCTGTAGATTGCTTTGGGTAGTAATTTAACAACAGTGATTCTTCCAACTCATGAACATGAGACACTTTTCCATTTTTAGTTTTGTCTTTTTTTTTTTTAAATCAATATCTCATGGATTTCATTTTGCAAGTCTTTCACTTCCATGGTTAAGTTTATTACCAAGTATTTATTTTATTCTTATCACTATTATAAATGATATTTGTATCAGTCCATTCTTGCACTGCTATAAAGAGATACCTGTATCTTGTTAATTTACAAAGAGGTTTATTTGGATCACTGTTTCACTGTGATCACAGCTGCAAAAAGCATAGCTGGGGAGGCCTCAGGAAACTTAAAATTATGGCAAAGGTGAAGAGGAAGCAGGAATGTCTTACATGACCAGAAAAGGATTAAAAGACAGGAGAGGTGCCGCACACTTTTAAACAACCAGACCTAGCAATAACTCACTTACTATCACAAGAAAAAACACCAAAGGGGAGACTCAACCCCATGATACAGTCACTATGTATTAGGCCCCACCTTCAACATTGAGGATTACGATTTGACATTATGCTTGGTCAGGGACACAGACCCAAACCGAATCATTCTGCCCTTTTCCCTTCCCAAATCTCACATCCCTCTCACACTTCAAAATACAATTATGCTTCCCCAATTGTCCTCCTAAAACTTATCTCAGTGTTGAACCAGAGTGAGCATAGAAAGTCAACACCAAGACAAAAGTATGCCAAATTGCAGGGTCTTTATTGTCAGTGGTCATGGGGGACTCATGTCTCTCCAACCCGTGGCCCTGAAAAGAGGGTGTCAAGACCTTTTATGACCGTAAACCACCTCCTGGGAAGGGGTGGAGGTGAGGGGCTTTGGACATTCTGAGGGCCAGGGGACTTTGGACATTCCAATTGTTACTTAAGTGGTTCACAGAAGTCAAGGTAAACATTAGTTTACATATTGCCTGTGTAGGGTGGAAATTACAGACCTTAGTTACTTATTATAAGTCACAGAGGCCAAGATGGCATGGGTTTGGACTGCTTGTCTGTCACATCAGGTTTACAAAGAGCAGTTTCAACAGAAAGCCGAGATATGTTTGAGGTGTACAGTTTTATGGGGATTTTACCATGTCACATCATTCTGGCATTAACTCAAATGCCTGAAGTTAAAATCTCATGAGACAAGGCTAGATTCTTCTGCCCATGAGCCTATAAAATAAAAAACAAGTTAGGTACTTTCAAGACACATTGGTGGGATAGGCATTGGGTAAATACTACCATTTCAAAAGGGAGAAATCAGTCAAAAGAAAGAGGACACATGTCTTGTTCAAGTCTGAAACCCAGCAGGAATGATATTAAAACTTAAAGCTCCAAAATAATCTCCTTTGATTCCAAGTGTCACATTCAGGCCACGATGTAGGAGGTGGTCTCCTCAAGCTTTGGACAGCTCTGCCCCTTTGGCTCTGCAGGTATCAACTCCAGTGGCTGTTCTCAAGGGCTGTTGATAAGTGTGGCTTTTCAAGGTATATGATGCAAGCTGTTGGCGGATTTATCTTTCTGGGGTCTGAAGAATAGTGGCCCTCTCTTCACAGCTCCATTAGACAGTATCCTAGTGGGAATTCTGTGTGTGTTTGAAAATTCCAACCCCGCATTTTCCCTCTGCACTGTCCTAGTACAGGTTCTTCATGAGGGCTCTGCTTCTGCCACAGACATCTGCCTGGACATTCAAGTTTTTCTGTACATTTTCTGAAATCTAGGTGGAGACTGCCAAGACTCAGCTTTTGTACTCTGCATACCCACAAGTTTAACACCACATGAAAGCCATGAAGTTTTATGTCTTGCACCCTCTGAAGCAGTAGTCTGAGTACCTGGACCCCACTGAGCCATAGCTGGAGCAACAGCAACCAGAATTCAGGGAGCAGTGTCCTTAGGCTGTGCAGTGCAGTGGGGCCATAGGACTGGCCCACAAAACCCCCCCTTTTTTTTCACTGCTAAGTCTCCTGGTATGTAGTGGGATTGGCTGCCATGAAACTTCCTGAAATGCCTTCAGGCCTTTTTCCCATTGTCTTGGCTATTAGTATTCCTCTTCCTTTTAGATACGCAAATTTCTTCAACTTGCTTGAATTCCTCCCCTAAAAATGGGTTTTTCTTTTCTACCACATAGCCAATCCATAAATTTTTCAAACATTTATGCTCTGCTTCTTTTAAATATAAGTTTCCATTATGGGTCATTTCTTTGTTCACATATCTGAACGTAGGCTTTTAGAAGCAGCCAGGTATTATCTTGAATGCTCTGCTGCTTAAAAATTTCTTCTGCTAAAATCATAAATCATCTCTTTCAAGTTCAAATTTCCACAGTTCCACAGATCACTAGAGCAGGAACACAATGCCATCAAGTTCTTTGCTAATGCATAACAAAAGTGACCTTTGCACTAGTTCTCAATAAGTTCCTTATCTCCATTTGAGGCTGCATCAGCCTCACCATCTGTAAATCTCACTATCAGCATTTTGATCAAAGCTATATGACAAGTTTCTAGGACATTCCAAACTTTCTCTCATCTTCCCACTTTCTTCTCAGTCTTCAAACTACCCCCACCATGGCCTCTTACCAATTTCCACAGCTGTTTTCACATTTTCAAGTATCTTTATAGCAATGCCCCACTCCTAGGTTCCAATTTTATGTATTAGTCATTGTCATACTGCTACAAAGGAATAGCTGAAATTGGCTAATTTATAAAGAAATTACGTTTACTTGGCTCACAGTTTATGGACTGTACAGGAAGCATGGTTTGGGAGGCCTCAGGAAACTTACAATCATGATAGAAGGTGAAAGGAAAGCAAGCAAATATTTTATGGCCAGAGCAGCACAAAAAGAGAGAGGAGGGAGGTACCATGTGCTTGTAAACAACCATAACTTGTGATAAGCGACTCACTGTATTAGTCCATTCTTGCACTGCTCTAAAAAACTAGCAGGCAATTTAGATAGAAAGGATGTTTAATTGGCTCATAACTTTGCAGGCTGTACAGGAAACATGGCTGAGAAGACCTCAGAACACTTTCAATCATGGCAGAATCAGGCACATCTTATATGGCTGAAGCAGGAGGAAGAGAAGGAAGTGAGAGATGCTACACTCTTTTGAACAACCAGATCTCATGAGAACTCACTCCCTATCACAAGAACAGCAAGGGAGAAATGTGCTCCTTGATCCAGTCACCTCCAACCAGGCCCCTCTTCTCAGTGATTTTGCTTCCTTCTCTTCTATTTCCCACAGGTGTTATTCTCAATGAGCTTCCTACAGAATCAGATTCCCAGAGGACATAACTGAAATATACTAGGAGTAGTTGAGAAAGCAGGTGTGGTAAGACAGGGTTTGGGGACTGTATGTCTCATTGCATTGTTGGTAATAGAAATCCAATCCCAAGAGGCATGCTAAATATAGATAGTGTCTGAAACAGAATGGCAATTCTACTGTTAAATATTTTGATAGTGATGGCTGGGAAAATGGTAATTTAGATGTGACTGTACTCACCAGCACAATGCCACAGGCATTTAAAAAGTACGGAAGTGCAATGCAAACAAGGGACATTTCTATTTATTGTTTGTTATTTTTTTATTGATATCCAACAGAGTGATAATGGAAGCTTAGGACAGTAGACAAGCAATTCAAAACAAAGTGTGAAGACGAGGCTTTTTTTGGTACATTAAGTGGAATTTTTATTACCTAGGAAGAGAAGGCAGAATAGCAAATTATATTTAGATTTACTCAATTTCAAAATAACTCATGGTTCAACTGAAGCAGATCTGTTATGCCAAAGTTAAATCCTGTTGAGAAAAGCCTGGGACCCTGACATAGAGAATAGAGATATCTGAATCCTTGAAAATTTTAGCTCCGAAGACTACTCTGAACTTACACACTCTACAGAGGTTTCTCACATCTCCCATTATAACCTAGCAATCCTTTTGTGCAGAAAGATAATGTGGAACTCTGTCCTTATGTTTTCCATGGCCAACAGTTCTATAATTAGGGTTAAGCCACAGCATAACCAAATTGACACCATGCCAGGACTAATAAAGAAGAAAGAACTTTAAATTAATGGACCTGCAACAATTAGCCACTGGATTTGTCAAAAGGAACCATAACATAAAACTGGATAAGCAACATTTTATTCACAGTATATTGTCTCAGGATTTGGAATTTAACATCCTAGCAAGGACCTCAAGGGATATCTCTTAGAAGCCTAGAGAAAGCAAACTTTTCATGCTGAACAAAGTTGAAATGCCTGAATTGATGTGACAGACAATGAAAGAAGAGATATCAAAATTCAGGAAAGTGGCCAAGCTAGAATGGATGTATTATGTGACGCCAAAAGAACAGCAGAAGATTATGTTGTAAGGAGGCTCAGAAGATACATCATTCATGAAGGTTGTTGGGAACATTCCTGTGAGAGAGACATTGACATCACTCAGAAGTCTTGGCCAGGGGTTAGAACAGGAGAACCTGCCATAGAGCTTGGCATGTTGATTGCCATGGGGATAATGGCATATTAAAGGAATAGAAGGCCTGTGACCACTCTTAAGGACCCAAATCTGGGAGACTGATAACAATTACAGTAAGAAGTGGCAAAGTCAGAGTGGTATTCAAGCTGAGATTGACAAATAGAAACTTGATAAGACGTTTAACAGAAAAAAGCATGTCTGAGAACAAAACACGTGAAGGCAGCAATGTTCTGCTGAATATACATAATGAAAAGAAAGAAAACATGGATGAATCGGAAGCTAAGGGTAGCCACCCCAAAGGAGTCATGATCTTTTACTCAGTTTCCAAAACTAAGTCAATTTCAGATCCAGAATGCACTGATTGGAGTGTCTGGGTTCCTAAGTGGAAGGATTCAGCAACTTCACAATAAACAGAAAATGGATTCCCCCAGCCTTTCCCCAAAGTGACCTTCAGCTGTTTACTCAGCTGATACATTAGGTAACAGAGATACTAGAAATATCAAGATAAACTGAATACACAGTGTGAGTGAGCCTTGATACTGGAAGACCTGAAGCATCGTCATGGTGTTGCCAGGTTTTGGGGTGCAGACGAGCATTCAGTTCCCCTGAGAGGATGTTTCTCCAGGCTCTTTGTCTTTCATTCACCCAAGTATGGGAGAGGAGACCACAGCACAGTGCACTCGAAAAGTAAATACTGGACCCAAAAAGTTATTGCAGAAGTGATTTATTTAGGCAGAGAGAGAAGAAAAAGGAGAGAGAAAGAAACAGCTAGCTCTCACACGGAGTGAGAAAAAGAAAAGCCACTCTCACACTGAGTGACAAGGGTTCCCAGAGGGGGAAGACCAGAGAAGGAGAGTTCCTCTCACACTGAGTGAGAGAATCCAGAAAAATGGATTCCAGGAGAGGAAAGCAGCTTCCACACTGAGTGGAAGGGAATTGAGAGAGAGATGGAGTTTAGGAGGGGAAGACAAGCTTCCAGGAGAGAGTGGAAGGGGGACTCCAGAGGTGAAATCCCAGAGATGAAAGACAGCTTTCATGAGAGGATTGTGGAAGGGGACCCAAGTGTGGAATCCAAAGGAATGTGGAAGAAGGTGACTTTTAACTTCAGAGGAATTCCCTCCCCCTCCAAGTCCCCTGGCCAATGAAAGGAGTTCCTTTGAACTTCCGCTGGAATGACTGACTTTTTGATTCTTCCCACATGCAAGAAAATTAAAACAGGAATTATTAAATCTCTTGGATGGAGAGACATGGGAGGTGAGCACCACACTGGGAAGTTCTTGCTCTTAAAACTATGCCCCCTGTGGACCCAGAAAGAGAACACATTCCCTCAGTGGCTTCCTTATTCAATTAGGAGCATACAGGAAACAAATAATTATTGGAGTTAATACAGTTTGGAAATTCATCCCTACTCAAATCTCGTGTTGAAATGTAATCCCTAGTGATGCAGATGGAGGCAACTGGATCCTCAGGGTGCATCCCTCATGAATGGCTTGAGCCATCACCTTGATAATAAGTGAGTTCTCATTCTGAGTTCACATGACATCTGGTCATTGAAAAGTCTGTGGCACCTACTCTCCAAATCTGCTTCTGTTTTTTGAGCACCATGCTTTCTATACAGTCTACAGAACCATGAGCCAATTAAACCTCTTTTATTTATAAATTACCCAGTCTCAGGTATTTCTTTGTAGCAATACAATAATGGCCTAATACAGGAGTTATGGCTAATGTTTGCTTTAACATTGATCCACTGGTCTGAAGATCCACCTTGTTATATCCTCCAGGCCCTGAATGTATCATTTAAGTTAAAGTACTTGACACTTAGATTATACTTCTGCTGAGTCCCTTGATCTGTATATTAAGGGCTTTTAGTAGAGTAGGGAAGGCCAAGTTTCCAACACTGCCCCCAGCTTCATCTTGAAAGTAAATCAAATCCAGTATTGCATCTCTAGAGGGGCAAAAGATGGCAGAATGCTGGCTACCTTTAAAGATCTAAATGAGGCATAGCAGTAATTCCTGTCATCTCTCTGTTTAACTCATTAGTGTGGCCTTAACTGTAAGGAATCCTGGAGAATGACCATAGAATACCATAGTTTCAACCATGTAATGATCTCAATCATAGATGCCATAATAAATATAATTGAATGGACAAATATGTCTCCAGCTATATAGTATGTGATCATTAATTTGACAAATATAAGTCTAATACGGAGAAATGATCAGGAAGTTTTCTTATTTCCATGATTTGGACTAATATATATTTGTTATATATGTTAGGCCTGTATATATTATATATATATTATATATTGTATATAGTCTATATGTGTGTGTGTGTGTATATGTGTGTGTGTATGTATATACTATATATATATATATATATATATATATATATATATATATATATAGGTTTAACCCAGGGGTCTATTAACTATCATTTCCGCTGTCATAACATAGAGTAACATAGAGCCCAAAATATCTGAATCATCAAGACCTAAGAGAACATTGTGTTGACATTTCCTTCATGCATTTAACTATATTACCTTAGGTTATGTATGAGGCCAGGTACAGATCAAGACAGAGAACTAAAAAAGTTTACAGGTTTGTTATATTCACAGTTCCTTCAAACAACAATGGGGAAGAGGCCTCTGAGTAATACTTTATTATGGCTTCTGCAAGAACAAAATGACAAGGAAGGAAAAGTATATCTAGAATTGGCTAACGTAAATCATTTAAGTAGCATCTGGCATGTAGAGGCTGTCCCTGGTTGTCTGGTATCTGATTCTGCTGGATGTATTAGGGCTGATACATAGTGGCCCACAGTTTGGTGGCCCATTGAGGGAATTGGTTGAAGTGTAGACTTAGCCAATCAAAAAAGGCAACTTATTGGCCTTTTGCTAGTGCATCAAACCTGAATCAAGAGAGAACACAGAAAACTGTGTTACATCATGATATGATGATAATATCAGGAAGTATAATATGTCTGTATCTGTCAGACATGAGCAGTAGCAAATAATGTGGTAACTGCACCAGTGCCTAAAAGAAAAAGAAATGAAACATGAAAGACATGGTTATTGAATAGTATCATGTATATGGCTATATGGTGAAAGCAAAAAGTATAACTATATATGTACACATGTTAACTCCCACCAGAAATAATCCATTTTTGGAAGAAGCCTTGGACAACAAAGAAGACAAAATAATGGCAATTGATATTGCCCTTTCTCCATCTTCACCTGACTGGAACAGCTTTATTTCTGGAAATAGCATAATGGGCACACGAATAGAGTGACCACAGTGGCAGATGGAGGGTACACATGGACCCAACAACATGGGCTGCAAATGTCAGGAACATCCACCTGTTACATCTTCTGTATCTTTATCCTACCTGCAGCAAAGACCAATGTTGAGCCCTCATTATGTTACTGTTCCCCAAGGATTTTACCAAACCATGTTAGAGTTCTTCTTTACTTGAAGGACCATTAAGTTGTCTTCAACGGAGTAAACAATTATTCCGAGTATAAATTTGCCTTTACTGCCCATGTATCATCACCCACCCTCAACATTCAGGGTTATTGAGTGATTAATCCAGATATGAAATCTCACACAAAATAGTATCTAACTAAAAAACACACTATACAGTAAAGGAGATACAGGTGTGAGCCCATAACAATGGAATCCAATGGTTCTACACCATAATGCTCCATTCAAATGCAGCTGGATTAATAGTAATAGAGTTGCCTGAAGGCAAAGTGGAGACAATACTCTGTGAAGATGAGATGCCATTCTCCAGGATTGCCTCAACACTGAATCAAAGCCTATATATGGTGAGGGGTGTGTGTGTGTGTGTGTGTGTGTGTGTGTGTGTGTGTGTGTGTGTTTTGAGCAGAAAGCACACAGAGAAAGCACACAGAAGTGTACAAACCAGTGGCTGGTAGCAAAGGTGGCTCTACTTGCTGTAATTCCCATGTCTGTAAATAAGGACCCTTCGAGGCTAGAGGGTCTGAACCCTAATTGTTGTGCACTCTTGCTAAAGAACACAGCAAAGTCACATTCCCTACAAACTGGTATTGCCAATTGGGCACTTTGCATTCCTTGTGTTCGGGGAACCAAGCAAGAATAGTAGCCTTCTTTGAGTATGAATAATTGATCCTAATCAGATGGAGGAGGTAGGGCTGCTGTAACACAATGGGAGCAAAGAATAAAATATGTGGGACTGAGGTCGTCATTCTGGTGCTTCTTGTTATTTCATTACCAGGCTGTGACTATGAATGGAGAGAAGTGTAGCAAAAATAGCCTGAGAAGGTATGTTTATCAGAGTCTAAATTCTCTAATTGGAATGTTTGAGACTTACCACCAAGAAGCCAGAGGATCCCATAAAGGTGACAAGCCAAGGCCAACAAATTTAGAATGGATAGTTCCAAGGGAAATAACGGGTACCAGTTGTGACACCAAGAACAATTACAGCAATTGGGAGTAAATGTATCCTATTAATCTCCCTCTTCATTTTCTAGAGGCACCCACTAGAACTCTAGAGGAAAAGCTCTTTCTGTGTGTATGTAGTTTATTCACATGACATAGGAGTGGAACTGCAGTGACCATGGAGATGCACTACTTGGGGCTTCCTTATAGTAGCATAGTTAGTTAACAACATCAAGACTCAGTGCCTTCAGAAGCTTCCTTAGCTTTTGAGATGAGGCTATGTTCTTCTCAGGTAGCCCAAGCCAATAAATGACCTTTGTAACTCTACTACAGACATGCTCTTTCTCTCCAATGCAGGGCACGTCTGATAGGCGATCTTTATTCTCAGGTTACTCATTGGGTTGACGTTGTCAGCTCTACATTATGGACTGCTGTAGTAGATGCTCATTCTTTCTTACTCCAGCCTTTCTCATGTGTCATATCTGCACCACGATCTGAAGGATTTCCCTTCCCAACTCTTCGTCTTCTCCTTTAAATCTCTTACTCACATTATCCTCCAATAAACTGTGCTGACTCAACTCCATTTCAATGTCAGCTTCCTAGACGATCAACATGACCCATCTCCACCAAACTGACAACTTACGGGAAATAAAGTTTTTCTTAGTCTTTGAGTTAACACCTTGTGAAAATGTTGATACTGTGTAATTAGCATTTATCATATCTACAAATATATTGCAAGCTTTCTCTGGTAAGCAGGGCTAATTTCTCACAAATCATATGAATTGTAATTCTCCAATTTATACCTACACTCCTTTTTTTTTCTTTTGTGACACAGTATAAAACAAGAATTCTTTGTAGACATCAAACTATATTATATGACCTCATACAAAGACATTTATTGTTACTGTTGGCAATAGAAGTTAGATCATAGATGAAAAGGGGCTCTTATGAATGTGCATCAGAGCATATTTCTGAAATGAATAATCTAAAAGCATTTTCGTAGCCAATTTACAAGAGAGTAATTGAAAAAGTTACTCTGGAATTAACCTTTACTGCCAGCAGTTCACTCAGCAAATCCTTGCTCTGGTAAGACACTCAAAGGGAAATGAAGGGTCTACTGTCACACTCATAAGTAAGAGAAGCCACCCCTTCCTTCAAAGAGAAGGAAGAGAGCAGACATCCACTGTCCTGTAGAGTAGAAATTCCCCCATCCCTATGACTACATGGAGGCAGAGCAGACATGTTTTGCTCCAAAAGTTGTCTATAGAGCACAACAAAAGTTTTTTTTTTTTTTTTTTTTTTCAATGACTGTTTTAGGGTTTTCAATAGAAGCAGAACCAACACGAGATCTCTATCATCTAGCTAGCTAGCTAGCTAGATAGATAGGACAGATCTCTATCTCTGTATCTGTAGAGATCTCTCTATGTATAGAACTTTTTTGCTATAGAGGTATATAAGTGTAAGTTGTTCTCGATCTCCATCTCTCTCTCCCTTAACGTATTTGAATACATAATTGGTTAAGTTAAGATGAGAGGATTAGGGTGAGCCCTAATCCAACATCCTTACATAAGGATTGGTGTCCTTATATAAAGGACAAATTTTGATGCAGAGGTGGAAGTGGATAAATAAAAAGATGTGAAGGAACACAGGGAGAAGATAGCCGTCTATAAGCCAGGAAGAGAGGCCTGGAACAGACTGTCATCTCATAGTCTCAGAAAGAAGCAACAGAGTCAAAACCTCAGATCTGGACATCCAGTCTCTATGTCTGCGAGACTATAAATTTCTGTTGTATTAGCCACTCAGTTTGCAGTGCTTTGATACAGCAGGTCTAGAAAGCTAAAGCAGATGGTAACAATCCAGCTTCTGAGGCCGTAAGCAGTCAATGAAATAGCAGTTACTCAGCAAGTGAAATAGCAGTTGCAGCATAAAAGCAAAGAGAGGTAAGGAATTTTAAAATTACAGGAGGGTAGAATTTTCCATGATGACAACAACAATAAAACCAAAATGGAATCAAAGTTTTTTTTTGCCTAAAGCGTTTTCCCATTGATTTTGCCTAATAACTTGAATGATTAAACAGTTCATTTGAAAATTTTATATTTCAATAAGTTTCATTTTCCTTAATATAATTTATGAAATAGCTAAGTAGATCCCCAAAGAAACAAAAACTGTGTTTTGGTTTATGTCAATTGGTTTTCTTTTATGTCTTTCTATATAATCATTAAAAAATAAAAAAAAAAAACGCCAGGCGCGGTGGCTCAAGCCTGTAATCCCAGCACTTTGGGAGGACGAGGCGGGCAGATCACGAAGTCAAGAGATCTAGACCCTCCTAGTCAACATGGTGAAACCTGTCTCTACTAAAAATACAAAAAAACTAGCTGGGCATGGTGGTGCCTGCCTGTAATCCCAGCTACTCAGGAGGCTGAGGCAGGAGAATTGCCTGAACCCAGGAGGCGGAGGTTGCGGTGAGCCGAGATCGTACCATTGCACTCCAGCCTGGGTAACAAGAGCGAAACCCTGTCTCAAAATAAATAAATAAATAAACAAACAAACAAATAAATAAATAATAATAATAATAAATAAAAAACCCTTTCACATGGTAAAAAGTCAGACCTGTATGAACTGATTTTGCCCTAGAGCGATAATGGTTCAAATGATAATAACTATTAAGAGGCTCCTTTTTTGAAACAGTCAAACCATCAGTTTCATAGAACTCTATGATAGTACTATACGGCAGGCGTCCCCAAACTTTTTACACAGGTGGCCAGTTCACTGTCCATCAGACCGTTGGAGGGCCGCCACATACTGTGCTCCTCTCACTGACCACCAATGAAAGAGGTGCCCCTTCCTGAAGTGCGGAGGGGGGGCCGGATAAATGGCCTCAGGGGGCCGCATTGCGCCCGCGGGCTGTAGTTTGGGGACGCCTGCTATAGGGTCATGAAGGTATTGTATCAGTGAGATCTCTCTGTATTACTCGGGGTTATCCAGAAAAAAACAATATAGGAATAGCTGTTCTAGGCAACTCATACTTGAGGTATTAGTGCATTGATAATTAATTCATCAGATATTTATTGAGCATCTATTAAATACTTGCTAAACTTTGAGCAATTTGCTCTTTTTATCTCCAAAGTAAACAAATACAATTTTGCCAACAGAATGGCCTAGTATTCAAGGAGACTTATAATCACCCTGTGATGAGGGACATTTTCAAATAGAGAGTAGCAATGTGCACACCCTACCTGACTACGCTTTCTCCCGTTTGCCTGCTATCAACAGAATCATATTCATTGATTATGAAAACTGAATGCTTAGGAGGGCTACAAAAATTTTTCTTGGTTGCTAACCTTGCTCACTTACTTCTCATCACTGAATTTGAACTGATAACTCAGATTGACAAATTTTAAGAAACTTTAACTATGAGATAGGAAAACCCACAACAATCAGAACAAAATAAAATCCAGAGAAATAAAGAGGTGATATGGAAAGCAAAATAAACAACATAAAATATAATTAATATAAAGAAAGAGAATTGAAAGCACACCACATCTATAATGCAATAAAAAAGGTGCAATGAAAAATAAGCATTCAGTGGGCTAGGGGGCTTAATGATGTAATTTTGAATATTTAAAAGTGAAACAAACAGTAACAGCAAAGCGCTAGCAGAGGAGCTATGCCTGATTACTAATGTAATGAACTAAACGCCCAAATCATGAGACAATTATGGAACAGAACACAAAGAAAATGTGAGAGGACATTTAAGACTCATAGAAGAGACATGCAAATATCTCACTGGCTTTTCATTTATTCGCTGAATATTCTTGATGACCCACAATGACTCTTAATCTCAGAAAGCTTATATTGTAATGTGAGTAACCAGACAATGAACAATAGATACACTATGCTATGCGGGGTGTGGTGGCTCATACTGTAATCCCACCACTTTGGGAGGCTGAGGCATGTGGATCACCTAAAGTCAGGAGTATGAGACCAGCCTAACCAACATGGAGAAACCCCATCTCTACCAAAAATAAAAAAAATTAGCTGGGTGTGGTAGCACATGCCCATAATCCCAGCTATTCAGGAGGCTGAGGCAGGATAATTGCTTGAACCCGGGAAGCGGAGTTTGTGGTGAGCTAAGATCATGCCATTGCACTCCAGCCTGGCCATCAAGAATGAAACTGTCTCAAAAAAAAAAAAAAAAAAAAAAAAAAAGATACACTAAATCAGTAAACTAAACAAAATATTAGAGAGTGGAAAGCAAGTAGAAGAGATAAAAAGGGGTTTGCATGTGACAAGAGAGAAGGCAGTTTGCATTTTAAATAGGGTGCTTTGATAGGTTTCATTTAAAAGGTGACAAGGGCAGTTTGTAGCTCTCCTTGAAGAGGTCCTTCATATACCTTGTTCGTTGTATTCCTAGATATTTTATTCTCTGTAGCAATTGTAAATGGGAATTCACTCATGATTTGGCTCTCTGTTTGTCTGTTATTGAGGAGAGCTTGTGATTTTTGCACATTGATTTTGTATCCTGAGGCTTTGCAGAAGCTGCTTATCAGCTTAAGGAGATTTTGGGCTGAGATGATGGGGTCTTCTAAATACGCAATCATGTCATCTGCATATAGAGACAATTTGACTTCCTTTTTTCCTAATTGAATACCATTTATTCATATTTCTTGCCTGATTGCCCTGGCTAGAACTTCCAATACTATGTCGAATAGGAGTGGTGAGAGAGGGCATCCTTGTATTGTGCCAGTTTTCAAAGGGAATGCTTCCAGTTTTTGCCCAATCAGTATGATATTGGCTACAGGTTTGTCATAAATAGCTTATATTATTTTGAGACACATTCCATCGATACCTAGTTTATTGAGAGTTTTTAGCATAAAGGGCTGTTGTATTTTGTCAAAGGCCTTCTCTACATCTACTGAGATAATCATGTGTTTTTGTCTTTGGTTCTTTTTACGTGATAGATTATGTTTATAGATGTGCGTATGTTGAACCAGCCTTGCATCCCAGGGATGAAGCCTACTTGATCATGTTGTATAAGCTTTTTGATGTGCTGTTGGATTCGGTTTGCCCGTATTTTATTGAAGATTTTCACATCAATGTTTATCATGAATATTGGCCTGAAATTTTCTTTTTTAGTTGTGTCTCTGCCAGGTTTTGGTATCAGGATGATGTTGACCTTATAAAATGAGTTGGGGAGGATGCCCTCTTTTTGTATTGCTTTGAAAAGATTCTAAAGAAATGGTACCAGTGCTCTTTGTATGTCTGGTAGAACTTGGCTGTGAACCTGTCTGGTCATGGACTTTTTCAGTTGGGAGGCTATTAATTGCTGCCTCAACTTCAGACCTTGTTATTGGTCTATTCAGGGATTCAAATTCTTCCTGGTTTAGTGTTGTGAGGGTGTAAGTGTCCAGGAATTTATCCACTTCTTCTTGATTTACTGGTTTATGTGCATAGAGGTGTTTGTAGTAATCTCTTATGGTAGTTTGTATTTCTGTATAATCAGTGGTAATATCACGTTTATCATTTTTTATGGCATCTATTCAATTCTTCTCTCTCTTCTTTTTTTATTAACCTAGCTAGTGGTGTATCTATTTTGCTGATCTTTTTTAAAAAAAAACAGCTCCTGTAAAGGACTTCTTCAAGGAGAACTACAAACCACTGCTCAAGGAAATAAGAGAGGACAAAAACAAATGGAAAAACATTCCATGCTCCTAATTAAGAAGAATCAGTATCATAAAAATGGCCATACTGTGCAAAGTAATTTATAGATTCAATGCTATCCTCATCAAACTACCACTGAATTTCTTCATAGAATTGGAAAAAAAAAATCACCTTAAACTTCGTATGTAACCAAAAGAGACCCTGGATAGACAAGACAATCCTAAGGAAAAAAAAAAAAAAAGCTGGAGGCATCATGCTACCTGACTTCAAACTATACTACAAAGCTACAGTAATCAAAACAGTATGGTACTGGTACCAAAACAGAGATATAGACCAACGGAACAGAACAGAGGCCTCAGAAGTACACCACACATCTACAACCATCTGATCTTTGATAAATCTGACAAAAACAAGCAATGAGGAAAGGATTCCCTATTTAATAAGTGGTGTTTGGAAAACTGGATAGCCATAAGCAGAAAGCTGAAACTGGACCCCTTCCTTACACCTTATACAAAAATTAACTCCAGACAGATTAAAGATTTAAATGTAATATCTAACACCATAAAAACCCTAGATGAAAATCTTGGCAATACTTTTCAGGGAATAGGTATAGGCAAGGACTTCATAACTAAAAGACTAAAAGCAATGGCAACAAAAGCCAAAACAGACAAATGGGATCTAATTAAAATTAAGAGATTATGCACAGCAAAAGAAACTATCAACAGAGTGAACCAGCAACCAACAGAATGGGAAAAAATTTTTGCAATCTATCCATCTGACAAAGGGCTAATATCCAGAATCTACAAAAAACTTGAACAAATTTACAAACCAAACCAAACCAAAAATAACAACAACAACAACAACAAAAAACATCAAAAAGTGGGTGAAGGATATGAATAGACACTTCTCAAAAAAAAAAAAAAAAAAAAAAAAAGACATGTATGCATCCAGGAAGAAAAAAGGCTCATCATCACTGGTCATTAGAGAAATATAAATCAAAACCATGTTGAGATACTATCTGAAACTAGTTAGAATGGTGATTATTTAAAAATATGAAGACGACAGATGCTGGAGAAGATTTGGAGAAATAGAAAAGCTTTTACATTGTTGGTAGGAGTGTAAATTAGTTTGTGGAACACAGTGTGGTGATTCCTCCAGGATATAGAACCAGAAATACCATTTGACCCAGCAATTCCATTACTGGGTATATACCCAAAGGATTAAAAAACATTCCATTATAAAGACACATGCACACCTATGTTTGTTGTGGCACTGTTTACAATAGTAAAGACTTGGAACCAACCCAAATGTCCACCAATAAGACTAGATAAAGAAAATGTGGCACATATACACCATAGAATACTATACAGCCATAAAAAGGATAAGTTCATGTCCTTTGCATGGATGGAGCTGAAAACCATCATTCTCAGCAAATTGACACAAGAACAGAAAACCAAACACTGCATGTTCTCACTCATAAGTGGGTGTTGAACAATGAGAACACATGGATTCAGGGAGGGAAACATCACATACTGGGATCTGTGGGGGGGGGGCGGGTGGCTAGGGGAGGAATAGTAGGAGGTGAGGGGATTGGGGAGGAATGGAGGAATAAGATTAGGAGAGACACCCAATGTAGACTATGGGGGAATGGGTGCAGCAAACCACCATGGCACTATGTATACCTATGTAACAATCCTGCACAATCTGCATATGTAACCCAGAACTTAAAGTATAATAAAAAATAAAAAGTAAATAAAAGGTGACAAGGGTGATATTGGAGTAAAATTTATGGTATTGAGAGACTTGAGAGATGTAGCCATGTGGCTACATAGGGATACATTTTTCCCCCCAATTTTATTTAAAGAATATAATTTAAATAGTAGTGAGGATTTTTTTTTTTTTTTGAGCTGAGATATAAATCTTCCATTTAAAAAAGTCAATCTCAGATCAAATAGGATCACTGGGAAAAAAACAAAGCCTATGCCCAATTACACACTGATGATACAGAAAAACTCAATAAAAAACAAAATTCTGGTAACCATGAAGGAACAATGCCAGTTTGCTTATAAAGCAATGTGAATCAGATTGGCATCACAATACTGCAGCATTGGTTTCTGGGAGATGGAATAAAATCAGTGAGAGTGCAAAAAATAACACGTAAATTATCAGACTCTTCTGAGAATCAGATATAATAGCACAAATTGAATACATATAGACACATTTTGAGACAGAGTCTTGCTCTATAGTCCAGGATGGACTGCAGTGGCTCAGCCAAAGCTGACTGCAGGCTTAACCTCCCAGGCTCAAACTATCTTCCTGTCTCAGCATCTTGAGTAGCTGAGACTATAGGCCAAGAACACACCACCATGCCTGGCTAATATATTTTTTGTAGAGATGGGGTCTTGCTATGTTGCTCAGGTTGGTTGTGAACTCCTGACATCGAGCAATCCTCCCATCTCAGCCTCCACAAGTACTGGAATTACAGGCATGAACCACTGTTCTCAACCTAAAGGTAACTTTAACACATGTGATGGAAATGAGAGGCTTAAAAACTACAAGTACATCCAAAAAAAGCATGCATATACTTATAATGAAACAATGACAGAAAATAAAGAATAAACTTATGAAATTTAGAAAATTATGACAATTAAAAAATTATTAAAACTTAGGTGTAATTCTGGAGTCAAACTCTTAGGTAATCAGCTCAGCTTCATCACTTACTAGCTCTATAAATACTATATCCTTTTGTGTGTCTGTTTTCTTATTTACAGATGAGAATAATAATAGTCCACGAGAATTGGTGTGCGCATTAAGTTAGATGATATATGTAACGCATTTAGGATAGTGTCTGTTGAACTCTATGTGCTATGTGTGTGAGTGCTCTCTCTCCTATTCTACCTCATTCTTTTGTTCCATCCTTTTCTTCCTTCTCATGCTTCTCCACCTTCTCTACCTGTCTTTCACCTCTTTTTCTTACCTTCTCCTCCTTTTCCTTGGCTCGCAGAAAGAATGAGATACAAGTTTCATCTAAGCCTATTTAATTTCTCTTCTCAAAATCAGCACTCAAATATATTGCTTCCTCATACCATGCAGATGAATAATGAAGGGAAACACAATAGAGCCAAAAATTATTACTCAACAATATTCCTTTAGAGGAAGTTAAGTGGAAATTCCTCACTGAATATAATAAGAGCTGAATAAATGTCCTTGGCTAATGAACATCTCAATAAATACCTAGATAAAAGTTGATGTAGTTCAACATTTTATATGAGGGTTTATGTGTGTACCTGTGTGTATGAGCATTTGTGTAAATATTTACATTGTCTACCTAATAAAATTAACCAAATATTCAAATATTTGATTTAGTACCTTGACCAACTGCAAGAGTAGTAACATCTATCAAATTAAACAAAATTTCTATTCTTTCACTTCTCTTTCTCTACTTTAGAAATACCCTGATAAGAGAATGCAAGCTCTCTTATTAAAATGTCAAGAAAACATGTGATAGATAGATGGCATAGAAAATAGCAGAGATAGATAGTTAATACTAGATTTACTGCTGATAATCCTTTTATACTGCCTGTTCAGCATGCACATTTTCTGTGAAGTTTCCCCCCTCCGCCCAGTGGAGAAGATGAGTAACTTATAAATGAAAGAAGAAAATTCTCTGCCATATTTACTGTACTGTGCATCAACTTTTACATATTTGATAGAAAGTTGAAACAAAAGATCATATCTCATTTTTTTTTTATTTAAGCCCTTGTCTTTTGTGGAATATTTATTCTGTGTTACATTTCTAAATGCCAATAAGTAGAGAAAACTCTAGTATTAAGGGAAAATTATAAAATAAACTTTGTAGGGGTTTATTTTTATGTTATCCATTTGAATTGAACTAAGATATCTGTCTAAAAATAACAATGATAATTTTATGATATGACCTGAAAGATTGCATGTGGGAAGAAAGATTTTCTTAAAAATTGTACATGTAGAGGAATGAGTTATATATGATCAAAATATTATTTGAACTTTTTTGTGAACCAATTTCTTTTGAGAGTCATCACATACGTATTGAAATTGTATACATATTTATTGAAATAAAAATTTCTCTCTTTAGTTAAACTACTACAAACTCAAAATATGGTAGGACTGGGAATAGAATTTAGGATTATGCTTTGCCAACCTACATTATTTGTGAGTAATTTTATAAAATATATTGATGTTATCATAATTTTAAAAAGTTGTATTTTTTATATGGATAATTCTGTTTGAAATTGAAGTGATGGAATGGTCATCTTCCAGGGGCAGGATATTATTACACTTTTAAAGACCTGGATAGATGATTCTTAATTTTTTATCTAACACTAAGCTTATATAATGCTGTGGAAGATAAATGTAGCTCAGGAATATATAAATAAATTAATCAATTCATTTTGCATAATCACAGCATTTAAAGTGTTGTGCCTGAAACAGCTTTAGTGTAATTTTTGCATAATAACCTAATTCTATTATAAAATAATTGTTCAAAGGATCCTGAATCTTAATAGTAAAACAAATATTATCACCTCTCTCTCAATTAAACCTGTCATCTCAAGACTACCATGAGAGGACATATCAACAAGCATAATAATTAGGCTCTCTGTTTGCTGTACTAGTTGAAGATATTTATATGCCATCAATAAATTATAAAATCAATTTATTGATTTCATTTTTACAGTTTTTAGTTTATTAATTTATTTGTGAACATTCATATATAATGGATACTTATCCTTTCTATGTTGTCATTTATCTTTTCAATTATTTTGCAGAATATTTTATTTTATGTACTAAATTCATTGTTATATTAAAAAATATATATAGTTGTTTTGCTCAAATTGTCTTGTCATATGCAAGAATGTATGTAGGAAAAACCCAAACCTTAATTTAAGATTTAAAAACTCTCAATATTTACATCTGAAGTGCTAATCTATTTAGAAATTCATTTTACGAGCATTGAGTTCTGAGTTCGAGGATCTATCTGTTTCTCCTAAGAACATTTACTTAAAATACATATCGTCAATTATAGTAGTCATTGCAAATCTATGACTTGACACGTGAAAATTAAAGAGAGCTTTCAAATGCTGATATCTTAGATGTACAACAGAATAATTAATTCAGAATCTTAGAGAGCAAGGTCCAGATATCAGTAACTTATGAAGGCCAATATAGTTTTTAGAATTTATAATTCAATATACAGGCACATTTGAGAGCCAATGCTAAGAAATGCCTTTAAATATTGTGCATTCATTTTAAGCACCATGAAGTGAAAACCACTTAAAAATGATGACCATACAGCACTTTCCAACAAATTCTTTTTTTTTTCTCCTTTTTATGATTTTTGTTTTACTTACTACTTTTTACACATTACCAAGATAATACACATTTAGGTGTGTAATATGTATTAAACACTATTTTTTATTAAATGCGTGTTAAACAATATTTACGCATTTAACGTGTGTTGAACAACATTGTTTGATATAACACACCTAAATGTGTGCTAGACTATGTAATGGTAATACCCAGAGGTGCTGAAAGTTTAAGTAGTTCTCAACCTTGGCAGCAGGTTGGACTTATCCCAGGAATGTTTATAATTTCAGATATCCAGGTGATTGTGTTGCATAGCAAGACTGAAAACTCTGCCTTTGATCTATATGAATGCTTACCACATGTGCTGTGTTATTTTTTATCCATTACAACAAAGAACCAAGCCTTTTACTTTTATTTTTATTTTATTTGCTGGATTTAAACTTCAAGCAATTGTTTTGAGAAATTTAATAACTATACATTTATCAGGTGCACATTGACATGCCAAAAAATATGGCCAGATTAAAGAATCTTTGGAAGTTTCAATTTTAAAGAATCCACTTCACGTGACCTTATAGATATTGATCCACAGTATTCTCGCACTGAACTTTGCATTGAACAATTTTAAGCCAATGAATAATTTAGGTGACTTTTTTAAGGAAAGGGTGCATTTCTGGCCCATTGTGGCATTTCTCCCCTTCTTCTTCTCATTATTCAGTAACTTCACTAAAATACAACCTGGTGCTAATTATTTTATTTGTATTTAGTTAGTTTTTAGTGATGTGGTCTTGCTCTGTCTCCCAGGGTGCAGTGCCATGGTGCCATCAAAGCTTACTAGAGCCTCAAACTCCTGGCTTCAAATATCATCCCACCTACGGTTCCCAAATAACTGAGACTACAGGTGCATGCCAACACACCTGAGTAATTTGTTAACTTTTGTAAAGACAAGGATCTTTCTATGTCACCCAGGAGGGCCTCAAACTCCTGGGCTCAAGTAATCTTCCCACTTTGGCCTCCTAAAGTACTGAGATTACAGATATGAGCCACAGTGCCCAGCCGCTAATTATGTTTTGATCCCTCAGCTCTGATGTGCCCTCAGATAGTATGTTTTAATTAATAGAGTATTCTATATTTAAAACCATATTTCTATTTCATGTGATCCATTATTGTAGTATTTATTTCAAGAGAAAAGATTATGGAGATGTTGAGTTTGCTTTTTTTTTTTCTTTTTTTTTGTTTTAAAATGATTTCATTTTAATTGAGATGAATTTAAGTTTATTAAGTTGTATTATCTCATATAAAGCATAAGATATTTGGGATGTCTCCTTCCTACTTTCAGCAATTCATATTTAACTTTTTTACTGCTCCAGTTGCAGTTTTCACTTTCATAATTTTTAAAACTTTTCCTTTCCTGAGTGCTGCCAGTTTTTTAAGACAATATTTCTTGTGTATCTGAGTTCTTCTTTTCAAAAGACCTGTATTTTCTTCAACACTGTTAAGCTCATGGAAGAATACTTGTGTTAAACTTTTCTTCTGTTTCATTACATTTTTTTTATGATTTTCATTTTCATCTACAAGCATGTTTGTGTTTCTTTCCTTTCCATTTTATTTTTTGGTAGTATCAGCACATATGAGCCATTCTGATTTCTTTCTAATTTTTCCCTGTTTCACTAGGAGGACTGACGTGTAGTTGAATTATTTACTAAGTAATTGTGGACAAACAGGAGTTGTGAGAAAGTTGGGGAGGCATCCAGCTCATTTGATAAACCTGGTTTCAGAATATTTTATCATTCAATTTATTCAACAGATATGTACTTGTTGAACAATGTATTGGTTTACTAGTGCTACTGCAACAAAGTACCACATACTTGGTGGTTTAAATTATAGAAATGTATTGTCTCAAGACTTTAGAGAATAGAAGTTCAAAATCAAGGAGACAACAAGTTCCTGCTAAAAGCTGTGAGGGAAGAATCTGTTTCAAGTTCTTTCTTCTCAACTTGTAGATAGCTATCATCTCCTTATATCTCTCTCTATTACTTGTTCCTTTCCACATCTCTTTGTTCACATTCTTCCTTCTTATAAGAACATTAGGAACATTAGATTAAGCCTGATCTAGTAACCTCATTTTTATCACTCTAAGGAACTCATCTCTAAACAAAATCACATTCTATGGTTCTGGGGCCTAATTCTTCAATCTATGCATTTTGGGGGGCACACAATTCAGCTCATAACAAGCAATGACTTGTTTCAGACTCTAATTTTGCAGCTCCAACAAAGAGCAGCAACCATAAATTAAAAAAAAAAGTAAGGAAAACAACAACCTTACTTTCCTGGATCCTACTGCAATTTGGGGGAAAGGACAATAAATAAATAAATTAAAGCACATAAAACAGACTACTTTTAAGTAAAGAAACATAAAGCCAGAAATAAGATATATATAAGAATGGTAGGTTCTGTTTTGTATTGATGTCCTGGAAAATTCTTTCTTATAAAGTACCACTGAGAGTGTTATCTGACTGTATTATGAGAAATAGCCACAATATTTAAGGTGGAATTCCACTGTAGTCAGAAGAATAGACAGAGAGGTTCTGAGAAAAGAATCACTAGTGCCTATAAATAATATCAAATGCTTCTCTTTTACAAGTCTGTAATGAGTAAGATGAGACTGATGTGACATAATTTCTCACTGGTTAAAGGGGGCCAGATATTGCAGGACAATGTTGGCCATGGTGAGTTATTTATATTTCATTCTGAGTGAGAAGGTAAACTATTGAAAAGTCTGGGTAAAGAAAGAAGAGAAATGATGTTATTTACATGTGAAAGTATTTCCTTTCACTCTGGTATCCTTCTGGTATCAAAACACTAACCAGAATAAAGATGAAAGACAGCACACTAATTAGAAATGTTTTTCACAGTAGTCCAGTTGAGAGATGATGGTTGTTTGGATTCATGGAGTAGTGGTCCAGTATTTTAGCATAAATCAAACTGTAGATATATTTATAAGTTAGAGCCGCTTGTATTTTCTCTTACGTCGATATGCAGAAATAAGTGAAAGATGACTCAAAGAGATTAGACTAAAATAGTTGTCAATCAGATGGTTATTATTGAAGTATAACAGACTGGAAAGAGGAACTGGTTTGGGTGAGGAAATCATGTGTCTAGTGTTTAAAAATGTTTAATTTGGGATGCCTATTTTAGCTATAGAAGAGGACTTGCAGATTTACATCCTGGTTTAATGCGTCTGGATTTTAGGAGAGAAAATTCTGTATACTAAATTACTTGATGAAATCAATTCAGAGAAGAAAAATTAAACATGAATCATTAGTTTTAAACTAGTGTACATTTTGTTTAGTGCTTGCCCAGACAGATTGCCAAACTTCACCCCTTAAGTTTCTTAAATATGCTAAAGTTTGAGAAGCACTGGTCTAGACCATTTTTACCAAACATTCTGTAGCCACAATAATCTTTTGAGAATTTTGTTGAAAGTTTAATATTTTTGTCTATCTAATATTTTTGTGATGTACTTTTCTATCAAGAGTCTCTCACTGTAAATACTTCCAAAATATTCTCTAATCTTCCTATAGTAGTATTTTGTTTCCATGTGAAGTTCAAGAAATATGAGAAATATTTATAAAAAAACTTTTATGCCAATGTAAATAACTTATTACGTTCATTTAAAAAATTATATAAAGGAACCATATATCCTGATAATTGATACTGTTTCTTTATAGACTGTATCCCAAATAGTAGCTATATCATTTTACAATTATCATATTATCAGAGATTAGAAATCATGAATTATATAATTTTTAAATCAGCATACACTTCGTTATGTTACAAAACCTTCACATTTATTAAAACACAAACATACTTTAAATTATTTTTAAAAATAGTGCTTGATTGTTATATTAGTCTGTTTTCATGCTACTAATAAAGACACACCTGAGACTGGGCAATTTACAAAAGAAAAAGGTATATTGGGCTTATGGCTGGGGAGAGTTCACAATCATGGTGGAAAGCAAAGAGGAGCAAGTCACATCTTACATGGATGGCAGTAGGCATTCACTATCATGAGAACAGCTTAGAAAAGACCTGCCCCTGTGATTCAGTCATCTCTCACTGTGTCCCTCCCACAACACATGGGAATTATAGGAGTTATGAGATGAGAGAGTGGGCACACAGAGTCAAACCACATCATTCTGCCCCTCACCCCTCCAAAATCTCATATCTTCACATTTTAAAACCAATCATGCCTTCTCAACAGTCCCCTGAAGTCTCAACTCATTTCAGCATTAACTCAAAAGTCCACAGTCCAAAGTCTCATCTAAGACAAGGCAAGTCCTTTCTGCCTATAAGGCCATAAAATCAAAAGCAAGTTTGTTACTTCCTAGACACAATGAGGGTACAGACATCAGGTAAACACAGCAATTCCAAGCTGGAGAAATTTGCCAAAACAAAAGGGGCTACAGGCTCTATGCAAGTCTGAAATCCAACAGGTCAGTCAAATCTTAAAACTCCAAAATGATCTCCTTTGACTCCATATCTTACATCCAGGTCACACTGATGCAAAAGGTAAGTTCCAATAGTCTTGGGGAACTCTGCCCCCTGTGGCTTTGCAGGGTGCAGCTCCCCTCCCAGCTGCCTTCACTGGCTGGCATTGTGTGTCTTTGGCTTTTCCAGGCACATGGTGCAAGCTGTTACTGGATCTACCATTATGGGGTCTGAAAGACAGTGGCTCTCTTCTCACAGCTCCACTAGAAGGTGCCCAAGAGGAATTCTATGTGGAAGCTCCCACCCACATTTCCCTTCTACATTACCTAGCAGAGGTTCTCCATAAGGAACCTTCCCCTAGAGCAGGGGTCCCCAAACTACATTCCGTAGGCCACATGCGGCCCCCTGAGGCCATTTATCTGGCCCCTGCCACACTTCAGGAAGGGGCGCCTCTTTCATTGGTGCTCCTGGAGTACTGTATGTGGCAGCGCCACAAAGCGTGGCATTACTCACGTACAGTACTACTTCTGGTGACACGGGATGCACGCGGCATGGCTCCAGAAGTGCGTCATATGACACACATCCGGTCTGCAGCTGCAGCACCCCACATCACCGGAAGCAGTGTGAAATAACAGCAGAAGTAGGAAGAAAGGCAAAGCACTATAACCATTACTACACAGTACAATGGCCCCCGTACTCCCCCAAATGTACAACAACATAATGGCCCCTATAACTTCCCTTTGCCCAAAAGTCTCCCCCACATTACTACACACTGTGTTTCCCCTAGTATAAGACCCTGCCTTATATTAATTTTATCCCCAAAAGATGGGGGCTGTCTTATTTTTAGGAGGTGTCTTATAATAGGGGAAACATGCAGCAGTGGGCTTCACACAGAAGAGGCCCACCGCTGCTGCAGATGTCCAGGACGCTGTATCCACAGTGTCACAGGCTGATCACCGCCATCCCTGTATACAGCACTGGAGGCAGTGCTGGGCCTGTGACACTGTATACCGCTGTCTGGGATAGTGGAGGCAGCAGCGCTGGCTGTGAAGGGTGTCACACCTTGCATAGTCCAGCCCTCCAACAGTGTGAGGGACAGTGAACTGGCCCCATTTGTAAAAAGTTTGGGGACCCCTGCCCTAGAGTTAACTTCTGCCTTGGCATCCAGGCATTTCCACACATCATCTGAAATCTAGGCATAAGTTCCTGAACCTGAATTCTTGACTTCAGTTCACTCTACAGGCTCAACACCACATAGAAGCTGCCAAGGGCTGAGGCTTGCATACTCTGAAGCCACAGAACAAGCTTAATGTTGGCCCTTTTCAGCCATGGCTAAACTAGATGTGATACAGGGCACCAAGTCCCTAGGCTGCACACAGCACAGAGAATCTGGGCTCAGCCCATGAAACCACTTTTTCCTCCTAGGCGTCTGAGCCAGTAATGGGAGGGGTTGTTGCAAAGGTCTCTCACATGCCTTGAAGATATTTTCTCTCCATTTTCTTGGTGATTAACATTCAGCTCCTTGTTACTTATGCAAATTTCTGCAGCAGGCTTGAATTTCTTCCCAGAAAATGGGTTTTTCTTTTCTATTGTATTGTTAGGCTGCAAATATTCCAACCTTTTATGCTCTGTTTCTCTTTGGAAACTGAATGCCTTTAACAGCACCCAAGTCACATCTTGAATGATTTGCTACATAAAAATTTATTCTACCAGATACCCTAAATCATCTCTCTCAAGTTCAAAGTTCCACAAATCTGTAGAGCAGTGGCAAAATGCTGCTAGTCTCTTTGTTAAAATATAATGAGAATCACCTTTGCTCCAGTTCCCAACAAGTTCCTCATCTCCATTTGAGATCCACCTCAGCCTGGATTTCATTGTCTACATCATGATCAGCATTTTGGTGAAAGCCATTCAACAAGTCTCTAGGAAGTTCCAAGCAAGAAAAAGCAAGTCATATGTTACATGGATGACAGCAGGCAAAGAGAGATCATGTACAGAGGAACTCCCATTTATAAAACCATCAGATCGCGTGAGACTCATTCACTATCACAGGAACACTATTGGAAAGATCTGCCCCATGATTCAATCATCTCTAACTGGGTCCTTTTCACAATGCATGGGAATTATCAGAGGTACAAAATGAGACTTGTGGGGGCCAAACGTGTCAATAGTATCTTTTGTATATTCTGAACATCTGGATGTGGAAGGTTAAGAGATTTGGAGAAAATGATGCAAACAAATATTTAGTGGTAAACCTATGATGAATATCTAAATGTTTTGATTCTTATTATATTTATTAATTCTCGAAGTGCAACAGAATCCACAAACTCTAAAATAAGTATGGCTGAAAGTAGCTGGTTAACTCTATGAGAAAATCTTTTATTTTTGCTTAGAGCTTTGTCCATAGGAACTGGAAACATACCTTGTCCACAGTATGAATGACATGAAAACTTACTGAATTCAAGATGAACTTATGTAAAACTATAGCACAAAATAAAACCTGTATCATACACTTCCCTCCTCTACTCCCACCTCTACACTCAAAGGAAGTTTATTTTGAAATTTGAATGAAAGACTTCCTATCATACACTTCCCTCCTCTACTCCCACCTCTACACTCAAAGGAAGTTTATTTTGAAATTTGAATAAAAGGCTTCCTTTTATTCTGAGGATCAGAGCAGAAGCACAATTAGTAATAATGAGTAACACAGTTATTCACTAGTTTCTACAATGTGCACACAATCCTGTGCCACTGGATGAAGAGTAGAGAGATTTACTTATTGACCATTACATCCTGAAAGGCATTCAGTAATTCACATATGAAGACATGTAATTATTTCACACATTTCTGTAAGACAGATATCACTACTTCAACTGGATGTTGTTGGGAGACTGTTTGAAAGCCTAAATGTTGAGGTCAAAGAGAAAATATTTCTGGACTTAGAAGTCCCTTTTCATTTCTTCTGTTTAACTCCATTAGAGAAGATGAGTATTCTCCAGAGGAACTGGCTAGCCTCATATTAATCTTGGCCTCGATGTTTTTTCTTTTCCTAAATAATCAAATGACTATATATATTAAGAAGTTATTAGTCTGACATTATTTCTCTATGACAGTGTGTCTCAGTTTGCTTATTTTGAAAATGAGGTTGTTCATTTCATATTGTAGTTTGGATGGTTAATTGTGCTTACAGCATACATTGCACTCAGCATAGTATGTGTTTAAAAATAAAATATCATAAGGCCTAAAATATCCAAATAAGCAAGTTATGTTAGAGTTCTTTTCTTCATAGGTCATTTAAATCAAATTTAGAATCATTTAAACAAACAAACAAACAAAAAACCAAACAATACAATAGTTATTAATATACAGATTTGATGAAAGTGGTGAGATTTTAGGAGTACAGATCATGCCACAAGGATTTTATTCTGTTCATCCTTTACTTGGGTCTTTGTATCTGTTGGCTTTATTATCAGTAAAGATGTCTCTCTGCAGTATAGTAAACTTCTTGATCATTTCTTCAGGCTTACATATTTCTCAGAAATTCTAGAGCACAGAACGCCCCAGTGTCTAGAAAAATTCTGAATAAAAGCTTTGACTTGATTCAGGTCTCAAACCTAAACCATCATAATGGCCAGGAAATGACTGTTCTCTGATCTGCTTCATGGGATGATGTGCTTCACCTTATGTCAGGAGAGAATCATGTATGCTTTTTTAAACCACACAGTAGAGATTCTGTTAGCAGGGGATGGGATGGTTAAGCATGTAGGGAAGAAAAAAAATCTCTCTCTCTCTCTATTTATCTATCGATCTCTATTTCTCTATCTACAAATCCTAGGCTTCTCTTCTAGCCAGCAATCATTTTGGAGTCATCAATAATTTAAAAGTTTTAAAATGGGGTATTGAGAACAAAATATGATCAACTTTGATGTTCTGTTGGTAGATAGATGCCATATGTAAATAAGATTATATAAAAACACAAAAATTACCTAATCACATATTCCATTACCTGTGAGAATGATAATATCAGTCAAGTAGCATAGTTTTGGAAAATGTAACTGAAAATATGATGGTAAAAAGGACAAGCTAACAGGTTTTTAAATTAATTTTAACCTTATGCAAGTCCTAAAAGTGTCTAGCAGAGCCCCAGGGAACTGCAGACCACATGTTCAAAAAGCCTGCTCAAGCCCATCATGTCATCTTACACAGAAAACACATAAGAAGTCTCTCCCTCCTCTCCATATACACAGCCACTGCTGTGCATAAGGTGGAACTAATTCACTCTAGCCGACTCTTGCAGTCTAATTGCTATAATGCTACTGGGATAATCTTTATAGCCTTCAAATTTAAAAACCATAGACTTATTCAGCATATTAAACTACTTCTATTTCTGTACATAATGGGTCAAACCCACTTTGTATTATACAAAAATTTTTTACTATTGGACATGGCCTCAGCTTTCATTTCTTTATTGCATTTTATATAATGAACAATACTAAAGAACATATTAAGAACAATGCTCTCAGGGACCTTTACTTGAAACAACATGCTGGCATCTCCTGTAATTCATTTCACTATTTCTCACCATAAAGTTCACTCTAACAAAACTTTCCAATTTGTAGTATTTGTATCCAGGAGGTATGTTTACTCACAATTTATATATGTCTGTTGAGACTTTCGAAATGGATTTGAACTCCCAATTAAACTCACAGAACATCAGGGGCATAAACTCAAAGAATACTTGTCTTGAAAGATTGCCCTAGAACTCTGCAAACGACCACCCAGTTTGTAAACCGGGATCACTAATTAAATGTGAAATAAATGCATGTCCATTTGGATGATCAGGATTGTAACTGTAGGACCTCGCTTGCAAATCCAATTCTGCATAGTTTCTTTCACATTTCAAATTAAGAGAAACAATTCTTAGACCTGTGTCATAAATGTTTATGATTAAGCCTGTGTCTGCATACAAAAATATATGAATTTGTGAATTGAATATGTGATATAAAATTTCTTGTATTTGTAAAAATTTGCATTGTGTCTCATATAGCTAAAGTGCTTTGTAATAAATCATATGACACAGTCTTTAAATGTATATAATTAAACATATAATACTTATAGTAATATCTATTGGAAAGTTTTTCTTACAAATTAATGTCGATGAGAAGGCAAGGTTTATTTATTTATTTATTTATTTTATTTTTTTGAGACATCAAAAAAATACTCCTGCCCTGTCATCTAGGCTGGAGTAGTGACGTGATCATAGCTTATTGCAGCCTCTACCTCCCAGGCTCAAGTGATCCTCCTATCTCAGCCTCCCAAGTAGCTGGGGCTACAGGCCTGTGCCACAACGCCCAGCTAATTTTTGTATTTTTGGTAAATACAGTGTTTTGCCATGTTGCCCAGGCTGGTCACAAATTCCTGGGCTCAAGCTAACTTTTGTCTCTGCTTCCCAAAGTGCTGTGACTACAGCCACAAACCACTGTCTTTGGACAAAAATAATTAATTTCTGATTGTTGTAATAACTAAAGGAGCTACATATATGTAAAGCACTCAGAAAAGTGCCTCAAACTTGAGCAGTACATATGTTAGCCAATATTATTAAAGTAAATATTCGAACAATTTTAGGATTCCTAATTACTTGAAAAAATGATAAACATACTATAATTTTTATGAGTATAATTCAAATGAATGAGGTACATTAGTACTTAAAGCAGATAGTAAGTGGAAGCATAAAAATATTTCAAGAATCACATATTTTACATATTGAATTTTGTGGTATAAAACATATATCATCCATAGAGCAGAACTTGTCTGGAATGTTAAAGAATCCTTAAAGAAGGCTGGACGCAGTGGCTCACACCTGTATCCAGTACTTTGGGAAACTGAGGCCGGCAGATCACCTGAGGGCAGGAGTTTGAAACCAGCCTGGCCAGCATGGCAAAACCATGTGTCTACTAAAAATAAAAAAAAAATAAGTTAGATGTGGTGGTCCATGTCTGTAATCCCAGCTCCTCGGGAGGCTGAGGCATTAGAATTTCTTAAACCCAGGAGGCAGAGGTTGCAGTGTGCTGAGATTGTGCCATTGCACTCCAGCCTGGATGACAGAGTGAGACTCCATCTCAAAACAACAACAACAAGACCACAACAATAACAACAAAACCAAAAAGGAATTCTTAAAGAAAAGATATGACTACCATGCCATGGAGTGGAACAAAAGTACGTAGAACTTCAGTAGCCTAGGATGGTTTCAAAAACATTGATGAGCTATAGTTAAGACAGACTTGGAAAAACTGTAATAGAAAATTTAACATTTTTGTAATAAAGGACAATTGGCAGAAAACCAATGAACTGCCTTGTTGGTTTGCTAATAATTGTATATGTCAAGAGAGAGTATTAAAAAGTAAGGGACATTTAAGAAACATTTATATCTCTATTTCAGAAACAAATTCCAAAGAGTAAAAAATATAATTATAATTATCTTGGAGATGAAGGCGCTGTGGTAGGCCCTATAGTTTGCAAAAATTATATGTTCCAGAATAATTATTGAGGAAATGAGAGATTGTGTCTTGGTAACATATACATTTTCTTCTATCAGGCCTGGGAAAGTTATGCTTAATGTTGGCAAATTCTCGTGCTGGAAGGAGTGGAGGCTATCTAAGATATTGTTGAGAATCTTGAAGGATCTTTCCATTTTACCCCTTTTGCAAGCTAGCACACAAACCTGTGACACACTTACGATTGCTGGTAGAATATATGAGACTCCTTGGTCAGAAACAAAGGACTTTACTACTTACAGCAATAGTACTAGCCATAGTGACAGCATTGTCTTAAACAGTTTACCAAACCCTAGTTTTTAGAAAGTAAGGTGAAGGGAACCATGTGATAGTTGCACACACAGTGGACTGCCCTGGGAAAAGGACTCTTTTATAATGTGCAGTAAATGCCAGATACAGGTGAAGGGGAGGAAGGCAGCAAATCACGCTGCCATGTGTGTACCTGTGCAACAATCTTGCATGTTCTTCACATGTACCCGAAAACCTAAAATGCAATTAAAAAAATAGATAATAAAGAAAATGTTAATCTCACTTTTAAAAAATCCCCCATAGACTCCCACACAGAATAATGTTCAACCAAATATCTGGGTACTGTTAGACATTTCGTCTTACATTTAATTAATTATTAGTCTTATCTAATGTTTGGCTCTTATAAACAATTCTCTAATGAACAATCTCATTGGCTCTTATAAACAATTCTCTAATGAACAATCTCATTGGCTCTTATAAACAATTCTCTAATGAACAATCTCATACCTAAGGTAATACTCACATTTTAGATTGTATCCTTATGGTAAGTTACTAGAAATAGATTCACTTGGCCAAAAGACATGCACATTTTTAACAGTCATCCATAATGGTTATATCACTTTACAAGCTTACCAAAAATTGTTGAATTATTATTTCTTTTGGACACAAAAAATTATCAGAATTTCCCAGTGTCTTTTAAAATGTCTGCACTGCAGGTGAAAACCTGTACAATATTATCACTATATATGTATTTATTTATCACTGAGGTTGAGCATTTTCTCAAATATTTAAGTCAGAAAAATGTGTGAACTGCCCATTCATATTTTATTTTCCAGTTTTCTTCTGGAAAGTTTGTCACCATGTATATGTTATACCATATGAAATTCCATTTTTTAAATTTAAATATTTTTGTGGAGATGGAGTCTGACTATATTGCACAGGCTGGTCTCGAACTCCTGGGCTCAAGCAATCCTCCTGCCTTGCCCTCCCAAAGTGTTAGAATTACAGATGTGAGCCACTACACCTAGTTAGAAATTGCCTTTTTTAGAACAAAAGTAATCTACCATTAAAAATGTCATTGGATTCAATCTAATAACTTTCTTCATGGTTTTCTAGTTCATGTAGTTAAATCTCATCATCTTTACCTTTATGATTTCTGTCTTTATAGGCTACAGTACTTGTTCATTTATCATGTCTGTACCAAATTATCTGTTAGAACATATTTTATTTAATTTAAATGTTTGTATGCCCAAATTAAATTATCTGTTGAAATATGCTTTTTCCTGTCAAAAACTCTTTACTATTTCAATCCCTATTTAGTTTCTAATATACACCCTGATATCAAAAAGTTTTGATGTTTGTCCAATGCCCTTAAACTTCATCCTCTCACCAAATGCTAAATGTGAGTCCAAAACTTACTATGTCCATGGTATCTCTCAAATTCATTTCTTCTTTTTTCATTCTCTGCCACTACCCAAGTGTGACATCTGGTCTATTAGAGAACTGGATAACTGATGGCCCAAGGACCAAATTTATCTAGTTTTCTGTTTTTGTAAATAAAGTTTTATTGAAACAGCAAAAAAATATATATACATATATATGTACATATATATGTATATATATATATATATATATATATATCTCCACTGCTCCAGAAGGAGACATTATTTCTATGTTCTATAGCTGTTTACCCTAAAAATATCCTTGAAGCAGCTTGGAACCAGGGTGGTCAGCGCCTCTATTTGCAATAAATATATGAGACACTAAGAAGAATTTGTCTTCCAACAGACGGATGCTACTATTCTTATCAGCAATATTCAATACCAAAACACTAAGGTACAATACCTTAAAAATATTTTCAACCTAGAATTTAAATTACAGCAAAACTCAAAAAAGCTAGTGTGATGATAGAATAAAGAGGTTTTTCAGTTATGAATAAAATCACAAATTTACTTCTAATATACAAATTCTTAAAATTTTGCATAATAATATACACCAGTAAAACCAGACAGTACAGAAAAAAAAAAAAAACCATGGAATCCAAAAAACAATTTGTGCAAATCAGAAAAGACAAAGTTAGGAGCAGGATTCCAGCCACACAGCAGCACAGACCTGAGAAACTGATATTTTGTTCTTTTCAGTAGAAAGGAGGATAGAGGAAAGAAATTTAAAAGAACATTAACAATGATAAAAGTCACGTTGAAAATTTAGAGAGTTATACAAATTTGTGAGAAGAAAAAATATGCTTTCATTAACCGAACTCTATGAAAAGATGCAAAGTTATGAAAAATAACATGCAATTATGACATACAATTTGATTCTGCATTAATGTTTACACAGTCATAGTGTATTGATTTAGCTTAGTATATGTGTATATATACTGAGTGTATGTGTATATATGTTTATATATACTCACATATATGCATATTATTTATATACTCAATATATGTCTACACTGAGCTAAATTAATATATAATATTCATATATATACTGAATTATATCTATCAACTGTTAACAGAGAGTTAGAGGTGACTTATGAGCTTAATCATCAACTATCATTACAGGAGGCAAGTAATTGATGTTTAAAACTGACGAATCAAGAGCAGTATAAATACATCATTCATAATAAATATAAATTTAATGTACGTTTATTCATGTATAAATAAATGATGTATTTATTCATCATTTGGCATAAGATTTGCGCCAAAAAAAATCTTAACAATATGTAACTAATTGCATTTTGAAAGTAAGTATGGAGGTTTGGCAGTTATATGTAGATATAGGTACAATACAGGTGAAACCGACAGAGATAATGATAATAGATTTACAAATAATATGGATGTTTACATGGACATAAATGTGTATGTGGACACGTTCGTGGACAAGTCCATATATACATACATGTATGTGTGGCTGTGCCAGTGAATGTTTTGCAAATTTCCATTTTTTTAATGTTATAGATTTTCTTAAGAGAGTCTCATATTTTCTTAAGAGAGTCTCATTTTTTCAATATTTTATGTTATTAGTCCATTATGTTTTATTTATCCTGAGAATGTATGTTCCCTGAGGGCAGATCTTTGAAATACCTTAAGCACATAGAACACAGTAGACATGAAATGAGTACTTGTAGAATCTAAATTCACCAACCAAAACAGATAAGATGGTAGGTCATATATTATATGGAAGGTTACTCATATTTGGAATTTTTAAGAAACACAAATGTTCCCCAGCCATGCTTTTAGCCATATTAAACAAGGCATCTGCGTGTATGTTTGAAAATTTTTTCCAGGTGAATCTGATGTATATTAGATTGTCTATACCACTAATAGATAATATAAACATCAAATGATCATCATTAAGAAGTCACCAGTAATAGAATGATACTTAAATACTAGGACTAAGGGGAACACTCAAGAAAAGAAAAACAAAATTTTATAAAGTTACTACTTGGTAAATCAAAGTGTTCTTTTGGAACAGAAAAAAATAAATTGTGAGATGCTAACAAGTGATTGAAAACAATTTAGCTTTCAGCATATGTATTCTTGAATGATCTTTTTTAAGTTGGAGCAAGGCGTCATTAAACCTAAATAATGCAAGGTAATAATAAAGTTCCTAAGATGTGATGACACAGATACTCATTAATGAGCTGTAGAAAATTTTGCTTATGACAGTGCTTGTGATGGTGATAAGAAATGAATGTCATCAAGTGGCAACTAATTAGCGTGATTAAACAACTTTAGTACTCACCAGAGAATTCGTTGAATCAATGTGCTTGCTTTTATATATAGAAAATGTTTTTCATTTGGGATCAATGCCTTGCCTCTAAAGCACCTTTCATAGAGCTCTTTCCTTGTTTTTATTTTCACATATCTGACTGGTCTGTTATCAGGTAGCTTGCCTGCATAAGCGTGAATGACCTTGAAAATTATGTGGCACCCTGCAAAGAATTGATGAGACTCTTCACAGTGAATTTGGTAAGACTGACTATCAGGAGCTCTAGCATAGTCTGAAACTCAAGCCATATTCACTTTCCCTTCAACAGCCTTAGACAACTTAAATGAACTTGAAGATTCCAGGGTGAATACATGCAAAAGCAAATGCATGTATCACATCACTAGAAATTTTCTTAGTGGAAAAAGGTCACCAGTTGTAAATTAAGGCTTAGGGTAAATATTTATTAATAACAAGTACACCTCAAATCCCATTATATAGTTCTATGTAGGCATTTATAGAAGCAACTTTGCATAATAGTTAAGGGTAATTTATGTGCATCAAATTTAATAAAATTTTGTGATAATACTCTGTAAATGATGAAGAGTTATACAGTCACATGTGTCTCTCAAGCGTATCATAAATTCAATATCAAACTTAATTAGGCACCTAAATTTCACAAATGTAAATTTTAAAAAGTTGCATATCTTTAATCTCTTTTTATACAAACATTTTCATTTTTGTAAAATTGTTACATTATTTATTTTAAAAAGGAATGCATTTTAAAAATTAAATTAGAATCTCTAACTATTAGCACAAGTTGAACCTAGGAAAAGAAAATAAGACAATGATTCTGGTCTTTCAGAAGTCATGTGCCATGTATATTCACTTTCTTCAACTAGAAAATTAAAATCTAAGTCTCTTTGCTGCCAGGATTATTTATGAGAGTCAGTTAGCCATGGATACACAGCTTTAAAATTTTTAATTTGAAAAGTGTAATATATTTATTTATGTTGTGAGATAAAAAGTAATTTTGAATGTAATACTCTACTGATTTCAGTGTTGGGCAAGTGAAGCCTGATTATATGTATACTCTACCTTTGATATAATCATTTTTGTTTTCTGAATTTAAATTTGATTCCTCTCCAGGGAACATTCATGTTATAGAAGAATGAAGTTTTATTCTCCCAAATATTGAAAATATTTTTCACCCAAGAGGAAGACAGTATATCTGAATGGAAAGAGCCAGAGAATTAGAATAGAGCAACTTCACAAGTTGTTTTCTCTATACAATATGTGACACAACTTCTCAACCTATAATTTGAGAAGAATAACATTTATTATGAGAAGTTTCCTTTAATTAAAACTTAAATGAAATAAACATGAAGACCACCTGTCTTATAATGGAGGGGTGCCTGTCATAACAAGTGATGACTGAGCCTGAAAACCATATATTGACTCTTTCCTGGAAACCATATATTCATATGTCAAGTTCAATAAAATCAGATACTGAGCTTCATAATTATCCGTTATTGACATCAGATTTTTCACCTATCTTGCTATATATTTTCAGGAGTGTTCTCTTTCTCCACATAAAATATTTCAAACACACCTTGTTAATTGGCCTTTTATTTCTGGGCTTCTTGTCTTCCAATTTGAAAACCTCCTGTCTATTCTCCAGAATTCAGGCAGAATTGGAAAATTAAATGCAAATGTGGTTATGACACTCTCTTTACCTGCATAACACCAATAGTTGGGATTCAACTTCAGTGCTACTTTTTTCAATAGTTGAAGGGCTTGAACTTCAATCTTATTTTGCTAAAGCATTAGTAGTAGTGTAAGTTGTATAATGTATTCTGTTCAGAGAAAGAAGAGAGATAGATTGATGTTATTTCACTATTTCCCTGTGTATTAGTTTATTTTCACACTGCTATAAAGAACTACCTGAGACTGGATAATTTATGAAAAAAATATAGGTTTAATTCTTTTAATTCTCTCTGTTTCTTAACTGCATACAACTATACATTTAGTTATTTGAAACAAAAATATCTGGCTTGATCTCTACAAATTAGACTTTGCTTCCTATGTTAGGCTTCAAAAAATAGTTATAAACACAATAAGAACACTTATTTGATTAAGTCAAGGGACAGAATCTAAAGCCATAGGATCATACTAGCTACATCTGGCAGTTACCAATGTTCTAATTCGTTCCTTATCCAGTCTAGTTCTTCATTATTCTTTCTGAAATATGAGCAGTGGTTTTCAAAATAGCCCTGTTACTTTTCGTTTTCTGTTAAGGTCCTCTAGTTAATTAGATGATTTTGCAATTTTCTCAGTGATACTAAAGTGATAAGATGGCTTTACGGTTTCTAAGATTTTTTTGGAAGGACTAAAACTATGTAAATTAATAAGACTGATAAGATGATGCTTTAGGCACAATGTCCAATATATACGAGCCATATATGTAAATTTTCCAGTATTCATATTTAAAAAGTAAAAAGAATTACATGAGAGCAATATTAATAATACATTTTATTTAATCTTATATGTAAATTTACTGTAATTTAACCATAAAGTACATACTCAGTCCATTAAAAGGATTACTTTATTCTTTGAAATCCAATATTTTACCATTGCAATAATTCCCAATTGAGACTAGCCACATTTCTGATACTCAAAAAACACCTGCAGCTAGTAGATACCATACTGCTAATTTATTGCTGATGATAAAATACCTGAGATTCTATGGCTTTTAGTTTAGTTTATCTACTTTTTATTAGTTTATTTTAGTGGGAGCGCATTGAAATATGTGATTACCTGGCATGCCTATATCTACAGAAATTCTCTGGGGATTTGAGGCATAGCTAGGATTCATTAACTGCTACCTTGAAGAAACATTTAAATATTCTTAATATTCTTACTTTGATGTGCCAATTGTATAGCTTTATTATTTTATATTGTAATGAATCTTGAATTATTGTGCTTAACTTGAGTTAGAGAAGCATGCCAAAAGCTTGAGATAATTAGAAGAGATAGGGTTGTTTCCATGTTTCTTCTAACTATGACATTATTGGATCCTAGCAAAAATGTAAGGCAATGGAGTATACCATTTCTCATAATCTTAATTTCAAAAATACACGAGGTCTCCGTCATATGGTTATAGGTACCATGGCCTTATATTAGTCCGGGTCAATGAAATTATTTGACTAAAGAGTTCCTTTTTGGGGGACATTCATGTTACGGAAGATTGAAATTTTGTTCTCCCAAATATTGAAAATACTTTGCCCCCAAGGAAAAGGCAGCATACCTGAATGACAAGAGCTAGAGAATTAGAGCAGTGAAACTTCACAAGTTGTTTGTACTATACAGTATGTGATGCATCTTCTCAACCTATAATTTGAGAATAACGTTTATCATCAGAAGTTTAAAGTTCATTTTCTTAAAAGTCCAACATATGAAGTTAATTCTTCACATTTAAAGTTAATTGACTTCACATTTAAAGTTAATTTTTTAAAAAATTAGATTTTATCCTATGTGACTTACTGAAAAGTCAAGAAAATAGACCTGCCTGGCTACTCTATTCTTGATGAAATGCTTCCCTTGGCTTTTATGATACTATGTTGCCGTTCTTCTTAAGTCTCTGTTGTTTCTCTGATACTCTTTATACCAGCTCCTCTTTTCTGACCTTAAATATTAGCATAAAATTAATCAACTTTCTTTTTTTCATTGTAAAGTTTTGGGTAACGATTTATTTTCAGGCTTCAACAATAGCAATATTTATATTTCCAATTAAAATTTAAAAATGCATAGTCATATATCCAAATGCCTAAATGGATAGCTCTACTTTAATACCTTGCTGGGTTTTAAATATAAATATGATTAAAACTTTCTCCATCATTCCTTACCTTACACAATAACTCTGTTTCTATGAGTTGCTCATACTGGAAACCAATACATCATTTTTTGACTTATTTTGACTCCTTCCTGGAATCATATATTCATAAGCCAAGCTCAATAAAATCAGATATTGAGCCTCATAATTATCCGTTATTGACATCAGATTTTCACCTATCTTGCTATATTTTTTCAGCAGTGTTCTATTTCTCCACATAAAATATTTCAAACATATCTTATTAATAGGCCTTTTACTTCTGGGCTTCTTGTCTTCCATTTTGAAAACCTCCTGTCTATTCTCCAGAATTCAGGCAGAATTGGAAAATTAAATTCAAATATGGTTATGACACTCTCTTTACCTGCATAACACCAATAGTTGGGATTCAACTTCAGTGTCACTTCTTTCAATAACTGAAGGGCTTGAGCTTCAATCTTATTTTGCTAAAGCATTAGTATTAGTGTAAGTTGTATTATGTATTCTGTCCAGAGAAAGCAGAGAGCTAGATTGATGTTATTTCACTATTTCCCTATGATCCCGTCGTCTCAGCCCCAAATCTCCTTAAGATGATAAACAACTTCAGCAAATTCTCCGGATACAAAATTAATGTGCAAAAATCACAAGCATTCCTATACACCATAACAGAAAAAGAGAGAGCAAATGATGAGTGAATTCTCATTGACCATTGCTACAAAGAGAATAAAATAACTAGTAATACAACTAACAAAGGATATGAAGGGCCTCTTCAAGGAGAACTACAAAGCACTGCTCAAGGATATAAGAGAGGACACAAACAGATGGGAAAACATTCCACGCTCATGGTTAGAAAGAATCAATATGGTGAAAATGGCCATACTGCCCAAAGTAGTTTATAGATTCAATGCTATCCCCATCAAACTATCATTGACCTTCACACAACTGGAAAACACCACCTTAAACTTAATATGAAACCAAAAAAGAGCCCACATAGCCAAGACAATCCTAGGCAAAAAAGAACAAGGCTGGAGGCATAGTGCTACCTGACTTCAAACTGTACTACAAGGTTACAGTAATCAAAACAGCATGGAAGGGCCGGGCGCGGTGGCTCAAGCCTGTAATCCCAGCACTTTGGGAGCCTGAGGTGGGTGGATCACAAGGTCAAGAGATCGAGACCATCTTGGTCAACATGGTGAAATCCCATCTCTAATAAAAATACAAAAAATTAGCTGGGTATGGTGGCGTGTGCCTGTAATCCCAGCTACTTAGGAGGCTGAGGCAGGAGAATTGCCTGAATCCAGGAGGCAGGGGTTGCGGTGAGTCGAGATTGCGCCATTGCACTCCAGCCTGGGTAACAAGAGTGAAACTCTGTCTCAAAAACAAAACAAAACAAAACAAAACAAAACACAGTATGGTACTAGTACCAAAACAGACATATAGGTCAATGGAATAGAAGAGAGACCTCAGAAGTAATGCCACACATCTATAACCATATGAACTTTGACAAACCTGACAAAAACATGCTATGAGGAAAGAGTTCCCTGTTTAATAAATGTTGTTGGGAAAACTGGCTAGTTATGTGCAGAAAGCTGAAACTGGATCCCTTCCTTATACCTTACACAAAAATTAACTTCAGATGGATTAAACATTTAAGCATAAGACCTAACATCATATAAACTCTAGAAGAAAACCTTGGCAATACCATTCAGGACATAGGCGTAGGCAAGCAGTTTATGACTAAAAGACCGAAAGCAACGGCAACAAAAGTCAAAATAGACAAATGGGATCTAATTAAACTTAAGAGGTTCTGCACAGTAAAAGAAACAAACATTACAGTGAACCAGCAACCAACAGAATGGGAAAAAACTTTGGCAAGCTACCCATCTGACAAAGGGCTAATATCCAGAATTTACAAAAACTAAAAAAAAAATTACAAGAAAAAAACAACCCCATCAAAAAGTGGGCAAAAGATATGAACAGATACTTTTCAAAAGAGGACATTTATGTGGCCAATAAACATATGAAAAAAATGCTCATCATCACTGGTCATTAGAGAAACGCAAATCAAAACCACACTGAGATACCATCTCACCCCAGTTAGAATGGCAATCATTAAAAAATCTGGAGACCACAGACGCTGGAGAGAATGTGGAGAAATAAGAACGCTTTTACACTGTTGGTGGGAGTGTAAATTAGTTCAACCATTGTGGAACAGAGTGTGACAGTTCCTCGAGGATCTAGAAATAGAAATACCACTTTACCCAGCAATCCCATTACTGGGTATATACCCAAAGGATTAGAAATCAATCTTTTATAAGGACACGTACACATATGTTCACTGTGGCACTGTTTACAATAATAAGCACATGGAACCAACCCAAATGCCCATCAATGATAGACTGGATAAAGAAAATGTAGCACATATACACCATGGACTATTACTCAGCCATAAAAAAGACTGAGTTCATGTTCTTTGCAGGGACATGGATGAATCTGGAAACCATCATTCTCAGCAAACTGACACAAGAACAGAGAACCAAACACCACATGTTCTCACTCACAAGTGGGTGTTGAACAATGAGAACACATGGACACAGGGAGGGGAACATCACACACTGGAGTATGTTGGGGGGTGGGAGAGCCAAGAGAGGGATAGCAGGGGGTGAGGGAATAGGAGAAGGCTAACATTAGGATAAATACCTAATATAGATGATGGGGAGATGATGTAGCAAACCACTCTGGCATGTGTATACCCATGCAACAATCCTGCATGGTCTGCACATGTACCCCAGAACTTAAAGTAAAATAAATTTTTCAAAAAAGAAATAAAAACCAAATGGGGGAAAAAAAGTCCAAGTCCAAAGTGTCATGTGAGACAAGGCAAATCCTGCCACTTACGAGCCTATAAGATCAAAAACAAGTAAGTTACTTCCAAGATACAACAGGGGTATAAGCATGAGGTGAATGCTCCCATTCCAAAAGGCAGACATTGGCCAAAACTAAGGGGCTACAAGCTCCATGCAAGTCTGAAAACCAGCAGGGCCATCATTACTTCTTAAATCTCCCAAGTACTTTTCTTTGACTATGTATCTGAAATTCAAGCCACATGGATACAAGGGGTGGGCTCCCAAGGCCTTTGGTAGCTTGGCCTCTCTGACTCTGCAGGGTACAGCTCCAGCTGCTGCTTTTCATGAGCTGGCATTGAGTGTCTGTGGCTTTTCTAGGTGCATGGTGCAAGCTGCAAGTTTTTATACCATTCTGGAGTCTGGAGGATGGTGGCTCTTTTCCTACAGCTCCATTAGGCAGTGCCCCAGTGGAGATTCTACATGGAGGCTCCAAACCCACCTTTTCTCTCCACACTATCCTAATAGAGGTTCTCCACGTCTTGGAAGGCATGTCTATGCCTCTGCAGCAGACTTCTGCCTTGACATCTAGGCATTTCCATATATCGTCTGAAATTTAAGCAGAGGCTTGCAAACCTCAACTTTTACCTTCTGCACACCCACAATCCAAACGCCACGTGCAAGCCACCATAACTTGGGGCTTGTGCCCTCTGAAGCAACAACCCAAGCTGTACCTTGGCCCGGTTTAGCGATGGCTGGAAGTAGAGCAGCTGAGACACAGGACACCATGTCTCAAAGCTGCACAGAGCACTGGGGCTCTGGACTTGACCCACAAAACAGTTTTTTCCTTCCTATGCTGCCAAGCCTGTGCTGGGAAGTGCTGTAGTGAAGCTCTTTGAAATGCCCTAGAAGCATTTTCCCCATTGTTTTGGCTATTAACCTTCAGCTCTTCTTTATGCAAATTGCTGCAGCCTTGAAGCCCTCCCCAGAAAAAGCGATTTTCTTTTTCACCACAAGGTGGAGCTGCAAACATTCCTAACTTTTACGTTCTGCTTCTGTTTAAATATTAAGTTCTAGTTTCAGGTCATTTCGTTGTTTATGCAAATGAGTTAGGCATTTAGAAGAAACCAGGCCTTCTCTTGAACGTTTTACTGCTTAGAAACTTCCTGGCCAGATACCCTACATCATCTCTCACAAGTTCAAATTTCAACAGATTCATTGAGAAAGGGAACAACGTCACCAGTCTCTTTGTTAAGGCATAGCAAAAGTGACTTTTACGCTAGCTCCCAATAAACTCCTCATCACCATCTGGGACCACCTCAGACTGAACTCCATTGTTCATATCACTATGAGCATTTTGGTCTAAACCGTTCCATAAGTCTCTAGGAAGTTCCAAACTTTTCCTCATCTTTCTGTCTCCTTCTGATCCTTCCAAACTGTTCCAACGTCTGCCCATTACCCATTTCCAAAGTCACTTCCACCTTTTTAGGTATCTTTATAGAAATGCCCCACTCCCAGTACCAATTTTCTGTGTTTGTTCTCACACTGTCGTAAACAAACTACCTGAGACTGGATAATTCATGAAGAAAAGAGGTTGAGCCAACTCACCGTTCCACAGGCTGTAAAGGAAGCATGAATGGAAGGCCTCAGAAAACTTACAATCATGGCAGAAGGCCAAAGGGAAAGCAAACACGTCTTCACATGGCAGCATGAGAGAGAAAGAGAAGGGTGAAATGCTACACATTTTTTTAAACAACCTGATCTCATGAGAACTCACTCAATATGACAAGAACAGAAGAGGGGAAACCACCTCCATGATCAATAACCTCCCACCAAGCCCCTCCTCCAATACATGGGCATCACAATTTGACATGAGATTTGGGTTGGAGACACAAAGCCAAACCATATCACCCTCCCTGAAGATTAGGCTCAATTCCATTCTTTGCTGACATTGGTAATTTCTGAGACTCCGCAATATTGCTTCCCCTTCTTTTCCGAGGTTTTGGCTTTCAACTTGCAGCTGAGTTAATGGTTTCTTTGCCCCATTCAGTGACGAACCCTTAGCCGATGCATTGGCTCTCTGGTCCCAACTTGGACTACTTGCGAGGAAAAAGAACCTTTGAAATTATCTCTTCTGATAAAGCAAACAAGGTAGACCCTGTGAGAGTAACACTATGTGTCTGTGACAGTGAGTAACTATTTTATGCCACTTGGTAGATACAGTTCACCTCCATTTCACTCGACGGTGACACAGACGCTCAATGAAACACCTTTCTACCCAGGTTCCAGTGAAAGCACAGCACCAGCAACTTTCTACATTTCTAACCACAATATAATCGAATAATTTTTTTTTTTTCAAATTATTTTCAGCTACTTTAAATCTCTTTCTTTCCAGGTATGGTAGAAGAATTTCTTATTTTCACATTCTGACTTGAGACATTCACTTACATTATGTCTTATTTCTTACTGGTACACTGTTTATATCATGTTCTGGGACTCTTCTGAATCAACTATCAAAAGTAGAAGTTGAACAAGACAAAGTTAAACAGTGAAAGAACTCTCTGCATAAGGCTCCTATAAGAGGGCTGAGAGGCCAGAACTCAGTTTGAGCTCAACTTCCATGAAACAAGAAGCTGGAATATTTTTAAGAGATAGGGTTTGAAAGATCATAGACGATGTGTATTGGCTTTACCCAAAGGAGAAGAAAACATTTTCTTATCTTCATTATAGGAGGTGTCTCTATAACTCAGAGCAAGGTGCTCAGGAAGATAGACTTCCACTCTCTCATAGAAACTGAGAGATGTGGGTATTTTTGATGATAACATTTCAAAGCAATGGCTCTCAGATTCTTAAGAAAGAGATCCCTGTGCTGTAAAACTGTCAAAAAACAAAAAAACAAACAAACAAACAACAAAAAAAACGTTTTTCTCCCAATCTTTATATCTAAAATAAGAGGAGAAAGAATTTACAATATGTGAAAGCAAAATAGAATCCCAGGATCTTAAACCCACTGTGCCAAAGAAAAAAATTAACCTTGGGAACTGAGTCTTCAATACTGTTTTTCTTTAATTCCCATCTGAAATACAGCAGCTGCTTCATAAATGTTAATCAATGAGTGAATAAATAAACTAGTAGAAAACTCCGTATAGGAAGTAAAATATTAGATACTTGTTTTAGACATATATGGAAATTCAAAAGCTTTATTTCCTCTCTACCTAGTTTTCTTCAATTACAATTTAAATATAAGGCTTATTTTGATAAATATTTTTTCCTCTGAAACACCAGAACTCCACCAGCTTTCCATTTATTTTTAAATTTTAATTTTTTCTTAGTCCCCATTTCATGACAGATTGTTTCACAATATCTCTGACAACTTAGGAGAACCAATAATCTCACAGGCCAAACAGGTCTATTTTGTGAGGATAGTCTGTCTCTCTTATTTCTGATTTTTAAACATTCTTTAGCACATCTACAGAGTTACAACAGGAAGAAAACTTGACATCTTCTTCCTTGAATGGCTGAATCTGAGAAAGCAACTTGGAAAAAGAGCTACACAGTAAAAACATGAGCTATTCTAATTAGGAATGTAGTAGAGATTGTATTATATCCACAAGAAAATATCCATACAAATACTGATCAATTATAAGCACTCTCTTAAAATTAAGATTGCCAGATTTAACAAATAAAAATACAGGACACCGAGTTAAAGTTATTTTTCAGAAGAACAATAAATACTATATTAGTATCTTTCAGGAAGCCTTTATGAATCTTTTATTTTGGAATATTATTTTGCTTTTATCTAAAATTTAAATTTAACCGAGCGTCTTGTATTTTCTCTGACAATGTTACTTAGGATTGACCTTCTGGAAACCAGTCTTCTGTGAAGTGATTCAGGTGATTCAGAACAAGAGTAAAATTTGAGACTCAAATTTGCAGCATACTTTGATCCAGTAACATAGAAAAGAATCAGTTTTCAAATTCAGGGAAAGAAGATAAATATATTCTTAGGGTATCTTTTCACTATGTTAACTATTCTTAATAGCACTATATTAACTATTTTTTCTGATATGTTTCTAGAATTGTTGATTATCATTCTTCATTTTGTACTGAATTCAATTTAATAAGTTGTGGAGGCTGTTTGATTATTCAGTATGGTCTGGAAAATGCTGCTTTTTAAATTCTGATTCATGCAATATACATTGATATTCCTCTATAAATAATGAATATTCCAGAATATTTTTAAATTCTTTTTTCATTGTGCTCAACATGTTCTTGAGAAATACAATATTTCATGGGAAAACAATTATTTACATCACAGAAATAGGCATTTTTCACTAGCTGTAGAAGAACGAAACATATGACAACTATTAAAAATATGCTTCTGGCCGGGTGCAGTGGCACATGCATGTAATCCTAGAACTTTGGGAGGCTGAGGTGGGTGGACTGCCTGAGCTCAGGAGTTAGAGACCAGCCTACGCAACAGGGCAAAACCCCGTCTCTACTACAAATACAAGAAAAAAAAAAAAAAGCCAGTCATGATGGTGAACACCTGTGGTCACAGCTACTTGGGAGGCTGAGGCACAAGAATCGCTTGAACCTGGGAGGCGGAGGTTGCAGTGAGCGGAGATAATGCCACTGGCACTCCAGCCTGGGCGACAGAGTGAGATTCTGCCTCAAAACAATTATATACTTTTGCTAATTTTCTATAGACTTTCTGTGTTTTTTAACTTATTTAATTGAATTGTTTCAAGTTAATAGCCATATTAGAGATATCATGCCATTTAATATAAAAAAAGAATGATTTTTCAAATGAGATATGTGCATACATGTCTCTGATAAACCTACCACCACAATCTAAATGGCAAAATGGTTTACTGCCACCCGATTATATAGAAAATAAACTTCTATTTACTTGTATTCAATGTGTATTTGTACTCAAAAAGTACTACATCTTTTGGTGCTAAATATATAAACTAAATTTTCTTTTTTTAAAAAAATTAGGTTTTTTGAGTATTCTTGGATTAGGCTTAATATTGGCTAAAAAGCAATAAATGCACCAATGCCTTAAAAAGAATGCAGATAATTTTATTTCCTCATGCCCTTGAAAACAAATAACCTTTACATATTTCTTCATATTCAGGAGAACATAAGCTATGATGCTGTCTAGGCCCAGAATACAGCATTCTTCCCTGATTGATTCTGGTCGTGTTACATAATGAAAGCGTATGTGCACATCCACAGTGAAATGATATATTTTCAATTATTGCCAGGTCCAAAAGTGCACAAAATACTGGAGTTGTTCTCTGGGCTTAATGTCTAATTATAGATACTGTGTTTATTTATACATCATTTTCTCAGTGGTGCCAGGACATCTCACTTCCACTAGATAGATGATAGATTTCTTGAGATGAAACCTCGCTGTTACCCAGTCTGGAGTGTAACGGTGCCGTCTTGGCTTACTGAAACCTCCGCCTCCCAGGTTCAAGCAATTCACTTGTTTCAGCCTCCTGAATAGTTGGAATTACAGGTGCCCTCCACTATGTCTATTTTTTTTTTTTTTTTTTTTTTTTTTTTTTTTTTTTTGGTAACAGTGGGGTTTCACCATGTTGGCCAGTCTGATTTTGAACTCCTGACCTCAGATGATCCACCTGTCTCAACCTCCCAAAGTTCTGAGATTACAGGCATGAGCCACCACGCCTAGCCCACAAAATATATTTTGATGTTAAGTACAGCACCCTTAAATTCTTTGTGCTAAAAAATGACTCTCTAGTGAAAATTCTATTTAAAAATACATACATCTTTCAAACATAATGTTCAATATGCATAATATTTTGCTGACAATTATGAATCTCTATATTTTTTAGAATTTTAAATAATTTACAGAGCTAGAGTTCTTGGGGCTTGCTAAAGAATAAGAATGGCTCAAGAGTGACACCAGGAATTATTATTTCATCAAAATACAGTATCAATGGCAATTGTGAGAAGAATGGGGAAAAACACCTTTAAAAACAGAATCAGGTATTCTGTTTCAGCAAGATTACTTTTGAGATCTCTATTAAACATCTGGTAGGATATATTCTCGCATTTTTGCTGGTCTGCACCAAAAGATAAATTTAGTTTCATCCTCCTATGTGAAGTACCTGTTCAACACTTTAATCTGCTCCTTGGCAAAAGATGTTTTCTAGAACTGTTCGTTGCTCTTACAGAATAATTTGCGTTTTACTAGTTCAATTATTTGTAAGAAATTTCTGGGGAAAACATAATGCCAGAGTGGTTTGGTTTTGATCTTTCTAGGTTTCACAATGCAAAGACTTTCTTCTTTTCATTTGCCTCAAAGGCAAGCATATTTTCTGTAGCTATGGTCTGTGAATCTCAACATAGACTTGTCTTCTATTTATACACTTAATCAATGGGGTAGAATCAGTAATGCTACTCTTGTTCTTCCTTTCTGACATTGGACTCACAACACTGAAATTTCTTCAAGGCTGCTCTCCTCTTCTGCATGACTATTATAAAAATGCAAATAGCTTTCGACAACCTGAATAAATTAGAGTATTTTTCTACATTTCTCACAGTGAAGTTTCTGTTTCATTCTTCATAGTCTCATAAACTTTGGAGATTTCCAAGAGAAAAGGCAAAATGCTGTGTTACCAGTTTGTCGTGAAAGCATCAATACTCATTCAACATTTATAATATTATGAACAGAAAAATGAAGATCACGTTTTAATAATAACTTTGGTTTATGTACCATTTGATGTTTAAAGATAAACAGGTTATTTTATTAAAATTAAAACTATAAGCTATATGGCATAGGTTTTGAAAACTACAACATCATACATAAATGCGGACAGTAAAGTGTAAAAACAAGTGAGTAATCTGTTCTTTTAGAGATAGCCAATGTTAACCCGCTTCCTACATTGCAAGAATAACCTATTGGTGATAACAAGTATTTGGTGAGAAGGTTTCACTACACAGAAACCAACCAGATCCTTTATTTTTCTGTGGACTCAAAGCTAAGGCACATGTTCAGTCAATCTGTTGAAACTGCTCAGGATTTTGAATGTTGAAGGCATGCTGCAAAATATAGTTTGAAATATCTCATAGTAGCAGTTATGCCCTTTGACCCTAGTGCTGTAGTGTATTTCCTTCAGCTCATCTCTCTTGGTGACATACCCCACTGCACAATTGGACCAATCACTTCTCTTTCCAAGTTGTGGGTTTCTCTTCATAGCAACCCTGATCTCCATGTACGTGAAGAGTTAATGGCACAGTAAACAGAATATTTTCAATCAATAAATTGGACAAGTAACGAAATGTTAAAATGGTATTGTTATGTAGCATCTGTTTTAAATTAAACAAAATAATAGGTTTAAATGTGGAATAACATCATATATTATTAGGCATATAGAAAAATTACATATTTGTGAGATAATCAACATAATTTATCAAAATTTTAAGGGTAGGTCAAATGTGCACAGTGGCTCAAGCCTGTAATCTCAACACTTTGGGAGACCAAGGTGGGCTAATCACTTGAGGCCAGGAGTTCAAGACCAGCCTGGCCAACATGGTGAAACCTAGACTCTACTAACTACAAAAACTAGCTGGGCATGGCAGTGCATGTCTGTGGTCCCAGCTACTTGGGAGGCTGAGACACAAGAATTTCTTAAACCCTGGAAGTGCAGGTTGCCGCAAGCAGAGATTGCACCTCTGTACTCCAGCCTGGGCCACAGTGTGAGGCCCTGTCCCCATCCCACCAAAAATAAAATAAAAATAAATAAATAAATAAAACCTTTAAGGGTATATTCTCTACACATCTACCTTCCAGTAACTTTGCTTCATGGAATCTTCAAGAGAAAAATAAATCTTCAGTCTTCAGCAAAATATAAAGCACACAATGACAGTGATAATGATAATAAAGATACATTTGAAGCAACCTTAATAAGACAGTAACTAAATCATCTGTCATACTCTGGAATACAATGCAGTTGCAAAAAAGTGACCAAAATTATTAATTTTCTATATGTGTGTATGTGTGTGTGTAACAATGTGAATATATTTCCACAGCAAGTTGTTCAGTGTTGGTGTTCTAATAATAATATGTGTAGTTTCAACATTTACAAAATGAAATCAAATCTAAGTTTTACGTTTTTATGGATATACTTATGTTTGTAGACACACAGAAGTTTTCTAAAAGGTACACTGTAAACAGTAATTGTTTCAGATTGTGAGGTCATGGTCAATGCTGAAGTTTGGTTATCTTGAAGAAAATCCTTATTAAAAAGAATGGTGTATTTTACTGCCTGAACAATTAAAAATTAATTTTAAGGAAGAGGGAAAACTAATTATTCAGAGATCATAGTCTACTGAATGTGAGCGAAAGGTGATGTTACTATTTTGAATGCAAGTCAACACATACACACTTTATCTATTTAAATATATCTAATCTAAAACTAAGTATTCTTTTGTCAACAATCTCTATATCTGTAATGTGTACTCTGGATTTAATAGGAAACTAATTAATGCACAACTTAAAAGTGCAATCAAAAGGAAAACAATTAGTTGAACTGCAGTTTATAGATAATAATGATAATTGAATGAAAATATTTTATAGCAAGTGTCATCAGTCTTCATTAACAGAATTTTTATTTACATAACTTCACTACATTTTGTCATTATAACAAAAAAATAACATCCTACCATCCTACGGGTTTTATGAAAGTCAGTATTCAATTATGGAACAATATTTTGTTTCCTATTTGTGGAAGAAAAATGTCAGTTAATTATTTCAATTTACTTTGTTTTCTGTATTAGAAAAACTTCCCTTAAGAATATTGTTCTTGACTCAAAGTGAAATTATTCATAGTAACTATCACCCTGTGACATTCCCAAGAAAGAGTGCCAATGGTGTATATTTCAAATTACTTTACAGATATTAGCGTTTAACCATTGCTTCAGCTATTGTGCTCCTTGGGCTCTGGATAATTGTTAATTTTTGTTGTTTCTCCAAGACTTTAAAACTTGTATTATTTCATTACTTTCATTCTAGTTACTTACTTCAACATCATTATTAGAAGTTCCTAAAATGCAATCTCAGTGAACTACAGTTGAGTACCTTGAGCGTAGTCATAGATGTGGTGTACAAGGAGTTGCTTCTCACTTGACTAGTGTAGAGTTGTCGTCTTCAAATAGTTGCCCATAGATGCTTGTGAAACTCTAAGAATGATCAGGTAGTTTGTGTGTAAAATTACTTTCCAAACAATGCTAAGACTTATTTTTGGTCTTTTTTATTGTACTGATATTTGGACTAATGGTATAAAAGCAATTGTAGGTGAAACTACTAGTGCCTTAATATGACTCACAGGGCTGATACTGTCCTTGCATTTTCTGGAAAAATATTTAAAAACGAGAGGAGGAGGGGTAGGAGGAGAAAGAAGCAGCCACCAGTTTCAATTAGGCAGGAAAAAAAAAGCAGCAAAACCTTCAACATTTGGATACATTTTTAGTACACTGAGTGATGAAACGAAATGTATTCATAAGGCACTTTGCTGCATACCAAAGTACAACAGTCTCTCGAAGAGAAAATGCTTCTGTGATTTTTTTTAGACTACAAATTAAAATAGCCACTTTAAAAAAAGTAGAACCCTCTTTTTATTTAAAAGAATGACTGACAGATAAACTATGTTGGATTTCTGTATTTGGTTATAGTTTCTTGAAAATAGATGAAGTGAACATGTCACCTGTAGGAAAACAAGTGTTTGTAGTCAATGATAAAATTTGAGTTTTCAAGTTAAAAAATTAGAGTTTTACGAAACATATATTTTCCATTGTGTGCTTGACACCTTTCAAACTTGAAGGATTTGCTGATCAAATCAATGGAGAGAATAATTTTGAATTAAAAAAAAATATTATTTAATGAAATGCATCAATATTTAGAAGACTTGTATAGCTCAGTGAATTGAGCTATTTGGTTATTTCCAAATAACCAAGAACCTGATAACACACAATTAGGTACAGATTAAAGATCCATTAAAAATTCAAGACATTAAGTTATTTTCTGAAAATTGTGTTAACGTGTTTTCAGATTCCACAATGCAATTAATCTTTAATAAACTAATGCTTGTTGAATGCCATAGTATCAAAAACGAGTAGCTGTATTTATACGATGAGACTCAAGCACCATGCATTAAGTTGGACAATAACAAGATTTGAGGCACATTGAAGATGTAATCCAGACCATCATTTTCTAACCACTGTTTATAAATATCAGGTTCAGTATCAGTTATTTCACTGTCAGTGCGACCTGAGAATCCAACTTCCCTATTTCCTCAGACTGGAAATGTTCGACTGAAAGTGCATGAGTTTTGCTGGGCTACTCCTATGGCTCAAACATCTTCCTTTGTTCCCATCCTTTAGAGATTATAGAAACAGATGTTATACTAATAAAGACTTCACATTTTAATGCTGCATGCATATGATCAGTACTCTAATATAAAGCATGATGAAAATATAGTGATTTATAAGGGATGCTCTTTTAAACTAGGTGGACAAAGAGCTTCTCTGAAGAGGTGACAAGCAAGTAAACGAGCTCTGAAAATACCTGGGAAATAACTTACCTGAAGCAGGAGGTAAGTACATGTTTGTCTGTCAGATTCCAGGAAGAGAAATAAGGCTCAGTTGTACAGACCAAAGTTAATTAAGCAGAGAATGCTAAGACCTAGGTGGGAGAGGTTGTCAGGTGAGAGGTCATAAAAGTCCCTATCGGCATAAATAAAAAAGTATACAGACGAGTGATGCATTTTGAATATCTGTTTCCTCTAAATGTTATGTTGAAATGTCTTCCCCCGCTATTTTGTGAAAGATTCTCCCCGAGGCCTGAAAGCTTAGGAAGATGATGAATTTCTGCCTTCCCAGGCCCAGTCCGAAGGCGGAACGCCAGTTGTGCCAGCAGCTTGCCTCAGCCGGAACAGCGGAAGCCGGAAGAGAGCTGGCCGGAAGACGCTTACACCCTGAAGAAGAGAGAGCGAGAGAGCGCGAGCGCGAGACCCTAACTTCTACGTACCGGTTGCGTCAGACCGGTACGCTTCCTGTTTGTAGGCGACTCTAAAACCCCTGCCCTGTCCTCCCTTAGGGCTGACGCCCATCTGGGCCTCAGCTCCTCTGCACCCCGGTGCTCACTAAAACAGCGCATTGCTCCACACCGCCTAGTACTGTTCCTTGGCACCGTCTCAAGTTCGAACCCATAATGGAGCCTTGCATTTTGGAGGTGGGGACTAGTGGGAAGTTTTTGGTTCCTGGGGGCAAATCCTTCATAAATGGCTTGGTGCTGGAGTTGTCTGTTCACAAGAGAGCTGGTTGTTCAGAAGACGTGTGGCACATGGGATTCCCCTTTGCCTCCTTCCATCACTGTAGGCTTCCTGAGGCCCTCACCGAATTCGGACGCTGGCACTGTGCTGCTTTTCCATGTGCAGAATGGTGAGTCAAAACAAACCGCTTTTCTTTACAGATTACTCAGCCTCAGATATTCCTTTACAGTCGCACAAGTTTAATTACTCTTTGTGTTAAATTTATTTGGTTTAATTCTAGCTCTGTCATGTATTACCAGTGTCAGGCTGTTTAATGAACAGCACTGCCATTTTTTTTTCTTGTGTACTCCTGATATTAACCATTATATCCAGAGGAAGAGTACTTGTAAGTATTTATTAGTTAACACCTACTTAAAACTGCATGACACGTGGTAAACATTATAGACACATTAGCTGTCACTGGTAGTAATGTTAAATGAGAATTATTAACTATTATTACTGTTGATGAATGTGATTAAAGCACTATCAGAGAGTATTAAATGGGAAAGTGTCATACCTGATTCAGTTTTTTTTTTTTTTTTTTTTAATCACTCTGGCCTCCATGGAGCGAAGTGGTGCAGTGAAGGTAAGACAGGAGTTGGGAGAACACCTAACAGGCTAGTGGAATAATCCATGTGGACAGTGATGGGAGTCCAACAGATAGTAGCAGTAAAAGGGGCATTGGGAAACACATTTGAAGATAGCCTATAACTGGAAAAAAAGCATCATTTTGTATCTACTTGTATGTGCTTATTTGTTTATTTCTGGCTTTTTCTCTTAGCTTATCTCTAGTTGACTGGCCTGATACTTTACTTGAATAGTTGACTTCAAATGCAATATTTATTTTTCAAAATGTGTTAAATCTAAAATGAAATATTACTTTAATTACACTCAATTTTTGTAATTTATAAATTTTTGTTTCAAAATATTTACCACCCAAGTATTTAAGAGTTCTCTAAATCACATGCACCTCTTATTATCCTTTGTATGCTTCTGCTCCCTGAAATAAATTAACCTCCTGATCCATATATGCTTTCTGAGCTTTATATCAAAAGGCTCACATTTCCTGCAAATAACTACTTGTTCTCTCTGGGGCAACACATCTGATTCATCCTCTTAATCTGAGTTTTGAACTTTTATATTCCTAAGAAATACTGGGGGAATCTTGTCCAATTGTATATCCTGATTCAGTAGTCCTGGATAGTTGCCTGACAGTTTGCATTTCAAACACGCTGCCAGGTCCTGTCAAAGCCGCTGCTCTGTGGAACACACTTTGGGTAGCGATTCTCAAAATGTCCACTGAAGCCTTAATGACCTTCTATAATATCAGAAGCCTCCTTTCATTTTCATAGGTTTTCATCTATGTGCTGGAAATTAGCCAGTTAATACACAATTCTCTTGTATACACACAGAAGCCAAGAGCAGCAAAGTTCTATTCGAGTTTATACTTCCACTGAATTTGTATTTCTTAAGTGCAATTTTAATGTAGAGATATGTTGTTAATAAATAATTCTTGGCATACAAATTTCGGTATTCGTAGGAAAAGGACAAGTTTTCACAACAGAGTGTAGAAAATTTTCCTTTTTCTTTTCCTAATATGGTAGGTAATGTCTGTGATTGATAGTGAAGGACTGCAGAAGGGATTGTTATTCTCAGAAGAGAAGGTCTTACACTGTAAGGACCATGAACTTAATTGTTACAACTGATGAGGTCAAAGCTCTGTTTTATGCACACTTCCCCATCCCACTGTGAAGTTATGTTTTGTAAAGTTAAAATTGTGTTTGTTTATAACCTATTCAGTATACAAATTCGTTTGTTCATTGCTGGGCACTGAAATATTTAATGTAGAAGAAAATTGTCAAGGGCTATGTGATTTGAGGTTGGTAAGAGGTTTTACAGTCTGAAATTGTTTTCAAAAGCTGCCATCAGTGCCCTGGAGGAATGCTTGTCACAAAACAATGGTTTAATTTGCTCCCAGTGAGAAAGGTGCAGAGAAAGGCAAGTGAAGAAAGGACATGAAACTAAATGAAATAAGCAAAACACTAAATAACTCAACTGATTTTTATTATTGTTGTCCACCTTTCATTGTTGGAGTAACATTATTTCCAAAGATGGTTTGATCTTTATAACACCTCACTGGGTCTCCTGAGAGTCAGTTGGAAACATATCAATCTAATAAGAAATCATTGTGCTGCTGGGCACAGTGGCTCATGCCTGTAATCCCAGCACTTTGGGATGCTGACATGGGGGGATCATTTGAGGTCAGGAGTTCAAGACCAGCCTGACTAATATAGTGAAACCCCATCTCTACTAAATATACAAAAACTAGCTGGAAATGGTGGCTATGCCTGTAGTCCCACCTACTTGGAAGGCTGAGACAGGAGAATTGCTTGAACCTGGGAGACCGAGGTTGCAGTGATCCAGGATCATGCCACTGCACTCCAGCCTGTGTGACAGAGCGAGACTGCATCTCAAAAAAAAAAAAAAAAAAAAAAAAAAAATTATTATGAGCCCTTTGAAGATACTTGAAAAAATAAACATCACATTTGAATAACGTAATATAGGATGCATTAACAACTTTCAGATTTGTTTCCCTCTGATTTTGAAATATTTTTTAAATGTTGATAACTCTTCTGACAAAATACACATGCATACCAGAAAGCATCATGTTCACAATTGCATGGAATCAAATAAGAGAAGTTTAAATAGTTTTTAAAAAATAAGTAATGAGTTTTTAATTGATTCACACTAGCAAAATTTATTAATAAGAAATAGGGGAATCTTTTTAGAGTTTCAGTACATGTATATTTATGTCTTTTTATCTCCACAAAAAGCTGTGCTTTTCCAGGCATTCTTTCCCCCATTGTTATTTTTAAATTTTTTTTTCTAATTTTTCATTTTTGGGAGTAAAAATGAAATTATACATAGTAGGTGTATACATTTGTAGGTTTGATTAGGTGTTTTTTTTTTTGTTTTGTTTTTTGTTTTTTTTTTTGTGATGGAGTTTTGCTCTTGTTATCCAGGCTGGAGTGCAATGGCATGATCTCAGCTCACTGCAACCTCCACCTCCTGGGTTCAAGCAATTCTCCTGCCTCAGCCTCCCGAGTAGCTGGGACTACAGGCACGCACCACCTTGAGGTGGTTTGATACAGGCATGCCTTGTGTACTAATCACATCATGGTAAATTGGTATCTGTCACCTCAAGTGCTTATCCTTTGTGCTACAAACAATTCAGTTATACTTTTAGTTGTTTTAAAATGTACAGTTTTCATTTTTTGGCTATAGTCACCCTGTTGTGCTAGCAAAAGTAGGTGTTATTGATTCTTTCTAATTATTTTTTATACCTGTTAGCCATCTCCACTTCCCTCCAACCCACTGCTAGCCTTCCCAGCCTCTGGCAATCATCTTTCTCCTCTGTCTCCATGAGTTCAATTGTTTTAATTTTTATCTCCCACAAATAAGTGAGAACATATGAAGTTTGTCTTTCTGTATCTTGCTTATTTCACTTAACATAATGACCTTCAGTTCCATTTTTTTCTGCTTGATCAATTCTGCTATTAAGAGACATTATGAGTTATTTAATAAGTAAGTTGTGTTTTTAAACTCCAGAATTTCTGCTTAATTTTTAAAAATTATTTTAATCTTTTTGTTAAGTTTATCAAATAGAATTGTGAATTCCCTCTTTGTGTTATCTTGACTTTCTTTGAGTTTCCTCAATACAGCTATGTTGAATTCTCTGTCTAAAAAATTACAGATCTCTGTTTCTCCAAGATTGGTCCTTGGTGCTTTATTTAGTTTCTTTGATTAGAACATGTTTTCCTTAATGGTCTTGATGCCAGTTGATGATTGTTGGTGCTCGGACATTTATTGTAGTCTTTTCTGTCTGGGATTATTTGTACTCACACTTCTTGGGAATGCTTTCCAAGTATTAAAAAAGGCTTGGGTGTTGTAATCTAGACATGTCTACAGTAACAGGGCACCCCAGATCCAGTAACGCTGCAGTTCTTGAAAACTTTTAGAGGTACCACCATGAGTCTTAGATATGATCTGGAAAAATTCACCAGATTACCAGAAACGTCATCTCATTTTCTTTTCTTACTTTCTCCCAAACAAATAGAATTTCTCTCTCTGTGATGAGCCACCTGGTGCTGGGGATTGAGTGACACAAGTACTCTTGGCCACCACCCCTAAAACTGCATTGGGTCAGACTTACAGCCAGCACAACACTGGATCTCTCCCAAGGTCTGCTGTAGCCATTACCTGGCTACTGCCTATGTTTTTTCAAGCCTTTAGGTATCTACTGTCAGTAGGAAGCAAAGCCAGCCAGCCTTAAGTCTTTTATTTTAGGGCAGTGGGTTCCCCCTGGTCCCATGCAGGTCCAGAGATGCCTTCTAAGGGCTAGGGACTAGAGCCAACAACCTTAGAAATCTAGCTGATGTTTCATTCCACTGTGACTAAATTGGCCCTTGAACCATTAGACACAGTCTTTCCTTCTATCCCCTCCCCTTTCCAGAAGCAGAAGAGCCTCACCACATGGCCAGCACCACCAGAGGCCCACAGGGAGTACTGTCAGGCTACCACTGATGTTTACTTAAGGCCCAAAGGCTCTTCAGTAAGCTTGTGGTGAATGTTGCCAGGCCTGGAACTCACTTTCAGGGCAGTGTGTTCTCTTCTGGTCCAGGGAACGTCGAGAAATGCCATCCCATAGCCAAGGCCTGTAATCAGAGACTTTAAGAGCCTGCTTGGTACTCTACTCCACTGTGGCCAAGCTGGTATCTAAGGTTCAAGAGGAAGTCCACTTTACTTGTCACTCTGGTTTTCTAAAAGAGAAGTCTTACCACAGCCATCACAAGTGGGAATGTGCTGGGTCTCACCTGAAGCCATCTCAGATTGTCACCCAAGGCCCATGTTGTACTACGTCAGTATCACTGCTGGTTATTCAGGTCCCAAGGGTTTTTTAGTCAGCAAGTGATGGATTTTGCTTAGGACTGGGTACTTCCCTCCAAGGTAGAGGGTTTCCTTCTAACCTACAGTGCATCTAGAATTGTCATCCAGGAACTGGCACATGTAATTGGGGCCTCACAACTCTGACTGATGCCTTGTGCTACTGTGGCTGAATAAGCATCCAAGATGAAAGGCAAAAATCCTCTTTATTATTTCCTGTTATTTCCTCAAGAGGAAGAATGGAGTCTCTTTGGAGCCATGAGCGGTATGGGGTTGGGGAGAGGTGGTTCAAACACTTTCTTAGCCTCCCTGGCTGGTGTCTCAGTAGTTTGCATGCCCTCCAAGTCCACTGACTCTGAGCCCAGTTTAGTTCTAGGACTTGCAGTCCTTGTGGGCTAGACTGTCCTTCTAGTTTATTTATACCCCCAGAGTACTTCAGTTCACATTGCAAGTCCTTCTGGAACTCAAGTTCTGACCACTGGGATGGGCAGTTCCCCTCTGTCTGGGGATGGTCTGAATGCTCTCTCTGTGGGCAGATATCAGCTGAGTTCAGCTCACTTTCCACTGTGACATGGAACCCCTGAATTCAATGCAAAGTCTTAAAATTGCTGGACTCTCCTTCTCCCAAGTACACAGATTTCTCTGCAGCATGAGGCCACTGTGGGATGCTGAGGAAGGGGTAGCATCGACAGTTGAAGACTGTCTTTTCTCCTCTCTTCAGTGCCTCTTTCAACAATATGAGGTCAAAAACAGGTACTTGAGTGCTCACTTTATTATTGATTCTTATGAAGGAGTGTGTGTGTGTGTGTGTGTAGATAGTTGTTGAACTTGGTGTTCCTGTGGAGAGGAGAATTGATTTTTTTTTGTTTTTTTTAATTCCATTATCTTGCTCCACCTCTTTTCCACTATGTCTTCCATTATTTTCTTTTCATGGTGCTAAACAATCTCTAGTATGGCTGTTTTGGCAAGACATAAAAGCTCATGCAGATATTTTATTGTGCTACTGGTACACTGGAATGTATGCAGACTCACCATGGGCATTTTTATCATCACAACTGTTACCAATATGATTAATGGAAAAAAAATAAAATCAAGAAAATTGTAATATGAAAAGAGAATCTGAAGGTGTAAACTTTATACATAATTGCAGTGTTTCATTAGTTGCGACTAAGCCATTTACTTTGAGAAACACACATGCTAAATGACATAGAGGAAAAATAACATAAAGTGATTCATGTAGCAATTTTAAATTTTGCATCTGTTTTTAAGTTAAGATTAAGCATATGAAATTCAATTAAATGCAGTTATATATACTTTTAATTTCATGTTTATGCAAGAGTTATGAGTTTATGCAAGAGTCTGTTTATACAGTGTCATAATTGCGAATAGAAATAGAAACTATAAATTCTGAAATACTTCAAATAATGTAAAAGGTTTGCTTTTAAAATATCTAGCACCGTAATTGTTGATGGTTAGGGAAATCATTATTTAAAAGATGAAAAATTATGTATTTTATTTTTAAAAAGCTTGTGCTGATATAATTAGGCATTTTGAAATATGGTAATGCATGAATAGACACTTGTGTGAGCTTGCATGGCTATATGCACGTACTATAACATATTGAAAATTTGTATAGGTTTTACCATAAACTGAAAGTAACTGTACAGTAGTAATTGAATAAAATTTAACTATCATTTCCCTCATGACTGTAACATATTAGGAATAGAGACTTATTTGAAAGCATTAAGTGGCAGAGTGAGACTACTTCTCAAAAAAAAAAAAAAAAAAAAAAAAAAGGAAAAACAACAACCACCTCAAATAGTTACCACAAACTAAGGTCTGACAGATGACCTTCTTCATTCAGGGTTTTGTATAGACTGGTAGATTTTGAAGCATGAGATTAAAAAACAATATTGTATCTCAAGTTGCTCACTTGATACTCATATATGATTTATGCTTATAAATATTGAGTTGAATATTCCACATTTCATGTATGCCAAGAGAAATTGGCAGTAATGTCCATATTCCACTGAATTACTTTTATAGTAGTCACTGTCCTTAAATACAAATATTGAGTAATATCTTGTAAGAACTATAATGTTCCAAGTATCAAGGATACTCTTTGCTGTAAGGCACACTTCAGCATACCAGGGAGCAGTTATGAATGTTCTTAATATACTAATGAGCCACTAATTCATGATAAAGGTAGGGAGAGAGAGAAAGCAGACATTAATATAATACCTGCATTCCAATATCCCCTTCTCCTCTGAAACTTCTTTTTTAATCTTAATTTTATCTTCCTTTTTCCTTCCATTTGTTTCTGAAACCATGATTCCTATATTATCATTGCCATTATCTAACTTTATGTCTCTTTACTATCTCTCCATCTTTTCACTACTGGGAAATTTCTATGACTTTACAAATAAAATTTAAGGTTTTATTTAATTAGTTTTTGCAAAATGGTATTTTATGAAAATATTTCAATATTCTTAATGATTCTTCATACAAAGTAATACAATTTGTTGAATAATTTATTTTAGATTTTTTGAAGTCAGTTAACAGTGATTAGGTTATGAGTATACATTAAACAGAAGAAAGTCAAAGGAAAGATCTTCGTTTCTATGAAAAATATGTTCGGAAGTGTATATTATGTATACAATCATGCTCTTTCCTATAAGGGAAAATTAATTATAAACCATATGGTTAACATAGAATGAGAAAAGAATACAATTAAGATTTATTTTTTAGTTTGAACAGTAATAAATTTATTCCTTATTTCCTTTATAATTTAATTTGTTCCAAATGGTTCCAATAAGCCTATTTTTACTCTAAGTCTCATTTCAGTAGCACAATATGGTTCTGTCAGACTGTTTTTCAATTTGCTTTTGTATTCATGTTTTAAAACTAAGTTATTTGGTGTTTATCTATGGAAAACTAAGTATTTTTAAAGCAAAAATAAAATAACATATTTCTCATTAAAAAATAGTAATTTCAAAATTACTTTTAAGCCTATGCCCATCTGTAGAATAAATATTTTATAATGTTTTACTCAGATCAACAGAGTACATAATAAAACTTGAGGATTCTAGAAATATACTGGAATATGTATGTCACAATGCCAATAATTGCTGTATTCCCCTGGAGGTATTATAGGTGAATAGTTATTTTCTAGATTTCTATTTTTCCCTTGGCTTTCTACATGTTTTAGCTTTCTAAGATAATAATAATCAACCACTCATAATAAATGTCCGTGCCAAATGTCAAAGATGTCTATAAAAGTGGAAAACCTTTCTTTTCAAAAATAAAAAAAAACTTACAAGAAAGTCAAAATGGCTCAATAGATAATTGCCAATAGAAATTGGTAGTTAATTCCAGATAAAGAAACATAAATTTTTATAAATGTAATGTGAATAAACTTTACACATATCACCTGTACCAAAATAACTTATTTTAAATTCAATGATATCAATACTCTTGTATTCTTTTTATGTGTCAGTTTCTATATGTCATATATATATACCATATGTATAATTGTTAAATTATAAACAATTTAAAAATACTTCAATAGTTGAGACAATAGCAATATGATAAAAATGAATTACTAATATAAAAAATATCCAAAGAATGAGTTAGCTAATTAAGTACGTAAAAATGAAATCTATGAAATCAATAGAGGTTTGCGAAGATCTAGTGTTCAAGTGATTGCATATATTTTTGAAGTGCTAAAAATTAAACAGCTTAATCATGAAAAAAATGTATATATAGATGTATGTGTACATATATAAACATATGTACATATGTATATGGATATTAGATACATAACACTGGTGGTTAAAAAGAGTCATTTCATTATAAAAGTGAATATGATGTTTAAATTAAGAAGGTAGAATACACAGACACCTTTTCCTTTAGGATGAATAGATACATATCATATTGAATATATTTAATATTTGTTTTTTGACTGGTGAACTTGACTAATTTAAGATGACTAAGAATTGATTTATCTTTAAAATTTTGCCTAGCTGTCACAAAGAAAGTGCTGCCACATTTGCCTTAGTGCCATAAACAATTAGCAAACTGGACAAGATACATGAAGAAAAACTTATTAGAAATCAAGTGGAGCTAAACACTGATTCCTGAGATAATAGAAATAAATAAAATTAGCACAGTGGTTTGCTGGTGAAACAACTGGTTTACACACACACACACACACACACACACACACACACACACACACACAATAAAACAAAAACCAAAACATCAAACATGTCTTGATCTTTAGCATTTGCATTTTTCGTGTGTTACAAATACTCATATAACAATTGAATATGTTTCTAATTCATGTTTCTGAAAATAATGTGGTGCAAACAATCAGCTATTGAGAAAGTTCTGAGTAGTTTTCAGCGCATAACTGAGTGAACTCTATGGTTTTCTAGTTTTTGACCTGGAGGCATTTTTCAGATCACAATGTAGGGTTACTCAAAGCATAGTAATGAACCCTGACAGTCAAGAAAAAAGATAATGTATTTTGTGGAAGCTAAGTTGGCTGGATTTTACAGGACAAAGTCCCAGAAAAGAATAAGTTGTCTAGAGAAAGAGGCCCAGAAGTTTGCATACTGGTCTCAAGTCTTGAGCCGAGTACCTGAGCTATATTCCTAAGGGTAAAACACAGCAAAGTGACCACTGTGATCTGTAAGCTGAAGAGTTGACAGACAGGTCAAGGAGCCATTCTGATTTTGACCAGAGTAAGAAGTTCATGTCAAGCATAATAGTGACCCTAGGAAAATTATTTCTTGAGAATGGAACCAACATAAATGTAGTGTAGAGGCTAGTCTAGACTAGTCCTTGGAAGGGTTATCAGCAAGTTTCAGGAAGATCAAGTTGATAGCTTAGAACCTGCCAAAACAAAATGTCCCATGTTCTGAAGAAATATAACACAACTTCGATATTCAATAATCTAATGTTTGTAATATGACATTTGATATAAAATTACTAGGCAAGTGGAAAACCAAAACTATGTTACCTCTTATCGGAAAATAAAATCAAGTAGGCCACAGAAACAGACCAAAAACTGTATATAATTATGGACAAGGATTTGAAAACCACCGTTTTATATATATATATATATATATATATATATATATATATATATAAAATCAGGTATGTAAAGCAGATGTTGCATATGGTATCTGTATAATGGGAAAAGAAATGACAATTATTTAAAAAAAGAAACTTCTGCAGTATCTGAAAATATGAAATACTAATGTTATATTTGAAATTTAAAAATAATAATTAATGAGCTTAACAGTAAGTAGTATATTACTGACAAATGGTCTGTAAATCTGGAGACATAATAATAAAAAAAATCTAAAACACGCTGAGGGAAAATAAAAACATGGAAAAAAATAAACTTAGTCCCAGTGGCTGGTAAGACAATTTCAAGCAGAGTTTCGTAGTATAATTAAAGCTCCAAAGAATATAAGATGCATTTTAAAAATATTTTCTAACTTACTTGATGTAGGTTATAATACAGTATGTTCATATAAATGTTTCCTCACTATTGTCGCATTTGTTTGAGAAATACTGATATAAAATTATTTACATAATATTTTTACTTACCATCTCTTTTTCTGTACCCTTTTCTAGTTGAAGCTATTTATTTGAGATTTTGTTATTTCTGTATTACTCATCTTTATGAGTTTATGCTTAATATTGGCCTTTTAAAAGAATGAAGTTTCTGGACATTGGCCTTGGCAAAACATTTATGACTAAGTCCTGAAAAGCAATTGCAACAAAAAAAATAATTAACAAGTGAGAGCTAATTAAACTAAAAGAACATTTGAAAAACAAATAAACTATCACAGAGTAAATAGACAACCCACAAAATGGGAGAAAATATTTGCAAACTATGCATCTGAAAGAGGTCTAGTATCCAGAATCTATAAGAAACTCAATGAGCAAAAGTCAAATAATCCTATTAAAAACTGAGCAAAGGACATGAGCAGACACTCCACAAAAGAACACATGCAACTGGCCAACAAACATGAAAAAATGCTTAACACCACTAATCATCAAAGAAAGGCAAATCAAAACCAAAATGAGATGCCATCTCAGACCAGTCAGAATGGCTATTATTAAAAAGATAAAAAATAACAGATGTTGGTGAAGCTGTGGAGAAAAGAGAACACTTATACACTGTTGGTATGAATGTAAACTAGTTCAGCCACTGTGGAAAGCAGTTTGGAAATTTCTCAAAAAATTTAAAACGCAACTGCTATCTGATCCCACAATCTCATTATAGAGTATATATCAAAAGAAAAATAAATTGTACAAAAAGGACACATGCACTCATGTTCTTAGCAGAGACATGGAATCAACCTAGATGACAATGAATGGTGGATTGGATAAAGAAAATGTGGTACATATATACCATATACACCATAGAATACTACACAGCTATAAGAACAAAGTAAATCATATCCTTTACAGCAAAATGGATGCAGCTGAAGGCCATCATTCTAAGCAACTTGAGGAAGAAACAGAAAACCAATACCCCGTGTTCTCACTTACAAGTAGGAACTAAACATTTACTATTTATAAACATAAAGATGTAATAAACACTAGAATCTACTAGAGGGGGTGGGGATGCTAGCCTTTGACCTATTGGATACTGTGCTCACTATTTGGGTGACAAGATTATTTGTATCTCAAACCTCACCATCATCCAATATACTCATGTAATGAACCTGAGCATATAACCCCTATATCAAAAATAAAAATTAAATTTATTAAAACAAAAAAGTACAAGAATTAGGGTTTCTTAGTTTTATGCCTGCTTGTTTTTCTTTTGGATTAACACGTTATATGCATTAGAAATTATACTTGGTTATTTTTTCAGAAAGTGTATTTTTTACATGATTTAATTCCTCAGATAATTCATGTTCACATTTGGTTCTTTTCTGATACATACAAGAAGATATATATATATATTTTTTTTTCTCATAGTAAATTTTAGGCCCTATATTTTCAAAGTCTTACCATGAAATTTACTTAGAATAATTACTGATATTTCTTCATTGTTTAATTTTTGTGTATTTCTGTGAAGAGCAGCCTTGGTTTTGGATGCCACAAAAGGTTCATTATATTGCATCTACTTTATATTTTTAATCATTCATATTGATTTAGAATTTGTGTTTGTCAGTTGTGGAAATGAAGAGTTTACAAAAAGTTTATGGAAATGTATATTATGATAAAAACTATGCATATATTTCAACTTTTTGGAGAAAAATACATATATACTAGCTTTTTACAGTGTCTAAACAGCATCCAGTTGAAGGCACCGAGAAGAATGAGACATCAGTTTGAAAGGAGCATCTATTAGAGCAACTTGAATTGTGCTAAAACTGAGGTAAGAACAAACTTCAAATTTATGGTGAAGCTTGGGTAGAAGAATGACATAATTGCTGATGCTCTACAAAAAGTTCATAGGGATAATGACACAAAGGGATTATCAGTTTACAAATGAATAACTCATTTTAAGGGATGAAACAACATTGAAGATGACTCTTGCAGTGGCAGGCAAGCTAAATCAATTTTCAAGGAAAAAAAAATAATGTTTGGCCCTAATGGTCAAGCACATTATAATGATTAAGAGCAGAACCAATAGCCAACATCATAGCTATCTCAATTGGTTCAGCTTACATCTTTCTGACTGAAAAATCAAAAGTTGAGCAACCTTTTCACTTGATAGGTGCAAGAATTGTTGCACCCAGATCAGCTACAAATAAGAGCTGAGTTTTCAATGGAAATTTTAAACATGTAGGATCAAGATCCTGAAGCATTTCTTTGAAGAATTTTAGCAGCAGATGAAACATGGCTTTATCAGTATAAACTTAAAGACAAAGCACAACCAAACCAATGGCTATAAAGAGATGAAAGTGGTAGTGGTCCAGTCATAAGCAAAAGTAGGCTGGTCATGAGCAAAAGTGATGGCCACAGTTTTGGGAATGCTGAAGGAAATTTGCTTGTTGACTTTCTAGAGGACCAAAGAACAATAATACCTGCTAATAATGAGAGTATTTTGAGAATGCTAAAGCTTCAGAAGAAAAACACCTGGAAAAGCCTCACTAGAGAGTCCTTCTCCATCACAGCAATGCTCCTGCTCATTCTGCTCATCAAACAAAAATGATTTGGAAAAAGTCTCAATGGCAAATCATTGGACATTCACCTTACAGTCTTGATTTGACTTTTCATGCTTCTTCTTACTTCGTAATAGTAAAAAATCAACAAGGGCACTCATTGTCGTTCAGTTAATGATATAAAAAAAGGTGCATTAATATGCATTAAATTCCCAGGAATCTCAGTTCTTTAAAGATGGACTGAATAGCTGATATCATTGCTTAGAAAAGTGCCTTGAACATGATGGAACTTACATTGAGAAATAAAGTTTTTCTTTGAATTCAATTGTCCCATGAAATTTTTGAGTCCCCTCAAAATGTAACCATGTTTACTTTTAAATAGTTGCATTAAAATTTGTAAATAGCTATCACTTACCCTTTTAAAAATCGAAATCATATTTCTTTGGGTGAAGAAAAACTGTTAAGAACTGTTTAACCTTTTCCACAAGAAAAAAAGTCATAGTGAATGTAATTTTAATTTTTTATTTAAATCCAGAAATATGGCTATGAAGTGTGACCTGTGTTGTTACTTAACATGTAACAGAAAGTGCTAGTAACAGTGGAAAGTACTGAAGTCCCTTGGTTTCTGTAGAGTTCCCTCTTCTTAAAAAAATGTAGGAATGCCAGTGGACCATTCATTATTTGTATCTTAAACTTCAGCATCACCCAATATACCCATGTATATCAACTCATAGCTTCTCAGCTGTCATTCTGTGTTTTTGCTATCTTTATGGCCTTTTTAAAACTGAGTTAGCTAAAAATCATTTGTTTGCTTGTTTCGTTTTTGGAAGATTTTAGGACCTCCTTATTGTTTTTTTGTGTTACGAAATTTCACCATAGTATGAACCAATGTAGGTTAATACTGAAGTGGACATTTCAATAAGCAGACTGATACTATTCTACAATTCTGAACAGTTTTTATTCTATTTATCTATCCGTCTAATCTCTATCTCTTTCCACCTTACATTTTCCCCATTTCTATTATTTTCTGTCTTACAATTTAATTCCTGTTGCATACATATTTAAAACTACAAGATCAACTTCATGTCTCAACATTTTCTTATTCCTTAAAACTCCTTAAAATTTAGATCTGTACATGGGAAATATATATTCATCCACATACTCTAACTTGGTTTTATAGTTTATTGCTTTTTTATTAATCCCACTTATGATTTAATATTTATATTTCAGTCTTAAATTTTTAGGTATTACAGATGTCTTTAATGTCTATAAGTTTTAAAAATTATTATTAATATAATATTAGTAATTTTCTACTTGCTTTGTTAACATTTAACCTAAGGCATTAGTTCTTATTATGAGTATTTTTATCTTTCATTATTGGTTTCAGTTTTCCTAAAAAGTTTCGCAATTTATGGTTAGTTTAAATATTAGTTCTTGCAACTAATAGCTAGGAGAAGATAAACATGATGCTCAAAAGAGCTCATTCGGGTGATAAAATAAATAATGGGCCTGAAAAGTAGACTAAGAAGAACAAGCAGAGTGTAAGAGAAAATATATAGAAAAAGGATGTGTTAGAGAAGCCAACTAAATGGACAGTTTCTTAATTGGAGCAATTAGTAGTATCAAGTGTTGCTAAAATATCAAATATAATAAGTCAAAAAAATAGATTTAGAAAACTAACTTATTGTTTCCTTCAAAGAATGTTAAATGATAAGACGAAGTGCCAGGATTAAATGGATTGAGATAAATGGGGAAAAACAATGTTTGAAGTAGAGCGTGGTGTAAAGGAGAGTTTGAGACTTTATATAGAGGTGTTTGAAGAATTGAGTGAGAGAGATTCTGGGCTTTGTTTTAAGGGAAAAAAAAACTAAGTTATCAAGAATTACTTACCTGAGAAGGAATGGTTGAACATCCAAGTGAAGAAAGGAAATGGCATAAATCGTAGTTGGTTTTTAATAAGACAGGAAACAAAGAAACTTAAAACACTGGTGGAAAATTTCAGATTATTTAAGAGTGAAAGGAGCCTCTATATTGTAATGGGAAGACAAGATTATAGACTGATTTAAGATGTGGGTGAATAATCAGAAGATGAAACATCTTTAAGTGAAGTTTATGTTTTCTAAATGAAAGTAGTAGGACTGGTCAGAAGCTGATATTAAAGAATTAGGGATTTGGAGACATTGTGCATAATTATGCGTACAATTGAACTGAAACAAAGAGTGAATATATCAGAAAGGCACATTTCTGGTTACGTGCTATGAATGTATAGAATAATTAAATGATTCTGTTGGGAAGCTTAATTTGACATAATCCAGCTTCTTTGTGGTAGCTGCAGAGGGTGTGATGAGTTAGTTGCATTCAGAATTGGATTATTTTAATGAGTAAAGTGAAAAAGGTGCAAATAATTTAGCAGACAAGTTCATTCAACGTTAATTTGATTCATAAATGATAATTAAGCACTTAAAATGTCCCAGAAACACATCTAAGTGACATTGATATAACAGTGAAAATATACTTTTCTTCTTCGGGAACTCACATTCTGATGAATTGATAGGTCTATTATTTTAGGTGGCAATAAATGCTTTAAAATGTGGGACAGGAAATAATGAATGGTTGAAATAATATTTTATAGAGAGTGTTCAGGAGAAGCCTGCAAAAAATAACATTTGAGCAGAAAAATGACTTACATATAGGAATAATTATGTGTGGAAGGGAAGGCAGGAGGTATAAGGTATGGAATACAAATGCAAAGGTCTAGATGGTAGACTTGTGATTAAAAAAAAACAAAACAAAAAACAGCAAGAGGACTAGAATAGTTAAAAGGGAAATGAGCCAGAGAGAGGGAGGAAAGATATAACATCAAAGAGTTAATTGAGAAGCAGATTGTTTATGAACTAATAGGAATTTGAAAATCTTTAGATTTTAATAATATTGAGATGCAAAGACCTTGGAGAGTTTTAGGCAGAGAAATGACATAGGACAAACAGATTTGATGTCTCATGATCAGCTCCTCTATGAAAAATATATTGTAAGGTCAAGAATGGATATGAGAAGACAGGTTAGGAAGACACTGTCGTGGTTAAGTTAAGGCTAAGTGGGAGTATTGAAATGATGGCCAGAATTTGTTATTCAGTGTGTTCAGAATCATCTTTCTGAAAGAAAACTAAAATATGTTCTTGTCATTGTTTTGCTTAAATTTCATCACTAACTTTCCGTTTTCCTCAATGTGAAGTCAAAATTTTCCAACAAATATTTCAGGAACATTTACTGCCTGCCCCGTGTTTGCCACTTGTCATATCTTTAGGACACCAATAACAGACTTAATTTTATGTATCAAAAAACTTCTTTTCTGGACTTTCTGATTTTATCCTATCTAGTGAATACTTATCCTGTTCATTCCATCTCTATCATCAATTTGCTTGGCAAATTTCTACGTATCCTCAGGTCTTAACTTAAATGTAACTTCCTCTGGAAATTCTTTCATCACCTCATCTACCATATTAGGAAGTGCTCTGTGATTTTCATAGTACCTTGCATTCTGCCTTCTGACATGTATTAGGCTTTATTTCTGTTTCCTTTTTGACTTCACTCCCTTAATGGCTGACATTTTTTCTCTCTTTCACCAGAATTGTATTCCTAAGCTTTTGAACAGTTGCAGGTACTTAGTAGAAAAAGTAATTGTTGAACAAATAAATATGTATCCCCATATTTGATTTCCTATGTATTTCCATCAAACTACATTTTTATTCTATGCAGACTAAGGATATCACTATTTGTCTTAGCTGGAGCTGCTATAATAAAATATCACAAACTGGGTGGCTTAAATAATGAACAAATATTACTCACTGTTTTAGAGGCTGGGAGGTTTAAGACGAAGGCACCTGTAGATTTGTTGTCAGGTGAGGTCTTCTTTCTAGTCTGAAAATGGCCTCATTGTATCCTTCTGCGTCCTAAGGAAAATCATTTCTCTCATTTTTCTTCCTAGTAGGGCACAGATTCCATTCATGAGGGTTCCATCTTCATGACCTAATCATCTCCCCAAACCATCTTATTGGGAGTATTTTAATATATGAATTTTGAGAGGACACAGACATTCAGTCCGTAACACTATTTATATTAACATGTGAGATGCTGGTTTGTTTTTACATCCACAGCTAGTTGATCAAGACATGAATCATTTAGCTTTGAAATGCTCTGTTATCCTCTTCTCTTTAAAGTTATTTGTTCTCTAGCTGATTGCTGCAGATGACTATTATATGATAATATAACTCTAAAATATTATCTCTTTCTCAGATATGCCATATACCATTTATTCTCTACATGGATATATTTTCTTTAAATAGAGAGTCTTACTGAAATGTTGGCCAAGGCATGCCATAAGGTATTTTATATTAAATTTCTTTTGTTGAAGAAATATAAGACAGAATTATTGGTCCAAGTAAGTACTGAACACAAGGTTTTATTCAACAAAAGTCAAAAAAAAGTCTCAATATTAAAAGAGAAGATGGTTTAAAAATCATTTTCCTTAGTCTGTTTTGTATTCTGAAAAGAATTGAGGGGAAAAATAGTGAATCTATAAATACTTTTTGTTCCTACGTAGCACAACAAAAGATGTATTTGTGTTAAACCACAGCTATTATTGATTAGGGATTATTTTGGTCACTCTGAGAATTCTCACAGATGTTGGACTCTGTTTACTGATTGTTTGTGTATTTGTTTTATTCCCACTCCCTTTGAAAAGCAAGCAGAGGCTCCTGGGATGCCATGTATCTAAGATGATTTGAAGAACGGCCTAGTTTTATCAGCTCTACCATTATTGCTTTAGAGAAAACTAATCCTGAGAATCTTTTGCTAAAAATTTCTTGAGTTTAGAACAAAAGAAAGAATGAGGAAAATAAGGACTATATCATGTTTCTTATTTTGACCATAGTTTTCTTATTTATGAGCCCCAATTTGAAAGCTTGCAAATTTAAATGTGCACCAAAAAGTCAAGTCTACATATGCTGGGAAAGTTAGGAGCTATAATTCTTCATTCAGCAATTCAAACCAAGCCAGAAGCCCTTCTAGAAAGGAATCCACATTTTAAATTATTTTATTTGAAATTTCTTTGTTTGTATACATATGCAGCCCTGATTGAATGGTACTTGTTTTCGAATGAGAGTATCGCCTAAGTTACTATTTTTCCCTTTGTTCTGTTCCATGATAAGGAGGCACTGAGAAATTTGGCAATTGCTAGCATAGACAAATATACTCTAAAATCTATCATTTAAAGTAAAAAAAAAAAAAAAAAATACATGTGGTGTGCTCTCATTATTCTGTTTCAAGACTGCTGTTAGAAAAACAGTTATTTCCTGCTTTGTCCCCATTTATAAATTGTGTGAATGGATATGAAACCACACACTCCTTTTAATTAGTTTCCATTTTTGACTCACTGAATAATCTATTGCCTTTTTGATGTAAATCATTATAAATGTCCAAATAAAGTTATCTTATTTATCTGTAAATTCTTGAGTTGAAAATAACATTCACATATATAGTACTAGATGAATTTCTAGTAGTGACCATTTAGGTTTATTCAAAATATAAGAATATTTAATAATAATGTATCTACAATTATCCTAGTAGGTTGACTTACAGAATGTATCTTTCTTTGAGATTTCATTACAGCTTTTGAAACTTTTCTATTTCCAAGCTCTCTGCTATAGTGTTATAGAGAAACATTTGGTCACATGAGATTTGTTGAGGGAGTCATCGTCAAAAACCAGTCATGACTGTCCATGTGAAATAAATGAATATATTCCCAAATATCATAGTTTTATATCATAGCAATATTATAATTTCTTTTTAAAAGGTTAATATAACTTCCTTTCTATATTAATAATTATATATGTAATAAATTTTATGTAATTTATTTACTATAAAATCATCCATTTTCAGTGTACAATTTATTTCTAAAAATTCTTAATTATATATATGTATATATATATAAAATTTTGTAAATTTATAGAATTCTCCAATCATCCACACAATCCAGTTTTAGAACATTTCCATAAGTGCAAAAAGTTCCATTATCCCTATTTGCAGTTACTCCGTGCTCTAGCCAACTATTAATCTGCTTTCTTTCTCTAAAAATTTGCTTTTGCTGAACATTTCATTGCTGAACAGTAAAATTCTATAACATGGTCATTTGTGTCTGTTTTCATCCATTGTACATGACATTTTTGAGGTTCTTCCATATTACGGCATGCACTTTGTTCTTTTTTAATGTTGACTAATACCGTATTCTACTATAGGGATATTACAATATTTTGTTTATGGACTTACAAGCTGATAGATGCATGGATTATTTCCAGTTTGGGGCTATTTTGAAGAATACTGTTATAAACATTTGCATACATATATTTTGGTGAATTTATGTTTTTCTTTCTCATGGGTAGAATTCTAGAAATAGAATTCTTGGTATAGGGTAAGGTTATGTTTAATTTTTAAGGATGTGCTAATTTTCCAGATTGGTTGTATCATTTTTCATAACCCACTAGCGGTATTTGGTGAAAATAAAAAGAAATTGAAATACTCAAATATTGCTTGTGAATATGAAAAATGACTTTCACCTTCCTTTTTGAAGAAAAATTTATCTCAGTATTGATTATTAGTTAACAGATTATTTTGAATATATCATTTATGCTACAGCACTGCCTCTGGCCATGCTGCTTCACAGAAATGTCAACTATTAAACGTAATGCTCCCTTCCCCCAGCCTCCTCCCCTAGCATGCAATGAGCTGCTGTTCTCTTTCTGCTTTCAGTGTTTTCTCTTTGACTTTGACTCTCAATAACTTGACTGTAATGGGTTTAGTTATGAATCTCTTTCTATGTTTCCTACTTGAGGTTTGCATTTTCTTTTGAATGTGTAGATCAGTAGTTTTCATCAAATCTGACAAAGTTTTGATGGTTACATATTCCAGTAACTTTTCTTCTGTCTCTGTCTTTCTTGTCTCTATCGGATCATCATTAAACATCTGTAGGTATGCTCAAAATGGTCTCATAGATCTGTGAGACTCAGTTAATTTTTCATCAAGTTTTTGTCTTTATTCTTCAGATGAAATAACTTATTTTGATCTGTCTTTAAATTGAACAGTTCTTTAGTCTGGTACCTCAAGTCTACTTCTACTGTCGTGCATGTATAGTAAACGTCTAGTTTTCATTTTTTTTTTTTCTTTAACTCTGGAAATTCTATTTAGTGTTTTTCTCTCCCTATTAAGAATTCCTCTGTGTAAATTTATTGTTGTCAAACTTTAGTTATTTAAGCATGGTTCCTCTAGCTTTTTAACATATTTATAATAGTAACTTCATAGTCATTATCTGCTGAATCCAACCCTGTGGAAACTCAGAGGCAATCCTATTTAATGTGATATTTTCCTGAACATGAGTCACACTTTATTTTTTCTTTACATTTAAAATTTTCAGGTTGAACACTGGACATTTGTAATATTTTGTGGTAGAAATTCTGGATTCTACTAATTTTTTTCTCCCTGAAAATTGTTGTTTTCTCTTTGTTTAATAACTTACCTTTGTTAAATCTGTGAAACTTATTTCTTATGTAGTATGTGGTCAGTGCAGTGACAATTATTTGGCTGTATTTGCCTTTCTCCTCATACATGTTGGGCTTACCCTTATATCTTTGTAGTTGAATATTCAACCAATGATGGAATATAGTGGGCCCAAATGTTTTCAAATTTTTAGAATTTTAATATGTTAGTACTCACCTAATTGTTGTTTAGATTGATACAGGAAATTCCTAACACAATTATTATTTTTGTTGTTATAATATGAATTTATAGTAACATAAAGTAAAATAGAAACTTTTCTCTACACACCCTGTAGGTTAAATAATGTTTTATATTTAGGTTTCCATTTTTAAAATCACTACAAAATATTTCCTTTTCTTTTGGTCATTTTTATCACTTTATAACATACTCCATGATCTTGAATATGGAGATGAACAGAAAAGCTCTAATTTATGTAAAATATAAATAGTACATCACAATAATTTCCCAATAAGTGTATTTCTATAGTAGTAATATTCATATATCTGTAATTAATAATTAAAATCTTTAAGAAGGGAAATATCAGTAACTGATAACCATATATTTCAGAGTCGTTTCTCATAAAGGGAAAATGATTAGACATCTCGTGTAGAGAGAAAGATAGAGGGAGGGTCAGCTGGCAGCCAGAATCAACATTCTTGAAATATGATTGACATTTTAGACTGTGTAGTCCCGGAAGAGTCCCAATCAAATAAATACAGGGTCATGAATGAGCTCAGGCCAGTCAGCTTTAGAACAACCACACTAAACAGCTTAAATTGCAAATTGATAAGCAAATACTAAATTCTTGATCTTGTTTTAAGGAATTAAATTTAAGGTAAGTTTTTATGCAGTATCAGATTACTAATCCAGTTTGTCTCTTAAATAGAAATTGTCACTCATGAAGAAACCCAAATGGAATAAGTTGTGCTTTAAAGAAAACTAGTGTATATAGAAAGGCAGCTCCATTTTTATGAATAACAACCATATCAATTGCAACTACTATTGATTGAGTTATCTGCATTTAACCTTTAAAGAGGAATTATATAATATATATACTCATGACTATCTTGAAATATTTGGAAACTCATTGAAGACCTCACACTGAATATTTCATAAAATTTCTGCTAGTATGATTATAAAGTTACTTAATTGTAGTATAAGGCCATGAAAGTCATCTGTTGACTTCCATGTAGAAGAACACATATGAAAGTGAGGGAGATCTTATCAGTCAGACTTCCAGCAGATGTATGAACACTCAAGATAGGTAATTTGTGGTGAGAGGATAAATTGACTGTGTACAGGTGCATGGGCAGGCTTTCAGAAAATTGAGAAGTGTTGATATAGTACCCCTACTTTAGTAAGAATGGGTAGCCTTAGCTACTTAAACTGTTTAAGTGACCTGGCAGGAAGTGATCCAGGTTATTTAATTCCCTTGAATTATTCCTCTTTTGTCTCATATTTCACCAGTGCTGCCTGATGTGATTTTGCTGTGTTCCCACCCAAAATCTCATCTTGAATCGTAATCCCCACAATACTCATAATCCTCCTGTGTCAAGGGAGAGACCAGCTGGAGGTAATTGAATCAGAGGGGTGGTTCCCCCATGCTGTTCTTATGATAGTGAGTGAGTTCTCATGAGCTCTGATGGTTTTATAATGAGCTCTTCTCCCTTTGCCTGGCACTTCTTCCTGGTGCCTTGTGAGGAAGGTGCCTTGCTTCTACCTTCACCTTACACCATGATTATAAGTTTCCTGAGGCCTCCCATGCCATGCTAAACTGTGAGTCAATTAAACCTATTTTCTTTATAAATTACCCAGTCTTGTGCAGTTCTTTACAGCAGTATGGAAAACAGACTAGTATAGTATAGCCTAGTGGAGGTGTGAGAAGAGGGCCACTGTCCTCCAGACCCCAGAATGATGGATCTATTGACAGCTTGTACCATGTGCCTGGAAAAGCCACAGGCACTCAATGCCAGTCTATAAAAGCAACTGGGAGTGGCCTTGTACCATGCAAAGCCATAGGAGCAGAGCTTCCCAAGACCATGAAAATCCACTTCTTGCTGGGTATGACCTCGATGTGAGACGTGGAGTCAAAGGAGATCATTTCAGAGCTTTAAGATTTGACTGCCATGCAGGACTTGCACAGGCCCTGTATTCCCTTAATTTTGGCCAATTGCTCTCGTGGAATGGATATGTTTACCTAATGCCTGTACCCGCATTGTATTTAGGAAGTAACTAATTTGCTTTTGTTTTTATAGGCATATAAGCAGAAGGGACTTGCCTTATCTCAGATGAGACTTTGAACTTTTACTTTTGAGTTTAATGCTGAAATGAAGAAAGACTCTGGGAAACTGTTAGGAAGGATTGATTGGTTTTGAAATGTGAAAAGCACATGAGATTTGGGAGGGACCCAAGGTAGAATGATATGGTTTGGCTATGTCCTCCCCCTAATTTTATCTTGAATTGTAATTCTGAGAATCCCCATGTGTCAAGGGAGAGACAGGGTGAAGATAATTTAATTATGGAGACAGTTTCCCCTATGCTGTTCTCATGACAGTGCATGAATTCTCATGAGATCTGATGGTTTTATAAGGGGCTTTTCCCCCTTTGCTCAGCACTTCTCCTTTCTGCTGCCTTGTGAAGAAGGTGCCTTGCTTCCCCCTTTGCCTTTTGCCACGATTATATATTTCCTGAGGCCTCTGTAGCCATACTGAACTGTAAGTCAATGAAACCTCTTTCCTTTGCAAATTACCCAGTCTTGGGTAGTATCTTTATAACAGTGTGGTAGTGGACTAATACACTGCTCTATGACCAAATTTAACACGAAGCTTAGAAGAGAACTATTTAATGTGTCCATTCATAGTACTCAGGGCAAAGGTATACTTTTGATCTGAGGGGAAATTATAGACATCTAACACTGAGGTCTACTCAGCTTTTTATTGTATTTTTAGCACAGACAAAAATTGTTACCCTAGTTTGTATTTCAAAGAAGTTGCTTTATGTAACACTATGTAATTATACTGTAAGGATGAGCAAGTTTGTTCAATTGCTATATAGATTTGTTGCTGTCTACATCCCAGACTACTCACGTTGCCACTTTACTTTTCTTCTTTAAACACTTTCATAGATACATATTGTGTCACTGAGTGTTTACAGGTTATCATAATAAAGGCAGCAAGTAAATGACATAATTAAGAAGTTATTTTTAAAGCAATATAAATCAAAATATTCCTAACAATATAACCTGTGGAAAGATACACATTCAAGAAAGACTTCTAAAATACGCAGTAAATTGATCTAGATTTAGGTTCTTATACTCAAATACCTGTTTAGATTTTTTGCTTTCATAATGTGTGCAAAATTGTTACATGTGAAATATAATTAGCTAACCTTTCAAACTTCATTTTTGTATGCTTTTATTCAGTATTTCATTTGCTCATTTATTCATTTACTCATTAATATTTTTCTATAAATATTTATCAAGTGCCTTCTATGTGTCAAGGAATTTTCAGGTGCTTACAAAATTAAAGCCTCTCCCTTCAGGAAATTCATTTCTTTTCAAGTTTTTCAAAGGCACCTGAGTTTCTATCAGTTTTGGAAAGCTTTCTGTCATATTGTTACACATTTCATTGTATCAGTGTTAATATGTATCTTAAACTTTCATTGTCTTTTTGTATTTCTTTGCTTGGTTCTAACGTGGGTTACAGGGCCCCAGAAAACGATTCATTGGGGATTTTTTAATAAAATGTTAAAATTGTCAACAGGCTATTTAATGTGTAAGTGTGTGGGTGTGTGCCAGAGTCAGAGAAAGGGAGAGAGAGAGAAAAACAGAGTATCTGTGGGTGGAGAGGTATCTTACAGTGTTGTACCTGATTATTTTCATATAGGTTTCAGGCAGTTTTATCAATATATATTTTGAAATGTTGATTTGTTAGAACTTAAATTATGTTTTCTTTATTTCCTGTAGAGCCCTTTCCTTTCTTGTCATCTATGTAGCACTAGAAATATTTTTTAAATTAATTTATATTTACTCAATAGATTACTTTTAGGGATTTATGATAAAAAATAAATGAAGTTTTCTCTTTAAAATGTCATATTCAAAAATTGATCATAAAAAGTTAGAAAATCATTCTCTAGAAGTGATTTGATAATTTATCAAAGATGACAAACTCCTTAGTTGTTCCTAATGTAATTTGATCACTACCTCTTTTAAAATACCAATACTCTTTCAATATTTGTAAACATATAATTAAGTTATACATAAATGAGTAATTTAAGAATAAAATATTACAGTAATTTAATTATAAACTATAAAGGCATGATTTGTAAAACTAAAAAATGGTTTTAGAACCTTCTGATCATTTAAAGTCACAGAAATTTGATGCTGATTCTAGGTAACACACTGCTTATTGATGCATTATCTCAGCTCTCTGGAACATCTCTACTTGTGATGTTGCATCTGTTCATAAGTAAAGTTGGAAGGGTCTGAGGGTTATGTGACACTAGAAAATGTCCAGAAGGGAAAAGAACAAACGAGTCTTAGAAACTTTGTCTAAAATCAATGCTTAGGCTAACTTTCTCCGTAAATTTCTCTTTGTTTTTATTAACAGTATTTTGTCAACTCAATAGCCCATTCCAATTCAAAATTAAAAACAATGGAGCTTTGAGGTAGATTTCTACCTCAGGCCACTGCAAAAGATAGACAATAAAGTTTAATGCCATGGTAAAATTGTATTATTAGTAAATTAAGTAATAAATTTTACAATTTAAATTACAATTTTACTAAATTGCATTTAGTAAACTAAGTCATTAGTAAATTATAAATTTGTAAAATCACAGGTAACAATTCTTGCACACATTATGAAAGTGAAACATCTAAACAGGTATTTGAGTATAAGAACCTAAGATATGTTTAATATTTTCCAATAACACTTTATTGTATTAAATTTTACTGTATTACACAAATAAGATATCCTAAGCAGATATCTTCTTTCTCTCTATGCTTTAAGAATGAGATTTGAAATTTAAAATGTAGTGATTTTTGTTCTAAACAACACAAGTCTATAGGCAATAAATAAATAATTTTCCAAAAATTATATTCCAAAGGGTCATCCTGCATGATGTATAGATTATCTATCATCGAGGAACAAATCTTGAAAGCAATATATTGTATAAATATGTAAAAAGGCTTTAGGTAAGTTCAGTTTTTGTTTGTTTTGTTTTTTTGTGTCTTTCATGACTATGCCACCATTGCTCCCCTCATGTAGTCCATCACTAAGGAAAAGAACTACTGGATATCAAGATAACTTAGCATCATTTATTAGGAAGAATATGCTATCTTTATTGTGTTTTAGTATATGACTTTATGGCATTGTTTTCTTCATGTACCCTATTCTTTGCCATTGGTCAATATATAATTGCACTATTATACTGGAATAGCAACCTGACTTTACAGTACATCAATTAGTATTATAAGTCCTCCAGATTTATGTTTTAATCATCTTGAGTATATTTGGGTCATTGAACTTATAATAATGACAGAATAAAACTGTTAACTCTTAATGAAATTTTGCTTGATAGATCAATTTTCTAGATGAATCTATGTAAAATGGAAATATTTGCAGTAGTCAATTCATGAAAAAATTATATCCCTCAATCTATTTTAGTCTTTTTCTAATAACATAATTTCATTTTAGGGGTAGAGTTCTAATTATTCTTGTTTGCAGTGTCTTCTTAATTCTATTATAAATACCATTTTTTACATTTTATTTCTATTTGCTTTCTGCTGGCAGATAATAATAAAATTGATTTTATCTATTTACTTTAAATGCAGAGATTTTGCTAAAACAGATTAATCCAGATAGAATGGTAGGTACATTATTATTTTATTTGCAAATGATTCTTATATCTTTTTATTTTTACACTTGCCATGTGTCCAATTTTAGGCTGAAACTGCCAGTAGTTTAGCTTAGAGAATGATGTTTGAGATAGTTGCATTTATTTATTTTCTTCTTCATTCATTCATTTATTGTGTGTAGGAGATATATTTTGCTAAATGTATTTTTTAATTACACATTTTTTTAATTCAATGCTCTTTCGCAGCATATATTAAAGTGGTTATATAAATGTGTTCTGTATGTATTTAGATTAAGAGGCATTCAGAATAAAAGTCCTTTGTGTAACATTTTGCATATCTACTCAAGTCATGTGACCTGCTTAAATTTATGGTGCCCTCAATATTACTAAATGTAGTAATTATTTTGATTATTTTTTAAACACTAATGGAATAAAATCTTAATTAAAAAATAAAATAAATACCACTTGGCTATGATATATTGGCTTTTTCATATATATCAAGGTTCCGTTTATTTATATTTTACATTCTTTTTAATCTTTTTGAGAAAGATTGGTCTAAAATTTTGCTCTCTTGAATGTGCTTATAAGGTTTTTGAATTAAAGCTTGTATGGCTTTTTTTTTAAATTTATTTCATTGAGTTGCTCTTCGACCTCTGATATCATTTCTTCTGCTTGGTCAATTCGGCTGTTGAAGCTTGTGCATGCTTCACGAAGTTCTCGTGTTGTGTTTTTCAGCTCCATCAATTCACTTATATTCCTCTCTATGCTGTCCATTCTCCTTAGCATTTCGTCCAATCTTTTTTCAAGGTTCCTATTTTCTTTGTGTTGGGTTAGAACATGTTCTTTTAGCTCATTGTAGTTTCTTACTACCCACCTTCTGAAGTCTGATTCTGTCATTTCATCACCCTTCTTCTCCATCCGGTCTGGTTCCCTTGCTGGTGAGGAGTTGTGATCCCTTTTAGGAGGAGAGGTGTTCTGGTTTCGGGAGTTTTCATCCTTTTTGCGCTGGTTTCTTCCCATTTTTGTGGGTTTATCCACCTGTTGTCTTTGTAATTACTGTCTTTCAGATTGGGTCTCTGAGTGAGCTTCTAGTTCATGGATGCTGAAGTTCTTTTTTTTTTTTTTTTTTTTTTTTTTTTTAAGCTTTCCTTCTAACAGTCTGGCCCCTCTGCTGTAGGACTGCTGAGGTCCTCTCCAGGCCCTGCTTGCCTGGGGATCACCTGCAGCAGCTGCAGAACAGTAAGGGTTGCTGCCAGTTTCCTCTTCTGCTATCTTTGTCCCAGAAGGATGCTCGCCTACTGTCAGTCCGTTCTCTCCTTTATGAGGTGAGTCTTTGGATCTATGGGGGTCAGGGAGCTACTTGAGGAGACAGTCTATCTTTTATTGGGGCTCAAGTCCTGAGTTGTGAGCTCCATTGTTCGTTCAGAGCTGCTGGGCAGGTATGTTTAGGTCTGCTGCAGCTGAACTCATAAAGCATTTTTTGTTCCCAGGTGCTTTGTCCAAGGGAGTTGGAGCTTTATGAGTTTCCGTTGCACTACTGCCTTTTTTGATTTTTCTTTCAGGTCTGACCCACCCAGCTCACAGCATGCCTAGCCACTGCCTGCCCGCAGGGGCTTTGCTGAGCTGCTGTGGGCTCCGCCCAGCTGCCCTGAGCTCTTCCCTGCAGTCCTGTTTATATGGGCGTAGTTAGAACTGTCTCGGCAACGGTGGCCCCACCTCTGTTATGGCGGACTCTCTCTGTTGTGGCAGGTTGCCTCGGCAATGGCAGCCTGCCTCCGTAGCGGTGGAGAGTCTCAGTAATGGTGGAAGCCCCTCCCCCACCGAGCCGGACCATCCCGGTTCAGCTGTGCTTGGTTTGAAGGGCTCAACCCAGAGGGTTTCCAATTACTGTTTTTGTTTTTGTTGTTGTTGGGGGTGGACGGGTGGGACCAACCGAGCCTGATCACCTGGCTCCCTGACTCAGAGTCTTTTCTTTTAAGTTGAAGGACCCCGCGTTCCAGTTGCTTGTTGAAAAGGCGCCAGGATCTCCTGCCCTGCGACTCACTGAGTCGGCTCGAACTGCGGTGCCGGCTTCTGGCGGATTTTTTGCCTAGGAATCTCCTGGCCTGACTCGCTATTTCAGATGAATGGGCAACTCTGCCGTCTCAGGGCTCTGCTCACCAGCTAAGAGGGCTCCCAGACCAGTGGCTTTTGTACGGAGAACCACAGCAACAGGGCGTGGTCACAGCAGCTGCATGGGCGGAATCAGCCCCACAGGGGCCAAAACAGCCGCACCTGCTGGGACTGTGACGCTGGCGACCCCTCTGCCTGGGTATCTCCTGGTCTGTGGGCAATAAGAGTTCGTCTGGAAATGCGGCGTCCACTCACCCTCTGCACTTTCACTGGGAGCTGAAGTCCTGAGCTGTTCTTAGGCGTCCATCTTCCCAGCATTCCCCTGTATGGCCTTGAAAAGAAGTCAATAGCTTTATTTTTCTTTACTAATGATGTCATCAGTGACTTGATTTTTTTTTTTTGGTAGAAGATTTTTAGTACTGAATTTAGTTACTAGATACTAGATAGACACTAGACTTTATCAATTGGATAAAATATAATTTTTTGAGAAACGTGCTTCTTTTATTATTTTAGTAGCACCTTTTATTGTTTTGCTTTTCTCAGCCTTGGAGAGCTGTGTCCAGATTTCCTCTGAAGGCTTTTCTTAGCATTCCCTCACTGCCCTCAGCCCTCTTCATGCCTGTCCACCTGTGCCACAGTGTGGCTCTCCTTCAGATCTACTTCTACTCCAGCCGTAGGTATTCTCTCCAGGTTTCTCCTGGTTTTGCAGTCCTGAATAAGTCCTCAGCAGGATATGCAGGACACGCCTCAGCAGCCTTGTATCAGTTTATGGTCTCAGTTTGGCCACAAGCTTCCATTAGACTAAGCAGTGATGGCCAAGAGTTGGCAAGTTGTGCACATTTTACTTGTGTGGATCTTTGGGATTCTGCAGCTTCATGTCAGACACAGTTGGTCATTAAAAATGCATCGGGAGTTTGGCTGGTTCCTTCTTATCTCCTTTGACTTCTGCCGCCTCCATGAGCTGCTCAGCCAAGGATGAAAGCAAACATGAGCCTTTTCTTTTGGATTCTCTCCTTACTCTTAAAATTTACATTATTTAGTATTCTCTGCATCCTCAAGCTCATTACGGGGTTTAAAATGGTATGTTTGATAGGTTATTCTTAGAGCCAGGGTGTCTTATTACTCCCTACATCCTAAGTTGAAACAAAAGTTCTCAGTCTACTTTAAGCTTTTCTTTGTCTTTTTTTTCCTTTGGCAGTCAGCAGTTTTGCTTGGTCTGGTTAGATTTCCTGCATATCGATATGGCTCTATGTGTTTATCTTGGTTGGTGTTTCTCTGTTATATTTATATGCCGAATTTCTTGCTTTTGTGGATTGTTGTCTTTCTTTGGTTATGTAGAATTCCCAATCATTATTATTTTAAATTTTATTTTTGCCCAATGCCATCTCTTGTTTCTGGAATTCCATGTATATGTGTGCTAGAACTTCTTAACACATCTTGCTTGCTTCTCACTCTGTTCTTCTCTTTCCTTTTTCATTGTGCTTCACTTTGAGTATTTCCTATTACTCACTCTTCGAGTTCCAGTGTTCTGTGTTCTGGGGTATCTGAAATGTTGAACGCACTGATCTTTCTCATAATTTCAAATATTTTATATTTCAGTTCTGGATTCATTTTTCAAGATTGCAATTCTCTTTGGAAGCTGTCATTTTTTCTGTAAAGTCCATTTTTAATATTTTCTGGAACACAATGAACAATTTTGTATTTAATTTCTTTGCTAACAATTCTAATATCTGTATTTTCTATGAACTATTATCTAGCTTTTCTCTTCATGTTGGTCATATATTTTCTCCTCCTTGTACATATAATTTTTTCATGTATGCCAGATACAATGTATAATAGAATGGCAGATGCCTCCTCATGATGTTATGATCTACAAGAAATGTTTCCCATTATTTTGTCAAGTAAATAGGAGGAAGGACTGATTATTTCTTTCCAACCAGATATTGATCTTTAATAGTTGTCCTGAACCTGTTCTAAATTATATTTATGTTATAATGAGAAGTCTGTAGCCTCTCTATCATTTTAGCCCTTTAAACACTGCCAATTTTGCTGGCATGTTACCATTTCCAGCCAAACGTTTTAGCCCAATGTTTCAGATGGCTTCCAAATTTTGTTGCTATGTCATTGAGAAGAATGGAAGCATGCTTAAGGCAGGAGTTGTTTACTAAGCACTTGGAGACTGGGGGGAATTTTGCCTAATTTTAGGCCAGCCTTTTAGTCTACTTTCCCAGACTCCTGTGCAGTACTAGAATAAAACAAATATGCTGTATGTAAAGCCAGCAGTGTATTGAGTTCCTTTTATGTTTAAAATTTGCCATGTCAAATTTTGAGAACATTGACAACTTTGTCTAGTCATGATGTTACGAAAAGACATCCCATTCCAGATCCCAAGCAAGGGCTCTTGTGTCTTATGCAGGAATTCAAGATGAGTCTGTAAAGTGAAAGCAAGTTGATTAGGAATGTAAAGGAATAAAGAATGACTACTCCATAGACAGAGCCACGCCAAGGACTGCTGGTTGCCCATTTTTATGGTTATTTGATTATATGCTAATCATAGGGTGGATTATTATTGTCTCCCCTTTTTAGATCATATAGGGTGACTTCCATATGTTGTCATGGCATTTGTAAACTGTCATGGTGCTGGTGGGAGTGTAGCAATGAGGACAACCAGAGGTCACTCAGGTTACCATCTTGGTTTTGATGGGTTTTAGCCAGCTTCTTTATTGCAACCAGTTTTATTAGCAAGGTCTTTATGACCTGTATCTTGTGCCAACCTCCTATTTCATCCTGTGATGAGGAATGCCTTAACTGCCTAGAAATGCAGTCCAGTAGATCTCAGCCTTATTTTACCCAGCCCCTATTCAAGATGGAGTTGCTTTGGTTCACATGCCTCTGACAATGACAGATTATCAGCTATGCCTAGAAGAAGAAGCAGAACACAGAGCAGTGGAACAAATTTTATTGTGAAATTATTTAATTTTTTTGCAGTTTTAGTTTTTCCTAGACTGTGCTTCCACTTGTGACTAAAAAAAAACATTTTATTTCTCTATACACATATATTTATATATAACTTTATTTACTTGTCATTATATCAGTATTAACTTTGTTATAGATGTATTTCTAAACGCAGCTTCCATTTCTATAAAATGTGAATAATGATCACATTGCTGTAATTAAAAAGTGAGATAATTTATTTAAGATAATTATATACAAATCTTTCAGATGAAAATTTTTCAATAAATAGAATCAACTGTTAATTTATAGTACATTTAAAATTTCAAATGTATATTATACATTAAATATCCTGACAATTTTCCAATATCCTAGAAAGTTGTAAACATTAAATAGTTAAATGTCCTGATAATTTTCCAACATCCTAGAGACTTATAAATATAGCACACATTTAAAAGCTTACATTTTGGAAAAACAAAATTATCATTTTATTTTTTATTAAAAAAAAAAAATCTCTACCCTTAGGGGAAAACTTTAAGTTAGTGATAAAGATGAGAGAAAGATCCAGCATAAAACAAAGAACAAACATCCTCAATGTTTAGCCAAGCTGTAGGCAAATTGCAGTAGCAAATTCCTTATTTTATAGATATCTTCTTCTTCTTTTCTTTTTTTAGTAAGAGAAACATTTGAAAACAGAACCCCTGCTGGGAAATAATAGCTCTCAATTCAGTATGTATAAAAACATTTAATTCTTGGGACTTGAAGATCAAAAGTTACTCTTTGTAGTGAAGCAAGAAGTGAAATAAGTTATTTAGTCTCATATCTACTGTTTTCCAAAATGTTTTCTTCAACTGAATTCATTTCTTTTTATTTTTTTTCTAAGCAAGTTCCCTAGAGCATATTCACTTGATGTTTCTCTGGTGTCAATTTTTTATTCATTTTATTAAGGAATGAATTTCTTTCAGTTTATTACTTTTTCTTTTTTAGAGATACTGAGATTTTCACACTTGCTGAGATCTTTCTCTCCCCAGTTACTCTTGTTTCTAAGGGCATTTGTCTTCATCTAATTTCTGTTGGGAGCTCTCTTCACCAGTAGGAATGGAAAATTATTTGAAGGAAAAGAATTCTCTGGTTGTTCAATATAACAAACTTGAAAGGGATATTCCAAATGTATTTATGAAGACCTCAAATTTTAGATGAAGCAGAGAATCAAATCCAAGGTAGTCTTGTATCTTTGCTCTCTCAGGTAGAACAATTTTTTTGTTCTTATTGAAATGCGGTTATGAGTGTCAGCTTCAGATATGTGGCTAAAAATTCTAATTTTTGCTTTTATTCAAATGTAATTAGTGTTTCCTGTGAAAATAACTATTAAAACACAAGTGCTATATTGTTTCATTAATTTCTTCTGTACCCTTTGAACTTAAACAATACAGGTAGAGTTTTGCACATACAGTAAATACATTATAAAAAATAGTTGGAATAGATCAGTCTTCCATATTTCATATTCAGATTGGAGTACAAATGTATTAAGCTGCTTAAACATTTACAATAAAGACACATTTAATAAAAAGCTATGACACCATATATTCAGTAATGGTTCTGGTAAACTGTTATATTTCTTGCATATCATAATGCTACTGGTTTTAAATACATGGACACATGCACCATTATAACAGGCAAGATCATCTTATCCACTTATGTTAATTTGTCAACAATTATGTTTTGTTCATTGTGTTACTTTTGGCAGTCATTTTATATTTCCTTTTGTTTTTGAGCCCTAAAGCTTTTTTTTTAAATTTAAAATCTTTATTTTTCTAGTGATCCACTAGCAAAATGTGAGCTGTAAAGTTTTTTAATAAAAAAGTTGAAAGTTCAAACAACATAATAAATATAAGCATGTCTCCTTTCAAGAACTTTTAATCATTTATATTCTAAAGGCATTCTGTAATTTTTTTTTTCCTAGAGAGCATCATAACAAATCAAAGATTTCAACTGAGTACAGAAAGAAATATTAGAGCATACCAGGATTTCATTTTCATCATCAAGAAACTACTACTTGTGACCAATATATATTTATAAAAGTATATGTCATAATATTTACAAAGATTGAAAGAAGAGATATCTAAATTCAAAAACGATGATGAGCTAGATAAAAATTGCCTTTTTTCTTCAATATGAGAAGATATAAATCTTTGGTTTTGCTTCCAATAAACTTGTTATTACTTCCAAACAAAATGTTTCTCACGTAAGATTCTAAAATGACATGAAACATAAACCCTTTGATTTTATATATATTTATATAATATATATCATATTATTGTAAAAGTCATGATGATGATAGTACATTTGAAATGCAAATAGAACATGTATTCTTTCTTGTTTCTGACCATATTTTCTAAAAAAAAGAAGCTTAAATGTAATTTTAAGTATGCTCTTTTATTTTCAAATTATGACAAATTAATCAGTCTTCTGAAATATTCAACTATAAAGTCAAAAATATTTATACAGTATAATATACCATTCTTGATACTTGATATACATTTTTCTCATCTCTTTCTATAGATACTAAAGTCTCTGAAGATATGAGCTATATATTAATACTTATTTATATTTGTTCACTATTATTATTCAGAGCAAGATATTACTCAGAGTATGTAGTTGGCAAAAAATATTGGCTTTTATAAATCTTATGTAAAGTATATTATAACCAATCAAACTCTTCCATGATTATTTTAATTACTCTAAATACATTTTCAAAGTAAGTCTCATTTCTGTTTTTACAGCTGATTTTAGTACATAAAAATAATTTAATGGCTAAATGAGGATCAGAAAAAAAATCACAATACATTTCCGGAAAGGTTTAATAATCTACATTTCATTTTAATGTTTCAATCTTTAGATTGTTTTGTTTAACACAAGTTAGAAGAATATAGAAGAAACTTTGATACCTAGATTACCTTTGATAGCCTCCCATATGAAATCTTAAGAACCTCAGATGGCAGCTATATGCTCCCCATGGATTATAAATGCAATTGCCTTTCTAAAGTATGCTACTGTGTTTACCATTTCCCATTATGTTTTTACTTTTTAATATATAATTGAATTAAATAGAAATTTTAGTTTGTTGCTGCCCTTTGAATTGCCTCACTGAGGAATTTCTTTATTTCAGTAAATTATTCTGTATTGTGATAGCTCAACCAGCCTTAGAGACAGTTTAACTGACAAATTTGTTGTTATTAGGAAAAGTCAAAACAGGAAAATGAGAGTGAAAAAACCTTATTTGTATTTTTATATGACCAATGTTTAATCATGGAAACTTAGGCAATAACTTTTTTAGATTTTCTCTGATACATTTTGAATAGCAGAGATACAAATGTTTATGGCATAATACAATATATATAGTAGGAGTAGGCTTTCCATAAGTTCTACCTGAAATAAAATTGGCTGTGTATCTCATATCTTGATTAATTGAAGGTATCATTCTCTAATAGTACTTTTTAAATAATATTTAAATATTTTAGCTCAGCAATATTTAAGAAAACATTATTTGGGAATATAATTAAAAGAAAAATGTTTGCAATCAATGTGAATCACACATAAAATTATTCAATAATAAAGCAGAGGAAACTATTCATTGAGATTCCAATAACAATATAAGTGCAGTGAACACTAATATTTGGTTTAAATTTTTTTAGCAAAAGTAGTTTTAAGAAATGAATAAGAAATATTACTACAGTAAAAGGAAAAATGTGCTTCCAACAAATAAATGAATACATATTTTAAAAATGAATTGCTAGAGTTTTCTTAGTACAAATTTATTTTTTATATGTTAGACTTCTGTTTTTTTCTTCATCGGTAAAAATAAAAGTTAATTTGTATGCCACATCCTGTGAAATTGTATGAATATATTGTTTGTGAGCCAACAAAACTGATGCTGAGACATTCATAGTGACAGAAAGATGTAGCGAATACCAGATTTTCATTGACAAATAATTTTAATACTTTTTCTTTCCTCACTGTGACCTTAACATGTTTATTGGAAAATTGATTTTGTTCTTTACATAGCCTTTTTTTCTTTAAAAATATCTTTGTTTTTTGCATTGGTAAATGAATCTTTAAATTGTTTAATGAAAGCAGTGGATTGACAGGTTTATCTTGTACTATGCTATTTATAAAAGAATTAACTTTGCAACCAAATAAACTATATAAGGATCTGATTTTATTTTCACAATGAGATACTTTGAACAGAGAAGCCCCTAATAGTTACTTTATGGGTTCCAGAATAGTAGAAAATGAAGGAAAACAGCAATATAACCTACTGCCTTAATTAGTGTGGAGGTATTTATAAAGTCTAACAAAGTTGTGAGACAATAAGAACATTTTTATAAAATTTTTCTTAAACTGATTGCATGGATGGCATTTATGTCTATATAATTTCTTTTATAAAGTGTCCAATGATGAAATAAAGTTTTTATAAGGCATATACTTACACAATGCATAGCTTGTTAGATTTCACAGATTATGCTTTAGTTTTTCATTTCATGTAATAAAACGTCAAATGATTTGTCATTTGTCATTTGTAAATATGTTCTACTCTTCGATTCTCTTAGGATATCTTAACATGTCTAGGACACCTAGGCCACACAGTGTGATGAAGTTGCTAAAAGAAAGGATGAGATGGGGAAAAGTCACTTAAAGGATTTTATGTGGATAATAACCATCCATGTCTGCTTTATATCATTTTATTTCAGCTGCTAGAGCCCACTAGAATTACTATTACCTCATGGCTTTATTCTCCTATAATGTTACAATTTACATACTTATACAGATCATTAATCTTAGGGTAATCATTTATAAAATTAAAATAATTTCAAGTATTCCTCACAGCAGACATTCAAACATTTGATTTTTTTTTTTTAATTTTACTTTAAGTTCTGAGGTATATGTGAAGATCTTGCAGGATTGTTACATAGGTACACACATGCCATGGTGGTTTGCTGCTTCCATTCTCCCGTCACCTACATTAGGTATTTCTTCTAATATTATCCCTCTCAAATTTCCCCACCCCCTGCTAGCCCTCCACTAGTCCCCCCACCCTCCAACACACCCCAGGGTGTAATGTTCCCCTTTCTGTGTCTATGTGTTCTCACTGTTCAACACCCACTTATGAGTGAGAACATGTGGTGTTTGGTTTTCTGTTCTTGAGTCAGAATGATGGTTTTTAGATTCATCCATGTCCCTGCAAAGGACATGAACTCATCCTCTTTTATGGCTGCATAGTATTCCATGGTATATATGTGCCACATTTTCTTTATCCAGTCTATCATTGATAGGCATTTGGGTTGGTTCCAACTCTTTCCTATTGTAAACAGTGCCCCAATGAACATACATGTATATGTATCTTTATAATAGAATGATTTAAAATTATTTGGGTATATACTCAGTAATGAGATTGCAGGGTCAAATGGTATTTGTATTTCTAGATCCTTGACAGATCACCACACTGTCTTCCACAATGTTGAACTAATTTACACTACCACCAATAAGCATTCCAATTTCTCTACATCCTCTCCAGCATCTGTTGTCTCCACATTTTTTAATGATCGCCATTCTAATTAGCATGAGATGGTATCTCAATGTGGTTTTGACTTGCATTTTTCTAATGATCAGTGATGAGGAACATTTTTTCATGTTTGTAGGTCACATAAATGTCCTCTTTTTTAAAAGTCTGTTCATACCCTTTGCCTACTTTTTGATGGGGTTGTTTGTTTTCTTGTATATTTGTTTTAGTTCTTTGTAGATTCTGAATATTAGCCCTTTGTCAGATGGGTAGCTTGCAAAAGTTTGTTCCCATTCTGTTGGTTGCCAGTTCAGTCTAATGATTGTTTCTTTTGCTGTGCAGAAACTGTTAAGTTTAATTAGATTTCATTTGTCTATTTTGGCTTTCATTGCCATTGCTTTTGGTATTTTAATCATGAAGTCCTTGCCCATGCCTATGTTCTGAATGGTAATGCCTAGGTTTTCTTCTAGGGTTTTTATGGTGTTAGGTCTTACATTTAAATCTTTAATCCATCTGGAGTTAAATTTTGTATAAGATGTAAGGAAGTGGTCCAGTTTCTCCTTTCTGCACGTGACTAGCCAGTTTTTCCAACACCATTTATTAAACAAGAAATCCTCTCCCCATTGCTTGTTTTTGTCAGGTCTGTCAAAGTTCAGATGGTTGTAGGTGTGTGGCATTACTTCCAAGTCTTCTGTTCTGTTGCATTGATTTATATCTCTGTTTTGGTACCAGTACCATGCTATTTTGATTACAGTAGCCTAGTAGTATAGTTTGATGTCAGGTAGTGTGATGCCTCCAGCTTTGTTCTTATTGCTTAGGATTGTCTTGGCTATGTGGGCTCTCTTTTGGTTCCATATGAAGTTTAAAGTTTTTTCCAGTTCTGTGAAGAAGGTCAATGGTAGCTTGATGTTATAGCATTGAACCTATAAATTACATTGGGCAGTATGGCCATTTTCACAATATTGATTCTTCCTAACCATGAGCATGGAATGTTTTTCCATCTGTTTGTGTCCTCTCTTATTTCCTTGAGCAGTGGTTTGTAGTTCTCCTTGAAGAAATTCTTCATTTCCTTTGTTAGCTGTATTCCTAGGCATTTTATTCTCTTCGAAGCAGTTGTGAATGGGAGTGTGCTCATTATTTGACTCTCTGTTTGTTACCGGTCTATAGGAATGTTTGTGGTTTCTGCACATTGATTTTTGTATCCTGAGATTTTGCTGAAGTTGCTTATCATCTTAAGGAGATTTTCAGCTGAGACGATGGTGTCTTCCAAATATACAATCATGTTATCTGCAAATAGAGGCAGTTTGACTTCCTCTTTCCATAATTGAGTTCCCTTTATTTCTTTATCTTGCCTGATTGCTCTGGCTAGAAATTCCAATACTGTGTTGAAGAGGAATGACGGGAGAGGGCACCCTTGTCTAGTACCAGTTTTCTAAGGTAATGTTTCCAGTTTTTGCCCATCCAATATGATATTGGCTGTGGGTTTGCTGTAAATAGCTTTTATTATTGTGAGATACATTTTATCAATACCTGCTTTATTAAGAGTTTTTTTTAGCATAAAGGACTGTTGTATTTTGTCAAAGGCCTTCTCTGCATCTATTGATATAATCAGGTTGCTTTTGTCTTTTATTCTGTTTATGCAATGGATTATGTTTATAGATTTGTGTATGTTGAAATAGCCTTGCATCCCCAGGATGAAGCTTACTTGATTGTGATGGATAAGCTTTTTGATGTGCTGTTGCATTTGGTTTACCAGAAATTTATTGAAGATTTTTGCATTGATGTTCATCATGGATATTGGCCTAAAATATTCTTTTTCAGTTGTGTCTCTGCCAGGTTTTGGTATCCGGATGATGTTGGTCTCATAAAATGATTTTAGAGGACCACCTCTTTTTGTATTGTTTGGAATAGTTTCAGAAGTAGTGGTACCAGCTTCTCCTTGTACATCTGGTAGAATTCAGTTGTGAACCTGTCTGGACCTGGACTTTTTTTAGTTGGTAGGCTATTAATTCCTGCCTCAACTTCAGCCGTTGTTATTGGTCTATGCAGAGATTCAACTTATTTTCTGGTTTAGTCCTGAGAGAGTGTAAGTCTCCAGGAATTTATCCATTTCTTCTATATTTACCGGTTTATGTGCATAAAGTTGTTTGTAGTCATCTCTGATGGTTGTTTGTATTTCTGTGGGATTGATGGTGATATCCCCTTTATCATATTTTATTGCATCAATTTGAATATTCTGTTTTCTTTTTTATTAGTCTGGCTAGTGGTCTACCTATTTTGTTGATCTTTTCAAAAAACAAGCTCCTGGATTTATTATTTTTTGAAGGTTTTTTTTGTGTCTCTATCTGCTTTCGTTCTGCTCTGATCATAGTTATTTCTTGTCCTCTGCTAGCTTCTGAGTTTGGTCTTGCTCCACTAGCTCTTTTAGTTGGGGATTTCAATTTTAGATCTTTACTTGCTTCTCATGTGGGCATTTAATGCCATATATTTCCATCTAGACACTGATTTAAACGTGTTCCAGAGATTCTGGTACATTATGTCTTTGTTCTGCTTGGTTTCGAATAACATCTTTATTTTTGCCTTTATTTCATTATTTATCCAGTAGTCATTCAGAAGCAGGTTGTACAGTTACATGTAGTTGTATGGTTTTGAGTGAGTTTCTTAATCCTGAGCTCTGATTTGGTTGCACTGTGGTCTGAGAGACTGGTTGTTATGATTCTCATTTTTTTGCACTTGCTGAGAAGTGATTTTACTTCCAATTATGTTGTCAATTTTAGAGTAAGTGTGATGTGGTGCTGAGAAGAATGTATGTTCTGTGGATTTGGGGTGGGGAGTTCTGTAGATGTCTGTTAGGTGTCCGCTTGGTCCTAATCTGTGTTCAAGTCCTGGATATCCTTGTTAATTTTCTGTCTCATTGATCTGTCTAATATTGACAGTGGAGTGATAAAGTCCCCCACTATTATTGTATGGGAGTCTACATCTTTTTGTAGGTCATTAACAACTTGCTTTATGTATCTGGCTGCTCCTGTATTGTGCATGTGTATATTTAGGATAGTTATCTTCTTGTTGCATTGATCCTTTTACCATTATGTAATGCCCTTCTTTGTCTCTTTTGTTCTTTGTTGGTTTAAAGTCCATTTTACAGGAGACTCAATTGCAACCCCTGCTTTGTTTTGCTCTCCATTTGCTTGGTAAATGTTTTTCCATCCCTTTTTTTTTTCAGTCTGTGTGTGTCGTTGCACATGAGATGGGCTTCCTGAATACAGCACATGGATGGGTCTTGACTATCCATTTTGCCAGTGCGTGTCTTTGATTGGGGCATTTAGCCTGTTTACATTTAAGGTTAATATTGTTATGTATGAATTAGATCCTGCCATTTGATACTAGCTGGTTGTTTTGCCCATTAGTTGATGCAGTGTCTTCATTGTGTCAATTGTGTTTACAATTTGGTATGTGTTTGCAGTGGCTGGTACTGTTTGTTTCGCACCATGTTTAGTGCTTCCTTCTGGAGCTCTTGTAAAGCAGGCCTGGTGGTGATGAAATCTCTCAGCAATTGCTTGTCTATATAGGATTTTATTTCTCCATCACTTATGAAGCTTAGTTTGGATATGAAATTCTGGATTGAAAGTTATTTTCTTTAATGATGTTGAATATTGGCCCCCTCTCTCTTCTGGCTTATAGGGTTTCTGCTGAGAAATCCACTATGAGTCTGATGGGCTTCCCTTTGTGGGTAACCTGACCTTTCTTTCTGACTGCCCTTAGCATATTTTCCTTCATTTCAACCCTGGTGAATCTGACGATTATGTGCCTTGGGGTTGCTCTTCTTGAGGAATATCTTTGTGATGTTGTCTAGGTTTCCTGGATTTGAATGTTGGCCTTCCTTTCAAGATTGGGGAAATTCTCCTAGATAGTATTCTGAAGAGTGTTTTGAAGCTTGGATTCATTCGCCCCATCACATTCAGATACACTAATCAAATGTAGATTAGGTCTTTTCGCATTATCCCATATTTCTTGCAGGCTTTGTTCATTTCTTTTCACTCTTTTTTCTCTAATCTTGCCCTCTTGTTTTATTTCGAGTTGATCTTCATTCTCTGATCTCCTTTCTTCTGCTTGATTGATTCAGCTATTGAAACTTGAGTCTGCTTCATAAAGTTCTCATGCTGTGTTTTTCAGCTCCATCAAATCGTTTATGTTCTTCTCTAAACTGGTTATTCTAGTTATCATTTCATCTAACCTTTTTTCAAGGTTCTTAGTGTCTTTGCATTGGGTTGGAAAATGTTCCTTTACCTCAGAGAAGTTTGTTATTACCTACTTTCTGAAGCCTGCTTCTGTCTATTCGTGAAATTCATTCTCCATCCAGTTTTGTTCCCTTGCTGGTTAGGAGTTGTGATCCCTTGGAGGAGGAGAGGCTTTCTGGTTTTTGTTGATTTTTTTTTCCTTTTTGCACTGGTTTCTTTCCATCTTTGTGGATTTATCTACCTTTGGTGTTTGAAGTTAGTGACTTTCGGATGGGGTCTCTGAGTGGACATCCTTTCTATTGATGTTGCAACTATTTCTTCTGTTTTTTAGTTTTCCTTCTAATAGTCAGGCCCCTGTGCTGCACAAATTCTGGAGGTCACTTCCGGACCTTGCTTTCCTGGTAATCACCCATAGTGGCTGCAGAACAGTAAGGATTGCTGCCTGTTCCTTCCTCTGGTAGCTTTGTCCTAGAAAGGTATCTGCCAGTTGTCAGCCAGAACTCTCCTGTATGAGGAGTTTCTTTGAATATATAGGGGTCAGGGAGCCTTTTAAGGAGGCAGTCTGTCCCTTATCAGAGCTCAAATGCTGTGCTGGGCACTCCTTTGCTCCCTTCAGAACTGCTGAGCAGGGACGTTTAAGTCTGCTGCAGTGGAACTAGCAACCAACTCTTTTCCCAGATGCTCTGTTCTGGGAAGGTGGGGCTTTATTTTTAAGTCCCTGATGTGCTGCTGCCTTTTTTTAGAGATTCCCTGCCCAGCAAGGTGGTAGTCTAGTCACAGTCTGCCTGCAGAGACGTCGCTGAGCTGCTGTGGGCTCCACCTAGCTGCTGTGTGAACTTTCTTGTGATTTTGTTTACACAGGTAAGGTTAGAACTCCCTTGGTAATGGTGGACTGCCTTGGTAGTTCCAGACTCCCTCAGTAATGGCAAACTGCCTTGGTAATTGTGAACTGTCTCAGTAATGGCAGATGCTCTTACCCCCACCAAGCTCGATCGTCCCAGGTTGAGCTCAGATTGCTGTGCTGGCTGTGACAGTCTCAAGCCCATGGCTTTTAGTTTGTTGGTCTTCATGGGGGTGGACCCACAAACCAGATCACTTGGCTCACTGCCATCAGCTCCCCTTTTTTCAGGGGAATGGGTGGTTCTGTCTTACAGGTGTTCCAGGCACCAGTTAAAGTGACTGCCCAGATTTCATTGTGCAGTGGCTTGTAGTTCTCCTTGAAGAGGTTCTTTATGTTCCTTGTTAGTTGTATTCCTAGGTATTTTATTCTCTTTGTAGCAATTGTGAATGGCAGTTCGTTCTTGATTTGGCTCTCTTTAAGTCTGTTATTGGTGTATAGGAATGCTTGTGATTTTTGCACATTGATTTCGTATCCTGAGACTTTGCTGAAGTTGCTTATCAGTTTCAGGAGACTTTGGGCTGAGACGATGGGGTCTTCTAGATATACAATCATGTCATCTGCAAATAGAGATAATTTGACTTCCTCCTTTCCTATTGGAATACCCTTTATTTCTTTTTCTTGCCTGATTGCTCTGGCTAGAACTTCCAATACTATATTGAATAGCAGTGGTGAGAGAGGGCAACCTTGTCTAGTGCCAGATTTGTTCTGGAAACTCGCAGCACCAGCTGAAATGGCCACCCAGAATTGTGCTGGAAACCCAAGGTGCTTGTCAGCTTGGTGGTAATCTCCTGGTCTGTGGGCTATAGGGACCATGGGAAAAGTGCAATATCTGAACCAGAGTGCCAGAGTGGCCAGAAAAGTCCCCAGTGGCCTGTGTTGGATAGGAGGGGGTTCCTCCAGCCCCTTGCACTTCCCAGGTGAGGCAGTGCCCCACTGCACCTCTGTTTGTCCCAAGTGGGGCACTGCCTCACCTGGGAAGTGAGGCACTTCCCCAGTAGGGCACTACATCTACTGTCCAACCAGTCCTATTGAGATGAACCTGGTACCTCAGTTAGAAAAGCAGAGATCACTCACCTTCTGTGTTGCCCTCCCTGGGAACTGCACTCCAGAGCTGTTCCTATTCCATATTTTTTAAAGATTTATAAAACTATGGTAAAAGTAGAGGAAATACATAATAGTGTATTGTTTGGCAATTATAGCCAATGTTTACTATAGTCTTTGTAGGTATGATGCTCCACACTACAATAATTTATTTTTCTCACTCTACAAAATCCTAAGAAAACATTTATGGCCATTAAAACATATGAAAATAATGGTCATTTGGCATTATCTTTGTCTAGAATGATTAAATCTTTGAAATATACAGCCTTAAGAGGGACTACTTGTTTTCCTTCAAAGGTATATTATTCCATGCCTCCTTTCTATACAATGTAGTTCCTTCTTCATGGAATACATTCTTTAATCTCTCTCCCTACATAATACATTTTAAATAATTCTCAAGTATTGCTAAAATATTGCCTCATTTATGAAGACTTCAAATAGCCACTTCTGTATACTATTTTACAATTATATTTTACAGCTTATTGTTGCAATTTTTTTGTATTTTTTATTGCATTTTAAGTTTTGGGGTACATGTGAAGAACATGCAAGATTGTTGCATAGGTACACACGTGGCAGTGTGGTTTGCTGCCTTCCTCCCCATCACCTATATCTGGCATTTCTCCCCATGCTGTCTCTCCCCAACTCCCCACCCCCAGCTGTCCCTTCCCTATTTCCCCCCAACAGACCCCAGTGTGTGATGCTCCCTTCCCTGTGTCCATGTGTTCTCATTGTTCAACACCTGCCTATGAGCGAGAACATGCATTGTTTGATTTTCTGCTCTTGTGTCAGTTTGCTGAGAATGATGGTTTCCAGGTTCGTCCATGTCCCTACAGAGGACACGAACTTATCATTTTTGTTGGCTGTATAGTATTCCATGGTGTATATGTGCCACATTTTCTCTGTCCAGTCTATCATTGATGGGCATTTGGGTTGGTTCCAGGTCTTTGCTATTGTAAACTGTGCTGCAATGAACATTCTTGTACACATGTCCTTATAGTAGAATGATTTATAATCCTTTGGATATATACCCAGTAATGGGATTGCTGGGTCAAATGGAATTTCTATTTCTAGGTCCCTGAAGAATTGCCACACTGTCTTCCACAATGGTTGAACTAATTTACGCTCCCACCAACAGTGTAAAAGTGTTTCTATTTCTCCACATCCTCTCCAGTATCTGTTGTCTCCAGATCTCTTAATGATCGCCATTCTAACTGGCGTGAAATGGTATCTCAGTGTAGTTTTGATTTGCATATTGTTGCAATTTTTTAAAAGAGCAATTTATATTTATCCACAGCCTAGAACAATGTTTAATTCCATTGTGATATTTAGGAAACTTGTTGAACTAAACTGAACCTTACTAAACTATAGCACTTCCTTATTAACATAGTGTATTAGTCTGTTCTCATGCTGCTGATAAAGACACACCCAAAACTGGGTAATTAACAAAGAAAAAGAGATTTAATGGACTCACAGTTCCTCGTGGCTGGGGAAGCCTCATGGTCATAGTGGAAGGTGAAAGACATGTTTTACATGGTGGCAGATAAGAGAGAATGACAACCAAGCAAACGGGGTTTTTCCTTATAAAACCATCACATCTCATGAGACATATTCACTACCACAGGAACAGTATGGGGGAAACCACCCCCACAAATCAATTATCTCCCACTGGGCCCCTCCCACAATACATGGGAACTATGGGAACTATAATTCAAAATGAGATTTGGGTGGAGACACAGCCAAACCATATCATGTAGCCAAAATGCAGCATTTCAAGGTCAATGATCCATAGAATAGATGACATTTTAACAATGGTGATTTTTTTAAAATCAACATTCCTCTCTTGAATGATGTGTGTGTGTGTATGTGTGTATGTGTGTGTGTGTGGACTTGAATAGGAAGAAGTATTTCTGGGGTATTTTGAAGACATACTTAAGATTTAAATAAGAAGTTATGTTACTGAAATTTTTATCACCTTCTCATTCTCATTATCTAGCAGTTGAGTTTTGTGTAAATAGGTCACTTAAGGTTTAGAATCTCATTAAAAATCTTTCATACTGGGAGAAAAAGATTTATTGATGTACTTTATGTTTTAAATATAACTTTTAAATTTCACAGAGTTTTTTAAAGCTTTGTCTACAGAGAAAGGCATAGCACTGATAACTACTTATCTGCTTCCTTTTCACAGATTATCAGAAAGATGTAAAATACATTTATTGACATTTAAAACGTTACTCTTTTGGCATTATTATTTGCTAATGAGCTTGTTTTGGAATGTTTGCAAGCTTATGTGACAGGATGGCATTTTATTATATGAATAAGATCAGCTGTGTTACTCAGTCTATGAGAGAAAAAAGTCATCTTGAAAGGTGAAGCTATTAACTACATTTGACCTAAAACTTGCTTTATAATCAAGAAATGGCATATTAAATTTATGTAGCTACTGTAACCTATGAAGTGGAGTTTTAGCAATTATCAAGCAATGTCAGGAGGTAGGTTGTGAATGGGGATCACACATCACCCATGTTAAAGGCTGTGTTCAAGCTAATATTTGAATGGCATTATTGCTATAACTTTAGAGGGCAAATGGACTTAAGAGAAGAAATGCAAAGGCCAGTCTGTTTCCCCTGTGGTTCTCATGCCTTCATCATCTGTCATCATTAAAGATTTCTGGACTGCCATGAACAAGGGCTCTACGGAATAATACACGCTATTTTTAGACACTTCAGATGCTAAATTGGAACTGGAATTTTGGTCATTAAGGAAAAAGGGTGTTTGGAAATGTTTGAATACATCTCTGAAATGGCAAAATTTGTCTTTGACTAATCTTAGTCTTCCGACTGTAGAGTAAATTAGAATAGGATAAATGTATTTAAAAAGAAGCATCAGTCAGTGAAAAGAAAATTGTAGTCCTTGTATGTAAAAATAGTTCTTTCTGCCAAATGTATTAGTTTTATTAAAATAATTAGCAAGTTGATTTCATTGATTATTAAGATACCATGTAAGTGGTATGATAATTGCTATAACACATTTGGGGTGTATGAGAAGAAATAAAGAATGTAGCATTTTTCACAGGTGATTCTAGGAGAGACTTGTAATGTTAGCATAATATAACATTATCCTGTAAGAGATGAGCAGTATTTTGGAAAGTAGACATGTGGAGTGATATAATTTATCTCCCAGTAATTAGAAGAGCCCAATTGTATTCATCCATCTCTCCCTTGCATACTTAGAGAAGACAAAGATAATATATGGTCTATATAGAAGGATAGACACAAGGAAATGTAGCCTCTATGTCTTAGTCCATTTGTGTTGCTATAACAACATACCACAGACTTGGTAATTTACGAAGCACAAGAATTTATTTCTCATAGTTCTGGAGACCAAGTAGTGTAGGATCAATGTGCGAGCAGGTTCGTTGTCTGCTTACAAAATGGTGCCTTAAACATTAATTCCTGTAGAGGGGAGGAGCACTGTGTCCTCATAGGAGTGAAGGTGGAAAGGCAAAAAGGAAGGAATTCCCTCTGCCAAGCCATTTTATGAGGGCATTCAGTCACCTTCCTGAGGTAGGGACCAAGCCCTCATGGACTTATCACCTCTGAAAGGCCCCACCTCTTAAAACCATCATATTGGTAGCATGTGAATTGTGGAGGAAATGCATCAAGCTGTAGCAACAGGTGTGACTGATTACCTCCAACCAGCCTCCCTTTTCTTGTCAGTGATGTGTGTGATTAAAACTTGGCTCAGCTGACCTAAGAATCGAGGCTACAGAGAAAAAAATAAAGAGACCATGATAGTCTGTGGTAATGTAGCCTATTTGAGTGTGCATGACACATTGCTGAGAGCAATGTTGGAGATTATAGATTATCAGACTACAGACCTGGTCATCTAATTCTTTGCCCATGTTTTCCACACAAAAGGGTCTATTTGTCAGGTAAAGAATTGTGACACACGAGTATGTTTAAGTAGAGGTGGAATGGAGGGAGCCTGGAAGAAAAAGATGGTCTCTAAGTAGCTTGGCAACCAGTGTCCCTAGTGAAGATTAGAATGCTTGCTTCTTACAGGTGACTCAAGCCAGCCCAGCAATGACCAAGGGGACTCAATGGAGGAGAAAAGATTAGGGCTTTGTGGCAACATGGTCAGGTAAAAATCAGAGCCAATTGAAAGAGCCTTCATGTCCTTCTTTAGTACTCCAGGAAAATGTCCTTCTTCCTGTAAAATATGACCCAATGTTGGAGAATTTTCTCTGACACATAGGTAGGGAAGAGTAAATGAAGAGAAAAAAGTTTACTATCTTTATTTCAATAACATTTTAATATTCATATTTATTCTAATAACATGTATGTTGTAAGGAAGTTTGGGAAGTATAGAATGTGTTTCGGTACAAACATCCAATTTTAAACCAAGCCTCACATTTTTAATGTGTGTATGTATTGGGAGTAGAAATTAAAATATATTGTCATAAATAAGTGTTAATAAAAGCTGACAAGTTTGAATTAGGATGATTCAGTGAGAAAAAAATGTAAGTAAATAAAACACAAAGAAAAAATGCGAAACACACTGATGCCCATGTCTCTGCTTTCTCAGACGTAGATGAAATCCAAAACACATACCTGATTAAACATGAAATAGTTTCTGCTGGGGATGAGGATCATTATTTAAGTGATTTTTAATACTGTAGCTCAAATTAAATCTGCTGGATTTTACAGAATTAGAGCTGGTGTTACATATTCAGAGCATGTAAGGTAACTCAAAATAGTTTTGTAAAATAATATCTTCTATTTGATTTTCAGTTTTTGTTGCTAATTTTAATCTAGTAAGAATAATAAGATTTCACCCACATATTTAGACAGCACCTGCTCAAGTTAAATACTGTTTTAGTATTTTACCTTTATATTATATTTTATTTTAATTCTCCCAATAGCCTTAATGTTATAATGCTCTTGGTTTTATTTTTGTAATTTATAGAGGGTTATACCAAGACTCTGAGCTATTAAGAACTACCTTCGGTGGCACAGTAGATGATAGAGCTGTGTTAACATCCAAATCAACTTCAGAGACCATTGAAACTACAATCACAACTACAGTGATTTATTGTGTGTTTGTGGTGTGCTTACCTCTTTAGAGTATTTCAGCATGATAGCATAAAAATTACAGCATAAAACTGATCCTCAAGTATCTTAGACTTCAAAGAAAGACCATATTATTATTAATAGAATGGAATAAAGACAGTAACATCAGGAATAAGAATACTTTGTAGATTCAGAAAGTGTCTTATTTCTCATCTCCTTTTAAAAATATAAATAACTGAATAGCTCTCCATAATTTAAAATGATACAATGATATCTCTGTACAAAATTTATTCATACACATCCTAAAGCCAACACAAGTATAGGAATTTAGGTTAGGCACTTAAAAGTTATAAATAGCATCAAGAACGATAAAACAGAGAAAGGACAGAAAGTGAGAGAGAATTTTAAGGAAGTAACTCTCATAAGTTATGTAATTTTAAAATATCAGTTAAGGTATACAATTGCACATAGCTTTTATTTCAGCTATGAAAGTGGGTTTGGTTTGGTAACTGTATTGTTGATTATTATTTCACTTATCAAAATTGTTCTAAGTACATTAGAAATCTTGAGCCATAAGTTTGTAAAATCTTGGTTTGGATTGAATACTGAATTGTTTAAACTCAATGCTTTTCTTTTAAATAAAAATAATTTGGGGCTGTTTAAGGTTCATCATAAAATCAAGTATATCTTATTTTGTATTAATATCACTCCTTGGCTTGTATGTTGCCACAGATTCATTAAAATGTCTTCTACTGCATACAAAGCAAGAGGTGTTCAAAGCGCTTAGAGTTTGAGCTGAATGTGTCTTATGTATATAATATTTCAAAATGTTCTTCTTTATATTCTAACAATATAAAGCAAAATTTCTAAACAGTATTTTTAAAAAGTATATTACCTTTACACTTTTAATATTTGAAGGAATATTTGAAATATTTTATGTATGGAAAATGAAAAAGTTATATTAAAATAAATTGGTTATTGACACCTTGAGTGAATTCTAGGCTTAAAATACATACATATATATTTGTAGAAAGTGATTTATTTAAAGAGAGAGAAACAGGAGAAGGAGAGAGAAAGAAACAGCTAACTCTCACACTGAGTGAGAGAATCCAGAAAGATGCAGTCCAGGAGAGGAAAGCAGCTTCCACACTGAGCGGAAGGGAATAGAGAGAGATGGAGTTTAGGAGGGGAAGACAGGCGTCCATGGGAGAGTGTGGAAGGGGACTCCAGAGGGGAAATCCAGGAGAGAGAAAAAGATCTTCCACGAAGGGAGTGTTCAAGATGGGGATCCAAACATGGAGTCCTGGCTTAAAACATTTGCAAGAAATGTCAGCTAGGATTTTTTGTAATTATTTGTTCTATTTTAATGTCATAAATAAAATGGATCTCATAAACCTCTTAAAGCAATGGCACATGATAATAATGAAAGTTTTAAAACTAATATCATTGTTAAGACATTTGGAATGTCTACTCTGTCTCCTTGAGAATCTTAAAAACAATTTTATATTTTAAATGTAGGCACTAATTTGATACCTCATTTACAAGCACATTTAATCATCATGTTTTTATGGTCATGCTAATGAGAATTATATACACATACTAAATAAATACGTATTTTCTACTATAAACGAGTTCTCAGTGATAAACTGGCTATGTATATCTGATCTTGTCATTTTAGTTGTCTTAGCCATAGTTTTACTTTTTAATGTCAGCCTGCTAAACTAATTAATATCTAGGATCTTTCTTTTTTTCTTTTTTTTTGGACCCGGATCACTGCAGTCTCTTCATCCCAGGTTTAAGCAATTCTCATGTCTCAGCCTCTTAAGCATCTGGGACTATAGTCATGTACCACCACCCTGGGCTAATTTTTGTATTTTTTAGCAAAGATGGGTTTTTACCATGTCGGCCAGGCTGGTCTTGAACTCCTGGCCTTAAGTGATCCACCACCACGCCTTCCCAAAGTGCTGGGCTTACAGGAATGAGCCACAAATCTACAAAAATATACTGAAGTTAAGATGGGAGTTGCTCGTGGTCATGTGTGAAATTTACATTGTTTTATGTTAAATATTTTGTGTTAGTGGAGAGCCACAGATCCTGAAGTAAGAGAAACAACAGATGAATATAAAATAAGGAAACTACAATGAAGAAGAGGATTGTCTTTGAGGCTAACTGGACTCTAATTTATTCTTTGACTTATTCATCTTTCTGTCTACATAGCTTAGCATGATAGCAAGTATATAACAGGTGCTTGTTACTGAGTAAAAAATTTATATTCCTTAAAATATTAATAATGGCCTTTTTAAAATACTTTTTCTTTCTAATATTTATCCTGAACACAGTATCTTTTCTTAATTTTTAATCAAACTGACAAATACACATAATAGCAAACAATAAACAGTATTCAAAAGCTATAACAGTAGCCATGTTGTAAGTGACCACATTCTGCCGCCCAGCCCTGCTTCTTTGGTAATCACTCTTACCTTTTTCTATTTTGTTTTAGTATTCACTTCATTTTTCTAAATGCTTGCTTTATTATTTTTTCTTTTTCTTTCCTTTTTTTTTTTTTTTTTTGAGTCAGAATCTCACTCTGTTGCCCAGGCTGGAGTGCAGTGGCGCGATCTCTATTCACTGCAATCTCTGCCTCCCTAGTTCAAGTGATTCTGATGCCTCAGCATCTTAAGTAGCTGGGGTTATAGGTACATGCCATCATGTCCAGCTAATTTTTTTGTATTTTTAGTAGAGACAGGATCTCACCATGTTGGCCAGGCTGCTTTCAAACTCCTGACCTAAAATGATCCACCTGCCTCAGCCTTCCAAAGTGCTGGGATTTCAGACATGAGCCACTGTCCCAGGCCATTATTATTTCATCATAATAACAATTAGCATTATCTATTACTTACTATAATATTAATGGTGAATGAAGGGTTACTTATGTGATATTCTCCCTCCGTTTTCTCTCCTTATTCTATTAGTATTTTTTATTAAACCAGTAATTAATATTGCATATTGTGAATATGTATGTATTTTGAATAGCTAGTCCAGGAAGTTTTCTTTATTATTCAACTTAAATTTTTTTTTCCTGAAGTTTATAATATCCTCCTTTTACAGTTATTTTATTATGTTCCTGTTTTTAAATTCCTTAAAATATTGCAACAGATAAGTAATAGACTTACTTAAATGTTTTCTAAGAGTTCAAAAGGCCTGGATATTCTATTAGCTCCATTTATTTTCATACAGATTTAACTCCTGGACTAGTATCTCCACATATGAGGACTCTCATTACTTCTATTTTCAAAGTTTTTTTTTTTTAATTTCCAGAATACCATGTCTTTTTATTTTATTTTTGAGATGGAGTTTCGCTCTTGTTGTCCAGGCTGGAGTGCAATGGTGCAATCTTGTCTTATCACTAACCTTCACCTTCCAGCTTTAAGCAATTCCCCTACTTCAGCCTCCCGGGTAGCTGAGATTACAGGCATACGCCACTATGCCCAGTTAATTTTGTAGTTTTAGTAGAGATGGGGTGTCTTCATGTTGGTCAGGCTGATCTCGAATTCACTCAGGTGATCCACCCGACTTAGCCTCGAAAAGTGCTGGAATTACAGGCATGAGCCAACACGCCTGCCCTATTCCTTGTCTTCACTTGCTGTTTCTTTCTTCCAAGAGATTTTTTTTAGAATGGGGAAATAAGATTTTGAAAATCAATATTTAACACAGTAAATTTTTCTAAACTTATATTGGATAGATAGTTTACTTTAAATATAGCATTCTGGATTATAAATCTCTTTTTCTCAGATGTTTGAAGGTATTTCTAATTTTTTTTTCTAACTTCCATTTTGCTGTTCATAGCCTGATTCCTTGCTGATTCTTGATTTGTTATATAAAATCCTTTATTTTTGTCCCTCACACAAGAAGATCACAGGACCTGTATTTTTATTGTTTAGAAATATTAATGATGCTTTGAACTAACTGTCCTTTTATTTCTTGAATATGGTAAATAGGGTAAACTTTTAATTTAAAATATTGTTTTTAAATATTGAATTTGTTCTTACATTTTTTCTTTCAAAATATTCTCTCCATGGTCTTCTCTGATTTCCAACTTCGCAACTTTTATTATTTGAATATTAAACATTGTGGAATATACACCTTATTAAAATATTTTTCTAATATTTTCAATTTTTTAATTTTTATTATACTTCCTGAAACATTTTCTCAATTTAATCTTTCATATTATAAGAACATTTAATACATGTTTTGAAAGTATCTATTATCCTTTATGTATTTTTCTGGTTGTTTGGTTATATTTCTCCTAACTTGCTAAGAACATTACTTGCTTTCTCTTTAAAAATGTTCTTTAATTCCTAAATTGTCTGTTACCTCCAAACTGCCAGACTCTCCTAGGCTTTTCCATTTATTTGTTTTGGTCTCTCTAATATTAAAGCCTTTCTTCAAAAATCTGACATCTCTGACTTTAACTCCTAAATTCAAGCAATAAAAAGTCAACTGACAACGTTGTATATGTGTTTGTGTGAGTGTGTGTCTCTGTGTGTGTGTGTAGTTTTCTGAATTCTGGACATCACTGAATGGTTACCAGGTGGATGAAATGCCAGAATTTTTTTTTTTTTTCAAGAAATCCCATTGTAAGTAGTTGGAATGCATTTTTCTGGGACATCTCAGATCCCAGATAAAAACTTCGATAGCTAGCTACTTCATAAAAGTGAGTGGGTATGTAGAAGCAGTGAGAGCTTGCAAACTTAATTTCAAGTATGCTGACATCTAAACACAAAGACTGAGTTTGGAGATTCAACTAATTCCTATGCAAACTTTGCTTCAGACATGAGTCTCATTCTCATGTTCCACTCTACCTGGGATTTTTCAGTATTTAATCTGAATAATTCTTCAAATTTACTTTTGACTCACGTACTGTTAGTTCTTTTTAAAATATTCTGGTTAACTGATAAAATTGTATTATAAGTTTATCACTAGATTATTTCTCTTTCTAGAAATTAAGAACCTTTCTTATTTTTGTGAGACTTTCTAGGAGTTCAATGATCTGTTTCAGTTAGAACTCCTCTATAAAACAAGTAGTGCACTTAAAATAGGTTACAGGAGAGAGTTGGAAAGCTCTCTCCACAGTGATGTGGAAAGGCACAATGTAGAGTAACCACAAGGGATTATGCAGTATTCCAGTGGCTTGTGTATTAGGTCATTCTTGCATCACTATCAAGTGATCCATCTGCCTCAGCCTTTCAAAGTGCTGGGATTTCAGGCATGAGCCACTGTACCCGGCCATTATTATTTCATCATAATAACAATTAGCATTATCTATTATTTACTACAATAGTAATATATAATATAAAAGAACTTTGGACCCAAAGTGAAATTATACCCTAGCCTGACACATCACTTTAGCCTGGTGGGGCCTCAGAGTACTATGCTAACCCATGTCTAACTCATATAAATTACCTGTGACTGGGTAATTTATAAAGAAGAGGTTTAATTGGCCCATTGGCCCATGTGAGAAACAAACTCACTTGTCCAAACCCAAAGAATGGACGCAGAGACCCGGAAAATAACAGAACTGAGACTTAATGACAGTCTTGCAAGGTTAGATGTCTGATGGGCAGGCACAGCCAGCACAGTTTTAATAAGCAATTTACCGCTAGTGCACAAGTTCTTCTCCAGGCTCCTCATAGCCTGAGTACTGTGGGGTCACAATCTTCCCAGATGTCACCTATTGGTTGCTGGGTAGTGGCTTTAGTTGTTCCTTTTAGGGTTGTCTTGCTGCATGCTGTTGCAGCGCACAATGCATTGCAATCCTAGTTAGCTCAGGGGCTTTTTAAATATTTGACTTATCACCTAAGTAGCTGGACAGGCAGATAAGAACAGATAAAACAAGCTATTTTGCAGGCTAGTAAACTTTTACCTTAGACAACTTTTTTGGTTCAGGTAAGGGCAACTAAAGGTGGAGGGGGCAGTGAAGAAGGGAAAGATGACAAGTAGGCATTGGCTATCCAAGCAAGGGCCTAGTACATTCTGTTTCTTTTGCAGTTCACTAACCTAAGCTGATTTAAGGCACTTTGTTTTGGAAATGGATCACTGTATATATTATTTCCTTCAGCCATGGTTCTGCAAGCTATATAGGAAGCATAGTGATGTCTGCTTCTGGGGAGGCCTCTGGAAGCATACAATCATGGTGGGAGGCCAAGCAGGAGGTTTCATATTACATGGTGAAAGCAGTAGCAAGAGTACAAGATTGGGGCTGGGGGGTGTGCTACATACTTTTAATCAACCAGATCTCTCGAGGACTCACTATCATGAGAACAGCACCAAGGGGATTGTACTAAACTGTTCATGAGAAGCCACCTGAATGATCCAATCAGTTACCTCCCAGGAGACCCAAGCACCAACACGTGATTACAGTTTAACATGAGATTTGAACACGGATGCACATGCAAACAGTATCAGTTGATAATATAGAAAAATATTTATAGGCATGGAACTGTTAACATTATTAAGAATTACATTGAAAAGTTATATTTTCTAAATATCTTTATATCTAAAAGACTGTTATTCCAGATTGTTAACTCCATGAATGTGAGGACAGTTCTCTATTTCATTTAGATATGGTCCATTCTAAGAATAAATACTCAGGAAGTCCTGGAGCATGTAAACATATCATATGGTTTTCCTGGGAAACAAATATTTGGAGCCTGATCTTCATGTTTCCGTGTTAGAACTAAATGTATTTAAACACACAATCTAAGAAACTATTTAGGTGACTTTTCCAAGACCAAATACTATTGTCAGAGTAACTATTCGAGCTATAGTTTTTTCAGGGACTGTTGGAATGGGCAAAATTTCAAACTGGTCCTGTGAAATTTTTATTCCCGGTGTGTATTGTCTATATAGTATCCTCCCTTAGTACAGAGAGCACCTGTGAATATAATGGAATATCACTCTTGTGCTCAACTGACTAAACAATTGACTTTAATTTGATCAAACTAGATATTATTCAGGTGAGTCTTACCTAATCAGGTAAGTCTTTAAAGGGTATGGGCACCTACCTGAAGTCAATTTGCTGTGGATTATGAAGACACAGCCTCTAGGAATTCCACAGCTGCATACAAAGAAGTAAATCTGTCAAGAGCCACAGGAGCTTGGAAAAGAACTCTGGACCCAAAGGGAAATTACACCCTACCTCAGTACATCAATTTCAGCCTGGTGGGGCCTCAAAGGAAGGACTAAGCTAACCCATATCTGAGCTCTTTGTTATTGGAAGCTGTGAGAATAAACTTGTATTTTTTTCAAACTTTTAAGTTTGTAGCAATTTGCTGAGTAGCCACAGAAATCTGATGCACTAAGCACAAAGAACAAAGCTGGAGGCATCATCACGTTACATGACTTCAAACTATACTACAAGACTGCAGTGAAACTCTGGAAGACAACCTGGGAAATTACCATTCTGGGCCATAAGACCTGGCAAAGATTTCATGATGAAGATGCCAAAAACTGTTACAACAAAAACAGGAATTGAAAAATGGGACCCAATTAAGAGCTTCCATACAGCAAAAGAAACTATTGACTGACTAAACAAAAAACCTACAGAATGCAAAATAAAGTTTGCAAACTGTGCATCTGACAAAGGTAAAATATCTAGCATCTATAAAGAACTTAAACAACTTTACAAGAAAAATTCCAAACAACCCCATTAAAAAGTGGGTAAAGGACATGAACAGACACATCAAAAGAAAACACGTGGCAGCTAACAAGCTTATGAAAAAATTCTCAACATACTAATCATTAGAGAAATGCAGTCAAAACCGCAATGAGATACCATCTCACACCATTCAGAATGGCTACTATTAAAGTGTCGAAAAATAACAGTTGCTGTCAAAGTTGTGGAGAAAAAAATGTTTATACACTGCTGATTGGAATTTAAATAGTTCAGCCACTGTGGAAAGCAGTTTGGTGATTTTTCCAAGAACTTAAAATAGAATTACCATTCCCCAACAATCCCATTATTAGCTATATACTCAAAGAAAAATAAATTGTTCTGTCATAAAGACACATGCATGTGTATGTTTATCGCAGCAATAATCACAATAGCAAAGACATAGACTCAAACTTGATGCCCTTCAACAGTAGGCTGAATAAAAAATGTTTTACATATGTATAATAGAATACTATGCAGCTGTAAAAAAGAATAAGATCACGTTCTTTGTGCAACATGGACAGAGTTGGAGGCCATTATCTTAAGCAAACTAAAACAGGAACAGAAAGCCAAATACTGCATATTCTCACTTACTCGTGGGAGCTAAACTTGGAATACATATGGACACAGAGAAGGGAATCATAGTCACTGGGCCCTACTTAAGGATGAAGGCTGGGAGAAGGGTGAAAACTGAGAAACTACCTATTGGGTGTAATGCCTATGACCTGGGTGATGAAATGATATGTACAACAAACCCCCATGACACTCGAATTGCATATGTAAAAAAAACCTGGCCGGGCACAATGGCTCACATCTGTAATTCCAGCATTTTGGCAGCCAAGACAGGAGGATCATGAGGTCAGGAGATGGAGACCATTTTGGTGAACATGGTGAAACTCCATCTCTACTAAAAATAAAAAAAAATTATCTGGATGTGGTGGTGCATACCTGTAATCCCAGCTACTCAGGAGGCTGAGGCAGAATTGCTTGAACCAGGGAGTCAGAGGTTACAGTGAGCTCACATTGCACTACTGTACTCCAGCCTGACAACAGAGCAAGACTCTGTCAAAAACAAAACAAAACAAAACCCTACACTTGTACCCCGAAACTAAAATAAAAGTTTAAAAAAGAAAATTATGCACAAGTCTAGATAGCTCTCATTCTATCATTCAGTGTTTCCTATGTGTCTGTTTTTGTAAATAATTCAATTATTCTGACACAAATCCAGATAGATTCGTGTAAAATCATGACAAATACTTTTCTGTACTAATCAGTTTCTGATTGCAAACCCAGATTGCAAGTAACACCTTTGAACATAGAATGTCAGATAACTCATTAATTATTTTAAGTTTTATCTTATTTTTAATTGACACATAGTATCTCTGCATAGTTACAGGGTGAAATGTGCTGTGTGGATACATGTATACATTGTATAATCATCAAATCAGGGTGATTGGCAAATCTGTGAGCTCAAACATTTAACATTTCTCTTTTGTAGTGAGAACGTTCAAAGTTCTTTTTCTAGCTTTTTTGAAATACACAATACACTATTATTAACTAAGCAGGTGCCTTACTGTGCAATAGAACACTAGAGCTTATTTCTCCTAACTGTAACTTTATAACTATTGACCAACCTCTTCCTGTCATCACTTCCCCTTCTCCTTCCAGCCTCTGCTAAGCAACATTCTACTCTATATTTCTATGAAATCAGCTTTTAATATTTTACATATGAGGGAGATCATGAGGTATTTGTGCCTGGCTTATTTCACTTAACATAACGTTCCCTAGTAGATTCATCCATTGTGTCACAAATGACAGTATTTCTTTTTTTTTTTTTTTTTATGGAGTAACAGCATTCAATTGTGGGCATATACCAAATTTTCTTTATATATTTGTTTCTGGATACTGACCTTGATGTCATCTTGGTTTGGAAGAATGATGCTGTAATAAACATGGGGGTGTAGATCTCTCTTCAGCACACTGATTTCATTTTCTTCCAATGTATTCCCAGAAGTAGGATTGCTAGATTATACAGTCATTCTGTTTTTATCTTTTTGAGGAACCTCCACACCATAACAACTGTACTACTTGACATTCCACTAACAGTGTGTAAGGGCTCTCCACATCACGGCAACACTTGTTATCTTTTGTCTTTTTAGTAGCCATTCTAACTGGAGTAAATGACATCTTATTGTGGTTTTTGATTTGCATTTCCCTAATGATTAGCGATGTTCACCATCTGTTCATAAACCTATTGGCTGATGTCAAGAAGACTTTCCTCTATGTTTTCTCCTAGTAGTTTCACAGTTTCATGTGTTACATTTAAGTGTTCACTCCATTTTCAGTCAATTTTTGCATAACTCCCTAATTTCAGATGTGTTCTGTATGGTACTGTTGCCTACTATATGGAAGCTTAAACAGTCAGCCAGCTCCCCCCTACCCTCTCTTTCTTTGCATGTTTAAGATTAAAGTTGCAGTCATCCAGATTTCTGTCCCCAGATACTTCAGCATGCATCTCCTAAGAACAGTGGCAATATACCATTATTATATCCTAAATATGTATCACTGATACGGCGTTATAATATTACCTAATATATGGTACATAATCACATTTTCCTAATTGCACCCCAAATGTCTGTCATAGCTTTCTTTCAAATCTGGAGACCAGTTAAAAATCCTATATAGTACTGATGGTTTATGCTTCTTCAGTCTCCTTAATCACAGCATTTCCCTGTCAGTGTTTTTGTTTTAGATTATTGATGTATTTGAGTAATCTGGATGAATTGTTCACTAGTGTCTTCCACTGTTAGTATTGTCTGATAATTGTTTTGATTCCACTCAATATTTTGTTTTGTTTTTTGCAAGAATGCAGTAGAATTTGTGTTTTAGTATCCAGTTCATGGTTAAATAGGTAAATATTGTCATATTCCCAAAATGAACGACTTGCTTCAGGTGTTTTCTGTGAAAACATTCCATTACCAAGGTATCCCTTTCCCTTGTTTAAGAAGAAGTATTAGTTACTACGTGGATGATGCAAGCCTCAACAACATGTAATTTATCCATGTTACAAACCTGCACGTGTACACCCTGAAACTAAAATAAAGGTGGAAAAAAAAAAAACAAATAAATAAAGTAAGTGCTCTCCAGCTGTTCAGGCAGGATTAAAGAGCACTGGTCTAAAATGGAAAAAAAAAAAAAAAAAGATGTGGGGGTATAGGTAATAATTGGTATGAGTCTCTGGACCCCTAGACCTCCTTTCCCCACAATCTTTCCCCGCAATTATTTTAGCATGGGTTGATTGAAGATCCTTGTCAAAGTTAATTCTTTCATTGAGAATTTAAAATAGCTACTTTCTATTTTATAATTTCTTTCATATTTATTGGGAAGTAGTATTCTGTTCAAAGACCCTTACATTAATGCTCTCTCTCTTTCTCTCATTTAAAAATCCATTAATGTAATTCACCATATTAACTGATATAAAAAGAGATAAATAATATGATCGTCTCTATAGCTGCTAAAAAGACTTTCCTTTAACAAAATTTAATATGCATTACCTCATAAGATAAAAATTAATGAATGCTTTCTTAATTGATAACATACATTAAACTAGAAAGAACTTAGAGTATTACATTTAGAAGATCTGGTTTCAGTGACAGAAGGCTCTGAATCTGCTCTAGTCCAAAAATTCACATTCTCTTTGACCTTGGGAAATAAAATAAACTTTGCACCTCGATTACTTCATCAATGAGTTGAGTTAATAGAGTTTGGCCCATTCTCTGATGCATACATAATATTACCTAAATACTAACCAATAAAATTAATCTAGGTATAATTACTATTTTTATTTTTCTTCAGTAATTATTTAAAAGGAGGCACAATAATAAAGTCCTCAATCAATAATCTTCATTTTTAAAAGAAACTGTCATTAGAGTGAATTGGCATCCAACAGAATGGGAAAAAAATTTTGCAATCTACCCATCTGACAAAGGACTGATAGCCAAAATCTGCAAAGAACTAAAACAGATTTACAAGAAAAAAACAAACCCATTCGAAAGTGGGCAAAGGATATGAACAGACACTTCACAAAAGAAGACATATGTGAGGTGCCAACAAACATAGGAAAAAATGCTCATCATCACTGGTCATTAGAGAATGCAAATCGAAGCTACATTGAGATACCATTTCATGCCAGTTAGAATGGCGATCATTAAAAAATCTGGTGACAACAGATGCTGGAGAGGATGTGGAGAAATAGGAACACTTTTACACTGTTGGTGGGAGTGTAAATTAGTTCAACCATTGTGGAAGACAGTATGGCAATTCCTCAAGGACCTAGAAATAGAAATTCCATTTGACCCAGCAGTCCCATTACTGGGTATATATCCAAAGGATTATAAATCATTCTCTTATAAGGACACATGCACATGAATGTTCGTTGCAGCACAGTTTACAATAGCAAAGACCTGGAACCAACCCAATTGCCCATCAATGATAGACTGGACAGGGAAAATGTGGCACATATACACCATGGAATACTATACAGCCAACAAAAACGGTAAGTTCGTGTCCTTTGTAGGGACATGGATGAATCTGGAAACCGTCATTCTCAGCAAACTGACACAAGAGCAGAAAATCAAACACCACATGTTCTTACTCATAGGTAGGTGTTGAACAATGAGAACCCATGTACACAGGGAAGGGAGCATCACACACTGGGGTCTGTTGGGGGGAAATAGGGGAGGGACAGTAGGGGTGGGGAGTTGGAGAGAGATAGCATGGGGAGAAATGCCAGATATAGGTGAAGGGGAGGAAGGCAGCAAATCACACTAACATGTGTGTATCTATGCAACAATCTTGCATGTTCTTCACATGTACCCCAAAACTTAAAATGCAATTAAAAAATAATAGTAATAATCTTCATTTTTACAGAAAAATATTGGAGACTAAGGTAAGTATACTCTTTTTGAAATACAACAGTAAACACTGCATTGAGAGATTTTAAACTCCATCTCAAACCCTCCTTGAGCAGTGAAGATCTGGCTTTTTTTTTTTTTTTTTTTTAAGTAGGAATTCATTCGGAGAGGAATAAGAACAGGAATTGGCTCAAATCTGAGCCCTGGACACAGACTGGAGTTGCTGCAGCTGGATTTTTTTTCACAGTGCCAGGGTATGGCTTAAGACTTGGCTACACACCACCTGCTCCTCTAAGATGGTAAATAGGGAAAAGCCGTGCAAAGATAGCAATGGAGTATAAATGGACATTCTTGTGCCCTGTCAAATTCACGCATAATGATGGAGGGATGGAGGAAATGTTCTAGAAGCTGTTCTGTTTCATTGCTAGGAGTGGCTTTATGAGAATATGGCTGTTGGGATGGGGACATTTCTCTCTTCTCTTTCTGGTCATCTATGTAGAAAAGGGTCTCCTTTCTTTCATAGATGCTTTATGCCACAATATGAAAATAACATAAGGCAACTTTGTTTTAAAGTGAAAAATTTAAATAGTTATAGGAAGTAAAAGAAAAACAGAGTAATGTTGTATAAATAGTACAATGAGAGCTATATACTTATTACTTACATTAAAGTAATGCTATCACTTAGCAGTTTTTAGAAGTAGAATTCAAATTAACATCTACATTTAGTTGCTTTGTCACTTTTTCAAAATTATTTTTATTTGCATGTAATGTGAAAATAATAAAATGTATATTTAAGAATCTACTGTGATGTGTTTGGGCAAATGCATATCCTCATGTAACCTAATCTCTAAAAATAAAGGACGTTTAAATTACCCCAGCCAGTTCCTAGGTTTCCACCATTATGTTAGACCTTTATTAAACTTTATACAGAGAACTCACTACGTTCATTTATTAAATAACCAGTTTGATTTTTTTCATTTTTTAAATTATACTTTAATTTTCAGGGTACATGAGCAGAATGTGCGGGTTTGTTACATAGGTATACACATGCCATGATGATTTGCTGCATCCATCACCCCATCATCTACATTAGGTATTTCTCCTAATGTTGTCCCTCCCCTAGCCCCTCACCCCCTGCCATCCCTACCCTATCCCCTCACCCCCTGCTATCCCTCCGCCAGCCCCCCAGCCCCCAACAGGCCCTGAGTGTGATGTTCCCCTCCCTGTGTCCATGTGTTCTCATGACTGAACACACACGTATGAGTGAGAACATGCGGTGTTTGTTTTTCTGCTCTTGTGTCAGTTTGCTGAGAATGATGGTTTCCAGGTTCATCCATGTCCCTGCAAAGGACAGGAAATCATCCTTTTTTACACAATAATTGCCTCTGAGACTAAAAGACAGTTTGAATTTTTTTCTTCAAAACCTTTAATCTATTTTTTTTCTATCATACCAGCTAGGAACTTGTATAATAATTGTGCAAGTTGACATAGTGGATGTGCTTCTCTCTATAATAATATGCCAGGGAAAGCATTCAATATTTCACTACTGAATGAGATAGTAGGTGTTTAATTTGGGTAAATATTCTTATAAAAACAGTAGCTTTTACTTATGTGTTGCTGTCATTCATTATGCGTAGCTAGTTACTGTATTTGATAAAATATTTAGTTATTTTATCAAAATTAAAAATTCATCTCACAAGATGAGGCTGGTCATTTTTTTCCATTTTCTTTTAATGTGACTAGTTATACTGATATTCAATAGAAAAATTTGCCCTATGAAATAAATCACTTTTATTATTTGATTTACATGTAACCAGATCTTGTTTGCTATTTTGTGTAGAATGTTTATGTCTATTTTCATGATAGTGATTGGCCTGTACTTGTCTTTCGCGTACTATCCCTTGTAGATGTTGGTATCAAGCTTATCTTTACCTCATATAGTGAATAAAAAAAGTACCCTCTTTCTGTACATTCTAAAAGAATCTGGAAGACTCATTTCTTTCCTAAATATTTTGAAAAAATGCCAGTTAGCTCATTTTTTCCTGGAATTATCTTTGTGGGATGAAATGAATTTTTAAAAAATTACATTAGCAGGTAAAATCTATTCAGATAGTCTTATGTCAGGATTGATCAATTATGTTTCAACAATTGTTTCCATTCATATAGGTTTTAAAAATAATTGACATAAACTTGCACACAAATATTGTTACTATTCTGTTAATTCTATTTCTAATTGCAGGATTTATAATAAAGCCCCCTTTTAATTTATAAAATTATCTCTTGTCAGCAAAATTCTAAGAAATAAAAAGGGGAATGATGGCATAGAGATACCAAGTCAGGCCAGAAATCCTGTCAGTGAAGTTTATTTCATGGTAGGGGCCAGAGAACATTCTGTTTACCAAAAGATGTGTGGTAAGCTGGTGAGAAGGGTAGGAGTATCTTTAATTCTCTAATCCCAGGGTTATGGTAGAAAAATCATATCAGTATGGTAGATCTCAAAGATGCAATAGTGATTCATGACCCCTCTTAATTTACTAGTCAAATTTCTAAAAAAATAAACACATGATTAACAGTAGAGTATTTAAAAATTACTATTAAATAACCCCACTTTAGTTATGGTGCAGATAATGTATTTTTGCTAGACCCAGTTAATGACTTTATATAATCTTCATTCATAAAGCCCTAATAGTTCAGAAACATGAACATATTTATGGAGAATACTCTTCCGACAGCAATATCGCAGTACAAGACTGGGGATTCAAAATCTAAGTAGTTGATGGTTTTTATAGAGACATTTGCTAAATTATTAATATGTGTGTATATATATACATATATATATTTGCTACACTTGAATATATGCAAAATTTTACTATTAAGCCATTCAAATATTCAACAAATAAATAAAATATTAAGTCTTTTCATCTTCTTCTTCTTTTTCTTTTTTTTTGAGATGGAGTTTCGCTCTTGTTACCCAGGCTGGAGTTCAATGGCTCGATCTCGGCTCACTGCAACCTCCGCCTCCTGTTCAAGCAATTCTCCCGCCTCAGCCTCCTGAGTAGCTGGGATTGCAGGTGTGCACCACCATGCCCAGCTAATTTTTTGTATTTTTAGTAGAGACGGGGTTTCACCATGTTGACCAGGATGGTCTCGATCTCTTGACCTCATGATCCAACTGATTCAGCCTCCCAAAGTGCTGGGGTTATAGGCGTGAACCACTGCACCCGGCCCATCTTCTTTTTTAAAAAGTGTATTTACATATAGATATGATCAGTGCATATCTATGTTATGTCTATTCTGTCATTAGAGTGAAAAATAACTTATTTGAACTTTTTGAAGAATGATTTTTTATAGCTAATACTGTCTAGTTCCAAACAGAAAAATAATTACTGATACATACAATCTAAATTTTCTTAGAGATCATATTTTACACATGTAACCCCACTTTTAATCCTTTTGTAAAACATAACATGGGTTATCATAATAATTAAATAAGATGCAAAGATTATAATTAACTTTGTCGTTCCCTTGTGCAATGCAGAGAAAATGAAGTAATTATTAAATAGATGAGGAGTCATAAATGGGTAGGGACCTATGAAATGTTTATTACTGAAAATATTCACATCCACAAATAATGCTTCTGTGGGGTGTTATACAAGAATGGAAAATACCCTTGGATTATGAGGTGTCACATACCTCATTGGCCTTTTTAAGTATAGGATTTTGTCTGTAATTTAATGAAAGGTCACTTGTGACCTGAGTATGCAATCTCAGCTCTTCACATTATGAACCTCTTTCTGAAGCTATGTCTATTGATGGTAGAACAATTCTTATGGAAGTCCAGAAATAACACTCAGCTGAATGCACGTGGTCTGGATTAACTATATGGGATATAACTGGCAGAGATTCAGAAGAATCAATTGCTCTGATTTAACCACTCAATAAATGGACCAAAACTGTTGGTCTAAATTGAAAGTGATAGAGTGTTCTGTGATAGCTCTGCTCCAGAGCATGTAAGACAACTTTACTGAACAGTTTGAGCACTGGATGATTACATCTCAGAATTCTGTTAATATCTTCCTGAGTAATCTATGCAATTTATATATCACATTTTCCCACACAAATGCATTTTCACACTTTGTATAGCTAATTGAACCATTGTTACTGGTGCTTTGTAAAAAATGCCATCATGATGAGAAAAAAACCCTTCCGGCTAAAACAATTACTACAATAATTATAGCCTAGCATAATAATAACCTCTTCTGTTTTACATCTCCATGTTTAGACTCTAAATTGTCATATATGTTTATCATTCTAATGTTAGGTGACCTCTACCAACAGATAAGAAAGTAGCAAGGACACTCTTTTGTATACTTGCATTTTATGCATACTTAGTGATATATTTAATATAAATATGAATTTTTACTTGAGTAATTTGATACATAGAAGCTAAATGACATGTGATTTATCTTTATTAACCATTTCTCTTTCAATTTACATGTAAAATTAACTTTATGACCTTGTTCACATGGTTACTTATATCAAGCATTCTGATATTTTCACTATGATGTATGTAAATATGCACTTCCCCAAATATAAAAGAAATTTATATTTTTTCACTTTAGTGTTTGGAAGAAAGATGTGTTTTGCAAATAATTTACAGACATACTTCAAAGACATTGCAAGTTTGGTTCCAGAAAACCACAATATGCAATATTGCAATAAAGCCAGTAACATGAATTTTTTTCGTTTCCCAGTTTATATAAAAGCTGTGTTTACGCTATACTATAGTCTTTATGGTGTTGTCAGAAAACAGAAAATCTGAAAAAAAAATGTTTAAAGTTACCTGAGATGGTTGCAGTTTGGACATATGGATAATAAAAATGAGGCCTATGAACTAAAGCTGAACTCTGACTTCTATGGCTGTAATCTGTCAAATATTCCACTGACGTGTACTGATTACAGCCTTGTCTGTCAGACAAAACACAGTCAGCACAGAATCAATCAATCACCACATTCCAGACCCTAGTACACCTGCATGCTTGTTTACCCTATATACATTCACCACATATTGGCTTACCTTATGTACTTGAATCACTGGGCACCAATCAAAATTGTAAGAATGTCACCTTTGTTTCACTACCTCCTTCTCCCATTTTCTGTGTGATAAAACCTATAAAGACTGTGTCTTGTGTAGTCTACTCTGGATACTTTCTTGGTTTGCACTGGGTCTATGTTCCCAAGACCGTTAGTCCTCCAACTTCACTCAGAATAAAATTAACCTTACATTTTCTTTAAGTTATAATGCCAGTGACTTAATCTTACCATCCACAGTGTTCAAGGAATAAAACCTTATGTCTAAAAAAGCAATGTACATATCTTAATTAAAAATAACTAACATCTAAGCCTTCAGCGAGTCATACATTTTTTGCTGATTGAGGCTCTTGACTTCATATTGATGTCTGCTGACTGATTAGGGTAGTGGTTGTTGAAGGCTGAGATGGCAGTAGCAATTTCTTAAAACAAGATGATGAGGTTTGCCTCTTTGACTCTTTCAAGAAAAATTTCTCTATTGCAATCATGCTGCTTGATAGCACTTTATCTATAGTATAACTTCTTTCAAAATTATAGTCAATCCACTCATACCCTGCTGCTGCTTAATCAACTAATATATCATATTCTAAGTCCTTTTTTGTCATTTCAACTACGTTCACAGCATCTTCACCAGGAGTAAGATCCAACTCAATACATCCTTAATATATTGTTCTTTGTAATTTTTGCTCATGCGTAAGGCAACTTCTCATCCATTAGTTTTATCGTGAGATTGCAACAATTTAGTTCCATCTTCAGGCTCCACTTCTAATTCTACTTCTCTTGCTATTTCTATCATACCTGCAGTTATTTCCTCTACTGAAGTTTTAAACTCCTCAAAATCATCCATGCGGTTTGCACCCTATCAGTGGAGTCACACAATATGTGTCTTTTCGTGACTCTCTTAATTTACTTTGCATAATGCACATAAAATTCTTCTATGTGATAGCATGTATCAGAATTTCCCCCCCTTTTGAGTCTTAAAAGGTTCTGTTGTATATTTATAACACATTTTATTTTCCATTCATCCATGGATGGACATATGGCTTCTTCCACCATCTTGCATTATGAAAAATGCTGCCATGAACATGTAATCCCAAAGATGTAAGTTACTAGCTGAGTAATTTTTGTACCACTTTAAAAACTTTTTAGAATGACATCTGCTTGTCATTGTTTTGTTTTGTCCCATTTTTATCTAAAATAAGAACTTCAGGGAGACTCAATAAATGTTCAGGTCAAAAGGAAATAAGTATGACCTAATATAGTACTTACATTTCAGATATGTTTTAGTTATAAAACTAATAATTCTGTAATCTTTATGCCAGCATTCCTAAAAAATGCTTATTATTGATGTGATTAAAGAATTGCAAGACTGCATATTTAAGGAAAGCAAATATTGCAATCTTTTGATAAGAATTATAGATGAAATTTTAAGAATACAGCAGTGACCTCTATTTGGGATGCACCAGTTATCTTCAGTTAAACATCAGCAAAGACAAAATTCATCAAATGTAATTCTGTCAATCTGAGCAGCATATATTTTCTATCACTTTAAATACTTAGCATAAAAGAGATACTGGAGTATATTAGTTAGAAACTATACCATGTGGTCAGTTAATTCTGTATAATATAATTATGCAACCACAAAAATAACATATTTTACTGTCTCAAAATTTAAATAGTTTCCAAATATTTATTTCAGAATTAAAACAGAATTAAAATATAATTTCTTATTTATAATAACTTTAAGAAAAAAACAAAAAAACCTCATTTTAAACATTTCAAGATCAATAAAATTAGGTTTATACTTATAAGGTAAACAAACTATCAAATCACATTATTTATTAAAATGAATTGATATAATCTACATGGCTTATTAAAATGATTAATGTGGCCTATGGATGAAAACCTCAATCAGGTTATGATTTAAAGCATATAATAACTATCACATAAATATCTTACTAAAACAAATATGAAACATAACAAATTAAAATCTTTAGAGAGAGATACATGTAAGTATAGAATATTATAAACATTTCAGAACATTATTAATTTTAGAAATAAATACATAGAGTGCTGGAGCAGAAGTTATATAAGCACTAATACAGATTTCAAATAGCATTCATTACAAAGCATCTGGGCTGTTGAAATTGAACAAATTTCAGTTGTCAAAGATCTCCAGACAAAGGCCACCAAGTACACACCAATAGTTGAACAAGTTGAATTTATAACTATTTGGGTGAAAGGAAAATAGACAGCAAAGAAAGCCATAGTGCCTCTCTCAGGAAGAGAAAAACCTATTACAGGATTTGAGCTTTGGTTGGGTAATTCAGGGCAGGGTCCAAGGAAGTCAGGCTTTCATCATGATTGGATGCTGTCAGGAAGCTGGAAAAGTTTATAATTGAGAACCTCAACAAATCTTACCTACAGGAAGGGCAGACTAGGTAAAGAAGCTGCCATAATTCATTTTAACAGAAAGAGGGGCATATTTGGGTACTTCATGGGGTGTATGGTGACCTTGTTTTGTCTCACTGTATCATTTCCTCAAAATGATCTGATACCGTTATGCTCTGTGAGATTGTTCACCAGGAGAACAGTGTTCTCTAGCTGTGAGCATCAAGCAAGCTTATAATAATGCCTAACCCTCCCTGTGAGCTTTAGACCAATCCAGGATGTTAGGTGTCGTTTTCTTTCTCACAATTTAGTATAGCAGGTAGCTACAGACTAGCTATTCAAAACGTAGAGTCTCATAAAATAATATAGTGACAATTATGAAAATGATGTTCACTCTGCTTGATAATGCATTCATAGTTGTAATAATTACATTGTCTTAAAAGAGCTTAAGTGAATTGCCAACAGATCACCACTGATTTTTGACACAATAGGCAAGCATATTCATTTCTTACGATCTGAGTATTGGAAATTGTCTTCTATACCAGGTTATTCTTCCAAATGACATGGCATATGCATTTTGATAATGCAGTCACTATGCTCTAGAATAGAAAGTCATCAAGTGGTTCATAAATTTTGTTCCTTTTACACCGGTGGCTAATGAGAGGTAAACAGATACAATTGGAAGTTGAGGATCTAGGATACCATGATCTCCACAATTAATTCAGGTGGATAAGCTCTGGTTATTTCAATTTCATATATTGCATCTTATGTATGCATATATGATACAATTTATTACATTATAATCATACATATAAAACTCCACCCAATGTATAATAAAGCATGTTTATTTAATTGTTAAAAATGATCACAAACACTGATGTATGCTTTAAATGTTGTACAAGTGGGTGGTACTAAATTATTATATGATAACAAAGAAAATTTGGTTAACAGAGATAATTGTTCAGAACCACATAATATTATTTTTAAATTTATTTTCTTGTTTTGTTTTTTTTTTAACTTTTATTGAAAGTTTAGAGGTACATGTCCAGGTTTGTTACATAGGTAAACTAGTCCCACGGAGGCTTGTTTTACAGATTTCATCACCCATGTATTAAGCCTAGTACCCATTAGTTATTGTTTTCTGATCCTCTCCCTCCTCCTACTCTCCAGCCTCTGAAAGGTCTCTGTGTTGTTTCCCTTTGTTTGTCTATGTGTTGTCATCATTTATCATCCACTTAAAAATGAGAACATGCGGTATTTCGTTTTCTGTTCTCGTGTTAGTTTGTTAAGGATAATGGTTTTTCCAGAAATCAATAAAGGTTTTTTATTAAAATACAAATGATACTTAAGTGAACTATGGTAGGAAGCTAATTGGCACATTTTACCATTTCATCTCACTAATTTGTACTAAAGACCTTTGAAAAAAATTACATAAAATTTCAGCATTTTAAAAAAGTTAAATTGTGAATTTAAGTTCAGAATTATTAATCTGGTTTCAAAACTTGCTTTGCTTATCTGTAATAAAGGAGATGAAAGTATATTGCTAATATTGCTATACTCTTATAATAGGTTATGATAGCTTGCTTTTAAAAAGAATATGCATTCATCCAGCAACTGGGTGTTTAATGAATGCAATCAGTGTTCAGCAGAGGAAAGAGACATTTTGGTTTTTTTTTTTTAAACTTCTTATATATTAAGTACAATAAGTCCTTGCTTGATGTTGTTGGCAAGTTCTCGGAAACTATGACTTTAAACAACATGACATATGGATAGTCTTTGAGTAACATCATTTTGTTCAACACTGTTTGGTTATAACATTGGTAAGGAAATTTTTTTAATATGTCATCTTGAATACATATTTAGAATTTGAATATATTTCCTACATAAAACTATTATATTTAGTAAATTAATTAGACCATCCTGTTTGCAGAATAAAGTATTTACCAATTGTGATGGGAAGAAAGGACAGTGATTTACGAATTGTCAACGAAAGTTGAAATACACACTGAATAAAAGAAGTATTTAACTATATGGCACTGGAAACAAACAATTTGGGTGTGAAGGACTTGTTTTATCTCAAGGATTATGTAATATGAGAAATTAATCAGAAATTGAAGCATTGAATTCCACCAATTAGGAAAATTAGTAGAATGGTATGAAATATAAATGAAGAAAATGCATTTTGCAATATAGAAAATTTAGAGCCATGATGTGTGTCCCACTTAACAATGAACATAATAAAAATTTGATTGTGCAAAAGGTGATTATTAAATTTACTAATAGAGTTTGATGGGAGAGAGATCCAAGATGGCTGATCACTAGTAGCTCGGGATTGTAGCTCCCACTGAAAACGCAAAGAACGAGAGGACGCCACACCTTCACATGAATTCTTGTTGCCCACGCACCAGGAGATTCCCAGCGGAGGAGCCCCACGGGTCGCCAGCGCGACTCTTGTGACCGGCGAGGCGGTTTTGCCTGCGCCTCGGAGCGTCGGTTCTTGGTGCAGAGTCAGAAAAGCACCGTCCATCTTAACGCCGCCGATTTGGTCGGCGCAGTGGGTTGCTCAGATTTCGGCGCTGAGAATCAATAAGTTGGACGTCCACTCAGAAACCCAATTACAAAGACGGTAATTATAAAGACCACAGATGGATAAATCTACAACGAAGGGAAGAAAACAGCCAAAAAAGGCTGAGAATGCCCAAGATCAGAACGCCTCTCCCTCAGCAGGGGATCCCAGTTCCTCATTAGCAACAAAACAAGGCTTGATGGAGAACGAGTGTGTTCCAATTACAGAAGCAGGCTTCAAAACATGGATAATAAGAAACTCCTGTGAATTAAAAGAACTTATGCTAACACAATCTAAAGAAACTAAGAACTTTGAAAAAAGGTTTGACGAAATGTCAACAAGAATACAAAATTTAGAGAGGAAAATAAGTGAATTGATGGAACTGAAAAACACAATACGAGAACTAGGTGAAGTATGCACAAGTTTTAACAGCCGAATTGATCAAGCAGAAGAAAGGATATCAGAGGACGAAGACCAACTCAATGAAATAAAACAAGAAGACAAGATTAGAGAAAAAAGGATAAAAAGGAATGAGCAAAGTCTCCAAGAAATATGGGACTATGTGAAAAGACCTAATCTACGCTTGATAGGTGTACCTGAATGTGACGAAGAGAATGAATCCAAGCTGGAAAATACGCTTCAGGATATTATTCAGGAAAATTTTCCCAACCTAGTAAGGCAGGATAATATTCAACTCCAGGTAATACAGAGAACACCACGAAGATATTCCTCAAGAAGAGCAACTCCAAGGCACATAATCGTCAGATTCACCAGGGTTGAAATGAAGGAGAAAATACTAAGGGCAGCCAGAGAGAAAGGTCAGGTTACCCACAAAGGGAAGCCTATCAGACTCACAGCAGATCTCTCAGCAGAAACCCTACAAGCCAGAAGAGAGTGGGGACCAATATTCAACATCCTTAAAGAAAAGAACTTTCAACCAAGAATTTTACATCCAGCCAAACTAAGCTTCATAAGTGAAGGAAAAATAAAGTCTTTTGTGAACAAGCAAGCACTCAGAGAATTCATCACCACCAGGCCTGCTTTACAAGAGCTTCTGAAAGAACCACTATACATAGAAAGGAACAAACAGTATCAGCCTTTCTAAAAAATACCAAAAAGTAAAAAACATCAATATAATGAAGAATTTACATCAACTAATGGCAAAATAGCCAGCTAATATTAAATGACAGTATTAAATTCACATATATCATTATCAATTCTAAATTTAAATTGACTAAATTCCTCAATTCAAACACAGCCAATTTGGACAAAAAACTAAAACTGTATGCTGCATCCAGACCCATCTCACATTCAAGGATACACAAAGACTCAAAACAAAGGATGGAGAGAGACTTACCAACCAACCAGAGAGCAAAAATAAATAAATAAAAAGCAGAAGTTACAATTTTTGCCTCTGATAAAATAGTATTTAAAGCAACAAAGATCAAAAGAAGCAAAGAAGGACATTATATAATGATAAAAGAATTAATGCAACAACAAGAAGAGTTAAAGGTCCTAAATATACACGCACCCAATACAGGAATACCCAGACATACGAGACTTATAAAGAGACTTAGACTCCCACACAATAATAGTGGGAGACTTCAACATTAATATTAGACAGATCAATGAGACAGAAAATTAACAACGATATCCAGGACTTGAACTCAGATCTGGAACAAGTAAACGTAATTAACATTTATAGAACTCTCCACTTTACACAAAGTATACACTCTTATCAGTACCACATCATATCAACTTGGAAGTTTAAACGAAATGTTGGTTGGCTCCTTGTTTGTTATTCTCTTCCCTCATTTTCTTTCATGTCTCCATTATTAAGGACAATTATAGGCATACCCATATTTAGACTGCATTCTAGCCCGGGCAGCAAAGCAATACCCCCATTCTCTCTCCCTCTTCCTCTTTCTCTTTCTTCCTCTTCTTTTCTCTTTAAAAAAAAAAAAAAAAAAAGAAAATCCAGTGAATCATATATAATCTATATGGACTAATTAAAACTTTCAAAAAGGTAGAAACAAGATTAACATGTAAAAATCTACAGCTTTTCTAAAATCAGAAAAAAATCTACTTAAATGTTCCAATAGACCTTGAGTTACCCAGGAAAAAAACTTAAAAGTATGAAAGCTGTTGCCAGGCATGGTAGCTTATGCCTGTAACCCTAGCATTTTGGGAGGCTGACATGGGCTGATCACCTGAGTCCAGGAGTTGAAGAACAGCCTCAACAACATAGTGAAGCCCAGTCTGTACAAAAAATCAGCCAGGTATGATGGCACATGCCTATAGTCCCAGCTACTTGGGGGGCTGAAGTGGGAGGATCACCTGGGCCCAGAAGATTGAGGTTTTAGTGAGCAGAAATTGTGCCACTGCACTCCAGCCTGTGGGACAGAGTGAGACCCTGTCTCAAAAAAAGGAAAGGAAAGGCATTGAGGATAACCATGTAATTTTACTTAAGACCATAAAAGATATTTCTAGATGAAAAGACTCAATAGTATACAGACATTATGCCCCAAATTAAATAATAAATGTGATATAATTTTTATCAAAATTCCAACAAGGGTATTTTATAGAATAGGCAAGTTAATTTTAAAGTTCATCTATGAGGTGTGCCAAAAATATTGATTCAATAGAAAAAAACTTTACCAGATGGCAAATACATTGTAAAGTCACAATAATTGAAATAATACAGTACTGTGAAAAACAGATCAATAGATCAATAGAAAAAAAAAAGAGTTTGATGAGGGTGGATATTGAATGCTAGGAGATGGGTAATGGAAAGTTTCAATGAAGTGTTTTCTAATAATTTCATCAACTTCTTGACTTTCAATAGCTACCTGCTACCTCCAGTTTATTGGTGGATCTCCTGTCACTGGGCTTCATTAAAATGAAAACGAATCTGCATCATTTTTGTCAAGTCAAAAGAATCTATGCAGAGTTGTGACAGGAGCAGCATGTGAATAAAGGAGTCCCTTCACTACTCAAAGGAAGAATTTGCATGTTCTGTTCCAGACAATTATTTGTTCTCAGCTATCTCTGTCCCGATATGGCTGTCTAGACAGCCTTATCTTCCAATTCCTCTGACTCAGCAAATCTTTTTATTGTGTTCTCTGGAACTCATGGCCAGTCAGCACAAAATGCTATATAATCTCAATACATTTTTTTTTTTATTTGAATGTTGCCCTAATAGGAGATTGTGTTGAGACACAGCTTGTTCAGCTTGTATTGAGTTCTTCTTTAATTTCAATTTGGCAGATGTGGAAATTAAGCCATAGAGTGATTCCATAAATTGCCCAAGATCATGTAGTTACTTTAAACAGGCATGATTCTGCCTTCAGATTCTGAACTCACACCCTCAAAAGTGTACAATTTCACAAAGAGCTGCTGTGACATGATGGGCTGTGGACTGTGACAATGTCAGTGAACTTGTCTCTGGCTTCGGGTGTGCATGAATTGTAGAGTGCCATATATAGAAAGATGTACACACATACACATGCACACACAAACCAATTAAGAATAAAAGATCTTGGATTATCTTTTGAGCAGCATGATTTGAATGATATCTCATAAGCAGTGTATATATAAATCCAGCTGTGATTAGGAATATCTGAGCTGGCAAAAGACACCTGGGAATTATCAGTCCATCAATAATAATTAAAGGAATGAACATGAGATACAAAAGCATTGAAAATAAGAAGCAGTTTGAACTGCCATTGATTTTTCAATAATAGACACATGTAAAGAAAAGGCAGAATTAATTAAATGAAGAAAAACTGAGAAGAAAAATCCAGAGAGGGAGAGAGAGAGAGAGAAAGAAAGAAGCAAACTCAAAGAAGTATGGTGTTCCACATGACAGTATAAGTGAACAGTTTTGAAGGTAAAATTCAAATATACAATGGCCATGGTTTAAATATTTATCTGAAAACTTAATATTGAAATGTAATATCCATGTAATGATATTGGGAAGTGGGATCTTTATGAGGTGATTAGGACAGGAGGAATCTTCCCACATGGGTGGGTTAAATCACTTTTAAAAAGGGCATTCAGCCCATCAATGATAGTCTAGATAAAGAAAATGTGTCACATATATACCATGTAATACTATGCAGCCTTAAAAAAGGATGAGTTCATGTACTTTGCAGGGACATGGATAAAGCTGGAAACCATTCAAACTTACGCAAGAACAGAAAACCAAACACCACATGTTCTCACTCATAAGTGGGTGTTAAACAGTGAGAACACATGGACACAGGGAGGGGAACATCACACACCAGGGCCTGTCAGGGGTTGGGAGGCTAGGGGAGGGATAGCAAGGGATGGGAGGATTGATGAAAAATAGCATTAGGAGAAATACCTAATGTAGATAACGGGGTGATGGGTGCAGCAAACCGCTCTGGCACATATATGTTATGTAACAAACCTGCACATTATGTACATATAACCCAGAACTCAAAGTATAATAAACAAATAAAAATAATAATAATAAAAGATTTAAAAGGGCATTTAGAAATGAGTTTCAGCTCCTCTGTTCTGTCATGTGGGGAACAGTGTTCCTTCCCTCTGGAGGTTACATCTTGGGAGCAGAGATGGGGACCTTACCGGACAGCAGACTTGCTGGTGCCTTGATCTTAAACTTCTCAGCCCCCAAAACTGTGAGAAAGAAAACCTTCTGTTCTTTAGCAATTACCCAATTTCAGGATTGTCATTGTTTTTTTGTAGAAGCACAAAACAGACTACGATAATAATTCCTCTCTTTCTTCTTACATAATTTTACTACAATTCTTTTCTAAGATGCCCAAAATATTAGCCCTGATATTTTCTCTCTATTATTTACAGAAATTTTTCTTTAAAAAATCAGCTTTTATTTTAGATACAGGGGCACATGGGTAGGATTGTTACATGGTATATTAGACCCGTGTAGTGAGCATAGCACCCAATAGGTACTTTTTCACCCATATCTCCCTCTTTCCACCCTTTTCCTAGTAGTCTGCCATTTCTATTATTCCTATGTTTATATCCATGTGTGCTCAATATTTACCTCCCATACATACATTCTTAGCATGGAGATACCGCTCTTACCTGCAGGGCAACAGCAAACATTGTTGTATGTGGACTTGCAGAGTTGGTTCCACTGGCATGAAAACACATTATTATTTCATTAGACCAAGACCTACTTTATAGCAAAGAAGAGCAAGTGGGCCCGTGACCACAAGATGACGTACTGACCCCACCCAGAAGCTGTCAGCATGAGGAATATAAAGTATGCAAAGAGGAGTGGCCCCATTAATTAATATAATAGTTCCCCCTTATCCTTGGTGAATATACTCCATGACCCCCCAAACCATGGATGCATGGAATTGCAGGTAGTGCCCTATCCTATATATAGTATGTTTCTTCCTGTATATAATCATCTATCATAAATCTTAATTTATAAATTAGGAAAAGTAGCAATAACAATAACAATACAACGAAACAATTATGATAGTATGCCAGTATTATTCATTTTGAGATTTGAGATTATTGTCAAGTAAAATAAGGTTTACTTAAGCACAAGCACTTTGATACCTCCATAGTCATTCTGATAACCAAGCCAGCTACTAAGTGACTAATTATAGCAGTGTAGACAACATGCTTATATATGTGCTGGGCAAAGGGATGATTCATGTCTCAGAGAGGACAGAATTGGATGGTATGAGGTTTGATCACGCTACTTGGAATGGCTCTAAAGCTGGTATTGCCTATCTCAGTGCCCCATGTCAGGCTCAAATGAACTGCCCTTTATACTCCTACCTTGCTCAGTTGCTGTATGCTGGTGGTCTAAAGAAGATGAAGAGACTTAGGGTAAAGCCTTTGTGCACTGAAGCAGACTCTGAAGAGCTGAACTTGAAGGGGGCTCTCATGGCGCATCTTACTGTTTGCCATGTTTCCCCTCACATATGATTAAGAAGAAATGCCTCAGTCAGGTGATTCAGCAAACACTTACACACAACATCTGCCAGTCCACACTATTCAGAAAAATGCAATGCCGTTCCTTATGGAAAGTTGCCTTAGTAATCTGTGTGAATCTTCATGTTAAAAACAAACTAAGTAAGATGGTAACTAATCACAAAGATGGGAGAGAAACATCACTTTTTCTCCAAAGCAGACCATGCATAAAGACCCACCTTGAACAAAGTAAAATTGAGCATAATAGCTAGAGTAGAAAGTTATTAAGTGAATTGTTTTCAGTTACATTTAGAGTAAGTGGAATTTACTAGTAAGGCTATAATTTTTACTGAAAAATTTTAGCTAGTAAGTTGGGTTATAACAGTAATTTACATTCAGCAATCTTTGGAATAGTATTAAGCCTGAAAATGAATCTTTCATTTCCAAAGATCTCAAAGCTATATAACAATATTTATTTGAAATAAAATATCTCAGTTTGTGGCAACTAATTTAGAACCAAACTAAAAGTCAGTTTCAGTTCGGGTAATGAGGACATAGTGAAGATAATAGAAATATTAGCCTCATGGGAAGAAAAGATATATAGTGATTGTAACTTGAAATACCCTTCAATTTCTTAGTATAATCTTCCTGTATGTATTCAGGTTCATAAATAAGTAGGACAAATGGGAGTACGTAAATATTCCAGAATGTAAGGTATTTCTACCATCCTTGTTCTTCAAAGCAGCAGCCATGACAAGGTTGGTATAATTATTTAAGTGCATTCCTGTGAGAGGAAATAATTAATGTGACTCTGATCTTATTGAACAATAAACACATCAGGCGAAACGATTTGCATTGAGACTTTAAGTAAAGACACAATTTCAAAAACATTTTTATACTAAGCTCCAAATAAAGGCACGTTGAAGTTTGTTAATAAGCTACTTATTCCTTTCTAAAGAGTCATGATAAGTTTTTAACACGGAAATTTGAATATTTTATGTCAAGAATCCATATTAACTTATAATAATAAAAATTACCCTTTTAACTGATATTAGACAGGTTTAATCTAGGCTTTCTGAAATTGTACGTAAGTGGTAATTGGTAGGTGCGCTCTGAATGAAGAGACTAAACAGGCTTTGTGTGAGCAACAAGGCTGTTTATTCACCCGGGTGTGAGTGGGCCGAGTCTGAAAATAGAGTCAGTAGACGGTGATGGGATGGGAGTTGGTTTTATACGTTTGGGGTGGGCAGTGAGAAGTTACAGTTCAGGGTGGTTTTTTGCAAGCCAGGGGAAGTGTTGCTGGCAGGTGGAGTGTGTCACAAGGTCCAGTGTCACAAGGCTGGGTTATGAGTTAAGGCAGGAACGATACAGCCCATGGTGCAGTTAGTTTAAAGGACTCTACGGTAATACTTTCAGTAGAATTCTGTTTGTTTTTTTCTAAAAAAGACATTTTACTTGTTGTTTAAATAGACACAAAAAAATTATGTTGAGTAAGTGTTTATTCATCACTGTCCTTGTATCAGAAACTGTGAAAGGCATTAGGGCTGCAAAGATATATAAGCTATGATACTCAGCAAAATAGATTGGCCATTCTATTTGCAATAAAATTTACTGAGTATAATCATTTATGAAGCAAATGCTATGGGAACACATTGGTTTAAGTGACTAATTCTTACAGCAAAAGGCATTTGTGAATATCTTACCTTTTGAACAGAAATTTTAAAAATATTTGTAGAATCGGGACCTGACACTCTATAAGTTTAAGATCCAGGCCTCATTTTTGGTCTTCTTGAAGGAGTTTCATAGAAAAACAAATACAAATAAAATATAAGATGCTTAATTCTTCCTTTTGAAAATAAGGGAAGGCCAGGCACGATGGTTCATAGCTATAATCCCACCACTTTGGGTGGCTGAGGCGTACCGATCACTTGAGTCTAGGAGTTTGAATCCAGCCTGGCCAATATGATTAAATCCCATCTCTACTAAAAATACAAAAGTTAAAATTAGTCAGGCATGGTGTTGCATGCCTGTAGTCCCAGCTACTTGGGAGGCTGAGGCACAAGAATTGCTTGAACAGGGGAAGCAGAAGTTGCAGTGAGCCGAAATCATGCCACTGCACTCCAGCCTGGGTGACAGAGCGAGACTAGTGACTCCAAAAAAGTATGATAAAATAGAAAAAGAAAATAAAGGAAGGCATTTCCCATCCTTTCTTTTTCTTAGAGCATTTAGTTTAGAAAACTTGAAAGAACTTTCTCCTCTTTTTGAAATGTATCTAAATTCTGTTGAAAGCTAGATTGGCCTTTGTCATCTTTATGACCCGAGAATCTTTCCCAGACACCTGGAAGCCACATCTTTGAGATGTAAAAAAGGCACATCATCCATATCTCACAGTTTTTTATAGCAGTGCAGGAGCCTAATGTTTGCTTTATGTTGCAAAAAAGTATGATGTCATAAAGATATGAGAAGTTTGTTTCTTCTCTCAATAAAGCCAGCTTGTTAACACAGATGATCACCCTAATTACTAAGCAAAAATCTAGGATGTACTTTAAATTCTCTTACTTGAAGGTGAGCTATCACTTAGCTTAAAATCATGCACATAGTAGGTTGTATCTGCTTGGCTGCATAAAAGGGCAGATTTCCTTCCGCCTTCATAATCTCTTAGCAGATCCCATGTGATGTGTATCATATTCTGGTTTAATGCCTATTCAGTGATAAAGCACTTGTCTTTATCTGCTACCATTGGGGAGAATATTTTGTTTTTAATTGTGTTTCTCCAACAGTCATTATGCATCTGGATTTTATGTTTTATTTCAACCACTATTTTCTTTTTTTTTTTTGAGACAGTGTCTCACTCTGTTTCCCAGGCTGCAATGCAGTGGTGCAATCCCTGCTAACTGGAACCTCCACCTCCTAGGTCCAAGTGATTCTCCTGCCTCGATCTCCTGAGTAGCTAGGATTAAAGGCGTGAGACACCATGTCTGGCTAATTTCTGTATTTTCAGTAGAGATGAGTTTCTCCATGTTGGCCAGGCTGTCCAACTCCTGACCTCAGGTGACCCACGTGCCTCAGCCTCCTATAGTGCTGGGATTACAGGCATGAGTCCCCATGCCCGGCCACTTTATTTCTTTGTAAGATCAGGACATTAAGGAACATCACCTACATCAGATAGTTTATTAAGATTCAAGCTAGAAACTAGCTGTCTGTCTCTGTCTCTTTTTCACACACATACAAACATACACATACAGAAATGAACATATATGCACATTGACATAGCTTGCACAGCATAGGCATTTACTTGTGATATGTAAAAATAAATGGAGGAAGACTGTAGAATGGGCTTCAGTTGTTGACAAGGTCTAGACACTAAGAAAATTTCTTTGTTCATCCTTTGCTTGCAGAAAGACTATGGATGCTGGCCTCCTAAAACAAGAGCCTCTAAAACAGAAAGACAGAAGCAGTGATACTTCTTTTGTGCAATCCTCCATTTTTCTAAGGGCAACTGTTTTGTAGCAAGTAGGTCTCAGAAGAGCTAGCTTTGGTTGTTGCTTACTTCCAGACAACGTCTCACAACTTCAGTCAGCATGACAAATTCTGGCTGACACCCAGTGAATCCAGATAATTTCCTGGAGCCAGAAAAGGAAACTTTCAGAATTTGCTGCCATTTTGACACTTAAACAAAAGTGCCAGTTTGGTTGAAAAGAAAGAATAAGGATGTAGTGAGAACTGTTTGCCACAGCACTGTTTAGAAATGTATCTTGCATTCTCCGACAATCCTTATTCATGCTAGATTCATGCTATTTTTTTTTTTTTTTTTAGACAGAGTCTTGCTCTGTTGCCAGCCTGGAGTGCAGTGGCATGATCTCAGCTCACTGCAACTTTCACTTCCCAGGTTCAAGTGGTTCTCCTGCCTCATCCTCCTGAGTAGTTGAGACTTCAGGCACATGCCACCATACCCAGCTAATTTATGTATTTTTAGTAGAAACGGGGTTGTGCCATGTTGGCCAGGATGGTCTCGATCTCTTGAGCTTGTGTTCCACCTGCCTCAGCCTCCCAAAGTGCTGGGATTACAGGCATAATTCCAATTACAGGCCTGGCCATTCGTGATAGTCTTCGTTTCTTTGACTCTTTGGTCTAAAATTTCTTAAGGGCTGATGTTCTTTCGGCCCTTTTCCATGTTTTTCTACATACCATGGACTCACTTGCCATCCATATGCTGATGACTCCTGAAAATCTATCATATGCCCAGATTTCCTTCTGGCACTTCAGATCTCTATGTTCGTTTGCTTATTGAAAGGGTCACTCAGTTTTAATTGTATCATATGTTTCCAAGGCCTTCATAATAAATCCAAACTCTTCGGCATGACAATATGGGTAACTTATAATTAGACTTTTCTCAAAATCTCTGATTACATACATTTCATGCTTGCATCTCCCATTTATCTTCAGCCACATAATTTTCTCCAGTCACACTGAACTTTTGGCAGTTCTCTAAGCAACCTTGGCAGGCTGTTTCTAATCTCTGAACTTTGAATTGACTCTACTTGTGAGTAAAGTGTTCTCACCAAGCTAATCTCTGTTGACCTTTCAGGATTCAGTTAAAGTGTGTCTCCTCACTTGCATCAGGAGACCCTCTGTGTCTTCTTCTATCCAGATAATGTGTCTATCCTTTGTAATTTTTTGAATATTTTATGCTTTAGACTTTTTAGGGCATATCACAGTAGGTTGCAATTTCGATTGTCTCCTCTATCCAACGGTAAGATTTGACTGATTTAATCAAACAATAAATCTCTCAGAACTCCCATTTTAGTTTTAGCATTCAACAACTTATCCTTTTTGAGATAACAGTACATGAATGTTGTTGTTTTCTCGTTAATATTAACATAAAATAGTGAAAGTAAAGTTTTGAATAAAATATTGGGCAGTCTCTATTTTGATTTACATTGAGAAATAGTAAACATTAAAATTATGTGGTTGTAATTAAAGTCCCTTTGAAGGTATAGCATGATTTTTGTATTAGGACAAGTAGGGGGCTAAATAATAGAAAATTGGTATTTATGAGGGTTAAGAAGTCCTGAGAAGTAGCATAGATGACTTGACAGGACCAAATGAGGCAAATTATGAGAATTAGTATGGCTTCTTTAAGATGGAGTGAAGTGATTCAGCGCTTTGTCACCGAGCAATCACCAGACAAGCCAGCCGAGTGCTTTCCCCAGGCTAGTACTTAATAAAGGGTATAGAAATGAATTGATCCCATTTGTGTTTTACACACAACTGCAAAGTGTGTAGGCAGATGCTATAAAACATCAACATTAATGGGAAGCTCTAAAATATCTATTCTCAGTAAGAAGAGGCAAAATATAAATTTTATGTTTAGCATTGCGAAGTAGAAAAAAAGTTTTCTTTTCCATAGACTAGGCATTGTGCAACTTTCTTTTTATTTGTTTATTATTTTTTTAGAGTCAGGGTCTCTATCTGTTGCTCAAGCTGGAGTGTGGTGGCACAATCATAGCTCACTGTAGACTCAAACTCCTGGGTGCAAGCAATTTTCCTGCCTCAGCCCCCTGAGTAGCTAGGACTACAGGTGCATGCCACTATGCCTGGCTAATTTTTAATTTTTCTATAGAGATGGGGTCTCAGTATGTTGCCCAAGCTCAACTCAAACTTCTAACCTTGATCAATACTCCTGCCTTGGCCTTCCAAAGCCCTGGGATTACAACCATGAGTCACAGTGCCTGGCCCATGCAACTTTAAAGAACATACAGACACACACACACACACACACACACACACACACACACACACACGTATACATATATAAATATATATTCCATATATAATGCATACATTACATACATAAATTTTAAATTATCAAATAACTGCCCAGTAAGTAAACATAAATACATATTCATATATAAGTTATAAGTTATCAAAAACTCCAATTGAACTCCACTAAAACACTGTCTTATTTACTCTTGCAAAAATAAATATATATACTGAATAACCTGAGGTAAGTTTCAATGAGGCAATAATAAATGATTTTTAGGTATCATGGAGAATCTGCTGGATAGGTATCAAACAATATTGAGAAGATTAATTAGGAATTAACTGATTACAATCTCTGTACTATGTAGATACAGGTTTTGATATTCATGGAAAGGAAAATACATGCAAGTTAGTCAATGCAGTAAGATCAGAAAAATACTCATTAAGCCCTACTATGTACTCCACATTATGTACATACTATGCCAGGATCCAGAAATATTAGTAAGAATGCCCATAACTTAAAGAGCTTAAAGGCAATGAAGACATATCAAACTGCCTTGCAAATATTCACTATAGTATATTGATGATGTCCTGGCCAGGGAACTGTTAAAATATAATGCAGAGGTAAGAAATATCTAGAATAATTATTTGTAAATGTCTTATTTAAGCATTGGTAATTTCAATAAGCATTTCTTTTTGCAATTCCATTTATTAGAAGAGCAGTATCATTGATTTCTTTAACAAAAATTTATTTGCTGTTTATTATATGCCAAATGCTATTCTACGTTTTCAGTATAAAAGTCAAACATACAAACAAAAAGCTTACCAATATCCTTTAGCACTTTCAGTTTCATTGTAGAGATAGACAGTGGACATGTTAAATTAGCAGTTATACTTACGATAGATGCTAAGGAACAATGGAAAAAGTGAGAATCAAGAATTTTGAAAGAGTGAGGAAGTTTTCCATTTAAAATGATGATCAGGAAGGCCTTGGCTAACTGGTGAATTTAGAGCACACTCTGAAGGAGCTGAAAAAATTACCAAGTTGATAACAGCAAGGTTTTTCCAAAGCAGGAGTAGCCTACTAAATTCAGAAATTTCAAGTCCTACCATTCTACCAGAACACCTGTAAATAACTGGCGTGTGTTTAACTGAGGCTTGAAGAAACAAGTTCAGTTTGCCTGATGTTGTGGTTCTTGGATTATTGTTTGAACACCTGACCTTAAAATGTCACCAATGGTAACCTTTAATGGATTTATTTTTATTATAGCAAAATTTTGTTTTAAGCAGACATATAAAAGCCATCAGAAAGTCAATAGAAGCCATGCAGCTAACTCAGAGGTGCATTATGAGAATGGTTTTCTTAGACTAGAGCTCTGCTGTCATCCAGATTCCCCTTAAAATAAGACTCCAGCATATGGGCGCTGCCTATGGAGGTGGCAGCCATCTCCTCCTCAGCATCATGGCCTCCCTTTGACCCCTTGAGAAGCCCAAGATCATCAAAAAGTAAACCAAGAAGTTCATCTGGCACCAGTTAGACCAATATGTCAAAATTAAGCGTAACTGGAAGAAACCCAGAGGTATTGACAGCAGAGTTCGTAGAAAGCTCAAGGGCCAGATCTTGATGCCTAACATTGGTTACGGGAGCAACAAGAAAACAAAGCACATGCTGCCCAGTGGCTTCTGAAAGTTCTTGTTCCAAAACATTAAGGAGCTGGAAGTGCTCCTGATGTGCAGCAAATCTTACTGTGCTGAGATTGTAAGCAGTTTTCCTGCCTCAGCCCCTTGGATAGCTAGGACTGTTTTCTCCAAGAACCGCAAAGCCATTGTGGAAAGAGCTTCCCTGCTGGCCATCAGTCACCAACCCCAATGCCAGTCCGCGAAGCAAAGAAAATGAGTAGACAGCTTATGTGTACATTTTGTGTTTAAATAAAACTGTAAAAACTGCAAAAAAAAAAAAAGACTCCACTGTAAACACCCTGAGATGACTCTTGATGGGTCTAAGCTCATTGCCCTCAGATGTCTCATTTCTTCTACAAATGGGTTATAGGACCCATCTGATTTAGGGGAAAATCTTTGAAAATCTTTACAGTTGCTTAATTTGGGTATAATAGAGATCAATATAATAAGATATGCCTAAAAATGATACCTGGATCTTAGGTTGTCAAACTCTGAATTGCCAAAGGAACATTAACTATGGCATATTTCTTGATAAGCAGTAAGATCTAGCTCCCTATTCCCAGATCAGAATTGCTCCAACTCAAGCTAAAGCTCTGAAATTGCCATAAACTTCAGGTTGCCAATCTGCTCTGTTAGTTCAAACAGTCTCAAAAAAGCTATCGTTAAATGATGCTGGGACATATAACTCCCATACTTTATATTTTTCCTTAAAGACTACAAAGCACTTTCCTCAGTAGCATATAGGTTGTCACATTTGAAAACTGTCCACATGCTATATGAAATCTCATATATTTTAAAGATTTTATTTTGATGAGTTAAACTTTATATTGATATTTCTATCATAAGAGAGTCCAAATTTGTTTGTACTTGAATATAATTCTTCTGCCTACTCTTGGTAAATGCAAACTCACAAGGAACTAAATAGTTGAGACATTTGTAGAGTCAAAGACAAAATTAAATATTATTATTTTAAATTTACAGAGACAATAACCTGTGATTTTGATTACACAGTTATGTGCTGCTTAACCTTTGGTATATGTTCTGAGAAGTGTCTCCTTAGGTGATTTTACTATTAAGCAAATGCTATAAAGTGTACTTACCCAAACCTACATGGTATAACCCACTACACACTTAGGCTATGTGGTATAGCCTATAGCTCCTGAGCTACAAATCTATATATTGTTTCACTGTACTAAATACCAAATGCAACTGTAACATAATGGTAAATATTTGTTTATCAAAATATATCTAAACATAGACAAAGTACATATTTAAAAGATAAAAAATGATACACGTGTATAGGGCGCTTACCAAGAATGGAGTTTGCCAGATTGAAAATTGCTCTGGGTGAGTCAACGAGGGAGTGATGAGTGAATGAGAAGTCCAAAAACATAACTGAACACTGCCTATAGATTTTGTATACACAGTGCATTTAAGATACACTAAATTTTAAATATTCTTTTTCCAAAAATAAATTAACCTTAGATTAATGTAACTTTTAATTAATTTTATGTTATTGGTAAATAATATTAATAACTATGCATATTCATGGGGTACATACTGATGTTTTAATACATATTATGTACAGTGATTAGATCACAGTAATAGCACATTAATTATTTAAAACATTTACTTCTTTTTATTAAGAATGTTGAGTGTCTTCCCTCTAGCTATTTGAAGTTATATATGATTATAACTATAGTCATCCTACAGTGGTCTAGAACATTAGAGGTTATTTGACCTATCCAGCTGTAATTTTGTATCCTTTAACAGTCTGTGCTGGGCATGGTGACTCGGGCCTGTAATTCCAGCACTTTGGGAGGCCGAGGCAGGTGTATCACTTGAGGTCAAGAGTTTGAAACCAGCCTAGCCAACATGGTGAAACCCTGCCTCTACCCAAAATATAAAAATTAGCCAGGCATGGTGGCACACGCTTATAATTTCAGGTACTCAGAGGCTGAGGCAGGAGAATTGCTAGAACCCAGGAGGCAGAGGCTGAAGTGAGTCGAGATTGAGTCACTTGAGTCACTACGCTCCAGCACAGGTGACAGAGCGACATTCCATCTAATTTTTTTTTTTTTTAAAAAAGAAAAAATCTAAATTTCAACTTGATTGGATTGAAAGATGCAAAGTATTGATCCTGGGTGTGTGTATGTGAGGGTGTTGCCAAAGCAGATTAACATTTGAGTCAGTGGGCTGGGAAAGGCAGACCCACTCTTAATCTGGTTGGGCACCATCTAATCAGCTGCCAGCATGGCCAGAATATAAAGGAGACAGAAAAACATGAAAAAGCTAGGCTGGCTTTGCCTCCCAGCCTGCATCTTCTTCCTGTGCTGAATGGTTCCTGCCCTCAAACATCAGGCTCCAAGTCCTTCAGCTTTGGAACTTAGACAGGCTTCCTTGCTCCTCAGCTTGCCGATGGCCTATTGCAGGACCTTGTGATCTTGTGAGTTAATACTAGTTAATAAACTTCCATAAATATGTAATAGAATATATATATATATATATATATATATATATATATATATATATATATATATATAGCTCCTGTTAGTTCTGTCCCTCTAGGGAGCCCTTACTAATGCAAATTTTGGTACCAGAAGTGGTTCTAGAGGAACAGAATATTAAGAATGGAGTTCTTCCATTGGTTTTGGGGTTTCTGGAGTTGGCTGTTTAATATTATTAGACCCGAAATTGCTAAGGACTCTACTGCTGATTGTTTAGAGAATACTGATGGTCCTTGGTGTGAATTGTTTAGAGAGTTATACAAAATAAATGCATTCCTGATTCACCGCTCATGAGAGGCAAGGAGTTTAGTGACTCTATGCGTAATACCTTTGACTATATATGGAGAACTGAGGAATAAAATGAAGCTGGTTGGTTGCTCCTTAATTCAGCAGACAAAGTGATGAAATAAAATGATGAACTCAGAGACTCTAACTCCTGGCTTCAGAAGCAGAGACTGAGCCTCAAATCTTCTAAGATTGTCCTGAGTGAGAGTCTTATCTCCTATAGAGAAAAAGCTGAAATTGTAGAAAAACAAACATAAGCTCTCATCATGCGAGTGGCTGACCTGCATCAAAATGTGTCTGCACAGCTTCGCCAGGTGTCTACTGTTAAAGTAAAGACATTAATTGGAGAAGAATGCAACCCTGCAATTTGGAATGGGGATGTGTGAGAGGACCCTGATGAAGCTGGGTACACTGAGTTTGTAAACTTTTTTGAAACTTTTTTGCCATAAGAAACAGTTTCACAGCTTCGCCATGTGTCTATTGTTAAAGTAAAGACATTAATTGGAAAAGAATGGGACCTTGCAATTTGGAATGGGGATGTGTGAGGGGGACACTGGGTTTGTAAACTTTTTTGCCATAAAAAACAGTTTCTCATCCCCAGTAGTGTCAACATTCCCTCCCAAATCCATGCTTCCATCAGCGTTTTCACCTTTGTCTCAGGAGATAAACCCTATGCTGCCTGAGGCAACAGTGATGGCCTTCCCTGAGGCAGTTGCCAGGCACGATAATGTTGATTCTTCTCAGGGGGCATCCCCACACCCCTGTTTGCTTCTAGACCTATAATTAGACAAGTCCTTGTGGGCCCCGGGAGGTGAGGCTGAAAGGGTGACCCGTGAGGAGGTGCACTACCACAGAAAAGAGCTGTTTGAATTTTCTAATTTCTGTGAACAGAAATCTGGAAAATAGGCATGGGAATGAATATTAAGGGTGTGGGGTAATGGTGGAAGGAACAGAGTTGGATCAGGATGAATTTATTGATTTTGGCCCACTAAGTGGAGACTGTGCATTTAATGTTTCAACTTGGGGAGTTAAAAAAAGGTTCTAATAGTTTATTTACATGGTTAGCTGAAATATGGATTAAAAAATGGTTCACTGTGAGTGAGCTGGAAATGCCTGCTCCCCTTTAGTTTAATATAGAGGAAAGGATCTAAAGGCTTAGAGAGTTTGGGATAGTGGAGTGGATTAGTCACTTTAGACCTACTCATCCCAACTGGTAGAGTCTAGAAGATACATCCTTGACTAATGCCTTGTGAAATAGATTTGTGAGGGCATCATTGTATCTTTGAAGAGCTATATAATTTATCTTCTCTGTATGTCAGATCTAACAGTGGGAACTGCAGTCACTCAACTACAAAACGTAAATACGGTGAGAATAATTGGATCCCAAGGTGGAAGTGGCCAAGTGGCTGCACTCAACCATGAAAGGCAAGGTGGGCAGAACTTCAAGCAGTGCACCTAGTTGTGCACTTTGCATGGAAGGAGAAATGGACAGATGTGTGATTATATACTGATATAGCCAATGGTTTGGCTGGATGGTCAGGGACTTGGAAGAAACATTCTTGGAAATATGGTGACAAAGAGATTTGGAACAGAGGTCTATAGATGTACCCCTCTGAAGGGCCAAAAACTGTGAAGACATTTGTATCCCATGAGAGTGCTCACCAGTGGGTGACCTCAGCAGAGGAGGATTTTAATGATCAAGTGGATAGGATGACCTGTTCTGTGGACACTACCCAGCCTCTTTTCCCAGCCACCCTTGCCATTGCCTGATGGGCCCATGAACAAAGTGACCGTAGTGGCAGGGATGGAGATTACACATGGGCTCATCAACATGGACTTCCACTTACCAAAGCTGACCTGGCTATGGCCACTGCTGATGGCCCAATTTGCCAGCAGCAGAGACCAACACTGAGCCCTCGATATGGCACCATTCCTCATAGCTACCTGGTGACAGGTTGATTATATTGTACTTCTTCCATCATAGAAGGGCAGAGGTTTGTCCTCACTGGAATAGGTACTTTCTCTGGAGATGGATTTGTGTATTCTGCACACAATGCTTCTCTAAAACTACCATCCATTGACTCATGGAATGCTTTATCCACCATCATGGTATCCACACAACATTGCCTCTGACCTAAGCACTCACTTTATGGCTAAAGAAGAGTGGCAGTAGGCTCATGCTGATGGAATTCACTAATCTTACTATGTTCCTCATCAACCTGAAGCAACTGGAATGGTAGAACAGTAAAATGGCCTTTTGAAGTCACAGTCACAATGCCAACTAGTTGACCATACTTTTCAGGGCTGGAGCAAAGTTCTCCAGAAGGTTGTGAATGCTTTGAATCACTCTCCATTATATGGTACTATTTCTCTAATAGCCAGGATTCACGGGCCCAGAAATCAAGGGGTAGAATTGAAAGTAGCACCACTCACCATCATCCATAGTGATTCACTAGCAAAATTTTTGCTTACTGTTCTCGTGACAGTATGGTCTGCTGGCCTAGACATCTTAGTTCCCCAGGGAGGATTACTGCTACCAGGAGAGACAATAATGATTTCATTAATCTGGAAGTTCAGATAGCCACCTGGACACTTTGGGCTCCTCCTACCTTTAAGTCACAGGCTAAGAAGGGAGTTACAGTGTTGGCTGGGGTGATTGACCTGGACTGTCAAGATGAAATCAGCCCACTATTCCACAACCAAGGAAAAGAGGGGTATGTGTGGAGTACATGAGATCCATTAGGGTATCTCTGAGTATTACCTTGCCCTGTGATTAAGATCAATGGGAAACTACAACAACCTAAACCAGGCAGGACTGCAAATGGCCCAGACCCTCTAGGAATGAAGAAACAAAAGGAGGTGAGTTTATATTCTGCAATGTTAGAGTTAATAATAATAATATAATGCTAGCAATAATGTGTTCAAATATAATACATAATTTGGAAGTTGAAATATTTGTTTCAGGAAAGTGATAGATTAATCATTATTTCAGCAAATAAATCTGTGTCGTTTAATATACTCCTTTTCTTTCCATATGTTATTTCTAAGCATTTTCCCCTTGATGTGAGTTATCTTTTCTAAAGTGACTAGATCATTCAAAGCAAAGGAACAATCAAAGCTAACTTTGCCTTAGGCTATTTGCAGTTGATGTCACTTGAATTTAAACCACAAAGACATTTCAGAAAGAAAACATTTCTATCTTCTAATATGTAACCCAGGAGATACGAAATCATGGCATCCCCAGAGAAACACCTTTCTCTAATGTCAACTTGGCAACTTGCATCTGCTTTTCTGATGAACAAAAAGAAGTGTCTGGATATGACAGTTGAAAAACTGTGTTTCCTTAAACTTTTTACCTTCAATGAAGCATCTCTGCATAAATGAAGCATCTCTGCTCTTTGAAAGGCCGTTAGTGGCTTTTAGCTTTCTCTCAATTATGTTAGCAAGGGAAAAGTAAGATGCATTGTGACCCTGTATCTAAGACTCATGCTTAGATTCCCTAATATGTAAAGTAAAAACCATCCTGGGAATGCTTTCTGTTTTCACCATTTCGTATCTACCTTCTCTGAACAGATAAGCACCGCATGTAATCAGCAAGATCAGCAAGTTCACAGAAAAGAAAATTAACTAAAATCTTCTGCCAACACTTAGCAAGAACTGATTTACATATTTACCAAGTCAAACTTTCCAATATTACTGTCACGCAACTCTAGAAAAAAGCACGTATGAAAATTGAACATACCATGCTTTTTATTTTTGAAGCATCTAATTTGAAGCCTTAAGGTAATCATGCTGGCAATACTGTGCTTTTATCATCTAAAGTATGTATTTCATTATTCTATCACTTTTATTACTTTCTTTTTTTTTGGAGAATATACATTTAATCAAATACAATATGCATATGTAAGTTTTTTAAAAACTTTGGCAAACTTGAAATGGCAGGAAACTTTCATAATCTGATAATGTGTATGCACAAAAATCTGATAGCAAATATCTACTTGATAATAAAATAATGAAAACATACTAAGAGAGGAATGCCCAGTGCTTCTGTTTATCATGGTCTTTGAATCTACAGGAAAATATCTAGAATTAATAAGTCACTTTGGCACATTTTCTGTCTATAGGGTCAATATACAAATATTAATTTTATTTCTATATCATAGAAACAAAAAATAGAAAATAAAAATTATTTTTAACTTTTATTTCAGGTTCAGGGTACACGTGCAGGTTTGTCACATAGGTAAACTCATATCACGGGGTTTGTTGTGCAGATTATTTCATCATCCACTAAGCCTAGTACCCACTAATTATTTTTCCTGATCCTCTCTCTCCCATCCTTCACCTTCTGAAAAGCACCAGTGTGTTTTAGTCCCCTCTATGTGTCTATGTGTTCTCATTATTTCTCTCCCACTTGTAAGTGAGAACGGGTAGTATTTGATTTTCTGTTCCTGTATTAGTTTGCTAAGGATAATGACCTCCAGCTCCATCCATGTTCCTACAAAAGACATGATCTCATTCTTTTTTACAGATGTATAGTATTCCATAGTGTTATGTACCACATTTTCTTTTTTTTTTTTTAATTGCATTTTAGATTTTTTTAAATAACTATCATATGCCTTTGGAAAATGGAGAAAAAAAAAAACAAAAAGAAGAGAAATAAGATTTGATGCTCACTTTCAAGGAACTAAAATACTTCTCAGGATAAGAGCAATGCAAACAAAAGTAAAATAAAGCAGACTGAGGAATTCATTTCTGAAAAAGTTAGGTTAGGTTTATTTTATTACTTTTGGTGGCACCTGAGAAATAACTGTAATTTTTGATTAGCATGTGAAAAATGAGGTGGGCATTTTAGGTAGGAGGAAGAGAACCTACAAACGGTAAAGGTATAGTGCTATCGAAATCTACATATTTTTGAGGTTCAAGTAACAGCATGCTTGACGCTAAATTAGGAGAAAAATTACCTGAAATATGAAAGAATTTGTAGTCCACAACTGCTTTGCTAATAACAGGGACTGATGATGCTTGGGTTGATTGGGATCTGTTATGCATCTTGGGGATTTCAAATCTTGGGAAATGAAGTATATCATGGTAAAGAACCAGATTTCCAAAGCCTCTTTGGACGATATCAATGGGTCGTATTAGATCCATGAACAGGCCAGGGGCACAAGGAGAAACAACAAAAACACACACTCAGAACAAGAGTTGAAAGAGTTTCTGTCTGTAGCTTAGCAAAAGATGATAAGAAGGCAGACATTTAGGTCATGTCAAAGAACAGATAAACCCTTACAAGGCTCATAGAGTTCTCATAGAGGAGCAAAGGTTTATAAGATAACGAAAGCGTAACTTCAAAGAGCCGTGAAGATGATGAGATAATCACTGAGGAATGTTTACCATTGTCTTGCTTAAAGGACATCTCCAGGTAAATCATCAACATGTAACATGGGGCAGGAAAGACACCAAAGCAGCTCCTGAAAACACTTGGTATGTGACACTAAAAAGCTAAACTCCAAAGATAGCATTTAAAACATTAATAAATACCTTTCATGAGAACAGTTCTTTATAATAATCATATTATTATGCTAAGTAGAACTGGGGTTCAAAATCACATCAAACATTGAAACACAACGCCTTGAACCACTGCTCCACTGTTTAGTGCTGTATTTATTAAACTTTTACAATTGTTTACCTATCAAAGACACATAAATGTGTTGTGAGATCTCTTATTATGCAGATATTAATATGCATACAAATTGCCTTGCTTTGTAAATGCATTTCAAGTATTATTGAAATGTGAGAGTTCCCTGACCCCACTCACAGGACATGCAACAGGATGTGGCTCATCATGTTCATCCACTGAGCATGCTCAAATGCCTTATGGGATGAGGAGCCCACAGATGGGCAGGTGCAGGAGCTGGGGCAAATGACCCTGGTTTCTCACCTCACAGCAGCATTCAGGGGCGGGTGTCTGAGACTCTCAAAGTGCAAATGAGCTCTTGTTACAGTGTGTTCTTTTAGCCTTGCCACCCACAGATCCTTAAGTGTTAGACAGCTCAGTGGACCCTCTACCTTTTCACAAGGGCAAAGGACCAGTGCAACAGCTTTCTGTATCCTGTGCTCTTATCTGGAGTCCAGGAAAAATCAGGTCACACATGGACTTGAGGGATGAATGTGGCGGTTTTATTGACTGGTGGGGTTGGCTCTCAGCAAGATGGTTGGGGAGCTGGAAATGGGATGGAGTGAGAAGATGATCTTCCACTAGAGTTTGACCATCCAGCAGGCAGTCTCCCCTCTGAGTGTCCCCAAATTGCTCTCAATGTTCAGACATTCCTTCTCTCTGCCACACCATTCTGTCACTCTTCTGCTCTCTTATCGTCTCCTTGTCTGCTTCTGGAGCCTGGGGTCGGGGTTATATGGGTACAAGATAGGGAGGCATGGTAGGCCAAAAGTCAACTTTTTGATGTGAAAACAGGAATGCTGTTTCCATTTAAAGCCATGGGTTTTCAAGCTTGAGGATGGAGCCTTTGCAGGGGAGCTGCCCTCTTTTACCCATTATTTCCCTGCCTCCTGTCTGTATCATTATCAAGTAATTTTCATATTTAAATTTTGCCGACTGATATTTTAAGCAATAAAACATATAATATAGGCAACTAATATTTTGTTAGAGTTGATATCATCACCATTTTTTAAAAATGATGGATTAGAATAAGGCTTCAGTGTAACAAAAAATGTCAAACAGGTTCATGGTGTGCTAAATGTGCATACATGAGTTTTATGCCAATATATAAATGAGAATGTATACCATATAGTCTTTTAAGACTTTCTTTTGGTTAACTAATAAGAAAAAAAGAAGGAAAAACATGCAATATTTACTTTCCAATGACCATCGTCAAACAATGTAAAGTCTTTCTCATAATTTCAAAATAATTTATCTCTGTACATAATGATAGTTAATAGGAAAATATAGTGCTCTTAAAGGTAATATGTAGAATATGTAAGCAGTTTATTATAAGAAACTTTGCTATCTCACTTAATTCATGGGCACATTTTTAATAGAAATGGAAACATTCACTTTATCTGCAAAATGATCTTACTGATCTCAGTACTATATATAAGATATAATCTTTCCATCTAATTTGTCCTTACACATTTGCAAATTGCCACTGGAAAATATTGCTTCCATTGAACTCCAGACTAAACAGAGTGCAAAACCTCCTCCAACTTCAAACATATAAAAACGACAGTATCCTCAAATTAGTTTCTTTAAAATATATCGTTAAACCTTCTGATATGACATTGAAGAAAAGTTCAGAATTTTTCCGGTTACATATTTTCAGTTATACAGAAGGAACTTGTGAATAAGATCTAAATGCAAAATGTTTATTTTAAAAATAATATCAGGCTGGACTTGGTGGCTCAAGCCTGTACTCCCAGCACTTTGGGAGGCTGAGGTGGGCAAATAATGAGGTCAGGAGTTCCAGACCCATCTTGCCAACATAGTGAACCCCTGTCTCTACTAAAAATACAAAAAAATTAGCCAGGTGTGGGGTGGTGTGTGCCTGTAGGTTGAAGCAGGAGAATCTTGTGAACGGGGTGCGGGGTTGGGTTGCAGTGAGTCGAGATCACACCATTGCACTGTAGCCTAGGTGACAGTTGGAAATTCCATCTCAATAATAATAATAATAATATCAGGGAGCTAAAATCTTTAGAATTCAAGCACATGTAAATACTCCCAAAATCAGCAACAGAGCTTGCATAGAAGCCATGGGAAGGAATTAGAACAGGGTACAGATAAATCTACAGGAATTCTGTAAAATTTGTTGCAGACAAACAAAAAACAGGGAGAAAAACTTAACTAAAGACTTCTAGAAGGCATACTGACATAGACCCTGGGAGAGCAGTAGAAGTTCTCTTCTTGGGTGAGAAATTTAAAGAAAGTGGGAATAAATGAATACTCTAACAAACATGAAATATGAGGATGAATCAATATGATATTAGAGCAATGGAGAAAAAGAGGATTTTTGGTACTGCGACAGCAGGTTGGTCAGGAGGACAACCTTCTCCCCAGCTGCTACCAAAAGGGATGTGGTTGCAAATAGCTGTGTCACAGTAAGTCAAATTTCAGTCAACAAGAATGATAGAGGACATTTGTAGACCCTATACAAGAATACTTCCAGAAAAAAATTGAAAAAATCTAGCCAAATCTCAAGGAAACACTACAAAAAGTTTTTTTTTTAAATAAATTAAACCAAAATCTTGATTGGATTAGGAAAAATGGATATCTATAGAAGAAAACATAACTTTCTATACAGAAGAGAGAAAAAATGAAAACTGACTGAAACAAGCATTAAAAATATATGTTGAAGGAAACCTACCAGAAAAAAGTTCCAACATTGAAGATCCACCATAGATATGAGATACAACAAAGATAAAAGAAAAGAAAAAAATTGTATATCTGTATGTATATATAAGTATATATACTTATAAATAGTTTATACAAGAAGTATATATGTGTGTGTAAAACTATATATATGTAAAATTATATGTATGTATGTGTCTGTATTCTAAGCACATATACATTTATATACATCTGTATGTGTATACATGCACATACATTTACTTTTATATACTTATAAAAATATATATACTCTTACACACTCATATATACACACACATACATACACACATATATACACAGATCAATTTTTAAAGAAATAAAGAGATAATTTTAAGTATCTAGCAGAAGATTTTATGGAATTTTTACCAAGTTAAAAACACAATATTTAAATAACATGGATGGACAAGAAGAAAAATTTCAACATTTTAATTTATGAAATGAGCCCAATATTGATGATATCATAATCCAAAACAGATTGAGTAAAAAAGGAATCATAGCTATAACACTAACAAAAATGGCCTATATAAAGTATTAATAAACAAAACCTAATACTGTATCAGTGAATAAATCTATTTTATGTATTATGCAAAATAATCCTCATCATCCAGTGACTTTTATTTTAGCAATAAAAAATGGTTCAGTGTTATGTAAACTGGTGACCTAATTAATAATTACAATTAAATCAACTAGAGAAAATGTAAGTTGTGATAAAGTTCAGAAATAGACACACGTTAATACACATAGGGAATTATACAACCTAGTAGTATTTTGAATGAATGAAACAGTTGAACTGCTCGATAAATGGCACTGAAATGACTGAAGTTATGGGGGAGAGTTGACTTCAGTTTACACAGGTACAAATTTCAAATAGGTTACATACTGTTAAAACAGCATTATAAAAATACTTAAAACATGTATTTTTAATTTAAACACAAAGTAGATTAAGGAATTGTAGCTATATTACAAAATCCGGATACCATAACAGAAAGATTTAGAGACAATTACCAAAAACCAAAAGCAAAACAAATAAAACTAAAAACTCTCAATCAAAAATCAATAAACTGCCAACTGGGAAACTATTTACAAATCATAGCATAGTAACTGTGCTAATATGTCCATTTTATAAAATGTTTGTAAAAATTCATACAAAATGACTAAATGAACATGAATTGGTAAATATTTAAGTAGACATTTCACAGAAACTGAAATACTAATAGCATTTAAACACATGAAAGATGCTTAGCCTGTCTCAGAATGAAAAGAGTGTAAATATAAACTGAAGAGTAAAATACTTTCCCTGTAGATTCACTATGATGAAATATTTTTATAACATGGTTTCTTCAGGACTCAGGAACACCTACTAAAATAAATATAAATTTTACACACTTTATAAAGAGCACTTTGATATTAGAAAATGACATTACAATGCAAAAATTCCGAGGTTTAGTAATTTAATTTCTAGAAATTCAGGCATATATGATGTAGAAAATTTGAAGTACAGTGACTCTTGAACATTGAGGGGGTTGGGGCACTAACCTAGTACCCTTGAAAATTTGAGCGCAATTTTTAACTCCCCAAAGACTTAACCACTAATAACCTACTACTGACCAGAAGCCTTAGGAACAACAAACCAGTGGATTATATATATGCATACACTGTAGTCTTAACACAACATAAGCTAAAGAAAAGAATGTTACTAAGAAAATCATAAGAAAGAGAAAATATGTTTACTATTAAGTGGAAGTGGATCATCACAAAGATCTTTGTCGTCATGCTGAGTAGGCTGAGAAGGAGGCGGAAGAGGAGGGCTTGGTCTTGCTGTCTCAAGAGTGGCAGATATGGAAGAGTCAGGAAGTGAAAGGGAAGGCAGGAAAGGCAGTCACACTTGTTGTAACTTTAATTTTAAAAAATTGCATGTAAGTGGGCCTGTTCAGTTCAAACTTGTCTTGTCAAGAGTGACTGTGTATTAAAGTTATTATGCACTGGCACAGAGCTGATCATAATGAAATGTTGTATATAACTTAAGTGTCAGTTCAGGACTACCCAGATAAATTAGAGCGTGCCTGTACAATGGAATAATATTTAGCAAAAAAAAAAAAAAAAAAAGAGCAAGTCATTTTTAGAGAAGGATCATCCCAATACGTATTCAATGTGAATGCAGAATGGTGCTGAGATGTATGTAGTATGATGTTAGTTTTGTAACATAAGCACAAAATATTTGCAAAAGCATTTGCTTCTATCTGCCTAAAACCATTGAAAAGATTGAAGAAACTAGTAACATGATTATATTTTGAGTAATAGTTGTACTGAGTGGACTAAGGATGATTTTCACTGATTAACCATTTATATTTAGGTATCTCTTTAATGGCTTAGCTACTCAAAAAGTAAATAAAGTTATATCAAGGGCAACTTATTCCAATGAGCAGGATTAAAAATATTTCTAACATAAATATTATAACTTAAATATATCTACTTACTAAGAGACAAAGTAAATGCCTAAAATACTTCACTATTCTGAATATTTCATTTGGACCAAAGATGGAAATAATTAAGAAATCAGTATCTTTAAAAAAAAATATTAGTCTAGGCCGGGCGCAGTGGCTCAAGCCTGTAATCCCAGCACTTTGGGAGGCCAAGGTGGGTGGATCACGAGGTCAAGAGATCGAGACCATCCTGGTCAACATGGTGAATCTAAAAATACAAAATACTAAAAATACAAAAAATTAGCTGGGCATGGTGGCGTGTGCCTGTAATCCCAGCTACTCTGGAGGCTGAGGCAGGAGAATTGCCTGAACCCAGGAGGCGGAGGTTGCGGTGAGCCGAGATCGCGCCATTGCACTCCAGCCTGGGTAACGAGCGAAACTCCATCTTAAAAAAAAAAAAGAAAAATTAGTCTAATAAAGTACCCTTAACTATTTGTTGCTTAAACTTCATCACTTTAAGTTTTACCTGTAAAGCTATGAAAATACTTAAAGTTAGAGGGAGAAGAGAAATAAGTAGCTATTCATCTGAATACATTACAGTTGAATTACAGTTGATCTTTAAATAACATGGGTTTTAACTACACTCCTCCATAGATAGTAGATTTTCTTCACCATTTGTCATCCCTAAGACAGCAGGACTAACTGCTTCTCTTCATCAGCCTACTCAACATGAAGACAATGTAGATTGAGAGCTTTATGATAATCCATTCTTACATTATGAAAAATACATATTTTTTCTTCCTTGTGATTTTAACATTTTCTTTTCTTTAGCTTATTTTATTGCTAAAAATATAAATATTATATATAAATAAATAAATATATATATATGTATATATATATATATAAAACAAACAAATATGTGTTAATTGACTGCATATCTTATTGGTAAGCCTTCTGGTCAACAGCAGGCTATCCGTAGTCAAATTTTGGGGGAGTCAAAAACTTTATGGGATTTTCAACTGCTCTATGAATGGTGTTTCTAACTCTAGAGCTGTTGAAGTGTCAACTATATTTTTGCATATTCTGTTAGTGCACTAAGATGTGCAGTTTAGAAAACTAGGAGTTGCTGCAAACTTTTGTATTTGACTCACCATGAGTAATCAACCAGTAGCCAAATGCTGATTATAAAAATCTCTACTGTGTGTGTGTGTGTGTGTAGATATGTGTGTATTCATGTAGGTATTGGATACTTTTTATTACTATTTATAAATAGACCTAAAGACTCCTCTCTGTTTTCCTGAGACTGTTAATTAATTAATTTACTATGTACTAAGTGTATTTCATTATTTCGTTGTAAAGTTTTATATAAACATCTTTTTCATGATTCTTGTGAGGTTATTCTGGAAAGAGGCCATGATTTTTTTCATCACTATGGCTTTGTCATTTTACAGAGTGAATGACAACAATAGTTTGTTGAACAAATGCACTGATATGAGATCTACTTCATTAAAATGCAAATGAATGCATTATGGAAATAAGAAATCATGTTGAAAATTATAACTGTGACTCTTCTCTTCCAGCTTATCTACATTTTTTGCTTCAGAATAATTCTTACTTTTCTAATAGTTCATAGAAATTACAAAAGGTCTAGTCCCAAATGCTTATCTCATATCTATTATCCAACAACAGGAGGCCTTCAAGCTATGTATTTCCAATTACTTTATAATTACATACATTTCATGATTGAATTCCAATTAAGAAACATGTTTTTCTCCTGGATACAAAAAGTCTTATCATTGCCAAAGTGCAGCTACTTCTGACAGTTAACGTTATTTATTATTTACATCAATAACTGTTTTTCATTTTCAGTCAAAGATGCTAAGAGGGACAAAACATTAACTCACTGTTTTTCTTATTTTTTTGTCACATTCATAGACGTGTTGAGATGAAATTTAGAAACAGAGGTAAAGAATAACTCTCATCAGAGATATAAGAAGAAAACTCCAATATGTGGGAAAACATTATTAATATAATCCTTTAGGCCAAAGAGAGCACGTCATCCTCACATGCAGGGCAGTTTTGGGGTCTTGATATGGTTTGGCTCTGTGTCCCCACCCAAATCTCATCTTGAATTATAATCACTATAATCCCCACCTGTGAGTACAGGACCTGGTGGGAGGTGATTGGCTCATGGGGACAGTTTCCCCATGCTGTTCTCAGAATAATGAATGAGTTCTCACAAGATCTGATGGTTTTATGAGTGTTTGGCAGTTCCTCCTATGCTCCCTCTTTCTTTCTCTCTCTCTCATTCATGCTCTCTTGCCTGCTGCCATGTAAGACATGCCTGTTTCCCCTTCCACCATGATTGTAAGTTTCCTGAGGCCTTCCCATCCATTCTCATGGAACTGTGCATCAATTAAACCTCTTTTTGTTATAAATTACCCAGTCTCTGGAAGTTCTTTATGGCAGTGTGTAAATAGGATTTCTGTGTAAAATCTGTAAAATCTTTATGGCAATGTTTAAACAGGGTTTCTTTATGGCAGGAAGTTCTTTATGGCAATGTGTAAACAGGATTTCTGCCGTGATTGTAAGTTTCCTGAGGCCTCCCCATCCGTGCTTATGGACCTGTGAGTCAATTAAACATCTTTTCGTTATGAATTACCCAGTCCCTGGCAGTTTTTTATAGCAGTGTGTAAAAGGACTAATACAGGATTTATATAAATACAAATTAAAAATATCTATTCTCCATAGTGCCTCTGCCAATCCTGTGACTCTGACAACTCTCAGAGATAACTCTGGTTCAGGCAAGAAGGCTTACACTGACTACACCTATATTACAAAATGCTTCCAATTCCATCTCACTCTAATTACAAAAGTATAATTATCTAAAGTCGACTTTGTATATCTAATATACCTAACTTGAAAGTATGTGAAATTATGAAAAAGGCAAGGAATGACCTTCAATCTCTGTTATTTTCCCTAAATTGTTTAAGCACACCATTTTAAATTCCAATAGGCTATTGAAATATTTGGCAATTTCAATAATAAAAATTATGTAGACTTAAAAAAACTCAAATGTTGCAGTATATCCATTTTTTTTACTGTTCTTTTAGAATTCTTTTTCTTAGTAATAGTCTTTAAAAATAATTAATTATAATAAACATGTAAACACAGTTTTAAAGTATTTATTATGTACCTGATACTGTGCTTTATAATTTATGGAAATTATCTAACTTAATTCTTAAAAACCCTTTGAAATAGTTATTAGCATTGTTCACTTTTACAGATGAAGACATCAGGCTCTGCTTTATTACTTTCCATTCTTACTTGAACCAATTCCATTCCAACACTTCAAAAAGACTAAACAAAACTATTATTGCCAATGTTACAAATAAAATCCACTTTGAAAGTCTAATGTAAACTTTTAATTTACTTCCTGCCTGATCTTCCTACAGCACTGAATCTTCCTACTACCATTTACCTAGAAACTGTTTTTTTTAATTTCAGAGACAAGATGCCTTCTCTTCCCTCTCATGTCTCACTTGCAGGTCTTTCTTACTTTATTCAGAAACTCATCATCCAGTCTCCAACCATATAACTTCGAAATGCTGCACAGCTTACTTTGAGGTCACTTTGTTCATTATCAAGATTCACTGTCCTGGTTTCTAAATTCTGTCTCATGGCTTTAAATATCATTTAGATGCTTAAAATGTAAAAAGAAATGCATCTCCAGTCATGGTCTCTATTTTAAAATCCAGAATCATATTTAACAATTCAACATTTTTCTGAACATACAGTACAGTAGACAATCTCAAATTAATATGCCCCAATCTGAACTCAATCTAATATTTTCATACTCTGATCACCCCCTTCAGATTTGCTTTTACTCAAAGGTTCCTTATTTTACAAAAACAAACATATAAAAATATTTGCAAAGAGCCTCTATCTTATTAGCATAGTCCAAAATACTTGAATTATCCTCAACTCCTCTGTTTATCTTACCCCATGCATTGAACCTAACAGGAAATTATGTTGACACTATTACATAATATAGCCCTAATAACTGGTTCTTGCCACCACCACCACTTCTCCACTATATATTTTTCACAACCACCTTTAGATTTTCTTGCTTCTGATTGGCCAGCTCTAAATTCAATCCAGGAGTCACTGTCAGTTTTTCAAAAGGAAGTGAGAATGTATGACTCTTCTGCTCTCTGATTTCTTATCTCAGAAAACACATGCACCACTCTTTGTGCACCAAATAGCATAATCTTTAAAAGTAAAGGTTCGTATTTTAAGTTATATATATTTTATCATTAATTTCCTTGAAATATCTATTTCTGATTAATAGAAACCACATATTACTGGAGACTGTTCAGCAGAATAAGAAACAACCTAAATATTAAAATAAATAACATTCTGAAATAAGTAAAGGCTTCTGATGAATCCTGCCATTTTCAGAAAATGCACCTGGAATCCCATTCTCACAGTATTGGAACTCCTTCGTTCTCCCTTTAGCTGGTCGCTGTACACCTAGTCTTTTCACTCTCTCCACTTAAAAAAAAAAAAAATTCCTTAGGAAAGGTTCTCACAGAGGAATCATACCTAGATGAACCAAAGCTTCAAATTCTACATTTTCATCTATATATAAAAATATATATTTAACTTTAGTAATAAAAACAAGTAGACTTGAGTGCTCTTATACTTTGTCATTTATTAAGGAAAAGAAGGAACACGTCTGCAACTACTCCTGCTAGGTTACCAAGGATTTTATCAATACTAATCTTCGCAATTCATATTCAAATGCTAAGAATCCCTAATCTCTTTAAAAATACATGCGTATTTCCAGTAATTTGATATAGGACTCTCAAAAAGTCATTACATTTTGAGGGTATAATTGAAACAACCGAAACATTAACACCAAGTAATGAATATAATAGTTCACACATATGAGTTACTACATATGTGCAAGGCATTGTTCTATATATGTACACACAAACATGTATGCGTATATGTATATAAAATTTCAGTCAATTCCCACAAGAAATATTAGAACTAGTAATTAGATACAGTTGTTCTGATTCTGTAACCCATGATCTTAAACCATTACAGAATAAACCTTAAAAGATATCAGTATTTTCAAAGACAATTTTGACACTTGCCTTGGGCAAGTTAGTAAATAGCCATGCTCCTTTGTTTCCTCATCTGTCACATGGGTAGATCTGACAGTATTCCATGAAGATTAGAATAAGTAATAGAATATTTTGGTGTTTATAAATCTAGAATATAAAAGGGAATTTGTACATTTGAAGGAGAAAAATTAAGGGACAAAATAGTGTCTTTTCCAAGCATACTAAACATAAGATGTTTCATACATTTACTTTATACATTGAGGGTAGGTGGGTATACTAACAATTAAGCCCCTTTAATTTGAGATTTTAGAAAGGGTAGATTGTTCTTATTTAGAGAATTGAAATACATTTTAACTTGTGAGCAGGAGGTCATGGAGTTATTTAGAAACAGTGACAAGAAACTTTTTTTGACTATTAAAAATGAAAATTAAAAAAAAAAGAAGTTAAACAATGCCAAGAGTATCATTTGATTCCAATAAGCAGTTTTTTTTTAAAGTATTTCATTTGATTATCAGCTCAATTTGAAAGGTTCTATGTCTGGTAAACAAAACACAAAGAAAAAAGCTCAATAATTAACAAAATACTCTATAGTATTTCTTTTTTCATCTTTTTCCAAGTCAGATTCTTGCAAGCACTAGGAAATTAGTGTTCGTTCAAGATTTAATGACAATGTGAATACCACTGTCAATCTGGATTCTTTAGCAAGAAAGGCAAATCTGATTTACATTAACCTGAACACCTTAATAACTAATTAAAATCTCAGCCTTCTGGCTAAATTCTTAGACGTTTAGTCTGTTTAACTCAGCAACAAAATATTGTTAGCCACTTTCTTTTGAGAAAGGTGAGTCTAATTTATTGGTACTATTAGGGCATTTTATAATCTGCAACCTAATCAGCTTTAACAAAAGATATTGTACTCATCATGACTCAAAGATTTTACACAATAACTTACTGAAAAACAATGCCTGCCATTGCATTTCCAGTGTAATATACTGCAGTGGTTATTGTATTCTCACATATTTGTCCAGGTCATATGTTTGCTTGAAAAAATGTAAAACAAAGAATGCATATAGATTATTAAAGAAATTTTCCCAAATTTCTTCACGTATATTAAATCCTAAAACTAAATAGGTTAGTGTTCTTTTCTGAATTGAAATAGATTAATATAGTATATTAATGGAAATACTTTGTCCTATTATTTATAATTCTTATTAGACACATGTAATTGACTTTATGACTGAGCATGAAGACTCTGTAAAGGACATCGCTCAAGTATACAATATAATTTTCTTTAATTTTGATCTGAAAGAGTGTTAATAGAAAGACTGAAGTTCTGTCAAACAAACTGATTACATTTCTACTGGATTTGGGGACTATGTAGCATCAGTGATAAATTAAAATACTTAATCATAACTTATTGTATTTAGTATATGATTTATTATGTTCCTATTTTTTATACCCCTCAAAGTTCTTAAGAATATAATGACTGTCCTCAAAATACGCTTAATATACTGGTAGCCTATGATTAATCTTTCTGCCCCTCCAGGCATTTGTATATCTCCCCTTAATCTTGTTTTCTGAATTGCTAAGTATAATTATAATTTTTTATCTTTTTCCATGTGACAGCTTTCAGGGAGCCTTCCCTTACCTTAACTGAATCAGGACCCTTTACTTTCAGTAACTTTTGATACATTTGATATTCCTGGATTCTCCATTGCCTCTCTTCCTTTGGATCCATATTTGCATATTCTATGTTTTCTTTTCTGCGTATTCCCCTATTTTGCTAGGGTGTGTTTTCAAGGAACTTAATTGGGGTACATACAATAATAATTTTTTAGATCTGTCAGTCTAAAGCTATCCATTGGATTTCTAGTTGATTTGGGAGGTTTGTTTAAGGTGCATCTTCAACATAGAAGGACTGTTCTTTGGAGAGAGAGAGAGAGAGAGAGAGAGAGAGAGAGAGAGAGAGTGTGTGTGTGTAAATCACTTAACCATGTAATTATAGTTCTATTCTAGGATTCTCTGCTTTGTTCCACTAGTCTATCTATTTCTACTCAAATCTCACACTTGTTTTTATGTTTTAAATCATATATTATAAATTCTCCATATTTGTACTACTTCGAAAAGATCATTTTGTAATTATGAGTCTCTATATATTTAATACATTTTAGAGTCAAGTTGCCTATTCATGGCAAGAAATAGTTTGCTGAGATTATGACTAGAATTGCATTAAGTCTACAGGTCAGTTTGGGAAACTGCAAGGAAGAAAAGACATTCCCAGGCTGAAACTTAATCAAGGAATGCCTCATATTTTCAGAGTTGGATTTCAGAATTTCTTATGACCCCTTTATGGTTTCCATATCCCCCTTTTTGAACAAAAATTTCTATAATAGGTATAAACTTCCTTCTACATTGTATGTAGGATAGAGGCAGTAAATTTGACTTTATAATTTTACAGATATAAAGATGGAGAGAATATAGTCAATGAGCTGTACTCAAGAAAATTCAACAGAGCATCCTCAGCAAGTCTAATCCTCTATGCTTCATGTCTTACTTATTGACAAAATACACCCACCTCCCAAGGCATTCAGCAGTCCCATCCTATTATAGCATTGTCTCAAAGCTGTATGGATTTTTCAGTCTCTTTGAATTATACAAATGGGATTAGACTTTAAAATTGATTTTAACTTCTCATAACAATATTGAATCAAAAGTTGTGACTCTTCAAAAAGATATGTGTAGTTTATATAGCCATTGGGGTGGCTTGGTTTTACCTCGTGTACCCCAACCTCTTCAGCAGTCAATAACATAGTTGCTCTCCACCCCTAATTTGAAAAATATATATTGAAAGAATTTGTTAATCATACTTTGATTTTTTAAAACGAATATATTATATATTCTTTTGCTGTTTTATATATAAAAAAGAAACATGTTTATTAGTAGCAAAATGTGTGTGTGTGTGTGTGTGTGTGTGTGTGTGTATTATACATATAATGTGATACTGACTTAGTCCACTTGTTTTGCTATAAAGTAACACCTGAGACTGGGTAATTTATAAACAAGAGATTTATTTGGCTCAAAATTCGAAAGCCTCTATGAGAAGCATGGCATCAGCATTTGCTTCTGTTGAGATCCTCAGGCTGCTCTGCTCATGGAAGAAGGTGAAGGGAAGTAGGCATGTGCAGAGATCACATGGTGAGAAGAAGGTGGCAAAAGAGGGAGAAGGAAAGTGCCAGGCTTGTTTTAACAATCAGCTCTCATGGGATCTAATAGAGCAAGAACTCGCTCATCACCTTGAGATTAGCACCAAGCCTTCATAAGGGATCCGCTCCCATGATGGAAACATGAGGTCCCATCTCCAACATTGGGAGTCTAAACTCAGTATGAGGCCTTGAGGGGTTAAATATCTAAACCATAGAAAATACTTCCTCAGGTTTTAGTTACTATTTTTAAGCAAATGTTATGCTTTCTCTATTACATCATTCAAATATATAAATGGAATTTTTATAATAATGTGAATAGGAATTCAGAATGAAAATAACTTAAATAAATGCCATAAAAACATTTCCTTATGAATATGCTGTGAGACTACAGTGAAGAGCCTCATAATGTTCATTGTTATTCACGGAAAGTCAAATTTTAAGTTTTTCTCAATTTATTTATTTTAAATTTTCACAATAATAGTAATTTGTTTTAAGTGTTTATTGCAATGAAATAATGATTAAAACTATAAACTAATGTACAAATGAAAAAATAACAGGCATGTGTTTATAAGGCTAGTTTGTCAAATTAGAGAACAAACATAAATGAACGAAAATTATAAAGATATGTTACTATATTAGAGTTACATTAATTTTTATTTTAAAACAAACTCATTGTTTCTTAAAATCAGAATGCAAATGCAAATGTACTTTTGAAATGGAAATTTTTTTTCCATATTAGATCTGCATGGAGAATATTAACTTTGCCTACTTTAATGGAACAATATGAGGTTTTAAAAATAATTGTCCTGAAGAAACTGAAAATAAGAAATTTATTTGGCTATTAATTTGCCTAAGGATAAATTCTTGGTTTTGCTTTTATTATTAAAGAAGTTAATCTATTCTGCATTTCTGTTTAGAGTTTCAAAAACAATTACAAAATGAAGCTTAAGTTTTTCTGCCTCATGCTGATTAAAAGCAATGAAACCTCTGGCTGTTTTATGAAAAAATTATTTAAGAGTTAGGAAGCTGGAAGCCAGTTAAAATGCCTTGTTTAAATATTTTGAAGACTCTCAGTTAAGATAGTTTTAATGTTACCACTTTAGAACTTACTGGTTGTTTAGAATGAAGAAGTAGGAGAATATCAATGCAAAGGAAATAATGGCAATGGAAAAAAGGGAATTTTTCTCCCTCAGGCTTAGGGAATCTCATACCATATCCCAAGCCTTCTTAAAATGGCTTCCTCCAAAATGAAAAGAAGATCTCTCTTATAATGCTACACAGAAGACAAAAAGACAGTTTATAAAATCCAATCCCAAAAGTGAACTTAAAACACTAAATTGTCTACATAAACCCACAATGCCATCGTGGTATTAATTTGATTCACCTATTGTTGCTTATATCATATCTGTTCTATATTTATAGCCTATTACTCAGTCATACCAAAACACATTGTGTGGTGACTATGTTCCTTAGCATTTTTTTCTACTATGTCTTTAAAAATAAAGTTCTACTTTATTTTTACATTCTCCTAAAATTCTAAAATTTTAACAGAGTTGCATGGATACAAAGTAACTCAATGAATGGGCATAAAAATGCCTTATTGATTTCTTAAAACTGTATATAAATTGTTACATATCTTCATATAAGTGTTTTCAAGAAAGTTTTCTTAAGCTTCTTTAATTGTTTAAGAGGTCACAAAACACAAAATCATTATCACTAAACTTATTTATTAGGGTTCAAATCTGTAGAATGTATATGAAGCATATTTTTGTTTAATAAAAATATTTATTTCTTACCACATTCTCAAGTCTAGTATCTCACGTGATACATGGAAGTGCTTACTATGTATTTATTGAATATTTAAATAAAAAGACAAATCCAACAGTTTTGGACTCTGAACCCTAAATAAGTTAACTCAGTTGCTCAAGCTTACTGAAGCCAGCATGTGCCAGTTAAGACATGCATTTCTGTTCTGCCTGATATAATCACCAAATGAGAACATTTAATGTTCCAAAGTACTAAAAAACACCTGAGACTTCAAGATGCTTACTCTGTTGCTTTCACAAAGAAATATTCTCTGGCCTCTAGCTTTTCACCCAACCGAGTCTGCTTATCCCTTTACCTTTGCAAACCTCAGTCATAGCATAATCTATTGCAACTTGCAGTATGGTTTGCTAATCCCCTTGGTATAAATAATTCTACCAAGGCTGATTTTCAGCTATTCATGTGATGTCATGGGACACAAAAGTTCAGAAGAAATGAACATGGTGGGTTCAATCCAGCTGATAGTGGCTGGCTCAGTACATAAGTTCAGTCTTCTTGATTTCCACCAAAGGACTGGCATGACTTGATTCTCCAATAGGTTAAACTTTATTTAGTTCAAAATAGATATTTATTAATTGGGTGAGAGTATAAAGTATGTAAATTTTTAGGCATAATTCTCAGTTTCAAACAAGAAAGGAAATAGAAGGCATATCAGAACACTTAGCTTAAATATAAATTGTGTGTGTGTGTGTGTGTGTGTGTGTGTGTGTGTGTGTGTGTATGTGTAATAGGCATATTTCTCAGCTTTCAAACAAGAAAGAATAGAAGACATGTCAGAACATTTAGCTTTAAATATCAGTTTTTTTTGTTTGTAGTAGGCTTAATTCAATGTCACAAGATTCTTGCCTAGGGATAGATATTGAAACACTACTCTAGGGACTGCTGTAAAGGGACATTGAAGATGAAAAGATAAACTAACATTTTAAATTAGATAAGATTAAAATAGGCACACTATGCTGGCTTATTCAGGTGTGCTCAAAGAAATCATAGGAGCTGGTAAAAGCAGAAAAGGAAAACAAACAGAAGAGTGAGTCAACCAGAAATATAAAAAGCATGTGAAAGAATTAAGGAGCAATCAGTCTTAAATATGAGCTACCTAGAGGATACAAAGAATCTCTAGAAAAATAATCCTCTTCCAGTTATCAGCAAGAAAATATAGACCCCAGTCCTAACACTGCATGAAAATGACCAACCCCCTGAATGAAACTGGAAGTAGATTCTCCCTAGAGTCCCCACATAAAAGCTTCAAATGACTGACACCAAACTTCTGACACACAAAATTGTAGGACAATAAATAAGTGTTGTTTTAAGTTGCTAAATTTGTGGTACATTTGTTGCAGCAGTTATAGAAAAGCAATATAATGGGAGGGAGAGACAAAGTTTACTGTAATGCCTTTTAAAGTTGTTTAGAGATGTGATAAAGTGAAAAGTACATACCTGGATTTACTAGGGCTGGTGATCCAAGCCTTCAGCTGAAGGAGGAGCAGCTGCACATCAAACCAAATTTCCTTTTTTCCTATGAGGTAGCTAGCAGTGATGAGCCATTTATGGATAAGGCTGAAGATAAAAGTTCTAAGTCCTATAAAAACAAATTATTTGCTTTTACCAAGCTAATATGTTGTACCTCTCCCCACTCAGTTTTTCTCTGAAATTTTATTAAACTAATTTCAGTCTTCATTTGTAAATTAAAGTTATTTATCTTCCTGGTTTGCTTAAAGAATGACTGTTCAGATTTGTGTTCAGTCCACTGTTCATAAACTGAAACTAAATAAGAATAATGTAACACAGATTATGACATGCATAATGAGTGAAACACAAGATAATCATCTTAATGTGAGATGTGAAAGGGTGTTTATTTTCTAATCTGATATTTTTAAAATACTATGCTTAATTAGATTTTAAATTACTAACATGGATCTTAAGTTTTGATGCAGATATCAGTAAAAGAGTGATACAAAGACATATACCCATTCCAGGTTTTTAAAAGACAAAAGAAAGAATCTTACATCCCTTAAAATATATCACCAACCATATAGCTGGTAATTATGGTGAATAAGACTTTAATGTTTCAATTAGGATTCCTAAAATTAAAATATAATTAGGAAAGATTTTATAATAAAATATAAACCAATTTTTTTTTCAAAAAGTAACTTTACAAAGGGGATTAAGTCAGACTAGCCTAAAACCAGAATACCAGATATTCCCACAAAGCAATATTCTTGGAAAATGTATTCATAAACATACATTGACTAATAGATTGTTACTAGGATTTCTGCACTGAAAGTCTAGGATGCTGGCTACTGAAGTGATTAAAAAACAAGTATTGCTTTATTTCTTATTCTCAATAATATTACAATTTAATTAGAGAAGGCTGACTAATGCACACAAGATAATTAGCAAGTAATGAAAAAAAGTATAAATTTATGTGATAAATGTGGAATCAACTTCAGTTCAAGAGCATTACTTTATCTAAAACTAATAATATAAACACCCTTTGAAGAAAAAGCAAAACAAAACAGCAGATGACCAAAGGAGAGGAGATATATTATAAATAAGTTCTTATCATAGCTTCTTCATACTGTTTTTAAGAATCTAAACCCTTCTGTTAGAACTGGTTTCACAGTAACTACTGTTTTTCTCCTCTGTGCTGTCTTGTTCTGAAAGTTCATACGGATTTTTAGGCTTCTGTTTACATAACATTTTATTCTCTCCAAGAAAAAAAAAAGGTTTTCATTATTAAAAAGAAATATTATGCAATTATTAGGTTCTCAAAGATACTGTTCAGTGTTGTCCTTGTATTTTCAACAAATTAATCCATTTCTGCTCAAAGAGAGAAGCCTCTATTATTCACATACAATGAGATCAAGTATAATTTTTATGTAACTCTGGAAAGAAACCCACACATCTTTTAGATTGCAGGATATGTAAAACAGGCTCTGATGCTTATTATAATGAATGTTTTATAACAGGATGAATGGCTGATAGAAAACATTTATTTTGGTTTATCAGGAACAAAACAACATAACAATGTATAATAATCTTAATTTTAAAACATCTAATAAAAGTCATCCTTACCTTAATGGTTTTTCTTCTTACCCATCTTCATTTCTTTTTATTTACTCAAGAACTAGATCTATCAAGCACAAGAGGCTCTCACATCCCTATTTTTGTCTGATTACATTTTAATTATCCCTTGATTCCCTTTTTGCCATAAAATCTGTGAATTGTAATTTGGCTTCTCATTTAGTTTTATCTCTAGGGAGAAAATATGCTGACCAGAAGAAGTGTGTATTAGTCCTGTTGGCAGTTGTATTTAATATCAACACTCCCTCAATTAACTTTCTGGCACAGAAGTCACTCTATCTTAAATTGAATTTATACAAGATACTATTATTCAGTTTCTTCAATCTTGAGAATTAAAACAATCATTTTTTTGGTTTTATAAATGTAAGAAACAAATATTTTAATATAATAAACTTAAGGGTTTTATTCCAGTCCTGGAAAATAAACAGATGGCCCTCCTCTGATTACACTCTTTTTCTTGAATTTAAATTTTAAACAAAATATAAACTTTTAAAAATTTTTCCCAAAATTGCACCTTTCTAGTAGTCTCTGTTTCAGGAATATTACCATTGGCTTAAATAGTTAAGTAGTAACAATAGTTAACTTGATTTCTCTTTTCTATTCAAAACTATATACAATTTATTAATTATGTCAATGACATCATAATTTAGCATTAATTTGTCCATTTCTGTTTGTTTACTTTGTCATCATGCTAATTCATACCAATAGCATCTCTCCATTGGAGGCTGTGTCAACATCCTAAGCAGAGTTAAACTTCCATTTCTGTACATACTCATTTTCATTCTCTATACAATTCTGAAATATTCACTTAAAAATGTAAAACTTTGGGAGCTGTGACCCATGCCTATAATTCTTACAGTTGGGAAGCCAAAGCAGAGGCATCACTTCAGGACAGGAGTTTGAGACAAGACTGGACAAGACCCTGTCTCTAAAAAAAAGATTAAAAAATTAGCTGGGCATGGTGGCTCATGCCTGTAGTCTTATGTATTAGAGAGGCTGAGGAGGAAGGATCACTTGAACCCAGGAGGTGAACCCCGCAGTCAGTTAGGAACTTGCCACTGAACTCCAACCTATGCTACAAAGTAAAACTCTGTGTCTAAAAAATAAAATAAAAATTTAAAACTTAAAATGATACACTTCTGATTAAATACATTCAATGGTATCTCATTGTAATTTGAATAAAACCCATGCTGCTCAGCATGCCTGTTTCAGTCTTTTTTGGCTACTGTAGCGAAATATTATAGACTGACCAGCAGTGGAAGCAACAGAAATGTATTTCTCACAGTTTTGGAGACTGGAAAGTCCAAGATTAAGGTGCCAGCAGATTCTCTGTTGGATGAGGGCCCACTTTCTAATAGATAATGTCTTCTTCTGTGTCTTTACTAGAGAAAGGAGTAGGGGATTAATCTAGGGTGTCTTTTATAAGCCCACTAACCCCCATTCATAAGGATTCTCTTCTTATGACCTAATTATCTTCCAAAGGTCTCATCTCCTGATACTGTAAACTTGGGTATTAGAATTTTAACACATGAATTCTGAGGGGACACAAATATTCAAATCTTAACAATACTCTAAAAAATACTTCTTTAACTTTGCAAATATATCTCCTTGCTTAATTTGCATTAATTTTACTAGATATTTCATCCTTCAAATTGCCAAATATTTTTATACCACAGGGTATTTGTAATATTCCATCGATTTAGCAGAAATTTCCCCTATAATTTTTACTTTTTGAATTCAAAGGAATAAAATATAATTTGTGTTTTGATTGCTCACAACTAGTAGACTTCTGAAACACTCCAGAATTCAATGACATAATAGCAAAGATAATGCTAGAGGTGTTAAAAGTTCGCTGTAGAAATACATTGTAACATGTCTAATACAGGCCAGGGTAAAGATCTTCAGTAATTACAAATATACAAGTATAAACAGTACATCAACTATTTCAAATTCTCAAAGCACATCGACTTTGAGGATTAATAGTTTGTTAAACTTTCTGCTAAGGATTATATTCCTTTCTCCAACACACTTTTTCTTCTGGACAGAGTCTTACTCTGGTTGCCCAGACTGAAGTGAAGTGGCATGACCACAGCTCACTGCAACCTCAACTTCCCAGGCTCAGGTGATCGTCCCACCTTATCCTCCCGAGCAGCTGGGACAACAGGCATGTGCCACCAAGCCTGGATAATTTTTGCATTTTTAGTGGAGATGGGATTTTACAATGATGCCCAGCCTGGTTCTGAACTTCTGGACTCAAGCAGTGCACCCACCGTGGCCTCCCAAAGTGCTGGAATTACAGGCATGAACCACTGTCTGTGGCCCTTTCTCAAATGCACTTCTGAGTAGCCACATGAAATGGGTTAAAAGGATTAGGTGGGAATGTGGTGGGTAGTAATAAAATTAGAAATAGAGATCCTCTTCTACATAAGGAAATCATAAAATGTTGGGACAGAGATATAAGCTATGTAGGACTCTAGAGGAAATTTTGAACTTAATATTATACTGATATGAGAATTAATGTTATTGTAAGAAAGTCCAATCCAGAAGTAGTTGACTATATTGGAAATGCTGAGATCTTTGAAAATGACATCAATAGCTTGCTAGCATTCTTGCTTTTTCAGAATTAAATAGCAAGTGTTCTGCTGCTGGCCAACTAGAATGCTAGGAGACCTAAACAGCTCTGTGTTAGTTATACAATGATAAAGAAGAAAATCTGTCTACCATAAAGGAAGTGACAGTCTCATTCTAACAATAGAAACATGCTTGTAAAAATCAGAATAAGATATGATTTAAAAAAAAAAAAAAAAAAAAAGATTACCCAGGTCACAGCTCAGAGATCACAAAATAACTTTTAGGGGTCTTTAAAATAACTTAAAATACTCCCAAATGGAAAAATATCAGAAAAGGTAAGTAGGAGAATGCATATGAGACTATGACAGAAATTACTCTTAAGCTCATTACCTATAACTTTAGTCATGAGAGTAGAAAAGATTTCACTCAATGAGAAGAGGAGAGGATAAACACAACCTCTGACTACTCCCCATTTGCATACTAACCAAAAATGAGTCATGTAACAAGGAAAGACAGGATGTCAAGGGAGGGTTTCGAGAGATTAGTAGAGTAGTGGACTGGGAGTAAAGGTAGAGGTTATTCCAAACTTGGAGATACTAGCCAATTATTTAGGCATAATATCAAATACATTTTAAATACAAATTCTAAACTAATTATAATTTTGGGATGTGGAAAGTCTTTGGTGACTAGCAAAAGGCATTTCAAATAAGTGCAAGAAAACTTTACTAATATACCTGATGATTCAGTGGTTGGCAACAGATTATTGAAGTTGGCATCAGAATATTACTTTCAACATGAATTAACAATTACATATCTCAGTAAAACAGTAGTCTTTTTTATTGATTCTCGATTTACTTTCTATGACCTCTGACATTTAAATTTTATATCATAAAATCTCAGTATACTTCATACAAATTTTTTGTAGTCTTTACTGTCCTATTTTTTTTAATCTTCAATAATACTTTTTTTTATTTATTGGTTTTTAAATGTGGTTGTATTTTTAAATATTTTTTTCATCAGACAGTGTGTACGAAAAATTTGGATTTTCACTTCATATTCAATCTTAGTCTCTTATTTGCTGTATTAATTTACTTTTTGTCTCTAAACTGCCAAAGCGTTTAGTAAGATTCTCTAAAAATTTTTGCTTGTGAAGGTTTTTTTTTCCTTTTCAATAAAAACTCACAAATTTCTGATTTTCTTTTAACCATATTTTTTTTTCTAATACTCATCCTGAATATCCTCCTTAGAGCCATATTGAATTTAAATGCTAGGCTTCGTGAGTTCACAATTAGGGAGGAGAAGATGATCACTAGCTTCTTTTTTAGAAGTCAGGTTCAATAGGAAACAACAGTCTTTATATTCAGTGTTCTCTAGTTCATCCAAAAACATTAAAATATTGTATTTGTTTTTTATGATTTCATACTTCCTCAAAAATTTGACAATTTTATATATTAATTGTTAATTCAAATAGTGTTTTAATTCAGTGATACATAAAATTGCTTCGGAATGGGGCAGGCTTTTAGAAGTCAAATATAGCAATGTGAGGTAGAATTCTGTTCAGATAATGCCACTGAGGTTTATTCTATGCTTAAGATGAGAATGGGAAGAGATTAATGTGCCCTTCTGTCACTCTCTGTTATGTAAAACTATTAGGAGCAGCCATGTGATTTCACTGCCTTTAATGTTTTCATCACCTTGAAATAAGTTTACAGTAGCAGATAGCCAGCATTTAGGGGAGAAATATTCCATGTTATAGAGTCTACGGTGGAAAAAACTGCTAATTTGATAACTGCCTGACCTCAGAAATCCATAAGCCACTTGTTTCCCACCATAGAGATAAAAAAGAAAAGTGAAGACCTTGCCTTTGGACTTGTCTTGTTCTTAAAACGATGCATAGTTTTCCCTGATTGTGGGTACCTACTTATGTTTCACTTAGGTTCATTTAATCAAAATCAATGCCAACTTATCCTGTCAGGTTTGTTGCAAGAAAAAGAGTTTTCTCTCATAATCAAAATTGATCAAACAGAGAAGAAAGCCATTATCTCACCTGTCCTATCGGGATTCTATTTTGGGATAAGCCAAGTTTAGGTGAATGCTAAATATATATGGGAAATATAAACAAAAGTTTTATAATGCAAAGATCATGCTGTCAACAATGATTAAATTTAATCAGTCTTTACCTCTAGCTTCCAGTTTATGGGATCTACTAAGCATATAGCAGAATGTTAAATGACATTAGTAGAAATCAACCAGATAAATCTAGGAGGTGAGACACATTCATAAACTGAGTCAATATATTTCCACTGAATAATGAAATGAAAATAATGGCATGAAAGCAAACAAAGAAACTAAACAAAAAAGGCATAATAATTATAATAACCACATGACTGATATTAAGCATTTAAATTTTGTTTTGTTTCTTATTTCAAATAATCTATGTCTAAAATTAACTTTTGAAAATGTAGGTGTAAGGGCTATTACTGAGTCAAAATGAGGAAACAGGCCAGTATAAGAAAACAAAAAGCCAGCGGGGCGTGGTGGCTCAAGCCTGTAATCCCAGCACTTTGGGAGGCCGAGGCGGGTGGATCACGAGGTCGAGAGATCGAGACCATCCTGGTCAACATGGTGAAACCCCGTCTCTACTAAAAGTGCAAAAAATTAGCTGGGCGTGGTGGCGCGTGCCTGTAATCCCAGCTACTCAGGAGGCTGAGGCAGGAGAATTTCCTGAGCCCAGGAGGCGGAGGTTGCGGTGAGCCGAGATCGCGCCATTGCACTCCAGCCTGGGTAACAAGGGCGAAACTCCGTCTCAAAAAAAAAAAAAAAAAAAAAAAAAAAAATGAAAATAAAAAGCCAATTTATTCAGCTCCTGGGTGAAGTTCTATGGTCCGAGAAGGGACCAGAGAAGTCACACTTGACTTCTCTGCCCGTGGGGTTTTATGGGGGGGTGGGAGCAATCAATTGGTTATTGGGGAAACAAAGCATAGGCGATTTTATTGGTTATAGAGAGACAGGGCGTGGATGTGGTGAGCTGCCATTGGTAGGTGGGCGGGGCTACTGGGAGGTGGGCTGGCCGGGGACTTAGGGGACAGGCTGCTATTGGGTAAGTTTTTGGTGAGGTGTATTTTGGCCTCGGACTGGGGACTGAGCGCCTAGTTTGGTGCTGAATGTAGATCTGGGTGCGGTAGCAGAGGTGGGTGTGGGGAATTCCCGTGGAGAAGCCAGATGCTGAGTAATGTACTCAGAATGATGCCACAGTTGTCAGGGGCAAGCAGGGAGGGTGTGTCCGTTTAACTCCCCGCGAGGCAACCGGCCTTACAATAGGACAATGTGAATAGCGACTAGTGTGTTAGGCAGTTTCTGCCTTACTATAAAAAAATACCCCAAACTGGGTAATTTATGAAAAAAGAAGTGTAACTGGCTCCACAGTTCTGTAGTCTGTGTAGGAATCATAGTGCCAACATCTACTTCTGGTGAGACCTCCGAAAACTTACAACATTGGTGGAACATGAAGAGGAGCCACTGTGTCACATGGCAAGAGTAAGAGAGAACAGAAAGAACCAGATTATTTAAAACAACAAGATCTCATATGAATTAACTTATAACCTAGGAGATAATGCTACCTTTCCTGAGGAATCAAACCCTACGATCCAGTCACGTCTTACCAGGCCCCACCTCCAACACTGAGAATTGCATTTCATTATGAGATTTGGAGGAGACAAACATCTAAACCATTATGCCTCTGGCTCCCTGCAAATATCATGTTCTTTTTACATTTCAAAATATAATCATGCCTCAGAAATTGTTCCCTGAATTCTTAACTTGTTCCAGCATTAACTCGAAAGCCTCAAGTCTTTCTGTAGATTAGTTCCTGCTACCTATAAGCCTCAGGTAAAAAACAAGTTATTTACTCCAAAAATGCAGTGGTGCTACAGGCATTTGTTAAACATTATCATTTCAAAAGGGAGAGTTGACCAAAAGGGCCCCAGGCAAGTCTGAAAACCAGTAGGCCAAGCACAAAATCTTAAAGCGTTCACATAGTTCTTGACTTCATGTCCTGCACACTGGTGCTAGCCCTGGGCTCCCAAGGTGTCGGGTAGCCCTGCTCCTGTGGCTTTGTAGGGTGCTGACCCTATGGCTGCTCCATGCATTGGAATTGAGTGCTTATAGATTTTTCAGGTGTAGGGTGCAAGCTGCCAGTGAATCTATCATTTCTGGGTTCTAGAGGGTTGTGGCTCCCTTCCCATTAGGTTCCGTGTAGGAACTCCAACACCAAATTTGCCCTCAGCATTGCCTTAGTAGATTTTCTCTATGGGAGCTCCTCCCCATGGCAGGCTTCTGCGATGGCATCCAGCTTCAAAAAATACATCCTCTGAAATTTAGATGGAAGTTTCCAAGTTTCCTTTCTGCCTGCATTATGAACATCTGCAGACTAACACACAAGGAAACTGGCAAGGCTTATAGCTTGCATCCAGTGGAGAAGGGGTAAGAGCAGTATCAGGACCCTTTGAACTGCAGCTGGAGCTGAAGCAGTGGCGATGCAGAGAACAGCCTCTGAAGGCAACACATGGCACTGGTGCCCGGAGAGTGGCCTATGAAAACATTGTTTCCTCTTAGACCCCTGGGCCTTTGGTGGGAGGAGCAGCCTAAGAGATTTCTTAAATGACTTAAAGGCCTTTTCCCCCATTTGCTTGGTTATTAGCACTTGGCTCCCTTTTAGTCATGCTAGTCTCTCTAGCAAGTTGTTGCTCCAAAGCCTTCTTGAATTCTTTGTCACAAGATCAGGCTGCAAATTTTCCAAACATTGATGCTCTGCTTCCCTTTTAATTATAAACTCCAACTTTAAGTAATTTCCATGCTCTCACATCTGATAATGGGCTGTTAGTAGTAACCATGTCACTTCTTGAATATGTTTGCCACTTAGAAATTTCTTCTGCCAGATACCCTAAGTCATCACTCTTACTAAGTTCCATCTTCCATGTGTTCTTAGGACATGCAGTCAAGTTCTTTGCTAGAGTGTAACATGGTACTCCAGTTACCAGTAACTTTTTTATCCATCTGAGACCCTGTCAGGCTGGCTTTTATGGCCCATGTTTCTATCACCATTTAGGGCAAAATTACTTAACAAGTCTCTTAGAAATTATAAACTTTTCTTCATTGTCCTGAATTCTTCTGAGCCCCCAAACTCTTCTAACCTCTGTTTCCTGGTTCTAAAGCTACTTCCGCATTTTCACATATCTTCAGTACCGATGTTTTGTATTAGTTCATTTTTGCATTACTGTAAAGGAATACCCGATACTGGGTAATTTGTAAAACAATTTAATTGGCTCACAGGTATGTAGGCTGTACAGGAATCATAGTGCCAGCATCTGCTTCTTGTGAAGGTCTCAGGAAGCTTCTAATCACGGCAGAAAACAAAGGGGAACTAGCATGTCTCATGGCAAGAATGGGTGTAAGAAAGAGAGGAGAGTATTCTGGACTCTTAAACAATCACATCTTAGGATAACTAAGTGAAAACCCATTCACCCACAAGGGGCCAGTGCTAAACCATTTATAATGGATCTGCACCTGTGATCCAATCACCTTCCACCAGACCCTACCTCCAACATTAGAAATCACATTTCAACCTGAGATTTGGAGAGGACAAACATCCAAACCGCATCAACTAGGTAGTAAATTATGTTAAAAAAACTATTGCTATTTTGTAGATGGGATAATTGACCATGTAGGTTTTTTAAAGTTCTTGGTTTTTTAGATATATGTAAGGAAACATTTATAAATGTAGTAGAATATTTAAGGGTTTGTTTTTAAAATATTGTATCATTTAAGAAAATAAGGAAGGGATAGGGGAAGCATTTATGACAAAACACTAATTATTAAAAATGGGTGCCTTCGGTACATTGATTTTCCTAAATCTTATATGTTCTAAACTTTAAAATTTTTTAAAACTTAAAAATAAGTGTTAGTCATGACCTATTAAAATGATTTCAAAACTTATTAACAGTTGAAATCTGCAATAAAAAATTTATATATCGATAATTAGGTCATGAGAGTGAATTCCCTTTTATAACTTCTGTTTTCTCTATTGTTTTCTAATATTCTCAATGAAGTTATATACCTTACATTTTGAGGTTGCATCGTTTTTGTTGTTATTGTACAATTTCAGTTTTAACACTATTTATTTCTGAGACTATTAGAAAGCCATGCACATCTATGATAAATAATTTTATTTCATATATTTGTCACTAAAAATATAACATAACCTCTGTAAAACTTCATTTCCAATTATAATATACCACAAATTACTATTAAAAAGTGAGCCCGGCTGGGCACGGTGGCTCACGCCTGTAATCCCAGCACTTTGGGAGGCTGAGGCAGGTGGATCACGAGGTCAAGAAATCGAGACTGTGCTCACCATGATGAAACCCCATCTCTACGAAAAATACAAAAATGAGCTGGGTGTGGTGGCACGTGCCTGTAGTCCCAGCTACTTGCGAGGCTGAGGTGGAAGAATCGCTTGAACCCAGGAGGCGGAGGTTGCAGTGAGCCGAGATTGCGCCACTGCACTGGCCACTCCAGCCTGGCGACAGAGCAAGACTCAGTCTCAAAAAAAAAAAAAAAAAAAGAGCCCTGGATTCTATGAAATTATATTTAAAGTAAAAAAAAATATATAGGTTTTATGATGATCTTATCAGAACCATCCCACTCAATAAGAAATAAAGAAATACTGTTTATTGGGCAGAATCTGGTCAGCCCTGTTGGATGTTTAATATGCATCTTTATTAATTTTATTCTGCATGTACACACAAGGTATTCTGCATCAAAGACAGATTTCTTATTTATTACTTTATAGCAAAAAAATACGTATGTGTGGCCTTTCTTGTTCAAACATAAGCTCTGGGGCAATGTGATCAGAACAGATTAAAAAAGCTGCAACATGAGTTGCCAAACATTCCACAGATGAGGAATGGAAGTAAATAGATATTTTCTGTATCTATAGTGGAAAAAGACAGACATTGCTCTACATCCTACCAGAAAGAAGAAGTGGAGGAGGGAAGAACATTTGCTCCTTTTATAAAAGGTGGAAAGGATTCTGGCTTCTCATTATAACCTTTAAAAAATTATTTGTTTATTTATTTTAATTAACATCTAAAATTTTGTATGTTTCTGGTGTATAACAATGTTATGATGTATGCGTATGTCATGGGATGACTAAATTAAGCTAATTAACATATCTGTTACCTCACATAGTTAATTATCCTTTTGTATGTATGGTAAGAACCCTTAAAATTTGCTCTTTTGGCAATTTTTAGCTCTACAATATGTTGTTGTTAACTAAAATTATCATGCCGAACAATAGATCTTCTGAACTAATTCCTTCTGTTTAATTGAAATTTTAATCACTATTACTCTCCTTCTTCATCATCTGGGATCCACCATTCTCCTTTCTGCTTCTATGAGTTCAACATTCTGAGATTCCACATGTAAGATCATATAGGTATCTGTCCTGTTCCTGGCTTATTTCACTAATCATAATCTCCCCTAAATTCATCCATGTTGTTCAGATGAAAACATATTCCTTTTTTTTTTTTTATTTTTTTGAGGCTGAATAATATTCCATTGTGTATAAACACCACATTTTCTTTATTCATCTATTGATGGACACTTAAGTTGATTCTGTATTTTAGCTATTGTGAATATGCTGCCGTGAACATCGGAGTGCAGATGTTTCTTTGCAAGATTGATTTCATTTCCTTTGGATATATGCCCAGAAGTAGACTTGCTGAATCATATGACAGTTCTATTTTGTACTTTTTGAGGACCTCGATACAATTTTCAGTAATGGCTGTAGTAATTTACATTTTCATCAACAGTGTACAAGTGTTCCCTTTTCTCTACATCCTCACCAATGGTTTCTGTCTCTTATCTTTTAAGTAATAGCCATCATAACAAATGTGAGGTGCTATTGCATTGCAGTTTTAATTTGCATTTACCTGAGATGAGTGATGTCAGACATTTTTACATATACTTGTTGGGAATTTGTCATCGTAAAATTTTTTTTCAGTCCCTTTGTCCATTTTATAATCAGGTTATTCACATGGAATTATGAAAACTCTGAATAGCCAAAGCAAACCTCAGCAAAACAAAGAAGCAAAAAACTTAGAGGCTTCACATTGCCTAATTTTAAATCTACTACAAAGCCATAGTAATCAAATGAGTATGGTACTAGGACAAAAATAAAAATATAAACCGGTGTAACAAAGCAGAGAATCTAGAAATAAATCCACACATTTATGGTCAACTGATCTTTGGCAAAGGTGCCAAGACCACACTAAAGGAATTTGTTTAATAAATGGTATCAAGAAAGCTGAATATAAACAGGCAGAAAAATAAAATTGCACCTCTCTGTCACCCTATATTGAAGAATCAACTCAAAATGGATTAAAATTTTAAAGATGAATAACACAGAAGAAAATCTTCTTGTTAATGGTCTTGGCTAAGGTTTTTTTAGTTAGGAGTCCAAAAAGCAAAATTAGACAACTACGTCTAAATCTTGGTGAAACCCCGTCTCTATAAAAGCACAAAAAATTAGCCAGGCTTGGTGACGCATGCCCATAATGCCGGCTACTAGGGAGGCTGAGGCAGAAGAATCCCTTGAACCAGGGAAGCAGAGGTTGTAGTGAACCGAGATTGCGCCATTTCACTCCAGCCTGGGCAACAAGAGCAAAACTCCGTTTCAGGAAAAAAAAAAAAAAAAAAAAAAAAAAAGTTTCTACACAGCCAGAGAAACAAACAATGAAGATCAGGGACAATCTATGGATTGAGAGAAAATATTTGCAAACCACACATTTGATAATGGGTGAATATCCAAAATATATAAGAAACGCATCTCCATATCAAGAAACCAAATGACCCTAACGCTTTTTAAATGTGCACACCTACACAGATGGAGCTCCAGTTTTCCTGGCACCTTGGAACTTAACCTGGGAATTTAGCTAGGGATTTTTACAGGAGTACTGAAAAATCTAGAGAAACTGGATTTCTTCACATCTTCTATTTCTAAGCAAATCGTCCTTATCTGTCCTGTTGTAATTCACGGAAACAAAGAGGAAAATATTTAGTATTTGTTTCCCATCTAATAAGAGTTTTAAAAGCCTCTGGTTTAAGTTGATTTTATTTTTACTGAATGTGTACTTTATTTCTAAGATCTGGATGAAGCAGACTCTAGAAATGGAAGATATATCAGCCCCAGCTCTAGGGCTATAAAGTGTGAGAATCCTGCAACTGCTGTTGTCACAAATTAGAGTACAATCATGAGACTCATTGAGAGATAGATAAATTTAGAAGCAAGCAAAGAATGCAGGATTTTTCTTACCTTAGAAAGAGTATCCAAAAATAGCTGTATAGTAAAAGATGTGCAAAGCAATTGACTTAATCAGCATCCTAAACTTTAAAGGGGCAAGCTGCTTTTGCTGTGTTTTTTTTTTCCAGAAATATACTCAGCTGTGATTGATATTTCCAGAACTAGAGGAAGGATATAAGTGCTTTTGTTTTTAGAATAATGATTCCTAATGTGTTTGGGCCATAGACTCCTATGGCAGTTAGTTGAAGCTATGGTCTTTTTATTGGAATAATGTTTTAAAATACATAATGTAAAATTTATAGGAATCCAAAGAAAGCAAATTATGCTAAAATATAGCTATAGAATAGAATTAAACAGTCAATAAGAATGTATGAAAATTTTAAAATGTATTATAGAAATACAGCTATAATAAAAGATCCATTGGTAGGTATAATAACTACAAAATTTTGAGTTATGTGCTTGAATACTTCTTGATATGTAAAACTTCTATTATTTAATTTTTAAAAGTCTTTAATTTCTTTTGATGATAAAGACATAGATCGTGTTACAGAAAAGGGGTTCTGATCAAGACCCCAAGAGATGGTTCTTGGATCTCACACAGGAAAGAATTCAGGGTGAGTCTGCAGTACAAAGCAAAAGCAAGTTCATTAAGAAAGTGAAGTGGTGAAAGGACAGCTACTCCATAGGCAGAGTAGAATCTTCCCCAAAATAAGAGGAGGAATGCATCCACCTTAGATACAATGCTTGCATGTATGGGGAGATGTGCTCTGCTACAAGAGTTTGTGATAAATGATCAATTTTCTTAACTATTATATTTTGCAAAAATCGATATTATTGCCGGGCGCGGTGGCTCAAGCCTGTAATCCCAGCACTTTGGGAGGCCGAGGCGGGTGGATCACGAGGTCGAGAGATTGAGACCATCCCGGTCAACATGGTGAAACCCCGTCTCTACTAAAAATACAAAAAATTAGCTGGGCGTGGTGGCGCATGCCTGTAATCCCAGCTACTCAGGAGGCTGAGGCAGGAGAATTGCCTGAACCCAGGAGGCGGAGGTTGCGGTGAGCCGAGATCGCGCCATTGCACTCCAGCCTGGGTAACAAGAGCGAAACTCCGTCTCAAAAAAAAAAAAAAAAAAAAAAAAAAAATCGATATTATTATCTTTAAACCAAAATTATCAAGGTCTTTGTTCTCTAGATATGGAGATATCTGGATACTCCCAGGCCGGGATCTGTTTAGTAAACATTATTAACTTGCCACCTTCTCCAGTAAACATCTGGAGGCTAGGAATTCCTGACTTTCTGAGAATGCAGTTCAGCAAGTCCCAGCCTCATTTTCCTAGACCTCACTCACAATGGAGTCACTCTGGTTCAAAAGCCTCTGACAATACCACTAACAATTTTGTGGTTTGTTGCCTACATTTTTAACTAAAAAAAAGTTACAGTTCATCTGAAATTTAATGAAAATTAGACTGCTTTTTTATCCCTATACAAGCACATTAAAGAGAATGACAAGCAGAAAACAATTCTAGAAGCTGATTTTGACAATCCTTTCTTGGATCACCTTGTAAGTAAAACATTTCTGTGTTTCTCAATGTCACTTTTGAAGGGAAAATATGCTCTAAGTACCCACCAACCATCCAGAAATTAAGTTTTTCTTAAATGTTTTTTATACAACTTACCAGAGTATATTACTTTTTATTGCTGTGTTAAAAATTCACTACAACTTTAGTAAATGTAAAATAGCTACTTATAGTTCTTAAGGTTCTTAAGTCAGAAATTCACCACAGGGTGACTGGGTCCTGTATTCAGATATCACCCACCTAGAATCAAGATGTTTGCCAAGCCAAGTTCTTTTTAAAGGCTCTCAGAAAAATTCTCCTTTAAGTTCATTATTCTTTTTGCAGCATGTTTGCAGCCATGGAATGAAGTACATGTTTCCTGGCTAGCTAGTAAGAGGCCACTCCCAAGATCCTAGCACCCATCTGCACTACTAAAAAATGGCCCTTTCCCTCTGTGCCAGCAACAAGTCTTCACTGGTTTCTGCAAGAAGGTAGCACAATCAGGTTATTACTCTGAAAGACCGAGTAAGCGGACGTTTGAAACTGACATAACAATAACTACATTTGACCCAAACATTTTCCTTATGTGGGCTATTGCTAAATATGATAATATTCTTGATAATTTCTTTCTACAATCATAAGTAGAAACAAGAACATAGAAAGAAATATGTTAGAAGTTAATTTGCCAGTTACCATATCCAAAAATAATATTTCTAAAGTAGTCTAATTTTATTAATATTAAAAATATAACTGGGCGCGGTGGCTCACGCCTGTAATCCCAGCACTTTGGGAGGCTGAGGTGGTTGGATCACGAGGTCAAGAGATTGAGACCATCCTGGTCAACAAGGTGAAACCCCGTCTCTACTAAAAATACAAAAAATTACCTGGGCATGGTTGTGCGTGCCTGTAATCCCAGCTACTCAGGAGGCTGAGACAGGAGAATTGCCTGAACCCAGGAGGCAGAGGTTGCGGTGAGCCAAGATCGCGCCATTGCACTCCAGCCTGGGTAACAAGAGCGAGACTCCGTCTCAGAAAAAAAAAAAAAAAAATATATATATATATATATATATATATACTATATATATATATATATATATATATACCATATATATATATACCAAATACCAATATGTATATACCCAAAAAAATACATACATATATATATATATATATATATCAGTCAGTAATCATTTTTCATAAGTTAATCTTGTCAGTTTATTCACAAATCTGGTATTTCCATTGAACTGTCACATTGAGTGTCCAAAACAACGAACTTAGAAAAGAAAGAACTATATTAACGCTAATGTAGTTAAGTAAAATTGCTTATTCTTGCTAATGGCAAAAAAGGATCTAAGCCTCTAGAAAGCAACAGAAATTACTATTTACAGATAATTAATAATAAATATATTGCCATGATACTTTAAATCAAAACACTACTTACCAGAAGAAAATAGTTTTGTAAAGTATGGAATAAAATTATACTTTTAAACACAGAATTCTCCACTCAGCCAAAGTTACGTAGACAATAAAAGTAGCATAAAAATATTTTCAAAATATTTTTTGAAAAAAACTTTTCTAAAAGAGTTTTAGGAAAAAAAACTTTTAGAAAAAACTTTTCTAAAAGAAAAGTAGGAGGACAAATAGTTTATTTTTAATGAGATTACAATCCATTTGGAAACGATAATAGTTCTGGACTAGTCTGTGCCTGATTATATAGCCAACAATTATAAAGCAAATAGTTTATAAATATTTCAAGAAACACAGGAAACATGAAAAAGTTTATGAATTTTACAGTTGAATAAGACTAACAGAAAATTTTCTTAAGAACAAGACAAGCAGCCAAAGAAAAAAAAAGAAAAGAAATAGAATGTATGACTATCAAAATGAACACATATATAACCCAAATGCACAATCATTTCAAACACTCATGAAATATGTTTTGCATAAGTGATGTATCAAAAAATTGCAATTCACATTTAAAATAAAAATTCACAGGAAATATTTTCTTCTTATAATACCATGAGCCTTGTAAATATGCAGGTTTATATAGAATATTAATAAATACATGTTCTTTCCATTTTATTGGTTTTAGACTATGAAGTGAGAAAAATGCCCTTGTTTTCTATAATCCATTTCTATATCTGTCTTTATATCTATAACTCTATGTCTGTATCTGCATTTATGCCAGGTGATGTATATGTGTGCATGTGTATATATGTACATGCACACACAAATAATAAATGTCCATAGATATAATAAGAAGACTCATTGAAAAAATTGATGTATAATTCTCTGCATCAGAAAAGCTTAAATACATTGTACTAGAAATTGGAAAATTTCATATACATTGTATCATTTTCTGCATCAGAAAAGCTCATATACATTGTATTGGAAAACAATGTATAAAGGCTTCAGTTTTATTATGTATAACTGAAGTAACAGAATATGCTCTGCCTTTGTGTTAAATTCTCAGGAATTTGTGGAATCTGCCTTTGTGTTAAATTCTCAGGAATTCTCAGCATCACTGCTCAATTTTCTGTTTTCTCCAACACAGAGTTATGGAAGAAAACGAACACAATTGAAGTCATAGTCATAAACTCATCAAACAACATGCACTTGTGGTATTAAATTGAGGTATTTGCACACAGGCAAGGAAAGCACTTGGAGTTTAGCTCTTGTTGCCCAGGCTGGAGTGCAATGGCGCGATCTCGGCTCACCGCAACCTCCGCCTCCTGGGTTCAGGCAATTCTCCTGCCTCAGCCTCCTGAGTAGCTGGGATTACAGGCACGCACCACCATGCCCAGCTAATTTTTTTGTAATTTTAGTAGAGACGGGGTTTCACCATGTTGACCAGGATGGTTTCGATCTCTTGACCTCGTGATCCACCCGCCTCGGCCTCCCAAAGTGCTGGGATTACAGGCTTGAGCCACCGCGCCCGGCCGACCTAAAAATATTTTTGATAAATTCAAATGTATCAGGGGAAATGTATTTGCAAGATGAATACTGTGAAGTTACTAATATTTACAGGAGGCATTCTATCACCTTTACCAAGCTAAAGCAATGCCATATTTAGTTGTTGTAATAATAAATGTTCCATGAAATAGAGCTCTATTATTGTGAGCCAGGCTGTTCTAGCTGACTTGAACACAGCCATTGACCTCTATGCTCGAAGATTTCTTTCTCCCTAAGCGTCACACATTTTCTATGAAGGTAATCAATAATTAGGCTATCCAAACTGGAAAAAGAGTAAGTACAGCCTGGGAAGGAGCTTCATGAGATAAAATTTTAAAGGAAAAGCACAAAATAACTATTCTGAAGGCAGTCACAGTTAAAACCACCTGGAGATGAGGACAGTGCTCATGTGTCTTCTATTTGTCTTCTTGGATCCAGTGCATATTATTTGTATTTACTGTGAGTATATTTCTATGTCTTTTGCAAATACATACAAGTCTTATTGGACCATTATGCTGCTTCTACTGAAACATCTTATTACAGTTCATTGAAGCAGTTCTGAAAAGGATAACTTAATGGTTGTAAAGTAAGACAAATTGAGAAATCGGCATTGAGATGACAAGTGTTAATAAATGGTACTTTAAATCTGCAAAATTTGTAGCACTTCCTTACAATTTGTAGCACTTCTTTACCTATTTGTGAGGTATTCTTTTTTTACATTGTTCTTTTCTTCCTCCCCAAATCCAAACTTCTACTTCCAGTAACACCAGAATCAGCATTAGTGGTTTATAAATGAAGTATTTTTGTTTTAAAATTTAATTGTGTAGCTTCAAAAAACAGTTTCTGTCTGCAAATTATGGTTTGGCACATTAAACAAAAATGTAAGCAGATGGCAGAGCGCAGTAATTTTTATTTTCTTGTTACAATTTTGTTTTTAAATTTTAGATGTTTATGAGTTTAATTGTTTAATTTCGGTAGTTTTCAGAGTGATAAAAATAAATTAGTTTTAAAAACATGAAGAGAATTCTTAAAATGGCATGCATTAATCAAATATTTGGCACAAGGTCTTTCAAAGCTGTGCTAACAATTATTTTTAAAATAAACATTCTTGTCATTTGGATACATGATCTATTGTTGTATAAGATTTTTATTAATTAGTGGAAGATGTTTACAAATATTTCTGAAAAATGTACTAGGAGTAGCATATTCTACATTCTCAGTTATATGAAATTGAGCTGAACATACAAGATAAAGAGCATAAAAGTGGAATAAACTCTTGGATTAATGGAGTAAACCCTGATTCAGGGTCTTAGAAAAAAAAGTGAAGCCCAAAACCATGAATTTGTTTGGTCCAGTGCCCTAAATGAGTTAGTGCTGCTACACCTCAGATGACCAAACTACAGGCCAGTGGCCTGAAGCAGTGCCAGATCTTCTGTTATGTTTGAACGTGAGTGTCTACCACATCCTCACTGATACCCCCGAGAGTTCATATGTTGAAGTCCTAACCCTGAGAGCGGCTGTATTTTGAAACTGCAGTTAAAGACAATGTTGTATATGTAATATGTTTAGAGAAATGCAATGTGAAACCCTAGCATAAGAGTACTGAATATACTTCACAATAGATTCATGGTTCCATAACACAAGTACAATTACTGGTAGCATTATGAGGTGACTTAAAATACGATGATGAGATTTGTGGTTATATTATTAATGGCCTTGTGTCCAGAACTAAGGAAGGTAATAGGAAGTATGCATTCCATATATTTAAATGTTAAGCAACAATTTGGCGCCATTCAGAATTCCTCCTGAGAAAGGCCACCAGAAGGAAGCTACTGGAATCAATGTAATGCATGGCCTAGTGGTACTGGGAATACTTCAGGTGTAAGTGGGCTTCCCCATCGCTGAAAATCCTCATCCTGCAGCTGACAGGAAGTGAAGTTGTGCCTTGCTCTACTGAAAACTTGATTATTAATATAACTTCATAGGTTTCTTAAAAGTCTAGGTTTTGTAATCTACAACAGGAACCCAGTTTTAAAGGCAACCATTTTCGTCTTCTGAAACATCCATCTTTTGGGGAAATATATAGTCCTAGTTTTTCTAAGATAGATATATTTTGACCCTCTAACATATAATTTAAGATATAATGTATTTTATGTATGTGTGTGAAAAACAAGTATGATAATAAACTCATGTAGAAAATCTAAGCATAATCTGAAAGACATCCTATTTGTTTTGGCCTCTTGTTAATTAATCCTAGATAATTTTCTTATCTTTCAAACACTTCAATATAACAAATAATATACAGCACCCTTCTAGAAAGGTTTAAATTTGTAGAAACAAATAATATACAACACCCTTCTAGAAAAGTTTAAATAATTAGGTTTTTCCTCTTTTCCATGATTTTAATATATTCTTTCTTTTGTAATGGGTATAAATTATTATGTTTCCTCTATCTGTGTGAGTTATTAATAAATAAAATAGTGCATAAACAAGTGAAAATAATAATTCAAATAAAATGACTTAAAGTTAACATGAATAGAGCAAGACTAAACATCAAAACGATAGTCCATATACTAATGAACTTATTTATTTGAAGAGTGGAAAAGTTTTCAAATGGTTTATTTTTGGTTAGTGATAAACTGGTGTCATACCTGAAGCAGAGGTCAATTATTTTGAAGCAATGATGTTTAAACATACTTTAAAATCTACGCTGCTAAATGATATGAAGCTATACAAAGTAGCTTGATGAAAAGGGCATCTCTAAATCAATATCAACTGACATGATTAGTAAAAGAAGACAAAATGACATACATGGGTCAGAAGTAAATGTAATGTCTGGATGTTTGTATTAATTTTAATGTAAAATTAATACAAATTTATGAACATTTGAAAATTCTTTTTTTATAGAAAAGTACAACCTAAGTGAATGGTTCAATTACTTTGCTGAGAGTTAATTTCATTCTTACATTTTAAACTAACATCCCTGTATCCTAAATTACTCAATGGAAAAGTAAATTGATGGCAAAAAATTAATTTCCACTTAAAAAATCTGTGTGGGTATAAATCACCGCAACTTGGGGGAGGTTGAAAAATGACAGTATTAAGAAAAATTCATGTTCAGCAGACAAATAAACATCCTCACAAATCCAAATCACTGTCACATATTTACCCATCATTAGCCATAATCTACTTCAGATGATGATGATAAATGAACCAAGAAACTGGAGACCTGAACAATACCTACTTAATGATAACAACCACTGAAAAATGCAGAGTGAGTTTCCTGCCCTGAAATTGTTATTTCACCCCCACAGAGAGTCATTTAACTGTTTCCTTCTCTAACACCACAGGTTTCCTCTATTAATGGAGATGCCTTTCCTGTGTGCTGACAGCTTCATTCGCATTTTAATACTAATCTTTTCATTTAAGAAACTGATATTGATACACAGTAATATGCCTTATCAATGAAAACTTTACAAATAAATTATATATATGTATCTAGATTGGCCATAAGAAAATATTTGTTTTTTTCTTTTTTCCATATAATACTATACATACTATACCAGTTCAAAAAGTTTTGAAGACATTGTAAAAATTATTAAAAGTCCATTTTGCAGCCTTCTTAGCTGTGGATACCAGATTCTAACCTTAGAAGTTTTATGTTTCTTACTGTGACCAAAAAGGCTTAAGATGACCCCTCTTGGGATACTAGATCCCTTGGGAAAAAAATGTCCTTTGGTTTGTGGCTCCGGTAAGTTCAGGTTATGATAGTGTATTTATGATACCTAAATACAACTAGGTGTCTTCAATTATATTCACAGATTTTTATGGTAAATTTCACTCTTTTCATTTGTGGGCACAATAAATTCTGATTTACATAAAATTCTCTTTATCATCCTGTCTTCTGATGTTTTTGAATATGTTGTTTATATTGCTTTCTGGCTTATTTGTTAATCTTGGTCCAACTCTCTGAAGCAATTTTTTTCTAGAAGCCCATTATGTTGTTATTATTGCCATGAATTGTTTCACGAATCCTACTTCCTCTTAATTTTCTTTTTTCCAGTTGTGTGATTATAGCTCACTGCAGCCTGGGCTCAAGTAATCCTCCTACCTCAGCCTCCTAAGCAGCTTAGACTATAGGAATGCACCACCATACTCAGCTGATTTTTTATATTATTATTATTATTATTATTATTATTGTATAGATGAGTTCTTACTTTGATGCCCAGGCTGGTCTCAAACTCCTTGCCTCAAGTAATTCTCCCATTTTGGCTTCCCAAAGTGCTGGGATTACAGGTATAACCGAGATGACTGCGCTTTAGTCAGGAGTATGCCGAGGCAGCTTTCTGGCACAGCGTGACTCAGCAGGTTTGAAGTGCAGGCACGCAACTCAGCACATTAGGTAAGCAGACCACTTGAGGTGCATTAGGTAATCACCCACGTGACCTTGTGCTTGGCTCAGAGCCACCATTGTTAGTAAAAGGTATAACGACCCTGCTGATGTTGTATATATGACTTGTGCCCACGGCTAATGCCCAGACTTAACTGGTGCCCAGAAAGAGTAAAAGCCATCTGGAAATTGTCTATGATTCCTTGCATGTTTTTCCAGCTAGCCACTGCTGGTCCACCCACTCCCCTTAGTCTTCAGCTTGGGCTGGAATCTGAAACTTGGCATAACTATTGGCATCACAAACAGGATTCCAAGCTGTGCTGCTCAGATGGGCTCCAGTGTAACATGGGAGACAGTAGCTGGATCCCCTGCGAGCATGGAGAAGGTGCTGAAGCAGCTGGAAGCACAGAGCATAAAGAAGTAATTAGCCTTTGCTGGCAGAGTTGGATGGGCATTTTTGACTGCACTGCAAGCAGTACATACCCAGTCCCTGGGATGCAGCAGAGGTAAGGTCCCTTCAGGCTTGGAGAAGGGGTACCTGGAGTCCCAGATGCACAGCTCAGAAAAAGAGTTAGAAGCTACTATACATGGGGACCCTCAGGTATATGCAGGACCCTTGGAGGCCTGGCAACAGAGCTTGGAAAAGCAATTAGAGGCTGCTATGAATGTAAGCGTGGGTCCATCATCTCAGCTGGAGACCCCCATTCAGTCTGATATTGAGGAGGCCATCCACCGGACTGAGGGGTCTGTGCTGTAAAGAAGGGGAAGATGCCTTGCCTGCAGGGGGGCCTCCCACAGGAGAAAAGGGGACCCTAATGAGTGACATACTCAGGATATAGATAGATTTGATTTTGACTGGGGTCAACTGAGAGAAAATTGATAAAGAGCCCAAAGAAGTATTCTTAAGTTTGTGTAGACAGTTATCTCTGGAGCAGCAGTTCTAGAAAATGTCTAAGGAGAAGAAGGACATTGCTGCTCAACCTAGCCCCACCCTTGTGCTCCAGCTCAAAGACTACATGCTGCAGCCAGGGGTGTAACGCGTTTTCTGTTTGATGAGGTAACTGGCTGAGGTGCCCTGCTTGGGAGGACACCAGGTGACTGGAGGCCATATGTGGACTTGGCAATGCACTGGTCCCTGCACCTGATTCAGTTTCCAGGCAAGGCTGCATACACGGTTATGAAGTCAAGTCAGTGAAAGTGAAACCTGTATCTTTGCACCTTAGCATTGGCTGCTTGGCTCCCTGCTTATGCACTGTGTATGTCTCTCCCATACCTGATTGCATTCTGGGGCTGGACATTTTATACAGTTTAACAGCTGTCCCCTCTATCAGCGATTTGATGGACTGCTTGATGACAGAATTGGGACAGTACCACTGTGTAGTGGACTTGGATATTCTTTTCCAGAAAGCCAGGAACAGTTTGCCTTCATAGGAGGGCAACAGTGGACTTTCAGCATGTTGCTGCAGGCCTATATCCACAGCCGCACCATATGTCATGATCTTGTTAATGACATTATGCTAACCTCTGATTCTCTTGCAGATTTAGAAGTGGCAATGCTCCCCTTTCCTAGAATTAAAATAGTGCAGCTCAGACTGCCTCTCTGGGAGCCAAGTGGGGTATTCAGCAAGCAGAGGGTCTATGGGTAATTGACCAGGGGCACTCATTTGAGCTGAATGTGCATGTGACCACAGTTGGTTTAGGTTGGGGCCTGTGACAGGTCACAGATTGCTTGGGAATGCCAGTAGGCTTTTGGTTCCAACTATGGAAGGGAGCTGAACTCTGATACTCCTTGACAGAAAAACAGCTAGTGGCTATGTATGATCCCCTTCAGGCTCATGAGAGAATGGCAGGACAGGCTACAGTTGTTGTGCAAAAAACCTACCAAATAGCGGGATGGGTGCATTCATGGATAATGACCCCCAAGACTGGGAAAGCAGTTAGTTACTGCATATGCTGCCCTTCAGGCTCATGAAAGCATGGCAGGATGGGCTACAGTTGTCATGCAGATGACTTAACCCAACAGTGGGATGGATATGTTCATGGATAACAACCCCCTGGACTGGGAAAACAGTTAGTTATTGCATATGCTGCCCTCCAGGCTCATGAGAACATGACAGGACAGGCTACAGTCATCATACAGATGACTCACCCAATAACGTGGTAGATATGTTCATGGGTAATGAACCCCTGGACTAGGATGACACAGATATCCACTTTAGCAAAGTGGGGCACCTACTTAGGGCAGTGGAGTACAATGAGTACAAGTCCCTTAACAGCAGAGTTGCAAGAGATCTTAGGACCTGCAGTCCTATGAAAGATAAGGCCATGGGGCCTGAGGTCAGGGAGACTGAGGCACCCCTAGACCCTGCACCTTCATTATTTAAGGAAGGATATCCCCCCACTCCTGATGGGTCATGGTACACAGATGGGTCTAGCCAAGGTGCTACTGGTGCCTGAGCTGCTGTTGCAATCCAGCCTAGTACTGACACCACATGGTTTGAAACTGGATGTGGGCAAAGTAGCCAATGGGCTGACCTCAAAGCAGTATGAATCATGATCAGCAAGGAGGTGACACTTACGTTAATCTGCAATGATAGCTGGGCAGTTTATCACAGTTTAACCTTGAGTGTACCGAGGTGGCTTTTTGGCACAGCATGACTCAGAAGGTTTGGAGCACAAACAACTTCACACATTATGTTGCCATGTCATGTAAGGGAAACTAGGTGATCACCCACATGAACTGTGCTTGGCTTGGAGCCACTATTGCCTGTAATAGGTATAACTGCCCTGCTGACTCTGTACAACCTAGCTTGCGCCTAGGTTGGCTGGTGCCTGGGTTTGCACTACAGCTCATGCTCATGCTCAGAAAGAGAGTAAAAGCCATGTCAAAACTGTTCACTATTCCTTGAGTGTTTTTCCCACTACCTGCCACTGGTCCACCCACTCCCTTTGGTCCTCAGCTTGGGCTGAAATATGACATGTGACATAACAACAGGTGTGAACCACTGTGCTTGGCCCCAATCCTACTTCTTAAAAAAAATGCACCTCCTATACATCACCAAGCATTTGTTACAAACCTTTAATTATATCAGTTAGGTAAAGAACTATCCAACAAGATAAAAAAAATTCATTCTCTTTACACATTTGAATGCTGTTAAAAACTTCCCTCTCTGCCATTTTTCTGTGAAAACTTTGTGTATTATAATCAAAGATCCAACTCAATATATTTTTATTTTTATAATTGTTAAAATATCTAAAAATAAGCAGAAGTACCTCAGGTCAGAGTGTAACTAAAAATACAAAGATTATGCAAGAAAATAAATTCAAAAGACAAGGGGCCAACAGAAAATTGCACTTATATTACAAACAAAATTTTGATGTTCTTAAACATATAAAACAAATACAGAAGAAAGAAAAATGACAAGTTTGTTAACATGACACAGCCAGTTTAATAGTACAAATAATTTGTGCTATATGAACTTAAATAAAGACACTTTATACTGTTTTTGCTTAACAAAGAATAGAAGTTGGAACTTAAGCTTAATATTGAGATCAAATAATATAATTGTTTTAGTGTGAATGAAAGAAAAATGAGCATATATAGAGACAGACAGAGACAAACAGAAACAAAGACAGACATTAGAGATATTAATACTTGTAATGGTGATTTTTTCAGGTAAGTATTGAAAATGTTGAAATACGATCAAATTTTGTTGAAAGGTTTTCTAGTGCATGAATTACAGAAGGGTTTGGAGAAAATATTGGAATGGCAGCTGTATTAGTTTTCTATTGCCACTTTATTAAATTCCTATTGCCACAAATTACCACAAATTTAGTGGATCACGAGGTCAAGAGATTGAGACCTTCCAGCCAACATAGCAAAACTCGTCTCTACTAAAAATACAAAAAATAGCCAGGTGTTTGGCACATACCTGTAGTCCCAGCTACCCAGGAGGCTGAGGCAGAAGAATCGCTTGAACCCAGGATGTGGAGGATTGCAGTGAGCCGAGACTGTGCCACTGCACTCCAGCCTGGTGACAGAGCAAGACTCTGTCTCAAAAAAAAAAAAAAAATACAAATGTATCATCTTATGGATCTGGATATCTGAAGCCTAAAATGCATTTCTCTGACTAACCTCAAGGAGTCTAAGGGTGGTGTTTCATCTGAAGACCTTGGAAGAAAATCCATTCCCTTGAATTTTCCAATTGACAGATGCTATTCATATTCCTTAGCTTTTAGTCCCATTCTACCATCTTTAAAGCCAAAAACGTGTGCGTGAGTCTTTCTAACATCATTATCTCTTTGATTCTCTCTCCTGCCTCCTCTTCTATATCTAAAAACCTTTGTGATAACACTGGACTCACCAGATAATCTAGGGTAATCTCTCATCTCAGAGCCAGCTGATTTGCAAGCTCAATTTTTTTGTAACCTTAATTCTCATTAACCTGAAAGATAACACATTCACTGGTCCAATTCTGAGAGTTAGAATGTGGTTATAATTGTTACGATGAGCATTAACCTTCCTACCACAGACATCCAAAATTACCATAAGAAAAGCTATCTAGCTTTGTCAGAAAATGTAACAACATAAGACAATCTCTTTTCTTCAAAATGATAATCTCTGTGACAGACACATTTCACTTAATGATTTAAGGAGTGGATATTTTTGTATGTTGCATACAAATGTAAATGGAATTTAAGTGTTATTTCCCAATTATAATTTCCACCAACTTGAATATATTTTCCAACATTTCACAAATTTGAATAAAAATAATAGCCAATAGGGCTGACTATAATGCCAACCTGTCCATAACTATAACCAGGTATTTGCAGATTGGGTGATGAACATAAAATAAAAAGAAGGAAGAGTTTACCATGGTAGCTAGTATTATATTAACTGTAAGGTTTTCATAGATATCTTTCAGAAGATGCTCATTTCTATTCCTAGATTTGCAAGAGTATTTAACATGAATGGATGTAAAATTTTGCCAAAAGCTTTTTCTGAATATATTTCCATGATCATATAAGTTTAATTATTTTTGTTGATACAGTGAATTTTATGTATTGATTTTAGAATATTGAGTTAGATTAGGATAAAGCCCACTTGTAATAACTAGAATATGTGAGTAACTCAAACAACTCAGTAACAAAAACCAATTACTCTATTTACAAAACGGTCAAAAGATCTGAAGAGACATTTCTCCTAAGACACAAATAGCTAACATACAAACAGATGCTTAACATCTTTACTCATCAGAGAAATGCAAATCAAAACGACAATGAGATATCATCTCACCTGAGTTAAAATTTTGTTCAGTATTGGAATATCAATCATCATGAAAAATACCAAGTGCAGGTTTTTTTTTTTTTTTTTTTTTGTAATATCTGTGTTAGGTTTGATACTGGGGTAATGTAGTCCTCATATAATCAGTGGGAAAATATTTTCTTATCTTTTATTTTCTAGAAAAGATTTGTGGAATTGATATTATTTTTTCTCCAAGTGTTTGATAAAATTCACAAATGAAATCATCTGGAAGTTTGGTTTTTTCTTTTTTTTTTTTTAAGGTTTTACCTTTCAATTTTTTAATAGATGTAGGCAGTTCAAATTATCTATTTCTTCTTAAGTCAATTGCGGTAGTTTGTATCTCTTTAATAACTTTTCCATGTCATCTGAAATCTATTTATGGGCATGGGGCTGTTGTGATACTTCTCAATTAGATTTTTAATGCCTGAGCAATCTGTAGTGATAACTTATTTTTCTTTCATTAAAAATTTGTGCCAATGTATCTACTGCTGTTGTTGGATTTTTTTATTATGTAAGCATCAATGAGGTCAATTTCTTGGATTATGGCATTCAAGCTTCTTATAACTTTATTGATTGCATTTTAATTGCTTTTTAATATAAAGAAAATGTTATTGGAATCTCTGAAAATAACTATGAATATATTTATTGCTTCTTGCAGCTTTTGCTTTATAATCTTTGCAGCTCTCATGTAAGTGCACAGTTGCTTAGGATCCTATGTCATTTAATGAGTTTTCCCTTTAGTATTATGAAATGACCCCTCTTATCCCTGGCAATAAATTTTTTTGTTTAGAAATCTGCGTAAAAATGTTTATGTGGGCACTCCAATTTATTTTACTTTTGATTAACATGGTATTTTTTTTAAATCCCCTTATTTTAATTAATTTCTGTATTCATATTTAAGCAATATTGAGATTTTATCCTATTTAAGTAATTTTGACCTGCTCACAGCAAAAAAAATGGGAGCTAGAGACAGAGGAGCTGCCACTGAAATAACTAAACAAGCTTTATCCATGGATTCTAAAAGAAGACACAAAAGTCCATGGATTCTAAAAGAAGACACAAAAGTCTCCTGGGTGAGAAAAAAATGACTTTATTACTCACAGCAAAAGCAGGAACAGAAGCTTCAGCAGTGTTGTGCTGATTCCCTGAGCACCAAATCTCACTGGGTAACACAGAGGGACAGGCAGAGTTTGCATTCCCAGTGGGGTGTATTACAAGAGGGAAAACCTGGGCTTAGGGAATCTTCTAGTTTTATAGCAACTAGTAAGCAAGCTTGTTCTTTATTTGAAGGAAGATCAGGGTAATACAAGACCTGCAATGTATGATCTCACTTTTCAGGATTGCCAGTGGCATAAACAATCCTGAGAAATGTCTCAGATTAACGAAGAGTCAAAGCTCTGAGTTTGGTAATACTCAGCTAGCTAAGTATAAATAATAACTGCCTTCCAAAAGCAACATAGATTAGATCTTAAATTGTTATCCTGATCATGTTGGTCTTTTGATTTTTTTTTAAATCTGTTTACATTTAATATGCTTATTGATAATGTTTGAGTTTAATATATAGTCTTGCTATTTTTTTTTTTCTCTTCTGTTCTTTGTTTTCCCTTCCCTCTTTTTCTGTTTTTTATTTTAGGTAGTTGATTTATTATATTATGTATTTGCCCTTTTCAGTTATTAAATGCAATTGTTGTTATTTTATTAATTGTTTTAGAGCTGTGAAACTCTTTGGCTCATCACGTTCTACCTTCAAGTAATATGATACAGCATCAATGAGTGGAGTCACACCAAGGTCCTTAGTCTTGCACCGATTTAGATAAAATGACATGGACACACATAGAGTGGTTTTAAGGAGTGGAGAGTTTAATAGACAAGAAAGAAGGAAGAAGCTCCCCCATACAAAGACAGAGGGAGGGGACTCCACGCTGAGAGAGGAAACCCCAAGTGTGGCAAAAAAAACCAGCCAGTTCTATGGGGAGACTGGAGGAGGCAGTATCTGATTTGCATAGAACTCAGGTGATTTGTTTGAGCAGGCATGTCATTCACTTAGCCAGTGAAAACACTGGCCCTACCCCCCAGCATTTTAATATGCAAATGCAGGGTTCCATGATGTTCTACACATATGGGGATTAGTGGGGGAGACCATGTTGCCAGGCACCTGTTGGGGAAAGGGGAAGACAGCAGGAATCACCATTTTTTGGGTTGACCCAGTTTCTAATGGTTGGTATTTCATATCAAAGCTTGCCAGCCCAGCGCTAAGAACCAGGGCCTTCCTGCTAGAAAGAAACATTTCTGGGGCTGTGTTAAAAGAAACAAAACCTTCCCAAAGACCTCTTTTCCTCTCTATCTGCCTAAAATAATTTCTTAATAACTACTCTAACAATACCACTTTGTATACTCTCCAGGTATAGCAGGATTGTTTCCTTGCAGACATTTGTGCTAATTTTGTTATAAATCTAACTTCTGTATGTGTTATGGATACCACATTACAATATTATGTTTACTTAGAATGGTTGATCATTTCCTGAACAAATTTAAGTAATAGGAAATGAGTCTTCTAATTATCTATATAGTTACTATTTTCAGTACTTCATGAATTTAGATAGATCCAGACTTGAATCTAGAATGATTATCTTCCCACTTAGAGAATTTTCTTGAACATTTCTTGTAGTACAACCCTAATAATGATATTTATTTTTTGAGGTTTATTTTTCTGTAAAAGCCTTTATTTCATCTCCATGTAAAAAACCAATTTTGCAGGGAAAAAAAAAAATCTGTTAATGTGTTTATATCTTTTTTCCAGTGTGTACTCTGGCTTTTTAAAAAATCTGGCTGCTTTTATGCTTTTTTATGGCTGGTTTTTGGTAATTTGATTAAGATGTGCCTTAGTATAATTTTCTTAATGATTTTTATTCATGAGATTTGTTGAAAATTTTATATTAATGAATTTCTGTGTGTTATTAGATATAAATGAGATTGTGGCCATTCTTTTTTCAGTTGCTTTTGCATTTCTCCATTTCTTCTCATCTGGTGCTATAAGTTGCACTTACATAATGAAGAAGGAGTGGCCATGAGAAACAGACCTCTCAGACACCGAACTAGGAAGGAATAGATGATGTGTTTGGCTGGGAGCAAGGTGATGTAGTTATCTGACAGCCAAGCTCGTCCAACACAGAGAAGCTCTGCCTTTATATAGGCTTACATCTGTAGATATTACATGTGAAAGGGTCTCGTTGGAGTTCAGGGATTCAGGGGTGCCCTCAGTTCTGCTGCAAGGATGTTTCTCCAGGTTATTGGTCTATCACTTCCCAAGAATGTGCAGTGTGCAGTAAATGCCAGACTCAAAAGTGTTTGTAGAAAGTGATTTATTTAGGTAGAGAGAGGAAAAGAAGAAGGAGAGAGAAAGAAATAGCTAACTCTCACACCGAGTGAGAGAATCCAGACAGATGGAATCCAGGAGATGAAACCAACTTCCACACTGAGCGGAAGGGAACACAGAGAGAGATGGAGTTTAGGAGGGAAAGACAAGCTTCCATGAGAAAGTGTGGAAGGGGACTCCAGAGGGGAAATCCAGGAGAGAGAAAGATGGCTTCCACAAAGGGAGTGTTCATGGAGGGGGATCTAACCATGGAGTCCAACGGGGTGTGGAAGAAAGGGACAATTAATTTGGGATGAATGGGACTTTTAATCTGGGAGGAACAGGACTTTTAATCTGGGAGAAGCCCCACCTCCTCTAGGACCTCTGGTCAATCAAAGGAGTTCCTTGGAACTTCCGCTGGGATAACTGATTCTTAGTTTCTCCGTGCACCTGCCAAATTCAAACATAAACTGTTAAATTTCCCGGATGAAGACAGATGGGAGTGGGAGAAAATACGGTGCTGGGAAGTTCTTGCCCTGGAAACTACACCCCCTTATAGACCTGGAAAGACAACGCATTCCCTCAGTCTTGGGTTTAGAGTCTTAGAAATTACATGTGAAAAGATCTTGGGTTTAGTTTTAGAAATTACATATAAAAGGGTCTTGGTCCATGGAGTAGGCTTGGGGTGGGGGTTTGATCTTTTTTAAGTAAAAACAATGTCTTCTGGAAAGATTCCTCCATACTATGTCTGCTATCTATAGGAAGGCAATAAAGAAGGTTCAGGTTGGCCAGCCTTTTTTTCTATTGAAAGGCAGTGTGGAAGTCAAAGGGGAGGTGATCCTAGATGCTTGGGTCTCTTTCCTAAATAATATTTTGCTGTTTGACATTTTTTCATAGCTCCCTATGGCTCTGCAATTTTGAAACATTTTTTTGTTCTTACATGTGTTTTATTTTAAATAATTTCTATGGCTATGTTTTCAGGTTCACAAATCTTTCTTCAACCCTGTCTATTTGGTCTTTAACCTCATCCAGTTTATTTTTAATCCCTGACGTTGAAGGTTTTATCTCCAGAAATTTGTTTTGCATATTTGGAATAGTTTCTATGTCTCTTCTTAAATTTTTCAGTGTTCCCTCTAAATTCTTGAACACATGGTACTGAGTCTGTTCCACAAACTCTGACAGAAAGACAGATGAATGGAGTAGGCAGACACAGATATTTTGCATGTGAGTGTGGCTAGGGGACCACAGGCTTAGCACAGCCCTGGAGAAAATGCACCTGATAAGCCTGAGACACTCCCATTTATTTAGTACAGATTTAATGACAAAGGCCTGGAGCAAACACCATTTGTGGATAATTAACATTGTTGACCCCCCAGTAGGGGGCAGTCCTGTACATGGATGATCAAAGGTTGGTTTCTGGAGAAACAGGTAAACAGACTTATCTAGATAAATTCCTTTGCACTCCCTTGTTATCTGCCCTTTGCCATTAGCTCAAGGTAAGAGAATTAGGCTGTCTTCCACCATAACACTTTCCCAAAGCTTTTGCAAAACCACCTGCCTTCAAAGAGGGTTTGTGTGTTTCTTATAATTTTTGCTAACACCCTGACTGATATGCACATGGAATATAGGTGTCGTGAGTACTAATTTCATTATTGATATCATTTCTGTATCCAATTTGATTGTTGACCATCTCCTCACTGTAGTCTAGATTCTGCTTCTTTTAAAGTCTACTTTAAAAAAAAAAAAAAAAAAAAAAAAAAAAAAAAAAAAAAAAAAAAAAACCTAGATATCATATATTTTAAATTCTTTTTTCTTCTTCCTACTTATTTTTCTAAACAATTGTGGGTTTAGTTCCTGGGCACAACAAAGCAACTTGAAAACTGTTCCATCTTTTTGTGTTTTGCTTTTAAGCTTTCTAAAGCAAGGCTCTGGCGATATTTGGTCTAGGGTTAACTTCCTCCACCAAATAAAGCAAGATTCTTCTTGTACTCTACTCAATGCCTCATGAACGATGAAATTTACCACCCTGATTTTTCAGAACAGGCACTGTTCAGAACTGATGCTATATAAGCTCTGTTTATTGTTTCTTTTTATCCTTTGTATTGTGAAAGGAAAAGAAATCTTGGAGCCTCCAAATCACTAAGCTAAAGGGAAAGGTCAAGCTGGGAACTGCTTAGGGCCAACCTGCCTTCCATTGTATTCAAAGTTACCCCTCTTCTCACTGAGATCAATGCATATCTGATTGCCTCCTTTGGAAAGGCTAATCAGAACCTCAAAGAAAGCAACTCTTCTTCTCTCACCTATCTCTGCTCTGAAGTCCCCTCCCCTCTTTTGAGTCTTCCTGCTTTTGCTTCAAATTGCTCTGCCTTTCTAGACCAAAACAATGTGCTTCTTACAGAAATCGACTGATGTTTCATGTCTCCCTAAAAGGTATGCAATTAATCCGTCCCGGACCGCCTTGGGCACATGCCTTCAAGACTTTCCCAAGCTGGTCGAGGCACCGAAGTGAGTGTTAAACTTTGGCAAAATAAACTTTCTAAATTAACTGAGACCTGTCTCAAATTTTCAGGGATCACAGTGACATTGTTTATCCGGCTTTTGGTAGTCTTATTATATGCATGTGCTGATCAGTACTGCCCTGAGAAATTGAAGATAACCCGGAGATGACTGTCTTTGCTGGTCTGTCTTCTCCTTCACTTGTCGTAGGATCTCCAGTAGATCTGATATCCCCATACAGCCAGCTTGGTCTGTTCAAGTTAAGGAAACTGCCAGGCTTTGCCCTAATTTCCTTTTGTTACACTCTGAGCTGTAAACTTTCTCCAGTCTGTAAGTTCAGTTGATAGTAAGGCTTATCTTTTCTTTCTCGTTTCCTGGTATCACTGTCTTTCATTGCTGGACCTCTACTTTTCAAAAAAACCATTGTTTCATATATTTTCCTGTTAATAATTTATTTTGTTGTTTCAGGTGGAACTGTAAATCTAATTTTTGTTAACCAAGTGAAAATCCCTTTGATTTTTTTCTTTAAATATGATGTTAATATAAAAATGTAGCTTTGAGAATATTATAAAAACTGGGATTCTGAAAATTCATACGCACATGTCATTTTTTCTCAATTTTTCCTAAATATATTGTTGTTCCAATATTGGTATCTGTAACTTTGCTTGTCATCATGTACATGTATTATTTAAATTACTTGATAAATCTTGAATCTGTGCCATCCTGTGCTTTAATGAACATTTTTGTATGACAAGCTATGTCTAATATGTTGGATGAAAAAAAGCTATAAAATCAATAATAGATATAGAGAGATTCTTTTGACTGAGGCAAACTTAAAGCATTTTAGAAATAATATTGGTAAGAACCTTAACTCAAAACGACATTAAGGCAAAATACTCTCTTTACCAAAAACTAAAACTTACAAAGTTTTGAATGTAATAATTAACTTTTGTTGGTTCTATTGTAAGAAAAAAAATATTATCTTTCTTATGATTTAAAAATGTTTATGATGTTGTAATCATATTTACAAATGCAATACAAATATCAGCATCTCTAAGGAGAAAATAATTTCCTATTATGACTTTTCCTATGTACACAGAATGATATTTTCATACTTTAAAATGTAATATACAATATATAAATTCTTTTTATATAATTTGACATGTTAGGTTACATTTAATGTAGAACTTTAAGATTTTAAATTCTCTATCCAGCCATATTAGTAAAAATGTAAGAGAGAAATCAAGAAGAAAAATCAAGAAGAAAATAATGGAAGAAAGGGAGGTGTAAGAAAAAGTAGGAAGGATGAAAAATAAGAAATGAAGACATGAACAATGAATGGAGACAAAGAAAGAAAGAGAAAGAGAAGCAGGAAGGAAGCTCTGGTCACCCAAAATCTGGAATCAGCTGACTAAAAAATAATTCAAATATCATAAAATATATTTTCAAAAAGTACAGTTATAATTAAACACTGCTATATTAATTTGATTATAGAAAGTTAAAGCCCTAATATCAAATAGAGAAGACTATATACAGCACTTCAAGTTTAAAATGTGTCACTCTTTTCTTTCATTTTTCTTGTCTTTCATTATAATTCATTTCATCATCATATATAATTCATCATTATATTAAAGTTTAAATGCATAATGGTTGCTTCCATATTATCGGTTGTTGACTAGCACAAAGATTGCTACATATAAGCAAATTGATTTTGCTGACTTGTTTTGTGTGTGGATTATTCCTTTGATATTCTATATTTATTCAAGTGTAGTGTTTTATATGGCAATACTCCTTATAAAGCTTACTGTCTTCAATTTCTCGTTCTGCAAAGAGTAAATGTCAGTGAATATATCAGTGTCTAGACAATAATTAGTCTTAACAAGATAAAGAGGAGATGTGAGAGACAGCCTAAAAGTGGTCGATTCATCTTTGATGATTAAGAAGCTAGCTTTGAAGACACCACATTATCAAAAAGCATATACTTGTCAAAGGAAGAAAAGCTGATCTTTTGCTCCAGAGACATTTCACTGTTTTTGCACCCACCAGCATACCAATGCATGAGTTCATTTATATTGGTTGGTTTAAATTAAGATCTGAGTCTTATATGGAAAATTATAGAGCCAAATAGAAATACTAAACCAACGTCAGGAAGCAGTTAATCAAATAAGTATTCATGCTATTAATTTCCTTTTAGACTTGAAAATAAGCATGGATTAAAAGGGAAACAATTCAATCAAAGAGCAATATTAAATAAACTTCTTGTGTAAATACGTTTTTTCAATAAATTGTTTGTGTTTTTTTCCCAAATTATCAAAGTATCTTTACGTACTTTTCTTAAAGCTTAATATTGTTTCAAGTGTCAATCAAAATGTTACAAATTACTGAATCCATAACAAGAGTGAAGGATTCATGTAACTCATTTAATATTTTATCTTTCTGATGTTTTAGATTAGCACAAATACATATGCTTACATAATGATATTTATTGTTAAATTAACCAATTTAAGGTCAGGAGACAGTATTAGAACCGCAAAAAAACAAAACAAACTACACACACACACATCACACACACATAGAAAAAGCAGCCTCTTAAATAAAACTGCCTGGGTTCAAATGTCAGTGCACCTATAGCCATGTTATTTCAATTATGCTACTTAATGTTTTTTTTTACTTGATCCATTTTTCTAATTGTAACATGAAAGTAATAAAATAATTTACATAATTAGTATATGGAAATCACTTTAGTGGAATGCAAGTCACAGAGGGAGTTTTTAATAAATGTTAGTTGTTTTGTCATCATTATCATTATCCTTTTGATTCAGTAAATCAGACAAGTATTTTCTAAAGTAATCATTCTTTAAATGAGGATGAAAGTGTTAAACATTTTTCTTCTATTAAAATAACCCCGGTATTCAGATGTGTTATTGGGTCAATTTAAAATTATAGCTAAGTGAAACACAGTAAACACAAAAAGGAAGGCAAAATTTAATTTATACTATTTAATATACATCTGAAACTGTACATAAAAATGTTAATTTTCTGAAAAGTCAAGTTGTATTAAATTCTTTACATTCATTGCATGGATTTGATACTGAAGTTTGCTACAAATTTATTCAAATAATGGAACCATTATGTGCTTGGAAATTTTATATCATGGATCTTTCAACTAGAATGCTTCCAGGACATTTCTCAAATATAAGTTATTGGATCCAAAATACAACTTGTCATCAATCATGGATCAATAGCTTTCTTGGCAGTTGGCAGATTTGTCAGTAAGCTGTGTATTTGAGTTACTGGCTTACATTCTGTCTTCTTGACTTCGAACGTTTATTTACCCAGGTAAAAAACACGTCTTTGATTTCATGTTTGTATGTGTGCACACTTATTTTTTTGTTTTGTTTTGTTCTGTTACATTAAGTAACATACTCTTCTTAATTCCCTGGAACAGAGGTGTGGAAAAAAATAAAAATTATTTCTTCCATGACTTAACAGCAATAGAAATTTTGCATTTGAAATATCATTTTTGAAATATATGTTCAGAACTTTGCTCATTTTAATAAAACGATCTTTTTATTGATTTTGAGAATTCTGTAGGAATTTTAAATATTAATTTTGTAATACAAATTTCACTTATTTTAACCTGGTATACAACTTTGTTCTCAACCTTTGTTCATCTTTCTTTTTATTGTATAAAAGTTTGTATTTTAATTCAAATTACTATTTTATACCTGTTTTATTTTTAATTTTCATGTCTAGCTTAAAAATATAATTTTTATTCCATTTCAAAAGCATGTTCTAAATTTTCTTTTAACACATTTTTGATTTTATACTGACTGTATATCTTTTCCTTCTTGATGTGCGAGGTTTATGAAAATGTGCCTCACAGAGCTTGGAAGCCAGAGCCATGTTTTCACAAAGGCCATACCTTTCCCTGACTGCTCCAGGCCAATGATGGATTATAAGGGGCTTATAAAGGGAGTCTCAAGTTTGGACCCCTCTGGGACTTTTAAGGGCCTAACGAGGAAATATATAGCTAGTTGGGAGAAAACTCCTTCTTTGTTTATTTTTATAAATATCACCTCAGTTATTTTTGCATATATCCTTTTGATAAGAATTTAAGAAAATGTTTATCAAACTTCATGAAAGTGCTATGGGCATTTTAGTTGTGACAGTATTGAAATAATGGATTCAAATATATCATACATATTATCCTTTTCCATTTTCTGTGATAAAGTGGTACATTTTTCTCAATATTGATCATACACATTTCTCTTTTGTTTGTGTTCATATACAGTAAAAATTTTTTAATGTTAATGTTATTCAGTGAATATTACTAATTATAGCTGCTATTCACCAAAGTTACTTTTTGTAATGAAGAAAGATATATAACTTTATAAACATAAGCTGGAAATGAAGCAAATGTTCACATAAATTGAACATGGTTTAAAGAAAGATAAGTAAATGTTTAAAATTGTCTTTAAAAGTGATAATATTATATTTGCCAGATCAATCCAAAATCAATAACATTTTTAAAGGTTGAAGACAGAAAACCTTCCTGGTTTCTAGAAGAAAAGATTTTTTTTTTAGGTACTCTCAAATACTACATTACTTGAATCAATTTGTAGCAAACATTAATATCAAACCCATGAAATGAACATAAATAACTTAAGAAGATAAGACAAACTAACTGACTTTTGAGAAAATTAACATTTTTACATCTATTGTTTATTATCCAATCTGCCAGGATGGAGGTGAGGTTTTTTTGTTTTTTTTTTTTGTTTTTTTTGTTTTTTGAGATGGGGTCACACTCTGTTGCCAAGGCTGGAGTGCAGCGGTACTCTTTCCGCTCACTGCAACCTCCACCTCTTAAGTTCAAGCAATTCTCCTGCCTCAGCCTCCCAAGTAACTGTGACTACAGGCTCAGGCCACAATGCCCGGCTAATTTTTGTTTTTTTAGTAGAGACAAGGTTTTGCCATGGTGGCCAGGCTGGTCTCGACCCCCTGACCTCAAGTGATCCCCCTGCCTCCACCCGACAAAGTGCTAAGATTAGAGGAGTAAGCCACTGTACTGCACCAGGGGTGAGGTATTGAAGTACTTCATCTCTTTGGTACCTTTCAGAAGAATAGGCAGGTGGAGCTTCCCCTTACCTACATTTTTGTGGGGAGCAAATCTATCCACAGGGAGAATAAGTTTGTATCGTCTCCATTGTGACTTGGGTCTCACCTGGCTAGACTTTCCCTCTGAGGCAGAATAGGTAGTCAAGGAAGTAATCATGTTTTCAGGACATGGCAACCACGGGGAAGGCTGCACCGTCAACACGATAAGCCCCAGCATTGACATGGTAGTCGAACTTGTTTAGGCAAAGTTATTTCCAGTAGGGAATTTCCCCTGCAAAGAGCAGGTACATTTTAATTTTACCTGGCCTCCGACTGCCTTTTGCTCATTTAAATAGTAAAAAGACACCCCTGGGTGGAGATTTAAGATGCGAATGAGACATGTGATATATTAACAAGCATGTACAGCTACTGCTCGTGCACCGAGAGAACCACCCGAAACATAGTAGTAAGACCTCTTCCAACCCCCTTGCGAATAATCATTTAAGACTCCTATAAAGGGAGTTTCCCCAGTAATAGTTAACACAATCTCATCCTTATGAGCAGGCTGCTCAGAACCCTCTCTGAGGGATTAGCCTTTTCTGTACCTAATGTTCAGAGGATTCTTTCTCCTTTGCAATAAATTGCTCTATACTGCAGCTCCTTTGTTGCGTGTGTCTTGTTTACATTCTTTTAAACCAAGAAGACCAGATCCAGGGTTTCACAACAGCTTTCAACACTTTTCTATGGAGAAACGTGTCCATAACTAGTAAAATATGTGACTGAGAAACGAAGCTTTATCCTGGGACTCAGAAACCCATTTGATCATCATACTGAGCTGTGTCCTCCAACCTCAATTCTGTAAGATTGGTATTTTGCCTTCGTCATTGCGTGTATCTGGGCTGATAGGTAGAATCAGTCAGGTAGAAAAACTTTCGATCTCTTAGGAAATGATAAAGATCTTTTTACATTTCTTTGTTTGTCATTTAATTGAAGAATATTAATGAATGTCTTGTGTATTTTTAAAAAACCACAAAAAAATCAAATTTGCAGTAGAAAATACATTGTGTGGTAGCTAGAAAAAGAATCCATTTCAAAATCTTTTGTTGTTAGGGAAGGCTTTCAGTCTGTATACTAAGCAGGTAGAAGAGGCAGAAACAAGGGGGAGAAAAAATGTAAAGAGTAAATAGTCAAAATCTGGAGTCTTTAATACTCCCAGATGACCCAAACAAAAACCACTTCATACTTACTGTGGTTATGGGTTAATACTGTTGCATAGGACACTCCCTGTCGTCTAGGAAGATGTGCTTTAGAGTTCATATTTTTTTTTTTTTTTTTTTTTTTTTTTTAGACAGAGTTTCACTCTTGTTACCCAGGCTGGAGTGCAATGGCGCGACCTCGGCTCACCGCAACCTCCGCCTCCTGGGTTCAGGCAATTCTCCTGCCTCAGCCTCCTGAGTAGCTGGGATTACAGGCACGTACCACCATGCCCAGCTAATTTTTTTGTATTTTTAGTAGCGACGGGGTTTCACCATGTTGACCAGGATGGTCTCGATCTCTCGACTTCGTGATCCACCCGCCTCGGCCTCCCAAAGTGCTGGGATTACAGGCTTGAGCCACCGCGCCAGGCTAGAGTTCATATTTTTATATCAGAGGAACGAGTAATGATTGAATATTCAGTAACCGATCAACAGTACCTGCCACAAACTTCTTAGGAAACGTCTGTAAATTTAGGGAAAAGTAGAGTTAATGTAGGCTTTCTATAGAGGGGTTTTTCACAGAGTCCTTCTATCTCTGCTGCCTCTAATTTAATGTTAACCTAAAATCCCATACTGTAAGTATGAAAAAAAGATAAATACATTCTCTTATATTTAGGGTAATCTGATCATTAACAGGGTAGATGACTTGATTTTAAAAAATTCAAATACACAGTTTTGTTCTGCAATATGTCACAAAAGACATTGTGGTAGTATTTGAGGAGGTGTAAAAGCTTAAAATCTACATTTTAACACAAGCAAATTTAGACCTATGCAAATGAGATTATTAGTTTAGTGTTAGAAAATTTTAAAATTCTATTTAGCTAGATTAGTTCTATTAAGTTAAAAGTTTAGAGCAGTTCTTTTTGAATTTAAAGTTTTGGCGTTTAGACATGTTGAACTAAAAATCATACATTACAGGAAATTATGAAGAAAAATAGCTTGGTTTTCCTTTCCTGCTACCATATATTGTTATATTCTGTCACTTCATTTTCTCAGCTCCCTCACTGCCAATGTTGTCGTACTCTCTAGAAAAGATATGATAAAACTAGTTTACTGTGGAGTAACAATGAGCAGTTAGGATGATTTTGGCAGCAAATTAAAGAAAACTGAACTCAGACATCCTCCTAACACGTGGATCTACATTATTTTATGTAATAGAAAGTCAAGATACTGAGCAGCTATCAGATATCCTCTGGTTCAACCTTTTACTTGTTGTTTCAGTAGTCTTACAAATTTTTGCTTCAATCTTGTGCAAAATATATTACTTAAAGTGTTTTCAGGTTTCACGTGTAGACCAAGTAACATTCACAAAAAGAGGGATTCTGTATTCCTGGATTTTTTTTTTTTCTTTTTCTTTCTTTTTTTTTTTTTTTTTTTAATAGGAGGAAGGATATATTTCTTACAACCATAGAAAACTTTTCCTTATTCTCATCAGTTAATATCAGTCATAAGATATTCCAAATTCAACCAATGACTATAATATGATATTGCTATGCTGCTCTCGGATCAGTCAGGATATGCCCCTGGAACCTGCTATGGGACCACCTTCTGCGAGTCATGTGGTAGAGGAGTGGGCAAATAATGAGCATTCTGTTTGTTCTGGTTAGGCAACCAATGGGAGCAGTGATGTAACTTAGCTGAATCACTTAACTTTCAAAAAGAACTAATATAGTTGCATATATTAATAAAGGTGAGAATTTTGCTGTTAATAGACACTGGAAACAGATTGATTTTCTAGAGTCTTTCACATCACTCCATGAGGGAAACCTTGCATAATATCCTCAAGTAAGGTAAATATTTTTCATGTTAAATATTGACTGCAACTTCATTTAGACACCAAAGGAGAACAACCATATTTAAGTGGATAAAACTGATATTTTAAATAATATTTTACAAGACTATTATGCTTAAAAACAAAATTGTGACAGAGATTAACATCAATTACATGGATTATCTATATTCTATATGCTAGAATCATTAGTTTTTAAAATTCCATAGTTATATTTTGTTCCAATTATGGCATATTATGAACGTCTGTTTAATAAACCTATCAGGTATAACATTATAAAATGGCTAAAATGTGTAAGTGCTTATTTGTTAAATGTTAACTACTCAGACTGTACCAGTGTATTGTCTGTAGCAAGGACTCTAAACATTTATTTGGTGAATAAGTGAATGAACATACCACTTACTGACGGCTTCCTATATGCCAGACACTTTGTCATTTATTTAATATTAACAATAATATTGCAAGACTGGTAACTTTTCTCTCATTTTATGGACAGATTATTTATGTTAAATAATTTTCTCTGAAAGCAAACACTAACTGAAAGCCCATTTGCTTCATGAAGGGTTTTCATTTAGGTTGACAAATGGTATTAAAAGAAACAAATTATGTACCTACTTGTTTATAAGTGACACAATCAACAAAATCTGTTGAAAAATAATGGTGGAAAGAACATTTATTTGCCATTAAACAGAAGTTTTCCTCAACAGACAGAGTTGCATTTCTCAATTAGTTCACATGTAGTTGGGATAACCAATAGCCTGATGAAGAAAAAGGCAACATAACTCCCTTTTTATATTTACACACAAGAAGTCTTGATATGACTAATAATATATGAAACCAATCACTATAGCTGAGCCAATGGCTTCACTTCTTCAACCACTTGAGTATTTAAACTGGTTTAAATTGTTAGGGATATACTATGTAATTTATTTACACTAAATTTGAAGTGACCCCAATCTCTATAATAGAAACAAGGCATCTCAGATATCTTTGTATGAAAACTATACCACTGTGTGCTATGTAATGTTTTACTGTTGGAATCTAAAGTCAATTGCACTCGAATCATCTTTTCTATCTATTTTTTTTAAATTAAAGTAACCTATGATCTACAAATTGTTTAAATTGTTACGGATATACAGTGTAAGTTATTTACACTAAATTTGAAGTGATCCCAATCTCTATAATAGAAACAAGGCATCTCATATATCTTTGTATGAAAACTATACCACTGTGTGCTATGTAGTATTTTACTTTTGGAATCTAAAGTCAACTGCACTTGAATCATCTTTTCTTTTTCATCTATATTTTAAAAATTAAAGTAGCTTGTGATCTATAAAAGGCAAAGAAATAGAGCAAAAGGATTATTCATTACTCATGCACAGAAAATTTTAAGGATTCGGCTCTTCCAGTGATAGATGGATAGACTGCTGAGAAACCATATGAGATTTCTGTGATTAGGTTAGGCAGGTCCCAACTCCTATTAGTGAGTGTTGCCTTGATGCTGTTGCTGAGAGGAGGCAGCTGTCTTCCTCACTTTTCCCGGTAGTGCTGCCCGCTTTAACTAAGCCTGTAACATTTTAGACAAGCAAATCAGGAAGGACTTTTCAGACAGATGGCAATGCTGCCTGCGCATTCTCATTTACATGCGACCTTGGTTTGTAACTGTACTTGAGCCATATGCGGGGGGTTTTACATTCCCTTTGGATTGGTTTTAAGTGCTAGGCATACAAGGCAAATCTCACTTGGTCCATGTTTTCCTAATGTGCTTTAATTCAGTGAAGCTATGCAAAGTGATTATCAATAGAAATTTTGAGACTAAAATCTTGGCTGAGTGCAAAATGCTAATGCTCACCATGGTTAGTGAGGAGACTACCCTAGGAGACTTCCTCATATAGGACATGAATATTTGTTCGTACTAATGCACAAGCTAAACTAGAATTAAAATAAACACATGTGCACTCCCCTTGAGAATTTGAATTGCTCAAGTCTAACATTGACCTATTATAGTGCCTAAAAATGTTATGTAGTCATAAATTCACTAGCCAAATTGCATATTTTTAATTATTTAATGGCGCATTGATCTAAAGACAACTAACATTAAAAATCTATAACTCTTGCTTTAACCTTACATATTTTATAATATTTAATGACAAATCAATTTTTATGAATTTTTTTGTCACGATAATTACAAATTTACTTGTGCTCCATCAGAACAAGTAATATCTAATAAGAACATGCAACATGTATCAATTATATTTAATTTAAAAGGGATATTTAAATTTTAGAGGTGACCCCGAATAAATACTTTTTAATACATCCTTTTTTACTTTATTAATCTCAGATTACAGCAGTGCTTAATTGTATCTCAAAATACAACTCTAGTTTCTAGGTTTTTGTCCTACTACTGTGACTCATAGTTAAGCTTATTATAGGGAGAGTTTGTGTATTACTTTTCTTGAATGGCACTAAGATCTTTTCATTTAAAAAACTGAGACTATACAATACAGAAAAGATTTGAAAATTATATCCATCACTCCACCACCTCAAAACAATTCATGTTATGCACATTTAGTTCTACACATTAACATGATCTAGATAAATCTTCATAAACAAATTATTGCCCTATACTTTTTACTAACCTATAGTCCTAAATATGTCCCCAAGCTAATTCAATTAACTTCAAAAACACTTTTTAAAAAGCTGGAAAATGTTAACATTGTGGATCTGTGTACTCAGCAGCAGGCTATTATAGATGGATTATTTTATACATTTATACTTTCTTTTTTGAGATGGAGTCTAGCTCTGTCGTTCAGACTGGGGTGCAGTGTTGTGATCTCAGCTCACTGCAACCTTTGCATCACAGGTTCAAGTGATTCTCCTGCCTCAGCCTCTCAAGTAGCTGGGATTACAGACACATGCCACCATGCTCAGCCAATTTCTGTATTTTTAGTAGAGACTGGGTTTCACTGTATTGGCTAGACTAGTCTCGAACTCCTGACCTCATGATCCACCCGCTTTGGCCTCCCAAAGTGTTGGGATTACAAGTGTGAATCACCGTGCCTGGCCAAATTTGCACTTTTATAAATTATGTTGTGAACATTTTGGCATGAATACTCATTTTTCTTATTTTCCTAGGAAGTATTTTGAGATTAAAAATTGAAGAGTGAGATTTTTAGGCTTTTGTTGCATAATGGCAAATTGCCTTCAGAAAAGTTCATAGTGATTTATTCTATCACTTTTTGTGTGTTTTATAAAACACTAGCAGCTGTATCAGTATATATTTAGTTGCAAACATTTCTAATATGAAAGTGTTAGTATGAATTTTTTCATACAAGCAGTTTAATAGTGGCTAGACATTAAGGCTGACTGATTCTGTGGCATAGCAATAGAATATTTTTGGAGCTAGACTATTTTGCCCCCTATCCTATAAACTATGGTGGTCAATTCATTTGCATGTTAACAGAATTCTGGGAATTTACAGAAACTTCAATTTTCCAGCTTCATCTAAACATGGTAATACCCAGAGAGCACAAGAAAGAAAAAAGAAAACATGATAAACAATCATTTTCTATAATTCTTTTTATAGACAGAAAATTTACAAGGAAAAAAAATCCCAGAAGACATTCCCTTATGACTTATGGCCCAGAAATTGGTTACATTTTCCATCTCAAAGTTGAGTTGAAATTTCTTCTACATCTGTTAATGTCAATGTCAGTGAACTTTGTTAAGTTTATCCTGTCTTTATTTTGCCTTAAAGTTCAGATATGATGAATATAGTTCATTCAGGTGCTTCAGATACAGTAAGAACAAGAAGTGACTTCTTACAAGTGTAAATCTTTTTAAAGAAAGAAAGCCTCCTTTTTCTTCTAGAAACTTCTGGGTAGGTACTCCTTGATGTCCTATTTGCCAGAACTAGATTACATTTATGAACAGATGACTGGCAAGAATTATGGAATTACTTTGGATCAAAGATCTTCTTTGGAAAAGAAGGTGAATTGAAGTCATTCCCAGGAAAATGATTATGGAGAAAAGAAGAAAGCATCAAAATCAGGGTTCAGGTAAGAAGGTAGGTGAAAGAAAAAAAATGATTGTTGAAAAAACATTTTACAGTTTTCTTTCCTTGACTGGTTGTATTAGTTCATTTTCATGCTGCTGATAAAGACATACTCAAGACGGGGCAATTTACAAAAGAAAGAAGTTTCATGGATTTGCAGTTCCCCATGGCTAGGGAGGCCTCAAACATAGTAAAAGGCAAGGAGGAGCAAGTCACAGCTTATGTGGATGGCAGCAGGTGAAAAGAGAGTTTTTGCAGGGAAGCTCCAATGTTTTAAACCATCGGATCTTGTAAGACTCATTCAGTATTAAAAGAACAGTGCAGGAAAGACTCCACCCCATAATTCAATTACCTCCAACCAGGTTCCTCCCATGACATGTTGGAATTGTGAGAGTTACAATTCAAGATGAGATTTGGATGGGGACACAGCCAAACTGTATCATTCCACCCCTATCCCTTCCTAAATCTCGTGTTCTCAAATTTCAGAACCAATCATGCCTTCCCAACAGTCCCTCAAAGTCTTAACTCAAAGTCCAATATTTCATCTGAGGCAAAGCAAGTCCCTTCTGCTTATGAGCCAATAAAATCAAAAGCAAGTTAGTTACTTCCTAGATACAGTGATGATACAGGCATTGGATAAATACAGCAATGCCAAATGGGAGAAATTGGCCCACACAAATGGCTACAGGATCCATGCAAATCCAAAATTCTGTGGGGCAGTCAAATCTTAAAGCTCCAAAATGATTTCCTTTGACTCCATGTCTCATATCTGGGTCATGCTGATGCAAGACATGAGCTTCCATGGTCTTGGGCATCTCCCCTTCCTTGGCTTTCCACCTCCCTTATGGCTACTTTCAAAGGCTAGTGTTGAGTGTCTGTGGCTTTTTTAGGCACATGGTGCAAGCTGTCAGTGGATCTACAATTCTGGGGTCTTGAAGGCAGTGGCCCTCTTCTCACAACTCCACTAGGCAATGCACTAGTAGGGATTCTGTGCGGTAGCTCTGACCTTGCATTTCCCTTGTTCACTGCCCTAACAGAGCTTCTCTATGAGAGCCCTACCCCTGTAGCAAACTTCAGCCTGGACATCCAGGCATTTCCATACATCCTCTGAAATCTAGGCAGAGGTTTTCGAATCTCAGTTCTTGACTTCTATCCACCTGCAGGCCCAACACCACATGAAAGCTGCCAAGGTTTGGGGTGTTCACCCTTTGAAGCCATGGCCTGACCTGTACCTTGGCCCCTTTTAGTTGTGGCTGGAGCTGGGAGATTAGGATACCAAGGACCTAGACTGCATACAGCACACAGATCCTGGGCCTGGCCCACAAAACCATTTTTTCTTCCTATGCCTCCAGGCCTGTGAAGGGAGGGACTGCCGTGAAGTCCTGTGACATGGTCTGGAGACATTTCCCCCCTTGTCTTGGGGATTAGCATTCAGCTCCTTGTTACATACGCAAATTTTTGCAGCCAGTCTGAATCTCTCTCAGAAAATGGGATTTTCATTTCTATTGCATTGTCCAGCTGCAAATTTTCTGAGCTTTTATACTCTGCTTCCCTATCAAAACTGAATGCCTTTAACAACACCCAACTCACCTCTTGAATGCTTTGCTGCTTAGAAATTTCTTCCACCAGGTACCCTGAATCATCTCTCTTAAGTTCAAAATTTCACAGATCTCTAGGACAGGGCTTTCTTTGCTAAAACACAGCAAGAATTGTCTTTATTCCAGTTCCCAACAAGTTTCTCATCTCCATTTGGACAACCTCAGCCTGGATCTTATTGTTTATTTAACTATCAGCATTTTGGTCAAAGCCATTCAACAAGTCTCTAGGAAGTTCCAAATTTTTCCACATTTTCCTGTCTTCTTCTGAACCCTCCAAACTCTTTCAACCTCTGTCTGTTACCCAGTTCCAAAGATGCTTCCACATTTTCAGGTGCCTTTACAGTAATACCTTACACTACTGGTACCAATTTACTGTATTATTCCAGTTTTATGCTGCTGATAATGATATACCTCAGACTGGGTGATTTACAAAAGAAAGAGGTTTAATGGACTTACAGTTCCACATAGCTGGGGAGGCCTCAAAATCATGGTGGAAGGCAAGAAGGATAATCACATCTTATGTGGATGTCAGCAGGCGAAAAAAGAACTTACACAGGGAAAGTCCCATTTTTAAAACCATCAGATCTGTGAGATTCATTTAGTATTATGAGAACAGTGAAGGAAAGACTGACCCCCATTATTTTATCATCTCAAACTGAATTCCTCCCAAGATGTGGGAATTGTGGAATTTACACTTCAAGATAAGATTTGGGTTGGGACACAACCAAACCATATCACTGATTGAACTGGCTAGATTCTGTAGTACAACATTCAATAGAAGTGGGAGTAGATGTCTTTGCATATTTCCTGATCAATCTTATACCATTATACCATTAAATATGATGTATGCTGTAGAATTTTCAAATATTCTCTTTACCATATTGAGGATATATGTTTGACTTGTTTGCAGAGGTTTTTGTTTTTGTTTTTGTTTTTCTTTTTTTTTTTCTAAATAGAAAAGATAATGTAAGACTTTTGGTAAATAGTCATTCTTAATCTGTAGAGATGATCAAAGATAATCAAGTATTTTTGTTTTAGTGTTTTAATATAGTGAATTACACTCTTTTTCAAAAGTTATTCTTAATTTGTAGGTGTGTTATTCTTGATCAGGTGTATTATTATTTTTAGTTTTCAAGCTCTATTTGCTAAAGATTTATTTAGACCAGGTGTCCCCAAACTTTCTACACAGGGGGCCAGTTCACTGTCCCTCAGACCGCTGGAGGGCTGCCACATACTGTGCTCCTCTCACTGACCACCAATGAAAGAGGTGCCCCTTCCTGAAGTGCCATGGGGGCCGGATAAATGGCCTCAGGGGGCCGCATGCAGCCCGCGGGCCATGGTTTGGGGACTCCTGATTTAGACTGTTTGCATTTATGTTCATGAAGCGTATTTTCTTCTTTCTCATAGCACCTTCCTCTGGTGTTGGTATCAGGAGTATCATAACCTTATAGAATGTGTTGAAAAGCTTTCCCCGCATGTCAATTATCCAGAAGATTTTGTACAGGATTGGTATTAAGTTTTTCTTTAAATATTTAGTATACTTTACCATATGGGTCTGTATTTTTTGTGAGAGGTGTTTAAATTATAAATTCAATTTATTTAATACTAATAGGGCCATTCAGGCTATGATTTCCTTCTAAAATTTCGTATGGTATATATTTCAAGGGATTTTTAAAATTTCACTTGTTTCATGACCTATTGACAAAAAATTACTTACATTTTTGTACTCTAATTTGACTTTCAGAATAATCTGTGGCAATACCATCTGTATAATACCTGACATTTATGATGTATTTATTCTCATTTGCTTTGTGTCTGTTTTTTCCTAATCAATCTTGCTAGAAATTTATATATTTCATTGATTTTCTTTAAAAAACTAACTTTGGTTTTGCTATCTCTAAAGTGTATTTTCTACTTTCCTGATTTCTGCTCTCGTTTTTATTAATTCCTTTCTGAGCTTACTTTAGGCTTAATTTGTTCCTCTTTTTTAAATTTCTTAAGTGAAAAATGAAATCATCAATTTAATATCTTTCTTCTGTTATTTTTTGATTTTTAATTTTTAAATATTCATGAGTACATAATAGCTGTACATATTTATACGGTATATGTGCTATTTTGACACAAACATACAATATGAAATGATCAAATCATGGTAATTGGAATGTCTGGCTCCTCAAATGTTTATCATTTCTTTACATTGGGCACATTCCAATTTTGCTCTTCTAGTGGTCTTAAAATATACAATAAATCATTGTTAACTATAGATAGTTTCTCTATTGTATTATAAAGCACTAGTTATTATTCTTTCTGTATTTTTTTTTTTTTTTTTTTTACTTATTAACCAACTCCTCTTAATTGTTCTCAATTCCCACTATCCTTTCCATACTCTGGTAAAATTTATTCTACTCTATCTTCATAAAATACCTCCCACATATGTGTGAGAACATGTGATATTTGTGTTTCTGTGTCTGACTTATTTCACTTAGAATAATGTTCTTCATTTTCATCCATGTTGTTGCAAATGATATAATTTTTATCTTTTTTATGGCTGAATAATATTTTAATGTGTATATGTACCACATTTTTTAATCCGTTTATTCATTGATGGACATTTAGTGAAGTGAAAAGACAACCTGCAAAATGGGAGAAAATGTTTGCAACTCCCATTACAAAATGTGAGAAGATGACAAGAGATTAATAACTAGAATATGTGAGTAACTCAAACAACTCAGTAACAAAAACCAATTACTCTATTTACAAAATGGTCAAAAGATCTGAAGAGACATTTCTCCTAAGACAAAAATAGCTAACATACAAACAGATGCTTAACATCTTTACTCATCAGAGAAATGCAAATCAAAACCGCAATGAGATATCATCTCACCTGAGTTAAAATGGCTTTTTAGTAAAAGATAAAAAATAGCAGATGCTGGTGAAGAGGCAGTCAGCTTTAATGTTTAAACTGAAAATTCAATGGATGTAGAACTAGTTTTCTTTTTGAGCAAGAAAATAACTCAATTAAATGTACTATGTCTCAAAATATGCAGTCTACACCATCATGAAAACCAGACAAGAGTGAATAAATTATGACATCTAGAAAATTAGGTAATACACTGTTCAACAATCAGGCAAAATAGGACGTGAACCTCACCTAAGCTATCAAATGTAGAGAAATACGGAATTTCATCCAATAAATGTGAGGTTGAATGTATAGAACGTTATTTCAAATATGTCTTCATTTGTATCTAAGTTTATATCCTATAAAATTATGCAGAAAATGAGGAGTCATTATATAATTTTAAGTAGGAAAAATGTGAATAGATAATAATACTAAAAATTAATAACTTACTCAATGCCAGGCAATGTTTCCAGTGTTCTAAATTTTCAGAAAATTATTATGCGATAATTATGAAGAAAACAACTCTTCACTTTTCAAGAAGAAAATCAAGGCAATAAGAAACGAAGTAACTGGCACATCCAATGTCATATAGGTAAGAAATGCCAATGTTATAGAACTTAGCGTGTTTTTAAGTAAAATACATTTTTTTCAAGTCTGATATTGGCTCTAGGTCTCATATATACATAAACATATAAATATAATTATAATAAGAATTATAATAGCCAACTTTATATTTTGGAAATATTGGCTTGGCATTGCTTTCAGCCATGAATTTCAATGTTAGCCTCAAGAGTGGCGATGGATACAGGTTGATTTCAGTGTTTCAAAAATACCTGAGAACTGAGAACCTATGTTAGTGGGTTTCCTATTCTCAACTTCTAGTGTAACACTATCAAAATTGACAACTAAAAAAGTAATAAAATGAGAGAAAACATTTATAGCACTTAAAAGCATAAGTTAGTTTCTTTATGTCTAGATTTTATATTAAGTAAAGAACTTGCAGGAAAAGTAAATGACAGTTAGTGATTTTGATTATAATCAGTCATATTTTTCCATATTTGAGCAAAAATTGTAATTCACTCATCCAATGCTTTCCGTGTAGATTAGCTGAGTCATCTAACTTAAATCATCTCTTATAAATATTGATAGAGATGAAACATGAACAAATAATTTATTTATCTTAAAATAGTTATATGTTGATAATATAAAAAATACTCACAGGTTCATTTAAAATATGTTTGAATAAGCTACATTATACGTTTCATATCTTATGTATAATATATATATATATATATATATTTGATTTGGTTTATACACAAAGGAAGAAATGTTTCTATATAATAAAGTTATTTTGCTTATTATAGAATTGAAAACTAAAATGATTCTTCCACGGTGGCCATTTAACAATTTAAATTCAGGAAACATCTGGCATGTTCGATGAGTATTTACTTTGTATAATTGTGTTCCACATCTTAGTACATTCCCTTCAGCAATTTCTTTCAGCAAGCAACGCATATGAACTTGTTTCTCAGTAAATGTTTTTTTATTTTAGCCAAGTTTTAGATGAACAGATTTATAGGAAAATTGCAAAGACGGTACAAAGGTGAACTCTTGAACCGAATCTTTTGTTTTTAAGCATGCAAAACGGTGTGGTATTTTAAACCCTGAAGACATAAATGTACCACCAAGGACCCAAAGAAAATTGGACTGTTTTGTTTTGTGATTTGATGTCTGAAAACTAAAATCTTTTAGTTTCCTTTAATTTTTCCTCAGAGAATATAAACTGTGTTGTGATGTCAAACTCATTCTAAGTTTAGGTGCCCCATGGGCAAATTGTTTGCTCTAATTAAAACAAAATGAAGATAAATCTCTTATACACAAATCTTTGATGGTGGGAAGCGCAGCTTAATGTTTTTAAAGTCTTCCCAGACGTCAAAATGCCTCTCAATCTTGTAACGCTACTTTTTATAGCTACCGAAAATAATCATTAAAGTATATTTGATGTGCTAAAATCCATTTACATTTGTGTTTTATTTAATAATTGGGATCCTTGGGACCATTTGCTGCAAATATCCTATATTTAAAAAATCCTATATTAAAAACAGTTGTAGACACACACACACACACACACACACACACACACACACACACACACCGTGTTGTTATCATAGCAGATTTACACCACTACCATCTGGGAGTAATTCCCTTATTCAATACAGACCAATTTCTCATCTTTCTCCTAAATATTTTCTTCTAGTTCAGAGTGCCTGTGGCCGAAAGCAAGAGATGATTTAAAACAACAACAAGAAAAAATAAACAATTCTGCTATCACCATATGGGTTCTTTCTTTTCTAATCTTCTTTTTACTGGAGTTAAAATATTTCCTTTCAATTTAGACTGGCAAAGATATTGAAGGACATCTAATGTCATTTAGAGTACTGCTCCTGTGCCTGTGTTCACTGGTTTCTCAGTAGAGGAGGTGATTGGAATTAATGGAAGAAAGAAATAAACTAGGGTAGCTCATATCACCCATTCCCTGCTTTTTCCTCTTTAGGATGTCCCAGCCTGCTGTGAAAATGAATTCTGTTGTGCCTCTACGGTGCTGTAAATTTAGTAATAAAGTTTCTGCTCTGTGTGTAACCACCTAGGTAAGGCTACCCTGTACTGGAGTGGAGCATAAGAAAATCCCTGTTGCTAAGCACCAGGCCAACAACACCATGAACTTCAGAGCTCACATTTTTGTACTTTACTTCTATGTCTAACGAATTTTTCAGTATTCAGGGAAAACAGGAAGGTAAGTTGTTAATATTCTTTATAGCAACCATTTTTTTAGAACTAAGTCTATATTGAGAAATGTCTTAAATTTTAACCAAAACCTTTTGATAAATTACAGAGTTGCTGAATATATCTATATCTATATCTTTGACTATATCCATATTATACAGATTTACATGATTTATCAAGAGTTATTATCTAGAATCAATACTTGTTTCCTTTTACAATTTTCATAATGTAACCAGAAAATGACCCTTGAGAATCTTGAGAGTAATTATATAAGCATACCTTGATTTGCTGTCTCCTGCCTAATTATCACAGTTAAAATTGAGTATCAAAAATGGAGCAAAGATAATAAAATTCATAAAGCAGCAGACCTTACAAAATGTTAAAAACAATTTTATTTACATAGTGCATCCTCACAGACCTAATCCTATGTATTAAACCTAATGTTTAACATTATGAGCAAGTCAGAGAATTTAGAAGAGTCAGTTAGACATAAGTTTAGATAAAATAAATATTGTTATTAATATTTATTATATATTAATATTAAAATATTATTAAAATTAAATAAAAATATTAATTCCTACTTGATAAAATGCCTCTATAAGAAAATAACTGCCCTCAAATTATTTTCAGCTCGCAAATTTTTAAAGAAAAACATGTCTACCTGTATGTAGGTAAAAAGTCTTGTAATTTTTAAATAGATTCAGGGTTTCAAAAATTATTGTAAATAAGTTTTTTCTTAGGATATACAGAAAGAATATACTACATTACTACATCAGATTTAAGGTGCATCACACATATATTCAAATATTCAGATGTCTTTTTGTTGAATTTTGGTTGTGTGAATTTAAATAAAAAAATTATTTGGTAACTGACTTTTAGTATAAGAGTGAGTTGAACTTAAATAAACTCATCTCTATCTTAAAAAATATGTAAATATTGTGTAAGTAAACAAAAATTTAAATATCCATCATCTAAAAAACCAGAGGAAATAATTCAAGATTATGAATAAAATTTCAAAATTATCATTTTAATAATATACTAATGCTATAAATTGAATAGCACTTATTGGCCTAGGTTTAAACATTGACTTTCATACATTGAGTTATTTGAGAAATACAATTTTAATCTTTTTAGATTTTTCTGCTCTCTTAAATGTGAGATTTGAACTCCTTGAAATGTTTTGTTGCTAATGTTTTCTTTGAAAAGGCACATCTGATATATAATCTAAACAAATATTTTGGGAAAAAAAAGTTGAGTAGGTAGGATATCAAATTTATTTCCTCTTAAAAACCACTTTGGGGTTTTATACAGTCCAACTAATAATATATTTTATAGACTGCAGAGCAACTATTTTCCCTACAGGCCTTTTCTTTGAAACTAAATGGAGTAATCTATTTATGTAATCAATGAATCTACTATACTTTTCTACAAAATATCTTGCTCTTAATAGGGTCGTTACAAACATTTAAGATAAATGGATAAAAGCATTTTTGAATGAAAGCATTGTTTTTTGAATGAATGAGGAAAATAAAGGTATAACTAAAGTCAAGTCTAAGTGAATGCTGTCTGTGCATTCTCAAGATAGAGTTTTATCTACATCATTTCAGCAGTTTAAATGAGGTTCTAGAACTTCAGTTAAGTTTGTAGATTTTGAATAACATTGTTCTTATACTGGAAATTTTTATATTGTAAAAGGATTGGAAATACAATTATTTAAATATTCTATCTAGATGTAAATGACTCACATTCTCATAGAATTGTATGTCTAATACCTTTTTTGAATAAATGAATTCCCACCAATAGAGTTAGTATACTTCAGACTGAAAGAGAATACCATCTAAAGATAAATGACCCAGATCTTTGTGTAGTAATTTCAAAGATTATACCCTGAAGTTAAGTGTGACAGTTCAATTCCATTCTATTATTCCTGGATTTTTGTGGAGACAGGAGAAACAAGTGCTAATGTCGGTCACTGCTTAGGAGCTTCCATAATTCTTTAGTCACAAAATGTGTTCATCTCCAGAGAGCAGAAAACAGGGCAGAAAGACAGATCATCATACTCACATGAGAAACAAATTGCCACTGATAGGATACAGTCAGATGGAGAAATGGAAGTCTCTTACTATAAAATGCTTTAGTTTTGAGCCAAAGTGAGCAATATATTAAGAGAACACCTCTTCAAGGATAAAAGTACAGCTGTCCTTTTTTTTTTTTTTTTTTTTTTTTTTTTTTTTTTTTTTTTTGAGACAGAGTTTTGCTGTTGTTGTTCAGGCTGGAGTGCAATGGCACAATCTCGGCTCATTGCAACCTCCAACTCCTGAGTTCAAGTGATTCACCTCCCAAGTTGTTGGGTTTACAGGTGCCTGCCACCACACTCAGCTAATTTTTTTTTTTTTTTTTTTGTATTTTTATTAGAGAAGAGATTTCTCCATGTTGGCCAGGCTGGTCTCAAACTCCTGACCTCAGATAATCCACCTCAGCCTCCCAGAGTGCTGGGATTACAGGCATGAGCCACCACACACAGCAATTGTCTTTGTAATTTAGGCTGTAGCATATTTCTTTTTATCAAAGTAGATCATGAATAAGTGAAATGAATGTCTAATTACAAAAAGTGGTTGTTTTATAATAATTTATTTTCTGATACTGATCTAAAAATTATAACCCTAGCCATTTAAAAGCCACATAAAATTTTAGGTAACTTAACCTCCAATAATATATTTTTACATTTTTGGTGTTCGTTGAAGAGAAGATGACTGGACTGTATGTATTTATCATAGTTTAAGAGTTCGTTTTCCTTAAGCAAGAGCTCAAAATTTATGATTAACTCTTTAACACTTAGATGTCATAGATCTTCTTGATATACATCTACTACAAAGATAATTTTTACCTTTCTCCAAAACTGAATAAATACAGAGCCTCATCATAATTCTCTGGATGGAACATCAATACCAATAGCTAGTATACACTGAGCATCAATTATGTGCAAAGCACTTTACATAGAGTAACTCATTTATCTTTTGATTTATATCCTTTCTAGTTATATTCCTATCTTATACATTAAAACATGAAATCTCTAAGTTCCTAATATTTTAAAACCCTAAGACTTAATTAAAAAAAAAAGCCACCATTTTTTAAGTAGCCAAAAAAGATAAACACTTAAGCAAAAAAGAGGTATGGATAGCAGTTGACAACCAAGCATATAGGGCCAGCTCAGTGGTTCATGCCTATAATCCCAGCACTTTGGCAGGTTGTGGTGCAGGGATAAGTTAAACCCAGAAATTCAAGAAGAGCCTGGGCAAATGGCAAAATCCCAATTTTACAAAAAGTGAAAAATTTAGCTGGGCATAGTGGCAGGTACCTGTAGTTTCAGTTCCTTGGGTGGCTAAAGCGGGGGTACCACTTAGGACAGGAGGTTGAGACTCCAGTGAGTCTAAATCAGGCCACTGTACCTCAGCCTGGGCAAAAGAGTAAGACCCTGTCACACGAAATAAAATAGGAACAACTAAGCATGTGAAAAGTGTTCAACATCATTAGTAATCAGGAAAATGCAAATTAAAACTACAATATCATACCACTACACATTTATTCAAATAATTAAAGAAAAATGATAACTGCAAATGATGAGGAAGCTAGAAATTTTAATTAATTCCCATGGGAATGCAAAAATCAAGCAGCTACTTAAGAAAATAGGGTAGATTTTGATGTTAAACATGTACTTTCCATTTGACTCAGCAGTTCTTTTTCTTGGTATTTACTAAAGTCAATGAAAAACTTATGTTTACACTTAGTTCTATATATGTTTATAGCTATCATTATCACTAAAAACTGTAAATTCAAGATTTCTTTTTACAGATGAATGTATAAAATATACTGATTCAATAAAATTTTACTCCAAAATTGAAGGAAGAAATTATTTAATCACAAAACAATAGGGATGTATCTTACATGACTTTCCAGTGGTAAAAGTCAGATCCTGCACTCCATATTCTTTGATTATAAAGAAGTTATACATTTATATGACGTTCTGCAGAAGATAAACCTGTAGAGATGGAGAATATATCAGTGCTGGACATATGCTGAGAGAGGGGAGTGGTTGACTACAAAGGAGACACTCGATTATCATTTACAGATACTTTATGGCAGCTTTGAAACTACAACTAAAGAAGTGAGTACTTGTGATAGAGACTGTGTGGACCATTAAAACAAATGAGTCCATTTTCATGCTGCTATAGAGAACTGCCCGAGACTGGATAATTTAAAAAAGAAAGAGGTTTAATTGGCTCACAGTTCAGCATGGCTGGGGAGGACTCAGGAAAGTTACAATCATAGTAGAAGGTGAAGGGAAAGCAAGACACCTTCTTCACCAGGCAGCAGGAAGGAGGAGTGCTGAGCCAAGGGGGAAGGGCCCTTATAAAACCATCAGAACTCCTAAGAACACACTCACTATCAAGAGAACAACATGGGGGAAACTGCCCCCATGATTCAATTACCTCCACCTGGTTTCTCTGTTCACACATGGGGCTTAGCAGATTATAGAGACTACAATTCAAGATGAGATGTGGGTGAAGACACAAAGCCTAACTATATCACTGGTTCATTTAAAAAACGTGTAGAGCATACAAGATCAATATAATAAATTTTATAAATTATACCCATCCGCCTCCCAGGTTCAAGCAATTCTCATGCCTCAGCCTCCCAGGAAGCTGGGATCACAGGCATGTACCACCACACCTGGCTAAATATTTTAGTTTTAGTAGTATGGGGTTTGGGCATGTTTGCCAGGCTGGCTCAAACTCCTGACCTCGAGTAATCCACCCACCTTGGCCTCCCAAGATACTGGGATTACAGCTATTTCTTTATTTTTTACTTTTACTTTAGGTTCAGGGTATATGTGCAGGTTTGTTATATAAGTAAGTGGCATGTCACCGGGATTTGGGGTATATATGATTTCATCACCCAGGTAATAAGCAGGATGCCTGATAGAATTCAACCCAGCAATTCCTTTGTTGGGTATATACTCAACGGAATATAAATCATTCTGTTGTAAAGACACATGCACATGTATGTTCATTGCAGTACTATTCATAAAAGCCAAGATGTGGAATCAACCCATCCATTTTCTATCTCTTACTTCCAAGCCACACCAATCAGCTCATCATATATTCCCTGAATAGTAGAAAAAACTCATATACATAAGCTGTTTTGGTTCTCTCTTTTTCTAACTTTGATTTCTCCATCTTCTTAACTATTTATCTATTTTTCTATATCTGTAAATCAATCGTTCAATCTATCATCTGTCATCTTATTTAGATGTAAGACTTTAGCAGATATTTAAAAATATTTTCCATGCTTGCTCTGTTATTGTTTATTCACAAATAAAAAAAAATTGCTATTAAAAATTCTTAGCAAATCAAACTATGCAACTATCCTCTATTATTTTTTTTTGAGAAATAGCTACTTTGAGGAAACACATTTACAATATATATAACAAATCTACACTATGCATTTATAAGTCTACCTTTGAATTAATGCAGGTGTTATTTTCACAGCTATTTGAAGGGCTAAAAACATTTTTTTTTTTTTACTGATATTTGTATGCCAAGGGCACAGGGTTTGGAATCACTAAATTCCAGATTGGGATGTCAATTATGCCACTTAAAAGTTATGACCCCTAAACAATTACTTAACCTGTATTAGTTTTTGTTGCATTTGTTCAAATATAGAAACAATTATGTGGGCTTATTACACAGATTAGGAATACATGGAATAACATTAAAGGAAATAGTATAAATAAAGCATTGAGTGCAGTCCTTGGCTCACCATCAGCATTATAGTTGGAAGAAAATATCCATACTGACAACTGCAGCAACTCTGAACACCTTGCTGTACTCTGCAGGTTCAGAAGAGTGCCTGATGCTCTTTGATGAAGAGCAAGCCTACACATCTGCTCATACATCACAATTTTATGCTGCCACAGTGCCTCAAAAGTTTATTTTTTCAATATACATTTAATGAAACAATGTCAAATTTGGTACTTGAATTCTCGACACATTACACTAATTTAATACCCAATTAATTATAGTGAAGACACAAATTGTACTCCTCAAATTTTAGGAAAATAAATGTATTTAGACTCTTATTTTACAATTTTATGTGAAATTGAGCTATACTTGGGGATTTGTGATGTATTATTATATTATGAGCTGAGGCCTATGGAATACAGCTTTGGGGGAAGCTTTTTAAGTAATCCATAAGAAAAACATTTGAAAACTCAGAATTTATAAAATGGATAGCATAAAGTTTCAGAACTCTTCCGTTTTAGAGGGACATTGACTTTTCATAGCACAACTTTGACATTTCACTGGGAAAGGAACTGAAAAATGTTGTTTATATATTGCTTTATTATAACATTTTGTAAAGTATATTATGGACTAGTGACATGACTTATATGGATTGTATTTTTGTAATATTTCAGTGTATTGTGCCTACCATTTACACCATCCTGTGGACCTTTTAAAGGGTAATAAATAAAAACATTACTAAGAAATTATTTTTTATTAATTGATTTAAGTGTAAATAAAGAGAAAGAAGGTAATTAATATATATCTGAGTGCAGGAGAAAAAGTTTCCATGTCTTAGAGTTCTGAGTTACAAACACAAGACACCACTATTTTAAGGTGTGCATACACCCAAAAAGGAATGCATTAAAGGGTGTCGGGATGGTTTACATAATCTCTAAGAGAGTCATAGAATCAGTTTTGCAGGGAGCAGAACAGCCTAAGGTAGACACACAACCAGAAATGAAATGTAATCTGTAGCACAGGACTACTTCAGTGAAGAGTACTCTCTGCTAATGAACAATGATAAAAATATGGCTCAGGAAATGCTCAAAAACAGAAACAAAATCATGAAATTACATGGAATGCTTCTTAAGTAATAAAGCAAGAAATAACAAGGTCTTGAATTATGAAAAATTGATGTGAATTTCTATATCTAAAATTAGCTGTCATTATGAGTCTGGGAATCAAATACATAATTTAAACTGTTTAAAATTCTAATGGAGGCCTTTGACCTGCAGCTAATTGACAGCTACTGTTAGATTTCTGTAGTGTGGTGTTTTAAAAAGAGTAGTTTGCTAGCTACATTTAAACTTTAGAAGGTTTGTACTAAGCATGCAGATTTCTGGCTTCAGTGCCCCTTTCAACACCCAACACAGACAAAGCTTCCACCAATTTCCTCTAGTTTACTTTTTTAGTTGAAAATTATTTGTGTAGCCCTTATATAGTCTGAGAACTCTGACTTAGTAAAACTAAAATCCTGGAGAAATTAGATCCAAATCATTGCTTTTTCTAAAAACAAGCAATGTAATAGCAACTTTTTCAGCTTAATAGTGTCTGAATGTTTATTACATATTGGAGAATATTTGGATTCTGAATATATAACTAACATGTTATACAGATGAGTGACACTGAACTATTGAGAAGCAGAGTCAATGAGTCATAATGGTTTGGCTGTGTCCCCATCCAAATTTCATCTTGAATTGTAACTCCCACAATTCCCATGTGTCATGGAAGGAACAGAATGGGTGGGGGGGGGGCATTGAATCATGGGGATAGGTCTTTCTTGTTCTGTTCTTGTGATAGTAAATAAATCTCATGGAATCTGATGGTTTTGTAAAGAGGAGTTCCCTTGCACAAGCTCTCTCTCTCTCTCTCTCTCTCTCTCTCTCTCTCTCTCTTTCTCTCTCTCTCTCCCTCTCTCCCTCTCTTTGCCTGCTGCCATCCATGTAAGATGTGACTTGCTCTTACCTTCCACCATGATTGTGGAACATTATTATCTACTTTGCTGATACCAATTTACTAATACTGTTTTCATACATTTTCTGAAATTAAGGCAGAAGTTTCCAAACCCAATTTTGACTTCTGTGCACTCGTAGGCTCAATACCACATGGAAGCTGCCATGGCATGGGGTTTTCACTTGACTAATACTGTATTAGTCAGTAAATTGTTACCAGTAAATTAGGATGATGCTGAAAAAATACCTGAAAATGTTGAAGTTACTTGGGAACTGGATAACAGGCAGAATTTGGAGGGATCAGAAGAAGACAGGAAAATGTAGGAAAGTTTGGAACTTCCTAGAGACTTGTTGATTGGCTTTGACACAAATGCTGAAAGTGATGTGAACAATAAGGTCCAGGCTGAGGTAATCTCAGATGGAGATGAAGAACTTGTTGGGAACTGGAGCAAATGTGACTCTTGCTATGTTTTAGCAAAGAGACTGATGGCATGTTGCCCCTGCCCTAGAAATTTATGGAACTTTGAACTTTAGAGAGATGATTTATTGTATGTAGCAGAAGAAATTTCTAAGCAGCATTGCATTCAAGAGGTGACTTGGGTGCTGTTAAAGGCATTTAGTGCTATAATGGAAGGAAAGCATAAAAGTGTGGAAAATGTGCAGCTTGACAATGCAATAAAAACAAAAATCCCATTTTCTGAGGAGAATTTCAAGCTAGCTGCAGAAATTTGCCTAAGTAAAAAGGAGCTGAATGTCAACCCACAAGACTGAGGAAAATGTCTCCAGGGCATGTCTGAGATCTTTATGGAAGCCCCTCCCATCACAAGCCTGGAGACCTAGGAAGAAAAGGTGATTTTCTGGTCCAGGTCCAGGGTCCCCGTGCTGTGTGCAGCTTAGCAACTTGGTGCTCTGTGTCCCAGACACTCCACCCATGACTAAAAGGGGCCAATGTAGAGCTCAGGTTGTGACTTCAGCAGGTGCACACCTCAAGCTGTGGCAGCTTCCATGTGGTATTGAGCCTGCGAGTGCACAGAAATCAAGACTTGGGTCTGGAAACCTCTGCCTTGATTTCAGAAAATGTATGAAAGCACCTGGATGCCCAGGCAGCAGTTTGCTGCAGGAGCAGGACCCTCATGGAGAACCTCTGCTAGGGCAGTGCAGAAGGGAAATGAGTGGCCAGAGCCCCCACACAATCCCTACTATGGCACTGCCTAGTGAAATTGTGAGAAAAGGGCCACCGTCCTCCTGACCCCAGAATGGTACATCCACTGACAGCTTGCACCGTGTGCCTGGAAAAGCTGCAAACACTCAATGCCAGCCTGTGAAAGCAGCCAGGAGGGAGGGTGCACAGTACAAAGCCAGAGGGGCAAAGCTGTCCAAGACCCTGAACCAACCTCTTGCATCTGTGTGGCCCACATGTGAGACCTAGAGTCAAAGGAGATAACTGTGGAGCTTTAAGATTTGACTGCCCTGCTGGACTTTGGACCTGCATGGACCCTGCTAGCCCCTTTGTTTTGGCCAATCTTTTCCATTTGGAATGGCTGTATTGACCTAATACCTGTACCTCTATTATGTCTAGGAAGTTACTAATTTGCTTTTGATTTTACAGGCTTATAGCCAGAAGGCATTTACTTTATCTCAGATGGGACTTTAACTGTGGACTTTTGGGTTAATGCTGAAGTGAGCTAAGACTTTGGAGGACTGTTGGGAAGGCATTATTGGTATTGAAATGTGAGGATCTGAGGTTTGGAAGGGTAGAATGTATGGTTTGGCTGTTTCCCCACCTAGATCTCGTCTTTAATTGTAACTTCCACAATTCCCATGTGTCCTGGAAGGGACTCAGTGGGAGTTAATTGAATCATGGGGGTGAGTCTTATGCTGGTCTTGGGATAGATAAATCTCACAAGATCTGATGATTTTATAAAGAAGAGTTCCCCTGCACAAGTTCGCTCTTTCTCTTCCCCTGCCACCATCCATGTAAGACATGATTTGTGCCTCTTTGCCTTCTACCATGACTATGAGACTTCCGCAGCCATGTGGAACTGTAAGTCCATTAAAGCACTTTTTCTTACAAGCCTCAGTTATGTCTTTATCAGCAGAGTGAATATGAAGTAATACAATGAATTACTTTCTATTTTCTCCTGAAACATGTCCTACAATCATCAACATTTGCCATTTTATCCATGAATTTTTAGTTGTATGTTTAGCGCTTGAAAGTATAAATTTTATAATGATGTATTTGTTTTTGTCTAAATGAAGGCATATGTCTGGATATATAACCTAGATACTGTTTTTGTTGAATGTGAACATATAACAGTTTGTCTGTCTGACTTATATTTAGCAACATGCTTTGTTACCACCTGTCATACGTATACATCTATATTTCCATTTAACTATCTTTTAGTACCAAAGTTTGGAAGTAAGCACATGCTACTTACTTTTCTATAAGGCTTGGCTTTGCTGTGGACAATTTGAAACAAATTTATATTTCTCCTAAATCATACTGTTGTATATTTTAATCAACATTTTTATCTGGATGAATCATTTAAAAATTGTCATTTTGGCTGTAGTTTACTATGCTTTTGGTTTTTTAATACAAATAGAAATAGGAGTGGCAATGAAAAAATTTCAACCAAACTGGATGAAAAATGTGAGTACTATGGAAAACAACACAAAAACAAGGAACTGAGCCTACTGAAAGTTACTCAGTCCTGAGCTTGAGTGTTTTATACCGAACAAACGTATCTATGAATTATGAATTGCTAAAAGCATATGATAATTTTGCATGTTCTCTGGATACCCTTAGCATCCATGTATAAAATGATGATTGGCTAGTTGTAAATTATATAGTTTCTCAATATAATTATATAATGAGTTACAAACAGTACATCAAATGGAAATGTATGTGTGTAAGTGTTTAATTACAAATAGTTCAGAGACACTTGACCTCCTGTATTTTCTCTCTTCAATTTAGAATAAGACAAGAGAAACAGAACCATTCTGAAGTATGTCTCAAATAATAGTAAAGCTAATTACGCAGGTAAATGGTCTCATTTTATTTTTCATAGTTTTCAACGTCCTGTCGTGATAGACATCGTGATATTCTTAAAAATTATCTAATATAATTTTAACTATATTAAAATATATGTGAACATACATAGAAAATGTCTATAAAGATGTATACCATGAGAGTAATAATAATTTAATGCAGGTTATAATTTATTATCATATTTCTTGTCCTTTAATTTTCCTTTTGTTTTACTGATTTGAGACTCCTAGTTTATGTGGGTTAAAATTATATTCACTTTAAAGTAAGAAAAAGTGAGAAATTATCATTAGTTTAGTATTTTCTAAATAGTGTTCTAAATTTCTAATTTCTAATTGAGTATGGTCAATACCTACACTCCAGCCATTTCTGGAAATAAAATTGCCACATAGTTAAAATGTGGCAAATTTTAATGATAAATACTAATATATATATATATATATATATATATATATATATATATCTGATTTTCTAGACTAATCTAAATTTCAAAGCAGTACCCACTAGAATTAGAATGATTTCTAATATGTCAGCCATGCATTGGGAAAGCCCTAACACTTGGCAGTTGCAGATTATTTTAATAATTCAACTGGGCATATGGACAGTCATGACATGCTGTATATAATTGATATCTCCAAACAAGTAGGCATTAACATAATTTACTAGACTGCATAAAACCAGTCCCTTAGTTAATAAAATCATATTGTTTATCTTTTTGCTTTCATTGCCACTTGAAGGCATTATATGAGATGTGAAGACATTATATGAAATACAAATGATATAGACCACTAGTGTGTGTTTTCCTTCAGAAATGTCTATTTTATAAAGAAGCTCAATTACTTGCTCTATGAAAGTATAAAATGATGTTGACACCTCAAGAATATTCTATATTACAAAAGAAAACTACTTTTAAGATAAGTGAGTATTGAATACTATCTACTGTCTTCTGCAAATGTGTCTTTAGGTAGTCTTTTATGAAAACACCAGGAAATATATGACTCTCCATGTTTTGAGAGTTTATATTTAATTTTCTAAAGTGAATTGGCATTCAATAAATATTCCTGGATTTAAAGTCAGATTCTAAGATCTCATTCTCACTCTTCAATTTAAACTCCGCATTTCTTTTTATCTGAAAGAAGACTTGAGTTGTGAAAGTAAACTCCCTCTTAGAAATGTATCAAATAGTTTATCTATTACAAGTAGGAGAAAATAAAGTTTTCATTCATATTACTTATTATTTACAGAAATCAGAAATATATACACAATTTTAAACACAGATACACACCTGTGAATTTTCAAAGATTATAAGCCTGTTTTAACTGTCCTTGAGAATCTACATAGTGCACATGACTTTTGTTTTATATTATACAAACTATATTTTTATGTAAATAATATATTACAGATATGAATTATATGAAATTATGTATATGAACAAATTATTATAAATATGTAATATTTTACATGTTTTCAACTTAATTAACATTAATTTGTGATATTATTTTGACAAATAATAAAGATAATGGCAAACTTAGGGTAACAAATTCATTAAAAATGTTTGTTTTCCATTTTTCATATGATAAAGCTCTCTAGGTATTTAAGTGACTGACAATCTTATTTAAATATTGTACTCTTTGTATTTTCTTATGGAGAATTTTGCATGGGATACTCTAGATGCTGTTCCATTTGTTCTTGCTCCCAACTGTCATTTGAGGTAGCATGGCAAAGATTGACACAAGTCTTTGTATTAACTTGGAGATAACAAAGACAATACTGAAAATTTGACAATTAAAAACTAGGAAGCAGAAACTTCTGGAACTTTTAATTGGCCATAATAAATGGAAGAAATGCAAAAAAAATTTCTGCAGCAATGGCTATAACTCTATTTTAAAGAGTATTCTATCAGTAATTTGAGATACTGGCTTGTTATCAAACTGGATAAGATGGTTTCATTTTAATTGGAGAGTCTGAATTAGAATTTTAGGGATATTTGAATGTCTGGAATGATTTGATTTGTATTTCAGTAATTCATCCTTCATCTGTGATATTTCTAAAAAACCATAACATGGAGAGTAGAGGATAAATTTGAACAAGACTATGTTTATATCACACCACTGTAGAGCATTTAAAATAAATGCAAAACTGAACTTTACATTTTCCTTTTCAAAGTCACATGTTGTTCAACAATCAGGCACTCATGTACACAGACACACAGAAATACATACACTGAATTTAGCATTGGCTTCAGTGCAATGTCACACTGCACATATCTAACAATTATAGATTAGTAACACTCTAAACCGACTTCTAGAAATATGTGTTTTTTCTATATTTTCTTTGTTTCTTTATAAATACAAATATTTGTTTTCACCAAACATGCTTCTAATTTCAGAATTTCAAAGCCATGCCTGGCTTCATGAGTGTGTGAATGGTATAGTCACACCTGATTGTTCAAATGCCTTGAATCCAGCCTTTTTAGAGGTGCTCTGTGCATTTGTTGGGTCATGCCTTAAGTGCAACTTAAAAGGATGGGATTTTATGACCAGTTCTGTGTCAGGGAGGAGGGAGATGGGTAGACACAACAGATCCAAGTGACTGAAAATTACAAGAAAGCATTCAAAAGAGGATGATGAGTACAACAGATTAAAATGAAAGAGATCCATTATATTTTGTTTTACGTAAACCTACCCACATATATACCCATGCATGCCTTCTTAAATATTTTATGTTTTTGTCATTGAGATATAACAATTGTACATGTTTATGAGATGCATAGTGATGTTTCCATTTATGCAGTGTAAGCTGACCAGATGAAGGCAATTAACATACATACCATATCAAACATTATTTCTTTGTGTTGGGAACATTCATTAGCCATTCTATAGTGCTAGAGGACACTGGAATGGTATAGTCACATCTGTTTCCTTAAATGCCTTGAACCCAGCCTTTATAGAGGTGCTCTGTATATTTCTGGGTCATGTCTTAAGTGCAACTGACAAAGATGGGATTTTATGACCAAGTCTGTGTAGCTATAATTTTGTATCCTCTTAACAAATCTCTATTTCCCATTTCTCTCCTACATTTACTCGTTGACTCCTACCTTCCCAGCCTCTACTAACCTCTGTACTACTTTACTTTTTTTAAGTAATATTTTAATGTATGTAGATATTCTTTTTGTTATTTTTCAATTTTTTATTTATTGTACTTTATTGTATTTATATATTGTACAATAAATAAATAAATTTTATTTATTGTACTTTAGATTCTGGGGTACATGTGCAGACCATGCAAGATTGTTGCATAGGTACATTCATGGCAACGTGGTTTGTTACCACCATCCCTCCCTCACCTATACCTGATATTTCTCCCCACGTTATCCCTCCCCGACCCTCCCTGCCACCATCCATCCCATAGCCCCCACTAACAGACCCCAGTGTGTGATGCTTCCCTCTGTGTCCAAGTGTTCCCATTGTTCAACACCTGTCTATGAGTGAAAACATGTGGTGCTTGATTTTCTGTTCTTGTGTCAGTTTGCTGAGAATGATGGTTCCCAGTTTTATCCATGTTCCTATAGAGGAAACAAACATTGTTTTTTATGGCTGCACGGTATTCCATGGTGTATATGTGCCACATTATCTTTGTCCAGTCTATCATTGATGGACATTTGGGTTGGTTTCAGGTCTTTGCTATTATAAACAGTGCCTCAGTGAACATGTATATGCATGTGTCTTTATAATAGAACAATTTGTAGTCATTTAGGTATATACCCAGTAATGTGATTGCTGGGTTAATGGAATTTCTATTTCTAGATCCTTGAGGAATCACCACACTGTCTTTCACAGTGGCTGAACCAATTTACACTCCCACAAACAGTATAAAAGTGATCCCACTTCTCCACATCTTCCCCAAGCATCTGTTGTCTCCAGATTTTTTAAGTGATCGTCATTCTAACTGGCATGAGATGGTATCTCAATGTAGTTTTAATATGCATTTCTCTAATGACCAGTGATGACCATTTTTTCATATATGTGTTGGCTTCATATATATTTTTTTGAAAAGTGTCTGTTCATATCCTTTGCCCACTTTTGAATGGGTTTTTTTTTTCTTGTAAATCTGTTTCAGTTCTTTCTTGTAAACAATATCTAATATTCTTGATATTAGTCCTTTGTCAGATGGGTAGATTGCAAAAATTTTTTCTCATTCTGTTGGTAGCTGGTTCACTCTAATGGTTGTTTCTTTTGTTGTACAGAAGCTTTGAAGTTTAATTACATCCCATTTGACTGTTTTGGCTTTTGTTGCCATTGCTTTTGGTGTTTTGGTCATGAAGTCCTTGCCTATGCCTGTGTCCTGAATGGTTTTGTCTAGGTTTTCTTCTAGGGTTTTTACGGTGTTAGGTCTTATGTTTAAGTCCTTAGCCCATCTGGAGTTAATTTTAGTGTAAAGTGTCAAGAAGAGGTCCAGTTTCTGCTTTCAGCACATTCCTAGCCAATTTTCCAAACACCATTTATTAAACAGAGGATCCTTTCTCCATTGCTTGTTTTTGTCATATTTGTCAAAGTTCAGATGGTTGTAGATGTGTGGTGTTGCTCCAGATGTCTCTATTCTGTTCCATTGGTCTATATCTCTTTTTTGATACCAATACGATGCTGTTTTGATTACTGTTGCCTTGTAGTATAGCTTGAAGTCTGGCAGCATGATGCTGCCAGCTTTGTTCTTTTTGCTTAGGATTGTCCTGGCTATGTGGCCTCTTTTTGGTTCCACATGAAGTTTAAAGTGCTTTTTTTTTTTTCCTGTTCTGTAAGGAAAGTCATTGGTAGTTTGATGGGGATAGCATTGAATCTATAAATTACTTTGAGTTGTACAGCCATTTTCACAATATTGATTCTTCCTAACCATGAGCATGGAATGTTTTTCCATCTGTTTGTGTCTTCTCTTATTTCCTTGGGCAGTGGTTTGCAGTTCTCCTTGAAGACGTCCTTTACCTCCTTTGTTAGTTTAATTCCTAGGTGTTTTATTCTTCTTGAAGCAATTGTGAATGGGAGTTCGCTCTTGATTTGGCTGTTTGTCTGTTATTGGTATATAGGAATGCTTGTATTTTCTGCACATTGATTTTGTATCCTGTGACTTTGCTGAAGTTGCTTATCAGCTAAAGGAGAGTTTGGGCTGAGATGATGGGGTCTTCTAGATATACAATCATGTCATCTGCAAATAGAGACAGTTTGACTTCCTCCTTTCCTAATTGAATACCCTTTATTTCTTTTTCTTGCCTGATTGCTCTGGCTAGAACTTCCAATACTATGTTGAATAGGAGTGGTGAGAGACAGCATCTTTGTCTAATGCCTGATTTCAAAGGGAATGATTCCAGCTTTTGCCCATTTAGTATATTGGCTGTAGGTTTGTCATATATAGCTTTTATCATTTTATGATATGTTCTGTCAATACCTAGTTTATTGAGAGTTTTTAGCATGAAGGGCTGTTGAATTTTGCTGAAGGCCTTCTCTGCATCTATTGAGATAATCATGTGGTTTTTGTCTTTGGTTCTGTTTATGTGGTGAACCAGCCTTGCATCCCTGGGATGAAGCCTACTTGATCATGATGGATAAGCTTTTTGATGTGCTGTTGCAGTCAGTTTGCCAGTATTTTGTTGAAGAGATTTGCATCTATGTTCATCATGGACATTGGCCTGAAGTTTTCTTTCTTTTTTTTTTTTTTTTTGATATAGGAGTGTGTGAGTGTGTGCATTTTTTCCTTTAGCTTGGTATGCACATTTGTTTTATGCTTAGAAGGACATCTTAGAAATTATGCCAGCAAAACATGGGTGCTCATTCTCTTGATGTCTAGCTTACTCTCCCTATGCTCATAGAACTCAAGGGCCTCATTTGTAAAGTCCCCAGACAGTAAAAATCATTGAGGATCTTGGTATGTAGGAGCTTCTAGTCACTGAGGACACTATTAACAGGGAACTTCCACTTGCCCCAAGATAGATTCTTCAGGAGTGGGTATTGTAATTGACATATTTAAGTAGCTACAAGCATTCCAGGTGATATTTATCTTCATGGAATTATGGAAAGTGTTATATCTCACATAATATATATTGGTCCACCACCTTTTTCCAAATTTGCAAAGAAGAACTATGTAGAAACACATTTATTTCACCTATATTTCTCCATATATAATTGAGAAGAAGTGAAGAGTGTATCATTAAAAAATGATTACTGCTAGTATATACTCAAGAAGAGTTTTGGGGAAATTAAACTATGATATATGTATTCTTTTAGTCTCTATTTCTGTGAGAAAAACAGATATCTGAATTCAATATATTTACAAGCTTACTGAATATATAATAATTTAAAATATAATCGATCTTAAAATGAAGGACGGGCCGGGCGCAGTGGCTCAAGCCTGTAATCCCAGCACTTTGGGAGGCCGAGGCGGGTGGATCACGAGGTCAAGAGATCGAGAACATCCTGGTCACCTTGGTGAAACCCTGTCTCTACTAAAAATACAAAAAATTAGCTGGGCATGGTGGTGCGTGCCTGTAATCCCAGCTACTCAGGAGGCTGAGGCAGGAGAATTGCCTGAACCCAGGAGGCGGAGGTTGCAGTGAGCCGAGATCATGCCATTGCACTCCAGCCTGGGTAACAAGAGTAAAAACTCTGTCTCAAAAAAAAAAAAAAAAAAAGAAGGACATAATATAATATATAAAACAACGTATAGTTAGCTATTTGAAATAAGTTAACTTTAATTTTGGATAGTAATTTTTTTAACTTTCCTTTATAATTAGCAATAATATATAAAAGATCTAGGTAAAAAGATGTAGCTTACAAGAATATTTGAAATCTATTTTCAATCAGATACTCATGACAGTCAAGGAAAGTCACATTAACTCTATGCATCTCAGTTTTACTTTTTTTTTCTGTAAATTGTAACAATTATGTCAGCTCTTTGTACCTCTTCAGGTTTTAGTAAGGATAAGTGAGAAAATGTTTTAAATATACTCCATAATTCATAAAATCTCATGTAGCTTATATAATTTTTATGCTCTGATAAAATAAATCACATAATTAACCTGAAAAATTTTACACTGATATTGAATTCAATTAAACATCATTGCAATTATAAGTTTTCTGTATGGTTATTAGATAACATGCCCAATATCATGTTTAAATTCAGTTCTTAAATCGACACTGATACGCTGCTATCAATTCCAAAATGGCTGGGAGAATAAAGTTAAAGTGACAACCAGTGAAAACATTTCTTTTGGAAGATGAGATTATTTGTGCAGATGCTTTTCCCTCTGATCTTCTATTAAAGAATTTTAATAGTTAGGGATGCTAAAAATTGGACAGCTCATCTGTTCTTCAGATAGTCTTTCTCAACTACATATTAGGATCATCAAGCTGCTCAATTACAGTCAATAATTGGGCTTACCTGGCCCTCAAAAATCATCACATATCCTTGCAAGTTATGCCTCGGTGATTATATTTCCTGGTGATCTACTGGTAGCAATAGTTACCATGTCAGATTCATCTTCACATGTTTACTGTCAGAACATAGGTATTTGGGAAACATTTCAATATTACTTTGAGGATGTCTTATCTAGTCTTTTCACTTTTACATCTTTGAAAATATTTTTAAGAAAGCAATAATTGACTCCATAATTAATAGCCTGAGACAAAGATGATTCTGATTGCTGTGGCAAGCTGATACATAACACCATCCACCAACCTCTCACAGGGAACAATTTGAGGTAATGAATTATGACAGAAACATTGTTGTTTGCAAAATAATTAGGTGATAAAATAGATGAATTATTAGGCTTTTATACAATACACTGGTTGTTCTGTGATATGAAAAGTTGCAGGATTTTTTCTCTCCTCATTTGAAATCCGCCTGTGTATACAATCATAAATTATGCCTTCCCAGTTTGATTGCCTAAAATTCTTGTATGACAACAGTAGCAACACTTAGAATTAGCTCAAGGATGAAAATATATCTGGCTAATTTCACATGGAATAGGTCTGTTGCTTTAATTAACTTAACCCCAATAAAACAATTTGTTCCTTTTTAGTATTGTACATTTTGCAATATAAAAATTAAGTTAGATTAAATGTATGACCTATAAGAAAACATGTTTGGAATTATAAATCTTTGTTGTTGAATTAAATGTCTTTAATTTGCAAAAGGGAGGTAATAATATAAATTTTTAAAAAACTAAGTAACTAGTGAAGAACATAATTATATTTTGAAGTTCTTTACCTTTCTTAAGTTTCCTTTGAATGCTTGGTACCGACTCTGATTCTTCAGTCTGAATATTCAAGCATATAAAATTGTCTTTCATTCTCCAAGCCAACTTCATGGATGTTTGAATGAAGTTAGTATTCCTAGGATTTTATATAATCTTTTCCTTATAATCCCCCTTTCATTCCTTGGCCATTCTATAAAACAAAAAGACAACAGAATTTAAGTTAGCACTCTTGATTGTGTTACGTGAGAAGCTCCCACACTACAGTTATACAAAATAGAAGTTGCTGTTTTATAATACAGCAAACTTGAAAACAGTTGCCCCTTGTAAACATGACCTATATGAATCATTAATGACCTGAGAGAAATCTCCTGCTAAGAAAACAAATGATCTGCTTTCTCCTGAGTGGGAAGCCCTGACTTTTGGTCACAGGCAAGGTGATATGATCAGGCATCAAGTAAGGTCATGAAAATAGGAGATTATTTAGAATCTCCTGGAGGAAGATTTATTTTTCTTAATTTTTTCAATAATTTCAAAAGGTCAATACCAGGAGGACTACTGGCATCTTCAAACATTGATACAAATTTCTGCATGCAACACATTATTTGAGGAAATGTGGAATGAAGGCCAAAAAATAAAAAGGTTTTTGACCTTCATTCCACATTTTTATTTAGTATTTGTTTCAATCTAACTAATAAAAAAACAGCTTGAAATTGATCCAAAAATGATTTGGAATAGCAAATATGATTTAAGATGTCAGGATACATAGAAAACCAGAAAATCTTCTTAGCAAATGGTGAAGTCTTAGCACAGCTGGCCTCTGTTCAAGAATTTACTGGTATCTCCAAACATTTTACTAACACCTCCACACATTTTATTGGTTACCTTCAAGCATTTTACTGGTACCCCCAAACATTTTACTTGTACCTCCAAACGCTTTACAGGCACTAAAAACCATCTGTTAATACTTGAATCCTGTCTCGAATCTATGCTTCTGAAAACGTGGTTGAAATATTAGGAAATAAAGTATGACAATGTAAACTGTTCTACTTTATTAGAGCATTTTTAACACTTAACTTCCTTTTGTGTTACTTTTATTGTTCTATGAAACAAATGCATTCAAGCTCGTTCTCCTTTTATGAAGTCTTCTGCCATTTCTTACAACTCTTTTAACAGAACTTTCTGTTGTTTATCAAATTACTTTCTTATGTATTCAAGTTATTTATTATTTTCCTTTGGTTTTTATTTATTCTTTAAAGCATGTATATGATGATTAATTCTTATATGTATATTTATTTATAAATATTTTACATAGTTTCTAATTTCTGACTTTTAAGTTAATGAGCAGTAATTTTTCTTTTCTACTCCCATTCATTTTATTTAGTTTGATATTTTTATTTTAGGGATGTGTTTGGTGCTCAATTCAATTGGTTGTGATTGGTTTAGACTTCTTAACTTTATATTTAAAAATTAGGTAAATTCATTTTAAATATAATAACATTTAAAAACTCTAAATATATATTATTTTGAGAAAAAAAAAAGAGTCATTTTTGTCTTATATGAGACCAGGCACAAGATATCTCCAGCATAGCTGGAAAACCAAGGCCCTAGTCCAGGGGAGATGGAAAAATGCAGCATTAAATACTATATTTTAGAACAAATAATTGAGGCGAAGATAGTTTAGAAGAAGAAAAAGCTAAGAAAGTAGTCTCACTTTATCAGTGGTTTTCCTTTCTGCCATTTCAGTTGTCCATGGTTAGCCATGGTTAGAAAATGCTGAATGCAAAATTTCAGAAACAAACAATTTATAAATTTTATATTGCATGTAGTTTGGAGTAGATGATAAAATGTTAGCTCATTCTGATCCTTCCTGCTCTGTACATGAGTCACCCCTTCATCCAGCATATCCGTGCTGTGTATGCTGGAAGAAGGGGTGACTCATGTACAGAGTCTCTCAGTAGCTTGAGTCTCTCAGTAGCCTTCTTGGTGATAAGTTCAACGGACCACAACAATAATAAAATAATAAGGGTGAAGAAATTATAATATGGTATTTTGAGAGGATGAAAGAGCACCTACATGATCTTTTATTACACTATATTTTTAAAATTCTTCTATTTTATTAATAGTTATTGTTTATCTTATTGTATCTAATTTGTAAATTAAACTGCATCATGGTTATTTCTGTATAGAAAGAAACAGTACATTTAAGTTTAGATACTAGCCACAGTTTTGGGTATCTTCTGGGAGAGTTGAAACGAATCTCCTGCTGAGAAGAGAGGACTCCTGTAATAGCTGTTTAGAGAATTTTAGATAGCATCTCAGTCAATGCTAACATTTCTCATATGGTAAAAATAAGATTCAAGAAACAGATATTATTAAATATTAAACCATGCAGTCAATGTAGAGCCAAGTCTACAAGGCAGTGGTTTCTGATTATAAGGTTAACTCTTCCTTGAAGTACAACTTGTTACCTGCCCATTAGGCTGCTCTAAATATAAACATAAGAATCAAGAGTGAAGTAGACCTAGAGCTAATAAAGCATTAGAATCTTAAATAAGTAAATAAGCAAACTATAAAAATACATCAATCCATAAGTCATATAAATATCCAGTAAAACAAGTTGAACATGTCGAGAAGTTGATCAAAATGAGTTGGTGGCAAAGGAAAACCAGCAGGAATGTAAGAACTAGAAAATATCAACTAATTTTGAAACTGAGTGTTTGCATTTTCTCAGGTGACAGGTGTCCATTTGAGCTGCATGATATCACATGGTTTACTAGGCATTTCTGATATAAGACATAACAGATATAAAGGATCAATGGTAGGCTGTGCATAAGTGCCTCACACCTGTAATCCCAACACTTTGGGGGGCAGAGGTGGGCAGATCACCTGAGATAGGGAGTTTGAGACCAGCCTAACCAACATGGAGAAACCCTGTCTCTACTAAAAATATAAAATTAACCGGGCATGGTGGCACATGCCTGTAATCCCAGCTACTTAAGAAACTGAGGCAGGAGAATCAATTGAACCTGGGAGGCGGGAGGTTGCAGTAAACCAAGATCATGCAATCTTGTTGCCCACTGCAGTCTAGCCTGGGCAACGAGGGCAAAACTTTATCTAAAAAAGAAAGAAAGAAAAAATGATCAGACGTATGTGTTACAGTCATATGTGAATGATATTCAGAGTGTTATATAAATGATCTCATACTAGTTGATTTAATGCTAGTTTAAAGAAGCCAGCAGATTACATGACTATTTCTTTCTTCAATTTACAGATAAAATAGATTATTTATATAAGAAAGCAAATAACAGAACCCATTCTCAAAGAAAGAAAAAAGTTTCCAGGGTTCAGACATAAAGAATGAACTAAACAAAATATACCACCTGAATTAGTACAAATGGTCCAAGAACTAAAAATAGGTTAATAAATAAAATCTATGTATTAAGGGTTGATACTGTAAATATAAATCAGGAAAAATAAGTTATAAAAAAGTTGACAAATTAGAAATATAAATAACATTGAAAGAATAATATAATAGATAAAATATAAATTAAAAATAACACATTGAAAATTGTAGATATGTTAGAACTTTGTAAATTTTTTTTAACAAATGCAAATAATTTGTCCAAATTGATAGAAAAAAACAGAGCATGATAAACCAAGGAAGATTCTAGAGTAATAAGAATAAACCAGCAGTAAAAGAATATGAAACAGTAATACCAGAACTATACCTTAATGAATGATAAGGTGTAAACATTTTGGAACCTCTCCCACCCCCTGACAAAAAGGAAAGAATTAACAGAGTATACAAATCAGAAGACACAAACCTGTATAACAAAGTTCACACCAGACATTCTGGAAGATCTTCTATCGTCAATGCACTTCCTGACACATGTAAACATGATCGAGACGAAGGGAGTTCATAATCATATAATATCTCACTATGTTCCACTGTTTCTCAAGTGAATCTCCTGCTTTTGGAATTCTATTTAATGAAAGTAATCAGAATGCTGCCCTTTTTATTATTATTATCATTAAATGTGGAAAATAAAGGGGAAAAATGATAGAAGGTTATCCCAAGATTTCTGTCTGTGTAACTGCAAGAAAACGGCACCACCTATATTTAAAACAGATGTGAAACAGGTGTGTTTTCTGGGAGAGGCTGCAAACTACAAATATGTCCTACTCCCTCTTTTTTTAAATAAACTTACTGAAATGCATCCACACTCATATATATATATATATATATATATATATATATATATATATATATATTTGTTTTGAAAGAAAGAAAGGGAAAGAGAAGAAAGGGGGAGAGAGAACAGGAGTCTTGCTCTATTGCTCAGGCTAGAATGCAATCTAAAAATAGGTATTAAAAACCTCTTTTATGCCGATAACTGTGTTTAACAGCGGAGACAGGAAGGAATAAGGAAAGAAAATAATAAACAAACAGTCAACCAACATTTTTTTTTTTTTTTTTTTTTTTGAGACGGAGTTTTGCTCTTGTTACCCAGGCTGGAGTGCAATGGCGCGATCTCGGCTCACCGCAACCTCCGCCTCCTGGGTTCAGGCAATTCTCCTGCCTCAGCCTCCTGAGTAGCTGGGATTACAGGCACGTGCCACCATGCTCAGCTAATTTTTTTTGTATTTTTAGTAGAGACGGGGTTTCACCATGTTGACCAGGATGGTCTGGATCTCTCGACCTTGTGATCCACCCGCCTCAGCCTCCCAAAGTGCTGGGATTACAGGCTTGAGCCACCGCGCCCGGCCCCAATATTTCATTTAAGTCTGCAAAATGTTACGCAAATGCTGAAGAGTGATTTACTTCCAATTATGTGGTCACTTTCAAAATAGGTGTAATATGAGACTGAGAAAAATGTACGTTCTGTGGACCTGGGGTGAAGAATTCTATAAATATTCACTGAGTTTACTTGCTCCAAGTCTGAGTTCAAATCATAGATGTCCCTGTTAATTTTCTATCTCATTGATCCGTCGAATATTAACAATGTGGTGTCAAAGTCTCCCGCTATTACTGTGCAGGAGTCCCAAGTCTCTTTATAAGTCATTAAGAACTTGTCTTATGTATCTGAGGGTTCCTATATTGGGTGCATATATATTTATGATCATTGACTCCTGTTGTTGCATTGATCCTTTTACCATTATGTAATGTCCTGCTACCCTTTTTTAAAACCAGAATTTTATTTAAGTACTCGCAATGTAAAAATTGTTCTCAAGCGTGATGACTGGGCATTTATGTGCACATGTGAGGTGTACCTTCCTCAAATCTGTTTTGATGGCAGCACGTTTCCCATCTGACACGAAAGAAAAGAAGAGAAAAAATAATAATTACCCACTAAGATTAAGCAATATACGTGTGTGTGTGTGTGTGTATGTGTGTGTATACATATGCACTTAAAGTAGTATTAATCCATGAAATGTGTACTTAGTATTGTGTGTGCACATATATATATGTATATACGGCTTTAAGCACTATTATTAACTGAAAATGTGTAGGATTTATGTAGCTGTCTAGGCTCACTTGCACAGATTCAATAAGAAGACAATCAGATGCACTCAAATGGCTCTAGACAGTTTATTCCTCACCACATGGCAGGCAGTGCGGGCTCATAGTTCTCTTTACCTTCCAAATACCATTGGGGTGACTCAGGTAAATATTTGGTGTTACAGATTATTTTATATGCTGACATCTTAATTTTTGATGTGATGACATTTGAAGGTACCTTTGGAAGGTAATTAGATCATAAGGACAGAGCCTTCATAAATGGAATTGAAAGAACCCCAAAGGACTCTTTCTTCCTGTTTCTGCCACATGAGGTTACAAAGAGAAGTGGCAATCTGCAACCAGGAAAGGGGTCCTCACCAGAACGTTATTGGCACCCTTGAATTTCCAGCCTCTAAAACTGTGAGAAATAAGTTTCTATTGTTTATAAGCCACACAGTCTATGATGCTTTGTTACAGCAGCTTAAACTCTTTGTTACAGAGTACAGCTGACTAGTACTCTGCACACACAGGGGTTTATGTTACAGCTGAAAAACACTGCACTTTAAAAACCCTCAATTGTATAAGGGATCTGCTGGAAAAGCTGCCCATCCTTATCTCCAGAGAAACATTGCCTTGGAATGTAAGGCTATCCCTTTGCAGAGAAGAGGGAAGACTTTACTCTCCTAGAATGTCTCCGCGCGGGGAAACATTCTCTATGTTTATTACACTGATCAGACATGAAATCTCTCTTCTAAGGAGTGATATACTCTCTCTAATGTCCAAGGTTCTTTGTCATACAAGCATTCTTGAAAAGAGTATCTGAGGTGATAAAAACACCAGAGAATTGCTTCCAAACAAATAAAAATGATCGGTTTTCTGTGTTGAAAATTGTCACTTCTGAGTGTCACCTTGATACTGCATTATTCTTTGCAATGTTTAAGGTTTTTTCATGAATGAAAAAAAGATGTGTATTCAGTTCATGTAGTGATTATGAACTTAATAAATTATTGATAATCATTCATTTTAGTGTAGGAGGTTCATTTTGATTCCCACGTGGAATAAATATGCTGTATAATCTCCCCTTTGAACCAGGCTATTGGCTGAGGATCAACTACTTGAGGTAAACTGAGACTCGAGGATTAGTAAAGAAATCCAGATAATCAGGTAACCTGAGCTTTATTTAGGTCTGTATGTATGTCTGTAAATATGCTGATGAATCAATTCAAGTTTTAAAGTACTGTATCAGGCATGGTTAATTCAGGAGAAAAGAAATCACACTAGGTCTTCACACAGGGAATTTTATAGAGCATAATGGTTTTATAAGAACTGTCAAACTAAAACAGAAAAAAACGGAGAACTAAGCTAATCCAAAGAAGATGCGCGAAGAAATGGGAAGAGCAAGGGCTGTGAGTCTCTGTGAGGCCCTATAGAGTTGGCACTGAAATCTCCAAAGAGGAGGTGCCTCTTGATTGCTGGTCCCTGTAAGAAGGGTTACGAGGCTGAAATCAGGACTGGCAAAGAAGCGGGAGACTGGAGACCACTCTCTCTTTTGAGTGATGCTGATGTGAAAAGAAAAAAGAGAGAGAGAGAAGGGAGGGAGGGAAGAAGGAGAAAGCATAAACAGGGGAGAGTGCCTTCTTACTTCATTCAGCCTCTTCTTCAATGCCTCCTATTGACATTATCATGGAAATCAGGAATACAGTTTGCAAAGTTTTAGTCCCAGCATCTCAGAGTAGAGTATAAGGAATAGATTTGATGCTGAAAGACAATGAGTACATGACTATCAAAATTACTAACTATAAGGTAATTTTCAGGGGACTTTAATCTACTATTTTAATGGGAATATTTACTGAGGCTTCTAGTTTTCTTTGTGAAAACCAATTAACTTCAAGGTCATATTACTAAATATTTCTTCTACTGGGAAATGAAACTTAATGGTAATAGAAATTGATGTTTTGTCAGAAAAACATATTTTTTTCTGAATTTATTATTAGTGTGGAGTGCACACTTATGCATGGAGGAATGATTTCATTCCAGTTCTTTAAATTAGACACAGAATCTGAGTGTTGCAATCTGCTGTGGAATATGTCCTTTGAGATGCCTGTTTCCCTTTCACCCATATTCTCATTATAATATATAGCTTTTCTTATTTTGCCTTCTACTTTCCAAGGAGTGGGGAATATAGAATAAATAAATAAGATAGTCTTAAATTCAAAATTTCCTCTTATGTAGACTGCTCTTAGAATTTGTTTCAGCTTGTGTGTGATTCATCTTGTTGCTATTTTCAAATCTAGTATAAAGAACATACTTATAAATACCATTCATTTTTGAAAAAAAAATCTAAAAGGAATAGGAAGCTCTTTATTGTCTTGTATATTAATCCATTTTCATGCTTCTGATAAAGACACAACTGAGAATGGTCTTACAGTTCCACATGGTTAGGAAGGCCTCAAAATCATAGCAGAAGGCACTTCTTACATGGTGGTGGCAAGAGATATAATCAGAAAGAGCAAAAGCAGAAACTTCTTACAAAACCATCAGATCTCATGAGTTTTATTCACTACCATAAGAACAGTGTGGGGGAAACCACCTGACAATTCAGTTATCTTCTGGATCCCTCATCCAACACATGAGAATTATGGGAGTACAATTCAAGACGAGATTTGGGTGAAGACACAGAGCTGAACAATATCACTCTGTACCGGACCCCTCCCACATCACATGTTCTCACATTTCAAAACCAATATGCCTTCCCAAATGTCCCCAGAAGTCTGAAGTTATTTCATCATTAACTCAAAAGTCCACAGTCCAATGTCTCATCTGAGACAAGGCAAGTCTCTTCCACCTATAAGCCTGTAAAATCAAAAGAAAGTTGGCATTAGAGGTGTTGGGTAAATACAGCCACTCCAAATGGAGAAATTGACCAAAACAAATAACTACAGGCCCCATGCAAGTCCGAAATCCAGCATGGTAGTTAAATCAAAGCTCCAAAACGATTTGCTTTGACTCTATCTCTCACATCCAGGTCTTGCTGATGCAAGAGGTGGGTTCCCACGGTCTTGGGGAGCTCCCCTTTTAAGGCTTTGCAGGGTATAGTCCCTGACCCTGGCTATTTTTTTTTTTTTTTTTTTTTTTTGGCTGATGTTGAGTGTCTGTGGCTTTTCCAGATGCATGGTGCAAGCTGTTGGTGGATATACCATTCTAGGGTCTGGAGGACAGTGGTCCTCTTTTCACAGCTCCATTAGATGGTGCCCCAGTAAGGACTCTGTGTGGGTGCTCTGACCTCACATTTCTTCTCTTCACTGCCCTGATACAGATTCTCCATGAGGGCCCTGTCCCTGCAGCAAACTTCTGCCTGGACATACAGTCTTTTCCTTGCATCTTCTGACATCTAGGTGGAGGCTACCAAACCTCAGTTCTTGTCTTCTGTGTGGCTGCAGACTCAAGAACATATCTAAGCTGCTAAGGCTTAGGACTTCTACCCACTGATGCAACAGCTTGAGCTGTGCCTTAACCTCTTTTAGTCACAGTCCTAGTAGGTGGGATGCAGGACAAGTCCCTAGATTGCACTCAGCAGAGAGACCTTGGACCAGGCCCACAACACCATTTTTTTTCCTTATAATCCTCCAGGCCGATGATGGGAGGGGCTGCTGCAAAGATCTCTGGCATGCCCTGGAGATATTTTCTCCATTGTCTTGGTGATTAAGGTTTGGCTCCTCATTACATATGCAAATTTATGCAGCCTGTCTACATTTCTTTTCAGAAAATGGAATTTTCTTTGATAGTGCACTGTTAGGCTGCAAATTTCCCAAACGTTTATGCTTTGTTTCTCTTATGAAACTGAATACCTTTAACAGCACCCAAGTCACCCTTGATTGCTTTGCTGTTAGAAATTTCTTCTGCCAGATATCCTAAAACATCTCCCTCAAGTTCAAAGTTCCACAGATCTCTAGGAAAAGAGCAAAATACTGCCAGTCAAATATAGCAAGGGTCACCTTTACTCCTGTATGCAAAAAGTTCCTCAACTCCATCTGAGGCCACCTCAGTCTGGATTTTGTTGTCCATATTATTATCAGCATTTTGGTCAAAGCCATTCAGCAAGTTTCTAGGAAGTTCCAAACTTCCTCACATTTTTCTGTCTTCTTCTGAGCCCTCCAAACCATTCCAACCTCTGCCTGTAACCCAGTTTCAAAGTTGCTTCCACATTTTCAGGTATCTTTTCAGCAGTATCCCACTCTACTGGTACCAATTTACTGTATTATTATGTTTTCATGCTGCTGATAAAGACATATTCCAGACTGGGCAATTTACAAAAGAAAGAGGTTTAATAGACTTACAGTACCATGTGGCTAGGGAGGCCTCACAATCATGGCAGAAGGTGAAAGGCACTTCTTACCTGGTTATTGCAAGAGAAACAGTGATGAAGAAGTGAAAGAAGAAACCCTTTATGAAACCATCAGATCTCATGCTTATTCACCACCATGAGAACAGTATGGGGGAAACTGCCCACATGAGTCAGTTATCTCCCACCAGGTCCCTTCTCCAATGTGTGAGAATTATGGGAGTAAATTTCAAGAGGAGATTTAGGTGAGAACACAGAGACAAACCATATCATCTTTCCCTGATTCCAATGCCATTATTAAATGTTCCCTTGTGTGAAGCAAGATATGCTCAAACTTAGAGAAACCTTTGCAAATCTCATCCCATCTTTTTGAGTGGTGGCTATGATATTGTACTATGTGTTTACATTTGACTAAGATTTTCATTTATAGAAATATATTCTTTAAACATAATTGAGTGTTCAAAGAACTATAATGTAAAATGCTTTATTTTGCACTGATTTAAATTTTAAACCACTAAAATGACTATCATTAAATGAAATTCAAGCTTCAAAAGTTGATAAAATAGATATTAAAAAAGAACAAAGTTATATTTATATATACTCTTCTGGAAAGGTCATGAAAACCTATCTATGTGAAAAGAACAAAAACAATATGTATAAGATCATTATTGCCCAACTATATATGTGTATAGGAACAAATGCATGCATTCAAAATACATGAAAAATTATTCTTGTTTTAAAATGAAAATTTAGAATGGGGCTTATTCATTGAATAAGTACTTATGAGATTAATCAACTAACTAATCTGGAAAATAAATAAATAAAGTAGATTTAGCATTAACACATAGCAAACAAGGAGAATGTTGCAATCACATATTTTAAATTTTTAAAAGTTCAGATTAAGGTTGGGTGGTGGCTCATGCCTGTAATCCCAGTACTTTGGGAGAATGAGGCAGGCAGATCAAGGCATCGGGAGTTTGAGACCAGACCGGCCAACATGGTGAAACCCTGTCTCTATTAAAAACACAAAAATCAGCTGGGCATGGCCGCAGGTGCCTGTAATCCGAGCTAGTCTGGAGACTGAGGCAGGAGAATCACTCAAACCTGAGAGGCGTAGGTTGCAGTGAGCCAAGATTATGCTTCTGTCCTCCAGCCCGGGCAACAAAAACAAGACTACATCTCAAAAGAAAAAAAAAAAAAAGTCAAGATCAATGTCAGAAACAGAATTAATGAGAGACTAATCTTGTGCTTCTGTAACTCAAAAGGAGATAATGCAGTGTTATCTTATCTTTTAGAATCCCCACAAGTGACACCAAATTATCTAGAGACTACCTCAGAGGATATCTTAGTCTTTTCCATCTCTAGATAGCAGGAATGGACAAGGCCAGGGGGAGATATGTTTTAACTGAGACGATAAGGTGAGGCTAAACCTTCCTTGTCAAAGCATAAACTCCAGGAATCATCAGTGAATAGTGAAAATACATCAAATGGGTAGGAATTGTCACTAATGTGATTCATTTGTGTCTTTGTTTATTACAGTGAATTGTTTTGATTGTTGTTACTCAAAATATGATTATTAGACTAATAACACTGGCATCACCTCGCAGCCTGCAATAAAAGTGGATTCGAGGGCATCCATTGGCATTTTATTAAGATCTCCATGTAATTTCTATAACGTTGTTGTTTAAAAATACTATCATAATGGACCTTAACAACACATGACATAATATTATGTAATACTGAAGCAGGAAATTAGCAGGAAAACTTATTTTCTCAGCGCTGGTTACAAGACCCTGCTGATCAAATAGAATCGGCTGAAAACAGACACAGCAAAGAAACAGGCCCAAACCAGCTAAAACCAGATGGGGATGAGAGTGACTTTTAGTTTCCCTCATTATATGGTACTTCTAATGCATTAGCACATTACAAGAAACTCCCACTAGTGGCATGACAGTTTACAAATGTCAAGGCAACTTCTATAAGTTATCTTATATGGCTTATAAGGGGAGAAACCCTCAGTTCTGGGAACTCCTAACCATTTTTCCTGAAGGCCATCCCCTTATTTAACATCTAATTAGAATAGACATAAATATAGCTAGCCAGCAATCCACAAGGAATGTTGCTACTACTCTGTCTATGAAGCAGCCATTTTGCTGTGTTCTGTTGCTGTAATAAACTCACTTTTGCTTTACTTTGTTGGATAGCTCTTGAGATTCTTTATTGTATGAAGCCACGAACCTCCCTAGCTGAGTACCAATTTGGGGATTTCCCTGGATCAATATTGTGGGACCCAGCCCTATTAGAAAAACATACACAGGTCGGGCACCGTGGCTCATGCCTGTAATCCTAGCACTTTGGGAGGCTGAGGTGGCTGGATCACGAGGTCAGAAGTTCAAGACCAGCCTGGCCAACATAGTGAAACCCAGTATCTACTGAAAATACAAAAAATTTAGCTGGGTGTGGTGGCAGGCACCTGTAATCCCAGCTGCTTGGGAGGCTGAGGCAAGGAGAATCGCTTAAACCTGGGAGGTGGATGTTGTAGTGAGCTGTGAGCCCAGATCGCACCACTGCACTCCAGCCCAGGTGGCAGTGCGAGATGAGACTCTGTTAGAGAGAGAGAGAGAGAGAGAGAGAGAGAGAGAGAGAGAGAAAGAGAGAGACGAAGGGAGGGATAGAGGGAGGAAGAGAGGCATACACCAAGCTTAGACCTTCTCTTTTACCTCATACTTAGTCTACACAACCAATGTCAACAAAACCATATTTTCAGATGAGAAAGCAAGCTAAATTTAGGTAAAGGGATAGAAAGACAAAGAAGATTCTGTAAATTTCTATAAAAAATTATGTTAGCAAGGTATAAAGAAGAGATTTAGCAACTATATAAACAACATTTAAAGATAAGCAAATTAAAGAATATAATTTGCAAAAGATAAGTGACAATCTTAGACAAGACTAAATCATTGTCAAATGAATAGAAGCAAATGCTCCACAAGTGACTTATTCTATAAGTACTTAATAGAAGCATTAATTTATCAAACAAGAGTGTAAAAACCAGATGGCAATACAACCCAGTAAGATGAAAATGGTGACTGAAGAGCTGTGGAGAAAAATTGAAGAACAAAATTATCACAATACAGAAATAATAAATGCATTCTAAATGGAGCAAAATAGAGCAGATGTGGCTGATAATGGAATCACTGACACAGTGGAGAAAATGCCTTTTAAAATGACATGAATTCAGAGGAAAAAGGCCCAGATCAAAGCAATTACATTAATCACAATAGATAAAGAGAACAGAGATGTTTCAACATGAGACTAACTCATCTGTGATGTAAAAAAAAAAAAAACAATAGAATTAACAAAAATCATCAGAAATGGATAAAGCTTTCCCAGAAATTGTTAAATATATTTGCAGAATGAAATACACAATGTTCCAGAGATTACAATTTGCAGAATAATTTGACCCAATAAATAACCTGGTGATGTAATCGAAATAGAAGAAAGTATTATCTGTCATATGCGGAAGAAGAGAAAGTTATGTACAAGGAGGTAGTGTCACAGTAGCCTCAGATTTATCCACAGAAGTGTTCAATGATGGAAGATAATAGTGTAATAGCTATGAAGTTCTGAAGAAAATAAAAGATAAAATGTTACTCAACACCTATATATTTAGGTATTAAATGTTATTCAATTATTAAAATATACCATTGCTCTTGATATCAAAATAAAAAATAAGAGAAGAAATAAATAACCAAAAGGCCTTTCTAGAAATAAGAAGAGATAAAGAGACAAAAAAAAAAACACATTGTTTACAACTAAAACACGGAATGGAAAAAATAAAGCAATCATTAGAGTCTAAACTAAATAAACAGAAATAAAACTAAGCAACCACGGTAATAAAAATTAAGCAAAAATACAAATCTTAAATATATCAGTAATGTCAATAAACTTGGAGAAATAAAATAAAGTAGAAGATTGTACAGGTGTTAAGTAAATTAAAGTACAGACAAGCTCTGGAGAAATTCTGAGGGGAGAATACCAGTTAGGCCTTGAAAATAATCTTAGCATTGTTTAACTTGCTAGCACAACGAAACTTAAACCTGGCTGTTTCTTATAAATGCTTGTATTAAAGAAAAACAAAATTTAGATGCAATCAATCAGAAGCTCCCAACTAACTTACGTAACAAGAGCCTATTCAGCAGCATAGATCAAATAAAGACGATTGGATAACTGTAACCAGTGAAATCTTTCCTTGGCTTTCCTTCCATGTCTGTCAACTTAAAAGTACCTACTTAGAGCTTCCAAACACTTCTGGTTAGGAGCTGGAGCTGCTCAATTCATGAATCAATGTTTATTCAAATCAACTCTTTAATATTTCTTGGACCTTAATTTATGTTTTAGCACAGGTTATGCTAACTCTAGTTGACATATTAAAACGTCCAGGCCAGTGTGGTGCTCATGCTTGTACTGCTAGCACTTTGGGAGGTGAAGGAGGGCAGATTGCTTGAGCTGAAGAGTTCTATACCAGCCTGTGAAACATGGCAAAATCTTCTCTCTACAAAAGAAAAAGAAAAAAAAAAAAAAGCCAGCAGTGATGGCACACACCTGTATTCCCAGCTACTTGGGAGGCTGAGTTGAGAAAATCATCTGAATTCAGGAAGCAGAGATTGCAGTACCTGTGATCACACAATTGCGCTGCAGCCTGGGTGACACAGTAAAACTCTGTTTCAAAACAACAGCAATAACAATAACAAAATTCCAACCTCTCAATATTTTAAAAAATATTCTTCTTAAATTATGAGGTGTTTTTTATGGAAGAAGTATCTCTTAAGAAGAACAGATATGCATACAATTAACATTCAAAAAAAAACATAGAAAATACTAGGTTTTTTGTTCTTTAAATTCAATTATACATATCAAGTTTATATTAAAATCATCACCCATGTCCCAGTTTTAAATAAAACACCTTCTTTTTGTTTATTTTTCTTTCTGGCTTTCATCCTTTCTTAGTTCCTATTTGTCTATTTTCTAAAAGAATAATAAACTATCTGAAATGGTGTTTCTTACTGGTTAAAATGTCATTTCAGGATTTTTTTGGCTTGTTTAAAGTTGTTCTGATATGATTTTAAATTTCTTAAATTTTTGAACAAGACAATCATATAAGACAAAAAGGCAAAAATAAAATCTAAGTGGAGACATTTCAAAACATAAATGTTAATTTTCTGGTTGGGAATTGGACTGAATATATATAGTAGTCATAAGTAGATTACATTAAAATTATTGCCTCATAATATGTATGCTATTTCTACAAATTTATTACTAGCATAAACTATTCATTACTAGAAAAATATCATGTTACTAATGATATGAAACATGTTTTTTAATCTTTATATTTCATATATCAATGGCAAAGATTAGTGTTTTTTAACATACATGGAGCTATTTTTTAGCTGGAGAAAGTTAGGGAAAAATACACATATATGGTTTGGTTAGGAAGGAATTAGTCCTATTACTCCCAGCTTTGTACACCAGGCAGGTTGCTAGAATAGCCAGCAATCCTTAAAATGTATATATACGAAAATAATTTCTGTTAACAACAGGTTTTTTTGACACATGGTCTCATTTTGCATTCATATAAGATGCTGCTAAAACAATTTGAGATGACATAACTGTTATTGTAATTCAACATTTAAAAGAGCTAATCTATCTTGAGAATCATAATTGTTTTGCAAATGATGATTTCTGTACAAATGCCATTATTTATAAAATTAGATAAATACCCTGTTGAGAATAAAATTTATTTTACACATTTATTTGAGCCTGTGACAAAAAATGTGGCTTAGTAAGTAGATATAATTTATTCAAATATAAAGCAAACTACTTGTTTTCATTTAGATATGTGTTGCACAGCCCTTTTTACCAACTGTAGTATTCCATTCTTACATTGTTCTAAAGAGCTACCTGAGACTGGCTAATTTATTAAAAAAAAAAAAAAGAGGTTTAATTTCTTCACAATTTCACTGGTGTACAGGAAGGATGGCTGGGTAGGCCTCAGAAAACTTACAGTCATGGTGAAAATTGACAGAGAAGCAAGCACATTTTTACATGGCCAGCAGGAGAGAGGGAGAGAGAGCCAAAGGAGAAGAGACACACACTTTTGAACAGATTTTGTGAGTATTCACTCACTATCATAAGAAGAGCAAGGAGAAATCGACCCCCAAGACCCAATCACCTTCCACCAGGTTCTTCCTCCAACATTGGGAATTACAATTCAACATGAGATTTGATATGGACACAGAGCCAAACCATATCATTCTGTCCCTGTCCTCTCCCAAATCTCACGTCTTTCTGATATTTTAACACCAATCATGCCTTCCCAACAGTCCTTCGAATTCTTAAAACTCATTCCAACATTAACTCAAAAGTTTAAGGCTAAAATTTCATCTGAGACAAGGCAAGTTTCTTCCATCTATGAGCCTGTAAAATGAAAAAAAATTGAAGTTAGTTACTTCCAATGTCCAAAGGGGATACAGGTATTGAGTAAACACTCCTATTCTAAAAGAGAGAAATTAGCCAAAACAAAGGGGCTACATACAGGTCCCAATGCAAATCTAAAACCCAATGCAAAAGTCAATCTTAAAATGCAAAAATAATCTCCTTTGACTCTATGTCTCACATTCAGGCCACACTGATGAAGGAGGTGGGGTCTCAAGGTCTTGAGCAGCTCCACCTTGTGGCTCTGCATGGTACAGCCCCCATGGCTGCTTTCACTTCCTGATATTGAGTGCCTGTAGCTTTTCTAGGTAACCAGTACAAGCTATTGGTGAATCTATCATTCTGTAGTCTGGAGGACTGTGGGCTTCTTCTTACAGCTCTACTAGGCAGTGCCCTAGTGGGGACATTGTGTGGGTTCTGACTCCATGTTCTCCCTCTGCATTGCCCTAGCAGAGGTTTTCCATGAGGGCTTCATCCCTGCAGCAGACTTCTGCCTGGACATCCACACATTTCCCTACATCCACTGAAATCTAAGTGGAGGATCTCAGGCCTCAACAATTGCCTCAGCACCCACAAGTGCAACATAAGCCAACATGCTTTAAGGCTTTCACACTTTGAAGGCAAGGCCTGACCTCTTTTAGCCATGGCTGGAGCTGGAGTGGCTGAGATGCAGGGTGCCATGTTTTAAGGCTACACAGAGCAGCGGGTCCCCGGGCCTAACCCCCAAAATTAGTTTTCCCTCTGTGATGGTTAGTATTGAGTGTCAACTTGATTGGATTAAAGGATGCAAAGTATTGTTCCTGGGTGTATCTGTGAGGGTGTTACAAAAGGAGATTAACATTTGAGTCAGTGAACTGGGAAACACAGGCCCAACCTCAATCTGGGTGGGCACCATCTGATCAGCTGCCAGCATGGATAGAATAAAGCAGGCAAAAGAAGGTGGGAGAAGCTGACTTGCTGAATGTTCCAGCTTTCATCTTTCTCCTCTGCTGAATGCTTCTCATCCTCAAATATCAGACTCCAAGTTCTTCAGCTCTTGGACTTACACTATAGACTGAAGGTTGCACTCTCATCTTTCATGCTTTTAAGGTTTTTGGGCTCAGACTGGCTTCCTTGCTCCTCAGCTTGCAGATGGACTATTGTGGGAATTTACCTTATGATCACATGAGTTGGTGCTTCTTAATAAACTTCCTTTCATATATACATCTATCTGATTAGTCTTGTCCCTCTAGAGAACCCTGACCAATACACCCTCCTAATACAGCCCCTTGGGATACAAGTGGCTGCTGCAAATGCATAAATGCCCTGGAGGCACTTTCCCCATTTTCTTGGCTGTGAACATTAGGTTCTTCTTTACTCATGCAAATTTCTGCAGCCTTGAATTTCTCCCCAAAAATGGGTCTTTCATTTCTACCACATGCAAATTTTCCAAACTTTTATGCTCTGCTTCTTTCCTAAATATAACCTTCTATTTCAGACCATCTCTTTATAAACATATGCTCTTAGAAGCTGTCAGGTCGTATCTTGAACGTTTTGCTGCTTAGAAATTTCTTCTGTCAGATTCCTTAAATCAAACCTCTCAAAATCAAAATTCTGCAGATCCCTGGAGTATGGACACAATGCTATCAGTCTCTTTGCTAACACATATCAAGAGTGAACTTTACTCCAGTTCCCCAAAAATTCCTGATTTGTATCTAAGATCACCTCAGCTGGAACTTCACTTTCCATATCACTATTAGTATTTTGATCAAAACCATTCAATCAGTCTCTAGAAAGTTCTAAACTTTCCCACATCTTTGTCTTCTTCTGAGCACTCCAAACTGTTCTAACCCATACCTGTTTCCCAGTTCCAAAGCCAATTCCACATTTTTAGGGTATTTTTTTTTTGTTACAGTACTCTACTTCTGGTACCAATTTTATGTATTAGATCATTCTCACTTTGCTATAAAGAACTACATGAGATTGGAAGATTTATTAAAAAAAAAAAAAAGGTTTAATTGGCTCACAGTTTTCCAAGCTATACAGTAGCATGGCTGTGGAGGCCTCGGAAAACTGACAATCCTGGAGGAAGGTGAAGGGATATCAAGCACATCTCAGGGCCAGCAGGAGAGTGAGAGTGTGAAGGGGAAACACTACACACTTTTAAACAACCACACCTTGTGGGAACTCATTCTCAAGAGAATAGCAAGGGGGAAATCTGCTCCCAAGATCCAATTACTTCTCACTAGGTCTCGTTACAACATTGGGGATTATAATTCAATATGAGATTTGGGTGGGAAAACAGAGTCAAACCATATCACCAACAAAGCATTCTTAAGAAAGAAAGGGCTTTTTATTTGGCTACAGATAAAGACAATTTGGAGGCAACACCAAGCATTTTACAGAATGAATGCCACTCTGTAACACAGAAGATACACACATGGCTCTCTCATGTAAGGTAATTTTGTACAGATCACTGAGGGATTTATAAGATGAAGAAGATATTCACTGACTTCATCACTTCACTATCATCTGCATTTATTTCTCTATTTTTTCACACTTCTTTTCCCTTTTTTCTTCATATTCTTTTACTCTCTCTTTTTTTTCTTACTTGTCTGTTTGTCCTCCTTACTATGCATAACATATAAAGTTGCTTATGTTTGAGAGAAGTATTTTCTATTTTTATTGTGGCATCATAAACATAAAGATAGAAAGCGAGTTAAGATTGAAACATTTAAGGGGAGGAACCTACCTTCAGAATGGTCCTAAAAATGAACACTACCACACATAGCTTGTTTCAGATCTATTCTATTTTTCTTGGATGTTTGCATTATACTTACTTTTTCATCATTGCAGTAAACATCCCTAAGACATTTAGAAGTGATTCAAAAGCTAAAAATGTTCAGAAATCAAAGCATTAATCTCTTGAGAACATCAAATTAAATGTAAAAAGTAATGTCAGTATTGCAATATATTTGTTTAACTGATATGTTGGAAGAGAGGAGAAGTTTCTTATTCAAACTCACTCTGATTAAGTTTCAGTGACAAAATTATATGACATTAAAGACATTTTATCCATTCATTCTTTTACTCTTTTTAAACGGTTCATTATTCATTTAACTAATTATTATGGACCTTTTCTACAGACAAGGCACACTTTTTAAAAATAAAAGTCACAGGAAGAAGACAGACATTTATTTTTCTTTTTGATGGAAATTTGGGCTTGTTCGAGAATGGTTTGTATTTTTTAGGTAACATTCTTTAGAAATAACTGTTATCTTTGACATAGTTATTTGCAGTGCTAACATATGAAAATAGAAGAGAGAAATGAGAAGATATATCTAAAATCCAGGGATACTTACATCTTCCTTACAAGAGAATAACAAGCTTAACTTTTGTTTTGTTGATGTATTCTAACAATGAGGAAAGAGGAGGGAAATGAAAACCAAGAGCAATGTTGACCATTTGCAAATTTCAAGTTATTGCCTGAAGGACTTTTGTGTCTTGCCTTCTTGTTAAAAGTTTTCTGAAAGTAAGTTCTGTAGCGTTACACAGGGCAAGTTCTCGGATGACCTCAGTAACTCAAACATCCTCTTTTTCCTGCTTTTTATTCTTAAGAACAATTGTAGAATGTGCTGGGAATAGAACACTCTGAGATAAAGAGAAACTGGCTGGAACAGCCCAGGCTCTGTTCCCATCTCTCCTAGAACAGCAGAACTTGCAGTGCTTTAGCTCAGAGTGTCAAGTCACCTCTGGAAATAAAACACAGAGCAGAGCATACTTTCAGAGTCTCGCAGTTGGTGTGTGACATGGGGTATATGCAGATTAGACTCCTACTGTCCTAGGCAACATTCTTGAGCCTTGGTGAACTGACTCACTGTGAATCCTAGATTCCTGTTATCCATTACTGCCTACCTGTGAGTAATAAAGTTGCTTTGCATAATAAACTGTGTGGGGATTCTCTATCACTGGACTTATGCAGGTGAATTGATATACGTGCACAGTATTAGAAAGTAGTTTAGAGTCCTCCCCTGAGATTGATACTGGTCCACATAGAAACTGCTTTACATATTATATATTCTGAGGTTAGCAAATCATACTGACATGGTTTATTGAATTGCATAAAATGTACACTGGACATAAATCCCTCAATTTCAGGATTTAAACTCATATGGTATTTTATTTATTTACCTTTTTCATCACTTGAGCCTTTCGTTGTTCTATTACCAAAAGTCACAATTTCTCAGTCCTATGCAGTGGACTGTTTTTCTAAAAGCAGAGGAGGCTGGGTGCAGTGGCTTATGCCTCTAATCCCAGCACTTTGGGAGGCCGAGGCAGGCAGATCAACTGAGGTCAAGAATTTGAGGCCAACCTGACCAACATGCTAAAACCCAGTCTCTACTAAAAATACAAAAATTAGCTGGATATGGTGGCACACCTATAGTCTCAGCTACTCATGATGCTGAGGCTAGAGAATTGCTTGACCCTGGGAAGCAGAGGTTGCAGTGAGCTGAGATCGTGCCACTGCACTCCAGCCTGAGTGACAGAGCGAGACTCAGTCTCAAAACAAACAAAACCATAAATAAGTACATAAAGAAATATAAATAAATAAATGAATAAGAGTATTAAAATCAAACCCAAATTTAATACTTGACCCCATTCCCAATAAGGGGAGATGTGAAATCTGAGCCAAATATTAGTTTGATATCTCATTCATGTTTGATTTTCAGGTTTCACAACAGCAAATTCAGTTTTTCCTAATATGCTATGCTGAATGAACCCTCCCTTAGAAATGCCGTGACCTTGTATTACACATAGGTCTTCAACCTGGACCCCCTTTCCCTATCAGTTTGCCTTGAGTTAGGTGACACAATTCACTTTAACAAGGCTTTAATTTCCAGAAGCGTCAAACTTCTGAGATACATATACATTTTGAGAACCTATATCCCAAACTATAATATCTGTATTGCCTATGTCTTTGTAAAAGCCATTATCAATAAGTCACTAAACACTAAAGATTCTTCCTGTTTTTCATTTGATGTTTGTTTGTTTGTGTGACCTTACCTTTGTGTAACTAAAGAGGTGTTTCAATTTATTCTCATGGACACAGAAACCACTGACTGTTGCAGGTAATAGGATGATTCCACTTTTGAATATGTAAAGGCTGGCATGCTAACTGACTCCTCCACAGACATACCTTGACAATCTTGATGTTAGTCTATGATACATGTTTCTAAAGATCACATGTAACTGAAAGGATTAAGACCCTCTCAAGAGAATAAAATGATATTTCAAATTAATATTTTCATACTTCTATTTGTATATAAAATATATGTATTATTATTATATCACAATGGTACTTTGTAGTTAACAACAGTATTATTATGTCCTATTTTTTAAGCAAACTTCTTCACATCAGATCTACCAAATGTAGCTTACATAATGTTTAAAAGTAAAATAATGTTCTAAAATTTATGTGACTTGATCAAGATGCTACAGTCACGAAGTAACAGCATCTTCTAAGCTCTTCTTTCAAGTGTTAGATTAAATAAAATTATGATTATCTTTTATCAAAAGAACAAGAATGGACTAATAAGAAGTATGTTGTAAAGTTGTGAACTATGTTGTAAAGTATGTGGTAAAAGTTGTGAACTAGAACACAACTTCTTTGTAATGTAAAGTTGATGTGAAAGAAGTCTCATTAAAAACACAAGACAGGCCGGGTGCAGTGGCTCAAGCCTGTAATCCCAGCACTTTGGGAGGCTGAGGCAGGTGGGTCATGAGGTCAAGAGATCGAGACCATCCTGGTCAACATGGTGAAACCCTGCCTCTACTAAAAATACAAAAAAAAAAAAAAAAAAAAAAAAAAAAAAAAAAAAAAAACTGGGCATGGTGGCGCGTGCCTGTAATCCCAGCTACTCAGGAGGCTGAGGCAGGAGAATTGCCTGAACCCAGGAGGTGGAGGTTGCGGTGAGCCGAGATCGTGCAATTGCACTCCAGCCTGGGTAACAAGAGCAAAACTCCGTCTCAAAAAAAAGAAAAAAAGAAAATAAAAAAATAAAAAATAAATAAAATATTACAATTTTTGAAAAATTAAATCCTGTGTATTAAGTATATAGTACACTGTAAGAAGTTTTGCAAATTTATTTTATTTTATTTTTATTTTTCTCTCTTTTCTCATTTTGTTGAAAGTATATCTTTTGGGATAGGCCCACTTACCTTTGTGAAAACCCTAAAATATTTATAAATTCCCAATAAATATATTGCTTTAATGCTAAAGTGTATACATTTGGATACTCAGTTCTAAACTCTTCTTTCAAGTATTTGTTAGATTAAATAAAATTATGATTATATTTTATCAAAAGAAAAGAACAAGAACGGACTAGTAAGAAGTATGCTGTAAAGAAGCAAATAAAACGTGTCTTTTTATAGAAATACAAATCTTTATACATTTTAATCACCATAGGGGCTAAAATAAAGCTATGTAGCACAATACAGTTTTTGCCTACGGAAAAAATATAGTACATGCTCCACAAATATCCTGAAAGAAGAATCAACGGAGAGGAAGATATCTGGAATGGCAGAACAAGAAATTCCAAAAATACTCTCTTGCACAAGACTTAAACAAAAGGCAAAAACCGTAGCAAACAAATTTTTAGAACTCAAAAATTAACTTAAGTTTAACAATTTTAGGAGTGTTTATTCAAAGGAAAAGCAATGTCTGAATCTTGGAAAGAATGGTGAGCTCTATGGTATAACTTGCTCTTTTAGCTCCCTTTCTCCCAGCAAAGCAGTAGCCTTAAAAAACAACAGTGTAACAAATTTGATTGCTCTAAAGCAGTAGTTTAACAGCTGTTGAAAACGACAGAATTTCAACTCCTCATAAGCATTATCCTCAGGGGATTGTCACTATTTGACCTGGAAGCTCACTGAAAGTCTCCATTTTTGAGTTTCTCTTTATTTGATGTGAGTCAGAAATCAATCTATGCCAACACTGTTATCCAGAAGGTGTTTGTCAAATTATTTAACACTTAATTTCCATATGAGGCTGATAAGGGACTTATCCGAAAATATAAAAGGGAAAACTGGGGAATGAGAGGACAAGAGACAGCTTCAAAAATCTCTAATACATCCTAGGAGTCTAGAAGTCACACATATGTACAGTGCTGAAAAATCCCCAAGAATGACGTGAGAAGGGCTTTTCACCTCTGGCTGTATTTAAACCTCTTTATCTCAATAAATCTTTTATCTGAAGTTTTAAAATGCCTGTTGAAATGGTGAAAGTATGCTCTGACACACGCAGAGAATTCTTCACCAAATACTTACTGGTAGTTGACATACTGGTTTTAAGCATTTAAGGGGACTCCCTGTTTAATCATTAAGTTAATATTAAGCTAATTAAGCAACGACTTCAGTGGCTGCACACCACAAAAAAATACTGATTTTATGGTAGTCCAGAAAAGTTATTAAATAATCAGAAACCACCACCATTACCACAAAAACAAACAGCAGACCTAGACACAAACTTGGGAGGGGTTGTTTCCCAATGTTTTCATATTAAGCTGTTTTAGTTGATAAAATTCATGCAGTTTTTCTGCCACTAAAAGTAATGGCAAAAATCAGAAACTGTAGCACTAACCAAATACTTAAAATGTCTAGTTTTCAGCAAAAGCACTGTAGGATACACAAAGAATTCAGAAAGTGTGAGTAATACACAGGAAAAACAGTCAATAGAAACTACTTCTAATTATGTGCTGACATTGGACTTATGAGACAAATTCCTAAACGGTTATTATACATATGTTCAAAAACCAGAAAAAATTATATCTAAAAAATTAAAGGAAGTAATAAGAATGATGCTTCACCAATGAAGAATATAAATAAATGGATAGAAATTATTTTGCATAAAGTACTAAATGGAAAGTCTAATGTTTAAATTCTGAAATTTATAGATAAAGTAACTGAAATGAAAAATTCACTATAGTGGCTCAACAGAAGATTTAAACAGCAGAAAGAATTCCCAAATAAGAAGAGAGATCAATTGAGATTATCCAGTCTGAGAAACAGAAAGAAGCAAGAATGAAGTGAAAAGAAAACACTCTCAGTGGCTTGTGTGACACCACGAAGCTTGTTAACATCTACTGAAAAGAAAAAAAAAGCGTAGAAAAATATTTGAAAAAGATGACTGATTTTTTTCTAATTTTGATAAGAGACTTTCAGCTACATCTAAAAAGCATAATGAATAGAAGAGGATAAACTCGAAGAGACATAGACACAACAAAAATGAGAATCTCAAAAATGTAATTCTTGAAAGTAGTAACACAGAAAAATAACGTCGTATGAATTTTCTCTCAATAAATCTGTTATTTAAAAAAACCAAAGAATATGTACAAGAGATGAATGAATGATGAATCAATGAATATGAATATGTGCAAGAGATCATAAAAAGAGGAAAGTTAAAGGAAAAGGGAAAGAAAATTACTTGTGAAAATGTTACACGTTAATGACTTTTTTTTTTAGTATCCAAGAATGTTATTTTCAGTGAGTAGACTGATCAAAGAACTACTGAAGCATTAATCAGTTCAACCGATATTCAGCAATTTCTGAATTTACCCTAGTTTACTTTGGCTTTCTGGAGACATTTATTCAGTTTACCCTTGAATAATATTCTACTCAGTTAGGTACTTTCCGTGAGTTCCTTGAAGATTGCTCAGAAAGAGGCAAAAGGAATGAAAAGTAACATGTTTAGAAGTAACTGGACAGAAATGTATTACTTTTAGAAAAATGTTCTACTGAACTACAAATGGAAAATGCATTGAGCTTCAAGGATTTTTTCTATTACCTTATGGTATGCTATTTTTCATGGTAAAAAGGTTTTGAATTAGGCTATAATATCATAAACAGCAAGAGATCCTCTTTTAGAAGTACTTGGGAGCTTTACAACATGGAAATGGACTCTAAACATAATATTTAGAAAATAGTTGCTTTCTTCCAAATGGGACAAAAATACATCTATCTTTTAAAGACACATTGCATTGGAAGTCCCATATTTTAGACTGAGAAAATTTCCTTTTACAACTATATATCGTAGTGGCTTTGAGGCACAAAAATGAGAGGCTATTCTATATATTGAGTAAATGGCCGATTCTTAAGCCATCCTTGACATTCAGTGGATATGCACAATGGAAACTGTATTTTAAATCTTTTTTTGGACAATTTCATTTCCATGAAAAATAGAATGAAGCTATACCTTTGTTCAGTGTTCTTACGGTGAACACTAAAATACTAAGCAGAGAGGCTGCCATAGCATAAAAGAAATACACGGTGACTCAAGACCAGACAATTTTAACATCAGACCCCAGTGAGTCTTAAAATTCATGGATGAAAATAAAATGGTAAGTATATGTATTTCTTAAATGTGTATATTTTAAGTGGCAGGGTCTTTCTAGAATATTAAATTGACTTGAAATTTAAATATTCATTTTTAGGATAGAAAAGCTGATTACTTTCTACCCACTGGGAAAATGTATATGCTTTTAAAAACAATCCATATATTTTCTGATGATTTTTTTCTTCATTAGAAGATGATTTTGAGGCCTTTTCTCAAGAAGATGCTTTTAATTAACCATTTGGGCTACATTAGCTAAAGTAGAATTTGTAACTGCTGTTCAAGAGCTTTATCAGATCTTGATGCATAGCAAGCCACCACAATGTAACTTCTCTGTCATTGGGGTTATCTTGCAGCATGGCTAACAAACCAAGATTATAATTATTAGCAAACTCAGGACCTGTTATGGTGCCTTTTCAGGAAAAAGGTGACACAAATAAATATAATCACTGAAAAAATTTATTAATAATGTGTATGAGTAGATATATATTTTTAACATTTGTATGTTTGATTACTTAAAAATAATATGAATAATTCTGATTTGTTCATGACAAGACCTGACTCTTGCCTCTAAAATATTCTCTCTGATTTCAGTTTTTTATACATTAAAGAAGAATATTAAGTAATTCATAATATTATCTTATTAATAGCACTGAAAGTTCATAAAAGGTCTGTATTCTTATCTGGAAAATAGAACATAAACATGCATTTTCATATACAATTTGGAAAGAATCACAGGTCTCAGTATAAGAATTCGAGAACTATATGGTCTTTAAAGCCTCTTTATTTTAAATTGGTTTCATTCTAAGCACAATGCCATAGTACTCAGAACACATAAATATCAACACACTTGTGGGTTCCCAAAACCAAAGCCTAGAAAAAGTACACTCTGATTTTGTTTGTATTGTGGTGGTCTTCCTGTAGGGTTTTTTTTTTTTTTTCCATTAGTAATTCAAGAAAAAAGAATAGCTTCGGTAGTAAAGTCATACAATTTTATAACTGAAACTTCATTCCACTAAGTTCTAATAGAGGAATACCTATACTTATCTTCTTCATCAAGTACTTCCTAGTTGTCTGATCTTAAATTAATGTTATATATATATATATATATATGTTACAAAATAGAGTTTTTTCTTTCTGCTTAGTAATCTAATGTGTATGAAGACCTTAAAATAATTTCTGTCATATAGTAAGCACACTACAAATTTAACTATTATTTTATTATCTATTCTTTACAAATCACTAATAGGTAGTGTACATCCATTAGTTTGTAGTCTTATAGCATAGTTTTCAGTGGCTAACAGTAGCCATCATGAGAGGTTTTATTATTTTTATTTTTGTTTAGTTTTACTTAGTTTAATAGTAGAATCAACGCCTGATTTGGAGCTGGCATATTTTTTAGGCACACAGAATTTCTAAGACTCTTAAATTATGTGTTTGTTTTGTATTTGTTCATACATGTTAAATATATACATATGGAAAGTGGATTTCTATGAATTAGCTCCCAAAACCAATAAAATATTTTAAACACAATCTGCCTCTAGAAATGCACATGGCCAGTAATTTGTGCAAATGAAAAGGAAAGAGAACAGGAAACAGTTGTTCCCTTCCATGTAGTTCTTCCGCTTACATACACATGGTCTGAGTGACCACTAGCTGCTCACCACTCCTTCCCTAGCTCTTTGCTCTGACAATCACCATTAATTACATTTGAGATGATAATTAATTTTTTTCTTAAGATCTGGTTTTCTGTTACTCCAGCTTGATAAGTTAATACTACTGTACTTCTAATGCAAGAGAAAGCAGCATTATCATGTTAGTGTGCTTATATAATTTTTTTTTTTGAGTTGAAGTCTTGCCCAGCCTGAAGTACAGTGATAACAATCATAGCTCACTGCATCTTCAAACCCCTGGAGTCAAGCAATTTTATTGCCTTACCATCCTTAGTAGCTAGGACTACAGGCACGCACCACCACACCCAGCTAATTTTTAATTTTTGTAAAGACAAGTTCCACTATGTTGCCTAGGCTTAAACAATCTCATACTAGCAGTTCATGGATTACTTGGATGTCATTTATTTAAATTTAAGAGGGTACTATTTTAGTCAATCTAGTTTTTATACAGCTGTAATTGTTACAATGATAACCATCATATGAGATTGGTAGTTGCTCATCATTTTACTTGCCATGAACTATGATAATGAAAGTCAAGAAGACAGTGGTAATCACAAACTTGGAGTGCATGGCATTATAACTCTGTCTAAAATTTAAATTACAAGGAAAGTACGTTAATATCCTGGAATGTACTAATTTTTGGTTTTGAAAAATGAAAGAGAATATACGATATAAAGTAGCATGATTTTGGTCTCCCTGGCTTAAAAAATGCATTGACCTACAAAAATAGTTGCTTTATGTAAAAACGTTACATGATACAAGTGTGCTGTAAGAATACTGACATGCTTTTTGTACAAAGTGAAGAGAAGACATTATTTTGGAGTCATACTTCTACATGCTGAAGATTTTTATGATATGATTTAAATTGTAATTGCTTAAACTAAACAAAGCTTGACTCACTGAGAATGATCAATATATATATATATAATTTGACACTTTATACTTCCCTGCAGAATCTCAGATCCATGCAAATTTCATGGGTAAATGAGCAGTCTTAATCAAGAGTTGTTTAATTTGCCAGCAAAGAAATGACTAATCATTTTATTTTAGTACTTTTTTAGGGAGTAATTTTTTCTAGTAATGTGGCTCCTGCACAAAATATTATTTTTATAGGATCTATTGAATGTCATATGCAACTTCTTCATCATTTAGAACACATAGAAAACGTGTTCATCCTTCAATAATTGCAGATGTTTTTAAATTTACTTATGTTAATTTAGAAAAAACAGACGAATAATCAATAGATAATGTGAATTGATATTTTGTTCTCAAATAATATTATATATTAGTCAATTCTGACTTCCCATGTGGGGTGTCCCTGTCCCAAGCCAATGCCTATACTCCTCTATCACATCTGACACCTGTTATAAGCAAATGAAGCTCTTCCCCATTTCCTGCCACTTGAGTGAATGCCTGTCTTTTGATATACCACCCACTGGCTTTTTGAGAGAAATTCAAGCAGGAAAGAAGAGGAGAATAGGGGAGAAGAAGAAAGAGATAAACTTTATATTTAAAATACAATCTAGAAGAACTATTTTCCATGCCTCCCCACTTCTGAAGAAAATACTTTTATTAATTCCTAAGGTACTTTCGCATGGACAGCATCTCTTGACTTAAACTACCCTGAACCAGGACTCCTTAAATTTATTATCTTTTTTATGAGCTTTAAGATGTCAGTAATAAATCCCAATATGCTGCCTCTTTTTCTGCTCCAATATTTGTTAAAATTCTAATTTGGAGTCTAGCTCTTGATACACTTACTGGTGGGAATAAATTACAAGAAGATAAGAAATCAAGCTCCAAATCCTCACCTTGGCCCCATACCTTTTATGTTCATGTATTTAAGGCAGAGAGAATGATCTAGATAAAAGCTTCAAGTTTGCTAATAATCTAATCTGATTTTTATCATTGACATATAGGATTTTTCTAAATGGGAAAATGAGAACATGCACGTTCTTTGTTACTTACACTTATTATTTAAAAGTAACGCTACCTCTATGTTAGAAAAGGCATTCTGTTTAGTGATAATTTTTTTAGATGTTTACTTTACTATTTTAGCTATTGTGCTTACAAAAGCAAATTTTTCTTTCAAAACAAAATAACATGCTTCAAAAATTATAAGAGATGGGAAAAAATAAGGCCCAGGTCTCATTGTACATCTTTTATTTGGAAAACTGGACTCTTTTCCAAGGCAAAAATGTAAAATTTCATTCACGTCTTACAGTTTTACTTCATACATTTTAGCTACATTACTTGTAATATATATGATTCAAGGTCTGCTAGAGCAAACTCCATCTTTTAATAAAACTATTTTTTGAAAATATAAAAATATAAAATTATTTCTACTATCAAAGTTAGGAATTAATAAATTAATAATATATGAATACAACTTTTGAAAATTGTAATGAGTTGTCCAGTAGAGGCAATCTACAACTCTTTTCAGTTTGAGTTAATAATTTTTTGTAGACTTTCTCTAAGAAGTTGGTTAATGGTTTCCCAAGCAGGAATGTATCTATTCAGCTGTTCACACCACCATTAATAGTATTTACTAAACATTTGCTGTGCAGTCAGCATTGCACTAAAATTCTCAGTCCTTCTCTAAGGAGAAATGTAGTCTATAAACCAGAAAAAAAAAAATTGAACAAATAATTTCACCTACAGGACAGTGAGACAGTTGTTTTATTAAAGGAGTCAGGCATATCAGAAAACAGAATTAGAATACTGGTTACATGTGGGATTTTCCAGATTATTTGCAGGTTTTCATTTAAGTGAAATTCCTGTCATGGAATGCAAGATCTCAACTAGAATGTCTAAATTATTATGTATACTTAGGAGGAAATGGGCTACATTCAAGGCCATATCTAAGGCTGATAAAGTATTTAAATTAAAATAAACCTAAGTGAATCCTTAGTGTGATTTCAATTATAATTCTACCATCTCCTAATATATAATTTTTCAAAAACATTCTAAAGTGCAGGCAGTATTTTAAAAATACTTTTAAATGAAAGAAACTGACATAGGTAGCTGCACATAAATTTAGATTTATAGATATAATTGTCTAATTTATAATTACAACCAATTTGTCATTAGTTGCAAATCATTTTCTGTCACATATTATATTGAAGATAGTATTTCTTCACTGAAGGAATAATCTTTCTTCTTCAATTCGTTCATGGTAAAAATAAATGGCGAAACTATTCTAGGATTTTTGTTTGTTTTTCTTTTTTAACCATGAGGAGCAAATAGAGTGAAAGTCAGAAAAGCAAGACACAATTACATACAAGAGATATTTTGTGAAAGTCTCTTAAAAGAGAAAACGGTCCTAAGGCGAACAAATCACCTCATTATTATGCTTTACAACATTCCATTGAAAGCCAGTGCATTAGCAAAGAAAGGGAATTGCCAAGGACATCAAGGAAACATTAGAGAATAATGTAATTAAACATAAAGTAGGCTACCTGTTATTATAAATATCTATTACAGCCAGTAACATGGCTCTATAGTGTCTTTTTTTAAAGTTAATTCTTAAGCACAAATCAATCATACAGAAAATTAATGGAATGAAAAGGTTATCTTCTTTTCACTCAATTGATTTCACCATGAAATAATAGCCAATATTAAACTATCACAAAAGAAAAGAAAATGAACCATACTCAGACTAGCAAGAATCACAACTAGGTGAAAACTGTGATTTAAACTATGAATATTTGAACTAAAAGATATGAACTAAATAATATATTTGACCTAAAAATAACATATATATATGCAAAATCAATCAAATGTTTTTATCACATCTCACATATTTTCAGTAAGCCTGTAGTGATATATTTTTGCACAAAGCTATATGCCTTATATTTGTATTTCTGTAATAGTTTTATTTATATGCAACATTGAAAGCCTCATTTCCTTTTATTGGTGTGAAAAGAGATCACTATAAGATAAAAGAAAGCATATGTGATGTTACATAATTTTAGTACATTATCGTGGCTATAAAGCTGCATAAAAGTGTGACTCTAAGGAACAGGCAAGTTGTAGATGAGGCACTAGATGTGTTGTATTTTGAAATTGTGTCTGTTTTATCATTGTCCACATGGAATATATGTATTTTTGTACTTCATATTTTTAATTAAAATATCCCTGGCTACATGGGGAATTTTATTCTTACCTTTTTGGCAGTATGTACATTGGAAAATCTAATATAATATACTGCCTACTTACATATCCCGAAAGCTCAAAAGTAATAACAGTTTTGAAATTTGAATCCATGCTACTCAGCTGAGTAAAACATTTACCTGCTGTAAAACTGAGTTTTCCCTACATTTGATATGAGGCATTTTAAAATTTCACACTTATTTTTATAATCAGTTCTGTTGGTCAGAAACTCACAAAAAATTGTACAACAAATTGTACACTTTTCCAAAATGATATTCAGCAACTAGACCATTCATAAAATACTTATGCTGCAAGTCAGGCTACTACAGACAAGGAAATAATAGATTTGGGATAATTCTAAAAGTCACTCTGACACTAACTTGATTGAAAGTAATTCCCTTTACATAATTGTGATAACATATAATGTATAGCCTTTCAAACCCTACAGAAAAAAAGAAAGCTAGCCTATTAAGAGTTAATGGTTCAGAATATAACATACAATTTTTATGGATGATTAATGTAGGTTAAGCACAGAAAAGTAAAAAGTTTGAAGTCTTGGAATACATTACAAGAATGCAGAGTTAGGTAAACCTAAAAAGGTATCCATATTTATCCCAAGATTTAGTAAATGCTTGATTTTACTAATGTTCATTATAAATCTCCAAATTATTTTGGAGCGTTATCATATGACTATCCATCTTAGATCTCTTTAAAACATGAGAGCTGGGTGTGGCAGCATGTGTCTGTTGTCTCAGCTACTTTGGAGGCTGAGGCAGGAAGATCCCTTTGAGCTCAGGGGAATCAGACCAGCCTGGGGAATATCCTGAGACTTCATCTTTAAAAATGAAAAAACAAATGAGATACACATGTAAAATGCTTTTGTAAATATTTAAAAGTTTGAAGACAAAACTATCAATATTCAAGCCCTCTTATCTGACTTGATTGAAATATTTTTGTTTTATTTATTGTTTCTCCATCCTGTTCATGTAGTTAGTTTACAGAGTAAGCTACCCATTGCTTAAAAAAAAAATCACTAATTTTCACTCTAAATGCTAAAATTTCATTCCTCTTCTATGTTAAGAGACAGTATTTGTTCTTATCCATCCTATTCTGAAATGGACTTTTAAAAAATGTACAGCATGGTTAGTGCTAAACAAATGAAATACCTGATAGTAGTAGTCTTTAGTCTGACTACTACAATGACTCCTTTTTAAAGATAAACTATAGCTCCTACCTTCAACAGCTTAATTTGTATCGCTTTTGAATCATGTGGCCAACTTCTAAAAATGTTTCTTCCAATTTCTATTTCAATGATGACGTATTGAACATTATGGCAGAAGAAGAACATCTTCTGCCATTGGCCATAGTATAGGGAACAAAAAAGGGAAGTCATTTGTTGCAAACACAGATAAATCATGGACAAGATGATTTCAAGGCCTTTGATACATGAAGGTGAAAACAGCAGAAGGCAGGTCCTAGAACTCAGAAAGGACATCTACAACCATCTAATCTTTGACAGTCAAGAATAAGAAATAATGGGAAAAGGAATTCCTATTCAATAATTGGTGCTGGAATAACAGGCTAGCCATATGTAGATGATTGAAACTGGCCTCCTTCCTTATGCCATATACGAAAATCAACTCAAGACAGATTTAAGACTTAAATGGAAAACCTAAAACTATAAAAACCCTAGAAGGAAACCTAGGAAATACCATTCTGGAGATAGGCCTTGGCAAAATGTGATCATGAAGCCTCCAAAGCAATCAAAACAAAAACAAAAATAAACAGGTGGAACCTAATTAAACTGAAGAGATTCTTACTCTGTTGATAGTGAAAAAAAAAAAAACTATCAACAGAGTAAACAGATAACCTACAGAATGGGAGGAAATATTTCCCAGCTAGGCACTTGACAAAGGTTTAATAATCAAAATCTATAAGGAACTAAAACAAATCAACATGTAGCAAATAAACATCTCCATTAAAAATTGAGCAAAGGAAATGCACTGACATTTCTCAAAAGGAGATATACACATGGCCAGCAAGAATATAAAAATATACACCACTACTAATTATTAGAGAAATGCAAATCAAAACTGCATGCATGAGATGTCATCTCACACCATGCACAAGAAACCACCATGAGCATGCTGTATGCTCACAGACTTGGGTCTGTGAAAACAAGCAGTGAAAACTTTGTCCCAATGCAGCCTTCAGGAAAACAAAGTCTATCTCCTATGTTATATGAACTCTCATTAAAATAGTAATTCCTGTCCTTATTTCTCTAAATGGCATAATTTCACCAAAGATGATTTGTGCCTTCAATGGCCCTCCTGGGACACATTTGACTTAAAAAGTATTATTCATTTTAAAATGTCTTACAAAGTAGAGTAAGATTTATCAGACTTCATAGAAAATTTTGTATTGGTATTCAAAGACCTCCAAACAAGACTCTAATTCAACAATTACTTCTCTAAAAATTAATATGGGGAAAGCTAATGAACCATTTGCCAACTAGAAATTTGAAAAATAAGGAAAATAAGGTAGAAATGATTTTAAAAAAGAGAGAATATTAGCACATGTAAGAAACTTCAAATATTCCTTATATATCAGGAGTAAACTCTATTTATATAATAGCCAAAAGATAGGCTGGGAACCTTCACAGGTTTTTTACAGCACGACTATAGATAAGGAATTTTACCCTTGTTACACTTAAAGGCCTTGAAGGCCTGTAAGCAGATAATGTCATGTTAAAGAATGCCCCATAACATGGAAAGAAATATCAAAACTGAGAATTAATGTTCTTAACTAATGAAGACAAGGTTAAATGTAAGTTTAGAGTTTGTTGCATGAAAGAGGTGAGAGCCAGAGTGTATAATAAAGATGGGGGTGTGGGAACATATGTTTAAAAGGTGCTACTAAGATGTTACCACATGAAAGTGAATTAAACTGGGCTTGGTGTGGTGCCTCACACCTGTAATCCCAGCACCTTGGGAGGCTAAGGTAAGCACATCACCTGACATCAGGAGTTCAAGAGCAGTCTGGCCAACACGGCAAAACCCCATCTCTACTAATAATATAAAAATTAGTTGGGCATGGTGTGTGCCTGTAGTCCCAGCTACTCGGGAGGCTGAGAAAGGAGAATCACTTGAACCTGGAACCCAGGAGGTGGAGGTTGTAGTGAGCAGAGATTGTGGGCAATAGAACAAGACTCCATTTCAATAAATAAATAAATAAATAAAAGGAATTAAATATATGAATAATGATTTGTATCCACAAATCTTTATCAAGTAAGAAATACAAGAATAAAAGCAGATTGTGGAAAAGTAAAAGAAAAGTTGGATTTGTAAATTGCTTGTAGATGTTGACCAATGGACCGGGGCTTACATGAGAGATGTTTTAAAAATGTTGAGAGATTCGAAGAATCAAGAATCACCACTGTAACAGCTCATAGTTGGAGACATTGAAGTAGTTAATGTTATTCAGATAAAATCACCCAGAATATGTGTGGATACATTTTTGGACAGCAGAGGTCTGAGAGATAAACTGAAAATCAACCTATCAAAGATGCATATTCAGAAAAGATAAATGATGAAGAAAAGAAGGCATTAAATAACCTGGGAAAGAGCACCACAGAAGAAAGCTGAGCCTAAGCGGAATCTCTTGAGGCAACAGGAAGGTAACCTTGAGAAAAAGAGAAGGTTGAATGTTGCCAAATGCTACAGAAGGAATTAAGATAAGAATTTAACAAAAAGCATATCACTGATTATATTTGTGGGCTCCTGTTTGGCAAAGTGATGACAGCGAAAGCCAGATTATAATCAATTGAGAAGTACCTGTCACAGTTAAGCAGAAACAGCAAACAGAACTTAATTCTGCAAAGAGGCTTGACAAAATACCAAATAAATTGGATGCCTTAAAGGGGAATTTGTAATAATCAATTTATAGTTTACTAATAAAATGGTGTATTAGATTCAAAAACTTACGCTGTATAAGACTGTTTAGCAACATGTAATTAAATTAAAATATATTAATAAGAAAAAAGCAGATTGATATTAGATATATATTTCCAACATCAAAAGACAAAATAAGTCTGTAATTTTACCAAAAATGTTATTAAGCAGTATTCTCTTTATGGTGAGAGATACATTTTTATATTCATTTAAGTATTTTCAAAATTCTTTTTGATGAACATGTATTACTTTTATGAACAGTAATAAAAAACAAAACACAGTATATTTAACGATGGGGGAAATTATTTTTTCCTATTTTTAATAGAAAAATATATTGTTATTGAAGCAAAATTTACATGTAAATGTTCATTTTGATGTTAGGACAGCTTTTCAAAACACTTGAAACAGAATACAGAATATTTTCATCATCCCAGAAATTTCTTTCCACTCCAGTCCCCGTTCAACCATATGTAGGTAACACTATAGATTAAATTTGGGCTATTTTTTGACTTATAGAAATGGAATAATAGATTATGTGTTTTTTGAGTTGGCTTTCTTTTATTCAACATAATGCTTTTGAGATTTACTTATCCTGTTACCTGTATAAATAATTTGTTTCTCTTTATTGGAGAGCAATATTCCAATATATAAAAAGACCAACATTAGAATACCAATTCTTCCGCAGATAGATATTTGGATGGTTACCTATGTTTGGCTATTATGAGTAAGGCTGCTGTGAATAGGCTCATCAATTATTTTAGATTAACAAAATTTTTTTTGAAGTTGGTATAAAATTTTTCACTGCAATCAGTGATACATGAGACTTCCAATTGTAGCCTATTTTTGACAACATTTGGTATGGTCATTTTGCATTTCCTTGTAGCCATTAGAATGTTTTTAGTTTTCATTTCACTAAAAGCTAAAACCTCAGAAAATTTTTCATGTGTGCTATCCATGATGAATTGGCTAGTTCATGTATTTATTATAGATTTGGAGGAGATTTTAAAAATATATTATTTTAATAAAATATTTGTGGGATCTATGAATTACAGATTTTTTTATTGCATAATTGTATAATTTGCCTTTTGCTTTCATCAAGATGCATTTTTATTAGCAGTTGCATTTTATTTTTTTAAAATCAAATTAATATTTTTAATTATGAGATTGTCCTTGTAAAAACTCTTGTTTTGCCCAAATTGTGAAGATATCTTTTCCGTAGAGGATTTATGGTTCTAATGTAGCCTTTTAACTTTATGGTCCATAAAAATCAATATTTTTAGGTTTTGAATATTTTTATTAGGTTAGGTAGACATTAAGGTTATATATATATTTTTAGACCATGTAGAAATTCAAACACCATCTGTTAAAAAAAAAAAAAATCTTTCATTCTCTCATTTAACTGCCCTGATGCTGTAATCCAAAATCAATTAATGATATATCACCAGATTTATTTCCGGACTCCCAATTATCTTCCATTATCTATTTGGTCTTCTGTCATATCACACTCTCTTGATTGATATATTATTTTTGTAACTTTGTAAGTCTTCTGAATGTGTTCTTTTAATTTTTTTTTCAGGATTGTTTTGGCTATTTCAAATCCTTTGCTTTTTCAACAGGTTTAGCAAAAACAAGTAAGTTTCTTGACAAAGAGTGCATTTGATTTGGAATGCATTGAATCTGTAGGACAGTTTGAAGAGAACTAAAATATTAATAATTGCCAATGTTTTAATCTACGAATACTTATTTTTCCATCAATTTTAGTACTATATTTATCTCAGTATTATTTTATAGTTTCCACTAATTCTGGTAATCTTCCACATAGAGAAAATGCACATTTTCCAATTGATTTATTATTATGTATTGGTAGTTTTTCATTAGATTTTTAATGATATTTTGGTATATATACATATATATTACACATAAATGTTACATATATAATTTGTTATACATTTGACATTATATATAAGTTACATATAATTAACATATATGTTGTTTCAATTATTTGATATATTTGTTTGAATATTATATATACTATATATCCATAATTTTATATTGTTTTCTCTTTTTTATTTTTTATGTTCTTTTCCTTCTCTTTTATTATTAAAATATGAATAAAATTGATATGTGGATACTTGCAAGCAATTATCAGAAAATTGTATCCTGTTTCAGTTTTTTTAAATAAAGCATTTTTAATTATTTCTTGTAAGTGAGGGTATGTATTTGGTTTTCTGTTGTCTTTAATTTTTATTTCCTGGTGATAATTTTTGTCTTTGTATAAATAAAACTATAGTTTGATTCTCATTATTTATTTTTCAGATATATTCCAGTGTCAGATACTTATAAATTTGCCAATATATATACATATATATGTGTGTATGTGGATATATGTGTGTATGTGTTTGTATATATATGTGTGTTGTGTGTGTGTTTATGATACACACACATTTAAACACACACACACACACACACACACGTACACACACACATATGTCACATTTCAGCTAATTTGTATTAGCCAGATTTCATACAAAGGTACAAGGATGCAAGATTGCAAAGAAAGTTTGCAACTATTTAAAAGGTTTTATGACTAAGATCTCAAAAACACAGGTAACAGAAACAAAAATAGACATGTGTGATTATATCAAACTACAGATCTTCTCCACAACAAGGAAAACAAACAACAGCAATAGAATGAAAAAGAAATCCTGAAAAAGGGGGAAAATATTTGCTAATTATGCATCTGCTAGGGACTATATCCAGAATATACAGGGAACTCAAACATCTTGATTGCAAAAGAAAAAAAATCCAATAAAAATTGGGCAAATGATCTCAACAGGCATTTCTCAAAAGGAGACTTACAAATGGCCAAAGGGTATCTAAAAAAATGCTCAACATTGCTATTAATCAGGGAAATGCAAATTAAAGTCACATTGAGGTATCATCTCACTCTAGTTAGGACTGCTATTATCAAAAAGCCAAAAAATTACAGATGCTGGCAAGGATACAGAGAAAAGGGAACTTTTTTGTATTATATTTATGTATGTCTTTTAAACAGTTCTAGTTTTACTTTACACAAAATAATCTGGAAAAGTGTAAAAATTCAAAAGTGAAATACAAGTTTTATCAGTTGCCTGTGGCGGAGGGAAATGTAAGCTAATAAAGCCACAGTGGAAAAAAATATAGCAATTCCTCAAATAAACAAAAAACAAATAGACATACCATATGATCCAGCAATCCCACTACTGGACATTTATCCAAAAGAAAAGTGCTCATTATATTAAAGAGACATCTGCACGCCTATATTTATTGCAGCACAATTCCAATGGCCAAAGTATGGAATCAACCTGGGTTTCCAATTAAAGATGAATGGATAAATAAAATGTGGTATGTATACACAATGAGATAATATACAGTCATTAAAAAATGTAATCCTGTAATTTGTGGCAACATGGACAGAACTGGAGGACATTATGTTAAGTAAATTAAGCCAGACACAGAACATTAAACACTGCATGCTCTCACTCACGTATGGAAGCTAAAAAATATTGATCTCATAGAAGTAAAAAGTAGAACAGAACATTCTAGAGACCAGGAAGAGTTTGGGGAAAAGAGGGATTGGGAGACATTTGTTAAACTTACGGCTAGACAGGAAGAATAAGTTCTTATGCTCTGTAGCACTGCAGAATGACTATAGTTGACAAGAATATATAGTTCCAATAGCTAGAAGGAAGATACTGAATATTTCCCACATAAACAAATGATAAATGTTTAGATGACATGTATGCTAATTACCTTGGTCTGATCATTTTCCATTATATGTATCAAAACATCTCTATGTACCCCATGAATATGTAGGATTATTATTTGTCAATTATAAAAATTAATTTACACTTTACAAAGTAAATAAAATAAAAATTTTCAACATTTTTAAAAGATGGGCGTTGCTTGGAGTGGCTACCTTTAGAAAGTAGCATAAAGAAAATATACTGTTAAAACAATATAAATTTGAGAATATAGTGTATTGAAGTAATTATACCAACTAAACATCACGAAATATTTCAAAATTTAAATATAATGTTGTCAATGTGTTGTAGACTGATGTTTGTGTTCCCTCAACATTTGCATGTTGAAATCTGATCCCCAAGGTGAAGGCATTTAGAGGTGGTATTTGGGAAGTGACTAGGTCATGTCGGTGTAGCTCTCATGAATGAGATTCATATCCTTATAAACAATGCCCTAAAAGGAGAGCTCTCGCTCCCTGTCCACCAAGTCAGGATACAGCCAGATGAAAGATGTCTATAAACTAAATGAGAAAGTGGTCCTTCACCAGACACTGCATCGGCCAGTGCCCAATTTTGGACTTCCCAACCTCTAGAATTGTGAGAAATAAATTTTTGTTGTTTATAAGTCACTCAATCTATGGTAGTTTGTTAGAGCAGCCAAAACTGACTAAGACAGAAGATCTAGCTAGCTAGCTAGCTAGCTAGCTATCCATTTATATTTCTTCTGTCTTAGAATCTGGTTGCCCAACAAATGTCTTCAGAGAAATGAATGCTATTAACAGCAGATAGATTATGTTACAAAACATATATGGAAACCATTTTTTTCAGCAGTGCAATATACATGACAGTAGATGTTAAAAAGTATAACTTCTGTGTTTAAAAAAGTCAAATAAATATCTCAGAAATGTTTTAAGGTATTAGAATATATAAACAAAAATAGAAAAATTAGAGGATTAATGAAGTATGTCCAACAAAAGAATGATAGTTTCAATGAGAGAAATCAGCAAAATTTAGATGCATAAATCGTTATAATACTATGGTAGTCAAGTGTCTCCATCTTGAAGCATATAGATTCTAGAAATAAGTAATAGAAAAATTGCTATTATGAAATATACTGTTAGGAAGCTGAGACAGCAGGAATAGAAGCAGGTCTTACAATCTTTCAGAAAAGATCAAGAAATACATTTTTTTTTTAAATTGAACTTTTATCAAATGTCTCAATATAAAAGTTGTCCTAAGAAGGAAGTAGAAAAATGTTGTGAAAATTTTGAGAGAAAAAAAAGAAATATGTAATCTATAACCTAGCTAACTTATCAATAAAGTGTAGAGGTAAAGTAAAAAATATTTTCAAGCATTCAAGATCTCAGAAATGTTACTTCCCAAATCTCCTTTCTAAGGAAAATATTAAGGACATGTTCCACCGAAACAAGTAAGGACAGGTTTTAGGTGGATGGTGGAGAGAATTCAAGGATAAAATCTAGGGAAGAGGTCCAGAATTTATGAATGCTGGGCTGGGCGTGGTGGCTCACGCCTGTAATCCTAGCACTTTGGGGGGCCAAGGTGGGAAGATCACAAGGTTAGAAGTTGGAGATCAGCCTGGCCAACTTGGTGATACCCCGTATCTATTAAAATGCAAAAATTAGCCAGATGTGGTGGTACACACCTGTAGTCCCTGCTCCTCAGGTGGCTGAAGCACAAGAATCACTTGAACCTGGGAGGTGGAGGTTACAGTGAGCTGAGATCATGCCACGGCACTCCAGCCTGAATGACAGAGCAAGACTTTGTCTCAAAAAAATAAATAAATAAATGAAAGAAAAGAAAAAAGAATAAAAAAGAAAAGAAAAAGAAGAATGTATGGATGCTGGAGAAATTTCCCAGAAAAGAAAATGAAGCTGATACGGTCCCTAATGTGTCTAAATTTATTGAAATAAAACTACAGAGAAAGTATTAGTGATCAACAAATAGAAATAGACAACTAAAAGCAGTGTAATTTTTAGTGCAAAAGCACACAATATGTGTAAAAATTAATTCAATCATAGCACACTAGATGGCCCATCTCTGAATATTCACATAGTATAATAAGAAAAAAAAATTGACTTAATAACTATTCTTTACTGAAGACTTATGTTTGTGATGAGGGAAAAGGACCAGGGGAAGCAGTAAAATTGTTGCCTTTGGTTGTCATAAATCAAAAGGTAATACACAAAAATTGAAAATAAAACATAATTACATATTTATATTGTTTAGAATATAGAATATAAGAACAGAGGAAATCACTAAAAGAGTTGAAAGTTGTTTGACTCGAGATATAACAAGATTGTAAAAAGCTGAGAGGATATTACTGATAAGAAGAGTTCACATTTTATGCTTGCTAATGCTGAATTTCAGGGGATATTAAAAATTTCTTTAAAAAAAGCTTACAGATTTTTAAAATACGCAAGTAAGCATCAGACACAGATATAATATTTTTTATAAGCAAGACAATTAGATATGGTTAACAAAGGGTCAACTTTCTTGCAAATGAAGACATTTCTTCATTTTATAATGGCTGGCAAGATTCTGAATCATATATGAAGCAACGTGACCCACTGAGGGGCCACTTTTGTTCCAGAAAATCTCGTTGTGTGCTATTCTTACTTCATGACTCACATGTTTCAACCAGAGAGGCTTCATAACCCCACGCATTTAGGCTTACGATGTGGATTTCTAGGAACAACTGAGACCGCCTACGGAAATATTTTGTAGACCTTTTCCTCTGTAAAATAGCATTGTCACTTTATAAGCTTTTGAACAACTTTGAACAAGGTCATCAATGTGTTTACAATAACTTAAGGGCCTGTATTTTCTTGAGTGTCCTAAGCAGTGAGTGGTAACATCAAGCATGTTGCTTACTCTGCTTACTCTTTTCCTTTCCAGTCCAAGCCCCTCACAAAACTCACAGTTCCTTACCTAATACTGTTTATGTACGTTTTTACAGTTTGTCTTTCAAAAATGTCTGCAAGCAAATAAGTCATTAAAACCTGGGCAACAACCATATTAAGTCTGTTGAAAAACATAGGAATCACAAGCATATTTCTACATGAGTCTTTTGGAATCTTCTTAGCTCAATTCCTGGTTTTCTCTCGTTATCAATAGTTAGTTGACAAGCTTTCTATACACTAATAAAGACTTTTTGTTAACTCATTTTAAGGGCAAAATTCAACTCCTTCTCTGGACAATTTATTCTAATATCACATCATCTGGGGAAAGGGTTTAAAATCCTTATTACACATTTTCTGTAATTTACATTTAATTATATTTAAAAACCTTGAGACCTTTTGCTGAATCATATAGTGATGATATTGGAGAAATTTCCAGTAATATGATAGACTGATTTTAATTATTTTCCTTCTGCTTTTCTAGATTTAGACTGATTTTCTTCACAATAGCCATCAAAAAAAAAATTCCTTACATTCGATATTCCGTCCTTAGTCAGTTAGGACATTCTTCAAAATAAGCCTGCTTCCTCTGGATCACAATGGTAATACTTTCTCTTACAGCTTGCTTCCAACATTTCGCATCTTCATATCAAAGTTATAGAGTTACACCAGCATCAAATTATTTCCATTTTCCCCAAATTACCTCCAACTTTTTACTTTAAAATTAATATTTATTTTATTAATATCACAAGATCAAAAAAAGTCTTTCATATGCATTTATGCTCAACTTACAAATTTTGTTATTCTATTTATAAATTTAGTACAATGAGAAATATCTTCACTTTTTCATGGTCATTTATATTAAATATTTCCTTAGACACTATGATTCATAGTCCTAAATGGCAATTTCATCCCTGACAAATTTTAGTGTGAAGAGCTGAATTATTAAAATAGATTACACAAATCATAGATATTAGTCAACCTCAAATTTTACTGATATTTAATATAGTGGAAAATGCAAAGCGTTGCTAAAATACTGTTTTCCTTGAGAAGTTTGAAAACTGTGACACTCTAAAGTTTTTCCGTTTGTTTTTCTGCATCAGGGAAAATTCTGGTTCCACAATAACAATAATGTATGCGGAAGCACTGATCACAAAGGAATTTTCAGCATTGGTACAACTATGTTTTATACTCCTTAAATCACATCGTTTATAAGACTGCCACTCATTTTTTAGCCATCCAATCCATAAATTCACAAATGCCAAGCTTTGTATAAAATCTGAAGATAACAGCTATGTCCTGATATAGTCATTTCATAGATCGACACTACCTTTTCTACTCTTAAAGAGTTGCTGGCATATTTTTCAGCATGGACTTGCAGGTCTGATCCAAATCATTAGAATATTCACTTGACTATCCTCTCTAGGTTAGTTTTTACACCCTGACCTCCCTGGCAGGGAGGGGAGAGTTTCAAACCTGTTGGTTCATCCTTTCCACCAGAGACCATTTGTTTTTTAATGACACGGAATTTAGAAAATATGTTTTAATACACCAAACATTGATATAAAGTTAATCTAGTTCTTAACCTCTAATCAGTCAATTGCTAAACATGAACTTATGCTTGAGAGGAAATATGTACTCACAAAGATCATGAGCTCTGTGGTCATACATTCTGGATTTGAATGCAGACTTTGAAACTACTTCTAACTATTTGAAGGAACTTGGATGAGTTTCTTAATTTCTCTAACTTTAGTTCCTTCCTTTGTCATCTGGGAATATTAATATTACCTAATCATAAGGTCAATGAGTACTAAATCAATCAATGCAAATAAAGCCCTTAGAAGATGTATGACTCATTTTAATTTATACATAAAATTTAGCACTCATTAATCAGTATACACCAATGAGCTAGACCTCATTGTGTTCCAATTTAAATATTTTCACTCTTTTCTTGGACTCTTTCTGTTTTCAAGCTCTGTGCTTATTGTCAGACTTTGCCTTGGTTACTATCATAATATATCCTACTTTCTTTCCATGTTTCTATTTCTTCTTAGATCTATAGGTTCATCTTTAAATTCATATCTTCTTGGTAACAAGCAAACCAGGTAATGACCTCATCAAGCCCAAACCTTGAGCTAAAACTGAAGCATAGGGTTTGATTTAGTCATTGGATAAAGTTATTTGATGCTAGAAAATGTTTCCATCCCTTAACAATGAATTTATATTTCTCCTTACATTGCTGAAGAGAAATAGCTAGCAATTCAGCTTTACATTTAGCAGTCAGACTCTTTTCAACTTACATATTCATTTTGGAAGATTGCCAGTCTGTGTTGCAGATAGGCACTAAATTAATTCATTTTGATTCTGATTCAGCTGTGTTTGCTCAGGCAAATTTTCTGCCTGAAGTTTCATTGACTCTAAAGTCAATAACATCTTTGCATATATAAATCTTGATGAGTCATCTTGGATAAGTATCTTGCAGTTTCTTTCAGTGTGATTCCTACTGTTGAATAACCAAATAGTATTTTATAAAAGATTTCAATGGATTGAAGACAAGAGTTATCTATTGAGTAGCACCCTTGAAGTTAAATAAAATATAAAAATTATATGCTTTAAAACTATTTTATTCAACACTAACTTATTAATAACAGTGGACAAATTTAGTTAAGAATGATTTATATGTGCATGCTACAAATATTCTTCATTTTAAACTTCTTATGTGTGTAATGTGATAAATCCTCATTCTTGGTATCTACTCTGAATGAACAGTATAGATTCGATCACTTATTTGTTGCCTTTAAAAATATATATAAAATACTGTTGACTTAAAATGTGCTATAAAATGTTTGCTACATACCTCTGTGTTCTATTGCAAATATTGAAAGATGAGACAAGGTGTGGTCTCATGAAGAGGATAGTTGAAGTATTTTTTGTATCCTCCATAATAGAAAGCATTAAGCTTTATCTATCAAGTCAATGCTCTCAATATACCCAAATTTTAACAAACTCAGAGAAAGAACTCAAAATACCCTGATGTGCTAAATTAGGTTATCAAAAAGCGAACCTGAAATAGAGCAAAATATTTATATTTACAATCCTGGAAATGAAGTTAAGAGAAACCAGATCTTAGAAGTTCATAGTAACAGTGAAAGAGTTTTATAGGAAGCAATTAGCATAGGTAAAGAAAGAAGAATGGTGTTGAGGGATGCAGTTGGTGTTTTCTTGGGATATCCTAAACATTTCACCAATCACTAGTATTTCCATAATGAACAAGAAAGAATTGATATTATACTACAATATTATCTGATGAGAATTTAGTTACACAGAATCTATTCACAAAGGTGGGGATGATGTATAAGAGATGGTTCTGGAAGATCTTTCTGCAAAACATAACACCCAAGACTTTGTAGCTTAAACCAGTAGCCACTTACATAGTTCAGAATTCTACAGTTTGGTAGTTTGGGGTAGACTCAGCTTACTGGTTCTTCTGATTTTAACTAGTCTTACTCATGCATCTGTGGTTAATTTCCAGGACCAGGAGGTGATCAGCCAGTCTAGGATGCCTCAGCAGGACTCAACTCTGCTCTCACTGACTAGTATGAAAGCCGGAGCAAGTTCTTATTGCAAGGACAGACCTCAAAGACAGACAGCAGAAACATTCAAAATGTTTTGAGGAGTAAATTTGGAATTGGTCCTTTGTTCCCTCTGCTGCACTTGGCCAACCTATTTCTTTAAGTGTGGATCACTGCCCCCCATACCCAGATTTGCACCTTTCCAGACCAGACGGAACTGTTATATTTCATGGTTTTTTTTTTAGTAAAAATAAGCTAATTTATTTTTATTTTAATTATTTTTCATTAGCATAATAGTTTTAAAATTTTTTTCATATGTTATTGGGGTACAGTTGGTATTTGGTTACATGAGTAGGTTTTTAGTGGTGATTTGTGAGATCCTGGTACACCCATCACCTGAACAGTATACACTGAATTGTATTTGTTGTCTTTTATCCCTCGCTTCCTCCCACCCTTCCCCTGAAGCCTAAAGTCCATTGTATCATTCTTAAGCCTTTGCATTCTCATCACTTAACTCCCACATATCAATGAGAACACACGGTGTTTGGTTTTCCATTCCTGAGTTGCTTTACTTAGAATAATAGTTTCCAATCTCATCAGCCAAAGAACATATGAAAACATGCTCAACATCACTATTGATCAGGGAAATGCAAATCAAAACAACCCATTTCTTAGGAAAAATGAAGACAGATTCCTTTGCTCGATGGGAACAGGTGAAATGTGGCATGGAACAAAGGATCTTTAGAGCAGTCAAACTATTCTCTATGCTACTATAATGATGGCTATATGGCACTGTACATTTTCAAAATCCAGAAAAAAGTACAACATTAAGAGTGGGCCCTATGTAAATTATGAACTTTGGGTAATAGCATTGTGCCTTTCTTGGCTCATTAATTATAGCAAATGTACCACTTTGACGTGGGAGGTTGACATTGGGGGAGACTGTGTGTGTGTGTTCGGGGTAATTGTGCATTCTGCTCAATATTGCTGTGAATCTAAAATTGCTCTGAAAAGTAAAGTCTATATTAAAAAGTGGATGCTTTGAGGAATCAGTGTTATAATAAACTTTTCATTCTAACATAGACTTCCAAGTGAAGTATTCTGTCACACTAGATCAATGCACATTTTCTAGAACTTTGTATTAATGAAATCAAGCAATATGTAATATTTTTTATCTGTCTTTCACATAGCATAGTTATTTTGAGATTTAGCTCATTGCTGAATAGTATTCCATTGTATGAAAAGTCAGTACTTATTTATTTACCCATTGATGAATATTTGAGTTGCCTATAGCTGTTGGTTAATACCCATAATGCTCATAACATTTGTGTTGTGTTTTATTTCTCTATAGTATTAAGAAATGAAATGGCTATATCATATCTTAAGTGCATATTTATATGGCTTAAAAAGGAAATATTTTTTTCTCTAAATTGATTATGTTACTTTACATGTTTCTCAGCAGTGTGTAAGAGTGGCAGTTGTTCCACAAGTTTGCCAACACCTGGTATGATCAGTCATTTTAGTTCCGCCATTCATATATGTGTATAGTGACATTTCATTTTGGTTTTCATTTGCATTTCCTTAATGACTTACATTCTTGAATATCTTTCTGCACTTGCATTTGCTACTTGTGTTGGTGAAGTGTACTGTTTGTTCAAATCTTTAACCATGAGAGGTATTTGTTTTCTGAGTTTTGGGAGTGTTTTATGCATTCTAGCTACAAACCTTTTACCAGATTTTTTTTACACTATGAATTTCTTGTATTTGGTGTACATCCACATTTTAGCATTTCGATTTCCTCACCAGAAAGTGGGAAATTGCAGCAATTTCCCAGGAAGTCAAGCCCACCAATTTTGGGGGCTCTTAACACAAAGTTCCTCTTAATCCCTGCAGAGGATCATGAAAAGCACCAAAACCAAAGTTGTTCCAAATGCAAGGTTTTATTGTTCCAGTTGTCAGACTCAATATTGGACTCAGTGGATTGCAAGGATGACCAAGTGAGAACCCTGTTTACAACATCTTCAGTTTTTAATAGTGAAAGCCATTATACAAAAAGAAAAAAATTCAGAGGGATCATATGTGCTTACAAGTGTTTTATGTGACATTTGTCCAATTTTAACCTTCAAAGACTCAGACCCATCAGGATCGAGTAATCCTGGTCACTGTTCTCAATTCATCAAAATTTGAGCTAAAAAAAACCATGTCAACTAATGACAGCAGAGTATGGCAGGGCTGAGGACACCATACTTATTTTCCAGTCTCATGGAAAGTGAATAAATGTGGCTTTAAAACTAAGGAAAGAAGATTAGAGATTTTTTCAACTTTACCTGATGGCCTATGGCAACATCAAGGAAGTGTAATGGAAAATGCTGGGTGGTGACAGTGAAAAAGGGATTTGAGGAGGAGACAGAAAAAGGAAGCATCCCTCGAGAGAGGTGGAGGAGAGAAGATATGGAGAAAGCCCTAAATTCCTCACCGAAGGCCAATCTCTGAGGGTTGCAGAGTGGTTAAAATCTATGCTTTCACTAAGGAGAAGAGTGGAGGAGTGGAGGAACAGGATGATGTCTTAGAAGGGGGAGATTACTTCAGACTTACAGAAGGAAATCAGGGGTGTGGGCAAAATATCCCACAGAGCCAGGAGTCACAGGTTGCAACCAACTTGAAATCTTCACATCTGTTCTAACAAGACCCTCAAGCTGACGGCTGTTACAGGGAAGAAGAGGGAAGGGGTGAGAGAAGAGGGAAAATGAAGAGTCCCAGGCCATGGAATCAGCAGCAAAGTGATTATGCGATGTCTTTTTACAGCTGAGTTAGATGTTCCCCACCAGTTACTATGGGAATTAATTTAAATATCTTTTCTTGCTCCCAGAAATTGAACTATGTGTACAGTGGTTACACTTGACAGGATAAAATGTTACAGCACAACTTATATACTCTGAGTGGACAAAAAAAATATCATGTACAGTATCTTAAAATAAATTACCTTTGAATGAGAGCTTTGTTTTGAGGGAATGTATTCTCTTCCCATGTCTCCCCAGGGGCATAGTTTCAAGGGTAAGAACTTCCCAGTGCCATGCCTCCTCCCGCCTCTATCTGGGGACTTAAAAGTCTTTATTTAAACTTTGGCACGCATGGCAAAACTCAGAGATCAATCATTCCAGTGGAAGTTTAAAGGAACTGGTTTCATAGGCTCAGAAAGCCTGAAGGGGGAGGGAATTCCTCCCAGGGTAAAAGTCCCTTTCTTCTACACCTCTTTGGACTCCATGTGTGGATCTCCTTCCACAATCTTGTGGAAGCTTTTCTCTTTCATCTTTTTCTCTCTCCTTTTTCTCTTTTTCTGCCTAAATAAATCATTTTCTGCAAAACTCTTTGGGGTCTGATATTTACTTTATTTTGAATGCACTGTGCCCGGTGGGGTCCTCCCTCCCATAAATCTTGGGAGAGTGAGAGACCAAGAGCCTGGAAGAACATTCTCTCAGGGGAGCTGAGCCTCTGCCTCTCCCACACCCCGAAATTTTGTTACAGTTTCTAGTATTTTTGTGGTCTACAAGATATATCTGGAAAATTTACCATTGTGGAAAGTGAAGACTGTTTTAATCAAATGGGGTGGAAAGAGAAGTGCCTTTTAACACTTCTCTTGTTAAAAGGAAAGGGGTTTTTCTTTTTTATTGTTATAACACTGTTCTTCTGGCAGCTGAAGAAGCTTCATATTTTATTTAGACATCATTAGGTGCCAAAGCTCTTGTAGAACAACTTAGAAGCTATATGAATTCTACTGCTTTTTTTTTTTTTTTCTATCACTGGTATAGCTCTTGGGTTCACCACTACATTTGGCCTATTAAATCCATTTATATTAATTTTGTTATAAATCTCAAAAGGGGGGACATTTCTGGTATTTAGGTCCACATTCTAGCTTAAGGCTATATATTTAGTTTTCATAAATTGCCTGAGCCCATGGTGGCTTCCATCTTGTGCCACTCCCTTTATCATATTTTGATTTGAAAATACTTTCTTCCAGTTTGTGGCCTGTGTTTTCATTCTACTAATATGTTCATATTAGACATGGTAGCATGAGAAAAAAATAGTTCTTCAAACAGCTGCAGTTATTAACTTTGATGAATTCCAATTTATGATTTTATAATGGAGACAAAAACTTTTTGGCATTTTAATTTTGATTTTTATTTATTAAATCTTTGCTTTAACACAATGCCAGAAAGATTTATCTTACAGTTTCTTCTAGAAGAGTTATAATTTTACATTTTATATTTAGGTCTATGATATATTTTGAGGTTGTTTTGATGGTACAAAGTTTGCATAAAAATTGTCTTTAATATGAATATGCAGTTGTTGCAGCATCATTTGAAGATCTTTCCTCACAGAATTCCCTTTGCACTTTTGTGTACTATTTTGACACAAGCATTCTATCTATACATCTACGCATCTATTCCTCTGCCAATATCATACAATATTCATTATTGTAACTATAAAACGTCAGCTCAGATAGTATAAGTCTTCTGTATTACTCTGTTCTTACAGTGCTATAAAGACCTGTGCAAGACTGGGTAATTTATAAAGAAAATAGGTTTAATTGACTCACAGTTTCACATGGCTGGGGAGGCCTCAAAAAACATACAATCACGATGGAAGGGAGAGTAGGCATATTTTACATGGCAACTAGTGAAAGAGAGATTGTGTGTATAGGAAGAAAGTAGGGGACAAGGGGGACAAGCCCCTTTTAAGACCATGAGATCTCTTAGAACTTATTCACAATCATTAGAATAGCATGGAGGAAGCCACCTCTCTAATTCAATCACCTCCTTCCTTTGACATGTGGAGATTACACTACAGATGAGATTTGGGTGGGGACACAGAGCCAAACCATATCATTCCATCCCTGACATCTCCCAAATCTCATGTCCTTTCCATGTTTTAAAACCAATCATGCCTTCTCAACAGTCCCCAAAGTCTTACTTCTTCCAGCATTAATCCAGAAGTCCAAGTCCAAGATCTGATCTGAGAAAAGACAAGTCCCTTCTGCCTATAGGCCTGTAAAATCAAAAGTAAGTTAGATACCTTCAAGGTACAGTGAGGGAACAGACATTAGCTAAATGTTCCCATGTCAAATTGGGAGAAATTGGCTAAAACAAAGGGGATACAGGCCTTATGCAAGTCCCAAATCCAGCAGGGCAGTCATTAAATCTTGAAGCTCCAAAATTATCTCCTTTGACACCATGTCTCACACCCAGAGCACACTGATGCACAAGGTGGGATCTCAGGGCTCTGGACAGATCTGTCCCTGTGTATTTGCCAGGGTCAGCCCCCACAGCTGCTTTCATGAGCTGCCATTGAGTGCTTGTGGCTTTTCCAAGCACCTGGTACAAGATGTTGATGGATCCATCATTCTGGGGTCTGGAGGATGGTAAACCTCTTCCCATACCTCCGCTAGGCCATGTCCTAGTGCTGACATTTTGTGGGAGCTCTAACCCCACATTTCCTTTCTTCACTGCCCTAGCAGATGGTCTCCATGAGGGCTCAGCCCCTGCAGCAGGCATCTGCCTGAACATCCATCCATCCATCTTCTCAAATCCATATATCTGAGAGCTATACATTGTCTGAAATCTAGGCAGAGGTTCTCAAATGTCAGTTCTTGACTTCTGTGCACCTGCAGGCCCAAAACCACATGTAAACCACATAGGATTAGAGCTTGCATCATCTGTAGCAATGAATGGCCCAAGTTTTACCTTGTCCCATTTTAGCCAAAACAGAAGCTGGAGTAGCTAGGACACAGGACACCAAGTCCCAAGGCTGCACAGAGCAGGGATTTCTTGTGCCTAGCTCAGGAAACCATTTTTCCCTCCTAGGCACCTGAGCCTGTGATGGAAGAAGCTTTTGCCAAGACCTCTGACATTCTTTGATTACATTTTTTCCATTATCTTGGTGATTAACATTTGGCTCCTTGTTACTTATGCAAATTTCTGTGGCTGGCTTGAATTTCTTTCCAGAAAATGAGTTTTTCTTTTCTATTGCATTGTCAGGATGCAAATTTTCCAAATGTTTATTCTCTGCTTCCCTTTTAAACATAAATCCCAATTTCAGATCATCTACCTCAAGTTCAAAGTTCCACAGATATCTAGGGCAGGGGAAACATGACACCAATCTCTTTGTTGAAGCATAACAAAAGTGACCTCTGCTCCATTTCCCAAGAAGTTCCTCATCTCTAGTGGAGACAACCTCAGCCTGGACTTCATTGTCCATATCACTATCAGCATTTTGGTCAAACCATTCAACAAGTCTCTAGGAAATTCCAAACTTTCCCACATCTTCCTTTCTTCTTCTGACCTCTCCAAACTGTTCCAAACTCTCTGCTTGTTACTGAGTTCCAAAGTCATTTCCACATTTTCAGGTATCTTTATAGCAGTACCCCACTCTCTGCAGGACAAATTTACTGTATTAGTTCATTCTCATTCTGCTATAAAGAGCTGCTTGACTGGATAATTTATAAAGAAAAGAGGAATAATTGACTAACAATTCAACACAGCTGGAGAGACCTTAGGAAACATACAACCATGGCAAAATGGGAAGCAGGCACGTCTTACATGGAAGCTGGTGAGAGAGCACAGGAAAAAAGTGAATGGGGGAATGTCCCATATAAAATCACCAGATTGTTTGACTTCCTCTCTTCTTACTTGAATACTCCATTTATTTCTCTTGCCTGATTGTCCTGGTCAGAATTTCCAATACTATGTTGAATAAGGAGGACATCCTTGTCTTGGACCACTTTTCAAAGGGATTACTTTCAGTTTTTACCCATTCAATCATTGAGGAGATTCAGTGGGAAACTGCCCTTGTCCAGGGGCCATGCTTGGAAGATCTTGGTCCTAAGATTCATGGCTGTGGACATGATGGTGGTAACTCAATATTTTTAAATCTTAATAATTAACAGATTATCAAGAGTGAAAACATAGTAAAACTTTGATAGTCTGGATAATAAAACCTAAAATATGTATTTTTTTAAAGTAGGTTAATGAGAAGAGAAAAAATTAATTAATAAAATTAAAAATAGTACAAGGAAATATGGAAGTAATAGAAGTAAAGCCATAGGAAAGTCTTACAATTAAAATTACAACTGTAAAGAACACAACAGTATGAAAAAAAATAGAAGATTTGGAGAAATCCGTAAATTCCTCAAAACACAGAATCAAATGACCAAAATTAAAGTGTTGAAAAGATAAGAGCCATAGATAATCAACGTTCACATTTTAACAACTGCATTAAATGTATTACAGAAAGATACAAACCTAAAAATTGAAGAAAGGAAAATCATCACAACAATTCTACTGTATTACCTAGAATTACAATATCTTCAGATAGAAATGTCTCAGTATATTGCCCAGCACAGTGAGTTGTAAAGGCTTTTCCCCAAAACCATTGTGAAAATCTGTAATAATAAGGACAAAAAAAAAATACTCTAAAAATTTTCAATGTTAAGCCACAACAAAAGTAAGCAAATGAACAAAAAGGCCACTTGGAAAATAATGAGAAATAAATTGTCCTATATTTCCTAACATGAGTCAAAATTTAATAAATGTCTGCCACCATTTATTGTTAGCTGTTTTAGACTGGCAACTTTTTAGTTGTTTATGATAACCAAGTTCAAAATGATTCACACTATTTCTAAGACAAAATATGCCATTAATAAATGTTTAGTCAAAAATACTTAGTGTATGAAATGAATTTTCTAAATGAGCATGCAGTCCAGGTGTAAGAATCATTATAAGCAAAATGTATGGCAATTGCATCTTTTAATTATAGCTACACCTTTACCTTCCCTCCCAAGTTCTTCGGCATTATAATCTTACTATTATCTCACTAGGTGTTGGGATCTGTCCTTCCATTTTCTTAAATGTGTGCAAGCTCTGAGAATGCTTTGACCAAAATAATATCATAGAAGTGTCAGGTTCAAACATAAACCTTAACTAACCTGCAGTTTCAGTTTCTGATGCTTACCTCTTGAAACCCAGGAGCCCTGCAGTGAAAGCCCATGTCATGTGAAAGGTTATATGTGGACTCCACAGTAAGAAGCATCTATTGAACTTTCAGCCAAGAACATGCCATGTGAATGCACCATCTTGGGATTTTCTGCTGAGGTGCTATAACACAAATCTAAACAATTTGACATTGACTTGGGAACCAGGCAATTAGCAGAAGTAGAAGTGATATCAGGGAGACTCTGCTGGAAGCTAAAAGGATACTAAACAAGAGCCTAGAGGGATGATAATGTTGTTCTCTAGCAGCAGAATGTTTAGCAGAACAATTGCCTGCAGTAACATGGAAAAGAAAAAATAAACTTTATGAGCCTATGAATTGATCTAAAGAGATTTTTCTGGCCAACTGGTTTCATGTAATAGTGTCTGAAAAAGTGAATATAGAAAGAAATAAACTAAGGATGAAACCATTTGATAGTTTGAATATATCCTTTTTTAAACTTTATTTCACTATCAAAATTTAGAGGGCATGTGAGGGACTAGAAGACTCTTCTCACACACTCAAATATTCTCAACATAAAAATAACCACAGAAGAAAACTCAAATCCAGGGTCTACTGGTAAAACATGGCCTTAGAGTAATTTTAAGATTAAATGTGTAGCTGTGGAAATTTTTGATAAGATGTCAAAATGACATAAGGTGATTCCTTTTTACATTTTTTATTATACAAATTTTATTTTAAGAAATATTTAGGTTGCTATCCCCTCTATGATAATATCATTTCTACGTAATCATAAGGACATGCAAAGATACCCTATAAAATATTAAAAATGGTTTCAAAGAATCTTGAAAGGTTGTTCCACAGCACCATGGTTCACAGACCAATATGGAGAGAAATCCACCTTACAAAGCTTCGGGAGTTGGACTTTTTGTTTAAAAGAGCCAAACTTAAAAAGATTAATAGGAAATCCACAATTTTTAAGAGAATTGTACTAACAAAGCACCATAAGTTTGGACTGAAAAATACAAACGATGGTCAAAATCCAAAGCAAATTTGGAATTCACAATTTTCTATGAGGAGGAATATAGGGAAAACTACTAGCTACAAATATAGAGTATTCTTACGGAATAGGAAGAGTGCAGTACGAGAGCTCAAAGAGTAACACCTAAAGCCGTAAAGATAATTCCCACGGACAGGAATCAAGGCCCTAATCAAGAGAAACTAGCACTACATGCTGAGCTAGACTTCAGGATTTCTATGAAACAGTGTCAGCCACGTTTCTTTCATTTGGTAAAGGGCATAAAAATATTGTTAAATAGAAGAAATAAGATCTAATGTTTAGTTCCAGAAAAAACTGACTATAGCTAACAATAACTTATTATATATTCCAAAGTAACTAGAAGAGTAGAATTGAAATGTTCCCAACACAAATTAATAAGTGATTGAGGTGATGGATATCCTAATTATACCCAGATTTGATTATATCATGCTATAGGCTTATATCAAAATATTATATGTACACCGTAAGTATGTACAACTACTGTGTGTACATGAAACCTAAAAACTAAAAAAAAAAAAAAAAAAAAAATTAAAGGGAGTGTTTATCGGTTTACCGAGGTAATTCTTTTCTGAACCAACCATGAAGTCTAGAGAGCCAGCACCAGTGATAACAATCAACCTCAGATTCCAGTCTGTTTTTTCCCAATAATTAATGCTTTAATTTCATCCAGTCATCATCCACTTTTATTCATATTAAATGATTCTTCTCCATCACCATAATACCAATGGTTTCTTTTTCCACAGAGAAAGTTTTGCTCATGCCATCATCTGAATAATACTATTTTATTTCATTCCAGGAAATAAAATCAGTAACGTAAAGAAAAGAATTGTTATCAGAGTTATTAGATCTTTCATAGTTTGACTATGTCCTTTTAAAAAAATTTTCACTAGCATATAACTCCAACAACTTAAAAAATTATTTTGGAGTTCCTAAGATGTAGATTTGAAATAATCAGAGGAACACTGCTTTGGAGTGTATCTTAAAATTCAGTTTTCTGAGTATCATATCAAAACTATTTATTTAGGGTACCCACTCAAGAATTTCTATCTGATTTGAAAGCCACTGACATAGGGAATGTTGAAGATCAATAAAATCTAAAATCAAAAAATTATGTTAATTTTTAGACTTCCTGAAAATAAAAGTAGTAAAAATAAAAAGTTGTAATATCCAACTTAAAGTATGTAAATAAAGAGCTAACATTTTAGAAGAGTGTTATGGCTGTAGATCAATATTTAGAAAATGAAATGCTCAATTTGTGTATCAAAATCTTAGAGATATCTTTATGTCTTTGAGATAAAGATATATATTTTTCCCATCAGCTTGCTTTTCATGTCCAACTTAATTCATATTTTTTTAAAAATGAAAGAAATTCTCATTTTTATTTAAGTATGTTTGAAAAGAAAATGTGTTTGTACTAAATTATAACACAAGTTACTGCACTTTCCTAACTACAGATCTCAAAATACCATGAGTCATTTGTAGTTTAAAATCAACTGTAAACTAGAAATTGAAGATTAAAGCCACTACAACGGAAATTTTCAGAATACCTATTCTTTGCATGGTTTTACAAGCAGTAATGACTGTCCCCTCCTGGACCCTGCCAAATAAATGGTGATACATAGAAGAGGAATGATTTTAACTTTGTTTATATGAACATTCAGACCAAAAGACAAACATTGTTTTTGAAATTTACTTGTTTTCTGAGAGTTGAGAGAAAAAAAGTGAATCTTGGAGACTAAGTCCTTCCGTGTTTGCAGTTACTTACGTTTTTAGGTATGGAGTACAGTCAAGGGAAGAATAACAGAGGCCTATGTATTTATTTTGTTTTATTCACAAAGAATACTACACATCTCCACATACGTGGATGCACATCAATTTATCATTAATTTAATACTTTGTTAACAATATAAGATTTAATAATTACTAAGAGTTTAAATTTCTGCATTCATTTGCAAACAAAATTAGTTGTCATATTTATCATACCTATTTTTAAATTTCCCAAACAGAATTCATGGTAGTCAAATATTAGACCACACAAAAATTCATTTGAATCAGAAACTTACTCTGGGACACAAGTTTTATTTCAGTTATTCAAATATATATTTAAGGGAGTGCCTACATAAAACTGAAAATATAAGAAGTAATAATTCACTGTAAAACACTAGATTTTAATATCCAGAAATTGCCCCATGTTATAAAGGTAATTTTTGGTCTGAAAATCTGGACATATAAGAAAAAGAGTTTTGTTTTTCTATGTTGTTTAAATCTCAATGATTTTGGTCAAAAAATATAAATTTGTATTTCTCACATTATTTCTCTTCATTTTCTTAATATTCATATTACTTTGGATACTTTATAAAATCTTAGTAGTTCAACTATTCTGTTTGCTATTTATTTATTACTAGATTTATTGACAAGAGTGATGTTGACAGAAAGAATGAGTTGTACTTTTTTCAAATTTTCTACATTACCTCCTCCATAATGGGAGTGGCAGTTTTCCTAGCATGCATTGGAATAAAAGAGAATTGAATGTTCTAGTCTAGGAATAAAATGTTAAACTTAAGCAAACCCAAAAGCATTTGGCTTTTACAGGAAATAAAAAATTTAAAATAGTTTAGAAATATAATTAACACAATTTACAAAAGTAAAAGTTATAATTTGATATTTGTAGATACTATTGTTAAGCAAAATGAATATTTACCTATGTTCTTGATATTGTTGCCCAATTATATATATTTCATTTATTTATATACAAATGAATATAAAAAATAAATATATATAAATAAATTATATTCAATATATATACTTATTTTTATATAGCATATATTTATTTATATACACTCAAGTCTATAACTGTCTTGAAATATTATAGTTCGAGTAAATATTTAGTGAATACTGCAGAGTACCTGATGAACTTCATCAACATTGATCAATTTCAGTTACGATTTTTTACTCAAAAGTATGTCATCTATTACTGCTGTAAAATCTGCTTTTTTCACATATTCAGCATATACAGTTATTTAAGTTTCTAAATAAAATGTTGCATATGTTTTCCTTTTCTTATGCCAGGATTCTCTCTCTTTTTTTTTTTTTTTTTAATCATGTCCCTGTATGTGTAAATATGTATGTATTTGTCACATTCACAATTCACTTCATTCAAAAGTTGCCAGCCGAGTGCAGTAACTCATACCCAGTGCTGGGAGGCTGAAGTAGGCAGATCACCTGAGGTCAGGAGTTTGAGGTCAGCCTCACCCACATAATGAAACCCCGTGTCTACTAAAAAATACAAAAACTAGCTGATCATGGTTGCATGTGCTTGTAATCCCAGCTACTAGGGAGGCTGAGGCTGAAAAGTTTCTTGAGCATGGGAGGCGGAGGTTGCGGTGACATGAGATTGCCCCAGTGTACTCCAACCTGGGTGACAAAGTGGGACTCCGTCTCAAAATAAATAAATAAATAAAAACAACCAAGTTGCCTATTGGTATTCACTGTCACTTTTCAGAACTAATTTACTTTTTTAATATTATTTTTTAATTTTTAATTTTTAGGGGTATATAGTAAGTGTACACATAGTAGGTGTATATATTTATTGGGTGCATAAGATATTTTGATACAGGTATGCAATGCGTAATAATCACATCATGGAGAATGGAACATCCATCCCCTCAAGTATTTCTTATTTGTGTTACAAATAATCAAACTATACTCTTTTTGTTAAAGTGTAAATTAAATTATTATCAATTATAGTCACCCTGTTGTGCTAACAAATACTAGGTCTTATTTATTCTCATTTTTAAATTCTAATTTTCACATTAAATTTAGAATCACTTTAACTTCTCTGACTCCCATTAAGACTTAAGATGTAATCATAACATGCATATATTTTATAATGAGAAGGATATAGTCTCTTTTCAGTTGCTTATCTATCCAAAACCTCCTGCTTAATTTATTCACATACTCGATGCTTTCTTAAAATAAAATTGGTCATCTTTTTACATATATTTTAGTATTCTTGCTAATTTTCTAAATAACTGATATTATTTTAGAAATTTCACGATTATTTTATACATTGTCCTTCATTTTCCAAATTATAAAATAATAAGGATTACATTTAATGTTTTGTTTTTATTTGCTTGTTTGTTTCTCACTCTGTTGCCCAGGCTGGAGTGCAGTGGCATCATCTTGGCTCACAGCAACCTCCTCCTCGTGAGTTCAAGAGATTCTCCTGCCTCAGTCTCCTGAGTAGCTGGGATTACAGGTTCACACCCCTGTGCCTGGCTAATTTTTGTATTTTTAGTAGAGACAGGGTTTTACCGTGTTGACAAGGCTGATCTCGAACTCCTGACCTCAAGCGATCTGCCCTTTTCAGCCTCCCAAAGGGCTGGGATTACAGGCATGAGTCATCATGCCCAGCTTTAATATATATTTTTAAATATTTTTAAAAAGTAGATGTCTTTGTAGTTCTTAACAAGTTTTAAGAATTTGTACTTTTAAAGAAGTAAAATTACTTTTAATTTAATATATTAATATATTTATGTATTTAATTTGTGTTAATTTAATTTTAATTCTTAATTTATTTGTCTATTAAATTAGACCATTAAAATGTTTATTTGGAATCTCAGACACACGTAGACTAATAGACAGCTCATGGTCAGAAATTAGCACATCCTCCAGTTCACAGGTGTTATCACTGTCAACAGGGTCAGAGATGATGTGGAATGTGCCCAGCTCTAGCTGAGTCTCCTCCTGGCAACCGGCTTCCTTCCCAACCTTATTCACTGTAGTAAGTGCTCCTTAGAAGCCTTTTGGGCCTCATGCCGGGAAGCAACTTTCAGAACCATGAAATCTTTGTGTATGTAAATCCCCTACTGGTCCCAGCATTGGTCCTGATTTCCTATAAAACAAAAATTTATCTGAAGACATTGGAACTTCAATCAGAGATAACACTCTATTGTCATCAAACATAGTGTCTAAAGACAGTTACCTTGCTTTTGCACTCAAACGTTGCTATTTATTGGTTAGAGGACAGTGGGAAGCTTCTTATGTGTGTCTTTGTATCTCAGTAGCCTCATCTCTAAAATGGGAATTTAATTCATTAATAAATGTAAACCACTTGATACAGTGTTTGACAACTAGTAGGCATTTAAAATAAATATTTATTATAATTATCTCACTGGTTGAGTCAATACAAGGCAGAGTTCACTTAAGAAAGAGGAAGAAGAAAACTTGACTGGGGAAGTAAAGTTACAAAATGATTTACCATAGAAAAAAATAGATGAAGTAGAAACTCTCCTATATCCTTAGTCTTCACAAAAATATGTTCAATATGAATAAAACTCTCAGAGGATAACATTATTTTCTTAATAATTCAAGTTTTAGTTATTCATGCTAAGAACATATTTTATCTACAAATATTTACAATATTAATTATAAAAACAAGACCTCTTTGTAACATTAGGAGAATATTTAATTGAATTATTCCAAATCCATATAATGAAACATCGGGTTACATTTTAAATTATGTGCCAAGTATCATTTAATAACATGGAAAATACTGACATTATAATATTAAGGATAACAATTATAAGAATATAAAATTGTTTGTAGCTTAAGGTGCTACTTAAAATATTAATAAATGTGGATTTATATAGAAAGAAAGAAATGGTGGGAGTTGTTGCAGAAAATCTTTTTCAAATCCTCTTTCAGGGATTAGAAATCCTGTCATTCACAGCACATTTAATGACTTTTTCCTTCTCTCTTTGAAAAGATGAGAATAGGAAATCATGACTGTTAATCATTATTATTTTCAAAGGAAGTCCCGGCAAGATCCATGTCAACCTTTCTATGATATATGAATTTCAAATTATTGTAATAAATTGAACATGAAATGCTTTCATTGTGCTGTGAGAAATCACTCTATAAAATTGTACCTGCTTGTTGTTGAAACTGATCCTAAATAACACAGAAGTCTCTGCTCATTTCATCTACCACAAACGGATAATGGAGTTATGATTGATTCCTATCACTGCCGATCACTTTTCCTTTAGAATGGTTGTTAGAAGGTTTGGAACACATACAAATCTGGGAGGTGATGGGTGGCTACTGGCAATGCTTTGTGTCTGCCCCATAAAATGCTGAGAGAGGTCTGATTCTGACTAGGCAGAGAAAAATGACTCAACCTCACAAACGAGATTAGAATTTCATAAGCAAATGTCGGAAACCACTAACGTAGTATGTTAATGTCATGACATAGTATTCTGTACAGGAACAATCAGCAGAAATAACACTGAATGTTCTCATGGTATTTTGCAGTCTGGAGATTTCTGACTTGACACTTATTTTAAATGAACTAAAATGAGTTCTAGCCTAACAAAGAGTCATTCCTGAATTGGATAGTTTACTTTCCATTATTTTTAAGTGGTATGATTATAAGTATCTTTATTTTCTATTTTATGAGGTCCTTTTTGATATTTTCCACCACTGACGAACTGTCAGTCACTGTGAATTGATAAATCATATATAAAATCACATACCTGACATACAGAACTTTGATGTTTCTTCTAGCTCTGTCGTAAAAGGTCACAATAAAGAAAACATTTTTAAGTATTTCACTGGCTATCTTAAATGCAATTCTTCTGACCTGCAGAGATTGTTGATTGGTGTTCCTGTTAGTATAAAGAAAGCAAACAGTGCAGAAGGAAGGAGTTTGCTTCTGTTCTTTCAAAGGAACATAGATTACTCTTTTTTGTGTGTGAGCCAAAATACACCATTCTTTTCACTCACTCTACTTCCATTTACTTTTTATATGATGTATCTTTTTCTCAGAGTTGCATAAGTTGCCTTTCTCATACGTCAGTGTGGCACAGAGGTATTTTTTAATTGCAATTTTCTAGATGTCTAGTGCAAAGGCAGAAAAACTTACATCAGGGAATGTTATTACTCACTTGTCATTGCAAACCAGAGGTGCATTGTAAAAGAAATGAACAGAATTTGGAAGTAAATTCAAATCTCACCAATAACTGGCAAAATGCTTTGTTGTAATTTAAAACAACATGGCTAAATGTACATGCAATTAAAATTCATAAGAACTAAAATGAAAATAATTTTGAAAACAATGTTAGAAAAATATATTTGTAACCAGTATATTTTTAACCAGCAATAACCAATTAGTTCAGGTTTATGTCTGCGTGTTGGTGTTTGATATGCCTGTGGTTGTAATTTGTTTATGGGCAATACCAGAAAATTAAATATATTTGTTAATATAAGTATGCTAAGAATGTGACAATTGCTATTCTTTAACAAAATGTACTGAAAAAAATTAAGGAAGTACAGAAAGAGAAACAGTATTTACAAAGTATTTGATATCCATTTACATATTTTTTCTTTTAAAATTTACACATATCACATAAGAAAAATGGTAAGGACTACAAATAAACAAAATAACATGAAAACTCGAATAATCATAGACCACTTCATTTACAGGAGTTGCAGAATAATTTTTAATGAGCAATATATCTACAAAATTTCTGAAACATATTATTATATACGTTCATAAGACATGATATCTGACTACGTAGACCAGGCATAGCGCTTATTTTTAAGTGTTACAATACTTTTAACTGTCCACAATGATTTATTGTCGTCATATCAAAGTGAAATATAACTTTTTCTAATGGAAAGCTTAGGAAACAATGAAGAACTGTCCACGGTTTCTGAGAAATCATTTGTTTCTGAAACTGCTTCTTCACTGCACAATAACTGTTCAGCAACAGAGAACTCCCATGGAATAGCAATCCTTTTATCTGATCTTGCAATCATCAAACTCACTGGACTCTCAAATGCTAGCATTTTCTGCTTTAAAATGCACAACTGAAATAAATGCTCAGCTGAAGCATTTGATTTTTAATAGAAAACCAATATTAAAATTACTAATTTGACACTAAAAAAGATATAATTGAATCTACTGAAATATTTAAATAGAGTTTGAGATTTTAGAATTAATGGATTAGGAAAATCCTCATCTCTTTCAACTTCCCATGTCAGTTAGGTTGTAGACCTAAAGTCATTGAAAGGGTGTGCTATTTATTCATTTATTGATACGTGTGTGTGTGTGTGTGTGTGTGTGTGTGTGGTGTGAGTGTGGTGTATTTGTGTGTAGACATATGTCTGTTTGGACTTGCCCAGAAGCCAACCCTAGGACAAGAATTTGAAGATGAAGGATTTATTTGGAAAGTGATCTCAGAAAGCATTAGTGGAGTACAGTAAAGACTCAGGGAGATGAGGGAAATTAGTCAATGCAAGGTACGTTGACCAGTGGATGACCCCTGGGGAGAACTTGGGCCCTCTGGGTGACAGTTCAGAACAGGGCTGAGTCGCCGCATGCAAGGGCTACAAAACTGAGATATTTGACCATCAATTTGATTCCAGTGATAGGTAGGTGGAGGGCTGCTCCCAGGCTGTTAACTGTCCAAAATTTCTAGCCTTACATTCAAGCAGCCCAGAAAAAAGCCTTGGACAGAGGCACAGGGGTTCACAGTAGGAAGACATGGTAGCAAGGAGCACCAGGCTCTAGAGGAAAGACCCCAAAAGCATGTGCTAGAATATATACTCACGTAATTATACTAACTAATTTTATGATATTCTCTACGTATTATATTTGTTCCTTCCTTTTTAGAGACCTGTGAACTATAACAGGTACCTGTCCTCCATCAGCTCAATAACAGTGAAACAAGAAGATAATCTTATTAAATAATCACATTTGGAAAGGAAAATGATGACAGAAAAACACATCTATTACTGACACATGTAAATTTTTATTCCACCCATTAAACATGCAAACCCTTCCCTCCATTCTGAGTGGTGGGGAATACTTATTAGGACTTGCGTCTACTCCCCTGGGAAGGGTTTTTGTTTGTTTGTTTCATTTTTCATTTTGATGGCACTTAAAAAGAGCACTTGAGGACATCCGTATCTGGGAAGCGTGGAATTTTATTTAGCTTCTGTAGAATGTTAGGCCCCAGAGGTGTTTTTGTTTGTTTATTTGCTTGTTTTAAATATCAAATAATTAAACAGTATTTTAAATCAGACTGGTGGCTATTGGACAGAACAACTCTCTTGAAACATTTGTTGGTTTCTTAGCTACTAGATTCCAGTTAGTTCTACATACTGAGAGCCAAAACCACTATTATTTTCATCACAGTTGTCTTTTTAAAATTCTACTTGCAGCCATCTGTTATATAGATGGGAAGTCATAACTTTATTTTCTTTTTCCTTAGCCATTTTTTCCAACTAAAAAAATTTTCATGCTTCTAATTTAATTCATCCTGAATTTTAACAAATTATGTAATGACTGCAACCCTTGATGGCATCTTTAATGACGTAAACTGAATATTAATTGGTCTCTACCCCTCAAGGTTTTATTATTGCCAGTTGGAGACAAGAACAGAAAATAAAACATTGCATGTTCTCACTCATGGGCGGGTGTTGAACAATGAGAACACACGGACACAGGAGGGGAGCATCACATATTGGGGTCTGTTGGGAGGAACTAGGGGAGGGACAGTGGGGGGTAGGGAGTTGGGGAGGGATAACATGGGGAGAAATGTCAGGTATAGGTGATGGGAAGGAAGGCAGCAAACCACACTGCCATGTATGTACCTATGCAACAATCTTGCATGTTCTTCACATGTACCACAAAACCTAAAACACGATAAAATATATATTTTTTAAAAAAGGAACTTGTATTCCTTCAACTTTCTAAATTCCTGAATTTTCTCCTTTCCCTTTCCTTCTCACTTTCAGGTTAGATTTTGTGAGATTATTTCTTTCTTACAGTTTAAGTTTTTTTTTTTTTTTTTTTTTTTTTTCAAATTTAGCTAAACTATCTGAGGCACTCTACAACATTTTGTTTTCAAATATCTTCTTCTAAGCCATCAGCTCATGTGGTACATTATTATCTTGCTTGGTTTTCAAAGGCATTATTATTAAATTATTTTTATTATGTAATTTAGATTTTGTTGCTTAATATGTTTTGAACTTTCTCTTCTTGTTAACTGTGTACCACAAAGGCATGCATGTAGATTAAGCTTTTTGTTATTGCTGCACCTAATTTTCTACCAATTTCTGAGTGAGTCTGGATAAAGCTAATTAATAGGTTGATAATGCATAATCCAGAATGTTTCCACCTTAAAGTAATAATATTTTGAATTTAATGTGCCCATCACTAATCTGCTTGTTTTTACCTCTAAGAGATCTTCACTTGGGAAACCTAGGCTTAAAGAGTAGCCATTGGCTTGAAGATCACGCAGCTCATATAAAAGGAGAAAGAGATTTGATTAGCCAAGAACTGGCTTCACACTTCCAATTGGAATTGATTACATTCACATATATTTCATTAACCAAAGCAGGATGCATGGGTTATCATGACAGGAAAGGAATGGGAATGCATAAGCCTTTCTCAGACAGGGATGGCTCAGAAAAAACAAAATTGAATATATGTTGAGTAGCAACACAACCTACCATATGTCATATTTTCAAATGTAAAATTTGGATATCTGTGTTTTTGTAATCAGAAAAATAGGTACTTTTTAAAAAGTGAAAATCTTATATCTATGGTTCTGTAAAAAAAAAAAAATAGAATCAATTAGGTTGGGATTCCCATATGAATAACTTGCAGCAGGAAGACAATAGAACAGTGACTGTTAATTACTACGAAAGAGAACTGTTGTGCTCATTATAGCCAGAAGTGAAGTTAGTTATCGGTCAGAAAGGAAAACCAGTTTTTCGATATAGAGAGGCTCATAGGGTATACACACAAGATCTATAAAGAGATTTTTAAAACAGATCAAAACAAAACATTGAATTGGGCATTAGTACATGAACTAATGATGACAAATTGACATTATATTTTATAATCAAATCTAATGAATACTTATGAGTTACAATGTAAAATTTATAATAAATAAGTCATTGAATTGGAAAAATAATCAATGGTAAGTAAATGACTTAAATCTTCAAAAATCTCAAAAAAATTCACATAACAGGACATGGGAATTAGGCTGAGGTGTGGATGCTGTGACAGCTAAGGTATAGATTGATAAAACATATATAAAGACGGTGAAAATTTGATATATTAATAGAATATACATTTAATTTTGGCTTTTAAAGAAAATAACCTCTTCACCGGTGGTATAGGGTATAAAAATGTCAGTATAATTCTAAAACTTAAACAGGAGACAAGGAAAGAATAGTGGAAAAACAGAAAAGAGCAGAGAATTGCTGACAAATATCAGAGAAAGGAAAGGAGGAAAAAAACCCATAAATCTTTATGTAAAATGAGTTGCCCGTAAGTGTTCAGTTACTGAAGTGGATCACCTAATCACTGTGAACTTTCTTGTTTCCCAGATAAAAGAATTCTTTGATCTTTCTGTGAATGACTTACGTACAGAAATAGCAATCCTGCAATGGATTTGAGAATACATTGCAGAATGGAGAAATGGTATCATTATTTTACCTGACGTAGCTGAAGCCAATTTCCCTATAAATTGTGGACAGACTTGTGGTGAAGTTTGCTCTGACTTATAAAGTGAAAAGAAATCTAATAAAACAGATAAGGTGTTTTTCATGAATGACCTCCAATATTATGTGACCATACTTTTGCTGGCATGGCAGGCATACGTGGGACAACATGATGCATATCAGAGAAGTTATTTTGGTCATAACAATCATTCTTTGTGCTTCTCCTCCTTTCAGAATCTTGTGTGGATGATCTCTTTCAATCATTAAAACCACTTTTGAGGGTTTTATCATCACAAATCACAATTTCCAGGAGGGTAAAAATGCAGCACTGCTCTGTAATTCAGCATATTGAAGATTCTCTGTATTTAACGGAAGAGTCCAAAACATATGTGATGGGACTGATGTCATGCGGAATGCTGCCCTGTTCAATTTGGAATGTATCAGTATAGTGCTAATTGACTGTATTTGGATAATCACAGACAACAGCTCTGCTTTCTGTCAGAAGAAAAATAGCTTATTTAAAGCCCAAGGTAGTAGTTTTTATGAATAAAGAAATATACTCAAAGCAAATCTATAATAAAAGATTGAAAATAATTAGGCTTCAAAAATGTTCAGCAATAATAATGATATTTTATTATAAAATATTTATATATGTATAACAAAATAAAGAAAATAAGTAATTGTGTCATTAGAAACTAATCTTTCCAGATAAGGCGGAAGAGAGTTAAATAAAAATAAAATAAAATCACCTTATTACCAAATTTGATCTGGAGTTGTGAACCAAACATTATGTAGATTTTATTTATAGTACTATAGTAATATTCTATCTGATAATTGAGGAAGATATAATCGACTGATGATGGTATGAAACTATCCCAATTTTTAAATTTCTAATGAAATAAAGGATATAGAACATGATTATCAATATCTGGTAAATCTACTTGCAAAGGAATGTACAGAAAAAGTGCATTAAGAAAAATAACTCATGATCAAATAATTCTTATCTCAGGAATGAAAATGTGTTTGCAGCTGAAAATCAATCAGTATAATTGCCCATGATAAATATAAACAGAATAAAGAAGAGAAACAGAAAGTTAATTTCAATCATTGCAGTAAAAGGAAATCATTTAATACAATGACACATACATACATGATGAAAACTCTTAAGCAAGCTAATAATATAAGGGTACTTTCTCAACTTAACAATAATTATTTTAAAATTTACAACTAACATCATACTTAATGGCAAAGATAGATCATGTTGTCCCTAAAACTAGAAACAAGAGAAAAGTTATTTTTCTAATCACTCTGATCAAAATTGTGCTACAATATATAACCAGAATATAAAACAAGAAAAAATAAATCAAAGACACATATCTCAGGGCTGAAGAAATACAATTGTTTCTTTTTTTTAAAACAGAGTTTTTTTATTCACAGAACACAGTATCTCAAAACAAAGACAAATTTACTTTTGAAGGAGTATTTGATGAGATAGTTTGATGCTATTTTTCTAAGTTGTGAGAATGATTTTGAATGTGATTTTTAAAAAGAATCATGATCTTTTACAAATATTTGCAGATGTAGTGTTACTTTGCTTAAATTTACTACATATTATTAAAGTTGTGATGCTGAGGTCTTTAGAGCAGTGCCTAGGAACATATGAAACAGAACTGGTTAGTAGTGTATATGGTAGTAGGTAGTTGATGGCATCTGAACAACCATTATTATCAATATTATTATATTAGCGCTTTTACCACTTGTATATGTTCCTGAATTTTCCATGATAAAAAGTTTAAAATGTAAAGAAAAAGAAAATATGCTGACAAAGATGCATAAGGTAAATAAAAATAGAAGTCAAAAGAGGCAAATTGAATTCAAGGTTCAAAGTTACGTTAGAAAGTGTTGACCTAAGTAAAGCTCATTTTCATTTTATGAAGGTAGATTCTGTATTATTTTCTTTTATTGAGAAACACACACACACACATACACACACACACACACACACACACACACACACACATCCTTGAGATCCACCATCTTAAAAAATGTGTAAGTTAACAATGCAGTAATGTGAACTCTAAGTACAATCTTGCACAGCGGATCTATGAAATTTTTCATCTTGAATAATCAAAACTTTATACAGCACGATCAGCAAATCTCCATTTCCTCATACACCTTCCCCTGGCAAAAATGACTCTGCTTTCCAGTCTGACTGATGGGTTTGGCTACTTTAGATACTTCATGTAAGTGGGATCATGCAATTTTTATCCTTCTCTCACTGGCTTACTTCACGCAGCATAAGCAAGGTTCATCTATGTTGTCACATATGGTAGGATTTTTTTCTAAGGGTGAGTAATATACCACATTTTATTTATTCGTTAATCCATCAATGGACATTTAGATTCCTACCACATCTTGGTTATTGTGAATAATGCTGTGATGAGCATAGGAGTGCAAATCTCCATTTCAGACACTGTTTTAAATTTTTTGAATAAATACTCAAAATTGGGATTGCTTGATATTATGATAACTCTATATTTATTTTCTAGAGGTGTTTTCAAGTTGTTTTTCATAGTGGCTGAATATTTTTGCATTCCCACCAACGATGTAAAGGGGTACCTATTTTTCCACCTTTTTGCTAACACATTTCTTTTGAATTTACTTTATTTATAATGGCTATCCTGACAAGTTTGAAGTGACATTTCATTGTGGTGTGGACTGCATTTTCCTCATCAATAATGTTGAGCATCTTTTCAAATACCTATTGGCCATTTGTACGTCTTCTTAAGAAATACATGTTCGAGTCTTTTGGCCATTTTTAACTGGGCCGTTAATTATGTTTGCCTTGAATTATGTGAATTCCTTATATACTTGGAATATTAATTCCATATTAAATATGTCATTTGCAAATATTTTCCACCATTCTGTAGGTTTCATTTTGTTGATTGTTTCCTTTTTGGTGCAGAAGTTATTTGGCCTGATGTAGTCTCATTTATCTATTTTGTTGTTGCTGCTGCTTGTGCTTCTGAGAATTGTACAATTTCTAAGCTTACATTTAAGTGTCCAATCTAATTAAAATGAATTTTTATGTATAATGTAAAATATGGGTCAAATTTTGTATTTTTGCCTGTGGCTAAGTGAAGTATCATGTCTGGACCAAACAGCTGTAAAAGAATAAATGTCCCTTTTTCAGTTTCTTCCATCAGAAGAAAATTTGATAGGTACTGTTTCTGCAAAATTACCTCAATGAATCAGCTTGATTTATGTCATAGCTTAAGACTAGGGATCCTGTTGAAGTTGTGGCAGGTGCAGTTGTGACAGCAAAGACGGAAGCTTTTTTCAAGAGTCTTTTTATGAGTCAGTTTGGTATAATCATGGATTGACCAGAGGTGGCTATAGATTAAGACTATCTATGTGCAAATACATATTTATGTGTTAAAAACTCTACTGTTAAAAGAAAATTACAAATTTAACACTTCAAGCATGTGCACTTGTATTGCAACAGCAGCATTATAACAAAGTCAGTCTGTTTATAATTAAAGCTATGTGAGATTCTATGTAGGTCTTTGACTGAGAAACAAATATTTAAGTATGACGAGAAGGATGAAAAGTGGCCTAGAACATTAAAAAGTGATTTTCCTTGGAAAACTACTAACACGGGACTTTGAATCAAAGTCAATAATTATTTGAATTTTGCTTGGCCAGTTCTCATTTTATGACTATGTACATATTTTAATATTTTTAAAATAATTATGTATTATAACTTATGGTCCATAAGTTATTTTTATTATGGTCCATTTGAAAATTACACTAATGTTATGAATACTTTCAAAGGGAATTGAATAAGCACATAAAATTATTTAATTCAAACATGAAAATATGTATTATCTTGGTAGTGATTTATAAAATGTTAACAAAAGAAAAGTTACAACATATGGAAAGACATCTTAAAATTATTTATTTTTTTGATAGTCATTGGATTATATTCAAACTAAAATTGTGTCTAAATAAATTTGAATTGTTGGCACAGTTTTTTTTGTTTGCTCATGGTATCATTTACATAATTCATATGTTGAGAAGATATTTTAAAATACTAATAACATTTAGAGAATATTCTTTTTACTTTAGAGAGAAATTATATTTCTATTACATTTTGATCTCCTATATCAAGACTTATTACAAAGAAACTAATTAAGCTTTTCTTATCAATTCTTCATATTGAATATTGAGATTAATGAATGTACTGGAAAAAATGAGAAGCTGGAAAGTAAAAAGCCAGGTACAATTAAAAAAAATTATCTAATCCAAATATTTAAACTATAATATTATTGTATTTTAACTTTTATGCAATATGTTTTCTGTATTATCAGTACACACAAAATAAATCTAAAAATAATAAAATGTGATATATTTATGTATAATTCACTCATTATTTTCTTTTTTCTTTTTCTTTTTTTTGAGACAGAGTCTCCCTCTGTCACCGAGGTTAGAGTCAGTGGCATAATCTCGGCTCACTGCAACCTCCATCTACCAGGTTCAAGAGATTCTTCTGCCTCAGCTTCTCAAGTAGCTGGGACTACAGTCATGTGCCACCACACCTGGCTAATTTTTGGTAGAGATGGGATTTTACCCTATTGGCCAGGCTGGTCTTGAACTCCTGACCTTGTGATCTGCCCACCTCAGCCTCCCAAAGTGCTGGGATTTCAGGTGCTCCCAGCCCATCATTTTCTATTTTGGTGGCCACATTAATATGCATCAATGTGGTAAACTTTATTTTAAAATGCATGGCTCATACTAGCAATATTTCAACGCACAAAGATTTTATTTTACTAATTTTTCATCCTACCTAGGTCTTTATATCTTTTTTTTTTTTTTTTTTTTTTTTTTGAGACGGAGTTTCGCCCTTGTTACCCAGGCTGGAGTGCAATGGCGCGATCTCGGCTCACCGCAACCTCCGCCTCCTGGATTCAGGCAATTCTCCTCCCTCAGCCTCCTGAGTAGCTGGGATTACAGGCACGTGCTACCATGCCCAGCTAATTTTTTGCACTTTTAGTAGAGACGGGGTTTCACCATGTTGACCAGGATGGTCTCGATCTCTCGACCTCGTGATCCACCTGCCTCGGCCTCCCAGAGTGCTGGGATTACAGGCTTGAGCCACCGCGCCCGGCGGGTCTTTATATCTTTTAATCTCTAATAGTATTTTGCTAATTATTTCAAAGTCCTATAAATATCTTTTCAATTGTCTCTAGTGCTATATAGAAAAAGTTGTATAGTTAAAACAAGGAGACAAGAAAAGAGAAAGGTCTTTTTTTCAACTTTTATTTTAGGTTTAGAAATTACAGGTGAAGGTTTGCCACATGGGTAAATTATGTGTCACTGACATTTGAGGTACAAATAATCGTGTTACTTAGGTAGTGAACATAGCATCTAAGAGAGAGGTAGTTTTTCAAACCTTGTCCTTCTTCTACCTTTTACCCTCTAGTAGTCCCCTGTATCTATTGTGCTCATCTTCATGTCCACATGTACTCAATGATTAATTCTCACTTATAAGTGATAACAGGTGATATCTGGTGTTCTGTTCTTGCATTAATGCACTTGGGATAGTGACTTCCAGCTGCATCCATGTTGCTACAAAAGACATGATTTCATAGCTGCATAGTATTCCATGGTATATAATATGTACCACATTTTCTTCATCCAATCCATCATTGATGGGCATCTAGGCTGATTCTTGGTCTTTTTTCATTGCTCTTGGGAATTTTACTATGATGAACATACAAGTGTGGTGTGTCTTTTTAGAAGGATGATTTTTTTTTGGGGGGGAGTATATATCCAGTAATTTAATTGCTGCAACAAATAGTAGCTCTGTTTTAAGTTTTTTGAGAAATCTTTAACCTGCTTTTCACAATGGCTGAACTAATTTACATTTCCACTAAGAGTGCATAAGTGTTTCCAGAAAAGTTGTTCTTACGGAGAGAACTGTGCTTAGGTTTATTTTTCTTAATCTTAATTAACCAATATCTAATTGGTTAATTCTCTGATCTCTGACTTGGCACAACCTTTAAAAATATGAAAATCAGTAAGTAAATAAATAAATATGTAGATATTAAATATACATGCATATATGCCTATATATTCACAAACTCATGTATATAATTATATATGCATATGTTTCTTAATAGAAAATTTAATTGTGTGATATTTGAGACATTGTACATAACCATTTGTTCCTCAGAGCAACTCTATTTTTAAGCATTATCTCAATATAGAGATTAGTAAGTTTAGATTCATAGAATGTCAGTAACTTCTCTGAACTTCTTTCAATACTAGGCAGCAATAAAGTTTTGCATGTATTTTGTGCCTATATCCACTAAATTAAATTTTGCCATACAAACTACTAACATTATGTACATTTAAAGCAAAGACTTTTAAAATGTTTAATTGATTAAAACAAACTTAAAAGCCATATATTGTGGACCAACATCTTTACATAGTGACCAAAATAGCATATGGTTATTTGCATAATATTGTGTTTTCTTTACACGAAACCATAATTTCATTGGTATTGATCCTAATAAGCATTTTTTCTAGGCTACATTACAGTTCATAGCATAATTTCCTGAATAAACCTCTTGTCACATAGCATGGTACTTCAGTGATGAATAGATCAATATCTGGTGACCACATCTCTTTTTTCTGAGATACGGCCTTTTTTCTATCAAGAGGTATATATATAAACAAAGTGCCATAGGCTGATTTATACACTATACATAATTGGTTTCATCCAAGTGTAAAGCAAAAACTTTGTAGCCAGACAAATGTGATAGTAATTGGGTGATGCCCAACATGTTGTCTGATAAAAGAGTTTTGCCAACAGCTCATATTGCTTTTTCTCTGTGCCTGATATTTGTCATAACATTTGCAGCTATTTTTTAAAAGCTTTAGAGCAAGTGTAGCATAACTTTCTCCCTCTAATCTAAGAATGCAACTTTCCGTTATGTTTCAGTATTTATGGTCTCTTCTCCGCATTCAGTAATCCGTTTTAAGTTCGCATGTGTTATTTTGTGCTTATTCTATATAAAAGTACAAATTGCTTTTTTAGAGCACAGGAAATAGTGCTGCTTTGAAAATATGAAACTTTTGTGGTTTCATGCCACTATTTACATGGTGCCAAGAAAAGGCACTAGGATCTGGAACAAATGGTCTTCAGGTCAATTAAGTTCTTTTCTCCATATTTTCATTCTCAGGGCTCTTTTTCCATTTTTTTGGGGGGCGGGGGGAAGTGATTTGGCAACTTTTTATAGCCATGGTCTTCATGATCTCTGTAGACCTTGTAGTTCCATTGACTGTTTTAAACTCTTGATGTTATTTTTTGTTTCTTTTTGAAGTTATGTTATATTTTCCATAGCTACTTTCATGCTGTCATGAAGCATGGCTGAATCCTGGTCAGTCTTGGTGAGCTGAAATTACAGTACAGCTTAAGAGTAAAAAACAATTAAACTTCAACAGATATAAACTGGCCTAAGACTCTCTTAGTCATTTGGGCTGCTGTAACAGAATACTATAGACAATTTAAAGAAACGACAACAACAAAATTTATTTCTCACTGTTGTGGAGGATGGGAAGTTCAAGATTTGGGTGCTGCATAGATCAGATTCTGGTGAGGATTCTCCTCCTGGTTTTCGGGTGAACTTATTTTGGTGTTCTCATGTGTTGGAAAGAGGAAAGAGAAAATACAGCTTCCTCTTTTACATCTCTTTTTACAAGGGTTCTAATCCCATTTGAGGGCTCTACCGGCATGACCTAATTACCACCCAAAGGCCCTGCCTCTAAATACCATAACATTTGGCTTTTGACTTTAACCTAAGAATTTTGTGTAGACACATACATTCAGTCCGTAGCAAAGAACAAGTAAATAGTGTAGTTATTTTAGGGCATGTGCAGCCTTTGATGAGATGATCTAATTGTTGCACAATTCTGGTGAAAATTATTTGGCTTTTATTTCAAATGGTGAATTATAGACAAGAATATTTTCATTATATTGGCCTCCAAAATGGCAAAATACCTTCATACAATGTCATAGAGCATTGAATAAATACTACAAGTGGTCCAAAGATAATATTTTGAGCTCATGCAGGCTGATTATACTGATATACTAAGTCTTCACATATTCCATTATACCATGAAAATATGAAATGGTAGGAAAACTTACAACACTAATGAGACTAAAAGTGTTATCAAACTGAATGTTTCTATGTAGAGAGAAATATTACCATTCCATTAGATCTACTAATTTTCTCAGTAACAACCAGTGAGTTTATGTTCTTCTTTAGTAAATGAGATTAATGTATTTCTGGTGTAGCTTAAAGTAAACCAAGAAAACGATTCAGCAAGCTATAACCTGTGGCCAGACAGATGATCAATGCTGCTACAATATGCATTGTGACAAAGCCCATTAATTAAAAACTTTAAGAATGTCATTAAAATATATTTATTATTACTCTGTTTAACAAAACTAAATGTATATCATAAATGACTAGCCTAAGTCATCATTTGAATCTCATAATTTTTTGCCTGTGCCTAAAGTGTATATGGTCCTAGCATTTGCAATATATTAAAACTATACATTCAGAAAAAATTAGCTGTGCTTCAAAACTTCTGTTAGTTATCTAAATTACCAAGTATCAAATGGAGATTCACTGTGATTATGAACAGATCTTATAAGAACTGTAAGTTCCCCAAATATCTATTTTGTGCTCTTTAGTCTGTTTTGGAAAAATCCTGTGCTATATAGACAAATTTCAGCCTGATTAGTTAATTTATAAATGTCACAGCAGATTTTACCAGAAGTTATCATTTTACATATAATAGACAAAATAAATATTTGTACTCTATCTGATATGCATCATAACATTTCAGTGATATCTTTCATATAATATAACATCACCACAGTGGCACATGCCTATAATCCAAACACTCTGGGAGGCCAAGGTGGGTGGGTCACCTGAGGTCAGGGGTTCAAGACCAGCCTGGCCAACATGATGAATGAAACCCCGTTTACCAAAAATACAAGAAATAGCCGGGTGTGGTTGTGTGCACCTGTAATTCCAACTACTTGGGAGGCTGAAGCAGGATAATTGCTTGAAACCAGGAGGCAGAGGCTGCAGTGATCCAAGATGATGATACTGCACACCAGCCTAGGTGACAGAGCAACACTCTGTCTCAAAATAATAATAAAATAAAATAAAAATATTACCAAATAGTTTATATATTCTGCATTTACATAAAATATCCAAATAATTCAGTTTTTATTATTAGAAAAAGCTAGGTCTTTTTCAAGAAAAAGTGAGGAAATGGTAATGTAATAGAGTTTAAAATATATTTAAACTATTTTGGAGAAATTATTTCATAAAAATATTGGACATATTGTTCCTAAAACAACATTGCAAAAATATACATATGCACACACACATACACACACACAGAAAAACTATGAAATTGCCTGGTTTTTATGGCCTTTGAGACAGCTTCACAATCTCCTCAGCTATAGGCAGGATATTATTGGTTACACATGAACATTATTTATTTACTTATTTACTTACTTTTATTAAAAACAGGGTTTTATCATATTTCCCAGGCTGGTTTAGAACTTCTGGGTTCAAATTATCCACCCACCTTGGCCTCCCAAAGTGCTCAGATTGCAGGCCTGAGCTGCTGCTACTGGCCATAATTCCTCTATTTAATTTTATATTTTTCTATGAGTAACTAAATAAAAATTATGTAGTTAGAAAGAGGTCAGTTAAATATTGACATTACACTTTATTTTTCGCTTCATAGTAATAATGTTTACATGTTTGTAGAATGGCAATTGTGACTATTCTCTGTCATTCCAAAGTTTAAATCATTTACTCTTATAATTACAGTTGTTAATAGTACTATTCCCTTGGGTTTTATTTTAATTTCAAGTGAAGAGGGCAAATATCAGTTTATTGAATATTGTTGAATTGGAGTCTATTAGAGGCTTTGAACAATTTCATAGATTATGAACAATATTTTCTACTTTCCTTATACACTTCACATCTTTGAATTTGTACCACACAGACTACATTTATTACTAATTTATGTTTTCTTGTATTCTAGCCTCTCTTCAGAGATGAGGTCACCTAATTTTAAGGATGTCTTCTTATTTCCATTTAAATGTTAATAAATATGTGAAAAGAAAATACACATATTTCTGTTGCTATTTATTTGGGCATACAAATGCAGATTTCTTATGTGCTTATATTGTGTCTTGGTGAAATCTGGGCTTTCGGTGTACTCCTCACCTGAATAGTGAACACTGTACTCAACAGGTAATGTTTTAACCCTCACACCTCCTCCAGACTTTCCACCTTTAGTAATTTCCAATGTCTATTATTCCACTATGTATGTCCATCTGTACCCATTCTTTAGTTCCCACTTATAAGTGAGATCATATGGTATTTGACTTTCTGTTTCTGAGTTATTTCACTTAAGATAATGGCCTTACGTTCTATCCTTGTTTTTACAAAAAGAAATGATTTCACTCTTTTTTATGAATGTATGGTGTTCTATGGTTTATATCCCATATTTATTTTATCCAATCCTCTATTCATGGAGATTTAAGTTCACTCCATATTTCTGCTATTGTGAATAATCTTGCAATAAATACAAGTGCAGGTGTCTTTTTGATATAATTTATTTTCCTTTGGGTAGATAATATCAGTAGAGGAGTTGCTTGATAAAACAGTTGTTCTATTTTTCTTTGAGAAATTCCTACACTGTATTTCATAAAGGTTGTTCTAATTTATATTCTTGCCAACAATTTGTAAGCATTTCTTTTCTCCACATCCTTTCCAACATCTGTTGATTTTACAATTTTTAGTACTAGCCATTCTCACTAGTGTAAGATAGTATCTCATTGTGGATTTAAATTGTATTTCCCTGATGATTAGTGATGTTGAGCATTTCATATGTTTGTTGGTTGCTTGTGTGCCTTCTTTTGAAATATCTCTGTTCATGTATTTTGTCCAACTTTAATGAAGTTGTTTTTTCTTTGTTGAGTTGTTTGATCTCCTTGTAGATTCTGGATATTAACACTTCATTGAATGCATAGTTTGAACAGTTTTTTTTTTCTATTCTGTAGGTTTCCTGCTTACTCCGTTGATAGTTTCTTTTGCTGTACAGAAGCTTTTTCATTTCACTGAGTCCTATTTGCCCATGTTATTGTTGTCGCATTTACTTTTTAGGACTTGCTCATAAATTCTTTGCTTATGCCAATGTCCATGAGTTTTTTTTCCTGGGTTTTCTTCTAGGATTTTTATAGTTTTTAATTATACATTTAGGTCTTTATCTTTTGTTGACTTTTGTACATGGTGAGAAGTATGGGTCCAGTGTCATTCTTCTGCATACGGCTGATTTTCCCAGAACCATTTATTGAATAGTGTTTCATTTCCCCATTGTTTATTTTTGTTCACATAGTGGAAGATTAGTTGGTTGCTGATGTATGGCTTTATTTGTATATTCTCTATCTTCCCATTAATAGATTATCTTTTTCATAGCAGTACCGTGCTGTTTTGGCTACTATAGTCTTGTAGGAAAATTTAAATTCAGGAGATGTAATGGCTTCAGCTTTGTTCTTTTTGCTTTTACCTTGGCTATTCAGGCTTCTTTTTGGTTTCACATTGATTTTAGGATTGTCATTTCTAACTCTGTGAAAAAAGACATTTGTAATTTGATAACAATGTCATTGCATCTCTAGATTGCTTTGGGCAGTACATTCATTTAAATAATATTGATTTGGCCAATCTATGAGGATGGGATGTTTCTTTGTTGCTGTAATGATTTATTTCATCAGTGTTTTTTAGTTCTCGTTACAGAAATATATAGACTCCTTGAATAAATACATACCTAGGTATTTCGGACATTTTTGTAGCTAATATATAATCGCAATTTCCTTTTTGATATGATCCTCCGATAGATGGTTATTAGTGTAAAGAAATGGTACTGATTTATGTATGTTAATTTTGTATCCTGGAACTTTACTGAATTCATTTATTAAATCTGAGTTTTTTGGTGGAATCTTCAGATTCTTCTAGATATAAGATCATATCATGAGCAAACAGGAATAATTTGACTTCCTCTTTTCCAATTCAGATTACTTTTATTTTCACTTATCTGATTTCTCCCTTAAGTGCTTCCAATAATATGTTGCATAAGAATAGTAAAAGTGGGCAGCCAGGCTCAGTAGCTCATGCCTGTAATCCCAGCACTTTGGGAAACTGAGGTAGGTGGATCAAGAGATCAAGAAATCAAGACCATCATGACCAACATGGTGAAACCCCATCTCTATTAGAAATACAAAAGTTAGCTGGGTGTGGTGGCATGCACCTTTGTCCCAGCTACTCAGGAAGGTGAGACAGGAGAATCACTTGAATCCGTGAGGCGGAGATTGCAGTGAGCCAAGATTGCACCACTATACTCCAGCCTGGGGACAGAGCAAGACTCCATCTCCAAAATAAATAAATAAATAAATTAAATAAAGTGGGCATCCTTGTCTTCTTGTCTTGTTCCAGTTCTTAGAGAGAATGCTTTAATCTTTTCCCCATTATGTATGATGTTTATGATTTTCTCATACATAGCCTTTATTATGTTAAGGTATGTTCTGCTGATCCTTAACTTCACTAAAATCTTTTATTGTGATGGAATGTTGCATTTTTTCAAAGGTGTTTTTCATGTCTCTTGAGATAACCACATGTTTTTTGTTTTTAATTCTGTTTATTTGAGGCACCACAATTATTTATTTGCATATGTTGAACCATTCTTGCATTTCTGGAATAAATGCCACCTAATCATGGTGTATATCTTTTTCATGTGATATTGGTGGTATTTTGCTAGTATTTGCTAGTATTTGATTAAGGATTTTGCCTATGTTCACAGGGATATTGGTCTGCAGTTTTTGTTGTTGTGTCCTTATTTAGCATCAGGATGATACTGGCCTTATAGAATGAGTCAGGGAAAATGTACCTCTTCTCTTTTTTTTTTTTTTCAATAGATTCAGGAGGATTAGTAATAGTGCTTCTTTATATGTTTGGCATAATTCCTCTGTGAATACATATGGTGCTGGACTTTTTGTTTGCTTTTGTTGGGAGATTTTTAAATTACCGATTTAATCTTACTCCTCATTATTGAACTGTTCAGGAGTTCTATCCCTTCCGGATTGAACCTTGAGAGGACATGTGTTTTTAGGAGTTTACTACTTCCTTGGTTGTCCAGTTTGCATGCACAGGGATGCCTAGAACGGTCTCTGCTAGCCTTTTGTATTTTCCATACTCTCAGGTGTAATCTGTCCTTTTTATTTCTAATTTTGGTACTTATTTGGATCTTTTCTTTTTTGAGGGCAATCTAGCTAGTTGTTTATCAAATTTATCTTTCTGAATAACTAACTTTTAAATTTTTTGATTCTTTGTAGTGTTTTTGGTCTCTTATTTAGTTACTTTTTCTTATGCTAACATTCTATTTGATTTTCTCTTGGTTTCTGGCTCCATGAGGTGCAACATTAGGTTATCAATTTCTGATTATTCTACATATTTGATTCAGAGCTATAAACCTCTCTCTTAGCATTGCTTTTCCTGTATCCCACGTTTGGGTATGTTGTGTTTTCATTTTCATTTGTTTCAAAAAAATTAATGTTCACCTTCTTTTCTTTGTTGATATAGTGATTTTACAGGAGCATGCATAGTTTCCAGAGCATGTATGGTTTCAACAGTTTCTCTGTTCATTGATTCTTAGCTTTATTTAATTGTGGTCTGAAACATACTTAATATAATTTTAATTTTTTAAAAAAAATTTAAGTAGTGTTTTGGGGCCAAACCTGTTACCTATATTGAAGAATTTTCCATCTGCTGATGAAAATAATGTGTATTCTGTAGATGTAAGATAAAATGTTCAGTAATGTCTGTAAAGTCCATTTGTTCTAAAATCCAATTTAATGCCAATGTTTCTTTGTTAATTTGGTGATCTGTCCAGTACTGTGAGTAAAGCTTTTGGTTTGTTCTATTTAATTTTTGGAGTGCAGTGACACAATCTATGCTCACTGAAATCTCTACCTACTGTGTTCAGGTGAACCTCCCCTCTCAACCTCATCAGTAGCTGGGACTATTGGTGTGTACCACCACACCTGGCTAATTTTTGTTGTTGTTGTTGTTTTTTATAGAGATGGGGTTTTACCATTTTTCCCAGGTTGGCATTGAACCCCTGAGTTCAAGCAATCTGCCAGCCTCAGCTGGGATTACAGATATAAGCCACCACATCCCACCTGAGTAAAGTTTTAACATCCCCCACTACTAATGTATTTCGGTCTCCCTTTGCATAGGTCTAGTAATATTTGTTTTGTGAAATTTGGTTGTTCTGATATTAAATGCATATATGTTTAGAATTGCTATGTCTTTTTCTGAATTGATTTCTTTATTGTTGTATAATAACCTTCTTTTATTTTTTTAATGTTTTGATATAAAGTTTTACCTTGTAGCTAATTTTAGTCATTTTTGATTTGTGTTTGTGTGGAATATCTTTTTTCATCTTTACTTTTAGTCTCTATGTGACTTTTATGAATAATGTGAGTAATATGGTTTGGTCTCATGAATTCAGGTTGTTTGAAAGTGTGTATCACCTCCATCTGCTCACTCTCCCTCTCCTGCACCTGCCATGTAGGACTTGCTGGCTTCTTCTTTGCTTTCCACCATGATTGTAAGTTTCCTGAGACCACCTTATCCACACTTTTTGTACAGCCTGAGGAACCATAAGCCAATTAAACCTCTTTCTTTTAGAAACTGCGAACAGAATAGTACAGTGAGTTTCTTGTAGGCATCACCAAGTTGGTTCATTTTTAAAACTATTTTGCCAATATGTATCTTATGTGTGAGCTTTCATCCATTTACATTTAATTTAATATTCACATGCAAGACATTGTTCCTGTCATAATGTTGATTGTGTTCAAGTTATTTTTAAAATTTTTTTGTTTTTTTCCTACTTAACTGTCTTTTTGTCTTTGTGGCTTTACAAAATTTGGTCTTATTCACATTTGATTTATTTCTCTTTCTTCTTTGTGTGATTGTTTTATGTGAGGTATGAGTTTAATATCTCCATGTGTTTTTGTGTTGGTGAATATTGACCTTTCATTTTTATATTTAGAACCTCATTGAGTATTTACTGTCAGGCTGGTCTAGTGGTGACAAACTCTCAGCATTTGATTATCTGGAAGGACTTTATTTCTCCTTTATGAGACTTGTATGATATAAAATTCTTGGTTGACTTTTTTGTTTATTTTAGCACTTCAAAAACACCATTTAATTCTCTTCTGTCCTGTAATGTTTCTGCTTAAAAATTGACTGTTCATCTCATGGGATTTCCTTTATGGGTAACAAGACACTTCTTTTGCTAATTTTAATATGCTGTTTTTACTTTAACTTGATATATTTTGAATATAATATGCTGTAGTGGATTCCTTTTTGCAATGAATTTTCCTGGGGATCCCTGGGCCTCCTGTATCTGACTATTTAACTGTCTTGATAGACATAAAAAGTTTTCATTGATTATTTTCTTAAATTTTTTAAAAACATTTTTATGTATCTTCCCCTTTGGAATACTGATAAATAAATTTTGTCACTTTATAAAGCTCTAGATATCTTTAAGGCTTTGTTGATTCTCTTTTTTCTTTATTTTTGTATGAGAGAATTACTTCAAAAGTCCTATCTTCAAGATGTGATTTTTTTTTTTGGCTTGGTCTAGTATATTATTGAAGGTTTCAAATATATTTTTTCTGTTTACTCCAATGAATTTTTTAGTTCCAGTACTTTTCCTTTAAAAAAAAAAGATAGCTATCTCATTAGTAAATATCTCCTTCATTACCTAAATTGATTTTCTGATTTATTTTTATTGACTTCTTTAGATTTCTCTTGTAACTCACTGAACTTCTTTAAAATCAATATTTTGAATTCCTTATCTGGCATCTCAAGGAATTATTTTTAATTGGGATCTACTGCTGGACAGTTATAGCCCTTGGTGATATCATATTCCCCCACTTTTTCATGTTTCTTGAGTCTTTCCATTGATATCTGCATATATAGATGTAGCAGTTCCTAATTCCTTTTTTTAAAATTTTTTTAAGGAAAAATATTTTCTTGAAGATGTACATATGTCATTTGGTAAGATACTTTGCCTTTGATTTTGGATGCTTTAAGTAGTGTGATCTTTGTGTGATTTAGTTGGCAGTACACAGGGTCAGTGCTCTCTTGGATGTCCTCAGTGATTTAGGGTACAGTTAATAGTTGAGGTTTTGGTAAAATTTAGCTGAGGACATGGGTGCCAATTTATGAGCCAGTCTTTTGGCCCTACTGCTGAAAGCAGTGGGGTAAGTCTCTCTGTTTTTAAGTCTCGTTGCAGTTTACACTGGCTGTAGTCTTAGTGGGTCCTGGAGGGCTGATTCTTGAGCCTTCAAGTGGCCTGCTAAGAAGTTAGTAGTGGGAATGGTGGGCCCAGTGTGTGAGTGGTTTCTTGGTCATTGAGAAGCTGGTGTGGTGTTAATGATGGCAGCAGTAGTGGTGGAGCAGCACACTGGGACTCAAGTGGTCCATATTTTTGTTGCTAGAAGCTAGATGTGTTGGAAAGGCTAGTTTGTAAACCCACAGCTGCCCATAGCAAGGGAACGAGTATTGTCCTAAGTGTGCTTAGAAGAGCTTAGTCTCCCCTGTCTGTCTTTCAGTTGGGTAGTGGATGCAGCTGCATCACCTTAAACTCATAGTGAAAGTGAGGCACAGGCAAACATTAAACTCCCAAAATGTTACTGTGGGAAGAGAGAAGACTGAATCTCTACTAGGAAAACAACCTGGGCAATAAGCTGTGGAGAGTATGGTTTATTCATGTCTCAGTCTCCACAGCAGTCTGTTGCAGGTCAGTGGGTCATATCATACTGATATGGTTTGGTTCTGTGTCTGCACCCAATCTCATCTAGTATTGTATTGACCATCTGTCAAAGGAAGAAACTGGTTGGAGGTGATTGCATTATGAATATGGTTGATCCCATGCTTTTCTTGTGGTATTGAGGGAGTTCTCATGAGAGTCAATTGTTTTAAAAGTGTTCGGCAATTCCCACTTCTCCCTCTCTCTCTCTCTCTCTCTCTCTCTCTCTCTCTCTCTCTCTGCTGTCATCTTGCGGAGAAGGTGCCTCCTTTGCCTTTGCCTTTCACCATAATTGTAAGTTTCCCAAGGCCTTGTCACCCATGCAGAACTGTGAGTCAATTAAACCTCTTGTTTATAAATTGCCTCTTCTCAAGTAATATCTTCTAGTAGTATAAAAACATTCTAATTCACCTAGATATGCATAGGATAATCTGGTTTCTCTGTCCCTCCTTGGCCTGCGTGGTGTCTGTAGCTGCATGTCTGCCTATACTCAGGCCAAGAGTAGGATGCAGCTCAGTGTTAAACTCAAAATTGTACACTGGGCCTGGGACTAGGGGGAAGGGTCTCTTATAGGCAAGCAGCATGAGTAAGAAGCTGTGGGGTGTGTGGTCCTTCTTACATCTCAGTCTCAACAGCAGCCCAGAGCAAGAGGGCAGAGACCCTTCTACAGATGCATAAGAGCCCCGGTCTCCCCTCTTCTTCCTTGGAAAAGCACAACAGGAGGAATCATGTCTGTAGATTCCCAGTTTCAGGGTTCTCACAATGGTTGCAAACTGATACTGCTCCAGGTTCGGATGCCTGTGGAATTCTGTGTGAGTTCTGTTTCAATGTCTCTGTGCGATCTTTAGGCAACTCCATATAGCAAGCCTGAGGCTTTACTGGGTCAAGCATTTCTTCCGCTGCAAAGATTGTAAAATTCCAGTTTGAAGCATTGAGGTTTCTTTTGCACTGCTTCTGCATATCCAGGAGCATCTCCTGGCTCTGAGTCAGTTCCCAGGTAGGCAAGCTGCTTTGAATCCTCTGCTTACTTATTTCTGATACTTTCAGTCTCTTCTCTGGTGAATCCTAGCATTCTTTTCTAAATAATCTCTTCTAAACGTGATTATCTACTTACTATTCATTTTTCTCTCCATGGAGGGGGCACATACTACCTCCATCTATCTCTATTCCACCCCTAAAAATATTTTTCTAATAAAGTTGGCCTTATAAATCTATAGTACTTGATTGCGTATTTCATAGCATGGCAAAATTTCTTAATTATAATTTAATTGAGAATGCAACTTATATAGGTAATGAATTAAACATTTGAGGAATTTGAGATATTTAGATTTATTTAGCAAAGCACTTTTTACTTTCATGTTGCCTTTCCTTCTGCTACTTTAGACATCAGCTACAGATTTGACGGACAGATCTCATGTTTTCTGCAACATCTAATCTCATATTTTTGCCATATATCTCAAATTTCTTGATTTGTGATTTTCTCTAAAGGTGCAAGAGTCCCCTTAGCCCACTAACAAGGCATCTCAAGAGTACAGAGTATAATTAATCTCCGGTGATATTTCCTTAATCTTTTTTTTACTTTTCTGTCTTACTCATCTCATTTTGTCAGTCCTGCTTTCAGACATCACCTCCAAAATCTCTTACCTGAAAACAAGTCTTTGTCTCAGCTTTTTTGTAATAGTAAAAATCAAATAAAGCCATTTGGTAGAAGTCAGGTGGTAAGCGCATGGACATACAATAGTATCATAATTAATAAGACTCTTGTTGTGGCTGGATTCAGATGAGATGTAAAAAACATAAAAAAGCAGTGGCCTCTCAGTAATTCCAAGACTTTAATGGTATAAGAAAATTGTAAAATATAACAATTGTGTTGTAAATTGTCTTTGTTAAATCCCAGAATTGCACGAATATTCTGGATGAAGAGAAGTAGCCTTTCCATCATTCTTCTTAAGGACTGCAGCCTCTTCTTGCTCAGCGAACATGCCAATTATCACCTCAATAAAATGTCTTAAAAACCCTATCTTTTATGATCAAGCTGTGCTTTCCACTCTTTTAATGCCTACAGACCAGTAACTATGGTAATGTCAGTTTCTATTTTGAGGTTAAATAACGTTTTCATTGAAGAAATTGCAGAAGCAGACTAACATGAGTAACAGGAACAGATTATAATGGGGACAACTGCAGCAATGGATCTTAAAGGTATAGGTAAAAATAGAGAGTTAGCAAAATCTATGGCTGAATAGGGGAGAAAATAATTGGCATGGGGAATCTCTCCTTTGATTCAGCATTTAATATCCTGGCCAGATTAAATGGTACATGTCTAATATACTTCTTGGACACTCTTTGGATGCTAGACATTATGATACTGTCATAATAAATTGACTAGTACTCATACATTGTTATAGTAAATTGAAGTTAATATGCCCAAACTCTGTTGCTAGAACTTTGAAAAATATTGAGGATTGGGAATATGATAATTGATAAATTACATGAAGCCAGAGGGCAAGTTTTCCTATGCTCCTGAAAAGAGTTCAGAAAATATTCCTTTTACTAAAGACATAAGGTATATCAAAACGTGTGAATGGCACTGAAAGCCACAAGAATGATGGTAACAATGCCCTATCAGGTCATAATTGATGGTAAGAGATGCGGCCTTTGCTCTGTGTTAACTTGATTTGTTTAAAAATCTGGAGCCAGTTGGTAATACTTAAACATCAGCAGCAATGTCGTTTGCTACAAAACTGGTGGAAACATTGCTGTGGCAACTAGTATTTTTGACCCGTAGGGATTTACGGCAACAGCTAAAAGATTAAGCTATTTTTAGGGGAAGCGTAGATTAGAAATATGGATAGACTTGTATAAGGAAAGACAAGTAGAGCTAGACTTGTATATTTTAAAATATACAAAATATAGAAAGGAGTTTAAAATTTAAGTAGGAGAAATTATCTGGGGATAATGGTAGAAGTTTTTGAATGTTATTAAATTTCCCAGAAAAACATACAGAGTTACTGAAATAGAGAAATGAAATACCGATGGAAAATATCTGCAATTAGATTTAGTTAAATAACCCCAGTGTTTACTTGGAATATCACAACCAAGTGCTAAAATCTGGGTATCTTAGAACAAGAGAATTTCTTATCTCTCAGTTCTTGAGACCAGATGTCTGAAATCAACGTGTTGCAGGTATATGCTCCTGATGACGTTTCTTGGAAAGGGTTGGTTCCAGGCTCCTCTCTTACCTTCAGGTAGCTTCAATCATTTCTTGCTTGTCATTAGCTATCTTCTACCTGTTTCTCTTTACATCATATTTCCATTGTATGTTTACCTATTTCTGTTTACAAAATTTTCCCTTTTTATGAGGACATAAATCATATTGGGTTAAAGCTACCCTAGTGACCTTATCTTAACTTGTTCATCTGCAAAGACTATTTCTAATCAAGGTTACACTCTTCAGTACTGGGGGTTGAGATTTCATCCTTCTGGCGTGAATTCACTCTATAACACCCAGAAATTATCAAATAAATGTGGTATGTACAAACTTCCTACTGCTAAAAAATCTAATGATATATATCAGATACTTTGCTAGAGGAATCAGAAGAGTAGCAACAGACTCTTTTCAATAAGCTGGAAAATAGCAGATTATCCAACAGGTTCTTACTGACTAGGATGTGGCAAAATCTAAGCACAGAAACCAAAATTGACAGTATTTTTGAAATTCTAATTTATGGATATTTCAATGTAGTATGAGAGGTTTGGAAAAGGCAAACATCGACTTGGGAATGTAAATTTTTGAAACTAGTAAACAAAAGCTCCTTTTGAGGACAAGATCCTGCCCTGAAGAGTTGCTGTTAGGGGTATAATCTAAATTGAACAGGACACCTGCAACAGGGGAGAAGAGGAACAATGAAACAGATAAAAAATGGGAGAGTAAATCAGAGGAGGCAAATATCAGAGTGTTAAGACATATTTTTTATCACTTTTTACAAACAATTGAAAAGGCAACTCCAAGTCCCTGAAGCTAAAAAAGCAATTCTATTTTCCAACTCCTGTTAAAAGTGCAAAACAACGCATATCACCTAAACATAAGAAGCAGAAAAACAATTGCAATTGAATCCTGCAAAAATATATTGTTAGAAAAAAAGACCAAAAAAACATAATAAGGCCCCTTAAGACAATGAGGGCTGATAACCACTATATGCCCGCAAAACAAGAAAACTAAACTCAAAGCAAAAATTGCACCTAACAAAGTAAAACATGAAAGAAAGACTTTATTCAAAACCATCACAATAAGAGATATCAGCAGTGTAAATTCAGCCCCAAGGAAACAAAGGGCAGGTAAGTTTTATGAAATATTAAAAAATCTATATATATCAATTGGCCTTACACACAGGAAAAGTAAACTTTCTCTTTTCCTTTTAACAGGAGAGAATAAACTAAATACCAGTATACCAGGGGAGAGAGAATTTAGTAAATAGACACTTATAAAGTTAACACATAGTCAATAGCTTTCATAAATAAAGGTGAATCCTTAGCTTGATATTATATTAAAAGCGGATGCCAATTTATAACATCAAAACTAAAAATCAAGTACCTAGGCATGAAATTGGAATTCAATATGGAATACTGACATATAAAAGAAGAAAATTACATATGTATAGATTCTTTCATCCAGCAATGCCACTTTCAGAAATTCAACCGAAATACAAGTGGCGCTACTAGAAAAAGATGTATGATCCAGGTTATTTACTGCAATGTTAACAATAGCAAAACATTTGAAATGGAATGGATATTTATTAAGAGAATATTGGTTGAATGTCTTTGGCATATGCATGCAATGGGATAATATAATATGTGGCTATAAAACTGAATAAAGAATATGCCTTTACTAGTACTTTTGACAGCATTCAGAATAAATTGCTAAGAAAAACAACGTAAAATTTAATATGAGTAGGATGTTATCCTTTATATTAAAAATATTGATCTAAAATATAAATTAAAATAATAATAACAATGATGGAAGCCCAGAATTTGAAATTTATATTTTTAAAAATACTTTGTTTTCTGTATTTGGCTTTGGATCTATGTACACAACTCACACAAATATAAAGTAAAATTAATTTTCAAAACATCTATATTAAAAGCTGTATGAATTTAATAAATAAATTATTCAAGTAATAAAATACTGTTGTAAGGCCACAGGGCAATACAATGAAAAGATGGATATCACAAGTAACTTTAAAACACAGTGGACAAATATTTGTAATGTAATACAGCTTAATCAAACAAATTATGATAAAAATGAGTTTTTTAGTAATTACTTCATTGTGAATTGCATCTATTATTATTCCAAAACTGTTGTGTGAATACTGTAAAATAAATCAAATGTGTAGTTATACTGAAATCTGAACATTTTCCTTGAGGGAAGTTGATTGAAAATATTAAGTAAAAATTTGTACAATGACCTTGAGTTAGAATTGCCAGTGTGAACTCATTATGCATTTTTTATTTATAAAACATATATATTTTCTACTTCTGTTCATGGGGACTGCACACTAGTGTTCATATTGTGGTAACTAAACTTCCCACAACTTCTTGAAGAAATGGTTATTTCCAGGACTTGGACTGGAATTGTGGAAGAACCAAGCGATGTTGTGTCATTTAAGGAAGCAAGGAAGCTTTCAAAGACACTGGGTAATGTCAGAGGGACTCAAGTATCAACTAAGAAAGGTTCTCACAGGCAAAAGCTGGAACATAACACATCAGTATAAATAATAAGCACTATGGATTAGAACACATAAAACATGTTTTAAGCTGTCATTCAAATGAGAAAAAACACAAATTGCTTAAATGTACAGAATTAAACATATATATATGTATGCTTTCCTATATGAACAATAACAGAATAATTAATAAGCACATTCATTTTCTTCATATAATTATTTCAGATAATTGGCAATAAAAGTTATAATTAGAATATTGCCATTTAAAAACTCCTGATAATTCCAGAGTTTGCATTTCTGCCTTGCACATTAATATCTTCCATTATCAAAGAGAAAATGAGAATGAGAGAGAGAAAAAGGAAAGGAAAGAATGAGAAAAAGAGAGAAGAGGGAAAGAATAGAGGAAGGAAGGAAGGAAAGAGGGAGGGAAGGAAAGAAGGAAAGAAGGAAGGAAGGGAGGGAGGGTGGTGGGGGAAGGGGAGGAAGGGAGAGGGAAGGGAAGGAGGGTGGTGGGGGAAGGGGAGGGAGCTAGAGGGAAGGGAAGGAGGGAGGGATAGGGAGGGGAGGGAGGGAAGGAGGGAAGGAGGGACCTCCAATTCCATCCATATTGCTGCAAATAACAATATTTTATTTTATGGATTAATAATATTTCATTATGCATGTATGCCATATTTTTAATCCATTCATCTGTTGATGAACACTTAGGTTGGTTCCACATTTGGCTATTATGAATATTGCTGTCATAAACATGTTAGTGCAGATACATCTTTGATATATAGATTTCCTTTTTTTTGGTTTGGATATACACCCAGCAGTGAGGTTGCTGAATCATCGGGTAGTTGTATTTTTAGTTTTTTGAGGAATCTCAATGCTGTTTTTGATGAGTTGTACAAATTACATTCCCACAACAGTGCATGAGGGCTCCCCTTTCTCCACATTGTCATTAGCACCCATTATTCCCTGGCCATGTTAACTGGGGCAAGTTGATGTTTCATTGTGGTTTTGATTCACGTTTCTCTGATGTTTAGAGATGCTGACTGCTTTTAAATATACCTGTTGGTCATTTGTATGTTTTCTTTGAGAACTATCTATTCAGTTCTTTTCAATTTTTAATTAGATTAATGAGTTTTTGACTATTGAATGAGTCCCTTATATATTCTGGTTAGTAATTCCTTGTCATATGGATAGTTGGCAAATATTTTCTCCAGTTCTGTGGATTGTCTATTCACTTTGTTGATTGGTACCTTTGCTATGCAGAAATATTTAAGCTTGATGTAATTTAATTTGTCTATTTTTGCTTCAGTTGCCCATGCTTTTGAGGTCTTACTAAAAATAATCTGCCCAGACCTATGTCCTAGAGGACTTTCCTAAAGTTTTCTTCTAGCTGTTTTAGTTTGAGGTCTTAGACTTGTCTTTAATTTATTTTGATTTGATTTGATGAGAGATAGGTAGTTTTGTTCTTTGGCATATGGATATCCAGTTTTCCCAGCACTCTTAATTGATGAAACTGTTGTTTTTTCCAATACATGTTCTTGGTTCTTTTTGTTAAAATGAGTTAGCTGTAATGTGTGCATTTATTTTTGGATTATCTATTCTGTCCCATTGGTCTATGTGTCTGTTTATTTCTGTCTACTAAGTAATGTTTAAATGTAAGAATCATCTGAAATTTTTTTCCAGGGGGAAAAAAAAAACAACATAATTCATGTTTAAACTGTCCTCAATAAAAGACTATTTTCTCTTAAAAACCTACTGTATTAGTTCATTATCATATTGCTATAAATAAATGCCTGAGACTGGGTAAATTACAAGGAAAAAGGTTACATTTGCTCACAGTTCTGCAGACTGTATAGGAAGCATGTTAGTGTCTGCTTCTAGAGAGGCCTCAGGAAACTTACAATCATGGCAGAAGGAAATGTAGGAGCAGGCATCTTCACATAGCTTGATCAGGAAGAAGAGAGAGAGGGTAAGTGCTGCAGACTTCTAAACAAACAGACCTCATGAGAATTCTATTACAATAACAGCACTGCAGGGATTTTGCTAAACCATTGATGAGAAAGCACCGCCATGACAAATCACCTCCCACCAGGCCACACCTTCAACACTGAGGATTCTATTTCAACAAGAGCTATGGGGAGGGACATGGATCCAAACCATAGCACCTACTCTTGGTACAATCAAATATTGTGAAGAACAAATTGTCACTATCTAGTAAGTGACAATATGCATGTCCTTCAACTGTGAATGTCTAGTTGAATTTGTGCATCCTATATACATATATGTTCAAAGATGACATTTACAAGAATGTTTATAGTTACATTATTTGCAACCATAAAAAAATTGAAATATGATGTGTCACTACTACACAATTAAATATATTTGAATATCCAAATTAATGTGATAGAAGATGAAAATTAACTTTCTTTGTATTAATTATAAAACTCAAAATTAACATTAAATAATGTGGTCATTGATAAAGCATAAGTACATAAGACACAATTTTCACAGTTTTTAAAAATGTAAACGATGAATACATAATATTTTTAAAGCTCCCTACAGATTGAAAAAATGTGTAAAAAAATTATGAGAAAGAATACTTACCAACTTGATCATGGCAAACTGGTAAATGGGAAAGGTAATAAAGGAAGGTAAAAGTGGCCAAGTGCAGTGGTTCCTGCCTATAATCCTAGCACTTTGGGAGGCCAACGTGGGCAGATCATGAGGTCAGGATTTGAGACCAGCCTGGCCAGCATGGTGAAACCCCTTCTCTATTAAAAAATACAAAAATTAGCTGGATATTGTGGCATGCACCTGTAATCCCAGCTACTCAGGAGGCTGAAGCAGGAGAATCACTGTAACCTGGGAGGTGAAGGTTGCAGTGAGCTGAGATTGTACCACTGAACTCCAGCCTGGATGACAGACCAAGACTCACTCTCAAAAAAAAAAAAATATTTAGGTAAAAGTTCAAAAAGATACTTGAATGATATTTATTTCTTATTTTTTATAACAAGGCTTATCAGTGTATATAATTCACATAACATAAAGCTCACCTGTTTAAAGTACATGTATTTCAATGCTATTCAGAACATGTACAGAGTTATGTAGCTCACATTATAAATTAATTTTGGAAATATTTATCAATAAAAAACCCTATTCAGATAAACAATTATAATATATTACTATAAAAATAAAATAACATGCAGCAATGTAGTAAAATAGGGCATGTATTTGTCGGATTTATAGTTGTTTCGTTTATTATTCTTTAAAGCATTGTATGTCTAAAAATTTCATCTAAAATAAATATAAACCATGAAGATTCAAAAATATTCTTCTACGTGAAATAGCTATAGAAGTTTCTGTTTTCTTGTATTAACCCTAATTTGTTACATAACATAACCTTCACTTGCTCAGAAACTGTCATATTCGATTTCTTTTATGTGGATACAGATTTTCAGAATTGCTCTTCATTTGTGGATGAACTTTCTGATTTCTGAGTCAACGTGTTTATGGCACTTCTCTTATTTTTATTGAGACACAGTTCTTATACCTCAAAACTCACACTTTTAAAGTGAACTATTCACTTGGTTTAATACATAACAAAGTTATAAAATCTTACCACTATTATTTTAATTACTCCAAAAGAAATTTTATATGCTTTAGTACTTGTGTCCCTTCTAGCCTCTATTTCCTGAAAACCGTTAGTCTGCCTTATGTCTCTATAGATTTGACTACTCTGGGCATTTCAAATCAACTGAAGCACATAATATGTAGCCTTTTGCATAGCTTACTTAACTTTAGATAATATTTTCTAAGTTCTCCATGTTGTGGCATGTATAAGTATTTTATTTCATTTACTTCCAAGCATTATTTCACTGTATGTGTATACATTTTTTAATCCACTTCTCAGTTGAAAGATATTAGTTTTGTTTTAACTTTTTGTCTATTTTGATATGTGCAAAGTTTCTATTGGGTGTATAATTTTGTTTCTTTTGGATGTTTACCTGAGAGTTGAACACTGGGTCTATGTTTAATTTTTTTGTGGGATTGGCAAAATATTTTCTAAAATGAGTGTACCATTTAACTGTGCACCAATGTATGACTCTTTGAATCTCTTCACATGATTCTTAGCACATTATTTTCTATTGATTTTATTATAGCCAATCTAGTAGCTGCAAAGTGGAATCTCATTGTAATTTTAATTCACGTTTTGATAATTACTAAGACTGTAGAGCATCTTTTTACGTACTTATAGCCATTTGTATATCTTTTTAGAAAAATGTCTGCTCAAATTCTTTGCTATTTTTAAATTACGGATTATGTGTTTTTATTATTGAATTGTTGGAGTTTTATATGTTATAGGTAGAGTCTCTTATCAAATATATATCAAACATTTTCTCACATTTTGTGAGTAGTCTTTTCACTTTCTTGATGGTATCATTTGAAGCTCAAAGTTTTTATATTTAATTGTGACAAAGTTCAATTTATCTATTTTTCAATAGATATGCTTTTGGAGTTATATCTAAAACCACTGTCTTGCTCAAAGGAAGATGTATGCCTATGTTTTCATCCAAGGCTTTTATAGTTTTAGCACCTACATTTCAGTCTTTGGTCTATTTTAAGTTAACCTTTATATATGCTGTAAGGGAGCACACAACATTATTTTTATTTGCATGTAGATTTCCAATTGTTTCAGTATCATTTGCTAAAATTAATATTATTTCCTCATTGTCTTGGCACTCTTGTGCAAAATCAATAGAAAATAAACATCAAGGTTTATTTCTAGTATCTGAATCTTGTTACATTGATCTATGTGTCTAGTCTTATGCTAGCTATATTGTCTTTAATTACTGTAGTCTTGAAGTAAGTTTTGAATGAGGAAGTGTAAATTCTTCAACTTTATACATTTTTAAGATTGCTTTGATTATTCTAAGTCCTTTGCTTCTCATATAAATTTTAGGATCAGCTTGTTAACAATTGTAATAAAACCAGATGTGATATTGATAGAGATTGAATCAAGTCTGTATGTCAGTTTGGAAAGAATTGCCATTTATTTATTTATTTATTTATTTTTATCTTTTCTTAGGATTTTTTTTTTATTGTACTTTAAGATTCTGGGGTACATGTGCAGATCATGCAATGTTGTTGCATAAGTACATACATGGCAAGGTGGTTTGCTGCCTCCATCCCCCATCACCTATATCTGGCATATATATACTTATATGGCTTAAATTGATCTCTGTTAGTAGGCAACATGATCTTAAACACAGAAAATCCAATGAATCTGCAAAATTACTATTGGAGATAATAAATCAATTCAGAAAGGTTACAGGATATAATATCAATGCACAAAAACCACTTATATTTCTATATACCAGCAATGAACAATATGAAAATGAAATTAAAAATTAAAATAGCATCAGACAATAAAATTCATAGAAACAACTTTTCCAAATGAGTGCAAAACTTATACCCTCAAAACTAAGCAATTGTTAATTTTCTAAAATAACATTTAAATAAGTGGAAAGATCCTGTATTTATGGGTTGACAGGCTTAATATTAAGCCATAAAAGACGATGAGTTCATGTCCTTTGTAGGGACATAGGTGAATCTGAAAACCATCATTCTCAGCAAACTGACACAAGAACAGAAAATCAAACACTGCATGTTCTTACTCACAGGTGGGTGTTGAACAATGAGAACGCATGGGCACAGGGAGGGGTGCATCACACACTGGGGTCTGTTGTGGGGGCTGGGGAGGGACAGCAAGAGATGGGGCGGGATAACATGGGGAGAAATGCCATACTATTCCCTAACAATATTTTTAGTTTCTAAATTAATTAATTTCTAGTTCATTCCACTTATGGATGTGTAGATCAATTTCTAAAAACAAAATTTGGGTGGTATTCATCCATTAATTTTGTTCCTTTCCTTATTGCCTCTCCTTTCCTTCTAATGCTTCCAATACGTACAATGTATATATATTATTCACTTGAGGGTCTGTTCATTTTACTTCATACTCTTCTTTTTGTTCCTCAAACTGGATAATCGCGATTAACTTTCCTTGAATTTTAACGATACTTTTTTTTTCTAAAACCAGCTCAACTCTTAAAAACCTCTAATACATTTTGTATTTCACTTATCATAATTTTCAAATAAAGAATTTCTGTTTTTTAAATAGTTTCTATCTCTTTGATTTGGCGAATAAACATTCTCACAATCTCTGCTAGTTCTTCACACATAGGTTTCTTTATTATTTTAATTTGCATAAGATAGCTCATTTAAAATCTTTGCGTAGTAAGTTAGCAATTGTTTACACTTCCTCAGAGACAGTTCCTATTGACACCTTTTCCAATGTATGGAATATATTTTCTATTTTATTTGCATAGACTGTAATTTTAGTTTGTAGAAAACAGGGAATTTCACATGATATAATGTGACAACTTTGGAATCAGATTCTCCTCCAGGATTTTTTGATGTGGTTGCTGTTTGTTTAATGGCTTTCCTTAACCAATTCAATGAATTCAGTTTGTTTGTTGTCTGTCAATTGAAATATTTCCTTGGATAGATTTTCGGCCAGCTAATGATTGGTCAGAGATTACCTTAAAGCCTTTGATGAAATAAGTCCCTCAGCCTTTGCTAAGGGGCTCTGTGTTTATTTCGGAGTGCACCTTCCATGCTCGGAGGGCAGTTTACAGCTCTGCCTTAGCCTTCACTTACTGTTTCAGCAGAGTCTCAAAGTCGGCCATAAAAACAGTAGGGACTTCAAAGGACTCTCCAGAGCATTCACGCAGCCCTAAATGTCTAACATTTTAAATTTTAAGAAGTATGTCAGAGTTTAAAAAATGTCCCAGTGAATATTTTATTCTATAAATTTCCCTTTTGAGTATTTGATCTTTTGTTTGTCCTAACTTTTACTACGTATTTAGGCAGCTGTTGTGTTCAGCAGTTTTCACTGATTATTTTTGGCAGATGCCTTGGGAAAAATGTGTTCACAATAAGTGAGCCCTGAATCGGGCCAATTAAGTGAAGCTTTGTGAGTGCAGCTTTTCAGAGGATTGCCAGGCAGATTGGATGATTGTTCTCTGCATTCAGGACTTTTGTAACGCTCCAACCTCGTATTGTGTTTTCCAGTGTCTGCCAGGCTTCCGGATTTTACCTGGTATTATGGTTGTCAAAGTTTTGGTTTTTAACGCTACAAAGTGTCTAAGTGAGGGAATGTTGGTAATAGGGCAAATTAACCCGCCACAAAGTATACTTTTCTTACTGAAAGCCATTTTTTTAAAACAAACAATCCTCAGATGGTTGTAAACCTTGCTTAATTTCTAAAAATCTGAAAATAAAAAGCTTTCAGAGTGGCGATTTTCTGCATTTTAGTTGCTTTTGTTGAAGGTTGAATGTTCCAAGATTCTTACTCCGCTATTTCCACTGTCATTCATTCAACACCCCCTTTTAAAAAAAAAGAAAAGAAAAGAAAGAAAAGCTTTGTTTGATATTTCTCAGGTTGTTTCTATGACTAGTGTTTCTGACAATCTGGTCTAATATTGACATTTTTTCATTATGGTGCCCATATATATATACTTATTTTTGAACTCTCATTTATTTCAAACCACTATTATATTTTGCTCTGTACAATACCTTTAAAATATATATATTTTTTCTATTAGAGTCAAAATGTAGCAGCTGGGTTTTGTTGTTGCTATTGATGTTATTGTTAACAAAGAGCCCTTAGTAGTATAAAAACAAAGTACTGGAAATAGTGGAAATGTAGGAGTATTTATCAGACCTAGTCAAAAATCTGGATTGAAAATGTGAGGCAGTTAATAAGCATCTCTGTGCCCATCTAGAATTAATGTGTGCGTTGAAGTCAAGGTTTGAAGGAAATTCTGTGTTAGCTGTGGTAGAAGAGATCATGTAGAAATCAGAAACTTCAGCATGAATTGAGAAACTTGAAAGGCATTGGAGAGCTTAAGAATGAGAATGGTGGTCTGAAATTCTTATGTTCTTAGATGAGTCCTGACTAAATCCCAATGGTTTTCTAGGGTACTTCTAAAAGAATGCATTACTTGTTACTGCCACTGGGTTGTAATAGCTGGAAATAAAGTATCAGTTTTATTTCAAGACTTAAGAAGAAAAGTTGAAGTCACATTTACATCCAAGCAGTTATGTGGAATAAGAGTAAAAAAATCCTCATAATAATTACATAAATAGGAGGGAGAATTCCTATAATAATTATATAAATAGAAAGGTATACAGAGGTTGTTCTGAATCCCAGTTCCCACTGAACTATTCAGGACAATATGAATAAAAATGCCATAACTTAATTGAAAGAAGATTTTCCTTTTCCACAGTCCCACAATCTGTAATTTCTCTTATAGGAAAACTAGAATCAGACACCAGAGCTATTGATAATGTTAAACATTGAAGGATAAGCATTAGACAAAATGCAATTGCAAAAGTTTACTAATTTTTTAATATATGTGCAAGTATGGATTCTAAAATAGTAAAGAAGGATTTCACTTTTTATTAGGATAAAATTTGTATTTATGTGTGCAGTTGCAATGTGGTGTGATTCTCTGATAGCTGGGTTTGTTTCTAATGATTTGCTGTAATTTTACCAAAGTATATCCTTAAGAGTGGCACATGATTAATGAAATTAGCATACCAATTTTTATTAAATTCTTTAGTAAGAATGTTGAAATATGTTGTTCATGAAGACTCTTTACAGGAACTATTAGAATTCCTTTCATAAAAGCCTTCAGAAATATGGTGATTACAACTGTGGGCTGTAATTCAATGGTTAGAAATTATAATTGGGGACATTAAATTTGAGTTGGACTCCCTTTTCTCTGAAGTGATAGAGCCCCATAAAGAACAACGGGAATATAGTATGAACTCAGAATAGTCTGATTTTTGTAATTTTTTGATATTAGCTAATATATCACTGTGACTTCAGTAACAAAATATTCAGAAATGATCTAAAATTCATCCTGATGTGCATAACAATGAATATTCTAATGACACATTAAACTACATAATAATCTTATTTGATCTGAGTCTTAACATATCCATCAATTCATGAATTAATGCAACTGAAGTAAGCCTGCAGAACACTATATGTTTCTGTATATACTGATAGTATCTCCGTTAGATTACTCAAATAGAATGTGACTATTTTACAAATAAAATGAGCTCTTGTATTCTTTAGGCAGTAACATTGATTTATACTTATTCTACTGGACAGAGTATACCAACGTGGCCTAGCTGTCTGTGTGGAGTTTTGTAAAGATCAGGAGATATGCTGACTTATGACAAAGTATAATTTCATATTCTATTTGAAATAATGGTTTCTTAGTTATTGAGGCATATAATTAAATATGTATCGCAACAAGATAAACTCATTTATTATTTCTCTGGGTCATAAAATTAAGGAATACTTTGAAAGGAAACACCATATAAATCTATATTAGATTTAAAAAATCCTCTTTTGTTTTAAAATAATAAACTCAAATTAATACTGCTTGACTGAGAATGGCAAATAATTGAGCTCCATCTGCCAAAATGGATTCATGGGTCTTGATTAAAAATAAGTATCCACATTTAACTCTAATTATTCCTTAACAAAAATTAAAAATTACAATATTTGTAAGTTTAATCATACAGTCACTGCAGAGTGTAGCTGTTGTTTAGAAGTAGTCTTTTTGTGGTTCATATCAGAGCAAGACTTGATAAATAAAGTAGAGTTTTGTAGCTAGTGAGTGTCTATTTTTAAAAATTAAAATAAGCAAAACAGAACAAAAAAATACTACCAGAAATGCTTTACTTTAACACACTTGTAAAGAAGTAGGATTCACTATGTCACCACAAGATTATATGACTATATCAGTTATCTATTGCAAATATAACAAATTATCACTAACTTAGTATCTTAACATAACAAATACTTATGTTATAGTTCTACAGGTTAGAAGTCTGGATTTAGTCTATTGTTTTCTCTGCTTCATGATTCAGAAGGCTGAAATCAAGATGTTAGCTGTCCTGGACTTGTATCTGTAGCCTCCAGGTTAAAATCTGTTTCTAAGATAATTTAAGTTGTTAGCAAATTTCAGTTCCTTGTGACTGTAGAGCTGATGTCCCCATTTCCTTGCTGGCTGTCATTTCTGAGCCTCTCTCACCTTCTTAAGGTGGCCTACGCGCCTCCATACACCGTCTTCTCCACCTTCAAACCAGCAACAGTGTGTTCAATTATTCTCATGCTTTGACGCTCTCTGACTTGAGTTGCATTTTTCTTTTTGCTTCCAGCTGGACAATCAATGTTCTTTGTTAAAGGCTCTTGTAATAGTAGTGTTTCCATATAGTGGGTCCATAAGAAATCTAGGCTATTTTTTTTCTTAACATTCATAATCTTAACTGTATCTATAAAGTTCTGTTCGCCATACAATGTAAAATTTCACAAATTACAGGAAATAGGCATGGATATTCTTTGGTGGGAACAGAGATTTGACCTGACTACCACAGTTATGAGTTCTATGATGCAATTTCTGTTATAGGAAAATTAATAATTCACGATTTCATGGACAGCAAAAACAAGAAAGAAAGAAAGAAAGAAAGAAGGAAAGAAGAAAGAGAAAGAAAGAAAACAAAAGAAAGAAAGAGAAAGAAAAGAAAAGAATGATAGACATTATAGTTGTCTCAGTAAAAATCATAAGTTGGGAGAAAAATCTTAACATAGTATGAGTGTATAATGCTTCAGTGAGTCTTCCAGAGATAAATTATATTGGTTAAATTCAGTTCCTGAAAGTAATATAGCTTTTTAAGCTTGTATTCCACTATCATTAAGTTAAAAATGCATTGCTTGGGAAACTTGAGATTTTGGAACCAATGTATACAAAATTGTATATACTGCTCCTATAAATTTACTGAATGAATGGAAAAGTTTCTAGGCTTGCATTTGCTTTTGAAGACTTGGTCATATGTGAAAAACAGAGATTATGTGTGTGCTTGATAATAAGTGTCTTCCTTTACCAAGGTTAACATGGAGATAATGAGTATGAAGTCTATAATTTATCCAAAAGAAAGACAAAACTTATAGCAATATAAACTGAGGGATCAGATAATTATTGACAGGACATTGAATACATCAGATGCTTTCTACCATGAAAAGATTTGTATATTTTTTCTCATTGGAGGAGTTGCTAATTATCAATTTAGATTTGCCTTTTCTGCTGCCATGGAAAAAAAGCATCACTGTCTGTAAAAAGAATGTGTTTTACATTCTCATGGCAACCATTACTACAATTTTTCTGATCTAGAAACTTATAGCCAAACATTTTTTAAAAATCATGATAGATAAAGACTTGTAGAATTCTCTATATTACTATGAATTCACTATATTGAAGCAACTGATTATTTAGAAAATTAGAATTTCCTATAACATGCTTAGGTATGACATCAATTGAAAGCCAATAACTTTGTTTAGTGTTCTTTTCTGCAAAATAGAGTACATATTCTATACCAGCTTATAGAACTTTTATTTTACCCATAGTCGAAAAAGAGATCATAAAATAAGAATTGGTTTGCCATCTTTCATCATTACACTTGATCAGCTCCCATGAATACCTTGTTTTCTTTTTTCTTTTAAAATTTATTTATTATACTTTAAGTTCTGGGATACATGTGCAGAACGTGCGGTTGATTACATAGCTATACATTTGCCATGGTGGTTTGCTGCATCCATTACCCCATCATCTACATTAGGTACTTCTCCTGATGCTATCCCTCTCCAATCCCCCTACACCCTGCTATCCTTCCCCTCGTCCCTCACCCCCAAACAGGGCCCTGTGTGTGATGTTCCCCTCCCTGCCTCCATGTGTTCTCATTGTTCAATACTCACTTGTGAGTGAGAATATGAGGTGTTTGGTTTTCTGTTCTTGTGTGAATTTGCTGAGAATGATGGTTTCCAGCTGCATCCATGTCCCTGCAAAGGACATGAATTCATCCTTTCAGGACATAGGCATTGTCAAGGACTTCATGACTAAAACACTAAAAGTAATGGCAACAAAAGCCAAAATGAGATCTAATAAAACTTAAAGCTTCCACACAGGAAAAGAAACTATCATTAGAGTGAACTGGCAATCAACAAAATGGGAAAAGATTTTCCCAATCTACCTATTTGACAAAGGGCTGATATCCAGAATCTACAAAGAACTTAAACAGATTTACAAGAAAAAACAAACAGTCACATCAAAAAGTGGCTGAAGGATATGAAAAGACACTTTTCAAAAGAAGACATTTATGCAGCCAACAAACATAAGAAAAAAACATCATCACTCGTCATTAGAGAAATGCAAATCAAAACCACATTGAGATACCGTCTCACACCAGGTAGAATGGTGATCATTAAAAAATCTGGAAACGACAGATGCTAGAGAGGATGTGGAGAAATAGGAACACTTTTACACTGTTGGTGGGAGTTTAGTTCAACCATTGTGGAAGACAGTGTGCAATTCCTCAAGGATCTAAAAATAGAAATACATTTAACCCAGCAATCTCATTACTGGGTATATATCCAAAAGATTATAAAACATTCTGTTATAAAGACACATGCACAAGCATGTTTATTGTGGCACTGTTCACAATAGCAAAGACTTGGAATCTACCCCAGTGCCCATCAATGACAGACTGGCTAATGAAAATGTGGCACATGTATACCATGAAATACTATGCAGCCATAAAAAAGAATACCTTGGTTTCTACCTGTAGAAGTCTGTATTCTGTTATTTAGTACCCCAACATAGAATATTTTCAAAAAGCAGAATAGATGTACACATAAATGGAAAGCTAATCATGCAAGATAGTCATTTGGCATATTACTGCTTTTTGGAAAAGCTAATATAACAGAATGATAGTATTTACTGAATTTTCATTATGAGAAAAAAATCAATTTGTTTTGCACAATACGACAGAATGTAGAGAGCTAGAGTAGCCCATCCCCTCTGGGGGGATCAGCAGCAAGGCTGCTGTGACCTTTGGGTGAACTCCGAGAGAGGCCAAACCATAATAGGGAATATGTTTGTCTCGGAGAAGAGCAGTAAGACCTAGGGAAAGATAACCAGCTTTCACTGACCTTGCTGTAAGACAGTTGTTAACTGAGGTGTGTTAACTGAAGTATGAGAATTATAACCACAGGCTGTTCTGGGTAACTGCACCCTCTCTCTGCTATGTGCTTTGTGAACATATAAAAAAGTACTTTGAGGCAGGACGGGGTTGGAGAAACTGATACTTTCACTTTCCTGGACCACGTGGACGCGCTTTTCTCTATGTCCATCTTTGTGTTTTTCTTTATCCCCCACCCTTCCCTCTTTGGTCTTTGAACCTTTGTACAGTGCAGGACTCAGCTCATGGAAGAACAGGAAACATTAGCATTTAAATCAGTGTCTTGATAAGGACTTCTTAAACTATTATAAGCTATATGCATCTTGAACTATGACTGCCACTCTCTACAAGCGTATATATGTCTAAAATCCTAATGGAGTAACTAGCTGGGTCATTGTATGAGTTGTATGCTGAATGACAGAGTTATGCCTAAATCATAACCCCCTGTATTTGTTAATGTGATTTTTTATTTTATTTTATTTTATTTTTAATTGCATTTTAGGTTTGGGGGCACATGTGAAGAACATGCAAGATTGTTGCATAGGTACACACATGGCAGTGTGGTTTTTTTGAAGAAAGGGTATGCACAGACGGGACTAAGTAAAGCATCTCAAGATCAGACCATCTTGGATTAATCAGGTGGACTCCAAAGCCAAAGATAAGTGTCCTCAGAAGCAGAAAAGAACCTGCAAGGGTGACAGACCATGTGAAGAAGGTCGCAAAGATTAGAGTCATACGGCTATAAGCCAAAGAACACCAAAACTTGCCGGTACTCACCAGAAGACTGTGGAGATTCACGGAAGAAATGATTTCCCAGAGCCTCCAGAAGAAGTCCACTCTGCCAAAAACTTAACTTCAAGTTTCGTTTTGGAACAGTGAAAGAATAAAATTTTATTTTAGTCCAAGCCTTCAGTTTGTGTGAATTTAGTACATCAGGCATGAGAATGAATGGAGTTATAAAAACTGATAATTGCAGCAATCTAAAATACTATCTTCACAGAAATCGACCATTAAAATAATAGAGGAGAATAAAACAAATAAGCACTGCATACCTAATGACAGGTTGTAGGATGAAACACGATCCATCTTTTTTTCATTAATACTACAACAATCACATTTATATAAATTTTTTGAATACTCCATTCTCTCTTATTTTACTACCCGATATCTTGTACATATTTTTCCATGTGCTTAACTTTTTATTTTATTCTACACTCTTCAGATTTTTAAGATTAGATTATTAGAGCTAAGAAGGCAAATAGATATCATATACCTGTTAGACTCAGAGCGGGATGAAGTAATTTATTCAAGTATAGAAGTCCTTTGGTAGATACCTATTTAAAAATATAAGCAAATCATAAATAAAACATAAAGCATAAAAATTGACCATAGGTATCAGGATGTGGTGGCTCATGCCTGTAATCCCAGCACTTTGGGAGGTGGAGACGGGCAGATAACCTGAGGTCAGAAGTTCAAGACCAGCCTGGCCAACATGGTGAAACCATGTCTCTACTAAAAATACAAAAATCAGCCTGGCATGGGGCGCACACCTGTAATCCCAGCTACTTGTGAGGCTGAGTTAAGAAGAATCACTTGAATCCAGGAGGCAGAGATTGCAGTGAGCTGAGATTGCACCATTGTTCTCCAGACTGGGCGACAAGAGTAAAACGCCATCTCAAAATAATTTAAATAAATAAATAAATAAAAGCAGTTGGGCATATAATAACTAGGAATGCTGAAAAACATATAATGACAAAATCTTATTTTAAAAGTCACAGAAAAATATACATTTTATGTAGACAAGAACAACGAAAATGACAGCATTATAGCTCACTTACAGAAGGCCCGATGGAGATCAAAAAACGTGGAATGATATGTTTAAACAGGTGAAAGAATAAACAAGAGCTGCCATTACAGAATTTTAAAGACAGAATAAATACTTTTCAAATTTCAAGGCAAAACAAAAAATTTTTTAAATGAAATAATAGCCCTTTTTAAAACCAGTTGATGTGTCCCTGCAGCTAAAGAAAGTTCTTAAGGCTGAGCAGAAATAATTCCAGATGGAAATTCATCTGTTCAGCAAAGCATCATAGAGATCTGAATATGTGGAAAATATGACTTTTTAATATATTTTCTTACAATTAAAAAAATGAACCCCTGAAAATTTTCATTTTGCCAAAATTTTGGCAGCTGTCAAATCCAAATAATCCAACATGTCCTCCAAAAGTATGGGCATCAGTGGCAAATAAAATTAGTATATCTTTAGCAAAACTAGAAGAAACAGAACATTGAAAGCACACAGTCACCTGTAACAGGAATAATAAACAACTGTTTTCTCTAGATATGTTCTTGGTAGTCTCTTTTTAAGTCTTTAGTAACTGGGTACAGACATTGTACAGAAATTAAAATGCAAAGTCTGAGTGGGAACTAAAGTCACTCAAGAAATATCAAGTTTACTACATTATAAAAAATATTTTTTAAAATGAAAAGTTAGAGCACTGATTACAGAAAAGGGAGCAAAATTATGGATGGGCCACAAGAAGGCAATTTGGAAAAGCAACTGTTAGAAAAAGAAGATGGTAGGAAAAAGAAGTAAAAAGAAAGAGCTCTTTGGAATTCAAACAGTGAACTAGAACAAAATAAAAATAAGTCATTTAAGATCCTGAAAATTAAAAGGAAAAACAATCCCTAAAATTATCATTTTTCTTAGCATTTAGTCAGCAGAGTTAAAAGCACATGTCCACCCCAAACCTGCACATAGATGTTCACAGCATGTTTAGTCACGGTTGTGCAAACTTGGAAGCAACCAAAATTTCTTTTGGTAGATGAATTGATAAATAAACTGTAGTACATCCAGACAATGGAATTACTATTCAGTTTTAGAAGCCAAATGTACTATCAAGGCATTAAAAGACATGGAGTAAACAAATGCATATTACTAGGTGAAAGAAGCCAGTCAGAAAATGTTATGTATTGCATGATTCCAATTATATGGCATTAAAAAACAAAATTGTAAACTACTCTGTGTGTTATTATAATGGTAGATATGTGTCATTGCAAATATGTCCAAACTTACAGAATGTACACCACCAAGAGGGAACCCTAATGTAGACTTTGGACTTCAGGTGACAATGAGATGTCAGTATTAACAAATGTACCACTTTGGTGAAAAATACACAACAACATTCTGAACAATCTTAGCAGCTTTTCTGAAAATCTGAGATTATCCTGAAACAAAAATTTTCATTCAGAAATTATTTAAGCACTATGCTTATGATTTTTCACTTTACTATATGTAATATAAAAATACTTTTTTATAAAATGTGATATAGAAACAATTGTGTTATCTTTGTACGTGAAATTCAAATCCTGATTTATTTTTATTTAACTCAGCAATTCAATGACTTCATTTGCTAAATTGAATTTTTGTGCCACACAATTAAATGTTCACAGAAAAATAAAAATTCAAAATCTTGCAGATAAAAATAAAAATTCAAAATCTCTATGTCTGCAGGAGCTGTGGTATTCTTATCCTTATTTCTTTGTGCAAGTATTAATAAGCTCACCGATAACTTATTATTTTTCCCCATGTTTTTGGAACAGTCATTCTAATTTCTCAAGTTTTTCTTCATCTTTCCTTATATCTGACTTCTAATTATAAACTGTGATATATATATGTGAAATACAAAAAAAGAACTTAATAAAAATTAATGTGTTTTATAAATCTTATGAAGGATAGAAAAACAATTCATTATTATTAATCACCTCTCTCAATTTTCCACATTAGGCATATTTTTGGTCAAATCCATTAAACAGCTGATAAATTTATTTTATTTTTATCATTTTCTCAACAAGAAATAAGTTTTAGATAATATACCTAAAAAAATACATAAATTTTTATCAACTCAAATAGGATATTATAACTTTTTCTGTTTTTTATTTTATATAGAACATCATCAATTGGATTGAGCAAATGTGGAAAAAAATTATTTGTGCTATGAATTCACAACAAGATATATCATTTTGGATTGAAATTATCTGATAAACATTTTATAAATAAGGTTAAAATTAAAATTTGTTTTGAAGAGTTTTTTGATGGGAAAAGAGACTGTATTATGTATTGAGAACAAGAAAGTGAACCCATACATGATCCCAACTATTGTAAGCTAGTGTTTGACATAAACAAATATATTTATATTACAGTATGATAATAATTAAGATCTGAGAAGCAGAGGAGTTTTGATACATAGCACTATGAGTGCTGAAGTCGTATTTCAGGTGGTAGGATAGGATTACAATATATTTTCTGAAACAATTTAAACTTACATTGGGTCTTAAAGAATGAGTTGAAGTTAGCTAGAGAAAGGAGGGAAACTGTTCCATGATAATTGAATCAAGTGTTATTGTAATCTGAATATGAGTTTAAACCTCCATCAGGAAATCAAAGTAGATCAGTAGGTGGTAGAGTGAGGTGTGGGGGGTTGGTGGGGTGGGTGATAAGTTCCAAACCACAAAGGCTGTCAGGTGCTTTATTATGTGGGGTTTTGTAAACCAGGGTGAGATTTATAAAGGACAATTAAAGTTTTTAAGTGGAGACAAGGAAAAGAGAGCCCTCAGGGGATTTTACAGAAATCTAGGTTAAACAATGAAGATGGGCAATAAGAGAATAATGGCAAAGGGAAATGTAGGAAATTGCACAGAGTTGAGAGAATATTACAAAGTCTAATTCATAGTACTTAGTGATTGATTAGATATGAGAATGAGGGAGAGAAATAAATTGAGTGGGTCTCAATATAAACTCCCAGGTGTTTGCTTTCAATCACTAATCAGCTTAGAATGTCATTTACTGAGATAAAAAACAAAGACAGAGGTGTGAGTTTCGCATGGCAAACCAAGGGTCCCATTGTGGTAATGCTGTGTGTGTTACATGAATATCATATTAGTAAGTAGGTTATTGAATAGTCAGGTCTCTTTCTTAAAACAGAAAATAAGGTGAAGATAGACTTTGGGAATCGTTCTCTGGTGATGATATATGACAGTCCTGGAGTATGAAATATTGCCTAATATGATATGCAGAATAGGAAAAGTGGAGGCATGCATTCAGTTCCTGTCTAAATCAACAGTTTATTTGTTCAGCAAGAAAGAGGACATGGATGAGGAGGCTGAAAAAGATTATGTAAGTGACTGGAAAGAAAATTAGGAAGGTGTAACACATTATCGTAACGGTAAATAAAAAAAATGCTTCATAGTAAACATAGTGTGGTCATGATAAGCAATGCCAATCTGCTAGGTGGTCAGGTAAAATAAATATATTTAAAAATTCCCTCAAATTTAGTAAAAGAATCCCACTATTATCAATAAAAAAATTTTTGATATTGGGGTTTAATCCAGAATTGTAGACAATTTAGATGTGAATAAAAAGGAATTGGGTAAAGACAGTGGGATGTACAATTATTTTAAGACAATGATTGGTATGACATCGTGTGGCAATTTGAGGAAGCCGTATAACAGATGAAAATATTTCTTTATGGGAGCTGCATAACGTCAGCTTATATGCTAGTTTGGTATTAGAGAGGGAAATATTGAAAATAAATTAACAGGAGACAAATAATTTCCAGATGAGGGGTTATGTGTCAATTTATTGTGATTTCTTTTCTGATTGATTTACTTAACATTATATTGATTTAAACATCTGAACCAGAGTGTCTCAACCTAGATCCTATTGAACTTTTCACCAGATTATTTATTCTAGGACACTCTTCTGTGCATTATAGAATATTTAACATCATCCCTGACTTCTACCCCTAGATACCAATAGCATCACCTCTCATCATGACAACCAAAAATGTCTGCAAGTATTATAAATATGCCCTGAGTGGGGGCTAAGTCACCCCTATTTAGGAACCACTGGTTGAAATAAAAGAATATATTGAAAAAAGGAATTCTAACAGTGATTTTTATATTTAAAATGTAGTTCTGAATATGTATTACTTTTATTTTAATCAGTGTATAAATGAGAAAGGAAGACATACTCTCATATATATTCAATTTTGTAATGTTTTAATACTCACATTCTAATGAAGAGAAATATTTTTGAAAGTTTACATAGTACTTTATTACAGCTTGCAACTCATTTTATAACATTTTGCAGTGTGGATATCCTCTGAGAAACCTAATTTGGGGATTAGTGTTATCCTCTGATAAACCTAATTTGGGGGTTAGTGTTCAAGTTGTATACAGTAGCTTCCCTTAGCTGCAGTGTGTATTTCCATAGTTTCAGTGACTTATGATTAAAGATTGTCTGAAAATAGGTGAGTATAGTACAATAAGATATTTTGAGAGAGAAAAAAAGAGACCACATTCACATAACGTTTATTACAGTATATTGTTATAATTGTTCTATTTTATTATTAGTTATTGGTAATCTCTTACCCTTCTAATTTATAAATTAAGCTTCATCATATATATTTATATATAAAAACAAACATAGCAACATGCGTGGGGTTTAGTACTATTCACTGTTTTAGACATCAAGTGTGGATCTCAAAATGTATCCCCCAGAGAAAAGAGTTAACTACTGTTTTAACCTTTAGGAAGAAGTGGTGTAGTAAATGGGGCTCATCTTCTGGAATTTAATATCACCCAAATAAGTTAGACTATCCAATGTAATCTGGAGGAGAAGAGATTGTAATTGTTGTAAAGTAGTACTTTGGAAGAAGTAAGAAATTCAGGGTGAGTAGGTATATGAATATTTGCAAGTGACATTTTTCACAAAATATTTATCATGAATTTTATCAAATGCTATATCAAAAAATCGATATACTATGATTGAAAAGTTTATTTTAGAGAACACACAAACACCAAAATAAAAAACAATGCATCGTTCTCAGCTCATTCGTCTCTTTTTAGTAGACTTGTTTAAATGAGGAGTTCTTAATCATTTGGTGGGTAATACATTCTTTTGACAGTCATCTAAAGCAGGATAAACTTCTTTGAGTGCCTATATTTATTTTAAATCCATAAAATAAAATGTAGAGGTTTCCAAAGAAAACCAAGTATACTAAAATATAAATGTCAAAATGTTTAAATATGATTTGGTAATAGAAGTGCTTCTTTCCAAATGCATTCAAAACAAGAATTAGTGGCAAGTTTAATAAAATAATTTCAAAGTCAGGATGAGCATATTTGCTGTATTGACATATATGATATCCAATATGAAAATAACAGTGACTTCTGTTACTCCTAAAGCCAAAGCTTCTGTTACTACTGTGATTTTCCCCCTATATTCATAAGTGAGGAAAATACTATAATTCAGTTAGAGGTTGTGCCCATTTTACTTAAATGGATCACGAGGTCAAGAGATCGAGACCATCCTGGTCTACATGGTGAAACCCCGTCTCTACTAAAAAATACAAAAAATTAGCTGGGCATGGTGGTGCGTGCCTGTAATCCCAGCTACACAGGAGGCTGAGGCAGGAGAATTGCCTGAACCCGGGAGGCGGAGGTTGCGGTGAGCCGAGATCGTGCCATTGCACTCCAGCCTGGGTAACAAGAGCGAAACTCCATCTCAAAAAAAAAAAAAAAAAAAAAAAAAGTGATGAATGTCCCAAATTGATCATTATACGATGTATTCATGTATTCAAATATCAAAATATCAGATAAATATGTTCAATTATTATGTATCAATAAAAAAAATTCTTCATTTACCCAGTTACTTTTTGGCAGATTTTATTTATTCTACTTTGTAAGGTCCTAATATGCTACTCCTTATCTTTATAGCATTGCTCAAATCTCACTCACAGATTTGTTTCTATGCTAGGTTTTCCATCTCAATACGACTCTACTATTCATCTGAATGCTCAGCCCACAATCTTGAGGCATTCTCTTTGACCAGTCAAGCTCTATGGCTCAATGATTTTTACTACAGTTGTTACCTCTCTTCACTAATTGTTACCAGTTCTGACAAAAACTGCTACTAGTCCTCCATCACATCTCTTTACTTTTGTATATCAATAGCATTTTGAAGTGGGTATACAAATATTCATAATGAGATTAGATTCTAGAATTCTCATAGTCTGATCTGAACATGTGATCAAGTACTATGAAATATGTTGTGGGAAAATGTGATGAGCTTCTAGACCATGTCTATCAAAAAAGGCTTTTCCTCCCTTTTCCTCTTTCCATTTCCTGTGTACTGGAAAGTAGGTAATGGTGATGGAAAAAACTTCAGGCAATGCACACAAGAGAACTATATTATCAAAAGAATAGAAAATGGGTGTGTTGGCTCGAGCCTGTCATCCCAGCACTATGGGAGGCTGAGGTGGGCAGAACACGGGGTCAGGATTGGAGACCAGCCTAGCCAACATGGTGAAACCCCAGCTCTACTAAAAATAGAAAAATTAGCTGGGTGTGGTGACATATGCCTGTAGTCTCAGCTACTTGGGAGGCTGAGGCAGGAGAATTGCTTGAACCCCAGAGGCAGAGATTGCAGTGAGCCAAGATCATGCCACTGCACTCCAGCCTGGGTGACAGAGCAAGACCCTATCTGTGGGGCGGGGAGGCGGGAAGGAAAGAAAAAGAAAAAAACAAAAACAAAAAAAGAATAGGCAAGAAGCATTTCATCCTTGTTTAAATTATTTTATTTATTTATTTTTTTTTTTCTGTCTTAACCCAGCTAGAAGTTGGTCAGTCCTCCGTCTTGAACACAGAACTAACCACTTTCCTTATTGGGCTATCACACCCACTCTAATTGCCCAGGGCCAAGTACTAGATAGCTAGGGGCAGCCTTTATGTCTCAGAGACGGCCAAAATTATCCAAATTAGCCAATCACAGGAAGCCCTTGATACTTACCTAATCCCACACCACTTGCCATAGATGACCTGCCCCCTGAGGCTCCAGCTTGCTGTTCCCCTGTCCCCAGGTGAAGCACTCTGTGTGGCCCTGCTTGGTCATCTTCTATTTTTTGGAGCTTAAAAGAAAAAAAGAAAAAAAATTGCCTCTCTTCAATCCAAGTGTCATTGTGTTATTTCCCACCATCAAAAGATTCGTTAAACCTTATGAATCATTTTGCCACTGTGAAGCCACAATAACTTTCGTAGGCTATTTTATAATCTGTATCATGCATAAACAGTGAGCTTCTATGATGTTTCAGAATGCCTGTGTTTTGCTGTTTGGTTGGACAGAGATGAAGATATAAACTCATATTGTTACAAATGATAGAAGTCCAGAATTAGTGTAATTTATCATTAACTATGTTTGATTATCATTTATCATTAATATGGCTACACTTTGTATCAGAATAGGTGAAATAAAGCATTCAGGTTAGATAAGCAGGTAGATAGGTAAGTGGATGGATGCATGAAAAGTAAAAGAAAGAGAGATTACAGAATGTAGACAGAAACATAAATAACAGAGCAGATGTTCTCTGATTTCTAAATGTTTACTTCACTGACTCTTCTACATTCAAACCAAGCTAAATTCCAGAACAAAGTAGTGTCAGTGCAATACACTACTGACAAATATTAGTGATATGTCATTGCCATTTTTATCCCAGTCATCTAGTTGTTCCTCTTTAGAGTGCTTGCTATGTTTTGCTCAGTTTTGAGAGATTTTACAAAAAATATTTACTTCATCAATTCTAAAATGCAGATGCAATGACAGGGATGAAAGCACTATTAAAAAGTGCATGACTATGATTGTATTGAAAATAAAATAAACTCCACTGATGGAAAAATGATTAAATGTGCCCATGTGAATGAAACAAATTATTCAGTAGGAAGAATTCTGAAGGACACAGTATAAATAATACAGCCTATTGAAAGCGCTGTTGAGTATGCTATTGCCAGTGATGATTAATAGAAGTATGTGATAAAAGGAAGACCTAAAACAAGAAAACAAAACAAAACAAAAAAAACACTGTATGGCTAGTCATGAGGCCTAGATTTTCACAGAACAAAAAACACAACAATATCATTGATTGCCCATTAAAAATTGCAAAAAAAAAAAAAAAAAAAAGAAAGAATTAACTTGGAAAATGTTCTCCAGATGGTTCTGGAAGTACAAACTTTGTACAATCTGCACAATTTCTTTGTGCCTTGATGATGAATGCAAATATCATAAGGTATCCCAAAAACATTACAAGAATTTTCAAAAAGAATATTTTAAAGGAGAAAGATAACCTGTCTCAAAAACTATTCAGCATAGATGAAACTGATGTATTTCGAGAAGAGGCAAGGAAATAGATGAATGGATAAAGAAAATATAAAGGATATAAATAATGAAATATTATTCAGTCAGAAATAGGAAATCATCCAAACTCTGGAGAACATTCTGCTAAGTAAGATAAATAAAAAAATGAAAGGACAAATACCATACAGTATCATTTAAATATGGAATCTAACAAGTTGAACTCAAAACAAGTAGAAAGTAGAATGGTGGTTTTAGTTATAAGATTTTAAGTTCTGGGGATTTAATGTAAAACTCTATTGTTTATTTGAAATTTGCTGAGAGAACAGATTTTATATGTACACACACATACACACACACACACACACCCCCCCCCGTAAGTATAAGCAGTAATAGATGTCATAATTGACTGTAAAAACAGTACACAAATGTATAGGTACATGAAATGTATAGGTACATTGTACATTTTAAATATATGCAATTTTTCTCTGTCAATCAAATATTTTAAAATAAAAAAGAATGAATATAGCAAGGCATATATTAGATATTGTTAAAAGTCCTCACAGTGCTATTTTTGGGCACCCAGGGTCCTTTCCTCTGTGGCTTTACCTCCAAAAATATCTCAGCTGACAGGCGGGAAGGAGAAGATTTTGCTTAGGAGGTTTTGATCAGCCAAACCTAGAAACAGCCAAATTATTTAGACATATATTTCAACGGCCACAACTCAGGTACAAGACCACACCCCACTGCCAGGGAGGAAGAGAAATGTAATCAAACTGAAGGTCCAAGACTAAAAGGAATCAAGTTTTTGTGAAACAACAATCACATCTACATAGGTTCCACCCCTATATTTTTATTTATGTGTGACAATAGAGTTATTAATGAGAATGTTTTTAATGTTCATTTTTATTTGGTTGTTTCATCACTTATTGTTACTACATGGTTTTGAGGGATGTGTTCTCCTTCTGGGTCCTTGAAGAGGGGTAGCTTTAAGGGCAAGAATTTCCCAGCTCCATGCCCCCCTCCCATCTCTCTCCATTCCAGAGATTCAACAGTTTATGTTTGAATTTCTCAGGCACGGGAAGAAACTGAAAGTCAATCACTCCAGCGGAAGCTCTAACAGACTCCTTTCACTGGCCCAGGGTCTTGGAGAAGGTGGGGGTTTCTCCCAGGATAAACATTCGTGCTGGCCAGGCGCTGTGGCTCACACCTATAATCCCAGCACTTTGGGAGGCAGAGGCAGGTGGATAACTAGGTCAAGAGATCGAGACCATCCTGGTCAACATGGTGAAACCCCGCCTCTACTAAAAAATACAAAAATTAGCCAGGCATGGTGGCGCACGCCTGTAGTCCCAATTCAAGCAGGAGAATTGCTTGAACCCAGGAGGCAGAGGTTGCAGTGAGCCGAGATCATGCCATTGCACTCCAGCCTGGGTAACAAGACAGAAACTCCGTCTCAAAAAAAATGAGAAAAAAAGTTCCTGCTCCTTCACCTGCGCCGGATTTTCCAGCTCTCCCGAATCCCCTCCCACAGGATGGAAGCTCCCTCCGGGATTTTCCCCTCTGAAATCCCCTTCCACACTCTTGGTGGAAGCCTTTTTCTTCTTTCCTTCTCTTTTCTCTACCTAAATAAAATCACCTTCCTGCAACACTGTTTTGGGTCCGATATTCGCTTTATGAGCATACGGTCCACCTGCAAAGGCCCCACCACTTATTCCTAAGAGGCTGGAGGCCAAGAACCCACAAGGATCACTGGCATTCAAGAAAAACCTGGTTACAGAATGTCTTCTTAAATTATAATGAAAAATATTTTCTTTTTAACATTTCTAAGTTTGAGAACTCACTGAGGTTTTGTGTAAACTATGATAGTGACTAACTGATAAATGTTACAGTAATGTGTGGAGAAGAGATAGTCTCAGTTTTACAGTTGAAGGTCCAATATATCAAATATGTTGATTTATTTTTATGTATGTATGTATGTATGTATGTATGTATGTATGTATATATGTATTTATTTTTTGCAGCATCCGGGTATCTCTGTGTCACCAACGCTGGAGTGCAGTGGTAGGATCATAGCTCACTTCAGCTTTCAAATCCTGGGCTCAAGTGATCCTCCCACCTCGGCCTCCTGAGTAGCAGTGACCACGGATGCATGCCACCATGCCCAGCTGTTTTTCATATATATATACTTTTTGTAGAGGCAGGTTCTCATTTTGTTACCCAGGCTAGTCTCAAACTCTTGGCTTCAAGGAATCCTCCCACCTCGACCTCCCAAAGTGCTGGATTAAAAATGTGAGCCACCATGCCTGGAATGTTGATTTCATCAAATTCTTTTCCTTAAACTTTATCTGTCAATGCTACTGCTGTCCTTTGTATTAAAATATAAAAAATTAAATTAATAGGAGACAAAAATGTATTTATATTAATAACATCGTATATTATAATGCTATGTTACTAGATACATAATGCTCCTTTAATTCATTGTGGATTGTTTCAACTATTGCTTATATAGCAATAAAAATTATTCATTTATTCTAATATTTAATTCAATGTGTTTTTTCTGTTGACCTGACTACCCAGATGTATAACATTTTGTATTTGTTTAATACATTTCAATTGTTTTCATTTTTATTTTATATTGTTACTTTCAAACATTCTACACTAGCGTATGTTTATATGCCACACCGAAGTACCATACAAATTAAATGAAGCTGTATTTTTTGCCTTTCTCTTTTGTAGGGTGGTATTATTTATCATCATTTATTGTTACTGTTTTTGTCTTAATTTACTACATTTTCTTTTCAGTTTCGCTTGTTTTATTTCATGGTTTGTTAGTTATTTTCATATTTTACTTTTATATTAATAAAAAAAGCTTACTTTTGTTTGAATTTATCTCTACTTTTAAAGTGATGATGGTTTTCTTCATTTTTATGTTTCTCATTTTCATATAGAAAAGCAAAATAGACTTCCTATATTATGAGAAATCTGGCATACTTTCTGGTTTACTTATTTTCCAACTTTATTTAACATTTTAGTCTTTATCAGTTTATTTGAGTGCACTGAGACATTCTATTATAGGTATTACTTTTTAACAAAATTTCCCTCAGATATGAAAACTACATTTTTTTCATATTTACACCATTCTTTTGTATTTAAAATTGTCCACTAATGTATTTAAATTTACAGAACCAGTTTTAATTTAAAATTTTATTCTAGTATTTATTCCAAAATTTACATTTCAAGTTAACTGCTTTGATTTATTTCTAAGTCAAGTGGACCAATTTGTATGATGATACTTTTTTTAACCAATGTATTAATTAATTCAGTTCCCTCCAAAGCCTTAGGAAACTGCTTACCAAAAGTCTCCAGTAGCTGAGTAATGGGAGTGTCAGTATTTGAATCCAAGTCACTGAGTTTCAAAGCTGTTCCAATCACTGCATTGCTGTGTGAACTACCATTATTCCCAACTGGTTTTCTGGTCTTCCTCGTGTATCATTAACAACTTTTATGTATTTAAATAAAATTGTTTCCAAATATTATTTCTCAACACTGTTTGGTTGTAGAGCTCATGTATAAAATGCAGTTGACTAAAAAAAAAAAAAAAAAAAAAATTGCAAAACAGAAAACAGTATTTTCCTGGTTGATTTTTAGGGAAAAAAACGACATCTATGAGTGTAATTCTTCACTTTTACATTCACATTCATTGATCGTTTTTCTATACAATTTAATAATTTGTGGAAAGCGTTCTTTCTTTCCTTCTTTTGGGAGATGGGGTCTGGCGGTGTTGCTAAGGCTGGAGCGCAGTGTCTATGCACAAATATGATCCCATTCTTTATCAGCACAGGAATTTTGACCTGCTCCACTTCATCCTCCTTGTGCCCCTTCCGGGAGGTCACCATACTGATGCAAAACATAGTAAAAATATCAAATTGGCATTGAGAGCTACAGCCCAGAACTCCTGGGATTAAGGATTTTCCTGCCTCAGCCTCCCGAGTAGCTGGGCCTGTAGGCGTGCTCCACCGTGCCCCGTTTTTTCTTTAAACTTATCATTCTTAATGGTGAACTTGCATGTGTCAATGGGCCGTGTGGATGAACTGTCCTTTGTTCATCACTTGTCCTAGAGGTGCTCCAGCTTCCCCTCTTGGAAGTCCACTCTTTGGGGATCCTTATCTCCAGCAGGCAGTGCTGAGTGTCTGATAATAGACTATTGCTCATCAGATTACCTGATGTTCTGGCTTACTTAGAAATGTAGGTACGGTGAGCTCAGTGATACTGAGTCAGCTACAAATGATTGTATTCCTGTTTCTCTGCCCCCCAGCATGGACTACTTTCAAACAGACTTTCCGAGTCTATAATTTTTGTTATTTTTAAAAAAGTAATTGTCCCCTGGGCTGAGTGCAGTGGCTCACGCCTGTAATCCCAGCACTTTGGGAGGCCAAGGTGGGTGAATCACGAGGTCAGCAGTTCAAGACTAGCCTGACCAACATGGTGAAACTCGATCTCTACTAATAAATACAAAAATTAGCAGGGTGTGGTGGCATGCCCCTGTAATCCCTGCTACTCAGGAGGGTGAGGCAAGAGAATCTCTTGAACTCGGAAGGCAGAGGTTGCACTGAGCTGAGATCACTCCACTGCACCGCAGTTTGGACGACAGAGTGAGACTCGTTCTCAAAATAATAATATTAATAAAATAATTATCCCCAAATTCAATGAGATTCTAATTTTTATCATTATTAACGTATGTCTTGGGATTATGTGAATAGATGACAGAAAATGGCAAGATTTTGACTTAGAATATAATCCCACAAATTTGGAATAGCTGCTTATATTGATATATTTCTCTGGATGACAGAGGTCCTGAATCAGAGACCCTTAATAGGGTTAAGTCAGAGATACAGAGAGTAAACTTGATGCATACACAGTTCATCTTTCCTAACCGTGAGTACCGCATCCCTGAATTGAACTAACCAGAGACCAATACTATTCAGAAAAAATGTTGCAACTGTACTGAACATGTACAGACATTTTTTGTCATTATTCCCTAAAATTGCAGTACAATAACTATTTACATACCACTGACATTAACTTTGTTATTATGAGCCATCTAGAGTTGATTTAAAGTATAATGGTGGATATGAATAGGTTATATGCAAATACTATGCTATTTTCTATAAGGTGATTGAGCATCTACAAATTTTGGCATCTATAGAGGTGTCCTGAAATACATTTTCTCATCTATACCAAAGTGCAACTGTGTGTGTGTGTGTGTGTGTGTGCGTGTGTGTGCGTGTGTGCGCATGCGTGTGTGTATGTGCAGCCCGTGTACTGTTTTTATTCTGAAAGCAAAGCTTATGACATGGCAATATGCTTCCTAATTAATCTCTATGAAGAACTCAGAAAGGGCTGTCTCTTGCCACCAACCCCCTCCAGATGGCTCACCTTCTATCCACACACACATCAAACATCAGCCATTGTCACCTACCACTGTCCTTTCTGAATTTTTGTTTGCCATTGTATTCTTTTAGGTTTTGATACTCTTGCATTCTTTGTACTTTTTCTTCTTTAGCATTGCCATGGTAAAAAAAAAAAAAATTAACAGACAGTTAGTGATGTCACTTACATGGTTGAGGCCCTGGAGTGTTTTGCAGATGCGTGAAATTATTTTATATTCGGTCTTGTGAGACAGTTTACACTGACAGCTGCAGATTCTGGCACAGTCCATTGAATTGATAAAAGAAGCCACCTCTTTTCTGTGGTTGAAAATGGAAGTTAATTCTAACTTGGGTGTTTTCCATTTAAAAAGCACATTTGCCCGTGTATAATGGTAGCAACAGCTGATGTACACCTAGACTAAAGCTGCGTTATTTCCACAATACGTGAACAACCTTTCTCATATTAGTTTCACATAACAAAACATCCTTTAGCACATAAACCATGTTCACCACTTACTACTAATGAACAGTGTCAGCAATGCAGTCATCCAGATTAGTGGATGTTCTCATGCTTTACCTTTAGTTTACCATCCACATTTGGGAAATGATGTAAATTTTATAGAATGTTATTCTGTTGATCTTCAAATTCCCTTTTAATTTTTAAAAATATCTTTATTATTCTCTAGCACAGACTTTTATCTGTAAATTTGCTTATTTTACCACACTGTAGATATTATAAATGTATAATAAAATATTTCTGTGTTAGTTGCTTTAGAAGCTTATATATTAAATAAGTGTTATTTCTGGTCATCAGGGATTTGGGGATGATTTTATAAGGCATTAACGAGGAACTTTTAAATTAATGAGAAAGAGAGGAAGAGAGAGAGAGAGAGAGAGAGAGAGAGAGAGAGAGAGAGAAACCCTAAGCATTCAGTAGGTCTTCTGTGGGAGTTTAGGACATAGTAGTTCCAACTAAAAGGAGCAGAGAAGTTTATTTTTAGAGATGATCCTTGAATTTACTCCTAGTAGATGAGTTGAATTTAAATATGTTGATTTCAAATAAGGAATCTAAACTGATGACAGCTTTATGGAAATAGAAATACTTTATTTTGCATATTTCACCTTTTGTTATCTATTTCCTTAGTCATTGTATATCTCATTAGTGATACATATCTAAAACAGACACAGAATTAAAGTTCCTAAGATAAATAAAATAACTTTTTATATATTCCGTTTGTATAGTTTAAAAAACTTTTTTTTTCCCATGATGTTCCATGATTTGGTGTGTGCAATAATCACTATATTGTTTGAGAACAGCAAAGTGAAACTCTCATAGCAAGTACCCTTGAAAAATAAGTCATCATCAACTAGTTTATCCCAGAGGAATTAAACTTTTCTCTTTCTAGTCTGTTTACTAATAAAGACTGGTGTATATTTTGTTGTGATTGTTGTTGTCGTCAGTGTCATCTATAAAAAAATTATCAATAGGCAAATATTGGCAAGTATCCTCAGTCATTTTTTCATCAGTCTGGGCCTATCTCATAGTTGAAACACAAATGTTAACCATGTCATGTAAAAGTTTCATAGTGCTGATTTAAGGGTTAATAATAGGGAAGATGATAACCAATTATAATTCATTCCCGGAGTAATATGAAAACATTATTAACTCACTGTTAAAAACAAATTATTATACGTTCCATTGGAAGAAAAATGTTTTTGATCACATCTTCGGGGAAAACAGACTGTCTCCATTGTAAGCAGTTCTGTGAAAACAAATTTGAAGTATACACACTTTTCTTCTACTGGGATTTTGAATATCTCAACTGAATATTTGAGAAGAAGCCACAAGTGTGTTAAAAAAAAAAAAAGGAATGAATGTATAGCTGTTGGCAGACTAATCGAGGAAAACAGTGCTATGGCATACATTGTTTTCTCTGTAGAAAAATCCAAATGGGACTTTGTAATGACTAAAACTGAAATTAATTTTATAAGCATTGACGTTTGTGGTGTTTCACACATGCAAGTACAGAACCTTTCTCTTGATGATGAACCAAAGTGTATCAAGAGGGACATAGATTGAAATTCACAGCTATTTACAATCAATTGAGTTTACATCAGCCATGATTTGATTGGTCTCACATAGCTTATACATTTTTTTCTTACCAAAACATGTCAGTTAAAACAATGATAAATATTTTTAAACTAAACAAGGTTAAATAATACAATAACAATAATAAAAAACTACACAACAGACTTCATTAGTAAACAGACTAGAAGAGCAATAGTTGAATATCTGGGATAAACCAGTTGATTATGACTTATTTTTCAAAGATACTTGCTATGAGAGTTTCACTCAAGTATGAGGTTGAATGTTTGAGAATTATTTAACCTTGAGAAGAAGGTTATTGTCACTGAAAAATTTGTTTTCTGCTCTCCACGTTTGTGCTTCTTTGAAATTAAAATAAAAATACCTATAAATTAACTCAATAAATTTAAAAAATTAAATATTTCGCCTGAAAAAAAATCACAAAACCATCTGATAAGTTGAATCACATAATGTAACCATTTTAAATGTTTTGATTTCTAGTAAATTAAAAATAGCAGTTGAAAAAATGTAGATTCCATTTTCCTAAGCATAAAAATTGAAAATCTGATTTGAAAATTATTATTTGGGTCTATGACCAGAATAAATGGATAATTATTGAACAAGTGTGCTGGAGATTCAAGACGCTATCCAAGTCCTCAAAGGTCTTATAAACTAAAAGGTACATAACATTTCAATGGTTGATAGAATTCTTTTCAATAACATTTAAATAAGTTCAATCCCAACACAGGCATAAAAATCGCAATTTATAATGTGTACATATTTTGCATCTAATAGTAAAAATCAGTATAACCTTTCTTACAACTTACTTTATTCTATCAAAATTTTGAAAATGTGATGGAACAACAACAAGAAAGAACACCAGCATGAGCAGCTTTCATAAACAATAGTCTAATATTGACTAGGAAACATTATGGTCTTTTACATCTGAAAATTCTGATAACACAGTAAGTCTCTATTATGTAACACAGACAGAATTCCAATTTGATTTTAGTTTCAGTGCTTTTTTCCAGAGAAGATACTATTTGATATATTAATCTGTATTTCTCTGATGTTTTACACAAACAAAATCATTTTCTATTAGTAAAATTGCTTTTTTTTCTTAGTACATATAGATGCATATGAGTCACTAAATACGGAGCGGTTCAGCCACATACTTGACTTGTTTGCAGAGCAAGCCACACTTTCCTGATAGTGAATATTTATATGCCTGCCATTAGTATCTTTTACAATTTAGATAGACTGAGAATTTATCAAATCATCAAGTAATGGCTACTATTTGCTTCACAGTTTTTCCCTCAATGTATCCATTTTCTCTATAAATAACATTTTGCTACACACAGCAAAAAAGAAACCAGGCCACGCTATCTAAATTTTGTTTGGAAGCTTCCTTAGCTAAATCATTACTTAGAATTTCTCCTTTCTACATAGTTGTAGGATGTATCTAGACAGGAGAGATACCTTCCACTTTACAATAAGGATCACTTTTTATACGGTTTCCAATAATACGTTCTTAATTTCCTTCTAAACTCACATCAGCAATTACTTAATTGTCTGTCTTTCTACCAATAGACTGTGTATGATAATGTAAGTATTCTCTAAGACATTATAGGTTTTTTTCTACCAGGCTTTCCACCTCCTTCTGAATTCTCATTAACACAGTTATTAATGTCTATTTTTAGTTGTTGTTTGTTTGTTTTTTGGAGACAGCATATCACTCTGTTGTTCAGGCTGGAGTGAAGTTGCAAGATATCAGCTCACTGCAACCTCTGCCTCCTGGGTTCAATCAGTTCTCCTGCTTCAGCCTCCCAAGTAGCTGGGACTACAGGCACGTACCACCACACCCAGCTAATTTTTTGTATTTTTAGTAGAGATGGGATTTTTACCATATTGGCCAGGCTGATCTGGAACTCCTGATTTCAGATGATCCATGTGCCTCGGCGTCCCGAAGGATTATAGGCATGGTCGACCATGCCCAACGTCCATGTTTTTCCTAGCAATTTGTTCAAGGCTCTTTCTAACATGCTCCTTGGAATATCCTGTGCTTCTACCCTTATCTCAATCCTGAAGCCAATTTCAAATTCTTAGATATTTATTATAGCAGCATCACATTTTCAAGTAATAAAATCATTATCAGTCTCTACTGCTGTAGATAATTAGTACAAATTTAGTGGTCTAAAAGAACAAATTTATTATTTTACAGTTCTGGAGATCAGAAAACCTGTAATCTTTGTCAGGGAGGGCTGAATTCCTTGTGGAGGTCAAAGTAGGCAAACAGCTGCCTTTCATTTTTCAGGTTCTATGGCTAGCCTGCAGCCTTGACTTGTGGTCCTTTTATCCATCTTCAAAGCCAGCATCTTTGTATCTTTTATTTTGGCCATCATGTCTTCTTTTCTGACTTTTATTATGTCACGTCTTCGTCCTACAAAGACCTTTGTGATGACATTAGATAGCCCAACTAGATAGCACAAGAAAACCTTCACATTTCACAACCCTCAACTTTATTACATCTGCACAGTCCCTTTTGGTATGTAAATAACATATAAAGGTTCCAGGGATTAGAATCTGGAATTTAAATTTTGGCAGGACTGTTGCTCTGCCTACCACAATCACAATACATAATTATCAAAATGATTAAGAGCAAAAGAGAGAATAAATAAATTCACATTCATTAAAATTAAGAATTTTTGTTAAGCAAAATACATTACTTAGTAAAAAGTAAGGGCCTAGACTGGGTTAACATGTATTTTCAATACATACATTTGATAAAAGATCCATGTCCAGAATATATAAAGCTTTCAAACTAATAAGAAACTATGATTTTAAAAAATGAGCAGATTTATGGACAGACTTTACACAAAAGATATTCTTAAATCAGAAATAAGCAGATATAATACAACTCAACATCGTTAGGCATGGGGGAATGCAAATTCTGTATTTATATATCATTATATACCCACAAGCCTGGCTAAAATGTAATGACTTAAAAGTCAATACAGTTCTGCACATGTACCCGGAACTTAAAGTATAAAAAAAAAAAAAAATCCAAAAAAAGTCAGTACAAATCTGTGACTTCCATATTTTGAAGTTTTATTCAATATGGATTTTTTTCATTCTTTGCATTTTAATGATAATACAATAAAATATTTTTTATCTTGATCATTGAGGTTTTCGGATCAACTCACATACTTCATCGGCCTCACCCTAATCCTAGCCCTGATTTAAAGTACAAAAACAGAAAAAAACAAAATACAAAAAAGCAATCAAGGGTTATAGAGGTCAGAATACCAGTTCTGTTTGAGAAGATGGTGTCAATTAGGAAGATGCATCGAGGAGTCTTTGTGTGCTGGAAATTGTACAATTTGGTGAGTGTTGGGAATTCTGTAACTATGTAAAAATTAATCAAACTGTATGATCTATACACCATATTGTGTATAACTCATGCCTCTAAATAGGTAAAAAAGAAGTAAATTGCCAAATATTTTACATATCAGAAACTGAGTATACTAAAAAGTTCTCTTACAATGTGCCTATCTTCATAATCACTTTCTTATTTTCATTTACCTTCCTTTTTATTTTATTTTAACAAACATTTATTTCTAGCCTACTAGGTGTAAGTGGATAATAGAAAGTCAAATTTCACAATGGAAATGCATCAATCCGAACATCAAACTATTGGAAAGAAAGATCAGTAGTCATTCATTCTGATTTTTAAGAATTTTTCAAGACCACATTCCTCGTTTGTTTTGTAGCCTTGTGAAATTTGTAAGACTTTTTTCCCTCCTCCCCCCTCCAAAATTTGTAAGATTTTGACTCAATGTTTACAAGTTTTCTTTTTTTTCTTCGGAGAAATGTGAGGACATGAAATAAGATCCCAGAGTTTCCCAGAAAACTCTTGCTAGCTTCCAGGGCTTGCCCACATATGCACATTGCAAGCTTAGTTGGTGAGGTTTCTGATTCATAATGCAGTAAAGATTAATGGACTTAGAAATTATTGGGTCACAATCTTAATTTGCTATAACCACTGAAAGGGACCAAATTGTTCCTACTCTGTACAACAAAAGCATTTACCCATCTTACACCTTTAAATAATTTAATAAAATGTGCTGTGCTTCTTGTATGAGTGTAAAATTTTTATTTTTAGCTTTCTCTTACACTGAGACTATGTAGTTTGGTAATTTTATTTTTGTAGAGGGTACTGTCTAGCAGACTACAGAACTTTTATGGACTCTGCAGTTTGTTTCATGTTATCTGCTTTTTGGAACACTATCAAAACCAAATTTCAAATTTTCTCATGATGAAAACCCACTTTAATGTTCTTGCTTTACTGTATTCTTGATCCTCCGTTGTTCTTTGTTTCTGAAAAGTTCTTACTTTAACACTTTTCCAACGCATTTAAAGGTATTTTAAAAAATGTATCCAATTGTTATGGACTTGTGTCCACCTAAAATTTATATGTTGAAGTGGAAAACTCAAGTGCTATAAAACATGACTGCACTTGGAGGCAGGGACTTTAATAAGACAACTTGGAATAAATGGGTTTATATGGGCCAATATGCAATGTGACTGTTGCTCTTATAATAAAAAAAAAAAAAAAAAAGACACCAGGGTTGCACATGCACAGAGGAAAAACCATGTGAAGGCCCAGCGGCCATCTGCAAGCCAAAGGGGAAGATCTCAGGAGAAACCAACATGCTAGTACTCTGATATGGGACTCACAGCCTCCATCACCATGAGAAACTACATTTCTGTTGTTTAAACTACCCAAATCTATGGAGTTTCGTTACGGTAGCCTTAGCTAAATCATACACATTATTTATAGTCATTTTGAAAGTAGAGGCATGTTTTGAGCAACTTAGCATGTAATTTATGTAAGATTGTGGAGCTTCCACTTTAAAAAAATATATTCAGTGCCTAAGTCTCACACTGTGATTGTGCTGAGAAAGAAAGTGATGGACACTCTACAGGATGATAGGGAAAGAAGGGAAAACATTATCCACTGACCGCCGCATGGAAATGTGTGCCGACGTTCACTGGTACAGTTGAAGAGTGTATCCCACTACCCACTGCCACTGTCATGTAATAAATATAAATAAACAAATTAACATTTCCCATAGTAGACAGAGATAGTAAGAAGGTGATGGCAGGCTCCATTGATTTGACCTTCTAACTCTTCTTGGGCTTACACAGTGTATTTCTAATACAGTCATATTATAATTGGAGAAAAAGAAAAAAAATTAATTACATTGAAAGTTTAGGGTTTTTGTTTCTGCCATGCTATAACAGTCAAGAGAGAGCATGCCCACCACTGTTACAAACTAAAAAGATATAAAATGTCTATCACTGACTCTGTTTTCCTCAGAGTGATCCAAATCAGATATCATGAAAAATAAACATATTTTAAAACCACAAACATGGATTTAATAAAAAAAAGTTTACAAGAACAGCTGTTGATTGCCTTTCAATCAAATGGTAAACAACGAGTGAGATGCAAGAAAGTAAATTTAAATTTAAATGTTGGTTTCAGTTATATAAGATTAGTGTGAGTCATTGAAAAGTGATATTTCAATTTTCAGTTGATTAAATGCCTGTAAATAAAATAGCACATCAAGCTTTATTTATTATAGTCTCAGAAATAATTTTTTTTTTTAATTTTCAGGTTTTAACTGTGAGATTGATTACAAATGTTTGGTTTGAAAGAAACATTTTTACCAGAGTCTGCCTTCCAAAGACCAATTAATGTGATTTTTGTTTGTAGATGAATCTTCTTTAGACAAAAAAAACCCCAAACTGAACTTCTTATTTTGTATCCAATTTAGCTAACTAGCTAATTCTATATTATTCTATATAGTTTTGCAACACTTTCAATTCATACAGAAGCAAAATATATAAATATTTGTGCACGATATTTCTATATAAATCTATGAAACCAAAAGTATTTTGAAAATGTTTTTTTTTTTTTGAATTTGCAGAAAAACAGCTGTATATGTACAGTCATGCATCACTTACAGTGAGGATGTGTTTTGAGAAATGCATTGCTAGGTTATATTGTCATCATGTGAACATCTCAGAGGCTACATGCACAAACCTAGGTTGAATAGCCTACTACATTCTTGGGTTATGTGGTTATATACCACATAATCTACAACTCCTAGATTACAAACCTGTACAGTAGGTTTCTTTCTTCTATCAATATTTCAGTTGCAATGCAATATAATATGTCCTTGTAAAACGGTATGCTTCTCAAAATTGAGTCAGAGGTGAGAAAGAAAATACAGCATCGAATTTACAGAAATGGATGTGGTCATGTAATCAAAGCAGTTACAACAATAATTTAAAAATTCCCTAACAAAAGTTAAGCAAATACATATTTTAAAGTTGGAATGATGACAGCTGTTTTCTTTGGTAAATGTAGAAGTTCATCTTAAAATTGTCAGTAAAGACAGTTTGATGGAAATGGGTCCAAGGAAGTATTGAGGTAGCAGAGTATAACACAATATACCAAGATCTCCAGTTCCCTGTGAGAAGTACTTTCAGTACAGACCAGATGCCAAACCGAGTGAAGAGGAAGAAAGTGGGCCAAAGGAGTATCATGTACAACTTTGCATTTCTCTGTTGTATTCATCATTATTAATATACTGGGCAGCTGGTTGCTATCAGTAAGTGTTTCAAAATATCAACATGCCACGAAATTTAAAAAAAAAATCAGCATATTTCCTGCACTATATTAACATCACTCCCTATTCACTGTGTGTATAGGAGAGATTTTTTTTGCATAAAAAAACACCTTTTAGCATAACAGAATGGAAAACCTTTCAGAATGCAGCAAGTAACAGTCAGCATGCTGCTAACATTGTATTTTCAATGCTTCTCCTATCTACAGGCACTGTGAAGACTGTCTTCCGAATTATCACAAGAAATAGTTCTACCAATTGCACAGTAAGGGTATCTATTACCCAAGCCTTAGATAAATATTTCTTTGTCACCTGCTGTGTGAGGTGGTAAGCACTTCTGATAACAATTTCTATATTGGGAAAAATAACACAGACAGCTATAATCAAGTCCAAAGTTTCAGTGGATTAACATTTAGAAATGATTTCATTATTCTTTTAGAATTTCAAAGTAAATGTTTTAGATTAATAAGAGGGTAAATAATTTCTGCTTTTCAAATTTATGTAGAAAGCCACGCAGAAGGAAGCCTTTGTCAGCTTAGTACGTGATTTTCAAAGCTGACTTGGTGTAAATATTAACCTTTCGGAAGGATCAGACAAAATGCAAAAGGATCATATTTTTAACCACTTCAGCCTCAAAGTGAATGTTCATCTTTTTCACTCACTTGCCATTAGCAAGAAGTGGTCACGTAATCCTATTCACGTTGAAGTAGAGCTAGGAGATGCAGTCTCTTGCAAGATAGCTACTTCCCAAACCACATTTATATATAATGAAGCAAGGTAAACCTTTCCTCTTGTATCTTTTTTTTTTAAACAAAACCAACTGACTCTCCTACAATCATCTTTGATACCTGCACTATTATCTCAGCACTATTCACAATAGCAAAGATATGTAATTGATATAAGTGTCCATCAATGGAGAATTGGATTTTTAAAAATCTGGTATATATATATATACCAGATATATATATATACCAGTGTATATATATATATATATATATATATATATATATATATATATACACACTGTGGAAAGCTATTCAGCAATAAAAAGAATGAAATCATTTTTTGGAGAAACATGGATAAATTGGAGTTCATTATTTTAAGTGAAACAACTGCAAAATAGAAAGTCAAATATTGCATGTTCTCATTTATAAGTGGGAACTAAATGATATGTACACATGAACACAGGAAGTGGAACAGTAGACATTGGAGACTCAGAAAGATAGCAGGATGGGAGGGAGGTCGGGGAAGATAAATCACCTATTGGATACAATGTACACTATTTGGGTGATGGTTACACTAAAAACACAGATGACACCACTATGTAATAATAGCCTTGCAAATAGAAAATGGGCTTGTACCCTCAAATCTATAAAAACTAAAAACAAACAAACAAAATACATGTAGAAAACTCTACAAAATTCAACATCTATTTACGATAAAATCTGCCATCAACATGGAAATAGAGATAGACGATTCCTTAATCAGATAAGTGGCATCTATTCACAATCTACACCTAAAAATTGGGTCTCAGCTACTGGAACAATTAGATGTGCATTTGTGAAAATATGAACTGTAGCACATGATTCACATCATATTAACATTAACTAGAAATGGAAGACATAATTAAATATAAAATGTAAAGCTATAACAAAAATACGCAGGGCTGGGCACAGTGGCTGACACCTGTAATCCCAACACTTTGAGAGGCCAAATCTGAAGGATGGTTTGAGGAAAGGAATTCTGGACCAGCCTCGACAAAATAGTGAGACCTCATCATTACTAAAAATTAAGAGAAAATAAAAATTAAAAAAACAAACAAAAAAAAGTTGAGTTCAGTGGTACATACCTGTGGTCTCAGCTTCTTGGGAAGCTGAGGTGAGAGGATTTCTTGAGCCCAGGTGTTCAAGGCTGCAATGAACTATGACTGTAACACCACATCCCCACCTGGGCATAAGAGTGAGACCCTGACTGTCTCTAAAATATGTGGGGTGTGTGTGTGTGTGTGTGTGTGTGTGTGTGTGTGTGTGTGTGTGTATGTATGTGTGAACATCTGCGTGATCTTTGGTTTGACATTCAGTTTTTGCAATATACATTAAAAAATATAATCTATAAGGTTATTTATCAATAAAGTGATAAATTGGACTTCATCAAAAGAAAACTTTCATTCTGAGGAAGACACTATTAAAAGAATAAAAAGACAAGGCCCAGATTAGGAAAAAATATTTTTCTATTACATATCTGAAAAAGGACTTATATCCAAAATATATGAAGTACTCTGAAAACCCAACATATAAGAAAACAAGCAACCCAATTAAACAAATGAGCAAAAGACTTTAACAGAAAAATTTCTCAAAGAAGATATATGGAATAAATCAACACATAAAAAAAGATACTCAATATTATTTTCTGTCTGGGCAATCCAGATTAAAAGCACAGTAATCTACTGCTCACCAGCCAGAGTGGCTAAAATACAGACAAATGACTATAACCAATCTCAGTAAGGATATGGAACAGAAACAGTCATTCATCATGGATGGGAATTCAAAATGCTACAGTCCATTTAGAAGACAGTTTGGCATTTTCTCATAAGGGAAATATAAATATACATAGAATACAGTCATCTGACTCCCAGATATTTACCAAGTGAATTAAACATGTATGTTTATGCCAAAATATGTACATGGATTTGCGAAGCAGGTTGATTTATTGTCAATTACAAGAAAGAACTTACACTGCATTGAGGATAGCAAAGTGCATCACCTGCTAACTACCAGGAAAAGGAGTCCATACACTCCAGCCCACTGCACCTGGAGCTGTGCTTTTACTATTTGCCTGAGTCTGGTGTTACAGAACACTCATACACATCACAGATTACATAAAGCAGGTTTCTTACTTACAGATAAGCATCAAGGGACAACGGAAGCCTCGGATTCATACCAAGCCGGTCTCCTAAGGCTCAAGAAAGCTGGAGACGGAGGATGGAATTTTGTTTGATCATGCCCCACTTGTACTGAAGCTGAGAAACCCCAAAACCAGTCCACTCTGGGTTTTATGCCCTGGGGTAAATAAGAATCTCTGGAACAAAGCACTGTAGAACACTTTGCTCTAGGAGGGACAATAGCAATGCCTGGCTGGCCCGGGCAGTTCTCTGTCTCAAGAAGTTGCATTCTCGAAGAGTGACAGGACCAAAGTATTTTTTTTTTTAATTTGGTATCTTTGTTATTTTTATACACGTGACAAGATTTTAAATCAAGAATGGTCAGTTAAATAGTACAAATTTACATTCATGAGGAATGTTAAAAAAAAAATTCAACTAAAAAACACACTTCTTCCTGTGACCCATAATCCCACATTTTACAGTGCAGGGGAGAAAGGGACTGGCGGGGGGCATCCAAAACAAGTCTCTCCCAAAAGAAATGACTTCAATTTGAAAGTTCCTCTCCACACGGGATCCAAACGGTGAGAGTGTAATTTACAATTCATCTTTTTCAACTGTAGATTCCTTTGTTGTTTCTTGTTCTTCTTCATCTGTTTCTGGATTCATATCTTCGTCTTCATCTTGCTCTCTGTCTTCTGTTGTCTCTTCAGGTTCTTGTTTGGGTTCTTCTTCCACCTTTACATCAGGATCAATGTTGGACAATTTGGGACAGGTTTTTTGTTTGTTTTTGTTGTTGTTGTTCTTATTGTGGTTTTTCTATCTTGCGATGTTGCCTTCTGTAATTATTTTGAGAACTATGGGCAGAAAGGGGGGAAAATCTGGGTCGGCAAAGGCCATCCAAGGACCATTTTGCCGGATGTTGAGGCCTTCTTTACTCATAATCACAAAAAAACTAGAAGCAACCAGGATATCCTTCACCTTAGAAATGAACAAACTGCAATATATCCATGCATTAGAATACTATGTACCTATAAATGGAAATTAATTAGTGATGCAAACAACCACATAGACAAATCTTTAACGTATTTTACTGAGGGAAAGAAGTCAGGACCACAAAGTTATATATTATATGATTCCATCCATAGTATGTTCTGGAAAAGGCAGAACTCTAGGAATAAAAAACAAATCTCTGGTTTTCAGTAGTTGGGTATGGGGAATGGTTGACCACAAAGGATGGAAAATCCTTTTTTAAGACGGAGACACTGTTGTGCAGTGCTGGGATGGTAGATACATGACTGTGTTCATTTGTGAAAACACGCTGAGTTGTACATAACAAAGGGGAAATTTTCACGTGTGCAAACCCGAAACCAAAACTAAATACCCAAACAAACCACAATCATGTACACAGAAACTCGACCAGAAGGTTGAGGGATAATATAAATTCTTTTATAAATATATCACACAGGAAGACCAAAGAGTGAAGGTAAATGACCCAAATAACTATGGAAAATGATGTTTTCACTAGAACCCATAACGCTAATGAGAAGCAAACTGAACATAAGTGCTGTACTCCAGTACTTGTTTGTTCCCACAGAGACACAGGCTACAAATTTTAAAACTTCTTTAAATAAATATAGAACTTAAACAAATAAATAAATGGATGGTAGATTGCAGGAGCTAGGATTCTCAGTATCAGAGAAGAAAGTTATTATCAATAAGGGAAGGCTGGAATAATCCCCATCATGATGAATTTAAGTTGGAGGCATCAGTATGAGTTCACATTTAGCTCAATAGTAGCCTATGTGTATAAGATATGATTGTCTTGGTCTGTTTTTTTGCTGCTATAACAGAATACTTGAGACTGGACAATATATTTTCTCACAGTTCTGGAAACTGGGAAGTCCAAGATCAAAACGCTTTCATCAGGCAAAGACCCCATGCAGGTCCCCATGGCCTAATTAACTCTTAAAGGGCCTCTTGATACTTATCTTAAGGGTTGGAATCGTGAATTCCAAGGCTGATGGTTGAGTACATAAAAATGACATTCTTTTGAACTAAATATTGAAGTTAAAAATGAGAAATACTGTTATAAATCTAGAACAATATTTGCAATTATTCTGTAAAACAGAGAAGGATAAAATAATTATATTATGAACAAAGCTGCCAAATCATTAAACACTTCTTTTTCCAATCTGCCCAAAGATACGATAGACAATTTACTTGAGAATAAACAAAAATATCAAGCATTTAAATGATTTCAGTCTCATTTCAAATAAGGTTAATTCATGACAAAATAATATTGTCTATAGACGGGCATAAATCTAAAGAATCATACTGCCCCTTCGCTGTTTGGGGTTCAATATATGAGGAAAGGTCATGCTCTTTGGTTGCTGTAGAAAATAATTGGTACCCTTTTTTTTCTTTTTCTTCAGCTTTATTGAGGTACAGTTGGCAAATAAACACTATTTAAGGTATGCAACATGATATTTTGACAGATATATACATTGTGAAATGATTACCATATCAAGCTAATTAACATCATTATCTCACATAATTACTTTTCTTTGTGAGAATGTGGAGATTTGATATCTTAGGAAATATTAAGAGTATAACACAATGCTGTTAACTATAGTTGTCCCCCTTTATCCACTGGTGATAATGGTCCAAGACACTCAGTATATGCCTTAAACCATGGATAGTGCTGAACCCCAACTACAACAGGTTTTCTATACCTATGATAAAGTTTAACTTATAAATTAGGGATGCTATGACATTAAAAACAATATAATCATAAAATAGAACAATTATAAAAATGCTTTAATAAAAGTTATGTTAATGTAGTCTGTCTCTCAACATTCTTTTTTATTTTTACACTGTATTCACCTATTTTCTGACTGCAGTTGACTGCAGGTAGCTGAAACTGCAGAAAGTGAAAACAATTGATAGGAAAAGATTGCTGTGTAGTAACCAGGCTGTACATTCAGTATCCAGAATTTATTTATCTTATAATTGAAACTTGATACCTTTGACCAGTATCTCCCCTTTTACCAAATCCTCCTCAACCTGTGATAACTACCCTTCTACTCTCTGATGGTTTGTGTTGAAATATTTTACATTCCACATATAAGGGAGATAATTCAGCATTTGTTTTTCTGTGTTTGGCCTATTTCACTTAGCATAGGGATCTCCAGATTCCTCCATGCTATCTTGAATGGCAAGATTTCCTTTTTTAAGGCCAAATAACATTCTGTTCTATTGTGAAAAGAAATAAAAGAGAAAGTAAAACTAATCATCCCAGACCTGTTCTAAATCTCTGCCCTGGCCCAGGAATGTGAGTTGGTGCAAAGGCAGCTTTGGTAGCTAGGATTGCATGTTGCAATCTCCAATAAATAGACAGGTGTAACCCCAGGGTCAATCAACAATAGTTGGCCCTTTGCCTATGTAATTAAGGTAGGCTAAATATTTCATTGACAAGTACCGGTTGTAACCTTGTTTACTGAATGTAGGACAAGGCAAAATGAAATCAGTTATTCTCCCACCAGACCCTAAGATGCCTACACAATTATTAATCGTTTTCTCCTACCCACTCAATCACATATTTGTTCCAAGTGTAATATCACTGGACACCAATCACATTTGCAAAAATGTAACCAGTGCTTTGTTGCTCATCCTCTGTGTTGTGTATTGTACTTATCCCTTTGCTAAAACAAAACAACAAAAACAAAAATCGTATACATTTTGTGCTTTATGTAATTGACTTTGAAACTCAGGTCACAGGCTACTGTAATTCTGGCTTCCTGGGTGCACATCCTCAAACTCCAACTTAATAAACCTCACTAGTATAGGGCCCGGCCCCACTGGGTCTAGAGGGTATTCTCTACGGGTGCTCAGACGAGAGACTGTAGAAATAAACACAAAAGACACCGAGATAAAGAGAAAAAAAGGTTTGGGGCCAGGGGTCCACTACCACCTAGTACGTGGAGTCCGGTAGTGGCCTTGAGTGCCTGGATATTCTAATTTTATGGGGTACAAAGTAGGGGCAAGGGAGAGTAGGGTGAGTTCAAGCAAATCACGTTTCTAAGGAACAAAGGGGCCGAGGCGTGCAAGCTGCAGAAGCAGTGGGCAGCGAGATGTGCCAGCCCTTTATGTTATGCTTGCCAAGTAAGAACAAAGGCTTCAAGAATTATGCTACTTCTGTCTTCAAAAGAGGAACCAGGTGTGGAAGTAGAGAGTGAAAGCAGATACAGAATGTGGCCAGTATGGCACAGCACCACATAGAGACAATTAAACCCGCGGTGGCTGCTGGTTGGGCTGATTGATACCAGTCTTTCCACAGGAGCGCAGGGAGTGGAGTGTTCTCCAGCTCATCCAAGGACATGTTCCCTCCCAAGGTCTGCTCTACAGGTGCCTCTCCGAGCACTGGCTCTACCACAGAGATTTTAGATGCCCTCCAGCAACCCTTACCCGGGTGTGACACAGGGCTTGGTTTCGGCATTCGGCAGGTTATCTCTGCTGATCGCCACCATTTGATGTTCCACAGGTATTAATGCTCTTGCCTCGTGGCCACAGCCCACAGTGTTCCTTATCAATCCCTGACCACAGCAACCTGAAGTTGCTAAATAATTACGCATAAAGTACAAGAAGGCTTTAGTCGAGGCTTAATATTCAATAAGACTAATATCTAATCACTCATGATACTTATTCCTAACTAGATCCTTCTTTCTATATTCTATTTAGTAGACAGGAACTGGCTGAGGCTTCATTCTCCTGCTCTGGCATGTATGAGACTTTCCTCCCACAACTAGGTTGAGCTTCCTGTCTCAGTCTCTCATTTGGGTTGATGTTACAAATATATCACATTTTCTTTTTCCATTTTCTGTCAACAGATATTTAGATTGTTCCCATACCTTGGCTATTGTGAATAACACAGCCATGAACGTGGGAATACAGATATCTCTTTAAGATAGCAATTTGAGGGCCGGGCACGGTGGCTCAAGCCTGTAATCCCAGCACTTTGGGAGGCCGAGGCGGGTGGATCACAAGGTCGAGAGATCAAGACCATCCTGGTCAACATGGTGAAACCCCGTCTCTACTAAAAATACAAAAAATTAGCTGGGCATGGCGGCACGTGCCTGTAATCCCAGCTACTCAGGAGGCTGAGGCAGGAGAATTGCCTGAACCCAGGAGGCGGAGGTTGCGGTGAGCCGAGATCGCGCCATTGCACTCCAGCCTGGGTAACAAGAGCGAAACTCCGTCTCAAAAAAAAAAAAAAAAAAAAGATAGCAATTTGATATACTTTGGATATATAGCCAAAGTAAGATTGCTGAAGTGCATAGTAACTCTATTTTTAAGTTTAGTATGAACCTCCGTATTGTTTTTCATAATGTCTATAGCAATTTGCATTTTCATCAGCAATGGATAAGGGTTCCTTTTTCTCATCATCTCTGATTCTTGTTATCTTTTGACTTTTTTTTTATAGTAGTATTACAAACTTTCTTAAATGGGAGGATGGAAGGAGGGTTAGGGTGAAAGTAATTGCCTGCAGGGTACAATGTTCACTATTTGGGTGACAAGCCCACTAGAAGCCCAGATGTCACCATTATGCAATATTTCCATGTAACAAACCTGGACATACGCCCCCTAAATCTAAAATAAAAAATTAAAACCAAAGAAAATTTAGAAGTGGATACCAAAAACTTTTGAAAACATAAAATAATGAATACATTTAACCTAGCAACTGAGGTTAAGGAAACTATTGGAAAATTTTAGGCAAAAACAACTGCCTATGTGAATGATATTGGTTAGGTTAGGTTATATACAGTATTTTTAAAATATGTATGTTTTATTGCACTTTAGGTTCTGGGGTACATGTGCAGATCACCCAGGAATATTGCATAGGTACATACATGGCAATGTGGTTTGCTGCCTCCATCCCCTCATCACCTATATCTGGGTTTTCTCCCCATGATATCCCTCCCCAATCTCCCTACCCCTCACTGTCCTTCCACTAGTCCCCACACAACAAACCCCAGTGTGTGATGCTCCCCTCCCTGTGTCCATGTGTTCTCATCATTCGACACCTGCCTATGAGTGAGAACACGTGGTGTTTAATTTTAGGTTCTTGTGTGAGTTTGCTGAGAATGATGGTTTCCAGGTTCATCCATGTCCCTACAAAGGACATGAACTCATCGGTTTTTATGGCTGCATAGTATTCCATGGCATATATGTGCCACATTTTCCTTGTCCAGTCTATCATCAATGGGTAGTTGGGTTGGTTCCAGGTCTTTGCTATTGTGAACAGTGCTGCAACGAACATTCATGTGCATGTGTTTTTATAATAGAATGATTTATAATCCTTTGGTTATATACCTAGTAATGGGACTGCTGGGTCAAATGGAGTTTCTATTTCTAGATGCTTGAGGAATCACCACACTGTCCTCCACCATGGTTGAACTAATTTACACTCCCATCAACAGTGTAAAAGTGTTCCTATTTCTCCACATCCTCTAGTCATTAGGAGAGTGGTTGATATGAATGAATGGTTTGATTCTTTCATTTGCTCCATGTAGATTGCTTTTGTCCCCAAATTTTTGCTAACTCATTTTAAGTTATAGTGGTCTCAGAAAGATCTGTTATAAAGCAGCAGTAATTGTAGCAAATGTTGATGACCATATACTTCTTTTTTAACTTTTGTTTTAGGCTTGCGGGTGTATGTGAAGTTTTGTTACATAAGTAGACATGTGTCATGGGGGATTGATGAACATATTATTTCATCTCCCAGGTAATAAGTCCAGTACTCAATAGTTATCTTTTCCGCTCCTTTCCTTCCCACGACCCTCCATCCTCAAGTAGAACCCAGTGTCTGTTGCTTCCTTCTTTGTGTTCTTATCATTTACCTCCCACCTATAAGTGAAAATATGTGGTATTAGGTTTTATATTCTTGCATTAGTTTACTAAGGATGATAGTCTCCAGTTCTGTCCATGTTCCCATAAAAGACATGATCTCATCCATTTTTATGGCTGCATAATATTCCATGTGGTATATGCACTACATTTTTTTTATCCAATCTGTCATTGATGGGCATTTAGGTCAATGCCATGTCTGCTCTTGTGAATAGCACTGCAATGAACATTTGTGTGCATGTGTTTTTATGGTAGAATGCTTTATATTTTCTGAGTATATACCTGGTAATGAGATTGCTGGGTTGAACGCAGTTCTGCTTTTACCTTCTTTAGGAATCACCATACTACTCTGCACAACGGTTGAACTAATTTAGACTCCCACCAACAATGTGTAAGAGTTCCCCTTTCTATGCAACGTCACTAGCATCTGTTATTTTTATGACTTTTAAATAATAGCCATTCTTACTGGTATGAGATGATGTCTCATTATAGTTTTGATCTGTAATTCTCTAATGATCAGCGATACTGAGATTTTTTTCATAGGCTTGTTGGCTGCATGTATGTGTTCTTTTGAGAAGTATTTGTTCATGTCCTTTGCTCACTTTTTAAGGGGGTTGGTTTTCTCTTGTAAATTTAAGTTCCTTAATCACATCGAATATTAGAACTTTGTCAGATGCATAGTTTGCAAATATTTGCTCCTATTCTGTAGGTCATTGACTCTGTTGACAGTTTCTTTTGCTGTGCAGAAGCTTCAGTTTAATTAGATCCCACTTGTCAATTTTTGCTTTTGTTGTAGTTGCTTATAGTGTCTTCTTCATGAAATTTTTGCCTAGGTGTTTGTCCAGGGTTTTTATAGTTTGAGGTTTTACACGTAATTATTTAATCTATTGTGGGTTGATTTTTGTGCATGGTATAAGGAAAGGGTCCACCTTCAATATTCTGAATGTAGTTAACCAGTTATCCCAGCAGCACTGTTTGAATAGGGAGTGTTTTCTCCATTGCTTCTTTATGTCATCTCTGCTGAAGGTCAGATGATTGTAGATGTGTGGCCTTACTTCTGGGCTATTTTGTTCCATTGGTCTATATGCCTGTTGCACAGGACAAGAAAAAAAAAAAAAAAAAAAACTATTTTAAAATTTGCATGAAAGCAACAACAAGCTGAAACAGCCACGGCAATCCTAATTAAAAAGAACAAAGCTGGAGGCATCACATTACTTAACTTCAAAGTATACTACAAGGTTACAGTAACCAAAACAGCATGGTACTGAGACACGTATACTTCTTTTGGTTAACAGCGTGTATCAATTCCTACAGCTATCGTGCATCTCAGAATTTTTTCATCTCTCCCCATTGCTGTTTTGAAAGCCACCTCCATGTTTTTAAGTATGTTATAGTAGCATTCCACTTCCTGTTACCAAAAGCTATGTGAAAGTCTGATGGCTACTGTAAAAAATTATCACAGATTGGTGGCTTAAAAACAACAGAAATCTATTCTTTCACATTTCTGGAGGCCAGATTGAAAAAATCAAGGTGTTGTAGGTCTGTACTCTTTCTGAAGAATCTAGAGGAGAACCCATCCCTTGCCTCTCCTAGCTTCTAGTAGCCACTAGCTTTCCTGGGTTTATCGCCTTATCCTTGCAATCTCTGCCTTTATGTTCACATCACTTTTACTTAAGTGTTACTAGTACCAAAATTTCTTCTGTTTCTCTCGTGTTAGACTACACATGATCGAATTTAGGACCGTTACTAATAACCCAGAATAAACAACTCAAGATTCTTAACTTATCTCATTGTTTCCTACTGGGAGGATAATATTAACTGTTCCCATATATGATAATATTTACAAATTCTGAGATTTAGGATGTCAATGTACCTTTGAAGCCACTACTCAGCCTGCCACCATGTGAGTATGCTTATACAATATAAATGAAAACCAAAGAATAGAATTTGCATTTTGAAATGAATCTATGATACTGTTTTTTTACATACTTTTCCATAATACTAATAAATTATGGTCATGAAGTATATTTTTTCAATAGGTTTTGATTAATCAATGTGCCAACATTAATGTTTTATTATCAACTTCAGGTAAAAAATTTTAATTTTTGACTTTATTATGCAATTGAGTCGTTTTCTTCTGCACTCTTTTAGGAACTGAAAATACTCATTAACAACTTTTCTGCCACCTCCAGTAGTAAATACCTTCTCCTTTCCAAGGTATTGTTACTGCCTAAATGAACTTCCTGTATCTTTTCCATATCTGATGCTATTCTCAATGTAACAGTTTGTTACTTCCCAGAGGCACAGTGCAAGCAATTTATTTTCCCTTGAAATGTTCACTCTAAAAGAAGCTAAAACTTGTCACAAGTTGAAGGCAAAGGCAGAGGAAGCTTTAAAAGTGTGAGGTGAGCCAGGGGGCAAGATGGTAGCGTAAAAGAGAACAGACTTTGAAGTCAGACAGACCATTAGCTGGGGACCCATGGGCACTGCACAGAATTCTCATGAGCTTTAGTTTCCAGCGCTGCAAAATTGGTGTAATTATCTAGGCAATGCACATGGTTGTTATAAAGATGCCCGCATTGCACATAAATGTGTTAATGTTGCTTATTTAACATTAGGGAGCAGAGGTATATAAATAGTCTAGCATGGGGACTGGCATGAGAATGCTTTCTTTTTAAAAGTACCAGCTGTTATTTTATTAACTCTGAGATAGCACATTTGCTATTGTATCTTCACAGGCTACAGTAAGATCTCCCAAATCTTAAGAACATAGCAAAATAAAGGTAATCACTTTTCCATGCTACAACTCCAATCTTATTTACTGTCAAAAGGAGAAAAAAAAAAAAAACAGTCTGCCTTCTGTGGTATGCAAGAGGTATTGCAAATCACTTCCATGAGAATTTTTAAGTAGAAGAATGAAGATCACGTCTCAAACTGCAGTGCTCTTTGATTTTTCTATAACCATATCCAATGCAGGTTCACCGTGAACTGTGCCTTAAAGGTACACAGCCTTCCTGTCAATGACATAAAAGATAGAGAGTTAGAGTATGTAGACTCTGGGTCCAGTCTACCTAGGATCAAATGTGACACAGGTGCTGTAAGCTACCTTTGAGGGAAAAGATCTTTCTGAGGAATCACTTTAGAAATCTCTGCTTCCGTTTCCTCCACTGGCAGCTGCAGTTGATGATAATAATGGCATTGACTTCAGAGTTGGTTGCTAGGAATAAAATGAGCAAATCCATGCAAGAGCACTGAGAATAATGCTTCACATACAATATTACAAAATCTATCCCTAAGGGATTGGGGGGATAACCAATAAATACATAAAGTAAGATGTTGCTGCTGATCCACACCCATGGTAAACAGAAGGCTTCTTTCACTTTCTTCAACATCATTATAGAGAAAGATCACTATTGTGCCTTGGGGCAAGGTAATAATTTGATATTAATCACAAATAAAAGTTCAAAACTTTCCAGAGTTTCTGAAACCCTGAAAATTTATTATGAAAATGAATGCCAATTATTAGTACATCATCAGGAGTTGAAATGATGTCTTAATTTATTTTTTTTACCGTTAGGTTTTGCATTATGTATTAATCTATTAGTTTATTGTATGTCTGCCCTGTTTGAATGTAAACCCCATGAAGTCAAGGTTTTTATCTTGTTTTCTTCTGTTTACTCACTGAGAAATGTGGAACTCTGGGCACATGCTGATTCAATACAGACCTCTGCACTAAGAGATGACCAAATTCTAGCACGGCTTCTAACAGCACAAATTCCTGTCCCTAGGATGACCCCAACCTCCCCATTAAAATGCCTGCCTGAGAAATGGTTAACACTGACAGGGGAATAACCCTTGTTATAACCAACATAGGAAATAGGCCCTTGACCTCCCTTAGAGTGATTAGTAAAAATGGCTTACACTTAGGAATACTTTGTCTCTTTGAGAGGTGTGTGTATCACCTATAACTCAGAAGTCTCTTTTTTAAGGACATGAAAGTCATTCCTTTGAAATGTAATTAATCATCAAAGAGGATAGGGCCTTGGCATCCCAGTCTCTGTGGGACTATAGAACCCTTCCTTCTATAATTGCCAGCTAGCAGAAAAGCTGACCTAATTGCGTTTACAATGACCAATTCTTTGTAAATTTTTACTTCCTGGCTCTACTGGTGTCCCTACCCATCCCTTTCCCTCATTCTTTCTTTAAAATACCCAGTTACCTGCACACACCCAGATGAGCACAGCTATTTACTGTCAGTAGTTAGTGAATAAAATCTGTTTTCATTGATTTAACTAATGTTCAGCTGTGTTTATCTTTGATACCAGCGCCTAGAATATAATATCAGCTCCTGACCTATATATGTTAATCGATATTTTTGGATTAATTTTGTCACTTACTGTTCTTTTATAAAAGCAACTTCTTCTTAGATGTTCTGTCCAGAACAATTTGCTTGGTTTGGTTATTTCTGACAACTTGTCAAGCTGATTCTTGGGGATTCTGACTTTTTCTTTTTCTAAAATGATGCATGGCCACCAGTGCCAATTGCATTTCATGAAGATAGGAAGCTGATATACAAGTAATTTACTTTTGGTTAAATTATCCACACACGTATGTTTATTTGTAAAAATATATATTTAGAAATTTAACCAAAGTAAATTATAGACACATACACGACTGAGGTTAATTTGTTTTTCCCCCAGAAAGATGTAACTGAAGTAAATTATGTTTCTCATTAAAATTAGGTTCATGTTGGTACAATTCACATATAGCAAACTTAACTTATTTTAGATGTACAGTGTATGGGATTGTGTAACCACCCCTGGCTACCACTGACATGATCTTATAGTTTAGCCTTCAGTGTGTCCTATCAGTGGGCCCAGATAGTGTAATATGTCCATTACATTTTCATTTCAATGTTCTTTTTGCCTTCTGCGTTCCAAGTGGCTTAGAATTCTCTGATTTAATTTTGTTGAATTTATGTGTGTATGTGCGTGTGCGTGCGTGTATATGTAGAGGGAAAGAAAGAGAGAGAGAGAGAGACAGAGAGAGAGAGAGAGAGACAGACAGAGAGAGAGAGAAAGAAAGAGACGGAGAAACACTTCAAGTGATGAAAATAGACATGTTCCAAGTATCTTTTCTGCTGTGGCATTATCTTTTTGCCATGAGAAGTGGGTCATTTTGCCTTAGAAAACCAAAGAAACCACAACCGATAGCTACCTCCCCCAACCCCGAAAGAGCTTCTCCCTGTGACTGTTTCAGTGCTGAACATTCTCCCAGTTCACAGAAGCTTCTTTGCTTGCCAACACTGACATTTCTCTCCCTCATTGTCAATCATTTGCCATTTATTAAATATTTGTTTACATACTGTTTCTTTTGAAAATACCTAAATTTCAAAGGAAAAGCTTCTATTTATTGATTCTTTACACACAATTCCCTTATTCTCTCAGACTCTAGAAATATAATGCAATATATTTTTTTGCCCTTTCCTGCTTAATGATGTTGCTTTGCAATGCAAATCCAATGATACAATGGGAAATAAATCAAATTAGGAAGCATTATGCAACGATCAGGTGTCATTTTTATCTGCCGCTGTTCTAACTCACCCCTGGTCTACTGAAAGTTTCCTGACAGGTTAATTCTTCTAATCTTCTCATGCTCCAAATTCAATCCGTGTCCAGCTCTTAGTTTTATCTTTTTGAAACACAGTTCTAATCCTATTATTGCCCAGCTAAAAAGTTTTTTATGGCTTCTCACCGCTGACCTCACTAAACCCAGATTTCTTACCCTGCCACTTAAAACCTTCTGTAAGATGATACTAAAAAGTGTTCTTTGTTTTATCTTTCTATAACTTCCCTACATACCCTTATGCCCTCATTCTAGTACATTTTGTGCTACTGCTGGAACAGGCCCAAATTAACTTTAGCATCACTTAGAAGGTCCTGACATATTTGCAGTGCAAAGTAAGTATGAATTCCCTTTAATGAATCAGAAAAATAAGTAGGCAGCATAAAATCTACAATTTGGAGACATTTTAGAGTAAAGAAAAAAGTTAAATAATAATTATGTGATACCATTATTATTATTATTGAGACAGAGTCTTGCTCTGTCGCCCAGGCTGGAGTGCTAGTGGTACGATCTCAGCTCACTACAACCTCTTCCTCCCGGGTTCAAGCAATTCTCCTGCCTCAGTCTCCTGAGTAGCTGGGTTTACAAGTGTGTACCACTACACCCAGTTAATTTTTGTATTTTTAGTAGAGACGGAGTTTCACCATGCTGGTCAGGCTTGAACTCCTGACCTCGTGATCTGCCCGTCTTGGCCTCTCAAAGTGCTGGGATTGCAGGCATAAGCCACCTTGCCCAGCCTATTTTTATTATCTTTATGTAGATAGTATCAAGTGTATTAAGTCAGACTAAAGTTCATTTAATTGTTTCCCGTATGCCAGTCATTATGTTTAGCAAATGGTTATTGTAACAAACACTAATTGCAGCATTATAAATGCTATTGTTTAACAGGTTTAAAGTAAATATATATTATTTTAGTTGTAAATTAAAAAGCAATTCTCTGTGATGATGAAAGTTTAAAATCAATTTAAAATCTAAAGGAAGATTTGAAATTAAGTGAAACATGGAAATATTTTGTAACAGATAAAAGATGAAGCCTGAATCATAAAATCTAGTTAAAGCAATAATGCCACAGAATTTGTTACAAACTATTTCTCTACAGGGAGAACTGAAAAATGATTAAATGTAATGACTCTCTTTTTTCTCTCTCACATGCACACTAGTGCATACATGGGAAGCACTTACACAAAATGTTTTCAAATAGTACCACACGATGTGCTGCAAATTCATGAACTCTCTCCCAAAGTATTTTGCTAAGTTTTCAAACTGTATCTCCTAATGTGAAGAAGACCTAACTGATAGCAAACATTAAAGTGATGCGTGTAGTTCTTATATTGAGACTAGTCTAGTCATTATTCTTAAACTAAAGAACATACAGATGATGAACCAGTTATACGTGCTTTGAAAGAATAAAAGCAGGCCTATTTGAAATGAATGAAGAGACATAATTTAGGAAGGATTATGTCTTCTCTGATTGCTTCCACAGATATAGAAAAAATTATAAATGCTGATAGACAAGTGTGTTCATGTGATGCAATAGAAGATTCTTGTTCTCAATAATTTGACCAAGCAATTCTGAACATCAATTAAACATAAAGGGGCAAATGTCAATATATGTATAAGGTTAGTGCTTTTTGATGAAGAAATATGTTAAATCTCTGTTTGTATGTTTTTCTTTGTTTTTTCTAAATTAGTTTACTAAATGTTTTATTTCTATATACTTTAATAAATATGTGATACATATTTATTTATATGGATATATATATGCATATATGTGAATATGTATATTCATACATAATTTCACAGTAGTTATTGGTACTTTAGTACCTTTGATTTGGTTAGTCTAATAAAGACTAAAGAAACAAATCTAAAACAATGCACAATAAACATATCTGAGTCTCCTTCTATTATCATCCTCACAGTGGGTTTACTCAGAGACAACATGCAAATTCACCAGTCAACAAAACAGAGACTTATTTTGTTACGTTACGCTGATGTCAGTGGTATATCACATAAGTAATAAAGTGGTATCTACATTGTTGTGCCCTTTTGGTTCAATATTTCTGGGTTTAGATAGCTATATAAGGCATTGAAGCCCAATGGCTAAGCTTGTGAAAGGTGGAGTCTAATTTTCTATGTCCCGTATCGGTTCTAACACCTTTTAGATGTGTGCTGACAAACAATAGTCTTAAACCTCAGTGCCTCCTTTTTCTCACAAATAAAATGTAGTTAAACAAAATGAATTAGTATATGTAACATATTTAGATCTGTGACCTAATCATAATAGAGACATATAATCATTTATTAAATAAAATAAAACACCCATTTTCTTTCTTGTGGTTTCATAAGAAATTGGGCAAAATTTTGCCCTCATGGTAGCCATCTAAGTTTATGGCATTAAAATTATTTTTAACACTCTTTGGCTTTTCTTTCTTCTTGAGTCAGAATTCCGTTTTTCTAATTGTTCTATTTACCAACAGAATATTTTATACATTTAGAGGTCAAGACCTGCCTATATGTACTGTAATATTTAAAAGTTATTCTCTCTCTCTCTCTCTCTCTCTCTCTCTGTGTGTGTGTGTGTGTGTGTGTGTGTGTGTGTGATTTTTATAGCTGAGCATCTCTATTGCCACTCATTTGGTTATTATTTATTGAAACCTTATTCAATATTTGCAATTACTAAAAAAGACATGCTCTTTTAATAAACTTACATTTTAGATATTTTTTGTTTGTTTGTTTGTTTGTCTTTGTTTTTGTTTTTTTTAGACGGAGTTTTGCTCGTTACCCAGGCTGGAGTGCAATGGTGCGGTCTCCGCTCACTGCAACCTCCGCCTCCTGGGTTGAGGCGATTCTCCTGCCACAACCTCCTGAGTAGCTGGGATTAGATATTTTTAAATATTCAATATGAAGACATAATACCAAATATCATATCAAGAATTGCTGCATCAACCTGATCTTCTCACCATTACTATCTAATGCATTACATTTTAGATTACATTTTTTAAAATAAGAAACAATAACATAGCATTGCCAATTATTTTCAAAGAGAATCATATAAAATTAGTATAAAATTATTATGCCTTCCCAGAAAATAAATAGCTTAATAAAAACAATAGGAGTAACAAGAATTAAAAATAAAGGGCAGTATTTAACAAAAAGAGTTGTAATTTATAAATATAACTTTATTTAAAAGCAATTTAAAAATAAAAATAATTTTTAAGTTTTAAAGTAATATATCACAGTAAAAGTGTTAATTATGGTATTTGATTTATTCATCTACTCTGAAATTTTCTTTGTTTTCTGCATACCTAGTTTGAAATGGCACATACACCATGGAATACTATGCAGCCCTAAAAAAGGATGAGGTTCATGTCCTTTGCAGGGACATGAATGAAGCTGGAAACCATTGTTCTTAGCAAACTGACACAAGAACAGAAAACCAAACACCTCATGTTCTCACTCATTAAGTGGATGTTGAAAAATGAGAATACATGGACACAGGGAGAGGAACCTCCCACACCAGGGCCTGTCAGTGGGTGGAGGGCTAGGAGAGAGAGATAGCAGGGGGGTGACAGATAGGGGATGGATAGCATTAGGAGAAATGCCTCATGTGGATGATGGGGAGAGGGATGTGGCACATGTATCCCTATGTAACAATACCACATGATCTGCACATGTGCACCAGAACTTAAAGTATAATGAAAAGCAGTATAATCAGAATAGTATTCACAAAACAATGGCACATCAGAACTGTACAATAACAAAGAAAGTGGAGATCCAAACAATAGATGAAATATTTGGGGAAAAAATACCCTAAAAATCACCCTACATATAAAAATATTCCTTAAGTTGAGGAAGGCAGAAAACAGAGAAGGTGGTGGCATGTGAAGCTGCAGGCTTGTGTATTGAAGACACAGTTAATGCAAGCAAGAAATCTAACATGGCACCACTGAAATGCAGAAAACATAAATATAAGGGGAAAAAAAAAGCCCCTTTTAAATTTGTCCCTAGCATTAAGGCATTTTGTCTTGCCTGTTTTCACAAAATGCAAAAAAAGAAAAAAAAAAAAAAGACTCACGGTCAAGAAGCACCAAACTTGTATTCAAAACAAACATATCTCTGTTCAGTGCCTTTTTCTGAGTGAATAAACCAGATGTATTAACATGAAATTGAATAAAGTAGGTAAAAATAGTTAATAATTGGGAGAACTAAAACACATAAAACTTCAATTACTGTGTCTAGTATATATGGAGAAAGCCAAGCATAAATCAGCATTAGATGCCTTGATATAAGAATAATCTGAGGCTAGACACAGTGGCTCATGCTTGTAATCCCAGAACTTCGGGGGGCCAAGGCAGGTGGATCACTTGAGGTCAGGAGTTTGAGTTCAGCCTGGGCAACATGGTGAAATCCTGTCTCTACTAAAAATACAAAAGTTAACCAGGTGTGGTGGTGCATGCCTGCAATCCAAGCAGCTCGGGAGGCTGAGACATGAGAAATATTTGAACCTAAGAGCTGGAGGTTGTAATGAACTTAGATGATGCCACTGCACTCCAGCCTGAGGAACAGAGCAAGGATCCATCTCAAGAAAATAAAAAAGCAATCTGAGAAAAATGAGACCTTGAAAGTTAACTTGTTTGATGAAATTTTAAAAAATCCATTGTAAGCATCATGATATACCATTAAGGTTAATATCAAGACTGAAGAGACCATCTCTCCCACCACCAGCAATGAAATGATTTAAACCAAAAATAAAGAATAAACATGGCTGCAGATGTCTCAATAGAAACACCGGATATTGAAAAGCAATGAAATAATGTCTTCAAATTTTTCAAGAATATTTTCCACTAGAATCTGTAATGTAGAACATTAATTCAATATGAGTACAATAAAGATATTTGCTTCCATGTACATCTTCAAGCAACACGGTTCCCAGTATCTTCTCATGAGAACTGAGTTTGCTCTAGCAAAGTGAGAGAGTTACTTCAGGAAGAGAAAGATCTTGGAATCTGGATTCTGACTGAGAAAGCCAATGAGAGCAGAAAGTCACACAGTGTCATGGATAGCCCTGGCCTTAATGAGCAGAGTAATCAGCACAGATTAGCAGAGGATATTGTCATCTGGGAAAGGATGCTTGACAAAAAGAAAAAGCAAGGTAGAGGGGAACTTGGTAAACAAATCTTACGAGACATAGCTTTAAAAATGTGAATTATATTAATAACATTATTGACACAAATATATTAAAAATGTAAGGTTATATAATATTTCAAGTGTGATCAAGTTTAAAGAATAAAGGCTATGTTTAAAGTTATCATGCATTTACTATGTTATGTGCTAAGTGGAGGACAATTCTAATGAACATTTACTGTTATCATGTGCTAAGCAGTGAACAATTCTAATATGAGCACGTAAGCAAAACTGCTTTACCATAACAATATTTTAATATAATGAAATAGGAGGAGGAAATGTAAGTCCTGAGAATAATAACTAGAATATAGAGTAGTCTCCTTACTCTGTTTTGGGCTTTCATTACGTTTCAGTATTTGGAGACATCAGAATAATGCAGGGAGATTATGAGGGGGGTACAGGAGTGATTATTTGTGTTTTTAATAAGCTGTGACTGACCTTTAGGACATCAAATGCTATTATTTGTAAACTCTTAGGAGCAAAACAACAAAATAAAACATTTCTGGCATCTATGTCATTTTTTAAAAATGAAGCATATTATGGATGCTTCCGGCATACATTGCTTTCCAAAGAGTTCTGACGTGGATCATCCCAGTTCTTACAAATGTTAGTCTCTAACAGTGCAAAGTCAAGAACATTCTCATAATGCAGTGAAGTCATTTGATGTTTAGTAAAATATTCACATTCACACATATTCAAATTCACAAAGCATACTGAGAAACAGGTAGGAATTCAGAGCTCTGTCTTCAAATATTTCTGCTTGTTTCAATACAACATGTTAAGCATATGTCAAATCCACAGTCTAGTGATAACTGTTGCTAAGCAATGCTTGCTTGGATTTGTTTCCATGTAATCATCTTACTTATTACAATATTCTAGTGCAAATAGAGATTGCTTAGAAGAAAATTGTCTCTGTATGACTAAAGTTCTTAACAAGCACTCTTCTCCCTTTTAAACTTCAAAATCTATTGTACATAGCCAGATGAAAAAATGTCTGCATATTTTGGATGTCTTCATTATAATGGAATTGAAACTACCTACTAATTTTATTCATCATAACTTCTCTCATCAACTTTTCTTTTATCATCATGTTTTGACTAATAACAGTGAAAAATGAGGAGATGAATGAAAAGTAGGAATAAAAGATTTATCTGATATATCTGATAATGATCGCAGTCAGAATAAAATAATGACAGCAAAATTACTTAAATGTCATCAGAATTCAAAAATAGTTATTTGTTAACTTATGCATTCGTTTTTTTTTATTATACTTTAAGTTCTGGGATATGCATGCAGAATGTGCAGGTTTCTTACATAGGTATGAATATACCATGGTGGTTTGCTGCACTCATCAACTCATCATCTACATTAGGTATTTCTCCTAATGCTATCCCTCCCCTAACCGCCCCCTGATAGGCCCTGGTGTGTGATGTTCCCTTCCCTGTGTCCATGTGTTCTCACTGTTCAACTCCCACTTATGCATAAAGACATGCGGTGTTTGGTTTTCTGTTCCTGTGTTAGTTTGCTGAGAATGAAGGTTTCCAGCTTCATCCAAATCCCTGCAAAGCACATGAACTCATTCTTTTTTGTGGCTGCTTTTGGGTTGGTTCTAAGTCTTTGCTATTATGAACAGTGCTGCAATAAACATACATGTGCATGTGTCTTTGTAATAGAACGATTTATAATCCTTTGGGTATATACCCAGTGCAGGTATTGATTGACTTATGACCTATGCAACTTACGTCCATTTGACTTTATGACCACAATCGCTAGCTACGACTGCTCTGCGTCTGGCGGTGCAAACGTTGCCCAGCTGGGCGTGCGACAGTGCGGACCAGCTTCCGGAAGCACTACCATCTCCGCGTGCACCATTTCAACTGTTATCCCGGACTCAGTACAGTAATTTGTGTTTTGTGTCTTGGATATTTTTCATCAACCCCCTCCCAAGGATGTCTACCAAGAGGAAATTGTCTGTAAACGCCTCAGCCTGCCAAGAAGGAAAGAAAGGCCATTGATCTCGACATGAGAATGAAGGTAATTCAGCAGTACGAAGGAGGAAAGAAAGTGAATGTGATCGCACGTGATACAAAGTTATCACACTCACTCGACTGTGTCGACGATTTTGAAAAATAAAGAAAGAATTTGTGAAGCTGTGAAAGGTTCTGCACCCATGCGATCAACAGTTATAACAAAGCAACGAAGCTGGCCAATCCACGAAATGGAGAAATTGCTTTATATTTGGATGGAAGATCAAATTCAAAAACAGACACCATTAAGTCTTTTTACTGTGCAGATGAAGGCGAAAAGTTTATTTCAGACTCTGAAGGAGTGTGCTGGAGAAGATTACAGTCAAGAATTTGTAGAAAGCACTGGCTGGTTCCAGAGATTCAAGAAAAGATTCCAAATGCATAGTGTTCCAGTGACTGGAGAAGCAGCAAGTGCGGATGAGGAAGGAGCACATACGTTTGTTGATAGTCTGGATGAATTAATTACAGATGAGGGATATCTAGCAGAACAGATTTTCAATGTTGATGAACTTACAAATGAAGAGCTAATAGAACTGGAAGAAGAAAGAATGGCAGAAGAAGAAAGAAGAGAAGCAGAGAAAGAAGAGGAGGAACCAGAAAGAAAGTTCACCACTAAGGGATTATCAGACGGTTTATCTTTACTGAATAAACTTCTTATACATTTTGAAGCAATGGACCCAAACATCAAACAATTTGCAAGGATTGAACGGATGACAGACGATGTGTTTCATCTGTATTGTGAAATTTATGAAGAAAAAAAGAAACATACAATTCAGCCAAAGCTCACCATGTTTTTGAAAAAACCAACTCTGGTAAACCCAACTACTGCCTCAGATGACGACATCAATGATCCGCAGCCAAGCACCTGCGGCCAATAAAATGTTTCGTACATGTTTATATATTTTGATATGTTTTGCAATTGGGAAAAGGTTTCCTATGTTATTTTTTACACCTGTATTTTGTATTTTTGTAGGCACCTGTATTTTGTAATTTTGTATGTTTTGCAAATATTAAACCAGTTGTACTGGTAATGCAGTGTTTTACTTAAACTTGACGAATGTAAAAATAAGAAACAAATGGTGTAGAGTTGATACAAATGGCATAAAATGAACAAAGAAAATTATGATAAATAACAATAATGAAAGAAAATTATGATAAAATATGACTTAAAGATTTTTATAGCATCATTTCAGAGTACTGTACATATAGCTTACTCGACTTATGACCAAATCATGTTATGACTGGTCTGTCGGAGCCAATCATGGTCATAAGTCGAGCACTAGCTGTAATGGGATCCCTGGGTCACATGGTATTTCTGGTTCTGGATCCTTGAGGGATTGCCACACTGTCTTCCACAATGGTTGAACTAATTCATACTATCACCAACAGTGTAATAGCATTCCTATTTCTCCAAAAACAATGGCAACAAAAGCCAAAATGGACAAATGCAATCTAATTAAACCAAAGAGCTTCTCCACAGAAAAAGAAACTGTCATCAGAGTAATCAGGAATCCTACAATGTGCAAGAAATAAAAAAAAAATCAAAAAGTGTGTGAAGGATATAAACAGACACTTCTCAAAAGAAGACATTTCTGAGGTCAACAAGCATATGGAAAAAATCTCATCATCACTGATCGTTAGAGAAATGCAAATCAAAACCACAATGAGATACTATCTCACACCAGTTAGAATGGTGATCATTAAAAAGTCAAGAAACTTATATATTAGTCTGATACTACTAAACAAATTGCCACAAACTTAGCAACTTAAACAGCATAGATTTCTTACCTCAGAATTTTCATGAGTTAGGAGTCTAGGTAGGAATTAAATGTGCCTTCTGCTCAGGGCCTCAGTGGGCAGAAATTAGTTTGTTGATGGGGTCTGTGGTTCCATCAGAGACACTGAGTCCTTTTTCAAGTTCATTTGATGTGAATTTAGTTCCTTGTAGTTAAAGGACAAACATTCAATTTTCTTGTATGATTTTGGCAAAGATCTCTTCTCAGCTCCTAGAAATTACCTTCAGATACTAGCCACAAGCCTCTTCTCAAACATAGCAGCAGCTTGCTTCTTCAAAGCTAGCAAGAGAATCTCATTTGCTTCAAATATTTTTTATCAAATCTCCTAAAATGGAGGCTCATATAATGTAACCTAATTAAAAGAGAGAAAATCTAATCATATACAAGTTGGAAGGGATTATACAGGGAGTGTGCACCAGGTGCAGAAGTCTTGGAAGTTACATTAGTCAGGGTTCCCTGAAAGGACAGAACTAACAGGACAGATGATATATGATGGGGAGTTTATTAGGGAGTACTGATTCACATGATGACAAGGTGAAATCACACAATCGGTCATCCACAAGCTGAGTAGCAAGAAAGCCAATCCAAGACCCAAAACTTGAAAAGTAGGGAAGCCAATGGTGCAACCTTCAGTCTGTGACCGAAGGCCCATGAGTCCCTGGCAAACCACTGGTGTTAAGTCCAAGTATCGAAAAGATGAAGAACTTGGAGTCTGATGTTCAAGGGCAGGAAGCATTCAGTATGGGAAGGCTGGAAGCCTCAGCAAGTCAGATTCTTCCATCTTCTTCTGGCTGTTTATTCTTGCCTTGCTGGCAGCTGATTAGATGGTGCCTACCCAGACTGAGGCTGGGTCTGCCTCTCCCAGTCCACTGACTCAAATATTAATCTCCTTTGGCAACATCCTCACAGACAGGCCCAGGAACCATACTTTGCATTCTTCAATCCAATCAAGCGGACCCTCAATGTTAACCATCATAGGAGTCATCTTAAAAGTTTGCCTACTACAATTCAACAAGAATCCTTGTATATTAACAAGATTTCAGTAATTAAGAACTGTTTTAATACCGTTCATTGCTTTAGTAATTCTGAAATCTGTTGCCTACTTGAATCAAATGTTAAGCTTCAAATATAGCAATTCTTAGGCTGTATATTCCAGCCAATTAAATTGTAATTGCTGACAGTGTCTTACGATCACAATATTTTCAATGTTTCTCAGGTTATTCTGAGATGAAAGCAGGGTCAAACACTCAATAGGAAAAGCACATGAAGTTCTCTGTTAATATAGCTTACATGTTCTCATGAGTCTTTGTTTTGCTTCTATTGAATTTCTGCCTATGTGAAATTTAAGAGTATCCTTATCTAAAGCAAATAATTCATTTGACAGAAAACTAGCACAATGCTCAGTATGTTTTAGAATAGAAAATAAATTTGTTAAACAAATAGCCAAGAAACATTTGGTCGTACAAGCCAAGGGAATAAAAAATGGGAGCAAGAAAGAATTGCAAAGAAAGAGAAAGTATGTGTGTGTTTAATACTGACCACATCCAAACTAAGGTAAAAGTCAGTAGAATTAAATGACTAATTGCTAGCTTTCACAGATGAGGACAATAACATTTTGAGAGAGATATATTGTTCTGATCTGGCCAATAACAAAAGTTGGAGGGGTTTCAAACTGAGTGCTTTCCTGTTGCAAAGCCTATGGGTTATAATGCTCAAAACAAGCCCTTCATTAACCCCACTTTAACGTGGGAAATTACTTTCCGGTCTTCCGTGACACTTAGGTATGGTTTGACTTTTACAGCCTTATTTCTATCTGTAGATGCAATTTTATGGGGGAAAAACTAATTTTACTTTTCTGCTGTCAACTTTATAGTATTAATGAAATTATACATTTAGAGTGTGGATGTAAAAGAGTCTGAGTTCATGAATGGAAAGCAGAAGACATAAATTTTTAATACTTCAGAAAATATAGAATTTTATATTTTCAGAAAATATTACTTTTTATGTTTCAGAAAACACAGTATTTTATATTTCAGAACATATAACAGAGAAATGAAAGTAGCAATAAAATCATTGATGGGCTGATCTGTAAGTTCCAGGGGATGTTATTGCAGAATTTTAAAATTCAAATCCTATACAAACTAAATAAAACAGTTTGTATAAGATTTGAATTTTAAAATTCAAATAAGTACATATCTAGTAATTATTTTGCATATATAAAGATTATGTTCTACCTTTGGTTTAGCTTAGACTTGAGTCTGTCTTGATTCTCAGACTTGAATATGTCCTTTATTTTCTTCAGATGATCAGATCCTTGAATGTTGCTGTCTCAGAATAAAGAATATGCAAGAGCATCACAGCTCTGCATTTCCTGAATCTCAGATAAATTTCTGAAGTGACTGCACAGTATGTCCTACCTTTTAGTTGCTGATGCTTGAGAGTCTAATGCTGAGACATTTGAAGGATGAGAAAGCTTCAATTCAGCAAATGGCTTCTGTTGATAATCAGAGTAAATTAATATGCATGCTTATTTTATGGATTCGAATAATATACAAGAAACATCCAGCAAAAATGTCCGAAACGTAGAAGACATTTCATATGTGAAAGTCATTTTAGTAACTGAAAATTTAATCTTTCTTAAGATTGTTTGACTTTTAAGATATTTAATTCAGTTGTCGTATACTTTATACATTATTTTCTAATATGAAGCAGTATTTGAAATTTGTATTTTTTTTCAGTAAGTTTGAATGTGACTGGTAAATATAAAGAAGGCATCAGAATAAAGTAAAATTTGCATTAATTCACATGTTATTTTCCCAACTCACTAATATTATAGACCATTAAATAAAATCAAGTGGATACAGAGTGTGTTAAATGGGAAAATGCAGCAAACATCAGCAGAAAACAGTAAAGTACACATCCATTTGTCTTGTATTCCTTCTATTATGACCATCTTAGCCTTGAACTTTATCTTGGAAGTGTTTATTGCATGAATCTACATAATCTTTATGCATTTTGTGGTTTTGTTCCTCATAATTCAGCAATGTGAAAGAGTTTCACCTATTCTTTAAAGAAAAAGTCATTTATATATTATGTTTATTTATTTATTTATTAAGAAATTAACAGATATTTAGAAAATATTTTAAAATAATTTTATTAGAGTTGTTTTGGTCAGTGCTCTGGTTTCAAATTTGCATTTACTCTTCTGTGGTTTTCCCTCAATGAAATCTCCCTCTAAACTTTCTTCTTTTTAGAATACATTGTGTGGAATGAAACATTTATAGAAGCATATACGTTGCATTCTAGCAGAAAAAAACCCTATTTACTTTTCTATTATATAATTAATAAGATTATCCATTAGAAAATGCATTATAACTTTATAATAAGCAAATAAAACTAAAAATGTAAATATTTAACATTTACATGCAAAATTATAAGTTGGCAATTAATATATTTGACTTAAACAGTTTTCAGATTCTGATTCATGTCAGACTCTGCATTAAGTGCTAAGATTAAATTTTCAAAAAAAAGTCAGTAGATTCATTTCCCATCTCTGTGAAATTGATATTCTAGCTGGGGAGACAAGGCATAGACACAGGAAGAAGCAAAACAGTATAGTAATGAGATATTATGAATGATACAATATATGTTATGGGGCATAAGAAAATAGTGTTATGATTTCTGAATTTAAAATAAACTTTTAAAATTCATACTGGTTAGTTTCCTTAGGGAACACATTGTTAAATGATATTAAGTCACTTGCAGAGTTTCCAGGAAATCCAAATGAACCAAGTTTGGCAGCTGCACCGCCATGAATGCTGCCTAAATTGCATCTCAGGGCTGTTACACTGGAGAGTCTTCAGTGATTCTTTGAGCACTGATGTCGTAGTTCACATCACTTAGTGGGGGCACTAAATATGAGACTACTGCTGCTACCTATCTTCATCAGAATATAATCAGTAATAAACTTCTTCCTATATGATACCAGTTTCTGAAGTGAAATTCTGTAAAGAGATACCTAATTGAAGAATTTTATATCATATGCCTGAGTCATAGCTAAGTGCTACCTAAAAAAGAGGTTCTGCTTTCTGTTTTTGAGAATCAGTTAATCTCATAAGTTGAAGACTTTCCCCTAAGAGGAAAAAGTATATATAAATGTTGGTCAGCCAACTATTCTGAAGGCAGTCCCATACTGTCCTCTTCTTAGATTGCCAATAGAACTCACTGAAACTGACACAAAGCAGTAACAAAGACAAGAAGCCATAAAAACAAAGATAAAATTATCTTAATTGACTAAGCATTATATAATTCTGGAAAACAAAACAAAACAAAACAAAACAAAACAAAACAAAACAGAAACATGTATGTAAAACAAAGTCAAGGAACTAATACCTTCAGAAAACATCTCAGCATCCTTTTCTCATAGTGTAATACACATTTTCACCTTTGTATTATCTTACCTATCTCCATGATGTCACTTTAGATCCCTAATTTCTACTCTTCGGTGGATACAAGAGTGTATGAAGCATGATGGAAATTCTAGGTTTCACACAAATCCTACAGAACACACAATAATGGCAATCATTATGATATATCTATCTAGTTAGTTTCATTAGAAAAAGTATTTGTTAGATGATATTAAGTCACTTGCGGATTTTCCAGGAAATCCAAAAGAACCAAGTTTGGCTGCTACACAGCCACAAATGTTGCCTAACTAACATCTCAGGACTGTGACAGTGGAGAGTCCTTAGTGACTGAGGATGGGGAGAGAGAGATTTACTTGTTCAGTGACCTAAGATGCTTAAATATGAATCAGAACCTATTCAATGAAATGGTTTGGTGTTCTTTGGTGGAATTATTCCTTCTGAGGAAACAAAACTTCCAATCTAGTAGAGACTAGGATGATGCAATATAAGGTAAAAATTATATGCCATGAGATATAATATTTCAGGGTACCATCCATGTATTCTGATTATCAGAGAAACAGTGACACATCACTTCTTAATTTTGAACATGTGCCATATCATGTAGGATATGACCTTAATTTATAAGGTATCTATTTCCTGCTGTTAGGTAAACAGAGCTTCTTGCAGATGATATGGTATATGCTAAGATTAGCAAATTACAAGGTAATTAGTTTTCCCATACTTTTCTACCACAAAATTAACTTTTTAGACAAACTCAATGGTATGCATGAAATATATCGTAAATATTATAGGTTACTAAATTAATAAATGAGATTATAGACAGATGTATGGTGAACAGAAAAGTGCTGGAATTACAGGCATGAGCCACCATTCCAGGTCCCAGATTTCTTTTTTAAATTTTCTTTTCAGTTAAATGATTGTAGAGAAACCACCAAGGAAGTAAACAGGTGAACTTTGGGAGCGAGGACATGCCAGCAGTAGTAAGTATATAAAAATTGTGAGCTGCGTGTTTATTTAACTTAATATTACCTTAGGGGACTGACTTTGCTTCATATTCATTACTTCAATTTAGTAATTAAATACTACCAGTAATGCATTATTTTATAGCCTAATGAATAAGATAATACCAGGTTCATGAAATGCAACTCCATTCAAATGGTTACCTTGTATTCTATGCTGGTCATGCAGTTCTTTCTGTGACTTAGTGACAAACTAAGACTCATTTCTCAAAAATAGTATACAGCCACTTTCAGGGTCCTTCTCTTCCGTATTTGGAACTTCCCATTCTCAAAATAGTTGATGAGAACAGTTGGCATCAAGTGTCTATATGTCAAACAAAGAAATCAAATCGCTGGTAATTTTCAGAGAGTGTACGGAAACTAAGCTATGCATTATCCCTGGATAATATGTTACGAGATGAATAAGATTGGTAAGAAGAATTATATTTGGAGTGCAGTCCACTTTCCCTCCCTTCTACATTGAGTGAGTAAATGTGGAACATCAGCAGGGTGAATGTTATATCTATTTTAACCACACAGTTAGGAAATGAGAAATTAATCTTGTCACCTATTTAAGTTCAAAACTTTACGTTTAACTCGAACTCCATAAATCTAAACCCTAAGTATTCATCTACTATGGTGTTTTGTGTTCCAGAAGATTAGATTGAGCTAATGGTCTTTCTGCAGTCATCTTCATCATATTGGAATGTTTTCTTTCCTCAATGAACTGTTATTTTCAGGAATATTCTAAATGCAAGTCATCTAAAAGAAGATAGTGCCTAACTTTAATGTTTTTGGAAGATATTTCATCAAAGATTCCAAGTTTATCCTTTGTTCAAGTGACTGAGTCTGATAATTGAATTGGGTCTAGAAAACGAGTGAGAGTTGTTGGTAATGATCAGGGAAACTCGAAGCTGTTCTAGAGTTAGTTTCCTTGTTAAACAGACAAAGTGCTATTTTGTGTGTTTCTCCCTTATTTCCAAACTAGGAACCTAATAATTTACTGTTCACTAACAAACATCCAGCAGTGGTCAACCAAAATATTGACTTCATGCTTACCTTGCTTCTGAAGCTTAACTGCTGTCAGTTGTTCACAGCAACTCAAAAATCCTATATCCCTACTGAAATCAGAAAGCCTGTTACAACTGCAACATATTTTACCTGAAGAGAACAAACACAATGGCACATTTCAATGATGCTGTCACTCTGCTCACCAATAAACGTGTCAAACTTAAGGTTAAAATAGCACCTCCTGGATCTAGTTAAGAGATATATTTAAGGATTAGTTTGCCTTACTATTCTTTTTTTTAATTGTACTTTAGGTTCTGGGGTACATGTGCAGATCATGAAGGATTGTTGCATAGGTACATACACAGCAGTGTGGTCTGTTGTCTCCGTCCCCTCGTCACCTATATCTGACATTTCTCCCCATGTTATCCCTTCCCAATCTCCCCATCCCCATGCTGTGCCTCCCCTGGCACCCTCCCAACAGACCCCAGTGTGTGATGCTCCCCTCTCTGTGTCCTCATGTTTGCATTGTTCAATATCCACCTATGAGTGAGAACATGCAGTGTTGAATTTTCTGTTCTTGTGTCAGTTTATTGAGAATGATGGTTTCCAGATTCATCCATGTCCCTACAAAGGATACAAACTCATCCTTTTTTATGGCTGCATAGTATTCCATAGTGTATATGTGCCACATTTTCCTTGTCCAGTCTATCAACGATGGGCATTTGGGTTGGTTCCAGGTCTTTGCTATTGAAAACAGTGCCACAATGAACATATGAGTGCATGTGTCTTTATAATAGAATGATTTATAGTCCTTTGGGTATATGCCCAGTAGTCGGATTGCTGGGTCAAATAGAATTTCTATTTCTAGGTCCTTGAGGAAGTGCCACACTGTCTTCTCCAATGGTTGAACTAATTTACACTCCCACCAACAGTGCAAAAGTGTTCCTATTCCCCCACATCCTCTCCAGCATCTGTTATCTCCAGGTTTTTTAGTGATCGTCATTCTAACTGTCATAAGATGGTATCTCAATGTGGTTTTGATTTGCATTTCTCTAATGACCAATGATGATGAGCATTTTTTCATATGTTTCTTGGCCTCATGTATGTCTTATAAAAGTGTCTGTCCATATTCTTTGCCCACTTTTGGATGGGTTTGTTTGTTTGTTTGTTTGTTTGTTTGTTTCTTGTAAATCTCTTTTAGTTCTTTGTAGATTCTGATATTAGCCCTTTCTCAGATGGGTAGATTGCACAATTTTTTTCCCATTCTGTTGGTTGTTGGTTCACTCTAATGATTGTTTCTTTTGCTGTAAAGAAGCTTTGGAGTTTAATTAGATCCCATTTGTCTATTTTGGCTTTTGTTGCCATTGTTTTTGGTGTTTTAGCCATGAAGTCCTTGCCTATGCCTATGTCCTGAATTTTGCCTAGATTTTCTTCTAGGGTTTTTTATGGTGTTAGGTCTTATGTTTAAGTCTTTAATCCATCTGAAGTTAATTTTCTTGTAAGATGTCAGGAAGGGGTCCAGTTTCTGCTTTCTGCATATGGCTAGCCAGTTTTCCCAACACCATTTATTAAACATGGAGTCCTTTCCCCAATGCTTGTTTTTGTCCAGTTTGTCAAAGATCAGATGGTTATAGATGTGTAATGTTCCCTCTGAGGCCTCTGTTCTGTTCCATTGGTCTATATCTCTGTTTTGGTACCAGTACCATGCTGTTTTGATTACTGCAGCCTTGTAGTATAGTTTGAAATCAGGTAGCATGTTGCCTCTGGCTTTGTTCTTTTTGCTTAGGATTGTCTTAGCTATGTGAGCTCTTTTTTGGTTCCATCTGAAGTTTAAAGTGGTGTTTTCCAGTTCTGTGAAGAAGATTCAAATCATTTTACGAGACCAACATCATCCTGATACCAAAACCCAGCAAAACTCAACCAAAAAGAAAACTTCAGGCCAATATCCATGATGAACATAGATGTAAAAATCTTCAATAAAATGCTGGCAAAACAATTACGATAGCATATCAAAAAGCTTATCCATCGCAATCAAGTAGGCTTCATCCCAGGGATGCAGGCTAGTTCAACATATGCAAGTCTATAAAGGTAATCCACTACATAAAGAGAACCAAAGACAAAAACCACATGGTTATCTCAATAGATGCAGAGAAGGCCTTCAACAAAATTCAACAGCCTTTTATCCTAACAACTCTCAATAAACTGAGTATCAAAGGAACCTATCTCAAAATAATAAAAGCTATTTATGACAAACCTATAGCCAATATAATACTGAATGGGTAAAAACTGGAAGCATTCCCTTTGAAATCTGGCAGTAAGCAAGGATGCCCTCTCTCATCATTCCTATTCAATATAGTATTGGAAGTTCTAGCCAGAGCAATTAGGCAAGAAAAACGTAAATAAATGGTATTCAGTTAGGAAAGGAGGAAGTCAAATTGTCTCTATTTGCAGATGACATGATTGTATATTTAGAAGATCCTGTCATCTCAGCCCAAAATCTCCTTAAACTGATAAGCAACTTCAGTAAACTCTCAGGATACAAAATCAATGTGCAGAAATTACAAGCATTCCTACATACCAATAACAGACTAACAGATAGCCAAAACATGAGCAAACTCCCATTCACAATTGCTACAAAGAGAATAAAATACCTAGGAATACAACTTACAAAGGATGTGAAGTTGCTCTTCAAGGAGAACTACAAACCACCACTCAATGAAATAAGAGAGGACACAAAAAGATGGAGAAACATTCCATGCTCATGGTTAGTAAGAATCAGTACCATGAAAATGGCCATACTGCCCAAAGTAATTTATAGATTCAACACATTACTATTCTTTAGATTCTTTCTTCTCCTCTCAGCAAGTAATTTCTGCTTGTCAAGTCATTTGCAGGAGGCCACAGTTAAGTAGAGATTTTAGTTAGTCAACCAAACAAACAATTAGAACATCTATGTACTGAATTACCAGATTTTAATCATAATCTCTGGAAAGTACACTTGTCTTAGGTTAGGCGCCCAAGAAGCAGAGCCTGAGATGAAGACTTATGTCTATTTAATTTATTAAAGCAGTGTTCTTAGGAGAAATTGATTATGGAATGAGGTAACGAACAGGAGAAAGGGGAAGAAGCTATAAGAATGTAGCTTTGAGTAAAATTTAGAAGGATTCTGATGTAATCAACTTACAGCAAGTACTTTGTAGGTCCCTGCAAGTGCGTAGGCTATGGTGAGAGTCAGTTTCTTTATTTTCTGCAGACAGTTTGGACATTTAGGAACAGCAATTGGTGACAAGGAGTTCATGCAGGTGGGCATTGGCACAGACTTGACCTCTGCCACCTGTCCACTTTAGTCATGAGTTTACCATTGCAAAAGCTCTGAGGTCACTGAGGAAGAAGATTCACAAACCTTGAGGCTCATATGCCTTCACAAAATAATTCTGTCTGTTTGTTTTATTCGTAACTGCTCTGCAGTGAATGCATCCTGGCACATGTTACTGTGCAGTACAATTTGTATATTGTCCCATAGATCTGTGTATATACTTATTCCTCAAACATGTTTCCATGATTGTTAAGTCTTGCTTATTCCAGACAACAGACCAACCATTTGTAAATGCACAAATGTCAAGCCATTTGTAAATGCACATATATCCTTGTGTGTCTTTAAATTAGGCCAGGTGCAGTGCCAAAAGCTCTGTTCACTGGAGAGTAATCTACACCCAGAGGCATTTAGGTCCATGTCTCAACATGTCTTTAGACCATTTCAATCTGCCCCAACATACCAAGCTTATTCACGCCTGAATCAAGTCTAGTACTTTGTTCAACTCTCAGTTCATGTAAGTATTATTCTTCACTATATTACTTATTATATTTTATAAATATATAGATGAATCTATGCATATACAGCAGCGGTACTGGTGCATACTGACCAGGGGATTGACATGAACATATGAACTACCTGTGTTTACAGTTTAGTTTACATATGACTAATACCAGATGTATGACCTTCATCTTATGATGGATGCTGCTATATCTACTCAATAACCCAATTATTTCGTGAATTTGAAATCAAACAGCTCACGATGGGCAGCTTCAGTGGCCAGGTGATTTGCAACTGATGGCCAGGTGGTCCTTTATTCCCAAGTCCCTCTAAGATAATAAGGGCTACTTGTGAATGGTGTATAGTTTTCCATTACAAATGGGAATAGAATCCTAGAGCTTTGCACTAAAACTCTTCTTTTGTTCCTTACTGGAGACTCCACATGAGATGTTCTTTCTCTTATGGATATTCCTACTGTTACTATGGTATACATTAGATCCTATGGACAAAGTGTCATTCTTTTTGTTCTTGCCTTGAACCCCACTCAAGATGAACAAACATTTATATTACTTTAGAAAAGGCTCTAAGAGTACTCACAAGCCTAAATTATTCTGCCTTTAAACTGGACACTGGACACACATTGTGCTCATTTTTAGTGGTAACACTGAATAATTGGTACATTTTGAGAGAAGCTGTCCTTATAAGCCCAAGAATGCTGGACGGCTAAAATGTTCACCAATATGTCAAACCTTTGAAACTTTGCAAGGGTTAACTATCATCTTCCAAATTATCCAGTGGTGGGAGATCTGATTAAATCACTGGAATCAATATGGTAGGGCAATGGTGAAAGTCTGCTCAATGTTCAGATTTCAAGTTTTTTGGGAATGTATTGTGACAGAGAGGTAGAGAAGTACAATAGCCTTGGGGCAACATTTAAATACATACTGCTATTCCAATCAAGTGATTGCGAACTGATTTCTGCCCTCTTTTGAAGGAGAAGGAATGAATGTCAGACCCAAACCTGTGTCCCCCTACCAAAATGCTGTAGTCATACCTTTCAGTAAAAATGGCCACATCTGGTACAACAGCTGAAACCGTAGGTGCTCTGTTCTTAAGTTTGCAGCGACCCACTGTCACCTTCAATGCTGCATCTGCGTTTTGCAGGAGCCAGACTGGTGTACAAGGAGGCCTGCCACCCCTGAAGTCCTTGACAGTGTCAACTCTGCCTGCCATTCTACCTGAGATTTGCCATCGTTTCTTATTTACTCTGTCAACTCAGTCCCACAGGAGATAGCACCTATTGACCATGTCTTATCGCCTTGAATAATAGAATGTGCTCTGGGTTTCCTGAGGGAGGTTTTCAGTTGGTGAGTTTGCAAGCCTCACGTGGTAGATCATTTCTAGCATTCTCAGTTATCTAAGCCTTATATTCCTTCTTCCATTTTTTGCCATCACACACCTTACAGCTTTAGTTTATTTTAGGTGGATCATATTTTTTGTGAACGTCCAAGGATTAACCCAGCCCTCTATGTGCACTGTTTCCTAAGGACTTTGCTTGACATCAAATGTCTGTCTTTCCTTCCTTCCTTTCTTCCTTTCTTTCTTTATTTTCTTTCTCTCCTTTTATAGATTTAGAGGCTATGTTTTACTACATGAATATAGCGTATAGTAGTGAAGTCTGGGCTTTTAGTGTAGCCATCACCAAAGAGTGTTCATTGTACCCATTAATTGCTGCTCAACTTGACAAACTGATATTGGCAGAAATGAAGAGAACATGCCTGGGAGTGTCTCCTGAGAAACTGGACTATGGAGGAAGGAGTATAAAGCTGGATGAGATGAACTTGCTCAAAACGGAGCAGTCTCTAAAACGGAGTGCTCTATTTTGAGAAAATTTACCTTGAATGAACTTTAAGAAACTTTACTTTAAGAAAGTTCACCTTTTCCAGCTTTATATTCCTCTCCTCTTAGTCCAGCTTCCTCAAGATCCATTCCTAGGCATTTTTTTCACTTCTGCCAGTATGTGTTAGTCAGGCTCAGCAGCTCCTGCATACATAATTTCATTCTACTCGTGACAGGCTCAGCTTCTCCCTAGTTAGATCTCTGGGAATAAAACTTAGTTGTTGCTATAATTGGCAGGACGAGAGAGGGTGCTGTCATGTGAGTCATTTGCATCATTTAAAGCCACCATGCAGTCTTCAAGCATGGGAGAAGGATCTTGTCTTTTAGCAGGAGGACAGAGTCATTTTTACAAGTCCAGGGAAGAGGCTTCAGCGTTCAACATTTTCCAGTGTACCTGCACCCACCCAGATTTCCCAATCTAGAGTCAAGGTACCACATGTTTTCAAAAAGGACCCTGACCTTGCTGCAGAAGGTTCATCTTTACTGAGCAGTTAGGCTTCGCTGCTCTTGTGCTCCTGTTAGGATCACATCCATAGCTTCATTTTCTGCATTATCAGCCTTTGAGTGAAGGATTGAGGGTCACTTTAAACACTGCCAGTGAGGACCTCTGACTTTAACACTTTGCTTTAAATTGATGAGTAATTGAATGGAGCTTGTCCTTTTTTCTCTCTAATGTATTAATGATGATTTGCAGCAACCATGTGATTCAACAGCCTTTCAGCACCATCTCCGTGGTTATCTGTTGAATACCAGAAGATTTTGCATAAGCCACTGTAGGCTTCGCACCTGTATCACCTCCCTGGTCACCACAGTTGAAAACCTTAGCAACTGTATTGCAACTGCATGCCTGAAATTATCAATACACCTCCTTCCATGAGTAATGATATTCCAATTGTCAGCCAACTGGTAGATGCTGCAGTTCTGGAATCTCATCGTGAGTGTCTCTTTCCTGGGACCTCTCCTCCTAATGACTCTTTTAGGTTGGGTGTCTTAGAAGAATACCTTGAGGTGAGATTCATATGCACATAATTTAATGAGAGAATACTCAAATGAGGAACAAGTAAAGGAGGGAGGAAAGTGAAACAGGAAGGAAGAAGAGGTGAAAATAAGCAAGGATGGGCTTTGAGTGAGATCTGGCTTCAGCCTGATCCTGCAGTGGGACCTAGAGTAAAAATAGCACCGCCTTTTACTTCAGCAAAGGGGAAGAATTTTTCTACCTAGTCCGTATTTAATTCATTTGTTAATTAATAGTCAGTAATTGCAAATCACAGTAGACTTTGGACAACATGACTTGTATTGCTCAAGGGAAACCCTTCAGAAATACCTGCAGATTTTAGCTGTTATGTAGGCGGTCTGCGGCGGTACTAAAATCAATACTCAGTCTGATATAAAATTGTTTTCCTTTCTAGTTAAGCTTATTTAGAATCCATAAACTTCACACACAGAATCACTCTTGTACATAAAATACATGTATGTATTTTATTTGTACATACACTATTAAAATGTATATATGTGTATATATATCTGTATATATATATATATATATATATATATATATATATATATACTCAGATCATTGATAAGTTATAAGTGAAAGATGGTTAATAGGATGATAGAGAAATAGATATAGACATATAAGAAAATTTTATAATCATTCAATTAACTAATAAGCTGTCTTTCCTTTGGTTTCACTTTGTTATTGTTCGCCAAGGGTAAGTTTGGCCCTTACTCTTGTTACAAAGCTAGAGAAAACGGGACATTAGGGGGAGACAAAGCAAAAAGATTCAAATTCTCTTTGCAAATTAGCTGCCTCAGGTGGAATGTGTTCAGCAATTTAAAGCAATGCATAAATGGCTCTATCAAAAGTTAAAAATATCAGCACACAAAACTGCTTTGGCTGGCAAAATATAATCAGAGGACTCTGAGAGTCTGAGTCCCTCAAATCTTTGTGACCCCTTTACAATGTTCAAGTCTCATCCTTACTGCTAAGTGAAGTAAATTTTATGTAGGAAACTGGATAAATTGAAGTCCGTTCATTTCTATGATGAAGGATATCTTGGTGGCTCCTGGTTTCTAGTGATGATGAATAAAGAGGCCTTCAACATCCTGCAGGACGGTCCTTGGATGGCCTTTGCTGACCCAGAATATTTCCCTTCTTCTTGCCCATAGTTCTCAGAATAACTGAAGAAGGCAGCATCCTGAGATAGAAAAGAACTGCCCAAAATATCCCAGGCTTTGGTCCTGTCCCTTGTAGGGAATGTCACATATTGAGATAGAGAAGAACTCCCCAGGCCAGCCCAGCCATTGTTCATGTCCTTCCTGACCGTGAATTAAACTGATCTAAATTGGCATCCAAAAAGAGCAAACTTTTTCTGTGAATTTTGGCTGTATGAGCACCGTATCCCAAAAGATAAAATTATTTTAGCAGAGACAGTTCCTTTGCCTTTGACTGTGTTTTGAGCTGAGAATTCTCAAATTACCTTTCCACTCTCTTTTCTTAACTTCTCTGGCCCAGTTAGAAATAGCCAGCCCAACTCTTCAGTGTCTATATTCTTCGTGTCCCTGATAGTATTACTTATCAGTTAATATCTAGCTCTCAGAGCCTTGCGTTTATTTTGCACATTTTTCTAAATAACATGTGATAATTTAACTGCTTACTTCTGTAGGAGATGGCTCCATACTGTTTCTTTCTGTAATAAAAGCATGTTTTTCATTATTTTCACACCCAAAGAGATCTAACACCCATTTCTTAGTTCTCCATTCTCTTTTTGTCTTTGAGAATCTTCTGCCTATAATGCTCTTGGTACTAAACTAGTAATCGCTGTTTCTTAGTGTAAACACTGGAAATAATTCTATAAAAATTGTGCAAAAATTATTTTTAAAGTGTTTATATTCACTGAATTTCTAGAAAATTTTAACAATGAAAATTGGAAACTAGAAAGTTAAACACACACACAAACATATGTGTATATCTATAAATAAAAATTATACATGGACTGTTCTGCTGGTGAAACATTTCTGCTGTTAGGGAGCATGAATATAAAAACTCCATTACAAATACTAGACTCTTAGATTCTTAGGCTTCTTTAATGCTGAATCTGAAAGCTGAATATCTCTTCAGCTGACCTATCAGGTTGAAATCTCGAGGTGGCCTAATTTTTCAGTTCCACTAGCTTCTGGATTAGGTATATCTGATTGTCACGGTCATCAGGGAGGCTGAAAGATAAGAAGTTTTAGTCCTAGTCTTGCAAAATTATGCATTTATGATTTAGAAATTTCCAGAAGGTGTTCAAAATGCTCATTGGCTAGGGAGCATGCTAAATTGCATGAAAAATCTAGCCAACATTTGGAAGAAACTGAAGGTTTCTTAAGTGGAATATGAGTCAGTGTTTCTAAGGCAAAAGAAATATTTATATGAGAAGAGACGAAATGAAAGTAGGTCAGAATAGCAGGAATACAGATGTAGAAGTCTATAGTTATGGTTAGGGGGATTAGAGAGGATACCAAGAACAAGGAATAAGGCTGGTTAAGCAAGCAGCAACTTAGATCATGCCAGGCTTCGTGAGTTTCATTAAGGCAATATATGCGGAGCAATGGAAAATATCAAGAACTGTGAGGTGTCTGAGATTTCACTCTACCTGCAAACTGTCAGGTTTCAGGAATGCCAGTGCCATGGAAAAACACAAGATTTTCATGACAGACATAAAGGATAGTTTAATATTCATAGCCATGACAATAAACAGAGTTATCAAAATTTCCATGTTGGTCTGCTAAGACCAAATTCCAACAGGACCATGTGAAAAGTGACAGATGACACCTGCTCCTGTAGTGTGTTAAATTACAGAAGAGAAATGCTGAGTTTAGTGGATCAACATGTTTTATCTTGGATTCTAAGCTTATTTCCTTTTGCTCTGTAGCAAGATATTTCTTTATTTTACCAGAAATAAGCGTGTCTTTCCTTTGTTCCAAAAGGAGGCATCATCTCTATATGCCAAGATTGTTCACTAGAAAAATATTTTTGAAAAGATGGCGTGAAAGCAAAGCCATCAGTTTGTCTACTGGAATGGTATGTAGACATGTGAGAGAGCCAGGGAGAACCATGCAATAATGTCAGCATGAAGATACTTGATCTATAACTTCTCGTCTCTTTTTTCATTTTTTCTAAATTTTCTATGAAAAATAAAGAATGATGTAAGGGTTTCAGAGCAGCCTGGCCAATATGATGAAACCCCATCTCTACTAAAAATACAAAAAATTAGCTGGGCATGGGGGCAGGCACTTGTAATCCCAGCTAGGAGGTTGAGGCAGGAGAATCACTTGAACTCGGGAGGCGGAGATTGCAGTGAGTAGAGATTGCACCATTGCATTTCCAGCCTGGGTGACAGAGTGAGACTCCATCTCAAAATAAATAAATAAAAATAAAATAAAATAAAAAGAATGATGTAAAGGTATCTTTGTTGAATAAAATGAATGGGAGCTTTGGAGTTCTGGAGAATAAATTTCAAGAGATGAGAAGGAATAGTTGCATGTTGGGTTAAAATGGAAGTAAAGAACTACATAGAAAATATGAGAAAAATTATATATACAAAATTTTATTAGACAAACTGTTGTGCTATAATAATTACACACAGTAATATCCCTTCATCCATATAATTCATGAATACTTACTGGCAATACTACAAATGCAATGACCTATTTAGTCCAGTTACAAAGCAATAAATGCACACCTGCATATAACACAGATACCATAAGCTTGCAAATGTCACTATTTTATACATATTTTAATACATATATGTTTTATAATATGTGTATACATAAATATGTGCGTATTTATTTTTAAATACGCACATATTTATAGACACACTATATGTATACACGTGTTTATTTATTTACAATTCTATCTTTATTAGATGAAAGTTGGTCCCAGATTGGAAATTAAATGTTGCTGCTATTGAGTTAAACATTGTACAAAACACCTTATTTTAATTGGGAATAGAATTTGCAACTGAACCATATACCTTGAGACAATCATCCAACTCTACCTCTACCTAGTATATCAGATATTCCCAGGAGGAAATCCAGAAACCCAGACTGTAGATACTCAGCAATTTTTCTTTCTGTATTGTAGTATTTGTTGTAAGAATTACAAATGTAAATTGCATCCAAGACTGTTTACTTTATGGACCTAGAACCAGAGATAAAGGAGAAGTGTATTACCTAGATTTTCAAATTGAGTCACGGTTTCATCTTTGGGGAAAGGAAAAGCTGATTTCTAAAACTCTGAGCTCTGTTTTCTCATCATTTCCAAAATCACAGCCCGGAGCTATGGCTATTACTGCTTCTGTGATATTGGTCTCTGTGGCTGACTTCACTTTCTTTATTGCTTATAGTATTCATACCCTCCTTCTTCTCTATCATTTCTCTAAGGATTTTTATCTTCTCTGTAAAAAATATAGATCTTTCTCAGACTCCACAGGCAAGTCGCAAATGTAATAGTCACACATATATGACTATAAATCTTGGATATTTCGTAGTTCCCAAGTTTGTTGGCTTAAGAAGTACATTTTTAAAATTTTATTTATTATTTATTTTATATTATATATTTATTTGTTTATTGAGACAAAGTCTCACTCTGTTGCCCGGAATAGAGTGCAGTGGTGTAATCTTGGCTCACTGAAACCTCTGCCTCCTAGATTCAAGTGGTTCTCCTGCCTCAGCCTCCCGAGTAGCTGGGACTATAGGCACCCACCACCATGTCCAGGTTATTTTTTGTATTTTTAGTAGAGACGGGGTTTCATCATGTTAGCCAGGATGGTTTCAATCTCCTGACCCTGTGATCTGCCTGCCTTGGTTTCCCAAAGTACTGAGATTACAGGCGTGAGCCATCATGCCCAGCCCAAGAAGTATATTTTTTTTAAAATCAGCGGTTTTATTGTTATTGTTGTTCTTCTCCTGCCTTGTTTCAGATACTAACGATGGCTGCTTTATGCTAGAATCATAGAATATTTCAAAAGACTGACCATTGTGTAAACCCAGAGTCTCAGAATTCTACTTAAGCGTTTCATGTTTTCCTACCATCGGATAGGAATTCTTACAAGTAATAAAACCTGCAGTACCTCCTTTAGAGTTCTTTACTGATTGTGTGTGCATTAATTGTAAGTCAAATTTTATTCTTAACAAATTCATATTATTTTAAATGACATTCATTTCCCCAGTAAATAACACATGTCCTAAATATATATTTTGACAATATAAATTCACTATGTTTATAATTTATTTTAATCTTTTATGTTTTCTTGATATATTTGGATATTACTTGCTTTTTAAAGTATACTTTAAGTCCTGAGATACATGTGCAGAATATGCAGGATTACTACATAGGCATACATGTGCCATGGTGGTTTACTGCACCCATCAATCCATCATTTACCTTAGATATTTCTCCTAATGCTATCCCTTCCCTATCCCCTCACCCCCTGACAGCCCCTGGTGTTTGATGTTCCCCTCGCTGTGTTCATGTGCATGTGTTCTCATTGCTCAACTACCACTTATGAGTAAGAACGTGCAGTTTTTGATTTTCTGTTCCCTTATTTTCTGAGAATGATGGTTTCCAGATTCATCCATGTCCCTACAAAGGACATGAACTCATCGTTTTTCGTGGCTGCATAGTAGTTCATGGTGTATATGTGCCACATTTTCTTTATCCAATCTGTCACCGATGGGCATTTGGGTTGGTTCTAAGTCTTTGCTATTGTAAACAGTGCCACAATGAACATATGTGTACATGTGTCTTTATAATAGGACAATTTATAATCATTTGGGTATATACCCAGTAATGAGATTGCTGGGTCAAATACTATTTCTTTTTCTAGATCCTTGAGGTATCGCCACACTGCCTTCCACAATGGTTGAACTAATTTACATTCCCAACAACAGTGTAAAAGCTTTCCCATTTTCCACATCTTCTCCAGTATCTCCTGCTTCCTGACTTTTTAATGATTGCCATTCTAACTGGGGTGAGATGGTATCTCATTGTGGTTTTGATTTGTATTTCTCTAAAGATGAGTGATGAGCTTTTTTTCATGTTTGTTGTCCACATAAATGTCTTCATTTGAGAAGTGTCTGTTCATTTCCTTTGCCCACTTTTTGATGGGGTTGTTTGCTTTTTATCTTGTAAATTTGTTTAAGTTCTTTGTAGATTCTGGATATTAGCCCTTTGTCAGATGAATAGATTCAAAAATTTTCTTCTATTCTGTACGTTGCCTGTTCACTCTGATGATAGTTTCTTTGGCTGTGTCAAAGCTCTTTATTTAATCAGATCCCATTTGTCAATTTTCACCTTTGTTGCAATTGCTTTTGGTGTTTTAGTCACGAAGTCTTTGTCCATGCCTATATCCTGAATGGTATTGCTTAGGTTTTCTTCTAGGGTTTGTATAATTTAGGTCTTATGTTTAAGTTTTTAATTTATCTTCACTGAATTTTTGTGTAAGGTGTAGGAAGGGGTCCAGTTTCAGTTTTCTGCATATGGCTACTCAGTTTTCTTAACACCATGTATTATATAGGGAATCCTTTCCCCATTGCTTGTTTTGGTCAGGTTTGTCAAAGATCAGATAGTTGTAGATATGTGCTGTTATTTCTGAGGCCTCTGTTCTGTTCCAGTTGCTCTATATGTCTGTTTTGGTACCATTACCATGCTGTTTTGGTTACTGTAACCTTATAGTATAATTTGAAGTCAGGTAGCATGATGCCTCCATCTTTGTTCTTATTACTTAGGATTGTCTTGACTATACGGGATCTTTTTTGGTTCCATATAAAATTTAAATTCAGTTTTTCCTAGTTCTGTGAAGAAAGTCATTGGTAGCTGGATGGGGATAGCACTAAATCTATAAATTGTTTTGGGCAATATGGCCATTTTCACAACATTGATTTTTCCTATCCATGAGCATGGAATGCTTTTCCATTTGTTTGTGTCTCTTACTTTCTTGAGCAGTGGTTTGTAGTTCTTCTTGAAGAGGTTCTTCACATTCCTTGTTAGTTGTATTTCTAGGTATTTAATTCTCTTTGTAGCAATTGTGAATGGGAGTTTAGTCATGATTTAGCTCTCTGTTCATCTTTTATTGTTGTATAGAAATGCTTGTGATTTTTGCACATTGATTTTGTATCCTGAGACTTTGCTGAAGTTGCTTATCATCTTAAGGAGATTTTGGGCTGAGATGACGGGGTCTTCTAAATTTACAATCATGTTACCTGCAAACAGAGACAGTTTGACTTTATCTTTTCCTAATTGAATACCCTTTATTTCTTTCCCTTGCCTGATTGCCCTGGCCAGAGCTTCCAATACTATGTTGAATAGGAGTAGTGAGAGAGGGCATTCTTGTCTTGTGCCTGTTTTCAAAGGCACATTCTTCTAGCTTTTGCCCATTCAGTATGATATTGACTGTGGGTTTGTGATAAATAGCTCTTACTTTTTTGAGATATGTTCCATCAATATCTAGTTTATTAAGAGTTTTTTTTTGTTTTTTGTTTGTTTGTTTGTTTTGTTTGTTTGTTTGTTTTAGCATGAAGGAGTGTTGAATGTTATCGAAGGCCTTTCTGTATCTATTGAGATAATCTTGTGGTTTTCCTTATTGGTTCTTTTTATGCAATGGATTTTGTTTATTGATTTATGTTGAACCAGCTTTGCATCCCAGAAATGAAGCTGACTTGATTGTGGTGGATAAGCTTTTTGATGTGCTGCTGAATTTGGTTTGCCAGTATTTTGTTGAAGATTTTTGTATTGATATTCATCAGGGATATTGGCCTGGAGTTGTCCTTTTTTTGTGTGTCTGTGCCAGATTTTTGTATCAGGGTGATGCTGGCCTCATAAAATGAGTTACAGAGGAGTCCCTCTTTTTCTACTGTTTGGTTAATTTTGTTTATTTTTGATATAATACAAGAATTTTTAAATGTTATCTTTCCAAAAAGCATGTTTATTATTATAGGTTTGGTTTGTTGGCATCATGAGTAAGACTTAAAAATTAATATCCTACATGACAATATTTGAATAAGATGAAATATAGAGGACCCTACATTTATTCCTGTGGGCAGAAGATGTGATAATGTTGAATATGTCAATTACAATTCAGGAAAATATTATTTCATAGTTTTATAGAGTCTATACACCTAAGGTGAAAGTTTTAATTTAAAAATTTATTTTTTCAGGAAAGTACAGGAAATAATTTTTGTGGCCAATGAACAGTATTAGCTATTCAAATATTTTCAAGCAACAGTTTCACTGAAATTGTTTTTTGTCAATGCTTTTAGCCTGAGAAGAATGGAATGTCTAAGTGAGCTTGGTCCCCTGAAGTGATGGGTTGACACACAGTCAGGGGTTACGTTATATAACTTAATTGGTCCTGACCTTTTTTTTTTTTTGGCTTAATTGCTTCTTTTATGTTTGTTTTATCTTATTTAAAACCTTATATACACTTAATTATAGTAAAAAAAAAATAAGACATTCCTCTTAACATTCCAGGAAGAGGCCTGATTTGTTTTTCTTAAACTTAAATATTTTGTTTGCCCTTTAAACACCAGGATTTTGGAAAAATTGTGACCTTAATTACATTTTTATTTTCCATATACATTTCAGGTATTTGCAGTATGGACTTCCTTAGCAATGTCCTGCTGTCCAGCTGGAAATCAGTTTTGGAAGGTTTGTCACTCCTAAGATATTAGTTCATATAACTTAAGATGTTCATACTCTCAGAAGATTGTACCAATTGAACAGGAACTCTGGAGATAGTCAAAGTTCTCAAGACCCCAAAGAAGGAGTCACTAGTGGTGAATAACCAGAGAAAATACTGGACAGTGACTCTACTTTCTGGAAGTGTTCTGATTTGGGACTAATCAATTATTCAACTTAAAAGTTAAATAAAGTGAAAAATAAAAAAAATATATAATACATTAAAAATTTTATTTAAGCTTTAAGTGTTTGAATATATATTTATTTATAAATCATTTGAATTTGATCAAACTCCTTTCTCCAAGTAATATTGTAAAAACTAAATTAATAATTCTATAAAGGACAACTTACTTAAACAAGCATGAGAACAAAACCAACTTTTGGGAAGTGCACTACTTGATTGGTGATAGCCAATGTATACAGATAGCCATAGACAGTAGACTATCAGCCATAAATGTCCATAGTGCCTTGGTATTTATGAATATTATTCAGATAATAAAACACATTACTTAATTTCAGTTGATTAAGAGATTGTCCAAAAGAGATTTTACCTAATTCTTTAAAATACACTATTGCGTGATCATTTCACAGGTTATTCTAATAGTCTTTTCTACCCAGTATTTCCATGCATGATTCTTCCAGAATTTTCAAATGAATAGCCAGAAGAACATAGCATAAGAAATTGCACTTTGGACAAGTAAACTAAACTTTGATTTAGAAAGAGCCATTTTGTTTCCGTTTTCAGCATATATTACAAAGTGTGAAAAACATAAGTGATTCAATAACTTCTGATTTAGGTCTACACAACTCCCTGTTAGCATTGCCCCATCTGCATGGAGATACAGCACCTATCATTCTGTCTTGGCTACACTGGTCTCCAAGCTACTTCTCCCAGGAAAGGTGGTTTGCATGTCAGGTCCCTTCTACCTGAATTGTTTTACCTTCGACTACTGTCTTAGAAAGATTTGATTAAAGCTATTTCAACTTTATGAAAGTGCAAAAGCAATAAATATTCATTAGAGCCATACTTTTAGTACTCATACAACCATTCTGTTTTTCACTTTCAGTACAGAATTAAATAAAGTACCTGCCATATTCAACATTTTATTATATAATAGGCTTTGTATTAGATGATTTTGCCCAACTGTAGGCTAATGTAAGTGCTCAGAACACGTTTAATGTAGGCTAGGTAAAACTATGAGGTTAGGTAGGTTTAGTATATTAAGTGCATTTTTAACTCAATGATATTTGAGACTAGTGATTGATTTATCAAGATGTAACCTTGTCATAAGTCAGGGAGAATCTACATATAACGACATCTTTCACTACATATTTGGCCTGTGCTCTGAAGTTTTAATCCCACAATGTATCCCTTTATTACAAAGTTATAGATAGTACTTATTACTACCTAGCATTTTATAATGCATAGACTGCTTTTCTCTGTTGTCTCTTTTACTACTAGAAACTGAAATTCATTGCAGCAATAGAACTGAGATCCTAATGTAATGACAAACACTTGGTATACAATAGGTGATTAATAGATATTTGTAAATAAAATAACAGTTAACTGGTTTTTACTATTACAGATATAATTTTGAATATATTTTAGTTTATTATATTTACATGATTTTTTAAACGTTCATTTAAAATTTTCCTCATTATAACTCCATTTTTAAAAACAATTACTTTGATTATAATTATTATATAATTTCAAGGTAATTATAAAAATTGACTGGGAGCGGTGTCATATGCATGTAATCTCGGCAATTTGGGAGGTCAAAGCCAGGGGATCAGTTGTCCTGGCAGGAGTTTGAGGTTACAGTGAGCTATGATTTTGCCACTGCACTGCAGCTTGGGTGACAGATTGAGACCTAGTCTCTCTCTCTCTCTCTCTCTCACACACACACACACACACACACCACCACACACACACAAATGATTTTCTCCTCCGTAAGGTCTTCCAAAGCCTCCTTGTTGCTGAGTCGGGAATACTCAGTTTATTCTTCTAGAATTTTCAAATAAAATAAGTTAGGCAACTTTTCAAGGAAAAAATACAAAAGAACAGATAAAAGCCAGTTGTGTCCACTGCTTGAGTGAACTTCATAGGAAGGAAATGTGCAAAGGGGAAACCCTTTCTTAAAATTTCATCTTTTTTATGATGCCTTCAGAGATCTCCCATTCAGATTGATTTTTCTCTGTTGAAACAGGGAAAGGGTTATCAAAGGTTGAAAGGCATTGAATGAGTACAAAATTTAGGTTTCTGGTGCTTCAGCGATGTTCTCTGTAGCTTTGTTAGCAGCCCCCAAACACATTCAAAAGTCTTAAGGGATAAACAGTTAGCTTTATTACCACTGACTGCAAATAAGGAAAGCCAAAACACAATTAAGCTGTTTGTATATTTGAGGAAGCGTACATCACACTGAGAACTCTATTAAAGTGTCTATATAAAATCATTCAACATTTGGCAAACTTAAGTGAGATTGTCTGTAACCAGAAGGTTTGAACACAGTTTAAACAGCCAGACAACTCTTCTTAAATTTGGGCCGCTTTCTCCTTCAAATGCTATGAAGTAACAGGTGTCTACAGCAAGTGTAAAAACTTTGCCAATAATAATTTTTTTATAATTTCTGGTCCTGGCTTTTGGATTAAGACCTTCTGTAGATACCAAATGGCACATATACTCATGGAGAAACCATTTCTAAACCACTAGTGATCAGTGGTACAGATAGACCATGTCACCAAAGCATACATTTGCCTTTTCAAGTTGAAATGCATAAACTGCAATGAGCCTTATCTGAATCAATGTTTTCCAAGTTGTGTCAAGACCCAGAAATTCGCATTGTGAGGTTGAAATAACTTGTCTAATCAAGCGCAATGCCCTGCCTCAACTAACTTCATTAAAAAGTTGTGGCAACTTACTCTCTAAATCTACCTCCTGCTTAATTAAACAATGAACTTGCTTTTGTTCCTACTTAGGTGATTTGTCACTTGTCAATGAAATAGTCCATCTATAACGTGGTCAATCTTTACAGTGACAAAATACATAGACAACTTATGCTACGAAAAATGGTTGTAGAACTTCCATTTTTCTGGAAAACGGACTGAAGAACTTTGTTGGTTTCATCCTTAGAAAAATTTGCCTGAAATTGACTGATAATTCATCTTTACTTAGGTTTATGAACTTTGACCAATATCCTAGTTTCATATTGTTTACTGTGCCACCAATACTAGAATATTAAATATACTCAAACTCCTCTGGAAAGAAATTACAGTAACTTTGTCACAAACTCCATCTATTACCCATATTCTCACCCAATGAAAAGGGCAGAAGTTGAAAGAAAGCTTCTGCCATTAAACAGGTGATCAAGCTTGCTTTGGCATACTTTCTTCTGCAGCCTGCTGGATCCACACTTTAACTCACCTTGGAAATGAAGACATCAAGAAAGAAAGGGACTCAAGATTTATTTTTTAAAAATCTCTTACTCAAGTACAGGTATCTTAACAGCCATGGGCACTGCATTGACATTCTGTGCTCTGCCTTAAACCTCTTGTATCCCATGGTTTTTATGTGTTAGCATTCATTTGCTGGAGATTATGGATAATCACACTGTGATTACTGTACACTGGTCCGGAAATTTGTAGGACACTTTTTCACATCCAGTTACCGGCTACTGCCTATGGCAGAATGACAGTATGACTTTTCATTCATATTTTTGCCACTTAAAAAATCTCTGACACATAAAAAGTAGTGCATAATTAATTTATACAATTTGGTGAGCTTAGAAATAAGTATGCACCCATGAAACTATTATCACAATTTATGCCATAAATCTATACAACACATCTATACAAATTTCTTCCTGCTCTCTTATTGTGTGTGTGTGTGTGTGTGTGTGTGTGTGTGTGAAGAACACTTAACATAAGATCTTTGGCCAGTCCTCTCTTGATCTTCTTTCCAGATGTTTCCTCCTACCTACTTACAACTTGTGTTAATAGGCACCTTGATATTTTATATCTCTTTATTTTGGAAAAACAGATGGAAGTTCTGTCGGCTGATATCTCTCATATTTATACTTCACTCAGAAGAACCTCACTGGAGTGTTTTTCTGAATATAGAAGCAGTTCTTTCACTGAGGAGAATTATTTTAATTTCTCACAATATTTTCCCCTGGAAATTTGTATTCCAGAATATAAATAAAACACTCTTGACATGGAGATTTATAATAATAAATTGTTCATTCACAAAGAAAGCTGGAACCCGCCCCCCCCCACACACACCTTTTAAAAGTATATTACAGGCCGGGCGCAGTGGTGCAAGCCTGTAATCCCAGCACTTTGGGAGGCCGAGGCGGGTGGATCACGAGGTCGAGAGATCGAGACCATCCTGGTCAACATGGTGAAACCCCATCTCTACTAAAAATACAAAAAATTAGATGGGCATGGTGGCACGTGCCTGTAATCCCAGCTACTCAGGAGGTTGAGGCAGGAGAATTACCTGAACCCAGGAGGTGGAGGTTGCGGTGAGCCGAGATCGCGCCATTGCACTCCAGCCTGGGTAACAAGAGCGAAACTCCGTCTCAAAAAAAAAAAAAAAAAAAAAAAAGTATATTACAGATAGTGATTAAGTGATTACAGGTTCTGAATTAAGCAAAATGGCAGGTTGTTTTAAACACACAGAAATATTTCACTTTCGGTGTTAGTAAAGGCTTATTGAAGTTGTTTTATTTCAGTAGCCTTCTTAAAGCTTTCTATGATCCTTGTCATTGGAGGATTATGAATGCGTTGTTTATTCTACAAGTACAAATGGAATAGCACAGCTATTCTTCAGTGACCTGATTAGACATGCTTGAAAATGCTTGTAATTATTCTTTAAAAGTATTAGAACTTCTTTCTGTTGTTATGTAGATTTTCTACATATTTACAACATTTGTAAGCTCAGATAGAACAGGAATGGTAAGTGAGAAAGCTTCTATTCCAGTGGAATTTTAGTTCCTCATGTTTAAGATAGAACAGAAACAAGATCTCAGAAAAAGATTGCCATAGATTTTTTTTTCTATGAGTGTCTGTAATGCTGTATGAAAGATTGCTTTCACTTATTTATTATTTCCTACCTTTCTTTTCTCCTCTTTCCCTTTCTCATCTCTTACCATTCTTACATCTAGAGCAGCATTTAACTACCTGAAGGAAAATAAAGAGCATTGTTGCTTTGACAGAAAAGAGGAGGCTGACATTTTGCTACCCAAGCTCTGATTCACAAATATTCATAAACTTTGAGATAACAAAGGTGAAAATATACATTTTTATTCAACTTAACGTTCTACTTCCTGTTTCCTATTCCTCATTCTGCAAATTATTTAAAAAAGTAATTAATGATATAATATATCAGCGTACACAACCACTCTAAGAATAATTTAATCCATCAATAAATATTTATAACAAGAAGGTAAACGTTTTACATTCTGATGAATTTGTCAGAAATAAAACTCTTTACCCCAAATCTTATTAAAAAAATAAATGATATCAATAAACTCAGACAAAGCCGGTTTTAGTTCCTACAGATCTTGTGAAAATTGTTATTACACTGCCAGGATAAACTCATTTGAAGTAGTAAGACTTCAGCAAATGGAATATTTTCACTTGAGAATCATAGTTAGCATTCTAACTGCCGGTTTATTTTGCCATGGTAAAACATTTTTTGTTACCACAAAATATTTAGCAAAAGAAAAATGTCTGAGAGCAGAGTTAACTATGGAAATTTTTATTGACTGTGGTCAGGGAAATGCGTCTGCTGATAACAGGGTTGTTGCTGTTTCTCAACCCCACACTAATAACCCCACCTTCTCTTTTCAGTTATCAACAGCTACACATGCTGAAGGAGGTCAGCCGGTAGATGCTGACTTGTGGTTCTTCTGAACCTCTGGCCACTCTAGAGAGAGATACAGTGACCTTACTCTTTTTTAGTATGTTTTTTAACCCATTTATTTATAGAATTCATATGCATTGAATTCAACCATTTAGAGTACATTTAATTGCATTTCCTATATTCACAGGGTTGTGCAATCATCACCACAATCGATGTTATGACATTTTTTATCACTATCTCTTCCCTCTACAAACCTTATGGCCATTAACAGCAGCTTCCAAATTACCCCCAAACCCCGCTCCCAGGCAATAGCTAATCTATTTCCTGTCTCTACAGATTGGTCTATTCCAGACATTTTACATAAATAGAATTATATGATATGTAGTTTTTGTAATGACTTTTTTGTTTAGTATAATTATTTCAAGATTTATTTATGTTGTAGGGTGCAATATACTTCCATTTTATTGCTGAATAACATTCCACCGTATTGCTATGCCTCTATTTTATCCACTTATGAGTTGATGGGCATTTGGGTTGCTTCTACTTTTGACTGTTATCAACATTTTTGCACAACTTTTTGTTTAGATAGGCTTTCATCTCTCTTGGGTTATGTGATAATTGCATGTTTAAAGTTTTGAGAAACCACCAGAACATTATGAATTTTCTCCATTACTTTACATTCCCCTAAAAGTGTATGAAGGTTCCAGTCCCATATCCTGACTAATACTTGTCATTATCTGTCTTTTTCAGTTTAGCTATCCTAGTGAGTACAAAATGATATGTCACGGTTTTGATTTGTGCTTATCTAATGACTGATAATACTGAGCATATTTTCACATACTTATTGGTCATTTGTATAAATGTCTATTTATATACTTTGTCTACTTTTAATTGGATTATTTGTCATTTTATTATTAAATTGGAAGTGATTATATATATTTATATTTTAGATGCAAATCTTTTATCAGACATACAGTTTGCCAATATTTTCTCTCATTCTGTACGTTGTCTACTTTCTTGATGTCATTTTTCTTGAAGCATGAAAGTTTTAATTTGGCTGAACTCCATTTATTTATCGTTTTCCCTTTTTGTTGCTGTGTTCTTGATGTTTGTGTTGACTCTTGATGAAAATTGTTAAGTTTCATTTCTGGTTTTTGTGCCTCAACAGGAACATTAAATTAAAACCCATTCTGGAAGCAGCTGCAACAAATAAGGCCTAAGTTCATGCTTAGTGGCTGTTCGTGGTGTTTTTCCACTTAGGAAGCATGATCTTAGGGATGCAAGAGTTTAAACCTGCACATCTTCAGGAGAATACATCTTCCTCAAAATCTAAAGACAAATTTAAAACTGTTTAAAACAAGGTAAAAATATAAGAGGCACATGGATTATTTCTGGGCTTATCATACTAGGAGTAAGTATTATTTTCTTCAAACATTATGCCCTTTATGACAGTTGATAATCTCCCACATGTACCTAGTAGATCATTTTTTTCTGTCTCTAATTTCTTCCCATATTTATAAACTTCACTATTTAGTACAGTGTATGTTAAGTTCTTAGTTTTTACTGGACACAAAAATACCATATTTCTAACTTTGATTAGAGTATTTAGAAACATAAACCAAATAATGTGGTTTGTAATATATGTTTATTAAGTTTTAATAACAATTTAGTTTTTTCTTTTTCTTTTTGGAGAGGAGTAGAACCTATAAGAAGAATTTAGTGATGGGGATGGTTCTCTACTTGCATCGTTGAAGCAGGTTGTGGTTGATTAGACGACAAGCTTTTCTTATGGTGGAAGCCTGGGATTTTGTATACAGACACTCACTAGGACAGAAACAAGAGCCGAACACCTTACCCATTGGGAGGTTGACAACACAATTGATCTAGTTCCTGAGTCTTTACTAAATGCTGTTGTACCTACTTGAAAACATGGGAAATCATTTGCATACATATATACAAATTACAGTCTATCAGAATGTCCATCTGTTTATTATTTGTTGAGAAAACAAGTGAAAGATTCCTTCATCCCAAATGCATTCACTACCAATCAGTAACTGATACATTTTCCCTCAACCCTGTACCAGCAGAATAAACTTCATTAAATGAATAAGTGGGGGCTAAGATACCGTTCACCCCATCCTGATTAAATGAAGTATATTTTACAATATATACTAAACTGAAGCATATGATCTTTTTTGAGACAGAGTCTCACTGTCCCCCAGGCTGGAGTGTAGTGGCATGATCTTGGCTCACTGCAAACTCTGCTCCCTGGGTTCAAGCAATTCTCCAGCCTCAGCCTCCTGAGTAGCTTGGACTACATGCACCTGTAGTCAGCCACCATGTCCACCCAGTATGTGATATTATATGTAATGTTGCCAGGGTGACAACCATCTGGGCCGGTGGTGGTGATGCGGATGGGGCGGGGGGCTAAAGAATTTACCAAGAGAGTAGTAGATAAAGAAATGCAGATTTATTATAAAAAGTTGGAAATAAGTTGCAAAACAGCAACAGGCAGGCAAGCAGAAGCAGACAGCAAGGAAATAATGGCTTGCTGGAGATTTCATAGCCTAGTCTTTATGCTGTATGCTGAGCGGGCTTTGTGCAGTATTGATAACCCCAGCATTGCAGTGAGCTAATTCTCAGGTGTTTGGTGATAGTTGGGCACGGGAAGATTGTGAGTTATTTGTACTTATGTGGCCTGGACTATAAAGAAAGGCATACTTACAGCTTATCTGCTTTCTCTTTTTGCTTGTCCCTGGTTCTACCAGCCTGACTTCTTTTCCCTAATTAGGACACCACATTTGAGATATGTCTTTTATATTTGCACCTGTTCTTGACACTCTGTGATCAGTTATTAACATTTACTTCAATTTAACCCCATAAAATGTAGGTTAGTACTCAAATTTACATGCTGTTTAGACAAAATACAGCAGTTCATTGTTTATGATAATGGAGTAATGCCCTAGTGCAACAAAAGCCGTCTATTCCAGGAATCCACAAAGGATTTCATGCTAAGGAAATAGGAGCAAAGGGACACCCCTTATCCCAATTCCCTTAAAAAAACCTGAAGAAATATTAAAATTAAAAGTTCATAAAAACAGCACTACAGGAAAGGAAAGAAGCCATTTCAATGAGTGTTGGCACAATGAAGGAAACAGGAACAGCAACCCCTGATCCCTCTCTCCTTTTCAATCTTTGACTTTATTCTTGGGGCAAGATGCTATCAAGGAGCCTGCATTCTTGTGCAGGGATGGAATGAAACAGTTGCTTCTTAGCCAACAAAACTTTATGTGGGCTCAGTCACTGCCAATGGCATGTGTTGTGGCAAATTTCATAAAGTCATGTTGGTTTCAGTACTCTTTTGAATGAAAGATACACACAGATGGAGGAGCACCTCTATTCTTTGACCTGGAAAGGTAATGGCTACATGTTGCACCTCTGGAATTTGATGGTACTGATTTCAATCCTTATTATGTCAATTCTCAATGATGTTACTTAGCAATCTCTTCTGCAAAATAAGGACAATAATAGTCCTTGGTTGATTGGGCTAGTAGAGAATTAAATTAGATATTATGGATAAGCATGTACACTCTGCTTGACAGGAATGGGTCAATAAATGCTAACCCAATATTTTGCCCTAATTATACCCATCCTCTATACATTATAAATTGATAGTTTTTATTGACATTTCAATATGATAATATTTTCTTATATTCTCCATTCTACCTTTTTATGGCCATTGCTGCCATGAAGAAGAAATGAAGCTTTCTAAGGACTAGCTATATGCAGAAGACTGAAGCTGGACCCCTTCCTTAACAATATAAAAAAAAAAATCAGCTCAAGATGGATTAAAGACTTACATGTAAAAACCCATAAGTACAAAAACCCTGGATGACAACCCAGGCAATACCATCCTGGACATAGATTTGAGTATGGATTTCATGACAAAGACACCAAAAGCAACTGCCCCAAAGCAGAAATTGACAAATAGGATCTAATTAAACGTAGCAGTTTCAGCACAGCAAAAGAAACTATCAATTGGAGTAAACAGACGTCCTACAAAATGGGAGAAAATATTTGCAAACTATGCATCTGACAAAGGTTTTATCTCCAGCATCTATAAGAAAAGCAAATTTATTAGAGGAAAGCAAACAATCCTATGAAAAAGTTGGCAAAGGACATAAAAAGGCACTTTTTAAAAGAAGACTGACATGTGACCAACAAGCATTGAAAAGAAGCCCAATCACGGATCATTAGAGAAATGCAAATCAAAGCCACATGAGACACCAGCTCATACCAGTTGGAATGGCTAATACTAAAAAGTCAAAAAATAACAGATACAGGTGAGGATGCAGAAAAAGCGTACACTTATATGCTGCTGGTGGGAATATAAATCAGCTCAACCTTTGTGTAAAACAATATGATGATTCCTCAAAGAGCTAAAAGCAGAACTACCATTCTACCCAGCAATCCCTTTTACCAGATATACACCCAGAGGAATATGAATCATTCTATCACAAAGACACATGCACAAAAATGTTTGTTGTGGCACTATTCACAAGAGCAAAGATGTGGAATCATCCTAAATGTTCATCAATGACAGATTGGATAAAGAAAATGTGCTACGCAAACACCATGGAATACTATGCAGCCATAAAAAGTAGGATCATGTCTTTTGTGGGAACATGGATGGAGCTGGAGGTCATTATCTTCAGCAAACTAAAGTAGGAACAGAAAACCAAATATCATATGTTCTCACTTATAAGTGGGAGCGAAATGATGAGAACTTATGAACACAAAGAAGGTAACAACAGACTCTGAGATCTACTTGAGGGAGTAGGGTGGGAGGACGGAGAGGAGCCGAAAATAGAACTATTGGATTCTGGGCTTAATTCCTGGGTGATAAAATAATCTGTACCACAAACCCCTGTGACATGAGTTTACCAACATAGGAAAACCTCACATTTACCCCCAAAACCTAAAATAAAAGTTAAAAAAAAATTCTTAGCTATGAACAGGTTAATTAATTTATCTTTATACAAAAGTTTTTGACAAATTATGAGGCTGTTTTTATAAAATGAAAAATAAAAACATGCATTATATTTTCTAAAATCCAAATTCTTCATGTAAACCTGTGGGTGCAGCTCTCAGATTCTATAATTTCATCTTTTTTTTTTTTTTCCCACAGGTAGGAGGAAAGAGAAGAGCAGGTATCTATTTCTAACATTTTGCTTATATCCAGAAATATCTTTAGCGTAATAGAGACCCTTGACATTATAAATGATAATACAAGCAAAAACAAAAACAAAAACAAAAACAAAAAAACCTTAATCAGGTCCAAGCTCACTGTCTAATTATTCTAAACATCTACAAGTAAATAGTAACAAATAAAGATTTCTGATTTTTACTACAGTGCCTAAGTTCTAAATGAGTTAAAAACATAAAAGTTTCTTACTTGATAGTTTATTTTTGTTTGCTTATTACTGAGATTCTTCTTACATTAACTTGTTGACTATTCTAAATGCTAGATCTTTATCTTTTAAAATTATTTTTAAATTATCTTTCTTTCTACCCCGTATCTGATCTCTTTGATAGCAAAGAAGTACTTGATGGCAGCCTTGTCTCCAATTATGGGCATAAAAGATTAATTTTTTAAACATTAAGTTGATTTGGTATAAAAGTTTATCATTTGAAACAGAAATATTGCTTACTGGTACAGAATTCGATTTAATAATCTGGGATATTACAAGAGAGCTCTGGAATTCTTGGAGCCTGTTTTGGGTCGAGACAGGTAAACTCTGAATATTTCCTTTACTTCTTGGGAACTTCTCCTCAGGAGGGTGTTTGTTACCTGCTTATATATTTACTATTCCTACCCCCACCCCCCAATTAAGGTAAAAGCTTCCCTTAATTTTAAGTTTTCTCATGGTTCATCTGGTTCATTAAATTACTAGAGACTGGGAGAGGAGGTGGCAAGATGGGGAAGATAGAGAGAGAAAAAAATACTATTATTTAAGAGTGTCTTTGTTTCTCATGAAGACAGAACAATGCTTTTTCTCCTCTCTGTTGTATTTCACTGCCTGTAGGAGTCCTTGGTTAAAAAGACAGCCATCAGAAACTTTAAATGAAATTTAAGCAAGGTTTCTATGTGGCAACACTCCCAGTGCTGCCTTGAGTGATCTACAGGAACCATTTCTGATTCTCCTAGAACACACCTAGCTTCCTGAATATCATCATTCTAATGAAAGGATGATTAGGAAGATCTTTCAAAAGCGTGTTGCTTAATTTTAGGAAAAAGCGTAGCCCAAGTCAGTTCTTTTTGGAGGACTCAGACAGCTCTCAGTACTTTCCCCAAGGTAGTTTTTAATTTTTAGATTTCATTGTTATTTGGCAGGTATATTTTATAATTTATTTGTCTAACGGAAATTAAAAAAATAAACTATACATGTTTATATGTTATATTTTAATATATATCATGTCTATATATATTTCACTTTCAGATTTTTAGATTTTTTTGGTGAACAGAATAAAATAGATTATTCTAATAGGCTCATTTAAATTTTGAAGTGACCTAATGGATTACTCTGAATTTATTTCCTTTTCCTACCTTAGGCAAGGAAAGCAACAAGCTGTGAAATGGCCAATAGAAAAGTTATTAGAGAGGAAAGAAGGTGGACCCTGAGTTACCAGTAAAATGTATGATCATCAAGTAGTTTTTTTGTTCGGTAGACACTGTAGACTACTACTGAATTTTTATCCTTGAATGCAATATGTTATTGCATTCAAATAGCAGGATCTCTGAGGAATTTATGACATTCAATGTAAGTCCTAACTTTATATTCAGCTTTTCCAGGCTGTGAAAATAAAATATTTTAAATGATCCTAACCAGTTCTCCGCATCCTTGTATGCATTGACAGAGAACAAGTAAGATAACTGCAAAGATAATTTCTGCTAGGTAAAAGGAAAAAAATGAAACAATGCAGAGTGACCTCTGTTCACGGGACTTGTTAAAGTAAGCAGAACATAAAATAGCAAGACTGCTTTTCCTAGTGACGGAATAATTAAAGACATTCATAAATCAGTTTATTTACCATTGTCTAAATTATGATTTTTTTTAGTTTGGGGCTAAATTATTTTTTAATTTATATTTTTTATTTGTTAATATAAATTAAAGAAAGGTCAGATAGTAATTCAATAAAGGTATGTATGCCTAATATTGGGAATACAAAAGCTGTGAACATTTAGTTGTATTTGCTTTAGAAATATTATTCAAGAAATCTAAAGATATTAACAAATCCTTTGGACACGATCCCAGAGGGAATCAAAATCCTTCCTAGTTAAGGTTTATTCTAAATGTTTCCCATCCATATTTAATACACTTGCTTTATGTCAGTATGATACCAAATTATTCAAAATATTATTTTGGGTTTTCAAATTTTATACATAATAAAAATTGTCAATTTTACTAAGGATTAATTTTTCAAGAGCTTCCTATGTTGATATATAGATCCAGTGTATTCATTTTAACTATTGAATAGTAATAAATCCTTTGACAATGTGTTCCATTCCACTTGTTAATAATGTATATAATGTTCAGATTCTGATTATTGCATACCTCATGTTTATGGACATTATTTACAGCCCTTGTGCCCCTATGGCATAGTTTCTTTATAGCATATATATATTTAAGAAAAATTTTGGGGTAATTTGTTCTAGGATATTCTAGTTTCTATATTGATTCTCTTCCAATATTCACTGAATTGGACCATTTTTTTTTTTTTTCAAATAAAATTTGAGGTTTTTGTCTGAACTACAAAGTGGACTCTAAGTTTTAATTCTTTGGAAACAATAAAAGTAATATTTTATTCAGAAACTCCCAATCGAAGTTTTGAGTTTAGATTGCATATAAGGGCTGCTTCTCTCTTTCAAAATGACAGACTCGCCAAGCAAGAGTGGGATATTTTGCTCTTACTGGTCTAATTTTTAAAAGCAAAATTTATGATAGTACAAGGAAGGAAGGAGAGAGAGAGAAAGAGAGAGGAAAGAAGGAAAGAAGGAAAGAAGAAAAGAAAAAGAAAGAAAGAAAAAAGAAAGAAAGAAAAGAGGAGGAAGGAAGGAAGAATGGAAGGAAGGAAGGGAGAGAAAGAAAGAGAAATAGCGAAAGAAAAGAAAAAAAGGTAGTCCATCAAAGAAGGCAGTTATTTTACCACTTTTCAGCGGTCACATACCTTGGAAGAAATTTGTTTCCTCTTCCTGTTAACTTCTCAGCTGACTTTATCTAATTTTTTTTTCTTTTTTCTTTTTTTTTTTTAAATGGAGTTTTTCTCCGTCACCAAGGCTGGAGTTCAATAGCAAGATCTTGGCTCACCGCAACCTCTGCCTCCCGAGTTCAAGCAATTCTCTTGCCTCAGCCTCCAGAGTAGCTGGGATTACAGGCACCAGCCACCACACCAGCTAATTTTTTTTGTATTTTTAGTAGAGATAGGGCTTCACCATGTTGGCCAGGATGGTCTTGAACTCCTGACCTCAGGTGATCCACTCGCCTCAGCCTACCAAAGTGCTGGGATTACAGGCATGAGCCACCGCGCCCGGCTGATTCAGGTTTTAAAAGCTTACCTGTGGCTGCTCCATTGAGACTAAACTTAGCAGAACAAGAAGCAAGAGGACTGGAAAAGAGGTAATAGCAGTAAGCTCTAAATCCAGTAACTAAGATAAATAACCTTAATAATAACTAAGGTTGATCTAACTAAATTTTGAAATTCGAATAAACTATAAGTGTATTCTTTCCTACCTCTATGGACTTGTATATATTTAAATAATTTGGGCTGGTTTTGCTTTTCTTCTACCTACGATTAGATTGATACGCAATGTAGACATGTAAACAGCTGGTTGGAAGACAACTTATTTAAAAAGTAGTGGCTCTTCAATTTAAATAGAAAGCATAGTAAAAATGTCTTTAAATATGTAAATCTATTGTATAAAATCTAACTTGCAAAGTAATAAAAAATATGTGAGCTTATTTTTTCTTAAGGAATAAATAACATATACTAGGAAGGATTTAAGTTTTTATTATATATACTTCCTTTTTAAAATCTACTTTTCAATAGGTACTGAGGATAACAGACAACTCAGCAGAAAGAGAGTCTCTTAAAGACCTAAGTAAACAAATGCATTATGCAAATAAATTTATTTTATTGTTAAGTATATTGGTATATAAATATCGATATTATAAAATTTAAAATTCTATTATTCATTATAGTAAGTTAGCATGGATGGTTATGAGAATGATCTTGAGAAAGTTAATAACCTTTTATAGAAATGTTAATGTTCCCACTTATTAAGTGAAGGGCTTATATGTTTCATTGTAAGAGCCAGCTTATCTCTAAGGTGTGACTTTTTGAAGCTCCACACTTGCTGATTTAAATTAAATCTGAGGATGAATAGTGTACACCATATGTGATTACCAGTCTGTAGTGACATAATGGCTTCACTTCAAATCTCTTGACTCTCCATTTAACCCCAGTGTCCCATGATTACTAGCTGCAGCTACACTAATACTCTTGAGATAGGCCTTTTTCATTAGACTAGTGACATATTTAAATTTATTCTACATTAGATCTTGATCACATAAAATACCAAATCCAAAGAAGTAACAGAATAAGACGGTTCCTTTTATTCCAGGTGCTGAGCTGAAATGATCTGCATTCTAATAAAACAGGAAAGAATGACAAGTGACCTGTCAGAGAATAGAACTCATTTTGCAGGGTTTGCAAATGAAGCAGAAGGATGTGAGAATGTATCTCATCAGCAAGTTAGCGACCACTTTGCTATTATCGCCTCCCTTCATATTTCAGTGGGAATTTAAAACTTATAAATAGCAGTAAATTCAACTGACTAGAAGTAAAATATCCAAATGTACATGTCTTAGAACATATTCTATTTCAGTGTTTTATTTATATTCAGACAGATTAAAATGGAAATTACATGAGGCAAAGTATCATTACTTATTTCAGGGACTCAACGGCTAATCCTAATTCTCACCCGCAGTGCCCCCATGCCCTTCTCTTTTTCCCTGTAGGTGCCCCACAGTTCTCCTTTATCATGGTATGGAGAAATGGACAGAGCCAACCCAGTAGGCTTTTAGGAGGCTTAGTTTTTGCCAAGGAGTTGGATTCTAACATGTAGACTGAGAATAGCTGCGTGTGTCCAGATGAGCTCATCTGTTGTGCTCTTTCCATCAGTTCTAAAAAACAAAACAAAACAAATCTCCTAAAATCAAATGTATCAATTAAGTCTTAGGTAAACCTATAGTATATCCATGAGAAATAAAGATATATTGAGCCAGAAAAGGAAGATTAATTTTGAGGCATTATTTTCCATGTTAAAAGTGTTATATAAGAATGCAAGAAATAAAAAGAAGATTAAATTGAAATTAAGCAGTTTTGATAATTTATACACAGTTCACTTAAAACAACTAAATAATTAGTGTCACTAATTTTAAGAACCCTAAAATAATAACCTTTCATCTCCTGACATTGATATGAAGTCATAACCAAGAGGTTATTAAGAAATGGCTAACAGAAAAAACTGCATTCACCGTCTCAATGGTTCAGGTTTTATAATATTGTTTATGTCTTATTTGTATTAGAATGCAAACATTTTTAAACTTAGTAAAAATATATGTATATTTACTATCTACATATTGACAATTATTGACATTCATCTTCTTTATATGTCTATACGCATATGTGCATATAAAAGAGAAATACATGTAAAATTATAGCCCCCTTTGTCAGCTTTTCCTGTTTCACTTCATTACTCTGTCTCCAGGGGCAAATGACAGGGTTAGGTTTTTCTAAATGTGCATTTACATATGTATGAAACATAACCAACATCCCTTGTATTCGTGGGGGATCCCCACAAACACCAAAATCCACAGATGCTCATGTGCCTTGCATAAAATGGCATACTATTAATATATGATTACGCATGTCTTCCCGTGTACAATACTCATCTCAAGATTTCTTATACAATTATAACTAATACAATGTAAACACCATGTAAATAGTGGGTTTATTTTATTGTTTAGCAAATAATATCTAGAGGTTTAATACAGAGCGAATTTAAAAGAAAAAATTCCCATGCATGGTTGAATTCACAGTGTGGATTCACTGACATGGAGGAACAATTGTATTGAGTTGATCAATGTGTGTTTACATGTCCATTAGTGTTGTTCTCTATATGATTTTCTCCATAGCATTCAGCATTATGTGTTTCAGTTATACTCATCATACTATAGACATAAATAAATACATAGATAACTGGTAGGTAGAGTCACAGATCAGCAAATGCTAGATGACAGATTGATATATAGATGATAAATAAAGATATAGGTATAGAGATAGATGGAGACATAAATGAAGATGTATACAGCCATGGGTTCTTTCAAGGGCCACAATATTATGACATATATTTGTAATAAGCATTGAATTTATTGATTACTCTTTTTATGTACAGTTAATTTAAATTAATTATATAAAATAGAAATATCTACCGGTGAACAAATACCATAGTAATCTTTGTATCATAAAGAGGCACTATAGGCAGGAACAGAAGGCATGAGTTTCTGATGTCAGTTAGAATTATTAAAATACTAGCTTATAAACTTTGATGCAATAATCTTAAGCAGATTTTTTTTAAAAAAGCAAATCCTAATTAAGTTAGACATTTCAGGAATGTAAAATGTACTCCAATAAGAAATCTTTCAATCTATTTTAGTATAAGGGAGAAAATATTTTAATTTTCATAAATTCAGAAAAAATGAATAAAATTCAATAATGATTCACAATAATAATCCTTAAAAGCTCAGAATAAGATTAAAAACTCTATAGCTAGATTAATGATATTTACAATAATTATGGAAATTAATGTGTATGGAACAATAATGTGTAAAGGTGAGTTGTTGAATTCATATTCTTTAAAACAGAACATGTCAAGGCAGCCTGCCTTTTCCACTCCTACAACATTCTAATGAAAATACATCCCAGTGCAAAATCTAAAAATGAATTAAAAATAACTTCTGCTAACAAAGACATAAAATTTTCATTATTTGAAGAGTACTAAATTATGACTGTCATCATGGAAAACATGAGAGATTTTTAAATTAACAAAAAAGTACTTAAAATTAATAAAAAATATATTTGTCCAATAAAAATAAGGCAAATATAAAAGTCAATTGTACCACCAACAGATAGAAGACACGCAGTATTTAGGAATACATCTAACAAAAGTTGTTTCAGTTTTATGTCATAAAATAATAAAACTTGAATGAAAAACACGAAAGAAGAAAGGGAATAGAAGGGCATTCCCTGTTCTTGGATAGAAAACTAAAATCATGTTTAATAATGCTCTAATGACACAATTTCCTTCTGGAGAGAAGGAAGAAAGAATATTCAACTTTTTCACAAAATCTAGTGTCTTATAGTGTAACCTTAACTGTCAGGAAAATATAATGATCAGGCTCTTCCAAGTGGAAATAAAGCCCCAAAAGATTCAAAGTAATGAATAGCTAGAATCCACACTAATGAAGATGTTAGGCAACCATTTTATCTAAGAGACTAGTCAGCCTCCATCAACTGTGAAGATTCCATTTTTTTAAATAAACTTAATAAACAAATAGATACAAATAGAAATATGAATATTGTTGGGTCATTATAAAAATATTTTATAACAAGCCATTTCTTGAGTTTTTGTTTGAAAAACAATAAAATATGAATGATGCAATATGAAAATACTAAACAGATTCAATTATTTTTGTATTCTTTTTTTGTCTGAAACAAACACTATCACAAAATATTTCTAAACATTCATATATGTATATATATTAAGCTAAGAATGCAGGACTTAAACATCAAAAATTTAACGTGATTAAAGCTAATCTGATTATTATTTTTGGTTATCCAATTATTTTTACATCATCTTGTCTTCTTTGGTGTCATATTAGTGGTAAAACCTGCCTATCACAGGGGAAACTTTGTCAATTATTCATCACATACTGAATGCATATTTGTTCACTGATCAACAATGGTATTAGATTGGACACAGAAAATGTCAAAGTAGTGTTGGAATTCATTATTTGACTTCATTTTCTGGCCTAACCAAATGTAACATTTTTGTTTATTTGTTGTTTAGTTTCACATCTCTGACAAGTCACTTAGATGTATTTCTTTCTATATACATACAAGAATATGTACATACAATTACAGGCTACTTGTGACATTGTCTACAACTTACTCTTTCCCAAGATATTCATGTCCAGGTGTCTGTAAAAACAGGCATTTTTAAAAAACCAACAAAAAGTATTTAAAAATGTGTAAACAAAGTTAGCCAATATTGTAAATGTCAGACCCAAAAAATGATTGCTTGAAATGTGATTAGATTTCTTAACAGTCAATTTCAAGTTTACAACTTGGACATAATTGACTAACAAGGTGGCACCATGGATCACTTACAAATTTTAGGATAAAAGGAGGCACAAGAAGTTAATCCATCACCCGTCAGTCGCTTTGTCAAAACCAAGTAGCATTAATAACAGATACAGAGGTAGTTAAAAGGCCAGATATTAATGATCAACATTAATTACGAGAACAACAAGAAAATAAAGTAAATGCTGTGCAATGGCTTTTGGAATATATGGTACACAACATGAAGGAACTGAAAATGCTGGCGATGAGCAACTAATAGAGCTGCCATTGCTGACATTTCCTCTGGTAACCACGAAGTCAGCAGGGGAGAATGGCACACCGACCATCAGAAGCTCTCACCCAGACGCCAGACGGTGAAACAGAAAAAATCAATAGTTGGTTTTATTGGCGTATTTTATGCCTGTTAAATGAAACAGTACTTCTGCTGTCTATGACTTTTAGTCTTCAGTCTTTTGGCTCTCTTTGAAAAGTCCCTGTAGACCTGTAACTATTTTTCTATTATTATTTATGTATCTATATATTTATTTGAGGTGGAGTCTCGCTCTGTCACCAGGCTGAAGTGCAATGGTGCCATCTCGGCTCACTGCCACCTCTCCCTCCCGGGTTCAAGGATTCTCCTGCCTCAGCTTCCTAAGCAGCTGGGAGTACAGGCACATGCCAGCACATCCAGCTGATTTTTGTATTTTTAGTAGGGACAGGGTTTCCCCATGTTGGCCAGGATGGTCTAGATCTCTTGGCCTCATGATCCACCTGCCTCAGTCTCCCAAAGTGCTGGGATTACAGGCATGAACTACGGTGCCTGGCCAGACCTGTAACTATTCTATAAGATCTTTGGTTTGTAAAGGATCTGAGCAGGTCATTTGCTCCAGTCTCCTAGGTATTAGCGTCCATCTATCCTCCTCAAATGCTTAGATATTATGTTCAGGTCTGAGGGACGAAGGAAGAGAAAAACTTAAGGTCTATGTGTAAGCTTTACAAATTTAATGGTCTTGCAGGTCTTCACAAGTAGCCATCTCTAGCTTCAATTTCTTCACTTGTAAAATGGGATATTCATCACACTTTGTTATCCTTATGGAAGTTAATTGAAAAACAAACTAAGTTTTTACTATTAACTAAGCTAAAGCCTCTTAGTATTTGCTTTTATTATCCATTTTATGTTTTTTTTCTGAAGTAAATACAGAATGAAAATGTATACAAATAAATTCCTCTTCAGTTCATTGAAATGATGTCAAATATTCTCTGCAGGTAACCTATAAGATATGTTGCCCTTCCCAATTTCCTAAGCCAAGTTTCCATGCTGTAGGACCATTAACTGTTTTTAAGATTGTTTTAGGTGGTTCATGGTCATAGAATTCAGTATAATTTTGATTAATTTATAGTTATTTCCTGTATAAGACACGATACCCACTTTTCAGTTATTTAGAATACTGAAGTTTTCTTGGCAAAGGCACTTAATGTACTTCACTTATGTGTGAATGTGGCAAAAATCATTAATATTATATATACCCTTGTAAAAAACTTGGAAGCATTATACAGTGTTTTCTGTCCACTCTCATAGTCTATCTCCCATCCAAAATAATTTTCTTGTAACACATAGAGATTTTAAGATTGCAAAACATCTGTGTAATAGTCTGCCATGTTATAATATATTTTGACAACTTAGAGAATCACACCTAGGATCTATGTTTTTCCAAAAGCAGCGCAAACAGAAAGAAAATAGATTCAGATTTCATTAGAAGTCTACGGTTTTAGCAAGTGGAGAGAAAACATAGCTCCCAGAAATGTGAAGAAAAAAGTTTAGCACAGTGTCAGCCAAGAGAAGAAAAGGTTAAAGTCAGAGGACGTAGTTCTTTTTAACACCTTTTTTTTTTTTTTGACTCAGCCACTGCAGAAATATATTTTCTGTACCCACACAGCAACAAAAGTTGTCACCGCATTTCTGAATTGAAAGTCTGACAGGCAGTCTTCCCAGCAATAGAACAAAGTTTTAAGAATTTATATTTATATATATATATAATTTGATAATCAATGTGGTAACACACAGTTTTCATAAGTGATTTGATACATTAATTTTTGACATTTAATATTGCAACTAGGCCTCAAAAGAAAGAGCACTGGATATCAGCAGAACATTCTGCATTCACTATTCACTATAGATTTTTCATTCGAATTCCTCATACTCTTATTCCATCTTTCAAATATATTATATATATATATGAAAAAACATAAATATATGTATACCTATTTAAACATCTCTTTATAAATGTATGCATAAATACATATTTATGTATAAAAATATATATGAATTTTTAAAATATATTTATAAATGTATGTAAAATATATGTATATAGTCTTGTCTGAGTATATTGATTCTTAGTGTTACACAGCTTCTTTTTAACTTTTTAGGTGTTGCACAATTTTTCCTCTATTTTTATTGTAGAAGTTCTGACAGGTGACTGATTTTTCCTAACTCGTATGTGACTTTTTTTTTTTTACTTATTAGGTATCTATTTTTTTCATTAACTTGTTATTTGCATCTATTACAAGTAGATGTTAGGGAAGAAAAGCAGTTCTAACCAAACATTTTGGACAGGAGAGTATTCTTTCCTTATAATTCAGTTTATATTTTAATTTTCCAATTTAGGGCAATATTCATTCTTTCGAGCAATCATCTTTTACATAGTTATATAAATATTTATAAACTTTCATATATTTTTATCAGAATGAATTGCATTTACATCAAGCTATACCTCTGTCTGAAAGTTGTTTTTCCACTGTAGCTATTTATTCTTTAAAGTTTCTAATATTTATGATTCCCCCGATTATGGTTTTGGTCACTGAACATACCTTCTCGGGTATGAAATCTACCATTATATCATTTTATCTGTTAGTTTCTTTTTTCTCTCGTTTCATTTAACTGTTGTAGTTATTAACTTGATTCGTGTATCTTGGTGTCGCTGTAGGGTATTTCCTCCTCTTCTCAGGTTATATATTCTCCTAGATTGGATTTTTATCAGCAGTTTGCATGTCACATTTCTTTCACTTATGTTTTGGGGTAATCACTACTACCCATTTTTAAATTTAATTTTGCTCACGCTCCAATTGTGCTGTGGAGTTTGAACATCTCCTTTGATATTTTGCTGGTAACTCCTTGACATAGCAGAGATCTGTTTGTTTCACTAATAAGGTAACATTCCCCTAACATAATACCTATATTTTGTTAGTTTCACATGACATGGCAGTAGAAGGATCATAAATTCCACTGAGACATCTTTCCTGTGAACGTAAGACTCCAATCCCATTTCTGTATTGTTGTTGTTTTTTTTCCAATAATTTGGAATTTCTGTAAATCTCCTATGGAGATAATATCCAGCTTCAAAACTGTCTTACAATTCTACCTGTATCCCTGGAAACACAAATTCCATCAAAAAGTCCTGCTTGTTAACATGCCTTTCCCAAATGGAAAGACAAAATTGTGTGCAGAGTTTCATGCTGTGAACTTTTATAGGGGAAGCAACACAGGAACTCAACTGAAAAACTGAAAGAAACCACTGGCACTTTGAAGGTAGCAGCAGGCAGCTTTCTCCAAGAGCCAGGCAGAAAACTGTGAGTCTCCAGAGTGTGAAAGGGGGAGAGATTCTCTCTATGATATGCCCTCCTACTGGGAAGCTCACAATTCAGGCCATGGAAGAGTGCCCTAACCCTACCTTGAGCTGATTTTGTGAGCTTTGGGAAGTATACGAGAAGGAATGGTATTGGGAAGTGCTTGGCATATACTCCCAGACCTTAGCAGAAATGGAAGGAAGACATTCCTGATCCTACTTCCAAAGTCTGCCAGCTAACTTAGGCAGCAGTCACAGGTTGAGAGAAGCTCCCAACTAAGATTTGCGATATAATCTTGCATGAGGATAAACCTTCTTGCTAAGAACGGACGGGCCAGGTGGAAGTGTGCTACAGCCATAGGTGCAGGGGTTGGGCACCCTTAGTTCATGGGCAAACTGGGAAGGCAGTGGCCTGAAAGCTGCAGTTTTTGTCTCCGTATGGAAGGCCTGTGGCCTGGGGTGGTTTTGCCTTCTGAGTGCAGGCAGCCCAGCACTCAGCTAGCTGTTGCTAGCGGAACACTGCAGGTGTGAGACTTGCCTTGTCACGTGCATGGGAGCTGGGTGGGGCTTATTGCCACCTGCTACCTCTCTCCTTGTGTGGAGTCTTTTGTGCAGCAGACAGTTGTGTTCCTCCCTGCGATGTTACCCTAGTGGCCGTGGAATTGCCCTCTGATCCCCACTAGGGCGGCTGCTTGTGCAGTATGGAGAGCCAGAGCATAAACTTGACTGACCTACCCTCCCTACCTGGCTTTGCCCCTCCACTCACCCTCCTGGCTTCTCACAATAAACAGGGACTTTAGAGAGCTCCATGGCCCCACTCATTGTCTGAAACACCAAAGTACTTCCACTGTGTAACATAAAGCAAACACAAATCCTACTGCTACTACCAAGTCTACTGCTCTTTTGCAAGTGCCCCCTCATGGCTGGAGGCCAAATGGCACAGTCCATACAGCACCTGCAGGTACAATAACAGGGCTCGGGAAGGAGAAAACTTCTGCAACCTTAGCTATTATCATTGCCTACATCACCCAAGTTAGCCAGGAGGTCTCGAGCTTGTCCATATGCCCAGTACCTTACAACTACAACTGGCATTTGAGAAAACTAACTGAGGCTATTTAGAACCTTAAAATCTTACAGAGTCTACATCACTTCCCTGACACTTCCATCAGAGCTTGTGCTGATATCTGCTGATGGGAGATGAGGGGACAGGTCAGCTTGGTCCAGCTTCACCCAACATTCATCTGGAGCTAAGAACAGAGTCCAAGCTACTGCACATCCTGCAGACCTCTCTATAGCCTGAAGCATCAGAGAGCTTCTCCAGTTGGCTAATGAGTGATCAATTCTCCTTAGAAGGATGTATTAGACTGTTTTCACACTGCTGTGAAGAACTACATGAGACTGGGTAATTTACGAGGTAAAGAGAATATGTGGAATATTTTATTACACATTGTTTCTAAAAGTTAATATTGGTTTATAAGACAATAAAATAAAAATATATTCTAAAACTGTAATGTGTGGTGAAAACTCCAAATCCACTCCTCTAGTTATTTTGGAATATATAATTAAATTAATGTTAACTAAAGTTGCCCTATTATACTACCAAGCAATAGAACTTATAATTTCCAACTTCATTCATTGTACCCATTAATCAACCCCTTCTTATCATGCTTCCCAGACTCTTCTATCATTCTACTCTTTACCTCCATTAGATAATATTTTTTTAGCTTCCACATAAGTGAGAAGCTGTGATATTTGTCCTTTTGTGCCTGGATTACTTCATTTAACATAGTGTCTGCCACTTCCATCCACATTGTTGCAAAAGAAGCATGTTATTTTTAATAGCTGAATAATATTCTGTGATAGATATATACATATCTTTCTTTGTATTCTTCATCTTTATTTTTAATATTAATAAAAAATTGCTTTAGAATTTACAAATATTGTTCTTAACCTCTAGAAAAACTTACACTTTTTTAAAAGTTTCAATATAGCCATGGAGAGATAAAGATATTATATAATAAATCCAGATATTAATAACCAGAAACAAAATTTTAGAATATCACTGAATTTATGTTGTTCATCTGAGTAAATGCATTCTCCAGAACTTAATTCGGGGCATGTAGTAGTTTCTGTTAATAAGATTGTAATCCAGAATAAAATTCTCCAGAAAAAGAGGGAGAGAAAGTACTTTATTTGTACTGAGTTACATGGGTTATATTTCAAAGGTATTTATAAAATACATACATGGAAAAAGTCACTTTTTAATGGTATTGGGATTCTATATATTGAATGACTATTTTACCATTACAAAGGAGAATCCATGTGCAAGTCCTTCCAACCTGAATATTTCTACCTAGAGCTAAATTTGATCAAGGAACCTATCTAACAGCGCCCACTTTGCATTCAATTTAATCTATTAGTCAAATCTGTACATACACGTTCATATAGGCATGCACACCCAGACATACACGCACTTCTTAGAAATGCTTGAAACATACCCTGAAGGCAATAATTACAGTGATATATCTTCAATCAGTGGAGGAACACCAGGGTTATTCATCTCGAGTCGAACTGGATAAAATGATACAGACACATGTAGAGTCTTAAGGAGCGGAGAGTTTAATAGGCAAGTAAGAAGGAAGAAGCTCCTCCGAATAGAGACATAGGAAGGGGGACTCCAAAGCTGAGAGGAAATCCCTCAGTGCTAGAAACCAGCCAAGTTTGCCGGAGGAGGAAGTGGCTGGTTTGCATGGGGCTCAGGGGATTGGTTTGATCAGGCATGTCATTCACCTAGCCCATGAAAAACTAGCTCTCCCATCCTAGCTATTTAATATGCAAATACAGGACACCATAATGGTCTACACAAGTGGGAGTATGTGGGGGCAGCCATGTTGCAGAAACCTGTGAGGGCAAGGACAGGAAGAAGGAGGGAATTGCCCTATTTGGGTGGACCCAGTTTCTAATGGATTTCATTTGCATATCAAAGGTTGCCTGGCCTGCTCTAAGAGCTGGGGCTTTCCTACCAGACAAAAAAAACGTTTCTGGAGCTGCTTTAAGAAACAAAAATATCCCCTTTTCTCTCTATCTTCCTAAAATAATTTCTTAATCTATCCTAACCAGTATGTATTAATTATACAAATAATTTTTACTATCGCTAACATAAGATCTTCACCATATGTCAGAATATTGGAGAAAAATAAGAAAAATTAATCCCTGAAATAAAACAGAAAAAAATTTGTGCTAGTTTAATTTTTAAAATCTTAGGACAATTAACACTCTTGAAAATTAATTTTTTATCTTTAATTATATGTTCTATTGACATGTCCTTTCATACTTGCAAATTGATAAGCTCAATGAACTATGGTTATATTGAACATATATATATATATATACTAAATAAATACTTTCCTAATAATGTATTTATTTCATAAATTGAAATTGTGTATAGTAATGTAAGGTGAACAACAACAGCATGTAAGTAAACAGAAATGCTTTCTGCTGTGAATTTGTCAGTTTATTTACCATTGTATATCATGCTAACAGATCAGTTATATACTTGTTTCCATAAAATGTACCTACTCATATAATATACATTTAGGAAATTGAGAATTCATTATTTAATACTTATAAATAATTTTTAAACTGCACATAAATACAATACGAATATAAATATACATATTCATCAAAACTGGCTTATAATTTTATGATTAATAGTAAGTTAATTTGGGGTAAATGGGTTTCAGTCCCTGCCTCATAGCATTGTGTTCCCCGGTTTGGGTATTCTGGCTGCTCATGTCTTCTCTAATGTACTCAGTATGTTCTTTGCCTTTAAATGGGACATGGGAACAAATAGCCCATTTGTCTGTCCCTAGTGTGATACTTAAAGGCAATTTTTTTAAAAAAGAATCTTCAAAATTTCCCAGTGCTGAAGTGTTCTGTAAGAAATCTGACAAATGTAGCTGTGAGGTAAGATGCTTTGGAAAGGAATTAAGATCAAAGTCACCTCCAAAGATATAAGGTTCAGAGTATGTGAAGAGCTGACTAAGGATTTCTTGGCATTCTGCTGTATTTTTATCCATATAACGATCTTGGCATGATCAGAAATCTATCATTACTATCCCTCGACCTGTCCTAAAAATGAAATCTTGCTTTTTATGACATAAAATGTCGATGTCACTTCTGAATGCCTAAAAGGGAGCAGAAAAGAAGTCATATAAATAAACCTCTACAAAAATTAAAATTCTAGGGTCAATTTTGAAGTTTTTCTTTTGTATCTGTTTCATTTATATGTTATTTGTGTGTATATAGTACCCTGCAACAAATTCTAGCAATATGTCAAATGTTGAGTTAATATAGCAGATGGATGAAACAATACTAATAAATTAAGTCTATCCTAAACAAATAACATTTACATGATTCTTAACCTTGGCATTTTCAAGTATATTCATATATCTTATCTTAAATTTATAATCCTCATTTCAAAAATATCTGTTTTTATTCAAGCAAAACCCCTATTACTGGCTACAATAGACTATCTTCTAGATAGTGGGTTTCTTCATGGAAGTTTTAAATTCACTATTTCTTTTTAAAAAGCTATTATGCGATCATAACATTTTTTTCATAGGATTGCTTCCTCACTGACAGAGAGGTCAAAAGCAGCCTACAATGAAATGCTTTATATATTAAAATTGCCTTTAAGGATAAACAACATGGAGAATTTTACAGCTCTTTATGCAAATATATTTATAGTACAGTATTAATCCAATAAAATAATGAAGAATTATTTGTCTTAGGCATTAGAGTGAATTTTTTAAAATAAATTCAATTGTGCCTTTTATTATTAACTATGAATGTGCAAAATTTGGCCCGTTTTTCTACAGCAAGGTCATTAAAGATCATTTTTGGGATTTTTTTGTGTGTGGGTGGGGGTGAAGTGCTCATTTACTTGTGTGTGTTGTCTTTTCCCATGCATTTCTAAAGATCTAGTAGTTCACGAATAAGAAAACTAATACCACATAATCAGAAATACATAAAAATATTAACTATCAACTTTTATAGTCATGTGAATGAAAATAAAAAAATATATATTATGATCAAGAATAATATCATGCTTTAAATGGTTATTAAATTTATTTTGTTGCTGACACTCATCTGAGCCATAAATGGGTTCATTTCAGAAAGTCCTTTCCCTCACTCTGCTTTGCACAATCCATGTTGCCCATATTGCCAGCCTAACGCCATCTGATATCGGGGATTATATATGCTAGTAAGAAATTCTAGTAAGAAATAAGATCTCCATCTTTGCAGCAATTAAAAATGGAATTTAAAAATTACCCTTAGGATCGTGTAATAGGAAATATTGTAAATTTTAAGTAACTTTTAAATTACATAAAATTATTTTTTCTACTATCAAGATAATTATCAATGTAATTCTTTTCATTTTGATAGTTAGAATTAAATTTCTTTGAGTCAAAAGCAGTTTGTCGGTCACATCTAAAACTTTGAGAATGGTGCCCGATACTGTTTTAGCAAACCCTCTGGGGATTCAGAGTCACAGCAAAAGTAGAAAACCACTTCTTTATAATATCTTGTTGAAAATTGACAAAATATTGTTGTATATATTTGGGGGGAATAAAGTGAGGTTATCATTTCTGAATACAATGTGAAATAATTAAACCAAGCTAATTAACATATCCATTACCACAATCAGTTATCTTCTTTTGTGTTGAGAATATAGGGATCTTACTCTTAGAAATATACACCAGACTATTATTAATTATTCACCAATGAATAATTAATAATGAATTATTATTTAATGCAATGAATCTAAAAGAAACCACTGTTTTTGTCTGACTGGAGCTGTGTACCCTTTAACTCTTATCTCCCCATCCCCCCAACCTTCACAGCCTCTGGGAACCACCGTTCTATTCTCTGCTGTTATGTAATTCTGAACATGTGGTATTTGTCTCTTCTCTTGCCTGGCTTATTAAGAAGACATACAAATGACCAGCGGATATATGAAAAAATTATCAATATCACTAATCATTAGGAAAATGCAAATTAAAACCACAATGAACTATCATCTCATACCTGTCAGAATGGCTGTGAACAAAAAGATGAAAAATAGCAAGCGTTGGCCAGGATGTACAGAAAAGGGAACACTTTCCCACGGTTGGTGGGAATGTACATTGGCATAGCTATTATTGAAAACAGTGTATAGGTTCCTCAAAAAACTAAAACTAGGATTACTATAGGATCCAACAATCCCAAATCTGGGATTGCTAAATTTACTAAAAAAGATTTGAAATCAGCATTGTGAAGAGGTATCTGCAATTCAACAGTCATCTGAGCGCTATTCACAATAGCCAAGTAATGGAATCAACCTGTGTCCAACAACAGATGAATAGATACAGAAAATGTGACATTTGTACACAATGGTGGAGTATTATTCAACCTTAAAAACTTGTGCCATTTGCACAACATGAATGGAATATGACATTATCTTGATTTAGGTTCTCTACAAAGGAGCTACCCAAATGTGGGCCATGAACTTTCAGGATCAGCATCAACCCAGAGCTTGTTAGAACTGCATGTTCTCAGGTCTCCCTCCAGAACTACTGAAGCCAAATCTCTGGGACTGGGGCTTTGGAATCTCTAATTGTCTCCCAACCACATCCATATTCTCTTAAGTCACACCCTGGGATATGGGTCAAGCTGCAAGTGACTTTTTGTGGGAGTTTTGCTAGGAAAAATCAAGGAGGGAATGGGGAGACAGAATAGGGAAGTGGAACACTCAAGGCAAGATCACATTTCAGGTAAAACCTTAGCCTCAGTCCTAGAAAGACTTCTGCGGTACAAAATATGCTTTAATGTTAGTCCGTCTAGGCTTTCTTACAAGGTGACACTCTCCACACCTGCCTGGGCGCTCTCTACTCTCTATGAGTTCTTGGTGAAACAGCTACAGAAGCCTAGGAGCAGCCTTCTGAAGAAAGATGTGGGATGAAGCTGCTGGAAATAACGTTCTCAGAACTTCTGGTATGAGTGGGTAGATCTGGTGAAAGGAGTTCAGTGAGGACCGTGGTGGAGAAAAAGGTGCACTAAGCTTGGAAATGTGGAAATCCTCAGTGTGCCTATTGGTTGCTTTACAATATTTAATAAAGTGTGCATTTGTTTAAGTCTGAGCTCCAGTTTTATAACTCTAAAATTGGAATAAAAATATACAATAGTTTAAAATCGGAAATAAGATGGTTTATAGGAAAGCACTAAGCAGGTAGGTTCATGCATTTCAGGTGTGAATGAAACAGTTAAACGGGAAGATTTAAAATAATTGTTTTCTTTGGAAGTTTCTAAATGATTTGTATCTATTAACTTGATACAATTTAAGAGCAACACTTTCAAGTAAGTTGAAAATACTTTTTCAAATACAAAAGAGCCTGGATTCGTACATTTTTAATTGAAAAGGAAACTTAAGGATCCATAGTTAAACCTCCATGTATTTACTTGTATCAATAATATATTTAAATTTTTGTTCTATAGTTAAGTGGTCATTTTGCGAACACTATTAAATGTAATCATAGAGGTTTTAGTTGTATATACATTGTATAAATGTATATATACATATATATATATTTAACTCAATCTTGGCATTTTTGAGGAAACCACAAAAATAACAACTCAATCTCACGGAACCGTTTTTCTTGTTCTTTGTACAATATGCTTTGTTGTTATCTACATGAAAGCACATCATGAGACATGAGCAATAATTCTAATGTTTCATGGAAATAAATGCATTTTTAGATTCATCAAAGACAATACTACTTCTTTGAGGATGCAAGAAAAATGGCATGTCTCAAAGTTTCTATTATGTGCCTATAATTCTATAGCTTTTATAGAAATACTAATTGTTGTTTTCACTGATTCACGAATTATAAAATACATTGTGTTTTTAGATTTGCTAGAAATAACCTTTTATAAATAATACTGGAAACATGTCAGTTTTGAAGTTGTTTGATAGCTTTAAATATGTTATATTATGACACATGTCTTTTAATACAATGCAAAACAAAGTAAAACAAAAATCTCAAAGGAAAAACTTGTCACATTCTCGTTCTCCTCTTCAGTAAAATGTCAATCTAATATAGCCTACTTCATCAATGTTAATATCATACTGGGTTCAATGCAACACAGTTAATAAAAGAATCCATAAGATATATGCAGAAATGAATAAGCATTATCGTATGGCTTTAACTTTGCTTAAGAATGTAAATAATTGATGTGTCATTTTATACCCTATAGTGGTAACAGAAGATGGAATAATTAAAGCAGCATGATTTTTTATTTATTTAGTCTAACATATTTTATATATTGAGTCAATTCTAAGTGTAATCAGCCAGTAGCACTGTAGAACTAAATTCTAGAAATAGTGGTGATTTTTTTCGTTGGACATTCACATATGTATATAGGCATTTGTGGTGTCAATATCCATATTATGCTCCTAAGGACCATTATAGTACCAATTTAGGAGTTGTATACACAGTCATGTGGTCACTTTCGAACACTGGTGTCCTTTGTTATTCTAAGGAGCAGTGTAACTCAGAGCAATACTTTGAAGACTAAGGATGGAATGATGCATGCTGACTCTATCCATACATTATTTAGCATTTTTTATCATAGTGCATAAAGTTAGTATGCTTAAAGTAAGTGAAAAAGATCTAAACCAATTCCTTTACAAATATAGGACTATGGACACATATGAAGCTTTTATTATTCTTTGGTACATGTATTTGTTATTCTTCAGTAAGAATGGTAAAATAAGTTCAGATCTTCAAAGTTAGGATACCATAGATTTCATTTCAAAAGAATTCTAGTATAGAATGAGTGGCTAAAGAACAGTCTTATTTCTTTCTGCCATGATTTTTTCACATTAACATATATTGTTACATGTAATATTAATTTTATGAACATACATATTTTTAATTTTTATAAAAGTAAACCATCAGAATAAAAAATTTCTTTAATACTGTATTTTCTAGTTAAATTATATTTTAGAGAATTTTGTGTTTTTTTTTCTTTTTTTATTATGCTTTAAACTCTGGGATACATGTGCAGAATGTGCAGGTTTGTTATATAGGAATACACGTGCCATGATGATTTGCTGCATCCATCCCCCCATCACCTACATTAGGTATTTCTCCTAATATAGCTCTCCTCAATCCCCCCACACCCCAGTATCCCTCCCCTAGTCCCCCAACCCCTGAAAAGTCCCAGTGTTTGATGTTCCCTTCCCTGTATCCCTGTGTTCTCATTGTTCAACACCCGCTTATGAGTGAAAACATGTGGTGTTTGGTTTTCTGTTTTTGTGTCAGCTTGCTGAGAATTATGGTTTCCAGCTTCATCTGTATCCCTATAAAGGACATGAACTCATCCTTTTATATGACTACATAGTATTCCATGGTGTATATGTGCCACATTTTCTTTATCCAGTCTATTATTGAGGGGCATTTGGGTTGGTTTCAAGTCTTTGCTAAGGTAAACAGTGCTGCAATAAACATACATGTGCATGTGTCTTTATAATTGAATGTTTTATAATCTTTTGGGTATCTACCCAGTCATGAGAATCCTGGGTTAAATGGTATTTCTAGTTCTAGATCCTTGATGAATTGCCACACTGTCTTCCACAATGGTTGAACTAATTTACACACCCACTAACAGTGTAAAATCATTCCTATTTCTCCACATCCTCTCCAGCACCTGTTATCTCCTGATTTTTAAATGATTGCCATTCTAACTGGTGTGAGATGGTATCTCAATGTGGTTTTGATTTGCATTTCCCTATGAACAGTTTTGATTTGCGTTTCTCTAATGACCAGTGATAATGAGCTTTAAAAAATCTGTTTGTTGGCTGCATAAATGTCTTCTTTTGAGAAGTGTCTGTTCATGTCCTTTACCCACTTTTTTATGGGTTTTTTTTTTCTTGTAAATCTATGCAAGTTCCTTATAGATTCTGGTTATTAGCCCTTTGTCAAATGGGTAGATTGCAAAAAAAATTTTCCCATCTTGTTGGTTGCCAGTTCACTCTAATGATAATTACTTTTGCTGTGAAGACACTCTTAAGTTTAATGAGATACCATTTGTCTATTTTGGTTTTGTTGCCTTTGTTTTTGGTGTTTTAGTAATGAATTCCTTGTCCACGCCTATGTCCTGAATGGTTATCACCTAGGTTTTCTAACACGGTTTTTATGGTGCTAGGTCTTATGTTTAAATCTTTAATCCATCTGGAGTTAATTTTTGTATAAGGTGTAAGAAAGGGAACCAGTTTCAGCTTTCTGCGTATGGCTAGCCAGTTTTCCCAAAACCATTTATTAAACAGGGAATCCTTTTCCCATTGCTTGTTTTTTCAGGTTTATCAAAGATTAGATGGTTGTAGTTGTGCGGAATTACTTTTGAGGCCTATGTTCTGTTCCATTTGTCTATATGTCTGTTTTGATACCAGTACCATGCAGTTTTGATTACTGTAGCTTTGTGGTATAGTTTGAAGTCAAGTAGTGTGATTCCTCCAGCTTTGTTCTTTTTGCTTAGTATTGTCATGTCTATGTGGGCTCTCTTTTGGTTCCATAAGAAGTTTAAGATGGTTTTTCCAATTCTGTGAAGAAAGTCAATGGTAGCTTGATGGGGATGGCATTGAATCTATAAATTACTTTGGTCAGTATGGCCATTTTCATGATATTGATTCTTCCTAACCATGAGCATGAAATGTATTTTCCATCTGTTTGTGTCCTCTGAAAGCAGTGGTCTGTAGTTCTCCTTGAAGAGGTCCTTCACATCCCTTGTTAGTTGTATTCCTAGGTACTTTATTCTCTTTGTAGCAATTGTGAATGGGAGTTCACTCATTTTTTGGCTCTCCGTTTATCTATTATTGGTGTATAGGAATGTTTGTGATTTTGGCACACTGATTTTGTATCCTGAGACTTTGCCGAATTGCTTATCAGTTTCAGGAGATTTGGGGCTGAGACAATGGGGTTTTCTAAATATACAATCATGTCATCTGCAAACAGGGACAATTTGATATCCTTTCTTTCTGTTTGAATACCCTTTATTTCTTTCTCTTGCCTGATGGCCCTAACCAGAACTTCCAATACTATGTGGAATAGGAATGGTGAGAAAGGGCATCTTTGTCTAGTACCAGTTTTCAGTAGGAATGCTTCCAGTTTTTGCCTAGTCAGTATGATATTGGCTGTGGGTTTGCCATAAATAGGTTTGATTATTTTGAGATACATTCCATTGATACCTAGTTTATTGAGAGATTTAGCATAAAGGGCTGTTGAATTTTGTTGAAGGTTTTCTCTGAAACTATTGAGATAGTCACGTGGTTTTTGTCGTTGGTTCTGTTTATGTGATGGATTACATTTATAGATTTGTTTATTTCAAACCAGCCTTGCATCCCTGGGATGAAGCCTACTTGATCGTGATGGATACACCTTTTGATGTGCTGTTGCATTCAGTTTGCCAGTATTTTATTGAAGATTTTTGCCTATATGCTCACCGTGGATATTGGCCTGAAATTTTCTTTTTCAGTTGCATCTCTGCCAGGATTTGATATCAGGATGATGTTGGTCTCATTAAATGAGTTAGGGAGGATTCCCTCTTTTTGTATTGTTTGAATAGTTTCAGAAGAAATGGTACCAGTTCCTCTTTGTGCCTCTGATAGAATTTGGCTGTGAACCTTTCTGGTCTTGGACTTTTTTTGGTTGGTAGGCTATTAATTGTCACCTCAACTTCTGCCCTTGTTAGTGATCTATTCAGGGATTCAACTTCTTCCTGGTTTAGTCTTGGAAGAGTGTAACTGTCCAGGAATTTATCCATTTCTTCTTGTTTTACTGGTTTATGTGCATAGAGGTGCTTGTAGTAATCTCTGATGGTAGTTTGTATTTCTGTGAAATTGGTGTGACTATCCCCTTTATCATTTCTTATTGGATCTAGTAAATTTTTCTCTCTCTTCCTTTTTATTAGTCTGGGTAGCAGTCTATCTATTTTGTTGATCTTTTCAAAAAACCAGCTCCTGGATTCATTGATTTTTTTGAAGAGTTTTTTGAGTCTCTATCTCCTTCAGTTCTCCTCTGATCTTAGTTATTTCTTGTCTTCTGCTAGCTTTTGAGTTTGTTTGATCTTGCTCGTTTAGTTCCTTTAATTGAGATGTTAGAGTGTCAATTTTAGATCTCTCCTTGCTTCTTGTGTGGGCATTTAGTGCTATAAATTTTCCTCTAGACACTGCTTTAAAAGTGTCCCAGAGATTCTGGTAGTTTATGTCTTCATTCTTATTGGTTTCAAAGAACATGTTTATTTCTGCTTTCATTTCATTATTTATCCAATAGTCATTCAGGAGAAGATTGTTCAGTTTCCATGTAGCTGTGCAGTTTTGAGTGAGTTTTTTAATCCTGATTTCTAATTTGATTGCGCTGTGATCTGAGAGACCGTTTGTTATGATATCCATTATTTTGCATTTACTGAGGAGTAATTTACTTCCAATTTTAGAGTAAGTGTGATGTGGATTTAGGGTGGAGAGTTCTGTAAATGTCTATTAGGTCTGCTTCATCCAGATCTGAGTTCAAGTCCTGGATTTCCTTATTAATTTGCTATCTCATTGATCAGTCTGATATTGACAGTGGAGTGTTAAAGTGCCCCACTATTACTATGTGGGAGTCTAAGTTTTCTTTGTATGTCATTAAGAACTTGCTTTATGTATCCGGGTGCTCCTTTATTAGGTGCATATATTTTGTAGTGGACCTTCAGCTGACCTGCAGCAGAGGGGCATGACTGTTAGAAGGAAAAGTAAAAAACAGAAATAAATAGCTTCAATATCAATAAAAAGGACTTCCACTTAGAGACCCCATCCAAAAGTCACCAACACCAAAGACCAAAGGTAGATAAACCCATGAGGATGGGAAGAAACCAGCACAAAAAGAATGAAATGGCCAAAAACCAGAATGCCTCTTCTCCTCCAAGGGTTGCAACTCCTCAACAGCAAGAGAACAAAATTGAACAGAGAATGAGTTGGACAAATTGACAGAAGCAAGTTTCAGAAGGTGGATAATAACAAACATCTCTGAGCCAAAGAAGCATGTTCTAACTCAATGCAAGGAAACTAAGAACCTTGAAAAAAGGTTAGATGAAATGCTAACTAGAATAACCAACTTAGAAAAAAACATAACAACTTGATGGAGCTGAAAAAACACAGCATGAGAACTTCATGAAGCACACACAAGTTTCAGTAGCTGAATTGGTCAAACAGAAGAAAGGATATCAGAGGATGAAGATCAACTCAATGAAATAAAACAAGAAGGCAAGATTAGAGAAAGAAGAGTGAAAAGAAATCAACAAAGCCTCCAAGGAATATAGAATTATGTGAAAAGACTAAATCTACATTTGATTGGTGTAGCTGAATGTGATGCGGGAAAATGAAACCAAGTTGGAAAACACTCTTCAGGATATTATCCAGGAGAACTTCCTCAACCTAGCAAGGCAGGCCAGTATTCAAATTCAGGAAATACAGAGGACATCACAAAGATATTCCTCAAGAAGAGCAACCCAAAGACACATAATCATCAGATTAATCACGGTTGAAATGAAGGAAATAATGCTAAAGGCAGCCAGAGAGAAGGGTCAGGTTACCCACAAAGGGAAGCCCATCAAACACACAGCAGATCTTTGAGCAGAAACCCTGCAAACCAGAAGAGAGTGGGGGCCAATATTCAACAATCTTAAAGAAAAGAATTTTCAACCCAGAATTTCATATCCGGCCAAACTAAGATTCATAAGTAAAGGAGGAATAGAATCCTTTACAGACAAGCAACTTCTGAGAGATTTCATCACCACCAGGCCTGCCTTACAAGAGCTCCTGAAAGAAGCACTAAACATAGAAAGGAACAATTGGTACCAGCCACTGCAAAAGCATGCCAAATGGTGAGGGTCATTGACACTAAGAAGAAACTGCATCAACTAACGGGCAAAACAACCAGTTAGCATCAAAACTGCAGGATCAAATTCACACATAACAATATTAACATAAACGGGCTAAATGCCCCAATCAAAAGACACAGACTGGCAAACTGGATAAAGAGTCAATACCCAGTGGTATGCTGTATTCAGGAGACCTATCTCATGTGCAAAGACACATAGAGACTCAAAATAAAGGGATAAAGGAAGATTAACCAAGCAAATGGAGAGAAAAAAAAAAAAAAAAGCAGGAGTTCCAACCTAGTCTCTGATAAAAGAGACTTTAAACCAGCAAAGATTAAAAGAGACAAAGAAGGACGTTACATAATGGTAAAGGGATCAATGCAACAAGAAGAGCTAACAATCCTAAATATATATCCACCCAATATGGGAATTTTGCTATTGTCCATAAACTATTATTTAAGAAAATCAACCTCTTAAACTTTGGCCTTTATCTTAATTGGTAGATGGACTTTCCCTAATAAAGTATTCTCTGAGGCCACATTTTACCAAAATTCTCATTTAATTTGACTGCATTACACATGGAGTATGTTGTCTTACTTCTTATTTCATTTTTCTTTTCAGTTTCTTTAGCAGTTTGGACTTTTATTATTACACCTCTATTATAGTTAAAAGGTCATGTTTTTCTTCACTAACTTTTGAAATACTTATCACCTTAAAAATAAATAAATATGCTCCCTGACTTTAGAAATGTTCTTTCAAGGCACAAGAGACACATGTGGCTTAAATTTACTCTGTGCAGTTGGGAACTGGCTGGATGCTACTCTTTCCATTACCTCCTACTGGGTCTCCAGGAGAATTGCATCTGGGTTGGTGTTACAATCCTTGGTTCAGTCTTTCTAAACCTATTGATTTGAAAGCAGAGAATCTAGTGGAGGCTTTTGAGTAGAAACTTTGGGAAGTAGAGCCATTGGTATTTTTTAAATATCATTTAAAAATTATCAAATTATCATATGGAGTTCTTCTCATTGAACCCACCAGGCTACTACATGTGTAAGCAATAAACCTTACCATCCTCTTTTTTATTTTTATTTTTGAGACACAGTTTCACTCTGTCACCCAGGCTGGAGTGCAGTGGCACAATGTCAGCTTACTGCAACCTCTGCCTCCTGGGTTTAAGCAACTCTCTTGCCTCAGCCTCTCAAGTAGCTGGGATAAAGGTGTGCACCACCATTCCTGGCTAATTTTTGTATTTTTCACAGAGATAGGGTTGCACCATGTTGCCCAATCTGGTCTTGAACTCTTGACCACAAATGATCTGCTCACCTCAGCCTCCCAAAGTGCTGGAATTACAAGCATGAGCCCACGCTGGGCCCAATAAACTTTAACTTCTTAAATTACTGACACTTGTGACATTTTCTTGTTACTTTGTAATCATTGAATAGAGTCTATCCTATCCTGACTAGTATAAACATATGTAATAAGTCCAATGCCAGAAGTTATTTTAAATGAGAAATTGACTCCCTATACTACTCCTTTTGCTTTTTTACATTCCAGCCATCCCCATAGATGCCATGGTCCACCATTTCAACCACTATGTTGAAAGTATCTTAAGATGAATGGGAGAAAAGTTTTGCAATCTACCCATTTGATGAAGAGCTAATATCCAGAATCTACAAAGAACTGAAAAAAAAATTGCCAGGAAAAAGCAAACAATTCCATAAAAAGGTGGGCACAGGATATGAACACACACTTCTCAAAAGGAGATATTTATGCAGCCAATAAACATATGAAAAAAAGCTCATCATCATTGTTCATTAGAGAAATGTAAGTTAAAACCACATTGAGATACCACCTCATGCCAGTTAAAATGATGATCATTAAAAAGTCAGGAGGCAATGGATGCTGGAGAGGATGTGGAGAAATAGGAATGCTTTTACACTGTTGGTGGGAGTGTAAATGAGTTCAACCATTGTGGAAGACAGTGTGGTGATTCCACAGGGATCTGTAACTAGAAATACCATTTGACCCAGCAATCTCATTACTGAGTATATACCCAAATAATTATAAATCATTCAATTATAAAGACACATGCACACATATGTTTATTGCAGCACTGTTCATAATAGTAACGACTTGGAACCAACCCAAATGCCCATCAGTAATAGACTGGATAAAGAAAATGTGGCACATATACACCATGGAATAACATTCAGCCACAAAAAGAGATGAGTTCGTATCCTTTGCAGGGACATGGCTGGAGTTAGAAACCATCATTCTCAGCAAACTGACACGAGACCAGAAAACCAAACACCGCATATTCTCACTTTTTTTTTTTTTTTTTTTTTTTTTTTTTTTTTTTTTTTTTTTTTTGAGACGGAGTTTCGCTCTTGTTGCCCAGGCTGGAGTGCAATGGCGCGATCTCGGCTCACCGCAACCTCCGCCTCCTCGGTTCAGGCAATTCTCCTGCCTCAGCCGCCTGAGTAGCTGGGATTACAGGCACGCGCCACCATGCCCAGCTAGTTTTTCGTATTTTTGGTAGAGACGGGGTTTCACCATGTTGACCAGGATGGTCTCGATCTCTTGACCTCGTGATCCACCCGCCTCGGCCTCCCAATATTCTCACTTTTAAGTGGGACTTGAACAATGAGAACACATGGACATAGGGAGGAATATTACACACCAGGGACTGTTGGGGGGTTGGGGGCTAGAGGAGGGATAGCATTAGGAGAAATATCTAATGTAGTTTGTGGGGTGATGGATGCAGCCAACCACCATGACACGTGTATACCTATATAACAAACCTGCATGTTTTTTACATGTACCCCAGAACTTAAAGTACAATTAAAAAAAAAAAAACAGATGAAAGGATCGCACACATATTGATGTAACTTAAGTCAATGGCTAATTTAACCTAAATACTACTACATTTTCATACATCTTTAGTTTGTACGTGGTCTAATTTTCTACATAAGTAATCTTAAAATCTCCATTTGCCTGAAATTTTCAAATCCACACCTTTCCTTTGCCTGCAGAATATTAACTTGACCTGTAATGTCCTGAGAATTTCAGAATCAGTTAGTATTACCTCATACTCCTTCCACCAGAATCTATCCATATGTCTGTCTACATGCATTTTCCTTCTTGCCTTTGCTCAAAATGAAAGGAATATCTTTGTTTTCTTTTCAGTTATACTTGTTTGGTCTGAATTTTATTTCCTTTAAGCTTTTAGGGGACTATTCACTTCTCAGGAGATTTTCTCTTTTGTCACTCCCATTGTCACTTTTTATTCTGATTCATTAGCATTGAGGACACTCTAGGTTTTTTTTGCTTATTAACTTAATCCATCCTACTGTAAATGACTGGTTCAACATTAATCACTGCCACACTACTTCCCAATTCATGTCAATCTGATATGTTTCCATGACTGTAAAATTGCCCTTAGAAAAAATATTAATATTAATAACTACTGTAGTAATTCATATATTTCATAAGCAGTATTAAATATATTTTAATCGCTATACTCCATAAGCTGAATTTAATAACTTTAAACACTTACTTGTAATGGCATTTAGCAATATAAAATTCACCTATTTTAAAATTATCTATCTCTTTTTTTTTGAGACGGAGTCTCACTCTTGTTGCCCAGGCTGGAGTGCAATGGCCTGATCTCGGCTCACCGCAACCTCCGCCTCCTGGGTTCAGGCAATTCTCCTGCCTCAGCCTCCTGAGTAGCTGGGATTACAGGCACGCGCCACCATGCCCAGCTAATTTTTTATATTTTTAGTTGAGACGGGGTTTCACCATGTTGACCAGGATGGTCTCGATCTCTTGACCTCGTGATCCACCCGCCTCGGCCTCCCAAAGTGCTGGGATTACAGGCGTGAGCCACCGCGCCAGGCTTATCTATCTCTTGACCACTTTTTCAATCTCTTTTTGAAGGTTTCTCTTCATCTTTCTTACTCTGAAGTACTGGGAACCTTCAGGATTCTATTTAAAATCCTCTGTTTTTACTTTCTACAGCCTCTTTCTGTGACATCACATTATTTCACAAGGTTATTTTTCAGTATTTTACTCTCGTATCACTCACCATTTTATCTGCAAACCGGACTTCTCTTTTAAAATCCAGTGCCGCCAGAACATACACTGCACACTGGGAAAGGATTTACACCATCTGCCATCAAGGTAAATGGCCTAGCTACCCAAGCAGGTTGCTTCAGCTGAAAATCTAGTGTCATGGCTAACTTTACTGATTGGCTGTATTGTGAAGAAAGAAGTAATCAAGTCTTTTTAAATCTGCCTCAAGTTTTCAAGTCTTTTACTTTTCCTACATCTATTAGAATCACTACAGATGTTCTTTTCTTGAATTGACTTCCTATCTTTTATCCCTGTAAATGTTTACAAATGGTTGAAAGAATCTGAAAAAAAAAAGTTAAATATATTTATTTTATTTTAATATCATGATCTCAAATTGAAAGGTTCTTTCTACACGCTCTAGAAATAATATTGTCTTTCACTAGTAAGCTTAAATATTTTTGTAGATAGCTATTACATAGCTATCTTTTTTCACACTTCCTATGTCTTTTGGCTTTTATCTCCGCATGTAAAATTGATGTGGGAAGAAGGAAGGGAGGGAGGGAAGGAGGGAGGGAGGGAGGAAGGGAGGGAGGGAGGGAGGGAGGAGGGAAGGAAGGAAGAAAGGAAGGAAGGAAAGAAGGAAAGAGAGAAGGAAGGAAGATCTGATCGCCCTACATGTAAACCTCTACAGTCTGATTGCTCTACTTGTAAACCACTCTGGAGTTGCACTTACGTTCTTCTTGCCTTTTCTTACAATTAAAGAAGTGTCCATCCTCTCACAGAGAGATAACCCTAGTTTTGTATCCTGGATTACATTCTTTCACCTTTTATACCCACTTAGCCCATTTTATAATCCTTTTAGTCTTCTGCATCTTGAACCATCCCCTTTAGCATACAAATACACTTAAATTGTTAAAATTTCACATGACTTTTCGTCCCCATAAAGCTATTCTTCCATTTCTCAACAAAGTACCTTGGAAAGTATCATCTATGTACTATGTCTGTACCACCTCAACTGCATTCACTAGCTGTACCGTCAGTTCGGTTCTCATGCATATGCACTGCCAAAATGTTCTGAGTGTTTTTTGTCCCTTCCTTCATATCTGTCACCCTCCCACCAGCATGCAGCACTAGACTTCTTTCTCCTGATTAAAATAATGTCCCATTCATCTGTGATGACTCAACATTCTTTATTCTTTATGCTCTTCTTCACGGTGTGTCCTCATTAAAGACCAGATACCTGATAATGCTATAGTCATCACCAGGCAAAATCCCTCCTCTCTGCTCCAGGCTTCTGAACAAAAATACATGCTTTGAGAAAACCATGGGACCTCTCAAAAAAGGCAAATGCTAAGGATGGGATTTGCTGGAATTTGTCACAGGATGATTCAAGCAGAGAAAGGGCAGAATTTGTAAACTGGAGAGTTGCTGAAATAGTTAGCAATTTTATCTTTTGAGTCCATTAAGTGTCACACTTAGATCATTTTGTTCTAGATCTCATTTTGCAAGAGACGGGTCTAACAAAAGAAAAATGATATCAACATATTTGACTTAGTTTGCGATGCACAACATGTCCTGTCTGGAATAGTTTATCTGTCTTGTGAGTCAGAAGACATTTTGCAAGTTGTCTGTTTTAATTTCAGTTTTCCATCTCATAACTCAGTTGCCAGTGAGACTAATTTCAGTTTATCACTTAAAATCTCTATGTTGCTGTCATAAAATATTTCACATTTAAATGCTTTCCAAAAGCAAAACATAAACAAAAACACAGACTACTTCCCTACAAACTTGATATTCCCAGTCATCTTTCTCCGTAAATGACACTACTATACAATGCTATTAGAGACATAACATTTTCTAATGTTTTGATTCTGGACTTTCTTCATTGTCACCAATATTTTATCATTGAGTATGTTATTTATAACTCAAAAATACAGCTTAAATTATCCACTGTTCAAATTCATACTGTCCCTACCCTATTATATAAGCTTGTATTTCTCATCTTCATCCACAGCAGAGGCTTATAAGCCAGAAAATCAAACATGTCACTTTCATCCCCAGTGCAGACAATACTTTCCTTTTGTTAAGAATAAAGCCAACATTTCTGAACTAGATCATGAGGCCCTGATTCCGAGCCCTTCTGCTTCTGTAATCTCCCTTCGGGTACTCAATTCACCACTGTTCTCTGGGTCTGTTGTCCTCCTTCCAATTTGAAAATGAAAACTATAGTTTTCTTTCTTTTTAGCTTTATTGAGGTATACAAAAAATGCACCCATTTAATGTGTACATTTTAATGAGTTTGTGCATATGCACACACTTATAATACCATCACCACAACCATAGTACTGATTATAACCCTCACCCTTAAAAATTTCCTTGTGTTTTTTTCTTTGGTGGTATTTTGTTGTTGTTGTTGTTGTTGTTGTGTTGTTGGTAAGAACATGTAATATGAGATCTATTCCTCCAACATATTTTACAGTCTTCAACACCGTGTTGTTAACTGTAGATACTAAACTGTACAGCAGATCTCTAGAACTTATTCATCTTGGATAACAGAAACTTCACAACAATTAAAAAACTATTCCCCATGGCCTGCTTCCTCCAGTCCTCTGGTACCCAACATATTATTGTCTGCTTCTATGAGTCTGTCAATTTTGGAGACCTGATGTATGTAGAATTAATCATTTGTCTTTCTGCAGCTGGCTTATTTCACTTAGCCGGATGGCCTGTAGATTCATTCATGCTGTCGCAAATGGCAGGATCTCCTTCTCTAAGGCCTAATAATATTCCATTTTATGTACGTGCTATATTTTGTTTATATAAATTGGAACCCTTACACACAGTTAGTGGGAACTTAGAATGGTGCAGCCATGGAAAACATTCTGGAGGTTCCTCAAGAAAATTAACTGTGGAACTACAATATGATCCAAACTCTTAAATAATGATGAAATTTTTCAGTCATTTCCCAGCTTGCTCTGCTCTAGAAGCCCTCTTCATACCATCACACAAACCTAATGACTTACTACTTTGCCTTTCAAGATTTTTAGTCAAAAGCAACTTTCTCAGAAGTATCTTTTGTAAACAATATTTTTCATTAGTCAAGTTCTACTGGTTACTACGAAACACTGTACCTTAATAAGTCATTTCATAACATGTATTCAAATAGTAATTACTTATTTGTTAACTTGTGTTCATGTGTGTGGGTGGGAAAGAAGATTGTATTCTCTTTAAATATTGACTCTTTGCTATCAACTGTAATCACAGTATTTAGTATAGCATTTGTCGTGGAGTAAGTTTTCCATAAAAATTAGTTGTATAAATAATAATAATCGGGATCATTTTATAAGTATAAATATACCAAATTAATAATACCAGATTATGAAGTGAATAAACAACATAATTAAGGTGCTACTGCAAGTCCCACTTCCTTAACTAATGATATTTTCATTTTAACATATTGCCTCACTTTAAATCACTGAATTTCTAAAAGACCACAATTAATTTATTCTATTTTTATCTAAGATTTTCCTCTAAGGAAATCTTAGATAAATCTTTTATCTAAGTTTTCCTCTAAGATTTTCTTAAAAAAATTATGTTAGTCTTTTGATATCTATTTCTTTAGTGATTTTTATATTCTAAGATTTCACATGTAATTTACTTTAATCCAGTCTACAAAAGTTTGTTCGATACCTTTCTGAATTTTCAAAGAAATTTTAGAAACCCCATCGTGATCCCTTAAGGAATATGTCTGTTACCATTTTAATAACAATGAATTATCTTGCTCACTTTTATTATTCTCTGTCCTAGAAAGCTTTTTAAAATTGTTTCCTCTGTCAAGTACTTAAGATATTTTATGCATACAGAAATATGTAATTAATATTAAAACCAACATAACTACCTATACACATCTAAAGAAATATTACTTTAGAGTTAAAACCCAGTCTACACCATACTGTACTTATAACCCTTGCACTCACCAATCCAAGTAACAAAAGGGCATAATCTATTATTTGTTAAAAATTATTTTACTCCATGTTATTTGCCCTTATAAACACAAACACACACAAATACATGTACATATCAGTCTTCTAGATTTAATCTTTCTCCAGTTGGAAATGATAAATTGTTGTAGGACTGTTTCCCCTTAGTTCAGCTAAAAATGAAGACCTTGTCACAAAGCCATAAAAATGAGATTCACAGAAAATTTGAAGGATGAGGAGGACAGGTTTTACTGGGAGAAAAGGAAAAAGGGAAACAGGGACCCTCCACAAGGCCTGTGTCCTGCTAGTGGGTTTCCAGCCTCGCAGAACGAACCCCAGATTTCACCCAGGAAGAGGAGAGGCCAGACTCCTCTGGTAAGAGCTTCTGTGGCTCCACCCCAGTACTCACTCCTCCCTTCTGCGTAATCCTGTTGGAGTTTTGCCAGGGATCCTTCCCACCTGGCCATCTTGCAATGGTTGTAATTGTGGACATTTCAGTGTCTCTTGGTTTCTTTCCATTCTTTTTTTAAATTGTCTCGTTCTTTTCTTGGCTCACCTTTTGAACCAACAACAGGAAACGGTAACCGTGACACACTATTAATATTCAGTGTTCTGAACAAGTGGCCTAAAGACAGGATTCATTCGGCATGCTATATTCTTTCCATATAATGACAAGCAATATTTTGTCAAATATTTTATTGCTTCATAATATAAGTAAGCATCTTTCCAACTTTTACTTTCTATCCCTGAGACAAATGTGTTACACACGTTTGCTGTTGCAAATCCACATACACAATTGCTTATCTCTGTATCAGATAGTTAATAACGTGGTAAAAAAAAAATCTTATAATAGTAAAAATTCAGGCTGGATGTGGTGGCTCATGCCTGTAATCCCAACACTTTGCGAAGTGAAAGCGAGCAGATCACAAGGTCAAGAGATTGAGATTATCCTGGCCAAGATGGGGAAACCCAGTCTCTACTAAAAATACAAAAATTAGCTGGGCCTTTGTGGCAGGCACCTGTAGTCCCAGCTACTCAGGAGGCTGAGGCAGGAGAATTGCTTGAACTTAGGAGGCAGAGGTAGCAGTGAGCCGAGATCACTGCACTCCAGGCTGGTGACAGAACAAGACTGTCTCAAAAAAAAAAGTAAAAAATTATTTATTTGTATATAATTAGGTTGGAATGGGCTTAGCATGAAAAAACCCACAAATATTTTGAAAAGATAATTCAATTTACCTGCCATAAAAGAAATTTGTGTATATTATTAGTCTTTTATGAGAACTAAGCTTTGAATACTAGCTTTTTAAAATATATTTTTTGTTTCATATTTCCCTAATTTCTCCTTGTTCATTGCCTTGTTTAAAGTCCACTTAATTTATTTGTCTAGATGCTTCAGTATCAACAATTACACTAAGTTTTAGTATTATTTTCTAATTTAAACACGTAAAGCTTTTTCAGGTGATCATATCCAAACATCACTCAGGCCTTGCATTTTTATTACTCTTAGTATTTTCTAATTCCAACATATTTCTAATTTTAATATTCTTCCATTTATAAATTATCATTATGTTGAAGAATTTCCAAACAATTTTTTTAATTTCTCTTGTGTGACTGATATCTAAATTAACTATAATGTATCAGAGAATGTCTGGAATATGATGCCATTTTGATGAAGTACAAAAATCTCTCCTTTGTTTTATAATTTCATTTTGTGAGCTCATTTTCAGTTAAGCTTAGTAGAACCTGTAAAACTTGGGTTGACAGTATATTCTTCAGAGAATATTGCATTTTTTATTATGGGTTCTGAGGTTGCCGGATACCCAGGGCTAATTTCAGTTAATCATGTTTTTCCAAGTTTAGGGATAGCAGATATTAAAAATGCACAAATTTGGTATATTAAAAGGTACTTCTATGATTATCAATGTCCAAGGGTACCTTTTTGTTATACATTGCTCAGGTGTACAGAGATTTCTTCCCTTACTGTCTCCTTTACTTCTGCAACCTGTTCTTATTAAGACTGCCATTTTGGTTCTTCCGGTTCTGTGTCTGCCTGTGATGCTGTTTCCCATCAAAATACTAACTTTGTTAGCATCTATGCCTTCTCTCATTCTCTAGGGTAAACTTTAAACATGCTACCTTCTAATGTACTGAAATAAACAAAATCCTGGAGAGCAGCTCAGATGTATATTTCAGTTTGCAAGTCTAATTACCATCCCTCTTTTTCAATCTTAGTTGTTGCTTTTACTTTTTTTGTAGGGAAAAAAGCTTAAAAACAGATTTATATTTAATATGCGGTTTTACTTTTTGTTTTTTGGTGACAAGTTTTTGTTTTTGTGTTTTAGGATACTGGATGTCCAGGAATAGGATGTTCCCAATTAATTTTCTATAGTAGAATATTGAAATAATTACTAAATATTAGAGTGACAATGTCCTCAAAAATTAATTGGAATATCTTTTCTCTCAGTGCCAGAGTTCATTCTGTAATACCTCTGCCAGATAATTATCTGTCATCTGCTTAAATACCATGAGATACATCCTGTGTCATGGTAGAATATGAATGCTTCAAAACTTTCCATATATTAAGGCTTAATCTTCTCTTTAAGCTGTATCTTTGAATCTCGTACTATCTTTGTTTTCCATATATGAAACTTTTTTGCATTTGAAGTCAACATTCATTCTCATAGTCCTATTCTTGCAAAACAAATACCTATTCTTGCAAAACATAAACCCACATGCCTAATATTTGGAGCACTTAAGACACAGGAGTAATACATCACAAAATTTATGGATGGCTTATGGTTTTGGACTTGTCACCAAAACAACTTTGGGGACCAAGGATAATCATAAAATTGTTGAGTCAAGGAATAGTGAAATAAGCAATAATCAACATTCTGGAATCATGTTTTAAGCATTTAAAAAACACTTTAAAATAGACAATACAAAATAACAGCCTTTTAAGAAAAACTCAGTTTTAAAAAACCACATGCATCTTACACATTTTGCAAAGGCCAGCAAACCAAGGCTCAGATGAAGCAGTGAGACACGAACTTCTGAAAATGAATGTTCTCCAAGGAAAATTCCCGCAGACAGAAATAGAGAACAGTCAGCAGGAGACTCAGGACTGATCCTAATTGACATTTCTGGCCACACAAAAAAAGCTGACTTCTGGAATAATCTTATGAAAGGCCTAGAAACCCAAAATACTATGCACTTGTTCTGATTGACCTGCTCTAAATAATGAAAGAAGGCTAAATTATTAGGCTATAGGTGTAAGTTAAATGCATGTAAGAATGTATAAAGGACCGTTAACCCTATACACAATACAAGGCGGGAATAAGATAAACTAGGAGCAAGGAAAACATTTCAGAAGTTCTGGATTCCTGTGATTTATATTTCTTAAAAAAATTCAAAGGCAACATTGCTTATGGATATTTACAGTGTGTCTGTTGGCTCACATTCAAGTCCAACTCTTAGCTCCCTTAGGATCAATTCACTTCAAAATAAAATTCAAAGGTGATGCACAAAGTATTTTAAAACACCTATCAAAATGTCAGTTGAATGTTTCACGTCTTATAAGATGCTGAGTATGGTGTGGTAAATTTATAATGTTTTTCTTTTTTATAGTCTTGGGGTATTTATTTTTATTGATTTATAAAATATGTATATAGAACACATTATGCAACAACAAGATGCATACTTAAGTTTCCTCTACTGCCTGGCATAAAACATATCCTGCAGAGGCCGGGTGTGGTGGCTCAAGCCAGTAATCCCAGCACTTTGGGAGGCCGAGGTGGGTGGATCACGAGGTCAAGAGATCGAGACCATCCTGGTCAACATGGTGAAACCCCGTCTCTACTAAAAATACAAAAAATTAGCTGGGCATGGTGGCACGTGCCTGTAATCCCAGCTACTTAGGAGGCTGAGGCAGGAGAATTGCCTGAACCCAGGAGGCGGAGGTTGCGGTGAGCCGAGATCTCGCCATTGCACTCCAGCCTGGGTAACAAGAGCGAAACTCTGTCTCAAGAAAAAAAAAAAATCCTGCAGAATGGCAAAAGTATTTTAAAATACATTGTGAGAAAATAAGCTGACATACACCGTTTAATGGATGGATATTCCCAGGCCATTTTCTTATTTTGAATTCAGCTTGTAATCAAAGAATATATGTCTTTTGAAATTACCTTTCCCTTTACTGATATCATGAAATAGTTCTCCAGTCTTCACAAATCCCTTTACAAAACGTGAAATAGTCCTCCTGTCTTTTCTGGTTTAAATTTTTGCAAAGGAAAATAACTTCTTAACGATCTGATAAAATTATTATGCATTAATATCACGGATTACTAAGAAATTTCATCTTCCATTATCCCACCTTTTCTGCAATTTCACTTTCCATGGTTTCACAGTTACCTATAGTCAAGGGTTTCTGAAAATATTCCATTGAAATTTCCAGAAATTAACGATTCATGAGTTTTAAATTGCATGCCATTCTGAGTAGTAGGATGGAATCTGGTGTGACCCTGTTCTGTCATACCCAGGACATAAAGCATCCCTTGGTCCAGTGTATCCACATTATCTAACTACTCACCAGTTAGTCACTTAGTAGCTGACCAATATAGCAGATTGACTGTTGTGGTAAGGCAGTGCTTGTGTTCAAGAAACTTTCAGTTTACTCAATAAGGGCCCTAAAGCACATGAGTAGAGATGCTGACATATTGTTATAATTATTCCATTAGTTATTACTGTTAATCTCTTACTGTGCCTAGTTTATAAATTAAACATTATCATAGGTATGCATGTATAGGAAAAATATTAGTATATATAGGGTTCAGTACTATCTATCATCTCAGGCATTCAGTGGGGATATTAGAACTTATCTCCTATGGATGAGAGGGGAGCTACTTTAGCGCCATTAGCATTGAAAATGAAAATGAGACTTCATTGTTGCTGTAGCCTTATTTCCTAGCCACTATATCTCTTTGTTCCAATTATTTCTTTTTACATGCAGACCATATCAAGATGAGTTTGTCGGTCATTGAATGAACATTTTGACTGGACATATTCTGGTGATTAATTTGCTTTATCAATCAATATGAATTAACTAATAAGTTATTTTTGGTGTTCACATATTAGCTATTCTAGATTAACTATTAGTTAATATCTAGCATGATATTAGCATTAGAAAATTCATAGTCATATAAGTGACTATGAAACGGGAAAAAATTGAAAAATTTTTAATATTTTATTTACTTCTTGGAGATTCACAGTGAACTTTATGACATTATAACAATGATACTTTTTGTCCTGAAGGTATATGTCTTTAAAACCTATTTAATCCAATGTTTTCTTAATTTACCTGCAATGGAAAATGTAATAAAAATTTAGTCTTCTAATGCTTTGCTATGTTTAACTTGAGAAATGACTCCACATTGTAATCAAAACCCATATCAGCTTGGTATGGTGGCTCAAGTCTGTAATCCCAGCACTTTAGGAGGCTGAGGCGGGCAGATCACAAGGTCAGCAGCTCAAGACCAGCCTGGCCAAGATGGTGAAACCCATCTCTACTAAAAATACAAAAAAAAAAAAAAAAAAAAAAATTAGCTAGGTATGGTGGCACGCGCCTGTAGTCCCAGCTACTCAGGAGGCTGAGACTGGAGAATTGCTTGAACCCAGGAGGCAGAGATTGCAGTGAGCCAAGATTGTGGCACTCCACTCCAGCCTGGGTAACAGAGCAAGACTCTGTCTCAAAAAAAAAAAAAAAAAAAACCATATAAATTTAGAAAATTAAACATTAAATATATAAATGCATCATCAGTAATACAAATTTACATTAAATTTATATACGTATACATATTTCAACACATTATAACCAAATGAAAATATTTATACTTGATTGATGGAAGAGACAAATTAATATCAACATAAAATCTATGCCTTCATTAACTTAACAAATGAATCCTACATGTAGGTGTAAAAACTAGCTCATCTATTAACTATATGAGAAAATTGCATATCTAAAGATCGTATCATGAAAAAGAGAATGAAGTACATTGAGGAACATTGAGAGTCCATTGAGAAGACCATAGCAGTTATGCCATATGAATTAAAGGATAGTTTGGTTCCATGCAAATCTGGAGAGGCAGGTGACAAAGAGACTATTCAGGATTTTGATAATAAGTTTAAGGCTTTGAAATTTAAGGGAAATGGAAAAGACAATCAAATGATTTTAAGCTAAATGTCTTAAGTTTTTAAAACTTTTAAATCATTTTTTTTCTCTAGTTTAAAAAATGAATTTCAAGGAGACAAAAATGAGTGTGAGGAATTTGATTAACTACTTTTGCAATAGACTGAACTACAGAGGATAATAAGGGAGTGGTTTAAGGGTGTCAATGTGTGGTCTTTATATTTTGAATTTTAAAAATATGTTATATACACACATATATGTTTGCTTATTAGATATATATGTGTGTTTGTGTAATGTGTGCATATGTTTGTGTGTGTGTGTGTATATATGTATGTGTATATATATATATATATATATATATATATATATATTCCTCTCAGAAGGAGAGATATATCCATGATTTTTAATTTTCTGGATTAAGCATTGGATCAGTGTCACATACGCAGAGAAATAGTAGGCAAGGATGAGGTTTTCGTGAATATTTCATGTCAGTTTCCAGTTTTACTTAGGTAAGTAAGAATCAGATAAAGTTTTCTAATTGTTCAGTTGTACATAATTACATAAACAATCTTGCAACCATCCTTGACTCTAGTTTTTCTCATACCGTAAGGCAGAACCACCATTTCAACCTTCATCAATATTAGCATCCTAAAACATATCAGCATCTCCACTGTTCACAAACTGTTTAAAGCACTTCATCTCTTGCTTAATTTATTACAGTGGCTTTCTAACTGTTCTACCTCCCTCTGTAGATGCCTTCAATCACAAAGGGCAACTAGAAATATATCTTGTTAAAATGTAAGGCAGTCATTGTAATCCCTCTGTTCAATAACTTTCAATCATATTCACAGTAAAAATCAAACCACTTAAAATGATGCATAAGATCTTTCTAATCAGAGCTCCCATTACTTCCCTGATGTTATCATTTTCTTCTATCTCCTTATCCCTCAATAATCACTTGTCTGCCTCTGGGCCTCTATACTTGTATCTTTTGACTGAACAGGTTTTTCCCAAGGTGACCCTAAGGCTATTTGTTTCACTTTCTTCATACTTTTTACACAGGAGTGCCTTTCTTGGCTACTCCATCACAAATTACAAGCTTTTTTAAACCTCTTAATCCTTTCCTCAGTTAAGATTGAGACAATGATAAATTATTAATAAGGACATTACAGCTATTTAGTCTGTTTTATCCTTTGAAATAGTACCTAAACTACATAGAAGGCAAAATTTTATTTTATATTGTTTTCTTTCTGATTTATTCACTGGCTATTATGTTCCCTATACACATACTAGGCACTCAATAAATACTTTTTAATGAGTGGATGGATGCATGAATAAATATGTTGAGATTGAACTGCCTGCAAGATATCAAAAGAATGTTGTAAAGTGTACCTGGAGATATGGAAGCTTGGAGCTCAGAAGACAAATTTGATGGAGATATAGCTTTGGCTACTGTAAGCAAGTTAATATTGGATTGAACTGGTATAAAATACATTTTTTTTTTAGTATTTTATACCAATTCAAATCATATAATTGATATAAAATACAATTTTTTTTTTTAAATTGGTTTAAATTGGTTTAATTTTGGCTACTCTAAGTAAATTAAAATTGGTTTGAATTGGTATAAAATACAATTATCTAGGAAGGAAATGTAGAATTAGAATCTATAATATCGTCTTTGTAATTGCAGCATCTAATGATGTGTAAAAGCATGAAACCATGACATATGAGGCTCAAAATAAGGGTTCAGAAAATAAAATAAGATTCAGGTTTGTATGATCATGGAAATCAAGGATTGACAGCTACAACTAACCAACAACCAAACAAATGTAACAAGTTGCCACCAACAGAATAATTACTGGTAAATAAAGACTGAGAGGTTTTAATTGAATTTAATCAGTTAAAGGTCATCAGGGAATTGGTGAAAGTAAAATGAAACCAACCAAACAAACCTGTGGCATAGTGAGCAAAAGTCAGGTTAAAAGGGAATCAAAGGCTGGGTGCATTGTCTCACGCCTGTAATCCCAACGTTTTGGGAGGCCAAAGCAGGTGGATTATCTGAGGTCAGAAGTTCAAGACAAGCCTGGCCAACATGGTGAAAACCTGTCTCTACTAAAAAAAAAAAAATAGGCCGGGCGCGGTGGCTCAAGCCTGTAATCCCAGCACTTTGGGAGGCCGAGGCGGGTGGATCACAAGGTCAAGAGATCGAGACCATCTTGGTCAACATGGTGAAACCCCGTCTCTACTAAAAATACAAAAAAAAATAGCTGGGCATGGTGGTGCGTGCCTGTAATCCCAGCTACTCAGGAGGCTGAGGCAGGAGAATTGCCTGAACCCAGGAGGCGGAGGTTGCGGTGAGCCGAGATCGCGCCATTGCACTCCAGCCTGGGTAACAAGAGCGAAACTCCGTCTCAAAAAAAATAAATAAATAAATAAATAAAAAATAAAAAAATAAAATAAAAAAAAATTAAAAAAAATAAAAAATAAAATAGCAGGGCATGGTGGCATGCACCTGTAATTCCAGCTACTTGGGATGCTGAGACAGGAAATTGCTTGAACCAGGGAGGTGCAGGTTGCAGTGAGTGGAGATGGTGCCACTGCACTTACTGCAAACTGGGAAACAGAGCAAGACTTTGTCTCAAAAAAAAAAAAAAAAAAAAAAAAAAAAAAAAAAGGGGGGGGAATCAAAGTGTGAGGTAAATTAGAACATTCATATGAACACAGACAATTCAAGAAATTATGGAACATGAAAAGGAGAGAAAATAAGGTCCTTGGATGGGAATAAGGACTCAAAGGAGAGGTATTTATTTTAAAATATATTATAAAGATGTAGTGACCTTAGTTTGTCAATATGCACATGTTTAATCCAATACTCAGTTCTTTTCAATACATAGCTCTTCAATACACAGATCTCTTCAATGTCTTTATGGGGAAGACAGAGGAGAGGGTGATACTTGGGTAAGTTCTTTATAGGGAAGGGCATGCCTAAGTTTAGAATGCAAGTGGAGGTACTGGGCAAGAAGAACACACCTGAAAACAAGTAGGCTTATAAATCTGGTGGAAAGAAGTTTGAGTTAAACTCCATCTGAAGGCTGGGTGCGGTGGCTCATGCCTGTAATCCCGGCACTTTGGGAGGCTGAGGCAGGTGGATCATGAGGTCAGGAGTTCGAGGCTAGCCTGGCCAACATGGTGAAACCCTGTCTCTACTAAAGATACAAAAAATTAGCCAGGCGTGATGGCGCATGCCTGTAATCCCAGCTACTCGGGAGGCTGAGGCAGGAGAATCGCTTGAACCCATGAGGCATAGGTTACAGAGAGTGGAGATCCGGCCATTGCATTCCCGTCTGGGCCACAGGGCGAGACTCTGTCTAAAAGCGAACAAACAAACTTCCATCTGAAGTTCTATTTTCCATGTCAGTAAGAAATTGAGTTTATCTACTTAGTTAAGTGGGTGAGGGAAGATGGAGCTGGGTGTTCTGCGGAAACTAGCAGAATTTAAGGTGTTCTTATACATAGGGGAAAGCTGGCTGAAAAAAATGCAGTAAACACACAAGGCAGAAATAGTGGTCCAAGCAAGGCTGTCCACCATGGTAAAGGGTTTAATCTTTCCTCTTGATTTTTCTTCACTATTGCACTTCGCAACCTTGGTGCAAGCATTGGCTTCTATCACTTTAATGGTAGATTCTTATCTCCTGTGTTCCGTACCAGACGTCTGTTCTAATTTACTTGTAAGATGCTGATAAAATTTGCTCTGTGAAACAAATTCATGCATACTTGAAACCTCATATGAAACAGTTATTTATAGAATTATGTCACACTTTTGTATATTGACTTAAAAAATGTTTATTTCTGTTAGCTGAATGGTCATGCATTTTCATAGTAGGCAGATGTCAATTTGAAAATTTCTGAATTTGAAATTTAGCTTCAGAGGTTATTCTTTACTCTGAATGCAAAAAAGAAGAAGAAAGAGGAGGAGGAGGAGGAGGAGGAGGAGGGGGAGGAGGGGGAGGAGGAGAAGGGGGAGGAAGAGGAGGGGGAGGAGGGGGAGGGGGAGGAGGAGGAGGGGGAGGAGAAATGAACCAGCTACCTAAAAGTTAGCAAAAATCTATCCGAACAATGCCAGAAAACAAAGAATTAACTGTGATTCACATATTTCTGACATTTTAAGCTTTATAAGTACATTTCTGAATTTATATTTATTATACATGTAGTCATTACTAAAAAAAACTTCCTTTTATTCTTTAAAATGTATGAGAAATTTTGGCATAATCTGCACTTAAACTATTTGGCAAAAATGTATTATGGGCCAGAGAACTTTCAGAATTTTCTGGAAGTAACAATAAGCTCTTATAATCCTACAAAGTCAGTTTCTTACTAAAGTTATTACAAAATAGTGTCAGCAGATAAAATAGAGGGTGTACAAGTAAATTAAAATTTAAGATGAATAGTAAATGACATTTGTTAAAACAAATACTCTCTGTTCCATATTTGGGCCATATTTATACTAAAAATGTATTGTTTATTTTAAATTTAAATTTAACTGAGTATTCTGTATTTGTATTTTGCTAAATTTCTCAACACAATATCAAAGACATACCGTATTATAGATTATGTATAATTGCATTTCAGTGCAAACACACAAACACATACACACGTAAATCACAATGATCCTTACATGTGACTCATCAATTCTGTGGGTTCTATGTCGCAAACACTGTCAATGCCCACTCTTGTAACTTTATCACACCCTTTCACATGACAAAAATTTTTACTTCAGACACCTATGAACCTTTTCTATGTGACAATGTAAACCCTTTCAGTGTAGGGTAAGCCAGAGATGTGTGTTTGTGTTACAGAGAGCAAGGAGAGACAGGGTGTTAATGGCCTGGGAGCAGCCTTTAATCAAGGATGGACAGGGAGTTAGTTGATCAGTCATCCAATGTCTTTGCTCCAGTTGACCACGAGGGCCATTGCATCCTCTATTTTGTCTTCATTCCCTTCCCTTACTGATTTCTCTAACTCTCCCGTACCAGAGTAACATGCTTTGGAATCTCAATAATTTATTTGCACTTAAATCTTTGTATCAGGATTTGTTTTTGTAAAGACCTGAGCCAAATTTTATATTTTAAAAAATCCTTTATTACGGTTAGTTTTGAACTCTACTGAGTGGTCTTCCAGAATAATGGTTCCCATCATTTCTAAGAGGTAGCATCTGAGAAACGTGTTAAGGATTAAGATTAGTGCTAACTGTTCGATTTTCTGAATTGAACAACTATTGGTGAGACCCAGAAACTCAAAGACATGATATTCCCACCTCCAAATAAGGTTTATTTAGCTAATCTATTCTCAGGATTTATAGACACGGCTATAAAACCTATTGTCATTGGGGTAAAGGAATCCTTATTATAATATAGAAATTATTGTATTATATATTATTATATTATAGAAATATTCCTATTAAATAACTTTTGTAGAAAGTAACCATACATAGTTAAAAAACACTGATGTCAAGAACAGGATTTTAGATTTGACTCTGACAATTCTGGTTCAGTCTTGCATAAATGTATCAATTTAGATTTAAGGCTTTATTTTCTAATCTATAAAATTTATAGCACACTCCTGCTAGCTATACATTTCCTGAAGTTACTGTTTTAAACTATCTTTATTTTCTGTATTTTTGTTTTGCATTATAATGGTAATTTAATGGATTCAAGTGACAGAGAAAAGAAAGTAATTAGTCATCTTTTTCAGAATACAGTTTCTGTTCTGAAGGTATTTCATATTAATCAACTTTCAAAACTTCAGATAAATTGTTTCCTTGCCAAATGTTCTTTCTGCTCTAAATCAGTCCTAAATTTTGCTATAATTTTTGTTTCTTGTAAAATCTTGACACTAAATTAAGTGTCAGGATATGTATAGATACACACACACACACACACACACACACATACACATATACATATATATAATACATATGTATACATACATATATATTTTTTGAGTTAAAGCACCATTACAACATTCAATTCTATTAGTAATGCTAATAGTATAAACATAAAGTCATCAATTGAAGCAAAACTTACAACTTCTATTATTCTATTTTGATTCCTTTATTTGAAGCTAATTATTTAGTAGGACATTTTCATTGTTTTCAGTATTAATCGACACTCATGTGGATACTCTAGGCAAAATTTTACCTCTATCTTTTGGAATTTTCTTGGGTGGACCAGAAAATTAAACTGACATAAGACAGATTAACAGGAGGAAAGCTTCCAAATTTATTAAGCATAAGTTTTGCACGACATGGGAGCCCTCATAAAAAAAAGTGAAGACCTAAAAAAGTGGCAAAATATAAATGCTTTTATAGTCTGTTGAACAAGGAGAGACAATTGTGGAAAAGTAACTGAATTATGAGGGGAAGGAAAAGAGAAGATAAAAATTATTTTAACAAGGTCTGTTTGTATAAAATGTTCTCAATTTCAACTACCCATTCTTGATAATTAGAATGTGAAATTCCTCCTGACATGCTAGGAACATCTTCCATATGAGGGTTTTAGCTTCTGCTTTCATAATGAAAAAAAAAAAAAAACTGTGCATTGTAGGATGAAGGTGTCAGAACATTCTTCTTGCACCTGCTGGTTGTTAACTTTTAAAACTGCGTTTCATTCAAAATAATCCTTATGAGAAAGGGCTGTATTTCGGGGTGGCATATGCTGTCACCCTTCATCAAAGTGGTTTTTGAGTTTGTGTTCACCTTCTTTTCTTATTCTGTTCCTTGTAAGGTGAGACCAAATATAATAGAGTTTGCTATCATATGTCTCTTACATGTAATGAGTTTTAACAGGCATTCCAGGAAATACCATATGGTCTTTTAGCCTGGAAATTATTATAGAAAATGATAAAATCTTCAGTGTGAAATTCATTCTTAGATGTGCATCATTAATTATCACAGGTGCTCTAGGTAATGTGTTTGCTTGTAAGAAGTATGTAAATTGTATTACACATAGAAGATTTTAAAATATTGAATATAGTTTGTTATAGAAATTATAATTTAATCAAATTAATGTAAATATAACAATGATATATTTTTATAATGGTTCAAGACCAGTTAAAGAAAACACATATAGATTTTTAAATATGTATTTTAAAAATAAAGTTTTTTAGGGTTAGAAATTTTTAAAGATGAGTTCTTACCATCTATATTATATACAAATTAAGAATAAATATTTGAAGAAATTAAATACTTTATTTAAAAGTAGTTTTCTCCATATTTTCATATCTACAGTGATTTACATTCTTGACGTAATGTCCTTTTGTAAAAAGAACAATACATGACTCAAAAAGGCATCAAACAAAATGATTAGAAAACATAATCTTTTTTACTCATGGCTTATTTGTTTCTCAATTCATTTTGTATTTTGTTTTGAAATGTCATGTAAGTGTATGCTAATTTTAATTATTCAGCAGTGTAACTTTTAACTCCCATAGTGAAAAAAAAAAGACAGCAAATTTACAAAGGAGAAGCACAAATTTGTGAGTCTCTCAGGCTGTCTCTAATATTTTGTACAAACAAGGTAAGAGTAACTTCAGTTTTACCAAGTTTTCTGTGATTTTCTGACCTTAAACATATCATGTAAAATCAGAATCTTCAAATTCATACTTTCTTTTGACATCAGCCCACTCATAATACCCTGTTCCTCCAGCTAAGTGGAGTGCTAAAGATTTCATTTCTTGAGAATCATGAACTTGTCAGAAAAATGGGAAAACTGAGTTCTGAGGAGGCTGAGTTGCTTATTCAGTGTTTTAAAGTGTATCAATTTACAAATTTAAAGTAAGGAATTGGAATATGTATTCCCTTTCTGTTATCATCCTAACAATATCAATAAAATAGTAGTTGGAGATTTGAAAAAGCCCTTTGGAGATAAATTCTATTGAAGTCTTAATATTAGTATGGGTCCATATTTGTGCTCAGTAATTAGATTTATGATGAACTTTAGAAAACATGTATTTTAGTATTATTTCCAAGGAAGATGCCTAACAGAATGGTACCCCAATCAGAACACAGAAAGCTTGGATTTAGTTCTCAATTATTTTTATATTAGTTAGATGAACTTTGTAAGTTAATAATATTCCACCTATACCACAAACTGGCTGTGCATATCAAGACAAATACTATTTTAAAAATTCGCTAGAACTTTTGAATTACCCATTTATTTGTTTATACAAACTGAGTTTTGTTTTTTTGTTTTTTGTTTTTTGACAAAGTTTTTTTGTAGTTCGTTGTAGCTTTTTGTTTGGTCTAAGTAGTTGCTGAGATGGCAACAACTAAAGAAAGTTTCATTCCATTGTTTAAATTACTGAATTTTTTAATATCAGAAGAGGTTCAGCTATGTGAGTTAATAGAAAGTGGAGAGTTCCGCAAGCAAAAATATGTATACATATATACACTTTGTATCTTTTATCATGTGCATACAAAAATAGCCCATTACCTATAACTTAGGAAGAGCTAGAACGTTATTCTAATATTATTAAACAGAGCAGGAAAAAGATAGAAAGAGTAATCAGAAATAATTTTATGAAGCGTACCTCAAGTATGGCTAAGGAAAGTAACTGCGATGCAGTTAAACGGCAGAGGAGTCAATGATTTTCAAAGCACTCTTTCTGCAAACAAGTGACAGTGCCAAAATACAGAGTATTCTGAAGTCCCCAGTAAAGAGACTGAGTGTGATTCCAAGATTTAGAGTAGCACAATGAGCAGATTCTTTGTGATGGGTATGACATGTGTACCTTCGCTAAGGAATCAGGAGGCGGAATCAAAAAGAAGTAACTGAAGTATCTACCACATATAAGAATAAATAGATTTTTAAAAATAAGATAATGGTAAATTTAAAGAAAACAATTTCATTCTTTTTAATAGCATTAATTACTAGGAGAAATTTTGAGCAGAAATAAGACTTTAAGTAGTCAAGAAACCTGGAAATACTCCCTATGACAGGTTTAACAAAGTTCTGAAAGAAAAAAAAAAAAAAAAAAAAAAAAACAAAAAAAACCTTTTGCTGTCATGTTTGGCCACAACACTTTGATTTAAACTTTAAACTTGGGTGCTTCCTATGCCCAAAATATTAATCACACTATTCACCATGAGCTTAAGAGAGGGACTAAAAGAGTTTCATTTCAGCTCTCCAAGAGAGGTTGGTTTGCATCCTGCTACCTTACGTACTGGCCTAATGGAAGGCTGGGAGAATCGAGAGAGCTTTACTGCTTTCTAGCTGCCCCAGGGAAAATACGATGGAAAATATTTCATAGGTGCTCAATCAACACACTGTCAGATTACCAATAGGCCAGAGATTACATTAATCTACACTGACCTGGCAGAGAAGCAATAGAGTATCAACTATGACCTATCTAAGGCATCATTATCATTATTATGAACCTTGCTGTTTGCACTTAACAAGTTACATTCTTTGGGTGGATCTTGTGAAAAACACTTGCTACTTAAATTGCCTCTGAAGGTAACAATTTAATAGCATTGGATTCTAATTACTACTCAGCTGTAATACAATATAACATCACATTTTAATAAATTTCCTAAAAAAATTAGTCATATGCACATATATGTATTTTGGGAAAATAAAATTAAAGAATAGCTTATCATCAATGTTATGCATCCTTTATGGTTAGAAAAGGCTGGGATCATATTAGTTATTAACAAACTTACAGATATAGAAAACTAAAGTATTTTTGCCTTCATATAATAATCAGATATTTTTGATAGATTGTAGTCTTTTAGACTAGTATTATTGATTTTTATTTAAAATTACTAAGGATAATATGTAGAAGTAGACACACATAAAATAATTAAATTAGGATTAAGATGGTGAACAGAGCCAGGACTAGGTTGCGTCCCTTGTGCAGACACACCGAGCAGTGTTGTGGAGAATCACATCGTGAACATTTGCTCCAAGAACTACTGCATGAATACATCAGGAAAAATAAGAGAATACAGACCCTTTAAGGGAACATGATAATTGCTACAGACTCCCTGAGATGCCAAAAAACTGTAAGTCGGCTTGCTTCTGGTTTGGGGCAAGTTCTCACCCCTGCTCACTGGCTGCCTGGAATAGACTCCGTGCTGTTGTGGGGACACAGTGCTTCACATGCTGCTCTGTCTGTCTGAGCAGGAGACCAGCCTTTAGGACTGCAGGCTGCATGGGAGAAGGGTGAGACTTGTGACTGCTGGCTTTCCCCCAGTTCCTTGGCAACCTGTATGACTCAGCATTGGCAACCATAACCCCCCTGAAAATATAACTCCATTAGACTGGGAAACACAACCTCATCTCCCACAGCAACCACAGCAAGCCCTGCACAAGGAAAGGCTGAGCTCAGACACACCTATGCCTGCTACTACCTGGTAATCTTTCTCTACCAGCCCTGGTAGCCAAAGACAAAAGTGGTAATCTCTTGTGAGCATTATGGCCCTGCCCACTGCCTGAGAAACCTGAACAGTGGAATATAGCAAAAGTGATGCTAAGAAGAAAGTGATGCCATGAAATGCCTACATATAAAAGTCTTAAAAAGAACAAATAGACAATCTAAGGTCTAATCCACACCTCATGGAACTGGAAAATCAAAAACAATCCAAACTCAAACCCAGAAGAAGAAAAGAAACAACTAAGATAAGAGAATAACTAAAAGAAAATGAAACGAACAAATGAAAATACAAAAAATAAATAAATAAAAAGCTGGTTCTCTGAAAAGATAAATAAAACTGACAGACTGTTAGTGAGAGTAATGACCATACTGCCAAACCAGTCCAAAAATTCAAGAAGAGAGAAAATGGAAATAAACTCACTCAGAGACAAAACAGGAGGTATTACAAATGATGCCACAGAAATACAAAAGATTATTCAAGGCTATTATGAAGACTTTTATGTGCATAAACTAGAAAACCAGAGAAGATGGATAAACTCCCGGAAGATGGATAAAACCAGAAAGATACAGAATCTCTGAACAGACCATTAACAAGCAGCAAGATTAAAATGATATTAAAAAATTGTCAACAACAACAAAAAGTTCAGGGCCAGACGAATTCATAGCTGAATTAGCTGAATTCCATCAGATATTCAAAGAAGAATTGTTACCAATCTATTGACACTATTCCACAAGATAGAGAAAAGAGAAATCCTCCCTAAATAATTCTAGGAAGGTAATATCACCTAAATGCCAAAAACCAGGGAAAGACATAACAAAAATAGAAAACTACAGACCAATATTCATGATGAACATTGAAGCAAAAATCATCAAAAATACTAACTAAATCTAACAACATATCAAAAAGGTAATTCACCATGATCAACTGTGTTTCATACCGGGGATGGTTTAACATAATAAGTAAGTCAATAAATGTAATATGTCGCATAAACAGTTAAAAACAAAAAACACATCATCATCTCAATAGGCACAGAAAAAGCATTTGACAAAATCCAGGATCCCTTAAGGATTAAAACCCACAGCAAAATGGGCATAGAAGGGACATACCTTAAGATAATAAGAGCCATCTATGATAAATTCACAGCCCACATTATACTGAAAGAAGAAATGTTGAAAGCATTCCCTTTGAGAACAGGAATAAGACAAGGACACTCACTTACACCACTTTTATTCAGCATAGTTCTGGAAGTCCTAGGCAGAAGAATCAGTCAAGAGAAAGAAATAAAGTATATACAGATTGGTAAAGAGGAAATTAAATTGTCTCTGTTTGATGATGATATAATCTTATACTAAGAAAACCTTAAATATTCATCCAAAAAACTTCCAGAACTGGTAAATAAATTCAGCAAAAAAAAAAAAAAAAAAAAAAATGTACACAAATCAGTAGCTCTGCTACACACAGAGACAAAGCTGAGAATCAAATCAAGAACTCAACTCCTTTCACAATATCTGCAAATAAAATAAAATACAGAAATATACTTAACCAAGGACACGAAAGAGCTCTATAAGGAAAGCTACAAAACACTGCTGAGAAAAATCATGGGCGAAACAAACAAATGGAAACACATTCTATGCTCATGGATGGGTAGAATCAATATTGTGAAAATGACCATACTGCCAAAAGCAATCTACAAATTCAATGCAGTTCTCATCAAAATACCACCATCATTCTTCACAGAACTAAAAATAAATCCTAAAATGTACATGGAACCAAAAAAGAGCCTGCATAGCCAAAGCAACACCATACAATGCAAAAAGAACAATTCTGGAAACATCATATTACCTGACTTCAAACTATACTCTAAAGCCGTAGTCACCAAAACGGCATGATACTGGTATAAAAATAGGTACATAGACCAATGGAACAGAAATCCAGAAATAAATCCAAATACTTACAACCAACTGATATTCTACAAAGCAAACAAAAACATAAAGTAGGGAAAGAACACTGTATTCAAAAAATGGTGCAGGGATAGTTGCCAGGCCACATGTGAAAAAATGAAACTAAATCTTCATCTCCCAATTTATAGAGAAATCAACTCAAGATGGATCAAAGACTTAAATCTAAGTCCTGAAACGATAAAGATTCTAGAAGGTAACACTGGAAAAATTTTCTAGACCTCAGCTTAGGCAAAGACCTCATGACCAAGACCCCAAAAGCAAATGCAATAAAAAGAAATATAAATAGGCAAGACTTAATTACACTAAAAAGCTTCTGCACAGCACAATAAATAACCAGTGGAGTTAATAGACAACCCACAGAGTGGGAGAACATCTTCACAGTCTATACATTTGACAAAGGTGTAATACTCAGAACCTGCAAAGAACTTAAACAACAACAGCAAAAAAACTCCAAACAATCCCGTTAAAAGTGAGCTAAGGACGTGAATAAACAATTTTCAAATGAAGATATACAAATGGCCAAAAAACATATAGAAAAATACTTAACATCGTTAATTATCAGGGAAATGCAAATCAAAACTACAGTGCAATACCATCTCACTCCTGCAAGAATGGCCATAATTAAAAAATCAAAACATAATAGATATTCACATAGATAAGGTGAAAAAGGAACACTTTTACACGTTGGTGAGAATGCCAACTTGTAAAACTACTATGGAAAACAGTGTGGCTATTACTTAAATAACTAGAAGTAGATCTACTGTTTGATCCAGCATTCCCACTACTAGGTATCTACCCAGAGGAAAAGAGGTCATTATACAAAAAAGATACTTTTACACTCATGATTATAGCAGCACAATTTGCAATTGCAATAATAGGGAACCAGTTCGAATGCCCATCAATCAAAAAGTAGATAAAGAAATGTGAGACACACACACCATGCAATACCACACACACACACACACACACACACACACACACACACACCATGCAATACCACTCAGCCACAAAAAAGGAAGAAAATGATGGCACTCACAGCAACCTGGATTGAATTGGAGACTATTATTTAACTCGGAAGTGGAATTTCTCACTTATATGTGAGGGCTAAGACATGAGGATGTAAAGGCATAAGAATAATACACTGGGCTTTGGAGATTCTGGGGAAATGGTGGGGGTGGTGAGGGATAAGAGATGACACATTGGGTATAGTGTATGCTTCTCAGGTGATGGCTGCACCAAATCACTAACCACCACCTATTCCCTAGAAATCTATTAAAAAAATTGAATCTTATATTTAAAAAAAATTAATAATATAAAATTATTTTACTTAATGTCTGTCTTTTGTAATAAAGCAATTCAAAGTATGTTGAAAATTAAGTTTGTTATAACATTTAGAAGCAGTTTAGCTAAATTGTTGAGAAAAAATGCTCTGGCCTGAGACTTCACTTTGACAACTTTGCCTTTGTGGCCAAGCAGCTTATATTTGTAAAACATGAGATAAGAAACTCATCACAAGTACATCAAAGATTAACTAGGATGATCTAGATACAGGATATGCTAGTGACACTCTATATTTATGAATGGATAATAATTGTAAGAGATAGGTGAAAATTAATTCGTGTTACTGTAGTGAGTGAACTTTTTTTTAAAACTGCATTTCACAGGATTTGCTGAAGGACCTACCGTAGGACCTGCCTTTCACAGTAGGTGCTGTTTCCAATGACCCTTGAAAATTCTTGACCCTCGAACTGTTCCTTATCTTGCTAAACCTGATTAGACCAACCAGCTTGTGTTAAGACCATAGCCCAGGTCCTGCTTGTGTTAAGACCAAGCCCAGACCCTTTTCTCTGAGGATGACCCAAGTTCTATTATACCTTATGTAATTAAAACAATTAGCAGTACACTTTGACTGACCTTCTTCAGTCTAACATAGAAATGCCTTGGGTTTTCTGTTCCCAAGAACTGTCATCTTAAGCTATTCTTATGCTGCAGCATTTTTAATAAAGGCTTGAGTTAATGGTTTCCACAAATGTTAATGAGCCCTCGTCTGTCAAATTTCTGAAGACAGCATTCTACTAGTTATCCCAGTTCTAATTTTCCTGTGGTAAAAGAGATGAGAAACCAACTCAAGTAACATCAGAGATATCAGTTGGCTTCCTTATTGCATGTAAGTTAACCACCTACTTTCACTGAAAAAACGGAAGTAAGGAAAATTAAATCTATTTTTTAAAAACTCTTCGACTCCTCAGTCATTTATTACTCGTCTCCCTGTACTATACATCTGAATCAGCTTCGGGTTGCTTGGACATGCCAGAGCCTCTGATTCAGTATTTCTAGGTCTGGGCCTAAAAAGGAATGTTTGCTGGGTCTGCTGGACACATGAAATGAGTACTCAGACACAGGTATGCAGTGTAAGAGCAGCTAGAGGACTGCCCTGCTCTAGTGGCCAAAGTGCAGCTTCCAGAAGCTAGAGCTGCTTACTTTTGTTCAGTGCAGGCACAATGCTGAAAGCCTGGAGCAAATGCAATCTGAGGGTAATTAACATTTATTTTTCCCCTTTCAGGGAATGTGGCATGTGCAGATGTTCAAAGGTCAGTTCCTGGACAGCTTCAAACAAACCAGCCTGATCGGGATAACTTCCCCTCCACTCCCTTGCACAGAGTCCTCACCCTCTGCCTCAGGGTTAGAGAACAGCTGCCTTCAGCTATTCTCCCCGAAGCTTTGCAGAGCCTTTCTGAGCTTTCGGAAGAACTTCTCCTCTCCCTATAATTTCCCCCACCGCTCTGACCCGATCTCCTGCATATTTTGATGAGGTCTCAGGTAAGGAGGATGCTGAAGTTATGAGGAACACACCCTGCAATAGAAGAGATTTTACTCTAGGGAAGTGTTTAAGAAAAAGAACAATTTTAGGATTATTTTCTTTTCTGTTCTTTTTTATGAAAACACAGTTTTACAAATAATTTGTATGTTTCTATCCTACATCACGGCAGTAAATAAAAAATTGAACACTTTTATAAATGTTTGGTGAGGCCAAAGGAGACTGAAAGATCATATATTTCGAACAGATATTTATTACTTGAATATACCTATCTTATTATACAAGATAGTGTAGAGGGTTTTTTAATTCATTGACAACAATTGTTTCTATGAGGTGATTTTATATGAAAGTAGCTTAATTTTATATATAAACACTTTAGCTAGAAAGCTCAATAGATTTTTTTTTTAATAAAAATCTGGTAAAAGCTGACAATTTGCAAAATAAAATGTGGTTTTAGTAGAACAAACTAACACTTATTTTTTTAATGTAATTGTAAATTATGTTGAATAAAACCATCTTATAAATATCATTAATTCCTAAAGCAAGTAGTACATCAGATGTTGAGCCTGTTTTTTTGTTCCATATTTAAATCATTTCTGGGTCACTGAAGGTAATTAGTGTTATAATTTATTTTTTGTGTTTATGTACTTCTTTATATAACCTCTTTGAAAATGCACTTACATTGATTCATGTGAAATATGCAGATACGACTATCATTATCTAAATAGGGCTAAGTTTCTCTCACCTTTGAGCTTCATATTCTTAGTAAGAAAAGTTAGTTATGTATATTGCATGAGCTTGAGAGGCTGTTACCCATTCCTCACACATTCTGCTCTGTACTTAAGTTGAATAAATAGCCTTTATTCTCATGAACATTTTATTAGTCAAACATCTATGCGTCCATTATTTGGTTTCTTTCTCTTGCCCTATTATACACAATATGAATAGTTTATTTCCTAACGATTTCATGCCAACTTTCTGTCAGGGTACGCATGGAAGTCTCTAAACTATTTAACAATAAAAATTAACACCAAATTTTTTTCTCAAAATATAATTAGAAAGCTCTCCAAGACCTTCTAACTTCACTGCTAAGAAAAGCAAGATGCAGAGAGACTAAGTGATAGATTTGCTGAAGACAAATCAGCTTTACTCTTATACAAGAGCCTAAGGAATTCTACTTCGGATTTTTCTTCACTCTACTGTCTAAGACATAAATATTTTACATAAAAAAGACCTTATGGTTCTATTTGTTTAGGGGTCCCTAATGTACCCACTGGCCATGGTGGAACACTGATCTGTGGCCTGTTAGGAACCAGGCCGTACACAGAAAGTGAGTGAGTGGCAGGAGAGTGAGCATTACCACCTAAGCTCCTTCTCCTATCAGATCAGATCAGCAGTGCATTCAATTCTCATGGGAGCACAAACCCTATTGTAAACTGTGCATGCACAGGATCTAGGTTGCTGGCTCCCTTTGAGAATGGAACGCTTGATGATCTGTCACTGTCTCCCATCATTCCCAGATGGGACTGTCTAATTGCAGGAAAAGCAGCTGAGGGCTGTCACTGATTCTACATTACAGCGAGTTGCATAATTATTTCGTTATCTATTACAATGTAATGATAATAAAAATAAAGTGCACAATGGATGTAATGCATGTGAATCATGCTGAAACCGTCTTTGTTTGTGATCTACGGAAAAATTGTCTTCCACGAAACTGGTTCCTGGTGCTAAAAAGGCTGGAGACGGCTGTTTTAATTGACAAAATAAACTTGAACACTTTTACCACTCTATCCTCTAGAACATATGAATAAATGTGATAATGCTAATTGTCATTAGAGGAACAAACCATTATACAGAAAATTATAAATATATAAAAGTTTTGAATAGACCAAACATAGTACAAATTGAAATTCCAGAGAAAACATTGTGTTATATTATAAAAATATTAAAAGACGTTGTTACTAGCAGTATATTCAAAGAGCAACATCTATGAATTCGCTTCAACATATTTTTTAAGTGGCTTATTATTTATTATGCAAAGATAAAATTATTTGCCCTTTTTCAAATTCTTACAACCACCCTATACAGTATCTATCATTAATAATATTGTATAGAAGAATAAAGGTAAGTTTTCTCTGCATCTCATAGCTTATAAAGTGTAAAGAAAAAATTTATAGCCAGCTCTGCCTAACTCAAAGCCTTATTGTTATTTATTATTACTATTTAGATGCTTTTAGAATGGGTTTCAGAATATAGTAAACAGTTGGAGAATTGAATATAGAGAAATCAAACTTCTGAATGCATAGCACATTTAACAGCCTTTTCCATTTCATCAATATAAAATACGTAAAAGGTTAGCTAGAGATAGTTAATATTTTAAAAGCATGGAAATTCACATCTAAAAATATTTTGGTACATTATTATTTTCTCTGGAAATTTTAATGTTTTAATATGACTTGGTATCTAAATCTAAATTCATCGTGATATATTCAGTAGAATTGCCTCTATAAATGGCAAACATGATGGTCAAAGTCTACTTGTCTTTAGCTTTGAGTTACTTCAATATGTCTGAGGTGTGTGTTACAGAGATAAGCCTACCGAAATGAGAACAAGAACAGGTTATTTATTCATAGCTTGCTATAGCAAGCTACCATCGTTTGCATTTGACAGAGACACAAAACAGAGGAGTTGCAGAGCTTTAGAGTGGACAAAGGGGGAAGGATTCAGGTGTGTCCTTGATTAGAGGCTGTTAGCATCTGTAAGCAAGAGACTTGTTAACTAGAAGTGGGGTATCCTACATGATTGGTTTGGGGAGCATATTTGCCTTTTTCTGGTTGGTCATAAGTTGGAAGCAGAAGGGAGTAGGTGGAATTATGGAAACTGGCAGCTATTAAGTCTTGCTCGGGGCCAACTGCTATAAAGATTTTGGTTTGACTTCTTTGCTGATTACTTCAGGCTGCAGGTCGGAGTTGTTTTAATATCTGGTGTTTTTTTCTCTCTCTCAGTTTCTCTCTCTCTCTCTCTCTCTCTCTCTCTCTCTCTCTCTCTCTCTCTCTCCCTCCCTCCCCCTCCTTCCCTATCCCATTTTCTCTCTCTTTTTCTCTCTGTGTGAGGGGTGGGTGTGCATGTGTGTGTGTATGCGTTTTGTGTATGTTTGTCTGCTCTAACACTGCTTCAGATATACTGTTTTGGGAAAAAACTCAATCAATTCTACACTTCCCTTTGAATATTACCCCTCTATATATTCTATACTTTCTTCTCCTGAAAGGCTCATTGGATATTTTGTGTTAATTCAAACTTTTCCCTCTTGTCCCTCATGCTGTCTTTTATATTTAATCATTATTTTATAATTCTTTACTTTGTTCTTTGGAACTATATCTATATTCATTTTCTTATTCTCTAGTTCTCTCTTTAACTGTATCAAACTTGCTGCTTAACTTTTCCGTTGACTTTTTGTGTCCATGATTATACTTTCTGTTCATCACGTTTCCATTTGTTAAGTTTTCTTATCTTCATCTTCACTTTTCACAATGTTATTCTTTTTCCTCTTAATTTTCATCTTTCTTTTGTCATTTCACACATTCTAAACAAATCCATTTATAATCTCTATCACCTTGTTCTAATTTCCAAATTCTCAGGTTGGTGATTTGTTTTTTTCTTTTGGAATTTGCTGTTTTTTCCTAATAGATTATTTCTCTTAAGAATTTGTAAACTTTTATTGTAATCTAGTCACTGGCTAAAATGAGCTCTAGTCTCTGGCAACATTCTTTTGCTGTTTAAGATATGGATATATTCTTTATAACCAATTTGTGAAATGTGCTTCTGCACCAAATGTTTTACTAACTAATGACTAGTTTTGTGTTTCTGTTTTTCTGTCACACTAGACTTTCTATTTCAGCTCCCTCTTTGGTGATGGCAGAAGACCACATATTTTCCTTTTAAGATGTTAAATCCCAGTTCCCCAGCTTTGAGAGACTGCATTTTGCTATGATATCCTCCTATTTTGGCAACTATATATGTGTCAAGTAATTTAACTTTCTGGTTGTATATTTTTCTCTTTATTTGTATGAGTGATTAGGTTTTCTTTATTTATCGTTTATTTATACACACATTTATATGTACACAGGCACATACATACCCATGACTGTCTATGACTATCATACAGTTTCTGACCAACAGGCTCTGTTACCATTACAGAGCTTTCCACATTAATCTCAATTTGTTTTATTTAAGGTGCTTCTTAGGTCTCTTTATGCTATCTCTAGCTAACCTTTTACGTATTTTATACTGATGAAATGGAAAAGGCTGTTAAATGTGCTATGCATTCAGAAGTTTGATTTCTCTATATTCAATTCTCCAACTGTTTACTATATTCTGAAACCCATTCTAAAAGCATCTAAATAGTAATAATAAATAACAATAAGGCTTTGAGTTAGGCAGAGCTGGCTATAAATTTTATCTTTACACTTTATAAGCTATGAGATGCAGAGAAAACTTACCTTTATTCTTCTATACAATATTATTAATGATAGATACTGTATAGGGTGGTTGTAAGAATTTGAAAAAGGGCAAATAATTTTATCTTTGCATAATAAATAATAAGCCACTTAAAAAATATGTTGAAGCGAATTCATAGATGTTGCTCTTTGAATATACTGCTAGTAACAACGTCTTTTAATATTTTTATAATATAACACAATGTTTTCTCTGGAATTTCAATTTGTACTACATTTGGTCTATTCAAAACTTTTATATATTTATAATTTTCTGTATAATGGTTTGTTCCTCTAATGACAATTAGCATTATCACATTTATTCATATGTTCTAGAGGATAGAGTGGTAAAAGTGTTCAAGTTTATTTTGTCAATTAATACAGACGTCTCCAGCCTTTTTAGCACCAGGAACCAGTTTCGTGGAAGACAATTTTTCCGTAGATCACAAACAAAGACGGTTTCAGCATGATTCACATGCATTACATCCATTGTGCACCCAATTCAATTTTAAAACTCATCTAAGGCTTATTTGCTAAAGGCAATTTTTTGTGCAACCTCAAATATGTCCATTTTAATACTTTAATGTTTGATGGGATTTTGGAGAATAGATAGGAATTTTCATAGTTAATATCATTGATTACATTAATTTTGTATATCTATTAACCTGGTTGTTCTTTTCTTTGATTTTTGTTAATTTCTGATTGTTTTCTAGAACTGATGCGTCTTCATCCTACATTAAAAAAATGAATCAAAATTCAGGTCTTGGTTCTCAGATCATTCTACTCTTACATGAATGACTTAGTCCAGTAGCCATAATCAAATACTGTAGACTGGGTGACTTAAACAACAACATTTATTTCTCACAGTCTGGAGTCTGGCAAATCCAAGATCAAGGTGCTGGTAGGTTTCTCTGGTGAGGATCTTCTTCCTAGTTTGAAGACAGCTGTCTTCTCATTTTACCCTCACAGGAAAAAGAGCAGAGAGAGAGAGAGAGAGGAAGAAGCTCTATGGCAGATGTTCCCAAACTACAGCCCGCGGGCCACATGCGGTCCCCTGAGGCCATTTATCCGGCCCCCCGCCGCACTTCAGGAAGGGGCACCTCTTTCATTGGTGGTCAGTGAGAAGAGCACAGCATGTGGCAGCCCTCCAGCGGTCTGAGGGACAGTGAACTGGCCCCCTGTGTAAAAAGTTTGGGGACACCTGCTCTATGGTGTGTCTTGATAAGGGCACTAATCAACTCAGGAGGATTCTAGCCTCATTTACTTATTACCCACCACAACCATCCTAAGACCATCACGTTGGAAGTTAGATTTCCTAATATGAGTTTTGGAGGGATATGAACATTCAGTCTCTAGAAATGAGAGTGACTACCTTTAGAGATATCACTTTTCTAAATCATGGTTTCAAATTTTAAGTCTCTGTCTTCTATTTTCAGCTATATAGTAATTTCAGCTACAGAACTCCACTTCAATTTTCCATATTTGCACAGTTAAAAAGGAACACCTTAAAATCAATATCCAATAACTATCAAACTGCATTTTTTTTTATTTTAGAAATTCCTGATCTGTCAGGCATATCACAGCTTTTGAAATAACTCAGGCTAGCAATCTCAAATTCCTCATTCAATAACATTCAATTAGAATATCAAAATATCAATTCTACCTCAATAATAGAATGCCAATCTGAGTTTCAATCTCCATTGGCACTTTAGTGTTTTTAACATATTTAAAATTCATTATGGACAAAGTTGAATTAATCCTTTGCCCACAGTAATTGCCCTCCTCCTCTGTGTTGAATTACACCAAGTGGTGTCATGATATTCCAGTTACTAAGCTGAAAACATAGAAATCACTGTGAAAACTTTCTCTGATGTTAAAAATCCAGTCTAATATTTGGGTTTTAACATTCTAGTTTTGAGTTTCTCTTCACTTTATCCACTTGACTCCAATCCCATATGTGTGATATAGTCTATTATTATATTCACTGTGTATTAGTGTAATGTTTGTTTTGTGTATATGTTTTTCTGTGACTATGTGAGTTATTTTAAGGTAGGGGGTAACAGTAATTGCATTTACCAATCTATCACCAGAACTTACCATGTTGTCTCAAATGCCATTGATGATTACTATTTGTTAAATTAATAAATGAATATGGTTTCACTAGTACAACATCTCTCCAGGCCCACCTTCTTTGTCTGAGTGTAGTAGGTTATATGAGGGTCCATAATTATCCATTAACCCTTCCTGCACAATCCAGCTTGGCCATGTAACTTGTCAGGGAAATCGGACATGAGTTCTATGGTCATACTCATAGCAGATGAGTGTGGTAAAGTGATGTGTAGCCATGCTCATTTTTTGGTCTCTCTACGAGATGTGTTAAAGATGGAAGCTGCTTCATTTGTTTAAACCTGTAAAACAAAAGAGACAATGATGAAAATGTAGCATGAGAGAAATAAATATCTGTGAGTCCTGAGATACAGAAGGTCACTTGTTGCCTCATAATGGCTAGCCTATGCTGACAAAGACATAGGTTAATATATTATCTATTTATTTTGCTATTGTTTTTTGCTCTAACATTATTTGGAAGACACTGTTTTGAAGAAAACTCAATCAATTATAGACCTTTTTTTTTACATTATATCTCTCTCCATATATACATATATATAAGAATAATGTATAATTTATAAAGTATGTAGACAAAGATGAAATGTTATATAGGCATATAGTTACTAAAATATAAGAAATATTCATAATTTTGTTTCATCTATATGCTGTTTTGCTTCTTTATTAACATGGAATAATAAGATTTAATGTCAGGTTTAACAACTACCATAATTTCATGCAATGATATTTATAAATAATATATGTAATAAAATATTCTTACGAATAACAGAGTCACAGATACTGCTAATACTACTAAGGATTTGTCTAATGTTCTTATTGGAAATAAGATGGTACTTTGCAGTATGAAGTGAATAAAACCAAGGAAATACATTTTTCTCATCCAAATTCAAAGGAAACTTGAATTTTACCCATAGATTCCATAGATACCCAAAAGAGACTTTGGACTACAAATAAAGAACTTCTGATACCATGAAGACGAGACTATCAAGGAAAATACCACATAGAAGCAATAATCATCATTCTGAGACTGTTTCTAAAAGAATACATCAGAAGAACTAAATTTGATTTATTTCTCCTTAAAATAACATATAAATAAAACATGTTATAAAAAATTATTTTAAAATGATGTGTTAAAGAGACTATGGATAGACTATAAAACTTAATGAAATAATTTATTCAGAGCCTTTGGCATATCGGCAAATTAAGATAATAAATTAGGTTTAATATTTAAAATCTTGAAAAATCACTTTGGAAATGAACATAAAATACTAATTGTTGTAAGTGAGCACATGTTCCTGAGATGGATTTAATGCTGAACTCTTGTCTATTTTACAGAAGCATGTTATTTATCCACTTATGAAAGTATGAGCTCTGCCAAGGATCTTTCACTTCTAATACGTTGAAAATATTGAGCTCAGTCCATTTTCTACTTGTGAGCATTCAGGTACAGGTATGTCCCAGGATGCGCTGTGCATCAAGTAAGTGCGTAAGCATTCTCTTTCACTAATGTAAACATAGTAAACGATTAAATTATTTAAAATGTTAAATTATTAAAACAGCTATAAAATTAACTCATTTTCTCTCATATTAACATGGAAATAATACAAAGATTACATTTATTATACAATGAACAGTAAATGAAGTCCTTTAAACAAAATGTTTTATCACAGTATTCAGCTTTTGAAATATTATTTTCATTTTCTACTTCAAAAATGTCCTATTAGCTAGAGTTATTGAAAATTTATTCTTAAATAAACCACCAAATAGTCATCTGGAAAAAGAAAGTGAATTAACTTGTGTGTATATGTGCAAATATACATACTAAATGTATATACTGAGTGTATATATAGAGTATATATATATATATATATATCCTTATTTCTATTTATATAAACAATATGAGTATATATGTGTTTTAATTTTAAAAATCAATTTTTAGTGCTGAGTGCATAAAGAAAGAGACTGAAGCTGGAAAAGAGTTAGAGAAAATAATGAAACTATTTGATAATTTTTTTCATATGTTCTTCATTTTTATGTTTTGTAGTTTGAATGTTATATTTTACAAAATATAAGACAGGATTTTCACAAGTTGCCCCAGTTTTTCTTATACCATTTAATTAAAAATACTTCTAATTAAATTCTAATGCAATAATTTTCTTCAGTGATCTTCCTGGTCCACTCTGGATGTGAAATGCATTGATATGAAAGAGACTTTGATTTCCTGTGTCCTCAGTTGCTTTTCACATTGTGTTACAATCAGTCTTTTTGTAACCCAGCTTCATTTACATGTGTGTATTTTGCATTCTTATGCTTCATAAATCTCAGTTTGTGCTTTGCAAGGAAATAAGGAATTGCAGTCTTTCCTCCAACTATATTTGTTTCAGTAATATCAAACCTTTACCATTATTTTTGTTGCCAGTGCTGTTTGTGACTCTGTCTCTAGTCCCACACTGGAGGTATATAAAAGTCACTTTCAGTTTCATTTTCAAATTGTATTCTAATCATTTTGAAGAGAATAAGAAGTAATTAATTTCACATATGTGGTGTCAATAATACAAATAACTAAACTGCAAAAAAAAAAAAAAAAACAACTTGAAGAGTTATGATGGTGTCTGTATATAATCAGGAAATGGTATCTTTATTATGACTGCTAATGGCATTGGTAAGACTAAATAACTTCCAAAACACATCCCTATTTCACAGATATTCAAATAGAAAAAATCTTTATTTATACATTGATAACATATGGTTTATTGATAAAATGCAATGATTGCAAGACTTTTTTCTTCTGAAATTCTCTTGAAAATATATTCCACTGAATTTAGTATGAATATTCTATCTAGTCCTATGATTTAATTGTCTAAAAAAATTAAAGACAATTAATTTTTAAAAAAAAGTACTGAAAAAAAAAAGTCCTGTGAAAGTTCAATTTACTTTGGAAAAGTAAATAGTAACAAAGTACCACAAAATGTATTGTACTTTAAAAGAAAGTCCTGTGTAAGTTAAATTTACTTTGGAAAAGTAAATAGTAGGAGTACCATGTAGTCTCCTCTTCATTGTATCAGGAGTTCTTTATTTGTAGTTAACAAATTCTCCTGGGTATCTGTGAAATCTATGGGTAAAACTCAAGTTTCCTTTGAATTTAGAAAAGAAAAATGCATTTTCTTGGTTTTAAACATGAATTGCAAAGATCTATGCTCTTACTGTACAGTACCGTTCATGCTCTTATGGCAAAGTACCATTTTCTTTCAAATAAGAACATGGGGAAAATCCTTAGTAGTATTAGCAGAAAATTTAGAGCCTACATTTAAAAGAGAAGAAAAAAAAAAATCCTTTTGAGTCTGTGAAAAACTAATCTGAAGTTATTATTATTAATGTTTGTTTAATTAGAAACCTAATTGAAGCAGAAGTACCCCAAATAAAAAAATATGTCTCTTCTTTGTATATACTTGTTATCCTTGATCAGTATCACTTGTTGAAAGATAAAATCTAGAAAACGATTTTGTCCAAAAAAAAGGTTAAAATTATCTCTCTGGTAATTCAGATAACATTGAAAATATTGTGTGTCAGAAGCAACTCCAATTGCTATAGCTTGTATTAAATTATTTAATTATTAGAGGAGGAAAGTCTGAACCAATCATAATGAAATTCAGTAAGAATTATGGCTTTTATAGTCGTCTTTTGAAAAGCCAAACAAACAAACAAAACAAAAAAGCAGATGCAGTTTAAAGTTTAAAATAGACTATATCTGATCTGTAATCTAATTAAGCAGTAATTCTTCAACTTTACTCCTGAGGAATCTGTCAGCTGTTTACAATTTCCAAAGCCTCTAGAAACAGGATTCACAGGACTCAATAGGAGAATAATGAATCTTCAAAGGAGAGGATTTCTACGATGGTGTGAAACAGAGGACTCAAAATGACATAGCTTAAAGGAGATAAAGTTTATTTTTCTCAAATAAAAAGATGAAGAAACAGTCAAGGGTTTGGGTGTGATGCTTGTATTCCCCAAATATAACCCCCTGTCAAAGGCACTTTTCCATTCCCTCCCATTTCCCAGGAAGCAGGAAGTCAGGAAGAGGAAGTAGATGGGACAAACATGAGTTTATAACGTCATAATCTGTAACAATTTCTTCTTGCTTTCAATTATCCAGATAATCATTATACTGCCACATCCAGCAGTAAGGGAGGTCAAAACTACGAACTCCATCTGGTGTCTATACGGTGAGCTAAAACCTAAGCGACACTATCTGAAACATCTTCTAATTAAAATGTTTATTTTTATCACAGCAATAATAATAACTCTTCATAATTTATTTTAATCTATATGTCTTTGGATTAATTATTTTATAATTTGCCTTTTAACACTTTGTTTATGTATTATTTTCATATTGAAAGTTTGTGTTTTTAATAAGGTGGTTTAGTTGAACAATGCAGGTATGTATGCATGTATTTAGTCCTTGGTTATGTCTTTGGAGTTCTCTCTTAGAAAGGCCACATAGTCAATATTCTGAGAATGCTCAATTAATTCCTGTTTAGAATTTCTGTGTTTACAAATTTTTGTATTTAAATATTTGACCCATGTAGATTTCGTTGTAAGAAAAGAGATAAAAATATAGATTTTTATTTTTCTGCTTTTAATGAAGTATCACATTTGACCAAAGTTGCTCATGCTATTACCAACTGGCTAGATAGATAGATGACATTTCTTTCTGAAAGAGAGAATAAGACAGAAAAGAGTTTTTAAAATGGATTGTTATAATCTGAAGACTTATGAACACAGATAGATCATCCTTTCCAAAATAATTTTTTATCTAGTTACTATTTTACATGATTTTAGACTTATATTATTAAAATTATTGTCACAATTAAAAGCACAGTTGATATTTCATTTGGGTTTTCTTAAGCATATATTTAATAAATGTAACAGCTTAATACATTTAAGCATTCACACAGAAAAATACTGTGTTTTATTTATTAAAGCTTTTTATCTTGCAGCAGAAGCAGCATTGAAAAACAAAAGACGTAAATTATATAACTGGGATGTTTGATGTTGAAATAAAATAAATTCCAGAATGTACTAGAACAATATGAAGGTTAATATTATTTAACATGGTTCTAATGTATGTGTTTCTGCTTATTTTAAAATGTAATCATTTTTCCTATTGTAATCCTAAGTTGACATTCTTCCAGTGGACAAGAAGCTAACTTAAAGCCACTACTAGAATTCTTGTTTAAGATAATGGATTAAATTCACCAACTCTCTCTGTCTTCTATATTTCTGCAAGGGTGATTCTTAATAAAAAATATCTCTAAACCGGGTGCCGTGGCTCACTCCTGTAATCCCAGTACTTTGGGATGCCGAGGAGGGAAAATCACAAGGTCAAGAGATCCAGATCATCCTGGCCAACATGGTGAAACCCCGTCTCTACTAAAAATACAGAAATTAGCTGGGTGTGGTGATGCACTCCTGTAATCCCAGCTACTCAGGAGGCTGAGGCAGGAGAACTGCTTGACCCAGGAGGCAGAGGTTGCAGTGAGCCGAGATCCTGCCACTGCACTTCAGCCTTGTGACAGAGTGAGACTCCGTCTTGAAAAAAAAAAAAAATCTAAACAATATTAGAAAATAACTACAATACAGGCATACTTCCTTTTGTTGCACTTCCCTTCTTTGCACTTCACAGATTTTAAAAAATCAAAATAAAACTTTTGTTGCAACTGAGTTGAACAAGTCTATTGGTGCCATATTTTTCAACAGCATGGGGTTGCTTTGTGTCTTTGGGTCTCATTTGGTAATTCTAGCAATATTTCAAAATTTTTCATGATTATTTCATCTGTTATGGTATTATATGATGAGTGAACTTTGCTGTTTCTATTCTGTTCCGGAGCACCACTAATCTTGTCCATAAGGGACGATGAACTTAACTAGTCAGACCATACTCCGTGTGGTCATTCCCCCTTCTCTCCTCCTCTTCTCACACCTCCCTAGTCCCTGAGACACAAAAAATATTGAAATCAGGTCAATTAGTAACTTTACAATGTCCTCTAAGCATTCAGGTGAAAGAAAGAATCACACACCTCTCACTTAAATAAAAAACTAGAAATTACTACGCTTCCTAGGAAGGTTTGCCCATCTCAAAAGCCAAGACAGGCTGAGGGCTAAGTCTCTTGTACAAAACAGTTAGACGAGTTGTAAATGTGAAGGTAAAGTTATGGAAATAAATCAAATGTGCTATTCTAGTGAAACACGAATGATAAGAAAGTGCAATAGCCTTATTGCTGAAACAGACAAAGTTGTAGTGATCTGGATGAAAGATCAAACCAGCCATAGCATTTCCTTAAGTCAAAGCATGATCCCGAGTAAGGCCCTAACTCTCTTCAATGCTATGAAGGTTGAGAGAAATAAAGGAGCTACAGAAGAAAAGATTGAAGCTGGCAGATGCTGGTTCCTGGGGTTTAAGGAAAGAAGCCATCTCCTTAACATAGAAGTACAAGCTGGAGAAGCAAGTGCTAATCTGAAAGCTGGAACGAGTTATTCAGAACATCAAGCTGAGATAATGGTGAAGTTGATGACACTAAACAGATTTTCAATGTAGACAGAACAGCCTTCTATTGGAAAAAGATCCAACTAGGACTTTCCTAGCTACAGAGGAGAAGTCAATGCCTGGCTTCCAGGCTTTGAAAAGACCAGACAGACTCTCTTGTTAGGGATAATGCAGTTTCTGACTCTATTTTATTTTTCTTTTATTTTTTTGAGTCAGAGCTTTGCTCTTGTTGCCCAGGCTGGAGTGCAATGGTGCCATCTCAGCTCCCTGCAAGCTGCACCTCCCCGGTTCAAGTGATTCTCTTGCCTCAGTCTCCCGAGTAGCTGGGATTACAGGCTCATGCCACCATGCCCAGCTAATTTTGTATTTTTAGTAGAGACAGGGCTTCACCAGGTTGGTTAGGCTTGTCTCTAACTTATGACCTCATGTAATCCGCCTGCCTCAGAATCACAAAGTGCTGGCATTATAGGCATGGGCCACCACGCCTGATCCTAGTTGCTGACTTTAAGTTGAAGTTAATATTCAGTTATATCCTGAAAATCCTAGGATTTCTTAAGAATTATGCAAAATCTACACTGGTGCTATATAAATGGAACAATAAAGCCTAGATGACAGGGTATTTACTTGCAATCTGATTTATGGAGTACTTTAACTCCACTGATGAGAACTGCTGCTCAGAAAAAAAGAAATCCTTCTGAAATATTACTACACATTGACAAGGCGCCTAGTAACCCAAGAGCTCTACTGAAGATGTAAGTGGAGATTAATGCTGTTTACATGCTAACACAACACCCATCCTGCAGCCTGTGGATCAAAGAGTAATTTTGACTTTGAAGTCTCATTATTTAAGGAATACATTTTGTAAGGCTGTAGCTCTCATAGAGAGTGATTCTTCTGATGAATCTGAGCAAAGGAAACTGAAAACCTTCTGGATAGGATTCACCATTCTAGATACCATTAGAAATGCTCATGATTCCTGGAAGCAGGGCAAGCTATCAACATTAAGGGAAATTTGGAAGAAGTTGATTCTAACGCTCATGAATGATTGTTGAAGGGTGTAAGATTTCAGTGGAGGAAGTAACTACAGATGTAGCAGAAATAGCAAGAGAACAAGACTCAGAAGTGGATCCTGAAGATATGACAGAATTGCTGCAATCTCATGGTAAAATGTGAACAGATGAGGAGCTGATTATTATGGATGAGGAAAGAAAGTGGTTTCTTGAGATAGGAACTACTCCTGGTGAAGACGCTGTAAACATCATTGAAATAACAACAAAAAATTTAGAATATCATAAAAAATTAGTTGACAAAGCAACAGCAGAGATAGAGAGGACTGACTTCAATTTTGAAGGAAGTTTTGCTCTGGGTAAAATGCAATCAAATATCATCACATGCTGCAAAAAATTATTTTGTGAAAAGAAGAGTCAGTCAATGTTACAAACTTCATCATTGCCTTATATTAAGAAATTGCCCCAGCCACCCAACCTTTGTCAACCACAGCCCTTATCAGTCAGCAGCACTCAACGTCAAGTCAACAGCCTCCACTAGCAAACAGGTCATGACTTGATGAAGACTCAAATGATCATTAGCATTTTTCAGCATTAAAGTATTTTTAACTTAAAGTGTATACATTGTTTTTTGACACATACCACTACTGCATACTTAATATGCTACCATATAGTGTAAATATAACTGTTATATGCACTGGGAAACCAGAAAATTGGTGTTACTGCAGTGGTCTAGAACCAAATATGTATATTTACAAGGCATAACTGTATGCCTACTTCACTATTCTGAATCAGCATAGTACTAGAAGTTCCAGCTTCAGCATTTGGCCAACAAAAAAGATAAAAGGCATTCCATTTAAAAAGGAAGAAATTAAACTCTTTCTATTTGCAAATGTCATAATTTTTCCATCTTTAAAAAGAGACCGAGTGTGAGTTCAGAAGAGAATATTTTCAAGTTGCCAAATACGTGGGTATGGACATCTAAACTCATGTATTTGTATTTGTTTTTGCCTATGTTACAAAAGCAGATATGCTCTTCCTGTCTAAGGTTAACCTATTTACCTGGACGGTAGGCCTCACGTCCTCTGAACTGCTGAAGAATAATTGCCAGGATACTCCATATTTCATTATACATATTTTCCTTTTTTGTTTATATCAGCATAAAATCATAATTGGTTGTCTTGTATTAAAAATAGTCTCTTCTGTGTCCACTACCCCATAGCTATCACTGTATTTATTTCTTTGCTCCCTGTATCAGAGTTCTTGAAAAGTTGTTTTTATTTCCTGTTTTTAATTTCCTCTTCCTATTTTCTCCAGAATTCTCTAAATTTCTATCTTTTGCTCAAAAGATGCTAAAAAATCTGATTATCCCCAATACTCATACTTTTAAATCCAATAACTAACAGGCCTTAACTTACTTACCAGCAACTTTCCTCGGTGTTGACTAAGCCATTCACATTAACATTAATGTATTTTCTTTGCTTCGATTGTAGTATCTTATGGTTTCCTGATGCAATTTCTTTATCTCCAGACACAGTTTTTCCTCTCTCCTTTATTAATTCCTTCTTATCTATCCAATTATTTAATTTCAGAGTTTCTTCAAGTTCGCACATTAGGTGATTTTTTTTTTTTTGCGTACATTTATTTAATTTACTTAATTTTATTTTTTTAGAGACAGGGATTCACTATGTTGCTAAGGCTGGTCTCAGACTCCTGAGCTCAAGGGATTCTCTTGTCTGACTCCCAAGTAGCTGGGATTACAGGCACAAGCCAACATGTCCAATGTCTTGCCTATATTTATTGAGTAATAATTTCATCCAGGCTCCTGGCATTAAATACTATCAATACATTGGACACTACCTTTATTAATATAGGCTCTTTAAGAAAGAGATGTTGAGACCAGGATTCAATTGTAAGTAGTTTATTTATGGGGGAAAATAAACCTAGAAAACACCATTAGACCAATAGGAAAGTTAGTGAGGAAACTAAAGAAGAAAAATAAATTTGCTAATAAACTAGTTACCAGTGAAAAATTGGGCTTCAAATCCTGCTGGGGAACCAACATAATTGGAGAGAAGCATATGCTTAGGTTACCCCATCAGAAAGCAGAGAGAAACAGGAATATTTACCCACCCTGATCTGTCATTAATTGAGTCCTCTTTGGGAAAAGATGTTAATCTAAAATTAAGAAAATATGCAAAAAAATAGTAAATGTCAGGGGAGATGGATGAGACATCAATAACCCCCACTGCCCTCACCACATTCTTTGACCAAGCCGGTAATTCCTTTAAACTCCTAACCTGTATATGCAAATGCCCACTTGACCTCTCCACTAAGAGTTCTGCTAGACATCTCAAAAGGAGTATGGTTATTAGGGTACTACTAATCTACATACACATTCTAAATTTATTCCTTCCCACGTTTCCTCATTTCACACACAAAAAAGTAATTCCAGTCTTGCAATTGCTTAGGCCAAAAAAGTTTGGCGTCTTTCCTGAGTCTTCTCATTTTCTTTGACACTCCACCCCATTAAGCTACCAGCATGTCCTGTGGTCTTTTCTATATATACACATCTCCCTTACCCCCTCACTGCCCACCTTTTCCTTGGCTGCCAGCTTTTCTGAGCTACAAAATATCAATGATTTTCTATCTGCTGTCTCATTCTGCTACGGCTCCGATTATAGCATCCAGACTGATTTTAATTGAAAATTAAAACTACTCATGCAATTTCTCTGCTCTGACTTTCTAATAGCTTTTCATATCATTAAGAAACAAGAAATATCTGTGAAATGCCTACAAGCATCTTAGAATAAATATCCCCCTGCATCACCTCTCTCTACTCATCACCTACTTGCTTGCTCCAATCCAGCCAGCCTGGCCTCCTTGTTGTGTCTTGGACATGAAAGCATGATTCCTTTTGGTGGCTTTGATTTGTTGATCTATCCTTATAGGATATGCTTACCACATTTATTGGTCTCTCCTTATATCCACTGAGTGTCTCACTTACTTTCTTGATTCTTTCTTATGGCACTCACCCTGAAAATTTTATTTAAAAGTTGCAGAAGGCTAGTGGGGACTAGTCTTTCCCTAGTCCCTACTTCCCTTTCTTGTATTTTTTTCTCATAGCATCTGTCACTGAGTGAACACTATATAATGCTTTAATTAAAGCTTCCATTTCTCTTTTCCATCCTAGAATGAACATTGAAGGCAGGAAGAATTTTCCCTGTTTTATTCATGCAGATAGCTTCCAAACCTAGACTAGATTTTAGTGCTCGTGGGTACTCAGGTAAATATTCATTGTAGGAAAGAATTCATGAAATTAGATATTTACTTGAGGATTAACTGGGAGACTCTTGAAAAATAAATCATTTGATTTATCCATCATAAAAAATGTTTTATATTCAAATGTGTTACACTGAGAAAACATATAAAAACAAAAACCATCTGCAATTTCATAATTCAAATTCACAGCATTTTTCCATTTTATTATAGTGTGCCTGGTTTCATTACACTTTCAATTGCTATTATTGTTGTGGTTTCAGAAGCAGAGAGCATACCCATAGTGAACTCAAAACAAAGAAAAATCATATGTGATAAAAGAAAACAACTGAAATAGATTTTATTCAATATAATCATCCTCTGGTCCTCACCAGAAAACAATTACATGATGTGTTCAAGTGATAGCAGACCAGGTATTGAATATATCTTCTTAAAAGAAATGTTATGTTAGTATGTCTTTAAAATTTCTCTCAGAAATGCATATTTTGCTTTCTCATGTTGTCTGGATTGTGTTGAATAACTGTACCCAAATAATTTGGGAGGTTTCACAACACAGTACAAATTATTCAAGAGATTATCTCTTGGGACTAATATACTTTTAAATCAACATGCTTATAGCTCCACCTAAAAAATACAACCTGGCCTTTTTATCAGAGAGTAAAAGCAATTTACTCACTAATAAGTGTCAGTAGTCAGGTACTACTGTGTCTGTCCCACAGTAATCTTGATAAGTGTGTACATGAATAACTGAAACCACAGATGCTGGAGAGGATGTGGAGAAATAGGAACACTTTTACACTGTTGGTGGGAATGTAAATTAATTCAACCATTGTGGAAGACAGTGTGGCGATTCCTCAAGGACCTAAAAATAGAAATCCCATTTGACCCAGCAATCCCATTACTGGGTATATATCCAAAGGATTATAAATCATTCTACTACAAGGACACGTGCACACGAATGTTCATTGCAGCACTGTTTACAATAGCAAAGACCTGGAACCAACCCAAATGCCCAACGATGATAGACTGGATAGGGAAAATGTGGTACATATACACCATGGAATATTATGCAGCCATCAAAAATGATGAGTTCACGTCCTTTGTAGGGACATGGATGAACCTGGAAACCATCATTCTCAGCAAACTGACACAAGAGCAGAAAATCAAACACTGTATATTCTCGCTCATAGGCGGGTGTTGAACAATGAGAACACATGGACACAGGGAGGGGAGCACTACACACTGGGGTCCGTTGGGGGGAAATGGGGGAGGGGCGGGGGGGTGAGGAGGTGGGAAGAGATAGCATGGGGAGAAATGACAGATACAGGTGAGGGGATGGAAGGCAGCAAAGCACACTGCCATGTGTGTACCTATGCAACAATCTTGCATGTTCATCACATGTACCCCAAAACCTAAAATGCAATAAAAAAAAAAAAGAATCGTTAAATACTAAAGATGTCAAGCAGGGGCAGGAAGTGGTAACGCTTTGTCCATCAAATAAAGATTTTATTTATTTTTACAAAATCTAATTTGGATACAAATAACATGAATCATTTATTCCCCAGCAGAGGGTCCTGACACTCATTATAAACTTGTCAAAATAATGATTAAGTGTATTTGTTCAATTGACTGTATACTGTATTTCTTAGCCTGTAATCCATATGATTTCGCTGGTTTTTGTTTGTTTTTCTTGTGGTACCAAGTAGAGTATTTAGCACCTGGGATTAGGTACCCAATTCAGCTTTATAAAATTAAATTATTTATAGGGCAAATAAGTGTGTACAGATGCAAGTTTTGATTAAAAGAGGAAGAGTGGTATGAATAGAAGTAAATTTGGTGTGGTAATAATGCAGAAATGTTCAGTTTCCATTAAGTAGCCTGGCGAAAAAGTAACTTGGTAATGAGGGAAACAAAAACTGATGGTAGTAGGAAGGAAGCTTAGATCATAGAGACTAAGAGACAAAAAAGACAGGAGAAAAGATACCTAGAAAGAGCTTTGCTAATGTACCTATGGCTCAATTGTCAGCAATCAGTAAAAACACTTTGACAGCTCTTTACAAGGCCACTTGGAGACTCCTTCAGCATTTGATGACACATGGCATAGGTCCTCAGAAATTGTGACACTCTTTTACTAGTGTGATTATAATTATTTCCGAAAGTATGTAAAGCCATTGATTATTACTGAAAATTATTTGTACCTAAATCATGGCTAGTTCTTATACTGACTAGAAAGATCGATATACACAATGATATATATTAGTCTTGATAATAACATATTAAAAGTATTTTCCTGGAAATTAAGTCCGTATAACTAAAAATTTCTTGAAACAAGACTTTCAATGGATGTTTTCTATGCCTACTTTATGAAATCAATCACTATGTTCTTGAAAATCCAGTAGATTCCTTCCTAGAACATGTTTGCTTTATTTTTAATATAATCTCATTATCTTAAAAATAAAAAATACGTCAGGGGAGGTGTGACCATGTTGAGTTTGTACATAATGTTATCCCACAGAGGAGCTAGCTGGTTAATAGAAACATTGCTAAAAGTTACAGCAGTACAGGATTTTCCCTTAGGCTATAAATAATACATTAATTTGGTGTTTAATCCAGTGCCGACAAGAAGAGAAATGAGTTGGCATCCATATGGTGAATATTAACTATATTTCTAGCTATTATTCACTTAAATATTTAAGGCCTTATTTATAGATGGCAATAAAATGAAATAAGGAATTAATGTGTTGAATCTGGAACTATAAACAAAATCATGTACAGTAAAGTCATTAAAATATTTCATGTCTACCAAGCCTGCTTTGTCTGAATTAATAGATAACCTCAACAGTGTAGCTTAATTAGGGAGAGGAAGAATTTATCACTTTGCAAATGATTGAGATCCTTATGTATATTGTTTAGGTAAGACTGTATGGTATAATGTCAAAATGCCTGGTATTGAAAAATTGTGTTGGGGCCAGACACAGTGACTCATCTGTAATCCCAGCACTTTGGGAGGCTGAAGGGGAAGAATTGCTTTAGCCCAGGAATCTAAGAGCAGCCTGGGAGACACAGTGTGAACACGTCTTTACAAAATAAAAAATGACAACCAAAAAAAATGAGCCTGGTATGCAGTCACAGCCACTTGGGAGGCTGAGGCAGGTAGATCATATGAGCCTAGGAGTTGGAGGCTGTAGTGAGTCACAATGGTCTCACTGCACTCCAGCCTGAGTGACACAGCAAGACCCAATTTGAAAACAAAACGAAACAAAACAAACTTGGGTTGGCATTCTCAATTCTGTCACATTCTATTTGGTCTTACATGGGACTCACTTTGTAAAGCCTCAGTTTTTATTGTATGTAAAACTAGGAGATTAATAATTTTCCTACATTGATAGTACCATTATAACAACTAGAAAAGTTAGATTTCTAAAAAAATATATTGATTGTAAAAGTTTTTTTTAACGTATCACATCTTGTTTATTCGCTAATCAGTTAATGAACATTTTTATTATTTTTACTATTTTTGCTATTGTGAACAATGCTGCTATTAAGACACTTATGCAAGTGTGAACTTATGTTTTCATTTCCCTTAGACAGATACATAAAAGTCGAATTGTCAGGTAATATGGTAAATTTATATGCAACTTTTAAAGAAACTACCTGAAGCATTTAAATTGTAAATATTTTTTATTGCTTGCTTATTTTCTGTGTAATTCAGTTCCTTAGAGAGCAAGATATATACCATTTTTATCTTTATATACCTTCATCATGTCTTATATATGAATAGTTTTCACTCAATATTTATTAAATGAATAAATGCAAGAATGCATGAATAAATAAATGAATGCATAATTTTGATCAACGTGTTATGCATTCCATCTTCTAAGTGGAAAACTTTGCTAATGCGAGCAAAGTCTATGGGAATTTTATTCTGAATCATTGAAATCACAGAGTTTCCTATAGAAACAAAATTATTCCTGTATATTCTAATATGCCTGTATTGGTTTAACTTGATCATTCTGCCATTATTTGTGCTTCATGCTTTTTGGGGCATTTTGGTGTTTTGGAGGAGGCTGAGGGATCTTTAGAGATCCTATGAGACAGATCAATGAGACCGAGTTTCATAGATATTTCCTTTCAATTCCCCGAATAGATAAATCTATATATTGTGGTTCATTAGAAAGTGCAATTCACTTGAACTCAGATGGACTGGTATGAGATCTAAACCCATCACATACTGGCTGTGAAATTTAGGCAAGTCATCCTTCAATAAGTTAGAATACTAATTCAGGTACCTCCTCCCTTACTCAAATTAGAGGGGTGTAAGTATTCTCTGGGTTAAGATTTATAAAGGGACTTTGCAACATGCAAAACCACACAGAGATAAAAATAGTGATTAACATCACACATCACATAAGGTCTAGCTTTGATGTTTGTTTTCTTATCATCTTTTAAAATGATTTTAGTTTACTTTGGTATTGCACTCTTTAGTTAATGCCCAGTATGAAGCTACACACGACTCTGGCAAGTTTATTATTGGTTTACTGTTAAGTAGGCAATGAATGATCAAAAACATTCTTTTTTATTTTTTATGTATTTTTCATTTATTGTTAGTAGACACGTAATGACTGTACATATTTGGGGGCTACAGAATGACATTCCAATACATGTATATGCTGTGTAATGATGAAATAAGGTTAATCAGGATATCCATCCTCAAACATTTATCATTTATTTGCATCGGGAACATCGAAATCCTCTCTTCTAACTTTTGAATACAAGCAATAAATTATTGTTAACTGTAGCCACCCTACAGCACTGTAGAACACCAGGACTAATTTCGTTCCATCTAGCGGTATCCACTAACCAACCTCTCTCTATCCCTCCTTTCTTCTACCTTCCTAGGCTGTAATCATAATTCTACTCTCTACTTCCATGAGGTCTTTTTTTTTTTTCTTTCTTTTTTTGATGTCTCACATTTAAGTGAGAAGTTGATGTATTTCTCTTTTAGTGTCTGACGTTTCATTTAATCTAATGTCCATCAGGTTTATACATGCTGTCATTTATGACATGTATCCGTTGTTTTAACGCCTAAATAACATTCCATTGTGTGTATATACCACATTTGCTATATCCGTTCATCTGTTTATTACCTTTCAGCTTGATTTCTTATCTTGGCTATTGCAAATAGTGCTACAGTAAACAGGAGAGTGCTGATATCTCTTCAATAACCTCATCTACTTTTCTTGTATAAATGTCCAGTAATGGAATTGCTAGATTATGTACTAGTTCTGTGAATATTTTTAGATTTTTGAGAAACCTCCAAAATCAGTGCTTTGTAGTTTTCATGGTAGAGATACTTCACCTATTAAAGTCATTCCTAGATATTTTATTTCTTTGTAGTTATTGAAAATGGGATGGCTTTTTGAACCCAGAAAATCTAAGACAGGTCTCAGTTAATTTAGAACGTTTATTTTGCCAAGTTTGAGGACACATACCTGTGACACAGCCTCAGGAAGTTCTGATGACACGTGCCCAATACGGTTGGGGCACAGCTTGGTTTTAGACATTTTAGGAAGACAGGAGACATCAGTCAATATACATAAGAATTCAGTTGGTTTGGCTGGGCGCGGTGGCTCACGCCTGTAATCCCAGCACTTTGGGAGGCCGAGGCGGGTGGATCACGAGGTCAAGAGATCGAGACCATCCTGGTCAACATGGTGAAACCCCGTTTCTACTAAAAATACAAAAAATTAGCTGGGCGTGGTGGCGCGTGCCTGTAATCCCAGCTACTCAGGAGGCTGAGGCAGGAGAATTGCCTGAACCCAGGAGGCGGAGGTTGCGGTGAGCCGAGATCACGCCGTTGCACTCCAGCCTGGGTAACAAGAGCGAAACTCTGTCTCAAAAAAAAAATAAAAATAAAAAATAAAAAAATAATTTAGTTGGTTTAGTCTGGAAAGGCAGGACAACTCAAAGCATAGATAGGAAGACTCAAAGCTGGGAGGGGGCTTGCAAGTCACCGACAGGTGTGAGACAAACAGTGGCATTCTTTTGAGTTTCTGATTAGCCTTTCCAAAGGAAGCAATCACATATACATTTATTTCAGTGAGCAGAGGGATAACTAAACAGAATGGGAGGCAGGTTGACCCTAAGCAGTCCCTAGCTTGAATTTTCCCTTTAGCTTAGTAATTCTGGGAGGCCCAAGATATTTTTCTTTCAAAGTTTCTTAACTTATTTCTCAATTTGATATTGGTGTAAAGACATCATTGGTTCTGTATGTTGATTTCGTATTCTACAAAATTACTAAATTTGTTTATCAGTTCTAAGAGGTTTTTTTGGCAGAGTACCTAGGTTTTTCTATCTACAAGATCATGGTGTCTGTAAAGAAGGACAGCTTGACTTCCTCTTTACCAGTATGGATGTCCATTAATCGTTTCTCTTGTCTAATTGCTGTGGCCAAAACTTACAGTAAAATATTGAATAAAATTGGTGAAAGTGGGCAGCCTTGTCTTGTTCCAGTTATTAGAGAAAAGGCTTACATCTGTCTCTTATTCAGTATGATGTTAGCTGTGAATTTTTGGCTTTGAGACATTTTTTCTTCTATGCCTCGTTTTTGAATTTTCTTCTTTTTTCATTGATCTGTTGGTTGTTTAGGAACATATTTTTAAATTTTTAGGTATTTGTATGATTTTCGAAAGTACACTTATTGATTTCTAGTTTTATTTTATTGTGAGCTAAGAAGATACTTGACGTATTTACGTATTTTTTTACATATTAAAATTTTTATTCAGATTAGTTTTGTGGCCTGACATATGGTCTTTCCTGGAGAACGTTCTACATGCTGAAGAGAAAAATGTGTATGCTATACTTATTGAATGAAATATTCTGTAAATATGTATTAGGTAACATTGGTCTTTAAAATAATTTAAGTCTGATGGTTCTTTGTTAATTGTTTTTTCTATATTGATCTTTCCAGTACTGAAAATAAAGTGCTGTAGTCCCCAACTGCTATTGTATTTTTGTCTCTCTCTTTTTACCTCTAATATTTGCTTCATTTATTATATTGGTGCCCAGTATTATGTGCATATATGTTTATAATTGTTACATCCTGTTACAGATTTAATCCCATTATTATGTAATGACCTTATCTCTTTGTTTTCCTGATACAGTCTATTTTGTCTGATACAAGTAGTGTTACTTCTGAATGCTTTCAAATTGCATTTGTGTAAAATCCTTTCTTTCATTTCTTCAATTTTAGTCTGTGCCTCCACAGGTGAAGTTAGTTTTTCATAGGTGACATATAATTGTATTTTGCTTTTTCTAAAAATAATTCGTTTAGCCAGGATGCCCTTTTAAATTCGAAATTTACACCATCTGTACTCCAGGTTGTTACTGATAGGTGGGGAGTTACTTCTGTTATTTTGTTAATTTTGTTCTGATTATTTTATATATTATTCATTTTTCTTTTATTATTTATCTCTATGGTTTGGTAGGTTTTAGTAGTGATAATGTTTGATCACTTTCTCTTTATTATTTGTGTATTTGCTCTACCAGTAAGTTTTATACTTTTGTATGTTTTCATCCTGGTACATATAACCATTTTGCTTCCAGATATGGGACACTCCTAAACATCTCTTGAAGGGTTAGCCTAGTGGTGATGACTTTGCTTGGATTTTGCTTGTTTGGGAAAAACTTTATGCCTCTTTTACATTTGAAAAATAAGTTTATTAGTGTAATATTCTCAGATGACTTTTTTCCCAGCACATTTAATATATCACATTATTTTCTCCTGGTTTATATGGGTTCTGCTGAGACATATTCTGGTGGCCTTACAGGGTTTCCCTTATCATGAATTGATGATTTTCTTTCTGTATTTAGAATTATTTCTTTCTCATTGACTTTTGACAGCTTGAGTATAATGTGCCTCAAATATAATCTTTTTAGGTTGTGTTTACTTTGGGAACATTGAGCTTCCTATGTCAAGATTTTTATTTCTATCTCAAGACTTAGAAATTTTTCAGCCATCATTTTATTATTAATAAACAGGTTTTCTATGGCTTTTCCCACCTTTATCCTTCTGGAGCTCCTAAAATGCAATGGTTTGTTCACTTAATGTTATTCCGTGTCATGTAGGCATTCATCTTATATTTCTTTATCTTACTGGGTTATTTCAAAATATCTGTACTTAAATTTATAAATTATTCTGCTTGATGCAGTCTATTATTGAAGGTCTCAGGTATAATTATATTTAATCCCTTAAATTATTATATTCCAGAATTTTTATTTGGTTCTTTTGTGTAATATCTGAACCACAAACCAGATTGGTTGAATTCTTTTTCAGATCATGAAGTAATTTCTTTGTGTTTTCTATCTGTGTTCCTTTGAAACTTATTTAGTTTTCTTAAGATCACCATTTTAAATTCTTTATCAGAATTTTTTAAAAGAAAATTAAAAATTTTTTTTGAAAACATATTTTTGACTTTGATAAGTTTAATCACAAATTTTACCATGAGAAGAGTTAGTCATATTAAATATAATTTTCATTGAGGACAAAAAGTAACAAATATAGGTTAGAAATAATGTCAGGGCATGTCATTCATGTTGTCAAAATAGTAACTACCTTGTTTTTGTCCTAAGCTAAACCTTCTAGTAGTGAATAATTTTAGTAATATTTATTTTAATTTCTGTTATTGTGACAAAAAGACAAAAAGTCAAAAAAAAAGTTTCTCAATTAATGTTCCATCAATCATGAGCGAATCTTCTACTAAAATCAAGAAGCTTAAAGTACATGCTTCATCTCAAAGAAAGTTGATATACTTAAAATGTTATAGATGTACATATATTCATTATTATAAACAACAATTCTTAAAATACCATGGGCATTTAATACTTTTAAAATTTATTTTCTAGTATACAAAAACATTGATTTTTATTTATTCTACTTAAAGCTAACAAGTTGATACATAAAAACCACAATCCACATTGTTTTTAGTTCTTGGTTGTTGCTTGTAGCATTATATTCCCACATGAAGCTGGATGAATAAAATAAAAATGATATTCAGGTTTCAGGAATTATCGTCAGGCTAAGAGGGTGACTCACAGCTGTAATTCCAGTGTTTTGGGAGACCAAGGCAAAAGGATTGCTTGAGGACAAGAGTTTGAGAGCAGCCTGGGCAACATAGTGATACCTCATATCTGTAAAATCTACAGGCATGTGCTTGTAATCCCAGCTCCTCAGGAGGCTGCAGTGGAGGATCACTTGAGCCCAGGAGTTTGAGGTCACAGTGAGTTGTGATCACTCTGCTGCTTCAATAAATTGAAAAGAATCATCATTATTTATAATTGTATCTCATTCATGATGATCTAATCAGCAAGGAGCATGAATAGTATGCCATGAATCATCATGTTCTAAGACACATTTTCTATTCAAAAAACGAAGATATTAGGAAAAGGTTTATTATTATTATTATTTAATTATATAGAACTTAAAAATGACAGGGCTACAACCCCAAATAGGTCAATTTTTGTGGTTTGAAAATATCTCTTGAGTACTTTATTTGATGCAGTCATAAACTTTCCCTGTGCTAAGTATTACTTTCCTAAGTCAAAGTATTTTGTTCAGTGGGAGGATTTGTCAGAACATGAAGTCAGGCAAATGTTATCATCTTCACATGGTCCATGTAATCTTAGACCTGGAAACAGAAAATATCTAATTATATTAGCTGGAAATTGTATTAGCTAAGTGTATTGGTTACCCTGCAGAGCTGGAATCCTCCTATTGCAGGGCCCATTCTCCTGTGGCCTTGAACCAATTCAGTTCTTCCCTTTTACTCGCTTGTGGTCCTCAAGAATAACTATGGAATGTGCTGGAGATGTAATATCCTGAGATATAAACAAATTGCTGATAACAGCCTAGGCCTTTTTCCTATCTCTCCTAGGGATGTAGCATATTGAGTTAGGGAGAAACTTCCCAGGATAACGCAAGCGTTATTCTTCTCTAGCCTAGAAGCAGGATATCCCTCAAAGCTCAGCGTGTCACATTACCTAGGGCAGATTGCCTTTTGGGGTTCCTCAGAGTAGTGAAGAATAGGAAATATGCAGTCAAGACTCCATCTGCCCTGGGCAGCTTTCTAGAGTTCTGGGGTACAGGTTTATGATGTATTCAAAAATTTTTGGTCTACAGATGCCTAAGTGTATGTAATAATTTTTTTTTTCACATAAGTTGTATATGAATGGGTAATGTCTCACTTGACTCAGAAAAATTGGTAATAAGTGGATAAAGGACATACGTAGTAGCTCAGAATGCAGTCCGTATAGTATATGGACTCCTCTTTCTGGTGGTTGGCATAGTAATGATCTTTTCTAGTCTTCACAAAGTGGGAGTTCTCTCTTAGAATTAGTAATTACTAAACCTCCTCACACTTACTCCCAAATTTGTTTCAGATAATAAGACTGATGCTACTCATATCATTTAAGAAGGTATAAAAAGATTTATTGCTCCTACAATGAGGCTTTCAGGGCAGGCCACCAAGAAGTCTAAAGATAGCCCGAGAAAACAGGAAGAAATGGCTGGCTTTAGGTTTTGTGGTTTTGAAGAATTAGGATTAAAATAAAAGCTCTCTTGTGTGGACGGTGGTTTCTTTGGTTTGAACTTTCCATCAGCACAAAGGAAGAATCACCTGAGACTTTTATTAGCTTTCCCAGAATGGGACCAAAGGAGAAGGTGAGTGGTGGGACTTGAAAACTGCAAGCAGTCAAACATCAATAATGGAGTCAGGTGCTTTATTAAAACTAACCCTTTATGTTTGGCTGAGGACTAAAACGTGTCATGTTTCACTTAATTTCAATTGAACTTGTTTAATTATTTTATTATGGTGCTCTGTTAGACAAGTAGCCTAAGGCTGGTAAGACAGGTGAAAGTTCCATTGCATGCCTTATTTAAAAGCCAGCATTCTGTATTTTGAGAAGTTAAATGAGTTCATTAATACCTGTCAATAAGACTTAAATCTTCAAAGGGGATATGTAATGTCTTTTTCTAAGAAAATTTTTATTTTTAATTTTTTGGGGTACATAGTAGGTATATATATTTATGGTGTATATGAGATATTTTGTTACAGGCATACAATGTACTATAATCACATCATGGTAAATTGAGTATCCATCACTTCAAGCATTTATTCTTTGTTTTCAGGTATGGACTATCTTGATTAGGACTTGTGTAGTGGATTTAGTATGTGTAAAAACTTGTGTGACTTGGATTTATATTTTGGTTATCTGTAAGGCAAGATATCTCTCCAGAGGGAGAAAGCTTAAATAAGTAACTAATGTTTCTGCCATCGGAATAGACCATATAGCCAGTTCACTGGTAAAGGTTTGTATCTATAAAATTTCAAATGAATCAAGTTTCTGGTCAAGACATCTAGTGCTAATATGCCTGCCTAACATTTAGGAAACTGGGATGATTTGCAAATAGCAGCAAGTATGTACGTGCTTAAGTAAATCTATAAAAAGAGAGCCCAGGTTGACCAGGGGCTGAAGCATTACCCAAGAACAGCACGGTTGCTCTATGAAAACATGGCCAGACTGCTTCTTCAAGCAGGTCCTCAATCTTAGTCCCCCTGACTGGGTGAGGCCTCCAAACAGGGTCTGCAGCCAACTCCTACAGGTGCCTGGCAGCCAGTAACAGTTCTGCACCTTCCTGGGACAGAGCTCCCAGATGAGGGGGCAGGATGCTAGCTTTTATATTTTGCAGCCTACACTGGTGATACCTTGAAGTACTGAAAAATCCATGGTGACTGGGGTCTGGAGCAGATCCCCAGCACACTGCAGCAGCCCTGTGATAAAACAGCGAGCCTGTTCAAAGAAAAAAATATCCAAAGGTCAGCAACAACAAAGATTGACGATAGATAAGCCTACAAAGATGAGAAAGAATCAGCATAAGAATGCTGAAAACACAAAAAGCCAGTGTGCCCTCTTTCCTCCAAATGACTTCATTGCTTCTCCAGCAAGGGTTTGAACCTGGGCTAAGGCGAGATGGCTGAAATGAAAGAAGTAGAATTTAGAATATGGATAAAACCAAACTTCTCTGAACTAAAGGAGTGTGTTGTAACTCAGTGGAAGGAATTTATTTATTTTGACAAACTAAGCTTCATAAGAAAAGAAGAAATAAAATCCTTTCAGACAAACAAATGATGAAGGAACTCATTACCACCAGACCTACCTCACAGGAGCTTCTGAAGGAATGACTATATATGAAATAGAAAGATAATTACCACTCTAAAACACATTGAAGTACTTACACCAGTGACACTCTAAAGCAAGCACATAAACAAGTCTGCAAAATACGCCACTGACATCATGATGACAGTATCAAATCCATGCATAGCAATAATGATCTTAAATGTAAATTGACTAAATGGCTCAATTAAAGACACAGAGTGGCATAGTGGATAAAGAACAAAGACCCACTGGTATGCTGTCTTCAAGAGACCTATCTTACATGCAATGACACACATAGGTTCAAAAGAATGGGATGGAGAGAACTCTACCAAGCAAACAGAAAACAGAAAAAAAGCAGGATTTGCAATCTTAGTGTCTGACAAAACAGATTTTAAACCAATAAAGATAAAAATAAAAAGGCAAAAACTGAAATTAAATAATGGTAAAGGGTTCAATTCAACAAGCACAGCTACTTGACCTAAATATGTATGCACCCAACACAGTAGCACCCAGATTCTTAAAGCAAGTTACTACAGACCTTCAAAGAAACAAAGACTGCTACAAAATAATAGTGGGAGACATTAACATCCCACTGAAAATATTAAACAGATCATCGAGAGGAAAAATTAGCAAAGATATTCAGAACCTGAACTCAGCACCAGATCAAATGGATGTGATAGATATCTATAGAACTCTCCACCCAAACCAACAGAATATACATTGTTCTCATTGCCACAGGGCACTTATGCTAAAATTGATAACATAATTAGAAGTTAAACACTCTTAGGCAAATGTGAGAAAACTGAAATCATAAGAAATAGTCCCTCAGACCATAGCACAATCAAATTAAAACTCAAGACCTAGAAATTCACTCAAAACCATACAATTACATGGAAATTGAACAATCTGCTCCTGAATGACTTTTGAGTAAATAATGAAATTAAGGCAGAAATCAAGAAGTTTTCTGAAACTAATGAGAACAAAGAAACAATGAACCAGAATTTTGGGACCCAGCTAAGGCAGTGTTAGGAGGAAAATTTATAGAACTAAATGTCCTCATCAAAAAGTTAAAAACATCTCAAGTTAAAAACCTAGTATCACAACTAAAAGAACTAGAGAACCAACAGCAAACAAATCCCAAAAGCTAGCAGCAGACAAGAAATAACTGAAATCAGAGCTGAACTGAAGGAGATAGAGACACAAAAAGCTTTTGAAAAAAATTAATAAAATAGATAGACTGCTAGCTAGACTAATGAAGAAAAATGAGAAGATTAAAATAAACACAATCAGAAATGCTAAGGAGGATGCTACTACTGACCCCACAGAAATAAAAACAACCATCAGAGAATATTACAAACACTGCTATGTATAAAAACTAGAAAATCTAGAAGACATGTATACATTTCTGAACATATGCACTCTTCCAAGACTTAATCAGGAAGAATCCCTGAAAAGAACAATAATAAGTTCTGAAATTGAGGCATTCATCAATAGCCTATCAATCACAGAAAGACCCAGCACCAGAGGAATTCACAGGTGAATTCTACCAGATGTACAAAGAACAGCTGGTACCATTCATACCAAAACTATTCTAAAAAATTAAAATGGAGGGCTTCCTCCCTAACTTATTCTTTGAGGCTAGCATCATCCTGATAGTAAAAGCTGGCAGAGACACAACACAAAAAGGAAAAGTTCAGGCCAATATTTTTGATGAACATCGATGCAAAAATTAACAAAGTACTGGCAAACCAAATTCAGCAGCACATTCAAAAACTTATTTATCATGACCAAGTAGGATTCATTCCCAGGATGCAATGTTGATTCAACATCATATAAAGAGAAGTAAAGACAAAAAGCACAGGATTATCTCAATAGATGTAGAAAAGGTTTTTGATAATATTCAATATAACTTTATGTTTAAAACTAGCAATAAATTAGGCATTGAGGGAACATTCCTCAAAATAATAAGAGCCATATATAAAAATCCCACAGGCAACAGCATACTCATGGGGCAAAAGCTGGAAACATTCCTCTTGAAAACCAGCACAAGACAAGGATGTCCTCTTTCACCACTCCTATTCAACATAGTATTGGATGTTCTGGCCAGGACAATCAGGCAAGAGAAACAAATAATGGGCATTCAAATAGGAAGAGACAAAATCAAACTATCCCTCTTTGCAGGTGACATGATCTTATGTCTAGAAAACTCAATTTTCTCAGCCCAGTCATACTTAAGGTGTGATATGGTTTGGCTGTGTCCCCATCCAAATCTCATCTTGAATTATAGTTTTCATAATCCCCATGTGTAATGAAAGGGACCCAGAAGGAGTTACCCCCATGCTGCTCTTCTTGTGATACTGAGTGAGTTCTCACAAAATCTGATGGTTTTATAAGGGGCTTTTCCCCCTTTTCCTTGCTTCTTGCAAGTTCTTCTTGCTATCATGTGAAGAAGGACATGTTTGCTTTCCCTTCTGCCATAATTGTAAGTTTCCTGAAGCCACTGCAGCCATGTGGAACTGTGAGTCAATTAATTCTCTTTCTTTTATAAATTATCCAGTCCCTAACAGCATTTTATAGCAGCATGAGAATGGATAAAGAGAAGCTGATGAGCAACTTCAGCAAATTCTCAGGATACAAAATTAATGTGCAAAACTTGCTGGCATTCCTATACACCAGGAACATCCAAGCTGAAAGACAAATCATGAATAAATTCCCATTCACGATTGCCACAAAATGAACAAAACACCTAGGAATACAGCTAACTATGGAGGTGAAAGATCTTTACAAGGGGAACTACAGACTACTGCTCAAAGAAAACAGAGATGACACAAACAAATGGAAAAATATTCCATGCTCAGGAATAGGAAAAATTAAATGGCTATACTGCCAAAAGCAATTTATAGATTAAATGTTATTCCCATTAAACTACCACTGACATTTTTCACAGAACTAAAAAAAAAAAACTATTTTAAAATTTATATTAAACCATAAAAGATCCTGAATAACCAAGACAATCCTAAGCAAAAAGAATAAAGCTGGAGGCATCACACTATCTGACTTCAAGCTATACTATAGGGCTATAGCAACCAAAACTGTGGACCTATTTAAAAAGTTGCAAAAAAAACAAAACAAAACAAAACAAAAACAGGTATATAGATGACTGGAACACAACAGAGAACCCAGAAATGAGACTGCATACCTAGAACTATCTGATCTTCAACAAACCTGACAAAAAAGCAATGGGGAAAGAAATCCCTATCTAATAAATGGTGCTGGGATAGCCAGATAGACATATACAAAAGATTGAATCTGGACCCCTTTCTCATACCATATACTAAAATTAAATCAAGATGGATTAAAAACTTAAATGTAAAATCCAAAACTATAAAAACCCTGGAAAACAACCTAGGTAATACTATTCAGGACATAGACACAGACAAAGATTTCATGATGAAGACACCAAAAACTATTGCAACAAAAGCAAAAATTGACAAATGGGATCTAATTAAACTAAAGAGCTTCTGTCCGCCAAAAGAAACTATCAACAGAGTAAACACAACCTATGGAATGGGAGAGCAGTTTTGCAAATTATACATCTGACAAAAGTCTAATACACAGCATCTATAAGGAACTTAAACAAATTTACAAGAAGACAACCAACTCCATAAAAATATGGGCAAACACCAGGAATAAACACTTATCAAAAGAAGATATACATGTGGCTAATAAGCATATACAACAAAAGCTCAACATCACTGATCATTAAAGAAATGCAGATTGCAACCAAATGAAATACCATTTAACAATAGTCAGAATTACTATTATTAAAAAGTCAAAAAAGAGCAGATGCTGATGAGATTGTGTAGAAAATGGAATGCTTATATGTTGTTCGTGGGAGTGTAAATTAATGGAGTCATTTTGGAAGAAAGTGTGATGATTCCTCAAAGACCTGAAGAAATACCTTTTGGCTCAGTAATCCCTTTACTGTGTATATACCCACAGGAACATAAATCATTCTGTTATAAAGACACATGCATGTATCTGTTCACTGCAGCAACAGTTACAATAGAAAAGACATGGAATTGACCTAAATGACCATCAATAATAGACTGGATAAAGAAAACGTGGCACCTATACACCATGGAACACTATGCAGCTATTAAAAAAATGAGATCATGTCCTTTGCTAGGACATTGATGGAGCTGGAGGACATTATCATTAGCAAATGAACAGAGGAACAGAAAACCAAACACATGTTCTCACTTACAAGTGAGAGATACATGATGAGAGCATATGGACACAGAGGGGAACAACATATAGTAGAACCTTTTGGAGTGTGGAGTGGTGAGAAGGTAGGGGATCAGGAAAAGCAATTCATGGGTACTAGGCTTAGTACCTGAGTGATGAAATAATTCATACCAAAACAACCATGACACAAATTGACCTATGTAACAAACTTTAACTTGTAACTCTTAACTTAAAAGTTAAATAATATTACAAAATAAATAAAGGTATTTAAAATATAGTTTCCTAGGAACTCTACAGGATGAGTATTCTTCTTAATAGTTAAATAATGCAAATAGTCAATAACAAAGGTCAGAAATCTGTAAAATGTTATGTGTGTATAATATTTTATAATATAAATATACAATATAAATATGAAAATAAAAAATGTATTAGAAGAAATGTATTATCTCTAGCACTCATAAAGTCCTAGAAGATAAAGGATTGGTTTTAATATCATAAGTGAAGGGTGAGTTTTGTCTTGATAATGTGAGGAAACAAGCTGCCTAAAAGTTGTCTAAGAGCTTTTCGAATTTCTAAATTCAAAAAGAAAATGTTATCTTGAATAACACTTAGGCAATATGTAGTATTATGCTCATTTTCCAGAAAATAAATGTTATACTTGCCTTCTTTTGATTTTCTAATTCCAAATTAGAAATAAGAAGTAAGTCCCTTCCTGAGAGGTTTAGGAAGAGCAAATAATAAGTGTTTAGCCTCTGTTACACTATTTGGAAAATCCTTTGTTAGACGGGTAAGAAGTGAATGAAACATAAATATCTACAAAATTACTATATTATGCCTTTGTTTCAAGCAGGTTAAGCATATGTAAATATTTTATTTCCCTCTGTCCCTCTTCCCATATCCAACTGCATCAGGAAACCTATTAGCACTAGCTTTAAACTATGTTCTGATGGTTGTAAATAAGCAAATAGTCACTCACAATAAAAATAAATTAATTGGTATATAAATTTATTTAAAACCTAAAAGTTAAAAACTAACTTTGCTTCATTGCCATTCAAGGAAACACACTAAGAAATTCACTAAATGGATCTCTTAAGAGGAATAGCCAAGGATTTTATGTGCAGAAAGATGAAGTTCATAGTAGATTAATTAAGGGTTGAGAAGTTGCAATCCAGATGGTTTAGAATAATTGCCAGAGCCTGTACATAGTTGACTCAAACAAGTACTGTTCTTCACTGGCCAGGAAGGACTATTCATTTAGTTCCATTGACGATCTTGTATATGCACTTACTAAAAATTCTAGTCATTATTCCGTATCATCTAGTAAATTGCTCGAAGTCCATGGTTTGTTGACAACTTCAACAGATTAAAACAACATTCAATTTTGTTACTACGCAGACAAGCACTGCTGTATGTTGAAATTATTTCTATTAAATGTATGATTGCTTCTCACTAACTACACTGCTGCTGTCTTTTGTAAAACACCATTCTTCCTCACCTAGATAAATACAATAGCCTCCTAACTGACCTTTCAGCTTTCATCCTTGTTCCTTATAAAAATGATCATTATGAGACCTCAGTCAAATTATGCAGTCTCTCTGTTTGAAGATCGAGCTTTAATTCCTCATTTGATTCAGAGTAACAGCTAAATTTCTTATAACAGCTTAGAATGGTCAAAATGGTCTGACTTATCACCCCGTACATCTTCCTATTATCCTCCAGAACTCATTTGTCCCAAGTTATCGGGCATACCTCACTTGTGTCTGCTATACACCTAAGGCCTTTGGACTAACTGTTCCTATGGTGTTGCACTCATTTCCTGATATTGAGTTGTTCACTTTTTCATCTCATTCAAGACCTCAATCAGGAATCATGTTTTCTGAAGGAGCCATTTTGACGACTCAACTTCAATTTGTAAATGGACCATTTTGTACCCAATTTCCATCATAAAAATTTGTAGAAATCAACTTCTACAAATTGGAAATATCAACTTCTACAAATTGTAAATAAGTAAATATAATTTACTTATTCGGATATCTATACTCATTACATATTAAACATTTCCTACCTCTCTACAATATAATTTAAACTGCACAAAAATGTAGGCATGTTTTCTGTTTCTTCACAACTAAATTTCAAGCATATAGTAAGTGATTAATAATTGTCTAAGCAACCACTGAAAATTGAGCAAAACATCATACATTAGGTTATAATTTTCATACCTAAATATAAATAGTATAAAATCCATTCATCACCAATAAATCAATAAAAATGACCACCCATATCAAAACACCAAGAGAAACTTCCTCAGTAGCAAGTTGATTGAATAAAACAAATATTACTTAAATAAACAAGAAAATAAACTGTAATATAAATTTAATATTTATATTAACTTCTTTACCCTTAGAGATACTTTTGTCTTGTTTTTATATTTAGTTTTGAAAGCTGTCATTATTTATTCTATGGGGAGAAGCTTTTAGCTATACATTGATTTCCCCCCAGACATTCTGCTATTTTTGATTTCTTTTTAACTTGAATCACATCACCTATCAAATGCTAAATCTGTTTTGTTGTAATAATTATGAAATATTTGTAAATATTTTGGCTATTAATTTTTAGAATTAGTATATTAGGGTTAAATAATGTAATCTCTACTATTTGATAAATATTAAGTTTTTGTGACTTGGTAAATAGTTACTTTTTGAAATAACTTTTGTATGAGCTTGGGATGAAATAGTGATTATATTATAGTGAAATTGTAAAGTACATTTGTAAAGGGAATGACATATTTTATTGTGTAATTTTATTAATTATTTCTATTCACTATCTCTTTGGTATGATTGAAGAAACATGCTATTTTTTGTAATCAAGATGGCAATTTTAAAATTAGGTATTATAAGTTAATATTCATATATTAAGCTAGATTGATAATTACAATTATCATTATTAATTAAATATGAAAAGCAAGTTGTTAAGAACAAAAGATCAAGTTTAAAATGTATTCTAAGAACTAATGTTTCTGATTTATGGAAATCGGAATAAAGAGTATTAAACTTAGGCATTATAATCTGGTAGCTTTATGCTTTCCACACAAGAAATATCATAATATGCTCACATTTCATTTTTATTTGTACAAATTGATTTAATAAACTGAATTTAAGATTCTTATACTTTAGATAAATATAAGGAAATGATTTCTTTAATTACCTCAGATTGCTATATTACTCCCAAGCTATATAGTAAATTAAAAAACTTAAAGCATGCAACTAACATATATATTTTATAAGAGAGAACATGAGCAAAGTCCCTGGAAATAAAGCTCAAGGATAATTCTTCAACACTAATTGCCATTATGAATATAAAATTACACATTAAATGGTATTAATAAATATAAATGGTCTTATATACATTATCTGAAACATAAACAACTAACAATTATGTGTCTCATCTCTTCTTAAAATGAAATTATCACCATATGTTACAGTGATTTGCAATAGCATCCTTAAAAATATTGTTAGTGTAATTATATTTTACTCAAAATTAGCCCACAGCCTGATTAGGTCCATATTGCTTATATATTTCTAAAGCTAGTAATGCATTATACCTTTCTCCAAGGTGTACAATGAAATGTATTCTACTTTGCCACCTCTGTTACCTTCGCTAAATAGTCATAGGGAGTAAATATTAACTACCCAGTAGATGAAAGTACTTATTGCTACAAAAGTCTTCATTTGCTTAACTGAATTAGATGTATCCTATCAAATCTAGGTCTGAACACTAAGGGGTCAGAATGGAAAAGATCAATTAAATGGTTAGGTACCAACCAAAGTTCAATGATATTAGTGTTAATGTTATTGTTACTATAAAAGCATATTTACTGAGAACTTACCAATTATTTTCCAAAACACTTTATGTGCAATATTTCATAACTGATTAGTGGAATTTGAATTATATTCTGTCTGAAACTTGGCCTATGTGATCTTAAGATATTACATTCTCTTTCTACAGGACACCAAGTTGCCAAGGAGTTCACTTTTCAAGAGAATACTGCCATTTATAATTTGAATGGGCATTAAATGTAAGCAGAATGAGTTAAGGAGAAAATCAATTAAAAAAGGATTACATTTTACATGAGGTTTTATTTCAAAATTGAACTCAAGAGGCAAAAATCGCCTATAATACAAATTGCCATTGAATATGTGATAAGAAAATGCCAAATTAATAAAAAGTTCCTACTCAGCCATCTTTTCTTCAGTGTTCAACTAGAGTGCTATGTGTGTGTGTGTGTGATAGTGTTATGTTTTAGAAAAAGATAATTTTGTGTTGGCTAGTCATATTAAATTGGAGAAAAAAAATTAAACAATAAATTCACACCACCATACTCAGCGTATTTTATCCAACAATAAATATTCCCAGAGCTAAGATTGGCTGAGGAAACTACTGTTTGTATTTTATTTCACATCTACTCTCATTCAACTCTCATTGCAACCTCATACAAACATTCATTAAAAGGAATTACATACATACTGTTACATCATAGAATGCTTGCATAGAATGCTTGGTCATTTTCTCCTCCATCCCGCTCCATCATTTCAGGATGGCATTTGCATCAACTAAAAGTATGTTGAGAAACACTACCAGAGTTTAATCTGTTAACTTTTAGCCTTCAAACCTATGTGATACCTCTCTTACTGTATTATTCACACTCCTAAGTGTATAGAGATTTAATTCATTTAGAAGAAATCAACCTGTGATTTGAAAAAGTGGGAGAATAAAGGAGAGGATACGTTCATCAATGATATGATTTGAAGGGAAATCAAACCAAGGGACAAAGTAATTAATTTTGTTATTTTGCAAAGTGTCTCAGTACTAGAACTCCACCAGTGGGGAAGGAAGATGAATTTACTGAGTTCTCATTGGGGAATTTTTGAAAGAATAGATTGATTGGAATATCTACTTAGCAATAATATCAGAAAATGTAACAGGTGGAGAAAATTAGAATAAAATCCTAGTTGGTTAGTTTCAAGATTTCTAAAAACTGCCTAGACAATCATCTATTTACCTATTAAAACATATGGAAACAAATGTTTATTGAGACATTACACAAGAGCTGTGTCATATTCAGTCAAGTCACCAAGTTCAGCCAAAATTCAGGAGGATGCAAGTCATCTCCATCTGTCATTGAAGGGATTAGGAACTGTTCTATAAAGTATCCTTAGCATGCCTTCTTATTGTCAAGTGCAGGTGCTTAGGTTCACAGCCCCAGGTGAATACTGTGTTCCAGAGATTCCAACCACCGGCCCAGGCATGCAGGCAGAACCATCCTGGGCATTTCAGGCCAATGCAACCACTACGAGGATAAATTAATGAACTAAGATACTGCAATTAAAATGGCATTTCCCTGCTTTACTAACCATTTGGAAATGGGCTGTTTGGATGAGTACTTTGTTCTGAAAAAGGGCCTATACTCATTCTTTTTCACTGAAAGTGAGGCATTAAAAGGGACACTGTTTTCTGAATAAGTCACGTTTCCAACATCCTTTATTTATAACATGATAGACCAAAAATGCAGAAAGAAAGAAAACACAGCAATCTGTCCATTGTACTCTGCAGAGTAAACCACTCCCTCTGACTCATACCTATGCTTATTTAGCTATCTACTCACACATTTCTTTGCAAAGGAATATGCAAAACGTGAATTAATCACATTTCACAAAATTGTTACATGTTATCTTACAAAAATGGATCACACTATTCAGATTTATTAGTACTTTGCTTTATCTCCCCTAAAACTTATAAGATATTTGTAGGTGAATAAACATAATCAACCTTCTTTATTTAATGGTTGCCTAGCATTTAATTGTATGGCTTTGACATGGTTTATGTAATCATTCCTCTTCCAAATAATACATATGTTTTTTGCACAGATTTGCTATTGTTAAAAAATGGTGCAACTATACTTGTAGATATATTTCGGGCTGTATTTTAAGTAAAATAAATATATATAAGGGGAATTACTGAACACTAAGAAATACACGTTTAGTATTTTAAATGATACTAGTAAATTACGTTTTTAAAGTTTTGACCAATTTATTTCACCTTAGCAATGAAATATATTTCTAATCCTGCCTCTAATGTCTTCCCAGAAGTGCATTCTAACCATGTTTTAGAATTTTGTTGGTATTTCTCTTTAAAAATTTTTATCTACATATTAATCTACATTTTTAATGTTTAATACGGTTAAGATTGATTTCAAATATGCATTGAATATGCATATTTGTATATCTTCTTTGATATATTGCCTCCTGATAACTTTTAGCTTGATCCTTCTATAGTATGTAAGACATTGTTATTAGATATTCATTTGCTTCTGCATTAAGACAAGAATTCAAGAAAGAATAGACTGATTTGGATACTCAGGGAAATACTGACTGTAACTCTAAGTCAACAATTGACATCAATTATTAGGTCTCTCACTGTCTTGTGGGTATACTCAACCTTTAGCCAACTACTAGCAACTGTGCAATGAACAAGAATCAGGCTAGAATTTTAAGCAGGGTTCAGAGGAAACAGTATATTGCAAGATACATTAAATCATGGTAAGGACTTTTGCTGTATATGTGAACAATTAAAATATACTAAGAAGTAATATGTCATAAATAGATGACCGATTTTAAAGGTTCTCACATCCTTAGAAATGGAGAATGATTTGGATATATTAGTATAGAAAATACGCTGGCCATAAAGAAAATTTTGACATGTTCCAGTAAATTAGGTGAATGGCCTGGGAGTATCCTAAATACAATGGAGGCTGACAGAATTGGGGTGAGTGTGGACAGAGTTTCAGAGAAATTTATCAGAAGATTTGAATTGAATGTGGGGTGTTACAGAAATAATTAAGAAGGATACCAGATTTTACGATTACATAAAGGTGTCATTTACTGAACAGGAAAAACTTACAGCAGAGAATATGAAACAAGTTAAATGAGCTGACATTTGGCTACACTGATGTGAGGTATATTTGCACATTACTTTCTTATTCTTTGGGAAAAATGTTAAAATATATCAATACAGAATGTTTCTTATCTTTACAGAATTATTGACGGTGGATTATTTCTAATAAGATATTAGACAATCTCATTTGATTATTTAGGTTTATCTACAAACTATGTTAGAAGGCTAAAATTGAGTTTAAAAACGTTAAGTATTTTTCCTTAAACATATGATATTATCTATTTTATATAGTTACTGCCCAAATGACTTTCTTAGATGTTTGAAAATTGAGGACACAATAGTGAAGGCCTGTATATTTCAAGTGAATTATTATATTTATAAAATCAATCAAAAGTTTGATGTTTTTTGATGAAGGTTTTTCTTCCTTGCATATTTTTTACAATTCAAATGACTATACTTACTTTGTTAAATCAACTACCTTTCAACAAGGTGTTCTGAATATCATCAAAATGATTTTCTCCTATAATTTTATTACATACACAAAGCTTACATTACCATTTAATTACAAACCAACTGTTGTAACAGAAAAGGTAACACATAACATGTCCTAATACCTGAAAAAATAGTGGTAAGTCATTTAAAAATATTTCAAAGACAGAGATGGAGGGAAGGATAAAAAGAAAGAAGAGAAAGAAAGTGAGAGAGCAAAGACAATTGTTCTTTGACATTTCTTTAACAAAACAGTACTTCACTCTAACTTCTCTTGAACATAAGCTTCACATCCCAGGGCACAGTTAAATATTTCACTAAGAGGAATATAAGAAAGATCAAAAAGGTTCTTTCTGAAATTAAAATGAAATAGATCAATGAGAAGTGTTTCTTCTTGCAAATCCCTTGCTTTATAGTTCATCATTTCATTTTGCTGTAAAATTACAGTAGCCTTTGAGAATTTGATGCTATTTATGCCCAGTCTCTCATTTACCCTTGATTTTTTAAATACAATTAATCCTGTTTTCCACTGTTTCCACCCTGCTATTTTAATATTTTTACTCTTAAATGGTTTAAGATTTTCTTGGCATGGAATTATATGTGTGTAATTTTTTGCTTGTTTGCCAATATCTTTCAGTTTTCTTTCCTTTTATATGTGTGATAAGCTTTGGCTCACATTTATTTAAATAATGAGTTCCTTTAATGTTTGTTCAAATCACCTATGGAGGCATTAAAGAACTACTTTACTAATAATTATTTATGTTCTTTTTTTTACCGAATCATTTTTGGAACAATCTTGGACTGAAGGGATTCAATGAGATCATGAAGAGTTTCACTCTTAATATATGGTAACATTACTGTATTAACCTTTTAGTTCATACCTTTTAAATAGGTCATGACCGCAATGGTGTAATGTGACAGACAGAGCTACCTCAAAATGACCATGGGAATATATCTGTCTTACCTGGACAATAAACTAGTTGGCTTTGGGAACACTTCAGTTCTCCTAGGGAAAAGATAAAAACTGCCCACAAATTCAATTGCTGACATGGTTGTGGCTTCTTCTCCTCGTCGTGAGGTATGGCACCTTAATGACTTCCCCAGCCTCCAGAGTCCACAGAAGTAGGTCAGCCGTCACCTAAATCAAGACCTAAGTTACCTCATTCATAAATCCATCCACACAGTCTCTCTTTTTTTGAACTATGAAAATGAAAAGCAAGAGGAGGCTGTGTTCTCTTTTCTGGAAGGCAAACCCATGCTGTTTGCCCAGCAGACTACTTTGGCCCTAGCTTGCGGTTTTCTGATTATGAGAGCCTAAGATCCAAGCCTTCTCTGTTCTGCTGATTTTTGACTTGTAATATTCTTCAATAAAGCCTTTTTCTTAATGCATACTGCGTAAAATTGGTCAAGAACCCTGCTATTAGTTTATTTTCACACTGCTGATAAAAATATACCTGATACTGGACAATTTATAAAAGAAAGAGATTTAATTGGACTTACAGTTCCACATGGCTGAGGAGGCCTCACGATCATGGCAGGGGATGAAAGGCAATTCTTACATGTTGGTGGCAGCAAGGGAGAATGAGGAAGACGCAAAAGTGGAAACCCCTGAGAAATCCATCAAATCTTGTGAGAGTTATTCACTATCATGAGAACAGGATGCGGGAGACCAGCCCCCATGATTCAATTCCCTCCCTCTGGGTCCCTCCCACATCACTTGGGAATTCTGGGAGATACAATTCAAGTTGAGATTTGGATGAGGACGCAGCCATACCATATCGTTCTGCCCCTGCCCACCCCTGAAACCTCCTGTCCTCACTTTTCCAAACCAATCATGCCTTCTCAACAGTCCTCCAAACTCTTAACTCATTTCATCATTAACTCAAAAGTCCACAGTTTAATGTCTCATCTGAGACAAGAGTGAGTCTGTCAAATCAAAAGGAAGTTACTTACTTCCTAGATACAATGGGAATACAGGCATTGGGAAGATTTCAGCCATTCCAAATGAGAGGAATTATCAAAACAAAGAAGCTAGAGGCACTATGCAAGTCCAAAATCCAGCAGGACAGTCAAATCTTAAAGCTCCAAAATGATCTTTTCTGACTCCATGTCTCACATCTGGGTCACACTGATACAAGAGGTGGGTTCCCATGGTCTTGGGCAGCTCTTGACTTTAAAGGGTACAGCCTCTCTCCAGCTGCTTTCACAGGCTGGGATTGTCTGTGGGTTTTCCAGGCACATGGTACAAGCTGTTGGTGGATCTACCATTCCGGTGTCTGGAGGACCATGGCCCCCTTCTCACAGCTCCACTAGGCAGTGCCCCAGCAGGGACTCTGTGTGGGGGCTCCAACCCCACATTTCCCTCTCACACTGCCCTAGCAGAGGTTCTCCATGAGAGTCGTGCCTCTGCAGCAGACTTTTGTCTAGGAATCTGTTTCCATAAGTCGTCTTAAATCTAGGCAGAGGTTCCCAAACCTCAGTTCTTGACTTCCGTGCACCCACAGGCTCAATACAACGTGGAAGCTGCCAAGACTTGGGGCTTGCACCCTCTGAAGTCATGGCCTGAGCTATACCTTGGTCCCTCTTAGTCATGGCTGGAGCAGGTAGGACACAAGACACCAAGTCCCTAGGCTGCACACAGCACTGGGACCCTGGGCCTGGCCTACAGAACCACTGTTCTCACCTGGGCCTCTGGGCCTGCATAAGAAGGGGCACTGTGATGACCTTTGACATGCCCTGGAGACCTTTTCCCCATTGTATTGGGAATTAACATTTGGCTCCTCATTACTTATGCAAATTTCTGTAGCCCACTTAAATTTCTTCTCCGAAAGTGAGTTTTTCTTTTCTATCACATTGTCAGGCTGCCAATTTTCTAAACTTTTATGCTCTGCTTCCCTTACAAAACTGAATGCCTTTAATAGCACCCAAGTCATCTACTTTGCTGCTTAGAAATTTCTTCTACCAGGTACCCTAAATCATCTCTCTCAAGTTCAAAGTTCCACAAATCTCTAGGGGAGGGGCAAATGCCACCAGTCTCTTTGCTAAAACGTAGCAAGAATCACCTTTGTTCCTGTCACCAAGTTCCTCATCTCGGTCTGAGACCAGCTCAGCCTGGACTTGATCGTCCATGTTGCTCTTAGCATTTGGGCAAAGCCATTCAACAAGTCTCTAGGAAGTTCCAAACTTTCTCACATTTTGCTCTCTTCTTGTGAGGCCTCCAAATTGTTCCAGCCTCTGCCTGTTACCCAATTGCAAAGCCACTTCCACATTTTGGGGTATCTTTTTAGCAAAGCTCCACTCCACTGGAACCAATTTACTGTATTAGTCTGTTTTCACACGCTGATTAAAGACATACGCAGGACTGGGCAATTTACAAAAGAAAGAGGTTTAATTGGACTTACAGTTCCACATGGCTGGGGAGGCCTCACAATTCTGGCAGAGGGCACAAGGCACTTCTTACATGGTGGTGGCAAGAGAGAATAAGGAGGACACAAAAGTGGAAACCTTTGATAAACCCATCAGATCTCCTGAGACTTATTCACTATCACGAGAATAGAGAGGGAAAGGCCAGCCCCCATGAGTCAATTACCTCTCATTGGGTCCCTCCTACAACACATGGGAATTCTGGGAGATACAAATCAAGTTGAGATTTGGGTGGGGCCACCACTAAACCACACCAAACCCCAATTGCCTATTGGTGGCAATTGGGAAGAGCCCTATCTTGTGGGATCCTTACTCAGCTTAATTTCTATGTCACTTTATAAAAAAAAAAATTAAAATTGTATAAACCTCCAATTTATTTGCTTCTTGCTGTTTTTATTGTTATTCTCTGGCAAAATTCTAACCTTAGTTGGATCCTTACAGTTCTCTTTCACTACAACAGGGTCTAACTAGTGAAAAACACGACCAGAGTAACTGGTGTCACTTTAATGATAATTTATCTTAAGTGAGTCCTTAACTATATTTTTAAACTATTACCTCACCTTGAATCATGATAACTGTCCCTCCATAATCAGATCCAACTAATTCCCTTTCCTTTATTTCACTGAGTTAATTGCAGCATCGGAAGAGAACTTTTAGAGCTTCCCATGGTCCCATCCATTAAATGAGCTACATCTGTGTCCATAAACTGTGTCTTTCCTCCTCTTAGTAGGGATACACAGCATGTGCCCATCTAGGGTTCACGGTTCCACATACAACTTACATCCTCTTGTATTGATTTCATTCATTCTTATGGCTTTAAATGTTTTTTCCAGGCTAAGTGCTCCCTTTTGTATGTTTCTATCTGAGAACTTGCACTGAAGTTCTTAGTGTTCTCCCAAGGATAAATAACCAGTATTTCAAACTCATGTCACAAACTATTCTCTTTATCTCTCTAGTCCCCTAACTCTGGTTCTCTCACATTGTTAGAAAAATGGCACTTCAATCTTTTAAGTGGTTTCTGTCAAATATCTTTCAAAAATTTCTAATGATTTCTTCTTCTTTCATCTGACATTGAATTGAACAGCAAAACTCTGTTGATTCTGCCTTAAAATAATCAGAATCCAACAACTTTCACTGCATTCTAGTCCAGATATGGTCTAGAATTGCTATTTTTCCTTCTAATTGTTTTTATTCTTCCCGTTCTTCCTTCCCTCTTTCCTTTCCCTTGTCTCTTTCCACATTCTCTTTTTATCCTGGTAGTTGTAGGTTTCCAGTGGTCCCTATCCCCTTGCAGTATATCCTTCACAGAGCAGCCAAAATGCTTCTTTAAAAAGTTCGTCCTATCAATCTATTTCTATCGTGAAACCAATCCAGTGACTTTCTACTCCACAAGATATAAGGGCTGAGAGTTTTCAATGACATGTAGAGGCCTTTGGGATCTGGCTACCACCACCTCTTCTGTCTCATCTCCCACCAGTCTCCTCTTGGCTTGCCGGTTTTAGGCTGGAGATCTGCCTTTGTTGTGTCCTTTGCTTGGAATGCTCTTCATTAAATACCCACATGGACCTCTCCTCATCATTTTAAGGCCTCTCTCAAATGCCACCTTCTTAATGAGGTGCTTGACCTCTCTATTGACAATTACACCCTCCAGGCTTTCTATTTCCACATTTCTTCCTTTTAATTTCTCTGCAGTATCTATTACCATCATACAGGATAATATATAGTTCCGTTCTCTCCTTTTTTATATCTCTATAATTTACTCTGTAGTCTGTAATTATTTATCTACTTGTTCTGACTTCTTTTTTTAGAACACTGCCTGGTACATAAGGAAGGTTCTCAATAATTTTTTTTGTTTCTTTTAATGTTACTATTGGTTTAACAGGATAATTCAGCATTACTTGCAATAGCTGATTAAAAAAAAATCAGCAAGCAGCAAAGCTATAAATTTTATAATTATGGTGTATTATAATAATAATAATAATTACAATAATTTTATGTAGTTCTTAAGTATAGGATTACAACACATGAAAATACATTATTGGAAAATCTGTTTTATGAAAAAAAATGCCTATCAGTAATAGCATTGTACCTAAATAAAATAAAATGTTCAAGCACATACAAAACTTAATTATTGTTCATACTTTTAGGCTAGTAGAAACCAAGATTTCATTAAACTCTTATGAAAATATGAAAAATAAAATATATACTTGCTAACCAAGTAATATTTATATACTTAATATATATGTTTAATTTATATATATATACATATATATACATATATATGTATATATATATATATATATATATATATATATATATATATACTGACACCAATTTTGTGAGACATTTTTGTGAGCAATGTCAAATTAAAATTCAGTTCTTAAAAAAATAATCTAAACTAATTTATCAGATCACTCATTAATTCAACCAGTTTGTGTTGATTGCACCCATGCTATACTTTGGTAAAAGCAATGTTGACACAAAACTCAATAGAACATAGATACTTTCCTTGGAAATCTTGAAGTTGTCAGCTATTTGAGAGACACATATTAATGTGGAAGTATCACCTGATGTAAGTGCCCAGGAAGAAGCCTTGTAAGACAGCATTAAACTTGGTGAATTTGACACAGTCTAGGATCAAACCTTCTGCCTTGGAAACAGAATAAATGCTTTTCTCAATGCCTTAGAGTTGATTGAATATGAGAATCAGGTTTCTATTAAATATCTCACTAGAGATGACATATGTAGTCCAGAGCTCACATTTATGTTTTGAAGTATATAAGTCTGACAGCTGGAAATTTGCAGTGACTTGAACACCATAATATCTTCCTGAAAGCAAATTATCTAAAGAAGAACAACAAAAATCCTTAACTTGCTGTCTGGATAATTCGATTAAGAACAACAACAGTAACAACAAAGAGGTGATTGTCCATCTGTCATATTCACTATATATTGCCAAGAAATATGATGAACATAAAACCCCCCAAAAAAAATCAGTTTTCTCTGATGCAATGATACAAGGTTTCAATGTGAAGACAAGAATATAGCTTTGCTGAATTTTATTAAAGACTGAATTTTATAGAGACGGAATTTAGTAACAAATAAATTATTACATCTAAAATGGTGGAAGAAAATTTAGATAAATAGTTTGTGTTTATAATAGTATCCTATTGATATAACACTTTTTTTTTTTTTTTTTTCAAGCAGGTACTCTCTATGTTGCCCAGGTTGGTGTCAATCTCCTGGCCTCAGCCTCCCAAGTACCTATAATTACAGGAATAAGCCATGATGCCTGACAAATAATACTTATAGATCTCACAATTTATGTAGGTCATAAATCTAGCTATAACTTGAGTAGGTTCTCTGCTTACACAAGACTAATCGAAACCTCACAAGACTGTGATCAAAGTAACAGCTTAGTTCTAAGTCTCCTCTGAGGCTTCCAGCCTTCTTCCAAGATCATTCTAATTATTGGCAGAATCTAGTTATTGTGTCTGTAGGACTGAGTTATTTGTTTTCTGCTATTCATAGGGCAGCCAGGAACAATTCCCAGCTTCCAGAGGCCATCTGCAATATTTCGCCACTTGTTCTCCATAGACAGATTATAGCATGCAAGTTTACTTCTTCAAGACTACTCAGAGAGAAACTATTGGATTTATTTTCTTCAGACTCCTATATAACATAATCATGGGAGTTACCATGTACCATCATTTTCCATGTACCGTAACCTAATCAATAATCACAATCTCATTGTATTTACATATTTTGCCTATATTCAACAGAAGAGGATAATAGAAGCATGTACTCCAGTGGGATGAGATTCTGGGAGACAATTTTAGAATGCAGACTAAGACAGTAGTCTCCTACATCATTTATAGCAAAATTAACTAATGTTCCTTTTGGAATGTTAATGTCTTGAAATATGAATATACCTGTGTCTTCCCCTAAGTTTAGTGATCAAGTTGGTATTTGTTGTGGCTCCGGATCCTGACATTTTAATAAGCTATCAACTTTAGATTGAGATTTGAAAGTTTAAAATATAACTTATTATATTTTAAAGCAGACTTTAGATAAAGAGAAGCCTAGTATGGAAGAGTCATTAAAATCTAAGAATAATTTATGGAATGGAAAGAAGTATGCTTTCATATTTGTGATATACTTGTATCCTGCTTTTTTGTAAAATGAAAATGACAGACTTCCTGTGAAATTGTATTTATTTTTGTCAGAATTATTTATTGCCAGTAGTAGTAGCACTATTATTACTGTTGTTAATCAAAATAAAATGACAGTCACACAACAGAAACCTGGAAAAGTATCAGTTGCATTTTTCAGGAGCCTTATGCTACAGCCATTCCTGAGATTTGTTGATACCATTTATAAATAAGCCCCTTACTTTCTCTAAGGCTAATGCTTAGCTAACCATATGAGGACTTCGATCATAGTACAAGATTATTTACTTATTTAAGAATGCAAATTAAATATATTTTTTGGATGAAGTAAATTATCAATCTTGGATAACTACTGATTTACATGTGTTTATCATAAAATTAAAAGTGCCATGTTGTACTGTGTTTACCATTTACTTTTCTGTTACTTTTTTTTTAGAAAGTAGAAATAATATTTTTTTCTTCCTATATACTTCTTCCAACTACTGTATTTAAATAGATCAACAAGCAGAAAAGCACTATTTAACCTCACTTTTTATCACATTTAATGTTTCTAACTTTGACTCATTAGGTGACCAGAATTTTTATTAATAAGAGACAGTAATCAATTAAAAAATCTCCAAGACTTGTGTCAATTTCAAATGAAATTGAGTTCTATGTTCAACAGGTTGTATCAATTGCTTTAATAATTAAAGATAATATGATGCTTGCCTGGGCGCAATGGCTCATACCTGTAATTCCAGCACTTTGGGAGGCCGTGGCCCGTGGATGGCCTGAGGTGAGGCTTGGGAACAGAATGAGACTCTGATTCATAAACAAGCAAACAAACAAACAAACTAAAACCATGTAAATATACATGTATATGTAGTTTGTATATATGTATATGGCTTTTGTTTGTTTGTAATAAAATGCTCAAAAGTTTAGTATATTTACAAGAGAGGCATTTTGTTTCAAATAATTTGGAAATGTTAAATATGACGTACAACCTTTTGTATATCTTTCTTGCAAGTTAAGGAAGTATTTTGTTAAGCAACAATGAACAGAAACAGCCTCTCCAGGCACAAGAATAACTCAGAGACAGAAGTACCCAATTGTACATATTATTACTTATTATAGTGTTTCTTTGCTCCATTCTGAGTTATACTAAAGTAAATCATTTGGTTGTAGAGATGCTTCTTAGATCACCCTGCATTTTTCCCTTAGACGTCAGTAAGTTAGCTATGGGACTATTTTGGTGCAATCTATGCATCAAGGTCTAATCAGGAAAGTAATTTGATAAAATAAATGGTTTATTGTAGGAATTAGACATCCTGTGTTTTGGGAAGAACCAGGGACACAGGGTCCAGAAAAGGAAGGTAGAAGTTCAATGACAAGTCCCAAACCAGCCTACAAGAATTAATGGTGTATATGGGACATCTATGAAATAGGTTAAATACCCAACATTCAGGGAACAACAGATGTTTGTTTCAAAGCATTTATAGAAGCTGTCATATTGAACTTATTGATATTGTTTTTGTTCAACTTTTTTATTCAACTTTATAAAGATGAAGAACATACATTATATGTTATATGTATATGTACTAAATGTTATACATGTATTATGTATAATTTTTTTCAAATATTATACTCCTGGGTCTTAGTACAATATTAAGTACTTATACTATCTGTTGAATAAATTACAATACTAAGTATTTTAGACTTCATTTTATAAAAATGTAAATAATGAACTCTAACTTTTAACTTTCAGTGTAAAAATTAATACAATAAGAGGATTGCACTGCAGCAGCACCTCACTCATAATAAGTACTGAAAGTTTTTAAAGTACTTAAGATCTCCTAATGATTGCTTTTAAGAAAGACACTCAGTCAATTTGTATTTAATAAATACCATATTATGGAATTGTGCTAAACATGAAAAAGGAAATTTTTTAAGACATCCAAAGCACATACTGTTGCTATCATGCAGAGCTGTAAAAACAGCATGGGGTTAAACTTACAGAGATGGAATTTTAAATTATTTCTCCTTGACTTACCAGGGATTTGAACTTCAGTAAATTACTTACACTGTCTAATTTTCAGTTTCCTTTTATTTTATTTTACTTTTTAAATGGTAGCAATAATAATTATTTGCAAGGATCATTGTTAGAATTTCAATAATATTGACTATTTATAAAGGTCTTTGTCAAAGAAAGGAATTCAAAAACATTTTTATATCCTTTGAAGGAAAGATAAATTTTCAATTAAAACAGACAATGACATTAAATATATTTCATATTTTGTAATTTTAAGAAAGTAATTGATTGCAAGGGAATTCAAATGTGATGTCTATACTACCCACACAACATTTTTTAAAGTCCAAAAAAGCGTATTTCTAAAATCCTATGCCTATATAATGAAAATAGCTTAATAGTCTGAAGCTAAAAGTCAGAGAACATTTTTAGTATATGGATACATCTATTTTATCTCCCAAAAACGAGTAAGTAAACTACAACACATCATATATTATCACCTCAGTAAGTAGTTTTCATACTCAAGTTAATTTTAATAAAAAAGTTGAATACTTGAACGATCACACAAAACTTTGTGTGCAAATGATGACATTCTGCAACTCATTCAAAAAAATCTCTGGAAGAAGAGTTCATGTATCATTTGAAAGTATATGTCAGTACAGTTTCATGTAAACCAAATGGCATTTTCGAAAACTTTTATATCTTTATTTAATGGTTTCTTCTAGCACTTTAAGTATTAATAGATTATCAAATTGAAAGATGTTTGTTCTGACCTTCACATAGCTCTATTTCTCTAGTGGTTTAATGTGTCTTACCAAGTACCAGAAGCACATTAAATAGTTTCCCATTTTTCTATGATTCTGAGTTGTGTTTGTCACAAGACAAATGATAAATTCATTGATGGGTACAAATTCAAATAAAAGTACACAATAAAGTATATTCTATTTTTTTTTTCCTGGCATTTCAATTTATAACCTTCAACAGAAATACATCTAGATATTTCAAATACAAACTGTTTTTCTGAGAAAGGTTTGTTTAGTTATTAGATATTTGGTGGGGGAAGAATGAAAATATGTATTTTATTATTTGTGTCTGTATTTTGAAGACAAAAGCAAGGAATTCAAAATATCAATCTGGAAACAGAGATTTGGCAGATATGAAAGGGTGTATGTGGGACTATAGAAGTTTACTCTACAAAGTCATACTATTAAAACAAACCAATAGCTCATAGTCTTGGAGACATTTTTAATTAGGGAAAACATGGGGGAGGTACTACCGCAAAATAAGATAAATTCAAAAGAAGGAATGGATATGTTAACAGGCTAAAAAAGTCAGTCTAGCAGAGTAGTCATGGGAGGTACAGGGACCCAATCCTAGGATTCAAGAGTTCAGATGAAAGCAGAGAGTGATAAAGCTATGAGAAGAAAATTTATTTTACTTTCTTTTAAAAAAAAAAACATTATTATACTTTAAGTAATTGGGTACATGTGCAGAATGTGCAGGTTTGTTACACAGGTATATACATGCCATGGTGGCTTGCGGAATTCATCAATCCAGCATCTACATTAGGCATTTCTCCTAATGCTATTCCTTCCCTAGCCCCCATTCCTCTGCTATCCTTTCCTAGCCCCCTACACCGCTGATAGGCCTCAGTGTGTGATGTTTCCCTCCCTGTGTCCATGTATTCTCATTGTTCAACAGCCACTTATGAGTAAGAACATGGGTGTTTGGTTTTCTGATCTTGTGTCAGTTTGCTGAGAATGATGGTTTCCAGATTCATCCATGTCCCTGCAAGGACATGAACTCATCCTTTTTATGGCTACATAGTATTCCATGGTTTATATGTGCCATATTTTATTTATCCAGTCTGTCATTGATGAGCATTTGGGTTGGTTCCAAGTCTTTGCTATTGTGAAGGGTGCCACAATAAACATACGTGCGCATGTGTCTTTGTAATACAATTATTTATAATCCTTTGGGTATATACCCAGTAATGAGATTGATAAATGGTATTGGGAAAACTGGCTAGCCATATGTAGAAAGATGAAACTGGATCCCTTCCTTACATCTTATACAAAAATTAATTCCAGATGGATTAAAGACTTAAACATAAGACCTAACACACAAAAACCCTAGAAGAAAACGTAGGCCATAACATTGAGGACATAGGCATGAGCAAGTACCTCATGACTAAAACACTGAAAGCAATGACAACAAAAGCTAAAATAGACATATGTAATCTAATTAAACTAAAGAGCTTCTGCACAGTAAAAGAAACTATCATTAGAGTGAACTGGCATCCAAAAGAATGGGAAAATTTTTCTGCAATCTACCCATCTGACAAAGGGCTAATATCCAGAATCTACAAGGAACTTAAACAAATTTACAAGAAAAAAGCTAACAAACCCATCAAAAGGTAGGTGAAGGATATGAACAGACACTTCTCAAAAGAAGACATTTATGCAGCCAACAAACATAGAAAAAAAAAAACTCATTATCACTGGTCATCAGAGAAGTGCAAATCAAAGCCATGTTGAGATATCAACTCAGGCCAGTTAGAATGGCAATCGTTAAAAATCAGGAGAAAACAGATGCTATAGAGGATATGAATAAATTGGAATACTTTTACACTGTTGGTGGGAGTGTAAATTAGTTCAACCATGTGGAAGACAGTGTGGTGATTCTTCAAGGATCTAGAACTAGAAATATCATTGGACCCAGAAAGTTTGTTTTACTAAAAGGAAAACAAATCATGTCAAGTAAATTTTTAAGTAATCTTTGGGGGCATAGTATGAAAATTAATATAAACATTGACATACAAATAACTAAAAAATAGGCTGGGCACAGTGGCTTACGCCTGTAATCCCAGCACATTTGGAGTCCAGCTGGGTGGATCATCTGCTGGTCAGGAGTTTGATACCAACCAGGCCAACATGGTGAAACCCTGTGTCTAATAAAAATACAAAAATTAGCTGGGTATGGTGGCACTCACGTGTAACCCTAGCTACTCAGGAGGCTGAAGCAGGAGTGTCGCTTGAACCTGGGAGGTGGAGATTGCAGTGAGGTGAGATTGCACCACTACACTGCAGCCTGGATGACAGAGTGAGACTCCATCTCAAAAAATATATATGGAAAATGCAAGGTAAGTTTTGATTTCAGCAAAATAAACTATAAGAGGAAGGAAAATTAATAATAGAGCTATACTTGGCTCAGCAGTGAACCAATGGTTGCCTAATCAGAGTGAGTGTATCACAGTAAATAAGAGCACAGCTGTAGAACTAGACTCTTTGGAGTTAAATATTAGTTCTGCAACTTGAAAGTTGAGTGACTTTGGATACATTATCTGTGACTTGGATTTCTTATCTATACATTTATAGCATCTTTATCATTAAGCAAGCTGATATATATAACATGCTTAGAACAGTGCTGGCACATAATAAAAAGAATTTTTGTTTATTGTTTATTTGTTGGTAATGATACCGATTTATATGAGTCCATTCTCACACTGCTATAATGAACTATCTAAGACTGGGTAATTTATGAAGAAAAGATGTTTAATTAATTCGCAGTTCCACAAGCTTAAAATAAAGGATGACTAGGAAGCCTCAGGAAACTTACAATCATGGTTGAAGATGGAAGAGAAGCAAGCAAGTCTTCAGATGTTGGAGCCTGGAGAAAGAGAGTGAATTGCGAAGTGCCGCACATTTTTAAGCCATCAGATATCATGAGAACTCATTCATTATCAGGAGAACAGCCAGGGGGAACTCAGACCCCATGATCCAATCACAGCCCACCAGGCCATGCCCCTGACACAGGGATAACAATTCTCCATTGTTGGAATTCACTCTGGGTGGTAGGCAAAATATTAAGGGAGATATTAGGGAAAGTTATAAGATTATAGTCTCAAACCTTTTGGAAGGCTGAAAGGTTTTTATTAACTTATAGAACGGGATGAAGGCAGCCAGTTCTTAGCTTAGAGCATTAAGTCATAAGGTTAAGATTAGGGATAATAAAAGCTCCCTCTGTTAAGTCTGTTTACCCCATATTCTTTTGTCTGTACTCTGTTTACTCATATAAACGTTATGCTGGATGGTCCTCTTGGGGGGAAATTGAAGGAAGATTACCTGTTAATGGTGTTTATTCTGGGCCCCAGAATCAATAGTTTTTATCATATGTAAAACCACTCTTTTAACCATGTTAATTATCCACAAGTGTGTTGACTTAGAATCTCTGCTATTAAATCTATACTGAATAAATACAAGGAGGAACAGGGAGAAGGTCGTTGGTTAACTGCAATCATCCTCTGAGAGCAGCTGACAATCATTCCTAGCCCACTCAAATCATTGTACAGGGTGTGTGAGCGTATTTCATTAGTCAGGGTCTACAAAACAGACCTCTGCAGGTGGTGATCAATGTCTCACTAAATGAGATTGTGGTGAGGACACAGAAACAAGCCATATCACTATTGCATTGGCTAAATTCATGATACATGGCATAACTATATAATCCAAATTCATGTTAAATCCCTTCTGGTTCAGTTTTTACCCTATTTTTTCCTGTTCTATTGCCTTGTATTATCATATTCCTGATTATTTTTATTGATTACAGAATACTGTATTTTAAAAAAGGAGAAAAATTCATATTAGGATTATGCTCTTATGCAGAAAACATTTTCTTTGATTTTAACAGGAGATAAGAGACCTTAGCAATCCCTGATATCTTTATTCCAATTAAGACATTGTGGATTTGGCTTCAGTCCCTGTGAAGTATTTGCTATTTCCAGTTATGTTTATCCTGGAGGGTATTATTTAGAGTACCAACTTGAAAATACATTGTGTTTACTAGGGAAACAATTTTTAAAGATTTGTGACACACTAAAAAGCTCTACACCTGGATTCAGTTTATCAGCTACTTCCTCCTCTAATGGATAGAAGTTCCCTAAAATAAACCAATCATATGACTGTGCTAATTTCTTTGTAATTACTTTTCACAAGAGCTTTTGACTCCATTATTTACTGCTGTTTTTCAGGTTAATTTCAGGTGGTTTCTTTTTCTGCGTGTCCTAGTTCACCAGACCTAGAATTAAGCCATTTGAGGTGGATTTTCAATGAAGTGGAAAGTATAAAAATAAACAGAATGGAAAACTTTTTTTTTTTTCAATATTTCATTGGTTACCTAGGGCTACAGTAAAAACTTATCACAAACATGTTGGGTTAAAACAACAGAGAATTCAAGTTAATGGGAAGACATACCAGAGGTTGGGAAATACTTGTAAAAGACATATCTGATAAAAACTATTATCCAAAATATACAAAGAACATTTAAGGCTCAACAATAAGAAAAAAAGCAACCCCATTTAGAAACATAAAATGATGAACAGACATCTCACCAGAGAAGATACACAGATGGCAAATAAGTGTATGAAAATATATTCAACATTATATGACATGAAATAATTACAGTTTAAAACAACAAGATGCCACTTCACAGATATTAGATTGACTAAAATCCAAAATACTGATCAACACCAAATCCACCTTTTCCCATGCATCTTTATGCAAATAAAGTTACTGTGTTATTCTGTTCTCACATTGCTAATAAAGCCATACACAAGACTGGGTAATTTATAAAAAAAAAAGAGGTTTAATGAACTCACAGTTTCACATGACTGGGGAGGCCTCACAATCATGGCAGAAGGTGAAGGAGGAGCAAAGGTACGTCTTACATGGTGACAAGCAAGAGACTGTGCACAGGGGAACTGTCCTTAATAAAACCATCAGATCTTGTGTCACTTACTCAGTGTCACAAGAACAGCACGGGAAACATCCACCCCCATGATTCAATTACCGTGCACCAGGTCTCTGTCAACACATAGAGATAATGGGCTCTACAAGTTGACATTTAGGTGGGGACACAGCTAAACCTTATCAGTCACATTCATGCTTTCTTTGGGTTAGAATACGGACTTTTTTTTTAAGGATGTCACAATTCAATTCACTACAAATATCTTGACATTTTTGAATGAGTCTTATGTACTAAAATATTTTGAGGAATCTAATGCTTTAGTGCTTAAAATAAAGGTAAAAAGCTTAACCACAGTACCAATCAAGGGGTTTTCATTACATTAAAAACGATGAGTTTTTTTATAATAAAAATGATAAAACTTAATAAATGTAGTCCTTTTCTTCTTTTCTTTGGATCCAATCAGTACTTAGTTTCCTATATAGAGGAAAAACTTCTGAATATGTCAAAAGCTTAGCTGTAAGAAACCAGAGTACAATAAATTACATGCATATTTGTAATTTCTTTGTCATTTATTCTTCATAAGTTGATCTTTATCCACAGTTACTTTTTGAGTATTTATTGTTTTGTTTTAAAATGTCAAAAGGAAAGTAACATTGTCCCATTACGAATATATATTAACCTATCAGTGCTTCCTAAATAATTGTCTGATCTGCTTTATTTCTGAAACAGAGTCTCTTAAGAAAAGTCAGCTCCCCTGCTGGTTCACTCCAGGCTCCTGTTTACCAATATTTGGCACATGTTGAAAATGGAGATTAATAGGTTACAATTATGTTTTAGCTGTGTCTACGAGTAGGAGAGTGGCTTATACAACATTGTAATTCTAAAGTATATTCAAAAATAATTTTGCAAAATCAAATTTTAAAATATGGCAATAGAAATGTGCTAAAGCACGTCAGTATTCTGAAGAAAAATACTGTATGGCTAACCTAAGTCAGAGAAAGTTCTGAAGAATTTATATTGCCAAACTTTGTGCATTTATTCAAGAAGAACTCATAACTGTTTTGAAACAAAATTTCATTTAGAAATATTGCATTTTTCTTCTTAAAAAACCAGCATTTTGCAAACTCAAAAGCAATTAAAATCATTTCGAACATTTCAAGGTTGGTAGTCGGTATTTGTTTTAGAGCAATGTTCATCTGCACTCAGAATGACCCATTTTGTATTCCCCTTGTCTTTTTTTTTCTTTTTATCACTCTACTTAAGGACACCTTGGAGTTCCTATCCGCTTTCAAAGTGTCATGATCACATGTTCTAATTCACGTGTCTTTCCTGGGTTCTACACTCTTTTTAACCTATATTTTCACAGATTTTTAGACACTTAGGTGAAATTGATACTTTTTTTTTTTTAACCGAGTCTCCTGCTGTCTTCCAGGTTAGAGTGTGCAGTGGTATGATCTTGGATCACTGAATCTCTGTCTCCTGGGTTTAAGTCATTCTTGTGTCTCAGCCTCCCAAACAGCTGGGATTACAGGCATGCACCACCATGTCCAGCTAATTTTTGTATTTTTAGTAGAGACAGTGTTTTACCATGCTGGCTAGGCTGGTCTTGAACTCCTGTCTTCAGGTGATCCAGGCACCTCAGCCTCCCAAAGCACTGGGATTACAGGTGTGAGCCAGCATGCCTGGCCAGATACCTCTTAATTCATCCCCCTGCCCAATCCCTGGACTCATTTTCTTCTAGTATTTGTTTTACTAAGAAGAAAGTATGCTTAACTTTGGCTCCTTCCTTTCCTCCAGCCACTGAATCTGGCTTCATTCCCAGGGACACAAAGGGATCCCTCCAGAACTGTATCTTTTGGTACAGCCTCCACTTCTCCAGTAATCTGTCTCATAAATTCTAACAACTTTATTCCCTGAGATCTCCAAATTGTCTCACCTCAACTCACCAATACTGATATCCCATCTCTGCATTGCAAACTGTAATCTCTCCAGGCAGTGAACTGGGCACTGCTAGCTTATCCCATTCATTTTCATTTTCTTCCACCCAGGAATTATGATCCTTGTGCGTGTGTTGTGGGGGGTGCAGGGGCTGGAAGGGTTCTTTGTTTAAGGTTGTTTAAGGTTGGATGGTAAATCTAACCCCTTTTATTCCACCGTTGTGAGAAATCTTTGCCAATGAGAATTTCTACTTAAATTTTGACATACATAAGATTACTTTTTTTTTTTTTAGAAAAGTGCTAAGCATTTTAAAACATGTCTTGTTCCCCTATGACAACAACTTTCTTTTACTTATTTTCTTTAACTATCTAAGGTCAATTCTGATGAATCAAGTTAAAAAAAAATTGTGAAAGACACATGCTACCTATGAAGGGTTACCTAGCCAGGGATTGAAAAGTTTTACTTCCAGCCTGCACATCTAAGGATCTCTACTCATACATGTTTTGCTCCAGTCTTCATCAGAGGTAGGAAACATCTTATATGTAATAAGCTGTGATTCCCAATAAGCTCAGTGTGCTTTGGAGAGATAGAAATAGTGAACTTTCATCAAATCCTGGTCAGCAAGTTTTATATGCTAATTGAAGAGCTAAATGTTACTAACATGCCTTTTTTCCAACTCACTTTCAGTTGTGTCAAACTTATTTTGAACATTTAAAACCAATAAAACAAATTATTATATCATTGGCTATATACATTACATAGCCTTTTTTCAATACATTAGGGAACACTCCAATACTTTTCAAAATTTGGAAGCTTTAAGGTATATAAAGGGTTTATTTCCTTTGAGAGAGGTAGCCATGTTTATTTGTAGTGTGGTAAATGAAAGCATAATATTAACTGTTTAAGAAAAACACATTTACAATAAAATACACTTTATTTGTGGGAAAGACTTTACCTCCCTTTAGCACACACACACACACACACACACACACACACACAACCAACTGTATAGTTACTTTTCTGCAAATGTAGATTTAAGATCCTTAAAAAAATTGCTTTTCACAGATCACAGTATGAAGCAATGTGATAGAACTTAAAGGGGTAATAAATGCACAATTACAGTTGAAAATGTCAATGCTTCATTCTAAGTTATCGATATTAAAGTAAACGAAAAATCGGCAAAAAATAGAAAATTTGAATAGATTTCTAAGACCATCCAAGAAAAAAAGGGGACAAGCAAGAAGTTACCTGTATTAAGTATAATATAAGGAATACTATTTCACATTCAACAAATTGCAAAATCATAAGTATATATTATGAACAATTTTATGCCAATAAATTGAAAAATAGTGAAATGGAAAATACCTTGAAAGAAACTAACCACCACATTTCATTAAAGAAGAAATACATAACGTGAATAACCATATGTCGATTAAATCAAATTCATAATTAAAAATCTTTTAGTAACAACAACCACGACTATTATTCTCAGCAAACTGACACAAGCACAGAAAACCAAACAGCGCATGTTCTCACTTATAAGTGGGTGTTGAACAATGAGAACACATGAACACAGGGAGGGGAACACCACACACTGTGGTCTATTGGGGGCTGGGATTCTAGGGAGTGCAGGGATAATGTAAGGAGAGATACCTAATGTAGGTGACGGGGGGATGGAGGCAAATAAACCATCATCCCATGTGTATACCTACGTAACAATCCTGTGAGATCCACACATCTACCCCAGAACTTAAAGTATAATTAAAAAAAAAAAGAAGTCATCATGCGTGTTTTGAATCTAGGTTTTCTCAAAACTGTGTTTCCCCTTTTACTTAATTTTATTTTCTTTGTTTCATTTGTATGATAACCTCGGTAGAAAAAATACGTACAAATATTTTAGATTACTTCATACATACACATATTTACAACACATTTAAGCCATAAAATAATGATCTTGTTTTCATCCTCATACCTTAAATAATTAAGAACATTTAAATATTTTACCTTTTGACCTATATAACAATATATATACCTCATTTATATTTGTGTATTCATTATAATTCAATCAGTATTCATTGAATGTGATGTCTAGTACGATGGAAACTGTTAGCATTACTTCTCTGGGGTTCACTTTTTTTCTTTCCACCATACAGAGTAATTTGCACAGATGTAGATCACTTTTGCAAATAGAAGTTGTTAAGTGATTATAAACCCAGAAGATGTATATTTAGATTTACTTTAAAGGATTTTCCTACTGTCACTTGACTAATGCTAATCCAGTTTTTGCCCCCTTTTCTCTGCAAACCATTCAAGTGAGTATAGTAAGAATGCTATCTTTAGTAAAGTATATACATGCCAAGTCACCCCTATTCAAGAGGCTGCTAATTCACTTTGAAGTAGATAAACCATTTTTTCAATTCAGTTTGAAATAGACTAAAGTTTTTTTAACTGTGTGAGAGAGACAGAAACCTACTGTTCTCAGCCATAAGGAAAGCTGCCCAGGCTCTTAAACACCTTCCTTCATGCTTCAAAAAAACCTTTATTTCATTTTCAAGGTATTCCACTGCAAAGCAACCAGGCAGATCCTTCAGTATATGTGATTGTAACATTCAATAGCTGAATAAGTTAAATTCCATTTTCTAAATAGTATAGCCTTCTTCATATATCATTGTTTGTTCTTAAGTAAAGAATGTGCTTGCATGTTTAAAGAAACAGTACAAGATAATCAATGAGAGGAAGCTTAATAACATAAAATCTAGATTAATGATAACACTTAGAAAAAAATCAATGAAAGACAATGTTAAGCAGATATATGTGTGTGTGTGCGTGTGTGTATATATATATATATATATATGTCTACACACACATGCACACACAGTCAGTATTAGGTGAAATAGAATTTACAAAGAAATTTATCAGGTTTTGTAGCTAAAATCAATTTGTTATATAAAATTAAAATGTAATTAAGTATAATTTATTTCTATATTACATATATTTGATGCTTATCAAAAGATGGATTAAATTGTAAATTCACTGTGGATGTAGGATCTGTTTTTTTAATTGATAATAATGTTATTTTTAACCATTAATTTCACATTTTAGTTTAAAAGCATTTTAATCATGTTTCATTTTTATACTTAAATAATCTTATTCTTCTATTTTTAGGTTTAATGTTGTTCATTATTTAATTGTAGGAAAATTTGTCACAGGGTTTTTTTTTTTTTAATTTTGCTAACATTGAATTAACATTCTTGACATAATTTACAATTTGAAGGTCCATATCAGATTTATTTCTAAGTTGAATATCTAACCAAAACAGCTCTCCTATATTGTATGGTTTAATTAACCATTTTATTAGGTTTTTAAGCAAATAAAATATATAAGATAGCTTTATTAGAATACTAGAATGTATATTGAATATAATACTAAAATGATAATTTATTGAATCTTCTGAATCACTCTGAAAAGTTGCAAAATACACAGCTAATCCATGCAATTTTTTAACGGTAATTCAATACATAGTATTTGTATCTACTTATTTATTTTAATTAGAATACTAAAATACGTAAAATGTTGTACTGATTAATTTATTGCTTTAGGCATCTGAAAAAACTGAATGTAGATTGATTTTCAGACAGGATCCAACCAAGGTTAATCCATTTTGCTCTTTCCTACAGTAATTTATTCAAACTTTCACTGTGGTGTGCAAAGAGATAGTGTTTCTACAAACACTTCAAAGACTTCTTGCCCATAGGGCTCTTTACTGGCCCTAATATGAAAGTAACTAAGTAAAACTTAGTCAAGCAGCATTAGAAAAACACAAGATAAATATTGCTAAGTACTAATAGGCTCCTAAGGGAGTCTTTGCAGATCTTATCACATTTGAAAGATTTGTTTTATTCAAAAAAAAGTCTGGGGGAGGAAAAGATGAGTGTATGTATCACTGTTTTATATAATATATGTATTAGAAAAGACATGATATATATATATTATGTCATAATAGAAATAACTATATATAATATATATTATAAATGACAAATAACTGCTATGAGTAACTGTTCTAAAATTAATTTCTCTTTTTAAATAATATGTGTAAAGTCATATTTATTGACATTCTACTTTCATCACTGAAGGAGTTACGGAAGTGAAAACTCACTATAAAAATGTTAAAATCTAATCCATCACAAGAATTATGAAAGAAATAAGATTTATTTTAACCTTTTTAAGTCAGTATGATCCTAGAATACAGAGTTAAAAAAAAAAAAAAAACACTCTTTTGTATTTAGTTTTCCTATTGAGAGCAAATGTATGCATTTTTTAGCTTGCATGTTTGTTTTAGAATAACAAACTCACTGAGAAGATTAACTTTGTGTTTCTTCCACAAACCCCAGAAGAAAGCTTTAAGGATAGCAGACGCTCAACAAGATAACTGCTGAGTGAGTAAATAAACTGCCAACTATCCTAAGAGAGGAAAGACAATGAAATCACAGTTGTGCCAAAAAAAAAAAAAAAAAGAGTTTACATGTTCATTTCCCACTTATGTTTTCTTGTACCTTTTCTACTGTGCCGTCTTTTCTCTGTCGCTCAGATGGAAGGTCACATTCTTGATCTCTGTATTGATAAAATAGATTTAATATCCAGACATTGTTGAGAAAAAGATGAAACACTTCTCTTCCTTTTTTATTATCACTTTTGCCACCTTTTCAAGCCTAAGAAACCCTAAAGACCTGGTCTTTTATATATTTGGTACGTATGAGAGTTTCTTACTAGTCATGAAGAAAAAGGCAGAAAAATCCCCCTCTATTCTCAATAGATTTTAAGCAGAAAAAGAATGGAAATAAAGTAAACCAGATTCCAAGCTTTGTTTTGTTTTCTCTATTTAGGTGGAAGAAAGTTCTAGGATAGGAGACATTTTCGAGCCATTAGATCTGAAGGAAAGAATGGAGAATACCATGTTTATGAATATAGTCCCATAGAATCCCCAGAGGCTGTGAGAACTTAGCAAACACTCATGTGCTCAGTAATAAATTATTTTTTGGTTTAATACCTATATCTAATGTTCATCAGCCTTGGGCTAAAGTATAGCAGCGTGAATGGCCTGTGTCCAAATACTGAGTTTGTTGCTCTCCTGGCTCAACTTCAGTGAAAAGGAGAAGCAAAGGTTCGGATGGAGAACTGCAATGAGATGTGCCAATGCTGAGTCCGTGTTTCTAGGGAAAAATTGGGAACGAGAATAAAGAAGACTCAGGCTTCAAGATCTGAGGTGATGTGCCACAGTCACAGAGCAACAGTGAGGGAAATTCACTGTTCTCAGAGATCTGTACTCTGAGAATAAGTGAAAAGAGAAAAATCATAATCGCGTGCCACATTTCTAAATGGTTAGCTGTTGTTTTTTCATCACCAGAGACCAAGACGGCCAAGAACAGATACTTTGCCTCTGAGGATCCTGTGTTCTGTGTCTCACACCAAGATCATATAAGCCATATTCATTTCTTACATATGTATACACCCATCTTATGTAAGGCAATATGAATGGAGAGGAAATGGGTTAGCTGAGCCAACACTTTTCTAAATGACTGTTGGTAATTGATACTAAATTTAATGCCTTTTCCTTCTGCTACCCTGTTGTGAGATTGCATTAATTATCAAGAATAGGAGTTGTGAGATTGGATTAATTATAAAGAATGAACTACGTGTTTTTTCTACATGTGAACATCCTTTGAATGAATTGTTTAACCATACCTCACTATTCAGTCAAATAATCAGTGTATTATTGATTGACTATTGAGATGCAAGTTTACTAATATAATAATGTAAGCTTATCCAACATGCTTCAGAAATTAATATTGTAGATATTTGGAAAACTGTATTATCAAATTATTATTGTTATCAAAGCAGTGGCATATACCTACCAGTGGAACCTATAAAAATAAATGAGAAAATTGTTGTTAACACAATTAGTACTAATAGGGACATAGAAGTACATTTACATCTTGTAATTGGATGACTTAATTAGAGGATTAGAGAAAGGAAACCAACTTGAGTGGATTGGGTCAAAAGTCTCATTCAAAGGATGAAACTGTTAAGGTGAATGGAAGTTTAAAGTCTATGTGCTTTAACCAATTTATAATTTATTTACTGAGAATTTATGGATATTTTTATTCTACATTTATAATTTCAACATGAAAAGTGCTTTATTTCTGAAAAACTGGATATATAAAAATTCAACCTTTAGCTTTAATCTGATGTATAAGTAATAATTATTTTTATAGTAATCTTTACCTAACAGTTGTACAATGTTTTAGCAAATATATACATATACAGTAGTTTTAAGACGAGTAGAAGCTGATTTCTAGAAAAAATATTGAAAGAGCTAAGATTTCTTTTTTAACATCCTCTTTAAATTATGAGCAATGTGATTTTGTATTCATCACAAGCCTTTTGAAAGGTATACAAAGTAATAGTTTAATTTAGGGTACCAATCTCTCTCTCTCTCTCTTTTTTTTTTTTTCGTTTTGAGATGGAGTCTCTCTCTGTCATCCAGGCTGTAGTACAGTGACATGATCTCAGAACGCTGTAGCTTTCACCTCCACGGTTCAAGTGATCCTCCTGCCTCAGCCTCCTGAGAAGCTGGGACTACAGGCATGTGACACCACACCCAGATTATTTTTTTGTTTTTTTTTTTTTTGGTAGAGATGGAGTTTCACCACGTTGGCCAGAATGGTCTCTATCGCTTTACCTCAGGTGATCCACCCACCTTGGCTTCCCAAAGTGCTGTTATTACAGGTGTGAGCTGCCATGCCTGGCTGCCAATCTCTTTTATTAGATTAATGCCTGTGATGAAAGACAGATGAAATGTTTAAATCTAGTGTTACTAAAATGGCAAAATATCAAATATTAGGGCTCTTCTTTTTGTTGGGTTTTTAAAATAAACTATGTATTTATATTTTTAAACAATAGTAAGTTATTCCATTATAGAGTCTTCTTAATACCAGTATCTTGGCTTTCTGACTAAGCCAATTGTAGCAAGTGGGAAAGATTTAAATATAAATTCTATGATTGTATTATTGTCCACTTCACTAAATACATACAAACTCAGTTCCACATCTTGGAAAAAAAAATTTAAATATGATTTTGAGTAGCAAATAGTTAATTATTATTAATGTGTCTTTTAATCATTTTAATTAAGCTTTATTTAACTAGAATATTTAATATTTAATCATTTTAATTAAGCTTTATTTAACTAGAATCTAATTGACATATAGTATATTTTGTGTTAAAAAAGGAAAACTGAACTCAAATGCTTAATCACTCCAAGTCCTAGATCAACAACTAAACTAACAGTACATAAAAACACTTACATACTTACAAAGACAAAATGAAGAAGAGGGTAAAGCAAATGAAAAGATTTAAATATGAGTACAAATGTTTATCAGAATGAAAAATCATGAAAGAGTGAATCAGCAAGATGAAGGAAGTCAGAATATAAAATACAGGTAGGCAGGAATTATACAAGAAATTCAGGCCTCTAGAAGCCTGGAAAGGCTCAAAACTCAACAGGTCTGGTGAAAGCCAAGGTTGAAGATGTTCTATAAAAACTAAATAATCAAAAAATGCAATAAATTTTAAAAATATTTTATTCTGATTATTATGTTGATCTTGGCCTGGGATATTGTTTGAAGCTAGCTTGACATGGTCAAAAATTGAAATTTCTCCTTTTTTTACTGGTGGGGTTTTATAATAGTTTGAAATGCCAGCTGTTTCCATATTAATAAAATAATTACACATGGCAAATTGTATCGGTAGTAATTTCCACTGAACAAGACCAGCATGCCAGTTAGAATAAATTAACTTTCAGATTGCTTATTTCTGGAGTACAGGAAAGTTAATTGCTAGGAATCTTTCTATTTTAAACCAATTTGCAAATTACAGAAAACTTAAATACAACTTATGGTTCCTTTAAAGAGCAAAATAATTTTCTAGAAATTAGTTTTCTCGTGTTAAAATCTTGAATGCCTGTAAGTTGCAAAGTATACACTGGCTTAAATAAATGTGACTGTATGGCATGTTACTCAGAAATGTCAAAACACATTGCCAAAATATATTTTTAATGTATAATTTTCATAACTATTCAGTAAGTAAATTGAATCTTATGCAAATAAAATGTTACGAAATTTTTGTGTGAGAACTTTTCATGATTTTTTGCTTAAGCATTTTTTGTTGTTTTCTTGTGTTCTATCATCTAATGCTAAAAGATTTTAATAAATAAATATTTTAGCAGGCATAGCCAGTAGATTGTATTTTTCTTGCATAGTAACATTAGCTACCCTAAGTATTTAGACTAATTTTTATCATCTTTATAAAAATAATTCACAAAAAATTCACCCAATCTCTGCATGATATATAGTGGTAAATAAAATGGATCTTGTTTTTTTAAGTTTGACTATCTCTAGAAAGTAAAATATTCTATTCCACAGCCAGTCTCTTTAAAGTTAATACCAATTTTATGTATATTTATTTAAAATTTATTTAGAATTTCAAATCCCTGCTATATTATTTCTGGTGAGTCATCAGTATATTCTTCACTTAAGAAAACTGTGCCTTTTTTTCTCCTTCAGTTGTCTTAAGATACAATTGCAAATATTTTCAAATATTGTGTGTTAACTTTTCCAAACTATCCTCTCACTTCAAATTGTATTAATTCGGTTGTTTCCATCCATTTTAAGAGACATCAAGTAAAGAGCTATGTATCTACACTCAACATTTCAAGAACACGAAAGATAAAACTTTTATATCATTCACTTTTCGAGGATTTTGAAAATAATACCACTTGCAAGGCATTCGAATGAATACTAAAATGATCCACAGTTACATGTGAAACAATGTCATATTATTGATCATACATATGATTTAAATTAACCTAAAAGTTCATGTTGCAGGTAAAGCTTGTTCAATAAGATATTATTTAATTTCATTCCAACCTCTGTCACTTCCTTATATCTTAAAAAACACAGTTACATATTCAAAGAATGGAATAAATATGTTTATATTAGTAAATGAATTGTATGATTTTTACAATGTGTTATTTCAATGATTTCTTCCTATTCTTGGAAAGCATACAATTTATGTTGGAATTGAAAATAAAATGTTTTTGAATAAAATTATTGTGAAGATAACTTCGGTTTCCAATAAGTGGAAAGAGCCATTTTTGGTTACTAAAGTAAGTTCTATGAATTTCATTTTTCATATTTCTACTAAAATTTTAAGAGCACAAAAACTCAAGAGTGAATATTAGAATAAAAATAAATTAGCAATTGTTGCAGAGAACTTGATCCCATACCAATTAGAAGCAGGAGCCTAGTTTTAAAAGTCATATGAATTTGAATGAATAATGAGTAGTTACTGACAGATCTCATATTCCCTTGCCAATGTTGCAGCTGAGAAACGTTTTCAGTGTGTTTCAAAACGAATTCTGCTATCTTTTGTCTTGGTGTAGGTTAAATATTTTTTTTTTTTTCATTTGTTATCTTTATCTTTTTCTATTTTTCCTGTTTCCCTTGTGTTTTCAGAAAGCGTTAATAATCTTTTCCTAACTTACTGCATCTAGACTGTATCATTGAAGGAATTATTTTTATCTTACATTTTAAAATCTACAGATTAAAAGTTGCAACAAAATAATTTGTTAAAGTATGTAACAACACCATGAGACTTGATGAATAACAAAATTCTTTCTATTAAACTATCGAAAATAAGATTGTATATAAAATATAATTTATAAAATAGTCATAATGCTTTTTTCATATCATCAATAAAATGCCAGTAAAATATTTTCACTGGACAAATAACTTATGCTTAAATTCAAGACACCTAAAAGAATATATATATATATATATATATATATATATATATATATATACATGAATATATATATATATACATTAATGTATATTTATATACCTACATAAATTGGTTATTGTAGCTATCAGATTCCTAACAAAAAAAAAAGAGCAACACAACTTAAATGATAATATAATATAATATAGTTTTTAAACGTATCACTTACAGAAAAATAGACAGGACCAAGTAGGTTAACAAAGGGTTTTGAAATATTATTTGATAGTTAGATAGCCATTAGTTTACTTCAGGTCTGACAAAGCAATTAATGCATAAAATTACTGGAATTTGGAAGGACCTTTTGCTCTGGGACTTCTGACTGTAGTTGAAGAAACATCATTACAATGAATAGTGGCATAGTAGGTGAATGGATGCATGGGAAATTAATACCCTGTACTTCCTGCTTCTCATTCTCCATTCTCCTTTCAGTGTCTCCCATTGCCCAATCCAATTAGAAACTATAGACAGGTATCTGGGTAATTCTTTTATAGAAGTCAATCAACTAGAGCATTGGGAATTCCTCAAAATGGTCAAGAGTAGAGTGAAGACCTGGGTAAATACAGATTATTTAACACAATATTGATTTTCAAAATTCACATGGGAAAGACTGGTTTCTTTTGAAAGATATTAAGTTTAGACATTCTATCATTAACGCTAACATTATATATTTTGGAGGACTGAAAATCAACTACCATCTTGGACATTTTTTTAACGTGTCCATCAGGAAAATAAACCTGCAAAATTTTTTTCCCATTCTGTTGGTTGCCATTTCACTCTAATGACTGTTTCTTTTGCTGTGCAGAAGCTCTTGATGGGGGGATGGATGCAGCAAACCACCATGGCATGTGTATAACCTATGTAACAATCCTGCATAGTCTGCAAATGTACACCAGAACTTAAAGTATAATTTTAAAAAAGAAGATAAAAAAGAAAGTAAATCTGTTAGAGTTAATGCTCATAAAAATTATTTTATATCAAAATATTCTGACAGAATCAGAATCTCCAAAGTTCTTCACAGCCATAAGAAGCAGGCTGAATTTGACAAGGTGAAATGTAAAAGATACAATTTCTGTTGACTAGATTGAAAAACCTACTAGTTCAAAGCACAGTATGACGCTCAGCAGAAGCAAAGGTAAAACATTCTTAGGAAGTTCTGCCGGTGGTCAGTCAAAAGCTTGGGAATTAACAGAAGTCATGACTGTTTGATATGGAAATCAAATCTCAGAGTTAGAGGTGATGCCTTAGGATATAGTGTTCCTCTCTATTTTGGATTCATAATGATATACTAAGTATCCACTGTCAAGATAATTTAGCTATTGGTAGTTCTACGTGATGGCTTCTTCCAAGTGTTAATTTCAAAAAACTAATGTGATGAAATAAACTTTAAAGTAATAAATCACCTCATTCCAGAAGGATCTAGTGAAGGAATACAATAAATCACTCGCTATACTACCAAAAATAAATATGAAGATAAATATTTATAGCCAATGCATTTAGGTCAAAAGCGTAAACCTAATGACTAACACGTGCTGAGAATCTACTTTCTCTCAGAAATCTCTTTAGCATTTTTGGATATTACATTATTATTACAGCTAATCTACTGTGTACTGCGTCACCAGATCACAGATATGGACACTGGCACAGAGGGAAAGTACCTTGATCAAGGTCACAGAGCTAATGGCAAGACCAGAATTTGAATGTGGCAATCTGGTTTCAGAGCCTTTGTTTTAGCTATTATTTTACACTTTTCCTTCATCAGAGGTATTTATATGCTTGAGTAGATTACTAAAAATCAGAATTTTTTGGCTTGTTGGACCAGACATGCTTCCCAGAAGATTAGAAATTGAAAGTGCTCTTGAAACATGAGTTAGAGTTGCCTTGGCATCATCCTGACCCGTCTATAATCCCTCCCCTCACAGTGTTAGTGAGACTCAGTCCTCCAGCTGATCCAAAGTCAGGTCATGAACTATAAATTTGAAATTAACAATCTCAAAACTATGTTTCCAGTCCAGAGCTGCTGCACTCCTATTTAGGAGGCTCAAAACTTCACCTTTTGATTCTCAAAAGTTCTGCCGTATTATGTCTAAAACTGAAGTATTGCAAACACTCCCTTCAGAATCACTGAGGCCTAAAAATAATGGTTCCTTTTTCTTTGTGGTAGGAGAATCAAAGTATAAAGTATAGCATCAGGTTTTCTACTTTTGCTTGATACTGCGAAAAAGTCTCCAATTTGTTAGCAGCCTTATTAATTTTGGGGCGTGTATCTCCATTATGTGTCATGTATGTGCCCAACCAATATACTCAGAGTGCATCACATTTTTGTTTATTAGGACATTTAAGCAAGATGTCATGTATGTGTGATGAAAAACTGATCTGTGATATCCTGGGAAGACAATCAATATATCTCCTTGCCCAAAAAATAGACAGTAATATAAACTGAGGTCACAGAACGAAGGAGTACTGTGGCCTGTCTTCATGTATACATACCTGCATGCGTGCATACATGTATACATAGTGCATATGTGCATGCATGTATATGTACATACATTGGTGATTGTAGCATGTGCTTCCTGTGTTCTCTGTTTATTGCTATATAGGAAGCCCATTTGTCAGATAAAGTTGCACGTCAAGTACCAGAAATTGCATTAATTTGCTTCAGTAAAGGTATTTTCTAAAGCAGAAATCCTCTAAAGCAAAACTGTTGCAAGGCTTCAGATCATGACTTCAGTTGTGAACTGATGGCCCTTAAATTGTCATTTTCTTCCCTTTGGCTGTCCATTGCTATCACAATTTCCAATGTTTTCCATGTCCCTGAGACATATGTGCTGTATAGAACTGGTTGACATTGGTTCCATAAGACTGACCTTTAAGGAAAACTTCATTTCATGTGATTTATTAATTGTTTGAAAAATATGTCCCAATGACTGAGGGATTTCCATGTTTTCCTCTTGCCCCAGTACTGATTTGTCTCATATCATTCTGAACTTGTCGCAGTTCTTACTTGAATGTGAGTATAACTCAGTTAACTTAAACAGAAATGAGATTTATTGGCAGAGAATTCAATTGCTCCAAACATGGAAAAGGTTGCTGAAAATCAAGCTCAGTAAGAATTAAACAGAAATCAAGAGAGGCACAGAATGTCCGTGATCAGCCACCTCAGAGCACTGATGCTATGTGACAGGACACTCACTGCCTTGTCCACTGTAGCCACTACGTCTGGACTGCCGCCACTGCCCTGCTGGATTCCATTTCACTGGGACACTCGGTTCTGTGTTACTAGACTCTCCACTCTGTTGATTCTGCTATCAAGAATCTCTAAATTTCATCGTGCTTTGGCTTCGTTTACTCAAGACTCTAAGTTGTTAGTGGTGGGAGAGAGGGAGGGCATGGCTGTTGAGCTCAGATAACATGTTGCCAAAAGGAAGGGATTATCCAGCCTTCTTCTGCTTCCATAGCAGATGGCTTGGTTGGCTTCCACCTACCTTGAGACTTTCCTCAAATCAAAAGGGTAGCCAAAACAGGAAAAATGTTCAATGAACATATTAAACAAAATGGTAAAACTAAATGAGGTAAAGAATAGAAGAAGCAAACTAGCGATAGCTCAAATCTTTAGATCAACTAGTGTCAACATTTTAGCTCCTTTATGAATGTCTTTTCATTTCAATGTGACAGTTACTCAACTTTGCTCTTTTTAGTGGTATGTTGTACATACATTTCAAAGTTTTAAGTAAAAGTTATATCGTTATTAAATTTGATAAGTATATTTTTATTTAATACATGTATGTATGTGTTTGGATTTATTTTCACAAACACTCAAGCTCAGAGATGAAGAGGGATGCACGAGAAGACACATGTATGAAAGCAACTCTCTCTTGGAGACTCGATTTCATACATGTGTCCTTTGATGTATCCCTCATTATCTCTTAGCATTTGTGAAAAGAGATTCAAATCCCTCTTATGGATTTTGGTGTTCTAACAGATACTGTAGGTCTATAGTAATCATTTAATCAACAGTGACTTGGTGGGTGGACAGTAGTTATGGTAAAGATGCCCTTCCTGTGCGCTGAATCATTCCGAGCCCTTCACTTGTGCTGCCTTACTTAATCATCACATGACCATTTGAAGCAGGAACCTTTAATAGTCCACATTTTACAGATAAAAAACCTGAAGGCGCAAATGCAGAGTAACTTGCTGAAAGTAACCCGGCTACTCAGAGACAGAACTGGCATAGGGAACAAGCGGTCTCCAAGATCTGCTGCCAATCACTCTATGATGTGAATTGAGGAGGTCAGTGCATTTAAATGGGTCTGTTTAATCAACTACATGGCATCGTTCTGGTTAAAATATTATGTCTGGTATGTTCATTTATAAAAAAAAAATAAAGTTATATAAAAACATCCAGCTAATTGTTGGTGATAAATATTCCTGTGCATTTTATTAAATACAAGGCAATGAAGGATGAAAGGAGCAATTTGCATGGATCTTACAAAATGCAAGAATAATACAAGCTTAATGTCAACTGTTTTTATTTTGTCAAATTGGATTAATGAACATGTATTTCATGTTAACTGACAAACAGAAAGTTAGCCTGCCATATGGTGGGTGTTACATTTGAGGAAAGGGCACGGATGTCAGGTCATGAGCCAGGATTCAGGGAGAAGAGGTGTATGTGAGTTAGGAAATAATGGCAGGAAATGGACTTCACTCCAGCACAGGTAAGAGTCAGTGTGAGGAAACAGCAAGGTGTGGAACAGAAAGATGGGCAAACAGTAAGTACGGCCTGAAATTGCACAAGAAAGAGTCAAAGCACGTCAAAGCTAAACCAAGATGCACGCTGATGGGTGGATTATGTTCTAACAGGTTTCGATCACACTGCTCCCTGATTTCTCCAGGATTTTTAGTGTGGCAGATCCTAGCTTCAAGTCACTCTCAAGCTGCTGGGCAACTAAAGTAGATTGCATAGTCCTTGTAGCTCAAAAGGTGAAATGGACTGCTAGAAATATCACCAGGCCTTTGTTTATCCATTTGTAATAGTGAAACTGAAATTGGAAGATTTTTACTAAGACTATTACGAATTCATATTTATTTTATTTTTTTATTTTATTATTATTATTTTTTTTGAGACAGAGTTTTGCTCTTGTTACCTTATAATGATAAAGAATTTTCCCCAAACTCTTAATTGCTCTAGTTATTGTCTGATATGGACTGAATGTTTGTGTCTCCTTAAAATCCATATGTCAAAACCCAGTCCTCAAGATGATGGTATTAGGAAGTGGTGCCTTGGTGGATCACATCACATCATGAGCATGGAGCCCTTACAAATGGGTCAGTGCTCCCATAAAAAAATGAAGAGACCAGAATTCGCCTTTTCTGTCATGTGAGGACATGGTGAGAAGCTGTTTTCTATGCACCAGGAAGTGGGTCCTTAATCTGCTGGCACCTAGATCTCAGACTCCTCAACCTCCAAAACTGTAAAAAATAAATTTGTGTGGTTTATAAGTGACCTAATCTGTGGTATATTGTTACAGCACCTCAAAGAGACTGAGACCTTGTTATATTTTGCTTGGAGAGTAATTTCAAGCATTTTCATCAACATGTTGACAAATAATACCTAATTGATATGATATACCGATAGATGTTTTTGGATGCCAGTTGACACAGTCAGTGAACATTTCACAATGACCAAGTCTTTAGACGTACACAATATTCTCTGGTAACAAGGGGTTCCATGAAGTACTAACTCTGTGGAATACATTGCTTAGATCAATGCCTGGTATGACTCTTGGTAACCGGATAAAATCACAGGCCCTTTATAAAAAGCTGTCTCTTCATTATGACAAATGGGATGTTTACTTCTACTAAAGCCTCTCTTAATCTCTCTTCCTATGGAACATCTCTGTGAAAGAAAAATTCAGTTTCAGGAAACAGAAAAAGACAACTTGTCTGTCTTCTCAACATCTTCTGTTCTAGGAAATGCATATGCTTTTTTATGAAGGAATACCATAAATCACTCACTGTACTACCAAAAGTAAATATGAAGATAAATACAGCCAACACGTTTAGGTAAAAAGTGTAAAACTAATGACTAACACATGCTGAGAACCTACTTCCTCTCAGAAATCTCTTTAGCATTTTTGGATATTACATTATTATTACAGCTAATCTACTGTGTACTGTGTCACCAGATCACAGATATGGACACTGGCACAGAGAGAAAGTACCTTGATCAAGGTCACAGAGCTAATGGCAAGGCCACAATTTGACTGTGGCAATCTGGTTTCAGAACCTTGGTTTTAGCTATTATTTTACACTTCTCCTTCATCAGAGGTATTTATATGCTTGAGCAGATTACTAAAAATCAGATTTTGGGGGCTTGTTGGACCAGACATGCTTTTTCATTCAGAAAAGTTATTCCACTCAAAAGTTTCTCATACAATAAAAAATAATATATTGTGTTCAAATTTATCATTTATAAATATGTGCACACTTTTTACTTTTTTTAACATTTTACAGTAGACACATGAGCAATATAAAATATAATTATACAAAATGAAGAATCTTGATCCATTTTAAGCTATAAGTAATTATAAAATGAAAAACAAAGATTTTAAAGGTCAAGGAAACAGCCATCTGCTTAACAACCTGACCATCTGTGAAAGATAATTCAAGGCCAGTTGAAAACTCAGAGGGCCCTGTCATCCAGAAAGATGCCTTATATGTTATTCTGTACCTAAACTCAAGGTATAAGGCACAGATTGCATATTATTATCATCTGTTTTTATTTATAAAGCAATTTAGATTTGCCTTGTTAATTACAAATGGTGCCCAGTTTTTCATAATTAAATTACTATGAAGAGAAATTAAAGTGAAAAACATCATATTAATATGTACAATTATTAGAATTAAAAATAATGCTCAATATATTTCATATTTTTGATAAAATTAGATATGTACAAAAGTATACATTTCACTTATATTTACTATTATCTTTTTAAATTTAAAAATATATATTAGTATAAAATATTTCTTAAATGCAGGCATAAGTAAAATTGAGTTCATCTGCCAGCCACATAATAAAATGTAAGTTTCCTATTCATTCCCTCTCAGTACAATCCTTGAGACAAAATAAATGTATAAACTTCTAAATACAATGTAAACATAAATGTGCATGTGTTTGTGTCTGTATGTGTGGCAGGTATTTTGAGTGGCTAAATTTATAATTATACAATATTTTGAAACATCTTGGAGATTTCCTAATAAAATATAACAAACACTCTTGTACATTTTTGGTATTATATCTTTTATTGGCGTTTAGTTAAAAAATACTTTTCCTTCAGGTTAACTTATTCTCAGCATTTGTAACTTTATCTTCTGCAAGTATGTTTTTTTTCCATTGTTTAGATTTTTTTTTAATTTTCATACAATAGGTGTTGTTCATTTGATGGTGAGTTATTCTCATAACAAATTAAATTAATGAATTATTTTATGATTGCTATTAGTTCCTTGGTCAGTCCTAGATTTTCAAACAATAAAAGTGCACCATCTGAAAGTATCCTTCAGGAAAAAATATTAAGCCCCATGTCTGCACAGAACGCAGTTCTAGACATTGAGGAAGCAGAAGTGAACAAGAGTTTCTCCTTTTCATGGAATTTGCATTTTATAGGGACAACTTAAGAAAGCAATGAGGCCAGGTGCAGTGACTCAAGCCTGAAATCCCAGCACTTTGGGAGGCAAAGGCAGGCAGATCACCTGAGATCAGGAGTTCAAGTTGATAACATGGTGAAATCTTGCTTTTACAAAAAATAGACGAATTAGCAAGGTGTGGTGGTGGGCACCTGTAATCTCAGCTAAACAGGAGGCTGAGGCATGAGAATCACTTGAACTCTGGAGGCAGAAGTTGCAGTGAACCAAGATGGTGCCACTGCACTCCAGCCTGAGCAACAGGAGACTCCATCTCAAAAAAACAAAAAACAAATTTAAAAAAGGGCAGTAAATGCTCTATAGTTAAGTAGGGAAAATCCAAGATTAAATCTTGGATTATAAGTATCTCTTTTGTGAGCTCTTCCATTGTTTTCTCAATTGAGCATAGGCACGTGTATCAGCATTTTCTTCAAAACCAGCTTTGTTATGTCTTGTTTAAGAAATCTTTCAAGACTTCAAGGTATAGAGAATTTCAATTGTATTTTCTAGTCATTGTCTTCAAGGTGGTTTGTTTGTTGTTGTTGTCACTGTTGGAGTTTTTTTAACTATAAGACATCAGTCCCTATGAAGCTGGTTTTATTACAGAGCATACATTGTCCATTTTGTGATTTAAATATATAAAAGAAGAAAATGAGAAACAAAGCAGGCTTCTTAGTGAAGAGGTATTAAGAAAATAAAAATCCATTTCCTGTTGACTGTTTGGAATTACGGAGCTTTTTTGACATAAGGTTATTTTAACAAAAACTAAAAATCAGATGCATTGGGTAATCCATAGGTTGTATTTATTTATTTTTGCATTAATATAAAAGCTTTACGATTTTGATGAACAACTATATAAGCATATTATAAACGACAGTCTCAAGCCTCTTTAAAAAAAGCAGACACAAATATCAGCTGACAAAGCATGTTTATGACCTAGAAATGACACTGTCACCAATGATTAAGACCTACAAGCAACACCAGTTTGTGCCTGTAGTTTGAAACTCACTTGAGCATCAGATACCTTTTATGTGTGTAGAATAGCCAGGAAAGTAATTGGTTCTGCTTATAGCAATAGCAAGTTCAGCATTTTGAGTATTTTTTTCTTTCCCTAACTGATGTACATTTTATCTCTACTCAGCTGAGGCAAATGGGAAAAAAAAAAAAGAGGTTTGACTCAGCATTTGTGCTTAGATTCATTAGCGAACTGAAGAAGGGAAAATCTAACCCTCTTTTCAGATACTCCCTACTTAAAAATTCAAATGATATGAAGCAGAAATATTCCCAAAGTATGTTAAACAGGAAGAAACATTACTTTCTATTAAGGTAAATTCTTTCCATCGTTAATATAGTGGTTTATAAGGAGATAGTCTATTTCTCTTAGAATTTAGGCAACATTTGGGGAATTTTAATCACCTACAGAGCATTTTAGAAAATACCGTTCCAAGGACATGCCCCCAGAGATGCTGTTTTAATTGATCTGTTAAGAAGTCCTAGACATAGCATTTTATTTCTAAAAGCTGCCAGTGCATTTCTCACGTGTGCGGAGGATGAGAACCACTGTTCTAATATATTCCCCACTGCTCTCACTTCACTTTGGAAGTCATTAATTTCTTTAGAGCACTAGGGTATTTGAGTCAGCTATAGATTATCTAAATCTACATGCCTAATCTCTGATGATGAATAAGTAAAAGGGTATTTGTCTTTGGATTTTGAATGTAAGACCCACATTCAAACATAGACATGCTAAGGGCCAATAGTGTAAAAGCAATTATGTAATCTATCTGACTTGCACACCTCAGTTGGCCCTTCTGTCAACAGTTTACGAAACAGAAGTTGATGACTAAGAGAGGGGGAAGTCATAGGGCATCTATAAAAACATTATCAGGGTAAAACCGACTTAGCATCCTTACTACCTGTTGAGTTCCACTTTCCTTCTCATTCTGGAGAAATTAAAGACTGCGGGACAAAGATCATAACTACCTCGATGCAGAGGTGTGGTTGCCTCATTTGCCTTCTCTATCTGATTCAAAGACAGGTGGCTACAAATCAAGTGTTTAAAGGACCTCAACTTCTGAAGATTAGAAAAGTAGAAATAGACTCCACAGCCTATGCTAATAAATGACTTTACGAATACGGTGGGAGAGAAGACAAATTTTTATTGTAAAAATATGATGAAAGCATAGAAAATAAAGAGTAGAGTATCTTCCTGTACACATATGCAAATAATCATAATAGTTCAGCATTTTTGAATGCTTTTGTGATGGACATTTATTACTTGCCTAACCAGAACCCATCATTAATATACAAATACAATGCAGATAACACACATATATGTATTTACGGAGCTTTCTCTCTTCTCCCCTGCCATGTTTCATCAGGGAGTAATAGTCATGGAACCACAACACTCTGGCCACAGGGGAGGATCTCAGATCCAAATCAGTGTGCTCAAAATTCTTCTCTGTGAAATAAAAGCAAACAGAGAGGTGCACGACAGCAGGCCAATACTTTATTCCAGACATTGCTAATTCCTAGGTATGTTCTTGCTAGTTTTGCAAGTTTCTTTACCAGATATATAATTTCCACGATTAGCCTAGGCCAATTGGAGCTGTGATTCTACTATTTGCAACACAATTTTTTTTCAGTGCTGTACTACTATAAAAGCATGGTGACATTTAGTACTATATTTGGAAGTATAATGCAGAAAATTTAAAAAAAAATCATGATGTTATTATTTAATAGTTGTAAGACTTTTAGGCAATATATTTAATTATTTTGAAACCTGCATGTCTTCATGTCTAAAATAGAGGATATGTGAGAACTTTCTTCATCATGTTATTGTGAATATTAGATGGGATTCTGTGCTAATGTAGGAGGTCAGGTACACAAAAACTAATAAAAGTGTTAATGTTATTGTTCACAGATATTTTAGTTCAGTAATGCATTTTCAGTTTTGTATATAAAAAAACAAACTCAGAAAGGTTAAAATAACTTGTCTAACTTTGTTTTGATATATATGTGATTGGAAATTGAAATTAACTTAGATAATACCAACCCAAAATCTGTACTTTTTAAAATAATTTACAGTAAAGCATGAATACAAATACACAGACATCAAAACATAAAGTAACAAGTCATCATAAGGACAGTTGTTTACACAAATAAGTGTATAGTAACAATTCCTAAATGTAGAGGGAATACACCACATAATCTATGCCCATATATAAAAATAGAACTTTTGTAGCACCCCAATATAGCCATCCTATGATTCCCATCAAAAAATTCTCCATTCTCATAACCACCATGCTTAAATTTGCCTGTTTTTAATTTTTGTACAAATGAAATCATGTAGTATTTACTTCGTGGTACATGAGGGTCTTTAATGAGGTCTTTCCATGTCAAAGATAGGATTAGTGTGTTGATTTAAATTGCTCTTTATTGTTAACGTTGTATGTGCATTGTATACCTATTTCAAATGTATTTGTCCATTTTACTTGTGAGAATAACTTTTTTTTTTCTCATTTTGAGGATACTGGAAATAGTGCTTTTATGAATATCCCTATATTCATAAAAGGTCTGTTGGTGCATGTTCATATGCATTGCCATTATGTGTATATCGAGTGGAATTTCTGACACACAGGCTGTGCATATGTTCAATGCAATGGAGTTGTTGCAGTATTTGCTTTCTTCTTCACCTCATCAACATTTGAATTTGCCAGTCCTCCCCCCATGCCCTCTCCCCACTTCCTCACCCTCACCTACCACATGAGTATGCTCTGGCGATTACAGATTGACACATCACATTGAATTTTAATTTTAACGTCTCATACATTGGCTAATATTTTAGCTATTTTTGTTTTGTGAAGTGCCATTTAAGTCTCTTGGCCATTTACCTTTATATTTTCAATCTTACACTTTCATATTTTTAATCTTTGTCCATAATTTCTTCTTCTTCCCTTCCATGGCTTGTTTCTTGTTTCTTTTGTTTTGTTTTTTCCTCTTAGTAGCATCATTTTATGAACAGAAGTTTTAAATTTTAATATGATTCAAATTATCAATCATTTTGGTGTCATATTTAAGAAAGCTCTGCTATTCTTATAATCGTAAAATGTGCATTATCTTTAAATATCTAAAATTTTCTATTTATCTTTCTTATTTTGACCATAGTCCATTTAATTTATTGTTTTTGCTTGAACCCAGATACATTTATTGATGAAGCTATCCTTTCCCATTATTTTACAATGCAAATTTTTAATAAATCAAGAGTCTATGTTAGTATAGATCTCTTATTGGATGATTTACACTGCTATATTGATCTTTTTATTTATTCTTTGCCAATTACAGCCTTCTAATATTTGTTGATTTATAACCAATATTTTTATATGGCAGCGTATATCATCCAACATTATTCTTATTAAAAACTGACCTACGGTATTATACTGTGACTCCTGACCAATACTCCTCCACCAGTATCACCAGCATATGAATCTTTAGATGAAGGTATTCAATTGGATTGATATAATTTAATTATCAGAAAAAAAAGATCTTCCGTATCAATAAATTTCTACCCTGTGGCTTACACAACAAGCCATTAACCTCTGAAGCACTAGCAGAAAAAAAAAAGTTAATATATTTTTCCTTTAAAAGGCAGTGTTACTAAAATTAATTTTTCTTATCAACTGACATATTGGGAATTTAATTTCTGAAAAGTGAACAAAATATTTTTAATTACTGTTATTAGTTTGCTATTCAGAATATGACTCAGAAACAGCCAAATAGAAGAGATGCATGAGGCAAGATATGGGGAAAGAGTCCCAGAGATTTCATGACCTCTCACCACCCTCTTAGCACCTTAATATGGTCACCAACTTGGGAAGTTCCAGAAAACTTTAATTTTTTCCTTAATTCCTTACTTACTCTGCCAGAATGTGATATCTAAAATGAAAATTCCACAAGAGGAGGGGCATTCCCTAGTTCATCGCTATATCACGTATATGTATAGCAGAGCGGAACATACAATAGATGCTCTGTAAATATTTGTTTTAAATGAATACATATGTGATTTTATATTAATTTTAATATATATTTGTATTTAGCTTTTACAGTGTGTATGAACTTGTCAAACACAAATGCAAGCAAAGCTTCCAAATTATTCTACATACTTACCAGTCTTACTTAATGATAAGCCTGCCCCAGTTTTTTATTTGTTTGGTTTTGTCTTTGTAGAGGATTTTCAAGATGGCCAACTAGGGCAATTGCAGGCCAGTTCTCTTCAGAAAGAAGACAAATGTTACCTTTGCTTGGACAAGGTTTGAATAGAAAACGGAGAGACTAGAACCAGGACCTGTAAGCATACCCACAGGAAGACGCTGAGAGACCACAGAAAAGTAAAGCAGCAAGAGCCTTGCTGAAACTGATGCCAGAGGAACTTAGACCCCAGTGGACATGGTAGAGGGAAGTGCCGCTCTGCTCCCCTCAACCCTCTGACAATCTGCCTTACTGCTTAATTTTTGTTGGGCCCCTCTGCCGTCATGAACTAGGGCAACACTATTGGTGGTGATCAGAGAATTTCTGAGGAGCAGAGAACCAGGTAGCTAATTTGCTCAGCCACGCCCATTCTTCCCTCAGATCCAAACTGACAGTGGTGTCATTTTCCTGCCTGGAAATTCTCCACCCTTGAGTCAGTGAACCACCAGACATGCAAGCATATCTCACAAAGGACACTGACTATGGCAGGCACAGAGGACCTGCAGTTCCCCAGGGAGCTGAGGGTCTCTTGGAGATCTAGCCCTTGGCACAAGCCACCTGTAAGGGACGGAAAGTTTGGTCACCATAGTCTCCCTTGGACAAAAGAAACACAGTTACATAGCTAATCATTGAGGTGGACAGCACTAATACCTGGGAGTGAATGTAGCCAGGGGGTCATCTCCCACCCTCCATGTCCAGTATACATTGTTTCAAGTGCAGCAGCAATTCTTTCCATTGGGGCCTGGCAGGTGCACACTGAAAGAACCCCTATTCACCCCATAAAAGATAGCCTACACCTGCTCAGGCTTTCACAAATTGTGGGGCCCAACTCCCCCTCTCTACACAGACCAGCAGTGCCCTGATGATGAGAGCACAGGCTACAGAGTTGCCTTCCCTGGATAAAGGAAGATGTTCTGCTTGGACTCTCATTCCAGAGGTAGCCATCATAAAGGTGGATCTGCAGTCCACAGTTGCATTGCACCTGGAAACCAAAGGACAATGCCTTTATAAACAGTAGGTCAAGGGCTGGACGCAGCAGCTCATGCCTGTAATCCCAGCACTTTGGGAGGCTGAGGTGGGCAGATCACCTGAGATCGGGAGTTCGAGGCCAGCCTGATCAACATGGAGAAACCCCATCTCAACTAAAAATACAAAATTAGCTGAGGGTGGTGGCTCATTACTGTAATGCCTGCTACTCAGGAGGCTGAGGCAGGAGAATCACTTGAATCTAGGAGGCGGAGTTTACAGTGAACCAAAATCACACCATTGCACTCCAGCTTGGGCAACAAGAGTGAAACTCATCTTAAAAAAAGAAAACAGTAGGTCATTAGCCCCATGACAGGGTAATAAGAGGGAAGTGGATCACACTTCTGCCATATCAGAATGAGAAGCTGGTATAACCCCCAACCCTATCCCAAGACTTCAGAGCACCCCACCACAATTTATTCCTGCCCCTGCTCCCCATCGGGGTGGATGTGATAACTCCACATCAGCCTACTCGCTGGCTCTTACTGTTAAGCATCATCTACTAGATGGAAGCTCGAACTGCACCATCAAAAAATTACATATCCTTGCAACAAACAGCATCTGAGAAAGACCCCTGATGAAAGCTATCCACAATCAAGGAACCCATATAGAGTCTTGGCCTTCTGCAAACACCCTGAAATTAAGTGAAATGCTCATACACAACATACATGATAGTCATATCCTCAAGGAAAAAAGAATCTAAAAAATAAGAAAAGTCCCATTCAAATGGTAGCAAATTCAAAAATAAGAAGTGACAGTTCCCTCAGATGAGAAAGCACCAGCATCTACGTATGACTCTGGCAGTATAAAACCAGAGTGTTCTGACACCTCCAAAATATTATACTAGCTCCCTAGCAACTGGATTGAAATGTCTGAAATGATAGATGAAGACTTTAAAAGACAGATTGCAAGGAAACTCAATGAGATCCAATAGAATGTTGAAATTTAATACAAAGAAACTGAAAATATGATCCAGGATATAAAAGACAATATAGTTATATTAAGAAAAACCAAACAGAAGATTTGGAATTTAAAAATTCACTACAGGAATTTCAAAACACAGTTGTAAGGCTTAGCAATACATTAGACAAACCAGAAGAAAGAATTTCATGAGTTTTCATGAATTAACCAACTCAAAATTTTAGTAAAATGAATAAAGCCATCAAGAAAGATGGAATTATATAAAGTGACCGAACCTGTGTCTTGGCATTGCTGAAACAGAAGGAGAAAAAGTAACCCACATAAAAATCATATTTGAGGGAATAATTAAAGAAAATGTCCTCAACTTTAATATAGATGTTGACATCTAAATACAATAAATTCAGAGAACTCCTACTAGATACTACAAAACATGATCATCCCCAAGGCACATAGTCATTAAACTATACAACATAAAAGCAAAAAAAAATTATAGATCTTAAAAGCAGTTAGAGAAATGGACCAAATTACCTATAATAGAAATCCCATAGGACAAATAGTATACCTCTCAGCAGACACTTTACAAGGCAGAAGAGATTAGAAGCCTATTTTTTACCATTTTTAAAGAAAAAAAAAGAAACAGCCAAAAATTGTGTTTTGGCAAAGTAAGCCTCATAAACAGAGGGGAAATAAAGTGCTTTCCAGAAAAACAAATTCTAAGGAAGTCTGTTACCACCAGGCAAAATCTAAAAGAAATGCTCAAAGGAGTTGTAAATATAGAAACAAAAGAACAATACCTGCTACCATAAAAAAAGCAAAGCAACTAGCTAACAACATTATGTCAGAAACAAAATCTCACATGTTAATATTAACCTAGGACATAGATTAAATACTCCAGTTAAAAGACACCATTTTCATGTATAAGGACACCCATACACTCAAAGTACAAAGGTGGAGAGATATATCATGCAAATGGAAAATGAAAAAAGATCGAAGGTGGTTACTCTTGTATCAGATAAAATGTACTTTAAACCAACAACAATAAAGGAAAACAAAGAAGATCATAATGTAATGTGTTCATTTCAACAAAAAAGATTTATCTATTCTAAATATATATGCAGCCAACATTGCAGCACTCAGATTTATAAAACAATTACTTCTGTTTCTGATATATAGAAAGCCATACAGTAATAGTGGGGGATTTCAACACTCTATTAACAGCATTAGAAGATCACTGAGGAAGAAAACTAACAAAGAATTTCTGGACATAATTTGGAGGATTGACAAAATGGACCATATTGATATATATAGAATACAACACTGAAAAACACCGAAGATGAGAATGGAAATACACTCTCACCTTTACAGAGACAATTGTCTAGGAATGACTATATGCTAAGTAACAAAGCAAATTTTAATAAATGTAAAAAAGATCATACCAAACATCTTCTTAGACCATAGGGGAATTAAATTAGAAATCAATACAAAGAGGAATTCTCACAGTAACACAAATGCACGGTAACTAAACAACTTGCTCCTGAGTGACTTTTGGGTAAACAATATAATTAAGGCAGAAATGAAGACAATATTTGAAAAAAATGAAAATTGAGACACACAACTTATCAAAACCTTTGGAATAAAGCAAAAGCAGTGCGAAGCGGGAAGTTAATTGTACTAAATGCCTAAATAATGCATATAAAAAGATCTAAAGTAACAAATAACATTGTAACTAAAAAAAAAGTACTAGAAAAGCAAGAACAAATTAAACCCAAAACTATCAGAAGAAAAGAAATCTGGTGGTCAGAGCAGAGCAGAACTATGTGAAACTGAGACCTGGGAACCTATACAAATGTCCCAAAACCAAAAGTTTGGTTTTGGAAAAAAACAAGATTGATAGATTGTTAGCTAAATTAACAAAGAAAAAAGAGAGAAGATCCAAATAAGCACTAGCAGAAATGGCAAAGGTAACATTGTAACAGATCCCACGGAAATTCAAAAGAACGTAAGAGACTTCTATAATCATCTCTATGCACACAAATCAGAAATTGTGCAAGAAATGGTTAAATAACTAAAAATACACAACGTTTCAATTTTGAACCAGAAAGAAATTGAAACCCTGAAGAGACCAACAATTAGTTATAAAATAGAATGAGTAATAAAAAACATAGCAACAACAAAAAAAAAAAAAAAAAAAAAGCCTTGGACTAGATAGTTTCACAGCCAAATGTACAAAGATGAGCTAGTATATTTTACTGAAACTAATCTCAAAAATAGAGGAGTAGGGATTTTTTTCCTAATTTATTGTACATAACAAATTTATTAATTAATTTATTTTTGAGACAGAATCTCACTCTGTTGCCAGGCTGGAGTGCAATGGGCATGATCTCAGATCACTGCAACCTCTGCCTCCTGTGTTCAAGTGATTCTCATACCTCAGCCTCCTGAGAAGCCAGGACTATAGGCTAACACCACCATGCCCAGCTAATTTTTGCATTTTTTTAGTGGAAATGGGGTTTCATCATGTTGGACAGGATGGGCTCCTTCTCTTGACCTTGTGGTCCACCCACATTGGTCTCCCAAAGTGCTGGGATTACAGGCATGAGCTGTTGTACCTTGCCCATAACATATTTCATCTTCATACTAAAATCTGGCAAGAGCATAATAAAACAAGAAAGCTAAAAGGCAGAATTCTTGATGAATATAGATATAAAAATTCTCAAAAAAAAAAGCAAATCAAACTCAGCAGCATACCAAAAAGATCATTCATCACAATTGAGTGGTCTTTATTTGTGATATGCAACATACGCAAATCAATGAATGTGATTCGCCACATAAAAAGAATCAAATACTAGTATCATGTAATCATCTCAATAGGCACAGAAAAAGAATTACGTAAAATGCAACACACTTTAATGATAAAAACCACCAACAAACAGGCATGGAAGGAACATACATCAAAATAATAAGAGCTATTTATGACAAACTCACAGTGAACATCACACTGAATGGACAAAAGTTAAAAACATTCCCTCTAAGAACTAGAACAAGACAAGGATGTCAACTCTAACTTCTACTCAGCATAGTAGTGGACATCCTAGCCAGAGTGATCAGGCAAGAGCAACAACTAAAAGGCATTCATATAGAAAAAGAGGAAATCAAGTTATCTCTGTTTGATGATGATATGACTCTATACCTAGAATACATAAACGTTTCTTCAAAAGACTCCTAGAGCTAGTAATCATCTTCAGTAAACTTTCAGGATACAAAATCAGTATGTAAAAATCAGTACTATTTCAATATACCAATAGCGTTCAAGCTGAGAACCAAATGCAATTCCATTTACAATAGCCACAAATAAATAAAATAAAAAAGGATAAATCTACAAGAAAGTGAAAGATCTCTACAAGGAAAACAACAAAACATTGTTGAAGGAAATCATAGTTGACACAAACAAATGGAAAAGCATTCAAAGCACATGAATTAGAGAACTAATATCATTAAAAGAACCATACTGCCCAAAGCAATTTATAGATTTGATGCAATTCTTATAAAATTGCCATCATTTGTCACAAAACTATTAAAAACAATTCTAAAATTCGTATCTAATAAAAAAAGAACCCAAATAGCTAAAACAATTATAAATAAAAAGAGCAAGGCCAGAGGCATCACATTACCTGACTTCAAACTAAACTACTAGACTATATTAACTAAAACAGCATGATACTTGTACAATAACAGACACACAGATCAATGGAACAGAATGGAAAACCCAGAAATAAAGCCATACAACTACAACCAACTGATCTTCAACAAAGTCAACAAAAATAAATAATGGAGAAGATATCCCATTTATGAAATGAGGATGGAAAACCTGGCTAGCCATATGTAGAAGAGTGAACCTGAACACTTACCTTCCTTCATATAGAAAAATTAACTTAACGGATTAAAGACTTAAATGTAATTCTCCCAACTGTGAAAATCCTAGAGTAAAACCTAGGAAAACTTCTGGATATTAGCCTAGGCAGGGAGACATCTAAAGTAAATAAAAGAAAACCAAAAATAGATAAGCAGGACTTAATCATCCTAAAGAGCTTCTGTGCAATTTTAAAAAAAGAAAACTATCAAGAGAATAAATAGACAACATACAAAATGGGAGAAAATATTAGCAAACTATGCATCCAACAAAGGACTCATATCCAGAATCTGTAAGAAACCTACATAAATCAACAAAAAAGATGGATAACTTTATTAAAAAGTAGGTAAAGAACATGAGCAGTACTTCTCAAAAGAATACACAGAAGCAGCCGGGCGCAGTGGCTCAAGCCTGAAATCCCAGCACTTTGGGAGGCAGAGGCAGGTGGATCACGAGGCCGAGAGATCAAGACCATCCTGGTCAACATGGTGAAACACCGTCTCTACTAAAAAAAAATACAAAAAATTAGCTGGGCATGGTTGTGCGTGCCTGTAATCCCAGCTACTCAGGAGGCTGAGGCAGGAGAATTGCTTGAACCCAGGAGGCGGAGGTTGCGGTGAGCCGAGATCTCGCCATTGCACTCCAGCCTGGGTAACAAGAGCGAAACTCCGTCTCAAAACAAAGAAAGAAAGAAAGAAAGAAAGAAAGAAAGAAAGAAAGAAAGAAAGAAAGAAAGAATACACAGAAGCAACCAACAAACATGAAAAATGCTCATCATCATTCATGATCATAGAAATGCTGACTAGAGTTCACCATGATCCCATCTCATACTATCCAGAATGGCTATTATTATTAAAGAGTAGAAAAATAACAGGTGGTAGGGAGAATGAATGGGAAAGAAACACTTCTACATTTTTGGTGGAAATTTAATTCAACCCTTCTAGAAATCAGTTTGGAGATTTCTCGAAGAAATAAAAATAAAAGTACCATTTAACCTGACAATCCTACTACTTGATATCTACTCAAAGGAAAAGTAATATTTAACAAAAAGACTCATACAGTTATCACAGCACTATTCACAACTGTAAAGTTATGAATCAACCTAGGTGCCCATCAATGTTGAATCGAGTAAAGAAACATGGAGAAATACACCATGAAATAACTACATAGCTGTATGAAAGATTGGATTCATGAGCTTTGCAGCAATACAGATGCAGCTGGGGGCCATTAACCTAAGTGAATTAACATAGAAACAGAAAATCAAATACTTCATGTTCTCACTTATAAGTGAGAATTAAACAATGGTTACTCATGAACATAAAATTGGAAACAATAGACACTGTGGACTCTGAAGGGGAAAAGGCGGGGCGGGGTGGGGGCAATTTTTTTAAAAACTACCTATTGGGTAGTATAGTCACTATTTTGATGATGAGTTCAATAAAAGCCCAAACCCTATCATCCAATATACCCATGTAACAAACCTAAACACGTACCTCCTCAATCTAAAATTTTTAAAAAGATGGTAAGAAAAAAATGACAAGCATCCCAAAATACATTATTTCCCTAATTATGCAATATGAAGTGAGTTTAAGTGAATGGTTTTTCTTCAGGCATAGGCAAACATGATTTATACTCTTTTGGATGCTCATTCTTGGCTTTCCAGAGCAGGTAATGAAGTACAGAAAAGAGAAAAATTATAATTTTAATTATATTAGCAGTTAAAGAATGAGAAGTGAACCCCAATTACTGAGTTAAGAGAAGAAACAATATGCTCAAACACATTGTGTTTACTAAACTCAGACTAAGCCAGTATTTCTGAGTAACATCTGGTTTTAAAACATTTTTCACAATGTATATGTATGTAGTAGGCAGAATGAGCCTCCCAAAGATGCCTGAACCATAATCCTTGAAACATGAATACATTACATTATGTGGCAAAGATAGTTTGTAGACATAATTAACTTTATGAACCTTAAAACATAAAGACATTACCTTGGATTACCCAAGGAGGCCCAATCTAATCACATGAGTCCTTAAAAGCAGGAAACTTTCTGTGGCTGGAGACTACAGTAATGAGGCTGAAAAAAGTGACATCTTTGATGACAGAATCATGGAGTCCATAAGCCAAAGAATATGGATGGGTGGCTTCTACATGCTGAAAATGACTTCCAGTGCATACTCAGCAAGGACTCAAGGACCTCAGTCCTGTAACCACTGCTTCATTTAATAGGGTAAACTTAATCCATTAACAGTAATGATTGATAGGAAAGAACTTACGGTTCTCATTTGATTGTTTTCTATGTGTGTTGTAGTCCTTTTTTCCCTTCTTTTCTTTCTTAGCAAATTATCATTGTATTTAATTGATGGTTATGTACTGATATGTTTTGAGTCCTTTCTCTTTTTTGTTTGTGTATCTTCTATAGATATTTTCTTTATGGTTACCTTGAAGCTCACATAAAACATCTTATAATGATAACAGTTTAAGTTGTGAATGACTTAAATTGCATATTTAAAAAACTATATATTTAAACCTGCTCACATACACACACTTTATGTTACTGATGTCACAATTTACATCTATTTTGTGTATTAATTAACATATTTTATAGTGTTTAATGTTTTAATTATTATAATTACATAAAGTTCTGCTATAGTTGTTAATATGTGTATATTTTATATCTCTTTCATCTCTTTCATATCCGAAGGACACTTTTGCTCGTATAGCATTTTGGTTTGGCAGGTTATTTTTTTCTTTCATCAGTTTGAATATATTATTCTACTCCCTTCCAGTCTGCAAAGTTCTGTTGAAAAAAATATGACAGTCTTAAGGCAGATCTTTTATACATAATCTTTATACAGATCTTTTCTCTTGCTTTTTTCAAAAATCTTTGACTTTGACAATTTGTTTATAATGGTTTCAGTACAGAGATTTCTTTGGAATCCTTTTATGTGGAACCCATTTGGCATCTTGAATCTGAATTTCCATTATCTTCCAAATTTGGAACGTTTTAAGCCAGTATTTATTTGAATCAGCTTTCTTCTACTTTCTCTTTTTTTCTTCCTGAGGCTTACATAACGAGTGTGTAACTTTAATGGACGGTGTTCCATAAGTCCCTAAAGTTTTCTTCACTCCTTTCATTCTTTTTCTTTTGGCTTCTTTGGGCGGATAATTTCTAATGACCTTCCTTCAAGTTTGCTGATTCTTTCTTCTGCTTGATGTAGTGCTGCTGAACCCTTCTAGTGAATTTTTCAGTTCAGTTACGGAATTTTTTACCTTCAAGATACCTGTTTGATACTTTTTAATAGTCTCTATATTGTTGAAATTTTCTCTTTGTTCATTTGTTCATTTGTTGTTTTTCAGACTTTGTTGAGCAACATTATGATGATTATTTTCAATTCTCTCACATTGAAATTATGTATCTGTTTTACTAATTTTGGTTCATCAAGATCTATCTTATTTCTTTTTTTGAAACACATTTCCCTGTTTCTTCAGTTTTCTTGACTCATTCTGCTGCTATCTGAATTAGAAAAAACAGCCACCTCTCCCAGTCTTCATGGATGGGTCTAACATAGGAGAAGACCCTGGTAATGAGCCTGTCCAAATGTTCTGCAGATTTCCTCAAGCCTTCATTCTGGTGCAAACTACCATCTTTGTTCTCATTGGCCCTAGTCATTTAGAGTATGCCCAGTCCTGTTAGTGCTCCATGACAGGTGAGATAGAAGCCACTACTTTGGACAGTCCTTAGAAAAAATTGAAACATTGGATTTGTGGTCCAATTTAACAGGGAAAACTTTTCATGAAAAAATCAGGGTGCTGATTTCATTCTGATTATATGGCATTCTACTTGGAGCAGTGGTGGTGACAAAAATGTATCTAAAATTTTCTTGGAAGGTGAATGTGACTGGTTTCCCTGTATCAGGTGCAGGATCTTCTCAACTAGTTTCTGGATTACTCATGCACACACACACAAAAAAAGTATATGTGTTTTGTCATTGAAATCGTTTCTGGAAAAGAAAGGCCCTGGGCTTTTTATTCTGCCATCTTGTAGACATAACACCTCCTACTAGGTTTTATGTTCTTTAGTCACTTTTTGTGTATCCTGGTGGGAATAATTGCCTAACCTGTTTTGCCTTATTCTTGCTCCATATATACTTGGAAGAGTCAGCTTCCAGAGCGCTCTTCTTTAACTTTAGAGCTAATGAAGAGCTTTTATTTCCTTTGTTAATATTTCACCTTACTGTACGTGTGTGTGTGTGTGTGTGTGTGTACAATATTATTTTATTGACTCCATGAGTTTTTCACATTTAATAACTTAAAAATTAAAATTTGTATTACAGTTAATACACCATCATTCACACACTATACTTTTATTACTTTTCTTAATAATACAGAAATCCAAAGCATAGTTTAAAATCAATAGCATCCTACATTTGATGAGATAAAGTATATACACATGTGCTTGACAGATAGTAAATATATGCATGAATATATGTTTATATACTGTGTGAGACAGAGAGACTGTGAGCACAATTCTACTAAAAGAATTTGATAACAGGTCACAGAAGCACTTGCTTCCTGAATTTGCCACCATGATTACTTTACACGCAGTTCAGAATGACCAGAGTCAGGTTTTTTTGTGCTCTAGTACTTGTTCCAGGAAATATTCTATCTAGAAAATTGAACCTTTCCCTTTTTGAGCAAGAGTAATTCAATACGGAGTATCAAACAACATTCTGAGATGGACTGGAAAACCTAGTCTTTGTATTACTGGTAAAAGATTTTCCATTCACGCAGAGGTGATTGCTAAACGTGTGAGCACAGACATAATTTTGGGAAGTGGGAAAAATGCATATAACAAGGAATAAAGAAGAGAAGATTAAATATTGAATCATACCAATCTTTAAAGAGAAGGAAGGGAAAGCCAATCAGGAGAAAAGTCAGTTGCAACATTCAAAAGAAAAGCAAAACTGTAGAACCAGAAAAACCAAAAGAGGTTGGAGTTTCTAATAAGAAATGTCAATCACAGGCTGTATTTGACTTAACTTGTTATTAATGACCTCCTTAAGGAGAAATACAATATCAAAAATTACTTTTTAATTTAGGCACAAATGTGTGGTAGAAATTTATAAATTCGTAATTCAAGAAACCAGAACTAATGTGCAAAATATGAAAAAAAAAACTATGCTTATAACACTAACTTCTGAACACTGCAGTTTCTGAAACTAAAATTGGCAGGTTAAATAAGGAACATTAGCTTTAAGTTTCTAAAATATGTCATTTACTATAGTGAACAAAGTAACCCCAAAACACTTTAGACAGAAATCTTTAATATAGTAAAATTGTTTAAATATGTCATTTATCCATTAGGCTGTCAGACAACACTCCCACACACAATGAAGTGCCTGCTTCTTGACAGTTGGAGTTGAGTGGGAAGATCTCTGCAGTAAAAAAGCCAAAATAAATGCTCTAAATATATATTGCACAGAAGGAACTTCCAGTTAGAGAAAAATATGGCATTAATATAAATAAGCTCTGCATCCAAATTGTTTGGAAACATAATAATAGTATACTCTTATGTAAAATGTTAGTGAAAGAAAAAAATTGATTTAGGACTAGAAAATAGGAATTTAGGCCGGGCGTGGTGGCTCAAGCCTGTAATCCCAGCACTTTGGGAGGCCGAGGTGGGTGGATAACGAGGTCAAGAGATCGAGACCATCCTGGTCAACATGGTGAAACCCCATCTCTACTAAAAATACAAAAGATTAGCTGGGCATGGTGGTACGTGCCTGTAATCCCAGCTACTCAGGAGGCTGAGACAGGAGAATTGCCTGAACCCAGGAGGCGGAGGTTGTGGTGAGCCGAGATTGCGCCATTGTACTCCAGCCTGGGTAACAAGAGTGAAACTCTGCCTCAAGAAAATAAATAAATAAAATAAAATAAAATAAAATAAAGAAAATAGGAATTCAGTAGAAATTAATATAATTGAATATGTCCATGGCATACAATTTCAATAAAAAGTGGTAGATTTGACTTAATTTCTTGACAAAAGGATTATGTACTTTAGAAGCAAAAGTATAATTTATTTTAACAAACAGAAACATTCTAGTGCCTTTTCTATAAATAATGTAATTGATTTTTGGCAAAATTTGTCAAGATAGCCATGATGAGAAATATAGTGGTTCACTTTTAAAGAGCTATTTACACAAGCATAGTTGACCATTTCAAATTATCGTCTCATGGACTCAAACTTGCAATGATAACCAATAACACTGCCATCAGCCTCATCAGCAACACCAAAAAAAAAACTGTCAAATATTTAAGTTTGTGATGAGAAGTGTCCACTGTTGGGTACTTCCCAAAAAGGGTTCATAATTCCAGCCACAGGTTTGCAAAGGAAATACCTGAGTCCTTTAACAAATTAACGAACTGATACCAAAATATTTATCCTCCCCAAGATCACAGAGTTTTAGGAAAATATGACTGTGAAATGTAAATCAGATGCATTTAATTTAATAGCTTGTTGTTTTTCACTTACATGTATATTTGTTTCTATATGTTGACTACATTCTGCAAGAAGAATGGACTTGGTACTAAAATAACTTTGGAATTATTTGACTATAGCCTTAAATATTTTGCTTACTTTCTCTAGATCTGTTTACCTATAAACTAAAGAAGATCTGTAAGTTTTCCTCATTTAAATATATTCTGCACTTTTCCTCTAAGTTCTAAATTTGGCAAAATTTATGCTCTTTCAGTCAATCATTGTGTGAAAAATTGTAAGTGCTAAAGATGAGTGGTTGAAAAGACAACAAAAACCTTGAGTTTGAGTCATTCAACTATGAAAGTTATGAAATAAATACATGACATAATATACTCATTATATATATATATATATATATATATATATATATATATATATATATACCCACACATTTGTTTATGGACACATATGGGAAACACAGCATTTAATACTGTATATATAATTTATATGAGATAAAATTAGGTTATGAAACAGATTGCAACTGATAGGTTGTGAAAGTGTATTAATATTCCTTTTCTTAGGTGACATTTGAACAGACTAAAACGAAGTGAAATGATGCCTGCCAAACAACTGGAGAATGTCATCAAAGGCATGGAAAAAAACAACGGGAAACATTTAGAAGCAAAGCCTGTGACAATAGTGAGCTCCTGGCTTTCTAGTGTCAGCAAGGAAACTGTGCAGCCTTGTTGGAACAAACATCCGGAAGGGTAACTACTTTCTATTTACTCTATTGCAATCACCCAAGTGTGTACTAATATTTTATTTTACTATGATATTGAAATAACCTCCCACAGGTCTTCCCATTTCCACTAGTGTTCCACCTCAGTCAATTTTATATGGATTAGCCATAGAGGTGTGTTCAACAGTCAAATCCAATCCAAAGGCTACCAGTGAATTATAATCATATTCATAAAAAGTTTCATATTTCTTACTGTGGTCTAAATGTCTTTACATGTCCACCTGTTATAGGACTTGATGGTGGGCAGGTAATGAGGCATAAGAAGAAAAGGCATAATCAGGGAAAACTCTTGGATTTTGACCTGCCTAGTTAAATCACGATGCCATTTATGGAGATGTGGAAGATCAAGAGAAACCACTCAGAATAGAGGATTAAGTATATACGATTAAATGTTGGACCTATTATGTAGAATACATACAAATCCAAGTGGACAAAAGTAGTTGTGAAGATAAAGACAGTAAATCAAGGCATCAAATATTTCGTGAAAGGGAAGAATTTCTTAGTAAGATAGTATATTTTTGCTGCAATAAGAGATTGTGTGCATATGTGTGTGTGAGTGTGTGTATACAAGTACATAAACACTCTGACATTGAGTCTTAGAGAGAATGGGAGTCTCAAAGATAAAAATATTTTTAAAAAATAGCAAATGGATTGTAAGAAAACTATCTATGTTATATTCAGACAATGGTAAATGAGAACACATACACTCAGACACAACCCACTCAAACACACAGTGAAGGCTTTAAAAAGGGGAAGAGTTGTTATTAGAAAATAACTAGGTTTTGATAAAAGCAAAATTTAAAAGAGTAAGGAAAGAAATAGAGACCATTGTAAGAATTTTATTTAAGAAAGGCTAAAAATTCCAGGAGCTGATGGAAAATCATTTGGGATAAGGTGGGCATGTTAGATTAAGTTAAACTAAGATACATAAAAGTTTTACCGGGAAAAGAGACTTGGAGTCTAGTCAAAGGTATGGCAAATGGTATAAATGGCCTCGTGGGCTCTGCTCAGGGGTGTATTGCAGAATGTAGAATCCTTAGGAAGTTGGTGTGTGAGTGGGAGAAGGAGGGATAGATATAGGCAGGGGCTCTGAGAGAAGCATATGAAGATTTAAATACATGTCTAAACATTGTTTCTTTCAGATGTCCCTATTTCCCTTTCATGGTAGAAAATGCAAATATCTTTACTTCAATTATCCTTTAAAAACCAACAATATATGGGCTTTTAAGACAAATTAACTGGAAAATGTTAAAATGGAAATTAACATTGAATCCAACATGGTATTAGATTTATAAATAGAATAAAATACATCTTTCAGTATAAATAGAGCATTGCAATTTTGTGCTTCTCTATTTTATGTATTTTCTGTTACTATAGAAACCTCCTCTGTAGAGCCATATATCTATTTTAATCTTGTCAAGCCTTTTCCAAGGTAAAAATGATCAACATATAAAACAGCATTCAATGAAGAAAAAAAATTGCAGTTACAAAGGAAGACTTAATTTAAAAAGTATTCTATCTATAGTCGTGGTTCCATATTATCCTATGTATCTACTATGTAGAAGCAAACTGAATACTCAACCTATCTGTGTGTTCAACAATTAGAGTGGTATTCTTACTTTTCTCTAAATCATTTGTAACATGGGATTTTCAACAAGTTAATCTGTCTGTCGATTGTAATCTGTGTGGCAACATAGTACAAAAGAAAGTGAAATTTCTCTATGAATCCCAGCTCCATTTACTACTCATAGAAGATAGTCGTCCCAGTAAGCCTTAGTGTCTGCATCTGTAAAATGGGTGTAATCACAATACCTGTCTCATAATTGTGCGTGTGTGTTTACAAACTGAAATGACATAGACATCTAACACTGCACTTTAGAAAAGTCTCATCACTTTGATATCTAGCATAGCCTGGCAATGAAAGTGAATTCTGTTAGAAAGAAACTCTCTTGCCTTCTACTTACCAATTGCCTGCCTTATATTTAACATCACTCTGTCAGAGTTACAAACATAAAATACTTAAAACATTAGGTAAATAATATCTTTATTAACACTTTCGATTACTAGAGATATGAGCCTTTCTTAAAGTGTTCAATAAAAACAAATCACTGAAAGAAAGAAATCCTATATGTTGTCTATATAGGATTTTGAAAATATCCTATATAGAGAATAAATCCCATATGTAGAATATATATAGAATTATAGAATATGTAAAATATAATCATACATAGAATATGATACATATATAAATATTTTAATGCTTTTTACAAATACAATGGACTAAATGTTTTAGATTAGTAATAAAAAATGATGTGCAAAAGGTTGAAGAGAACTCCAAAACACATAACTTTAAATTATGCTCCATGTGAAGAGGTTAAGAATGTGCAGCAGGCCATTTATTTTAAAATCATTAAATGACACTAAATCAAACATTCCTAGTAATGTATTGGAAAACACATCATCACCATTTATAGAGAATCTAGAAAATTAAAGATGAGCTGTCAAAACCTAAATGATATTCTAAAAGAACAGTTTTTAAAATAGTGCTTTCTGATAGAAAATAAATAACTCAGAAAATGAGAGAGAGAGAGAAAGAAGTCACCAAAAGCTTATAAGTAATCACAAAACAATAATGAATGTTTAACTAGATATATTAATGTGGAACAAAGTGCTTCATTCATAGTTTTCAGGATTTTTCAGAAATGACAGTCTACAAATAGAACATGAAACGTACAGCTGTTTTTTTAAATAACAAGTTTTTATATGCTTGAAAATTTTCCTATTTAGGCTTCAATGAAGAAAGAGAAAAATGGGAAGGTTAATGTGACAACCAAAAACAAGTTTTTTTGAGACAGGGTCTCACTGTGTCACCCAGGCTGAAGTGCAGTGGTCTGATCCCGGTGCCCTGCAGCCTCAGTCTCCCCTTCTCTGCTCAAGCTATCCTTTCTCCTTTGCCTCCCAAGTAGCTGGGACTACAGGCATGTGCCATGATGCCCAGCTATATATATGAAATATATTTTCCTGTTTGTACAAATGGGGTTTAGCCATGTTGCCCAGGCTAGAACAACTAAAAATTCTAACAACCATATAATACCCTGTCTATTATGCTGTTAGTCAGATCCCATGGCAAGAATGAATCTTTGACTAAGATACTTTCTTAGTGTCTGAGTCAGTTTTGTGTTGCTATCAAGGAATACCTGAATCTGGGTGACTTATGAAGAAAAGAAGCTTATTTGGCTCATGGTTCTGCAGACTGTAAAAAAAAAAAAAAAAAAAAAAAAAAAAAAAAAAAAACATGGTAGCAATAACTGCTTCTGATGCTAGTGTCTGCTTCTGATTGTGGCTTCAGGCTGCTTCCGCTTATGGCAGAAAGTGAAAAGGAACCTGTTGGTACCAGATATCACATGCAAACAGAGGAAGCAAAAGACACGGTCTTTTTGACAGCCAGTTCTCTGAAGCTCCTGAGAGCTAACAGAGCACAAAAAGTCATTTCTTTATTTTCCTCCAAATATCCAAACCATAGCAGAAAGATTAAAAGAATAAAATAAGAAAGAAGAGAAATAAAAACAAAATTAAGGAAAGGAAGAAAGAAGGAAGGGAGGAAGAATGGAAAGGAAGACGGAAAAGAAAAGAAAGAAAAACGATTGAAGAAAGAGAGAGAAAATGGACAGATTACTCTTTTAGACCAGAACAAATTCTATTTTTCTGACCTTTAATAGAGTTTGGGTTGTAGTGTCTAGTGTCATAAATTTAAAATTCAAATCATACCTAGAAAATGTATTTGGTGTGCAAGCATAGACAAATTATTTAACTTTGCTACTCTCAATTTTCATATCTTTAATGTACATAAAATGAATATATAAATAAAAGAACAGCTGTAGCAAAGCAATGTGTTTCAGATTAAATGAGGTAAAGCCCAACGCAGAGTGAGCATATAGTCAAATTATTTAAGGAAGCTTGTAGTGACAGCTATAATTATAATGAAATTATGGAAAAGCTAAAGAAAAAATAACTGTTTACAAAAGGAATGGAGAGGGGAGTGATGAAAGCGAGACAGTGAAGTAGGAAATTCTAGTGTTCCTATCTACACAAAAATAGCAATTAGGCAGCTATTTACAAATGAAGACATGTCTGGGAGAGCAGAGTTCACAGCAGAACAGGGCATAGTGGCTCACACCTGTAATCCCAACACTTTGGGAGGCCGAGGCGGGTGGATCACGAAGTCAGGAGTTCAAGACCAACCTGGCCAAGATGGTGAAACCCCGTCTCTACTAAAAATACAAAAATTAGCCAGGCGTGGTGGCAGGTGCCTGTAATCCCAGCTATTCGGGAAGCTGAAGCAGAGAATTGATTGAACCCCGGAGACGGAGGTTGCAATGAGTTGAGATCGCACCACTGCACTCCAGCCTGGGCAACAGAGAGAGACTCTGTATCAAAAAAAAAAAAAAAAAAAAAAAAAGGCACATTGGAAAAAACAAAAAATAACCACAAAAAAAGATTAGGAAGAATAGATTTATTGTGTCCTGAATCACCCCATTCCGCCTGTTGTCACAGCTCAGCAATGAGAGGAAACTTCCAGAGCTGCTAGTTTGTCTTGGGAGAGGAAGACGAGCAGAGTGAGCAACCAGCTTCCCCAGACTTTTGGTTGCTACCCAAAACATGCTCTTCGGTTTCTCCTCACCCAGTCCACCCAGGAGACCAGCAGAGTTGAAATGTCCCGAGTTGCCTAGGAGCAAAGAAGGAGGGGGGCTGTCAGCATCAGCAATCTGAGGAGTGCTGGGGTCCCCAGTGGCCTTCGCTACTAAGCACACCAACAGCCTTCACCACTGGGGACCTCAACCGCTATTGCAGCTGCTGTGGGCCATTTAAAAAAGGGGCCACTGCTATGACGCCACCCTAAGCTTGAACCAAACCTCTTCCCCTCTGCAACACGCCCCTGCCCTCGCCCTGGAGCTTCAGTCATTCTGTGTACACACATGGTCCAAACCCTGGCTCCAAAGCCGCTTGGCAAGCACTGACGCCTCAGAAACCAGTGCCGCAGGCTGGACACACAGAGGCTCTGTACACCAGCACCAGCGCCCCGGTGATACTCCACGCAGCCCCAGGCTCCAGACACTGGCTTCGCATCTCCTCTGCAGTATACCCACACATCACACACTCGTGCCACAGCCCGTCCCAGTGCACCTGCATCCGGGACCGTGCACCAAGAGAGATCTCCTTGACCGTGACTTTCACCCAAGAGAACAAGAGTACTCTAGCAGGGTCCACCACTAAGAGACTCAACAGCCCCCTTTTTTTTTTTTTTTTTTTTTTTGAGCACAGTGGCGCAATCTTGGCTCACTGCAACCTCCGCCTTCTGGGTTCAAGCAATTCTTCCACCTCAGCCTCCTGAGTAGCTGGGACCACAAGTACCTGCCACCACGCCCGGCTAATTTTTGCATTTTCAGTAGAAACGGGGTTTCACCAATCTTGGCCAGCATGGTCTCGATCTCTTGACCTTGTGATCCTCCCACCTCGGCCTCCCAAAGTGCTGGGATTACAGGTGTGACCTGTAAAGACTTGGCATTCTTTACTCCACTGAAATTATGTAATGGTGCCATCCCCAGAGCTGGAATCACCACATCTCACCCAGGCTCAGACAGAGGCAGGAGAGATTGGGAGATATTGGTCAAGGGATATGAAGTTATGAAGGGAAGTTATAGAGAGCTAATGTATAGCAATGTTGTTATAGTTAATGGTACTGTATTGTATACTAGGAATTTGAAATTTGCTAAGAGTTTATGGATTCTCACCACAAACACACAAAGTAAGCATGTGAGTTGATGAACATGTTAATTCACTTGCCTGTGGTGAATACTGCACAATGATAGGTGTATCAAATCATTAAGTGCTATGACTTAAATATATAAAATTTAATCGTCAACCATACCTCAATAAAGTTAGAACAGAAAAGGCAAAAAAAAAGAAATAGAGTAAGGAGAAAATGTTTTTTGGAGAGCCTAGCCTGTGGGGAGCAAGGAGACATGAGCACACATCTTTGTGCTAGGCTTGTTGACAGCTAAAGCAAGTATATAAATACGATGAGTTTCATGAGTCTAATTATCCTATAAATGGATGCTTACCATGCCATTAGGGAAAGACACAGCTTTTCATAGAGTAATAAAGTCTGAGTGAAATTTTCATATAGGGACATGAAATAACAAAATTGATAGTGTCTGTGTAAGCATTATGTCAAAACGTGGATAAAGACAATCATCTCAGAATTATTTCTCAAAATTAAGCAAAGACCATAATGCTAAAACTGAGCATTATGAAATTATTATTATAGGGATCTAGAATATTGTCATTATATAATTTTCTGGTGAAAATCTGTCAGCTCTAATATTCTATACTTTGACTAGTGCAAAGAGATTTTAATATTCTTCACAGAGAGAAGTAAACTCACTTGTGTTCTTTGTATTTTAAATGTACTGCTGTTAAAAACACAAGCAATCGTTGTTTAATATATTGTGTATTGCCATATATAAAGCTATATGCTGATTACTTTTTATTGCTCTTACTGCTGTTTTGTAACTTCTCTATTTAGGATAAATCTTGCCTATTCCATTCTGTTATTGATAAAGCTAGGGAAAATTCAATCCAAAACCTGTGTCATCTTTGACTTCTCCATGAACAATAATAAAACTGAAAGCTTTGCACCCACAAGCATCTATATGGGGACATGTCAGCAGGAGAAAAATGACATTTAATGTTAACTGAAAACCTAAGTCTTTGAGTTGCTGTAATTACGTGTTCTTTTATGTGTACATATTACCTGTTACCTGTTACATTTTACAGACCTATGATTACCTTAAAGCAGTTCTGTGGGAATTCTGTTAACATCTGTTCTTTGCACATGAAAAATCCCAGAAATATTTCATAACCAAAAAAAAACAGTTGTTTTGTATTGGTGGACTTTGTAGTTAGTGATTCTGCCTTGTCATTGATGGATGAGAGAATGATAATATGTGATCAATGAAGCAATCATGAGAACAAATCAACATAATACAATTTACAAAGTTGTTTTTTATAAATTTTAACTTCCTGGTTTGCTGTCAACACTCAAGTCAGTTCCACCAAGCATATGAACTGCTATTTCTATAGTGTTTACATCTCTTAAAACACACATACCCAGTCAACACCCTTTATTTTCTCACCCAGAGGAAATATGATTAAATAATTTATGAAATGTTAGGAGAGACATGCTGGAGCTTGGGACAAGGGAATAATGACTTTCTAAGGTTTTCAGAGCCATATGGTTCACAAAAAAGAATAATATATATTATATATACTTAATATTATATATGTATCCTATTTACATATGTACTATATTCAGAAAATATTATCTCATTTTTCTAGTCCCCATACTAACACATTTGTATATCCTATGGAATTCCCAGTATTCCAGTTTCAGTGAAAAAATTAGTGTGAGCTGAGATTAGAAGACAATTGTTTTAGGTGACAAATGAAATCTAAGTGAAATATGGAAAATTCAGACTATATTAATACAAAATATAAATATATTTTTCCCAATTATTTGTGAATGCAGACATATAATATATCCGTTTCTTCTTGATAACTTCTAGGGTTTAAATGAGAAACAAGAAATTGTTGTCATTGATACAGGGATTGGGTTTGTTAGACCCCTCCTGCACAAAATGAGATGCAAGACATCAAAAATCGGACGTAAAATACCTTAACCAATTAATTGCTTATTATATGAAAAAGTCCTGGCTTCTTGACTGACCAAGTAATTAGGTCAAAAATATTGAACAGCCACATTTTTTTCACCTTATGTTAACACATTTTAGCTTTTCAGGTTTATCCTTACTCAATCATAAGATGACTACAGAAATTGCAGGGCTTATCTCTTGCCATGAGAATATTCAAATAAAATTAAGTATGCCTCTGCCTTCTTTAAGTTTGAAGTGTCAGTAAACATTTCTCAGAAGTCCCTTAGAAAAATTCTTCTCATGTCCTATTTGTCAGAATTATGGAGCATGCTCATATTTTTCAGCCCAAATCAATCAGTAGCAAGAGAAATGAGACATTCAGTGGCAAGAGAAATGGAACTGAAATAATTGGCATAAGGTAATGTTTCTTAATCTCCACAGAAAATCATAATCACTTGAGGGACTATTATAAAAAGTAAAGAGATTTCCATAAATTCTGAGTTTGTTGTGGAGTGGGTTTGGGGAATTATATCTGTTTTGTGTTTTGTTTTGTTTTGTTTTGTTTTGTTTTGTTTTTTTACTCCTGTTCCGCAGGTTTTGCCCAGGGGCTTTCTTGATCTTATCAGAAAGTGTCAATGGAAGGTTTTGGGAAACAAGCAGGACTCCATGTCCCTTCCTCAAATGGTCCTTCAGTCATTTTTTTTTTTTTTTTTTTTTTTTTTTTAGAAAAAGAATAAAGAAGAGGAAGAAAGAGAAAGAGGAAGAGGGAGAGAGGATGGGGGTATTGCTTTATTGTCCGGGCTAGAATGCAGTCTAAATATGGGTATGCCTGTAATTGTCTTTAATAATGGAGACATGAAAGAAAATGAGGGAAGAGAATAGCAAACAAGGAGCCAACCAAGATTTCTTTTAAACTTCTAAGTTGATATGATGTGGTACTGATAAGAGTGTATATTTTGTATATTTAAAGTGGAGAGTTCTATAAATGTTAATTACATTTACTTGTTCCAGATCTGAGTTCAAGTCCTGAATATCGTTGTTAACTTTCTGTCTCATTGATCTGTCTAATATTAATGTTGAAGTCTCCCACTATTATTATGTGGGAGTCTAAGTCTCTTTATAAGTCTTGTATGTCTGCATATTCCTGTATTGGGTGCGTATATATTTAGGATCTTTAGCTCTTCTTGTTGTTGCATTGATCCTTTTATCATTATATAATGTCCTTCTTTGCTTCTTTTGATCTTTGTTGCTTAATTGTAACTTCTGCTTTTTATTTATTTATTTTAGCTCTCTGTTTGGTTGGTAAATCTTTCTCCATCCCTTGTTTGGAGTCTTTGTGTATCCTTGAATGTGAGATGGATCTGGATGCAGCATACTGATGGGTTTTAGTTTTTTATTCAAATTGCCTGTCTTTGGATTGGGGGATTTAGTCAATTTAAATTTAGAATTAAGAATAATATATGTGAGTTTAATACTGCCATTAGCTGGCTATTTTGTCCATTAGTTGATGTAAATTCTTCATTATATTGATGCTCTTTTTGATAATTTTTTTAGAAAGGCTGATACTGTTTGTTCCTTTCATATGTGTAGTGGTTCTTTCAGAAGCTCTTGTAAAGCAGGCCTGGTGGTGATGAAATCTCTGAGTGCTTGCTTGTTCACAAAAAACTTTATTTTTCCTTCACTTGTGAAGCTTAGTTTGGCTGGATGTGCAATTCTGGGTTGAAAGTTCTTTTCTTTAAGGATGTTGAATATTGGCCCCCACTCTCTTCTGGCTTGTAGGGTTTCTGCTGAGAGATCTGCTGTAAGTCTGATAGGCTTCCCTTTGTGGGTAACCTGACCTTTCTCTCTGGCTGCCCTTAGTATTTTCTCCTTCATTTCAACCCTGGTGAATCTGACGATTATGTGCCTTGGAGTTGCTCTTCTTGAGGAATATCTCTGTGGTGTTCTCTGTATTACCTGGAGTTGAATATTATCCTGCCTTACTAGGCTGGGAAAATTTTCCTGAATAATGTCCTGAAGCGTATTTTCCAGCTTGGATTCATTCTCTTCATCACATTCAGGTACACCTATCAAGCGTAGATTAGGTCTTTTCACATAGTCCCATATTTCTTGGAGACTTTGCTCATTCCTTTTTATCCTTTTTTCTCTAATCTTGTCTTCTTGTTTTATTTCATTGAGTTGGTCTTCGACCTCTGATATCCTTTCTTCTGCTTGATCAATTCGGCTGTTAAAACTTGTGCATACTTCACGAAGTTCTCCTATTGTGTTTTTCAGCTCCATCAGTTCACTTATATTCCTCTCTAAATTGTGTATTCTTGTTAACATTTCGTCAAATCTTTTTTCAAAGTTCTTAGTTGCTTTAGATTGGGTTAAAACAAGTTCTTTTAATTCACAGAAGTTTCTCATTATCCACATTTTGAAGGCTGCTTCTGTAATTGGAACACACTCGTTCTCCATCAGGCTTTGTTCCGTTGCTGATGAGGAACTGGGATCCCCCGCTGAGGGAGAGGCGTTCTGATCTTGGGCATTCTCAGCCTTTTTTGGCCGTTTTCCTCCCTTCGTTATAAATTTATCCATCTGTGGTCTTTGAATTCACCGTCTTTGTAATTAGGTTTCTGAGTGGACGTCCAACTTACTGATTCTCAGCGCCGAAATCTGAGCAACCCACTGCACCGACCAAATCAGCAGCGTTAAGATTGATGGTGCCCGATTTTTTAATGATCGCCATTCTAACTGGTGTGAGATGGTATCTCAATGTGGTTTTGATTTGCATTTCTCTAATGACCAGTGATGATGAGCATTTTTTCATATGTTTGTTGGCCTCCTGTATGTCTTCTTTTGTAAAGTATCTGTTCATATCCTTTGCCCATTTTTGAATGGGCTTGTTTGTTTTTTTCTTGTAGATCTGCTTTAGTTCTTTGTAAATTCTGGATATCAGCCCCTTGTCAGATGGGTAGACTGCAAAAATTTTTTCCCATTCTGTTGGTTGCCGATTCACTCTACTGACTGTTTCTTTTGCCGTGCAGAAGCTGTAAGGATGTGGAGAAATAGGAACACTTTTACACTGTTGGTGGGAATGTAAATTAATTCAACCACTGTGGAAGACAGTGTGGCGATTCCTCAAGGACCTAAAAATAGAAATCCCATTTGACCCAGCAATCCCATTACTGGGTATATATCCAAAGGATTATAAATCATTCTACTACAAGGACACGTGCACACGAATGTTCATTGCAGCACTGTTTACAATAGCAAAGACCTGGAACCAACCCAAATGCCCAACGATGATAGACTGGATAGGGAAAATGTGGTACATATACACCATGGAATATTATGCAGCCATCAAAAACGATGAGTTCACGTCCTTTATAGGGACATGGATGAACCTGGAAACCATCATTCTCAGCAAACTGACACAAGAGCAGAAAATCAAACACCGTATATTCTCGCTCATAGGCGGGTGTTGAACAATGAGAACACATGGACACAGGGAGGGGAGCACTACACACTGGGGTCTGTTGGGGGGAAATGGGGGAGGGGCGGGGGGTGGGGAGGTGGGAAGAGATAGCATGGGGAGAAATGACAGATACAGGTGAGGGGACGGAAGGCAGCAAGGCACACTGCCATGTGTGTACCTACGCAACAATCTTGCATGTTCATCACATGTACCCCAAAACCTAAAATGCAATAAAAAAAAAAAAGAAAAAAAAAAAAAAAAAAAAAAAAAAGATTGATGGTGCTTTTCCGACTCTGCACCAAGAACCGTCGCTCCAAGGCGACGGCAAAACCACCTCGCCAGTCACAAGAGTCGCGCTGGCGACCCGTGGGGCTCCTCCGCTGGGAATCTCCTGGTGCGTGAGCAAAAAGAATTCATGTGAAGGTGTGGCGTCCTCTCATTCTTTGCGCTTTCAGTGGGAGCTACAATCCCGAGCTGTTAGTGATCAGCCATCTTGGATCTCTCTCCTGTTTTGTTTTGTTTTGTTTGTGACAGAGTCTCTCTCTCTTAGTCACCCAGGCTGGAGTGCAATGGCACAATCATGGATCACTGCAACCTCCACCTCCCAGGTTCAAGCAATTCTCATGCTTCAGACTCCCGAGTAGCTGGGACTATGGGTGATCTGCCCGCCTTGGCCTCCCACATGCTGGGATTACAGGCATGAGACACTATGCCCAAACTGGGGAATTAAATTTGTGTAAAAAGTTCATGTAAATCTGAGACAAATAAGTAGCTTTTACCAATTGTACTCTCCCTGAACTGGTTATTATATTTCCTCACTTGAGAAATTCATACTACAAAAATGTTGGGTTCTCCAGGGGAAAAGGATGGAGGAATTAACTTAGGCAAAACAAAAACACAAACCTCAAAGTGCTATCAAAGAGAATGTAGCAGGAGAAAAATGCCTTTGGGGGATAAAAAAAACCCTGAGAAGAGAAGACATATTAAAAAACGATGAGTTCGTGTCCTTTGTTGGGACATGGATGAATGTGGAAACCATCATTCTAAGCAAACTGACACAAGAACAGAAAATCAAACACCATATGCTCTCACTCATAGACAGGTGCTGAACAATGAGAACATATGGACACAGGGAGGGGAGCATCACACACTGGGGTCTGTTGCAGGGGGCGGGGCAAGGGAGGGACACCAGAGGGATGGGGAGGTCGGGAAGGGATAACATGGGGAGAAATGTCAGATGTAGGTGACTGGGGGATGGAAGCAGAAAACCACATTGCCATGTATGTACCTATGCAACAATCCTCTATGACCTGCACATGGACCCAAGTATCTAAAGTACAATTAAAAAAAAAAAAATCTATTAAATGGGGTAAAAGAAATAAAAGGAGAGATGATGTGGAGGGTTTATCACTGAGCTGGTAGGGGGCATATAAGCCTGAGAACAAAACTTGAAAGTAAAGAAAGAATCCCCAATAATCAGAAAGCGTGTGGTATTTTGTAGCCCAAGAGCAAACTGGTGGTTGAGTCAGCATACATAAATCTCCCAAATCTTACTCCAGTAAGAATAACCCATTGCCTAATGCGAGGAATACACTAGCTACATCCCTTCCATTGTGGCTTTTATCCTAAGCATCAGCATGTCACTTATCTGAGTACAGAGCATGAATAATACGTTTCCTGTCTTTTCTGTCATTAAAATGCATGCTTCCACACACAATGCTCCCAAGTCCCTTTATTAGCAAGGAAGAGGGAGTTGAATCCTGAAAATCTAATGGGATAGTGATGGGTATCTCATACCTCTTCCTGCACCTATAAATGACGCAGTGTAATTGAGACTTTCTGAACTGAGGTAGTGGTTGATGACTCCTCCATGAGGGTTGAATATTGGTTTATAATCTGACTGTCTGAAAGCATTCAAACTTAAAATAATTGCATAATGTAACATGATACAATTGAACAAAAATTAAGTGCAGGAATCGGAGAGAAGTGAATTAGGAAGAAAAAATTGCTCAATAATCAGATAGTCTGGTATTTTATAGCCTAGGAGCCACAAAAGAGAAATATGTACAAAATGAATAAACATGTAAACAATAATCAATATTCAAGAGCATATGAACAAAGGAAAAGATAGATCTTACCAATTATTCTCAGCTTTGTATGTGTGTGTAAAGAAAAAATGTTATATTACTGTATCTAGTGAGGTTGCAATTATACATTTCTATTCTTAATATTTGTCTATGCCTTTGGACATTTGTTTTTTATGCCCTTTTATCTCTTGAATAATAAGAATTCAGACATAGTAAAGGCACTGTTAAAAATTTGTTTCTGATCATAAATATTCCTTTAATGTATTAAGAAACAGTGTCAAAAGGCGTTTTGTTAATATTAAGATACAAAAATACTCAAAATCAGTGTAAGCTCAAAAATCTAATGTGTAAAAAGGATACTAATTTTCTACCTATTCCATTTCCAGTGAGTCTTAGGTTTTCCTTGTAATATATTTTGCTTCCACATTTACTGTTTTCACAGGAGAATAGTTGTCTAATTTAAAGTGTTTAGTCCTAAATCAATGTTATTGATGTTAACAATAATAAAAAATAAGCAATTTTCATATTCTCATTAAAAATATTATGCAATCCTAAAACATATTAAATTTTAAAATAAAAACAAAAGCATGTAGAGGCAGAACAAGATGGCCAATTAGGTCACTGATTGATTTCCCCTCAAGAACACCCAGCTGGACGACTAACCATATAAAGGAACATCAAATCAGATGAACAATCACAGTGCCTGGTTTTAACATCATATTGTGGTAAGAAGCATCAAAGAGTGTAGGAATGAGTGTTGAATCGCTTACACCACCCCATTCACATTCCCAAACAGTGGATGCATAGCACAGAGAGAGAATCTGTTCTTGAGGGAGAAAGAACACAGTGATTATGGGACTTTGCATATCCCCCAGTCACCTACATCTGACATTTCTCCCCATGTTATCCCTCTCCGAGGTCAGGGCTGCCTTGTCACAGCAGAAAGCAACAGCAGGCAGAACTCAGCTGGGGCCCATGTAGGGGTGCATTTAGACCAACCCTAGCAACAGGGGAATCATCCACGTCAATGTTCAGAACCTGATTTCTGGCAAGCCCCGGAACTGCAGGCCAATGTGCTCTAGAGTCCTAAATAAACTTGAAAGGCAGTTTAGGAGGTCACAGAGACTGCAATTTTGGGGCAAGTCTTAATTCTGTGCTGGACTCTGAGCCAGCAGACATGGGGGGAACATGACTTACTGAGACACCTATTACAGTGGGCAAGAAAGTGTTCGTGCCTTTCCTGCTTCAAACTCAGGCAGTGCAGCTCACAGCTCCAGGCCAGCTTTCTTCCCTCCGCTTAAGGAGAGAAGAAAGAATAAAGAGGACTAGGTCTTGCATCTTGGATACCAGCTCAGCCACAATAGAGCAGGGAACTGGGCAGAGTTATGAGGATCCAGTTTCAGGCCCTAGTTTCTAGACATTTCTAGACACACCTTGGGCCAAAAAGGGATCTGCTCCCTTGAAGTTAATGACCCACTTCTGGCAGGATTCATCATTTGTGGACTAAAGAGTTCTTTGTCTCTGCAAAATCAGTGGTATTCAGGTAGAAGCCACTGTAGGCTTTGATTGAGACTCTGAGATTTGCTGGCTTCAGGTGTGACTCAGCACACTCCCAGCTGTGGTGGTTATGGGGAGGGAATGCTTCTCTTTGAGAAAAGCAGAATGAAGAGTGAAGGAGACTTTATCATGCAGCATTAAGTACCAGCAAAGCCGCAGTGAGGAAGAGCACCACGTTGGCCCTTGAGGTCCCAAATTTCAGGTTTTGGCTCTCAGACAGCATTTTTTGGAACTTCTCATGGCCACAGGGAAGGTTACTGCCATGAAGGTAGAGTCCCAGGCCTGGCAGCGTTCATTCCAAGCTGACTGAAGCATCCTTGGACCATGACTGATCATCATCAATAACAAGGCAGTACTTGTTGTGGGCTTGGTGTGGTGGTGACCAGGGAGAGAGACTCTGCTCCTTATGGAAAGGGAAGAGAAGAGTGGGAAGAACTTTCTCTTGTGGTGTACGTGCCAGCTTAGCTACAGTAAAACAGACAATCAGGTAGAATCCAAGTTTTCCAGCTCCAGACCCTGGATCCTAGACATATCTCTGGACTCATCCAGAGCCAGTGGAAATGATCAGTCAGACACAATAATGACTGGCTGAGTATAGAGTCCTAGGGCCTGAGTCAACATAGGTGGTAGCCAGGCAGTGATTGCTGTAGGTCTTAGGCAAGACCCAGTACTGTGCTAGTTTCAGATTTGATCTAGCACAATCCCAGGGGCAATGGCCACAGAAGTGCTTGTGTCACTCTTCCCTCAACTCCAGCAAGCTCAGCCCAGGAAGATAGTGACTCCCTGAATGGGGAAAACTGAAAGCCTTTGCTCTAATACATAGAACTTGATAAACATACTTTTCCCACTGTTGTTCTACATCAGGAAGTCCCAGTCAGGAGAAGCAAACAAGAGAAAGAAATAAAAGACATCCAGAATGAAAGAGAATAAGTCAAAGTATCATTGTTTACAGACGATATAATCTTACATTTGAAATAACCTAAAGACTCTAGCAACAACTCATTTATTAGAAGTAATAAATGATTTCAGTAAACTTGCAGGATACAAAATCAACATATAAAAATTAGTAACATTTCTATAATCAAACAGCAAACAATCTGAAAAAAAAATCAAGAAAGTAATTTCATTAATAGGTGCTACAGATAAAATAAAATATCTAGGAATTTAGTTAACCAAAGAAGTAAAAGATGTCTGCAATGAAAACTGTAAAACAATGGTGAAAAATATCAAAGAGAACACAAAAAATAAAGATATTTCATGTTCAGATATTGAAAGAATCAATATTGTTAAAATGTCCATATTCCCCAAAGCAATCTACAGATTAAATGCAATCTCCATCAAAATATCAATGATATTCTTCACAGAAATATCAAAAACAATCCTAAAATTTATGTGAAACGACAAAAGACCTAGAATAGCCAAGGCCATGCTGAGCAAAAAGAACAAAACTGGAGGAATCACATTACTTGACTTCAAATTATGCCACAGAGCTATAGTAACCAAAACTGCATGGTATTGGCATAAAAACTGACACACAGACCAGTGGAACAGACTAGAGAACTTAGAATCAAATCTACACAACTACAGTGAACCAAAGAACCCAGAATAAAATCTATACAACTACAGTGAACTCAGTTTTGACAAGGGTACAAAAACATGTATTGGTAGAAGGACAGTCTCTTCAATAAATGGTACTGGAAAACCTGGATAGGATTCTGCCTGATTCTCTATTCTACTGTAGCTGAGCTGGCACCCACACCACAAGACAAATTTCTTCCCACTCTTCTCTTCCATTTCCACAAGCAGCAGAGTCTTTTTTTTTTTTTAATTTATTATTCAGGCTGGAAAGTATAAGATGACCTTTCCATTGAATCTGTCTCAAGTTATGTAATAGACCATATGTCAATGAATGAAAGTAGACCTCTATCTCTAGCTATATACAAAATTCAAATCAAAATGGAAGAAAGACTTAAAATTAAGATCTTAAACTTGAAACTAGTAAAAGAAAACATCTGAGAAGCTCTTCAGGACATTGAACTGGGCAAAGATTTCTTGAGCAATGCCCCAAAAGCAGACAATTAAAGCAAAAATATGGTAAATTGGATCACATCAAGTTAAAAATGTTTCACATAGTAAAGGAAATAATTAACATAACGCAGAGACAACAGAGAGAATAGGGGGAAATATTTGCAAACTATCTGTCTGACAAGGGATTAATAACCAGAATTTAAAAGGAGCTCAAACAGCTTTTTAGAAAAACAACAACTAATAATCTGGCTAAAAATAGGCAAAGGGTTTGAATAGACATTCCTGAAAAGAATACATCAAATGGCAAACAGGGACATGAAAAGGTGCTCAACACCATTGATTATCAGAGAAATGCAGATCAAAACTACCATGAGACATCATTTCACCCCACTTTGGCTTTTATCCAAAAGACAGGCAATAACAAATGCTAGTTGGGATGTGGAGAAAACAGAACCCTTGTACACTCTTGTTAGGAATGTGAATTGGTACATCCACTATGGAGAAAAGTTTGGACGTTCCTCAAAAGGCAAAAAGTAGAGTTGCCTTGTGATCCAGCAATCCCACAGCTAGGTATATAAAAAAGAATGGAACTCAGTATATTGAAGTGATATTTACACTCCCATGTTTATTGCAGCACTATTCACAATAGCCAAGATTTAGAAGCAACCGAAGTTTCCATCAATAAGTGAATGAAATGAATAAAGAAAATGTGGTACCTATACACAGTGGAGTACTATTCAATTATGGAAAAGTGACATCCTGTTATTTGCAACATGCATTTAACTGGAGGTCACTATGTTAAGTGAAATAAGCCAGGCACAGAAAGACAAACATTGCATGTTTTCACTTATTTGTGGGAGCTAAAAATTAAAACAATTGAACTGATTGAGTTGAATGTGCTACTCATGGAGCAGCACAATGGCTACCTGAGGTTGGGAAGGGTACTGGGGTTGGGGGAAGGAGTAAGAGCGAATGGCTGATGGGTACCAAAATATAGTTGGATAGAATGAGTAAGATTCAGTATTTAGGCCTGGTGCAGTGGTTCACGCCTGTAATCCCAACACTTCGGGAGGCGGAGGTGGGCAGATCATGAGGTCAAGAGATCAAGATCATCCTGACCAACATGATGAAACTCTTTCTCTACTAAATATACAAAAAAAAAAAAAAAATTCTGGGCATGGTGGCGGGCACCTGTAGTCTCAGCTACTAGGGAGGCTGAGGCAGCAGAATCACTTGAACCCAGGTGGGGGAGGTTGCAGGAAGCCTAGATTGCACCACTACACTCCAGCATGGTGACTGAGCAAGACTCTGTCTCAAAAAAAAAAAAAAAAAGTTTTGGTATTTGATATTGCAAAAGGGTGACTACAATGAACAATAATTGTTATAGACTTAAAAATAACTTTAAAAAAATTGGATTGTTTGTAACACAAAGAAAGAAGGTAATGGATACCTCATTGGCTCTGATGTGATTGTTATGCATTGTATGCCTTTATCAAAATATCTTATGTACCTCCATAAATAGGTACACCTACTATGTACCCACAAAAACAAAAAATTAAAGATTTCAACGTGAAGTAAGCATTTTACTGCTTTAAAAGAAAGCCCATATGAAATAAAATATGGGAAAATTATAATGCAGATAAAGCTTGACATGCTGGAATATAAATCTGCAGTAACTTAGTTTTATTTTCTAAAAACAAAAAGAAGACAGAAAAGAAAAGAAAAATGATCATATGCAACATATTTACACAGCTCCGTTTGAAAATATGCTTAAATATCCATTCAAGTGAATTTTGATAAATCTTCATTACAGAATTTTATGGAGTCATTTGTGAGACACTGTTACAGTGATTATGAGGGAGTATTTCTGGGGTGATATAATATGAACTGAAATCTGAAATTTTCTACTTACTTGATATGTGACCTTGACAAATTTTATATCCCCTCTATATGTCAGTCTCTTTGACCTAAGGAGAGAAAAGTGACATACTGTTCCACGTGGTGATAGAGGTACTAGTAGTAGTAGTCATGAAAACTACACTGAAAACTCACTCTTGTCTAGAAATTATCCTTCTTTTTTATTTATTATTCAGGCTAGATAATATAAGATGACCTGTCCATTGAATCGGTCTCAAGTTATGTAATAGACCTATTCAGATTATATGTTTGATATATCATATATGTAGCAAATTCCAGACTTCAATCTATGTTATCTCACTCTAGAAATGTTCATGCATAATCTGTTACAGTTTCTCACAAATGACTTTATAATACATATGGGGTCATATATTAATCTGGTTATACCAGATATATATAATCTGATTACATCAGATTGTCACAGATTACTTAGGACAAATAAAATGGTCATGACGTACTATTAAATGATTAAATGAACAAAGCAGAATGATGAAACAGATCATGACTTTGCCAAAATTTCTAGGACTTATTGCCAGGAGCAGTGGCTCATGCCTGTAACCCTAACACTTTGGGAGGTCGAGGGAGGTGGATCACATGGGGTCAAGAATTCAAGACCAGCCTGGCCAACATGGTGAAACCTCATCTCTACTGAAAAAACAAAGAGTAGCCAAGTGTTGTGGTGGGGGCCTGTAATCCCAGCTACTCAAGAGGCTGAAGCAGGAGAATTGTTTGAACCCAGGAGGCAGAGGTTGCAGTGAGCCAAGATCGTTCCATTGCACTCCAGCTTGGGCAACAGAGCAGAAACTTCGTCTCAAACATCAACAACAACAATAACAACTGACTTATTTAACAATACGTATCTATCAACTCTCTATGTTTCTACTTGTTCTTTAGAACATAATGGAAAGAACATCATCTAAGAATACATAAATGAAGTCCAATTGAAAGGTTTGCAGGCTGCGTGTTCTTGTATGTGTGTACCTGTATTACCCTCTTTTATTTTTTTGATTTTCCTTTATTAAGAAAATGTCAAGTGACACATAGACATTACAATTTTTTTGTCAGAGGTTAATGATAGTATTTGTTCACATATCTAAGCAATTTAGCACAAGAAAGCCTGGCTCACTCTATTTTTAGAAGATTTACTAGCGATCCATAGTCCAGCTCTTTGTTCACAACCAGGTGGTTTCTGTAAATGGTGTTTTGAGACCATTTATTACTTTCAGTGGGGCATAGCAGTGGGCCGCAGGGCTATCCAATATCATAACTCTGTTAAACTACTTGAGACAGGTTCAGTGGACAGGGCACCTTATATTCTCAAGTGAGTTTTCACAGGAATTTTACAAACACATCATGATATCTGCCCCCTTATGCCTCCTTAAAATATGTACAATGGTTCTTTGTGTATCTTGGATAATATTTACAGTTTTACATAACACCTTCTATGCTAACAATAATTAACTATCTGATAAATCTCAAGGGGTCTTCAGGGAGAGTTGACTGAGGTTCCACTGATACAATAGTGTATTCGGTCATCACTAGATTTCCTGGGGTATTGGTTCCAGAATCCCTCTCAGATACAAAAATCTGTAGATGCTCCAGGCTCTGATATAAAATGGCATAGTATTTGCATGTAGCCTATGCATATCCTCCCATATACTTTAAACCATCTCTAGATTACTTATAATACTTAATACAATGTACATGCTATGTAAATTGTTTTACTGTATTGTTTAAAAAGTGACAACAGAAAAAAAAAGTCTTTTTTTTCTCAAATATATTTTACCCATGGCTGGTTGAATCCACAAATGTGGGAACCCACAGGTACAGAGGGCTGACTCAGCGTGAAAACAAACAGACAGAAATACACTGAAGGCCATAGCATTTTGGTGAGAAATGCAAGCCTGAATAGTTTCCTTAATTCAAAATGTTTATGATTCAAGCCTTAGACTAATGAAGTATGTCAGATATTTCTCTTTCTCTGCTAAAGTAGTGGTATCATGTGGCAACAATATAAAAACTACATGCAGTTTCGTGAGCCTGAAAAAATTAAATTTTATTTCAGAGATGGGGTTTGACTCTGTTGCCCAGGCTGGAGTGTAGCCGTGCAGTCATAGCTCACTGCAACCTCAAAGGCTTGGGCTCAAGCGATCCTAATGTCTCAGTCTCCAGCCTCTTCTGTAGCTGGAACTACAGACATGCACCCCCACCTTTTTTATTTTTTAATTTTTTTTGTAGAGATGGAATCTTCACAAGCTGGTCTCAAACTCCTGGCCTCAAGTGATCTTCCCATCCTGGCCTCCCAAAACACTGGGATTACACGTGTGAGCCACTACACCCAGCCAAAATTTAATGTTTGGCAAAACTAATTTGTGTGAAATTCACATTATTTAAATTTTATGGTTAGACATGTGATTGATATTTTATAACATACTCATGCAGTGTAGTCTTTTTTTTTAATGTAACTGGCACTGCATGTGAATTAATCAAAAGGGAAAACAAAATATTAACAATGGAAAGACAGGTTTAAACACGACTTTTGCTTTTTTATATAGTTCGTTTGGAGGCTAAATACCAAATTACATAAGGAAAACATTTTATTAAATGCTGGCTGAATAGATAAAATTAAATAGCATTTTAAAGTAGCATTATTAGGATAATCAATATATTATATTTTGTGAAATACACACACACATGTGCACACACACAGGTGGCAAGAAATCAGTCACTTTTTAACCGTATGGATATGTTCTTCACAATGAAGTTAAGACATTGAGTGCTTCACTGTTAAATAGTATAATCATTATAATCTTTAATATGTCTCTAGTATTTCTGAAATATTTTCCCCTACTTTAATATCCACAGTGAGTTTTCAAAGTAAAGGAGTTATACCAGTGAATGCCACTTCTAGTGTGGATGTCAATGGTACTACATTTCCTGAACAAAAAACATTAGCATACAATTTTTTATTATTTTCTTTCCAGTAATATCATCTTCCTACACGTAAATACACAAATTGCTAAAACAAGGAAAAAAAAAAAAAACGAATTGTACCAATTACATTTGCACACACATTCCTATCTTCAGAAACTCAGCCTAACATGCAATAATTCTTAGACTCTAAGGCTTTGAAATAAATGTATTAGGTAATATTCTATTTGGACAGTTATTTTTTTTTCATACTGATGAGAAGACAGAAACATATACCACTGATCACAGATGACATAAAGAAGTTGGGAATATGGCAGAAACAAACTTAGGGAGAATTAATCAACTGGGGGGATTTGTTGCCAGGAAAGCTCTCCCACTCACCCACTTGAATATCGCTTGGAGATCAAGAGATCTCACACTTGGACGGGTGTGGTGGTTGCTTGTAACAAGGCATTTTGGGTGGCTGAGGTGGGCAGATCACTTGAGGCCAGGAGTCAGGCACTAGCCTGGCCAACATGGTGAAATCCCATCTCTACCAAAAATGCAAAAATTTAGCTGGGCATGGTGGCGTTCACCTAAGGTTCCAGATACTTGAAAGGCTGAGGCAGGAGAATTACTTCAACTTGGGAGGTGGAGGTTGCAATGAGCTGAGATCGTGCCATTGCACTCCAGCCTGGGCAACAGAGTGAGACTCTGTCTCAAAAAAAAAAAAAAAAAAAAGACCCCCCCCCACACTTAAATTTGCACAAACTCTAATGTGATCCTAGGTGCGCTTGGAAACTCCCAACTGCACACTTGACAGTGCCAGTGTCTCTCCACTACATGTTCTTACCAGGCTTCTTAAATTTGGACTACAGAAGAACCATGGCTGTGGCTGCCATTCTGATTCTTAGCTAGAAATGTGTGTTTGTCAATACTCTGGCAAATCTTCAGTTTCAAGTGGTGTGATGCAATAGCATTGGAATTAGTTTTAAAAGTCCATGATTTGCACTAAACGAGAAGAGGATTCCAGACACTCAAACAAATCCCTAGGCAAAGAAAATTTTTTCTCTCTTTCAGTTTCTCTCTATAGGCAAACCTACATACCTACCCTATTTTCTCACAGTGCTATCCTGGGTCTAACATCTGTTCTTGATTAAATGACTCCTGTGCCCTTTTTTTTTTTTTTTATTTTTCAGTAGTCAAGAATTGAAACTTCCTTATCTAACATTCTCTTTTCTTTATACAGTCAGGTTGTTCTGTTGCTTTCTCTTTCTATTGATTTTAATAAATACTTGTCTTGTGACTGAATGAGAAGGATATCTTCAATTAAATGGTCTCATTAATTACCATTAGTGCTATGCTTAAAATTTTTATGACAAAAGTGTATATCTCCGTGCTGTTCTTCTTTCGGTGCTCCTCATTCACTCCTTTAACTCCTACATATATGTAGGGTAAATGTGTATATACATGTATACTTATGCACACACATATATGTGTGTGTATATATAGATATGTACCAGTATATGAGTATGTATATATGTATATGAATATATATGTATGTATATGTAGGAGTGTGTGTGTGTGTGTGTGTGTGTGTAAGAATTAAAGGAATCAAACATGAGAATATATAAAATTTATAAAGATATCTATACCTTTGTATATAATGTTCCATCATACATAAAGGATGATTTGAATCAATGACAGAAAAGTACTATCTATGATTGAGTGAAGTTTCAGAAATTAATTTTATGATATGAAATAATTTGAGCAGCAAGGCAGATATTCTGATTCAAACTAACTCTGAGATTCATATAATTATCAACATTATAGCTAGTTCATTTTTCTATTTAATTAGAGTTACACAATGGGCAACGTTGTGTGGAAACAATTTAACTGAGTCTTTCAGTCTTGGGATCTTCTAGAGGTTGAAGCCAAGATGTTGGCTGCAATGAATTGGAGGCTGGACTGGAGCTGCATTATCAGCTTCTGAACTTGCTCATCTGTCTTCCAGAGTCTTCAGTCCCTCAATTTGTCAGCCTTTTCGTGTGGCTTCTCAGGCCCAGAGCAAGTGATAGGAGTAAGAGTGAATGAGAGCGTGAAAGGGAGCGAATGCTCAAGATTCCACTCCCTCTTCCATGGCCTGGTCTCAGAGTCAGACATCACTTGTTTTATATTAATTTAGGAAATTGCTTTATCAAGCCCTCACTCATTAAAAGGGATTGCAAAAGTACGCGAATGCGAAGAGGCAAGGATCTCTGTGGGCTATGCTGAAAGCTGGCTACCACACCTGGGACTTTTTCTATTTACCAAAGTTATTGAATATTAACTTTTTATATTATACATATTTTATATGGTGCTTTAAACTTTTCTAATATTGAGCCAAATATTTTCTTTGATTTTACATGTAATCATTTATTTTCTAAATAATGAGAGATTTTCCTCTTGCTTATACATACATACATACATACATACGCCATTATGTTTTTTCCTTACCCCATTGCTTTGCTAATGATGCTAATAGTGTAGAGAAGAGATAATAGTGAGAAACTTCTTTGCTTTTTTCTTGATTTTACCGGTAGTTACACCAATAGTTTACTATTAATTGTGTCAGTGTGGTTAATTTTTTTTGTTTTTGGTAAATATCCTTTGTCAAGATTACTACAGATCAAAAGTTTCTTTATATGTCTAGTTTACTGTTTTAGATGAATAGGTGTTGGATACTTCTCATAGCTATTGAGATAACGATATTGTTTTTCTTACTAGTTTAGTCATCAAATATTTACTGAGTGGACATCACAGACAAAGCACTCTTAGATAACAGAATAAATTGAATAAAACTGTTCATTACGCTGCATAATTGGGACAATAGTGTGTCATACTGAGTTTTTATACATTTTGCTGTCATATTTATTCAGTCATTACATATATACATATGGATATTTGTTAAAATTTGTTAAAGATGTCACTATTCACAAAGGTTTTTTCCTTTAATATAGAGCTAGTTTGTAAAAGCAGCTTGACAGTTTCCAAAAATGTTCTCTGTTCTTGATCAGTTGCTAGAAAAGAGCAAATATTTACTCCTTGGTTAGGTAGAACTCATTTGATAATTCTTGTGGATGGATGGTTGGCTGCCGTAATGACTAATTTTATCTGTCAGCTTGACCGCCCAAGCATTTCTTCAAACATGATTCTGGGTGTGTCTGTGAGAGTTTCTGGACAGCATTAACATTTCACCTTTAGTAGGTATATCATTTTTGAAATGATAAGATGATTAGAATAGAAAACAGATTCATGGTTGTCAGGTATTAGATATAGAAAGTGTGGAGAGGAAGTGAGGTGATGTTGTAAAAGGATGCAGGGGGATACTTTGGACGAAACTGTCCTGTATCTTTACGTGAAAATGATGTTAGCATTGAGGAAAAACTGGGTCAAGTGTATATGAAGCCTCTGTGTTTCATTTTTTACATCTGCATGTGAATCTACAATTTTGTCAAAATCAAAAGGTGTAAAAAGGATAAAAAATAGAATTGGTTCTCTGAATAAAGCAGATTATTCTTCCTAACATGTGAACCACATCCAATCAATTGAAGGTCTGAATAGAAGGAAAAGGCTGATCTTCCCATGAGTAAAGAGAAATTCCTTTTTCCTGCCTGCCAGGAACCCTGCATGGGTTCAGACTCAAACTGAAACTTGGATGTATTTGAGTCTTTTGCCACTTGAGTAGGTGAGGAACACTTCTGTGTTTTAATTGCCACAAACAGTCGTTCAAATTTCCAACTGCCTCAACAAAAGCCATATTAATTTTTTAGTTTGTTTTCAGAATTGTTCCAAATGAGGGCTACCTATTATATGTCTTGTAAATCTCCTTAGTGTATAAATTTCCATTCGAAATGGGATGTCCCTGTGTTATAAACAAAATTGTTTTTCCTATATAAAATCTCGTAATCTGGATTTTGCTGAATGCATTTGCATGGTGTGTTTAACCACATTTCTGTGCCCTCAGTATTTCTGGTAAACCAGCAATTTGATTGTGATGGTCTAAGTATTTTTGCTCCTCCACCCCACTAAATTCATGTGTTGAAACCTATTTCTCAATGTGATGGTATTAGGAAGCAGAGTATTTTAGGAGGTGATTAAGTGAAGGGGATTAGTACCCTTACACAAGTGTCCTATGTGACATTGTTTTCCTCTTCAGCTGTGTGAAGTTACAATGGGGAGGCAAACTTCTATGGAAAAAAGGGGCCATCACTAAACACCGAATCTACCAATACATTCATCATGAACAACCAGCATGAAGAGCTGTGATTTTTATAAGTTACCCAGTCAATGGTATTTAGTTATAGCAGACAAAGACATTAATTTAAAATAATATGTTGAACCAGTGCATATGAATTTTTTTCTTTCAGATTACATAGGTTGTATGTTCAGGAGGTACATACTCTCTAGCCAGCTCTCAGTTCTGTATTTTGTGATGTTTGCCACCATTTGTTCTCAATTTCCAGACATTATTATGCCTTTGGGTAGCAAAGTGGTAATACTTGAATTATATTCTTTCTTCTTTATTCACTCACAGGAATACTTCTATAAAGATAAACTCCTTATGTATTATTTGGGCACTGAAGTTTTAGTATACATATGTAACTAATTTATGTGGTATTATGAATTACAGTTTAAAAAAGGAACCAAGTAAAAATTAAGTTTTCTATCACCAGTTTTCAAAATAATGAGATGTATCATTGAAAATGAGAAGGGAGAACACTCCAATAGTGATTTATTTGTTACCATTTTTTTTTCCTTATGAACTGATGAATTAAAGCATAGGAAATGTTTAAATTTTGATGGTTGGGTTGTTCACTGCTGCTGATTTGATCATAATTTCTAGTATTTTTCAGAAAATATTTTTCACCATTAAATACGAATTCATGCAGATGTTTCCATGCATATGGCTAAATTTTCTTCGTGTGTACTTATCATAATAGTATTTTGCCACAGGCTGAATGTAGAAGCAGATATGACAATTCAGTAATTATCTATCAAGGCAGACATTTACAAGAATTGCAAAATTCTGACAGGGACATTTGCTCACCAATTTTTTTCATCTTGGAAAGTGTAGTAATAGTTATAAATAAAGATGCAAGATGACACTCTTTATTTTGATTCTACATGTGAAGATAATTTCATTTGAATTTAAAATAATAATAGGAAGAAAAATATAAGGAAACAAAGAGTATTAATCCTCACTGTAGAAAATGAAAGAAGTGTCTTCTTCCTCTTTTTTCTCAGATCTTTTACTTTAGAAAACTTGTATTATAAGTTATTATGAGTTCCGTCTCTGTCTCTTTAAAATGTAAACATTTTAAAAATCTAATTAAGCCTTCTACCAGCTTTAAGACCCAGAAATGTATTTTTGTAGTGCATCAACCAACTCTTTGAAATGTAACCAGTAAGGAAGATAGCTTCTGTATCTTTCAGTTTATGTGGGAAAGTAAGAGCATACATTTACTTTAGCAGGCTTCTCTTCCAAGTTGCAGGGCTACATTTTGTTATAAAGGTAGGAAAAAATTATTTTTCCATTGTATAAAGCCTTTTAGCTAACGTAGATGGTCATCTCAGCTGCCAAGTGAATTTGAGATGACCTCTGTGACAAATTTTGCTGCCAAGTCCCCTAACAAGGATTTGTTATTATTTATCTTATGAGCATGTATATAGTGGGTTGTATCTGCTTGGCTATAGAAAAACAGGCTTTTCTATCTTTGTCATCTTTTTGTGACTTGTCTGTGATATGCATCACATTCTGGCTTCATCCTTATTCAACGACATATTGCTCTTCTTTTTTATTATAATTTCAATTTATATTTTAGATGGGAGGGTTCACGTGCAGGTTTGTCACAGCGGTATTGCATAAGGCTGAGGTTTGGGGTATGAATGGCCCCATCACCTAGGTAGTGAGCACAGTATCCAACAGGTCGATTTTCAGCCCTCACACCCCTTCTCTCTCCCCCTGTTGGTAGTTCTCAGTGTTTATTGTTTCTATCTTTATGTCCAATTGTACCCAATATTTAGATCTCACTGGCTAGTAAGAATATTCTAAATACTCAAAGGCAATGACAACAATGGCAAAGGCAAAAAATTGAGAAGTGGAACTCATTAAAGGAGACTTTCTGCACAGAAAAGGAAACTATCAACAGCATAAAGAGACAATCTATAGAATAAGAAAAAATATTTACAAACCGTGCATCCAACTAAGGTAGTATTCAGAATCTAAAAGAAACTTGAACAAACGAACAAGCAAAAAACAAGTAAGTCCATTAAAAATTGTCTTCTCAAAAGAAGACATACAAGTGACCAAAAAGCCTGAAAAAATGTTCATCATCACTCATTATCACAGAAGAGCAAATCAAAACCATAATCGATGCCACATCACACCAGTCAGAATGGGTGTTATTAAAATCTCAGAAAGTAACAGACGTTGATGAGGCTGCAGAGAAAAAGGAACATTTACATACTGTTGATGGAAATGTAAACTAACTCAGCCACAGAGGAAAGGAGCATGGAGAGTTCTCAAAGAACACAAAACAGAAGTACTATTTGACCCAGCAACCCATTTCTCTGTATACAACACAAACAAAACAAATCGTTCTACCAGAAAGACACATGCACTCATCTGTTCATTGTGGCACTATTCACAATAGCAAAGACATGAAAACAAAACAAAACAAAAAACTAGTTGACCATCAATAGTAGATTGAATAAAGAAAACATGGTACATGCATGCCATGGAATACTACACAATCATAAAAAGAATGAAATCATGAATTTCACAGCAACATACATGCAGCTGGAAGCCATTATCCTAAGAGAATTAATGCAGAAACAGAAAACCAAATTCTGCATGTTCTCTTTTTCTTCTGTCTTTAGAAACGTTTCTCTGAATCAAAAGAGATTTTTTTAAAAAAATTATGCCCCTAACAACAACAAAAGCTTTATGAGACGTAAATGCAACCTTTTATTCTTGTTTGTTGTACATGAAAGTAATGTTCTCAAATTGTAGAAGGAAGTAGGTTGCATGTGAGCACAGTTAATGATAGATTGTCAATTTTGCAATGCTAGGAATTTTCCTGTTGCTTGCAAGATTCAAAAATATTGCTTAACGTATTTTGAGTTTCTCTTCTCTTTTCCTTCCTTTCATCTAAAAGATTTCTTTTGTTTTTTTTTTTTTTTATTTTTCTTTGCCCTCGTAGTCCCTGTCCTGCTCATGTTCAACACTATTTTCTTTATAATGAAATTCTCCTGAAAATTTATTTGTTTTGCATTCGATCCTAGAGCTGAGGAGTTATTTTACTAGATCCTCAAAATTTCCTTTGTACTCACTCACAAATGCATTGGAGTGTACAGAATCCCTCATCATATCAACTGCAGATCTTAAATAAGCAACCCCCATTTTCCAATGAGTACCTGTTAGATCTTGCAGGATTTCCCCACCTGCAAGTGTAGAATTTGCCCATTTACTTCAGTCTTCTTTCTTCTGCACAGATTCTGATACCATGCAGGTCTTGCAGCTTTTGAGGTCAGTGAACATACACACTTATTTGTCAGGGGGTTATTTTGATTGTTTGTTTGCATAATTATCTTAGTTACTGTTTTGGGGTGGGATAAGGGAAAATTAGGGAGATTAAAAGATTAAAAACTAGGCTAACACCACTTCCACCTATCCAATATCCTCATCAATAGTTGTATTTGGAAACTGGTGTCACTTTCTTCTAAAAACCAATAATTGCTTCATATTTTATACCTTTCTCCTAACTTCTCCCTTCCTGTCTTTTGATTTGATGTTGTCTCTGTGTGTATCAAAGATGAAGCCACTCTGATTTTTCCTGCTGTTATAGGAAATGTGATTTTTAGACCTGAGAGCAAGAAAGCGCCTTCTATTCTTAAAGTATTTTAATCACATTTGGCCTATTTCTTTAATTCCATTCTGAAATTAAGTCATATCTATATTTGACATAATTTTTTTCCCTCCAAATATCTCATTTATTTGCTCTAATTATTTTTTTTTCTTTTTGCATTATTATTTTCTTATTCAGTTTTCTGGTTCACTGAATATGTTTTTGGTGCTAATGATTTAATTATGGTTATTTCTGATGTGATTTAAATCACAGCTGCTTTTTATGATTATTAAATTTATTTTCTATACACTCAGCTCAGCTCATTTGTTATTTCCTGTTGTGGTTTTATCAAAATTAAGATTATTTTACAATGTTTATGTCTGTGTTAACAGATAGTTGTTAAAGAATATATTTTGTTTAAATTAAAATCCTGATTTTTATACAAATATAAATTGAACAAATGTCAAAAGTTTTAGTTAACTTATTAATTAATAAGGGAACAAGAAATATCTTACAACTAGTTCAACAGAGATTTCAAAAAACACCCACTGGCACAAACACACACACACCATCAATTGTGCTAAAATAAATTTACAAATACAAAATTTATAAAATTTTTCAAAGACTGGAAAAAATCAGAAAGTATTGCCTTAATATTTTGCATTTCTTTTAAAAAATTACAAATGCTTGCCTTGCATTTTTTTTCTCATTTCTCATTTTTCCTACCCTCTTTTCTTGTCTTAATATATGTATGTATATACATATATATATATATATGCTTTAATACACTGTATGTATTTTCTTGCCTTATATATTCATATTTAAGTACATATATAACTACATATATTTAAGACAAGATATATAGTGTATTAAAATACATATCTAGCTATCGATCTATCTATACATGTAAGACAAGAAAAAATATATATATATATTATATTCCATGCAGATTGGGATAGAAATAAATTCATTCAATAATGATATTACCCCTCCATATTTTATATTATTGCTCAAATGTTTAGGTAGTTTTAACCATGTTCTAATATTGTTTCATTTTAGTAAGTTTCAGAGAGAGACAGAGAGAAGGGAAAACCCCTCTACTTTTTTATCTTTTAAACCAATATTTAACTGGTTCAACAGTCTTATATTAAAGACAGCAGCCGATACAAAAATTTGCTTTCCATTTAATGTTTTTACAAAGCTAATTTTACTAGCCATTGAAGAAATAGTCCAACTATTGAATATATGACCATGGTTTTTATTGTACCAGAAAATTTGTATTTTGTTAGAAACAATGAAAATTGCATAAAGTTGCTATTGGAGTTGAATCAGAATCTTTCAGGACTGCTTGTAAAAAAATATCTTTCATTTAAAAATAATAATTCTCTTCTTATTTAAGTGATAGGTCTTTGGGACTTACAGCTTTGATTACTCCTAAAGAGTAGAAGTCCTAGGCCGGGCGCGGTGGCTCAAGCCTGTAATCCCAGCACTTTGGGAGGCCGAGGCGGGTGGATCACGAGGTCGAGAGATCAAGACCATCCTGGTCAACATGGTGAAACCCCGTCTCTACTAAAAATACAAAAAAATTAGCTGGGCATGGTGGCACGTGCCTGTAATCCCAGCTACTCAGGAGGCTGAGGCAGGAGAATTGCCTGAACCCAGGAGGCGGAGGTTGCGGTGAGCCGAGATCGCGCCATTGCACTCCAGCCTGGGCAACAAGAGCGAAACTCCGTCTCAAAAAAAAAAAAAAAAAAAAAAAAAAAGAGTAGAAGTCCTTGTGTTATTTAGAGTGGAGGAAATAATTCAAGCTTTGAGATAAGGCATACCTACTTCTTTAGCTGCTGAGTTGGGAGGGCACCTTGAATTTTGAAGAGGTCATAGAGATAAATACAACAGATGATCATACTCTAGAAGTGTCCATACTTATTTTATTTTCCCCTACTCACTCCAGCCTACAATTTCAGTTTGGTTCATGACTAGAAATATATTTACAGATTCACAGAGTCCATAGATAAAACAGATTTATTCAGTTGCACTGCACATTTAATATCTGCTACACCAAAGTATTTATACTCTATCTGAGAAAAACACTCATAGGAATTGTTTAGAGAGCTTTGAATCAGAGTTTTAGAACATTTGGATTATGTGGATTAAAAAATGTATTTTTATATGTTCAATAAAATAAAATCTCAAAAGCCATTTTCACACCCTAAACATTTTTCAAGATTCATAAATAATTTTTTAAGCACAGTAATGTTACTATAACTCCTTTTACTATGAATAAGCACCTGCTAATTTTTGCAGCAAAAAAGGAAGCAACTCTGGGTGATATGTGATCATATAGTAACAAATGAATGCAAAGAAAATGTTACTTCTTTGAAGTCAAAAGGGACAACTGATTTACATACACACATAAGGAATATTTTAAAAATCGTATAAAATCTAATTTGTTACTGTAGAAGATTTAATATGCCTACAAATATATGTTTTTACATTGTTCTTTTACACATTAGTTGGATTTAAAGTGCTACATTTACATATCTGATTCTTACAAGCTTTGTACATTTATATTACATTTCACTTTGATCGATCATTTGAATTAAACAAATTGATGTATTAGCAATACACATTTGATATCAGTAAAATAGAATAATATGGATAGACACAGCTATAGGTCAAGAAAACATGCATGCATGCACACTCATAAAAACACACACATTCATTTTCACGTCAATTTGGTTTGGCTCCAACTTTACCACACAGCAGCGACAAAAATTGAAAAAGAGTGCCCATGATTGTAATGAACACTTTATAGAAACACGCTCTTCAGAATAGCATATGGTACTTTCATTCAAATTCACTGCAGGATGAGGAAAGAGCTTCGCAATTGAGTATTAGGGGAAATAAATAGCTGTCCAGGGTTCTTTAAGTATAGGAAAAGGCATTGGGATAAAAAAAATAAAGCTATACTGAAACACACGAGTTACACTAAATGTCTTTTTCCTGCTGGGAAAAAATTGCCTAGGGATATTTTAGTTTAATCAATTACACACTTAGCGGCACTGGTAATCTTTCTTCCCCTTTGCCTTTTCTTCCGTGTTTCCTTTCTCCTTTCCTTTCCCTTTTCATTTTCTTTACCCTTTCCTTTCCTTTCATCTTCTCTTCTTTCCTCTTCTCCTCCCCTCCCTCCTCTTACCTCCCTTCCCCTTTTCTTGGCTTTATTATTTTGCTTTCTTTCTTCCTTGCTTTTTAATCAGGCACAAAGAGCTATCCATATAATAGTATCTACTTTCATGAGGCTTTCATTCTGCCCACCAATAACAAAAATTTGTATTAATTAAACAATTTTAGACATAAAACTTCAACAGCATATATTTAAATATATTTCTGTAATAAAAAATGTAAATCAAGTTGTAAGTAGTTATTTTATGTGTCTAGTAATTATTTTTTTCAATGAAAATTGAGACTGATCTCTGTTCTACTAACCTGGCAGAGTTGCTATCAGCTTCACTTCAGAAAAACTTAATTGCAAGTCCCATATACAGATGATGAGCTCCAATCAGAAATATCTCTGAATACAAACCTTCTCAATCACGGTGCTAAAAGTCATCCAGAAATGCAAGATAGCGATAAAGATTTTCAATCTGGCTAGGAAAAAAAAATATAAGCATAAAAAGTTGAGAACTGGCTGGGTATGTGGCTTGCTCTTATAATCCCAGCATTTTGACAGACCAAGGCAAGAAAGTCACTTGAAACCAGGAGTTTGAGGCCAGTCTGGGCAACATGGCAAGACACTGTTTCTGCAAAAACATTTAAAATACAATAATTTAGCCAGGCATGTTGGTGCATGCCTGTTGTCCTAGTTACTTAGGAGGCTGAGGCAGGAGGATCACTTCGACCCAGGAATTCAATTAGTGAGCCATGATTGCACCACTGCATTTCAGCCTGCACAGAACTCCAGGGCAGCAGAACTAGAGCCTGTCTAAAAATAAAAATAACTTAATTCATTAAAAAGTTGAGAAGTGTGACAAAACCATGTAGAAAAAAAATAATCTAGGTCTAAGTTCTTATGTGGACACTAGGCTGCCTGTGTAAAAGTCATGTATTTTTCTGGTCAAATGCAGATGCCTAGGCCCACACCTGGATTTATGTAATCAATATTTGTAATAAGTTTGTTAATTCTCTTAGGTACTAGGAATCATTTAGGTAAATTCTAGGAAGTTGTTAACTGCATTACAATTTCTCATGGGTGGCAAACAGATCTATAAATAAACTTCAAAGACTTACCAACAAATCTCCCAAGTTGAAAGTCCTCAACATGCATGCTACATGCCAGTTGGCTCTGCAGGACATTCCTTCATGTCCAGTAATAGTCAAGGCAGACACTATGCTTGCAGCTCTGGAGTTCTCTATGTAATGACAGAACTGAGAAATTTAACAATTCCTTTTTTATCTGGGGAATTACAAAATCTTTCTGGTGTATTACATTTTATAGATTTGTTCTATATCCATTAAGATAGACAGATGGATAGATTACTGTCACTTAAATGAGATTTTTGAGAGATGGTGCATATGTATTTTGATAACTGAACTGGATACATATTGTCATTAGTACTATCAGTAACAATAATACTTCTATTTATAATCACTGGGAAAATGTGGCTCATTACTGTAATCATTAGACATTCCAAAAGTGTTTTTGCATTAGTCCCTTTTCACACTGCTGTAAAGATACTACCTGAGAGTTGGTAATTTATTAAACAAAAGAGGTTTAATTGACACAGCTCTACTTGGCTAGGGAAGCCTCAGGAAACTTACAATCATGGCAGAAGATGAGGGGGAAGCAAGGCACGTCTTACATCAAGGCAGGAGAGACAGCACAAGAAGGAGACTGCGAAACATTTCTAAAACCATCAGCTCTTGTGAGAACTCACTCATTATTATGACAACAGCATGAGGGAAACCATCCCCATGATCCAATATCCTTCCACCAACTCTCTTCCTCAACATGTGGGGATTACAATTCGAGATGCGATTTGAATGCAGACGCAGAGCCAGACCCTATCAGTGATGCACCCATCCATATCCTAACTTCGGAAATATGTGTAACCATTTGTTTTGCTTCTCTATTAATAAAATCTCAACTCTTTATAAGTAGACTAGAAAAACACTTAACAGGTTATTATAACATTTATATTGTAACATACAAACAATACCTAGAAAACTAAAGGTAAAACACTTCTGGTCTTGTCAATATTGTGCCTAGAACACATTGTTTCGTGATACTAGCCTTTGCAGTCATCCTTGGTTAGGAAATTGATCTCAAAATGTGTGATTAAAGATAACAGTGGTTATGGCTTTGCTAATCAATAGGTAGAATTGAAATATCAATCAATGCCTAATCTGATAATTCTTCAGTTGATCTGTTTCTTTGTAAGATATTTGCATACAATATATATTTCATGTCTTTATCTGTTGGAAGCACATAATATTGTTTTTCAAATCAGTTACCAGTAGTTAATTTTCCTATTGCCTGAACTTCAGGAAATGATTTATCTGGGTTTACTTGCCATTGACCATGGCATTTCCATAAACAATAGAAAAAATATGTCAAAAATGTCTACATTGCTATAAATTGTGGCTCTTCTATTGGCTGAGAAAGAGCTAGAAAGATGCTAGGAAACAAAATTTAATGCATTAGATAGTCCTCATAATTTCTAGAAATTGATTTTATCTCTACCACAGGACTTTATTCTTGATGCTTAAAGGCATATACAGATATTTTCTCAGGAAGTAGAAATTTGGGTATGTGCTGAAGCAGGCCTCTTCTTCTTTTTTTTTTTTTTTGAGACGGAATTTTGCTCTTGTTACCCAGGCTGGAGTGCAATGGCACGATCTCGGCTCACTGCAACCTCCGCCTCCTGGGTTCAGGCAATTCTCCTGCCTCAGCCTCCTGAGTAGCTGGAATTACAGGCACATGCCACCATGCCCAGCTAATTTTTTGTAGTTTTAGTAGAGACGGGGTTTCACCATGTTGACCAGGATGAACTCGATTTCTTGACCTCGTGATCCACCCGCCTCGGCCTCCCAAAGTGCTGGGATTACAGGCATGAGCCACCGAGCCTGGCGAAGCAGGCCTCTTCTAACAGAGTCATAGTCATCTGGAATACATGGGAATTAAGAGATCTTGGACTTACTTTTGATATCTTATACATGTCATTTCAACGATTAAAAAAAAATGTCTTTTTTCCCCATGCAATACTACATCTGATTTGTTGCAAAATTGTCTAATATTGCCACAAATGAGACAGAAAATATTAAGGGTTGGAAGAGCACTTTGGAGAAAATATCTGTGTTTTAAGTGCAAAATGACATCTGATAAAGATATTAATTGAAAGATTAAGGAGGAGGCTGGACGATGGGGATATTAAATTAGGATTCAATTGAATGCTTGCCCATATCATTTGAATGCAACTTTAGATTGCTTTGTAAATAAATATGTAAAGTAAATGTAACATCAATGTCTTCAGATTATTTTTCACATTATAGTATTATTTCATTAATAATAACTCTACAAATATGCCAACTAGGTGTTTTCTTCTTAAAATATGCCACTTGACTTCCATTGCAAATTCTGGAAATGTTGCTAAGACTAGACACCAATATTTTTGCAGATCTCTGATGCAATCTGTTACAAACATTACTTGATAAGAGAAAAAATATTTGGCCACTACTTGGTTAGGAAAGAACATGAATATCTACTGTGAACTATTAGAAAAAATAATTATTTTCTTTGAAAAAATATTTTAGTTGCCAAAGATAAAATATTATACATAGAATTCGATGCTTTCTGCTATTTGTTTATCTTATTTAGATGTAATAATTTTTTATTTAAAAAACTTAAAAATAGAAAGCATATTCAAAATAAGAAAATGTTCTATTTTTTATATTTTTGTATATCTCTCAAACAGGTAACATACATTATATCCAAAATTAACAGATTTTTCTAAGATTATATCAAGGATATGTACATAGCTTTCAGAATGTTAATTTTAAGCACTGCATAATGTTCTTTTTTATATTATCGCAATTTATTTAAATAACTTATCTTGACACTACACATCTGTTTCCAAAGATTTTCTCCTATTATAACTAATAACATCATAATTAAAATTATAAGAGGTTTGGACCATCTCTCGTTGATAGTCACCTACCTCAATGTGCACACCCTCTACCACTGCCCTACAGAAATTGTTTGGTTATTCACAGTCTCTCACCAAATAAGACCTGTGTCCAGGGTACTAGCTTCTCCTGTCACTTGAGCTTACACTAAAGATGTGAAATTTGGTGTAGAAGCCTGAGCCTTAATGCTTCAAGGTATATGACTTTAAGCCTATTCTGTAGCTGTTACAATGCAGCCAAAGAGAAGAACAGTGATTATTAAACAGAGTTGGGGAAATCCTAAAGTTACAAAAGATGGAGTGATTGTTGCACACTCAGTGAACTTAGAAGGTAAATATAAAAATATTGGAGCTAAACCTGTTCAAGATGTTTCCACTAACGGAAATGAAGAGATTGGGGATTGCATCACGACTGCTACTGTACTGGCATGCCCTATTGTCAAGGAAGGCTTTGAGAAAATTAGCAAAAGTGCTAAACTAGTGAAAATCAGGAGACAGGTTATGTTAGCTGTTGATTCTGTAATTGCGGAACTTAGGAAGCAGTCTAAGCCAGTGTCAACTCTTGAAGAAACTGCTCAGTTCACTATGATTTCCTCAAACAGAGAGAAAGAAATTGGCCACGTATTTCTTATGCAATGAATAAGGCTGGAAGAAAGGGTGTCATCACAGTAAATAATGGAAAAACATTGAATGTTGAACTAGAAATTATTGATGGCATGAGTTTTGATCAAGGCTATATTTCTCCTTTATTGATGCATCAGAAGGTGTATTACACTATGTGAAATAATATGTGAATTTCAAAATGTGTGTGTTCTACTGGGTGAAAAGAAAATTTCCAGTGTCCAGTTCATCATGCCTGGTCTTTAAATCACCCAATGCTCACTATAGGACCTTGGTCATAGTTGCTGAAAATGTTTTGTCTCATTTTTTGAGACGCAGTCTTGCTCTGTCGCCAGGCTGGAGTGCAGTAGTGCAATCTCAGCTCACTGCAACCTCCATTTCCCAGGTTTAAGTGATTCTTCCACCTCAGCCTCCTGAGTAGCTGGGACTACAGGTGTGTGCCACCACACCCAGCTAATTTTTTTTATTTTTAGTAGAAACAGGGTTTCACCATAGCCAGGATGGTCTCTATCTCTTGACCTCGTAATCTGCCTGCCTCGGCCTCCCGAAGTAGAGACAGGGTTTCACCATGTTGACCAGGATGTTCTTGATCTTTTGACCTTGTGATCCACCAGCCTCAGCCTCCCAAAGTACTGGGATTATAGATGTAAACCCTCACACCAGGCCACCAATGTTTGATCTTTATTAGTGATTTCAAGTCTGGAATGCGCCAAGCAATGCAACAACCCTCTCCCAGAACAATAAACTCCTTGAAAAGTAGCTATTGTAGCATTAAGGATATCTGTAACATTGTCCTTCTTTTCATTGACTTTGACATCACTTGTCCCACCAAGCTTCAGGACAGCTACTGCATCTGAATGTTTGGCCAGATATTCATTCAATTTTTTCTTTTTTTCTTTTTTTTTTGAAATGGAGTCTTGCTCTGTTTCCAGGCTGTAGTGTAGTGGCATGATCTCAGCCCACTGCAAACTCCAACTCCCTGGTTCAAGCAATTCTCCTGCCTCGGTCTCCCAAGTAGCTGTGATTACAGTCACATGCCACCATGCCCGGCTAAGTTTTGTATTTTTAGTAGAAACGGGGTTTCACCATCTTGGCCAGGATGATCTCAATCTCCTGACCTCGTAATTCACCTGCCTCAGACTCCTAAAGTGCTGGGATTACAGGTGTGAGCCATGGCACTCAGTCCAGTTTTTCCATTTTGTATTCACTAGTTGTGATATCGGACTGGTTGATTGTCTTGGATACACTTTTCAAATTGAGCTTTGTCATCATTTCCTTTTAAGAGGATAGCATCATCTTTGGTCACAGTGACCTCTCCAATTCTAATCATGAGGCTGAGCAAGATTTAGGGTCAATCCCTCTTGTTCAAACACTTCATCACCAACAGCAGGAGCCATATCTTTAAGAAAAGAAAAGAAGCTCCGTCTCTACTAAAAATACAAAAATTAGCTGGACATGGTGGCACGTGCCTGTAGTCCCAGCTACTTGGGAGGCTGAGGCAGGAGAATTGCTTGAACTCAAGAGGGAAAGGTGGCAGTGAGCCGAGATCGCACCATTGCACTACAGCCCGGGTAACAAGAGCAAAACTCCGTTTCAGAAAAACAAAACAAAACAAAACAAACGTTGGTATATATATTATTAAACGTTGGTATATATGTATTAAGACTACTCAAAGTTTCTACAATGGCTATGGCTAAAAATGCAGGTATTGAATAATCTTTGAAAGTTAAGATGATGCAAAGATCTTCAGATGTTTGTTATGACACTATGCTTTGGGATTTTATGAATATGGTGGGAAAAGGAATCATTGGAGAACCACTTTACTGGAAGCTGCTGAAATGCTTTGACTACAGCAGAGGGTGTAGTGACAGAAACACCTAAAAAAAGAGAAGGACCCAGATATGAGTGCAATGGTAGGAATGGGAAGTGGTAAAAGAGGTGGTGTGTTTTAACTTCTAGAACAGCACTTCACCATTATGAATGAACTGTGACAGAAAGCTTAGTGTTCCTCACCAATAACTTCAGATAAGTCAGTTGAAAATGATAGGAGAAAAGGCTGGCTGATGTTTAAGAAATCACTGTAACCATCAGTGATCATTTTCATTGACAATATATAATGGTCTATTGCTGTCATTGTCTGTAAGATAATTTATTTTGAATTTTTGAATAAAAATATATTTGTGCATTCCCAATATTGGGTGCAAGAGCCATGTACCAATGTATTGCTTTCAATGTAAATTACTGCAGCCTTTTTACTGCTATTCCATTAAAGTCAGGATGTCAGTGCTTGCCATCATTAGTCTGGAAGTTGAGAAGCAGCTTTTCTGCAGACAGTAAGAACAATGGTGTCTACATTAGAGAAATATATGATAAGGTGACAACCTTTGTGTGAAAAAAAATTGGTTACAGTTTAGTAAAAAAGAAGTTTTGCAGCCACCTTAGATTAGATCCTTTGGATAATTTGTTGAAAGCACAATGCCTGAGAGAGGGGTTTAAGTAAATATTTCCAAATTGCTCTTCAAAGAAGGGAACAGCAGACAAGAAAATTTTAGAAACAGTAAAATACTTTTTTAAAAAAAAAAACTTAATTTTAATAAAAGAAAAAAGTGAGACACATTTTAAGTCTATTTTCAAAATACAAAATAGTCATTATTTGTTAATTTATTTAGTTGTTTTTATTGGATGATATTTTGAGTTTCCCAGAAAGTGAAATCTGAGGCAGAGATCTTCAGGGCTATTAGTGCACTAATCACATAATCCTAGAGAATACAGAGATGGGTCAAAAGACTACAAGGCTAAAAGATGAAGGCCCAGCACTAAGTGACCAGTTATTGAAGTCACAGATATGCACCATATTAGCCATATATAGTACATCTCAGAACACCAACATGGAGAAGAAAGCGAGTTGGATTTATCGACTGGTTTTTCTCTTCCGTTGGTAAACGACACATGTATTAGGTCATTTTCATGCTGCTGATATGGACATACATGAGACTGACAAGAAAAGGAGGCTTAATTTGACTTATAGTTCCATGTGGCTGGGTCGGCCTCAGATTAATGGCAGGAGGTAAAAGACACTTCTTACATGGAGGTGGCAAGAGAAAATGAGTAAAATGCAAACATGAAAACCCCTGATAAAACCATCAGATTTCGTGAGACATATTCACTACCATGAGATCAGGATGCGGAAACCACCTCCATGATTCAAATTGTTTCCTATAGGGTCCTTCCCACAACATGGGTGAATGATGGAAGTAAAATTCAAGATGAGATTTAGGTGGGGACAAAGCCAAATCATATCATTCCACCCCTGGCCCCTCCAAATCTCATGTTCTCACATTTCCAAAGCAATCATGCCTTCCCAATATTCCCACAAAGTCTTAACTTATTTCAGCACTAAGCCAAAAGTTCATAGTTCAAAGTCTCATCTGTGACCAGGCAAGTCCCTTCTGCCTATGAGCCTTTAAAATCAAAATCAAAAGAATTACTTCCTGGATACAATGGGACTACAGGTATTGGATAAATACAGTGATTCAAAATAGGAGAAATTACCCAAAACAAAGGGTCTACGGGCCCCATGCAAGTCCAAAATCCAGTGGGGTAGTCAAATCTTAACACTACAAAATGATCTCCTTTGACTCCAGGTCTCACATCCAGGTCAAGCTAATGCAATAGGTGGGTTCCCATGATCTTAGGCAGCTCCACCCCTGTGGCTTTGCAGGGTAAAACCTCCCTCCCAGCTGCTTTCATGGGCTGGCACTGAGTGTCTGCTGCTTTTCCAGGCATACTGTGCAAGCTGGCAGTGGCTCTACCATTCTGGTGTCTGGAGGATGGTGGTCCTCTTCTCACGGCTCCACTAGGTCATCCCCCAGTGGGGATCCTGTGTGGGGACAGGCTACATTCCCCATCATTACAACTGGTCACAGATTGTAGTAATATTCATCATCTTTTTCTTCCTTTTCTACAAGTTCTAGATTCCTCTGTCATGGTTGATACTGAGTGTCAACTTGATGGATTGAAGGATGCAAAGTACGGTTCCTGGGTGTGTGTGTGAAGCTGCTGCCAAAGGATATTAACAGTTGAGTCAGTTGACTAAGAAAGGCAGACCCAACCTCAATCTGAGTGCACACAATCTATTCAGCTATCAGCAAGGCCAGAATAAGAGCAGGCAGAAGACTGTGGACAGTCTAGACTAGCTTAGTTTTCCAGCCCACATCTTTCCCACTTGCTGGATGCTTCTGCCCTCAAACACTGGACTCTAGGTTTTTCAGCTTTTGGACTTTTGGACCTTTGATCACAGACTGAAGGCTGCATTGCCTGCTTCCCTACTTTTGAGTCTTTGGGACTTGTATTGGCTGCCTTGCTCCTCAGCTTGGTGATGTCTTATTGAAGGATTTCTCCTTGTAATCATGTGAAACAATGCTCCTTAATAAACTTCCTTTGTATAAGCATCCATCCTACTATTAGTTCTGTCCATCTAGAGAACCCTGACTAATATACCCTCAGATTTGGTGAGTAATTAGTTTAGTCTGAGTTGCTGCCTGTTAAGGATGTTAAGACCTTAATCTCACAAGAGACAGAATTCTTCATTACTGTGACCTTAAATATGCCTATTTCGAATATTCCTTGAAATGTCCAAGGGACGCCTGGAATTTAAGCTTCTTCAGCTTGTCACTCATATAACCCCATTCCAAGTTTGAGTCTCACATTTCTTTTCCAGAGTACCCCGACTTTGACATAGGAGATCTGTGAAGACTTCACAGGTCTACCACTTTTCTATTTTGAACCTTGGCTTGATTTTCAGCATAGACTTTTCTGTAGCTACAGAAGATCATAATCTGCTTAAAAGTTACCTAAGAGAGCCGGGCGCGGTGGCTCAAGCCTGTAATCCCAGCACTTTGGGAGGCTGAGGCGGGTGGATCACGAGGTCAAGAGATCGAGACCATCCTGGTCAACATGGTGAAACCCCGTCTCTACTAAAAATACAAAAAATTATCTGAGCATGGTGGCGCGTGCCTGTAATCCCAGCTACTCAGGAGGCTGAGGCAGGAGAATTGCCTGAACCCAGGAGGCGGAGGTTGCGGTGAGCCGAGATCACGCCATTGCACTCCAGCCTGGGTAACAAGAGCGAAACTCCGCGTCAAAAAAAAAAAAAAAAAAAAAAAAAAAAAAAAAAAAAGTTACCTAAGAGACCTTATGTGCTCCTCAATATACATTTAGCTGAATGTTGCTGCTCTGAGCCTAACATTTTAATTTTTTAAAAATGTTCCAATTAAAGAAGGCCAGCTTGTCATCTTTACTTATTTCTCCCATACAGGTCAAGTGTCCAGCAAATGGGCATTACAATGGCTTACTTTCCTATTTACACCATCCTTATTAAGCCCAAGTAAAAGTCACAATAGTTGTACTCCATTGAATGCCAGCCTTTACCACCAAACACTTACCTCCTTCACTGAGATCCTTAATGCTCAGCTTCTTAGTAATTCATGTGTGGACTCCGATCCTTAGGATCAACTTTCTAGGGCCATTTCTGATTCTAACTCTCTTCACATAGGTTATCTACAAAGTAGAGTGTGAAGTAGAGGACTTATGTGCTATTCTTTTACTAAGATGTAAAAATCCAAGGAAGAGTAAAGGTCAGTGATACAATGCTGAGCTGTTTAATATATTGCTGTGTCCAAAAGAACCTGCATAAAATGCATTTCAGAACTCTCAACTGAAATAAACTCTAGAATAAGAAGCATAGGACTCTGAAGTGTAGCAAGGCATGTCAGGTGGTGACTTGGTAAAGCAGGCTGGACCCCTCGTAGATTGGCTTACTACAGCAACATTTGGATTAAGAGAGTGAGAGGAAAAAGGACATCAGAAATGGTACAAAATAGGTGTCCCATAGAGTGGCATTAAGTTACAGATTTCTACATTGCAGAACCAAAAACTGAGTTGGATTATATGAGGATGAATATGATCAATATTTTATTAAAATAAATTTAAATCTCATCCCAAGGCATTCTCCAAGTAGGATGGATGAAGTGGAACAGTTATTTAAATGTATTATTATTATTTTATTTTTTTTTATTGCATTTTAGGTTTTGGGGTACATGTGAAGAACATTGAAGATTGTTGCATAGGTACACACGTGGCAGTGTGATGTGCTGCCTTCCTCCCCGTCACCTATAACTGGCAGTTCTTCCCATGCGATCTCTCCCCAACTCCTCACCCTTCGCTGTCCCTCCCCTATTTCCCCCGACAGACCCCAGTGTGTGATGCTCCCCTCCCTGTGTCCATGTGTTCTCATTGTTCAACACCCACCTGTGAGTGAGAACATGCGTGTTTGATTTTCTGTTCTTGTGTCAGTTTGCTGAGAATGCAACACCATTTGTTAAACTGGAAATCCTTTCCTCATTGCCTGTTTTTGTGAGGTTTGTCAAAGATCAAATGGTTTTAGATGTGTGGCGTTTCCTCCGAGGCCTCTGTTCTGTTCCATTGGTTATAAACGCATTTTTTTTTTTTTTTTTGAGACGGAGTTTCGCTCTTGTTACCCAGGCTGGAGTGCAATGGCGCCATCTCGGCTCACCGCAACCTCCGCCTCCTGGGTTCAGGCAATTCTCCTGCCTCAGCCTCCTGAGTAGCTGGGATTATAGGCACGCGCCACCATGCCCAGCTAATTTTTTGTATTTTTAGTAGAGACGGGGTTTCACCCTGTTGACCAGGATGGTCTCGATCTCTTGACCTCGTGATCCACCCGCCTCGGCCTCCCAAAGTGCTGGGATTACAGGCTTGAGCCACCGCGCCCGGCCATAAACGCATTATTAAAGAACTTTCTTATTCAAAATACCTGTGAATAAAAATGAAGAAAGATGGCTACATGGAAGATTTTATTAGAAAGTATAGCTTCTACACACATTAGAATAAGTTACACCAAAGAAAGATAGCAGGTTAAATGAGAACAAAAGAAGGACATTATTTTTTTTTAGAAACCTTGTACAATGTTAAAAAGTTTATGAGTAGACTATATTCTCAAATAGTGTTATGTTAAAAAAATACAATAATTCAGCCAGACTACCAATTTAAATTTTTATTTTGTAAATGTATAACATTAAACAAAAGAGTGAAATTCCTCCAGATTTATAGAACTAGAGCGCAAAATTATATATTACAAATTGTGGGACTAATTGTGTTTACATTTAATCAGTGTTAAATGATGAATATGAATAAGGAGATAAAATATCACCTTTTAAATTGTATTCTTATGGCCATACTTTAATTCTATACTGACAACTAAATATAGTATTAATCCCCCTACTTTGATTGTATGTTTGCCAAAATTATTAGATTATTTGTTTAATGTTAACATTCTACTTCTGAAAATAAACACAACAGAAAATTTAAGCAAAGAGAGAAATTAAAATAAAAATGTTTCTACAAATATCCATGTAGAAGCAAGCATGGCAGAGAAGAATGCTTACAGAGGAGAAAATTCTCATCTCCTGGACCACCCTGGATGGTTCTGTGTAAACCAAGCACAATTGACTAGGATTCACTTGCCCATGAAATCAAAGAATTTTTTATCCTATTTTGGAAGCAACAAATTATATGATTAAATGTTAGAAGTTATCAGCTCTCTTAAAAATTCTGTTACTCCATAATTTATATCTTATCATTAAAATTTCCAAAAGCATTTGTTAGTCAGAAGATCTCTCCAGACATCGTTTGGTACTTTAGCACATGGCAATACTATATATGTCAAACAGAAAAAAGTTAGATCTCTATCTCTATTACAACCATGACTCAAACCTTATTTATAGGAGAGTGGAGTAGGTACATTCTAAATCCTGCACTTTAAACACAAACATCAGTGGAATCTGAAGATATTACATGATGTAAGTTTTTACCAATTAAATGTATTATGGTGGAATCAGAATATTATTTTTTCTCTTTTAATAATCATTAAAAATGAAAGTTCCTTATTATAAAATCTTTCTAAATATAGACTTTCACTATCCTTTGCCACTATGCAGTCAAATGATTTCAGGTAACAACTTACATACATCTTATCTAGAATATAGGATGTAAATTATCACCCTTAATGATGTAAGTGACATATTAACACAAAGAACACAAATGAATTAAAATCAAAAGACACATTTCCTAGAGAGAAGACATTCTTGAGGCTGTTAGCTAAGTCCCATGGGAGAGAGTGAAGGCAGGAATAAATGCAGAAAAACAGTGTAAGGGATAAGAAAAGAGAGTTGCCGCAGAGTCAAGGGAAAAGTCAGAATCAAAGCAAGTGGGGAAGAAGCACCTGGATTTCTCCCCTGAGTATCTTAACCACGTGTTAAAATATCAATGTTTGCACTGATGGTGTCAATTATAATTTGACGCCAAGCATTTTAGGCTTATTTCTTGTCTCTTTCCTTAAAAATATTAACTCTGTTAGGTTGTCTCAACACCCATTATTATACAACTCACTCATTTATACACTGAAAGCCTCTGAACTATTTTTTCTTCCATTTAAATTTTCTCTCGCAGTGGAGGCATACAAATAGCTCACCTTTTTGCCAAATTTGGAACAGTTTCACACGTGGCTTCTCTTCCAGGTCCCTGAACGAGGGGTTTGAAAAAACGTGTTTATATTCATGAGGTTGGCCTGAGTGGCTTCCTGGACAATCCTCACCTCCTTGTCACTCCATTGTTTGAATGATCCTTCCCATAGTTCAGGTATGTTGGGAGGAAGATGAGCGTCCTTCAGGGATTGTTATCCACCCTACGCTGTGGGCTTTGCGAAGAAAAGATTCCATCCTCCCACTGTGATCGAGATCTAAGTGGATAATAGGTAGAAGCTTTAAACCTTGGGATGCCTGAAAATCTGATGCAGACTTTATCTGTGGGGAGGACTGAAACGCCTGGGAAAAGAAGGTAGCTGTGAAAAAAAGAGAAGACAAAATGCATCAGTGAAGATGTCTGGACTTCCCATGATGCTGGGCACTGTAAGGCACTGACCTTGCGACTATTAGGAAAAAGCCCCCCTGTCACAGGCATCAGTATTGTTTGGATAGGTGTATGCAGAAGGCTCTGAATCAGGTCTTATGCACAGATGGGTGTGGGAAGAAAGCATGTGAATGGAGGAGGCAGGGGATGGGTCTGAGAATGTTACAAGCAGCTCAGGATTCGCATATACAATTCCCATGTTCTTCTGATAGGGACATGAAATCTTCCTGTTGTTAATTGTAATGGGATTCCTTGGCACTCACATACTATTGCTGCACGGAATACCTTGAATTAAACACATTACTTAGGCTTTAATTTCTATCTCATATATTAGCAGAGCATTATAATTTATATCAGATATTTGAAATTGTATGTCCGTGTTAAATTTCACTTTATTGGCTATTGAGTAATTAAATTGATTAGGAATTTTTTAAATCACCACGATGATTTTATAAGCTGATTGTTATTGCTGTTATCATAATATTTTTAAACTACTCCCATTAACACATATTTTAGAAAATATAGTGAAATCTCAAAACAATTGACCTAAATAAATCTAGTGTTCATTAAAAATCTCAAACGTGGAAAACCTTGTGGCAAGGAAAAAGTTAGTAGCAGAACAGCGCTCTTTTGCTTTTTAGAACTTACCAAATTATAAGTATTACTCAATTTGTATTAACTGAAAGAATTATCTGTATCTTAATTTTAAGTAACGTTTTATCCTTTTATGCCCAAAGCCTCTGCATTGAATTGCACACATTGCTACAAGCTCCCTGAGATATATTTTGATTCAAACTCTATGTATCGATTTTTGTCTTAATGGTTATGCCTGATCCTATGCTCATCCCTGAACTGATTAGCACCATAGAGGATGAGCGTGATGATACTGGCACCTTGATTGGACTGTTTAGCAGAAGGATATTTAACGCTGAATAAAGGACAGAAGTTCTCCAACAAGTACAGTGACTAGACATGTAAGGATGTGAGTGGGAAAAAGAGGCAATCAGGAGTGATGGTGCTGTTTGGGTAAGTGCTCTAACTTCTGGTCTCCAAGCCAATAACCTACATACCAAGAATTCACCAAGAAGGTCACTTGTTGCCACCACCATTAAGGAATGAAATAGCAGAGGAACATAAGGAATAAAAGATACATTACACATTCGAAGTAGGAATATTTCACAGAGACAAAGCCCTGCTGCTTTGGGTAAGCACAATAAGGTCCTATTCATGTTAGGACTCTTAAATAACTGAGGCTGGGTGCGATGGCTCACACCTGTAATCCCAGCACTTTGGGAGACCGAGGCAGGTGGATCACAAGGTCAAGAGATTGAGACTGTCCTGGCCAACATGGTGAAACCTTGTCTCTACTAAAAATAGAAAACTTGGCTGGGCATGGTAGTGCATGCCTATAGTCCCAGTTACTCAGGAGGCTGAGGCAGGAGACTCGCTTGAACCCAGGAGGCAGAGGTTGCAGTGAGCTGAGATTGTACCACTGCAATCCAGTCTGGCAAGAGAGCAAGATTCTGTCTCAAAAAATTAATTAATTAATTAAAAAATAATAATAATTGTAAAGGACTCAGAAAGAAGGTAGACATGGAGCAGATAGAAACAGCAGTAAAGAGCATGACCCCAGCACAATTCTAACATTTAGTTAACAATTAGTTAATTGTTCCAAAGAAGCTAAGATTAAGCCTTCCATGATTATATGAATATAAACGAGTATATAGGTACATATTTTATGGTAGAATAATAGTTCAACTCTAACTGAAGAAAGAACAACTTAATTAGGATAATAAAAGAGTTCCATTTCCTCAGCTATTTAAACCACTATTTGAGTCAACAGACAGCAATCTACTTTTTATTTCCTAAAGGACAGAGCATGTACTTGACAAAGGATCTTTGATCCATGAAGCAGTTAGCAAAGTTAACCTTCTGTCCTCAGAAAGAGAGAGTCTACAGATTGTCTATCAAATAGAATAAGTAGATGGGGCCACCCACTCAGTAATTCATTTGCCCCAGCTAATCAATGACTTTTTTTTTCCTCTCTAAGAGATAGAGGAATATGTATAGTCAAGGCCAAAATACTTTTTTTCAATATCAAAAGCATACTGCATATAAAAGTGGATGATGCACATTAAATGACATATTTCTATGGCTTTTAGTTTCAAGAGTACTTTCTTGTGCTCTATTTGACCTTACATCTCATAGTCACAGCATTGCTATGACTAGCAAATGGTCCTTTTTTATTGCTATAATCATCGAGGCTATACCATATGCTTTCTAACGGATGAACATGAAAATAGTAAAACTAATTATTTAAATTAGTTTCAGGGATACTGTTCTTGGCATAGAATAGACTTCATGAATCTTTTGCAGCTATTTCAACTCACAATGTGCCAGCTTCTGTAGATTTAATTCTCAACCTATCCTATATTTTCTTGACCTTGACCACTTATTAACATTTTATGATTCTGGAATAGTACTTACTCCATAATGACCATACTCTTTTATGATCTATTGTAATAATAGATTACAAAATTATTTTATAGGATAATATATTAAAATCCTCTGAATTTCTAAAAAGCCTTTGAGCAAAATGTGAATAGGTCTAACAAGGTAAAAGAAATGACTTTGTTCAGTTTGCTTAAACTGCGGTTTGTCTCCTCAGAAGGGGTACCCGGCTTGGCAAAATCTATCAGCAATATAAAAAGACTCTCCTCCTCAGCCCACAAATGGCCAAGCTCTAGCTACAGGGTGATAACAGGGATCAAGCTCTCTGTTTATAGGAAAAAGCTGTTTCCAGAAAGGATTCCCGATGCAGACCCCAAGAGACCGTTCTTGAATCCTGTGCAAGAAAGATTTCCAGGCGATTCCATAAAATGAAATCAAGTTTATTAAGAAAGTGAAGAAATCAAAGAGTAGCCAGTCCATAGGCAGAGAAGTACTGAGGGTTGCTGGTTGTCCATTCTTATGGTTATTTCGTGATCATATACTATACAAAGTGTAGATTACTCATGAGTTTTCTAGGAAGGGGTTGAACAATTCCGGAAACTGAGGGTTCCTCCCATTTTCAGAACATCTAGGGTAACTTCATGATGTTCACGTGGTATCTGTAAACTGTCATGGCACTGGTGAGAGTGTCTTTTAGCATGCTAATGCCTTGTAACCAGCATATAATGTGCAGTGAGGATGACTAGAGGTCACTGTCATTGCCATCTTGGTTTTGGTAGATTTTGGCCAGCTTCCTTACTGCAACCTGTTTTATCAGCAAGGTCTTTAAGACCTGTGTCTTGTGCCAACTTCCTATCTTATCTTGTGAGTTAGAATGCCTAACTCACTGGGAATGCAGCTCAGCAGGTCTCAGCTTTATTTTACCCAGCCCTGACTCAAGATGGAGTTCTTCTGGTTCAAAGGCCTCTGACAAAACCATTTCCTCTTATCTCTATCCTAATAATTCAGATGTTAATGTTACATAAACATTAAATTTTCTTTTGTTTTCAATGTAAAATTCATTTGATACTTCATGATACTTATCCAATTTATATACTACCACTAGCATTGATTTTTTAGCAATTCCTATGAAATGAACATAAATCTTAGATCCAAAACGATTTTTTTTCTGCTTTCATGGTTTGGTTTTCAGTGAGTAAAATGAAGTAGGTCTGAGAATATCTCTGGATAAAATGGAGCAATAAAGCTGTTAATCATGTTTGTGGCAAACAGAAATGCAAAGCCTCTAAAATTATTGGAAGTCTTACATCTGAATGAGCATTAAGATGAAGTAGATAGAGGTGCATAAAATATTCCAGAGGCTTTTTACTATTATCTTCATTAGGATTCCAGCTTAATGCATACTTTATTGTCCGGAAATTCATTTCATTTGCATTTTAACTGGGTTTTAGTCAAGTTAATCCTTTTTCTTCCCTTGCTAAGAAACTATTTTGCTACTACAGCAAAATACTGAAAGAAGAGAAAGAAATTGAAAGTCTACTTAGACTAAAATGTAAATTTGTCATAGTGTACTAAAGTGAAGAGATCACTATACCAAGTTCACTAGATCACATTTTTTGACTCCAAAAATTGTCTTGGGTATTAAAGATTAAGCCCCTATTAGATGACAAGGAATTTGATTCATTTATGCTAAAGATTTAATATCAAAGAAGATTCAGTAAAAATCAACATCTCATTTTTACAGGAATGAAAGCGATAAAGCAATCACACATTGAGAAGTATGCAATTAATTTTCACAACAAACTCTGACATCTATACCATGCATCATTTAAACACTGTGTCAATAAAAGAGCCATTTAAATCGTATTTTGAAAATGCATTCAGTTCAGCAGTATATTGGCCTAATGGAAAGACCAAATATTTTTTAATTGAAAAGAGTAAGTTCATGTCCTAAATCTTAATAGTTTTAGGTTCACATGGAAATAAAATATTTTTGTTTATGAGTTAGTTTACTAAAATAACAATGTGCTATAGCTCCTTAATAAAATGGCCCCTTCAGGTAAATAGACATCTTAGAAAGATCTCAGAAGATGAGAATAAAAACAGGCCAATAACATGGGGGCAATAGACAATATTTCATCATTATTTATTTTGAAATATTTAAAATATATATAATTACAAGATAGAAAATAGCATTTAAGCATACCCATACTGTGTTTATTAAGATCTCTAAGCTTTCTTTTAATATTATTTTAAAATGTGTGCTGTTTCTCAAGTAGATATAAAATATTGTTTCTCCCTCACTAAAACTTGAGAGATAAGCTACTCCTACCTTAAGCCATCATTTCAAGTTTAGGATGGCTTTCTGTGATGTTTGTGAACAGTGGATGGTCTGTTGAAAGTGTGTTGCTTTTATTTACTATCTTCTTTTAAAAAGCATGTGAGCTGTCAATTATTTCAACTGTTTACCAATAAAAGTATTGTGGGTGTGGTGGCTCAGGCCTGTAATCTCAGCACTTTGGGAGGCCTAGGAAGGTGGATCCCTTGAGGTCAACAATTCAAGACCAGGCTGGCCAACATAGTGAAACCCCATCTCTACCTCAAAATACAAAAATGAGCAAGGCATGCTGTCATGCACCTGTAGTTCCAGCTACTCAGGAGGCTGAGGCAAGAGGATCACTTGAATCCGGGAAGCAGAGGTTGCAGTGAGCTGAGATTGTGCCATTGCACTCCAGCCTGGGTGATGAAGTGAGACTCTACCTCAAAATGAACAAATAATGTGGTGGCTCACGCCTGTAATCCCAGCACTTTGGGAGGCTGAGGTGGGTGGATCATGAGGTCAAGAGATCGAGACCATCCTGGTCAACATGGTGAAATCCCATCTCTACTAAAAATACAAAAAATTAGCTGGGCATGGTGGCGCGTGCCTGTAATCCCAGCTAGTCAGGAGGCTGAGGCAGGAGAATTGCCTGAACCCAGGAGGCGGAGGTTGTGGTGAGCCGATATCACGCCATTGCACTCCAGCCTGGGTAACAAGAGAGAAACTCCATCTCAAAAAAAATAAAAATAAAAATAAAAATAATAATAATAATAATAATAATAATAATATATAGGAGAGAGTGTAAGGGAAATCCTACATTGTTTCAAACCTATAGTTGCCCTACGGAAACTGAGAAAGGAAAATGATTTGAAATGATTAATAGAAGCTAAACAGAGAGTTGTTTTCACCTTTCTTCACTCCTGTTGATTAATACTAGACATGAAGTCCAGAATTGAAATGAAAACAAAAACAATCCATCCACTGAGACTTTGGTAATCTTTATGACACAACTGACTTTCAGTACACTCTTGGTGATGAGATTAAACACAGTTCTTATTCTCAAGTCTAGCTCTGTTTCTACTGGAGTTGATGGAAACATTTATTGGCTTGAATCAAAGTATCCTCAACTTAATTTATAAAAAATGATTTTTCATAAGTTAATCATGGAATTTATAAAGACATTCATCTCCTTGTATGTTATTAAGTTAATTATTACAACATTTTTGGTTGTTAGGATCTATATACTAGGTAAAAAATAAAATTCCCATTGAAAAAAATAGAAGTATTTTATTCTTACTTTAAGTTGATGGCATTGAAAGTGTTTTTTATCCATGTATCTCTGCAAGATTAACACTTTACATGGATTTTTTTTCTTTTTCTTTCTTTCTTTTTTTTTTTTTTTTTTTAATACAAGGTCTTACTGTGTTGCCCAGGCCAGAGTGTTATGACATGCTGCAACCTCAACCACCCTTGCTCAGGTGATTCTCCCACCTCAGCCTACCATGTAGCTGGGTCTACAGGAATGCACCACCACATGTGGATAATTTTTGTATTTTGTGTAAAGATAGGGTCTTGCTATATTGCCTCAGTGTCTCTAGAACTCCTGAGCTCAATCCATCTACCAGCCTCAGCCTCATAAAGTGCTGAGATTGCAGGTGTGACACTGTGCTTAGCCTTATATGAAATTTGCATCTACCTTTTATTCTAAAACTTTGTTTGACCCTTAATCTAACCTATTGTCTCAAAACTTTCTACAAAGTAAGAATATGTTGAATAATATCCTCATGTATCTTTTTAGTATGAAATCTTGAAATGAATTTCATAAAATTAGGTCACTATAATTCTTAAGGGATTAGATTAAAAAAACAGCAAAAGTAGTAATACCACAAAAACAGAGATTAGAATAAAGTAAATGTCAAAAATTAATAGAAAGTAAAAAACAGAAAATAAACATGTAATGGAGCATACATGTTAACAAAGTCGAATCTTATTCAATAGAAAACTAATAAAATGTCAAATCTATACAAAAGAGAAAAAGAGAGACAGAGACACAGAACAAAACTACAAAAAAATCAAGAATAAAAAAGACATTGTTACTAAAATCAATCACTAGTATTAGCACATCTATTGACTAACAGACATTACAGGTATTAAAATATAAACAGAATAGGATAAATTATGCCAACATTGCAAATCTAGACATAATAAAAACATATCTACAAAAAAATTAACCTTCAAAAAGAGATGAAAGAAGAAATAGGAATGATACATTGATTAAAATTAAAGTAATTGCATCAATAATCAAAATAATCAGTAAACCTTAGTAATACAAAGATAATAAGTCAACTTGTCTCTGTTTACAGAAAACATGATTTTATATTTAGAAAAACCCAATATCTCAGACTTAAAACATTCTGAACTGATAAACAACTTCAGCAAAGTCTCAGGATACAAAATCAATGTGTAAAACTCACAAACATTCTTTACACCAACAACAGACAATCAGAGAACCAATTCAAGAATGAACTCCCATTCACAATCACTACAAAGATGATAAAATACCTAGGAATATAGATAACAAGGGATGTGAAGGCCCTCTTCAAGGAAAACTACAAACCATTTATCAAGGAAATCAGAGATAATACAAACAAATGGAAAAAAAAAAAAAAAAAAAAAAAAACTATCCTTGGCTGGGTGCAGTGGCCCAGCACTTTGTGAGGCTGAGGCAGGCAAATCAAGAGGTCAGGAGACTGAGACCATGCTGGCCAACATGGTGAAACCTCATCTCTACTAAAATACAAAAAAATTATCTGGCCATGGTGGTACATGCCTGTAGTCCCAACTATTTGGGAGGCTGAGGTAGGGGAATTGCTTGAACCTGGGAGGCAGAGACCACAGTGAGCCAAGAACATGCCACCACACTCCAGCCTGGAAACAAAGTAAGACTCCATGTCAAAAAAAGAAAAAAAAATCAATTTTCATGGATATGAAAAATCAATATCATGAAAATGATCATAATGCTATTCCATCAAACTGCCATTGACATTCTTCACAGATTAGAAAACTCATTTTAAATTTCATATGGAATCAAAGAAGACACCATATAGCCAACACAATCCTAACCAAACGGAACGAAGCTGAAGGCATCACCCTACCTGACTTCAAACTGTACTACATGGCTACAGTAACCAAAACAGCATGGTACTGGTACTAAAACAGGCATATGCAGCAGAACAGAGACCTCAGAAATAACACCACACATCAACAACCATTGATCTTCAACAAATCTGACTAAAACAAGCAATGGAGAAAGGATCTCCTATTCGGTAAATTGTTCTGGGAAAACTGACTAGCCATATGCAGAAAACTGAAACTGGACCCCTTCCTTACACCTTATAAAAAATCAACTCAAGATGGATTAAAGACTTAAATGTAAAACCTAAAACCATAAAAACCCTAGGAGAAAACCTATGCAATACCATTCAGGACATAGGCATGGGCAGAGACTTCATGAAAATGCCAGAAGCAATTACAACAAAAGCCAAAGTTGACAAATGGGATCTAATTAAACTAAAGAGCTTCTGCACAGCAAAAGAAAGTAGCATCAGAGTGAGCAGGCAGCCTACAGAATGGGAAAAATTTTTTGCAATCTACCCTTTTGACAAAGGTGTAATATCCAGAATTTACAAGAAACTTAAACATATTTACAAGAAAAAAAATCAAGCAACCCCATCAAAAAGTGGGTGAAGGATATGAACAGACACTTCTCAAAAGAAGACATTTACACAGCCAAGAAACATATAAAAAAGCTCAACATTACTGATAATCAGAGAAATGCAGATCAAAACCACAATGAAATATGTTAATTATGCCAGTCAGAGCAGTAATTATTAAAAAGTCAGGAAATAATAGATGCTGGTGAGGCTGTGGAGAAATAGGAATACTTTTACACTGTTGGTGGGAACATAAATTAGTTAAACCATTGTGGAAGACAGTATGGTGATTCCCCAAGAATCTAGAAATGGAAATACCATTTGACCCAGCAATCCCATTACTGGGTATATACCCAAGGGAATATAAATTGTTCTACTATAAAGTTATATGCGTGTGTATGTCTATTGCACAATATTTACAATAGTAAAGACATGGAACCAACCTAATGCCCATCGATGATAGATTGGATAGAGAAACTATGGTACATATGCATCATGGAATACTATTCAGCCATAAAAAGGAATGAGATCATGTCCTTCACAGGGACATGGATGAAACTGAAAGTCTCATCCTCAACAAACTAACACAGGAACAGAAAACCAAATACTGCATGTTCTCACTCATAAGTGGAGTTGAACATTGAGAACACATGGCCACAGAGAGGGAACAACACACACCAGGAGCTGTTGAATGGTAAGGAGTGAGGGGAGAGAAGGTAGAGGATAGGTCAAGAGATGCAGCAAACCACCACAGCACATGTATACCTATGTGACAAACCTGCACGTTCTGCATATGTATCCCGTTTTTGTATTTTTAGAAGAAATTTAAAAAAAAATATATCAGGCCAAATATATTCAAATAAAGCTTTAAAAAACATTATTATAAAAATGAATCATTATTAGGTTATCAGAAAGAACAATTAAATAATCTGAAATTAAAGCACCAATATTAGCTTCTCAAGGAGAAGAACTTATCCAAATTTGAAATCAATAGAGATATTTCCAAGTCTTTTGGAAAAGGCTGAGCCTAGTAAGAATCCAGTGAAAATTCGACATTAAGGTGAATTTGTCTTTATAATTGAGAAAAATAACCCATGAACTGCAAAATGGGTCATATTATTGCATATCTTACTTTCAGATAAAAAAAGTAAAACAAATATCTGGTATGTCAGAGATACCAACCAAACATTTGAAAACGTGTAATTTTTAAAAAATCTAAATTTCTTTTATATATTTTTTTCTCTTTCTACATTAACGTTTTCCTAACTAAACATTTGATATACCATCAGGCCGGGCATGGTAGCTCACGCCTGTAATCCTAGCACTTTCGGAGGCCGAAGCAGGCGGATCACTCGAAGTCAGGAGTTTGAGACCAGCCTGGCCAACACAGTGAGACCTCATCTCTACTAAAACTACAAAAATTAGCTGGGCATGTTGGTATTTGCCTGTAGTCCCAGCTACTCGGGGGGCTGAGGCAGGAGACTCGCTGGAACTTGAGAGGCGGACGTTGCAGTGAGCTGAGATTGTGCCCCTGCACTCCAGCCTGAGTGACAGAGCGAGACTGCATCTCAAAATAAATAAACAAATACATAAGCAAACAAATAATTTATGCGATTTATGAGCATTTTAATACTAATTTCATAGCCAAATACACACAAAATGGAATAAATTTAAATAACTGCCTGAATTTTCTCTGGGCCAAAAAATCTCTTCAACAAAAATATAAATGAATCCTTCCAACAAAACGAAGAAAAATAATATTTACATAGTTGGAGCAAGATGACTGAATGGAGGAGCCTGACATTCCTACCCCCATCTAAAGGACCAAAACAACAATTAAACCACCACATTTAAACTGGAGTGTTTGAGGGAGAGTGATGGAGGACAGTGTTGGAAAACTAAAACGCACAGAGGAAGGAGACCTTTAGGGAGAGTCTGATGAAGAAAAGGAAATGCCCTCCCTCTGCCACATCTACTTCCCAGTCGGGTTCAGCTCAGAGAAAGAAGGCACTTTCCCCAGGAAGGTAAAGGTAGGCAGGAGGCTCCCAGCAGCCGAATTAACTTGCAAACACCTGCAGTCTTTGCTAATGGAGAATCCTGTGGTCTCCACAGGCACTCAGCTTAGTTTTGGGAGCTGTCATGCAGCCACAGCTGCACTGCTCCGGAGAAGAAGCCTACGCTGTGCCCCGCTCCTCACTCCATGACTGAAGCTGCAGCTGTACGGTGTCATCTTGAAACCAGAGTCACAGCTCAAGTGCATCCTGCTTCAGGAGCCAGTAGCCACTACATCTTTCCATTCCTGAGTCCATGCTAGCATGACACCACATTCACACATAATAGTGCACTCACTGAGCTGCTACAGCTTCCTCTACCTAGAGAACAAGCTGTCTAGGAGGCGCTACGTCGTCCATATGCTAGAGACTGCAGACCCCAGCCGCAGGGATCATAGGTCCAGCAATCTGGAACTGGAGCCCACATGGTCCCCTGTCCCGAAGAACAAGCAGTTCTGCCCAGAGAAGTTGTGTCCAGATGAGTGCATGCTCATCAGACAGACACACCACCCCTAAACCATTGCCCTTACTTGATCATCACACAAGGTATACACATATGGAAACATCACATTGTACTTTATACATATATACAATTGTTTTGATTAAAATTTTACAAAGAAAAAATATGTGCGTTGGATTACTTAAATCAATTAAAGATTGATATTATAGTCATGAAAAAGGAGAAAAGAGTAATTAAAAGAATTTTAGAATATTTTTTCCCTATAAGGAATCTCATGGAATCCAAATAACACCTCAAATTCTTGATATGAGATACCATAAAGGTATTCAATATAAGAATAGAAGTTTCTTACTATATGTTCCTTAATGGGATAACACATATTAATTATCTTTCTATTTATGTTCAAAGTGAATGAGTGAACAGTGACGCTGGTCAGGAAATCTGAAACGAGGCTTGCAATTTTGCATAGATATCCTCATGGCATTCATAGTGAATGCCTGAAACAAGATTGCAAGGCTGCTGCTTGTTAGCAGATTTTACAGTGCTTTGGTGGTGCTGGTGGTGGTGTGAGAATAACGTACTGCAGAGTGAAAGGACAGTTGCCTCACACAAGTTCTAAGTCTAGTTTGTCACTGCCTCCTTATTAGATGCCTAATTCTGCTCCAATTCTGTAGAATGCATGGTGGGAAATACAGTATAGAAATTTGGGATCTGAAGAAATTAAACATAAGATGCCTTGACATCTAAATAGCGTATAATGCAATCATATATGATTGTATAGTTTTTAAATATCAGTAATTATTAAACTTAGTGACTAAGAATTCAATGCATATATAAAATCACCTAAATTCCAATCAGAGAGTAATACAGTTCCTGGCAGGATTGATTCAACATTTTATTATCTTATGAAAGAGAATGCAAAACTATGACAGCCAAAAATAACCCAGTAATTTAGACAGAATCGATGTCTTATTGCCCATAAGACCTCATTTAGAAAATTATCTCAATCTCTTGTCTATTCATGTAGCTGGTATTTCTAGTAATCAATTTTCTGGGCACCTGGGTAGCCTATACTTCTCAGCCCTCCTGGACTCTTGGAGTGAGTGGAACATATGTTCAGTAGTCACTAATGGCCTGCAAGCAGAAGTGACCTGTGCCATTTGCAGCACAAGCCATTTAATAGAAAAGTGTGAATTATCTATCCTGTCTATTTCTCCTTAGTGGTGTCCAAGAGTACATATCTGAGATGGAGGAAGAGCAAGGTAGAAGCAGCTGTACCATAGAAGTATAACATGGAAGGTGCCTACCTAGAATGTTACCAAATCTAGAAATACCCCTTTGCTGAACTGAGACACTGATATATCTTTTTGCATATAGCCTAGTATATCTTGATTAATCAAATGGATCAATTCCAAAAGATTTATTGCAGTCTCACAATTTGTCTTCCACACTCTTGGGCCCCCACTGTGTTGAGATTCAATATACTGCAACAAGTATTAATTTTGTTGCTAAAATGATATAAAGCATAACCATCACAAAGGGCATTCTTTATAAAGGACAATGTTTATGATGGAACATCCAGAACAAATTATGGTGATGACACAAGGTTGTTTTCAGGTCTGTTGCCATCCCAGTACTTACTGAGCTATAATGTCTTCTAAAACCTTGAAGAGAATATCCTTCTCCATGCTTTATCTATTACAATGGTTTCTGATCATTAATCATGAAAAACATCTATGATAGCAGCAGACTAATACGGTGATTTTAGTGATCCGTAGTACACAAATGCCACAGAATGTTCAATAGATAAACTGTCTAAAGGATCTGTCTGTGACAGATTTTGAATCCATCAGTCTCTGTGTGTTATTTGCTCAGCTCTTGAAATATGATCAGCCATTACCTACAGTACATCTGCCTTCATAGTCAGGAGCACTTCCATTCCTCGCCCTCATTGTTCAGTCTCTAAAGCACAGGGACCCTGATTTTTTAGCCATTAGTAGAAAAGCACACAAATCTGACTCGACAGTAACAAGTATGCCTCCAGTGAGGCTGTTTTCTCTCTGAAAAATCAATAAGTTTGATATGTAATTTAACAGACTAAATTGTGGAAATATTTGGTGGTGAGAGCATTTCCAAATTTCTTGTGTAATATAGACAGAGATTCTGCACAAGCAGAGATGTCACTGAAGAAATGTGCCTCTTTTTACAGGAAAGTTTAGAAAAAGTTGGACTAGAACATTACTGCTATGTTTTGATTTTTTTGAAGAGTGAATGTTCCTTTAAAAAAAGACTCAGAAAACAAAGAAAGAGAGTCTTGGAAAAAACTTGTCATCATCATTTGTCCTCAGCTATGGGAAAAATAAAACAAAAAGATAATCAGCTGAGCCCTGTAACCAGATTTGGAGCCACATCATGAGCCCTTAATCAGAGTTTTCAGGATACAACATGAGGGTTGGAAGGGTGCAGTGTCTCACGTCTGTAATCCCAGCACTTTGGTAGGCCAAGGCGGGCAGTTCACAAGGTCAGGAGTTTGAAACCACCCTGGCCAATAGGATGAAACCCTGTCTGTAATAAAAATACAAAATTTAGCTGGGCATGGTGATGGGTCTCTGTAATCCCAGCTACTAGGGAAGCTGAGGCAGAGAAATCATGTCAACCTAGGAGATGGAGGTTGCAGTGAGCCAAGATGGTGCTACTGCACTCCAGCCTGAGTGATAGGGTAATACTCCATCTCAAAAAAAAAAAAAAAAAAAACCACATAACAAAACACCAAGAAGGTTCTTTAAACTAGTAAGTGTTCCTTGCCCATTTTGCATGGAAATAATCCTCGCTTTCGAAACAGAAATTTCCATCCTTAGGAAAAAAAAAACACAATTTTTCATTCTCCCCATAGGAAGGAGAATAAAGAGATGTCATAACTCTGTGGCCTTGCTATAAACTTAGCAGCCAGCACTGCTCCTTGAAGATGAACAGGCAATGAAAGAAATGCAATATTGGCTACTAGCATGAACCTATTTGTAGGCCAAGTGGCAAGTTCTTATCTTGTGACTCAATTGATGATAAAAGACCATCCATCATTGTTGGACAAAGCAAACATGGGGTTTTACACAGGGTTCCTGTTGTAATTATTCATGTGTTAAGATGTGGTTCTTTTGTTTAGATAAACCATCTAACTACTAGCTAAGAGTTTGGGAAATGGTCTAGTTTCAAAAGAATGTCCTGGCAAAGGTCAGACAGGGTAACAAAAAAGATTGAACTGAAGTAGATGGCTTTAATTTTTACAGAAATTGAATGAGTTAGAAAATTAAGCAAAACTTTGATAAGAACATAGATATAAAACCTTAATCTAACAACATTGGATATATACATAGATCTTTGAAATCATAACTTAAATGTAAACATTCCACAGCTGTAGTCAAAATCTTTAAAGTATTCCTCAGAATTAATTCAAGATTAATTCTGGGTAGGTGAGTATTGAGTATGCAGTGAAAAGACCTCAATACTTGTAATAATCAATCAATCAATCAATCAAACAAGGTTTTAAAAAATCTAGGTCATAGAAACTAATATGTGAAGTGACATGACTATTTAAGCAAAGAAAATCCCAGAACCCTGGGTAATATGGCATTTCTAACTAAAATAGATTAGAGAAGCTTTGGGCTTTTAAAAATAGCACAATGGAATTAAGGTAAATTATCTCAACTTCAAAACTATGCCAGGAAACTACTGAGAGAAACTCATAAAGCCAGGCTTATGTCATGACTCAGCTTTCATTGCATTCATTATTTGATTATTAATAATTTTTTTATATAATGCTTTATTCTAAAATAGATTTTAAGTGACTTAAAACATAAAAGAAAATGGCTGGTCTTAAATCTAGGTGCAGAAGATGGGCAAATACGGGTTATAACACATCAGCATACAAAATTTTAGGTATACATCTGGGCACATTCAGTAGGTGGATGTTTTGTATCTTAGCTCTAGGCTTTCTGGCAAGCATATCAGAAATGTTATAATTCATGCAATTCACCATATTCATAAGATGAAAATAAAACTCTTTGCCCTGTAGCATTATGCTTTTTAAAACTAAGAGTCAGGAAGAATTTCTCACAAGAATCTTCAAGTAGACATGAATAATGTAAGAAAAACTGTGCTCAAAAGACTTGATAAGAAATGGGTTGATGAATATTAAATTTCAAGTGTCTTTGTTCTGCAGACGACTATTGTTAATAATAAGAAGTTATAAAATTCAAACAGAGTTGGAATGGCCTCAAACAAGTAGAGTGCATTTGATTCTGTTCTTTCCTCTCTTTTTCACCTGAAGATCTCACATTAGTTCTTAGGTATGATTAGTGGGTGAAAGATAAAATTTTCCTATCACTCTTGTTTGAGCCCCAAACAATGGGTCTCCCCTGATTGAAAATCCTTAGCTTTATTGACAGTTCAAATATATGTAACCTGGAATCTTTAAAGAACAATGAGAAATGCTAACCTAAGTTGGTGTTGTCTCATATCACAAACTCATAAACAGTGTTTGGAAACTTAAGCAAGTTGCATGGTTTTAAAGCTTTTGCAATGCTTGCAGAATTATTTACAAAAGTGTATACTAAAATCTCATTTATCAAATTTAAAATAATCTGGAGCATATGAATATGTTGCTGTGGCTCACTGTTTCCTTTTGAATGGAAATCTGCTTTGCACTAGTCAACACCATGAAATCAATAAGCACCAACAAGCCTTTGTCTCCTCTAATTCCCTGGGAATCCATGAGGCCACAGCTTTTGCAATGACTACATTTGACTCTTCTAATGGCGAATGTCTCACGGCATTCTTTCTTATCACATGTCTCCTAAAACATGTAAAAGAAAATGGATTATCTTAAATCTAGGAGAGAAGATGAGCAAATGAGAGTTGAGACAGATCAGGTTACCAAATGTTACGCATAGATCTAGGCACATTCAGTAGGTGACTGCTTTGTATCTTAGCTCTCGGTAAGCCAAGGTCTAGATAACTTACCAATGATAACCTTAACACTAGTTTTGCAAAACTTTTTGCAAAACTGACTTTGAAATTTACTTAAGCTTCCCTAGCAATCACCAGAAATTTACTTTTTCTTAGAAAGGAAAACGAAAGGAGAAAGAGCGAGAAAGATCAAGAAAGAAGGAAAGACAATCTCTTAAGCATTATGTTCAAGTAGATCATTAGGTCTCTTCCATCTCACCTGGGTTATCTGTCATCTTTTACATTATTGCAAGAGATGGAACATTAAAAACTTGCCAAGTTGAGAAGCCTGTATCCAAACATTGTTCCAGGCTTTTGTGTAATGTGAGGCTAGAGAATAGAATTGACCTGTCTCAAAGAACATATAAATCCCAAACTGGATGTTCTAAATGCTAACTCTATCTACTCAAAGTCTGAACATAAAAAACATTACTAACCTCTCACTAGAAAAGTAATGAAATTATTTGAAAAACACTGTTTCACTCTCCACACTAAAGTTAGGTTGGCTTCAGGGTTATGCATTTCTAGTGATCCATTTTAATTAAAAAAAAATTAGTAAAAAAAACTATAAAATAAATTATAAAAGTGACTATATATTAATATAAGAAAATAAATTACATTATAAATTTTTAAAGGCTCACAAATTAATAAGCTACATAAAAAACATATTTATTAATTAATTAACCCCATAAAAATTTTTATATTTGGTTATATACTCTGATCATGCTCTAATATAAAAATATTTTATGTGTCTTTAAAAAAGAGAAAAAAATGTTTAGCCTTTCCTCTAGTATAGTTGATATATTCTTATTATTAATATTGATGGTTTAGGAAAGTATCTTTGAAAATCAATTTTTAATGCCATATAACTTTTTAGAAATGTTGTCAAATGTGAGGAAACTCTATCAAATATTTATGATATTTGAACTATAAGATTTCAGGTTATTTCAAAATTTTTTCTGCAGTGACTGATCTTAAGTATTAACTTATCAACTAGGGTGTCTTTAATATCTTTATGGAAATAATACTTTATTTTATGTTTACTGTATTGGTATTATGTTTCAAAACAACAAGAAATGTACATTTTCAAGATATGTGCTTATGATATTTTAGATAAATGAATTAGCAAAACCTAAGACCTTGTATATCAATTCTTATCAAAACTTACTTCTTCCTCTTAATCCATTACTACATTTAATATTACCTGAAAATTTTGCTTATAACTTGCTTCTTAATATCAAAATATTTCTATTGATTTAATAACATATTTATCACTATTTCCTCACAGTCCACCTATTTTGTAATCTAAATTTTTTTTTTCTCAGCTCTTCAACAAGAAAAAAATTGATCCAACAGAAATGAAACCCTCTGTAACTGTCCAAATCAGGCATCTGTTATTCCTCGTGTGTTTTATTAAAGCATTCTGAAATGTATTTCAAATTGCAATTGAATGACATTTTTGAGCCACATAAACTTTCTGAATAAAATTTAGCATTTTATTTGTGTTTGGATTCCACTTATGAGATTTTGAAAATATGTTTTAGAATGCTTAAAATGATTTTATACCCATATTGCAAAGTGTGAACAGCTTTAAAAGTGGGCAGATTATCTCATTACACTTATAAAAAAAATCCAAATTGGCAGCTAGCTGAATTTGAAATAAGAGTATACAAGAAACTGCAAGGTAGTAAGAGCTGACGAACTTAGGTTGTAGGGACGTAGCCTTTTCCCTGATTAGATTCAGACCCGTAAAAGCACATATTATACAAATCCTTGGTGTCACGACTTTATATGAGTCAGAAGTCCAGGTCATAAATGTATTTCTGGAAGACAGCCCAACATCAGGAAGGTTGGCAATAACTTAAAAATATATAGATGTGACTCTGAACATGAATATATTATGCTAAATTCTAACTAAATGTATCCCAAATCATCTTTCCCTAGCTGGATCACAGAAATAACTCTAGCCATTTCAAAATCTCTCACAAGAGGAAAAGTATGCAGGCTAGAAGCAGTAGTTCTAAATAATTGTGGTTAAAATACGTTAAACATGCATGTTTTAATAAAATGTGACCACAATGCTAGGATCGTTTAACTTCACAATAAATATGCTCCAGGAGGTGAAGGGTCAAGAACAATAAGACATATAAAAACAAGAGAAATCTCATAAGCAGGAGACAGAAATGAATGTGGTCAAAACTGAATATATTTAAACAATATACAAATGTGAATTAAAGATAATTGAAGTAATCCATGAATAGTCTCTAGATTTTTTTGTATTCTGAGAAATTTCTACTATGGTGTTTAAAATGATTCTACATTACCCATGTGCCTAAATTTAGCAGCCATTATTATTCGTATTAGAGTTCAGTTGTTGTTCTGAATTAGTTTTCTAAAGCTGTGTAACAAATTACCACAAGAGTTAACGTCCTAAAGTAACACAGATTTATTTTCCCACAGTTTATGTGAGTCAGGAATCCAGGCACAGCTTAGCTGGGTCCTTTGCTCAGGTTCGCACACAGTTGCAATTATGGTTTCAGTTGGGCTGCAACCTCATCTGGAGGCCCACCTGGAAAATAATCTGTTTCTGGACTCACACAGCTTGTTGGCAAATTTTATTTCTTGTCACTGTTTGGCCATGGCTCTCAGTTCCTAAATGTCAGCTGAGATTCCTTACCACGTGGCCTTCCCCATAAGCTATTCATAGCCTAGAGGATATTTCTTCAAGGCCAGCAGGAGACTTTCTCTGTCTCTACTCTGCTACCACAAAGTCTTGTGTAATGTAAGACTTAACAATATCCCATCATTTTGCCATATTATACTGTTGGAAGGAGGTCAGATTTTCACCTATACTAGAGAGGATTTTGCCAGGAGACAGACATATCAGGGGTAGTCTTAGAGCTCTCCCTGATAGATTATAGAAATTATTGATTCACAATGATTTCATAAATTTTAAAAAGTTGCCTAATAATTGCAAGTATCATACAGCTAGCTAATGATGTCAGGTAAAATCTAATTAAGTTTGAATAAGAAACAAGTTTGAGAAACATTTGACATCTGTTTGTAAAAGTGGAGAATCTTTATGAGGAGAGAGAACCTGAATACCTCATCCCATATTTTCTATATTTGCCTTTGATTATAATTAAAAAGTTTATTTGTACTTACTGATTTTACTTTTATGGGACATATATAAAAGTATAATGTTCTATCTGAACAACTTGATCAGGGCAAGTTGATATTTGAAGAAAAATATTATTGGTTCTTTTACTGAGAGAGAATCTGCAAATAAATATTAAGTGCAAGGGTCTGTAATACTGCATTACCATCTTCCATGAAGGATTCAAAATCTAATGAGAAAACAGAGTTTCTATACTCTTTTTCTACATAATAAATGCAAAGAGTCATGTGGAAACAAAGCTAATGGAACTAGTAATTATTCTCATGTCTCCTGGAGATTTTCAAGAGGAGGCAGAATTTAGAAAGAATATTTAGAATTGGACAAATGGAGGAAAGGGTGATGGGGAGTACCACAGCAAAAGCTGACAAGTTGAAAGAAAAGATTTAACTTGAGGAATATTGAAAATAGATTTGTGTTTAAGATTCAGAGGAAAAGTGTGATAGATTTTTTTAAACTAGTTTAGAGGCAGTTCAAGGAAAAGCATGGATTTCCAGCTGTAGAGTAGGATCACATTCTTCGAGCAATGGGGATTTTTTTTTTTCATTATTTGTTTGTCTTTGAGATGGAGTTTCACTCTTGTTGCCCAGGCTGGAGTGCAATGGCGCAATCTTGACTCATGGCCAGCTCTGCCTCCTGGGTTTAAGCAAGCCTCCTTCCTCAGCCTCCTGAGTAGCTGGGATTACAAGCATGTGCCACCATGCCTGGCTAATTATATATTTTTAGTAGAGATGGGGTTTTTCCATGTTGATCAGGCTGGTCTTGAACTCCCAATGTCAGGTGATATGCCCACCTTGGCCTCCCACAGTGCTGGGTGTACAGGCACATTTTTGCTTTTCTTTAAAATTTTAAAGGTAATTTTTCTATCCATTAATTGTAGTGGTGATAAATGAATGAAATGAACATTGGAATATATATAAATACATCCACACACAAACATATATATTTATTTTTATGCTTATTACAGAAAATCATTAGGAACATGGTGATATGGCTTGTCTTTGTGCCCCAATCAAATCTGATCTTGAATTGTAATTCCTATAATCCCCACATCCTGTGGGAGCGACCCAGTAAGAGGTAACTGGATCATGGGGTTGGTTATTTCCATCAGGCTGTTGTCATCATAGTGAGTGAATTGTCAGGAGATCTGACGGTCTTATAAGAGGCTTCCCCACCCCCTTGTTCTGCATGTTTTATTGCTACCCTGAACACTTAACATGGGTTAGGAAGGACGTTTGCTTCCCCTCCCACTATGATTGTAAGTTTCCTGAGGCCTCTCAAACCATGCTGAACTGTGAGTCAATTAAACCTCTTTTCTTTATAAATTACCCAGTCTTAGATATGTCTTTATTAGCAGCATGATAATGAACTGAAACAGTCAGCTGGTACCAGGTAGGGAGGTGTTGCTGTGAAGATATATGAAAATGTGGAAGCAACTTATTTGGAACAGATAACAGGCAGAGGCTGGAACAGTTTAGATGGCTCAAAAGAAAACAGGAAAGTATGGAAAAATTTGGAACTTCCTAGAAACATGTTGAATGGCTTTGGCCAAAATGCTTATGGTGATATGGACGGTAAAGTCCAACTGAGGTAGTCACAGATGAAGATGAGAAATTTGGTGGAACTGGAGTAAAGATCTCTCTTGCAATGCAAAGAGACGGGCAGCATTTTGCCCCGGTCCTAGAGATCTGTGGAAAATTGACCTTGGAAAGATGATTTAGGGTGTCTGACAGAAAAAAATTCTAAGCTGCAAAGTGTTCAAGAGGAAGCAGAATCAAAGTTTAGAAATTCTGCAGTCTGACTATGTGAAAGAAAAGAAAATCGCATTTTCTTGGGAGAAATTGAAGCCAGCTATAGAAATTTGTCTAAGCAACAAGAAGCTGAATGTTAATCAAAAAGACAATGGAGAAAATGTCTCTAGGACATGTCAGAAAACTTCACAGCAGCCCCTCTCATAACAGGCCTGAAGATTTAAGAAGAAAAAATGGTTTCCTGGGCCCCACTGCTGTGTGCATATTTGGTGCCCTGTATCCCTTAGCTAAAAGGGATTAAGGTACAGCTCAGGCCATGGTTTCAGATAGTACAAACCCCAAGTGTTAGCAGCTTCCACATCATGTTGAGTCTGAGGGTGCACAGAAGCCAAGAATTGAGGTTTGGTTTGGTAACCTCCACCTAGATTTCAGAGTATGTATGGAAATACCTGGAAGTCCAGGCAGAAATTTGCTGCAGGCATGGGGCCCTCATTGAAAACTTCTGCTAGGGAACTATGAAAGGGAAATGTGGGGTTGAAGCCCCACACAGAGTCTCCACTGGGATACTGCCTATTGGAGCAATAAGAAGAGGACCACTCTTGTTCAGACCCCTGACTGGTAGATCCACCAACAGCTTGTATCATGTGCCTGGAAAAGCTGCAGACACTCAATGCCAGCCCATGAAATGGCCAGGAGGAGAGTTATACCCTGCAAAGTCACAGTCACAGGGGCAGAGATGCCCATGGGCATGGGAGCCTGTTGTATCAATGCGACCTGCAAGTGAGACATGGAGTTAAAGAAATCATTTTGGAACTTTAAGGTTTAATGCATGCCCTATTGGATTTAAAAATTATATGAGGCCTTTAGCCCTTTTCTTTTGGATAATTTCTCCCATTTCAAACGTATGTATTTACCCAGTGCCTGTACCCTCATTGTCCCTAGGTAGTAACTCACTTGCTTTTGATTTTATAGACTCATAGGTGGAAGGAAAATTGCCTTGTCTGAGATGAGACTTCGAAGTAGGACTTTTGAGTTAATGCTGGGATGAGTTAAGACTTTGAGGTAATATTGGGAAGGCATGATTGGGTTTTGAAATGTGAAGACATGAGATTTGGGAGGGGGAGGGGTGGAATGATGTGGTTTGGCTTTGTGTCCCCACCCAAGCTCATCTTGAATTCTAGCTCCCATAATCCCCATGTGTCATTGGAAGGACCCAGTGGGAGGTAATTGAGTCATGTGTGTGGTTAGCTCCATGCTGTTCTGGTGACAGTGAGTTTTCATGAGATCTGAAGTGTAGGGGGGAACCCCACAAATGCTGTGGCAAAAGTCTGAAGCCTCAGCCTGTTCCCATATAAATATTGATTTCGAAAGGAATTAGAAATGTAGGTACATAGTCATTCCTTAATATAATCATATATAATCTTATAGTTACTTATAATCATAAAGATAGGTACTCAAAATAACCTTTAATTTTACTAATGACTATCGGGTTATGAAGCATGGAGGTGAGGTGACATTGTGAACAAAGTGATCCTAAGGCAAGATGCTCTAAGCCCTCTGTCACGCCACATAAGGGCTGCTGGAGGGCGCCTCGGCTGTGCGGCCCCGCCAGTGCTGGGAAAGCGCCCGCTGTTTAGCCAGCTAGGGAAGGAGATGTCCAAAATGACCGAGTTATCTTCCTGGAGAAGGTAGGAGAAAACTCCGCTTCTGCAAGTTCTTGTGGCAAAACCTGACGGCTGTCAGGGAAACCCGCAGGCATCGGGTGCTTCACTGTCTCCATGTGAGGCTGCGCTTCAGGGGTCACGTTCCGTGGCTACTCTCACGCTCTGCTTCTGCACCTGGTTTCTCTTCTTCTTAACAGATAAGAATTAATAATAGTAACATAATCTTAGCATCCTTGATATTTCTGACAAATACGCAAAGAGCGCTGATGCATTAGCTTTTCTCCTCACTTCAGCTACTTGAAAGTCTTGGGCCCCCGTCTTCAAGACACAAGATTCACCTGACCCTATTACAGACCACGGTTACCTCACCCTACCTTCCCCGCCCCCTGCTTTGTACTCAGTAAATGTCAGGGTGTCCAGGCGCTCTGTGCCTCTGCAGGTCTCTGCTCTTTGGCTGGCAGTGGACCCCTGAGCTCAAACTCTCTTTTCTCTACCTCTGTGTCTGTGTCTTTTATTTCTACAGTTTCTCGTCTCTGCACCAGCAGGGAGGGGCTCACAGAACCCTGCAGGGCTGGACCCTATATTGAGGGTTTCATAAAGGGCTTCTCCCTGCTTCACTCTGCACTTCTCCTTGCTGCTGCCATGTGGAGAAGGACATGTTTGCTTTCTCTTCTGCCATGATTATAAAATTCCTGAGGCCTCCCAGTCACGCTGAACCGTGAGTCAATTAAACCTTTTTTGTTTATTAATCACCCAGTCTTTGATCTGTCTTTATTAACAGCATGAAACCAAACTAATACACATAGTTACACTAATACACTAATACACCAAACTAATACACAAAGACATAGTCTTTGTCCCCGAAATTGTCTTTGTGCTGGACCTTAAAAATTACTGTTATTTAATCAGGATGACTTTTTCTGATAACATGATCGGATTTATATTTGTGTAAAGGCATAATTTCCTATTTTCTATAATTGTGAAATAGAATTTCTTATTGAGTAATATAGTTTACTTTAAAGTATATATTGCAAATATGCACACACACACACACAAACACACACACACAGAGTAGTGTGTATTCCTAAGCAGACATAGGTAAAAATTACATATAAAAATTAAATGTGGGCCAGACACGGTGACTCACACTTGTAATTCCAGCAATTTGGGAGGCTGTGGCAGGAGAATCACCTGGGGTTAGGAGTTTGAGACCAGCCTAACCAATATGATAAAACCCCATTTCTACTGAAAATACAAAAAAAAAAAAAAAAAAAAAAAAAATAGCTGGGTGTGGTGGCATGGGCCTGTAATCCTAGCTACTCAAGAGGCTGAGACAGAAAAACCACTTGAATCTAGGAAGCTGAGGTTGCAATGAGTCAAGATGGCAACATTGCACTCCAGCTTGGGCAATCAGAGCAGAACTCCGTTTCAAAAAAAAAAATTAAATGTTACATCAATAATACTAATAAGTTTCTTATTGCAATTTAATAGAAAAAACTTACTACCTTGCAAACTAACTCATTAGCTTGCAATGGTTTCATGGTTGCCAGCAAAAGATTCAAGTCCTATGGCAAAGAACTTTATTATTATGTCAGAACAGGCAATGTGAGCTTCGCATTCATGCTTATTCTCCATGCACCACAAATCACAGAGAAGCACTGCAGGTGGGCCTAGCCAGACGCTGTAAATGTTGATTTACATCACCCTGAGGAACCCTGAGTTTAAGAAACACTAAACTTTCATAATGAGATGCCAGAAAATCTGCCCAAACTTTGCCCAGAGAGAAGACATTATCTTAATTAAACATTAACACACCAACACACTGTTCTGGATGGAGATGCCATCACTATCTTACAATGCTATTTGTTATACAAATATTCGTGGATAGATAGGCCAAGAAAACACCATCAATATCTACTAACCAGAAATGCAAGAAGTTCATTGAGAATTGTTTCCCAATATATATTATAGTCCTCTTACTCTTTGGTTTAATACACAAAACTTGTGTTTACAAATAAAGATACATTGAAACATGAGGATTTGATGGAGAGCAATGGCAGTGTAACCCATAAATTTTTTAAAACTACCCTAGATATTGAGCTTTTCATATTAAATGTATATGTTGGCCTGGTTATCAGAGAAATGTGATTTTGAAATGTCAATCTCCATACTACAGCTCTAGCATCAAAAAGAAAATACTTCCCTTGTTGGTGGAGTAGCTTTGAAATCGATGGATTTTTTTTTTCTGAAGCAGAGCCTTGCTCTGTTGCCCAGGCTGGAGTGCAGTGACACAATCTCAGCTCACTGTAACCTCCGCCTCTCTGGTTCAAGCATTTCTCCTGTCTCAGCCTTCTGAGTAGCTAGGATTACAGGCGCCTGCCACCATGCGCAGCTATTTTTTTTTTTTTCTATTTTCAGTAGAGACTGGGTTTTACCATGTCGGCCAGGCTAGTCTCAAACTTCTGACATCAGGTGATCTGCCTGCCTAAGCTTCCCAAATTGCTGTGATGACAGGCATGAGCCACTGCACCCAGCTGGAATTTTTGCTGTATTTTGTGAGTTCAAGAGCTGGAAGTATTTTGACTCTGAATGTTTGATTTGGAATCTCCTTATGGAAATTAGATTGTCAATGATAATATAATGGATTATAATTTATTATCAAATAAACTTCAGTGGTCACATAGACAAATCGAACTGTTGATTGGTGAACAAACACATAATTTTCTTATAGTTTGTTTCAATTTACCTGTGGAATATAGAATTGAGCAAAAGAAATTAATTGAGGGCCTCGATCTTGTTTATCTAATGTTTAACTTATTGTCCATGTTTTAAAATTAGTTTGAACATATAATTTGTTAGGCAAACAATATCATATTGAGAGAGTAAGAGGATGCTATTAATTATTACACCATGACAGGTTTAAATTAATATTCTGTCAGACAGACGAGGATGTACAGTCACACTACTTATAACAAATCATATCACCATCAATAAGATTTGATTTTCTTCTAAAGGGTCTCATACACACCTTTTTTCTCAGTGACGGCTATGTTCTTACTAGAGAAATTGTTAAGTAATGGACATTTTACAAGCAACGCCATACCATTATATATTAGAAAATTAGGCAGATTTGGTGTCTCTTATTTCTGTCTTTCCAAGTTAACTTGAATTCTGTTTTAATATTCATTGCATAAACCATAAAGTTTTAAATTTATTGTGCCATGTTCTGTGTCAAGCATTGTGTTGTGCATTTCCCATCAATTATGTTAATCTTTATTCCACTCTGTGATAGATGTTTCACTATTCTCACCATTTTATAGCTGAAGAAATGAAGTCAAAGGAGACTAAGTGATGTGTGCAAAGTCCTGTGACCTATATGGGGTGGACCAGGTTTTGAACCCAGTCAGTCTGACTCTACAATTTGTGTTTTTAGCAGTGTTAAAGCAAACTAAATGTGACCTAAGAAGAACTCTGTACTTTCATATTTGAGTCCTTATGAACAAACTGCAATATAACATAATATGCAGACAAGATTGAAATCCTAACTTAGGAGTGTGTTCCAGTAACCAGAGCTGAGTCTTGGCTAATCCCAGCAGCCATACTTCAACCAGTCACATACTTCCGAGTGTTCAAACTATGTTCAAATAAGGCAGATGCCAAGCTATAACCAACCCAGTTGTTTCTGCTCCTCACCTTGATTTCGGTACATCCTTCCGTTTTTTTAATCTATAAATTTGTTCTGACCACGAGGCATCCCTGGGGTATCACTTAATCTGCTGTAATTCTGAGAACTGCCTCATTTACGAATCATTCATTGCTCAGTTAAACATTTTTAGCGTTTATTTCAGCTGAAGTTTTTCCTTCAACGGCAGCTATACTCTTCTTGATGTGTATATTATCTTACTAACAAAAGGTCAACGTTGTTATTCAGCTATATGTTTGAGATGGATAATCTGCAGGGCAAACAATATCTAAATATGTATGAGAATATAAACTAAAAATATCTCTTTGCTTTCACTAGATGGTGGGGAATTAGTGGAACAATGAATTTTTTTCAATTTGCACAAATCAAGAAATAATAAGGATGACCTAAATCCATGAATATTGATAAGCCACAGTGAGCTGGAATAATTACATGGTTTGATCCTTTACTCTGCACAGTATCCTCAGATTACAGATCTCTTGACTTAAGTTTATCAGCTGAACTATAGTTTGATAGCAAACATAGATAATTTAGCCAGTAATGAATAAACAAATTCTACCACTGGGAAGGATAAAAGTGAAATCCTCTTGAAATCACCCACAAGCTTTCTGCCCTCTCTATCATACTAATTTATTCCTTAACCTCTTCTCAGAAACCATAAAACAAAATTGTGAACTTAGAAAACTGAGTCAGCTAAGGGATTATTTTATGTAGATATCTCCCTGCTCATTAGGGAGATGACTAGAAAGAGGGTCTTTAATTCAGCCTTCAAGTGCTTGAGAAAAAATTTCAACAGAGTCCAGTCCAGATGGTCTAATAGTTTATGATAAGAATAATGACATAGGAATCAATGAAAAAGAAAAGAAAAAAACCCTTTTATTATAAAGGCATCCAACCAGAGGAATAAAGAGGAAAGTTCTTTTTTATGGTGTCTAACTAAGGTCTGTTTAAATTAATTTCATGAAGAATGCATGCTGATTTATTGTTTGCCAAAAAAAAAAAAAAAAAGAAAGAAAAAAAAAAGTAAGTGCGATCTAGTAATCTGAGCATCCAAAATGCTCAATTTCATTAGGCTTAGTGAATAATAAAGGAAAAGACAGGAGCTGCCTCTCCTGCAACGTGCATGCTACTATCAGTTCCATAGCTGGACGTTTCTACAGAAACCAAAATGTGAATCTAAACTTACAGTATTATGATTCTGACATAAGAGACCTAAGATAAACTAGAAGTCAGTTAGTCTATTCAAATGCCAGAAGATCCGATGAGACTGACCTCACTTTCTCTCTTTCAGTACAAACACATAAGCAGCCAGAATAAGATTAGAACAAATATGGTTGCAATACAGCTTGTACTAAGTCTTTATCAAAGATAATTCTGTCACTGTTTTCCTTCAAGCCAGGCACCCACTGTTATTTCCCGTAGTAGTCCATAACTCAGACTGATCTGCCCCACTCTCTTTTCCCCATGGCCTTTATTAGGTGCAAACATAGCATTTAAAAGTGACAGTTTTGTCTAGCATTTCCATTCAAAACCTTATCTGAGTCATAAATGGAGCTTGTAGATTTAAAGGTGTTGATGACAGAGTACCCACACTACAATTTTGCAGATTATGTGATGTAATAATTCTTTGCATAGGATTGAGGAAACAGATGTGGAAGATTTCTCATAAGAGATAATGCTCAAAATGAGTTTGAAGACAATGTTGGAATATTTGTACAGAAATTAGGAAACTGTTTTATTTACGTTTACTAGCCTATGGAAGGTACAAATGCATGATGTTACAACGTAAATTTCATAATATAGTGGAGATCTGTTTTATTTACTGAAGTTTCTCAAGCATAGATAATTGTCAAATGTGTGATAAGCATTCAATGAATATTTTGTGGAATGAATGACAGAGTATGATGAATTTTAGCAATTGCCATTATTTTGATACTGCTGAAAAGAGGACCAGGAGTTAAAGCTGATGCTGCAGTGCTCAGGCAGTAGTACAGTAACAGAAGCCAGGATGTGATGATGTGCAAATATCTGGGGCTATGTTTCATTCACAGTTGTTTCTTTCTGATTTGGCAAATGGATGTGGCTCTGTAGAGGAGAGGTAGAAAACTTAAGAAAAGGAAAATAAGACAAAGAAAAAACTTTCACTGTCTTCTGATTCCTCAGAACTGGGAACTTTTCAGGGTCTTCAGTGCTCTGGGAAGTTGTTTGAGCTCAGAATAACTGATTAAGAAACCAGGCCATTTCTGATTTTAATTCTATGTTGTCTGCCTTTTCATTATTGAGATTATAAGGAAAAATGGAGCAGTAGGGCTCCTCATTATTTACACTTTTTAAAAGATTTCTGATTTAAGCAAAAAGGTTCTAATGTACAGTAGCAAGGTATGTATATTTATTCTAAAATTGATGAAAGTCCGTGGGATAGTTTTAAGCAGATGACTGATGGTCCATCTTTATTTTTTTAATTTACTTTTATTATTTATTTATTTTTTTGTACAGATAGTGTCTCATTAGGTTGTCCAGGCTGGTCTCCAGCTCCTGGGCTTATGTGATCCTCCTGCGTCAGCCTTCCTAAGTGCTGGGAATACAGGAATGAGAAATCATTCTTGGCCAGTATGGTATATTTTATATTTTAGGGAAGTGAATGTAACAACTGAGTAAAGAAAGAATTGACAATCAATAAACACACAAGAAATAGGGAGAAGTTCATGCATATATCAATTAGCTCCTTCTTGAACAAAGATTCATTGAGCAACAGACATATTAAAGAATCTGTGCTAGCCATGGGGATACAACCATGAAGAACAAAAACTCAGTCTATGTCTTTAAAGGTCTACAGTTGAGAAAGGCAGAGAGACAGTGAACTAGTGAGATTAAGTCTGATGAATGCTAAAAACAAACAGAAATGAAGAGTTCACTGAGAGCATGGTACAGTAACTTGAAGACCTATCTAAATATATAAAAGATGGGCACAGTGAGATTTAAGTATAGGTAGAAATAAAACTGGTAGAAGTGAAAAAGAATGTCCCAGTGTCTTTTCTTGCCTACAGAACAAGAAAAGCACTTAAAGAAAGACATAAGCAGCATCCACAGAATCATACTGTGAGAAGGGAAATAATGAGAAAAGAAACCGGAGAAATAAGATGGGAAGAATTGATAATTTTTCCGAAAGTGAAAATAACACTATTACAGGAAGGCTAAATTAAAGAAAATAAAGGATTGTAGCGTAGTTTATTAAAAGTTTGGACTGGGTTAGACAATGATTTTGTTTGAAGTAAAGGGAAGAGGTAAAGATACTGTTATATTGAAATCATCAAGAAGATAAATTGGTAACTCATTAAAATTGGAAAGGATTAAAGTTTGACTTTCTTCTTTCTGATTGAGATTGGAAGAGGAGCAGAACTAATTATGGAGTTGTAGATACAAGAGGGATGTTGAGCTCAGGTTCGAACATGCTGAGTGTGAGGTAGACAAGGTGAGAAGGGTTCAATGAAACATGAGGTCTGAAGAATGATACCCAGATATAAAATTTACATTTTAGAGCAGTAATGAGATTAAATCTTATTAAATCTGCTGTTCTGCTATTATTTTTATGAATTAAATAAAACCTATTATTTCATATATATATTATATATACTCACACACAGATACATACATGCAGAGAGAAAGAGACTTTAAGAAATTGATTCAAAATGATTTTAGAGGATGGCAAATTTGAAATCTACAGTGCAGCCAGGATGCTGAAAATTCAGGTATGAGTGAATGTTACAATCCTGAGTTCAAAGCCTGGAAACTCAGACAGAATTTCTATAGTGCAGTCTGGAGACAGAACTTCATTTTCTTTTGGAATCCTCACTCTCTGCTCTTAAGGCCTTCAATTGATTTGGTGAGTCTCACTCATATTGTAGAGAGTGATCTGCTTTAATTAAAGTCAACTAATTTTCAATGTTAATTGCATCTAAAATTATATATATATTTACAGTAGCATCTAGGCTGGTGTTTGATCAAACAGCTGGGCACTAATCTAGTGAAACTGAAATGTAAAAATTAACCCTCATAAGGGCACACGATAATAGAAGAAGGAAAAAAGATATCTTAATCCACAGAGACAAATAATGAGTCCTTGGAGGAAAAAATGCTCAAACTTGTTGAAGGTCAAGTAGCTCAAGCATTAAAAAGCATCCTTTGAACTGACTTTTGCTACTGAACAATAATAAGGGGCTAAAGAACCAGAATTAAGCCTGATATAAGAAATGAGTATATTTGAGAGATCTTATTTGGTAGTGGCACCTGAACAAATGACTGAAGCTGGTTATAAATGAGAAAATGTCAAGCATAGTCCCTGGCATCAGCCTTGGTCAATTGAGTGAATGTCACTAATTAAGCAGCAAACACACAAAGTAGGTAGATGTGGGAAGATGGAGGTTAAACATATGTATTCTCTTAGAAATATATAAATTTTACCTACTTATGGGACATCTAGTAGGGATCAACCCATGTATTAGTCCACTCTCATACTGCTGTAAAGACATACCTGAGACTGGGTAATTTAGCTCATGGTTCTGCAGGTTGTAGAACCTGCATGTCCCCAGAACCTTCTGCTTCTGGGGAGACCTCAGGAAATGTACAGTCATGATGAAAGGCAAAGGGTAAACAAATACATCTTCACATGACCATTAAGAGAGTCATGGTAGGGAGGTGCCACACTTCTTTAAACAGCCAGATCTTATGAGAACTCTATCATGGGAAGAGAAAGGGGAAAGTCCACCCCCATGAATCAATCATCTTCCAGCAGGCCCCTCCTCCAACACTGGGAATTACAATCTAACATGAGATTTGGGTGGAGACACAGAGCCAAACCATATCAAGCATCTTCTGGAATTTATGCATTTGGATAGAGATATTTGCAAGCATATAAAAGAGGAAAGAGAAAGGCCATTTTCTGTATACAACAAACATTAAAGAATAAATAAAGGAAAGAATAGAGGAAGATGATGAATATCTTTCTTTTACTCTGTGTTGCCATGCTGAGCTACGAATTGCAAAGTATTTACTATAATGAAACCCATATTACAGGTGTTGTACCCTACATGAGCATATGTTGGCAATAAGATTAATGATCATCATAAGGCACACTTAGATTTCTTGCAGGGTCTACATCATGTGTCACTTAACAATATGATGTAACCTGGCCTAGGGATTTCCAACCCTGGCCCAAGAATTAGCAAGTCTCCATGACAATAGGATTAACCATAAGCTGTTTGCCCTAGAGACAAGGCCATCTCAGCACAGATGGAACTTCATGATCCTTAAAATAAAGCTTCCCCTTACAAGAATAGCTTAAACTCCCTTTGTGAAAGAAACACCTGGTAACTGATCCAGACTGAGTACAGAAATAAAATAGGAGGACAAGCCTCCAAGAATCTGAGAATAACCTCAAGACTGAGATAGTCTCTCTGAAACAATTTGATCCCTGAGTGTATTTGGCCAGGGCCACCAGCTTGTACCTGCTTATTATTTTGTAAGGTCACTACCAGAATAAGCTACCTGAACATCAACCATCGTCTGTGGCTCATCTTTGAATCAAATTGGACCAAAGGAGAAAAGTTGCTATGGGAAAGCTGGTTGACTAGGTCCACCATATACGCCAAAAGCCTCAATGAGGTTGTAACCCCAAAAGTACCTGAGACTGGTGTCAATCAATTTAGAAAGTTTATTTTCGTAAGGTTAAGGATGTGCCTATGACATAGCCTCAGGAGGTCCTGACAACATTCACCCAACGTTGCCAGGGTACTGCTTGCTTTTATACATTTTAGGGAGACATAAGACATCAATCAGTGCAGGTAAGACTGACATTCGTTTGATTGGGAAGGGAGGGACAAATCGAAGTCGGGGCAGAGGATTACAATGAGGGGTTGTGGAGACCAGGGTTTTATAATGCAGATGAAGCCTCCAAGTAGCAGGCTTCAGAGAGAATAGATTGTATTTCTTATCAGAAGTAATATCTGTATTGATGTTAATGCTGGTCAGTTTTTCCTGAATTCTAAAAGAGAAGAGGGTATTAACGTGGTCTGACCCTCCCTTCCTATATTAGCCTGAACTACATTTTCACTTTAACTTTGGAATACCAATGGCTGAGAGGAGGGGTCCATTCAGACAGTTGGCAGGGTGCCTAGTATTTTACTTTGGGCTTAGAGGGTAGAGAACAGAGGCTATCAGCTTAAAAATTGAGCCTCTGAGAAAGTAAACAACTCTCTCAAATTTTGTTAAAAGACCACTTTTTCTTCTTCCAATGACTAGATTCTAAAGAAGTCTTAACATTTTCAAGTAACTCTTGGTAGGTGAAATAATGCCCCTTCCCCAGATGTACATATCCAAATCCATCGAAACTGTCTTTAAATGACAAAAGGAATTTTGTAGGTAGAATTACGTTCCTTTGAGTTAGAAGATTACCCTGGATTGCTTGGATGGGCCCAGTGTTAATAATCCGATGGAACACTAAAAGGGGAGCAGGAATGCAGAAGTTTCCATAAGAGAAATGCAAGTATGGAGAAAGAGGCAAGACACATTCAAAGCGTAAGCATTCAACTCACTGTTGCCATGTTTGAAGATGAAAAAGGAGGGGATGGGGACAAGCCAAAGAATGGGAGTGGCCTCTGGAAGCTGGGAATAGCGGTCACCTGGAGCAGCCATCAGGGAAAGGAGAACTTGACTCTACACCTTGCAGAAACTATATTCTACCAACACTTTGAAGGAGCAAGTAAATAGATGCTCATCTAGCTCCTTAAGAAAGTAATGCATCTCTGTCAGTATGTTCGCTTTATAAATACTATGTCAGAACTAGGGGATAAGGTAAGTTTCATTTTAAGCTGCTAAATTTGTGGTAATTTGCTATGGTAGCAATAGAAATAAATACACTTGCATTTAGGTTATTTAGGCAAACATGTTATGCTTATGATATACTAAATGATAGAAGAAAAATACTAATTAAAATATGAAAGCCAACTAGCACTAACTGGCAAACATCTTATGCCTATTTTGCTTATATTATGTGCAACAATGCAAAATGCATGCAATGCAAAACTTTCTAAGATTAATCTACATTTAATATTAACATTATAGCTGAAATGTTATTAAATTGAAGGAGTTCTGTTTGTTCAGTTTTAAACAATAAGCAAAACTATAGCCTTGATAATGAAGACAGCACAATTTTTTATGCTGTAGAGTTTATCATGTCTCTCAAACTCTCACCAAAATGAAATAGTGCAGCCAATTCTATTTTCTAGCAATAATAAGTTTTTGTTTTACCTTCAGGGTTCTTGAGTCAATTCATCCAAGTGTAGATTGAAATGAACTTTAGCTCCTTAGATTCTTAGACCTATGTTACCAAAATCATTTCCTATATATAATATGTTGGCCTCTTTTCTTTCATTTATTTTTTTAGACTTTATATTATTTATATTGTACTTGTTCAAAATAGAGAATACTGGTTGCTTTTTATTAGGGAAATAAATCATTGCAAAGAAGAAGATGAGGTACAGAATATTTAGCTTATTTTAGTCCATTTGTCTGCAGTTATACTGTGAAATTGAAGTGTGTGAAGATAAATTAGTGAAAGTTAGTCTCATCATAACATTAGTAGAACAAGAAATGACACCAAATGTTAATATTTAAGGTTCAATGTGTTCTCACCGCAGGCTATGAAGCCAAAAAGATTTAGTTTTTATTTAGTTTTAAAACCCACTGAGAACTTTACAACAGTTAGGAAGAGTGTGCTATCCTCTAGCTTATAGAAACAATGTCCCTATTCTATTCTAGTTTTAAATTATAGTTTTGAAACTTCTCCTTTTGATCTAATATCTTCACTGACTAGTTGCTTATAGGCAGAAAAAATTATATGTCAAAACAATCCCATCTTTTTCTTTTTAGTTTGTATGAATCAAGTCCTGAGAAATAATTTAATTAAAATGTTAAGTATCTGACATCACTAACAAAATATTAAATTAAATTCTGGGCTTTCCAGAACAGGCACAGAAATTTTATTTTTATTTTTGCTCATAATTTTTCTAACACACCAAACATAATCTTATTATATCCTTTGTTCAGAATGGTTTATATATAATTTAGTGAATTATAATTCATATCTTGATATGCTAGGTTTTCTAAGGTTACAATAAATATTTAGAGTATGATCCTTCAAAGAATTTCCCATTAAGATGAAGTAAAAAGATAAATATATGAAAACACATTTGTATTCTTAGATAATAGTCACAATTTTAAGTTCTATTTTATTAGAAAAATAGGCAATGTGTAGTTGAGAACTTATCATGGTTTTCAATCCCAGGCAAAGGAAATTAAGTAAATTAAAGAAACCATGGGATGTTTTTCAGCAAGGGTACGGATTTGATCTAATCTCAAAGTCAATACTCTGAAATACCTAAGGAAACCATTACCACAGCACTTATCACAGGACATTGAGACGTGATGCTGCGTGTCTGTCCCATGTGGTCTCTCTAGATCTCTAGTTTATGGTTGGATATTCTTTTAATCTTTGGATTCTGATATTTAACATACACTTATTCTTACATTATATTCTTAAAATGTATTTGTGTAAAGCATAAGGCTTTAAAAGAGGTTTAATTGCAATTAAACCTCTTTAAATGCAATAGCATATGGCTATTCCAAACTAAGGGAGAGGGTAGAATTTGAACTGCAGGTTTAAAGAGCCTCCTGGAGAGTCTTTGTGTCCTTGGAAATCATGAGCATGCTGTCCCACAACCACACCTACAGATCATTGTCTGGGGTTCATAAATCTCTATAGGTGGGTTGCTCTTTTTTATGGCGTTCTGAACATTGCACCAAGGATTTCTGGCCCAGTTCCTCATTCATGACAAAGAAAATAAAGGCCTGAACTCACTTTCTCTGTCCAAAACCCTAGATACTCATACACCATGGATAAACTCTTTGGTTCCACCTGCTCCTAGCAGCTGCTCTACTGAGACAGGTATTTGGTAGTTGACTTAGAGATGGAAGTTAGGGAGTTGGGCATGGCAGTGGGACAGCCATCTTCTTAGAATCACCACTCTCATTTCAATTTGTCAGCTCTATCTAATTTTAAAAAAAATAATATCCCACTTCTGCTCTAATGCACTTTTTATAGTTTATAAAATCTGCCCAAAACTATCTTGATTTAAAATGTGTGCTACTATTTGTCATGTACTTTACCAATCTTATACTTTCTAATGATACATTTAGAAGTGATTTGACGACTTATAAGTAGAGAGTAAACTCCAAAGCCCTATAAGTAATACTCTATTTTATAACTACCACCTCTCCATTTCAGATATTCAAAGGAAGTTCAGAAGGAAATGAAGGAAAGGGGAAAGGGACTGCAATCAACACTGTACGCATGAATTAGATGAAGGATCCCTTGTGACATCCAGAAAGCCTGTAACAAATCTTGAGTTCATAAAATCCTGCCTCCTGTTAGTACTTCTTTGTCTATCCTAAATCAGGTTAGAAATTCTCCACCTTTGTCTGACTATCTGATCTGATACAGTTTGGATATTTACCCTGTCAGATCTCATGTTGAAATGTATTAGGTTGGTACAAAATCTGTTGTAGTTTTTGCCATTAAAAGTAATGACAAAAATGGCAATTATTTTTGCACCAAATTAATAATATCCAACGTTGGTGGTAGGGACTGGTGGGATACTGTTTTGGGTGATGAGGTGGATTGCTCATTTCTTGGTGCTGTCCTCAAGATAGTGAGTGCTTCTCATGATATCTTATTGTTTAAAAATATGTGGCATCTACCCAGCCCTTACTCCCACTTCACCTTCTGCCATGAGTAAAAGTTCCTTAATGCCTCCCCAGAAACCAAGTAGATGTTTGCATCATGCTTGCTGTACAGCCTACAGAAATGTGAGCCAATTAAACCTCTTTTCTACATAAATTACCCAGTCTCCAATATTTCTTTATGGCAAGGCCAGAAGCATAGTATACTATTTAACTCATCAGCAGAAGCTGCCTGCAACATCCCCCTGTGCTTGAAAGTTCTTTGCTTGTTAAGCTGCCTTACTAGCTTACCCTGAGCCTCAAGGTTGATGAGGATCAAGAATAGGCAAAGGAAAAAATAAGACAGGTAGGAGGGCTAGTGATAGTGGCAGGATCTGTGTACCAACCCAAATCTCACGTTGAATTGTAATCTCCAGTGTTGATGGTAGATCCTGGTGGGAAGTGATTACATCATGAGGCACCATCTCATGTTTTAACACCATCCCGCTTAGTGTTGTTATGGCAAGAGTGAGTTATCACAACATCTGGTTGTTTAAAAGGGTGTAGCATCATCCTGTTCTCTCTCTCCCACCTACTCCAGATATGTAATCCCCTTTACCTTCTCTAGTGATTGCAAATTTCCTGAAGTCTCCCGTTCATGCTTCCTGTACAGCTTGCAGAACCATGAGCCAATAAAACTCCTTTTCTTTATAAATGACACAGTCTCAGTTATTTCTTTACAGCAGTGTGAGAACAGACTAATACTGAAAATTGGTACTGGGAGTTGGGTATTACTATAAAGATATCTGAAAATGTGGAAGCACTTTTGGAACTAATAACGGGCACAGGTTGTAACACTTTGGGGAACTCAAAGGAAGACAGAAAGGTGTGGGAAATTTGGAACTTCCTAAAGACTTGTTGAATGGTTGTGACCAAAATACTGATAGTGAAATGGACAGTAAATTCCAGGTTGCGGAGGTCACAGATGGAAATGGAAACTTATTAAAACTTGGATTAAAAGTCACTCTTGTTATGCTTTAGCAAAGAGAAAAGACTGGTGGCCCTGTGGTAGGGAATCTGTGGAACTTTGAACTTTAAAGAGAAGATTTGAGTATCTGGCAGAAGAAATCTCTAAGCAGCAAAGGATTAAAGATGTAGCCTGGCTGCTTCTAAAAGTCTATCTCATGTGCATGAGAAAAGAAGTTACCTGAAACTGGAACTTATATTTAAAAGGGAAACAGAATATAAAAGTTTGCCAAATTTTCTACCTGGCCATGTGATAGAAAAGTAAAACTCATTTTCAGGGGAGGAAATCAAGCAGGCTTTATTTAGGCAGATCAAGAAATTTGCCTAAGTAAAAAGGAGCCCACTGCTTACAGACAAGAAAATGGGGGAAAATGCCTGGAAGCCATTTTAAGACCTCATCAGCACTTCCTCCCATCACAGGCGTGGAGGTTTAGGAGGAAAGAATGATAACTTAAGCCAGGTTCAGGGCCTGTTACTCTGTGCTGCTTCGGGACATGGCACTCTGCATTCTGGTTGCTCTATCTCCAGCTATGTCTAAAAGGAGCCCAAGTACAGCTCAGGATGCTGCTTCATGGGGTGAAAACTGTAAGTGTTGGTGGCTTTCATGCGATGTTAAGCCTAACAGTGGACAGAGCACAAGAGCTGACTTTTGGATCCTTCACCTAGATTTCAGAGAATGTATAGAAAAGTCTGGATAGTCTAGGCTTTATTTATTTCTGGGAGGTCCACTTGTTGTTTATCTCTCAGCAGGCTAGCTATACTAGTTAATTTTTTACACTGCTAAAAAAAAATACCTGAGAAGTCTGCTGAAGGGGTGGAGCCCTCATGGAGAACTTCTACTCCATGAGGGGAGGGCAGAGGGGGAAATGTGGGGTTGGAGACTCCATACAGAGTCCCCACAGGAACACTGCCTATTGGAGCTGTGAGAAGAGGGCCACTGTTCTCCAAACCTCAGAATGGTAGATCTGCTCCTGGAAAAGTCACAGGAACTCAATAGCAGCCCTTGAGAGCCACTTCAAGGGCTGAACCCTGCAAAACCACAGAGGTGGAGCTTCCCAGACCCCTAGGAGCCCACCCCTTGCATTGGCAATCCCTGGCTGTGAGACATGTAGTCAACAGAGATTATTTTGAAGTTTTAAGGTTTAGTGACTTCCCTGCTGGGTTTTGGACTTACATGGGGCCTATAGCCCCTTTCTTTTGGCCAATTTTTTCAATTTGGAGATGGGATATTTACTAAATTCCTATAGCCCCATTGTACCTTGGCAGTAATTAACTTTTTTTAAATTATTATTATTTTATAGGCTCATAGGTGGAAGAGACTAGCCTTGTCTCAGTTGAGACTCCAAACGTTGGACTTCTGACTTAATAATGTAATGAATTAAAACTTTGGGGGACTGTTGGGAAGGCATGATTAGATTTTGCAATGTGAGAAGGACATGAGATTTTGTAGGGGCCAGGAGCAGAATGATATGGTTTTACCTGTGTCTCCTCTCAAATCTCACGTTGAACTGTAATCTCCAGTTTTGAACGTAGAGTCTGGTGAGAAGTGATTGGATCATTGGTGTGGTTTCTCATGGTTTTAAACCATCCCCATTGGTGATGTTATGGCAAGAGTGAGTTATTCAGATATAGTTGTTAAAAAGTATGGAATACCTCCTTTCTCTCTCCCTCTCCCTCCTTCTCCAGCCATGTTAGATGTGGCTGTTTACCCTTTACTTTCTGCCATGATTGTAAGTTTTCTGAGGTCTCCAAAGCTATGCTTCCTGTACAGCCTGCAGAACTGTAAGCCAACTAAACCTCTTTTTTTTTAATATAAATTACATCCTCTCAGGTACTTTTTATAACAGTGTACAAACAAACTAATATAGCTAGCCAATAGAGAAAAAAACTGCATGTGGATTTCTCAGAAAGAAATACTTGCTTCCGATGAAACAGAACTAGATTTTTTTTTTAAATAGTAACAACCTTAAATTAAAATCATATGGGTGTTCAAGGCAATTTAGAGTTCTGTTTTCTAAGAATTATTATGTATAATGAAGAGGAAGAGGGGTACAACATTTAATTAGTGATTTAGATTGGTGATCAGCAACACTTTTTCTATAAAGAGCCAGATAGTAAATACTTTAGTCTTTGCTGCCCATATGGTCTCTGTTATGACCATTCAACTCTTAGGTAAACAATCACAGAAATACAGCAATAAATATGCATGGCTACCTTCCAATAAAATGCTATTTACCTAAATAAACAGGGGGCCAGATTTAACCTCCGACCTGTAGACTATCATCGTCAATCTAGATTAAAGAGGAATGTACATATCAAAGCCATGAAAATCCTGAATGAAAGCAAAACACAAGCATTTTGAAGACCTGAAGCAGAAAAATGTACATGCTAATAAAAAATATTCCATAAATTAAAGTAAAAACAAACTATAATATTGGAGGAAAAATATTTTGTCTTAAAGGTAGTCCTATATATGCAGTTGACTTTATTAGTAATAATGGTGTATTAGTCAGGCTTCTCCAGAGAAGCAGAACCAATAGTGTATGTACGTGTGTTTGTGTGTATATAGATGTATATATGGTATATGTGAGGAGAAGATATAAGGCGATTTATTATGGGAGTTGGCATATGTGATCCTGGAGGCCAAAAAGTCCTATAATCTGCCATCTGCAATCTGGAGAACCAGGAAAATTGGTGGTGTAAATCAGCTTTAATTTGTCCTCAAGAACCAGGGAAGCCAGTCCAATAACTCTGAATCCAACGCTGAAGTGCCGAGAACCAGAAAACCAGGAAAGTAGGGGAGGCATTGGAAAAAGTGAAGATTTGGTCAGACCGAATTATGTCAGATCAGTAAAGTGGAAAACATTAGAGGAATTGTTGTTTCAGAAAGATAAGTTGAACTGTCTCTTCCTGTATTCAGAAAATGATAAAGATTTCTCTGGGAAGAGTACCTTCTCCATACTGCAGTGAGAAAATAGCCCTGATCACCAGAGGCTTGGAATCAAAGGCTGCAGTGTACTGGAATAAGCATAGTTAATTAAGTAACCTTTATCTTCCACCTGTTTAACCTCTGCCCACCCAAATACATCTCCTCATGGTTCCCCTAGAAAATTCTACCACCCTAAACAGATTTTCTTTGTTCTATCATTTCTCATCAAATATATTGCTCTTTGTCTAAAAGATTATAAAAGCACCTTGCTTTGGCAACTTCTTTGGAATTCACTCTCTTGTAAAGATCCACATGTACATGTAAAACCAGTAATATTTGTGTACTTTCTTTTCTCATATTTATCTGCTTGGTGTCAATTTGGTCTCTATATTCAGCTGAAAAGCCCACTAAAAATTGGGATTCAAAGTAATCTCTGGCTCCTCTACACACATTGATGTAAGTCGTGGAGTTGGGACTTTCAAACTTCTATCCAGCAGCTTTTCTTTACTATTTACTGATTTTGCAGGGTTCAAGCTCTGTAGCTGCTCTCAAGGGCTGCTGTTGAGTTCCTGTCACTTTTCCAGGTTCAGGATGCAAGCTGCTGGTGGATCTACCATTCTTTGGGGTTTGGAGAAGGGTGGCCCTCTTCTCACAGCTCCACTAGGCAGTGCCCCTGTGGGCACTCTGCATGGGGTCTCCAACCCCACATTTCTCCCTCTGCACTGCCCTAGTAGAGGTTCCCCATGAGGGTTGCACCCCTGCAGCAGGCTGCTGCCTGGACATCAAGGCTTTTCGATACATCCTCTGAAATATACGTGAAGGCTCCCAATCCTCAAATTTTGCATTCTGTGCGCCCAACTACTTAACACCACGTGGAAGCCAAGCCACCAAGGCTCACAGGGGGCATCCTCTGAAGCAGTGGCCTGAGCTGTACCTGGGCTCATTTGAGCCATGGCTGGAGCTAGAATGATTGGGATATGGGGAGTATTGTCTTGAAGCTGCACAGGGCAACACATCCTTGGTCCGGTCCATGAAACTATTCTTCCCCCTAGACCTCTGGGTCTGTGATGGGAGGGGTTACCACGAAGGTCTCTGAAATGCTTTCAAGGCCTATATCCCATTGTCTTGTGTATACGCATTTGTCTTTATTTTAGTTATGCACATTTCTGCAGCCAGTTTCAAATTTTCCCCCTGAAAATGGGCTTTTGTACCACATGGACAGGCTGCAAATTTTTCAAACTTTTACATTCTGCTTCCCTTTTAAATATAATTATCTGTTTCACGTCTTTTTTTTTTCCCCCATGCATATGAGCTATGTTTTTAGAAGCAGCCAGGCTACTACATGGCTACAGCAATGCTTTGCTGCTTAGGAATATCTTTCACCTCCTAAATCATTAATCTGAAGCTCAAAGTTCCACAGATCCCTAGAGCAGGGACACATTGCCACCAGGTTCCTTGCCAATGCATAACAAAACTGACCTTTGCTCCAGTTCCCAATAAGTTCTTCATCTTCATCTGAGACTTCATCAGCCTAGTCTTCATTGTGCATATCACTATCAGTACTTTGCTCACAACAATTTAACCAATCTCCAGGGTGTTTCAAATTTTCTCTCATCTTCCTGTCTTCTGAAACCTTCACAATCATCCAACCTCTGCCCATTACTTATTTTCCAAAGCTGCTTCCACATGTTCAAGTATTGTTATATCAATGCTCTACTCCTCTGTACCAGTGTTCTGTATTCATCCATTTTCACTGATAATTTTTTAGAAAAATCTAAAACTGGATAATTTATTAAAAAAGAGGTTTAATTGGCAAGCTCTACAGGAAGCATAGTGACTTCTCTACTTCTGGGAAGTCCTCAGGAAGCTTCCAATGATGATAGAAGGTAAATGCAGGGTGAGGCAATTCACATGCCCAGAGTAGGAAGAAGAGTGAAGGGGGAAGTCCCACATACTTTTAAATAACCGTATCTTATGAGAACTCACTCACTCACTATCACAAGAACAGCACCCAGGGAGGTAGTGCCAAACCATTCATGAAGGACCACCCCCATGATTCAATTACCTGCCACCAGGCCCTACCTCCAACATTACAGATAACAATTGAACATTAGATTTGAGTGAGGACACAGATCCAAACCATATCAACACCCTTTGGCACAGCCAAGATGAGGATAAAATTAAACATAGCAATGGGTAATGTCCATTTACCTGAAAAATGACCTCTTTTGTTTAATAATAGTCCTCATTATTATTTCAATCAAAAATATTTATGAAACCAACTAGTATTTATGATATACATATAAATAGATAAATAAGCTGTAAAATAACATAGCATATGTCCACAAACAGCCGAAAAGTCAGGCACTATTAGCTTTCTAGGGTTGCCTTAACAAAGAACCACAAATTGGGTGGCTTACAACAACTTTTTTTTTTTCTTTCATAATTCTGGAGGCTGGAAGTCTAAAATCAGAGTGTTGGAAGGATTATGACAGTTCTGCATCCAAAAAAAAAAGACTGTTCCTTTTCCTCTTCCTAGCTTCTGGTTGTTGAAAGCAATTCTTGGCATTCGTTGGCTTGTAAATGTGTTGCTGTAATCTCTGGCTCCATTTTCATGGAGGGTTCTCCCTCTCTGTCTGTGTAGACCCACAATTATTCATCATGCCCTCATCCTAACTTGATCACATCTGCATACAGCCTATCTATTTCCAAATGAGATCATATTCACAAGTACTGGTGATTAAGGCTTAAACATATCATTTTGGAGAAAATATGCAATTCAACTCACAACAGTTATTAAAAATGTTATTTCTGAATGATGGATCTTATGGATATGCTGCTTTCTTTATTTGAGCCTAATCATCATTTGTAAGATGTTGACAATGAATGTAAATGAATGTTATAAGAATTGAAAATGGTTGTTTAGAAACAAATTTAAAGTGGTATGATTTGAATAAGATTCTTCATCTATTACTGACTTGTGAAAGTTATACAGATGCTTTCAATATAAATAAATGAGATACTCCAGGCGAGGTGGCTCATGCCTGTAATCCCAGCACACTGAGAGTGCTTGGCAGGTGGGTCACTTGAGGTCAAGAGTTCAAGACCAACCTGGCTAACATGATGAAACCCCATCTCTACTAAAAATCAAAAATTAGCCAGGTGTGGTGGTACAGGCTTGTAATCTAGCTACTTGGGACCCTAAGGCAGGGGATAGTGTGAAACCAGGAGGTGGAGGTTGCAGTGAGCTGAGATCACACCACAGCATTCCAGCCTGGATAACAGAGTGAGACTCTGTCTCAAAAAAAAAAAAAAAAAAAAAAAAAAAAGAAAAAAAAAAACCTAAATAAATAAATAATAAAATAAATAAATAAATGAGATAGAAAATATGCCCAACATGAAATTAATGGATCTGCAATACCCATTAGGTACAGATCCCACATGTGCCTTTCATCCCCCAAAAATAAAAGAAACTAAAATTCTCCCACATTTAGAATTTTCTCATGTAAACAAGGGCCAATTACGTGGCCTTGCTCATAAACTGAGTAGCCATAACAAAGAGAATTTAGGGTCTGTTTCCCAGACTCCAAATTTATAAAGCATAGAAGATATTCTTGCAAACTGTCATTTTATAAGCCTCCTCACATTCTTGTACTAAGCATTTTTCAAACCATAAAGTATGATCAAAATGTATAATTGTAAGATTGAAAACAAATAGCACTTTCCCTTTTGTGAAATTAAGTTCCATTTCTAAAGTGTTGTTTACTATTGCCTCAATTTTTGGCTTTTGGACATTAGCCAACTTTCTTGGGTGATAGGTGCTATGAAAGGAAAGAAACTGTATAATTTCCAGATCAGGAAGAGCTATACTGTATCCTTTTTGGTAATATAATTTGTAATTTTACTGTATTTAGAGAGTTTTAATAAAAGAGAAGAAATAAGAGAAGATAATTTATAGGGATTAATAATTTTTCATATGCTACAAGGCCAAATTATAAAAAAGTTTTTATGCATTGAGTTAATTAATACTTGAAAACAGGCTTAATTTATGTGAAATTTAGAGCACTTTTCATAAGTTAGACACATGTAATTGCCTCTAGTACCTATAATCATCTTGATGCATAGTTTGCATGGATTAGGATGAAGATAAATGATCTGGAAAAGCATTACAATTCCAAAAATTTGCTAAATGTTCCTAACAATGTTCAAGTTTCTAGAAGAGTACTCGAGTCTCTTACTTCACTTTAAGAGCCTTATGTAATGATTGATCAATAAGATTAATTATTGATCTTAATACCATACTAAAAAGCAATAATTCACTTGTTATTTAGAGAAGGCATTATAGAGATAAAATTAAATTTCTTTGCAGAAACGTTTAACAAGGTCCTATTGTATTCAATCATGGAAGAAAGTAAAGCTCCATTGTTGTGTTTAAAAAATATGCATGCAGTTGGTACCATCAGATTTGTTCAGCAGTAATTAAAATGTGTGTCAAGACAATAAAATCTCACTCATCATGACACACTAAGCAATTCATGAGAGATTCACCCTGATGTTTCAAGCCTCTCCTACCAAGCCCACCTCCAATGATGGGAATCACATTTCAACGTGCGATTTGGAGGGGACAAATAGCCTAACCTTATTAAGCGTAAAGTAACATTACATGATTTATAATGCGCTGGGAAAGATACGTACTTGTAATGCTTGGGCTGGTCTCTAGCTTTGGGGTCAGAAATGTTAGCTAACGTGTTGTCTAATTCAGAGCCTACCTAGAGGAGTTATTCTTTCTGGGTTGAGCTCTGGAAGGTTCCATCTGAGGAATATACTACTCTCTATTATATTCAGCATGATATTTCCTCACTGCAGTGAGTGAAATTCTCATCATATTCTGTGCTGTTTTTAATCTTTCTTTCTCTTTGGCATTTCAGTAAAAACCCAGAAAGCCTTTAAAAAGTATCTAGTCTATAATTAAGTTTCTACATTAACCATAAAAACCGTGTTGGTTTAAAACACCTTTTAAATAACAGCTTTAATCCATTTTATACTTCTACACATTCTATTCCTTGCCCCATATTTAATTATGCGCCCGATTATTTGTTTCTTCTCAAAAGCTGACCATTTATTTCTTCAGGTAACAACTGACATAGAATTAAACAGGTCCTCATCTGAACTCGTGACTCTTCCTTTCTCAAACTATCCAACCATATTGCTCTCTCTCTCCCTTACTTGCCAGAATTAAACTCCGATGACACATTATGTTATGGCAACCATTTAAGCTATTTTTTTCTGTTAGCTGCTTCATCTCAGTAAGCAGAAAAGAGAGAGAAAAGTGACAAGCAGTGCTCAGACAGAAATCTCCACATTCTCATCTCCTTTCTGCATGCCAAGTTATGGGAAAGATTCAGTTTACTTTAGATGTCGGGGCTGTAGCCTCTATTTCTCAAGAATTTAGCAAGATCTTGTGAAAATTTGGAGGAGGAAGCATCACAAGGACAGCAGAAAGGTTTTCAGGAGGCGACCACAGCGTGGCGTGTCAGGTGTCTCGCCTGGCGTTCTGTGACTACATGCCACCCATTCTCCTTTGCGTGGGGCTACCGTGGCTTCCCCTGATCCTGATCTCTGCTCAGTCCAGAAAACTCTACCATATTCTGTGGAGATCCTAAACTGAGCTGGTCTGTCTGTCTAGCTTCTCCGTTACTCCTCTTTTGCCATGAATATTTTATTTACAAGATATCATCAGCAGAATGGATGCTTTGTTTTCTTTCATAGGCTAGATCAAGCTAACATAGATATCCTACATTCTAGGAGGTGAATTTCAGTGTTGCTCAATTTGCATTTTGTTATGATTCTGATCCATAAAAATAGGTTTTTCCAAAGAAGAAATGGTATACAAAGGACGGTTTGAAATTGTATGGGTTCTCAAACAGATGTATTCATTTCCATTTAAAACAACTAGTTAAGTAAGGGCAGGTAAGTGAGACACACCTTCCTCTTTTGTCTCTGTCCTCCATCACTCAGAGCCACCCTGTCCTCAGTAGCCTCTCTGAGAGAGAATTACCTCTCTCACGTTGATTGAGCAAGGTTTAGACCCATAAGGCTCTTCCTATAAAGACCCAGAATAATGAATGCAGAATGTACAGAGTTATATATAATGCTCTATCAAATATGAGACGTTTGAGTAATAGGAAATATTAGCTGGACCTTATGAAATTGCTGCTTTTGTAGGTCTGAATTGCCCAAATACCAATAATTTCATATAGCTTAAATTAATAGATCAAAAATGAAATCACTCCTTACAGTAAGCCTACATGGAAAAACTGGAGAGTTGAGGAATTGTATTTATTTAGAAACCTAATACAGAAAGAAACTTTAAACTTACACACACACACATTACACACAAGTACTTATATCTAATTTTTGCTTTAATATACATTCAATTCTACTTTACCTTTGAAGACACTTTTAATTTATAGATAAATGTTTATTTCATATTAAAAATTTTAGAGTGCTATAATTTTACCAAATCAAAGATGCTATTGTTTGTAAAAGGCTACTTTAATTTCTGCATTAAAATTAAAAAGAAAATCATGATTCTTTGTACGATAGAATGAGAGCATTGATAATGCAGTATTTCTTGGAATATGGCTCCTCCATTTTCCCTGGATTTTGTTTCAAGACACTTACTCACTTATTCACATTTTTAAAATTTGATTTACTTTCTTGATCTTTTCAGAAGGGAAACATGTATATTTATATAGTTAAAATTAGACAAATTAATTTAAAAATCAGTAAATATGTATTTTTTAAAAGCATAAATAGCAGCTCAAAAAGAAATTTAGCTTTCGAATCGGTAAGAAGATACTACATTCTAAATAGTAGGTATGTTTAAGGAAAAATTGAAGTTTAAGACAATGCTGCTTTCAAGATGATACTAACTTGAGTGATCAATTGAACACATTCATTGTAACCCTTGGTACACGTGCTGTGATAAAACTAAGTTGACAAATAAATGTAAATGCTGAAATGAAAATAAAATAATTCTGTTGAAAAAAGTAGAAGGATAATTTTTAGACCTGTAATGTCAAGATAGAATTTAGTAAAGCTAAATTTTAATAAAATGTGTGTGTGTATATATATATATATATATATATATATATATATGTGTGTGTATATATATAAATCTACCTATTATATGTGTTTCTATAAAGTGAATACAGTGCAGAGTTTTACTGTTCAATTCTTTGGTATCAGAATATGTGTATATATATCTTCTACATGAAGTTTTATATAGACACACACACATATAAAATTATTGCAAATTGTAGCTAATTAAAATACTTGTATAAAACTTTGGAGATTAAATTGTTTCTGCTCTGCCCAATCCTTCAATGCTAATTAATAAGGCAAATAATTAAATGCATTTCTACTATTCTTCTCCAATATTGCATTGGGTCAATAAATCAAGAGGTGAAAGGCATCATTTTCTGAAAAGCCATACCACTAAGCTCTCAGATAACAACAGAAATTTTTTAATGTAAAAATCACATATTAGAAAAGTATTTATATAGCAATGTGACATGCAGCATTATGAATAATTATAAAACAGAATATCTATTTAATCAAATGTATGGGATACATGAAAGGGGAGTCATACATAGAGAAAACAGCACACACCAAATCACATCTGCAAAGAAAACATTTAAATGTCTTCAATAGTAGTTGTACTGTTATTAGTATCAGTATTGTTGTCTTGGTATTATTTATTAATTTGGGAGATATTTTGTTAGAATTACTTTGTTAAAAAATAAAGTTAAAAAAAACAGAAAGCAGGTGCTATTATTAAAAAATATTAGGCATAAATGTCAAAATAGGAAAACATGATTAAAATATCTGTGAATTATGCTTTTAAATAAAATTTTTAAAAATATTGTATTATCTTTTTTATGTCTGCCTACCAAAATATCCCCAGAATCATATCTCTTCAGATGGGACAAATATAATATACAACGTATTCATCTATATTTTAAGACCTAATGCCATCTTCATCCTTCAACTAAAAGGGACTGGGGACCTTGGAGAAATCATGACTTAAATGCCTGGCAGGGAAAATTAAAGTTGGGTTTTTTGCATGTTATTGTGCCAGAATAGAGAAAATTCAAAATAATAATGTCCTATCATAAGCATGCAGGATTAAGTGAATTCCCACTGGAAAATTTGCAACAATTTGAATGTCAGAAAGAGAATAACGCCTATAGTGGACTAAAACACCTTGATTCCATGACACGCAGGAGCCTCTAGTGATATCGGGGCTAATGGTATACTAGTAATCTTGACTGTTTCTGTAATGGGGTTCAGCTTATGCTACCCCAAAATATCACACCTTGGCATCTGAGAAAATAGCAGAAACAGGAAGGTCACTGTAACATGCCTTTTGTCCTTCTCCCCTACATCGGGTCATAAAAACTAGGAAGGTCACTCTGTGACCTCTTCTGCCCTCCTTCCCTGAAGCAGTTTACAAGACTCTCATTTAAAAGGTATTCTTCCTATAGTCTGTGGAAAGGGATGTTCTTATCTCTGAAGACACAGGAACATGGGGAAAGGAATATTCTTATCTCTGAAGACACAGGGACATGAGGAAAGGAATATTCTTATCTCTGATAAGATAGAGTGGGACAGATAGAAGAGTCTGAACAAACAGGCCATCCTAGGTTCTCCGGTTTTGTTGCCTTTATTTCAAACTCCTATTTATCCAATCCTGCTTCTCCAGGATGGTCCACTCTTCATCAAATCTAAGCATAAAGGTACAAAGGTTACCTGTTTCTTTAAGGTCTTCATTTCCTTACAAAGTCTCCTCAGTCACGTTTAAGCTAAATAAATGTGTATGCTTTTCTCTTAAAAAAAATCTTTTTGTTTTACAAACCTTAGCAATAAACCAAATATTAGGTGGCAAAAGATATATTTTCAATTCCTTTAATTAAAGAGAGCCTCAGTTGAATTACATTTTCTGATCTAAGGATATCAATAGAATAATGTATTAGTTGTAAACACAAGACAAAGCCTGTGAATATGTAATGTTCAATCTGTAGTTTATTCTATTAAAAGGCTAAAATCATAACTTTTGCACAGATATAACAATGCACATATGTTAAAGATCTTATTCTACTCATAAATCAATGAGCAAATCAGGCAGATGTTATAATCAACTGTTTCCAAAGACAGTTCAAAGAACAGACAAGTATATAGACCAGTAATATTAAAATGCATATGTAAATGAAGAAACAGCTCTTATTTTCATAGCATGAGAGGAATGACAGATTAACCTTAATAGGACAGGATTTACATGTCTATAGGCAGGAATTACTGTGCAAAAATAAAAAATGATAAAAGAAGTTAGGGATCAAAAGAAAAAGAATTATCTTGCATTGCTCTCAGTTACATACAATTTTCAGAGATGCAAAATAGCTCAGAGATAATAAAAGGCTAGAATCAGATAACCTAGAAGGTATCTCCTTTGAAATGTGGAACTTTGCATCAAATTACTATTTTCTTTTCAATAATTCTTAACATGTGTAAGTGAATAAAAATATTTTAAAATTAAAAATGTTATCAGGTTTAAATGAATCTTTAAATATATGAAAAGAGATTCATAGATCTGAATATCTCATCAATTTCAGAGGTTTTATTTTTAGAACTAAATGGCAAATGCATTTACATATTTGAAGTCTAGTTTAAAGTGGAATCAAGTGATTTGCCTGGGTGAAAACATGTAAATTCTGGGAGTACACAGGTTTAGAAGTTTGAAGATAACATAACTTTAAGATACACGACCCACAGTGTTAACAATTTTGCATTCAGGAGAAAAAAATACAAATTTGTTTTTTTACATATTTATAAATATGTTAGAAAATCTGGACTATTAGAACAATATCTTTGTAATTCCAATTTAAAATGTACAATCATATAACTAATATAGAATGAGAAGTTAAACATTGTATCTTTTACACAATACTCTTACATAATAAAAGATACAAAAAAATTTTGTCTTTTACACAATACTGCAACAACTCACATACATTTTTAAATTATAACAATTATTTAATACTCAGGAATTTTTAACATAAAAGAATCAAACATTATTCGAAAGTAGCTTAAAAGTTACAGTTTATATTGCTAGGCTTTTACATAGGGAAAAAATAAAACACATTTTCAAGCTGAGTTCAGAGGCCTAGAAGCAAAGCTGTTCACCTCCCTGTTAAGAGTTTCACTTTAGAGAAAGAAAAGATTATCCTATGGAATCCAAATTAGATGGAATGAAAACCACCATGGAATTCTCCAGTATATGCAGAGAGATACACGCAAATTTATCCTGGGACTTCTGATAAGGACTGAGAAATCAGAAGAAAATACACCCATTGAATTCTTAGAAGCTTTTATTTTTTAATTATCCCGGTGTAACACTGCCTTAAAGGGAGGTTATTCTTCCCCGTTCCTTGATGCCCACTTCCACCTCAACTGCCTCTTGCTTCAATATGATGGTGGATGGGGGGTTCCTTGGAGTCTGAGCCTACCCAAGTCTGTTTTCCTTAAATCTGCCACTAATTTAACTATACTTGAAGTCATACCAACCTTTACCAATAAATCCATACCTTGTGAAATTCAAAAGTCACAAAGTAGGAAATGATAAAGACATATTCACTACTATCCCTAGACCATGTGTTTAAGTGTGGTCTTGTAAGAGTATCTTGTAACACCACACACTCTGGCAAGTACTGAAACATAGTCCTCAGAGAGAGCCCTTCAGAGTTTGCTCAAGTCACTATACTAGTTATCCCTGTATCACAAAGTAACCCACCCCATATTTCTTTTGTGCCATAAGAGAATCCCAATATAAGAGAAATATCATTCTCAGAAACAGGTCCCATGAGACATACTAGTGCCACATGTTTGGTCTGAACAAAGGTGTAGATAAAAATACATTTTCAATAACAAGGTAGTAAGTATAGCTGATTGTGTATTTTCTCCTCCCTTTATTAAGGGCATGCAAATAAAGAAAATATCCTTAATTTAAAATTTAGTATATGTCATTTATCTCCACAGTAGAATCATTAGGTATTATTATGAATCATGCTTTTATTTCTATACCCTTGTAATATTTCCTTCCAAATACTTTTATGATCATCTTCATAAAAGTCTCCATGATAGAGCATATGTAAAGCCAACGATGGTGCAATGTTTCAGAAGGATTGTGGCACTCTCCTTTTGAAATAAATTTCAAAACCTATGTAACATTATTTTTTATCTTTTCATGGAAAACAGTTTGATTTTGGTAGTAGAATTGTCCAAAAGAGGCTAACTTGATTTTGAGAGAATTTGTAATGCCAGAATGATGTACATTCTCATCAAAAAATTGATAAATGTGTAAACTGACTTTTTCATGGTTTCTATGCTGAAAGGCAAGTTTTCTGTTTTCCAACTTTATAGAACTTTGATTTATGATGTAAACAATTTGAGGCTTATGTAGACTTTTTCTTGCCTCCATTGCAGGGTAAATAAAATATTGTCATTTTTCATGAATAAGTATAATGAAATCCAGTCTGAGAGTGCTCACTTAATCTGTGTTATGTATCTCTTCACCTGATTGTATTATATCTATTTCTCTTTAATGTTAACCGTGAAAATGGCAGTCAAAAATTCCTTCCTTTTATCTTAAAATTTTACAAGTTTGATTATTACAACTTTTAGCTTTTGTATAGATGATAATTTTGAGAAATTTTCTTTGTTATATGAGCAATTAAAAAAATAAAATGAAAGCATTATGTGATACTGAAAATGCTTCAGTTTACTCTTAGTTCATAGCAATCTTCTGATCAATATAAAATATTTAATTCTAAATGTCATCTCATCATGTCTTTATGCAATTTTAATTATATACATTATATACATATTATATATATATATATATATATATATACACACATTGCGGAATGGCTAAATTGAGCTAATTTACAGAAGCCTTACCCCGTACACATTAGTTTTTTAAATAAGAAACCTTGAAATCTACTCTCTTAGCATTTTTTGAATGCAAAGTAAATACTTATTAACTAGAGTTACTATGTTATACAATAATCTCTTGAATATTCCTCCTGTCTAACTGGAATTTTGTATCATTTGACCGTCAACCCCCTCCTACCCTCTGTTAATTACAATTCTACTTTCTTTCTCTATCAGTTAAACTCTTTTGAGATTTTACATATAAGTGACAATATGTGGTATCTGTCTTTCTGGGACTGACTTATTTCACTTAACTAAGGTTTTTCACATTCATCCATGTCATCACAAATGACAAGATGTCCATTTTTTATGGCTGAATAGTATTTCATTGTGCATATATACCACATTTCCTTTATTCATTTATTCATTGATGAACACACATTGATCATATATATTGGCTGCTGTAGATAACGCTTCCATGATCATAGAAATTCAGGTATCTCTTCAACATACTGATTTTATACTTTCTTACTTTTTATATAATGTCCTTTTACTGTTCCAGGATCCCATCTATGATTCAATAACACATGTAATAATCATGTCTTCTAGGCTTATCATGGCTGTAAGTTTCTCATACTTTCCTGGACAATTTGGAGAAGTACTAGCCAGTTATTTTGTGGAATATCCCTCAAATGGGTTTGTTTGATGTTTTTCTCATTACTCAACTATGGTTATAGAGTTTGGAGAGGAAAATCATATAGGAAATTGCAGTTCTTATCACATCACATCAAAGGAACATACTGTGAGCTGCAATTATTACTTATGATATCGAACGTTATCATCTTGCTGAGGTAGTATGGCCAGGTTTCTCCATAGTAACATTGATTGATCCTTTTTTCTTTTTTCATAGTTTACTTTTCGGAGGGAAACCACTCTGTAGCCCACATTTCAAAAGTTGAAAGTTATGTTACATTCCTTGAGAATGAAGTGTCCACACAAATTGTTTGAAATTTTCTGAATGGGTGATTTCTATCTTCTTCCCTGTTTGTTTATCAATATAAACTAATGGGCATTTATTTCTTATTTTAGGTTTGCTATAGACTGAATATTTCTGTCTCCCAAAATTCATATGTCAAAGTCCTGATCCCTAACTGTATTTGAAGATTGGGACATCAAAAATGCCATTGATATTTAATAAGGTCATAGGGTGATCTTCAATCCATTAGGAATTGTTATTGTGTCCCTATAAGAAGAGGATGGTCAGGGGTGGTGGCTCACGCCTGTAATTCCAGCACTTTGGGAGGCCAAAGCAGGTGGATCTTGAGATCAAGAGATTGAGACCATCCTGGCAAACAAGGTGAGACCCATCTGTACTAAAAATACAAAACATTAGCCAGGTGTGGTGGCACATGCCTGTTGTCCTAGCTACTCAGGAGGCTGAGGCAGGAGAATTGCTTGAATCTATGAGGTGGAAGTTGTAGTGAGCTGAGTTGTGCCACTGCACTCCAGCCTGGGTGACAGAGCAAGACTCCTTCTCAAAAGAAAAATAAAAGCAAATAAAAAGAAGAGGAAGTAATGCGGAATCTCTCTCTCCCTCTCTCTTTCTGCACACAGAGAAAGGGCCATTTGAGGACTGATATGGTTTGGTGTGTCCCTACCCAAATCTCATCTTGAATTGTAGCTCTGATAATTCCCACATGTTGTGTGAGGAACCCAGTGGGAGACAGTTGAATCATGGGGGCTGTTTCCCCTCATACTGTGGCAGTGAATAAGTCTCACGAGATCAGATTGTTTTATAAGGGGTTTCAACTTTTGCTTGGCTCTCATTTGTCTTTTGCCTGCCACCAATTAAGATATGTCTTTAGCCTTCTACCATAATTTTGAAGCCTCCCTAGCCACGTGGAACTGTGAGTCTAAGTCCAATAAACTTTTTTCTTTATAAATTACCCAGTCTCTGGTATGTCTTTATCAGCTGAGTGAAAATGAAGTAATACAAGGCACAGCAAAAATAGCCATAAACAAGCCAGAAAGATGCTTCAGCAGAAAATAACTCTGCTGAGACATTGATCTGGGACTTCTGTCCTCCAGAATTATAAGAAAATAAATTTCTGTTGTTTCCGTTACCCAGCCTGTAGTATATTGTTATAATAGCCCAATCACACTAACACAGAGTTTTAATCCAATATTATTTTGTCAATGTTGAGTTTCAAATTATTCCATCTCTGGCCTTTGGGAGTTCTTTAAGTTGGCTCCTGTGACTCTCTGACATATTCCCATTATTATATGAATGTGTGTGTGCATGCATTCTTTTTATTTACTTGCAGTAGGAGATGTTATAATCTTAGAATCACTTATTTTTCTATGGTGCCTAAATTCTTTTATTGGAGAATGGTATTAGAAACAAGATTTGGGTGTGAGGTGTGCTCACTGATACTGAGAACATTTTTATGTTATTGAAACAAAATAAATTAAGTGATGATTTCATCTTATGTGAAGGGAAGAGCTATTATCCATGAATCCTAGGTGATACGAGGGTGTACTGTAACTGACTTTTAACATTTTGCTTTTCATAGTAACTAGACAATCATTCATTGACAGATTGTTTTAAATAAGACAATTCCAGCCAAAACAACTATAGTTTGTTTTCCTTACTATCCTTTAGGGTTTACTGTATGGTCCAACTGAGAAATTGTGTAAAAATAATATAAAACAATAGGTATTAAATGTCCCTTTAAAATAATAAAAGCAATTAAGTATGTTGTCCATATTGGAATTTGTACTATCTCTGGTATTAAGAAGCCCATAGTGTGTGATAGTAAATCATTTCATTAGAGATAGCTTGCCACCAAAAATGGATCGACCAAAGAGACATAACATCTGAAAGTGAGCAAAGTGAGATAAACAAGAATCCTTTCTCATATCATGATTAGTAAAACCAAAATAGTTAAGCAACTTGTGGGACTATTTAAAAATATCTATATCTATATCTAGGTCCATATCTCCATTTATCTATCTATCTATCTATTTATAGACATATGTAAGCATACCCACCTTTATATATCACATACATGTGGTATCAATTGCTTTAAACTTTGCATGCAGGTACAAAAGCCTCATAAGTCTATCCCTTTGTACATCATAAACCATAGCAAACATAATTTTTAAATTATTATTATTTTTTAATTTTTGTAGCTGATGAGGCAGGAAGCTCTAGCACAGGTAGATCATCTTGGTATTATTCCAAGAACCACTTTGTACTGGGTCAGATATAGCAATAAAGAAGGAGAAAAAACTGTATCAAAGAAGACTGAATCAATAAAAGTTATAGCTTAAGAAGCATTTCATCTTAAAAATAATGTTCAAAAAACATAGAGTATTTTGCCTCAGAAGTAGCAAAACTGAGAATGTATACACACTTCAGAATATCTTTGGATTGGTACAGACATATCAGTAATACTCAGAATGTTGTAAACATCACCCACTGTAAGTGAAAGCTACATAAATAGGTTGCTGACTATGCAAATATATGATTATCAATTCATCACAATAGACATATAACAGAAAAAACATAATCAATGTGCATTGGTGTTTTGTCTGTAGGCAGTGGCTTAATTACTGCAGAACAATGACAGATGATGAATCACGTTATGTATTCATTGTCCAGGACTGCTGTAACAAAGTGCTATATGATAGGTAGTTTAAATACCAAAAATTTATTGACTCATTCTTCTAGAGGCTACAAGTTCAAAACTCATGTGTTAGCAGGGTTGATTCCTTGTTGAGAATTATAGAAAAGAACCTGTTCTATGCCTTTCCACTTACTTCTGGTGATTTTCTGGCAATCTTTCACCTTCCTTGGCTTGTAGACACAGCTCTGACTTTACGTTCACATGTGTCTACCTGTCTATATGTCTGTTTCAATTTTCTAAGGATATTAGTTGTATTAGTTTATTCTCACACTGCTAATAAACACATACCAGAGACTGGATAATTTATAAAGGAAATTGGTTTAATTGACTCACAGTTCAGAATGGCTGGGGAGGCCTCAGAAACTTACAGTCATGGTGGAAAGAAAAGCAAACACATCTTTTCTCACATGTTACTCCATTCATTATGCTGCTAATAAGAAAATACCCTAGAATGGGTAATTTATTTTTTAAAAAAGAGTTTTTAAAATAAAAACTCTTGAGTCAGGTCTACATGGCTGAGGAGGCTGCAAATTCATGGCAGAAAGTGAAGGAAAAGCAAATACACACCTTACATGGTAGCAGGTAAGAGAGTGTGGGCGGGGGATCTGCCCTTTATAAAACCATCAGATACTGTGAAACTAATGCACCCTCATGAGAACAACAAGGGAAAACTCGCCCCTATGATTCAATTCTTTCCCATTAGGTCCTTACATGACACAGGGATTGTGGAAGCTAAATTTGAGATGAGATTTGGGTGAGGAAACAGCATAACCTTATTATTCTGCCCCTTGTCCCTACCAAATCTCAAGTCATTACATTTCAAAACCAATAATGCCTTCCCAACAGTTCTGCAAAGTCTTATTCATTTTAGCATTAACTCAAAAGTTCGGCCAAAAGTCTCATATGAAACAAGGCAAGTCCTGTCTATCTATGAGCCTGTAAAATAAAAAGCAAGTTAATTACTTCCTAGATACAATGGGGTGCAGACATTGGGTAAATACACCTGTCTCAAATTGAAGAAATTGGCAAAAATGAGGGGCTACAGGCCCCATATAAGTCAAAAATTCAGCGGGGCAGTAAAATCTTAAAGCTCCAAAAATGATCTCCTTTGACTACATGTCTCACATCTAAGTCACACTGTTGCAAGAGGACCATTTCCATGATCTTGGGCCATTCCACCCCTATGCCTTTGCAGGGAATAGCCCTCTTCCTGGCTGTTTTAATAGGCTTGTGTTGAGTGTCTGCAGCTTTTCCAAGTGCACAGTGACAGCTATTAGTGGATTTACCATTTTGGGATATGAAGGATGGTGCTCCTCTTCTCATAGCTCTACTAGGCAGAGACCAGTGGGGACTCTGTGTGGGAGCTCCAACCCCACATTTCCCTTGCACAGTCCCCAAGCAGAGGTTCTCCATGGGGGTTGCACCCCAGCAGCAGAATTCTGACTGGATATTCAGGTATTTCTATACATTCTTTGAAATCTAGGCAGATTTGGGTTCCCAAACCACAATCCCTGCAGGCCTAACACTACATGGAAGCTACCAACGCTTGGGGCTTGCATTCTCTGAAGCAATGGCCTGAGCTGGACCTTGGCCCCTTCTACCCAAGGCTGGAGCATCTGGGATGCAGGACATGAAGTCCCAAGGCTGCACACAGCAAGGGGATCTTGGACCTAGCCCAGGAAACCGTTTTTTCTCCTAGGCTTCCAGGCCTGTGATGGGAGGGGCTGCATGAAGTTATCTGATATGACCTGGAGACATTTTCTAGCTTGCCTTGGCAATTCACCCATGGCTCCTTGTTACTTATGGAGATTTTTGCAGCAACTTGAATTTCTCCCCAGGAAATAGGATTTTCTCTTCTGCTGCATGGTCAGGCTGCAAATTTCCCAAACTTTTATGCTCTGATTCCCTTTCAAACACACGTTCCAATTTCAGATAATCTCTCTCCAGTTTGAAGTTCCACAGATCTCTAGGGCAGGGATAAAGTGCCACCAGTCTCTTTACATAAATAGAATAACGTTTACTCCAGTTCTCAACAAGTTCCTTCCTGGACCTCATTGTCCATATAACTATCAGCATTTTGTTCAAAGCCATTCAACAAGTTTCTAGGAAGTTCCACACTTTCCCACATCTTCCTGTCTTCTTCTGAGCCCTCCAGGTGGTTCCAAACTCTGCCTGATGCCCATTTCCAAAGTTGCTTCCAAATTTTTGAGTATCTTTACAGCAGTGCTCCACTACTAGTATCAATTTACTGTATTAATCTATTTTCATAGTGCTAATGAAGACATACCAGAGACTGGGTAATTTATAAATCAAAAGAGGTTTAATGGACTCACAGATCCTCATGGCTAGAGAGGCTTCACAATCATGGGAGAAGGTGAAAGAGGAGCAATGGCACATCTTAGATGGTGGCAGACAAAAAGATCATTTGAAGCAGAACTGCTCTTTCTAAAGCCATCAGGTCTCATGAGACTTATTCACTATCATGAGAATAGGAGGGACTCCCATGCCCAATCCCATGATTCAATTACCTCCCACTAAGTCCCTCCTGTGACATGTGAGGATTATGGGGATAGAATTCAAGATAAGATTTGGGTGGGGACACAGCCAAACCATATCACTAGTCATATAGATTAGGAACACACCCTACTCCAATATGATCTTATCTAACATATTAAAGCTGCAGTGATTGTATTTCCAAATAAGTATTTTTCTGAGGTAGCAACAGTCAAAAATTCAACATATAAATTTGAGAGAACACAATTCAACAGATAACAGATAGGTAATCATGAAAGTAGAATTCATTTTAGTCTTCTTATTGAGAAGCTTTTAAGACAGTCACTCCAACAACCTGTTTTCATGGCATCATAGATTAAAAATTAGTGGACTATTGAAACTATTTTGTTATACAAACTCTTTCTTTAGTTAAATAAGTGAGAATTTGGCATCTAGTCTATTAGTTGACCTTTGGCACTTATAACATTTTTATGCACAGGCTTTTTTGTTTTTGTTTTTTTTAAAGGACTTTGTTTGCAAGTTGTTAGGGGTATTTATATGAGCACATATGTTAATGAACTATATATATTCTCTAGCCAGCTAAGATTTTAGTGAATTGTAGTTCATGTCTAAAGAATATATTTTAGATAAGAAAGAGGATTTTTTTGTTGTTGTTATTGTTATCAGGAAAAGCAGTCTCTAATTAACCCATACTTTTAAAAAAGATCAGTATTAACTTTTGTTCAGTTTTAAATATTTTCCTGTACATAAAGAATTACATTGCCTAATATCAAATAATCTTGCATAAATGCACAAGTGTGAAATCTAGAATTTATAGCATATTTTGAAGGTCTAAGATAAAAGACCTTAACATATTTTAAAAGCTCTTAAAAATGATTCCAATTATTAAGAGAAAAGACTCTTTGATTTTGTTGTGTGAAAATAACTGATGTGTCTCTTACATTACAGCTTTTCAAAACTTTCTACTAGATATTTATCAAGCCACTTTGTATTTTTCAGACTTTCAATAATGACATAAGTAATAGTTCTGAAAAATATGTAGCAATATGTGTAATACTTAGTGTGTTTGTTAAAAGTGGCCAAAGATAAGGAATTGAAAGAAGAAATTATAAAAACAGAGAGGATGATGCCTTTAAATGAACATATGTGTGAATAATTGGCCTAATGTTGTGGAATACACATTTACCAAGTTTGATTAAAGTTCTAGTGTTACACTCATGCTGAAACCTAAGTAATTTAAATAATTTACAAGAGGTTTGGGAAAGAATCTAAACAATGTTAAATATATTACAATTAGCAAGATTTAGATTTGCAAGTATTATTGATTATAAGTTAGAAATAAAAATGTCAATTTCTGTCTTGAATATGCATATGTACTCACTGTTTTGTTTTTGTTTTTGTTTTTGTTTTTTTTTCCCAAAATGAATTTCAGGTACTTCATGATAATCTGTTACACTTATTAATGTTAAGATCCCTCAAATTAGTCATGTGAGAATTTCTATGAAAAAAATTAAAAGAAAGTGGTTTAAGTTGGGTTCATCAATAAGTTAGACACAATCATATTTGATGTGTAAACCACATCTTAAACTCTCCAACAATCAAACCTAAAATTAAAAAAATTTCATTAATTTTGTAATTAATTACATCAAGTGTGTAAAAACATTATTTTTGGTACAAAATTCAGAAAAAAGTACACTCCTAGGCCTTCCATATTGTTTTCAAAAATATCTGTAGATTTGGTATGGTCAATTTTATAGAACTATTAATTCATCAAATCAGAATATTTATTAATCATCTACTATATGAGAGACACTCTACTGGAGCTTATTACCATAGGAAATGAGATCAACAAAGGTTTTTATTTATAGAATCTGAAATCAGTTTAACAGACAAGACTGAAATTAAAGCTTATTATAAAGCAATTTTACTAAAGAAATGTAGCAGATAGCACTTATGAGGGGTGTTGATTAGCTACAAGAAGTCAGCATTTTTTCAACGCAAATCAGCTTTATACTAAAACTGCAGGTAATATCTAAGTGAAGGAGCCTGAGAGGTTATAAGATTGTTTCTGCATTTGAAATTAGCAGAAATTAGAGAGGAATTGCCTTGTAGGGAGATTGGAACTAGGTAACTCCTATTATCCCTTACAATTCCATGACATTATTATGCAAATAAAATTGTCTTTGATGGAGGAGATAATATCCTAGTAATTTAAGCAGATTGTGTTAGAAAGTGCTGTACATTATTTCTTCATTGTCTTCACATCTGTATATGTTGTACACTTGTTGAGGCACATGTTTATTGCAGAACTATCACTGTTATGAATGAAGAACTACTAGGATTTTGAGGATGAAGGTCCTCAGGAAACCATGAGTAGTTATAAAATAACTATTACATTTTTGAGACTGAAGTGGGAACTGAGTTAGGTTAAAAATGGTAGCTGAAACCCATGTTCGAGCTAAGTGAGTCCAAAGCCCTGCAGTAAACCAGCGTTCATGAAATACACCCAGGTATCAAGGTTCTGTTCTGCATTTTCCTTAAGCATTGCTGTGTTGTTTATCATCAAGTTCTTCTGCCAGAAAGAATATGAAATCACTGGATTTCCAATCACAGCTGCCGATTTGTAGCCTGGGTTTAGAAGCTATTATTAAGATCCTAAAGGTCTGTTTCTACTTATCTACTTCCATAAATCATCAGCAAGATACAGCTTCTCAACTAAGAACATTTAGCATTCAGTTTTAGCATTCACTCTTAGATAGTATGCCTAGGTAACTAGCTGTTTTAAACCCAAAAATTTGCAATATGCAACTCTGTGTCTGTGTCTGTGTGTGTGTGTGTGTGTGTGTGTGTGTGTGTGTGTGTGTTCACTTGACTGATTTCACACAAACATGATGAAGGATTGTATGTAAACACACACACATGGAATATGTATTGAGGGTTTACAATAAAAAGTTCAGAAAAACAGTTGTCACTTCTTTGTCTTTTTATTTAGGAATCAATGTCTTCTTCTGTGGGGTGGCTCTTCTAGGTGGGTGGGGCAAGAAGCAAGAATAGTTCCTCTCTTTTAAGAATCTTGAAGGGGAAATGGTGAGCATTTGATTGAATAATGATGAACGTTATTTCTTCATTGTCTTCACATCTATGTACACTTATACATTTAACTTGTTTTTCAATAACATTAAAAAAAATGACAGCTGCCTTTGGTAAAATAGTAAACAAGTAAAGAGTATAGAAACAAGTTTCCTGTTTGATAAATATTTTTTATCTGGTCTTGAGGATATGTTCTGACATGCTCGTGTGTGTGTGTGTGTGTGTGTGTGTGTGTGTGTGTGTATGTGTGTGTGTGGGGTGGTGGTGTAGGCTTGAGTACTTTATTTAATTAAGAGATGTAATTTTGAAAACAATTGATTTAGCCCAGTGTCTCTTCAACTCTGTTGTGACTATACCGTTTCTTTTATTCCCCCATGAAAATCCCAGCAAACATCCTAAGTTCATGAATTATTCTTATAGTAATTTTACGTCATAAACACAATGACCAAATGTGATTAGTTCCAGGTCATCAGCTCAAAACTGTTACCTTTTGAGCTTCCCCTAACCTCTCAGCCATTTTTATAGCAGGAGTTTGTTATTGTAAAGGGAAGTATAAATTAAAAATAGGAGGCTTAAGTACCTATGCTGAAAATAAAGGAAGAGACTTCTCCTTCCCTTCCTAATGTTAGAACATTTACCTTAAGAAACCTATGATTGTAGTATTTTTCTCTAATTCTTTGAAATTGTAAGAGTTTTCTCTAACTCTTTGAAATGGATGTAAATCTTTTCACAAGCTAAATAAGCTTCTCATCAGCTTTATGAGGCAGGGATATCTTTCTCAGACCTAGAAACCATCTCTTTGAAATATAATCATCAAAGAAAATAGTGGTCCTATTCCAGTTTCTGAGGGAGGGCAGGATCCTAACTTAGGCATCCCACTCTAAAGACATGGGAAATTTATCGTTCATTTGGACAAAGCCATTAGGTAACAAATGGTCACTCCAATTACCAGGTGAATTTAGGATGAATTGTGTGTCACAAATGCTGCTGTCAAGTCTTTATAACATGTATGTACTTTGTGGTATCTGCATGGATGTATCAACAGGTAAGATTTGGTTCTGTCTTCGCAGTGTCTTAGCAGACTGCCTATGATGGTCATTCTTGTTTAATGTTTACTCGGTAAGAAAACAATTTTCCTTATTTCCTATCTTTGTGTATAAGTTTCTGAAATGAGCAGGAAATTTTGTTTTTAATTAATTTGTCCAACAACATACACTGGCCCTTTGTACTGGGGAGAGTTGAGGAAAGATAATTTCTCTCTGTGTCCTAGCAGATCTCTTTATCATTCAGCTTGTAAACTGTAAGACACACTGGGTAAATAAAGAAATAAGATAGATAAAAAGCTAGTACCTGGTGGGTCTAACAGCAAGATGTCTTCAGCTTGTCTAGTCTAGGTCAATAATCAATGCTGACTTCTCTCTACTGGAAACCTTCAGTAATATTTGCTATAGGTTATGTCTCTAGCCAGACATTCATTGTTCTAGCCTAGTTTTAATTTATATTAGGTGTGTACTACATTCCTCATGGAATTCTAAGCACAGGGAATAAAACAATGAATGAAACAGACAAAACCCTCCCTTAATGTGTCTAATATTCTAATGTTAGGTGCTAATGTGGGCTAAGACAAGAAAGAATAATGAGAGGAAAGAAATAAGGTGAGTAGGTAGAATATGGCAATTCTAGTTTAGTAGCTAGCTCTCAACTTCAGTGTGGGTAAAGATAATACTCTACTTCCTATATGCCATGAGATTCCTTTTAATCGTCTCTTTATTTAAACTAATTTCAATAGAATTCTGGTGTTAGAAACATCCAATCACAAAGACAGATGTAAATCACATTGGCCATATTAAAAGCAGATACAATGGAAGGGCAAGGCAGGAGGAACCTGGGTGTTTCCTCTCATTGATGTTGCACTAAAGCAATTTCCTTAATTAGGAAAGAAAGTTAATACATATGTCTTCAATGTTTTACATACATTGAGAAAGAATCAAGGTCCTGGAGGTATCCTTGTTATCCTACTAGGGTTCCTATAACAAAATCCCACGTGGACTGGGTAGCTTATAACAACAGAAATTTATTTCTTACACTTTTATAACCTGGGAAGTTCAATATCTAGGCACCAACAGATTTGCTGTCTGGTGTGGGCCTGCTTTCTGGTTCAGGGATAACTATCTTCTCTCTGCATCTTCACATGGCAGAAAGTACAAGGGAGCTCTCTCCGTTCCATTTATAAAAGCAATCCTGTTCTTGAGGGCTTGATGAGTCTTATCACAAGAAGGATGCGAAAGAACATAACAGAAGCATCAGTTCTATGTTGTTCATCCCTGCATAATTTGTAGGTGTCAGGATTTCCAAGACACTTAAAGACAGGCATGGTATGGAACACCGCTCAACTCACATGGGGAAGAGACAGCAAAATCAGCTTCAATTGAGAGCGCAAGTTCCCCACAGCTAACCAGTCTGTTACTGCAACCAGTGCATACAGATAGTCTGCAAGCAGCCCTCTTGTGCTGCCTCAATGCACAGGAGAGGAATTTTGAGCCCTTTCCGTCTCCACTAGAAATACAGCAGGGGAGTTCACTAGGTGTTCTATGATGTACACTGTAAGTGGAACGAAGGAATACACATCAAACCCAATACAGAAAAAAAAAAAAAAAAAAAAAAAAAAAAAAAAGAATATTTTCACATAAGGAGAAGGAGTTCGGGCAGAGGCGGCAGGTCCTGTATGGTGCCCGGGACCTGCAGGGCCTCACCGTGGAGCGTGCCATTGATTTCTTCCAAGAAGGGGAGGCCATGATCCTCACCCTCAAGGACAAAGGTGTGCTGCAGGAGGAGGAGAAGGACGTGATGGTGCATGTGAACCAGGTGGATAAGGAGCAGGCAGAGACAATGGGGAGCTGGGGAAGAAGCAGCCCGACTACCTGCCCTATGCGGAGGATGAGAGCCTGGATGACCTGGTGCAGCAAAACCCTCGCTCTACCCTGTCCAAGTACGATGAAGAGCTGGAGAGGGAGCCGCGCACTCCTTCCGCCTGGAGCAGGGCGGCGCGGCCGATGGCCTGCGGGAGCTGGAGCTGGAGGAGATCCCGGTCAAGCTGCGGCTGCAGGCTGTGTCCCTGAGCTCGGTGGCGCCAGGGCTGGCCTCCGAATACCTCACGCCTGAGGAGATGGCAACCTTTAAAAACACCAGGCATGTAATCCCAGCACTTTGGGAGGCCAAGGCGGGTGGATCACGAGGTCAAGAGATCGAGACCATCCTGGCCAACATGGTGAAACCCCGTCTCTACTAAAAATACAAAAAATTAGCTGGGCATGGTGGCGCGTGCCTGTAATCCCAGCTACTCAGGAGGCTGAGGCAGGAGAATTGCCTGAACCCAGGAGGCGGAGGTTGCGGTGAGCCGAGATTGCGCCATTGCACTCCAGCCTGGGTAACAAGAGCGAAACTCCGTCTCATAAAAAAAAAATAAAATAAAAATAATAATTAAAAAAACCACCAAGCAGGAGGTGAAGAAAATCCGCAAGAAGGAGAAGGAGGTAGCTGTGCGGACGGATGACCTGCTGCCTCTCGGGGACCAGACTCGGGATGGTGGGGACTGCGGTTCCAGACTGGGGGGCAGGGGACACCGCCGAGTGTCCGCGGTGGAGGCGGAGAAGGAGCCGGTGCCTCGGACCCCGCCGTGGGACGACACCCAGCGGAGACCCTGGACCTCAGTGGAGCTCCGCCGCGGGGTCCCCGCAGGTCCCGGAGGAGGACCGCGCGGAGCGGGAGCTGCAGAAGCAGCTGGAGACCGGGCGCCGCTGCGAGAAGGTGGTGGAGATGGCGAGGGAGCCGGAGTCTCGCGGTCGGGGTTGGGAGGAGGCTGCCGCTCCCGCCGCCTCTGAGTCCCGCCGCACCCCGGGGGAGAGCCCCACCTGCCGGCTGCACGCGGAGCGCCGGGCCCGCGGAGGAGAGCGGCGGCTGGGGCGCCGTGCACCCGGACCAGGGGAAGCAGCAGCAGGGTGTCTCTGCCTCCTGCACCCCCCGTCCTGGACGAGGAGCCGATCGCGAACCGGGGGCTGGAGGCTGCCCTGCTCCTGGGTCAGAACAAAGGGCTGCTGGATGCCACCGTGCAGGTGGTGGCCCGGGTCGAGGCCCTCAGCCGTGCGCTGCATCGAGGACACGATGGCCGTGGATGACGAGCACAGCCGGCTGGAGGCTTCGGGCGGGACTGCCGGGAGAAGGACGGCTACCAACCCGATGTGAAAACTGAGTGTGCGGATGAGACGGGCCGGAAACTCACGCCCAAGGAGGCCTTCCGCGGCTGTCCCGCCGTGTCCTCTGCGAGGGCTCAGGCAAGATGAAGACGGAGCCGCGGATGAAGCTGGAGGAGGAGGCGCTCCTGAGGAAGATGAGCTCCCCCGACACGACTCAGCAAAGGCTCGCAGAGCTCATGTCTCCGTGTAAAACATGGTCCAGGCTCATGGCACACCCTTAAGCAGCCATCCAAGGATGGCCAAGCTGTGCATGAATGCCCTTCCCAACAACTAGGGGTTAGAACTTCAATGTATGGATAGGGTGGGGACACAACTCAGCCCACGGTAGGTGGTGAGACTTATTACGTGTATAATGATTCACAATTGTTGCTTGTCTCTACCGTATAACATGCTTCCCTTTAGGTTGAGAATACTGCTAGTTAACCATCACCTTGGCCATGAGATTTTACTGTGCAACGGAGTGTGCGTAGATGAAATCTGCTACTTGCCCAGTCATAACCTTTTAATTCCCTCATATGTTCTGCCTCTGTTTCTTGAAATTCTGCCCTCTGCCATGCATACCTGTCCTCTATCGGCGTTCCTCCTTCAGCATGCATTCTGGAACGAAGGGCTTGTGAAGAAAAGCAGTGCTGGCAGAACTCAGAAGAACAACATCTAACCTGCAGCCATCGTTTAATGCAAGTGATAGAAACATACTTGTTTATGTCACTCAAAATATTGGTGTCGTTTGTTTCCATGGTCAGAGTTGCATAATACTGAGATGGGTACAAAAATGGGGAGCTGTCACAGCAAACACTTAAAATATACAGCATAAGCTTTGGTTCTTGGTACAAATTAGCAAGAAAAGACCACTCAGTTTTTTAAGATGTCAACTCATATTATGTATCATAAAATCTTTGCGTATGATTAAAATCTTTAACAACTTGGAAAGCAGAAACTGTCAAATAAATTTGTGGCTTTGGATAATAAGGTTTTACTCAAAATAGAACACTGGTAGCATTAGTTGATTATTATTAGCTGCCTTTGATAAATAGTATAAAAATTAGTTTAACTCAGAAAGAAACCCATTTTTGTAATCCGGATTAAAAAAGAAATTGAGAGGATGTAGACAATCAGGACTAGAAAGACAGATTTGAACATTTACTTCTTCTCAATTCTAGGTAGTAAAAGATTTTTTTAAATATCAAAAATGTGATCATCACATCCTTTATTAAAATATCTGATTGGATTATTGTTGCTCTTTGAAATTCTCTTCAAATACAAAGGCTCCAGGAAGGAAAAAAACAACAAAGATATTATCTCATGGGATTTTGAGAAGCTAAAGATATCTCTAATCATATACAGAGAGGCACGTGGCTATAAGTAACTGGAGCAAATTGTATTCAATTATTTAAAAAAAGATTGATTCTGGGTTTTATTGCCTAAAGTATCTGAAGATTAACTGGGTGTGCTGGTGCATATCTGTGGTCCCAGCTACTCTGGTGGCTGAGGTGGGAGGATCACTTGAACCAGGGAGGTGGAGGTTGTAGTAAGCCGAGATCATGTCACTGCACTCCAGCCTGGGTGACAGAGTGAGAGACGCCGACTCAAAAAAAAAAAAAAAAAAAAAAAAAAAAAAAAAAAAAAAAAAGTATTTTTAACTATCCACGGTTTGAAAAAAATGGCCCCAAAGGGTCTCAAATAACTAGGTACAGGAAGCGTGTTTAGAAAAATGTATCCTTCCTTTCTCTTTAAATATACCCAAGGAGACTGATAAAAAATAAATCCATACAGGACTGAGTTAGGAGCCACAGAGACCAATGCTTCGGGGAGCTCCTAGGATGAACAGGAACCTATGCAAAGATTATTTCATTTATCAAGAACATAACTTCTGCCAGATTTTCAAAACTGCTATTCACAAGTGACCTGTATCTGTCTACTACTTTATTCTTTCCAAATGTGAGAATTTAAGAATATATGTGGTTGTCTTGCTCCGGTTCCACCATTCTATGTACTCTCCATACGTGTGTGTGTGCTGGGGGGAGGAGGAGAGGGAGAGAGATCGGAGGAAACAGATACCTGATCCTTTCAGATAACATATTTTTGAACATGTGTAGCTGCATCCCAACCTGATGCAGGTCATAAGGCCACAAATTGAGTTTGATGGAATAACTGGATGAAGCTTTTGGAGTTTTTGAGAGGAGAAGTGAAATTGCATTAGAGGAAAATGAACGTTCTCCACTGTGGTAAGCTGTATTAATTATTCGCTGGTTTTGTTTTTTCCCCACTCTTGCCACATTTTCCTGTATGATGAGTATAATTTTTCTGACTTTGAGCTTAACCATACAACTTGAATGAACGTTCTCCACTGTGGTAAGCTGTATTAATTATTCGCTGGTTTTGTTTTTTCCCCACTCTTGCCACATTTTCCTGTATGATGAGTATAATTTTTCTGACTTTGAGCTTAACCATACAACTTGATTGTCCAATAGTGTATGAGTAGACATTTTTTCCCACACTTGTGCAGAAGCATTCAGTACATTTGTGTGATTTTGTTCTGCATCGTTTTGTTTCTGCACCTGACCGTGAGATCAGCACATCCCAGATATGAGCAACTCTTTGAGCCTGGGTCCAAGGAAAAGAGCTTAGTTGAGGTAAGCAGAGCTCAGAAAAGCTGTAATGCACTCAGTCTCAAAAGCAAAAGACTTGTGTTAGTTAAGTAAGTGAGATTTTGTTACTTCAACAACAACGTGGCTTAAACAGTTAAATTTACCAGATAATCATTAAAGAACAAAGGCAAGATGGTGGTGTTATTTATGTAGAGAGAAAGTCACTTTTCAAAACCTAAGAAAATTAGTAGCAATCATCAAGAGGTTATAAAATATTGTCAGAGTCTTTGAATTTTGTTGTATGACCAGAAGTCATAAACAAAAGAAAAAAAATACAGTTTCATGTTTTTAAAGTGGTTCAAGGAATACTTTTAAAACTCACTGTGATTTGTGGAAGCAGAATGGATAGTACTTCAACTGCCAGTTGTAATGGATACTGCAATATTTGTGTGGGGAGACAGAGTCATCCTTTAAGTTTAAAATATAGATCAATCGTTGCACTTCAAAGAACAGATTTGTGACTTTTCTATTGGAGGGTGTTGAGAACTTCTTCAGAATGTTTTGCAACCATATTATGAATGCCAAAAAGTATCATTTGTCCTCAAATGCATTAATATTTCCCTTTTTAAAAACATTTTCCAGGAATATCTCATTTTATTTTTCTACACTTTATTGCACTTCGCAGAACTTATTTGTTAAATTAATGCATAGTAACTGTACATAGTAATCAAGTCCATATGAGTTTTTATGTGCATAGAATGTGCAATGATAAATTCAAGGAATTCAGGGTATTTATCACCTCAAGTATCTATCAGTTCTACGTATTAGACATTTCAAGACCTCTCTTCTAGTGTAACCGGGTTTTGGGGTGCACAGCTACCCTAGGAGAATGTTTTTTTTTGGGTTCTCACTCTCTCACTCACCCAAGAATGAGAGAGGGGAAGACGCCAGAAGCAGTGCACTCATAAATACCCAGCCCAAAAAGCTTTTGCAGAGAAGTGATTTATACAAGAAGAGAAAGAGAAAAAGGAAAAGAAGAGAGAAACCTTCCACGAGAGAGTTTGTAGAATGGGATCCAAATATGGAGTCCAAAGGGGTGTGGAGGACGGGGACTTTTAACCTGGCAGGAATTCCCACCTTCTCCAAGACCACTGGCCAATAAAAGGATTTCCTTAGAGCTTCCACTGGAGTGACTGACTTTTTGATCCTTTCCAGTGCCCGCAAAAATTAAACAGAAATCGTTAAATCTCCTGGATGGCGAGAGCTGGGAGGGGGGCATGGCACTGGGAAGGTCTTGCCCTTAAAAGTACGCCCCCTTGTGGACCCAGAAAGAGAAACACATTCCCTCACTCCACCATCAACAGGAAAGCCCAACTTCTTACAGGCGTCAATCACTCTTTAACATCTTCCTGCTGAAATGGGGTGTAGAAGGGGCCCTGCAGTTGAGGTTTCCTGCAGAGGGGAGCCTTTCAGGGGTGTAGGTTGATCACGAGGACCATGATAGAGCTTATGAGCCAAGGACATTCGGGATTCCAGCAGGAGGATTATTTGTGACCCTATGGTTCTAGAAGAAATGAATGTGGCAAGGTGGTTAAAGATGAAAAGCCCAGAGGTCAACAAATATAGAATGGATGTAAACGATCTTAGGAGAGAATAGAGCCAGGACAGTCAGTTGTTAAACAAGCTTCACGATACTGTTTCTTGAAGGTTTTTCGGCCCTGTGTTTGATTGATTCCTGAGTTCTTTAACTATGTTTAAAACAGCACTTAACTGGTTAACTGGTTTACAAAATAGCTGCATTTTTCCTAGAAAGAGACAAGTGGAGCGGAGTTCAAGAGTTATTTTGGTGGGACCAATTTCTCCCACTACCTGTAGGTGGCAGAGTTAGGTAATCCCAGTAGCCTGAGATGCCCTGGCCATCTTGGCCCTCCCTGGCTCCTGCTGGGGTACAGGAGCTGAGGAGCCCTGGTTGTCATTGGTGGAGGTAGTTGCCGCAGGGAGTCCCACACATGGAGGTAGTCTTGAGGAGGGCTGATAGGGTATAGGGTACAGGCCCAACAGAGCTGAGGCTTAGTCCTTAAGGAAATGAAACGTTGCACATAGGGGACCTTAAACCATTTACTCTCACTTTTACAATCCAGGTCTGATTGTAGAGTAGTGTCATCATCTATACTTCCTTTTGGAGGCCAGATTTTTCCACTCAGCAGCGGGTATTTCAGCCACTCTGTTCAGCAGAGGAAGATGAGCTGCTGCTTCTTCAAAAGTCGTGTGTCAAGTTAGTCCCAATTCTCCAGGATACATTTTAATGGGGACTTGAGTTTGGGAAGCTTAGCATCCATCTGAAATCAAACACAAGGGATGCCAGTATCCCCAGTTAATAATTACAGCCGCTTGATCTGAGGTATCCCTCAGGTAAAGATACTGGAAATGGAGCAGTCTCCAGTTAGCATCTCGAAATTTCCATGTGTCCAAAATGTGTGATCATCTTTTTGGGGGGGGCTTCCCATGTACTGGATTTAAATCATGCCTACCAGCATCATGGGAATTAATTACTCACTGTCTGCATGACCTCCAGTGACCACTATAGAGGCAGGAAGGGCTGCTGGGTTGAGTGGTTCCTACCGATGAGTCCTTGACGAGGCCAGTGAGGCTCAGGAGATGGGTATCAATATTCCCCAGCAAAAGTTTAGGTTACACAAGCCAAATTATAAAACTGCCCCAGAAGGGTAAACTTCTAGGGAGGGGCCATTAAAGCACACAGTTTAAAGAAGGCAGGCTGAGTGGCTGAGGCTGGAACTACACCCTCAGGACCTGGGCCTTCTCCTCCAACCCATTTTCTATTGTAGGAAAATGTCTTTAGGGTTGTGAGACATTGACAATTTGGGCCCTAGACTCGGTTTAACTATGATCTTCTAGATGAAAAAGTTCTGCTATAGAGAAAGAGCAAATTCTAAGTGAGACAAATTATACACCAAACACAAGGTCCCATAGCCTTCAACTTCTGAATTTCCCCAATTTACAATGGGCTCCACAGGGACTTGAACCAATAGCCTTGCAGTTGCCAGCCCCACACCTTAATCAAGTGTGCTAACAGGCCACTTGCATTGCAGTGCGGCAGAAAGCCTTCATAAGCCTTATTTGATTGAGCATGCTGCACTCTGAAGTTGTATGGCTCACTTCGCCTGGAATTTGAATCCGGGTGTTGGCCCCAAAACTGGGCAGGACCCACAGCCAGAGGCTGTTTCTTTTCTTCCAGCAGCTGTCTTCTCACAGCAGACTGAGAGAGAGAAAAAACAAAACAAAACAAAAACAAAACTGCTGGCCGCTGTGATTTCAAAAGTCGGCTGGGCAGGCTGTGTGAGTCCTGGAACCATGGCCCACCCGGCAGCATTCCGTTCCGCCCTGATGCCGGGACCATGTGTATACCCTGGACACTGCCGTCTCCAAGTAGGAAATGCTGGAGAAGCTTGCCGGGCTATGCCAGGCCACTGCACCCCCCGGTCCCAGTTCCCAGCCAGAAAGGAGCGAAAAGCCCAGGGACAGGGCTCGCTTGCTCCGCCACCCCAACCCCCACCCTATACAAATGGCCACTACGTGTTCAAGCCCAGCAGCAGCCAGCCACGCCAGCATGCCCGGTAACTGCAGATGGCATCTCCCTGCCCCATCTCCCACAGGTGCTTCTTCTCTGCTTTGCCCAGAGAAGAAGGAGAGAGAGAGAGAGAGAGAGAGAGAGAGAGAGAGAGAGAGAGAGAGAGAGAGAGAGAATGGGGGGAGACAGAGAGAGGGAAAGCAGAGAGACAACTTGGAGGGAAAGAACTGAGCTTTTATTTAAACCTGGCTGACTGCAGGGTTTCCAATTTCCCTCAGCCCTACCTGGCTGTGGCTGATTCAGGTGTTTTTAAAGTGACAGGACAGAAAGCAAGTGAGAAAGGCCTGATATTCTCACTCACCCCTCCGAAGCAATAGTTTCTTACCCTGCACAGCTGGCTTCATCCCTTCGTGGTTGTCAGTCTTGTAACCCGGTTTTAGGGTGCACAGCTCCCCCAAGAGAATGTTTTTTCAGGTTCTTGGTCTCTCACTCACCCAAGAATGATAGAGGGGACCACCCGGACGTGGTGCACTGGTAAAGTAAATACCGGACCCAAAAAACTTTTGCAGAGACGTGATTTATTTAGGCAGAGAAAGAGAAAGAGGAGAAGAGAGAAACCTTCCACGAGAGAGTTTGTGGAAGGGGATCCGAAATCCAAACGTGGAGTCTGAAGGGGTGTTGAAGAAGGGGACTTTTAACCTGGGAGGAATTCCCACCTTTTCCAAGACTTCTGGCCAATGAAAGGAATTCCTTAGAACTTCCACTGGAGCGGTTGTTTGATCCTTTCCCGCACCATGAAATTTAAACAGAAACCATTAAATCTTCTGAATGGAGAGAGATGGGGGTGGGGGCATGGCTCTGGGAAGTTCTTGCCCTTGAAACTACGCCCCCTTGTGGACCTGGAAAGAGAACACATTTCCTCACTAGCTATTTTAAAATAGGTAACACAATGTTATTGACTAGAGCCACCCTTCTCTGCTATCAAACCTTAGAATCTACTTCTGTTTAGCTGTATGTTTGTGCCCATTAATCAATTTCTTTTCATCACACACATATTCTGTTCCCTGCCTCTGAAAGTTATCATTCAACTCTCTACTTCCAAGAGGTCAACATTTTTAGCTCAACTATAAATAAGAATGAAATATGTCTTTCTGGCCTGCTAATCTCACTTAATATGACTTTCAGTTCCATTCATATGCCTATAGCCAGCCATCTTGAAGTTTCAGCCTGGCTCCTTCCTCAGAAATGGAGAGTTTTTTTACAAATTGAAGGTTGTGGCAATCTTGAGTTGAGCAACCCTATTGGTGCAATTTTTCCAACATCATGTACTCACTTTATGTCTCTGTGCTATATTTTGGTAATTCTCATGGCATTTCAAACTTCTGCATTCAGTTGTTACTGTTATCAGTGATCTTTGACGTTCACATCATAATTTTTTATTTCACAGTGAATCTCTGGCCTTGTAAGAAAGCACTTATTGATATCTGTTGTGTATCTTTTTACTATTCCATATACCAGCTGCTTCCTCATCTCTCTCACTTTGGGCCTCCCTATTCCCTGATACACAATAATATTAAAACTAGGTCAAATAACTACTATACAAATGGCCACTAAGTGTTCAAGTAAAAGAAAGAGACTTACATCTCTCACTTTAAATCAAAGGAGAGATATAATTTATCTGACTCATAAAGGCATGTTAAAAGCCAAGATAAGTCCAAAGTTAGAACAATTGTGTCAGTCAGCCAAGTTGTGATGTGAAGGAAAACCTATGGAGGGAAATTAGAAAAGCTACTTAAGCAAACACTCAAATGATAAGAAAGCTAAACAACCACTTTGCTGATACATTAAAAAAAAAAAAAAAAGTTTTAGTTGTTTGGATGGAAAGTCAAATCATCCACAGCATTCCCTTAAGCCAAAGCCTAATCTAGAGCAAGGCTCTAACTTCCTTAATTGTATCAAGGCTGAGAAAGGTGAGGAAGCTGTTGAAGAAAAGCATGAAGCTAGCAGAGGCTGGATCAGGAAATTAAGAAAGGAAGTCATCTCCTTAATCTCAATGTGCAACGTGAAGAAACAACTACTTATATAGAAGCTGCAGCAAGTTATTCAGAAAATCTAGTGAACATCGTTGATAAAGGTGGCCACACTAATCAACAAATTTCCAATGTTTGAAAAATAGTCTTCTATTGGAAGAAGATGTAAGGTAGGAAATTTATAGATAGAAAGAAGTATTTGACTTCACATCTTCAGAAGGCAGCCTGACTCTTTTGTTAGGGGCTAATGCAACTGGTATCTTGAAGATGAAGCTAAGACTCATTAACTATTCTGAAATCCTAGGCTGCTTAAGAATTATCCTGAATGGATGTTTCCTGTACACCATAAACAGAAAAATAAAGCCTGGATGGTAGCACATTTGTTTATAGCATGATTTCCTGCATATTTCAGACTCACTGTTGAGAACTACTGCTCAAAAAATGATTTCTTTCAACATATTACTGCTCATTGACAATCCATCTGGTCACCCAAGAGCTCTGATGGAAATTTATAGAATGATTAATGTTGTATTACTTATGCCTGCCAAAACAACATACATTTTAAAGTCCATGGATCATGGAATAATTTTGACTTACTTTTTATTTTTTCCTTTTTAAGACTGAGTCTTGCATCTTGCTCTGTGGCCAGGCTGGAGTGCTGTGGCACAATCTTGGCTCACTGCAACCTCCACTTCCCAGGTTCAAGCTATTCTTCTGTCTCAGCCTCCTGAGGAGCTGGGACTATAGGCACACGCCACCATGCCTGGCAATTTTTTTTTGTATTTTTAGTAGAGATGGAGTTTCACCATGTTGGCCAGGATGGTCTCAAACTCCTGACGTCATGATCCACTTGCCTTGGCCTCCCAAAGTGCAGAGATTACAGGCACGAGCCACCATGCCTGGCCAATTTTGACTTTCAAGTCTCATTTAAGAAATATTTTTTGTAAGGATTTAGCTGCCATTAATAGTGATTCCTCTAATGGGTGCAGGTGAAAATTGAAAATCTGGAAGTAGTTCATCTACCATGCTAGATACCATGTAGAAAATTAGTGATTCATGGAAAGGAATCAAAATGTCAATATTAACCGGAATGCTGAAGATGATTACAAGCCTCATGGATAATTTTGAGAGTTCAAGACTTCAGTGGAGAAAGTAACTGCAGATGTGATGGAAATAGCAAGATAACTTAGAATTTGAGGTGGAACCTGAACGTGGCACTGAATTGCTACAATCTTGTGATAAAACAAACGATGAGAAGTTGCTTCTTATAGATGAGTAAAGGAAGTGATTTCTTGAGATAAAATCTACTCTTGGTGAAGATTCTTGGAACATTGTTGAAATGACAGTAACTGATTTAGAATATTAGGTAAACTTAGTTGTAAAGCAGGAGCAAGGTAAGAGAAGATTTACTTTTTTGAAAGTTTTACCATGGGTAAATGCTATCAAACAACATCACATGCTACAGAAAAGTTTTTTGTAAAAAGAAAAGTGAATTGATGCAGCAATCTTTATTGTTGTTAAATTTTAAGAAATTGCCAGTGACACCGCAACTGTCAGCAACCATCATCCTGATCCATCAGCAGATATCAACACCAGGGCAACATCCTCCACCAGCAAAAAGATTAGGACTCATTGAAGGTTTATATAATCAATCACTAGCATTTTATTGCAGTAAAGTTTTTTTTTTTTTTTTTTAAGGTATATACCTTGCTTTTATAGACAATGCTATTATACAGTTAATAGACTATGCTATGGTGTAAATGTAACTTTTATATGCACTAGGAAGCCAGAAATTTTGTGTGACCCACTTTACTGCAATATTTGTTTTATTGTCATGGTCTGAAACTGAACCCCTAATATCTCTGACTTATTGTTATATCTGCCCACCAAACTTTCACTACCCTACAGACTTACCTCTAAAACTACCAGTGTGTTTTATCTCTGGTGATATATTAGTGTCATTTAAAAGATAAGGCATAGTCAATCTGAAAAGTCAGGGAGATTTTTATATCTCATTTGCCTTAGTGTTCCACTCTTTTAAGGTATTGTGCCTTTAGTTCCACAGAGATTGCTGACAAAAGTTTAAACTTTTTTTTTGTTTGTTTTTCTTTCTTTTTTGTGAGACAAGGTCTCACTCTGTTGCCCAGGCTGAAGTACAGTGGTGCAGTCTCTGCTCACTGTGACCTCCATCTCCTGGGTTCAAGCAATTCTTTTGCTTCAGCCTACTGAGTAGCTGGTTTTACAGGCACTCACCACCATGCCCAGCTAGTTTTGTGTTCTTAGTAGAGATGGGGTTTTACCATGTTGGTCAGGCTGGTCTTGAACTCCTGACTTCGTGGTCTGCCCACATCAGCCTCCCAAAGTGGTGGGATTACAGGTGTGAGCCACTGGTCTTGGCCTTGTTTTTTCATTTTTTCATCCTGTATAAAAATCAATAGAGAGCTCAGCTAAAAGGCAATCACAAAAAAGAGCAAACTTTTTACTGTAGAGTCTCTTCTTTGAAATTTCAGGGAAATTTTATTAGATCAGGTTTTCCACACAGATTCTGTTTTAAACAAATTTCCTCACAAAGTTATTTAGTCATAATAACCTGGGAGGCTTATGTGCCATATCTGAGTATTTCAGCCTTTTGTAATCCTACTGTGAGAACAATTCCTATAACATACATTTTATTTATTTTTTTTAAAAGATACATAGTGGATAAGAAATTCTGAACAGAGTGAAGTGGTTTGATAGAATATCAGCCACAATGTTCATAAGGACAAAATATTTGTTTGTTTGAGGATAAAGATAAGAAAATCTTAGGTGAATGTATTAACGTTGGAAAAGAAAGACACTGACTTGACCATCCTTGACATCATTGGTTGTTGGAAGGAGAGCTGTTGGAGATTAGAATACTGGTAGGATGCAGTCCATTCTGTGTCCAGCTGAATGTAGTTGACAAGCTGAGCTGGTGTCCTTGAAATTGAGCTTTCCTCAGAGTATTACCAAGTAGAACTAAGCTGTATCCAGAAACAGTGACCTCATGGGAAATGGAAGTGTATCACAGACTCTGACAGAGATGATGCAAGGACATCTTCAATTCAAGAGAAACTGAAAATACCTGGAAGAACAGCTAGTCCATGATATTGTCACAATAAACTTTAGTGTTGTGATAGGAATGAGGCTAACTTGTAATGGAAGAAAGAATTAGAAAATTATGACAGAGTAAATGCAAATCTTTAATAAAATATGATTTTATTAAAGAATAGAGAGCTTCCTTTGCTATGCAAGAGTCTTTGTGATAACCGATTGTAATTCCTTAAATATTAGTTTATTTTAATAAACTACTCCAATGAGGCAAAAACCTACTTAGAAATTACCTTCTTGTATATTAAAATAGAAAAGCAGAAAATAAAGAAGATGGCCAAATAGGAACAGCTCTGGAGCACAGTTCCCAGCAAGAACAATGTGTAGGGTAAGTAATTACCAAATTTCCAAATGAGTTTTCACTGCCCACAGACCAGGAGATTCCTGGGCCGAAAAACACTATCAGTTTCCAGCACAGGTGTTTCGGCTGGTGCCACAGATTTTGGCAAAGAAATTCACACAAATCTGGACAACCATTTCAACTGGCACCTGGAAAGCCCGGGAGACAGAGCTGCCCATTCAACTGAAAGGGGTGGAGCTGAGACAGGGAGCCAGGTGATCTGGCTTGTGGGTCCCACCCCCACAAAACGAGCAATCTGAAATGCTCTGGATTGAGAGTTTCACAGCAAGTGCAGCTGGACCCAAGATGGTCCAGCTCAGTGGGGGGGAACAGGCATCTACCACTACCCAGACAGTCTGCCACTACTAAGCAGTCCACCAATACCAAGGCAGTTTTAAAGGTACCTCTGTAAACAACTCGTAAGGAATTTCACACAGCAGCTGGGCAGAGCCTGTGGCAGCTCAGTAACATCTCTGCTGGCAGACTGTGACTAGATTACCTCTTTGATGGGCAGGGCATCTCTGAAAAAAGGCAGCAGCACCTCAGGAACTTATAAATAAAGCCCCACCTTCCTAGGACAGAGAACCTGGGAAAAGGGGCAGTTTCACTGCAGCAGACTTAAATGTACTTGCCCAGCAGCTCTGCACAGAACAACGGAGATCCCAGCACAGCACTGGAGCTCCTATGAGAAATAGACTGTCTCCTCAATAAGCTCCCTGACCCCCATATATCCAAAGAGACACCTCTTAAAGGAGAGCTCAGGCTGCCATCTGGTTGGTACCCTTCTGGGACAAAGATAAAAGAAGAAGAACCAGCAGCAACTCTTAGTGTTCTGCAGCCACTGTGGGTGATCCCCAGGCAAGCGGGGTCTGGAGTGGACCTCCAGCAATCCTGCAACAGAAAGGTCCATTAGAAAGAAAACTGAGAAACTGAAAGAAATAGCTTCAACATCAACAAAAAGGACGTCCACTCAGAGACCCCATCTGAAAGTCACTAACTACAAAGACCATAGGTAGATAAATCACAACTCCTCACTAGCAAGAGAACAAAGCTAGATGGAGAATGAGTCTGATGAATTGACAGAAACAGGCTTTGGAAGATTAGTAATAACAAACTTCTCTGTGCTAAAAGAATGTGTGCTAATCCAATACAAGGAATCTAAGAACCTTGAAAAAATGTTAGATGAAATGCTAACAAGAATAAACAGCTTAGAGAAGAATATAAATGACCTGATGGAGCTGAAAAACACAAGAACTTCATGAAGCCAACACAAATTTCAATAGTCAAATGGACGAAGCAGAAGAAAGGATATCAGAGACTGAAGATCAACTCAATGAAATAAAACAAGGCAAGATTAGAGAAAAAAGAGTGGAAAGAAATGAACAAAGCCTCCAAGAAATATGAGATTATGTGAAAAGACCTAATCCACGTTTGATAGGTATACCTGAATGTGACTGAGAGAATGAATCCAAGCTGGAAAACACTCTTCAGTGTATTATCCAGGAGAAATTCCCCAACCTAGCAAGGCAGATGACCATTCAAGTCCAGGAAATACAGAGAACACCACAAAGATATTCCTCAAAAAGAGCAACCCCAAAGCACATAATCATCAGATTCACCAGGGTTGAAATGAAGGAAAAAGTGCAAAGGGCAGACAGAGAGAAAGGTTGGGTAACCCACCAAAAAAAGCTCATCAGACTCACAGCAGATCTCCTGGAAGAAACCCTACAAGCCAGAAGAGAGTGGGGACCAATATTCAACATCCTTAAAGAAAAGGACATTCAACCCAGAATCTCATATCCAGCCAAACTCAGCTTCATAGTGAAGGAGAAATAAAATCCCTAATGGACAAGCAATAGCTGAGAGATTTTTTCACCACCAGGCCTGTCTTACAAGAGCTCCCAAAAGACGAACTAAACAAGGAAAGTAACAACCAGTACCAGCCACTCCAAAAACATACAAAATGGTAAAGACCATTGACACAATGAAGAAAATGTGTCAACCAATGGGCAAAACATCCAGCTAACATCAAAATGGCAGGATCAAATTTCACACATAACAATATTAACCCTAAATGTAAATGGGCTAATCAAAAGACACAGACTGGCAAATTGGATAAAAAGTCAAGACTCATCAGTGTGCTGTATTCAGGAAACCCCTCTCACCTGCAAGGACACACATAGGCTCAAAATAAAGGGGTGGAGGAAGATTTATCAAGCAAATGGAGAACAAAAAAAAAAGCAGGAGTTACAATCCAAGTCTCTGATAAAATGGACTTTAAACCCACAAAGATCAAAAGAGACAAAGAAGGGCATTACATAATGCTAAAAGGATCAATGTAACAAGAAGAGCTAACAATCCTAAATATATATGCACCCAATACAGGAGCACCCACATACATAAAGCAAGTTCTTAACAACCTATAAAGAGACTTAGACTCCCACACAATAATAGTGGGAGACTTTAACACTCCACTGTCAACATTAGACAGATCAATGAGACAGAAAATTAACAAGGATTTCCAGGACTTGAACTCAGATCTGGACCAAGCAAACCTAAAAGACATTTACAGAACTCTCCACCCCGAATCCACAGAATATACATTCTTCTTAGCACCACATCACACCTACTCTAAGACTGACCATGTAATTGGAAGGAAATCACTCCTCAGCAAATGCAAAAGAACAGAAATCATAACAAACAGTCTCTCAGACCACAGGGGAATACAATTAGACCTCAGGAGTAAGAAACTAACTCAGAACTGCACAACTTCATGGAAACTGCACTGGATCCTGAATGTCGACTGGATAAAGAATGAAATGAAGACAGATATAAAGATGTTATTCGAAACCAACAAGAATGAAAACACAACATACCAGAGTCTCTGGGACACATTTAATGCAGTGTTTAGAGGGAAATTTATAGCAATAAATGCTGACGTGAGAAGCAAGGAAAGAACAAAAATCGACACCCTATCATCAATGTTGAAAGAGCTAGAGGAGAAAAAGCTAACCGAAGACAAGAAATAACTGAGATCAGAGCAAAACTGAAGGAGACAGAGACACAAAAAAACAATACATCCAGGAGCTGGTTTTTTGAAAAGATCAACAAAATAGACAGAACACTAGCCAGATTAATAAAAAAGATAAGGGAGAAGAATCAAATAGACACCATAAAAATGATAAAGGGGATATCACCACCAATTCCACAGAAATACAAACTACCATCAGAGATTACTACAAACAGCTCTATGCACATAAACCAGTAAACCTCGAAGAAATTGATAAATTCATGGACACTTGTACTCTCCCAAGCCTAAACCAGGAAGAAGTTGAAACCTTGAACAGATCAATAATAAGAGCTGAGGTTCAGGGAGCAATTAGTAGCCCACCAACCCAAAAAAGTCCAGGTCCAGATGGGTTCACAGCTGAATTCTACCAACTGTACAAAGAGGAGCTGGTACCACTCCTTCTGAAACTATTCACAACAATTCAAAAAGAGGGAATCCTTCTGAAATCATTTTATGAGACCATCATTATCCTGATACCAAAACATGGCAGAGTCTCAAAAAATACATTTATAAACTTCAGGCCAATATTCATGAGGAACATAGATGCAAATATCTTCAATAAGTTCCTGGCAAACTAATTGCAACAGCACATAAAAAGCTTATCCATCACTATCAAGTAGGCCTTCATCCTGGGGATGCAAGGCTGGTTCAACATACACAAGTTTATAAATGTAATCCACCATATAAACAGAACCAATGACAAAAACCACATGACGTCTCATTAGATGCAGAGAGGGGTTTCGACAAAATTCAACAGCCTTTATGCTAAAAACTCTCAATAAACTAGGCATTGAAGGGATGTATCTCAAAATAATAAAAGCTATTTTTGACAAACCCACAGCCAATATCATACTGAATGACCAAAAACTGGAAGCATTCCCTTTGAATTCTGGCACCAGAGAAGGATACCTTCTCTCACTACCTATTCAGTATAGTATTGGAAGTCCTAGCCAGAGCAATCAGGCAAGAAAAAAAAAGTATTAAATTAGGAAAGGAGGAAGTCAAGTACTTTCTATTTGCAGAAGACATGATTGTATATTTAGAAGTCTCCATCATCTCGGCCCAAAATCTCCTTAAACTGATAAGCAACTTCAGCAAAGTCTCAGGATACAAAAAAATATGCAGAAATCACAAGCATTCCTATACACCAATAACAGACTAACAGAGAGCCAAATCAAGAGTGAATTCCTATTCACAGTTGTTACAAAGAGAATAAAATACCTAGGAATACAACTAACAAAGGATGTAAAGAACCTCTTCAAGGAGAACTACAAACCACTGCTCAATGAAATAAGAGAGGAAACAAACAGATGAAGAAATATTCCATGCTCATGGGCTCATGGTTAGGAAGAATCAATATTGTGAAAATGGACATACTATCCAAAGTAACTTATAGATTCAATGCTATCCCCATCAAGCTACCAATGACCTTCTTCATAGAACTGGAAAAAACCGCCTTAAACTTCATATGGAACCAAAAGAGAGCCCACATAGCCAAGACATTCCTAAGCAAAAAGAACAAAACTGGAGGTATCACACTACCTGACTTTCAACTATACTACAAGCTTACAGTAATCAAATCAGCATGGTGCTGATACCAAAATAGAGATATAGACCAATGGAACAGAACAGAGGTCTTGGAGGGAATGCCACACATCTACAACCATCTGATCTCTGACAAAACTGACGAAAACAAGCAATGGGGAAAGGATTCGCTGTTTAATAAATGATGTTGGAAAAACTGGCTAGCCATGTGCAGAAAGCAGACACTGGACCCTTTCCTGACACCTTACACTAAAATTATCTCCAGATGGATTAAAGACTTAAACATAAGACCTAACATCATAAAAACCCTAGAAGAAAACCTAGGCAAAACCATTCAGGACATAGGCATAGGCAAGGACTTCATGACTAAAACACCAAAAGCATTTGCAACAAAAGTCAAATAGACAAATGGGCTCTAATGAAACTCCAGAGCTTTTGTACAGCAAAAGAAACAGTCATTAGAGTGAACTGGCAACCAACAGAATGGGAAAAAAATTTTGCAATCTACTCATCTGACAAAGGGCTAATATCCAGAATCTACAAAGAACTAAAACAGATTTATAAGAAAAGAACAAACAAACTCATTTGAAAATGGGGGACAGTTAGGAACAGACACTTTTCAAAAGAAGACATGTATGAAGCCAACAAACATGACAAAAATGTTCATCATCACTGGTCATCAGAGAAATGCAAATCAAAACCATATTAAGATACCACCTCATGCCAGTTAGAACTGTGGTCATTAAAAAATTTGGAGACAACAGATGCTGGAGAGGATGTGGAGAAATAGGAACACTTTTACACTGCTGGTGGGAGTTTAAATTAGTTCACCCATTGTGGAAGACAATGTGGCATTTCCTCAAGGACCTAGGTATAGAAATTCCATTTGACCCAGCAATTCCATTACTGGGTATATACCCAAAGGATTATAAATCATTCTGTTATAAAGACACATGCACATGTACGTTCATTGCAGAACTGTTTACAGTAGCAAAGACCTGGAGTCAACCCAAATGCCCTTCGATGATAGACTAGACAAGGAAAATGTGGCACATATATACCATGGAATACTAAGCAGCCATTAAAAAACGATGAGTTTGTCTCCTCTGTAGGGATATAGATGAATCTGGAAACCATCATTTTCAGCAAACTGACAGAAGAACAGAAAATCTAACACTGCATGTTCTCACTCATAGGCAGGTGTTGAACAATGAGAACTCATGGACACAGGGAGGGAAGCATCATACGCTGGGGTCTGTTGGGGCCAAGGGAGGGGCAGTGGGCAGTGGGGAGGTTGGGGAGGAATAAAATGGGGAGAAATGCCAGATGTGGGTGATGGCGGGATGGAGGCAGCAAACCACATTGCCGTGTATATACCTATGCAAGAATCCTACATGATCTTCACATGTACCACAGAACCTAAAGTACAATGAAAAAAATATTTAAAAAAATAGAAAAGCAAATCTACATCTGTTAACAGGAAGATTTAGGTAATATTTCAAGCATTTAAACTTCTATATATTTGAAACTAATAACTAGTTTTTATTTACCATAATTATATTTTAATATTTATAAAGATAGGTTCATTAAAATATTAAACCTTGAATATTTTAGAATAAAGTTTCTGAGGAGGTGACTTACTGTTATCATTGGAAACTAATATTCATCTTTCATTGTGTTTTCTATTAAAATATAATACTACACAGTATATGTTGCTTTCTTCTTTTTAATACATATATGTCAAAATATGTATTAAAATATTTATTGAGATATTTTTATAACATAAAATTCATCTGTTTTGAGTATATAATTCAATGATTTTCTGTATGTTTTCAAAGTTGTTCAGTCATTAATTCATTGTAATTCAGAATATTTTCATCATCCCAAAAATATGTTTTGCACTGATTAATAATCATGTCCTTCCCCAACACCATTCCTTCAACTCCTGAAAATCATGCCTTTATATTCTGCCTCTGTAGATTTGTCAATTCTAGAAACTGTATACAAAACAAATTATAAGGTTTGTTGTCTTCAGTGACTATCTCCTTTCACATGCCCTAACGTTGTGGCACGCATACATCCTTCACTCATTTTTATTGATAAATAGTAACCTATCATGTGACAATATTACATTTTTTTGTGTATTAATCAATTGGTGTATAGTTGAGCTATTTCTATTTCTTGACAGTTAAGAACAATGCTGCTATAAGAATTTGTATAAAAGTTTGGTTTAGATATGTTTTGATTTGTATTGGGTAGATATCTAGGAGTGAAATTTCTGGTTCATATTATTATCTCTATGTTTAACAAAAATATATTCTTATGAGTCAATTTGCTTTCTGTAAAACTACAGAAAAATAAAACTTCCAAAACTTATCTTCTGAAACATCTGCAGAATAATTTTTAAGAAACTTTATAATGTAAACATTTTTAGTCATCCAGAATAATCATGATCTACTTTTGAAATTGAAAAAAAAAACAAAAAACAAAAAACAAAAAACAAAAAACAAAAACCTCTGATATTCTGAGTTTCAAGTTTTAAGATGATGGCTTCTGAGAAACACACATTTTTGTCAAAATAGCATTTGTACTTACTGCGGGTTCTCTGAAAACCTAAATGACAAAAAATGCTCACGTAAGGTAGTAATTTTGGAATTTTTTGGCTGAGTGATCCTGAGTCTATTGGCACCCAACAGTGAGGAAAATTATTTATAAACAGCCTTATTATGTGCTAGACCAAAGTTTTGTATTGCCTCAAACTTTAAAAAGTATTGCAAAAATGTTGTGACTAAAATTGTATATTCTTGATCACTCCTTACCAAATTCAATTTCAACGTTTGCTTTGGCTTTCTCGTAAAATAAATCTCATTATATTTATATTACAGTTTTTGTAAATTATTATGATTTCTTAAAAAGTCTCTTGAATTAATATATACAGCGACAAAACCTAAACTTCTAAAAATACTCATAAATGTAAGGGCATTATAAAGTAAATCTCTTAAAATTGAAAACTTTAAAATAATTTTATGTTTTTACTGAAAAGTATAATTTTACTACAAACTATAATTTTTATGTAGTTGAGTTATAAATAAGAAGTATAACTGCCCTCTTACCAGAGTCCAAAGCATTAAATAACCACAAATTAAGGCAACTGCAAATAGATACTGGTTACTTACTTTGATTAATTAACTTTTAAAAGGTCAGATCTCCCTTTATAGTTTTCTCTTTTTAATTTCAGTAAACTGATATCACACTAGAAATGGGAAGAGAGAAAAATAATATTTATTTAATTTCTCCGTGTTTGTTACACTAAAATAATTATTGTTATTATAAGAAACAATATCAGCTGGGCACAGTGGCTCACGCCTGTAATCCCAGCACTTTGGGAGGATTAGGTGGGTGGATCACGAAGTCAGGGGTTCGGAACCAGCCTGGTCAACATGGTGAAACCGCATCTTTACTTAAAAATACAAAAAATTAGCCAGGTTTGGTGGCGGATGCCAGTAATCCCAGCTACTTGGGAGGCTGAGGCAAGATAATCACTTGAACCTGGGAGGTGGAGGTTGCAGTGAACCAAGAGCGTGCCATTGCATTCCAGCCTGGGTGACAGAGCACGTCTCAAAAGAAAAAAAAAAAGAGAAACAATCTCACAGTTATGTTCAACATTAGCCCAGTTTTCCAAGTGTGTAAATACTTGTGACAGAGAAATATTACCTTCCTTACTTAATGCCACAGAACTGTTAACCAATAGGGTTGATGTTTTCACCCAGAATAATCTAACACCAAAGCTCCTATACTCTTTTCAGCACACCAGGGGGTTCTCTGAATTGAATTTATCCATGTAGTCAACATGTTGAGTGCACAGTTTTCTCCTAGGTGCCAGATTTACAAAATACAACAGAACAGTTTTCGCTAAGAAAAGATTGCAGTCAACTGGGTGGGAGGGAAGTCATTATTACATTTCATTACAATAGGGAATGGCAAGTGTCAATTTTAGTCATATATACATGGGATAAAAGATGTGAATGACTACAATTAGTTTTACAGAGAAAAGGTTGAGGGACATTCTTTTTGTAGAAACGGATGAGTGATAACAAAAATTGAAAATGGCAGATAATCACACAGAAGAACTTTAAAAGAAAACCTGGAGGAAATAAACAGCATGATGTATACAGAACGATGGTAGGAAGTTCAGAATCAAGGGGCCATGCACTGTAATATAATTAATTTTAATTATAGATATTATGCTCCTTTATGCTCATCACTTTTTTCTTGTTTCCTAACACATGACCACACACACACACACACACACACACACACACACACACACACAAATAAAACCTACATTCTAAAACAGATGTTTTGATCTTACATACATGAGCATGGGAATGTCAGAATCAGGAATGCCTCCTTGAAAATATTTTCTTAATGTACATTTTATTTACTTTGAAAAGCATGAATAAGATTTCCAGAAATGCTTGTGACCCAGCTCTGACCCAGCCTTCTGATTCTACTTTGAGAAATCCACAAACTATGTCAGTTTATATATTTATCTATTCATTTATTTATTAAGAGCATAAACCTTCCAAGTATGCTTGAACACTTGAAAATTATAAAATGATTCACTCTAAAATTATTATTTTTTTAATCTTAGAGAAAAAAGGCTTTTTACTTTAGGGAATGCTAAATTCTTCCAACTTGCTTTTTCTTTCTCTCTTGAAAACTGGCAATTTCTACTGACTGTCATTGAGATTGCTGTAATTAGCCTTCTTTTATTGCAGAACAGATGTTCTAAGTGCTGGGCTCATTCGACATGGGTTGGGACTGAGATATCACAGATGTTATAGTTTAATTCTGGTTAGGTCAGAAAGCTTTATCATTATCCATTGAAAATATTGGTAAAATACAATTTAAAAATACATATTTCTAATTAAGTTTTGCTTATTTGAGTTTTACTTAGTCAATCTCCCATTGTCACCAATGGTAGCATGGGCTGCAGTTCGACAAGACAATGTTCATTTTAATGGTCACAATCTGAGGAGTTTTATTTGTATAAATCATTATCATTACTGATTGATTTTTATTATGATACTGAGAGCAGCTGATTGGAAACAGCAGGAACAAAAATCTGTATTACTATCTTATTTCCAGAAAATAGACACTTTGAGAACCTTTTTACATAACCAATTTTTTCTGAATTATTTTCTAATATCCATAAAAATGGTAAAACATTTCAATTTCTGAAAACCTGGATTGTTCTCACACCACTATTCAACTTCCTAACTCAGAGAAAAGCCTACATTTAATTTTGTAGAGTACCAGATTCACCTCCAACTAGCTCAATAGACCTGTTTATATGAGGATCTTCCACAACTGATTAATTTCCATCTCTAAACAAAAGTGATAGCCAACAGCTTTGACTTAGAACATTCCCAACATACGTACATTAATGCAATCTGATTTAGTCATTAGGATTGTTAAATTAATTGAATTGACTTTGCAATTTTATGGTTATTTCAGTCTTAACCAGTGAATCAGATCTTATCAATCTGTGACAAGCAGCTATTACTATAGCCAAAGGAACAATTCTGTGTCTATTAAGGAAGGATTACCTTGATCATTCTACAAACATTTTAGCTAGGCAACACTAGCTTAGTTTAACTGTTAATATAATAGAAATATGAAATGCATAATGTAAATAATGTAATTATTTTCCCTATAAGGAGGGATAGTAGATATAACTGGGTCAAATGTTCTATGAGCCCATTTGAGTGTAATATTTGAATATTGTTCATATTGACAATAACGATGGTCACTGGTAAGAAAAATTGTTACCTGTTATGAAGCAGACTACTAAAAATGTTCTAAATTGTCCAGAGATGAGGAGTGAGGTTGTAACAGCATTGCTTGGGAAGTATTCTAAAATGCTTGTCCTCTCTTTCATCTCTCCCCTTCCCACACATTTGGTAGTTCTTCAAGCTATACTGGAATATTGGACACTGATTGTTTCAGATATTAGTTGGCTCGTATATGTCCTAATTTCATCTTGTGTATTAGTCCATTCTCACACTGCTAATAAAGACATACTCAAAACGTGGTAATTTATAAAGGAAAATGTTTTAATTGACTCACAGTTCAGCATGGCTGGGAGGCCTCAGGAAATTTACAATCATGGTGGAAGGGGAAGCAAACTTGTCTTTCTTCACATGGCGATATCAAGAAGTATCGAGTAAAAGGAGAAAAAGCATCTTATAAAACCATCAGATCTCATGAGCACTCACTCACTGTCACAAGAACAGCATTAGGGTAACTATCCCCATGATTGAATTACCTCACATCAGGTCCTTCCCACAACACGTGGGGATTATGATAACCACAATTCTAGATGAGATTTGGGGGTATGGCACAGCCAAACCGTATCATCTTGTCTCCTAATATTACTCTGATAAATGAAGGGAGATAATCTATTCTTCAGTTTGCAAAGACATGGTGGATTGGTCATTCCTTCACTTCCACCTCACCAAGGAGTGAGGATCTGCGGTGAGAAGCATTGGTGAAAAGATGGATAGTTAATCGCGAAATGTTCTCCAGAGCCTCTGGAATAACCAGAAAATGGTCATATTTAGCTCGACACGTAATCTTTACTTATGTTTACAACTTTTCACAATTCTTCTGCTCCCACAACCATCACCACTGCTTAAATATATATGCGCACCTTTTGACATACTGTCTTGCAATGACTGAGGACACTCTAAATATCTTAGTTTTCAATGATAACAGTAATGTCTCAAAAAATTTAAAGCTATTTATATACTCAGCTCTTTGCAATGACAGGTAACAAGAATTCCTGTATTATCTATGCTAATAATTAAAATATGTAATTTAAAATTTTATGTATATGTCCTTTGCACGTTTTTCCTTTTTTTTTCCCCCAAAATTTGCCCTTGTTATCCATTGTGATGTTTAATATTTAGCATCAACTTAATTGGACTAAAGGATGCAAAGCACAGTTTCCGGGTATTCTATGAAGGTGTTGCCAAAGGAGATGAGCATTTGAGTCAGTGGAAAGGCAGACCCACCTTCAATCTGGGTGGATCTGCCTTTCCCAACATGATCAGCACAGCCAGAATAAAAGCAAGCAGAAGAAGATGAAAAGACTAGACAAGTTTAGTCTTCTGGCCTACATCTTTCTCACATGCTGGATGCTTCCTTCCCTTGAACATTACATTCCAATTTCTTCAGTTTTGGGGCTCTCAGACCTTGGACCACAGACTGAAGCCTGCACTGTTGGCTTTCCTCCTTTTGAGATTTTAGAACTTGCCCTGGCTTTCTTGCTTTTCAGTTTGCAGATGAATTATTGTAGGACATCACCTTGTGATTGTGTGAGTCAATATTCTTTAATAAACTCTCCTTTATACATACATCTATCTTATTAGTTCTGTTCCTTCAGAGAACCCTGACTAATACATCCAGACACAAGTGCCCTCACCGAATGCTTGAACGGCCTTCGAAAGGCAGAGCTGAAATACCAGTTGAAAGGCAACATCCTGAAAGAACAATGTGCCCTCCTTCAGGACAAGTGTATTTGTCAAGTTCAGGACCTCTATTTGGTGCTGTGTCCACAACAGAATACCTAGGTGCAGAAGCTACCTTTCAAGTCCACATTTTAGTGCTTATGTTTTCAGAATACTCTCAGCGCTGCTTCAGTCCACAGCCTGTGAAGCAGAAGACAGAACTTTGATTAGATTTAGCCTATAGATTTTATCAAATGAACCTGAAACCAGTTGTGTGAGAGGAACTGAGAAGGGAAATGTGTGATAATGGGGAAACCATTAAACACCAATGCAGGTCTAACCCAAAATGAAGGAAAGCCAGGTGACATTTCCAGGACTTTAGATCTAAGTAAGATTTGGAAAAAAAAAAAAAAAAAAAAAAAAAAAAAAAAAAAAAAACAAACAACAACAACAACAAAAAAAAAAACACTGAGGAGGTGATTGACAGGGGGCAGCAAACCACCATGACGTGTATATATCTGTGTAATAATCCTACAAGGTCTGCACATGTACCCCAGAACTTAAAGCATAATGATACAAACAAAACACTGAGGAGTCATCATGCCAAAGTCCACAGCCTAAGCAATTCCGTAGCTGTCAGGAACGAACCCGCATTCACATTGTTTCTATACTCAGTCTGTGGCTGGGAAGAGCCTATAAAAAAAGGCAGCCTTGGTCCAAATGCAGCGTTGGGTACTGCTACTCAGCAGCAGGGAACTTATTCAATTGTGGGTTTCGAAGTTGGAGGTCTGTGAGGAGCACTCTCTGCTCATACCACAGTGTCTCCATAGCCTAAAAGCAACCTTTGTTCTTACACTCAGAATTTGTCTTCCTTTCTCAGTTGCTTTGCTTCTTGCTATCTCATATTCAATTGAGTTCTCTCTACTATTTTTTGTCTTCCCTTCTCATCTAAGAATATAACCTTATGCTAGGATATTCCCATTAAAATATTGTAATAAAATAGTAATAATCATAATAAATATAATTCTTCCTCTTGACACTGAATTGATTTCCATCTTAGACTTCATTCTTCTGGTTGTCTTTGCTGACCTTTTTTGACATAATTTCTTTTATTATTTTTATTTTTTATTTTTTATTTTTTATTTTTTTTGAGACGGAGTTTCACTCACTACCCAGGCTGGAGTGCAATGGCGCGATCTTGGCTCACCGCAGCTTCCACCTCCTGGGTTCAGGCAATTCTCCTGCTCCAGCCTCCTGAGTAGCTGGGATTACAGGCACGCGCCACCAGGCCCAGCTAAGTTTTTGTATTTTTAGTAGAGACAGGGTTTCACCATGTTGACCAGGATGGTTCTCGATCTCTTGACCTTGTGATCCACCCGCCTCGGCCTCCCAAAGTGCTGGGATTACAGGCTTGAGCCACCGCGCCTGGCAGTTTGACATAATTTCTACCCACACTATCTTATCTTGACTTCTCCATCTGCCATTTACTTATCTGTTCAGCTAGTTTGATTCAAATTCTACTATATATATTTTTTCAATAATTTTGTATTAGTTCTCAAACTGCTTAAAAGCTATTATGTGAGACTGAGTATCTTATAAAGAAAAGATGTTTAATTGACTCATAGTTCCACATGGCTGGGGAGGCCTCAGGAAACTTATAATCATGATGGAAGGTGAAGCGGAAGCAAGCACCTTTTTCAAATTCAAAGGGTCACAGGAGAGAAAGAGAACGTAGGGGAAACTGACACGTTTAAACCATCAGATCTCATAAGAACTCTCTAAATACCACAAGAACATCATGGTGGAAACTTCCCCCGTGATTCAATAACCTATCGAAAGGTTTCTCCCTCGAACATGGGGATTACAATTAGAGATGAGATTTGGTTGAGGACACAGGACCAAATCATATCATTTCACCTTCACCCCTGGTCCCGCCTAATTCTCAGGTCAAAAACAATTATGCCTTCCCAACAGTCCCCCAAAGTCTTAACTTATTCCCGCGTCAACTCAAAAGTCCAAGTCCAAAGTTTCATCTGAACCAAGTCAAGTCCCTTCAGCCTATGATCCTGTAAAATCATAGTCAAGTTAGTTACTTCCAAGACACAATAGGGGTACAGGCATTGGGTAAATGTTTCCATTCCAAATGGGAGAAATTAACCAAAGCAAAGAGGCCACAGATCCCGTGCAAGTCCAAATGGCAGGGCAGTCATTAAATCTTAAAGCTCAAAAATCTCCTTTGACTCCATGTCCCAAGTCCAGGGCATGCTGATGCAAAGGGTGAGTTCCGATGGCTTTGGACAGCTCCACCCCTGTGGCTTTGCAAGGTGCAGCTCCTGTGGCTGCTTTCATGGCTGGCATTGAGTACCTGCAGCTTTTCCAGGTGCAAGGTACAAGCTGCTGGTGGATCTAACATTCTGGGTGCTGGAGGATGGTAGCCTTCTTCTTGCAGCTCGACTAGGCAGTGCCCCAGTGGGGACTCTGTGTAGGGACAACAACCCCTAGCAGATGGGGCTCTGCCCAGGCAGAGGGGGCTGGGGGGCTCTGCTCAGGCAGCAGGGTGCTCTGCCCAGGCAGCAGACTTCTGACTGAACATCCATGTATCCTGGCACAGCCTCTGAAATCTAGGTGGAGATTCTCAAACATCAACTCTTGTCTTTTGTGCACCTGCAGGATCAACACCACGTGGACGTCACCGGTGTTTGGAGCTTGCACCCTCTGAAGGAAGAGTCTGAGCTGTACCTTAACCCCTTTTAACCACGGCTGGAGCTGGAGTGGCTGGGATGCAAGGTGCCATGTCACGGGGCTGCACAGAGCCAGGGAGTCGTGGGCCTGGTCCATGCAATGATTTTTTTGCTCCTAGGCCTCTGGGCCTGTAAAGAACTTTGACGTGCCCTAAAGACACTTTCCACATTGTCTTGGCTATTAACATTCAGCTTCTCATTATTAGGCAAATTTTTGCAGCTGGCTCGAATTCTTATCCAGAAAAGTTTTTTTTTTTTTTTTTTTTTTTTTTTTTTTTTTTTTTTCTACCACATAGTAAGCCTTCACATTTTCAAAATGTTTATGCTCTGCTTTCCTTTTATACATAAATTCCGACTTAAAACTATCTTAAAACTATGTCTTTGTAAATGCATATGACTGAATGTTTTCCGAAAATGCCATCTCATGTCTTGAACATTTTGCTGCTTACAAATTTCTTCTGCCAGATACCATAAATCATCTCTCTTAAGTTCAAAGTTCCACAGGTCTCCAGGGCAAGGGCAAAATGCTGCCAGTTTCTTTGTTAACGCATAGCGAGAGTGACCTTTCTCCAGTTTTCATTAAGTTCTTCATCCTCATCTGAGACCACCTCAGCCTAGACTTCCTTGTCCCTATCACTGTCAGCATTTTGGTCAAAACCATTCAACAACTCTCTAGGAAGTTTCAAACTTTCCCATATCTTACTGTCTGAGCCCTCAAAACTATTCCAATCTCTGCCTGTTACCCGGTTCCAAAGTTGTTTTCACATTTTCAGGTTATCTTAATCGCAGTACCCAACTCTGAAGGTACCAATTCTATGTATTTGTCCATTCTCACACTACTATAAAGATACTTCCTGAGACTGAGTAATTTATTTTAAAAAGATGTTTAATTGATTCACAGTTCCATGTGGCTGAGGAGGCCTCAGAAAATTTACAATCATGGTGAAAAATCAAGGGGAAGAAAGCATCTTCTTCGCAGGGCAGCAGGAGGGAGAGATAGTGCAGGGGAAATTGCCACTTTTAAACCACCAGATCTCATGAGAACTCTCTCACTATCATGAGAATATCATGGTGGAAACCTTCCCAGTGATTCAATCATCTCCCAAAAGGTTCTTCTTCAATAGATGGGGGTTACAGTTTGATGTGAAATTTGAGTGGAAACAAGGAGCCAACCATATCAATATTGCTGTCAAATTAATTGGAAATTCCTCTTACCTCATCTTATTAAGTGATTCAATAACAATTGATATATTCAACCATTCTTTCTTTCTCTTGCAATAATCTTGGGTTTCCCAAAATGAAGATTTTCAGTTTTTTACATGTTTTGTTCACCTTACTTTGCCAGACCTTTTCCCACATTTCCATATTTCACTGGCATCCCTCAGATCTTTGTTTATCTTTTTTCTACTATCTCCTTAGGTAAAATAAAGTCTGTTGCTTTAGCCAACACATTGTGCTGATGCCTTCTTCTTTTACCTCTTTAGCCTAGACTTTTCATCTGAGTACCAGTCCCATATATCTAAATTTTGATTTAACATCTTCATGTGAATGTCTTTCATGCATTGTAAGCATATACCAAGTAGAAATGGTCATTTCTCTCCCCACATCTTTTTATCCTTGAAAATAGTCCACATCAAAAAATAGTGCTGGAATTCATCCAGATATTCAGGGAAAAAAAAAAAAGGAGCCATTTTTTACTTTTTTTTTCTACCTCAGCCATTATATTCAAGCATTAGTCTTTCTTATGTTTAATTTTTTCATTTATAATCTATCTACTTTTCCCTGATCTCCACTCTCTTCACCTTGGTTGATCTCTTCTATTGCTTATTGCAATAGCCTCCAAACTCATTTCTCGGTGTCTCTCTTGAGGCTTCCAATCCATTCTCCACAGAGTAGCTAGAATACTTCAACTAAAATATTTTTATATTACACTTGGAATAAAGTATTGGCTCTTTACATTAGGCTAATAAGGTCAATGGCTGTTCTTGTCCCAATTATCTTTGTACTTCATCTCAGTATCACTCTCTCCATCTTTATTACAGTCTAGGCAAATGGTCTTGAGTTACTCTCACATGCCAAACATTTTTCCCCATTATTCCAGATTTTCCGCTGCCTTCCACAGTCTTCACTTGCATTTAGTTTGGCGTGATCATGCTCATTAGCTTTCTTGCTGAGCTTCAACATTTTAAAGAGTGTCCCCCTTTCTCTCAGAATTGACTACACTGGCAAATTCTATTTCAGATCTATAATTTTAAAGCAAAATCTTCTTATTCTTCATTTCTCAAAGTAAATGTCACTTCATAAAAAGTGCCTGATAATTCTTTGTAAAGCATTCTCCATCTTACAGTATTATCCTTTACCCAGTTTCCTTTAGTCATATTTTAATTACTGTATGTTTCCTTAAGCTTGTATCTCACTGAGTTATTGTATATGCTGCTGGAAAAACAATAACTTTGCTAAATAATGATAGATTTCATTTGTATCACACAAAATTTGTATTTTAGACTTTTTAAAAGGATACTTTGAATCTTATTCAACATTTATTACTCTTATCCATGTAAAAATATGATTATACATAAAGTAAATGATGATGGTTAACCTTAACCTTAACCTAAACCTTGAATTTAGAGTTCACATTTCCTAAGTTGTATTTTGATTCAGACATTGCTGTTCATGTTTTCCATGCAACATTATCCTTCATGTGTTAAGGGATTGGCAAGTGCAGGAGTGAAGGAAATAGTTTATATAAAGATTGCTTTGCCTTTATTTCCCAATTTTTAAGTCAGCCATTTGCAAACATTTTGCAAATTTTATTGTCAGCATTTTCTGAATCAAAGCAGAAGTCATCAAGATTCTGTATTCTTACTCCTTCTTCAAATAGTCCTGAAATATCCTGTGTGCTGAAATGCCAATGGATGTAGCTTTCCAGATATAACACCTGGAGTAACACACAGACACACTTTTTCACCAGTATTTTCTTTAATTGTTGACACCTCTGTCTATACCAAGTAGCGCTGCCTTATCACTTCTGCTTCTTACAAATTCTAGCCCATTCAATCATTCTCCCTTATCCTTTGACCAGTAGGCAGCTCATTCTCTCATTTGTAAGTTGAAAGGAAATTCCATTTTCTTTATTTTATTACTACTACTTTTTATTTTATTGAAAGGCACTGCTATATCTGGGAATTTTTTTCATAAGATTTGTGAAAATTTTTGAATAAAATAATACCTAATTCTACTGCTTTGATAATATTTAAACAAGCCTGAACCCATATATATGTAGGTGGATAGTAAGAACTACTTTTACTAAAAGATTGCATCCCAGACCAAGCAACAGAAATAAGATATTAATAAGGCAATGAATACTAAGTTCAGAGATTTTAAAATGTTAATTAAAATTATGTGTATTTCAGTATTACTAAAAAAAATGGATATCTTTTTTATTACACATTTTACTGGCTAACTCTCCCTCTGGACTGAAAGTTGAATAAGGCTGTGCCTTTTGCATTCACTTTGATCAAACAGACTAATGTATATTAACTGTTGAACAAATTCCATATATGTTTGTTGAATAAATGTATAAATGAAGCCCCATAATGGAAAATTCTCCAGAGTATGAGTTTATTTATTAATGGCAAAATTAGCAAAGATACAAATTAAAATAAAATTATTTCAATCTTAGGACTCCTGGTTTTTGTAAAGAAAATTTTCTTTTTTTAGTAAAAAGGTTTTAATATGAAAATTAAATAGTCACGCATAATATGTACTTTTATTATTTTATAAAACTATATGTCTTTGTCTTAGTTCAAGTTGACATATAAAACATATGTCTTTGTCTTAGTTCAGGTTGCTATGACAAATTACTATAGAACAGATAACTTAAACAACAAACATTTTAAATTTTTGCCATTTTGGAGACTGGAAGTCTGAGATGAGGATTCCAGCATGGTTGGGTTTTTGGTGAGGACTTTCTAGTTCTGAAGTATTGTCTTCGTACTGTGTCCTCACAAGTTAGAAAGAGAGAAGCTAGCTGTCTGGCCTCTTTTTTCTAATGACACAAATCTTATTCCTGAAGGTTTTACCTTCATGACCTAATTACCTTCGAAAGTCCCTACTCTCAAATACCATCACGTTGAGATTAAAGTGTCTGCATATGAATTTGGGCAGAACACATTTAGTTCATTGCATTGTACTTCTGGCTCCCCAGAATTCGTGTCCTTTCCACATGCAAAATGCATTCATTCGATTTGAATAGACCCAAAATTAATTCACTCCAAATTCAACTGTAAAGTAAAAGTCCAAAGTCTTGTCTAAATTAAGTATGAGTAAGATTTGTGCTACATTTCTTCCTGAGACAAAATTCTTCTCTAGCTGTGAACCTGTAAACTCTCATGTATTTTTTAGGGCTCTTCAGAGAGATAAAGCTAATAGGATAGATAGATGGGCAGGTAAACAGATGGAAAAAGAAGAAGAAAGGAAGGGAAAGGATAGGAGAGGAGAGGAGGAAAGAAAGGAATAAAAAAAGAAAGAAAGTAAGGGGGGAGGGAGGGAGAGAGGGAAGGAAGGAACAAAGCAAGGAAGGAAGGAAAAATATGAGAAGAAATTCATTAGAGGAATTGGCTCATGTGATTCTGCAAAGGTCCTGTAACAGCTTGCTCTCTGCAAGTTGCAGACCCTAAAATGTCAGTAGCATGACTCAGTTCAAGTCCAAAAGCCTCAGAACCAGGGGAGTAATGCTGTAGCTCTCCGTCCAAGGCTGAAGGCCTGAGAACCCCAGGAGGTTACCGATATATAACCTGAGGTTGAAAGGCAAAAGAGTCTGGAATTCTAATACTCAAAGGCAGGAGAAGAATGATGTTCCATTTCCAAGACAGAGATAAATAAATTGCCTTTCATTTAACTTTTCGTTCTGTCTGAGCCCACACCCAATTGGATGATGCCTGCCCATATATTAAGGACAGATGTTCCCCACCCAGTACACTGAGTCACTTGCCGATCTCTTCTGCACACACTACCACACATAGACACACCCAGATATCATGCTCTACTAGCTCTCTAGCGATTTCTTAACTCAGTCAGGTTGACGACCTAAAACTAACCATCACAAGTTATGCGCTTCTAAAATGAAATGGTGTGACTGGAATAGGATAGACATTCCCACCCCAAAATGGAGGAATAAAGGAGGAAAGAGTGATGGGTCCCATGCAAGTCCAAAATCAAGGAAGGCAAAATTCATGAGATCTTAAGGCTTGAGAATAAACCTCTTTGGCCCCATAGTCTGCCTTCCAGGAATATGGGGCAGCAGCAGAGCTTTGTGGCCTCACCGAGGCAGCAGTCTTGGCTTCCCAACCCACTCGGGCAGTGAAATGCACTTGGAGCTCCACTGGATGGAGGCTCCTCCCTCAGAGCCCAGCCAGGTGGAAGTCAATTCTCCATGGCTTTGGAAAGCCCCATCCCTAAGACTTTACACAGATGTCATCTGGTCTACTAAAAACAAACCGACAAGTCCCTTCTTTTGAAACTGAACAGACACACCTGATGTATTCTGAATTGCCTTTCAGGTCATTCTTACCTTTTCTTGAAGAACAGAACAAATTTGATAGAGTAGAATTGCTCTATGATCCTCTTCTGTAACATTCAAGGAGTCCAACAACCTTTGTTTCTTCCTCTTTCCTCTTCAGTTCACACTAGCAGTTATCCTGCTGGAGTAGCTGATGAATTCTTTCTGTTCACATCTATATTAATGTCCTTATCAGTATAAGCATAAATTAACAAAGCAGCATAACTATAGGGAGGTCTTTGAGCCCTTCAACAAGCTGCAACCTCCCACTAACTCTTTGCTTACCTTGGCCCTTCTTGGGGACTACTTGAAAGAGACCTTCTATGTTGAAGCTCTAGTGTTCCCATTTGCAGAATTCTCAGGCCTGATCACCTGCTCTGTGTCCCTGGTGGAGGAGTCTCAAGACCTGTCAGTTACAGAGACTCTACTGTACAAAGACATGGTGGTGTTCCGGGTGGCTCCCTGCATCTTCATTCCCTGCACCCAGGTGCCTCTGGAGTTTATTTGTGCAGGGAGCTGTAGCTGCAGGGTTTTGTGGACACAGTGATGGAGCTGAATGATAAGAACCACAACCTGGTGGCCTCTGTCTATGAGAACTCCAGCTGCCTGGGCAGGTGACTACAGGATGAGATGGTCTTCTGCTACACCCAGGTTCCCCACAAGACAACATCCTTGATCTTCAGCCTGCCTTGAGCCACCAATCTTGATGAGTTCCCCAGGAGATACTCACTCAGGACACAGAGGACCATAAAGTGGCCAGCATGGATTCCACTGGGAACCTAATGGTGTCACTATCTGTCAAGGTCCAAGGGAAAGAGTACTTCCTGGGCAGAGTCCTCATTGACAGCAGCTTTTACCCCAGCGTGGAGGGCCAGGCCATGAGTAAGACCCTCAGAGACTTCCTCTATGCCCAGCAGGTCCAATCTCTGCTGGAGCTCTACTCAGACTGGCTAATGACTGGCCACGTGGATGAGTTCATGTGCTTCAGCCCCGCAGATGGGAAGAGTGAGGGTAAAAGGGGCTTCCAGCTGCTCCTGGCCAGCCCTGGTGCCTGCTACAAACTCTTCCAAGAGAAACAGAAGGAAGACTATGGTAATGCTCTTCTGTTTGACAGAGTTAGAGAAGATTAGCTCCTAACAGAAGGGAAGCTAAAACCATGGACCATCTTCCAGCTGATGAAAGCAGAATGAATACATGGAGAGGTGCATTCACCTGACTGTGACATCCTGAAGATGGAGCTGGACCTGGTGGAGCAGGACATCATCGAGATTCCCCAGCTGTTCTGCTTGGAGAAGGTGACTAATGACCCCTCTGACCAGCAGCACAAGAGGCTCTTTGTGAGGCCATCCTTCCCTAACCTGCTGTGGATGATTGTGATGGGCAAGAACCTGGGGATCCCCAACCTTTTGGGGCCTCAAGTCAAGGGCACCTGCTGCCTCGAAGAAAAGACGTGCCGCGTGCTGGAGCCCCTGGGCTTCAAGTGCACCTTCATCAATGACTTTGACCGCTACCTGGTGGATGTGGGAGACATCTGTGTCTGTGTCACTGGCTGCAGGGTGCCCTTTGCCTTCAAATGGTGAAAGATGGCATCACAGACCCAGGCCTCGGAGCTGCCAGCTCTGTCCCAGCGTGGATGGCCCACTGTCACCATGCAACATTATGACTCCTTGCCCAGCAGAGGAGGCTGGAGAGTCGAGGCAACACAGCCCTTTCTTCCCCGTCCACCCCGACCCTCAGACCCCATAGGATGGCAAGTGCCACCAGTTTGAACCCCTGTGGGGAAAAGATGGAAAAGTCTTCAGCCGAGAGGTGTTTACTAACTAGCCAATAAAGAGCTAGGGGTCATGAATGAAAAAACAAAACAAAACAAAACAAAACAAAACAAAAAAAACCAAAAACAAACAAACAACAACAACAACAACAACAACAAAAACATATAAAATAACTTGATTGTATACTTAGTATTTGCTTCTGAATATGCATTCTCATTTTTGCAATACAGATTGGATAATTTTCTAAATCTGTAAGGTACTTTTTTAATTAAAATTTAATCTTTAAGTAGTTTCTCCCTTACATTTAACTCTAGTCAGAAAGAACTGTATTAGTCCATTCTTGCACTGCTCTAAAGAAATAAATGAGACTAGCTAATTTATAAAGAAAAGAGGTTTAATTGGCTCATGGTTCTGCAGGCTGAACGGAAAGCACGGCTGGGGGTTGGGGGCTCAGGAGACTTTCAATCATGGTGGAAGGTGAAGGGGAAGCAGGCACCAACTCCATGATCCAATCACCTCCCACGAAGACCCTCCTTTGAGGATTATAATTCCGTATGAGATTTGGGGATTACAATTCAACACTGAGGATTATAATTCAACATGAGATTTTGGTGGGGACAAAAAATTAAGCCATATCAAGAACCAAGGCATTTATTCAACACTTCGCTTAGAAACCTTCTCAGCTAAATATCCTATTTCCACAAAACACAAGAGCAATACAATTCAGCCAAAATCTTTGTCACTTTGTAAAAAGGACCACTTTTTCTCTGTTGTCCAATAACACATTCCTGATCTCTGTCTGAGATCTCAGTAGAATGGCACTCACTGTCCTTATTTCTAGCAACATTCTGTCCATGAATATTCATGTATCCTTTAAGATGAATAAAGCGTTCCTTAAAGCTCCCATCTTTTCCTTTTGAGCCCTTACGAGATCCACCTTTAAGTCTCTGCAGTGACAATCTTGGCTTTTTCTAGCATGCGCTTCAAAATCCTTCCAACTTCTAGCCATGATTCTGTTCCAAAGCTCTTCCACAATTTTGGATACTTGTTCCAGAAGCACCCAACTTATCGGTACCAACTTCTGTCTCAGTGAGCGTGGCTGCTATATAACAAGGTGCTACAGACTGCATGGCTTACAAAAACCAAAAACTTATTTCTCATCATTCTGAAGGTTAGAAGTCCAAGGTATGGGTGTGAGCATGGTTAAGTTCTGGTGAGGCCCCACTTCCACGCTGCAGACAGCCTACTCATCCTGTATCTTCACAAGGAGGAAAAAGAGCCAGCTAGATCTTCAGTCATTTCTTATAAGGGTATTAATTCAATTCACAAGGACTCTAACCCTGTAACCTAATTACCATCCAAAGACCAGACCTTCAAAGATTACCACATTGGAATTAGAATTTCAACTTAGGTATGAGATGAAGAGGTCAATTTTCAGTCTGTTGTACTCTATCAATCAAAATTTGGAAATTTATTTGCTGATATTTAACATTATAAAATATTTTTGATTTATCATACTGCCACAGGGATACCTCAAAATTCTATTCTTTAAGTGAACTGTCTTTGCAACATGGAAGAATCTAGTTATGTTACATAAAGGGATCAAGAATGCTATTAATGCAATTTTCCCCAGAAAAGTTTGTAGATGTTGTGTGATTGCAATATTTCTATTTTCATTTAAAACTTCAGTAGTTCGTAGTCTTTTTTTAAATGGTCAATTATGAGTTTTCCACCTATGAGGACTGGTTGATCCTCATATAAAGATGTGTCTTGTTGTGTGCTTAATGATACATCTTCTCTCACCTCCAATAAAAGAAACATCAGGGTTTTACCCTGACAATGTCACACAGCTGTTTCAAATTCCCTTATTTAGTTCTCAGTGTTTATAGCTTGTGCAGCTGTCAGCAGCAATGGCTTTTTCTTTGTTAGGCAGGGAAATGTCTGAACTTATAATTAGACCTCAGTTATGAAAATACAACTAGTTAATCATAGTTTTAATTAGGGCTTTTGGACTCCAAAGGGATTTGAATATATCCAAGAAGGGAGGAACACACCAACCAAAGCTAGCTTAAATTATTTTAGTTTATTTTCTAATTCACGTACAAATAGTCATCTTCACTATATGGCCCATAATTATCATCTGAACAGTTATTTAGCATTTTTAAATTATCTAAAATATTTATATCAACTGTAATACCACAATTTAAATTTGAACCTCTTCTCTGATGAAATTATTTTAATTATACCAGTGAGATACGTGTAAGCTAGATAATAGTAATAGTTTTTTTAGCCACACCATAACCCTGTGATATTAAAATATGTGTTCAGCTTAATACAAGCAAAACTACAAAAAACAAATTTTAAATTAGAATAATAAAGTTAATAAGATGGCTTTTGTTACCCAATTAAAGATAAATCATTGATACAGGACAGATTTTTTGTGTTAAGTCTAATGTGTGATTTTTCAATTTTCTCTCTTCTTGTCTCTATTGCAACTTTTGTGATATTTCTCTTAGTTCAACACAGTCTTGTACCACTTGTTATTCACCAACTGCAAATACTTCATTCATGAATTAAGTCCTTTTCCTACTAGCAATGCTATTTGATGCTATCTGCACAATTAGAAACATGTATCGAAGGATGGCTGTGGCAACATTTGGTTAAAAGATGGTTACTTAAATCAAGTAAACTCAAAATGAATATCAACTTATCTTCCAAGTAAAAATAAATTTAAAACCTTAAGACAATTTGTTCACCCACAATAATTTGTTTGGAAGCCACAACTCCTTGTCTTCTATCAGGTTGACCCCTAGGACTGATTTTTTACTGCATGGGTACCTCGAGTCCATTGACATCAGATATTTTTAAAAAATTCTAATTCATTAATCGTTTAAAATTAAGTTTGATTTTAGGTTCCAGGATACATGCACAGGACGTACAGGTTTGTTACATAGGTAAACATGTGCCATGGTGATTTGCTGCACTTATCAACCTGTAATCTAAGTATTAAGCCCCACATGCATTAGCAATTTATCCCTTCCCCAGCTCCTCTAGACAGGTCCCAGAGTATATTGTTCCCCTCCCTGTGTCCATGTGTTCTCATTGTTCATCTCCCACTTATAAATGAGAACATGCAGTATTTGGTTTTCTGTTCCTGTTCTAGCTTGCTGAGGATAATGGCATCCAGCTCCATCCACCTTCTTGCAAAGGACATGATTGCATTCTGTGTTATGGCTGCATAGGATTCCATGGTGTATATGTACCACATTTTCTTTATTCAGTTTATCATCCATGGGCATTTGGGTTAATTCAAGGGCTTTGCTGTTGTGAATTGTGCTTCAATGAACATACACGTGCATGTACGTTTATAATAGAATAAACTTCCCAATTCAGTAGTATGTTCATTTCTTCATTTCTTGATTAGATTTCACAGATTATGAGCTCAACAACAATACTTAAAATACTTCCAACTCCCTTAGACCTTTGACTATTTTTTGGACTTGACTGGCAATATCCTCACTTTGACTAAACTCAACTTTCTATTTTCTCCAGGTGAGAATTGCTGGAGACAGTTTCATCAGAGCAGGTAAAATTTATCACAAAATTCAGATGACCCCCAACACCCTGAGGGATTCTATTAATTTTCCCAAATAACTTATACTTTGAAATTACTTTTAAAAATTCGTTGTTGTCCTCTAATCAGTCCTCCCAAATACACAAGTTCAACATATTATACTGTCTCCTGAGTTACAGATATTGTAGAAACAGTCAGAAAAAGTCAACCTCTTCCATCTCCATTCCACAAATATACAAACACAACAGCCTGTCTGTAGCTGTAGCTACAACAGCCTCTGTTTTGTTGTTGTTGATTCTTTAAAGGAAGAGTGGTCAAACTGTATCATATGGGTCAAATATGGCTGTCTGCTTGTTTTGGAAAATAGAATTATACCAAAACACAATGTCCATTCTCTTATCTGTTTTTAATGTCTGCTTTCCCACTTAAGTGGGAAGGTTGAGTAGTTTTAATAGAGACTGCATGTTTGTAGAAACAAAAAATATTTACACTGGTCCTTTACAGAAAATGTTTACGAAATTTGCACTAAAGCAACTAACAATTTAATTCTGAACTTCAAAATACTTGCTTTGGACTTTATTACCTTCAACCTTCTCATGAAATTTTTGAATTTATAATATATTCATTTTATTTTATATTCAGATCTGTTTTTCAGGCTAAATTCTTTTTGTTGCCTTTTAACTATTCTCAGATATCTTTAATATTAAAACATCGGCAACAGCAACCATCACCAATCAACCAACCAACCAGCCTTTGACCATTTATCTTCCTTTTGCTATCATAATGACCTCCTCTCTTTTCAAGCCAAAACTATTTAAATTTTCTTTATTCCTGACAGCTATTTTGCCACATCTTAGTAATCCTATGCTCAGTGTAATCTGGCTCCAATTTCCATCTTCCCAAGAAAATATTTGATGTTAAGTTCACCTGTATCCTCCATCACCTATCAATTGTTCCCAAAGTTTGCTATGCATCAGCATTTTTTGGGAGAGTTTAGTAAAACACCACTGCTTATCCAAAAATACTTTCAGGATTTCTGATTCAGCAGGTCTAGGCTTTGATCTAAGATTTACATTTCTAGCAATTACATATTCTAATCATTTCAGATGCTGCTGCTCTGGGGATCAAACTTTGAGAAGTGCTGATTGGCCTGTCGAATATTTTTAAGTGCTCCTCTTTGACACTGCTGAAAATGTTCTCCTCCTTAAAATATTTTATTATTTGGCTCCTTTGATACCACATTCACAATTTTCTTTCTGCTCTATCTGTTCCTTCTCATTTTTAAAAAATATCTTACCCTTCTTTACTAGTCTTTATGTTTTTGAAGTTTCTTCCAGTAACAGAGTTCATCTCTGTGGCCTCCATACTGTCCTTGTAAGAGGCCCCAGTTATTCACAACCCTGCGTTAACTTCTGTTATCACCTACATGAATACATTCAAACTTATATTCCCAATCCAGGACTCAACTCTGATACACAAATTTTCACAATTTCCTATTGCCATCTCTACATGCCATGCATGGTACCTCAAAATGTTGAAGAATGAATTCATGATCTTCGGTTTCTAGAATGTGTTCCTAATGTTTTTCCTGAGATCAAAGACAAACCAACAAACCCAACTGCCACTCCAACTGTTCATGCTGGAATACTTTTATTCCTTATCTTTTCCAAATGCAAGCTATTAACAAAGGCTACTGGTTTTGTCCCTTCAATATTTTGGAGATTCCCACAATTTTATGATCTCGTCTTTTAGTCAAAGTACACTTATATTTTTCCCTAGATAATTGCAACAGCTTTCCACTTGATCTTCCTTCATTCACTCCAGCCACTTTCAAACATTCTCTTTTACAGATTTTGTTTGCTTGATTTTTGAAAACAGAAATATAAACTCAACTCAGCCTGTTTATTAACTTTTACTTTTCCATATATGAAGCATTAAAACTTAAGTTTAGATGACCAGAAGAAAACTTGTAACATGGGTTACAGACACTTCCGTGGTATGACTTCTGCATCATCACTAATCATGCCATTATTTTCCTTGCTGTGGCCAAGCTGACCTTACTTTATTTCCTTAAATATAGATGGTTCCCCAACCACAGAGCCCTTACTCATTTGGCTCCTTCTTTCTAGGAAAGCATCCACCATAAATGTGCTTAATCTGAACTGTGAAGTCTCACGTGGCACAAACAACTTCCCCAACAGTGTGCTAAGTTACTGACTTTAGCCTGGTTTCCACCTTACTAGGCTGTGCCACTAAAGACAACCCCAACCCCCATGTGGTCTTTGCTCAAGAAAGTACAATGCTGCTGAACCCCAACTTGTATTTTGTCTCAATCCATTTTCTGTAACTTTCCACTTACTCTCCTTCTGTAATTTTCCATTTCCTCCTTACTCTGCCCCATTTGCTTCCCCATAGTCCTCCAGTTATTTTTCTTCCCTTTTTTACCTTCCCAGAGACCCTTTCTGTTTTCTCTCCATTCTCCTTTTAACAGAGACCTAGTTACCTTTGTCTCAGCGGGAGTTGAGCTCAGTTTGTACTAGAATCTCTCCAGCACTGCAGTAGTCAAAATAAAACCTGTCTTGTTGTCTTTAACAAGTGTCCAGTGCGTTTCACTTTGACATTAATTAGCACCTACTAAATCTTTATATTCAGATCAAATATCATATTCTCAGGAAATCCTGCCTTCACTGCCCCTCTACACCACCACCAACCACATAAGTTCAGCTATGAAATCTACTTTGTTAAAAAGCACATTGAAAGAAGTTAAATTCACAAACCTCATGCAGACATGAGATGAGCACATGTCAAAAAGCAGAGACTTTTGTAGTTCAACTTTACTAAAATCAATTTGCAAATGGCTGGCTGCAAACCTGGCTTTTTCATCAGGGTCAGGAGCTGGAGCAGAGGCATGTGGAGAAAAGAATAATTTCTCCACTGCACAGAATTTATTTGCATATCTATAGACAAGAAATGTAGTCATTCTTATCATTTATCTCTAATTTACAGAATTGTCAAGTAGCTCAAAGGCAACGAAAGCCCAGAGCCTTTACAGAAACAGAATGTGACAACTAAGAATGTGCTTTAAACAATACATAGCTTCCAAGTGGAGCACAATTTTCCCCTACAGCTTTGATATTCCAATTTTTAAAACCATTGCTTAGAATGAATATTTGATTAGTGTGTGTGTTTCATTCTTACTCAACATTAATCTTTGCAAAAACAGGAAGCGAATCTGCTTACCACTTCATCTCTAGCATCAGGTGAACATAATGCCTTAAATATGGCAGGTGCTCAATAAATATCATTTAAATTAATGAGAAAGAAAAAAGAAATCACAACTTTTTATCTGAGGAATGTGAGCTGCTTTAAATTATCAGTCCCAGAGAGGCATTTAAAAGGTAACAGCAGTCATGTCTCACTCTCCTTTGAGCTAAATAATTACCTCTTGAAGGCACTTGCTATCCAGGCTCTTTACACAAACTGATGTCAAGAAGCCATAAAATGCCATACACTTAGAGTTCAACAATGTATAGTCAATCACTAACCAATGTCATTTTTGTGAACCAGTGAATATTCCTTTTGCAATTGCCCCCTACCTTGATTCTTTTTTTCTTTCTTTAAAAACTCTATTTTCTTCCTTTCTCTTTGGAACACTCTCCAAGGCAACTAGAAGTGTGCAGTCCCCAACTTTGGCCCAAAGAAACTCTTTATATTAATTTTGCTTCATTTTCTTCCTGTTAGGTTGACATGAACAATAACCATAATCACAGCTAATTGATATCAGTGAATATAACTTTATCAATTTTATGCCTATATAATTTTATAGAACTTATACAAGCAGAAAATAAAAATAAAGAATATTATATAACTCAACTTATGTTATGACTATAACAACTAACTGAAAGAAAATCCAATTCAGAGTTAGAATTTATCAAATGAAAATAAACTTTTCATGCTTTTGTCAGACGATGAAAATATTAATAATAAAGCCCTTTATTTCAAAATCAGTCCTAAAATCAGAGCTTCTATAAACCTTCAATAACCCAAAAATTGTGATGCATCATAAATATTTAAACAAAACAAAACAAAACAAAACAAACTCAGAGGTGGTTCCAAGATGGCTGAATAGAAATAGCTCCGGAGTGCAGTTCCCAGCAAGAGAATCTTAGAAGGTGAGTAAATAACCCATTTCCAAATGAGTTATTACTGTCTACAGACCAGGAGATTCCCAGGCTGAAAAGCAACACAAGTTTCCAGCACGGCTGTTTCATCTGGCGCAGCAAGTTTCTGCACAAAAACTCACACAAATCTGGGCAGCCATTTCAAGTGGTGCCTGGAATGTCTGGGAGACAGAGCCCCCATTCAACTGAAAAAAAGGGGGCTGAAACAGGAAGCCAGGTGATCTGGGTCCACAGGTCCCACCCCCACAAAGGCCAGCAATCTGAAATGCTCTGGACTGAGAGTTTCGCAGCAAGCACAGCTGGACCCCTGACAGTTCAGCTCTGTTGGGGGAAGGGTGTCTGCCATTACCGAGGCAATCCGCCATTACTGAGGCAGTCCGCCATTATCAAGGCAGTCTGCCATTACCAAGGCAATCTGCCACTACCGAGGCAATCCCTTTACTGAGGCAGTCCACCATTACTGTGGTAGTCCACCATTACCAAGGCAGTTTTAACTACATCTCTATAAACAAAACTGCAAGGAAGTTCACACAGCAGCTGGGCAGAGCCCATGGCAGCTCAGCAACACCTCTGCTGGCAGACTGTGACTAGGCTACGTCTTTGCTGGGCAGGGTAGCTCTGCAAAAAGGCAGCAGCACATCAGGCACTTATTAATGAAGCCCCACCTTCTCAGGACAGAGCACTTAGGAAATAAGGTGGTTACAAATTCCACTGCAGCAGACTTAAACGTACCTGCCGAGCAGCTCTGAACTGAACAATGGATCTCACACCTCAGCACTTGAGCTCCTATAAGTGACAGATTGTCTCCTGAAGGAGCTCTCTGACCCCCGTAGATCCAAAGAGTCACCTCATAAGAAAGTGTCATGCTGAAACCTGGCAGGTAGCCTTCTGCGATGAAGAAAACAGAAGAAAAAACTGGCAGCAACCCTTACTGTTCTGTAGCCACTGGAGGTGATCCCCAGGCAAACAGGGCCTGGAGTGAACCTACAGCAGAGGGACCTGAGTGTTAGAAGGAAAACTAAACAACAGAAAGAAATAACTTCATCATCAACAAAGTGGATGTCCACTCAGAGAATCCATCTGAAAATCACCAACTACAAAGACTAGAGGTAGATAAGTCCATAAAAATGGGAAGAAACCAGCACAAAAAGGATGAAAACACCCAAAACCAGAATGCCTCCCCTCCTCCAAGGGATCATAACTCATCACCAGCAAAGGAACAATACTGGATGGAGAATGAGTAGGATGAATTGACAGAAACAGGCTTCAGAAGGTGGGAAATAATGAACTTCTCTGAGATAAAAGAACATATTCTAACCCAATGCAAAGAAACGAATACCTTGAAAAAAAGATTTAAAGAAATACTAATGAGAATAAACAGTTTAGACATGAATATTAATGACTTAATGGAGCTGAAAAACACAACACGAGAAATTCACAAAGTATACACAAGTTTCAATAGCCTAATCGACCAAGCAGAAGAAAGGATATCAGAGATTGAAGATCAACTCACTGAAATAAAATGAGAAGGCAAGATTAGAGAAAAAAGAGTGCAAAGAAATGAACAAAGCCTCCAAGAAATATGGGATTATGTGAAAAGACCTAATCTATGTTTAATAGATGTACCTGAATGTGATGAAGAGAATGAAACCGATCTGGAAAACACTCTTCAGGATATTTTCCAGGAGAACTTCCACAACATAGCAAGGCAGGCCATTATTCAAGTACAGGAAATACAGAGAATACCAGAAAGATATTCCTCAAGAATAGCAACTCCAAAGGACACACATAGGCTAAAAATAAAGGGATGGGGGAAGGTTTATCAAGCAAATGGAGAGAAAAAAAGCAGGAGTTGCAATCCAAGTCCCTGATAAAATAGACTTTAACCCAACCAAAATAAAAAATGACAAAGAAGGGCATTACGTAATGGTAAAAGGATCAATGCAACAAGAAGAGCTAATGATCCTAAATATATACACACCCAATACAGGAGCACCCAGATACATAAAGCAAGTTCTTAATGACCTATAAGGAGACTTAGACTCCCACGCAATAATAGTGAGAGACTTTAACACCCCACTGTCAATATTAGACATACCAATGACAGAAAATCAATAAGGATTTCCAGGACTTGAACTCAGATCTGGACCAAGCAAACCTAATAGACATCTACAGAACTCTCCATCCCAAATGCACAGAATATACATTCTTCTCACCACCACATCACACCTACTCTAAAATTGATGACATAATTGGAAGTAAATTACTCCTCAGAAAATGCAAAAGATTGGAAATCATAACAAACAGTCTCTCAGACCACAGTGCAATCAATTTAGAACTCAGAATGCAGAAACTAACTCAGAACCACACAACTTCATGGAAACTGGACAACTGGCTGATTGGATAAACAATGAAATGAAGGCAAAAATAAAGATGTTCTTCAAAACCAATGAGAAAGAAGACACAATGTATCAGAATCTCTGTGACACATTTAAAGCCGTGTCTAGAGAAAAAAAATTTATAGCAATTAAATTCCCAGAGGAGAAGCAAGTGAAGATCTAAAATAGATACTCTAATATCAAAGCTGAAAGACCTAAAGGAGCAAGATCAAAAAAACGCAGAAGCTAGTAGAAGACAAGAAATAACTGAGATCTGAGCAAAACTGAAGGAGATAGAGACACAAAAAACCCTTCAAAAAATCAATAAATCCAGGGGCTGGTTTTTTGAAAAGATCAACAAAATAGGCAGACTGCTAGCCAGATTAATAAAAAAGAAGAGAGAAGAATCAAATAGATGCAATAAAAAACGATAAAGGGGATATCACCACCAATACCACAGAAATACAAATTACCATCAGAGATTACTACAAACAACTCTATGCACACAAAACCGTTAACCTGGAAGAAATAGATAAACTATTGGTCACTTACATTCTCCCAAGCCTAAACCAGGAAGAAGTTGAAACCCTGAACAGACCAATAACAAGAGCAGAAGTTGAGGCAGCAATTAACAGCCTATCAACCAAAAAAAGCCCAGGTCTAGATGGGTTCTACCAGACATACAAAGAGGAGTTGGTAACACTCCTTCTGAAACTATTTCAAACAATCCAAAAAGAGGGAATACTTCCCAAATTATTTTATGAGACCAACGTCATCCTGAAACCAAAACCCAGCAGAGACTCAACAAAAATAGAAAACTTCAGGCCAATATTCATGATGAACATCGATGCTAAAATCTTCAATAAAATACTGGCAAACAAATTGCAACAGCATATCAAAAAGCTTATCCATCACTATCAAGTAGGTTTTATCCTGGGGATGCAAGGCTGGTTCAACATATGCAAGTCCATAAATGTAATCCACCACATAAACAGAATGAAAGACAAAAACCACATGATCTCAATAGATGTAGAGAAAGCCTTCGACAAAATTCAACAGCCCTTTACACTAAAAACTGTCAAAAAACTAGGTATCGATGGAATATATCTCAAAATAATAAAAGCTATTTATGACAAACCCACAGCCAATATCATACTGAATGGGCAAAAACTGGAAGCATTCTCTTTGAAATGTGGTACTGGACAAGGATGCCCTCTCTCACCACTCCTAGTCAATATAGTATTGGAAGTTCTAGCTAGAGCATTCAGACAAGAAAAAGAAATAAAGGGAATTTAATTAGGAAAGGAGAAAGTCAAATTGTTTCTATATGCAGATGACATGATTGTATATCTGGATGACCCCATTGTCTCAGCCCCAAATCTCCTGAAACTGATAAGCAACTTCAGCAAAGTCTCAGGATACAAAATCAATATGCAGAAACCTCAAGTATTCCTATACACCAATAACAGACTTAAAGACAGCCAAATCAAGAATGAACTGCCTTTCACAATTGCTACAAGAGAATAAAATACCTAGGAATACAACTAACAGAGGATGTAAAGGACCTCCTCAAGGAGAACTACAAACCACTGCTCAAGGAAATAAGAGAGGACACAAACTGATGGAAGAACATTCCATGCTCATGTTTAGGAAGAATCAATATTGTGAAAATGGCCATACTGCCCAAAGTAATTGACAGATTCAGTGCTATCCCCATCAAGCTACCTATGACCCTCTTCACAGAACTGGAAAAAAACCACCTTAAACTTCATATGGAACCGAAATAGAGCCCACATAGCCAAGAAATTTCTAAGCAAAAAGAACAAAGATGGAGGCATCATGCTACCTGACTTCAAATTATATGATAAGACTACAGTAATCAAAACAGCATGGTACTGGTACCAAATGAAGATATAGACCAATGGAACAGAACAGAGGCTTCAGAGGCAATGCCACACATCTACAACCATCTGATCTTTGACAAACCTGACAAAAGCAATGGGATAAGGATTCCCTTTCTAATAAATGGTGTTGGGAAAACTGTCTGGTCATGTGCAGAAAACAGAAACTGGACCCCTTTCTGACACCTTACACTAAAATTAACTCCAGATGGATTAGGGACTTAAACATAAGGCCTAACACCATAAAAACCCTAGAAGAAAATCATGGCAAAACCAGGACATAGCAATAGGCAAGGACTTCATGATTAAAACACCAAAAGCATTGGCAACAAAAGCCAAAATAGACAAATGGGCTCTAATTAAACTTTAGAGCTTCTGTACAGCAAAAGAAACAATCATTAGAGTGAACTGGCAACCAATAGAATGGGAAAAAAAATTTTTTGCAATCTACCCATCTGACAAAGGGCTAATATCTAGAATCTACAAAGAACTGAAACAGATTTAAAAGAAAAAAGCAAACAAACCCATTCAAAAGTGAGCAAAGGATATGAACAGAAAAAGAAGACATTTGTGAGAACAACAAACATATGAAAAGATGCTCATCATCACTGGTCATTAGAGGAATGCAAATCAAAACCACATTGAGATATCATCTCATACTAGTTAGAATAGCGATCATTATAAAATCTGGAAACAACAGATGCTGGAGAGGATGTGGAGAAATAAGAACACTTTCACACTATTAGTGGAAGTGTAAGTTAATTCAACCATTGTGGAAGACAGTGTGGCACTTCCTTAAGGATCTAGAAATAGAAATTCCATTTGACCCAGCAATACCATTACTGGGTATAAATACAAAGGATTATAAATCATTCTATTATAAAGACACATGCACACGTATGTTCATTGTGGCACTGTTTACAATAGCAGAGACCTGGAATCCACCCAAATTCCAATCATAGATAGACTGGACAAGGAGAATATGGCACATATACACCATGGAATACTATGCAGCCATAAAAAACGATGACTTCATGTCTTTTGTAGGAACATGGATGAAGCTGGAAACTATCATTTTCAGCAAACTGACACAAGAACAGAAAATCAAACTGCATGTTCTCTCTTTTAGGTGGGTGTTGAACAATGAGAACACATAGACACAGGGAGGGGAGCATCACACACTGGGGTCTGTTGGAGGGGAATAGAGAAGGGACAGCAGTGGGTAGGAAGGTTGTAGAGGGATAATGGGGAGAAATGCCAGATGTGGGTGATGGGGGTGGAAGCAGCAAACCACATTGCTATGTATGTACCTATGCAACAATCCTTATGTTTTGCACATGTACCTCAGAACCTAAAGTGGAATAAAGTATATATATAACTCTTTGAAGAAATAATTTAATCAAACTAATTAAATATGGAAAATTATAAAATATGGGTACTAATATTAGTCTGATCATTTTCTTCTGACTTTCCTCAAAAGTTCGTTAAAATGTATTCTTTTTCAACAACTGGATAGAGATATACTGCAAGTGTTTCTTTTGTTTTGTTTTGTTTTGTTTTGTTTGTTTTTTACTGCATAACAGCTATGCATGTGTATTTGTGTATGTGTGAGTGTGTGTACGTGCACACGTGTGCCTCTCCAGACAAAACCAGTGAGAAAACTTTTACGCTTCAGATTGAGATCAACATAGTGTAATTTATAAATAGCACAGCTGGAATTTGCGGCAATTTATACCGGAACAATTCCTCCGTAAAATATCACTTTTGAATTTCTTGGTTTAAAACAACCACCATTTTTCAATCATTTATAGAATGGTTGTATGGTTTTGTTCACCTGTGTGGAGTTTGGCTGGATCCAGCAGGGCTTGCTGTGGCTTCTGGGTGGTGAGCTTCCTGGAAGCTGGCTGTTCCTGCTTATTCTTAGCAGATGACTCAGCTCTTCTCTTGTCTCTAATATCTCTCATCTGGTCTATTTGGGCTTGCTCTCAAGGTGAAGGCAGAGGAATGAAGTAGAGGATGGAAGTGTGCAAGGACTCTTGAGACCTAGGCCCAGAACCAGAATCAGCACAGAGTAACTTCTGCAACATTCCAGAGGGCTAACAAATCACAGGGTCAATCCAAATTCAAACAACTGAGAAATAGACATGTGAGAAAGAACAGTCATAGTCAAGTTATATTTTAAAGGGCATGAAAAAAGTAGGATCATTTTCAATCTACTAATATAATCAGGATGAGGAATTGAAACTTTCGTTATCAATGCCTTAACTCATACAGAAAGTGGTGTATTGGATTGGGCGTCATGTTGCTGGTTCTAGAAATGCCAGCTCTCATTCATAGACGGAAAACTGGCAGCACCAAATCACCCATGGTGGGAATATGTAAACCAAAGAAACAATCCAATGCTATACATCATGAATTTCTGATTTTTTTAGATAGCTATTTGTTAAGTATTTATCAATATATCATTGGGTTCATTCATAAACCAAACCCTAAAATATATAGTACAGTGTATGTTAGATTGTAGATAAGATAATAAAAAATGAAATTGGAGTTTGAAAAGCTGGAGATTCATTTTAGAAACTTGAAAATAAAAAAAAATGCTGGTAAAACTGAAGACTCTAGATTATTAGTGGTTTCAAAAAATGGAAGTAGTAGTGTGTAGTGATTATTATTGGGTATTACAAGGTGAGGACATATAAAAATTGGCCAGTTTTTGAGAAAAAAAGATGGAAGAAAATAGATTTCAGAAATGGAAGGCATTATGAGACTGAAATCATTGCCTGTTTTGTCCTATTAAAGGATATGAGATAGGATTGAAAAATTATTTGAGCGACAAGATCCAGTAAATTTTTCCTTTTTTTCTTTAAATTTTTTTTTATTATACTTTAAGTTCTGGGGTGCAGAATGTGCAGGTTTGTTACATAAGGTATACGCATGCCATGGCGGTTTGCTGCATCCATCACCCCGTCATCTACATTAGGGATTTCTCCTAACGTTATTCCTCCCCAATCCCCCGACCCCCTGCTGTCCCTCCCCTGCCCCCCCCACCCCCAGACAGACCCCAGTGTGTGATGTTCTGCGCCCTGTGTCCATGTGTTCTCATTGTTCAACACCCACTTATGAATGAGAACATGCAGTGTTTGGTTTTCCGTTCTTGGGTCAGTTTGCTGAGAATGATGGTTTCCAGCTTCATCCATATTCCTGCAAAGGACATGAACTCAGCTATAAATTTTTCATTTGAACAAAGTGATGCACTTTACAGCTCCCAGTGGTCAGAAGAGTCAAGTCCCAGCACTTTGTCAGAACATGCGACAATCTTGATGCTGTATTTCCTTCTATCTTTTCTAGTATTATTTTTTCCCTTTACTTTAACTTCGGTTATCCCAAACTGCTTTGAGTAATCTCTCTCATTTCCAAGACTTTTAAAAATAATTATTTAAAAATGTTTAACTGACAAAAAATTTCAGTGAGATGGGAAAGTAAGTTCAAGTGCTCTATTCTGCATCACTGTGACTACAGTTAATAACAATACATTGCATGCTTCAACATTCCTAAGAGAGTAGATTTTAAGTTTTCTTACCAAAATTAAATAAATACGTTTGGCAATATGCATCCTAATTAGCATGATTTACCCATTCTACAATGTACAAATAGATCAAAACACTTTGTGGTACACCATCAGTATATGCTATTTTATTTTTCAATTAAAAATCAAATAAATTTTATGTATTCAATGTATACAATGTGATGATTTAATAAGTGTACATTGTGTACTGATTACCACAGACAAATTAACACATCCATCACTACACATAGTGACCATTTTGTGTGTGTGTGTGGTGAGAACACTTAAAATCTCTCTCTTAACAAATTTCAAGTAAACAATTGAAACAAGAATCTTTCTCTTTTTAATGTCGACATGTCAAGCCCTAAGCTACTAATGCTTAGTCATCTCTGAGGACCAAATTGTTTTCTCCTCCAAACATCATTTTCTGATCATTCATGTGTGGTATAGATTGAGCCACAAATTATGTTGGGTTATAACACTGCATTATATTAAACAGTTATTTTAAATATTTTTGCCACTGGCTTCAGAGTTTCGTAAAGGCTAGACCTCTGTCAAATTTATTGTTATCCTTGGTGCAAAGTATATATTAGGTATTCAGGGACAATCTGTTGAATGAAGTAATTAAAGATAATGAATGTGAAAGCGTTTTCAAAGATGTTATTATTGGCCGGGTCACGCCTGTAAACCCAGCGCTTAGAGAGGCCGATGAGGGCGGATCATTTGAGGTCAGGATTTCAAGACCACCCTACCCACCATCTTGAAACCCCATTTCTACTAAAAGCACAAAAAAATTAACCTGGCTTCGTGGCACAGGCCAGTAATCCCAGTTACTTGGGAGACTGAAGCAGGAAAATATCTTGAACTTGGGAGTCAGAGATTGCAGTGAGCTGAGATCGTGCCACTGCACTCCAGCCTGCGTGACAGAGCAAGAGTCTGTCTCAAAAAAAAAGTTATTATTATTTTACTATGTTTTTATTAAGAAAAGAAACTACCAAAACTGGTTTTATTATGTTATTATTTCATAATAAGAACAGATAAAAGGTAAGTGCCAATAATTTTATTTTTTATAAAAAAATTGCAAATTTAAATTTCAGAAATATTCAAATCTAGGTTAAATATTTCAAAGTTGTTTTAGAATCAATATATTATTACTATCACGAGGTTTATCCAAAAATAAAACGAAGAAGAAGAAGAAATGAGCTTTATTCAAATAATAGATAATCTGGTTTTATGTTATATTTCCAAATAAAAGAGAAGCAGTTTGTGTTATTAGAAAACATAAATACTTACAGCAACATTCACATGAAGTATTTTGTGAGAACTCTTTGAGATAGAGACATGCTGTATTTGCAAGAATGTACATATATGCATGCATATGAACGTATGTGTGTATATATGTATTACATCTATTCAATTGATCTTAAGTAAATATTCCTGTTAAACATGATTTTACCAATACACAGTTTGAATACATCAAATTTTAAAATCATATATGATACATTGCTTAAATTATCATAGATAACACTGAGTTGTTAGAATGTGCATTATAAGGTTATAATATATAGTTTGAATATATCAAATTTTAAAATCATATATGAAGCATTACTTAAATTCTAATAGACAACGTTGAGTTTTTAGAATATGCATTATCAGGTTATAATATATGTTTTTTTCAAATGAATACGTTTTTCTGCTTCTTTGTCATAATTGAGGTGATGTCTCAACCCAGAAGAGAAAAGTATTGCAGAAATGCAAGTTCCCTGTGAGTCTTAGCAATCGTGTTGTTCCACTAAATCCTCCGTAGCAGATAACAAATCCATTGCAAATCTGGTTCCATAAAGTTAAGCAATGTTTGCTATGATTTTCATATAAAATCTTTGCATTGCCCAGCTGCTACTTTTCTCTTAATTGTATAATTTTCTTCACAATGAGTTTTTGCTTCATTTCCTACACAGTGTCAATTCTAAAAGCAATGCTCTGGGGCATCAAGCATAGTGCAAATCCCATTAGTGTTCAGGCATTCATTTGCCACACAATGTTCAAGTTGAAGGAAAAAGAAAAGCACAACGGTGTAAGATGCTGATACTCACAAAGCATCTATATTTGATGTTCTCTTTCCAAATATCTCGGAGGAAATTATCATTTGACACATTTTAAGAAAATTAAACAACTGCCAACAAACACGCAAAAGTAACAGAAAAGAGAAAAATGGTTAATGTGGAAATACATATACATATATATATATATATATATATATATATATATATATATATATAATCTGAAATGGAGTCTGACAAATTTTATCTGTCACTCAGGCTGGAGTGCTGTGGCATGATCTCCGTTCACTGTAACCTCCACCTCCTGGGTTAAAGTGATTCTTCTGGGTTAAAGTGATTCTTCTGCCTCAGCCTCCTGAGTAGCTACTTTTTGTAATTTTGCTAGAGATGGGGTTTCACCATGTTGGTGATGCTGATCTCAAACTCCTGACCTCATGATCCACCCACCTCAGCCTCCCGAAGTGAAGTGCTGGGATTACAGGCGTGAACTACCGTGACTGGCCAATGGAAATATTTTTTTACAAAGGAATCAGAATACAGAGATTTTTATTTTTCAGAATTTTAGAATTTATTTTTGAGAATTATTTTTATTTAAGGACATCACACTTTTGTGTGGGTTTTAAGTAACTGAGTGTTCACATGCTTTTCTGCTATCTTTTTAAAGTAATTCTAATATACATATATACACCAAGACACACAAACACACACCAAGAAAAACAAGCAAACAGAAACGCATAGATACATACACAGATATAAGCACACCCTATAAAACAAAGTGAAATCGTGCTCTGAAAAATGTAAAAATGTGACTTACACTTCTGAAAGTAATTGTGAATGTTATAAATAATATAAAATCCATTAAGCATATGCAAGAAGTGCTGGGAAACTCTTATTACATTAATATAATACTTAGATATTCATGCACTTTATATTTTGCAGAATTGATTATAATTTTGTGATACTAATTGCCTCCTTCTTAATTTCTTTAAGTATCAAGTAAAACATGTGAACAATCAGTATCTTAATCACTAAGTGTAAAAGTAACACTGCTAAATTTATCATAGGCATCAATTTAGAGTATGGTGTTTCTGACAGAGGTTGTTAAAACTTTGAAGAGACAGGTAACACTGGCCAGATTAAAATATTTCCATGGCATTATGATTACACAACATTATGTAATGTACAGGATGATGTTTTTAATCCACAGTGTATAGGCTTATGTTTTTTAGGAAAATTGGCATACATATAAGATGGCTCTGTAGCACAGAGTGAAGACATTTAATCAGGGATAGGCTATTATGTCAGATTCCATATGATGCAATATCTACCATATTGCATGAAATAATAGTTTCCCTATTTTAATTGGAATAAAGCAATACATTGTCAAATAAAAAAATAATTATTTCTTAAATGCTAATTTGGGGTTTGAAAACACTGAAGAAAAAGCATATTTAGCAAAGGATGAAACTATGCAGAAATGAACATAATACAGGTATGGGAAGGAGGTAAAAAAGTCCTTTTAGAGAAAGTCATTGATGTTAAAAGAAAGCTAGGAAACTCAAAACAGAAAATAGGGCAGCCATTGCAGATGATCAATGTTGTTTGGACAATAATTTTGTTCAGGACTATTTTTTCGAATAGATTAATGAAGCAAGACTATAATAAACACCACACAGTTCATAGACTTTATCTATTTCTATGAAGATATTTTCACATACGGGCTTCAGCAATCAAGCAAAGTGTAAACAAATATAGATTATTATTATTGAGAGCAACATCTTAATGCTTAATGTATAAGGCATTAAAACATATACAAATGATATATTCATCAGAACTCATTTTAAGATTTCATCATCATAAGCTGGAATAATTTCTTATCCTATCACATATGGATTTTTAAAAAAATGTCTATCTGAAACATGGAATGAAGTATATTAATTTAAAATAAGCTGCTATTGGTTGGCTGTGTCCTCAGCCAAATGGCATCTTGAATTGTAGTTCCCAAAACTGGGAAACAAAGTGGCTGACAATGATCACCCTTTAATAAAAGTATAAATTCCAGTAATAAATGTAATAGGAATCATTAAAACAGAAGAGTATTCTTTCTTGATATAATCACCCCACTTTTATACAATTATATTGTGTTTATAATCTTGCCTGTTTATATGCTATTTAGAATAATGAAGAATAGTTTTTTCCTGAATTCTAATAAGTTTTTTTTTTTTTTTAATTTTTCTTTTTGGTCTTTTTAGAACCTCTAAATCAGAACCTGGCTTACAATGCACTGACGTAGAAATAACAGTTTCATCATTGGACGAACTGTCTGAATAGGTATTAAAGCATGTACCTATAGTAACCTCTGGTAGCACATAACCAAATTACATGAAGCATATTGTAATATTCAAGTCAGCACACTGTAATTTGAAACAGAAAGTAAACAATAAATGTCTATTATCAAGATGAAACTAGAGAAAAAGAATCATTACTCTTGGTTGACAGGTTTGTGCCCTTCTATTTTTAATTTAATGAGATGTAAAACATGAACCTACCTTTAAGAATAGGTGAAATAACAGATTTGCATAACAAGTCTTGACAATCAAGAAAGCTGTATGCATTCCTGCTCATTTTCTAATTCCAGCTACATAAAGATATATGGTAATTAAAAATGCAGGATAATATATTTTATATTATAGCTGCTGCAATTAAAAAAAAAACAACAAAATGAATCTAGAGGTTGCCTTTCCTTAATGAACTTGCACATTAAGTTCTAATTAATGGTATCCAATAGAAAAGCTTTAAGTCAACATTTGAATGCTCTCTGTGTAGTAATACATCTAAAAGGAAGTTTAAATTTTTATTCGGTAGCTATTTAGCAGAAATTAAGTCCCATTCTTTCCTTTATAGGATTAGAAATAGCAGTACCCATGGTTAGATTCCATTTCAAATTTTTATTCTAGCCATTCAGTTTAATTTAAATTGAAAGCAATGATTAGGACAATAAAATTCGCAACTTTGTGGCTCAGTTGTCTTTGGCTATCTCCTCAGCCAAGAAAAGGAGACTGACTTAATGGGATGATAAAACCATCAACACAGAACTAAACCTGGAATGTCAATCTACTGTCTTATACACAAGGTCTATGTTGGTGTTTTCATTTACCAGTTTCTTCTATTTCTAGTTTTTACCTTATTTAAGTAAGCATCTTTAAATACATCTTATTTTAAGGGGAAGTCTAATGCCACATAATATTTAGCTTTGCTACAATTTTTCAGAATGCATTGAATTTTCAGTAATATCCCAATTGTTTGAAATTTTTAAAATTCACAATAGTGCAGGTAATTTAGTTTATGTATAATTTTTATACTGTACGAATCACAAAGTGATTTATTCACAAGACAGAAATTCCATAGAAGAACACGGACCTAGGAGTTTCAGTTCCTCTGATTCACTTCTGGAACCATTCTTCTTTTCTGTTCCATCCAAAATAGAATTGTTGCTATTATCATTTGATGGGTTTTAAGAAAACACTGTCAGAAGATCTAGAGATATCTTTTTCCACTAGTTTTATCAACATTAAAAAATGGTATTTTGTTTTCTTCGGACTGTCTCATTTGTCTTATTTCTTCATTGGTTCTAAAATTGGGAGAAGAAAAGATATTTATCATTGAAATCAAATGCAACTTTTTTTTTTTACCCTGGTGGAATTTAGAAGTATGTATTCTGTAATTATAGTCTCAATATCAAGACAATTCTTGGGAAAAAATAGATGATTATCTCATTTTCTACCTGAAAACTTGGAAGCTCAAATAAAATTATTTTGGTTAACTTATTGCTTCTTTCCAAAAAAGGAAGAAGATCCTCAGTAGAATGCCAAATGAACTTGGGAAAAAAATCACTCCTTTCTCATTTCCTGTGGAAAAAAATATAAATCAAACTTCAAGAGAAAAGGAATGCAACAGAACCACTCACAGAATACTGAACAGGAATTAATAGTCCAATATGGTTAATTACTTCTATTTTCAGCTTTAAAGATACAATATGAACACAAATCTTTAAACAATTCAAGGAAAATATTAACTCAATTACTTATTTAAAAGAAATACATCTGTGAAATCTCTGAAAACTTGCATTTATTTTGTATTACTATGTGTCAATATAGCCAGAAACCCAGTATCTTAAAGAATGCATTAATTATCTCACACTTTTCCTGGTTCTTGAGTCTGGTGACAGTTTTGGTCTCTCTCTAGTTAGGGTCTTGGAAGGCTATAATAAAAATGTTATTTGAGATATCTCAAATCAGTATGGAAATTTCAGATGGTTGTAGTTATGTGGTCTTATTTCTGGGTTCTCTATTCTGTTCCATTGGTCTTTGTGCCTGTTTTTATGTCAATGCCTTATTTTTTGTTACTGTAGCTTTATAGTATAATTGGAAGTCAGGTAGTGTGATGTCTCCTGCTTTGTATGTTTGCTTGGGATCATTTTAGCTATTTAAAAGATTTTTTTTGGTTCTGTATCAATTTTAGGATTATTTTCTAATTCTGTGCAAAATTACATTGATAATCTGTTAGGAATTGCATAGAATTTGTAGATTGCTTTGAGCAGTATGGCAATTTTACTTATATTGATTCTCTGACCCATGAACATGAGGGTTTTTTTTTCATTTATTATGTCATCTACGATTTCTTTCATCTGTGTTTTAAAGCTTTTACTTCTAGAAATCTTTTACCTCCTTGGTTTAATACAGCCATAGGTATTTTTTGTAGCTATTGTAAATTACATTTACTTTTTGATTTGGTTCTCAGATTGATTCCTATTAATTTATTAAAAAGCTATTAATTTTTGTATATTTATTTTGTATACTGAAACTTTACTGGATAGTTCTCAAAGAACTAAAAATAAAACTGCCATTTATTCCAGCCATCACACTTTTGAGAATTTACTCAAGGAGAACAAATCATTATGTCAAAAAGATATCTGTACTCATATGTTTATCACAGCACTATTCACAATAGCAAATATATACAGCAATGGATGATTGAATAAATATACACATGCATAGATAGATAGATAGATAGATAGATAGATAGATAGATAGATAGATATAATGGGATACTACTACTTAGCTTTAAAAAAGGATAAAATCATGTATTTTGAAGCAATGTAGATGGAACCAGAAAGCCATTATATTAAGTGAGGTTACTCATAAAGTCAAATACCACATGTTCTCTCCTGTAAGTAGAAGTTAAATAATGTGTATGCATAGACATAGAATGTGGAATGATAGGGACTGGAGACTTGGAAAAGGGTGGGAGGCAGGTGAGAGCTAAGAAATTACTCAATGGGTAGAATGTACATTATTTAGCCCAGATTTCAGCACTACTAAATATATCCATGTAACAACCTGGCATTTGTATCCCTTAAATTTATATAAATAAAAAAATATAGAGGGAAAGCAATCAATAAAAATGTTGGCTTGGGCGAGCTCTTAACTGTAAGCTTAACTGGGGAAGTATCTGTCACTCACATTATTGCTGGTAGCACTCAATTTCTTATAATCATAGGGCTGAGAGATTTTGTTCTTTGCTTACTGTCAGATGGAGGCTAGTCTTAGCTCCTATAGGTAACCTGAGTTTGTTGCCATTTGAGGTTTTCCAATACAGCCGCTTGCTTCCTCACAATCACCAAGCATGATGATCTGCTCATTATGCAAATGTTACAATCTTATATCACCATAACTGCACAATGAGATATGTCATTTCAACTTGCAGATTTTTTTTTTCTTTTGAGATGAAGTCTCGCTCTGTCACCAGGCTGGAATGCAGTGGCATGATCTTGACCCACTGCAACTTCCAACTCCCTGGTTCAAGTGATTCTCCTGCTTCACTCTCCAAAGTAGCTGAGATTACAGGCATGCGCCACCATGCCAAGCTAATTTTTAAATTTTTTTAGTAGACTCTGGGTTTCACCATATGGGCCAGGCTGGTCTCGAACTTCTGACCTCAGGTGATCCATCCCCCTCGGCCTCTTAGAGTGCGGGGATTAGAGGCATGAACCACCACACCCGGCTGATATAATATTTTTCAAAGTAAGTCACAGTTCCTGTCCATACTTAATCAGGATGGATTATACCATGGTATAAATACCAAGCTGAGACTATCAGGAAGTTGGAATCATGGAAGACATAGCACCCAAAAACTTATCTTCCTTAATTTTACAAAAATTCTTCATTTGCTTTGAATTGTGATTTTATAATTCACAAATCCACTCCATGTGAAAAATTTACTAAGTCTCTTAAGTTGATAGAATACATATAAACATTTATCATTTAACCTCCTCCCCCATACAATTACTCCCATTTGTCTATTTTCTGTTCTTAATTATTTTGCTATCCTCATGATTTACTTTATCTATTTAGACCCCGTTAGAATGTGGATACTGATGTCAAGGGCAATTCAGTTAAATTATTTACTCCCACCCACTCATCCCATCATTCTATTACTTCCCATTAACACCCTCATAAGATCAAAAGACTGGTAATCTTTTGCGTGTGTTCAAACTGGGTTCAGAATTCTGTTGATGGGCAGAGGAATGAGACAGCCACCAAAAGGTGAAGGGGAAGAAATAAACAACATTCAAGGAGAAAGAGTGCTGTGCTCTTCTGGAGCTATATTTTGCTTAGGGCTATGTAGCATCCCTCTAAATATTTCTTTTAAGTTGAGAAAAAAATTCTGCACGAATTGATTATGACTTATTCTTTCTTAACCCATTTCTCATTTGCCCAGAGAATACACTTGTCTGTAATTCTAACATTTTATACATTTCTATTGCATTAGGTTTAAAGTTCTGTTTGGTTATAACTCTAAGAACAGTTTTTATACTTTATTTTCATGTTTATAATCAGTCAGATTTGCTTCAACCTTAAACAGCATGTTTATGTAAAATTAAATGAGCACTGGCAGTGAGCTGTCTTTTTTTAATAAATGGAAAATGGGTTAAGGACGTCAGTAGGTAACATTTTATACATATGAAATAATACATGTGAAATATATGTAAGTAATGAAGTATAATAAACTGATCACTTTTTAAGAAACCTGGAGGTCCTACAGGAATCTCCCATCTCAACTCTTACACTGAATTGTTGATCAAGCCTGGCCATTTTCAACTCATTGCTGATCTCAAGTAACATCCGCACTACCTTCATGAGAACTGCTATAGTCGCTTGTTTCAGTCCATTGGGGCTGCTATAATAAAATAGTGTAAACTGGGTAGAATCTAACAACAGAAACTTACTTCCCACAGTTCTAGAGACTGAGAAGTTCAAGTTGAAAGTCCCAGCAGAGTTGGTGTCTGTGAAGGTCCCACTTCCCGGTTCACAGATGCTGTCCTCTCACTGTAACCTTCCGTGGCAGAAAGGTGAGGGTCTCTCTAGAGTCTCTTTTATGAGGCCACCAAATGTAATTCTTGTGGACTCTGCTTGTATGACCTCATAACCTAGTTTAGGATTCCAACATATGAATTTGTGGGACTGAGCTTTGCAGGAGGACACAAGTATTCAGATCATAGCATCTCCTATTAAAATTGTTCCCACAGTATAAAAGTTTTTCTTCCTCCAGTGTTGTTAAACTTCTTCCTATGACCACCTACATGAAAGCCAGGATAAAATTAAACCTCCTCAGCATGTTTTACATGATGTCTTCACCTATCCCACCTCTCCAGACTCTCCTCTGAGGCCACCTCCAACTCCAGCCTTCACTTTGATGGCCATACTGAGCTTCATGTTTTCTTTGAATCCTGAATTTTACCTAGGATTCTCTTACAGGTTACTTAATATGGCAAGGCCCTATTTATAAACCTAGAATTCATCTCCACCAGGATGTCTTTCTTTACACGTTGAGTTCATGTATTCTGCTTGTGGGGCAAGATATATAATCATTAACTGATATTTCTTGATTACTCACTTGTCTTCCTCTTGATAACATGTGCTCCTGTAAGAGAGGGATTATATAACCAATTTCATGCCTAGTAACTTTTACTTAAATCCTGCAATTGTGTGTGATATATTGTAAGGCCTGATGATGTTAATTCTGCCAGAGAATCTTCACTCTCTTGTCTGTTCATCAGAGAGAATTGTGGCAAATGTCTTATTTCAATTAGGGATTGAGTCAGTTCATGGCTGGATTGCAGCATTCATAAAGACTTATCTAACTCTTTATTTTCCTGCTTCTAGTGTTCATGTGACCCAATTGAGATATTGCATTGTTTATTAGTGCCTAACCACTCTGTGAATCATAAATGCCAATTTTGTCTCTTCAGGATTGTGAAATTCACAAGACGCTCTTCAGATTTTAGAGGCTTTTTTCCCTAGCTGCTGGCCTGGATTTCTGCCCAGTTAAATAATAAAAGAATAATAATAATAATAATAATAATAATAATAATACAAAGAAAAAAAGACGAACACTCATATTCACTTTTCCGTCTCTTTTTGTTGAGGACTTGCCCATCCCAGGGCCTCCCACATCAAATACTAGATGCCGTCTCTTCAGTCCAAACCGCAATTCTTTATTCCTGTCTCTGCTTCTTAGCTTGGGTTCTTGATCTTCTGTTCTGTCAAAAATGGGCAAATTCCATGAGAGAAAATGTGTCTGTGGGATATCTGTGTTTTATATTTATCAAGTCTTGCCTTGATTATTTCCCAATTGTTTGCCTTAATTATTTGCCAGTTCCTTCAAACAGTTTTATCTGTATTTATTCATCTTTCCAGTGGATCTTGATGGAAGCATTCATTTGCATCCCAGTCTTAACAACTAAAATATGTTTGTGTATGTGTGTGGTGTGTGTATGTGTGTGTGTGTATGTGTGTGTGTGTAGGTTTAATGTGTAACATGAGCAATATTAATGCAAAGAAACATGTTTCACTCTCAGAGATTAATAATGGGCACTAATATCTAAGAAATCTACATACTAAAAAATAACATAATTTAAATGTGTTGAATTCAAGATTTGTCAGGTATATTTGAACTTAATTCTCCACAAATTTTCTTTGTTCACATATACTAAGCATTTTTAGGGGCAAGCATTGAAGAGCAAATTCAAAATTACTTACCAAGATAATTTTTATAGATTGAATATCTGTGTCTTTCCCCCAAAATTTAATGCTACATCTATTCACAAAAGTGATGATATTGGGGGTGAGATCTTTGGGAGGTAATTAGCTCATGAAGCTAAAGTCTTCATGAATGAGGTTAGTATTTACATAAGAAGCCAGAAAGCAAGCTTGCTTTTTTGTCCACCATGTAAAGTTACAAAAATTGGCTATCTGCAGCCCGGAAGCTGGTTCTCCGCAGAACCCAACCACGCTGATACTCTCCCTCATCACAGACTTTTGGCCTCTGGAATTGTGAGAAATAAATGTGTGTTGCTCAAACCATCTAGTTTACGATACTTTGTCCTAGCACCTGTAATTAATACAATAACGGTTTTTAAAATTACACCTCATCATGTCATATGTTCCCTAAAAGCATTAATCCTGTCTCTTGTATTCACTGAATTATATAGCAGATATCTCTGTATTATTTAACTTCTTGAAAGTACTGTCATATGGAGAGCTGTTTATCTTGATTAGGTATACCTGAGTATTTTTGAATATTATTTATTCCTAGAAATAGATTCTCCCACTGAAATTTGATTTAATTTTTTTTTCTAAGTTGAATAAATTTTCAGAATACTATTTTGTTAGGGCAATGTGGAGATCTAGAATTGTTGTTGAACCTTTTGACATCTCCACTCTGGAAAAGATGCAGAAGACATGAATTGATGAATTTAGCAATGAGACTCAAGCACACTCATGTTCTGGAAGCAGATAATACTTATGCTCAGGTGCCAGAACACAGGAATCCAGGAGTGTCCAGTAGCGGGAGAGAAATTCTCAGATACAATTCTTCCTTTCTCTAACCATTTGATGTATCTTTAGTACGGCCCTTCATACATAGTACCTCTAAGATAATAAACTGTATTCTTTGCTCTTCTTGATATTTTAGCTGCAGTATGCTTTCAAAATAAAAATTTATTTTCCAAGAGAAATAATTGACTTCTTATTTAGTCAAATAAAAGACTTTACTACCATTTAAACTATTTCTTTTGAAGCAGATTTAGAATATTATGCTGTTGCTTAACATAACCAGGATTCATATGTAGCAATAATGATTGATAATGATATGCTATAATTTGCCAAGTCAAGACATTGAAAAGAAAAGTTAATTCTTTAAATGTTTCACATAATTTTGCTTTTTGTTTTAGATGATTAATGTAATTATTTTCTTCTTATATTTAAGCTATTTGTTTGTAAAACATTAATGATTTTTAATTTATATCTTTAAAGCTTATATACACTATAAGGACTATAAATCCATAAGAATGTAAGATTTAAAAAGACTTTTCAAAATTTAGGGAAAGATTTTTAATATTAACTAGTAAGTGTCAATACAATACTTAAGTCAGCATCTGCAATGTTGATAGCCTGACATTAAAAATAAATTGGTATTTTTCTGAAAGCCACTATTAATTTATAAACTATAAAAAAGCTAATTTACATAAATTGCTTTAAAATGTATTTATTTTTTTCTTATTTTATTTGGATTAATATATGAACTATATTTAGTTTTTCATATAATTTAAAAACATAAAAACTGAATTTTTTTATTAGATGGTCTTTACTAGAATAATTTTAAATATGAGAGAGTCATCTAGAATGCACCATAAAGCATATAATCTTTCAGTCCATTTTTACTAAAATATAAAATTGAATTTGAAAACATTTGTCTGATAAATGAGGGTATTGGTTAGGGGTGGCAGTGTATGCTATAAATTTTCAATCAAAATCTAAGAGTTTTAAACTGCTGATTTCTTCCCATTGGTGGGCACTGCAATTTGATGGAGCTTATCCAAAATCATTAAATAATAAAATAAAGCATAATATAAAAGAGAGTAAAATAAAATACATCAAATATAGTAGAAATAAGTATTATTTTGTATTTTTTTGTTTGAATTACGTGTCTATGTATATTCATACATACATTCATAAACGTATGTATAGTTTGCATCACAATATTAATAATATATTTTACTGTTAGGTCAAAATGTTTAAAAAACAAAGTGACAGAATTTGTATTATTTAAAAATATGCAAATGTATCTTTCTTTGCAATCTTTAATTTAATTGCATTTTCTATTTTAAAATGCTGATGTTTTATTTTTTAATACCTTGCAGTAGCTACGAATACACTTACATAGTTTATGATGATTTATCCTGAACAAATTTTAAGTATACATAAGTAATTTTTAGATCATTGATCTGGTATGATATTAAGTTCATTGTACATTCCTATAGGCAGAGTATATCTCTACATCCATCATTTGTGTTTACCGTTTGGTTGTTTCATCCAATGAAACTGGAACATACCACATGCCACCCTTTTGAGAGGGCACTTTAAATAAGCTTGGATGATTTGGATCAACTTCCTATTTCTATCTTCTGCTATAAGATAATGTCTAATCCTTCAGTTTGTGCCTTACAATGAAAAGATGTGCACAGACAACCAGAGTCTAGTAAAGCCTGGTGGAGCCTCACACAAATAGGATCTAGCAGATTCACTGGCAACAGCTGAATGAGAAACGGATTTTCATTCTGTAAGCTAACACATGCTTGTGTTGTTTCTGTATTGAAACCTGACTAAACAGAAAATTTTACCAGGAATACAATTTGGCTGTAGTATCAAAATTTATTATACTTACCAAACCTGGAAATTAGTAGAATACCAGCAGTGAGTGTTAGTTGATTAATTTTTAATTAATGCATAATAGTTATTCATATTTATGGGATACATGTATTAGTTTATAAGATGCATACAATGTATAATGGTAAAATTAGAATCATAAGGATATCTACCCCCTCAAACATTTATCATTTATTTGTGTTGAGGACATTCCAAATCTTCTCTTTTAGCTATTTTAAAATATTATAAATTATTTTTAACTAACGAACCTGCTAGGCTATTAACCATTAGAACTTATTCCTTTTACTTAACTGTATTTTTGAACCTGCTAACCAATCTCTCTTTACTTTATGTGATGAAGTGCTATAAAAATATGAGCTCAAATAGATTGGCCTAGTTGCAGGAAAGTATTAAAAGAAAAGTGGAGATAAGTATCAGAAATTCTGAAAGTGGTGTGGTTGGAAAAATAATTGATTATCATACATTATTTGTAAATTATCATATTTATTTGTTATTTTTTGATTTCTAACTTTAATTTTAAGTTCAGGGTACATGTGCAGGTTCATTACATAGGTAAACGGATAAGTAAACGTGTACCATGCTGGCTTGCTACACAGATCATCCTATCACCTAGGAATTAAGCCCAATATCCACTAGCTGTTATTCCTGATGATCTCCCTCCTCCCATTCACCCCTCCTCCATGAACAGGTCTCAATGTGTGTTGTTCCTCCTGCAAAGTGTCCATGTGTTTTCATTGTCCAGCTCCCACTTATAAGTGAGAATATGTGGTGTTTAGTTTTCTGTTTCTATGTCAGTTTGCTGATGACAGTAGCTTCCAGGTCCATTCGTGTCCCAAAAGGTGTGATTTTGTTTCCTGTTTATGGCTGCCTAATATTCCATTGTAACTGCCCCATGGGTTTACTTGGCCTGCTGCCTAGACAGAGCCGATTTCTCAAGACAGGGGAAAATGCAATAGAGTAAAAGTAATTCAGGCAGAACCAGCTATGTGGGAGACCAGAGTTTTACTATTATTCAAATCAGAATCTTGCAGTTTCCAGCTGCATAACCCCTAAACCATAATTTTTAATCTTATGGATAATGTTAGTCCTACAAAGGCAATCTAATCCCCAGGCAAGTAGGAAGTCTGGTTTGGGAAAGGGCTATTATTGTCTTTATTTTAAACTATAAACTGTAAACTCAGTTTCTTCCAAGGTTAACTCAGCCTAACTCAGCCTACATCCAGGAATGAACCAAGACAGCTTGGAGGTTAGAATCAAGATGAAGTTGGTTAACTTAGATCGTTTTTACTGTCTCAGTCATAATTTTGCAAAGGTGGTTTCACCAAGCTGTGGATGTGCCATATTTTGTTTTTCTATTATTAAATAGAAAAAACATTTAGGGCATTTAGGTTGATTCCCTATCTTTTCTATTGTGAATAGTGTTGCAATGAACCATACATGTGCATGTATTTTTATAATAGAATAATTTTTATTTCTTGGGGCATATATCTAATAATGGGAATTGCTTGGTCAAATGGTATTTCTGCCTCTAAGTCTTTGAGGAATTGCCACACTGTATTTCCTAATGGTTGAACTAAGTTACACTCTCACCAGCAGTGTAAACATGTTCCTTTCTCTCCACAACTTTGTCAGCAACTTTTTTTTTCTTTTTTTTTCTTTTTTTTTTTTTTTTTTTTTTGCCTTTTTAAATCATAGCCATTCTGACTGGTATGAGAATATCTCATTGTGGTCTTGATTTGCATTTTTCTAATAATAAGTGACATGGAGTTTTTTAAATGTTTGTTGACCATATGTACGTCTTTTTGTTGAGAAGTGTCCACTCCTGTCCTTTGGCCACTTTTACATGAGGTTGTTTATGTGGGTCTTGTAAATTTGTGCAAGTTTTTTGTAGATGCTGAATATTAGACCTTTGTCTGATGGATAGATTGCAAAATATTTCTTGCATTGTGTAAGTTGGCTGTTCACACTGATGACAGTTTCTTTTTCAGAAGTTCCTTAGTTTAATTAGATCTCATTTGTCAATTTTTGCTTTTGTGGCAATTGCTTGTACATTTACATTATGAAATCTTTGTCTATGCCCTAAATGGTATTGTCTAGATTTTTTAAGTTTTTATAGTTTTATGTTTTACATTTAAGTCTTTCATTTATCTTGAGTTGATTTTTGTGTATGGTGTAAGGATGGGGTCCAGTTTCAATTGTCTGCATATGGCTAGCCAGTTCTCCTAGCACTGTTTATTAAATAGAAAATCCTTTCCACCTTTCTCCCTGCTTGTTTTTGTCAGGTTTGTTGAAGATCAGATGGTTGTAGGTGTGTGGTCTTATTTCTGGATTCTGGGTTCTGTTCCATTGGTCTATGTGTCTGTTTTGGTACCAGTATCATGCTGTTTTGGTTACTGTAGCCTTGTAGTATAGCTTGAAGTCCGGCACTGTAATGTCTCCAGCTTTGTTCTTTTTGCTTAGAATTGTTGTGGCTAATAGGTCTCATTTTTGGTTCCATATGATTTTTTTTATTGCATTTTAGGTTTTGGGGTACATGCGAAAACATGCAAGATTGTTGCATAGGTACACACATAGCAGTGTGAATTTCAAAATTGTTTTTTTACTAATTCTGTGAAGAATGTCAGTGGTAGTTTAAGGAGAATAACATTGAATCTATAAACAGCTTTGGGCAGTATGTCCATTTTCATGATATTGATTTTTCCTATTTGTGAGCCTGAAATGTTTTTCTATTTGATTGTGTTATCTCTCATTTCTTTAAACAGTGGTTTCTAGTTCTCTTTAAAGAGGTCCTCCACTTTGCTATGAGTCATACCTATGATGACTAATTAAAATTATTAATAATTAAGTGCTACTATTTACAAATGCCTATTAAAATTTAGAATGAAGATAAGATTCAAAAAAAAAAAAAAGAAATTCAAAAGAATGGCTACTATCCCCTTTGCTAAGATACATAATTACCTCAATGTGGTCCACAGTAAATATTTCAGTTATACAAAATGGCACAGGAAAGTTAGAGCAGTGCCATACTTTCATTGAAACCTGGTAGGCTCAACATACTTTTTATCAATTTGAGAGAAAGAGAGAAAAACCATCCCACAAGTTTCTCAAAAATAATCATAGGTATGACTAACAAGGGAAGCTAAGGAGCTCTCCAAGGATAACTAGGAAAATCGTGTGCAAATAGGTATAGCGATTGGCACATGGGGCTGCATGGAATCAAAAATCATAAAACATAATAATAAATTTCCAAAAATGTATTGATTTTTTTTAAAAGTTAACATTTTGACATTATTGTATATTTCACACTGTCACCAGATTAAGAATGTCTGTGACTGTTTCAGGGAAAAAAAAATCACTTTATTTCATTCATTTCTAACTACAAAAAGTTCACCTGGATGGTTTGCTCAGCTTCCAGAAATAACATAGTCTCTCAAATTCAAATGTTACCAAGGCGATGAATGGAAAGGCGAGTGTCTCCCAGAGGTAGAATGAATAGCCATAGGGAAGAATGGACAGAGTTTGTGCTCCCAGGGATCACAATCAGCCTAATATGAGAACATTCCCTATCCAAAAGTAGGAGAAACATCTAAATTATCCCAGAGGTATTTCAGAATTGTTACGGACCAGTAACCAAGATGTGCTTCTTCTCTTTTCTGAATGTGCTCATTTTGGCCATTCTGTATTATTGGACGTTGTGTTTAAGGAAAGTTAGGTAATTTGTGTTTTTACTTGTTAACCAACGAGAGCAGGAAGAGCTGCATCTGGAACTGAGGCATATTAAAAATCTCTGGACTTTGAGCCTCATATCATGTTTGGATGAGACATTTTTGGGGTTCATTCCCACAGAGAAGAAGATTGCATTTTCATGAGGGAGATAAATGGATCTTTAGGACTAATAGAGCAGACTGGTATATTGTACAATTTTCTCCAATTGCCTTTACCTTCTTCTGTAAGAGTATTTTACATGTCACTTTTGGTGTGCCTATTGTTAACCTTCCGTATGTCTCTGTCTTTTCCCAGGGGGTTATTTATGTTTCATATCTAAAATTTTCAGTGCAACTCTGTGCATTGGTTCAGCCTTTCTTTCTTGCCTTCTGCAATCAGAACACCATATACTGGCTGGGAGCTGCTTGAATCTAGGATGTAAAGACATAATGAGCGGAACCAAATAGGGCCACTGCTAATTTGCAGAATCATGAGTGAGAGATGAGTGTCTGTAGTCATATCTTCACAGACTATCTGTAATTGCAAAAACAGAAACAGAAACAAAACCACCTTTCCCATATATTATCCCATCTGCAAATTTTTCTTTTTTTTGGTTCTCACATTACTTTGTATGTTTTTGTTTGTTTTATCTGTAGTTCTTACTTGGATTTATAATTATTTTATTCATTTGTGTGTTTCTTATTTTAACTTTATCACCCATTAGCTTCAATGCTCAATGAAGACATAGCCTGCCTTTCTTCTTATTGTGATCCTAAAGTCTACACGGTTATTGGTACGTAGCAGATACACAAAAATATTTGTTAATGTAATACGTAATTGAAAAAGTCTCTTTTCATAGTAATATCTCTCATATGAATTTATATGCATATATATAGCCCAGGTATTAGTTAGCAGTGTATTAGAACAACTCTTCAATGTGAGTCTTGCATTTCATCTAAATTTGAATGTATTTAAACTTTATTTACTGGTTGAGCACAGTGGCTCATGCCTGTAATCTCAGCACTTTGGGAGGCCAAGGAGGATGGATCACCTGAGGTCAGGAGTTCAAGACCAGCCTGGGCAACATGAAGAAACCCTGTCTCTACTAAAAATACAAAATTAGCCAGGCATGGTGGTACATGCCTATAATCTAAGCTACTCAGGAGGCTGAGGCAGGAGAATCTCTTGAACCCAAGAGACAGAGCTTGCAGTGAGCCAAGATTGCGCCATTGCACTTCAGCCTGGGCAACAAGAGCGAATCTCTGTCAAAAACAAACGAACAAACAAAAAAAAACCTTTATTTCCACATTTAGTGTTTAAGATCTTAAACGTCAGTGGCTATTCCTCATACTGCTAAGATGATTAGCATTTCTTCAGGCACATAACTTTTGAACAGTTTTAAAAACATTACTTATTGCTTTTACTCTGAAAATAAAGCTGGGGAATCTCTCTGATACTGCATACTTGCAGCTGTTTCTACAAGATTCATTTTCTAGTTTCTAGTTCTCATTCCTAGAATTTCCAGTGGTATGAAGGTGGTGCATCTCACTGAAGTGATTATCAAGTGACATGAAGACATATTTCATCTAGTTTTTGAAGTACTTTCTTCATTGCTTTAGTTGTTCCTTTGTTCTTTATCATTCAATGTCATTCTGACATTGAATGAAAATACATGTTTTTCTTTTTCTGACAGGATTCCATTAAATGTTCTCAATTTTATCAAGATAAACTGGAGATACATACATGTATATACACACACACATATATATATACACACACATACACATTTCTCTCTCTGTATATGTGTATATACATACATATACATATACATATACATATACATATACATATACATATACATATACATACAGAGAGAGAGAGATTATCTGAGTAGTAAACTATACCACCATTCCTAATTTACGTGTCTTAAGAGTTTCTGGCTTTGTACGTATCAATTTATGTGGTTTTTGCAACAACTCTATGAGATAAATACAAGTAGTCTCATTTTAGATGTAAGAAAGTCAAAGATTACAGACTATAACTCAGGTTTTCGAAAATATGTGGTTTATATGTGTAATAACTATGATCCAAATTAGGAAATTTTATGAAATTCAGTGATCGTCTCATAAGTTCACTTTGCAGCCCTCTTTACATTATTCACTATGGATAAATATGCATGGGAATCACTACAATAATCTTTTCTTAATAGTGAGAAAAGAAACTTATCATTTTAATTAAGTATAAAGAATTTGATGATTTTCTGTAGTAATTTATCTGAAATAGACTGTACTTCTCTTAAAAAACAAACAAACAAACAAACAAACAAACAAACAAAAAACAAACTATTAGATGTTCCTTGATAAGGAAACCTGTTTTCATCAGTGAAATATGTCCAATAGTAAAATATTCCACTTTTGGGAAGAAGCCTTACAGAGGCAGCTTGTGCAACAGTGTGTCTTCTTACTCCCACCTGGAAGCCCATGGCTACTTGCAGCCCCATAAACCTTGTTTCTTCAGTGATTTCAGCAAGGTGAGTCTTCAGCTGATGTGATGTGGGCATGCCTCATGTGTATTGTGTAAACTTTAATGTTTTAAGTTACTAAGTTTAGAAAACTTTTTATTGTCATACGATAACTCAGTCAATCATGATGAAATGAGTTTGTATCTTAAAAACATTGGAAAAATGCATGTAAAACTTTTGATCATCAGAAAGATTTCCTAATCTCAAATAAATGCATCACTATAAAAGTGGGTCTGATAAATTTAAATAGAGCCCATGTTTCCAGTTTCTTCTTAAGCTGAACATTATATGGCACAGTGATTTGCATATAAAATAGCACTAATCACATTCATGGAATCTCTGATCTCATGACTTAGTCACCTCTTAAAAGGCATCAACTCCTAATATCATTACATTGGGTGTTAGGAGTTCAACTTAAGAACCAACCCAAATGCCCATTCATGATAGACTGAACAGGGAAAATGTGGCACATATAAACCGTGGAATACTATGTAGCCATAAAAAATGATGAGTTTAGGCCGGGCGCGGTGGCTCAAGCCTGTAATCCCAGCACTTTGGGAGGCCGAGGCCGGTGGATCACGAGGTCAAGAGATCAAGACCAACGTGGTCAACATGGTGAAACCCCGTCTCTACTAAAAATACAAAAAATTAGCTGGGCATGGTGGCTCGTGCCTGTAATCCCAGCTACTCAGGAGGCTGAGGCAGGAGAATTGCCTGAACCCAGGAGGTGGAGGTTGCGGTGAGCCGAGATCGTGCCATTGCACTCCAGCCTGGGTAACAAGAGCGAAACTCCGTCTCAAAAAAAAAAAAAAAAAAAAAAAAAAAAATGTTGAGTTTGTGCCCTTTGTATGGGCGTGGATGAACCTGGTATGGGCGTGGATGAACCTGGAAACCATCATTCTCAGCAAACTGACACAAGAACAGAAAATCAAACATCACCTTTTCTCACTCATAGGCAGGTGTTGAGCAATGAGAAGATGTAGACACAGGGAGGGGGGTAACACACACTGAGGTCTGTGGTGGGGAGAACTAGGGGAGGGACAGTGAGGGGTAGAGAGTTGGGGAGGGATAACAAGGGGAGTAAGGCCAGATATAGGTGATAGGATTGAAGGCAGCAAACCACATTGCCATGTATGTATCTATGCATACATAGATACATGTTTTTCACATGTTTTCACATGTTTTTGCATGTTTTTCACATGTACCCAAAACCTAAAGAGCAATAAAATATATATATAAATTAATTTTATTTTTTGTTTAGATGAAATATAATAAAGAATTCCATTGTAATATCAGGTGTGGAATACATTTTGTGTATCATATTTTAGGAAATGGGTATAGCTCCTATTAATAATAGAAATAAATAAAAGAATACAATGAGGAATAAAATAACAAAATTACACCCTAAAGATGCATCCTCATATGCTGTATGCATTCTTCTGAATGTTTTCTAATTTGTCATTTATAAATTTAGAAAAAGTGTATCTCTGAACTTTGATCAAATTAAATCAGAAAACTTTTAGAAAAAATGTTCAACGAACTGTTCTTTGCTAAAACACTCATATATTCAAACTTATTTGAATAAAATTTATGCAGTGATGTAAAATGTCACAAATTAGACTTTCAAAATGTCCATTTACATAGAGGTGTTATAAAATTTGGATGAATATATTATTTTTAAGGTTTCAATAACTATTAATAATTCAGGTTTTTAATTAAAAATATATTAGTAGCAGTCAAAAAAATTAAAAAGATTTTTTCTAAATCACAAATGTGCCCTATAAAATATACATAACTTCTGTTCATTAAAAACATCAACATGTCTTCTCCATGAAAAAGGGTAATCAATCATTTTTCCAAGCTTTATCTTTGTAAATTTTCCCAAATGAGTTTAGTGAATTGAGGAATAATGAGTTATGTATTTACAGGCAATTCAAATCAACAAAATCTGTGTTGCTAAAAAGCCCTCAATGAAAATAGTTGCAACACAAGATACCAGAAGTTGTATCGCCTTTGGTACCTCTAGTCATTAACCTTTGGTTGTTAGAGACAAATCAACATGATAGACGTGGTCTTTTTGACAGGAGGCTAGAGAATTTCTGAAGACACAAACATCATTATTAAATCATGCTTCAAGATAAGCACAGAAGAAGTAAATATTAATGGGCCTTTTGTGGCTCAGAAATTAACTTACTGTCAGACATTCCCTTCATAGGAAAAGGAGGTATATAGAAATTTCAAAAATCAACACCATAGGCAATTGATTCTGAATTACAATTAAATGGCATTACTATCGAGCATACCAGTGTTAATTCCAGGGAGATTTGGAGCCACTGTACTATTTATGTGTGAAATGAGAAGTGTTTGCTTAATTTCTCTCTGGGCCTGTGTTTCTCCCAGGAAGCGACGTGGATAAGAGCTTTGGACTTTTGAGCTTGCTCTTTGGCTCCTTTGAGACTGCCTCATACAAGCCTTTGTGTCAATTCCTTCTACATTAAATGCAGAATTCTGCTGTTTTTTTTCTTTTTTCTTTTCATTTTAAATCCCTTTGAAAACTAATGAAATTTTTTTTTCTTTCCCTAGACAAATCAAAATATGCACACACCTTTGAGCAGGTAGTCTCAGTGGGTTTGCCAGCAATCCACCAAGTTCATCCGTGTATCCTTTGAAAAATCCTGGAGTTAGTGGCTGCAACTGGTTTTTAAACCTGTGCTAACAGTTGGTCCAAAATTTTACTGCCAGACCCAGGGATGGTTGAGATGTTCCTGAATTTTCATGCTTGTAGAACTGTTGTACAGAATAGAGTGAGCTGAATGAAAAGTGAAATGATCACCATCAGTTTTTCTCTGTTATTTTAGAATTGTTCCATGGAGTACTCCTGATCAAAGAGGTGTGGCTGCACTGTTAGAATGGTCTTAGCTCATGTGCCTACAGGGGCTCCATGCTGAGCCTGGCATACAAATGAATCAGCAAATGGAAAGGTGGCTTTCCTGAGCTGAAGTGGTCTACACCGGCTTCAGATTCATCTCTTTTTGGAAAATAAAACCAGTTGAGTGGAGGGCTGCAGAGGCTGTGCTTGACAAAGGTGGGACCTCTCAGCACAACTCTTTTCCTCTGGGTTATTTTGCCTTCTTTATATATTCTATGCTAACTAAGCCAGTGTAAGGAACATATGTCCTCCACGAATCTTTGGGTCACTTCCAAATAATGTATGTCCAACTAGTATTGATTTCAGGGCACTGTAGTTACAAGAACTTACACTTTCTAACATGTCTCTTTAGAAGTTTTCCAGTTATACTTTGAAACTTCTTTTTTATTTTTTCAAGTACATGCTAATAGCATATTTCTTTATATTTCTAATATAAATAAGATTGCCTTGCAGTATTGTATTGGGGAAGCATCTATTAGTTCCTAGACTTACATTCCATCTTAATGGAATCCGTTTCTGTCACAAGCGCGTGGCAATACGGAAAAGTGTCAAGGTTGGTTGAAGTCAGAATAAATCTGATTTTCTTTTTCTAGAATTTGAGCTCCAATACAAAGTGGGTATTTTCTGGAAGGGAGAAATGGAATGGACTAGTCTTCATAGATAGAAAGGCCAGAGCAGCCATTATAGATATGTGAAGGCTATCGTTAGAAAGAAGTGTGAACCACGAATAACAGACAGAGGCTGAGTGAAGAACAGATAATTAAGTGGGAGTATGGGAAGAAATGGTAATTTCAGTAGATAAATGTCATGAATCCCATTAACTCTGAGAGGTGCAGAGTAAAGGTGAGAGCACAAACGAGTGCCTAGCTGTTTCCCAAAGATCTCTTTCCCTCCTTATAGCTTCCTAGTTTCCTTCTATGGATACTCTGATTATAAAGCATCTTTTCTGAGTCTATCTCTATTTCATGCATTTGAAAACAAGTCATAGAAGAAAAAGAGTCCTTTTATTAAAAATTTTTTTGTTTTGTGTTGATTTTCTTTAAAACCCATACTGAGAAGCCTGTATGGATTAACACAGTAGCTAAGGGAAATAATTTTAATAAGACATCATTTATCGAAATGCTTTTTTCAGAAGAATAAATGCCACCATAATTAACACTGTTGTATAATAATAGTCATAAATCTTTATTTTTGAGTTAATAAAAAGGCGTATCATCTGGTTTTTAGTTTCTTTGCTTCCTGTTGAATTATTGGTTTTATTTAATAAGCATACATTATAGAATGTTTTACTTGATGGAATTTATTTTGTTTTATGTTATAATTATTTGGTTGTCTGCTTTTCTAAATTGATGGCATATTTCTCATGGCTGAGATTATCTGATTTATTTTGGTGTATAGGAAACTAGATCAGGGTGTTCAAATAGAATGTGCTTATTCCATATTTATTGAAACAATAAACTACTTGCCCTATTTATAAATTCACAAATTCATTTTACAGATTCTCTTATTTTAGGAGTTTCATTTCAATGCCTTTTTTACATGAAAGAAAAAATAAGTGTATTGTTATCCATAAGATTCACGAGTGTGAAGGGATGAAACGGGGAAGAAAATACATTACCAGGAAATTGCTTTTGTTGGCAACCAGCAAAAAACTTTGGCATATACACTTGCATTTTATTCTCCATAGGAGAATATATGTTTATTCCTTGTCTTCCTCCACATAGTTCAGCAAACAATGAAATTTGTGTCAATCATTTCTTAGTTGGAGGCATTTTTGAAGTAGCTTATGAGCAATAGTCTTATAAATCAAGAATACTTCCAGCTTAACTATTTTATATGTATACCCTAAAAGAAATGTGGAAAACACAACTTTAAAAAAAATCATGATTAATGTTAACAGGTCAACAAGAAGGCTGCATAGTGTCAATCTTTTACTACTGTAAAAGTTGAAGGAAATTGAAGAAGATAAGATCTTTTCAATTGTTGACCTGTAAAAAATACTTTGAGAAGAGGCAATTGTGTTGATTCTTACATGTCAACAATTAATTGTGTAGCTATTTAATAAAACAAAAATTGAGTTCACAAAAATGAGTTGTAATAGAAATATATTTATCAAAGTCACACTTTGTTGTTTTGTTAGTTTATATTATATTCATTCTATTTGATTTGATTGTTTCTATTCTATTCTATTCCACCATTATTATTATCCTCTAGCTTAATAAACTTGACTCATGCTGTGTCTCAAAAGCCAAGAAGGTTAGAACAACATCAACATAAACTCACAAAAACCAGGTAAGTATATCACGGAAATTAAGGACCAATATATAATATACCAAAATCCAGTATAATTATTTTATAATCAGAATAGAAAGTGACTATGTGTACAAGAATTGTGTGACACTTACTTAATCTACATGTATTTGACTCCTCAGTTACTCTCACAGGATGCACTTCTGCATAATGTGAAGGCCAGACCAGTGGTTTTATATTCTCATACTTAATCTGTTCTCTGTTTCTCTTGTTGTTGTTTTTTCCCCAGGAGGAAAGCCAATGCTTACTAAAAGCTTGCTTAAGTCTGTGTAACCAGGTTTGGGAGAAGAAAAAGCAATTATGTGTAGTATTTGCCAATATCCACAGTGTAAATATTCTCACTACTATGGGTCAAATTGTGTTTCTTCTCAAAGATACGTTGGAGTCCATTCCCCTAGTAACTCAGAATGGGAATGTATTTGTAGACAGTGTCTTTAGGGCAATAATCAAGTTAAAATGATGTCATTTGAATAGGTCTTAATTCAATATGAATGCTGTCCTTATTAAAAAAAAAAAAAGAAAATGTGGGCACAGAGACAGGTATGTACAAAGGGAAATACCATGTTAAGTTTGGAATTATGATGTTGTGAAAGAAGGAATGACAGGACACTAGGAATGCAGAACAGAACTAATCCTTTTCTAGAAGCTTCAGTGGAGGGTGGCCCTGATAGCACCATGATCTCAGACGTCCAGGCTCCAGAACTGTGAGATCATCAGTTTCTGTTGTTTACATCATTCAATTGTTGTTACTTTGTGACACCAGCCTTGGGACATAAATATTCTCACTATCATTGATTTCAAGCTACCAATATGACATCAACTGACTTGCAAAATTCCTCATAATTTAAATATTGTCTCTCACAAGCCATTACGAGTCAGCTCTAAGACAGTTTCAGACCATTAGTATTTGTTCATTGTAATTTTTTCTTTGTTTAAGCCAATTTCATGGTTATTGTTTTAAGATTTTCATCAATAAAATGATATCACACAAAGAAATTTTAAAAAGCCTTGGGTGAAAAAGTAACAGATATCTTTTTGAAGAAGGTGAGGTGAGTAGAAATTAAATGATTTGTTTTGTTAGATGTCATAAGAGGAAACATAGGAAAAGAACTGTTATATAACAGCTATCACATAAACTAAAGAAAACAGCAATCTAAAATAAATGTAAACCTTTTATTGGTACATAGTAATTAAACATATTTGTGGAGTACATGATTTAAAAAATTAAAAATTTACAAGCAAATTATTCATCAAATCATACCTCTGTTTATTACTTTGCTTTAATCCTATCCCCTACCTTTCAGTTTTCTAAATTTATCTAAGTTTGTATTATTTTTACTTTTATCGTTCTTGGTAACTATTTTTTATATACATCTCATTTATGTATAGGTACATAAACACGTCATACTTGAATATATAACATTTATAAATGCTATTACACTGAGGGACTGTGTTAAGGGACAAAACTCTTTCCAGGTCCAGGAAGGACATGGTTTCAAAGGCAGGGTTTCTCAGTGCCACACCTCCATTCACACCCCCATCTGGGAATGCAAAGTTCTTTGCCTAGGTTTCCCCAGGGAAGGCTAGGTAGAGGAATCCAGGTGGGCTTCTTTGTCCTTAAAGCTGGCAAAAAAATCTGGGAGGAGGAGGCTCTGTTGCAGACCAAATAGCCAATCTGGTATCAGAGTCAATCACTCCAGAGGAAGTTTGAAAGAATACCTCTCATTGGATGAAAGCATGAATGGGGCAGGAATTTCAGGGTTACTATTATTCTCCCGATTCCCCTCCAACAATAGTGTGGGAGCTCTCTCTCTCTCTCTCTCTCTCTCTCTCTCTCTCTCTCTCTCTCTGCCTAATAAATCACTTTTTCCATAAAACTCTTAGGGTTCATGATATTTTTTCAAAGGTAAGCTCACTGCACCTCTGGAGCCCCTTTTCCCATTCTTCAGGATAAGAGAGGCCAAGGGTCTCAGATCGGGAATTGGGAGCATCTTTGGGATGCCCAGTTCCCTCCCCTGGCTACAATATCTGCTATTTTTGAATCATCAACATCTATGTTTTTGATTATTAAAATCCCCATTTCTATGATCAACATTAACAACCTGTGTGTATGTGTGATATCATTGTGTGTGTATATATATATAATATATATATATATATATATTCATCCCACCAGCATTAAAATGAAATACTATAATTTGTTCACAAATTACTGATTATGTAACAGATAAAGAGATGAGATATTGTGAAGATAAACAAATTTTTGAAGACCAATTATATAACCAGTGTCTAGCGCCTGCGTTCTAGATAAGCACAGAATGTTGAATCCCATTTTCACTATAACCTGATGGATTTATTTCTTTGAATCTGATTCCCAGGCATGAGATTACTGAGTTTAACAACTGGAATATTTATATTTTAATTAAATACTGACAGACGACTTTCCAAAATTATTTGGATTTATCATAAAGATTTTCTTCCTCCTTTTTCGTTATCTCTTCAAGAGCTTAGTGTTTTTTTCATTTTTGCCATTTTGATAGGTAATAAAGTATATTTTATGTTTTCATTAATTTGCATTTTTCAGATTTAGGAACATGAGTAATTTACACTCATTAGATATTTGATTTATTTTATTTTAAATTTCTTACTCACACACTCATTTTTCATTTAGCTTGAATATCTTTTTTTTTTTTTTTTTTTTTTGAGACGGAGTTTCACTCTTGTTACCCAGGCTGGAGTGCAATGGCGCAATCTCGGCTCACCGCAACCTCCGCCGCCTGGGTTCAGGCAATCCTCCTGCCTCAGCCTCCTGAGTAGCTGGGATTACAGGCACGCGCCACCATGCCCAGCTGATTTTTTTTGTATTTTTAGTAGAGACGGGGTTTCACCATGTTGACCGGGATGGTCTTCAGGAGTTTTTATTTTTCCGCTTCTGTGAAATTCCTATCTTTTGTCAGCTGATACAATTAATTAGTCATTTTTTTAACGTACTTTAGATTATGGGATACATATGGATACATGTGCATATCATGCAAGATTGTTGCATAGGTACATCCATGGCAAAGTGGTTTGTTGCCACCATCCCTCCATCACCTATACCTGACATTTCTCCTCACATTATCCTTCCTCTACCCTCCCTCCCACTATTCCTACCATAGCCCCCCAGTGGACCCCAGTGTGCCATGCTCCCTTCTTTGTGTCCACATGTTCTCATTTTTCCACACCAGCCTATGAGTGAGAACATGCAGTGTTTGATTTTCTCTTCTTGTGTCAGTTTTCTGAGAATGATGGTTTCCGGGTTCATCCATGTTGCTACAAAGGACACAAATTCATCATTTTTTAATAGCTGCATAGTATTCCATACTGTATATGTGCCACATTTTCTTTGTCCAGTCCATCATTGATTGACATTTGGGTTGGTTCCAGGTCTTTGCTATTGTAAACAGTGCTGCATGTGTCTTTATAATAGAACGATTTATAGTCCTTTGGGTATATACCCAGTAATAGGATTGCAGAGTCAAATGGAATTTCTATTTCTAGATCCTTGAGGAAGTGCCAGACTATCTTCCACAATGCTTGAACTAATTTACACTCCCACCAACAGTGTAAATGTTCCTATTTCTCCACATCCTCTCCAGCATGTTGTCTCCAGATTTTTTAATGATCGCCATTCTAACTGGTGTGAGATGGTATCTCGATATGGTTTTGATTTGCATTTCTCTAATGTCCAGTGATGATAAGCATTTTTTCTTATGTTTGTTGGATTCATATATGCCTTCTTTTGAAAAGTGTCTGTTCATGTCCTTCACCCACTTTTGGATGAGTTTGTTTGTTTTTTCCTTGTAAATCTGTTTCAGTTCTTTGTAGATTCTCGATATTAGCCCTTTGTCAGATGCGTAGATTGCAAACACTTTTTCCCATTCTGTTGGTTACTGGTTCATTCTAATGATTGTTTCTTTTTCTGTACAGAGGCTCTGAAGTTTAATTCAATCCCATTTGTCTATTTTGGCTTTTGTTGCCATTGCTTTTGGTGTTTTAGTCATGAAGTCCTTGCCTCTGCCTATGTCCTGAATGGTTTTGCTTAGGTTTTCTTCTAAGGTTTTTATGGTGTTAGGTCTTATTTTGAAGTTTTTAATCCATCTGGAGTTAATTTTACTGTAAGGTGTCAGGAAGGGGTCCAGTTTCTGCTTTCTGCACATTGTTAGCCAATTTCTCCAACACCATTTATTAAACAGGGAATTCTCTTCCGATTGCTTGATTTGTCAGTTTGGTCAAAGATCAGATGGTTATAGATGTTTGGTGTTGCTCTGTAGGCCTCTGTTCTGTTCCATTTGTCTATGTCTCTGTATCATGCTGTTTTGATTACTGTTGCCTTGTAGTATAGCTTGAAGTCCAGCAACGTGTTGCTGCAAGCTTTTCTTTTTGCTTAGGATTGTCTTGGCTATGCAGGCTTTTTTGTGGTTCCATATGAAGTTTAAAGTGTTTTTTTCCAGTTCTGTGAAGAAGGTCTTTGATAGTTTGATGGGGATAGATTTAAACTATAAGTTACTTGGGTAGTATGGCCATTTTCACAATATTGATTCTTCCTTACCATGAGCATGGAATGCTCTTCTATCTGTTTGTGTCTTCTCTTATTTCCTTGAGCAATTGTTTGTAGTTCTCCTTGAAGAGGAACTTCACATCCTTTGTTAGTTGTATTCCTAGGTATTTTATTTTCTTTGTAGCAATTGTGAATGGGGTTTCACTCTTGATTTGGCTCTCTGTTAGTCTGTTATTGGTGTATAGGAATGTTGTGATTTTTGCCCATTGATTTTGTATCCTGAGACTTTGCTGAAGTTGCTTATCACCTTAAGGAGATTTTGGGCTCAGATTATGGGGTCTTCTAAATATACAATCATGTCTTCTGCAAACAGAGACAATTTCACTTCCTCCTTTCCTATTTGAATACCCTTTATTTCTTTTTCTTACCTGATTACACTGGCTACAACTTTGAATACTATATTGAATAAGAGTGAAGAGAGAGGACATCCTTGTCTAGTGCCAGATCTCAAAGGGAATGCTTCCAGTTTTTGACCATTCAGTATGATATTGGCTGTGGGTTTGTCATAAATAGCTTTTCTTATTTTGTGATAGGTTCTATCAATACCTAGTTTATTGATAGTTTTTATCATAAAGGACTGTTGAATTTTGTTGAAAGCCTTCATGTGGTTTTTGTCTTTGGTTCTATTTATGTTGTGGATTATGTTTATGGACTTGAGTATGTTGAACCAAGCTTGCATCCCTGGGATGAAGCCTACTTGATCCTGATGGATAAGCTTTTTGATGTGCTGATGCAAGTGGTTTACTAGTATTTTATTGAAGATTTTTGTGTCTATGTTCATCATGAAAATTAGCCTGAAGTTTTGTATTTTTGTTGAGTCTCAGCTGGGTTTTGGTATCAGGATGATGTTGGTCTCATAAAATGAGTTGGGGAGGATTCCCTCTTTTTGTATTTTTTGGAATAGTTTCAGAATGATTGTTACCAGCTCCTCTTTGTACATCTGGTAGAATTCCACTGTGAACCTGTCTGGACCTGAACTCTTTTTGGTGGGTAGGCTGTTAATTGCTGCCTCAACTTCAGCCCTTGTTATTGATCTATTCAGGGTTTCAAATTCTTCCTGGTTTAGTTTTAGTAAGGTGCAAGTGTCTATGAATTTATCCAATTCTTCCAGGTTTACTGGCTTATGTGCATAGAGTAGTAGTCTCTGATGGTAGTTTGTATTTCTGTGGGATAGGTGGTGATATCCCCTTTATCATTTTTTATTGCATCTATTTGATTCTTCTCTCTTTTCTTTTTTATTAATCTGGCTAACAGTCTGTCTATTTTCTTGATCTTTTCAAAAAATCAGCTCCTGGATTTATTGATTTTTTTTTGAAGGTTTGTGTGTGTGTGTGTGTGTACCTATCTCCTTCATTTATGCTCTGATCTTGATTATTTCTTTTCTTCTGCTGACTTTTGAGGTTTTTTTTTTTTTTTTTTTTTTTTTTTTTTTTTTTTTTTTTTTTTATCTTGCTCCTCTAGTTCTTTCAATTTTGATAGGGTGCTGACTTTAGATCTTTCCTCATTTCTCATGTGGGCATTTATTGCTATAAATTTCCCTCTAGACACTGCTTTAAATGGGTCCCAGAGATTCTGGTACATTGTGTCCTTGTTCTCACTGGTTTCTGTCGACAACCGTCTGGGATGGGTAGGCATGTCTGCCGGGGGTCTCTTGACCTGCAAGAGGGTCCCAATAGCTGGAAGAGAGCATTCACTTGAAGAAATAAAAGAGACAGAGAGCGGGGATCTGGAGGGCTGGATAGGCCGTGCCTAAACAGCAAATTTTATTTTTCAAAGGTCAGGAATAAATACACTTTCTTTGCTCTGGTTTACGTCATTGCAAGAGGAAATGCAAATCTATACCTTACATGGCCTATACAATAGAGAAGTCAGATACACAATCAGTGGTTGTAAAAAGTAACAGAATTTCCTGTGATCACAAAGCTTGTTTACATCCAGATATTATTCCTCCTGGCTGCAGGTATTTCAGCTTAGATCTTGATTTAGAACTGAGATGTGAAAAGGTTTTCTGGTTTTCCTCATCAGAATATCTTTTAACCAGATTCTCCTTTGTCTGCTCCTGACTCAACTTACCTCAACTCCCCCATTCAGGAGTCTCTGAGTCAGGGATCAAAGCCATCCCGCATGGTGGCATTTGCTTTGCAAATATCCCCACAGTTAAACCATTATCTAGGGTTCAAGGCAGTCAGGCAAGTAAAGAAAAGATTAAAGCTTATTCTTAAAGAAAGAGTCATAAAAAGTTAAAAGCAGAAACTGGTTGCTGGTAGGGAGTCACTCGATCTAGCAGCACTGCACAGTTTTAGGTCCAAACGATATTGTGGTTGATATTAGAAACTGATCATTCATCTTTCAGTTCCTTTTCCCAATAGCTCGACTGCCTCCAACAGGAAACTGTGTTTGACATCAAACTCACCGTATAGTGAGACTCATGCCTTTTGGGGGTCTCGCACGGGAATGTTCCCCACAGGTTTCAAATAATATCTTTATTTCTGCCTTCATTTCATTGTTTGTCCAGTCAATATTCAGGAGCCAGTTGTTCAGTTTCCATGAATTTGTGTGGTTTTGAGTTAGTTTCTTAATCCTAAGATCTAATTTGATTGCACTGTGGTCTGAGAGACTGTTATGATTTCCATTTTTTGCATTTGCTGAGGAGTGATTTAATTCCAATTATGTGGTCAATTTTAGAGTAAGTACAATGTGGTGTTGAGAAGTATGTATATTCTGTGGCTGTGAGGTGAAGAATTCTGTAGATGTCTATTAGTTCCACTTGTTCCAGTTCTGCATTCAAGTCTTATATATCCTTGTTGATTTTCTGCCTCGTTGATCTGTCTAATGTTGACAATGTAGTGTTATAGTCTCCCACTATTATTGTGCAGGAGTCTAAGTCTCTTTGTAGATCATTAAGAACTTGCTTTATGTATCTGGGCACTCCTATATTGGCTGCATATGTATTTAGGATAGTTAGCTCTTCTTGTTGTATTGATACTTTCACCATTATGTAATGTCCTTCTTTGTCTCTTCTGATCTTTGTTGGTTTCAAGCCGATTTTATCAGAGACTAAAATTGCAGCCCCTGCTTTTTTAAATCTATGTTTGATTAGTAGATCTTCCATTCCTTTATTTGAGTCTATGTGTGTCTTTGCATGTGAGATTGCTCTCCTGAATACAGCACACCGATGGGTTTTGACTTTCTACCCAGTTTGCCAGTGTGTGTCTGATTGGGCCATTTAGGCCATTTATATTTAACGTTAATATTGTTATATGTGAATTTGATCCTGCCATTTTGTTATGGTTGTTTGTTTTGCCTGTTGGTTGATGCAGTTTCCAAATTGCGTCATTGGTCTTTACAATTTGGTTTGTTTTTGCAGTGGCTGGTACTGGATTTTTTTTCTGTGTTTAGTGCTTTCTTTAGGGCAGGTCTGGTGGTGACGAAATATCTCAGTAATTGCTTGTCTGTACAGGATTTTATTTCTCTTTCACTAATGAAGCTTGGTTTGGCTGGATATGAGATTCTGGGTTGAATGTTCTTTTCTTTAAGGATGTTGAATATTGGTCCCCACTCTATTCTGGCTTGTAGGGTTTCTGCAGAGAGATCTGTTGTAAGTCTGAAGGGCTTTCCTTTGTGGGTGACCTGAACTTTGTGTCCAGCTGCCCTTAGCATTTTTTTCTTAATTCCAACCCTGGTGAATCTGACAATTATATGCCTTGGGCACATAATCTGAGTTGCTTTTCTTGAGGATTATCTCTGTGATCTTCTTTGTATTTCCCATATTTGAATGTTGGCCTGTTTTGCTAGGTTGGGGAGGTTCTCCTGGATAATATTTTGAAGAGTGTTTTCCACCTTGGATTCATTTTCCCCATCCTCTTTAGGTACAGTGATCAAGCATAGATTAGGTCTTTTCACATACTCCCATACTTCTTGGAGGCATTGTTCATTTATTTTTACTCTTTCTCTTTTCTTATCTTCTCTTTTTATTTCATTGAGTTGATCTTTGATCTCTGATATCTTTCTTCTGCTTGATCAATTTGGCTATTGAAACTTGTGTATGCTTCACAAAGTTCTCATGCTGGGTTTTTCAGCTCCATCAAGTGGTTTCTGTTCTTCTCTAGGCTGGTTATTCTAGTTAGCATTTCATTTAATCTTTTTTCAACATTCTTAGTTTCTTTGCCTTGGGTTAACACATGTTCTTTTAGCTCAGAGAGGTTTGTTATTACCTGTCTTTTGAAGCCTGCTTCTGTCAACTCGTCAAAATCATATTCTGACCTGTTTTGTTGCCATGCTCGTGAGTAGTTGTGATGTCTCTGGGGAGGAGAGGTATTCTGGGCTTTGCTGTTTTCACACTTTTTGCACTGGTTTCTTCTCATCTTCTCTGAGTGGATGTCCTTTCTGTTAAAGCTGGGTTTATTTCTCCTGTGTGAGGCTTTTTTTTTTTTGGATGCAGGTGTCAGTGTGCCACTTGAGACAGTCTGTCTGTGTCTGTTTTCTGCCTGTGGAGGCACTACTGGGCTGAATCGGTCTCAGCCAGGCTGATGTTTATTCTTTGTCTGGTTTCCGTACTGCTGGGGTTAGCCCATCCCTCCCGATGGCAGGTTCTTTCCCTCTGCCAAGCCCTCTGTTTCCAGGTGGAGGATGTGTTAACTGTGAAACTCTCCCAGGAGAGGGACTCCGGTTACTGGATCTTGTTGGGGAGGAGCATGTCTGATCGTATCCCCCCACTCTGCTCCCAACTCTCCCTTCTGTGGGACAGGCAGTTCCTTTTTGCAATCTTTCTCAACCTTAGTCCAAATCTCCACCCTGATCTGCACTAACAAGGTATCGGTCTGGTCATGGCTGCTGGCCTGGGCTGTTGCCTGGGTCTGTGACTCCAGGTGGTTCTCAGGGAATCCAGGTGTTCTCAGCAAGATGGTGTTTTCCTGGTCTGTGTGCTGCCAAAGAGTGAATTGCTGTATCTGATTCAGAAAACCAAAAAGGTGATGCCACCCCTGATCCTCTGTGCCTGATACACTTTCCACATGGGACGGTGCCCCACCTTGCCTCAGTTAGATGCCTTTGGACTGCTTTCACTGCCTTTTTGGGGGGCTAATTCCACTGTTCAACCAGTTCCTTTAAAACAAAACTTGTACCTGGCTCAAAGACATGGATATCACTGTGGTTCTATCTCACTCAGTGGCAGCTGCACTCCAGAGAAGCTTCCTTTCGGCCATCTTCCCCACTTTCTAATCCATATGTTATTTTTTTTATTGATTATAATCTACAATAGCTTTTCTTTTTGACTTTTTTTTTTTTTTTTTTTTTTTTTTTTTTTTTTTTTTTTTTTTTTAGATAAAGCGTCTTGCTATATTGTCCGTCTAAAACCTCTAGGCTCAAATGATCTTCCTACTTCAGCCCCCAAGTAGCTGGGACTACAGGTTTGTGTTACCATACCAAGCTCAATTTTTTTTTTATTTTAAAAATTATATTAAATGCTCAAGATCTAATTTCATATATTTATATAGATTCATTTTGACAATTTCTCAGATATTAATTATATTTAATTTAAATTTTTTTTTCACTTTCTTTATTTTCTTGGGTGTTATATCTTCTCTCTATTCAGTTTAAAGCAACTCCTTTTGGTATTAGTTTTAATGAACTCTATCAATTGGCCATGCCATTTTTTTGGATTTGCTAAGAGCTCTGGTCTCTCTCTTATTTAGAGCTTACTGTAAGTAGCTTTCTCTGTTGACCTTTAAGGAGAGTAGGTAATGTAGCAAGTCTACATGGTGGGGCCACTTCACATCCTTCTGGATCATATTTTAATCACTCCAGTCTCAGTACTAAAACCTGACAAATACTCTTTCTTTCTGTTTTATTTTTTAATTGCTTTTTTTGGCTAACCATTCTTTAAAATGTAACTGAAATCTCAATTTCTTCATAAAGCTATTCCTAATTAAAGCAGCTAGCCTAAATCTCTCTCCCCAAACACATCCAAAGTACGTGGCCTCTGCCAGGTTTTATACCATGCTGCCTTTTATTATTATTAGTATTTCTCCTCTCAATGCCTGATAATTTTCCATTTATTAAAAGTTTTTCCAACACCTAAAATCATTTCACAAAGGTTCTCATTTCAGTTATTTGTTACTGGTGTCAGTGGTGGTGAGATCACCACTTTTTTCCTGTTTAAAGCTATGTATCACCTCCACAGGTAAATAGAAAATATTGGTAGTTCAATTGTGATCAAATTTCAATTCATTTTTAACTGACGCTGTGTGTTTTTCCTTATAAAAAACAGAAAAACATCATACCACTTACATCATTTTTATTTGGCTAGAAAAGTTATGTTTTGAGGAAAGTTACAAGTATCTTCCATGTCCTTGCATTTTATGAAATATTTAATTTCCTTCCAGCTATAAATTAAGATGAATTATCAAGATAAGAATATAATCAATTCTAATTTTCAATTTAAAAACTATTCACTATTAAGAATAAAATGTAACCAAATAAGAATAAATGTGAAAAATGGTTGGTTGGAAATGCACATATCCATTTATCTTTCCTTGATCAATTTGTAAAGTTATCTTATGTAGCTAGAAAATTAAGATGCTCTCTGAAGTATCTTTCAAATGTAGACAAATTTGATTTTTAACCAGCACAATGGCTTAATTCAATTATGCTATTAATATATACTGAATTAATTGCAATTCAATATAACTCAACTAAAATATATTCAATGTTAAGTTATAACTGAAAAAAAATAACCTAAATGAGAAGTGATTTCAGAATTTCTTTTAGATTCTCTTTAGATTCTCAAAAACAATCTAAGTGAGAAGTGATTTCAAAAATGCGTTTTTATTTTTAGGAAAGATTTTTGTTTCAAATTACTGTTCTGAAAGTAAAAATTAGAAGGCAGAAATGTGGGTTTAATGATATCTTGAGACATTATATGTTTTATGTTCTTTTAATCTGCTTTCGATTATGTTAAGAATCAAATAAGTTCACCAATAAACATGAACTCCAGATTGTAGTAGAGCTAATCATAAACTCATCTAAAAATTACTAAGAAGAAATATGTTAGAACAAAATAATAATAAAAATAATAATAAACAAATCAGAAAAGTTTTGACCTCATAGTTTTCTATATTATTATGTAAGTCTGTCTTACATAGAAAAGCCCTGCCATCTCTTGTTGCATACATGGTTGACTGACTTCTTTTTAATCTTCAAGTAGATGTGTTTTTTGATTATAAATAACCTGAAGCTTTGGAAGAAGTAATAACTTGACTTTTCTTCAGTCTCACTTCAGTGCTCTCATTTCCTTTTGGTTGGCCATAAGATGAGGAGCTTAGACTTGGATAGAAAATGTTTTCATTTTATTATATTATAGTTTCTCTTATCTTTAATTTCAAAAACTGATGTAATTTTTTTTTTTTTTTTTTTTTTGAGACGGAGTTTCGCTCTTGTTACCCAGGCTGGAGTGCAATGGCGCGATCTCGGCTCACCGCAACCTCCGCCTCCTGGGTTCAGGCAATTCTCCTGCCTCAGCCTCCTGAGTAGCTGGGATTACAGGCACACGCCACCATGCCCAGCTAATTTTTTGTATTTTTAGTAGAGACGGGGTTTCACCATGTTGACCAGGATGGTCTCGATATCTTGACCTCGTGATCCACCCGCCTCGGCCTCCCAAAGTGCTGGGATTACAGGCTTGAGCCACCGAGCCCGGCCGGCCAAAAACTGATGTAATTTTTTAAAAGCGTCTTATCTTTGTCTGCTAGGGATGTTAGATAGTGAAAGTGCTCCATTCACAATTAAGAACTTTATTTCTTTGCCTTTCAGGCTTCAGGCATTAGAAATCCACATATTTCTTTACTATTACAGTAGGCAGTCTCTCTAGCCCTATGTTTTGATTTTCTTACATTTTTCACTAATTCCTGGAAAGACCTCTGCTAGTTCCTATTATTTATGCGTTCATACAGACTGGAAAAAAATATGTTCTGCCTCTTTGGACAAACTGGAAAGTATATTCCTTCCTGGCTTGTCATAATACAGGGGCTTATTAAACTATGCCTGCTAAACTATGCCTATGCTGGAATTTACTCTAAATTTACCACCTTGGCTAGGGCCTAGTCACATACATAATGGCCTAGTCTTCCCAGCATTACTTATTTTATACTGTAGCTTTGGAAAGAAAAATCTTTCTGTATGCTGATTTTAAACCGGCTACTCTACGGCTGGGGAGTGCTGGAGTTAATAATTGAGGGCCAAGTTCTCAGACATTTTATCCCCTTCATATTATTTCACTAAATAATTCGGAGTGATTACCCTAGGATCGTAAACATTGCCCTTCCCACTCACGTACTTGCTAACAAAATAGACTAAGATACTTTGAGTTTAGGAACAAATGGTTGTTACCCCATATATTACAAATCAGGGTCATTGCATTGAGAGAAATGCCCATATTATGAAAATCATCTGTAAGGAGAAGGGGAAAAGGGCTATAGAAACAAAGACGGGGTAATTAAATTCTGGGCTTTTGTTACCATTTTCATGTTTTCCCTTTTATTCATGTACATAGTAAAACATAAAATTCATTTTTAAATTACTGATGAAAAATAATTCAATTTTAAAAATGCAAATATTCATACAAATTTCTTCAGATAAATATGGTAAACTAAAAATGGCCACAAATTATCCATGTCTTTGCATCCAGGCTCTTGCAATGCAAAGCTACAGATGCTCTTCACAAGGCCAGGGGCGATTTCTCCAACTATTGCAACTGGGTGGACTTCCTCGGACTAATGAGACATTAGGGGTTTGGACAGCACGTGTACATTGAACATTTTCTTTTATTGCTCTTGGAAACTGTTAACAATATATGAACATCTCCGGGGTAGCCTGATGGATAATAAAAGAAACGTAGCCTATTCTTTTTCCAGTATGACTAGAGAAAAAATAATGTGGATTATGTAGTCACGGAATCTATGATGCAACAACACTAGAGCTAGAATTCAAATTCAAGAGAAAATGAAAAAACTATTCTCCCAGCAAAGAAAATAGTAACTAAAAGACTTCAAGGTAAAATGAATTTAGCATATGTATCTATGGCTACCATAACAAAGTACCACAAATTAGGTGGCTAAAATACTGGAAATGTATTGTCATGCAGTTCTGGAGGCTAGAAATCCAAGAACAAGGTGTTTGCAAGGCTGCTTCCTGCTGAAAGCTGTGAGGAAGAATCCGTTCCCTGTGTCTTCCCAGCTTCTGGTGGCTTAAAAGCAATCCTGGTATTTCTTGGCTTGTAGAATCATCACCTTGATCTCGGGCCTTTATCTTCACGTGGCATTCTGTTTTCGGTGTCCACATTTTCATATTTTTTAAGGACATTAGTCACATTGGGTTAAGGGCCAATATGACCAATATACTCCAGTATGCCCTCCCCTTCCTTAACTAATTACATCTGCTATAAGGTTATTTTTTAATTTTTGAATAAGGTCATGTTCTGAGATTGTAGGGATTAGGACTTTGTTAGATGATTGTTTGGATGGACACAAACTCGTAACAGCTAATAGAACAGTTATAGTTGCTGCATAACAAACCATCCTAAAACTTTTGCTTTAAATATTTATTTCACCCCTGATTTTGTGAGTTAGCAGTTAGAGCTGGAATCTGTCGGTGGCTTAGGTGGGCTCACCAGTGCATTTGTGTTCAGCTAAGGAGTAACGAGGCATCACTGCTTCTGAAGATCGGCTGTTTGTTGGTGGAGGTGACAGGTGTAGTTAGGCTAGGTTTCTTTTATTATTCTACTTTCACTGTCTTTATTATACTTATCTCTCTCTGAAGTTACCTATAATCCTGATTTACTTAATTTTGAATCTTTTCCACTAAAATGTAAGCGCCCTGGGAGGAGACCTCTTTTTTTTTTTTTTTTTTTTTTTTTCTCTTTTTTTTTTTATTGCATTTTAGGTTTTGGGGTACATGTGATGAACATGCAAGATTGTTGCATAGGTACACACATGGCAGTGTGCTTTGCTGCCTTCCGTCCCCTCACCTGTATCTGTCATTTCTCCCCATGCTATCTCTTCCCACCTCCCCACCCCCCGCCCCTCCCCCATTTCCCCCCAACAGACCCCAGTGTGTAGTGCTCCATTGTCTTTTTATTACTGTTCTCATAAAACTTAGCATAAAACAGTCCCTTAATAAATATAAATTACAGAAGAAATATGTAAACCAGAGAGCATTTAAAAGCTATCTCCTAATTAAAAATTTTAACGTAAATAAGACATTTTCCTTCAAATAAACTCTTGAAAGCAGAGTTATTTGAAACGGAGTATGACTGTTTACTTAGAAAGCCATGTAGAAATTCACATGACCTATTAGTAAGATAGCTGGAAGTATCAATATCTGGGCTTTTGTTTTAAATTTTCTAATCTCTTAGAGATAATTCTGTCTTCAATATTGAGAATCGTTAAGTAACAGTCTCCAGAATAATTAAAAATACCAATTGTTGGGATTTAAAGGGATGGAATTAGTAATTGACAAAATTGTTTCTAGAGAAATTTAAAGGAAGTTCTGAGGGATGCTGGGCAGAGATTAGACCTTAGCTATAGAACTAGTAAGAGTAAAAATTAAGAGCAAGATTAATCCTGTGTATTCTCCAACTTCAGTAAGGCTAAATAAGAGACATCATAAGGAAAAGGGAAAGGGAGATAGTGGGTGACATTGGAGAAAGGGTGGTAGAAATAAGATAGTAGAGGATAACGTTGGATAACTGGATTAAGTAAGGATAACTGGAGGGTAACGTTGAAAGGAAAAGCGTTAGAATCAGCAGGCTTGGTAACAACATCTGGGGCTATGTCCCAGAAGTAGTAGACTTTCACGCCTGTGAAAACCACACATTGCCCACCCAAATGAACAGTTCTTCTTGACACGGGCATCTGATTGTTGCCTGTAAGATTCCCATCAGTCTTTCAAGCAAAAGTCACTTTATGTATCTGGCCCTCTGTCAAAATCTCCACTTTGCAATGGCTTAGGATAAATCATTATCTTCCAAAAACAAGGTAGATCCCTGGACATCCAGAGGAGTTGCAGAGTAGAAGCTGAAACTTCCAAACCTAGTCTCTGACATTATGGATTAATAAAAGTGGATTAAGGTGAACAGATAAAAAAATAAACATTCATCAGTACGTCTCTTGCATCTGCACATTAACGACTTGGATAATGCTACAAAGAAGATGCTATTTTAAATACATACTGATCCTTTGAGTACAGATCAGAGTTACATGCATAGATATGGCCTAACCATCAGTTCTGTTTCTTCAAATTATGTAATCCTCTCTCGAAGCAGCTCTTAAAGATATCTTAATGAAAATAATTTGCTCTAATGATAGGGATTTAAGTCCCTTCAGAGATATGATACATGATGCAGAATCATAACTCTTTTCTTTATATGTCTTTCCATATTAGCTGGAAATAAAATGTATTTTCATTAAAAAAATCTAACCTAAAAAGTTGTAACCATATCTTACCTTAGAAACTTTTAAAACTTACCACCCAAAATAATTTCAGTACCCAGAATCCATCATGGTTCACATATCTTAATTTTTAAATAAGGGATTTGTACTGCTATTGCATAGCATGATGACTGTTTAAGTTGGTTTCCCAGAACAAAGGTATCACATATCTAAAACCACCTCCTCTTGAATCCATACACACTAAAAGCATTTAAAAACTATATATGTATGTGAGGGAATATATGTACATTAACTAGTAAAATTCAAATAAATATCTGTATCTATATTCAAAATGGAATCAATATACATATATGAAAGTCAATATGTATACCACACACATGCATATAATTTCATCTTAAAGCCTTCACAACAGGTTTAATAATTTTATTATCTATTTTGGAAGAAAACATTATAGAAACAATTGATTTACCCTGAGTTTACTTTAGTATGGTATAAAAAATTAGGAATAAGCTACAGAGCATTATAGAATAAAGGACAAATAAATGATAGAGACCAATGAACTCCACCTTCTTGGATACTACAATCCTAATAGTAGAAATATTAATAGTAATCACCAGCATTTGATTATTATTTATTGTTTTGTCTATGCTGACTGTATATTCCCAAGTAGAAATTTTAAAATACATGTAGATGCTCTAATATTTGCTCATTTCACAGAGCTTTATTCACTATACTCTCAGGGATATGACATTATTTGGGAAATAGTTGAGCATACTTTATAATTTTAGACAGTTCCTTAAGCTAGCATGCACATTTCAAAGCATATTTGTAGTTTGTATAACAAGCAATATGTGAGGAATCATTGAGACTCATATTTTCTAAAGGAACATTTGCTTAAGCCATTAAAAATCTAGACCTAGTTAACTTCAAACCAAGTCAGATAAGCAGTCTTTTTTTGTGTATGTGCAAGTATGTCTTATAAAAATTCAGGCTTGAAAACATTCCTTGTTGCTGTTTCAGGAAACAACAGCAAATTTCTCAAGTTTTTCTGTAGAAAATCTCTTCTCTACTACAGTTTCTGCATTTCTTCTTTCCCCCTATTTTTTCTTTCTTTCTTTCCTTTTTTTTTTTTTTTTTTTTTTTGAGATGGAGTCTCGCTCTGTCACCCAGGCTGGAGTGCAGTGGTGTGATCTTGGCTCCCTGCAACCTCTGCCTCCCGGGTTCAAGCAATTCTCCTGCCCTAGCCTCCTGAGTAGCTGGGATTACAGGCACACTCCACCACACCCAAATAATTTTTGTACTTTTAGCAGAGACGGGGTTTCACCATGTTGGTCAGGCTGGTCTTGAACTCTTGACCTTGGGATCCAAACACCTCAGCCTCCCAAAGTGCTGGGATTACAGGTGTGAGCCACCGTGCCTGGCCTTGCATTTCTAATAAGTCTTAATCTATTTGTTTTTGCTCATATGAAAGATCATTACAAGTAAAGTGACAGCCATAACACACATATATATGTCATACATATAGAGATACAGCCATAAATATACATGTAGGCATTTTTAAGAGAATTCCTGTGGATTGTGGCATTTTTGAAGGAAAAAATAGATCAGTATCAAATCTACAGAAGTCGTATATTCTAAACCTGAATGCAAACTTATTAGGTCAAATATTAGAAATCGTCACCAAACTGGTTTTCCTAGCTCGTCAGCATATGGCTTAAAAACTGGTACATATTTACAGCTTACCAGGATGCACTCAGCCCAAAACAACTTTAAAAAATTCAGTCATCCTCCACTTCTTATAGCTCATAACATTTATAAAATATATCCTATCTTGTCTACAAGGATAATTATATTCACCATCTTTATAATGATAAATAGTAGGAAAAAGCAGTTATGATTTACTAACCACTCCATTCTAAGCAGGTAGGAGACACTGTGGGGACTCATACGTGCAGTGTAAGCTTAACTTGCTAATGTGTGTAAACAGGATGTAGATCTGATGAAGCTGGTAGCCAGGTGGGGAGTCATACATAGAGGCAGGAATAACACGTCTGTCTTTTATAGTATCGTAACAGTATAAGCTTTAGATGATATACTTTTGCTCAAGACATTTTAGTGATTTTTTTATTGTTTGCTTACTTTTAAATACCTACAGATGGCTTGTGTATTTACCCTTGTAAAATTCACCTTCACCATGACAACAGTCATACCTGAATTCAGACCACCTATACCTGAGTTGGGTATAAGAAATAGAGACTTGAGAAAGATTTTGGTATAGAACAAGTTTCAGAATTATGGTCTTCTGTACTTGTTTTCTTACATTGCAGGAGGAAATATAGCAGTTCAGGGCAAGATGAAGGTTCCAGGTTCTATAAGTGGGTACATGGTGATTCAGGACACTAATGTATATCTTGCAATAGAAGGTACGTAATTTAGGGAAAATGTATTGCTTTTAAATTTGTACACATGTAAAATTGACATTTCTGTGAGATGCCTGATTGGAAAAGGATGATCCTAATAGACAATATTAACGAAGTGGCATCTTTGTTCTTTTCATTGCGCTGTGTCCCCTCTACCACTACAAGCATCACCATCATCACTACATACACAGCAGCAGAAGTAGTAAAATTATATTTAAAAATTAAGCATCTTCGCAGAGTTTAAATAGACTTTAAAAATCTGGTGATGAGCAGTGGGTGGCTGACATAGCCCTTTGGCCTCTGAGGCCAGAAGCTAAACCATAGGCAGGAAAGGAAATCCTGTAAGAGGATGTACTGAAATGGTAGAATAGGAACTTACACATTCAGGCAGGTTCTGGATGGGAGGCTGAACAAGACGGGGAAGACGAACCCCATGCCTGGAGCTAGTAAGTCCGCAGCTGCATGCTCACCTGGGGTGGCTGGAGGGCTGTTCCTGCAAACCTGAACAAGCAGTACAGTGTTCTAGTAACTGGGTTTTTACATGACTTTGGAACAGTAGACAAGATCTCTCAATATAAAATATGGCTCAGCAGGGCTGGGTGGCGTGCAACTGCACACCTGGCTACTTGGAAGGCTGAGACAGGAGGATCTCTGGAGCCCAGGATTTCAAGACTAGACTGGTCAACATTGTGAGATCCTGTCTCAAAAAACAGACAAAACCCAAAACCCAAAACCAAAAACAAAACAAAAATAAATCTGGTTGAAAAGGGGGTCTGTTGGGGGCAACAATTAGATGAAAAACGAAGAGAGAAGTTACCTTTCCCACTCAGATGAAAGCTTGCGAATGACATTTTTCAAAACAAAAGAACAAAAGAAATAGCCAAAACACACAAATAAGAGAAATTATTTAATTAAAAAGAAAGTCAAACTGGGCATGGTGGCTCAAACCTGTAATGCCAGCACTTTAGGAGGCCCAAGGCAGGTGGATCACTTGAGGCCAGGAGTTCAAGACCAGCCTGGTCAACATGGTGAAACCCCTTCTCTACTAAAATAAATATATAAAGGAAGTCTAAGACATGTTCATAAAGAAAGACTTAATTTTATTACAGGATCTATAAAGAGAAAATAGGCTAATAACATACATAAATGGGAACAGTAGGTCAAACAATAAAATTGTATATTAATCAGGAAGTAGATTAATGGTCAGAAGCACTGGAAGAAATATTTTTATTGAAACTAGATGCTCAACATATGGGCTATATTAACTTGGTTAGCGTTCCTTAAAATACAGTTATCTTACACATTAGAGACTGACATTAAGGCACTAAAAAATTAAGTGCAATATTCAACAACATGTAACCAGAGGAGCAGAGGCAGGAGTCTAACTCAGATGTCACAGATGCGAAAACTGATGTGATTTCCAAAGCTCAGTTTCCTTCCCATGGCATAAAATTAAGTTGCATGTACAGAACTAGACATTCGTAAATGGTAAATGCAGTCACCACACGTGTATGTGTGTGTGTCTGTGTGTGTGCATATAAAAATACCAGTTCATAGAGTCCAGAAAACATATAATGACAAGGGTTATCAGTCTCTAGTCTCATAATATCTATTCAAAACCTTGTTGAATAGGAAATAGAAAATAGGGATCACCTTGCCTTTTTTCAACATTCTAAATGTTTTGAGCTTTTCTTCATCCCAGGCACTGAGTTGAAGTCAAGAGAATAATGTTTTGCGAAACAGAACCAGTCTTTTAGTGGGCCCACATTCTCAGGAAGAAGAAAGATACTAATAAATATAGAGTCATAAATGTGGTAGGTGGTGTGCAAAATGTGAGAGGCAGTACAATGTATCAGAGCTTATTTGAATTAACTCTAGGTTTTGTAGTAGAAAATGCTCAATTTTAATGCATTTAGGGTAACACGGTAAATATGAGTTCATAGACTGTGAGGAGGTAGAATGAAAATAACTTTGATTAATAGTGTCTCTGGACGTTTATTAATAATGTAAGAATTATATAGCATATCCAGCTTTCTTAGCATGAAAAGTAGAGGGTTTCCCCAAAGGGCAAGAGACAATTAAAATTGTCTCATCAGGTTAAGTTCAGAGAAATATTGCCAGCAGTTATAGTTCAAAGAAAGTATGAATAATACACCATCTTTTCTGAAATTGATGAGAAAACTGATGAAGGGGCAATAGGCAGAGTATTGTGAACAAACGTGGATGGACTGTCTTCTGAGGAAGGTCATCATCATGAATCTTTAAAAGAGGTTTAACCCAGTAGTTATCAATAGGAAAGAAAGTTATTTTAAATGCAAAGGGGTACTGTGTTTGTTGTTTTAAATATGGGCTCTGTGAAAGTTTTAGAAGCTCAGTGCAGTACATTCTACGAACAAAAATGTAAGCCAACTGAATGTAAAGGGAATTCAGTAAATCAACTTGAACAGGAAAGTGAGAATATCAAAATAGTTCCTGTTGATATTCTTTTAAAAAAACACTCTTGGAAGAGAAAATTATTGGTTTTAGCTCAATAGTGTGATGGTGTCACAGACAGGAAAGAGAAAATGCAAGGAGAAAGAAGGGAGCTGTATAATTTCAGCACAGTCATTATCTTTGGTTAGAAAATTGCAATGGTGGCTTTTAAGTAAAAGGAAATTGGCCATTAAAGAACAGAGTAAATGACTGCATGTCTAAACAATTTTTTTCCAAAGAAATCTCAGAGAGATTTTAAGGGAACAGATATTATCTTATACAGAAAATGATTTTGTGAAAAAAAATGTTTTTGCCAAATACCGTATGTATTATACATTCTCTTTATCAACCTTCACTCTAGTCCTTATTCAGTGTCTCTATTAGCCGTTCCTTGGGCACACATGTGCAGGAATATTCAAAATTCACTTTTTATAGTAGTTTAATTACATCCTTGTAAGATTTTCTCAATATCATCTTTTCTTAAGGAGCATTCCTTAAAAGACGACTTCCCATTTTTAAACAGTCACTTTATTTTTATACAATCTGTAGTTTTCAAATAGTATAAACATGGTGCTAAGAAATTCATGTTTTCATAAAACAAAAGTGTTTGACTAGTGCTTTCTAACTTAAAGCAATCTCAAAACCAGCATGACAGGCCGATCGTTGGCCCTGCTGAAATGCCCAGGTCTCCATCCCCAGAACCTGTGCGTATGTCAGGTTGCAGGGCAAAAGGAAATGAAGGTTGCTAATCTGCAGACCTTAAAATAAGGAGATTGTCATGAATCATGCTGGTGAGTCTAATATAATCACAACAGTTCTTATAAGTGGTAAAAAAGAGGCGGAAGTGTTAGAGTCAGAAAAGTTATGAAGACAGAAGCATAGATCAGAGTGACGCCCTGTGAGAAGCAATCTAGCCACTTTGGTTAACTTTGAAGATGAAGGAAGACCACCACATGCTAGGAGTGCGGGCAGTCTCTAGACACTAAAAGAAAGGGCTTCTCCTGTAAATCCTCTAGAAAGCAACAAAGCTTTGGCAGAACCTGGTGTCTCAGTCCATTCTAACACTGGTAACAGAATACCACAGTCTGGATGGCTTATAAATAACTGAAATTTATTAGACTCAGTTCTGGGAGCTGTAAAATCCTAGATCAAGGCAGATTTGATTTCTAGGAAGGACCCATCTTCTTTCTGTGTCTTGCATAATAAAAAGGGCTAGGGATCTATCTCTTTAGGGCCTCTTTTATAAAGGCACTAATTTTATTCATGGAGTCTTGGACCTCAAGACCGAGTCTCCTCTTAAAAGGCACCAACTCCTAATATCATTACTTTGGGTGTTAGGAGTTCAACTTAAGAACCAACCCAAATGCCAATCAATGACGGATTGGATAAAGAAAATGTGGCACATATACTCCATGAACTACTATGCAGCCTTAAAAAAAGATGAGGGCCGGGCGCGGTGGCTCAAGCCTGTAATCCCAGCACTTTGGGAGGCCGAGGCGGGTGGATCACAAGGTCGAGAGATCGAGACCATCCCGGTCAGCATAGTGAAACCCCGTCTCTACTAAAAATACAAAAAATTAGCTGGGCATGGTGGCACGTGCCTGTAATCCCAGCTACTCAGGAGGCTGAGGCAGGAGAATTGCCTGAATCCAGGAGGCGGAGGTTGCGGTGAGCCGAGATCGTGCCATTGCACTCCAGCCTGGGTAACAAGAGCGAAACTCCGTCTCAAAAAAAAAAAAAAAAAAAAAAAAAGATGAGTTCATGTTCTTTGCAGGGACATGGATAAAGCTGTAAACGATCATTCTCAGCCAACTGACACAAGAACAGAAAACAAAACGCTGCATGTTCTCACTCATAAGTGAGTGTTTAACAAGGGGAACACATGGACACAAGGAGGGGAACATCACACACGAGGGTCTGTGGCGTGGGGGGCTAGGAGAGGGACAGCAGAGTGGGGGATAGAGGAGGGATAGCATTAGGAGAAATACCTAATGTAGATGTTGGGGTGATTGATGCAGCAAACCACCATGGCACGTGTGTACCTATGTAACAAACCTGTACGCTCTGCACATGTACCCCAGAACTTAAAGTATAATTTTAAAAAAGAAAAAGAAAACTTTTGAAAACACAAGAATATTTAGACCATAGCACCTGAATTTTAGAGTAGTAATATTTCTAACCTACAAAACTACAAGATACCAAATTTGTGTTGTTTTAAGCCACTAAATTTGCGGTAATTTGCTCCAACAGTAACGGGGAACTAACGCAATTGCCTACGGTCTTCCAACACCCTCTTAATAAAAAATACTCAGACATATTAAGAGAATCTCACTAAAACATCCTCCTTGACTTTGCATTTATTGCATCTGCTATTAAGGATAAGGAAAAGGTAGACTCAAACATGTTCTAAAAAAACAATTTATTTCAGTCGTATTCACAATGATGCTTTTATTAAGAGCCTATTAAGAAGCTGGGTGAAGTGACTCACGCCTGTAATTCTGGTATTTTGGGAGGATGAGGCTGGCAGGTGGCTTGAGCTAAGGAGTTTGAGACCAGCCAGGGCAATATGGCAAAACCTTGTCTCTACAAAAAAATACAAAAAGTGGTTGAGCGTGGTAGTGCTCTTCTGTAGTTCCAGCTCTTCAGCGGGCTAAGGCAGGAGGATTGTTTGGCCCTGGAAGGCAAGGGCTGTAGTGAGCCCTGTTTGGGCCACTGCACTCCGGCCTAGGTGACAAAGTGAGACCCTGTCTCTAAAGAAAGCCTGTAAGTGTTATGACATGTGTCCTTAAATATATCAACGTTAATGATTGATTAAGTAATTTGCCTATAACTATTTGAAATATTAGCAATTTTATATAAGGCTCCATGTATGTAACAGATGCACTGCTTAGACTGGATACTCAAAGTGTTAAAAGTCATGCTTTAAGAAAAAGAAATCATACAAATAAATCAAACCTGAAATCAGTACTATGCCTATATTCCAATGGTCACGTGGGAATTTTAATCTCAGTCATTTACTTTTGGTTTCAATTTTACATAAGGATCTTAGAGGTCTAACATATATTTACAATATGATGAACATCAGTGTTACTGCTGATATGATCGTTGTTCAGAACCTCAGTGACCGCCGTAAAGGTCTAAAATGCATTGACCCATCTGTGGTCACGTCACGTTCTCTCACATTCAGGAGAATCGACCATGTCATTTTTGGTTTTTTATTTCATCAAATATTAAATTTGACTTCATATTTAAACATTTTAAAAGGTATAGTTTGTATATTCTTTGTGTTAGAAATGGGGCACTGGTTAAGCTGAGCTAAATCCCCTTTTCTCAAAAGGTTTACCCTGTGGTCTTTCGCTGAAAACTAGGGTGAGCGTTGTGCTTTGTTTTTGTTGTGTGTGTGTGTTTTTCCTCTGCTAAGAATAGGAAAGTGACTGAGGAGCTGGCCAACAGAACCTAAATGAAGATCTGAATGAATTATTATACCACAACTGAAAAACTTGCCATCATATTAAAGAAATAAAATAATTTCCCTAATACAAGTGTGTCTTGGTGACTGTCTGCTATTTGCCAGGAGTAATAAAATTCTCTCAGCCTTTGAGAGATCAGATCTGTTAAAAACAAATAAAGACATAAATAGAAATGATTCATGCTCTAATGTTTACTTGCTGTCTATAAAACCTTGTAACCTGGATAAAAAATACTTTTTATTTTTTTGTCACACTGACATCATTACAAATTTTGAACAGATACAAGTTAAAATAATACATGTTATTACATGTGAAACAATGTGGATAGGTTACAAGTTTCAGAGGTAAAACCATATCATTAAATAATTATTATGGTAGGCAGTATCTTAAATTATTATTGGAGGTAGTAACCCCCAATGATCCCTGTTTCTTAGAATCCATGTCCTTGTGTAACAGCCACATCTACAGTGTGGAATGTATGTATTTGAGTCACTTTTTGGAGAACGTAACACCACAGAAATGATGGGATGCCATTTCTGAAGTTAGGTTACAAAAAGTTTCTGGCTTTCACCCTACGCACTCTTATTTATATAGAGAATGCGACTGGGGATATTCAAAGACACAAATGGTGGTGAATAATATTCTAGAGTTTAATACAGAGATTCAGGTTGCGTAGGATAAAAGATATATTCACATCTAGACATATGTTATTGTAATTGCAATTGTTGAGATGAAAAATGGGATGTTTAACTTTAAAAAGAGAAAAGAAATGTAGTAAAGTTGAAAATGTGCTAACCTAATCAATCTCAGGAAAAGAGACAAACATAAATTTTGTAAATGCAAAATGAAATTATAAAAACAATGACAAGTATATCAAGCAACACAAATAAAAAGTTATGTATTTTAAATCTATACATTGTGAGTGTGTGTGTTTATGTGTATGTTTAATATGCTTATGTTAAACTATAGATTGGTTTAAATAGTTGAAAAAGGAACAACTCAAAATTATATTCTACTGAACAATTCACTTGTACTTCAAAATCACACTTTATAAGCTAAAAGAGGATAACAGTACAAACTTTATATACTAGTCTAATCCCAATATTTTTAAGAAAGTATAACTATAAACTTGAAAAGATAAAAAGGATTAATAAAAATAAAACTTGAGAATACATATGAAAATTCTATATAGTATAATACAAATAAGATTTTACAGAACTTTTTAAAGGAATTATGAGGTATGTAATGATATTTAGAATATGTTTATCATAAAGCTAAAATATTTTCAAAATAGTCTTAATGCTGAAGCATATTAAATTAAACCCCATTTCTACAGCTATAAACAAGTAAGTAAACAAATCAACAGACTAATAAGAGATGCTTCTTCCTTAATCTGTGAAAACGTAATTGCTGCAACTAACAGTCCTTACCATGGTGAAATACTGGCAGCATTAATTTGAATTGTTAACAAATGAATGTACTTACTATTATCAGTCTCCTTTCCATTTGTTAGGTTTACCCAATGTAACTAACGTTACGTAAAAGGAAACAAGCAGTATTATATAAGAAGCATTTGTTTCTATACAGATCAGCAAATACAGTTAGAGGACATACCGGGGAAAAATATTCCCCTACAAACACTAATTGGAAAAAAAATAAATATTTAAGTATATTCCAAGGAAGCAATGTTAAGGATTCTTATGAAGGCAGCAATAGTTCTCCAATATGAGATGTTAATGTGGGATGTATGTGTGTTGTATGTGTGTGATGGTTAATACTAACTCGGTTTGAAGGATGCAAAGTATTGTTTCTAGATGTGTCTGTGAAAGTGTCGCCAAAGGAGATTAACATTGGTATCAGTGGACTGGAGGGGCAGACTCACCTTCAATCTGGGTGGGCACCATCTAATCAGCTGCCAGTGTGGCTATAATAAAAGCAAGCAAAAGAATGTGGAAGGACCAGACCTGCTGAGACTTCCTGCTTCCATCTTTCTTTAGTGTTGGATGCTTCCTGTCCTTGAACATTGAGCTCCAAGTTCTTCAGCTTTTGGACTCTTTGACCTACACCAGTGGTTTGCCAGGAGCTCTTGGCCCTTCAGCCAAAGACTAACAGCTGCACTGCTGGCTTCTCTGCTTGAGATTTTGGAACTCTGACTGGCTTTCTTGATTCTCATCTTGCAGACAGCCTACTGTGGGACTTCACCTTGTGATGGCATGAGTCAATACTCCTTAATAAACTTTCCTACATATATACATCAATTCTATTAGTTCTGTCCCTGTACAGTACCCTAACTAACTTGTACAATGTGCATGCGTAGAGTCTCGGGGGAGGGGAAGGCTCACAGTGAATTTGCAATAAGGAATCAAAAAATGTCCAAGACACATTATAAGAGAAAAAATATGTAAAAGAGAAAAATGAGAGAGCAAGAGAAAGAAGGAATCGGGTAATATTAGCAGAGAAACTCACAGGAAAAGTTCATGACTGGACAGAAAAACACAATAAGAAGTGATACCTTCAACTGGTAGGAAAAGAGGAGTTTTGGATTTTCTTCTCAATATGATTCTGAATTGTGTAAATTTTATAATATGTATGCATCAATTTTACATTTCTAAACAATGAAAAAAGACTTTAAAATGGAAAACGAAGTGGCAAATTTTGTCTAATGCATCAAAGAATAGTTGTCTAAAATTTTGAAAATTGCATGAGTTGAAAGACGTGATTAACAGGATTTACATTTGAACATCAACAACAGGAAATTAGAAGATTGTAGAAATTTGAAAGCTGTGCTGTTCACTTAGGTAAACATTCTCATATCAGTTTGCAAGGTTTTATCCTACTTACATAATTAATTTACATGAAGAGGCAGAGGTGGAAATGAGTTTGCTCAGGTGGGCGTTTTCATCCAGAGCTGAAGATGTTATTAGACATAAACACATACACACAGCTTCTCATTTGGAGGATCGGTTCGAGTTAATTTGGTTTATGGCTATGCTTTAGAGAAATGACAATCTTCAAATACAGATTAGATGCAATATAAGAAGTTCTTTAATGTAATTTAATACTTTCTAGAAGAATTTTATTCCCCATTTGGTTCATCTGTTAGTTCTATTTATCAAGATGTAAGCAGGATTGCTGTAAACAAGTTACAACCACCTCCACTGAATGAACTTTCAAGGGCACATTTGCGGAATATTTATAGGTACATAAATGCTGTGAAGGACACAGCATCACATCGTCTCTTCTCTGCAGCCGCACATGGCAGATCTCATAAAATGATCCCATGTCGATATGACTATTAGTAGATCTGCTTATAAACTTTATGGAATAATATTAAAGTTCAAAAAATATTGAAATCTAAGGTTAGAATTGGACAGAACTATTCAATACACAATTTGAGGCAGGAAGAATATTATCATCTATTGCATTTCAAAGCATTCGGAATGTTTGATGTCTAATAATAACGTCCACAAATGAGAAAGCACTGGGTGACAGCATATGGACCTGTCTTACTCTGTCACCTCTCTTCTTTGCTATACATCTGCAGACTTTATTTAATTTGTGGTCCACATTATTTAAAGTAGTTGTGTTAATCCTAATGAGTAGATCTAATATTCTGCCTTCATAAGAAATTGATTATTTATGAAATATCCATAATAGCTTTTGACAGAGCAAGAACATAAAATTAGATAATGCTGACCTATGAATGAGCTTCAAGGTAAAGAGAAGAAAAAAGATGCAGAGATGATTTCCAGAGGAAGTTGTTTTAGAAATGTTTTATTTGAAATAACCACAGAGAACTGGAGGTAAACAAGGAAGATCTCACTTGGGAGAGATATCTGCTTGGGGTTAATTTAAATCATACAACTGGCCGGGCTCAGTGGCTCACACCTGTAATCCTAGCACTTTGGGAGGCCTAGGTGGGCAGATCACCTGAGGTGAGGAGTTTGAGACCAGCCTGGCCAACTTGGTGAAACCCCATCTCTACCAAAAATACAAAAATTAGCTGGCATGATGGTGGGCATCTATAATCCCAGCTACTCAGGAGGCTGAGGCAGGAGAATAGCTTGAACTCAGGAGACAGAGGTTGCAGTGAGCCAAAATCATGCCACCGCACTCCAGCCTGGGCAACAAAGGCAAAACTCCATCTAAAAAGAAAAAATCAGACATTTATGATTTTATTCTTCACTTTCTTTAGTGGCTTCAAAATAACTTAACGAAACATATTATAGGGTCACTCTGAGGATGATTAAGCTAGTATTGTATACTTGGTCAAAAAAAAAAAAAAAAAAAAAAAAAAAAAAACAACTACTGGACTGGGTGCCATGGCTCGAGCCTGTAATCACAGCACTTTGGGAAGCAGAGGTGCGCAGATCAAAGTCAAGAGATTGAGACCATCCTGGCCAACAAGGTGAAACCCCAACTCTACTAAAAATACAAAAATTAGCTGGGTGTGGCAATGTGGCATGCCAGTAATCACATCTACTTGGGAGGCTGAGGCAGGAGGATCACTTGAACCAAGGAGGCAGAGGTTGCAGTGAGCCGGAATTGCACCACTGCACTCCAGCCTGGCCAGAGTGAGACTCTGTCCCAAAAAAAGGAAATGACTAATTTTAAGGGCTGAAAATCAGACTATTATATATTATAATTAGTTCCACAATAGTTGAACTAATTTACACTCCCACCAACAGTGTATAAGCCTTCCCTTTTCTCCACAATCTTGCCAGGATAATATATAATTATAACATTATAATTACATATTGTAATGACCTATTATATTATTATACTTGGCCTATTACATATTATAATATATTATAATGATTGTGACCTTTGTGAAATGTAAGACTTAAGGAAGAGAAAGATGGAAGTTAAATTTATCTATTTAGAATGTTTTTCTAAAGCCTAGAAAATCATAGTTTATTCCATTTAGCTGGGGAGAGGCAAACACTATTTAAAATTTAACTCTTCAGATCATGTTCAACTTTAAATATGGTTTTTTATCCTGCACCTCTGGGCTCCTACTTCTTCGACCTACAGTGCTTCTGCAAATATGTGCCCTGAAAATGAATTATCTTCTTTCTCATTTAAGTTCCCTACAGCAATTGCTTTAGGAAGGAGGGAGAGAAAAAGTCACAGGAACACTGATTGTAGAAGAAACCTAATGAGAAACCATGGTGGAGGGAAGGGAGCAGGGAGTGAAAGGCGTTAGAAGTAAAATTAGAGGTTGGGGGCGATTTCTCCCACTGCAATTTTCCAGGGTAAAACTTTGTGAATTTCTCATATAAGAAAGCAAAAAATTAACAGTGTGTTTGACATACAGATCCAGACATTTCCCCATGTATATTAGTAAAAGTGACAGGGAGAAATGTGAAAATTTCTCTTCAATAAATATTATTTTCTGTCTCTTTACTCCACTTGGAGACATCCAAAATAATAGTATCTTTAAACTGTAGGGTAAAAGTTAAAGTAAGCATAGAGTTGTGGTTATGCAGATAATAAAATACATAATATAATGTACAAGATGGTAAATATAACGTTGACAGAAAGAGCAACCATTCAACTCTAATTTGTGTCTCCATTTTTAAATCAATCAGATAAATTATATTCTCCATATAAAGAAATAAATGCAACATCGGTGACGGAATCACAGCTTGTGAGTCTGGCAGCCTCCTGTGTATTTTTTGTGAGTGACTCTGTATGGTGTACTCTTAACGTGAATGAATATGGTTGACAGGTATGCAATGACTAGAACATCATCTGTGAATAAACCTTGTAGTTAATGTATTTGTTGAACTTAGCATTCTTTGTTCACAATTGTCCTAATCATTCATGGATAAAACACCATTTTTCTCAAGATAACTGATATGGGAAATCCATAGGGCCTGAGATCTGTAATGACACTACATACTGATTTTTCCTTTTCACCAAAACAAACGAGACTGGCAAATCATGAATATTGTCAAAGATCTGCCGATCCTCTATTCTCAGGGGTCTCCTTTCTGCCTGGCATCACTAATAGTTAAAATGGTTAGAATAGTGAGCTGTAAAGATAAGAATTTCAGTCATAAGTACCATCTCTCAGGACTCTACTGAAGACCCTTTCCAGTTCTAGTGCCAAGAGGCCATTTTAGTAATTATTGACAATGTATGATGTTAACATATCACTGTAACTAATACGTGAGGAGTTGATGAGTTTACTAAGCAACCTTACTTGGCACGTGGGTGTAAATTTAATATACGCCCTGTAGTTAAATGAGTTTCTAGTATTTTATTGTCAATTTCACTTTCTCCAACGATGATTGTTTTTGAACAAGGTATGCACGACACACTGTGACTCTCCATATTCCTTCTGAGGGACTGAAGGATACTAACTGAAGTTTTTTTTTTTTTTAAGTTTTATATTATTTTGTTTTGCACAGAGAATATTTTTCATAGTTGTAGGTTGCAAAAATACATGTATTTTCAAAGATGTTTGTAAATGATTATCTTCAGGAAATTCAAACTGATATTATTGTATGGCGATACAATAACATGGCCAAAAATTCCCTCAAATTATGGGAAAGGTCACCCATGTTCTCTCAAGGGACTCAGTTGCAGATTTGAAAATTTACTTTCTATTAGCTTTTTTTCCAGTATCATCTTGATCATTGCTATGTGGTAGCTCTCAGTATCAAGTACTTTCAAAAAATCAAAAACACACAAACAACAAAAGACAAATAAAAAATCTCTTTTCTTCAGTAGACAAAACACTGAAGCAGTGTAGAAAGTGTCTGGAGGTTACTAAGAACAGCTGCTGAAAGAATAGTCAGTTTGTGAAACTCACTTCTTGGTCTGTATCTCTTGGTGTCTTGATTTCAATCCCAATGTAATAGAAGGTAACTAATTGTTTTTTCTTCCAGAAAAAAATAGGCATTCAAAGATCTTAGAATATTATAATAGAAACTACAAACTGGAGGGACAGATGATTTCTGAAAAATCATTGAGAATGGTAAACGCAGTACAAAGTAAAGAATCATGAAATTAAATCACAATCTTTGATTCAGCAAATGACAAATTGATAGGTATGGCAAAATTTTGTAAAGGATGGTTTTAGAAAAGGTTTCTGAGTCCACACATTGTATTAGGTAATGGTTAAAATATCTGTTGGCCCTACTGTAAGAATTCGTGAAAAATTTATTCCATATTTAAAAATGAAGACAGAGATTGTAAAGTATATTTTTAGTAGCTACTTAAAACATAGCCTTGTTTTAATTCACAGATTAAAAAAGAAGAAATATTTGTTCAATGATTGAGAAGTTCAGAAGAACACATGTGTTTTGAATATCTATTCCTGGAAATTTATGATTTATTTTACAAGGTAACTTAATTTTACTGTCTTATAGTAAATATTATTATAAACGGTTAAGAATATAGAAAAATACTGAAAGAGCAGAATATTAAAAATAGTTTTTGTCATCAAACAGTAAACCATATCTTTAAACCATTTTAACATAACAGTATAGGATTCGAACAGCAATAGAAAATAATTTATGGAAGCTGACTGAAGAACGCAAAATTACATCCTAGTTTGTGTAAGAATTTAACCTATGACTGGGTGGTATTTCAATTCTATGGAAATAGTATTGTTGCTGAAAAAATATGCTGTGCATCTGGAAAACTACATTTAGAATTAAATATTATGGAAAAATGAATGTAAATTATACAAAGGTAAAACATGTTAAAAGAATCAAAAGTCAATAAATACTAGTAGGATAAATGCACGCAGTAGGAAATAATGACACTTAGAAAAAGACAGGAAATACAGAAGCAATATACAATATATAATATTTGACTATGCAAGTATTATACTTTTTAATTTAAAATTATACTATCACACAGCTTTAAAACAAAAAAGATTAGCAAATGCTTAACAAAGATAAATTTGTGATATTTATATTGCCCAAGCATCTGCTGCTATTTAGTAAGAAAAATACAAACTACAGAATTAAAAAAAAAAATAGCATGATGTGAATTCACAGAAGAGTACTTTGAGAGGCCAAGGTGGGTGGATCACAAGGTCAAGAGATCGAGACCATCTTGGCCAAAATGGTGAAACCCCGTCTCTACTAAAAATACAAAAAATTAGCTAGGCATGGTGGCGCATGCCTGTAATCCCAGCTACTCAGGAGGCTGAAGCAGGAAAATTGCCTGAACCCAGGAGGCGGAGGTTGCAGTGAGCTGAGATCGCACCATTGCACTCTAGCCTGGGTAACAAGAGTGAAACTCCGTCTCAAAAACAAAAAAAGCACCCTGGGAGAGTAATTTTAAAGCAATTTGATAATAGAAATTAAAATAAATATATCTATTCTTTAGTTAAAAATGTTATTTTATATAAGACTCTAGAGATAACATAATTACTTTATAAAATAATATAATGATTATTGCATCTTTCACAACACCAGAAAACTAGAAACTTCTATAGTATTTGTCAATAGAAAAAATGGTTAAATAACCAATGGTGCATTTTAAAGAAAAATATGATGCAAGTATTTATTATTATGTATATTATATTTAATCTAAACATAAGCAACAAAACAGTAAGACAAATAGAACATTATTCAACAGAAAAGCTTCTGCAAGCAAAGAAATTAATCAGCAGAACTAATAGACAATTAATTTATAAGAAACTAATTCAACTTCACAATAACAAAGTAAAAATGAAAACAATAAAAAACATTATAAAGTAGGCAAAGGACATGAATGGACATTTTTCAAAAGACATACAAAGAATATGAAGAGATGCTTAATATCACTAGTTATTAGAGAATGCAAATTAAAACCACATGAGATATCACCTTACACTGGTCTATGTAGCTGTTACTAAAATGAAAACTTTGAGGAATCTCTACACTGTCTTCCACAATGGTTGAACTAATTTACACTCCCACCAACAATGTATGAGATTTCCCCTTTCTCCACAATCTTGCCAGCATCTGTTTTTTTGTTTGTTTGTTTGTTTGTTTGTTTGTTTTTACTTTTTAGTGATAGCCATTCTGAATGGTGTGAGATGGTATCTTATTGTGACTTTGATTTGGATTTCTCTAACAACCAGTGATGTGGAGCTTTTTTCACAATTGTTGGCTGCGTATAAAAACATACACATATGCATGTTCATTGCAGCATTATTTGCAATAGCAAAGACATAGAGTCAACCTATGTCTTTCAATGATAGACTGGATAAAAACATGTGGTACATATACACCATGGAATACTGTGCACCCATTAAAAAGAATGATGTCCTGTCCTTTGCAGGGACATGAATAGAGCTGGAGGCCATTATCTGCAGCAAACCAATACAGAAACACAGAAAAACTAATATCACATGTTCTCACTTATAAGTGGAAGCTAAATGATGAGAAAACATGGGTACATAGAGGAGAACAGGCACACTGAGGTCTCTTACACTTTTGTAGGGTGAAGGGTGGGAGGAGGGGGAGGATCAGGAAGAATAACTAGTACTCAGCTTAATAACTGGGTGACAAATAATCTGTACACCAAACCCCCATGACACAAGTTCACCTGTTAACAAGCCTGTACATGTACCCCTGAACTTAAAATAAAAGTTAAAAATAATTTTAAAAAGAAAATATGATATATATACCTATGTATATATACCTCCCCCCACCACACACACACAGAATGGAATACTATTTAGCCATAAAAAAGAATGAAATAATATCTTGTGTAGAAACTTTGGTGTAACTGGAGGCCACTATCTTAAGTGAAACAACTGAGAAACAGAAAGACAAATACCACATATTCCTAGCTATAAGTGGGAGCTAAATAATGAGTATGCATGGACATAGGGTATAGAATAATAGACACTAGGGACTCAGAAGGATAAGAGGGTGGGGGTGGGGTGAGGGGTGATAAATTAATCAGTACAATGTACATTATTTGGGTGGTGGTTATGCTAAAATCTCAGATTTCACCACTTCTCATTATATTCATGTAGCAAAACTGTGTTTGTACCTCTAAAATTTGTACCAGTAAAAAAAGACAAAAGTTTTTTTTTTTTTTTTTAAATAGAATGTGTACACTGAAGAGACTAAAGATTGACATTGACAATTGAAACGTTTACTATACATGATCAAACACCGCATCGTTTTTGGACATTTCTGCTATTTCAATGCAGTTTCAGATTATAGTTTCAAAGCCAGGTAAATATTAAAAACAAATGTGTGATGTGTTTATGTCTTCACAGAGGATGAAAGGAATTCATTGCAGCATTCCTTTGCCTCTTAACATTCGTCAATACAATAAACACAGTTGTGGAAGTCCATATATCACTTCCGCCAATTATCCAGGGCTTGAAAGGTAATTAATACCTTGTTGAAGTTATTAAACCTGTACAGATCGAATCCAGAAACGCATAAACAAAATTTTATAGAGAAGTTTTGAATTAATTTAATATTAGAAAGTTAAATTGCGGAACTGGAGTTTTAGATCCATACTGTAGGTAGAGGGAGAGAGGGAGCTATAGCTGGACCCCAAGGTAAACGCCTTGAAGGAAGAGAGAGCAAATGACCTGAAGGAGGAGTGGTTTGTAGACTTGTTGAAATCAAATGTTTGTGGAGGGCTCCTTCTTCAAATCTTACGGCTGCTCTCATAGGAAACATCCTTGATGACCAAGTTCATCCTCCACATCAGTGGTAAACTCAGACCGAACACGGCAATAGGCTGCTCTCAGCACATAGATATCTGTCTAGTGGTTTCCCCAAATTGCAATCCTGCTTCCCATCATTTCTGGCAAACCTCTGTATCCTAATGTTGAGACTTAGGAGGTGGAGAAGTTTGTGAGTTTCTGTGACTTGGGTCTTTCTTTCAACTCACATAAAGATCTCGGCCTTCACTAAGAGTAAAACCTGTTCTTTCTAATTTGGCCTTCACTAACACGTTTCTGATGTGTAAGAGTATACCATTCTTTGTCTGATTACCAATGATGATATTACTTTATTCCCTACATGTTTATAGTCATTTTAATTAAAAAACTGAAGCTGGAGGAAGGCCTATTAAAGAGTTTATATTCACATATTAACCAAGAGTTACCCTATTCAAACTTTTCTGAATCTTTTGTTAGAGAAACAGCATAATCTTGGTGGTCAAATATTTTAACTATTTTTGCAGCACAGAGATATTGCTTTATGATATTTTCCAGGATGCATTCTATATCCCTTTTATAATTCAAGTAAAGTAAACAAACATTTATTGGATAATTAAGAATGAAAACAAAGTAGGTATATTCTTCTGTTGTGCTAGATTTATGCATACAAAGAGAAAATTGATTGGATTATTTTAATGTAATAAAAGCTGCTTCTATATATATGTTGTTTGTTTTATGTATGTATATGTGTGTATGTATGTGTTGTTTGTGTTTCTGTGTGTTTGTATGTGTGTATATATATATATATATGCATATATATATATAAATATGCATATGTGTGTGTATATAGATATCCTGACTAAAAGAATTACCTGGGATGACAATATTTATAGACTACTAGAGTTGGAATCAATCTTATCAATAATCAGGGCAGACCATTCTCCCATATCAGTAAAATCTTTTATGTAATCCTTGACATTTATGTACCAGGTTTTCCTTTAAGATAACATAATTATCAGGAGGTATGATTTCAAGAAGCATACATTTCTAATGTTAAAGAGTATTTAAAGATATCTAAGGTTGAGATATCTTCCTTCTTTTTACATCTTTCCATTTGTCCTAACTCTTCTCTTTAAATACATGTGAAGTTCATTTGTTCCCTTATTTGAATAGCACTGTATTATAGTATATTTCTTTATTTTTATTTATTTATTTATTTATTTATTATTGCATTTTAGGTTTGGGGGTACATGTGAAGAACATGCAAGATTTTTGCGTACATTTCAAGTTTTCACTTTTTAAAAAATCTGAGAATCCCTTAAAAGAACTAAATGTGTTTATCTACATCTCATGCAACATGTTTAAGAGTACAACACTGATCCTCAGAAATATCATATATATCCTTACCTTTATACATTTTATGTTTTCTTAAAACTATGATGTTCAGATTTGGAAGTGCAGAGTCTTTAATCTGTGCCTGTTCCTCAAGACTACCTCAAGTTTGGGAGAGTGGAGGATAGGTATGTGAGAGGCTGAATAATAACCCTTTGAAATATATTGACAATCTAAACCCTGCAAACTGTTAATGTTATCTTATATGACAATAAATAATTTTGCAGATGCTATTATATTAAATTCAGGATTTGTAGATGAGGGAGAATCTCCTAGATTGTCCAGGAGTGCCTTAACTAAAATCTCATGTACTCTTATAGAAATGAGGTAAATTGATATTTGACCAAAAGCATAGAAAAGAAGCCAGGTGACAGAAATAGAAGCAAAGTCAGGGAGAGAAGATGGCATCCCACAGAACGATGAACTGGGTTGTGCCTCACCCTGTCAAATTTGTGGTTGAAGTCCTCACTCCAAGAACCTCAGGATGTGACTATATTTGGAGATTGAAGCTTTAAAGATTAATTGAGTTACAACGTGGTAGTTAAAGTAGGCCCTAATTTAATCTATGTGGTATCTTTATAAGAGAGGTTAGGGCATAAGAAGGAAGATATTTGACAGGTGCATGCACCGAGGAACAAGCAAATGAGGATCAAATGAGAGGGCAACTAACTACTTAGAAGTCAAGGGCAGAGAAGCCTCAAATGAGATCACACCTGCTAACATCTTGATCTTTAAATTTGGACGTCAGAATTGTGAGACAATAAATTTTCATTGCTTAAGCCACCCAAGCACTATGATTTTGTGATGGCAGCCAAAGAAAATTAATATATCCTGGCTTTGAAGTTACAGAAAGATACCATAGACCAATGAGCACAGAGAATGTAGCTCCAGATGCTGAAAAGAACAAAGACATAGATTCTATTCTATAGCTCTGGAGAGCCTGCTCAAACTCTCCAACACCTTCATTTTTTCTAGGTGATACTCCGGAACAGAAAGAGAATAAATAACTGCTATTTCAAGCCAGCAATTTGGTTACAGTGCCCACAGGAAACTAATACAGGTAATAAACTGGAATAGTAGACAGATCGGGAGCTGGGAGAGAAAAATATGCCTGAAAGAATGGGTTCCCATGGAAGATCACCAAAACAATGTTAGTTGACTAAAATAACATTAACTTTAAGCATAACATGAACATTATCTTCCACAAGTGGGATGATCATGTTTAAAGGCAATACGATGTTTTATTGACAGAGTTGATGCTTGAATATTGAAAATTATGAAGCTATTTTCAGGGGTGGATGCAATTTGAAGTAATATCTATACCTGTTGCTAAGGTTTGGGCTCAGGGACAGTCCTAGATAAAGGGATTTACCAAATGCTGTGAGATATCAGAAGCCTGTAAGTCCAGGATGGGATTCTGGCATGATTCTGCCTTCCAGGTTAATAACTGACCTTCAAATACAAAATGACATCAGAGGCTCCTGCATAGACAAATTTACAGCATATTGACAACACAAATATAGGTTTTCAGATGTAAGGACTAAGTCTAAATACAGAATGCCCTGCTCTTGTGAGTCTGAGGCTATCAATTTCTATGCAAGTGTGATATGGTGAGTGGACTCAGAACCCTAAAGAACTGATCATTCAACCTTAAGACTCCTGGCCACAGCTGATAGAGCTTGGAGAGGGCACTGGTGGCCCTGAGAATAGGAGAATATGACTTCTCATTATGATAGAGCACTCATGCATCCAGGACACATGAGCGTTTGTCAGCTTGTGTCTCACATTGCTGAACTATGGTAAGCTTGATTTTTCACGCCAACTACTGCTGGCATGTGCCTCACACATGAATTGACTTTCTGATACTTTCAAGTGTTGAATTGATATCATTACTCTAATAGTAATTTGTGTTCTTCAATGGTATTTCAGGACCTCTATTTTTCATGGTTTTATTTTACTTCCCTTCACCTTTGAAGTTTAGTGTGACATGAAATTTTCTCTAATAAATGAAATGTTAGCAGAAGCACTACACTAGTCACATGGTTTATACGGGGGTATGGGTTACACAATCTCTGTGTCTACCAGTGTATAGATGCTCAAGTCTCCGATATAAAAAAATATCTAGTACAATGTCAATGCTATGTAAATAGTATGTTGTATATTTTATTTCTTTTATCTTTTAATTGTTGCTATGTTTTATTGTGTGTTTTTCTTTTGCCTCATATTTTCAATCTGAGTTGGTTGAATCCGTGATGCACAATCATGGATATGTAGGGCGAACTTATATTTTCCAGATGAAAACTTGAGGAACCATTATTGGGTTTCCATGGTTTCATTTTCCTGCTTAGGAAATCATGGGTGCATGGAATGTTATGCACTTTGAGACTTGGTGCTGTAAGAAGAAATGGATAGAACAGAGCAACCTAAGCCAATCTCATTGGACATATATAAGCAGAGAAAATAATGTATATGCATACATTTTTTAAGGTACTGAGATTTTGAGCCTGTTTATTTCATCAGAATAACAACTTATATTAAATAATCCAAACTACTTTTTAAATTTTGGATGTAGGCTATAATTCTGCTTTAATAAAACTATTCTAATTTATAATCACAAAATTACTCATTTCTTCACTCATAGAAAATACCATATTTCATATGCACATTTTTAAAATTACATTGTATTTCATGGAACTTCTTTAATGCATATACAGTTTATATTGCAAAATACACACTGAGCATGAGCCTATCTTCGGGATATTTTTAATATTCTCAAAAATTAAAGGAGAAACTTTCCTTTATTGAAATAGCAAGGTTACATCTTCATAAGTGCTTTGCCCCTATTCACTTTCTATAAGAAAAGAAAATGTTAGCTTTATTTAAATAGCTTGTTTTTAATGGGAGATAAAGCTTTTGCAAAACTGCTTTTTACTTCGTGAGTTATATCATATATCATATGAAAGGAAAATCAAGGAAAATCATTTCTGATCCTCAAATTTTTCTTTCTCCCTTTTGCTTTCCCTCTCTCTTTCTCTCTCTTTCCCCGCTTGCTCTCTGTCTCTTCATACACAGACATACAAGCATGAGCACACGTACCGTACACACAGGGACACACATACTCATGTGCATTGATATAGGCCAATTCCTATACTTAATCGTGATCAAATGGAGTCATAATGGCAAGGACAATCAACATCTTGCTCACTATTTGATTTCAACCTATTGGCTAGTGCTTAAAGGGAGAGGAAAGCAAAAGAAGAAAAGAGGGAGAAATGGAGGGGAAAATTTGAGAAAGAGTAGGAGGTTGCTGAATTTTGTTTGAATTTGATAAGCTAGAATTCACAAAAACACAGGGTAAGAAAATATGTGTAATGTGCTCAGGAGAAGTTCATCTGATACACGTGCACACAAGCGCGTGCACACACACACTCATATATTCATACTATTTTACTACTTTAAGTTTATTCAACTGTTGTTAGATGCAAATTACACAGTCTTATAAATGACACTAAATTCTCTGATATATCCTGGAATCTACTACGGTGTAGCAAACTGGATATTATAAATAATCTTTTTTATTCAGTCACATTAAGATATTTTGAATAAAATGAAATAAGAGGAAGACCATCTATCAATTTTTTACCCCAACATAATTCAAGCATTGAATGCAGAAAACAAACAAACAAATAAAAGACGAAGACCAATTATTTAAAAGATGGGACTGTTTCTGGATTTTGTTGTCATTTTGACCTAAGATCCACATTTTTCCTTAGTTCATGACATCATTTCACTCTGTCATATTCAACTAACTCTCTTTCACTCTATCCCTTTCATTTGTAATACCTTTCAAATAATTATGCTAAGCTAAACATACTTAATTCACTTTGCATTATTTTTTGACCTCCCAGAAAGGCATTGAAAATATATATTAATATAAATGGGGTTTATAACTAAAGCTCTTTAGACCACCATTTCTCCTATAAAGTTAAAGTTCACCTCCATTTTCTAAACATACACATAAACCTATTAATATCATCTACTTCTGGCTATAATAGCATAAATAATAAACATTTAAAAATTAAATAGTAACGTAAGTAATGTTGCATAATTTCTTGAAACAATACATATAATGCTAAACATCCAACAATGTAAAGATAGCAAATATTTCCTTGCCTTAGAGTTATTTTTAATGTATTTGAAAGAAAACATTTTCTTTAATTCAAGAAGACATAATTCTTCAGCACATATAATTTTATAATGAGCTAAAAGCTAATAATGTCTATTGGGTACTCTGCTCAGTAGCCAGGTGATGAGCTCATTTGTACCCTACACCTCAGCATCATCCAATATACTCAGGTAAAAAACCTGCCCATGTACTCCCTGAATCTAAAATGAAATATTAAAAAAACTAGAAAAGTAAAAATAAAAGTTAATAATGTAGAAGAAAAGCTTAATATGCTTTATGTACTAAATCTTCAGACTGGAATCACTGAGTGATTCCATGCCATGACAGTACAAAGAGCTAAATACAAAAGAATGTTCTCTTTATAACAACATAACTGGGATTTCAAGCAATATTATATTTCTTCTTTTTTAAAATATCAAATCACAGCATTGCATTTATCTGAAAGAAAAACTTTCTCATTCTCATATACTGAAGTTCATTTCAAACTGTGACACATTTATGTACTTGTGTGTACATGTCATGCTTTATGTACTTAGTGATTTCAAATCATGCTTTAATCTGAACTAAATAATTATTTTAAAAAGTACAGTCTTAAAAAGTAAAATATTATATTTTGGGAAGCCGAGGTGGGCAGACCACCTGAGGTCAGGAGTTTAAGACCAGCCTGACTAACATGACAAAACCCCATCTTTACTAAAAATACAAAAAAAATTAGCTGGACATGGTGGCACATGCCTGCTGTAGTCCCAGCTATATGGAGACTGAGGCAGGAGAATCGCTTGAACCCAGGAGGTAGAGGTTGCAGTGAGCTGAGATCACACCACTGTACTCCAGCCTGGGTGAGAATGAGACTCTGTCTCAGAAAATAAAATATTATAATTATAAATTTTAAATAATAAATTATCTCCCAATAAGAGTATAGTGGTAGAATTTATTAATTTGAGAGAAGATAGCCTACTAGGCATACTATTCCCCAGTGTGTTTTTCCCTTAAAATTATATCTGGGAGCTGTTTCAAAAACATTGCATAGAGATTTTCCTTATTCTGTTTTAGAAGCAAATTCAGTAGTTTATTGTTTGAATATGCTGCACAATATCAATGTTATAAGTCTTTCTTTGTCTTAAGTAATGCTTTATGGTTTATATCCACCTTGATAGGAAATTTGCTACTGCTCCTTTTTTCTTTAATCTGAAGTTTTCCAATGTAATGCCGTTCATATTTAATATATTGTTATTCATGCTTTTATTTTCAAATTTTATAAATTAGTTTGTCTTAGGCCCATTTTTATATAGGACAAAGATTTAAGATTTGTCTTATTCAAATCTGAACCCTCTCATTAGGGAGATTTTCTTACTGATTATCTATATTGAATGCTTGTCGATATTCCAATTAACCCTTAGCACATTACTTTATCAAAGAACTCAAAGAATACCCAAAGAACATTGTTCTCTTCTCACCCAGTGACCAGTGCTACTTAACGTCCAGGAGAGGTGCTATGAATCTTTTAGAATGCTTGAGCTCAAAACTACATTTCCATTTCTTAAGATATTAGAACACTATCAACTGCAGCAGAAAAGAATTACAGTAGGCCCTCTGTGTCCATGGATTCTGCATCTGGGAAAAACTGGCTTCACCACAGGGAAATATGTCTATTCTGGTCATAACAATGGCAACATTTACAAGTAAGATATTCATGAAGCAGCTAAAGTAAGAGAGAGTGCACTACAAACTGCATACATAGATACATATATATATATATATATACACCTAAATTATGAGTACATAAATTAATTTATGCATTTAAAGTTACCAGTTTAGATTTTATAATAAGGATAATTGAATACAGGAAGAAAAGTATGCTAAAATCATAATCCTGATCTATACTGTAATGAATGTTTTATATTAGAGGGACAGAAAGGGTGATTATGATTCACAAAAACAGGAATACTCGGAAAGAATGCCAGAGTAAAAGGAAAAAGACAAATACAAGCGGTAAGACATCACAGAAAAACGATAGGAGAGAATAGCAAAGAGAGAATCATGTCAAATGTGGTAAAGACTTGAATTAACATAAACAAAAGTTAGCATTAAGATTTAGCAGTGAGGAAGTTATTGGTGACTCAGGTTTGAATGGCTTCAGTGTAGTGGCAGAGACAATTCTTGGTCAGGCTGGAGTGATCTGGGGGAGTGGATATGTAGTGAATACATGCCACCGTTCTTGTTTGTTTGTTTTTTGTTTCTATCAGTTTTTAATTACCTTTTATTTCGAGTGGAGGCACACAACCAAAATTATTTTATGAAGTTTTGCTTCAAGCCAAGTTGGACTGGGGCTCTCTGAACAGAGATGACTTTTCTTAATCTACTCCCAATTGTTTAATGTTTTGCATTTTCAGATTAGTCTATCATTTTTACCTTTGGGTTAATTTGTAGTGTAGTTCTTCAAGCAACACATTTAAATTATTCACTTTCCTCCTTCCAACTATAAAATTTCTATTCATCAGAAGGCTTCCAAGGGAAGGTTAAGAACATTCAGTGATGGACACATGAATGTTAAAGCAGTATCTCTGGGTCTTGTAAATGGGGAACAATATTCCCTGCATACAACCAATAAATAAGCATCTCTGAATATGCATTCCAGTCATGCCACCCTTCTAAGACGCTCGACATTAAAGAAGAGAAGAGAGATGGGGGTGTCTGAGTGAGATGTCATGTAATCAGTAAATTTTTATTCTTTTGTAATTCTGATAAAAGAGTAGAGCCAGAATCATGATGGAATTTAAAAAAATGAGCAGCATAATTGATAAGGAAGTAGAGAACATAGTATATAAAACATATGTTGATTAGCCTAAAACCAAGAGAGAGTCACTTCCATAAAATAAAAAAAGTGGGTAAGGTGGCATGCTGATTTAAAAAAAAATGCAGGAAAAATGAGAGTAAATGAGAGGATAACTATTTGAATGATAAAGTGATAGGTAGGAATACATAGGTAGACAGGGTGGTAAAAGAACACAGAAGAGTAGAATCCGACTCTAAGGGATGATGAATGCTTTCGACTTTGATATTACTAAGGCTTGATATGTTGATGAAAGGTACTAAGGAAGAGTAGACGAAGTGAGTACATAGAATAAAAGAAAGTCATTTGAAGACAAGGCAGAGAGAATAGAACATCTCCTGTAAAATTTTTTAAAAATGTGAGAACTCAAAGTGTCGCTCGAATATAATGTATCTATTTTATTCTCTACGAATTTTTATTTTCTCATTAGCTATAGCCAGCCTTAAAAGGCAATGTGGGTGGTTTTGAAGTTAGTGAATGACATTAGTTTCCATTTTAAACTCATACCTCAAACTACATTTTTCCAATGTCAGTGTTTTTCTTAATTTGTTAGAATTCATGTTATTTCTCCTGGCACTGCTGATAGATAAATACATAATTGAAAAAATGAATCTTTCACTAAAAATAAAGCAAGCAATGTATCTCCTACGAAACTGAAACCATGGATACTCCTCTAAGGCTTTCACCACTAACATTTGTATATTTCTTGGCATTATTCCATAAACCGTAAGGAAGCATTAAGGACAGATATAGCAGCCTTACTAATAATTACCTATCCTATAAACAAATTAGTTAAGCACACTTGTCTTTACTTTTCTAACCTGTAAAATAATATCTACTTGGCAAAGTTACTGTGAAAATGAAATACAATAGAAAAATGTATGTAGGTTCCTGGCAGATTGGATCATCAAAAGTAAATTTTCTTACCATTCTTTTATAGAAATAACTTGAGTTAAACTGAGGTTTTTTTTAGTTGTTATTGTTTGGTTGTTATTCTCACACAACTGAAATTTGCTTATGTCCAGCTTACATAATCAGGTCCATTCCCCTTTACAGAGAAATAAGGGATTTAAAATGTATTGGGGGAGAAACTGTCTGGATCTAATATTTTATTATTGAAAATAATAACATAGAGAAAAAAAGAAAAAGAAGAAAATATTAGGTAATAAATGAATTTCCTCTATCTCCCTCTGTAATGTTTCAGGACCATAATTCCCTTAGCGGAGTATAAAGAAATAAAATTAGTGATTTGAAATTTTGGCAATGTTACTTTATCTATGAGAAGCTTCAGGGATGAAAGCATTACGTGACGGGGGGAGGCACAGAATTTTTTCTTCTCTAAGTCAAATAAATCAGAGTCATTTATCTATATACAAAGAAGTTCTCCATTTAAAAAGTTAGTGTGCATTTGAAAAGATTCATTCACTGTTTAAATACCATATTCCAATACCCACTTTATTAAGTTGTCTGCTGCTCACCATGTTATTGTTTATCCTGAGACTCCTGCCTCGCTTTTATTCTCTCTAGCATTAGCATTAGTGGATGTCATGCTCAGATTCCTGGCACAAAATTACGAGACACGGTGCTAACAAACACTTACAAGGTTTCAGCACTCTAACCATCAGTAAAATACGCTAAGGCAGCATGTTCATCACATTTGACAGTACAGAATGGTAAGATGTAGGCTTACGATACTAACACAGGGTATATAATTGTGGACACCTTATTTCAACCAAATTATCTCTGAAATATGTTACCTCTCAGTTTGTTTAGTTTATTTTTTTTTAAAGCAAACTCAAATGTCCTTTACTTACAGAAGAGTTCTATAACTTTTCTTATTATCATCTTATACTGACCTCAAGAAATGCAATAAAGAAAATCTGGTTTTAAGTATTAGTCCTGACATTGAATAGCCATGCAATCCAGACAGATCACATAACCTTATCAAGTTTAATTACTCAATTATAGAATGTTAACCTCAAATTCCCAATATTATTTTAATTACTGAAAATTAACAGTTTTAAAGCTATGCAAACTGTGAGAAGATTTACCACAATTAGCAATACTCTTCAATTCTGGCAGTATTCTACTTGTTAAGGTGTGTGTAGAATAAGGAAACCATGTCAGTTATTAAAGCAAAATATAGCAATTCAAGCATCCAGGTGAAGGACCATCATCATTGAACAATTAGCATCAGGTAACAAATCTGTTAGCAGAAAATTTGGAATATAAAATATGTATCAAGCCAAGGTAACATACATCAGAAGTGGGGCACCAGGACATTTAAGCTTTTAGGTTTTGCCATGTTTCTAGAATCAGGGATCAAAGCAAGAGAGAGACTGCCTGAAAAACTGAGAATGTGAAGAAGTGTTTTCCCCCAATACATTTTAAATCTCTCATTTTTCTGTAAGGGAGGATGGACCTGATAATGTAAGTAGGACATGAGCAAATCTCAGTTGTATGAGAATAAAAAACGTGTAGAGATAGACATTCAAAAAACAGTCAACTTAATGGAGTCTATTTTCTTAATATTAAAAATAAATCTTTGTGTGTAAATATCCATTTTGATTTCCTACCACCTGATGTCAAGGGATGACAATACAGGGCATTCTTACTAGGATATGTTTCAACACATGAATTTAGAAGAACAGTAGCAATGTGGTGAGGTCATGGTCTTCTTGAGGAAGAACTTATAAACGCTGACTTCCTGCTGGTGATGAAACATAGATTACATGGAAAGCTGTGTCCTTGTGTATGCAAATCCTGACTACTCTAAATAGGAATCCAGAGTTTAAAAAGCAGAAGCCTCTGTGGTAAGCAGGCTCTAGGACAGATGCCTGCAATCCCTGCCTCCTGATGTTCGCAGCCTTGTCTACTCCCTGGACGGCTGAGTGTGGGCTGGACTTAGTTATTTGCTTCTAACCAATAGAATAGAGCAGACGTGATGCCATGTCACTCCTGAGGAATAAAAAAAATATGTGTTTTTTAAACATGATTTCTCTCTTATACTCTCTTGGATTGTTTGTCGTGAACAAAGGCAGTTGTCAGCCTCTGGGGTGGGACAACATGGAATCTAGCTGCCACGTCATGAAATAGCCCCAAACTGAAGTACGTGTGACAAGACATTGAAGCTGGCCCACAGTCATGAGGGTGAGGTTAGAAGCAGAGAGTCCTTTTCCAATTGAGGTTTTAATTGTAACTATATACCTGATATAGTTAAATGTTTGCAGTCCCCAGTTTTGGAGGTGAAGACTGATGGAAGGTTGAATCAACCAGGAAAGCAGACTTCTCATGAAGGACTTAACACCATCCTGTTGGTGATAAGTGAATTCTTGCTCAGTCAGATCACATGTGATCTGGTTGTTTAAAAGTCTGAGACCTCTCTCTCTCTCTCTCTCTCTCTCTCTCTCTCTCTCCCATGTTCACTCTCACCATGTGATACACCAGGACCCCCTTGCCTTCGACCATGGCTGTAAACTTTCTGAGGCTTCACCAGAAGCCCCTCAGATACCCAATACAATGCTTTCTATACAGCCTGCAGAACCCCGAGTCAACTAAACTTATTTTCTTTATAAATCACCCAGTTTCAAATATATATAGCACTGCAAGAATGGCCTAACACAATATCCTTCAAACTGTCTAAAATGAGATAACTTGAAACAAAAGAAGCTGGTTAAGTGACACCTGTATTCCTGGCCCTCAGAAACTGACATCATAAATATTTGTTGCCTTCAACTGCTACATTGTGGCAGAATTTGTTGTGCAGTAATAAACAACTAATGTTATTTAATGCAACCATCAATTAAAACAAAGATGTTTTTGATCTGTCAGTCAGGTGCTGTAGTGGGAGCCCTGTTGATGTTGCTTCTTGCTGTTTTCCTCAGTGTTCACTCCCTACCTCACGGTAAACAGCAAGTAGTGCCCATGGAGAGCATGGACAATGGTCTAACATCTTCATATAACAGGACCAGAAGCTATCCATGAAGAAAAGCAGTGATTTCAGAGACTAGCAGGAAGTCAGCCTCTGTAAGAGAAGTGGAAGAATTTATGCCATCAAAGCAAATATGGAAGTTTCACTTTCCGAGAACATGCCTTGATATTCTTTTTGCTTACCTTTACAAATTCAGACTTTGTGAAAGATCACTAATATGAAAGTTACCTATCACAATGTAAAACACATTAAAACGTTTATATTCCACAAGTGTGATTTTCTCTTGATAGTCTTTTTTTAAATAAACCAATTGAAATTTGACTATTTCAATGCCCTCTTAGTGTCATTCAGGAATATTAATCCAAGTTCAAAAAATGACTAAATTTCATAATCACTCTAGCCATATTTTTATATTTATATCCTTTTCGTACCAATTACTATTGTTTTCAGGTTTGTTTTTAAAAATATTCCTTTACATTCTTTCTGTGAAGATTTAAGAACAAATGTAGCAAGAAGAAAGTAAAAACTCTACGTAGCAGCAGCCACAGAATTACACAAGATCAGTGTTGAAAAGGAATTTCCACAATTTGTTTCTGGCAAGGAGCAATCATTAGATGTCGGCAAGTAATAATTCAGCATATTTTGAGTAACCGGTGATGGTAACGTCTACGTACGTGATCCATTTCATTTTCCATGTTTAGTTACAGTAGTTTTCATAATTTTTAGCTGGAAATTACTTCCACATAACTTTTCTCCAAAGGTCAATTTACATTAAACCTAGTCTTTTTTTTTTACACCTGGCTTCAAATACCTTAAGATAACATTTATTTGGATATATTTTCTTCATTCCAACAAAAACTGGAATACAAATAATTGAGGGCAGTATTATTTTTCAGGGTTGGTGACTACTGACGGTGTATCAAAGATTATCAGTACATTATGCTTTTAATAATGGCGTGTGAATTTCAATTAACTAAGGTGTGTTTCCCAACACATTGTTTGCTAGTATCTTTCTTGTCCATTTAATATTCCAGATCTATTTTACATGAATCACTACTGAAATTACATAGGTTGTTCTTGAACATAGATGGTTTGTTTTTAACTTAATATATATACCTAGTAAATAGCATTGTTATACATTCATGCCAAAATTGATGTGAAATTATATAAACCTGAATTCAGATTTTACCCTTGATACATTTCTCAAAGCTTTCAGCAATCAATGTTTCAAATTGTAGATTAAAGTCTTCAGTGACATAAATGCCATGGCACATTGTAGAACTATTAATTGCAAATAGGTCACTTTTTAAAATAATTTAAGTCAATAAGTCATTCAAGTTTGAACTTACTATGATACCTAATTTAGTTTGCAGTTTAAGACCTTGAACCCGTACAAAGTCAAGCTTAGAGTCATAGCCCCATCTGTATCCTGGAAGTATCTCAGAGCTTCTTCAGAAAACATTGAATGTATCTCTTCCTTCATGTGGAAACTGAACTAGTAATGAGGGGAAATAAAAATAAATAATCACCAGATAGTAGTCTTGAAAGAAAAATTATGAGTTTCTAACAGCAAATAAAAAAAAAGAAGCAAGCCAGCTTGAGAATTAGTGAGATTAATATATAAAGAAGGTGTAAATGAAATTCTATAAAAAGGAAATAAAAAAGAGACTAAGTGGGTTTCTCTCACTTGCCTTGCTTGAGGAAAATATCAGGGACATTCCTACACTTAGAACATTCCTTGAAATGAGCAGTTAGCAATACACATTATACTGACTAGTGATATGCTTTTGTAGGTGACTTATATTTTAAAATAGTTTAATTGTCTATATACTAAGAAGGCCCAAATGCTCTTATTAAGCCATCAACATTTTGTTAGAAATGTGTCCTTTGTATTAATCGGTGGTGCTTACTATTAGATTTTACAAGTAGAACAGCTTCACTTAGGTTATTTTTATTCCATCTCTGAGAGGTGAAATGTCATAGATGATGGAATCTTATTTCAAGATAAAAAGGTTGTATACGAGTTATGGTGAATCTCATTTCATTTAGAAATTACAAATAAATGTGAAACTTTTTCATGAATCGTGATTATTAAATCACTCTCCAGTGATTTAATTCATTAATGAGATTTTCATACTTATTAGTAAACAGAAATAAACATCAAAATCTTAGTTCTCACAATATTTCTAACATAGCCCATATTAATTTGTTATGCTTCCCAGCAGAAGCACACACAAGATTTACAATAAAAATTATTATTGTTATTGATGTGTGTATGTGTCCTGACTACTCTTGCTGAGGGACAATTATTGTTCCATGTCTTACACTTCCAAATATTTGGTGAAAAGCCATTGGCAGCTTTTTTTTCCACACTATTTATCTAATTAATGTTTGTATATCTAATAAATGTTTGTATAGTAAATAGCCTTGGAACACAAACACAGTACGTCCTTCTTGGACAAAATCCATACTTCTGTTTCTTGATCAGGATAATAAAGATATTCCCTTCTTCCAGAGAAATGTTGGGCAGAATTGCTAATATCCCTGTATAAACCATGTTTTCCTAAATTTTGTACTCCCCAGCTGTGACCCAATCTGACCGTATGTATAGCAACTGGGGGGGGGCCCTCATTGCCTCCAAAGGAATTAGAGGAAGGGACAAGGGAAAGTAATGTGAAGAGGAGGTTTATGATGCTTTCAGTGAGTAATAATTATCTTTTCTTCTGGTTCTGGTGCCATGTTTTTTGCCAGACTCTATGAAACCGTGGGAAGCTGATTGTTATCTTGCAAATAAGTTGAAACCTTAGACTGTTCACAGTTTTGATAACTCCCTTTTCTGAAGAACTGTGCTACATAGCATTCCCCTTATGTCTCAGTCCGTACTTTCTCAGTCACACTATATGACAAGCAGGACTGGGGTTATTTTTCTATTTTTCACCCTGATACCAATAGTTAAATATCCATCACAAAATTATTGTAATTACTAAGACCACAAGCTTTTCATCATTCTGAAACTTGTTATTTTCTTATATTGAAAGTTGCATATTTTATAGCTGGAAAAGTAATTTTATGTAAATTAGCTAGCTTAATATTTGGTAAAATCCTGAAGAATACTAGTTTCTGCTAAGAAAATTATGAGAGTCAAAAATGTAATAACATAGCCAGGGACTACAGTGAACACACTCAACACCCTGAATATTACTTGGATGTTTTGTATTTTGCTTTTGTTTTTGTACAATTCTATACTTTTGTGTAATATACATAAAGCAATTGTCTAATATATACCACCATTAAAATTTACAAGACCTTAGATAGTGTACAGAATATTTCAGAATTATGTGACACTATTATTACAAACATGGCATTTCTTTGAAAATCTGGTATTTGGTTAGTAAAAGACATTATTAAACATAAAGAAAAGAAATTATTCTAAATAATAAACACAGATAAAAGTTACAATATTTATCACATTTGAATCACATGACAATGAAGGTATAATACTACATCTTGAAACTGGTGTTATGAAAATGACATAGTATATAAAAATAATTTTTAGCTTTAGATATAAAATTTAGATTAGAACATTAAGGGTTAACATTCAGAAGTTAGAGAAAAGGCACATTAACTTATAAAAAAAGATAAACACTTAACACGTTAGTGTACAAATTATTTAAGTAGAAAAATCAGGAGAAAAATGTGAAGGAGGAGAAGAAGAAAAGGAGGAGAAAAGGAAGAGGAGAAAAAAGAGGAGGAGAAAGAAGATGAGAAGGAAAAAATTTACAGTCTTGCCAATGTACTGCAATGTAGGAATCTCTCATTGTGAGTTATAGCCAGGAATTCTTTGTCTCATGACCAAGAGAATTAAGGAGCATGGCCACAAAGGATAAGACTGGAATGAAAGTTTAATAAGTGAAAGAAGAAAGCTCTCAGGTATGTGCAGTTGCTCACGCCTGTAATCCCAGCACTTTAGGAGGCCAAGTTGGGCGGATCATCTGAGGTCAGGAGTTTGAGACCAGCCTGGCCAATGTGGAGAAACCCTATCTCTACTAAAAACACAAAAATTAGCTGGGTGTGTTGGCTGGCACCTGTAGTCTCAGTTACTCAGGAGGCTGAGGCAAGAGAATTGCTTGAACCAGGAAGCAGAGGTTGCAGTGAGCCAAGATTGTGCCACTGAACTCCAGCCTGGGTGACAGAATGAGACTCTATGTTGAAAATAAATAAATAAATAAATAACATAAGAAAACTCTCCACAGCAGAGAGGGGGCCCAAAAGGGTTGCTGTTTTTATAGTTGAATGCAAAGGTCTTTACAGGAAACTGCAGAGGGCTGGGAATCCCATGTTCATAAGGCACAAATTTCTGGTAGCTCTACCTAATGTGCATGCAAGGACCTTAGCATGAGTTACTCTATATTGCTTTGTCCCCCTTACTAAGCACGTATCAGGGAATGGAATTTCCATTGCACGCATGTCTGGAAAGGTCACCTGCATAGATTTTCTTATCTGCGCAGCTGTGGGATGTCTTAGACAAGCCTTAGGTAAGTTCCCTTATCTGTTCCTGCAGGCTGTTCTTGTGTTTCAAAGAATTCCACCAAGAACCCATTCTAACTGCCTAACTGATGGGGGTTTTTCCTTTCTCCTCTTTCACGAACCAAATTTGGTTCTTTGAAAGGATTAGTAACATTTGTAAAACTCAAGACAAATTTAAAAATAAGTTATTGCTGTAAGTAAGTGCCTCTAATAGTAAATTTAAAATTGCTAAGTGAGTAATTTGCAGGAATGTATAAATTTCCATACCTTTTCAATAAAAATATAAACCTTAATTTCCTCATTTTCTTGACAAAATTGAATCATCAGTTTAATTAATAGACAACAAAAAAATTTGTATCCTCAGCCAATTTTATAAAATAAAGAAAAAATAATTCTAATATATAATTATTTTAGTGCACATAAAAGAAGAAAACGCTTACCAGCTCACTTTACGATTCTGGTAAAATCTTTGTCTCATATTCTGTAGATGCTTGTTAATGACTAATGTGAATGAAGAATAAAATCTTAAATCTTAAAACCCCAATCTCACTGTGCAAATGAGAAAGTTAAGCTTGGGAGCTGAGCCATGCAGAAAACTACCTTCTTTTTGTTCCCAAACAGATAGCTATAATTTTACATGCTTAGTTTATCATAAGCAAAATGTAGATGTACTGCCAATGAGATTAGTGTGTAATAATTGACTCTCCTCACTCCTTCTTTTCATATGTAAAATGTATGTTCACTGGATGCTAATCAAAGCCTCAGAAGAATGTAACAACTTTCCTCAGTGCCTACCCTGCCTCCTCTTTATTTATACTTATTTATTTATGTTATTACTTTTCTTCCGTAGCTTGTTCTTTTCCCTTTAAATATTGAAGTTCCCAAAACCCTCTTTTTAAAAAACAGATTCCATAGATACTACTGTTACCTGTGTGTCTTTTTCCTAGGCACATCTTCAACCTTGGAAAGGTAACCTTGAATCAGTTGAGATCTACTTCATTTACATTTTGGTTTACACTAGTAATCACACTCAAGGTAAAAGAAAGGGGAAGAGGGAAAAATAAAAAAGGGTACTGCAAATCCTGCCTGTTCCCTTTTACCAGAAATTCTGCATTCTCACATGCCCTTCGAACATTTCATCCTAGGATTCACTGGCCAGCATATCAAAATCACGTCCTCTAGTCCTCTCTAGCTGCAAGTGATGTTGGGAAATCCAGGAATGGAAGAGTCACCTTAGATACAATTCAACTCCAAACATGTCAGAATATTTTGGCAAGAAATGAAGGGCAAGTATCATAGAATCATACCATCACCTCTTCCATGGTCACCAAGCTTGAAGCAGAGTTAAATTAAACACTGTAAATGTGATGTAGTTTAATTATAGCTTCATCAAAGCCCTTTGATATAACCAAAAAAAACTATAAATTAATTCCTATTCTACACAAGCGGTAGCACTTGAGTAGTCAGTTTTCTTAACTGATATACATATATGTGTGTGTATATATGTGTGTATATATATGCATATATATATATACACACATATTCATATATATGTATATATGGTAAACTAGTTACAATTGTGAAGCAAGTTAACATATCTGTCATCTTACATTGTTACTAATTACTTTATGTGTCTGACAAGAACAGCTGAGACCCACTTATTTAACAAAAATCCCTCATACAATATACTTTTATTAACTTGAGTCCTCATGTTGTACATTAGATTGCTAGGCTTGTTCATCCTAAGTATCAACTATTTTTACCCTTCGACCTAGATATTCTTTATCTCCTCTCCCCACCCCACACCTGCAGTAACTACTGTTTCGGTGTTCTGTAGCATTCTAGTTCTCCAGTGGCTGAATACTGGCATGAATTGGAGGAAATTCAAAACAAATTATCTTCTTATATACACCTGAAAACAAAGGCCTGGCTCAGTGGCTCACGCCTATAATCCCAGCACTTTGAGAGGCCAAGGCAGTTGGATCACGAGGTCAAGAGATCGAGATCATCCTGGTCAATATGGTGAAACCCCGTCTCTACTAAAAATACAAAAAATCAGCTGGGCATGGTGGCGCATGCCTGTAATCCTAGCTACTCAGGAGGCTGAGGTGGGAGAATTGCTTGAACCCAGGAGGCAGAGGTTGCAGTGAGCCGAGATCGCGCTGTTGCACTCCAGCCTGGGTTACAAGAGTGAAACTCTGTCTCAAAAAACAAAAAAAAGCGTAAGTTTCCTGTTTTCTTAACTGATTATTCCGGATCTTTCTACCTTGAGATATATCCCAGTAGCTGATAATTCTACATAAGCTACAGTGACTACATGTTTATTCTTAAGCCACAGCCTTCCCATTATTTTGCCTCTAAAATCTGCTCCAAAGCTTCCTCTTTCAATTTTCCATTTTGCTGTATCATTTTATTAGATTGTTCACTCGCCCTATTCCAATCTGTATATATTTTATGTATTAGGGATAGAGTTAAAACATCTCTTTTTATTATTTATATTTGATAGTATTTTATTACATTTCTAAGATTGTTTCTAAACCCTAAGATCTCACTTGACCAAACTTCATATTTATATCACTGTATTTTTCTACAGAAAAAATCGGCCTTAGACCATTGTCCATGCTCTCCATGGGCACTACTTGCTCTGTTTACTGTGATTGTATGAGGAAGTGAACACTGAGGAAAACAGCAAGAAGCAGCATCGACAGTGTTCCCACTATAGCACCTGACTGACAGATCAAAATGTCTTTGTTTTAATTGATGATTTAATTGATGATTGCATTAGTTATTTATTACTGCATAACAAATTCTGCCAGAATGTAGCAGCTGAAGGCAACAATATTTATTATCTCAGTTTCTGAGGGTCAGGAATATAAATATCACTTAACTAGCTCTTTCTGTTTCAAGATATCTTATTTTAGTTAGGCAGTTTGAAGGATATTGTGTTAGGCCATTCTTGCAGTTCTATCCATACTGAGACTGGGTGATTTATAAAGAAAATAGGTTTAATTTGTTCAGGGGTCCTCAGGCTGTACAGAAAGCATGGTGTTGGGTATCTGAGGGGCTTCTGGTGAGGCCTCAGGAAGCTTACAGTTATGACAGAAGGCAAGGGGGTCCTGGTGTATCACATAGTGAGAGTGGGAATGAGAGAGAGAGAGAGAGATCTCAGACTTTTAAGGCTAGTACTTAAGACACCAAGCACTTCATGTAGTCCTAACACTCACAAAGACCCTACAAATAACGTTATGGTGATACTGTTTTATCTATAGATTCACTTTCTATGGTTTCAGTTACCTGCAGTTAAATACTGTTTGAAAATAAGTGAGTGCAGTACAGTTAGATATTTTTGAGAAAAAGAGAGAGCACAATCATACTTTTATTATAGTATGTTGTTATAATGTTCTATTTTATTACTTATTGTTGTTTATCTCTTACTGTGCCTAATTTATAAATTAAACTTTACGTTAGGCATCCATGTATTAAAAAAATGCATAGTACTGTATTTATAGGTTTGGGTACTTTCCATGGTTTCAAGCATCTATTGGAGATCTTGGAACATTTTCTCTTCAGACAAATGGGGACCATTGTGTTTGTTCTCATTTCTCATAAGAGAAAAATGTGGCTCAGAGAAGCAAAATAATATGACTAAGTTGGATCACTTGTAAACACAGTCAATATTTGAACTCAGCTCTAATTCCAAATCATATGCTTGTTTACAATATCTTTATTGGCCAGGCATGGTGGCTCACACCTGTAATCTCTTCACTTTGGAAGGCCAAGGCAGGTGGGTCACCTAGGTTAGGAGTTTGAGGCCAGCCTGACCAACATGGTGAAACATTGTCTCTCTCTGCTAAAAATACAAACATTAGCCACCTGTAATCCCAGCTACTTGGGAGGCTGAGGCATAAGAATCGCCTGCACTGGGGAAGCAGAAGTTGCAATGAGCCGAGCTAACACCACTGCACTCCAGCCTAAGTAACAAGAGTGAAACTCCATCTCAAAAATAATAACAATAACAATATATTTATTGTTTTTATATATAAATTGTAAACAATTTTTTTTTTACTTTTCTGCATGTTTAGAGTTTGCATTACTGAAAAATAATTTTTTAGATATGTTTGGATTTTTTATAGTCTTTTACATGAAAAATATATGTGTATAGGCTCTATTTTCCTGTACAAATTCACAATGCCTTTCAAATTAATAAATAAATTATATAGTTTGATGATTTTATTTTTCAGTAAACTACTTTCTCTGAACAGTTTGGAAGCATTAGGAACTCTTATTCAGAACCATATAAAAACTGTTGCTAAAAACATCATGGGTATAGTACTTTAATTGAGCTGATGAGATTTATGCATGTTAATCCACCTTAAACCACTTTAATTTTTTATTATGACCTGCCAAACCCCACTAATAACGATACAATATTACTTTCAGCGTTTATTTATCTTTTAAAAAAATCTTTATTCTCTTGGGCAGGCATTACGTTATATCAATTACACCTTAACTCCTTAAGTAGAAGTTTCTCTAAAGGAAGACAAATCATTATTCAAGCTTATCAGGAACGGTCCCTCAACAAATCAGAAAATTAGATAATAACAGGTAAAACATGGACTAGGTTTTACTTCCGTTAGATATGTTCCCAAATTAGATAGAGTCACAGTCAAAATCTTGAGCTACTGATGGGTACGGTGGCTCACACCTGTAATCCCAGCACTTTGGGGGGCTGAGGCGGCTGGATCAACTGAGATCGGGAGTTCAAGGCCAGCCCTACCAACAGGGAGAAACCTGTCTTTACTAAAAATACAAAATTAGCCAGGCATGGTGGCACATGCCTGTAATCCCAGCTACTCAGGAAGCTGAGGCAGGAGAATCACTGGAACCCAGGAGGCAGAGGTTGCGGTGAGCTGACACCACCCCACTGCACTCCAGCCTGGGCAACAAGAGCAAAACTCTGTCAAAAAAAAAAAAAAAAAAAAAAAAAAAAAAAAAGAGCTATTAGCATTCACTAGCTGCTCAAATCACTTCCTTTCTATTACAAAATTGTGACTGTAGAAACCAAATGTGTAGATTGCTCTTCTGTGTTCTGCTTAATGACTGTGCCAAAGTTGGAAGTATTCATGCTTTTCTTTTGGAATGAAAATAACAACAGTTGCTTTTCATGTACTTCTTGATGATTTGCCAGACTGTGTAAACCCAGCCATTTCTACAACTTCTGGAAAGACAGATGTGTAAAAATCTGTCTTCAGGCATCTAAATGATTATATAAAGGTATTTTCAGAAATTTTTCAGGCATGCCTTCCTTTGTGGCTTTTACTTTTGTGTCAGAGTCCAAAGACCGTCAAACGTTTCATATAACACCAGCATAAAACGATTCTGGTATTCTGTTGAATATAGGAATTTAGAGGCTCAATTTAGTGTATTTCCTCTGGTGCTGACCCATAATTGTTTGCTGAATAAATCTTCTGGATCTGCTGATAAGAGCTCCCTTGGCCCACTTCTGCAATATGGTTGAATAGCAACTTACTCAGGGAGAAGTAATCGTTAGACCCTTCAACTCTCAAAAGAGGATTCAATCAGTCATGCAAAAAATATTCCTTGACTGCCAACCATATGCCCAACACCCCGTTCAGGTCACTTGGATTGTATCAGTGAATAAAAACATGAAAATGTTTGGTTTTCTGAAGCAAATCAGAAAGATTGCAGAAAGTTAAAACAAAACATTGAGTCCGCAATTATTTTGCAACACAAAACAATGATTCCCAGGTATTTCTGAAAGCCTATATTCTCACAGTAGCATATTTATAAAAAGCATGGTAAATAGAAATCACGTTTATACAGGTTTCTGAGATTGCCATGACAAAATATGAAAAACTAGGTGGTTTAAACCATCAGTTTATTGTCTCATAATTGTAGAGGCTAGAAGTCCAAGATCAAGGTGTTAGCTGGATTGGCTTCCTGGCTGATAGAAATATCACCTCCATCTCCCTCATATTCTTAAGGCATTCTGCCTGTGTCTCTTCCCATCATCTTTCCTCTAAACGTACCTGTCTCTGTGTCCAGATTCCCCTCCCTCAAGATGAGCAAACCACCATAGGTATACATGTATACCTAGATAATAAACCTGCACATTCTGCACATGTATTCCAGAACTTAAAGTATAATAATAAAGAAAAAAGCAGAAGCATCTGTTCATGTTCTCTGCCCGCTTTTTAATGAGGAATTTTTTCTTTTTTTTCTCTTTCTTTTTTTTTTTTTGCTCTTTGCTTGTTTGTTTAAGTTATAGATTTCAGATATTTCAGATGGACAGTTTGTGAATTTTTTTCCATTCTGTATGTTATCTGTTTACTTTGTTGATGGTTTCTTTGGCTGTGCAGAAGCTCTTTAGTTTAATTAGGCCCCACTTCTCAATATTTGTTTTTTGTTTTTGTTGAAATTGCTTTCAGTGTCTTCATCATGAAATCTCTGCCAGGGCTTTTGTCCGGAATGGTATTTCCTAGGTTATCTCCCAGAGATCTTACAGTTTTAAGTTTTGTATTTAAATATTTAATCCACCTTTTTGAAAACTTTTGTTTTCAGTTCAAGGGTACAAGTGCAAGTTTGTTACACAGGTAAACTGTGTCACAGGGTGTGTCGTACAGATTATTTTGCCACCCAGGTATTAAGCTTTCTTCCCATTAATTCATTCTTCCTGATCCTCTCCCTCTTCCCACTCCACACCCTCCCGAAGTCCAAAAGGCTGGAGTGTGTGTTGTTCCCTTCTATGTGTCCACGTGTTCTCATCATTTAGCTCCCACTTATAAGTGAGAACATACCGTATATGTGGGCTTTGTTTGCTGTTGTTACATCTTGAGTTGATTTTTGTATATGGTGGAAGGAAGGAGTCTAGCTCCAATTGCATATAGCTAACCGGTTACCCCAGCACCATTTACTGAGTAAGAAGTTCTTTTCCCATTGCTTTTTTTTTTTTTTTTTTTTTTTTTTGACAGCTTTGTAGAAGATCGGATGGTTGTAGGTGTGCATCTTTACTTCTGGGCCCTCTCTTTGTTCCACTGAGTTTGTATGTCTGCTTTGGTTCCAGAACCATGTTCTTTTAGTTCCTGTAGCCCCATGTCATGGTTTGAAGTCAGGTAGCATGATGCCTCCAGCTTTTTTCTACATTAATTTTGTCTCCTCAAATTTTGCCAAAGTTGTTTCTGAGATTGAGGATATTTTGGACAGAGACCATGGGATTTTCTAGGTATAGAATAATGTTATCTGCAAGCAGGGATAGCTTGACTTTCTCTGTTCTTATTTGAATGGCCTTTATTTCTTTCTCTTTCTTGATTCTCTGGCCAAGACTTCCAGTACTATGTTGAATACGAGTGAAGAGAGAGGGCATCCTTGTCTTTTTCAAAAAGAATAATTTCCGTCTGTCCAGTATGATGTTGACTGTGAGTTTGTCATAGATTACCCTTATTATTTTGAAGTATGTTCCTTTACTACCTAGTTTGTTGAGGGTTTTTAGCATAGAGAGGTATTGAATCTAATCAGATGTCTTTTCAGCATTTATTGAAATGATCATATGGGTTTTTTTAAAATGTAATCAATCATATTTATTACTTGGCATATCTTGAACCAAACTTGCATCCCAGGGATAAAGCCAATTATATCATGGTGGATTAGCTATTTAATATGCTGCTAGATTTGGTTTGCTAGTATTATGTTGATAATTTTTAGACCTATGTTCATCAGGGATATTTTCCTGAAGTTTTCTTTCTTTACTGTTTCTCTGCCAGGTTTTGTTATCAGAATGATGATGGTCTCATAGAACGAGTTAAGGAGCAGTCCCTCTTCCTCAATTTTTTGGCATAGTTTTAGTAAGAATGGTACCAGCTCTTCTTTATATATCTGGTACAAGTTGTGAATTCCGATCCTGGGTTTTTTTCTGTTTAGGAGGCTTTTTACTCCTGATTCAATTTCAAAACTCGTTGTTGGTCTGTTCAGGGAATCAGTTTCTTCCTGGCTCCATCTTAGGAGGTTTATGCTTCCAGATATCAACCTATTTATTCAATATTTTCTAGCTTGTATGCACAGAGGTGGTCCTGTGTGTCTCTACCAGTGTCTTGTATTGCTGTGGAGTTGGTGGTTATGACCCCTTTGTCATTTCTAACTGTGTTTATTTGGATTTTCTATCTTTTTAAATTAGATCAACTAGTAGTCTATCTATCTTATTTGTTCTTTCAAAAAATTAACTCCTATGTTTATTCATCTATTCTATGGATTTTTCTATCTCAGTTTTCGTTAAGTGGCTGTGATTTGGGTCATTTCATGTTTCCTGGTAGCTTTGGGTGGGTTTTCTGTTTCCTGGGTTCCCTAGCTTTGATGTTATGGTGCTTTTAACTTAATGCTGCTTTAGCTGTGTCCCAGAGATTCTGGTATGTTGTATCTTTGTTCTCATCAGTTTTTTAAAAAATAATTTCTGCCTTAATTTGATTGCGTACCCAGAAGTCATTCAAGACTTTTGACTTTTGACTCCAAAAGTCATTCAGGAGCAGGTTGTTTAATTTCCCTGTAAATCTCTGTTTTTTTCTTTTTGTTTTTCAATGTGGTATTTTTTTTATTGTGTTTTAGGTTTTGGGGTACATGTGAAGAACATGCAAGATCGTTGCATAGGTACACACATGGCAGTGTGGTTTGCTGCCTTCCGTCCCCTCGCCTGTATCTGTCATTTCTCCCCATGCTATCTCTTCCTACCTCCCCACCTCCCCGTCCCTCCCCCATTTTCCCCCAACGGACCCCAGTGTGTAGTGCTCCCCTCCCTGTGTCCATGTGTTCTCATTGTTCAACACCCGCCTATGAGTGAGAACATGTGATGTTTGATTTTCTGCTCTTGTGTCAGTTTGCTGAGAATGAAGCAATCCCATTACTGGGTATATATCCAAATGATTATGAATCATTCTGCTATAAAGACACATGCACACGAATGTTTATTGCAGCACTGTTTACAATAGCAAAGACCTGGAACCAACCCAAATGCCCATTGATGATAGACTGGACAGGAAAAATGTGGTACATATACACCATGGAATATTACACAGCCATCAAAAATGATGAGTTCGTGTCCTTTGTGGGGACATGGATGAACCTGTAAACCATCATTCTCAGTAAATCTATGGTTTTAAGGGATCCCCCTAGCATTGATTTCTATTTTTATTGCCATGTGGTCCCAGAGTGTGCTTCATATGATTTTATTTATTTATTTACTGAACTTGCTGAGGTTTTTTTTTTTTAATGTCTAATTGTGTGGTTAATTTTATTGTAAATGTCATGTGTATATGAAAATATTGCAAAATCTATTGTTTTGGGTGGAGAATTCTGTAGATATACATTGAGTCTATTTGATCAAGAGCTGAGATCAGGTCTTGAATATCTTTGTTTTCTGCTTCAATGTTCTAACACTGTCAGTGGGGTGTTGAAGTCTCTTACCATTATTTTGTGGGAATCTAAGTCTCTTTGTAGGTCTCTAAGAACTCACTTTATGAATCCATGTGCTCCTGTTTTGGGTGTATATATATTTAGGATAATTAGGTGTTCTTGTTGACTTGAATCCCTAAACCTGATGTAATCACATCCTTTGTTGTTTTGAAGGCTTTTAGAAAAAAAAAACATATCCTTGGCAAATGTACTACAAGGAGGTTGCAGATTAATTACTAATCATACAATGATGTTTAAGCATTTGTGAGGATCTACCTAAGACCCTCTTTTAAAATTTGAGGAGTTAAGAATATTTGTGGTTTTAAGATAAATATTCCATTGATATTTTTGCTTATGTAAAATACAATTCACATGACAATAGCTATTTTTGTCTATAACTTTTGCTTTTGGAAACTTCAATTATGTAATTTATTTGACTCTGAGCTCTTTTCCAGAACATATTGACTGTGTGCTAACATTTCTGGCTTTATTCTATTATGTATCCTATTGATTTCTATTCGTTCAACTTTATTTTTAATCTTGATAAATGGATGAAAAGTTTGCACAGCATTTTAACTCTTTTTGAAAACAAATGACATTTAAATATAATATGAAAATTATTCCAAATAAAATCATAATTTAATCTGTATTATTTAAGAAACATATTTTAAAATAATAAATATATGAATACAAACTTATCCATATGTAAATTATGTCTATTATCAAAATTTTGATAAACATTTTATTGCACTTTTTCCTATTTTAAGCCCCCATTTTTAGCCCATTTCTCCCATTTGGAACTGGTACATTTACCCAATGCCTGTAACCACATTGCATCTACAAAGTAACTAACTTGCTTTTGATTTTACAGACTCAGAGGCGGAAGAGACCTGCCTTGTCTCAGATGAGAATTTGGACTGTGGACTTCTGAGTTAATGCTTATAAAAGATTTTGTGGGGACTGTTCGGAATACATGATTGTGTTTTGAAATTTGAGAACATAAGATTTGGGAGGGGCCAGAGAGGGAATGATATGGTTTGGCTGTCTCCCCACCTAAATCTCACCTTGAATTGTAATAATTCCCACATGTCCAGGGCTGGACCAGGGGGAGATAATTAAATCATGGGGGCAGTTTCCCTCAAAACTGTTTGCATCATAGTGAGTTCTCATGAGATCTGATGGTTTTATATGGGGCTTTCCCCTTCACTTGGCCCTCATTCTCTCTCCTGGTAGCTTTTGAAGAAGAACATGCTCACTTCCCCTTCCACTATGATTGTAAGCTTCCTGAGGTCTCCCCAGCCATGCAACATTTTGAGTCAATTAAACCTCTTTTCTTTATAAACTACCCAGTTGTGGGTATGTATTAGCAGTGTGAAAAGGAACTAATACAGCTTTGTTTATGTTATTTGCTTTTAAACCAGCTGGATCTTACGTTTTGGTTTATGATAAAAGTATTTCTGCCTTTCTCAATGACAGACATAAAAGAACCATTTTAAAAAGTATCTGCAAAACTTTTAAGGTGCATATCGTACAGTTGTTTCCACCTTCCTTTAAATCATTTGAGACCAATGAGATGAATTCCTCTACTTTACAAATCTATATATAGATATATATATATCTATATATAGATAGATATATATAGATTTTGTTTGACTCAGAAGTTATAGGTTAGTACTTAAAGTATAAAATACCAATAGGGACCCTTAAATATAAGAGTAAGAAGCCATTCATATTCTGAATCCCATTTTAAATTATAACAAACTCAAATTATATTATTATTATCACGCATATATGCATTATTAGATATTATAATCTAAAAATAATATGCCAACAATTATAAATGCCCTAAATATCTCTTTTGTTTAAATTAACTTTTTTCAATGTGAATATAACATATATCTTTATGATCATTGCAAAATAAGAGAAGTACAGATATATCTGGAGCAAACAGGGTGGCCCTATTATCTCTTTCATATTTCTGAAACCAGCTTAGGATATACTAATATTAAGCTTTTTATATTTTGTGATTATTTTTATGTGTTTGTATTTAAAAATTATACATATAAATGTCTACGTACATAATGCATAACTTTTCATTATACTACTAATACAAAACTACTAATTGCCTTTTTCAAGTAGAAGAATGTGTCTTGATTGTTCCATTTAAACTATTTAAGTGAAACTACTCCATTGTTTTCATCAGCTGCCCAGTTTCACTATCTTTTTGTTTAAGATGGATTTGCTTTAAAAAGCATCCGATATGGTTTGGATTTGTTGTTCTCCCCATACCTCATGTTAGATTCTCATATCCAATGTTGGAGTTGGGCCTGGTGGGAGGTAATCAGGGGGCCAAATTTAGTATGACTAGTTTAGCACCAACTTCTTGGTGCTGTTCTGGTGATAGTGAGTGAGTTCTCATGATATCTGGTCATTTAAAAGTGTATAGCAACCCCCCTCACTCTCCTGTTCCTCCTCCTGTCATGTAAGAAACATGTGCTCCCTTCCCCTTTGCTTTCCAACGTGACTGGATGCTTCTTGATTCCTCCGCTGAAACAGAAGCTGCCATGCTTCCTGTACAGCCTGCAGAATTGTAAGCCAATTAAACCACTTTTTAAATAAATTACTCAATCTCAGGACTTCATTACAGCAGTGACAGAATAAACTAATACAGCATCGATCTTAGTTTCATTATCTTAGTTTTTTTTTTTATTCTTATCTCATCAAACCAAAGTTTATTTGTGTTTATCATTTATTTCCCCAACCAATTTCATGCTAATGTTTACCAGTTAAATGGTAAACTGTATGTTTACCATTTAACCTGCTGTCGTTACAGGAAAGGACATTTTCTTTTTAACTAACTTTAGTCTTGACCCATCAAGTAATTTCTAAAAATTCTATTCTGCCTCAATTTCTAATATGTGGTAGACATTTTATAATCAAAATGTCAAATTAAGAAAGTAAACTTTTACTTCTAGGTCTCCAGATGACACTCTTTTGTGTGTTTAGTTAGCATGATTATATTCTAAGCTAAAATTATGTTTTAATTTGTCTTATCTTTATGCTTTTTTGTTATCCTTAGATCGCAGCATGCTATATGGTTTCTTTAGACTTAACTGCAAATATCTCTGATTTTTGCTCACATTTTTTTGCATTTTTTTCTCTATATTAAGATCTTTTCTGGTTCATTGTTATTTTGAGTAGGATATTTTCCTCTCTATTCCTCATAAAATAAGGGGTGTGTGTGTGTGTGTGTGCGCGTGTGTGCACGCATGTGTGTGTATTTATCTTTCCATAACCAAAATAACTTCCTTTACCCTTCTCATTTATAATATAATATCACAAATAACATCTTTAGAGGATGGACAAAATTAACTAATTGTACAGTATAGTGAGGGTAACATATTCTACAGGTATGAGAAGCTTATTCTAGGTAGATATTGAGAAATAAGTAAATAAAGAGAGTGTATTTATGAAAAATGAAAAAAAACTCACGATATACTACACAGAAAAAAACATAATGAAATAAAATCTATAAAAAGACAAGGAAAAGAGAAAAGACAGGCAGAATCATTGCCTCTTGCGTATTTCTCCTTTTTTGCTATGCCTAGTGTTGGTTACATAAGCAAAGAACACAGCAGGAGTGTGCATATAAAACTTTAGGTGTGTTCACTACTCTTCACAACTCACCAAAGGAATAGCCTCAGACATATGATATATGTACTTACCCTAACTGCAATTGATCAGTCATTCCATTTTCCAGATGAGAATATTGAAGTTCAGGACTTCTTAACAACGTTTACTATGTCATCCTGGTGAGTGGAAGATCAGCTACTCAAAGCGGTACTCTTCTTAGAAAAAGCAGCATTTAATATAAAGATAAACTTTGACTTCCACAAGGTCACATAACATAGTTTCAAAAAATGATTAAGTTCCCATCCTTTCTGCAGAACCAAGCCAACATTTGATGGGCACTCTCTCACATCGCCCAGTGAGATCAGTAACTTACTGAACAGTTGGAAGTTTGGGGAAATGCTGTAACTAAAGGAGAGCCGGGATATGTAACGTAACATCAAATGAAATGGAAAAGTCTGCTTGAAACAACTTGTTTCAAAATATGAGAGGTCTGTGGGATTCTGCCTGTGGCTTGAAGAATTGCTTGAGCAAAAGCGTGGTGATGAAAAACTATGTTATCTTCTCCCTTAGTTCTCTCTTCAAGAAAAGCTCAACAAGTTCAAAACTGCAGCAAAGCCATCCTTACCAGAGTTTTCAATCATGGCGTATGTCAGAGGTGCTTGGATGCAGTCCCTATTCCCACCATTCATTTTTCAGTAAAAGTCTTTTATGGATGATACAGATGCTGAGGAGAGGAGGCTGGGGAACACTGCATTAAAAGGCTTCAAATGTCAATACGCTTGTTATTCAAACTTTAAATCTTACTAGTTACAGTGCAATCTCAGTATCCTGCAGTAAAATATATGCTCGGGAATAAATAAACAACCTTCATACAGGCGTGCTGTTATTCCTGCTTATTAATTGTTCTATATAAAACTCCATCTGTATTGTTATTTAACTATATAACTAATTATACACACAACACACACACACACACACACACACACACACACAGTTCAATGGTAATGTAGCTTATCAAATGATTGCTTGACTTGATTAAATTGGTAAAGTTGTGAACTTTGGGGTGAGAGTCATAAATTGGGATTTGGGGGAACTGAAGCCTGAGGTCTAAGCAGAAAGTTTATCTGTGTTTTGCTTTCTTTTGTTTTGTCTTGTCTTGTTTTTAGTTAGATCACATTCATCCAGAAGATGTATCTTTTCTTGCAAAAGAAAGAATTAAGTATGCCAAAACCTAGACAGCTCAGAGAGAATACTAAACAAAAACAGAAAGTGAAGGACAAGGAGATCAGCCACAGCAAAAGTAGTGGCTTTTATTCTCCTCCACAGAAAAAAAGGAACCATGCATTTTACACAACATCACTGTCTTAAATGTCAGTATAGTATATGGTAGAGAAAGCATTAATAAAATTACTGGTTATATACCCAAAGAATTATACATCAGTGTATTATAAGCACACATGTATATGTCTGTTTATTGTGGCACTCTTTACAACAGCAAAGACTTGGAACCAATCCAAATGCCCATCAATGATAGACTGGACAAAGAAAATGTGACACATATACACCATGGAATACTATGCAGCCATAAAAAAGGATGAGTTCATGTCCTTTGCAGGGACATGGATGAAGCTGGAAACCATCATTCTCATCAAGCTGACACAAGAACAGAAAACCAGCATGAACTCACTCATAAGCGGGTGTTGAACAACAAGAACACAGGGATGGGAACATCACACAGGGGCCGTTTGGGGGGTGGGGAGGCTATGCGAGGGATTGCAGAGGGTGGGGAAATTGGTGAGGGGTAACATTAGGAAAAATACCTTATGTAGATAATGGGGTGATTGATGCAGCAAACCACCATGGCACATATATACATATGTAACATGCCTGCATGTTCTGCGCATGTACGTCAGAACTTAAAGTATAATTTAAAAAAATAAATAAATCATAAAATGTGTTACTTAAACAAATAGGGATCAAAATGTTCAGGAATGGAGATCAAATCCCTAATATCAAACAGAAGTAATCATGCTGGTGGAGATTGCTGTTGTACAAAAACACAGAGGATGCCACAAAACCTAATTCAGGTGCAAAATGACTAAATAGGAGAAAAGACACAGGTACATAATCAATATATTTCACTTGGGCAATTAATTTTGCTAAGCCCCAATACTGAAGGCTTGGAAGTTAAAATTAAACCAATTTTATATGTAAATGATATATAATCTGTTTTTTGTGTGTGATAGAATTACTGTTTTGTGTATGTGCATGCCAACAATCACTGATATTTTTACAGTAGCTATTTCTTGTCATTACAAAGCACCTCCATTCATCTATTGTACAAGTATTTATTGATCAATTATTAAATATTTATTTGGAAGCCAATCATGCTAAATTCTATACTAAGCAGCCCCTGATTTATCTTTTTTTTAAAAGATTTCAATGCCCAGAATAGGAAAAGAAAGTAAGCAATATACTTAAGGAGATGTTGCCTTCAAATCTGTTCTGTCATATTGGATAATATATTTATAGTATCAGAAAAATTCTATTTTAAAGGTTAGTGGGAGAATTTTCTCTCAATTTAGATACTCAAGAACTTAACTAAATTTCAGCTTCATACACATAGTAAAATCCATGTGTGATCTCTTAATACATTTTAAACTCCTAAATAAATGCTTGGCAATGAATGCTGCATAGTCATTTTAATAAGATGATTCTAATAGCTTGACTTCTTTTCACGGTGCCTAAATTCCAAAAAGAAGCAAAACATTGCCACAAGCCTATTAAGAGAAAACACTGCCTTTTAAACTAGCTACGCAGCTTTAAACTGAGGATGACTTGAGACCAGGAGTCCGAGGCCAGCCTGGCCAACATGGTGAAACCACATTTATACTAAACACAAAAATTAACCAGGCAGGGTGGCATGTGCCTGTAGTCTCAGCTATTCAGGAGGCTGAGGCAGGAGGACTGCTTGACCTGGGAGGCAGAAGCTGCAGTGAGCCAAGATTGTGCCACTGCATTCCAGCCACCGGGTAACAGAGTGAGACTTTATCTTAAAAAAAAAAAAAAAAAAAAAAAAAAAAAGATGTTTAAACCAAGGGCAGTTAAGCTAATGTATTGTTTAGTTAACAGGATCAGTAAAATCAAAGGCACCAAACTCAAAAGAGCGGCAAGTCAGGGATCATGGCATTAGGAAAGATTCATATATTATTAGGGCATTGCCGCAGTGAGGAAGAGATGAGTAAGATGAAGAGTAGATACATTTGATCAGAAACTTAGCTGTAATATAGCGAAGTCTTGAGTCTTGATTTTTTTATTTTCCTATTGTTTCCACTTGAGTTTCAGCACATCCACTGGAACGTGTCAAATTATGAAAATGATTAACTACTACTGGATATCTAGTCAGTGGATTTGCTAGTAGAAAAGCTCTTTTACACAAAGAGAAATGAAATAGCCCGCAACTAAAACCTCTAGTACAAGTAAATCTCCATGGATCAGCCACCATTATTTCTAATACACAAAAAAGTTGATGTACTCCTAAGTGAGAGTTCGGGTAATGGATATGTCAGACATTTACCACTTGATTCACTTGGAAATATTCTTGTCATCTTCTAACTAAAAGTCTCAACTGATTTGTTACTTTGGGATGACAACTTCATGCTGTGTCTTTTGCTTTTAAATTAGGCTCCTATAATCCATGTCTGACTTGCTTATTTTCTTACTAGATCAATAGGTTAGAAGTAATTGTCCTCTACAATCTGAATGTATGGAATTCTAAATAGGTTTGTTGAACACTTTAGTTAGATTCAGTATGTTTTTGGTGGAAAGGCTGGTTTGAAATTCAGTATTATTAATGTGAACTATTTAAAATTCTGATTAGAATTTTTTTTCACATTCAGTTCATCCATTTGTATAAGATCAATTCTAAGGGACTGTGAAACTGACTGAGCATTTCTTTGAAAAGCTTGAATATGTATTCTCTTTCCTTCTAAATTTGGCTGTGCCATTTGGAGTTTTATACTAGATATTCTGTAAAATAAAACTGAAACATCTTTAGCCATCTAGTAGTTTTGTGGATAATTTAGCTTATATCCACTTGTGGCAGTTTATTACCAAGTAGTTCCTATTAACCACTATTCTTTAAGTACTGGAACTCGGTTTGTAAACACAAACATTTTGTAATTAAATATCTCCAGTTGCCCACAGGCTTTACTATAATTGAGGTAGCTACTGTCAATGAACACACAATTTGAGATTCTTTCTAACTGTGAAACTGCTGTTCCCTACATGTGATGAGTACAAATGGTTAACCAACAGATCCTTAGTTGCTGGAAACAAGGGGTTATTTGTGAGGAATACACAGAGATAGCTTTTTTGACAAGCTGTACTCAGGTTAAATTTGCTTTTCCAGTGTCGAAAGATTTGCAGCCTTTGCAAAATCTTACGGCCTCTTGGTAACTCTGATAGTGAGTGAGACCTGAGTGAGACACTACCTAGAAAGAGCTAGTAAGGTCATTCACAATGGATAAATGATACATTTACTGTGACATGTTTGATCTAGGGTAGAATTTTTTAAAAAGTGATGAGCAACAAAAACTTTTGAAATATTAACTGAGCAATTTCAGGGACCTATCATTTTTCCTGATTAATGTAGAGGGAATGATTTAAGCAAATGGCCATTTCATTATGAATTGCTGTAGCAGTCTAGTACATGGAGGAGTAGAGCATAGCTTACTAGATAATTGTGATTCAAAATGAGTTTAAAATAAAATCCTTCAAGTGATATTAGGAATGGAAGATTTCTGCTTAGGAGCATGAATATGGTCTTGATACCAGAACCACACTGTATATTCCTTGTAGTAAAAACAGCTATGTAAAAGATAAGGTATTTATAACCTTGACTATTGATTAAGTAATTGAAAGCTCTAAGAGTTTAGTTTTCTAAATACCTCAGACCAGGCATCCCCAAACTATGGCCCGCGGGCCGCATGCGGCCCCCTGAGGCCATTTATCCGCCCCACCCCCGCACTTCAGGAAGGGGTACCTCTTTCATTGGTGGTCAGTGAGAGGAGCACAGTATGTGGCGGCCCTCCAGCGGTCTGAGGGACAGTGGACTGGCCTCCTGTGTAAAAAGTTTGGGGACGCCTGCCTCAGACCTTCTAATAGTGGAACCAGCATTTGAAAGCATATGAATCCATGTCGTTTCATTAATATACAGACTTTTAGATTTATGTATGTGTATGTGGGGGAGAGTAATCATATAAAAATATACTTATCATTTTTTCATTTTTGTCTCAGTTAGATATAAATATAGATATCAGTTGACCTTTGAACAACACAGAAGGTGGGGCATTGTCTCCTGGGCAGCTGAAAATCCACTATACCTTCTGACTGCCCCAAAAGTGAACTAATAATAGCTTACTGTTGACTAGATGATTTGCCAATAACATTTAACAGTCAATTACATATATTGTATATGTTATATGTATTTTATACATTATTGTTAAAATAAAACAAGCTAGCAAAAATAAATGTTATTAAGAAATTAATGAGGAAGATGAAATATATATACTATTCATTAAGTCAAAGTGATCATCACAAAGGTCTTCATCCTCATCATCTTCACATTGAATAGATTTAGGAGGAAGTGGAGGGGGAGAAGGAGTTGGTCTTGTTGTCTCAGGAGCAGCAGAGGCAGCAGAAAATTTACATATACGTGGACCCAGGCAGTTCAAAACTGTGTTGTTCAAGGGTCAACTGCGTGTTTGTGTGTATATATTTCTCCCTTATATATGCACTATATTTATACATTAAGCTCCATATTAAATATCTATAATATCTCAATATCTCACACACACATTATATATATATATATGTGTGTGTGTGTGTATATATGTGTGTGTGTATATATAAAGCTCCATCTTTTCATCTGCAAATAATTCTCACCAGTAATCACTAGTGATATCACTAGCATTGTGATTATATTAATAGCATGGAATATGTGTGTTTGTGTGACTAAGGTTATGAATGTCCAGTGATTATTATGGCCTGTATATATTTATTTGCAATAATGAAGAAGACCATTATATATGATTATTTAAAACAAATAAAATAATCTAAATGCAAGCAAACAAAATAATTAAAAAATATACACAATGGAAATGCAATTGCACTAGAAATCGGACTGCCTGGGGTTTTTATTCTACTTGCTGATTGCTAGAGAGATAAAAACAGAAAAAAAAATGGCAATAACAAACCCTTACAACATTTCCTGAATATTAATATACTGCATTGTTACTCATTAAATACAACACTTGTAAACAATGGAAGATAACTATTTATAGCGTCGTGGCTTATATTGTTTTTGGGAATCTAGTGCTTGGAATCACCATAAACATTCTTTTGTATATGTAATTCAGTGCAGGTTCAGTCACTCATCGCTTGCAGAGTCTAATTCACAAGAGTGACATATGTTAGAAATAAAGTAACTTTATCAACCAAAGCTAGTAATGGGGACGTAGCCAGATTCTCATCCACGTTAACCATGTGTCCTGTTCTAGTGGCTATCTTGGGTTCCCCACCAACCTGGATCTAGGGCTAGCATCATCTCAACAATTTCCAGGTTTATGACTAGCTGCCTTGAAGTAATCTCAGGAATTTTGTAGCTGAGTGTCTAGACTTGTTCTGTCTGTCTCAAGATTAACCCCTGAAACTTCTAGGAAGGCACATAATTAGATACTAGCATACAGTCAGATAAATGTGAACTGAGTATATATGTGAGAAAGGGAGGGATGTAGAGTCTACTTTAAGGCTAAAGAAAAAGGATTCTGCAGCTTGCTTCAAGGTTGTATGTTGAAACCCAAGAGAAAGGAAAAACCAAGTTTTAAAGTGCATCGTGAAGTTAAGCTGCCCAGTTACATATACGTAAATACATATTTTTAATTATGTGTGTCTCTTTGCATGTGTATTCTTAGATATATTTGCATATTGACACCAAATTTGCTTCTTAGGTAAAATATATCTCTATAAGTTATATATATTTAATAGAATATTGCTATAAAGTATATTGATTTGTAAATTTGCAAGAAAAGGCTCTTAGCTATCATATAAACAAAAATATGCTTTGATAATTAGGCAACTGTATTTTTTAATACTTAATAAACCCCAGGTACCCACATCTTCAGTTTATTAAGCGTATCTGAACAAACTTAATATCCTCTTATGGCAGTGCGCAGAAACTATGCCATAAAATGGCAAGTTGATAAATGTTCATTATATTTATTTGTGTGGATATCTAACTGAGAAAATTTTTGTGTGCAAAAGAGGATGCAATTACTAGAATTGGAGGCAAAATTCTAGAAATGAGTTGAGATATAAATGTGCATTGTCTAATAATGCAACATTATATTACCACATGTACAATCTGCTCAATTAATTTGAAATTTAGTGAACTATACACAATATTGAAGCATAGTCATTAGACTTCTAAACCTAAAACTTGCAAAACAAATTACTCAAATTCATGCTTTAACTTTATTACTGCTGACCTTCACCCACGAGCCAAAACTCTGCATATAAAATCCTTGACTACTGGGAATACTATATTTATAGCTCCTTAACATGGCAATCCATTTTATTTCTTGCATTTGAATTGAAATGTTTCTGTTTTGTGTGGCTGAAATCTTGCTATCTTGCCCTTGTTCACTTAATAGAGTCGAATTTTTTATTTGTCTTTCAATCTCCTGTTAAAAAAACAGATAGCTATTTTTTTTATGTTTTCCTAACTTCTAGGGAAAATGCAGCTATATTTTTCTATAACTTCATACATGGCTTTCTATAATACATCTCCTCAACAAAACATGCTTCTCAATTCTCCCTGGAAACATAAGTAGATACAATTTCTCAGACTTTTTACAATTACACATAATCATATGAATTATTTCTACCAAATTAAATTTAAACACAAGTGATGGGTTCTTGCTTGTGTTGTTTTGCATTTCTCTGTGCAAGAAATTATTTAGCATTTCTCTGTAATCTTCTTTCCATCTGGCTGAATGAAATTGATACAATTATGGTAAAAATCATAATTATAAATTAAAGGCGACAGAGCCACTTTTATTCTTGGTACTTGAATAATTGTGTCCAAGAAAGTAGTCACCCCTGTCAAATAGTGAAATTCGATTTTGACTATGAAAGTTAAAACTATTCTTATATTTCATTTATTGTTCATTTTGTTGGTTGTCTGTTACAGCAGCATGGATTATCCTATACAATAAAAAATCTATTGGATCTCATTTTCATCTCATCCCCATTGTGGAATTTTTAATCTGTATAATATTTCTTAATAAAAGAATAATCATATAGAAACAAATGAACTACAAATTTCTGCAACTGAAGATGAAAACTACACAGTAGTTTGAGATCATAAAGATGATCAATTAGTCCATCAGTGAATGCCACTTATGTTAGATATAAACTTGTGTGGTACATATATTTACCTGATTACCAGAGATAATATTTGGAATATCTTACCTTTAAAACCTTGCCAGAGATACGTCAACATTTGGGTAAAGTAGGTCATGGCAGGTCAATGCTCCTTCTGCAAGAAATATAAAAAATTGTATTTATTGCAAATACACACACATATGTACACACACACACATATAAATATGTATGTGTCTATATAAGTTTTAGATACATGCACACACCCCCAAACACAAACACACATAATTTGAAGGTATTGCAATGACACTATATAAATTTTAATTGTAGATGGAGGATAAATAGTTTCATAGTTAAGTAATGATCTTCTGTCTCTTTTTTCCCCTTGTGTGGGCATTCTAACTAGTGAAATAAGTACACAAAAAGTGTTACCGATGCCTTAGGAACTGAAATACAACTAAAACGCCCCTGAATCAAACAGTGTGATTGGGTTTCTAAAAAATGTAAAATAATCTAAATAGATTACTACCTTTTGCCAAGTCTGTCCTGCAGACTCTGGCTGAGCAATGGATGAAGGGAATTCTCAGACACAGGAATAGAGTGTGAAAGAGTAGCCAGGGCACTGCTGACAGAGTGAGCAGTCCCAGTAAGCTGGAGCTGCTTGTTTGTATTCAGTACTAGTATAATGTCAAAGGCCTGGAGCCAACAAAATTTGTGGCTAATCAACATTGTCGTTCCCCCTTGCAGGGAGCAGTCTTGCATGCGGGTGACCAAAGGTCAGTCTCCAGATGACATAAGTAAATCAACTTCTATAGATAGATTACTTTATACTCCCTTGTTACCTACTCCTTGCCCTCAACCTCAGAGTAAGAGAGTCAGCTGCCTTCAGCTTTATTCTCAACCAAAGCTTCGCAGAGCTTTCTGATCTTTCAAAAGGTTTGCTTCTTTCCTTATAGCTTCTCCGACCACCCCGACCTGTGGAAGTTCAGTCAGGGTGGTGGCAAAAATATTAAGGGATAAGTATTAGAGAAAGTTATCAACTATAGTCGCAAACCCTCTTGGAATGCCTGCGGGGTTTGCCTAAGCCCCAGTGATTAAGTCTGGCTAAAGGCAGCCAGAGTCCCTTTGCAGGAGCCAGAGAGATTAGGGCACAAATACAAAGGAAGTTAGAATAGTTTTCCTATCATGTTTACTCGTGTGGTTCTAAAATTAAACTTTGATCATTCCAGATGGCTTTCTCAGGGGAGGTTGACCAGGGATATTACCCACTAATGGTGTTTGCTTTAGGTCTTGGAAGCTGTCCCTTAACCTTTACCCTCTAGTGGTGTTGACCCAGAGTTTTTGTTATTTAATGTGTGCTGAATAAAGGCCGGTGAGGTGAGTGTGTCAAGGCTGGCAGTCGCAACTGTTTACAACACTCTCCAGGGAGTCTGTAAGCAGCCCAGACACTCAGTCGAACTAGTACATTATAAGTACATTATAATATCTGTGCATCAGTGTACTTTATTCATCTGCCATCGAGTCAGGGTCTGCTGGACAGACCCCAGCAGGAGGTGACCCCAACACTGTCTGATATCCTACATCTCCCACTTTTCTGTTTTTTTTTTTTTGCGTTTTGTTTTGTTTTGTTTTGTTTTTGCGTTAGGTTTTGTTGATTGAAGATTACAGACATGTACAACAACAGGTTTCTCAGGTGTACCAGTTACAGCTCATTTTCTGGCTTTGCCTCCTAGAATTAGCAAATAACATGAGATAAACATGGGTATAATCAGTAATATTCTTTTCCAATCAAGAAGTTACATGTAATGTTGGTTGGCCCTTTAGTCTAATGTGTGCCATTACTGAGGGACCCACACCGGGGGTATGTTGATCCCTCCCAGCCAATCAGTCATGTTGTTAGAAGCTGGGAAGGGGGTGTCTTCCAAAGTAACAGGGCAGAAGCAAAGGCAGATCTAGAAAATGGGCTCAATAGAGAGTAGCAGGTGTGGGTAGCAGGCAAAGTGAGAGAATAAAACAGAAACAGATTATCTGGAGTGAATGGTGTTTGTGTCCAGAGCAGGATTCACTCAGCCACCTGAGTTGTCTTCTTCAGCATCCCCCAGGTAATGTCTAGGGCCTGTGTTGTTCAAGGAAGCCACCTGATCTGGAGCTGCGGGTCCTGCAGGGTCATTTCCTTCATTTCTGGTACCAAGTTAGGTCCTAGCCATGCCATGGGAAGGTTTGATGCATCGTACTGGAATCCAAAGAGGACCTGAGGGGGTGTGAACACAAGCATATCCTCTTCCCCACGTTAGCAAATCATTTGGACCACACCGTACATTACTAATTACATCTTTCCATAAAACCAAAGATTTCATGGGTTGAGGGGCTTTTGCAAAATGCTTTTCTATAGCTGATTGAAATTTTCATCTACATTTAAGAAATTAAGGGTAAATAAGGCTTGTGCCAAAACTGTTGTTGGGTCCTTACTCATATTCCTCCTTTTTTTTGTTTTTCAGCATATTTTTAAGGATGGAGTGGACACATTCTACTATGGCCTGTCCTTGGGGGTTATAAGGTATACCTGTGGATGTCGGTCATTCCATATGTGACATATTGTTGAAACTGTGAGCTGGCATAAGCTGGAACATTATCTTTTTTTTTTTTTTTTTTTTTTTTTAGACGGGGTCTCGCTCTGTCACCAGGCTGGAGTGCCATGGTGTGATGTGATCTCGGCTCACTGCAACCTCCGCCTCCTGGGTTCAAGCAATTTTCCTGTCTCAGTCTCCCAAGTAGCTGGGACTATAGGCATGAACCACCATGCCCAGGTAATTTTTGTATTTTTCAGTAGAGACAGGGTTTCACCATGTTGACCAGGATGGTCTCGATCTCTTGACCTCATGGTACACCCGCCTTGGCCTCCCAAAGTGCTGGGATTACAGGCGTGAGCCACCACGCCTGGCCCATTATCTGTTTTAAGCTTTTTGGGCCACTCCATAAACACAAAAGTTAAGAGAAGATGTTAAATGACATATCAAGTGGACTGTCCAGGAAGAGCATGTGAACTAATTAGGTAGGAATTGGCATGAATGGATACATGTACATATCTTAGCTTTCCTAATTCAGGGACATGTGTAACATCTATTTGCCATAACTGATTAGGTTCTAGTTCCCTACGGTTAACACCTTTTGAAGGAGGGGACGTGTCTGTGAGCTGGCAATCTGGGCATTGCAGGATAATTTGTTTAGCTATTCTTTGGGTTAACTGAAATTGTTTAGAGAAATTTCTCTAATTTTGGTGGAAAATTTTATGTGATTGAGGGGCTTGGTCAAACAGTGATGTCATAACCTGCTGGTCTGCTTGATTATTGTCATTGAACTAGTGGACTGGAGAGTGAGCTGTGGCCCCAAATGTGCGAAATAAAAATAGGATGTGTATGTTGATCCTACAATTGGTGAAACTGAAGAAAAAGAATGGGTTCGAGAGTGGAATTAATGAGGGCTGTTTCGAGGTTGTGCAATAAATAAAAAGTAAGCAGAATCACTAACAATATTGATGGGCTAAGTGGAAAAGGTTTCTAGGGCCAATATTAGGGCTCCAGTCTCAGCTCTCTGAGTCCTAGTAAATCCAGAAGGAGTGAAGGAGTTATGTGGTCCTACCAAATAGCCACTTTTCCATTTTTACCAGAGCCATGAGTAAAAATCATTAAGGTGTTAGGTATTGGGGAGTGAACTACTTTTGTAGGCATAATTACAGCAGTATGAGATAAGAACTGAAGTAGTTTGTCAGCAGGAAGGGCATGTACTACATGGCTTGCATGATCAGAGTGCTGTCTGCAGGTCTAGAGAAAAAGACAAGGTTGCTTTGAATTGTTTTTTACTCAAGGGAATTTTTATGACATCAGGGTAATTACCTAGCAATAGATTGCATTGTTTGCAGCCTGTGTAGATGACTTTACTGACTAGTTGGCTATAGGGAGATAGTGTTTTAGACCCAGTATATGCGCAAAACATGCATTTTAGGAAGCACAGACCTGAGACCATCTGTCTTATTAATCCCTTTGGGGAATGTTTAGTAGGAAAAACAAATAATTGGACTGAATATTGTGAGTCTATGCCATCTAGTTTTCCTCTGAGAAATAGCTTATTCTATTTCCTCAATTTCCCTTTTTGTTACAGGGGTTGAATACCTGGAGGAGTCTAGGGCTCTATCGCCTTTAGAATCAAAAACAGGTTCTGTAATTTATCAGTAGTTATGACCAAGGTGGGGCAAAGCCAGCTACTACTACCCTGTAATTTTTGATAATAATTTAAGATATATACGTTTCTAATACTTAATTTAACCTTCTGGGGTCTTACTGACTAGGAAGTTAGTGTGTATCTAAGATATTTCCAAGGAGAGGACATCTATACCTTTTCAGGTGCTATGATTAAACCACTTCTTTGTATATTCCTTTTGACAGAGGCATATAAATTTGAAACTATTGGCTCTGTTGGGGATGACACTCATATATCATCCATAAAACAAATAATCTTGCGATTAGGAAATTATTTTCTACTGGAGAGCAAAGCTTGACTTACATTATATTAACACATGGTAGGACTGTTCAGCACTACTTGAGGAAGTACTTTCCAATGAAATCACTGAGCTGGCCTTTCATTATTGATAGCTGGTAGTGTAAATGCAAATTTTTCTCTGTCCTGTTTTGCAAGTGGAATAGTATAACAACAGACTTTTAAGTCAATAATGACTATAAGTCAATCTCGAGGAATTGCAGCAGGGGAATTGAACTCCTGTTGAAGGGGCCTGTAGGTTACAAATTAGTATTGATAGCCCACAAGTCACGCAAAAGTCTCTATTCGCCAAGCTTTTTGGGAATGACGAAAATGGGTGAATTCCAAGGGCTGTTTGATGGTTCGATATGGCCAGCTTTTAATTGTGCCTCAACTAATTCATGGGCTCATTTCCCTTACTGTCTTATACTTCCCACTCCAGACAGCCATTAATTTGATATCTACAATCATAAATTGATTCTACTTGTTCTAGAATTTTATGTAAATGGAATCATAGAGTACACACTCTTATTTATCTAGTTTCCTCTGCTCAGCAAGTTTTGTGATTAGTCTGTATGGTTGTATGTGTCATTAATTTGTTCTTTTTACATTCAAAATAGTGTTCTATTGTATGGAAGTACCAGTTTTTGTTATTTATTCAGATATTGATGATTTGTGTCCAGCTTACAGCTGTCATAAATAAGGCTAATATAAACAATTTAAAAAGTCAAACACTACAAAAATATCTGATAAAATGCAAATATTTACCTAAGAAACTACACAACTTTATTGGTAGAATTAAAATATTTTAATAAACAATGAAATATACCAAGTTTATGAATTACAAAACTTGATATTGTAAAAAGGTAATTTATTTTCCCTCAAAAAATATACTTAACATGATTCTTCATCAAATCTCAACAAGCGTATGCTGAAATTTACCACCTAACGCTAAGCATATGGAAATGTCAAAGACCATGACTAATCAAGGCAAATTCTAAGAACAAAGTGGGAGATCAGACACTACCTGATATCCAGACCTATTATAAAGTTACAGTATATAAGGTATGATGGCATTGTTGTAATTGCTGTAAGCCTAAATACACTGGGCATTGGAATAGAATTGAGCCCCCAAAAGAAGCACACATATGATTAACTGATTTACAACTAAGACAAAAGTACAGTGCAATGAGGAAGGATAGTACTTTTAATAAATTTTTCTGGAAGTATTGTTGGACAGCCATATAAAAAACAAATCATGACTTGTACTTTACGCCATCCATAGTAATAAATTCCACATGAATTTAACATGTAAACATTAAAATTAAAACTAATAAGCTTTTAGAGGACACCATTGTGAACTTGAAGTAGACAAATATTTTGAAAACAGGACATGAAAAGCACTTTCTTTAATTAAAGAAAAGCAGATAAATTAGAGTACACTGAAAATAAGCACTTCAGATTATGACAATATTAAAGTAGTGAGCTGCAAGCCACTCAATGGAAAGTGATATTTATGATATAGCCATGTTTAGTGTAAGGAACACACATAAATAAATTTTATAAACCAGATAAATCAATGGAAACTTGGCAAAAAGTTTCAACTTTTGAAACTGCACATAAGAGAATGTGGAGATGGCCAGTAAACATGAAAAAGTGTTCGACTCCATTAGTTGCCAGAGAAATGCAAATGTTTCCCAAAATGCAATACATTTACATCCTCTCCAGAATGATTAAAATGTAAAACCACAAAAAACACTAAACATTGGCAAAGTGGTGGAGCTACTGGAATTACCATAGTATCAGAATGTAAATTGGTTTAAAATATAATTCTACACCTATGATAATAGCAATCAAGCCAACTAGACTCTTTGAAATGTCCTTTGGCAATATTTACTATGGTAAATTTGTAATTATATATGGACACGTATGCGTGCGTGTGTGTCTGTGTGTGTGTGTGTGTGTGTGTGTGTGTGTGTGTGTGTATACCTGAGACCCAATTTGATTCTATTCTTGATTTATACCTAAACAAATAAGTTCAGATGTTCACCAAAAGACAGGTACTAGAATGTTCACATCAGTGTTATTGCAATGCCATTAAATTTAAAATTTCTCATATTCCAACAAAAGTAGAATGGAAACAAATGTGACATATTCACAAAGAAGATTATACAGTACTGAGTATGAGTTACCTACAACTACATAATAATGATGATGAGTCTTCCAAATATAATATTAATCAAAAATTAACAGTGTATATAAACAAGTACATACTCTCTTTGATTCAAATATACACATTAGGAAAAACTAATGTATGCTGATAGAAGTCAGAAAAATGGTTAACCCTGAGAAGTAGTACTGACTGGATGGGAAATCAAAAGGCGTTCTAGACTGTAGATGGATCTGTTTATTGATGTGAGTCTTAAATATATAAATAGGTTCAATTTTTAATCCCTCATTTCATTATATATTGGGATACATGTAATTTATGAATGCTTATTATAATCCAATAAAAGTATAAAATTATTATGATAGGTTGTCTAATTTTTTTTTTTTTTTTTTTTTTTTTTTTTTTTTTTTTTTTTTGCTGTCGTTATCTAACAATTGTTTTTAAATATTCAAGGTTTAAAGCTTAGTGGTATCTGAAAATCAAGGAAATGCCAACACGTATTCTCTCTGCTTCTAGAGAAATTAGCATTTTAGCCAGTTTCTGTAAAGTGGGTGATAGTTTACCTTATTTGCAAGCTCACCATTTAGCCCACCACAGTTTTATATATTCTGGAAGAAGCTCTGGGGTTGGAGATGAAGGACTTTATTATCCATGGGATAATGAGAAGCATGAGCTTAATTCACATTGGCTCACCTTTCCCCAAGTCCTGTGTGAAGCAATACAGAGTGGTCTTGGAGGATGCTCTTTACACACAATGAATTTGTGCCACACCAAGGCACTTTGAGTGAGAAAAGCCTTAGTGTTATAAAGGAACTGTTAGCAAATGTGCCCAAACTCTGTCTTTAAAGGTGGTATTGTCTCTATTACTCTGGACAGCAAAATACTTTCTACTTAAGACACAGGCATTATCTCCATCTTCCTAGGCTGACTGCAATAGAAATTCCCTTGGAAAGAAAGTTAGAAATAAAATAAAATCAATTCCTCTGCCTGATAGTTGGGCATAAATACAAAAGGTGCATATGGGAAATGGCATCCAAGGAGATTTATCTGAGATAGAAATAAAATATGACTGAATTTTACCAAATTGTCTTGAAAAACGAACACCAAAATGACACCACTATTTCACAGAATAGAAAATGTCATAACACTTCTTAATTCATTTTTTGGAATTTGGCATACCTTTGAAATAAAAATCTGGCGAGGGCATTACAAGAAAGGAAAATTACAGGTCAATATCATTTGTGAATATATACATTTATATTCTAAGGTGAAACTTGGCAAAAAAAGAACAATGATATATAAAAAAGGTGCATCACAGCCAATTTACATGCATTCCAGAAAAGCAAAGCTGATTTAACATTCAAACTTCAGTGTAGTTCAACACATTGTCATAATAAAATAGAAACGTTATGTGTGTCCAAGATATGCAGAAAGAGCGCTTGATAAATTTGAATATCTATTCCTCTCGGTGCTGATGTCAGAGATGTGCACTGTTTCATAGTGCAGAAATAACTTGAGCCCAGACAGGTTTAGATAGAAAGAAGGACAGCATTATTAACTTTTCAAATCCTTCTCTAACATCTTATTTGCTGTTGGTTATTTATAATTAAGTATGTTCCAATAGTGCTTAATATTTATTAATTTTCTTTTCTTTTCTCTCTAGTTTGTGGTTCCAGAGGTAGATCTAGATATAGCAAAGATTAAGTGTGATAAAATTCTTTACATGGGTAACTAGATAGAACTGTAAATTCTAAAAATTCACTAGGATCTTAATAACAAATTTTTTAAAAATTTAAATTTTGCATTTAAAATACTGAATAAAATAAACTTTAAATACTTTACATATTTATATTTATTAAGAGCAATGCATACATGTTTTAAAATATAAAAAGTTTGAACATCTTAAAGAAATATTTCTTACAAATGAAAATATATTTTATTTTAGCATAACATTTATTAAAACTGTACATAAATTTAGTGTACTCTGTATAAATTTTTAATCTTTTTGATGTTTAAAAATGAGTAAGAAGACTATTTTTGTCTACTTTCAATTATATAAGATACTTTAAAAACAATTTCATCTCTCTGAAGGCACATTTGTCAAAGATTTTATTTGCTTGCTGAATCTATATTTTTAATTAATACATTTATTATGGGGGGGGGTGTGATTCCTGATTTTTCTCTTGACATAAATCCCACAAGTGTTGTGGGAAGGCTTGCTCTTTCTTCTTCAGTTGTCCCTTTCCTTTTTCTATGGCCCACTGGTAGCAGCTAAGCCAAGAAAGAGGATGTTAACCCTGGGCAACATATAAATATATCCAGCAGCCTGACCAGTGACCATTAAAAAAAAAAAAAAAATTCTTGGCAAGGCATAGTGGCTCACACCTGTAATCTCAGCACTTTGGGAGACTGAGGCGGGAGGATCATGAGGTCAAGAGATTGAGACCATCCTGGCCAACATGGTGAAACCCTGTCTCTACTAAAAATACAAAAATTAGCCGGGCATGGTGGCGCACGCTTGTAATCCCAGCTACTCCGGAGGCTGAGGCAGAAGAATTGCTTGAACCCAGGAGGCGGAGGTTGCAGTGAGCCGAAATCGTGCCACTGCACTCCAGCCTGGCACATGGTGACTGAGCCAGACTCTGTCTCCAAAAATATATATACATTCTTTATTAATTTTAATTTTTATTTGAATAGTTTTTGGGGTACAGGTCATTTTTGGTTACTAATATGGTTCGGCTGTGTCCCTACCCAAATATCATCTTGAATTGTAGTTTCTACAATTCCCACACGTCATGGGAGGGAACCAGCGGGAGGTAATTGAATCATTGGGGCGAGTCTTCAATGGTGATTTCTGAGCTAATAGTGTATTCATCACTCAAGCAGTGCACACTGTACCCAATATGTAGTGTTTCATCCCTCGCCCCCTCACTAAACCTCCTCAGTCCCTTAAGTCCATCATTCTTATGCCTTTGCATTCTTATAACAACGTTCCCACTTACAAGTGAGAACACAGCGTATTTGATTTGCCATTCCTGAGTTACTTTGCTTAGAATAATGGCCTTGAGCTCCATCCAACTCACTTCAAAAGGCATTATTTAGTTTCTTTTTATGGCTGAGTAGTATTACGTGGTGTATATATACCACATTTTTTTTATCTGCTCATTGGTTGATGGGTATTTAGGTTGCTTCCATATCTTTGCAATTGCAAATTTTGCTGCTATAAACATGTATGTGCATGTGTCTTTTGGATATAAAGTTTCTTTTCTGTACTAGCTTATATTCCCACCGACAGTGTAAAAATGTTCCCTTTCACTGCAACCATTCCAATATCTACTGTTTTTCATCTTTTTAATTATGGCCATTCTTGCAGGAGTAAGGTGGTATCTCATTGTGGTTTAAGTTTGCATTTCCCTGATAATTAGTCATGTTGGACATTTTTCACGTTTGTCGGCTATTTGTGTATCATCTTTTGACAACTGTTCATTCATGTCCTTTGCCCACTTTTTGATGGATTTTTTTTTCTGATTTCTTTGAGTTGCTTGTAGATTCTGGATATTAGTCCTTTGTTGGATGCATAGTTTGCAAATATTTCCTCTCACTCTGTGGGTTGTCTGTTTATTCTGCTGATTATTTCTTTTGCTGTGCAGAAGCTTTGGAATTTAATGAGACTCCATTTATTTATTTTTGGTTTTGTTTTATTTGCTTGTGGAATCTTAGTCATGAATTCTCTGCCTAAGTCAATGTCTAGAAGAGTTTTCTGATGTTGTGTTCTAGAATTTTTATGGTTTCAGGTCTTGGATTTAAGTCTTTGATCCATCTCAAGTTGATTTCTGGATAAGGAGGTGAAAATCCAGTTTCATTTTTCTACCTGTGGAGTGCCAGTTTTCCCAGCACCATTTATTAAGGAGGTTATCCTTTCCCCATTTTATGTTTTTGTATGCTTTGTTAGATTGGTTAGCTATAAGTATTTGACAATTTCTGAGTCCTCTCTTCTGCTTCTTTGGTCAACATACCTATATTTATATCAGTATCATCTTGTTTTGTTAACTATAGTCTTGTAGTATAATTTGAAGTTGAGTAATATGATGCCTCCAGATTTATTCTTCTCAATTAATATTGCTTTGGCTATGTGGACTCATTTTTGGTTCTATGTGAATTTTAGAATTTTCTTCTAGTTCTGTGAAGAATCATGATAATATTTTAATGGGAATTGCATTGAACCAGTAGATTCCTTTGGGCAACATGGTCATTTTCACAATATTGATTCTTTCCATTCACGAGCATGGGATGTGTTTCCATTTTTGTCATCTATGATTTCTTTGAGCAGTTTAGTAGTTTTCCAGTTTAGCAATTTAGAAAGTTTAGTATCTTTCGCCCCTTGGCTAAGTATATTTCTAAATAAATATATTTAGGGACTGAGTTCTTGATTTGATTCTCAGCATGGTCATTGTTGTATAACAGCACTACTAATTTGTATAGATTTATTTTGTATCCTGAGACTCCTCAATTTGTTTGTCAGATCTAGGGTCTTCTTAGATGAGTCTTTATAGTTCTCTAGGTATACTGTCATACCATCAGTGAACAGTGACAGTTTGACTTTCTTTTTCAATTTGGATGCCCCTTTATTCTTTCCCTTGTCTTACTGCTCCGGCCAGGGCTTATAGCATTATACTGAATAGAAGTGGTGAATGTGGGCATCCTTGTTTTGTTTCAGTTGTCAGGGAGAATGCTTTCAGCTTTTCCCCATTCAGTATGATGTTGACTGTGGGTTTTTCATACACAGTTTTTATTAATTTGAGATAAGTCTCTTCTATGCCTGTTTTGTTTATGGTTTTTATCATAAAGGGATGCTGAATTTCAACAAATGCTTTTTCTGCATCCATTTAGATGATCACATAGTTTTTGTTTTTAATTTTGTTTATGTAATGTATCACATTTATTGATACATTACATAAACATGTAAATGTTTTAAATGTAAATGCATGTGTTAAACCATTTCTACAACCCTGGTATGAAACTCACTTGATCATGATGTATTATCTTTTTGATATGCTGTTGGAATCAGATTCAGTTAGCTAATATTCTTTGAGGGTGTATGCATCAATGTTTATCAAATATATTGGTCTATAGATTTCAATTTTTGTTCTTGTTGTTATGTACTTTCCTAGTTTTGGTATTAGGTGACGCTGGCTTGTTAGAATGACTCGGAGGATTCTCACTTTTCCTATCTTTTGAAATAGTTTCAGTAGGATTGGTATATATTATTCTTTGAATGTCTGATAGAATTCAGCTGTAATTCCATCAGGTCCTGCCTAGATTTTGTTTTCTTGGCAATTTTTAAAATTGCTGACTCAATCTCGCTGCTTGTTGTTGGTTTGTTTTGGATATTTATGTCTTACTGATTCAATATAGGAGGGTGGTATATTCCCAGGAATTTATCCATCTTCTCTAGATTTTCTAGTTTGTGCATATAAAGGTTTGTATAGTAGCCTTGAATGACTGTTTGTATTTCTGTGGTATCAGTTGTATTAACTCTCATTTTATATCTAATTGAGCTTATTTTTATCTTCTCTTTTGTTTTCTTCGTTAAATTCATTAACAGTCTATCAGTTTTGTTTATTATTTCAAAGAACCAGCTTTCTGTGTCATTTATTCTTGTTTGTTTGTTTCAATTTTATTCAGTTTTGCTCTGATTTTTGTTATTTGTTTTCTGCTGCTGGGTTTGGATTGACTTTGTTCTTGTTTCTCTAGTTCCTTGAGGTGTGACATTAAGTTTTCAATTTGTGCTCTTTCAGATTTTTTGATGTAAGCATTTAATGCTTTGAACTTTTAGCACCACTTCGGCTGTTTCCCAGATGTGTTTGATAAGTTGGTCAGTATTCATTTATTATAATTCATTTCCAATAATTTTAAAATTTCCATTGAGATTTCATTTTTAACCCAAAAGTCATTCAAGAGCAGATCATTAAATTTTCACATATTTGTGCAGTTTTGAGGGTTCCTTTCGTAGTTGGTTTCCGGTTTTATTACACTGTGATCTAGGAGATAGCGTTTAGATCTAGGCAGCCTGCACACAGAATTCTGACCTACCCCAGGCCATAAGCTTCCCCAAAGAGACAGCAAGCAGGGATCTCTGTGTCTGCCAGCAAGCCTGGGCACCCAGCTCCTGTTCTCACTCATGTATGCAGCACATTTGCTCCCAGTTCTGTTCAAAGGAGTTCGTCTCCACTTAATATGGCTTGGCTCTGTGTCCCCACCCAAATATCATCTCAAACTGTAATCCTCACGTGTTGACGGAGGGACCTGCAATCTCCATGTGTCGAGGGAGAGAGGGATTGCATCATGCGAGAGGTTCCCCCATGCTGTTCTCTTGATAGTGAGTTCTCATGAGTTCTGATGGTTTTATAAGTGTTTACAAGTTTCTTCTTTGCACTTCTCTTACTTGCTGCCATGTGAAGAGGGTCCTTGCATCCCCTTTCCCCTCTGCCATGATTTTAAATTTCCTGAGGCTTCCCCAGCCATGTGGATTTAACCTCTTTACATTATGAACTCGCCACTCTTGGACGTTTTTTTTTATAGTAGTGTGAGAATGGACTAATACACCACTCAAAATTATTTAACAAAATTCAATTGGGAACTTATTTCACCCTGCAACCCTTTCCGAAGCTTGTTGGCTGACTTCCTCAAGGACCCTTGTGAGATGTAGTCAGGGATGGCTTCCCTGGACTCCTGCTAGAGACTGGGAATGCCTACAAGGCACTTCCTGCTACTGCTTCTACCTTTTTATTTCAAGACAACTCCTGAATTCATTCCAGCTGTGGATGGGTTGTTACGGCCTTCTTCCATGCTCTGGATTTCCAGTTTCTTTGATGGGAATGTGTGCTCAGAGGTAGGCTCATCCCATCTCACACTCTGGAAACTTAGGTTTTTTTTGTCTGTCTTACAGAGTATGGTGAAACCTGCTACTTCTTTCAAAGGGTCTGTGAATTCTCTTAGGCTTTGCCTGAAAGAAAATTACAGTAATTCCCTTGTTAGTAGAAAAATATTATTTAGTACGTCTTAGTCTCTTATGATGGTTTGTTCTCCATACGTGTTTCCACAGGGATTCAGTAAGTTATGGTAAGGGTGACCCTAATTCCAATTTGCCAGAAACAGTCCTGGTTTGCACCTACTATTTTAACATGATTAATAATAGTATTACCATTTTCTCTGAAAAGTGTTCAGTTTGAATGATTACTTATATAGCTCTTTTAAATGTAAGACACTATATTCATAAGTGCTTCATCAACATTTTCATTCTAGATGATTTCCTTTATATGTGATGATTTCTTATGAACCTGTACATGAGTACTATAAATAGTAAGCCCCTGATTAAGTTTTGGGAGTGTTGTCCTATATGGGGAAAAGGTGCTTATTTAATCAATTACATGGAATCCAGTGGCTTGCCTGTTTTGCTATTCTTTTTAAAAGTGATCAGTCCATTTCAGGATGGTTTGCACTACGCTCAAGATCTATGAATGAAGGTAAAATATTTGTGAGCATTTTCAATACTGTAAACTACCTACATATTTTTAAGATGAGAGTGTATGGCTGTAGCATTTATTTGGTTAACATGTCCTAGCTAAGCATGGATTATGTCATTAGTGAACCAATTTTTTTTTTTTTTTCAAATAGAATATCTTAAGTAGAAGTCCACATTGAGACAGAAATTTAGGTGCAGCCAAAAGCAGAACTGTTCCAGATGAACTGACAGCTTTGTTTGTGAAATTGGTCAAGACTGTAAACATCAAGTATGGTCCATGATGAGAAATGCCATTTCCACTTCTCCAAGGAACTTGTTAGTGTTCACAAAACCATTTTGGAAAATGACTGTCATTTGGCTAAGTCATCACTCCCTTTTTAATGAAACAATTTGCTTCACTATTCTACAGTAATGAACTAGCCGTTGTTCAGCAACAGGCAGAAGAACTGAAGTTCAAAAGTCAGAAGCTATGCATATCTATTTTCTTCTTGTGTTCAATGGTTCCAATGAACTCTGCCATTTTTACAGAAATATCACATTTCATTGCTTCTGAAAGAGAGAGGGGTCCCAGGACAGGACTTGTTTTCCTGCTTCCTAAAGTTTTCCCAAGGATTCTCACTGTAAAAGAAGTACCCATCCAAATTTGACTGTTTGATTGAAAGATTTTAGTTATCTCTTTAGATGTGACATTGCAATGTCTCTAATATACAAACAAGCAGAAATTAAAAGCGAAGCATTTCACTTTTGTCTCGTTATGCACATAACCAGTTTAATGGTTCATAGATGTCTTTGTTGAGTATAACCCAGTTAGTCCTCAAAAAAAATTACATTATTTTCTTCCCATTGTCATCCAGCTTTTTGTCAACTCATTTGATGTAGCATGCAAAGCCATCCTAGTTTTCTCAGTTGGGTATCTTATTATAATGTAATCAATATAATAGAATGCTTTAAATCTATAAGTACTTCTATTAGAAAGATGTGGGATTTGTAGAATAAATGTTTCGGCTTTTGTATTATAAATCTTATCTATTAATTCTTTGATGTTATGGTTATTGTGATATCTATTTTTATTTCATAGCTCATTTATATACTCTTAATCTGCATCTATTATAAATGCTTGGCCTTCATATTGAGATTTAAATAATCACTTAAATTTTTCATAATCTCTATTATATTTGTTTTCATTCTAAAATAAGCAGTGCCTTATATGAGAAGACTGCTGCGTTTTGATCATGTATTTAAAATGGTCTTGACATTTTCTCTTTATTAGCTTAGCTTTCTTTTCTTTTCTTTCTTTCTTTTTTTTTTTTTTTTAATAGTGTACTTGAAGGGAAGAGGAGTATGGTGCATTGATGGGTTTGGTGGTTATTTAGCCTGATTTTTTGTAATAGTGGATAAAATCATGAACTCCTGCCTCTTTCGTGATTCAGTACTGGTCCTAGCTACAGACGCTTCCTATCACTTACAGCTATTATTTCATTCCCAGGGAACTGCCTTTTTTTTTCTTTTTCTTTTTCTTTTTCTTTTTCTTTTTCTTTTTCTTTTTCTTTTTCTGACCCAGGCTTATATACTCAGGGTTTGATCTAGAGGTAGCTGCGGGAATTTCTGTCCAATGCAAAGGTGGCTATGTGGCGCTTCATGGGACACTACTAGGACTTTCTTAATGAGTTCTCTTCAGATGGAAAATTCTTTATCTTAATTTGTAAAGTATTCTTGCTTATGTCCACTGCTTCCAGCCAGCACAGCCTTACTTATGTCTAGACTGTTCAATTTATTTAATCAGATCTTGCCTATTAATCTTATATGATTATTTATAGTCTTATCTATGTTCATTTTTCCTTACATTCTAGTATAAGTATAAATAAAATATTATTCTAGGCATTTTAGTGATCTGCGGCTGAATTAATGTTATAGATTGTATTTAGGCTCTCTTTTTGAATAAATTAGCTACTTTCTTTTGAGGTTAATCCTATGATATAAAGCTGTGCATGTGAGAATATATAATGTGTGTGTGTGTTTGTGTGTGTGTGTGTGTCTGTGTGTGTGTTCCACTTAAAAAATTATCCTGTTCTTTGTATTACCCAATGGTTCTATCTCTATTGTTCAGATGCTCAAATTTGTTTGTTTGTTTTACCTCCTGTTGCCTTGAATTGTCATTTATTATATCTATGCTTTCTCTTTTTTTTTTTTTTTTTTTTTTTTTGAGACAGGAGTCTTGCTCTGTTGCACAGGCTGGCGTGTAGTAGCATGATCTTGGCTCACTGCAACCTCGGCCTCCCAGGTTCATGCAATGCTCATGCCTCAGCCTCCCAAATAGCTTGGACCACAGTCATGGCCACCACACCCAGGTAATTTTGTATTTTTAGTAGAGGCTGAGTTTTGCTGTGTTGACCAGGCTGGTCTTCAACTCCTGATCTCAAAGTGATTCTCCCACCTTGGCATCCAAAAGTGCCAAGATTACAGGCATGAGCCATTGCTCCCAGTCTTACTTTCACAATTTAAAAATGACTTTTTGCCTGTTGCAGTGGCTCACACGTGTATTCCTAGCACTTTGGGAGGCTGAGACACGTGGATTGTCTGAGCTCAGGAGTTTGAGACCAGCCTGGACAACATGGTGAAACTTTGTCTCTACTAAAATTCAAAAAATCAGCCTGGCATGGTGGTGGACACCGGTAATCCTGGCTACTCAGGAGACTGAGGCACGAGAATTGCTTGAACCCAGGACACGGAGGTTGCAGTGAGCCGAGATCTTGCCAATGCACTCTAGCCCAGGCAACAAAGCCAAACTCTGTCTCAAAAAAAAAAATTGAAATTTAAAAAATTAAAAATTAAAATTACTTTTCTTTCTGTCCTAAATTATGAAACATTTTCTTAATGTTATCATCTATATAACTTTTATTTGTTATGCATATAGATTATAATATTCTCTTTTAGGGTAATTTTATATTTTCTAATTTAACTAGTCATATATATATTTTAATAACTTTGGGTTTATTAGATGGCTTCCTTTTTCATAGAAACATGTAATGGTGGTTTAATATTTTAAATTACATAGTGCTTACCATCATTTAACATCTTTGGAGCCCATCTAATTATAATCTATTAAGGTTTTTTTGATGACTAAATTATTTATATTTAGCCTTAAGTAAGATTTTCTGAAGGTTAATTGTGTCTCATTTTGTGTTGTTATATTTCTTAAACATATAATAATTTTTGTGATTATTAGTTCATGAGCACAGGAAGCTGACAAGGTTTCCTCTACAGATGTGCAAGTCTACCTACTAAATAAACTTCTTTGTCTAATGAGAGGTTTTCAATGCAGCCATTTAGAAGTAAAAGCTTTGAAACAAAATGCAAGGGCAAGGAACAAACAAAAAGGCCGGTGAAGACCTCTTACAGACATCAAAGTGAAGAAAGTTTAATTTGATTGACTGAGTCTTTAGTTTTTACCTACTCTTACTCCCCACATGTCTATTGGGAGGTCAAGAGCTGTCTCAATCTCTGCTCTATTTCGATATTTTTCTCCATTAAAGACAAGAATATTGGCAGTGCCTCACACCTGTAATCCTAGCACTTTGGGAGGCTGAGGTGGGTGGATCACAAAGTCAGGAGTTCAAGACCAGCCTGACCAACCTGGAGAAAGCCCGTCTCTACTAAAATACAAAAATTAGCCAGGCATGTTGGCAGACCTCTGTAATTCCAGCTATTTGGGAGGCTGAGGCAAAAGAATCACTTGAATCTGGGAGGTGGAGGTTGCAGTGGGCCGAGATCTTGCCATTGCACTCCAGCCTAGGTGACAGAGCAAGATTCCCTATTAAAACAAACAAACAAACAAACAAACAAAAAACAAACAAATCAAAAAAAAAAAAAACCCTTTTTCCAAGAAGTTTATTCATTTTGGAAAATAGTTCTTCAAACTTTCACCAAGAGAAAAGACTGGCACTTCCTCTATATCTAGTAGACCCACTGTCCCAAATACAAATCTCTTAATTAACACTTGATCTCCACAATGGTGCTTTCCTAGTGCTTTGCATACACCAAACAGGGTTTGCAGTTCAACCCGAACTTCTTGTAATGTAAGAATATACTCCAAGATGATATGGAATATTGCATGTGAATTAGTTCAATCAAGAAATGGAGGCTCACTCATAGGCGGGTGTTGAACAATGAGAACACATGGACACAGGGAAGGGAGCACTACACACTGGGGTCCGTTGGGGAGAAATGAGGGAGGGACGGGGGAGTGGGGAGGTGGGAAGAGATAGCTTGGGGAGAAATGACAGATATAGGTGAGGGGAAGGAAGGCAGCAAACCACACTGCCATTATGTGTACCTATGCGACAATCTTGCACGTCCTTCACATGTATCCCAAAACCTAAAATGCAATAATAATAATAAAAAAGAAATGGAGGCCATGTTAACCTTGTTTAAGGTATACACAACTTGCTTTTCCTTCCTTTCTCTTGAAAATACAGACAAGATATTGATATGATCTTCACATTCAAACAATTATAAAATAAGTCTTATACCACACAGTAAATTATTACACCTAAAATACCTCCAACATCTCTAACATTCATGACATGATCAAATGAACAATATGCGTATTTTGTGGCCCAAGCAGGGCACTCATAATTGGAAGTAGGCACTTTCTATGAGAATTATTAATTCTGCTTATAACAAAGGGAAATGGATGATTTCAAAATGTATGATTAAAATAGACAAATGTGAAGTATGCCAACCAAAGCCCTTGATATCTATAATCTGGTTTTCACCAAATAGTGTTGGAACTGTCTTTAAAATTTCTCTTTGAATCTATCAACCACATAAGAGAGTATCAGCATTCCGTATTGATTTTGTTTACCTAAAATCAGGTAACAAATAGTCTTGATTTTAAACAAAATGTGAAAACATTCTATCGTATGTTGGTAGAATAGAAAAGAGTTTTAAATGGATAGAAATCAATATTGTTAAAATAACTTATTTTGGCTCAGTGTTTTTGAGTAAGAAAAAAACAGAAAGAGACCCTTCTAACACTCTCACCTAGCTCTGATATCTTACAATAAAACTAAGGTGAAGGAGTTGTCAAACTTGTCATAAAATAATTTAAAATTGAAAAAACAATCATGCTCAAGTCTTCCTAAAGTTAAGGTTATGGGTTTTGTGTAACAATAAATTATTTTTTTGAAGTGAATAAATAAATGTACAGTTTATTTTAAAGGTCTCTATAATCTAACACATTGTTTAAAGTAAAATTTCCTTCCAAATGGTAGATTTTAGTTATATTCTAGTCCACTCTCAATATTATTTGTCTGAAATAGGTAACAAATTTAAAAATTCTAGGGCTGGAGGACAATTATGCTTACAAGTATCACAGTTACCATTTACAAAATAACAATAATGTTATTATTACATAACATTCATTTCATCCTATACAGAATTCCACTGTTTTTGCTACTTTTATGAAAAATATCATGCATATATCAGTAACAAAATTATGTAATAAAAACCCATCATTTGTGTTCAATAATTACAAACTCATTGATAATTTTGGTTTATCTCTACCCCCAGACACTTTGTCTCCTGTAATATGTGAAGTAAGCCACAGATGTCATTTCATCTACAAATATATTAGTTCATATCCTAGAAGGTAGAGATTATTTTTCAATATTCTCAAAATATCTCTACCATGCATGGAAAAATACCAATTGTCTGTCCTCTGTGTTTTCTGTAAATTGTACTTATTATACTTGTATCTCATTTAGAAACTTGATCACATCTTTCCATTCTTTGATTTCTGGTAAGTCTCCTTCAAAAGACAGTCTTTTGTTTCCAATAAGAGAGATACGATTCCTGATCATCTTCCTTTTGCTAAAGTAGCTGCTGTTGATGATTAATGAGATCAATTTATTAAAGTGTGTGTAATTCTGACATCATTACTATAATATTCCTTCCTCCTTTACAGGCTGAAATATTTTGTAAGAAGAATTTTTCCATCTGTTATTTGTCTATTATTACACTGTTGTCTTTTCAAGTTGGATATCAAGCCCATTTTACACATGACCCATCATTTTTGACAACTTCTTTGTTGTCTTATACATTTCTAGGGAGCCCCTTTTGCATTTGGGGATTTTGTATTTTTCTAATTTGGGGAAAATTAGAATCTAAAGGCCATAATTTGAATGTCTGGTGTTATGTTTGCTATTTTGTTGATCATTAATTTTAGTCTTTGTCCATAAATGAACTGTTATTTTATTTGAAGATAAAATACATGAGCTCACAGTGATAATTCCAGTTTAAATTTATTACTAAATGTTATTTGTTGACTTCTTTGATCTTAACATCTATTTTCCTACATGTTTAAAATTATACTGTCAGCAGCACCAAGAATTACAGATTTACAATTTCATATAATGGTTCATTTTTGTTATACCTCAATATAACTGAGTTTCATTTTCTATTTTTAAAATATGAATGCCAGTTTTTGCTTAATTTTTTTCTTTTTTCCATTATTTTTGGTATCCCACTGTGGGTATACATTCAAATTACTAATTTTAAAATTGCCTAAAGCAGTCCTACTTCATATAAATATACTGTCAACTAAATTCATATTTAGTTTTGTCGTTTTCTTTCAGGTCTTTGGATAGTTTAGATTCAATAATTGTAATTATATAAAATATTTAACAGATTTAAAAGCAAAACCTATAAAAATAAATATTCCCGAAGTCACTTCTTATCCCTTATTTCCCTTTATACATAGTTAGTTATTTTATTTTTTATGCGTATGGTTATCTGAATTTTTATATAAACACATATGAACACATATTTTTATATCTCTTGAACTATCTGCTTACCTAACTCTACCCCTTTTGGTGGTGTGTGCTTGAAAGAATAGGCTGTTAATCATCTTACCATCAAGGTCATTGTAAATTATCTTGCTATCAATACCATTTAAAAGAGTGTCTGTCACTTAATATGTGCTTAATTAATGTTTCTTTTCTTCAAATGACTGAATTGCAGACAACTTGTGTCAAATACATTGCATTGCAAGAGGTTCTATTAGGAGTTTTCAGAGGATGTAAAACCCTTCCTCACCCTCTTTTTACAACCAGGGTAAATTCAGCCAATTTGGTTACCAAAATAAATGACTCTCCTCACTGGGCCTGGCAGCGTTCCTATACGTAGGAATGAGAACATCTTCTGGGGCCGGCAAAAGTAGTAGTTTGATCTAGAGTAGAAGAGTAAACTTATTCTTCTCTAGGACATAATTGAAAATGTAAATAGAAAGTAAGAGATGACAGAAGAGAGGATTCACCATTATGAAACAATTTGGGAAAATTATGCTTGGAGCCACATTTTAACTTTTTTAAAATAAAAATTTCATCTGAAATAAGTTTAGTGGTACATAAAAGTTACAAAACTATTGCAGATAATTTCTGTAGACTTCTTACACATTTTCCATTAATGTTAACTACAGCTTAATTTCAGACTTTGATTTGAAACATTATATTTTAAAATCTTTTTCTATAATAAAATATGTGTGTTTTTTCACTAAAAAACACCGTTTAAATGATCAGTGTATATAGCAAGCATATCAGTAATTCAGTGGTGAAAATTTCTTATAAAATGTCAAAAATGACATTATTTAACTAAAATCTTACTTTCCACTTAATAATGATATAATGATCATCCTACTTACTTATATCTTAGATTCCAGGTTGTCTATACTGCCTATTTTATCTGTGAGCCAAGACACTTACTGTGAGCAGAAGTTATATTTTGGGAACATCTCACACTCTATGATTTATGATTTTTTAAAGTGCACTCTCTTCCAATAATATCTGGAAAATGTATCTTTATTTTCAATAGCTATTTGTATGTAAGATTCTGTGACCTTATGTTTTTATCTAGGCACAGATGCTATGTCTGTCACTCATCAAATCTCTACTCCTCTTATAATAGCAAGAATCTTGGGCTGGGGATCCAGTAACAGTTGAAACAGCACTCAAATAATTTTGATGGAAAGGCCCATGACATAATTCGAACAAAACACAATGGACAAAAGTGCTCAAATTAGGAGCAGGAAAAGAACATCATAACATCAACTCATAAGCACGTTATGTTTTTTTTTTATAGGTTCAAAGGATACAAGTGTAGATTGCTACATGGATATATTACATAGTGGTAGAGTCTGAGATGTCTTCTCCAGAAAAGCAAAAAATATATAAAAGGATACTCTTCACCAGAACAATTCTTTTTATGACCAATTGCATTTACTTGCAATTACCAAATATTAGGACATCCTTTTCCGTGAATTAACTCTGTCCAGAAATAATAAAAGATCAATTAATAAATGTTTTGTTTTCCTTCCCAAATGGCATGGAGCCATAACATACATGAACTTATGACTACACACACACACACACACACACACAATATATATATATATATATATATATACACACACATACATACATAGACATGGCATGCACAAATGGTAATAAGAAGCTAATCATTTTTGTCATTTTTTAAAATCATAAATATTGAAGAATCATAAAGTTATGGCAAACTATACATTAGGTGATTAAATATAATTACAGTTTTTGCCATTGCACCACCTAATTCCTTTTGCACCACCTAATATATGGTCTTCATATAGTTTCTGTCTATATAGAGTAATAGCTTCATGCATGTCAATTCATGTAAATGTGTATATAAATGTGTGGACACACACGTGTGTGCAGTTTGTACCTAATATTCATCTGCATATTTAACACTATAGTTAACTTTTAATCGTAACTACATATGGCTACCTTCAAAAAAAAAAAAGTCATCATAGTGAGGACTAGTCATTGTGTATGAGAGAATTAAATGACTAATTGCTTCCAAACTGCCTATTGTGAAAATATTTTAATGTCTTATTTACACTTGGTTGATTTTTAGGCTAGTGTTAAATTTTTAGAATTTAGTTTTCTTCTGCTGGACCCTGTTTGATAATGATGGTACATTATATTTAAATGCCCTTCTGGAAACACCAAGTAATAGGCATATAAATACATATATAGATTATAGTTAAATTTAATAATAAGGAAATATTAAAGTTATCCTTCTTATAAAGGCAGAATGCTAATAATCAACTAATGTGTTTGGTAGTTTCCACTCAGGAGGTCTGCCATAGAAATTGAGAAGTTTATCATTAAAGAACAAAACCATCTGCATTTTTAAAGTGCTAAATTCTATGAATATGTCAAATAACAGCACATGGTAAAAAAGTATACAATGAAATATGTATTTCTATTCTGTGATATACTGACTATTCTATCATATATTGACACAGAGAAATCAAACTAATTTTAAAAGAGGTAGTCTTCAGTGTGTCACTGTTTTGTAATTTAATATGATCCTCAGCTACCTTCCCTGCCCCCAAATCCCTAGCAAATAAAAACACTAATTAAGACATTTATTCTAAGTCTTCCTTGAGAAAAGATTGCCTGAATTAAGAGTTTTGAACTGATTTGTAGTTTGTATTTTGATTTCAAGTGAGTAAACGTCAATTATTTTGCTTTCTAAGAGAAATACTGAGCACATGTAGTTAGTTGTATCATTCCATGGATTCAGAAATCCGGGTTTTGAACTCAACTCTGCCAACAAAATGCTATGAGATCTTGGGCAGTTATTTTTAACTCATAATCCCTGCGGAAAACATTGATTCTTAATTTCTAAAGTGATTATGAAGTTGAAATGAAATAGTAGTTCAACAATGTGTGGTGCTTATTTGATTTTCCTGAATACAGACTAGCTCATTTGTCTGCTCTAACTCAAACCATAAGCAACTAAATTATGAAGCCAAAGCACCCGTTTATCAACTGTGTTTAGCACATGCATTTTGCCCTATTTAAAGCTTTCAAGGAATGTAACTCTTTTAGGACACAGATAGTGATTGCTGATCTTGCCATGTCTGAGAATAACTAGGATGCAGGTTTTTAGGGCTGTATGACTACATTCTTAGCATTGCAAGTGTTCTCAATATTAGGAGATATTAAGTTCATCAGGTGAAGGAATAAATAAAATTAATGTTAAAATGTCAAAGATATAAAACATACTATGTTTAGGCACAAGACTTATGAACTGACTTTGTCTAATATATTAGTGTTGTCCACCTGGAAATAAAGATATATAATATCTAAGACACAGTCTTGGAGTTATTAAATTTTTCCTGGACTAAGACTTAAATTCAGTTGTGAGTCTTGTGTGTGGATGAATAGCAAACAAGAATTTACCCAATAGCAGACTGACGCCTACCTGAAAGCACTGCAAATCTGGTATGAGTGACAAACTAGAATTTGCTTTCCATGGGCAAAAACCTCACAGCAGCAACAAATCCTAAACTGAGAAACAGTAAGTGCTTCATTAACACAATCGTGGCAAAGGAGTTAATGCTGTGGTTCCGTTTTCTTTGCTTCTTCCTTATTAGAATATGTGTGTTGCCTTTAATATCTTTTGTTTGATGTTATCACAGAAGAATTTGTCAAAATTGTTGAAGTCCTTCATGTTTGTTCACATGCTCCTTACTTCTTTCTGTACTTTTCATTTTTCTAATGTGCTTATATGACTATATTTTGGAAAGTTTTTAAAAGATTCTGAAATTACAGAATGGTAAGAAAACTTGAATATTATTCTCTTGCTAGCACATATAAATTTATTTCTTAATGTTCTTGTAATCTATTAAAGATGTCAAATTTGAAACTTTGGGAAGTATGATTACTTTTAAAAATTCAAGATTTCAATGCGAAACTTATTCTTGGCATTCTACTGCACAAATGGTAATAAGAAACATCATTTTTGTCTTCAAGTAAACAATCATAAATATTGAAGAATCATAAAGTTATGGCAAAATGTAGTCAAAGTTTCAGAAGAGACTCACTGAGGTTAGCATATATGAATTACATATAAAATACCTGCAAAGACTGAATTTTCAAAACTCTTCTTAGGTAAATTTAAAACAAGGAAATCTGGAAGTGAGCATATTAATGAAAGAACAACAGCTTCTAGATATGCATTCTTAGGAATATCTATTCTCTTTGATACTGATTATTAAATGTTAAAATTACCTTAAATTGAGCGAAGCCAGATAAGGGAATGGGAAGTTAGATAAGGGAATGTGGGGGAAAAAACTGTGGAATTGTAAGACGTGTACTAACTTAGAGGCCACATGCACTGGTTAATCTTTTTTGTTATAGCATGTTACTTTTCTTCAGGCAAGTTACTTATTCTGTTACTATTTTCTTGACTTCTATCTCCAAATCCTTATACAACCTAAGCTGGCCATGAAGAGGAGTGACTGTACCTACACAGTCTTGTTTCCTGATTTCAGTTCGATACACTTTTTCACTACATCATGCAACTTGGATATCGTTATTAGATCACTTGGTAAGATACTGTCGGTCATCAGGTAATTGGCCAAATATTTCATATGGGTTCTATTTGTATTTGGAAGCTAAGTTAAATTTAAATTAAAGTTAGTGATGCAGAGAACATAGTTCACGGTAGAAGAGTGAAAGTGTTTTTCTCGTAGTTTTGTTTTGTTTTGCTTTTGTTTTTTGCTTTTTGAGACGGAAGTTTGTTCTGGCTGCCCAGGCTGGAGTGCAATGGCAGGATCTCGCTCACTGCAACCTCTGCCTCCCAGGTTCCAGCAATTCTTCCTCTTCGGCCTCCGAGTAGCTGGGATTACAGGCATGTGCCACCACACCCAGCTAATTTTTGTATTTTTAATAGAGACGGGATTCACCATGTTGATCAGGCTGGTCTTGAACCTCTTACCTCGTGATCTGCCCTCGTGCAGATCTGACCTCTGATCCCTCGTACTGGGATCAGAGGTGTGAGCCGCCACGCCCAGGATGAAAGTGTTTTTCTCTAGTGGAAGCACTGTTAAAAAGTGTGCATTTGTTTCACTCTCGACTTTCAGTTTCCTCTTGCAAAATTAACAACAAACAGCGGGCCGGGCACGGTGGCTCAAGCCTGTAATCCCAGCACTTTGGGAGGCCGAGGCGGGTGGATCACGAGGTCGAGAGATCGAGACCAACCTGGTCAACATGGTGAAACCCCGTCTCTACTAAAAATACAAAAAATTAGCTGGGCGTGGTGGCGCGTGCCTGTAATCCCAGCTACTCAGGAGGCTGAGGCAGGAGAATTGCCTGAACCCAGGAGGCGGAGGTTGCGGTGAGCCGAGATCGTGCCATTGCACTCCAGCCTGGGTAACAAGAGCGAAACTCCGTCTCAAATAAATAAATAAATAAATAAATAAATAAATAAAATTATTGAACTATTGTGGAAGACAATGTGGCAATTCCTCAAAGATATTGTGTGCTATTTTATATTTTGAGTTGCATTAGAATTTTCTGTTACTTCCAAATTAGCAAGATTTTGGCAAGTCACTTAAAGACTCTAAACCTCTGTTACTTCAAACTCTGTCTCAAAAAAAAAAAAAAAAAAAAAAAACAAAAAACAACAACAACAACAAAAAACAAGTACAATTTTTTGCCTACCTCAATAGCTGTTACTTAAAAATAATTTGGGAAGTGGCAAGAAGCTAGAATAAATGTTATGATTTTTGCTATAATGATTATATGACATTTGATTTAACTGGTTTGATTTTGATTTAACAGTGTTTTGTAAAATTAGGAATGGAAGTAACTGGGGTCCTGGAAAGACATGAAATACAGAATCATTAGAGCAATCTCTAATATAGATGTATATATTAGAAACCTTTTATATAAATATTTACACTCATATAATATATGCACATTTATTCAATAAAATTGTTAATGAATTTTAATGAATTATATATGATTCTCTACAGAAGTCTATAGCATAACATTTCTCACTGTATACTTCCACTCTTACGGTGTCCCATTTTCCTTCAGAATGAGTATTTTCTAAGCACTTGTGGATTAATTATTGTCAATGCTTCAAATCCTGTAAAATGACATCTCATATAAATTTGACGTATTTTTCCAAAGCCAAGTTTCTTACCTGTCATAATTTAAATACCTTGAATTCTATTCTCCAAATGCTCATGTAGCATAAGCTCACTATGAAGATGGGGGATGACATCTAAATGAAATTAGCATTGGTCGACAATGGATTTCTTTCTAACTCTTCCACATGTTGTAGTAATTTTGTAATTATCCCAAGAGTTGGATTTTAAATATGACCGTGGACATATTACTTCTTGACATCATTTTCTGTTGGTAGTGAAGAAATTCACTACCTTATATTGAAAGAATTGTAAAATTGTAAAATATCTGACTTCCCACTTCAGTTCATTTTCTGCCAAATGTTATGGCTAAACTTTAGTAAAAATTTTTGACATTTCGATTGCAGTAGTAGTTTTAAGAATATGTGCATATGTCAAAACTTATAAAAATGAATATTTTAAATATGTGAGCATTATTTTATATCTTATTTTATATGTTTCAATAAATTTGTAAACTTAAAAATAATCTATAGCCACATGGAACCAAGTGAAGTTGAAATTCTGACAGCAATGATTGTTGGAGAAAACGAACAAACAAAAACGAAACATAACTACATTTATTATGTTTTAACCTAAATGATTTCTTTTAATTCTTCATCTGTATATATTTTGAATGAGGACACACTGGTTCTCCTCTCTTAATAAATAAAATTATTATTGTTTGCCCTTAAAGAGTTTATTGGCTCATTTATTTAGTGAACCTGTGTAAGAGCACTTGGAGAATACAATAGTCAAGCTCAATCTATTTTAGTTGGAAAGAAAAAACTTTCTCCTTTTGATTTACAAATAATAGAATTATTTCCTTAAAGCTCACCATAGGACACATTTTTACAGTATATTCATGTCTAAATACAGAACACAATAAAAGATACATTTTAATAGCTATGTTGATCTCTAACTACACTATTTAATAGGAGAGCCACTAACCACAAACATGACTATGTAAATTTATGTCAATTAAAATTAAATAATATTGAAAATTCAGTTTGTGGTTTGTACAATAGTTATATGTGACTCATGGCTGCTATATTGGAAAGCATGGATTATAGAAATTTCAAGTCTTGGTTAATATTTCATTGAATAATAATATGATACATTATACATAAATTATCAGATAATTATTATGTCTTTTTATTTTATTTTTTGCTATGTTATGATGTCAAGACAACATCTGAAGCTGTGGATTCAAAGAGGAAAATATTAATTTATCCATCAATGAAGAAGTGAAAGGAATAGAGCCTCTCTTTCTGTCAAAGTAGCATTCACAACTAATTGCAAAAGCTAATGGGATAATAATATTGCTACAGGGTTAACCACATTTTGTAAAAAACAAAAACAAAAACAAAAAAACTGTTTAGAAAACAAAGAAAAATTGTGACAGTTGATTATATGCCTCCTTCAGTCATACAATGGCCCAAAAGTTATCTTTCTATGCATTATGATATAGAATTATCCACCCATTAATTTTGATTGCTATAATTAGTTGTTGAATATCATGTGCATGCAGAATTCAAGCATGAATTGCCAATGATGAATCCATATTCAGGCAATATAGACAAAATGTCTGAGAATTATTGTTTCTATTCAGAATGATACCTTCTTTTAATAGTAATACACTCAAAACTATTGTTTTCATAAAAGTACTCATTCATCCCCAGTAAACTTGAGACTAGCAATACTACTAATCTATTTTTTTGCCATTAATAAATTGTTTCTAGATTTGCTCAGATGTTTTACTTGGAAAGTGAAATTATCTCAGACAAAGGCAATTTTTTCTCTTCAATTCTTACTAGTTTTCTTTTCTTTTTTTTATCTGATCATATCTTCTGTATATTAAATAGGGGACTCAACAATGAGTGTCCCACTCACTTTCCTAATAGAGTTCACAATTAAAATGAGAGTTCTTACCTTAATTTTTTAGTGAAGAGGTTTTATTATGTTATATCTTTTCTGTCACTGGTTTCCTGAGAGTTTTTTTTTTTTTTTTTTTTTTTTTATGGAAGACTGATGAAGTTCATAAAATTCTCCTTTTATCTTTTTTGAGATCATCATGCTTGTGCCTGTTTACGTATCTTTTCATAGCTTGGCCCTAAGGGAGCCAATATATTGGTTTCCTGTCATAATCTCTGTTATCTCTGGCCCCAAATAAGTTGAAGAGAAAGAAATTAAATGGATCAGCTGAGGTCTGCCTTATTGCAGCACTAGCAGAGGGCGAGGAAAATTTTTGCATTCTATCCTTTGTGTTTTTTTAAGAACCAGGACTAAACATAAAGAAAATTGTGAAATATCATATTAAGGCAGCCAACTGTCTTTACATTATAACTGATGAAAATTTGGTAACCAAAGATTGATGAAAATTGATAACCAAAGACTGATGAAATTTGGTAACCAAGTGAAATGTTCTTTAAGTGTAAAACATACAGCAAGTTTTAAAATTATAACAAAAATAAAATTGATAGCCTATTAATTTTTATATTGATTGCATATTGAAGTGATATTATTTTTGATATATTGTGCTAAATAAAATATATTATAAAATTACTTATTTCTGTTTCTCTTTACTGACTTTTAATGGAAAAATTACTCATTTTCCAACAAATGTATATGCTCACATTTATAAAATCTAACATCTTTTTTTCATATTGTATTTGTATTGGATAGCTCTAGCATAAAGGAAGAACTAAGTATGATGCCTGAACCAAGAAATTTATTTTGAAGAGTCTATATTTGAATGTAAATAATTTTGATAATGTAAGAAAATGTAAACAGAATCACATACTATTAGAGCAACAAATCAATAACGAAAAGTACAACACAAGTAGATAAATTTAGAGGGTGGATAGTTACTATTAGTATCTCCAGATTAGTGACCTATGATACAAAACAGAAGGATCTACCACCTCAAAAAAATTCAAAAGAATAGGAATGATGAATGAATAAGGGTTCCAACAACTCTTAAATGCTAGTCAATATATAGCTGTGATAAGAAAGAGAACAGATGAAAGAGAGAAACAGTTAAACAAAGAGTGGAAGACAAGACCCACAGAATGGAGAAATGGCCCTTTAATTTGAGAAAGTGAAATTGGGAAAAACAATGCAAGCTTAGAAATTTTTCCTGAATTCAAGAAAAGTGGACAAGCTCCCAGAAAGAATGATTAAGTAATGAAAACTTAAAAAAAAAAAAAAAAAAGGAAATATCTAGTTTCACAATTCTCACCTAAATTATTAGAAACTGGAATTCAACAGGTCACCCTTTAAGGTCATTAATGAGAAGAAAAGACAGTATTTTTTTTTTTAATTATACAACTAGTCACTTTAGATATATAAGACACCACATTTTTGGACACATAATACATTTTCTTGCATATCCCAGACTATTTAAAAGAATGTTGATTATATCATTTGTAGAGCGCTTTTTAAATATCAAAAATTAAAAAATTATAATTCAATGTAGTATAAGTGTAAAATTATAGTAATAAAATATGACAATGAAAATCTATCTTTTACAGTTCTGAAGTCTGGAAGTCCAAGATCAAATCACCAGTAGACTCAGTTTCCAATGTGAGACAGGTTTATGATTTATAGATAATGCCTGTTCACTGGGTTCCAATATGGTGGAAATATCAAAGAAGCTCTCCAAGGCTTCTTTTATAAGGTTGCTAATTCCATTCATGACAACTTTGCCCTCATGACCCAATTACTTCCCATCTGATAACGTCATCATACTGGTGATTAAGTTTCAACATGCTAGTTTTGGGTAACATAAACATTCAGACCATAATTTCTATATCAAATATAAATAATACAAAACTCTGATGAATGAAATCAAAGATCTAGATAAATGGAGAGATTCTGTGCTTATGAATTGGGAAACTCAATCTTTTTTGAAAATTTTAATTCTTGCCAAATTGACATAGGAATTCAACATAAGCTGCCCCCAGTCCTTGTAAATCATTCTGTAGATAACCACAAACTGATTCTAAAGTTTATATTAAAACCCAAAATGAAGACGAATCTTGACACAGATTTATACCCATTACTAAGTCAACTCAAAATAAATCATAGGCCTAACTATAAAATGAAAAACTATAAAACATTTAGAATAAGAGAAAATAGTTGTTACTATGAGTTTGACAATGCATTTTTATATTTTTTTTTTTAAAAAAAGCACAAAAGCACAATCCATGAAAGAAAACACTAATAATCTGAACTTAGTTTTAGTTAAAAACTTCTGCTCTGTGGTCAGCATGGTGAACAAAATAAAAGACACAGAATGGGTAAAATATTTGGAAAATACATATCTGATAAAGATTTGTATTTGAAACCTTGAAAAGACCTTTAAAACTCAACAATAGGAAAACAACCCAATTGTAAAATATGGGCAAAATTTTGGACAGATATTTTACCAATGAATATACAAGCAGAAAATGAAAAACATGCAGAAAAGCATGTGAAAAGATACTCAATGTCATTGTCATTGCAGAAATATAAATTGAAACAACAAGATACCATTACACACTTATATGAACAGCCAAAAATCAATCAGCAAACAAAATATACAATTCTGTAATGAATCAGTAGTAAGGAACCTCTCATTTATTTCTGGTCAGAATGTAAATTGCATAGCCACTTTGGAAGATAGTGACAGTTTGACAGCGAAACGTAATTTTCCAATGCAATCTAGCAATCTGGCTCCTAGACATTTGCCCAGCTGATTTGAAAACTTATGTCCACACACAAACCTTAATGTAAATTCTTATGGCAGCTTTTATTTATAGTCTTCAAGCACTGGAATCAAACCAAATCTTCTATAATATGTGAACAAACAGTGCTACACCCATACAGTGAAATATTTGATTGGAGAAAGAAATGTGTTATCAAACCATGAAAAAATTCATGGAAAATATATTACTAGATAAAAGAAGCCAGTCTGAAAAGCCTCAATATTTTACTATTCCAATTATATAATGTCTGGAAAAGGCAAAACCAAAGATACAGGGAAAAAAAGATCAGTGGTTGCCAGGGTTCCAGGGAGAGGTGTTTACTAGGTGAAACACAATATTTTCAGCACAGTGAAACCATAATGTGTAATACTCTAATGGTAGATATATGATACCATATATTTGTCAAAACCTATGGAAGTTCACAGCACAAAGTGCAAATCTCAATAAGATGTTAATTACAAAATCCATTTAGGAAATTCAAGAAATCCATGGATAGAACGTTGACTAGATAAACTAAATGTATTTTAAATGTATGAAGCAACCTCACTGAGGCTTAAGGGGATAGAATTTGCTGGCTGACCTAAGTGTCTTGGGAAAGATTTAAGTTCTGTAAGACAAAAGGCAAAAGATACTGCATTAAGCCTTGCACTCTGGATAACAAAGTTGTTTTCTACAGGGATAGATGTTAACAATCATGATATTGCTATTTCATGATATTGTAGTATACTGGAATTAAACTATTAAGGAAATGAATGGCTATGACGAAAGTCAGATTTCTCATTACAGGAAGGGGAGTTTACAGCTAAGTAAGCTAGGAGGATAGACTGATCCATGTGATATTGGATTCGAGTTGAGACAGCAAAGTTAACTTATTTTTGCCTTACTATAGATAGCGATAGTTACATATACATATATCTATGTATGTGTGAATATAAGTACATTATCATTTGCATGTACTTTTTTTTTTCCCTCTGACACCTGGAGGCTGTACAGCAATAGCATTACAGTAGGAAAGAGAATACATTGAGGCTGGGAGCAGTGGCTCATGACTGTAATCCCAGCACTTTAGGGGCTGAAGCGGGCAGATCACTTGAGGTCAGGAGTTCAAGACCAGCCTGGCCATCATGGGGAAATCCCTTCTCTACTAAAAATACAAAAATTGGCCATGCGTGGTCATGTGCATCTGTACTGCCAGCTGCTTAGGAGGCTGAGGCATTAGAATTGCTTGAACAGGGAAGAGGAGGTTGTAGTGAATGGATTTTTCTACCTAGGTTACAGAGTGAGACTCTATCTCAAAGCATTAAGAAAAAAAAATGCCTATCACCCACATCTTGGTTTCTGGTACTATTTTACAATAAAAGAGTCCTTGGAGAAAGTTCTAATGTTACTACAGAAATAGTATGTATATGATATATATGAGATGAGTCTGCAACATTCTGTAGAACCACAATAAAAATTTTTACTCAAAATTTCTTTTTTTTATTGCATTTTAGGTTTGGGGGTACATGTGAAGAACATGCAAGATTGTTGCATAGGTGTACACATGACAGTGTGATTTGCTGCCTTCCTTTCCATCACCTATATCTGGCATTTCTCCGCATGCTATCTCTCCCCACCTCCCCACCCCCCCGTCCCTCCCCCATTTCCCCCCAACAGACCCCTGTGTCCATGTGTTTTCATTGTTCAACACCCACCTTTGAGTGAGAACATGTGGTGTTTGATTTTCTGCTCTTGTGTCAGTTTGCTGAGAATGATAGTTTCCAGGTTCATCCATGTCTCTACAAAGGACACCAACTCATCGTTTTTGATGGCTGCATAATATTCCATGGTGTATATGTACCACATTTTCCCTGTCCAGTCTATCATCGATAGGCATTTGGGTTTGTTCCAGGTCTTTGTTATTGTAAACAGTGCTGCAATGAACATTCATGTGCATGTGTCCTTATAGTAGAACAATTTATAATCCTTTGGATACATATCCAGTAATGGGATTGCTGGGCCAAATGGAATTTCTATTTCTAGGTTGTTAAGGAATCGCCACACTGTCTTCCACAATGGTTGAACTAATTTACAATCCCACCAACAGTGTAAGAGTGTTCCTATTTCTCCACATCCTCTCCAGCATCTGTTGTCCCCAGATTCTTTAATAATTGCCAATTTCTTTACAACAAAAACAAACACACATCAATGGTGGAAGGCCAAAAGCACACAGGAGCCTGTTGAAAGAGAACTGATGATCAAAGGTGGAATAATTTGAGGGACAAAATAAATAGTGTTGGATTATAACACAAATCATAAAGTAAATATTGTAAAACTTTGCTGATAGAAATAAATGACTGAATATATAAATACATGGGAGAGAAGAGACAAATTCTCATAAAGAAGGATTCCAAATAATGTATGTATCTCCTTTATCTTCAAGAATGTAGAGTATAACTCCCTACTTCATTAATATGGTTTCCTTCCTAACAGTATAGTACAGGAAGGCATAAAAGAGGGTAAATTTGCAGCAGAAAAACCTGTTAAGCACTACCTCAGCCAGGCACTCAAGGTCACTATTAACCATGGTTAAGTCATGTACATCCATGTAAGAAAGGAGACCCGCTCTCTTTGGCCGGTCTTCTGTTAGAAAAGGGAGAGGGAAGATAAAATAGCACAAAGCTGAAATAAGCTGACACCACTGGCCTGACCACAGCAGGGACCAAGGACTGAGAAAATAACTCCCCTCTCTGTAACTGGTGCCTATGTTATCTATAAACCTTGAAAATTTTGCAGAAACACGGTTTTCCTGCTGCCACAAGACCTGCTCTGAGTCACATACTCCACGTTTGCGCAATCCAGACCCCCTACTCCGCCCTTGGAAGTACTGCTGTCACAAAGTAATTTATGCCTTTGTTCCACTTCTCTAATTCTTCCCCTTTCCTCCTTCCTGCACAGGCCAAATGTAAATCAGCAAATCAATGAAAGCCAAAGACTGTGAGGTCAGATGTCCAGCCACACTTTCACTTCCACTCCCCTTTTAGAGTTGTAAGCCCTTAAAAGAGAAAAAGAACTGCTATTCAGGAGGCTCGGCTTTTGGACACAAGTCTACTGATCCTCCACAGCTAAATAAAGTCTCTTCCGTTCTCAGTCCAGTGTCTGAGGGGTTCTGTCCGTGGCTCATCCTGCAACATATGTAATATGATGTGAGTAAAATTCTTCATCTCAGTGGACTTCCTCTCCCAAATTCATAACCCAAGTCTATTCAAGAGAAAACATCAAACAAATGCCAATAAGGGGCATTCTACGAGTTATCTGGCCAGTATTTTGAACCGCCATCCATGCCCTCCACCTCCAGACACACACACAAAATATGATTAACTGTCACATCCCAAAGAACCTTAAGGAGACATGATGACTTAATGTAATCCTGATTTAAAAAAAAAAAAAGTGCATTAGGGGCCGGGCTGGTGGCTCACACTTGTAATCTCAGCACTTTGGGAGGCCAAGGCAGGAGGATCACAAGGTCAGGAGTTTGAGACCAGCCTGGCCAATATGGTGAAGCCCTCTCTCTACTAAAATATACAAAAAGTAGCCGAGTGTGATGGGGTGCACTCAGGAGGCTGAGGCAGGAGAATCTCTTGAACCTGGGAGATGGAGGTTGCAGTGAGCCAAGATTGTTGCCACTGCACTCTAGCCTGGGTGAAAGAGTGAGACTGTCTAAAAAAAAAAAAAAAAAAAAAAAGTTAATTAGGTAGGAATTAAGAAAATGAGAGTAACATACAAACCTTAGCTCAACATAGTATACCAATATTTGCTCATCAATTATGACAAAGGAACCATACTACTATAAAATGCTAAGACAGGTTGAGCACTTCAAATTAAAAAATTTGATATTAAAAATGCTTACAGATCCAGAACTTTTGAGCACCCACATAATGCTACAGGTAGAAAAATTCAAAACTGATTTCACATAATGGTTTACAGTAAAAATGCAGGCATACAACATGCAGTTTACTCAGCATCCCCAAGAGAAAAAGAAAGCCCTCCCAGCTCCCTTCAGCTGTAATAATTTACCTTGTTGTGCACATACAGGTAGTCCCAGAAATGTGCAATCACAAAGGGCACATGTACAGGCCTGGGGTGTGAAAGGCAGATTTTCCACAATGTCCCACATGGGGCCAAGACCTATGTGCATGACTCACCGTATGGTTGTGGTGGAGGAATATGTGTGTGTGTGTGTGTGTGTGTGTGTGTGTGTGTGTGTGTGTTTTGTTTTGTTTTCTTGCTCTCTGCTCTGTGGTAGAGAAATACTGTTGAAAATGTTAAAGTATGCAGATACCCCTGTGTGTAACAGTGACAACAAAAATTCAGCATTTATGTTTATAGCACAGAAAGTCAAGCTGTTGGAGAAACAGGAAATGGTGGCCATGGAAACATGTTTCATGAGAGTTTGGTGTTGGAATGCCCACTGTGTATGACCTTGGGAAACAGAAAGATAAACTATGGCCTGCGTGAGTGACTGAGATAGTTATACCTTTGCTTTCTGATGGCCCAGTGTACACACACTTTGTTTCATGAACAAAATTATTTAAAATATTTTATGAAATGACTTTCAGTCTATGTGTATAAGTTATATGTAAAGCATAAACTTATTTTATATTAGATTTGGGTCCCCTCCCCAAAATATCTTATTATGAATATGAAATATTTCAAAATAAGAGAAAAAATCTGGTAACTGAAAATCTCTGGTCCTAGCTGTTTCAGATAAGGAATTCTAATCTGTAATAGGTGCATTAGTCAGCTTGTGTTGTCATAACAATATATCATAGACTGGAAGGCTTAAACAATATAGATTTATTTTCTTACATGTTTAGAGCCTAGAAGTCTAAGATTAAGATGCCAAAATTTAGTTCTTGGTGAGCACCTTCTTCCTAGCTTGAAAATGCTTGACTTTTCATTAATGTATTCTCACATGGTAGAGGAAGAGAAAGAGGAGGGAGAGAGGGAGAGAGGAGAAGATGGTAGATGGTCTATCTCCTCTTTTATAAGGACACTAGTCCCATCCTGGGGCTCTACTTGCATTAACTCATCTAAACCTAATTACCCCCAAATGTTTCATCTCCAGATAGCATCACCTTGGAGCTTAGGGCTCCAGCATATGCATTTGCGGAAGATACAGTATTCCATTTATAGCAACAGAGGAACCAGAGTGTGAGATATATGAGAACTCTTCATAATGTTTCACAAGTTTTCTATAAATCTAAAAACTGTTTTAATAATAGTTTATTTAAATGAAAATGACAAATCAACTGTGAGAACATCGTAAAGTAATTCTCAAAATAAACAATGCAGTAATACAAATGAGAACTCAAAGGATGGCTTTCAGAGAGGGTAAACAAAAATGGTTACCCTCACACATCAGTAGATATTAACGAACTAAGGGAAAAAATTGAAAAACATTATTAGGAATACAGAACAGAGAGATAAAATATAAACACAGTATGAAAGAGTAGTTAAGAGACTGGGATGTAAAAATGAAACCTAAAATACAAGAGGATAAGATATAAGAAATATAAGTAAGCCAATTTTGGAAAATATAATAGTGAATACTTTTATATAAATCAAAGTAATAATTTCTCAAATTCAAGAACCATGGCAGGTCCCCAAAGTTATAAATACAAAAACGTTTATAGGTAGATCCATGATAATCAAAATTTGAAATTTATAATTCAGAAATATCAAAAACAAAAATAAAGAAATTTAAAACAGTCAGAGAAGAACAATTTACTACAAAAAAGAGAAAAAAAAGCCAAGTTGAGTGCTAACTCACTTCTAGTCAGGGGCAATAGAAGCAAAAACACAGAATTATTACATAAATATTTTGAGGTCAGTACATTGCCCCAGCTAGAAAAAAAGTAAAACTTTGTTTCTAAAATCACAGCAAAATTAAGACATATTGAACATGACTCAAAGATAACTGATCAACAACAAAAATCTTCTCAGAAAACTGATCTCAGGAAAATATTTAAGATTCAATGAACTCTTTGGTAAAGAAAATGGCCAACATAGTGTTAAATATAAGCTAAGTATTGTGAAAACTTAGATAATGCTTAAATATGAACAAATTAGCATTAAATATTGGCTACAGGACAGTACAAGTTGTTAGGAGAATGATTTTCATAAAATGTTTTGAAATTTATGCCAATAATAATTTTTATTCATGTTTCAACTTCATGGAGGAAAGAGTACATGTTACATGGTCAAGATTGCTGTTGTATATTTTTTATAAAGTTAAGGCTATGATTTCCAAATACGTCATATAAAACATTATAGCAAGAAATATCCAAAACAAAGTAAGAAACAAAATGAAATTAAAAGGATATCACTATCCTTAAAAATAATTAAAAAGTTAAGATTGTAAAAATAAAATAAAAATGGACAAAAAACACAAAATGCTGGGAGATTTTTGAGAACTCTCAATAGCAGCAGGTGATTGACTAACACTACTATATGAAATCCAGAAGCAAATGCTTCAGAGACAATACATTTAAGCAGTCAAAAAAGATTAAGAAAAATCAAATCACAGAAGAATACCTAAATTATGATTGACTTGAAATACAGTAGAAAAATACATATCGCAGAAGTCCTAAGCAAAAGCAATAGTTAAGAGTGGCTACCTCTGGGAGAATAGAAGTTAATATAATTAAGAATATGCTCAAGGGGAAATTCAAATATATTATTTTATTTTTCTTAATCCATACATGCATAAATAGTTATAAAATTTAAGTGTATTCTGTGACTAAAGAATTAAACTATTTAATCTGATTTTAGTGATGGTAGTGGTTTCTGTTTGTTTATTTTTCCTTTAAAGACAGCTTCTTTTCTTCTTTCTCAGTGGCACATTCTTCTTTTCTTTCCGGAACTCAATGACTGCACTGACAATAAATCCAGCAGCAGCCATGGTTTGGTATCACGCTTTATGATAATACATGCATCTGATAAGCAATAATCCCAATTTAAGTTTGAGAGTTCATTGGAGGGATTACAGGGACTCTGTAATAACACCGTGTTATTATACCATAACTAATCATGAACAACTAAGTATAACAAGCACTCAAACACCACCCAGTGTGTGAAAATTCTTACATAGATTAAGTATGATGCAGAATCTAGAAGAAAATCTGTCAAATCCTTCAGATTCTATGTTCTCCTCCATTCTACCCACAACCTATGGAAACCTGAGAGGTAAATTTTTTTCATACCTTTTTAATTGTGATAGGGTTTGTCTACTGCTATTTTTATAGCTTAAAATATTTTGAAATATCTTAGGGTACTTATGACCCAGGGTTGAACTTTTTAACTGTCTTTTCCTGGGAAAGCTTAGTGTCCTTAGGAATTATATATATATATATATATATATATATATATATATATATAAATTTCATGGCAACTTCACATGGAATGCATCCAATACTCATATGGGACTGGTAAACTTTGCTGTTGTTTCTATGCTAGCCTTAACATGCTTTCTATCAGAAGCTATGACTTGAACTTCAGATCTAGCTGTATGTCCTCAGACTGATGATTGATTCTTCCTATACTACTTTGCTTTTGATTCCTAAAATTTTTCCTACATAGGGTAATTTTATTTCTCCTGCCGATTTTTTTGTTGTTGTTGTTGTTCAGATAGAGTCTTGCTTTGTCACCCAGGTTGGAGTGCAGTGGCATGATCTCGGCTCACTGCAACCTCTGCCCCCCGGGTTCAAGAGATTCTCCTGCCTCAGCCTCCCAAATAAGCTGGGATTACAGGTGCCTGCCACCCTGCCCAGCTAATTTTTATATTTTTAGTAGAGACAGGGTTTCACCATATTGACCAGGATGGTCTCGATCTCATGATCCACCTGCCTTGGCCTCCGAAAGTGCTGGGATTACAGGCATGAGCCACCATGCCCAGCCACTCCTGCCAATTGATTTCGATCTGAAACACCAACAACTGAACTTTCCTAAGAAGAAACCCACACTGTCTCTTTTCCTGTTACCAAGTGTTTGTTTTCTAAAGGCCATACAGAAAATGACTATTAGTCATTTAGTCTCAGCTGACTTAAGTGTTTGGTTGCAATAATTTGGGTAATATAGAAGCATTTGTTTCCATGTTTCAACTGTTTGGTCTTTTTATGCACCTTTTCTCATCTGACTGGCCAAACTGGCCTCTGTTGGTCTCTGTTCATAGTGGTAGATATGTGTTCTTATTTAAAAGTGTCACTGACCGAAAGGAAATGTGTCCCCAATGCCAGTTGAAAACAACCACCACCAAACCAAACCAAACCAAAACAAAACAAAACTCTTCAACCTGAAATTTTCTAACCCTTTTTTCTACATCCGTGGCTTTAAACTTCCAGGCATGGGCCCTGTAAGGTTGACCGAAAGGATGAAGTGGCAGACCCAGGGTCAGACGATTTAGCAAGTTTATTTCAACCTGCCAGGCTGGCTACTCACCACAGGCAGTGAAGGCAACAGCCTGGCTTATGGACTACGGGGGTTACATAGGGGGTTGCAGGTAGCTGGGTGCTAGTCTAAGAAAAACCGCTTCTTGGTTCTTAGGCTCTAATATTCTGCTTAACTGGGTCACCATCCTGGGTTTAAGAGCTGGGCATGACCACATCTTGGAACCCAGGTATCCTGGAACCCAGGTGTCCTGTTTGCAAGTTATGAGGCTGTTTTTGTTGTGAGCTCAGCTTAGCATGGGAGAAAGGAGAGGAGGGTCTATGGGCTTGCCTTGCTGTGACCCTAACAGTCCCCAGAGTTTTAGAAAACAATTCTTTATTTACTTCTCTCTCTCTCTACCGTCATGGTCTACTTTATAGTAAATAATATTGTCTAACCTTTATGTTGAAGATTAAAAATCCAGTTATGTTATTTTTAAATTTGTTCCTCAAGAAATTAAGTATAACCTAGCTAGACTGTTGGTCCTCTTTAAGAAACCACTGGTAAGACTAAGTTATTAAATACACTAGGGGGTGATTCTCTTAGAAAACTGTGCAATGTCACCATTTTTTTTTAAGTCACTTTTTTTTTTCTAAGTCACTTTTTTTTTAAAAAAAAAAAAAAACCATCTTCAGTGGTCTTCTTTGGCTAAAGGCTAAATAAGAATTCGACAGAACAATTATTTAACTAAAAATGTAACTAGTGAAGCAGACTTCAGTGGGATCTAGGAGGACGTGTAGACTTCAAAGTTGTTCATTGAAACAAAGTAAGATTTGAAAAGGTTAAAGGTAAAGATGTAAAATTCTGTTATTTTACTTAACCTAGTGATTTCTGCCTTTTTGGTAAACAAGCTTACACTGTCATTTATCAGAGAAGGGCTGGTGTATGGTTTAGATATAGAGAAAAGCAGAATTTTCTTCAAAAAGTGTAATCTTATTTCTGATAAGACCTGCCTTAAGTCACTGTGTGCTAACAAAATGTACTTCATCGAAACAAAGCTGTGTTTTATGAAGACAAATGATTTCTTTTTCAATATGTGCAATATGAAGCTTTATTGCTTGGCAGGTGAAGAAATGCATCCGAAACCATTTTTATTGTGTCCAATTGCTGTTTAAAATAGAAACATATTTATTTGATTAAAACTGAAGAACAAACATAAATGATATAGAATTGTTTGCTTGAACATGCAAAATGTACTTCATGACTATGCTAGTGAGTTTTATCTTTTATATTTAGAGTTTTAATATATCCCCAAATATTATTGCTGTAAACATTTCAATTACATTTCAATTACATTTTTCTTTTTTTTTTTTTTTTTTTTTTTTTTTTTTTTTTTTTTTTTGAGACATGGTCTCAGGGTCTCACTCTGTCACCCAGGCTGACGTCTGGTGGTGCAATCATGGCTCATGCAGCCTTGAGCTCCTGGGCTCAAGCCACCCTCCTGTCTCAGGCTTCTGAGTAGCTGGGACTACATGCATGCACCACAACACCTGACTACTTTAAAAGAAAATTTGAAGAAATAGGGTCTTAATATGTTGCTAGGTCTGGTCTCATATTCCTATGCTCAAGAAATCCTCCCACCTCAGCTTCCCAATGTGTTGGGATTACAAGCATGAGCTGCCTAGCCCAGCTCAATTATATTTTTTTCTGAAAGGGTCACAAGATTGAATTTTCATTTGCTTTTAAATAATTATCTCAAGTGGAACCGATTTTTATATAGATACTAAAAAATGATGAAATGTAAAAAGCGTAATTCACAACACAATTCTAATTTATTTTTATATTTAGATTTTTCTGACTTTGAGGGACATCCACCACATATAATTATAAAATTTATACTTTCCTTTGTCCTTAGCATTGTGAAAAGAAAAATCAAATGACCTAATCCTGGAATGGCTTGTTTTCCTTGCTTACCTGTATAGAAAATGCTTAGTCTGTGTTCAAACTTTTCAGAAAATTGATTACTTGTTAAATATTATTGAGGTAACAACTTTTTAGTCTGGGAAATATTAAGGGAGCAATAAAGAAATCATAATACATAATATAGTTACTTAATTTGCCAAAACCTTTACTTTTTTCTATGTTTTACACAGACAATTTTGAATATATCTGATATTCATAACAACCTTGTGAGGTCAATATAAAGATAATATTTCTACCTTAAATTGAAGGGGAGTGTACGCAATGTTTAAACTAACATTTAAATGTATGCAATTAGTTATAGTCACAGATTCCAGACTAGAAGTTCTGAAGCTTAGACTCCTATACCTGTATTTCCCTGCCCTCGCATTCAATTAGGTAGAAATTATTTCTATTAATATTGTCCCATTCCATATTTTAATTCAAGACACTGCTTGGAATCAAGAAGCTGAATCGTAACCTGTTTTTTTCCAAACTGTTTGTCTGAGTAAAGCATTTCACTTTTTGGTATTCATTCACTCTCTCAAACTGAAACTGAGACAGCCAAAGTCAAGGCGGGGCGCTAACTTAAGACTTAGCAAGTGAAAGAAGATAGTGATGAAGGTACCTGGGAAGGCACAGGTGAGAGGAGATTTCTTTCCGCAGCCAGGGAATAATATTCTGGGGAGAATTTACCTCTATAGAAATTAGAAGAAGGTTTTGCATTGTACCTCAATCAAAATTAAATACAGTTTTTTTTTTGTTTGTTTGTTTGTTTTGGTTTTGGTTATCTTTCTGGGGACAGGGTCTTACTCTGCTGTCCAGGCTGGAGTGCAGTGCCATGATCACTGCTCACTGCAGCCTCAGTATCCCAGTCTCAAGCGTCCCTGCTGCTTCAGTCTGCCAAGTAGCTGGGATTACAAGCCTGCATCAGCAAAGTAGCTGGGATTACAGGCGTGCATCACCACATCCAGCTAATTTGTAAATCTTTTCTCACTTTGTTGCCCAGACTGGTCTTGAACTCCTGAACTCAATATACAGCTTTAAAGTTATTTTTAAATTGTGGTATTTTATTGGTGTATTAAAAGTCATCTACTAATAATTGTGTGCTCAGTGTTGTAAAATTTATGCGCAATGGAAAAGAGAAAATATCACTTAGGTGATAAAACTTGGAAAATTTATTCAGTGTTAGTACTCCTGAAGAAGCAAGTTTCCAAATTTTCTTCTATGTAAAGAAAAGGGTATCTTTAAACTTAAATACTTTTTGATATTATAGTTGTAAATTAAACTTTTTATAACATAGTATTCAAAATACTTTATAAAGAGTAAAGGACTATTTTAATTTCAGTGATAATTTAAATGGCTTACAAAATGGATCATCGAAGCCATTTTGATTTTTAAAATTTCATGCAAAATGTGATAAATTTCATATGAATAAAACTTTCCCACAGTTATCTTTGGAAGACTAAAAGCAGGATGATTTACAGAAGATTAGAAATACACATTGTTGCAAAAGCTGCAAAGCCAAACTACATCATGAAAGAAAATATCAGGCTCACAGGAAAGTGAATGTCACAGAGCATTTTTGTGAATGGAAATATTTTATTACTTTTTGGTGAGGAAGAACATGATTAGTGACAAAGGGTAAGAAACTGAGTTGAAAAATAAAAACTCTGAAAACAACATGATGACTACTTTCTATTTCTGAAAAACATTTTCTGGAAATTGTTTTGAAAAATACATGAAATATAGAAAATGTTCAAACATAGCTTTCAAAGGTTGTAAAAAGCAAGCACGTAAAAATGAAAGAAGAAAAAGTGAGAAAAAAACATATAAAGGTTGGAATTTCAGGCTAAGTATACGTGTATCATTGCATCTTCATATTGTATGAGTGATGCTTTTTGAAAATAAATCTGAATGCAAATTATTATATAACAAAACACTAGAGTAGGTGATATTTGTGTTGATATGCATTAAACATAATTTATTTAAAATAACAGATAGTTACACTAAGGCATCAATTTGGTCTTTGGTGCATGAATTTTCTTTTTTTAGTTCAAAAATATGTTTATATCTAAAACAGTGATTATAAAAAATAGACACATTTATCCAGTTAAGAATAAATTTATAGGAATAAATGTTGTTCTTAAAAGTATCTCTCTTGTCTTCATTTTATTTTTGTTAGTATGAATAAATTAATAAAATTCTGTGAATCCAACAGTCTAACCGAAAATGTATAACTGCCTATACCTGAAGAAGTTAAAAACAATTCTGTGTGTTTCTAAAACAGATAATTATTTTTTAGAAATAACTAAAATAGTCTAATATTTCCTCTGTAGGTACACATAACTCTAGAGTCTTTCTTTAATATATTGTTACTGACAGGTAGACATTAATGAAAAATGTAGTTTTCTAAAAGTGACATCCATGGTCACCTTCCTGATTGGTGGTAAAATAAAGCCATTAGCATTGGCTAAAGAAGGAGATTTATTCTATCTAAAATCTCAATCCGACTTCACTTACCATCTCACATAATTTTCATGCATGAATCCTCTAGTCCATATCAAATAATCTACATTTGAATATTTGATTAAACTGTCCCCTCAGTTTTGACCTCCTCCTGCCATTTCCTCCTGCCATCTCTCCCTAGTCCTACAGAATACAAGAGTAGCACATTACTCACACAGTTTTAATATGCTCCTGCAACTTTTCATTTCATTGTACCTATCAGTTTTAAAATACTTTTTGCTTTATATTGCATTGTTCAGAGCTTTTTACATGCAGGTTGTAAATTTATACACTCTATCATTTTTTTATTTATACATTCTATCATTTCTCTTAAATGACACTTTAATTTCATTGATGATGACAACGGTCACCAGGACTCTTTTTTTTAAATATCCCTCTGAATGTATCAAACAGTATCTTGCATCTGGTGCATGTTTAGAATACCTTGCTCCATTAATAAATGTTAGGTTGTATTAATTTCTTCTTGAAGCTAAGGTGTTTTAGATGGCACTTTGAAATTGCCAGGGGATAATTTAGGATAAGAATTTGATGGTTTTTGACATAAGAAAAATGGCCTTGATACAATCATTAGGGTAACACTAACTATTATGATCCATTTAAAATTTTTCAAAGTTAGTATTGGTCAGCAATAACACTAAACCATCTCATGAACCCGTTAGAATCCATAAATGTTACATGCCTTTCTTATAGGATAGAATTCCAAGAGCCCTTCAATGCCCATTTTCTCTATTGATTTTCACCTCAGAGTTTCAGAAAGGAATTATTACTAAAATAGTTTTTGATGTCTTTGAAGTGTTGGGCAAAAATTTTCATCTCCATGAACTTAGCAAATATATAAATGCAGTCAGTCCTCCCTCGACTAAGACCTTCTTCCCATTTATTCATCAGTGCTTCAAAGACTATGTTATTTTTTTCTGATTTATTCTTTCATTAAAAAAATTGCATCACTACAACTTTCACTGGCATAAATCAGAGTAGTATATATGTCTTTAAAAAAGTAGGAACATGGTAAAAAGTACTGAATTAAATATTTTCATTTTAAATTTATGTATTTAGAAACTGAAAAACTGATTGGGTTCTGGGAGTGCTGGTTTTATCTCCAAATGGTTGTGAGTTACTTTTGGCTGTCAGGTTTATGAGATTTCTAATCTCATATTGGAAAAAGATTTAACTGCTGCAAATGAGGTAGAAAATAAAAATTTCAGTGGTTTTGTTTTCTTCAGATAATGTTTAATTTGGCTTTAATCCTAAAGCATAAAAGAGAGAGAGAGAATTCAAATTTGAGTCATATATGTCCCAAGAACTATCCTGAGATTTTTACCTATTCATGCAGTTGAAAGCCAAGTAAGTCAGTGGCATAACCATAGAGGCTAAGTACATTTTGACCTTGACACATGGGAGTTTTCCCTCTTTCACTAATACTCAACTATGGAGTCCCAACTTGTTGAACAGCTGATCAAGCACTGTCCACATTAATAGACAAGTAAAGACTTACACCTAAAGTTTTGCATTCAAACATGTTCCATTAACATGTTCAGTTAAATGGCACTTCTTGATGACTCTGATATGAGGCCAGATAAATTTTTATATCCAAAATATATATTCAGTTAAACTCAAAAGAAGACATTAGTTCAGACTTATGGGTAGAGCTCTGTAAGAAAATGATGATTAATTTTGATTAAGGTTGCTGCTTTGATGAAAAAGATGAACTCAATACTCTTCCTTTCTTCTACCCAGGTTTCTGATCATTTTGTCTGCTCTCTGTGTAGTAAATACATCTGAGCTGCATTCAGTTGACATCCCCAAAGAGTAGACTGATGCTGGATACAAAATAAAAGCCAAAGGTCATTAAATCCTATCTGGGTGTTCCATATACTGGGTACTACAATTTTGTATACATTAGATATTTGGATCACTTCAATATCTAAATCTCTGTTTTGAATATCATTTTATCTTCCAAATATTCTTTAAGAAGATACGTGCACATAAGTGTCTTTACCTTTTTGGTTAAATAAATTCAATTCCTCTCAGAATACTTTCCTTCTTGTACCACATTGCAGTAGAGTCACACCCTAACTCTATATAGAGACTTATCTTTTCCTCAATTTCTTCTTCACATCTGTGTTTGTACAGATTTGTCATAGAAAGACAGAGCTTATACAGAGCTTTAGTAATTCCTGCAAAAATTATTAATTTATTGACGTTTGCACAAGGAGTATTTTCAATTAATAAATTCTGCTAAGAAACACCTTAGATAAAAATGCTATCATACTATTATTTTTTTTTTAATTTAGCATCCAAAATTTTGTACAAGGTCTGTATGTAGCAAAGTATCTTATTCAAAGGAAGTAAATTTATTTCAAAGCTATATGTTATTTGTCTGCAAATGGCAACTAAAGCTTACGGAATATGCTAGAACATATTAACAACATGCAATTTCATATCTGATTATTTGTGGCCAGTGAAACTAAAAGTCAACTTACGAACTCTTGGCTCACTTCACTCTAAGGGAACTATTTTCTAACACTGATAAAAGCAGAGATTTAAAAATAAGATATTGAATGTTCAATGACTCTGGTCAATTTGAACAGCATTTATATGTCATTACTGTTTTTTTGGCTCAAAGAAGCAAAACAAAAAATATGAGATTTCCACACTTATAATAATGATATAATTGCTTAGTTTTAGACTTCAGATAAAAATAGTACTTGGAATGCTTTCATTAATTTTTTTAAAAAAAACACATGAACTACAGATGCTCCATTTTGTGTTCTTATTTAGATTTGATATAGGGGAGCTTAGAAGCAACCTGTTATTTTAATGTGTGATTAAAAGAAGATAGATCTGAAGTGCTTAGTTTTACAAAATCAGAGATAAATTTTGGTATTCAGATCCATGCAGAGGACCTTAATGTTTACCTGAACTGTTAAATATATATATATATATATATATATATATATATATATATATATAATTTTTCAAATCCTCATCTGTAAATATATTGTGTAAATTTATTTTTTAAATATGTGCTGAAACATATTAGTGATAAGTGATTCCATAGTTTTCTTCTATCAATAGTTTATCCAGCCTCATGGACTTCCAAAACCATTCCTGATCCTCTTTGCAGAGAAAATTCACAACACCCAGACCCATAATACTTGTCCATGCATTACCCTCCTTCCAGGGTGAATGTAATCCAGAACTAGCATCATCAGAGCATGTATATCCAGACGTTACTCCCCATACCCCTCAGTGTCTCTTCACATTTAGCTGCACGCTGGAACACACACCATTATGAGATTTAAAAAGGATAAAGCAGCATCTGGAAAACTAAAACGTTGTAAAAAGCTTAAATTACATTTTATTCCTCAGGCTTAAAACACAAACTGAGAATTATTCAAATTAAACTTACTTACTTCCCATACCTCAAAATTATAATATGATAGCACAAGGCAATTGCAAACAGAGGTAAAATCCAAAATTTTGCACATGGGTAGAAACAGACAGAAAATGTCATGTAGTTTTTGGGGACACTAGATAATGATAAATTTAAAGAGCAAAGAAAAAACTCCCCTTTCAAATAATTATTTCATGTATTTAAGAATTCCAATATTTCTGAAATATATAGATGTGGTCAGTTTTAGAAAATAGGACAATTATGCTATAAATTCTTACTTCAAGACCAATAGCAACAACAACAAAATATTGTCTAAAACAATTTGAAAAAAAAAAGCTCCACCCAAATTCTCAGAAATTAGCTTATGAAAATATTAAAATAATTGGAATTGTGTACTATATATTTAAACAGTAGCTCATGAAATTCTGATAATATATTTTATGTGAGATGCATGTAAATATATATTTATGTGATAATGAAACTAGAAAATTAGATAAGCATCTGCAAGCTTTTAGGTAATTGAATGCTTTGCAGTTGGCAAAGCATTTTACAGATGCTCATTTAATCCTCACAACAACCCTGTGAGGTGGGCAGGGAAGTCATTGCCATCTCTACTTTGTGGGTTACACCCTGAACACAGAGACTTTTGAGGACATATCTGAGGATAACAAGTGTAAATCCCCTCTCTTTTTTTTTTTCTTTCTTTGCTCCTAGTCCTACACATTTTCCTTGTTGATACTAAACTAATTATGAGTAAGACGGAGAAAATCTGAACCTGTGTAAGAAATAACAGTAAGTCAACTATGATTCTATGACATTTACGTTCATTGGAGGATAGTCTTCTATTTTTGATGACTGCTCATGATGAAAATAAGTGAATTAGACTGAAGTATAAACCAGCCAGCAAAATGTTTGACAATTAATTTTAAATACAGAAATGATCAAAATTGCTGATTTAAATATAATAAAACAAGTGGAAAAAAGGAAAAAAAATATTCCCCAACATTTAGTGAAAGATAAGGTGTGTGGCTAGTTTTAAAATTAAATCATTCCCTGACATATCAGATATTTGTAACATACCTTAAACTATTCTTTCTATCCATTTAAAAATAGGTGTCTTCCTGTTAAAATAAAAGGGGGTGTACAGGATAGAGACCATAGTCTCGTGCTCAGTACAGCGCACAACTAGTGCACTGAAGTTGCATACATTATAGTGCAGGCAGCAAATCCCCATGCTCCATCAGTTTTGTATGGAGAAAAGAACTGGGGAGGGCAAAGGGAAGTGACACATACAAGTCCACGATGGAGTGGAAATATCTCATGTAATTTAAACACAAGACAAGGCTAATGAGATCTGTCACAATAACAGTGTGGTTCTCAAGGGTTCACCCAAAGAAGTGATAAAAGAGGTTGTGATTACCTTTGCAAGTTTCCTGTTTTAGTGTTACCACCCCTATAAGTCATAGTCAGCTTTTTGTTTAGTTTTGCTTTTGAAAAAAATAAATCACAAAATATTGAAACAAACATCATTGTTTGGCTTAATTCAGATATTTTTAGTAAACAGTACCACAGACTTTATTGAGCAATTGAAAATATACACAAGGAACAATAACTTTTTATTTGTATTGTCTTTTTTTTTTTCTTTCAGATTTGATTTTCTTCCAATTAACCCAGTTTCGATCATGAAAAGGGCACTTGTTTCTACAGGAGCTGTGTCCAGTCTGCTCAGTTCCAAGTACTGTTTCCACACGTCTTCCTTGTCATTGCTGAGGCTGTATCTCCATTTACTCAGGAAGCAAATTCCACAAAGTTGCAAGAATTTACCCCCTAAGTTGTTCTTTCAGATTCTATTTCTCCATAGAGTTCAGCTAACTTTTTAAACTCAGGTCCCCAGTCTCCAAGGTAGTGATAATCCTGGTCTGATTGTGTCGTTGCTGAATCCAGCGAGCTGATAGACCCAGCTTCTGATCTCTGACCCTCATAGGCATAAGTCTGAAGAGAGTCATAAGGGGGAACGCTAGGGTCTAGGTCTGCTTCTGCCAGTCTTTGCTTAATAAATTCCTGAACATCTATACTTTCCAGGGTGGACAATGTCTGGTGTCTAGGAGTGAGCTTCACTTCAGGTCTGATATCTCTCCGGTACTTGAGCTCCTCTGCAGCAGAGGGATTCCTCAAGGCTGTGATGTCAAAGGCCTCCGTATCTTCCTCTCCGCCTCCCTCGTCATCATAGGTGACCACGTTCTCCCGTACATCCTCCTCTGAAATGATCAAGGGTTCTTTTTTGCTGCGCCTCAGGGTGATAAAAAGTACCACAATGGCTGAGGAAAAATAGAAAAAGGATGAAGATTTAAGAAAACAGGAAGGAAATTCTTAGAGATTTTACATCAGCCATTTCCCATTTTCCCATTCCCGAGTTAGGCTTGCATTGAAGCAAAATCCCCTCTGTGCCGTCTGAAGGACACCGCAAGCTATTTTAATGCCTCAAAGAATGTAAAAGATGATTACCCCAGGAGACACTATGAATCGCTGATCTTCTATAGAAAATCACAATACTTTCAGTTTACCAGGATTCAGGTTTTTTGATTCATATTTCAGTGTAACCATTTAGTGATTAAAGTGAGATTAACACACGATAAAAAATATGAAATTTTAACTAGGAAAACAATGTAGTGAACTGGTCTCTCTATAGATATTTAATTCTTATAGGTGTATACACTAAAGGAAAGATGTAAGAAGGAGCCTTAACGTTAAACCCTTTAAATTTTGATGCTTTGTGGAAAATCAAAGCAGAAATATTTTAATGGTTGATCTCCTTTGTCTATTATCCTTTAAAATTATACTATCATGCATTAATAACTGCATTTTTTTCCATTCAGCTGCAAAATAATTTTACATTATTTGTACACAATTTGTTTCATAGGAATTTTTTGATTTATGAATTTTCTTTAAATAACTTATTTATTTAATCCTCACAGCAGAGCTGTGGCTTTAGTCAATTTTTAACACATTTATGCCTGAGGTTGCAATTATTTGTGTGTGTGAAAAATCAGACCTTGGCAATAACCTTGAGCAGTAGAATATAAATAACTCCCACAAGCCTAGCATTCCAATATTGGAACACTAGATATAAATGAGAATGAGAAATCTGAGACTCAGGAAAGAGTATCCGAATAACTAAGATCAAAAGATAATAGCAAGTAGAAGAGCTTGTACCATAACGTGATTTCTCTCATCACAGATAATGTTATTTCTACTAAAATAATATTCTACTTCAGTATTTCAAAGACATGAAATAATAAACTAAGTGGCCAATTGGACATGTGGCTTAGGGTAGCTCTTGCTAAATATGGTGGATTTGTCTTTATTTCCAACAATGCTGCAAACATTAGAAAATATGATAGAAATGTGTCTTGGGAACTGGGCTTTGGCCATTTATCAGTATTTTCAACTGTTTCTATTCGATGATATTAAACTATTACTAAAGAGAAATAGTTCCCTCACATCAACTTTGTTACAGGCTGTGTTATTAGGCTGAGTATTATTTACTTCAGCTCTATAGACAGCTCTTTTCTTGCTTAGCTGATAGTCTAGGCTTTATGAGAGTGATAATGATGTCCATTAATATTTTAAACATTCTTTACTTCATAATAATTGTGGAGGTGCATTCAATTGACATCTAAGGTTGTTAAACTTAGCAAATAAAAATAAATGACAGGATTCTCAATTAAACGTGAATGAGATCAATAACAGCACAGATGCACACACACACACACACACACACACACACACACACACACACACACAGGCTTCTTAAACTACATTGAGCTTACATCCCTATTAAACCCACTGGAAGTTGAAAATATATTAAATCAAAACTGCATTTAACACACCTAATTTAGTAAACATTATAGCTTAGCCTAGCCTACCTTAAATGTGCTCAGAACACAATAGCCTAGAGTTAGGCAAACTTATCTAACACAAAGCATATTTATAATAAAGGTATTATAAAGAATTTTGAATCAGAATTCAAAATAAGGTTTGTATTGAATGCATATTACTTTCACATCCTTGTAAAGTCAAAAAATCTTAAGTCAAACCATTGTACGTTGGAGACCATCTGGAACGCAGACACACACATAGACACCCCCACCACACACACACACACACACACACACACACACAAACACACACATAAAGATATTAAGTATGTACCATATATTTGGAATACACACACAGTCAAATATTCTGCTAAGCATACACGCATATGTTCCAAATACTATTATTCTATGTGACATATTTATATTATATATACATATATATCTATATATAGATATAGTTATATTTCCTATTTATCTGAAATTCACAATTATCTGGATATACTGCATTGTGTCTGGCAAACCTGATTGTAAGTGAACTTCAACAAATGGTTGTGAAGCAAACAGCAGGTTATCTAACCTCTAAGAAAGAACACTTTCCCCCCAGGAACTGCCCTTTTACAGCTTACCTCTGCAAAGTGACTTTTATCTTTACTTTTATCGTTATTGTTACTTTGTTCTTCTTTATAGCTTTACCAGTTTAATGAATCCTTCTAATCGATATGAACTGCTTTTATCTGTTATAAGACTAGAGAAAACTTCAGGAAGAGGAGTAGATTTTTAAGGCAGAGGTGGAAAGGATAATGAGAGAGAGGGATGGTCACCATGTGCTGGGAGGTGTCCAGTTGCGCAGAGGAAAGGCGAAAGAGAGACTATGAAGGAACCAAAAAGACAGGAAAAAAATCTGTAGAGAAGGTCATAGAATCATCCAGAAAACTGTGAAATGAAAGGATATTAGCACTGGGAAGGTAATGAGAAAATTCAATGAAGGTCGCTACAGCAGACATGGGAAGCATTGCAAGAGTCCCTGTTGTTTGAAATGAAGTGGTTACAGAAAGCTGAAAACGAAATGCTGATGCTACACATGGCTTGATCTACAATATTATTCACAGAAAAATAGATTTGCCCATATACATTGCCTATACTTCGAAAACATTAGTTTATACACCATTTTACCTTGGGGTAAAAAAGGCTTTTGCTGAACACAGTAAATATGCATTTCATAACTCCTCGTGTATTTTAGCATAAATCCACCTTACAGCTTTCTAATTCAAAGCCTTAAACAACATCCTCCAGTAACTCACTCCACTGTATTCAGATGTTTTGATTTATCATGCACTATGTATCTCTGTTCATCTTTATAATTAAATGAGGAGACTGGTCGAGATCGAAAGACCTATTTATACAGACTTCCTAATTTATTATAGTACAATTTCTTACTTTCATCAATAAATCAAGTTATTTTCTTTTATATTGAATTGGTTGGTGGTTGATGTGAAGGGAGTTTCTGTGCAGGCACATCAGGGAATATATAATCAATACTGCTATAGAGGTATGGAGGTAATTTGCATCCTTTGATAATTGTGTAATTTTTCAGTCTTTGTATATATATCATATTCACTTAATGAAATACAAGGATAATCCTGGCTTTTTAATTACTATGGCATATAGTTTCTTATTTCTCAAAAGCTAAGAAAATAATCCTGATATATTTTGATTCAAAATATAGAGACCATTTACATGTGAACTTTGAAGGTTTACATCTACCTTTTCCCTACAGAAGGTAGCATTTGCTATCTTTCTGTGTATTATTTGCTTGTATTCCGTGAGTCTTAGACTTGTTACACACTTATTTAATAATAGGATCAATATAAAAATAACCAAAATCTGAGACACTTTTGAGTGAGAGGGGATGTTGTTTATAATTATGTCAGGACATCAGGGCATAGGCAGATACAGGATCCCTCTAGTTAAAAGTAAATTCAAATCAACTCAGTGAAGAATGTTGAAACATGGATGATACACTGTGTTCCTGATGAAGTTATTTTCATGCCTGTTGGTTCACCAGGTACTTCTGGAGCAGACGGCACCAGGTACATACTCCATAAACAATTTTCATGTGGACAAACAAAAAACTAATCTCTGTGAAAGTGATAATGTGACATTGGGTTAAATGAATTCTCCTGAACAGTAATAGCCTCACCAGGAAAATAGTTTTAAAATATTTTTTAAAAATTAGCTTATGGTTACTAATAACATCAAACTCCTAATTGTACTGAAGAATATTTCTGAATGTTTGAAAAACAAATGAAATGTTTCCAAAAAAAAATCCTAAGACCAAAGGATATTTTAAAAGATGAGTGCAGATAATAACTGTACATATAAATAGTCAAACCCTTATTTAAAAACTAACAGTCAAACGAATGCATTCACGTGACCCTGCTAATCTATCAAACCATACACGTGGGCAAGATATCTCTTCTTACAGTGAATCATCTGGTAAAACACAATATAAAAGAACCAAGGTAGTGTTACTATATATACACACACATATATATAGATAAATTGTTTTTCTTTGTACAAAATCATAAATAATTTCTGATATATTTCATAGCCAATTTTAGTTGCATAATTTGGATTGAAACTTGAATAAGCTGTAGTTTTTTTGAGATGTCTTAAATCTAAATAAATATTTCATCCTTGGTTAGTAAATTTCTTTTTCTTTTGCTCAAGTTCAGGCAGAATTTTAAACACCCTGGAAATTATCATTTAATATTATAAATTAGAATAAATTTGTGGAGTTTTATGAATTAATTTTATTATTAAGTAATTCAAAGCTGGGGAAACATTTTTGGATTTGTTTTCTCATAAGGTGTATTTATTCCTGTATAGTATGTTTCATCCCTGTGCTTGGCATTCTAAGTGGCTTTCAGTTCCCATAATTTAAACTATCATACAACTTGCATTTGAACCCATTACATACTGAATCTCAACATACTGCTCCCTAAGAAGCTTTCATAGCAGAATTTTTTAACCCTCAAATATCATTTGATTCTTTGTCACACCGTTATATGTTGGCACTAAATTTGGTAGAATTGATGTGTCCTGAGTTGAGGAGGTCATTTTGATTAGCTTAAAGAGTACGATTTGTCACACTTGGTAGTGGCATCTCTTTCTGAAACCTTAGATTTTTAAAGAAACAGTAGTACACAAAACCATTGAAATAGCTCAGATGAAAAGCAGGCTGACTTTTATCTCCTCATCAATCCCGTCTTCTTCTCTTATTCCACCACGTGTTCACACCAAATCCACTCTCATCCCAATGTATCAGGAAATTAATATGCAAGACAGGGATTAATCCATGGCTCACTTACAGTGGCCTCACTTAGGTCACCTGCTTATACAGGTGATCTGGAGAAGTCTAGACCCTTATACAGGGGTCTGGACTGAAAGGGTAGCTGGAGGAGTTCCCAGTCAGATCCTGACTCAATGACTTATGCCAACTTTGATCAAGGTTTACCTTGCCAACTACTCTAGTCTCACTGGCAAGAGATGGGGTAATGTTGAAAAATACAAGTCTTCTAAGGAAGAGAGGGCTTCTGCTACCTCTACTGTCATGGTAAATTCTGACCGCATCATAAAGACTCACTCTAAATCATCTTCCATCTATCATATACAATAGACATAAAAATGGTCATCTCAACAGAAAATAACCCAAGTCATGTTCATATCTATCATTTAAGTTAGGCGCTTAGATTCACAAGCACCTTTCAACATATAGATAGATGAATTCTGACCATGTTGTAAAATGTTGAACCATATGTCATCTTTAATAAAACAAAAATAAGTATTACAAAATTCTACAGATGACTCTAAGGGCCTTTCAACTGAAATGCCATTTTCACAGGTTTGGAAATAAAAATAAGAAAGACTGAATGTGTGGTCTGAGATCACGCAGTTAGTGGCAAAACTAGGGCTGGGTTTGTATAATCGCAGCCATTTTCACAAATAGGAAGCTGAGATGGAAAATACTTTTAATATTAAAATATTAATTTTACAATTTACGTAGCTGTGAGGGTTTAACATTATTTCAGAATTACAAGCTCAAAAATAAAGTTTTGCTACCTTTGGTTTTGTCAATATTTTAGTTGAAAATCATAATCTTACAAATTAACATTATTTTAAAATTACAGATAACTATATCCTATATGCCTTGGCTAGATACTTTCTGAATAACAATGAAAACTTATCAATGCCGTGAAAAGCATGCACTGCTTTATAATATATAACTGTAGTTACAATGCATATTTTCACTAATTTTATTAGTTGAAACTCAAATATGCTTTTATAGCATCTTCTCACCAATTCCATCTTCTTCTCTTAGTCCGCCATACATTCCCATCAAATCCACTGTGATCCTCATTTATCCAGAAATTTATATCCAAGATTAGGGAACAAGCCTCACCTAGGTCACCTGCTTATACATGAGGTATGGACTGAAAGGGTAGCTGGAAGAGGTTCCAGTCAGATCCCAGCTCAACTATGCTTTTACTGTATATTTGAGTTTCAACTAATAAAAATGAAAAAATAAACATATAGGAAATTTATTAGTCTTGAGGAATATCACAAAATTTACAAACATTCTATTACTTATCCCAAATGAGAAAACATTTTCATAAAAAACCAAATATAAGGAAGTATCATTTCATGAAAACATAAAATATGCTTTCAAATAATGCACCTCAAAAATCTACCTAGACTTTTAAAGTGTTAATTACATTTTTGGTATTTATCTTAGCAAATGAAAATAATTTTATGATGATAAATGAGCACGATATCTGAAGACAACATGCTTCACCCGAGTGATCTATTTTTAAGAATAAGAAGGTCAGAAGAACTCTCATTAACATCCCTGCCTTCTATTCTCTGTGCCTTCAATTAGGACCCCAGAGAGTTACAGGTTAATTGTTGAACAGTTTTGTTTTCTCTTTCTGGAGTATTTGTGCTCTTTTTCTTTTTCTTTTCAAATACCAAAAAAGCCGAAGCATGTTTATATCTAAAGGAAATAGCCGTTCTGACCAATAAATATACAAAGTTTCTAAAGTCTCTTTTCCAGACTTTCCTCTCCACCACATATCTACTCTACATATTTATTTGTTTTTATATATTTATTTATTTTTGAGACAGGGTCTCACTCTGTCACCTGGGCTGAAGTGCAGTGGTGTGATCATGGCTCACTGCAGCCTCCAACTCCCGGGCTCAAGGGATTCTCTCACCTCAGCCCCCCAAGTAGTTGGGACTACAGGTACATGCCACTATGCCTAGCTAGAAAAGACTTGAATGTAATGAAACAGTTCTTGCTATGGTGCACCAAACTTCCATGCTTTATGTGCAATTGATCATTTTGGTGCTCAATTTATTGAACTTGTAAGCATCTTTTGACTTTGTGGACAACATCTACACAGCGTAATGCTCTATGATACCCTATTTTCCCTCACTTTTGTGACATTATACTTTCCTTCTTTCTACTCTGACTTCACTGACTTCTGTTCATCTCATCCTTCTTATTTAGCATTTATCTTGTAGTTTTCACTGCTCAATCACAATCCACTGTCTCTCTACATATATTCTCTTGCTGGGTAACTTCAATGTCCCCTAGCTCATGGTAGCTCAGGATCTACATTCAGCAAGATAAAAGAAGTTGTATTTGACGCCATTCTAACTCATGCAGATATTGACATTATCAAAGATCATTTCTGAGTCCATTTAAAGTAGCTTGATACTATTCACTTTTCCTCAGGTCTGTTATGAGTATGCTACTCCAATACATGCTATGTCTAAGGGAGACAAGGGCAGAGTTTTCCTGAGTGGTTTTCCTACATGCTTTTTTGCCACCAAGAGTTCTAATCTCCATTTCATTTTTGCAAATTGAAGATTTTACAATGGGGCCCTCTAGCTTAAAATCTTTCTTTATCCTCCTAAAACAAAACTCACCAGCTTTGCCATGTCCCGCAAAGCTCAGGACACTCTCAAACTTTCCTACAAATCCTTTCTCCTTTCCAGGCTCATTACACTTTAATCTCCACTCCATCTATACACATTATTTGTCTTCACCCCCAAGAACAAAACAAGAAACATATTTTTGCAAGAATACTTCTTTCTCAGAAAAGCAGTCAGCTTTTTTTAGGTGGCATAACAAGAATAAAAAACACACAGTACCATAAAAAGAATAAAAAAACAGACTGCTAAGAGAAAGAAAAAAGGGTTAGGACACAGGTGCTAACTTTATAAAGTGGAAAGATTCCTTACAGCCATCTTTCTTGTTATTACAATACAGATTTGCTACCTTGTTTCAAAGAGCAAACTAAAGAGTTTATAATTATATCAGCTCCTCATGCAGTAGTGAAAAGATGCAGATTATTACAACAGATAAAGTGTTTGATTTTTTAATAAAGTAAACTGTAATGAAAATTTCAGCTTAAAAATCTATTGTTTTTAAGGAAGTATAATTGAATTTAATAAAATTTAATATCTAAGGTCAAAACATATTTAGTATGTTAACAACTCAGCTGACATTAATGATTAACTATTTTGAACTAGAAGTTTCCACAAGATGTCTATTTTTTGACTTTCCTATTAGTTTTATGATTTATTCATTTACATATTGAATCTGTGCAACATAATGATGTTTTCCCAATAACAGTTTTCACTCTTAGTACATAGTGAGATGCTTAGTACAGTCAAGCAAGTTAATGTATCTGTCATTTCACATACTTACACCCTCTTTTTCACAGGGAGGAGAGAAAACACCTAAAGTTTACTGTCTTTGCAAATTTCCAATACATCACAATAGTGTTATTAACTAACGTCCTTTTGATGTGTATTAGATCTCTACATTTACTCATCCTATGACCATGTGACCCTCACCCTCATCCTGAATGAATGGCTGACCTCCTCTGATCTCAGAAGATAAGCGGGCTGGGGTCCTGGTTGGATTCATTTAGCATGATGCCACTTAAGTTCTTGAAACAGAAATTTTAAAAGTTCTTTCAAGATTGGATTCTGAATATTTTAATATTCCTTCTTAAGCATACGCTTTGAAAAGTTATTCCTTCATCTATTATTTCAGTTCTTTCAACACTTCAGTTCTTTCAGAAGGACAGAAATGAATAACTTGCAACACTGAAAGAACTGAAATAACAGAAGTGTCTAATTATTTTGAGATTAATGACAGTATTTAGAAATTAATTCAAAGGAAATTGGTGCAGCTGTTTTCTTACCCACGTTATGGTTGCCTTATGTATGTTTAATCCTTAAGTTTGTCAAAAGGATTCCCTCTCATTCAGAATTGCCATCATACAAATTTGGGTTTAGAATGACTTACCCAGGAGAATGAGAACACACAGAAGAATAGCGATTAAGGCTCCTGTACTCAAACCAGCCGAGGACAGGAAGGCTTCTGCATGGCAGGTCCGCACGCGCCCATCTCTCTCGCATGCACAAACCCTGATGGTGAGGGTGCTGCTGCTGCTGAGAGAGGGGATTCCACCATCAGAGATCATAATGGGCAGATAATACACATCCTGAACAGTTCGACTAAATCTCCTCCGCCTTGTCAGAATGCTGGCTGTGTTATCTATGACAGACATAAGCAAAACAAAAGAAACTTAGTCAAGCCGCCATTCACGATTCACATTTGCTTTAATGGATAAAATGGGGATGTGTGACTTTCACGTTTCAGTTTAATGAAATGGACAAGGAAACATGAAGGGGCAATTACTAAAGAGAAGCTAATATTGGTTCTCCAACTGAGAAACCTATTTAGAAAAATTAATACAGCCACACTAAAGATAAAGGAAAATAGTAGAAAGACAAAGGAGGGAGGAAGTTACGAACCTTTTGGACACAGACCTAACAGCTACAAGATTTAAAGGTATACAGATGGCCTGAAGTCATATACTTAGGGTCCTATACTTTGAGGTGAGCCAAGGAGATTTTCCCCAAACCTAGTGATTCTGAATATACGTGATAGGAGCACAAATCTGTATTTTTAGCAAACTATTCAGGTGTCATTGATGCATAAAAGAGATTTAAGAACTACTGGTTTAGATGATATTTCTATGGAGACAGTAGATCAAGCAACAAACTATTTTAGACTTAGCTGTGATTTGAAGCACTATTGTTTGACCATGGGGAATTTAAGGTGAATAAAATAGTTAATCATCTTTCTAAGACTGTGTTTATTAAATTCAATGTACTACAGCAAATGCCTGCATGATGTATTGTGTTCAATCCATAAAACCTTGTGAGGGACAGGGTGCTAAATACTTTAATTTATAGCTGAGAATAATTTTATTATAAATACTAATTTAAAAATAGATAACCCTGGTCTCAGAGTGTTAGTTGCCCCAAATCACAAAGCTAGTAAATGATACAGATAAAACCTCTATTCTAGAAGCCTGATGAACACTACAGTGTCACAGTGCCCCATCCCCAATTCGCTGCCAGGTGGTATTCATGTCCTCAGTGCACATGTTTCGTTGCACTGTTATTCCTCATCCCTCAGTGCATATTAGCTGAGAACACATGCAGTCCATACTTGGATGTACTGTTCAGATTCCTTCATAAAATTACCTGTCGCCCTAGCTATAGATTGCCACCTGCCCCCAGGTCACACCCTTCTGAAATAGCATATAACTAACGACTCACTGCTGAAAGGTTACAAAAGTTGGGACATCCACCTTCTATATTACTGACAATACTGAGAAACAACTTTAGCTACAGAGCTTTTCCATGGGGTCAGCCATTAAGAGTCATTAAACCTGAACGGCAGCTCCAGGTGTCACTCTACCCAGTCCTTCTTCCTTCTCCTGTGATCTACTGATGTTGATCCCAATGGCATATTCCACTAACACCTGCACTCCAAATGCCAATTCAACTGTGGGGAACTCAACATGCAGCTATATCTGTGAGTTAATTATTCTGCATTGCAAAGTAAGTGGGTCATTAGATAATCACAATTAGGGCTTCTTTTTCTCATATCAATGTCTTTTATTCTGAAAACTGAAATTGTATTTCATATAGGTACATTTATAACAGTCACAGTGCAATACCCTACAATGATATTATTTATTGTACATTACTAAATTAATATATTAAAAAAATATTTTTCAAATATTCAATGTACTACATATAATAAAACAGGAAAATATACATACACATATGATTGAGTTCCTGAAAATCAGAAATTAAATAATGAGAAACTGAAAAAATTTTCTAACTCAGTGAAAGAGGAATTTTTTAAAACTACATCAGCTGTCTATTCCTAAACATGTCATAGGATAAAGAAAGAAGCAGCAGAGGAATGACGTCATGTGTATTATATAATAATTCACCAGTCATGGGTACTTTTCCCAGAAAACCTGACCTTTGTGGAAACATATCTATCAGCTGTAGGATGTTGAATCATAATTAATGTAAGTCTTTATGGGATATGTATGGAATAAGTATTCATGGGCACAAATATGTCTGAGAATCTCACAGCTGCTCCTCTGAAGAAGAGATGTGAGGCAATAAATGTTATGCCATTTCATATGTTATTATTCATGTTTCCCTGAATCTCCGGAAAACATGAATAATAACATGTAAAATGACATAACATGCCATGTAGATAGTGATTCTTTCATGGCTCAGGCCTAGCGTGTGCCTCACATTAACACTCTTGAAGCATGCTATTTTTCAGGATAACTATTAGAAATGCAATCAGAAACAAGACAGATGCCAGAATATGTTTCTAGTGCATTTTAAGTCCCGAAACAGAAATCTCTAAGACATAAAGACATAAAAATCTTTCTTCTTTTTTTTTTCCAGTTAAAAGTTTTCATTTTTTAAAAGAAAAGAGGATTCAGTAGGCAAAGAGCTTCCCACCTAGAAAGGCTTAGCACAGCAGAATAATGAGGTTTTGACAAGGAATATTCTGTACCTCACTGGAACAGCAAAATATGTACTTGGCAGAAGGCTCACTGAACTTGAACAAGAAAACTTTGAACACTGAGGAAGAATGTGCAAGGAAGAAGAGATATATATATATATATATACACACACACAAATATATATATATACACACATATGTGTGTATATATATGTGTATATATATATGTATATATATACATATACATATATATGTATATATATGTGTATATATATATATATATATATATATATAAACACACCACACAAAAATACACATAAGTACATATATATATATATATACATATTAGACACAATAAAATACGTCTTGCTGAAGCTGCAAAATTAGGCAACAAGACCGATAACAATTCTCTAACATGATATGCAATGGTTAAAAAGTAAATAAGATACTATAGAAAGTCTCAAAAGGCATCCAAATGAATAAGAAAAATTAGTATGCACTGAATAAAGAGAAAACATAGCAGGATGGGACATCTGTGGATGAGAAGGGCTGTCAATGTCAATCTCTAATAATGTGCACCATGGTTGGGTTCTTAATTCTCACTCTCTATAATTTGAATGAAGTCACCGGATTATAAAATACTTGAAAGCGGAGCTAGTAAAGCTAATGTATTAGATTAAGATTCAAAGAGATTTTGTATAGCTAGAACAAAGAAATTTAACAATAAGACACAAAATAGAAATGCAAATTAGAGGGTAGACTTTGGAAACTATCAATAGGAAAGGTCTTGAATAGCAGGTATTATTTCAAAATATAGATAGATGACTGATAGGTAAATAGTTAGCTAGGTAAATGATAGATTAGATAGATAAATATAGACATATAGTAGTAAGTCTTTAGCACTGTCAAACAAAATAAACAATCAACATATAGTAGTAAGTCTTTAGCACTGTCAAACAAAATAAACAATCTGAAAGCCTTCAATAATGATTAGAAATTCCTGCTTCTCATTATTGAAAGGACTGCTGCATTGGAGTACTGTGCGTAGTTTTGGGTTTACTACATGAAAAGTGAAATTTTAATCCAATAATATGTGTTTAGAAGACTTTGAGACAGTAAAAATGTTTGAAAAAATTTTCACATTAAGAATTCACAGAATGTTTACATGTCATATGTAAATTTTGTTAAAAAAGATATCCTGAAAATGTCCGGAACATTTTGGTAAACTTTTTAAATGTGATTTTTCATTATCATCAATATGTTTCTAGTATTTGTAGAAGCTAAGTAAAACTTTAAACTAAATACAACTGTAAACTAAGTACAACTTTAAACTAAGTACTTTAACTAACTTTAAATACAACTTTAAACTAAGTAGACCCTTAGTTTAAATCAGAAATAGTTTTGCGCATATTTTGTTTCTTTTTTTTTTTTTTTTTTTGAGACAGAGTTCTTGTCACCCAGACTGTAGTGCAATGGTGCAATCTCGGCTCACTTTAACCTCTGTCTCCCGGGTTCATGTGATTCTCCTGCCTCAGCCTCCCCAGTAGATGAGATTACAGGTATGTGCCACCATGCCCAGCTAATTTTTGTATTTTCAGTAATGACAGCGTTTCACCCTGTTGGCCAGGCTGGTCTCAAATTCCTTATCTCAGATGATCCACCCACTGTGGCCTCCCCAACATCTGGGATTACAAGTGTGAGCCATCATGCCCGGCCTCATTTTGCATATATTTTAATATTTCAAAATAGATGACAATGCATTATTTATTGTAATATGATTCCACTTCCTGTTCAAAAAGGATGTGTACACAAACAGGAGGGAGCAGGGAGATTGTCACACACACATATGTAATATCAGACTCATGCCTACACTCTAATAATATCCTGTGATAACTGAAATAATTGAAATTTAATTCCTTTGAAAAGCAATCATAACAATATACATAATTGCTTCATCTTTGTAGCAATAAATGTTCCAAAGATGTTTATAATCGATAATAATTTTGAGGGGCTCTTTCACAAAAATATTTGTCATAAAATATATTGTTAGGTAGTAATGCATTCAACTTCTGTACTTCCACAGGGATAGAAGATCACAGAATATGGTAGTGTAATACAAGTCACATGGTCCCAGAGATCAGGTATAGTTTTCTTGAGCTACTATTATCTGTCTCATTTTTTTGGTTCAATCTTTTGAAAGACCTTGCAGAATAGACTTTATATGCCACCTTTGTAAAGTAAAATACAGTTTAAGTTAAAATAAAGCATGCTTTTAAAATAAGTTTGGGTCCAAAAATAACTCCTATTTTTTAATCAAAAATGACTTTATAGCTGAGAAAATATTAAAAACTATGCTTTTTCTGAAACTGAAATTATTTGACATCTATGTACACTCAGCTATTTCAGCAAATTCCATTTTTGATAATGCAGGCAGAAAGATGTATTTTCTTTCAAGCATAGCCCGACCATTAAAATAATATTTCCAAATCTATCAGAGCAACAGAAACATCTGAAATCCTCAGAAGTGGATCTGTAATTAGACCCAAAAAAATGTTTAATGTATATAAAAAGAAAGCTGAGAAATGCACCTCAACTTCCACCAGACAAATAAATAGGCACGGTTTTTGAGGTTTTTTTTTTTTTTTTTTTTTTTCATTCTTGCAGCAACAATAGAATCTATTCATAATTTAACCATTATTAGAGAGCATGCATCAAACAACAGTGTTCTGCTTTCCCACAAAGCGCCCTTTCCATAATAACTACCTGATTAACAACGATTTGAACTATACTCAGCAGGAACTTATCTTCTGTTGTGGTTTTCTTATTATATTGATCAGTAGAAAGAAATTAAAAGCAAAACGAACTAATATATCATGTAACACTTCAGCAGCATGATCTCTTTATGCTCTCCAATGAAGGTTTATTTCTTCATATTTCCTGACTTTTCCTTCTTTGAATCCTATGGTGGCTTCATCTCCATTTTGGGGCTCTGGATTCTGCTTGTTCATCTGAGTTTGCAAACATCCTTGTGGCCTCAATTGTCTTTCTGCCAAACCAGAAAGGTATGATCCAATATGTCATTATGTTCTGATTTGCACCCTGGAATGTCATCCCTTTGACCATCTGCTTCTTGATAATCTTAAAATCCTGGGTAAATACAACTATCCGTTGTCTATTTCTGCTTTCGGATTTACAAACAATGCTGATACAAATTATAACCATCTTAATTGATTCCACCAAGTATACAGAAAAAATTTAAAATTGTTATCCGAGGAGATTAGTAATCAATCTGTTAATGTTCATTCTTCTTTTTTTTTTTTTTCTTTTAAGACAGTCTCACTTTCTCACCCAGGCTGGAGTGCAGTGGCACAATCTCACTTCACTGCAACCTCTGCCTCCTGGGTTTATGCAATTCTCCTGCCTCAGCCTCCTGAGTAGCTGAGACTACACATGCCTGCCAACAGGCCTGGCTAATTTTTGTATTTTTAGTATAGACGGGTTTCACCGTATTGGGCAGGCTGGTCTTGAATCCTGACTTTTTGATCTGTCCTCCTTGGCCTCCCAAAATGCTGGGATTACAGGCGTGAGCCACCGTGCCCAGCCAACATTCGTTCTTTATCAGATGCTACACAGTAGCTCTTTTAAGTACCTTTTGTCCTTTTTCTTCTGAGCCTTGCTTTTCCACTCTCAGCACAAAAACAACTCTTTCTGCAAAGCTGCCATCTCTTACCAAGATTTCAAAGACCTATTTTAAACTGTTCAATCTTTCTTTGCCATTATATCTACATATTCAAGACTTTATATCAGATTTTACAAGATAAACACAAATACACATGAAACAACTATGTGATTCTTCGAGAATATCAGCAAATCTGCTCATGAATAACACATGAATATGTCTAAGTGTTAACTTAGAAAGGAGGGAAATAAAGAAGAAAAAATGAGATTTTAAAATGAAGTGCAAGCCAAAAGATAAAAAAAAATCATAAACATATAACAATAATATAACATTTGCAACAGTAGAGATAAGAACAGCTGTTTTTTTTTTAAAAGAGTATGAACTCCAAGCTAAACCTTGTACCAGTTATTTATCACACACCTTTAATAAACAGTATTTTTTTAGTAGAGAATGAATGAGTTAAAGCAAAAAAAAAAAAAGCTAAGTTTGGAGTAACTAGATTTATAAACACTGAAAAAAAATTTGTAAGTATAAATCTTTAGAGAGCTTTAACAAGTAAACATATAATTCTGTTTTCAGAATGGTTTTCTTCACCTGCATTAATGCACAGGGTGGCGCAGATGACTTCTGTAGCACCATGTGGTTCTTAGCAAGCACAGAATTAAAGCATAAGAGTGGAACCTACGTTGTCACAAAAGGAAAGCAAAACAAAGTGACATGTGATGATAAAATTCACCATTTATTTATTTATTTATTTACTTATTTATTTATTTATTTTTGAGACAGTCTTGTTCTGTTGCCAGGCTGGAGTACAGTGATGTGATCTCAGCTCACTGCAACCTCCACCTCCTAGGTTTAAGCAATTTTCCTGCCTCAGCCTCCCAAGTGGCTGGGACTACAGGCATGTGCCACCACGTCCAGTTAATTTTTGTATTTTTAGTAGAGACTGGGTTTTACCATGTTAACCAGGATGGTCTGGATCTCCTGACCTCATGGTCTGCTCACCTTGACCTCCTAAAATGCTGGGATTACAGGCGTGAGCCACTGCTTCTGGCCAAAATTAGCAATATTTTTGGTTAATTCTTCTAATTCTATTTTTTTGTTTAGTGAATATGAGTCAGGTTTCTTTCATTGGGAATAGGAGTAAAAAGGTGAGAGGTGGTGTGGGCTAGCAAATCCATAAGGGGAAAAATAATTTTATCTGTATATATTTTTTATATATATATATATATATATAATCTATACTACCTGTATATTTTATATACATATATAATTTTATCTTTACATATATACACATATATGTAAAACAACAATCAATGTTTATGTTTTACATATATATATATATATATATATATATATATATATAAAACAACAACAATAATCAATAGAATTTGAAATAACAAAAGCATATCTTTCTACCTAAAGCAAAAGAGCCACTAAAATGGATCACTGCAGTTATCCACACTTTTACATTTTAGGGTCAAGACTGTATGCATGCTGTTTAACTTCTCACTCGTCAAGTTTGAGTGTCTGCATTCAGGTAAAAGATGGTGTAATTCTCTCAAGGTGTGGCTGGATCAATGTTAGTATTTGACTGCTAGGAGAAAGGAGAGCCACCGTAGAATAAATAACCATGTGTTCCAACCTCATCCCTGACCTTAGATAAGTGACTCAGCAGGACACAGTTGCAGCCACATCCATTAGAGGATATTTGAGGCTTGATTTGCAATTCAGGGCAGATTATATGTGCATTATTTTGTTTAGGAATGGGAGGAATCACTAAATGGTCTCTTGAAACCCTGTGGATAAAAACAAAAATTTAAATGGTTATACTCTGTAGAGAAATTAAGCATATTACCACACCAGCTGTGAGTTCTTATTTGAAGGACAGAAATAAAACTATGGGAATACTGATTGCTACATATCTGACAATGCCAAAGAAATATAAGATAAACACTTAAAAATTCCCATGATTTCCAGTATATATCAAACTAAATACCTGCATTTCCCTACCAATGGAGTATGAAATTTGAAAGGAATCCAATAGACCCCTTTCTAACAGTTACATAGTCAATGTTGAAAATATCTCTCATTGTAAGTTCTGTGCAATATAAGCTTAAAGTTATATCTTCTTTCACCAATCCCAAAGCCACAAGAAAAAGAAAGGTTTTCCTGTTTCCTTTTAAGTGTTCTGTTAAAAGCTATAAAGCAACTTACAAATGATTTGATCATTTTTTACAAGAATGAATGCTGCAAAAAATAATAAAAAGTAATAAAGCCAAGGGAAACACTAAATCTTCAGAATGCCATAACAAAGTAAAAATGACAGCCCAAGAAATCTTTTGTTGCATATGATTAAAAAATTTAATTTTCAGGCCAGGTGCAGTGGCTCACACCTGTAATTCCAGCATGTTGGGAGGCTGGCATGGGTGGATCATGAGGTCAAAAGATTGAGACCATCCTGGCCAACACAGTGAAACCCACACTGTTGGTGGGAGTGTGAATTAGTTCAATCAATGTGGAAGACAGTGTGGCAATTCCTCAAGGACCTAGAAATAGAAATTCCATTTGACTCAGCAATCCCATTACTGGGTATATATCCAAAGGATTATAAATCATTCTATCATAAGGACACATGCACACGAATGTTCATTCTGGCACTGTCTACAATAGCAAAGACCTGGAACCAACCCAAATGCCTATCAATGATAGACTGGACAGGGAAAATGTGGTATATATACACCATGGAATATTACGCAGCCATCAAAAACGATGAGTTCACGTCCCTTGTAGGGACATGGATGAACCTGGAAACCATCATTCTCAACAAACTGACACAAGAGCAGAAAATCAAACACTGCATATTCCTACTCATAGGCGGGTGTTGAACAATGAGAACACATGGACACAGGGAGGGGAGCACTACACGCTGAGGTCTGTTGGGGGGAAATGGGGGAGGGACGGGGAGGTGGGGAGGTGGGAAGAGGTAGCATGGGGAAAAGTGACAAATACAGGTGAGGGGAAGGAAGGCAGCAAACTACACTGCCATGTGTGTACCTATGCAACAATCTTGCATGTTCTTCACATGTACCCCAAAACCTAAAATGCAATTAAAAAAAAAGTTTCATTTAGATATAATAATCCAATTTCCATATGTTCTAATACATAATACCTGCCTGTCCTTCAACTAACTTGACCCACTGCCATGTCCTCTGATCTTCTTCTAAGAAAGGTGTTTTGAGCTCTGATTACCAGAGATTCCTCCAACATAGTAAGGGAGAGTAGGTAGAATTGAGCCAGCATCTAAATATCTTCTTATAAATTTCAGTCTCTCCACCTTGGAGGTCACTTTTGGAATCCACCCATAGGTCAAGTTTATTTAACTGTCCATGTTGTCCCAGTTAAGATTTGGAAGAAAGAATTAGTTTAAAATCAATCTTAAGCTATAATTTCCGTCCTCTGATATCTTTTTCAGATGGCTACTAAGCTGGCCTTTTCTCCTCTTGCAGTCTGTACACCCAATCTTTGGGGACTAGTTTGTATGGTGACAAGTGGGTATGTGTAGCAGGCATGTAAAAGTAACAGAGGCAACAAGTTCCTATGAAATGGAAAATTGGTTGAAATGATGACTAACCCTTCAGAAATTTTGGAGAGAAACCTGGATTAGCTCAGTACAGAAGACGGAGTTCTAAGCCAATTTTAATTAAACTTGAAACAGCAAATATCTGTAACATTCAAGGGAATATCAAAGCAGCAATCATCTTCCTGATAATTAGATTATCATTGAACAGCATCCTTTCTTTAAGTTCCATTTATGTCCCAATTATTTAATGAAACGGTTCCCAAATGGCTCTTTCTTTATAAAATGCAGGTCTAGGTAATACATGCAGTTTTGACAGACCAATTCTCCCACTAAAAACAAAGAGAGAAGCTTAACATTTCAAGAAAATCTCTACTTTCAGGCATCAGAAAACTGCTGAAGCAAGATAACTAGAGGAGTTAATATTCTAAAGAAGGAAAAACTGTGGAGATGGAAACTTGATTGCAAAACATCCTTTCTTCTACAGGTATTTAATTAGATTAGGAACTAACAAGAGGGTGGGATTCTAAGCTGGGGGGAGAGAAACTAGAGGAGCTTTTGGGAGTTTCTTGCATGTGCAATTAAATTGGGAATTGAGGACATGGTTGATTTTCTCTAGACATTTGTTAAGTTGAAAATTTAAATTGAAAGTTAAATTGGAAGTTTTAACAGAACACTAGAACTCTAAGCTGAAAAGTCCTGGAAGACAAAGAAAAGCTTTTTTGTTATATCCTGGTGTTGAACAGTGATTAAAGTTAAGGACCACTGTGAGAGCACAAGCGGGCTCTCGGTCTAGAGCCCTAGAGGGTCATGCTCTAGAAATGAGACAAATCAGAGACAAACCAAAACTAAACCAAACTGTGAATCAGCCATGACTCAGTTCAGACTCCGAATGGATTAAAGTGAATATAATCCTCCTATTGCTTACCAGAGAAATGGTGAACATGCTCTGGAGAAATACATTATTGTTTTATCCTCTGTTAGTGCTATGTCTTGAATGTTTTTGTCTCAGCCAGAATTCATGTATTGGAATCTTTGTCACCAATACATAATGTTGGTAGGTGGGGTGTAAAGGGTAGTATCTAGGTCCTGAAAGCTCCAGTCCCATGAATAAATTAATGCCACCATAAAAAGAGCTTTCAGGCGGGGTACATTGACTCACACCTGTAATTCCAGTATTTTGGGAGGCCAAGGCAGGTGGATCACTTGAGGTCAGGAGTTTGAGACAAGTCTGACCAACATGGTGAAACCCTGTCTCCACTAAAAATAGAAAAATTAGCTGGGTGAGGGGATGGGCACCTGCAATCCCAGATACTGGGGAAGCTGAGGCAGGAGAATTGCTTGTATCTGGGAGGCAGAGGTTGCAGTGAGCTGAGATTGTGCCACTGTATTCCAGCCTGAGTGAGATAGAGTAAGACTCTATCTCAAAAAAAAAAAAAAAAAAAAAAAAAAAGGCTTTCAGGAGTAAGATTTTCTCTTCCACTGTACTGCCACATAAGGAAAAGTATTCCTTCCCTCCAAAGATGTCATCTTGTAAGCAGAGACCAGGCCCTTACAAGAACAACTGATCTTGCACTTCCCAGCCTCCAGAACTGTGAGAAATATATTTTTTTTCTATACAAATTCTCAGTCTCAGGCATTCCACTGTATCAGTACAAAACATGTGACATTCAATTAAAACATTCTTGATCTATCAAGAAAGAAAACCACATGTCCCAGTCCTATCTCTCCTTTCCTCTACCCCCATCAGGACAAATTTTTTTTAAAAAAGGCAAACAAAGAACTGGCATTTGTTCTAGATATTAGAAAAGGCTGACAGTGATTGTAAAATCACTGAGATTAAAATGGTAAAGGAAAATTTAAAAATAAACAATTTCACTAGTGATTTACATGCCTGTAAAATAAGTATATTTCAACCAAGGTGGTATGTATTTAGACCACATTTTCTTTGAATGGATATATTTGTTCTCTTAGGACTCTTGCTTCTTTAAGCAGTTCATTAGCTCCTTGCTAGTATTTCTACCAATATATTCCCAGCACATGTCACAATGAGTAATAAAAACTAGGTCCAAAATAAGGAAACTTTAAAATTAAACATGATAGAACATTAAAGAAGACATTTATTCTGCAATGTTCAGACAAATTATCAGATTCCAAATTCAAGAGGGTTAGAACATATGGCAGGAAAGATCCCGTGGGAATGGGGAAAATCTGACAAAAACATAACACCATGTTAAATTTAGATATTTAGCAAAGCCGATTTAGATATTAAATAGGAGAATTTCATCCGAGTGTAGATGGGAGAAGGTCTTCTTAGTTGGTATGAGGAAATTAGCTACCTTATGGTGACTCTAGGTGTAAACACTGCGAAAGTATTTTCTTGTACAAACTGAGAATGTATGCATTAGTAAGTTATAATAAGCACACAGGTGTTTTCACAATAGTTGCTAGTAGGAGTGAATTCCACAAAGTGTCAAGACATGTGAAGAGTGGGATCTGATATTGTACCGACTTACATGCTACTTACTTAGTCTGACACAATGTTACAGATGCTGGAGGAAAACACAAGCCTTCTGAATCAAAGACAAAGGATTTTTTACTTACATCACAGCAAGGAGCATAAACTCTCCTTCAGATCTGTTCACTTATACTTTAAGGTGAAGAGGAGTGATGGGGAGGCCCCAGGTGCATGTGGAGCACACAGTGGGTTTGTACCTCAGCTAAGGAGTCTTAAATTCAGGGAGCCTGGATCTTTGAAAATGAATTGTAAAAAATACATGCCCAATCTCTGTATCAAAGAGTATCATTATCCTTATTATCCTTATTACATCATTATTGTCATTATCCTGATTACATTATCATTATTACATCAAATAAATACGTCTTTTGAACCTAAGGAAGACACCATATCTTCCAAGTCTGATTGTTATACAAACATTGCATAAGAGTTATTCTGGAAGAAAATAAAAATTAATGCCTCTGCTTACAAGACATAAAGAAATGCAAGAATTTCATGAGAAATTGTTCCCCAGCATAAATATCCTGAGGAGAAAAGTTAAAGATCTGAAGAAGTCCTGGTATTGTTGCTCAAAGCGAAACTGTTCTGGAGCCTTAGAGTATTTTACAAAAATGACAATTAAAGATGACTGATACCACTGCACTTGCCTGCTCACAGTCCATTTATCTACATATCAAACAAAATAGTCCTTTAAAAATTGTACTACATCACTCTTATTCAAAATTCAGTTTCCATATCTTCCTTTGAAATTATAATTATTTGTAAAGAAAAGAAAAAAAAAGGAGATTGACTTCTCATAGTCTAAGAAATCAAGCTGCTATAGATTGCCTCTCCAGCCAACACTAAATTTAATTTCCACTTTCAATACCTATGTTGACTTTATATGGAAATGTAGCCAGTCCCTTAAGCTTACTGTGCCGCTCTTCCCTGTACCTTAGGGCTTTTTGGCTTGCTCAACTTCCTGCATATAAATTTCAACCACTCCCTCTTTCCTTGCTAAGTTTCATCCATCATTCAGTTATCAGTTCAGATACCTCCCTTTTTAGGAACGAATCCCAATTCCCTATTCCAGGACAGGCATGCTTCTTACATGCTGGTTGAGCAGCATGTTTATTCCTTGTTCCATTTCAGTGTATGCAAGATGTCTTTGAGAACAAGAAATAGATCCTGACTACACCTGTGATGGGATCATCACTTGCCATAGAAAGCTACAGGAATAGTATTTCAATGCACGTTGGTTGAATGAATATGTGAGTTCTGATTTTGTGCCTGGAAACATGATGAACTTGTTTTAGTGAACTCTCACCATGCAGAAATTAAAAGAACATACAGCTACTTAGATTTGAAACACATTATTATGCCACATTTGTTTCAGATGCCTTAAGACATAAGACGTTAATCTTACAGTCTTTCCTTTCTACCCAATCCCACTTCTTTTCTACCTAAACTTGGCAACTCTTTTGAATTTGACACAATTATTTCCCAACTACAGATTTCAATTGTAATAAACATTTATACAATTGAATGTATTTCTAGGTTTTCAGTAGCTATAATTATATATATATATATATAATATATACATATATTGTGCATATATGTAATTAAAATTAAAATTTCTAAACTATATATAGCTATATATATTATTAAATTTCTGTATATATTTATATGGTTCTATATAGTTATCTATATATGCCAAAACTATAGTTTTATTTTGATATGAATTTATTATTTTCACACATATTTATTTTCTTTTACTGTTGCCTCATTTTGTCTAACCAATTTTTGATCTTTTTTTTGTAAATATGTTATTAATTTATTTCTGTATTTTGAAATTACAAAAGTATTTTTGTCATCATTTACGCATTTTTTCATTAATAGTAAATTCATTTTTTGGATTTCTTTCTCAATTCATTCATTCTCTTTTACATTTCTGGTTCTTAGGCTTACCATGAACAACAATATGCATCTCTTTGTCTCTCTCTTTTTCTGAAAAATCTCTGTTTTTGTGCACCTGCTCTTTGCCATAGTGCAATTTGGGAAGTATCACTAAACCAATGGCTTCCTGATGGCTTATCCTGGTTTGGGGTCTGTGTCTGATTTCTGTTGTTTCTCTCAATATGGACTTTCATGTAAGAAGTAGGCACAGAAAGTAATAATTTTTCTTCTAGGTTTATTTCTTTATATTCTGGGGGTTATAAATATCAATTAACTTACAAAGGCACAGAAAATAATAATTTTTCTTCTAGGTTTCTTTTAATGTTCTGGGGGCATGTAAATATCAATTAATTTACATAATACAAAGCCCAAGCACTCAAGACCCAGGAGCCCAGCATTCTTTGACTCTTATTCCATTGTATTTTCATTCTGGTTCATCTCCAGAGTACATAAATCAATATACGTATGTAAGCATGTATGTATACAGTTTGGTAGTGCTATTTTATTTTTAATTTCATCTTTATGACATTATTATCTATCATTGCTTTGTCTCTCGAGGCAAGACCCTCTGATTCTAATGTATGTATATATGGTATTATTAATTCAACAAAGGCTACTAAGTCAGTGATTCTAATAATGAAAAATGGATTTAAAAACTGAGACTCAGAAGGTTTAGGGGCTGAATTTATGGAGCAAAACTGAGTCTGTTAATTTAAGAACATATTTTCAGCCATGTTTTAATATCTCCATCCAAAAGAATCGCTGTTTTTTTCTATCCAAGAGAAATTATTTCTGTTATTTATAATTTCAATACTTAAAAATTGTCAATGTATTCTTACAAAATATTTTAAACATTTTTCCCAATATACAACCATCCATAGACTTCTCACATTCAAGCTGGTATAGCTGATGTAAACTTCATTTGCATTGTTAAAAAAATGCACACACAAACTCCTTTAAAAGTGTGCAGATATTTTTAGAAGAAAACCTATATGTGAGTTCCGGCACTAGTAATGTCAAATCACTTAATAAGACATTTCAAATATGATGGGGAATAAGTGGCCAGGCAGTGGCTCATACTTGTAATCCCAGCATTTTGGGAGGCTGAAGCTGGTGGATCACCTGTGGTCAGGAGGTCAAGACCAACCTGGCCAACATGGTGAAACCCTGTCTCTACTAAAAATATAAAAAATTAGCCAGGCATGGTGGTGGGCACCTGTAATCCCAGCTACTTGGGAGGCTGAGGTAGGAGAATCACTTGAACCTGGGAGGCAGAGATTGCAGTGAGCGGAGATCGGGCTGTTGCACTCTAGCCTAGGCAACAAGAGCAAAACTCCGTATCAAAAAAAAAAGGAAATATATATATATATATATATATATATATATATATATATATATATGTGTGTGTGTGTGTGTATATATATATGTATATATATGTAAAATTGTTAATTTAATTCACAAATTCCAGATATAATAAATCTTGTATAAAGAACTTTTCATTAAGAACATGGGATTCAACAACAGCAAATTATTCTGTTTTTCTAAAATACATTCAGACTTATGCTTATGTAGGTTGAATAGCTTGAATTAAACACATCTTCAAATTTAAGTCAAATTTTCATTGTAATGTCATTAAATTCAAATTATTTTAAAAACATAAAATTCTTGCTGGAATAGAAAAACATCTAACTGAAACATTAAGTACATGGATCGACATATGATTTCAATCTCCTAAGGAAGCAAGTTAAGTAACCTCTGCCAAATTATATAATTCCTTAAAATATGGAAAAATAGGATTTTTTTGCAAGTTTCACATGTTTAATCATACGAACTATATTTGAATTATAAGACGGCTTCTTCTAATGTAGGTAAATTTATGATAGTCAGTTAAATGCAATTTGTCATGCACAAACATACACAAATATTTATTCCCATAAGTAGAGCTGACATAGGGCCACTTAAAATGTGAGAGACAATTAAGCTTTGAATGTTCTTATAAATCTGATAGCTGTATGCACATTTTGATACTTTGTTATATTTAAAGATGTTTAGGGAAAACGGGAAAAATGCTTTTGGCAGGTTGTCATTTAGTGACTTGCATTTGAAAATTTTCTCCTGGAAGTGAAGAGAGAGGAAATCCACTATTTACTTCAAAATGTGTGTGCCATTGTTTTCTGCATGTGATTCTGAGTCAAGTGTTAAATTCCAAATAGCAGACTATTCAGATAAACATAATCAAATATATAGTTTGGAGAAAGAGAAAGTTGCTCCTAATCAGAAAGTTGCGCATACTCTATGGCTTAATGTTTCCCTAAGGCATGAAGAATGACTTGTATGAAACTTTAAGAAATGAACAAAAGAGGACATTAAATAATGAAGAAACTTCCATAGGTACTAAATTATGGGATTATTTTTAACAACATAATAGAAAGAGCTAAATAAAAATGATTCAAAAATTTCCAAAATGCTCTGCATTCTTGTGCATATCTTTCTACCCATATTTTGGACAATGTTCCTAATACCAAGAGGAAATATAATTTGTACAGCACATCTTGATAACCTTGTTCATACAAGATGATTGCAGGCACTGCATTTCCTTTAGTAACTGTCCCTAGGATATATTTTTCATTTTTCCTAATTTGAATATCTTCTACCTCCAAGCAGTGGCAGCAGTTCTCATAAACAAGTTTGTCAGCTAAGAGTTCTCTTAAAATTTGCCCAAGAGCATATTACATGTCTGTTTCTTGTTTAAAGATACGCTTCTGAATAAATTCAGTGAAAGTGATTTGTACATATGGCTCAATTTTAAATATGAGCTATTCACAGATCATAACACAGCAACATCAAACTGACTTTGAATGCTGATTTGCAAGATGTTTGTGGGTATATAAGAATAAAGCCTATTACATATACGGTAAAAGAAGAAACTACAGAGATAACCAAATATGTGTATATATGTTCACCTTCATTGTCCTTCAGAGTGAAGTTGGGATTTACAGGCAGGTGTTCATCAAGAAAGAAGTGAAACCTTGGTCCGTTGGCAAAATCATCTTTATCAGTGGCACTGATGGTATGAATAACCTAAAGAAAAGACATACACTAAATTGTCAATTTTATTTTGCTTGTTCCCTTGATTTTAATTACATTGTATTCTTTCTGTTTAAAAATTACGTTTAAAACACCTTTTATTCCAACTTGAGTTATTTTTTTTCAAGTTCATCTCATAAAATGATCAATTAAATTGCCCTGTTTTAGATTAGAGTTTAGGAAAAACAGGGTATATAATTTCTAACCATTCATCACACTTGATTTTCTAGCATAGCACACGCAACGAATTTTTTCTTAATCACCCATGGTACTGTAGGGTCAACTAGGTGCAATGTTTTCACATGAACATCTCTTGGAGAAGACATCAAGTATTGTTTGGACAAATATAAATATCCCAACGTTGATTCAGAACAGCTTATGAGTGCATGTTGGTCTACGTAGTAACTGCAAGAACAGTAGAATCTTGGTTTTATTATTTTTTCAAGAAGCCATTAAGATCATGATCCAGTCCCTGTATTTTACAGTTGAGGAGCCTGAATCCTGGAAAGATGGTGATGTGCTGCAAATCTCTAAAATAATGGTACAGGCAAAACAACACCCTCAGTGATTTGTAAATAACTTCTCTCTAGTGCTCAGGAGAAGGCAATTCTTTAAAATCTGGACTTACTATACACTAAAAAGCAGAGTAAGTTAGAATTTATGGTGGCCCAAGAAAAGAACATGCATTTCAATAAATATGGCCAGTCTGCTCCTAAAAAATTAAATATCAAAATAAACAGACCAAAATATACTTCCACTTTTGAAAATTATTGCTGTAATGCTTAGGTGTCTTCATTCAACCTTTTCCTTAGAAAAATGAGAAACAAAGAGAGGGTAAGTAGAGCTGTGACAATCGTATTTCCTGCTTCTGTAATACATTGTCTCATTTTAGAAACTAACATAATTTCTTAGAACATTATATCTAATTTCACCCAATTCAGTATTTTACAAGGGAGGTAATTCACCAAACGATATCACAGTTAACACCTAAATGTCTCTCCATGTTCTGAGCCCATTGGTTTGTCAGAAAGATGAGAAGGAAAATAAAAGTACCGAGAAGTGGGGGTGAGTGAGAGTAAAACCAGAAAAGCATGTGTTTTCATGAAGTGACAGTGAAGGAAGCACTTCAGGATACAGAGATCAACTTCCTCATTCTGTTTACTGAACTCACTCTCACCTCCTTTCCGTCACTACTTAAAATATTCACGTTCAGCAAGATCCTATGTGCTTCTTACCCCGGCCTCCGCCTCCAGAGAAGTCTCTAGCCTTTGTTTCCCTCCATATTTATTTACAAGCTGAAAACCTTACTATTTTCTTTGTCCATTTAAAGTACAACTAGTGTCGGAATAGATTGCCTTTCCTTTTGTTTGACTTGGAGTATGAGAATACATTGATGGATAATCAAAACATTATGGCAATTCCAGTGCTGCCTCATCTGAGGAACATACCTACATTGTCTACACATCAGTTACTTAATATAAAATTGAACTATATGTCAATATTTTAAGTTTTTTAAAGGTTAAATAAGTATTTAGGCATGTATCACACACTCCCTCACTCCCTCTAACACCTACAAATACTTAATGTTACCTCTCCTTTTTCCCCGTTCTTTGTAAAACAAACGTTCTATCCCCTTTGTCTTGAATTTTAGTGATTCTCCAGTGTGTGACCCTATTTCCTCTAGGGTACCTTATAACATTCTGATACATTTACAAGTTTACTTTTTATCTGAGGATAGAGTTTTGGAGGAGATTGGTGAAGAACATTTCATTTGAGTTAACTGAGCTAGTTTATGTTTTCTGTTATCATGGCTGTGGCATTATTATTTTCTTTCCTAGCCATTTTAAATATATAAATTATTTTAATATTTTCTTAATATTTTACAAAAATGAGCTCATTATATCTGTTAAACTCTGATATAATTCATATTCTATTTTGTCAGGCATCTTTTTCACTTTTTTGCAGATAATTTCAAATGCAAATTAAAACAGGAAGCTGAAGTATGACAAATGCGTTTTTTGAGGAGAGAAACTCCTAGTCTCCACATGAAAATGAGGATTTGATTATGATGTTTTGTTTAACAATGTCCCAAGCATCTTGAACTCTTTTAGAATTGTTCATAGTGTATCTAAGCTTAAACTTTTATTAATCATATTTCTGAAAAAAATTTTTCCAGAAACTAGAATGTTAGTCTGACATTGTCCAAAATTCTGTCATATTTGCTCAGTCTGTGTTCTGTGTTGGCATATTAAATTTTTCTGTTTTACAAATAACCTATCTCTTTCATCAGATAATAGAATTTACATCCATTGTTACCTTAGACTTTCATTACAAAATATACCTGAGAAGTTAACATGTTTGTGGTTTTTAGAAGTTGTAAGCTTCTGGCAGATACCCAGGTAATTAACAGGTTTCCATCATTAATATTTTCTCTCCCTTTGTCAGAATTTTGATTTATACACACTGTGTTACCTTGCTATCTTTTTGTGTAATTGTTTTAGTAATGTAAAATCCCTAACAATGTCTTTTTGGATTCCTGTTTTTTCTAATTTAACACAAGTGTTATTTCTCATATATATATGTCCATGTGTGATCTAATTAGCACATAGAATGCTTTTTTTTTTTGAAATATATCAAATAAATGATGCTACAAATTTAGTCTTAAAAAAGCAAAGGGTGAAAAAAAATGGAGAGTTGCTGTTTATAAATAATTACCAGGGAGTTTTTTATGATGTCTTCAGATAAATGTATCCACTTTAAAAATATACTTTCTATTGTCTATTAATACTAGAGTACTTTATTAGGGAAAAATCAGTATCACAAATATATAAAATCTGTCTAATCTACTTGATTGGCTTAAACATTTTAAAAAGAAAGTTTTTTTTGTTTGTTTGAGTATTTGTTTGCTGAGGCAGAAGCTTACTCTGTCACCCAGGATAGAGTGACTGTGGCATAATCTATCGGTCTTAGCTCACTGTAACCTTTGCCTCCTGGGTTCAAGTGACTCTCCTGCCTCAGTGACCAAGTAGTTGAGATTACAGGCGTGCACCACCATGCCCGACTGATTTTTTAATATTTGGTAGAGATGGATTTTTACCATGTCGGCCAGGGTGGTCTAGAACCCCTGGCCTCAAGTGATCTGCCCACCTAGACCTCCCAAAGTGCTGGGATTACACGTGTGAGCGACCATGCCGGCCAAGAAAGTTCTTAACTCAGAAATAAAAAATCAAATACACACGTTCTCACTTATAAATGGAAGCAAAACAGTGGTGACAGATCAACATAAAGATAAAAATGACAGACACCAGGGACTCTAAAAGGGCAGAGACTAGGAAGGGAGAAGGTTAAAAAATAAACTGTTAGGCGCAGTGTTCACTATTTGGGTAACAGGTATACTACAGGCCCAGTCCCGACCTGAACACAACATACCCATGTAAAAAAATGCCCATGTAACCTCACAATCTAAAATAATATTTTTTTAAAAGACATAGTATGCTGTTTAAATTAATTAATGCATCGGCTTCAAAATATGACCCTTAATATTATCTGCTTACATTTATTTGATAACATCAACTTTTGCTATTTAAATGTACTTGATTTCTGACAGTAAAGAATCTCTATTGACCTAGTTAATTTTTTCATGCAAAACTATAAAGTTAATAATTGTATGTGGTGGAGGCAGAGAATAGTGTTATGTAATAAAATTTATTTTATGTGTTATTTTTGTACATTTATTTCTAATGAAAGAAAGAACACAGAGGAAATTTAATATGTATAAAATATAATAGATTCCCTCTGTTTTTTTTTCAATTTTTCTACTTTAGGCATATCTAAATTTTCTGAATTCATTTTACTTTGGGAACTGTCTTTAAATTTCACGCATGCATGCATTTCTTTGTAATACTTTTCTTAGGCAATATACTTAAAATATATATTTTTTCAGAACAGAAAAATATATTAACTAAGAGAACTATATTGTGGCGGTTTACATTAGTATCACAATTTACCTGAAGTCTGCTGTTTTATAGGGCTTAAACTTTCACAAAAGGCCAATCTCTTTGCCATAGCTACATTCTAATACATTTAGATGTGCAGCCTCCAGAATAGAAATACCTGTAATTCTAAAAGCAATTGTCATTAAAATAGGAACTGTCACACAGCTTGGTAATACAAATACAGTTCAGAAAACTGATTTCTCCAATTGTTGCTTAAATAGAGTTTCCTATTCCAACTCTGCATCACAATGCATCAGATTTCTTCAGAAGAGTTTTTAATATATGGTTAAAGGAGTCAAAGGCTATAAAACAAAAGAATACAGATTGGGGCCATGTCACTCTGTAATGGGTTAATCACATGAACAGAGCACATACATTGGTAATGATTCCTCTAAATGTGGATGCCACAAGCAATACTTAAAAACAATCTTTTCTTCCATCAATTAAGGATTAAATTAATTTTGGTGGAAGAGTTGAAAATAAATATGCAAGCAACAACATAAAAAAGTTCAATTATCTTATAATCACATCTAAAATTGTTCAATTTTAAAGGCAACAATGGTAGCTAAATATATAGTGTTTTAAAGAGCAAAAGGATCAACTTACAACTTAATCAAAATGTTAGAATGTAGGGGTACTAAGTGTAGTAATTGCCTTTTTGATAGGGTTAGGTTTTGTGTCCCCACATAAATCATGTTGAATTATAATCCCCATAATCCCCACATGTCAAGGGAGGTGATTGGACCATGGGGGCAGCTTTCCCCCATGCTGTTCTGATAGTGAGTGGGTTCTCGGGAGATCTGATGTTTTCGTTGTTGTTGTTGTTGTTTTTTTCTGAGACCAAGTTTCCCTCTTATCACCCAGGCTAGAGTGCAGTGGCATGATCTTGGCTCTCTGCTTCTTAGGTTCAAGCAAGTCCCCTACCTAAGCCTCCTGAGTAGCTGGGATTACAGGCAGTCACCAGAACATCTGACTCATTTTTTTTTTTTTTTTTGTCTTTTTAGAATAGCCAGGATTTCACCATGTTGGGTAGGCTGGTCTCAAACTCCTGATCTCAGGTGATCCACCCACCTGAGCCTCCCAATGTGCTGGGATTACAGGAATGAGCCACCATGCCTGGCTGATCTGATGGTTTTATAAGGGGCTCATCCACCATCTCTCAGCACTTCTCTTTCTGGCAGGCTTGTGAAGAAGATGCCTTGCTTCCCCTTGGCTTTTCCCTGATTGTAAGTTTCCTGAGGCCTCCCCAACAAGGCTGAACTGAGTCAATTAAACCTCTTTGCTTTATATATTACCGTGTCTCAAGCAGTTCTTTTTAGCAATATGAAAACAGACTAATACAGTAAATGGGTAGGTACCATGGAGAGTGGGGTACTGACATAAAGATACTGAAAAATGTGGAATTGATTTTGGAACTTGATAACAGGCAGAGGTTGGAACAGTTTGGAGGGCTTAGAAGATGGGAATATGTGGGAAAGTTTGGAAATTTTTAGGGACTTGGTGAATGGTTTGACCAAAGTGCTGACAGTGATATGGACAATGAAGTCCAGTCTGAGGATGGAGATGAGGAACTTGCTGGAAACTGAAATAAAACTGACTCGTGCTATGTTTTAGCAAAGAGACTGGTGGCATTTTGCCCCGGTCCCAAAGATCTGTGAAACTCTGAACTTGAGAGAGAAGATTTAGGGTATCTAGTAGAGGGAATTTTTAATAGCAAAGTGTTCAAGATGTAACCTGGGTGCTCTTAAAAGCATTCCATTATATGCATTTCGAATGGATGGTATGGAATCAAAATTTATGTTTTAAAGGGAAGCAGAGCATAAAGTTTGGAAAATTTGAAGCCTGATAATGCAATAAAACAAAAAAAAACAAAAAAAAAAACATTTTTTAGGTGAAATTCAAGATGTCTGCAGAAAGTTGCATAAGTAACAAAAAGATAAATGTTAATCACCAAGACAATGGAGAAAATGTCTGCAGGCCATATCAGAGGACTTCACAGCAGCCCCTCCCATCACCAGCCTAGAGGCCTAGGAGGATAAAATGGTGATGGGGGCCCGCCCAGGAGCTTGCTGTTTTGTGCAGGACTTGGTTCCCTGCATCCAAGCCATAGTTAAGAGGGGCCAATATACAGTTCAGGTCATTGCTTCAGAGGGTGCAAGCCCCAAGTCTTGGTGGCTTACATGTGGTATTGGGCCTGCAAGTGCACAGAAGTCAAGACTTGAGGTTTGGGAACCTCCACTTATATTTCAGAGGGTCTAAGGGAATGCCTGGATGACCAGCAGAAGTCTGTTGCAGTGATGAGCCCTCATGGAGAATGTCTACTAAGGCAGTGCAGAGGGACAATGTGGGGTTGGAGCCCCCACAACAGAGTCCCCAATGGGGCACTGCCTATTGGAGCTGTGAGAAGAGGGCCACTGTTCTTCAGAACCCAGAATGGTGGATCCACCACCAGCTTACACTGTGTGCCTGCAAAAGCTGCAGACACTCAACATCAGCCCAATGAAACAGCCAGGAAAAGGGCTGTACCCTGCAAAGCCACGGGAGCTGAGGTGACTACGGCTGTGGGAGGCCACATCTTGCATCAGTGTGACCTGGAGGTGAGACATGGAGTCTAATGAGATCATTTTGGAGCTTCAATATTTGACTGCACTGCTAGATTTTGGACAATCCTGGGGCCACAGTCCCTTCCTTTTGGTCAATTTTTTCCATTTGGAATGAGTGTATTTACCCAATGCCTGTAGTCACATTGTACCTAGGAAGTAACTAACTTGCTTTTCATTTTACAGGCTCATAGGAAAAAGGGACTTGCCTTGTCTCAGATGAGACTTTGGACTTGGACTTTTGGGTTAATGCTGGGATGAGTTAAAACTCTGAAGACTGTTGGGAAGGCATGATTGTTTTAGAAATGTGAAAAGGACATGAGATTTGGGAGGGGCCAGAGTGGAATGGTATGGTCAGGCTTTGTGTTCCCACCCAAATCTCATCTGGATTTATAATCCCCACCTATCAAGGGAGAGATCAGGTGGAGGTAATTAAATCATGGGGGAGGTTTCCCTCATACTGTTCTTGTGATAGTGAGTTCCAAGGAGATTTGATGGTTGTATAAGGGGCTCTTTCTCCATTGCTCAGCATTTCTCTTTCCTGCCACCTTGTAAATAAAGTGCCTTGCTTTTGTTTTACCTTCCACTATGAGTGTAAGTTTCCTGAGGCCTCCCCAGTCATGATAAACTGCGAGTTAATTAAACCTCTTTCCTTTATAAATCACCCAGACTCTGGCAGTCCTTTATAGCAGTATGAAAATGAACTAAAACACTTTAGAAAATAGGTAACAAATATATAAAGAAAGGAAGAATATTATGCAAATAAATAGTAAACGAGACTTATCAAAGAAAAAAACAACTTGTCACAGACGCATCCCTCTCCAAAAAGTGTAGAATAGAATAAGAATATGGTAATTGCATTTATAGAATAAGGTAAATCATATTTAAAGGACAGAATAAGATATGCATAGAATAAGGTAACACATGCATAGAATAAAGTAAATCACATTTAAAGGAGTTTGAAACTTATCTAGTTCTATATTTATAGTATTTCAGTCTTGGAAGGGCCCTGAAATTCTGACATTTATTTTTATTTTGGAGATGAAGAAAGCACCTGTTAATGTCAAATAATATCATTTCTTGGAAATGCTGTAGAGCTTTTGCAGTCAATGCAGAGGGTAAAACAGATGGCCCATACCAGCAATGTCACATTGAGAATGGAGTAAGTCCTAGGGAGAATGGACAACTGAATCTATATCATGAGAAACGTGGGAAATATAAAAGGTCAAAAGAAAAATTCAAGGGAAAAGTGAGACCAGCGTTTTAAATTTGGGAGCAGATGTTCACATACAGAGAAAAAAGTATCAATTGATCCAAGAGCAAGGGCTAGGTGTTATCTGCCCAAATTTTCAGCAAACTACATAGGTAGCATTGACTAGCAACCATTGTTGTGCCACTTGATGAGAATATATTTTATCCTTAAAGCTTTGAAATGATCTTGAAATTTAAACATGTCATTTACTTGCTTATTTAAATGAATTTTTAAAATTATAGTTAGTTGGAAAACAATAATGTCTGATGCAAACATAAGCTCATGCTTGATTCTTTACATCATATTTCAAATGAAATTTTCAGATCTTTGTGCAATCTGAAAATCATAAAGTTTCATTGAGGCAAAGGACTGAAGTTTTAAGAGCTGCCTTCTAGAGAGACAGTAGTTGAGTCCTAACAAGGTTGGCATTTATCCTTAGTAGTCTTATTTTAAATGTGATGGTAAATGGTTTAGTGTTTCAAATTAATTTTCTAATTGTTTGTGGTATGAGAAGTCTAAATAACATGTTTACATTGACCTGATATTTAGCAAATGTGTTAATTTCATTAAAAAATTCTACCTGTGTATAGTAGCATTGTCACTGTTGCTGTTATTATTAATGAGTTGAATTTTCACAAATGCTTTGGATTCTCCTGATTAAGTAGGTTTTTATTTTTCATCAGCTCAATTTAAAATATTATTCTTTTTGCTTTATATGGTTTGCAAATATTTTATTTATGACATTTACATCTATGATCATGGAGAGAATAGCTCTAATTTCACTTACACCTTTTGATGTTACGATTACACTGGCATAATAAAATGTCCATAAAGATGATCCTGCCACCCTTTTTCTGAATTCTTAAATACCTTTTACAATTACTCTCATGATTTTCCTTAAATTTTTAGTAGAATTCACCTTTAAAGCCATGAGAAGGGAATTCATTTGTGGAAAGGAGAGGTTTTTATTTATATATTTAATGCATTTAATAAATACAGGTTTTTTTTTTTGATTTTTTTTTTTTTGAGACGGAGTTTCGCTCTTGTTACCCAGGCTGGAGTGCAATGGCACCATCTTGGCTCACCGCAACCTCCGCCTCCTGGGTTCAGGCAATTCTCCTGCCTCAGCCTCCCGAGCAGCTGGGATTACAGGCACACGCCACCATGCCCAGCTGATTTTTTGTATTTTTAGTAGAGACGGGGTTTCACCATGTCGACCAGGATGGTCTCGAACTCTCGACCTCGTGATCCACCCGCCTCGGCCTCCCAAAGTGCTGGGATTACAGGCTTGAGCCACCGTGCCCAGCCTAAATACAGGTTTTTAATCAGTCCTTATTCTTTTGTTTGTTTCCTTTTTTTTTTTTTTTTTTTTTTTTTTTTTTTTTTTTTTGAGACAGGGTCTTGCTTTGTCACCCAGGCTGGAGTCCAGTGGCATGATCACAGCTCACTCAGCTCAATGCAGACTTGACCTCCAGGGGTCAAGGGATCCTCCAACTTAAGCCTCCCAAGTAGCTGAGATTACAGGCATGAGCCACTGAGCCCAGATATATCTACTCTTCTGTCAACTTTGATAAATTTTACTTTTCTAAAAATATATGCATTATGTCTAAACTTTCAAATTGTAGTAAAATATGACAATGAAATATACAATTAGCTTTTGATATCTGTAAGTTCTATAATTATTACTTCTTGATTTTTCCCAATATTCTTTATTTGCTCTATTTCTCTCTCCTTTGTCTTTAGCAGTTTACCAGGGACTTCTCTGGGTTTTCAAATAACTAAGCTGTGAAATTTTTAATGTTTTCTTTTGGATTATTTCCATTTCAGTGAATTTATCTCATAAATATGTTATTCTATTTCATTTGGATTAAATTGACTTATTTTTCTAACTTCTTAAGAGTGAATACTTTGGCTTTTAATTTGCATTACTTTATCTTCCTTCCTATATGCATTTAAAATTATAAATTTCCCATTAATTATGGTTAAACTCTTTCCTAGAAAATTTGATACGGACTTATTTACATTACCATTTCATTTTACTAGTTATTCCATTTAAATTTGTTTGTCTAAATAGACTCAGGATACTTAGAAGTACATTTCTTTATTTGCAATATGACTTTTTAAGAAATAGTTTTTATTGCCATCTAGCTATACTTATTGTAATAAAAAGTAATTAGGCCAAATTTGCTCATTATTAAACCTTGCATTGTGGCCTAGCAGACAGTAAAATTTTGGTCAACATTTTGTATAAATTTTGAAGGAATGCATCATCTGAAGTTGGTATATTAGTCAATCAGTAAAGTTTTATAACAGTATTGTTTAATTTTTAATATTATCAAATTTTATGTGAATATTCTTTCACTTACTTGGAAAAGTGTATAAAATCAATAATGGTTTGATTTATTTATTTGGAGGCAAGGTTGACAAGTATACATAAATTTACAGTAGTTATTTCTAGCCAGTGTACATACTATGTATAAATTTTTGTCTCACGTTTTGTTTATTTTTAGGTACCATTAATACTATCCATTCAAATTTTAAGTACTAAAATCTTTATTTTTATTGTATGTGTAATAAAACAAAACTACATTTCTACAGCAAACATGAAAAACTGTCATTCTAACTTTGTGTTTTACAAATTTCAGACAAATTTCAAGATTATTTTGGCACTATTACATTAGTTATAATCCTCGTATTTTGTTAAAATTTACATTTAGCTTGGAAATGTATCATTCTAGAATCCTTGAACATAGATTTTATGTCAAACACGTTTTTAAAAACCTTTGTACTGTAACATATAGAAACTCATACACAGCAATTTTTCAAGTAATTGAATTATTCTAATGTTAATAAACATTTTATAAACATAATGTCAGGAATTAGAACTTTAAACATTGCCTTCTTTGGGATTATTTTTTAAAATTCCAATTTCTATTAGCTTATTAGTTATATGTTCATTTACTTTTTTATTGGTTAACTTATAAATTACAAAATAAATTTTGAACTTATAAATTTTATTTTAAATTAATAGCTTATCAATTTCCTCAAAAGCTAAGAATTTAAAATATTTTAACTTCCCCTTACCTCTTTCCTTTCTTATGATTTCTTAGCCCACGTATACTCAGTTTATCTTAAACCCTTGGAAATTTTCATTTGATTGCTTATTAATCATTTAGTTCTGCCAATGATTGCTTTGTTCTTTAATGTATCTTGCCAAATGAGTTATTTTTATTTTTACTCAAAAAAGCTTTAATGACATTTCTGACTCATGCTAAATAATTTTCACATTTTTGTTTGCCTATGAGCTTTTCTTGACTTGACTTTTGAGGAATATTTTGGGGAGAAAAATAATTTATGGCTATCAGTTATTTTCTAGCATCAGTTGGGTGTCATCCTTTTATTGTTTTCCAGCTTTAATTTTTCCTTATGAGAATCTCATTTATTATTTTCCTTTTAAAGTTATTTTTTAAAATTTTTAACTAAAACTTCTATTTTTAGGTAATTGAAGATTCATAGGTAGTTGTAAGAAATAATACTGGAGACCGCGTGTACTTTTATCTAATTTCTCTCACGGGTAGTATCTTGCAAAACAATGTCACAACCAGGATATAGACAATAATAAGAACAATATACAGAACATTTCCATCACCATAAGGATCTCTCCTGCTGCCATTTTACAGCCACACCCACTCTTCTTCATCTTTACCCTCTCACCTAACCTCCAGCAACTAATAACCTGTTCTCTATTTCTATAATTTTGTTATGGAAAATATGCTATTTCAATGAAATTATGCTTTATGGAAACTTGGGACATTGGCTCTTTTATTCACTCAGAACAATTGTCTAGAGATTCATCCAGGTTATTTCACATATTAATTGCTTATTCCTTTTCATTGCTTAACTATATTATTATTATTATTATTATTATTATTATTGTATTTTGAGTTCTGGGGTACATGTGCAGAACATGCAGATTTGTTTCATCATTATACACGTGCCATGGTGGTTTGCTGCATCCATCATCCCATCATCTACATTAGGTACTTCTCCTAATGTTATCCCTCCTATCCCCTATCCCCTGTTATTCCTCCCCAGCTCCCCTCCCCACTGACACGCCCAATGTGTGATGTTCCCCTCCCTGTGTCCTCATTGTTCAACACCCACTTTTGAGAACATGTGGTGTTTGGTTTTCTGTTGTTGTGTCAGTTTGCTGAGAATGATGGTTTCCAGCTTTATCCAGGTACCTGCAGAGGACATGAACTCATCCTTTTTATGGCTGCATAGTATTCACAAAGTACCACATTTTCTTTATTCAGTCTATCATTGATGGGCATTTGGGTTGGTTCCAAGTCTTTGCTATTGTGAACTGTGCCATAATACATGTATGTGTGCATGTGTCCTTATAACAGAATGATTTATAATCCTTTGAATATATACCCAGTAATGGAATTGCTGGGTCAAATGGTATTTCTATTTCTAGATCCTTGAAGAATTGCCACACTGTCTTCCAGAATGGTTGAAATAATTTACACTCCCACAAAAAATGTAAAACTATATTTCATGCTATGAATTTACCATGGTTTACTTAAACATTCACCTAATGAAGGATGTCTGTGCTGGTTACAGTCTGGGTTTATTATAAATAATTCTGTACTTTTTGTTGTATAAACATAAAATGTCATATCTCTGGGGGAAATGCCAAAGAATGCAGTTCTGAATTTTATGGTAGTTGCGTATTTAATTTTTTTATGAAACTGTCAACATACATTCCCCAGAAGCAGTGCCATTTTATACTCTCACCAAAGATGTAGAAATGACATAATTTCTCCACAATTTACCACAAAGTTTAGTCCTTATGAGAGGCCTGCAGTGATATCACATTGTAGTTTTAATTTCTATAAACCCAATGTAAATAGAAGTAAAGTAAAAAAAGATGTGGAATATCTTTTCATATACTGATTGGCTCTTTCTAAGTCTTTGTCAGCAAATGTCTGTTCTTGTATTTTGCCATTTCCAAATTCGATTCTGTCTTCCGTGTTTATTGTTGAGTTCTGAAAACTTTTAATAAAAGCAAACTATAGGACTTTAAGTAGAAACTCTGTAGTTTGTCTTTTTATCATCTTAACAGAACAAAACTTACATTTTGATGAAACTCAATTGATCACTGTTTCCTTTTACAGATTATGCTTTTTGCTGTCAAGTCAAAGAATGCTTTACCTCAGCTTAGGTCCTATGATTTTGATTGTGGTATCCTATGTTTTTGCACCTTTTGCTTTTAATTTGCTAAAGTTTTACTTTAATGCACTGAGTGGTTTTGTTTCTCTTACGTTTCTTGAATGTTTGGCTTGATATTTTCATCAGTTTGTAATAACTTTCAGCTACAATCATCTTAAGTATTATTTCAGTCCCATTCTCTTTCTCATAGCCTCTGAGAATCGAATAACTTGCATGCCCCATATGTCTCTCATGCTCCTATCTATATTTTCTTTTTCTTTTCATGCTTCAACATGGATTTTTTATTCTGACCTACTTTCCGGTTCCCTTTATTTTTCTTCCACTGTGTCTAAGCTGCTGTTATTACCAATAATTCAGATATTGCATTTTCTTAAATATAAATTTTCCATTAGCATGTTTAACATTTTTTCTCATCAGTTATGCTTACATAATGTATTTCAAGAAAATGATGTTAGGATGTATGCATCCATTTTTGATAGGATTGAAACAAAATTTGTCAAATATTTTATAATATATTTATACTGTAAAATTATTTACTAGTTTTGAAATCATTGTATAGGAAAATATTTAAGCATATAAAACAACAATCTTAATATATTAAGTGAATAAAACATATAAACTGTACAATGCTTTCAAATGTAACCTGGTCCTCATTCATATTTCTAATTTTCTCATAGGAAATGTTAAATTAAATAAGTAGTAGGTCATATTATCCTGAGGCTATCCCTGTATTTTTAGTTTCTGTGTAACAAAATTCGACCTAACTTAGTTTGTTTGATGGTTAATAATGAGTATCAACTTGATTGAATTTAATGCTATGGAGTATTGTTCCTAGGAATGTCTGTGAGGGTGTTGCCAAAGGAGATTAACATTTGAGTCAATGGACTGGGAGAAGCAGGCCCATCCCCAGTTTGGGTGGCAACAATGTAATCAGCTGCCACAGAGGCTGGAATAAAGCAGAAAGAAGAGGTAAGAGCAGACTTGCTGAGTCTTGTGGCCTTCATCTTTCTCCCATGCCGGATGCTTCTTGCCCTTGAACATCAGACTCAATGCTCTTCAGCTTTTGAGTTCTTGGACTTACACCATAAGTTTTCCAGGGTATCTCAGTCCTTTGGCCACAGATTGAAAGCTGCACTGTTGGACTCCCTTTTTTTTTGAGGTATAGGTACTGGGATTGGCTTCCTTGCTCCTCCACTTGTATACAGCCTACTGTGGGACTTCACGTTGTGATGGTGTGAGTCAATACTCTTTAATAAAATCCCCTTCAAATATACATCTATTCTATTAGTTCTGTCCCTCTAGAAAACTCTAATGAAACATTTTGTTAACTAAAATAAGTCTAACTTAGGAATGTAATTTTAGTAACAAATAGCTGGGTTTCAGCCAATGACAAGACAGCCAACTGGTCATTTGATGTCCAAACAAAGCAAACATCTAGCTGCAGCCAATCAAGTAATTTCTCTACTTGGCTTCTGTGTTCAGTCTATGAAAGCCTGTAGCTCACACTGCTGGATGCAACTCTAAACTACTTCTAATTCTGAGGACAGCCCGACTTGTGACTCATTCTTTGCTTAAATAAACTCTTAAATTTATTATGTCTAGAGTATTTTATTTTAACAACAGTGAACATGACAAAAGCTTTATGTTAAAAAGCCAGCCATTCGGTTAAATATACATATATTTTTTTCCTCTGACAGTATTAAAAATAAATAGGTAATGATTACTTTAGCAAGCCTCTATCAATTGTCCCTCATATACAAACACAAAAAGATATGTTTCTCAGGAGTATAATGTCAGCAGCAGTTTCAAAACGACTTGGCATTATTTTGAAAGGTATACTCATTCTGGTTAGCTAAAGACAGTAACAGAGTATTTTTTGACTCAGAAAGGGTATATTTTGACCTATACCCTTTTCACTTCTGGACTCATTCATAGCAGATAGATTTTAAGGTGCTGCTTCCGAAATGCACACTTTCCCATAATCCCTTTCGCTTCAGTGTGAGTATGACCTGTGTCTTGCCATATGACCAGAATATGGCAAATGTGTTGATGCATCACTCACTTGATTACATTTTATGAGACTGTTTTGCCTGCAGGCTTGCTGCTCTTATTTGCTTTATGAAATAAGTGGACACATTGAGGAGGCCTAAATGGCAAGCAACTACTGGTGGCATCTCAGAGACATGGGCAGCCTTGAGGAGTGAAGGAAAGTCTTGACTCTCTCGGGTCTATATCTGAAAGAAACTGAATGCTGCCAACATCCCTGTGAGCTTAGAAGAGATCCCCAAGAGAGAAGACAGCCCTAGCAGACACTAGACTGTAGTCTTACAAGACCCCTGCAAAGATCCAACTAAGCCATGAACAAATTGTTGACCTATAGAAACTGTGAGATAATAAATACATTATGTTTGAAGTTGCATATTTTGCGTAATATCTTATACAGCAGAAAAACAAATGCACATCCTTGTTGAGTCTCCTACTTGCTCTATTTGCTATGGGCAACCAGTCTTCCAAATTGTCAAGCTTCTTTAACTAGAAGCAGTCTCTTGCCCCGTGTTCCAGTTCCTTCTTCATTCTCACCACCCAATTAATACATATATACTCTTCATGTTTTTTAAATGAACCATACTTTAGTATCACCATCTCTCAATCATCATTCCTGTGTCACTCCTGTAGATCCTCCAAAGTAGACCAAGCTAGTCCCTCTGCCACAATCAAGTCCCTCAGCTTCCTCACTTCAAGTAAGGCTGGACATAAAGCATTCAATATAATTGTATTGATCTAATTTGTACATCATTCATGAATGAATTCATTTTTTGAGTTACATTTTAAAGCCAAAGACAATTCAATTGATATGATTCTCAAAAATTACTTGGTACTTAAAGCTTTATTAAATTATTTTCACTGAGTACAAAATTAGACTGTGGGCTTTGGAGGATTATACCAAAGAATAATAAAAATAAAGCTGCTTGCATTTCTTCCATTCAAATGAGGAGGAAGGAAACAATTAACTTACCTGACCAGGCTTAGAATTTTCACAGACAACAATATCATATTCCCTGGCAAGTTCAGGTGGATTGTCATTGACATCCAGAACTCTAATACCAACTGTGACATGGCTCAGCAAATCAGGATTATCTGCAAAATACACAGGAATGTATTTAGTATTTCCATGCACAATTTAGAGGCTAGGTTTAAAACAAATCCCTTTAATACTGTAGCTTGTCACTAGTTTCATATGCTGTACCAGGACGTTTGGCAAAAGACAACTTTATGAAGGCGCTCTTTGCTAGAACTCATTAACTTACAGAAAAAAGAAAAATGCACACCAAGGCATGACATGACTGCCAAAATGATATTTTGTAACATCAAGGAAATTACATGTTATCAGGAGCTTGAGTGGGAGAAAGTTGTCAGAATTCACTGCATGCTGTCAGGGTCTACAGGATGAACAATTGGTTTCATCACTAATCTAAGAAAAACACAGCAGTTGGTAAAAAATAACTACATAATCTTTAAAAAAGTTTAACATTCAAATCTAAACACACTCAGAGAAAACAAAAATAAATTTCTTTACACAAAGGATCATTTTCTTGTGACAGAATATATGCAGTATGAGGTGTTAAGCCACACTTGGGGAAAAATAAATAATAACTAAAATCAAAATTTAGCATGAGATTCACACATGCAATTTACATGTAACTCTGGTAGATAGCAAAATATAGTCAATAGTTTCAAATACATCTTAAACTATGTCTTTTCATTTTTTCAGTGGTTTTATTAATTCTGAGATGTAACAAGAATGTAAATGTCTGGTTTATTTTAGAAGTCAAATCTAGAGATTCAGAATACATAATGAGTAAATTAAATCATTCTTTCTGGATTTCTCTCTGCTGATATATCTGTCATTCTCTGAAACAATTCAAAATTTAAATTATAACAACATAGTAATACATTAATAATAAGACTAGTAAAAAAGACACAACCATATTAGGAAAAAGCGAATAAATATAGAGAAGTTATTCACAATAGTAAGAAAATAGATGGATTAAACAGCATAAGAAGAAGCTGTAAAAGAAATAGAAAATTTAAGTAGCACTTTACTAAAATAACTAGAAAAAATAAATTCTTCAGTCAAAAATTAACTTTTGGAAAGAGAAAAAAGTCATCCCAGATGTTTTTACTTAAAGAAAGAGGTAATTACAGTCTACACATTTTCCCCCTAGAAAATATAAGAGGAAATATTTCACAACTTCTATGTATTTATTTCTTTGGCTTGTAAAACTTTGAAACCAATACTAGGCACCGTCAGTCAGGAGACATATTAGGTGTCAACTGTCTAAAGAAAATAATAGTAAACACATTCCACTGAATTGTTAAAATCATTATCAGTTTTGTTCCAGGAATGTTTGTTTTGTTCAAACAATAAAAGAAGGAAACAAACAAAAAACAAACAAGAGAGGCAGAGATGAAGAATGGAAGTAAATTTTCATAAAGATGAAAGTTATTCACAAATTAGTGAATTAAAGAAAGAAAAAAAGCATATATATATATATATATATATATATATATATATATACTCACTCAAGAACATACTAAGAAATGCAAAAAATAAAATACAATATGTGTATATTCTAAAAAGCAGCCAATAAAACATAACAAATGACAATAAAAATTATCTAATACATTATTCTTAATGGTGAAAATCTAAGAAGAATTAATTAACATAAGCTAAAGGGACCTATGAGTAAATTTAACAAAGTATATAAAAGATCTGTGTGCAGAATACTTTACTGAATTTCATTTAAAACGATGTAAAGAAATTAAGAGCCCCTATGCCTGTGGTTAGAGACAAAATATCACAAATAAGACCAGACCATCCAGATTGATGGTATTTTCAATGTAATCTAATACAAATCCAATGAGACTTGTTTATAGCAATTGAAAACTGCTTCTATTATTTACAATCGCTAAGGTAATTCAGACTTGTATGAAGAAGAGGAATAAAGCAGAGTTATGGGTCAGGCGCAGTGGCTCTTGACTGTAATCCCAGCACTTTGGAAGGCTGAGGCAGGAGGATCATCTGAGATTAGGTATTCCATACCAGCCTGGCCAACGTGGCAAAACCATGTCTCTACTAAAAATACAAAAAGTAGCCAGGTGTGGTTGTGCACACCTGTAATCCCAGCTCCTGGGGAGGCACAGGCAGGAGAATCGCTTGAACCGGAGGCAGAGGTTGCAGTGAGCCAAGATCCTGCGGCTGCACTGCAGCCTGGGGAACAGAGCAAGACTCCTCCCGCCCCCACCCCAAAAAAACAACAACAACAGAAAAGTAGAATTGCTCTACAATTGATCAAAGCTTACTACACTTGACACTCTATGACTGTGTCACAGGGATAGACAAACGGAATGGAAACACAAAACAGAACCCAGCGAAGGATCCACTATACAAAGAAATTTAACATATGGTGATGATGGCATTGTAGATCAATGTTGAAAGTATGGATTAATCAATAAATAGTACAACTTGTTATTCGTATAATAATAATAGTAGTAGTAAGCATAAGAATAATGACAATGACCTTATGCTACACTTACACAAAAATTATTTAAAATAATTAAATACATAAATATATAAGGCAAAATTACACATTTTGGGAAAAAAGGCTAGCATTAATATGTGCACTTAAGTTACATGGACAATTTCAAAACACAAAATTCACTAAAACGTGAAAGAAGCATTGATAAATTTGATTGAACTAAAGTGTGATTTCTTAGTTTCTCCAAACATATCATGAAGAGGAAAAAAATTACAATATGAACGAATATATTTGTGGCACTTGTATCTATAAAACAAAATACAATATATTGAAACAATTCTAAAAGTCAACAAATATAAAAATGGGCAAATGTTAATGACAAACATTTAATAGAAGAGATAATATAAATAGCAAATAAACATGAAAATATTCAGTCTCATTAGTATGGAAAAACGTGTGTTAATCAAAATAAGTTAACATTTAACACAAGCCAGACTGATACAATATTACGAAGTTTGACAAGATTTCTCCTGGTACGGGATTGAATACAGTCAAAGAAAAATCTATCAATTAAAGTAACCCATAAGGAATAACTTGCATATTCTCATATCCTTGATCCAGTAATTTTCCTGATTTACATTTATAGGAAAACTCTAGAATACATATAACAACAAAAATAGAAAAATAAAAGTATCCAACAACTCCTGAACAGATACAAAGCTTTGACACATTTATATCATACAGAAAATAAATAAATAACAATATAGCCTCTATGTAAAACAATCTTAGAAACTTATGGTTGTTCTAAGAAATGTTTCAGAGGACTTCAGTCAAGTATTGTGACATTTTGTAAAAATAGAAAACAAATGGCATGTAAAACTAAATAACATATTGTAAAATTAATAAGATAATGTTGAAGATAATTCTTTTGTAACACTAATTCTTCAGTATAGAGATGTGTTAAAATCTATTTATTATTGCATTTTACAACATCTTTGTAGATATTAAATATTACATTAAACATACATTAAAAAGTTAAAAGACATCTTGAAAGTAATACATTCCTTCATATACAATCATAATATTAGCATAGTTAATATTTGATTACCTATTTATAGCAAAAGATAATGTGATGTTTTTATATTAATTATATATTACATTGATAAATGAAAATAAACATTAAATGAAATTACTTGCTTTAAATATATGTTTACTTATGAAAATGTTTAAACTTCTTTTAGAAACTAATACTATTACTTTATCTTTTTACTACATTATTTCAAAACTAGATAATTAGTCAAAATGCTTAGTTTATAAATTATAAGAAATTGAATTTGACATAGTTTAAATGACTTACCTTGGCAAAGTAAGGGTTATATTCTACTTCTTTTGCCTATTACCACTACATACACACACACACACACACACACACACGCACACACACACACACACACACATTTTTTTCCTCGTCTAAATATCATAAATGATTTTATTATGTGTTGCTATATCTCCCAATTTTAAGCAGACAAAAGAAATCTGTTTAAAAAATCTGGGGTAAGAATAATTTTGTAAGCTCTAGTCATAGGTATCATCAACTTTACTTTTTCCTGAGTAAATAACTCTGTTCTTTTCAGAAAAGGCAGCATTTTTAAAGGCAATTCCAGTGAAGTAAGAAACTGTGTTTTATATGAAAGGATTCTGGAAAAACCACAACCTGAGGAGGAATTTCAATAAAAGAACAAGTAAGCAGTTGACTGTTATCTGCTTTCACCTCTCACTCTCCTACCTCTGCCTTGTTGCAGCTTTCCCCTGGAACTGGAAGGTCTTTTCATGCCTTCCACACTTGGGCATAGGAAAATAAATTCTTCTACTTCAAAGTAGATTCTTTTCATTATGACCTGATACTATTTTACATTCTTAATATACAATCACTATTCGGCAACAATGATTAAAAAGCATAGCATTTGGGATCAGGCAAATATCAGTTTTCTCTGTAGAACTACTACCATTTTGTGTCCTGTAGGAGACAGAATTTAATCTTATCTTATTGATCATCTGACTCATGATACTGCCTGCCCTATCGGGGCAACCATAGGAGTTACGAAAAACAAAATGTTAGAGTAAGTTTACTGTAGTTTCTGGTGCGAATTCAATACTGCTGTCTGTTACTAAAAGTAGGATGATGTATAAAATTGTGGCTGCGATATCAGACAATCAGGGCTGAAAACTCACTATAGTTTATAGCCACTTGTAGCCTTCTTGTGAACATTGTGATATTTTATGTTATTAGATATTTCTGTATTTGTGAATAGAAAAGTACCCATGGGTGTCTATATATTATTTCTCATGTCCTTGGGTTATTATTTCACCCTTTGAATGTCAATCACTCTACCTATACAATGTATGCATGGGATTTACAAACATTTTGCTAAAGCTAAAATTGGATCATTCCTTAAGGTCTTAAAACACTATTTCTATTATTGTTACTATTATTTTTAATTTGTTCTTCATGCCTAGAAAACAATTTTCATACTCTTTTAACAGAAGGGTAAATAAAATATATTGAAATGATACAAACTTAAATATAAATCCTATTCTCAGTACTCTTCAGGAGCAAGAACTTTGATAAGTAATTTGCAATTTATTGATGTGCCTTAATTATTTCATCTTTAAGCCTATAATAAGATTTATTTGACTTGCCAAGTTGTGTTTTTGAGAAACAATTATGGAAACTATGTCAACTTTATAATATTGAGCCTGGGAAAGAGTAGAATGTACATCTTAATTCTTTCTGAATATTAAAACAGAAACAAAGCCAAAATACATGCATGTAATTTCCAGCACAAACTGTACTATATAAAAATCATCTGTGCTTTATGCAACACTAATACAACAGGGACTCACATCATCAGAGTGCCCCCTCTAGAGACAGTGATACAGAGGAATTGTTACTCACTGCAAGTGCAAGCTGTATGCTACAATATTTAGAATATCTTTTATAACTTGACAAACAATACATTTTATCCAGTGATTACTTCTGGAAAGACTTATACATGAGTAACATTATGATAGGTTCTAGAGAACACAGAACAACAAAATATGCCATTCTTCCAGATTTCCCACTATCAACATTGAACGGAAAAAATAAATACTATTTTTTTCTTAAATTTAATAACTTAAATGTTTAATTTACTTTTAGCCCAAAGCCATTATTATTTAAATATGTGTTGCCCCAACAATCTAAAATATATTTATTAGTATATGCCTACTAGGGAATTTGGTAGATTTCTAATCTGATTATTCATATTCTAAAATTAGTATTAAAAATATTTGTCAGATACATAAATAGGTTAGTATATTTCCTATCATTTTGCAGTTTATTTTCCTAAAAATATGCTTTTATTGCTTTTCTTTATGAAAATTCACTCAAAATGAAAAGCTTTATCTACTGCTATAATAACAATTTACAGGGAATATGAATTTAAATGATCATATTTATAGCTGTCTAAGTTTCATAAATACCCATGAGAATAAAGATGGTTTATAAATTGTGTTTTTGGTCTCTCTGATTTATATTTCTATAAAGTGATTTTCATATAGGAAAATTTATAACTAAACTTATTCTCAGTCTTTAGAATACTTACTGTGGGCTGATGCTGGAACATTTTAACATGCTTGGTAAATGTTTTGTTTGTTAACAAATATGTTTGGATTATTTTCTTTAATGAACATATAAAAATAAGTTTTGCAAACAGGTGCTCAAATGAAAACATAAACTTTGTTTGATTTGAAATGAGAGTAGCTTTTCCGTTTTAAAATCTTGCATATGAAAGTCATATTTAAGTTTTACGTAGAAAAAGTTTTAGAAAAAAATCAATTAATACATATTATAAACTACTTAAAATATTCTTAAATCTATGTAAACAATAATTGACATTCAAAGCTCTAACAATGATTGGTACATGCTGGTGCTACTAATATACCTCTTTCCTCTTTATTTATGTATTATTTAAATATTAGTTTAAAAATAAATCACATAATGTATTCAAAATAATTTGCTTTAATTGACATGTAATTGATATGTATATCATATATAATAAATTACTCCTTAAATATCTCTTTACTATAGTCACGTAAAAAGTTTTAAAATAGAGAATTCTGGGAATTTTATGTGATAGAAAGTTAAACCAACTCTAAGTGTTTTAGGTCTCTTATTTCATAGTAAAGGATCATAATGCATGTGTAGAAATATTTTGAAAATTACAAAGCATTTAGAAACACATCACACAAAATTTATCCCATATATTTATTCAACTGTTGTCAGTTTATGATAAATGATCTCATTAATTACATAGTTATCATACACATTCTAGATGGAAGTGAATCACTTAAAATGAATCTTGACTTTTTTTCAAGACCTTGTGTTGTTCTAGTTGCCTATAAATCCTCCAATAATTCCTTATATATCATTAATATTATTGCCTGAGAGTAACATGAGTTCGAAGTTTTAAAATGTAAGCTGTGCTGTTGCTGTTGTGAATGAACACTTCGTTCCATTAACCAGAAGTATAAAGTCAAAGTTATTTATCTCTACTTGAAAGTAATTACATTGAGATCATGTAAGGAATTTTATTGATTATAAAATAAATGAAAGTATGCATTCTATTCTTGTAAAAATGTCACAACTGGACCACTCAAATATACAAGAGAATTGAACAAATATAAATTTGTTCTCTACTTTTTATCATAATTCCATTTTAACATTTTTTTTTAGTCTTGGCCTAATCATCTACAATGGCTGTGAACATTTCTATCTTTCATCTTTGTAGAGTATACAGTATTCACCTTGTGATCAACTCTTATGCTGCCTTTTGCACTTGTAATTACAATCATGTTTTTAATATTCTTTAGAACTTTACTAACAAGGTAGATTATAAGTTTATTCTTTCTTTTTCTGGGTGTGCCAGCTAATTATAATAAAAATTTTCTTATCAGATAGCATTAATATCAGAAAATAATAATGTTAATTAAAGCAAAACAGCTACTATGTAAAAGAATTAATAAAAATAATGATCCATATATATTTTAAATGTTTGTATAAAAATACTGAAATGCATAATTCTTCACCAAACTGCAAACTCTCAAGGTAGGAGCATGGCCGTAACTCTGAGAACAGATCTGTTGCTGCTCAGGGTTAAGGCCATGATTCTTGTAAAGATAACACACATTGAGTACTTTATGAAGTTATTGATGAAGCCCAACACTGATTGATTCTAAGTGAAGGAAGAACTTGAAGATTCTTTTAAGACATTAAGTGTAGCAATACTTCTGACTCTGTAAAATCACCAGCGATTTTATAATTGCCTTATTGTTCTCCTCAATTGCAACATAATTTTAGCAAATCACTTTTAACAAGTCTTACGAAACTTTCAACTTAAAGTACATTACACAAATTCTGAATCCATTATGTGCATATATCCCATTATTTTGTTTAATATTTAAATAAATTACAAAGTAAGAAGTTTGACTGGTTTGGAAATAAAACTAACAAAAAAATCTACTTTGGTCAGGAAAGAGCAACTGATTAAAACTGGCCTGCCATCGTAAAGGACTAAAATGGAATAAAATATATAAAGTGGAAACTAGATAATGTGAGGAGCACTCTCTGGGAGAAGAGAGATACAAAAGCACAACCCCAGGAAGTTCTTGGGCTTTGATAATACATTCATTATGACCAGATGAGGGTTATCCTGGGAAGAGAAGACTGATTGTTTAACATTTAAAGATCAGTGAATATAATTCACTTTACACATTCAATACACACAAAATAAAAGTTAACAAATACGAAATTTTTAACAAGAAATGAAGAACACTTGGCAAATTACAAATAGAAGGGAATTTCTCAACCTGAACAAGTCTATTCACTAAAAACCTATAAGTATGATTACCCTTATCAATGAATATTGAATGCTTTATCTCAATCAATCAGAAATAAACAGAAATGTAAAGATATATGCTCTCAGAAATTCTCCTGAACACTATCTTTAGGGTTAAAGTAAGTAGTAAAAGAGGTAAAAGTTATGTAAATTGTAAAATAAAAAACAAATTTATCTTCTTTCAGAGCCAGAATGATTACCTATGAAGAAAATACCATATAATGTACAAAAAAACTATACGAATTATTAAAACAGTTTAGCAGTATCACAGGATATAATTTCAGTATTTACACATATTTCTATAAGAATGAAAATAAAGATTTTAACATCTAATTTATGTAACAGGAATAAACATGAAAACAAAGATGTGAAATATTTGTATGCTGAATTCTGCATATATTGCTATGAGAAATGTTTAAAAGACCTAGATAACTGGAAACATATACCGTGTTTATTCATGGATAAAATGTTCAATAATGTTCATTGAGGTATCCATTCTCCCAAATGGAAACTTAGATTCAATGTGATACCAATCAAAAATCCAATATTGCTGAATAATTTGATAAGCTGATTCTAAAAGTTTTAATGCAATATAAAGTGTTATAAAATAACCCATACTATTTCAAAAAGAGAGAAGAAAAATGTGGAGAACTCACACTATCTGATTTTGTGTCATTATAAAACTGTAGTAATCATAACACTGTAGGATTAGTATATACATTGTCAGTGGTACCAATGAGAGTCTAGAAATTGATAAATAGGTAAATGCTCAAGTGTTTCTGAACAAAGTAGCCACAACAATTATTGAGAAAATGATAGCATTTAGATAAATGGTGGAGCCATTGTAAATTCATATTAAAGAAAAGTAATCTTGACCCTTACCACTCATCGTGTATAAGATATGGCCTAAAAGAAATCATAGATCTAAATATAAAACCTCAAAATTTAAATATATAAAACTAATAAAGGAAATTTTTGTTACCTTGTGTTTGGCAAAGAATTATTAGAAAATACACACACACACAACATAAAAGAAAAAAAGACAGTAAACAGTAATTTTCAAGAAAATATTATCTGAAAAACTCTTTAAATACAGCATTTATTAAAATAAAAAGGTAAGACATAAATATATGGATATATTCAAAAAATGAACATCTGATTAACTCAGATATCTACATATATGAAAACTTCAAACTAAAACAATAAAAATCTAGACTTTATGAAATTTTGCAAAACCCTGAACAGAAAATCCACCAAAGAAGAAAACACAGATGGCACATGAAAATATTTTTAACATCACTCCTCTGTGGTGAAATGCAAATAAAAACAATAAGATGTCATTACATACTTATTAGAATGAGGGGGGAAAAAAATCCTGGCAACGTATGTGAAGGATGTGGATCAACTGCTGATGTTCATGCAAAGTCGTATAGGCACTTGGAAAGGAATTTGGCATGTTTTCATAAACTCAAACATGATATTTTTTTTAACGACCCTGCACCTAGCTATTTATCAAAGACAAGTTAAAATGTAAGTTTTCTCAAACACACACACACATACACACACACACACACACACACACACACACACTCACACAAATTGAACTGGGCATGGTGACTCATGCCTGTAATCCCAGTACTTTGAGAGGCCGATGTGGGTGGATGACCGGAGGTCAGGAGTTCGAGACCAGTCTGGCCAACACGGTGAAAACTCATCTCTACTAAAGAAATAAAAAAAAAATTAGCTGAGTGTCGTGGTGGATGGCTGTAATCCCACCTACTTGGAAGGCTGAGGCAGGAGAATCACTTGAACCTGGGAGGCGGAGGTTGCAGTGAGCCGAGATCATGCCATTGCACTGCAGCCTGAGTGACAGGGTGAGACTCCATTTCAAAAAAAAAAAAAAAAAAAGAAAAGATTGAAGATACCAATGGCAGTTTTATTCAGAACAGTTAAAAACTGGAAACAAGACATCATTCCATCAACTGCCTTATAAGTTTACAAAAAGAATGGTTCATGTATGTGTACAGGAGGGTGATAATTCATAAGTACCTATGGATACAGAGGCACGAACAAGTACCTAACACATAAGCTACCTGAAGAGAGTAACTCAAAGGAGTCCACAGCATTTACTTGTCATTCTCATTACATTTGAAAAAGGCAAAACTGCAGGTAGTTTCCAGGACTTGCAGTTGAGGGAAGAGAAATCACTTCAAATTTAACTTTTGTGGATGGTTATGGTAAGTGGCTAGATGCCTCTGCAAAATTCATTATACTTTACAGGTAAAAATGGTAATTTTACTATGTAAATCGCTCCCCATATAATCTGACTTGTTAACAAAGAGTGATGTATTATGAGGCATTAAATTTGTAGCCAGTGTGTCTCTTCTTTCTGCCATTTAAAAAATAATCTTATACTTTCCTTTGATAGAATTTTTCTCATGCATCATACCAACAAATTTCTTTTCAATGAACTTCTGATAACAACACAACTTTATCAATGTTTTGCTTCTCTTGAAATACTAAATATTGTAAATTATTGAAAATATTTCTCACTTATGCTTGTCACCGGGTTGTTGACACCCAGATGATTAGGGCCTTAGACATAATTTCTGATGATTAACGTTTTTATGTTTTCTTTTTCTCTACCTAGAACTAAGGTAAAAACAAAAGATATTCCTTATCTTTAACCTTTGTTTGACAAGATATTTGTATATGCATGAGTGTGTGTGTTTGTATCTTGGTTCATTCTTTATGCGTGTCATATTTTCATTTATTTGGTAGTATTTGATTTGACTGAGCAGTATGTGGTAGCACTTATGATTTAAAAGGCACATTATGACAGCTAGCTGAATAGCAGGTTAAAAAAAGCCTAAAGTTAGGACCTAAAGTGTCCAAAGGAAGCTAAGGTTGGGACCCAAAGAAAGCTATTAAAATACCCAGGTAAGGGGTGAAGGTTCTTCAAAGTGGGGTGGGAGTGAGACCAATGACAAGAAATGGTTGACCTATAAATAGTTTTTAAAGGTATAGCTGACAAAAGTTTCCAATGGATTGGAGGTGGAATATGAGACGAGACAAATGACTGCTTAGTCATTTCATATAAGCAATTGGAAGTTTCTAGTCGTCTTTCCAAAGATAGATAAGAAGACTGAGCGAGAAATCAGATTTTACAGAGACTTACTTGTACCATGTCAAGTTTTAGACCTCCAGGAAGAGATATTAAAGTGGCTATTATGGAATTCAGGGGGAAAAATCACATTACAGCTGCAGATTAAAATTTGAGTTATTAAATCCTTAAGAATGAATGAAATCACCTTTGCAAAAACCCAAGATACATTTGAAGCCTAAAAACTGGTATCCCACAATTCAATAAATAGAGAAGTGAGAGGGAACTATACAACATACAGACAGAAGTCAATGAAGGATGGAGTTAATCAAAGGGATGTTATGTACTTAAGCCAAAGAAAGAAGCTTTTTCTTGAAAGAGTTGTTAATCGTACCAAATGTTGGCGCTTCGCTAAGTAGAGGAATGAGAATTAGGCATTGGATTTTGTGATATGGAGGATGAGAATGATTGTGTTGAAGTAGCGAAGTCAAGAGTCTTGTTAGAGTGGATGCAAAACAGCATGGAAGAAAAGAAAGTACAAACTGAATAGAGTAAATTACCTCAAAAAGTTTTTCAGTATAAGGAATGAGATAATAGAGTTTTACCTGGAGGACAATATTAGATCAATAGATGTTTTCAGGTTTTGTTTGCTTTGTATGAATTAATTTTATTTACAGATAGGAAATAAAGCATGTTTTTGAGGAGAGGGAATCATGCATTAGACAGTGAAATCTGAGAATTCAGAAAAGAAGATAAAATAGAACATTGTCTCACAGCAGACAAAAACAGGATAAGGTCACGTGAAGGAGTGGTCATGGACTTGGCATGGACAGTATATTTCAGGAACCTGAAGGAAGCCGTTTATTTATAGATATCAAAATCCACTGGCTAGGTTGGTATATAAGATGGCAGAGGAATATGGAAACCCTTTTCTGATTGTTCTTATTTTATAAGTCTTTGGAGAAGCAATGTTATCTGATAAAATACATGTAAGGAAACTGGGAGAGGTTTTGGCAATTTAAAGAGAGGAAACCTATAAAATAAATATCTGGCAATGTTGTATAAAATTGAGCAATTAGAAGTTTTTTTGGAATAAAGAAACTTGTTCTAATTGTCTTAAAATATGATACACTGGGATTTTAAAATTAATAAGGCATCAAATGTATTGGCATATTAAGTAAACATGGTGGCTACTGTGATTGTTTCAACAAATTGCTCCTTATTGTGTAGGACTTAAAATGTTTGAAAGAGTTAACTATGAGTAATAATAAAAATATAGACCTGACAGTCCTGTGTCAATGTCCATATGCCTTATATTTTGCCACAGTAATTTATACCTTATAGGAGAATTTCATGTATTAAATACATGTTTTAAGGCAGTGAAAGGAGATTAATACAAAAAATGACCTAAAGCAGCAACATTTTTAACAGCTATGTAAAATGACAATCTGTCTCCCCAGGTTGTGAATGAGGAAGCATGAACCCCAAACTTTGGCATGACTCATCTTATTACTATGTTACAAGTTAACACAATATTTGTTACTTGTTACCATAATATAGCAACACAAAGAAAAAATATGACATTAAAAAAATCAGAAAATAAAAAATCAGAGAGAAATGGAGACAGAGACTTAATTAAAGCAATTTCAAAGCCTAATTTACCTATGAACTTTACAAATACATGAGCCAATAATTCTCTTAAAATTGAGAACAAATTGAATTATTTTTACTTGTGTGCTTTTTATGTATAAATGAAAACATTCTAACAAATTCTGTAGCCACCTCCAAGATGACACCAATTATTCCATCCTGGCATTCATATCCTTGTATAATGGCTTTCCATATTTAATAAGGTTGGCCAATTTACATACAATATTGCTGAAGTAACAATGTGTAATTTCTGAGGTTAGGTAATAAAGAAGATGGTTACCTCCAGGTCACTCATTCTTGTTGACCAAGAATTCTGAGTTGGCCAGCTGCCATGACATTGAAGACACTCAGCAATCCTATGAAGGAGTCCATGATAAGAAAAACTGACTTTATTTGCCAAAACTCAGCACCAACTTGCTAGCTGTGTGAGACATGTAGGAAGTGTTTCCCCCAGGCCCAGTCACATTTTGAAATGATTACAGCCCTAATCAAAATCTTGGTGGCAACCTCTTGAATACCTCTGAACCTGAATCACCCATGCAAGCTGTTCCTTTATTACCGACCCAAAGAAACTGCATAACACACTATTGTCTATCGATGTTTTCTGTTACTACATTATGAAGTAATCTGTTACATGGCAATAGGTAACTAACGCATTGATACATATATGTGTTCACAACATTTATGAAAAGTATTTCTTCTGATGACTTTTGACCATTGGTTAAGGCATTATTGATTTCTTTCTGTGCTATTCCCTTTGCGTGCTAAGAAAAAGTGCCAAGTAGGATCTCTTTGTGTGCTAAGGGAAATTGCTAATACACACACATTTGTGGAAGACAAATTACACACATCAAAATAAGCACACTGATAATAACAAAATAATGTTTAGAAGCTACAGGGACTTAAAAATACTCTGAGGTAATGGGTTTTTATATTGTTAGATACAGCTGCTAACAAAAAATAATTTCAAATTAAAAGGCAAAAAGGAATATGCTCACAAAGTCTAAATTTCATTTCTATCATCTGACATTAACAGTTGCATTACATTCAACATTTGTGGATTCTAATCTTTGCGTGTTTCCAAGAGAGATGAGAACAAATAAATGAGTCAATGAATAAAGAAGATATAAACATTGGTTTGTGGACAATTGTTATGTATACAACCTTTATAAAGAAAAAGTAAAACAGTGAGCTGAAGCAATGCATACAATACGCAACTTTTATTGTTTCATTTGTAAATTCTGATAACAGCAGGAGCTTTCAGACACACTGAAAGTTTCAATGAAGTATTATCTCCCAAACTTTGGCTCCTTTGGAAGTATATGTGTTCTACAAGCAACGAATGATTCGTTTCCTTTTGCTGAGAATCAGACTCCGTGGTTGAGGCCCAGCAACCCCGGTTTTCTCAGGCCTTCCATGTGTTTCTCACGCATGCTAAGGAACCATTTACGACCCATTGCCCTGTGTGAATCTAATGTAACATTAAGGTTAAGGTTAAGAAACATTGTTTCTAACCACAGTTCAATTTAAATCAGAGCTCCATGTAGTTTTAATCCGATGTTAAACTCATGCCCAGAGATACACACACATTTATTTATTTGATCAGGTCAAAAAATTTTTACATTTAGTACACAGAACAAGGCAAAATAGAATATTTGCATTAAATGAAGAATAAATTGTATAGTGAATCATGAAGTTGTTGAGCAGGTAAGACGGGTGGAGAAATTAGGAACAAAATATATTTATGTGTTTAACAAAATTTACTAACCATGTTCTATATACCAAGACTTTCACAAACTATTTGACAATACTATGATGCACAAAGCTAAGTTAAACCTGGTTTCTAAACTTGAGATGGTTACAAACCTACAGAGGTGAAAAAATACTACAGTGAAATGTGATAAGTGCTATACTTAATGCACAGTTACAACATTTAACTGTGGAAGAAAACAACTGTGCATTTTTGTCTCAGATGTCGCAAAAACAGATGTGACATTTGAAACAGTTCTTACAGGTAAATAACTTTGTAAAGCAGAGAAAAATGAAAACAGGTTGCTGAAAGATGAAAGGATTATGAAATTATAGAAGAAACCTGGCCTGCTTGGGGTCTATGAGTAAAAGCATAATACACATTTTTTTCATAGGGTTAAGCTAAAAACAGAAAAGGCTGAGTTTTTGCTTATTCATTTTGTTTTGTTTTGTTTTGGTGGGGCTGAGTTTTGTGAAGAAAATCCATACATGCGTAGTTTATTTCTTAGACAATCAGGAAACGTGTATCTCTGTGCATGTGTTTGACATAGGATTAGAACTAAATGGAGCTGTGATTTAAATCAAATTGTGGTTAGAAACAATGTTTCTTTTAACTCTAACTTTACATTAGATTCACACAGGGCAATGGTCCATAAATGGTTCCTTAGCATGAATGAGAAACACATGGAAGGCCTGAGAAAACCGGGGTTGCTGGGCCTCAACCACAGAGTGTCCGATTCACCAGATCTGGGCTGAGGTCTGAGGATCTTCATTAAGTTCCCACTGAACACACTTTGAGAGCATGCACACACTACACACACACACTACACACACTACACACACACACACACACACACACACACACACACACACACCCCCTCCCTATTGCTTTGTTTCTTTGGAGAATCCTAATACATGAATTCAGGCACATTTGGAATCAGAAGAGAATAAATGTAGGCAACCTTTACTCAACTTTCACCTCATGTCTGAATCCAAGCCTTGTCCTCTCTATGAAACCTTCCCTGATCCTCTTAGACTGATTAAACTATCAACCAGTTTTGTAGTCCGGAAAAAAATCTCTCATCCCGAAAAAAACCTGTTGCTGCAGTAATTTTCCATGATGCAATTATCCGCTTACCTTGTCTCAGGAATCACATTCAAATGCCTCAAGGGCAAAATAACCTCAATATCCATAGTTTCTACAATACCACAGTGCCTAGTATTATTTATTAATATATTCTGCATGAATTAAGTGAAAGATACTTTAGAATAGAGATGATAAATTCCACAATACCAAAATACTGAAATGGTAGCTAAAATATAGAAAATTTTAAGAGGTTAAAGAATGATGAATATAGTCAAATGTCACAAACAAATGAGGGAAAGGTAAAATTAAAAAGTACTGATTGGTTTTGGTTATTAGGCAGTCAGTAATGCCATATATATTGTAAGTCCTAACAAAGAGTTAGGATGAAAATATGCATAATATGTATTATTCCTGGGATGCATAAAGGGAAAATTGAGTGACAGCATGTAAGTTTGAAGAAAAGTTTATTATCCAATAAGAAGGTCATAGCCATTGGAGAAGAGCCCATCCCAGCTGCCATGTGATCCCAGCCTTGTGAGACCTTCGGTAGAGAACCCAGTCAAGCCAACCTTGGCTTCTGACCTACAGAAACCATATTAGTATCTGTTACAGAACAACAGAAAATAATTCAAATTACCAAATAGCTGTATTATACATTGCATAGTGGAAATACTGCATTACTCATAGCAGAAATATTCTACACGTCTTTATTTAGAAAGTACTTTTCCCCCAAAATTGTGATACATGATGAGAATAAAACACCTCGTAGGTCCCTGACCATAGACAACATCTTGAATTGATCATACTCACAACGCCATCTTCACAACTGTAAAAGCCAATTTGTATCATACTATGAATTTCAAAAATAATTAACAACGTAAATATTAGGGAGCTAAAATAACCTGACCAATGATTGAGCTCAAGAAACATCAGCTTCCCTGGGGAGCCATATTAGAATAAGCACAGATTTAGGAACCGGAATATTTATGTTGATACCTTGTATGACCTGAAACATGGCCTACTCACAATGAAGAAGGAGCACTCTTTTCCCCTTACCGGCATTCATTTCTAAATTCTCTGCAATGTCTCACCTGCCCAAAGGAGGCACCTTTCTCTGGCTGGTATGAACTCCCAGGTAGGCTAAAACACTACTTAACAAATATTCACTACTAAATATCATTTCACAAAACAACTGGCTCTTCAGAAACTGTACATTAAGAAGATTTTTTTTTTTTTGAGACAGAGTCTCACCCTGTCACCAGGTGCCAGGCTGAAGTGCAGTGGCACAATCTTGGCTCACTGCAACCTCTGCCTCCCAGGTTAAAGCAATTCTCCTGCCTCAGCCTCCTGAGTAGCTGGGACTACAGGCACGAACTACCACGCCCAGCTAATTTTTGTATTTTTAGTAGAGACAGGGTTTCACCATGTTGGCCAGGATGGTCTCAATCTCTTGACTTCATGATCTGCCCACCTCGGCCTTCGAAAGTGCTGGGATTACAGATTTGAGCCACTGCGCCTGGCCAAGATTTTTAAAAATACAGTTTGAAAAATTATCAGCTACCCTTCAGAATATGTCAGAAAAAATTAGGGTAACATGGCTGATGTTGAGGTTAAATTTGACAAACAATTGTACATGGAAGTGTTCCTGATGACATTAACAGGTAATTAAGCCAAACAATCAGTACACACATTTCATTTCTAAATACAATCTCCCAACATGGCTATAAAATCTTTACTAGTGCTCATTCTCTCTATACACCAGTTTATGATTAGAATTAAATTATGTTTTAGTAACGCTCATTGAGGTGTTCTCCAAGGTTGTTTTATTACCACCTAAAAATTCAGAAAGTTACAATTTACTGTGCTGCTTTACTTTGTAGATATAGATGAACTCAATCCCCATATGAAGTATTAGCCCATAATAAAGATATACCTATATTTAACCAAGTAAGGATTTAATTAGGATGTTATCCAGTAAAAACAGGCATTTATTTTGGTGATGATTGCAAATAACATAATTTTCACGAATGCATGAACTTACATATATCCTTAAATTACTTTCTACTTAATGCAAATATTATTTGGAGTGAGATAATGAATAAAAACTAATGTGAAGCATGGCTTCTGATTAAAATGCTTCTGGAGTTGATTCTCTTTTCTGAAGAATTAGCTTAATGCCCTATTAGTCTGTTCTCACACTGCTAATAAAGACCTAACTGAGGCTGAGGAGGCCTCACAGCCATGGAGGAAGGCAAAGGAGAAGCAAAGTCACATCTCACATGGCAGCAGGCTAGAGAAAGCCTGTGCAGAACTCCCCTTTAGGAAATTATCAGATTTTATGAGACTTATTCACTACCACCAGAATAGCATGGAAAAACATGCACTCCATGATTCAGTTACCTCCCACCAGCCCCCTCCCACAATATGTGGGAATCATGAGAGCTTAATTCAATATGAGATTTGGGTGGGGACACAGCCAAACCATATCATTCCACTCCTGGCCCCTCCCACAACTCATGTTATAATATTTCAAAACCAATCATGCCTTCCCAACAGTCTGCCAAAGTCTTAACTCATTTCAGCATTAACTCAAAAGTCTACAGTCCAAAGTCTCACCTGAGACAAGGCAAGTCCTTTCTGCCTATAAGCCTGGAAAATCAAAAGCAAATTAGTTATTTTCTAAACACAGTGGGGATACAGGCATTAGGTAAACACAGCCATTTCAAATGGGAGAAATTGGCCAAAATGAAGGGGCTACGGACCCCATGCAAGTCTGAAATCCAGCGGGGCAGTCAAACCTTAAAATTCCAAATGATCTCCTTTGACTCCATGTCTCACATCTGGGTTATGCTTATGGAAGAGGTGGGCTCCCATGGCCTTGGGCACATCAACCCCTGTGGCTTTGCAGGGTACAAGACCCCTCCTGGCTGCTTTCATGCCTGGCATTGAGCGTTTGTGGCTTTTTCAGGTACTCAGTGCAACCTGTCAGTGGATCTAGCATTCTGGGCTCTGGAGGACAATGACCCTCTTCTCACAGCTCCACTAGGAAGTGCCCCAGGGGAAATTCTGTGTGAGAGTTTGCACCCCACATTTCCCTTCTGCACTGCTCTAGCACCAGTTCTCCACAAGGACCCACCCCTGAAGTAAACTTCTGCCTGGATGCCCATGGGTTTCCACACATTCTCTAAAATCCAGGAGATTTCCAAACTTCAATTCTTGACTTCTATGTACCCGCAGACTCAACCCCGTGTATAAGCTGCCAAGGCTTAGGGCTTGCACCCTCTGGAGCCACTCCCCAAGTATACATTGGCCCTGTTTAGCCACAGCTGGTGAGACTGGGATGCAGGGCACCAAGTACCTAGACTGCAAACAGCAGTGGGGCCCTGGACCCAGCCCATGCAACAATATTTCCCTCCTAGGCCTTTGGGTCTGTGATGGGAGGGTCAGCTGTGAAGGTCTCTGACATGCCCTGGAGACATTTCCCCCCATTGTTCAGGTGTTCAACATTTGGCTTCTTGTGACTTATACTTTCTACAGCAGGCTTCAATTTCTCCCCAGTAAATGGGTTTTTCTTTTCTATCTCATCATCAGGCTGTAAATTTTCAAAACTTTTATGCTCTGCTTCCTCTTGAACTCTTTGTGGCATACAGATTTCTTTCACCAGATACTCCAAATCAATTCTCAAGTTCAAAGTTCCAAGGACCTCTAGGCAGGGGCAAAAACTGCTAGTCTCTGCTAAAGCACAACAAGAGTCAACTTTGCTCCAGTTCCCAACAAGTTCCTTATCTCCATCTGAGATCACATCCACCTGGACTTTATTGTTTATATCATTTTGGTCCAAGCCGTTCAACATGTATCTGGTTAGTTCCAAACTTTCCAATATCTTCCTGTCTTCTGAGCCTTCCAAGTCTCTAGGAAGTTAAAAACTTTCCCATATTTTCTTATCTTCTTCTGAGCCATTCAAATTGTTTCAACCCCTGCATATTACCTGGTTCCAAAGTCACTTCCACATTTTCAAGTATCTTTACAGCACTACCCCACTCTACAGGTATCAATTTACTGTATTAGTCTGTTCTCACACTTCTTATAAAGACATACCTGAGACTGGGTAGTTTATAAAGAAGGTGGTTTAATGGACTCATAGTTTCACATGTCTGGGAAGGCCTCACAATCATGAAAAAAGGCAAAGGAGAAGGAAAATCACATATTACATAGCGGCAGGCAAGACAGAGTGTGTGTTCAGGAGAAATCCCCTTTATAAATCCTTCAGATCGCCTCAGACTTATTCACTGTCATGAAAGCAGCATGGGAAAGACCCACTCCCATGATTCAGTTACATCCCATTGGGTCCCTCCAGTGACATGTGGGAATTATACGAACTAAAATTCACGATGAGATATGGGTGAGATCACAATCAAACCATATTAACATTATAATTTTTTTCTTGGCTATATAAATCCATTAATTCCTCTATTTCTTAACTGATTTTTAATGATTTTACCACCATTTGTTCTTCTGCTACTAAGGATTCACAATTGTTAACCTAGTCTGGCTATTTTGAAGGTAAAAATAAACAGAAATGATTACAAATAAATTCACTCATGGATTCTTCACACACACCTTTAAAAGCAATTGGTGAAAGGTTATTTTTACAGAGATATTAAGTTGAAAAACTAATCCAAATGGAAGCCATTTAAGCTAATTTTGCAGACACCAAAACCCAAGTAAAAAGACTGGAGAAGCCTGATGATTGTGACGTAACTAGGGGCAATAGAAGCATGCATAAACTACAGTGCAATACCACCTCACACCCACTAGAATGGTGATAAAGAGACAGATAGTAATAAATGGTGGTGGAAATATGAAGAAACTGGAAACTATATTGCTGTCAGGAATGTAAAACCGTGCATACACTTGGGAAAACAACATGGCATTTCATCCTAAGTGATCACACACAGAGTTACCAAAGGAGTTACTGGCAATTTCACTTCAAGGCGTATATTCAAGAGAAATAAAAACATTTCCACAACTACTTTTACAGTAATGCCTATAAATGGTATTATATTAGGAAAATAATGGAAACCAGATAAAGTATGTCAAATAAAGAATGGATAAATATGTGGTATATCCATACATTAGAAAAGCTTTTGACAATAAAAAAATGAAATACTGATGACACATACTATCATATGGATAAACATTTAACACATGGTGCCAAATGACATAAATCTTTCACAAAGGACTACATATTATTTGATACCTTTATATAATATACCAATAGCAGGCAAATTTATGGAGACAGAAAGTAGATTAATGGCTTCCTGAATTAAGGTGAGAGAATGTGCTGTATTATGACTAAGCAATGCAGAATTTCTTTTTGGAGTAATACGAGTGTTCTGAAATTGGTTGTGGTAACGGATGTACAATTCTGTGAATAGAAGCCATTGAGTTGTACACTTTAAAGGGGTACATTTTATGCTATGTGAACTATATATCAATGAATCTGTTAAATTTTTTAATGTTTTAGACCCCTCTGGAAGAAACACAGAACATGATTTTATTTTACATGGCACTATTTTCAAATGTGAAGTATTTCTGTTTGCTTGTTTTTTTGAGACAGAGTCTTATTCTGTTGCCCAGGTTGGAGTGCAGTGGCATGATCTTGGCAACCTCCGACTCCTGGGTTTGAACTATTCTCCTGCCTCAGCCTCGTAAGTAGCTGGGATTACGGGCACCCATCACCACCCACCTGGCTAATTTTTGTATTTTTAGTAGAGACAGGTTTTCACCATGTTGGCCAGGCTAGTCTAGAACTCCTGATCTCATGATCCGCTCATCTTGGCCTCCCAAAATGCTGGAATTACAGGTGCAAGCCACTGCACACCGCCAAAATGTGAAGTATTTTTGATCTCTAATATATTCAGAGTTTTCTCATGAATACATCAAAACATTTCCTAACTGTATGTATAACTTCTGCATACAGTTTTAAAGTGAGGATAATTGGTACGTTTGGTCTACTTACGAATGTGTTAAAAAAAAACTGTATTGTCATGACGATGGATTCATTTTCTTAAAGTTATATTCTAATCTCAATTAACACAGTCATATCTACCTTTATGACCCCCAAAGTATTACTGATATATATGTTTGTTTGTTGTTTCCTGAGCTTATGTGTTTTTCACAATGTAATATTCTGGGTGGAGGCAGAACAAGAGTCACCCTCAGCTTTAGGTCAGGTACTTTACTTGGCTGTTGCAATTCCAAGAATTATTCTTTTACTGTAAGTTCTATAAGTATTTTTGAAACTTGAGCAGAGGTTTTATATAAAATAATCAGTATGCAATTCGAAATTTTTATTTTTCTTTTTTCCTAAACTATCACACAAATGAAGTACTCTTCTTCCAATGAATTGATAGTTTAGGTAAAGCAAAAACAAATGAAAAAGCACGTCTCACAATTAGAAGGAGAACCAAATACCCTTAACTCAAGGATGAAGCATAAGTGTTCTGTAATACCAATTTTTCCATCACCATGCCAGAATTACAGTAAGGAGGAAGAAATAAGACTTATTCACTCTATCTGATAATGTTAAATTATATCTAGTACCTCTATTTACTCTCCTAGATCCTGATATCAAAATTAAAGCTTGTGAGGGCCCTGCTCTTAAGGAAATTTCAGTATTTCTTCTTGTATAAGGGACATCTTTTACTGTGAAATATGAAATAGTTACCGTTTTCTGAAGCAGTGACTGTGATATTGTACCATGGAGTTTCTTCTCTGTCAAGAACCTTTGTAGTCTTAATGGTTCCAGTATTGGCATCAATGTTGAAAAATCTGTCATCTTCAGCATTGTAGTTGATGAAGTATCTAGAGAAAAAAAGAATTTTTTTTTTTTACTTGATGCTGTAATGAAGAAAATACAACTGAACTAAGGGAAGAATTATATCCAAATGCATTAAAATATCCAAATACATTTTTAAATTCTATATTTGATTTACATGACAACTTTACATTTTTGTAGAATTTATATCAATTATTTTTATCTGTCAGTCTTTAATTCTAAGTTCAATTATGAAGTCAAAAAATAATTTTATAAGATCTTACCAAATTTTGTGAAAAGTAGATAATAGAAACACAGTGATTAATGAAGGAAAGAACAAAAGAATTCACCTCTTGGAAGCCTATAATACATTTAATGAAAAAAATTAAACCTGTAATGAAAATTCTCATTGCTATTATCCAAAAAATTTGAATCCTTGGAGAAGTCAGATATGAATTTGTCTTGAAATTTCATTGTAGCTAAGGTTTAAAGATAAATATAAAATGAAAACAAAACACTTGTATTTGTTAACACTGTACCTCTATCACAGTTCAACTAAGCCTTTGTTTAGTCAAAGAATGAGATAAAAAAAAAATAAAGATAGTATAGGGAACACATTTTTCCCCCTCTTCAATTCATGTAATTTTGCAGGATTCTCTCATTTGGATTTGATTTCAGCTTGTTTTGCAATCAAATGAGCTGAAAGTGATGATGTCTGTCTTCTTTCTGGGTGTAGGTTTCATGAGACTTTGTATGTTTCCTTGTAGGCTGTGCTGCTGCCATAAGAATAGCATGCTTGGACTAATTAACTCGTCCTAGCATGAGGAAGGGAAACACAGGGGGAAAGTTGTCCCAATTAAGGTTCTCAACCTGGTGTAGATCAACCTAGTAAATGTGCAGATGCATGATTGAGTGTTTCAGAGATTAAACAGAGCTGGCATCAAAAACTATCCTAATTTAGCTAGCCCTCAGCTAATCCACAGACACATACAGTATAGTTAGACATAACTTTTTTTTTTTTTTAAGACCTCTGAGTTTTGGAGTTATGTGTTATTTAGCAATAGCTGATTAACATGTCTGTGAATAAATACTATTAAGCAATTATCATATGTTCTAGAAAAGCTTCAGACTACTTATACAACTTTTTAAGGAGAGAAATATTCTATTCTCTCCTGAAGCCCCTAATGCTTTTTTCTCTTTTCAAATTCAAGCTTAAGTAATATTTTATCTAGACCTGAAAGATGAAATGGCATGACTAATTATGTGAAAAGTGCTAGGGAAGAATATATGATACAGAGAAAACCAAGGTAAAAATATCCAGATTAAAGAAAAAATTCAAATTGGTTAGAAAACAAATCTATTTCAATGTGGCTATGAAGACTAAATGACATGAATGTCCAAGTGTCAGGACAAGATAAAGAGTTTTTTACTTGTTTGTGAAAGCAATGGGAAGAATTTCAAATTCAAGGAAAAAAAAGAACTGATTTACTTAGATTTATTTATGTTCTGAAAAATGACAGTGGCTACTTTTTATCATAGATTGTAGAAAGTTGAAAATCATTTATTAAAAAAATTCTTTGGCAACTTGGACAAAGATGGAAAGATAGAAGATAATGGAAAGAAGTGTGTAACATACTGTTATATATGAAATACAATTCATAGACTTTTCCTTGAAGTGGCATTAGTCAAGTAATTAAATCACAATTGACTCCATTTGTATGTGTATGTTTAACCTACCAGTTGATTTATAGACCCTTTGACTGAGGTGGATAAAAAAAATGTTAGGGAAAGATAGTTTAGGAAAAATTAATGATTATGCTTTAGATGCCCATTAGATACACATGTGGAATAAAAAGCCAAAGTCAAATATGGGTATGGAGTTCAATTGTCCTTTCTAAACAGGAAATATAATCAGTCTGGAGGAAAATATAATCAGTCTGGAGGAAAATAGGTTGGGTTTGGTTTTGTATTCTGAAATCATGTAGTCTTTTTGTCAGAACAATCTCCTCTTTTTTAGCCACTTGACACTGGGCTTTCTAACGTAAGTGCTAATATCAGTGGTTTAACAGAGTTTTAGAGTTAAAATATATTTTAATTCATACAGTTTTCAATTATATTTATATATTAGAAAAATGACAGGCATAATTCTAGGCATGAATCTTCAGACTCTTTTTATTTGCTTTCGAGTTTCCTAAGCTATCTTGCTCTCTAGGGAAATCAGCATCCTAAGGGCTAGATTTTGGGCCATGCTTTGTTCTAAAGAGTTTTATTCATGAAGTTGCAATTGAATTTTGACTCAAGTAGAACTAAATAGTTCTGCCTAACCACCTTTGGATTTCTGCCCAGACATGGAAATAAAAACTCAGAAGTACAGAAAGTGGAAATGTGAGAAAGGGAAACAATTCAAGACTATTATCAAGATTAAATATAGAATCATTTAATACTAATTATTTAGAATTAAGAAGTGACATGGGTCCATAAAACTGTTAATCAAACAATTAAAAAGAGGTGAGAATATTCTCAGTAAATTACTTTTCAAATAATTTTTATAATAAAATATTTATTAAGCCCTCAGAAAGTAAAAAAAAAAAAAAAAGCTAACTTTGTGAATGTATATGTCAATATTTGGATTTTTTTTTACAAATAATTAATTTGACATTTTCAGGGATATTTAGAAAATACAAAATCAAGTAATCATTTGCCTAGGTGACATAGGTCCTAAAAGAGTAGTAATAAAACCCATGGAATTGGGGTTTTATATAATTTTTTAAAAAATTATAGGGTATAGCTATCAAAAATGAACCTGAATAAATTGAAGCTAGAAGATTTATGGCCAGGTAAGACATATTAAATATTTTCTTCAAAGTCTAATCTGCCCCTTAATATAAACCTTTGAGTATTGGCATATGTGTGAGGCAGAGAGCAAATACTTAAATACATGTAGGAGTTATTTAACAAAGCTACCTAATAAGAGGTACAAAAAGCTAGCATTTATTGAGCACTTCCAATATACAAGATGGAGGGCTATGTGCTTTATAAATATTAGTTCATTAAACACTCATAACAGCTGCATGAGGTAAGTGCTATTACTATCTTCCTTTTATAAATGAAGAAACCAAGGGACGTATAATGGAGATTTTGTCCAACATTAAGAAGACAGTTAGTGCAAGAGATTAAAATACAATTTAGGTCTACTGAGTAATATTTATTAGCTCATTTTTAAAGGATAAAATGTTAAAGGGTGCATGATAGTTGTTTGAATGTTTTTCCCTTCTGAATCTTATATTAAAAGGTAATTCCCAATGCTGGAAGTGAGACCTGGTGGGAGGTGAGGGGATTACGGGGGTAGATCCCTCAAGAATGCTTTGACCCCATCCACTTGGTGATAAGTGAGTTCTCACTCAGTTCATGCAAGATCTAAATGTTTAAAAGCCTGGGACCCCTCCCTCTCACTCTTGCTTCCACTCTCACCATGTGACATGCTGGCTCCACTTCACACCTTCTGCCATGACTGTAAGTTCTCTGAAGCCAGAAGCAGATGCTGGCACTACACTTCCTGTACACCCTGCAGGACCACGAGCCAGTTAAACCTCTTTTTTTTTTTTTTTTTTTTAATATAAATGACCCAGCTTCAGGTATTTTTTATAGCAACACAAGCATGAACTAATACAATCTTTATCCATTCATTCACAAATACTCTCATTTGAAAGAGTACAGAAAAGGAACAAGGGATATATATTAAAAAAGAGGGAATACATCTAGTAGTTTACTTTGGGGAAAGAAGAACATAAAGAAAAAAAAGGAAGGAAAGAAGGAGAGGGAGGGAAGGAGGGAGGGAAGGAGGGAGGGAAGGAGGGAGGGACAGGTAATTGATTATAATGCTGGGTGCCAGAGTGTTTAATCAAGAGATCAGAGTATAAAATTTCAAGGCATAAAGACTTCATGGAGGACATGGTATTTTATCAGTCTTGAAAGATGAATTACAGTTAAATAGAGACATATGCACCAGAGATCATCCGGAGGGTATGGAATTTGATGATTTCATATGATAGATTAGAGAAAAACGGAGAGAAAGAAAGATATAGATCTGGTTTGCTGTTCCTTCAGACGTGAGATAGCATTTCGCAGATTACTGCTCTCTGATATTGGCTGCTGGACTGGAAAGAGAGAAAGGAAAAGAAAAAGAAAAAAAAAAAAAAAGCTTCATATTGTAGATGGGAAACAAACAGCAATTTCTTCCCTCCCACACATCAGCGTTCCAGGTACCGTGAATGCCCTTGTACACCCTGTTAGACTTGAGTAGTAAGCTCTCTTTTGAAAATAAAATATTCTTAGGTATGAGATACAGGATTGACTAAACTATAGCATCTAGTATAGCAAATGAAGAAATACAATTATTCTCTTTGTAGATGAAAGGAGTACAGGTACTTGGTAGGACAAGATAATCTCTGTAAAATTTTGAAGATGACAATGTATAGATTGGGAAAAAAAAGTCAAGAGTGTTTCGGCTGTAAGAGCACAAACTTTAAAAGATACATGAAAAAGCAAGAAAATTAGGATGAGAAATGGACTGCTTACCAAGGACAAATTTACCAATTTCAGATACCGGGAGGTATTAACCTAGTTGAGGACACTTAAAAACATCTCCATTTTTTCTCGCTGTGTATAATAAATTATAGATTCTTAGCCCTGTTTATTTAGAATGTAAATATCAACTCTAGAAAAAATTATTTCTGAAATAGACCCAGAATACGTGTGAAAATTATATGGAGCCATAGTAAGATAATAAACATAAGTTTGAAACCTAGCAAACCTATTAATCACAGCTGTATCACTTAGCTCTCTGACCTTAAGAGATTTAGTCTCTCTGAGCTGTCTCTGTGAGCCAAATGGAGAATCATTTTCATACTAATTTTCTTGTGAGGATTAACTGAAGTCATATGTGAAAATAATATCTGCTTGATGTTTAAATGATAGGCCTTCATAGAAAACAGGTATTACTTGTTTAAAGGTTTCTCAGGAAGAATTTTTTCTCTTTCTCTCTTGGGAAGCTTCAGTCTGTTTTGATAAGACAGTTCATAAATTCTAAGTACTGGTTGTTTCTTTCTCCTACAACTGTACTATAAACACAGTGGGATGTGAATAAGGGTTACTACTGAAAAAACAAGTGTCTTTATGTAAATAGTCTGACCTTCAGCCTGGTTCTGAAAATTTTCTGTCAGAAAATTAATTTTTAATTTCCTGCTTAGTGCACATACAGCAATTTTTATCTGAAAAGTGTATGAGACTAAAGCTCTTTAACATCAACCAGTGATGACATACATGTATTGCTTGGCCTCACAAATGAATGAGTAAGCCAACCAATCAATCAACAAGTATAAGGGAGACTCTGATAATATTTCATGCAGCTTATAGTAGTCTTTCACTTCTTTTGTAAATATTTTGGTAGAACTAATCATGACAATCAATCATGTCTTACCTATCTAGGCCAGCATATTTTCACATCTAGATAAGATATTTACAGATTCTTAATGCCATCCTTTATATGGATTTCTAATATTATGTTCAAAATTGGTCAGATTAATTCAAGAAATAATTTTTTTTCTCTTTATGGTAGTTGGCTTATTTCCTTTCATTGAGTAATATCTAAACATTGAATGAAGAACAAATACATTTGCACTTCACATAAAATTTCACAGAACCATAGTTCTGGAAATAACTTTAAGATGTAATACAATTATTGAGTGTGAAAGCTCATCTTTTAGACTTCAGTTCAAATCTAAGGAAAAAAAGCAAAGCAACTACTTCATGGCGTATCTTGTTAATATCTTGTACTAATCTACAAGCAAATGTGGCCAAAAAGGTTAATATGAGGAAGAAAACACTGAGATAGACTCGAGGGCTACTCTTATGTGATAATTGTGACACATCATTAGAACCCTATCACCACTACATATTCGCTATATTATGTGTGAAATAATCATCAAAACGGTATCTACACTAAATGCTACTGTGAAAGTTGTATGATCAATGATCAATAAGATGTCTCCTAGATACAGACTAGAGAAAGTGAAATTAAATTAGTGACAGCTCCAATTTGCTCAGTAGTCTTTATTAGCTCTCTAACTGGACAGGTGCCACAGGTAAACCTTAACCAGCTTCACACTGGCAGATAAATGGACCCATTCATGCCTCACCTAGTACAGAAGAGATTGTCAAGTTCCCAATATAACTTACAAATACTGGTTTCGATTTTTTAATTCTACATTGCTCTTTGTTCTATCATTCAGCTTATGCATCATTTCATATCTCTAGTAAATAGGTTTTATATGATGAAAGTAAAAAAATGCATTATATTGAAATGAAATGAAAATTTATTATTCAAATTCAAATTAGTACTTTAGGGACCAACAAACAGAAAACTTATGACCATAGTAAAAATTCAATCTCAATAACGATTACCTTTACTCACGTATTTTCTTCCAAAGAAACTACTTTAAACAAACTATGCAGGTAATCATCTGGCACTCGACTTCCCTTTGATTATATAGGCATACATTCGTGATAATTAGTACTTGTATTAAAGTTCATTAGAAATGTTATTTTTCCTTTCAATAACAACTATTCAGTTCTCAGTGGCACTTATTTTCATTATATTCTGTCCATTTCACCACAAGAAATTAATTTAAAACTTAAATAAAAGAAATCTATTTATACAGTGACTCACTTCGGGTAGTATCATCTGGTTTAAAGTATAGAAGACCTCTTTCAGTTGTCACTTTGTAAATATTTGCAGGTACAAGACGTGAGTGGTAAAGCAACTTTCTTTAAGATTCCGCCCCCCCGCCCCACCAGCAAGTAGTTGTTTTGTAAGTTTTATTGAGAATAATCCGTAGTTGGGATAAATTTTAATCAATGCATACCCTGTGGGATATTACCACAACTGGGTCTCATACTTTTTTTGAAGAGACATGGTATTGCTCTGTTACCCAGTCTGGAATGCAGCAGCAGGCACATGGCTTATTGCAACCTTTGCCTCCTGGGTTCGAGTGATCCTCCAACCTCAGCCTCTGAAGTAGCTGGGATTACAGGTGTATGCCACCGTGAATTTTGTTTTGTTTATAGAGACAGTGTTGTGTCATGTTGCCCAGGTGGTATTGAACTACTGAGCTCAAATGATGCTCTTGCCTCTACGTTCCAAAACACTAGAATTACAGGTGTGAACCACCACACCTGACCTTGGACTCACCTTCAGCTTAACGAAAAGTCACACACCTAAAGTGTAGTTTAAATTCATTTTAAAAATTATGATTCTCTTTGTTAACATTGGGAATGCATTTTAATGTACAAGCCATGCATTGAGAAAATAGCTTTCTAAAAAATGAAGGTATAATTTCTCATATTATAAAGTGAGTATTTTGCTTATGTGCTTAATAAGATGGGCAGCACACACAGTACATTGACATTTTGAGATACTTTTTAACCTACGGAATCAAAACTACCATTTAATGAAACAAAATTAAACAAGCAAAATCTCTTCACCTTCGATTATGTTTCTTCCTGATATTTATGCCTCTAAGTAAGTGAGATATCAGAAATTCCATTAATCCTGAGTTCTAGAAATGTTGCAAAACCGTATTAGAATTTTTTGTTCATGACAAGCCTGAGGAACATGGCAAACTCTGTCTCTACTAAAATTCCAAAAATTAGCCAGGCATGGTGGCATATGCCTGTACTCCCAGAAACTCGGGAGGCTAAGGCAGGAGAATTGCTTGAGGAGGAGGTTGCAGTGATTCAAGATTATGCCACCGGACTCCAGGCAGGGTAACAAGAGTGTATGTAACTCCATCTCAGTAAACAAACAAAAAAAGATTTTTTTTTTTTTTTTGTGAAATTCACATGAAATACATAAGCCTCTTGGATGTTACTCTCCTGTTAGTAGATCTACAGAGTATCACTAAGCTATGGCTAAGGTACTTATTCTAATTATGCACACCCTCCCAAAAAACAGGTTCCCTTCCTGGGGTTAAGCCTGGTTGGGGTTACTACGAGATGGTGACATTAGGCTGTTAGATAAATTTTAACCAAAAGTTGTAGAAAAAATTTCAGAGGTATTCTATATCTTTAATGAAATATGAATAAGTGACCACATTCTTGTCCCGTCTTAATCATTAATTAATTATTTAGTCAGTTTAGATTTCAGTTGAATCTAAGGTGGGGGGGGAGCTACTTTGTGTTATATCAAGCTAACACTTTGGCTAATCAATAAGCAAATATATCCAAACTGGTTACTATAATGGAGAAAATGTTCAAATAGATTCAAAATCTACTCTATATAATAACTATTACACACCATTATAACACTCTTATCATTGTACATCTACATTATCCCATGTAAAATAAGCATCAAAATCTTATCTATACCAAATGCTACTTCAGAAGTTGCATGACTAGAGCCAGGAAAATGGCAGAGAGGAGGCAGGACTAACTTGCAGCTCCCACATGGATCAACAGAGCAGCGTATGAAGAACCTCATTGTGAACTTTTGCTCCAAGAACTACCACAAGAACTTACCAGGAAAGCCAAGAGAATCCATAGACCCTTTGAAAGAGGTAGACTGCAGCTGCAGTCTCCGTGGGATAGCTGAGGAATTGAGTTGGCTTGCTTTCTTAGCTGGGAGGCATGCAGCCTGGGACAAGTTCTTAGCGGCGATCACGAAGCTGCCTGGAAATAAACTCGGTGCTATTGGGTGGGATACTACGGGATTTGAGACCAGGTGTTTGGGCTGTGGTCCATGTGGGAGCAAGGTGAGGCCTGTGGCTGCCAGCTTTTCCCTACTTCCCTAGTGACCTGTGTGATACAGCAGAGAAAGCCATAATTGCCCTGAGAACTTAACTCCATTGGCCTGGGACCCACACCCTCATCCTCAACAGCAGCCACAGTAAGCCCTGCCAAGTGTCTGAGCTCAGAAAAGCCTAACCCTGTTCTCATTTGATGGTCTTTCTCTACCCACCCTGGTAGCCCAAGACAAAACACACAATCTCTTGGGACCTATATGGCTCTGTCCACTGCCTGATCCTCCCTATACAACCACAGCTGATGTGCTCTTGAAAGCATTACCTCCTGACTGGAGGCCAGCCAACACAAAATCAGCACAATTAACAAAAATACAACCAAGTACCTTCACAGAGTCCACTTCACTCCCCTGCTACCTATAATGGAGTAGGTGCTAGTATTCACATTTGAGAGACCTGAAGATGAATCATATCACAGGACTTTTTGGCAACACTCCCCAGTATCAGCCCAGAGCCTTGTAGTTCCATTGGGTGGATAAATCCAGAGGAGAAATAACAATCACTGCTGTTTGGCTTTCAGGCAGCCCCATCCCTAGAGGAAAGGGAAGAACACCACATCAAGAAAACAGCCCGTGGGGCAAATGAATCTGAACAGCAGCCCTTGAGTCCCACATCTTCCCTCTGACATATTCTGCCCAAATGAGAAGGGACCAGAAAAACAATTCTGATAACATGGCAAAACAAGGTTGTTTAACACCCCAAAAGGATCACACTAGCTTACCAGCAATGGATCTAAACCAAGACTAAATCTCTGACTTGTTAGAAAAAGAATTCAGAAGGTTGATTATTAAGCCAATCAAGAAAGCACTAGGGAAAGGTGAAGTTCAACTTAAGGAAATCCAAAAACTTATACAGGATATGAATGGAAAAATTTCCAGTGAAATCAATAGCATTAAAAAGAAATAATCACAACTTCTGGAGATCAAGCACATACTTAGAGAAATACAAAATGCACTGGAAAGTCTCAGCAATAGAATCAAACAAGTCAAAACTTTACTTAAAAAAACTTTAGAACTTCAAGACAAGGATTTTGAATTAATCTAATTCAACAAAGAAAAATCAAAAATAATTTAAAAAATAAGCAAAGTCTCCAAGAAGTTTGGGACTATGTTAAATGTCCAAACCTACAAATAATTGGTGCTCCTAAGGAAGAAGAAAAATCTAAAAGTTTGGAAAACACATTTGAGGGAATAATTGTGGAAAACTTCCCCAGCTTTGTTAGAGATCTACACATTCAAATACAAGAAGCTCAAAGAATACCTGGGAAATTCATCACAAAAAGATCATCTCATAGGCACATAGTCATCAAGTTATCTAAAGTCAAGACGAAGGAAAGAATCTTAAGAACTGTGTGGAAAAAAAATAATGAAACCAGGTAACCAATAAAGGAAAACCCATAAGATTAACAGCAGATTTCTCAGCAGAAATTCTACAAGCTAGAAGAAATTGGGATCCTACCATTAACCTCCTTAAACAAAACAACTATCAGTCAAGAATTTTGTAACCAGAAAAACTAAGTTTCACAAATTAAGGGAAAATATAGTCTTTTTCAGACGAACAAATGCTGAGGTAATTCACCACTACCAAGCTAGCACTACAAGAATTGCCAAAAAGGAGATCTAAATCTTGAAAGAAATTCTCAAAATCCACCAAAATAGAATCTCCTTAAAGCATAAATTTCAAAGGACCTATAAAATAATACCACAGTGAAAAAAAAAAAAAAAACATATTCAAGTAAAAAATAGTCTAATGAATAGAATAGTACTTCATATCTAAGTATTAACATTTAATGTAAATAGTCTAAATGCTCCACTTAAAAGATACAGAATTACAGAACAAATAAAACCTCACCAACCAAGTATCTGCTGCCTTCAAAAGATTCACCTGATACAGGACTCATATACTTAAGATAAAAGGGTAGAAACCGATATTCCATGGAAACAGACATCAAAAGCAAGCAGGAATAGCTATTCTTATATCAGACAAAACAAACTTTAAAGCAACAGCCATTAAAAAAAAAAAAAAAAAAAAAGACAGAGGAACTTTATATAATGATAAAAGAATGAGTTCAACAGAAAAAATAATCACAATTCTAAATACATATGCACCTAACACTGCAGCTCCCTAATTTATTAAATATAAAAGAATTACTGCTAGACCAAATAAATGAAATAAACAGCAACACAGTAAGATTGGGGGACTTCAGTACTCCACTGACAGCCCTAGACAGGTCATGAAGACAGAAAGTCAACAAAGAAAAAATAGACTTAAACTATATCCCAGAACAAATAGACTTAAGAAATCTTTAAAGAACATTCTACCCAACAACTGCAGAATATTAATTTCATCAACACATGGAACATTCTAGAAGATAGACAATATGATATGCCACAATGCAATTCTCAACAAATTTAAGAAAATCAAAATCATATCAAATACTCTCTCAGACCACATTGGAATAAAATTGGAAATCAACTCCAAAAAAGAACCCTCAAAATTATGCAAATACACAGAAATTAACCTGTTTCTGAATAATCATTGGGTCAACAATGAAATCAGAATGGAAATTTAAAGATTATTTGAACGGAATGACAGTAGTGACACAATCTATCAAAACCTCTGGTTCACAGCAAAAGTGTTGCCAAATGGAAAGTTCATCACATTAAATGCCTACATCCAAAAGTCTGAAAGGATACAAATAGACAATCTATGTTATCACATCAAGGAGGAGGGGAAAAATGAACAAGCCAAACCCAAACACGGCAGAAGAAAATAAATAACAAAGATCTGAGTAGAACTAAATGAAATTAAAACAAAAAACACACAATACAATAGATCAATGAAAGAAAAAGCTAGTTCTTTATGAAGATAAATAAAAAATAGACCATTAGTGAGATTAAACAAAAACAGAAGCAAGAACATCCAAACAAATTCAATTAGAAATGAAACAGGAGGTATTACAACTGATACCACAGATAAAGAAAGAGGATTCTAGACTAGTATAAACAACTTTATACACATAAACTAGAAAACCAAGAGGAGATGGGTAAATTCCTGGAAATATATGACCCTCCAAGATTAAACAAGGAAAAAATAGAAACTCTGAACAGACCAGTAACAAGCAGTGAGACTGAAATGATAATTAAAAATTTACCAACAAAAAAATATCTAGGATCAGACAGAGTCATGGCTGAATTCTATCAGACATTCAAGGAAGGTCCCAATCCTATTGACACTATTCCACAAGATAGAGGAGAGAATCCTCTCTCAGACATTCCAAGAAGCCAGTACCTCAAAACCAGAAGAGGACATAACAAAAAAAGAAAATCACAGACCAATATCTCTGATTAAGATACATACAAAAATCCTCAACGAAATACTGTCTTACAGAATTTGACAGCATATCAAAAAGATAATCCACAATGATCAAGTAGTTTTCATACCAAAGATGCAGGTATGGTTTAACATATCTGCAAGTCAATAAATTTGGTATATCACATAAAGAGAATTAAAAACAAAAATAACACGATTATCTGAATAGATGTAGGAAGAGCATCTAAACAAAATCCAGCATCCCTTTATGATTGAAACACTCGGCAAAATCACCATAGAAGGGACATACCTTAAAGTAATAAAAGCCATCTATGACAAACCCATAGCCAACAGGGAAAAGCTGAAAGCATTCCCCCTGAGAACTGGAACAAGACAAGGATGCCTACTCTTGCCACTTCTATTCAAGTGCTAGAAGTCCTAGCCAGGCAGTCAGACAAAAAAAAAGAAATAAAAGGCATCCAACTGGTAATGATGAAGTCAGAGTGCTGCTGTTTGGTGATGACATTATCCTATACTTAGAAAATCCTAAAAGATTATGCAAAAAACTCTTAGAACTGGCAAACGAATTAAGCGAAGTTTCAGCATACAAAAATAATGTGCACGAATCAGTAGCTCAGAGATACACCAATAGTGAACAAGCTGAAAATCAAATAAAAAACTGAACCCCTTTTACAATAGCTGCCATAATAATAATAATAATAATAATAATAATACTTACAAATATATGTAACTAAGAAGGAGAAAAACCTCTAAAAGAAAACTATAAAACACTGCTGAAATAAATTATAGAGAACATAAACAAATGGAAACATATCTCATGCTTATAGATGAATTAAATCAATATTGTAAAAATGACCATACTGTCAAAAGCAATCCACAAATTCAATGCAATTCTTATCAAAATACCACCATCATTCTTCACAGAATTAGAAAAAAAACAATCCTAAAATTCATATGGAACCGAAAAAGAGCCTGCATAGCCAAAGTAAGACTAAGCAAAAAGAACAATTCTGCAGGCATCACATTACCTGACTTCAAACTACATTATAAGGCTAATAGCCACCAAAACAGCATGGTACTGGTATAAAAACAAGCACACAGACCAATGGAACAGAAAAAAAGAATCCAGAAATAAACCCAAATACAAACAACTGAAACATAAAGTGGGGAAAAGATACCCAATTCAACAAATCGTGCTGGGATAACTGGAAGCCACATGTAGAAGAATCCAACTGGATCTTCATCTCTCACCCTTATACAAAAATCACCTCAAGATGGATCAAAGACTTAAATCTGAAACCTGAAACCATAAAAATTCTAGAATATGACATTGAAAAAATCCTTCTAGACACTGGCTTAGACAAAGACTTCATGACCATGAATCCAAAAGCAAACACAACAAAAACAGATGGGTCTTAATTAAAGTAAAAAGCTTCTGCACAGTAAAAGAAATAATCAATAGCTTAAACAGACAACCCACACAGTGGGTGAAAATCTTCACAATCTATATCTACAATAAAGGACGAATATCCAGAATCTACAAGAAACCTAAACAAATCATCAAGAAAAAAAAAAAAATCTCATCAAAAAGTGGGCTAAGGACATGAATAGACAATTCTCAAAAGAAGATCTTCAAATTGCCAACAAACATATAAAAAATGCAACATCACTAATTATTAGTGAAATACAAATCAAAATCAAAATGTGATACCACCTCACTCCTGCAAGAATGGCCATAATCAAAAAAATAAAATAATAGTAGATGTTGGCATGGATGTGTTGAAAAGAGAACACTTTTACATTGTTGGTGGGAGTGCAAACTCGTATAACCACTATGGAAAACAGTGTGGAGATTCCTTAAAGCACTAAAAGTAGATCTACCATTTGAAACAGCAATCCCACTCCTGGGTATCTATCCACAGGAAAAGAAGTCATTATACAAAAATGATATCTGCACAGGTATATTTATAGCAGCACAATTCGTAATGGCAAAAATACGGAACTAGCCCAAATGCCCATCCATCAACGTGTGGCTAAAGAAAAGGTGGTATAAATATACCACAAGATACTAGTTAGACATAAAATGAATGAAATAATGGCATTCACAGCAGTCTGCATGGAATTGGAGACTATCATTCTAAGTGTAGTAACTCAGGGATGCAAAACCTAACATCGTATGTTCTCACTCTTTAGTGGGAGCTAAGCCATGAGGATGCAAAGGCATAAGAATGATAGAATGGACTTTGTGGAGTTCGAGGAAAGGGTATGAGGGCGAGGTATAAAGACTACACATTAAGTTCAGTGTATACTGCTTGAGTGATGAGTGCAACAAAATATCAGAAATCGCCGCTAAATAACTTATTAATGTAACCAAACACCACCTGTTTCCAAAAACCTATTGAATTTTTTTCAATAGATTTTTGAAAAAATGTAGTTGTATGACTAAATTTGTTATAGTTAAGTTTGGCCTATGAAAAAAAAATCATTTTATATCAGATAATACCTTTAGCTGTGTGCTTTTGGATCATTCAGCCTTCAAAGTCTACAGATCCATTCATCTATGAAAGAATAGAGTTGTCTTAGTCATCTTTATGTTTCCTTGAGTTCTCAAGTATCATGTGCTTATGACATTGAAAAGCAAAATCATTAATCAATCTCAGTGTTCTAATATCAGCAATATGTAATGTGATACAATTTCAAAACACAGGTTATAGACAAAGACTTTCGGTTTTAAGTATGAGTTTGCTTTCTGTTTGTCTCTATTCGATTTGCATTAAATATCCCTAATGGACTGTTTTCTTTAGATCAGAACACAATGGCTGAGTTGTTGATAGTATGTTGAGGACTGCCCATGAAGGAAACATCGACAAAATTTTATATTATCAGTCAGGTAAAATTTTGTAACTAAATATGCTCTATAGAAAAAAAGTTATTGTATATTAGATACCTTTAACATGACCACATTTTGAAACATATTTACTGGTTATTTTTCATCTTTCTTTTCAAAAGTTTAAATCCTACATTCAAACTCTTAATAATTTCTTTTCATTTTTCCTTTTGAACTTTGACAAAAGACCTTATAATATTTTCAAATCTGGCTAAGAGTTTCCAATATGATCACAATACATTTGGGCTATAGTTTATCTAATAGTGTCACCATAAGCATTTGAAACAATTATGCAAAATATTTATTGCTTTAAAGTTATTATACAAAGAAAACATTCAAATTATCAGCAAGAAGTAATTTTATAGATAAATTCAGGTTATAAGTCAAGATGCAAAAGAAGGAAAGATGGGATATATACTCATTCATATAAATTCAGCTGCTAAAGCTTTTCATCATATGAGAAATGTGGATCCAGAAACTCTTTTTTAAATACTAACTCAAGAAATATACATCTTTAACTACCATATGGAGAAACTATAAAATTAATAACAAGTTTATTACTAAGATGCTAAAGTTAAAAAAAGACTTGCCAGTTTTTAGCATCCCCTTTTCCAACTTGTGGAGTAAACCCATAAAGGGGAAAGCCCCAGGTAGTGGCATTTGATTAATGGCTCTCTGAGCAAATATAAGATACATTTGTTTCTAATTTGTGATATTTGATTTTTATAAATGTAGTTATTTTTTTTTCATTTTTTATTCGCGATAGTATATAAGAGGGAGCATACTGGGTTACAAAAACAAAGGTTTCAGAGTAAAGCCAAATTGGGTTTGCATTCTGAATGTCACATTATCACTCTGTAAACAGAATCAAATAGTTACTTTTTTGAACTTCAGTTTTTTCATCTCTAGTATGAAATCATTAATTCAGACAGCATCAGTGTTGTAAAACATTATATGGAATGATATATAAAGTCCTTGGCCAACAGATAGAAGACAATGATGGGCAACTATTTAATAGTCATGTGATAAAAGGTCACATTTCCAAAAGCTCTCTAGCTTCTTGGTTTCAGCATGAGATTGCTCAACTCTTAGTAGCTAATCTGTGAAATTTCTGAATTCTGTTTGTAATTTATGAGCAAATAGTGTTGTCTGTTTAAATGAAAGACTTTACTGCTGAAAAACAGCCAGCTTCTAATTTTATTTTTTCAAAAAGTTAATGAACGGAGAAGAAGGTGGAGCAAGATTGTTCACATAGAACCCTACGATGATCGTCAACCCTGCAGGAACACTGAATTAAAGAACTTGCCACAAAACAGCTTCATAAAGGGTGAAAATTAGGTGACTGATCACAGCACTCGGTATTAACATTATATTAATGAATGGGCACTGAAGAGCATAGGAGAAAGACAATCTTGAATCACTTATGCAACCCTTCCCTCAATCCCTGGTAGTGGCAGCAGAGCACAAAGAGAGAATCTGTGCACTCTGGGGACGAAGAACACAATGATTATGAGACTTTGCATTGGAACTCAGCACTTCTCTGTTACAGCAGAAAGCAAAAGGGGACAGAACACAGCCTGCACCTATGGAGTGAGCCTTTACACCAGCACAGGATAGAGAGAAATAATCCAACCCAGTGGTCAAAAGCTGTGTTCTGGCTAGCCCCATCACAGTGAGCTAAAGCACTCTGGGGTCCTGTATGAACTTGAAAGGCAGTTTGGGCCAGAAGGAGTGCAATTCCTGGGTAAGTCTTGGTGCTGTGCTGAGCTTAGAGCCGGTGGACCTGGAGTGCATGCAACATAGTGAGAAACCAGATGGAGTGGTCAAGGGAATGCTTCTGCTCCCACCCCCAACCCCAAGCAGTGCAGCTTACAGCTCTGGGAGAGATCCCTTCCTTCCACTAGAGTAGAAGTGAGGGAAGCGTAAAAAGGACTTCAGCTGGAAACCATCATTCTCAGCAAACTGACACAAGAACAGAAAACCAAACACTGCATGTTCCCACTCACAAGTGGGTGTTGAACAATGAGAACACATGGACGCAGGGAGGAGAACATCACACACCAGGGCCTGTTGGGGTGTGGGGTGGGTAGGGGAGAAATAGCAGGGGGATTGAGGAGGGATAACATTCGGAGAAATACCTAATGTAGATGACGGGGGATGGATGCAGCAAACCACCATGGCATGTGTTCCATGTAACAATCCTGCATGATCTGCATGTGTACCCCGGAACTTAAAATATAATAATAAAAAAAATACTAAAGAAAAAAAAGTCAAGATCGCCTTGAGTTTCTAATGATGTCACTGAATCCTCCCCAAACCCATACTCTTTTTCTCTAATGCATATATTTGTTCCCATATCCTCCTTTGTATGCATTGGTTAGTTTATATCACTACTCGGTATTTTTTCTTATGTGCCATGCATCGTGGCAATAGGACACTAGACAGAGAGAATAAAGAATCCAGATAATTTCAGGTTAAGAAGGAAGCAGAACAATATGAACAATTTCACAGACATAACATTGAATGGAAAAAGTGGAATAAAAAATAAAGTATGTGTTTCATTTATAAAATAGAAAAGGACTTCATCTTGCAACTTGGATACAAGTTCAACCACAGTAGAATAGGGCAGGAGACAAAATCCTGAGGTCTTAGCTCTCAGACAGCATTTGTAACCACACCTGGGCCAGAAGGGAACCTGCTGCCTTGAAGGGAAGAACCCAGTCCTGGTGGAATTCATGACCTCCTTACCAAAGATCCCTTGGAGCTTGAGTAAGCATCAACTGTAGCCAGGCATTACTTATCATGATTTACAATCATTCCAAAAGGGCTTTAGATGAGAAGGAAACTCAGGTGTAACCCAGGGTATCACCAGATCTAGAGGCTATGGGGAGAGACTCCTTCTACTCAGGAAGGAAAAGAAAAGTATAAAGGAGAGTTTGTCTTGCAGCTTGGATACCAGCTTGACCACAGTGGGGGTGGAGCACCAAGAAAGCTCCTGGGGTCCCTGATTCCAGGTGTTGGCTGAAGGAGAGCATTTCTAAACCTGCCCTGGGTTAGAGTGGAGCTAACTGCCCTGAAAAAGACTCAGTCCAGGCAATGTTTACCACGATCTGACCAAAGAGCCCATGGTCCTTAAGTGAAGATGGGTAGTATCCCGGCAGTACACACCACAGGGGAAGAAACTCCTTCTGCTTGAGAAAAGAAGAGGGAAGAGTGGAAAGAACTTTATCTTGTGGTTTGGGTGTTAGCTCAGCCACAGTGGAGTAGAACATCAAGTAGATGTCTAAGGTTCCCTTATCCAAGCTGTGGTTCCTGGGTAGCATTTCTAGACCTGCCCTGGGCTGCAGAACATGGGAACTAACAGCACTGAAGGGAAGGCCACAATCCTGGCTGGATTTGCTGCCTGCTAACTGCAGAGCCCCGGGCCTTGAGGGAATATCGGTAGCAGTCAGGCATTAGTCATCAGGGGCCTTGGGTGAGACCCAATGATACGCTAATTTTAGGTCTCACCCAGTGCAGTCTTGGTATTGGTGGCTATAGTGGTGCTTATGTCACTCCTCTGCTGAGTTCCAGGCAGATCAACATGGACAGAGAAACTCCATTTGTTTAGGGGAAAGCAAGGGAAGAGAACAAGGGTTTTAGCCTAGTAATCCAGGGAATTATCTTAGATTTTACCCAAGACCACTACAGCAGTACCTCCACAAGTCTGCAGAGTCACAGCATTACTGGAATTGGGGTGCCCCCTACTACAGATATAGCTGCAATGACCAAAGACTTAGATCACAACACTCAGTTATTCCCCTTTGAGAACTCAGAAGTCTCCAAGAAATACAGGCACAAACAAGCCCCGTTGTAAAAACTGCAGTAAGTGACTCTTCAATGGTGCTGGGAAGACTGGATAGTCATATACAGGAAATTGAAACTAGACCCCCATCTCTCACTGTATACAAAAATCAATTCAAATGTATTAAAGACTTAAGTCTATGAATTCACACTGTGAAACTTCAAAAAGGGTACATTGGGAAAACTCTCTTGGACACTCATCTGAACAAATATTTCTTGAGTAATACAGTGCAAGCATGGTTGATCAAAGAAAAACTAGGTAAATGGGATCACATCAAGTTAAAAAGCTTCTGCACATCAAAGAAAACAATCAACAATGGGAAGAGACAACCCAGAGAATGAAAGAAAATATTTTCAAATTACCCATATGACAAGGGATTAATAAACAGAATGTATAAGGAGCTCAAATCAATACAAAAACAATCTAATAATCTGATTAAAAAATGGGCAAAAGATCTAAATATTTCCCAAAAGGAGACATACAAACATCAAACAGACATATAAAAAGGTGCTCAACATCACTGATCATCAAAGAAATGCCAATCAAAACGACAAAGAGAAATCATTTCATGCCAATTAAAATGACTTATATCACAATGGTAGGCAGTAACTAATGATGGCAAAGGATGTGGAGAAAATGGAACCCTCATATCCTGCTGGTGGGAATATAAATTAGTACAATCACTTTGGAGAAGAGTTTGGCCATTTCTTAAAATCTAAACATAGAGCTACCATATGATCCAGCAATGCTGCTGCTATGTATATATAAAAAAGAAAGTGTATTAGTCCATTTTTATGCTGCTAAGACATATTTGAAACTGGGTAATTTATAAAGAAAAAGAGGTTTAATAGACTCACAGTTCCACATAGTTGGGAAGGCCTCTCCATCATGTTGGAAGGCAAAAGGCACATCTTACATGGTGGCAGACAAGACAGAATGAGAGTCAAGTGAAAGGTGAAACCCCTTATAAAATCATCAGATCTTGTGAGACTTATTCACGACCAAGAGAACACTGTGGGGGAAACTGTTCCCATGATTCAGTTAGTTCTCACTAGGTCCCTCCCACAATATGTGGGTACCATGGGAGCTATAATTCAAGATGAGATTTGGGTGGAGCCAAACCCTACCAAAAAGGAAATCGGTATGCTGAAGATATAACTGCACTCCTACATTCACTGCAGCACACAACAACCAAGATTTGAAAGCAATCTAAGTGTCCATCAATATAGGTGAATGGATAAAGAAAATGTGGTACATATACACAATACAGTAATTCATCCATAAAATAGAATAAGGTCCTGTCATTTTCAACATAGATAGGACTGAAGGACATTATGTTAAGTGAAATGAACCAGGCACAGAAAGACACACTTCACATGTTCTTATGCATTTATGGGAATTAAAAATTAAAGCAATTGAACCCAGGGAGATAGAGAGTAGAATAATGGTTATCAGAGGCTGGGAAAGGTAGTGGTGATGTGGTGGGTAATTGGGGATGAATACTGGGTAAAAATATATATATATATATATATATATATATATATATATATATATATATATATTTAGAGAAAAGGAAGAACAGCTGGTATTTGATAGCTTGACATGGTGATTACACTCAACAATAATTCATTTTACATTTTACATATATTTTATATTGCTGCAAATTATACATCTTGTTTAGAGTTTAAACAAAAAACCTAGACATTATATCCTCTATGAAATCTGAAGAGTCTTACTAATAATTCATGAAAGTATAATAGTAAAATACAAACGACTTAAGTATAAATGTACTATAGTAAAATACAAAAGACTGAAGTCAGGAAGCTTTTCACAAATGCTTGCAAAACTCAAAATCCCTTTCAGTACACTTTCAACTTCACAAACTTGGAGTTAATTGCATTTCAGGGCACATTGCAAAGTACATCTTTTCAATGCACTTTTCCTTAATTAGTACAAACACTTGGTCCCTGAGGAAGGTGGAAGTAGAAAGCTTCCTTTTGTTTTTGTTAATGTTTTCTGTTTTTTATTCACTATTTGTACCCAGGGCCCCATGTGAATGACACATTTTTATTAAAATCAAGAATAAATATTACGTAAATTGTGTCCCCAAACAGCAGCTATGGAGTCTAATTATTTTAAGGCAGCTTTAGCAGCATTCATTTTAGCTGTCTAACCAAAACAAAGCAGAAAGAATAATGCATATGCTAATAGATTTATGCTTTCCTTCTTAGCATTTGGAAACAATGTACCAATCATCTTTGCCTCTCAACAACCAGGAGAGTGCATGTTTCATAGTGAGTGTTCACTTAAGTGCTCCCAATGATATAGGGAAATTACTGAGACAATTAATGGCATCATATTTTAATTGATTGAAAGTATACATTGAAACATTCACATGACTATTCATGTATATGATTTGTACATATAGACACATAACCATGAATATAATTAGTATTCCAGTTTTACCAATTTATCTTTCAGTTTGTTTTACTCAATGTAAGCTTTTCTCAACCTTAGCACTATTGACTTGGGGGCCAGATAATTTCTGTAGGAGCTGCTCCTGTGAGTCACAGAATGTTTAACACCATCCCTGACTTCCACCCCTAGACACCAGTAACACTCTATTTGCTATAAGCTGAATGCCTTTATCTCCCTCCCCCAAATTCATATATTAAACCCTAATCCATAATGTAATGGCATGTGGAGGTACAAACTTCTGGAGGTGATGATGAGGTCATGATAATGGAACTCTCGTGAATGAGATTAGTGCCCTTACAAGAAGAGCTTGGAGCTAGTTATCTCCTTCCAACAAGTGAGGATATGAGACGTTGGCAGTCTGCAATCCAGAGAGGGTCCTTACCACAACCCAAAAATTCTGGCAACCTAATCTCAGACTCTCAGACTTGAGAACTGTGAGTAATAAATTTCAGTTGTTTATAAGCCACCAAGACTATGGTAATTCTTAGCAGCCAAACTAACTAAGGCAGAAAATTGGTGGAGTATTCATTATGTGATGTGTGCTCTTGTAAAAACAAATGGAAGAGTTTGCGTTCTTTCTCCTGTTCTGCTCTTCACTATGTGAAATGTAGGAAGAAGAGGGCTCTCTGCAAATCAGGAAGCAGACACTCACCAGACACCAGATAGGCTGGCACTTTGATCTTGGACTTCCCAGCCTCTAGAACTGTCAGAAATAAATGTTTCCTGTTTATACCACACAGTCAAAGGTAATTTGTTATAGCAGTCTAAAGTTACTAAGACTATCTCAAGCTGTAATAAATAGAAATGCCTCCAGACATTACCAGCTGTCCCTGGTGGGGGAGTGGATTTTGCTCCCACGTGGCAATCACAGTCCTATGTGAAAAAGGGTGTTTTCTTATATGTTGGAACATATAGAACAATGTTAAAATGGCTGGGTGCGGTGGCTCACACATGCAAATCCCAGTACTTTGGGAGGCTGAGGCGGGCAGATCACGTGGTCAGGAGATCAGGACCATCCTGGCCAACATGGTGAAACCCCATCTCTACTAAAATACAAAAAATTAGCTGGGTGTGGCAGTGCACATCTGAAGTCCCAGCTACTTAGGAGGCTGAGGCTGGGGAAATTGTTTGAATTCAGGAGGCGGAGGTTGCAGTGAGCTGAGACGGCACCATTGCACTTCAGCCTGGTGACAGAGCAAACTCTGACTCAAAAAAAAAAAAAAAGAATAATGCTAAAACATATTTGTCCTTGACCTCAATTCCTCCCCATTGGCCTACATTTCATCACATATAGTTGACCGTTCACATTATTCTAAATGTTGTTATTGTTTATTTTGAAATGCAAATTTTCCTGTCATCATTTTGGTTATAATTATCAAAATTCCTCTAATTTCTCTCCCTACTGGCATTGCTACCAGGATTAATTTCAAAGACCTTACCATTGCAGAAAGCCTCTTTATGACCTGTATCTAACCTATCTCTCCAATCTCATGATTTCCTATTCCCACAGGTAACCCAAGCTCCTCATGTAAAACAAACTACAATTCTTTCCTTCATTCTTCACCTCTCTAATTTCTAATTGGATTATGAGCCTCAGTGTAATTTTCCTCAGCTCATTGCCTCCAGAAAGTTCGGAAGTACAATCTCCATACACACCTCCCTCAGACCATTATTACTCTAAATACAGTGTAATGGTTAATTGTACACATCAACTTGGCTGGGGCCACAGGCATAATTTTTTCAAAGGGAGTCAAGATGCTGTGTGTGTGTCTCTGTGTGTGTGTGTGTGCATGCACACATATGTAATTCTTTATCCTGAGGACTATTGTAATATTGTACATTACAAGTGATTAAAACAGTCTAAAAGTGATTGCTATAGTTACGCTACTGATCTATTAAACATTAGATTCAATTTCTTCCATCTAAATATACATATTTGTACCCATTCAACTGTACCTTTTAAAACAATTAGAAGATAATGATTTGATGTTCTTAGTGTAAATAAATGATACATATTTAAGGTGATGAGTTTCACAACGACCCTGATTTGATTATATGAATGTGTCAAATTTTCACCTGTATCTCCTAAAATATACAGCTTTTTTATTAATAAAAATAAATTAAACATAAATGGCTGCATTGCCTATCTATTTTAATTAAGAATTACATTAAGTATCAGTAGAATCAAATTTAATTTTCAAAAAAAATCTTGTCAATGTTTATTTAATATGTTCACAGCAAACTTATATCCCGAGCTACCTCTAATCCCAAAAGATATTGACTGCTTTTGGTAAAGAAATCCTCATTTGTACCAATCTTTTATGGTGCTACATTTTTAAAAAACCTAAACAAATTATGCTTACTGTTTGGAGTCAAAAGTATAATTAAAAACATAGCATTCTATGGAATATTGAAGCAAAATGGGCTTTCCTCCATTTGAGCAATTAAACATGTTAACTTTGATCTCTATTCCTCAGTTGGAGATTGATTTCTGTAACCTGGTTTACGCATATCATTTTGCATAGTTTACTGATCCTCCTTCTTCAAGCATTATCTAGCTTTTGCTGTTAGTGTGTTAGGATACAGTTTCTGCACTTGCAGGTGGAGTAGGATTGTTAATTACACTTGTGCTCAGAAAATCGTTTGGCTACATGCATGGGTGCTGTGGGCATTGTTTTTAACTTGAAACAATCATGCTTATGAAAAAGGAAATTCAGAACTTTTACAATCATTCCATAGATGCTGACGAGACTATTTCATATATTAGCTTTTGTTAAGTGAATGAAAACCAAGGACTTCATGGGAGAAAGCAGAAAGATTGCTAAGGATTTTAACTTTTCTAGAGACAGAATTTTCACGCCTTTAAATCCAGGATATCTTAGGAGTTTCACACATGTACACCACCTTTCTGATTTTGTTGTAAATGAGTCACACAAATAATTTTGATAATGCAAAAACACTTTAATTATATCTCCAGCACGATGTACTAAAAATAAAAAAAATATTATTTAGTGAGCAAGATTATGTGCTAGGCAATGTGCTAAGTCCTTCATTTTAATCTAACGGAATCATATCAACATATTTATGTAGCATGTAGCATTATTACTTTTTGTTCACATATTTGGAATTTGAGATTCCATAAATGACTGTAAAAGATCACTCAGCTAGTAGGTATACACAATAGCATCCCCACACTTGTATTTAGAGTATTTTGCACTGTATATTGTCTTTGACAAGTTAGCATTTATTGCATGACTACTAGGTGCAGGCCGCTTTGCTGGGTGCTTTATGCATATTGCTTCATGCATCTTCCCAATAGCTTTGAGACATAGACATTATTTTTCCACTTTTACATATAAAGAGAAAGCCACACAGCTAGTCTGACCAAAGGAACCAGAGTCAGTTAGAGATGCTTGTTATCCCCAACTCATCACGTTTTGTGTTATAGCTATACTTTCTATCATTAAGGGACCAGTGGATTCTTTAGTTTATGATTAAATGGCTCTATAACAATTTTCTCAATCAATTATGCCCACGTCCATTAAGTCAAATGGAAAAATTAATGTGTTGTCAATAATATATTCACAGAAGTAGTAAATATGTTCTTAATGTGACAAAAATCCATCTGCTAAGCTACTCAGTTAAAAATCAATTAATATTAGAATTTAGTTATATTCACAGAAAACAGCGTGGAAATAAAACATTTTAAGTGTAATTTTATTCATGTTTAATTAATGTGAGAGGAAATAAAAATCTTTAAATGTCCAAGCGACTGAAGCATACCCTACCTTACTAAGCTGTTAGCACTGTCAGGATCTTGTGCCAAAACTGTACCAACGACGGTCCCGATCTTGGCATTTTCATAGACTTCCATGATGTAGGAAGGCATGGAAAACAGTGGTGGTTCGTCTACATCCCCGACGATGATCTTCAGCATGGTAGCATCTTTAAAAGGACCCAAGTGAGAAAAGCGAAAATCAAGATGTGTATTTGCTCCTTCTATGTTGAGGGTATATGACTTCTTTTTCTCATAGTTCAGTGGCTGTGGGGAAAAAATAAGATTTCCAGTATTATGATTTCTGTTACTTTTCAAATATGCATTATACGTTTTCCTTTTTGGAAAGAAATAATTGAGATAGAGATAAGCCATTCTAGCTTTGCTTTAAAATAAACTATGAAAATCATTTTAATGATAACATCTACAGCCTAAATGGAACCTCCACATTTTGTATTTAGTGCAATAATACATATTCGGTATTAGGTACATCAATAGAAAGGATACAAACTCAGATAAAGGAGTGTGTGAGGACTGCTAGGTACTGTTTTCAAGATGAAGTGCTTTTTTCAGATAAGAACTAAACATTTGGAAAGTATTTAGTATGATGGATGTACAAGGCTGTGTGCACCCAAGAGGAACAGACGTAGTTTTAAAAGTTAAAAGTTCCCATGGTGAGGTGAGTGAAGGGGATTCAGAGACCAGTCTTCCATTTTAAATTGGGTGAAATATCCACTGATCCTGGTCTTCCTGTTAAAGCTCTATGAGAAGCAGCAGACTAGAAAATTCTCCTTTTTATTTATCCCACTAATTTTGCACAAGCCTGCTTCAATCTCAAAGTTTCTTTTCTTGGCAGGAACAGAAAATGATCATTCTTTGTGAAGAAATTCAGGTGTTTTCCTCTACAATAAGGGTCAACATCATAGTCAATTCAGGTTGCTGTAACAGAATATCATATACTGGGTGGCTTAAACAATATTTATTTTTCACACTTCTGAAGGCTGGGAAGTCCAGCGTCAACATGCCTTCAGAGCTGGTGTCTGGCAGGGGCCCTCTTTGGGGTTTGCAGACAGCCTCTTACTCTCTGTATCCTCACATAACAGGAAACTCTCTCTCCTTTGTCTGTTCTTACAAAGACACATCCCGTTCATGAAGGTCTCACCCGAATTACCTAATTATGTCAGAAAGATCTCATCTCCAAATACCATCACATTACAGTGGGGATTAGACATCAACATACAGATTTTGAAGGAAGAAACATACCTTTAGTTCATAGTAACCAAGCAATAGCTAACTAGAAAGAGGATCTTTATAAGGATCCTGTAAACAGAATGATCAGTACTATAATACTTATAATAAGTTCCCCATTGTTTCTGAATTCCCTTGGAAAACTGGACTTTCCAGGGGTTGTAGATCACACAAGAGGCAAAATATCATTTAATTTCCAAATCATATATTAAGAACCTAGAAAACTCTGGTCACAGGGATGTTGAGAAGGATAAGCCACTACAATATTTTACCAGTTTTCAAAAAAAAAGTATGTATCTTTATATCTTAAAAACACAAATTCTCAGAATTTGACCATATATACAATACACCCGCATTTATATATGACATAAATATTATGAATTTCAGGTTATATATTTTTCAAGGAGTTAATTGCTTCTAAGATTACAACCTATCAATTGGAAGCTATATTTTCCCTAAGGTATCCACACTAGAAATGAATTGACAAAATAACTAATACCTATCTTGTTTGAAGAGTTGCATACTCTGAGGATCCACGCATTAAATTTTTCTTTCCTTGACTCCTTCCTTCTTTATAAAAATAAGTCAGAATTTATCTTTGACTAATTTATCAATAAGCCCCATCAAAATTTAAATAAATCCTAGAAATGGTACATACTTGCTGTCTATCAGCTATTGCGTGAACAAAAAATGGTCCCTCTTGGCTCATAGGAGCTGGAGAGTCAGAATCCTGCATGCTGTTCATGGAAAGATGAATATCTGGCAGGTTTACTGTTAGTTTTAGATCAATGTCTATAATTTTTGGAGTTAACCTGCTGCATATGGTAGGCTTGATGATGTCTAAATTTCTTCTCACTGAATATGGGTATTTAAGACCTTAGAACTAAAAGTCAGAGTTGTATACTCTACTAGGAATGCTTAACATTTCTTTCTCACAGTAACACTGGATTTTAAAACCATCACCTCCACTTATTTATTATTGTGGGTTTTCACATCTTTTGGATTTTTCAATGAAATCTGTGGAGGGATTTTGGCGACCTCCAGTCCTATCTGATTTTATTATCAAGCTGTGCATTCAAGATGACACACATCTCTTGTTCCATTTCTTAGCAGGTCCCCTGGCAAGTTAGGTATCATTTGCCTCAATACTAACCTACCTACTGCTAGGGTGAAGGCTGTTTCTGTGGACATACGGCTTCATGTTGATGAACATCTAATACGTATTTTACTACTCCAGGGTAGGAGTAAACATTTTGAGGGATTTTTTTTTTTTTTTTTTTTTTTTTTTGCCAGAACTGACAGATGGATGGATGGGAACCATGTGGAGCCATGAAGAAATGAGTTGATTATTTTAGGTTGGGACAGGAATTTAAAAGCAGTTGAATTAATGCATTGGAAATATTTTAACAGCCTCATTTCCAAAGAAAAGCTGGTGGGGCTGAATTACTGGTACAGGGAAACTGAGAAAAAATTATACTCATTTATTTATGCCTGGATATTTTAGAGTTATATATACATTATTTTATTCCTTGCTTTTATCCAACAAAAATGTTATATATATAGTGTTAATATAATTATTATTTTTCTATTACTGTAACTCTGGGAAAGCTACTCAAGTACTCATCTTCCACACTTTTTAAATAGTTGCAATTACTATTAAAGGTGTCGGTTTTAAAAAAATCCCATATAACTGATGCTCATTTTTAATGAGTGCTATCTTCAGTGTTACCAAATTCAATCATTTAAACTACTGGATGCCCAATTAAGTTTAAATTTAGAATAGACTGTAGGGTATTTTAGTATATTAATGTCAATTATTACAAATAACATAGTTGTAGAAAAATTTATTGGTTATTTATTTAAAATTAGAATTTAAGTAGATGTCCTTTATTTTATTTGACAGTGCTAATTAGGATGCATTCATATTCCAATATTCACAATGGTGATGATCGTGGTTGGTATCAATCTCACTTGATAGGGAAGAGAGAAACTACCAGCGAGTATTATATGGTTATGTATTGGCAACTCCTACCTTTTGTATTTTTTAAAAATTAGCTTTACTCATAGGAAACTGTTGATATAAAAAATGTATGATGCCATATACAAAAGATAATTTCATATGGTTCAGTCCAGCATAATTATTTGTCTAACACTGAACTATCCGAACATTCTTGGAATCATCCCACTAGCAATGTGTTCTGTTTTACTGGAATGGTGCTTATAATTGTCCTGTGGGTACTGATAAATGAAGCTGCTTAATGTTGCTTCATATTTGCATTGGCTTACTATTTTGTGTTAATTCTACCATATTAGTTTCATAGGGTTGACATAACAAATTGTCGCAAACAGTCTGGGATATAACAACAAAAATTTTCTTGGAGTTCTGAAGTCAGTAAGTCAGAAATTTGGCAGAAGCATACTGACTCTGGGAGGTCTAGAGAATCTATTCCTCACCTTTTCCAGTTTTTGTGGCTGCCCCAGCCTTCCCCAGAAGAAAGATACCCCTACATGGTTGGACGCTCAATTTATATTCTAATTCAACCACTTGCAGGATGGAACTCCAGGTTTAGTGTCCAGAAATCTTAACTTTGCAGTTATAGTGACAAAGATTTCTTTCACAGGAAACACAGAAGATTTCAGGTACTTTATGCACAGTGTAGAGGCAGTGGCAAGCAAAGCTACAGATGCAGAGAACAAAGTATTGAGCCATAAGAATTAACGCAAAATGGATTAAAGACTAAATGTGAGACCTAAACAGATTAAAAGGATTAAACACTACACATAAGACCTAAAACGATAAAGCTACTAGAAGAAGACACTGAGAGGAACCTTCATGACACCGTTCTAGGCTGATATGACTTGCCTATGACCCAAAAAACATAGGCAAAGTAAGCAAAAACAGACCAGTGGGATTGCATCAAACTAAAAAGCTTCTTCATAGAGTGAAGAGGTGATACATGATTTGGAGAAAATGTTTGAAAACTGTACATCAGATAAGGGCCAATATTCAGAATAACGAAGGAATTCAAACTACTCGATAACAAAATACAAATCATTGTATTTTAAAAATGGGCAAAGCACTTAACAGACATTTCTCAAAAGATGACATACAACTGGGCCACATATATATGAAAAAAATCTCAACATCTCTAAACGTCAGAGAAGTGCAAATTAAGACCACAGTGAAATATCATCTCATGCCTTTCACAGTGGCTATTATCAAAACCATGAAAGAAATAAGTATTGACAAGGATGTCGAGGAAAGGAAACATAGCATTTGTGGTGTTGTGTGTTAGTACAGCAATTTTGGAAAAAATGTATGAAGGTTCCTCAAAAAACTGAAAGTAGAATTACCATAGGTTCCAGCAATCCCTCTACTGGGTATGTAGAGAAAGGAATTGAAATCAGTATGCCAAAGACAGAGCTGCACCCTTATATTAATTGCTGCATTACTCACAGTAGACAAGATACGGAAAATACCAAAGTATCCATCAACAAATAAAAGGAGTTTAAGAATTGTGGTGTAGATACACAGTGGAATACTATTGAGTCTGTAATGGAAAACAAAACAAAAACAAAATTCTGTCATTTGTAACGATGTGTATGAACATAGAGAATATGTTAAGTGAAATAAGCCAGACAAAAATACCATATGATCAAAGTTACATACAGAATCTAAAAGTCAAACTAATTGAAGTAGAAAATAGAATGGTGGTTTCCAGGCGCTGGGAATAGACAGGTGAGTGGGAAAAGGGGAGGCATTGGTTAATGCATACAATGCTGCAGTTAGGGAGGAGGAATCAGTTCTGGTGTTCCATATGCAGAAGAGTGATTGTAGTTAATAATAATAATATCTAATAGAGAGGATTTTAAATGTTCTCACCAAAAGTAAATGATAAATATTTGAAGTAACAGATATGTGCCAATCACATTTACATCATAAATACATACAATTATTATTTGTCAATTAAAAATTAAATAAAACTTTTGAAAAAAAGAAACCTAACAGATTTTTCCATGCTGGGTTTTAAACATGTTTAGAACTTGTTACTTTTTTATTTCTTCCATTTTCCCCCTGTGGGAATGTCAGTGTCTATAACTTATGCCTCTCTTACCATTGTCTTTTACATAAGGATAAATTGTTTTCTAATTTCACAGGTCAGCAGATGAAGATTTTTGCCCTAGGATGGAAACTATCTAGAGTTTACCTATATCTGATTAAGATAATGAGATTTATATTGAGATTAGTTTACAAATGTTGACCTGATGATAAGCAGATAAGATTTTGGACTTAGAACTGATTTTGTAACAGATTGAGATTTCAGGGATATTGGAATGGGGTAAATCTACCACATACATTGAAAGAACATGGCTTTTGTGGAGCTAAGCTATAGTGCCCTAATGGCAACCCTGCAAAAAATATGAATACGGCAAGCCATGCAATTAATTATACAGTAAAATACAAGAAGAGGTGATAATCCTGGATTATTTATGTAGGTGTTAAATTTAATAACAAGTGTCCTTATAAGAGTGGCCAAGGGAGATTTGGCAGAGAAACTGTAATGAGGTCATATGACCACAGAGGGAGAGAGAGGAGCGATGTGACCATGAGCTGAGGAACAACTGGAGCCTTCAGAAGCTGGAAGAAGCCAGGAATGGATGCTTCCTTAGAGTTTACCAAGGAAAGAGGAAGTGCAGCCCAATCAATGCCTGATTTCAGATATCTGGCCTCCAGGACTGTGAGATAGCACATGGGTTGCTCAAGTTCCTCAGTTTACGGTCATTTATAAGAGCATTCCTAGGAAACACATGTAAATTTGTCTGCTTTATATAGAAACATAGTAGAAATGTTCTTTTTAGTGTGTTGAAAGCTTTAAATAGTATTGAAATTATCTTCTCTTTCAGGTTTGAGAGAATTCCTTAGTGAATTATTGGGTCTATGTATTTAGGGAAAATTTACAAGTTTCTCATTTTCTTATTCAGAAATCAGTTTATGCGTGTTGCTTTTAGCAACCTTTCCCCAACATTCTTCATACTAAATTTATGTTTGTAGAATTAAGAAAATATTATTATAATGTTTCCAAGCCGCTTATTTACTATGCTTGTCATGTTTCTTAATAATATAAGTTTAGGTTTATTTTTCAAAATTTCCTTCCAAAAAATCAGGTTTTTAAAATTGAATATATATTTTTGCTTTCTAGTCTTTATTTTCTTCTTTTATTCTCCATTATTAGTTATATATTGCATTCATCTAGTATTATTCCTTTTAGTTTATGTCTTTGATATGTTTAGAATTACAAGTATACTTTCAGAAGTACTTAATTTATATCCCATAATTTCCATATATATGTGTGTGTGGGTTTTTGTTTGTTTGTTTGTTTGTTTTCAGACTAAGTCTCACTCTGTTGTCAGGCTGGAGTGCAGTGGTACAATCTTGGCTCACTGCAACATCTGCCTCCTGGGTTCAAGCGATTCTCGTGCATCAGCCTCATGAGTAGCTGGGATTACAGGCAAGAGTCACCAAGGCCAGCTAATTTTTGTATTTTTAGTAGAGACAGGGTTTCAACACGTTGCCCAGGGTGATCTCCATCTTTTGACCTCGTGACCCGCCCACCTCAGCCTCCCAGAGTACTAGGATTAGAGATCTGAGCCACTGCCCTGGCCCCACATATGTTCTTTCTTATTATAGTTTTTCTTTCTAGAAATTCTGCAATTTGTTGTGCATTATTCTTTTTTGTGATTTGAGAATTCCTGAAGTAGAAGGCTGTGGTTGCTGTAGTTAATAAATTTTCAGATTGTATTTGGAAAAGAGCATTTTATCTATACTAATTTAACTTTGAATTCCTTTAATGAGATAGTCTTCAAGACTAATACATAGTTTTACAAATATTCTATAGGCACTTGAATTAAATAACATAACATCGGAATGCAGAGATTGATATACTAAATATACCTCCTTATTTATTATTCAATTATTCATATTTTAAAATACTTTATCTGTCATGGACTGAAATTTGTGAGCTACAACCTTCTACCATTCTTTTACAGACATAGCTCTTTGTATATATTGTGATTTCTGCTTCGTGAATGTTGGTAACCTGCAACACAGATATTTATACTCACAGTGATGACTCACTTTAGGATTGTAAAGTGTTTTTCTGTTCTTTCTTTTTATAATTTCAGTTTGGATCCCATCATTGTGGGCATTGAAATCATACCTCTTACTTTCTTTTTATGGATGTGGATATTTTATTATAATCTTTTTTAAATATTTGTATTGTACTTTAGGTTCTGGGGTCCATGTGCAGATCATGCAGGATTGCTGCATAGGTACATACACGGCAATGTGGTTTGCTGCCTCCATCCCCCCATCACCTATATCTGGCATTTCTCCCCATGTTATCCCTCCCCAACCTTCCCACTCCCTACTGTCTCTCCTCTATCCTCTCACAACGAACCCCAGTGTGTGATGCTCCCTCCCTGTGTCCATGTGTTCTCATTGTTCAACACCCACCTATGTGTGAGAATATGTGGTGTCTGATTTTCTGTTCTAGTGTCAGTTTGCTGAGAATGATGGTTTCCAGATTCATCCATGTCCCTACAAAGGACATGAACTCGTCATATTTTATGGCTGCATAGTATTCCATGGTGTATCTGTGCCACATTTTCTTTTTCCAGTCTATCACTGATGGGCATTTGGGTTGGTTCCAGGTCTTTGCTATTATAAATGGCAGCTTATTGAATATATGTGTGCATGTGTCTTTATAATAGAACAATTTATAATCCTTTGGGTATATACCCAGTAATGGGATTGCTGGGTAAAATGGAATTTCTATTTCTAGGTCCTGAGGATATATCTGGTTTCCTTGTGTAAAGTTTTATTTTTGTTTATTTTTTTTCTAGTGACTATCTCCATTCTTATAAATTCAGGTAATATTGTTTTATCACCATACAGTAAACAGCAATTAAAATAAAATACACCATTTACATCCCTTCCCATTTCTCTTACATATTTGTAAATTTTATTTTTTTTTTAACTTTTACACTTTTGCTAATGCTAATAGATCTAATATTTGACTTACTAGCTCTGACTTACATTTTTTCATTCTTAGTTATTACTAATAGCAATTTTTTAACCTAAAATCTTATTTTCTTAGGAAAAGAGGTATTGTTTCTACAGTTTCAAGGCATATGCGCATATTCTGATTCAACTACCCTGATCTTGATATTAACCACAGTCAGTGTTCCTGCCTGTCATCATCCATTAGTACCCACAAGTATTTCTTGGTGCAATACATTATTTCCTAAGAAAATATCATTTATTCCACCTCCCCAAGAAATATAATTATTGTTTTCTAAATACATAATTTTACACTGATCTCAATTAAAAGTGCTAATATTTAGGTATGTTATTCCATCTGGTCAGAATATTTTTTAGTTTCATTTTATTTTGAATTGACACAATAATTATACATATTTATGGGGTACAAGGTACCATAAAAATACATGCAATTAGCATATTGTAATGTTCAAAACTTTGTGCCAGTAATCTCCATACTTGAAGGACAATGTGGCTGGATATAAAACCCTTGACTGAATTCATTATCTAGAGTATCCAAAGTCCACACATGTATAAAAATAATTTCCCATGCAAATATTTCACTGACCTCTTCCCATCTTTGAAAAGTTGGTTCTTTTTAATCTCTAAAGTCATGACAATTTAAGCAAACCTATATCATTAACAGTTGGTATGGGCTGACATTATGTATTATAACAATATATCATATCTACTTAGTTTTCCCTAAGAAAAAGAATATCATTTAATTCATTTCTTAGTTCATGTATCTAAAATAATTCCTAGCACATGGAATTTGATGAATAGCTCCTTCTCCATCTAATACAGCTGTTTTCAGAGTTCAGAAAGGTGCTATTACATGGTTTAGATTTGATGGATAAAAAATTTAACACTATTTTTGAAAATGACATGATTGTATATTTAGAAGACGCTATCATCTCAGACCAAAATCTCCTTACACTGATAAGCAACTTCAGCAAAGTCTCAGGACACAAAATCAATGTGCAAAAATCACAAGCATTCCTATACACCAATAACAGACTTAAAGAGAGCCAAATCAAGAATGAACTGCCATTCACAATTGCTACAAAGAGCATACAATACCTAAGACTACAACTAACAAAGGATGTAAATGACCTCTTCATAGAGAACTACAAACCACTGATCAACTAAATAAGATAGTGTACAAACAGATGGAGAAACATTCAATGTTCATGGTTAGGAAGAATCAGTATCATAAAAATAGCCATACTGTCCAAAGTAATTTACAGATTCAACACTATTCCCAGCAAGCTACCAATGACCTTCTACACAGAAGTAGAATAAACCACCTTAAATTTCATATGGAATCAAAAGAGAGCCCACATAGGCAAGTCAAATCTAAGCAAAGAGAACAAAGCTGGAGGCATCACTCTACCTGATTTCCAACTATACTACAATGCTACAGTAATCAAAACAGCATGGTACTAGTACAAAAACAGAGATATAGACCAATGGAACAGAACAGAGGCCTCGGAAGCAACACAAGATATCTACAATCATCTGATCTTTGACAAAACTGACAAAAACAAGCAATGGGGAAAGCATTCCCTGCTTAATAAATGGTGTTGAGAAAATTGGCTAGCTATGTGCAGAAAGCAAATACTGGACCCCTTCCTGACAACTTACACTAAAATTAACTCCAGATGGATTGAAGACTTAAACATCAGACCTAACACCATAAAAAGCCTAGAAGAAAACCTAGGCAAAACCATTCAGGACATAGGCGTAGGCAAGGATTTCATGACTAAAACACCAAAAGCATTGGCAACAAAAACAAAAACAAACAAATGGGATCTAATTAAACTCCAGAGCTTCTGTACAGCAAAAGAAACAATCATTAGAGTGAACTGGCAACCAACAGAATGGGAAAAAAAAAAAATTTGCAATCCACCCATCTGACAAAGGACACATATCCAAAATCTACAAAAAACTAAAACAGATTTATAAGAAAAAAACAAACAAACCCATTCAAAAGTGGGCAAAGGATATGAAGAGACGCTTTTTAAAAGAAGACATATATGAGGCCAACAAATATATGAAAAAAATGCTCAACATCACTGGTCATTAGGGAAACACAAATCAAAACTACATTGAGATACCATCTCATGCCAGTTAGAATGGCGACCATTAAAAAATCTGGAAACAGCAGATGCTGGAGAGGATGTGGAGAAATAGGAACACTTTTATACTGTTGGAGGGAGTGTAAATTAGTTCAACCATTGTAGAAGACAGTGTGACGGTTCCACAAGGACCTAGAAATAGAAATCCCATTTGACCCAGCAATCCCATTACTGGGTATATATCCAAAAGATTATAAATCATTCTGTTATAAGGACACATGCACACCTATGTTCATTGTAGCACAGTTTACAATAGCAAAGACTTGGAACCAACCCAAATGCCCATTGATGATAGACTGGACAGGGAAAATATGGCAAATATACACCATGAAATACTATGCAATCATAAAAAAATGATGTTTGTGTCCTTTGTGGGGACATGAATGAAGTTGGAAACCATCATTCTCAGCAAACTGACACAGGAACAGAGAATCAAGCACCACATTTTCTCCCTCACAGGCGAGTCGTCAACAATGAGAACACATGGACACAGGGAGGGGAGCGTCACACAGTGATGTCTACGGGGGTGGACTAGGGGAGGGACAGTGGGGGGGATGGGGAGTCGGGGAGGTCTCACATGGGGAGTAATGACAGATATAGGTGATGGGGATGGAGGCAGCAAACCACATTACCACGTGTGTACCTATGCAACAATCCTGCATGTTCTTCACATGTACCCCAGAACCTAAAATTCAATAATATATATGTATTTTTTTAAAAAAATCAATACTTAACAACCAACTATGCCCTAAACATTTAACATATATTAACTTATTTAATCTTCAGAACACCTCTGTAAGGTATAATTGCTCTCATCTACAAATGAGGAAACTGGGGCATAGGAAAGTGAAGACACTCCTATGGACAACAGTGTGTAAGTTACATACTTGAGATTTGAACTCAGGCAGACAAAGTGTACAAGTTGTGTCCTTAAGCACTATGTTATCCTGCTGCAAATCTAAATAGCAAATAAGTAGTGTAACATAATGTTTCATTTTGATGAAAAAGATAAAATTTTTAGTGGAATAGTCCTCTTCATTAAACAATACCTTCATCATCATCTTTTCGAGTATTTACTATTAAGCTTAAAATGAATTGATAAGCTCCCTAAATCTAAATACTAGAACGCTGAGTAGCTTTTTAATTTCTTTAATTCACAGATACATAAGATAAGAAACTAAAATGCTATTGAGGCAAAATCCTTTATCTTCTTAGCCCCTGCTAGAAATGTTTATTCTGGCATAATTTTTACCTCCCTAGGCAATTATTCTGCTCTTACTTTTCTTTAGTTACTGCTCAATATCCTAATTTAACAGCTCACTGTCAATGAGCTGACTTTGATTTCCATTTTTAGTTCCTTAATTTAATCCTATAACTCCCAGTAATTACTTTTACATATCATTGCTCTTTCTAACTTGTAAAGTAGTACATTCTCCTTTAATATTAATCCATCTCATAATACTGTAGATAGTTATCATTTTTCCCCATCAATCGTTTTCCAGCCAGATTTACATATTCAGGACTTTTTAACTGTTTCTCATTAATCACTTCTATTATTCCTTAAATCACCCTATTATAGTCTTTTTTGGAACTACATTACCATTATAAATACAAGGATATTGAAAATACTGTTTAGCCAAGTTGCTGTATGAATCAATTCTTCTTAGAGTTCAGCGAGATTGTACAATTCTATTCTCCAAAGTAATAATAGAAGAGACTCTTTATGACCTCTTCTTTATCTGATTTCTAGGTTGCACTAGCATCCAGATTTTTAGTTTCAAGAGTAGGTAGATAATGATAGGGTCAACATCAACATTTTCACACATAAAATTGTCATCTTAATCATTAAATAAAATGGCTTAGACCTGTAATAGTGACTGACATTATTATTAATTCTTTGTTTTCTGAAAAAGTATTTAATTTATATTATGGAATTTTGTCAACTAAGAAAAAAATCTGTATGAATGCAAGCAGTGTTTCTCCAGCTAGCCTTTTGTATTATGATATGGTTTGTGGTCCTTGCCAGAGGTCTGTCCTGGATGATGGACAGTCTGTGGAGATCAGAGTACATGCATAAGCTTTCTCCTTATACATTTCTCCATACAGAAGAAACTAATTCTTATTCATTGTGTGTAATTCATTTATACAAATAAGTATTACATGTTTGCTTTCTGTTGTTTGAACACCAGACAAATAAATGCAAAGGTCTTTCATTTCAAATAACTTAAGTATACATATTATATAGAAGTTATATTATATAGTTATATTATATAGAAGTTATGATTATATATTATTTATATATAATTATACATAAGCTCATATATGTGTATGTATATTTATGTGCCTGTGTGTATGTATATATATATGACATATGTAAAATGAGACACACATATACAACTTACCAATAACCCATGTATATATACAGACACACATATACAACCTACCAATAGCCCATGTATGGGTTATTGGTAAATACAGACACATATTAAATATAGACACACATATAGAAACATATGTTTGTATATTACTTAAATATAGACACACATATACAAATATATACACACACATATTAAATACTGACACACATATACAAACTTACCAATAGCGCATGAATGTATATAGCTTAATTCATTAGGGTGTTTCATCAAATCATTAGTTTCCAAATACTACACTACATTGTATTTTAGAAATATATGTACCAAAACAATCAATAAACTTTCAATGAAGTTTAAAATGATTTATTACTCCAGACTCATCATCATGCCTATAGATGAACACCATGAAAAAAAATGTACTCAATAGCATTTCTGTGTCAAAGTCATCAGAACTATAGTAATACATTTTATTGAATTGAAACTTGGAGTCCTTTATCAGCTGTAGCTGAAAGGAATAGATTTTCAGACTTTAGAACTAGGAGAATATAAAACAGAAATTTACTTGAGTTTTTTTGATAAAGAAATCCCTAAGAAATGTCCTTATTTTGTAAGCAGTTCTTATTTTGTAAGCAGTTTTTATTTTGTAAGCAGTTCATTTTCTTGTAAGTAGAATGAGAAATCTACTCTTTACTATTTACAAAGTGTGGTCATGTGTTTGCCTATCTGTGATTATTTGCAATGGGTTGGGATGAGTTATTTATTACTCTTTGTTGTTCAAAGCCTAAAAATGTTAAATCTGTTAGTAAACAACATTCGATCTTTATTCTGTTACTAAATGCAAGTGAAAGAAACGACAATGTAATCCCCAATAAACACAATCCACTAAAAGACGAAAAATATAGTATGTAGAAGAAATCTAGTACAGTTGTAGTTGAAAGTATTTCATGTTTTTATCTTATACATTACTTAAACTTTAAAAAAGAAATTTGTAACTTTGCATGTTTACTCTTAAGACCAATCTCAAATCATATGTTAAATAAAAAGGTATAAACTTTTACCTACTGTGGGATAGGTATGGAAATCTTAAAAATACACAGTACTTGGTTACAAAAGTGTCTTACATCTCTTATAGGCAGGATATACTTGTAGTACACATGGATACACATTCAAGAAAACTATCAGTTACATTCACAATAATTAATTTTTGAAAAGTCTTATCCTATCGGAAGCAACAACTTTAAGAGGAAAATAAAACTGCTAGGTTTTCTATATTGAGAAATTACAGAAATATATATTTTGATAAGCCAAAAAGACAATCCAAAATATATTTATGACTAAAATATACCTGGAAAGGTTGTACTACAAATACAATATTTAATATAAACTTAAAACAATTTTTCCTCCTGAAGAAGCAGGAAGGGGAAGTTGATTGCCAAGAAACATAAAGACCGTTTTTTACGCAGTCTGTGTACATACAGAAGACAGTATGTATTGTAATGTACACAAGGTATTTCATTCTTAGCTTGCTTCCAGTTAAACAAAATAACACAAAATAAAGATGGCAACAAAATAATCATATGGATTAGTCTGGAAGTATAATTAAAAATTGGTACAAAAATAGGAAGAAAAGAAGACAAGGAAAAATAAACTATTGAGGTATTATTAGATAGTAGTCATTATTGAAGTAGCAGTAATTATTAGCCAAACACAGTTTACGGCACAATTTTTACCTCATTTTATATTTGCTGTAATCACCTTGTAAAGTGCTTAAATAAGAAAACTGAAGCTTCAAAGAGTTGAGATAATGTCATAGATGTCCTCAATGACAAAAGCAAGATTTATATTTCATGTTACAGTGAAGGTTATATCTTCTAGCACCCTTTATTGACTTGAAGGACAAGCTTAAAATATTTTGGCTTAAATTTATTTGCATTGTATATGCAATTGAATTAGCTAGGAGGAATTGTCAATACAAAGAGCATTTGCTGAAAATCAGGAAGCCAAATAAAACTAGAAACTTAAAGAAAACATAGTATTTGGCTCCACTTCTGTAAAGTGTGCAAATAGGAACCATATAAGAAGAGACTTTGAGAAAGACTGCTAAGGAGAAGCACATCCCTAGCTACAGAGGGTCATGTCAGACAAAAGAGTACATCCACTTGCATTCATCCTTATCTTTTTTCCCCTTTCCACCCAGTCAGGCTTCATTAAACAACGAATGAAAGTTATCAAAGTGTATTTACAATGTACCACACCATGAATCAGTGAATTCATCTTGGCAATTTTCTGATGAAGGAATGATATAGACAGGAATGTGCAGACGGTCCTGCTGGCAGATTTATAGAGCAGTGCTGATTTTTATCTGTGAGATTAGCTGTTCTGCCTAGCTGGCTACAGTGAACTGCCTTAGAGATTAAATAAGAAATAGGTTTTTAAGAACTGTTTTATCCTTTTTCTGCCATCTGAATGAGTATCTCTTGAAGGCTAAAATCCACTGAGGTATATAGGTTATTCAAATTGCAATTATTTATACTTTAAAACATACAGCAATGAAATAACTCTGAGGTTGATAATCCTAATCAGAAGGACCAAAAAATTACATGAATGAAACATGTACGTACCTCAGAGGAAATCTAGACTACGTTAAAAAATATGTTCAGAGGAGGCTGGGTGCAGTGGCTCACACTTGTAATCCCAGCACTTTGGGAGGCTGAGGCTGGTGGATCCTTAGGGCTCAGGAGTCAGAGACCAGCATGGGTAACATGGCGAGACCCCATCTCTACTAAAAGTTTTAAAAAGAGAAAAATAGCCAGGCATGTTGGTGCTCACATGTGGTCCCAGCTATTAGGGATACTGAAGTGGGAGAATCACTTGAGCACTTGTGGGGATGACGGTAGTGAGCTGAGATTGCACTACTGCACTCCAGCCTGGGTGACAGAGTGAGATTCCGCCTCCCCCCACCCCCCAAAAAAAAAATCAAGGAAAAAAGTGAAATACAATTTGAACTCATTAAATGTCAGGAATATTTTTAGTACATCATCACTTACCATTTACAGAATTGAAAAAATGTCTGATCTCAAAAGTATGCATTGTGTGTATATGCACCAAATAGAATGAACTATTAATATTAAATTAATTAAATACATGCACACACATAAACATATGTAATTTTACCTTTGTGTTTCAGACCTCTAATTAAATGCAGCCACATAAGGTGGTAAGATATGCCTATTGTTCTTAATTCTGCAAGTGATACGCATACTTCAGATTATGCATGTAATCAAACCACAATCTGAAGTGTATCAACTACTTTCAAAATCAAACTACTTTCACTTTTCGCAAATATGGAACTGTTTTCTATTTTATAAAGACGATAGGAATGAATACACAGAACACCACCAATGCACCCACATACATCCTTACTACACATTGCAAACTTACCCACAGTCATCTGCTTCTACCTCCTTTCCTATGGTCATCTCAGAGGAAGCATACTATCTCTAGGTTGTTTCCTTGCACCTGTCATTCAGATTCTGTTGAGGCCCATCTCTATCCACAATGCATCTTTTAAAATTATCCTCTCTTCAGTATTCTTGATGTCTTGTCTCTATTGAGCTTTTTATCCCTGTGTATAGAAACACTCTCATCTCCCACCTTAAAACATTTATTTTATTATGTTCTTGTTTATTTGCTTTATAATTTTGCTCCACCACATAGGTACTAACCTTTCCTAAGAAGACAGTGTGTTTCTATTTTTACCTCCCATATTTTTGCTTCCTATTCTCTCTCCACCACATTATAATTAGTTCCTCTTTCCATTGTAGCAAAGAATAATCATATATCTTTCATCTGAATAGATAACATGAACAAGTGTTCAGACTCTGAAGAGAGACACACGAGTTCAGTTTTCTGTCGACTTTCTACTTGGGCATTACTTTTATTTCTTTGTGATTCAGTTTCTTGAGGTACAAAGTAGGGATAATAACACTCTCTCAAAATGTCACAGTAAGAATTAAAAGGACAATCATGGGTATATTAACTCAATAAAGACATTGCAAATATGCTTAAAATCTGTCTTGATAAAGAGGCAATACTCTAACAAATATTATTTGCTGCAACTAATTTTTTTATTCTTAAAGGCATTTTATTTTGTATTTCCAACTTTTATTTTAAGTTCAGGGGCACATGTGCTGGATATGCAGGTTTGTTACATAAGTAAACATGTGCCATGGTGGTTTGCTACACAGAACATCCCATCACCCAGGTATTAAGCCCGGCATCTGTTAGCTATTCTTCCTGATCCTCTCCCTTCTCCCACCCTCAACTACTACAGGCCCCAGTGTGTTATTCCCCTCATATGTCTCTGTATTCTCATCATTTAGCTCACACTTATAAGTCAAAACACGTTGTATTTGGTTTTCTGTTCCTGCGTTAGTTTGCCTAAATAATGGCCTTCAGTTCTATCTATGTCCCTATAAATGACACGATCTCCTTCCTTTTTATTGTGGCATAGTATTGCATGGTGTATATGCACCACATTATCTTTATCTGGTCTATTATTGATGGACATTTAGGTTGATTCCATGTCTTTACTATTGTGAATAGTGCTGCAATAGACATGCATGTGTCTTTTTAATAGAATGAATTATATTCCTTTGGGTATAAACCCAGTAATGAGATTGTTGGATCAAATGGTATTTCTGCTTCTAGTTCTTTGAGGAATTGCCACATCGTCTTCCAGAATGGTTGAACTAATTTACAGTCCAACCAACAGGGTAAAAGCATTCCTTTTTCTCCACAACATCATTAGCAACTGTCGTTTCCTGATTTTTTTTTTTTTTTTTTAACAACATGATTCTACATTGAGAAAGAGGCAGAAGACCAAAATATGGGTGAAATGCCCCCTGTGGATTCAGCACAGTCAGAAATTCTTCCAGCTGGGAAAGTTTTCAGTTTGCGGCTGATTTTCTTTTTAATAATAGCCATTCTGACTGATGTGAGATGGTATCGCATTATGGTTTAGATTTGCATTTCTTTAATGATCAGTGATGTTGAGCTTTTTTCATATGTTTGTTGGCTGCATAACTGTCTTCTTTTGAGAAGTGTCTGTCTGTTCATGTTCTTTGCACACTTTTTAATGAGGTTGTTTGTTTTTTTTTTTCTTGAAAATACATTTAAGATCCTTATAGATGCTAGATATTAGAGCTTTGTCAGATGCATAGATTACAAAAATTTTGTCCCATTCTGTAGGTTGTCTGTTTAACCTGTTGATAGTTTCCTTTGCTATGCAGAAGGTATTTAGTATAATTATTAGGTTGGTGCAAAAGTAATTGTGATTTTGCCACTAAAAGCAATGTCAAAACTCACAATTAATTCTGCACCAACCTAGTAGATCCTGTTTGTCAATTTTTGCTTTTGTTGCAATTGCTTTAGGCTTCTTTGTTGTGATATCTTTGCCTGTGTCTATGTTCTGAAAGGTATTGCCTAAGTTTTCTTCTAGAGTTTTTAGAGTTTTGGGTTTTACATTTAAGACTTCAATCCATCTTGAGTTGATTTTTGTATATAGTATAAGGAAGGGAGTCAGTTTCAGTTTTCTGCATATGGCTAGCCAGTTCTCGCAGTGCCATTTATTAAATAGGGCATTTATCTCCATTGCTTGTTTTTATCAGGTTTGTTAAAAATTAGATGGTGGTAGGCATGCGGTCTTATGTCTGGGGTATGTTGTTTTCCATTGGTCTGTGTTTTTTCTTTCTTTCTTTTTTTTTGTACCAGTACCATGTTGTTTTGGTTATAGTACCACTGTAGTATAGTTGGAAGTCAGATAGCATAATGCCTCCAGCTTTGTTCTTTTTGCTTAGGATTGCCTTGGCTATTCAGACTCCTTTTTGCTTCTATATAAATTTTATTTTATTTTTTTTCTAATTGTGTGAAGAATGCTAATAGTAGTTTCATGGAAATAGGAGTGAATCTATAGATTGCTTTGGGCAGTATGGCCATTTTCACAATATTGATTCTACCTATCCGTGAATATGGAATGTTTTTTCATTTATTTGTAACATCACTGATTTCTTTGAGCAGTGGTTTTTAGTTCTCCTTGAATAGGTCCTTCACTTCTCTTGTTAGCTGTATTGCTAGGTATTTTATTCTTTTTGTGGTAACTGTGAATGAGAGTTTATTTGTGATTTGTTTTAGTCTTGACTGTTGTTGGTGCATAGGAATGCTAGTGATATTCTCATATTGATGTTGTATCCTGAGGCTTTGCTGAAGTTGCTTATCAGCTTAAGAAGCTTTTAGGCTGAGATGAGGAAGTTTTCCAGATACAGGGTTATATCAACTACAAACAAAGAAAATTTGATTTCCTCTCTTCCTATTTGAATATCCTTTATTTTTTTCTCTTGCCTGACTGCCCTGGCCAAAAGCTTCATAAGTGAAGGAGAAATAAGATCTTCTCAGACAAATAAATGCTGAGGGAATTCATTACACAAGACTTGGCTTACAAGAACTCCTGAAGGAAGTACTATATATTGAAAGGAAAAAATTGTTATCAGCTTAAAAAAACACACTGAAGTACACAGACCAGTGACAGTATGAAACAACCATATAAACAATTGTGCAAAATAACTGGTTAGCATCGTGATGACTGGATCAAATCCACTCATAACAATACTAACTTTAAATGTAAATAGGCTAAATTTCCCAATAAAAAAACACAGAGTGGCAAGCTGGATAAAGACTGAAGACCCATTGGTATGCTGTTTTCAAAAGACCCACCTCATGTGCAAAGACACTCATAGGCCCATAAGGGATGAAGCAAAATTTACCAAGCAAATTGAAAACAGAAAAATGGAGAGGTAACAAACATAGTTTCTGACAAAACAGACTTTAAACCAACAAAGATTGAAAAAGACGAAAAAGAGCATTACATAATGATAAAGGGTTCAACAAGAATTAGCTGCCCTGAATATATATGGACCCAATACAGGAGCACCCAGATTCATAGAGCAAGTTTTTAGAGACCATCAGAGACACTTTGACTCCCAAACAATAATAGTGGGAGATTTTAAAATCTCACTGACGATACGAGACAGATCATCAAGACAGAAAATTAATACAGACATTTAGGACCTGAACTCAGCTCTGGCTGTAGAAGACCTGATAGATATCTACAGAACTCTCCAACCCAAAACAACAGAATAACATTCTTCTCATTGCCACATGGCACTTACTCTAAAATTGATCAAATAATCAGAAGTAAAGCACTCCTAAGAAAATGCAAAGGAACTGAAATTATAACAGTCTCACAGACCACAATGCAATCAAATGTGAACTCAAGATTGGGAAATTCACTCAAAATCACACAACGGCATGGAATTTGCACAACCTGTTCCTGAATGGTTTTTGAGTAATAATTAAATTAAGCGGTAAGTCAAAGAGTTATTTTAGATTAATGAGAACAAGGATGCAATGTACCAGAATCTCTGGGATGCATATAAAGCAGTGTTAAGAGGGAATTTTTTTTTTTTTTTTCCAGACAGAGTTTCACTCTTGTTACCCAGGCTGGAGTGCAATGGCGCGATCTCGGCTCACCGCAACCTCCGCCTCCCGGGTTCAGGCAATTCTCCTGCCTCAGCCTCCTGAGTAGCTGAGATTACAGGCACGTGCCACCATGCCCAGATAACTTTTTGTATTTTTAGTAGAGACGGGGTTTCACTATGTTGACCGAGATGGTCTCGATCTCTTGACCTCGTGATCCACCCGCCTTGGCCTCCCAAAGTGCTGGGATTACAGGCTTGAGCCACCGCGCATACTCTGGTTTCTCTTCAGATCATATAAATCTTTCGCCTTTTACGAAAGAGGGAAATTTATAGCATCAAATGCCCATATCAAAAACCTAGAAAGATCTCAAGTTAACAACCCAACATCATAACTAAAATAATTAGAGAACCAAGAGCAAACAAACTGCAACGCAGGCAGAAGATAAGAAATAACCAAGCTCAGAGCTGAACTGAAGGAGATAGAGGCACCAGAAAAACCCCTCAAAAATCAACAAATCCAAGAGCTGTTTTTTTTTTTGAAAAAAAATTAATAAAATAGATAGATTGTTAGCTTGACTAATAAGGAAGAAAAGAGAGAAGATTCAAGTAAGCACACTCAGAAATGATGGGGATATTGCCCCTGACGCCACAGAAATACAAACATCAGAGAATATTATAAACACCTCTATGCACATAAACTAGAAGATCTAAAGGAAGTGGATGAATTCATAGATATATACACCCTCCCAAGACTGAATCAGAAAGAAATTGCATCCCTGGATATACCGATAATGAGTTCTAAAATTGAGGCAGTAATAAATAGCCTATCAATCATAAAAGCTCTGGATCAGAAAGATTCACAACTGAATTCTCCCAGAGCTAAAAGGACAGCTGGTAACATTCCTACTGAAAGGATTAAAAAAAATAAAATAAAATAAAGAAAGGGACTCCTCCCTAACTCACTCTATAAGACAAGCATCATTCTGATACCAAAATCTGGCAGAGACACAACAAGAATAACAACAACAACAATAACAACAAAACACTTCAGGCCAATATCCTTGATAAATATCCATGTGAAAATCCTCAACAAAATACTGGCAAACCAAATCCAGCAGCACATCAAAAGCTTATCCACCCTGATCAAGTAGGCTTTATCCCTTGGATACAAGTTTTGTTCAACATATGCAAATCAATAAATGTGATTCATCACATAAACAGAACCAAAGACAAAAAACCACATGATTATCTCAATAGATGCAGAAAAGGCTTTTGATACATTTCAAAATTACTTCATGTTAAAAACTCTCAATAAACTAGGTATGGAAGGAATATACCTCAAAATAAGAAAAGTCAAATATGAAAAACCCAGAGTCAATATCTTACTGGATGGGCAAAAGCTGAAAGCATTCTTCTTGAAAACTGGCACAAGCCGAACTTGTCCTTCCTTACCACTTCTGTTGCTGCTGCTATTATTTTGATGATATTGGTGACAATGGTAAACTGAAACCTGCTTATGAAAACTTCTCAGTCAATCCTGTACTTCCTTTAGCCAAATCCAGTTAAAGTTAATAATCCAAAATTGTTTTAAATCTCTAGAACAGTTCACTTTTTTGATGACTAGCTACCTCCTGAACAGCATCCCTTGGGAATATTTAATGGCAACATTCTCTCCTATTATTTAAAGATTTCCTCCAAGACTATATTTCCTTTGTTTTTCTGCTTGTTTTCTAAAGGAAGTGTTCCCTAGTTTTAAGGATTAATCTTGATAGAAAGAATTAATCCAGTTTATCTGAATTCTTTTAAGTAAAGAAGTCACCTGTAAAATGAAAAGCAGGCAATCTTCTCACCTTTGTAAACATTTCCTCATCCATTAATTATTCTAATATATATTGAATGCCAACTCTGTGTCAGAAAAAATGCTAGATGCTGGGAATACAGTAATGAGTTAACACACAGCCTTGGCATCTGTTGCTTAATTCAGCAATCAGAAATCTTGACATCAAACTAGATGTAGTCACTTCTTACATCTCTTTAATTAATGACTTTCCATTTGACAAAATTTAACAAGGCCTTGTGTGCTCTTGTACCCACTGACTACATTCCTCATTTTCTCTACTCTGGATTCAGTCATATTATTTTGATCCCTTAAATGTGCCATGTTTCACTAATCTCAGGCACTTGATACATTTTCTGTCTTCCTGGGTAGCCATCCTTACATTCTATACTCAAACCACTCCTAAGCTTCTTTCAATTCTCTATTTAGCTATTGCTGAATACTGGAAAATATTAAATATTCTGGATTTTTTCCCTGTAGCACTATATAATTATTCTTCATAGGAAAGATATTGATCTAGGAATGTATGTGATATTTGATTAATGTCTGTCCACATCCATAGATTAGAAGCTGTGTGTATGTAGGGGCTAAGTCTGACTTTGCTTCAGACTTATCCCTTTTATTCTTTGCATAGCTCATATGGAATATAGCCATTGACACATTGAAGGAATTCAAAATATATATGTTTGTTAAATAAAGATATACAAATTGTCTATTTTCATTATTACCTTAACCTAGGTTTGACAATCTGAGAAAAAAATTTACAATGAAAAAATATTTTAGGTGAAGACATTGATATTTTAATATGTAAGTGGTGATGATTGTTCTTTAAGTGTTTAAAACCAAGTTATTCTTAGAACTTCCCTCTGGTATTATTCAATAGACAAGTTAACATTCGATTTTAAGTCAACATAAACTTGTAATTACTAGAAGAAAAATTAATGAGATTTCATACAATCCTAATAGAAAAGTTCATGTATACAAGTAGGTAATTAGACAGATGGATAGACAGATTGATAGATTAGATAGATGGATGGATGGATAGATGCCAGATGGATAGATAGATAAACACTCACTTCAAGACCTACGATAGCACATTAGAATAAAATATCTCAGACTGTGGCTCTAACAGAATCACTATAGATTTATTATGATGATATTTTTATTCTTTGCACTTCATTGAAATTACTTTTACTTAATTCTTGACTGTTTACATTGGGACATTTCAGGAAGAACAGAGCAGAAACAAAACAAAGATAGAGGGACACACTGTTGGTGTAGTTACATCAGACCTTCCCATCTTAGCAAAATATATTTCCTGAAGAAAAGATCTAAGCAGTCAGATAAAACAATAATTAAAATGTAATTATATTGCAAAGTGACAATATTTCATCAAAATCCATGGCCTGACAGCATGGATTATTCATATCTTTGACAAATTTCCATTTAGGAAAAGGTAAATGAATTGCCCGAATCACAAAATGTACATTCTTTTTACCTTCTTTAAAGAAAGGATTCCTTCTCTGGTCTCTTTGTCAGTGGAGATGGAGAATACCCCCATTCCATCACCGTTTATGATGGAGTATGTCATGTCAGCATTGGAGCCAGTGTCTGCATCGTTTGCCTTGATTTTCCCAACAGCTGAACCAACTTGAGCTGACTCAGGAACATAGAGCTGATAGTGTTCTGGAAGACATTTCATATTAAAAGTATTTAAATACAATGTTCATAAAATAATCTTACAAGAAAAAGACAATAAATATTTAGAGCTCGTATTCAAATGAACATTATATTAGGTAATGCATTGAATGGATTTTTTTGTAAGATTTTAGAAGTTTACTATTTAGTAAGGAAATACTAGACGTACGCAAACTTCAAAAGGTGTGTAAAATGCTTTTCATGAAAAGACTATATATTTGAGTATGAAATATTAGCTCTAAACCCTTAAAGTACAGACAATTAGAGAAGTCAAGTTTTCATTCTTATATTGAACCAAAACTGAATTAGTCAAGTATCAGTGTAATCCCCATTGTAGCATGTGAAGTTCAAATATAAAAGTGTGAAAATGAAAAGTGTGGAAATGTGGAATTCAACAGAAAAACAAGAGAAAATGCTGTAGCCTATTTGTTAACACAATTATTTTTATCACGATCAGTATATTGAGATACACAGTCATGTCAGAGAAAGTGAATGTATGTTTATATTTCTTTACCATAAATTCCCTATCAGCTTCTGAAAAGGATTTGAGGTGGCTTCAAAATAACATTATAAATAACATAAAGTTACTAACATTTTTAAAACTCAATTACAGGTTGAAGTATAAGAAGGCAGATGGCTACAGAAAATAAAACAGCATTTGTGAATTAGCATTAATTTTGACACTGTACCAACAATGTTAAAGCATTGTTAATATTATATTCTCAATTGTCTAATATGTACAAATATCACTTTTCCAAAGTTTTCCCTGATATTAAGTGTCAAATGAAACTGTCTCTATAGTGCTTACAAAATAAATATTAAGAAGCATAAGAAAACATGTTTTAAATAACTGTTTTATTGACAAGTTTAAAAAATCTTATTAAAGCAATTTATTATAGAAAGTTCAAGGCATTATAAATGACAGAAGCCCAGGAATCCTGAATTAAAATGTAATTTGATAAAATAATTTCTACCAAGATTAAATTAATAGTGACTCAATACTATACAAGGATATAGTTAGACTATACACCTAATGAATGCACAACCTCTACCAAAATAATTTTAGTGAGCCAATCATTTGTCATTAGCGGTATGTACTGAAAACAAAAGTCTAATGTAGTGAACATTGAAAATATCATTTTTTATTCTTATTGCAGTAAGAACACTTAACATGATACCTCTCCTATAAACAAATGTCTACACAACACAGCATTGCTACTCACAGATACAATGTTTTTCAGCAGATCTATAGGACTTACTCATTTTGCATAACAACAATTTTATATTTGTTGATTATCAACTCCTCATTCTCCTTCCCTAGTCCCTGATAACAACCACTCAAATCTTTGACTCATGGCCCAGAAAACTTTTCGGCTGATTCTTAAAATAGGAAACAGATTTCTGATACAGATAGATGATGTTTGTAGAAAAAAAAAAAACACGGTAATTCTTGACACATTTTAACAACTGGAAGAATAGTAACTTCCCCATTCACTATGTTCCATTAAACAAAATAGAGTACATTAAGATTAATATTTTATGCACTCTCCATTGAGTTGAGAATTATAATTTGTAAATTATGAGTCAACTTTTAGTAGACAGCGTGCAAAACGACCCATTTTATCCATGCCTTCTGCTGTTTATATCCTTGAGTTATTTCCTCTTGAATGCTGGCTAGATACAGCAGTTCACTTATGATAAAGTAGGTTCAGCAAAAGTAATCAGATGTCTCTTACACGGCTAGGTTACAAAAAGACTGTGACTTCTTTCACGGGAACACTTTCTCATTGCCTCTTGTATTACTCACTTAGGGTCAGGCTGTCTGTCACGTTTTGTTGCAGTCCTGGGAAGTAGCCCATCGGGCAAATGACTGATGCGGGCCAAAAGCCAAGTGAGCAAGCTGGAAGCAGAAACCAGCTCCACCTCCAACAACGTAAGCCTCTGGGCAAGGCCTCAGCCCCTGCTGACTTCTACACTGCAATCTCGTCATGAACCAAAGGCACTCACAAAAACCATAGCTAGACTCCTGACCTACAGAAATTGTGAAATGATAAATGCCAGCTGTTTTAATCTGCCAAATTGGAATATTTTGCAACACAGCCATAGATAAACTATACACACCTCTTCAGTAGTTGCCAGTGATTTGCTAATTCGAATGGATTCTTTTTTGTTCTTGTCATCCTGGGGTACTATGATTTATGTTGAGAGAAATTAAAAACCAAAATAATTGAACAAAATCTGATTCATTATACCGTTATTGCTGATTATTTCTCTCCCTATGACTTTATACTTTGATATATTTCTAACAGAATAAAAAATAAAAAAAATAAAAAAAATAATGAAACACACATGTATGCCATCAAATCTTAATTATTTTTGTATTTGATTCAGGTCTCATTTTATAATGTAATATATTATTGAAGGCACAGTTGATACTTCTAAGTGGGCTGTTTGCTATAATCAAATTCTCTGCTCATCCTCCCAGAACCATTATCATTCCCCTACATATCTTAAAAATATTAATGTAACATATTTTCAGAAATATATATTTAGATAGTATAGTTATTTAGATTTAAGTTTATATTTCTCATTCTCTTGTATTTTTTACTCAAAATCATAATTTTGAGATATATCTAAGATGCTGCATATAGTTCTAGTTCATTAACTACAATGTAGTATTTAATAATATGCTACAAGTTATCCAACTGTATGTTTTTCTAATTTAGAAACATTCAAATGAATTTTAGTTTACATATCTCCTTATGCACATGCAGAATTTACGTAAGCTACAGTTATAAAAAGGCTCTTCCTGGAGCTTTAGAACACAGCCCTTCCCTGGTCGTATCACCACTTTTTTAACATCTCAGTTCCACTACAGATTTATTTTTCACTTTTTTCTTAAAAGATAGTATTGTCCATAACTTAGTACCTCATTTCTGTTTCTTATATACACACTCTGGAAAGGAATATTTGTCCCTGCTGTTTCACTGTCAACATATAAATCTATGGCTCTCAAATGAATATTCACATCTGCCATATCCTGAGTTTCTGCTAAAATGTTCAATTATGGTCATCTTCAACTTTATGCTGGGCATCTACTATCTTATGTCTTTTCTTAAGAAAAGTAATTTGAAATTTGAAACGATTTGGAAAATTTAAAATGTAGGCCAATAAAAGAAGAATCAATTGTTTAAAGTTTACAATAAAATAAGGGCATAGGAAACTTGAATGAATCAAATATGAAGATTAAAATTCTGATAACACCCCATTTGTTGATATAAACTCTATTGAAAACAAATAAAAAGAAGAAAAAAATTGATAATTATATTTTTCAAATATCAATTTGACATCAATATTAAATTCTCTCCTCAATTCTCTAAAACCGTTTATGTCTATGAAACTTACAACTGATAAATAATTATGTTTAGTAAAAATTACTCAAGTTGACTGTAGTAAATAACATCTCATAATGAAGAGGTGTTATTTCTAGTAAACTCCAGCTATATAAGAAAATAGAAATAGTAATGGTAATATAACCTTTAGAATTTGGTTATCCAACATCACAGAGTTACTGAACTTTGCAAATAAAATACCAAATTTGTATTTAAAACAAAGGGTTATTTATAACTATACACTAATATATGACTATTAATGAAAACTTGGAAAAAAACAAAACAGAAAAAAGGCAATTTGTTGTTTTATCACCAAAAGGATTTTATTTAAAAATTATATGACTAAACTGATAATGCTTATTGCTCTGTGATTGTAGTAATAGCATAGTTAGTATTCTGCAATAAAAGATAATGACTTTAAACTTTCAGATATAATTTCCATATATGCGTGGATGTATATAAATATATGTATGTATATACATATACATACATGTACATGAAATAATATATATTTATATAATACATATTTGTATATAATATATAGTATATAATATATAGTATATATAACATATAATATATAATAACTTATATATTCTATAGTATATATCATATATTTATATATATATTATATATATGATATATATTATATTTAGAATATATGATATATACTATAATATATACTATATATAATTATTATATATTATATATTAATATATACTAATATATATTATATATAGTATATAAATAATATATACATATGTATTTATATGTGCATATATAAATACATATAATATACATAAATATATAATAGATATATTAGATTATGTATATATAATACACACAAAGATATATAATAGGCATATAATAGATATATGTATGTATATACATATAAAAGCATACATATATTAATGCATACATATATTAATATATGCATACATTGTATATATTGTGTATGTAATGCATATATATTTATGTATATATGTATGTATTTATATGTATGTATATAAGTAAATATTTATATATATTTATACCTAAATACATAAAAATATATATTTATATACATAAATATATATATTTATGTATCAATTACATATCTGTGTATATACATTTATGTATATAAATATATGTATGTAATATAAAATTACATATGTATATAATTATATATAAATATATGTATATAATATAAATTTATGTATATTAATACATTTACATAAATATATATACACATACAAAGATATATAATAGATACAACATATTCATACTTGTCTTAAAATTATATAAAGATACGGATCATTAACCTAGTTGACATCATGAAGTAATTGAATTGTGAATATGAATTATATGTCTTTTTTCTAAAAATTTAAGCCATTTAACATATATTTTCAAAATGCAAGAATTATTTTTTAAGTATTTACTAAGTAAAACATATTTTGCTGCTTTACATGATGTTCTGCTTTTATGAATATAAAGATATTCATATTTCTTTATTATGCTGATCTGGTACACTCACAGTATATATTTTGGTCATCATGTACACAAGTGAGAAAAGAACATCCCCAGTTATTATTTTAATAGTCATCAGGTATGTAAGGATATTTAATTTGGTTTACATAGCAGTAAAGGGTAACTAAAAATATACAGAGCCTTAATAGAAAGGAATCCAATTCCCATAATGTTCTCCATGTTTTCAGGGTCAGAGAGACAGTGAGCACTGGAACATCTATTTCAGCCATGCAACAGGGGAGCTCTTTAAGTGTAGAGGTTATTTTGTTAGAAAAAGCAAGCCTCTAGAGTTTTTCAGCTGGTACCAGTGAATCTCTTGAGCTAACTTAAATCTACTGAGACAGCTGTTCTCTAAAACACTAAAGTCAATGTTTCAGGTTGCTAAGGGTTGCCTCTCCTCACTCCTCTAAATTAAATTATTTTTTCAAACTAAATATCTAATTATTTTAACAATCAAATATCAGTAATTTATACAATTGAATGTATTTCCCTGTCCTTTTTCTTGAAAATACAAAAAGTGATTTTCATGAAGGCCTGTTCATTCTTGGCAATTAGTAGATACTTTCATGGAAAAAATAGAAAGTGCATGGGGAGAAAATTTTTATTTGAATGAAATATTACACTAATATGTACCATAGGATATGTAGTATTTTTAATGTCTTATATTATTATTTTTATGGTAGAAGCCTTTTTTATCTGGAAAAACATTAAATGTATTGTTACCATTTATGATTTAAATTCCTAAAACATAAAGATGTGACTTACATTAGGAAAATGGCAGACTACAAAGTTCCAAGCCTGTAAACATTTGAATATTTCCCAGAGCTTTCTATAAGTTTAGGTCAGCTAGTTTTAAGTCACTTTTTGATGTTTCCATGAGGAAACAAGGGCTTCATGGAAATATCGAAAGTTACTTAAAACTAGGTGAAATAAACTACTTATAAAAGCTCTTGGAAACTTTCAAATGTGTACAGAAACCAAGAAAATCCCCAACTAAGAAAAATGTGAATTCCAACATTAAGCATCTGTGGTGTTTAGATTTGCTCTTGCTCCGCTCCCTTCCCAGGGCAAGGAGATTTTGGTCAGCAGGAGGCAACAAGCCAGTTCCAAGATCCGTTCTCTCTAGGAAAAGATCAACAAAGTTGATTGACTAAGAAAGACAAAGAGTAGTCTCAATTAATTACAATAGAGAAAAAAGTAGAAACACTACCCTGATTTTACAGAAATAAAAGGATTTTATAAGGAAGTCCTGCAACCAATTAAATACCAACCAATTAGATAATCTATAGATAATGAATATATTCTTATAAATATGACTTACCATGACAAAATTAGGAAGAAATGGAAATTCTGAATAGATATACTACTAGTAAAGAGAGTCAATAAGCAATCAAAAACTTCCCAAGAAAAATAAAGCCCTGCAATAGATGGCTTTACTGGTTTAATTCTACTAACCATTTAAAGAAGAATTAAGGCCAATTCTCAAAATCCTCCAAAAAATAAAAAAGGAGGAAAATTACCTAATTTATTCGATAAGGCCAGCATTCTCCTGAAGCCAAACGTAGACAAAGACATTAAAAGAATAGAAAACCAATTGAAATTAAATTAAAATTGAAGTTCAATTAAAATTGAACAAATTGAAATTGAATTTTAATTGAATTGAAAACCAATATTCCTTATGAATATGAATGCAAAAATATTAACAAAATACCAGTAAACCGAATTGGGCATAATATCAAAGGAATGTATACCATGAACAATTGAGATTTTTTTTTTTTTCCCCTGGAATGCAAGTTGAGTTCAACATATGAAAACCAATTAATTTTCATTTCCATTAACAGAATAAACAAAAAAAAAAGTCACAAGGTCATATCAATTCTACAGAAAAAGCAATTGACAAAATTCAATAACATATTATGATTTAAAAAAAAAAACCATAAAATAGAACTATAAACAAAGAAAACTTCTTCAACATAATAAAAGCTGTATGTTAAAATCCCATGACAAATATCATTAAAATAATAAAAGACTAAAGGCATTTACTATAAGATCAGGAACCAAACAGGATGTCAACTTTTGAACTTTTATTTAATATAATACCGGAAATCCTAGCCAGAGTCAGAAGGCAAGAAAAAGAATTTAAAAGCATCCAAATTGAGAAGGAAGTAATACAATTATTTCTGTTCACAGATGACATGATCTTATACTCAGAAAGCCTTAGGGATTACACAAATACCCACTCACCTCCACATACAAACACATACAAACTTTTAGAACTAATAAAGTAATTCAGCAAAGTTACAAGAGAGTGAATAATTTCAAAAGAAAATAAAGCAATTCCACTTATAATAGCATAAAAATGATAAAATATTTAGGAATAAAACAATGTGTGCCCTGACACATTGTTTCGTCTTTAATATCTTTCCACAAGATATTAAAGACATAAATAAATGCAGACTACTACATGTCAACACCACAAAACACACACACACAATCCAATCTTTTAAATGAGCCAAGAACTGGAAAGACATCTCTCCAAATAAAATAAAAATACATAAAGAAAGAAGACAATGACTAGGTTGGAGACGATGTGGTGAAATTGGAACCCTTTTTCCCTGTTGGTGGAGCAGTCAAATGGTACAGTCATTATGGAAAATAGCATGGAGGCTTCTAAAAAAAATCAAACCTAAAATTGTCATATGATCCAGCAATTACACACTCAAAAGCAGGCATCCCTAAACTACGACCCGTGGGCCGCATGCGGCCCCCTGAGACCATTTATCCGGCCCCACGCCGCACTTCAGGAAGGGGCACCTCTTTCACTGGTGGTCAGTGAGAGGAGCACAGTATGTGGTGGCCCTCCAACGGTCTGAGGGACAGTGAACTGGCCCCCTATGTAAAAAGTTTGGGGCCGCCTGCTCAAAAGCATTGAAAGTGATGTCTTAGAGATATTTGTACACCCATATTCACAGCCACATTACTTGTGATAGCCAAAATGTAGAATACAGCAACATCCAGCAACAGAGGAATTGATAAAATACAGTATACACATAAAATAAAATATTAATTATCATTATGAAACAAGTTAAAATTTGATACATGATATAGCCTTGCTGAATCTTGAAACATTAGTTTACTGAAGTAAGCTAAGCACAGAAAGACAAATATTGCATGATTCTACTTATATAAAGTACCTAAAAGAGTAAAATTCGTAGAGACAGAAAGTTGATTTAAGAGAGGAAAAATGGAAAAATAGTTTTTAATGGGTCCAAAGTTTTACTTTTTCAAGATGAAAAAGTTCTGTAGATGAATGGTATTGCTGGTTGTACAACAATATGAATGTATGTAGTGTTACTTAAATGTACACAGTAGAATTGTTTAAAGGCTAAATTTTATTGTATATTATTTTTTAACTACAAAAATTAATATCAAGTCGGGCGCAGTGACTGACGCCTGTGATCCTAGAAGTTTGGGAGGCTAAGGCAGGAGTATTGCCTGAGCATTGACTTTCTAGACCAATCTGGACAACATGGTGAAACTCCATGTCTACAAAAAATTAGCCAGGCATGGCAGCGTGGGCCTGTAGTCCAAGCTACTCAGGAGTTTAAAGCAGGAGAATCACTTGAACCTGGAAGGCAGAGGTTGCAGTGAGCTGAGATTCTGCCACTGCACTTTAGGAGTGCAGTGGAGACTTACTTATTTATATTGGAGACTCCATCCCCAAAATAAATAAATAAATAAATAAATAGATAAATAAAATCAAAATGATAACAACTAGTACTTGAGCTGTTCTTCAGAATGAGAAAAATTAATAACAATACAACAAATGCCAGGAATTTATGATGATGAGAATCTGATCAAAAGTATAAAACAGTGGAATATAATATTAATACAAAAATATATAATTGTCTTCAAAATACCACTTTTACTCAGCTTTTCAGTGTGTGAGACAGTCTTTCTGAGATATGAGATAGGGCAATGTGCATTTTTCAACTTTAGGTACCACATTGTTTACGATGTATTAATAAAATCTTTTTTTGTATTTCAAATATGTGAATAATTTCTAAGTTATATTCTAGCTCACTCTAGAAGTTTCTTTTCCCTTTTAAATTCTTCAAGTAGTACTAGAATGATTTATCCTTGTTTTAAGATTACACAATTGTACACAGCTTAGGAATAGAGATCTCACTGTGTAATAGACTTGCATGTGGATGTACCGTAAGTTCATATGCCATAGGTGATCCTTTCACATAATTTCTTAGACTGCATCATAAAATACTAATGATTACGTAAAGTAGATTTAGGGAAGGAAGACATGATGAAGATAATAAAAGGGCATTTGTCTCATTGAAGCTTGTCCCTTTTAATATACATTTTTTTTTTCTCCAGGACAGCATTGATTATAGTTGCTTTTTAAAAGATCTTGTGTCTTTACTTCAGTAATTTTGTCAGTCACTTGAATAAGTCATTCCCTATGATTACCCCAAGGCCCTATCCTACAAAAACTGTAATAAATTTTATCATTATATTTGTTAGAAATATTTACTATTTTATTTTATTTAAATGAGAAAGTGAGATGCTTCTTAGGTAAAACTGATTGCCATGTGAGTGGTCATAAACTATGATGTCTGACTTACAGAGTTTTTCTTGATAAAATTAATCAGAGAGTTTTTTATAATCTCCACGTTTAATGTTTATGCAAATATAGTTTGTGCTGAAAACGCTAATTTTAAATTAAAACACACATACACACACACTCACACAAGTATTCTGGGATCTTCCTGCATTTAAGAGACTTATATTGAATACTGATTATTAAGCATGGTGATTGGCTCTATGTGTAATGTTTTTTAAAATATAAAGTAAATGTAAATGTAAATTCTACTGCCATTTGAATGTCACACATTAAAAGGGCAATTTTCCTCTATCAGAATGTTTACTTTTCTCTGAAATATCTTTAAAATTGCTTCCCCAAATACATTCTGTTACTATGTGTCAACATGCACTACAGGAAAGCTGATTCTTCTATAGAATTTTTTTTCCAAGTATTACTATAGTGGAACACTTTTTTTTATCCTGTCACTCTTAATCATAGATAACATAAAAAGGCTTGAAGAAAGACTATTTGAAACTTTAATTGAAAATCAGTCCCCTTTTTAAATATTCTTTGAAGATGTAGAAATTGATTTGTAATGCCTAACTATAATAATCAAATCATTTCCAAGAAATATATGCTTATTACCATAAACATACCTACCTAAACAACGTATTATGTAAAGAAAAAGGAATTAATGTATAACTTTGTTGTAGTACACAACCACATAGATTAAAAACAAACTATAATATGGAAATGTCATATCTAGTAGGTTTCTAAACAGATGATGCCATATAATTTCAAAATATTTAAATCTAAAATCAGAAGAATGCAATACTATTGTTTATTTATACTTGTTATTTTGTCAGAAAGAGATCTACAGATGTATATACCTTATTTAATATAATAAACATAATTAATTATCAATTGTCTTTATATACTAAATATCATGATGTAAAAAATAATTGTGTCTTTATGAAGGCTAAATGAAAATAAAATAATAATATTGCTCTTTTTATGGTTAATTTAGTAAGTTTAGCTTTATTTTAGAGTTCATCCTTTCCATTTAGCCACATAAAATATCAAATTGACATAAAATATATCTAATTATCTTCCATAATGTTTCTATTTAAATTTAAGTGGAATTATCTTTCAAATCTGAATATGATAGAGCAGTATATCTAACTCTGCCATATGAAACAGCTATAAAAACTGCACAGTAGGCCGGGCGCAGTGGCTCACACCTATAATCCCAGCACTTTGGGAGGCCCAGGCAGGTGTATCACGAGGTGAAGAAATTGAGACCATCCTGGTCAACATGGTGAAACCCCATCTCTACTAAAAGATACAAAAATCAGCTAGGCATGGTGGCACATGCCTGTAGTCCCAGCTACTCCGGAGACTGAGGCAGGATAATTGCTTGAACCCAGGAAGCAGAGGTTGTGGTAAGCTGAGATTGCGCCATTGCACTCCAGCCTGGGTAACAAGAGCAAAACTTCACCTCAAAAAATAAAATAAAATAAAATAAAATAAAAATCAGCTGCACGGTATACAGAACATGATTGTTTCAAAGCATTCAAGAGTAATCAGTGTCGGGAAGCCTGGATGAAGTATGATCCTTGAGACAAAGAAACCATAACAAAACAAAGTTTATATGTTAAAATACTGAGGGCATTTTAAAATATATATTTCTGGGGGAAAGAGTCCAAGCAGAAATTGTACAGCTTGTGAAGACAGGTTGAAGTTCAGAGCTGGCACAAAGGCTGAGAAATTGAGGACAAAAGCCCTAAGAAGAAACCTCAGATAAATGAGGAAAAAAAAAAAAAAAAAAAAAAAAAAAAAAAAAAAAAAAAAAACAAATGCAATTTTTCTTGTGGTAATTGTGGACACATCCATTAATTTGACATGTGTAGAGACTCTGAGAAACCATGAGAAAGTGTATCCGGAAGGCAAAGGAGCTTGGCAGAGATTTCATCAGCCATGAGGTACTGAGGTGTCAGAAATTGAGACCAGTGGAGAGTGAAGAAGGATCCAGCTTTCAGGAGTAAGAGCTACTTCCTGGAAGCAAGGAGGGAAATGAAATAAGCTAGTGCTAACAGAATCCAACTGATTTAAGTAATCCATAGTCTGTATGTCTGCAAGAAATAACTCAATCCTCTTTGAAAGACTGCATAATCATGAACCTCTGCAGCTCTATGCAGCGTTCAATCAGTAATTAAAAGGCATGATTAAAAATGAGTATTGGCTAAAACTAAGAAGGAAACAATTTAAAAAAAATGATCCAGGTATGATTTTGCTATTAGAATGCTATTAAAATTTTTGAAATAACTATGGTTAATATGTTTAAAGAAAGAAAAGGGTGAAGAGTTTCAACAGATACCAATAATCTGTGTCTACTAAACCAAATACAAATTAGAGAACAAAAATGTCAATGTTGAAGTGTGTACTTAATAGATTGAATAGATAGATATAATTGCTGAACAAACAGCAGAGAAAATGATTGGTGTATTAGAACAAAAGTTAATATAAAATATCCAGGTTAAAGAGGACCATAGAAGAATTATTATACAGTAGAGACAATGATGGACTAATGTTATATAGTTGAAAGACCTAGCTGATATACTTTGGAAAACTAGTGGAAGAGAAGTGAGAAAATGAGGTTGAAGAAATGCTTGAAAAAATTATAGAAAAGGTGAGAAAATTCATTGCCAGTTGTCTAGGACATAAAAATGGGGAAATAAAATATTTTTAGAAAATTTAGAATTTCCTTTAGAAAACAATAATTCAAGAAGAATACACATAATTTCAAGGCAAAATAAATAGTACCAGGAAGGGTAAATTAGTGTTGACTTTTAAAATGATTATTTGCTATTTAACACAAAAGCAATAATGCCAATTTCATACAGGACTGAATACATAGGATGACAAAAATAGGAAAAAAACAAACAACAACAACAAAGTGTGAATGACAAAACAATTTTAAAGTTGTTCTATTTCCAAGCAATGAAATTATAATTTAAGGTAGAATGAAATAATCATAATATCTACACTAATTTTTTAAATAGAAAAAAGTATAAAAAAGTAAAATTTTTAAAAAGTGAATGGAGAGGAGAGAGATCCAAGATGGCTGATCACTAGCAGCTCGGGATTGTACCTCCCAGTGAAAGCACAAAGAACGAGAGGACGCCACAGCTTCACATGAATTCTTGTTGCTCACGCACCAGGAGATTCCCAGCGGAGGAGCCCCACGGGTCGCCAGCGCGACTCTTGTGACCGGCGAGGCGGTTTTGCCGGTGCCTCGGAGCCTCGGTTCTTGGTGCAGAGTCAGAAAAGCACCATCAATCTTAACGCCGCTGATTTAGTCGGTGCAGTGGGTTGCTCAGATTTCAGCGCTGAGAATCAATAAGTTGGACGTCCACTCGGAAACCCAATTACAAAGACGGTAAATACGAAGACCACAGATGGATAAATCTACAATGAAGGGAAGAAAACAGCCAAAAAAAGGCTGAGAATGCCCAAGATCAGAACGCCTCTCCCTCAGCAGGGGATCCCAGTTCCTCATCAGCAACGAAACAAGGCTTGATGGAGAACGAGTGTGTTCCAATTACAGAAGCAGGCTTCAAAATGTGGATAATGAGAAACTTGTGTGAATTAAAATAACTTGTTCTAACTCAATCCAAAGAAACTAAGAACTTTAAAAAAAGGTTTGACGAAATGTTAACAAGAATACACAATTTAGAGAGGAATATAAGTGAATTGATGGAGCTGAAAAACACAATACGAGAACTATGTGAAGTATGTAAAAGTTTTAACAGCCGAATTGATCAAGCAGAAGAAAGGATATCAGAGGTCGAAGACCAACTCAATGAAATAAAACAAGAAGACAAGATTAGAGAAAAAAGGATAAAAAGGAACGAGCAAAGTCTCCAAGAAATATGGTACTATGTGGAAAGACCTAATCTACGCTTGATAGGTGTACCTGAATGTGACGAAGAGAATGAATCCAAGCTGGAAAATACGCTTCAGGATATTATTCAGGAAAATTTTCCCAACCGAGTAAGGCAGGATAATATTGAACTCCAGGTAATACAGAGAACACCACAAAGATATTCCTCAAGAAGAGCAACTCCAATCGTCAGATTCACCAGGGTTGAAATGAAGGAGAAAATACTAAGGGCAGCCAGAGAGAAAGGTCAGGTTACCCACAAAGGGAAGCCTATCAGACTTACAGCAGATCTCTCAGCAGAAACCCTACAAGCCAGAAGAGAGTGGGGACCAATATTCAACATCCTTAAAGAAAAGAACTTTCAACCAAGAATTGCACATCCAGCTAAACTAAGCTTCATAAGTGAAGGAAAAATAAAGTTTTTTTGTGAATAAGCAAGCACTCAGAGATTTCATCACCACCAGGCCTGCTTTACAAGAGCTTCTGAAAGAACCACTACACATAGAAAGGAACGAACAGTATCAGCCTTTCTAAAATATACCAAAAAGAGCATCAATATAATGAAGAATTTACATCAACTAATGGGGAAAATAGCCAGTTAATATTAAATGGCAGTATTAAACTCACATATGTCATTATTAATTCTAAATTTAAATTGACGAAATCCCCCAATCCAAAGATAGACAGGCAATTTTAACAAAAAACTAAAACCCATCAGTATGCTGCATCCAGACCCATCTCACATTTAAGGATACACAAAGACTCAAAACAAGGGATGGAGAAAGATTTACCCACCAAACAGAGAGCTAAAATAAATAAATAAAAATCAGAAGTTACAATTGTTGCCTCTGATAAAATAGTCGTTAAAGCAACGAAGATCAAAAGAAGCAAAGAAGGACATTATATAATGATAAAAGGATCAATGCAACAACAAGAAGAGCTAAAGATCCTAAATATATACGCACCCAATACAGGAACACCCAGACATACAAGACTAATAAAGAGACATAGACTCCCACACAATAATAGTGGGAGACTTCAACATTAATATAGGACAGATCAATGAGACAGAAAATTAACAACGATATCCAGGACTTGAACTCAGATCTGGAACAAGTAAATGTAATTAACATTTATAGAACTCTCCACTTTAAAAACACAAAATATACACTCTTATCAGTACCACATCACATCAACTTAGAAGTTTAAACAAAATGTTGGTTGGCTCCTTGTTTGTTATTCTCTTCCCTCATTTTCTTTTATGTCTCCATTATTAAGGACAATTATAGGCATACCCATATTTAGACTGCATTCTATCCCGGGCAATAAAGCAATACCCCCATCCTCTCTCCCTCTTCCTCTTTCTCTTTCTTCCTCTTCTTTATTCTTTTTCTTAAAAAAAAAAAAAAAAAGTGAATGGAGATCAAAATGAATGAAATTAAGTAAATAATTCAGAGAATATGAGGAGAAAAAAAGAAGAAAAAGTTTAGACAAATAGCAAATGATTATACCTAAAAGAAACTATATCAGTAATTAAGGTAATTATAAATGTAGTAAATCAAAATAAGCAAGAGAAAGTATGACGTCATTTTAAACTAAACAACAAAAAGATTATCTAAGTGTACACAAGAAACATTTACAAATTAAGAATAAAAAATTAAGGACAATAAAGTTTGAAAGTAAAATTTTAGAAAATGGAATACCAGGCAAACCATAACCAAAAGAAATGAAGATAAATAAATAAATGAAACTCTGGAATAGCTATATGGAACAAATTAGTCTTTAAGGTATGCAGCATTATTAGAACTAGAGAGATATATGTCACAATAAAACAATTTTAACCTAGAGAAAGTTATCGAAGCCTTCAATCTGTGTGCATCCAGTAACATGGTTTAAAACTGCATCTAAGAAAAATTAAACAGAGGGAAAAAAAGGGAAATGGAAACATCCAGTATCATCTTGGAAGGCTAACATCTCCTTCAATAACAGACAAGCAAAAATTCCATAAGGATATAGAAAATTGGAGTGGTACAAGGAATAAACTTGAATGAAATTTACATATGTAGACCACTAACCATGCAGCTGCAGAATTTACATATATAGACCACTAACCATGCAGCTGCAGAATTTACCTTATTTTAGAATAATTAGGAACAGTTATCAAAATCAAGTACATACTGGCATTTTAAAGACATGCTCAAAATGTTTTAAAATATATGCCTGCAACCATAATAAAATAACTAGATATCATTTTCAAAAGACACTAGAAAAACCCTAATTATTTGATAATTTTTTAAAAATCCTGCACATTTTGATGGGTCAAGGGAGAAACTTTCTTTTTCTTTCTTTCTTTTTTTCTTTTTTTTATTTCTTTTTATTTGTTTCAAACAAAGTATCAACGCTGAAAATATTACATAAATTTACATTTATACTCATATCACTGAAACTAATACAAAAAGCTATCCCCCTAAAAACAATCACATCAATGTCAATGTCTTCAGCAAAATTTTATTTTTCACTAACATTAGAAATTATCCAAACCAGTTGTGGTTTGTGATGTTTACTAACTTTATGGGAAATACTGCCATCTATCGAACTTTTAGGGCTTGATCCTCCAATATTACATTGCACCAAAGCAGCTGCAGTAACAAATGAGTTTACATGCTTGGCAATTTGCTATCACTTAAATTCCAGAGAATGATAGCAAATTGCCAAAAACTTAAGCTCACTTGTGACTGCAGTTGGTGCAATGTAATATTGGAGGATCAAGCCCTAAAGGTTGACTCATTGTGATTATTTGTCATGTGGTATGCCTTCTTTCTGTTACTAGATTATTTACCTTACAAGATCTATTCTGAATACAACAATATAATTCCTTCCGTTTAGGACAGAGAAGGTTTGTTTTGTAAACTTTCATGTAAGGTATTGAATTTTACAGGCATATGCTTTGTGCAGAATAGCAAATGTCAGTAACATTTTATCTATCCAAGAGTAAGTTATGCAACAACCATAACACAGAACACAGTTTTTAAAGACCAGAAGGGAAAATGGCAGAATAAAATAAGTTACACCTTTAATAAAAGGACTAATACTAGAGAATTGTATATACTTACATAGATGATTTTCTCTAGAAGGAGAAGTGCACATCAGTTGTGTACTTTGAGTAGAATTTCAAGCCATAGATAGGCTAATTTATTTTCTTTCACTAAGAGTCTTTTTGTTTTGTTTTTTAAGTGGCTCTTTTTCAAACACCTTGTAGCCCAAAGGTAGGTATCCATTTGAATTAAACAGTGGCTACCCTTATAGTTGGGCATGCATTATCCAGTCTCTATTCTCCTCCTTCACATTCCTGATACTGACAAGTGGTCTGTTTCCTCCAAGACATTTGTTTGCCTGTATCCTAGGCCATTGAGTTTGTAACTCTCAAGAGTAGAGACATTGTAAAGCAAATTGTTAGCTCTAATTTGCTGCCACTCAAACACTTACTCAAAGCCTATTTACTTGAAGCTAAAATGATAACTAATTACCATGCAGTATAACTAGCCTACACACTTTCTCAATCATGGTAGATTAACCATGGAGGAAAAAACACTTTGAGAGAATATTTTTGCAATATTTTCAGTGGGAGATGTTTATACTAGTGTCAGTTGTAAGAAGTATAACTCTCTGAGGTGAAGAGAGAAAGAAATAGTAAGTGCGACTGTAAAAACCTCACATTAAGAGAAACAATTCAATTACTGGATCCATTTGAGGACAGGATATGAACGGTCTAGAATTTGTTGTGTTTACACTTGTACAAGTATTTTGTGAATTTAAGTCCTTATATCATTTTATTTTTCCAAGCAGTTTACAAAACTTCCCCTAACTGTTTAATATGCCGCAATTTATGGATAAATTAAATAACACTTTACTGCAAGTTACTTTTGTCATGGTGACACCAAACTGTTGCAAAAGCAGCATTATGTTTTGTTGAATTGGAGTGTAAAATGAAGTATCTTTTGAGCAAGCCAATGTGTAAGGTTCTGAATGTGAACTGCAGCTTTTTCAAAACTGTAAGAACACCCTGAAATGCAGCAGGATTTACATCTGTCAATCATTATGCCAGAATGTTACTGACTGAAGAAAGATAGAATTTATTAGACACAATGAGTTAACTCAGAGGGTATATATTTGCTCTGTTTGTCAGGTAAAGAGATTATTTTCATTGTACGTTGATGCTTCAACAATAACACTATTACTTATCAAAATAATAAAATTAGGAACAAATGTCAATAGATTATATATCTATATTCATCCATACGAATAATTTCCTTATATTCATCACAATTAAAATTTTCTGTAAATATCTAAAGTCAATCTTAATAAATCTATAAATTTATTATTTATTTTAGGGTGACTTGGAGAAAAAGAGAGAATGGGAGATGGTAAATGTACTACAAACAAGCATTTACTGAACCCTATGATGTACAACCTGAGTTTTCTATTAGGGCTACAATATGAATGTACATTTTAAAAATAGTGGTGGTAGAATCTATTTGAAAACAGGATAGGCAAGTTGGTATCCTAAATATAATTAAGTGTATATTCTGTTGAGTCTGAATTATCACTCATTCTCTTTTTTTAATCTTCAATTGTACCAATCTACGAAGTAATAACATTTCCCTCATGGTGTTATATGTGTATATGCATATTGTTTGATCTAAATGATAACATTGATAGAAAGGTTCCTCATAATCTGTAAAATGTTTTAAAATTTAATTATATTTTATGGCTTAATAAAATATAGACTTATCTATGATCTATACTTTTTTCATAGCGCAAAGGCCATGTGAATGTACCAGGTAACATTATCTTATCTTCGGCATCAAGATTTTGATTTATTTAACTATTGACTATGATTTGCATGTATTTAATAATACTGTTAATAATAGTAGTTTTACATACTATTTAAATTCAACTGATTTACTCACGAATAATCATTTATCAAATGCTGGGTACTCACTGGGCTGAACACCTACGTTTACAAAAATAACTCAAATGTCTTCCTACTTAGAGGATCTCATAAGTCGTAGGAGATCTTTGTACCTGCAGAAATTAGTAAAACATGAACAGGCATGCAAAAGTACTGTGCAAGATGCAAAAACGAGGGAGTCTCTTCGAATTCTGTGACAGGAATTTCAGAGAAACTTGTAACAGGGATTTTAACAAAGGGCTGTTGATAAAGAAAAATTCTAGTTGAAGTAAGGATGTACAAAGTGTTATCATATGTTAGGAGGAGGCAGTATTCCATTGTACCTAGGCCTGAGGTATCAAGCAAATGCTAATAAGAGACAAGAGATAAAGCTGAGAAAGGCATTTCATGCTGACTTGAGAAGAGCCTTTATGACATACCAAAGCATTTAATTTATGGCAGATTTTAAACATAATTTGTAAAATGAACATAAGAGCCAACTCCCTTGAAGGATATTTTTGATTATTAGTGACTATCCTAGAAAGTGTTATCTATAGTATCTTCCATTTTTAAAATACTCAAATATATTACATCATTTACATTCAGAACATGTCATAAATACCATCTTCCTCCAAACCCACAGGATTCATATGACTCGTCTCTCTGCAAATTGCCTACTGAATTGTGCTTTCTGTTTTCAAGTCTTATATTTTACTGAGATCCCATCTTATCATATTAGCTGCAACTTGGTTTTGGATGATGCGTGTGTGTGTGTGTGTGTGTGTGTGTGTGTGTGTGTGATTGAATCCATGTGTCTATATAGAGCATTCATTCATAACATGAAGAATTTATTTTTTTATTTCAGTAACAGAAGGTATTTATGGAATGATGCTGCATTAGAAGAATATTAGCATCAAAATACATTTTCAGCATCTCCATGAATACCTTAGGAATACACAACTACTTTGTCAAAGGGAAGATGCCATTTTTTAGTACTACCACATCATTTTTAATATTTAACTTGATGCTAAATGAAACTCCCATTCTTAACATGGTCCCAATTATCTCGTAGGTTCAGAAGACAATAGGCAGAGTGATTTAATTGATCTTACATAAAGAAAGGTGACCCTATAGCACAAAATCGGAACAATTCCACTTAAAAAACATTAAAACAGCAACATAACATTGTTCAAGTATTTCATTTTGCTTTACATAAAAAGATAATGATAAATTCAAGTCATGGAAAACAAATACATACTTTGAGGAAACCGTGGTGGGTTGTCGTTGACATCGGTTAAGGTGATGTTGACTGTTGTAGAACCCGAAAGCCCTCCAACTTGCCCAGCCATGTCTTTGGCTTGAATAACCACGGAGTAATGTTCTCTGGCTTCTCTGTCCATGTTATGTAAGGCTGTTCTAATAACTCCTGTAATACATATGTTTTAATAAACAGTATGAGTTATATAATAAACAAGTATAACAAACACACACGTTTTAAGAAATGTCTTTGAAAATAGCATATTTTTTGAGATAAAACCACACAATTTGAGAAAAACCATACCTTACTGAGATGCCTACCTCTCTGCATTCCTTAAAGTACATGATCCCTCAAGGACAGTCCTGCCACCCTATTCCTACTGCTAGTGTGCTGAACATTTCACAACTTGAGCTCCTCAGAAGTGTCAGCTAAGATGGTCATATTGATTTAAGCAGAGGTTAATTTTCCCCTTTACAGAACAATTTACATCACTTCCCGGCAGAGTTATCAATGTTTAATGATGGGAACATTTGAAGACTTTGGACACTTGAACAGAGATTATAAGTAGGAGCCATATTAACATGTATCAAAGACTAAGAAACTCACTACTTTTGTTAGAAACAACTTTAAGAAGAACTAGATCTAAGTATTTAGGCAAAATAAAGAAAACGATAAGATTTATTCTGTAAATCGTATGTAAAAGTCACATTTTTATCTTAGTGCAAAAAGGGATGTTTAACCCACTTTTGCATGATGAACACTTGGACCGAATAAAGAAATGAAAAGTATTAAATCCCCGTTTGTGATTACACATACATAAACACCTACCCCTACACACCTAAATTAAATAGATCTGTTAATAGAGTCTTACATTTTACAAACCAAAAACATTTTCTGGAGGATAACATTTACTCAGGGCTATTAACTATGCCATGACATAGAATATTGCTCTCATGTCCATGAGATAGATCATAAACATGCATATAAATATATATATTTATGTGTACATATATATTTATGTGTCCATCTATATATGCATATAATCATAAAATATAAACCTATTTGATATTTTGAACATAAGTCATTATTTAACAAACTTATTTTCATTAAAAATATTTGAATCATGTCATCTTTAACAAATACACCAATGCCTTTTAATCAAACTCATACTTGATTAGTTACAGTATAATTCTTAAGAAGTTGTCAACTATAACTCTTACTTACAGATTTTACCAAATACTTTTACTGACATTATCTTAATTTATGTGAAGAAAGGGATTATATATTTACATTAAAAATAGCCTTTAAAAACAGAAAGGAGTATTCAATCACTTGTTGTGTCACTCATTTTGAATATAAAAAAGTAAACCACTATTTTCTTTTTTTACTGAATTGTTTAGTTAGGTACTAATGACTTTGAGAGGAGAGCCTCAGGTATCAGAAAAGAAGATCCCATTACTTTCACATATTGTGAACATATAATTGAAGGAATCAGAAAAACTTTCCTGCAGCTAAATAGGAATGAAAATTATTCCTATCAAAATAAATTATAATAGTGTGATAATAAATGATTCATCTAACTCATGCATATAAAAAGCCTCAAGCACCCTTATTTAAAAAAACAGTGTTTTATCATATGAGAATTACATTAGTAGGAATCTAACTGATACAGAAATGAACAAGCAAATAATTTATGAAATTGTTTTGTGAAAGAAATTTATATGTTCTACTACTTAAAAAAAACACTAAAAATGTCTTTCCTAAGGAGAATTAATCATATATGGGACTTGTTTTTGGTGGGGAGAAATATAAGATTATTATCAAAGATAAAGTTTTACAATAAAAGCATTAGTGAGTTTTGCAAAATAGATATGTAAAGGTAAAACTAAGTATTATGAAGTGAATTACACATATCTCTTTTATACAATATGAATGTTATTAATTAAAGAGGTCCAGAGAAGATAAAACAACAAAATTTTCTGTTTTATGGTATGGACTTCAATAATTTCATTACGGTGCCTTTATTTCCCTTCTTTTGTAGGACAGCCACTTCCAGGATGAAATGGGAGGAAACTTGCCAGCCAAATTTGCTCATGGAAAGAAAAGACCATATTCAGAACTGACACATACTTCCCTGAAACGATTGTCTCAGGTTTAAGTTAAAATCTCAACACTCTTGAGGATAGCCCAGTTGCATGTGCTTAGCTATGACCCCTCCTGGAGACATACAGATAATCAGAAAGCGTTTCAGTCAAATCGCCATAGCAACATGATTTCGGTAAAAGATAATCACCTTCTAACATGGAGCCCAGATGCATTTACTGGGATCACTTAAAGTACAACTGAAATACAGTAATTTATTTTTCCTTTTAAATAAACTATATTTAGAGCAGTTTTAGGTCAATTCCCAGCAAAATTGAGCAGAAAGTACAAAGAATTCCCATATATCCTTTGCCTCCTCCATGCACAAAGCCTTCCCAGGAACAAGATTGCAAACCAGAATGGTACATTTGCTACTATTGATGAGCCTACATTGACACATCATTACTATCCAAAGTCCAGATTTTACAATAGGGTTCACACTTGACAACTATATGATGACATTAAACTACTTCATAGTATCAAAATAATAGTTTTACTGCTCTAAAAATTGGCTCTCTTGGACATTTATTCCTCTCCTCCCCCAGCCCCTGGCAATCACAAATCTCTAATCTTTTTACTGTCTCCATATTTTTGCCTATTCCAAAATGTCAGGCATTTGGAACGATACAGTTAGCCTTTCAGATTGGTTTCTTTTACTTAGTCATATGCATTTAAGGTTTCTTTATGTTTTTTCCCAACTTGGTAGCTCATTTCTTTTTAACTCTGACTAATATTCCATTGTCTGGATGCATCATAGTTTACTTATTCACTCACTTACTGAGGGGCATCTACTTGCTTCCTAGTTTCAGCCATCATAAAGAAAACTGCATAAACATCTACATATGGGTTTTTGTATAAATATAAATTTTCAACTCCTTTGGGTAAACACAAATGAGTGTGGTTTCTGGATCATATAATGAATTCATCTGAAATTCTGAACAACGTTGAAATAAGTTAGGGGAAAATGGTAAACATTTAAACCTTATCAATACTGTTATAAAAAATTAAATTCAAGAGCAATTCACAGCTTATCTTCCATTCTCAATGTGTAGCATAATATCTGGCTTTTTTTCTTGCATTTTAGGTTTTGAGGTACATGTGAAGAACATGCAGGATTGTTGCATAGGTACACACATGGCAGCATGATTTGCTCCTTCCTCCCCTTTACCTATATCTGGCATTTCTCCCCATGCTCTCTCTCCCCAATTCCCACCCCACGCTGTTCCTCCCCTATTTCCCCCCAAACAGACCCCAGTGTGTGATGCTCCCCTCCCTCTGTCCATGTGTTCTCATTGTTCACCACCCACCTATGAGTGAGAACATGCAGTGTTTGATTTTCTGTTCCTGTGTCAGTTTGCTGAGAATGATGATTTCCAGGTTCATCCATGTCCTGACAAATGACATGAACTCATCGTTTTTGATGGCTGCATAATATTCCATGGGGTACACGTGCCACATTTTTCCCTGTCCATTCTATCATAAATGGGCATTTGGGTTGGTTCCAGTTCTTTGCTATTGTAAACTGTGATGCAATGAACATTCGTGTGCATGTGTCCTTATAGTAGAACGATTTCTAATCCTTTGGATATATACCCAGTAATGGGATTGCTGGGCCAAATGGAATTTCTACTTATGGGTCCTTGAGGAATCACCACACTGTCTTCCACAATGGTTGAACTAATTTACACTCCCACCTGGCTTTTTTTTTTTTCCAAAATAAAATATATATTATGAGTAAACACATGCACACACTCTCACCACACAGATACATACATTCATTCCTCCCCACCAAAATTTTATGCAGGAAGCTAGCTACATTTGAACATAGAGAAAACATAAAGTAGAATAATTTTTTAAAATAAAAAATGGGTTAAATATGAAGCTATGCAGGCAAAATGATCTTATATAATGGTTTTCTTAAGAAAGTTTCATGGCGATTCCTCAATAACCTAAAAATAGAAATCCCATTTGACCCAGCAATCCCATTACTGGGTATATATCCAAAGGATTATAAATCATTCTATCATAAGGACACATGCACACGAATGTTCACTGCAGCACTGTTTACAATAGTAAAGACCTGGAACCAGCCCAAATGCCCATTGATGATAGACTGGATAGGGAAAATGTGGTACATATACACCATGGAATATTACACAGCCATCAAAAACGATGAGTTTGCATCCTTTGTAGGGACATGGATGAACCTGGAAACCATCATTCTCAGCAAACTGACACAAGATCAGAAAATCAAATACTGCATGTTCTCACTCATAGGTGAGTGTTGAACAATGAGAACAAATGGACACAGGGAGGGGAGCACTACACGCTGGGGTCTGTTGGGGGGAAATGGGGGAGTGACAGGGAGGTGGGGAGGTGGGAAGAGATAGCATGGGGAGAAATGACAGATACAGGTGACAGGAAGGAAGGCAGCAAACCACACTGTCATGTGTGTACCTATGCAAAAATCTTGCATGTTCTTCATATGTACCCCCAAACCTAAAATGCAATAAAAAAAAAATTAAAAAAAAAGAAAAAGAAAAAAAGAAATTTTCAGATTTTCTTGTCCTGGCTTAACCACAGCAATGCTTCCTTTCATTCTACACTGTGTGCCAGTTTGGACGATCAATTATTTTGTTACTCTAATTTTTAGAAATTTTCTATTGGTTTTCAAACTTGTGTTTAAAATTATCTTGAAGTTTCCTTAATCATCAAATTGCTTGTGTTTAGCCCCCGGAAATTTTGATTTTGTAATTTGAAATGGGGCTGGTTTACACAAATCTCCAGGAGGCTATTACATTAATCTTCTCAGTCTCCCAGAACAAAATACCATAGGCTGGGTGGCTTTAAAAACAGATTTCTCACACTTCCAGAAGCTAGAAAGTCCAAGATCAAGGTACCAGATGATTTTATTCCTGGTGAAGTGTCTCTTCCTGGCTTGCAGATGGACACCTTCTTATAATGTCCTCACAAGGGCTTTCTTATTTGCAAGCACTGAGAGGACGGTGGGGAATCTCCTTTTAAAAAATTTTTTAAACCATTAGTCATCACGAAGGACTCATCCACAGGACCTAATCTAATCCTAATTACATCCCAAAGTGCTCATCTCCAAATACCACCATATTTGGAGTTAGGAATTCAACTTACAAACTCTAGGGGGGGCGGTGACACAAATATTCAGTTGGATTTATGTGCAAGTGGGTCAAGACCATCTGCAGAATAGACAACAGTCAAAAAGACAAAGTCCTGCCATGATGTTTCCATGCATTTCTTTACATTTTATCACCTTTACGTCATCACAACAAATGTATGTGTATGGGGATCACATAGGCACATAATATACAGAAGTGTTGTTCATTTTTCTCAATTGTAAAAGCTAAGCTCGTGGACAAAGGTAGAATACACTCTGTATGCAGAGTCCAAGTAAAAAAGTATGTTTTATTTGTTTGGTTAGTCATTTCTGCCATGTATCCGTGTATCCACATATCCAATAATTGCAAAATAATTTACTCTGCTTTTTAATATAAACTTAATAAGGGAACACTGTGTAGCCTTTTCATAGTACATTTTAAAAGCCAAAAATACAGAGCAGTGAAATTAATTTCCATAACTTACTGCATTATGCATTTGTTTAAAAAATAAAGACAAGGTTCCTCTTTTCAATACATCCTAGGTAAATGGTTACGGCATATTCTGAATGCTTGTTGGAAATGCTTCACTGGCAATGTTTACTTCAAAAATTTTAACTTGAATTGTTGCCTCTTACTCTCTTGTGATGCCGGGTTGAATCAACAAGATGTGATTACCTTTGTATCATTTTGTTTTGTTTCTTATTACTTTCCTGATAAACAATTGTAGGTGCCCCATTGCCTGCAAATTACCTACTACTGTTTCCCAATCACCTTGATATGTAGGGGCTTGTAACTGGGAATTACTGTCTGCTGTATACAAGTTCATAACATTGAAAACTCATCTGTGATTATAAACATTACTTGCTGAGCTTGAGTCACTAGCCTATCATATGTTTATGCTCCCTGACTAATAATATTCATATAGCAGTAGATCCTCCACAATGTTTTCTTGCATTTTTACCCACTAAAAATAATCCAAGATGAAATGTCGTACATGTCTTGTTTATTAGATAATAGCACAGAAGACTGAAAAATTTAAAAAAAAATAAAATAAAAATGTCTAACAGGTTAGAACAAATAAACAAGTCTGCACATTTACATTCTTACAAAAACCTCCAAGGTATACACACATATTTATGAGAGGTAATGGTTCCTTCTATGTCTAAACTACTCATGTGTACTTTTGCTTCTTTTTTTTTTTTTTTTTGAGACGGACTTTCGCTCTTGTTACCCAGGCTGGAGTGCAATGGCGCAATCTCGGCTCACCGCAGCCTCTGTCTCCTGGGTTCAAGCAATTCTCCTGCCTCAGCCTCCCAAGTAGCTGGGACTACAGGCATGTGCCACCATGCCCAGCTAGTTTTTGTATTTTTAGTACAGATGGGGTTTTACCATGTTGACCAGAATGGTCTCGATCTCTTGACCTCATGATCTACCCAACTTGGCCTCCCAAAGTGCTGGGATTATAGGCACAAGCCACCACACCCGGCCTCTTTCTTTTTTTTTTTTTTTCTTTTTCTTTCTTTTTTTTCTTTTCTTCGAGACACAGCCTTGCTCTGTCATCCAGGCTGGAGTGCAGAGGTGTGATCTCTACTCACTGCAACATCTGACTCTCAGGTTCAAGTGATTCTCATGTGTCAGCCTCCTGAGTAGCTGAGACTACAGGCATTTGCCACAATGTCCAGCTATTTTTTTTGTATTTTTAGTAGAGTTGGGGTTTTGCCATGTTGGCCAGGCTGGCCTTGAACTCCTGGCCTCAAGTGATCCACCCACCTCAGCCTCCCAAAGTGCTGGGATTGCAGGCATGAGCTACTGCGCCTGGCCTACTTTTGTTTACTTTTCTTAATTTGCTCCCTGTTTCATTTATTCATGTAACATCTATTATTTTACAGAAAATGGATAGGACTCCCAGTGCTTCCCTGATGGGACATGTGGACCATTTAATAACTAAATCATGTAAAGTGTTCATTATCAAGCAAATCTACACACATTTTAGACCTACTGAATTAGAATCCAGGGTAGTGGGTCACAGGCATAAGTTTTGTGACAAGTTTGTAAGAATGTAAATGTGCAGCAATTATTGAGAGATTTTGTCATCACCAGACCTGCCCTTCAAGAGCTCTTGAAAGAAACACTAAGCATGGAAAGGAACAAGTACCAGTCACTGCAAAAGCAAACCAGTTGGCAAAGACCAAAAATGTAATGAAGAAAATGAGTCAACTAATGAGAAAGAAAACCAGCCAGTAACAAAATGGCAGGATCAAATTCACGCATAACAATATTAACATTGAATGTAAATGGCCTAAACACCCCAATCAAAAGACACAGACTGGTAAACTAGATAAAAAGTCAGAACCCATTGGTGTGCTGTATTCAAGAAACCCATCTCACATACAAAGACACGCATAGACTCAAAATAAAGGGATGGAAGAAGATTTACCAAGCAAATGGAGAACAACAACAACAAAAAAAGCAGGGGTTGCAATCCTAGTCTCTTGATACAATGGACTTCAAACCAACAAAGATCAAAAGAGACAAAGAAGGACATTTCATAATGGTAAAACCATCAATCCAACAGAAAGAGCTAACTATCCTAAATATATATGCCCCCAACGCAGGAGCACCCAGATACATAAAGCAAGTTCTTAATGACCTAAAACAAGATTTAGACTCGCACACAATAATAGTGGGAGACTTCAATACTCCACTGTCAATATTAGACAGATCAAGGAGACAGAAAATTAACAAGGATATCCAGGATTTGAATGAAGAGCTGGACCAAGCAGATCTAATAGACATATACAGAACGCTCCACTCCAAATCCACAGAATATACATTTTTCTCAGCATCACAATGCACTTACTCTAAAATTGACCACATAATTGGAAGCAAATCACTCCTCAGCAAATGCAAAAGAACAGAAATCATAACAAACAATCTGTCAGATTACAGTGCAATCAGACTAGAACTTAGGATCAAGAAACACACTCAAACCCACAGAACCACTTGGAAACTGAACAACTTGTTTCTGAATGTTGACTGGATAAACAATGAAATGAAGGCAGAAATAAAGATGTTCTTTGAAACCAATGAGAATGAAGACACAACTTACCAGAATCTCTGGGACACCTTTAGAGCAGTATCGAGAGGGAAATTTACAACAATAAATGCCCACCAGAGAAGAGAGGAAAGATCTAAAATCAACACCCTATCATCAAAATTGAACGAACTAGAGGAGCAAGATCAAAAAAAACCCAAAAGCTAGCAGAAGACAAGAGATAACTAAGATCAGAGCAGAACTGAAGGAGATAGAGACATAAAAAAACCCTTCAAAAATCAATAAATCCAGGAGCTGGTTTTTTGAAAAGATCAACAAAATAGACAGACCACCAACCAGAATAATAAAAAAAGAAAAGGGAGAAGAATCAAATAGATGCAATAAAGAATGATAAAGGGGATATCACCACTGATCCCACAGAAATACAAACTACCATTGGAGATTACTACAAACAGCTCTACTCACATAGACCAGTAAACCATGAAGAAATGGATAAATTCCTAGACACATGCACTCTACAAAAACTGAACCAGGAGGAAGGTGAAACCCTGAATAGACCAATAACAAGCACTGAAGTAGAGGCAGCAATCAATAGCCTACCAACTAAAAAAAGTCCAGGTCCAGGTGGGTTCACAGCCAAATTCTATCAGATGTACAAAGAGGAGCTGGTTCCATTCCTTCTGAAACTCTATCAAATAATACAAAAGGAGTGAATCCTCCCTAACTCATTTTATGAGACCAATATCATCCTGATACCAAAACCAGGCAGAGACTCAACTAAAAAAGAAAATTTCAGGCCAATATCCATGATGAATATCAATGCAAAAATCTTCAATAAAATACTGGCAAACAGATTGCAACAGCTAATCAAGAAGCTTATCCATTATGACCAAGTAGGCTTCATCCCAGGGATGCAAGGCTGTTTCAACATACGCAAATCCATGAATGTAATCCATCATATAAACGGAACCAAAGACAAAAAACACATGACTATCTCAATAGATGCAGAGAAGGCCTTCAATAAAATTCAACAGCCTTTCATGCTAAAAACTCTCAATAAACTAGGTATTGATGGAATATATCATAAATGATAAAAGCTATATATGACAAACCTACAGCCAATATCATACTGAATGGGCAAAAGTGGAAAAATTCCCTTTGAAATCAGGCACTAGACAAGGATGCGTTCTCTCACCACTCCATTCAATATAGTATTGGAAGTTCTAGCCAGAGCAATCAGGTAAGAAAAAGAAATAAAGGGTATTCAATTAGAAAAGAATGAAGTCAAACAGTCTGTATTTGCAGATGACATGATTGTATATCTAAAAGACCCCATCGCCTCAGCCAAAAATCTTCTCAAACTGATAAGCAACTTCAGCAAAGTCTCAGGATACAAAATCAATGTGCAAAAATCACAGGCATTCCTATACACCAATAACAGAGAGCTAACTCAAGAGTGAACACCCATTCACAAGTGCTACAAAGAGAATAAAATACCTAGGAATACAACTAACAAAGGATGTAAAGGACCTCTTCAAGGAGAACTACAAACCACTGTTCAACAAAATAAGAGAGGACACAAACAGATGGAGAAATATTCCATGCTCATGGTTAGGAAGAATCAATATCGTGAAAATGGCCATACTGCCCAAAGTAATCTACAGATTTCATGCTATCCCCATCAATCTACCAGTGACCTTCTTCACATAACTGGAAAAAAAAACACTTTAAACTTCGTATAGAATCACAAGAGACCCCACATAGCCAAAACAAATCCTAAGCAAAAAGAACAAGGCTGGAGGCCTCACACTGCCAGACTTCAAACTATACTACAAGGCTACAGTAATTAAAACAGCATGGTACTGGTACCAAAACAGAGACACAGACCAATGGAACAGAACAGAGATTCCAGAAGAAACACCACACATCTACAATTATCTGATCTTTGACAAACCCAGCAAAAACAAGCAATGGGGAAAAGATTCTGTGTTTAATAAATGGTGTTGAGAAAACTGGCTAGCAATATGCAGAAAGCAGAAACTGGACCCCTACCTGTCACCTTACACTAAAATTAACTCCAGATAGATCAAAGATTTAAACATAAAACCTAACACCACAAAAACACTAGAAGAAAATGTAGGCAAAACAATCCAGGACATAGGCATAGGCAAGGACTTCATGACTAAAACACAAAAAGCAATGGCGATAAAAACCAGGATAGACAAATGGGATCTAATTAAAAATCAGAGCTTCTGTACAGCAAAAGAAACCATCATTAGTGTGAATTGGCAACCAACAGAACGGGAAAACTTTTTTGCAACCTATCCATCTGACAAAGGGCTAATATTCAGAATCTACAAAGAACTAAAACAGATATACAAAACAAACAAACAAACAAAAAAACAAACAACCCCATTCAAAAGTGAGCGAAGGATATGAACAGACACTCTTCAAAAGAGGACATATATGAGGCCAACAAATATATGAAAAAATGCTCATCACTGGTCATTAGAGAAATGCAAATCAAAACCACATTGAGATACCATCTCATGCCAGTTAGAATGGCGATCATTAAAAAATCTGGAGACAACAGATGCTGGAGAGGATGTGGAGAAATAGGAATACTCTTACACAGTTGGTGGGAGTATAAGTTAGTTCAACCATTGTGGAAGACAGTGTGGCAATTTCTCAAGGATCTAGAAATAGAAATTCCATTTGACCCAGCAATCCCACTATTAGGTATATACCCAAAGTACTATAAATCGTTGTACTATAAAGACACATGCACACATATGTTCACTGCAGCCCTGTGTACAATAGTAAAGACCTGGAACTAACCCAAATGTTCATCAATAATAGACTGGACAAAGAAAATATGGTACATACACACCACAGAATACTACACAGCCATAAAAAACGATGAGTTCGTGTCCTTTGTAAGGACTTGGATGAATCTCGAAACCATCATTCTCAGCAAACTGACCCAAGAACAGAAAGCCAAGCACCATATGTTGTCACTCATAGGTGGGTTTTGAACGACGAGATCACGTGGACTCAGGGAGAGGAGCATCACACACAGGGGACAGTGGGGGGGCATAGGGGAGAGGCAATGGTGGTGGGGAGGGAGGGGAGGGTGGGGAGAGATAACATGGGGAGAAATGCCAGATATAGTATATACCTAAAGGAAAATAAGTAAGTAAATAAATAAATAAATAAATAAATAAATGTAAATGTGCAGACTTGTTTATTTGTTCTAGCCTGTTAGGCTTTTTAATTTCACAGTCTTCTGTAGTATTATCTAATAAATAAGATGTACACAACATTTCAGTTTTGGATTTTTTTTAGTGGGTAAAAATGCAGAAAACATTTTTGAAGATCTACTCATATATGAATATTATTAGTCAGGGAGCATCTCTGGGGACAAGTTTCCCCAGAGATTCTCATGAATGTGCAAATTTGAAACATCTACCTACTTGACCACATATGGTACCTGGTCTTAAGGTACTCATATTTCATTGGATATGATTTTCTTATTCTAAATAATTAATATGAGTACTAACAAGTTTAGATATATTTAAAAGTTCCATTAACCATTTTCTAAATGAAGGCACTAAACATCTTGGCAGTAATGAATCTTCCCTTCAACTGCCTGATTGAGGTAGTTTAGGTACCTGTAAAATTATTTATGCTATCTGTATAATTTATATTTAAGTATTTGAACATTTAGTATATTATATGCTATATATATTATACATTTTGAATTTTCCCAATTGACTTTATAAAGATAATGCATCTTCCATAAATTATTGTCTGTATAGAAAGCAAAAATAATTAGACATTTAACTTTGGTATATCCATCAGCAACGTAATTGCAGAAATCTGTTTTCTTCATTCATCATTGAAAATTCAACGTGTGCTGAATATGTTTCCACTCTGCATAAAATGTGGGGTATAAAGACATATATGATACAGCGTATGAAATTGAAATGCTATAATTAGAATGTTTAATGATATGGAAACAGATGTGCAAATCTGTAAAGTTAAGTAATGCAGAAAACACATTTTATTAAACACAAAACACAGACTTCAGAGGCGATAGTGATCACAATAGTAGCGTATGAATGAAGAGTACCTGTGGGGGAGGGCCATGTTTGTAGGCTGTGTGTGAGTGCATGGAGAAAGCAGGGTATTCATGGAAAGGACACTTGACATGAACCAAGTCTTGGGGTCTGGAATATGCATGTCAGTATTGGACAGGGCACAGATTTAGCTTCAGTGGAAAGTGTTAGTGAGATAATGGTAGGAATTAGGTACACAGTGATTAAAATACACTTGACATTTAAAGGTTATTTAATTTTAATAAATAAGAACATTCAATATTTTGTTTCTCAAGTGATTGAAAATTTGAATAGTTCTACCGTTGCCCCTGTGGAAAGTCCAGGTTGACCAGACTTCCCTACTTGTCACTCATTGTTATGGCTGTGGGTTAGCAAGGGTATGGCTGTCTCTATCTCTACAGGTAAATTTAGCACATTTTTGACTCCAAGCTTCCAGTGGATGATGGATTAAAACCTCAGATTTTATTTTATTTACAGAGAAAATATATCATAAATTATATGAAACACTGGCATCTTATAATTTCTGCTAAAATATAAGCTATTTAGCTGCAAGCTATGACTCATGGAATTAACAATCATAAATTCATAGAGGTAGACATTTTTATGCTTTAGGAGGAAGATTCAATACTTCTCTTCTACATGTTTTTTTTTTCTCTCCTTACCATTAAAATTGATGGTGAAGTATTTTATTTCTGCTGCAGAGAAAAGGAATGAGAATTAACGTTATGTGTAGAGACTGTGAATTAAGAATTCCTTAAGAGAATTCATTTAAGGTATATACCTCATGCATTTATTTCCACACTATTAGCATGTGAAAAGAAAAGCTCAAAATGTCAATAACTCCTCTCAGATCACAAGATTACAAAGGTGGAAAATCTGAAATCATACCCAGAATTTCCTGACACTAAAATTTTAATGCCACAGTGGCATTAGCTCAAGGAATTTAGTCCTTGCAACTTGTAGAGTTTATAGGACAGAGTTGGTGTATTCTGAGACGGAGAAATAGAGAGAAAAGAGGGAAAAAGGAGGAGGAGGAAAAGAAGGAGCTGGAGAGGGAGAATGAAAGAGAGGGAGGTGGACATCGTCATAAAGGTGGTCACTATCTCTAAGAATCTGAAGACATAAATCAGGCAGGTGTAGTTATTTTATTACATCACTAAAAGTGTTTCAGACCGAGAATGTTTTATTTTTATTTAATTCTTTTTCTGCATTTTGTTTATTTCTGTTATTAGGGCTCAGTGTGAACTGTGTTTTCAAAAGCTCTGTCTTTCTTGCTGCTATATTTAATAATCATACTGATAAAATCATAGGGCCGCCTGGGCAGTCTGCAAAGGCCTACTCTTCTCCAGATTGCCAAGGCTTCAACACAACTACCCCAGTCAGCAAAATGGAATTTACTAATAAACCCAGAGAATTTACTAATAGTGTTACAGATGCTCCTTGACTTATGATGGGTTGCATCATAATAAACTCATTACAGAACTAAAAAAATGGTAAGATGAACTATCATGGGTAAGAGACCATCTAAATATGGCAAAAAATAATTAAACTGTCGACTTTCAAAATAGGTTTACCTGTGAGTAAATATGATTAGGTAGCACAGAAAAATATCACCTTTCTGCTTAAAGAGGTCTAATTTGCCACTCCCTGTTGACATGAAACTCATTGCACATAGTCAGCATCCCTGTGGCTTAGCCTAAACAAAAACCCAGTTAATTTTTTTGGATATAGGAACTGGGATTGCTGGATCATAAGGTAGTTCTATTTCTTAATATTGTGGTCAACTCGGATATAATTTCATTCCCACTAACAGTATGGCTCTACAATCTCATCAACAACCGTCTTGTTTTTTGATAATAGCCATCCTCGCTGGTATGAGGTCATATCTCCTTGTGGTTTGGATTTATATTCCCCTGATGACTAGTGTTGTTGATTACCCTTTTCTATACCTGTTGTCCATATCTAAAGGAATTAAAATAGAGATGTCATAGAGATACCTGGACTCCTATGTTCATTGCTGCATGAACCTTGAGGACATTTTTAAGTAAAATAAGCCAGTCACAGAACAAATACTGCATGATCTTACTTATATGAGCAATCTGAAAATGTTGAACTCATAGTGGCAAGAATAGAATGAATTGTGATTTTCCAGGTGCTAGGTGAGAGGAAAATGAGTTGTTGCTGTTTAATGTGTATAAAGATTTAGATATGCAAGATGAGTACATTCCAAAGGCTGTACAACATTGTGCCTACAGTTAATGATACTGTATTGTGCATTTAAAAATTTTTTAAAAGGTAGTTCTCCTTAAGTGCTATTACCACAATTGAAAAATAAAATAAAATAAAATAATAAATAGTGCAGCCAGTACCTGTACATTGAATGGGACATTTTTTTTTTCTTTGCTCGAAATCACCTCCTTCCCGTTTCCAGAGTTGATGGAGCATATAGAATTGTGTTGGCATGTGTGCATTCATGAAATCATTTACACATTTGCCTTAATAATTATTGTTTTGGGATGAAATAATAAGAGACAGCTATGGGATCCTGGTTCAAACATTTCTCTACTGTTGGTGAATAGACCCTCAAATAGATTTTGAAAGGATGCCTGCACCTTGGCAATGCGATTTCAGAAGCAGCCTCTCTTGGTCAGGTTAGATTCTAATACCACTGGAATCAAAGGTCCCCATTGTAGGGAATTTCCTTCAAGAGACGGCAGAAAGATGATAGGTAAACATGGGTAACTGAAAGTTCTGATGCCAACCGACCAGGATATAGTCTTTTGCATAACAGAAAAAAGAAGGAGAATTAGAATTATAAAATTCATCATGTTTCAAGTGGCCATTAGCCCTTAGGATTTTCTCTTCATAGATAATCAAATATCAATGCTATTATCACTACCATTTAGAGAAAATGATCATGGCTTGAGTAATTAACAAAACCTCCTATAAATTCTTTTACAATAGTCTTACAGTTGGCTGGGTCTATTTCCTTCTTAAATTTGTGCTGGCTTGTGACTGCTTTAATCAATGCAGTACAATGGAAGTGACTTTAGCAGTTTTTGCTCTGTTCTTGAGTGGTTTAGAAGCTGCTGCCTTGATCTCTTTAGCCTATGAGCTTTCTTGTAAGTGATCTAGCTACATTGTTAATGACACCATGTAGAGAGGTTCTGAGGTCACATGGAGAAAGTGAGATATCTAGGTGGGCCCAGTCTCCCAGCTGTTCCTACTAAGGCACTAGGTTTCTCACTCCTTGAACCTCCCTGGACCCATCCTGGAGCCTCCACACTAGTTAATACGTCAGATGGATACTTTACCCAGTATTTCAAACCAATGTCATATGGATTAAGAAATTGCCTAAATAATCCCTGCTAAATTTCCTCACTTCCAAAATTCTTGTTTTGAAAGATCTCAGTAGTGGTTTGCTACACAGAGCAATGTCATTCCCATTTGAAACACACACACACACACACACACACACACACACACACACACACACACACGCATTCATTTACTCCATAGGAAAACCACTGATGATTGACTTTCTAAAGCAATTCCTAAGACCATTAAATCAATATTATATATTTTGTACCTCCTGTGTCCTCTTCTCTCTCTCTCTTTCCCTCTCTCTTCCTCTTGCTGTCTATCTCCAGAAATGGGGTACATGACATATAGAGAAACAAACATAACTCATAAATGTACTATCTTGGATATGGTCCATTGTAAGCATGTTTCATGAGTTCAAGTAAATATTGTGTTTAGAGGATAAGGAAGGAAAGGATAGAGGATAATGAAGGAAAATGAACCGGACCTCCAAATAATTGCTGTTAAGTCAACACAGAACATAACTTCCTATGATTAATGAACAGTTACAAATATTTTTATCATCAGGAAACTTACACTCTATGGGTAGTATTGAGATTATGATATTTATGGGATCTTATTAATGAAGAAAATTAGAAAGACAATTTAAATTTTTAAAATATCAAATACAAATTATATTTCACTGCTAGACCAAGTTAAATATGAGTTCCCAAAATAGCTTGTTAATGTGGCTTATAAAAAATTTGTGTACTCAAAATGCAAACCCAAATGAGAAATTTTATCATATAGATGTATGATGCTTATTTATTCATTGGCATATTTTTCTCTTATTCCGCTTCTTAATTTTGTCTGTTTGGTTTTTGCTTATGATGGTTTAAATGAATTGAAAACATAAAATGCTTTATATAGATTTTTTAGTCACAGTTAAGTTACTTTTAGAGAAAGTGTATTTAATATGAATATCAAAAACATTTGGAATATGTGTTGCTGCGACACCTATATTTAGAGTCAAATAATTTCAAATACATTAAAACACTATTATACAAGTATATACATATACCAATGGCCATCTAGTTCCATTAGTAATAATATAATTGACAATACAGATGTATAAGTAACTAAACATTGATGATTTCTCCTGCATTGCCAATTCAGTTATTGTGACATCTGTTTTCCTAATTTATAAAAAATGATTTATTTCCCTTTTATATCATGATTTAATTTATAATGCATTATGTCATACTCTTATTATTATTATTACTTTTTGAGATGGAGTTTCGCTCTTCTTGTCCAGGCTGGAAGCAGTAGCACCATTTCGGCTCACTGCAAACTCTGCCTTCTAGGTTCAAGTGATTCTCCTGCCTCAGCCTCCCAAGTAGCTGAGATTACAGGTGCCCACTACCATACCCAGCTAATTTTGTATTTTTAGTAGAGATGGGGTTTTGCCATGTTGGTTAGGCTGGTCTTGAACTCCTGACCTCAAGTGATCCACCCACCTCGGCCTTCCAAAGTGCTGGGATTACAGGTGTGTGCCACTGCCCTGGCTGTCATACTCTAATAATCTAAAAAGTATGGCCATTTTCAGCAAGTTGGCTGTCATGTTATGCTTGCTCCATATATATGAATATGAAAGCCTGCATATTGTATACATGTTATTTATGTCACATGTAACAAATAAGCATCACTGAAGCAAACACATATATCAGATTCCTAAAATTATTTGTAAGATTTCAGAGATGCATATTTGCTGTCTTTCCTTTAGCATATAGTTTTAAGTAGAGTCTTTACTAGACTTGTGGATAATTCTAGAAAATATAACGTTTTTACAAGCAAGTTTAAAGTGTAGTCAGGATGGTTGTAGTATAATCATGGAGTCACATAAGAAAGGTAAAAATACGGGGGCGTGGTGGCTCAAGCCTGTAATCCCAGCACTTTGGGAGGCTGGATCACGAGGTCGAGAGATCAAGACCATCCTGGTCAACATGGTGAAACCCCGTCTCTACTAAAAACCCAAAAAAATTAGCTGGGCATGGTGGCTCGTGCCTGTAATCCCAGCTACTCAGGAGGCTGAGGCAGGAGAATTGCCTGAACCCAGGAGGCGGAGGTTGTGGTGAGCCGAGATGGCGCCATTGCACTCCAGCCTGGGTAACAAGAGCGAAACTCTGTCTCAAAAAAAAAAAAAAAAAAAAAAAAAGAAAGGTAAAAATACAATTGAAACATATAAAGTAAATTACTCACTAGGATTTCAAGAATGCTCATGCAACCTTACTGCCTTTGATCTTTCAAATGTGTTCATAGTGGAAACATTACAGAATTATTCATTTAATCATGATACTACTTACACATTCTGGAAACTTTAAAAATGATAAGAAATGAACAATTTTCTCAGTATTTGGGGACAGAATATTATACTAATTGTATAAGTTTGACTGATAATTCAGTGTTAGATTTCTGTTTATAATTAATTTGTAGATATATTCATTAATAATCATAATTAAGATTTTATATCATTATGACTCAGTATCACTGATAGGCAATATAGTGAGATTTGTGAACAGGGCATCAAACCATAAATATCCCTTTCAAGCACAGAAGCAGGTCACACAAAGCACTACTACAAATAGATATTTCAAAGAAACATAGAAGTTTTTACAGAAAAAAGTGTGGTTCTTAAGAAAGAAGTTTACTGGTGTTAAAGCCTTATCTGTTCATTCTCTTGAATAGTTCAAGGGTTGAATGAAGAACAATAGTTAAGTTGGGCACATTCTTAGCATTTACTAGATGTAAGTTATGCAGGAAGTTATTTAATAATCTGGTACCTATTTAACTAGTTGCTGACTGGTAGTAATGAAAACACAATAGAGAAGTGTACTATAATTGATGCTCATAACACAATAGAGAAGTGTTCTATAATTGATGCTCATAACACAATAGAGAAGTGTTCTATAATTGATGCTCATAAAACATTGAGTGAGGTGGGTGGATCATGAGGTCAAGAGATCGAGACCATCCTGGTCAACATGGTGAAACCCCGTCTCTACTAAAAAAATACAAAAAATTAGCTGGGCATGGTGGTGCATGCCTGTAGTCCCAGCTACTCAGGAGGCTGAGGCAGGAGAATTGCCTGAACCCAGGAGGCAGAGGTTGTGGTGAGCCGAGATCACGCCATTGCACTCCAGCCTGGGTAACAAGAGCAAAACTCCACCAAAAAAAAAAAAAAAAAAAAAAAATTGAGTGTTTGATGAGATACATAAATGTAAAATGCTAATTTTTTTACTGTATGATAGAAGTAATTGATTATCTGAGGCATGAAAGCTAAGTCTTCCATATATGAGCAGATTTTGGGTCATTTGATGGAAAGACTGAATAGAAAGCCTTTAACACTTAAATAGTGAGTATGATGGATATATGACTTACATGATTTGTAGGTTGAGTATTTTAATATGTATATGAATATATATGTTGGAAAATATTTATCAGAAAGAACAAAGAGCTAACAAGCAAAGATTGACAATGCTTATTCTACTTGGCTACACAATTTTATTCTGTCATTTTAATATTTAATTTCCTGGAGTAATATGTTATTGATTAATGAATTTGATACCATAAAAAAGGAAGGAGTCTTTGGAAACCGATGAAAATGCCATTTTTTTTAGTTGCCGAGAAAACTGAATAATAGCTCAAATAATTATGTTCAAAAATTTATTGAGGCTCTATTCTGAGGTAAAAAATTAAAAGTTATTATATTTCATGTATTTGGAAGACATGTGAAACACAAAATAGTAAAATCAGGCAGATTAAATAGAAAATTTCAGCCAAATGTAAACTTGTACTTTCTCTCTTCAGTGATCATATTACATTGTAAATTGACAGAATTTTTCTTAGGGAATGTTAACAGGCATAGGAATTCTCAGCACTCTCCCTATACGTACTGTGACTGATATAAACACATCTTTAATCTTTGCACAAAACATGCAATAGTATTTGACATCTAAAAAAATGAAAAGCATGTAGTCCCTGAATTTCTAAAATTCTTATACCCAAATCACTAAAAAGAACTGACTATACATGGTATGAAGCAGACACTGAGTTTGATATTTGGGTGCAGAATACTTATTTGGGATAAACTGTGCAGACGAAGGGGAAAGAGTGGGAATGGACACAGGACGATATTAGTCTGTAATGCAGTCCTATCAAAGCTTAGCCTAACGCAGTAGGAAGCTCTGGAGGATGTATTGTGTGCCCAAATGCCTAGGATTGGGCCAAAATAGCCAGAACTTTAGACACTCTACTTCATTTTGTCGTTGGATGAGCGCTGTCCCGGAAATGGTGTGACTTCAGGCAAGGGTGAGACACGTGTGAAGGAGCAGAAAGCTCGAAGTGTGCTGCTGAATGCACTCCCCATGCTGGACAGCAAGTTGCTCCTTAAAGGAAGCTCAGGACCATGCATCTCTATGTCTACCAGACAGCAAACCTGCTTTTTCCCCTTAATCTCTAGTTCCAGCCCTTCCAGTGTTGATTCGGGTTGCATGCTACACTGAAAATACAAACATGCTCTTATCTTCTGTGGTTCTCAGGTTGCCAACCCAACAGGTAATTGCGGCCCTCATACGACCCTCAATAATACTGGCCCCAGGCAATTACGTCTATCCTTCTGAGAGATCATTTTCTTGTCTTTCTCAATTCTACTATTATGTTTTGCATTGCTATTACACTAATTTACTTATTTTCATGAAGATTTAATTCTTGTTTTGGACAAATTATTTGTTTTTTTTTTTTCCCACTAGAACAAAAGCTCCACAAGGCCAAGGATCTTTCTTTGCTGTGTTTTCACTGCTGTGCCCTCGTTGCCTCAAACAATCTGCAAATCAAATTGTCCTCAAATAACACAAACTGGGTGATAATTAAAAACAAAAAAAAGTATTGTTGCACTGTTCTGGAATCTAGAAGTCTGAAATCAAGGCATTGGCTGGGTTGGTTCCTTCTTGGGGCTGTTTGGGATAATTCTGTCCCAATCCTCTCTTCCTGGCTTATTTGGCTGTTTTCCTACTTAAGTGGCCTTTTCCCCATATGTTCAAATGTGTATATCTGTGTTCAAACTTCCCTGTTTCCTAAGGCACCAGTCATAATAGATGATGGCCCACTGAGACCGCCTGATGCGAGGGGGTCCCTGACAAAACTCCAACAGGCCTGCGCACTGGGGTGGAGCCACAGAAGTGCTTGCCATTTGCAGCAGGGAGGAACCTCGCCCCTTCTCTTCCTGTGTGGAACTTGGGATTCAGACAGCCAGGAGGGAAACACTCTAGCAGGGACTCTGGTCTTGAAGACAGTCCGAACTTTTTCTTCCTTTTTTTCCTTTTCACCCAATAAAACCTTGTGTTACACACCCTTAAAAACTTTCAAGGCTGTGGGACAAGAACCTCTGTCTTTAGTAGAACTGAGGAAAAGTCCTGCAACACCATGGCATGCCACTGTAACTCAGTAATGTCTGTAAAAACCATAACTCCAAAGAAGGTCGCATTCTGAGTTACTGGGGACTAGGACTTGAATATGTGACTTTTTCTTGGAGGAGAAGATACCACTCAAGTGAGAACACTGAGCAAAATAAAACAATAGCACGAAGAAGTAAACAAAAACATATTGACTGCCTGAGTTTGTCTTTGAGCCCACATTAATGGTATTATTAAAACAAAATCACAAACGTTGACCAAAAAGGGCCTGGTGAAGTCACTCAAGAAGAGCACACAAGACGTGAAAAACAGATGTATGAAAGAACACAACGCCAGAGAAAGCATGGAGATGAAAAGGAACTTTTGTGTGGGTTGCCTAAGGAGAAGGAGGTTAAGCAGATGTGAGATCATGAAAAGTGGTCTTGGATTCCTTTATCCTGAGAGCTATAAAGTGTTATTTACTGGTAGCTACAGAGTACCCTTTTCAATCCAGTCACTGTTCTAGGTGGAGAAAATTGCTGCCTTCATGACACTGACATTCTAGCAAGGACAGATTAGTGAAAAAAAAAAAACAAACAAACAAAAAACAAAGAGTGAGATAGATAATTAAATCATATATAATGATATCATATATAGCAGATTAGTGGTTAATTGCTGGGAAAGGAAAGCATATGGTTTGAGCTTATGGTTTTAACTAGGACTATAATAGTGAATGTGGGAATTAGCTAGTTCTGGGTTGCAAGTGTTGGTTATTATGCTTTCAAAAATTTCAAGGGTTGGCTCATAAATACAAATTTATTTTATTTTATTTTATTTTATTGAGATGGAGTTTTGCTCTTGTCACCCAGGCTGGAGTGCAATGGTACGATCTCTGCTCACCGCAACCTCCGCCTCCCAGGTTCAAGCAATTCTCTTGCCTCAGCTGCCCAAGTAGTGGGGATTACAGGCATGCTCCATGAAGCCTGGCTAATTTGTTTTTTATATTTTTAGCACAGACGGGATTTCTTCATGTTAGCCAGGCTGGTCTCCAACTTCCAATCTCAGGTGATCCACCCGACTCAGCTTCCCAAAGTGCTGGGATTACATGTGTGAGCCACTGTACACAGTCATAACTACAGTTAAGCATTAAATTATATAAATTTAAAATTCCCTTTCACTTAAAAAAGTAATAAACACGGACAACTCACCACTTTCAAATTGTGTTACTATATTTTACCATTATCTATAATTTTGATGTTATTTATGCCTACTTTATCTGCATGGTGGAAATACTATAAAATAATCTATTCATCTTTTTCCAACTCTGTGTTCAATGGTGTCACTTTGGTAACTTGAAAGTGGAAGTGGATGTATTGATCTGGTGATTGTCTAGAATTGAGAAAGGAGAAAACATAACTAAAGCAGATTAAACCCCAAATCACCATTCATTACATTGCAAAGAACACAAAACACTGAAGAAATAATATCCTAAATAACAATTTTTAACTTAGCAAAATGCAGCTCATATTAATGAACAAGTGAAATTGAGACAAACATCATTTATCTACACATTCATGTAAGCAAAAATATTAGCCAATACCTAAGCCAGAGCTAAACTTGTTTGTCAATGGACTGAGCAACTTCTTTGCGGAATCAGAAAGTAATCAAGCATTCATTTGCAATAGAATATTGTCAGTATTCAACAGATTGCAACAATTGATTGGTTATGGATGTAAGAGTTCAGCAAAAATCAATGCAAACATTCGGTAAAAGTCAATTGACTGTGTGGAATTTCCAATAAAGAGTAACATATATTCTATAATTGCTTTTAAATTGTGTGTTACGTATCTTTTATATCTGTAGAATTTATATAAACATACACTTATATACATAGATACATATTTCTGGTTGTTAAATATTTACCAGCATACCACTTACTGCTAGCAATAAACAGACTTACTTAAAAGCAGCAATAGAGAAGTCTAGGCAAAAAGAATCATATGCACAAATGCCCTAATGTGGGTGCCTTCAAGGCTATTTCAGGTACATTTATGGTGCCAGAATACCTAAGGTAAAAGTAGCAGGAAGAATCAGTGATGACATCAGAATGATAATGATGGGCCAGGTAATTAAGGGCAGGCATATTACTATCATGCTGTTAGCTTTGTTTGTAAGTGAGATGGGAAGCCCTTGGCAAGTTCTGAGCAAAAGAGTGATGATATGGTTCGGCTGTATCCCCACCCAAATCTCATTTTGAACTGTAGCTCCCATAATTCCTATGTGTTGTGGGAGGGTCCTGGTGGGAGATACCTGAAACACTGTGGTGTTTTCTCCCATACTGTTCTCACGTAGTAAGTCTCACAAGTTTCATGTTTCTTTCACTTGATCCTCATTTTCTCTTGCCTGTTGCCAGGTAAGACATGGATTTTGCCTGCTACCATGACTGTGAGGGTTCCTCAGCCCCATGAAACTGTGAGTTCATTAAGTCTCCTTTTCTTTATAAATATCCAGTCTGGGGTATGTCTTTATCAGCAGTGTAAAACAGACTGATACAAGTGACACCATTTCATAGATTTTAACATAATTGTTTTGGAAGTTGCTTTGGGAATAAACTGTGGGGAACAATGATAGAATTAAGGAGATAGGCTGAGAGATAAGTGCAATAAAGTTAGTTAAAACAGAAGTGAGGAGATGTGGTCAAATCCTGGTTACATGTTGATGGCAGGGTTTTCTGATATCATAATTTTGTGGTATGAAAGGAAAACAGGAATGAAGAATGATCCAAAGTGTTTGACCTAGGATAGAGAAAATTGTGAGAAGAACTGTTTGTGGGGAAGTGGCTGGAAATCAGGAGTTCAGTTTTGGATCTGCTCTGTAATAATGTCTCAGAGACTCAAGCAGAGATTTCAGCTGGCATAGCATATAATGGTTTTTAGAGGAGCAAGCTAAACTAGTAATATACATATGACAGCACAAAGATACTATTTAAAGTCTTTAACCTCATGAAATTAGCATAGAACTTAGTATGTATATAAAGAGGGTCAAATACTGGATACTGGCACATAAGATTCAGAGAAAAGGTAGAAGCAACAGATGACCAGTGATCATTCAGAAAGAAAGAAAACAAAAACAAAAACAAAAACAACAACAACAAAAACTGAGAAGGTGTGGAATTCTAGAAACCAAGCAGTATTTCCAGGGATAGAAACCGCTTCCTTGTGAGAAATGCTGTTGCTAAGTAAAGTATTTGTTATGGCTTGAGCAGCATGAAGAATGGAGTCAGAGACATCACAATGAGAACGGTGGCAGTCTGTCCTAAATTTAAGAATGGATATGAAATGAAGAAAATATTATGTTAAGTGAATTTTTCAGAATAAAGAGACTGGTTGGAAGTAGAGTGTGAGGAAAAGGGAGTGACTCTAATGACACTCAGGTATTTGGCTTAAGGATCCGGGGCAGTGGGGAGGCCGTGACAAGATGAGAAGTATCAGGTAAAAATCGGTGAAGAGAGTGTTAATTGGTGGGGATATTGACTTCCACGTGCTTGCAGGAGATATCCATGTGAGTCTGATGGAAAGTTGAACACTTGACACTCTGCAGAAAGGTCTGGGCTGGTGAATCAAGATAATAACGATAACTATGAATAAAAAGATGAAAATGAACTCACTCTTGCCCAACGTAATGAAGAAAGTGCCACTTATTACAATTCATGGTCTAAATTGCTCTCTCTTGAATCTTCAATCCTTGAATCATACTAATCATACTAAAAAATTACCCATCAGGCTGGAAGAGTTACCTTTTTAAAGACGAAAGTGAGATAAAACTTAATCGATCTAATCTTAATGAATGTAAAACAATCCAAAGATGGCATATTTAGACTGCTGGAAATATCAGGCTGGAAGAGTTACCTTTTTAAAGAGCCAAGTGAGATAGAATTCAATCTATCCGATCTTAATGAACATAAAACAAACCAAAGACTGGAAATTTTGACTGCATATATTACTTTGTCTCTACATACATATGTCTATTGGTTGAATGAATTAGCTGAATTACTCCTTTATGTTATCAAGGTATACTTCAAATTTAATCAGTACAAGAAGAGGCTGACTATACAAAATTTTTTCTACTAAATTTGAAAGATTTTTTGCAATATATAGTGGTCATTTACATATAATTAGAAAAATAAACAACATACCACAAAAGTGAAGAGAAAAAGATTTGCAGAGGAATATTAACTTAAAAGAGAGGAAGGACATGGAATTTTTTATTTATTTATTTTTTATTTCTTATTTTTATTTTTTATTTTTTTTTTAAGACAGAGTTTTGCTCTTGTTACCCAGGCTGGAGTGCAATGGCGCGATCTCAGCTCACCACAACCTCCAACTCCTGGGTTCAGGCAATTCTCCTGCCTCAGCCTCCTGAGTAGCTGGGATTACAGGCACGTGCCACCATGCCCAGCTAATTTTTTGTATTTTTAGTAGAGACGGGGTTTCACCATGTTGACCAGGATGATCTCGATCTCTTGACCTCGTGATCCGCCTCGGCCTCCCAAAGTGCTGGGATTACAGGCTTGAGCCACCGCGCCCGGCTATTTTTTTTTTTTTTTTTTTTTTTTTTTTTTTTTTTTTTTTTTTTTAACAGAGTCTCACTCAGTAACCTAGGCTCCAGTGCAATGGTGTGATCTCCACTCACTGCAACCTCTACCTCCCAGGTTCAACCAATTCTCCTGCCTCAGCCTCCCAAGTAGCTGGGATTACAGGTACCACCATGCCAGGATAATTTTTTTTCCTTTTTTGCATTTTTAGTAGAGATGGGGTTTCACCATGCTGGCCAGCCTGGTCTCAAACTCCTGACCTCAGGTAATCCACCTGCCTCAGCCTCCCGAAGTGCTGGGATTACAGTCATGAGCCATCGCTCTTGGTCAGGATGCAGATTTTTAAAATTTTTGTATTGAGTTACTGATTAAAGTCATCCATCCTTATCCCCCTTGGCTTATTAGTTATAAGTGTGGCCCTTCCTCTGCTAATCTATAGCCTATGTGAACTAATACTTTATACAAAATATTTGCTATGGTAGCTTCGTATTCTTAATATTTCAACATTTCCTGAAGTTAAAAATGGAACATTGGGTTTAGTAGGGATCCATTGGGTGGGTGGGGGGTGTTTGTGTGTTTTGGTTTTACTGCTTGTATTTTGTCAGGTGGTCCGTGATAGTAGAGTTTGGAAGTGGCTACTATCTAATTCTCAGGCCACCACTTTTCTTCACCCACTCACTAGTAATTTAATAATTTTCTATTTTGTTTCTTAGTAGGGTGATCTGGCAGTAAGGAATAGAAGTCAGCACCTAAGGCAGCCTATAAAGTAAGTAAAACAAATACTGAATTAATGAAAGTAACATAAATGCAGACTGAATAGAATGAACTGGTCCCCTAGATGTATTTGGAAGTTTGTATAGCGTTATTTAAAATTTGAAGAAGGAGCTCTATTGGACAACAGTGAAATAACCTGACAGGATTATAGATCAAGGCCTGAACTAGGAAGGGAATTAACATGGCAAATAGTGGCTAAGGAAGAAGGGCTAAATGAGGCATTGATTTAGTTATTTAGAGGCTTTTTTTTTCTCTTAAAATAAACCAGAAATCATATCATTTTGTTGATTTAGTACCTTTCACTGCTTGCTTTAATGCTGTTCACTCTTAGGGTTCCAGAGAACCTATAAATGTCTTTTCACTGACTCAAGCACCATTTATCAAAGTTACTGCATGAGCTCACCAAGCAGGAGTTTAGGTATCTTGCTCTGTGCTATTTCTCTTTCAGAGATAATTCTAAAGGGAATTAACTAAAGAGAAAGCACCAAATTTGAGTACTAGTTGATCATAAGCCTGAAATACTTCACTCACATGAATAATTGAGAAGATGTATTAAATGGGAATTTTTACATATTCTCAGTTAAAGTGGAAGCAGTGACACAATATGAGTGAAATAATGCTTTTTAATTTCACTCTCTTGTTATGGCATTTGAGATTCAAGCTGACTCTCCATTTGTCAATTTTTTCTTTGTTCATATATTAAATTATAGCAATGTATCTACTTAAGTCTTACATTTAAGAAATATATCTTTATTTCTTTCTATGTATTTATTTTTTATTACACTTTAAGTTCTGGGGTACATGTGCAGATTGTGCAGGTTTGTTACATATGTATACACATGCCATGGTGGTTTGCTGCATCCATCCCCCGGTCATCTACATTAGATGTTTCTCCAAATGTTATCCTTCCCCAAACACCCTACCTCGCAACTCCCACAGGCCCCAGTGTGTGATTTTTTTTTTAATTGTACTTCAGGTTCTGAGGTACATGTGCAGATCATGCAGAATGGTTGCATAGGTACATACATGGCAAGGTGGTTTTCTGCCTTCATCCCCCATCACCTATATCTGGTATTTCTCCCCTCGTTATCCCTTCCCACCCTCCCCACCCTGTACTGTCCCTCCCCTACCCACCCCCCGCCAGGCCAGCTGACCACAGTAAGTGATGCTCCCCTCACTGTGTCCATGAGTTCTAATTGTTCAACACCCATCTGTGAGTGATAACATGCAGTGTTTGGTTTTCTGTTCTTGTGTCAGTTTGCTGAGAACAATAGTTTCCAGATTCATCCATGGCCCTATGGACACGAACACATCATTTTTTATGGCTGCATAGTATTCCATGGTGTATATGTGCCACATTTTCTTTATCTACTCTATCCTTGATGATCATTTGGTTGGTTCCAGGTCTTTGCTATTGTAAACAGTACCACAATGAACATACTTGTGCACATGTCTTTATAATAGAACAATTTATAATTCCTTGGGTATATACCCAGTAATGGGATTGCTGGGTCAAATGGTATTTCTACTTCTAGGTCCTTGAGAAATCATCACACTGTCTTCCACAATGGTTGAACTAATTTACACTCCCATCAACAGTGTAAAAGTGTTCTTATATCTCCACATCCTCTCCAGCATCTGTTGTCTCCAGATTTTTTAATGATCGCCATTCTAACTGGCGTGGGATGGTATCTCAATGTGGTTTGATTTGCATTTCTCTAATGACCAGTGATGATGAGTATTTTTTCATATGTTTGTTGGTCTCATAGATGTTTTCTTTTGTAAAGTGTCTGTTCATATTCTTTGCCCACTTTTGAATTTTTTTTTTTTTTTTTTTTTTTTTTTTTTTTTTTTTTTTTTTTTTTTTCTTGTTAATCTGTTTTAGTGCTTTGTAGAATCTGGATATCAGCCCTTTGTCAGATGGGTAGATTGCAATTTTTTTTTTCCATTCTGTTGGTTGCTGATTCATTCTAATGATTGTTTTATTTGCTGTACAGAAGCTCTGGAGTTTAATTAGATCTCATTTGTCTATTTGGCTTTTGCTGCCATTGCTTTTGGTGTTTTAGTCATTAAGTCCTTGCCTATGCCTATGTTTGGATTGGTTTTGTCTAAGTTTTCTTCTAGGGTTTTTATGGTGTTAGGTCTTATGTGTAGATCTTTAATCCATCTGGAGTTAATTTTAGTGTAAGTAGTCAGGAAGGGGTCCAGTTTCTGCTTTTTGCACATGGCTAGCCAATTTTCTCAACATAATTTATTAAACAGAGAATCCTGTCCCCATTACTTGTTTTTCTCAGGTTTGTCAAAGATCAGATGATTGTAGATGTGTGGTATTGATTCTGAGGCCTCTGTTCTGTTCCATTGGTCTATATCTCTGTTTTGGTACCAGTACCATGCTGTTTTCATTACTGTGGCATTGTAGTATAGTTTCAAGTAAGGCTGCCTAATGTCTCCTTCTTTTTTCTTTTTAGTTAGGATTGTTTTGGCTATGTGGGCTCTCTTTTGGTTCCATATGAAGTTTGAAGTGGTTTTTTTCCAGTTCTGTGAAGAAGGTCATTGGTAGCTTGCTGGGGATAGCATTGAATCTATAAATTACTTTGGACAGTATGGCCATTTTCATGATGTTGATTTTTCCCAACCATGAGCAAGGAATGTTTTCCCATCTGTTTGTGTCCTCTCTTGTTTCATTGAGCTGTGGTTTGTAGTTCTCCTTGAAGAGGTCCTTTATATCCTTTGTTAGTTGTATTCCTAGGTATTTTATTCTCTGTGTGATAATTGTGAATGGGAATTCACTTTTGATTTGGCTCTCTGTTTCTCTGTTATTGTTGTATAGAAATGGTTGTGATAGCTGCACATGAATTTTGTATCCTGAGACTTTGCTGAAGTTGCTTATCAGTTTCAGGAAATTTTGGGCTGAGATGATAGACTTCTAAAAATGCAATTATGTCATCTGCAAATAGAGACAATTTGGCTTCCTGTTTTCCTAATTGAATATGCATTATTTCTTTTTCTTGCCTGATTGCTCTAGCTAGAACTCCCAATATTATATTGAATAGGAGTGGTGAGAGAGGGCATCCTTGTGCTATATTCAAAGGAAATGCTTCCAGGTTTTGGCCATTCAATATGATATTCATTGTGGGTTTGTCATAAATAGCTTTTATTAATTTGTGACATTTTCCATTGATACCTAATTTATTGGGGGTTTTAGCAAAAAGGGCTGGTTGAATTTTGTCAAAGGCCTTCTATGCATCTACTGTGATATCATGTGTTTTTGTCTGTGGTTCTGTTTATGTGATGGAATATATGTTCATAGACTTGTGTATGTTGTACCAGCATTGCATCCCTGGGAGGAAACCTACCTGATCATGATGAATAAGCTTTTTGATTTGCTGTTGCATTCTTTTTGCCAGCATTTTACTGAAAATTTTTGTGTCGATGTTCATCATGGATATTGGCCTAACGTTTTCTGTTTTTCTTTCTTTCTTTTTTTTTTTTCTTTTTTTTTTTTTTTTTTTTTTTTTTTTTTTTTTTTTTGGTGTCTCTGCCTGATTTTGGTAGTAGGATGATGTTGGTTTCATAAAAAGAGTTGGAAAAGATTCCCTCCTTTTGTGTTGTTTGGAATAGTTTCAGAAGGAATGGTACCAGCTCCTCCTTGTACATCTGGTAGAATTCAGCTATAAACCCATCTGGACCTGGGCTTTTTTCAGTTGGTAGGCCATTAATTGCTGCCTCAACTTCAGTCCTTGTTCTTTGTCTATTCAGGTATTCAACTTCTTCCTGATTTAGTCTAAGAGAGTGCGGCTGTCCAGGAATTTATCCATTTCTTCCAGATTTACTGGTTTGTGTGCATACAGTCATTTGTAGTAATCTCTGAAGGCAGTTTGTATTTCTTTGGAGTCAGTGGTGATGCCCCCTTTATTGTTTTTTATTGCAGCTGTTTGATTCTTCTCTCTTTTCTTTTTTATTAGTCTGGTTAGTGGTCTATCTATTTTGTTGATCTTTTCAAAAAACCAGCTACTGGATTTGTCAATTTTTTGAGGGTATTTTTTGTCTCTATCTCCTTCACTTCTGCTCTGCTCTTAGTTATTTCTTGCCTTCTGCTATCTTTGAGTTTTTTTTTTTTTTTTTTTTTTTTTTTATCTTGCTCCTCTCTTTCAATTGTCATGATAGGGTGTTGATTTTAGACCTTTCCTTGCTCCTTATTTGGGCATTTATTGCTATGAATTTCCCTCTAGACACTGCTTTCAATGTGTCCAGAGATTCTAGTATGTTGTGCCTTTGTTCTCCTTGGTTTTGAAGAACATCTTTATTTCTGCCTTCATTTCATTGTTTATCCAGTTGACATTCAGGAGCGAGTTGTTCATTTTCCATGACGTTTTGTAAATTTGAGTTAGTTTCTTAATCCTGAATTCTAATTTGATTGCATTGTGATCTGAGAGACTGATTGCTATGATTTCCAATCTTCTGCATTTGCTGAGGAGTGATCGACTTCCAGTTATGTGGTCGATTTTAGAGTAAATGTAATATGGTGCTGAAAAGAATGTATACTCTGTGGACTTGAGGTTGAGAGTTCTGTAAATGTCTATTAAGTTCACTTGGTCCAGATCTGCATTAAAGTCCTGGATTTACTTGTTGATTTTCTGTCTCATTGATCTGTCTAATATTGACAGTGGAGTGTTAAAGTCTCCCACTATTAATGTGCAGGAGTCTAAGTCACTTTGTAAGTTAAGGACTTGCTTTATGTATCTGGTTGCTCCTGTATTGGGTGCATATGTATTTAGAATAGTTAGCCCTTCTTCTTGTATTGATCCTTTTACCATTATGTAATGCCCTTCTTTGTCTCTCTTGATTTTTGTTGATTCAAAATCTGTTTTATCAGAGACGAGGATTGCCACCCCTGCCTTTTTTTTTTGCTCTCCATTTGTTTGGTAATTTTTCTTCCATCCCTTTATTTTGAATCTATGTGTCTTTTCACATAAGATGGGTCTCCTGAATACAACCCACCACCGATGGTTCTTGGCTTTTTATCCAATTTGCCAGTCTGTGTCTTTTGATTGGGGCATTTAGTCCATTTACATTTAATATTAATATTGTTATGTGTGAATCTGATCCTGCCATTTTATTACTGGTTGGTTGTTTTGCCCTTTGGTTGGCATAATTTCTTCATAGTGCGGTTGGTCTTTATCATTTGGTTCTTTTTTGCAGCACTGGCTGGTACTGGTTTTTCCTTTCTGTGTTTAGTTCTTCCTTCAGGAGCTCTTGTAGGGTAGGTCTGGTAGAGACAAAATCTCTCAGCAATTGCTTGTCCATAAAATATTTTATTTCTCCATTACTTATGAAGCTTAGTTTGGCTGGATATGAAATTCTGGGTTGAAATTTCTTTTCCTTAAGGATGTTGAATATTGCCCCCACTCGCTTCAGGCTTGTAGGGTTTCTGCAGAGAGATCTGCTGTGAATCTTATATGTTTCCCTTTGTAAGTGACCCGAACTTTCTTTTTGTCTGCCCTTAGTATTTTTTCCTTTGTTTCAACCCCAGTGAACCTGATGATTATGTGCCTTGTGGTTGCTCTTCTAGAGGAGTATCATTGTGGTGTTCTCTGTATTTCCTGTATTTGAATGGTGGCCTTTCTTACTAGATTGGGGGAGTTCTGGATAACATCCTGGAGAGTTTTCCAGCTTGGATTCATTCTCCCTGTCATCTTCAAGTATACTAATCAAGTGTAGATTAGGTCTTTTCACATAATCCCATATTTCTTGAAGGCTTTGTTCATTTCTTTTCATTCTTTGTTCTCTTTTTTTGCCTTCTCATTTTATTTCATTGAGTTGATCTTCAATCTCTGATATCTTTTATTCTGCTTGATCTATTCAGCTATTGAAACCTGTGTACACTTCTAGAAGTTCTTTTGCTGTGTTTTTCAGCTACATCAAGTCGCTTATGTTCTTCTCTAAGCTGGTTATTCTAGTTAGCGTTTCTTCTAATGTTTTTTTCAATGCTTTTATTTTCTTTTCATTGGGATAGAACTCAGAGAAGTTTTTTATTATCCACCATCTGAAACTTGCTTCTATCAATTTGTCAAATTCATTCTACATCCAGCTTTGTTCCCTTAATGGTGAGGAATTGTGATCTCATGGTGGGGGAGAGGTGTTCTGGTTTTTAATGGTTTCATTCTTCTTGTGCTGGTTTCTTCCCATCTCCTTGTATTTACATAGTTTTGATCTCAGGTAGCTGCTTGGGGAGGTGGCCTTTCCTTTGTCTGCCTGCAGAGGCAATGTTGGGCTGCCACGGATTCAGTGAAGGTGCTGCATCTTTTATTTACTAAGGAAAATTAGGCTGGCTTCTGCAATGGCAGCTTCCCTTCCACCCTCTGAGTTCGATCGTTCCTGGTCACTCTCTAACTGATGTTCTGGGTGCAAAACTCTGGAGTGAGAGTTTTTAAGTCTGCTGGGTGCTGTGTGTTTGGGGGGGGGACCCATTTTGCCTAATGGGCCGTTTCCATGTTTTCAGTTCCCTTTCTTTCTGGGGAGTAGGTGGCTCAGTCCAGCTGGCTTTCTGGCTTTCACCTCAGCCAGTGCTTCCATCTAGATCTAGGCTGACAGCCCTGGCACTGGCTGAAGATGCTGTTCTGCCCTGTTCATGCAGCTTACTGAGGTTTTCAGCCTGATGAAGGTCTTCTGTTCCATAAGTTGTAGAGGGCTTGGGTAGAGCCCTGTATTCAAACTGAAGTCCTAGAGGGGGAGATCCTCTAGTCCTGTAGTTGGTTGCACACACCTCCTGGGTGGTGCAGTGCCCCACCTTGCCTCAATTTGACCTATTTGGTTTATACCCACTGTCCAACCAGATCCACAAAATGAACCTGGTACCTCGTTTGGAATTGTGGAGAGCACTCGGCTTCTGCATCTCTCTTGCTGGGAGCTGCTTTCTGGAGCTGCATCTTATTTGGCCATCTATGGATTCCCCCCAGTTTCCTGAATGTTTTAAGCCCACTGTTGAGACCTACTCCCACAACCCTTACTGCCAGCCTGGGTCATGCCAGCATGTGATGTTCCTCTCCCTGTGTCCATGTATTCTTAATCTTTCCATTAAGGTATCTTTAACAAGATCACATAGCCAAACAGTTGGCAAATTCTGAAGTAATTGTCAAGTTATAGGTGTGGTCAAGAAGCTTTGTTATATGCCACAGAAAAATACTTAAGGCTTTGTTGAAAGACTTATGGACTTTGTTAAAAAATTCTAAAATTAATTTATAAAAATTAAAGACAAGAATGCAATTCTGAATTACTGAAGATATTAACTATCACCCAACAACTATATTTAAAAATCATTGAAAGGTAGTATCACATGCTGTCCTATCATAGGCATTTATATGCATAATGAAGTATTTAAAAATATCTCACTTTATTTGGAAGAGTTTCTGTTTCTTTTACTATGGTAACTTGACATTTTTTTTGTCATTAATTGCATGTTTTAGCCATCTTTTTCTAGGTTATATTTGTAGACTAATTTCATAAATGACTTATTTTGGTCATACAATATAGTTGAGGGTTTAGGGGAACAGAGCCAGTTGTCTACAAAGAAACCTTGATTCCACCATTTCTTTACATAACCGTCCTCACCTCTATATAAAAACACCTACTACTTCATATTTTTATGATTAATGTGACATTACATTAGTCAATTTATGAAAACATTTTATAACTCTGTGTCACATAATAAAAGCTCATTATCATCTGCTTTAAAAATAAAGGGAATTTTCTCTTTTTAAATTTTGTTCAGAAATTGGATATTTTTTCCAAAGCAGACACGTAAATCTAAAACTTCACAATTTTTGAACCATTCTCCGATTTGTGTTCCCTCTCCATTACCAGTCAGTGAATTCAGAATGGTGCACTATTTATTTTGTTCACCTTAGCATTAACAATATAATTACTTGTATTAATAGTTCCAGAAGTGTGCCTTTTTTGTTTACAATTTCAATTAGATGCATTTATAACCATATTTTTTCACAGATTGACTACTCCAGACTTTCACTACCCAAATGTACAGTTATTTTGCCTTAATTCTTTCTGGGTTTCTTCCAGCTGATGATTCTAAAGTTTTCATATTATTATTATTTCCAAACCCAGAGCTTTCTTTCCACTTGAATATTTTCCTAAAATCCTACTATATTATCAAAACTTTATTACCCTTATCTTGACTTTCACTCACTTATCTCTAAGGTATATGCATAATTATGAATAACTTCCATGTAACAAGTAATATGCTAAAGTGCTTTTTGCAGCTATTTCATTTAATTATCCTGTGATCCATATTATTAGTTATAAATTCCTGGGATTATAGAACACTTAAAAGTTTACTGTTTTTCTCTCTTTCCTCTTTAACTTGGGCACTGTGGTGCAGGTGAATAAACTAATATTACTTGTGCCCTCTCTGGGTTCTACAGGTGTCTGCTCTTCCACTGAAGCATCACACCCATGCTCTTGTTTCTATACTCCAAGTGGCTGCTGTTTTGCATCAGCTGGCTGCAAAGATCATGTTCAGACTCTTAGAGGTCATGAAGTAGCAAATACAGTGTGGTGATGTGAGTAGTGGCCAGTGTAGTGTACTCATTCACACCACATTAATTGGCCTTCAGTAGTCCCTTGTTGTATACAAAGAAAATGATTGAAAATTCCAATATGTACTGATCTTTGTGATGCCACTTTCTTCTATCGTGGATTTATTACTTAGTGTCTTCAATTTTTACACTTCATTCTAACAATGGAAAAGAATTTAATAATGATAGAGATATCAGCCTAATCTCTACATGTCCACAAATATTAAATACAGCTGATTTCTCTCAATTGCATTTTGCATGTTAAAAGAACAGAATTCCAACAAATTAGAAATCACCAAAATAATTGTTACTTCATTTAACGAAGTCATTAATTCAGTGAACACTGATTGCATTATCAAGTGTTAAGTGCTCAGAATACAAATAAGTACAGAAAACAGTTCCCAAATGGATGTTCTCACAGATTGCATAGTATTACTTTTCCATATTACATAACAATGTTAGTTCAAAATAAATTGTTTCAAACTTTTTTTTATAACATTATTTGGACCATGAGGCATAGTGGGATGGGGAGGGAAGGGGAAGTGTCTCTCCTAATTAATGTTTAAATCACTTTTCTGGCTACCAAAACTTGTTTTTGATTTGTCTTTATTATTTTGTTTTAATTGAAACAAAGTCTCTGTCTCTGTCACCCAGGCTGGAGTGCAGTGATGTGATCTTGGCTCATTGCAACCTCTGCCTTCCAGGCTCAAGGGATTCTCCTACATCGGCCTCCAGGAAAGCTGGGACCACAGGTGTTCACCAGCATACTCAGCTAATTTTTTACTGTTTTCAGTAGAGATGGGGTTTCACCATGTTGTCCAGGCTGGTCTCAAAATCTTGAGCTCAAGGGATCCACCCTCCTTGGTCTTCCAAAGTGCTAGGATTACAGGTAATAGCCATGGTGCCTGGTCACTGCCAAACCTTGTAGGCCCTGGTAGAAAATGGTTGAGATGATTCTGAGTGTAATGATATCACTCCAGTAACTTCTTACTTGTACTTCGGAAACATTGGCCATCTAATATCTATTAGGAATTTGCTAGTGATCAAATTCAAGAGAAATCCCTTTTCCCCAAAATAAGCTTGATGTGACATGTAGAAATTGAAGTGAAAATCTATGTTTATCTCACCTAATATTACGTTAAGCTATGTTTGCAGAATTGTTTTCAATGTGTGAAAGAAAATCATTGTAAATAACTATATTTTGATGAATAACAGTGTTATTTGCTAAAGTCAGATGGTGCTTTCTTTTTGTTTCCACACCAGAAAACTAGGCAGTATTGAAAATAATTTCATGATTAAAAACAAGGGTTCTGCAGACAGGCTGATGGGGTCCAAATCCTGTTCTCACTGATTAATTGTGTGGCCTCAAGGAAATTACTTCCTTATGACTCAATTTCTTCCATTAGAAAAATGTGGATCATGAGTTCTCATTTGGTTGTACAGCTATTATAAAGATTAAATAATGTAGTATAGGCAAAGCACATAGAAAACTGCCTAGAGAAGCACAAGTAACATCATAAGCAAAAGTTAGCATTTTTCTTATTGTTTTATTATGTTATTATCATGTGCCCAGATGACTACATAATAAAATAAGATTAGTAAGAAATATTCTCCCAATGAATGTATTTGGATAGGCTGTTCATGGTGGCTCATGCCTATAATCTCAGCACTTTGTGAGGCCGAAGCAGGTGATCACCTGAGATCGAGAGGTCAAGATGAGCCTGACTAACATGCAGAAACCCTGTCTCTACTAAAAACACAAAATTAGCCAGACATGGTGGCACATCCCTGTAATCCCAGATACTCAAGAGGCTGAGGAAGGAGAATCTCTTGAACCCAGGAGGCAGAGGTTGCTGTGAGCCAAGATCATGCCATTGCACTCCAGCCTGGGCAACAAGAGTGAAACTCCCTCTCAAAAAAAAAAAAAAATTTATTTGGATAAAACGAGTGCTCATAATTTTCATAGTGGTTCAAAGCTTACCAAATTTCCCAACATAATCTAATTTTTAATTCAAAACAGCCCTGTGAGGAGATAGGACACAATGTTTATGCATTATCACTAATTTAGTGTTTTTCCACTGTCTACTGATGCCAGTTTTGCTTTTTCAATAAAACAGAATGTGTATAGCATGTTCCTTACATGGATTAGAAGATCCATGTAATCATAGTTGCCTGTAGGAGTACTTTATATCTTACTACTGGCAAACTTTTTGACATACATACATCAGACATGCTTACTGATGTTTGATTAATATGGAGTTCTTAATTAAATAAAATGTATCTACAAAAATATATATGAAAACCTAAAACTTGTCTTCTCATAGGTTATCATGTCAAAATGTTGCCGTTTTTACCAGAACCATTCTGGCAGATCAGAAGTGAGAGACTGCTTTGTAAACCCTTGATGGCAAAGTCATCTTTGGTAGTTGCATTGGATAGTTGAAAACATGTAGCAGTTTGAAGTAAAGAATGATTAATAAGTGATTAAGGTAAGTGATTGCACTGGATTTTGAGCAAAACAAACAAAAAAGAGTATAAATCCTTAAAATGCAGACTGTATGTTATTTCTCTAAATACTATCTACCTACCTATTCATCTGTCTATAAATCCATTTATATATTTTACTTTCTTTTGTTACAAACTGTTCCTAAACATAATTTTGAAAGGAGAGTTCAATGATATGTTTAACAAGCTTAACAAGGTTGTTCAGAATTGAATTCTCCAAAGTATTGCACTGCCATGTAAGCATCATTTTATGTGTTTTGGCAAAAGAAAAAGTAGACATTCCTGTTAAAGTTTCCTCAACATGTATATTTATTATAGGTTATCACAGTCAGGAAAATGTTACTGAAAATAAAGAAAAATTCTTTAGTAATGTGCCAATGAATTGTGAAATACTACCCATAAACTAGTATTTGCTGAAATAGACTTGGCTTAATTATAGATTTTCAATTATCAAGTTAAAAATCCTTCCCCTGATTTTATGTAGTCTAAATTAGGACAATAAACACTGCAGAAAAGAATTATAAACTAAATTTACAAGTATACCTAGTTTTGGAGCTTAATACATATTAATTACATTTCTTTTTCTTATTTTATTTTCTCAGTTGCAATAAAATTGTATGTATTAATTGCGTACAGGATGATGTTTTGAAGTATGTATGTAAAGCGGCATGACTACCTCTAGACATTTAACATATATATTACACCACACAGTTATATTTTTTTAATGGTTAAAAAATGAACCAAAACATTTTTCCAACTAAAACTACATGACATAGTTTTATTCAAATAATCTTGTGGCTAAAATGTCTTACTTTATTTTCTATTTTTTTTTTTTGTAAATGTTCAGTTCACATAATTTAAGTGTAAAAAGAAATTTGTTTCAGATTTAACTTTTGATTATTTACCTTTTAAAATTTTGACTATCAGTTTTCTTATATACTGCTACCTCTAATCTCCAACATTTATTATCAATATAAATTAAATCCAATGTATTTTCATTTATAAAGACAAAAATATATACATACAATTTTGATATCATTATGGTCACTAAAAATAAATAACTGTACTCTAAACATCCCTTATGCCTTTCATATTCCATCAGTTTTCTCATGCTATGTTCACAACTTCCCACAAGTTAGCAAAAAAATGCCTTCAGATGATAAGAACGAAAATAAAACAAGCTGAAATCAGGATGAGTTATATTCTTTGTCACATTTCTAATCCTGTTGGTATTTTGCAATAGTTTTCTTTGTATCTTACTTACATAACAATGGATTTTCCTTTTAAAAGTGGTTTAATTCTTCTCTTTAAGCCAGAAATGACAGAATACTGTCTCCTCTCAAGCAGAACTGAGAGCAAAGACTGAATCCAAACCATCTGTGCCTTTTCTCTAATGAAGTTTTACTCCTCAGGGAAAAATCTAACTAGCACTATTGGAAATCTACATATCACAGGTAGATTTTTGTTTATTTTCCTTTTTCTTTTTTGATTTTTAATTTATAAATAATAACTGCATATATTTATTGCATAGAATATGTTGTTTAGAAATACGCATACAGTGGTTAAATGGAGCTAATTAATAGATGCATTTACCTCACCAGGTGGAATGTTTAGAATTCAACAAACTAATATCACGGCTGCTATGCCAACCTGACCCTCTATTTAATATCACACACTTTCTTGCTCTAGTTCCTACACTACTGATTCCTATTTCTATTTGTACTTTTTAACTCACAGCAATTATGCCTGACAAAGATTCTATCCTTAGCCAAAAGCCAGTGAAGTTCTCCTGAACTCCTTTTTAAACTAGCCAATGACTTTTGGGCTTTTGTGTTTGTCTCTGCATTGTCCAGTTTTAGCAAGAACCCTGCTAAGTCAGTGTCGCTGAAATCCTTTGTCATCAATACCTAACTACCCTTACTGTCTCTCTGGGTTCCTTGTTACTCACCATTCACCAGTTGATGTCTGCTTATCCTGGCCTGCTCCTAGCAAGAAACTTCACCTACTCTTGATGTTTCCTATTAGTAATTTTCCATCCAGTGACTTTCTGCTTTTCCTCATCTAACTCCTTGGATAGAAACTCCCTCTTTAATTTGTGGTATTCAGACTTGACAGTAATCTCACTCCCAAGCCTTAAGAACCCAACACAATGGTTCCTACATGTATCATAATGATCCTGAATAAGGTCTGTGTACCATGCTTTAATATGTGTCCTAAGCAGTTTTTATCATCACCTAAAATTCTCCATAATTCTATTTGTATTATCTTTCTATTATTTATTGCCCATCTTCTCTTCACAACTTCTGACAGCTAGAATGTAAGCCAGGTGGTCATGAACATGGGTTTGTTTGGTTTGCTAACAAAACCCAAATACCTTATATGAATGCTTAACATAGAACAAGTTGACAGTAAACATTTGTTAAATCAAAGAATAACTGAATAAAATACAAGATGATCATTAATGCTGCATACAGCCTAATACTCAGAAGTACCATAGTTTCTCTAAAATTTCTAGAATTATGACAGACTATAATATCAAAGTCAGACTTGAATCCTGACCAGAGGATTCTAAACAGACATTTAAAAATCTGTGCTTTCTTAAATCCTTCCTGCCAGAAATGCAGGCCATTTAATAGAACCACAACTTCTCTTGTTATGCAGTAAATATGGATCATTTGTTAGTTTTCTCCTTTTTTTCTCATGTTTTGTGGGAAGAAATTCTACCTCATCTTAGCTTCCATAAATATTAAAGTCAGGTGGTAGTAGCATGAAGAGGAAATGTGTCTTTACTGTGTTTAAGTCTTTACTAAGTTATTACAATTTTTTTAATGAGCTACATATGTTAAAAAGTTCCTGTCTGAGGCTGAGGTGGGGGGAATGTGTTCTCTTTCTGGGTCCACAAAGGGCATAGTTTTAAGGGCAAGAATTTCCCATGGTCATGTCCAACTCCCATCTCTCTCCATCCAGGAGATTTAATCGTCTCTGTTTTAATTTTTGCACGCACGGAAAGAATAAAAAGTCCATCACTCTGGCTGACGTTCTAAAAAACTTTCATCGGCCAGAGGTCTTTGAGATGATGGGGGCTCCTCCCAGGTTAAAAGTCCCCTTCTTCCTCACCCCTTGGGACTCCATGTTTGGATCCCCTTCTGCAGACACTCTCTTGTGGAAGCCTGTCTTCCCCTCCTAAACTCTATCTCTCTCTCTCTCAGTTCTCTTCCACCCAGTGTGGAAGCCGTCTTTCCTGGATTCCATCTTTCTGGATTCTCTCACTCAGTGTTAGAGGCGTTTTCCTTTTCTGGATTTCCCATGTGGAGTTCCCTTCCACACTCTTCATGGAAGTTTTCCCTCTTTTTCTTTCTTTTTTTTTTTTTTTTTTTCCTCTTTCTCTGCCTAAAATAAATTCATTTTCTACAAAAACTCTGTTTTGAGTTCCAGTATTTACTTCGTGAGTGCACCTGGTCCCCTTTCTCATTCTTCAGAGAGCAGGAGATCAAGAACCTTGGAGAAACATCCTCTCAGGGGAGCTAAGGGCTCCCCGGAACCCCTGAACCCCAACAAGGTGATACCAGCAAGTAGAACAGTAGGAGATACCAGCCTTTTTCCCTATGCATAAAATAATTACCCAGCCAACCATGAATGAAAACCAGTTCTGAATAGCTCAGGAATTCAGTTAGAAAGTTGCAACAACACAGTAAAGGAAAAGGACTAATATATTAAAAGGATAAGTTAAGGAGTTCCATTTTGCCCACATCATCCCATCCATAGCACAGCTCAATGCAAAGAGGGATTTCCTAGTTCACAAGTCTCCCTTTCAAGAAAAAAGACAGCAGTTAACAATTACCTTCCTCAGATTTTTGGGGCAATGTTCAAAGGACCACCCCACCCAAATTGCTGGGAAATTTAACATAATAGAGAAGTGTGAAGATGGCTAGAAACAAAGAAGAGTAGAGGTTATTTGTAGCAGCCACTGGGCAGATGCCCTAGTGGTCTACTATATAGAACACCCAAGCACTCTTTGCTATTAATGGCATCAAGAGCCATAGCTGTCCCAAACAATCTAGAAAGAGAAGCAGCGCTGCATCTTTTGAGAAAAGAAACTGATGCTGCATCACTATGGGACAAAGCGACCATGCCCCTGTTCTTCCCACAACCACAAGCATGCTGAGAACCCAGAGGCACAGTGTCTCCGTGTGCAACTGCAGCTAACAAACTGGTGCCACTGCTTCAGAGAGCACACGTGTTGTAAATATCAGAGCCACTGCCACAATGAATAACCCTGTGCTCCAGCCATTTGCTGTACTCAAGGCACATGTCCCTTGAGTACGGCAGCCACAATTGCAGCAGGCATACTGGCATATCACATCGTATTGCATTATTTCTATAATGCTGCCCATCAGCATTACAGTCAAATTGTGCAATGCCAAGGACAAAGATAAATTTTGAAAGCAGCAAGAGGAAAACAATTTGTCACATACTAGGGAATTATCATAAGACTATCAATGGCATTCTCAACAGAAACCTTGCAAGTCAGGAGAAAGTGGGATAATATATACAAATACCAAAAGGGAAAATCTTCCACTCAAAGTACTATACACAGAGAAGTTATTTTTTAAATGGATGGAAATAAAATCTCTTTGAAACAAACAAAAATTGAGGTAGTTTATCACCACCGATCTGTCTTATGAGAAATGCTTCAGGTAGTTCTTCAAGTTTTAACTGAAACATGATAAATAGCATATGAAGTTATATGAAAACAAACATTTTACTGGTGTGGCTAAATATATAGTCACATGCAGACTAATGCAGTACTGTAATGGGGCACTATAATTTCCTTTAAACACTAAAAGTTAAAATATCCAAATTTACTAATAGAGACACAATATAAAAAGCATCAGACTCTGATTACAAGGCCATTATATGTGTGTGAGTGGTAAGTGTGATTTGATATACAATTGAAATTAAGTTGTTATCAACTTAAAATAGAAGATATTTTAAACAAGCCTCAAGCTAATCACAAAGATAAAATCTATAATAAATTCAAAAAAGATAAAACAAAAAGAATCAAAGTAACCCACTATAAAAAAATCTTTAAATTATAAAGAAATACAGCAAGACAGAAAAAAAGTGACAAAATAAGTATAAAATAGACATACAAATTAAGAAAAGGGCAAGAGTAACTTTTCACTTATCTATAATTAACTCAAATGTAAATTGATTAAATTCACCATTTTAAAGTCATAGCATAAATGAAGGAATAAAACAATCCAAAAAACAAAAAAATAAAAGCAAGTCACAGAGATATGCTAGCTATGTGAGAGTCATAGGCTTAAAAACAATATAGGCTAAAAGTGAAGGGATAGAGAAGGATGTTTTATGAATGTGGTAACCAAGAGAGCATGAGTGATTATATTTACAGCAGACAAAATGTATTTTAAGTGTAATATAGCCTTTAAAAATAAAGAAGGTCATTATGTAAGGATAACATAGTAAATTTAACAGGAAGACATAATTTTAGAACAATTACACACACACACACACACACACACACACACACACACATACCCCACAGCACCTAGTTATATAAAGCAAAATCGATGGATCTAAAGACAGAAATTGACAGCAATATAACATTAATGGTGTATTTTACCACCCTACTTACAGTAATAGAAAATCCAGACAGAAATTGGCCAATATTCTTGAAGAACACAGTTGCAAATGTCTTTAATAAAATGCTATGAAAACTAATTTAACAGCATATTAAAAGGTTCATATACCAGAATCAAGTGAGATATCAATTGGTTTGCAAGAATGGTTTAACTTATGCAAATTAACCAATGTAATACAAAAAAATTAACAAAATGAAGAAAGAACCATATGATTATCCCAAAAGATGCAGAAAATGGATTTGACAAAATTTAGCATTTATTAATCATGAAAATTCTCTCAACAAATGGTGTGGAAGGAAGTTACCTCAACACAATTATGGTCACATATGGAAAACCCACAGCTAACATCAAAGTTATTGAAAGCTTTCTGTCTACAACACAGTACAAAGCTAGGATATCTACCCTCATTATTTCTTTTCAATTTAGTACTAGATGTCCTAGCCAGTGCAATTAAACCAGAAAAAAAGAATAAATGGTATCCAAATTGGAAAGAAAAATTAGCTTTATTTGCAGAAACTACCTTTATTTTCAGGTCCTCTGCATGTATATAAGGTACTAAACAACAACAACAAAAACTGTTAAAACTAATAAATTCAGTAAACTTACAGGATCCCAAATTAGCACATCGAAATAAATTGTGTTGCTATAAAAAACAATAAATTATTTTAAAAAGAAATGAAAGGAGAAATATCACTCAAAAAGCAAAGAGAATAAAATACTTCGGAATAAATTTAAACAAAGAGGCAAACTATTTGTATATCAAAAATTTAAAACATTGATGAAGGAAATTAAAGAGACAGACAAATGGAAAGACTGTTGGATTAGAAGAATCAGCACTGCTACAATGTCCATGCTACCCAAATGATCTACAGAGTCAATGTAATCTCAATCAAAATTCCAGTGACACTCTTTATGGAAATAGGAAAAAAATCCTAAAATTCATATGAAACTGCCAATACCCTAACAGCCAAAGCCATCCTGAGTAAAAAGAATAAAGGTGGAACTAACACGCTTTCTCATTTCAAAATATATGTCAAAGCTATAGTAATCAAAACAGCATAAAACTTAAACAAAAACAGATATACAGACCAATGGAACTGTTTAGAGAGCTAATAAAGAAATTCAGCCATTTGTGGCTAATCTTAAAAAAAATGATGCAAAGAAAATACAGGGAAATGACAATCTCTTTAAAAATAGTGTTGGGAAAACTGGTCATTCTATGCAGAATAATTTAAATGGACCTTTATTCTCACCATTTCCAAAAGTCTACCCAAAATGGATTAAAGACTTAACTGTGAGACCTGAAACTATAAATGTACTAGAAAAAATTTTAGAGGAAAGCTTCCTGCTATTTGTCCAGGCAATAATTTTTTTTGGATCATTACCCCAAAGACACAGGCAACAAAAGCAAAATAGGAAAATGTAATTCCATCAAACTACAAATTTGCTGCAAATAAAACAATAAAGATAATGAAATGGCAGCCCAGGGAACGTGAGAAAATATTTTAAACCATGTATCTTATAAAGGGTTAATATCCAAAATATATAGAGAACTCACACCTGATTAAATAGCAAAAAACAAAGATATAAGCAAACAAATATATAAATAGCTGAATTAAAAACAAGTAAAGATTCTGCAGAGACGTTTCTCAAAAGAAGGCAAATTGCTACTAGATTAAAGGTGCTTAATTTCATTAATTATCAGATAAATGGAAATCAAAACCACAAAGAGATATTACCATAGCCCTCTTAGAATGGCCAGCCACTGTCACAAAACAAATGATAATTGTTGGCAAGGTGCTAAAGAAAGTGGAATCCTTGTTCACTATTGTTGGGGATGTAAATTGGTACAGAAATTATGGCAAACAATATGAAGGCTTCTCAGACACCTAAAAATAGAACTGCCATATGATCCAACAGCTTCAGTTCTGGATATACATCCAAAGGAAATGAAATCAATATTTTAAGGATATAACTCCACTCCCATGTTCACTGTGGATTAATTCACAATTGATAAGGAAACAATCTGTCTATTGATAGATCAATTAATAAAATATGGTTTATTTATGCAATGAAATGTTATTCACCCTTTAAAGGAAGGAAATTTGCCATTTATAATAACATGGATGAACTCAGAGGACATTACAGTAGATGAAATAAGCCAGATTCAGAAAGACAAGTACTGCATAATCCCACATTCTTGTGGAATCTAAAAATGTCAAGCTCACAGATACAGAATAGAATGGTGGTTATTAGTGGTTGGTCACAGGCAGTTGGGAATGATATGGGAAGATGTTAATCAAGGGCTGCAAGTCTTAATCATGCAAAATAAACTAGTTCTGGAGATATAAGGTACAACAATGTGAGTATAGCTAAAAATGTTGTATACTCGAAATTTGCTAAGATGATAGCTCTTTAGTGTTATCAACACACACAAACACAAAAGGTAACTTTCGCATGATGAATACATTAACTTGATTGTGATAAATATTTCACAATGTATATATACATCAAATCATCAAGTTTATATCTTAAATATATCCAGTGTTTAATTTTTCAGTATACTTCCTTAATAAAGTTGAGAGGAGATTCTCACTTGACTGATGAAGAACAACACATTAGTTATATTCCCAATTTAGGTCTAAATTTAATTTTGAGCAAGAGACTTCTAGCTGTGGCTTCTGGAAAACAGGACAAATTAAGCAAAGCACTCACTTAGAGCCCGGCGGAATTGACCAAATAAATGTGGTAATAAGAGAAAATCTACTCAGCATTGCAGCTGAGTACAAGTTATCCTGGCAGCACAAGCTTCCGGTAATTTACCTTTAAGGAAGTTAGAAAAACAAATCGTAGAAAAGTGTGGGGAACATTCCCGTGTGAGACCTCTAAAAGGCGTGAGTCTCACTATACGGTGAGTTTGATCCCAAACACAGTTTCCTACTGGAGGCAGCCGAGCTATCCGGAAATATAGGAACTGAAAGATGAATGATCAGTTTTTAATATCAACCACAATATCGTTTTGGGCCTAAAATTATGCGTTGCTGCTAGACCGAGTAACCCCCTACCAGCAACCAGTTCCTGCTTTTAACCTTTTTATGACTTTAAGAATAAGTTTTAACCTTTACTTACCGGACTGCCTTGTACCCTAGATAATGGTTTAACTGTCGATATTTGCAAAGCAAAATGCCACCATAAGGGATGGCTTTGATTCCTGACTCAGAGACTCCTGAATGGGGAAGTTGAGTTAAGTTCAATCAGGAGTAGACAAAGGAGAATCCGATTAAAAGATATTCTGATGAGCAAAACTAAAAAACCTTTTCACATCTCAGTTCTAAAACAAGGTCAAACCAGAGATACCTGCAGCCAGGAGGAATAATGTTTGGATGCAAACAAACTTTGTGATTGTAGGAAATTCTGTTACTTTTTACAACCATTGATTGCATATCTGACTTCTCTATTGTATAGGCCATGTGAGGCATACATTTGCATTCCTCTTACTATGACGTAAACCAGAGCCAAGAAAGTGTATTTATTCCTGGCCTTTGAAAAATAAAATCTGCTGTTTAGGCACAGCCTATCAGCCCTCCAGACGCCTCACTTTCTCTCTCTCTGTCTTTATTATTTTTCCAGGCGCACTCCCTCTTCCAGGTATTGGGACCCTCTTGCAGGTCGAGAGACCCCCGGGCAGACGTGCCTACCCATCCCGGACGGTCCACGACAGAAAAGTTCCTAGGGCTAAAGTGCAAATTACTTCCTAATACCGTGGTCTGTGTCACAAGAAGCAATTAGATTCTACCATGGTTTGATTTCACCAAAACACCCTAATGAGTAGGGGATTAAGACATGAAAGCAACGTGTTCAAAACCTGTGTTTGGTGGTGATATCTAAGTCATTCTGCAGTACTCACATCTGGAAGCCTAGAGCTAGCAAAGCAACAGTGAACAGAATGTAGATAATTCTGAGAACACTTGTTCCTTCCCTTTGTACAGTTGAGCTCTTTCTGACAATGTGGTTCATAGCTAGGAAGAAGTTTTGACATAATTATACTAAGAAAGTTGTGACCGACTAGTTATTTAGATGCATATTCTCCATATACGGATCCTAAAAAAAAGTTCAATAGGATGTTTGTTTTCTGTGCTGGGGCTTGGTACGACCCCTGAAGCACCTGTACCTCTCTCAGGCTGCTGAACCTCTGAAATGGTAATGCCAGGTTACATCAAACCAGGTTGCAACTTCTGATGTGGGCAAAGAATCCCAACAGATTTCAGATGAATAACGTGCAGCCCCAAGGAGAAGGCATCAGCGCATCTGAGACAAGTTCAGGCTTGCCAACCATACTGGCTAAAGGCACATTCCCTGAAAAGAGAATGCCCGGGATTATCCAGGGCTATTCACTTAATCCTATGGGATCTGATTAAATTCCTTTTTCTCCTTGTTTTTCACCTTTCTGATCTGTAAAATAAGAGAATAGTAACGCATTCTTCATAGTATTGGGGGAGGACGATATGAAATGATACATAGAAAATGCTTAGAACAGTGGTTGCATGTGGTAACCACTCAATCAATGTTATCTACTACTGCCGTTGTTTTTAAAGCTCTAACTAATAGGTTTTATGAAGGCAAATAAAATGGAGTAGGAGATAAGTAGTTGATTCAGTTTGAATGTTATGTGCCGTTATTGGAAAAGACATTTAATAAAAGGTAGTATTTTATCAGAGAATGAGGGGAAGGAGTGAGCCATGTGCTAATGTAAAGAAAGCCTTTCAGGCAGTAGTGAAAGTCAAAGCAAACTGTGCAAAGCTAGGGGGAGCTAGTGGGGTCGAAGAACCTTAGGAACAACTGTAGCTGGGGATGTGGCTAATGTGGCTAAAGTAACAGGAGAGCTGAGAGGTAGAGAGGGCAAAATCCAGGATGGTCTACAGGCTCTGGCTATTGGCTTCCGTGCTGCAGGAAGCATTGGGTGGTTCATGGTAATGGAGGTAGAAGAGGTCTTACCCTAGATAGACTAAGCTCTTTCGTAAAGAGTAGTGATTTATTTCTTGCTTATATTGGAAATCCTTAAGCTTTGGTCAGCTGCAATTTCACTTTCTGTGTCATTGTATTCTGGAATCCATGCTAAATAAGCATGTCCCAAGGCAGAAAAAAAAAAAAACACAAGAAAGATGAATAAAATTTGCTGGGAAGTGACTCATGCCACTGCCATTAACATCTCATTACTCTATAAGTCATAGTGCCAACCCTATCAATGAAGTGAGAAAGTGCACTTTCTCCTAAACAATTTCAAGGTAACAGGTATACGGATATATTTACCTTACAAAAAGGAAGAAGCAGATGAATAGAAACAATAATAGCATCTATTAAAATTATTGTGAATGTTTTACAAAGATCCTTCTGTTGTTTTGTGAAGAATGCAATATATGGAAGCAAGAATATAAAAAATAGAAGAAAATGACAAATGATGACATGGAGATCTTCAACTTGAGGCCATTATGTCTCTACCTAAGAGGGCAGAAATAGAGGTAAAAATAAAGTAACTGGATAGAGGATGTACAATATGTTGAAGGAAGAGTTGAGGAGGTTTATTGGTGAATTGGCTGTAAGGTGATGAGATAAATAAAAATGTCCAGAATGGCTTGTTTGTTTGTTTTGTTTTGTTTTTGACCTGAGCAATTATAGCACTTATCAAAATGGGTAAGACAGGGATGCAGATTAACACAACCTACATGAGAAAAAAAAAAATACGTTAAAAAAAAAATTCATCAATGAACTTAATAAAAAAGTAGAACTGATATACTACAGAATCAACACTGAAAAATCTAAATCAACTAAAGGATGTAGGATAAATATTGAAGTTTTCTTATGCAGAATAGTAAAGAAAGCAGTAAATGAGACAGCAAAGGTAACACCGGGATTGGATTTCACTATCTTATAAATGACAATGAAGTTTTAAAAAATAAAAGACAACATGCAATGGTTAAAGATAAATGGAATAGAAGAGAAAAAAGATGGACAGGGATAAGGTGGAGGAGGAAACTTTCTCACTGAAAAATAATGACCTTTTAGATTTAAAATGCTGTTAATTTGAAGGGAGAACCATAATAGAAGGAAATAGTACTGAAACATATTGTTGCATTTTTAAAAATCAAAGTTAATCACAGATTTTAGCATATTTAAAGCTCACCAGACCAGCAAAGAACTATGAGCTCACAAGATAAAGATGCAGGACTTGGGGACTTTATTGGCTTAAGGTCAAAAAATAAAAGAAAATTAGGCATCCCTAACATATAGGCAAGAAATGCAAAATTTTCCACCTCTTCCAGCATTAGAAAATGATGTTATTTAAGGATCCCTACTGTACTGGACTCTGGAGGCCAGCTCCATGCACACAGAGGCAATTTAGAAGCAGTAATGTTCTCTCTGCTCACAGTGGAGCTTACACGGGAACGACGTCCAGTAGAATCAGAGGGTCATTGTGTCTTAAAACCTGGATCATCTCTGCCATGCAGCAAATTGATCGCTTCCTACTGACCCTGCATTTGCATTCTCTTTAACTCATTCTACACTGATGCATATACCCTAGAGGAGAATGAAGGTGGAATAAGGAGGTGACCATCCATTATTTTGAAAGCGCTATTTTCATTTATCAGTAAAAAAAAAAAAAAAAAAAAAAACAAACAAAAAAAAAAAAACTTGAGAAAATCAATAGAGAAACAATTCATATTAGAAAGTTTAGGTTTGCCTTGGAATTTAAAATATCTTAAATCCAAAAATACTTGAAAACAGACCTACATAGGCAGAAAAAAGAATAATAATGTGAATTGTTTTCAAGATAATTGAAGGCAGAACTGTCAAAGTTACCATTGAGGTAAAGCCTTTGATTCTAGAACTGTATCTAAGCATATTGCAGCCTTGGACTTTCAGTTAATGTTTCAGTTATAAAGGGAAGCAGGCTGGGCACTGTGGCTCACACCTGTAATCCCAGCACTTTGGGTGGCCAAGGAGGGTGGATCATTTTAGGTAAATAGTTTGAGCCTAGCCTGGCCAACATAGTGAAACCCCATCTCTACTATAAATACAAAAATTAGCCGGGTGTGGTGATGCCTGCCTGTAATCCCAGCTACCTGGGAGGCTGAGGCAGAAGAATCATGTGAGCCCAAAAGGCAGAGGCTACAGAGAGCAGAAATCATGCCGCTGCACTCCCGCCTGGGCAACAGAGAGAGACTTGGTCTTAATCAATCAATCAATCAATCAATCAATCAAATAAAGGGAAGTAGTCAGATTAGATGATCTAGAGTATCTCCTAAGTAGTTAAACAGTAATTGATTTTTCTATTTTGTTTTATTGTTTTCAAATTCAACTTTTGAAACAAATACCAGGCTCTGCCTAACTAATTCTTTTTTTTTTTCCTCTTTTACCTCTTAGCTATTCTATTGATGTTCACAGCTTTTTTGTATATGAAATTTCTTTGCCTTTGATGCTGAATTAATTATCACCAGGTGTCAATTTTCATTCAGTCAGTTTAACAATGAATCAAAGAAAACTTAGTTTTGAACCACTATTATAACACTTTTATTTTTATAACCCCAAGTATCCTCCTTCTCACTCTTACTCTTCACACAGTACATTAAATTTTGTATATGATTTTTTTCACTTAGAGTTGAACAAAAAGGGCATTTATACATTTATTTAAATATAATGAAGCCATTTGATTTATTTTGTGGCTCTGTTTGTGCATTCTTGCTGGACTGCATATTTCACTTCCTCTACCAGAAAGGACAGTTGTATGGTAGAAGCTCTTTCTCACTTACCCTTGATAATTTCCCTAACTCACAATATCCTTCAGATATTTCAAGTAATGAGGGAAGAAATAGACACGGTATAGAAATCTATAAATCAATTGTTCAGACCTAACCATTTTAAAATTCTATATAATATTTAAGATAAATATTAAGGCCGGGCGGGGTGGCTCACGCCTATAATCCCAGCACTTTGGGAGGCCAAGGCGGGTGGATCACGAGGTCAAGAGTTCGAGACCATCCTGGTCAACATGGTGAAACCCCGTCTCTACCAAAAATACAAAAAAATTAGCTGGGCGTGGTGGCGCGTGCCTGTAATCCCAGCTACTCAGGAGGCTGAGGCAGGAGAATTGCCTGAACCCAGGAGGCGTAGGTTGCGGTGAGCCGAGATCGCTTCATTGCACTCCAGCCTGGGTAACAAGAGCGAAACTCTATCTCAAAAAAAAAAAAAAAAAAAAATATTAAACGAGCTTCTCTCAAATTTTGAGATAACCATACAGAAATGCCTATGCTTTTTAATGTATTTGCCATTGTAGAACAGAAAGTCTTTGATTACCAATAAACTCAATAGTATTTGATTGTCCCTTTTGTGAAGGAACTAGGCAAACATGAGATGTCATCTTACATACTCCCCTTTAAATATAAGCAGCAAAATATATGAGTTAAAGATATGTGTTCGGCTTCAATCCGGTCTCTTATCATTCTGAGATTTCAATATTTGGCTTCAGGTAGGTTAAATATTTTAAATTTTCTTTTCTACTGTTGCATCTATTTAAGAAATATCCAAAAATATATACTGATATGTAAATATTTCCTGTTCTTATTTATAGCTTTTAACCAATGGGCTTATGTGTTTGAATTCTAGCTGAGGTAAAAGGCATCAAAACACGTGTTTTTCCTTTTACATTTGCTAATAACTTCAATAGACACTTTACAAAGGAGTAAAATGGTCAAGATACTTAGGTAAAATACTAGGTTTCAATGCCCACAGCTCTCCTAAAATTCTCATCAGAAAGGTCTTACCATAAAAAATACAGGCTTTTGAAAAACTGATATTTTATTACACTATATATTATATAATAAAGTCCAACATTAAATGGCTACCTGTTTTTTTCCTAAAACTTCCAAGGTTCATAGATGTATGTACTTGTTTTCTCCCTTAACTGCTTTCCATAGATTGAGTCAAGGAATTTTAGAATTTTTATGCTTTCTTGTGGACATATTGAGTAATGGTGGAGGATTGTGAGTCAATGCTGTTTTCTCTTCTCATCAAGGTATATGTTAAAGACACATATGCTTGGATGATTGACAACTGCTATTGCATTATGGTTCAAAAAAAAAAAAAACTTCTACTCTTTGCAATTGGAATTTTTGCTATTAACTCCACTGCCATATATAACAATATACTAATATAATTTTCAATACTTACTGTACACACATATGCAGTATGATATGTGTGATGTGAAGCAATGTGAAAAATGAAGGAACACAAAAGCTGCCTCTTGATGGTGGGGAAAAAAAAGCATCATATAATGTTTAATGGAGGTTGCTTTCTATGTAGTAAACTTTGGAAGAAATCCCTCTTTTCCCAAAAAATTGGTCTTAAAATTTCCTGTCTCCCTAAAATAAGAAACAGATACAATCGACAGATAAAGTACTAATATTAGAAATATAAAGAGTCACAACAACAGTCACTTTTGCTAACTAATAATTTTGGTCAAAACATTTTAAAATGTGTATTATGGATTCAAAGCTTTCTGTACATATTGATATGGCTCAGTAAATATGACAAATTGAAAAGCAAAACTAATGTTAATAATGGGAACCAAATATCATCTCTTCATTTTCTGAGCTAATGGAGATGAAGCAAAAATAAAGAGGACACTCACACCTGGAAAAATATGTTGGATTTGTACAAAAACAAGCATGTGATGCATATTTTCTCACGTCAATCCCTGTGCAGGTGTACTTTGTGACAGGACATTGAGCACCATGCACTGTACTGCCATGGAAGAGATAATGAGGGGCCCTATTCACAAGGATTTCACATTCAATTAGGAGGAAATTAAACACATTTTCACATCTTTTCTAAGAAGCCCTAAATAGGAGTAATCACAAATGTACTAGGAAAGAATAATGAGAGAAGTAGCTCTTTTCAGATGGTTGTACACAAACTGTATAAATTACAATGCATTGAATTCTCATTTCAAGTCAAAATATATTTTAATTTTGTTCCAGTCCTAGTATAGAACTTATCTGGAAATTATAATATTTAAATAGTTGAACTTACAATAATTATTACTGTCAATATACTTATGCTAAAAGTAGACAAAAAAGACTAAAATATATATAAGAACATATTATATGTGAACTGCTTTGTTTTAACGTATTTTTCTAGCATATCTAATTATAGCTTAGTAAATTAGCCTCAGTCCACAATCAAGGACTATGTGTATATATTTCTCAAGTAAGTTATTATGGATTTACAGGTTTAAGTTTTTTAGGAAATCACTCTTTATTTAACCTCTGTTTTACATGATCTCCTTAGTATGTGCTTCCTAAATGTGTCTGGGAAGAACAAATAAAATACTTTTCAGAAAATATTATAGAAATAAAGTTGCCTGAAAAACAAATTTCTGGATTTTTTTTTTTTGAAAAAGGAGTTAAACAGAATTACTTGCCAAAGACACTTCTTCATAGGTAGTTGAATACGTAGTTCTAAAACACTGTTAAAGATATCACAACATAGATTTATAAAACCTTGCTTTTAAGACCTTTACGATTAGCCAATAACAGGTTAGAGGTCAGCATATCCTATTAGAATCAAAAATATAACAACGCAAATTCTGTTAAAGAAGATGTTAAGGGATATTGATAAAAGTTTAATCAGAGACAGTATTACATCTAAAAGACACCCCGAACTGGAAATCAGTTGGGAATCTCATTGAAAGTATAAGATGAAACATTTCCCTGCTTCCCTAACTCACCATGAGGAGCCCCTTGAGAACACTCAGAAACTAAGCTAAAATGATTAACCTGCATTTCTGTTTTTATTTGAAGGGATAATACAATTGTATTTATGATAAGCAGATACAGTAACAACAGGAATTATCAGTCTAAATAATCATTTTTTGGAAACTAGTTCAACTGCAAAAACTTAAGAATCAGTCAGAAAAGGGGTTCACTCTCAGTTTTGCTTTGTGAATTTACTTAACCTCAGTATAGCAGTTACCTCAATTAGAAAATACAGAAGATATCATATATACATATTAATATTTATAAGTTTCTTTTCAAGGATATAAAACATATCTAGGGTTAAGTAAATGATTAACAAACCATAGCTATTAATGCTATTCATGTTACTATTAACATTTTATATAATTTTATAGTTAAATAGATCAACGTTTTATTTGATAGTTATACTTTACTATTAATGTACTACTTAAATTTCTTTCATCTTTTTAACATTATTATTATATTCACATGTTGGTGAAACTGATTAAAATATGATATTCTTTAGAAGTCATATTTTACTGGCAATTTTATGTTATTAGATGTGTCTAATTTATTATATTTTTACTATTGTGATGACAGAACTAGTGCTATGAGGGAAATTAGCAAGAACTATGAGAGAAACATAGCAAAATAGAGGGATTTGGCTCAGCATGATAACTTTAAAAAGCTAAGGATGTCACTAGGAGAAATCAGAGTTTACCTTCTCAATTTCAAAGGAAAAACAGACACTTGCCAGGCAAAAAAATCATGGGGAAGGAGTCAGCTAGCAGAATTGCTATATTCTATTGATATGTGCAGACATCATATTTATGAGGAACATAAAAGCACAGGGAGTTTTTCCTTTTAAGAATTTAAGAATGAGGACACATGATCCTGAAAGGTTAAGAGGACCAATCACAAAATGGATGCTGTGAAACAGCTGGCCTTTCTTCTGAAAGTGTTGGGGGTGGGTGGTGAGGAGGTAAAGATTGGAGTTTGTAAAGAAGAAAGGAGGCCGGGCCTGGTGACTCACGCCTGTAATCCCAGCACTTTGGGAGGCTGAGGCGGGCGGATCACAAGGTCAAGAGATCGAGACCATCCTGGTCAACATGGTGAAACCCCGTCTCTACTAAAAATACAAAAAATCAGCTGGGCATGGTGGCGCGTGCCTGTAATCCCAGCTACTCAGGAGGCTGAGGCAGGAGAATTGCCTGAACCCAGGAGGCGAAGGCTGCGGTGAGCCGAGATCGCGCCATTGCACTCCAGCCTGGGTAACAAGAGTGAAACTCAATCTCAAAAAAACAGAATAAATGAAGTAATTGAGCTCTGAATTCTGACAACACCAGTCTGGAGGAAATGTGGAGTACAGATTGTCGAACCCTGAACCACAGGATACAAACCTAGGCATGAAGCTAAGAGAGGCATCAGAAATGGCAAGCAGGGGGCAAACCGTGCCTGTAGTTAAGATTAGAAATAAATGTTTACTTCACATTTAGAAAAATGATGCATTCATTTACAAGAGAAATGGCTTCATATTGGAGGGTAAAAGAATCTTTGGAGGTTTAGCTAGTTTATTGAATGACTTTGATTTGGCTTCCAACCAGAAACTGACGTAATTTAACCGCTTGATTTCTTTGCATTTGCTTTGTGAATTTTTTTTTTCTTCTAAATAAAACCTGAGGCATCTCATATACCAATATATTAGGTTGGTGAAAAAGTAATTGCGGTTTTGGCCTTTACTTTTAAACAGCAAAAACCGCAATTACTTTTACGCCATCCTAATAATACTTCTTCCTGGCTTAGCTATTTAAAATGTTGAAATGTGTAGTCATTGAATAGCAACAATCCAGTCCAGAATAGCAGACCCCGAGCTTGAGTATTTTTTCTCTCTCTCTGTAATCCCCCAGTTAGCTGCTATTTTGGAGCCATCTAGAATCAGATCTAGGAGAGGATTTGCCAAAGCTACACGCTCAAACATGGCAGAGTTTGCTGGAATCACAGGTTGGTGCCCTCTCAGTGGTTGACACACCCTTGCTGAATCTGTCTCAGGTACCATTTTTGTGGATTCTGATATTTCTCACTAGTGACCTGTGACTGAAGTCACCTTCACCTAGACCATGTGCGGCACATTTTTGGCACCTTACTTAGAACTTGTTGCTCATCTTTTGCATCAGAGAAACCTAGTGCTTCTCTTACTGAAGGTTCTTTAAACTTCCAGGCAGTCCTCTAGAGAAGGATTCCCCCCAGGTAATCTCATTTTGCTGGTAGTAGGACACATTCATCTTGCTGCAAGTCAAGCCTGAGCTTTCTATCTCTTCCACCTTAGCCTGTGCTATGTAGCCTCTCAAACCAGCTCCTAGGAGCTCTAGTGAGCAAGGCACAAACTTACCATGGTGGCATGCACTTGGCGCCTTTGCCTGAGAAGAGACTAGAGGAAGTGAGTGACTGATGGTCAGTATCCTGCCAGTTCTCACCAATAAAGTAAGAACATCACATTTTCAAGGATAATCTCTTGTAGAAGAGGCAGGAGTGTGACTGGTTAATGTTTCCCTAATTAGCGCTGAGTCATTTATTTTTTCTGTAATATGTATAAATCTCGTACTTCTCATTACAGGAAAGTGCTACGATAAGGCACTGTTGTTTTGTTCAGTCCTAAGTCTTTCTTTAGAAGCCTCTGCAGAAACTCTGAAGGAGGAGGATGGGACTCACTTATGGCCTTGTGACAGAGAATTTTAAGAACAGAATGGCTGTATTTTGGTCTTGGGTTTAACTATGGAATGTTTGGTGGAGTTATGATGATAAGGGTGAGGAGAGGTGACAGCACTTCTATAATACTCTGTTCCTTGTTTTGTATTATGTAACTAAAAAGCGAAAATCCTCTCTCGACCAGTATATTTGAAACTACAACATATAAATTATATGTCACTATATGAAATCTGATTATATGCATGTGTGCATGTATAAATGTATATGGTGAACTGGGAGAGCTCCTTGACCCCCCTTGCAGGACATGCCACAGAGATGTGGCTCATCTGCTCAACCTCTGTGCATTCAAACACCTTACAGGAGAAGGAACATGCAGACACAGGTGGGTGTGGGAGCCAGGGTAAGTGCTTCTGGGCTCTGGCCCCATGGTAGTTTCAAGGGGTGGTGCCTCTGACCCCTGAAGCTCTAGGGGGGATGCTACTGTGCTCTTTTAGCTCTGCTGCTCACAGATGGTTTAAGTGTTAACCAGTGCAGCACTCTCTTGGTACCCAGGTTCTTGTCTGGTGTCCGGGAAGAATCAGGTCACACAGACAAATTGAAGGATGGTAAATGGAGGGAGGTGGGTCTCATCAGGATGGATGGGGAGATAGAAAGGGGATGGAATAGGAAGATCATCTTCCCCTGGAGTTTGACCTTTTCACAGGAATCTCCCCTCCAACCATCCCCAGCTGTGCTCCTCTGGACATTCAGACACTCCTTCTCTGCCACACTGCTCTTCTGCTTCTCTGCTCTTTTGTGTATCCACGTATGTGCTCATGGAGCCTCGGGTTAGGAGTTTAAATGTTTACAGGATATGGGGGTGTGGCAGGCCCAAAGGCAACATTTAGGCATAAAAACAGAAATGGCTGTTCCCATTTAGGGCTGCAGTTTTCTAGGCTTGAGGGTGGGGCCTTTGCCAGAGAACTTCCCTCTTCTAGCCAGTATTTTCCTGCCTCCTGTTTGTATCACATGTGTCTAGGTTTCAATATATATTAATACATGCATATGTAAATGTATATCACATCCAGCATATGTGTCTGTGTATATGTACATGTATCTATATACACACATTCCATGACAATAACAAGATACAAATATTACCTACCCAAGAAAAATTGCACTTGATATAATCTTTTAAAATTAACCATTGCATTTGATAATTACATGCATTTGTGCATTACAGATGTTAGAGTTGATGCATTGGTGAATATATATATATATATATTTAAAATAAGAAACAGTATCTAAACTATGTTTCTTAAGATTGATTTTATTTAATATTTGTAGAATAAATGCATTATTTTGTTTATTACTATATTTGGAAATATATAAATCCTATTGTCATATTTGTCAATATTTTCTTTCTCGCATATTTAGTAAACTAACTCTGCGTATTATCTACATACAGGGGATGGCATTTGGATGTGTCACGCTAATTAAGTGCCACATTGGATGTCTCCTCTTAAGTTTTCCTCCTGAATATTTGATATAAGCCTTTCAAACTGCAGGGAAAAGTGACAACAAACCCCAGAGCTACACTCTGTGATTGAGAGAATCAGTTATCCTGGTGTCTCTAGAAGCAAAATCAATTCATGTGTTCTGTCATCCTTAGAAAGTACTCTCTAACATGCTGTCAGCAATAAATTTTACAGGATTTCCCCAAAGTCAATTGCTTCTTCTATTTGGGATTAAGATGAAAGCAAATTGATTCTTCTCATACATAGAAGAAGCACGAGAGAAGAGATACTTTTAGTCTACTCACTTTTTTTTTTTTTTTTTTACTGACAGATTTCTCCTGCTGCACTAATGTAAGGTCCTTAGTAATTGAAATTCTGGCTGTGAAATATACTCAGGCATAACCAACCTGAATGCAATTTCCCTTAGAGTTATCTTCCATGTGAGTAGGCAGGAAATTTATTTCTGAGTAACTTACTTCTGAGCACATTAAAACATAATAAGAAGGCAACTCTTTTGAGCATTTTAACTAGAATGACTGCCAGGATATCATATTCAATTTGATTTTACCATATCTTCTAAAGTCTAATTATAATAATAATTTGTGTTTTTTTCTTCAATCAAATTGAATATAATTCGGAATCAACATTTATGTTAATAATTTTTTTCTTAAAATGTAATTTTGTAGTAGAGATGGCATATTAAAATTAAAGCTAATATTAAGTGGATTATGCTGTCATTTAATCAAGTATTATTGAGTCTGACTCTAGAGAAAGTGTCAGTTTAGAAATGCATTTTCTTATTTCATTTGGACAACTGAGAAATATAGATGAACTTAAGAAAATTGTTTGAACTGAATTAGAACTAGAACTCGTTAAAAGTCTATAATTATATAAAATGTCAGGTGGGAGTGACCAAAAGTTGCTAAAGAAGAAAAGAAACAAGCAAACAAAGAAAAATAGAAACTGATGAAATATTGTAGAAACCACTACGTTTCGGTTAACCAATATTTATACAGGTTTTCTGATCTCGATTTTGATGTTTATACACAACATAACAATTGAAATGTATATTTGTGAAGTACTAAAGAGTGCCCAGTGCTAGGTTAAGTTCCAAGTAGAGCATTAAATGTCTAGATTAAAATGCAGATTTCTCTGTGTCTTTCTCTTTCTTTCTCTCTCTATCTCTTTGTGTGTGTGTGTGTGTGTTGTGAGAGACAGCCATTTATTTATACAACCACCTACTAGCAAGTTGGGCTAAAACTGAAATATAAACAAAATGGTACAGGAATGAAGAATCAGGTAATTAACTATATTGTGAGGTTGGGTGAAAATAGTATTAGTCTTAGGTCTTATGGGATATGTAACATATTAAAAGTGAACGTTAAGACAGTGCTAATCATTTTCTGTAATGTATAAAATCTAATCAGAATCTAGTTAATTAAACTTGTACTCTCTTGTGCCATCAATGACAGTCTGCTACTAAATTTGTTCAAAGTTTATGCGTATACATATAAGCTTTTCACTTGGGAGAAAATGTGATAGAACAAGGAAGAATAAAAGCTTGTGATTATAAATAATCATTTAACATTCAAAGTTTTAAAATCAATTAATCTGTATTATGTGAAGATGAAAAAAAATGTATGTTTTGTAATAACATTAACTCTCCCAATAAAACTTCGAAAAATAAGTCACGCAATCCAATTTCAGTAGAATCAATGTCTTCATATAAAATCATTATAAGGAATTCATACATCCTTGGAAAATAAGTTTTAGATATTATTTGAAATATATATTGAAATTTATAGAAATATTTGTCAACTTGTTTTTAATAAATGTTTATACGGTTGCTGTGACTAGTAATTCACGGTCTTTGAAGTAAATTAAAGGTTTCATTGTTTTTTTTTTTTTTTTAGTTGTTGTAAAATTGAAAACACTTGATCTAAAAAGACACGCTTTTAGTTTTGCTGAATTAGATTTAAATGTATTTTCCAGTTATAAAACAAAATATCATTAATTTCTATAAAACTTCTTCTCTTTATAAGAACTAGGCTTTAAAACAACCCGAAAATCCATAACTTAATTCCCCTCACTTTAGGAAGCACATGTATCTTGGTCTCGGTGAGGAATAGTAATTTCCCCTGCAGGAGACTGGCTCTCCTTATTCTTAACAGAAAGTCTGCAGCTTGCCTTTAGGAACTGTGTGTCAGCTGCTAAGATTCTGAACATGGGGGCATCCTACAATGGACAACTCTTAGCCCTGAAATAAGAGCCTCACACAGGAATAAATTACACTAGAGGAAATTGATGATGCTTTATATGTAGAATTCAATCTCTTTGATAACCAAAATAATTTTTACATTCAAAATTGATGTTAATATTGCAAAGATTTCTAAATTAATATATGATTAATCTCATGCATCAACATTATGTCTTTATTATTGCTTTATTCAATTTTCTTGTACATTTAAAAAAATAGCAGCTATATTTGAATTTTTATATAGATATTATCCTTTTTATATGCAACATAAGAGCTAAAAAGACAATGATCTTTCCTTCAATCAATAACTGCATGTCTATCTTAAGTTGACAGATAAAAATTATTTTTAATTAAACTTCATGGCTTGTTAAAATGATGACTTATTGAAACATTGACTCAAGCAAAGCAAGTTAAAAACTGCATGGGACTTCAAATAGTGTGCCTCTAGATTAGTTTCCCAAAAAGATCTAGTTTCCTAAACTCTAAAAGAGGAATAACAGTATTCTATTTCCAATACTTCAGTAGTACTTACTTACAGAAAATATTCAAAGTGTGTGTGAAACTGTTTGAGACACTGAGGCACCCATAGCAATTGTTAATACTTTCACTTTTATAACTGCTTATAATAAAAAGTACCAAGCATGATTAAATTTATTTTACATAGCACACTTATTTGATATTTTTAAATTTTTTAAATATTTGTTAAATATATTAATATCTGTCATTTTAGAAAATCAGGTTTATATTTTTAAGTCAAATCAATTATCCTTCTAAATTCTTTAATTAAATAATAAGAATAACTGCCACCACCATCAAGAGAAGTACTTGTGGGAAAAAATAAAAACACAATTGCATTTTTCAATGCTTTGTTAAATTACGTTAAAATAATTCTGAAGTTTTATGGCATGACTTGGGATTAATGTCAAAGGACTATTAAAGCAAATGACTATCGAAATAGTTAAATTAGTATATGTGGATCTCAAATATATAGTAAATGGGAAAAATCTAAAACACTTGGAAATTTGATTGGTATGAGATGTTTCTGTATCTTCAATACCGATTCTAAACTTTTAAACACTGTTGAAAAGTATTTAATATGCTAGTGCCAAACTGTTACAGTGTGAATATTTGTGTCCCTCCAAAATTCACACTGAAACTTAATCTCCAATGCAGTAATATTAAGAGCTGGGGCCACTAAGAGATGATTAGGTGATGAGTGGTCCACTCTCCCAAATGGGATTAGTGCGCTTATAAAAGTGTCTTCACACAGCTTTACCCCATGGGCCCTTCTGCCTTCTGCCATCTGAGGATGCAGTAACAAGGCACCATCCTGGAAGCAGAGTACCTGAGTGCTCAACATATACTTCACCTGCTACCACCTTGATCTCGGACCTCCTAGCTTTCAAAATGGTGACAATTTTTTTTTTTTTTTAATAAATTACTCAATCTCAGGTATTTTGTTAACAGCAGCACAAATGCACTTAGGCAAACATGACACTAGTTCTTTATCAAATGTATCAATTATCAAGCTGTTGATACTGTTGAAGTGATGTTAAAAGAACCTGAGAATTTTATAACAAAATTACAAGCTAAAATGTTTCAGTTTTATCCTTTACCTTGTCAACACAGATAAAAATAAATACTAATTTTCAAATTTCTAAGTATTTATGTCATTCTCTTCACAAGAATAAATAATATTTGTTCAACTGTTTCCGTTTCTATAAGCAGCTTTAAAATGTAACAAAGATAATTTTTTGCCTTATTACGAACATTTTTCTTTTTTTATAGTGAACCACTAAGAGTGAATAATAAAGATGTTGAATAGGAAACATACATGAATCTGCTAAAGGACTAATACCAGATATAGGTGATGGGGGAATGAATGTAGCAAATCACCTTGCCATGTAGGCACCTATGCAACAATCCTGCACGATCTGCACAGGTACCCCAGAACCTAAAGTACAAAAAAAAAAAAAAAAAAAAAAAAAAGAATTAGCAGAACCAGTAACTTTGTATTTCCCTAAGGAGAGATTAAAGTATACTCAGTCATGCCTGCTGAAAACTCTATCATAAGAAGCTAAAATCATCAAAGCCAATGTATATTATTTACAGTTTCTTTTATTCAGTTGTGCTTAAATGTATAATAAATTGCATATACATTTTGAGCTGTACTATAAGCTCATTTGTTTTCCATTTTTTCCGACTTTCTCAAATATGAAGTTAAATGTATAAAGAATCACTGAAAAAATTATCAAATTAAGTTACCTAGAAGACAGAGTATGTAGAAGTTTCTTCGTTTTGGTTTATTTATTTTTAAAATCACCAACCACATGCATCAGTGTAAGAGAGAGAGAGAGAGAGAGAGAGAGAGACAGAAAGAGAGTTTGTGCGTGTGCACGTGTGTGTGTGTGTGTGTGTGTGTGTGTGTGTGTGTGTCTTGTATAATACATAGGTAACCCTTTTATTTCAGCTGTGCGAGAGGCTAGGCAGAGGCCTCATTGTAGCCACCTGGACTTCTGGCCTTCAGCGGGGGGAGGTAAGAGATGGGATTGTTTCAAGCCTGAAAGTGTCTGGTAATTTGTTAAGCAACAAAAGAAAACTAGTATTAATGCAGTAATGGTGAAAGAATTTGAGAATAAAAATCTCATTTTCAGTGGGAAGACTACAACCAACCAACCCATGGGAGAAAGAAAAAAGCAAAGCAGAGACAAAACAGTAAAAGTTGTGACAAGCATATAGATTACTCCATTATCCATTAGGCTTTGAAAAAAAAGTTACTATTATGCTTACACATCTATTTAATATTACTAGTGCGTATTTTCTAATCCCTTTAATTTTCTTTTACTTTTGAGTTTCCAAATAACATCCCAGGATATTAGAACCAATTATTTTAAGTATACAAAAAGATTGAGGTTTTTAGACAAATTTTATTTCTTAAGGCTCTTTTGTAATAAATAAATACTAATGATACTATTTGCCCACCTAATACTAGTGATGATAAAGTATTGGTAATAATCTTGGTTTGCTTGTAAATCAAAAAGAAATCCAATATGTTAAATTTATAAATTATACCTGATAGATCAAAATATTTTTCTTTTAAAATAAATTAATATTTAACTTTCTTTTTTTTTCACATATTGCCTTTTAACAAAACTAGGGAGAGGGTAGATGAAAACAAAGATAATCAATAAAGTAAGATTTAAAAGCAGATTCTAACACTGGTAGTTACTTGTGAAATTTTCATATTATAAAATACAATAAAAAATACAGTATAATATACAGAATGACCTTTCTTTTCTAAAACGTGGAACAAGGTTTTGAGGACAAGGACCTTATCAAATTTAATGCCATATTTTGGAGATTAGAAAAACTCTACAGGGAAAAATGAAACTTTTCTAAGAGCCTGACCCATATACACTCAAGCTCAGCTAGAACGGCGAGCAATGAATTTACCCTCCACTGTCTACCTTAAATTGGGGGAATCACATAATGCTTGGTCACCTGTTTAGAAGTGCTGGGGCTAGAATACATGTTTGTCAGAAGCCGTAACTCAGAGGGGAAGAGATAACAAGTCAGCCTATTTCATTTACTTCACCTCAGGAGAACAAAATAATTCATAACAAGCCTGTCTCAGCTCAGATTGAAATTCAACTGTGTTAACAGGACCATGCCTATAGGGTGATCTAATGGCAATACATGGGTTTTACCAAAACACAGTCACTACTGTGGCTTCTCTTTTTTCCTGAGTATTTTTTCTACATTTTTAAATGATGACTTTAACACAGCATACATGTACACATGTTTTAAATCCCTAACAAAGAAATATGTTATCTGAAAAACTGATCATTTTACTTGTGAAAACATAGGCACTTGCAGGGCATTTTCGAGATGCTGACTGTTGCAACTTTAGAATTTATCTTGATATGCTGCCATTTATTTTAAGCTATCATGTACTTCATACGAATAGTGGTGCTAATGAAATGTCACAAAATATTTTAAGGGCATGAATAACAACTGGGTCATCTGGTCTCTCAGAGTGTTTTTCTCACTGTGCATGAAAGAGATAAATATAACCATACAAAAATTCTTGCTGTGACTTTATGCTTCAATGCCATAGATATGTAGTTTATCACTTGAAAAGTGCATAATTGCATTTTGGTTCTAGTAGCTTGTGATGTCTTGTCCTGTTTGATAAAATAATTAAAATGTCTTTTCCTCTAACTATCTAGTCTGTCTTTGCCATGCAATTAATAACAACCTGATGAGCCACAAACCACATGTGTGGCCCTATGTCTGTCCTATTTTTGAGTATCTGTGCAGTAATTATGAGCTTTTCTTTTACTCATGACCTGTATAGCATGTGAAATCAATGCAAAAATTTGCAGACTAAAACAATGTGTAACAGAATTTAAAATTATAGCACTCTGTACCTATGCTTTCATTTCCATAACAAATAAAATACTATGTCCCTAGGAATAATAAGTAGGTAGGCCTAGCTTATAATTTAAGCTAAGCCATTATAATTTAAGAAACAATACAAAATGAACGAAGGGGACTGAATAAATTGGTTAAACACATTTTAGAAGAATAAATATGCCCGCTTAAAGTTCCTGTGTTGTTGTAACAGATAAGGAAAGGTCATATTAAACTCAAAGAAACTGGAAATTACACAAAAGTACTCATTTTACAAGGATCGTTTTTTTCCCAAAACTTTTAAATGTTACAATAATGAAACTATGCATTAAAGGTAATAAAATCAATGCTTCCAAAAATGTTTCCCTTCACATTGCCAGCAGACCTTTGGACATTTTAGGACACCTTCAAAACAACCACAGAATTTTATCAAAAAAAAAAAAAAAAAAAAAAAAAAAAAAAGCTTTAGTGAGGAAAAAAAAATCTTCAATCCCCCTGAAAATTCTATTGTTAAAATTTTATCATGTATTTTTGTAATAATTTTCAATATACAAAGCCTATAACAATGCTAACTGTTGTTTGTGCATTTATATGAACCTGGTTATTCTTTGTGTTTTCAAATTTTGAAATTACAACCAAACCTTTTAAATCCATGGAAATTAATTAAGAGTGATTTGATTTTGAGTATCTGAATACATTCATCTATATTTTAAGCCTGCTAAAGACGACTTGAAGGCAATTTTAAGTTAATACTCTTCTAAGCCAAAATTTTCCAAGTGAAATTTGAGAAACCAAATCCTGAGAGAGAATCTCTGAAGGAATGAAAATGAGACCATTATTCAGTAATTCCCTGGTTTAGAAAGGAAAATGGAAACTGCCACATCTCCTGCTGGGTGATTTCACTTTTATTACTATTACAGGCACTGAAAATCCTGCACAGAGGACATCTATTTAACATTGTTTAACTCTGATTCTCAATTTATTTGACTAGTGTACACATTTTTCATTCAAATAAATTATTATTTCATATGCAATATTTTGAAAAATTATATCCTATGTCATAGGATAGAATTATTTCTTCTGGAGAAAGATTATTCTTATCCTTGCATAAGAGACACTTAAAAAGTTTATTTTTAAATTTTAGATATTCCAGTACCATAAGTTATACAAGTAGTTTAGAAAATTGTTAAGGAAAAAAAAGACACTTTAAATAGAAAAAATATTTTATAGGAACATGAGATGGGTTTATATAACAGTAGAGTAGGTTATTAAAATAACACTGAGCAAAAATGTCTATAAAATGCATTAAACCCTATGAATTAAATTGGATTCAGCAACAGTAAGTTGTTAATCATGTTAATCTAATTATAACATGAAATCTTCAAAAGTGTAGTCACAGTGAGTTTAGATTTCTATTTGACATTCACTCATAATAACCTTTCCAAAAGTAAGATAATTTGGTTCCAGAGAAAATAATATACATGGACACTCAGTATGTCCTTAATTAATATTCCATGATCAAATGATGCTATGGGAAAATTAATGTTACACTCAAGATAAATTTTTAGCAACATTTAGAAGGGCTCTATAAACTCAGCCCTGTAATTTGTGATTATTGCATTTGTGATTCATATGATTCATATACTGACATAAATAGAAGGCTGATCAAATATGTTTATTAAGCAAAATTGAGAGAAATTCTGGGTTCACTGGACCAAAATTCAATCTCAGTAAAAAATAAGCAAATAAAAGTAAGGATAAAAATATTGTGAAATACCTAAACCTGGTAAAAAGAAATCAACTTTTATTGATTATAAAAACAATTTATAATATGCATAAATTTTATTAACAGTCCAAATACATGTTCAATGACATTTAGGATACTTAGTTAAATATATATTCAAATGAGTCTCCCTTATAATTTGGTCATCAAAAATACCAGTGCCAGTTCAGGTTACATTGAAACAAGCTAGCAATTATTGAATGTCTTCTATGCATGAGGTGAAATTCTATGCCCCTCACTGCATTCAATAAGTTACTACTCAAAATATACTTATGAGGTTAGTATCATGATCTCCATTTTAGAACTCTTAAAAATAAGGCATAAAGAAGCTCTTGAATTTTCCTGCAGGTCAAAGATCATGTGAGTTTTATTTATATCTCTGTATATCCACATGTAGAATAATAATTGACATGGAGTTGTGAACTGCATGGATATATTTTAAAAAATAAATGGCTTGAGGAAATCTAACATAAAGATGACTTCCACACATTGACAGCAGTTATGATAAGTAATAGTTGGTAGGACATTTCCAGTACAACAACTGTCAACATAATTATAAAAATAATTTTAAAAAATAACTTAGAAGAGTATCTGTTAGAGATGTTTAAGAAAATTATATTACTTCATTATAACGATTGGTATATATTTAATATTATGAAGTGTGAAATAATACATTATAAAATTATATAAACTATGTCAAAACTACATGAAAGATTTACTAGATTCATTTGACCTGATGTTAGATTCCTGTTTATTTTCTGTAGTAGAAGTTATTTTCTGTATAAATAAAATAATTTGGGATTAATTTGCAAAATAACCAGAATGCACTTGTACTGTCTTGCCTAAAATGCTTTAATATTAAAATTATTCATCTACATTTATATAGTTACTCCATGCTCAACGTTATTTTTTGCATGGTGGAAAACTGAAAGACAACTGGTAGTTAAAGAAATGCTGCTCCTTATCAGTAAATTTCACTCATGTTGGTTAGACAATATTAGCATATATGAATATATCTGAGAATAAATTCTGTGCTATCAATTAAGAGATTATAACTTTTCATTAAAAAGAGTAAATTGCTTTGATCTTAAAAAATGTTGCAGGTGACCAGGCGCGGTGGCTCATGCCTGTAATCCCAGCACTTTGGGAGGCCGAGGCGGGTGGATCACGAGGTCAAGAGATCGAGACGATCCTGGTCAACATGGTGAAACCCCGTCTCTACTAAAAATACAAAAAATTAGCTGGGCATGGTGGCGCGTGCCTGTAATCCCAGCTACTCAGGAGGCTGAGGCAGGAGAATTGCCTGAACCCAGGAGGCGGAGGGAGGTTGCTGTGAGCCGAGATCGCGCCATTGCACTCCAGCCTGGGTAACAAGAGCGAAACTCCGTCTCAAAAAAAAAAAAAAAAAAAAAAAAAATGTTGCAGCAATAGATAGAAAGAGAGAAAGAGAGAATGGATCCAGATATTAACATAACAAAGGGATATTCTTCTGGATATGAAAATCATTTCTTATGGAAACAGGTAATTGGATAATGGAAGAGTGAGGAGGTTGACCTATGAGGGAAGTGTGTTGCTACAATGGGAGGAATAGTTAACATTGTGGTCAAAGTTTAAGAAATTTAAATTTAAGTTCTTAATAACACAGAACTTCAGACTTTTAATACTGAGCAATAAGATATTGTAACAGGATATGTGACACAGAAAACAATGATTTAATATTTTTCATTGTACTATTACGCAGGAGGAGACAAAGACTGCATTCAAGTAGATCTTAGACTATCGAGAAAAGTTACGTAGAATGTAATAATGACATTTAGCAGGACTAGAAAAAGACATTAGTATTATTCACCAATATTTTACAGAAAATAAAATGCACTTTTTTTCTGACACAGGGTCTCACTCTGTCACGCAGGCTTGAATGCAGTGGTATGAACATAGCTCCCAACAGCCTCAACCACTGGGGTTCAAGTGATCCTCCTTCCTCAGCCTCCTGACTGGCTGAAACAATAGTCATGTCCCCGCAACTGAATGATTTTATTATTATTTCCTAGAGACAGGGTCTCATCAGTTTGCCCAGGCTAGTCTTGAAGCCCTGGGCTCAAGCAATCCTCCTGCCTTGGCCTTCCAAAATTCTGGGATTACAGGCTTAAGCCACCACATCTGGCAAATATTGTAAATTTTGATGATCCTGTCTAAAAGATGAAATGATGAAAATGATAAAACGTCTCCTTATGTCTGCCCTGGGGGAACAGTTGAAATATTACACCATCAGCCAATGAAGAACACGTGACTAAAAAATTGATTTCTCAAGGAAATTATGGTCATTGAATCTGAACAGGTTGAATTTGTGGTATAGGTAATAAAATCAGGCAAGTTGTTTTAAAAGCAGACAGAAACAGCACTAAGTCAGTTCTTCAAATATCAGTTTAATTCAACTAATCTACAAAAAGACAATCTATTTTTGGCAAAGTGTTCCTCATCCAAAGAGAACTAGGATATTTCAGTGTCATAGTAAGGGTCAGGAAGAGATTCAAGTGAGTGCACAAACTGGGAAATAGAATAGAGGTTAATAACTTACACAGGCCATCATATTATAATTGATAAAGTTATTGTGGCCTTGCCTAAGTTTCTATCGAAGAATGGAGAAAAGATACATAAAGAGGACACATGATTTTTGGAAATATCAAAGGAAAAATTAATTCAGCATCAAATAAATCATTAAGCTTTAAATGATGGTGAGAATTGGCATTAAACATATTTCCTGTTTTTGTTGAAATAATAAATTTTAATAAAGCTTTAATTCAATCATAATTTCCTAATTTATTACACTTTTAAAACATTAACATATGTTTAATTGTTATTAAATGTTTTTTTATAAATCAGCAATTAAAATTTCAGCTAGAAAAATTCATTTAATCCCCAAAACTAAATTTGTAAGTGACAAAAATACTGTGATCTTTGTCTTTATGTTGACTCAAATATTACATATTTTATCTATACACAACTGATCAAAATATACTTTATAAAATTGCAGTTGAATGAATTAGTGATGGCATGCTTTATAATTAATATTAACTTATATGTGCTAGTAAATAAATAATCAGTTAATGATTAAAATAGTTTAATGTATTTTTTTACTTAAAATTAGAAAACATATTTAAGCATTTTCAAATCTAATTTATTTCATGAAACTTACAACCACAATGACTATTACACACACACACACACACACACACACACACACACACACACACACACAAACTGATTTGCTAATCCTGAGCAACAGAAACACAGGAGTAATATTCAAAATAGTTAAACAGACTACTTAAATATTATAACAGATTATACATATATATATAATATGCCAGTTTAAACAGATAAAATTACACAAATGTTTATATTATCAAAAGACTTAGATATCTTTCTACTCAAATATTGTTTTACAATGTTTTATATATTGCATGTCTTCATACTGATGAAATATTTAACATGATATTAAGATCCAGTGTGAGGATTCTAACCTCCTGATATATTAAAAATGTATCACTAGATATTGTCAGATATACCAAATGGCATCAGTAAAATGCCATTTACCATTTTTTTTTTCTATGCAAGAGCAATATTTTGGCTGTATTTCTTATTTTCTAGCCATGTGGCATGCCCAATTAAAAAAAAAAGTTTAAACATATTTTCAGATATTTAGCTTAAGCAATAATAATAATAATAGAGCTAATTAGAAACTACAAAAATCCTTTCATTTTCTCTCAAAATCATAGTTGGTATATATATTTATGTGGGATAATGACAAAGCCTTTTTTACTGTAAAATAAAAATTCTCATATTTGAGATGAAACAAATCTGAAATAATTGCTAAGGCAGTTACAAATTAAACAGCATTCTATGAAATTACATTTTATTTTAACTATATCTTTTGAATGAGACAATATTAAGCTATTCTCTCCGAGTCTGTGAGTGTCTGGTATTTGAATGCTCTTGTGAAAGTATTTGAATGTATATTATTACATTATGTTCACTTAAACTTTTAAAGTGGCATAAAGTCCTCATTAAAATTCGATTAGCTTCTATGATTCTTATAAGCACTGAAAAAACAAATAAGATGATAATAAACATCCGCTTATTTTAAATGTTTCTCTGTTCTAGGACATAAGATTAATATCATCAAAAGACCGGTTATAGGAATTTAAAATGTAAATGCTATGCATTTAATTAACAAAAGATAACTGTCTATTGAGCATGGCTGCAGAGAATTGTCAAGTCAGTATTACATAAAATAATAAAAAAAAGATTTATCAGCTTCACTTCATTTTGAATAAAATAAGTGAAAGTCAAAAGAGCTCAGTGTGGTTTAAGCGATGTGTGAATGGGTTTTTATTTTAGTAACCGAAAATAGTCTTGTAATGAATGATGTTTCTTAATTAATTGTCAAAAATAAGAAATGAAGGTGACTTCAAGGTGCATTATCATTATGTTCTCTGAATGGATGACATCTCAGCCATGAAATATTCATACTAGTGCAAACATTTATACCCTGTGTTAACACTCTAGTCATATAAAAAATACTTTTTTCATATCCAGTGATTTCAAAGCAGGCCATTTTTCTGTACTACATTATAATTTTTGAGATTATATTAAAATAAGGAATATAATAATATACCTAAATCTAAACCTAAAATATGGTTCCTTTCCCACTTAGTCAGCTTTCCATGATACTTCAACTGTAACATACACTCTGTATCTATGGGGACATTCATATCATAAAATAACTAAATATTCAGAGCAAAATGATTACTTCAAATTTGATTTGAACAATCTCATTTATATTAATGTTTGCTTTGCCTTAGAAAGAAGAGAGGAAATATTTGTTACCGGAAACTTTAGCATCTCATAAATAGATCTATCTTTATATCTGTTTATCCATTAGACAAAAGCAATGATGTTCCAGGAGAACAAGAAGGGGAGGGAAATAACCAGACATGATTTTACCTGTGTATTCATTACCCGATAACTATTTCCTCTGTGCATAGAACATACTCTCTGCTGGACTATTTACAATTATACCAACTAAAATGGTTAACAACAACAGAAATGAAGAAAAAAAAAAAACAATCAAATTCTACATTACAGATCTTAAGGTAGTGGGATGTGAGTGAAGACTCACGAGTTTGCATTTTTGACAAGTTTCCAGGTGATGCTGATGCTACCAGTTCAGGGTCCCAGAACTGAAAAGGGAACCCGAACACATCTGGAAGCCCCATTTGACATGAGGTCTTTAGAATGAGTTGGAATTGACTAGGAAAAAGAGGTGTAGATGGCCCTATAGATCTTGGAAACAATACTCAAAGAGAAAATTTTTTGCAAAGAACTAGTAGGAAAGGAAAAAAATAAAGCGTACATTGGTAACTCTATGAAGGTTATGTCTGTCAGTAAAAGTTGCTAAACAATTTTTTTTTTCAGATACAACATGGAAATGATTCAATGGCATAAGGTAAATAAGAGTAAAACAAGTTGTGGTTTTCATACAAAAATTCTAAGCAACAGAAAATTCTGTTAGTGAAAAGAGAAAAAATACATTCAAAAACAGTGTCTCTGCATAGATCTTAAAGAACATAAACACTGCTTATATGAAGGCAAATAATGAAAGCCAAAACTTTGTGTTACTGCACTGAGGAAAAGATCATGAAATGAAGGGGCTTCTGTGCCATGCAGAACAAATTTAACTTTTATCTCTAAGGATTGGAGAATATTGAAGAATTCTTTAAGTAGCTGCATAACATGATCAATTTATATTAAAAAGCACATTCTAGCTTTGTGTGAATATGAAGGCTACAGCTGTGGGTGGAAATGGTAATACTTACTAAAAGCTTCAAGAGATTCTTATATCTTTTTAATTCTATCCCAGGACCTCAGTTCACCAGATAAAATAGAATGCAGGAGACCAATTTGAAAGACAAGATAAACTGGGGAATGCAGCACTTTTGGAGCAAAATGACAAATGACAATTAATGTATTATTAATGAGACTAAAGAAGAGTCAACAGAGTGAAATGCATTGCAGAGAATACACCAATATTTGATGGTACTAGACTAAATATAAGGCAGTAAAATAAAAGGAAAAGTCTAGAAGAATGTCTAGTTTATTTTGTGGCTAAACCAAATACACAAGTGATAAAAAAAAAATTAAGAATAGGACAAGATGAGTGTCTAGTTATTAGTTCAGTTTAGTGCATGTCATTATTTGTAGTACTTGCATATATGTAGAGAGAGAGATCTAGTAAGCACTTAGACACCATCTGAAATTTATTACAGGTTTATGGGCAAGAAATAAAGATTTGTTTAAGAAATTAAGTTATTCAGTAATTTATCAAATTAAGAAGAGGGTCAAGTTCAGGGACTGAGCAGTCAATTAAGGAGAAAACTGATGAGAATTTATGTGCTCTCAGGTCACAACCTTCTGTGCTTTGTTTCATCAAATCTATGATTATTTAAATAGAATTTCCTCTTCCAGTTGAAGTAGAAGCTAATTAAGAAAAAACAGCACAATACACTGTAATGGGTAAAAGCAATGTTTTCCATATATTTCAAATAAATATGGAATATTGTTTACTTAAAGATGTTTTTTCATTTGATAATATTTTACTAGAATTCTTATTGTCAACATTTGATATTAGGTTAATTATGCTTTTAATAGCTGACTCCTTTGTGGCTCTGTTCAGAGTTCCAAACGTGGACAAAGTTTGCCTGAATTTTGTATTCTTAGTATTAGGTTACAACATTTTGACATAGGAACTTGTCAAATAGGATTTTTAAAAAAACTAATCCATTTAATGTTAAGTAACAATTTCCAGATTTACATTGGCTAGATATGATTCATAAACTCGATTATGAAATAGAAAACAAATACAATCTAGGAAAAAGAGTAAAGGCAGAAGAGGTGTGTGTACAATGGAGAAACCTAATTTTGGAAATTAAATGCAAAGACATAGAAATGGCTATGCATCTAGCTGAATTCACAGCACAGGCCAAAATCATTACTTGAGATGTCCTTTATCCACGATGCATGATGATTTTTTTTGTATCACATGACAATCACCACTAGTGATGGAACAAGAAATACTGGCATGTAGGAACAATTCCTAGGTATTTACAGTCAAAGCACATACAGATGATACATTATTATTTCACGGTGTAGACTGAGCTGCCCTCCATCCCCAAAAGCTAAACAATGTATTGTTTTTGAAAATATTAAGAAGCATTAAATACTCAGTAAAATCCCAGTTATTGGAGCTGTGTTCATGAAGCCACTGCAAAATCTAATTCCACAGCTACATATTGGACGAGTAACATTTAGGCTGATTTTTTTATGAGAATATCAACATCGTCTAGTGATAAGAGGACAAAGGCAGAGTTTGCTGCACAGTCACTACTGATTGGCCAAGTGAAGTCTGCCAAGTGTTTTCATTTTTTTATGTTCCAGTTTACTCATCAATAAAATATAGATTATAATCTGATAACATTTACAGAATTTCTGAGAACTAAATTAAAGCACTTAGAAAAGTACTTAGTAAATTAACAATATAACAGTTTTACTTGTGCAATTGGATAACTTCATAAATCTTATCCTGCTGATGCCTTTGTGACTAAAAAGTTTGAGTAAATTATAACTCATTTTCTCTGAAATAAACTCATTTGTTCTCATAACTTTCTATCTTTATAATTCCTGTAAATATTCTAATCTTCACAAACATTAAAGGATCAAGTAACTTTGTAAAATTTTCTCTACTGGTCTGTGGTATTAATATCCTAACAGCTTTAAAAAAAAAAAAAAAAAAAAACTTCAGAAGAATTTATGAAACGATCAGCTCCATAGGAATAGTGATGTCAGTGAAAAAGAATATTACAATAATAGCATAGTTATTATCTGTCAAGGAGAGCAATCCCATTGCTGGGCATATACCCAAAGAACTGTAATTCGTTCTACTATAAAGACACACGCACACGTATGTTCATTGCAGCCCTGTGTACAACAGCAAAGACCTGGAACCAACCCAAATGCCCATCAATGATAGACTGGACAAAGAAAATATGGTACATATACACCATGGAATACTACGCAGCCATAAAATATGATGAGTTCGTGTCCGTTGTAGGGACATGGATGAATCTGGAAATCATCATTCTCAGCAAACTGACACAAGAAGAAATCTAAACACTGCATGTTTTCACTCATAGGTGGGTGTTAAACAATGAGAACAGGTGGACTAAGGGAGAGGAGCATCACATACTTGGGGCAGTTGGGTAGGAGTAGGGGAGAGATAGCAGGGGGAGGGGAGGGGAGGGAGGTGAGGGCGTGGAGGGATAATATGGGAAGAAATGCCAGATATAATGTGTACCTAAAATAAAATAAATTAAAAACAAAAACAAAACGAAAGAGAAGATTAAAAAAAGAAATATTATGTCAAGAACTGTTTTGAAAGATTAAAGACATAATTTTATTGGACTAGGAATATTGTCAATGATAATATTTGATGGTAGTGTTTGTTTTCCACCTCTTGGTCAGGAATATTTTAAATGTCAGATTTTAGAACCTAAATTCTATTATCATAGACAACAATAAAGACCTCTCAATGCAGTTATTTTCAGAAATGACCTTTTCTTAAGACACACATGCATTTCTAATTAAATCGGAAATGTCTTTAGGTGATGCTCACCTGCATTCAATAAAGACAAGAAAAGACATTTCATTTAAGAGAAAATAATATGTTATCACATTAGTGAATGAATTTTTATCTGATTTGAGACATTGAGGAAATGAGTGGAAATCCAGGGAGAGCTGTCTTTTCACCATGCTTTACTCTGTTCTCATTATTGAGAAACTTATTAGACTGCTAGTAATTACTAGGAATTTCAGGTTAAATATCACCAGGTTAAACATCATCAGAAACTAAACTATTGACTAAGTAGTAAGAGTTTATAGGTTTATAAAATATTTAAACATCACAATAGCTATTTAAAACAGATATTTACAGGTTTGTAAGCGATTTATTTTAGCAAATAATTTTATATTATATTAATAAGTCTTGATAATTCTAGTCTATTTATAGTTCTAGACTATATCCAGAGTTTATCTGATTTTAAGCTTTCTAAACTTAGGTCTAAACTAAGGTATACTTTCAGAAATCAAAAATAAAAACTGTAAAGTAAACTAAGGTAAAACATAAATTTTGAAAGAATTATAAATCTCCAGGTATATTTTGTGGTTGTTTCATTAAACATTAAATCCAAATAGCTCTATAAAATGTTATACTAGAATATTCTTTTAATTAAGTCAAGTAACTTCAATCAACGTATTTTATATGTTTTCTTTGAATTTCAAAAGCGTATCATATTTTCATAATCAGAATGATGTTTAAAATGTATTGGTACTGTACTCTGCAATACACTCTTTACAATTATAAACACATTTAATTCTCATAATAAAGCTGTGAAAGAGCTGCTATTATTGCTTCCTTTTTACTAGGAAAATTGATTCATTGACAGGTTAGTAAGTTTCAGCCTAAGTTGACCTGACTGAAAGTGTGAATTCAGACAAGGGTCCAAGCAGTCTTGCCTCACAACTATTATACAGATCACATCTTTAAAGTATCAGTCACCTAAACAAATCAAATTTATCACAACCCTCACTAGCTGAATAGAAAATGGAGAGAAAAAAGATAATTTTTCTAGATTACTACCTTCATTTTTTTTTTTTTTTTTTTTTTTTTTTGTCCCAGGTAGCAATAGAAAAAACAATGCTAACCTCCTACATTTATGTCTTAGTGAATTTGGCAAGGAATCAGGACCAAATTTAATGGATGGATAACAAGAAATAGTTTTCACTAGGATATGCAAATATAAGTGTTCAGTAAATTTAGAAGTTGACTTTGGAAAATAAAAGACCTGTATTAAAACTGTCACTTAAAGATTCAATTAAAAATATTTAAAAATTGATTGCTAAACCAAAGAAATCTAAAAATGAAAAGAACAAAGAAAAAGAGAAAACCTATTAGCATTCCTCCACAATTTATCTAAACGCTTAGCTTCTGTAACGAAATGTTTTGACTCAATTTCTTTCTTTTTTTACATAATGTTTAGGAATTTTTTCTAACAAATTTGCTTCAGATAGAGGTTATTTGTACCTGCTTGTCTTTAACATTAACTGTATGTCACTAGTCCATTGAATCTTAAATACAACAAATCTATTGCTGAGTAGTCAATTGACATCACAGACTTTATATATACAATGGGGAATAAAGAGTGTAAGATGTGTCAAATATTCATATGAATTAAATATAGTTCAATATTTTATAATTCAGTATATATAAATGCATATAAACAAAAATGTATTATTGATCTGAAAAGTCTAGAAAGCTTCCAAATAATAACTTACAATCTGTTGGTAGAAAAAAACTTACATTTGGAAGGATTCTTAGTTTTTTAAAACACTGGTTTCTCTGTTATACAAATCTAGACCACTGACATTCAAGTGAAAGTAAAAACCCAATCAGGAAATTGAAGGATGACAATAAAATAATACAGGAGATAAAAGAAGAAATCATCATTAAAGGAAAAAGGAAGCAAAAACAGTGATCTGATAGAGCTGAAAAACTCCCTTCAAGAATGTCATGACACAATCACAAGTATAAACAGCAACATGGACCAAGCTGCGGAAAGAATCTCAGAGCTTGAAGACTGGTTCTCTGAAATAACTCAGTCAGATAAAAATAAAGAAAAAGAAAAGATAAAACTCATGAGAAATATGGTATTACATAAATCTACCAAATCTATGACTCATTGGCATCCCTGAAAGAGGAGAGAAAGCAAGCAACTTAAAAAACTTTTTTGAGCATATTGTTCATAAAAATTGCCCCAACTTCACTAAAGGGGTAACCATTCAAATTCAAGAAATGCATATAATCCCTGTGAGATATCAAATAAAATGACTGTACCTGTTACATGTAGCTAGATGGGCGGGAGCAGGGCAGGAGAGGACTCTTCCCCAAACCTAGAAATGTGAGTGATGGTTTCGCAATTAACATTGCCTCTCTAAACGTCATTAATTGGCAGCCTGCACCAGGGAGAGGCCATTTCCTGATGATCCACAGTTGTTAACATTAAAGTGTTAATTGAACGCAGGTGCCAGGGAGAAGCAAAAAGGGCTTCCAATAAAATCTCAGGGTATGACCTGGCAGTATTCCTCCGGAAAAGGGAAGGAAGTCTCAGATGAACATGCACGCAACTTCCTAAACACACTGTGCATGCTCACTTCCCAAGGGTAAGAAGGGCACCGTGCATGTGGGCAACCCACCCTAAGGGAAAAAATCACAGGAAAGGAGTCAACATATAGAGTCGTAGGGTCCAGGTTAAACATCACACTTGTTATTTAAGCTGCTCACTAGGTCCTTCCAAGAATACTTTCCTTTCTTTCTTGTTCTAAAGCCTTTTTAAATAAACTTCTACTCCTGCTATGAAACATGCCTTGGTCTCTTTTCCTCCTTTATGCCCCTCAATCAAATTCCTTTATCTCAGGAGACAAGAATTGAGGTTGCTGCAAACCTGTATGGATTTGCTGGTGGTAATTTGAATATTTTCCACTGGTAACATTCCCAACAGAGTCATCAGATACTCCAAGGCCAAAATGAAAGAAAAATGTTAAATGCAGCTAGTGAGAAGAGTCAGGTCACCACAAAGGGAACTTCATCAGGGTAACAGTGGAAAATTTCAGCAGAAACCACACAAGCCAGAAGAGACTGGGAATGCATTTTGAGTATTCTTAAAGAAATGCAACCTAAGAATTTCATATCCAGCCAAACTAAGCCTCATAAGCAAGGAAGGAATAAGTCCATTTCACATAAAAAAAAAAAAATGCTAAGTGAATTCATTACCACCAGAACTGCTTTAAAGACGATTCTTAAGGGAGTACTAAATACGGAAATTAAACAAGAAAGACTATTACTGGTCACCACAAAAATACACTTAAGTACATAGTCCATTGAACAATAAAGCAACCATACAGTCATGTCTGTATATAACCATAACCAGCTAATAACACAATGACAGTATCAAAACCCATATATGTCCATATTAATACTGAAGATAAATAGGGTAAATGCCCCAATTAAAAGGAAAAAAGTGGCAAGTTGAAAAGAAGCAAGTCCAAAGTGTATCCTGTCTTCCTGTCTTCAAGAGATAACCATAAACTCAAAAAAAAAAAAAAAAAAAAGAGAGAGAGAGAGAGAGCGAGAGAGAAATCTACCAAATCTACCAAGCAAATAAGAAACAGAAGGCAGGTGTTGCTATTGTAATTTCAGACAAGACATACTTTAAAGCAACAATGACCAAAAAAGACAAAAAGGTTATTACATCATGGTAAAGGGTTCAGTTCGACAAGCAGGCCTAACTTTTCTCAGTGTGTATAAATACACACACACACACACACACACACACACACACACACACACACATATATACACATAAACTCAACACTTGTTATTTAAGCTGCTCGCTAGGTCTCTTCCAAGCATACTTTCCTTTCTTTCCTGTTCTAAAGCCTTTTTAAATAAACTTCCACTCCTGCTATGAAACTTGCCTTGGTCTGTTTTTCTCCCTTATGCTCCTCAGTCAAATATATATGTATATTCTCCCTTATCTCCCTTATGCCCCTCAAATATATATATATATATATATATATATATATATATATACACACATACATATATATATGTGTGTAAGTGTGTATTTGTGTGTGTGTGTGTGTAAATATTAAGTATATGTATTTTATATATATAAAACACAGGAGAACCAAGATTTATAAAGCAAGTTCTCAGAGACCTACAAAGAGACTTAGAATAGAACACAGTAATAGTGGGAAACTTCAACACCTTACTGACAGTATTAGACAGATCATTGAGGCAGAAAACTAACACAGATATTTGAGACCTGAACTTGACACTTGACCAAATGGGACTAACAGACATCTATAGAATGTTCCACTCAAAAACAACAGAATATACATTCTTCTCATTTGCACATAGCACATACTGTATGTTGATCACACAATCAGACATAAAACATAAATCCTCAGCAAATCAAAAAAAAAAAAAAACTGGCTACAGCAAACATATCTCAAACAACAGTGCAATAACAATATAAATAAATACAAGGAAAATCATTCAAACCATACAATCGCATGGAAATTAATCACCTTACACCTGAAGGACATTTAGGTAAAGAATACAGTTAAGAGGGAAAACCAGAAATTATTTGAAATTGATGAGAAGATACAACATACCTGAATCACTGGGATGCAGGTAAAGCGTGTTAAGAGAGAAGATTCTAGCACTTAATGCCTACATCAAAGAAATAGAAAGATCTTAAATTAACAATCTAATGTCACACCTGGACGAACCAGAGGAAAAAGGATCAAGCTAACCACAGAGCTAGAAGAAAAAAAAAAAAACCTATCAATCTCACAGAAATACAAAACACCCTCAGAGACTACTATGAACACTTCACACACACAACCTGTAAAACCTAGGAAAAAAATGATAAATTCCTATAAACATTCAACCTCCCAAGACTCCACCAGGAAGAAACTAAATCCCTGACCAGATGAATTATGGATTCTGAAATTGAATCAGTAATAAAAAGTCTACCAATGAGAAAATGTCCAGGACAAGATGGAACCACAGACAAATTTTACCAATTGTATAAAGAGTTGTTACCATTTCCACTGAAAGCACTCCAAAAAATTCAGGAGGAGGGGCTCTTTCCTAACTCATGAGGTTTGCATCATCCTGATATCAAAAACAGACAGAGACAAAATGAAAAATGAAAACATCAGACCAATATCCTTGATGAACATAAATGTAAAAATCCTCAACAAAATACTAACAAACCAAATCCAGCAGCACTTCAAAAAGCAAATCTGCCACCATCAGTTTATCCATGGAATGCAAGGTTGATTCAACATACACAAATAAATAAATGTGATTCATCACATAAACAGAACTACAAACAAAAACCACATGATCATCTCAATAGATGCAGAAAAGGCTTTCAATACAACACCCCTTCATGCTGAAAACTCTCAACAAACTAGGCATTGAAGGAACATATTTCAAAATAATAGCAGCCATCTATGAAAAATTTACAGCCAACATCAGATGGAATAGGCAAAAACTGAAATCATTCTTCTTGAAAACCAGTACAAAACAAGCATGCCCACTCTCACTACTCCTATTCAACACAGTACTGAAAGCAATCTTAATTAAAAAGAACAAAGCCAGAGGCATCCCATTATCAGACTTCAAACTATACTATGAGGATAGAGTAACCAAAACTGCATGGTAATGTTACAAAAACAGACACACAGACCAATGGAAAAGAATGGAAAGCTGCACACCTATTACCATCTGATCTTTGACAAAGTTGACAAAAACAAGCAATGTGAAGAGGATTTTCTATACAATAAATGGTGCTGTGATATCTGCCTAGCTATATGCAGAAGATTGAAATTGGATTACTTCCTTACACCATATTAAGAAAAAATTGACTTGAGGTGAATTAAATTTAAATGTAAAACCTAAAACTCTAAAAATACTGGAAGAAAACCCGGAAAATACCATTTTGGACATAGGACCTAGCAAAGATTTCATAATTAATACACCAAAATCACTTTCAACAGAACAAAAATTGACAAGCAGGACCTAATTAAACTAAACAGCATCTGCACAGCAAAACAGAATAAACAGTGTAAACATAAAACTTACAGAATAGGATAAATATTTGTAAACTATGCATCTAATAAAAGTATAATAGCCAGAATCTATAAAGCACTTAAATAAGAAGCAAAACACACACAAACCTATTAAAAGAGGACAAAAGATATGAGCAGATATTTTTCAAAAGAAGACATATATGCGGCCAACAAGCATATGAAAAAAATACTCAAAATCACTAATCATTAGAGAAATGCAACTCAAAACCGTAATGAGATACCATCTCACAACAGACAACATTAAAAAGTTAAAAGTCAAAAATATGCTGGTGAGGTTGCAGAGAAAAGGGAATGCTTACAGGCACTGCTGCTGGGAAGGTAAATTAGTTTGGCCATTGTGGAAAGAAATTCAGTGATTTCTTAAAGAACTTAACAAGGAATTAGAATTCAACCAAACAATCCCGTTATTTGGTATATACTCAAAGGAATATAAGTACCATGAAGACACCTTCATGCATATGTTTACATTAGCACTATTTATAATAGCAACAACATGGGATCAATCTAAATGTCCATCAATGGCAGACTAAATAAAGAAAATGTGTTACATATACACCACGGAATCCTCTGCAGCCATTAAAAGAACAAGACCCTGTTATCTGAAGCAACATGGATAGAACTGGAGGCCCATTATCCTAAGCAAACTAATGAATGAACAGAAAACCAAATACTGCATTTTCTTACTTGTCCATGGGAGCTTAACACTGAATATACATGAACTCATGTGTACTTAAGAGTGCAAGGTGGGAGTAGGGAGAGGATCAAAAAACTACCTATTTGGTACAATGTTGACTGCCTGCATGATGAAATCATCTGTACACCAAACCCCGGTAGCATTCAATTTACCCATATAAAAAACCTGCACATGTACACTTGAGCCTAAAAAAGAAAATAAAGTCCTTTTATTTGAATAGTTTTATTACAAATGCAGACCTCTTTATTATTTATTTTAGTCACTAAAAACGACTTTCTTATATTGTGGCAATGTCTCAAAAACAACCAGAAGATTAGCTGTTTTTCCAACATTATGACATCTTTTCCCTTGCCAATAGCTGAAATGCCAACCAGGAAAATGCCTTCATAAATAATTGAGTAATACGGTAAACAAATGTGAGAACCAAAATAACCCCTTGCTGTTGACTATCCCTACAAACCCAGTCAAGCTGTGCTGTTACCTGAGAGAGAGATGCTCTTCTCTTATTTAATCTACTATTTTTTTTCACTCACTGTGCTGCAGCATATAAATATTTACCCTAAACTATTGTAGAATATTCACCTTCCCCACAATTTTTTGACATGTCATAAAAAACTTCCGTAGTTATCATTTCCAGTGATCATGTAGTATTCTATTATATAATTTTATGATAGATTATTTTGCTACTCCCCTATGTTTAAAGATTTAGGCTGTTTTTAAAATCTTGCTCTTATACTCAATACCACAGAAAGTATCTTTGGTCATACATTTTTCTTAAGTTTCTGAGTAGTTTCTTAAGATTGAGTCCTAGAAGAGGTATAAAAGAACTTAGGATACTTCATAACATATGACCGTTTGGAAGCTACTATTTCTCAGCTCCAAATCTCTCTTTACTTAAGCCTTTATTTACACTTAGATTTCTGAAGCTAAGACTTAGACTTTGTAAACCATAATTCTTCTTTGATAGCTGCTCCCTCTTTGATTCTGCCAACAGGCACACTAGAGGGGGAAAAGAACACTGAAGGAGGGAGAAGCCTTCGCTTCTTCTTGTTTCTTATTCTCATCAGCATCATTTATCATCCTGACTGCACCAGTTTTCTTCTGTTTCTCTTTCTATTTTTGTTTTTGTCCTTTGGCACTCTCAGAACCAGCTCACTGGACTCCTCAAAGACATCAGCCCCTGTAACAGCACTACTCCCTAAAGGTCAAAGCCACCCTCCATGAGGTCCTTCTTTCACACTCCTAAGACACCACTCTCAGCTGAATGGTACCCCTTCTTTTTCTTAAGAGTGGACTGAGTCCTCTCTTCTAAGCTTTTATGTTCTATTAACTGCAATCACTTTGTGTTGTTGCTATTTCCCAGCTCCACGAAGCACAGGGCAGAGAGTGTAACTGCTCTCTGCTTCTACTCTTTGTGAGTTACCCAATGTCTTTGTATTGTTGTTGGTCTTTACAGTTCTCTAAAATATATTTGACAGATTCCTTCTCTTACTTTCTCTCCGTTAAAGTAACCGATAGGTAATATTTTCCCAACAAGGCATTGAATAATACTATCAAATTCCTTTACACACGCAGGACATGAAGTGTTAGTTTCATCAGGACGTCTTAAGCAGTATCAGCTAACTAAATTGATAAATGAAAGGATTATAATTATACAGGTGAAGAAGTGCATCACTGTTGCTTTGAAATGCCTTTCACTACTATGGGACTTAATTATATTTTATATATGTATTATTCATCATATCTTCCAATACATTACTGCTTTGAAGGTTATTTCTTTTTTATATATTTGAACAATATGTACATATTTTCTCCATTTTTACAGAATATATATGCAATATATAAAAACTTGAAAGTTCAACAGATAATCCTCTCTCTCTATATATATTCCATATATGTAGACTTTATATATATAAACATTATATATATATATATATATATATATATAAATCTATATATAGGCATATGTTTATATAAAATCTACATATATAGAATATTTTTGTCTATATATAAAATCCATATGTAGACTTTATACATATCTCTCTATATATAGTGTGTGTGTGTGTGTGTGTGTGTGTGTGTGTGTGTGTGTATATATTTATATGCTTTAAATTTTATGAAATTTGTGTTGGGCAGTTGATAATAGGTCTCTCCGTGGAAATAGAGAACAAAGTCTAATCTGACATTGTTGCCTTAAGGAATTTCTCATGGTTTCTTAGCAATTATGTTTCATATTTTATGTAATACAAAACCATACTGTAGTATTTTAATAGTTTTGCCATGCATACGTTATTTTTCTATTATATGCTGTGTTTTTTAGACAGTTGATTACTATTGTCATCCATGTGGCCTCTTTTGCAGCGTCATAGCTACCCATACAGGTTTAATCATCATAATAGTTTAACATTTTAACTTTTTCTCTTTTTTTTTTTTTTTTTTTTTTTTTTTTTTAGACAGAGTCTTGCTCTGTCGCCCAGGAGCCCAGGCTGGAGTGAAGTGGTGTTATCTCAGCTCACTGAAACCATCTCTTAGAGTCCAGTGATTCTCCTGCCTCAGCCTCCTGAGTAGCTAAGATTACAGGCACGTGCCTTCACGCCAGGCTAATTTTTTGTATTTTTAGTAGAGAAGGGGTTTCATCTTTTTAGCCAGGATGGTCTTGATCTCCTGATCTCATGATTCCCCTGCCTAGGTCTCCAAAAGTGCTAGGATTAGAGGCGTGAGCCACTGCACCTGACTGCTCCTCCTTATTACATGTTTGTGATTGTGGTCTGGCGAGGGCAGGGACTAAATAAATGATGGCAGTGTTTTTAATCTGGATAATGGACTTTAAGACGTTAGATTGTTTTAGAATTACAGTTTTCAACCTTACTAGTTTTAAGATTTTTAAAGTGGTAATTTAAACTCTCCGACTTCTGGTTTAAGAATAATCTGATAAATATCAGTATCTTGAGACATGGCTTTTATAAATATCAAATATAAGTACTATTTTGCAGCAAAATATGCATATATTAAAAGCAGAATGGGTGGTAGCTATTAGAATTGTCATTTTTGAAAACTTTGAATTCATCTAGCTTCATTTTTGATGACCCTAAACTTTACACTTGAAGTGTCATCCTAAGAGTTTTCCAATACACACTTAAAATTTTACTAGGGCACATTCTCTAATCTTCCTTCCAGATTATTCCTCTCTCAATGTATTGTTCATACTGTGTCCTCTGTTTATCAAAGCACTATGCAGGTTTCTTAGGCAGTGCTTGCCCTCCTCGGAAACTTGAATGCCTAGGCCAACTCGAGTCTCTGGAGAAATAGGAAATGGCATGTAATGAATGAAAGAGGAAAGATTATTGAGTTGCTCTAATTCTCAGAGTTGTTTTATACCTTTGTCATCATTTCCTTTTACATCAGCTTCTCTGTGCCCCTGTTTATTTCATTTTCTTTTCTATAGTTTTTAATTGTTTTTCATGTCATTTTCCCATCCAGTTGAAAAATCCCTCATATCTTCATCAAAAAAAAATTATAAACAAATATCTACTATTTTTACTTTAACCATGGGAGAATTTAGGCAAGAAAATAAACTGCATTTCACACAACTATCCATTAATCATTTTCAAAAATCATATAAATGTGATCTTATTTAAAAATTATATTTAAACATTTTTCTACCAAATACATTTGAATTAAAATTGTATTTAATATTAGGTATTAACATATATACCAACATGCTAATTAAAAGAGAAAGAATTGAAAAAAAAAAGAAAATGTCATTAATAAAACAATTATTATTTTTTAAAATAAAATATTTGTTGTATTTAGCCATAGAGCTAAATTTATATGTATAATGTATATTAAACTATACGTACAGAAGTAATAAAATACAGGATAAATATAAGTAAACTATCTTTTTTCACATGGAAAGATATATTTTTATTTTAACTTTTAGAGTTTTCTTATTCTTTTTTTATATTGCATTTTAGATTTTGGGGTACATGTGAAGACCATGCAATATTGTTGCATAGGTACACACATGGCAGTGTGATTTGCTGCCTTCCTTCCACTCACCTATATCTGTCATTTCTCCCCATGCTATCTCTCCCCACCTCCCACCCCCCATACCTCCCCCATTTCCCCCCAAGGGACCCCAGTGTGTAGTGCTCCCCTCCCCATGTCCATGTGTTCTCATTGTTCAACACCCTCCTATGAGTGAGAACATGCGGTGTTTGATTTTCTGCTCTTGTGTCAGTTTGCTGAGAATGATGGTTTCCAGGTTCATCCATGTCCCTACAAAGGACACGAACTCATCATTTTTGATGGCTGCATAATATTCCATGGTGTATATGTACCACGTTTTCCCTGTTCAGTCTATTGTCAATGGGCATTTGGATTGGTTCCAGGTCTTTGCTATTGTAAACAGTGCCACAATGAACATTTGTGTGCATGTGTCCTTATAGCAGAATGATTTATAATCCTTTGGATATATACCCAGTAATGGGATTGCTAGGTCAAATGGAATTTCCATTTTTAGGTCATTGAGGAATCACAACACTGTCTTCCGCAATGGTTGAACTAACTTACATTCCCACCAACAGTGTAGAAGTGTTCCTATTTCTCCACATCCTTTCCAGCATCTGTTGTCTCCAGATTGTTTAAAGATCACCATTCTAACTGGCATGAGATGGTATCTCAATGTAGTTTTGATTTGTATTTCTCTAATGACCAGTGATGATGAGCATTTGTTCATATGTTTTGTTGGCCTCCTGTATGTCTTCTTTTGTAATAGAACAGAGGCCTCAGAGGAAACACAACATATCTACAACCATCCGATCTTTGACAAACCTGACAAAAACAAGCAATGGGGCAAGGATTCCCTGTTTAATAAATGATACTGGGAAAACTGGCTAGCCATGTGCAGAAAGCAGAAACTGGACCCCTTCCTGACATCTTACACTAAAATTAACTCCAGATAGATTAAAGACTTAAACATAAGACCTAACACCATAAAAACCCTAGAAGAAAATCTGTGCAAAACCTTTCAGGACATAGGCATAGGCAAGGACTTCATGGCCAAAATGCCAAAAGCATTGGCAACAAAAGCCAAAATAGACAAATGCGACCTAATCAAACTCCACAGCTTCTGCACGGCAAAAGAAACAGTCAGTAGAGTGAATCGGCAACCAACAGAATGGGAAAAAATTTTTGCAGTCTACCCATCTGACAAGGGGCTAATATCCAGAATTTACAAAGAACTAAAACAGATCTATAAGAAAAAAACAAACAAGCCCATTCAAAAGTGGGCGAAGGATATGAACTTTTAGAGTTTTCTACAGGTTTTCAGATTTTTTTCAATAAACCTACATTACATGTTTAAAAATATATATATTAATTTTTGAAACTGAAAACTCTGTAATTTGGAATTAGACATATTTTTACTCTGAGAAAGAAATAAAGAATGAATGAAAGAGAAAGGCAGAAAGAAAGAATATTGCCTTAAAAAATAAATAATATTTATTGCTTTCCCACAATTGCAGTTTCTAGAGGTAGATCCTATTTCATTATAAAGCTCAAAAATGAAAAATTAATGAAGCGGAATGCTGGGAAGATGGCCGCCTGAGAACAGCTCAGGACTTCAGCTCCCAGTGAAAGTGCAGAGGGTGAGTAGACGCCGCATTTCCAAACGAACTCTTATTGCCCACAGACCAGGAGATACCCAGGCAGAGGGGTAGCCAGCGTCGCAGTCCCAGCCGGTGCAGCTGTTTTGGCCCCCATGGGGCTGATTCTGCCCGCGCGACTGCTGTGACCACTCCCTGTTGCTGCGGTCCTCCGTACAAAAGCCACTGGTCTGGGAGCCCTCTTAGCTGGTGATCAGAGCGCTGAGATGGCAGAGTTGCCCATTCATCTGAAATAGCGAGCCAGGCCAAGAGATTCCTGAGCAAAAAATCCACCAGGAGCCGGCGCCGCAGTTCGAGCTGACTCAGTGAGTCGCAGCATGAGAGATCCCGGTGCCTTTTCAACAAGCGACTGGAACGCAGGGTCGTTCAACTTAAAAGAAAAGACTCTGAGTCAGGGAGCCAGGTGATCAGGCTCGGTTGGTCCCAGCCCTCCACCCCAAACAACAACGAAAACAAAACAGTAATTGGAAACCCTCTGGGTTGAGCCCTACAAACCAAGCACAACTGAACTGGGAGGGTCGGGCTCCGCGGGGGAGGGGCTTCCGCCATTACTGAGACTCTCCACTGCTATGGAGGCAGGCTGCCGTTGCCAAGGCAACCCACCATTGCCGAGGCAACCTGCCACAACAGAGAGAGTCCGCCATAACAGAGGCAGGGTCACCATTGCAGAGACAGTTCTAACTACGCCCATATAAACAGGACTGCAGGGAAGAGCTCAGGGCAGCTGGGCGGAGCCCACAGCAGCTCAGCAAAGCCCCTGCAGGCAGACAGTAGCTAGGTGTGCTGCTAGCTGGGCAGGTCATACCTGAAAGAAAAATCAAAAAAGGCAGTAGTGCAATGGAAACTCATAAAGCTCCAACTCCCTAGGACAGAGCACCTGGGAACAAAAAGTGCTTTATGAGTTCAGCTGCAGCAGACCTAAAAATACCTGCCCAGCAGCTCTGAATGAACAACAGAGCTCACAACTCAGGACTTAAACCCCAATAAAAGATAGACTGTCTCCTCAAGTAGCTCCCTGACCCCCATAGATCCAAAGACGCACCTCATAAAGGAGAGAACGGACTGACAGTAGGCGAGCATCCTTCTGGGACAAAGATAGCAGAAGAGGAAACTGGCAGCAACCCTTACTGTTCTGCAGCTGCTGCAGGTGATCCCCAGGCAAGCAGGGCCTGGAGAGGACCTCAGCAGTCCTACAGCAGAGGGGCCAGACTGTTAGAAGGAAAGCTTAAAAAAAAAAAAAAAAAAAAAAAAAAAAAGTGACTTCAGCATCCACGAACTAGAAGCTCACTCAGAGACCCAATCTGAAAGACAGTAATTATAAAGAAAACAGGTGGATAAACCCACAAAAATGGGAAGAAACCAGCACAAAAAGGATGAAAACTCCCGAAACCAGAACACCTCTCCTCCTAAAAGGGATCACAACTCCTCACCAGCAAGGGAACCAGACTAGATGGAGAAGGAGGGTGATGAAATGACAGAATTGGACTTCAGAAGGTGGGTGGTAAGAAACTACAGTGAGCTAAAAGAACATGTTCTAACCCAATGTAAAGAAAATAGGAACCTTTATAAAAGATTGGACGAACTGCTAACGAGAATGGACAGCATAGACAGGATTATAAGTGAATTGATGGAGCTGAAAAACACAACACGAGAACTTTGTGAAGCATGCACAAGCTTCAACAGCCGAATTGACCAAGCAGAAGAAAGGATATCAGAGGTTGAAGATCAACTCAATAAAATAAAAAGAGAAGGCAAGAACAGAGAAAAAAGCACAAAAAGGAATGAAAAAAAATCTTCAAGAAATGTGGGACTATGTGAAAAGACCCAATCTACGTCTGATAGGTGTACCTGAATGTGATGAAGAGAATGAATCCAAGCTGGAAAATACTCTTCAGGATATTATCCAGGAAAACTTCCCCAACCTAGCAAGGCAGACCAATATTCAAATACAGGAAATACAGAGAACACCACAAAGATATTCCTCAAGAAGAGCGACCCCAAGGCAAATAATCGTCAGATTCACCAGGGTTGAAATGACAGAGAAAATGCTAAGGGCAGCCAGAGAGAAAGGTTGGGTTACCCACAAAGGGAAGCCCATTAGACTCACAGCAGATCTCTCAGCAGAAACCCTACAAGCCAGAAGAGATTGGGGGCCAATATTCAACATCCTTAAAGAAAAGAACTTTCAACCCAGAATCTCCTATCCAGCCAAACTAAGCTTCATAAGTGAAGGAAAAATAAAATCCTTTGTGAACAAGCAAGCACTCAGAGATTTCGTCACCACCAAACCTGCCCTACAAGAACTCCTGAAAGAGGCTCTACACATATAAAGGAACAACCAGTACCAGCCACTCCAAAAACACACCAAATGGTAAAAGAGCATCAACACAATCAAGAAGCTGCATCAACTAACCAACAAAACAGCCAGGTAGCATCAAAATGACAGTATCAAATTCACATATAACAATACTATCCCTAAATGTCAATGGACTAAATGCCCCAATCAAAAGACACAGACTGGCAAATTGGATAAAAAGCTAAAACCCATCAGCGTGCTGTATCCAGGAAACCCATCTTACATGCAAGGATACACAAAGGCTCAAAATAAAGGGATGGAGGAAGATCAACCAAGAAAATGGAGAGCAAAAAAAAAAAAAAAAAAAAGCAGGAGTTGCAATTCTCATCTCTGATAAAATAGACTTTAAAGCAACAAAGATCAAAAGAGACAAAGAAGGACATTACATAATGGTAAAAGGATCACTGCAACAAGAAGAGCTAAGGATCCTAAATATATACGCACCCAATACAGGAGCACCCAGATACATAAGGCAAGTTCTTAATGACTTACAAAGAGACTTAGACTCCCACACAATAATAGTGGGAGACTTTAACACCCCACTGTCAATATTAGACAGATCAACCAAACAGAAAATCAACAAGGATATCCAGGACCTGAACTCAGACCTGGAACAAGCAAACCTAATAGACATTTACAGAACTCTCCACCCCAATTCCATAGAATATACATTCTTCTCAGCACCACATCACACCTACTCTAAAATTGACCACATAATTGGCAATAAATCACTCCTCAACAAATGCAAAAGAACAGAAATCATAACAAACAGTCTCTCAGACCACAGTGCAATCGAGTTAGAACCAGAATGCAGAAACTAACTCAGAACCGCACAGCTTCATGGAAACTGAACAACTTGCTCTTGAATGTTGACTGGATAAACAATGAAATGAAGGCAGAAATAAAGATGTTCTTTGAAACCAATAAGAACGAAGACACAACATACCAGAATCTCTGGGACACTTTTAAAGCAGTCTCTAGAAGAAAATATATAGCAATGAGTGCCCACATGAGAAGAAAGGAGAGATCTAAAATTGACACCTTATCATCAAAATTGAAAGAGCTAGAGGAGCAAGATCAAAAAAACTCAAAACCTAGCAGAAGACAGGAAATAACTAAGATCAGAGCAGAACTGAAGGAAATAGAGACACAAAAAACTCTTCAAAAAATCAATAAATCCAGGAGCTGGTTTTTTGAAAAGATCAACAAAATAGACAGACCACTAGCCAGATTAATAAAAAAGAAAAGAGAGAATAACCAAATTGATGCAATAAAAAACGATAAAGGGGATATCACCACAAATTCCACAGAAATCCAAACCATCATCAGAGATTATTACAAACAACTCTATGCACATAAACTAGTAAACCTGGAAGAAATGGATAAATTCCTGGACACCTGCATCCTCCCAAGCCTAAACCTGGAAGAAGCCGAAACCCTGAATAGACCAATAACATGGTCTAAAGTTGAGGCAGCAATAAAGAGCCTACCACTCAAAAAAATCCCAGGTCCAGATGGGTTCACAGCCGAATTCTACCAGACATACAAAGAGGAGCTGATACCATTCCTTCTGAAACTATTCCAGATAATCCAAAAAGAGGGAATCCTTCCCAAATCATTTTATGAGACCAACATCATCCTGATACCAAAACCCGGCAGAGACTCAACAAGAAAAGAAAATTTCAGGCCAATATCCATGATGAACATAGATGCAAAAATCTTCAATAAAATACTGGCAAACCGATTGCAACAGCATATCAAAAAGCTCATCCACCATGATCAAGTAGGATTCATCCCGGGGATGCAAGGCTGGTTCAACATACGCAAGTCCATAAACGTAATTCACCACATAAACAGAACCAAAGACAAAAACCACATGATTATCTCAATTGATGCAGAGAAGGCTTTTGACAAAATTCAACAACCCTTTATGCTAAAAACCCTCAATAAACAAGGTATTGACGGAACGTATCTCAAAACAATAAAAGCTATTTATGACAAACCAACAGCCAATATCATCCTGAATGGGCAAAAACTGGAAGCATTCCCTTTGAAATCTGGCACTAGACAAGGATGCCCTCTCTCACCACTCCTATTCAATATAGTACTGGAAGTTCTAGCCAGAGCAATCAGGCAAGAAAAAGAAATAAAAGGTATCCAAATTGGAAAGGAGGAAATCAAATTGTCTCTATTTGCAGATGACATGATTGTATATCTGGAAGACCCCATCATCTCAGCCCAAAGTTTCCTGAAACTGATAAACAACTTCAGCAAAGTCTCAGGATACAAAATCAACGTGTAAAAATCACAAGCATTCCTATACACCAGTAATAGACTTCAAGAGAGCCAAATCAAGAACGAACTGCCATTCACAATTGCTACAAAGAGAATAAAATACCTAGGAATACAACTAACAAGGAACGTAAAGGACCTCTTCAAGGAGAACTACAAGCCATTGCTCAACGAAATAAGAGAGGATACAAACAGATGGAGAAACATTCCATGTTCATGGTTAGGAAGAATCAACATCGTGAAAATGGCCATACTGCCCAAAGTAATTTACAGATTCAACGCTATTCCCATCAAGCTACCAATGACCTTCTTCACAGAACTGGAAAAAAACACCTTAAACTTCATATGGAACTGAAAGAGAGGCCGCATAGCCAAGTCAATTCTAAGCAAAAAGAACAAAGCAGGAGGCATCACACTACCGGACTTCAAACTATACTACAAGGCTAAAGTAATCAAAACAGCATGGTACTGGTACCAAAACAGAGATATAGACCAATGGAACAGAACAGAGGCCTCAGAGGAAATACAACATACCCACAACCATCTGATCTTCGACAAACCTGACAAAAACAAGCAATGGGGAAAGGACTCCCTGTTTAACAAATGGTGTTGGGAAAACTGGCTAGCCATGTACAGAAAGCAGAAACAGGACCCCTTCCTGACACCTTACACCAAAATTAACTCCAGATGGATTAAAGACTTAAACATCAGACCTAACACCATAAAAACCCTAGAAGAAAATCTAGGCAAAACCATTCAGGACATAGGTGTAGGCAAGGACTTCATGACCAAAATGCCAAAAGCAAGGGCAACAAAAGCCAAAATAGACAAATGGGACCTAATCAAACTACACAGCTTCTGCACAGCAAAAGAAACAGTCAGTAGAGTGAATCGGCAACCAACAGAATGGGAAAAAATTTTTGCAGTCTCCTCATCTGACAAGGGGCTGATATCCAGAATTTACAAAGAACTAAAGCAGATCTACAAGAAAAAAACAAACAAGCCCATTCAAAAATGGGCAAAGGATATAAACAGATACTTTACAAAAGAAGACATACAGGAGGCCAACAAACATATGAAAAAATGCTCATCATCACTGGTGATCAGAGAAATGCAAATCAAAACCACATTGAGATATCATCTCACACCAGTTAGAATGGCAATCATTAAAAAAATCTGGAAACAACAGATGCTGGAGAGGATGTGGAGAAATAGGAACACTTTACACTGTTGGTGGGAATGTAAATTAATTCAACCATTGTGGAAGACAGTGTGGTGATTCCTCAAGGACCTAAAAATAGAAATCCCATTTGACCCAGCAATCCCATTACTGGGTATATATCCAAAGGATTATAAATCATTCTACTATAAGGACACGTGCACACAAATGTTCATTGCAGCACTGTTTACAATAGCAAAGACCTGGAACCAACCCAAATGTCCAACGATGATAGACTGGATAGGGAAAATGTGGTACATATACACCATGGAATATTATGCAGCCATCAAAAACGATGAGTTCACGTCCTTTGTAGGGACATGGATGAACCTGGAAACCATCATTCTCAGCAAACTGACACAAGAGCAGAAAATCAAACACCGTATATTCTCACTCATAGGCGGGTGTTGAACAATGAGAACACATGGACACAGGGTGGGGAACACTACACACTGGGGTCCGTTGAGGGGAAATGGGGGAGGGACGGGGGGGTGGGAAGGTGGGAAGAGATAGCATGGGGAGAAATGACAGATACAGGTGAGGGGACGGAAGACAGCAAAGCACACTGCCATGTGTGTACCTATGCAACAATCTTGCATGTTCTTCACATGTACCCCAAAACCTAAAATGCAATAAAAAAAAACCTCAAAAATATGTCACTAAGTATGTTCCATCCTTCCATTCCTTATTACAGCTTTACTGTAAACCCAACACTTCTCAGATTGTGATATGGCTATTAAATCATTCCAGAGTCATATGATTTTCCATTCATGGTCAAAAGGAAAGAATATTGTAGGAATAAACTAAAGATTCTGATTGGATGGCTTACGTATCTTGCCCTGCCCTCAAACAACAGATTGGATTAGTTAAGATCATGTGCTCCATAATTGAATGTTGCAGGTTACTTCTCTGTAACCAGAGAAATCAGGGCTCTCTCAGAAGAAGCAGGTATTTATACTAGGATGAAAATACACATGTCAGGCAGAGAAAATGAAATATCTATTAATTACAATAGCTTGAGCCAAACAATCAGAAACCTCAGTAACTTAGCATGTTAAACGTTTTTAAAATATATTTGCAGCATATATTTCCTCCAGAGACCATAATTGCCATCATTTTATGACTACACAATCTGGGACACATTGGTTCCAAGGTCATTCAGTACAGGTTATTCTTCTGGTTGTTTTCATTTCCAGCCCTTCTCTGCCTTGGTACGTTATTAGGAGCAACTTCCTTTTACTCCTGGGAGGTACTGTCAGAAGACTGACGTGTGGGAAAATATTAATTGCCAGGATTTTATTCCCCATTTCTTTCTGCTTTTGGTGGCAACCTCAGGAGGGCCACATTTCCTCCACAGATTTAGATCCATCCAGGCAGCATGCCCTGGTTAGATCCAGTCGCTAATTCCCTGACTCATGAGCTCCCTCTGCCTTGGTTACTCCAGCTCTTTCTCACATCATTGTCCCATTCGACTTAGGTGCTGTTACATCACCTGTGTAAACAACGTTTGCTATTAAGTTGCATCTTTTTGAAGAGAGATACTCTCAGAATGGAAAGTGACAAATCAACCAATGGAAGCAGAAAAGCTGGCTGGAAGATCACACAGGATATGTTTAAGTTCCAGTCTCAGAAGTAACATATAGAATTTTTTTCCACACTCCATTTGAAATATAGCCCCAAACTGACTGCAAAGGAGAATAGGAAATTTTACATGTGCCAGAAAGAAGAAAATGGTATGGTGAGCATAAAGTATTGTGTGCTAATTCTAATAATTTCCTGGAAGTGTGGGTACTCAACTGACAAGATATTTGTAATATGGATAAATTAATTAATTCTTACTAAAATGTATTTGATATTATTACTGTTAGTTCTGATATAATGCAACATATATATGAATTCCTAAAAATCATCATGTATTAAAAAAATTCAAAGTAAAACTGTAAGACTTATGCAGAAAAATGTCAAAGGCATGACAGTTAAACTTTGTTAGTACTATAATAAGTAGGATAAACTTTAAAGACTTAGTAAAAAGAGTTTCCACAGGTTAAATGATTTAAAAATTCATAAATATTACAATAAATATAGTACCTTAACTTGAAAAAACCTGAAGTTTTCATGTGATAGTGGGTTTTGGAAGAGTTACCACTTGTGAATTGTTGTCAAGTAAAGGAAGGAAGTCTGTTCAAAATTCAATGGAAAGTTGAAACCCCAGATGTGGATGTTGGTGGCTCATTACACATGCAATGAGATAGCCAGTATAGATGTATAAAATATCTACTTGTGTGTGTGCACACACACATACATACATTTTGTGCATTTAGTGGGATGTACTTGTCTATGTTCACCTAATGTCTCTTAGGGATGAAACTGTGTGTAAATGAATGTAGAATTTTGTAGCAAATGTGTTTTGTGTTCTGCAACTGTGGAAAACATTGTGTTTCAGATCAAGATTTATAGCTGAACTCATTGAATTTCAAGTTCATTAAATCACTACACTTCATAGTGTCACAGTGAAATATGGGACTTATAATTGCAACTAGAAATATAACAAAATATTTTCCCAACCAAAAAATGTATTTCATGCTAGTATTGAGAATTTGTGAAGTAAGCTGTGTTGAAATTTAATAACATGGCAACACAAGAATGGTTTCCAAGATGGCGGACTAAGGTATCTGGCACTAACTTCCTCCACAAAGAGAAACCAAGTTAGTAAGTGGATAATTACACTTTAAATAGATTATCTAAGAGGTAACACTGGAATTCACCAAAGAAGTGACAGGAGACACCTGAGACATGGAAAGAGAGGGAAGCAAAGCAGCTGATTTGGCTGTGATCAGCTGGGAGCCTGGAGAGGCTACCCAGAGTGTGGAAATTGTATGTAAGAGATGCACACAGTCCAAATTCCCACCATGAACTCCTGCAGTTCCGGACATGGAGAGCTCCTTGATTCCTGCAGGCTTTGAGACTGGCATGGGGAGCTACCTGAAGAGAGTGTGATGGCACATTGCTCCAGGGAAGGAGTGATGCTCCACTTGGTTCCAGACACCCTCTAAGAGATAAGAAGTTGCAGCACAGACCCATTTCAAAAGCGCAGCCTCCATCAAACTACATCCTGTTCTGAGACCAAATCACCCCTGTATCTCCATATTACTGGAGTTCACTGACATTCCTCCCCTTGCACATTTGTCTCACATTCACACAGAGGACTACAATGGCATGACATGAGTTATACCCACTGGAATGGCAGGGCCCCCAGCACTCTAATATATCCAGTGACTGGTATCTTGGAGAATGGGCAGTGCAGCAAACTTGGTTGGCATAGGATAAGGGAGCCATAGCACCTGCTCCCCAGAGCCTGAAACCCTCCTGCCTAAGACTGCTGCCACTAAAAGCAAGCCCACCCCCACCAGCAGCAGAAGGGCCATAGTGCACTTTCACATACCTTGAGGACTAGATGTCCCTGTTGGTGCCACTGCTGCAGCCACTGCTGACATCTCCAGAGCATGAAACGTGCACTCCCCAGAGCCTGAAGGCTGACTACCTGCAGCTTTTGTCACAGAAAGAAAACTCAATCCACCAGCAGCAAAGTCACAAGACATTCATACATTCCCTGATAACAGGCTCTATCTACTCAAACCACTGCTGCTGGTGGGCTTGGGGTCCAATCCACCCTGGCCACCACAACTGACACCCATGAAGAGTATCAGGAGGCCTGAGGACAATCCCAGCCAGCTTGGCACCAACTGTCCAGTACCAAAATCTACTACCCAATTGTCTAGGAATCACTCTGCTCCATCCACCACTGCTGCCGACTGTACACTCTTTCTGACGGCCTGAAGACAGGCCTACCCAGCTTATAGCAGCCACCATTAACACCACAGCATGCTGCATAGGAGCCCAAAGGTTGTCCCACCATGATTACTGTCATTACTCATGCCATGCACACTGCCCAAAACGCTATGATTCACCTACCCAAAAGCCTACTACTATCACAGACATGAAGAAGGAAGTGGCCTAGAGGATTAAGAAATGGCCCACATGGATAGGCTAACACTACTGACCACATACATTACCTGGCAGCCCAATGACAGTCATGCTTGTCCTGTCATTGGAATCACTAGGGCTGAGGGACTGACCCATCCAGAATCCCCTTTCCTAGCAAAACCTCCCTAGAGCCTTAAAATTTTACCTATGCTACTGAAGAAATCACAGACAACACTGCTATTCTTTACAGGTAAAGAAGTCATATGAAGACTACAGTACTTAATGCACTCATAATCAAACGTAAAGTGTCCTGCCCAACCAACAGCATAAATACAGTATTACATAAAAAAAGTCATCCTCTAAAAAAGCAAATCTCAAAAAGTAGAAGTGACTTACACCATATGCACAAATATCAATATAAGTATTCAACAAACATAAATAATAAGGAAATATGTTTCCTCCAAAGGATCACAAAGATTTTCTCAGCAACAGATTACAATGAAAAAAGTATTAAATGTTAGAAAGGTATTAAATGCCAGAAGATTGACAGTAGATTTCTCAGAATAAATCTTACAGGCCAGGAGAGAATGGGATGATAAATTCAAAAGGCTAAAAGAAAATAAAAATTATTGGCAACCAAGGTTATTATACACAGCAAAGTTTTCCTATATGAATGAAGAAGAAATAATGTTTCAGATAAGCAAAAACTAAAGGAATTTATAAGTATAGATCATTCCCACAAGGAATGTTTAAGGGTTTCATAAACTGGAAACAAAATGCTTATATTTATCATTGTGAAAATACATGAAAGTGTAAAACACACTGATAGAGTTTTAAACATATAAATGAAGAAGAGAAGAATTCTAATGTTACCACTACAAGAAAACCATCAATCCAAAATGATATACAATGAGAAAGAATGAAAGAAACAAAGAATACACAAAACAAACATAAAATAGTTAACAAATGCACAGGAATATGTCCTCAAATATCAATAAGAATCTTAAATATAAACAAATTAAATATTTTACTTAAAATATTTAGACTGAGTAGTTTTTTTTTTAGTGACATAATGATATGCTGCCTACAAGAAACTCACTTCATCTGTAATGATCCATATAGACTGAAAGTAAAGGAATGGATAAAGATTTCCTGCACAAATGGAAACCAAAAGTGATCAGGAGTAGCTACACTTAGATAAAAATTGTGTGTACGTTAAACACAGTTAAAAAAAAAAAAGAAAAAAAGGTCTTTATAAAATTATAAATATAAATTTATATATATATATATATATATATATATATATATATATACCCAAAACAGAGCTCCAAGATATAGAAAGCAAATATTATTTGATCTAAAAGGAGAGATACACTCCAATACAATAATAGGTTGGGACTTCAACCACAAACTCTCAGCATTAAACACATCATTTAGGCAGAAAATTAATCAAAATACACATACACACACTCCAAAACCAAAAACAAACAAAAATTGGATTTAAAGTCCTCTTGAGAACAGATGAACCTAACAGAAATCTACAGAACATTTTAACCAACAGCTACAGAATACGCATTCCTTTATTCAGCACATGGAAAATTATCCAGGGGAGAACACATAAAAGTCCACAAAATAAGCCTCAACAAATTCTTAAAAGTCAAAATAATATCAAGTGTTTTCTAAACAACACTGTAATAAAAATACTAGCTGGTAACAACAGGAACTTTGGAAATTATACAAATGCATGAAAATCAATCAACTTGGTCCTGAATGACCAATAGATAAATGAGAAAATCAAGAAGAAAAATTTTAAACATGTTTGAAACAAATGAAAATTTTAAAAGACACACAAAAACCTATGGGATACAGCAAAAATAATGCTGAGAGTAAAGTTTATATCAATAAATGCCTATATCAAAAACTAGAAAGATTTTAAATAAACAATCTAATAATATACTTCAAGAAACAAGAAATTAAAGAACAAAATCATTAATATAAGGATAGAAATAAAGACCAGAGAAGAATAAAATGAAACAGAGACAAAATAACACAAAGTCAAATGAAAATTTTGTCTTTTAAAAATACAAAGTTCATAAACCACTAAATAGACTAACAACAATAATAAAAACCTGTATTAATAAATTCAGAAACAAAAAATTATACACTACAACTGATACATCAGAAATACAAAAAAAAAGAAATCAGAGACAATATGAACAATTATATGCTAACACACTAGAAAACCTAGAGAAAATACATAAATTTCTGGATACATACAACCTACCAGGATTAATTTAGGAAGAAAATAGAAAACCTGAACAGGCCAAGAAAAAATAACAAGAATGAATCTGTAATAAAAAAATGTCTCCATAGAGTGAAAAGCCCAGAACCTAAAGGTTTCACTGCGGACTTCTACCACATGTATAAAGTAACACCAAATTTTCTTAAATTGTTCTAAAAAATTGAATAGGCAAGAATACTCTCTAACACATTCTATGAGGCTGGCATTACTCTGATATCAGAACTAGAAAATGACACAACAACAACAACAACAACAACAACAACAACAACTACGGGTCAGTATCCCTAATGAACATAAATGCAAAAATCTTCAACAAAGTATTAACAAGCTGAATCCAACAGTGCATTAGAAAGACAATATACCATGTTACAGTGGAAAGCATGCCAAGGATGCAAGCATGGTTAGTTCAACATATGTAAATCAATAAATGTGATGCATCACATTAACAGAATGAAGGGCAAACCCCAACATCCATCCAGATAGGCATATAAAAGACATTTGATAACATTAACATTCTTAATGTTCCTACACAAAGAACAAACACATCTTAAAGGTCATATATGACAAACCCACAGCTAACATTGATTGTACCGAATGGAGAAAGCTAAAAGCTTTTCTTCTAAGAACTGGAAAAAGACAAGGTGTCTACCTTCACCACACCTATTTTAATATGGTACTGAATGTCCTAACCATAGAAATCAGAAAGTAGGAAGAAATAAAAGGCAGACAAATTGGAAAGGAGGAAGTCAAAGTGTCCTTCTTTGCTGATGACATAAACCTACATTTAGAAACACCTGAAGACTCTTCTAGAAAACACTTAGACCAAATTAAAAAAAAATTAAGTTTCAGGATAGAAACTCAACATACAAAGAATCAGTAGTTTCTAAACACTAATAATGAGCTAGATGAAAAATTAAGAATTCAGTCTCATTTACAATAGCCATAAAAATATCTAGGAATAAATTTAACCAAAGAGATGAAGGAAAGGATACTGTCTTCAATAAATGGTGCTAGGAAACTTAATATTCATCTGCAGAAGAATGAAACTGACCTCTTTCTCTTACCATGTACAAATATAAACTCAAAATATGGTAAAAACTTAAGACCCAAATAAAACGACTATAATGAAAGATGGGTGAAACATTTTAGAATGTGGCCCTAGACCAAAATTTTATGGCTAAGACCTCAAAAGCACAGGCAACAAAATGAAAAATAGACAAATGTGACCATATTTAACTAAAATGCTTCTGCTCATCAGAAGAAATAATCAACAGAATAAAGAGACAACTTGTTCAACAGGATAAAATATTTGCAAATTATTTATCCAACAAATGACTAATATTCATAATGTATAAGAAATTCTAACAATTTAGCAGAAAAAATAATCTCATTATAAAGAGCAAAAAGGAGAGAAATACACATTTTTAATATAATGATATGCAAATGGCCAACAGGTATATGAATAAATGCTAGATATTGCTAATCATCAGAGAAACACAAAACAAAATGATAATCATATAACATCATACCTCAGGTACAATAGCTATTATTAAAGTGGAAAAAATTATAGATTTTGTTGAGGATGAAAACAATAGGAAATTCTTACATATTGTCAGTTGGCATGTAAATGAGTAGATTCATTATGTACAACAGCATGAAAATTTCTCAGAAAAAAAAAAAAACATAAAAACAAAACTACCATATTATCCAGCAATCTCACTACTAGATATATATTGCTAAAGGAAAGGAAATCAGTATATCAAAGGCATAATGACACCCCTATATTTTTGAAGCAAATAATTTCACAGTAGCAAAGGTATGGAATCAACCTAAGTGGCCATCAATGAATTAATGTAAAAAGAAAATATGGCATATATACACAATGAAATACTCTTTTGCCATAAAAAAAAATCATTTTTTTTTTGTGCAGCCGCATGGATGAAACTGGAGTTTATTATATCAGACAAAATAAACCAGGCATAGAAATGCACATATTGCATGTTCTCACTCGTATGTGGGATCTAAAGAAAAGCCAATCTTGTAATTGTAAAGAGTAGAATGACAGTTATCAGAGGCTTGGTTTGTTGTAGTCTTACTACTCTTCAATCTTCACTTTTAGAATTAATAAAATACAGATAATAATTTTAAATGTAAAACAATAAAAAATCCTAGAAATTATGTGAAAGAATTAAAATCAACTTAATGTTCTGAAGAGTTTAAAAAATTCAGTTATTACAACTGTATAAAACAATTGAAGTGTATCATTTTTGGACATTTCTAATTGGGAAATATTTCATTATTTCTATGCAATTAGTAATCTGCTCCACTCTTCATATCCATTCTGGAAAGTTCTTGGTGTCTCACTTGGGCATCTCATTTTAATCTTTTCCAAACTGTACTCATAATTTTCCTACAAACTAAATCATTGCAAATGCTTTACAAATTGTAAGAGTGCTGGGAGCGGTGGTTCAAGCCTGTAATCCCAGCACTTTGGGAGGCCGAGGCGGGTGGATCACGAGGTCGAGAGATCGAGACCATCCTGGTCAACATGGTGAAACCCCGTCTCTACCAAAAATACAAAAAACTAGCTGGGCGTGGTGGCACATGCCTGTAATCCCAGCTACTCAGGAGGCTGAGGCAGGAGAATTGCCTGAACCCAGGAGGCGGAGGTTGCGGTGAGCCAAGATGGCGCCATTGCACTCCAGCCTGGGTAACAAGAGTGAAACTCCCCGTCTCAAAAAAAAAAAAAAAAAAAAAAAAAAAAAAAAAAAAAAATTATGAGAGGAAGGCAAGCACAGTGGCTTATGTCTGTAATCCAAACATTTTGGGATGCTTAGACAGGAGGATTACTTAAGGTCAGGAGCTTGAGACCAGCCTGGCCAACATGGTGAAACTCCGTCTCTACTAAAAATACAAAAAAAAAAAAAAAAAAGAAAAGAAAAAAAAAATACAAAATTACATGCTTGGTGGTGCATGTCTGTAGTTGCAGCTACTCAGGAGGCTGAGGCAAGAGAATCACTTGACCCTGGGAGATGGAGGTTGCAGTGAGCGGAGATTGGGCTACTGCACTCCAGCCTGGGCAACAGAGTGAGACTCCTTCTCAAACAAACAAACAAACAAACAAACAAACAAACAAACAAAAAACATCATGAGGGGAAGCCTCTAGATAATATTAAGGGAACTTAAAGATAAACAATCTGGGTCAAGTTCCATTTCACAGTGTATTTAATTCTCAGTAGGACCATTATTATCCACTTCCCTCTTTTGTACATTTGCTATCCGAAATTATGTGTGCACATATATACACAAAAACAGATGCACAGTCTCCATGAATAAAAAGGCTTAAAGGCCGGGCGCGGTGGCTCAAGCCTGTAATCCCAGCACTTTGGGAGGCCGAGGTGGGTGGATCACAAGGTCGAGAGATCGAGACCATCCTGGTCAACATGGTGAAACCCCATCTCTACTAAAAATACAAAAAGTTAGCTGGGCGTGGTGGTGCATGCCTGTAATCCCAGCTACTCAGGAGGCTGAGGCAGGAGAATTGCCTGAGCCCAGGAGGCGGAGGTTGCGGTGAGCCGAGATCGCACCATTGCACTACAGGCTGGGTAACAAGAGCGAAACTCCGTCTCAAAAAAAAAAAAAAAAAAAAAAAAAAAAGGCTTAAAGGTTTTCCACCAACATCAATAAATCTAATTTCCTCAATAGTATGCAGCATATTTAATTTTTTACATAAGTGTAAGAGCAAATCTAATTTTTTAGGTTTCTCAAACTGTGTATTTCTCCACAACTCTCTACTATTTTAAACTCTGTTATGAGCATTGGTTACTGAAAAACAGACAAAAGAGCCAATCTATAGTGTTCAAAACAACTATTTAGGGGCCTGAATATTTTTAAAAGAGTACTAATGATAAAATGGTAACTAAGAGGATTGCCTCCATATGCTCACCTATTGTGAAATTACGGGGCCTCCCTCTGTTTCATAGACTCCCTCTGCCAAGACAATATGAAAAGCAATTTGGATATATCTTAAGTCACACTTACAAACATTTAATCAAGGCTAAGTATAAAGTTTAGGCATTAATAATACATTTTTGAGTTCATGTATATATTCACTAGTTTAAATATCTTATTACTATAGTGTCCAGTATACAGATTCTCAAGTTAATTCAGAAGTAAGCTCTGTGTGTGTATGTGTCCGTGTTTGTGAGTGGGTTGAGGATAATGTTTGTTTTTATTTCCCATAGTCTCCTGCAGTTTCCAGTACTTTGTAAAAGACAAAAGTTAATTGTTTATTGAATGTCGATGATTTGTTGAAAAAATGAACAAGGACAACTGTTCATGGTAGATAATAGCTGAGATCGTGCCATTGCACTCCAGCCTGGGCAACAGAGTGAGACTCTGTCTCTAAATAAATAAATAAATAAATAAATAAATAAATAAGGTTACATGGCTCAGGTTCCATTGCAATAAAGATTTCTGTAACATAAATAATGTTAAGATGAAAGCAGAACTTTCTATAGCTGGCAAACAGTGTACAGTAGCACCTAGGATAGTCCTTGAAACAAAGGGAAGCTCCATGATTAGTGTGGACTGAAGTCAGAGCTGTCGTCTATCCCACTTGGTTGCCTATGGGATAACACAAGTCCTCTTTTCTGGTGCATGATTGTGTGCACCAAGTGCACGCCTGTATGTGTGAAAGGGGGCATAGGAAATAGAATTCTCACTCTAGGTCTTTGTGTGTGTGCATAGAAAATAATGCTGTAATTTGCTGGAAGGATTCACTCATATTTTTTTCTGCATTGACCTTCTGTCTCCAGACTAGTGATTTGTTTATTGAACAAGTACACATTAAAGGAATAAATTGTGGTTATGTTGTTTCATTGCTACAAAGGATGACTTTTAAAATACCTCTACAGTGTTAAATCTAAGGATGTAGGACTCTTGAATATTAAGTATCAACTTGCTACCCAGAAAGAGACCAAATGAATGATTAGTGATCTGCTTATACAGCAGATATAACTAGTCTACCTTATGTAAAATTTGGAAGGCATTAAAAGCCTAAAAATGCATTAGAGATTTTTTTTTCACCTGACAAACAATCAGGAATAAAAATAGTCATAAAATCACAATTATTGTTCCAAAGTTCACTGACAATGACACACAGCCCTTGTCCTTTATAAAGTTTTCTACATTGCAATCAGCATCCTGGGGGGCTGCAATCAGGAATAGGTTAGTGCTGTGTGAGCTGACATTTCCTATAACTTCAACTCTAAGGATCCAATCAGAATTCATTGCAAGCACTATGTATAGCAACCTTTGACTGCTACAGCAACCAGAAGGTAAATTTCTTTATGTGTATGAGGGGAATGATTAACTTCAGGAGCCAGTTCATCTTCAATATCAGCAATCAAAACTGGAATGCAGCCTAAAACCTAAAAACCAAAATAAGGTTGATTGCACTTAACTTTTGTCAAATAAAATGATGTATTTTATGTTATTTACTTATAATTTACATTGCAGCATCTCTTTGTTGCAATTAAATTATATCATAAAAACTCACTGCTTTATAGAGAGCTTTCTCCGTGTGTGCATGTATGTGTATGTGTGTGTGCCTATGTGTAAGTGTGTAAGTTTTGAAGTATTTACCATTATCCTGCCAGGAAATTAGGGTAGAATAGTTTGTTCTAATTTTATAGGGAAAAAAATGAAGCTCAGAGACATGAATTGAATTCATTGGGCCACATAAAGGGTATAACCTTCCAGGTTTTGTGGTTTACATCTGCAATCCCAGCACTTTGAGAGGCCAAGGCTGGTGGATCACATGAGCTCTGGAATTCGAGATAAGCTTGGGAAACTTAGTGAGATCTTATCTCTACAGAAAATACCAAAATTAGCAATGCATAGTTGTGTATGCCTTTAGTCCCAGATACTCAGAAGGCTGAAGCCCGAGAATCACCTGAGCCTAGCAGATGGAGGTTGCAGTGAACCAATATCACGGCACTGTACTCCAGCCTGAGCAACACAAAGAGACCCAGTCGCAAAAAAAAAAAAAAAAAAAAAAAAAAAAAACTAAACAAAACAACAAACAACAACAGAAAGTATACACCCCACAGTGTAGCACTAATGCCACACTATCATCCAACTCTGGGACCAGTGATCTTTGCTCCATAAACTTCTGCTTCCCAGAACTTACACATCAGTGATATTTTTAAAACTCGCACCTAATTTCAAGTAAAATGCCAAGATCATATTTTGTTCAAGTAATTATCCCTTTAAGTTAGAAATGTTGAAGCAAATTTGAAGCAGAATTTTTATATTAATTTGAGGGATTTTTGCTAACAAATATTCTTTTAAATATGTCCCCATGGAAAATTAATTATCACAAACAACCCAATTGCTATATTTTATGGATTTTTTAAATTAGATGACTGCTACAAATCATTTGTCAGTATACCAATGCACCAGAATACATTACGTCTTGGGGTAGCCATATTGCTGTTACCATGTTAATATATCTTGGGAATGGAACTCTCATTTTCCCATTTGTGATGTTGTAAAAATGCTCTAATAGTTTGAGCTGGTGACAATTTTATTAATTTAATTAGTTTTTAATAAAACTATCAGCCTAATTATAGGGTTTTTTCATCTCCCTAAAGTTTTCTTCTAAAAAAATTTCCAAGTAATTAAAAAAAAATCTTTAAAACTTATATCCTGACTTGATGGTTAAAATATATTCATGATAAACATTAAAAAAAAAGTGTCAGAAAACTTTATTGGCAAAGAGATGCTACCGAGAATATGAGTATATTGAATGACCAACAAAAAGTTTAGTGGAAAAGAAGGCTGAGTGCTTACATGCATTCTGTACCAAAAATAATTTTCAGCGGAATCCTGTTTTGAATATGATTTATCATCTATCATGAGAACTTGGGAGACACTCAGTTGTTCTCCATTGGACTGAATGCATTTACCATTTATAAATGTGGCTTATAATAAGCTCAAATACATTTTTCCTATTCTACTAGAGCAATATGATGAGCATAATTCATTTGTATAACTATGCGTGCTAGTTTGGTAGGTATCTGAGTGTGAAATAAAAATAGAATAACAGAGCTGATCCCAAGATGGCCAAATAAGAGGCAGCTCTGGAAAGCAGCTCCCAGCTAGAGAGACACAGAAGCCGAGTGGCCTCCAGAATTCCAAATGAGGTACCAGGTTCATTTTGTGGGTCTAGTTGGACAGTGGGTATAAACCAAATAGGGCAAGTTGAGGCAAGGCAGGGCACTGCCCCACCCAGGAGGTGCATGCAACTGACCAAAGGACCAGGGGATCTCCCACTCTGGGACTTCAGTTCGGATACAGCACTCCACCCAAGCCCTCTACAATCCACAGAACAGGAGATCTTTGCCAGGCTGAAAAGCCTCAGCAAGTTGCATGAACAGGGCAGAACAGTAACTTCAGCCAGTGCCAAGGCTGTCAGCATAGATCTAGGTGGGATCACTGGCTGACGCCAATAAAGCCAAAAAGCCGGTGGGACAGAGATACCCACCCCTCAGTAAGAAGGGAAACTGAATGCAGAAAAACAGCACCCCCCAACCCTCAACCAGCCCTGCACAAAGCCCAGTAGCCTAAAAACCTCTCACTCCAGAGTTATGCACCCAGAACATCAGTTAGAAAGGTAGCATGGGGAGAAATGACAGATACACGTGAGGGGAAGGAAGGCAGCAAACCACACTGCCATGTGTGTACCTATGCAACAATCTTGCATGTTCTTCACATGTACCCCCAAACCTAAAATGCAATAAAAAAAAAAGAAAAGATAAAATAAAATAAAAAAAAATAAATTAATTAAAAAAAAAAAAAAAAAAAAAAGATCAGGAACAATCCAGCTCGGCAGAGGGAAGGGAAGCCATCATTACAGAAGCCGGTCTAATTTTCCTGAGTAAATAAAAGACACAGCAGCTCCACTGAATCTGTAGCAACCCAGCAGTGCCTCCAAATGCAGACAAAAGAAAGGCCACCTCCCCAAGCACCTATCTGAGATTAAAACTATATAAATCCAAGAGATGGAAAGAAACCAGTGCAAGAAGAATGAAACCATCAAAAACCAGAACATCTCTCTCCGACCACGAGATCACAACTCCTCACCAGCAAGGGAACAAAGCTGGATGGAGAATGAATTTGAAGAATTGACTGAAGTGGGCTTCAGAAGGTAGGTAATAACGAAGAAGATAAATGACTTGACAGAACTGAAAAACACAGCACAAGACATTCATGAAGCATACACAAGTTTCAATAGCTGAACAGATCAAGCAGAAGAAAGGATATCAGAGACTGAAGATCAGCTCAATGAAATAAAACAAGAAAGCAAAAAAAAAAAAAAAGAGTGAAAAGAAATGAACAATGCCTTCAAGAAATATGGGATTATGTGAAAAGACCTAATCTATGCCTGATCGGTGTACCAGAAGATGATGGGGAGAATGAATGCAAGCTGGAAAACATTCTTCAGGATATTATCCAGGAGAACTTCCCCAACCTAGCAAGGCAGGCTAACATTCAAATACAGGAATTACAGAGAACACCACAGTGATGCTCCTCTAGAAGAGCAACCCCAAGGCAAATAATCATCAGGTTCACTAGGGTTGAAACAAAGGAAAAAATACTGAGGGTAGTCAAAGAGAAAGGTCACGTCACCCACAAAGGGAAGCACAACAGACTCAAGTGGATTTCTCAGCAGAAACCCTACAAGCCAGAAGAGAGTGGGGGCAATATCCAAAACCCTTAAAGAAAAGAACTTTCAACCCAGAATTTCATATCCAGCCAAACTAAGCTTTATAAGTGAAGGAGAAGCAATTGCTTTATGGACAAGCAATTGCTGAGAGATTTTTTCATTACCAGACCTGCCCTACAAGAGCTCCTGAAGGAGGCACTAAACACAGAAAAACCAGTACCAGCCACTGCAAAAAAGAACCAAATGGTAAGGACCAATGATGCAATGAAGAAATTACACCAAACAAAAGGCAAAACAACCAACCAGTAATAAAATAGCACGATCAAATTCACACATAACAATATTAACATTAAATGTCAATGGACTAAATGCCCCAGTCAAAAGACACAGACTGGCAAATTGGATAAAAAGCTAAGAATCATAAGGGTGCTGTATTCAGGAGACCCATCTCACGTGCGAAGACACACATAGTCTCACAATAAAGGGATAGAAGATTTACCAAGTAAATGGAGAGCAAAAAAAAAAAAAAAAAAAAAAAAAAAAAAGCAGGGTTGGCAATTCTAGTCTCTGATAAAATGGACTTTAAACCAACAAAAATCAAAAGAGACAAAGAAGGGTATTACATAATGGTAAAAAGATCAATACAACAGGAAAAGCTAACTATTCTAAATATATATGCACCCAATACAGGAGCAACCAGATTCATAAAGCAAGTCCTTAAACCTATAAAGAGACTTAGACTCCGGCACAATAAGAATGAGAAAATTTAACACTCCACTGTCAATATTAGACAGATCAGTGAGACAGAAAGCCAACAAAAAATTCAGGACTTGAATGCAGATCTGGACCAAGAAAACTTAACAGAGATTTACAGAACTCTTAACCCCAAATACACAGAATATACATTCTTCTCAGCACCAGATCACACTTACTGTAAAATCGACCACATAATTTGAACTAAATCACTCCTGAGCAAATGCAAAAGAATGGAAATAATAGCAAACAGTCTCTCAGAACACAGTGCAATCAAATTAGAACTCAGGATTAAGATACTAACTCAAAACTGCACAACCTGATGGAAAATGAATGACTGGCTCTTGAATGTAGACTGCATAAACAATTAAATGAAGGCAAAAAAAAAAAAAAAGGACATTCTTCGAAACCAATGAGAATGAAGATATGACATACCAGAATCTCTGGGACACATTTAAAGCAGTGTCTAAAGGGAAATTCATAGCAATAAATGCCCAAATGAGGAGCATAAAAAGGTCTAAAACCAACACCCTATCACCAGAATTGAGAGTTAGGGGAGCAAGATCAAAAAAAACTCAAAAGCTAGCAAAAGACAAGAAATAACTAAGATCAGAGCAGAACTGAAGGAGATAGAGACACAAAATATCCTTCAAAAAATCAACAAATCCAGGAGCTGGTTTTTTGAAAGATCAACAAAATAGATAGACTGCTAGCCAGACCAGTTAAAAAAAAAGAGAGAGGAATCAAATAGATACATAAAAAAATGATAAAGACGACATCACCACTGACTCCACAGAAATACAACTACCATCAGAGATTTCTAAAAACAACTCTATGCACACAAACCAGTAAATCTGGAAGAAATTGATAAATTCCTGGACACTTACACTCTCCCAAAACTAAACCAGGAAGAAGTTGAATACCTTAATACCAATAACAAGGGCTGAAGTTGAGGCAGCAATTAATAGCCTACCAACTAAATAAAGCCCAGGTCCAGATGGGTTTACAGCTGAATTCTACCAGACATACAAAGAGGAACTGGTACCATTCCTTCTGAAACTATTCCAAACAATGCACAAAGAGGGAATCCTCTCCAACTCATTTGATGAGACAAACATCATCCTACTACCAAAACCAAGCAGAGACACAACAAAAAGAGAAAACTTCAGGCCAATATCCATGATGAACATTGATGCAAAAATCTTCAATAAAATACTGGCAAACCCAATGAAAAAGCAAATCAAAACGCTTATTCATCATGATCAAGTAGGCTTCATCCTGCAGATGCAAGGCTGGTTCAACATATGAAAGTCTATGAACATAGGTGATAGGTGTACCTGAAAGTGAGGAAGAGAATGAATCCAAGCTGGAAAATACACTTCAGGACATTACTCAGGAAAATTTTCCCAATCTAGTAAGGCAGGATAATATTCAACTCCAGGTAATACAGAGAACACCACAGAGATATTCCTCAAGAAGAGCAACTCCAAGGCACATAATCATCAGATTCACCAGGGTTGAAATGAAGGAGAAAATACTAAGGGCAGCCAGAGAGAAATGTCAGGTTACCCACAAAGGGAAGCCTATCAGACTTACAGCAGATCTCTCAGCAGAAACCCCTACAAGCCAGAAGAGAGTGGGGACCAATATTCAACATCCTTAAAGAAAAGAACTTTCAACCCAGAATTTCACATCCAGCCAAACTAAGCTTCACAAGTGAAGGAAAAATAAAGTTTTTTGTGAATAAGCAAGCACTCAGAGATTTCATCACCACCAGGCCTGCTTTACAAGAGCTTCTGAAAGAACCACTACACATAGAAAGGAACAAACAGTATCAGCCTTTCGAAAAAATACCAAAAAGAGCATCAATGTAATGAAGAATTTACATCAACTAATGGGCAAAATAGCCAGGTTTTTAGCCATTATTCTGCCTCAAACAGGTAACCGTAATAAATGTCACACAAATCAAAAACTTGCTGTGCCTTTCTTCTGAGTCTCACTTTTTTGTCTGTGAACAAACTTTGATGTGAAACACACTAGCTGTACCATGAAGTGGCCTGATAACCCTGAATCACTCATTTGACCTCTCTCAGCCTCTTTTCCTATCTACAGGACAAAAGTGACTCTTACTGCCTCAGAAAAGGACAGCGAATGAGTAAATTTAAATATTTAAGGTATTAGTCACAGAGCCTGGTACCTAACGAGCACTTGGTAAACATTCCTTTCAGTTCTTTCTTGTCACCATTCCATTTCTCTCATCCTCACCCATCTTCTTAGACTCATTCTCTTCAGTATTTTACTCAGTCTAGCCTGAAATTTAGTAAAGAAGCCATACTATGCAGTCTCTCATGACTCTGTGGGAAAAAAAAAAAAAAAAAAAGAAAGTCTATAAACATTATCATATAAACAGAACAAAAGACAACAATCACATACTTATCTCAATACATGCAGAGAAGGCCTTTGACAAAATTCAACAGTCGTTAATGCTAAAAACTCTCAATAAACTAGGTATCAATGGTACATATTACAAAATAACAAAAGCTATTTATGACAAACCCACAGCCAATAACACACTGAACAGGCAAAACCTGGAAGTACTCCCTTTGAAAGTTGGCACAAGACAAGGACGCCCTCTCTCACCACTCTTATAGTATTGGAAGTCCTAGCCAGAGCAATCAGGCAAGAAAAAGAAATAAAGGGCATTCAATTAGGAAAAGAGGAAGCCAAATTGTCTCTATTTGCAGATGACATGATTGTATGTTTAGAAGATCCCATCTTCTCAGCCCAAAATCTTCTGCAACTGATAAGCAACTTCAGCAAAGTCTCAGGATACAAACTCAATGGGCAGAAATCACAAGTATTCATATACACCAAGAACAGACAAACAGAGAGCCAAATCATGAGCGAACTCCTATTCACAATTGCTACAAAGAGAATAAAATATCTAGGAATACAGTTTCAATTAGCAATAATCGCGCCTCGGATAAACCTCATTGGCTACGATACTGCCACTGCGCAAAGCTGGGAATACATTTAACAAGGAACGTAAAAGACCTCTTCAAGGAGAACTACAAACCACTGCTCAATTAAATAAGAGAAGACACAAAGAGATGGAAAAACATTCCATGTTCATGGTTGGGAAGAATCAATATCATGAAACTGGCCATTCTGCCCAAAGTAATTTATAGATTCAATGTTATCCCCATCAAGTTACCAATGACCTTCTTCACAGAACTAGAAAACACCATTTCAAACTTCATATGAAACCAAAAGAGAGCCCGCATAGCCAAAACAATCCTAAGCAAAAAGAACAATGCTGGAGGCATCATGATGCCTGATTTCAAACTATACTACAAGGCCACAGTAATCGAAAAAGCATGGTACTAGTACCAAAACAGAGACATAGACCAGTGGAGCAGAGCAGAGGCCTCAAAAGCAACACCACACATCTACAATCATCTGATCTTTGACAAACCTAAGAAAAACAGGCAATAGGGAAAGGATTCCCTGTTTAATAAATGGTGTTGGAAAAACTGGCTAGCCATGTGCAGAAAGCAGAAACTGGACCCCTTCCTGACACAGAAACTGGACTCCTTCCTGACACCTTACACTAAAATTAACTACAGATGGATTAAAGATCTAAACATAAGGCCTAACACCATAAAAACCCTAGAAGAAAACCTAGGCAAACCCCTCAAGACATAGGCATAGGAAAGGACTTCGTGACTAAAACACCTAAAGCAATGGCAACAAAAGCCAAAATAGACAAATGGGGTCTAATTAAACTCCAGAGCTTATGTACAGCAAAGGAAACAATCATTAGAGCAAACCAGCAACCAACAAAATGGGAAAAAAATTTTGCAATCTACCAATCTGACAAACGGCTAGTATCCAGAATCTCCAAGGCACTAAAACATATTTTTAAGAAACAAACCAACCAACCCATTCAAAAGTGGGCAAAGTATATTAACAGACACTTTACAAAAGAAGACAATTAGGCAGCCAAGAAACGTATGAAAAAATATTCATCATATCTGGTCATTAGAGAAATGCAAATCAAAACCACATTGAGATACCATCTCACACCAGTTAGAATGGTGATTATTAAAAAATCGGGAGACAACAGATGTTGGAGAGGATGTGGAGAAATAGGAACACTTTTACACTGTTGGTGGGAATGTAAATTAGTTCAACCATTTTGGAAGACAGTGTGGCTATTCCTCAAGGACCTAGAAATAGAAATACCATTTGACTCAGCAATCCCATTACTGGGTATATACCCAAAGAATTATAAATTGTTCTATCATAAAGACACATGTACATGTACGTTCACTGCAGCACTGTTTACAATAGCAAAGACCTGGAACCAACCCAAATGTCCATCAAGGATAGAATAGATAAAGAAAATGCGGCATATATACACCATGGAATACTATGCAGCCATAAAAAACGATGAGTTTACATCCTTCATAGGGACATGGATGAATCTGGAAACCATTTTTCTCAGCAAACTGCCACAAGAATAGAAAACCAAACACCACATGTTATCACTCAGAGGTGGGTGTTGAACAATTAGAACACATGGACACAAGCAGGGGAGTATCGCACACTGTGGATAGTTCGGGGGCAGCTAGGGGAGGGACAGCAGGTGGGGGGGAGTGTGGGGATGGATAATGAGGGGATAAATACCAGATGTGTGTGATGGGGGGATGAAGGCAGCAAATCTCCTTGCCATGTGTGTACCTGTGCACCAATCCTGAATGATCTGCAAATGTAGCCCAAAAACTAAAGTACAATTAAAAAAAAAAAAAACCATTCTGCTAATTGAAAAGTCACAAAAATAAAATCAAGTAATAAAATACAATAAAATGTATACATAAATAACATCTTGGAAAGGGAGGGAAAAGATGTGGAGGAAAGAAAGAAAGAAAGAGATATTCAATATTTCTGTGTCTTGGAGAGATTGGGACAGATGATTATACCATTTAAACTTCAGAAATGATCACCATCTCAGGTTTGATTCTAAGTTTGACTAGGAACTGCAAGCCCTCAGCATAAGATATAGTGGTAATTTCTTGAAAAGATATTTCTTAGGATGTTTGTGTCAGTCTGTTTCTCTTCTCTCTAGGTTCCCAAACATAATTGAAGCCCCTTCCTTTACAGTAACAGAATAGAGTACTAGCTTAACCGTAATCAGAGTTTCTTCTGTCCTGAAATATTACATGAGTTATATTCCATCACAATCCTTGTGTACATTTCTAATGCTAAAATACTTAAGTAATCAGGATTTTTATGTAACATTTTAATTCAATATCTATTCAATATGCACAAAAGCACAGACATATTCACTGATTATATGCTCATTACTAATCTCTTATTACACTCGTATTTTGCATTGGGTTATATATTCTCATCCATATTGTCTTATTCAGCGTTCCCAAATAACCTGCAATGGTTCTATGAAAGGCTAAAGTTTCCAAACTATATTTCAAAAAACATGTAGTCAGGCCCCAACAGGTGTGCAGAATCCAAGTTTAGTGTTCTTTCTACTATACAACACAGCTCATATTATAAGATATAACTTCACACCTGCTATTGACTGAATGTTTATGTCTCCAAAATTGTATAAGTTAAAGCCCTAATCCCATATTGGTTAGTATTTGCAGACAGGACCTTTGAGAGGTAATTAGTTCATAAGTGTAAGCCCTTGTGAATGGGATCAGTTCAATTCTCTTATAAGATGAAGACACATGATAGAGATGATATCTCTCTCTCTCTCTCTCTCTCTCTCTCTCTGTGTGTGTGTGTGTGTGTGTGTGTGTGTGTGTGTGTGTGTGTGTGTTTCTCTCTCTCTATGTCTCCATCTCTCTCCCTGCCATGTGAGGACATAGCAAGAAAGTAGTCATCTATAAATCAAGAGATTTCTCATCATGCTAATGCAATAATCTTACTTCCCAGTCTTCAGAACTGTGAGAAATGTTTCATGTTTATGCCACCCAGTCTATGATATCATTAATAGCACTCCAAACTGGGAGTGGGTGAGGAGATATTACTTATTAGGTACAGTGTAAGCTACTAGTGTGACAATCACACTGAAAACCAGGACTTCACCACTACAAAATGTTACACCATGTCACAAAAGTGTACTTTACCCCTTAAATGTATACAAACTTTAGTATACATTCAATTCATTTGAGATATTTCTGTATTATTACAACTTTTTTCTAGAAATACTTATGTCCTCTTTCATATTTCAAAAGAGTAAAATACAATTATCATATTTTTGTAAAGCAGTAATCATCTTATACTCCATAAAAATTATTTTGCTTCTGAGTGAATACAGTCCTGTACAACTTTTCGTACAAACCGAGATTTCAAAGCAAACTCCACTTGTTTTCTAAAAGTATCCACGCTATATTCCCATGAAGCAAACATCAATGTGTTAAATGGCACGTATCTAAACAACTGAAATACCGTATCTAAACATTTCTAAACATAAAAGGGTATAGTAAAAAAAAGAATGCCACAATCTTATGGGACCACCATTGTATTATGGTGCATTGTTGACTGAAACATATTTGTGTAAGGCATGACTGTGTGTATCTATCTGTGTCTCTCTGTGTATACAAACAGGGTTTTGGAGGAGAGAGAGATTTCATTTTTGTCTAAGTTATTTAAATGGCTATTACGTTTTCCTTTAATTTTCTGAAGTTTTCATGCACAATTTCTATACAAAGAAGGACTGGGAGCAGAAAGCACTCTCTTTTAATGCATACATTTGGTCTTGCTTCGGATGACTGCTTCACAAACTAAGAATGACAGTCTCCTGTGGGTCTTTTGTAAGCACAGGTATGCTGACGGCAAATCCAGACTGCCAATCAATTTCAGTGGATTCCCAGGCTTGTTCATGTGTTTGTATCTGAACATTCCCAGTAGAAAGGACTTTCCTTTCTCTCCCAGGAAGTTATGGGCCTTGTTTCTATTATGGTTTTGTTAAAATCCTTACTTGTTTAACTCTTTAGTTACCATCAGATAGAGAGGAAAAATTAAGAAATAGAAATTTTGTTATGAAAGTGCAATAAAGTTAAGTAAATAAAATGTGGAAACAGTGAGAAAAAAAGAAAAAAGTAAGTGAAACAATAAGCACAAAACAAGAAAACCCCAAAAGACAAATAGCAATTGCGGTTACTAAAATTACTGAAAATGATAAAAATTATTAACTGGAGATACTGATACAGAAAATGTTAAAATTATGGCTAAAATATCACATTTTAAATCTTGTATATTTGGGATAATCTCTAGTTAGCAAAGTGGGAAATTATATGTTTTAAAAAATGACTGAGGTTTAATCAGATAGCTCCTACAAGGAAGACAATTTCTCTTGGAGGAAAAAAACAAACAAAAAAACCCCTGCTGTGTATATATATATATATATATATATATATATATATATATATATATATCTTGATAAGGAATAAAAAGCCCTGTTTGTGTCAGTGAACAAAAGTAAGGAGAAAATGATTCAATTTTGTCCACATAGAAATATCTGGGTTTCTGTGAACATTCTGGAAGACACTGAAAAGATAGAAACAAACAAACAAAAAATGTGGCCCAAAGAGTGAGGGAGATGAGATCTTTATGAAATAAAAACAGGAGCTGGCGCAACACACTGGTTTACACCTGTAATCCCAGCACTTTGGGAGGCAGAGGCAGGTGGATCACAAGTTCAGAAGATCGAGACCATCCTGGCTAACACTGTGAAACCCGTCTCTACTGAAAATACAAAAAAGTGGCTGGGCGTGGTGGCACACACCTGTAATCCCAGCTACTTGGGAGGCTGAGGCAAGAGAATTGCTTGAACCCAGGAGGTGGAAGTTTCAGTGAGCCGAGATCGTGCCACTGCATTCTGGCATGGGTGACAGAGTGAGACTCCATCTCAAAACAAAAACAAACAAACAAAAAAACCCAGGAGCTTTAGTGTCCTGTGACACAGAGTTATGAGGAATTTGGAAGTATTTAGTTTGTTTCAAGTTGACCCCTTTGTTTGTAGATCACAATTATCTTCCATATTCTCTTAACATTTAAAAAAAGTCTGGTTCCACCAGAAGTCCTGTGTTAACAGTGCTTGGGGACAATGAAGGCATACTGGCTCCATGGTCCAGCAAAGAAGAGAGAAAGTAGTAGCCCCTAGAGATAAAATTGAGTTATGACTGGGTAAGCAATGGACAAGTTTCTTCTCAGCTCTCCTTTCTGAGGAGAGCAAAGATCACCTGGTGGTCATCAAGGACATTGTCTGAGACAAAACTCTTTATCTGAGGAATTCAGAAATCGGGAGACTTTTCTATCATCTAAAGCGAGCACGTGGTCCCAGGCTTCCTTCCCAGAAAAGTATAAGTAACTAAAATTTCTATACATCTACAGTATGCATGTATGTTAAAACTTACTGTGCAATTCTTCTTGACATCAAGGCACCAAAATGTCTACAAATGTAATCATTTATCATGACCTATGTGGCAAATAGGGTCCAAATTCCCCTTAAGTTCCTGCTTTAAGATCTACAAATACCCCCAAGGAAGAATCCACTGAGGTGTACTCAGTCCTGTCTTGCTGAAGATCCCTGCTGAACTCTTCTTCAGCGTTTCTAACTAATAAAAGCTCCCTTTCAGCTGGGCGCGGTGGCTCACACCTGTAATCCTAGCACTTGGGGAGGCTGAGGTGGGTGGATTGCCTGAGGTCAGGAGTTCAAGAACAGCCTTGCCAACATGGTAAAACCCCAACTCTACTAAAAATACAAAAATTAGCCTGGCCTGTGGTGGCATGCACCTGTAATCCCAGGTACTCAGGAGGCTGAGGCAGGAGAATTGCTTGAACCCAGGAAGGGGAGGTTGCAGTCAGCCGAGATCAAGCAACTGCACTCTAGCCTGGGTGACAAGCAAGATTCCATCTCAAAAAAAAACAAACAAAATAATCAACTTTCCTTTCAAACCTGTGCTGTTGGTAAATTCTTCTTATTACCCATGAGCCAATCACTTGCCACAGTGGGGGCTCTGATATTGCCTGGCACTTAATTCATAACTATGCAAAGGAAGGGGATTGGGGAACTTTTTTTTTCTCCAAAACTGCATAGGATAGGAGCTTGAGACATTTATTTGGATTTTTTTTCTTTGAGACAGAGTCTCACTCTGTTGCCAGGCACCAGGCTGGAGTGCAGTGGCACAATCTCGGCTTACTGCAACCTCCGCTTCCTGGGTTCAAGCAATTCTCCTGCCTCAGCCTCCTCCCAGGTTCAAGCAATTCTCCTGCTTCAACCTCCTGAGTAGCTGGGACTACAGGCACATGCCACCACACCCAGCTAATTTTTGTATTTTTTAGTAGAGATGGTGTTTCACCATGTTGGCCAGGATGGTCTCGATCTCTTGACTTCGTGATCCGCCCACTTCGGCCTCCCAAACTGCTGGGATTACAGGCCTGAGCCACCGCGCCCAGCCTTATTTGGATTTTAAAGAAAAGTCTTGGCCTGGAGTGGTTGCTCACACCTATAATCCCTGCACTTTGGGATGTCAAGATGGGTGGATCACCTGAGGTCAGGAGTTCAAGACCAGTCTGACCAATATGGTGAAACTCTGTCTCTACTACAAATACAAAAGTTAGCTGGGTGTGGTGGTGGGTGCCTGTAATCCCAGATATATGGGAGGCTGAAGCAGGAGAATCACTTGAATCCAGGAAGTTGAGGTTGAAGTGAGTCAAGATCCTGAAACGGCACTCCAGCCTGGGTGACAGAGCAAGACTTTGTCCCAAAAAACAAAAACAGATAAAGAAAAATGTGGTAGATATACAACATGGAATATTCCACAGCCATAAACAAGAATTAAATCATGTCTTTTGCATGAACATAGATGGAACTGAAGGCCATTATCTTAAGTAAAATAACACAGAAAGAGAAAGTCAAATCCTATATGTTTTCTCTTATAAGTGAAAGCTAAATAATGTGTATACATGGACACAGAATGTGGAATAATAGATATTGGAGACTCTGAAGGGTGGGAGCGAGTGAGGAATGGGAATTTAACTGTTACAACGTACATTTCCCTGGGTGCTTATTAAAAGCCCAAACATTACCACCATATATCCATGCAACAAAACTGTACATGTATCCCTCAAATTTATAGGAATAAAAGAATATATAGATAATTACAAATTTGCTACTGTGTGTAAAGCCCCCAGGAAGGCCTGGTATGGAAAGCAACAGTAACACTTCTGGTATTCAAGCCCTTATGGAGCTCTCAGAGTAGAGAAGAAATATCTGAATAAAAGGGCTACTGCTTTGTTTTATGAGAAATATAAAAATGTTACTCAAAGATTGGAGAGATTAGTTCTAAGAGTCCAGGGAATCAACCATTGAAGTATAAGTTTTCCCGGGAAGGGCGTGCCAGGAAGAGTAATAGCCTAAGTAAAAAAATAACACAGAAGTAGCATTTGGTTGAAAGGTAGGGGTAGGTATGAGCTTAAAAATTACGTGTATGTGTGCATGTGTGCGTGTGTGTGTGTGTATGTGTGTTATTCTGCATATGTGTGTGTATATATATAATGGGAAATTATATAAGTGTATTTTCTATATATATGATTAATAATATTCTAATGTTTTCTAGATTTCATTGTAGATATCTAAGATATTGGGTTAGGGAAGAATCTAGGGAAATCAATGAGACTGTAGTACATTTAATCCTATTGCAGGGGGATAAATTACTTCAGAATAAATTTAAAGTGATGAAAAAAATCAAATTTCTTGGTGATTATATGCCATGAATTATGTTTAATCAGGTTTAAAGACTAAAGGAGAGAATCACAGCATTTCCTATTTCCTATTGATTTAATATTTGACAATAAATTAAATAGTATTAATAGCTAATATATTTGTCAGGCTATTGGCTAAAAAATAATTCCCAGTATTTTTTTCCTCAATAGTTACTAGTGAGACCATGCAGGAGGCATAGAGTGAAGTCACAAAAGAAGAAGATTTAAAAAATTTGTCTTTTATTAGGAAGAAATTGTGTAAGACATGCTGCAATTGACCAATATCGATTCTTATCTTTTTGATATGTAAAGGTGCAACTATCATTTTATAGTAAATTAGATGATTTTTTTACTCTCCTGGTAGTAGCTGGTCAATTTTTTGACAAAGAGTTGTTATTTCTTAAGAAGTAGATTCAACTGTTTCCTTACTCTGTTTGCTTAACAGCTTTATGCAAGTTTAATTTATTTTACCCTAACATTTATTTAAGTGTACAATTCAGCCTAATGCCGTCTTAATGGTTTCATCTAAGGCTACAATAAATAGTTTGACTAGCATAGAACACTGATCTATAATTTGGTTTTGTTAGAACTATATGCAGAACAATTAAATTTGATAGATATTATTCTGTTAATGTCAAAAGGACACCATGATCTTCCCAAAGAGTAGGAGAGTTATCTGATACCTATGGTGTCTGTAAAGTGCTTTGCTACTTTGTGATGGTAATAAAATTATTTACCAAATATGCATTCTCAAGGGAGTATCAGAGAAAAATACATTTAGTTTCATTTTGATTCTTCCAAGTAGCAAACTTAATATAACTTTTGATATTTCATTTAAAGTGTGAAAAATGTCCTTTTACAGTTTGATATTGCTACTGAAACTGTGAAGTGGTTATGTATGGAGAGAGAGCTGAGTGCTCTCTCTGGTTCATAGAATTCAGGTTGAGAGTAAGGAAAGTATTCTCAGTAAGCCAGCTCAATCCCTGCATGGGCAGTGCATTGTACTATAAAGGTTATTCATATGTCTGCAAAGCGCATCTCCTAAAGTTCCCAGGTATCAGTTAGCATAGGGTATGTGTCTCAAGATAAATTAATGTAATTGGAGTTACTTCATTGAGTTCCTTTCCTTCAGCAATCTCCATGTAACTTTCTCTTTGTGTGCCTGTTGTCACATGATCACAAAATACATGTTTAAGTCCAGATGATGGTAAAGTCAATTGAGGTAGTAGCATTGACACTTTATAAAGATTTCAAAATTTTCCTGAAATACCTCAGAGTCCTCACTGGTTGGAGGAGTGTCAACAGATACAGGGAAGTTGGAAAAATCTAGATTTTTAATTGCATATGTTGCTACCCTGAGTAAAATCAGTTATGATGGGACAGGCAAAATGAAAAATTGGTATTAAATAGGCAACTACTAATACTTACTAGAGTTCAATAACCCTTTATTTTTTAAATGCCATCGAAATTGTGACTTTTTTTTCTTATGTTGTTTTTCCTCACACGACCTGCTGCAGTTCAGGAACTACTTAGAATTCTTCCCTAAAGTAGACAAATTGAGATTTTTTTTTTTTTCAGTAAATGGAAGCTATTTATTTTTTTCCAAGAGGAACACATTACTTAGCTTTGATGATTACTACCTAAATATTTTTGTCTGTTAGTAAGCTATAACAGAATTATTTTTAAATGCTTGTACATTAAGTTCTGAATGTCTTTGATAGGTTCTTTAAAATGGTGATAACAAGAGAAGGGACATACAGCAGGTTCTCAAGTAATGTCATTTCTATAACTTCATTTCCTTATAACATTGATGGAAACAATATATGGCATCATTATACTTCATTTTGCTCAAAATTACAGTTTCCAAGAATCTATGAATAAGTAAGGACTAACTGTATAATTGTTTGTGCAAGCAATTATTATTGTTATCATTATCAATAGAAATGAGCTATAAAAAGATAAATTGACAAAGCATATTCTATTGTGAAATCCCTTCCTGCAGATATTGTAAGTGACAATTTAAATACTTTGTCTTCTTAGCTTTTAATAAATATAAAATACTGACTTTGGAAAGTAAAAACTGTTGTGATATAGATTTTTATATGAAATTACATAAAATTAAAATTAAAATCTATAGAACTTGTAGAGATGCTTAATACAGTTTTTTAAGCATATATAGAAATCATTCTTAAACTTAATATTTTTGCTCACAGAGCAAAAGTGAAATGAAATAAATTTGGGGAGATAATAGAGAAATGTTAAGGATTTAATTACTTTATGCAAACTACAGAAATAATGTTGAAACATCTTGTTTTCAATTACATCCCATAAAATTCATTGAGGTCTTGAACTGAGTTTATTTTTCTGCCTGATTGATTTCTGCTACAAAATGTTAAGAAAAGATCATCTTGAAGAATCAGTTATTGTCAGTCACAATCTCTGCATTAGTGACTATTGTTTCAGAAAGAGTGTGCCACTGTACCTCATCTAGAGGCACTATTCTGAGTCAAGACTGTCAATACTGAAGAGGTTGGTGATTTTATTGTCTAATTTTTAACTCCTTATAGATTATCATTTGCAATTTTCTAATGGTATATTTCTCTTAATTATCATGTTTGTAAAAGGTTTCTTGAAAATGTTTGGAAAGAAATTTAATTGCATGTAAGTTCCTAAGGTACCTTACCTTTTTAAAATTTATATCGCTATTTCAACTAAAAAATTCTTTCAAACAAAATAACCTTTTCTGTTTTTTTTTTTTTTTTTTTTTTTTTTTTTTTTTTTTTTTTTTTTTTACTTCAGATAAGACTATTTCAAATCCTCATAATGGTTTAAAATGTGGTAACTTATGGAAATTCTTGTCAATCTTTTCTTTTTTTTTTTTTTTTTTTTTTTTTTTCTGAGACTGAGTTTCACTCTACTACCCAAGCTAGAGTGCAATGGAATGACCTCAGTTCACTGCAACCTCTGCCTCCCAGGTTCAAGCTATTTTCTCTACCTCAGCTTCCTGTGTAGCTGGGATTACAGGTGCACACTACCACGCCCGGCTAAATTTTGTATTTTTTAGTACAGACAGGATGTCACTATGTTGGCCAGGCTAGTCTTGAACTCCTGACCTCAGGTGACCCATCCACCTCAGCTTCCCAAAGTGCTAGGATTACAGGCATGAGCCACTGGGCCAGACCTCTTGTCAATCTTAAGGACTCCTTAAGGACACAAGATAACTTGAGTCCTATATTTTTCCAAGGACTGGGCTAAGAGCATTGTCCTGATTTTCCCATGATATTTAGTCATTACCATTTTAAGTTTATACACATAGAAACAGAAGCAAAAAAAGTAAATAATTTGATCAATTCGTATTCTAGGATTTGAAAACAAAGCATTATCAGCTGCTTTTGCAATATACCTTAGGATTTCAGAAAAATATACAATTTATGCTACATTTATATCATATTAATTCAACTAGAATATGAGTCCAAATAGCATACTAATCTTTAATGGAAAGGTCAAGTAAGCAGTTTCTTCATTAAATTTATAATAGTGCCATGTCAAAATAAATAATAATCTGACTGTGCCTTTGAAACTGATAGTAATTATTAGGTGTAGGGAATTTTATTTGATGCTAAGTGTTCTATCCCTTTGAGATAGGCATTATTAATGCAAAAAAATTGATTGACAAAATAGTTGAAGTTCTGTGTCTATTCCACTTTAATATCATGTAACAGAAACAATGAAAGTACTAAAATACACTAGGAGAGCTGGTAAAAGAATATGTGGTATGCTCTTAGTATATAGACAAAGATAGCCTGTCTGGTCTTACTATTTTTATGTACCTGACAATTAAATGTAGAATGTATCAGCATAAATGTTTTCAGCTGGCATATTTTATAATAAATATCCTTACATTAATATAGATATGTAAAGATTGCATGAAAAATGATAAATGAGTTTAAAACATAAATATGCAAATATGAAAATAAATAAATGGCTCAGTAATATTTACTGGGCATGTGAGAAAAACCCACTATAAGAACCATTTATAAAATCTATGAACTCCGTTATTGACTGTCAATGATTTATATATTTCACGTTAATTACAGTCAAAAGAGCCAATATTCACTACTACAAACAATTGTAAGGGAGGCTTAACTAGGATTTTGTAAACAGTATGCTCCTTTGTTTTTCCTGACATCAGGTTTTAATTTAGGTTTTCAGGCTTTTTGAATTGGTCATGGAGACTATTCAATATATTTGTATGAAACAGACAAAGGAATGACTTAAGTTATATGCACTAACAAAAATAACGTTAAGTACTTCATAAGTTGTTAACTAAGAAAGAGCAATCAGAGAATCATCAAATGGCCATGAAATTAATGAGCATTAAGAGATTCTCATGTCCACTTAAAAACTACACACTGGCCTTCCATTCTGTAAGGAAATGGAATGTTTCGCTTCTGTTTCTAAGGCTCTGGAGTGATACCTGGCAGATTTCTGGCTCTATCTCAGACTTAAGTTATGGGAATTAGTTTCCTTGTGTAGGAATTTGATCATTCAGCTTTTGCAGTCACCACCTGACAAAAATTTTACGGTTTCTGAAGAGACATATAAACCTTTAAATATTAATTTATTTTTAACTCAATTTACACTATATTAACTGAAGCAGGGCTGAGATTTGAGTTGTGCTAATACACAACCATCATCCCAGATTTCTCTTGAATTTCATTTTCTGATCACTCAAAATGACTTTTTCCTTCAGTGGCCTTCCTCAAAATGCATTTCTTCAGTTTCGTTGTTTCCTTAGTTAGTAAAATGTCTTCTTTAATAACTGTAAAAAATGTTTTTTTTTCTATGAATCTAGCTAGAAATAGCACATTTCTTTTATTTTTAGCACCGTAGTCCCCTGCACCTTTTAAATGGTAGTTAATGTTAAACTTCACTTTTAAATGCACATTTGTCATTTGTTGGTATACACTGAGCACAAATCGTAAAATCATTACCTTAACAAATGTAATTTAAACCAATACATTTTTCAAGATGTTTCACTATACTAATAAATAAGATTTCAGTGTAAAAAAAATTCAGACAATCCAAGATGGCTGAATAGGAATAGCTCTGGAGTGCAGTTCCCTGTGAGAGCACCGAGAGTGAGTGATCCCCGCATTTCCAGATGAGTTTTAACTGCCCACAGACCAGGAGATTCACAGACAGAAAAGTGCCACGAATCTCCAGCAGGATTGTTTTGGCCGGTGCAGCAGGTCTCTGCACAAAATCTCCCACAAATCTGGGCAGCCATTTCAACTGGCTCCTGGAATGCCTGGGAGACAGAGTCACCCATTTAATGCCTGGGAGACAGAGTCAACCATTCAATGCCTGGGAGACAGAGTCACTGAACAAAAGGGGGCTGAAACAGGGAGCTAGGTAATCTGGCTCAGCAGGTCCCACCCCCACAAACACCAGCAATCTGAAACGCTCTAGATTGACAGTTTCACAGCAAGCACAGCTGGACCCGGGATGGTCCAGCTCCATGAGGGGAAGGGTGTCCACCATTACTGAGGCAGTACACCCTTACCAGGGCAGTCTGCCATTACTAAGGCAATCCACCGTTACTGAGGCAGTCCACCATTACAGAGATAGTCCACCGTTACTGAGGCAGACTGCCATTACCAAGGCAGTTCTAACTACAGCTAGCACTTGACTTATGACCATGATTGGTTCCGACAGACTGGTCGTAACACGATTTGGTCGTAAGTTGAGTTTGCTGTACCGAGTCTGGGATAACAGTTGAAATGGTGCACGTGGAGATGGTAGTACTGCCAGAAGCTGTTCTGCACTGTTGTATGCCCAGCTGGGCAATGTTTACGCTGCCAGATGTGGAGCAGTCGTGGCTAGCGATTGTGGTCATAAAGTTGAATGGTCATAAGTTGCATAGGTCATAAGTCGATCAAAACCTGTATACCTCTATAAACAAAACTGCAGGAAAGTTCACACAGCAACTGGGCAGAGATCACAGCAGCTCAGCAATGCCTCTACCGGCAGACTCTGACTAGGTTACTTCCTTGCTGGGGAGGGCATCTCTTAAAAAAGACAGCAGCATATCAGGAACTTTATTAAAACCCCACCTTTCCAGGATGGAACATCTGGGAAAAAAGGCAACTATGAGTTCTGCTGCAGCAGACTTAAACATACCTGCCCAGCAGCTCTGAAAGGAACAACACAGCTTACAGCTCAGCACTGAGCTCCTATAAACGACAGACTGTCTCCTGAAGCAGCTCCCCGACCCTGTATATCCAAAGAGATACCTCATAAAGGAGAGCTCAGGCTGACATATGGCAGGTACCCTTCTGGAACAAAGATAACAGAAGAAGAAACTGGCAGCAACCTTTACTATTCTGCAGCCACTGCAGGTGATCCCCGGGCAAGCAGGGTCTGGAGTGGACTTCCAGGAGTCCTACAGCAGAGGGGCCTGACTGTTAGAAGGAAAACTAAAAAACAGAAAGAAATAACTCCATCATCAACAAAATGGACATCCACTCAGAGACTTCATCAAAAAGTCACCAGTTACAAAGACGACAGGTAGATAAATCCACAAAGATAGGAAGAAGTCAGCATAAAAAGATGAAAACACACAAAACCAGAATGCCTCTCCTCATCCAAGGAGTCACAACTACTCACCAGCAAGGGAACCAGGCTGGATAGAGAATGAATCTGATGAATTGACATAAACAGGTTTCAGAAAGTGGATAATAACAAACTTCTCTGAGCTAAAAGAACATGTTCTAACCCAATGCAAAGAAACGAAGAACCTTGCAAAAGGATTGATGAAATGCTAACGAGAATAAACAGCTTGGAGAATGAAATAAATGAATTGATGGAGCTGAAAAACACCACAGGAGAACTTCACAAAGCATATACAAGTTTCAATAGCTGAATCAACCAAGCAGAAGAAAGGGTATAAGAGATTGAAGATCAACTCAATGAAATAAAATGAGAAGGCAAGATTAGAGAAAAAATAGTAAAAAGAAATGAACCAAGCCTCCAAAAATATGGGATTATGTGAAAAGACCTAATCTACTTTTGATAGGTGTACCTTAATGTAACAGAGAGAATGAATCCAAGGTGGAAAACTCTCTTCAGGATATTATCCAGGAGGACTTCCCCAACCTAGCAAGGCAGGCCAATATTCACATCCAGGAAATAAAGAGAACACCACAAAGATATTCCTCAAAAACAGCAACTCCAAGGCACATAGTCATCAGGTTCACCAGGGTTGAAATGAAGGAGAAAATGCTAAGGGCAGCCAAAGAGGAAGGTTTAGTTACCTACAAAGGGAAGCCTATCAGACTTAGAGCAGATATCTTGGCAGAAGCCCTATAAGCCAGAAGAGAGTTGGGGCCAATATTCAACATCCTTAAAGAAATAAACTTTCAACCTATAATTTCATATCCAGCCCAACTAAGCTTCATAAGTGAAGGAGAAATAAAATCCTTTATGAACAAGCAATTGCCCAGAGATTTCGTCACCACCAGGCCTTCCATACAAGAGCTCCTGAAAGAAGCACTAAACATAGAAAGGAACGACCAGTATCAGTCACTCCAAAAACATACCAATGGTAACGACCATTGATACAATGAAGAAAATGTGTCAACTAATGAGCAAAACAACTAGCTAACATCAAAATGGCAGGATCAAATTCACACATAACAATATTAACCTTAAATGTAAATGGGCTAAATGCCCAAATCAAAAGCCACAGAGTGGCAAATTGGATAAAAAGTCAAAATCCATCAATGTGCTATATCCAGGAAACCCATCTCAATTGCAAGGATACACATAAGATTAAAAAAGGGATGGAGAAGATTTATCAAGCAAATGGAGAACAAAAAAAGTAGGAGTTTCAATCCTAGTCGCTAATAAAATAGACATTAAACCAACAAAGGTCCTGGGGACAAAGAAGTACATTACATAGTGGTAAAAGGATCAATGCAACAGGAAGAGCTAACAATCCCAATACAGGAGCACCCAGATACATAAAGCAAGTTCTTAATGACCTACAAAGAGACTTAGACTGCCACACAATAATAGCGGGAGACATTAACTCTCCACTGTTAAGCAGATCAATGAAACAGAAAATTAACAAGGATATCCAGGATTTGAACTCATATCTGGACCAAGCAAACCTAATAGACATCTACAGAACTCCCCATGTCAAATCCACAGAATATACAATCATCTGAGCAACATCACACCTACTCTAAAATCAACCACATAATTGGAAGTAAATCACTCCTCAGCAAATGCAAAAGAACAGAAATCATAACAAACATTCTCTCAGACCACAGTGCAATCAAATTAGAATGCAGGATTAAGAAACTAACTCAGAAACATACCACTTCACAGAAATTGAACAACTGGCTCTTGAATGTTGACTGGATAAACAATGAAATGAATTCAGAAATAAAGATGTTCTTTGAAATCAACCAGAATGAAGACACAACATACCAAAATATATGGGACATATTTAAAGTAGTGTCTAGAGGAAAATTTATAGCAATAAATGCCCACAGAGAAGCAAGGAAAACCGACACTCTATCATCAAAATTGAAAGAGCTAGAGGTGCAAGATTAAAAAAAAAAACTCAAAAGCTACAGAAGACAAGAAATAACTAATATCAGAGCAGAATTGAAGGAGATAGAGACACAAAAACCTTTCAAAAAATTAATAAATCTAGGAGCTGGTTTTTTGAAAAGATCAACATTATAGACAGACCACTAGCCAGATTAATAAAGAAGAAGAGAGAAAAATCAAATAGATGCAATAATAAATGATAATGGGGACATCACCACAGATTCCACATAAATACAAACTACCATCAGATTACTACAAACAACTCTATGCACATAAATCCGTAAACCTTGAAGAAATGTATAAATTTCTGGACACTTGCATGCTCCCAAGCCTAAGCCAGGAAGAAGTCAAAACCCTGAAAACACCAATAATGAGGACTGAAGTTGAGGCAGCAATTAATAGCCTATCAGCAACAACAACAAAAAATCCCAGGTCCAGATGGTTTCACAGCTGAATTCTACCAGACATACAGACAGTAAGTGGTACCACTCCTTTTGAAACTACTCCACACAATCCAAAAAGAGGGAATTCTTCCCCAATCTTTTTATGAGACGAACATCATCCTGATACCAACACCCGGCAGAGACTCAACAAGAAAAGAAAACTTCAGACTAATATCCATGATGAACATAGACGCAAAAATCTTCAATAAAATACTGGCAAACCAATTGCAACTGCACATCATAAAGCTTATCCATCACAATCAAGTAGGCTTCATCCCAGGGATGCAAGGCTGGTTCAACATATGCAAGTGTATAAATGTAATCCAACACATAAACAAAACCAAAGACAAAAACCACATGATTATCTCAACAGATGCAGTGAAGGGCTTTGACAAAATTCAACAGCCCTCTATAGTAAAAACTCTCAATAGACTAGTTGTTGACAGAAGATATCTCAAAATAAGAAAGGTTATTTATAACAACCTCATGGCCAATATCATACTGAATGGGCAAAAACTGGAAGCATTCCCTTTGAAATCTGGCACTAGACAAGGATGCCTTCTCTCACCATTCCTATTCAATATAGTTTTGGAAGTTCTAGCCAGAGAGATCAGGAAAGAAAAAGAAATAAAGGGTATTCAATTAGAAAAAGAGGAAGTCAAATTGTCTCTATTGCAGATGACATGATTGTATATTTAGAAGACACCATTGCCTCAGCCCAAAATCTCTTGAAACTGATAAGCAACTTCAGCAAAGTCTCAGGATGTGCAGAAATCACAAGCATTCCTATACACCAATAACAGACTTAAAGAGAGCCAAATCAAGAATAAAGTGTCATTCACAATTGTTACAAAGAGAACAAAATACCTAGGAATAGAGCTCACAAAGAATGTAAAGGACCTCTTCAAGAAGAACTACAAATCACTGCTCACAGAAATAAGAGAAGACACAAACAGATGGAGAAGCATTCCATGCTCATGGTTAGGAAGAAACAGTATTGTGAAAATGGCCATACTGCCCAAAGTAATTTATACATTCAATGCTATCCCCATCAAGCTACCTAAGACCCTCTTCACAGAACTGGAAAAAAAATCACCTTAAACTTCATATGGAACCAAAATAGAGCCCACATAGCCAAGTCAATTCTAAGCAAAAAGAACAAAACTGGAGGCATCACACTACCTGGATTCAAACTATACTTCAAGGCTACAGTAATAAAAACAGCATGACACTGGTACCAAAACAGAGATAGAGACCAATGGAAAAAAACAGAGGCCTTGGAGGCAATACCACATGTCTACGATCATCTGCTCTTTGACAAACCTTACAAAAACAAGCAATGGGGAAAGATTCCCTGTCTAATAAATGATGTTGGGAAAATCGGCTTGCAATGTGCAGAAAGCAGAAACTGGACCTCTTCCTGACACCTTACACTAAAAGTAACTCCAGATGGATTAAAGACTTAAACATAATACTTAACACCATAAAAAAATCCTAGAAGAAAACCTAGGCAAAACCATTCAGGACATAGGTATACACAAGGACTTCAAGACTAAAACACCAAAAGCATTAGTAACAAAAGCCAATATAGACAAACAGGATCTAATTAAACTCCAGAGTTTCTGCACAGCAAAAGAAACAATCATTAGAGTGAACTGGCAACCAACAGAATGGGAAATAATTTTTGCAATCTACCCATCTGACAAAGGGCTAGTGTCTAGAATCTACAAAGAACTAAAACAGATTTACAAGAAAAAAGAAAAAAAAAATTCAAAAGTGGGCAAAGGATATGAAGAGACACTTTTCAAAAGAAGGCATTTATGCATCCAACAAACATATGAAAAAATACTCATCATCACTGGTCATTAGAAAAATGCAAATCAAAACCACATTGAGATACCATCTCCTGCCAGTTAGAATGTCGGTCATTAAAAATCTGGAGACAACAGATGCTGCAGAGGATGTGGAGAAATAGGAACACTTTTACACTGTTGGTGGGAGTGTAAATTAGTTCAACCATTGTGGAAGACAGTGTGGCAATTTCTCAAGGACCTAGAAATACAAATTCCATTTGACCCAGCAATCCCATTACTGGGTATATATCCAAAGGATTATAAATCATTCTACTATGAAGACACATGCACATGTATGTTCACTGCAGCAATGTTTACAATAGCAAAGACCTGGAACCAACCCAAATGTCCATCGATGATAGACTGGTCAAGGAAAATGTGGCACAAATACACCATGGAATACTATGCAGCCATAAAAACGATGAGCTCATGTCCTTTGTAGGGACATGGATGAATCTGGAAACCATCATTCTCAGCAAACTGACACAAGAACAGAAAATCAAACACTGCATGTTCTTACTCATAGGTGGGTTTTGAATGAGAACACATGGACACAGGCAGGGGAGCATCACACAGTGGGGTTTGTTCGGGGGGGATTAGGGGAGGGACAGAGGTGGGTAGGGAGTTGGGGAGGGATAACATGGGGAGAAATGCCAGATACAGGTGATGGAGATCGAGGCAGTAAACTACATTGTCATGTATGTGCCTATGCAAGAATCCTGCATGTTCTGCACATGTACTCCAGAACCTAAAGTGCAATAAAATATTTTTTTAAAAAAATTTAGACATTAATTCAATTCTGTGTCACATAGTAACTCAACAGCTAAACAATTCATTTTCTGGATATAGCTCTTCAAAAACAGATTACAAAATTGGAAGGCAAGGTCTCCAGAAGATCACAAATAAAATTTAATGTTTCATGCAAACAAGACAATCCAAACATTGATTTTAGTCATAAGCACTCACAAGTCTAAAATTTGTGGGGTCAATGTTATGTTTTATTAAGATTGGGCTTCAGTGAAAATAACTGAAAACATGCTGAGATGAAGCCATGCCAATTAGGGAATGGAATTAAGTGATACTATTAATATACACCATTACAAGTGATTACTATTTCCACACTTCTTATATAACATTCCATCCAACATAACTGATTCTTTGGTTTTTAGTATGTTTGTATTTTATTCCAGTCACTTTTCTGCACAATTTCAACTAAATTCATGAGTTCTGAGGATGTTTAATTGCTAAGCACAAATTGCCAAATTTGTTGTTTGTGAAGACTATTGAACATTTTATTTCATACCCCACTTAGCACTTTCTACAGATAACTGTCTAACTCTCTAAGATATCTGCATATTTAAAAGACCTTTAAAAACACTTTTGTCCCTTAATGACCTAGTAGGACAGATACCCATTGGTTCCCATGATGCATCAGCCAGTATTCTAGTAATATTAACACATATCAAAATGGAGGCATGCATTTTATTCAATACATTAAAGCACTGAAGAAAGAAACAAAGAAATGCAAGAGCAAAGAGAATTTTGTAGAGCAACATTTGAATAGCAGCCTATTTATGTTTGAGATACACATTTTCTGTTGTTTAATGAAGTATTATGTATAATATATACACAAAATGAGTGCATATTGTGTTTTCATATGTTATTTATTTTTTGCTTCCCCAAATCATAAACTATGGCAGTCCAACACTAGTAAAGTATTGCTCTCAGTGACCTGATTTATCCATCTAAGTGCATACACATATGTGTGCTTACTCATACAACATATATAAACATTCACATTCAGACACATGAACAAACAAAATTGATGTTTGTTAACCAACTGTATGCATAAAAAGTGTAAAGATTTTTTTAAAAATTTTTATCCAGGATGTTTATAACATGGCAATATTCTATTAGGTAACTGTAACATTATTTATAAATAAATGTCTGGCTTTGTAAGGCATCATTAATGGATGAATATCATATGTTTCTGTGCATGTGTCTGTATGCATTCATGCCCGTGTGACATGTGCATGCATGTGTGTTTGTACAATCCTAAATAAGACAGTTGAAACAGTTTGTATTCCTGTTTCTTTCCTCTAGAGATAGGTGTATTTTAAAGTGAGAATTACATTTATTTTATATTTGAAGCAAAAATCGTTACTGGGAAAATAGAATAAAATGTGAAATATCACCATCAAATACTAACAAGCTTTTCAACTAATTCTAAGCTCTTCTAATGGAATAATAATGTGTAATCATAAACATGCATATTTTTGTGCCACCACTTAGATTACTAAATTAATAAGCATGTTTTCCTAAATATTAAGTGATACCTTGGAACTAACAGAACCTGCAGATCTTATACTCATTTTAAGTTATATAAAGTTATACATATTTAATTATACCCCAATTTCTATTTTTCACTTTAACTACATATTAGAATCTATTCTATAATTACAATGCATATAAGGATGTGTACACATATATAATCATGTATATATTCTTCATGTCTCCCTCTCTATATATGTTCTACTTTGTTTTATTTTTAAGGTATAAGAAAGAAAGAAAGAGTTAAGCAAGTATGTCTGAGATCCATTCATGCCAACGTATTTCCATGTTGGAGCAGTTCAAGAAAAGAAAGAAGGCAAGTGACCCAATCAAAGCCTCTTGTAAACATGATAATGGCAAAACTCTTGGTAAACAATCTAGTGGTATTAGATAGAGAGAAAGTGCTTATCTATAACATCTTTTTAGTTCAACGTGCCTCACATAACACATTGTTAAACAAATCTATGATCTGTAGACTTATCAAACAAGGTTCTCTGAAAAAAATGGGTTATATGTTATATAATTATAGAAGTATAGAGAGGTATTTACAATAAAAATGGCTCCCTTCCACATTAGTTATGTGGCTGTGTGGCCATTTATTTACAGAGGCCACATGCTGATCTGATTCAGAGTGCATTTCATACTTAGAAAGGACAGAGGGCACTGCTGGAACATCCTGGATCTCTATTTTGCTTCATAAATACGTACATCCTTAAAATTTAAAAGAAACTTGAGATTTGTTTGTTACTGAACAATTGCCTAAACTAAAAATGGGTTTTACTGCAACAAACTGATTTTCAATGGGGACATGTACCTTTTATGGTTTTTGGATACGCTGCTGCAGCACATCCTATAATACATTATTAAGCAGCCTTCATTACCATTTTAGCCTGATATGACATGATATAATTGATGTGATATAACATCATATAATATGATTGATATAATATGATTGTTTGGGCCAGTAAAAAATAGGAGAGCAGAATTTCTAGTTTTTTCCTGAAAAGGTATTTATGTCTTTGGCATTATCCTGGGTTTTTTGTTTGTTTTTTAACACAACACAATATTTGAAGGCTGAAAATTTTACTTATTGAAAATATTGCCAGCTCAAGAAATAGAAATCCCCCAATATAATACAATTTTATATATATGTATGTATATATACCTGACAATTTATGTGACAAGCAAAATTAATGTAGACAATTTTCAAAGAACCATTTACCTTTTCAGCAAATAATAAAAATTAATATATAAGCAGAGCAAATAATATATTTGAAAATCTCATTCGATGTATGTAATATCTCATATATGTTTTAAACAGATTATTTAAGTGTTACAGAAATATTGAATGATAAGTAACATTTTCTTGGATGGATATAAATAACAGATAATCAACATATCAGAGAAAGCAGTTAATTTATCTTCAATTATTTCATTACTTATTTTAGAGAAAATGAGGATATGTTAAAATCAGGTTACAATAATATCATCTGACAGAAAAGAGCATATAGAAATAAAAATCTTTGTTTTTTAATTTACTGTAGCAAACACTTGCATGCAAGTTACGTGTAAACACACTAACCTGTTTTAGGATCCACAGAGAAGTATGGTTGTCCCTGGAGAATGCTGTAAACCACCCGAGCGCTGTTTCCATAGGTAGGGTCGTCTGCATCAGTAGCTGTCACCTGTAGAACAGAGGTACCTGTGCATTCAGGAAAACAAATTTTAGTGTGTGATGGCATTTAGCATATGATTAATTTGAACACAGAAAATGGATATGCTGAAATAGCTATGGAGATCAGTAAAGACTGTGCCTTAGTAAATTAAATTAATGTATAAAACATATTATTTGTTTTCTTTCCCTGCTATCAACTGTAATGAAAGAGAGTCTAAAATATAATATTGGTCTCAAAGCTTTTAACATGGCTCTTTATGTGCTGGTAACATCCTGAATGTTCTCTTTTTGATCTTCATTTTAAGAAGCAGTAAAACATAACCGAAGTTTGGTTGGCTTGTCACTCATAAATCAAATTGGTACTAACTGTACAGTTAAATCAATGGTATGATAAAGCTTTATATTGCATGTTTCATGACTGTTCTGAAAACTGGAGGTGAAATTATTTGTGATTAAGTTGGGAAGGTGAGTGTGTTGACATTAAATTATCAATGACATCATAACATTCCAATCAAGCCATTGTCTGTCTTATACACTCTTTTTACTTATTACCTGGATAATTAATGAGTCACATAACTGGTCTCTTTTTTTGTTTGCTTGCTTTTTTGTTTGTTTGTTTTTGACACACGAGACAGAGTCTTGCTCTGTCATTCAGGCTGGAGTGCAGTGGTGCAATTTTGGCTCACTGCAACCTCCACATCCTGGGTTCAACCAATTCTCCTGCCTCAGCTTCCTGAGTAGCTGGGACTCCAGGCACCCTCCACGATGCCCAGGTAATTTTTATTTTTATTTTTATTTTTAGTAGAGACAGGGTTTCGCCATGTTGGCCAGGTTGGTCTTGAACTCCTGATCTCCGGTGATCTGACCCAAAGTGCTGGAAATACAGGACCGAGCCACTGTGCCCAGCCAACTGGTCTTCTAAATTCAAATCTCATTCCTTTAATGTCTTGTACACAATGCCAACAGTGCACTGTATTTAAAAAAATGAATAGTAAATTAATTTATAACATTTAAAATAGTATATTTTGAGGTAATAAAAGTATTTAATCTATTATGCTCATGTCTTTATGCTTACTTTTTAAAATCCAATTTGCTTAATTAGAAACACCTATATAATGTTTCAATTATACCTAAATGAAAACTTAATCTAAGTGTAACATGAAAATCATATATTAAGGGATATACAACTTCATTGCAGAATTAGAGGGTAAGAATACTCATCTAAGAATTCACATCTATTCATAAAATGACATGAAGAATTATCTAATAGTGCATACTCAATATTTTATTCCACATCACTAGAAAAATTCTACCTACTAATTTGGGTTATCTATCAAGTAAAAATATTTTTACAATCAAATGATCTTGTGTGAAATTTTGTATTCATTTTCATATTTGAATATGGAAGCACTGACAATATTCAGTTTTTTTTATTTTAGTAATTATGTCAATGATTCAGGATCTAATGTCTGTTCAACTAGAAAATTTGTACTTCTAAGCCAGGCTTAGTGGCTCATGCCTGTAATCCTAGCACTTTGGAAGGCCGTGGTGGGAGGATCACCTGAGGTCAGGAGTTCAAGACCAACCTGGCCAATATGTGAAACCCCATCTCTACTAAAAATACAAAAATTAGCTGGGCATGGTGGCATATGCCTGTAATTCCAGCTACTTGGGAGGCTGAGGAAGGAGAATTGCTTGAACCCAAGAGTCAGAGGTTGCAGTGAGCTGAGATCCATGCCATTGCACTCCAGCCTGGGCAACAAGAGTAAATGTCTGTCTCAGAAAAAAAAAAAAAAAAAAAAAAAAAAAAAAAGAAAAAATGTGTACTTCTATGTTGAACTTTAGATAGAACTTCAGGGAAAGCTTGTTTTGTGTCTTCAAGGGATCATAGAAAATAGAATTAATATGCCAAGTTTGCTTATCAATCCTTATTAGCAAATCATAAATATGTATTCTACTTTTAATATATTAAGGATTCCGGCCACTAAATAGTATTTTTACATGGAGACTTAAGAAGAAATATGATTTGCAATTATCCATCCTCAGAGGATGAGAGCTGTGTTGTCTAAAAGAGATTTCAAATTGTAAACCAATAAAATAGTATGAGGGCACCAACTGCTGTTTAGAATGCTGAGAAACTGGGTCACTCATATACTGCAAGAGAAATGTTATTGTTTGGCAATTCCTTACAAAACTAAACACACATTTACCCAATAAATTGAATAAGGGCATTTTATTATTTTTTTGTTATTTTATTTTATTATTATTTTTTGAGATGGAGTTTCATTCTTGTTTCCCAGGCTGGAGTGCAATGATGCGATCTTGGCTCACTGCAACATCTGCCTACTGGGTTCAAGTGATTCTCCTGCCTCAGCCTCCCAAGTAGCTGCGATTATAGGCATACACCCTCATGCCCAGCTAGTTTGTTTGTATTTTTACTAAAGAAGAGTTTTCTCAATGTTGGCCAGGCTGTGAACTCCTGATCTCAGGTGATCTGCTCTCCTCGGCCTCCCAAAGTACTGGGACTACAGGCATGAGCCACCGTGCCCAGCCCTAGCATTTTAACAAATAAAAAAAAAACCTATGTTCACAGAAAAATCTGCTTACAAATTCATGGTGCAATTTTTCATGATAGCCCCAAACTGGAAACCATCCTGATGTACTTCCATGAGAGAAATGTTAAACAAACTAGTACATTCAAAGTATGAAATATTATTCAACAATAAAAATGAATAGACTATGGATACAAGCAACAACTTGTATGAATCTTCAGGGAATCAACTAAATGAAAATTAATCCCAAAAGGTTATATACTATGATTCAATTTATATAGCATTTCTGAAATAAAAATTTTAGAAATAAATAACAAGTTATAATATTCTGGAGATTTGGGTAGAGGGACTAGAGCAAGGAAGTTTGGTTATAGAAGGGAAGCAGAAGGGATCCTTATGATATTGTAGCTGTTCAATATTTTTATTATGGTAATTGATACATAAATAGATACAGTTGATATAATTCTGTAGAACTGAGCACACACATACACACAGACACATGCACACACACAAATTTATATAAGTAAATCTAGGGAAACCTAATGACAATCAGTATATTGTATCATTTCAATAACCTGGTTATGGCACTGTGTTATAGTCTGCATGATCTTATCATTGTGGAAAAAAAAAATATTTGCAAAATGTTACCATTGCATGTGAATCTACCATTGTGACAAATGTTGTTTCAGCCAACTAGACTACAGCTTTCTGTTATGTGAGCTCAAATAAACTAAGACAATCAATCAATAAACAAAAAGTCATTAAATAAACTAATCAAGGTATGTCTTATGGGTTAAATCATATCCTCCAAAACTGATATGTTGAAGTTCTAATCCCCAGTACCTCAGAATGCGACCTTCTTTAGAAATAGTATTGTTTTAAGTGGAATTAGTTAAGAGAAGATCATGCTGGAGTAGTGTGGGCCCCTCATCTAAACTGACTGGGATCCTTATAAAAATGAAAAATGAGGAGAAAGGTATAAATTCACAAGGATAACTTTAGATGAAGATGAATGCAAATATAAGGGCGATGTAGCTGCAAGCTAAAGAATGCTAAGGACTGTCAGCAAACCACTAGATGCTGTGAGAATGCTGTGTAACAAGTCCCTTCTCAGTTTGTTCAGAGAGAACCAACTGTGACATCTTGTTCTCAGACTTCTAGCTTCCAGACTATAAGATAATACATTTCTGTTGCGTCAGACACCCAGTCTGGGGCACTGTGTGTAGGGCAACTCTAGCAAATGAATATGGTGTGTTAGAGTTTTAGTGGGAAAAACTGACCTTTATTCTCATAATTTATAGTTGCTTTTTAATCTGAGCAAAACTATGAAGTCACAAGGCAAGAAAATAGTATGTGTAATTGTGTATTATATTTGAAATCAGATACATCATAAGAGAGAGAGAATAAAAAGTGATTACAAAGGGATTAGAGTAAATAAACATAAATATTTGATATTTTTGAACATCAGGCATTTCTAATGATCTGCCTGGTGACATTTTTAAAGTTAGTTAATGCATTATATTGGGTACATAAGAATGTTTTCAAGATGGCTTTTCTACAATAAAACTTAAGTCTTACTTTCTTTAGGGATTGCCCTGTGTCATTCTTATTCTTTTCACTTGTTTTTTGGTACTACTGCTTTATAAATATCACACATTTTGTACAGTTTGCATATCAATGAGAAGCAGAACGCATAGACTTCCTGGAAAGTTTCTAAGGACTAATTTGAAATATTTAATAAGGCATTTTTATACCAAGCAAATACTCTCAGAGATTACAAATTGTTATGCCTGACTTGTCAAGGCTCACAGCTCTGTTAAAATCTCAAGAGATTCAATGTTAAATAAGAACTTTGAGTAAAAATAAGCTGAAGATTTATGAAGGCTGAGGGCACCTCTCTGTAGGAATCTCTCAGGGTTTAATTCTCAGAAGATTTTCCCAGGAAATATTAAAAAGCAACAGTTATCAAGATACAACTTAAATTTCACTTCATACAGGAGAACTGTAATTTCACCATCAGATCAATAACACTGCATTCTAGTCACTGTGTAATTTGATAAAGTTTTGAGTATTAACTCAAGTCATTGGATTAAAAAAATTCTGCAAGGAGACATATGAACTATCTGAGCTGACTACCAAAACAAAAATCAGTATTTTGTGTATTAACTATAAAACCATAGCAATTTTTATTTTCTGGGTACTTTCAATAAAAGTTTCCTATTTATGGAACTACCTAATGTGAAGTTTCACATTCACATGTAAAATTTATATTCTGCTCCATAAATGGAAAAAAATAATAATCAGGGAAATAATATATATTAAGTGCCAATGATATGGAAGCCCTCTGTTGTAAGCCATTTAATTTAATAAAATAATTAAATTAACATTAATCTATTGAGAAAATGACATTTAATACTGTTTTACCCACAGATAAGTTGACGTTCAGAAAGGTAATATAATTGACAATTGGAGAAGGCAGAATTCAAGTTCAGCCCCATCTATTTTGATATGTGGCAGTCTTTCTCATATACGCCATTACTTGACCCAGTCAAGATTTGCTGAATCTTGTTCAATAGCTACAATATTTTCTGCCTTTTTGTCTTGTACAGTCCTTGATGGTGTATAAGGACAGTCTGGATGCATCTACTTGGGACGAAGAAGCTTTCTATCACATTTCCCATAGCAAAAGGCCAAGGCAGTAAATCCGTTTTGTCAAATAAGAACACATGGCAGAATCAGAAGGGAGTAATACCCAGATACTAACAACACTGTTGTGCTCCTCTGTAGCCTTGCAGAAAGTTCATAATTCTCTTCAGAGTTGTACAGAGTAAATGACTGTAGCGAAAATTGACTGGACTGATCATATGTCTACTAGTCTTACATATCTTACACTTGCATATTATCTCAAATTAATTTTCTATCCTGTTCTGGTCTGCTCTGCTTGCAGACACTTAATACCTGTCATTGACATTGACTAGCTTTCCTTTCCAACAGAGTAAGGGGAAGTAATAGACAGAAATTGAAAAACAAGAATAAGTCAATAAGTAGACACTTAATACCTGTCATTGACATTGACTAGCTTTCCTTTCCAACAGAATAAGGGGAAGTAATAGACAGAAATTGAAAAACAAGAATAAGTCAATCTCTCTGTCTCTGTCTTTCTCTCTCTCTCCCTCCCACTTTCTTTCTGCTCTGGACGGTGTCTCTGGCTATGATTGCAGTGCTTCATTGGTTCCAGCTCCCTTTCAGCTGCCCTCTTCCATGGTCCATTCTATTAAGATCTAGGTTCTTGGTTTAGATAACACCACTCATCCCAGCCTTAAAAGAGCTCTACTCTTGCAGTGATTGTTTCATAGGGTACTATCTGACTTTTCCGTTCCTCCATTTTTGTAACTTGTTCTCCTTAATTTTCTCTATTTGTCTAACTGCCAGTTGATTTGTTTCCCTGCTAGAACTTGGATTGACACATAAGGTATTAATAGATTTCTCTCCAATGTTCCTTTATCCATTTTGAAGAATAATGACTACACACTATCAAACAAAGTGGTTAAGTTCTAAACTTGATGCTAACATAGTGACTACAAGTTGAATATCTCTTATGCATGAGATCAGCATTTCCAATTTCAGATTATTTTCAGTTCCAAATATTTGCAGGTACCTCAAGAGATATTTTGGGGATGGGACCCAAGTCTAAATACAAAATTCATTTAAATTTCATATACATCTTATTACTATAGACTGCAAGCAAGTTTATATAAAATTTTTAATAAATTTGTGAATGAAACAATGTTAGTGTACATTAAATAATCAGATAACAACAGTGTCACTATCACAGCCACCCATGTGGACTACCTGTAATTGTTTGGTATCACCATCATTTGTGACTCTGAATGTATATGCTACTGAGAAGCAATCATTTTCACACGGAAGTACTAAATGGTTAAAAAAAAAGTCACATCTCATTAACTCAGTGAAAAAGTAATGCATTGTAGTAACTAAGCAGAAGAATAGCATCACTAGAATACATACATTAGCCATTAAATAATAAATTAAAAGGTTACTGTCCTGTCTACTGTATTTTTTTAGGAGAGAATAAACGTCAGAAGCAATTGAGGGACCAGGAAGTGGCTCCCCTGGAGATGAGGAGGCATTCTGCTGGATGGCTGTTTAAATTTTTTTCTTCAGAGTCATTTTCCTCATTAACAATGATTTTCGTCTTTGGTTTTACAGAAGGGCAAGATTTTCTCTTCTGTTACAAATGTAGACTAGTCCTACCAAGAACCTATCACATATTTTCATCATATAGACATTTTTTCTTCAGTGTCCAAAAAAAAAAGGTCATCTTTCTCATCATGTGAGCACTCAGAAAGTTTTAGATTCTGGAGCATTTTGGATATCAGATTTTAGAATTGGGGATACCGAATCTGTAAATTACTTTGGGCAGTATGGCCATTTTCACGATATTGATTCTTCCTAACCATGAGCATGGAACATTTCTCCATCAGTCCAAACCTGTCCTGGAGCCATGCTGGTTCTGGAGTTGTGGGCCAGAGCAGGGAAAAAGGTTGACTGAGCTGCTATCACTCCTCGTTCCATTGGGTAGCAGACAGCTAATTAACACTCTGTAACATCCCCTCTGGGGCTTCAGAGTCACAGGCACCATTGCCTGGGCATCACCAAATTCCCCTCAGTGTGACACGCCTTGTCTGGCTGTGGGCTCACACAGAGCAGGTTCCCATTTTGATGCTTGAAGCAGTCGACCAGACCCCACGCTTGCTTGCTTACATGCTCTCTCCTGCCAGGGGCTGAGCACAGTGGGCTGAGCAGACGGGGCATCCCCTGCTACAAGTTTGGCAAAGGGGCTGAGAAAAGTCCTGTATCAACTTCATGCTGTTCTTGTTTAATAAATGCAACAAAATTTCACAGCGTTCTCTGCCATGAATCATTATTCTGTTTGTTCATTTTAATCCTTGTCTTTTATGTTGTTGCTTTATTTCCAAAACAATGAAAAAAAAAAAAAAAAAAAAACAGAAACAAAAAACAGCTGGTTGATTGAAAGAGAAATAGCACATTATCATTTCAAAACTGAGTTGATGTTTTCCCCTTTCAGTTGGAATACTACCTTATAGTAAGTATGGCTGGGATGCATTGATATTCTTTCCAAGTTGATTGAGTACTCTTCTGTTTCCATAGCAGAAGTACCTTGCATCAGAAGAGGGGGCTTTGTGATATTTGTCTATTGGTAAGGGCTGTTTTATTTTATTTTGTTTTTGTTCCCCTGTGATATGGATGTTTGGGTTTATTGAAAACTAATTTCTCCTTAATTCTCATAAACATATTCCAATTTTGATTCATCCTCAGAAAAATCCACCAAAGGCCTTATGGTAGAATAAAAATATATTTTCTTGGATTGCACAGAAGAGATCAAAAAAATTCTTCATTGTTTTGAAAGCTTTAACTTAATAAGTTGCCCAGGTGACTTCCCCAGTTTCTTCTCCGTGTCTTATATTTACATTATCTTTCTTGGGCCAGATAATGTTCATTTAATGTTTAGGGCTGTACATTTGATCTATCTCACCCTGCTGCCCGCACCCTGCCCATTAATCCAATTGCAATGGCGTCAGTGCTGTAAGAATTTTTGGAATCTCTTATCCAGTGTTGGTACCCTATCTTCTTATTATGGCTTCTTTTTGAAATATTTATGATTCCTTTTTGGTATATAGTCTCTGACATATAAAGGGGCAATATATCAGAAAGATACATCTAAAGGTAAGTTATATTTCAACAACAAACAAACCCTAAATTTTAGAGTCTTTAGGCAATAAAAGTGGATTTCTCACTCACATACTGTGAAATGTGGTTAGGCTGATGTGGCTTTGTTGCAAACTGTCCTCCCTCAGGGGCAAATGCTGCTGAGCTACTACCCTCCACAACACAGGTGAGTGTTCGCAAAGCATCTAACCAGGTAAATAAAAGTATAGACAGTAGAATATTATTGGCTTACTACAGTACATAAATGTATATTTAAGACAGAAAATTAAATACGGTGGAACAGAGTTCATGACATGTTGCTTGGAATCACTAAGTTATTTATGTCGTTGTCAATCACAGTCTCGTCAGTTGCTTCAATCACATGGGATCTGATTCTAACTGTTTATTTAGTTACAAAGTAGTCACAAGACAAATGCTGCTCTCATATCTCTTTGCTGAAAAGACAATACAGATCCACTCCCATTCAACCTCTTTTTATTAAATGTATTGATTATATTGGATATTTTAAGTTAGAGAAGTCACACATATGCTTGGTTAGAAAAATAAATACAAGTCCCATGCTCTTTCTCTTAAGAAAAGCAATCTTAACAGCATCTTGTATCCCTTTCTATAACTCTATCTCTGCTCATTGAAAGGGCTATAATACAGTTTATATATATAATATATAGTTATATATATTATATATTTATTATATATTATATAGTATATATATATAATATATAATGAATAATTTATATAGTTTATATAATATATAATAATTTATTATATATCATATATAATATAGTATATATAACTAGTATATATAGTATATATATATAACTATAGTATATATATATAACTAGTATATATAGTATATACAGTATATATATATATAACTATATATATTATATATATATATAAACTGTATTATAGCCCTTTCAATGAGCAGAGATAGAGTTATAGAAAGGTATACAAGATACTGTTATAATATAGTTTCATATATATATATATATATATATACACACATATAGTATATATACTATGTATATATACTAGTATATATACATCATGTACTTGTTCAATATAGTATATATACTATATGTGTGTGTATATATATATATATATATATATATATATATATATATAGTGTATATACATATAGTGAAATTGAGAAAAAAACAGAAGAGTCCTACAAAACGTACCCACAGAAAGAAACCTAAAAAGGAGCTTGCACCAAGCAGAGTGGAAATACTAATGCTTCAGTAACAGATGAGGAAGAACATGGCAAAATTTTACCAAAGCTAAATACTGAACATGGAGAAAAAGTGAACTGGCTCTTGGGTACAAACATAAAGGGACACCAAAATATATTAGCAGCTGATCCAACTAGTTGTATATCTCTATATCCCTTAAATGAATTTTAAATCCAATAAAAACATTGGAAGAACATATAACCAAAGTCATCACATTTGCTTCTGTGTGTGGTAGTGTTTGTTTCTTGGTATCTACATGCACTGTTGTAATACAGTTAGAGAGAGCATCCCTTTTCGGAAAGGTCACAACTTCCACAATATTCCATGGTGTTTCAGTGTGGCACAGCAGCAGATATAAAGAGGCCATTTAGCTTATACAGGAAAATAATATCCAATCTGGACTTCAAAGTTTTCTCCTTGGCAGAGTATGAGTGGAAGAAAATTTATCTATATACTGAAGTAGGAAGTCAAATTGGCTGAGAGAAACTCAGTGGATTTCAAGAAGATGTGCAATTAAGACAGAGAGAATGAATTCATGACAATCAAGGACTCATCACTATAAACCAGTCGGAACGCAGAAGTCTGGTAGAAAGCAGTAAGGACCCGTGATGGCACCCCCCATCTTCTTCCACACTGGACCTTCTCTCTATGTGACTTCTACTTGATGAGTGTTTTTTTCTATATCCAAATGCTATGTCTTGCCTCTATACCTGACCATGGTCCATTCACTCTCTATATGATCATAGTGACTTTCTCTACACCTGATCATTGTTCCTTCCAGGTATACATGATTGCAATGTTTATATCTGACTACTGTACCGTTTTCACTCTATGCCAGGTCACTGTCACTTACTCTATACCTGATCACAGCGCCTTCACCCTAAACCTGGTCATTGTGAATTTTTCCAATTATGATCTTGGTGTCTTCACTTTGTATCTAGTCACTGGGCCAACTCCACATCCCTAATGTTGAGCTTTCTCTCTATGCCTGATCACTGAACATTCATTGTATACCTGAATCCTAGAAAATGAACAAAACTATCCAAAATTATGACCCTCCTCAAAATTATCCAAACAGAATTAGAAATCAGATCCAATTATAAGTGAGGGTAATTATCACATATCCTGATTGTTTAAATAAAATAAAATTTCAGTATATATCCTAATACAGTAATTTCAGTCTTTGTTTAAAAGGTTTTTCTACTTATAAAATTATACAAATAGTTTTAATTTATATGCTTTGATTAATAGATAGGGACAACAACATAACCTGATTAATATTTTTAGTGATATTTGAACAAATATCAATTTTGAGATTTTTGCTTTATTCTGTTTCCTCAGTAAGAAAGAAACAACATAAACTGTTATTATTAGGATCTATATATGTGACATTCCAGGCAATTAATAATTAATTAATTAAGAATGATTCTAATGAGAAACCTAATTAATAAGAATGATTCTAATGAGAAAATTAATTCATGAATGTATATAATAAATATAGGAAAATGTCACGTTTAATAACAGCTCTGTCTCTGTGAAAATGTATATAATTTGTGTTTACTCTTTCTTTTTTTTTTTTTTTTAATGGAGTCTCGCTCTTTCGCCTGACTGGAGTGCAGTGGTGCAATCTCAGCTCACTGCAACCTCCACCTCCTGGGTTCAAGCAATTCTCCTGACTCAGCCTCCCGAGTAGCTGGGACTACAGGCCTGCACCACTATGCTCAGCTAATTTTTTGTATTTTTAATAGAGACGAGGTTTCACTGTGTTGGCCAGGATGGTCTCAATCTCTTGACCTCATTATCTGCCTCCTTGGCCATCCAAAGTGCTGGGATTACAGGTATGAGCCATCAATCCCACCCTACTCATTCAATACATATTTTATTTATTACCTATTATTTAGTTTTAGGCACTTTGTTAGGTGCACAATACTAAGATTTTAAAATATGTTTTTAAGGAAACTATAGAACTGTATAATATCAGATGATTTCAAAGTAATTTATAAGTAAAGGTGGAATTTGTAAAAATAATAAGCCAAGATTGCACTAAGATCACTTGAACATTTTGTTATGTTTATTTTTTTTTAAAGAAGACCTTCTCTACTTCAAGAGAAGTAATACATTCCAAAGCCAAATTATATACTTCAATGTTTCACTGATCACTGTACTAATTTCATTTACTATATTTTTTAGAATTCCCTACACATAACCTGCACCTCAACACTTCCAAGAATCTCTGGCTGGTTTGTTTTATGTTTCAGTTTTCCACATTGAGGAATATACACATGAAAGTCATTCTTTGGCGATTATATTTTTTTAAAACACGATGTACCAATTAAATCTGTATGAATTTGGTCCAAGTTATGCAGAAAAACATGTATCTTCTAGTCTGATATTGTCTATTGTGAATTGAACAGTTTTATTTTAAAAAATCAAAGACTGGTCTACATTCATAAAAAGTAAGTGGTAAGAGGGTAACCACGCACACTGGGGCCTAGCAAAGGGCAGAGGGTGGGAGGAGGGAGAGGATCAGAAAAAATAACTAACGGATACTAGTTTTAATACCTGGGAGATGAAATAATCTATACAACAAACCCCATGACACATGTTTACCTATGTAACAAATCTGCACATCCTGCACATATACGGCTGAACTTAAAATATAAGTTAAAAAAAAAAAAAGTAAGAGGAAAGACTGAGGAATCACTTAAAGTAAATGCAATCTAGTAAATCACATTGATTACTGAATAAAAGTTAAAAACTACACTGTTTTATTGGGCCTTTCTTTAATTTACAACAAAGTTAAATATGTAAGAAAAATAAAATGAATCTTTACCCAATGAAACAATAATGCAATTTTACCAGATATTGGAACAATTACGTTCTGAAAATTAAGAGGCAATATGTCTACAAAATCTTTCCTCTAGACGTAACTGTAGGTGAAAGGGTCATCATGTACTTGTTCAATAAATATTTACAGAATATCTTGCCGCAAGTGGTGGGGTACAATAGCAGAATGAAGCAAAAGTGGAAAATCAACTTCTGATTCTCCTCTCTCAAACTCTTAACGTTTTTGCTCTTATCCTCTTGAACTACAGACCTAAGAATGCACATAAAGCAGGTCCCTAAGTGGAGGATGCGATAACGTGGATCAGAGACGAGCCACCCAGGCTGAGACGCCAGAAAAACCAGCTGAGAGCCAGCACCCACCACTGCCTGTGAGGGAGGTGACTGAGCTGTTGCAGACCCCCGATGATGATGGCAAAATGTATGACCCCAGTGGAAGAGCAGCCTAGCCCACCAAATTATGAACAAATAAAACAAATATTGTTGGAGGCCACTAAACTGTGGGTTGGTTGATTTGTAACAAAACAAAACACTGGCTTGCACAGAAGAACAGTTACGCAGACAAAGAAGAAAAGTTCTGCAGAAAAAGAAGAAAATTATGAAACTTGCAAATTTTTGTCAACTTTCTGATCTGTCAGTTGTCCAATGTGTCTCCTCACAAGTACTGCAATGCTGCATGTAGAATCAGAATGCTGGCTGTACTTTATTGAAATGATCCCATTCTGAACATTATGCCCCAGGGTAATGATTTTTAAATGGCTACTAGAATCTTGGCAGATGTCCAGGGTGAACATCCCAAGATATTTGGGCAGAACTAAATCAGCGCCCCAACGAGAAGCACAATGAAGTCGGCACAGCTGGTGTCCCTCCTTGCTGCTCTGCAACAAGAAACACAGCTGCAAATGGAACAGCCTGGGGCCTTAGAGATGGGAGGTGAAAAAAGAAGACATGAAAAAGATTAGAGATGTTTCAATACATTTCCAAGGAAAAAGAACTTTGCAAATTTTAAGGATCAGACAGCAAAATATTCTCCTTTTTTTAGCTGAAAAAATGAATTTGTTATCTTGAACCTACAGTTTATTAAATGTATACTCATAATTCTGTTAAAATACAATCTTTTCTTCTCTCTCTCATAAATGAAAAATTACTATTTCCATAACCTGTCACAACCTGTTAAATGTTTTTAAATGGTATTTAATGATAGGTATACTTTACTAATATACAGAAGAGTTCAAAAATTATATATTTTCATACAGAAATGTTTATTTGAAAAAGTAGTAAAGTTTGTGTTCTGCTATATATTCTATATATTTATAGTATCTCTATGTATAGAATATAAAATAATATTCTATATATTTTTCTGCATAAATTGGACCAAATTCATATATTAGTTTGAAATAAAGTTTATGTTATAATGTTTTAAAACAACTGCTAGATTTAAAGCATTTTAAAAAAATTAGAATGATTGCAATAGAAACAAATTTAAGTTCATACAATTATATAAACTGATTCTAGGTGAAAGAAAGACTATAATTGCAGAAATTTGGGGATTTCTCCATAAAAATCCAAGAGATAATATTACTCTTGTTCTAAATAAAAGAGAAGTAATATGCACAATTAAGATAAACACCTTTACCAGCTTTTTATTGCTAATTTTATGTCTTTGTATTATTGCTAAATTTCTTAGTCAGTTACGATGCACTTTTCATGTGAAACATGTAACAAGATTCAGTTTTATTCATTCTAATCTCTAAAAACATTTACTTGACTGCTAACTCAAAAGCCAGGTATCATTTCATCTCATGATCATTTTCATCTTCCTGCTTTGATAAACACATTTAACACATTATCTCATATTTTAAGTGTCAGTTCTGAAGACTCTATAACTTAGACATGTAATGAAACTATAGAAAATGGAATTAAAGAAGTATTTTCATAAAATAATGGATAGAAAGTGGCAAAATTCAACACTGATATGATAATGTATGGCTTATCACAAAAAAAGGAAAATTTAAATTCTCAAATTTGCATTGATCAAAACCCAGGTTACATTTGCCCTCAACAACATTATAATGTCATTCTGTTCACATGTGTTTACTCTGTTGAAATCAATTATTTAGATAAGTATATATATATATATATATATATATATATATATGCATATGTGTATCTATGTATATATACTTCACTAAATATTTAATATATGTATACATGTATATGTCATATATGTGTATATATATACATATATATATATACACACATGTATATGTCCTAAACACACACACACAAACATATATATGACAGCCTGTACCTTACTAGGAACCCAGTATAATTCAAGTGGTCTTCTAAATGCTGGTTATACAACACAGATTTTTTTTTTTAATGAGAGCCATCATTTCTCCAAGTAGCCACACTATTACTCTTCCTTCTATAGGCACAAATAACCTCATTCTATTCAATGACTTTTCTCACTGTTTTCATAATATTGTACACTTAAAGATGACAATTAACATTTAAACACTGCAAGTGCTTACCTAGCCAGATAGAACATATCTTTGTTTTAAAGTTCATGGCAAGAGCATTCTGGCACTACGAAAGTGTCTTTGGACAGGATTATAAATTTAATAAGCATATTACTCAATTTGTGTTTCTACTGTGTCGTTTTTTCATTTCTTTATTTTGCATGTTTCCTAGGGCAATAGTTCTTAACTCAGAGCAATTTTGTCACACAAAGAACATCTGGCAATGTCTGGAGTCCTCATCATTTTGCGGTAGTGGGAGGAATACTACCTCATTTATTGGGTTCAGCCCATGACGGCTACTAAATATCCTACAATGCACAAGGAAGACCCTCACAACAAATAATTCTCCAATCCATAATGTCAATAGTGGAAAGACTGAAAAACCTGTTCTTAGGAGGATATAATTCCCTAGATAATTGGTGAATTTACATTGTGTAAACCAAAAAGATACATAAAAATCTTACATTAAAACGTGTGTTAGACAATGAGAGCACATGGACACAGGGAGGGGAGCACTACACACTGGGGTCTGTTGGGGGGAAATGGGGGAGGGGCGGGGGTGGGGAGGTGGGAAGAGATAGCATGGGGAGAAATGACAGATACAGGTGAGGGGACGGAAGGCAGCAAAGCACACTGCCATGTGTGTACCTATGCAACAATCTTGCATGTTCATCACATGTACCCCAAAACCTAAAATGCAATAAAAAAAAAAAGAAAAAAAAAAAACAAACAAACAAAAAAAAAAAAAACGTGTGTTAGAAACCAGTTTATTTTTGCATCTTTCTGTATTAAGCCATCCAAAATGCCTCAGACTTTGTAGATTATTGCCCACTGAGAAGAAATATACCACCACACTACACTTACTGGCAATACAGCACACTGCAATTACTTGGAGTGGCTCCATAATCATTACTTAGCAAGAGATGCAAGAAACAATAATCTGATAAAATCTTGGCCACCAAGGAAGTCTCTGGTGCTGCCTTTTCTGTATTCTCGTAATATATTTTCTAAGCTATATAGAAAATCTATTATTTGCATGATCTTACTGTTTATTTGTTCAAAACACACACAAACGCACACACATGGGTACATACACACACACAGACACACGGACACACACCCCAAGCTGGACTATAAACTCACCAGGAAGAAAATAGTATTTTTGAATTAGTTTATCCTCTATGTTGAATGTTCATTTATTTTTCTACCTGATAAACTATTATGAATTATTGAAGATTCACTGAAGAAGTCTTCTCTTATCCATAAGTAGAGTTTCCCGTCCAACTCTATGGTTTCCCTATTTTGGTGCTTATCAGACACCATATTGAAATTTTCCATTTGTATGTCTGCAGCTTCCTCAAAGATAGTGCTCTTGTTTTATTTACCATTTTATTACTAGTCACTATCACAGCTCTCAGCACATAAAGTGCATTTACTCTCTCTCTCTCTCATTCAAGAATTGGATAAATATAAGGAGAGAGATGTTTTAATGATTCAAAACTGAATTAATGAGTATATGGTAAAAAAGTACTTTGATCAGGCGTCATATGTTGATAAAAATTTTGTTATCACCTACTTACATTATTATTAGTCTTTAGTTCATATTAGAAACCAGTATATGTTTAAATGTTAGTCTCATAAAAATGATTTTTATTACAAATTTAGAACAAATTATACCTTTCTTACCAGATAAACTCACAAGCTAGTGTTTAGAAGTAAACCTCCAACAATGTATGTGTGTGTGTGTGTGGGGGGGGTTTCCTTCAAATATGTTCTGTACATATACAGGGATATTCTGTAACATATCTGTATTCTTTAACAAAACTGAGCTATCTTAGTATCACAGAAGAGAATCCTGGATATTGATTAGATAACTTTCCCAAAGGGAAGAAGCATGATCCCATATATTTGTAATAAATGTCATATTTCTTTATATATGCATATAGTCCAGTAGGGCAGGCAGAACACTAACTGATCAGCAGATACCTTGTCTATCAGAACTGGGAGACCAGACTCTAATTGTCCCTTGCCTCAGATCTCCCCTATAATAGCTTACAATGGAGACTGACAAACTTTTGTGCTTTTCAGTAAATGCACAGAAACGGAGAGCAGGACAGATTTGTCTCCCCTGCCCTTGTCTGCAGACCTTTTTCCTATAATATCACCAGCTTTTTATTTCTAAAATCAGAGCTGGCCAGGCATAGTGGCTCACACCTCTAATGGCAGAACTTTGGGAGGCCCAGAAGGGCTGATCATTTGAGACCAAGAGTTCAAGACCAGCCTGGCCAACATGGCAAGACCCCATCTCTACTAAAATTACAAACTTTAGCCAGGCCTAGTGGCCCATTCCTGAAATCCCAGCTACTTGGGAGGCTGAGGCATGAGAACCGCTTGAACCTGGGAGGCAGAGGTTTAAGTGAGCAGAGATCATGCCACTGCACTCTAGCCTGGGCAACAGAGCAAAATTCTGTCTCAAAAAAAAAAAAAAAAAAAAAAAAAATCAGGGTTAATGCAAATATCACTCATTCTTAAGAACACAATGTGAAGTGAGTTACAATATGTATTACATGTTATTACCATAAATTTTATGTATTTCTTTTCCTACAGTAATGAGTATATGTACACACACACACAAACATATGGATAAAATATAATTTCTAATAATCAGCTTATGGTTTCCCATAAAATAACTCTTTCAATAGAATCTTGCCTGAAACCACATAGTACAGAGAGCTGAAACTTAACTCTGTCTTGTCCTTTTTCTCTACTACTTTCATATATTAAATTTTTGTCCCTCAACCATACTTATCTCAGTAAGAGAACTTAAGAATGTTAACTTTTCACCATTCCCATCTTTCTTCTGAAACCCCAGAAGAACTTTTGACTTGTCCTCAGCTCGCAGCTTTTTCTTCAAAAATTCCTCTATGCCTCATGATTCTCACATAGATTAAGTGACATCTTTTTACGGTATTACAAAAAATATCCATTCATATTAACTCAGTGTTCAAACACACACACACACACACACACACACAAACACACACACACACACACACACACACACACGCCCCTATTCCAAAGTTCACTGATAACATTTTTCCTCTCCTTGTCATTTTCCTTTACTTTTAGACCTTTATTCTGATTTATTTAAACTATTTTTACTTTCAATTATTTTCTCAAATGTTTTTCTAAATTAGGTAGGAGAATAATAGACCTTCCAGATCCTTCTCCAAATATTTATTTTCTCCTAGCAGATGGATCAGATTTGTCCGGACAATAGATCTGGAGTTTCAGTGTTTTCTCTGTGAGGCTATAAATGAGACTCAACTTTCTATCAGATTCCTCTATTTCATGTAATAAATGTAAGGGGAACATATTTGTTTTTAGTCCTAGCTAATTTTAAAAAATCTGAATGTCTATAAAATTTTCTTTTTTTTTTTTTATTAGGTTGTGAAACCTTACTAGGGTTTTTCTGTTTGATTCTTATTCTATTAACTCTTTCTGAAACTCAAAACTACTAAACTTGTAAAGTCAGTATATTGTTCACTTCAAGAAAAATTATGATTGGTCCTTTCCTCCATTTGCTCTTTATTTTTCTCTAGGAATACATGCTATTCACACAACAGACCTAATGAATATATTCTCTAAATCTCCTTTCTCTTTCCCATAGTATGCATAATTTTATGTTTTTGTTATATGGCTATTAGCTACTTCTTCCAGTCAGGTATGATTTTAGGTACCAGGACAATAATTCGAGTCTAATCAGTGACCATTCATGCCTTCAATCTATATGTTCATTTTCTTTATTGTTGTTATTTACTTATTTGTTTAAAACAAAAGGCTTTGAGTTACAGAAATCTGTTTGTGGTGTCCACAAAAGCCCTCCAGTGCTCATATTAGCTACTGTTTAGTACACTGTTTTTCTGGTTAATTCCTGTTCTACCTGTTTTTCTCTGTAATGCTTTACCCACTATGATTATGACAGTTTCTTTTGTGCTCCTTGGGGCTTTTACCTGTTCTGGAAATAGCTCACCAGGGGCACTCTCACAAGTTGGGGGCACCATCGAGCTCCTTGCCTTCCTAAATCAGAAAATTAGATTGGTGGGTGTCAGTGCCCTGATGAGGCAGAGAGAATTCTGTCCTTGAGTTCTCATGCAAACTCTCACCCACCAGGGTTAATCATGCTAAAGCCTTTAATTCCCTCAACTCTCCTTGGAGATCAATAAGCTTGAGAGTATTCTGGACCTGTTGTAGGCTTCTGCAGGTTGGTTCCTGTGTTCTGCTGTGGTCCAGAGAGAACGAGTTTGGCAACTGCTTTCTCCCCTGAGACTTCAGCTATGAAGAAGACCTCACTATCTCTTCCTTAACAGCTCCTACAGTGGCTGCAGGAGCTACCTGCCTAGCTGAAGAAGACTAACATAAGCTGGAATCTGGAATTGAGAATAAGATGCTACCATCTTTCACTAAAAAAAAAAAAAAACTATCTATCTATCTATCTATCTATCTATCTATCTATCATCTGTATTTCAAATTAACAGGCTGATTTGATTAGTGACTCTAAGAGCCCTAATCTAAAACCAACTCACATATATACAGTAAAACTAAATATATAAAATCTTTACTCAATAAATGTGTTACAAAGATTAGAGTCTCACAAAGATAGCCAAAAATTATCGTAGAAAAATGTCATTTTAATTACCTTTTTAAAAATCATCACATTGGATGAAAAATAAACAAAAATAAGTTAAAATAGCTACACCACAGAAATCGGTGAGTGGTGGGAAATTCCCACACTATTAGAGGACTCAAGCCCTGGATCATGATTGTATTGGCTGCAGTGCAGGCTTTGCATTCAGTTGAACCTGGAATAATGCCTCCTTGGCTATTTTCTAAATACGTGAATTTGCAGAAGTGATTGAAATATTTTATGCCAGTTTGCATATGTTTAAAATGATACTCAAAATGCTTCACGGGTTATATATTTTTAAATAAATAAGGTATGTAAATGCTTAGGAATATCTGAAAAGTTTTATTGATTAATGTAGCAACAGCTCCTATTAATGGTATTATAAGTAGGCCATACATTAAAAGCTTAAAAGACCTGCAGACACAAATTTGAGACACTCTATAATCATTCGTCTGTGCAAATAATCAAATTGAATGTGTTGGTATGTTCTTAACAATATATATGTAGAATTTATGTGATAGAAGAATCATATCAATTAAGCAATTATTTCAGGTGTTTTTCAATTTATAAATGTTTCTTTCCCCTTGAGATCCAACTGTTATCTACACTTAAATGATTAGAAATTGATTTCAACAAATACTATAATTGCTAGGCTCAATAGTCTTTAACACTTTATGCCATAAAAATACTAAAATATTTTGAAATTTCATATTTATAGCCCCTACAGATACATATGCAAATAAAAATTGGTCTTCTAAAGATGACTATGATTTTCAAAAATATGTTAATTGCACAATCATAAAAATGATTTTTCTTACCCATGTCTGACATTTCAGGCACAGTAACAATGTATGGTCCATCTGTGAATTTCGGAGCATTGTCGTTGATGTCTTGCACTTTGATGATGAACTCAGATTCAGGTTCAAGAGGTTTGTTTGTACGTCTGTCAATAGCTTGAGCGTGAAGCACATAGTGGGTCTTCTGCTCTCTGTCCAGGCTTTTGGTTGAGTGGATATCACCCGTGGTATCGTCAATGATAAATATAGTCCCAGCACCCTCTCCAGTAAGGATGTACTTGACAGATCCATCACCTTTGTCAGAATTGGAGTGCAGCTGTGAAACACACATGGAATAATTTAGTACGTATTTATATTTCAACCTCACATTATGTTCTCTGAAAACTCCCTAACTATAATTACTTTGACTATGACTTTTCTTACCTTTACAGCAAGCTGTGTGCTACTATAATATTTACTTTTCTACAGTTTTTTTTTTTTGACTTGCTTAATAATATGGATATTGCTATCATGGTTTGTCTAAAGCATCCAATTATTGATTTAAGAAAAACTAGTAAACAATATTTATTAAAATAAAGTTAGCCCCTGTAATTTTACCAAATCAACATTCCACTAATTACCATAAAGCTGGGAAAATAAATTTCCAGTAGATTACTGTTTCCTCCCATACTTGTGAAAATAATGTATTTTGTTTTAATTACTTGACATTCTATTTCAATTTTAAGACTAAAAGAAAAATATATGTTAGGACAAATTGAGATTCAAATTAATTATGAAAATTTTCATAAAACATTTAAGTCATAGTCACAGTTATGTATTTAATAATTTGGAAAAAATGAAATCACTTCTAATATAAAAGACTGATGTAGAATACAAAAAACACTAGGGATAGAGGATATTTTTATTTAAGGACTATAAAACTTAACTCAAAATTTAAATAGCAGTAACATATTTAGTCCATAAATAGGCCCTCATTTTAATTAATTGAAATACAGTAACAAATCTACACTTATTGAAATTAAAAGCATCAAATATTCTTTGATTAGGTATTAGAAAAGTAAGGATTCATTAGAGATATTCAATAAGAAAAATACTTAAAATATTAAGATAATACACTTTGTTGTCATGCAAACAAAGTATATGCTTTAAACTGCATCTAGTTTTTACTTAAGATTCCGCTGTAACACCAAGATTCACTTAAATAGTTTCATGTGTACCAGTGCCATATTTCTAGCTAGAAATAACAGCAGTATTTTCTCAGATCACAAATACATTTTTAAAGGATTGTTTCTCCCAAGTGTTCTGAACAGTTATCCTTTATATTAAACCTGTTTGGTCACATAACCTCTATGACTTACCTTTTTCTCATTTCTGCCACGTAGAAACACTGAAAAAACACAACCTTGTTCACATAGCATTTCAGTTTTCTTGCCATAGTAACGTGAAAATTTTTGAGGTTTTAAAGTCTGAACTCTCAGAAGACATTTAGAAAAGGCCAAATACAGAAAAAGACAATGCAATATGTGAAAAAGACTTTTTCTGGAAAAATTAGGGCAACTGAAACCCAAATGATAGTAGGGGAATAATTTTACTTCTTTCTTGAAAATGTGAAAAATTACAAGGACAAAATTTTGAGAGAGATCACAGAGTAAGATACAACAAATAAAACTATTTACAAATGCTTATTTAGATCTTTTATACAAATGAGCAAAAATACATCAGCCAATTATGAAAAACACAGCTTTGAAAGATTCACACTTCATTAGTAAATTGGATACTAAAAGGAGAATGCAGAATAAATTGAGTGATATAATTGTATCGATGTATGAAAATGTGTTTATTTATGTATCTTAACATCCTTTTAGTATCTAGAAGAAAAGATTCATCTTTCATGAAGCAGATACCCACAAAGTATCAGTAGAGCAACCTATTTCATATTCTCTAACTTCGCATCAATCCATGACCAAAACATAGCAAAGTAAATCAACATATTCATTTACCAAATGTTTCTAAAACCTTTTCTAGAATATTTGTCATTAAACTAACAAAAGGTGAGATTGTTTGGTAATTATTATGTTGTTATACTATACATATATTATAAATCTACATTTCGTAGTTATAACTATTTAAAACATTTTTTCAGAATGTGTTATGCCTTTAACAATTTCAAAAAGTATAACTGACGAAAATTGACTTTCATCTTCAGGATATATATGTGTGTGCATGTGTGTATATATATAAATACATTTCATCTTCAGGATATATATGTGTGTGTAGGTGCATACACTTATAAATATACTTAAGTATATGTAATATGAACCTGTACAATTAGTGTAATTTTATATTACTATATTTTGTTAGTAATCAAAAACTAAGTGCTATAAAATTAATTTCACTAAAATATAAAAGAGTTTGTTATACTAAGTGTATAGTTAGGTATATATTACAGATACCTAAGTATATTTAAAGAAGAATAGGCTGAAGTACATAAAAGAAATAGTAAAGGTTTTAACCTATGGCATCTATTTAAAAATTTATATACTATACACTGTACACAGATTCTAGTAATTCACATGTAAAAATAAAAATAATTTTATGGCTATCAATTTTAAGACTTGAATCTGTCTCTACATTTATAACACTTTTATAATTGATACATATTTTTTATAATTAAGAAACATAGCTTTTATAATAACCAATAAACAGCATAAATGCTTCAGAAAATAGGAATAATTTGAACATAAATTGTAATAAGATCAGCAAATTATAATTCAGTAACATTTATATTGTTGGATAACATTACACCAAATATCATATTTATATTGTTGGATAATATCATGAAACTTACACCAAAATGTCTTAAAAATGTATTTGGATTATGTTGCTTGCTAAGAATATTTTGCATGAGTTTTTAAATAATGTAGATGATCATTTTATTAATGAAATTTTAGTCTCTTGGCTAGCCTGGTTAATCCTGAAATAATCAGGTTCCCATTTAACACAAATGGGAAACCACTGTAGTAGTTATTTAGGTGTTAATAGTTTATATGATTATGATGATAACCACTTTTGAAGTAGCAAAATGGTTTACTCTCCAGATTCCCTCTCCTCCACCCCATTTATTCTCAAATCTCAGTTCTGTTTGCAATATACACTTTGCAACAGGAATGGAGCCTGAAAGAAACCTTGACTACCTTCTCTTGATTTTTGTTTTTTTAATAAATGGGTTTTAAGACTCAAGAGAAGTGTTTTATTAAGTTGTGTAAGTCAAGAAATGACAAATGAATGAAATCGGCGAATAGTAAAGGTAGTAGCAGGCAAAGAAAACTTGAGAAATGGTGAAAAACTTCTTTAATAGAGACAATCTGGTTAGGATTATTATGATGATAGAAATATGTCATTTCTGAGTAAGGTCACCAATGAGACATCAAATGAAAGAGATTGAAAAAGAGATTTTCGCGCCAAAGTTGGCCGCGCGCCGTGGTGTATCCAGCGGGCTCAGTGCTCACTGCTGCTGTCGTGGTTCAGTTGCTAAACTGCATCGTTGTTGTGTCCCAGAACATGGGCATCGGCAAGAACGGTGACCTGCCCTGGCCGCTGCTCAGGAACGAATTCAGGCATTTCCAGAGAATGACCACAACCTCTTCAGTAGAAGATAAACAGAATGTGGTGATTATGGGTAGGAAGACCTGGTTCTCCATTCCTGAGAAGAATCGACCTTTAAAGGATAGAATTAATGTAGTTCTCAGCAGGGAACACAAGGAGCTCATTTTCTGGCCAGAAGTCTGGATGATGCCTTAAAACTTACTGAACAACCAGAATTAGCAAATAAAGTAGACATGATTTGGATAATTGGTGGCAGTTCTGTTTATAAGGAAGCTATGGATCACCCAGGCCATCTTAAACTGTTTGTGACAAGGATCATGTAGGACTTTGAAAGTGACACGTTTTTTTCCAGAAATTGACTGGGAGAAATATAAACTTCTGCCAGAATATCCAGGTGTTCCCTCTGATGCCCAGGAGGAGAAAGACATTAAGTACAAATTCGAAGTATATGAGAAGAATGATTAATATGAATGTGTTTTCTGATCTAAGCTGTTCCTTCTCCCTCTGAAAAAAAAAATTATGTATTTTTACATTAGAAAAAAAGACTTTTTTTTCCTTCTACAAGATCTTACGGAAGCTTTTCTCTCTTATCTTTTTCTTCCCCTTTTTATCTCTTTCTGAAAAAAAAAAAAAAAAAAAAAAAAAAAAGACTTATTGACTTTAGATCTGTGGATAATTATTCCTAAGCAATGTGTTTGTATTCTCCACTAATCTTTTTGTTTGTTTGTTTTTGTTTTTTTTTTCTTGCTGTACACCACTATTGACTTTATACATACTTTACACTTTCCCCACTAATCTTGGCTGTATCAGATACCATTTATGGAACATTCTTGCTGTAACTAAGTGCCTATCCAAGACCCGGACTGAGTCCCCAGCACCTGCTACACGGTGAGCTGCCATTCCACACCCATCACGTGGCACTCTTGCCCATCCTTGACATTGCTGAGCTTTTCAAATGTTGGTAGTATTTATTAAAGATGAAGATGCACGTACCCTTCAACTGAGGATTTTCACTAGTGGGAAATACCAAAAGCTTCCTGCATGTATATCCAGAGGTTTGTAGACAAACCTTGTTTGTAACAGTGAAAAATGGAAAACAACCTGGAAGTCCAGTGAAAGCAGTTTATTTGCTAGGTCATACTAGAAATCATCAATTGAGGTAGGGAGAAATGGAACTGAGTAGGTAAGAAAACCAGTTTAAAATCATTGAGCAGGTTCTCATTGGAAACAAGCTCCATACTGCTGAGATACAGAGAAACAAGGGAGAAAGCTGGAGTGTTGATCCCCCACTCCTTGGTTGTCAGCTCCCTTTCTTGTGTGTGGGTGGAACGTACTCCAGATGCTCTATAGCAAGTCCCAGGTGTTTGCAGTAAAAAGCTGCTGGCATGCACAGGAACAGTGAATGCCAAACACTTAAAGCAACTGTATGTTTAAGTATGTAAGCTCTTCCTGCTTTTTTTGTTTTTGGTAGATAAGAGTTTCACTGTTGTTGCCCAGGCAAAGTGCAGTGGTGCAGCCTTGGCTCACTGTAACTTCTGCCTTCCCAGGTTGGAGCAATTCTCCTGCCTCAGGCTCCCAAGTAGCTAGGACTACAGGTGGACACCACTTCGCCCAGGTAATTTTATATTTTAATGGAGACAGTGTTTCACCGTGTTGGCCAGGCTGGTCTCAAACTCCTGACCTCAAGTGATCTGTCTGCCTTGGCCTCCCAAAGGGCTGGGATTAACGGGCAGAAGCCACCGCACCCAGCAGATCTTCATTTTTTTTTTATGTAGTAGAAAGTGTGAAGCCACACATGGTTTATTTAAAATACTTTATAATTTTAAAAAACACAGAAGAAGGAAAAGCAATTCTAAGTTCAAGCAAGGGACGGTGGTAGTTTGAACCTAAGGACTGCATGTAGTAAGGAATTGTGATTTAAGAAATATTTTAAACTTGGCTGTAGCAGGATATTCCAATGGAGTTTGACTTTGGCTTTGGCCCACTGAGTTTGAGATGCCTTTGAGAAATGAAGAAAGTAGAGAGAATAAAAGAAAAATTGGCCAGGCAAAATGACTCGCACCTGTAATCCCAGCATTTTGGTAGACCAAGGCAGGTGAATCACTTGAGAACAGCTTGGGCAGCATGGTAAAGCCCCATCTCTACAAAAAATACAAAAATTAGCTGGGCACTGTGGTGCACACTTGTAGTCCCATCTACTCAGGGAACTGAGATGGAAGGATCAATTGAGCCCAAGAGTTCAAGGCTGCTGTGGTGCCTTGTGATTGTGCTGCTGCACTCCAGCCTGGGTGGCAGAAGAGACCCTGTCTTGAAAAAGAAACTGAAAACAATGGAACCATGCTTTCAGAATTCTAGAAAGAAAGTTATTTTCAACTGATAAATCTATATTCAGCCAAATAATCAAGGGTTGAAGGTAAAATAATATATTTTTAGACAAGCTAAGACTTGGGTTACCTCCATGTGAAAATATTCCAGCAAAATGAAGGAGTACACAAACCAGAGAATGACAGGAATCCAACACAGGCAATATTACAGGTATGGAGCTGGCTTTGCAAAGAAACAGTAAAAATAATAGGTTAGCTGGGTGGAATGGCTCGTGCCTATAGTCCCAGCTACTCAGGGGGCTAAGCAAGAAGATGGCTTGAGCCCAAGAGTGACAGACCAGATTGGCCACTATAGTAAGCTCTCTTCTCTTCATAATAGGGGTCGAGCACAGTGGCTCATGCCTGTAATCCCAGCACTTTGAGAGGCCGAGGCAGGTGGATCATGAAGTCTGCAGTTCAAGACCAGCCTGACCAATATGGTAAAACCACATCTCTACTAAAAATAAAATTGGCCGGGCATGCTGGTACTCGCCTGTGGTCTCAGCTGCTCGGGAGGTTGAGGCAGGAGAATCACTTGAACCTGGGAGGTGGAGGCTGCAGTGAGCCTAGGTCATGCCACTGCACTCCAGCCTGGGTGACAGAGTGAGACTCTGTCTCAAAAATAATAGGTTATTGCCAGATTTGGGACATTTGGAAAGAAGTTCATTGAAGGAAGATAAAGTTAAAAAAAGTGGGGGGGTGAGGAGGGAGGGTTAGGCAATCATTAATTCTAGGACAGAAAGAAGTACAGGATAGGAAGTAAGAGCATAGTATGCTCTTTTTCTCAACAATGAGCAATCTGTACATATAATGATGCGGTGACTGCTTACCCCTTAAATCTGGTAACTACTTTGGGACAATATGGGAGGAAAAGTGAAGATAGTGATGATGTAAGAGCTGAATCCTAATCTGTCGTATCAAGAAATCATATAACATATAAAATAATCAAGAAATGACTAGTTATGTGAGGTAAAAAATAGAAGACATTGCTAAGAGTTAAAAGTCATTGCTCTGGAGAATTAGGAGGGATGGGGCAGGGGACTGTTAGGATGCATCATAGCCTGAAAAGGCTTTTGCAAATTACATATATTAATATATGCATTCACTTGAAAAACTAAAAACATAAGAATTTGGAAAAACCCAGGAAGGTAACTGCCAGAAGGAAAAACTAACAGAATGAAAAGTGCTTGCCTCTGGAAAGAACAACTGGCAGGACTGTGGTTTTCACTGTAAGAGTTTTAGAGCCATTTGATTTTGCTTAACCATTTTCACATATTTCTTCAATAAAAACAATTCCATCTTAATAAAAAGTTATACTCATTCATAAAAAAAGCATGGAAATTACAACTACTCCATATACAGACATGGTACTGATTCAGTTACCAGTTAAACATAGGTTGCAAGCTTAGCTACCCACTATACTACTTAAGAGAGATATCTATAATTTTTTTACAGTGAAATAAGTAAAAATGATTAGAAGATAAACTTGATTTTAGTCATATACAATGGAGTCCTTTTTAGCAGCTTAGTAATTCCAAGATCACTGTTGCAGGGTCTTATTGTAACACATAGCAGTGGAAATATACTTTTAAAGTCATGAGATTTTGCAAAGTAGGCTATATTTTCATGCTGAAAGACAGACATACTGTCCTAAAGGAATAAGAGAGTCTTTGTGTATCTCATCACATAATAAAGCAGGGTTAATTAACTTCTCTTTAGAGAACAGCAAAGAAATTAGGTGTGAACAAAAAATAAAAAAAGAAAATGCAGTTACCCTAGTGAAGCAAAATGAACACTTCTCTAGCACTACTTTAATAAATTGTCATTTTCTTAGCATTAAGTAGTAACCTATGGCACTTAGAAAGCCAGTGTGACTCACATAAGTTCACTCTAGAAAACTATTTATTCACCCTGGACTACATTAGGATCAGGACCTAAAAATTTATAGCTTTCACTCTAATGTAAAGTTCCTCAATTCAAATAATATTCTATCCCTTGGGGAGGAATAACTTTCAAAGGTTAAGAAGATGGTGGTAGAGCCATGTGTTTAGAAAGTTGTTTTCAATTAAGACTTTAAACTATGTTAAGAAGCTAGGTCACTGACTTAAAACTGTAATATTTGGGGCTACACAACTTATATACTTGTTTATAAGTAGGAAACATATGTATAATATTTCAATGGGAGCCAAAAATGAAGGTAGAAATATAGTAATTCCACTATGATTGATCATTATCTCCAAAACTAGCATAAAAAATATATGATAGAATGTGAAAGAAATGTGAAAACATAGGGAATACATGTCATTGAGAAGTAGTATGTATCCTTCATTCAAGAACTTATTATATTCTTAAAGTATAAGCAAATGAAGCAAAAATCAATTGAACTCTCAATAAGTAATTGATGTGAAATAAAACATATTAAGCAGTAACAGTCTCTTGCTAACTGATAATAATTAGTCTCTGTGAAAAAGGACCATGTATTAACCATAATTTTTAACTATACACCAATAAATGTGACAAAAGTTATGTTAAAGAGTTAAAGTTTTATTTAAAAAAAAGTTTAATCCATCAAGTTGGATGGAAGTCAGGACTAGACTGCAGCTGCAGCTTAGATGGACAGAGCAGCATGTGGAGACTCACATCATGAATTCTAACCCCCGAATGACTGCAGGAATGAATCAGGAAACCCAAGAGTACCCACAAACCCTCTGAAGGAAGTAAATGGCTCCTGCAGGATCCTGAGAGACCCCAAATACTCTAAGTGCTCAGACTGTGAAAATGGGAACGGGAGATCCTCCACCCCTGAATACATACCCCCACTGAGGAAACTGAAGGTTTAGTTTATGGGAGAAGATTCTGTTCTTACCTAGAGCTGAGCAAATTTAGTGAGCTAAGCAAAATACAGGGGTAGAGGAAGCAGTGTCCATTCCTGCTTGGACTCAAGGGAGAACACATATTCAGCATGTAGACTCCACAGGCAGGGGAAGTACTAGAGCCCTACTTTCATTCTCAGCTGGAAAGCTGGGAGTCAGGGGCAATTTCTCAGCTCTGTTTGCCCATTGCCTGGAAAGAGACTCATTGCTATTAGGGGGCCACTGTAGGAGTGAGAGCAGCATAAGAATGATACACTGGACTTTGGGGATTTGGGGGAAAGGATGAGAGTCAGGGCGAGGGATAACAGACTGCAAATAGGATGCAGTGTACACTGCTAGGGTTAAAGGTGCACCAAAGTCTCACAGATCACCACTAAAGAATGTACTCATGTAACCAAACACCACCTGTACACCAATAACCTATTAAAAAATTAAAAAATTAAAAATAAATACTTCAAAATGCTTAGATTAACCATAATACTCATGATAATTAAATATAAACAAAAGGTTAAGAAATTAGATGAGGGTGAGTATTTATTTGTTTAACTGGATACATGGGAATACAGAAGTCTCTTGCATTCATTTTGGTGTTTAGTTTTTAACAGATTGACATGTATTTTTGGAGAAAGAAACAAGTGAATATGCAGAAGGAGACGAAAAGGAGCAGAAAGCAAGGCTTGTTTTAACATTACTATCCACTGAATTTCAGAGGGTAATTAACGTTCAAGGTAATTAACATTGAGGGTATTAACATTCAAGATTTTTAAAACCCCACAAAACTTAAAAGTAAAATTTTAAGTTGTCATAATTCCATCCCCATCAGCTCTACTTTGAAATGTCTCGTCCAAATATGTTAGATATTTGAGCACTATAGGAGTTAGGCAATGATTGAAAATTTCACTGCTAGTTTTAAGTCCTCAAAATGTGACCAATCAATTGAAATTGGAGTAATCTACATAGGGCACAGGAGTACCTATTCTCTATCAGAATTAATCTGTCTTATTAAAATCTCCCAATCAGAGTCTAGTAAAAAAGTGGTAGTCTGACAGCTGGTTAAAAGAAAAAAAATCTCACAGTGCATTAAACACAACTATATTTCTAGGAAAATACTGCATAATTCTATTGCCCACACATTAAAGTGTATTATGATTTTATGTCAATTAACATTCTACCATTACTGCTCATTTTACTTATTTTTCAACAAGAAAGCAGCAATTCTACATAAAAGGAGAGGGCAGATGAATGATGAAAGTGTAAGTGGCATCAATCCTTTGATTGATTCATCTGCCAATACACTGTAAGATATTGCTTGATCATCATTCTCAGCAAACTGACACAAGAACAGAAAAGCAAACACTGCATGTTCTCACTCATAGGTGGGTGTTGAACAAGGAGAACACATGGACACAGGGAGGGGAGCACTACACACTGGGGTCCATTGGGGGAAAATGAGGGAGGGACGGGGGGGTGGGGAGGTGGGAAAATATAGCATGGGGAGAAATGACAGATACAGGTGAGGGGAAGGAAGGCAACAAACCACACAGCCATGTGTGTACCTATGCAACAATCTCGCATGCTCTTCACATGTACCCCAAAACCTAAAATGCAATAAAAAATATTGCTTGATCTAGCAATGACTCCTAAAAGGAGTTGATTCTTCCAACAAATTTGTTACTAGCATGCACCAGTAACAATGCTGATCACCTGAATATATTACTGAAAGGAGGCAGTGATGCCTGCCTTTGCTGAGACCACATTCATTCCAGTGGGGAGATGCAGACAGTAAGCAGAAGATATGACTGATATTTAGTATACTAGAAAGAGACAAACTTAATAAAGAGAGAGGGGAAGCAGATAAGAAGAAGGGTATCAGAGGTGGTTGGGGTGAGAGCTTGCAATATTAAATAAGAGAGTGTAGTAAGCAGATTATTGGCCCCTCAAAATGTGTGCCTTAACTCAAGGAACCTCTGGATATGTTACTTTCCATGGTAACAGGGACTTCACAGCAATGACTAAATTTAAGGACCTTGAAGAAATTATCTTGATTTCTCTATATGGGAACAATCTGATTGAATGGGTCCTTAAAAGGAGAGAATCTTCCTAGCTGGGCAAGAGAGAGGGATGGAGGCATGAGACTGATTCAGCACTTCATTTCTGTTTCTTAAATGTAGATGGCTATGAACCAAAGAGAGGATTCTAGAGGATGGAAAAAGATTTTTTAAAATGAATCTTCATCTAGAGCCTACAGTAAAGAAAAAACTTGAGACACTTCTTGATTTTAGCCCACTGAGAAATATCTTGGACTTTGGACATAAGGGAAATGTTAGATGATAAATTTATATTATTTTAAGCAACTTAGTTTGTGTTAATTTGTTAAAGAAGCAATGAAAAACTAACAGAAAGAGTCAAAAAGGTTCATTAAAAAATGACATTTTAGCAAATTTTTGAAGAAGGTCAAGGACTTAGCTCAATGCGCATCTCAGGGAAGACCATTTATGGCAAAGGCAATATGAAGAGCAAAAGGAACATTTTAGAAATATTTTAGCAGGTTCCAAAAATAGTGAGAATGACAGAGTGACCAAAGAGGAAGGCAGAGAAGGCATCAGAGAAATAACTAGAAATGTGATCATTGTGGGAGGTACTGAAGGATGGGGAGACACTGCAGAGTCTAGACCAGTGTAACTTTATACATAATTTGCATCTGAAAAGGATCACTGTGGCTTCAATATTGGGAATAGGAAAAAAACAAAAACAAAAACAAAAACAAACAACAACAACAACAAAAACAGTGGAGTACAAAAGTGAAAAGCAAGGAGAAATGAGGTAAGTCTAGTGCAGTAAATAGAAAGTTGTTGATGGGAGTATGGACCAGGATAGTATTAGTGAAAGGAATAAGAAATGATCCAGTTATAAATATATTTTGAAAATACAGCAAATAAATGCTTCTCAAAGAGTAGATATAGGGTATAAGACAAATAAGAAGTCAAGCACAAACGTCTGGTGTTTGCCCATAGTTACTACATAATTGCAATTATAATCAACTGAGATGTGGAAGAATCCAGGTATAGGAGGTTTGAAAGTGATCAAGAACTCCATCTGAGGCAGGCTCAATGTGATAATTTTTTGTGGAAATTCTCAGCAGATACATAGAGAAGCCATTTGTATATGCAGTCTGAAGTTCACAAGAGAAGTTTTATTGGCCTTCTGAACTTAGCCAACAATGACACAAAGATAGCATTTAAAGCAATGAACCTGGAAAAACTGAACAACAAAATAAGAATAGGTGAGAAGAATTTAGTTTAGAAGCCTGTAATGCCTCAAAGTTAAAAAGCCAAGGAGACCACAAAAATATTAAGAAAGTACAACCAGGAAGTAGATGGAAAATTGAAAGCACATTAGTGTCCTGAAAAGAAATAAAAATACAGCACATATATGCAAGGAGAGGTATATAGGAATAATCATTGTTGATTATTTGAGAGACAAAAAAAAAGAACGTTAATATCTGGCTGGAGGGTAAATACTAGAGGAAATATGAATTATTATTAAAATAATAGCATAAATGTGACAGCTTTGAAGAACTATCCATAATGTGTTGTTGAGAAAATTGTGTCATGGTATGATATAATTTACAATGTAAGATTGTATTTTGCTAAAAGTTACAAATAATAAAAAATCCATATATGCTGTATTCATATTTATTAACATAAACATGCATGAAGTCAAGGAAGAACACAACCAAGGCATGAGTCACTTTAGGAGGGCAGGAAAGGAAATTATGCTGCAGCAACTTTGTCAACTCCCTTCATGCACTTTTCATAGTTTTAATTGATTAATTGTGCTTCTATTTCTTCGTGTGTGTGTGTGTGTGTGTGTGTGTGTATCTTTATAACTATATATGTGTGTGTGTGTATATATGTATATGTATATATATATATATAGTTACTATCTTTTAAAAGGTCATGGGTTTTATTTGTTCCAGTTACGTGAAAAAGTCAATGTTTGTTACCACTCTTTTTTAGTATATTAAGACTCAATAGAAAATTGAAGGTAAAACCTTATTTCAAAGCTTTGCTTGATACTTCTGTGCTGCATAAGAATTTGACTTTTCTTGAGATCATTCTAGATAAATTCTGTCCTAAATTTAGCTATAATTACTAGGCTAGTTCATCAAGTTTTTTGGTATTTTCAATTAATATTTTCTTAAATGACTGCATGGCTTATTGAAGTCTTTCTTAATTTTTTTTTCGGATTTGTGTCCCTGCCTATCTCTCATGTCTCCCACCTAAGCCCTGTCATTTCTATTACCTTTATCCAGCCATAGTTCCAGCCTGTATCAATATGTCCTCATGTGAATTCTCAGCTAAAATCCAATTCAATGTAATTGGATGCAAGAAAGAATTAACTGCATCCCCACAATGTATCAAATGATGTGCTAAGGTGAATCAAACAGGGGCCATTGTCCTCAAGAAGTTTTTAGCTCAGTGTGTAAGAAAGAGTGAGATCCACAGAATAGTCAATATTCCAACAAAGGCATGGAATGAAACTCACTTTCCCTCGAGGAAAAAGTTTCCCAGAGAAACAGACATTGAGACTCAATTTATAGTCCTGTTTCTCTCTTTTTGTTTTAAACAAAAAACAAAAACAAAAAAAGCTAAAAGTTATTCAAGAATTATTTGTTTGGATATTTCCCACCACATTTTATTATTTTAATTATTTGACTTTTGTATTAAATCATATTATTTGACAGAAACTGATCCAATGTCTCCAAATACCTTCTGGTTATTGAATAACATAATCTTATAAAGAGGTGGACATTTAAAAATATGATGAAGCTAATTCAACACAAAATAACAAAATGCAAAACTCTTGAGCTACTGAGTCCTCACTCTGGGAATTCAGGCAATGGGGAAAAGCTGTGGGTTGAGGCAAACTAAGGAAGAAGTTAAAACTGGTGTCTTTTTAAAGCTTTCCTGTGCTAGAAAATGGGGTTACTCAACCCAGTGTTGGGCTTATATAATTCTCCATACTGAAATAAAAATTCTGCCAAGTCTGCTGCCGGGCACAATTTTTTTTTTTCACAATTAAGTTCATTAAAAATGGAAATTTTATTCAGAACTTTTTCAATCATAAAGTCCAAAGTACTCATTTTCAAGTCTGAACTCATTCTGTGTCTTCTCTTCTGTGTCTATCAGAGTAAGAAACTGGAGCTTTCTTACTCTTCTCTCAGTAACCCAAGATTGAAATTTGATATGTTAATGTCGATTTTTCTTTCACCATTTCTCCTCACTACAAGCTTTCAAAGGTTTTGTGATTCTTTCTTCTTAAAAGTCTCCCAAATCCACCCTTTCTCTCCGTCATAGTTACCACTGGGTTCATTCATTCACCATACTTTCTTGCTTAGATTTTTGTAGTTATCCTGTAAGTGGTCTCATTACCTCTGTTCCTATTCATCGCTCCGACCAGTCCGTTCGCACTGCTTGTCAGTGTGTTATTTCTGAAATTTGAGTTTGATCCTTTACTGTATATGATATTTGAGAGCTTCCCCACAGTTTCAAAAAGAATACGTCTTGATCTAATGCCGGTCTAGGCTTCTTACTGAATCATTTGGCTCTTCATTCATTTTAAATTTCAGCAAACTCAACTGTATAAGCTGGCTCTAAAAGTGCCAACCCATCCACATCTAATCCCTTCAAACTAGATGTTTTCTATTTATCTGCCCAGAGTTTAGTGGTTTCCCATCCTCTGTGAAGTTGCTTCTGAACTTCTCACTGTAATAATCTGCCACTCCATTTTGATGCCAAATAATACCTTGTCATTCAATACTTCCATATAATACTACCTTTGCTATTAAAGGTTTTTTATCTTTCCAACTTTGCTTTCATTGAGGGGAGGAACCAAATTTCATTTATTTTCATAACCCCAGTGCCCATGCAAATCTGATTCTTAATAAATATATTAAATAATAAAATATAATTGAAATTTTCATTATTAATTTCCATAAGTTATCTCAAATAAGAAGAAAACAAAAATTTAAAAATCACAAAAATGTTTACAATATAAAAATAATACTAGAAGAAGACTTCGCTCAGTGGAAAGGAATAAAGAAGTCAAAAGTGGTCGCTCAATCAATCAATATAAAAATGTTTTGTTTTTTCTTTTAAATCTCAATTTACACAGACAACTGACTATTAAAAGCAAACATAATAACACTGTAAGCTGTGTTTTATGAGGTAAACTAGCAGGTGTAACAAAAGTAGAAAAAATTATTCCTAGGCCTTGAGCACTAATCAGTGAACTACTAATATTTCTCTGGCTGAATTTCAGAATTGCTGTGTACTCTTTTGCATCCGTCATTTTGCTGTTTTTGAAAAGGAATAGCTGTATTCATTTTTCTATGTTTGTCCCAGCATTGTATTTTGTATTATGGGTGGGAAAGCAACATTTTCTTTGTAGCTTCACAAAATTACAAATCGAGATAAACTATATACAAGGATATGTGTTTAAACATCTAGAATTTATAAACAGCACAACTGAACAAAAAGATAATTAGTCCAATTAAAAATGGGCACATCTACATCTGGACTTGAAATAGATGATAAGATTCTGGACTCTGAGATAACACCACAATGGAATGATACTTTAGGGATACTTGGGTGAAGATAAGTGTATTTTGTGAGAGAAACATGAATCACTGAGCTATCGGAGGGTAGGCTCTGGCAGGGAGCTATTGGAATTATCTCTAACGTGTACTGTCTCCTGTAATTTACACCCTTGTGTAATGTTGTCTTTTTGATTTTGGGTGGGACATAGTGACTCCTTGTAATAAGATGAAAGTGATGGATGTCACTTTGAAATATAGGCTATAAAATGATATTGGCTTCTGTCATGCTTACTCGGTCGTATCATCTATCACTCTCTGTTGCTCTCTATCTCAGAGCCCTCACTCAGGGCAGAAAACTGCTATGCAGGAAAAGCCCTAAGGAGGGGCTCACGTGGCAAGAAAACTGATATCTCCAACCAACAGTCCACATGAACCTGAGGCTTGCCAACAGACATAGGGGTATCTTGGAAGAAGATTTTCCACAACATTTTGTCTTGAAATGATTGCGACCCCAGCTAACACCTTGATCAAAGCTGTGAGAGATCCTGAAACAGAGGCATTCAGCTAAGCCATGCCTGAATTCCTGACTCACAGAAACCATGAGATAAGGAATGTTTGTTGTTTTGAGCTACTGAGTATTGGGGAAATAACGAATTCACTAGCGATGCATTAGAATGTATCTCAAAATAGTATGCTGAATTAAGTAAGCTGAACTCAGAAAAGCACATCTACTTTGGTTCCATTTGTGTACATTTATAGGCCAAACAAAACTAAGCTGTAGTTAGAGAAACCAAATCAGCTCTTGTCAGGGGCGGGAGTGCACCAATTAACTGCAATATATTTTTTACTTTGGGACAGTTTATAAAGTTTTCAAATGTCCTCTAATTATATACTTATTCATGCAAAATGTACCTCTCTAAAATCAAGATGAAGAAATTTACATTCAAAAAAAGTTTATGATAGTTGTATAGCTTACTGATAAAGAAGTGTGCAAATTCTTTTCCGTTCTACATGTCGTTGGGAACTAGTGACAGAATTTTTCTCTAAAATGATTGAACACATTTTACTCCCCTGTTCTAACAAAGTAATTAATTAATATCCCAAACAAACTTTGAAGCCTGATTGTCACTCTTTCCCCTACCCCAAAAACCATATTTATTTTGCATTTACAAAATTACACCCTCCTCAAAAACATGTCCGTGTCTTAATCTATAGAACTCGTCAATATGTTACTTTGCATGGAGAATAGGCATTGTTGATGTGAATAATTTAAGGACAGTTAATCGGGATTATCCAGCTATGCCCAATAAAATCCCAAGAGTTGTTATAAGAGAAACGAAAAGGCAGTCAGGGAAAACCTGTGAAGACGTAAGCAGGTGTCAGCAAAAGACAGAGAGAGAGAGAGAGAGAGAGAGAGAGAGAGAGAGAGAGAGAGATTGATTTAAATGCCTTGAAGCTTGAAGAATGGGTTACAAGGCAAGGAATTCAGGCTTCTAAAAGCTGAAAAGAAACAGAATTGCCCCTAGAGTCTCCAAAAGAAATGCAGCCCCAATTTTAGAAATCGTGACCCCCAGAACTATCAGTTGATAAAATTATGTTTTTTTTTTTGTTTTTTTTGTTTTTTTTTTTTTTTTTGAGACGGAATTTTGTTCTTGTTACCCAGGCTGGAGTGCAATGGCGCGATCTCGGCTCACCGCAACCTCCGCCTCCTGGGTTCAGGCAATTCTCCTGCCTCAGCCTCCGGAGTAGCTGGGATTACAGGCACGCGCCACCATGCCCAGCTAATTTTTTGCACCTTTAGTAGAGACAGGGTTTCACCATGTTGACCAGGATGGTCTCGATCTCTTGACCTCGTGATCCACCCGCCTCGGCCTCCCAAAGTGCTGGGATTACAGGCTTGAGCCACCGCGCCCGGCGCAAAATTATGTTGTTTTAATTGTGTTAGATATTCTGCTAAAATATTAACATGTTTTATAGTACCTCTTTGAAGTATTATGCTCATATTTTTAAATTAAGAAACTGAATCTTATTGTTGAAAAGTAAATTTGCCAAGAATAAAGCTACTAAGTAATAAAATTTAGATTTCAACCCCTCTAACTTCAAAGCCTGGGCTCTTATAATTTAGCCAAATAACATTATTGTGTTATTATGTTAATTATGCACAGGTGTAATTATTGAAAGTCTAAATGTACAAAACTGTAAATACATTTTTACATCTTCTGCATTGGTTATATATTAAATAACCAAAATTAAGATTAAACATTATTTATATGTCCCTTCTTAATATAAACATGTAAGAGCTGATGAATTATTGTGTAATATTTACATGCATCTTATATTTATCTTCTGATATTCATAATCATTAGAGTTTCTGATATAATTTTATATGGATATTACCTATGTACAAGATCATAGGATAAATTAAGGGATTTTTAACTCCGTTTTATATTTTAGCAGCTATATACTAAGAACCAACTAACTGCAAATACCATTTAGGACTATACCACATATAAATACATGGAAATCCAAAGACAAATGAAATATCATTCATACTTAAGTTCTGGAGGTAACAGAACAAGACCAGATCAGAAGTCTGACAGATAAGTAGAGCTCAGTCCCTTGAATGGCATGCTTTGTAGTTTAAAAGTTTTACTTTAAAAAGATATATCCATGTAATTATTTTAATCTAAAAAGAGACATTTAAAAAGAGGGAAATAGCAGAAGCAGAATTGAATTTTAGAAAAGTAAAACAAATTGTAATTTGAGTTACAAGGGACAAGCCACAGTTAAGAGGAGACTCTAAAGAAAGTGAATCCCATTCAGGAGCACGTTAAAGAGGTAATAAATAGGCATTTTATTTAAGAAATTAGAAACATTGATTTTTAAGACAGAAGGAAGTAGCTGAGTCAAGGAAGTATCAAGAATGGCAATGTGTTTACTATCTCAGAGACCGAGGAGATGATGTCTTTTATAGGTTAAAAGTAATATAGGAGACACTAAAATGTAGGTGAGAGTTTAGAAATAGAAGATGATATAAATATAATGATAGTTGGGGAAATTTCCAGTTTTTAGGTACCTGTAAATTCAGTGGATGTGTGCAGTTGACAGATAAATGGGACATCAGAAAATAAAAGACTTGAACTACAAAACCTAAAAGGATTCACATTTTATATTTAAAAAAATAGGAACACCAAGAACACATTTAAAACCTTGGAATCATTAACATTTATAAAAAGAGAAGGGAAACATGCACACACACACACACACACACACACACACACACACACACCTATAAAGGAATGACAAAAACAAAGAGAACATCTTCTGGAAAATTTTGAGGGACTCTAGTATTTCTCTATATACCTAGATCCAGGTTATGACTCACTTTTGGACATATTACTGGTCTTTGAGATTTACTCCAAAATAACATGTGTTTGGTACACTGAACAGGTGATGAAAAAGCTAACACAGATAAACACCTACATTTTAGAGCTTAAGAGGCTGGGGCTCACAAATTTTGGAGCCTGGGCAGAAATATGTGGGTGGCAGGGTGACAACAACTATGGACTGAATATCTGTGTCTCCTTAAAATTTATACTAAGAGGGGATAAGGCATGGTGGCTCATGCCTGTAGTCCCAGCTATTCAAAGGCAGAGGCAGGAGGATAACTTGAGCCCTGGAGGTAGAGGCTGAAGTGAGCGTAATTGCTCCACTGCATGCCAGCCTGGGCAAAAAAGTGAAACTTTGTCTTAAAAACAAAAATCATATTCAGGGGAAATATTCGTATTAGGTAGAAATGGAACCCTCATGAATGGGACAGGCACTCTTATGAAAGAGATCCCAGTCTGGACGCAGCGGCTCCCACCTGTAATCCCACCACTTTGGGAGGCTGAGGTTGGAGGATCACCTGAGGTCAGGGGTTTGATACCAGCCTGACCAATATGGTGAAACACCATCTCTACTAAAAACACAAAAATTAGCCGGGTGTGGCATGCATCTCTAGTCCTCGCTACTAGGGAGGCTGAGACAGGACAATTGCTTCAACCAGGGAGGCGGAGTTGCAGTGAGCCAAGATCTCACCATTGCAATGCAGCCTGGGTGACAGATTAAGACTTGTCGCAAAAAAGGAAAAAAAAAAGAAAAAAAAGAGAGAGAGAGAGAGAGGGAGAGAGGGAAAAAAAGAGACCCCAGTGAGCTCTCTCACCCTCTCCTTACCATGGGAGATGATACAAGCGTAAGTCGGCAGTGTACAATTCAGGAAAGGATAAACAACAGAACACAACAGACCATGCAATACCCCGATGTTGGATTTTCAACCTCCAGAACTGGGAGAAATAATTTTTTGTTGTTGTTGATAAACCACGCAGTCTATGGTACTTTGTTAATAAGAGCTCAAATTGACCAGGAGAGGAACCCAGAGCCAAAGCTGCAGAAGCTAGAAGTCAGAGAAGGAGCAGCAGTGCATGGGAGAAGCAAACAGCCCAAGAGGGCAATGGGCTCGTTTGGAAAAACAGGTAGTTTCCCACTACAAGTCACGGCAAAGATGAGGGTGCTTGGAATGTTTATGCTCGCTACCAACATTAGAGTTGAGGGAAAGTAGTCCAGAGACAGGAACATGCCCTTTACCAGCTATCTTAGGCCACTGAGACAAAGGAATTTATAGAAAAAGGTATGTAATTGGCTCACAGTTCTGCAGTCTGTACAGGAAGCACAGAGGAATCTGCGGCTGTGGATGCGGAATCTGCTGCTGTGGATGAGGAATCTGCTGTTGTGGATGTGGAATCTGCTACGCGGATGCGGAATCTGCTGCTGTGGATGAGAAATCTGCTTCTGTAGATGCAGAATGTGCTGTGGATGGCTCAAGACGATTACAGTCTGGTGGGAGGTGAGGCAGGAGCAGGCACCTCACGTGGTGAAAGCAAGAGCCAGAGAAAGAGAGTGTGTGGAGGGGGAGGTGCCACACACTTTAAATGACCAGATCTCAGGCTAAGTCACTATGAGGAAGACAGCACTGAGCCATGAGGAATCCACCCCATGATCCAAACTCCATCCAGGCACCACTTCCATCACTGAGGATTACAATTCAACATAAGATTTAGACGGAGACAAATATCCAAACTGTATCAGCAGCTGAGGCAGATGTACGTCAGCAATATAAAATAAATAGGCCCACAGGAATACTACACATGAAAATTAAGCCTGTCTTTGCAATAAAACAGATTAGAAACACATGAAAAGAAAGGCCATGGTAAAGCAGAATGAAATTGAAGACTCATAAGCTAGGGTGCACAAATTTTGGAACCTGGGCAACAGTGTCTGGATGGGCGGATGGCAATTATTATAATAAGGGAGAACAAAGTTGAGAAACCACTGATTTCGATCACCAAAAATGCAGATGTACAATAAGACTAAAGAATAATTATACTGTACACAAAATTATCAGAGAAGTAATGTATGCAATTAACAAGATGCACAAACAATAGGAAATGATCAAGAATGAGCAGACATTTGAAAAAATACTATCTGGGAATTAAAAGTATGAAGGGGATCAAAATTTTAGTGAATGGATCAAACTGAATTTGACACAATAAAGATAATTCGAGTAAACTCATTATGGTCATAATTGTTAGGATCAAAGGAGGGCAGATGCAAGTATTCTTTTCTACCTACTCAAAAGGTTTCCTACTTTGGGCAGTCACTATAGCGTTATATTTCATATTTTAAGAGACACATTCTTTATGCAAGGAAGACAGTTGGCTAGAGTGGGAATACAGGAAAGGATGCAAAGCATTGATAACAGTCTCTTTAGTTCTTTATGCAAATTATGTATTTACAGGTACTCAATATTGAAGAAAAAAGGAGAAAAGGGATGGAAAGAAAGGAATGAATGTAAGGAGGAAGTAACAGAAGAGACAATAAATTCATACAGGGAGCAATGATAGTAATATCAAATTAAAATGAGAGGAAAAAAGGAATAATGACAATGTCATATATTGTCAGCAGATTATTTTAGAACATGAGTAGATATGAAAGCATTGGATTATATTGACAAAAGTAAGCCTATAGAATTCTCTCATTCAAACGACTGTTACATACATGTTTTTAGTGGCACCATAATAAAATAAGACTATGTAAGTGGGAGCTTTGGAGTGTGAGATCTTTGTAGCACTGAACAAGGTAATTGTGCTATAAGTTTTGGTTTTCTCATTTGAAAAGTAGAAGTAATAATAACTAATAGTCAAAATAGTAATAGGGATCAAATGAAATGCCAATAAATCACCCATTATCATGTCGAGGAACAAAAGTGTTTTACAAGTTGATGACATTAATGAAATATTATGCAACATAACATTTGAGTCTTCATGTTTTTATACAAGTGTTGAGAAAGAAGATGCAAATATATGGCTTATTCCTGTAATCCCAGTACTTTGGGAGGCTGAGGCACGTGGATCACTTGGGATCAGGAGTTCAAGACCAGCCTGTCCACCATCGTGACACTCCGTCTCTGCTGAAAATTAAAAAAAAAAAAAAATAGCCAGGCATGGTGGCACATGCCTGTAATCTCAGCTATGTGGGAGGCTGAAGCACCAGAATCGCTTAAACCTAGGAGGCAGAGGATGCAGTGAGCCAAGATTGTGTCACTGCACTAGAGCCTGGGAAACAAGAGCAAAACTCCATCTCTAAAATAAAAGAAAAAAGAAAATGCAAATATAAAGCAAAGACAAGTTTATATGTATACCTGATTTTTTTTTCTCTCTCTCCACAGTATATGTTAACAATAACACAAGGTAACAGATAGAAGACAATGCAGTTTGGTTAATTCAACAATTATACACAGAGCTCAGATGGACTGCTGTGTCAGTACAACAGTGTCTAAGTAACCCAAGACAACCAACAGAAGAAAGATTCACATGGGTGGCCAGCCACACTGTGCTTGTGAAGAATCAGGCATTGTGTATTAAAGATAATTGGGTACTAAATTGTTGGCATTCTTACAGATGAATTAGAACAAACTAGCCTTGAGATCAAAATTCCATCCTCATTCATCAAAGAAGAAATAGGTAAAGAATTGCCACATGAACATCTTACAGCTTTAAATTGTCAAGGGGATTGATCTTTAGTTTCTGCTAGATTTTCAAAGTTAGCTAGTTTCATATTTGAAATTTTTCAAAATGACAGGGTTCATTTATGAATATTATTTTAAAAAATTAAAATTACTAAAATTAATAGAACTTATAAAAAAAGAAACAAGTTATCAGTATTAGGAATGGGAGAGAGGGAAGATCATTAAATGTCTACAAGTAGTAAAAGGTGATAAAAGAATAATATGATTAGCCTTCTGCTAATAAATTCAACAATTCAGATGCAAAGAACAGATTCCTTGAAAAACTCAAATTACTGAATTTTAATCAAGAAGAAAAAGATAACCTGAATAGCCCTGTATTTATTAAGAAATAAATTTATAGTTTAAACTCTCCCCAAAGAAAATCTCAATAGACACAAAACATCTTTGCTAATGCCAACACCATTTGTTACAAAAACTACAATCTAGAAACAAAACAGAACATAGTTAACCTGAAAAGGGGCATCTATTAAAAAACTACCTCAAACCTACATGATTAAATACGGTAGACTGAATTCCACCCCCTCAATATCTGGAACACAACAAAGATGTCTGTCTATACCTCTTGTATTTAATATTTTTATGGCAGTTTTAGCCAAGACATTTTTAATAAAGATACATTTACAGTATCTTTATCAGACAAGAAGAAACAAAACTACCTGAATTCACAAATACTATTGTCTATGTAAAAAATTGTATTCAATCTGCAAAAATACTATCAGACCTTATAAATGACCTTAGCCAGATGATGGAATTCAAGATCAAGATTAAAAATGATATTAGCACTGTATCCTAGTAACAAACAAAATTAGAAACATAAACATACTACATGAATAATCTTTGGTTTTCCTCTATAGGAGCCTTAAAACAAAAGACTTAAGAAACTGTCACCATGCGGTATGGACTCTTGTTATTTTGCAAAGTCAAACTAATGAACAATTTGGACGCAGACCCAAAAAATGCAGTGGACACCACAAAATCATTTTAAAAAGCAAATATAAGGCTTTCCCTTTTCCTTCATGAATCGTATAACCAATAGGAGCCCATCTCCTCATGCTGATAGCTCATCCCTGGACAGGAGAACGCGAGGAAACGTAGCCTAGCTCTGCAGCTTCTCTTTGCCTTTTCTATGTGTACTATGCTCAGATACCTCCTCCCTGCACTGGATCTGATGCAGGCTTCATTTGCAGGCCAGGAAGCATATTCAAAACTCTCTTTCAAAAATTGTCTCTGTACACACACAAGATTTCACCCACCTGGCTAGGAAAAAAATATATAATTTGCAAATGTTTAGTAATATATGTGGGAATAAGTTTAATACTAAGTTTAATAATATATGTGGGAATACTTAATTTTTATCTTTGTATTAATACATGAGATAGATACTGTGCCATGTAATAGAGGGAAAACTGAGACTGGAAAGTTCAAAAATCTGACCCAGGTAGGACAACAAATTAATAGCAGAGACAGACTCACATTGAGAATTCTACAACACAAATATCTATAGTATTAATTTTTTTATAGAATAATATCACTAAATATGAGTTGAATAACATCCCAGATTAAGTTAACGATTAAAACACTGTAAATTTGGTTTTATCTTTTATTTTTTTTTCTAATGAAGAAACCACATAGCAGAGACCATTAAGAAAACTGAGTTAGTTTATTGTTTTACATGGAGAGTACATTATTGGAACAAATAGTAAAATACAATAGAAGCTGAATTCTTTCTCTCATTAGGAAGCAGTGGTAAGCAATCTGTTATTACCAAGGCAGATGTGCTAGCCTCAGTTTGCGGCTTCCACATTTGGATCTAAGACTTTCTTTCCTGATTTTGCTCTGTCCCAGCCAAGGGGAAGAAGAAACCGGGAAAAAGTGAAGGGAATACTCAGAATTCACCAGTTTTCTTCTCAGTGTACTGTTGCATATCAATGTACTGTATGCAACCAAAGTTGCATATCTTACTTATACCAATATCTCAGTGGGTAAAATTTAGTCATGGTTACACACAGCTACATAGAAGGTTACATAGGGCTTTATGGACCAGTGTGTAGAGGTTGTTATCACTAGTATGTTCGACAGTTGGCAATCAGTCTTTGGGTACAATGAGCAGTCTCTTTCATCAGGGTCATATAGCCAGTAATGAGTGGCTCATATTTGAACACACATTCATTTGGACTCACAATAAGACACAGACTAACAAGTTTAGTCCCCCTTTGTATGCACTAGTATATCAATTAATACATGCTTCCATTTAACACTGGGGATTTTAAAATTATATATCATGCTAAGAATTCAGGCATTCTTGGTAAGGATGTAGGAAGGACCTGTTAAGGTCTTTCCTTACATAACCTTTTTGGCTTAATGTATCCTTCATTATAACCTTAGAATAGGGCACTCTGTTTATGCCGTAGAGTGAGCTCCATTCATAGAAGAATGCATACCTTCAACTGAAGTTATTCATGTCTTTATACACCACCTCCACTTTCACAAATACAGAAATACAGAAGTTATTCATCATTTAACTAAATACAGTTACAGTGGCAAAGTTACCTGCTGTATTAGATCTTGAACCTAACCGTATGAATGTAATTATCTATGTATTTCCCTGTTAATAAGAAGCAACAAAGAGCCTTTACTATGCCAGTATTTTTCCTGACACAATTTTCTCATTCTTTGTAAATAAGCATGTCATTTTCATATGTTATTTTTATGTTTTGATTTTATCAATAAATTGTATGCTACCATCAGTTTCCTCTACATTATTGTTCACAACATATTTAAATATATCTGTTTAGTCTACATTAGGAATAAAAACGGAAAAGAAAAAAACATTGGAAATCCTTTACTTCTAGGTACTTCTTTTTCTCTTGGTTATCTAATCTACCAAACAGCAGAACATCATAGCCTGGTTCATGCTGTTTCTTTTTTCATTTCTGCTTCAATACCATCCCTAAGAGCAAAATGATTTTCCGTTACCAGCTGCAAATTCACTAGAGACAAAATGTATTTATATTTTTTCCTCTAGCTTTACTGTAATTTCTTTCCTTCTTTAACTTTTGTATATGGTTACAATTTTCAGATTTTTAATAATGCTTCCTTACTTTCAAGTCACATTTTCTATTGGCTTTGGACAAAGGTTTCGTAATGGAAACTGTTAAAACACTAGAAAAGGAGCCTATATTTTTAGCAAAGAATAATGCCACAGGTGATCAAATAAGGCCTGCTGGGATGGTTTCCTATTGAATGTTATGAAATTAAATACAGCACGTCAAAGATTTAAAATACCTGTAGAAACAAAGAAAAACTCATAAATAAATGTGTTATTCCAATAATTTTAATATACGTGAGGCTAGATTTATTTCCATAATCAATTTTAAACTACAACTAATTTTTTTCACTAATATTTTTCAAAAATTAATTATGGCTAAATATAGGCCCATAGTTCAAAAGTAAATGATATATCATTCATTGGCATTTGTAAAGTGAATATTGTTATTGCAAATAAAAAATTAATAAAATATTTGCAATCATCAAAGATGAATGTAATTATAAGTGTATTGACATTTTTAATTTCCTCAATTCCTGTATGAAATAAAGTCACACAGAAAAAAAAATTTTATTTTACATATAAGTGCAAAATATGTACCACTAGCCCTACAAAAGATATTAGAAAATGGATATATGTGTATGACCTAGAAGTGTACTCCTTGAAGCATTAATTACAATTATAACAAAAGAGAAAATAACAAAGGTAAGGTGTAAACAATATGGAAATTTTCCCAAAACTAGGCAATGTGTAAGAATAAAAAATATTGAGAAACAAGTTCTAATTTTGTGAAGTTTTATATTATATAAAACTGTTTTACTGAAACCACTTTAAGGTTTTGTTACTGAGTAAAGTATTATTATTAAATAAGTTGATATAGTCATATTTTTTTTTCTTTCTCAACATTTAGAGTTTCCAGCAAACAAATTAAACACTTACAATAGTCTGAGTCCAGAGAGAATTGCAGATGAAAATGGAAAAAAAAAAAACAGCAATAATAGAAAAGAAGGGACGATTGGTTGCAGTCCCTTGTCTTAAATGAAAAGTGAGAGAAACATTAAGTTTTTCACATCCATAATTTTTGGATAATTTCTGCTATGTCAGAGGCATCCTTAATTAACATACACAAATATCATATTTCTATTCTCTGGTAAACCAGTTTTCCCTTTGACTTCATAGTCAATTATTTCCTGTAAAAAAAAATACATACTTTGGCCAAAAAAATCTACTTTCAATTTAAATGTTAGACTAACAATGGGACATAATAGGGACATATGAATACGAAACAAAACAAAAAAAAAAAGGAAACACACCCATAATGAATTAACAAATTCATTAATTTGTTTTCACACTGTTATACAGCACTGCCAGTTTATGAAGAAAAGACATGTAACTGACTCACAGTTTCGTATGTCTGGGGAGGCCTCAGAAAACATACGGTCATGGTGGAAGGCATCTCTTCACAGCATGGCAGGAAAGAGAATGAGTGCAAGCACGGGAAATGCCAGACACTTATAATACCATCAGATCTCTGTAGACTCACTCATTATCATGAGAACAGCATGGGAGAAACTATGCCCATGATTCAATTACCTCCACCTGGTTCCACCCTTGACACATGGGGACTATGGAGATTACAATTCAAGGTGAGATTTGGGTGCAGACAGAGCCAAACCATATTACACTTTCTCAGAGATGAGTAAGACAAAAGAGATTTTCTTGTATAGTGTAGTGTGGCTTGGTGGATTGTGATGGGGAGAAAAGCAAATTCAAATTTGTGTAATGCAAAGACATATCCTTAAGGAAAATTTAGTCTACAATGGAGATAGTGCAGCATGATGGTGATTGGGAGCCTAACTTTAGTCTCAGAATTGCTGCATTTACATGAGTGCACTTAGACTTATTTATGCTGTAAATTGGAACAAGTTGCTTAGGCTCTCTGATTCAGTCTCCAGCACTGCAAAATGAGAATGAAAGCAAGCAATCTTCCCTAATTCATAGGTATGCCTGAACAAATTCTATTGCTCATGATGTAAATGTTTCTTCTTGTTCTGATAAAAACTCTGCATGGAGAACATAATTCTAAATCTTTCTACAGCTTAAGACATTATTCAGTATATCCGAAAAGCTAATGAGTACTAGATTTTCATTTTGTGTGGCCTGCACAAAGCAATAATATAGCAATATTTGTGGATATAAAGTATTTGATTTCACCAAATGCCTCTCTACCCTTGGGAGAAATTTAATACTTTGTGTAGTCTGAGACTTTTAAATATTACATCTGTTTCACAGATGTAAAATGTATTTGAATGAAAGTTCTTTGCTGCTCTAAAGCTACATTAACTTGGTTTCTGCCTAATTAACATGAACAAATCCTGATAAAGCCTTTTTGCTGGTCCATGTGTCACAATTAGAAATTAATCTGCTGTACTATTATGTAACACAAGGCAGGATACAGCAGTGGAAAGAACACGAAATTGGGATTGTGATAGGATTCTTTTCACATCCCAATTCCACCAAATAGTAATAAGGTACAATTAGATAAGAAGTCTTTTAACCTCTCTGAAATGAGTTCTGCAGAGAGCTGTGGATGTAGAAAGACTGGATCAAACAGCATCAAATCATGAAGGACATTAATTAACATTTATAAAATGCATATATTTCCATATTAATATTTAGATTTTTCTGCTTTCAAAGCATCAAGAGTGATAAAAATATGCCTCACAGGGTTTTAAAGAACTGCATCTCATAGTCACCTGAGCACAGAAGTGGTTGCTCTTATATTCCAAACTTATTTCAACCAGGAATTCCTGGATGATAAAGCCAAACATTCCTTCTGTCAAGGAAGGCTCTCTCACCACATGGGAACATATGTGGTTTGCCGTTTCTACCCTCTTCCCTCCCTACATTTTTTTGGAACAATTTGTCTCTTTGATCGGGGCCTGCTATGAGGTGGAGTCTCATCTCTTGAAACATTAATACACTGTCATGACATTGAGTACTACTAATTTGCATTTACGTTCTATAAGACAAGAAAATATTTACTATAGGAATGTGGGTCATATAAACTCTTCATTAATAATATGGTTACTACACATTCTAAATTATATTACCAACATTAAAATGCCCTGTATTATTTACTGATTGCCTGTTCTTTGCCTCTGCCCTTTATATACAAAAATGCCATAGATGGATATTATTTTATTCATTTCATAGATGAGTAAAAATATCATTTTACTTTCCTCTGCCCTTTATACATTCCTTTGCCTTTATATACAAAAATCCCATAGGTAGATATTACTTTATTCATTTTGTAAATGTGTGAAAACATTTTACTTTAAAATTTTGTACACAAAAAGTAAATTCGTTTCTTCATTCAATAATTTATTTAATACATTTTATGGATATGCTATGTGCATAAAACTAGACAACTATTTGAGCAATTGTGCTTTTAGAAATATGTAGCCTATGCTTTTTAAAGGTTGCAATATAGTTAAATGAGGAATAAAAATATACACCAAAAATAAGAAGAGGACAACATTCAAACAGTTAAGTATGTTCAAAACTTGCAGAACAGATGACAGCTTGGGAAAATCTAGAAAAGTTAGATTATTATGTTCTAGAAAACAAGAAATCCTCTTAACAGAGGCAAAGAAACTCTTTCTATAACTAGAAATTTTTAGTTGATATTATCTTTTCATGTTGAGACTTGAAAATTAGACCCTTGGTTATGATCTTTCCTCTAACGGGACTATTGCATAATGTTCTATTACATAAGCCTGCCACTTTTTAAAAATCTTTCTCCTTTTCTTTGATTGTTTCAATTTCTTGCTATAAAACAATGCTTGAACATTTTTATTCATTCATTCTTGTGCATATGTAATTGTTTCTTATAAGTGCATTATAGAACATGAGAATCTTTAACTTTATTAAATACTGCAAAATTGCTCTCCCAAGCAATTCCCAATTTATATTCTACATTTATAACCTAGCAAAGTAGTATTACTTAATTTTTTAGAGCTTTCAAATATTCACAATTTATTCTATCGTTCAGTAAATATGAAAAAGAATGTCAAGGAATTAAGAAAGACTGTAGTTTCACACACATCTCCCCAACCACCATGGCCACCACCTATGTAACAAATGTGGCTTCTTGTCTTCAGTTTTTAACTAAGTCTTTCACTTTACTGTTCTCCTGTAGCATCTTTCCCTTCATCAGAATACCATTCTTTTTCTTCAGCTCTTACAGATTTAAGCTATACACTATGTAAAGGTATACAAAGGTAAATGTTAAACTGTGAAATTAATGGGTTTAAAAAGGGAAAGCTCTTGGCTGGGCACGGTGGCTCACACCTGTAATCCCAGCCCTTTGGGAGGCCGAGGTGGGCAGATCACAAGGTCAGGAGTTCCAGACCAGCCTGACAACGTGGTGAAACCCCATCTCTACTAAATATACAAAAAATAGCCAGGTGTGGCAGCAAAAGCCTGTAATTTCAGCTACTCAGGAGGCTGAGGCAGGAGAATCACCTGCACTTAGGAGGCAGAGATTGCAGTGAGCCAAGATAATGCCACTGCACTCCAGCCTGGGCAACAGAACAAGACTCTGTCTCAAAAAAAAAAGAAAAAAAAAAAAAAAAAAAAAAAAAGAAAAAGAAAGAAGGATCTCAGGAAAGTTTGAGGCCAGTGAGTGTAGCTTCTTTCAATAACTTTCAATGTGGACTTCTATTAACTGATTCTGCACAGCCTCTCGTACTTAATTTTGTCTCAATTCACATGTCTCTAATCAGATTCAAGTCTCTCAGCTTTTAAACTTTCTATTTCATATGCCTGCAGTGCCTTCATGGCAAATATGTGCATGACTGCTTCCCTTCAAATCTTTGTTTAAAGATCATGTATTAGTAGATTCGTCTCTCAACTTCCTGTTAAAAATAACATCTCTGGCTCCAGAAGCTCATATCCCTCTCCCTTGCTTAATATTTTCCACATGTGTTATCATTATTTGTTATACTATATGCTGCAACTTATTTGTTTCTTTCCTGTTTTCCTACTTTAACATAAGTTTCATAAAGATATTCTGTATTGTTTTCCTGCTATAACCATCTGTAGAAAGTATAAACTAAAAAACAAAATCCCAAGCTCCCTAACCAACTGAATGGATCCTTACTTGATCAACAGGATACCAGAGTAACCTAAAATACTAAATCAGAGACATCTCTCTATAACCCCTCTTTTTCAGAGTTCAGGCACAACTGACCCATATCAACATTAAAATAGAGATCATAAGACTGACAAAAGAGACCCTTCATGGCAATATGATATCAAATTCCAACCTGACCACTATAACATCATGTGTCAGATAAAAGCCTCTGAAAGAAATACAGATATTTTACCCCAAAATAAATTTCTTTGACATATTTTTAAATGGTCTTTCAAAGCCATTGTTTATGGGAGAAATTTGCATCTGTGGAGAATCTTCATTAATACAACAGACCTTTCTTGGATCTAGGAGAAATTAACTAGGAGTCTGATACTTTTAAAATCTAAATCAGTCACTTTATTTTTGTATATATCAAATTAGGATCATGCCTGGCAGAGTCCAGGTGGGTGGATCAGGAAGTAAGAAGTTTGAGATTAGCATGGGCAACATACTGAAAACCCTTCCTTGCTGAAAATACAAAAATTAGCTGGGTGTGGTGGCATACATCTGTCAACCCAGCTATTCGCAAGACTGAGGCAGGAGAATTGCTTGAATCTGGGAGGCGGAGATTGCAGTGAGCAGAAAATGCACCATTGCACTCCAGCCTAGGTGACAGAACCAGATCCCATCTCAAAAAAACAAAAACAAAAAACAAAAAACAATTGTTTGATGAATGAGCAAGTCTTTTAATCTTTTAATTAAAACAGCATTCTTTTCATCATCTGAAACTATATCCATGTGTTTACATGGGAAGATATATGTGCATATTAGAAGATTAAGTTATAGTGAGCCAAAGATAAAAGTTAATCATGAGCCAGGTAACATATAAAATGGACACCCTATCATCACAATTAAAAGAACTAAAGGAGCAAGATCAAACAAATTCAAAAGCTAGCAGAAGATAAGAAATAACCAAGATCAGAGAAGAGCTGAAGGAGATAGAGACAGAAAAAAAAAAAAAAAACCTTCAAAAAATAATCCAGGAGCTGTATTTTTTTTTAAGATCAACAAAATAGACCTCTAGCCAGACTAATAGAAAAGAGAGAAGAATCAAATAGATGCAATAAAAAATGATAAAGGAGATATCACCACAGATTCCACAGAAATACAAACTACCATCAGAGATTACTACAAACACCTCTGTGCATGTAAATCAGTAAATTTAGAAGAAATGGATGAATTTCTGGACAGTTACATACTCCTAAGACTAAATCAGGAAGAATTTGAATCCCTGAATAGACCAATAACAAGGGCTAAAGTTGAGGCAGCGATTAATAGCCTACCAACCAAAAAAATCCAGGACCAGATGGGTTCACAGCCAGCCGAATTCTACCAGACATACAAAGAGGAGTTGATACCATTCCTTCTGAAACTATTCCAAACAATACAAAAAGAAGGAATCCTCCCTAGCTCATTTTATGAGACCAACATCATCCTGATACCAAAACCAGGCAGAGTCACAACAAGAAAAAAAAAAAAAAAAAAAAAAAAAACAAACAAACAAACAAAAAAAAACTGCAGGCCAATATCCATGATGAACATTGATGCAAAAATCTTCAATAAAATACTGGCAAACTGAATGCAACAGCACATCAAAAAGCTTATCCAGCATGATTAAGTCAGCTTCATCCCAGGGATGCAAGTCTATCAACATAATGCAACGCAAAAACAGAACCAAACACAAAAACCACATAATTATCTCAATAGATGCAGAGAAGACCTTGAACAAAATTGCACAGCACTTTATGCTAAAAACTCTCAATAAACTAGTATCAATGGAACATATCTTAAAACAATATAAGCTATTTATGACAAACACACAGCCAGTATCATACGGAATGGGCAAAAACTGGAAGCATTCCCTTTAAAATTTGTCACTAGACAAGGGTGCCCTCTCTCACCACTTCTATTCAACATAGTATTGGAAGTTTTGGCCAGAGGAATCAGGCAAAAATAATAAGGGATATTCAATTAGGAAAAGAAGTCAAATTGTCTCTATTTGCAGATGACATGATTGTGTATTTAGGAGACCCTTTTGTCTCAGCCTCAAATCTCCTTAAGATGATAAGCAACTTCAGCAAAGTCTCAGGATACAAAATCAATGTGCAAAACTCAAAAGCATTCCTATACACCAATAACAGAAAAGCAGAGAGCCAAGTCATGAGTGAACTCACATTCACAATTGCTACAAAGGGAATAAAATACCTAGGAAGGGCCTCTTCAAGGAGAACTACAAAACACTACTCAAGGAAATAAGAGAGGACACAAACAGATGGAAAAACATTCCATGATCATGGTTAGTACAAATCAATATGGTGAAAATGACCATACTGCCCAAAGTAATTGAAAGATTCAATGCTATCCCCCCATCAAGTTACCATTGATCTTCTTCACAGAACTGGAAAACAAACAAACAAACAAACAAACAACAAAAAAAACCTTCATATGAAACTGAAAAAGAGCCTGCATAGACAGACAATCCTAAGCAAAAAGAACAAAGCTGGAGGCATCATGCTACCTGACTTCAAACTGTACTACAAGACTACAGTAATCAAAACTGCATGGTAGTGGTACCAAAACAGAGATATAAAACAACGGAACAGAACAGAGGCCTCAGAAGCAACATCATGCATCTACAACCATCTAATCTTTGACAAACTTGACAAAAATAAGCAATGGGGAAAAGATTCCCTGTTCAATAAATCGTGTTGGGAAAACTGGCTAGCCATGTGCAGAATGCTGAAACTGGACCCCTTCCTTACACCTTACACCAAAATTAACTCCAGATGGATTAATGATTTAAATGTAAGACCTAACACCATAAAAACCCTAAAAGAAATCCTAGGCAATACCATTCAGGACATAGGCATAGGCAAGGTCTTCATGACTAAAACACAAAAAGCAATGGCAACAAAAGCCAAAATAGACAAATGGGATCTAATTAAACTTAAGGGCTTCTGAACAACAAGATAAATAATCATTAGAGTGAAACAGCACCCAACAGAATGGGAATAAAATTTTGCAATCTACCCATCTGACAAAGGGCTAATATCCAGAATCTACAAAGAACTAAAACAAATTTACAAGAAAAAAAAAATCAAAAAGTAGGCAAAGGATATGAACAGACACTTTCAAAAGAAGACATTTATGCAACCAACAAACATATGAAAAAATGCTCATCATCCTTGGTCATTAGAAAAATGCAAAGCAAATCCACGTTGAGATACCATCTCATGCCAGTTAGAATGGTGATCAATACAAAATCAGGAGACAACAGATGCTGGAGAGAATGTGGAGAAATAGAAACACTTTTACAATGCTGGTAGGAGTGTAAATTAGTTCAACCATTGTGGAAGACAGTGTAGCAATTCCTCAAGGATCTAGAAATAGAAATACCATTTGACCCAGCAATCCCATTACTGAATATATACCCAAAGGATTATAAATCATTCTGTTCTAAAGACACATGCATATGTATGTTCACTGCGGCACTGTTTGCAATAGCAAAGACTCAGAACCAACCCAAATGACCATCAATTTCAGACTGGATAAAGAAAATGTGGCACATATACACCATGGAATACTATGCAGCCATAAAAAAGGATGAATTCATGTCCTTTACAGGAACATGGATGAAGTTGGAAATCATTTCTCAGCAAACTGACACAAGAACAGAAAATCAAACACCACCTGTTCTCATTCATAAGTGGGTGTTGAACAATGAGAACAGATGGACACAGAGAGGGGAGCATCACACACCAGGGCCTGTTCGGGGTGGGGGGATTGGGGAGGGATAACATTAGGAAGAAATACATAATATAGGTGACAGGTGGATGGATACAGCAAACCACCGTGGCATTTATATACATATGTAACAATCCTGTACGATCTGCATATGTACTCCAGAACTTAATATATAATAAAAAACAAAGTTAATCATGAGATATAAATAAACAATGAAACAAACTAATCTAGCAAGAAGAGTCAGACAGAAAGAGAGAGAAAGAGAGAGAGAGAGAGAGAGCACAAAGGCAAAAATCAGATGAAAGTCCAAGACAGAATTAAGAAAAAATGGATGTAAGACACCAACAAGGAGTGCCCAATGAATAGCAGTCAAATGTGTGTGTATATGTATAGACAAATATGTAAACATATATATATAGATATGTACATTATAGATATGTATATATGTAAATATATATACATGTTTTATGTTTATATGTTTATATATACATAAATAGATATGTATATATAAGTATACATATCTATAAAACCACTAAAGAAAGAATAATTAACTCCTTCAGAATCATGTCAGATAAGTAATATTTAATTTTATTGGATAAAGCACCTGTTAGTATTTACCAGATTGTGGAGAGTGGTCTCTCCCTCTCTTTCCTTCTCTTTCTTACTCTGTTGTATATATAAAAATTGCTGCTTAAAACTAACTAATGCCAATGGGAAAACCTGTTACATGTGTTTTCCATTTTACTTATAAAAGGGTGCAATGTAAGCAAATGAAAAATTAGACATTACTGTTATTTTCAAATCCTCAAATGTGCTGTTATTATTAAGGTGCTGAGAACTGGTAATTGAGCAATTACAGTAAATGTTGAAATTTTTCTACTTAAAACACACATAGATTGACTTTTCAAGAAGGTAATAATGGAGAGAACTTGAAACAAATGAAAAAAGCATTCATTCATGCAAAAGATTTGTTCAAATTTGTGTCAGCTAATTCATTTATATCATCGGTTTCCACATGACAAAGAGACTTGGAGTGTTTAATGAGAAAGCAATTGCAAAATACATGTAGTTGGTGGAATGTGTGGTTCTTACAACATTTTATTGCAAGAATATATTCTGGGCTAGTTCCACATTTCATTTGACGATGAAATGGATGCTGTTACTTTGCCATAATTTATACCCACTCAAACTTACCCTCAGCATGTCTGCCTATGAGATCCATCTCACAGGTCCCGTTGGTTTTCATAAGGCGGACTTCTTACCAGATTATACATTAGTGTTCTATCATTGACAAGACTGATGTCCAGTACTCAAGCTACAGAAGACACACAATTTTATGTGATGAAAATATCCAAAATATTCAATTATATTAATGAAGGATTATGTCCTCCTTCACATGAATGTTATTAAATACCAATATATTGTAGTAACAATTGGAAATGGTAACTTGTTTTTAAAGAAGATGGTTGAATTTCAACTCTCAGGAGTTGAGTTTTAAATATATTCATATCTCAGAATTTACCATGGTCTTTCCTTCCTATTTTCCCTAACTCTGATTTTAGTAGTTTCTGCCTTATTTGTTAGCGATAGGGAATTGTTTTGGGGGTGTCAGTAAATTTGCATTCAAGGGTGAAGAGCTTGGTTTTTGAGGGAAGAGTTCCCTATTCCTGGAGCATGCACAGCATCTTCTCCACCTTTCTGTATTCTTACTGGAGTTCAAGTATCTAAGGGAATAGTCTTGACTGCTGTAAAGTTGAAATGATGATTGTTCTTTCCCCACTTACTGTCACAGGGCAATTGCCTTTATAAAATATTAATCTCATGTGGCTGTGAAGGTAGACCATGTCTGCAAAAGCTGACTGCTTTATCTGTAAGTTGTATGACTTAGGCAAGTTACTTAACCTCACTGGGTTTCAGTTATTTTATCTGTAAAGTAAAGACAATAGTGCTAGGTTCCTCAAAGTGTTTCAATGAGGTAGATATGAATTAATGCATATAAAGGACTTAGAATAATGCCAGCCATATACTAATTACTTAGCAATGTTAGACACTTCACTTGAAGTGACTGTTAATAATGTATAACTGAAATTTATAATTTCAGTTCTATGTTCCACAGCCATTAATCAAGTAGAAACAAAAAGTCCAGGATACAGAAAAATAAAGTCAATAGAACTTGGCTGCATCTTATAGACAAAAGACAATACAAATTGCTTGCAATATCCCTTTGATGACAACAAAAATATGTCAATTATTAAGAATATCCATTTGACAGGCAAGAAGAGAAGACAATATGAACTTCCATTACAAATAAATATATGTAAAAATTTAAAAAGCACGAGCTCACTGGCCTTTCCCCATTCTTTGAACTGCTGAAGTTATTGTCTTAGAATTGATGTTTGCCAATAGTAGTACTTGTTTCAAAGCTCTATGCAGAATTATAAATTAGCAATGTGGGTAAAAACAATAAGCAATAGTAGTAATTACTTATATGAATAACAAATGAATACATAGTATATAATACAGGGGCATATGTTGTATACATTTTATATATAATATAATGTGTAGTAAATAATAGATTTAATTTTATATATGACAAGTAAACATAACTACAATTCTTATTGATTTATAAATGTAATATATATACACCCCACCCCATACACACACACACACACACACAAACACACACACACACACACACACACACACACACATATGCCATAAATGCCCCATCACCTGGGATCATTGTGCTATTTTTGGTTTCAACTATATTCCAAGCTCTTTCATGGGCTGAATATATACTCAGAACCCTGCTATCAAGAGTCGTTTTCTTATACGTCTCTCTAAACCTCTATAGTTTTTCAAAAATTGAGTCTTCTTAAACTTTTCTAGTCAATATAAGGGATGAAATCACAAACAACGAAGACAAGGATGTTCCTTCAATTCTGATTTTTCCTATTTCTGCATGTACACATTTTGAAATTTTGTTTCATTCCTTCCTTCCTTTATATATTTAATGATTTTTAGATTATATAGTATGTGCTAGTCCTTGGCTATTTGCTGTCTATACAGTGGCATAATGGTGAACGAGAGGTATATTAAATGTGAATTAAGCAACTTAGATTCTAGTGATGAATCCAGCTGCTGACACATAAATAATTAAAATACTAATGTGGTAAATTCTATAAAGGAACAATAGGAGTGTCTATGAGAAGAGATAACAAGAAAGTAGAGCAGAAAAAGCTAAAAGGAGCAGTGGTTCATGTTGTTTCATCTGTGTTGAGGATTTGGAATTTAATCTAGATGCACTTGGTAGCCTATGATGGATTTTGAGTCCTAGAATGACATGACCAGGTATCTGTTTGCAAAGAATCAATCTGGATTGTTGATAAGAAAGAGATTATATGGTGCATGAGGGGAAGAGGGATACCAAGTAAAAACCTACTGCAGTGTTTCAGGTGAAAAATGGTGGCAAATAAATTAGAGCGGGGAGGGTTGAAAAGAAGGAAGAACCAGACAGACTTGAGATATATTTCAGATGAGGAGCTGACAAGACTCACTGAGTGTGTTAAGGGAGAGGTGAGTGTGAAGAAGGTGTCAAGCATGATTCTCAGGGGTGTTACTTGAACACACCTGAAATGGGTGGGTGGAGGGATAATTACTGAAAAGAAGAGGCGGTGGGAGAACCAGATATAAGTCACTGTGAGGGAAGGGACTTGAGTCCAGTTTTGTTCAAGTTAATTTTGAGATTGCAGCAAAGACTCTAAGTGTCTGTATTGTCTATTTTAACTACAGGAATCAGAAGCTCATAAAAGAGTTTGGGATCAGAAACATAAATCTTTCAATCAGCTCCAGATAGAGGACATGTGAAGAGTTAATTTCCTCCTTTGAGAATTGGCAATGCATTTGGTAGTAAATAATATGTGTAAATTCCAGAGACATGACACCGAGTGGGTACTCACTGAGCGCGCATGTATGGGCTTCTAGGAAGCCTAATGATATTCTTGCAATTCAACTTTAAATACACACACACACACACACACACACACACACACACACACACACACACATCTGTTCAGCACATGTTCAGTAGGGGCAGAAAGAAAAAAAGATTTGTCTTGATGAAGTTGCATGCTGGATGTATATTCAAAATAAGAAATGCATTACATATATAATTGCATTATATAAGGATCTGTTAAGTTTCTGGAATCCTTTGGCAGTTTTCTCATCATTTGTAACTGGATGAACTAGTCACTCATGCTCACTAAGCGGAAAGGTAACTTCTACAGTATCAGTTAAATCCTGTAGCTGCACATGACAGAATTTCTGTTTCACAGGAACAAAACCACAGTTCCAGTCCCAACTGGCTTTCAGTTACAGAATTTTGAAAGTAATTATCTGACACAGCAGAAGCCAAACAGTGCTCTATTTTTATTTTCCATTTCAAACTCCAAATGTGAATCAGATTCTCACAAGAAATGTGACAGAAATAGGAGGAAAAGAAATGGATTTACTTATTCATTTACGCTAGCTGAAGTCAGTCAATACTCTGAAAAATTTAGCAAGATATTTTCCGTCTTTCTATAGCTCTTACTCTTTTTTGACTTTATTATGCAGTGTTCCACAACAGATTACTTTTTAGAAGAATGTTACCAAATTTAAAATATATGTATTTATTTTGACCACATAGGATAGTTAAGAAGTAATCTGTTAGGTTTCTGAATTTTAATTGATTGATAGAATGGTTAATTTTACATGCCAACTTGACAAGTGTAAGGAAGGCCCACAGAGTTGATAAAACATTATTTGAGAATGTGTCTATGAGAGCATTTCTTTGAATCAATAGGTTGAGTAAAGAAGCTCCTTCCTCCCCAAGATGGACAGGGACTCATCTTTTGAGGGTCCAGACAGAACAATGAAGCAAAGGAGGGGTGAAGTTGTTCCCTCACTTCTAGAGCTGGGACCTTCATCTTCTCCTCCCCTCAGTCATCAGAACTCTTAGTTATTCAGCCTTCAGGCTTTGTGACTTACAGGAGTAGCTTTCCTGGTTCTCAAGACTTTTGCTTTGGACTAGCAATTACATTGTTGGCTCACTTAGTTGCCAGGCCTTCAGACTAGGTTTAAATGACACTCTTGGCTTTCTTGGTTCTCCAGCCTGCAGACAGCAGATGGTAGGATTATTCAGTCTCCATTATCATGTGAGCAAATTCCCACAATAAATGTCTTACCTACCTATACATCTTTCTCTCTCTCTCTGTTTATCCATATACACTTTGATAAGTTTCCCTGGATAATGCTAATTCAATTAGAAATAAAGGTAATTTTATGTTACAGGCCTTTGAAAAGTATTGCCATTACACCAAAGCAATGATAAATAACAACTTTGTTAAACAACTGCAAAAAAACAAGAAAAAAGTGTCAGAATATAGTTATAAATAACATACAAGAAACTGTACATTAGTTTAGACTAACATTTTTTATACTTCTCCATAAAGGTAAACCAGCTACAGTAGAACTTTACTTCTGCTTTAACAGAAGGACAAGTTACTTAGACAACTAGGCCTAGAGGCATTTGTGATTATATTAGATAGCAAGCATGATTCTTCAAATTTATATTACTGATGTTGCAATAGCCTTTATAGCTTGATATTTGAGGCAGTGAAAAAAATTGATGATATTAGAGTCTGATCCTGTGTAATCGATGAATGATAATGACTATTCTTCTAGAGCTCGTACTCCTCCTTCTCCATCTACTACAGCAGAAAACCCTATGATTCTATAACTCTTCACCCTACTCTACTACCAGTATTTTGGTGTTTTCTTCTAAAGACAAAGCATATAACTTGGATAAAGGAGTCTAAATTCAGAGAGTGATTGAGGGCTTATTTTTTGGTAAAATTATTTCACTCATTACCTACCTTAAGGCTAGGGATAACCTAATGTAGTCACCAGTAATTAATATTACTGGTGGTGTCTCCTTCCCCTAACATCCTGTAGGTTCTATTTCTCTGTAGAACCCTAATATAAACTATAACTGACTTATATTTAATAGCATTTAATAAGTACCATATTTCTTTAAAAAAACATGCATGATATACACTGGTATAAATCTGCTTCAGTGATATATTTTGATAAATAAGAGCTTCCCACTGTTAAATAATTCAATGTGTGAAATATGTTGTAGATTTCTAGTTCAGATAAGATGATATATACTCATTTTTCTCTATTCCTTCCTGATAAGTACAATTATAAACCCTGGAATTCACACAAGGGACAAATGTAGTGATTTCTGAACGGTATTAAAAAGAAGGCAAGCTTGTTTGTAGTCTCAGGTCTGCAGAAATAGGTCTGCAGCAGGGTATCTTGTATCTCCTGAATGAACAGAAAAAGGCTATCCAGACCTGGTGCTTCCAGCCCCACCACCTGATAGCAAAAGGCAGCTCAGCTTCTGGCCAAGAAATGAGCTTACTCATTTCAAACAGAAGTGCCTCTGAAAATGTCAGGAAAACATGACAACTCTGACAAGGGGCATTGCTTAGAAGCCCCACCAAGAATAAGCAGTCAGTAGAAGCATTCTGCTTCTTCATACATTACGAGACTTCCTTTATCACTGATAACTACTGTGGCAGGTGGGCAGAGTTGGCTGGAAGGAGTTGACAACAGTTAACCTGGTCCCAGAGCATGTTTGATTTCGTGGTGTCATGATTCTCCATCCCTTTCCAAGGACACCAGGAAAACTGAAGATCACCAGTAATGGAATTGTTCCATATGACCGCTACACCAAGCAACATCCACAGAATGGCTTAAGGGAAATCCATTTTATGCTATTATGCAGCACCAGTGGTTCCAAATAAATTTAGTAAGACTAAAATAACACCCCATAGGCACTGAAAATATACTGCCATTTAAATCACAGTCCACAAAAATCAGGCCAAGCCCCACATGCTAAACCTAAACTTAGTGAGTGACTTAAAAAGACTTCAAGAAGACTAATTTAAACAAGAGTCTGAATCTTGTATCATAATAAGGAAAATGTCTAGGAACTAAAAAGAAAACCCAACTACTGTACCAAGAACCAAGAAAATAGTAACTTAAATGGAAAAAAGATAATCAATTGATGTTAACATGAAAACAAATCAATTATTGTAAATAACTGACAAGGGTTTAAAAGCAGCTTTTATAAAAATGCTTCATCAATACATTAAGAACTTCTTTTGAACTAAGTGAAATACACATGATCTCAGCAAAAAATAGAAGTTATTTTTAAAATAACTAAGCAGAAATTATAGAAAAAGAAAACAAAATAACAGGAATAAAAACAGTGCTGGATAGGTTGAATAGGAGAGTGGAGATGACAGAATAGAATCAGTTAACTTGAGAACAGAACAATAAAGTTCACCCAATCTGCAAAACAGTGATAAAAACTGTCTAAGGGACACAAGAGACAATTTTTAAAAGTCCAATATTTCTATTACTAAATTTCTGGGATAAAATGGAAAAACAACTGAGGCTAGCAGAATTTTAAAGATATAATGACTGACAATTTTTCCCAGTTTTGGTGAAAAGCAAAACCTACAGATCCAAGAAGCTGAGAGAATTCCAAACAGGCTAAATTCAAACAAATCCACAACAATATTTAAAATAATTAATCTTTTGAAAACTAAAAATATAAAAGAACATTTTTTGGAAAGTAGCCAGAGTAAAATGATGCATTACCTGAAAGGAAAGACAATTAAAATTACAGTCAATTTCACATGTAAAACCATGGAAACTTAAAAAAACATGCTGCAATATTTTGCAAGTTTTGAAAAAGTAGAACTGTCAAATACAAATTCTTTATCTGGCGGAAATGCTCTTCAAGAATGAAGGAAAATAAAACTATTCTCAGATAAAGGCAAACAAAAAAAAATCTGTTGATATCAGACATATCTTATTGATTGGCTAAAGGGAGTTCTTCAAATAGAGAGGAAATGACAAATTGAAAAATACTGAACCATGAAGAAGGCACAGCAACAAGGGGAAAGCAAAAAAGTGAAAAATGCAATAGGCTATTCTTTCCTTTGTGGGTTTTATCAACCATATTTAAATATTCAAACAAAAATTATTCCAGCATATGATATCCAAGTCTATAAGTAAAGAAAGTTACAGAAACAAAATGGAAGTGAAATTTTCATACTTCATTCAAAATGGTAAAATGTTGATACCTGTAGATGGTTCACAGTCACATATGTATGTGGTAAAAAGCAAACCACGGTGAGATCTACACAGAGAGGTACACTCAGAAACAGAATAGATTAGTTAGGACAGAATCTTTAATAATGTTTGCATAACACACAGAATAGCATAAGAAAGAAACAAAGAAATGAGAAATAGAGAAAACAAATATAAAATATATAATGAAATAGCACTCCTCATTAACATCACTAATTATCTTAAATATAAATGATTGCAATAAAATAATTATACAAGGTATATTGAACACAAAAATTACTGTATAAATATATGCTGCTTTAAAAAAATTACTTCAAATTCAATGACACATGTAGAATTTGAAAGTAAAAGAATGAAGAGGTCCTTTACATCCTTTGTTAGTTGTATGCCTAGGTATGTTATTCTCTTGCAGCAATTGTGAATGGCAGTTCGTTCTTGATTTGGCTCTCTTTAAGTCTGTTATTTGTGTATAGGAATGCTTGTGATTTTCACACATTGATTTTGTACCCTGAGACTTTGCTGAAGTAAAGCACTGCTCAATGAAATAAAAGAGGACACAAACAGATGGAGATACATTCCATGCTCATGGTTAGGAAGAATTAATATCATAAAAATGGCCATAGTGCCCAAAGTAATTTATAGATTCAATGCTATCCCCATCAATCTACCAATGACCTGCTTCACAGATCTGGAAAAAAACACCTTAAACTTCATATGGAACCAAAAGAGAGCCCGCATAGTCAACTCAATTCTAAGCAAAAAGAACAAACCTGGAGGTATAATGCTACTTGACTTCCAACTATACTACAAGGCTAAAGTAATCAAAACAGCATGGTACTGGTACCAAAACAGAGATATAGACCAATGGAACAGAACAGAGACCTCAGAGGCAATGCCACACATTGACAACCATCTGATCTTTGACAAACCTGACAAAAACAAGCAATGGGGAAAGGATTCCCTGTTTAATAAATGGTGTTGGGAAAACTGGCTAGCCATGTGCAGAAAGCAGAAACTGGACTGCTTCCTTTCACCTTACACCAAAATTAACTGCAGATGTATTAAAGACTTAAACATGAGACCTAACACCATAAACACTCTAGAAGAAAACCTAGGCAAAACCATTCAGGACATAGGCATAGGCCAGGACTTCATGACCAAAACACCAAAAGCAATGGCAACGAAAGCCAAAATAGACAAATGAGATCTCATTAAACTCCAGAGCTCCTATACAGCAAAAGAAACAATGATTAGAGTGAATCAGCAACCAAAATAATGGGAAAATTTTTTTGCAATATACCCCTATGACAAAGGCCTAGTATCCAGAATCTACAAAGAACTAAAACAGATTTACAAGAAAAAAACAAACAAACCCATTCAAAAGTAGGTGAAAGATATGAACAGACACTTTACAAAAAAAGACATATATGAGGTCAACAAACATATGAAAAAATGCTAATCATCACTGGTCATTAGAGAAATGTGAATCCAAACCACATTGAGATACCATCTCATGCCAGTTAGAATGGTGACCATTAAAAAATCTTGAGACAACAGATGCTGGAGAGGATGTGGAGAAATAGGAACAATTTTACATTATTGATGGGAGTGCAAATTAGTGGAAAACAGTGTGGCGATTCCTCAAGGATATAGAAATAGAAATACCATTTGACCCAGCAATCCCATTACTGGGTAAATATCCAAAGGATTATAAATCATTCTATTATAAGGACACATGCACACGAATGTTCATTGCAGCACTGCTTACAATAGCAAAAACTTGGAACCAACTCAAATGCCCATCAATGATAGATTGGACGGGGAAGATGTACCACATATATACCATGGAATACTATGCAGCCATAAGAAAACTATGAGTTTGTGTCCTTTGTAGGGACATACGATGGAAACCATAATTTTCAGCAAACTGACACAAGAACAGAAAATCAAACACTGCATGTTATCACTCATAGGTGGTTGTTGAACAATGAGAACACATGGACACAGGGAGGGGAGCATCACACACTGAGGTCTGTCGGGGGGAACTAGGGGAAGGACTGCAAGGGGTGGGGAATTGGAGAGGGATATCATGGGGACAAATGCCAGATACAGGTGAATGGGAAGAAGGCAGCAAACCACATTGCCAGGTATGTACCTATGCAACAATCCTGCATGTTCTTCACGTGTACCCCAAAACCTAAAATGCAATAAAATATATGTGTGTGTGTGTGTGTGTGTGTGTGTGTGTGTGTGTGTGTGTAAAAAGAAAGTAAAAGAATGGAAAATACCATACCATGCAAATAATTTTTATAAAATAGGAATGATTGTATTAATATCTGGCAAAATAGGATTTGGAGCAAAGAAAAACATGTCTGCTCTAGTGACTCTTATCCAGCATAGTAACTTCTTGCCAGTGCAATAGTAAGGCAGAAAAAGAAAATAAAATACTTAAAGATCATAAAGGTCAGAATAAAATTATTTCTATTTTTAGATAATGTTATTTCCCATGTAGAAAAATCCCAATGAATCTAAAAACAAACAAAACAAAGAAATAAACTAAAATGCATACAACTAAGTGAGTTCAATAAGTTGGCGGGTTAGAAGATCATCAAACACAAATCAATAATAACAATGAATATTCAGAAACTGAAATTAAAACAATTGGCATTTACAATCATGACAAAGAACTTACTGACACATGTAATAGAACATGCACATGATGTTTATGCACTGAATGTTGAAAATTACGAAATACAAATGGACCAAATAAAGATAAACAAAATTAATAAAGATATTATGTGTATTAATTGGGAGACACAACAGAGTAAATGTCAGTTCTTCCAAAATCTGTAAGTTGAATGCAATGCCTATCAAAATCCCAGCTTGATTTTTTTTATAAACATAGGCAAGCTTATTCTAAAAATTTCTATGGAAAGACAGAGGCCTTAATTAAAACACTCTTGATGAGGAAGAAAATCAGAAGAATTACTCTCTGATATTAATGCTAGTGATATAGCTACAGTGACCAAGGCAGTGCGGTGTTTGTGGAGAGAGAAACAGATTAATGGGAAAGAATAGATAACACAAAACAGAACCACACAAATACATTCAGCTGAACTTTGACAAAGGTACAAATGGGTGTGGTTATAAAAAGCTAATGAAGGATCCTGATGGTGTTTAAACTGTTCAGTATCATAACTATAATGTTGGGGATACATGGACCTAGGCCAGGCGTCCCCAGACTTTTTACACAGGGGGCCAGTTCACTGTCCCTCAGACCGTTGGAGGGCCGCCACATACTGTGTTCCTCTCAATGACCACCAATGAAAGAGGTGCCCCTTCCTGAAGTGTGGCAGGGGGCTGGATAAATGGCCTCAGGGGGCCGCATGTGGCCCGAGGGCTGTAGTTTGGGGACGCCTGACCTAGGCAGTAGATAACATTATTATACAATTTAATGTCCACATACACATATAAAATGGGAAAAGGAGATGTGAGGAAATCTGAAGAAGGTTGTTGGATTTTCTCAAGGATAACAGCCTTATTGTAAAATTAAACTCTTAAAATCTAGTTTTGTAAAACTTTACCAATGGGGGGAATTGGGAAATTTTGCAAAGGATGTCTCTGTATTACATTTTACAAATAAATGTGAATCTGCAACTATCTCAATAAAAATATTAATTAGGCGAGGCATGGTAGCTCACACACTGCTCCCAGCACTTTGGGAGGCTGACGTAGGCAGACCACCAGATCAGGAAATGGAGACTATCCTGATTAAAAAGGTGAAACTCCAACTCTACTAAAATACAAAAGTTATCCAGGTGTGATGGCACATGTCTGTAGCCCTAACTACTCTGGAGGCTGAGGCTTAAGAATTGTTTGTTTGAACCTAGGATGCGGAAGTTGCAGTGAGTAGAAACCACACCACTGAACTCCAGCCTGGGAGACAGAGTGGGACTCTGTCTCAAAAAAATAATAATAATAAATAAATAAATAAAATAAAAAAATAAAAAAAAATCATTAAAAGATTATCCTCAATTGAAACAAGATAAATAATCTGTGATGATTTTCCAGAATTATAGAAATATTTATACCTGATACACATTTTTATCTCTGAATTGGTCTTGAGTAGGGGTATGGAGGGTATGAATAAAATGAGATTCTGCTTATTAGCAAAATGAAATACTTTTCCCATCATATTTCATACCTTAAAATAAGTTTAGAAAAAAAATCTCAAAAAGTTATCATTTATCTCTATGCTTTTAACAGAATTAATTTTAAATTAGATGTTGAAAATCAGTTTCTACTTATTTTAAAACTGCAAGATAAATCTTAGTGTTTTTAAAGCTTAGTGTTTTTATTCTGCTAATTCTTTAATTCAATAGTGATTAAAATCTATTATTGGATGTTCAGATAAATAGATTATAAAGCATACCTGATATGACAACATGTCTTCAGAAATTAGTGAAATTGGGTGGAATTATTGTATGGAATATGTAAATGCAATTATACCGATATTAACATGCATTAAGATATCTTTTTAAGGCTAAACAATATATTATTGTACATTAATATTACATTTCCTTTATCCATTTATATGTCGATGGACACTTGGGTATTTCCATATTTTAGCTGTTTGTAAATAATGTCAAAATGGACACAGGAGTGCAGATATCTCCTGATGTCACCATTAGCAACAATATGGATGAACATAGAAGACACTATACTTAGCAAAATGAACTAGCCACAGAAGAGCAAATACTACATGATTTCACTTACATGAGATAGCTCAAATAATAAAACTCATAGAAGCATATAACAGAATTGTGGTTGCAGTGGGCTAGGGGAGGGGTGAATTGTAAAGTTTTGTTCAAGGGTGTGATGTGAAGTGTTTGTTCAATGGGTATACAATTTTCATTTCTGGAGATCTGTTGTATAACATAGTCTCTATAGGTAACAAAATGGTATTGTTTACATTAAAACATGTTAATAGGAATGTTCCTATGTTTATTTGCATTACATACACACACACATACATATGGGAAATTTTGAAGGTGATGAATATGTTTAGTAACTTGATTGCTGCTGATTATGGTGATGTTATGGGTATAAGCATGTGTCTAAATTTATTACAATGTAAACATTAACTCTGTGTAATTTTTATATACCTGTTATACCTCAATAAATCTTTAAAAATGTAACTTTGCTGTGGCACTATTATCCCAAAGGATTCTTTTTTCCTGTTGTCTAATATCTAACACAATGAAAAATAATGAAGTCTAATATGTTAGCTAAAATTGGTGATTAGGTAGTACTGAAGATGATGTTCATATCATGCATTATCTTTTTTAAAATTTATTTATTATGCTTTATGTTCTGGGGTACATGTGCAGAACATGCAGAATGTGCAGTTCGAGACATACGCATACAAGTGCCATGGTGGTTTGCTGCATCCATCACCTTGGCATCTATATTAGCATTAGGTATTTCTCCTAATGCTATCCCTCTCCAATTCCCCCTTCCGCTGCTATCCCTCCTCTAGCTCCCCATCCTCGGACAGACCCTGGTGTGATGTAGCCCAACGTTTAGCACATATAAACTTTGCAAACCAACTACCATTTTCAAGAAGTATTATAACACAAACAGTATACATTCACCTTTATGTGAGTTTCTCCAAAGTTTTCCTGCTCAAGATGGAAGACGGAGCACAAGCTTTATATTTTTTTCTTCTCCCTTAAGTTCCATTAAATTATTAAAAGGATTTAAAAGATCAAACAGTCCACAAAGTTTGCAGGGTTTGCTCTCATTACAACAGATAGTTCAGTACGTTCCTCAAAGACAAATTGGAAATGAAATAAAATAATAAATGATTGTTACAGATACAGAAGGACCGAAAAAAAAAATAGCCTTAAAAATGCTGTGTGGACAGGCTTCTACTGTGCAACTCTTTGACCTCTTTTGCATTTTTCTTGAGAAGCTTAGGAGTCAAACATTCCAAGCATAATGGCAGGTGGAGGCAAGATGTAGTTCTAAAACACAAAGATTAATGGAAAATATTTATAGAAAAAGTACTTAATATCTCCAAGCAGAGCATTTAACAGGTAGTCATTAACCCCTGCCAACAATTGTGCCTATTTTTGAAAAAAAAATTCTATGTACTATATTTTAAGAAAAATATTAATTAAGATGTCTGATATAGGCCAGGCGCGTTGGCTCAAGCCTGTAATCCCAGCACTTTGGGAGGCCGAGGCGGGTGGATCACGAGGTCGAGAGATCGAGACCAACCTGGTCAACATGGTGAAACCCCATCTCTACTAAAAATACAAAAAATTAGCTGGGCATGGTGGTGCGTGCCTATAATCCCAGCTACTCAGGAGGCTGAGGCAGGAGAATTGCCTGAACCCAGGAGGCGGAGGTTGCGGTGAGCCGAGATCGCGCCATTGCACTCCAGCCTGGGTAACAAGAGCGAAACTCCACCTCAAAAAAAAAAAAAAAAAAAAAAAATGTCTGATATAACTAACTGAGGGATCCAGCAATGAAGGGAACCCAAACTCTCCTCATTTATATGAATGTCTTATGAAGCCAAAGAGCAAAGAGAGCTTTTCTGTATCCTCATCCTAAAATATGGAAAGTAATTGTAACCCATTAGTTAATTAGGACAAGAATAAATGTCTCAGTATTTTACATATATTGAAAATTTTATATATATTGTCTATATTACACATATATAGTTCTTCAAAGGAAGAACTATAAAAGTAAAGATAAAACAATATGAGAAGGGGAAAAGGAGTAGGGTTTGTGTAAACTGTTAGACTCTCATATCCCATAGCAGAAAATCAAGATAAAATAGACTCCAACTAAAACAAAAAAAACTAAACTATTACAGATTGGTTTTTATCTATAAGGAATTGCTCTGAGTAGAAAATGGTAGGGGAAAAAAAAAGGAGAATTCTTCTATACTATTTTATTTTTCCACTGCATGCATTTATTACATTCATAAAAATAAAAATTAATGTAATCCCAGCACTTTGGGAGGCTGATGCAGGCTGATTGCCTGAGCTCAGGAGTTTGCAACCAGCCTGAGCAACATGGTGAAACTCCATCTCTACTAAAATACAAAAAATTAGCCAGGCATGGTGGTGTGCACCCGTAATCCCAGCTACTGGGGAGGCGGAGGCAGAAGACTTGTTTGAACCCAGGAGGAGGAGGTCGCAGTGAGCTGAGATCGTGCTACTGCAATCCAGCCTGGGCGACAGAATGAGACAAATACAATAATAAATGTGTCATGAAGACATTTGCAGAAAAAAAAAATCTCGTTTCCTTTATTTATTTTATTTTTTAAACTTTTAGGTTTAGGAGTACATGCGAAGATTTGTACATAGGTGAACTCTGTCACAGGGGTTTGTTGTATAGATCATTTTATCACCCAGGTATTAAGTCCGGTACCCAACAGTTATATTTTTTACTTCTCTCCCTTCTCTCACCCTCCACGCTCAAGTAGACTCCAGTGTCTCTTAATTTCTTGTGTTTATGAGTTTTCATCATTTAATTCCCACTTAAAAGTGAAAAGGTGTAATATTTGGTTTTGTCTTCCTGCGCCAGTTTGCTAAGGATAATGGATTTCAGTGCCATTCATGTTCCCGCAAAATACATAATCTCATTCTTTATATATACATATAAATATATATATGTAAATATATATATATATATATATATATATATATATATATATATAGTACTTTAGGTTCTGGGGTACATGTGCAAATTATGCAGGATATTGCATGGGTGCATACATGGCAATGTGATTTGATGCCTCCATCCTCCCATCACCTATATCTTGTATTTCTCCCCAGGTTATGCCTCCCCAACTTCCCTACCCTATGCTGTCCCTCCCATAGTCTCCCCAACAAATCCCAGTGTGTGATGTTCCCCTCCTTCTGTCCATGTGTTCTCATCGTTCAACTCCAACCTATGAGTGAGAATATGCGGTGTTTGATTTTCAGTTATTATGTAAATTTGCTGAGAATGATGATTTCAGATTCATCCATGTCCCTACAAAGGATACAAACTCATCGTTTTTTATGGCTGCATAGTATTCCATGGTGTATATGTGGCACATTTTCCTTGTCCAGTCTACCATCCATGGGCATTTGGGTTGGTTCTGGGTCTTTGCTGTTGAAAACAGTGCCACAATGAACATAGGTGTGCATGTGTCTTTATACAAGAACAATTTATAGTCCTTTGGGTATATACTTAGTAATGGAATTGCTGGGTCAAATGGTATTTCTATTTCTGGGTCCTTGAGGAATCACCACACTGTCTTCCACAATGGTTGAACTAATTTACACTCCCAACAACAATGTAAACGTGTTCTATTTCTCCACATCCTCTCCAGCATCTGTTATCTCCAGATTTTTTAATGATCGCCATTCTAACTGGCATGAGATTGTATCTCAATGTGGTTTTGATTTGCATTTCTCTAATGACCAGTGATAATGAGCATTTTTTCATATGTTTGTTGGCCTCATATATGTCTTCTTTTGTAAAGTGTCCATTCATATCATTTGCCCACTTTTGAATGGGTTTGTTTTCTTCTCGTAAATCTGTTTTAGTTCTTCGTAGATTCTGGTTATTAGCCCTTTGTCAGAGGGGTAGATTGCAAAAATTTTTTCCCATTCTGTTGGTTACTGGTTCACTCTAATGATTGTTTCTTTTGCCGTAGAGAAGCTCTGGAGTTTAATGAGATCCCATTTGTCTATTTTGGCTTTTGTTGTCAATGCTTTTGGTGTTTTAGTCATGAAGTCCTTGCCTATGCCTATGTTCTGAATGGTTTTGCCTAGGATTTCTCCTAGGCTTGTTACGGTGATAGGTCTTATGTTTAAGTCTTTAATCCATCTGGAGTTAATTCTGGTATAAGGTGTCAGGAATGGGTCCAGTTTCTGCTTTCTGCACAATGGCTAGCCAGTTTTCCCAAAACCAGTCTTCCTAATCATGAGCATGGAATGTTTTCCATCTCTTTGTGTCCTCTCTTATTTCCTTGAGGAGTGGTTTGTAGTTCTCCTAGAAGAGGTCCTTTACATCCTTGAAATCTGGCACTAGACAAGGATGTCCTCTCTTACCACTCCTATTCAATATAATATTGGAAGTTCTAAACAGGCAAGCATAAGAAATAAAGTGTATTTTATTAGGAAAGGAGGAAGTTGAATTGTCTCTATTCGCAGATGACATGATCTTATATTTAGAAGACCCCATCATCTCAGCCGAAATCTCTTTAAACTGATAATCAACTTTAGCAAATTCTCAGGATACAAAATCAATGTGCAAAAATCACAGGCATTCCTATACACCAATAACATTCACAACTGGTTTCTTTTAACAATATCTCTTTTAAAATAATATTTACATTTGGAAATTTCATCTCCCTCATTACTCAAAGCCAGGCAAAAATTAAGTACATGTATGTTTCAATACATTAATCACAATTTTACAGGTGTCAGTCATTGAAACAATGTAGTAAATTCTAACACTGTCAAAGGTCTGTGTCACTTTATTCAAGGTATTCTTATATTTCATATTGTTTAATAAAATGACTCTAAAGTCCAGTGGTTCTCAAAGTTAGATACTAATTCAGGATAACTTCAGTAACTTTAGAAAATACTGATATCCAAGTCCTATTTTCAGATTTCCTGGCTTAATTGATCTGAACAATTTGGGCTTCAGGATTTTAAAAAATCTCCTGATGTGATTCTAACATCCAAACAAGGTTGAAAACTAGCAGACACAGACACATACTTTATTCATATTTCTCCCAAGGGAATATACATCAGATCAGAGCTTTATTTTTAATATATAAGCCCAAATTTAGCAAATTCTCATTTCTTTGTTTTCAACATTCTTTACAGACACTAACAAAACTGCAGCTGCAAAGTATAGAATAAAAAACAGCTTATATGCAAATTAACAGCTCTCCAGAAAGAGCTTTTGGTCTCTCACAGCTGCATTGGGTATTGACAGTTCCCCTCTCAAAAAAAATATGAATATTTACTTCCTTAACGTTGTTTGTGCCAATAATTGATATGCAATTAGATATTATTTTGCCATTCTCTATCTAAATGTTTACTAAAAGAGTAACAAAATTGAAAACTCCCCCTCAACAATTTAATTCAATGGAAACTAATAACAGGGTTCAAAAACAAGCATAACGATGGCAACACTACATTAAAAAGAAAAGAAAAACCAGCATAAACCTATAACATAAGTCAAATGTAAAAGAGAAATGCAATTCTAAGTGAAACATATATGACTCTCTTACAGCATTTTCTTTCTGCCTGGTGCTCTTTCATTTACATTAAAACTAGTTTATACTTCCTTGAATACTATCAGTGTGTTTAATACTTAACTTTGATATAACAATAGAAAGAACCCAAGCATGCAAAGTAGCTAATAAACTGAACAAGCAATTACCGAGCAGACAAGATGTTCCAGAACAAGTTTATGAATCATTACTTTTAGTTATGTGTGTGTGTGTGTATATATATATATATATATATATATATATATATATATATATCTGAAAAGTAAAATCTCTTTTTCAAAACAGGTTGGTGGACACTGAAGTAAGTTCAGAAAAGAAAGATAGTGAACTCCAATTCTTCTGAGACTCTGGATATTTTAAAACAAGGTGAATTATATTTAAAATATCTTGATGGCACAGTGGATAAAATAAAATAACAAAATAAAAATTGAATATATAAAAATTTCCCATACAATTTAGGCATTATATTTGGGTATATGCTGGGCATGTGTGTTTGTATGTGTGTGCATGTATGTATGTCTTTCATGTACACCAATCTTACTTTTGAAAAACCAGTACCCTATGTTGAAACTTTTAGTATGAAACCAAGAGGCAGATTTTGCCTTTTCCTTACTTAATGCTGCCAGATCACTGGCTCATGACTTAGGCTGGGCCAAAAAAACCTCTTGTCTGGAGCTTTGACATTTGAACAGTGACACGAAGACCAAGGGAATGATATTATTTACGGCTGTGTTATCAAGAACAAAGTAGTAGTAGCAATAATGGTTTAAATCTGGTGACAGAAGTGTCATGGACAATGGTCTGGCACCATTGTTTCTAAGGTAGCAGAGTGGCTGTACTTTCAGTTACGCAGCCTTCCTTGGTTTCAGTTTTATTTTAACCCTTACTCATTGGCTTTTCTGCCAACTGTGAAAACTATCCAAAATCCCTCCAAAAAGTCACTTTTATGCTTAAATTACTCAGAGCCAGATTCTGTTACAGTCAAGAAGGTGACTTGGGGCACAAGAACTCCACAAACTTGCACATTTATGAGTACAGTGAACAATAACAATGCCTGCTACCTGAAACCAAGATAATGTGAGTCTGTGTTAATTCTCCCAGTCTTCATAACGTTTTTACATATTAGTATTAGGTATTAGATTCATAGTGTTCCACACACCTATGAGTTTATGTGACTTTTACAGACTCAGCTTTATATCCATCGTGCAAATGTGGCTACATTTTCTTCCTGATTAGTCTAAACAAACACTGTAGGATATTGTAACTGATAACTTAGACATGTATTTAAATATATATATATATATATATTCAGCTTCTCAGTGGCACTAGCTACATTCCAAATGTGCAGTAGTCACATGTAGCTAGTGACTATTGTAACAGTCAGTACAGATGTACAACATGATCATAACTGCAGAAAGTTATGGTGGAGAGCACTCGTCTAAACCCATTATGACAATTCAGCCTTCTTCCCAGTGAGTAATTCTGAAATGTAGACTTCAGTAATTTGGCATGGGTGAACTGTCATTCCCCGAGGTAATCCAGTAAGACTCAAAGCAAGGATGTATATGTTTTCAATAAAATACATTTTTAATTTTATATTTTATTTTATATTTCATTTTAAGCTAGCTAATAAATTGTTTCAACCAAAGGACATTGATTGATAAACTAATACCTAGAAATGATTGATAAACAAGTACCAACCTTAAAAGACAAATTCTAAAATTTGTAATTGGCAACTATTGGGGCACTTAAAATTTTACCATACCTAGGAAATCCTTTCTATAATAAAACATAGAAAATGATTGAACGATAGCCTGCAAATCTTTGGACTTGGACCTCACATAATTTTTAATTTGAAACTTTAGAGGATTGGTCAACATTCTAATCACATTATTTCTATCTCTGTTTCTACCCATGCCTACAGCCTGTTCTACTTTTCAGGTATGCAAGTTCCTAAATCACTTCCCATTATTAAGCTTGTTTCAGATAGTTTCATTCGAGAGCCAGCAGGAAATTACTAACCAATATATACATTGTTAAAAAAGATAAGCATTCAGGATGATTAGCATGTTGAGAAACATATAAATTTTCACATGACCTGGATTATTAATGAGTAGCGGGCAATGACTAAAACAGTTGAAGAAGATATAAATGTCTACTACAATCCATGGATTCCCATTAATTTATAGTCTTCCTCTATCACTGTCAAATACTCTTGAATGTGGCTCAACTCCTGAAGATTACTAAGGCTCTTCAGGAGAAAATAGCCTCCTAGGAATAAAATCAACTATAAAAAAAGAAAAAAAAGAAAAAAAGAAAAAAATCATTTTTTTTTTCTTTAGACAGGGTATGGCTTTGTTGCTCAGGCTGAAGTGCCATGGCACACAATCTCAACTCACTGCAACCTCTGCCTTTCAGGCTCAAATGATCTTCCTACCTCAGCCTCCTAAGTAGCTGGGACTAGAGGCATGCACCACCACACCTAGCTAATTTTTTGTATTTTTTGAGGAGATGGGGTTTTGCTCTGTTGCTGAGGCTAGTGTCAGACCCATGAGCTCAAGAGATATACCCACCTCAGCTTTCCAAAGTATTGGGATCACAGACATGAGCCACCATTCCTAGCCGAAATATCTCATTCTCATATTATTCTCGCAGTAGCATCGGATTTTGTTAACTGCTTCCTCCTTGAAACTTTCTCCTTTGTCTACTATGATTTCACTTCCACTTGATTCTACTTCCTCTGCAGAATTAATTTCAAATTCTCTGTGAAGTCCTAGTTTCCTCTTTCCCCTTCAAACGTTTTGTTCTTCAGAATTCTATTCTGAATCTGAAATCCATAAGTGCTTTCCTAAATCTTTCTCTGTGTCTTCAATCTAAACTCCAGTGTCCACCAATGACTTTTTAGCCTACAACTGTCTCTATTACTCTGCATCTTTCTATATCTGCCTACCTTCAGGCCCACAAAGCACCCAGATGCCAGATGCCAAATGCCAAATAACTTCATCACTCTCAAGCCTTTTACTCACCAGTCTTTCAATACAAGTTGAAAGCCTGCCAATCTACCTTCAAATACTCCTGCAGCCCTTTTTTTCACCTTCAATAGACACAAAATCTTGTCAGTTCTTCATCTTAAAAATATTTTATCGATCTATTTCTTTCTCTAAATCTCTTCTACAATTGCCAATTCCCTGTCTAGATTTGTGCAATAACAAAACATGCTCTCTGCTGGCAAGCTTGTCCCAGATGTCATTATTTCATTTCCCACTTGGTAATCTCCCAGTTGATTCCCATACACGTCTGAATACACTGTATAGCTACATTCTGCTTCGAATCTTCTACCTGGATTGTACTCAGTGGCCCATCCATGTTTTCTAGCATGATTCTCAGGCTCATGTCTAACACATGCACTGTTATCCTTGTCTGTCCTTGAATGTGACTCATTTAACTTTGGATGTAGTTCTTAAAATTCCACTGCAGTTCTTTCTCAACCAATACCTTTCGTAAGTCTCATTTTCTAAGAGCAAAATATCAGTGTAAGTTCTTTTTCTTCCAATGAGCCTTCCCTAAATTGATCTCAGTCAAATACATCTCTCCTCCTCACGCACCGCCACTTCCATGTTCAGCACCGATGTTGCACTATCAGCACAGTGACACAATTATTTCTTCACAAAGTTGCCTTTGCTTCTTGTCCTAATTTCATTAATTATTAAGGCTGCATGTTTTATAATGTAATCTCCAAATCTAACAGAGTAAATGGCATGTTGTTAGTTAAATTCATGTTGAAGCCATAACTTTTGAAATGAAATAAGGTTTCAGCATTCATTTTGTTCTTCGACCTTACCAATATACATAATAAAACTTGGTTCTAGGAGGTTGGATTTACCAATGTCAAATATTTATATAGTAAAATGTGAAGGATACCGGTTCAATAGTCCTTCCTCCGTTTCTTGGTACTTGCATATATCTCAGGGGAGTTGTCCTGAATTCATAATGCATTATACAGCCCATAGATGTATGGTCCCTTCAATCATTAAGGAAAAGTAAGGAAACTTTGCTCTGATATCCTCTTTCCTATTGCCTATTAACTCTTTACAGAAATTAACCTACATTTGACTTTCTGAAAACCTTTCTTCCCTGAATACAGTTGCTCACGGAAAAGCAAAACTGATTGTATAACAATACATATATGTCAATAAATGCAGTAATTCACTGCTTAATGTGTGTCTTCAGTCTATTTCCTCATTGTGGAAACACTGCTAAGTGTAGTTAAACTAGGCAGTACAGCCTACTACATGCCAAGACTATCTAGTATGTCCTATTGCTCATAGGTTACAGATCTGTACATCTTGTTACTATACTGAGTACTATGGATAATTATAACACAATGGTAAGTGTGTGTATCTAAATATATCTAAACATACAAAAGGCACAGTAGCTCTCTAGTTTAATAAGATCCCATTTGTCAAGAACACATGGATGCAGGGAGGGGTACAAAACACAGGGCCCTGTTGGGAGTGGGATGGGGTTAGTGAGAGCATCAGGGAAAATAGCTAATGTATGCTGAGCTTAATATCTAGGTGATGGGTTAATAGGTGCAGTAATGCACCATGGCACATGTTTACCTATGTAAAAAACCCATACACTCCACACATAAAACTTAAAAAAAAATACTGTATTATAAAAGCAACTCCATGAAATGAAAATTAGACTTTCTACTCACCAGCTTAAAAGGCAGCAAAGAAGTTTGTAGTTATTAGGAGTTCTTGGTATAAAAACAGTTTCATATGAGAAATTGAAACTCAAACCTACAGTCCAGATAAAAGGAAATATGTTCTATGTTTTAGTGTTGTTGTTTACATTAAATGTAAGGATAAGAATCAGGAGTTAAGAATTAAATCCATATGTATGAAACCATTTGTTGACAGCAGACAAAAAGATAAAGTGGCTCTCTATGGATATTTTTCAAATTAAAGTTTAGAGAGATTGCACTAAGACCCCCACTTTTCCTCATCATAAACCACTGTAGACAAGTGAATATAAAAATGTTAAAGGTATACCAGGATCAAATCTCCAGGACAGATAGTGAATAGGCAAAGGAAATATAAGAATGGGAACAGCAAGCACACACACACAAAAACAAAAAATTTGAAAAAGACTGTTATTTATGTGGCTTGGAAGAATTAAAGTAACAAAAAGTAGATGTCAAAATGGGGCCGGGTTTGGTGGCTCAGGCCTGTAATCCCAGCACTTTGGGATGCCAAGGTAGGGGGTTCACTTGAAGTCAGGAGTTCAAGATCAGCCTGGACAAAATGGTGAAACCCCATCTCTACTAAAAATACAAAAATTAGCTGGGCATGGTGGCACATACCTGTAATCCCAGCTACGTGGGAGGCTGTGGCATGAGAACTGCTTGAACCTGGGAGGCAGAGGCCGCAGTGAGCCAAGATCACACCACTGCACTCCAGCCTGGGTAACAGAATGAGACTCCATCTCAAAATATATATATATATATATATATATATATATATATATATATATATACATAATTAAATTGAAAAGGAGAAAATAAAGCAAAAGGAATTAGAAATTTTAAGATATATTCAAGTTAATTTTTATATTTCATTCAAAGAGCATATAAATAATTATTTGACTTATTTCAAGATAACATTAATAGAGATAAAACTTTAAAATTATGTCAATTAGAGGTTTCAGAATGAAACAATGAGGATGAAGCAAGTTCAAATAATCATTCAAATAAACAAGAACTAAAAATCAATATATTTGATTAAGTAAATATATTTAAGTAATTACGTAAATATAATATACTTAGTTATGTTTTTATAATTAAGTATAAAATTCCTAATCAGTTAGAAAGTACTGATACTAGACTGTCTTAGGCTAAAGAATGGATATAAAAAATGTGTATGTTAGCTGGGCACAGTGGCTCATGCTTGCAATCCCAGCACTTTGAGAGTCCAAGGGTGGTGGATCACTTGAGGTCAGGAGTTCGAGATCAGCCTGGCCAACATGGTGAAACTTCATCTCTACTAAAAATACGAAAAATTAGCCAGGTGTCGTGGTGCATGTGGTAGTGAATTTGGACACTAGATGCATATAGTTACTTGGGAGGCTGAAAAAGAAGAATTGCTTGAACTCAGAGGTAAAAGTTGTAGCAAGCTGAAATCCTGACACTTCACTCCAGCCTGGATGACAGAGTAAGTAAGGAAGAAAGGGAAGGAAGGCAGAAAGGAAGGAAGGAAGGAAGGAAGGAAGGAAGGAAGGAAGGAAAGAAATATATATATTAAAGCTCTGAACCCCAATACTTCAAAATGTGACCATATTTGGAGATAGAGTCTTTATAGGGCGAATCAATTTAAGGTAAGGTCATTATATGGTCCCTAATCCAACATGAGTGATGTTCCTACAAATTGGAGGAATTTCGACACTAGATGCATATACAGGAAAAAATTGTGTGAACCTGAGATGGCTATCTAGGAGAGAGAGCTGGAACAGATCCTTCCCTCAGAAGGAATGTTTGAAGGAAGTAACACTTCCCAACCCATGATTTAAGACTTCTAGCTTCCCAAACTGTACGATAATAAAAAATCAGCTGTTTAAGTCACCCAGTTTGTGGTACTTGTTACAGAAGCTCTAGGAAATAAATACACAGATCAAAAACTATCAAAAGAAAAAAATAATCTGAGCCTAGGTATATTAGTGAGTTCACAGAACACAAGGGATATAGTGGCAATTCTGAAATAATCCTAAGAGAAAGAAAATTTAAAAGAAATTACAGCAGGCTTATCAGCAAAAAGAGAATCCAGTATACAATACATCTTCAACAAAACAATGGTAGAAAAACTAATCCTAGAATCTTTCACACACACATAAAAAATGGTAATTCAATAAAGAAGAAAAATTTTACCATTCATGGATCAAATAGAAAAATAAATTAGTAAAGGTTCTACATAAACAATAAGGAAATCAAACTGGGAGAAAGAAGGGGATCAAAGCAATCAGCAACAAAGATATTGATAAATGTGCATAAGTCTACGCAAGAGTGAATGTTTAAATGATTTGATTAATAAGGAAAGTACATCTGGAAAGTACTTTATAAAACAAAGAAACAAGATGCTAGATAAAAACAATGTGAAAAAAGAGAAAATAATTTGTGTTTCAATATCCTAAGCTTTTTGTATTGTTTAGGACAACTGTAAATGTATCAGCTTTAAACTTTAAAAAGTATATCTGTTAAAAATAAATAGAGTACAGTCATAGTTCAATAAAATATAAATTGAAACCAAGAAGAAGAAAGTAGATATAGACGCAGAAAGAAGCAAAGAAATTTTTAAATGTTAGAAATATAAGTATATACTTTATATATTAATACTAATAAAAATAATGATTATTTGGAGGCTTAAAATAACTGGTGTATTATGACAGTGCAGCTAGAAAGTAGAAAACACAATATGTAACTGAAATTTGACCAGTCTATGTGCTTGTTGTTGGAGAGGTAGAAGGAGACATTAAGTTTTGACGTGGAAGTAATGAATACATGAAAATAATTAAAAGCAATCACAATTTCAAAAAACATAAAACATAAAACCACCAAACAGATAGAACCACTAGCAGAAGTCATTACAGGAGAATAAAAGAACAACAAACAAAACATTGAACAAACTAATAAACAACAACTGTTAAGCAGATATTACAAAATAAGTCTGCAATAGGTCTAGAGGTATTAAAAATTACAATAAAAGAGCTTTTACACTGTTGGTGGGAGTGTAAATTAGTTCAGCCATTGTGGAAGACAGTCTGGGAATTCCTCAAGGATCTAGAACCAGAACCAGAAATAACATTTGATCCAACAATCCCATTACTGAGTATATACCCAAAGGATTATAAATCAATCTACTATAAGACACAGGCACATGTATGTGTATTCCAGCAGGATTCACAATAGCAAAGACTTGGAACCAACCTAAATGCCCATCAATGATAGACTGGATAAAGAAAAAGTGGTACATATACACCATGGAATACTATGTAGCCATAAAAAAGAAGGTGTTCATGTCCTTTGCAGGGACATAGATGAAGCTGGAAACCATCTTTCTCAGCAAACTAACACAGGAACAGAAAACCAAACATCACATGTTCCCACGCATAAGAAGGTGTTGAAGAATGAGAATACATGGACACAGGGAGGGGAATATCACACACAGGGTCTGTAAGGGGGTGAAGGGCTAGGAGAGGAATAGCATTAGGAGAAATACCTAATGTAGATGATGGGTTGATGGGTACAGCCAACCACCATGACCCATGTATACCTATGTAACAAACCTGCATGTTTTGCATATGTATTTCAGAACTTAAAGTAAAATAAAACAAAATTACAATAGGTACAATGGAATAAAACCATTGCTTAGAAAAAGAATTGTCAGATTCTATGAACAAAAAGTTAAAACTCATTTCTATGTAGATAATAAAAGATAATAAATATGATATATATCATTATAATGATATAATCGCATGCACAAAACATTTAAGAGCATTTTTACCAAGAGAATCTTGATATATTAATGCTAATATCTTATTTTTTTTCAGAAAAAAAGACATTAGAACTATATATTATTTAATGATAAACTAAGTCATATATCTGCAAACTATAATTCTGAACTACTATTTCAGAACTTAACCACAGAAAGTGAAATTACAAAATTACAAGAATATTGACATCTGTAGTCATAGTAAAAAATTTTAACATATATTCCAAAAAAGACAGCCAGTATATTTAAACATACTTGAATTTAGAGCATCATAAATCATAAAAAGATACTAAATATACATTTAGAATATTTAATTCTATTTCAAAACTGCATTGTTATGATAATTATTATACTAATGTGCCAAAATAGAATTTTCATGTTATTTAATGTGGAACAATCCATTATTTCTTTGGAAGCTTTCATTTACATGTGTGTTAAATAAGTCTATTGAGAACAAATAAAATAAACCAAAATAAATCAAAACCAGCTTATGGAAGTATAATTATATGTGTTATCCAAAAGGCTTAGCAATTTTAGAGATCAGGAGGAATGGAGAATATTGTCTTTTTTTTTTAAGTGCTGATTAAAAATAATAAATGCATTTATTTATTCATTCATTCATTATATTTAGACATAGTCTGCCTCTGTCACCAGGCTGGAATGCAGTGGTACCATCTCAACTCACTTAAATCTTTGCCTCCCAGGTTCAAGCAATTTTTCTGCCTCATCCTCCTGAGTAGCTAGGAGTATAGGTGCATGCCACCACACCTGGCTAATTTTTGTATTTTTAGTAGAGACAGGGTTTCACCTTGTTGGCCAGGATGGTCTCGATCTCCTGACCTCATGATCCACCCACGTAGGCCTCCCAAATTACTGGGATTACAGGCTTGAGCCACTGCGCCCAGCCAAAAAAAAAATTTAATATGAGAGAATGCTCTCTTGCTAGCATGATTTTAACACTTACCACTCAAAAGACTTTATTTATTTATGTTTTCAAAATTATTTTATTACTAAAGTAATATAACAAATGAAGTCTTACTGTAAAAATACCCAATCATATGAGCAAATCAAATGTTTCCCTTGTTGCTTAGTGAATATCACTCCCAGGTCCATAGGAACAACAGTTGACACTACTGGTTTTGGTTTGGTTTTCCAGAAATGAATTATGCCCTAAAAAATCACTCCAGTATATGCACACAAATGCATATGCACACCTATTTATATGTTTGCACATGCTTATATTCACACATATACATACAAATGCAATATACACATCATTTCTCAATCCTGCCACTATTGCAAATTTGGTCTGGATGATGGTTTGTTATGGGTGGTTGTTCTATGTGTTACAGAATTTTAAGCAGCATCCCTGGACTCTACAAACTAAATACCAGGAGCACTATACCTTTAGTTATTAAAAGCAAATCCCAGGAAGGTGTTGAAACTTTCACAAACCTGATACCTTTTTCCATTTGTAGATCCTTTTATCAATTAGAAAATACATTTGATTTACAAAAAAATGATATAAAGAATAACATAATGCAGGTTGAATAATATTCATTTTCATTTTTACATTCTGATAAAAATTCATTAAAACATTTTCCTAGACCAATTGTAACTAACAGACATTTGGCCCTGGGGAAAACAAAAAGTCTCCAAATGTTGTCAAATTCCTGCTGGCATCAAAGTCACCTGTGGTTTAGCAAAATTGATACAGACACACACACACACACACACACACACACACACACACACACACACACAGATGAGAATGCTTTTATGATAATATAAAGTTCACAATATGAATTATTATATACACTGTGCCCATAACATGGCATTGTTGAACTTTAAAAATTTGTCAGTGTAGAATTAGGAAATGTATTCATTAAATTAAACATTTGCTAAATTAATCAAACAAAATATCATTTATTCTCTAAAATCATAATGAACCTTAATTAAATCTGATTTCTTTAAAAAAAATCTAAGTTACTGCAAACTAAATGTGATATACATCAAATAAAATTCATTTTCTCTGCATCCAGTTTGTTGGAGGACTGGATCTAAATAGTTAAATATTCATAATGACTACTGGAAAAGTTATATATTCACATAGAATTGTGTGCTATAATTAATTTTACATGGCATCATGTCATCATGTTGTCATTTGTGTAAGATTCAGATGTCATGTTTTGATATAAGAGTTTTTCGTTTTCAAAGAAGCTATGAAAAAATGTTTATATAGTCATATTGACAATATTGGATGACAACTGGGACATTTTTTCTAGTAGTACATTTAACTTTTAATTCAGAGTTTATAATGACAGAAAAGCTATCATTCTTTTTCTAAAAAGTTTGAAACTTTTAATTTCCTTTTACAGAATTTATTCTCTTTAACCAAAAATTCTTTAATTTGAAAATACATCCTAATATCTTTATATTTAAAAAGATTCAAAGTAATAAATTTTATTCTAAGTAATAAAAAAATAGAATAATGGCAGTGATAGTGATGATGAGAGAGGAATATCATGATGTATATGCTGGAAAGTGGTTTTCATTAAAGAATTGGCTATCTTTTTTTTTTTTTTTTTTTTGACAACTCCATAACTAATCCTGTGAACAGGAGGAGCTCTCTTAATTGTAACATCATTCCTTTCTATTACTTGTAATAGAAAGTAATTTCTCAGTTTCTTTTTTTCACTGCAATTTTTCCCTAACCCTCTGTATCTTGTAGTTGTTTTTGTTTAATAAATCAATCTACACCTGTTTATTCACACACGATACGACACAGGTAAAGAGAAGAGTGAGTGGGAGAATTTTAGTAAACACGTTTTTTACAGATGTAAGCAATAGCTTCAACCTATGATTTATATCTAGAAAACATTCTAACAGTTATATACAGATACACCACAAATACAGTGAGGATAGAGAATGTAATTATTTTGTTTATTCAGAACAAACATTTTTATTAACTTTTATTAATGAACTACTTTTAATGTTAATATAGCCAAGATTTTAAGGCAACATTGGTAATAGATTAGAATATTCTAGCCTAAACAATGTGGCACACTATTTAGTCTCTTACCTATTCTTTTTTATTTTTATTCCTATCCTCTGTAATGATCAAATAGTGCAATGTGGACAAGATCGACTTAAAAATACTGTGAGATAAACATGGAGTTTCTTAATTTTCTTAAGGAAGACTGTTTAGTCAGTTAAAAACTTCGTCTAGGATGCTTTTAAAATGAAAATAGTATGTATTTATGGAGCACAACATCTAGCTAATCACAAGGACTTAGCACTTGAAATTATGAAGCATATTGCCAGCAGCTTTGCTTTAGCAAAACAGACATCATTTTAAATGTCTCTTTAGTTAAATCATATCAATTACAGATGTTTAAATATTCCTAGCACATTACCATTTAGAATGTACACACTTCACAATAACAACTTTCACCTCTAGAATATTTCATGGGTAAATGTGAGACATAAATCCAATCCAATCAATAGCTGATGACTAAAAATAGAAAGTCAGGTATATTTTTAATTATAATTTGTGGTCCTTAACATAAGCAATCTCACTATTTCATCGTTCTTTTTATTTAATAAAGAAATAGTTTATAATACAAGTGTTAAACTGAAGATTTAAAGGGATAAATAATTCGTTTTTCTCAACTGCCATTAACTCTGAAGACCAGTACCTTCACCTCTTAGAAAATTATAGATCAAACAAAAATATAAATTCAGTCAAAAGAGTGCAAATAATTACTATATTAAAATAATAATTTTTGTCAAAACATTATGAACAAAGTAAAAAAAGAAATGGCAACTGTGAAAAATTATTGATAGCTTATATTACTGACAAAGAGCTACTGCAGCTATTATGTAATGAATGAATATGATTGAAAAGTTAAACAGACTAGAAAAATAAAGGCTATAAATGAGCAGTTAATAAAACAGTAATGAGTGCATCTCCTCAAAATTGGAGAAGATCATCAATTTTACTCATAATATAATAAAAGTAAATTTAAAGTACACAGGTTACCATTTTTTTCACCTATCCTATTTGCAAAATTCCCTATGTGTTGGCATCTCTATAAAGAAACAGACACTCTTATACGTCATGGAAAACGGAGATACTACAATGTCTATGGAGGAGGCTCTAGTGATAGCTATCAAAATTAAACTTACTTATCTTTGAATCAGAATCCCACTTACAGAAATCTCTTCTACAGATATACCAATATGTATGCTACATTATATGTGTGCAAAGACATTCATTATATTATTACATGTAAGAGCATAAAAAGTAACAAGAGACAATAAACGCTCATTAAATTAACAATGGGGGAGGGGTGGGTACATCAGTGAAAGCAGTGAAGTACAGACTTCCAAATAAGAGAGAATTTGTTTCCATCATTTTAAGTAATCCATTTAAGTAATCCATGTTTCCATCATTTAAGTAATGTGGCAATGAAAGTTTATAGTTAGTGGCAAGCTTTCTAGTGAATTATGACATTTGATCATTCCAATAGGCAGGCACCATGATAGATACCATGTGTACAAAAATACAATAATTCCAGAATTTGATTCTAAGACATTTGCAGTATATTTGTTGAGGTAGACATCTTACCCGGGAGCTCAGAAATATTTCTGTGAATGGCCAATACTGAATTTTTTTGAATTTGTGAGTCTTACTCTCTCTGTTGCAACTATTCAGTTTTGTCACTATGGCATGAATTAGCCATAGATAATACATAAATAAATGTGTGTGTCTATGTCTTCATAACATGTTATTTATGTTCTCTAAAATTTAAATTTTATATAAATTCCAGGTATCACAAAATATTATTTTCTTTCCATTTTTTTCCCAAAACTTTCCAAAGGAAACAGAATTGTGTGTAGGCAATACAAAAACAGACAATGGGCTAGCTTTGACACATGGATTGTAGCTTAACTGAACCCTGATATAAACCATAAACCAAACTTTATACTATACTTCAATTAGTAATCAAACATCAGCAGTATTTTTCAGTTTTAACAAGATGCAGAGAATTAAAGAGATGTGTCAGTTGTAATACAGGAAGTAAAAGGAGGAGTTATAACTCAAGCTTAGCTCCTCAGTCATCATTACTGTCTTTTAAAGATGACTCTTTTATAATGATCATTATGATGTATGACATGAATTGCAGGATGTGTGCAATATTTTAAATAAAATTATACTCTTATTTACAACATGATTCATTCAGCACTATTGAACTTTTGAAAAATGAATAACAGACCAGCTAGTCTATGTTAGTTTTTACACAATTTTTGAAAAAGAAAGAGCAAATTGTTTGAAAGTTACAGTGACTAATTGTTCTATACAGTCATGCTTCATTTAATGATGGAAATACATTCTGAGAAGTACATCATTAAGCAATTCTGTGTTTGTGTGCATATCATAGGGTATACTTACACAAACCGAGATGCAATAGCCATACAGGCACACAGGATATAGGGGGTAGCCTATTGCTCCTAGGCTAGGAACCTGTATAGCATGTTACTGAACTGAATACTGTAGACAATTGTAACACAGTAAGTATATCCGTATCTAAACATAAAAACAGTGCAGCAAAATATGTACTTTAGTCCACCATATATGCTGTCCATAATTGACTGAAATGTCATTATATGGAACACGACTATAATTTGTTTCAGGAGAAAATCAGTAACTTATTACCAAATTTGTCACTATTTTTTTCTTATCCTAATTCTTCAATTATTTGAAAAGATCTTTACCAAGCAATCAGATCTATGAGATATATCCCTCTGCTAGTTTGGATACTTGAGCTCTCATAGCAATTACATTCTGGAAAAAATAATGACTTATGGATTATGATATATACTTACATAAGAAATACACACACATATATATATATATACACACATATATTTGTATCTGTGTATATAATTTGTCATTTATTATTACACAGTGCTCTATAATCACGGCTTTAGCCACATGTACATATATTAGTAAAGAATAATATATATAGGGCCGGGCGCGGTGGCTCAAGCCTGTAATCCCAGCACTTTGGGAGGCCGAGGCGGGTGGATCACGAGGTCGAGAGATCGAGACCATCCTGGTCAACATGGTGAAACCCCGTCTCTACTAAAAATACAAAAAAAAAAAAAAAAAAAAAAAAAGCTGGGCATGGTGGCACGTGCCTGTAATCCCAGCTACTCAGGAGGCTGAGGCAGGAGAATTGCCTGAACCCAGGAGGCGGAGGTTGCGGTGAGCGGAGATCGCGCCATTGCACTCCAGCCTGGGTAACAAGAGTGAAACTCCGTCTCAAAAAAAAAAAAAAAAAAAAAAAAAAAAAAAGAATATATATTGACCAATGTCAATAGAATAAATCATGTCATAATAAAACTCATCATTGAGAAAATGTTTAAAATATAAGAAACATAAGAGAAGCTAGTACATATCAAAATACTTGGGTTTGAACTCTTACATAAAAGTCTAGTGAAGTAGATAAAAATGGCCAGCTAGACACAAGCAGGAGATGTCTCTTCCACAAAGAGAAACTAAAATGTCGAATAAACCATCACATTCTGAACAGATCTTCTGAGAGAAAACACTCAAACTTAATATTATTAAGTGATGCAGACACCGAGGGTGAATAGCCACGAAGCTGCGAAGCACACATGGAGTCTCCAAGTGCTAAGAATGGTTCCCAGTCCTGACCAAGTCCTAAGGAAGTGGTGAATGAAGGAACCATGAGGCACCACACTCCCACTGCAGACCTCTGTGATCCCAACTACAAGAAATCTCTTGACCCCCACAGATATTTGAATTGGCAAGGGGAACTTCCCAGAGAGGAGACAGAGGCTGGGCTCAAGCCAGCACAGAGCCCAGAAGCTTTTGTGTTGGGGGAAGCTGCTACAAAAACACAAGCATAGGTGCCCATCCCTCAAAACTTTTCATCCTACTCTGAGTAGCTCTAGCTCCTGTGAACAGCCAGGCTGGAAGAACAGGGTTGCCTTTCCCTCAGGACCAAGGTGCATCTGATTTGCAAAACCTCTTTTCAGCTGGCCCCTCCCAAGGTCCCTGCTTGGCCACTCCCATAAGAGGAGGCACACAGCACAGGCTCCATTGCCCCACCTGAGTGTTTTGCCAGTGGCCTGAGAGCAGTTTGCCCCTCCCCAGTAGAGTCAACGGGAGGCAGAAGACAAAGCTTTCAAAGTTTTGGGCCTCGTCCTAACCTACCAGAGTTTGAACAAAACACCCAGGAGAATCAAGGTGAGATCTGGGGCTTGTGCTCAAGTCAGGGAGGAGCCCCCTTTCTCAGAACACTGAAACCGATGTCTGATGTAAAGGTTTGTGAGTTGGCATGGGAGCTGGGCATCCCTTTCTCCACAAAACCAGATAAACAAGAGTGTAGCAAGTTGGCCAGCTGCAGTTTCTCTCTAGGGCAGTCCTGGGGCCCTGAGCACCTAGAATAGCCTACCAATCTGGGTACAGAAAACTTGGCACAAAACTAGCTGTTCAGACCTGCTCCTGAAATAGACAAAAGAGGGAGAAACTGACAGGGGACTGAGCTGAGCAGTTCCCATAGTCATGTGGTGGGCAAAATATCCTGGACCATGGGTGCTCCAACAGCTGCACACTAATGGCACCGCTTCCTTGTCCAGGGATCATCTACCCTGGGCCCACTGCATAAAGAGATCACCTGTAGACATACCACACAACCCCCTTTGACTCTGCCAAACTCAGAGGACTAAAAGGTCCCTGGGGCTTGGCAGGTTTCCTGGTGGCCTAACCTTTGACTCAAGTAGCCCCTGGGAGAGAGCACAGCCTGCCAGGGACGTAGCACCAGTGTTGGGAAAGGGATCTCCCAAGGCCCAGGAATAGAGTTGGTGAGGGTCTCATCTACTGGATCTCACCCTGAATTGTACTATCAAATAAAAATAAATTTCTCCACCATGAATCACCTGTGAAGCCCAAGGCAGAAAATCAGCTACAACTAAGGAACCCACACAGAGCCTTGGATCTCTGAAAGCATGAAGAAACAAAACGAATCCATGATACAAAACTTCATCACAATCAAACCCTCAACAGGAAAAAAAAAAAAATTAAAACCATAAAGTTCCATCCAAATGACAGTAACTTCAAAAATGTAAAGAAACATTATGCATCTCAGATGAGAAGACATTAGCACAAAAACTCCATTCATTTACTCTTTGGAGTATTTCCTTACCTACGAAGACTGCACTAGCTCCCTCACAATGGACCCTAAACAGATTGAGATGACAGAAGCGACAGACAGAGAATTCAGAGTTTGGATGGCAAGGAAGCTCAACAAGATTCAAGAGAAAGTTGAAACCAAATACGAGGAAGCCAGTAAAATGATCCTGGAGTAGAACAATGACAGGGCCATTTTAAGAAAGAAACAAACTTGAACTTCTGGCATTGAAAAATGTACTACGGGGAATTTCAAAGCACAGTTGGAAGCCATAACAACAGACTAGACCAAGCTTAGAAAAGAATTTTAGAGCTCAGAGACTGGTCCCTCAAATCAACACAGTTAAACAAAAAATTGGAAAAATAATTCTTAAAATGAACAATAACTTTGAGAAGCATGGGATTACATAAAGAGAACAAATTTACAATTCCTGAGAGCTAGAGAGAAACAGTAAGCAATTTGGAAAACATATTTGAGGATATAGTTGACAGAAATTTTTTTCAATCTTGTTAAAGAGATAGACAAGCAAATGTAAAAATATTCTAGAAAATCTTTGTGAGATACTGTACAAGATGGCTACCCACAAGCCGTATAGTCATCAAGGTTTCCAAGGTCAAAGTGAAAGAAAAAATCTTAAAGGAACCTAGAGGAAAGGGTCAGATCACTTACAAAGGAAACCCCATTAGGCTAACAGTGGACTTCTTAGCACAATCTTTACAAGCCTGAAGAGGTCAGGGCCCTATTTTCAGCATCCTTAAGGAAAATAAATTGCAACCAATAATTTCATATCCCAGAAATCTAAGCTTCAAAAGTTAAAACGAAATAAGACCTTTTTTAGACAAGCAACAGCTAAGGGAATTTCTTACCACTAGAACAGCCTTACAAGAGATCCTGAAGAGAGTTCTAAAGATGGCGATGTAATGGTGATAACGGCTTCCACAAAAACACACTTAAGTACATAGTTACAGACCCTTAACACAACTACACAATTGAGACTACTATGTAAACAGCTAAAAACATCACAACAGGATCAAAACTTTACCTTGAATACCTTGAATGTAAATTGTCTAAACACTCTCACTTAAAAGACATAGAGTGGAAATTTGTATTAATAACCAAGACCATCCATTTTTTGGTTTCAAAAGATGCAGATCACATGTAATGACACCCATCGGATCAAAGTAAAGGGATAGAGAAAAATCTATTATTTAAATGGAAACAAGAGGAGGTGTTATTATTCCTAAATCAGACAAAGTAGACTAAACCAACAATAAAAAAAGGATGAAAAGGGACATTACGTAATCATAAAAGGTTGAATTCAACAAGAAGACTTAATTCACCTAAATATGCATGCACTTAATATTGGAGCATTGAGATTTATAAAACAAGTACTTCTAGAAGACTCAGCCACAATAAAATAGTGGAGGACTTATCACCCCACTGACAGCTTTAGACAGATCATTGAGACAGAAAACTAACAAATAAACTCTGAACATAAGTTTGACACTGAACTAATTAGACATAATATACACTGAAATAATACTCCACACAACCATAACAAAGTGTACATTCTTCTTCTGATCCACACACAGAATATACTCTAAGATCAACCACATGCTTGGTCACAAAGCAAGTCTCGATACATTCAAAACTATCAGCACTGTATTAAGCATACTCTCAGATCACAGAGGAATGAAAATAGAAATCAAAACCAGATGATCTCCCAAAAACCCACACAACTACATGAAAATTAAACAACTTGCTCCTGAATGACTTTTGAGTAAATAACAAAATTAATTAATAACCTTAACATCACATCTAGGAAAAATAGAAAGACCAAAAAAAAAAAAAAATCCCCAAAACTAGCAGAAGCAAAGAAACAGCTATAATCAAAGGTTTCTGCAGTGTGTGGAGTTCTCATCTGAGATAAATGCCGAGGCACAGTGGACCGACATACACAGTCCAATCATTGGATAGAAGATGCAGACCAGAAGCAGCTCATGTGTGCTCTTCTCACAGAGGAAGAACAAAACAGGCTAGTGAACACTGACCCTTCAAGTTGATCATCTGAGAAATCACATTGGGAGCCCTCAAGGCAGCAGAGCAACACAGAGAGCAGAGAGGAGTGGAGCTGGGCACCAGCCTGTCTGAGCTCACCATAGAGACAGGAGAACCTCTCCAATATAGGAAAGGGTGAGTGAGTGAGAGCTCCTAAGGGATTCATAGTCTCCAGAAGGACTTGTGCAAGACTAGAAATGAGAGAATCCCCCCAGATACCTCATGCCTCACAACTACCATGCTTCTAGACAGGCAGAGAGCCACTGGACATTTTGAAATGGCAACTTTGGAGTCCAAGGGAACTTTTACAAGCCTTGGGTCCCAAAGCAGATGAGCACCAGTACCATATCCCCAGCAGCGGCCCCAGTTTTGGTGCCTGACAGCAGTAAGACTGCTTCACTCCTCCTTGCTGGATGGAGCTTGGCACCAGCATCAGGCCTAGCAGTCTCACTTCTGCATGAACTCAGCCAGATGATACAACTTCCTGCTGTCTTGGAAAACTCCCAGATGGCAGCGTTGGTGACCCCACCCACCCATGCAACCAGTAGCCAGGTGAGAAACACTTGCTAGAGCTTCTGGCTCAGTGGTTCTTGCATCTATATGAACTCAACCAGTGGGCACAACCTCCTATTGTCTCAGACAGCAAGGCAGGTGGCCACACCCACCCTGGCACTGGTAGCCAGGTAGGCAGCACCTGCTAGACCTTTTGATCCAGTGGTTTTATTCTTTGTGAACTCAGCTGGACTGCACAGCTTCTGGTTGTCCCAGGAAGCACCCAGATAGCAAGGTAGGTGACCTCATTCACCCCTGCCACTGGTAGCCAGGTAAACAATGCCCACTGGAGTCTCCAGTCCAGGAATCCAGCTTCTGTGTGAACTCAGCAAGTGGGCACGGACTCATTGTCCCAGAAAGCATCCAGATGGCAGGGCAGGTGACTCTACTCACCTCTGCCTTTGGTAGCCAGGCAAGCAATGCCAGCTAGAGCTTCCAGCACAGTGGTCTTACTTCTGCTTGTATTTGACAAGGGGCACAGCTTCCTGCTGCCTCAACGATACACAGACAGCAGGATGGGTAATTCTACCCACCCCTGACTCTCATAGACAGTTGGGCTACACCCACTAGAGCTTCCAACCCAATAGTCCCACTTCTGTTGGAACTCTGCAGGGAGATGCAACCCCATGTTTTCCTGGGAAGTACTGGACAGCAGATTAGGGCTAATACAGCAGGATACAGTCTGTCTGCCAATTGTTGCCCTGTCTGAGGGAGTTAAATATATCAGAACACCCAATGAATGAAGCATGGACACAGAGACAATAATAGGAAGGGGTGTGTTCAAGACCCAGGAGCAAGCTAGATGAAAAGCTTGTCAATATAACCCACCTTATATAACAATCAAATTCCCAAGGGCATTAAAAAAGATAAAAGCAAAAAATCTTATTCAAAGGACAGCAACTTCAAAGACTGAAAGAACAATAGCCAACACAGATGAGAAGAAAGCTAGCACAAGAGCTCTGGCAACTCAAAAAGCCAGAGGTCTTGTTGCTTAAATGACCTCTGTAGTTCCCAGCAAGAATTCTTAACCAGGTTGAAATGGCTGAAATGCCAGAAATGTAATTCAGAATATGGTTAGGAATGAAGATCATCCATGTTCAGGAGAAAGTTGAAACCCAATCCTAGGAATCTAAGGAATATAATAAAATGATACTGTAGATAAAAGATGAAACAGCCACTTTAAGAAAGAACCAAATGAAACTAATAGAGCTTAAAAACTCACTTCGAGAATTTCATAATACAATAGGAAGTATTAACAGCAAATTTGGCCACATTGAGGAAATAATCTCAGAGCTCAAAGACTGGTTCTCTGAAATAACAGGCATACAAAAATAAACAAAAAGCAATAAAAGAAAAGTGAATAAGACCTCCAAAAAATATGAGGTTTTGTAAAAAGACCAAATCTATGACTCAGTGGCTCATTGAAAGAGAAGAGAAATCAAGCAACATGGAAAATTTGAATATATTATTCCAGACAACTTCCCAAACCTTGCTAAGGAGGCCAACCCACAAATCCAAGAAAGGCAGAGAATCCCTGTGAGGTAGTATATAAGATGACCATTCCCTAAGACACAGTCATCAGATTCTCCAAGTTTGAAATAAAGGAAAAAATAGGGGCAACTAGAAAGAAGGGGCAGGTCACCGACAAAGGGAACCTCATCAGGCTAACAGTGAACCTTTCAGCAGAAATCCTACAGGCCAGAAATGATTGGGGACCTATATTCAGTATTCCTAAAGAAAAGAAATTACAAAAAACAATTTCATATCCAGTTAATCTAAGCTTCATAAGCAAAAGAGAAATAAGACCCTTTTCAGACAAGCAAATGCTAAGAGAATTTGTTACCATCAGACAAGCCTTACAGGAGGTCCTTAAGGGAGTGTCATAGATGGAAGGAAAATACTATTACCAAACAGCACAAAAATACATGTAAGTACATAGATCACTGAAACTATAAAGCAACTAGCCAATCAAATCTGCATAATAATCAGCTAATAATACAATGACAGGATGAACCCTGTACATATCAATATTAACCTTGAATGTAAATGGGCTAAATTCTGCAGTTAAAAGGCACAAAGTGGTAAGTGGAATAAAGAAGCAAGACACAGCCCCATGCAATCAAGAAGAGACCTATCACATGCAATGACACCCATAGGCTCAAAGTAAAGGGATGGAAAAAAAAAATCTAGCAAGAAAATGGCAAACAGAAAAAAGTGGGGGTTGCTATTCTAATTTCAGACAAAACAGACGTTAAACCAACGATCAAAAAAGGCAAAAAGAAAAGCATTACATAATGGGAAAGGGTTCAGTTCAACAAGCAGACTTAACTATCCTAAATATAAATACACCAACACAGAAGGTCTTAAATTCATAATGCAAGTTCTTAGAAATTTACAGAGAGAATTAGATAACCCCCATTAATAGTAGGAGATGTCAACACCACACTGACAATATCAGACAAGCTATCAAGGCAAAAAACTAGTAAAACACTTGGGACCCAAACTTGGCAATTGAATAAATACCTACAGAACTCTCCACCCCCTGAAAAACAGATTGTAAATTCTTCTCATCTACAAATTGTACAAACTGTAAAACCACCCACACAATCAAAAATAAAACAACCCTCAGCAAATTCAAGAAAGCTGAAATCATACCAAACATACTGTTGGACCATTGCATAATAAAAATAGAAATCAATACTGAGAAAATTGCTCCAAATCATACCAAGATGTGGAAAGTAAACAAGCTACTCCTGAATGACTTTTGAGTAAACAATGAAATTAAGTCAGAAATCAAGAACTTGTTTGATATTCATGAGAAAAAAGATATACTAGAATATCTAGGACACATCTAAAGCAATATTAAGAGAGAAGTTTACAGTACTAACAGTCCACATCAAAACGTTAGAAAGACATCAAATTAAGAATCTAACATGACACCTGAAGGAACCAGAGAAATAAGAGCAAACCAGCTACAAAGCTTGCAAAAGATAAGGAAAAATGAAACATAGAGCTGAACTGAAGGAAACTGATATGTGATATATCATACAAAAGATCAGCATATCCAGAAGTTGGTTTTTTGAAAGAATAAGTTAGATTGATAGACTTCTATATAGGCTAATAAGGTTAAAAAAAAATCATATAAATACAATTAGAAGTTACATAGGGTACATTCCCAATGACCTCACAGAAATAAAAAAATCCCTCAGAAACTACAATGAACACCTCTATGCACGCAAGCTAGAGAACCTAAAAGAAATGAATAAATTCCTGGAAATATACAACCTCCAAAATTTGAATCAGGAAGAAATTGAATCTCTGAACACAACAATAATGCAATTTGAAATTGAAGCAGTAACAAGAGTCCTACCAGCAAAGAAAAGTCCATGACCACAAAGACTCACAGCTGAAAAGATGTATAAGAAAGAGCTGGTACCATCCTATAGAAACTATTTGAAAAAATTGAGGATGGACTTCTCCCTAACTCAGTCTATGAGGCCAGCACCATCCTGACCCCAAAATCTACCAGATACACAACAACAACAAAATATAGGCCAATATTCTTGAAAAATTTATATTCAGAAACTTTTTATATTCAAAAAATACTAGCAAAGGAAATCCAGCAGCACATCAAAAACGTACTTCACCATATTCAAGTAAGCTGCATCTTAGCAATGCAGCTTACTTGAATGAGGTGAATTAACTTTTTGATAGGGGGTGCTGAGGTTTGCTAGTATTTTGGTAAGGATTTTTCCATGTAGGTTCATTAGGGCTTTCACCTGTAGTTTTATTTTTTCATTGTGTCTTTGCCAGATGTTCATATCTGGATAATGCTGGCATAGTAGAATGAGCTAGGGTCTCCTTTATGATCTTTTGGGATAGTTTTTGTAAAATTGGTAGCTCAACCTCTTCTTTATACATCTACTAGAATTTGGCTGTGAACCCATCATATATATATATATATGAGAGAAAGAGAGGGAGAGAGAGAGAGAGAGAGAGAGAGAGAGAGATGTTAATTAATAATTAATACTTAAATAACAGGAGGCATCTATTAAAAAAACCTACAATGATCAATATACTGAATGAGCAAAACTGGAAGCATTCCCCTTCAGAAACAGACCAAGACAAAGATGACCACTTACACCACTGCTGTTCAGTATAGTACTAGAAGTCCCAGCCAGAGTATTCAAGCAAGAGAAAGGAATCAAAAGCATCCAAATGGAAAGAGAAGAAGTCACATTATTTCTGTTTGCAAATGATATAATTCTATGCCTACAAAACCCCACAGTTTCTGCTAAAAGTTCCTAGGTCTGATAAATAATCAGTGTCTAAGGATCCAAAATCATCATACAAAAATCAATAGCATGTATATACAATGACAACATCCAAGCTAACAACCAAAATAAGAATGCAATTTTATTTACAATAACCACAAAAATAATAAATTACACAGGAATACACCTAATCAGGGAGATGAAAGGTGTTGACAATGAAAATTTCAAACCAATATTCCAAGAAGTCAGCAATGACACAGACAAATGGAAACACATTCCATGCTCATGGATACGAATAATCCATATTGTTAAAATGGCCATACTGCCCAAAGCAGTTTACAGATTCAATGCTGTTGCTATCAAACTATCAATGCCATTCTATCTTTCAGATAGAATTTGCAAAAACTATCTGAAAATTCATATGGAACCAAAAAGGAGCTTGGATAGCTTGATGCAAGCATCATGTCACCCAACTTCAAACTACACTACAAGGCTATAATAACCAAAACAACATGACACAGGTACAAAAATATGGACAAAAAGATCAATGGCACAGAATAGAGAGCCAAGAAATAAAGCCACATACCTATCATCACTTGACCTTTAATGAAGTTGACAAAAAACAAGCAAGGGGGAAAAGGCCCCCTATTCAATAAATACCGCTGAGATAACCGTCTAGCCACATGAAGAAGATTCAAGTTAAACCCCTTCCTTACATCATTTATAACAATTAACTCAAAATGAATTAAAGATGTAAATATAAAATATAAAACTATGAAAATTCTAGAAGATGACCTATATCATTCTGGACATAGGTCCTGGCACAGATTTTATGACAAAGCTTTTTATTGACAAAATTTTGGCAATTTTATGACAATTGCCAAAAGCAATTGCAACTAAACAAATAATGACAAATGGGACCTATTTAAACGAAAGTGCTTCGGCACAGCAAAATAAACTATCAACAGAGTTAACAGATGACTTACGGAATGGGACAAGATATTTGCAAACTATGCATCACACAAAGGTCTAAAATCTAGAATCTATAAGAAAATTAAACAAATTAAAAGAAAAACATAGAATAACTCCATTAAAAAGTGGACAAAAGACATAGACACTTTTCAAAAGAAGACATACCAGCCAACAAGCATATGAAAAAACATACAACATCGCTAATCATTAGATAAATGCAAATTAAAACTACAATTTGATACCATCTTACTGTAGTCAGAATAGTTATTATTAAAGTAAAAAAAAAAAAAAAGAAAACGGGAAGATCATGAAGAAAAGGGAGTATTTATACACTGCTGGTGGGAATGTAAATAAGTTTAGTCATTGTGGAAATCAATGTGGCAATTTTTCTACAAACTTAAAGCAGAGGTACCATTCCACCCAGCAATTCCAGTATTGGGTATATGCCCAAAGGAATATATACCATCCTATCATAAAGACTCATATATGCATATGTTTATCACAGCACCATTAACAATAGCAAAGTTATGAAATCAATCTAAATTCCCATTAACGATAGCCTGGATAAAGACAATGTGACAAATATATACCATGGAATAATACACAGCCGTGAAAACGTATGAGATCATGTCCTTTTCAGGAACATGGATAGAGGTGGAGGCCATAACCCTAGACAAACTAATGTAGGAGGAGAAAAACAAATAGTACATGTTCTCATTTATAAGTGAGAGCTGAGCATTGAGTACACATAAACACAAAGAAGGGACCCACAGACACTGGAGTCTTTTTGAGAGTGGAAGGTGAAAGGAGAATGCGGTTTAAAAACTACCTATCAGGTACTATGCTTATTACCTGGGTAATAAAATAATCTGTACATGAAAACCTTGTGACACACAATATACCTATATAATGAACCTAAAATAAAAGTTAAATTATAAGTAAAAAATAAAATAAAATCAGAGCAGGACTGAATAAAATTAAGAACCAAAATCTATACAAAGAATCAACAAAACCAAATGTTACTTCTTTGAAAGGATAAACAAAATCGACAGATCACTAGCTAGATTAAGAAAGAAAAAAAGAGAGATGATCCAAAGAAGCACAAGCAGGGATGGCAAAGGTGACATTACAACCAATCCCACGGAAATGCAAAAGAACCTCAGAGACTATTATGAATAGCTTTATGTAAATAAAATAGAAAATCAATGAGAAATTGATACATTCCTGGAAGCACAATCTTCCAAAATTGATTCAGGAAGATATTTTAATCAAAAACAGACAAAAAAATGAGTCCCAAAATTGAGTCAGTAATTAAAAACTGATCAACCAAAAAGAATAGAGGGCCAGATGGATTCACAGCCAAATTCTAGTAGATGTATAAAGAAGAGGTTGAGCTACCAATTTTACAAAAACTATCCCAAAAGATCATAAAGGAGACCCTAGCTCATTCTACTATGCCAGCATTATCCAGATATGAACATCTGGCAAAGACACAATGAAAAAATAAAACTACAGGTGAAAGCCCTAATGAACCTACATGGAAAAATCCTTACCAAAATACTAGCAAACCTCAGCACCCCCTATCAAAAAGTTAATTCACCTCATTCAAGTAAGCTGCATTGCTAAGATGCAAGATTGTGTCAACATATGCAAATCAATAAATGTGGTTCAGTACATGAACAGAATTAAAAACAAAATAGATATGATCATTTCAGTAGACACAAGATAAGCTTTGGATAAAATGTAACATTCCCTCATGATAAAAAAAAAAAGCCTCATAACACTATGCCTTAAGGGAATATGCCTCAAAATAATGAGTTGTCTCTGACAAACCCATAGCCAACATCATACTGAATAGACAAAAGCTGAAAGAATTTCCCTTGAGATCTGGAACAAGATATGGCTATCCACTCTCACCACTGCTATTCAACATAGTAGTGTAAGTCCTAGTCAGAAAAATCAGGCAAGAGAAAGAAATAAAAGGCATCCAAATAGGAAAAGAAGTCAAATCATCTCTCTTCAATAATCACATGGTGGTATACCAAGAAAATCTAAAGATTCTACCTTCTACCGAAGATGACTACCATCAATGAGTGGCTTCAGTTAAGTTTTGGGATACACATCAATGTACAAAAATCAGTAGTATTTCCAGGCACCAATAATGTTCAAGCTGAAAATCAAAACAAAACAAAACAAAATTGCATTTGCAATGGCTGCAACAAAAATAATGAAAAGCCTAGAGAAATGTCTAATGAATGAGGTGAAGGACCTCTACAAGGAGAGCTACAGAACACTGCTGAAGGAAATCAAATATGATACAAAATGAATGGAAAAACATTCCATATTCATGAGTTGAAAGAATCATTATCATTAAAGTGGATATATGCCCCAGCTAATCTACAGATTTAACATAAATTCTTTTAAGCCATCCCTTGTTATTTTTCAAATAATCTGAAAAAAACTACTAGACAATGTATTTGGAACCCAAAAGAAGCCCAAATAGCCAAAGTGATCCTTAGCAAAAAAAAAAAAAAAAAAAGCAAAGTTCAAGGTATCACAATACTCAACTTTAATCTATACTATGCTACAAGGATACAGTAACAAAAGCAGCATGGTAATGGTACAACAGACACATAGACTAATGCAACAGAATACAAAAAACAAAATAGAGCCACACACTCACAAGCATCTGATCTTTGACAAAGTCAACAAAAATAATCAATGAATGGGGAAATTATTCCCTATTTAATAAATGGTGCTGGGATAATTTGCAATCTATATGCACAAGAAGAAAACAAGACCCCTAGCTCTTCTCATATAAAAAAGTTATCTCAAGATGAACTAAAGAATTAAATAGAAGACCTCAAACTACACAAATCCTAGAAGAAAACCATAGACATTTCTTTCCTGTCATAAGCCTTGAGAAATAATTTATGGCTAAGTCCTCAAAAGCAATCACACACACACACACACACACACACACACACACACACACACACACAAATGACAAGTAAAATCTCATTATAATAAAGAGCTTCTGCACAACAAAAGAAACTATCAACATAGTAAAGAGACAAACTATAGAATGGGAGAAAATGTTTGCAACCTGTTCACCCTACAAAGGTGTAATATTTAGAATCTGTAAAGAACATAAACAAATGAAAAAGCAAAAAACAAACATTTCCATTAAAAATAGGGATAAACAGACACTTTTCAAAAGAAAGTATACAAGTAGCCAACAAGCATGTGAAAAATACTCATCACCACTAATTGTCAGAGAAATGCAAATCAAAACCACAATAAGATAACATCTCGCACATGTCAAATGGCTATCATTAAAACATTTAAAAATAATAGATGCTAGCAGGACCGTGGAGAAAAGTGAACACATACACTCATGGTGGGAAATTAAATTAGTTCATCTACTGTGGAGAACAGGTTAGAGATTTCTCAAAGAACTAGAAATAGAACTACTGTTCAAACCACCCAACCCACTACTGGATATATACCACCTTCCCCTTCCCCCAAAAATTGTTCTAACAAAAAGACAAATGCACTCACATGTTCATTGCAGCACTATTCACAATAGCAATGATGTGAATACAATAACCTGTCTCAATGTCCATCAATGGTTGATTAAATAAAGAAAATGTGATACATATGCATCATGAAGTACACAACCTTAAAAAAGAAGACCATGTCCTTTGTACCAATTGGATACAACTGGAAGCCATTATCCTAAGTGAGCTAACAGAGAAACAGAAATCCAAGTATGTGTTCTCACTTATAAGTGGGAGCTGAACAGAAGGTACACATGAACATAAAGAGAGAAACACTAGAAAGGAGACTACAAGTGATGGCAGAGTAAAAACGTGAGGAAGGGTTGAAAAACTACATACTGATTACTGTTCTTGCTATATGTTTAATGGTTTTGATCACACTCCAAACCTCAGCATCATACCATATACCCAGGTAACAAACATGCTCATTTGCCCTTTGAATCTATAATAAAAGTAGAATTTTTTTTCAAATGTACTTAATATTATTTTATAATGTAAAATATAACCATAGACATAAAAATCTCCACGAAGAGTTCAAAGATAATTTGGAAGAATCTTATCTAATTCACCTATTAATAATATTTTAATACCAGAACTGCATTTTATGAGTATTATTTTATTTCTGTTGATGAAAGGTTTTCTGGCATTTCTGTGACAGAGAGGAATAGAAGAGATAATTTTCGGCTTTTAGGAGTTATCCCTTCTCATATTCACAGTAATCACAGCAATCCTATCTTTTATACATGAGTGCTATAAAATTGTTTTTTGCATTTTTGTCATGAAGTCTTGGCACATGCCTGTTTCCTGAATGGTGTTGCTTAGGTTTTCTTCTCTCTAGCTCTTTTAATTGTGATGTTAGGTTGTTGATTTGAGATCTTTCTAGCTTTCTGATGTGCACATTTAGTGCTATAAATTTCCCTCTTAACTTTGCTTTAGCTGTGTCCCAGGGATTCGGGTATGTTGTCTCATTGTTCTCACCGGTATCAAAGAACTTCCTCATTTCTGCCTTAATTTCATTATTTACACAGGAGTCATTCAGGAGCAGGTTGTTCAATTCATGAAATTACATGATTTTGAGTGAGTTTCTTAATTCTTAGTTCTAATTTGATTGCAGTAGATGCTGGAGAGGCTGTAGAGAATTAGGAATGCTTTTATACTGTTGGTGGGAATGTAAATTAGTTCAGCAATTGTGAAGGACAGGGTGGCCATTCCTCAAGGATCTAGAACCAGAAATACCATTTGACCCAGCAATCCCATTGTGAGATAGATACACAAAAAAACTATAAATCATTCTACTATAAGACTCGTGCACATGTATCTTTCTTGCAGCACTATTTACAATAGCAAAGACATGGAATCAACCCAAATGTCCATCAATGATAGATCAAATTAAGAAAATGTGGTACATATACACTATGGAATAGTATGAAGCCATAAAAAGGAATGAGATCATGTCCTTTGCAGGGACATGGATGAAACTGGAAGGCATCACCCTCAGCAAAGTAACGCAGGATCTGAAAACCAAACACCATATGTTCAGATTCATAAGTGGGAGTTGAACATTGAGAACAGATAGACACAGGAAGGGGAACATCACATACCAGGGCCTGTTGGTGGGTGTGAGTAAGGGGAGAGAACTTAGAAGACAGATGAATAGGTATAGCAAATGATCATGGCACATGTATACCTATGTAACAATGCTGTATGTTCTGCACATGTATCCTGGTTTTTTTTTTTTTTTTTTGTTTTTTTTTTTTGAAGAAAAAAAGTGCTATAAAAATAAAGAATCAGTTCACTATGAATGTATTTATAAATGTGAGGTTAATTTACTAAGAAAGTTAAAATAATGACACAGAAGGGAATTATTTTAAGCACATAGTAATTGCTGAGCTTTGCAGTTTATATTTTGTAATTTTTAGTTATGTTTTTATGTCACAGGGGGTGTGTAGGAGTGAGAAAAAAATATCTGTACAGTTAAGTTAGAATTGCCAATAAAGACAAATTAGAATAAAGTAGAAAGACTTTGAATGAAGTCACCTTGGGTCAGATAAGGAATAAGAGGACACACTTTTGGGTTTTACCTTTCATGCTTGTGAATTTGTCCATCCATACTACAGACAACAGAACGGATAACAGTTTCACAGAACCTCCACAAACCTGAAAAGGATTACAAACCTCAATCGCCTCCTGATCTGTGAGAACTCTCAACCATATGTTCATTGGCATCATATGTTTTCGATTCCAGAAAGATTGGTTAGAATTGATCTTTCTATTGACGCTTCACGTTTTACTAAAACTAGGCAAGCCCCTAAAACAATAAGTTTTCTCAATTTCCCTCCCATTTCTGAAAGTTTTGTTTGTTTCTTAGATTACAATGATAAGTAATATGCATCACAAAATATTTTTAGTAATAAAATATTTTTCCTCTTTTTAAAAAATTCTTTTCTTGTGCTAATTTCAAGGAAGGAAAGCATATAGAAAAAGAATTTTGATTGAACTAACTTACATTCCCACCAACAGTGTAAAAGTGTTTCTATTTCTCCACATCCTCTCCAGTATCTGCTGTTTTCTGACTTTTTAATGATCGTCATTCTAATTGGCATGAGATGGTAACTCATTGTGGTTTTGATTTGCATTTCTCTAATGACCAGTGATGATGTGCTTTTTTACATATGTTTGTTGGCTGCATAAATATCTTTTTTTGAGAAGTATCTGTTTATATCCTTCACCCACTTTTTAATGGGGTTGTTTGCTTTCTTCTGGTAAATTTGTTTAAGTTCTTTGTAGATTCTAGATATTAGCCCTTTGTCAGATGGATAGATTGCAAAAATTTTCTCCCATTCTGTAGGTTGCCTGTTCACTCTGGTAATAGTTTCTTTTGTTGTGCAGAGGCTGTATAGTTTAATTAGATCTCATTTGTCAATTTCAGCTTTTACTGCATTGCTTTTGGTGCTTTATTCATGAAGTCTTTGCCCATGCCTATGTCCTGAATGGTATTGCCTAGGTTTTCTTCTAAGGTTTTTATGGTTTTATGTCTTACGTTTAAGTCTTTAAACCACCTTGAATTAATTTTTCTATAAGATGTAAGGTGATTTCTCAAGAATCTAGAACCAGAAATACCATTTGACCCAACAATCCCATTACTGGGTATATACCCAGAGGATTATAAATCATTCTACCATAAAGACATATGCACACATATGTTTATTGTAGCACTGTTCACAGTAGCAAAGACTTGAAACCAACCTAAATGTTCATCAATGATAGAATAAAGAAAATGTGGCACATATATATCATAGAATGCTATACAGCCATAAAAAAGGGATGAGTTCATGTCCTTTGCAGGGACATTGATGAAGCTGGGAACCATCATTCTCAGCAAACTAAACACAGGAACATACAACCAAACACCACATGTTCTCACTCATAAGTGGGAGTTAAACAATGAGAACACATGGACACAGGGAGAGAAACATCACATGCTGGGGCCTGTGGGGGTGAGGAGCTAGAGGAGGGATAGCATTAGAAGAAACATCTAATGTAGATGACGGGTTGATGGGTGCAGCAAACCACCATGGCCCGTGTATATCTATGTAACAAACCTGCATGTTTTGCACATGCATCACAGAACTTAAAGTGTAATTTTGAAAAAAAAAAAAAAAAGAAAAGAAAAAAAAAAAAAAGGATTTTGAAGTTCATAACCCAGACAAATTTCTAGTAATGTAAATGCCCTAAAAATGTTAGTACATTTTTAAAAATTTACTTCATGGAATACTTGGTAGGAAAAAAGCACACAGTGAAGATGGATCTTTGTCTCATTTTAATATGCATATGAGAATATGATACAATTGTTTTAGATCTTTTTTGTGTTCCATATTCTGACTCCACAGCTTCTGCCTTGTATAGAAAATGCAGCTGTAACCCAGTCCCTGTTGGACAAGAGGTGGAACAGATGGCTTGTGATCCTGTACTGCCTACACATTAGGGAAGCACCACAGCTTAGATGGAATATGATTTTTTTAGTCCTAACAGTGCTAAAGTGAGAATAAATCATCAATCAGGGAGACAGAAAGCATTGAGCCTGCAGTCACGGATATTCTATTGCTGTGTTTGCTGTTTCTCCCATAGGTCCTGAACAAACTAAAGGGCGGCTGCTTCCATAGACCGGTAATTAATCAGAAGAAGGCATCTCCACTTCCCATTTTATTCTCAACCCTAGACCCTAGATGACACATGCTTCAGTTCTCCCATGTTACTGAGCACACAATTTCCTAAACATTTTGATCAGTCATTAAGTTTTCTAGCCTGCATTTTTGAGAGAAAGGAAACTTGACCTGAAATTACTGATCATTTTGTCAACTTTATTCTACTGTGGTTGTTGTAAAAGCCTGTATATCCAGTGCATATGTAATCTATATTTAAAAGATATCAATATTTTTATGAAAATTAACTTTGGGGGTTGGAAAAGTATTTATATTATTTTAAAGACTATCTTCAATAAGAGTACATCTCTGTAAAAATTAATAGAAAATGTTAGACACCATGATAGAGTATCTTCTTTTAAGCCACATGTGCAGTAGAAATATATGAAAATAGCAGTAAACATCAGTGTACCAATAAGTGACATGTGAATTTCAATATACCTTTAACGTAATAAAAAAATTACTTGCTCTATTATGTGTTCCATTTTTTATAAGAGAGAAAAGAGAAATTAACTTGCTTGTAATGAACATATAGCATAATTCACTCCATAATTTGAGATATATATATATATATATATATATATATATATATATATATATCTTCATATATTTCCTCAACATCAGCTCATATTATCCCACAATTTCTCTCTCAAGACAGGAAAAACAACAAAACACCTAAAAACTTACTTTTCCAACGTACTGAGGATCCGGTCCCATATGTTCTTCTAAAACAAAGAACTGATTCCATACCCATCCCCTTTTGGGACGATGGTGGACTTCGGTTTCACCTTCAATGTGTTTGGTTTGGTTTCTCGTCACCTTGATGGAGCTGTGGTGAGCAGTTCCATAACACCTCTGCACAAAACAGAGACACACTAGGACTGGACAGATGCAAGATGTGCTCGTAATTTTCATTGTAAGATAACTTTCCAGTTCACAGTTTTCCTTCTTTTCCTTGTCAGCTACAAATGCTTAGTGAGCATTCAAGAGAGAAGCCAAGGCATCTTTAGGAAGGACAGTCCAGAGTAAATTGTTTAGCGTGTCCATGATTTAACTGTCCATCAGGGAAAGGTCAGATCATATTTACATTCTGAACCACTTGGAAAATCACAGCTGTAGTTGTCTGATTCCAACTCTTCACAGTAGTTGAACACAAGCAACCATTTTCAACCTAATCAAAAGAGAAAATTATATATGTTACAAGACATGGTTTTTTAACTATTTGTTCTGAATACAAATTATACTATTTTGCAATGCGATACTGACAGGCAAAGAACATATGCAAATTCTTTAAGACACATACACAAACCTAAACACTTACATGTTTACATGCATTTTTATATGAAACTTCCTGTTTATACCATTAATACTCAATTACAGATATATGCATAAGTATTGTTTTTGTTAGACATAATACAAATTTGTTATGCATACTACACATTAATTACCTACCATATGAGACTCATCAAACTTGAACAAAATATCCCAAAGGTGGAAAAATCGTCACAGACCATAACAGCAATCACATAGGTACGTAAAGTACTCAGTAAGTAAAACAGAAAAAAAATAAAAGAGTAAGGAAAAAGGAGGCTGAAAAAAATAAATGCAACTTAAGATTACTCCAGGTTTGGGTAACAGATTGGCAGGGTTGAGTATGAATGAGAATGCCAATTGGCTGAATTATAGCTTGTGTAAATTTTGATAGGCCCTGCATATCTACCGATGGTATGGACTTCACACACAGACAAAGCAAATTTTCAAGCCTGAGAATTACCTTACTTACTAGGCTTGACTTTTAGTACACATAATTCTAGAAACTATCTAAAGAAAAGATTAAAAAAGATAAAAATAGTGGCAAATAGAAGAAAAAATACTTTGATTTTTAAAATAATAAAACTTTGAATACATGAGTGTAGGTTATACTATAAGTGGGCAACAAAGTAAAACATGAAAAACATTTCTGAAAAATTAATGACAGGATTTGGGAGAGAAAGGAATGACTGAAATTTGGGCTGGGTACCGTAGCTCATGCCTGTAATGCAAGCACTTTGGAAAGTCGAGGCAGGTGGATCACTTGAGGTCAGAAGTTTGAGACCAGCTTAGCCAACATGGTTTAACCCCATCTCTACTAAATACAAAAATACAAAACTAGATGGGAATGGTGGTACACATCTATAATCCCAGCTACTTGGGAGGTTGAGGCAGGAGATCCTTTGAACCCAGGAGGCAGAGATTCCACTGAGCTGAGATCATGACACTGTACTCCAGCCTGGGCAAAAAGAACAAAACTCTGTCTCAAAAAAATAAAATAAAATAAATGTCTGAAATTATAAGTTTACTTAAAGCAGATAAAATTTTGCATCGAGTTTTGCTTTACTATTATATATGTGTGTGTGTGTGTGTGTGTATGTGTTTAGGAAGATTACATTGATTCAAGAATATGGCTATTTCATTTAGTAAAACATAATCAAATGAATCACTGTCTCATTTCATGAATTCTCTGTAAATCAGCACAAACTGAAATGTAGATCTGAATAAATAACAAGTTGACATGACACTATAATTGATTTATAATACTAAATACAAATAATCAGTTACAGCATGATTCTCTTACACGGTTGAGGAAAGGTGCTATACAGATTTGGTCACAAAGGAAAAAAATCACATGAAACTCAAGAGCAGGGAATTTATCTCTAAGTATTTCTCTCCATAAATGAGGGTTAATAACAGTGCTTACTTCACCATTGTGCAAGAATTGTATTAGATTAGAAGAATTGGAATTTCATTTTTATCATTAGACAAATATAAAACTTAAGTTTTTAAACATTTTTAAAAGCAAAGGTATCCTTCCCTCTGGTTTAAATCAAAACAACTTTGAAACTCTCCTAAAATATAAGAAAGAACAGTACTAGTCTAGCTCCAACATGATGAAAGCACTGGAGAGTCAGAAAACACAGGTTTTCTTTTTTGAAAGTTTACTTACAATATGAATGTATGTAAACCGACTTATTTCTTTCAATCTATCCTCATTTATTAGAATTTTTGACTGGAATAACTGTATTTAATGTTCTTTCCAGCATGTGTAATAAATTATCTAAATACATTTATATTAAACCTTTTATTTCCCAAGAGAGTCTTAATTTTCAAATCATGAATTTCCAAAAAAAGAAAAAAAGGAACTTTATCTACTTTTTCTTCTTAGAAGCCAAGTTGTTGAAGATATAGAAGGTGTTGTTATTTTAATACTTTCACACCATTTGGTGTGATTTTCAAATAAAACTAACATCTTTGCCCTTTATGCTAAGTTGTTTAACAAAGCATAATTTATGAGTAGAAGGTGAAGAAAGTGGCTTTTGTAATGCATGACAGATATGTAAAATGAGTATTTTCTTCACAATGCTGATTGTGTGTCATTTCAAAATACATAAATGCATTTTGATCTACATATGCTTTATATAGTTATGAATCTCTATTACAACAATTATGAAAAGAGTTATATACTGTGCTATGCAATGAAAGAATAAACACAAACATCACTATAGTGCTTATGGAGATAATTTTATTTACTATATAATAAGAGGATGAAACTTAAACTCCAAATATAAAATTTTTCTGCTTTACTGCAAGAAATCTGTCTCTGCATAGGTTAGAAAGAATTGAAATTCAAACAAGAAGAAAATAAACCACTGATTGAGACCAATACGATAGAAATATGTAGAAGACATTTTCCATTTTATGAATGAACAGTACTCAAAGACCCTTCTGCTTTCATGGAACATTCCATTATGTGAATTCTGATCATCAGAGCCCTGACTTTCACCACTACTCACTTAGGCACTGATATGGTCTGGCTCTGTGCCCCCACCTAAATCTCATCTTGAATTATAATCTGATTTGTAATCTCCATTTTGGAAAAAGCACCTCATGGGAGGTGACTGGATCATGAGGGCTGTCCCCCCACTCTCCATGATTGTAAGTTTTCTGAGTCCCCCCGCCATATGGAACTGGGAGTCAATTAAACTTTTTGCTTTATAAATTACCCATTCTTGGTTACTTCTTTTTTTTTTTTTTTTTTTTTTGGGGGGGGGGTACTTCTTAATAGCATTGTGAAAATGAACTGACACAGTAAATGTTTACAAATAGAGTGGGATACTTCTATAAAAATATCTGTAAATGTGGAAATAATATTAGAAACTAGGTAGCAAGAGAAAGAAGGAATAGTTTGGAGTGTTCGGAAGAAGATAGAAAGATGTGGGAAAATTTGGAACTTCCTAAACAATTGTTGAATTATTGTATCCCAAATACTGATAATGGATAATGATGTGGACAATGAAGTCTAGGTTGTGGTGGTTTCAGATAGACATGAGAAAGTCTGGGGAACTGGAGAAAAGGTCAATCTTATTATATTTTAGCAAAGAGACTGGTGCCATTTTGTCCATGTACTAGAGATCTGTGGAACTTTGAACTTGAGAGAATTGGTCTGAAATTGGAACTTAAGTTTAAAAGTAAAGCAGAGTATAATAGTTTGGAAAATTTGCAGTCTGACAATGTGATAGAAAACAAAAACACATTTTCTGTAGAGAAATTCAAGCCTGCTGCAGAAATTTGCACAAGTAACAAGGAGCTGATTAATCAAGACAATGGGGAAAATATTTCCAGGGCATGTCAGAGACTTCCATGGAAGCCTTTTTCATCAAAGGACCAGAGTATTAGGAAGAAAAAATAGTTTCCTGGGCCAGGCCCAGAGTCTTGCTGCTTTGTGCCATCTTGGGACTTGGTGCCCTATGTCTCATCCATGGGTAAAAGAGGTCATAGTGCAGCTCAGGTTGTTGCTTCAGAGGTGGCAAGCACCAAGCATTGTACCAAGTGCCTGGAAGCACCAAGTGGCTTCTAAATGGTCTTGGGCTCATAGCTGCATAGAAGTAAAGAATGGAAGTTTGGGAACTTCCACCTATATTTCAGAGGATGTATAGGAACACCTGAAAGTTTAGGTGTTTTGCATGGCAGAGGTTTGCTGCAGGGGTGAAGCCCTCATGGAGAATCTCTGCTAGGGCAGTGCAGAAGGGAAATGTGGGCTTGGAGCCCCCACATAGAATCCCCACTAGGTAACTGGCTAGTAGAGCTGTGAGAAGAGAGTTGCCAACCTCCAAAACCAAGAATGGTAGGTCTATCAACAGCTTGCACTGTGCATCTGAAAAAGCTGAAGACACTCAACACCAGCTGTGAAACTAGCCAGAGCAGAGGCATGTACCCTAAAAAGCCACAGGAGTGGAACTACTCAAAGCCATGGGAGCCCAACCTTTGCATCAGCATGCCCTGGATATAAAACATTAAGTCAAAGATTATTTTGGAGCTTTAAGATTTAATGACTGTCCCACTCAATTCTGGATTTGCATGGGGCCTGTAGCTCCTTTGTTTTGGCCAATTTCTCCCATTGGAGGAGAATTCTAAGAGTTATTCTTATTCAAAAATGTTCCCATTTCAGGGAGCATTTATCTAACGCCTGTACCCCCATTGTATCTATGAAGTAACTAACTTGCTTTTGATTCTAAGTGGAAGTGATTTGCCTTGTCTCAGATGAGAATTTGAACTTGGATTTTTGAGTTAATTCTGGGAAGAATTAAGATTTTGAGGGACTGTAGGGAAGGCACAAATGGGTTTTGAAACATGAGAAAGACAAGATTTGCGAGGGGTCAGGAGTGGAGTAATATAGTCTGGCCCTGTGTCCCCACCCAAATCTTATCTTGAATTGTTACCTGATTGTAATCCCCATTTTGGGAGAAGAAACTAATGGAAGGTAATTGGATTGCAGGGGCTAGTCCCCAGTGTTCTTTCCATGATAATGAGTTGTTATGAGATCTGATGATTTTATAAGGGGTCCTTTCCCCTTTGCTCTGCAATTCTCTCTCCTGCAGCCATCTAAAAAAGGACATGTTTGTTTCCCCTTACACCATGATTGTAAATTCCCTGAGGCCTCCCTAGCTTTGTGGAACCGTGAGTCAATTAAACTCTCTCCTTTATAAGTTACCCAGTCTTGAGTATTTATTTATAGCAGTGTGAAAATGGACTAATACAGGCACCAAATACTTTTCTTTCTATATCCTTTCACTAGAAATTTCATCAATGACATATGCATGTAAATGATATGTTCAAGTGATGGAAAGATGTAGAAACAGTTGAGAAATATTCCACAGCAGTGGTAATTATTTCAAGACTCAAGAATAGTGGTGGTGAGTTCTGCAGATACAACAGACAGAATCCAGTGTCATAAATTAAAAGGGTTCTAGCTACATTGTTCTAATGGAAAGTATTTGACATTGTTTCTAGCTGTCTAAATTCCATTGTTTCCTACTTTGCCCTAAACCTGATTCCTAAATACCCTCATAAATCCAATGGCTATTCAATACAAATCAAATAAATGTATTTGCTGTTTTTTTCTGGCCAAAGTTGACTTCTGGTGTTCGAAAAAATGAACAGTCTCTAATATAAAACATTACTGTTATAATACTCCAAAATTAAGTTGCTTACAAATAATACATGAAATAAAGTATAATATAGACTTCAGCTTTCTGCTACTTAATAAATATTAGTGATTCAACACTGCTTACTAAGACTCATTACTTTCCCTGCAACTATTCTCCTTCATTAGTAAATTCTAAAAAAAACTGTACTGCAGGATAAGCGATGTGATCTCAACTGTTTGTTTATTAAAACACTGTCACACTTGTATTGGTTTCACATTGCTCATTTATAAATCAGGGGCTTTCAGATGGGTACAGTGGCTCATGCCTGTAATCCAGGCACTTTGGGAAGCTGAGCCAGGCAGATCACTTATGATGAGGAGTTTAAGACAATCTTGGCCAACATGGTGAAACTCTGTCTCTACTAAAGTTACAAAAATTAGCTGGGCATGGTGACACATGCCTGTCATCCCAGCTGTTTGGGAGGCTGAGGCAGGAGAATCCCTTGAACCTGGAAGAAAGGGGTTCTAGTAAGCTGAGACTGCTCCCCTGTACACCAGCCTGGGGGACAGAGCAAAACTCTCTCTCTAAATACATAAATAATAAATTAAGTTTTCATTTAATTATGTTTAAGCAAGTTCGCTTTCCTAAATCTTTGTATTTATTATTTCATAACTGTATCACTTTCAAATGACTTTATTTTACTGAATTACTCAAATCAGTGAAGATTATATCATTAGCTATACATAGCTCTTCAGCACAGTCATTTCTTCAGAGGGTTCTGAAGAAATACTATTCTCAATAAAAATAATTCTCATATGTACCCAAATGTTATTGCTTATCACTAGGGTCCTCAACTGAATTTTCTTACCCTGTGGGTTCCTAATTCATAAACCCTAGACCAGACGTTCCCAAACTTTTTACAGAGGGGGCCAGTTCACTGTCCCTCAGACCATTGGAGGGCCGCCACGTACTGTGTTCCTCTCACTGACCACCAGTGAAAAAGGTGCCCCTTCCTGAAGTGCAGTGGGGGGGCGGATAAACGGCCTTAGAGGGCCACATGCGGTTCACGGGCCGTAGTTTGGGGACACCTGCCCTAGACTCTAAGGAGGTCTTGGGAATATTTTCTGCTAGCTTTTAAAAACAGTTTTCTTTTGTTCCTTTTATTGATTTAAAAATTGTCAGTGATGACACAGCCATCAAAAACGATGAGTTTGCGTTCTTTGTAGGGACATGGATGAACCTGGAAACCATCATTCTCAGCAAACTGACACAAGAGCAGAAAATCAAACACTGCATATTCTCACTCATAGGCGGGTGATGAACAATGAGAACACATGGACACAGGGAGGGGAGTACTACACGCTGGGGTCCGTTGGGGGGAAATAGGGGAGGGACGGGGAGGTGGGGAGGTGGGAAGAAGTAGCATGGGGAGAAATGACAGATACAGGTGAGGGGAAGGAACGCAGCAAACCACACTGCCATGTGTGTACCTATGCAACAATCTTGCATGTTCTTCACATGTACCCCCAAACCTAAAATGCAATAAAAAATAAATAAATAAAAATAAAAATGAAAATAAAATAAATAAAAATTGTCAGTGAAAAAATATTATATCTACATTATTTCATGAATGAATCATTCAATTTTCCATATGGGTGAGATGACATAAGATATAATTTCACATGTTCAACAAATATAGAATTATAATTGCCATTGACTTCTAAAATGTAGTATTAGGTATTATTGGTAGGAATATTATCTGGTTTTGTGTAGAGCAAGCCTAACTTAAATAATGTCAAAAAGATAAACTATGATGGAAAGATCTTACTTTTTGGAATGATTATGTGATATATACAAATGTCTTAGGTGGAGAAGGACATGCCAATGAAATCACAAGGCTCAGAATTAGAAAGAGACTTGGCAACTGTCAAGCTGTAACTCCATCATATGATAAGGCTGGTTTTCTTGAGAAGATGACTAATTTGAATATAATGGAACTTATTTTCTCCAAGATGAATGATTTAAAGCCATCATACTGCCAGACAGATTTAAATATATAGATTCTGTACTAATACTGATTTCTGAGGTACTTACATAAGGTGAAAGTTACAGGTAGTGAATAAAAGTTAATTTTTTTTCCAGGTTTAACTAATAATTAACTATTTGCTACCTAACTCTCTCTCTCTCTCTCTCTCTCTCTCTCTCTCTATATATATATATATATATATATATATATATATATATACATATATATATATATATACACACATATATACACATATATGTGTATATATATATATATATATATACACACACATATATACACATATATGTGTGTATATATATATACACACATATATATCTCCTTAGAATGTTAGCATATAAGCCGGGCGCGGTGGCTCAAGCCTGTAATCCTAGCACTTTGGGAGGCTGAGGCGGGTGGATCACGAGGTCAAGAGATCGAGACCATCCTGGTCAACATGGTGAAACCCCGTCTCTACTAAAAAATACAAAAAATTAGCTGGGCACGGTGGCGCGTGCCTGTAATCCCAGCTACTCAGGAGGCTGAGGCAGGAGAATTGCCTGAACCAGGAGGCGGAGGATGCAGTGAGCCGAGATCGTGCCATTGCACTCCAGCCTGGGTAACAAAAGCGAAACCCCGTCTCACAAAAAAAAAAAAAAAAAAAAAAAAAAAAAAAAAAAAAAAAAAAAGAATGTTAGCATATATACCTATCCTCTAAATGCTTAAAATTATGTTTGAATTGGTGGTTACAGGCATAACTCACATTGATGGAAAGATACATTCTCAGGTGTATGTCTGACTTTGAGGCTATGGTTTCCATTATTTTTGTATCTAATGATCAGCAGTAACAGTATTATTCTATCATTCTAAGATTAATTCTTGTTCAATTTCTAATGATATTGGCTTCTGATTTTTGTTTCACCTTCTGTCTTTTACTCTCAAATTTTACTGTTTTCTCTATAGCTTTGTTTAATTTCAATCAATAATTTATCAGATTAATAATTAGTTTTATTATCCATCTGTGTCCATTGGCTTAAATATCTCCTGCTTACTGTTAAAATGCAGATATCCATAAACCATATGAAATTGTAGAGAACCTCATCTAAATTTGTTGCAAGAATTGTTTCCAGATTGATTTTCAAATCTGTATTTTCAATTTCATTTTGACCACTTCAAGATAGTTTTACAATATTAAGTGTTTTGATTAATTTAGACAAAATAAATTACATTTTCTGAAAGTGGGTACATATATATGTATATGTATGTATATATGCATATCTATATGCATATATAGATATACATATGCACACACACACAGACATATATATATATATATATATCAGCTAAATATATTTAAAATGATCTTAAGACATGGTTTTCTCTGAAATATAATAAAATGTTACTAAATAAATCACAAAAGATGAACTTTTGCATATTGCATTTTCCTCTTGGAAATATTCATTTAAGCTTATGGAGACAGCAATGAAAACAATGCATGGGTACGTCCAGGCATTATTTTTTGGCATGGTTGATTCAACTATGTTTGCCTTGAAAACTACAGTCTCCAAACTCTGTTTAACTTAATTTATCCTCCAAGGTCTATATTAAAGGCTGTTTCTCCACGAGGGATTCTCAGTTTGGGTAGCAAATTTTCTTTCTGTCTTTTGTATTTCTGTACATCTTCTGGACAAGAGGCATTGACAGCTTTATTTCATAACATTTTTTTGGTGGATGTTAGTACAACAAACAGCCTTGGAAGTCAATGATAGAACCTTTTGTGGGGGGACAAAGTGCAGATTTGTTTTCTGGCAGGATTGTAAAGATAATGTCTTCCTTGAAGACAAAGCTGGGAAAGTGTACTAGCAGATCCTGTAAGTATTTGGGATTCTAAAGCTCGGAGTTCCTGTCTAATAATCTCACAAAATCTTTGGAAGAATTAATCAAAATATTTAGTGGAGGTCAAGAGTACCTGGATGGCTCAGTCAAATATATCACAAGTGCTAGAGAAATAAAAATCAAAGTACATCCTTTAAGTGAGTAATATGGTTTGGATCTGTGTCCCCACCCAAATCTCATATTGAATTTTAATCCCCAGTGTTAGAGGTGGGGCCTGGTGGAAGGTGATTGGATCATGGAGTGGTTTCTCATGAATTTAGTATCATGCTCTAGGTACTGCCTTCACCACAATAACTTTGTTTTCCTGAGATCTTGCTGTTTAAAAGTGTGTGGCACCTCCTGCTCTCTCTCTTGCTCCTTTTTTTTTTTTTCCATGTGATGTGCCTGCTCCTTGTTCACCTTCCACCAGGACTGGAAGTTTCCTGAGGTAGTTTCAGAAGCAGATGCTACCATACTTCCTGTATAGCCTGCAGAGCCATGAGCCATTCAAACCAGTTTTCTTATAAGTAATCCAGTCTTGGGTATTTCTTCATAGCAATGCAAGAATGGCCTAATACATTAAGAACAGCCTGCTCTTTGCAAGAGATATAATGTTACATGCATCATTTATTTGTATTTGTTATTTTTCTTTGAATTCTTGGAATTATTCCATGAACTGGATACATGGACACTATCTTAGCTATAATTTGTATTTATATTTTTTGAAAATAAACTAAATATGATTCAGAGACAGTATTCATTAACATCTTAGTAATATTTAACACTTGCCCATTTCTTCTTAGTTAATGCCAATGATTTTTATACATGTCATGTATAGTATATGAATAATTTAAAAATGTTTCTCATGTAAGTTTTGAAAACATTTTTGAAAACACACATTTTACAATGTAACCACATTAATGCATGCCTCAAATTGGCATGTACCCCCAAATAAATTCAATATTAGGAATAATAGTAAACCTACAAAGGAATTGAAATAATTTAGATTTTCTCTCCAGTGTATTATTTAACAATTTATACAGTTTATTAGCTTACTTTTTCTATAAAACTAGGACTGTGAATCCCCTCTTTTGGGATATGTCATTTTTCCTGATTTGTATAGAAACTAGGTGGCTTGCTTAAAATATATTTAACATCATTATTCACATTTGTAAGAAAATTGTGTTAAATTTTGCAGCCTGCCATACATATTCCAAAGTTACACGTGAAATATTGAGACCAACTTTGAAGTTAAAACTATGTTATAATTAGTTTTTCTTAAAAATATAACTCTATAGGAACCACATTAGGTGTAACTGAGGCATTGCACTTCTTAATTTCAATTAATGGGTAATTTTGATAAAATGTTCCAAACAGAAAAAGTTATTAGTGGTGTTTTTATACATATATAAAAGACACTAGCTTTAAATGCTCTGATGATTCATGGTTCTTTGTATTTGTATTCAGGTTCAACTTTAGCTTCCACCATTTCATTCATACATTTGTCAATATTGTCTACTGTGAAACCACACTGTAAGCCTATTTTATCTACTTGGCAACACTTTTAGCCTAGGACTATGCCATTATATGTCACCGACACAATAAAGAAAATCAGACAGCTCTATACTGGTGCCACCACAACTTCACAATCTCTAAACTTGAATGGTTCTCAGTGTTCTTTTATCCTATTGTATCATATAAACTCCATCATCCATGCCATATTTTCAATTAGAAACTATTCATCAATTTTAACAAACCACACTTAAATGTCTTAACATGAAAAACAAAACATTTTCTATTGTTATACTTTCATAAAATCTTATAATCCATATGCTGAATAATTATAGTACTTTGAATGCATAATGTTTTAATACATGCCATTCCATATTATGTTTGCTTCTTCAGAAATGCCTCTCATAAGTTTGATGCCTGAAAATTTTATTTATTCTTTAAGCATAAGCACCTTTTTATTTAAGCATAAGTACCTTTAAATTCAAATCCTCACCATGCTACATGTTAAGTACTCCCTTTTCTGTGCACCAATAACACATTGTAAACATAATTTGATTTTGTCTTATAAAATTATCACACTTCTTCTCAAACTATACAATTTTTTCACAAACTGCAGATTCACTAATAATCAGTCCCCAAGGGGGATTTCCACTGTGCATAGGATAGCAAAGATTATCTCTATGCCAACCACCAGGAACAGGAGTCTGAACAACCCCACACCCATTATCCTGGGCTGCAGTTTCAGCAACTGCCTGAGTCCCATGTGGTAGAAGATACTCACACATAGTAAGTTATATGAAATGGATTTACTACTTGGAGATACTTAGCAGGAAGCAAAAGAACTCTAGGATTCATTGTGAGATGGTCTGCAAAGACTCAGGAAAGCTGTCTGGGGTGGATAGAGTCTGGACTGCCTTTGCTCCATCGCAACTGAGGGACTTTGAAGGAAGCCAGTCCATCCTGGGTTGTATGCCTCAGGAAACATGTGACACACTGGACAAAACTTTGTAGGACATTCTGCTTCCAAGAGAAAGAAGGGCAAAGCCTTGGCTGCCCATGGCAGTTCCTTTTTTAATTCAAGATGTTACATTCTCTAGGAGGGACAGAAGCAGAGCCCATGATGTTTCAGACAGCTCCTCCCTCTCAAGGTACTACTTTCTGAGCATATTCTACAGTTATTCTGAAAACTACATGCAAGAGAGGCGGTAGTGACTGAGTCAGCCATGGCTACCCAGGGACCATCTAGCAGACTGTGAACTTCCTAAAAAACAGGACATATATACATGTTGTTTCTCACATACTTGGGGTAGAGTAGGCATAAAAGCTGTCATTTGAATGCATTTCTGAATTGCCTACTAACATACATCAACTCAATCTAATAAATAAACAGTTAAACATAATAGCCTAAGTAAACTAAATTGCAATTGAGGCTTTCAATAAAAATTAAATTGTGATATGGCTTGATGATTTATAACAACATCCAATAATGCTGATATAAAGCAAACTATTGCAAATCCAATATGGCAGGAAAATTTGCTTTCTCTGTGTTATGTTTTGTATAAAAGTTTTAATCATATTCTATTACATGCAAATTACTGCACTATGGTCTTTCAAGATTTCAAGAGAACAGTCTGAAATGAAGGTAACTCATAAAGTAACTCTAATCTGATAAGAGAAATATTATAACATTATATATATATAAAAAAAATTCCACATTGCTGTTAGATTTGTATACCTTATCATAATGTGAAAGTTCATTTTATATTATACATCATTTTATTTTCACTGTATGATAAATGAAAGATGATAAAATAAGAGATATATTAGTCACATACAAAAAGATTCAAGATGAGAAGCAGTATCCCTGCACACTTGAAAGTGTTCAATTTTTAGAAGAGGACACCATTTTATGTGAGTTTCAAAGGTTTTACTTAAGAATTTTGATTTTCTATTACATTATTATTATTATTATTATTTTGAGGTAGGATCTCACTCATCCTGGCTGGAGTGCCATGTCACTATTATAGCTTACTTCAGCCTTAATTTCTCAAGCTAAAACAATCCTTCCACCTCAGCCTCCTGAGCAGCTGGGATTTCAGGCATGCGCCACCATGCTCAGCTAACTTTTAACTTTTTTTGTAGAAATGGCATCTAGTTATGTTGTCCAGGCTATAAACTCCTGGGCTCAAGCAATTCTTATCTCTTGGCATTCCAAAGTGCTGGGTCAAATATTATTAAACCCACTTAATAAATACTTAATTCATCTTTCAGCAAATATTTATTGAGCATCCACTATAGACCAGTCACTAATGTTAGAGCTTACTGATTAATTATACAATGGATTTTCTTGCTATTATTATGTAAGAGTTCATAAAAAAAGTAAACAAACACACAAATATTTTTAAGTAACAGTATGTGTGATGGGAGAAAACAAGACAAAACAAAATAAACAAAAGCTTTGTGTTTTAAAGCCAAGTGAATTTAGAACATTTCAAGATGAGCGGTCAGAGAGAAGTTATCTCTTAAAGGCCTAAAGTTTGAAGAGGCATGACTCATAGAGAAGGCAAACATGCAGATGTGAAGTGAAATATTTTCAGACAGAAAACAAGAAATGAAAAGACCCTATTTCAAGATGAGCTTATCATGAGTAAGAAAATAAAACCCAGCTGTGCTCAAAAACGGTGGTGCTGGCAGTGTAAATGGTAAGAGATAACATCAAAGACAGGCAGGATTCAGAACACCAAGAGCCTTTGAGGATATTGGGCTGTATTTTAAATTTTTCTTGTAAAAGATGCACACCATGAAATCCATCTGTTTAACAAAATTTTAAGTAGACACTGTAGTATTGTTCAGTATAACAGGAAACCTCTAGAAGCCTTTCATTCTGCTTGATGGAAACTTTTCCCCCACTAAGTAGCAACTCCCCATTTCTCTCTCCCACAACCACTGGCAATCACAATTTTACTTTCAGCTTCAGTGGGTTTGATTACATCTGATACTTCACAGAGGTTGAAACGTAGTATTTTGTCTTCTGTGACTAGCATTTCACTTTCCCCAAGGACTTGAAATTTAACACATAATATTACAGAGGGCAGAATTTTCTTCTTTTTTTTAAGACTGAATACTATTCCATTGTATGTACATACCAAAAGTTCTTTATTATTAATCTGTCAATGGACATTTAAGATGTTTCCACCTCTCTCGGTTACTGTGAACAGTGCTGCAATGAACATGAGAGTACACATACCTCTTTAAAATCTTTATTTTATTTCTTTTGAATAAATTTCATTGGATCACATAGAAAGTTCTATTTTTAATTTTTAAAGGGAACTTCATAATGTTGACATTGGAGCTGCACCATTTAACATTTCCATCAAGAATGCACAAGGGTTTCAATTTTTCCATATCTTTGCCAACAATTGATATTTTCTAGGGATTTGTTTGTTGGTTTTATTTTATTTTTTAATACATAATGACTATCTCAACAGGTATGAAATGATGTATCATTGTATTTTTACTTGCATTGCCTTGACGATTAGTGATATTGAAGATGTCATATACCTTTTGGTCACTTTTAGATGCTCACTGGAGAAATGTCTACTCAAGTCTTTACCCTTTCTTTCTCAACCGAATTGTGTCCAGAAATCTAAAGTGAGTCTATTGTAGAAAGCATATAATGTGAGCTTGTTTTTATTCATTAAGCAACTATTTTCTTGATTGGGAAATTTAATCCATTTATATTTAAAGTAAGAATCAAGAGGGAAGAAATTACTATTGCCATTTTGTTATTGTTTCTAGCTATTTTTATCCTTTTTTTTCCTCTCTTGCTATCTGCTTTGTAGTTTTTTTCTTTTTTAATTTATTTTAATGGCGTGCTTTGATTTCCTCCTCTTTTCATTAATGTATCTTCCACAGTACCATTTTTTTTTGTGCATACAATGGAACTTACGGAAATCTTCTTATAATTATAACAATCTATTTTAAGCTGATAACAATTTATATTCAACTGAATACAAAAACTCTACTTTTACTTTTACTTCTTCCACACACACATGCTTTATGTTATGGATGTCACAAATATATTTTTATGTTGTGTACCCATTAATATATTTCATAGTTTTTTTTTGTACTTTTGTCTTTTACCTTCATACAAGAATTTAAAGTGATTTACACACTACTGTTAGATTTTTCCAGCATTCTGTTTTTGCCTATATATCCCCTTTATTATCAAGCTTTATACAGTTGACCACTGAAGAACATAGGTTTTTAAAATTTATTTATTTATTTATTTTATTTTTTCTTACTACTAATCTTCTTGATATCTCCATAGTCTTGGCTTTTCCAGGAACAGCAAAGATTTTTAACTATGAAATTCTATTTATTTGTGGACATTTTTCAGCCCAATGTGGATCTAAAATATGGTATTCATGGGATGTGAAACCCCTATAGAGAGAGGGCCAACTTTTCATATATATGGGTTTCACATTGACCAACTGCTGGAATTGATTATATGCAGATTTTGGTATAAACACGGGTCCTGAAACTGAACTTCCATATATACTGAGGGGTAATTGTACTTTCATATATTTTCAAATTGCTGTTTAGCATGTTTTCACTTGAACTCAAGGATTCCATTTGGCATCTTTTGTAAGGCAGGTCTTGTAATGAACTCCCTGAGTATTTAATCTAGTCTTCATCTCTCTACTTTTGAAGGTCAGATTTACTGTATATAATATTTTTGTCAGCAATTTTTTTTTTAATTTTACACCTAGCACTTTGAATATATTATTCCATACCTTCTGGCCTTCATGATTTCTGCTGAGACATCTGTTCATAGTCTTGTGGACTTTCTCTTTAATGTGATGAGTAACTTTTCTTTTGTTTCTTTAAATATTCTCTTGTCTTCCACTTTTAGCAGTTTTATTTTAACATATATTGTGTTTAAGCTATTTAGAATTAATTGGGCTACTTGCATCTATTATATCCATTTCTTTTCCAAAATTTTGGAAGTTTTCTGCCATTATTTCTTTAAGTAAACTCATTTATCTATTCTCAATTTCTTATTTTTGGAATCTCACAATATGCATACTGATCTACTTGATGTTCCATATTTTTTTCCTTCAGTGTTTTTTATTCTCTTTTCTTTTCCTCTATAGATTGAATAGTTTCAAATGGCCTGTCTTTAAGTTAACTGATTCTTCATTCAAAAAAAAAAAAAAAAAAAAAAAAAAAACAACTTTAAGTTCTGGGGTATATGCAGATCTTGCAGGATTGTTACACAGGTACAGACATGCCATGGTGGTTTGCTGCCTCCATCCGCCTGTCACATACATTAGGTATTTCTCCTAATGTTATCCCATCCCAATCTGCTCTAGTATTATTCGAATCTGCTATAAAACCTTTGTACTAAAATTTTCAGTTTAGTTATATTATTCAGATTCCAAACTCTTGCTTCTTTTTATATATTTAATCTTTTTTTTTTATATATTCTCATTTTGTTTATGCATTGCTTTCCTGAGTTTGTTGACATTTTCAAAATGGCTATTCTTAATTCTGTGTCATATATTTCACATATTTCCATTTTAAGGGTCAATATCTAGAGATTTATGTCTCTTTTTTTGAGCCATGTTTTCCTGTTTGTTCATTTTCCTTGTAAATTTGTGTTGGTATCTGTGTACTTGAAAATCACCTCTCTCAGTCTTTACAATACGGTTTCCCAAAGATAAAGACTTTCTGCAACTAAACAGATTCTGCAAACCACTCAAACTTTCTCTGTGGACATATCTTCTTTTGACTCGTGTGTATATCACTAATTAGAGGAATCTTCTGATTTCCTTTTTTGGCATATCATAATTTCTTGCTCTTTCTGGCATCTATATGCTGTACCACATATCTGAAGAAGCAGCACAATGCTTGGTTCTCTTTTGTTCTCAGTAGCTCCCATGCATCTAGATTATGGTGGGCCATTAGTTCCCTAATTGGGATATACAAAGGGCAGGCCCTCAGGCAGCCCCATGACTGGAATATTTGACATATTATTTACTCTTCTTTTTATCCCTTGAGGGAGAAGCCACTGAGCTGTATTGGCCTCTGCCTTCTGTGGCACAAGTCTTCTGGAGCAGGCAGGAAACTGCCTGGCTATTTTTTTTTTTTTTTCCCCCCTCAGGAGCCACTAGGCATGAAGAATATGTCCAGTTCCATCAGTGCTCTGAGACAAGTGAGACAAAAATAAGTCTCTCACGTAGCTTCCATAAAAAGTTAGAATTTTGGACACATGGTCCAATATCTCTCTGAGAAACCAGGAGGTTAATGTTTTCTTTTGATCGCATGATGTTTTACCAGGGTGAGGTATTAAAGTGAGAGAGTACCACACTTTCCCATCAGCTTAGATTCAGCTAGTTTCACACCTACCTGATATGGAAGAGGCACTTAACCAGTGTCTAAATGCATCTGAAAGAGAATCGCTCCATGTATTTTGTTGAAATAATGACTCCATGGAAAGAAAGAGGAGTCTGGGACTTTCTAGTCTACCAGCTTGTTAATGTAACTCAGGATACTGGATGTTATGCTAATTGAAACAGGAAGATACTGCAATAGTTTGAGGAGAGTATAACATGATTTTAAAAGTCAGTACAGTTTCCATGGAGAGAATGGAATATAGGGCACCAAGAAGATTAAAAGAGGCAGTGTAGGACTAGGTTGAGGACTACTGCAGAAATACAGGTGAGAAACGCGGGTAGCTAAGACAAATATGCTATTTTATGATAGCATATAAAATTATATATATATATATATATAATATATATTTATTTATGGATCTATATATAGATATAATATAGCCTACATAAAAGCTAAGGCTATGTGTTAAACTTTATGATAGATGTATTAAAAGAAAAATACAATTTACAAAGAATCAGAAGAGGTAGGGAGCAACAGGGCAATAATAAATAGTTGCTTTCAAATTCAGTAAATGTCTGCTTTCATAAGGCATTTGAAAGGATATGTGGAGTTTGCAGCCAATTAAACTAGCCTCAGCTCAGTGGAGAGGTCAGGACTATAGGTATTCGCATGAAAATCAGCAGGATACCTTGGAAAGTTAAATTCATGGAGTGACAAGGTCATGCTGGGAGAGATTAAGGTAGAGAAGAGTATAGGGCATAGGGCTCAGTTCTGGGCATTAAACATCTAGAGCTAATAGTAGAGGATCAGGGCCTTATAAATAAAAAGAAATGTGCAGTGAATGAGGTTGGGAAAGACGGGGTGCCATAGATGCCAAGAGAACAATGCATTTTAAGGTGGAAAAAATTGAACCACCAATTAAATTAATATATTTATTTACATAATACCCAGATACATTAAATGCACCCTTTGTATTGAATTTATGCTAATATATATGTATAGAATGAGGTACAAAAATTAGCACTTCAGATACACACACACACACACACTCATATCTGTACACACACACACAGGCACTCTATATTTCATTACACTCTGCTAGATACTTAAAATCATTATATTATTAAAATAAGCAGTTTTATGACAACTTTCTAGTTAAAAATATTAAGAGAATCACAGCCATTTGTCTGATATGAAATTTGAGTATAGTTCTGTTTTAATACAGCATCTTTTTCTATCACAGGATTTAAATTGACATAGATTTGAATCATGAAGCTTTTGTAACCTTGCATCATGGTCCTTGAGACACAAGTTAATATCCCAGAATTTTAGTTCCCTGAGTGCTGTATAAATATGGTAACAATATTTAAGTCATAGATAAAATTATATAAACTAAAAGAAGATAAAAGACTGATAAATTGCTTATCAGCCTTTGGGCTAAGACCAAGTGTAAATACTGATAGCTCTTCCTGATTAATAAGCCCTTAAAATGTATATAATATTATTTTTGTTATATAGATATACCATTTCAGCATTTGGCTGACATTTATTTTTATTACATGTTACTTTTTGGCTCATCCACAAAATTTAAGGATAAAAATTAGGCATGGAATTTTCTATCTTTTATTATAACCAGTATACAGATTGGGGAGTCAAGATAACTGAATAGACACAACTCTGGTGCACAACACCCAGTGACAGAGATGCAGAAATTGAGAGATCTTCTAGCTCCAACTGAGGTACGAGGTCCATTTCAACAGTCTGGTCAGACAGTGAGCAAAGTCCAGACAGGGCAGACCTAGGTGGAGAGGGGTGCAGCTTCACCCAGAAAGTGCATCTGATTGTTGAGTTGGAGTCTCTCCCTCTGGCACTTTGGTCCAGATACAGTGCTTCCCCCAAAGTATCAGCAATACACAGAACAAGGGATCTTCGGGGGCTCTTTGCCAGTCAAGTGCCAGGAATTACAAGCACACAGTTGAATAATAATCCAGGATGGTGTCCCGGATTGGCACACAGATCTAAGCAAATGCATAAGCCAATAAGCCAGCCGGGAGAGCCTGTGGACCCAGCTATTGCCACCTCCCCCTGCCCAGAGAGAGAGAGGGAGCTGAAAGCAGGGAGACAGATGGTTAGGCTGGGTGGGTCCCTACCCTCTCCCACAAATCCCAGAGGGCTGACGCACTAACTAATGGGTTATGCAGCCAGTGCCTCAATCTGAGCTGAACCCTGAATGATCCAGCCCTGTGGAGGAAAGACAAGACCCATCATTAAAGAGTTGGGACTAGGCTTCATGTTTTAACAAAAAACACAGGAAGCCTAAGTAGCAATGGGGTGGCGTTCGTGACCACACAGCAGTGCCTCCAGGTCAGTGGAAGAGGTGGACCTAACCTCCCAGCCTAAACAAAAAAGACACAGGAAGCTTCCCTAGTAACCTGAAGGAGTCCCTAGAAACCCAGTAGTGCCTCATCAGCAGACAAGTGACCTCATCAAGCAGGTCCCTGAGATAACAGCTAGGTAAATACATGAAGATGGGGGGGAAAAAAGACAAAAAAAAAAAAAAAAAAAAAAAACAGTGCAAAAAAGGTGAAACTAACAAGAACCAGAACAGTTCTTCTTCTTCAAGGGATCACAACTCCTCAACAACATGACCAAGAAAGAATGTGATGAATTGACAGAAACAGGCTTCAGAAAGTGGATAATAACAAACTTTTCTGAGCTAAAGAAACACATTCTAAGTCGATGCAAAGAGACCAAAAACAGTGAAAAAAATGTTAGACAAAATGCTAACTAGAATAACCAGCTTAGAGAAGAACATAAACAACTTGATGGAGCTGAAAAACACAGCACCAGAACTACGTGAAGCAAACACAAGTTTTAATAGCCAAATCAATCAAGCAGAAGCAAACAGAAGAAAGGATAACAGAGATTGAAGACCAACTCAATGAAATAAAAAGAGAAGGCAAGACAAAAGAAAAAAGAGTAAAAAGAAATGAACAAAGCCTCCAAGAAAAAAGGGATTATGTGAAAAGACCTAATCTACACTTGATCAGTGTACCTGAATATGACGGGGAGAATGAATCCAAGCTGGAAAACATGCTCTTGGATATTACGCAGGAGAACGTCCAAAGCCTAGCAAGGCAGTCCAACATCCAAATAGAAGAAATACAGAGAACTCTACAAAGATACTCTTCAAGAAGAGCAACCCCAAGGCACATAATCGTCATTTTCACCAGAGTTGAAATGAAGGAAAAAATGCTAAGGGCAGCCAGAGAGAAAGGTCACGTCACCCACAGAGGGCGGCCAATCAGACTCACAGTGGATATCTCAACAGAAATCCTAAAAGCCAGAAGAGAGTGGGGGTCAATATTCAAGATCCTTAAAGAAAAGAACTTTCAACCCAGAATCCCATATCCAGCCAAACTAAACTTCATAAGTGAAGGAGAAATAAAATCCTTTACTGTCAAGCAATTACTGAGAGATTTCATCACCACCAAACCTGCCCTACAAGAGCTCTTAAAAGAAACACTACCCATGGAAAGGAACAAGTACCAGCCATTGCAAAAGCACACCAAATGGCAAAGACCAAAAATGCAATGAAGAAAATGAGTCAACTAACGGGCAAGATAACCAGCCAGTAACAAAATGGTAGGATCAAATTCACACATAACAATAGTAACATTGAATGTAAACGGCCTAAATGTCCCACTCAAAAGATACAAACTGGCAAATTGGATAAAAATTCAAAATCCATAGGTGTGCTGTATTCAGGAAACCCACCTCACATATAAAGACACACATAAAATCAAAACAAAGGAATGGAAGAAGATTAACCAAGAAAATGGAGAACAACAAAAAAAAAGCAGGGGTTGCAATCCTAGTCTCTGATAAAATGGACTTCAAACCAACAAAGATCAAAAGACACAAAGAAGGACAGTACGTAATGGTAAAAGGATCAATCCAACAAGAAGGGCTAACTATCTTAAATATATACGCACCCAACACAGGAGCACCCAGATATATAAAGAAAGTTCTTAATGACCTAAAATGAGATTTAGACTGCCACACAATAGTAGTGGGAGACTTCAACACTCCACTGTCAATATTAGAAAGATCAGTGAGACAGAAAATTAACAAGGACATCCAGGACTTGAATACAGAGCTGGACCAAGTGGATCTAGTAGACATATACAGAATGCTCTATCCCAAGTCCACAGAATATACATTCTTCTCAGGACCACATCGCACTTACCTTAAAATTGGCCACATAATTGGAAGCTAATCACTTGTCAGCAAATGCAAAAGAACAGAAATCATAACAAACAGTCTATCAGACCACAGCATAATCAGATTAGAACTCAAGATTAAGAAACACACTCAAATCCACATAACCACTTGGAAACTAAACAACTTGCTTCTAAGTGTCAACTGGATAAACAATGAAATGAAGGCAGAAATAAAGATGTTCTTTGAAACCACTCTGAATGAAGACACAACTTACCAGAATCTCTGGAGCACCTTTAAAGCAGTGTCTAGAGGGAAATTTATAGCAATAAATGACCACATGAGAAACAAGGAAAGATCTAGAATTGACACCCTATCACCAAAATTGAAAGAGTTAGAAGAGGAAGACAAAAAAAAAAAAAAAAAAAAAAAAAAAAAAAAAAAAACCTCAAATGCTAGCAGAAGACAAGAAATAACTAAGATCAGAGCCAAGCTGAAGGAGATAGAGACACAAAAAAATCTTCAAAAAGTCAATGAATCCAGGAGCTGTTTTTTTTTGAAAAGAGCAACAAAATAGACACACTGCTAGCCAGACTAACACAAAAGACAAGAGAGAAGAATAGATGCAATAAAAAAAATAAAGGGGATATCACCACTGATGCCACAGAAATACAAACTACCATGAGAGATTACTACAAAAAGCTCTATGTACAGAAACCAGTAAACCAGGAAGAAACCAATAAATTCCTGGACACTTGTACTCTACCAAGACTACACCAGGAGGAAGTTGAAACCCTGAATAGACCAATAACGAGGGGGGAAGTTGAGGCAGTAATCAATAGCCTACCAACAACAAAAAAAATGTCCAGATTCAGACAGGTTCACAGACGTAAAAAAGGAGCTGGTTCCATTACTTCTGAAAATATATCAAACAATACAAAAAGAAGGAATCCTCCTTAACTCATTTTATGAGACCAACATCATCCTAATCCCCAAATCAGGCAAGACTCAACTAAAAAAGTAAATTTCAGGCCAATATACATGATGAACATCAACGCAAAAATTTTCAATAAAATACTGGCAAACCAACTGCAACAGCACATCAAAAGGTTTATTCATCACGATCAAGTAGGCTTCATCCTGGGGATGTAAGGCTGGTTCAACATATGCAAGTCCATAAATGTAATCCATCACATTAACTGAACCAAAGACAAAAACCACATGATTATCTCAATAGATGCAGGGAAGGCCTTCAACAAAATTCAGCAGCCCTTCATGCTAAAAACTCTCAATAATTGAAACTAGGTATTGACAGAACATATCATAAATGATAAAAGCTATTTATGACAAACCTACAGCCAATATCATACCAAACAAGCAAAAACTGGATGAATTCCCTTTGAGATCAGGAACTAGACAAGGATGCCTTCTCTCAACACTCCTGTTCAATATAGTATTGTATGTACTAGCCAGAGCAATCAGGCAAGAAACAAAATAAAGGGTATTCAATTAGGAAAGGAGGAAGTCAAACTGTCTCTGCAGATGGCATGATTGTATATTTAGAAGACTCTATCATCTCAGCCCAAAATCTACTCAAACGGACAAGCAATTTCAGCAAAGTCTCAGGATACACAATCAATGTGCAGAAATCACAAGCATTCCTATATACCAATAACAGACAAACAGACAAATCAAGAGCGAACTCCCATTCACAATTGCTACAAAGAGAATAAAATACCTAGGAATACAACTAACAAAGGATGCAAAGGACGTCTTCAAGGAGAACTACAAACCACTGCTCAACTAAATAAGAGAGAACACAAACAGATGGTAAAACATTCCATGCTAAAGATTAGGAAGAATCAATATCATGAAAATGGCCATACTGCCCAATGTAATCTATAGATTCAATGCTATGCCCATCAAGATACCAATAACCTTCTTCACAGATCTGGAAAAAACATTTTAAAATTCATATGGGATCACAAGAGAGTCCACATAACCAAGACAATCCTAACCAAAAAGAACAAAGCTGGAGGCATCACACTGCCAGACTTCAAACTATACTACAAGGCTACAGTAATCAAAATTGCATGGTACTGGTACCAAAACAGAGACATAGACAAATGGAACAGAACAGAGGCCTCAGAAGCAACACCACACATCTACAATCATCTGATCTTTGACAAACCTGACAAAAACAAGCAAGGGGGAAAGGATTCCATGTTTAGTAAATGGTGTTGGGAAAACTGGCTAGCCATGTGCAGAAAGCAGAAACTGGACCCTTTTCTGTCACCTTACACTAAAATTAACTCCAGATGAATTAATGATTTAAACAAAAAACCTAACACCATCAAAAGACAAGAAGAAAATGTAGGCAAAATTATCCAGGACATAGGCATAGGCAAGGACTTCATGACTAAAACACCAAAAGCATTGGCAAGAAAAGCCAAAATAGACAAATGGGATCTAATTAAAATTCAGAGCTTCCGTACAACAAAAGAAACTACTATTAGCGCAAACTGGCAACCAAAAGAATGGGAAAAATTTTTGGCAGTCTACTCATCTGACAAAGGGCTAATCTCCAGAATATACAAAGAACTAAAATAGATTTACAAGAAAAAAAAACAAACAACCACATTCAAAAGTGGACAAAGGATATGAACAGACACTTTTCAAAAGAAGATATATATGATGCCAACAAACATGAAAAAATGCTCATCATCACTAGTCATTAGAGAAATGCAAATAAAAACCACATTGAGATACCATCTTAAGCCAGTTACAATGGCAAAAAATTTAAAAATCTGGAGACAACATGCTGGAGAGGATGTGGAGAAATAGGAATACTCTCACACAGTTGGTGTAAGTGTAAATTAGTTTAACCATCGTGGAAGCCAGTGTGGCAGTTTCTCAAGAATCTAGAAACAGAAATTCAATTTGACCCAGCAATCCCATTACTGGGTATATACCCAAAGAACTATAAATCGTTCTACTATAAAGACACCTGGATATGTATGTTCATTGCAGCCCTGTGTACAATAGCAAAGACCTGGAACCAACCCAAATGCCCCAAATGCCCATCACTGATAGAGTGGATAAGGAAAATGTGGCACATATACACCATGGAATACTATGCAGCCATAAAAAACGATGAGTTTGTGTCCTTTGTAGGGACTTGGATGAATCTGGAAACAATCATTCTCAGCAAACTGACACAAGAACAGAAAATAAAACACCTCATGTTCTCCCTCATAGGTGGATGTTGAACAAGGAGAACACGTGGAGTCAGGGAGAGGAGCCTCACACACTGGGAGCAGTTGGTGGGGGGTGGTAGGGGAGGAACAGCAGGGGGTGGGGAGGGATAAAAGGGGGAGAAATGCCGGATATATTCAAAGGGGGAATAGAGGCAGCAAACCACCTGGTTATGTATGCACCTATGCAACAACCCTGCATGACCTGCACATGGACCCCAGAACCTAAAGTAAAATAAAATAAATAAATAACCAACCTACAATTTCAAAATTATAAAAATAAATATATGCATGCTTATAATAAACTACAAATAATGTTTAGGGTGTTCACGATTTTTTTTCTGCCACATTATCATTATCTTTCCACCAGTTTAAGAAGAATCAGAGTCGTGCATATTCAAGTGTCTTCTAATAGCCTCAATGAGATTGAAAAGCTTACAGTTTAAAGGAGTCTCATTTTCCTGTCCTTGCCAACTAGGATCAACTCTAGGAACAACCTCCATATAGCGGAGTTTTTTAAATGACAGAGAAATTGTGTTTTGATAAATTGATTTGTTTTAAACAGAAAGCAAGGAGGGAGATTGTAGAGTAACTCTGTTAGACCCCTAAAAGAAACATTAACCCTAATTTTTAAGGCATTCCTACATTTTGAAATATTAATAGAATGACACACGGGAACTATCTAATTTTCTGAGGTGACTTAGAAAGGTAGAAAGTTTTTACTTTTACTATCTGAAAACTCATTGAGATTTTATTTGCAATTTGCTGTACCTATATCCAATTCTGACATCATCCTGTTTATGCTACTTTATAGCTTTTAACAATTAGGGAGCAAATGAGGCAATGTATTTGCATAACATAGTCATTCAAAAGACTGACTGTATCTCCTGATTGCAAAAAAGGTCCTGGTGGATATTCCAATGAACTCTTATTGGCTACTAAGGTATAACTTTATTGAATATTAGTGAAAAATAATAATAAAACTCACAAGAAAACAACCAAACACTATAATGTGTCTAGAGTATTGTTAGATAATTTGAAGATACATTTACATGGGAAATTTGCCATGTTGTTAATATAACTGCTGCACTGTGGTGCTATAAAAATAAAGTATTTTCAGGTGAGATAACTTTGCTGGGAATATTTAGAAGGCTTTTATATCTGCTTTTTCAGAGAATTAAAAGCATATTCTCCTGGTATATGTTTTTGTTCTTAAAATATTTAGTATTATGGTTCTATTATTTGCTCTTATTATAAAAGTTTTACCAGTTTATGTAATAAAATTAAAAAATAAATAACAATAAAATTGAGTATAAAGAGAAATGCAAAAAAACAAAAAACCCAAAACTCCTTTCTTCCCTTGATTCTAAGTTCTACATTCCAAATGAATATGCATATATAGTCCTAGAGATAAATAAAATAATGAAAGTTACATCAACAGCAGAATAAATGAAGAAAGCTAAATTGATCATTATTTACACTGAGTCACATTATATTAATATTTTCTATTTTTGGCCACAATTATAAATGCATTTTATGTCTACTGTATACCTAACTTATTTTTTATGATCACATACTGCATATTGTATGAATACCCAATAATTTCATATTCAACATCTTACTGGGGAATATGTATGTAAGGAATACTATATATACTATACCCTTGGAAGCACATACAGTTTCAAGTAGACAATAATCTCTTTTGGTTCAAAAGATTAACTTAAAATCTGCATATTTAAACTCCAGAGAAAGCCAAGCTTTCAGTTCATTAGCTAATAAAACAGAGTTTTCTATTTTAGATGAGAAACAACAAATACATATGTATAGAATGTGTTTCTATTAGCATTGTTTTGTATACATAGATAATTAAGTGCATTTAAGGAACAGTCAAATAGGAATAAAATGGATTATGTGCAATATCTCACCCATATCATGTCAACTTCATAAATTATCAAAATAGAAAACAAATCCTTCATTATACAGTGTTCTCCCTGGAGAAACTATCTGGATTAGCCAGGTGTAGATTAACCAGCTAGTAAGGGGTTTGGGGTCAAGCTGGTTGTTAGACTCTAAGTCAGGGGTCCCCAAACTACGGCCCATGGGCCGCATGAGTCCCCCTGAGGCCATTTATCTGGCCCCCACTGCACTTCAGGAAGGGGCACCTCTTTCACTGGTGGTCAGTAATAGGAGCACAGTATGTGGCGGCGCCGTAAAGCACAGCATTGCTCACGTATAGTACTACTTCCAGTGACGTGAGACGCATGCATCACAGCTCCGGAAGCTCGTCATATGACGCACATCCGGTCTGTGGCTGCGGTGCCCCACATCACTGGAAGCAGTGTGAAATAACAGCAGAAGTAGGAAGAAAGACAAAGCACTATAACCACTACTACACAGTACAATGGCCCCCATACTCCCCCAAATGTACTATAACCTCCCTTTGCCCAAAAGTCTCCCCCTACATTACTACACACCATGTTTCCCCTATTATAAGACCCTGTCTTATATTAATTTTACTCCCAAAAGACAGGGGTTGTCTTATTTTTAGGAGGTGTCTTATAATATGGGAAACGTGCAGCAGTGGGCTTCCCAAAGAAGAGGCCCACCGCTGCTGCAGATGTCCAGGACGCTGTATCCACAGTGTCACAGGCTGATCACCGCCATCCCTGTATACAGCACTGGAGGCAGTGCTGGGCCTGTGACACTGTATACCGCTGTCTGGGATAGTGGAGGCAGCAGTGCTGGCTGTGAAGGGTGTCACACCTTGCATAGTCTGGCCCTCCAGCAGTCTGAGGGACAGTGAACTGGCCCCCTGTGTAAAAAGTTTGGGGACCCCTGCTCTAAGTTCTCAAGCTCGAAAAAAAGCATGATGACAATGGCTCAGTATGAATAACTAATTGTTATATAAGATAATATCTCCAAGAGCATAGCCTGCATCAATCTCTGAAGTGTATTTAGTAATAATAACATTATTAGGAGCATCATCAGTAAAACAGTAACCATTCTCACTGTTTCCTTTTGGGGAGGGCACTCAAACATTTATGAAGCATTTGCCTGTAGGTCTGGGTCATGAAGATTTACACATGTGCACATACATCCAAATAGAAAGATCATGAGGTTTTTAAAGCCCTTCTGTTTCATATCCACTGAATAGCTTTATTGAAACTCTTACCAAATATTCTCTATTTTTCACTCTGTCTTAGAATTCAACCTTTATATATTCATCATGGATAGCATAGGCCATGACAAATCATAATATCACTGTTTTAGTGGTAAAGAGGTTCCCTTTTAATTTCCTCACTGAAAAACTTCCTGAGTCACCCTGTTCACATTTATGAAAACCCATACTCTACCTACTCATACTCCGATAACTGATATTTAAAAGTGAAAATTCGAATAATGGTTTCTAGGAATCCACTTAGCCAAACAGAGTATATGTATTCTTTCTGTATAATCCTGAGCAAACAGTGGTCTTCAAGACGGTTGAAAACTGCATTTATAAATGGAATGATCCCAGAAACATCTGGCATGAAATTGGATGTGTACATCAGCATTCCTTCCATACCCCATCAAATTCTACTAAAAAGCAATGAGTACAACAGGACTGTGGAAAATAAAGACTAAAAAAAATACTTGCCAATGCCTCCTCCAATAAAACTGTGAGAGGCATGAGTATTAAGTTTTTTGGATGCCATAAAGAAGCACCATAGAGTACGTGGCTTAAATAATAGAAATGTGTATTCTTCCTTTTTTTTTTTTTTTTTTTTTTTTTTGACACTGGTCTCACTGTGTCACTCAGGCTGGAGTGCAGTGGTGTGATCTTGGTTCACTGCAACCTCGACACCCCGGATTCAAGCAATTCTTCTCTCTCAGCCTCCCACGTAGCTGGGACTACAGGTGCCTGCCACCATGCCCAGCTAATTTTTTGTATTTTTAGTAGAGATAGGGTTTCACTGTGTTATCCAGGATGGTCTCGATCTCCTGACCTTGTGATCTGCCTGCGTTGGCCTCCCAAAGTGCTGCAATTGCAGGCATGAGCTACCATGCCCCGCCTTTAGAAATGTATTTTCTTGCTGTTCTGGAGACTGGAAGTCCCATATCAAGGTTCTGGCTGACTTGGTTTCTGATAAGGTCTCTCTTCCTCTCTTGCCAATGGCCATTTGTTCCCTAGGCCCCACAGGGTCTTTCTTCAATGTGTGTTCTTGGGCAGAGAGAGAACAAGCTCTCCACTGTCTCTCTAATAAGTACACCAATTCTTTTAGAGAAGACTGATCTTATGACCTCATTTAACCATAATTACTTGCTTAGAGGTCCCATTCCAAGGACAGTCACCCTGGGGGTTCAGCCTTCAGCATATATACATTGTGGATAACACAAACAGTCCATAATGAAATGTATTCTTGCAATCTAAGTTACATGTAAGAGCTTCCAAAAGTTAACAGAAATGAACCAAAGTAGTTTTTATTGAGCCACATGAAAGGAATTGAGGGCAAGAAACCACTGAAAGAGACTTCAGAAGCAACCGAAGTTATTAGGAGTAAATCGCTGCAAAAATGCACTCTCTAAAGGTGACAGTGCAAGCTCAGGGGTGAAACCTTGTGGGCAGCTGGAAATTAAGTGAGCGGAGGAGGTATAAGTTTGGCTGCAAACCTTTCTGGACCTAGCATCGTTCAGCAGAGGAGGCAAGATTACGCCCACAATAACACAAACACAGCAGATTCACTGAAAGCAATCTCCCTCTGAAAAGACAGAAAGATGCTTAAATTGTGTAAACCAACTAATCTGGACAACTATAAATACATGAGGGTGGAACGTGGGTGAACTTCTTTTTAGCCTATGAAATCATAAGAAAAGATTGTTAAAAACCACTTCATAAAAATGGAAAATGTCTATGTGGCACAAATTATGCTAAGCAAAGTAGGCAAAGTGCTTAAGGGTGCCATCCTACAAAATCTGGCCATGTCCACCAAAGAACTCACAGGGAAGAAGACATGCAGGGATTTTAAACATACTACGAATACCATCAACCCTACTCATGAGACGTGAGCATCAGGATAAGTTTGGCATTCCATTTCTCATTCAACAGATTATAAAAATCTAAAGGTCTGACATCTGATTTGACAAGACTGTGATTGGCGAGGTGACCTCTTACACAGTCTTATAGTTATGTAAAACAGTCCAATCCCTTTGAGGGAAATCTGTCTATTGCTACCAAAATGATAAACTTTATAGTTGATGACTAACACATTCTACTTCTAGGAATCTGATCTACGGATTGCTACAATACATAATTTCAGTAGAAAGCAAGAAGAAAAGGTTGTTAGCATGTTCTTTTCATGTCTCATGAAGAACGATTTTTTATAATATTTAATCATACATATGGAAAATATATATAAATATTTATGTAATACTTAGCACTATGTTACATGGAAATGTTGTGGTACCATAAAAGTTCACCTGTTAACATTTACAGATGACTAGTAAAACGTTTGATTACAGTGGGTCTGTGTAATAGAATACCAGGCAGCTCCTGATGCATATGGAACGAGCTTCAAAATGGATTGTTTGAAGATAACAAGCTTCATAACAGTGGACACAGTGTGCTACCATTTTTATTTATTTATTTATTAGTTTTTAGGCCCCTCATGTGCTACTTAGCGCTAGATTGTGTTCATTCTCTCTCACTGTATTTTTGTATCCATTAACCATTCCCTCTTTATCCTCTCTGCCCACTATCCTTCCCCACCTCTGGAACCATCATGCTCCTCCCTATCTCCATGAGTTCAGTGTTTTTTTTTTTTTTTTAGCTCCCTAAGTAAATGAGAACATGAGGTATTTCGTCTTTCTACGCCTGGCTATTACAACTAACATAATGTCCTTCAGCTCCACTCATGCTGTTGTAAATGAAAAGATTTCATTCTCTTTTTATGGCTAAATAATGACCATTGTTGGCCAGATGTGTCCCAGGACTGAAAGCACCATTCACTGGGTCTCCTCATTGAGCCCCGAACTTTATTTCATATCTCTCTTTATCTTGTTCCTCTGCTCTTCTGTTTCCTATGTTTATAAGAAGAAGATTTAAAATGGATCACCTTTCAGTCACCAATGATTCACAGACTTTCAGAGCTGGGAAAGCCTGCAAGGCCCATCTAGTGGGCTACTGTTTTTAAAGTGAGATAAAATAACCATTTATATTTCCTTCTTTATGCATAACCATTTTCAAAAGAATATATGATAAGTTTATAGTATCTTTGATTCAGAGATAGATGAAAATGAGGGAGAATGTACTGGATAGGAAGGAGCCTTTTCCCTGTATACGTTTTAGTTTTAATTTTTTTCATTGTTTTAAGCAATACATTTTTATTATCTATAAAATATCAACAAATTTGGAATAAAAAGACTGGCACCTCCCCACACCTCTGCTCACTCATCCATGTGTGTAAATAATTCTGAACAAATGATAGAAAATGGAGCAGCTGGTGCTTGAGGTGGTGAGAAGCTCCCAGCTGTGCTTGATCCTCAAAATGCAGTATGTTTTCCAGTAGTAATGGTTTAATAATTACTCCCCTTTTTAGCTACAACAGATAAAATTGCATGTTGATTTAATGCCACTAAAACAAATAAGAGCTTATCAACTATTATCTAGGTTAAGAAGTTACTATATTTGGAAAGTCAGACTTGAAACAAAGGGGAAAAAACTATCTTTTTTAAACTGATAACTCATTTAGGATATTTTCAAGGTGATTTTTAGAAAAAGGGAAGGATTTAGAAGATAATAGCAGAAAAGGGAGTTATTATTTTCTTCACTGAGAGAAACTGCGTGATGTGCTTAGTTAAAGCCAAGGAATGCTCACAGCAAAAGACTTTTCCTAATACTTATCCGGAGCTTCTACTTTGTTTCAATAAACATGTTAAGTGAAATCATCACATTTCTCAGAAGAAAAAGCAATAAAAAGTAACTTGAGTCAGCATGCATGCTTTGGAACTGTGCTACTTACATTTTGGCAAGCAGCATCAGCTTCAGCTGAGAGCTAATTGGAAATGCAAATTCCCAGGCGCCACTCAAGACCTACTAAAACTCTGAAGATAGGGCTAGGTGTCTGTGTTTTTCCAAGTTCTGCAGTTGATTATGAAAGTAATGATGTACTGCCCTAAAACTGTATACACCCAAGATAACAGTGTATCCTGTTTTTATGAAAAATAATAAGCAGTATTCCATTAAGAAAATATAAAAGACTAGACACTTGTACAAATTTGCATTCTAATTTCTAATGATGATGGATTGCACATCTTCCCAATACTAGATATTTTTGAATTATTGTCGCTTCAATTTTGGCGTGATGGATAAAAAATTTTTAAAGGATCACTGTTATGGGCTTAGTTTTGTCCTCCAAGATTTATATGTTGAAGTGTCAATCTTCAATACCTCAGAATATGAATATATTTAAAAACAAAGTCTTCAAATAGGGCTTCAAGTAAAAATGAGGCTGCTAGCATGGGCCCTACTTCAATCTGATGAGTGTTATAAAAAGAAGAAGGAATTTGTTTCTTTTTTCTTTTCTTTTCTTTTTTTTTTTTTTTTTTTTCAGGTTGGAGGGCAGTGGTGTGATAATCAGCTCACTGCAACCTCTGCCTCCTGGGTTCAAGCAATTCTCCTGCCTCAGCCTACTGAGTAGACGGGACTAGAGACACCTGCCACTATGCCTAGCTAATTTTTCTACTTTCAGCAGAGACAGGATTTCACCATGTTGGCCAGGCTGGCCTTGAACTCCTGACCTCAAGCGATCCTCCCACCTTGGCCTCTCAAAGTGCTGGGATTACAGGCCTGAGCTACCACACCCAGCCTAAGAATTTGCTTTTCTATGTAAAGAAGAAAAAAAAAAAAAAGAAAGAAAGAAAGAAGAAAGAAAAGAAAGAAATCTGCAAACCAAGTAGAGAAGCTTCTGGAGAAATCTTCATTGGAACCTCGATCTTGGACTTCCAGTTTCTAGAACTGTGAGCAAATAAATTTCTGTTGTTTCAGCCACCCAGTCTTTGGTATTCGTTATGGCAGCCCTAGCAAATGAAAATACTCAGCTCTCAATTTTTCTTTTTCTTTCTAAAAGTAGTAAAATTCTTCCAGATTAGAAACTAGAGGCAGGCTGGACAAGTTCACTCATACTTGTAATCCCAGCATTTTGGGAGGCTAAGGCAGAAGAATCACTTGAGGCCAGGAGTTTGATACCAGCCAGGGCAACATAGTGACACCTCATCTTTATAAAAACTTTAAATTAGCCAGGTGCGATAGCTCATGCCTGCAATCCAGCCACTTGGGATCAAGGCTGAAGTGGGAGGATCACTTGAGCCCAGAATTTTATGTATTTTTGTGCTCTAAATAAATTGGTCAAGATTTTAGAAATAATTTCCGACTTGAAACTGGTTTTCCTCAACAGAGAAAATAACATATCTCATATAGAATTTTTATTTTCCCAATTGAGTCTGGATTTCTTAAGTTTGCTTAAGAGACATTAACAGGATTTTTGGAAATTGCCTTATTAACATATATTCTTGTTAATACTTCAGTTAAGCTGCAGACAAGAAAAGTTGAGGTAATTATTTCTGTCACTAATCACAACTGCAAAGCATAAGTAAAATTTAAACAGTATAATTTTGTGTGTGTGTGTGTGAGGCCAATTTACTACTTAGAAGCATGGTGACCCTAGGTTAGTAAACTGACTTATTTGCATCTTAGCTTCGTCAGTGTAAAATGATGATATACAGCTGACATAGACTGGATGTTATAATCATTTAAAAATTAAAAACTTTAACACACATTATATAGTAGTTTAGACATAGAGGTTCTCAGAAACACTCATATATATGTCTGCTTGTAGAATGTTAACAAAAAAATATAAATCAGACTACTAGGAAAGTAGCATTCAGAATCAAGATTTTTAAAGAACACTGCACTGTGAACCATAATTTTTTTTATAATAAAAAAGGTATATAAATTGATCCCTGTCCAGCTTAACTAAAGTAACAACAGGATATAGGTTAATAAGGCAATTTCCAGAAATCCTGTAAATGTCTCTTAAGCAGATTGCAGATTTAATAAATTCAGACTCAATGCTACATTTTATACCTCAGAACAGGGAAATAAAAATTCTATATGAGAAATGTTATTTTCTCTGTTAATGAAAGCCAATTTCAAGTCTGAAATTATTTTTAAAATTTTGACCAATTTATTTAGAGAGTAAAAATAAACAAATACTTAAAAATCGATCTAGCAGTAAGTGGTATGATATTTAGGTTGTATAAAAGTGTGATGTGATATCCTTGTTTGTGTGAATTCAAAATCTGCAGCAAGCTAACATTATCATTGCATAATTCTCCCAGCATATTCATTTCTGATAAATGATAATATTAACTCAAAGTAAAGTAGTCACTGGTGTAGGAAAAATATTTGTCAGAAACTATTTTAAGGAATTTTTGATAAATTAAATAATAAATCAAGTGGTGGCTAAATAATGCCAATATCATTATAGATCAGGAGCATATGACAAACTCAGAAATTGCGTTTTATTTTTTTCCTCATGGGTATTTTATTAGGAATATCTGGTTATCAGAAATAAGTAAATTTATACAATTAGTAAAGTCTATGCTATGCTAAAGCTAAGATAAATTTTGATAAACATTTCAAAATAAATTGATCCAGTTTTAAATTATACTGTATCAATCCATGATTCTTACTGAAATGGAAAATGTTCTTGCAATATAACTCATTCGTTTGACTCTAAAAATGAAATTATTAAAGACAAACGTGCAAATATTAAAGAGAAGGTAACTGCAATATCACAAAATGTGGAAAAACTCATTTGTTAGATATTACTTTTTTCTATTAATGCTACTTCAAAAAGTATACAGCATATTAAAACTATTAAACCACAATAATCATACAATTAGCATTGCCTGATAAAATATAAGGCACACAGCTAAATGTAAACTGAGCATGAAAAATGAAAAAAAAAAAAAGACTATTTTATTGAGGCATTATGACAAAAGTGGATTATATTTAATGTATAAAATTGATGAGTTTAGAGATATATGTATATACCTTAAAAACCATCACCAAAATCAATGCCATTGTAAATCACAAATAAAATTCTAAGCCCCCCAACTGACTGATGGATGCCCTCCTTAGCCAATGGCATTCCAAATTAACCTGAAAAACTTGTTCAGGTCATGATGGGAAGTGGGGGTGGGACATGCCTAGTTATACACCCCTCCTTTTGGAATTCAGGCACAGCTGGGCAGCATTAATATTAAAACAGAGATCTTAAGACTGAGGAAACAGACTTTTTGTAGCAATAAAACACCAAATTCCCGCTGACCCTGGTTTAGCCTCTCATGCCAAATAGAAGGCCCTGAAAGAAATCAAAGTATTTTACCCCAAAATATATTTCTTTGACATATTTTGAAATAATTCTGCAAAGCTGTCTCTTGTGGGGAAAATTTACATTCTGTAGAGAATCCCCTTCCCTTTCCAGGTCTTTTTCCTGATTCAAGAGAGAATTAACTGGGTCCAGCAACTTTTTAGGTCTGATAAGAGCTCTGAAGTCTGTGGAACCTGTCTCCACAACTCATTATCTTAACCCAGACATTTCTTTCCATTGATTCCAAGTCTTTATGTGATAAGTCTTTCAACCAATTGACAATCAAAATCTTTAAATCTGCCAGGACCTGGAAGCCCCCACTTCTAGTTAGCCTGCTTTTCTGGACCAAACCAATATATATCTTATATGCATTGCTAAATGTCTATGTTGCCCTAAAATGCATAAAAACATGCCATCTGTAGCCCAACCACCTTGGGCACATGTTCTCAGGATGTGCTGAGAACTGCAGGGGCCATTGGTCACTCACATTTGGTCCAGAATAAATCTCTTCAAATATCTTACAGTGTTGGACTCTTTGTGACACCATAAACATACTCATCACCTGATAAAGAGTCTTTCTGTCTTATGTACTTGTTTGCTCTGTGTGTATGTGTGTGTGTGTGTGTATGTGTGTGTGTGTGTGTGTGTGTGTGTGTTTAAGAATATTCTTAATAACTGTATCCAATTAGGCATTTCTCATTTTACTCCTAACTGGAACTTCATAGCAATCTGTTTATTGCCATCTATTGAATAATTTTAAGTAAGTCCAACCATTGGCTCTTTAAATTCTTCTTTGACTGAACTTGAGAACCTCCAGAATATGACTGGACAGTGAGTAGCCTTATTTTTTAATATTTTTCAACCAGACCCTTTGCTCGGCTCGGTCCTTTGCATCCAATGTTGCTAATATAAACTGTGATCACTCTGATAATCACATATTTGCTTATGTTTTATCCTCATTTTGTATTTATTCTACATCTCCAATCCTTCCAAGTTTATCTCTATCCCAACCTCTCTAAATCATAGCCTTCCTTCATTTAGGCTTCTTCCTCCTCCTCTTCTTTTTTTTTTTTTTTTACATTTATGTCGCTCTTTTGGAATTTCCATTTAATTGCAGACCGTTTTATTTCAGTTCATATAATTTGATTTTTTAAAAATATGTATCATTTTTATATTGATCTGACTTGTTTCCCAACGATATAATATGCTTTAACGTACACAGCATATTTATGCTTCAAGGCTCTGTACCGCAATTTTTAAGTTAAAAGTTTTTTCAAAGGTTTAGATCAATATTTTTCAGTATTAGTGTTATGTAAGCTTAATTTATTTCAACAGCCCACTGTAATTTATAAATAAATTAGCTCCTTAATAAAGATAATTGCCCTTAAACCTGATTCTTGTGGACAGAGATACTGAAAAAAGTGAACCTAAATACATGTAACTGAAAATATTCTTCTGATCATCTTTTAATATTCTTTGCAAACAATTTGAAAGAAGAAATTATTTCCCAAATCACTTGCTTCTCTTCTTCACTCATAATTTTCTCTCTAAATGCCTCTAAGTTTGTTTGGTAAATCCTGATGAAAACCAAAAGTTCATTCCAGCTGAATGCAGGACTAAGATTTTATTCTATATCTCATGAATGTATGAGTTGAGACAACTAAAATAGTAAAGAAAATCATTATTTTATCATTTTTATAAGAAACAAAGTATACTATTCTACAGAACATTATTAAGTCTTCCCATTCAATATAGATTCTTAGCAAGTAAAGGTCTCAGGGCATCCTGCATTTCTATACGAACTTACAAATACAGTAATAGTAATTTCCTCCCATTGAACAGAGATACTATTTATATAAATTAACGACTGGACTTTAATTTCTCCTTTGGCATCAATTTAGGTGCTGCAGGAGGTATGGATGGGGATTTCTGTATATCTGGGGACAGAGAATCAGGCTGGGGGCAGGAATAGGTGAAAGCCCCAAGTGGTGTACCCAGGAGTGGGGAGGAGGCTGGGCTGGATAAACCAGGAGGGGCTGTGTAAGGAGAAGGAGCCCAGAGGTGAGTAAAAGGCAAACAGAGAAGGATCCCGGTGTGAATTTTGTTTTGGTGTTTGTGTGGGATGGATCTGAAGCAGGGAAGTGACATCATTTGATTTTCCTCAGGAAATCTTTAGATTTTTGTTGAGAATAAAGAGGGATAAAGGCCGAAATGTGGGAACCAATTGACAGAGTAAAGAGAGTGATACTTTGGACTTCAGATAGTGAGAAGGGTCAGATTCTATACATATTCTAAAGGCCAAACTGAGAGAGCTTATTGGTATTAACCAACATGGGGAGTGAATAAAGGAGATAATTCAAAGATGACTCCAATAACTGTCAGGTGAACAACTCAAAAATTGTGCTTCTAATTATTAAGTTGTAGAAAATTTCTGAAAGTGGAGGGTTTCTTTATAGCGGGTGGGAAGAAACATGAAGAGGTCAATATTCTACATGCAATAATTGTGCTATTTGACTAGGTATAGAACATGATAAGTGAGCAGAAACAACATTTAGAACTAAGGGTTCAGAAAGAGCTCTGGGCTGGAAAAGTACGTGAGAGCATTATCCAGAGGAAGATTATATTTGAATCTTTGAAGCTTGATAATAACATTGTCAATGAATTAGGCATGAAAAATGAATTAGGTGAAAAATGAAGAGAAGCCCATGATGTCGATATAGACATGCATATCAGGGTAGCTCAAAAGAACAATGAAGAACACACATGTAGAGGAGAGCAGTCACTATTTCAAATGCTGGTATTCATCTGGTAATTTGAGAGTAAATCATTACTATACATTTGAAACAAATACATTAGAGAAACATTCAAAATAACCTAATTAATGAGCAATTTCTTCATTTGAAATGTTTATGTTTTTGTAGCACTGAGGAAAGTGTTCTTTCACCTATCTCACAATTCTTTTGCACTTTATTTTATTATCTCAAAAACACACCTCTGTGTTCATGAAATAGCGAAACTGCATCAACTGTTCCTGTTTATTGGATCCATCAAAAGCTGTGATGTATGTCAATTTGAGCACGAGTCTTCTGTTAATACAAATATATGATTCGAAGCCACCAAAAGAAGGTAACATACTATCCCAACAGAGGCAAAATTAGAATGGTACATTTCCTTAAGGTCATTTATGAAATAGGAGGATTCTTTCCTAATGGTGAACAGCCTGCATTATTTAACTTCTTCCTGGGTTGAACATGTCTTAGTTCTGCAGGCAAAATGGTATAAGCACAACAAAACCTCAGGGTAAGACAGAACTAGATAAGAATCTGAGCTCTGCCATTTAACAGAGGTATCTTTAAGCAAGAGACTTAATCCTTATTCTTGTTTCCTGAATGAAGAATTGGCTGCTAATTGCAGGTCCTAGTCCGAAATAAAAACATAGTCTGGCTCCAGCCAGTGGATATTTTAAACTATATCTGGGATTTTATTTTTTTCATCAGGCATGGTGAGATCAACAGATGAAGAGACACCTGACACTGCAAAGTCAGTTCACTATGCACAGTTGCTGAGAGGAGGGGGTATGCCAGGCCATCCCCGGCAGGGCCACATGAGAGAACACCAGAGTTGGTTGGTCATAGGCAGATATAAAGCAAGAAAAACTGTAGAAAAGATTGTACCGTGTGTGTGTGTGTGTGTGTGTGTGTGTGTGTGTGTGTGTGTGTTTAATGGTGAGAAATGGGAGAGCAGGTTAAGCAGGTGAAGCAGATTTAAGATTAGCTGGTTTGAATAATTTCAGTGGGCTCCAGGAAATAGGGGCTGGCCCTGGTTCTCTTATACCTGGCCCTGAGATAATTAGGGTAAGGAAAGAGAAACTGGTGTCACCCAGTGTGAGAGCTGTACAAAGTGTGTGGGTTGAGGGATTGATTAGTTTAAGTATAAAAGGCAGAGATATTTTGCTATCTCTAGAATCTGCTAACCCTGGGAGGGACCATCCCTTTCTAGTCAACAATGTCCATGATGTCAAAATATCAGAGACACAAAGTAGAAAACAGGGTTAATACAGAGGGAGAGTCAGTCTCCCTTTCCTATTGAACCAAAATCCTACAGGTGAGTGAATCCCAATACTGGCGATCTCTTCCATACTGAGCTGTGCTTGATACTTAGATTGAGTATTCTGAGGATCTCACTAAGCCTCCTGTCAAATTCCCCATGGAAAAGACAGTCATTGCCTCATCCTCCTCCCCATGACACCATTAATTGGACATGACCCTGAACCTTCTTGAGCCCAGGCTCAGCCTCCACTAAGACAATGTGTAATAATAGAACATGGTCCTCCCTTCTCCACCCACCAATGCAACCTGGTTATTGCCCCTGGCAGCAGGTGGCAGTGGTCCCAGGATGCAGAAGGGGGACATAAAGCCTAATAATCAGGTCACCAGAGGGAAGAGACTGGGCAGCCACCAACCAAGCAACAACGACAACGTAGAAGGCTGTGAGAGGTTAGACTCAGTTGAGGAGATGACCCAAGTCCCACTGCAGGCTCCATCATCTCATCTGACTTCACTTATAAAACACAGTTTCCAAGATAATATTCATAAGACTTTGCAAAGAGCATTAAACCCCAATTGCCGGACCCTTCTGATGACAGAACCTTATACAATTATCCTGATCAAACTTGTGCAAACCTTGGCCTGGATCCGTGGGACAACTTTTATGGCATACCTCACATCCTCTAGGCCTAACTTTATTCTGCCTCTTGTATGGCATCCAGCGGTGCCCAGATGCAACCCAAGAAGCATCTTTCCTTCAATGTCCAGCATATATCTTATTGTCTAGCTTACGATCTTTTTTGCAACTCTTACATATGACCCTATGAAAACCAGCTCAGCGATTTGGATACACGCACAAATTTGGATGTGCAAGGGACTACACAACCAGTGACCAGTGAGGAAATATTAACTGATGGAAAATATTCCCTTCTTAGGGTCCCTGGACAGACAAGTCTGAAGCATTTCCTTCACAATCCCGTAGCTCCTCATTGCTGGGAGCCTCCGTTGCTCACAACGACCAGCTACACAGACACCTTTTTACTTGCTTTGCTTTCTGCCCTTGGCCATCCTTCCGAGGGCCCTCCCAAGTTCCTTAGGATCATTTCGCTTCACAAAATAAACCATCTGTATGCAAGCTCTTAAATAAAGCCACACTTTCTGTGGAAACTCTGATTAAGACTCTAAATAAATCAGTTATTTGGAAGAATAAATGGGATAAGAGATGTCAAATACCAAGCATGAGACCTGCCAAATAATATCTACCTCATTTTTGTTAGTTCTTGAACCTTCCTTTCTTTTTCAATTTGAAAAGCTGCTTGATGTACATTTTACAACCAGATGCACAAAAAAAACTTAGCTTTTGTTACTTAAAACACCCTCAAATCTGTATTTCAATATTGAATTATTCAAATGCTGGTAAATTCTATATGGGCATATTAAAATAGTCATTTCAGTATTTTCTTCTTCTAGATGTGACAGGTGGGGGCGGTGGAGGAGTACCGAGAGTGTCAGTGCCCAGGAAGTCATCTCTCCCCTACAGAGGCAAACCATCCCTGTGTATTCCCACCGAGAATCCCACATCCCCACTCAGTCCCAGACCCTGTCTCCTCACAGGACCACTCATGTGCTCGATGCTCATTAGCATCTCTGAGCTACTTCTTTGCCCCTTTCAGGAGTTTGGGAAACTCAGTTCATCTCTACCATCTCTCTTGGGCTGCAGGAGATTGGGCTGCAGGAGACTGGGGGAAAAGGCAGTTCACTCCAACCCTCTTTGTCGTTTATGCAATACTGCCATTCATTTTCTCTTGCTGCTGGGGCATGGTGGTGTTGCATGGACAGAACTTCTTTCCCCAGGTTCTAACTAGGAATGAGGATTAATTTCTCCCTGCTTTTGACCATTAAATGTATTTAATCTCCTCGCTCTATTGTCTAGACCCGATTCAGGGATCAAAAGCATTTTTCAAAATCCCGCCAGTGTCTAACCTGACGCTTCCCCTTATGTTCTCATGCCCTAAGCCAGCAACATCTTTGTCAAATCTGGGTATCTAGAGAAAGACAAACAACCAACAAAAGGCCCTTCTCATTGTTTAAGGCATAAACGGTGTAGATTAGAGGTCACCAATATTGTTTCTGTAAACAGAAACCAAGTCTCTTAAAACACAGAAAGCATTTTCTTGACACAAAATGAACTATGCCTGGAGGCATTTCTATAATCAAACTCTGAGAGCAATCAGCCTGGAATGGGGACTGTGCATGAAGAACACATAATCAGTGTAATCAAATTATTATCCTGTCAAGAAGAAAATGTGTCCTTACAGAATCCGGCATCCAGGAAAACCCAGCAGGCATTTAGTGACTTTTCCATCCAGCCCCAACACAGAAGAAAGGCAGTCTTTTGCTCAGGGGCACAAGAAAGTGAAGTGTCAAGGAAAGAATTCTGAAGAAGTAGGGCACGCAACTGAGTTTTGTCAGATAAAGAAGGAATAGAACACTGCAGGTGCAAAGACAAGAGGCAGAAAGCAAGAATGCGTGGAGAGCCTATCTGGTACGAAGTAAGCAGGGCAGCTTAATTAAAGTGCCAGGGAAAGGTGCAGAAAAAGAAATCCCTATTCTGGGGCAAGGTTTCTCAGTAGGGCACTCACGTCCCAATTTGTCCAGCACAGTTTCATTTTGTCTCTATCATCCTGGCACAATGATTAATATCTCCCCTTTCCACTCTTGAAAGTAGCTGGATGTGGGCAATAAAGTCATTCCACTTAATAGGCAATTCAAGCATGTAGTTAGGGCATTAAAAAAATGCACTCAGCCAACACCCACTCATCTCACCCCCTGCAAAGAAAACATTTCTGTAATATAATATGACATTTAATAATTCTATAGAGTATTCAAATTTATATAAGAAAAATATCAGATTTTGCTTTACTTTCTGTCACTTATTTAACAATTAAACAATCCCACGTGGAACATGTTAGGAGGAACTAAATTTTACCTTCGTAATCTGATCCTGTCAGGAATAAAACTGACATAAATTTTATATTGAATTGGATGGAATTAGATATAAAGATATAAAATAAATAGAAGCTAAAGAACACACCATGAAGTAGAAGGAAAATATTTAATATTTATATCAGTATTGGTTTACCCATCTATATTTTTACATCTTATATCTTAAGTGTCATGGAATAAGTGACATTTGCTATGTATCTCAAAGCTTTCATGTAAAGCAAAAACTTAGAATATAGACCATTCAGTGATGACTTGCTTGTGGATTTTATGAATGGCATATTGCTTGATTGATGTAATTTTATTGGAAAGGGTCTTATTTTAGAATATCAGACACTAAATATACATTAAGTGATACACATATAATGACACAGCCAACACAAATTTACTGATTACAAAATATCAGTTTTTCTAAATACACATTTTGGCTATCCATATTATTATTATTATGTTACCTATTGATATGGTTTGGCTGTTTTTCTACCCAAATCTCATCAGCTTGAGTTGTAGTTCTCATAATCCCCTATGTTGTTGGTGGGACCCGATGAGAGGTAATTGAATCATGGGGGTGGATACCTCCATGCTTCTGTTCTGGTGATAGTGGGTTCTCACGAGGTCTGATGGTTTTATAAGGGGCCTTGCTTACTTAGCTCAGCACCTCTCCTTCCTGACATCACATGAAGGATGTGTTTGCTTCCCCTTCTGCCAGGATTGTAAGAATGTGAAATTGTGAGTCAATTAAATCTCTTTCTTTGTTAAATTACCCAGTCTCAGGCAGTTCTTTACACCAGAGTGAGAAAGGACTAAAACGCCTATATATAAATTATTACATTTCAAGTGAAATGCAATAATATTAGTATGTGTTACAGGAAAAAATATAATAATGCATTGTTATCTGCAAAGTTGCCTCCATCCCTCTCCCAATTACAGCATCACCTCCTGTCTCTTCCGTGATCCAGCTCTTCAGCTTTATTTCACAATATCTGGGTACTGATACAAGTACAACAAACCAGAGGAGCCATTGTAATCAATAACCTTAAACTCAAAAAAATCACTATAAAGTTATATACTATAAAAATCTGTCATAATCCAGGTCCTCAGAGAGATGCATACTTGTAGGAGATGGGTCAGACTGGTGGGAAAAATTATAGAAAGATGCAAACCTTCTTGGAAGGTGGGAAGATTTTGCAGAAGCCCAATCTTACCCTGAGTTAATGGCAAAGATATCAAGAGAATGGAGAGGAGTTTATCTAAACAGCTGTTGTACTAAGACTGACCTTTGATCATCCATGGGCAGAACTACTCTCTACTGGGGAACACTGGCAATGTTAATTACTCCCTAATGGTGTATACTCAAAAACTCTGTCATTAAATCTGTACTAAATGGCTGATCTGGGTGGCACAGCAGTACCCACTCTTCCTCTGTGGTAATGCCAAAATGGTGGTCACCCTCTGACTGTACTCTCTCAGGCAAAAACCTGTGTCAGCATAACTTTTCATTCATTGCTTGGCCAAAGTCTGCTGGTCAGACTCAACACATATGAGAACACACCATGAAACTTATGCTTAAATTTGATTTTACTGTACTGTATTCTAGGGCTCTGTCACTTACCTGTAATGCATTGATTTAAAAACAAATTATGGTTCGATATCAGACTGAAACTTACCACTTCATGGAAAATATGCATGTCATATGAGTAAAGATCAACTCCCCAGATTCCTTGCATAGAAAGAGACGGAACCATAAAAACCTTAGGGATATCCCTCAACATAAGAAGGAGCTCATTTCACTAAAATGAACCCTATCTTCATGGGCATTCCTCCCCCAGTGCTCAATCCTGGAATGTACAGAGTTCAAGAAGCAGCGTAAAATACTGTACAACTCCCCATTCAGCCACAGAATGAGGGTCCCGGCTCATGTCTGCACCGCAGGTGTGGAGAACGTGAGAAGGAAAAGAGAAGAAGACCTCAGAGGAGCAAGGATGAGCTAAGAAAAAATAGTTTTCATCTGATATTTGAGCTTGATATTTTCTACTGGACTTTTAAAAAAAGGATTGTACAGCTGAAAGTGAACAAAACTTATGAAATATGATCATATTGTTAAGGGGTGAAAGAGTTAAAAGTGACAGAGCCATTATGAATGCAATGTATGGGAGAAAACAAAACAAAATAATTTTGGTTTAATTTATTGTACTATGCCATATACACAATAGAAAGCCTTCTTAGTTTCTGAAGATATGCAGGACTTCAGTTAGTTTATTAATTAAGCACATGCATAAAACCTCAGCATTATCATCCTGTGTTTAAGGAGTAAACACATTAATCATCATGCCTGTTTTCAAAATAATAATCTGAGTTTCAAATAATATAATGTATCTCGGGTCTTCTTCCCTATCATGTGATAATTTACCCAAAACAGATTTGGTAGGCAGTTTTCAAGACAACTTGATGTTAATTTCATTGCATATCTTCTGAGAACCAATGGTTATTTTGAGCACCTTATAATTTCCCCTGATAAAATGATCTATCAAAATGAACATAATAGGCATCTCTTAAATATAAGCATAACACACAGTGAGTTGGGTTTTATTTTATCTATGAAAAAAATAAAAATCTTCCTCTGTAATATATTTATGTGTACTGATTTGAATAATAATAACTCTATCCAGAAATGCCTCAAAAAAACTTCAAATGTCACCTTATGACTTCTTGTTCTTAGATGGAGCTGTGAGGATTAAATGAGATCATTCATTTCTTCAACAACAAAGTTATTTTATATAAGGCATAAGTAGCTTTGCTCAATCTGTTATTATACAATGCTAAATTTACATTATTGGGGCTAAAGTGTTTAGGGCAGCTAATGAGTAGTTCCATTTCAATTCACATTTATAGATAATTCTGTTATACCAACTCCCAAAATTTTAACACGGCAAATCTCTGCACACTTTTTGTAACAGTTCACAGTTCTTGTAAGACTTACTAGAACAACTAATATATCAACATAGCAATTTAAGAGTTATACTAATTGTTTATGTTATTTATTTCTATTTATTCACAGAAATAAATGAAATGGTAAATTCAAGTTTTAAGCAGCACAAAAAATGTCCTACCATAAAACTCCAATATTCTGAAGGATTATAGCTTTGTCATTTTATAAACCAAATGAATGTATTACTACTAGTGGCACAAAAATATGTCTTAGACAAATATGTGTGATATCTTAAATAGGTAAGAGAGATGAGTTGATTCATAGCTCTTTTTGAGAACCTATATATTCCGTGTCCTTACTTTGAGTTAGTTGCATAACACTGTGAAGAATGTCAACATCATTTTAGTCCCTTATGGGTCATGTAATTCTTGTCAAAAAAGAGAGTGGATTTTCACTGTCTAAATACATGTCATAGTTATACATGGGAGGATATATTTTGCTGCTCTAAACTTGTTCTATTTTGTGCTATCCTAATACAATTTAGTGAGAAAATATTGCAAAATTAGAGCTTATATTAATTTTTCACCATTATATATTTTTATGAGTATGCTTAATGTCTCCATAAGATGTTAAGCTATGACTAATTTTTATATCTATATCTATATGATATTATCTTGCTCATCTACAGAGTATCCTCATGTTATGAGATCCTGGGACTTCCCCAAATGTTTTCATAAAATAAGATTTCTTCAATCGCAGCCATACTTTTCCTAAGCAAGTTTATGTTTTCTTGTGCTGGAGGTGTAGGCATCATTAAAAACTATGAATGGCTTCCATTTCAAGAGTTATAACTCAAAATGCTTAAAGGTCAAGGCAAATATAGAAAAACAATTAAGCCGCATGAATGTAGATAGATGGTGGAAGCTAGATGCGAATGGTCCAAGCGTCCAATGCATTGTTGCTCTGCATGAATGTAGAAATTATGTTAGCTCAACACACCTCTGGACCAGATATTTACTCATGTGAACCACCAGTCTGTGGTGTACAGTGTGAATTCAGTCATCTTTTCTTTGTGTGTTTCTATGACAACATACAGTTGAAATTTTCCATTTACTATCCTCATCATTATCTTTAGCTGCCATCATTTGATCACTACCTCAGATGCAGTACACTAAACACTTAACCTGTATTATGTCTTTTAAGCTTTGTAATATTTCTATGAGAAGAGGACTAATATTTTGTTCATGGATGTGCAGAGGTCGAGTAACTCATCAAAAGTTCTAAAATTTGTGAGTGGTAGAGCTATTGTTCTCTCAGAATTAAGTACCTCCAAAATTCAAACTCCTAAGCTCTTAAAAATCATTAGCAGTGAGAATGATAGCATCCTTTTTGTATTTTCAGAACTGAAGGCACTGCCTGTCATAGAACCAGCACTCACCAAATATTAAAGCAGCAAACAAAAATCTGAGCCTGTTTCTACTTTTACAGTTCTGTAGCTGAATTCATATACTATTCCAAAGTCTATTTTTATTTATTCATAAACTTATCATTATTTTTATTTCTATAAACTTCTATTCAACACCCCTTTGGTTTCTTTGTCACAAGGACAGCAAAGCACAGCGAAATGAAATAGCACACAGTGTTTGAATGTAGATTCCAGAGGAAAGACACTTTGATTACAGACTTTTTAGCATATAGCAAATTCTTAAATGTGTACATGTTTTCTAACCTCTAACACTTCCTAATATAAAAAGCTATTTGTTTTTTTTTATTAAACTAAAATGAGCTAAGGATAAGTCTGCTTCTTACTGTTAATTAGAGACCAGATTCCTTCTATCTTGTGTGTCTCCCCTGCTCTGAGGCATGAATGTTGTATGCATTCAACCAACAGATGGGAAAAGAGAGGATGCAAGATCCTGTGGGAAGTTGTTATAGATCAGGCCTGACTGTAGTTTTTACCACTTTCAGCCACGTTCCTGTGGCAAGAACTTAGTAATTATAGCCACGAGGCTTGTGTGGACCTTACTAAGAGGCCCAGTAAATATCAGTATATTTTAGTTAGTGTTAATATTAATAACACTATACTTTATGCCTATCAACAAAATGACATGTGAGTTTCTTTTTTGATTTGGTGTTAGAAAAATCCTGTCTCCCATTGAAAACTGGTGGGTGAAATTCTTTCACTTAATGGAAACTCTGTTTTATAAATATTTCCTTAGAGTTGACACAACTATGTCATCATTTAATTGTAATCCTATAACATAATGTGTTCAAAGTCTTATTCAAATGTAGACAAAACACTCTGCTATATTTAGCAAGGAGCCTGCTACTAAGATTCTATTGGCAAGTGAGATCAGACATCAAAGGTATTAAAATGTATTCTGGTAGAGCTCAGAAGCCCCCTTGGAAGACATATCCTAAGGTGACCTTAGGGTATGTGAGCTACACACTTGTATATTTTCCTTCCTCTAAGGGCAGAACCTGTAGCTGGTTTCTAGTCAATAAATTATGGAAAAGGTTGTTTACTTATATGGTAAATGCTTAAAGAACTCCTTTCACTGGTCCAGGGTCTTGGAGAAGGACGGGGTTTCTCCCAGGATAAAAGTCCGTGCTCCCTCACCTGAGAGGAATTTCCAACTTTCTGGAATCCCCTCCCACAGGGTGGGATGTCCCTACAAATCCCTCTGGGATTTTCCCTCTGGAATCCCCTTCCACACTCTTCGTGGAAGCCTTTCTCTTCTTTCCTTCTCTATTCTCTACCTAAATAAAAACACCTTTCTGCAACACTTTTTGGGTCTAATATTCACTTTACAAGCATACAGTCCAACTGCAGTGGCCCCACCGCTTATTCCTTAAGACGCTGGAGGCCAGGAACCCACAAGGATCACCAGCATCCAAGAAAAAACCCGGTTACATAATCATACTTTCTTTTTAATCTTTGTTCAAAGATAACAATGAAATCTCCTTCTCAATCCTATAGTCTACATTTAACATCATGGTTAATAGACTTTCTTCTTCTTATGGTCTTGACCTTGAATTTAGATTCGTTCCTTATTACCTATATATTTACAGGCTTTTATCAGAAAATGTCTTTAATACATTTTGGAAAAAAAAAAAAAAAGAACAAATTTAAAGAGAGATAAATCAAATTGAATTTTACTATATCGTTTTATTTTTACATGTCTGCTTACTGAATGCAGTAAGATCTTCTTGGAAGACCTTCTCTGCTGCAACTTACTTATAGGAATATTTGTTTTTGTAATGTGTAAAGGACATAACACTAGTAAATGGAATAAGAAGTGCTGTAGCTCAGTTCTTACACATTTTAAGTTTCTGGCTGTAATTTAGAAAAATGCTAAGGATGGAGCAGAGGTAGCGGGGAGCATATTCAGTCACACATCATAAGTGCCCTTAAAGGACAGCACTAGATGAGTCATACTCAATCTTTGGATTGCATTAGAATCATCCACAGTGATTGTTAAAAACAGACAGCTAGTGGAGTCTGAAAGGATGCTGGTCTAATGAGTTCACAGGTGATACTTTTTCCCGTCTTGGAAACACCGTTTGGTAACCACTGCCTCCAACTATAATCCTCTTAATAGTAAGTGTCTAAATTTTTTATTCTTGAATCCCTGTTAAATCACACTTTGTCTCACATATGGGAGATGCTTACTACATAAGCGTTTTATAATCCCAGGTTTTTTACTTGAAAATACTCTGCTATTCCTTCCATGATCCTTGTATAGATAGATGGATAGATTGATTGATTGATACAGACTATAAAGATTTGAAGCCATCAGAAACCCAAGTTAAAAATGATATATTGTCATTATGTTTTGAACCTTTGAAACATAAGAAATTTTTTATACATAAAGCAGAAATAATTTATATATATACAGATATACACGCACATAAAATTATAATTTTGCCTCTTTTTAAACAAATGTAATCAAAATAGAATTGAATCTTTTAAATTGCTGAATCTAGAATTTACTTTTTCTTTAGTTTCTAACAGTGTATTTTATTCATATTGGATACAAGTTTTTTATTTTGGAAAATTTTATTCTTTGGTAAGTTTTTAAAATTGTAACTTTATCTCTTTTTATATATGGACTACATCCAAATTTCAACAGGACAACTAAAATGAATCAAATATATTTCTTAATATAGAGGGATTCCCCCCCCCCAATAATTTTGGCAACAATATGCTGATGTTTACCAAAATTGGCTCTTTTCTCCTTTGTCTTTTTTTTTTTTTTTTTTTTAACGTACAGACTATATCCAAACTTCTACAGGGCAACTAAAATGAACTGAAGTTATTACTTAATAAAGAGGTTTTTTTCCCCTCCCAGCACAATAATTAAGGCAACAATAGGTTGATGTTTACCAAAATTGTCTCCTCCTGGCCATCCCATTGTTTTATAATTTCTTCCTTTTCTTGCAGGTTTGTCTGTCATTGCTGAGTCCTTGCCAAAGAACATGGCTGAAAGTGGCAAAAACTACATTCAGGCCTGGTCCATAAAAACCTCCCACAGGAGCATTACTATCATATGGGATTGATTTTTTAAAAATCAATCAAAAGCCTATTTTTGAAGAAGTCTTATTGACAAAGAAATAATGATCCTAGACTGAAAACATTTTAATACCTTCAGTCTCAAAGATATCTTTGGATCCTGAGGCTTGGGCATACAGGTGGAAAGTTCTAAGGGTCAGTCCCAAAGAATAGCTTATTCTCGGTTGCCTGCTCCAGATGTAGTTATGGGAGAAAAAAAGTGAAAGAAATATCAACAATAAGGTAAAGATAGGTGCTTTTTATACAATAATAGGCCAGAGAGTTCCTGTTATCTGGAAGAATCAGAGTCTCATTCCCAGGATTATTAAAATACTGATATGGACTGGAAACATCTGTTTGTTTCTTATTCTTCTTTTTCACAGGAGGGGATTTTTGTTGTGGTTACCTTGTCTCAGTTCTGCCCTTGATTTGGGATATCTGTAGGGGTTGGGTGGGATTGCCTTTTAGACCCTGGCCATTTGTAGAAAACTATCATCCAGGAATCTTTAACTTTTACATATGGGACATATGTTTGTCTCCTTTGGGGTGGGATAAGTAGGCTTTATGTAAAGCATGAAGATTCGAGGTGACCAGAAGGGAAAACTCAGGTAGTAATTAGTTCATTGTTTACTCAACCAAGGGTCCAGTTTTCCTGGGCACACAGCTATGCTAACTTTCTAACCTTCCTTGAAGTTAAAGGTGGCTATATAACTCAATTCTGGCCAATGAAATACACGTGGAAATGATTAACTCACTTCTTGGCATGGGTAATAAAATCCTCCCTTGTGATCAATCCTCCATTTCTTCAACCCATCTGATGGCTGGACAAAGAAAAAAATTGAGGCCTTTGTGATTAGACTGCTAAATCTATTATAACACTTGTGTGCTTAAAACACATGAAATGCAAGACCTTCAACCCTAATTCTAAAATATACAAATTGGACTTACTACTGGAAGGTATTTATACTATTCTTCGTTACAATGTCAGAATACAAAAATAGGGCACATAAAAAGTTATTGGAAACTTAGGCAATAGAACTTTTCATGCTGCATTGGTAAGATGGTCCCACCTACAGAAGGAAAGCCTATTTATGTTCTCTACTTCTTGAGTTTTTTCTGTGGCTGAAGGGAACGAGAAATTTATCTATCTAACAGAAACAAAGTTCCTACTATGTGGCAGACCCAGTGCTAGACGTTTTATGTCCATTCTCTCATTCTCTTATTTAAGCCTTACAATTATTCAAAGAGAGACGTATCACAGATGCTCATCTTATCCATGAAGAAAATCAAGGCTCATAAACATTAAACCACTTAACTACAGCTATGTAATTTGTAAGTGGCAAAAAATGTAATAAAATAATAACTTATATGAGTCTACTGAGGGACCATGTTAAAGGAAAAAACCTGTCTTCCCAGGCTTCCAAGGGACGTGGTTTCAAAAGCAAGAACTTCCCTGCACCATGCCTCCATCCACCTCGGCATCTGGGAACTTAGAGTTCTTTATCTGACTTACCCATGCAGGCTAGGTAAAATTTCAGGTGTACTCCTTTGTTGAAAAAGGCCCACAAAATGCCAATCCAGCATCAGAGCTGAAAATCAATGACTCCAGAGGAAGTTTAAAAGAACTCCTCTCATTGGACAAGAACAGGAATGGGGCAGGAATAACTTCAAAGTTAAAACTCCAGTGCACCTTACCTGTGCGGATTTCCCTCTCTGGGATCCCCTCCCCCAATAATATAGGAGCTGTCTTTCCCTCTCTGCCTGTGCGGATATCCCCTTTGGATTCCCCTCCCACATCAGCCTTTCTCTCTCTCTGCCTAATAAATCTTTTCCTGCTAAACTCTTTGGGTCCAATATTTACGTGAACTGTAAGCTCACTGCGCCGCCAGGGCCCCTTCCCCATTCCTGGGGCAAAGAGGGGCCAAGAACCTGGGGTACATCAAATTGGGGTGGGGCTGAGCCCCGGCCCATCCTGCAACCTGGTTGCACTAAGGTAAATGTAGTCTCATACCTGAAAGTCATTTGATAAAAAAATTCAACCTTTTGTGGCACAAAGTGAAAATTTAAATTTCAGTTTTTAAAAACTTAATTTTTAGAATTAGTTTTCAAATGTTTCAAACCTTTAAACGGTAAGTACTCTTCAAGGAGACCAGAGGTTAAAAAATGCCTCCAGCTTATTACTAAGGGTTTTTCACTTATTCATGCATTCAATTATCTGCCATTATATACTCTAATTTTTATAAACAAAATATAAATTTGAATATGATATTAAAGGCTCTGTCAAGTCCAATGAAGATAGTCTAATCTAAACTTTCTTCCGCTGAAATTATCTTAACTTGTTCACTACACTTAGTGCTTTGATCTAAGCAGAATCAACGTTTTTTTTTTTCGTTTGTTTGTTTTTTTTTAAAAAAAGCAATTGTAATGTTTCAAAGAGAGATTTTTATGGGTAATAAGGATACCCTAAATGATTGAAAGTTGTGTTAATTCTTAATATAAATAGTAAGACTTGTAATCCTATAAAACAATGTTTGCCAAATAACTGCTTGCTTTTCTTAGCCCTAGTATGGGGGAGTATTAATACATTAAACACGGACTTTACAATTCTCATATTAAAAAGAAAATGATAAAAAGGGTGAAAAAAGATCTAAATGTTGTAGTCCACTGTTTAAATCTAAGTTCTGATAACTATTACCTGTATGATATTGTGTAAATTTATTGAAATAGCTGCTTTCTTATTTCCTTGGGTGTGAACTAAATAGAAATTGAAAACACAGATTGTCCAAAGTATATCTACAGAAGTAGATATAAAGTATTTATTATAATTATTGGAGAAACACTGTGATTGTAGCAAGTATTTGGTAAGTTTCAGTTGAAGTATTTAGAAATATCAAAATATGAAAGGCTTATATAAGGAAATGGAGTATGTGTGCATCAGAGAGAGATCATAGGTATTTAATTAAATATTTTATTTGTTTGATCAGTTGTTTCTATCAAAGACATGTTGGATTCTCTTATTTTGGGCCTAACATGCTTGAATTATTTCTTAGGGTTTCATTTGATGTCATGTCTATATACATGTTGAGAAAATACTTATTTACATCTTTTAAAGGTGACTTAATGAATTATTTGCTTGAAATCCTATTCTGTCCTATCAGGTAAATTGTACAAAAGTATGTACACAAAGCCAAATCCTAATGTATTTCTATTAGGGGTATTAAATACACCATGTAAATATGCATTTGACATCGTAGAAATAATATGTTCCCAGAGTGTACTATGACCCAGGCTTCTATTTTGGGAAAATAAATCATCATGTTCAGGTTAATCCCTATATATACTTCTATCTCTCTCTCTTTCTCTTTTTTTTTCTTTTTTAGAGACGGGGGTTCACCATGTTGGCTAGGATGGTCTCAATCTCTTGACCTTGTGATCTACATGCCTAGGCCTGCCAAAATGCTGGGATTGCAGGCGTGAGCCACAGTGCCCAGCCACTTCTATCTCTTTTCTTTTCTACTCTCTGAGCCACAAACCACACACTGAAACTCCCTTAGATGGATATAAGAGATAAAGTCATTCAAAAGTTACCAAAAAAGTCCACAAGCAGTGGCCTAGCTATATTAGAGACTTAAATATATTGAATTAAATTGTCTTTATATTAGGTTTCCAAACAACAAATACCATTCCCTTATGCAGAGGTGAATGCAAATTGAGTAATTTTAAACAAGAAGAAGCATTTTTAGAAACTCTAAAATGAAGAGTAATATACTCATTTAGATAATCATCAAATCTATAGGATTTTGCTTTCAAGTGAATTAAGCATTGAAGGATAGATTTATTTGACAGGTCATTGAAGAGCTCCTCTGAATTGCAATATTTTTGGTTGATATGCTTGTGTACATGACCAACTACTTTGAAAATGAAGTGCTGTGAAAAATGTCAAGAGATCAATTTGGTGTAATCATTGCTCTGGACTTAAGCACTGTGGAATGAACTACAGTAAATTATTCAAGTATCTCATTTTGAAGGGCACATTAAATAGCATTTAATTATATCTGTTCAAAACATGAAGGGATTTTTAATGCAACATCCAAAATCTAAAATTAGTTTGAAAAATCTGTTTGAAGCACTTGTACGCTCACAGAGAAACACTAAGAATCTCAGAAACTTTCCAAATAAAGATGTCATTAACTCTCAAAAGGAATGTTTCCTATTTCATCACTTATCTATTGCTAATCTTATCCCTAAATTCTTATTGAATGTGTTGGCTGTAATTGTTGACACTGCAAACAATTTCTATTTACTCTTACTTAGCATGAAGCCTATAGCCCTACAGGGAGCCCCTTTAAATTCACACACTTAATTACTTCCTCCTCTCCAGGGAAGTGTTATTCTGGCAAAACTAGAGGTGAGAGAGTTTATTAAATGATGCCATAAACTAGACAGTCATCTTACAGAAAGGATATGTATGAAAGGAGACGGCAGATGCAGTATTATTAAGAAAAATTATCTAACATCTGGAAATGAGGAAAAGGGAAGACGGTAAGTCCTTTCAATGCCTTATTTTAATAGAGTATCCAAAAATTATGTAAATATCTAGACAAACATTTTTGTCTTATGTGCTATCCATTATTGATGAAAAGTCAGTACTCTGATAGCTGGATTGTTTTGTCGAGACATATGTAAACGATTCTGCCTAGTAGAAACTATAACATCAAAGGTCATGGTTTTATTGTCATGCAGAACATCAGTTTTGTATCTAGTCAAAAAGATTTACCCTAGTCTAATATTCATTTTTCAAATGCTGATACTCAGGTCTTCAAGTGTCTTTTTTTTTTTTTTTTTTTTTTTTTTTTTTGAGATGGAGTTTCACTCTTGTTGCCCAGGCTGGAGTGCAGTGACATGATCCTGGCTCACTGCAACCTCCACCTTCTGGATTCAAGCAATTCTCCTGTCTCAGCCTCCTTAGTAGCTGGAATTACAGACATGCACTACCACGCCCAGCTAATTTTATATTCTGAGTAAAAACAGGGTTTTATCAGGTTGGCCAGGCTGGTCTCCAACTCCTGACCTCCTGTGATCCACCAGCGTCAGCCTTCTAAAGTGCTGGGATTACAGGTGCGAGTCACTGGGCCTGGCCTCAAATGCCTTTTGAATAACCTTTATTATTCCACTGGTTCTCTAACTGATGGGTTTAATTACGTCTTGTACATGTTCATTCTGTATTCTATTATAGCCACGTTGACCTATCCTGCTAGTAGATAAGGGTAACAAATTTTTGTGATTTTTTTTACATGGAACATCATGGCACAATATATTTTGAATACCTAATTGCAATATATTTTGAATATCTCAGCTTAGATGATATTATACACAAATATGAATATTAAAATTTTAAACAACATATTATGGTTATGAATTATTGCCAGGTTTGATCTCCTTCCATTAGTAGTTTATGCTCAAAAGTCATATGTGCAACTCATAATACATATCTTAGAGTATTATTTTATTCATTTATGGCAAGAAAATTGCCAACTCAAAAGCAATGTTCACAATTTAGAATTTTTTCCTTGCTATTCTTTGACTCTGTATCTCATTACTTCACCTATAAAATATTCTGAGTATATTAACAGTTTATTATTTTTTATAATTCATTGTATAATAATATTTGGGTAGATGTACATTCAGTAATAAATTCATTTTTTAATAAAATGCAGGCATAATATATAAGGCACATTATCTTATGGCTGTTTTAATTTTAAATTTACATCAAGAAGTTTAATTTTCTTAGAATTAATAAGTCAGCTGAATCTCGAGACACAACATTTCATATACTTTTTATTTAAATTGCAAATATTCTGAGTATTTCTAAATTAAAATATAGGTTGGATTATTATATATTAAAAATACAAAAGATAAAGATTCATTTTACTGATTTAGTTTAGTTTCAAAAATGCTTTTGTATCCAAACTCTCTGAAGTATTACTCTAGTGAAGGCATAGCATCAATATGAACTCATTGTGATGTGAATGAAGATACCAAATATTAGGAAAAAATCTCAGAAAATGTTTCAATAATATGTAATCACTGTCATCTTAGAATTAAGTCCCTAAGAGAATGCCAGAAAAAATGCATATGCATAATTATGGGATAGATATTACTATATTTAAGTCCTCATTGATAAATGAAAGAAGAAGGAAATATGAAATGTAACTGTATGGTATCAAGTATCAAGATACCTTTGGAAGCATTTTTGTTATCTTTATAAAACTACTATCATGTTTATATGACCAGATGACTTTCAATTTTATGACAAGAATAATATGCTACTAAATGTGTTTAGCTCTTTAAAAGAATGGTGGCACGTGCCTGTAATCCCAGCTACTCAGGAGGCTGAGGCAAGAGAATTGCTTGAACTCAGGAGGCGGAGGTTGCGGTGAGCCGAGATCGCGCCATTGCACTCCAGGCTGGGTAACAAGAGCGAAACTCCGTCTCAAAAAAAAAAGAAAGAAAAAAGAAAAGCAAAGGTGTGCCTGGGCTTTTCAAGGTAGTTAAAGTCAGAAACAGAAGAAATAATCTGTGCAAGACACTCTGCTTCCCATTTTGTTTTAGATAGACCAAAATCCATGTTCGAGATCACCAACCTAGAATTACAGAATCAAAATCTGTGGGCATTATCTGAAAACTATATTTTAAGTAAGTGTTTCAGATGACTCTTCAGACAGTTTGAAATCTAATGTTAGGAAACTAATGTTTAGCAACATTGGTTTGAGAGATGATATAAACAGTTACTTGAAACGAAGATTGAGTTTAAATTGTGTTAGACTCTGCTATATACTATTAGAGTAAAGTGCTCAAGTCACTTGTATGAAATTACTGAGCAGTTTATACACTAAAACCAACTTTGGGTCATACAGGTTTTCACACAATGACTATCCATTGATTGTTTACTATATCAACAATTTCTTCTTTTTCTTTTCCTTTTCTTTCTTTTTTTTGGGGGGGGGGGTAGGACTTTGTGATACATTTGACTTCTAAGCATGAGTTTTGTACTTTCATTTCTAATGATTTGGAAAAGGAATCATAATCTTTTTGTCCAGTATTATATTTTCGAAGTGATTGTTTCTTTCTTATATCTGTTTATATAGTTTTAAAATTTTATTTTTTTAGTATCAGATCTTAAATGTAAATATTATACTCAGAATATCAGCTAGAATTTGAAAATGCCATGTGAATTGGATCTGAAATAAAAGGGGTTTGATGTTCTGTTTTTAAGTCAAAATGTGTATTCTACTTGAAGTTTTACTTCTAAATGCAGAACTATATCTCAACTTGTAAATATACAAGAATATATCAGTGTTTACTGAAGAAGTGTGCTTACTCTTTTAAGTATTAAAATAATTCTTTTGCTTAGTATAATGCTAATATATAATATTAAACTATTATTCATGTCATCTTCATTTAAATTACATTTGACTTTCTGAAACATGACTTGAAGAATACAATTTGATGTATGTGTTTTACAGGCCATAAAGTGTTCATTTCTTTTTAATGTGTGATTACCTTTATGTGCAGTAAAGCATGGGTTGTCACTTGAAAATGTTGAAATGTATAATCTTTAAGCCTTTTATGGAGATTTCTATGAATAGCACATCTTTTTCTATATATTTTCAACTGACAGTCAATGGGAAGTTAAAATTATAGCTACAGTTAGAGCCCCATGTTCTGCTAAAAAGTCTGAAAACAAATTCCGCAGCAAGGTCTCCTACTTCAGCTCATCTCTTGCTATAAAAGACCATTAACAAAATTGTATTCACTAAAGCTTTGATGATTTTGGCAGTTGAGTCTCTGAGGTAAACTTAAGACCTATTAATGGAACAGAATGAGAACAATAAAAGGAGAACTAAACAGTCCTGAAATAAATTAGAAATGTGGAAAAGTTACTAAATACTGCCTAACACAGCATTATTTTACCGTTGAGGCTAATTTCTATTTTAAGTTGAAATCTATCATTTTGTTTCTTACTGAAATGAGTTTCTATACAAAATATTAAAATTATAAAAACTACATAAATCATCCAAAAGAGTATATAAGCATATTGTACAATATCATTTATATAATAACTGATACATAGATTAAAATAGATATGGGAAATAAATAATATAAATGTTTTACATACTTGCAACAACTCTGTTTTAAAATAATATAAACACTTTAAATATTTTTAACAACTCTGTCTTAAAAAGAAGTATTGGTGAGAATCATCTTTTAGGTTATTTTGTCATTTTATTGTCACTTGAAAGGACAGGAATATTTCTAACAACTTGCAGGAAGAAATTTCAGTCTTTTCAAAAAAATTTTTTGCAATCTCTCTTTCTCTTCCCACTGAACAGGAAGGTTACCAAATAATAGCATTTGTAAATAACAGACCAAAAGCAAACTAGGGAAATTATAATTAATTGATTATCTTTAATATTTCACACTATCAAGACATTATGCATTTTTGCAATGTGATTTTTAAGTTTGAGATGTTACAGCAATTCAAAAATAATAATAACGTGTCACTAAATAGCCATACATTTATCCCATCTTCTGCCTCCTTTGTCCACTGCCTACCATATTATAGGTGAAAAATGATTTCAAAGATAGATAACTTTGTGGTTAAGGGAATGAACTCTGGGGCTAAAATACCAAAGTTCAGAATCTAGCTCTATCTTTGACTATCTCTCTGGCTGAGGCCAAGTAACTTAATCTCCAAATCCTTCATCACTTGTTCAATGTATATTAAAACAGCATGTGCTTTAGAAGGTTGTTCTGACCATTAAATTATTATGACATCCAGTTTATTTAAAATGCTGTTAAGAGTACTCATTGTTATCAAGCAAATCGGATTTGCATACGGCATTTGGCATGATGTCTAAAAAGGGACAGTACATCTGTAATGTGATATCATATGTCTAGAATAACTCGTTAGGTTTTATATTAGTACAAAATATGTCGTTTAAAAAATGCACTAACATTTGTTGTTTATATCTTAAATTGCCAAACAAAGATAACAAACTGTAGTTAAGAGCAAGAGATCTGGCTTTAGAAAACAGAATTCTATGAGGTCTTGATCTGTTTGCTCAGGCTAGAATGCCATGGTACCATCACAGCTCACTGCAGCCTAAAGCTTCTGGGCTCAAGTGATCTTCCCATTTCAGCCTCCTGAGTAAGCTAGGACTATAGATGGGCACTGTAACACTCAGCTAATTTTTATTTGCAAAAATGTAAAACGATGCAGCTCTTCTTACTATTATTTTTAAATAGTTATTTTTCATAAAATGGGTGACATGTTAATATGCAATGAGTTATTTTTTAAAAAATTAAAAGGAATGTGTTTATAATTTCTTAGTTTTAATTTCTTATATGGTGACTATTGATAGATCTAATCTTCAAGAAAAAAAAAAATCTCCTTAAGGTCCTCAGTAAATCTGAGAGTGTGTGAGACCAAAATATTCAAGAACTTCTGTACCAGGCCATTTTATTTCCATGACCACAGAGGTGGCAAGAAATTTCCATTAATTTTCACAATCTCATGTTTCTTCTTAAAGCAAAAAAGCAAAACAACAATAAAACAGATTAACTCACACACTTTGGTTGAGGCATCTCTAATTACCACACCACTCAAACTTTGTTACTTGATACGGGCCCACAATGGGCCCCTGAATAAAGCCACCTGACAGTAATCTTTCTTGGGAAGCTAGAATTTAGACTCTGCTTGGTAAAGTACATTAAATAACTGCCAGTACTTAAAATGAAAATGCACCCAGTATCTGATTTAGCTTTGGTGACATGGTGAGTCAAAGCCACATGCAAGCTAAAAGCTATGCAGAAGAGGAGACTGCATGAGTAAGCAAAGAAAGCTAGCTGGCAAAAACAATCAAAATCACGGAGAGGACAGAAACAGAGACAAGAGGCAATCATTTCAGCTGCCAAATAGGAAGAAGCAACCCTGATTTCTGACATCCAGTCCGAGTCTCCACAGGCCAGTTAAATTTTTATTTTCTGATTTACGACGTTCTCAAGATTTGCTGTGTTTCCTCACAATCAATCTTGCTCTTTTGAGTGTGTTTTACTCCTAGAATAGATCTGTTATTGTAATAAACTTTCACAGAAATATATCACATATATAGCAGGGTGGCCATACCTGTTTAAATACACACTTCAGTGATGTTTATAAAGTGAAAACACCTGTGTAATGACATCTAGCTCAATAATTACATCAACAGTATCCAGATGTCTATACATGCCCCCTTCAATCACTGCTTTTCTACAAAGGTAATCTACCTCTGCTGCTGATTAACTTGAAATAATTATGTCATATGATATGCTATCCTTTTTGTGTGGATTATTTCATTCATCATTATGTGTGTGGGATGTATCCATTCCATAAAACATAGCAATAGCTTGATCTTTTCATTGCTATACATTATTGCATATGTCAAATTACCAATATCTGTTTATGCATACTGTTACTGACGCATGTTGGGTTGATTTAGTTGGGTGCCATAATAAATAATGTCACCATAAACACACATATACTTGGCTTTGGGTGCACAAATGTATATGCATTATTTATGTGATAAATAAACACAAAGCTAAGAGAAGTATGGCTAAGAATTGTTTTTCTTATTTACATTTTCACATACAACTTATAATTACCTAGGCTAGTCTTGAACTCCTGGACTCAAAACATTCTCCTGCCTCAGTCACGCAAAATGTTGAGATTTACAGATGTGAGACACCACACCCAGGGTTTTCCTTTTGTATGTGGTATGAGACAAAGGTCATGGTTCAATTTTTTGTGAATTGAATATTCAGTTGATTCAGAAACATGTTAAAAAGGCCATGCATACACAATTTGCATGGTGTGGTCACCACCTTTGTCATAAATCACATGGTAGTATTTTCATAGGTAGATTCTAATCTCTCCATCCTTTTCCCTTATTGTATTTCTGTAATCTGAGATTTCTATCACAATGTTTTACCATGTTGCATTATAATTAGCTTTGATGTAAAATAGTGCTAGCCCTGTAATCTTTTCTTCTTCAAGATTAATTTTGCTATCTTTGGCCCTTCGCATTTTCACATACATCTTACAATTAGCTTGTACACAAAAACATGCATGTCCACACACGCTGACAGTTTATTTTTATTTTTTAAATGGAAGCTACAGACCTATTTTGGAAGAATTCACATCTTCACAACCCTTCAATCCTTAGCATGGTATATATTTCCTTTTATTTGTGACTTCTTCATTTTTTTCAGTAATGATTTTAGGAATTTTGCATGTGTGTCTTAGATATCTTTTGTTAGATTTATTTCTAAGTATTTAATGTTTTCTGACACACACACACACACATATATTATTTGTTAAAAATCTACACATATATATTATTTGTTAAAAAATATATATGATATTTTAAATTTCTAATTTGGGGCTGGTCTATAGAAATAAATAAAATTAGTGTTTGCACTGTGGCTATCAGAAAATCTGCTAAAATAATTTACCAATTTTAATTATGAATTTGTAGAATCTGTGGAATTGTTTATGTATATAGTCATCCTCCCTTAAACACCAATTTTAAAAATTTCTTCTTTATTAGGCATTCCACCTATGTTTCATTTGCTTTGTATCAGCAGAGGACTCCTGTACAATTTTAAATAGAAGTCCCAGTAACAGATATTTTTGACTTGTTCTTGGTTTTTAGAAGAATGTTTTAATAATTTTTGCCAATATATATGTTTGTTTTCAATACATTTTTACCTGGTAAAGGAAATGCTCTTTTTCTGCTGTTCCTTGGTATCTGTGAGCAATTGGTACCAGAACCTACTTCGGGTACCAAAATCTGTGCATACTCAACTCTCTAATATAAAATGGCATAGTATTTGCACATAATATATGCATATCCCCCCATATACTTCAAATCATTAGATTACTTATAACCTAGTAAATGTAAATACTATATAAATGGTTGTTATATTGTATATTTTAGTGAATAATGACAAGAAAAAAGTCTGTACATTTTCTGTGCAAAGATAACCATAAAGATTTTTTTGAATATTTTCTATCTATAGGTAGTTGAATCAAAGAATGTAGTACTCATGGATATGGAGGGCCATTTGTACATATACTTTGCTAAGAATTTAATAATAAATTGACATTAAATTTTAGCTACTATTTTTTCTGTACCTCTTGAGAGAAATCTGTAATTTTTCCACTGTGTCCTATACAATTTTTGAAATCTATTGAATTTCAAACTGAAATGACTATGTGTTTCTGAAATAAGTTCAGCCTAGCTACTTTTTATAGCACTTATATTATTGTGTCAATATTTTTATAAATTTTGAATTTTTGTTGAGGGGAGACACTGGCTTTTGCTTCTGTTTTGTTGTAATATTGTTAGTTGACCTCAATATACTATGGTTGTTCTATTCTACAGAAGAATTTATCTTAAATGCTGTTATTTTAAATTAAAATATTGTAAAGAATTTACAACTGATGCCACCAGGCCCAGGATTTTCCTTAGGGGAAGGTTTTTATAATATCCATCTTTTAAAATTAATGGAGCTATATTAGAAAAATGAGATCTAGCAAGTTATATTAATTTTTAAAAGGCCTGAACATATCATATGATCATAGCAAAAAACAAGTTGTGATTTCAAAATGTATGCACAAAATGGGTTATCTAATAACAATAAATGAGAGATATCAGACTGTGTCCAAAATGCCGTTTGCTCCAGAAAAGAATTACATGTGCTATCATATAAATGTGTAGACATGAGGAAAAGCTTGCAATGCAAGATGAGGCTATTAACAGGAAAAGGCCAAATGGTTACCATCTAAGAATCTTCCAAAGATGAATTATTGCATTTGTTTCCAATTTCTAGTATAACCAAATTACCGCAGACTTGGTAGCTTATCACAGAAAAAAATTAATTTGCTTAAAGTTCTGGAGTTCAGAAGTCCAAAATGAGTCTTAAAGGCTAAATCGACGCCTTGGCAGAGTCACGCTCCTGGAGTTCCTAGGGGTGCCATCTGTTTTCTGTGCTGTTACCAGCTTCTGGATGCTGCCTGTATTTCTCAGCTTGCAGTCCCTTCTGCTGTATCAGAGCACATCACTCCACCTTATTCTTGGACTGTCACATCTCCTCTCTCTGTTTTACCAACACTTGTGATACTTCCGGCACACCCAGATAACCCAGGAGAAACTCTCATCTCAAGATTCCTAATCATGTCTGTAAAGCGCTTTTTTTCTATGTGGTACATTTAGAGGTTCTGAGGATTAGGACATGGACATCTTTGGGGGACTCATTATGACTGCCACAGTGGACTCGTTGAATATATAAATGTCCAAGAGCTAAGCTCTGTCCAAAGATAGTTGGCTTGCTGAGAAACAACACAAGTTTGACACTACAGAAAACGTAGACATCTCACGTTAATCACACTCAGAACAGCATTAGCCCAGAACACCAACATATTTTAAATGCCATATAGGTTGCAATACTTTTTCCCAGTAATCCCAATAGTCACTTCTTATAGATAGATCTGCATAGAAAACCAAAAAAATCAGTTTCTGAGTGAGCATGGAATCAGAAAAAGAATAGTTACATAATAGAAAATTGTACCATTAATGGGAAAACTATCTATTTCCACAATAGTGGATAATACCCCTAGTAAGATTAAAATTTGGAAAATTCATTATGTAATTCTTTCTTCCTTGGGAATTTCTACCCTGGGCACCGGCAGCTTTTGGCCTGGCCTGCTCTCTGTATCATTCCATTTTACCAGTCCCTGTTCTAAATGATAAAGTCTTGAATATGTTTTTATCTGCAGATCTAAAAACCTTTTGATCTCCTTAAAGTGACAGTGCATCCCCAAAATAAAATGCACTGATTTGATACTTTCACTTTCTAATATCAGTATAATTTAAATGATTTCAGAACCCTTGTCTGGAGTGGCAGAGGAATGGAGATATGACTAAAGTGCAGGTAGGAACCTTTCCTGAATCAAAGGTTCATGACTAACAGCATAATCTGACTCTTTACAAAAAATATTTTGTGGGAACTGGAACCCTTGAGCTTGGATTAGCATTGCTTCAGAGATTAGGGTATGCACAAAAATGGAAGATAATCAGATAAAATATCGTTTATAATTTTTTGCTCGGTTTAAGAACTCACAAAACAACCTATAATAGCCCCTAATTGATCAAGATTCCCTCAGGAGATAATAAATTCCCTATTATTAAGCACCCTCAAACAACATTAACCTGAGTATATTTAGCAGAAGATTGTAGACTCAGATTGGTGTGAGATCCACGTAACCTTTGAATTTCTCCCTAGGCTGAGATACTCTGTTTTCAGAATAGAAACATCAGCTTTGGAAAGGATACAAATCTCCAGCCTGGGCAGATCCCATCTTCATATTATATATAAGTTTGCTTTCTAACTGACTCACACATTTACCAAGAGAATGGAATGTAATTACATACTTCATTTTTAAAAGCATTTCCTAGGAGCAAAGTAGGAGAGAAGGACACTTTGTAACAGGAAACAAAGATAAAATGAAGAGTTGCCACAGATAACACCCCTTTAAGGACATTGTCTTGCTGTGCCCATTTCATTTGGCTGTGTTTCTAGCTAATTTTTCTGTTCTCTTACTCCTAGCACTTTGTGGGGAATGAGGATGAGTAGTAAGTGTGCAATTGGGTAGCTGTCAGGGATGATAAAAATGCAAAATCAGAACTAGATTTAATTTGAAAATTTAATAAAATAGTAAACATTAAAAATAATTGGGGTTTAACTCTATTGAAAATAAAAATTAGAAGACACTGTCTGACATAGCTAAGGTATTCATAGAGCTAAAATTCTACTTGCCTGGTTATATAAGGAATAAGTATAGCTTTAAAGTGCTCTAGCTAATGTTAGTTTACCTTTCGGAGGAAAATTAATGCTGTGATATATGGTACTCATTACTTTTTGATATGTTAATAAATAAGGAAATTCAATTTTACTTTTTCGTATCGAGAAAGGGTTGGAAACAATAATTTGTGTAGGGCACCAACTTTATAATGTTATTACCCTTATAATTATCAATTATACTGTCCATAATACTTAATACTGAAATGAGTTATTTAGCTAAGAGACAGTCTCCAATGATCTGTAACCCTCAAGTGCATTTCCCCCTGGTATCTATGCACCTGTATAGTCCTCTCTGGCATGGAGTAGGGTCAACCTGTGACCAACAAGAATATCGTAGAAATTATGGCGTGTGACTTCCAAAAAGGCTTACTCCTTGTGATCTCTTGGATTGTTCAGTCTGGGGAAAGCCAGTTGTCAAATCACATGGATACTCAAGCAAAGGCCCAGAGAGAAATGTACCAACTCCCAGAACATGTGGGGGAGCTCATTTTGTAGGCCCAGTCAAGATTTTAAAAGATGGCATTTCTGCCAACACTTCTTGAAAGTGACCTCATAAGAGAGCCCGGACCAATACCATGTAGTGAAGTGGGTCGTAATTTCTTGACTCACAAAAATGAGGTACATATTAAATACTGGTTGTGATTTAAGCTGTCAAATTTTGGAGTAATTTGTTATGCAGTGCTATAGCCTAAATGCTTTGTCTCCTCCAAAGTCATATGTTAAAACCTAATTCCCAACGTGATAGTAGGGAGAAATGGAAAATCTGGGAGGTGATTAGGTCATAAGGGTGAAGCCCTCGTGAATGGCATTAGTGCTTTTATACAAGCGGCCCCGCAGACAGCTCCCTTTGCCCTTCTGCCTGGGAGGACACTGGAGAAGGTACCAGGAAGTGTGTTACAGACATCCCAGCTTCCACAAGTGTAAATTACTATTACTTGTAAGCTAGCTAGATTATGAGTTTATGGCATTTTGTTATAGCAGCCTGATTGTACTAAGATATGTGGCAACAAGAAACTGATACAATATAAAATATATTTGAGTATTTTATATTGATACAAATTATGTTAATAAGTACACTAGAATTAGTATCATGCTGAGAAAAGTTTCCCCCAAATAGTGTTTGCATATATCCAAACTATTTCTAGACACAAGAAATTGCTGAATCACACAGAGGGATTTTATAAAGAAAGGACCAAACTGTATCTTCAGGACTACACAGGCTGATGCAACTAGATAATGACTTTAAAAAGTATTCCTAGTGTATAAGCAGAGGTTATTTATACACATACATTAATTTTTTTCCACCTTTCTCTTGCAAGATTATTCAAGCCTCACATTACAACAGATTCAGGGGAAATATGAGGGAGGGCACAGCTGCAAAGGAACTACAGTCTTGCTTATTTGTATTGTATGGCAGAGACTATTTAAGGAAGATTTATGTTGTTGCTTCTGCTCACCTAAATTCTCTTCTAGGAAGCTATTAGCTATTATTGCTAAAATTTGGTGGGAATTGATTTCCAATGAAAACATATATTTAGCTTCCTTTTATTTTAACTCACTATCACATACTGAAAATCTCCTATATTAAAGGTTAGAGGTGGGAAAATAAACAAGCATGTTCTATGATTTTACAGAAGTAAGTTGTATTGTGAAAGGTATCATTATTGCCTTGCATATCCACTATCTTTTTGTTTTTCTTGCATTTTAAAAATTATCTACTTTAAAATACACTGACTGTACTGACTGCAAACAGATTTCATATTTATTTACTTGTTTAAAGAGAGACGTAAAGGCTCCATAATTTCTCCTCACCCTCAAACACATTAAAGAATCAAGAATCATTAGAAAAAAATCCACTGATACTTTACAATTGGATCTATCTTTGTTTTTAAACTTCCTCTTTCAGGTGAAAAACTACAATATTTCAATGTACACATATAACATTTTAATAACCACTTGAATATTTGAATGCAATTGTTTAATAGAAGTGATATGTTTCTATGAATACAGGTTTTTCTACAAAACTCAAGATACTTTAATAAGTTAAACAGATATGCTTCACTATCTACTGAGTATTTTAATACATATTTAATATGAGAAACAGACATAGTAAACAAATGACATACTAAGAAAATGACAAGATAATAAGTCACTAGGATGGAATAAATGTCTGGCTACATAAAAAAGGGGATTTCTAAATTCATAAATTGAATAATTTAAATTATTAAAATAAACATACACTTAAATTTCTCTATAACAACATATCTTTATATTTTTATAAAGATATTTTCCATTATTAGAGAAAATTAAGAAACCATATGTGCATCGTGAGCTGAATAAAATAGTGTTTTTTGTTTTTTGGTTGTCATACAGCATTTACAAATGAGTTCCCATTTATCTTCATAGCTGTTTGTACAAGAATTTGGGGCTAGAAAGTCAGTAACATTTGACCTCTGAACATTTCTATCTTTTCTCAGACTTGTTCAATATTAGTGAACATCAAAGAGTAATTTATCACGATGTCACACTTGCCTGAAGAATTTCTTAGGGTCTCGAGAAGAATGATGAGGTTAGTCTTTAAGCCTTGAAAATTCCAGAAGGTGAATTTTTCTCTCTCATGTACACAGATAATTCTCTCTTTGCTGAAGATTCACTCCTGTGTCTTTGTTCTCATTGGTAATATTTAGGCTTTTGGTTACCTATTTAATATTTCATTTTAATGGAAACTTGGATCAAAATGCTCACTTAAACACTGCTCTATGTAGTAGATATTTTGGCCTCAATCTAGGTTATGTTCACTGCTGTAATAGAGGCATGTTGGCTGAATTTATGGGAAAAATCCAGCTGGAGTTATTATTATAGTGTCAATCAGAGAACAGAGCTGAGATTCTCCCTGAGAAGAAACTTGAGCTGCAATAGATAGATTTTTGATGGAATGCCTTGCAAACTGGTAAGGCTTCCAACAAAAGTCTGTTGCTAGGGAATATAAGAAGAAGCCATAAATGCTGAGCTTGATCTTGTTTAAGGTCATAATTTTTATAAAGGAGAAGTTTTTCTGATGAAAGAACTGGACATACTTGAAATTGTCTTAGCTGTAAGAATTAAAAAGCAAAGAGCCTGAGAGTTAAAAATGATCAAGTTCTAAACCTCCCAGCAATTCCAAACCACCCAGCAGTTTCACTCCTGGGCATTGATCCCAGAGAAATGAAAACTTACATTCACATGGAGACCTCTACACAAATGTTGATAGCGGAGTTATTTGTTATAACCTGGATCTGAAAATAACTGAAATGTCCTCCGACAGGTGAATCATTAAACAAATTATGGTATAGCCATATCACAACGAAATGGCTCAGCAATAAGAAAATGGACTATTTATAAACCTAACACTTGGATGAATATCTAGAGCATTATGTTGAATGAAATAAGCCAAACTCCAAAGGCTACATATGAGATAACTTTACTTATATAACATTATTAAAATGAGAAAGATACAGAGCTGGAAAACAGATAAGTAATTTCCAGAGCTTTAGGGTACTGGTGACAAGCAGGCAAGATGGAAGGTAGACATGGTAAAAAGAGCTGTTCTGTATTTTGACTGTGATGGCAGTGACACAAATCTCAGTGTGGAAGACTGGAAAATGGGCCCCAGAAAATATCCATGCTTCAGTCCCTGCAACTTGTGTCACATTATTTGGGGAAAAAAAGGTTCTTGCAGATATGGCTAAATTAAAAATTTAAAAATAAAGATTTTAACCTATATTAAATGGATTAGACTTAAATACCGTCATAAATATCCTTCAAAAAGAGAGGCAAGGGGCTGAGTACACACATAAAAGATGAGACTGTGTGATCACAGAGGCAGTGATTGGCAATGCAATAACACCAGCTACTGGGAGCTGGAAGAGCCAAAGAATAGCTTCTTCCCTAGAGCCACCAAAGGGAGCACAGCCCTGAAAACACCTTGACTTTGGCTCAGTGATACTGATTCTGGACTTCTGCCATTCGGAACAGTGAAAATCAATTTCTAGCATTTTAAGCCACAGAATTTATGGAAATCTGTTACAACACCTATAGAAAACTAACATACCATAATGTGTGATAAAATTGCATAGAAACACAAATAAATACATACATAAATGAACACATGTAAAATTAAGGATATATGAGTTAGATTGCTAGACTATATTACTATCAATTTTCTGGTTTTCATATTTCATTATAACTTTACAAGATAGAAAAGTTAGGGAATTAGAGAAAATGGGTTAAAGAGTACATGAGATTTCTCTGTGTTACCTTAGATTTGCATGTGAATCTATACTTATCTCAAAATTAAAATCTAACTTAAAAGATGATAGAGTTATTTCACTATTAGAAACAAACAGGAGAATATCTTCATAACTTTAGGGTTTGCAGAGATATCTTAAATGCAATGCAGAAAAGCATGTTAATCATAAGGATATCCATTCAGATAAAATATATTAAAACTAAGACATATAATTCCTTAAAATAGACACCCATTAACAGAATGAACAAGAAATTTAAGGGTGCAATAATACATTTACCACACAATTTTTGTGACAAATCGCTCATATAGAGAGTATGTACAAAACAATTAAAAAGCCACAATGACAACAGAAATGGGTAAAAAGTTTAAATGGAGTATCTTCACTAGAGTGCATGTCCTAAATTGTTACTAGACGTATAAAGCAATGAGGAAATGTATTAATTATCAAAGAAATATGAATGAAAACCACAAAGTGAAACCACTATATACTCAGCAGAATGGGTGAAATTTAAGTCACAAAATACTGCATTTAGTAAACTTGTGGACAAACTATAATTTTCTTACATTGCCCACACATTTAAGCTGGTGTATGTAAAATGAAAAACTATTCTGCAATATCTAATAAAACTGAACATACATATACCCTATCATTCAGTAATTCTACTGATAAAGTGAACAGAAATGGGTACATATATTATAAAAAAACACATACACATATACCTAGAGCAACAATTTTTACAATACTTCCAAACTGAAGAAAAGCCAAATGTTTATCATTTGAATGATTACTCTTGTATTCATACACAGCAATATTATACAGCAATAATAATGAAATAATTACAACTATATGAACTATTATGAATGATGCTAAATGAAAGAAAAAAAGAAAAAAGAGCGTCCATAACGACCAAGAGTATGTGAAGTTCAAAATCTGGTAAACTAATCTATGGAAGCAGAAGTCAGGAACTGATTACCTTGTAATGGGTGAGCAGTAATTAGCATAGCATAGTTTTGCTTTTTGATGCAAGTCTGTTTCTTTATCTGGATGAAGGGAACATGGATGACTTTACTCCATGCAAATTCTTTGAGCTGTACTTATTTATGCTTTTCTACATGCATGTCATGCTTTAATTTTTAAAATATGTTTCTTTATCTATTAATGTTGTTTAGTTCCAGAAACTATAAAAAAGACATTTTAATGCATTTATAGCCTTGGAAATTATTTTTCTCTACATTATTTTATTTATCTCTGTATTATTTTCTGTATATTACCTATTTCTCCACAGTATTTTAATATCCAATAATATGCCATATCTTTACATTATATAATATTTATTCCCTTAAAAACAGCTTTTTAGTATTTATTTAATGTAGGTCATATAAGATTGGTGGTCACATGATTTTCCATTTTACATGTATTTCAATCATTGTTCTTACTGCAAAAGAAAACTTTTGAATTTACCATATAAATTCATTTTTATACTATATATAAAAATGATATATAGGCAATATTTTCCAAATTTCAGAATGCCTTTTATAAAATTAATCAAGGATGTTCTTCATGAATACATAGCTTTAGAGAGATTCATCCAGTTCTGCTTATTAAAAATTTAGCAGAAGTGTTATTAATAAAGGGTTAGTTAAAAAAAAAGTAAAAGTCCATGTAAAGGAATAATACGGAGTAAAAATCATTCAGTATATGAATACTTAATTATGTAGAAAATCAGAAGACATCATTGCTAAGTGAAACAGCAGATTACAAGTGAAATTCTTATAAGACTTAAACATCAGACCTATTACCATAAAAACCTTAGAATAAAATCTAGGCAAAACCATTCAGGACATAGGTGTAGGCAAGGACTTCATGACCAAAACGCCAAAAGCAATGGCAACAAAAGCCAAAATAGACAAATGGGACCTAATCAAACTCCACAGCTTCTGCACGGCAAAAGAAACAGTCAGTAGAGTGAATTGGCAACCAACAGAATGGGAAAAATTTTTTGCAGCCTACCCATCTGAAAAGGGGCTGATATCCAGAATTTACAAAGAACTAAAGCAGATCTACAAGATAAAAACAAACAAGCCTATTCAAAAATGGGCGAAGGATATGAACAGATACTTTACAAAAGAAGACATACAGGAGGCCAACAAACATATGAAAAAATGCTCATCATCACTGGTCATCAGAGAAATGCAAATCAAAACCACATTGAGATACCATCTCACACCTGTTAGAATGGCGATCATTAAAAAATCGGGAAACAACAGATGCTGGAGAGGATGTGGAGAAATAGGAACACTTTTACACTGTTGGTGGGAATGTAAATTAACTCAACCATTGTGGAAGACAGTGTGGCGATTCCTCAAGGACCTAAAAATAGAAATCCCATTTGACCCAGCAATCCCATTACTGGATATATATCCAAAGGATTATAAATCATTCTACTACAAGGACACGTGCACACGAATGTTCATTGCAGCACTGTTTACAATAGCAAAGACCTGGAACCAACCGAGATGCCCAACGATGATAGACTGGATAGGGAAAATGTGGTACATATACACCATGGAATATTACGCAGCCATCAAAAACGATGAGTTCACGTCCTTTGTAGGGACATGGATGAACCTAGAAACCATCATTCTCAGCAAACTGACACAAGAGCAGAAAATCAAACACCGTATATTCTCACTCATAGGTGGGTGTTGAACAATGAGAACACATGGACACAGGGAGGGGAGCACTACACACTGGGGTCCGTTGGGGGGAAATGGGGGAGGGACGGGGGAGTGGGGAGGTGGGAAGAGATAGCATGGGGAGAAATGACAGATACAGGTGAGGGGACGGAAGGCAGCAAACCACACTGCCAAGTGTGTACCTATGCAACAATCTTGCATGTTCATCACATGTACCCCAAAACCTAAAATGCAATAAAAAAAATAAAAAAAAAAGAAAACATAGGTGAAATGTTTCATGACATTGGACTTGGCAGTGATTTATTGGATATGACACCAAACATATAAGCAACAAAAGTAAAATTGTGTGCAAGTGGGGATACATTAAACTTAAAAGCTGGCACAGCAAAGGAAACAATTAACAAAATAAAAAGACCACTTATGAAATAGGAGAAATATTTGAAAACCATATATCTGTTAAAGGGTTCATTACAAAATATATTAGAACTCCTACAACTCAAGAGCAAATAACCAAATAACCCAATTAAAAAATGAGCAAAAGATTGGAATGGAAATTTCTCCAAAGAAGATACATATAATGATAAGAAAATCTGCCCAACATTGCTAATAATCAGCAAAATGCAAATCAAAACCATAGTAAGATATCATCTCACATCTATTATGATGATTATTATTAAAAAAAATAGATGTTGGCAAAGATGTCAGTAAGTTGGACTCTGTGTAAACTGCTAACAGGAATGTCAAATGATGCAGCTACCTATGGACAAGAACGAGGAGGTGCTTCAAAATTAACAGAACTACCAGGACCCAGCAACTTCATTTCTGGATGTAGATCCAAAATACTGAAATCAAGATCTCAAAGAAATAATAGTACACCTATTTTCATTGCAGCACTATTTATAATAAGTAGTCAATATGTGAAAACAACCTGAAATGTCCATTGATGGACGAATGAATAAAGAAAATGTAGTATATATCTATAATAGAAAATTAGTCAGCCATAAAAAAAAAAGGCATGTGCCACAGTGTGGGTGAATCTTTAGAACATTACGATAGTAAGTGAAATAAGCCAGTTTCAAAAGGACAAATACTGCATGATTCCACTTAAACGAGGTCTCTATGATAGTCAAACTCAGAAACAGAGAGTTAAAAGGTGATTTCCAGGGTCTGGAAGAGGGTGAAACAGTGAATTACTCTTCAATAAGCATAAAGTTTCAATTATGCAAGATGAGTACATTCTAGAGATCTGCTGTACAACATTGTTTCTTTAGGTAAAAACACTGTTTTGTGCACTTAAAATTTGTGGTAAGGTAAAATTACGTGGTTAGGCATTCTTACCATCATTTAAATCAAATTATGTTAAATGAAATAAGCAGGCATTAGAAAGACAAATATCAGGCAATCTCACTCAAATGTGAAATCTAAGAAGTTGTTTTCACAGATGTAGAGAGTAGATGAGTGGTTACCAGGGGAGGGGGAGGGCAGGGAGAGGGAAGGGAGGGCAAGTGAGCTGTCAGTAGGTACATACAAAACGACAGTGAGAAATACATCCTGACATTCTATTGCAGAGTAGGATGACTAGTGTTAACAATAATATACAGTATACTTTAAATAGCTAGCAGAGGGGTTTTTTCAATAATATACGGTATACTTCAAATAGCTAGCAGAAGGGTTTTTTAATGTTCTCATAACAAATAAATGATAAATGTTTAAGCTGATGGATATTTAATGATTATGCAATGTATACATATACCAAACCCTGATTCGATCATTACACAATGTGTACATGTATTAAAACATCATGTTGCCCTCATGAATACATACAATTATTATGTGTCTATAATAAATTTTAAAAGTTGAAAAATGATAAACAAGATATTGCCAAGCTTTCAAAAAATTAAGTATGGTATAATTCCACTGAAATATACATAAGTTTTAAAGTATGAATGGATATATACCAATTTTTAACAATGATAAAACATTAGGGTTTTATCATATATATATGGCATATATATGATATACGGTATACTTTAAATAGCTAGCAGAGGGGTTTTTTAATGTTCTCACAACAAATAAATGATAAATGTTTAAGCTGATGGATATTTAATGATTACGCAATGCATACATGTACCAAACCCTGATTCTATCATTACGCAATGTGAACATGTATTAAAACATCATGTTGCCCCTCCTAAATATATACAATTATTATGTGTCTATAATAAATTTTAAAAGTTGAAAAATGATAAGATATTGCCAAGCTTTCAAAAAATTATGTATGGTATAATTCCACTGAAATATACATAATTTTTAAAGTATGAATGGATATATACCAATTTTTAACAATGATAAAACTTTAGGGTTTTGATTATAATTACTTTTGCCTTACTATTTTCAATTGTTTTTTCTCCTGAGTTTTAAAAATAAACTTTAGAACTAAGATTTTATAAGCTATTATGTTTTTAGTGGAAATCTGCCTTTTTCTCCTCTTTGAAAAAAATACATGAATTTTTTAAAAATATCAGTAAACCTGAGCCTTCCAAGAATATCATGTGAGTAAGTGGTAAAAATTAACAACAACTTTGGAGTCAAGCAAAGAAAGTTAAAATCCTGACTTGGCTAATATAGCCTTGTGCCCTGGGAAATCTATTTAACTTGTCTGAGATTTGACTTACTCCTTTACAAAATTTGGAAAATCAAATTGTTACATTGGATTTGGTGAGTACATTATTGTCTGATCTTGAGCAAACTGTCGTTTATATTACCACTATTTTCATTATTATTAATATAGTGGAAGACTTTTCGGAATGATGCTTTGATGTATCTATGACTACTTTAAATATAAATCAATACATTATACTTTTAAAAGTAGATATTTTATTTTACTCATGTATAACTATGTTTTAAATGCCATTGATCACCTTAATGAAGAAACTTTTAATAATTTTATAATTTTTAACATCAATAATGGAAGAAAATATATAATTCAGCATTTTTCATTTTTGTTGCATGATTAGTTTTCTTGTTCACTGTATCCAAGACATCTTTCTTAATTAGCCAAATTAATTCTTCTTCAATTTATCCACTTACATTTGAATCTTTAACATTAATTACATTGGAAGCAAAATTAGCTTTTGAGAATGTCTTAAAACTCCTCTATAGATATTTCCAGATTTCAAAAGGTCTGGACTTTTCACTGAGTTTGGAACAAATAAGTATTTAGGTATGATCTGACATATCTTATAAATATATTTAAGAATGTTCTAAAAATAAATGTTCACATAGGCATTAAAATATATATGAACCATAAAGTTAGGCTGTATTTCCTGATAGAATTTATGATATCAGGTGCAGATATTTTTAAAATAAAATGGTAGACTCAAAAATGAAACTCATTCATATTTTCCATATTCTGGTAATTTGTGAATTAATAGTATCTCACCATTATCACTCAATTATTGAATACTTTTTTTTACTTATGATATATAATGTAAAAAATGTCTTAATATACATCTCACCATCTCATTCAATAACTAAGTAAATAACAAGAAAATTATTTTAATGTAAAGAATACTAAGTTCCTTTGTTTCTGAAAACATCATGACACTCTAAATAAATGTTTACCACGAGTATCATCGCCTTAAATAACTCTACGAATTTTTTTTCTATCAAACAAAACATGTACATTATATGGTAATTCATTACCTGTTCTTACAAATATGTAAGAGCAATATTGTCAATTTTAACATGTTCATAATACTCAACGAATAAATATGGTACTTTACATGTGACAAAACATATATGGAAGTAGTCTGTAATGGTAGCATGATGGTCTTCAAAATAGACCCACACATTTTCGACCTACCCTCACTGACATGGTGGAGATTCATCTCTCATCCCTGAGTGTGGGTTAATTTAGTGGATCCTTTTTGATAAGAGAATATGGCTGAACCGATGGAAAATCACTTTTGAGATCCTTACAAAAGACTGTAGCTTTCATCTTGGGTCTCTCTTCTTTTCTCTCTCTTTCCCTCTTGAAATCGCTTACTGCCAGGGAAGCCAGCTACCCTTGTGTGAGTTTCCTACAGGGGAGCTCCTGTGCTGAGGGGCTGCAGACTCAGTCCACAGGCAGTGAGGAACAGAAGCTTGTAAACAAGTCATGGGAGTCTACTTCGGAGTGGATGCTCCAGCCCAGCTAAACCTGCAGATAAGGACAAGCAACCGCAGCCAACTGCAGTCTCGTGGGAGATCATGAGCAAGAACCCAGCCAAGCTCTTCCCAGATTTCTGACCCTCTGAAAAGGTATGAGATAACCAATATCGTTTTAAACTGCCAAGCTTGGGGTGGGGGGGGACTAATACGGGCAGAAAGAAGGCGGGATGTGGCAACACAATATTGGCTGGGTGCCTGGTCGCCACTGCCTGTGTTAATTTATATTTCATTACTTTGGTTTTCCACTCTCTAAAGTGGGCCTTATCTATTTATATCGTGCAGGGGAATTCCATTGTTTAACTCTTATGAAGCACCCAGTATTGTATCAACTAAATGGGCATAAGGAAGGTAACTCATATGTGACATATAGAGTCTTATGATTTTTTTACTATCATTTAAAAAAATAAAGTCTTATTTTAAAAACGTTAAAATATTCAAAATATAAAATACATCATTTCATTAAAATATATATCTCTTCTATATCTCTACACAACCGTTTTTCCCTAACCTCAGTTTATTTTGGAATAATTGAAATATATCTTCCAAACTTGTACAAAATGTAGACAAGCCAAGACAAAACTATAAATCCAGTCATATAATGATAAATATCTCCACATCATAACAAAGTATTCCACATTTTAAATTTAAAAATTAATTTTTAATTAATTAAAAGGAAGTGTTAATTAATTTTAAGTAGTTAAAGGGGAATTGTTAGATCGTAATATTTTTAGCTTTAGAATTTCTAGTACCAGAAAATTAGAATTTTTTTGTAGGTTATTAACCTTACCGCTTGAAATAGTGTTCTTTCCTCCCTTCCTCCAGAATAATGCTTAGAAGAGAGAGATTACTGTTATCACCGAGCTTCTAAGCGCTTTGTGAAAAGAAAAAAAATCTGGTATTTAGTATAAATAGATCAATATGTGACACTATTTTAGTGGTTACCACTCAAAAATATTTAAGATTCGATGAGCTTTAACCCTCACGCCAGTCCCTTCAGTAACAAGCAAAGTGGCTTTTTTGTTGTTGTTGTTGAAAGACTATAAATATAGATCCTCTGAGCAGCACTTTACATCATGTGAATAATACTCAACGGAGCACCTGAAGAGGATTCCACTTGTCTCTGGGAGAAAAAAATAAAAATGTATCCATTATTTCGTGGGACACAGTGGGTTCCTTCCAAAGTGCACGCTGACAACTTGGGCTGTGCTGTGGAAAAAGTTACAATGTTCCTGAACAGCTATTTCCTCATATGTTGCATAACACAACTGCAATACATGATACTTCAGTTCATTTTGTGCTAATTTAATGCTTCCATTTAATAAGAAGATCTCTCCAATAAAGCCACATAATCTAATAGCATATAAGAAAGCAGACATCAGGCCAGGCACAGTGGCTCGCGCCTGTAATCCCAGCACCTTGGGAGGCTGAGGACAGTCTATCACCTGAGGTCAGGAGTTCATTACCAGCCTGGCTAACATGGCAAAACCTCGTTTCTACTAAAAATACAAAAACTAGCTGGGCGGGTGCCTGTAATCCCAGCTACTCAGGAGGCTGAGACAGGAGAATCATTTGAACCAGGGAGGTAGAGGTTGCAGTGAGCAAAGATTGCACCATTGCACTCCAGCCTGGATGACAGAACAGGACTCTGTCACACAAACACACACACACACACACACACACACACACACACAGAGAGAGAGAGAGAGAGAGAGAGAGAGAGAGAGAGAGAGAGAACCTGTGAAGACTGGGAGTTAGAGAAACACTTGAGGGTGTAAGATTTAAGTATGTTTGTCTACCTTATCAGAGAAAAAAAAACCCAGGAATCTCTTTACACATAAATTCTTGGGTCATGTGAAAGATCATCAATGAATGTCATCACTCTGTGTTTAACTATGGCTCTGTAAATTAACTAGATACATAAACTCAGCTAAATGATTACTACATTTGGTGACTCCTTTTCTCATCTGAAAAACAAGCTTTAGATTTATGATTTGAAGTACCTTCTTATATTCAATGTTATCATATATTGATACAGAAGTATTATAATTTGATTTTGAAATAGTGTAGGACATGTATTACTTTCCCAAATTTATAAAAGGATATCTTCATATTGTGGGAACAGGAGGAAGAATGAAGGTCCTTAATTTCTTCAAAACTATGATGACAGTTGCAGATTTGCCTTCTTGAAAAAAATGCAGATATTCAAAAATGACCACAAAACAGAGTATAATCTTCAAGGCATGTCTGAGCGATAACCATAGGATTTATGAGGATCTTGTAACTGCAAATAGTTTCTTGCTGAGAGATGTTTCCCCATAATGATAAAGAATCTCAATTTATATTATTGAAGTAGGAGCTTCTGAAAGGCGGGGTTAGAGTAAGGCTAGGAGAATTCTGCAAATAACTGGAGATGTGAAAAGAAAAATGAAGTTCAAGCATTCCAATTTCCAAGTTAGAAATTGGAAACTGTTTCCCAAAGAAGCAGCTGGATAAATAATGGCCAAGTTCTGTAATAATACTGTTGCTACATTTTAATTACATTTTGATTTAGGTAGAATCTTGCAGGTTGGCTTCGTATCCTAACAACATTCATCATGCAGGTTTTATGGAGAAATATGTTCCAAATTCTAACAGTGGCTTACAGATGAACTTGTAGCGCACAACCTGTTTGCAATTTGGAAATGGCTTGCAATTATTTATTTGTATTAATATTTCATTTAAAATATTGGAAGGGAAATAGTGTGATCAGTGATTTATCATACATTTAGATCCATATCTAATTCATTAAAATATATATAACTGATATGTATACTTATGATTTATAGTTTAACATAGTCACTTTTAAAAGATGTTCTTAACCTTCATTCATCAAAAAGAATTGGTCAACACTAGCTATAGGTATGCTAAAAATATGATGATAATATTATTTATTTACTAATATATACTTATTCTTAACCTTTAATTGTTAGGCTATAGGAAGTGTAAGTTGGGGGTTACTTAGCATAGAGCATGTGAGTCTCAGGCTATGAAGCAACTTTATTAAAATAATTTTTAAAATCAGAAAAAATGTCAAGAGGATTTGCAAATGATCTAAAATGAAAGCTGACAGAGAATCAAGGGGAAGACTGACAAGTCACAGCTGAGTTAATAGAGAATTTACTGCAATTGATAATATTATAAACAATTCTGAATTGAGAATATCTCTAGATATGAGTTAGCCATCCTAGGTAATACCATCTTTTCTTTCTAGACATTCTGAAGCTAGTTAACAAGTAGTATTTTCTCCTCTTGCTATTAACATACCTTTTAACAATGTGCATTTTCAGAAATCAAATTTCAATTGAATAATCCACAGAGATAGTGAAAAACTAATTCATTCATTAATGAGTGATTAATTGTCTGAAAAATGGAAAGTGGACGTCAGCAGTTCTCATATCTAGTGAAAGAGGTTAAAAAATGAAACTTTACGTGAATTCCATGAGAGCAGGGATTTCACAGGACTAGTTAATGCAATCCATAGACATTAATTATGTAGGTGTCATCATTTTAAAAAAGAGCCTTCAAATAAACACCTTCAACCCCAGATCCTTTCCATTACTACATTTAAATGTGTAATAGAGTTTAAAGTGTAAAGATTGATGTAAAAATATACAATGATGATTTTCAATTTATTAAATTGAATATATCTACACCGAATCTGTATCTGGTCTTATATCATTTATTTAAAATGTATAAAATAATACTTAACATATTAAAGATATTTCTCATTAACCTAAATGTAACAATATTACTAGTGAAGATGTTCTATACCTTGATAACATACTCATTGTAAGCCTTCTTCTTGGCTTCTTAATATTATATATGTTAGCATCAGAATGAACCACCCACAGAATCCAAGTTACAAAGTCTTTGTACAAGATGGTTTCAAATGCTGTTCAAACTTGAGTAATTCTGACATCTGTATTTAGAAAAGTATCCCCACTCATTCACCTTTTCAAAATAGCAAGAACACTATGTAAACAGAAAATATGGTTGATGTTGCAACATTCTAAGGTCAATTATTAATGGTTAATTTAAACGTATCGATGATTGGACCAAGATAATAACAAACAAAACCCACAACTAACCAAGACTCAACAAGTGTCTGCCCAAGTCTGGTCTCTTTCTCTCCAAGCCGTCGTATATATCAGCCATTATGAGCTGCTAACCAAAATGAAGTGATACATCACTTTATAGGTAAATAAAATTCAATGAAAAGAAAGATAGCTTTCAATGTTAAATGATAAATAATAAAATAACAGTGTTTTGTCTACTCTAAGGTACCTAAAATGTAAAAAGAACATGAGGATTGCTAAAAATTGACAATTAATTTAAAAATAAGATTCCTGTTTATCTTTGTGGCAACCATTATATAATCAGACTTCTTAAAATATCAATAATGCAAGATATCTCCATATAAAAAATTCATGGTTATGTATGTTTGAGAAATGCTGTCCATCAAACTCATGTCTGTAAATTGGCAAACAATACATTATGCACATGGGTTAAAAATCATAGTACAGACTGAGTATCTCATATTTACAATACTTGGGACTAAAAGTGTTTTGGATTTGGGGTTTTGTTTTTAAATATTTGCAAATATATAATGTGATATGTTGGGGAGGGAGTCCATGTATAAACAACAAATTTATTTATGTTTCATATACACTGTATACACATAGCCTGGAGCTAATTTAATACAACATTTATAATAATTTTGTGCGTGAAACAAAATTTTGACTGCAACTGATTACATAAGGTCAGGTCTGGAATTTTCTGCTTGCAGTATCATGTCAGCATCAAACAGTTTGATTTTGAAACAGTTCATATTTTGGATTTTTCAATTAAGGATGCTCAATCTGTGGTATAAAAATTTAAATAGCCTCATAAGGCTAAGTAATGATGATAAACATATTTTTACTGACTTTTTCTCATCTACCATTTCCAATTGATTTTTAAAAATTAGGAAAGGCATATTCATGAGGTAAATCCTATAAAATATTATGACATCATTATAGGTTACCTGTAGTTAATTTATGTAGTGAATTTTCTAAGTTCAAAGATTAATTTCTTGATCTTTACAAATGTAATTTTCAATCAACTACTCATTCAACTTTTAGCAGCAGTATTTCCAGCTTCTGACTAAAAAAATAAAATAACATCATACACTTACTAACTTGGTGTATATACTTAAAAATCTTTAAATGGGGATATGGAAGAGTTAATCAGACATTTCTGATATATATATAATTTGCCTTTATTATTTCTCCATGATGTTTCCTAGCAACATTCAAAGGATAGTCTTCTATTTGCTTTGTATTTGAATTCTTCTTGCTAAGGAAGTAAAAATCATATTCAGAAGGCTTATTTACTATCATTATAAAATTTGTCAGAAATGCCTGATCATTCATTTACCTTGTTTTGATGGGGAAAAAGCCAGTGGAACTAATATGATTACTCCTTCAATGGGAAGTGTAGTTTAGGTACTAATATGTTTCAAGGCAAGAGAATTTTGGTGTGTTCTAGTATAGACAATGACATGCTTATTTATACATAGAAATTAAAACTTTAATCTCATTTAATTAAAAATGTTATTGTTATATGAACATCTCCCATAATCTTAAATTAAAGTTAGATATGTACTATGATGAGTTAGGTAGGAGGGGAAAAAGGTACTAAGAAAAATATAGACAAACTTGGATTTCAAATAGTTCTAAGAAACATTAATATTTTCTGCAATAAAATTGTATCCTTCTAAAAATAATTTGTATAGTTTTATAAACTTTCCTTCTTGGCAAGTAGAGGATATTGAACTATTAGAAAAATTTTTCAGAATTTATTCATCTTTTTCCATGCTTTGACAACTATTCCTTATACAGTATATTATCCATGCATGCAAAATATATTGAAAACAAGTGGTCTGTCACATGGCCTATTGTCATCTGAGCTGAGATTTCCATTGCTTCCGAGCAAGCAGTGGTGTAAGGATGACTCTTTATGATAATTAAATTAATTATATTTTATCAGGTCTGAATGCTAACAGATTTCATTATTGAAATCTATTTGGTAGAGTGCAGGTTTTCCTAAATCCAAAATGGAATAAAAATATGAATGTCTGGTTACCAGGTTGAACATTTATACTAAGACGTACATCAGTGCAGAGGATAAGAGCCATGCTTTTGGAGTCAGCTAGTCAGACTTGATTTCATATTTTGGTCCAGCCACATGGCTCAGCCATATAAGCTCTACATTGCTCACTTCTTGGGGGCACATCTGCTATCCTCAGAAACATTACCTTTATTAGCTACAAAATGAGACTCGTGGCGTGCAGAGAGGAGAAACAGCTGTATTCTACATTTATGGAGGAAATGCAAACATGCTATGACACATTTCCTGGTGAACTTAAATCCCAATTAGTCAGCAACTTCAACATTATATATATATATATATATATATATATATATATATATATATGTGTGTGTGTGTGTGTGTGTGTGTGTGTGTGTGTGTGTATGTGTGAGTGTATACGCATATATATGTGTATATATATGTGTGATTCACATATATTGTGTATGTGTGTACATATATATGTGTACATATATAAATATCTATATGTATATATATGTGTACATATATAGATATCTATATGTATATATATATGCGTACATATATATATATATATATATATATATATTTTAATGTCTCTGCCACCTAAATGAAAACAGTTCTATAGAGAGTGGGAAGGTAAATAAAACAATGAAAGTAAAGTGGTCCCCCCCACCCTTTTTTTTGAGATGGAGTCTCCCTCTGTTGCTCAGACTGCAGTGTAGTGGCGCAATCTTGGCTCACTGCAACCTCCACCACCCAGGTTCAAGCGATTGTCCTGCCTCATCCTCCTGAGTAGCTGAAATTACTGGTACATGCCACCATGCCAGGCTAATTTTTTATTTTTAGTAGAGACAGGGTTTCACCATGTTAAACATGCTAGTCTTAAACACCTGACCTCAGTTGATCCACCCTTCTTACCCTCCCAAATTACTGCAATTACAGGCATGAGCCACCATACCCAGTCAGCTACTTCTGCTATGTAGGAAACTTTTGGTGAATGTTTTTATTATATTTATACTTACTACAGCATTAGAAATCTGATGCCAAAGATGCCCAGTAGGTGAAATGGCAAAAAATCTATACATATTGACATCTGTCTGCAATCATTATTCTTATTTTGCACTATCATTCACTTTAGGTTTGCAGGAAATCAAACTAATGAAAAAGAAGCTTAAATGTATTTGGTGCATGCTTTGTTTTTGCCTTCACTTAAATTGTCATTGTAACATACGAAAGAGTCTCTAACTATGTCAGTACACAACTTCTAGCAGATATGTATGCTCTCCCCCATATACTATATTTTGTGACATAAAAATATAACAGATTCAGTAAGCCAAACAAAATAAGTATGCTGTGAGTATTACTGGTGCTTTCTTTTGTTCTTTTTTTGGTGAATAATTACTATACTTTCAAACTCTCTCTCTCTCTCTCTCTCTCTCTCTCTCTATATATATATATATATATATATATATATATGTGTGTGTGTGTGTGTGTGTGTGTGTGTGTGTACGTGTTGAATTGTATGTCATTTTCATCTTTTTTACCTATGAACATAGATTAACTTCAGTTTAGTCTGTGAGTTCATTCTTCCTGTGACAAACATCATTTATGGTCTATTAAATCAATTTTTCTCTTCTGTTAATGTATCAATTAACCTTTAAACTATAAATATTTTATTTTCTTCTCTGGAAATAAATCAGCCCCAATATTGCTCAATAACTGCAGCCAAAATGGGAGAAGATAAGGAAGAAAAGTGGAAAGAGCTGTTTGCAAATGTATGTTATTTACATTTATTGAGAATGTACATTATAGTATATATTCTAGTGAACTAGAGCCCAAATTAGTCAGCAACACCACACTCATTCTTCTAAAGTGGTTCAGCTACCTAAATAAAAGCCACTCTGTACAGGTTTATATTACTCCGGAGTGCAAACAAGCACATTTTCCTTAAGGACACAGCAGCAAGGGCCCACGCTCCATTAAACTCTGTATTATGAACTGATGTTGTGGAGATTTATTGGCTTTTCCTATTTTTGGATTTTAGCTCTCTTCAGTGGCACCCTTATATGTACGTTCACTTATAATGGATTCACAAATGCATATGGTCAGAGATATTTCTAGGCAACCAATCAATCTTTCTTTACTTGTACGAATAATCAACAAGCTTTAGAGGCACAATGGGAAAGCAACTATGAGACAAAATAAGTACTCTAAGAGTGGATTTTAGCACAAACATCAAATAGAAATACAAACATGTCTGAAGGCCGTACATGATAATCATCTATTCAAAAGTAGTTATCTAAGTCTTAACGTATGCCCTAGATATTGGAGATGAAGTGTGTACCCACTGGAAAAAGACCCTGCTCGTTTGGATCCTATAGCCTGGGAGGTGGGGTAAAGATAGGAATCCAATAACTGCATAAATAATAATTATTCTAAATACTCTAAATTCTGGAAAAGATATACACAGTGAGGACATAAAAAGTAGGACTTACTCTGTCCTGGGGAAGGCATCCACCCTGAAGTGACATCTGAGCTGATGTTTTAAAGCTAAGTAGGTACCTACTGGGAAAAATTTTCAGGGAGAGAGAGGGTAGATCATCTTTCAATGCCTCCAAGCAATAGGGAAGTGAAAAAGGGTTACCATGGATGTGACTGAAAGAGCAAGGAGTTAGGGGGGAGGGGTAAATTGGGAATGGAGTCTGGAGACCTAAGTGCGTGTCAGCATGATAGTCTCTTTTGGATTGTGTTTCTCTCCCTGAACAGTGAGAAGCCATGGAAAGGTATTTGGTAGCTGAGCACCCTGATCAGATTCCTACTCTTATTAAAAAATGCTTCTTTCCCTCTGTTTAGTAAAGGAAGAAAAGGGGATTATGAGTCCGGATAAGTAAGTAGAAATAATGGTTTAGAAGAGGGTACTGAAGATAGAGTTAGTGAGAAGGGGAAAGATTATATTATCAGGAGATGATATCTGTTGTGCACTGAATGCTCGTGTGCCATCCATACAACCTCACCCCCAGATTCAAATGCGGAAGCTCTAACTGCCAGTTTGATAGTGTTTAGAAGTGGGACCTTTTGGAGGTAATTAAGTTAAGATGAGGTTATGAGGGTGGTGTTCTCATGATGACAATAGTTCCCATATAGAAAGATGAAGAGACACCAGACCTTCCTCTCCCTGCTATGTGAAGACACAGAGAGAATACAGCTGTCAATGAGCCAGGGGGAGAGCACTCACCAGGAACCAAATCTACCAGCATCTTCATCTTGGACCTCCCATTCTTTAGGACTGTGAGAATCAATGGTGGTGGTTTAATACACCTAGTCTATGGTATTTTGTTACAGTAGTTCACACCTTCTTAGACAATATCCATAAAAGAGGTGAACTGAATTGAAGAGTAGGGAGTGAGTTGCAAAGGGTTATTTTTAGATAACTTGCTTGAGCTTTTACATAAGGCATAAAACAGGGAGGCATAGAACAGCCTGTTTGGGTTGGTGGGTGAGGATAATTACACCTTTAGATGGGGTCAAGGGGAACATAAGCTGCTTTTGAGATGTTAAGTAGTGGTATTAGTGAAGCAGCAAGATTGACAGCTCTGGAAATCTGAGGAGTCATCTAGGTTACATGGTACTCTTTGGGAGTCATCAATTCCAGGTAATAATTAAAGACACATGTGAAGGCACTCAGGAAGAGTGCATATAGGAAGAAAAAATAGAGACACAAGGAATGTAGCTATTAACAGAAAAAAAAAACAGCTTTATAAAAGCAAAGTCAACAGAAATAAACTAGTCTCAGAAGAAGCGGCTAAGGAGGGGTGTTTCATTCACGTGGCATGAAGTTTTCTTAAAGAAGATAAGTGAATACATCAGGTACTGAGGCACTGGGAATTTAAGGGAGATAAAAAATTGAAGAGTGTCCATGGATTTAGTGACACAGAGGACATGTTCCCCTGAAACAGAGTCATTGTATTGGAACAATAAGGCCAGATATCAAAGTGGAATGGGGAATTTTGTCAAATATAGAATAAAATCAAACCATTTTCTGACCAAAACTTAGTTCAGTGATCACCTACTAGTTTCTCTATTTCAAGTTTCCCTTTTACCCCACAAATGTTATCCCACTTGTAAGTGAAGAAGAAGAGTTTATTTTTCTGCTAATGATCTATTTCATCTTACAAATTCATAGGCAACAGATGCTATAGGAGAGATCATGTGTGCATAGAAGCATGATGAACTGCATAAAGGCAGAAAGATTTGAGCTTAGCCTGAAGAATGAGTGGCATCAAATGAAATGCAGGAGGAAAGAGGGGAAGCTAAAGGTGCTCCATGTCGAGAGTCACAATAGGAGAGGGTAGGGGCCTTTTGACAGGCAGAAGACACTGGGCCATGAGGACAACTCAAAGCAAAGAAAGGACACTGAGGTGGAGGAAGCAGCAGGGTCTGGATGATTCTCAAGGGTCTTGAATGCCAACCAAAGAAGTTAGCCATTTCTTAGAGACTGTGAGGAGCCTTTGAAGTATTTGGTGAGGAAAGTGGCAGGAAGAATATGGGTATTTTAAAGAAAATCAATCCCTTCTACCCAGCCCTGTGGAGAGAAAGATGGAATCAAGAAAAATGGTAAAAAAAAAAAAAAGAGGTACCGATTTTTTAAAAGCAAAAATTGACATGTTGAGTGTGTACACTAGTTATATTGTATACTAAAAAAGAATCAGGCCCTCACGTTAGTCACAATTATAAGAACCTCTAAAAATGTGAATAATTTAAGTGAGATGATCAGATTAATAAATGTAATGCTGCTTTTCACACTCTCTTTTCTCATATATGTTTCTCTCCAGAAAGAGAAAAACACAAAGTATATCTGTTGACATAATGGTTATTCTTGTGGTTTTTTTTTTTTTTAGAAGAAATTGGTATGCGGGAGCAAAAGAGGAAAGGGAAGAAGATATTAAACTTGCAATAAGAAAGAGAAACTTTGTTGGGGGTGGGAGGAATGGAGTCTCACTCTGCAGCCCAGGCTGGAGTGCCATGGCATGATCTTGGCTCACTGCAACCTCCGCCTCTCAGGTTCAGGCGATCCTCCTGCCTTAGCCTCCTGAGTAGCTGGACTACAGTTGCCTGCCATCACACCTGGCTAATTTTTCTATTATTAGTAGAGATGGGGTTTCACCATATTAGCCAAACTGGTGTCAAACTCTTGACCTCGTTATTCGCCCTCCTTGACTTCGCAAAGTGCTGGGATTGTACGTGTGATCCACCACGCCTGGCCGAGAGTTAGAAACTTCTATTGCAAATATTGAGTTTCCAAGGTTGTAAATTTTCAGTTCACCTTAATTTTTCCGTATTCTTTGGTCAAAACAAACAAACAAATAACAAACTAAACATTTTTTCTATCACACTTGCAAACTGGATCTGAAGTTAGAGAATTGGTATGTGTTCATGGCAGTTCAAGAAGATAACACAAGGTTAGGTGCATGCGCCCAGAAGAATATAAAGTGGTTCTTCAGAAACATGTGTACTTAGATCAGATATGATGTCTATTTAAAAAAAAAAAAAAAAAAAAAAGAGTGATGCTGAGGTAAGATGGAGGGGAGACCGCCACAGCACAGAAGTCTGAAACTCTAGAAAAGCATCTGAAGTAACATATTAAAATGTTCTCTTCTCAAGGCGGGATAATTATGCCACCATTGAGAACTCTTCTGCTCCTCAATGAGGCCCGGAATGTGCAGATTTAGGGGATAAGGAAGGAACTGACAGTATTGCAGGGATGAGAAAGAAAGCAAAAACTACCTTCATGTGCAATGGAATAAGTATGCTGAAAAATAATGTGGAGACAAGGTGATTCTCGCAGTTTCTATCAAATATAATTCTCAAAAAAATGAGACCATTACTGTCATATAGCAGATAGTATGCTTGCGATGACATTATTTAGCTCACAAATAGGAAACTAAAACAGCTTAGGCATCTCTTTGGTTTCCTTTTTGAGGTGTAAAATGAGATCGAGTGATATAGTCAATGGGGGAAAATGGTGTTCTAGGATACATGTGTGTTGTTTGATACAAAATTTAATAGGGTCCTATATAGAGTAGCCTACAAATATCATAACCTTTAGTATCTTTTACTGCTAGAGGAAAGAAAACCATCCCATATATGCATTTACATCATATAAAATCTCTGGGCCTAAATCAACCGAATAAGGTTACATACTCTCCCAAAGGCCATAGATATCCTCTATGCTCCCAGTAAAAGAAAATAAAATGCAATCAGCAAGACATTATTAGGTCAATTAATCAATCATTTTTTTTTAATTTTCATATTTGGACGTATGTGCCTATGTACCCTATATGTGTGTGGATATATATGCATACATACTACTAAATTGTATACATATTTATATTGTACAAATATGTGTATATGTCCTCTCTCTTTACATATACGTATGTGTGAGTGTATATGTATATATCCACACACTACTAAATTTTTAGCTTTTAGTGTATGTGATTATTAATTATAAAAGTACTTAGAAATGTGAATTTGTAGTATGATAAAAGAATCAAATAATCAAAGCAATTTGAATTTTTTACATTTAGAGCACCTAGCAATACCAGTTTCTTTAGGGCCCAGGAATCAGTCACTATTTGCCAAAGGAAACAAACGGAAACACCAAGTCAATGATTTCATAAGAGCTGGAGACAACCCTTCCAGAAAGAAATGCACAAATACAAAGAAAATGTCTGCCAAGAATTTGTGATATGATAGTAGAAGGAAGGTGCTCACTTAACAATTGTTTTGTGGTGACATTATCAAAATAGTTTTTCTCTAACCACTAATCTTCATTACTTTATTTCCTCCCTGAAGAAAAGAATTAACCTCTTTTAATGTCTTCTGTGATAGAGTTCCATAAGGCAAGAATCATTGGTGCTTAACACCCTCATAGAAAATAAGTGGTATGAGGAAGTTTTAATGTTGCCCTAAAACGTCTGCTTTCTTTTAAGAAATATATTAAAAATGGCATTTTTTGCCTGAATCTGTCTTTGATTTCTTAGTTTCTTTTGAGACTCTTTTATTAATTTGCTTGTGAAAGACAGCACTGTCTTTCACTAGTCCTTCCCAGCTCATTTCTCACTTGTCTTTCTTTTCTCCAAGTCTGACCCTCATTAGCAATTTACATTCTTTCTTCTGTTGACAAAGTTTTAATCCTCAGATTGCTTTGCTTTTATAGTTGACGGCTGAACAAGCTTGGGATTGAGGTGCCAACCCCTGTACAGTCAAATATCCTAATACAAGCTTTAGATTTTCAAAACTTAACTATTAACAGCTGACTGTTGACTGGAAGCCTTCCTGATAATGTAAACAGTAAATTAACATGTTTGAATGTTAAATATTTATATACTGTATTCGTACAATAAAGTAAGCTATGGAAAGAAAATGTAGCAGAAAATCACAAGAAAGCAAATTAATTTACATGATTGTACTGAATTCATAACATACATTTATATCATTGTCTGTTTACAAGATAAATCATCGGTCTGAAATGGCAGGAAACATAGATAGATGGGTAGGTGTTTTTTTCTTTCGATTTTATGTTTTGTTCTTCTAATTTTCTCATTGTATATATGTTTATTAAAGGAGGCAACACTTACTAAATACTTGGTCCAATGACCAGATCATAGTTAGAATTCAATTAACATGTATTTTCTAATTAATCTATTAACAGAGCTTACGGATTGGACTCTAAAAATTACTCCTTCTCTTATTTTAAAATCTGTAATCATTCTCAAACTTATTCATGTCAAATCCTTTAAGTTGCCAAGGCCATTATTGAAGGATTCTAGACTTCCATCTTTGTCTCACACCTCACAGTAGTTTTCTAATTGATCTTTCTGCTTTCACCTTGTCCCCTCCCACTGTCTAATCTCAACACAGAAGTAAAAGGAATCCTTTAATCCTAAATCAGATTCTATTCTTCCTTAGCTTAAAACCATCAAGAGCCACAAGTCCCTTATGCCAGCCCAGAGAGCACTGAAAGATCTGACCTCTAGTTACTTCTCTGACTTCCTGTCTTTCTAGTTTTCTCAAAAACGCCATGGTCACCTCTCAGCCCTCTTCCTTTAGTGGCAACTGTAACTATTTATCTGCTAGAAAACTTCCAATATCACATGGCTTGTGCTCTCTTCTCATCCCAGTTCTTGCTCAGTCTCCACCTTCTCAGTGAGACATCACTTGACCTTGGTATTGAAGACTACAGTCTGTGGATCCACAGTCACACCAAAAACCAGCTTCATCCTCCTTTTCCTTCTCCACGTTTTCTACCTGCACATCTCTATTGCCTTCAAAATATTGTTTGCAGTTCCCTTCTGTGTCTCTCAGCTATAGCATATCTGTGACCTGTGAATGTAGCAATAGGGCCCTGTATGTCATTGACGCAGTTCAAGTATCTGCAGTAATGCCTCAAATTTAGCAGATACACAAGAGTGTTTTATTTTTTAAATTAGAATTTGACATTTATTTTTACATTTTTTTTCTGTTAAGTTCTAGCAATCATTCAAGTCTTTGAAGAGTATTTGATTTTTTGATTTTTGTCACCCAACATATAAAATCAACGTAGCTATTCTGGTTAACCTGGATATTTATAAATAAAGTTTCAACAAAATTTGCAGCTAAGATTCTGTTTTACACAGTGAAGGCCAATTAGAGAGCTGTGGAGCAATGCACCCATTAGTCAAGATGTCACTGATTCTATAAGCATTTTTGCAAATATTCCATTAAAATAATGACACATTAAAAATTGGTGCGATCTACATTTCTTTTAACTGTCCCTAAAATTATTTTCAAAAAATATGTTAACTGCATGTTTTCACTCAACCTATATCATGTTTAAATATTAACTTTGTTCTACTAGTTTCATGATAGCAAATTTTTGTAAATGAGCTCAGTTTGAGACAAGTGATACATAGTGACTTGTAAAAATTATTTTTTAAGAACTTACAATTGTGGATTTTTTTAAAGGAAAAACATTTGATATACAGTAAACAGAATTTATTTTTCCAGGTACTTTAACCATCAAGGGATCTTTTGTGTCAAATATTATTGTGGGCTTTTAATTTTCTCCTCTTATTCTCAATTTTTTCTTTTTCTTTTTTTCTTTCCGCTCCCCACCCCCCCCTTTTTTTTTCCTGAGCAGTGAAGATTTTAGAGTCATATTTGCATGTTGTTTTAGAACCATGGTCCCGAAGGTTTAAACTACTTTTAGCAACTGAGGATGTCAGTTTCCTGCACTATAGTCTGAAAGAGCAGCAAACACTCTAACGCTAAGAGTAAAACTGCCTGGTTTTGCATTTTTGTGTCCCTGCTTAATGGTCCTGAGATGTGGAAAACAATTCCAGTCTTTTAGGTCCAACTTTATCTATATAAAGATAGCAAGTGGAATCCATTCGGTGTATCTCTCCTGGGTCAACAAGAGCTAATGGATGCAAGTGCACAGTAATACACATCATATTAAGGCAAGAACCTACTGTGAGCTCTTTGAAGGGCACTGCATTATTTATTGTCACATTTCCTCAGTAACTAGAAGAGTGTTTTGAAAGTAGATACTCTAAAAATACATGCTGAACTAGATTGCATAACTTAATGTGGTCAAAAATTCCATTTTTATTATTTAGCTTCCTGATGGAGCACAATAAATGTGAACTATGCCCCTATGATAGGTAAGTAGTAATAAATCCATATTTGGCAAATACCAACAAATCCCTGGGTAGCTGAAGCAGAGACATGAGATGTGGGAGATGAGTAAAGTAATCTCTGTCTTCAGGAACTCATCATTCTTTCTGAGCAGTATTGCTCAGAATACTGGGCAATATTATAATTCCCTAAAAATATGCATCTTAATGTTTAGTATGATATTTCAGGTGATTTTTCAGGCAAGGTAAATTTTATGTACTGATCAACACTTATGTACATCCCATGCCACAAATATGCACTGTCAAGTTATGTCAGCATCAGCCTTAATCTTGGACTTTAAATGGGAAAACTTTGAAAAATGAACTTTCAACATGACAACAATTTGACTGTTGCAAGTTAATCCACTTCAAGATAATGTGAGCACGCATTTATCTTAAAAAGTGGATTAGCATTTACTGATTGCATTTAATTGCAATCCATCATCAGACTCAATCATTTCATATATAAGAAATAATGCTTCAAAACTTGTTCTTGAACATAGAAAGTTTGGAAAAATTCAGGGAACATGAACATGCCACAACAATTTATCTGCAAACCAATAAACATAATTCATCATGACATCATGACATGTGCTAAGGTCACATTATAATATTTTAAGACCCATGGACATATTAATGCAGAAATCACATTTGTTCAGTAGTACGTTAATAGCTGCACTATATCCTCCAATAAAAATGAACTGCAATAATTCTACTAGATAATGGATAAACAAATCCTTACAACTAAATGCCATGAGTGTTATATGTTTATAGCTACTTTATTAAAATTCCATTTTGAAAAAATGAAAAGAGATCTCAAAAGCACAAAGTAAAGTTAGATTTAAATAAGTTGTGATATTTTGATATAATAATAAACATATATTTAGTCATCATCCCTGGTTTCTGACACACTCTCCTTCTAAAACTCTTGGAATTTCACCTCTGAATGATAGAGGTGATAAATGTCCCTCTTATAATTTATAAAAAACCTCTTTCAAGCACATCCAGTTTGTGCCAATGAGATGTCTGATGGGTAGAAACCTAGAGACAGCTTTAGATTGAGGACTGGTTGTGAGAGGAACCAAACATATGACCAAAAAATAGAACTTTCAGTACATTCCAGACTGGAGATGGGTGAGTGGCTGGAGATTCACTTAATCACTACTGGTCAGTGATTTAATCCACTGTGCTTGTGTGACAGAACCCCCATAGAAAACCCTAACTGAAAGGGTTCAGAGAAATTCCAGGTTGATGAATGGATCAATGTGCCAGGAAGGTATCAAGAAGGGGTCCAGTTTCTGTTTTCTGCACATGGCTAGTCAGTTACCCCTACATCATTTATTAAACAGGGGATCCTTTCCCCATTGCTTGTTTTTGTCAGGTTTGTCAAAGATCAGATGGTTGTAGATGTGTGGCATTGCTTCCAAGGCCTCTGTTCTGTTCCATTGGTCTATATCTCTGTTTTGGTACTGGGACCATGCTCTTTTGATTACTGTAGCCTTGTAGTATAGTTGGAAGTCAGGAAGCATGAGTCTTCCAACTTTGTTCTTTTTGCTTAGGATTGTCTTGGCTATGCAGGCTGTCATTGGCTCCATATGAAGTTTAAGGTATTTTTTTCTAGTTCTGTGAAGAGGGTCATAGGTAATTTGATGGTGATAGCATTGAATCTATAAATTACTTTAGGCAGTATGGCCATTTTCACAATATTATTTCTTCCTAACCATGATCATGGCATGTTTTTCCATCTGTTTGTGTCCTCTCTTATTTCCTTGAGCAGTGGTTCTCTGCTCTTCTTCAAGAGGTCCTTTACATCCTTTGTTAGTTGTATTCCTAGGTATTTTACTCTCCTTGTAACAATTGTGAATGGGAATTCACTCTTGATTTGGTTCTCTTTTAGTCTGTTATTGGTGCATAGGGATGCTTGTGATTTCTGCACATCAATCTTTTTTTTTAATATCTAGATTTTAATTGCATTTTAGGTTTGGGGGTACATGTGAAGAACATGCAAGATTGTTGCATAGGTACACACATAGCAGTGTGGTTTTCTGTCTTCCATCCCCTCGTCTGTACTGTCATTTCTCCCCATGCTATCTCTTCCCACCTCCCCACCCCCTGTCCCTCCCCCATTTCCCCCCAACGGACCCCAGTGTGTAGTGCTCCCCTCCCTGTGTCCATGTGTTCTCATTGTTCAACACCCGCCTATGAGTGAGAATATGTGGTGTTTGATTTTCTGCTCTTGTGTCAGTTTGCTGAGAATGATGGTTTCCAGGTTCATTCATGTCCCTACAAAGGACGTGAACTCATCGTTTTTGATGGCTACGTAATATTCCATGGTGTATATGTACCACATTTTCCCTATCCAGTCTATCATCGGTGGGCATTTCGGTTGGTTCCAGGTCTTTGCTATTGTAAACAGTGCTGCAATGAACATTCGTGTGCATGTGTCCTTATAGTAGAATGATGTATAATCCTTTGGATATATACCCAGGAATGGGATTGCTGGGTCAAATGGGATTTCTATTTTTAGGTCCTTGAGGAATCGCCACACTGTCTTCCACAATGGTTGAATTAATTTACATTCCCACCAACAGTGTAAAAGTGTTCCTATTTCTCCACATCCTCTCCAGCATCTGTTGTCAACAGATTTTTTAATGATTGCCATTCTAACAGGTGTGAGATGGTATCTCAATGTGGTTTTGATTTGCATTTCTCTGATGACCAGTGATGATGAGCATTTTTTCATATGTTTGTTGGCCTCCTGTATGTTTTCTTTTGTAAAGCATCTGTTCATATCCTTCGCCCATTTTTGAATGAGCTTGTTTGTTTTCTTCTTGTAGATCTGTTTTAGTTCTTTGTAGATTCTGGATATCAGCCCCTTGTCAGATGGGTAGACTGCAAATTTTTTTTTCCCATTTTGTTGGTTGCCGATTCACTCTACTGACTGTTTCTTTTGCTGTGCAGAAGCTGTGGAGTTTGATTAGGTCCCATTTGTCTATTTTGGCTTTTGTTGCCATTGCTTTTGGCATTTTGGTCATGAAGTCCTTGCCTACGCCTATGTCCTGAATGGTTTTGCCTAGATTTTCTTCTAGGGTTTTGATGGTGCTAGGTCTGATGTTTAAGTCTTTAATCCATCTGGAGTTAATTTTGGTGTAAGGTGTCAGGAAGAGTCCTGTTTCTGCTTTCTGCACATGGCTAGCCAGTTTTCCCAACACCATTTATTAAACAGGGAATCCTTTTCCCATTGCTTGTCTTTGTCAGGTTCGTCAAAGATCACATGGTTGTGGGTATGTTGTATTTCCTCTGAGGCCTCTGTTCTGTTCCATTGGTCTATATCTCTGTTTTGGTACCAGTACCATGCTGTTTTGCTTACTGTAGCCTTGTAGTATAGTTTGAAACCCGGTAGTGTGATGCCTCCTGCTTTGTTCTTTTTGCTTAGAATTGACTTGGCTATGCAGGCCCTCTTTTGGTTCCATATGAAGTTTAAGGTGTCTTTTTTTTTTTCCAGTTCTGTGAAGAAGGTCATTGGTAGCTTGATGGAAATAGCATTGACTTTGTAAATTACTTTGGGCAGTATGGCCATTTTCACGATGTTGATTCTTCTGCACATTGATCTTATGGCTCGATTTTTATCTTTCAGAATCATGTTAAAGTAATAGCAGATGCAACAGTAGGAAACACTGTTTTTGCATACTATAATATTTTCAGTATTATAACATTATTTTGTTGAACTCTTGTTAAAATCATGATATCTTTGAAATTTGAGAGTTATAATTCGTATCTTAGAGACAATCCTATTTTGAGTTTATTATATAATTTAGACATTAAAAATTGACAAGCAAACCATTTAATTTCAGCCATTCTAAATAATCAATAACAGTAACAGATGTTACTTCATTGGGAATGACATAGGAACATGTAGGACTTGAAAACTGAATATTAAGAGACTTTTTTGGCCCAAGCTATACAGTAAAGGTCATTGCTGTCATTACTATCACTTCCTTTAGAATCACCAATTATGCGATTTACATTCATGCCAAAGGATGTTTATTAAATTACACATATTAGAAAATATATTTAACCTTACTTTTCTCATCTCTGAAGTTTAGGGGTAGAGGACAAAGTAAGCATAATATATGCATACCCATAAGTGCAAATAGTTATACACACACACACACACACACACACACACACACACACACATCACCACAGGGGGGTTGAGCACATGATAAAAATATCATTTCTAAGCAATGAGGGAAATATGAACAACTTAAAAAATAGTATTGTGATACTTCCTTAGTCAAGTAGAAATAAATAAAATTAAATTACTACCTCAACCATGATATGAAAATAAATTCTGGAAAGACCGAAGAGCTAGACACACACACAAAAATGCACTTGAGGAAACAACAGTACAAATTTTTTGGTCCTTAAAATGAGAAAAAAAAATTATAATTATGGACTGGAAGTGACACATTTAAAGACTGCTTAATCTGGTTTTATAAATTTTTAAAAATTCACATTAAGAACAACAGCATCACAAAGCCAATATTAAAGACACAATGGAGAAATATCTGTGACTCATTCCAAAGTCAATTGTTAATTATTTTGAAACATGTATAAATCCTGTATAAATGAGGAAATTTTCAAATCTCAAGATAAAATCGAGACAAGTATATAAGATTTTACAACAAAAGAAAGGCAAAATCTTAAAAACGGATATGCAACCTCAGTCCCAATTAGAAAATTCAAAATGAGAACATTTTTTTGCTTAATAAATTGGCAAAGGTAATTTTTTTTGGAGACAAGAATCTTGCTCTTTTTCCAGGCGCCAGGCTGGGGTGCAATGGTGCAATCTCGGTTCACTGCCCCCTCTGCCTCCAAGCTTGAAGCAATTCTCCTGCCTCAGCCTCCCGAGTAGCTGGGACTACAGGTGCATGTCACCACGTCCAGCTAATTTTTGTATTTCAGTAGAGATGCGGTTTCACTATATTGGCCAGGATGGTCTCGATCTCTTGACCTCGTGATCTGCCCTCCTCTGCCTCACAAAGATAATTTTTAAAACTATGTCGATAATCAAGTATGAAGAGAGAAATTCTCATAATTCCCCAGTTTTAATTTCTAATCCAATAAGTATAAGCACATGCAACCCATGAAAACAAAGCCTAACTTGACGTTGCTGTTGTTGTTGTTGTTGTTGTTGTTGTTTAAGTATGAATGATTCTAAATGGAAACCCTGGGAACACCTCTGGCCTGAAGTGAAGGTCTGTCAAATTTCTCTTTGGTTTCAGTAATGAAGAAAGTTAATATCAACATCACATTAATTCTGAGAGTGTGAGGTGGAGGGCTTGGAAGATGGAAAATACTGCTGAATTACAGTTTCATGAATGAATGATTTTTCTGTCAGTGAGTTGTCAAAACGAATCTCAGTTTGCAAGGAGACTGAGTTTTTTCATTTGAGCAATTAATCCAATACCTCTAATATAAAATAAATTGCCAACAATAATAATTTAATAGAGGGGCATAAACAAAAACATTTCTTGTTTTATGCATGTTTTAGCTTTAGCTAGGTCAACTGAAGCAGTATTAATATTTTTATCCATCAGGTTGTGAAATGGTTAAATGAGCTTGAAATGACTACACAATAGTGCTTTTGAGAAAATGATGAAAATGTTCACAAACGTTAAGTATAGAAGCATGAAACTTATTTCACTCAAAGAATTTTTGTGGATATTACAAGAGAACAAGCCTGTCATATAAGCATCAGATGCTATCAGCAGCTTAATATTATATCTTTGATCCTGTCAGATTTATATTTTTGACATGAAAATCAACCCAAACCTCCTTTCTCTGCCTGCTGTTAACAAGATCTTTGTTGGCTTGTGACAGAAAAAAATGTAAAATCACTGAGATGCTATGTACTTGGGTGAATTTACTTTTAATCTCTTTTCTATACTTGGGAATTGTTCTTTCATCCCTGGACGCTTGTTTAAACCCTCTGCATTTAATTCTACTAGCCTTTGAGACATTTATTTTTCCATTATTCTACTGGAGAACACATGAATAATTATTGAGGAATAAAAGAAATAGACAAAAAGTCATACGTCTTCTTGGTAGCATACTCAAGATATCCCTGCATTTTGAGCTATTTTTGGAGGAAGGTAAGAAAATTGACTTACCTGAAAACAAATTATATATTAGTTTAATATCTCCTCTCCAATATACCTTTGAAAAATTTAGATTTGATGGCATGTTTAATTTGAATTCTGTGACCATCCTGAAATAGTAAAGTGATGCTTCTGTACCATCTATTTGTATCTGGTCAGACCTATGATTTATTTGAGTAATAGGGTACAATATAAGTGACACTGTGTCTTTGAGTCCTGAGACATTATGCAAACACTACTGCTGCCATGTTGTAAGGATGCCCAAGACACATGAGGCTCTTTAATTGACAGGCACATCTGAGCCCAGTTTTCAAACTGCCTCAGCCTCAAACCTAGATATGTAAATGATGAAGCCTCCAGATGATTTCAGCCTCCAAACAATTAGATAACCCTGAGTCTTTAATGTCTTTTCTTTATAAGGCTCCAGAAAACATGGAGCAGAGACAAGCTATCTTCTTTGAGCCCTGTCTGATTTCTTGATACACAGAAACTCTAAGCATAAAAATAAAAATTGTTGCGTTTGTTACATATCAATAGACATCCAGAAGAGATCGTTTCCATTAATTATCTTTGTCATTTACCTACAGACTTAATTTGCTTTTCCTTTCTTCCTGTACCTCCAACTTCACAGGTGTAGCAGAAATAAAATGCAAAGACTATAATTTTAGAATCTGGCATCTAATTAAAATATAAGAACACATCCTTATGGAGTAGTCATGGAGACACTGAATAGTCTCCCCTCCTTATATTTCTTTTCTTTTTTTTAAGATGGAGTCTCGCTCTGTCACAAGGCTGGAGTGCAGTGGCATGATCTTGGCTCACTGTAACCTTGGCCTCCCAGGTTCAAGTGACTCTCCTGTCTCAGCCTCCCGAGTAGCTGGGATTATTGGTGCATGCCATCACACCCAGATAATTTTTTTTTTTTGTATTTAGTAGAGACAGGATATCATCATGTTGGCCAGGATGGTCTCACTCTCTTGACCTCGTGATCTGCCCGCCTTGGCCTCCCTAAGTGCTGGGATTACAGGCATGAGCTACTTTGCCTGGCCAGTTCCTCCTTATATTTCTTATCATCATATCTCTAACTCAGGATAAAGAATTGAGCTAAATAATATATAAACAGACAATGTAGTTACTTGTAAAGCCCCAAATATTGTGCTCAAAGCCTATTTAAAAATCTGCAGCCAAACTTGAAGGATTTCCTATTATATCAAAGTGTACTCTTCTCAAAAAGATAGCTCGGGGAAGATTCATATTTAGACTGCAGAAATTCTGACAACTGCATAAAGCTGTTGTTCACCTCTTGCGGAAAAGTGGCTGCAGATCAAGTGCCATTCCATTGCCCAGTGAGAAGCAGCAATCACAGGGCTGTATTGTGTGCTGAAAAGGCAAGAAGAGTGTGTGTTTTAGTGAAACTGTGAGACAGTTACTTTCTTGGAAGCATTGTCATAGCTGGCTTATATTTGATTGCATGGACTGTAACTTGTACAATGAGTAAAGCTATATATATGACGTTTTCAACTATGAATTTATCTCAAACACATTATTATACAAAAAAGACATTCGGTTGAAAAAGACAATTACAGGAAAGGTAAGCTTCTAGATTCATGCTTCTTTGGCACAGAAATCCTGTCCCTAAATCAACAGTTCAACATGTAGTCTGTCCTCTCCTCTCCTACTCAGTACCACTCCCTATTTTTCAAAATAGACTTTTGTATTATTTTCTATTTTCCTTTACCTTTCTTTAAACAACAGGACTTTGGCCAGTTGTGGTGGCTCATGCCTATAATCCCAGCACTTTTGGAGGCTGAGGTGGGCCAATCACCTGAGGTCAGGAGTCCAAGACCAGCCAGTCAACATGGTGAAACTCCATCTCTGGGGGATAGCTGGGCATGGTGGCAGGCGCCTATAATCCCAGCTGCTCTGGAGGCTGAGGTGGAAGGATCCCTGAAGCCTGGGAGATGGAGATTATAGTGAGCCCAGATTATGTCACTGTTTTCCAGCCTGGTCGACAGAGCCAGACTCCATTTCAAAAGAAACAAACAAGTAAAACAATAGGATTTTAAATTTTGACTTCTAGGACATAGTATACAGGAAGAATCATATTATACAGGGAAAAATCCAGTGAATTCTATGAAGTAGACAGTTAATGAGGTTGGTACCTGGCTGAGTATAGGAGCATACAGAGCAGAGGTGACCAAGAAGAACTGGGGATCCCAGGAAGCAGCCACAAGTGGTAAATAGAACTCCTCAGGTGGAATTCAGCTTCAGCATCCCATGTCCTCTCCTCTCTTTGGCAAAGTGGCATTTAAAATACAATTGGCCCTTGAATAAGGTGGGGGCTGGGGTAGCTAAGCTAAGCTATCGTATTTCCACATATAACTTTACATTCCCAGAAACTTAACGACTGATAGTCTACTGTGAACCAGTAGCATAAACAGCTGAAGAAGACCTATTTTGTTTGGTATATGTAATATATACTGTATTCTTGCAATAAAGCCAGCTAAAGATAATGTTACGAAAATCATAAGAGAAGACACTTATACAGTACTGTCCTGCATTTATCGATACAATAAGTTTACCTCACCTGTTTACAAGATGAGTCCTGCTGAAGAGATGGGCACTCACAGCTGCGGACCTCAAGCTACAGTACATATATAGCAATTCATACAAATTTTTCTTGGGATGTGAGGGTTTTGTTTCTGGAAGTATTTCCAGGCCCATTAGTGGCACTCTGTGTGGGTCCCATGATATTATTCAAGGTTTATGGAATAGCAGTAAAAATGATGAAAACTATGCAAGAATGAAAGAGACCACTTTTTACTGTGACCTGCAATTTATTGGTGAGACGAACTCATCACATGGGGATGATTAGCATTACACTGCCTTTTTTTTTTTTTTTTTTTTTTTGAGATGGAATCTCAATGTGTTGCCCAGGCTGGAGTGCAGTGGCACAATCCTGGCTCACCGCAACCTCCATCTCCAGGTTCAAGCAATTCTCTGCCTCATCCTCCCAAGTAGTAGAGATTATAGGAGTCCACCACCATGCCTGGCTAATTTTTTTTTATTTTGGTAGAGAAGGGGTTTCACCATCTTGGTCAGGCCGGTCTTGAACTCCTGACCTTGTGATCCACACACCTCAGCCTCACAGCACATTGCATTTTAGGTAGATGCTCACAACAATAAACCATAGGATATAAGCCACAGGAAGTGGTTCTGAAATTACTACAGTAATGAATTATCTACTATCATTCCTTTAATGCAGTTGTGATTTCATTTTGCATCTTTACATTTGTTTATTCAACTGGAAATGTCACCACATATGGTCTGTGTGTGCATAAGTTTTTATAAATTTTAACTTTCATAATAGATCTATATTTGTTTTATAGTAGCAATAATAAAATGGAATAGTATCAACTTATTTTTCTCATTCATGACATATCAACTTTAAAAATATTTTGCAGGTATCTCTAAGCTACATGGCTCATCTGCAAAATTTTCTCAAACTGTTGTAAATTTCCAAAAATTTGTTCCATGTATTTATGGAAAAAAAATCACAAATAAGTTGACCCACACAGTTCAAACTGATACTGTTGAAGGGTCAACTCTATATTCCACTGAAGTCTGAAGGCACTCATAGGGCTAATAAATCATTGATTTTTATTTCATTGGTAATGTGTTTGAAATCCTTTCAAAAGTATAAAACAAATAAAATGTCAAATATGTTTTATATCAACTTTTAACACATCAGCAACCATCAATTCACTGTATTATCCAGTTAACCAACTTTTGTGCCGACCTCAGGACAAAGGTGTTTCTACTTGAGTTTGCTAAGTGAGTTCTTAAAACAGACACTATATGTATTTACTGATCTTTGATACTCAAGTTATTCTCAATTTGTAAAAAGTTAAACAAAACAAAAGAAGACTGAAGTTAATATAAGGCTAACATTTTTATTCATAAATTCCAGTATTTAATTTTTATATCAATCAAAACAGTTTCATCTTCCAAACTAAATAATGCAATATATATAATTGGTAATAAAATGGACTCTCAAGTATAATCTTATTGTTTTGAATTGTTTTCCATTAGGTAGTCTACAAATGGTTTGGTAAGGCATGAAATCTTCTGCTACCCAAGTACAAATCACTGTTCCAATTTCCAATTTTGCTTTTTTCTGAAAACGTCTGCCTGGAAATTTCACAATTTTATGCCTAGGAATAAAACATCTATCTATCTATTTATCTATCTATCCACACACACACACACACACACACACACACACACACACACACACACACATATATATATATATATATATATATATATATATATATATATAACTTGTATTTTCAGGATAGAAAAGGTTTGCATAACGCTATACTTAAATAAAGCAGTCAAACAATGAAACCATAGTCTATTAATTTAAACATTGTGTCAATTATAAAGAAAAAATAAGCATTAAAGAATTGCTGCAGAATTGTTTTAGTCAATTACTATAATATTAGTCCTGACAGTGTCAAGAATTTTGACATTAAATATTTCTTGCTGTATGCCTTTTTTTGATTATATTTGTAATAATAATACCAGATAACGTTTATTGGGTGATTATAATGTGGTCAATAACTTTGAAGGGTTTGAGATTGTATCCTGCTTGTACACTACGCTAACCTGCTCATAACGTGTTATAAATGGTGGCACGCACAGGAGATGACATTTAGAGAGCAAGGACATCATTACTCAGGACACAGCAGGCAGCATGAGCTTTTTACATACTTAGGTGAGAATATATTAATTCCTTTTCTTCTCACAATATTCTGTGAGGTAGTTTTGACTCTTGCCCTCACTTAAAAGATGAGGTTAAATAACTTGCCAAATTCAAAAAGCTTCAAAGTTTCAGAAATTGAACTCAAAAGTTTCCAGCTCCAGATACTGAATTCTTAATGATCACACTATACTGACTTTTTAAATGTATAAATATAGACAGTACCTTAGTAATTAATACTAACATATTTCTTTTAATAATAAAGATGTGTGATTCTGAAATAAAGTATGAGAGCACAAATATATAAAATTATTATGATATATATTATTTTAGCAAAATGATATTTTTATGAATATCACTGCAAGTCAGCTATTGTCTAATGCAGACATATACTAATTTTTAAAATTATGTATAAAACTCTTTCATTTCTTAAAGAAAAAAAATTCTGAATCTAATATGTGTCAGAAAAAGCTTGAGAAATTTGGTCTCAGTTTATTCCTGGAATACCAAACATCCAATATGATGTTACATTTATTCATTTATGGGGCTTGTAAGTAAATTGCACCCTCTGTTCCTACACACCCAAGAAATGGCATGCCTCTTCCAAATTCTGCTTCATTGTGATTCTGAGTCTTTAAATAGAGTATTTGGCTGCTAAGCCTGCAAGAGATTCCATGTCTGTTAAATCCATTCTATCTTCCTGTGTTTATTTGAGGTAAATCTATTAGTTTACACAACTTGCTCTTTGGTCATGCAGAGCTCCAAAAAACAGCCTGCCACGGCTCTGTCCTGATTCATTGTCATAGAGAAGCTCAAACAAGAACCAGACACTGTGAGGACAAAAGATCCTTCAAATTACCTGCAGAGAATCCCCCTGGTTTTCAATGGCTGCAGTCCAAAGACACTTAGACCAAATTAACTTGTGCCAAAACATGTAAAACCAATATTATTGAAACAGAATTCTGCTCAATAGGCTGCTCAGCCACATGCTATTTGTATTATTTTGTACTAGAAACTACCGACATAAATGGATTAATTGTTTGCAAACACTTAAAACAAGGCCTGGCACACAGAAAGCACAATACGAAAACTATGTGAGATTTTGTTAAACAAAATAAAAGATGGGAATCCTACACATGGTCAACGCAACTTACTTTTGTATTTGATTTAGAAATCACCAACTATGTATAAATTTCACTTGGAAGAAGTAAGTGATCATCCTGCAAGTTCTATCAGAACATGGAATGTAGCACACATCTCCATACAAGATACAGGATACTCCTGTGTGAGCTTTAGAATGTGCTGAAAGAAAGAAATGAACAATGGGCTAAGAGTAGCAAAAGAGATCAGAACACCAGGAGGATTAGCAGGAATGAACCTGGGAAGAAAACAGCCCAGAGTTGGTAATGCAGTGAACCATGAGCTGAACTTAAATCTTGGCCTTCAGGATCTCTGAATAAATGCATTGACCACATAGCAGGGTTCAGGCACTGCTAAGCTCTTCACATATGTTATCTTAGTTAGTCCCTACAACAGTGTTAGAGATGAAGACTGTTATCCTATTTTACAGTTAAAGAAATTTAGTCAGAAGCAATCCTGCAGACTGGGTTGGAAGAGACCGAAATCATTTTTGTTTTATTATTTTTCAGATACTGGCCACACATGCAAGTCGTTTTCATCCTTAATTGCATAATGGGAGTAAAGCTTCCAGAATATTCCTTGAGAGTTTATAAAGAGTATAAACAAAGTTTTCTAACTTTTCTTAATCTATGAGCATCTCTAGAACTGCAAAATATACGTGCGTTCACGTTTTCTGTGATCAATGGAAAAGAAAACCGGTGCTGACTCATCTTTGTGACAAGTAATCTTACAGTTATGAGTCATCACTTCTTCCTCTCCTCAGTATTAGACAACTCAAAAGACAGGCCTTTTCATCGAATTACTTAACCACTTAGGTTTAGTTTGGCATCACACATAGGTATTGATAGCACCTGAATGGAGCTCCACACTCAATAAGAACAAAAGAGTGTGCAAAATGAGAGCAAGAAATAACAAGGAGGAAATATGAGGTGTTGAAATGAAGAATAAATAATTAGGTGGCACCAGCCCGGAGTAGACAGCAGACATTATGGACAACTTTGGAGCATTTCATACCCTTGCAATTGGCTTTGTGAAAAATTTTTTTAACTCTGTTGTACATGTGTTATGCCTCCCTAAGAATATGTAGAAATCCAGAATTTGGCACTATTCTGCGTGGTATTTAGGATGTGACTTACAAGAATTTTAAACACAGAAAAGACCTTAATACATCAATGCCTTAAGTGTTGGTATTTGAATGTTACCACCTGAAGTTGATTTTTTGGTAGGCTAGGCTTTACTGTTTGTTTGCATTCATTATGGGAAAAGGAATCAGCCCAACTTGTTTATATATGTTGAATTTTCATTTTATATTCATAAATGGTCACCACTAGATGACTTTAGTTCCAATTATTTACTGAAAATTAAAACACAATGGCTTTCTGCCGTAGGAAAAATGTTGGTTAGGCTCCTGCAGAGGTTGAGGTAGAAACTAAGAAAGACTAGGTTCAGATGTACAAGGACAGTGACAGAATAAAAGACAAGAATGGCAGCTAACACCAACCAAGAGAAAGTTTAGCATGATTTAGGCAATATTCAAAGCTCTTTGAAACACTAGTTCATTTAGTCTTAGAAGAACCTTAAGGGTCACAGCTTATAATTATCATTCTCAGCATACAGATGAAGAAAACGGAACAGCAGGAGGATAAGTGACATACTAAAGGTCACATACACACATCCCTGATAATTAGTAACCCTGGGATTCCAACTCAGGGAACATACTGCCAAAGTATGCATTCTTAATTATTATCAAATATTGCCACTGGACTGTGTTAAAAAGCTAAATGGAGAGCAAGCAAGGAGAAACACATGCGTATGCACTGAGGAAGCAGAGTTAGAACACAGGATTAAAGAAAAAGGCAAAAGGAAGAAAAACAACTTGGAGATAGAAATATCCACTATTAAAATGAAAAATTTAAAAAAATCTCTCTGATATTATGGAAGTGTGAAAAACAACAGAGAAAGCTCTCCTATATTTTCCACAATAACACGTTGTGTTCTACAATCATATCAATCAAGGAGGAAATATCGATCATGCGGCTACCATTGGAGAGGTTCCGTAAAGCTCCAGGGGACACTTGTACGTGAGAAGAGAAATAAAAGGGTAAGGTAGTAAGTGCAGAGTTCAGAGCAGCTCAATAGCAAGACACATAGTTGCTGCCAAGGAGCTGGCTGAAAATAAATCACAAACTCTATCTCTAAGCTTATGAAACTGCCCTTGCTTGAAGTACGTAAGTTCCATAATATATTTAAAGATGATTGTCTTTGTTTACAAAGTAAAACAAATTTAAAAAATCAAGAAACAGTAAAACCCCAAAAACAAAATCTTAAGATGTTTCTGCAGTTTAATAGAAACTCAGTTCAAAACGCATCATAAAGAATGGTAAGTCCTTATAAACTTGGGACTAGAAGTGTGATCAAGACTCTCAGGTGCTGCAGCTTGGAAGATATGATTTAGGTAAATGTTACATGGGCTGATTCACAATGTATTCAAATATTGAAATACTCACGTAGACAAATAGTATTAGTCAAACAGCGCCAGTGAGTTCACATGAGGTATAGCATTTAAATAAATTACATCACTAATTTTGCCACATTTAAGAACTATGTAAGAATGTCATAACCCTTCATATTTGATTAACAAAATTATTCCTCTTAGTTCAAATACAAGATTCTTCAATGACAATTTTGTGTCTTCTCAATCTAATCTCAGTTGTGATTTCATCTGTCAAAATAATGTCAACTTAGTTAACATGCCAACACATGTCTACAGGTAATATTTTCTGTCTTACAGTTCCGAAATGAGATAAAAGTCATTTCTAACTTTAACAAGGAAATTTTATTTTCCTTTGAAGTGAACAGGCATTTAAACAATTGGAATAAATATTTTCCCTTGTAATGCATTTAAAATTGCACACTAAATATTTAGGGGTATTGCTGTTACTACCTAATAACAATTTTTCTGCTTTAAATACAAATACTGACTTATTTACCTTCTCAGAGACACACCATTTAAAAGTAAAAGTCTAAAATCTGTTGGTAGTGTCTGATTAGAGATCAGATCCAAATTTATCTCATTAACATTTGTTTACTGGGCAAATGCATGAGAAGTGAAAAAAAAAAAAAAAAAAAAAAAACCCTGTTCTTATAGAGAAATGGGAAAATGCAGCAACGAATTCCTTTGTTTATCACAAGTGAAATATAACAACTTTTGCTCCAAATTTCATTCCCTTTCTCCAAGTCCTTTATGTATCTCTCTTCTTTATATTAACTCCTATATCCACCTCTCCCTTTGCTTAGGTACCTCTTTAACTGGCTTTTTGCGTGTACATCTCTCTATTCACAAATCTAAACTTCCCTGCCTTTTAAGTTTCATTTCCCCCCCTTTTATTCTAATTGTTCCCTCTATCCTATGCATCTCTCTTTATCTTTAAGCAAACATCTTTCCAACTTCCTCACTCTGTTCTCTTCGCTGAAATCTTTCACTCCACTAAAGTATGCTTTTTATAGGAAGTTAAATTTATTAGAAGAACATGTACAAACTAAAAGAAAAACTTGAGTACACTACTTTCCAAATCAATGAGAATGCACTGTATATTCCATATGTGGCATATGGGATGCCTTATAGTTCTCTGAGAATCGATGAGTTGGCACTTGGAGGATGAGAAAACCATGAACGCGCAAGCCCACAGGACTGGAATGCACAAAGCTTTTCACAGAAAAATATCAACATGGGAAAGGCTGTTTTTCACTCATGTGCAGATATATTTTGCAGAGAATCTAAATTTATTAAAGTATCCATGTTATTTAGCTCCTATTTAAAAAACAATCTCACTCACATATTCCCTACAACAGTACCCTCATAAATCTATGTAGCTGCCCCTCCTAACACACTGGGTTTCTCAATTTCTTTACTTCCTCTATGTCAAAGATAGCTGTCTGTCCCCTATCTCATGCCCTCTCTGCAATAGTGTAGTAGACATCCACTAGGCCTTGTCTTAACAATAATTACAATCCACCCCTCTCCTGGCAATAAACACATCTTGAATTTACAAGCATCACTTTTCCTCACCCTCTCCAATCTCTGCAGTTCATTCACTTTGTTATACCAATTTTAACAAATCTTTATCTGTCCCTTACCCTATAGTTCAATGATCCTACTACCTTTTCATAGTACCTTACATCCTGTCTTCTTTATTTCTTCATACATGCTCAAATCACTTGTCTGATTAACTCTTCTTCATATACCTAATATATCTTTAGACCAAATTGTGACACATAAAATACAACTCTTTGTCTACTCCATGTCTCTGTACATACAACTGAAAATGACTGAAAAAGAATCCACATAGTAATTTTTATTTGTTTCACTTTAAATATGTGAGCCTTAAAATGGGCTCCTAATACTGTATAATTATACAGGTCTTTATTCAATATCCTTCTCTGGCACTTTTGTGCTTTTAACTATCTTCAGCCTTCACCAGTTCTCTCCTTTAATACCTATGCTAGGTTGATAATCATATTTCCTATTCAACCAAAATAAGAAGCAACAATCGTAAGTGAATTTTTTTTTTTTTTTTTTTTTTTTTTGAGACGGAGTTTCACTCTTGTTACCTAGGCTGGAGTGCAATGGCGCGATCTCGGCTCACCGCAACCTCCGCCTCCTGGGGTCAGGCAATTCTCCTGCCTCAGCCTCCTGAGTAGCTGGGATTACAGGCACGCGCCACCATGCCCAGCTAATTTTTTTGCACTTTTAGTAGAGACGGGGTTTCACCATGTTGACCAGGATGGTCTCGATCTCTCAACTTTGTGATCCACCCGCCTCGGCCTCCCAAAGTGCTGGGATTACAGGCTTGAGCCACCGCGCCCGGCCGTAAGTGAAATTTTTATAAGCTTCCTCTACCACATTTTCCCACCTACTCACATGTCTTCTAGTATTATTCTGCCTTCTTTCTCTTTAAAATAATTATCAATAGACATATCTGTGCTCTTATAAAATTTCATGTAATCAACTTGTACACTAAGTTCCATTTCACTTATATTCTCAAGAAAAGCACCCCATCAATTGTACCCCTTTCCTCATACCTCATTATTTTTCTCCTTTTCCTTACATATTTTTACCAGTATATGAATGTATCCAGTATTAACCTAAATTCCTTCTACAGTTATTTTCCCAATTTTCCCCTTGAAAGCAAAACTTCTGGAGTTATCTATATTTAGTATCACCATTTTTCTCTTTTGCACCAATTTTTTATCAGCATTTTGCCATCATAAGTTCACCTAACACGCTCTTGGCAAGACCAGTAACCTCCACTGGTCAATCCAATAGTTAATTTTTGCTGTCATCCACTATCACCAAAAGGAGGCATTCAAATTTCTCCTTTCCTTTTTTCTTCCTAGTTATTGAAGTACCCTGAATTTTCTTCTTACTTTCTGGCACATGTTAGCCTCCTTTTCTGATGCCTCCCTTGATCCTGAAAATTGTGAAAAGAACCAGTTTCTAGACTTCTTTCCTTTGCTGTCATCTAGGAAATAGATAAAATGTACTCTCATGGCTTTAAATAACAAATATATAGTACTGACTTGCCAATATCTCTAGTTTGGATCTATACCTCAAACTAGACTAAAATGTTCAACTTGCAACAATTCATATCTACTTGGATGTCTAAGAGCATCTTAAATTTTTATATTCCTCATTCCAGTCTCCTTAGTTCCAAAATATGTAAATTCCAAGAGAGCCATGATCATTTTCCCCACTTACAAATCCTAGTACTTAGGAAAAGAACTGGTACAAATGTGTTATAAAGAATACAATAAACAAGTGAAAGAAAGAAAGAAAGAAAGAGAAAGAGGAAAAGAAAGAAAGAAAAAGAAAGAAAGAAAGAAAGAAGGAAGGAAGGAAATAAAAGAATAAATGAATTATTTTATGAACATTAGATGTGAGAAGGGTTTACTGTGCTGGGTGATTTTTGTATCCTTCATGCACTTACAGTGACATAAGTCTGAGTTTATATATATCCTTCAACTGCACTTCAGATTTCTGGACCTAAGCATCCCTGTTTTAGGGATAATGGCATTCCAGTGGGCTCTCATTCCACCTTTACCAAATGTTTCTGTTATATTCATGCACAGCTTTCACTTTCTAACAGGTATAGGAAGGCCATTCACAGACAGATGGCTCCCTAAAGAATTCTTCTTAACAGTGAAGCCTAAAGCATGCCAGAGGAAATGTTTAAACATTTTTTAAAGATGTCCATTTTTACTTTCATTTCAAAAAAATGAAAAGAGAGCTTTTACATGCACAGAGAATATGCACTAGAGGGTCTTTGATTAGAGTAAATTTGGCTTTGTTATAAAGATACGGGGTCTTAGGTAACTCCCTCAGCAATGCTATGTGGTCACACTGAGGATTGCTTTTATTTATAGTCATGCATCTTTTTGCAGATCTTTAGATAATGGATTTCATTTTTAAAATCTATTTTAACGTTGCACAGAATAATAGAATCAAAAAGCTCTAGATCTATCAAAGTAGGCTAGTTACGGTCTTTCCCATTTTATTGTAGCCTAAGTCCTGATTGTTTTAATAAAATAAACCCAGATAAAAAGAGGAGAGGAAAACCGTAAGCTCCATACATCATGTTTATTTAGCATGCATCCTCATGAATAAGGGTTTTGAAAAGTTTGTGTTCTTGGCCTATGACTATTTCTCAGTCTTCAAATATCATTTTTTAGTTTGGAAGCAGAGAAAGAGGAAGTAAGTTGTTATTTCAGGGATGCTCTTACGTCGTTAGCTGGCTCTTTGTCCTGCACCTCCAGAAGAAAATGTCATCAAAAACTTTAAGGATTCTCTTGGGAGGCTGAGGCAGGCAGATCACAAGGTCAAGGGATCGAGACCATCCTGGCCAACACGGTGAAACTCCGTGTCTACTGAAAAATACAAAAAATTAGCTGGGCATGTTGGTGCGTGCCTGTAGTCCCAGCTACTTGGGAGGCTGAGACAGAAGAATTGCTTGAACCCGGGAGGCGAAGGATGCAGTGAGCAGAGGAGGTGCCACTGCATTCTAGCCTGGTGCCTGGTGACAGAGTGAGACTCTGTCTCAAAAAAAAAAAAAAAAAAAAAAAAAAAAAACTTTAAGAACTCTCACAGTTCATTAGAAATATATCTGTTAATGACCAGCTTTTTACATCTCAAGGCAACTTTTCATTTACTTGTCCCACCTTGGAAAGACGAGTATTAATAGGCTTTGACTTGACTGCTTTTAGCATGTTTCCCTCTATTTTCCATGGACATTCTTTTTTTTTTTTTTTTTTTTTTTTTTTTTTTTTTTTTTTTTTTTTTTTTGAGACAGAGTTTCGCCCTTGTTACCCAGGCTGGAGCGCAATGGCGCGATCTCGGCTCACCACAACCTCCGCCTCCTGGGTTCAAGCAATTCTCCTGCCTCAGCCTCCTGAGTAGCTGGGATTACAGGCACACGCCACCATGACCAGCTACTTTTTTGTATTTTTAGTAGAGACGGGGTTTCACCATGTTGACCAGGATGGTCTCGATCTCTAGACCTCGTGATTCACCCACCTCGGCCTCCCAAAGTGCTGGGATTACAGGCTTGAGCCACCGCGCCCGGCTTCCATGGACATTCTTAATTAAGCTAGGCTATGTGAGTTACAGTTCCATGCCCCATATTGAGGTTTGTCACCGACAGACCACTTATATGACAGTGGTCCTATAAGATTATGATATTAATACCATATTTTATTGTACATACTTTTTCTATGTTTCAATACATCTGGATACACAAATACCATTGTGTAGCAATTTCCCAGAGAAATTAGTACAGTAACATGCTGTACATGTTTGTAGCCTAGGAGGAATACACAATAACAATACCATACGGCCTAGGTGGGTAGTCGGCTGTACCACCTGGGTTTGTTTATGCATGTTCTGTGATGTTAACACAAGGACCAAAAAAAAAAAAAAAAAAAAAAATTCTCAAATGTATGTTTCTTGTTAAGTGAGGCATTATCCTCTTTGTATTTAAAACATGTTTCTTCTATTTAAAAAAAAAAAAAAAAAAAGAAGAATCTTAATATATTGGTTGTCCAGAAGCACCGAGCTAGCTTTTAAATACAGTCAGGAATACACATTCTCTCTCTCTCTCTTTCTCAATGTCTTCTCAATGCTCATTTTCTGATGATCTTTATTTATTTATTTATTTATTTATTTTATTTTGTGGTCCTGATGGGTTTCACTTAATTGTTTAGTTATACCTGCTAGCACAGTGGCTCCAGGTTTTCTGACTGAAGTAGTGGGTATTTTCCCGGATTCTGTAGATTACATAAACATATAAGAAGTTCTACATAATCATAGTGATGAAAAACTTATGTTTAAAAAATCCATGTACAATTAGCGTGATACCACATAGCATCCTAACGCTGAGGCTTCAAGTTTTAAAAATTCTGTTATTCTCACTAACAAAGTTGCTTGTGCTCTTTATGTCACACAATTGATTCCAATGTATCTTAAAACGTGTTTTTCTGAGTCATTTGTTGCCTTGTTAGTTTTTGAAATTTCCCCTTAGGTAAAAAAAGTGCAACCGCCTCTTTTTGTTTTAGCTTTGTTTTCCAACCAGAAATGTTTTGAAAGTTAAAGAGCATTTTCTTTTTTTATTGTTAAATAATGAATTATAAATGATGTTTGTTTCTCTGGCTAAAAATTAGGACAAAATGTTGAGAAAAACCACTGGAATGTTCAAACAGAAAGTCCTTTAACCTGAAGTATTCTGAATTTTGTTTTTAAACACTGTATATATACCTTGAATTAAACATTTTCAAAGCAATACAACAATGATTAAAAATAATGTATTGTATACTTTTGCAAAAACAGCTGTCAAATAGGTACTCTAAGGCTTTCGTTATGATTAATAGATACCACAAATATGCCACAATTTTGCTTCTTGGATAACTTGCTTTTCTTTAAAGAAAAAAATAAAAACTTGAAGCTCTGGTATAACATACATTTTATAATTTGGGTAAAACTTTGAGATTCAGAATACATTTCTTGAAGTTTTAAGCAAAATAGCACTAAACTTATCTTTAGTACACTCTCCTCTTAAAATCTTCACAAATATATGTCCAATCCATTTACTTATTTTATGTAAATAAAAATTTCATGTTACAAGATTTAAAAATAAAATATAGAAACTGACAGATATGTTAGTAAAATAGGTTAGAAATAAATATAGATGCAATAAATACATTTATATTTATATATTTATATATATATAAATATTTATATTTATATATTTTTTACATTTATATTTATATATTTATATAAATATATTTATTGCATCTATATTTATTTCTATGCACAGATACTATAATTATTGTGATTTTCAGTTATACTTCTTAGGGTAATAATAACACTGTATTTAAAAGCATGGCCATATATGCTCTTTTCAAGTATTTATGTACACTGATATGTTACTGTAAATTAAAGGTTAGAGCAATTTTTTGAAAACCAATATTATAAATTATATGACCCATTTTACTAGTTTAAAACATTATAGACATTTAGAAAATCATTATATCCTTCCTGCTTAGATTGTTGAGGGACAGAAATTTAAGGAACTGAGGTGAGAAGGGTCTTTTGTACCTATATAATTATGGTTACAGAAAAGGGACAGTTCTGGACGCCTATTACTTGTTTATTTGGTTAGGCAGTCAGTCTTCCATTCTGTATACTAGTCTCTATTGAGCACTTGCTATGTAATATGAACCAGCACTCTCAACAAGAAATTAGCAAAGAGGTGTTATGGTAGGGTAGCAAAGATGTGATTTACTTATGGGCCTGATATGTGTGAGGCACACATTGGGCACACACAAAACAGATACTCTAAGTAATATCTGTAGAAAATAACCAGACTTTACAATGGCATTTTTCAATTAGTTTTGATTGCAAATATGTTTTATACAGCAAACTAATGCCCACAAACATACAACCATACATGCACGCATATAGACTGATCTGCATACACAGAAACACACAATGTACAATTTCAAGGAAAGTGTAACCAAACAATACCTATCCTCACTATGGGCAATACACATTTCTTATTCTATTGCATTATACATATTTTTTTTCAAAGAAGCCTTGAGAGAAAAAAGTTTAGAAACAAAGAGATACTCCAAATGTACTTAAGTACATTAAAAATTGAATTTGGGCCGGGCACGGTGGCTCACGCCTGTAATCCCAGCACTCTGGGAGGCTGAGGCAGGTGGATCACGAGGTCAAGAGATCGAGACCATCCTGGTCAACATGGTGAAACCCATCACTACTAAAAATACAAAAAAAAAAAAAAAAAAAAATTATCTGGGCATGGTGGCTCGTGCCTGTAATCCCAGCTACTCAGGAGGCTGAGGCAGGAGATTTGCCTGAACCCAGGAGGTGGAGGTTGCGGTGAGCCGTGCGCCATTGCACTCCAGCCTGGGTAACAAGGGTGAAACTCTGTCTCAAAAAAAAAATAATAAAATAAAATAAAATTGAATTTGTTCACCAACAAAAGTAACTGATATTTAGAGGACAGAACTAACAGTTTCAGATTTAATAGGTTATTTAACTCCCCTTTCAAAATTGAAAAACTTTTTTCTTAACTTTTTTGATTTTACCAATGAGGATGAAAACACTTTGCTCATAAATTTTATTTGAAATGAATTCTTCCATAACAGTTTAATAATCATTCTGTTTCTTTTTCTTTCCTACTTTAAATCTAGCAGTAGTCTATAGCAAACATATTTTTTCAAGGTTAGTGGCATGATTTCAAATGTTTTTCTTGTCTTTGCGAAATTCGAGAAAAAAATATTACCTTTCTTAATGATACCAGCAACCAGTAAAGGCAGTCTAGCCCTTTATTATATTTTTATTTAATTTCTAAAAGTGTCTATTTTTTGAGATTATAATCCAGGTTTATTTAGCTTTAAAGCTGGTTTTACCACTATGTCACTGATGAAAAAGGGTCTAATTTTTTGTTGTAAATTAGTAGACTGAAGGTGCAGACAGATTTTCATAAAATTTTCTATCATAATTATATTTGTAACTGTGTTCACTAATTATTAATTAAAGGATACTTTTGGAAAATATTTTGTCTTTTAAAGAATAATTAGACATTTTCTTGCCATTCTTGAGATACAATGAAATTTATATATTGTAAAGCAAAGTTTTCATCTTAAGGTGTGGAATGATGTGTTATGGTGATCATTTTGATTTGTTAAAGTGAGGACTCAATAATATCATAATATTGAGACTCATAATATCGTAAAATTTTCATCAGTTTTTGGACTGGAAAGACCCATCAATTTAAAGGAGACTTAATCACCTTATATTTTTGTGAGGTAATAAACAGGAATCTGAAATTTGGAAATTCTTTCTTTTTTTTTTCTTCTTCTTCTTCTTTTTTTTTTTTTTTGAGATGGAGTCTTACTCTGTAGCCCAGACTGGAGTGCAGTGGCATGATCCTGGCTCACTGCAACCCCCACCTCCTGGGTCCTGGTTCAAGCAGTTCTCCTACCTCAGCCTCCCAAGTAGCTGGGATTATAGGCACGAGCCACCATGCCTGATTAAGGAAATTCTTTCTTCTTTTACATAACTTACTTTAGCTGTATAAGAAAAAAAGCATTGTTTTCCTATTTTCCCCCAAGTAGAATTCAAGATACAGAATGGAGCTATAAATTTTATTTGTTTACTTCTATATTTTTAATGCCTAATAAAAATTCCAATATATTATTTAAAAAATATTATCCTCATCATAATGGGTGAGGGTCAAATAAACATTTAGAAGAATAAATAATCTAAACTAAAAGTTTGTGTTTCTCCAAGATTCTATATTGAAACCTAATATGATAGTATGATAGTATTTGGAGGTGAGAAACTCTAGGAGGTAATTAGGTCAGAAGGGTGGAGTCCTTATGAGTAGGATTGGTGTTCTCAAAAAGAGACTCCAGAGAGCTCCCTTGCCTCTTGCATGATGTGAGGAAAGAGTGGGAAGTCTATAATCCAGGAAGATGGTGTTTGCTGGATTATAGACTTCAATATGATGAATATAACTGAATATGATGACATCATGACCTGAAACTCCTCAGCCTCTAAAACTGTGAGAAATGAATTTTTGTACTTTGTAAGTCATTCAGTTCATGGTATTCTGTCATAACAGTACAAATGATCTAAGATAACTAATTTGTTAAAGCCATATAGCAAGTGTTTGGTTGAGACAGAACTAAATACATGTAGGTCCACTTTACTGCCAGTGAGCTGAACATCTTGTCTGTACTGTTTGCTAATTACATTTTAAGAACTTCCTTGGGCCAGTGTGATGGCTCACGTCTGTAATCCCAGCACTTTGGGAGCCCAGGATGGGTAGATCACCTAAGCCTAGGAGTTTGAGATCAACCTAGGAACATAGTGAGAACCCCGCATCTGTACAAAATAAGAAAAAAAAAAAAAAAAAGGATAACTGCACATAGTGACATGTACTCATAGTCTCAGCTACTTGGGAGGCTGAGGTAGGAGGATTGCTTGAGACCAGGAGGTGAAGGCTGCAACAAGCTGTGATTGTGTCACTGAACATCATCCTGGGTGGCAGAGCAAGATCCTGCCTCTCAAAAAAAAAAAAAAAAAAAAAAAAAAAAATCCTCATTTATCCTGCCTAACTCCTAAGGGATAAAACAAAATGGTGTTTCATTGACACACATATTTGCCTAAGATCATAAATGAAGCTAATTGAGACACTGAGACTAAAGTGAATGTTCCATCTTTCCAATCATGTTCATTTCACTGCACACTACTGTCTCCCTTCAAGTTTGACCTTCTGGAGCTTCATATGACCCTAGACACGGCAGATATGTTTAGGTCCAGGTCATAAAGAAGACACAATAAGCAGAGCATATTTCAAAGGAAAAATAAGACTTACAAGGCAGTTAAAGAATGGTTCAGGGTCAAGAAGTACATTAAACCAGGGATCAAGATAATGAAGATCTCTGATAATGGTAGATGTCCAATGACCAACTAGTTCTGAAATATCAGGAGGATACAGACACACTTTTAAGAATTTCAGTGAGTTCATATTTCCTGCATTGAGGCACATATGATTTTCCTTCAACAGATTATCATTTTTTATCCTGGAATATGTTAAATTAGCATCACACTGCTTAAAGCTTTGGCCCTTGCAAATGAATACAACCTACTTCAGCAGCTGAACTGCTGATAGCTGAATGAAGAATGCTACCATTTAGAAGTGTCTCTTTGACTCTCAATTCATACACAAATAAAATATCCTTTTGCTTTTTTTATGAGGGGAGCTATATTTCTATAAAATGTTCAGATTTGCCAAGGAAAATATGTTCTTTCTACGAATCCCTGGAGGGTAACTTTGATCCTTGACTTCTGGTTTTCAATCTGCCGTTTTATTCAGGTTGTCCTGAAACTAGTAAACCCACAGTTGAGTCCTTCCAGATGAATTCCACAGACTGATAGAAGTCACCCTTCTTATCTGCTTTTGACCTATCTCCTTTAAGGCTTTCTGGAGACAGATTTAGGAAGGAGGCTTTGGTTTGACATCAGTTCAAAAGACAGAGGAAAGTATGAGCAGAAAATAGAGGTCAAGGTAGAACTATGAGGCGAACCTCAGGAGCATAGCTCCTGTCAAGAAATGCCCTGGCTCTCAGCAGCTGGTCTGGATTTCTTGTCACTGATAGGGCTTAATTACTGGCACACAGCAAACCCAGGCCTTGGAGATGGGACTAGGTGACCCATGTCAGGAGCTGAGATGGTTTTCTGATATACTCTCTGCCAGGTGACCCTCATGCCTCATGACAGCATGATGCCTCTTTGAGCTTAGTTCTATCTAGCTGCAAGTTACTTGTAAAGTGACAGTTTTAGAAACAGTAATCATAATATAATAATTTCCAAAGTGTGTTCACACCATTCACACCACATCATCCCATTTTAATCTTCCTGACAAGACTGTGAGGTACCTAGAGGGGAAATGATTGTAATAATCTTTTTTTTTTTTTTTTTTTTTTTTTTTTTTTTTTTTTTTTTTTTTTTTTGTCGAGAAAAGTAAGAATCAGGGAAGTTAAAGGATTTGACAAGCATAGACCATTGCTGTATGGTGAAGTTTGAATTCAGATATGGTCTCTTGAATCTAAATGTCATTTTCATTCCACTATACCATATCAATCTAAGTAATTCAGTTCTCAAAGTGAATTGGGAGGAAACATGAAGCTAAATGTAATATTTCAAGGAGATATAGAAGGAATCGAAACATATGAATCCCGTGATAGAGCTCAGATTGTAAATAACCAATCTTGTCAAGATATGAAAGCCATTGCAAGCTCTAAATGGAGATGTGATTTAAATGTCATATTTGAATAACAGTCCTCTGATCCATCATCTGCCATAAATTTTAAGATCTCATTTAGAGAAAATAAAAACAAACAAGTTAACCATTTTTCATACCAACATATAAAAATTGTATAATGTCCTATGAGTTTGTTAGACAGAATTGGGACCTATGTATTCCAGTGAATGAACACTTTAAAAAATACTCTAATATCTTTACACCTGACCCTTTAGAGCAGGCATCCCCAAACTTTTTACACAGGGGGCCAGTTCACTGTCCCTCAGACCCTTGGAGGGCCGTCACATACTGTGCTCCTCTCACTGACCACCAATGAAAGAGGTGCCCCTTCCTGAAGTGCAGCGGGGGGGGGGGGGCGGATAAATGGCCTCAGGGGGCTGCATGCAGCCCTCGGGCCATAGTTTGGGGATGCCTGCTTTAGAGTATTATAATGTTCCATTTGTAATTAAATCTTAATATGAAAAATCTAGCAACATAAATATTTTAAACCTCCCCTTAAAGAAAAATACCCAATGCTGTGTTGTTGGGGAAATCTTATTATTTGATAATTCATTAAAAAATACATTCTATAAGCAATGAGATACAAGCAGTTTTTTTTCTAATAGCTATTTTGTATTACCAAAAATCAGTAGTTAACGTGTATTCATTCTGACTGCAAATATACCAAATACAAGGGTCATAAAAACCATGTTAACTAATTCAACCAATAAGATGGAAGATCTAGGTGAACTGAAGAGGTCAGGATGAAAGCACCTGCTTGACATCTTTTGCTTTTTCCTTTTCCAATTTAATACATTTCTTGTAATCTCCAGATGATTGTTCGTTTCCCACTACGCCTCCTGTTTAGGAATGGAATTTTCGGTAACACATTTGCTATTAGTTTTGTTTTGTTTTTACTTGAAGTTTAACTCTCTTTTAAAATTTAATATTATTACATTCTGCCAGAAAAATGAAATGGCTAAAGTCACCTATTCCACTTAATTTAGGATTGAAGGGAAGAAAGAAACTATGTACTTACTTGATAAAACATAAAACTCAGAAAAACTGAAGTCTCTAAAGTGTATATATATCTTATTAAACTTATTAGATTCACCATTCCTAATACCAAGTTTTTGCTCTGAGTGGTAAATGTTCACTGTGACTGGCTGAGAAGATAGAGATATAAATCTTCAACTTCCTTCAATATTGCACATGCCTGGAGAAATGTACTGGTACTTTATGACAGTAGTTTGTTTTTGTAGTTTTTTCTGTCCTCTGTCTATTGCACTCAATATCATCATTGAAAATGAGCTATCTGTCATATTAATAGCAGTATATTAAGTTGTTATGTTTATTGATGTGGTTACATACATGCTATGTCCATTTCCTCAATATGTATTACATATGCCCAGATGAGATGGTATAGATTCATTTTTTTTCAGATCCTCTCTCTAGTTTTAACTAACTCCTCAGGAAATGATACAACAGACAGCCATAAAAGGACTCTGAAAGCTGGGAAGGGAAAGGATACCGGTGTGAGGACTTCAAGATTCAAGAAATGGCATTGCAGTGGCTTGTCTGGGTTTTGTGTTCATTTACCATTAAACTTGAATTGGTCACCAGAGAGGCAAAAAAGCTCAAATCATCAGCACCAAAACAAGAAGAGCTTGTCTCTCTGGCCAAATAACAAAGAATGGAGTCAGCCCAATAGACACTAAGTGTGGATCCCCCATATCTAGGGTGGTGGTAGGGCTGATTATCCTGCAGTGGTAAAGCCTAGTGTCTCTAAGCCCTCCATCTAGAGGTATATGGATATACAGGCCCAATGTCTGCCAGTCCTCTATCAGTGAAAGAGAGTGACCAAGACCAGAGGCTTCTCCCCACATGCTCCCTTCCACCTCCAGGATGTAGTTCAGGAAAGCACTGAGGAAAGCTGTAGGAAACATAAGCAGGGATCCAGCTGGAGATGCAGCAGTGCTAGGAAAATGAAGCAGAGAGGAAAACAGGGCAAGGGTTCTGAAAATTACATTGGAATTCTAATACACAAAAGAAGGCTAGAACTACACACTCAGCCAATGAAGGGCAACTGAATGCTGAAATAGATGACTATAATAACATCAAAAGTCTGCTAATATAATATCTAGAAGTCCAGGATTTAATCGCAAACCTCTCATTATACCAGGGAGAGAGACATTCACAATTTGATGAGAAAGAATATCAACTAATATCAATATTGAGATGAATCAGATTTTAGTATTATGTGACAAGGATATTAAAACAGCCATAATAAAAATGTTTCATCAATCAATTATAAATTGATAGAAAAATCTCAGAAAATAACTGTTTTTGAAAAAGAAACAAATGAGTTACAGAACTGAAAAGCACAATAACCACTACAATAAAACATGCTGGATGTCCTTACCACTGAAGTGGAAATGATAGTGGACAGAATCAGTGAACTTTAGAACCAGTTAAAAAAAATCTGGCCAATACAGGAAAAAAGACAAAAAATTAACAGACTCAAAAATCTGTTTGATTTTTGGGACAGTACAAAAGATCTAATATTCATGTCATTGGAGTTAAAAATGTAGAGAAAGTATATGAAGCTGAAAAATTACTCAAAGAAATAATTTGCTGCAAACTGCCAAAATATGTGATATACCAAGAAATGGAAAGAAGTTCACACAGAATAAAACCAAAGGATACACACACCAAGACAAATTAGAGTTTAAATAGGAACAGTTTTATACTGTTGGTGGGAGTGTAAATTAGTTTAACCATTGTGGAAGACAGTGTGGTGATTACTCAAGGACCTAGAAATAGAAATTCTATTTGACCCAGCAATCGCATTACTGGGTATATATCCAAAGGATTATAAATTGTTCTATTATAAGGACACATGCACACAAATGTTCATTGCAGCGCTGTGTACAATAGCAAAGACTTGGAACCAATCCAAATGTCAATCATTGATAGACTGTACAGGGAAAATGTGGCACATATACACCATGGAATACTATGCAGCCATAAAAAATGATGAGTTCCTGTCCCTTTTAGGGACATGGATGAACCTGGAAACCATCATTCTCAGCAAACTGACACAAGAAAAGAAAATGAAACACCACATGTTCTCACTCATAGGTAGGTGCTGAACAATGAGAACACCTGGACACAGGGAGGGAAGCATCACACACTGGGGTCTGTTGGGGGGAAATAGCAGAGGGACAGCGGGGGGTGGGGAGTTGGGGAGAGAGAGCATGGGGAGAAATGCCAGATGTAGGTGATAGGGAGAAAGACAGCAAACCACACTGCCATGTATGTACCTATGCAACAATCTTGCATGCTCATTACATGTACCCCAAAACCTAAAATGCAATAAACTATATATTTAAAAAAAGAAAATCAATTGTAGACAGCAAAATAAATAAATAAATAAATAAATAAATAAATAAATAAATAAAAGATAAGAAATGGAAAGAAATCATAAAAGGAAAGGGAAAAATGATGTCTTACCTAAAGAGAATATTGCTTTGAATGACAACAGATATCTAATCCAAAGCCACCAAGGCCTGAAGAAAGTAGCATAATATATTTCAGGTGATTAAAAGGAGTGTCAACAGTAAATTCAATACTCAATGAAGACATCCTTTCAGAAGGAAGCGGAAATAAACACATTCTCAAAGTAAGTAAACTAAGTTAATTTGTTCTCAGTAGATCAACCATTAAATCATAGCTAAAGGAAACTCTCTAAACAAAAAGAATATGTTAATAGAGTAAAGAAAAGAAAAACAATGAGATGGGTAGAAACAGAGATTTATGCAATAGACTGTGCTACGCCTTGAGTTTTATAGACCATATTTCTTGGCCTAATCATTTACACGATCTGATGTGGTGTTAATGAATCCAAAGGAAATACTTCAGAATAATATACTTTAAAAATGGGAAGGATACAGAAACTTAACCAAGATGGACTATATTGTCTGAATAATTAACATGTTCCCAAGCCTAGATGGATTTATTAAGAAAATTACCAAACATTTAAAGAAGAATTAATGCAAATATTACATAATCTCTTTCAGGAAACAGAAAAGGAAGAAACATTTCCCAGCATATTTTATAAGGCCAGTATTGCCTTGATACCAAAACCAGAAAAACATAGTACAAACCAAGAAAACAACAGACTGATCTCTCTCATAAATTTAAGAGTAAAAATCCTTAACAAAATATTATAAAATTAATGCAGCAATGTATAAAAATTAGATGCATCGGTCATGCGGGGTTTATTCAAGATATACACGTTGGCTACATATTCAAAAATCAAACCACATAATCCACCATCTCAACAGAATATAGAAAAAACTCTTTGCAATCATATCAATGATACAGAAAAAGCACTCAATAAAATCCCAAAATGTTTATTATATAAACAGGTAGGAATTTAGAATAAGAAAATACCTCCTCCACTACACAAAGAATATATACAAAAGCCCTACAACCAACGTTGTGTTTAATAAAGGTAAGACTAAGATTCTCTTTTATCCTAAGGTCAGGAAAATGGCAAGGGTGATTTCTCTTACCAGTAAGTCTTATTCAACATAATACTGGATATTCTAACTCAAGAAATAAGGTAAGAAAATAAATTAAAAGCATATACACTGCAAATGACCTAACATAAGGCTTATACCTCATGTGAAAATTAACCCATAATAAATCAAAGGCTCAAATATAATTATAAAATCACACTTTTACAGGAAAAAAAAATGAGCAAAATCTTCAGGATATATATAAAAGAAGAGCTCTTAAACTTAACCTCAAAGTCATGATGGATCATAGATAAAGAGAATAAACTTGACTCTTTTGAAAATACAAACTATTGCTTTTTAACAGACTCTGTTAGCAAGCCAAAGAGACAAATTACAGTAGACAGTGAGAAAATATTTGCAAACCACACATCAAACAAAAGGCTTATATGTAGAATATATAACTAACTCTCAAATCTCAGAGTAAACAAATAAACATATGTAGAATATATAACTAACTCTCAAATCTCAGAGTAAACAAATAAACAAACACATCCAATCAAAAAATGGGCCAAAGAAATAAACAGATCTTTCACTTAAAGTGATATACAGTTAGTACATAAGAATTGAAGATGTTCAATATCATTAGCTATTGAGGAAATGTAAATTAAATCCATAATGCAGTATCACTAAAGACCATTTAGAATAGCTCACGTTAATAATGAATGTGCTGATTAAGGTGTAGAGAAACTGGATCATTCATGCATTGTTGGTACAAATATAAAACAAGACATCCACTCTTTAATCTGTCAGGATTTTTTTTTAACTTCCCTCCCCCTTCAGGATTTTTTAAAACTTATTGCACAAACCAGCAATTTTATTCAGGAGTATTTATCCCTGAGAGAATAAAATTTTTGTTACTGTAGAAATCTGTACACAAATATTTATTATAAGTTGAAAGTTAAATCAAATGTCTTTCAGTGGTTAAACAAACTCAATGATCTATGTGATAGAATACTACTCAACAATAAAAAGAAATGACACATTGATACATGCAACAACTTAAATAAACCTTGTGGAAATTATATAACCGTATAACAATTTAAAAATAAAATAATCATAGGGAAGAAATACGTAGGGGTGGTTACCCTCTGCAAGGATTTATGTTTAGGGTAGCACTGGGGAGGCTTGTCCTAGGACAGTTTTGCATCTCGACTGTTGTTACGTATAGCTACGTGCTTGACAAAGTTGCAAAGAACTCTATATACATTCATACTCATGCATACATACAAATAAGTGCACAAATAACTTTAGAAATCTGAATAAGCTTTGTAGATTGTATAAATATGAATTTCATGGTATACTATATTAATGCAAGATTTATCATTGAGGGAGAAAGAATGGAGAATATATGGGATCTCCTTGTATTTTAGCCAATTTTCTGTGGATATCTAATTATTTTATAATAAAAGGGTGAAGAAAATATGCTACATGTGCCGAGAATTTGCTCAAGAATTCAAGCAAGTTAAGAAAACCTAGTGTATTAGAAAAACTTTAATTGTATTAGTGGCCAATACTGCTTTTCTTCACAACACCTAAGTCTAAACAATAGATCAATTTAAACATCCATTTATAAACATGATTGAAAGCTTGACTTGCTTTGTAATCATAAGAGAATCACATTTACTGAATAAAAGTAAGCACACCTACATGAGTGGAATCAAGTATTACCTTAGCCATAGCCATTACACTACATTTTCTCCGGTGTTTCTTCTCTGGGCACAAAAGAAATAACATTAAGTCTATTCCCAATGTCTCTCAAAAGAGTTCAAAATGGGTTTTCCTTGATCTGGTACTTAGATCTTGGTGGTGTATTCAGAATAAAGAAAACAAGTTTTGAGATATGTATTTTCTCCTTTCAAGGCTTTATAACCGAAACCCATCTAGGTATGAGACAGATTAAGGTTTACTGTCACATCCATGCCTCTGGACATAATATTTCATGTAGAGGCAAAAACATATAATATTTCTCTTCTATTTTAAACAGTTTAACAATATATAAGGCAGACCTGTGCCCTCACAGCTCAGTCTTTTCCATTTCAAAACCATATGCAAGTTTTGGATTGGAACAGTATTCCCTCAAATTTCTAAAAAGAATGTAAACAAGTCAATGTAGTATTATCAAATTTTGAGAATGTCAGTCTGGAAGTAGAATATTCAAACAAGTACACTTTTCTTTTCATAACTGAACTTTTAATTTTTCAGGAAAGTACAAAAAGATCATTATGATTCTTTGCTAAACAAAAATTCATTTACTTGTCTGAATAGATAAAATGTGATTGCAATGTATTTGGCCAGATTTGGTCTACCAACTACCTCCAGTTAAAAAAAAATGAATCCCAGGTTTTTAGCATTTTAAATTTTGATATACCATTTGATCCAGCAACCTCACTACTGGGAACCTACACAGAGGAAAAGAAATCATTATGCAAAAAAGACACTTGTATGTGCATGTTTAAAGCAGCAAATTCTCAATTGCAGAAGTATGGAACCACCCCAAAATTTCCATTGATCCAGTGAATAAAGAAAATGTTATATATATATATATATATATATATATATATATATATATATATGTATAACATTAAGTCTATTCTCAATGTCTCTCAAAAGACTTCAAAATGGGTTTTCCTTGATCTGGTACTTAGATCTTGGTGGTGTATTCAGAATAAAGAAAACAAGTTTTGAGATATATATTATATGTATATATATATATATATATATATATACACACACACACACACACACATATATATATATCCAATTAGAATACTACTAAATAACACATTGAAATAAATGTGATGTATACATATATATATATATGTATCCAATGTAATACATTAATACATACGTTTATAATTAGAACACTACTGGAATATCACATTGGAATAAATGTGATACACACACACACACACCGTGGAATACTAGTCAGCCATACAAAGGAATGCAATAATGGCATTTACAGCAACCTGGATGGAGTTAGAAACAATTATTTTAAGTGCAGTGAGCCAGGAATGGAAAACCAAACATCACTATGTTCTCAATTATGAGTGGGAGCTAAGCCACGAGGCCACAAAGGCATAAGAATGATATAATGGAGTTTGGGTACTCAAGGAAAAAGGTGGGCGGTGAGTGAGGGATAAAAATTTGTACATTGGGTAAGTAAACACTGCTCAGGTCATGGAGGCACAAAAATCTCAGAAATCACCTTTGAAGAACTTACTGAGGCAACCAAACACCACTTGTTCCCCAAAAACCTATTGAAATTTGTTAAGCTAAAGTAAAGCAAATATTTTTAAAATGAACCATTACTATATTTCTATCTTATAATACGTGAAAAACATTAACTAAATTTGTGAAAATATTTTTGCAACTAAATTTTGTCTTCTTACTATCACTACTATCCAGAATTAAAGTTACCAAATAAAAGTTGATATCAAGAAATGATTAAAAGCATTTAATTATCAAATTAAGAACGTAACCACAAATAGCTATTGAAAATTACAAATATTTGACATTTAATGTTATGTTACATTGAATATACACATTAATAGATAAAAATGAAATAATTTTAATATGAAGCTTAAAAGTGTTTTTCAAAGCTTGTCAGGCCACCGCACTTATTTAAAACCCACACTTCTCTGCTAAAATCTTATCTACAAGAACCAAACATAATAAACTGAATACTTCTTCCTCACTTGGATTAGGTTATTCATTGCTTTGGTTCACTGACAGTGACTGGCTATTTTAAGAATGAATCCGTTTATCTCATGTTCTCATAGACCAAATATATTTGATTTGGGGTGAATAGTCTTCAACTTCAGTGTCAGTTCCATTCAATTGGCTGTGGCAGACGTGAGTACAGATTTGGGAAGAAATCCAAGACTCAGTGGAAAAGACTAGAAATGTCTTACAATTGTTTGAGACCCAGAATGTCACAGCACATCAGGTAAGTATTTTTTTCTTTGGGAGAGACACTTAAATTCTATAAACCTAAATGAGAATAAGAGCTTCTATATCTGTGCTATACTAAAACTTCATTTTATAATTATTTTTTCCAGTAGAAAACATATCACTAGAACAAGCAGAACAACCTTTAAAGGACTGTTATCTCACAAGCTTTACTATTTGTACTTTCTCTCATATTTTTTTCTCTAACAAACATGTGGATGAGTAATTTACAGTATATATTTGAAATAGGGCACTTTTAGCATTATCCTCAGGAATTTAGACAGTGTTGGGCAGCAGTCCATCCAATTTGGAGCTTGTGTATGTTTCCCCAAAGAAACCTAAACAGAGTCAAGTGGTACTCTGATGTCATAAAACTGAGTTAATTATGATACCTTATTTTATGGAGTATAAACTGGGATTAACACATATGTCTCTTCTGGAAGTATTAAGTTGATTGTATTTTAGGAAAATCTGGAAGTTTTACCTTAGAGTACACATTTGCATCACAGGCTACTCAGGGCTTTTCAACTATGTAGTTGGGGAGGAGGGAAGGTGCCAGCTGTTTGTTATCATTTTTCTATTTTGTTTTTGTCTTACCCCTATTTAGCGGTATCCAGATGTTTATAAATATTTAGGAATCTGAAGGCATTTCAAAAATATCAAATCTGTTATATTCTAAATACAAAATTAGCAAGTCACTAATTCATAGCTCACTTATTGCTTACTTGGACATCTTGAGCAATAGAAGTTAAAAAGGTAAGTACTGTATCTGAAAGGATTCTTCCTTATCTTCCTATATAATCATCCTAATTATACTTTTCCAATTTCAAATTTCAACAGAGGAAACCTTGTTCTAATAACTCTACTTCCTAGGTTAGTGTGTGTTCCAAGCCTCTGTTTAACTGATCCTTTCCTGTCTCTGTTGATCTGCTGTCAATCCAAAGGTAAATATATATAAGAAACACACACACACATCAGGTCAGTACATTATGTATCTTTCTTCTCAATACCCTTCATTCATTACTATTAACACATCAAATCTCTTTGGTTCATTTCCCAGAATAAATAAAGATATTAATACCCTAACTAATAAAAATATTTTGCTGAAGTAACTTGTGAAATTATATTTCATTGCATTTTAAGCTGTCAGCATTTTTACAACACGTACAACTCGCCACTATATAAAAAAGCTAGTAATTCAATGCATATTCAAACTCCATATAATATATTTACTGATACAGGAGGCATTTAAGGGAAATATTCAGGAGAAATAAAGATTTGTCACAATAATAAAATGTAATTATACAGTTGTTCAATTGCTAGAACAATTTAGAGCCACCAAAACAGAAAATAGATAAATTTATAGAAACTTTACCATCTGAATTCAGTCTCAATTATCTATTTTATTTATTGTACTTATCTGACAAGAAAATGAGATTGGCAAACACATATTTGCCTACACAATTATGGAAAGCAATTACTTGGGTTATATTTTGAGACTCAACTTCTAAGAAAACATTTGGCATAAGCTGCAGTGCTCAAAGTATCTATTTTTGGGTTCACAGGAGGAAAGAAATGAACAGTACGCACAGAGCACATTGAAACAACATACAATCTCAACTAGATCCTACAATCTAGAATACCTATGGTAAAAAACATATTCACAAATATTAATAAATTATTCAAAATGTGGATATTGTTAAATGTAACAAAAAATGCAGGAAGTCTGTATATAGAATCAATATTGAATATGTTAAGACCAAATAATAAATGAGTTTAGTACTTACAAAGAAGATTTATTAATCAATTAAATAACTAGAATACTGTGTATAGTCTCTCTATTGTTTTCTGTGATGTTGACTGATGCAGTATATGGTAACAATGAGTAATCCTTAGAATTTCTCTGATTTGTTTATTATACTGGCTTATATTTATTATTATATTTTGTTAATAGGCATTATTGGTAGGCAGAAAGTTCCATTTAAATAAAGTAAAAAATAAAATGATTAGAGTTTAAAAATAATTACAGAGAAGACTTAAAAACTAATGAATATCAAAGATATGTTTATCTGCCAGAAAAATAAATCAATTTTGCTGTTTATCTTTAGTGTTGACATAATGATATATAGCTTGTTTCCTGAAGTAGATTCAACGTTGTTGATTATTTTGTAGACTAGAAAGCATCACAGGAAATCAGTATATTGCTTTATGTCATTCTTCCAGAGCGTTTTGTCTTGAATTGGAACACTAAATTATAACCAAATTATGAAGTTGTTTTACTGTTTTAATTTCTTTCTGTGTGTTGTCTGTATGGGGAAGGGAGTTAAATGCAAAAAGAAAAAAAATATTTAATTAAGCTACTTGAGGGTTTTCTTTGAAAAAAAACATTTTTTTTCTTGGAAAAGAAAAATATTTTCACAAAAAATTGAATAGACTTTTGAAATTTAAAAAACTATTAAAATGATAGCCATACAATTTAGACTTTTTTTTTAGGAGACTGTAATTTATCATTTCAAAGAAGTTGATTCTACCACATCTTTGCATTCATTTCAGGACCTCGTATATTTTCTGTACAGTAAATAATCTAAACATACCACTCAAATTTAGCACTTGGATCATCTATGGTTATGAACTGATATTGTGAACAACATTCGCTGCTTTTTAAAAAGCTATTTTGAATCACTTTTATCTTTCATGCTGATTTTTGTTAATACAATTTATTCAGTTTTAAGAAAAGAAAAGGAAAAGGCTAAAAGCAGTATCAAACTGTTTTTCTTTGGTTTAGTTTAGGAAATGTAGGAATTAATACTGTGAACAAAAGAAAAGCAACAGTTAAAATTTAAGTGGTAAAAAAGCATATTCAGTATGAAAATTGGGAAAAAACTATATATATATCAATTCATACTGAAATATGGTGAATTTCTTATTGAGTACTACAGAATAACATCGCAAATTAGGCTGATGGATTTGGAAAATAGCCTAATGAAACTACAGATAAAGCTTTATAGAGAGTTATATGAAACATATCTTGATTAATAAATATGTTGGAACATCAAAAATCACGAGGCGTGTTTATTTAAAGGAAACATATAGACAAAAGAAGAGACCAAGGTAACCAATCTGAACAGATGAACAGATGTCAGAAAAGTAAATAAAAAAATACATACTTATTTTTCAATATATATTCATGTACATATTTTCAAATGTTCATGTTTTCAAATACAAACACACAGCTACTCACACACACACACACACACACATACACACACACACACACACACACACATTTCAAAATTATATCAATGCAAACAAGAAGCACCTGTTATGGAAAATAATAATCACAGGAAAAAAAGAGCTATTGGATTAAAGATACGACTGCACAAGTGGAGTGAAGTGTAGGTGATAGTGAATGATATCATTTGTGTCTTCACCCAAATCTCTCCTTGAATTTTAATAGTCCCCATGTGTCAAGGGCAAGACCACATGGGGATAATTAAAACATGGGGAATATTTCTCCCATGCTGCTCTCATGATAATGAGTTCTCAGGGGACTTGATAGTGTCATAAGGGACTTTTCCCCCTTTTGGCACATCTCCTGCCTGCTGTCATATAAAGGACATGTTTGCTTCCCATTCTGCCATGAGTGTAAGTTTCCTGAGGCCTCCCAAGCCATGCGAAACTGTGAATTGATTAAATCTCTTTATAAGTTACACAGTCTGGGGCATGTCTTTATTAGCAGTGTAAGAAAGACTAAAATAGTGAGCTGATATGCTTATCATTTCACAATAGCATCTAAAATGATAATAAAGAAAAAAGTAATAAGAATCAATTGCAGCAGTTAAATAGTAAAAGCCAAAAAAAAAGAAAAAAAATGAAATAAGAGTGGGTATTTTAACAATGGGATTCTGATAAAGGTAGTGAGATGATTAATTTGAATAGTATTCCTTTCTCTGTATGAACTTACTGTTACATGTAATTGTATTGATTTTATGTTTTTTAAGGAATACACACTAAGAGGATAGTTAAAAGATAAGTGCAGCTCCTAATTTTAACTATAATAGAGTGCCCAGGCAAGCTTAAAAACAAAGGAAGTGGTAACACTTGAAATTTATAGCACATATTGGATATTCCCAGTTGCTTAACAATTTAATGGAATATGTAGATAGATTGCAAAGTTAAAAAAAAAATAGAGTACAATGCAAGAAAAGTTAAGAATGAACAGAAACGATAATAAGCTACAAATAACTACACATTCCCAAAGAGTAACTGCCAGGCATAACAGGTGTTCAGACAGATTTGTGGATCCCTTTACCCAGTTAATTAACTTGCTGACCGAGATGTTACTCTCACCAAGAAAATATACCAATTGAAAATACACACACTACAAGATATTTCATCATAAGGAACTACATTTGCAGGTAAAGTTTCATATATCCAAGTATAAATACACAGTTTAGTTTACTTTAAATTATCAAACCATGAACATATTGAATAAGGGGCCACCTCAGAACAACATGATATTTTCAAAGTAATTAGTGAAAACTGATTTTGTAATATCTTTATTTAAATTACTCTGGCATAACTGTAGGAAACATACACTTTAAACAAGTTGAGTTTTATTCAAATCAAGGAAACAGGAAGACATCAGTACAAATGGAGAATTTTATTCTGCAGTTGAAAGCCAATTCTATGTCTAACTTAGAAACCAAATTGAAATTACTTTGATTTACTCCTTCCATATTTTCTTACTAAGTAATTTCATTTATGCAGTGAAAAGTATATATGTTCAATTTTAATCTTTTTATCTGTTCACTCTCTGAATATTTATTTGAGGGAAGAAAATCCAAAGATAACACTTTGATTACATTTCTTTGGCTAAAAGAGAAGGTCAAGATTATTCCTAATCATCAACAGTTAGTGTTAAATATATTTATTACTGGTAAATTCTTTCATTACAGGGTGAGGCATACAAGATGGCCAAAAAATTGTCCTGAAATATTTAGTGATAATTCATATTCGCTGATTGTTTCAGTTGTGAATACTAAGAAAACATTTCTCACTAAACTATTCTGCCTTTAAGTTTTTTATCAAATAGTTAACAATATATCTAACTCTAATTTAATATAACTGCCTTTTAATTAGTATTGATATGCTATATATTTTACTTCGTAAAGTATTATAGAATATTTGTGAAGTAAAATATATGTTTTTAATTTATTTTTTTTCTACTGCATGATCACTGTATTAGAAAAATGTTAACCATTTGTTAACATTTTCAGTTGTCATGCATAATTCATATAAGAATCTCAAGAGCAGAAAACTGTGAACTGAGTACCTTAGTAAAATCCCAAGAAGTAAAAGTTGATGTAAATCTATGACTTATTTATAAACTTTGTCTCCATTTAGCTATCTATAATTAGTTTTAACACCACTTAAATACATTCCAATAATTGCTGCCCTAGTAGGTGTTTGGAATATTCTGGGAAAAAAGAAAATCTTTTTCTTAGTTTAGTAAAGTGCTGCAAAGTCCTTTTTGTATGTTTCGCATCTCTAATCCCTTTCTCTGGCTATTTTAAGGAGAAATCAGCCCTGGGGCATCTGGAGAATCTGTTTTATTTCACTAAGCATGAAAAAGAGAATCACTGATAATCATTTTGTACTTTTGTAGTGAATTCAGATATCTGGAAACATAAACAAACACACAAACATGCATACATGTGTATATGTATGTCTTATATATGTAATTACAATTTATATATCATATACATAAATAATATATAATATTTATAGAAGAAGTAACATCGGTTATATGTATTTGTATCTGTGTGTGTATATGTGTTAGGTAAACATAAGTGTGAATTTGACGATATCTACATAGCCTTTGAATAATCTTTTCTAAATTTTCAATTAAATCTACATTGCAGTCAGTATGACCAAAGTGTTTCTATTTAGATACACGGAGTTATTTTAGTTATTATTTATCGCTTGCATATAAAATGTTGGGTACACTTAGAAATAAAGTATCAATAAAACTCCAACAACCTAGCATTTGGTTGTGAGCTAAAAATATGTTTGCAATTTATTTAAGAGTAGACATTGGTCTTACTCTTTGTGCAATTTAGAAGTGTACACATTTTTTTCCTTTGCTTCCATCATGTGTTGTAATTATGTCCGGATGTACAACAGACTATTTTTGGAGTTGAAGGATTCTGTAGAGAAAATAACATATATGTTTTTACTAAAGAGCTATTTTCTACAAAAACGTAATCTGTAGATAACTGAAAAAGATAAAAGTCCTTATTGATAATTTTGATGCCCAAATATATCATTGATGAGTGCCTTTTATTACCAAGTATAATAGAAACAGCTGACCCTTTTTGAAATAAGTCTTCTTTTCTTCTTTCTTGGCTCAGAAACAGACTAGTATTTTTACCACCTTTGCATTTGGGGATGAATTTATGATGGCTGGCCTGGCCATTACATTTTCCAAAGGATCTCCCATTGTTTTTCCCTTTCAGCAAAGTAGAGAGTGATATCCAGTGTGAATGAAGCCATATGCTGACAATGGTAGAGCTTCAGGCACCCTGAATCCCTAAAAGCCTGGAGTAGAACAAACACCTTTGACCACTAACCTAAGCCATGTTAGGATGCCCAATAACAAAACAAACAAACAGACATATAAACTTTTGGAGCTTATTTCTTTTTCTTTCATTCTTTTTTAAAATTATACTTTAAATTCTGAGGTACATGAGCAGATCTTGCAGGATTGTTACATAGGTACACACATGCCATGGTGGTTTGCTGTATCCATCCTCCCGTCACCTACATCAGGTATTTCTCCTAATGTTATTCGTCCCCAACCTCCTCATCTCTTGCTATCACTCCTCTTGCCCCCCAAACCCCATCAGACCCCAGTGTGTGATATTCCCCTCCCTGTGTCCATGTGATCTCATTGTTCAATACCCACTTATAAGTGAGAATATGGGGTGTTTGGTTTCCTGTTCTTGTGTCAGTTTGCTGAGAATGATGGTTTCCAGATGCACCCATGTCCCTGCAAAGGACATGAACTCATCCTTTTTTATGGCTGCATAGTATTCATAGTATTCCATGGTGTATATTTTCCACATTTTCTTCATCCAGTCTATCCTGGATAGGCATTTGGGTTGGTTCCAGGTCTTTGCTATTGTAAACAGTGCCGCAATGAACATCCATGTGCATGTGTCTTGATAATATAATGATTTGTAATCCTTTGGATATATACTCAGTAATGGGATTGCTGGGTCAAATGGTATTCCTATTTCTAGATCCTTGAGGAATCACCACACTGTCTTCCACAATGGTTGCACTAATTTACACTCCCACCAACAGCGTAAAGGTATATCTATTTCTCCACATGCTCTCCAGCATCTGTTGTCTCCAGATTTTTTAATGATTGTCGTTCTAACTGGCATGAGATGGTATCTCAATGTGGTTTTGATTTTCATTTTTCTAATGATCAGTGATGATGAGCATTTTTTCACGTTTGTTAGTTGCATAAATGTCTTCTTTTGAAAAGTGCCTGTTAATATGCTTGCTGACTTTTTGATGGTGTTATTGTTTTCTTGTAAATTCGTTTTAGTTCTTTGTAGATTCTGTATACTAGCCCTTTGTCAGATGGGTAGAATGCAAAATTTTTTCCCCATTCTGTTGGTTACTGGTTCACTCTAATGATTGTTTATTTTGCTGTGCAGAAGCTCTTAAGTTTAATTAGATCCCATTTGTCTATTTTGGCTTTTGTTACCATTGCTTTTGGTGTTTAGTCATGAATTCCTTGCCTATGCCTATGTCCTGAATGGTGTTGCCTAGGTTGTCTTCTAGGGTTTTTATGGTGTTACATCTTATGTTTAAATCTTTATTCCATGCAGAGTTAAGTTTTGTATAAGGTGTAAGAAAGGGGTCCAGGTTCAGTTTTCTGCACATGGTTAGCTGGTTTTCCCAACACCATTTATTAAATAGGGAATCCTTTTCCCATTGCTTGTTTCTGTCAGGTTTGTCAAAGATCAGATGGTTGTAGACATGTGGAGGGGGCATTGCTTCTGAGACCTATGTTCTGTTCCATTGGTCTACATCTCTGCTTTGGTACCAGTACCACGCTCTTTTGATTACTGTAGCCTTATAGTATAGTTTGAAGGGGCAATAACACATGGAACTGTCATCTCCTATTATAACATTATCTCCTGGAATACCTCCTGAAGGACCTGCCTGAGGATGTTTACCTCATATATTTATATATACACACACACGTATATAAACACTGTATATAAAATAACAAAAATTATACCACAGTAAATACATAACCCATAGTTATGTATACATAGCATAGTCATTTATTATAATTATCAAGTATTATGCAATATGCATAATTGTATGTGCTATGTGCTATGCTTTTATATGACTGGGAGTACAGGAGGTTTGTTTATACCAGCATCACCAAAACATGAGTAACGCATTGTGCTATGTTGTTACAATGGCTATGATGTTACTAGGTGATATGTATTTTTCAATTACATTATAATCTTATGGTACCACCATAATATGTGAGTTTGTTAGCCTCATAAGTTAGAGAATGAATTCCAAAAAAGGAAAAATAACAAGAAATTTAAAAATTAGAGAATTCATTTCCTTTAAGAATATTTGATATACTTAGTATAAAATTTTAGGTTGTATAACATTATCTTTCATTTTTCAAAAATAAATCTTAAGAAGGCTGGGCATGGTGGCTCACGTCTGTAATACTAGCACTTTGGGAGGCTGAGGAGAGCAGATCATTGAGGTCAGGAGTTCAAATTCAGCCTGGCCAACATGGTACAACCCTGTCTCTACTAAAAATACAAAAAAGTTTGCTGGACATGGTGGCAGGTGCCTGTAATCTCAGTTACTCTGGAGGCTGAGGCAAGAGAATCACCTGGGAGGTGAAGGTTGCAATGAGCCTAGATTGTACCACTGTACTCCAGCCTAGACGAGACTCCCTCTCAAAAAAAGAAAATTAGAAGATTTTGTGGAATGCTTAAGTCTCAGAGAATATTAAAGTATTCACAATGCATAATCCATTTAAGATGATATATCGTCCCATCTAATTTACTAAGGCAGGAAAGACATTATTGAGCTTGCTATTCTTCTTGCTATTCTTTTTCTTATGACTCATTGACCCTACAACCTGATAAAACAACTTAGTGTGTTTTCTTTGTATTTGATTTTTTAAATCAAATGTATTTTCTTATTTCTAGTTTATAAGTGATCCATAATCATTGCTAAGAATCTGACAAGAAAAACAAAAACTGAAATAAGAACATCAAGCCTCAATACGCATAGCCCACAAATACAGGCTAATGTCTATGCACCCATTCATTCACTGAACTCACATAGTTCTTCATATACAATTATAATTTTACAGTATTTCCATTTATAAAGGTTTAAACAAGTTCTTAAGCGGTTTTTATTCCTAACTTTTTTTTTTGAGGTATTAAAACTACGATGCAGTTGGAAGATAATAATAGTGATATGAAATATGTATTATTCTGTTTTTACATTGCTATAAGGAACTGCCCAAGACTAGATAATTGGTATAGTTTGGCTGTGTCCCCACCCAAATCTCATCTTGAATTGCAGTTCCCATAATCCCCACTTGTCATGGGAAGGACCTGGTGGGAGGTAATTGACTCATGGGGATGTTTATATTTATGATGCTATTCTCATGATAGTGACTGAGTTCTCATGAGATCTGAGGGCTTTTCCCCCTTTTGCTTGGCTCTTATTCTGCTCTCTCCTGCTGCCATTTAAAGAAGGACATGTTTGCTTCCCCTTTAGCCATGATTATAAGTATCCTGAAGCTTCCCCAGCCATGCTGAACTATGAGTCAGTTAAATCTCTTTCCTTTATAAATTACCCAGTCTCAGGTATGTCTTTATTAGCAGCATGAGAATGGGTTAATAAAGTAATTTATAAAGAAGTGAGGTTTAATTGACTCACAGTTCTGCATGGCTGGGGAGGCCTCAAGAAACTTAACAATCATGATGGAAGGAGAAGAAGGCATCTTCTTCGCAGGGTGTCTGGATTGAGAGAGAAAAAAGAGCAGCATAGCACAGTGCATTACTCATGTTTTGGTGAGCTAACTCACTATCAAGAGACCAGCATAGGAAAGTACCTCTATGATCCAATCACCTCTTACCAGGTCCCTACCTAGACATGTGGGGATTACATAGGAATTACAACTGGAGATGAGATTTGAGTGGGGACACAGCCAAAAACCATATCAAAAGACAAAGGCAAAACCTAAAACACAGATTTTTCAAATGTTTATGAAGTTAATCATTTGATTTAAAAATCTGAAAAACAGAACATTACATAAAGGTGAGGACATATCAGATGTATGTTGTTTCATAATATATTCAGCTACATGAGTTGTTAATGACTGCAAAAATTTGGTTTGTCATGTAGACAAGTTGCAAAGAATCTGAAGAATCCAGGTACAATGGCTCATTCCTGTGATCCCAGTACTTTGGTTGGCCAAGGTGGAAGGTTAATTTGAGCTCAGGATTTGAAGACCAGCTTGGGCAACATAATGAGACCCTGTTGCTACAGATATTAAAAAAAAAAAAAAAAAAAAAATTCTGAGTGTGGTCGTGTGTGCCTGTAGTGTCAGCTACTTGAAGGGCTGAGGTGGGGGGATTGCTTGAGCCTAGGATAGTTTCAGCTACATGAGAGGCTGAAGTGGGAGGACTGCTTGAACATGGGAGGTTGAGGCAGCAGTGAGTGGGATTGTGACATTATACTCCATCCTGGATGACAGAGCAAGAACCTATCTCAAAAAAAAAAAAAAAAAAAAAAAAGACCTTGAATGCAAATTTTGAAGCATGTGGAACTGTGTATTTAGAACCCGAAAAAAAATTACACATTTTAGGTAATTCTGTTATTGAAATTAAACTAAGAAAAATCAGAATTGCAAAATCGTTTGAACAAAATGATGTAGCAATGTTGGTAGTAGCAATAGAAATAAACTAAATGGCCAAACATAATGGTTTGATGAATAAATTTTGATATATCCGTTAAGGTTATAAAGGCTTTAAATAGCATGTTGAAATACTTAAGGTTATTAAAACATTAAATGATGTATTATTGTTCAAAATCCACATATATGCCATGTGTACCATAATAAAATAATTGTACTTATACAGTGCCTGTTGTTTATTTACAAAAGTGTTTGTGGAGATTATCTATGAGTAGGGAGATTGTAGGGTATCTTTACTTTGGAGTTTATGTTTTCTATATCCTCATTTTAAACAGTATTATCTATCTTACTTTATGAAAAATAAAATAAAAAATGAAAAATGCAAACATAACAATGCTATAAACTATTTCATAAAAACACAAGTTTCAATCCTCTGGAAGTTTATAATAAACAGTAAGTCTTATGTGAATAAAAGTGAATAAATGTAGTCATATGTGTAAGAATAAAATGAGACCTATATAGAACGGATTTTCTTCACAATTCTGAAAAACAAGAAAAACTCTAAATCTGAACTTTGCTATATTCAATGTTATAAATGGCTTGATTATATAAGCTATATCTGATTTTACTGTATGTTTAATATATGAAAACATACTGTTCTGACAGAAAATCAGAAGCAGATAATTATAATTTGCAGGTTTAATAGATAGCATTATAGGTTAGCAAAATATCTATCTATTAAAGTTGAATCAGTGTGCTAGAATTATAGGGATGATTTCTTAGATTTTGTTTATTCTGATAATTAGTGGGGAAAATACAAAAACTATATAGTATGTCGACAGTTTCACTGTCCTGTAGGCTGCATTTCTCCATGAGGTTAAATTTAAGGAGGAGAAGAGGAGAGAGAGGCAGGTAGAAAGAGATAGGTATGAGGTTCTTGTGGGAATAGAAGTGCTACTGGACAGAGAACATAATTTCCTAGTGTATTGTCCCATCATGTCAATAAACAGCTACATCTATCCCAGCAACACTTCCATGACAGAGAAGGTGTGCATGCAGTATAACAGAACACACAATTTTATTTTCTTTTTCTACAATGACAACAACCTGTAGTAAATACCAACAGATAGTATGTGGTTTTCATTTAAAAAAAAAAAAAAAAGGGCTTTCAGGAGAGAAAACAATTTTGTTGTGTGAGTTTACACTTCGTACTACACACACTAATTTGATTCATATATAAAAAGAGAATTTGTTTGAAAGAATGAAAAAAAGGCAACAGAAAGATCATTTGTGAAACCTGGTTCATCAGTGGAGTTTATTGGTCATTAAAACATACTATATGCTTATTTCTGGATAGCTGTTCTGTTCGGATTGTTTAATTCAATTATGATGTGATTAAAAATAATATATCCAATAATGCTCTTGCTCAGAGAGAAAAACATGTCACAATTTCATGGATATTAGGTAGGCTTCTAATCTTTAATCACTAAACGTATTAAGGCCTGAGAGAAGATTAAGAGCTCATAAATCTGAATAAGATAGAGAAAAGTCTATCACACTTTAATGTTACATCAGCTATCCACATAATTGTATATTTCAATTAGATGTTACGGATTTGTTATTTTCTTCTATATCCAATACTTGAAGCATGGAGATGATATATTTAGCAAATCACCATATCAATCACATGGTATAAAGAAAGTAGCAAAACTGCTAAATAATTAAATAGAAAAAACAATTCTTTTTCTTAATAAAGGGATTCTAGATGTAGAAAACTTTACTGATGGAAAGCAGCTCAAATTCTGTTTTTCTTGGAGCAGATTTTGTTTCCAATAGTAAACTGCTAGTTATTATTTTCAAGAGTTATATGCATGTTTATTCACCTACAATAAATAATGAAGACACAGATAAAGGATTTCACTTAATTAACAATAATGATGAGCTATTTTAAAGTCATTTCAGAGTATTCTCATATTTTGAGGGTTTATTTTAAAATAAAACATAATAAAAGATGGCTATGTAACAAAAATTAGTTATGTTGAAGATATATTATTCTTAATGTAAAATATTAGTGAAAAAAGGTACTAACACCAAACCAATTAATTAAAATTTATAGTACATCCAGACAATATATTTGCAACAAGACCAAGTCCAAGTGACATAAAAAAGAAAATAATAATGCCATGTTTTTTTTTTTTTTTTCTGAAGCAGTATGCACTACACTTAGGTTTAAAGGAAACAAAGCTTTAAAAAACTGTAATAAAGGAAAGTGAGAATAAATGCTATAAAAGCTATTGTAAACTAAATAGGAGAGATTAAAGATATTGATGTGACAGTTACTTGATAAAGACATTTGCATCTAAAGGATACATTAATTACAAAATGTTTTTATATGGAAAGATATTAGAGGAGAAATATTCAATATTATTTTAGACTTTTGCCCTTAAAGAAAGCATGGTGATGCCAATATTATAATTAGAAAAATATAGATTATTTCAACTGATAAGAATAGAAATGATGATGAAACCTGTTTTACTGAGTGCCTTCTGTGTGCTTCACACTGTGCTCTGTTCTAAAATCATAAAATTTTCATTCTTTTGGTTTGAGTTGTACACATTGTACAGATAGAAAATTATATAACTTGCCTGTGGTGATATAAATCTCAATGTTACCAAGCTTCAAAACAGCTTGTGACTAATTCTAATGTTCATACTTATATAAAATCCTGTTTGTCTCAGAAAAATAAAAGAAGGCATGGCACACATTTTCATTTACATCATAAGGAACAGTGATACTCTTTGATCACAAAAGAAGGTGTCCTAAAGAGTTTATAAATTAATGCTTTAGTAGAGTAATGTAAACATTTAAAAATCTAAGAATATTGTATATCCAATAAGTTTGAAGAATAGAACAGGATAACACAATGGAGAAGCTCTGCTCATTAGTGGAAATAAAAGACCAGATTAGAGGTTAAAGGACAGAGCTAGACACATGGAGTTACAAAATTACAGGAGTGATAGCCATGAAAGTTGATGAGCTGAATAGGGGAGTGAGAAACAAGTCAATAGACAACCATTGCAAAACACCTACAGCTCCAGGGCAGCAAGAATAAAAGAGGCTAAGAATGAAACAGACAGAAAGGCACAAATTCACCAATGAATAAATTATAATAAATTACAGTATTAATATATATTATAAATAGATATGATAAAAATATAAACCTCAATGAAATAATAAGTATCTTTCCTAAAATTTACTGATATGCCTTGGTACACTCCTCTTTATATTTACAATTTGTTAATAATAAATGTTATGCATTTCCATATTTGAAATTAAATTTAGCAGTAAGAGAGGATGTCCTCATCTTCAATGTTTAATCATTTTACACTTTTGCAGAACTATATTTCATTTAAGATCACAAGTGAAAAATCAAAAATTTAAAATATAATCAGGTAAATTGGTATATTATATAGGAAACTCCGTAAGTCGTTATCTTAAGGTTTTGAGGTATTACTGTATTACATTTTCTTTTAAAAGGCTATGTAGTGTTGTGGGTAAAGGGATTCCAACTACAAAATACCTAAATGCATAAATATTTAAATGTTAAGTTCACAAGGCTCATGGGGATACAGTTCATAAGCTATTTTGAAAATCCTTACTAGAAAAATAATTATTAATACATTTATTTATACTGAAACATAATATTTAATCTTTGAGATTAAATACTATTCTAAATGTATTTAATTATTAATACATTTATTTATACTGAAACATAATATTTAATCTGAGATTAAATGTTATTCTAAATATATTTAATTTGTCATACAAGACAAATTTGGGTGTTTTAAATAATAATGAAAATAGAACAAATTAGAATTTTAGTGAAGACTAACTTGTTGACATATACAGATAATACATAAAACTTTTGAAAAACAAACAGTGAAGGATATTTCCATTGGAGATGCAGTGATGCTATTTTACAAGAAAACAAAATAAAGTTTGTGCAATGATTCTGTATTTCTTCTCTAACTGCTGGAGCGTAAGTCTTTCTTATTTTTAGATTTTATTCTAAAGGAAATATATTTTTAATTTGGTGCCTTGAAAATAGCCCATTTTAAGTAAATTAATCCATTTTAACACTAATTATAGCAAAACATGTTTATTGATAGAATGCTGGTCTATCAGAAAAATCTATGAAGTAAAATTCTGAACATTCAGAGTATATGATAGAACTGGTTATCAGTTTGCTTGTTCTCAAGTAAATATCATAAAAATAACATTTTTCCAGTATAAAATAACCATTAAAATATAATTACTCAAAAATGACATGTAATTTCATTTGTTCAAGACCTAGTGTATAGAGTTGAATTCACACACATCATTTATAAACCTAATCAGCGAAAAAGTCCAAGAAAGGTTTCATTAGAAGCAAAGTTTAAAATGTATTACGAGAGCTTCACATACTCAATTGATTTATATATAGAAAGATAATATGTTTAAAAGAGTCAAATAAAGAATACAGAAAGATCATTTGTGAAACATGGTACATCAGTGAAGGTTATTGGTCATTAAAACATACTATGAAACATACTATATCAAAGCCAAATACCGCATGTTTCTCATTTATGAATGGGAGCTAAATGATGAGAACATACGGGCACATGGGCACATAAAAGAGAACAACACACACTGGCACCTTTCAGAGGGTAAAGGGTGGGAGGAGGGGGAGGATCAGGAAAAAATAACTAATTGGTACTAGGCCTATTGCCTGGGTGATGAAATAATCAGTACAACAAATCTCCATGACACAAGTTTACCTATGTAACAAACCTGAACTTGTAACTCTGAACTTAAACGTAAAAAAAAAAATAAAAGAGAGAGAGAGTGAGAAAGAAGTGTTAATTGAAGTGATCGGCCAAATGGTGCAACAATTTGGCTTCACCATCCGGGTCTCCATTATGCCAGTAGGAACTACATATAAAGGGAAACCTATTCAAGTTTGAAAAAATACAAAGGTGCTTTCTGAGATCTAAACTACCATTCTTTGATAGTTAATAACTATATTTTTACTAAGTACACAAGGATGATACAAAGAAAATATGATATTCTTCTTTTGTCTTCATGGTGGCATTATCTGTAAATGGCATTTGGAGCCTGATTCATGTTTTAAATCTGATGAATAAAATAAATGAGCTTGTTTATTTTTAGCACAGCCTTTGTTTTTCTCATTTATATAATACCCTCACAAGTTGCAAAGCAAAACTTGTTTCCTTAATGTCTTGAAATAAATATATGTTGTATATTGTATTTATATTGCATCTAACCATTCTAGTAGCAAAACTATTAATGTAAATCGAAAATGTTCACTAAATGCCAAAAATTACTAAGTATATAAATTCAGAAAGCTTTTCAATTTTCTATTATTGGAAGTCTGCATCAAAAGGGTAAAAGTTGTTTTCAAATAGTTAGAAAAATAAAGATGGTGCATTATCAATAATGCAAAAGTGGCAAATTAAAATAATTGATGACTCCAGTTTAAGAGCATAAATGTTCACTGCAGAATTCTTTCAAATTTTACTGTAGTTTTTAAAAGACTAAAAATATAGTTTGGGGAATAATACAATGAGATATCACTACATACCTGCCAGAATGACTAAAAGGAACAAGACTAACTATAAGAGTTTATCTCATATAATGGTATAAGAGCATAAATTAGTAGAACCACTTTGGAATATGATTTGCCTTTATCTGTTAAAACTGAATTTGTACATACTTTATAGCAATTCTACTGACAATATACACCCAGTAAAAAGGCACACATATGTTCTTCAAAAGTCAAATACAAGAATGTTGATAGTTGTATTATTTGTAATAGTTTCTAATAGAAATAATAAATAGAATAGTAGTAATAGTAAATAGTACAGTAAATATACCATAAATTATCCATTCTACTACTGAAGGGTTTTGTGTCATGTCTGTTATTAACTATTTCAAGTGTTAAAAATACCTTTTTGCATACACATTAAATCTTCTTTACCTCTAGTAATAGTCAATGATATTCATTAATAATATTGTAGTTGATAGTTAATAATAGAAATGGCACAAAAGCCTTTCAAGCATAGAACAAATAACTTGTGGTATATTTATACACTAGAATAATCTACAGCAATGAAAATGCATAACCAACTGATTCATTCCACAAAATAGGTGCTTTTTACAAAGGTACGATTAAAAATTAAACACAATGGAAAAATACTGTATATTCTGTTTATATTAAATACAACAAGCAAATGCCATGTATACTGTTAGAAGTCCGGATAAAGAAGTTATATCTGGGGAAGAGAACAGGACTGTAAAATTGCAAAATATAGCCTTCAGAAATTCAGGTAACACCCCACTTTATATGAGTTATGCTTACCTGTGGATGTTCACTTAGTGGTATTCATGTGCACTCTATTATCTATGTGTGATGTACTTCAAATTTATTTTCTGAGATATAGTATTGGCTATGTGACAGGGAATATCTTAAACACCGGCAAGCCAAAGTGTGAATGCACAATATCCTGGGTTAAAGAAGGTTTTTTTTTTTTTTTTTTTTTTTTTTTTTTTTTTTTTTTTTTACGTGGGGGTGAGAAGAAAGGAAAGGAATAAGCTAATAAACCCTATTGAAGAACATGAAAAAATTGGTTAGTGTGATAGAGAACTACTTTAGGGAAAAGGAATTTGTTTTTAATAGGATGAGAGGAGCATAAAGGACCAGAAAGTTACCATAGAGAAATATGAGAGAAGGACGTTTCAGACTAAAGGAATAAGCAAGTTCATCTGCTTAGCATATTCGAGGAGGGGAAGCTATAAAACTGTCACATAATGAGCATAGGATCAAGTTGGAGAGGGACGCTAGATGGGAACATAAGAAGGTTTTGAGGTGATGGCAAGACTTTGGTCTCTTATTTTTCATAAGATTGGGATCCTTGGAAGAGTTTTGAAAGAGAGGAACAACATCTACTAATTTATACTTGCAGGAAGTATTTGTGATTGGCATATGAACATATGAATGATTAGAGGAGGGTATTTGCTGATGCAAACCCACTGAAGGAAATTGTTACAGAAGAGACCATGGTGATTTGAACCAGTATGGTGGTAGCAAAGATACAAGTAGTGAACATATTTTTAAAATATTTTATGGGGAGAACATATAGGACCTGACAGTGATGGGAGGTATAAGGGTAACAAAGGTGTAAAGGATCTCTCTCTGTTTTCAGATTGGTACAAATGGGATCATTTACTCAGATGTCAGAAACATGTTATATCTAAATAGAGTAAATAGGTAGTGGTGTCTTCAGAATAAAACAATAAACGTTTTAAAGATGGAAGTTTCCAGCAATTTGGGAGGCCAAGGTGGGCAGATCACTTGAGTTCAGGCGTTCAAGACCAGCCTTGCCAACATGGTGAAACCCTGTCTCTACTAAAATACAAAACTTAGCCAGATGTGGTCATGTGGCCTGTAATCCCAGCTACTCCGGAGGCTGAGGCAGGGGAATCGCTTGAATCCGGGAGGCAGAGGTTGCAGTGAGCCGAGATCACACCATTGCACTCCAGCCTGGGCTACAGAATGAGACCTCATCTCAAGAGGGGGAAAAAAAAAAAAAGTTTCCAAAGCACACTATGAGAAGGTCCATTAGAGAGTGATAATTTGACGATGTGGCTAATTAAGGAGATAAGTCAGGGAGGGTAATGGGACAGAACTCTGAGAAGGAAGTGCAGATATAGCTGGCATTGTCTTTCATTATAATTTGAACAGAGGCAAGAGATTAGAATATTGGTTCATATAGATTAGTGGAAGTGACATGAGCTTGTCACTGTCTCATTGATTTAGCAAATTTTTTTCTGAAATATGAAGCAAGCCTATCAGCTGGGATCCAGGGTGCAGGGGGTGTGGGTGCTGGCTGGTGAAGGGCCATTATGGTTGGAAGAGTACGGTTGGGAATGCTCCAACTGTCAGCTCCATTCTGACCCGGCTGCTTTTAGGTAAGTGTGCCCTGTAGGGTTGTCAGTAAACTTCTGCAACTCAAATTTACTCTTCTACAAAATGAAGTTAATAATACCTACCTACACTCTGGTACAGTAGGCCAGAAAGGAGATTTTATATAAAAAATGATTACTACATATTGAGGTTCCATAAAAAACTGGCAGTTTACATGTTTGACTATGCATACACAAATAAATTATAAATGATACATTATATAAATATAATATTAACTGAATCAATGTTACATAAAAACCTGAGTTCAAAGTATCCATTTTTCTTAACTAATTTCTATGATTTTTTTTTTCAGTATACTGTGTCTCCACCAGATACTTAACAAAAATCGTGTTACATTTTAAAAAATTTTTGTATATTGAAACTGATTTTGCCAAAATGATATACTTCTAAATTTTATAAAACTGTAATTTTCTTATGTAGTTATTTGTAAATAAAATTCAATATATTGGAAAAAAAATCAAGTGGTACTAGATGAAAAATAAATATGAAGACAAGAAAGTAATGGAGTTTTTAGGAGAAATGTGTACTATGAAAGATATCCGAGTGAACGTATTTTCAAGGAAAGGCAAGGTCTAGGTTGAGGATTTAGTTAGGGCAGAAAGATCAATAACAATTAAACACAATTTGGTTTGAAGCAATTGTTATTTTAACTATTTTATGTCTCTAAGGAAATCAAATTTTTACAAATGCTTTCTTGAAGTTGGTAACAAATAAGAGACATGAACACATATTAGCTAAGATCAAACTATTCTTGATCAATTAGAACAATCTGGCTATTCCATTGAGTTAGTGTGTTACTTTTTCATTTTAAATGTTTGGCATTTCTTTTAGTAAAAGAATGGGTACCATTTCTAGGATGCTGACAAAGTGTCCTAGTTTACTTCTTTCTGAAAGCACAATTTTACACTTGGAAGAGTCAGCACATCCAGGATGCTAATACCAAATTTAAGTGTTAAAAATACCTTTTTGCATACACATTAAATCCTCTTTAGCACTGGACTGAAAATGGAGTGAGATGCTTTCTCAGAGAAACAAGTTATTCCTAACGGTTACATATTTCCAGAGTCACAGTCACACAGGAGCTGCCTCTGAAGTTGGAGAGAGCACCTCGTCTGAAAGGGTGATTCATACTTAGGGAATTTCAACCCAGTGAAACTCACATTCTATTGATTTCTGTGTTTCATACTTCTTGTCCCTTTTATTACCTGAGTGAGTGTTAAATATCTCAAAGCATTCTTAATTAAATGTCCATAAATTCTGCTTAAAACTATGACAAAAACTATTTTAAACTGTACTTTACATAACAGATTAAAAAGATCTAGAAAAAAAGGTCTTTAGGTATCATAGACAATGCAAAAAGCTCACAGATTCTGGCAATCTACATAATTACAGAAAAAGAATAGAGGGGAAAAATACATTTGCTACACACACACACACACACACACACACACACACCACGTTGTTTCAGTACAGAGCGGACATAGTAGTCAACTAATAGTTATGATCTTTCATCAGTCTTGAAAAAATCACTAATTAAACATCGTCAACTGCAATATTTCAGGGAAGAAATTTGGACTTACTGAGGGGTTTCAGAGAATAGATGGCTCTATTATTTAGGCATATTCTTTAGTAGTGTAAGGAAGGCAGACAGTCTTTGAAAATAGAGGATTAATGAGGACTGGAGGGGATTGGAAGAATTAGAAAGACTGATAGAATCCAGAGTGGTAGAGGAAAGAAACAAGATTGTTAGAAATATAATGATATAGAGTTGAAAATAGGAAATGAAAGAATACCTACAAATTTCAAAGGATAAGACTAACATGGTAGCATGACAGGATACAAAGAAAGAAACAGGTGAAAATGAGTTAGGAGGCAAAAATAAAGACATGAAAGAATCAAACTGATATATTGTTTTGTAGAGATTTTAATGATTGAATATTAAGTAAGAATTAAGTAGAGTAGTATGGGTTAGATAATATTTGATTTTTAAAAAGCTGAATAAAATTAATGTATGCATGTTTAGATATATATGTTTTTCAGGTGTATGGAAAAATGTGTAAATGGATAAACAAAGTATTCATTTGTGGATATCTAATTTGTAGACATTTCAGCTCAGTGGGGATTGAAGAAAGGGAAATAAAGTATAATTTGATTTGCTACAGTAAACACCTGTCACTTAAGAAATTAAAAGTACAAAAACAATGATTCAGAAAGTAAAACATGTAAGGGAAAAATACAATGGCGTTTCCTGCGTGTCAGAAATGAACACGTGATTGGGAGTTGGTTCTGCTTCTGAGTACCCAGCCAGGCTCTTTGGAAGCATATCAGATGCTGACGTAATCTCAGCAAACTGGTGCTTTCACAGGCTTTGCACTTAGCTGAAGTTATTCCCCAATGCCTTGGCTCATTTGCACATTCTTTACTACCTAGAATTCAATTATTTGAATGAGACACTCTGATAAAGAATACGGACACTCAGATGAACAAATTGTGTCAGTGTTTCCAAGATCACTAATAAGCCAGATTAAAGAAGTCTGGTATATGTCACTCTATTTGCATACTCCATCGTGTCTAGGATTGTTTCATGGGCAGGTGGGCAAGTCGTGTGACTGATTTTAGAATCACATACTAAAGAGGGATTTTATAACCAGGTGTAAGCAAACAATATCCATGGGACATATTAAAGAAAGAAATAAAATTGATATTAGCCAAATTTAATTAGATTATTTGCCTTAATCCATTCTTTTATTTTTTTTATACCATTGAAACTTTTGACATTTTTCTATGAACATTTTCATAGGTGTTATGATTTAAACATGAGATAGAGCTACTCAAGCTGAGAGGATAAATTTTTCCCTATTTTTCAGTTTAGAGAAGGTTAAGCAACATCCTAGTCACTTAGTTAAAAATTAGTTTGCTCAGTAAACACAAACAGATTTCTATATTCTCATTTGAAGCCAATCTTTGTTTATTATACCAGGTTACATTTTTTAAATTGAGCTATAGAATATTTTATTATGATTTATTCTACTTTTTTAAAAATGACATTGTACAAAAGTTGAGTAACTATTTCCTGCACTGCTAAAGTAAAAAGCAGAGAGGGTAATATGTTTATTTTGCAACATATTGTACATTTTACTTTGTTTGTTATTTGCGTAGATGAATAATTGAATAATTTACCTAGACTGTACAAAATAATTCAATACTATCTTAATCACATTTGGACACAGGAACTGGAAGTTCAATAAAGTCATATAAACAGTAAGACAATATAATTACTGGAGATAAGAATATATTCATTGGGTAGGATAAATTGGTTTCTTTCATTAGGAATAAAGTGTACCTTCTTTTTAAAGAAACTAACATCTTTCAGGAAACTAACCTCTGGGTTTCATAAGACTTTCTCATCAATTTAATTTTGAGCAACGTAAGAATTCCAGGTCAATCATATAATTATTATAGATTAAGTAACATTCTGTGTTTCTCCTTGGAGAATTCATATGATATGCTGTTTATATAAATGCAAGAACTTCATATACCTCAATATGCTAGTTTTATTAGTTTCCTATTGCTGCTAAAAAAAATACCTCACATTTAGTGGTTTAAAGAAACAGTTATTATCTTGCAGCTCTGTTGGTAAGAAGTCTGACATAAGTCTCAACTGAGCTAAAATCGAAGTGTTAGTGTGGATATGTTCTGTTCTAGAGGCACTAGGGGAGAATCCATTTCCTTTATCTTTTCCAGTTTCTGGACTCTGACCAAAGAAAGCACTTGGCCCTCTTCCTTCATATACCAAACCAGCAAAATCAGACTGAGTCCTTCTCACATGGGATCACTGTCCTCCTCCCTTCCTCCCTCTTTCACATTTAAAGATCCTTGGAATTACATTGGGCCCACTGAGTTTACACAGGATCATTCCACTACTTTAGGTTCTCTGATTAGCAACCTTAATTGCATCTGCAACCATAACCCTCTGTTGCCATGTAATATAATTACAAGTTGCAGGGATTAGGATGTGAACACCTTGGAGACTTTTCTTCTGCCTACCACACTAGCATGCAAGGTACTCACATGTAGCACTTACACATTAATATGTTTGAAGTATTGTTGTAACTTTGCTCATAGAGTGAGTTACAGAGCTACATCACCTAATTTATCTTAGAATGTAAATATTTTGAGTGAAGCTTGAATGATAAGGAACTAATCAAGCTGATTATTGTCTCTTTAGATTAATAAACAGTGTGATTATAAAACCATTAGGTGATAGTTGGTGGGGATGGAATGTGTGTGTTTGTGTGTGTGTGTGTGTGTGTGTGTGTGTGTGTGTCTTGGGATAGTTGTATGAAAGAATACTTTAATTGGCATGAACAATACTGAAATAATCTTGCAATATAGTAATATAGTATATTTGCTTAAATACCAGTTTCACAACTTACTAATCACCTCAGACATTTTGCTGAAACTGGAGATTTTTATCTTGGTTCCTAACTATTTATCTTGCACTTCAAAGTCTGAGCATAAATCACTAGGAAATGGCAAAGTAAAAACATACGGTCTTTTAATTGATATCTTGGTTGCGGGAAACTTCATATCTGGTCTACTTTTCTCTTATTATAATCATTTGTAAGATAAATTGGGGTTGACAGGAAATAACATTTTAAAATAATAAGTACTAAATGAGATATATTTTATGTTGTAAACTAGTCAGATCTGAAAAAGCAATAATTATAACATCCAATTTAGGTAAACATAATAAATATAATAGAGGATAATAAGTGTATTGGCTAATAAAATACACAGATGATTAACCCAGTAATTTGTGGCAATATTTGTTTTTGGGGCATCAAGAATGTTCCATTTGTTTCTAACATTGAACTCACATTGATGTAATAAAAGCCATCTATAACAAACCCACAGCTAACATAATACTGGATGAGGAAAAGTTGAAAGCATTCCCTCTGACATCTGGAACAAGACAAGGATGCCCATTCCCACCACTCCACTTCCACATAGCAATGGAAGCCCTAGCCACAACAATCAGACAAGAGAAGGGAATTAAGTGCATCAAAATTGGTACAGAAGAAGTCCAACTGTCACTGTTTGCTGATGATATGATTGTTTACCTAGAAAACCCAAAAGACTACTTCAGAAAGTTCCTAGAACTAAAAAAAAAAAAAAAGAATTCAACGAAGTTTCCAGATACAAAATTAATGTATACAAATCAGTAGTTCTATACACCAACAGGGAATCAAATCACGAACTCAACCTTTTCACAATAGCAAAAAAACAAACAAACAAACAAACAAAAATCCTTAGGAATAGAGCTAACCAAGGAGGTAAAAGACCTCTACAAGGAAAACTATGTAACACTGTTGAAAGAAATCATAGATGACACAAACAAATGGAATCGCTTTGAAGATAGAATGAGTTCCATAAATACACACATCAGAAAAAGTAAGCAACTGTAAAAAGTTTTTTAAGGTGAACATTTTTATAATTAAGAAAATAAATTCTTTATACTTGAAATTTTCCCCTAAATATATGTTGAATTTATGTTCATATGTATTTGTGAGTTTTCATTTTCATAATTTAAATGTATTTCAAGACTGTGTCTTCCTGGAAATCCATCTTCCCAGGCTTCAAGACAATCTCTCACTGGAGCTTCCTCCTCCTACTACAGCGACTCTTTAGTTACTAGTTTCTACACATCTTTTCAATCTATAGGTGCTCATTGCTCCAGTCCTTGACCCTTATGTTTTTAACATTTTCTCTCCTATTCAGTCTCTTCACATTAAGCGCAATCTAATATTTCATATGAATTTTTATTTTATCCCTGCAGCCCACAGCTCTCCCTATAACTCCACACAGTTGCATATTCCATTGGCTCCATTTTATCTCCACATCTCAACCTATAAATGTGCAAAACTCAGGTCTTTTTCTACCATCTCTCTCCTTTTCCTGCCCAACTTGATTCTCCTCAATTATTTTGTTTCTTAGGGAATATCAATTGCATCCCTCTTATTATTTAGGATACAAAAATCACAACTTATCATTTACCATCACTTTCCCTCATCAGATTTATATCTTAAACAGTATCACCAACTTTATTTTTATGATAAATATAGAATCAAACCTTTTCTCTCAATCTCCACTGCTGTCAATCTGCTGCAGACACCATCACCTCTCCTCAGAACTCTTGGGATAGATCTGTAGCTGGCTCCCTGTTTCTGTTCTTGTTCCTCTTCAGTCTATCTGGAACAGGGGCAAGAGTTTCTTGTTGAAATATACATCAGATAATGTCAACTCTCTGCTCAGAATGATCAAATACTACCCATGCTCTTGTAGGAAAAATCCAAGTACTTATACATATCTACAGGATCTACACATGATCTGGTTTCTATTATTTCTCAACATTTTCACCTCCTATATGCTATTTCTTAGTGCATTTGGTGCTTCCATAACAAAATACCACAGACAGAATAATTTAGAAAGAACAGAAATTTATTTTCTCACAGTTCAGCTGTGGAGATTAAGAAGTCCTGGATCGAGACACTGGCATCTGGTGAGGACTTTCTTGCTGGGTCTTCATGTGGTGGCAAGAGAAAATGAACCCACTCCCCAAAACCCTCTTAATAAGGGCTGTAATTCACACCCTCATGACCTCAGCACCTTCCAAAAGACACCATTTTCCAATACTGTTGCATTGGAGGTTAAGTTTCCAACACATGAGTTTTGGGGGACACATTCAGACCATAGTACTCCATTTCAGTTACTTCCGTCAGCTCTGCTGTTCTTGTTATGTGTCAAATAGGCTAGATGTGCCCCTTCCCTAGGACTTTTGCACTTACTTCTCACTCTCCCTGGAATATGATTCCTGAGGTATCAACGTGGTTCATATCCACACTTCCTCCCAGTCTTTATTCAAAGTATTTCTTCTTAGTAAGGGCTTCCTAGCTAAAGAGATAAGATGTCAAACCATCATCTATCTCTTGACAACCTTTTTTCTGCATCCCTTTGTCATGTTTTCTCTTTAACAATTTCCTACAAATACTATAAAATATTAATTACACCCGTGCTTACCAGCTTTCTTCCCAAATAGATTGCAACCTCCATGAATAAATAAATATAGACTTTTAATTTACTATGTAACAGGTAAAATATAATTCAATATGTAATTGGACTTTGTGTCTTAAAAATATAACAAATTTCTACAGGTAGAATTTTAGTTACCAAAGTAAAAACTTTACTGATTGGTCTTCGGGAACTGGTTTACTTTACAATTTAAATCATACAAGCCTTTCCCATGTATTGCTAAGCTAAATGGAATAAATGACTCCAAAAGTGGGTCCTCCATAACAGCAAAATTAACTACAACCAAAATATATTTTTATATATGCTGTCATGTTTTATTCAAATTATATCACATATTGCACCTAAAAAATACTAATGATATACTAAAAAATATAGTGTAAACAATACAGAAAAATCTGGGAAACTCACATTTTTCTCTCAAAATAATTTTTTTGAAATCATAGCATACATAAACTCTAGTTTAATAAATTATTAAGCTCTATCAAGCTTAATAAATTATATTTAATTGCCATGCATTTATCTTTGTTCGATTCAAATTATTAAATTGATTTTAACTTATTAGGGAGTTTCTTTGTCTTTGTGATATTTTTAATTATTTCCTAATTTATTCCCACAAATTTTATATAAGGGAGTTTACCCTTTCCTATCTCTCACAATGGGCTGCAAATTGCTTTTTAAAATTGATAGACTGCAATAAAAAAATGATAGACTGATTTTCACTTCCACCATGCAGGAGTAAGTGTAAGTAAATGTTTGATCATAACTGTATTATTCAATGGATTAAAATGGCATCCTATCTCATTTATATCACATTGGTAACTGTGGATCTAACCTAGATATTTTTATTTAAAATACTTTTAAACTCAGGCAGAATAAAAATAACTGGATCAAATGAAATTATCAGTAATAACTAATTGTGCATATTTACATATAAGTCCTATATAACGCATCTGTATTAATCCCTAAAGGCTTCAAAATAATGGCAATAAATGCCTATTTGATAATCCTTATAATCATCTAAACATAATATGAAATAGAAATGATAGTTGAATTCCCTTTCAATGGAGGCATCTGTACATCTTGAATTTATTTAATCAGCAATTCATCTATCACATTCCATGTGCTTTGAATAAAATCTTGAATAAGACATAGTCCTGGCATTGAAGACACTGATTAAAGCAAATATTTTGCTCAATATTTTTAGGGATCAAACCTTGTTCATTTTGTTCTCAGACCTACCAAGAAATGTTCTAAATGTATGTGGCCCACAAATGTAGAAACTTATGTATCAGAACTTTCCAGTATCTACAGAAGCAACATCTGAACATGTCAGGGTGCACTAGGGCCAATGCTCTTCTTACACCTTTTCCTACAATTCCTCTCTATCTATTCATTTTCCCAGAAACAGCTTCCTGGAACATGTACCACACTTAAAAGTCAGGACACTACCAGCAGTGATACAGGTTCATAATTATTTAACTTTGTTGGCCTTCTCTTTGTCATTTAAACATATTGTAATAAGAAATTACTTAAATAAATGTTAATATATCTATGCAATCATATGCACTAATCAAAATACATAATACTAAATATGGCAGGGACACCCACCAATTCAAAAGTACCCTGACCTAATGAGTGATCTGTAAACAAATGAATGTCTTTAACATTGAACTAAGCATCAGACCTATGCCTAATGGCACATTAGACTCACAAAAGCATGTATCCTCTCCACTATTCACATGGAAGACAAACATATTGTAAAATTAGTTACATGTAATATTATGAAATTATATTTATTTTATTTAAGTATATATCTGTGCACATGTGTTTCTGTGACTGTATGCCTCTCTATCTATATCACTATATCTTTCTAAATTATATATGTAATTTTAGTTGTGTGTGTATATATATATCCATATTGATCTAGTCATTGAAACATTTTAAAAATATATACCAAACATTGTTAACAGTTACTGTTTAAGAGTAAATCTCAAGTCACATTCTATGTTTTCTATGTCTACATTTTTACAATAAATTGTAAATGTGGATAATATGAGGAAGTATGGAAATAAGAAAAATAATTGAGGCATAGTCATAATCTTAAATCATAGATTTCAAATTTTAGATTTCAAAATATTAGAAATTTAGATGTTTACTTTGATGCATGAAAATAACGTAACAGAGAATAGTAACCTTTCTTGTAGATGATGTTTAACCATGCTAGAATAACTGAAAGACTTAGCATGCTTAATCAATTCTGATCAAACAACTCACCAAAGACATTTAATCCATGATAATTTACCAACATTAGTGTAGATTTTTGCAAATTGTAAGCCATTATAAAACATTGTATGTTGGATTTTTATACCTATTAGCATTGCCTTTTATGAATAAAGAAAATGGTCTGCAAATTGGACATGCACAACACATTAATCCATGACAATATCCACCTTCTGCCATGTCTTCAAATCATTAAGCTCGGTTGTTTTCCAGTGTGCTACACATTACCAGCTGTCTACAACTGTATCTTTTAAATCAAAATGTTTTCATTTTACTTTTGGAGGCTTTAAAAACTAGAAACTACTCCAAGCACATAGAATAACTAGACTCCCTACAACCCACATGTATACAAACTCTGGAAGTATAATAGTAGAAGCAATGATAGAGAAGAGAGAATCCATGACTTTTATTAATTATTTATATTAAAGGATCATGTGAAAAAAATTGAAGTGATATTTGTCTTCAACCTCAACATGTATACTATCTGTCAGTTTTCATTTCCCCTTATCCCCAAAATATTAGCATAATATAGCTCTCATCTCTCAGTTTACTGACAAGATCTTCCACAGTATTTTGTGAGGGATCTTTTAAAATACCTACGAGTTGATGATCCATTCATGATGGATCATCGTGAATGATGATCCTTTTTGACAAAGCAAAAGGAGGGGATTTATCTGTAGAGCACCCAAACTGTACTGAGAGGTTGCCTACTCAAACAGCATGTGCATGAATCTTCTTCTGTATACAACCTTTCAGCTTAGAGCAGTGGTTCCCACTGAGTGTTCCCACTGGGTGGTTCTCAAAATTGCACTGAGAACCACGGCTCAAAATTGCACTGAGCAGTGGCTCTCAATGCAATTTTACACCTTCCCCAGGGGATAGTTAACAATATATGGAGAAATATTTTTTATTGACACAAGTTGGAGGTGCTACTACTGGGATCTAGTGGGTAGAGAATAGGTATGCTACTCAAGAGCCTACAATACACAGAAAAGTCTCCCACGAGAATTACAGAGCTCACAATATCAACAGCACCAAGGTTAAGAAGGCTGAATCTAGAATGTAGTCCTATAGATATGTATAATGCAAGAATAATGAAGGCATACAATTAAGCACGTTGGGGTTTGAAGTTCTCTACTAATTAAAAAAAAAAAGAAAAGAAAAAAGAAAAAGAACACCATATACATGCTCTGTCTTTAATGTCTCAGTCTCTCTCATTCTTCACCAGACTTCACTGTGTCAGATCTATGGATTCAAAAGAAGTAAGTTTTTCCTGGTCAATAAGTTCAATATGTTTTATCCTAGCTCTGTTGAAGTGTTAAATGCATCTTTAGAGTCTGAAAGACAATTAAGTCAGGTTGCAGATACTTAAGGTATACTTCTGTTCAATAAGTTAAATACAGGACTGTTGGAACACAAAATTTTGCAAACATGTGGTTTGTATTCATCAGACTACAAAAATCAATGCAAAGCATAATAATGCTATTTATGTCAGCCAGTAGGACAAAAAGTACTTTATATTTACTATATATAGCAGCTTTCATCTAAATAATGCATAAAGTTAGAATAAATGACTCATTTTCACAAGTCCACTATATCTATTTGAAATCACTCATTGAGAGGAGTAATAATTTCCAAATTGCACAATGGATGGTCTTCATTCTAGCACTGGTTGCTATCGCTCATGCTTGTGACTGCTATAGCTAATTATAATCAGCCTGCACTGGATACAGTTACAGCTAGAGTTTCCTGACACTCAGTGTCCTTTCACTATTCTATTCTCCTTTGCTACTGAGTTATCTTCAGTTGGGCATATCTGTTGCATGTATAATAGCCAATGCTCATTTTCTACCTCCCATCGTTGACAGATAGGCAATCAATCTTGACCATTGGTGTCAGTTCCATTTTGTTTGTTTGTTTGGTCTCTTAAGTTGGCTATCTCCGAGAAAAAGCATCAGCAGTATGGTTAATAAAATACCGACCAAGGCCCACTAAGTGAATGTCTTATGAAGAAAGTACATGGGTTGAACTGTACCAGGTTAATTTATTATTAATATATCCAGAATTAAATACATAACAGGAGGCTTGAGGGAAACTGCAATCATAATTGGTGATAGGACCAGGGTGTTACACAATGAAACTAATTATCCACTAGTATCACATCCTACCTTCTTCCTCCCACCTCCCAGCAAGGTATATATAAGATCTAGGCTGGACCTCAAACTCTTGATTCAGAATTAAACATTTCCTCTGATAAGACAAATACACTAAAATTAAAGAACAATTCTTGCAGAAGCAAAGCACACTGCTTTGAAAAATCTGTGGGTGATCCCAGAGTGAAAAATAGAGGTTTGAAAACACAGTCAGAGCCTGTAGTTAGTGTTTTTGGCTGAATAACAGAATCTTTCTCTGATCTGTCTCTCGGCTTAAAGCAATGATGCCATCACCTGAGCTAACCGAAAACCATAATACTTTTAGCTAAGATTTTTATTTTATTTTTTCTTGACTTCCAACAGGGAAAAAGCAAAGCACATTTATTCTTGATGACATCATGAAATGCAATGAGACATTGAAATAAAAATATTTTAATAACCCTAGCTAATAAAATTCTATTTTTTTCACCTGTTACATATGAGAGGTTTTCCTGGAGCCAGCTCTGTACACACAACACACACATATGCATAAGGCATCATTTTACCTTGTTTTGAAGACATAAAAATTAAGACAAAATAATAGTTATTTCCACACTCAAACAAGAAGTTAAGAACGGGAAATGAATGAGAGTTAACAAACATAAATAAAGTGTGGTCCTGATCACAGGAGCCTACCTAATTTTTTTTTTATGCATCATTTATAAGTGCCCTTTAAAAGAAGAAAAAGTTTCATCTTAAGCTTTAATAAGCATTTAAGGAAGGGATTCGTGGGAAGAAAAAAATAAATGAAAGAAGAAAAATGAAGCTTGTCCTGCTGCAGTTTGGGTGCTCAGAAATCACGTAATTTTAGAGGATACTAGAAAGGCAATAATTTTAAAAAGCACTAAGGAAAATTCAATTTCAGTGCCCCTGTTTCTATTCTGACCATGCGTCCCTCACTTTTACAGACAGACATAAATGACAGCTTATACTGATGCCATCCCTATTCCAAGGTGCCTTGCAGAGTATCCTTCCAACTTCTTCAGGGAAGACAACAGCACAGCCAGATAAACATAAACAGACACGCAGCTGGTTCGGAGACTCGCGTTCGATAGGCTCTCCGGCAGCATTCCTGCATAAGAAAATCCAAACGTACCCCAGCGAGCAGGCAGCCGGCATTAGCGACAACTTTCCCCTCAGCCCTCCATCCTGCGCAGCCCATCGGAGAGGAAGATTTCACCCAGTCTTGTTTTGACTCAGGACTGGGTAGAGCAGCCCCCCGCTGTACGCAAACCTATGCATATCCGTCCAGAGTAAAGTGTCATTTATGGAAGCCTTACCTTGGCTGACTTGCCCTAACTGGTGAAGAGGAACTTAAAATTAAGAAGCAAAGAGGGGACTTTCCCAGAGCCCCGGGCGCAGCTGCTCGCGGTCCTCGGCCAGCCCAGACTCAGCCCCGCGCACCTGCAGCCCCGGGCTCCGCGGCTGGGCTCTGCGGCTCCCGAGCGCGCCTCTGATTGGCTGGCGGCGCCTGCCGGCCTGATGCTGCGCTCTCGGGGTCTCTCCTCCTTCCTCTCCTCCCCGGCTCTCCTCTCCGCGGCTCCTTCCCCTTCTGCCTCCTTCTCCCCCCAGCCTCCCATCGCGCATACTTTCGGGGCTACACGAATTCCACAGCACGCAAGACGGACGCCCCCTTTAGCCCCCTCAGCAAGGTCATGTGGAAAACGATTCAGCGCAGACGACTCCTCCTAAATAAAATCCCTGCTCCAAAGGCATCATCTTGAGTATCACATCACTTGAAAAATGACGGCCAGGACTCCGTGACAGTTTAGACCATCACTTCTCTGCGGGGGGAGGGGAGCCTGGGGGGCGAGAGGGGTTTGACTGTCAGCATCTGAGTGGGAGTATCCACCGGGAGGGAACCAGGAAATCAGGCAGGGCAGGCGCTGATGTGGCAAGCTGGTAATAAATTTTCATATTTCCGTGCAAAGTCGTCACAGCCTGCTACACATTCAACTGCTGGCTCATTCATCAGTGATCCATAGTCCGGTGGTAGCCATGAGATTTAGCTTGAGTGATGTCCTTTAACGCCTGAGCCCAAAGTACTCAAGGTGTGTAGGGTTTACATCAGACAGAGCTTCCTCTTGGAGGTCAGCATTTATAAATGTGGAGATGAATAGGAGCTGCGATGCCTTTCCAACCCCCTTTGCTTATGCCAGGAAACCTAACACACACACAAACTTCTCACCTCTTACGACTCCAGAATAAATAAAATCGATTTGCAATGTACATAGCTTTGGATAACAGGGATTTCAGGTCTGATGGGCTGCATTCAAAATTGATGTGGACAGCTGAAACAACTTTAGTACTTTCTCCCTGCACGAAGTCACCCACACTCACCCATTAAGAACATCAAGCACCCGTACGAAGTAAACAGGTGTAGGAGTTTATCTAAATTGAATGGCTATTCTAAGGGTCCCTTGGCGGATATATTAAGAATTGTACAAGACGCTAAATTATTGCAAACCCTAAGATAAAGAGATCACTTTTTCTGCTTAGTTGATAATACAAATGTCCAGATTCAGAGTTTGAAAGGAACAAAGACTTAAGCCTAAGAGAGGTAGAGTGATAGGGTGTAAAAGCTCTGCAGGCCAGAATACGTGGATTCAAATCACAGCTGGGACGTACCATTACACCTGAACCTGTGTAAGCCTTTACCTTTCTCTGAGTCTCAGCTGGCTACTCTAAAACCTGGAAGGCAATCCTCACTTTAGCAGGTCTCCGTGGATTTAAAAATCTGTAAGCTTGTTTGAACTTAGGGAAAAAAAAAAAAAAAAAAAAAAAAAAAAAAAAAAAAAAACTTTTGTTAAGGGTAATATAACTTCTAATTACCCCCCCCCCTCGTTTCTTCTTCCCTGGAAAGGGTCAAAGAGGTTGAGAAGATAAGGTAAGCTGTATTTCTAGGAAGTTTAAAGGGGCTGAGAGTGAATGTTTGAATCAGCTAAAGTTATATTTGGCTATTTTGCTTGAGTGATGTGAAATGTGAAGGGATTTAATTTGATTTAGTTTTCAAAGACTAAACAAACAGAAGCAATGAGGTAGAAAAGGAATTGAATGATTTCTAATTGGGAAGGAAGTACACATTTCAGTGTTTTGTTGCTCTTAAGGAAGACGTCAGAAGTCAGAATTTGGAAATTTCCAAAATGTAAACTTTTAGGGAAAATAAAAGGAATAAAAATAACAGCATCCAGATAATGTGAGAGTATTATATTGTGTACTATATATTCCTTCTTATGCAGCTACTGCTTTAAAATTAGGGATTCTCCTTGTGTAGTATCCTGACACAAATTCTTAATTTATTTTTGTTTCTTGAAAGAGGTATGAAAGAGAATACATTTCCAAAATTTCTATGTGGACGAAGCCCTGAGTTCCCAAAGAAAGAAATAGCTATAAAAAATAAAAAGGGATAGAAAAAGAAACTTTAAGTCTGTTAAGAAGAGGTCACATAGTTTAATTTTTAAAATTCATGTTATAACATTCTCTAGAACAGCCAAACTGTTGATTTGACTGCCTCTAGTTGAATGAAATAAAATGTTTGTTTGCCAGCTTGCCACTGAAGCAGTGGCTGAGACACAAACAATGAGCATCCTAGGGACACATTTGAAAACAAAACCTGTTTTTGTAGCCTTCCTTGTGGTTTTCCCTGGGTAAGACCATAATAAGTGCATCCAGTGGGCAGTCGTAATGGAAGTCAACAGGCACTTGCTCCTGAGTGCAACGGCATGCAGAGGGAATTGTCAACACTGCCAAACAGTACAATCCATTTCTGGAAAAAGAATCCATTCATCAAGGAAGGATTTGTATCTATGAAACCACACTCAGAGTAAGGGATCTAGATTCTCCATAATCCCAATGGTGCAATACACACTGGATTTAAATGGCTTCTGGAGTTTGGCATTCGGAAACTTCCAATTATCCCGAGCCATTGAAAAGTGGACCTGTCAGCCACAGCCACTTAGTGCATCTGTTGTATTTTCAGCTAAAAAAATAAATAAATAAATAAAAAATAAAAAAAGAAGAAGAAGAAGGAATTAAGTGAACCAATGTGGAACTTGCTGGTTAGGGAAAGCCAGGTGGTAGGCAGGCGCTTGTTTTCTCTTTATGTCAAAGATTACTTCAAAAACTTGGACAGTGTATCAGTCAGCAGAATTTATTACAGAACTAATCTCTGAAAGTGAAAGCATGGACATTTCTGATACTGAATTCCCACTTGTGTTACCCCTTGGGAGAGTTATTAGAATCATTTTAGCTGGTGACAGAGAAATATCCAACACACGATTGATGCTGGTCAGACTATAGAACCTGGAAAGATAAAATTGTCATGCTAAATTGTGATCGTTTTCTGAGAGACAGACTCAAAAAATTGTCTCTTTAGATGTCATCTAATGCTCAATTTTACCCTGGAAATTTAGCAAGCTATGTGATGTTTTCAAACCTGAATATGGAAGCAATGTAAAGGAAATTTAGAGCTGCCTCTTTTTATAATTCAGGTTTTACAACAGTCAACTGCATAAACATGGTGAATTGGCTCATTAACAACTGTATTGAGATATCATTGGCATAAAAACTATCATTTATTTAAGGTATGCCCTTGATATTTTGATATACATATGCAATGTAAAATGATCACCACCTTATAAATAATTAATCTATCACCTCTATGTAGTTACCATTTTTGTTTACAAGAATAATATCAAAATATGTGATCTGAAATTTATGTAAAGAAAAGAGCTAGTAAAATAATATAAAGCAATAAGAAATTTCTCTGCAACTATTTATTTTATGTGTTTGGTTAGCAAAAATTATAATTTCTATATTTATGTTAAAAGAACAAAAAAGAAAAAAAAATGATAAAAGAAAGTGATCTCTATACTATAGAAGATGACCTAATGAAGTTAACCTTTACTAATTCTGTTATCTCACTTCAGTTTAAGAACTGCAAAGTACTAGCATAACTTTAACGCAGAAATGAAAGACATCTATCAAAAAGGTTTCAAAGATAACCATATGTGCAATTAATTCTAAAAAAGGAGCATATTCTTTACTCATAATAATAATTAGATCCATGTGTTCACTTCTTAGATTTTTCTTCAACGCATTTATAATATCAAAGAACCAGTAAGCTTTTTTGGCTCTGAAGTGGTAGTATGAATAATTGACAAAGCAAAAGGTAAAACTCCACAATTTCTATTATACATGTATTTTATTTTTACGAAACAGATCGTTGTTGTACTACAAATGATGAAATAAGAACACTAACTTCCAAAATAAGTGAAAATATAATAGATGATGGATTCTAGTTTTAAGTATTAAGATCGAAAATATAAAGTACATGCCAGAATTTAAAAAGAAAACATTCAATTGCTGTTGGTAAACTGAGGATTTGATGAGAACAAAGTAGTACAGAAATACTAGAGACAAGCAAATATTTTCCTGACTTTCAAAACTTAATGAATATGGAGTCTATAAATTAGAAATTATTGAACTAAATGTAGAAAGTGGAAAAGTGTAAGATGACTTATTAAAGAGATGAGTACATACAATATATGTGTATATATCTATATGTGTGTACGTATAGACATAGATATATACATATATACACATATAGATATATAAATACACACACACACACACACACACACATATATATATATATATATATATATATATATATATATATATATAGAGAGAGAGAGAGAGAGAGAGAGAGAGAAAGACATATAGGGTAAGATCTCATGCATTTAGGGAGGCTTAGAAGTACCAAAATCTGCATCTGCAAGCTGAAGGCCTAGGAAAACTGCTGGTGTATTTCCAGTCCAAACCAGAAGTCTTGAGAACCAAAAGCGCCAATGTTGTAAGGCAAGAAAAGGTATTCCAGCTCATGCAGAAAGTAAATTTGCCCTTTGCGCTTTCTTTTTATTCTATTCAGGCACTCAGCTGATAGGTTGATGCACACTCACATTGGCAAGGGTGGTTTGATTTGCTCAGTGTATCACTTTAAATGCTAAGCTCTTCCAGAAATGCCCGTGGACACACTTTGAAGTACTATTTTACCAGCTATCTAAGCATCACTTAGCCCAGTCACATTGAAACATACAATAAACCATCACACCTATTTCTAGGCTTTCTAAGAGATTTAAATATGCATAGAAAACTGTCAAGCATTTAGTAAAATTTATATAAACTTGCTGCTTTTATCATTATACATTTGCATATCTGTTTCTTAATTAAATGCAAGCCACAAATATGTACCTGGTACATGATACGTCTTCATGCAGCTAGGTGTAATATACCTAATTCTAGACTGACATTGGATGACATAGAGTCAAGGCCTATGTTGACCACTCTTATTAAATGTAGAGTTGTTGAACCAGGTTGTTTTACTCTTTGAATGTACTACCTCACTTTTAGACTAGGATACCACCCTCATCTGATAGAGCTGCTGCGAGCTTTAAAAAAAAAAAAAAAAAAAAACTTTAGGGTGGGTTCAGGGGCTCATGCCTGTAATACCAGTACTTTGAGAGGCCGAGGCAGGTGGATCACCTGACATCAGGAGTTCGAGACCAGCCTGACAAACATGGACAAATCCCATCTCTGCTAAAAATACAAAATTAGCCAGGTGTGGTAGTGCATGCTTGTGATCTCAGCTACTGATGAGGCTGAGAATTGCTTGAACCTGAGAAGTAAAGGTTGTGTTTAATGTACCAAAAGGTCTAGTATAATCTTTAGTGTAAAAGAGACTTTGGATAATGGCTAGCTGAATCCCAGTTGTAAGTACTCAGTAAAGGTGATAAATATCTAAATCATATTTGCTTTCTGTGCTTCATTTATAGCAGAAAGAGGGAAGTCACTAATAAACAAATATCACCTGGAAGCTTGTCATTAAAAGAAAAGCTATAGGTTCCATAGAATATCCTGGGGATAATACTCACTCAGTTCAACCTCCCATATCTGCATTTAACTTTTTGTTGCTATGTAATGAAAATTGACATTTAGAAGACCCTGAGGCATTTTAGGATTCTTGACCATCAAAGAAACATTATATTGCACTCAGGGCACAACATTTATAGAACCAGTAAAGAGGTAAATGTTTAAAATCATTTTTATGACTTTTGTTTACAAAAATAAGGGTTATTTCATTAATATTCAATGAATCAGAGCTTAAGGTTGACCAAATCATTGATCTTTTCAGAACTATATTCAATTTACTAACATGCATTTATGCCCATCCAATATAGCAATATGTAGTAACTCAAAATACTGTTTTCCTTAAGAACCTCTTCTGAGAGACTGAAAAGTGATGCATCTATTGTGCCTCTTAACATTTAATACATCAGATTTTTTGTTCACTAGAAGTTCTTACTCAATATTTTCAATAAATTATTGGCACTATATTATAAAGTATACGTGTTTTGAATTTTCTCTATTACTGAATATTAATGTCGTTCCAAAGTTTTTGATATAAACAATGCTTTAATGAACATCACAGTTGATATATCATTTCCTGGGTCTCTGACTATAGCACTTGAAAAAACTACTGAAATTGAAACTACTAAGTAAAATAAATGAACATTTCTTGAAACTCATGATTACTCTATTGGTCCCCAATACCATCAGTGAAGGGTAAAAGATTAAATAGTTCCTCACTATCTTCTAGCAATAACATTTTTTTCTATTTGCTTATTCAATAATTGAAAATTAATATTTAATTGTTTCAATTTCTGTTCATGTGGTTACTAGAATGCTTATTGACCATTTTGTTCTCTCAGATTCATAATTTCTGTTCATATCCATTTCTCTATCATGTTATTGCTAATTGGGAAATATAATGGATTTAAATTGTCTTCATGCTCAGTCAGGAGACATGCTAGAAATTAAGTTCCGAAGTTTCTATAATTCTTTCTTACACATTATTAAAACAATATGGATATCTGTGAACATACATATATATACATACATATATGAATATATGTGCACATGACTATATTTATTCAGAAAATACAAACAATATCAGCTAGCAAAGCACTGATCTAGGTTTTGTAGAAGGATATAAAGAAGCTAAGAAACTAAAAAAAGGTTAAGGTTAATAAAATACAATGCAATACCATAAATTCCATAAGCTATATGAGGACAATGTCTTTTATGAATTAAAAAATAATTACCTTCGATAAGCTGATAAGGCATCATTGGGAGAGGTAGAATTTGAGGTAAGTTTTAAATAATAAAGAGGCCTGAAATAGAAATTGATGACTGGAAAAACTTTTCAAACAAAATAAAATATTTTTAAAAGCAAGTATATCTCTGGAGACCTATACATCAGAATCTCCAAATGATAGAGCCTAGCTATTTAAATTTAAAAATAGTTCCACAGAATATTCTGGATGGTTGTACACTGTTATAGCACATATCACTTTTATGATATAATTTGATTGCATTTTTTACTCTCTTTTAAGATCCCCAAGGCAGACTTCCTATAGAACTCAGTCATTTCTGAGAAGATGAATAAAATGTAATAGAACATTTATAAAATTCAATCTCCTTTTCCTAGCCATTGCGGGGCAATCTCAAGCATTAATTACTCCTGTATCTAGGCTTCCACTATCACTTTGCTTCTATCTCAGCTGAGGCACTCGGCAGAGAGTAACATCATATGTCCACTATCATATCCTTATGCAGAGGTAAACTCTAAAGTCTTTGAGAACCAATAGAAAGTATACTTTAAAGTGTTCTATTCCAACATTTGCTTCAACTCATTGCAGGTCAACCTAAGTGCAAGGTTTATCGACTGCAACAATGGTAAGCTATTGCCCATACCTCAAGAAGCTTATAATACAGTAGAGGATGCAGACACATCAACATTTCATCATAATGCAATACTATCATAGGGGGATGATGCATAGGGTGTCATGAAAGTTTCTTAATTCATCTTGAGTATGTGAGAAAGTTTCCTGGAAAAGCTAAGTTGGACAATAAAGAGATATTACTCTAGCATGACAGGAAGAGGGCAGAGATGATGACGGGATATTAAAAGATGTTCATAAAGTCAGGTAGAAGCAGAATGAAACATAAAATGGAGAATGAGGGCAAAGTGATTATGCAGAAGTTATTTTTTCTGTTAAAGGCCTTGGACTTCATCAAATGAGTTATTTATTCAGGATAATGAAATGGTAATATTTGATTTTACAACTAAGTCTTTTCCCCACTGGTCAAGTGACCAAGCATAGGGGGGCAAAATTAAATACATGGGGACGGGACCAGGTTGGAAGCTATCAAAAATAATCTAGAATGTTATTATGAGCTCATTGGCTACATAAGTTTTGTTAGAGAAACAAGTGCGATGATGGGTTAAAATACTTTAAAATAATAAAAAATTAAAATAGGATAATTCTACACTAGGATAGGAGTGATGAGCAAGGGACAATTCCAGGCTGCTCTCATGAATTCTGCTAGCGTGTTTGCATTGTCAGGAAGTGCACTGTCAGAGGAAAACCAGTTTGAAGAAAGAATATAATAAATTGATTTGAGGTCACATTGACTTTAATGGGCCCATTAGAAATCAACAAATGATTGTCCAGTTGGTTATTAGTTTCATGCTAAGAGAACAAGCCAGAGATTGAAATAAAATTTGAGGAGACATTTATACGTAATTGTTCAATATCTGTTTTTCATGGATTTGTTCAAGGACAGCAGAAAGAAGGAAAAAAACATAAACAGTATTAGTATTATAGTGTGAGTTGAGCTAAGTGGGGGAGGGGAATCATTTGAAGTGGAAAATAAGCAGTCCTAGACACAAGACAAAAAAACACAAGAATTCAGGGTCACAAAATTAATGAAATAGACAAGGTCGCCAAGCTTAGAGAAATGAATCATATTAAGTTTTGTAGCATAACAAGTGCATTCTCATGTTACATTTGGCTATTTGGAGGTTATTTGTGACACTGGAATTGGCAGTCAGGAAATTGGTGGCAAAAGAAGACAGTCTTGCAGTAAATGAAAAAAAAATACAGAACAAGGTGGAATGATTTTTCAGTAAAGGAAGAAGAGAATCATAAAATTGAAACAAAGCATCATAGAATTCAAGAAATAAATGTTAAATTATTATTACCATTGTTTGAGTGGAACATAGTTTACCTAGTTAAAGAGGATGTTAACTATAAAACATAACAAGATGCTAAGGAAAAAGAAAAAAGGTAAAATATAAGATAAAGTCCCTGAATACACAGAAGGAGACTTAAAATTCCAGATCTGTTTCTCCTTTCAGGCTTCTCAATCATTGAAGGGACTATCATTTACACACACACACACCCCTTCTAAACACACACACAAATATACGCATAACTTATCCACAATTGCCTACATAAAATTCTGGACACGGCTGGGCATGGTGGCTCATGCCTTAACTCCCAGCACTTTGAGAGGCCAAGGTGGGTGGGTCACCTGAGGTCAGGAGTTTGAGGCCAGCCTGGCTAACATGGTGAAACACTGTCTCTACTAAGAATACGAAATTAGCTGGGCATAGTGGTGCATGCCTGTTATCCCAGCTACTAGGGAGGCCAAGGCAGGAGAATCTCTTGAACCTTGAACCTGGGAGGCGGGGATTGCATTGAGCCAAGATTGCGTGATTACATTCCAGCCCAGACAAAAGGACAAAGCTCCATCTTAAAAAAAAAAAAAAAAAAAAAAAAAAAAAAAAAAGTCTGGAGACTGGCCTCAATGTTTTCCTTACTGCCAGGACTAGCTACATAATTGGGATAATGGGAGAACGGTACAAAATTAAAATGTTGGGATTCTTAAAAAATATTGAGAATTTCAGGATGATGGCAGCAGAGCATTAAACCAAGCATGAGGCCAATTCTGAATGTGGGACTTTATGCAGCTGCAGAAGACACAAGCTCATGAAGCATATCTACTCACCACTTGTACCCATCTAATGAACCCAGCTCCACTTACCTTGTTTTATTGATAATTCTCAAATTATGTATTAAGTTCCATCTCAACTTCTTTCAGATTCTTATAGTCCCCAATTCAACTATCTTCCTTTTTCTTTAATTATGTATATAGGATGATGGTCTCACATCAGGAGTGCTGACCTTTCCTGTCACTGCAGTGATACCAAACTATATGGTGAGAGAGTGGGAGATAGTAGGAAAAGTGTTAGCAGATTTTATGTCTTACCTAATAAGGTGTGGGGACAGACGAATTCGAATAAGAGCCCAATATAGAGATAGGGTGGGCCAGGTGGGGACACTGTCAAGATAATCCAAGATTTTTAATAGATTACTAAAAGCTATTGACTGAATACACAATCTAATTAATAGATTGTGAATATACAATCTATTAATCTATTTTTAATAGATTACTAAACTATATTGACTGAGACTTGGTTGATTAGTACTCTGCTTGTTGTGGTGTTACAGGATCAAAAACATCTGTAATTTGTACTTATAACCAAAAAAGAAATAATGAATGTCTTTAGCTTGGTATAAGAATAAAAAGTAAACAAATTGGAGACATTTACTGAAAGAATGAAACATAACATAGTGGAGATAAAGCTAAGAGTTTTAGAGCTTGATCCTGGGAGAAAAAATGGCAAAGTGGGAAGAAAGTTGTAAGATTTGGTTAGAAATATAGTTTCAGGCCGGGTGCGGTGGCTCAAGCCTGTAATCCCAGCACTTTGGGAGGCCGAGGCGGGTGGATCACGAGGTCGAGAGATCGAGATCATCCTGGTCAACATGGTGAAACCCCATCTCTACTAAAAATACAAAACATTAGCTGGGCATGGTGGCTCGTACCTGTAATCCCAGCTACTCAGGAGGCTGAGGCAGGAGAATTGCCTGAACCCAGGAGGCGGAGGTTGCGGTGAGCCGAGATCGCGCCATTGCACTCCAGCCTGGGTAACAAGAGCGAAACTCCGTCTCAAAAAAAAAAAAAAAAAAAAAAAAAAAAAAAGAAAGAAAGAAAGAAAGAAATATAGTTTCAATTTGAAATATGCTGATGAGGTGTTTTCCAGGCATTTTGAAGGGATAACCAAGAGTCAGTTGGCAGTATTAGCTTGTAGTTTTGGAAAATAGCTTTGAGTGGGAGACATAATTTTGTGAGTCAGCCACAGATGATGATGATGACAATAACACTAACGATATATGCTGTAGAGTCCCTAGTGGATGAGAGGAAAGTTTCTAGGGGATCAGTGATAGAATTAGCTAGACAATGAGAGGAAGAAACAGCAGGTGAAAGATGAGAATGGAAAGGAGAAAAAAAGAGGAGAGAAAAGAAGGGAAAAGAGAAATAGCACTTTAAAGGAAAAGTCTGAAGTGCTGATCAGAAAACATTCAAAAATCTTTAGTGGATATGAATTTAAAAAGCCTTTTAGTAAATTGTAACTTTATATTACTGATTAATAAACAGAAATTTACTCACTTTTGCAAAGGCTGGCAAAGTAAAAATGTGGCAACTCCAGGGTAAGGTTTAGTCACTGTGAAAAAAAGAAGATGTAACTAAAATTAGATCAAATTAACTTAGTATAGTAGAGATTTACATATTCTACAGCATGCAAAATTGTCAAATGAAATCTCATAATTTCTTTTTATTTTAATGCATGAGAAGCTTGATCTTCATTTGAGAATGTGTGATTAGCTATGCTTTACCATTTTTTGCTTATTCAAAGTTGCTTTATGAAAGGACTGCCAAGTGGTAAGTGTATATAATTATTCATGGAGAATATTAAAGATTGTATTGAAAGCAAAGAGTTGAAATGTGAATTCTAGTACTTTCCCCTACTGAGTATATAGGTGAATATGTGTTTGAGGGCACAAGAGGAAGAGTAGGTGTTATATAATAAATGCTATTTATATTACTACCTTAAAAGAAAAATTAGACTATGACATAAAGTCTGATTATTTTTAACTCAGAAAAAAATGTATAGAGGCCATCAACCCCATAAAGAACAGAACAAGCTAAAAAGAGAACAGTATCTCTGAAGCATTGTCCAGAAAGTGTGTCCAAAATAAATTCCATATTGCCAGGGTTAATTTGGGACTCTAGGAAGATTGGTTAGATAAAATGGGATTTCATTTTCATATCTCAGGATGCCTTATGTCATTATTCTTTTTCCTTTTTTTACTGCAAGTCAATTGCATGTGGTGTGCTGAAATAATTTCTCTGTAGGTCTCTTGTGTTGTATAAGCCCGGGTCTTTCGGTCACCATAGGCAATTGAGAATTACACCACAGGCTCAGGTGAACAGTGAAAATCGGGTTTTACATTCATTGTCCTGCTCAGCGTTAGGTCCTCAGAGTGGGAAAATCAAAGTGTAGGTAGGGATAGGTTATTCCCGGAATACTGCAGCCACGCTGAGCATACACATAGGCCTCAAGTCACTTTCAAAGTGGCACTGTCATTGTCCTCCATCTATCTAAAGATTCCTCAAGATGCCAATATTCATATATCAGGGTTGACAGTTTTACACACAGTGTCCCTAACCATATGTTCTGCTCATTGTTAGTAACTAGTCATTATTGACACTGAGGCTTTCCTTATCACCTTCCTCAAGCCAGAATTTTTGTCTCTAAAGTCTCCTAAATCTTCCCAGTACATTTTTACTATGTTTACGATTTTACTCCACACATTAAAGGCTCCCAATTGATAGCACGTTTCTATTGAAACATCACTGGTCCCATTTAATTAACCATTTCCGAATTCCCCCTATAACTTTATTGTATACATGGTAGATACAGTTTTTATGCCAGACATTTATTTTTTAATGGAATTTGATAAGAAATCTTTAGACTTTGCATAGAGACTAACTTCAGTCAAATTTTAGCTTTGCCGCCTATTTGGTGCATTGACTTGAAACTGGCTCTCAGTTTCCACATCTTTGAATGGTAAAATAGCACAGTTCTGGAATATAAGTTGTACTAATTACACATATTGAAGGAAATAACTTACATAATTCACCTTTTAGAGTGTATGCTGCATGTAGATACTCAGTAAACGACAGTTGTAACAATAGACACAACCTCTGAGTTACTACTACGATTTTACCAAACTGTACACATACCTAACATATTTTCAAATGTGACCAAGTTGTAAGTGACAACAATAAGGACAAGAACACATTACAAAAGAAAAACAGGGCATGATTTGTGGAGATATCAATACGGTTCATTTGTTAACATCTTGTGCTATTGAGATTACCTACTTTCCTGAAAAGTGAAAGGCAGGAGTAAGGAAGGGATCTGGTGCCATTTGTAATCTGCTCAGGGGAGATAAAGATTTTCTCTCTTTCAGAGTTCCAGAGGACAAAAATCAGAGCCCAGAGATAAAAAGGATTGGTTTGCCAATCACAGAATCTGTAGAGCACAACAGTGAGTATGTGAAACAGAGAAAAAGTCAAAAAGGAACCCAAATACCCAAGAAAAGAAATTCACATATTGGGTATGTTTCCTGCTACATCGTCACGGTTTTCATGCAAATTAATTATGATATGGATCTGCTCAATCGTTTTAGAACATTATCAGTGTTGCCTTTACCAATTTTAATGGATTTGGTCTGAAATCAGCTAGAATAAGTATACATTAGGATGTGAAAAGATAAATGTGTATTAAAACCAGTTTAGAAGAGTGAAGCAATGCTTTTGCCCAGTTTAGAAAGTTAAAAAGGCAAAACAAAACCCACAGTTATTCAAATCTTCAAAGTTTATTAAAATTGCAACATATATATATATATATATATATATATATATATCAGTATGTGCTGTATGTGTGTACTTGTACATGTTGGAGGGTTGTGGGAAGAAGATTAAAATAGTCATTTTCTGTTACAGCTTTAAGTTGCTGGAAAAATGTCACACTATTCTATAAATTGTTCTGTCTTCAGATTGTAAACACAGACTTCAAATGGGCAAATATCTCTTCCTAGTAATCGTACTGTATTTCCCACTGTTTTTTTATTTAATTTTCCAAAATGAAAATTCTCAATTATTTGTCTCTTCTTTGCCCTACAATCTCCTTTTCTCCTCTACTAACAAATGATTTTATATCATTTTTAATAAAATAGACCTAATAACAAAATATTTTTTCTTGTCATAAAATCTAGTAAACTACTTGCATCTAAATATATTGTTTAGTTCATATGTTTAGTTCTTTCTCATGTTATAATGTTGCATGTGGTCTTATCTAAAGCCAACTACTTGTTTTCTCTCAATCCAATCTGCTAGGGAATTGACCTTAACAGCTCACATTTAGTCTTCTAATTCAACAGCAAGGTCACGACATGATCTGGATCTGGTTGGACTGATTTTTACTATTTTTACTGGTCCAGGCCACTTTCTTTTCTTACCAAGACTCCCATCTGAGGGAATCTATTTTCTGCAAAGCAGAGTTAATATTACATCAAAGAGAAATCATTATTTTAGTAATTGGGCATTGTCTCTGACCTATCATCCTGTATTCCTCACATGAGCGCTAAAAGGAGGTCTAAATATCCAGCTCCGTCCATATATTTAATTCTTGCATTCAGCCCTCCCTTTAAAGGGTGGGGTCAATTGGAGAGAACATTTCACACAATTGCATGGCAAGCTATTGTCTTCTACACTCATTAGTTAACTTCATTTTTCATAAATATGAATAGGCCACCAAGGATCAGGCAACATGTGAGGAAACGTAAGCAGCAATGAGGATCTCTAACATGGAACAGTTACTGACTTTGGCAATGAATTAATAAAACTCCAGGATAGGAAATATTTCTACATTTAAAAGATCGCACACCTTTACAAATAGTTCAACAGATGGGTTGGATTACAGAATGGCTCTGCTAAGAATACACTGTTGACAAAGAAGAAAAGACTGAAAATGCGTGGCTTTGAAGAAATCACTATAACGAGAAACATCATATGTATATAAAGTGGAACAGAGGGTGCATCAAAATTCCATCATCTCTCTACAAGGAGTTCCAAATAACAGAGAAAATAAAAAGTGAATTTGAAGAGCTAATACAACGAGTTAAGAAACCCTGTGATTGAGGGAAAACACAAGTCTTCATCGTTGAAATAACACACAAATTCCAAAAGGGAATAATGGGAAAAATACCTGTGCATTTCTGGAAAAATTTGAAAATGCCAGAACTTAAGACAAATTATAATGAGTTCCATATAGAAATAAAATAAAGTAGATCATCTACCAAGAAATAAACATTCAAATGACTAAGTATCTCACCAGTGGCACTGAATACTAGGAGACAGCAGCAGAGCTTAGATAGATGCTTGAATCTGGCACTAATTGCATAACCTGCCATATTATCCACTCAAAAATAATGGCAAAATAAGTATATTTGAACATGAAGACTTCAGGAATTTAGTTCATACTTGTATATAAACAAAGTGTATATATGTATACACACACACACACACACACACACACACACACTTTCTATGAGTTGATAAATTAATTCTATGATTAAATAAGTTTGGGAAATGCCTGTTAAACATTAAACTTAGGAAATTGTTCTTTCCCAACAATTTCTACATATTTACACATATCTACACACACACATACATATACACATGTACATATGCACACACACACACACATACACACACACACACACATAATTTTAAAGTTATTTAAGATTGCTCAATAACCAAATGAGGAAGAATGAGAAGTAAACAAAAGGGAGCCACTGAGGCAAACAACACTGGTAAGAAAATAGATTCAGACAAAATAATCATTAATTTTGCCTAATTATGAAACTAGTATTGGATCTTCCTAGACCAACTAAATTAGCTTCTTCAGTAAAGATATCTAAAAATCTGGATAGTTGATATCATTTCAGGAATTGATTTCTATCTTAGACATCTTTGGAGAATGACCATTAGCACTTGACATTTGGGAGATTGTCCTTTAAGTAACAATTTTAAAGAGACAGGATTCCATAAGTGCATTAAACATATTTATTGACTTTTTATTTTGCTAACATCAGAAAACAAGAGAAAAACAATTAAATGTTCAAATTAATGTAAAATCAAATAACATATAACACACAAAATAATACGACACACAAGATTGAAAAGGCCAGATGGAAGGGGGTAAGTATACAGATTACATTATTTTTGTAAAAGTAAGGCATCAACAGATAACAACTAGATTGGAAAAATGAAAGATGGTTTGTTTTAAGCCATAAAGGCATACACTGGAAAACTAGAGATGGCAAATGGACAAGTCTGGAAGGAAATCGATCATTTAAGTGTGTTAAATTTATTTTCTATAGAAGTAAAGAGTGGATAGGTAAATTATTTTTTCACAAGTTATGAGAATAATAAAATCATTTACAATAATATTCTCTACCAAAAGAATTTAAAATAGGAATTACTCCAGGGAATGGAGCTTGGAGGAAAAACTTTTCTTCTCATTTAAATATTTGGAACTGTTAGAATTTTTAAACTGTGAGTATATCTACAATGTCTACAATAACAGCAACCAAGACGCTCATTAAAATGAAAATTTGAAACAAATGTTAGTGCTCAGATTGATGAAATATAAACTCACTTTTGATTTTCCCTTTTTCTACTCCCTGTTTTCATATATTCCTTCATTAGCACATGATATTTTATAATTAGAATCTACACTACTATAGTTGTTTAATCATTACCATGACTTTAAAGGTATAATATTGTTTTAAACATGTCATGAAAATAGTGCTTAGCTGCTCCATACATGCTAAATATCTGTTTAATACATTAATATTATGAAACTTGTTAAATATCTAATGAAACATTAAAATATATAAAATATTTCCTTTCAAAATCACAATAAAAATCTCTTACAATTTAAAATTAACTGAGGGAAATATGATATATTTATAAGATAAAAATGCAAAAGAACCTAAAAGTGACATATCTTTTTTTAATAAGAAAATTAAATAGGTCAATTTTCAGGTAAATATTTTAAGAACTTGACACAAACACCTCCAAATATTGAATAAAATTCTTTAGCTTGGCTAATGATGGAAATTTCATTTCAAAATGGATTCATTGGAGGTACCAAGACAATTTTGCATAAGAGAATTCATATTAAAGTAATAATAAACAGCAAATATACTTTTAATATAATTTTAAAAATACAGATTATATATAAGTAAAATAATAGTTCTGTGCAATCAAAAACAACCCAGATTAGTAACAAATTAAATAAAGATTAAATATATTACCAAGTTCATTTCCAGTTACTAAAGGAAATCGTGGATGATTCAATTGATTATAGAGAGTCGACTGGCTAACCATTTGGAATAAAGTATACTGATCTGACATGTACCAAAAATGCATTCCAAGAGTAAATACATAAAGAGTGTTGATTGAGGCATCTTTCCACAAAAATACAGCGCTGAGTTGATTTATGCTTGAATTAATTGTTGAATAAATAAACAATTTTAAGAAAAAAGAACACATAACCATTACAGTTAAATGTCCATGAAATCTTTGAATATGAAAGAAATTTATAAGCATGACTCAAAATATAGAAATAATAGAGTGTTCATGGAAGATAAAAAGTGTGAATAGTGCAAAATTAACAAGAGAGAGAGTATCAGGAGTTGAAATCAGAGATGTTTATTTAATAGTTTGAAGTGCAGTACGTGGAAAGTGTGTGTGTGTCTGTGTGGGTGTGTGGGTGTGTGCGTGCACGTGTGTATGTACCATAAGTCACTGGGCCTGCCACCTGTTTTTGTATGGTATGTGAACTAAAAATGTTTTTACGTTTTTTAAATGGTTAAGAAAAATCAAAATAAGACTAGTGAAATATGAAGATTATATAAAATTCAAATTTCAGTGTCCATAAATAAAGATTTACTGGAACACAGGCAGGCCCATTTGATTATAGTCTGTGGCTGCTTCATGCTACAACAGCAGAATTGAGTAGTTTTGACAGAGACCATATGGGCTGCAAAGCTGAAAACATTTACTATCTGGCTCTTTGCAGAAAAATTTGGCTGACCCCTGATATAGACATATCCTGGGAGTTTCTCAATACATAGCATATCACATCAATTCACTATGCCAACCTCAATCAATTTTTGTATATAAATATTCTAAGTTTAATGACTTCTGCATATACAACCTATGTGTGTAGATGTGTTTGTATTTGTGACGGCGATACACAGTTTGCTTTGGGATGTATACAATATATGAATGTAATTATATTTGACAATTAGAAAAAATATATACATATAAAATCCAGTAGTATCATGCTTTTGAGATACATAATCACTCATGTTTGCTATTTTGGGGCTGCACTGAATTTCTGAGAACAAGCCTTTATTTTCCATTTTAATTAAACTAAACATTTAATTACATTTCCACTATTCTTTCAGCAGAAACAAATCTATAAATGTGGAGTGAAAAATTATGAAAGCTGGTCTTTAATATCTCATCACAAACGGAGCATGTTATGGGCAATCTGTTCTTTGAGAGTGTATAATAACCGTGTTTCCCATGAACATTAATTCTAATAAAGGATTCAACTACGGTACAGAACTTTTCATTTTTAGCTAGTATCTATCTGCTAAAGGTCAAGATGTTGCAAATATATACCATGTTTACAATAATACCCACATCCCTCTGGGTTTTAGTTTCTAGCACAAGAGAAGTAAGTAAGTGGAGGGATAGTGCATATCAAATACAAGTTTGTTGGCAAGCAATTTATGCCCTGCCTATGCTCAAATTCACACCAATAAAATTATACAAACACTTAGAATTTTTATTTTATTGTAAGTAGCCAATATGCCTAGAGCAATTTGCCAGGTGCTATGAAAAATTAAAGGCATCTGCCCACAAAGTTGTTCTAGCCATACATAAGACGCAGACTTGTAAAAGTGAAACGGAAATAAGGAAAAGCTCCTATCTAATGACAGATGTTAGTTCACAGGGATAGAATCATTTCCCCCGTCAGCTTTCCTGGTGAGCTACATAACGTGCCCTCAAATAGGATGTATATAATGTACTGATTTTATACATCAGTATTGTGAGCTTGGTTAATGGCAGTTTTGTCTAGAGAGATGAGCTTGTTCTTTGTTGGTAACAGAATGAAATTGCTGGGTATGCAAGCCCAAGGACAAACTCTAGAATCCAGCAAATACACCTCAGTATAACCCCCAGGAAAGCCAATGGGAGGAAATGATTCTATTTCTCTGCATTTACATCTCTGATTAGACACATGCTTTTCCTTTTTTCCATTTTCACATTTACCAGTCTGCATCCCATTTATCGCTGTAACAACTTTGTGGACAGATAAATGCACCATAGTGTATTCTGGAAGATGCATTTTTTATTTTTAAAATATATAATATATGTACTACATGTATTATATATTATATAATAATACTACGTTTGCAGTATTTCAGGGGGGTTGAGAACTACACTCTTTCTTTATGTCTAGAGTTATCTTAATTTTGATCAATCAGGTTGTCATTGAATATCAAGTATCAGAGTATAGTCTTTATACAGCAAGGGTGTATAATATCACTGGTGATTCAACTGGTGACGAGTTAATCTATATAGAGAACTGTAAATGCTAAGGAGAACAATATATCAAGTTTTCACAACAGTGTATTCTGTCAACCAGCTGGATAAAAAGTCAAATAATTATTGTAAAAGAGGTTCATGATAACAGGAGATCAAGGGAAGGTGGTAATATTTAAATATTAAATGGAATCAGACTAGGAGAACTCAATTCATCTTTCCTCAAAATGTGGTAATATTTGAACAGGACAACCCCTTTACAGATGAATAATGCCAGTAATGCCAATATATTTGCTTCCTGTTCATTGTTCTCCATGCTAGTACTATTCCATTCTGGAAGATACATTCTTTCTTTTTAAAATATAATACGTGTACTATGTTCACAGTATTTTGGTGAGTTGAGAACTACTTTCTCGCTTTATGTCGGATTGCTTGTTTTAATTTTGATCCATCAAATTCTCATTGAATATTAACTATGAGAGTAGTTATTTTCTTTTTTCTTCTTATAGGACACTTTCTTTCCTGTTCTTAGGAGATGTGTCAATGAAGACCCCAGATATTTATATATCTTAATGATGGATTAGTCTATGTTATTCTTCATTTACCACATAACTTGGTGGAAAGTGGGGTGTGTGTGTGTATGTGTGTGTAACTTCTACCATCTACCATTTCTTAATCTCCTATTTCACTCATTCTTTTTAACTTTGTTTTAGTTTTTTGAGACAGAGTCTTGCCCAAGCTGGAGTGCAGTGGTGCAATCTTAGTTCAATTGATTCTCGTGCCTCAGCCTCCAGAGTAGCTGGGATTATAGGCATGAACTTCCATGTCCCACTACTTTTTTGTATTTTTAGTAGACACAGGGTTTCGCCATGTTGGTCAGGCTAGTTTTGAACTCCTGGCTTCAAGTTATCTGTCCACCTTGGCCTTCCAAAGTTCTGGGATTAGAGGTGTGAGCCACCGTGCCCAGCTTATGCCTCATATATTGTCCTTTTTGGCTTCTGTTCCTCTCATTCAACCAAATAAATAGCTTACAAAATGGTCTATGTCATTCAATTCAATGAGCATTTTCTAATCTTTACCTGAGTTGAGTTTTCTGTATCATTAACCATACTTTCCTTAAGTTCTGAGACAAAGCACCTTCTTATTTTTACTCCCACCTTTCTGGTTCTGCCTTCTCAAGCTGTTTCTCAGACTTGCTTACTCTATGTTTAAATGCTGGAGTTCTTCATGACCATCTCCTTTGTTTTTTACTCAGTACTGAAATTTAGGCAATCTTGTCAGAAACCAGAATTTCAAACACTTATGTCATTCCCAAGACTCTCACTTGTTTATCTCTAGACAATTCCTTTCTTCTGACTTTTACATCCAACTGACTACTTAAATATTGACTCGATTTCTGTAAAGCACTGCAAACCTAGAATTCCAGAACTGAAATCATGACCTTCTTATCCCCTGCACACACATGTCATTACATCTTATCATTTTGCCTCACAAAGAGCTTTTCAATTTCATTTACCACCTTCTATCTCAAACAGCCTTTCTTGTCCAACTTACCATTACCTCACCCCTAAATTAAAATAATTGTTTATTTAAACAGTCGTATGTAGTTCTTCTTGTAGATATCTATTGCTTCCATTATTAGCTGTATTCCTTGATATATTATTTATTTTGTGGCAATTGTGAATGGGAGTTGATTTGTGATTTGTCTTGTTTTGACCACTATTGGTGTACAGAAATGCTAGCGATTTTTGCACATTGATTTTGTATTCCAGTATGTTGCTGAAGTCGTTTATCAGCTTAAGAAGCTTTGGGGCTGAAACGATGGGGTTTTCTAGATATGGAATCATGTCATCTGCAAACAGGGATAGTTTTAATTTCTCTCTTCCTATTTGAATATGCTTTAGTTCTTTCCCTTGCCTGATTGCTCTTGCTGGAACTTCCAATACTATGTTGAGTAGGAGTGGTGAGAGAGGGCATCTTTGTTTCATGCCAAGTTTCAAGAGGAATGCTTCCAGCTTTTGATCATTCAGTATGATATTGGCTGTTGGTTTGCCATACATGGGTCTTATTATTTTGACGTATGTTCTTTCAATACCTAGCTTATTGAGAGTTTTTAACATAAAAAGATGTTGAATTTTATCAAAGCCCTTTTCTACATCTGTTGAGATAATCACATGTTTTTTGTTTTTAGTTTTGTTTATGTGAGGAATAACTATTATCGATTGGCATATGTTGACCAACCTTGCATCCCAGGTATAAAGTTGACTTGATTGTGGTAGACGAGCCCTTTTTGATGAAAGCTGGATTTGGTGTGCCAATATTTTTGCATCAGTGTTCATCAAGGATATTGGCCTAAAGTTTTATTTTTTCTGTTGAATCTCTGGCAGCTTCTGGTATCAGAATGATACTGGCCTCATAGCATGAATTGGGAGGAGTCCCTCCTTTTCAATTTTTTGGAATAGTTTCAGTAGGAATGGTAGCAGCTCTTTTTGTACTTCTGGTGGAATTCAGCTGTGAATCCATCTGGTCCTGGGCTTTTTTTTTGGTCGGAAGACTATTACTGCCTCATCTCAGAACTCATTATTGGTCTGTTCAGTGCTTCAATGTCTTCCTATTTCAGTCTTGGGAGGGTGTAATATGTCCGGGAATTTATTCATTTCTTCCAGATTTTCTAGTTGTGAACAGTGGTGTTTGTAATATTCTCTGATAGTCGTATTTCTGTGTGGTCAGTCAAAATATCCTCCTTATCATTTCTTATTGTGTTTATTTGAATTTTCTCTTTTTTTCTTTATTATTCTAGCTAGCAGTCTAGCTACTTTATTACTTTTTTCAAAAAAAAATAGCTCCTGGATTTGTTTGATTTCCTCTTTTCCTATTTGATTGTCCTTTATTTCTTTCTTGTCCAGCTTAATGGATCTTTTGAATTTTTTTTAACCTCTCTATCTCTTTTGGTTCAGTAGCATTTCTATACATCAATTATGTTGAAGCTGAGAGCCAAATAAATAATGTGATTATATTTCCAGTAGCCTCAAGAATCAAATAAAATATTTTATTTTATTTTAGAATACATCTAACTAAGGAGGTGAAAGATGTCTACAAAGAGAACTACAACTCACTGCTTTAAAATCAGAGATGACACAAACAAATGGAAAAACATTCCATACTCATGTCCATAAGTGATAGATAGGGTGAAGAAAATGTAGTACATATATACCATGGAAAACTATGCAGCCACAAAAAGGAAAGGGTCCATGTCCTTTGCAGGGACATGGATAGAGTTAAAGACAAATATTCTCAGAAAACTAACTTAGGAACAGAAAACCAGATTCCGCATGTTCTCACTTATAAGTGGGAGCTAAATAATGAGAACACATGGGCATATAGAAGGGATCAACACAGAGTGTGGCCTATCAGAGGGTAGAGGGTAGGAGTGAGAGGATCAGGAAAAATAATTAATGGATATTCGTCATCTAGTATACCTTAGTGATGGAATAATCTGTACAACAAACCCCCATGATACACGTTTACCCATGTAAGAAATCCTGCACATGTACCCTTGAAATTAAAATAAAAATTTAAAAAATAATTTCTTAACTGGTCTCTTCATATCCACTATTACCCCAGTTCAAACCATTCAACTCACTACATCAGAGTGATTCTTAAATATACACCTGATGTTTTCTGTTCACTTCATTAACATCCTTTAATTGATTCTCCTGCTTTTAGGAGAGGTAAATTGTCTCTTTGACATTCAAGGGCAAGCATCATTGTTTATTTGTTGTTTCTTAGGAGTTTGAACTGTGACTAGGAGAATGAGCGTCAAGTATGTCTCATTGGGTCCCTCTCTCGATATGCTCTTTTTATAGTTTTATGGACATCTTATATTGATTAACTGATAATTATGACCCTGATAAGTTATCTGTTGTAGCTCAAAAATAGGGCTTGACTTATGAGATTGATGACTAACCAGTTTAGAATGTCTTTGACTCTTTTCGTCTAGGACATTATGAAAGAGAAAGATTATTTTCAATGCTTCTTAGTATCTGATTATTTTTATTCATATATTTATATTGATTGACTGTCTTCATCAATTTTATTTATGGGTATCATTCATCTCAAAAATAGTTAAGGCTTCTACTTCATCTTTTTCTCAATTTAAATGTCCACATTTCAAAACAGATATTAAAATCAAGCATCAGAATACAATTTGGGTATTCAAATTTATACCTACAAAACTAATTTTACATACCAAGTCTTAAGGGAATGAAAAAAATCTCTTCACTACATTATTATAACTGTATTTTGAGATCTAAAATTAGAATATCACTTTGTTTTATACAGTCAAGTATATTTTTAATATGCTTTCCCCAAATGCTGTTAACAGCAAGAAAATTTGTTTATAGTGATATCCAAAATATTTTTGGATTGCTTGTTTAAGTCAATGGATACTCTGATGCTTACTTAATGTACTATTTTAGAGAGTTTATACCACTGTGGTTACACAAAAATTTCAATGACAGAATAGTCACAACATTTATCTGATACCTATAGAAAATAAGTCATCAAATATGCCAGAGAGGCACAGGATATTATGCTTTTAAATTCAGTGCGTTTAGTGCAGTCTAATAGTAAATATTTAACAGCATTTGAAAATATTTACAAGAAAAGGCTCTGTGCTAGTTACTTCCTATACTTTAGGATATAAGGAAATAAATTTATAGTCTCTGAGTGTAAATCACGATAGTCTGCTGGGCAAGAAAGAAAAACTGAAAGTGGAACTATAATACTTGCCAGGTGATAAGTATTTGTGATAGGATAAAGTCAGGATGAGAACTCTCCCAGAAATGACATCTAATGTAGTCTAAGAGAATGGGAAAATCTTCCTAGACAAGATTTCCTATGCTGCTGCCTGAAGGGTGAATATGAGATAATCATGTAATGAGGGTTTAAGAAGACAGAATTGTCCAAAGCAAACAACTAGATCTAAGTTTTCAGTTCTTTAGTAAGAAAGTAATCTAAAAGCAAGATAAAACAAAACGAAATAATTTTATATGCAGTTAAAGCCAAAGGCTACGCATAAGAAAATGAGATCCAGTCATCTTCTTAGAAAATCATTTTTTCTCTAACACTAGAGGAGATTAAAAATGTTATGGATGAGGAAGTGGAACATAAGTAGAAGTGTGAATCCAGAAAGTTGGAGCCTCTATCTGAGTAAGCACCATTCAGAAACAGCTTCAATGAATAAGGTGGAAGCATAGAAGCATTAAATGATTTCTTTTTCTCCATCTGAGAAAATATTTGTCGTAGTGAACTATTGAATTGTCATTTGGTTGGAGTAGATATTTGTCAAAGCTCTGATGTCCACTTTTCATCTGGAGAGCATCCTCAACAAACCAAGAAACACAAATTCTTCTAGAGTGGAGGAGCTTCGGACTTCACAGAATTGGAGATGAGGTGAAATGAAAGGACGTATCCTAGGTCAAAAGAGTTACCAGACGAAAGCACAGACTCTTGTAAAGTGGGAACAGTAGTAGAATAAGCCAGGGTTTTTGATGGGCTCTCTAGTAATCTATCTGCTTGGTAGATATCCATGTCATGTTGATTACAAACCTTGGTTCAGAAATAGACACATGACCTATCCAGCCAAGAGAGAATGGCCAAGAAACCCTGGGCCAAATTTCCCATAGGTCACACATTTATTAACAGTGAGGTCCAATATTTACTCTCTTCCCTGAACTAGATAATTAAGAGAGAATTAGAGCTGATGTGTTTTCCCAGAGGGCTGAGTAATGGAGTATGGACTGCCTATCAGAAGGATGTGGCACAAGTGGCATGTACTGAGGATCATGAGCATGCAACAGGGACACCTCAGAGCAGCAGTTATGCATGAGAGTCAAAATAAAAGCCTGGTTCATCAAGGTATTGCAGCCTAGAAACATAAATATTAATGTCTTGTTTACACTCATGGCCAAGAAAAATGATAATTTAAAGTTATATTAAATGTCATTGTAAAGCATAGCTGTGACATAAATGTTCATTTTTCTATATGTATTTTATTGTGTCTGAGATTATTCACAAATCAGTTACCATTTTGTAATGGAGAACAGAGTAGATACTTGAATTGGTAATGAGGCAACTGAATAGCAAAATCACAACATGCTTCCATGGATTACTGAAGGTGCCCAGCATGCATGGCAGATAATGGGCTTGCATTTTCATCAACAGAAATGGCAGATAGTTTGACTAATCAAGATGTAGATGTTCTGCTCTATTTGTTTGGAATAAAGACAAGAAAGCAAAGTAGTTGGCATAGGTAAGATTGGATAAAATTTTAGACGAATTAGGTCTTTATAGAAAAGGAATGCAGATAAAAGGGAAAACATTTAAATAAAAAGATTGTTGGTTGTGAGAAAACAAAAAGGCAATATAAATTCTTCTACCATAAAGACACATAAACGTCTATGTTCATTGCAGTACTATTTATAATAGCCAAGACAATGAGTCAACCTAAATGCCCATCAATGGCAGATTTGATAACAAAAATGTGGTACTTATACACCACGGAATACTATGCATCCATAAAAAGAAGAAGACCATGTCATTTGGGGGAACAAGGATGGAGTTGAAGATCATTATTTTTAGCAAACTAACCCAGAAACAGAGAACCAAATACCACATGTTCTCACTTACAAGTGGGAACTAAATGATGGGAACACGTGGTCACTAAAAGGGGAACTACAGACGCTGGGGCCTACTTGAAGGTGGAGGTTGGAGGGGGAAGAGGATCAGAAAAAATAACTTGTGGGTACTATACTTAGTACCTGGGTGACAAAGTAATCTGTACGACAAACCTACATGATACGAGGTTACCTATATAACAAATGTGCACATGTGTCCCTCAACCTGAAATAAAAGTTTGTTTTTTTTTTTTTTTTTTTTTTTTTTTTTTTTTAGAAAAAGAAAATAAAACGTGAGAAAGTAATAGTGCTAGGAGTATAAACACAAGGTGCTGAGGTCAAATTTTTCAGCTGAGATTGTCTGAAAATATCAATTATTTTTGATATACCAACAAAATTCAATACCCACAAAAATTCAATATTACAGAGTTGCAGAGTGCTGGTTGTGGCAGAAGTCATGAACGTATGTACAGAGAGACAAATTTTCAGTTGTCCAATTTTTAGTGAACAATGCAGTATCTATACTTTGTTCTAAGAAGAATGTAGGAACTGATTTTTATCTTTCAGATTTTGTAAACCTCTAGGCCTGAGTTTCAGGCTTCTGCTTTAATTCAAACCTGCATTACCACAGGTTTGTCACTGTAGATCATGGCCTTGGGGTCAGGTGTTTGTTGTTTCCAAGTCATATTATAATTGCCTACTTATAAAGAGAAAACAACAATCAAAAGTACTATATATGTACATTTGTAGTAATATTGCCTTTCATTTAGTTACCAATTACCCATGTGTCATTGTCTTTTATCGAGTAAATAGCATGATGAAATAAAGAGTCTCCACATTAAGTCGAAAATTTTAAAAATACATTTTCAAAATTTCTTGGAGTAAGAAATTGATGTGTTCTTTGAAAAAAAATTGAAAATCTCACTTAAAATGTCAAATATATTTTCAGTTAGTATGCTCAATATTTTTATTTCTGAAAAACTAAATACGTACTGAAAAACCCTCACATATTTAAGGAACTTTTTCCCTTAGAAAGTTGGCTTTGGCTGATCAAGAGCCATTTTCTTTTACTTAAATTTAGCTCTGTATATTGCCATTATGGTAAGAAAATAAAAGTCTCTTCCAAATTCTATTTATAAGAATTTTTTCACTTCTAAAAAAGGGTCAAATTTGTTACTTTTTGTTAAATATCTTGTTTTATTTCCTTTTCCCATTTGAGGAAAGAAACTGTCTGTATGGGTATTATTGGATTCATGTGTAACAAACCACTTACAAAATAATTGAAATGTGAACATTCCTTGACCCAATTAAAAAAAGTTATAAAAGCTAAAATTGGCAAAACCGACATCATATAAAAATTAAAATATCTATAGATTTTAATTACTAAATTTCCCATACTATATACATTTAGTATTTCTGAATTATTTTAAATCAACTGACAACTGTAGAGAAGCTGGGTTGTCCCATCAGTGGCCACCAATTGATATGGTGAGGAAGTTACTGAGCAATGTCAAGGCTTAGTTACTTTAGCCTTGAAGCCAGAAAGGGGATCCCTAGGTAGGCCATATAATGCAGATCAGAAAAAAAAATGGAACAGAATAGGATACTAGCTGGAGGAAAACTTTTAGTCACACTCATGAATGATCACCTCCCTTTGTAAACAAAAACTATTCTCTCCATGTTATCACTTAAGGTTATTTGTAGAAAAGTACCTATAGTAAATGAATGTTAGGTCTCTACACACTGTATGAGTTCAACATACTCAACAAAATCTTGGCATAAGGATTCATTTCAAGGTAGGTATGCAGGAGAGAGATTGAGAGTGTGAGAAAGAGACAGACAACTGATAATAGTTGTTATTCGAAGTGTTCAGTATATGGCAGACTATTACTGACACTTTAGGGTATCTGCAATTTAATCTTTATAACAATAGGATGAGGTAGGTGCCATTATTTTTTTCTTTTCCTGTCTGGAACTAAGGTACTGTGAGGTTAAGTATTTAATTGCTTGACAGTGTCACACAGACCTGGGCTCATGAGGCCAATTCGTGTATTCTTAATCCAGATTTCAATATATTTACACCCTCTTTCTTTGGTCTGTATTACATTGTAATAGGTAGAAGTAGATGTAGGAATGTCTAGAGATACAAAGAAAATTATAAGTAAAAATAGGCCTGATTACAACACAGAAATACAGATGCAGTTTTAGGTTCCATGGCATGACTTTTGCAAACAAGATTCTTTTTTCCAGAGTGGAGTAAACATGGGAAGCATTAGCATAGCACTTAGAGAACTGTCCCTTATTGAGCTTTGCTTGTGCATGAGCCTGATGCAGAGGTTATGTGCATAAAGTAAGCCATTTTCTATTCTACATAATTTTTGATATTTGAGTATAAAGCATCTTAAGAAAACAATAAAGAAAATGAGATACCTAAGATTGCATTTTTTTATGGACTTGGTTTTCCTAACAATTCTGTAAGTTTATAGAGGCAATCAATAAAACATTGAAAGTGAGAAGAATCAGGATTTTGTTTCCTATAGAATAAAAATGAATAATTGGAATATTTGAATCTGGTAAAAACAGTTGCAGTACTTTAAATACAAAACCATTAAGTGAGTTCTCTGAGAATAAGGCATTCTTAATGAACCTGAGAATGTGAACAGTGCCGTGGTATTTTCATGGAATTAAGCACCAAGAAAATGTCACTAAAAAAGCAATGAGTGTTGTAGTATAACACTTATTTTATGTAGGCCATAAAATAAGAATGCCTCTGTCTTTTAAACACAAGATAGAGTCACTAACGTTAAGAAATGTTTGCTTAAAATTGACACAGAGGAATGACTATTAAATTAATGAGGTCTGCATAGCTTTTGTGGATGATACATGGTAACACAGACTCATGATGAAATAACATGTCAATATGATTTGAATTTGTGTTCCTGCTCAAATCTCATGTCAAATTGTAACCCCCAGTGTTGGAGGAAGGGCCTTGTGGGAGATGATTGGATCATGGGGGCTGATTTGCCTCTTGCTGGTCTCATGATAGTGAGTGAGTTCTAACAATAACTGGTTATTTAAAAGTGTGTGATATCTTTTTCTTCACTCTCTTTCTCCTTCTCTTGACATATAAGGAAGGCATACCTGCTTCCCCTTACTTTCTGCAATGATCGTAATTTTCCTGAGGCCTTCCAGCCATGCTTCCTGTACAGGATGTGGAACTGTAAGTCAATTAAAACACTTTTCTTCATAAATTACCCATTGGTACCAGGAATGGGGCATTGCTGTACAGATACCTGAAAATGTAGACACAACTTTGGAACTGGGTAATGGGCAGAAGGAAGAACACATTGGAGGTCTCAGAAGAGGACAGAAACACTAGGGAAAGTTTAGAATTTACTGGAGACTTGTTAAATTGTTGTGGCCAAAATTCTGATTTTGACATGGACAATGAAGTCCAGCCTAAGGTAGTCTCAGATGGAGATGAGGAATTTATTAGGAACCAGAATAAATATCACTCTGCTATGTTTAGCAAAGAGACTGGTGGCATTTTTGCCCCTGCTCTAGGGAACTGTGAAACTTTGAACTTGAGAGAGATGATATCTAGGGTATCTGGTGGAAGAAGTTACTAAACAGCAAGTTGTTCAAGGAGTAGCCTGGTTGCTTCTAACAGTGTGGGCTTATACTGGTGAACAAAGATGTAATCTTAATTTGGAACTGAAATTTAAGAGGGAAGCCGAGCATAAAATTTAGAAAATTTGCAGCCTGACTGTGTGTATAGAAAATGGGTAGAAAAGCCGGGCGCGGTGGCTCAAGCCTGTAATCCCAGCACTTTGGGAGGCCGAGGCGGGTGGATCATGAGGTCAAGAGATCGAGACCATCCTGGTCAACATGGTGAAACCCCGTCTCTACTAAAAATACAAAAATTAGCTGGGTATGGTGGTGCACGCCTGTAATCCCAGCTACTCGGGAGGCTGAGGCAGGAGAATTGCTTGAACCCAGGAGACGGAGGTTGCGGTGAGCCGAGATATCGTGCCATTGCACTCCAGCCTGGGTAACAAGAGCGAAAATTCCGTCTCAAAAAAAAAAAAAAAAAAAAAGAGAAAATGGGTAGAAAAGCCCATTATCTAAAGAGGAATTCAAGCCTGCTGTGAAATTTGCATAAGTAAACAGTAGCTGAATGTTCATAGCTAAGACAATGGGGAAAATCTCTTGAAGGCATTTCAGAGACCTGAGAGACCCTCATGATAGCCCTCCCATCAAAGGCCTGGAAGCCTAGAAGGGAAGAATATATTTTGGTGGGGTGGGGAGGAAGAATAGTTTTGCAGGCAGGGCTCAGGGACTGGCTGTCCTGTGCAACCTCAAGACACTGCTCCCTGCATCCCAGCTGCTCCAGCCCCAGCCATGGATAGTTACATCTCAGGCGACTGCTCCAGAGGCTGTAAGCCATAAGAAGCTTTTATGGCTTCCACATGGTGTTAAACCTCTGGTTGTGCAGACGGCAAGGGCTAAGGCTTGGAAGAGACTCTGCTTTGATTTCAGAGGCTGTATGGAAATGCCTGGCTATCCATGAAGGACCAGAGCACTCATGGAGAATCTCTACTAGGGCTGAACAGAGGATAAATGTGGGGTTGGAGCCCCCACACAGAGTTCCCACTGGGGCACTGCCTAGTGTAGCTGCAAGAAGAGAGCCACCCTCATCCAGACCCCAGAACAGTAGAGTCACCAATAGCTTGCACTATGTACCTGAAAAAGCCACAGGCACTGAATGACAGCCCTTGAGAACAGCCAAGGCACCTAAGCCTTGCAGAGCCACAGGCGAGAAACTTCCCAAGGTTTTGGGAGCCAATCCCTTGTCTCTGTGTGGCCTGAGTGTGAAACATGGAGTCAAAGGAGATTATTTTGGAGCTTTAAGATTTAATGATTGCCCTTCTGTGTTGGGAATGAATGACATGGGGCTTGTAGCTCCTTAGTTTTGCCCAGTCTCTCCCTTTTGGAACAGTTGTATTTATCCAATGCCTGTAACCTCATTAAATCTTGCAAGTAAAAAAATTTATTTTTTAATTTTACTGTCTCATAGGTGTAAGGGACTTGTCTAAGATGAAACTTTGGATTGTGGACTCTTAAGTTAATGCTGAAATGAGTTATGACTTAGGGGACTGTTGAGAGAGGATGATTGTACTTTGCAATGTATGAAGGACTCGAGATTTGGGAGGGGCCAAAGGAGGAATAACATGGTTTGGATTTGTGTCTCCACCCATATCTCATGTTGGACTATAACCCCTATGTTGAAGGAGGGGCCTAGTGTGAGGAAATTGGATCACGCCAGTGAATTTCCCCCTTGCTGTTCTCATGACAGTGAGTTCCCATGAGACCCTCCCCTTCACTCTCTTCTGTCTTCTCTGACAATGTAACACATTCCTGCTTTCCCTTCACCTTCTGCCATGATTTTAGGATTCCTGAGGCCACCACTGCCATGCTTTCTGTACAGCCTATGAAACTGAGTCCATTAAACATCTTTTATTTATAAATTACCAAGTCTCAGGTAGTTCTATATAGCAATGTGAGAATGAACTAATACACGTATAATCTCCATAAACACTTTAAAAGAATGTTTATAGAGAATAGTGAAAAATAACAATATCATAGGTATTTGGTAACAAATATGCATGTTCTTTCAGTGAACAGAAGCCATGGACACAGCAATTGATACATATTTGCTGAATAAAAATAACATGGCTAAGAACATTTTAGACTCCAGAAAATAACCACCTTAGAGAAATTGTAAGGCAACTGACTTTTGTAGTTCAACACATTGCATAAAGAGTGATTCGTTTTGCAAAGGATTAATCACAATGCATCTATTGTTCTTTTCATGTTATCAAAATATTCCTTCAACTAATATTGCCTTTCACTGAAAACCTTACATTTTTATAACTTTAAACATCACAAAACATCCTGAGTATTCACTATTCATATTAAGAAAGGCCTTGTAAAATACATTTACTTCATGGTCTGGTCTTAGTGAAATCATTCAGTGGAAATAATAAGGAATCAGTTGGTAAGGTTTGGGACCTAATTTGCCAATGTACAGATTATGAAATACATTGCTTATATAAAGCCTAATAAAGCCGGTTTTGTTTCTACTTTAGTGTTTATATGAATGTTATGTTATTACCATCTGCTTTTGAGGAGACCCCAGGAATGATATCTGAAAAACAACTTAATCAAACATCTTAAATAAATACACAAGATTTGGCAATAATCACACAACAGAGACAAAAGATATTTCTTGCTATTGCTACATATTTTAACTAGACCCATATTTTCAATATAATGGGTCAATTAATTAGATATCCACTTCCAAATATTTTAATCTATACATGATTTGATGGTTTAAAAGTAATTAACTTGTAACAGTTTAAGCATATCCTGAAAAAAGGGGTTAAAAGACAAAAGTTGAGAAAAACCCAAACAATTTCAAAGTTTTATACCAAGGTAATTTACATTTACACATTATTTCTACTCTATTAATGTGAGACAATTCTATGCAAGGATATTTTAATCATAGAAAGGAAAAATATTATGAATATATAATATACTTGATTTTCCAATGGGCGAGTCTATATTTGCACTTGGGTATACAAAATTACCACCTTCTTGACTCTTTTATAAAGCTTATATTATTTGTAGCTAATATGTTTCCATCTGAGCAATGAAGGGTAACTTTCAACTCTCAGAGAAAACCTACCTTAGATATTGGATACACATATCTTTCTAATGTCCTTCTGAATTTTTTTAACTTTAAAACACACCAAACCTAATAGAGTATGTTTTCTCCCCAAATATCTGATCTCTTTTGGAATTCCTTTCTATTAAGATAGCATCATTCTGATCTGACATATTATTTTACAACATTCCTTCACTTTCAATTAATATTCAAGTCCTATCTCTGTTTCAGAGCTGTTTTCTCAGATTAATTCCCACAAACTAATATCCACAGCTCTCAGCTCTGCCTGTGCTCAGGCACTCACCTTGTCTCAATTGTGTCTAGCAATACCTGTTCTCTTTCCCTACTACTCCCATTTAATTGTTTATATTGTTCATTGGCCAAGTTTCTTATCTACAGAGAAAGAAATACGCTCTAGCTAGTTAAAGAAGAACGGGAATTATTTATAAAGTTCGGATACCTCAAAGAATATTTTGCAAAATAAAAACAACAAACTGTAGGTTGAGCTTCCATGAAGAATTCCCATAATTATCCCACAATACTGGGGCACTGAATGAGCTACCTTAGCCATCATCATCCCAGTCACTTGCTCCAGAGTCATATTGCACATGATCTAATCCCAACAAGAAATTGCTCAGCCTCTCTTTATAACCAACTCAATTCTGCACAGTTTCCTGTTAGTGTACTGATTAGAGAAACTTACAGTCCATCTGGAGCTCTTACTGAAGTAGAGTCTGGAAAATGCGGTTTTTAGAATTCCAGCCAAGGAAATACTAGGAGTAGTGCTAATTGGAGTGAGTGTTAAACAAATGAATTCACATATTACAAACAAAGTATTTTTTAAAACTAATCTCATCATAAAACTGTTACTTACTTGTCAAAATGTTTTAATTAACTATTGCCTAAAGACTAAAATCCAAACTTCGTTATTGATCTTTCTTTAAGAAAACATTTTGTAAAATGTAAACATTTGTGTGGCCAAAAACTTTCTTTAGAGTTCAATTTTGCTTAGTATTGTTCTTGACTCATATTCTGGGAAATAAGATATGGCTATCAGGTGTCAAAGAGATCAAACAGTGCTGGGGTAGGGCGGTATATAAAAGAATAAGAGACAAAGTGATCTGGGATGATAAAATGTTGTATAAAATCTCCTTTAAGAACTGATGCAAGTAACATGAGCTTAAGAAAGGCAAAGGTGAGAAAATCTTTCTAAGAGGAAGTGATACTTCAGCATGTTTTTAAACCACAAAAACATGTTGGCCAGTTTGCCATGTAACTATGACCAAGAGAAATGAAGACCAGAAGTTAAAGATTTGTGTAAAGGTATGGACTTGTAAAATGCATAGGAAAATAGAAAAGAGAATAAGTCACTTGGAATGACACACACTACTACATGGGTTGACATGATAAGGGATCATCAGATGAATAAAATTCTCATTCACTTGCCTAAAGGGTTTAGACTATCCTGTGAGGGGTTGAGATCCAGAGAAGGAGTTTAACAAGGAGATGAACCTTAAGTTTTCGTGGGAGTTTTTAGGGGATAGACCAAAACGTGGTGGGGGGCTAAAGCCATGTACAATATTTAGAAACAATTATTCCGGGGTCAGATCCAAATTTAGGCAGTGGATTTGAGTACTGAAAGAAGCTAAAGTGTGGTAAGTGAGTGAAGACATCGCAGCTTTGGCCACTGACTTGCATGGCCCTTAATACCGTGGTTTATGAACCAATCATTTCACCCATGCTTTTCCAGTGCATCCAAATGAATCATCTTCTGTGAGGCCCGTATCTTTTGTAACATAGCCTTGAACATTCTGTTCCTTCTGTCCAGAACAGCTTGTTACTCTTCTCTGCTCAGTTATCTGACAAGATTTAGCTTGAAGGGCTTTATTTTGAAGATATTCTTTTAATGCTTTGAGGTAGTAGCAGACATTCCCTCTTTACTATGTGAAAAAGTCTGCCTTTAAATGTATGGATCTTAGTACATTGTAAGTATTCATTTGTGGTCTGTGTTCCCACTTGGTTATGACTTTCTAAGCATTCAAGGCTATGTCTTAGCTTTTGGAAAGTAGCAGATATTTTGGATAGATGGAAAATATTTAAATTAATAATCAATAATTACAAATTTTGTAGGACATATCATGTCTAATAAAATATACCAAAATGTCCCAATATTTCCAACATTTCCACTTTCTTTTTCTACTTAATGGGTCATATTTCCATCTGGGAAATATTGATATCAAACATGTAAACTAGATTCATATACTCCAAACCAATGAAGGTAAAAATGACTGCAGTTTAATCATCTGGCTAATTAGCAGAGGCAAATCAACATTTTATTTTAGTCTTTGGCCAAACCCTGACCAGTTTGTGTTACCCAAATATGATTTTCTTTTTCTTTCAACAGAATCACATCTGGCAAAAGCCCAGGTCATTTTTAACTACTATAATTTTCTCTTAATCAGCTTTCTTGTTCTGAGCCTCGTTTTCCTTTAATGAGTTCAGGTGTTCCTCATTGTTCGTGCCAATTCAAAATTATCAGTGTTCAAGACTGTTTTCTAAGCTAGGCCCCCTGCACATTCTTTTTATATCTGAACTTTCTTCAGTTGCTCTTTCCATTCCTACCCAATCAGCACTTGGTCCATTTCCCTAAGTAATAACCTGTGTTTGGAAGTATGTTCTATTAAACATCCACCAACTACTACATCTAGGATAAATCTTATTTTTTGAATTATTCCCCCTGTAAATGGTTGTCAAAATATGTTAATATTCTAAAACATTGTTGTATTTTTCTGTTCTACACTTGTCCACAAATTAGAGCTGGCTGTGTACAACTCCGTAAGTAATTTAATACTTTTAGTTCATGTTAGCAGCATAACCTCGGATCGTTCTTAGAGAAATGCCATGAGAACACATTGCCTTTATGTGACAGGAGAAAATACTGAAGAAGCTTGTCATATGAGAATGTGTAAGGGGATGTGTTGCTAGGCAGATGCGATCTGTGGCCAAATCATAAATCTGCCAATAAGATGCTATGTTGTCATTGATCAATTACTTGCAGTCTCTAAGCTTCAGTTGTCTCAAATATGAAAAAAACTGATAATACATTTCTCACAGAATTTCTGTGAGATTTGCAATTAATACATGTACCAAGCCTACAAACTTTATTTAGTCAGCACATAGGTTTTGAGCATGAAATCTATCCTGTAATTGTGTACTATGTGTGTCTTTAAGTATGAAAGCATAGAAATTCTAATTTTCCACTGTGTAGCAAAATATAAATGTCTTTATTTTCTAACTTTGAACAATTGTGATAACCATATTTTGTTCAAACTCAAGCATATGTTTAATGACATTTGGTAGTGCTACACATAAGATCAACACTAGCAATAAGGTTAACATAATCTGTTGAAAATAAAAAGGAAGTTTTAGATTAAAAATAGCACCATATAATAGAATTTGGACCTTGATATGAAAATAAAATAAAATAAAATTTTCTTTTATGAAAATCATGTTAATCACTTCAAGTTGCCTTTATAAATAAATGGCTGTGTACATTTTCAAATTGTTTAAAAAATCAATAATATATGATTAAACATTTTATGTATAATTAAACTTTTCATATATGATTAATCTATGTGTTTGAATATATAAATAACTTCTTAACATCCATATAATATGCATTGTAGAGTCTTAGGTTGCTAGATAATATGGCATAAAGAATAAATTTAAATCAACTATAAATTAATACATACACATATAGTCTGCTGTTTTGTCCATTTTGATAAACAGCTATGTTTAAAATACATGGTTATTAAAAAGAATTGATAGTTCAATGACAAAGTTGAGAAGTGATTCAGCATTTATTGAGAGCCTGTTATACATCTGATCCAGTTCAGGATGCTCTATCTACATTAATTAATTAAATCCTTGCTGTAATACTTAGGCTTATAAGCCTAAATATGATAGTGTTTCCTCCATTTTGCTAGCAGGGAAAGCAGCTCTGATGGGTAATGAGAGTTTTCTCTGGTAATGTGGATGTTAGGTGGTAAGGTTGAGACAGTGTCATCTACTCAAATCTGTCACACAACTTAACTTTGGTCTAAAGGGGATTGTGGCTTAACATTTATGACATAAATTTTTGCTTCTAATTTTTATATCGTGATCTGAATGAAAAATCACTAGCTGAGTCTGACTTAAGATAGGGTTGCTAAGCATCATGGAATATGTAAATTAATGTAATTGAACTCTTTTTCTCTCTTCAGGGAAGGTTAGATTAAGATGAGTGTCCTTTGCCCTTATCAAAAATGTGAGCTGACTTTTTGTCAAGTATTTGCATAATTAAACGTCAATTGCAAACATAATAAGTATTAGTCTACTTAAAGATATTTTGAGATATTGTAAGAAAAATAGTTTCATTTCTTAAAAGCCTTAATTTTACACATGTAAAGAGTAAAAGTGTGTAAACTGTTGATTAAGCATAATAAACACCTTCTTTTTTTGGTGCAAAAATAGTTGCGGTGTTTGCCATTGTTTTAATGGAAAAAACTGCAATTACTTGTGCACCAACCTAATAAGTTATGTTTTCAATACAATACAAATGAAAGAATAATATGTATTTGTCTTGTCTTTCATTTATGGAAAGCAGTTTTTTCCCCTATATGAAAATATTAAATTGTTTTGCTTATTTTCCGGATATATTATACTAGGTAAAAGAAAATTGAAATTAACAAAAATAATACTGAAATTTCCTGAACTTCTTTCCATTATTTTCTGATCTGTGTAATAAAACACACATGTGTGTAACTCTAGAAGGCAGTTTTACTATTGCTTTAGTGAGATATATCAACTACTTCCAGAGTAACTTGAAAGGATTAGAAATATTTACATTTGAGCACCTAAATGATCATATAAATGTTTAGGCAAGAAAAAAAAAAAAAAAACTTTTCCATACAGTAGCCCCCACCTTATTTACAGAGGATGTGTTCCAAGACCCCCAATCGATGACTGAAACCTACACAGCATGGATAAGCTGGCCAAAGGGATGATTCACATTCAGAGTGGAACAGAGTGAAACAGAGCACAATTTCATCACACTACTCAGAACATCACACAGTTTAAACCTGACAAATTGTTTGTTTCTGCAATTTGTCATTTAATATTTTTTTGGCTGCAGAAAACTGAAATTTCAGAAAGTGAAGTTGTAGGTAAGGGCCACTACTGTATCTGCGACTGAGTCTTAATTCCTTGCACATACTAAACAAGGACTCCTTTTGGCCATTTCAGGATCATTATTGGAATAAATGTATTAATTTAAAGTGGTAAAGTTCCTATTTTCCTGTTATATCCTTTGAAAAAATAATCTTTTAAATTCAAGGATCCAAAGCATAGACCATTTATTGTATGACAGCCAACGATTCATACATTACTCTTAATTATACTTTCTTAATTACATATTCCAATTTCAAACTTCTTATCCACAACATTTAAACATCTCAATTGTTACCAATAGAGTAGGTTGTCTAAGGGAAAAGAAGGACTTCTTAGTATACGTATGTTGGTGCATATTAGTACCGTTTGTAGGAGGTGATTGTTGCAAAGTTCAGAGATTTTTCATGGTCAGGAACAGGTAGATGCTTACAGTAAAGCTTACCTTATAGAAACAGGATAAAAGACACTGTAACTATATTTTATTATAAATTGGATAACTATACATTTATACAATTCTACTGACAAATCTCTTTTCCTTGTAACATTCTCATTAGAAGGTGTAAAATGCTTGGCCATTGTCCCAGAAAAATTCTGGTATTTGCAAGTCTTGTCTTTCATTTAAGTGTTATTCAACTTGCAAGGTTTACAGGGAAATTATTGAAGATGTATTTTGAAGCTCACTTAAAACAAGGATGCTTCCATGAGATTATGCGATTATTTGTGCAAATTATTTACTGAAAAATGATTAATGGCTAATTTTTAAACTAGTTTTTCTATGAAACAGAACAGTGAGTTTTAAAGTTTTATTATTTGGAGAATTCAGAAGGATATCTTGTGCTAGTTGCATTATTCTAAAACATGATAAAACGTAACTACATTAGTTTCTTTTCCCTTGTAACAAATTACCATAAACTTAGGGCTCCACAGCAACACAATTCTGTATGTAAGAAGCAAATGAGGAGACTGAGTTTTCTGTTCAAAGTAAGGCTGAACTTAAGGTGTCTGCTATTCTGAGTTCTCATCTGGATATTCTGGGATGATATCTATTCCCAAGATTACTCTGATGGCTGTCAGAATTTAGTTTCATGTAGGATTAAGGTACATGTTTCATGTTTTCCATGATGGCTGCTGTTTCGGGGCCACTCTCAGCTCCTGCAGGCTACCTGAACTTTTGCCTCCTTTTCGTCTTCATTTTCAAGCCAGCACTAGCACCTTGAGTTCTTCTCAGGCTTCAAATCTGTGGCTTACTCTTCTGTCCTCAGTTGAAGAAAGCTCTGTACTTTTAAAGGGCTCATATAATGACAACAGACCCACCTGCATTATCTCCCTATTTTAAGATCAACTGTGTCATATAAGATAACCTAATCATGGTGATAAAAACTATCATCTCCACATTTCCAGGTATTATGTACCATTTGCGTATGAAAAGGATAGACATCTTTGGGGAAAAATACTAGAATGTCTCAAAATTATGCTTTATAATGATTACATTTTAAAGTCAATGCACTGGTATAAACCTTCATAAAATATATGAGTTTTTGAACTTTTTAAAGATTCCAAATAGAGATAATATTTGTATATTCTAGTTATACATTTTTGTGAGTATTTAATAACTGGGCAGATAGTTAAAAAAAAAAAAACTCAAAAGTACACATTTAGGTTGCTTTGTATCTGAGGATTAAATGAAGTTAAAGGAAACCAAAAACAAACCAACCAAGCAAAAAACAACCACGTTCTATTTTTTTCTACTATGGTAGATTTTTCTTTTGTTTATAAGAGTACAAGTATTTCTAGAACTAAAGACATAAGAATATTGGTTTCTTTACCATATTATTTTTATTGTTGCCTTTAATTTCCTATAAGAATTTTATTTATTTCCCAATAACATATGCCCCAAATTGGCTGGCTCTGGTGGCTCATGCCTCTAATCCCAGCATTTTGGGAGATCCAGGTGGATGGATCATGAGTTCATGAGTTCAAGACCAGCCTAACCAACATGGTGAAACTCTCGCTCTATGAAAAATACAAAAATTAGCCAGATGTGGTGGACGGTGCCTGTAATCCCAGCTACTTGGGAGGCTGAAGCAGGACAATTGCTTGAACCCAGGAGACAAAGTTTGCAGTAAGCTGATATCACCTCACTGCACTCCAACCTGAGTGACAGAGCGAGACTCCATTTCAAAAAAAAAAAAAAAAAAAAAAAGTCCCTAATCTAATATAATAGGGCTCATGATGAAACTCTGGGTCAAATTATTTTCCAACCAAACACTTGCCATTAAAGAACTCTCATATTGCATAGAAATGTCTAGGACCTTGTAACACCACTTTGCTCTGCCGTTGGCTGAGGGCCACCCAAAAAGAGTATGAATTCAGCTCTTTGAGGCTAATTATACAGTTAATAGCTAAAATCTGTCAGCTAACCACACTTCTTCACAAGGACCCTGAACAGGACATCTCAGTATGTGTCATAGTTATAGGGGAAAAAATCTAATTGCCATATACAGTATTTAGCCTAAGGCTATGTTCATAGAAACACATAAACAAAAATGTTATGAGGTATCTGTCAAGAGACTGGCATAATTGTAAGAGATTCCATGGTCTACATCTGATTGGTCAACAAGTATAACATCTGATTATTATAGTTTTGCTAGTGCCAATAAATATTTTTTCCAGGATCAATAGACAACAGAAATTTCTGTATATATGAAAGATAAGATGCAATTATTGGTTATGTTACATTGTGAGAGAAGTGATGCTAGATAAAAAATAAAAAGAAAATAAACTACAAGCCACTGCTCAATGAAATAAGAGAGGACACAAACAGATGGAAAAACATTCCATGTTCATGGTTAGGAAGAATCAATTTTGTGAAAATGGCTATATTGCCAAAAGTAATGTGCAGATTCAATGCTATTCCCATCAAGCTACCAATGACCTTCTTCACAGAACTGAAAAAAAAAACACCATAAACTTCATATGGAACCAAAAGAGAGCCCGCATAGCCAGGTCAATTCTAAGCAAAAAGAATAAAGCAGGAAGCATCACACTACCGGACTTCAAACTATACTATAAGGCTACAGTAATCAAAACAGCATGGTACTGGTACCAAAACAGAGATATAAAACAATGGAACAGAACAGAGGCCTCGGAGGCAACACAACATATCTACAACCATCTGATCTTTGACAAACCTGACAAAAACAAGCAATGGGGAAAGGAGTCCCTGTTTAATAAATGGTGTTGGGAAAACTGGCTAGCCATGTGCAGAAAGCAGAAACTGGACCACTTCCTGACACCTTACACTAAAATTAACTCCAGATGGATTAAAGACTTAAACATCAGACCTAACACCATAAAAAAACCCTAGAAGAAAACCTAGGCAAAACCATTCAGGATATAGGCGTAGGCAAGGACTTCATGACCAAAACAACAAAAGCATTGACAGCAAAAGCCAAAATAGACAAATGGGACCTACTCAAACTCCACAGCTTCTGCATGGCAAAAGAAACAGTCATTAGAGTTAATCGGCAACCAACAGAATGGGAAAAAAAGTTTTGCAGTCTACCCTTCTGAAAAGGGGCTGATATCCAGAATTTACAAAGAACTAAAACAGATTTACAAGAAAAAAACAAACAAGCCCATTCAAAAGTGGGTGAAGGATATGAACAGACACTTTACAAAAGAAGACATACATGAGGCCAACAAACATATGAAAAAATGCTCATCATCACTGGTCATTAGAGAAATGCAAATCAAAACTACATTGAGATACCATCTCACGCCAGTTAGAATGGCGATCATTAAAAAATCTGGAGACAACAGATGCTGGAGAGGATGTGGAGAAATAGAAACACTTTTACAGTGTTGGTGGGAGTGTAAATTAGTTCAACCATTGTGGAAGACAGTGTGGTGATACCTTAAGGACCTAGAAATAGAAATTCCATTTGACCCAGCAATCCCATTCCTGGGTAAGTATCCAAAGGATTATAAATCGTTCTACTATAAGGACACATGCACACAAATGTTCATTGCAGCACTGTTTACAATAGCAAAGACCTGGAACGAACTCAAATGTCCATCAGTGATAGACTGGACAGGGAAAATGTGGTACATATATATCATGGAATATTATGCAGCCATCAAAAACGATGAGTTATTGTCCTTTGTAGGGACATGGATGAACCTGGAAACTATTATTCTCAGCCAACTGACACAAGAGCAGAAAATCTAACACTGCATGTTCTCACTCATAGGTAGGTGTTGAACAATGAGAACACATGGACACAGGGATGGGAGCACTACACACTGGGGTCTGTTGGGGGGAAATGCGGGAGGGACGGGGTGGTGGGGAGGTGGGAAGAGATAGCATGGGGAGAAATGCCAGATATAGGTGAAGGGGAGGAAGGCAGCAAATCATACTGCCATGTGTGTATCTATGCAACAATCTTGCAGGTTCTTCACATATACCCCAAAACCTATTCAATAATATATATATGTATATATATATATATTTTTTTTTTTCTTCACATGTACCCCAAAACCTGAGCAATTATATATATATATATATATATATATATATATATATTATATTATATTATATATATATATTATTGCTCAGGTTTTGGGGTACATGTGAAGAAAAAATGCAATAAAAAATATATATAAAATAAAAAATAAAGATGTAGAAAACAAACAAAAAAGCTGTTATGCTGTGCAAATATGTACTTAATAGATATCAATTAAGAAATAAATTCACATACTGAGATGTGAATGGCCAAAACAGAGCTGAAGATAATTATTCACATCCCAATGAAAGGTGTGTAATACAGCAATTATGAGTTAGACTATTCAGAGTGTCCTACACAATCTGAAAGAAAGTAGATTTTATAAGACAAGCGATACCTGCATAGACATATAGAATAGCAGAATTATAAAAGGATTGTGCAGATATTATGAAATGACGAAGCCGAACTAATGCAACCATGTTTGAACTATCAGAGGAATTGTGCTGCAGTGGAAATAATTGACTATTTAAATAGAAAATGTAAAAATTGACACTGGGATCACCCATCTTCTTGATTCAGGGAATACAGGTGCCTATACACATTTTCTTTAATTTCTCTAAGATTTCCAGAAGCTCAAGAGAGTCATGAAGGACCTCAGTTATGTCATTATTTCTACCTGTACATGAACTGCCCAAGTTTTTTAGTAGAAATTTATAGATGAAATAGTTCTGGAGTTCTGTGAGCTCCTCTGATCTTTATTCATTCTGCTTTATGTTGGACTTAATTTTATCTCTGAAAGAAAGGTGGTTATGGTTGGATTACTATGATGAATTACCAGAAAAACCCAGGATTTTTTAGCCTATACTGGGAAGAAAAGCTAGACTTGAAAAATCGGTGGTTTAAAATCTTTGCATATTAACAAATTTTAAAAGTGGCTAATGTCACCACGGAGCCCTGGGTATATTGTTCAGTATGCTAGCTTGGCAAATCTAAAGTGGCAGGTAACAAAGGCTAAAAATTCTCCAGCGACCTCATGCAATTTCTGAGAGCACTAGGGAGTTGGCTAACTACCTCACTTACACCTCATAAAATGAGACCTTCGATTCACCCCTGCTGATCTCTCTGCTCCTCTTTCTAATTTCTTTAATTGGAAAGTCAGGTAGTGACCCTGGCTGTGGAGAAAATCCAAGATACTCATGCATACACTATTTTGTATTTTTGAAAAAAAAAAAAAAAAACAATAAAAACCTAGAGCAGCAACTCCTGGGAATCTTCAGCCTTCATTTGAGATTTTTTTAGAGGATTAGAATAGAATAATTATTTAAGGCATAAAATACATATTTCAAATGCTACAATTCACAAATGTGTTTGGCCAGAAGTGATTGACACTTAAAGATGAGTTGTGAAAACGTATTATTACAGACTACAAATGGGAGATGAAGAAAATTCACCTTCTACTTGAAAGCTGGACAATCAAAGCTCTTCTATTGCAAAGCAAATAGAGTGTCTAACATCTGTAATAATGAAAGGTGACATCCGGAGAATACTGAAAGCCAGATTGAAAGATAGGACAACACTAACCTACCAATCACACAGCAGAAGCCATGGTCCTAAATTCGAAATGTAAGCCCCTTTGGAAAAAGCTTCTTTTCTAGAAGCCTATTTCTTCTTTATCCTCAAAAAATGAAAATACGCATGTAGCAGTTAATAAAATCTTATAAATCAAAATGAGTTAATATCTCTAAACATATAGGTATGTGTGTATGTATATTATGCATGTATGTATGTGTATGTGCATATTTATGTATATAAAACAAAGCTTAAAAGAAAGCAGACACCAATGAATGGCCCAGACTTAATGTTCAACAAAAATGGACCAGTTGTATTTTACAGAGATAGTAGAGGTAAAACTGGAAACTTAAAGAGAAAATAGAACATTCTAGAAAGCAAAAATTATCCCAGTCAGGTAGAAACAGTAATGATATATATGAAATCAAGATTTGAAGAGTTTGTTAACACGAGGTGTCATATCAGCATTTGTACTTTGTTGTGTGAATCTTGAATCTTATTTCGCTGCCTTATAACTTTTAATTGAATGTGCCAGGCTTAGTTTTGGACATTTGCATAATCTGTATTGTTTATAGTTATACAATTTCTAGTAACATATAATTTGTCTGCAGTTAGAAGCCAAGTGTGCAGTACATTCTTAAACTTGAGAATTTAGTTTGACATAGAATATGTGGGTGATGTGCCTTTCATTGGTGAGTGGTTTCTCTCATTTCAACAAAACTTTCTCTTAAAAAAATAATAAGTTGTTGTTGTAACAGCTTTTTAAAAATCAGATGAGTAAAAATAATTAGATGAAATTGCCCAGGGTCACATAACACATTAGTAGTAGCAAATCTGTAAAATATCCAGGGTTCACTTAATTAACTTTCAGGTTACTCTTAATTTTGAAGCATTGGTATACTAACCTCTATTACTTTAAGTCACAGTTTTGGAAAATATCAATGTTGAGAGATTGTGGGGGGAAAGGAAATGCAAATGATATTTTCTCCCAATATTTTCCTTGCATATGACCTTGGAAAACAAACCTATGGCCTCTCGGCAGTTGTAAAACTGTTTTCATTTTACCTGTAATGCATGCTCAGTAAGAGGCTCAGAAAGAGTGATTAACAATGCTTCTGGTAGTGACAAGGATTGGCATCTGCTTTAAAAAAAAAGTCCTTTACAAAATGCTGATGTTAAGCTGAGGAAGTCCTATAACATCTTTGTCGTCTAAAACATCCTTGTACTGTGGACCACAAAAATCAGAGAATGCTATCTTCTGAAGGACAGTTAGGACCCTTATCAAACAGACTAGAGCACAGCTGCTGTGCTCAACTATACCAAAAATGTTCAGAATAGTGGAAAACAGTTTTGCAAGTATCACACAAGATGAAATGAATGGCTCACCAGGAAGTAAACAGCCTGTCTGAAATCCATGGTCTCAACATTTCACTTCTGAATGAATGTGACTCAAAAACATAGATTCTATATTTGTTTGTGCCTAATGTGGCTGTAGTAATCATTTTCCCTTTCCAATCTGAAAAGTCAAATCGCTTGTTGAAGAATAGTAGAACCAAATAACAAATCAGAAAGAGACTATTTTAAAAGTGTATCTGTTTTCATTTACAACCAGGTTCTTTATATTCTGTTATGGTTTTGGCAAACAATATGCATAAGCATTTTTAGTACATATAAAGACTAACCTAGTCCATTAACATTACTAATGCCTGTACAATGAAAATAACCATGTAGAGTAACCATGTAGGCTGTCTTTGGTTTTATGAATGAACAACAATTACTTACCATTTAATTTCAAGTTCTTAATGCTGATTAGATATTATCCCGTTAAAAACATAAATACAGTATAAATTTGATGTATATTTCTTTAAAAAGCATCTGATCTTGAAGTGGCGCGATATAAAAGAAGAGAAACCTCATGCAAGAATGACACAATTCTGAGAGATTACATAAATTGAAAAGAATGACTTACAATAAAACAGATGGCAGTGGAAGCAGCTGCATGGTATCGTTTCTGAGGTGCGTTAGACACATATGTGGATAGGAATATGGTGTGTGTGGGGGAAAGAATTGTGACTATACATGAAAATGAAAAATTGATGAAATTTTGGCTTTTCTACATTGAGACTAAAATATCAGTGCTAGGGATTCTTTTTCTTTCAAGTACTTTCCTATCTAACAAATGAAAGAGGACTGTTACTCTTACATAAGCAACTTTAAAAATTCCACTGTGATGCCTTTTTCCATCCCCCATTTATTTAAAATCACCATATAGTTGGGCTTGTTTTTCTGCAAATTCCCACTTGAATTTCAATTATACAGTGCTATGGAGATGTGGTTTGTAATGATTAATTTTATGTGTTAACTTGACTGGGCCACAGGGTGCCCAGATATTTGGTTAAACATTATATATAGGTGCATCCGTAAGGATATTTATGAGTGAGATTAACATTTGAATCAATGGATGGTATAAAGCAGATTGCCTTTTCCAATATTGGGTGGCCTCATTCAATCCATTGAAGGTCTAAATATGTTCTCTGCCTGATTTTCTTCAAGCTAAAACATCGATCTTCTACCTTTAAACTTGAACTCAAACTAGACCAAAAACTATTTGCTCTTGTGGTTCTTGGAACTTGGATTCTGACTGAAACTACACCATTGGCTCTACTGGGTTTGGACTACTCAATCTCCATAACTGTTTGAACCAATTACCTATAATTAATCTCTCTTTTTCTCTGTCTCTTTCCATAGATAAATAAATAGAGATAAAGATTAGATATAGATATAGAGACACACACATCCTGTTGGTTCTGTTTCTCTAGAAAATCTTGCCCGATACAGCTCCACAATTATTCATATACTCCTCCAGGAACTTAATATTAAAGCATGTAAGGTTGACTTGCATGACCAAGAAATATAAGTGCACTGATTGCTTTCACATAAAAACTTTAGAATTTGTTATATGCTTGGACATAGCTGCTCTCTTTTTTTTCTATCTCTGCAAATAGGTGAGCATGGAAGAAGAGCCTCTGTCATCCTGGGTCCTCCAGTGATTATAATGAGTGAAATATCTCTGCCAATACACATTATTAGGCATGTAGTGTTAGTCAAACATAAGCTAGTACAGTATTAGTCATTAAATTTGGGACTTTTTTTTATAACTCCATAAACAATCCTATTTTGATTGCCATATTCCTGGCGTGTCCATGCAATTTATTATACAGTATGCTGAATTTTATAATTATTTATTTTAATAATGATGAATCAGACACTTTACAGTGAAGAGTGTTTCTGATACTTAAACAAATAAAGTAATTGCATTATTCCATTCTCACACTGCTATAAAGAACTGCCTGAGACTGGAAAATATATAAAGAAAAAAGGCTTAATTGATTCATAGTGATGCATAGCTGGGGAGGCCTCAGGAGACTTACAGTCATGGTAGAAGGGGAAGCAGCCATGTCTTACATGGTGGCAGGTGAGACAGAATTAAAAGCTCAAGGAAACTTCCATTTATAAAATCATCAGTTCTCATGAGAACTCCCTCACTATGACGAGAACAGCATGGGAGAAACTACCCCTATGATCCAATCACCTCCCACTGGGCCCCTCCCTTGATGTGACACACGGGGATCATGTGTATTACAATTCAAGATGAGATTTGGGTAAGGACACAAACAAACCATATTAGTCATCTTTTTTAAAATGAGAAAATTATTCTTAGAAATATTAACTTGCTTAAAGTGATTGTGCTGGGCACAAAACTCAAGTTGGTGTAGTGCTCTTTCTAATTTCTGCTAATAACTATTATTTGTTGTTTCTGTTCTAGTTTCAGGTTTCACTTTATAGCAGGACTGAATTTGGTGGTTGAACATATTTTTCTCCATTTTGTTTTTGTTGCTGTTGTTGTTGCTGTGGTTTTAGTTATTTTTTTGTTGAAGTTTGAGGAATGAAGAACAGTTATTGTATAATAAGCCAATGCTCAGGACAGTATATTAGAAAGTCATTAAGGCATTTCGAAAAATTATTTATAAAATTACCATAAATATCGAAGATAAACATGGACCAGAAAAGTGTATAAAATAAATTGGATGCATGACAATTTACAAAATGTGTACCCAAAGGGTGCTGATCTACAGCTGTCCACCTGGTGAAGTTTAACAGCTTACATGTCAAACAGCCTGGAACTAGGAGAAGTGATGACTTCTCTCTGCATTAGTATCTTCATTTGCACAATGGAAAATGGTTACTACCTTGGGTATTGATTGTGAGGATTTAATAAGACAATGTAGGTAAATTGCTCAGCCTGTCAGATAGTATGTCCTAAAGAAATGTAAAGATAATAGTTAAAAAGAAGAAAGAAGAAGAAGGAGTGAAAAAAAGAGAAGAGAAAGTGGAGTCAAAGCTCTGTCATTGGGCTATAATATTGAAAGCTTTTAAATGACTGGATTAGAACTGTTAAGGTATGTCACATTGTTTGTAGTTGTCCCCAAAAATGCACATAAGCAAAATTTTGCTTAACATTTCCCTAGGCATTCAGCTTAATGGGGATCCATAGTGGTAGATGGCTGAGAAAACAAAAGGAAAATAACACAAGTCCTGAATATTTTTGTTAATTTTCTTTCTTGTTAATCAGTCTAATATTGACATCGGGGTGTTAAAGTCTCCCACTATATTGTGTGGGAATTTAAGTATCTTTGTTGGTTCCTAAGAACTTGCTTTATCAACCTGGGTGCTCCTGTATTGGATGCATATATATTTAGGATAGATAGCTCCTCCTCGCATTGATGCCTTTACCATTATGCAATGCCCTTCTTTGTCTTTTTTGATCTTTGTTGGTATAAAGTCTATTTTATGAGAGACTAGAATTTCAACTCCTGCATTTTTTTTTTCGCTTTCCTGTTGTTTGGTAAATATTCCTCCATCCCTTTATTTTGAGCTTATATGTGTCTCATGACATGAGTTGAGTCTCCTGAATACAGTACACTGACGGGTCTTGACTCTTTATCCAGTTTGCCAGTCTGTATCTTTTAATTGAGGCATTTAGCCCATTTACATTTAAGGTTAATAGTGTTATGTGTGAATTTGATCCTGTCATTATGATTATAATAGCTGGTTATTTTGCCTGTCAGTTGATGCAGTTTCTTCATAGTGTAAATGGTCTTTACAATTTGGTATATTTTTGCAGAGGCTGGTATCAGTTTTTCCTTTACATATTTAGGCTTCCTTCTGAATCTCTTGTAAGGCAGGCCTGGTGGTGCCTCAGCACTTGCCAGCTCTGGACCAAGATGACCTAATAGACATCTACAGATCTCTTCACTCCAAATCAACAGAATATACATTCTTCTCTCCATCACATTGCACTTATTCTAAAACTGACCACATAATTGGAAGTAAAAGACTCCTCAGCAAATGGAAAAGAATGAAAATCATAATGAACAGTCTCTCAGATCACAGTGCAATCAAATTAGAACTCAGTATTAGCATACTCACTCAAAACTGCACAACTACATGGATACTGAACAACCTGTTCCTGAATGACTACTGGATAAATAGCTAAATTAAGGCAGAAATAAATAAGTTCTTTGAAACCAATGAGAACAAAGACACAACTTACCAGAATCTCTGGGACACAGCTAAAGCAGTGTTTAGTGGAAAAATTATAGCACTAAATGCCCACAGGAGAGAGTGGGAAAGATTTAAAGTTGACACCCAAAAATAACTATTAAAAGAATAGAGGAGCAAGAGCAAACAAATTCAAATGCTAGCAGAAGACAAGAAATAAGTAAGATCAGAGTAGAACTGAAGGAGACAGAGACACAAAAAAACTCTTCCAAAAAATCAATGAATACAGGAGCTGTTTTTTTTTTTTTTTTTTTTTTTTTTTAAGATTAACAAAATAGATTCACCACTAGCCAGACTAACAAAGAAGAAAAGAGAAAAGAATCAAATAGACACAATAGAAAATGACAAAGGGGATATAACCACCAATCCTACAGATCACAAACTACCCTCAGAGAATACTATAAATACCTCTACTCAAACAAACTAGAAAATCTAGAAGAAATGGCTAAATTCCTGGACACATATACCCTCCCAAGACTAATCCAGGCAGAAGTCGAATCGCTGAATAGACCAATAACAAATTTTGAAATTGAGGCAGTAGTTAATAGCCTACTAACTGAAAAGAGTCTAGTACCAAACAAATTCACAGCTTAATTCTACCAGAATTACAAAAAGGAGCTGGTATCTTTCCTTCTGTAACTATTCCAAACAATAGAAAAAGAGGAACGCCTCTCTAACTCATTTTAGGAGGCCAGCATCATCCTGATACCAAAACCTGGCAGAGACACAACTAAAAAAGAACATTTCAGGCCAATATCCCTGATGAACATCAGTGCAAAACTCTTCAATAAAATATTAGCAAACTAAATCCAGCAGCACATCGAAAAGCTTATCCACCATGACAAGTCTGTTTCATCCCTAGGATGCAAGGCTGGTTCAACAGATGCAAATCAATAAATGTAATCCATCACATAAACAGAACCAAGGATGAAAACTACATGATTATTTCAATAGATGCAGAAAAGGCCTTTGATAAGTTTCAACACCCTTTTATGCTAAAAACTCTCAATAAACTAGGTATTGATGGACAATGTCTCAAAATAATGAGAAATATTTATGACAAATCCACAGCCACCATCATACTGAATTGCCCAAAGCTAGAAGCATTCCCTTTGAAAACTGGCACAAAACAAGGATGCTGTCTCTCACCACTTCTATTCAACATAGTATTGGAAGTTTTAGCCAGGGCAATCAGGCAAGATAAAGAGAAAAAGGATATTCAAATGGGAAGGGAGGAAGTCAAATTGTCTCTGATTGCCAAGATCGTATATTTAGAAAACCCTATCATCTCAGCCCAAAGGCTCCTTAAGTTAATAAGCAACTTCAGCAAAGTCTCAGGATATAAATTCAATGTGCAAAAATCACAAGCATTCCTATAAACCAATAACAGACAGAGAGCCAAATCATGAGTGAACTACAAACAGAATAAGATACCTAGGAATACAACTGACACGGGATGTGAAGGACCTCTTCAAGGAGAACTACAAACCACTGCTCAAGGAAATAACAGAGGACAAAAACAAATGGAAATATATTCCATGTTCATGGATAGGAAGAATCAATATTGTGAAAATGGCCACACTGCCCAAAGTAATTTATACAATCAGCATTATCCCCCTCAAGCTACCACTGACGTTCCTCACAGAATTACTAAAACCTACTTTAAATTTCACATAGAATCAAAAAAGGGCTTGCATATCCAAGACAATCCTAAGCAGAAAGAACAAAGCCGGAGGCATGAAAGATATCTGACTTCAAACAAAACTGAAAGGCTACGGTATCCAAAATAGCAGGATACTGGTACCAAGACAGACATATAAACTAATAGAACAAAACAGAGGCCTAGGACCTAATTCCACACATCTGCAACCATCTGATATTTGACAAACCTGTCAAAAACAAGCAATGGGGAAATGATTACCTATTTAATAAATGGTGTTGGGAAAACTGGCTAGCCATATGCAGAAAGCTGAAACTGGACCCTTTCCTTACACCTTATACAATAATTAACTCCAGATGGATTAAAGATTTAAATATAAGACCCAACACCATGAAAATCCTAGAAGAAAATCTAGGCAGTATCATTCAAGACATAGGCATAGGCAAGGACTTTATGACTAAAACACCAAAGGCAATGGTAACAAAAGCCAAAATAGACAAATAAGATCCAACTAAACTTAAGAGCTTCTGCACAGCAAAAGAAACAATCATTAGAGTGAAATGGCAACCAACAGAATGGGAAAAAATCTTTTGCAATCTACCCATCTGACAAAGCTAATATCCAGAATTTACAAAGAACTAAAACAAATTTACAAGGAAAAAACGAACAACTTTATTGAAAAGTGGGCAAAGTATATGAACAAACACTTTTCAAAAGAAAACATTTATGTAGCCAACAAACATATGAAAAATGCTCATCATCACTGGTCATTAGAGAAATGCAAATCAAAACCACATTGAGATACCATCTCACGACAGTTAGAATGGTGATCATTAAAAAAACAGGAGACAACAGATGCTGGAGAGCATGCAGAGTAATAGGAATGCTTTTACACTATTGATGGGAGTGTAAATTAGTTCAACCATTTTGGAAGGCAGTGTGGCGATTTCTCAAGGATCTAGAACTAGAAATATCATTTGACCCAGCATTCCCATTACTGGGATATCTAAAGGATTATAAATCATTCTATTATTAAGACACATGCACACATATATTCATTGCAACACTTTCACAATAGCAAAGACTTGGAACCAACCCAAATGCCCAACAATGACAGACTGGATAAAAAACGTGTTGCACATATACACCATGGGATACTATGCAGCCGTAAACAAGGATGAGTTCATGTTGTTTGCAGGTACCTTGATGAAGCTGAAAACCATTATTTTCAGCAAACTAACACAGGTACAAAAAACAATCACTGCCTGTTCTTACTCATAAGTGGGATTTGAACAATAATAACATATGGACACAGGGAGAGGGACATCACTCAACAAGTCTTGGTCGATGGGACAGGGGGATAGGTGAGGGATAGAATTAGGAGAAATATCTAATGTAGAACTGGGGTTGATGGGTGCAGCAAACCAACATAGCACATTTATACCTATATAACAAACTTGCATGTTCTGCACAAGTATCCCAGAACTTAGAGCACAATATTAATAATAATAATATGTAGTAAATCGAAATGTAAACAAGAGCTGAATTAATGCTAGGATGAAATCATATAAGAAGAGCCTAAGAGGCAGGAGAAAAGAGCCTCTTTCATTGAGTTTATAAGTGAACAACTAAAATAATATGGACAGTAAAGTGTACTGGGTTTAAAAGGACTTTGAGTCAGAAGGTAAGAAAGATGTGTAAAGTTTTGGAATAAGTCATGAAGAAAAAATTAGAGACGGTTAATTTCAAAAGAAAGAAAAGCTTCAGCATGGGCATGAATATGGTCTTCCAATACAGAAAAAGTATCCTGGGAAAGATTTTGTTTCTTGCTTTAATAAGCAAAACATTTAGAGTGTATTGATTGTTGTTCATTCAAAATTTCTTAAATGTTAGAGTTATATAAATAGGATCCCAGTATATAGTCATCATGGAATATGTTGTCTCATGCATGGAGTAGTAAATTTCTTACCAGATATTAGTTCAATCTCAAGCAACTGCTATTCTGTCCTTTCACAAAAAGAAAGAAGACACACTGTTCATTGAAGCTGGGTGAATTGATCTCTAATGATTTTTTTCAACTATGAAATAACATGATTACCTTTCTACGAATTTCTATTCAACATTGTGCACAGTTCTTTAAGTATTTATTTGGACTTTACCAGGAGCAAAGTACTATGAACTTGTTTAATGTACTGATCATCTCATTTAATTTATGAAAGAGGTAACATATTGTTGTTGGTTTTAATTAGAAAAGTGAGATATGAAGAAGTTAAATAATGTATACATGACCACAAGCTGCTAAAGAGGAAAGCTGTTGTATAAACTCTAGCAGTATGATTCTAGGCAACTAAAATTGGGGCCTTCTCCTTTAGCGTAAAAAAGGTTTTTAAACTTTACAATGTTCCTCACAATATCTTGCATGTTTAGTAGAATCATAACACCAATGTGCTATATTCTATCATTGAATTGTCTCTATCGTGCCATCAGGACATCAACAAAATCTTACATTAAGTGTGGCTTAGTTCTTACTATTATATTTGCCAGTCTTTTCATTTTTGTGAAATCTAAGAATGAGAATTTGATTTACAAATCAGACCTAGAGTTTAGGACACTTGTTTTAAATATTATTAGTTGGGTCTCACACGTTGCTAACATCTCATACCACATTTATCTCCTCTAATTAAAGGATTCAGCAACATAAAATTTAGTTCTTGACATAATTAAGCACTTCAGGAAGTGGTTTTCTTCTCTCGTGTGAAAAAAATATGCAAGCTGCTTGGCTTTAGTGATAAAACAATGTCGCTAATGTCACATGAAAAATGATCAAATTAAAGAATGATGGGGATTGCTAGGTGTTTCCAGTGATAATCTTGGAACTTTTGTACTCTCAAAATGCACTTTTATAAATTTTGAGAAACTCGTTATTTTCTTTTAAACAGCAAATATTTCTTAACTGCTAGCAGAACGCTGTCACATTCTTTCTGATGAGTCAGCAGTTGCAATGCCAGTACATTAAACAGCATTTTGCAGAGGAAAAGAAGCAGAATAATAATTCTGTTGAATCTAACTAAGCAAGCAATATTACACTTGGTAACCAATCATGTGTATTATTTAGAACTGAAGATTATAAAAGTGTAATACCATACACCTTTACTGTTTAAAAAGGAAAAATATATTATGCTTTATGAAAATACAAGGGCAGACACCTAGAAATCTTCAGAGCGCACATCTATGGGCAGGTAACCTGCATTTACATATGAGTGAAGCTGTGATTTGTATCAAATCACATTTGTGTGCCAGAGTTCAAGGCACACAGGCGGTTCTCACACTGCCATGTTATAAAGCCAAATAATACTTGCACCAGCCAAAATGACCTTTTTTGCTTAACCGTGTAGGATGAGGAATAGTTTCCTAATATAGATAAAGAAAACTTGAAATCAAACTGAAATAATTGTATTTCCTACACAAATCCTTCCTCTTTTATTGAGTTTACATAATCAAGACTGAAAATCTCAGAACAGAATTCTCTGATTTTTCTACTTTCAATTTCAGAAGTTTCCAGTAACAATTCTATATAAATAATAAATAGATCAAAATACCAACGGCAATTTTTTTCCTAAGATTTAGATTTCTGGTTGTGCAACAATCCTGGAGAAAGACATTTTTCAATTAATATAAAATATGTTATATTTCTGAGTAAGTTTGGAGTCAGGAGACTTTTCTTTTTCACATAAAAACATCATTGTCTGGCAGTTTCTTTCATTAGCTTGTAACAATCACTACATTATTTAAATAACTTGTCAGGAAAAATAACTCAATAGATAATATTTGATTTGGATGTCAATCTCCTTTCAGCAAACCTCATTTCCACCACTTTGTCCTCTTTTAAACATTCTATGTGTTCATTTCAGGTAAAATTTCTCAACCTCAGCACTAGTGACATTTCAGATTGGGTAATTCTTTGATATGGGGGCTGCCCTATGTATTGGGGAATGTTCAGCAGCATGTGTGCCTATTACCCACTAGATGAGGGTAGCAGTAATGTCAATTAGTATTGTTATGACAATCAGTAATATCTACTGATGTTGCCAAATGTCCCCTAGGCGATAAAATCTTCTGGCTGAAAACCATTGATTTAAAGCCACCACAGACTGTATCCATCCTTCCTCATGATAGCGAAATTTTCATTTTGTCTTCTTTGCTGCTAACTTCACTGCCATTCCTTGAGCCATTATTATAATTTAACTCACATTTCTTTACCTTTAGGTAAGTTACGAAAGGTTTCTCTCTACTTTAAGGAATTGAACAATAGCTTTTCTTCTCCTGCTGCTGTGGCTCCACATTAGGCCATAGAATTTGTGGACCGGAAGGGGGGTCGATTTCCATCCCTGTTCACCCCCTCTACAAGGCACCTCTGTGCAGGGCACTAACTATGCAACCTTTCATGGTCCTCTGTTAAGTGTATTACAAAGTGTCATGTATATATAGAACTTGGAAATTAATGTCCCCATAGTGGCACTATGATAATAGGTAGTCATGTTGTCAGGCCAGTTTTCAAAAGTCCATTTGCCTGTAAAACCATTGAAGTCTGTAAATAGCAATATCTTAGATTGTGGGGCCTGGAAACTGGAATGCATGTGGTATAGTTTTAAAGGAGGAGACAAAATGAAAAGACAGCTGATATTTTTTCTCGGATCCAGTTTGGTAAAAAATATTTTAAATCAGAATAGTTTAGCTTTGATATCTATGCCCTTTAATGTTTCTATGGAAATTCTAAAAAGAAGAATTATAATTGCAAGCAGCAAGTCAGTGCCTGCTTTATTCTTGAAAGTTATTCTATCCTTATGAAACATAAAAACATATGCTCCTTCAATGATGGAAAATTTGGATAAATTTGTAAGTTAGAAAGTGAAGGGACTGGCATACAGACTCATTCCCTATACATAATAGGCACTATTAATTAGTATATTAGTAAATACATGTTAGTTGACTAAGTCATTTCACAAAAATTTGTATTTTGTAGAGGTGATTTTTGTAAACCAAGATTCTATTTAACTGTTTAAAAAAACAGAGTAAACATTAAGTGCATATTAAAGGTGCAAGTTAATATCCGAGATACAATGGAGATGCAGAGATAATGAAGACATGATTCATGTCCTTAGATATTTTCAAAATTCAGAAGAGAATTGGTAGAAAATACAAACTATATAAATAAAATAAAGCTAATCAGAGAAGTTTTTTTTTATTATGATGCACCCTGTAAATAATTATAATAGACATAAATAATTATGTATATTATTCATCTCCTATAAACATTTTAAGTGTGACTGGCATCATTATTCAGTGTTCACACATGCATTCAGTTCCACTGTGCTAATTTTATCAAAAATGAATTGAGATCAATTTAAACCTACAAAACATTAAAACATTTAAGCACTCTATTCACTTGTTAACCCTTTCCTGCAATGCAAAAGATCTTCTTCGCACCATATTCTGATGAAGATGTCATATTGCCACTTCCTTGAGCACCCTTATAGATGAATCAGGAATACTTTGAAGTGTATATTTTGGAAAAGGTAAATCACTGAGCTAGATTTATATAAGCCATTAAACTGGAGAGCCAGAGTTTAAGCCATATTGTCTGTTTCTAAACTCCATGTTGTCTAACTGCATTCCAGGTTTCCTTCTCTTTCCTCTTTACCTCGCCTTCCCAAGGTCTTGAGTGAATACTGGTGGATTATTATACTCTAAATAATTTCCTGATATTTGTGTAATATGTTCCAGGAATGATCTTTATTTTTTATTAAAAATGTGAGGCAAATAAAATTTTAATATTTCTCACTCTCTCATTGAAAATTGTATTCTATCTCATTCATTCTACCAAAAATGTTTAGTGGCTTCCTAAAATTCTAGAGAGAAAGATTATCCTGATTTTCCCTATCAGCATTACTCTCCCTCTACTATGAACATTTGTATCATAATACTTTAATAATGTTTCTGTTCTATGTTCTGTCTGTGTCCTATTTAGAAGCTGGTCAGTTCACGTTACAACTTTATAAACATTTTAAGAATAAAATAGCCTTAAAAGAAACACTTATTTTTGCAACTCAATAGAGTCAGAATGTATATTCTGACAATTCAAGGCACAATTGCCAGTCATTGATGGAGCAATCGGTTTTGCTTGTTGAGTGTTTCAGTACTCTTCAAGTTACGCCACACCAGTGTTTGTCTTTGGGCCCCTTTCAGGTTTCACCACAAAGAACAGAAATTAGAATGTTAACAGTAAACAGTTCCCAGGGAAGATCACGAATTTGCCTTTATGATCCTACAAATCTGGAATTTAAGTGGTACAATGACGACAATGCTAAGTTTGTGTACTAGTTCAAGGGACTATATCTTTGCTCAAGATATAGTCATCATATATTTAAAAAGAACTAAGGCCATAAAAAAATGGAAAACACAAAGCATTAAGGATGTCAAGTTATTTGAAGTCTAACCTTCATTGTAGTTCTGCTCATCTATAGGATTGATTTGTTTTGATAAGAGTGATTTGTTAGGAACTTCTTAATTTGTCTGTTCTAATAATATCAATAGCTCCTGTTAATAAATACCACAACTTTGGAAGGGATTTTAAATTACTTCCCAACTAATCCAACTTAGAGATATGTTTAAACACAGTAGTCAGTACCTCAACACTAAAAATACATTGCAATTAACAAACATTTTCTCTATGTGATCTATAATTCTTTCTTTCTCTAATTTCCCTCTAGAAAAATGTATTACAAACATTATAACTTTTAAAATCTCTTTAGCAAATAAGTGGTAAAGAAGCCTATTTCCTAGCATGAAAATATTTTTGTACCATATATATACATAATGTAAAGAAATATATTATACTCTGGATTTTATAGAGAAGATAAGGGATAGGTAAGGAAATAGAGAGTGGCAAAATTAGCTAGCAGGGATTGGTATTGTTTTGGACAATGTCATTAAGATCCTCTCACATGAGAAGCTATTTGAAAAGAGACTTGTGAAAAACAAAGGTGCCAACCACCTGGGAAAGAACAGAGACTCTGATGTCCCTGCCATAGGGATATTCTTAATATCTTCAAAGAAAATCAAGGCCAGAAAGCAGGCCCTCACCAGATGGTGAATCTGTTGGTACCTTGATCTTGCACTTCCCAGTGTTCAGAAATGGAAAAATAAACGTTTGTTATTTACAAGCTGCCCAGTCGATGATAGTTCATTATAGCATCCAAATGAACTAAGATAGCAGGAAGGAGTATGATTTGATTTAGATTTTTAAAGGATCACTCTGGGACTGTGTGGATTATAGACCATTAAAGAGAAAGAACAGAAAATGTAGAGATGTTAGGATGCTATTATAAAAGTCCAGGGTAGAAATTATAGTAAGTTGAACGTGGGGGATAGCTGTGGCATAGTAAGAAAAGGTTAGGTTCTGGAAATATTTTGAAGTTTGAGCCCATAGAATTAATTTGTTGATAGAATAATATGAGGGATGGAAGAAGTACGGAAATTAGTGATAACACCACATATTCTGGCTTCAGCAGTCAGAAGAATTAAGTTGCCATCTCTTACATTTACTGAGATAAGAAACACTCGTGGAGAAGTCTGTTGGGTGTGGCTAGAAGAAAGCAATATTTTATATGCGTTAATTTTGGCCACTGAGTGGAGATATCTAAGATGTTTGGTGCATACGAGCCTGTAGTAGGAGGGGTTTGGGTCAGAACTAGGTAACTGACAAACCATTTATAAAGCTGGATTTTAAAGAAACTATATGAAAGAAATAGTGCTATAGCCAGTGAGGTGTGAGAAGAAGGTACAAGGGCAAAGCCAGAAAAGAGCAGAAATGTATGCATACATATATGTATATCAATATTTTATATATCTGTGTGTATGTGTACACATACGTATAAAATCAAGGATGAGGAAGTCAACATGTGAAATGTTCAATACGTGAAAGAAAGTAATAATGAAGGATCAAATGTTGAATCCACAGCACTTTTCAAGAGCTGTTTTCTATGATTTTTGTGGAAAGAAAACGTTGGTGTTTACTCAAAAAAGGATGGGAGAAGGGAAAGTATACGGACAATGAGAAACATCTCTTTCAAGAAATTTCGCTGTAAGAAAGGTTAGAAAGTACATAGAGCCATTGATGGAGCTGTGTCTGGACGCAAGAGAGAGTTTCAGATGGTAAATATGACACCATGTTTACAGGTTAATGAGAACAATCCACATAATAAAGATAAAAAGCAGGAGAGATGAGGCAAGGGTTAGGCTTAGATACCATTCCGTTCAACTACTGAAACAAACAAAAACATGGTAGAGGGTTTATATACAAATGCATGCAAGCTGGTAGATTTAGTGGTAAAAATTATGTGATGAACATCTATAAATCCTGAAGGGAAAACAATATGCTGGAAAGATACGCTTTACATAGGAAATTATAAATAGCTTACAGATAATACATGTCAAATCATTTGAACTTTAAAACACCTTTGCACTATTTTCATTATGAAATGAAAGACCAGGAAACACTATAGTAGAAATTCTTAGGGAATCTTTGAAAAAGGCAGAGAATTAATATGCTTTAAAATTGTTCAGTTAAGTGGAACACATGTCAGAAACAAAGGTTTGCATGCTTATTAACTCAAATTCATAGTTCTATTTAAAATAGAACTATAGCACTCAAGTGAGCAAATGTTTGCTTTCAGATAGTCTATTGTTTAAGTTTCAAAAGCGTATTCTCTTCAGACTGATTTTGAGTCTGCTACTCAATACAGAAAAGCAATTGGGAAGCAGAGTATTAGCAAGTATTACTCAGAAAATAAATATTTACTGTCAACCTTACAGATGTGAACAGTCCTGTTTCCACATATAGTTCTAATTGGATTTAAACGCCACCTAACTGTTCTATTAAGTCTTTGATACTCTCTGAGCAAATGGCACACAATATTATTTTTTTAAGCTTTCAGAAATCATCAAATGAAGTTTAGGGCACTAATTATCTAAAACTAAGAATGTTTAATGAGACTTTGTTTCAGGGTCCCTTTCAGTATTGAGTGATTTCAATGCATAATTTAGGAAACAATTTTCAGCATCGTAAACAGATAGCTTAAGGCTTAAAGTTTAGTTTTCACTATTATTAAAAATAATTCCACACAGTTTTTCTGTTTTCCAGTCATTAGTAACAAATAATTGTTATTTGAAGTTTTAGTAAATTGTAAGTTTTTCTTAATAGTAGACTGAAATAATTAGGTGTGATAAGAATACAATACAGTATAAATCTATATTCTTGTTAATATTTACAACGATGCTATACTTTCAGTACATTAGGTACTGAAGAAGGAACCAAATAAATTAATGCTTTATTTACTGATGCATTTAAAGTGCTTACCCATAATTTAATATATCATAAGTCTGAATACAACGTCCTAATAATCCAGTTTTTCAAAAAGATATTCAGTAAGTTAATACTGAGAAGATAAACACTACCCTACCCTCTTTATGTAATAATAATATTCATTATAAATGTTAAGTTCCTACTATTTCTGTATACCTTCATGAAACCATTTACAAGTCTTATTGCCTTGAGATTTCAACACAAAACAGCAGCATAGGTGTTGCTATACCAATTATTCCAATGCGAAATCAGTATCTCTGAGTTTTTCAAGTAACTTGGTGAGAACTTCTAGGCTGTAATCAAATGACAGAGCTTGGATATGAACTTCTGTAGACTTTTCTTTCTACAGGACTGCCCCTGGTTATGAGCAAGTTGTACGTTGATAATGGATATTCAGAGGCACAAACTTCCAGTCTCTATACTTGGTCTGGACTATAAATATTAAATAAATCTTCTGACTTATTATCAGAAAATATGTAATAATGCCTTCTATATAAATGGAGACTCTTTTATCTAGTAACTTTTAAAATTAAAGTTGCTTATATATAGCTTTCTGTCTCACCATCTCCTTTTAATATATGACATGGATGTCAATAAGAAAATTTCACAGCATAATTGATTTCTATATAAAATATTTCTTCCAAATTTGCATTTTTAAAGGATGCATTTACATTGGTTTAAATAAAATATAACTTAGTTTATTTTCTAACAAAGTGTGAAGTACTCAAAGTGTTTCTGAAAAAATCTGCTTTATTGGTTTATTGTAGCTGAACTAGAAGCTGGTAATCATCAACTAACTTGTTAAATGATAGAGTATAAGAGGCTAACAATTAATAAAATAAAAGAAATAATAGATGTACCTAAAAGACAGCTGAAAAAAAATTGCAGAAAAGGTCATTCTAGAAGAGCATGCTGGAACTCAGGAAGTCAGAGAGCTAATGATCATTAAGCCATAGGATTCTCTAAGAACAGTAAAAAACAAGACAAAACAAACAAACAAAAAAACAGAACACATACAAAGAAAAATAAATGTCATTTGAGCCTACCAGAAGATGGAGAGGGAGAGGAGGGAGAGGATCAGGAAAAATAACTAATAGATACTAGACTTAATACTTTGTTGACAAAATAATACAACAAACCCCCATGACATAAGTTTACCTGTGTAACAAACCTGTACATATATGCCTGATATTAAAACTTACAAAAATGTGAAATACAAGAAACATTATAATATAGCAAGTTTTAGAGTAACTGACGAAGTTTAAAAAAAAAAAAAAAACAGTAACACAATGAAATGACAGCAAAAATAATCCATTCTGTCTTGTCCTAATAAGAACACATGTATATTTTTGGCTTCATGGTAATATTTTAGCAGTCACAATAATAGATCTCAGTGGATTTTAACTATACCTCTATAAACCATCCAGAAAACCTAAATCTGGCTACAGGAAAGGATAGAAATATTGTCAAATTGGCATTGTAATAGGAAAGCTATAACTTGCAAGCTTACCAAATGGAAATGAGGAAGAGAACTAGACAGAAAATTGAAATGAGCGACATGCTAAAATTACAAGATGATCAAGAAAAGATATTGTGAAAACATTAGAATTAAGAAAAACAAACAATGATGTTAACTAAAGTTGAAATTGTAAAGAGAAAACTGTAAAGAGAAAACAAGATAGAGTGACAATGATTAAAACTGTGAAATTGACAAAAAATAAAAGTATGAGCCACATTTCCACCTTTCAAAGCAGAAAGTCAATAAATAATGAATAAAGTTGATGATTTTTTTTAAAGTGGTATATGACCTACTACTTATAGATACGAAGGTAATCCTCCAGACTTCCACATGATAGATCACATATTATTAGAATTTTCGCCTCAGGGCAAATTGGGGGTTGAAGGGCATTTCCTAATAAAGGTTTCTATTGTATTTTTCTTTTACACATGTATTATTTTGATTTTAAAAATGCCTAATAGTTATTGTCTCTTTGATTTGAGCATGCAGTAGCCAAATAGCTGTGACATTTATGGTGCTGTAACTTAAAGAACATGAATTCCAAAGCAGAAGGGCAGAATAATAGTGGCAGTTTCTCCCAATTATAGACATGCCCTGAATTTCTGAATGGACAATTACAATCATCCCCTGTTAGGAGACGATAAGAACTCAATGATTTACAAATGTTTAAGACCACATTGTAGCTAATTTTGAAATGCAAATGAGTACATTTAATGCTTTCAATGAGTCATTAAATACACATTTATACTTTTACGAGCGAAAATGTTACAATCCAAAATATTGTCTAATTCTGATAGATAATAATTTTTTTCGCATGTATAACAAACATTGCAAACTGAATCAGATTATTATATTTCTTTCATAAGTTCAATAAGAAGGTTAATGCTTAGCCATAGTGAGTTCAAGTAGAATATATGTGAAATGTCAGTCAAGTAGAATAATTACAGTCCATTATTAACCCAAATAACACAAAATAATTACTGATTCTAACCAAGAAAGTCCTATTTTTAACCTATGAATGTCAGGCCACAGTCTAGCATTTAGCCTTGAGAAATCAAGTCTTTCTTTTTCTCTTGTTTGGCAGAAGTATCATGGGGAAAGCTATTATTTGTCTTTTGCTCTCATGAGGTCACTCTCTTGCAATTTACAGTGATCTATATAATTTTAAAAGAGCTTGAGTCAGAAAAAGGCAATGGAGTACTATAATTAAAAGGCACTTTGGCTTTATCACACTAGTTCGTTGTTTAAAAAAGAAATCTGTGATCAAAATATATTAATGTATTTTACTAAAAATTGTTGTTAGTGTGTTTACAATTCATTAGAAGGATATAAAAATCGTTTTCTCCTACAATAATAAAATTGCTATCCTAGTTTGAAACTTAAAGCGTAATTTAGCTTTTTAATAAGGAAAGTTGTGTAATATATTAAAAACTCTAAATCTGAAATATCCATACTTTCATTTATTGAGCTCTTACTATCTTTTCTGACATAATATTAAACAAACTACATGTATGTGGATGTCCTTCAATGTAATTGTGATGATAGCCATCAGTTTTTGTGATAGTCTTCTAAAAGAGTTCTACCATTATCATTTTCCAAATTTATAAAGACAATTATAAATTTGTGAGTTATGATTCTACTATGTTGAATAAAATAAAAATGATATGTACAAGAAAAAATGAGAATCATACTTCTTAAGTATTTTCATGGGTTCATTATACTATTTTAAAATATTTTAACATGTAAGTAATAAATACAATTCATGAAGTTTCATAACTAAAATTAACCACAAATTTACAACTTAAACAACTGGTAGGTAGTTTTGCTAGTCACCCAAAGAAGATATACCAAGAATAGATTTACAGAGATGGAGAATGATAATTTGAAGTTGAAGATGTCTATGACATATCTAGATACAGACATATTTCTATGGTAAACACACGAGTTGAAAATAATTGTTATTGGAGAAATCGATTCAGGAGTAATAAATATTTATGAGTAATACCTTTATCAAAAGAGTAGAAAATGTGAGCATGATATATGTCATAGAGGATGTGTAAAATGAGAAACATCACTCTAACACAAAGGAAAGTACATGTACGTGGACAAATGAGATTCCAGATATTAGTGTTTGAACTCCCTCTTTTGTCATGGGCACAAATACCTCTCTCAATTATGGATTTTTCATTAGGTGAGCCATTAACAATGGGTAACGTTCATATAATGCACACAATAACACTAATTCCTCAGGTAAAGATGAAGTAAACTATGAAGGAACTTTGTCCAAGTGTCACGCCCAAATCTCTAAGAGGCTGAGTCAGAGAGAGCATTATACTGTAAACGGTCCTGCTTTTGTTATAGCGACTAAGTTCTACAGGAACTGAAAGTAGCGATGGGGTTGCCTGATTTCAAAGTATTACCTGGAGCCTTAGTGATACGGCATCTCAGGGCCACAGTCCAAGATGAGACATCGGGAGCTAAACAATGGTATCTCTTTGCCAGTCAGACTTAATGGGAGCCCCAGGTAGTAAGTTTCAATGGTGGACAGATTCAGGTTTCAGTTGACATACTGTCAATAATAGTACTAGTAGAAAGTGGTTTGGGTGCAACCAATAGTCTGTGTTTAGTGCTCTAAATATAACGAACTTCATTTATATCAGACAAAAGACACATAAATAACAATAGCATCATGATTGCCTGTATTCATGGACTGAGTCTATAATTGTTTCTTTAGTTCTAGAACCTTTACAAAACCCTTTCGAGAGATAATAAGGGAGGGTGTTATTGATATCTAAACCGTAGAAAAAGCTATGGAGATGATTGATACATACATTTATTAACATGTCTCACTATCAAAATGTATCAGTAACAGCTCTTATTAAATGTATTATTAGGTATGTATCAAATTCAAGAAAAACAATATAGAGAAAACTTTCCCATCATCTATGAGGAAATACAGGTCTGATTTTCTCTAAAGAATGTCATAAAGAAAATAATCATTTTTAAAGATACAGACTAGCTAACATATTGCTCTTGGGGGGAAATCATTTGTCTAATTTATACTTCAATAATCACATATGATGTCTCCTCCTTTTGTTAAAGTACACTAAAATGGAGACTGGGCCTGAAGAATGCCTAAGCAGGCAAAACCAGTTTGTCTTCAAATAAATGCTCTAAAATTTTATTTTTCCTCAATTTATCTTGTTTATCTTTTTTTAACATTCAAAAAGAATGAATTTTAGAAAGCATCTAAATCTGTAAGAAAAGGCTTATAAAAGTTTATGTGATCAGTCAGCTCTGGGTTTAAGATCCACTTAGATATTTTTATATTGCTATTGCAAAATTTCTGAAACACATTTAAAATAAGATATCTGTCTTATATAAATGTGTCCATATATATAATATAAAAATATATAGCATATATAGTCTGTATATATGTCAGGTATATATATTATACACATATATATAATATATACATATAGAGAGACTATATATATTATAGAGTCTCTCTATATGTATATATAGAGAGAGTAAGGTCACTCATGTATATATATATAGAGAGACAGAGAGTATATATATTTATAGAGAGAGTATATAGAGGGAGTATCTCTATATATATACAGATATGTATACATATGTGTACATATATATGTGTATATATGTATACATATGTGTATATATACATATATGTGTATATATACGTATATGTATATATGTCTACATATGTGTGTATATATACACATATATATGTATGTGTATGTGTATATATATATATATATACACACATATATATACAGAGAGAGAGAGAGAGAGAGAGAGAGAGAGGGAGAAAGGTCACTCTTTAGGTTCCTTTTAAGGTTGCTCTCTCTCCTATTTTTTCTTATTTCTTGGTGGGGAGATCCAGTCTTGTGATTAAAGTACCATCTACATGATAATCTCTCCCACCACCATTCCACTCGCTCCCTCAAAGTACTCGCCTCTCTTAGCTTTCCCCTATCTCAGTTGATGCCAACTACATCTTTCCAGTTACCCAGATGAGTATCTTGGAGGCATCCTTTAATCACTTCGTTTTCTTATTTCTCACAAACATTAAAATGAATCTCATCAGTCCTCCTGCAAAGTATACACGGAATCTGACCACCTGCAAATCCAAAGGTACAGATCTAGTTGAAGTCACCACCATCTCTCCCCTGAATGTCAACATCAACTCTCCATAACTCTGATTGTCAAAACAGATATTTTGGTTTCTACTCTTCACTTTTATCTCCGCTTTACCCACTTCATTCTCAATACCACAACGAAAGTGAGCCTTTTAAAATAAGTCAAGCCATGCTAGTCTTCTGCTCAACATGGGTAGAGGGAGAAAATAAAAGCTTAGGTACTAGCTTCAAGGTAAGACAATGCTCAAGAAACAATCCAGCCCCAATGTCCCTGTGGGACCCTTTGTTAAGACTATGGTGTAATTCAACTCCTTTCTCTGCCCAATCCTACTTCTCCCTTTCTATCCCCAACCGCAAATAAGTGACCCCAAGGGGATAATTCAAAATCCTGTAGATGATTTTTCATATTAGGCTTTTTAAAAATTATAACTAGGATATATACTCTAAAATTTGTGTATTTCATATACTTCTTATTTATTACACAACATCTTCTTTTAAAAATCTGTACCATAAAGGCAGATGTTACATCTGCAAATATATGGCACATAGCATATGTTCAATAAATGAGTGTCACTAGATAATGCTTAAAATATGAGCTGAACAGAAAAATGAAATTACTTGTCACAAGATAAAGGATTCAAGTGGTCAACTCAAAATGACATGCATGTGTCATTATTATCTTGCAATGTGTGTTTTTATCTATCTTATACCTTTTCCTCTTTTTTCTTTGTATTGAAAACATGATGATCAATAGAATGGTCAAGCAGGTCTCAGAAACTTAGACATTATTTGGATCCATGGAAATTGCATTCCCTTGTGGAAAACTTTAGCATTAAGAGGTTGTGGATTTATATGCTTACAGTCTCTTCATACTACCAATTGACGTCTTCATCTTCTGTTTTATAGCTATCATCTCCCTTATAGTTTCTGCTGCATTATAGCATCTTTGCCATCTAATTTGGTAATATTCTTAGCTTTGATTGCTCAAAATTAGGTCCTCCCAAACCTACCTCTGACCCTGTGGATATTCTCAGATGTAACATTTACTACAATCACATTGTCACTCAATTTCTTAGTTACTCAGACCTTCTGGAAAAAAGTATCCCCATTCTAAAAAAGTATGGCTTTTTCAAATGTTATTAATCATTCTATGGATTGACTGTTTTGAGTCAGGTATTTAGCGCAATCTAGTATATGGTGGACAGATGGAACAGAGTAAGGTGATACAAACATGACTGTCTAAGACTGAGTTTAAAGGGTGGGAGAAGACAGGCTCCCTTGTAAGAAACCATAGGTATAGCAGTTCTGCATAGCACAGTAATGTCATACAGCACATAGCAGTTCTGTATAGCTGTAGGTATAGCAGTTCTAATAACATCTTTGTTTCAAAGCATCCTCCACTGCAACATCATCATCTATACTTCTGTAAAAGACATCCAATACAGTAAACAGTTATTGTTTTCTTTATTCTGTTTTCTTTTTACCAATAACTTAATAAAGTTATGATTTTATTTTACATATAGAACTAGTATAAAATCTATGCGGGCATAATCTTTTTAGATTCATGTAAGACCTATTTCTTACCTATTATCAATTGTAAACAAAATCCCTTTTGGGATCAGCTTAAGGCTATTGACATATAAATTCGGGCACAAATATTCTTCACTTGTGAAATATTCTCATGTTTAAGTTTGGCAGCCATACAAACTAAGTTCTAATTTCTCAAATCCTCAATTCCGAAACACCTATTCTTTCCGTTGGATAGTTTTTTATTGTGGAGTCAGCTTTTAAGTGTAAGCCAAGTAGAGAGTGCGTCTAGAAAGGATGGTTTTTGCCAATAGGAAAGTGAGATGATTTCTGCAAAGATGCTTGGAAGCTTTCCACAGCAGAAAAGCATTTGATATATTTTAGTTGCTCTAAGTATTTGTATTCTGTGCTCATGCTCAGAGAGTCAGGCTAAGTGGTGCATTTACAAAATAGGAAACAAACTAACCCAACAACTGGCTTTCAGGAAATTCTGCTTTATTTTAGTTACTGCTGTTTCAGAGATGTTGTTCTTATACTGAAAGTAATGGATGAAGTGAAGTTAGAGAACTGTGTGTAATCATTTCACATGAGTTAGCAAAGATGACTTTTTTGAACCAATTTCAAAGCATTGAAATCAACATTTACATTTTAATTTTTATCACCTGTCTTGAAACAGAAGGTCCTTTGCATTAATAACAGGCATGTATAAGCACCTGCTTCTAGGATCATTACAAGCAATAGCTACTGCCATCTGTGGAGAAAGATTTGCCTTTTTTCTGGATTATATAGGGCTTGCATCCACAGTTTACATCTAACTTTGGAGTCCTTTTGGTTTCTTTCTTCTTTTCTTTCTTTCTTTTCTCTTTCTTTCCTTCTTTCTTTCTTTTTCTTTTCTTTCATTCGTCTTCCTTCCTTCTCCTTCCTTCCTTCCTTCCTTCCTTCCTTCCTTCCTTTTTTTTTGAGACGAAGTATTGCTCTGTCACCTAGGCTGGCGTGTAGTGGCACTATCTGGGCTTACTATAACCTCCACCTTCTGGATTCAAGCAATTCTCCTGTCTCAGCCTCTCGAGTACCTGTAACTACAAGCGTCCACCACCATGCCTGGCTAACTTTTGTATTTTCAGCGGAGATGGGGTTTCATCATACTGGTCAGGCTGGTCTCCAACTCCTGATTTCAGGTGGTTTACCTACCTCGGCCTCCCAAAGTGCTGGGATTACAGTCGTGAGACACTACGTGGCCGAATACTTTTGGTTTCTGCATGTTCCACGTTTACCAGAAAAGTACACTTTTACAATCAAGAATGAACAAGCTGTTGTTTTTTTTTTTAATAAATAAATCTTTGCCTTCTATATGTTCTCACTTTATGTTTTAATTGTTTTTCTTTCTTTTTTTTGCAGGGAAAGGGATTGGTTTCAGTTCATTTTGTCTATTCAAATATGATATCAATTCTAAAAAGTTATATCACATGATCTTTGTCCTCATTTGATGGAAGCTGAGAAAATAACACATTCTATCCACCATTGCTAAGACAAACTGAAAAGCTATAGAGTATTTTGTCAAAGGCCTTCTCTGTATCTAATCATGTGGTTTTTGTCTTTGGTTCTGTTATGTAATAGATCATGTTTATAGATTTGCATATGTTGAACCAGCCTTGAACTCCTGGGATGAAGTCTACTTGATAGCGATGGATAAGCTTTTTGATGTACTGTTGCATTTGGTTCGCCAGTACTTTATTGAAGATCTCTGCATTGATGCTCATCATGAATATTGGCCTGTAATATTCTTTTTTAGTTGTGTCTCTCCGTGATTTTGGTATCAGGATGATGTTGGTCTCATAAAATGGGTTAGGAAGGATTCTCCCTCTTTGTATTACTTGGAATAATTTCAGAAGAAATGGTACCAGCTCCTCTTTGTACATCTGGTAGAATGTGGCTGGGAATTCATCTGGACCTGGACTTTTTTTGGTTGGTATGCTATTATTTGCTGCCTGAACTTCAGCCCTTGTTATTGCTCTATTCAGGGATTCAACTTCTTCCTGGTTTAGTCTTGGGTGGGTGTCTCCAGGAATTTATTCATTTCTTCTAAATTTACTGGTTTATGTGCATAGAGGTGTTTGTAGTATTCTCTGATGGTAGTTTGTATTTCTATGGAATCAGTGGTGATATCCCCTTTATCATTTTTCACTGCATCTATTCAATTCTTCTCTCTTTTCTTTTTTATTAGTCTGGTTAGCAGTCTATCTGTTTTGTTGATCTTTTTAAAAAAAATCAGCTTCTGAATTTATTGATTTTTTGAAGGGTTTTTGTGTCTCTATCTCTTTGAGTTCTGCTCTGACCTTAGTTATTTCTTGTCTTCTGTCAACTTTGGAATTTGTTTGATCTTGCTCCTCTAGTTTTTTTAATTGTGATGATAGGATGTCAATTTTAGATCTACCCATCTGACAAAGGGCTAATACTCAGAATCTACAAAGAACTAAAACAAATTTACAAGAAAAAAATAACTCCATCAAACAGTGGGCAAAAGATATGAACAGATACTTTTCAAAAGAAGATATCTATGTGACCAACAAACATATTTAAAAAATGCTCATCATCACTGGCCATTAGAGAAAGGCAAATCAAAACCACATTGAGATATCATCTCATGCCAGTTTTAATGGCGATCATTAAAAAATCAGGAGACAACAGATGCTGGAGAGGATGTGGAGAAATAGGAATGCTTTTACAGTGTTGGTGGGAGTGTAAATTAGTTCAACCATTGTGGAAGACAGTGTAGTGATTCCTCAAGGACCTATGAATAGAAATACCATTTGACCCAGCAGTCCCATTACTGGTTACATACCCAAATGATTATAAATTGTCCTATTATAAAGATACATGCACATGTATGTTCATTTCAGCATTGTTTACAATAGTAAAGACCTGGAACCAACCCAAATGCCCATCAAGGATAGACTAGATAAAGAAAATACGGGACATATATACCATGGAATAGTATACAGCCATAAAAAGGATGAGTTTATGTCTTTTTCAGGGACACAGATGAATCTGGAAACCATCATTCTCAGCAAACTGATGCAAGAACAAAAAACCAAGCACTGCATGTTCTCACTCATAGGTGGGTGTTGAACAATAAGAACACATGGACACAGGGAGGAGAACATCACACACAGGGGGGTCTGTTGCGGGGTGAGGGTCTAGGGAAGGGATAGCAGGGGGTAGGGAGGTTGGGGAAGGATAACATTCGGAGAAATACTTAATGTAGTTGACGGGGGAATGAAGGCAGCAAACCACCATGGCAAGTGCATACCTATGTAACAATTCTGCAAGATATGCACATGTACCCCATAAATTAAAGCATAATGAAAATACATAAAAATAATAATAAAAAGCTATAGAGTAGTCTATATTCTGAAGTAATCTAGAACAGAAGCTACAATTAACTTTTTGTTTATTTGTATAGATATAAGATGTCATCCCTAAGGAAATATTAAAACGTCAACCTCATAAATGCAAAGGAAAAATTCATGGCTCTATTCCCAGTGTTTAGAATAGTGTCAATCAGGCAGTAAAAGCAACATAAATATTTGTTCAGGATGACAATTATAACTACAGATATATCATTGAACAATCCCTATCATGACCATCAGAGCCATATAAACATCCCAGGAATTCCAAAAGAGGAAGTGACTGTCCGTTATTTTAGCCTTTGAAAACATTCATATCCTAAATCTCCTTTTTCTCTATAAATAATCTATGTAAACCTTTTGTTCTTCAATTTGGACAGATTTTGCTGTTTTTATTCTGCTGCACTCAAATTATTAATTCATATATTAAATATATATTCTCATTATTAACTTATTAATTTTTTAACTCATTAATTAATTTAATAAAGATATTTAGATTGTTCAATACATGCCAGATGCTGTTCCATGCACTGAGATTACAAAACCCTGCAGAAAGATGGATTTCATGAAAGTTAGCTAATCTTCCTCATCATAGATTTAAAATTACATTCATCACACTGAACTACTTTTTCATAAAATGGCTTTCATTTATTTAAGGGTGACATCTTAGACCTAAGCAAAGAAGCAAAGAAATCAACTGTAGTTTCTACTCTATTCTCTTAGGTGATGGAACTTAACCACTCTTTTTTTCTAAGTTGTTTCAGCAAGTCTGGGTAAAGGATATTCTTTTATTAGCTTTATTTAAATAATAAATAAAGACTACTTGATGTGTATGCGTAGAATGTGGTATGCTGAAACCACATTTACTTAGACAAAATGTGTGTGCAATAACTTTTAAGATTCTTAAGCAATATTACTTTTTAAATTATGCATTATGTTTAATTGTTAAAGATCCTTTCACCATTATCAAAAAAGAAAGTTATTTAGAGGTCAATAGGACATATATAATTTCTACCTCTGCCCCATACTTTATTGAGAGAAGAGAGATGATCTTTTAACAAAATCTTACCCCAATTCATCCAAAAGCTCTTGACCTAGGCATTAATTTTTCTTAGTCAATTTTTATAACACAGTTGCCTTAGCTATCAAAGTTAGAGATCTATCTTTCTTTCCTAAATGAATAAAAACATTGAGTGGTATTCTAGAATTGTATTAGGACTCTTTTTATACACACACACACACACACACACACAGAGAGAGAGAGAGAGAAGAAACAAATATAAAAGTCATTATAGTAGTGTTCACACTGATAATATTTTTAAGGTATACCTTAAAGGAAATAGAAACTTCTGTACACCTATCTTACCTGACTTTAATATTCAAGATATTGATGAATTTCAAAATGATTCAGCAGCATAGTTAATTTATTTGCACCACAAGAAAAAAAAAGTTCTTACTTTTTAGATACAGGAAAGGGACTTCTAATGAAGGGAAAAGGTGCATTTTCTTTTCAGGGAACGTTATTATTGAGCCTTGCTTGATAAAATTTTGAACTTCAGGCTGCATCTATTTAAGGTAGAGATTAAAACATCTTGCCCTTACTGAAACATCATTCTACAATATTAAACTCAAGTTTCCTAGTGTAGCCAAAGAATCGTAATATAAAATCAAATACGCTTCAAAAAATTAAATTAAAATGCATCTGTGAAGAATAGATTACAAGGCAATGGAAAGTAAATCTTAGAGAAGTAAATTCGATGTGAATTTGTTTGTCTCATTAGCTTTCATAAGGGTACCAATCTTATTTATATATCTGAAAAATCTACAACATAGCAAACTCCAGTTTACAATATTATCAACTAATACACCCTAAATGACAGTTGCAGTTTTAACTACTATTAAGGTGGTATAGTTGTAACTAGTAAATAATTAGGACTCATATCAAGAGCCCCAAAATCACATTTAAAAGAATATATGCCGGGTGTGGTTGCTCACATATGTAATACTATCACTTTGGGAAGCTGAGATGGGTGAAACACCTGAAGTCAGGAGTTCGAGACCAGCCTGGCCAACATGGTGAAACCCTGTCCCTACTAAAAATACAAAAATTAGCCTGGCATGGTGGCACATGTGTGTAATACCAGCTACTCAGCAGGCTGAGACAGGAGAATCTGTTGAACCCGGGAAGCGGAGGTTGCAGGGAGACAGCACTAATTTATTTCTAGATTAACCAAATGAGGCTTTATTGACTTGGAAACAACTGTCAAAAGAAAGAAAGAAGTTTAGCACTGCTCTTCTATTATCTTAAACAATTAGAATACAAAAAGAACTGTTAGACACATCTACACATCAAAAATTATTGTAAATATATTAAATTTAGGACCAAATGCTTAGATCAATCCTTTAAAGCTATAAAAATAATAGCTAAGTACAATCTACAAGGCAATGAACAAGCAATAAATGTTCTCAATTTATTGTTGTAAATCATTCTTCATTTAAAACTCATTCTAAATGTATATTCATGTAATATAGCGTACATTGAATTCGGTCCAATATGCATCTCTTTCTTTCTCTTTCTTTTTTTTTTTTTTTTTTGGACAGAGTCTTGCTCTGTCACCCAGGCTCTGGAGTACACCAATATTTATAGAAACAAAAATAACTGTGTCTTTGACCAAATACTGTTTGAATATCAAATGCTTTGCCCATTTTTAACAATTATTAGTTTTTTTAAATGATTTTTATATAAATTTTTCACTAGGATATTATTGAATGAGCTTAAAAGTTTCATGGAGAAGCGTTTTATAAAACATCCAGACAATTACCACAGAAAAATATTATTCCCAGTACCCTAATACTAATAAAAATAAAATTATAAGCCACTGTACTTCACTTTTAAATTTAATTTTTTAATTAAATGAATTTCTTTATTACAAATGTCCCATGGGCTAGTTAGAGGAATTCAGATGAGCTTCTTTGTCCAGAAAGCCCTCAGAAACTCTTGGAGGAGGGGGCTCTGTTGTGGACCAAGCAGCCAATCTGGTATTAGATTCAAAGGTCAATCACTCCAGAGGAAGTTTAAAAGAACTCCTCTCATTGGATGAGAACTTAAATGAGGAGGGAATAACTCCAGCGTTAAAACTTGGCTGCTCCTTACCTTTATGGACTCCTTCTCTGGATCCCCTCCCACAGCAGTGTGGGAACTATCTCTCCTTCTCTCTCTGTTTCTCTCTCTCTCTCTCTTTCTCTCTCTCTGCCTAACAAATCTCTCTCTGCAAAACTATTTAGGTCCACGATATTTATTTGAACAGTAAGCTCAACAAAGCCACACTGGATATTGACAAACATCACATTTTACTAGTGAGATATCAAATCTTATAAATTTTAATCTGTAGTTTTATATCCCCCTTAGCTGAAAAGTCACTTTGGACATTCCAAAATGTCTTTCAAAGTTTTAAATCACATTGATTAATCTGAATACCAGGCACTGCCTTGAGGCCACACACTAAACAAGACACTAAATGTTCCTTTTTCAACAAGACCTAGACATTCTATTCCTAAGTGCCTTTAGATATAAATGTACCAACCTTATACTTTCCCCTGTATCTCCCACAACTAGCATGGAGCTAGCCCCAAACAAGTACTGAATAAATGTGGTCTGGACACTCATGTGTCTTCACAATTTAACTTGATGGTGCCTGGGGGCAGGACTGCTACTTAACAGTAAGCTTAGTGTTCAGCATACAGATATATATTGACAATAAATATTTACAATGAACTAAAAGCATGTTTTAAGCATGCATATGATTTGTTTGAGCTGCTTCTTATGTTGTATTGTAATTTGTTATATTTTATACCCTAGAACAAATTTATATTAATAGAATAATATATTTACAACTTAAGCATATCTTTCATGTGTTATTATGAAAACAAACACAATCTGCTATCAGTTAAAACTTTCTCTAAAGTCTTAGAAAACACACTGCACATAAAATGGCAGGGACAAATAATCTCTGGACTCTGCAAATGGCAAACACCATGGCTGAAAGTTAGCGATTTGATTTAGAATGCAACATAAAAGCCTGATGACATTTTCCCCGTTTTATATACAGACACAGTGAAGAGCAAAAGATAAATTGACTTTATCAAGAAAAATTGGCAAATAAAATGGCTCGTCACTGCTATTTATCTTGATTCTTTTTTCTTGCTCTTAATCAGGGGCTGTTTGGGAAGCCAAGTGTTAGCTTCTTTATGGAATGATGTGTGTCAACAAACTCAATTCCTTTTACTGTGATTAGAAATATATTTTATCTCCTTTTAAAATTGCTGTATGATTTTATCTGTGTGTTTACAGATAATGTATTTGACTGATTTTTTTTTTAAATTATGAGTTTTATTATTGGACTTTATAGATTCCTATAGGTGACATGGCATTTAACTGAAGGCCTTGCTTCTTCAGCTACGAAGAAGGTATACAGAGAGGTGACCTAACCTGTATAATGAAGAAGGTATACAGACAGGTGACCTAACCAATTAAATACTAATTCTCAGTTTTCTACAGAACCTCTCAAAATGAAGACATTGAAGGTGCTCAACTTACTGCATTGAGCTGCTGTGTGAAACAATTGAGATAATGCCTATGAAAATATGTTTGCAAGGCATGAAATAATATATTTATTAAAATATAATAGAAATATCATTTCTTATATGTTTATATAATTAAGTTTGATATACATTAACTTTATCATTGGGAGTAATTTTCTTATGCAACAGTTGTATATTTTTTGGTCTTTGTGATTAATGTTCTGAACATTATCAGGAAAATAACAGCTTATTTTCTCAGCTACCCCTACAATGTCTCTCTCTTCTTGCAGGTTTATGACTGCCAAGCTTTCATCAGAATGTTAGGGATACTTATTGATGAATGTTTTAACTTTTTGAATTGATTTTTCCATTTGTTTTTCCACTCATTATAAATTAAGTTTAAAAAATACATGCTTCTCTTGAGAATTTTTGTTCATTAAAAAATGAGGAAGTGACGTATCTTACAAAATTTTATTTGGGGGACTGTCATTTGTGAAGCCTCCCATTTCAAAGGTTTATGTTAATTACATAAAATTGATTTGGCTTGAAATGTTAAAATCAATATTAAGACTGATAATCTAAATAATTTAATTATATAATATAAAAAATAGATTTCTAATTCCTTGAGAATACAGTAGTGTAGACATTTATAATTTTATTAAATTAAAAGGTGAAGGATATTAGAAATCTGTTAAATATTATAATACAGCTTCTTTTCTAATTATAATGAGGCTATTCCCCAATAAACGCATTTTAAGTTTAAAATATCTAAGTTAAAAATGCGTTTAATACACCTAACCTACAGAACGTCATAGCTTACTCTAGTTTACTGTAAACATGTGTAGAACACTTACATTTGTCTACATTTGGGCAAAAATCATCAAACACAAAGCCTATTTTATAATAAAGTGATGAATATTTCATGTAATTTATTAAATACTGTACTGAAAGTGAAAAATAAAATGGTTGTTTGGGTCTCAAAGGATGATTTTTACTTAATGTATTTCCGTTTTGCACTGTCATAAAGTAAAAAATTCTAAATCCAACCATCATAGGTTGGAGACCACCTGTATTTCTTGAATCTTTAAAAACAGCCTATTTAACATCATAAAGGCAATCCTCATAGTGTTTAGCATAAATTTATATTTTGCGAAATATATTTAAATAACTACAAGGGATTCACGGAAGGCAAATTTAAGATGGAACTATTTTTATTGAAGCATTTCCAAAGTGAAGATATGTAAAAAGTATGATGATTACTGATGAAAAAACTTATATAACAAGACTATGATAGATCGAGTAACAAAAACTACATCAACAGAGAATACCTTTGGAAAGGCCGAGTTGGAAACTCAACTATAATTTTGCTTGAGCCATGTGTCACTATAAATTTCTCTGGCTACCCTGAATCTGAAGCACATGAAAAAATATTTGCAAATGTAGAGCTTCAGTATCCCTGCTTCTGCTCCCTCCCACCATCCCCAGTGATTCTGAGGCAGTGTCATTTGAGACCTACTGATCTGGATACCAGAAAAATGTTATGCTTTAGAATTACCTAACGATCTCAATTAAACATAATTGGTATGCAACTTTCAGTGCATTCATTATTTTACACAAGGTTGAATTATCACTCATACCTTAGCATCCCAACTTCTGTTATGTGAATATGAGTTGACACAAATGCAAAGTAAATATATCTACCTAGAGAAGGTTACTTTCAAAGGACTGCCATTAAGGCGGTTGGTGAAATTCAAAGTCTCCAGAGAATACGAGAAAACATTCTTTGATGAAAAGTAAGTTTAAAGTATCTAATTTTGTTTTCTTTTCCACAGCATGCTCAGTGACCAAACATAATAATATATTTTTCACACTTTTCTTTCTTTAAAAGAAACAATAAGAAAAAAATATATATATATAGACTTAAGCCTAGCAAATGAGAAAAAGAGGATAATATTGAAGATGTTCAGCCAAAGTTTTCTCAGTTTACTAGGGTTAGAAAATATGACAGTATTAATAGTCAAATATGGAAACTATTATAAATTCTGATACTGTCCAAACCAATTTGTTTTTTTTTTTTTTACAGTAGGTTATATCAACATTGGCCACTAGAAAATTGGCTAAATTTATGTTGAGAAGCTTCTCTAGTAACAAGTAAATATAGCCAGCCCTCCATATACATGGGTTCCTCATTAAAAGATTCAACTAGCCACTGATAAATATATTTTGGGAAAAATATAACAGTAAAAAATAATACAAATAAAAAATTGAGTATAATAAATGTTTACCTAGCATTTACATTGTATTAGTAATAACAAATAATATAGAGATTATTTAACGTGTAGGAAAGAATGTGCATGGTTTGTATGCAAATACCTTGCCATTTTATATCAGTGGCTCAAGTGCTGAGTATATTGGTATCTGCAGGAGATCCTGGAACCAAACCACTGTGGATACTGAGGTAAGATTATAGTATTTTAGACCAGTTTTCTAGTTTTTAAAGAAAAAAAGTAATACTATGTCTAACTAAATATCTAAATTCATACTACATGCTTTCAGGTGTCCTTCATTTCCTCTCATGATTATCTGGTCTTCTGTTGAATGCACTCATGACTTGTGTTTTGAGACATTATTAAAAAGAGTAACAACAAAAATATAAGGAAAAATCTCACCACCAAAAACAATTCTCTAACACCATCCACATGTCATATGTTAGAAACATACCTATTGTGGCCTTTACTATATGACTCAGATAATCACTGCTAGTTCTCACCTAAATAAAGTTGCTAATGTATTAACATTATCTACTTGTATCCATTCTCAAACTAATTACGAATTCAGACTCACAGTGTACTGTAGCAAAGCTAGGCAGGCCATTAGTTGATTTTAATTAAATGAAAGTCACCCAGTGATTAAGGACTAATTAATTTTTAACCCAACTATAAATTAAAGAAGGGTTGCTCATTAACGATGAATATTCCCATACTTCACCATTATATAGGTCCCTGTGTTTATTACATAGTTTGTTCCAAAGGAAATAAGAAATGAAATGCCGATGTTAGAAACTATTGTGGCAAGATTCTTTTTTCTATTCTTTTCTGTTGTTATAGTTTTTTCTAGTTTCATGCCAGGATTTCAGCCTTAAGAAAATAAATGATGGGTTTATATCTACAGCCAGACTATATTGTGACCCTAATAACATAGCAGCCTTCTAACTTTCTTTTTATTCATCTGTTCTACCTTGTATTACAATTTATAGACCCCTCTCCCAATACACACTTTGAAAGTGGACTGTACACTAAATTCTTGCTTCTATTCACTTAGAAAAAATATTAAATAAAATAAACTGAATGAGAAAAGCTGCCATGAAATTTAAGCAATGCTCCTACCTCTAAAAGATGTGGCTTTTTGAGGCATTATTCTTCATAGAAAACTTTGTATAAAAGTTTAGTCATACATGATAGGTCATGTACAACAATGTGAAGGTATTATAAGGGGGAAGACTCTGAAGACTATACAGAAAAAGGCAAAGACAATGAAATAAAGAACAGAAACAATACTACATATTGGTTTTTGGTACAAGATCTGTGCTAAAGATGTAAAAACACAGGAATACTAAACACAACTTCAGGATGATAGTGACTCCTGAGGAAAATGGCCAGGGAACTGGTGAACAGAGGGTATATGGGAGTAGGGCCTGGCTTTATCTAGAATTTTTTTTTTTTTTTTTTTTCAAAATAAAGGAAATCTGGAATTTGGGTAATAGTTCTATTTTCTGAGAAATGAGACTAGGCTGTTATCTATACAAATTTTGTAACCTTATGTAAGTTTGCTATATGTGTATGTTTAACAATGAAAATAAGTATAATAAATAATGCAAAAATATTTTAAATACGTAGTAGTATCACTGTAATCCGAGCACTTTGAAAGACCAAGGTGGGTGGCTCGTGAGGTCAACAGATGAAGACTATCCTGGCCAGCATGTTGAAACCCCATCCCTACTAAAAATACAAAAAATAAAATAGCTAGGCATGGTGGTGCACAGCTGTAGTCTCCTCTACTTGGGAAGTTGAGGCAAGAGATTACTTGAACTCAGGAGGTGGAGGTTGCAGCAAGCCAAGATTGTGCCACTGCACTCTAGCCTGGCAACAGAGCAAGACTCCGTCTCAGAAAAGAAGAAAAAAATAGTATCATAGATGAAATAGAGTTGGTGAAATATCTGTGACTTGCTTATCAAATTATTGATTACCGATAATGTCTCAATCAAAATTTAGCAATTTTTTGATAGTACACACTGTTAAAATGATTAGAATATCCAGGTCACCTGTGAATTATATTTGTTATTCAAATAATTATTAGAAATATTAGTTTATTGATTGGATTAGTAACGATGCTAAACATGATAATGAGAAAGCAAAACCAAATTTACTAAAATAATTTTATCGCCCTAATTACTTCAGTCTCCGGATGTCCTACCCATCTTTTTTTACTACTCAAATTCTCCTCGACTCTAATATTAAACAGAAGCTTATGAGCTAGTGAATGGGAGTAAAAGGAAGTTTTACTTTCTTTTTCCAGTCACACTACTGTTCAGCAGTGTTTTAAAACCTTCCTGATGCTAGGGTTCATTTTGTGTTGGTTGTCATTCAAAAACAAGAAATGAGAATCCTAATTTCTATTTATCTAAATATTCCCCACTTGCTCCCACCACAAGACCTTTGTACTTGCTCTGCTTTCTATCTGGAATGCCATTTGAGGCTTTTTCAATAGGTAGCTTCTTCTCAAGCCTGAGGCTTATGTGTCACATTCTCAGAAAGGCTCCTTGGTCAGTTTATGCAAAGTATTTTACTCTTTCTCGTCATTCTCTACTGCATTGCCCTCTTTTTTTTAGAATTTAAAAAAAAAAATATTTTATTTTTTAGAGAAGTTTAGGGTTCACAGCAAAATTGAGAGAAAGGCATAGAGATTGTACCATACCTCTTTCCTTACATACACATGGCCTCTTCCATTATTAATGTCCCTCAGCAGAGTGGTACAGTTGTTACAGCTGATACTCCTACATGGACACCCAAATGATCATGACACCTATAATTATCACTCAGAGTCCGTAGTTTAGGATCCATTCTGAGTGTTGTACATTTTATGGGTTTGGGTGGAGGTATAACGATGTACACTGGTCATTGCGATATCATGCAAAGTCTTTTCACTGCCCTAGAACCTTGCTGTGATCTACCTGCTCATCCTTTCCCGCTATTCTCAACCCTTGGCAACTAGTGATCTTTTACGGTGTCTATAGTTTTGCCTTTTCCTGAAAGCTATATAGTTGGAATACAGATTTGCTTATTTCACTTAGTAATATTCACTTGCAATTTCTTAGTGTCTTTTTATGCTTGAGAATTCATTTCTTTTTAGCACTGAATAATATTCTATTGTATAGCTGTATCACTATTTGTTTACATACTGGAAAGTATCTTGGTTGGTTCAAAAATTGGTTAAATTTTTATGATTGTGCTAATAAAAGAGATTTTTGGTAATATTATAGTCTGGGTTCAGGGTAATGTTCATGTTATTAAATGATTTGGGATGTACACATACTCTTTATTTTTTAGAGGTGTGTTTGTCTCAGATTGAATGTGATTCTTTTTTTTTTTTTTTTTTTTTTTTTTTTTTTTTTTCACGACAGAGTCTCACTCTATCACCAGGCTCCAGACTGGAGTGCAGTGGTGTGATCTCGGCTCACTGCAACCTCCGCCTCCTGGGTTCAAGCGATTCTCCTGCCTCAGCCTCCCAAGTAGCTGGGAGTACAGGCGCTCACCACCACGCCCAGCTAATTTTTGTATTTTTAGTAGAGACCGGGTTTCACCATGTTGGCCAAGATGGTCTCGATCTCTTGACCTCGTGATCTCCCGCCTTCCCCTCCCATGAATGTGATTCTTAACCAGAGTGGTATTAGGGAAAATAAATGGAAAGAATGAGTGATGAAAAAGTGGGCAAAGAATGGATAGGGTCCTGTTGCCAATTAATTTAATGTAAAAAAGAGGGAGAAGTGAAGGATTGCACCAAGATCTTGCAGATGGGTGACTGAGTCCTTATTCCATCAAGAGATGCAAACAATTCGGAAGAATGAAGAATTTGCACAGAACAAATGCAAATATTAAACAATAAGCTAAAAACTAGCTTAAAATTATACTTTCATTTACTCCCAGATAAACTTTTTTAAAATTTACTTTATTTTATTTTGAAATGGAGTCTTACTCTGTTACCCAGGCTGGAGTGCAGTGGCACAATCTCCGCTGCTCACCACAACCTTTGCCTTCTTGTACAAGTGATTCTCCTGCCTCAGCCTCCCAAGCAGCTGCGATTATAGGAATGTGCCACCCAGCTAATTTTTGTATTTTTGCTAAAGACGGGGTTTCATCATGTTGGTCAGGAGGGCCTTGATCTCCTGACTTCCTGATCAGCCCCCTCGGCCTCCTAAAATGCTGAGAATACAGGCGTGAGCCACCACGCCCAGCCAAAATTTAAAATTTAATATTGTAAAAGAGATACAGCAAGAACATATAGAAGCATATAACAATTATGACTCAACAGAAAGTGATTCTTCAATTATTGGTCTGGCAGTTAATGCTAATTTCTAATAAAAACACCACTCATCGGCTCATGCAGCGCTATTTTAGAAATATTTCCTTAAATCTGAGGGGAACAAATTTAATGAACTTATTTGGCCTGATTCTTCTAGAAGATAAAGGTATAATAATTTCTTGAGGCTGTGTAAACATATCCAAATTGAAGAGATTTGAAATTAAGGTGCAAACCACTCACCTTACTCTTCTAACATAGCAGATAAAATTTGCCCTTTAGTAAACAATGAGAAGCTATAGACATACTCTCATTTAAGATTTGGAAAATCTTTATATTTTGCACATCCGTGTATTTTTTTTTCTCCGTTGTCACTGAAACAATATTGAAGATCTTGTCAAGGCTTAGCTAAAGATTTAATTCCCAAGAAATGTGATGCTATATCCTTCTTCAGGGTGGTTGAGAGTGTTAACTTCCTCTAACCGAGGAAGACAGATATGTTAAACTGGCACAAGCTCAACACGGTACTCAAACAAAATCTACTACTCACTTCTTATAACAGTGATACAACTCCCAAAAGTGATTAAATTTGCCCTTCCCATTTTCTAATCTTCATGTCATTTAATGCATGATGCTACAACCACAAAGAAATGCAAACAAGCTGCTGGAGTGACTTACTTATAATTCAGAATTCTTTAATTCTGAATGATAAGATATGGCTATATGATTAAATTGAGATTTTATCTAACTATTATAAATGTAGTAATTATGATAAAACATAACATACTATTCTTTATTAAGTTACAGATTTGAGCTACTAATAGTTATTAAACAATAGTTACACTACAAGAGAATAAAATATGCTACTTCATTTTTGCATTATTTGTGAATAATTCAGAAAATTCAAGCATTGTAAACTGATTTTGTAAATTGCATACATACGCCATAGATTTATTTGAAATATATTTCCCTCCTAAATAAGAACCTTTTGACATACCACATGCTGTCTTGTAAAGCACACTTCTAAATAGCTCAGTTCTACATTTCTACCTTCTCTTGAAATTTAGATGCATTTTCCTTTAATGTAAGCTAAAGAGAAGCCATTGTCTAACTTGAAGAATTACGCCTTTGCTGAGAGAGTTTTCTTACAAAATAAATTGTCACCTAATATATATCTTGTTTTTACTAACATTGGAATGTTAACAAAACTAACTTGGAAATTATCAGGTTAAAATTTTCACAACTGTTTTTCCATCATTCTTTTGCCTCAACGAGTACTATATTCCATCTAAGACAGATATACTTCTGAAATTATGGCTCATTCATTTTGAATGCCTCTGTAACCCTAGTATCTAAGTTTTTCTGTGTGTATGATTATCATACGTCCTGTCTAATTTTGAGTGCTTTTAATTTTTTTATTATTTAACAGTTCAGGATTCCACTTATATACAATATAGTTTTAAAACTGATTATAAACTCACTATTGACTGCTTGAAAGTAATGTGAATAGATTTAAAAATTATGGTTTGGGACTTCTGTTACAAAATAATTGAATAAAATGTTTAAATACCCTTGTAAAGCCAAGGAATGAAGTAACATCCCAAATTAACAGATAAAAACTATCATCTGCTTTTAAAATAGATTTTAACTCACCAGAAAGACCTTCAGAATAACTACCAATAAACAAGCAAACTCTTTCATTTCCCTTTGGATAATACATGATTATTATATGTGTGTTTTCAAAATGAAGTAGAAATATGAATGACCTTATAATCAGAATCTCACTACCACATAAGAATGCTTAAATACTTTTAATACAATGGCGTCGGGTTTTTTTGCATCATTAAGGTTGTTAATTTCTTATTGATTTTACGTACAATTTCTACAGTCAAGTATTCTCAAGACTAGAGTTATTTGAGCATGAAAATGACAAAGCAATACTTATTATGCAACTAAATCCCCTAGAAAATGTACTACTTTAATATACATTAACTGTATTAGTCATTTACCTTGGGATAAAAGAATTAAGTACATATTTTATTGTCTATGATAGGTTCAATACTATGTAGATTGATTTTCTCTATGATAAGAAATTAGATGGAAAATACACTGAAGAAAAAAAAAAAATCATTTGCAACATCTGCAGAGAGTGCATAACCACTGACTTTGTGCCTCTTTAGGCCTGTCTGGATTGTGATTTAGGATGTTGTGGGCCAAACCAAGAAGACTTATATGTGACAGATTTCCCAATAACTCCTTGAGTCCTTGGACATCTTGAGTGAAAATAACCTTAAACCCTAAAGAGCTGTTCAGCTCTGTGTTGACAGAGTACAGCCATGACATAGGACCTAAGCATTTTAGCTCAAAAAACAAAATTAAAAAGTAAAAGAACATAGAATGTAGTTTTCAATTATTTTTCATGCCAGTAGAAGGCTAAATGAGACAGTAAAAACAGAACTCAGTCCTATTTCTGCATGCAAGATCTGTGCTTTTCTATTGCAAAATTCCCCTGTGTTAATGATAATTTAAGTTGTGATTATGGTGGGAAACATCTACTTTTAATTTTACATTAAAATGTTGACCTTATAAACATACCATTATTGGAGATAGAAATAATTGAAGATTTCAAAACAAATTCTGAAACTTTCTAAAAAACAATCTAGGGGGCCAGGTACAGTGGCTCACACCTGTAATCCCAACACTTTGGGAGGCTGAAGCAGGCAGATCACAAGGTCAATAGATCAAGACCACCCTGTTCAACATGGTGAAACCCTGTCTCTACTAAAAATACAAAAATTAGCTAGGTGTGATGGTAAGTACTGGTAGTCCCAGCTACTCAGGAGGCTGAGGCAGGAGAATCATTTGAACCCTGGAGGTTCCATATATATGTGGGATATGGAAGCACAGTGAGGTATGAAAAATTACCTGTTCAGTACAATGGATACAATGTAAGTGATAGTTATACTAAAAGTCCAGACTTTAGCACTATGCAATGTATCCATGTAACTTAATTTGTACTCCTTAAATCATTAAAAATAAATAAAAATGTCTAAGAAATTAGTCTTACTAAAGGCTCAAACCATGAACAAAATGTATTTTTTCATTTTGTTTTATATGTATTGTATAACGTATTGCTAATAACATGTATCAGGCATATGCTGTTATATAATAGTGTACATTTTTACTTGTGTGTCAGATTTTGCATTAAAGTAGTCTCGTTTTGTGTGTGTTTGGTGTGGGGTGTAATATTTAGATTTTTCAGATAATTGACCTTGAATACAAAAAGTAAGTACACTAGATTGTCTTTATTTTGTCTATTTGTTTTCATCTTCATGAATTGAGATGGCAATAAAATGTAATACAAAAATCAATGCAAACCTTATAATGAATTGGCAAACTTGGTTATTTTTTTAATCATGTCTTTTAAAATAAAAGACATTAGTAGCCATTAAAGGAAATGAATGTCTTTGAATAGATTCCCTAAAAAATAAAGCAGAACAAATTGCGGAATCAAGAATAACGAAATCTTGTGATTAAAGATAGGAAATTCGTACAAACATTGTATATATGTTGGGTTTTCTCAGCTACAGGCATGAGTATTTCATATCTCAATGTGTTTTTACAAACCCGACAAATTTGCATTTCTATTTTCATTCTACTTCTTGAAAAAAAAATAAACATTTTAAGAGAATTTAAAAAATATTTACAAATTAAAATATAGGGTGAATGTACTAAGGCTTTATGAACCTTTTGCTATAAATTGGTTTCATAGTTGTCACTTTATATTATGAACAATATAAAGAGATTTTTAAATTAATAAATATATAGATCACCAGTTTCTCAACACAGTTCCATTTATCAGGAAACAGTGACTTATCCCACATTGTAAAAACCAATTCCTCTGGTTAGCAAGAAATGCCAAATACATCAAATTCCAAGTGGGTGAATTGTGCTGTCTTTACCACTAAGAAAATTGGGACCATCTCTTTGTGCCCTTGAGACTGACATTGACATTAACTCTCTCATAACCCTACTCCAAAAAAAATTCCGTTAGAGGACTTTATGAAAGAGAAAAGCATACATCTGCTGTTTCAAACTGCATTCCTGAGAAGATGAGATTTCAAAATTTATAAAACAGAGGTAAAAGACTCCTTTACAAAGCAATTCTTGAGTTTAAGATTTGTTTTACACTTTTATAAACCTTGGTATATTGTACTTGTCAGAAAAACTTCATAACCTAACAATAACCTTTTGCTATCCTTTATGTAGTGTTGTCCAGACAAATTGTCGTGCTATTCAGCTGAAGGAGATTGATGACACAGCACACGGCCAGTGCAGAGCTTAGGAGAATATACCCCTTCAGTGAACTCCAGCGCATTCCACCTCACTTCTCTAGGCTCAGATGGCATGATTCCCTTAAGGATTTTGATTTACAGGCTGTGAAATGCCAAAAATACAACTCCAAACATGAAAGAGTACATTGAAAAAAATGGAGCAATAAACATTTTCTCCCGAAAATAGTAGACGTGGCTATTTGCTGTAGGAAAAGAAGAGTTGTTTTTAAAAATTTAGAAGAAAAAATAAGCAATGTGACTGTCTTATCAATATATGAAATTAAAAATCATGTTTACTAAAGCTCTGTTTAAATCGGAAAAGTACTATGTATTTTTACATTTGTTTGATACTGTTACATCTTACCACACTCATGATGATTATAGTTATTTGTTTTAAGAAATAGATTCCAAATGCTTGGAAATTTTGTATAAAACAAAACAGAAACATTCATTACAGTGTTATCTCATGATTGCATAATATTGAGAATTTTTACGATTGTAATACAATTATTTATTTTTTAATGAAATGTTAACTTCTTCAGAAGTTAAAATAGCATGCTCATTAAATTGAAGTTTTGCTCTCTATCATTCAGCCTGCCTGCACATGGAGAACATATGGCATTTTATATGATTGTGTATTTTTTTACTTGAGACATAACTCTTAGAAGTCAAGAAGAAGACAGCAGTCAGATTTACTTGCATTTTTAAAACAGTAATGTCAAAATGCTGCCTACTGTGTAAATATGTTCACATATGGCCAGGTGTGGTGGCTCACGCTTGTAATCCCAGCACTTTGGGAGGCCAAGGTGGATGAATTTTCTGAGGTCAGGAGTTCCAGATCAGTCTGGCCAATGTAGTGAAACCCAGTCTCTACTAAAAATACAAAAAAATTTAGCCAGGCGTGGTGGCATGCGCCTGGAATCCCAACTACTCAGGAGGCTGAGGCAAAGGAGTTGCTTGAATCAGAAAGGTAGAGGTTGCAGTGAGCCGAGATCACGTTACTGCACTCCAGCCTGGGTGACAAGGAAAGACTCCATCTCAAAAAAAAAAAAAAAAAAAAAAAGATGTTCTTTTATGGAGAACTTATGGGAAGACAGATTATCAGTAGAGAAGAAACCAATAGATTAGAGAAAATTTAAGTCTGACATTTTGTGTGTGTGTTTTTTTTTAAATTTTATTTTTAGTTGACAAATAATTATATATATTATGGGGTACAATGTGATGTTTTGATATATGTATACATTGCAGAATCACCAAATCATGTAAGTAGCATATCCATCTCTTCAAATGTTTATGAGTTCTTTGTATTAATAACATTTAAAATCTCTATTTTGAATGTACAATCCACTATCAACTATAGTCATCATGCTGTACAATAGAAGACCAGAACTTATTCCTCCCAACTAACTTCATCTTCACATCTGTTGACCAATATTTCCCCTTTTCCCACCCAACCCCACACCCTGGCCCCTGGTAACCACCATTCTACACAGTACTTTTATGAGTTTGACTTGTTTAGATTCCAGATACAAATGAGATCATATGGTATTATTTGGCTCCTCATTACTTATGCAAATTTCTGCAGCTGGCTTGAATTTCTCCTCAGAAAGTGGGATTTTTTTTTTCTATCACATTTTCAGGCTGCGAATTTTCCAAACGTTAATGCTCTGCTTCTCTTATAAAATGGAATGCCTTTAACAGCACCCAGGTTACTTCTTGAATGCTTTGCTGCTTAGAAATTTCTTCTGCCAGATATCCTAAATCATATCTGTCAAGTTCAAAGCTCCACAAATCTCTAGGGCAGGGGCAAAATTCCACTAGTCTCTTTTCTAAAACATAGCAAGAGTCACCTTTGCTCCAGTTCCCAACAAGTCCCTCATCTCCCTCTGGTACCACCTCAGCCTGCACCTTATTGTTCATATCACTATCAGCATTTTGTTCAAAGCCATTCAGCAAATCTCTAGGAAGTTCCAAACTTTTCCACACATTTCTGTCTCCTTTTGAGTCTTCCAAGTTGTTCCCACATCTGCTTGTTATCTAGTTCCAAAGTCATTTCCACATTTTTGGCCATCTTTTCAGCAACACCCCACTCTACTGGTACCAATTTACTGTATTAGCACATTTTCATGCTGCTAATAAAGACCTACCCAAGACTGAGGTTTAATTGGACTTCTAGTTCCACGTGGCTAGGGAAGCCTCACAATTATGGCAAAAGGCAAGGAAGAGCAAGTCACATGTTCAATGGATGCCAGCAGGCAAAGAGAGGGAGCTTGTGCAGCGGAACTCCTTTTCTTAAACCTATCAGATCTTATGACACTTATTCACCATCATGAGAACAGCAAGGGAAAGAATTGGCCCCATGATTCAATTATCTCTCCCAGGTCTTTTCCACAACATATGGGAATTCAAGATGAGATTTGGATGGAGACACAGCCAACCCATATTAATTAGTAACCCTGAAACCGCATCTTAGTGCTCAAATTAAAAAAAAAAAAAAAGAGTTGCACATCCCTCACTTTCAACCCAAAGCTAGAAATGATAAAGTTTATGAAGGAAGACATATCAAAAGCTGAGATAAGCTAAAAGGTAGGACTCTTGCACAAAACAGTTAGCCAAGCTGTAAAACAAAGAAAAAGCTCTTGAAGGAAATTTAAAGTGTTACTCCAGTGAACACATGAATGGTAAGAAACAGCCTTATTGCCGATATGGTGAAAGTTTTACTGAAATTGATAGGTGATCAAACCAGCAACAAAATTACCTTAGGCCAAAAGCCTAACCCGGAGCACAACTCTAACTCTGAAATTTTATGAAGGCTGAAAGCGGTAAGAAAGCTGCATGGAAAATTTGAAGTTAGAAATTGTTGGTTCATGAGGTTTAAAGAAGCAGCCATCTCCATAACATAAAAGAGCAAAATGAAGTAGTGAGTGCTGATGTAGATGCTACGTTGAGTTATTTGGAGGATCTAGCTAAGATCATTGACAAATGCAGCTACACTAAACAAAAGATTTTTGATGGAGATTAAACAGCCTTCTATTGAAAGAATATTCCATCTAAGAGCTTCATAGCTAGGGAGAAGTCAATACCTTCTTCAAAGCTTCAAAGTACAGGTTGACTCTCTTGTTAGGGGCTAATCCATCTCCTGACTTTAGGTTAAAGCCACTGCTCATTTATCACTCTGAAAATCCCAGGATCTGTAGGAATTATGCTAAATCTACTCTGTCTGTACTCTATAAAAACAAGCAACAGAGCTTGGATGACAGCAGTTCTGTTTACATTATTGTTTATTGAATAGTTTAAGCTCACTGTTGAGACCTACTGTCAGAAAAGAAAGATTCTTTTTAAATACTAACGCTCATTCATAGGGTACCTAGTCACCAAGAGCTTTAAAAAAAGGAGGTATATAAGAAGCTAAATGTTGTTTTTAAGCCAGCTAGCACAACATCCATTCTGCAGCTCATGGGTCAAGAAGTAATTTTTGACAGTCAGTCTTATTAAGAAGATAACATGAAGAGAAATGACAGATACAGGTGAAGGGAAGGAAGACAGCAAACCACACTGCCATGTGTGTACCTATGCAACAATCTTGCATGCTCTTCACATGTACCCCCAAACCTAAAATGCAATAAAAAAAATTAAATTAAATTAAATTTAAAAAAAAAGAAAAGAAATGCATTTCTTAATGCTATAGCTGCCATAAATAGTGATTTGTCTGATGGATCTGAGCAAAATAAACTGATACACTTCAGGAAATAATTTACTATTCTAGAGGATATTAAAATATTCAGTATTAATAGACATCAGAATATTAATACTAATAGTAGTTTAAACAAAATTGATTTCAATGCTTATGGATGACTTTTACATCAGTGTAGGAAGTAACTTGAGATGTGCTGGAAATAGAAAGAAAGCTAGTATTTGAAGGGAAGCCTATAGATATGAGTGAAATGCTGCAATGAACAATCTCCTTATAAAAGTTGACTGGGTTAAGAATTGAATAATATGGATAAACAAAGAAATTTATTTCTTGAAATGGAATACACTCTTTGTGAAGATGATGTGAACATTGTTTAAATAAGAAAAAAAAAAGACTTACCATATTACATAAACTTAGTTGCTAAAGCAGCCATAGGGTTTCAGATAATTGACTCCAATTTAGAAAGAAGTTTTACTGTGGGTAAAATGTCATTAAACAGTATTCCATGTTACAGAGAAATTTTTGTGGGAAAAAAAAACAAAAAACAAAATCAATTGATACAGCAAATGTCACTGTTGTCTTATTTTAAAATTGCCACAGCCACCTTAACCTTCACCAAGCACCATCCTTATCAGTCAGCAGCCATCAATATCAAGGCCAGGCTCTCCAACAGAGAAAAAATTACAACTGGGTTGGGCGCAGTGGCTCCCACCTGTAATCGCAGCACTTTGGGAGGCCAAGGCAGGTGGATCATGAGGTCAGGAGACGGAGACCAGCCTGGCCAATATCGTGAAACGGTCTCTACAAAAAAACACAAAAATTAGCTGCCATGGTGGTACATGCCTGTACTCCCAGCATCTTGAGAGGCTGAGACAGGAGAATCACTTGAACCCCAGAGGCAAGTTTGCAGTGAGCCGAGATGGTGACACTGCCCTCCAGCTTGGGGACAGAGCAAGACTCCATCTCAAAAAAAAAAAAAAAAAAAAAAAAAAAAAAGATTACAACTGGCTGAAGACTCAGATGACTGTTAGCCCTTTTTAGCAATAAATTATTTTTTTAACTTGGTTATTTAGTGTATTAAAAATGTGAAGTGGGAGGTACAATTTTTTCAAGAGACCCAGAGTCAATTTGGGACTGCGCCCTGTGAGGCGGAAGGGACACTAACGGCTGAGTAACAACCGGAAGCTGTTAGAATCTGTGGTTCACTTCCGTTCCAGTCTCAGCGGCAGCTGGGTTGCTGGACCGAGTGCCTCTTACCAGTAGTTGGCCAAGATGCCGAATATCAAAATCTTCAGTGGCTGCTCCCACCTGGACTTATCCCAGAAAGTAGCCGACCGCCTAGGCCTGGAGCTAGGCAAGGTGGTGACTAAGAAATTCAGCAACCAGGAGACCTGTGTGGAAACTGGCGAGAGCCTACGTGGAGAGGATGTCTACATCCTTCAGAGTGGTTGTGGCAAAATCAATGACAGTCCAATGGAGCTTTTGATCATGATTAATGCCTGCAAGATTGCTTCAGCTAGACAAGTTACTGCAGTCATCCCATGCTTCCCTTACGCCCCACAGGATAAGAAGGATAAGAGCTGGGCCCCAATCTCCGCCAAGCTTGTTGCAAATATGCTGTCTATAGCAGGTGCAGATCATATAATCACCATGGATCTACAAGCTTCTCAGATTCAGGGCTTTTTTGATATCCCAGTAGACAACTTGTATGTAGAACCAACTGTCCTGAAGTGGATAAGGGAGAGTATCTCTGAGTGGCAGAACTGCACTATTGTCTTGCCAGATGCTGGCAGAGCTAAGAGAGTGACCTAGATTGCAGACCAGTTGAACGTGGACTTTTCCTTGATTCATAAATAATGGAAGAAGGCCAATGAAGTGGACTTCATGGTGTTAGTGGGAGATGTGAATGATCGCGTGGCTATCCTTGTAGATGACATGGCAGACACCTATGATACAATCTGCCTCGCAGCTGACAAACTTCTCTCAGCTGGAGCCACCAGAGTTTATGCTATCTTGACTCATGGAATCTTTTCTGGCCCGGCCATTTCTCGCATCAATACTGCATGTTTTGAAGCAGTGGTAATACCAATACCATACCTCAAGAGGATAACATGAAGCATTGCTCCAAAATACTAGTAATTGACATCTCCATGATCCTTGCAGAAGTCATGAGGAGAACTCATAATGGGGAATCTGTTTCCTACCTGTTCAGCCATGTTCCTTTATAATAGAATTACTTCTAAGTTATGCTATTTTAAAATACAGTTAGATTAAGAAAAATAAACCTTGCCTTTATTTTTTTCTTAGTGTTTGATGAAAACTTCAGCAGAAGATCCAGGTTGCTCCAGTGTAACTTTCTATATCCCACATCAGGTATATGAGTTTACCTTAAATTAGGGGAAAACAGGTTAAAAATAATCACTAGGATTTCCTGACTAGGTTGTCTCATCTGGCTTCTTTGATGATTTTGTGAGCCCAGCAGCTTTAACTGTAGCCCGTTTGCTGCAAGATTTCAGACAGAACAGAGGCCTCACAGGAAAAACAACATACCCACAACCATCTGATCTTCAACAAACCTGACAAAAACAAGCAATGGGGAAAGGACTCCCTGTTTAATAAATGGTGTTGGGAAAACTGGCTAGCCATGTGCAGAAAGCAGAAACAGGACCCCTTCCTGACACCTTACACCAAAATTAACTCCAGATGGATTAAAGACTTAAACATCAGACCTAACACCATAAAAACCTTAGAGGAAAATCTAGGCAAAACCATTCAGGACATAGGTGTAGGCAAGGACTTCATGACCAAAACGCCAAAAGCAATGGCAACAAAAGCCAAAATAGACAAATGGGACCTAATCAAACTCCACAGCTTCTGCACGGCAAAAGAAACAGTCAGTAGAGTGAATCGGCAACCAACAGAATGGGAAAAAATTTTTGCAGCCTACCCATCTGACAAGGGGCTGATATCCAGAATTTACAAAGAACTAAAGCAGATCTACAAGAAAAAAAACAAACAAGCCCATTCAAAAATGGGCAAAGGACATGAACAGGTACTTTACAAAGAAGACATACAGGAGGCCAACAAACATATGAAAAAATGCTCATTATCACTGGTCATCAGAGAAATGCAAATCAAAACCACATTGAGATACCATCTCACACCAGTTAGAATGGCGATCATTAAAAAATTGGGAAACAACAGATGCTGGAGAGGATGTGGAGAAATAGGAACACTTTTACACTGTTGGTGGGAATGTAAATTAGTTCAACCATTGTAGAAGACAGTGTGGCGATTCCTCAAGGACCTAAAAATAGAAATCCCATTTGACCCAGCAATCCCATTACTGGGTATATATCCAAAGGATTATAAATCATTCTACTACAAGGACACATGCACACGAATGTGCATTGCAGCACTGTTTACAATAGCAAAGACCTGGAACCAACCCAAATGTCCAATGATGATAGACTGGATAGGGAAAATGTGGTACATATACACCATGGAATATTACGCAGCCATCAAAAACGATGAGTTCACGTCCTTTGTAGGGACATGGATGAACCTGGAAACCATCATTCTCAGCAAACTGACACAAGAGCAGAAAATCAAACACCGTATATTCTCATTCATAGGCGGGTGCTGAACAATGAGAACACAAGGACACAGGGAGGGGAGCACTACACACTGGGGTCCCTTGGGGGGAAATGGGGGAGGGGTGGGGGGATGGGGAGGTAGGAAGAAATAGCATGGGGAGAAATGACAGATACAGGTGAGGGGACAGAAGGCAGCAAACCACACTGCCATGTGTGTACCTATGCAACAATCTTGCATGTTCATCACATGTACCCCGAAACCTAAAATAAAATAAAATAAAATAAAATTAAAAAAAAAAAAAGATTTCAGCCTTTTGAGGGTGTTTTGTAGAGAGGTTTGAAAGTGATTGGAAAGCTTACATGTGAATGCTTCACAAATTTAGGTATGGTGTCCACACTACCCCACTCTGCCTCACACACATATGCGACCATTTTACTGGTTTTCCTTAAAAAGGACAATAACATAATTTTTAAAATATAAATCTGAGGACATTTGAGGGGCCAACAAAATACAAAAAAAAGGAGATAAAAATTAAATGTTTAAAGTTAACAAAAGGCACTACAATGTCACCTAACGTCTAACTACCATGGTGGTAATAGACTAAGGAAGATTAAGTTACAACAAAAATAACCTATGTAAATATCAGAGGTTAGGTAGCAAAAAGTGGATTTGCTTTCCAGAAGACTATGGTATCACTGACCATTTGGGCCCAGTAGGATATTTAGCAAGAAAAAGGTCAAGGTGGGTGGAGGTAAAGCTAAACCAAATAGTTGGTGACAAATCCATGTTCCTCCTCTCAAGAAGCATTTGCTATACTTTGTTGCCTCCTCTCAAGATCCCAGTAGCTGCTCAAGCTGAAAGTTGCCTATTGCTGCCTTTCAGGGGCTTCAGCAACCAGATCCAATTTTGTTATTGCTCAGGGCTCTTCCTGCAATTGAGCATAGAACCTGGAGAATCTGTGAAACAGAGTAGGGGTTGGGGGTAGGGAGTAGATTGGGTAGCTTTGTTTCTAGTTGTTCTGAAAAAAGAAAACTCTGAAGCAATAAAGTATTTTTGAACAAAAACATATATACTATTTTGCACTTTATGTTACAGTATAGCATAAAAATAATTTTATGTATCTTGGGAAACCAAATCATTTATGTGATATACGTGGTTGTGTAACAAGATGGTGATTCTTTTCTCTAAACTTTATAAAATCAAGGTGTCCAAAACGTGATTATGATGAGGAAAGATATATGTATATAATCTGCCACAATAGCCCAGTGAATTCTGCCTTTGGAAAAGGCACATATTACTAGATTGTTCTAACAATGTATGGGCAAGGAAAGCAATGCTACAGCTAAAAGACAATGGAAGGCTTGCAAATAACAACCCAAAAATTAGATGGAAAATACAGTTCAAGGGATAGTGAATAAATTCCACCACCATTATTATCCCCATGTTCTAGCCACAAACTTGTGTTGAACTCTTATTTTATGCCAGGCGCTATTCTTGGTATTTTACAAATGTGATTTCACTTAAATTTAAAATAATTCTCTGACATGTATAAGTAATTTTAATGGATATTTGACTTCCTAATATTTACCTGGAGAGCTGACAAAGAGATTGGTCTTGTTGATCCAATGGTATTCTATTCCTTTCTAGTAATTTGCTCCGCAATGGTCATATGATTGAATTCTGGCCAGTAATCTCTCAGGACAGTTTTGCTAGCAATTTATTGGAAAATACTTTCTTATTTTTGGAGAAAACCAAAAGGAATACAGAATATTTCTTTTCTCATGGATATGACTAAGGAAGCATGTGGTCCTGGAGATTACTGGCAGGCAACTCTGTCCATGAGGGAAGCCAGCCTGTGTGGACATGGCCAGCATATGGCAAAGTGTGCAGACAGGACAATAGGAAAAACTCAGGGCCAGAATGTAAATTGACTCTAGCCGCAAGTGGAAGCATTTCTGGACTCTTGATATAGTTTTATATTGTTAAAGCCTTTTTTTTTTTTTAACTTGGCCTCTTCTCTATGTTTTGTAGCTGAAACTATGCTAAAAAAATAGGATTATTCCAATTTTATACATGAACAAGAAACACTCGAGAGGTGAATTAAATTGCCTGTGATCATAATACCAGTAGCTTGTCTATTGTCTTTAATTTCAGTCTGATCTGACTCACTACCCTTCATTCTCTTTCAGAAAGGTCTAAAGGGAGTCTTGAATCCAACACTGAGATGTTTAGTTTTATTAAAATTTGGGACCCTTCCTGGTTTCTGAATATAACAATATTAAAACAAACAAACAAACAAACAAACAAACAAAAAATGCATATATATTTTATTTTCTGGGAGCTTTTAAAATAGGAATATGAGACAGACTAGTGCATATTTCTGAATAGAACCTTTTGAAAAGATCTGTTGAAAAAACAGTAAATCCCAAACTCTTATACTTATTTTTAATCATAAATTTGTAGCCATGGTTTAATAAAAATATTATAGTTACTTAATTATGAAACAACAGTGGACTTTTTTATTTGTTTATATTTTATCCTAGTGAATACACATGATATTATGGTAAAATAAAAATCTGAATGGTCTTTGTAGACTTTCCTGTATCTTTCTGTCTTCTGTGTTAAACTATGTGTATATCAAGTGATCAAATTGCAAAAGTCTTTAATCATGTTTGGAAAAATTGGAAAATTACCTCACATATTTTCTACCCAGTTTGGTTCTTATTCTAATAGTTGAAATATATCTGTTTAGATATATTTTGTTTTAGAAGATCAACAAATAAAGTTACTGCACTTACTTTGTAATTGTTGCATTTTGATTTAGATAGCTTATGCCAAGATTTTGGATGAATGCTATTTACATAAAAGTATGTTAAAAATGAAAACGCCAGATTTTCTCACTTCAGTGTGGTTCTTATTGTGAAAGTTATCAAGATTTTGGCAAAAGCTGTATAATGAAGTACCACTTTGTCTGGCATCATATTTTATTATGACAATTTTATTGTTAAAATACTTCCCTAAAGCAGAGCAGTGGCCAAATGTTCTTACTTGGATCCTAAGTATTTAGGCTAGTAAAACTTTGCTGCTTCTGAGATACGTTGTGTTTTTATTTCAAAAATATTTTAGATTTGCCACATTACTTTTTATTAGTTTCATCATAAGAAATTCTAGACAACCATTAACAGATATCATTTTTTGAAATGTTTCTATTAATATTTTCTACAAAGTAAAACTGACAGACTCAAAGCTTTTTTATCTGGTGGTTAATAATATTTTGAAATACACACTTATGGAAAGTGTGTCAGTAAATTAAATATAGCCCTTTGGTAGTTTAAGTGGGTGTGACAATTTGATATGGCTTATAAATGAAAGCAGAAAATAACAAAAGATGATTTAAAAAGATCTGTGATAAAAACTCACAAGAAAGTGGACAACAGGATCTTGGAAAAAAACCATTTGTGTTTACTTAATGGCTTTTCTTTGAAGAGTATATATAAACAATTTGAAGTACAGAAAACAGTAAACATGTTTACTATGTGAAATTCTTGAGTGGAAACAAATGTGCAATTGACATTGTTCATAAGTGATTTCTAACAGGTGTACGTAGATCAGAAATGGAAAGTGGGTTTCTCTTTCAACCTCATGAAACCTATTACTAAAAAGAAGAAAAAAAGAAATACTGGCTGGGTAAGGTTGCTCACACCAATAATCCCAACACTTTGGGAAGCCAAGGCAGGCAAATTGCTTGAGCCCAGGTAATCTAGACCATTCCAGGCAACATGGTGAAACTCTGGATTTACAAAAAATAGAAATAAAAGAAAAGAAAATAATTAGCCAGGCATGGTGGTGCGTTCCTGTAGTCCCAGCTACTTGGGGAAGCTGCAGTGGGAGGATCACTTGAGCCTGGAATATTGAGGATTCAGTTAGCCGGGATTACACCACTTCATTCCAGCCGGGGCGACAGAATGAGACCCTGTCTCAAATTAAAGAAAAAAAAAAAAAAAGAAAGAAAGAAAGAAAAAAAAAAACCCACACACCTGACAACTATTTATGATTTTCAACAATTCAGAAATCATAATGTGAGTACAAAAGTGAATGCAAGTTGAATTTTTTAAAAGTTAAATTGCAATATACAAAAGACATTTGAAGGCCAGGCACCGTGGCTCACGCCTGTAATCCCCGCCCTTTGAGAGGCTAAGTCCTAGGATCTCTTGAGGTCAGGAGTGCCAGACCAGCTTGGGCAACATAGCAAGACCTCGTCACTACAAAAAGAGTTTAAAAACTTAGCCAGGCATGGTAGCATGTACTTGTAGTCCCAGCTCAGGAGGCTGAGGCAGGAAGATTTCTTGAGCCCAAGAGTTTGAGGCTGCAGTGAGCCATAATTTGTCTCCAGGTTGATTAACAGGCACTCTAGCCTGGGTGATAGAGTAAGACCTTGTCTTAAAGGAAAGGCAAGAAAAATCACTAAGAGTACTTTAAGTAAGGATTTAAATATGGGCATTCATAATTATTATAATTTATAGCCAATAGTCATTTCAAGTTTTTCTTCATTCTGGGTCTCTTTTGTTTAGTTTATAATTTCTAATTCACTTGAATTCTGCATTATTAGATTCTTCTTATAAAAATTATCTTATAAATAAATACTAATCCTCTCTTTCATATTTTTGTAGGACTTGGATATTTTGTTTTCTTATACTGAAGCAAGGAGGCAATAGTTTAAATGAAAAATATACTTAAACTTTCAATAGAAATAGCATTCAACTATTACAGCACTTCAATGACATTAAACAGAGAACCTCCAGATCAGGCATAGTCAGAGGCAAAGTTACATTAATTGAGAAAGGCTGTAGTCAAGTAAGGAGGACTTTTTCAAATTTTTGTTTGCTTGTTTTTTGTTTTTTTGATGCTTCATATGCAGCGTCAGGTAATTTTGGAACCACAGACAAAAATGGATGTTGACTCTTCCATTGTCTTACATGATTGCAATACTGCCATGGGATTTCATTAAGGTAATTGCATTTTATTATTATTATTTGCCGAGGTATAAGGTGCTGCATCATTGTAAAATACCTCACAATGATTTCAACTGGGAAACTGAAAAACTATCTGCCACTGTTCAGGTAGAGAAAAAACATATGGCCCACCTTCCCTTGGATTATGGATTGTGACTCTGTATGACTTCATGCAAAATCAGCTTTTTACTACAGTGGAAAAGATTATCCTCCCTTTGAAATGAACATAAAATTCTGTTTTCCATGGTGTTTTATAGACTTTGGAGTTTGTATCTTGCTAAACCAGGAAAATAAACTAAATGGCATCATATTTGAAGAATAAATAGAGAAAAGAGTGTGGACAGGTTAGCTGAAATTGTGAAATGACAAAATGATCTTAAGAGAAAATTTTTTGAATTTGGAAGTAGTCTGCTATGAAAATAATTCTAAAAGTATTTGTAAGTGTTTTAGCACTTAATAAATTAACTCATGTATTTGAATATCATGATTAAAAGTAAACTGTTCTCCTTGATGACTGGTATTAAAAATTTGAATTATCAGGAAAATACATATGCATATTTTTTTAAGGTTTATCTTACCTATTACTTCCTCCATGAACCCCTTCTGCCAATCTTTTCTAATCTGTGCTTATCATTTGCTTGCTATAGTTCAGCAAATAAAATATATTTTGATTTATTTTATGGACCTCTCAATGCACAGTATTACATTTTTAATATCTTCGAACTCAAATATGTAAAGAAAGCAAGTTCATGCTATACCAAAAAAACTGGAAGAATGACTAGTAAAATATATTCATAGATGTTAAAGTATAATGTTAATCAGATTGAGATCCCATTTGGTATGACAGAATCCTTAACTAAAATTTACTACTGATTAAGTTAAAAATGATCTCAAATTTGATTAAGTTAAAAATGATTTCAAATTTGATTTCTTGGCTACTGTTTTAAATATGTACTTTTAATTTTTGTAAAATATGCATAATGTGAAATTTATAATTTTAATCATTTTCAAGTGTACAGGTCAGTGGCATTAAGAATATTAACATTGAGCATGAAATGGTGGCACACACCTGCAATCCCAACAACATGGGATGGTGAGCTGGGAGGATTGCTTGATCCCAAGAATATGAGACCAGTCTGGGCAAAAATGTGAGACGCCATTGTTCAATTACTACCCATCCATTCCCAGAAAATTTTTATCTTCCCAGTTGGGACTGAGTTAAGCAATAACTCCTCCTGTATTCTTTTTTTTTTTTTTCTTTCTCCTCTAGTTACTTGATCTTTCAAGTAATACACATATAAAAAATCTGGGAAGTATGCATAAACAATAATGCACTATGGAATTAATTGCTTTAGAAGTCACTTTAATAATAGTTGCACTATGTTAAGGTATTTGTGCCAACACTATATTAAACTCAAGGATTTTCTGTACAAAATGCTAAGAGTTAAATACTCATGATAGTCCATTGTCTTGTACCTCAATGATTTCATTATTCAAAATATAATAGTAATAAGATAAAAGTATAAAACAAAAATCCAGAAAAATAAATATCTGATTGGAAGAATCAGAGAGCTGGCTGGGTAACCAGGTATTAAGGAACAGGTAAGCGAGTCAACATACTGTGAGTTGCTTTTCTTTTCTGGGCCCTTGCCACCTCATGGTTTAGATCATAAGGCTAAGAGTCCTAAAATAGGGGAGGAGCTAAGAGGCAGAGAAGTCAGTGAAATTTTCATAATTATGTGGCACATGGGATATAAAACTTGAAGTTCAGAGCAGCCAGAAAATTTAGAATTAACGAGACCAAAGTTTTGACAAGAAAGGAGGATACTGCATACCTAATTTTCCAGTTTTGTAGGACAACAGCATAAGTAGGTAAGAAGAAACCACTGAAAGTTACAATGGTATTATCTGCAGACTCCTGGTGCCAAGGAAACACAAGTTCAGGACCTTCCAATGAGAGAGGGTCCTAGGAAATATCCCATGCTCTCAGTTGAGACACTGAGAAAGCCATAGCTTAAAAAACAACAAAATGACATTTAAATTAAGTATTATCACAATAGCAACCTAGTCTGGAATCAACTAAATTAGTTCCAGATTGAATTAAAGTGATGTGCCTCCAGTCTAGCCACCTATTAGAAAATAGATTAGTAAACACTCACTAGAAAAAGGCACAATTCAAGGTAAGATTTGGGTGGACACACAGCCAAGTCATATAACTCAATGAATCAAAAAATGGCTTTTACATTATATTCAGCTATTTATATGATAATCTATTTTTGGTTGTCCTATATTTTCCTGATTAAATTGTCATTGGCCAACATATTACTGATATAAGATGAATTTGTATTTTGTGATAATTAATGTAATAATATTTTATAGTCACTATTGTTTTGCAAATTTTCTTGGTTGTATTTGATATCTATTTTAGCATATATTTAAAGTTGTTTTTTTTAATAAATGCAAGAATTACTCTTGCAATTGTTTTAAAATGTATTTAATTTGTATAAGTTTTGGGAAGTTACACTTTTGTGATAGTAAACTGTTTTTCGGTATTGTAGAGTCACTTTTCACTTATTCTGACTGAGATTTATATATTTCTATTAGATTATATAATTGCTTCATGTAGGTTCTGTGCCAATGTTTTAATTGTATGTTTATTTTACTGTATTTTTTCTTCAAAGGAAATACATTTTCAATTTTTGTAAGTAATTTTTGGTTATAGTAGAAATAAAGATTAATTTTAACCATCTTAATCATTAAATAAAATAGAGTCAGTCCAACAATTTGAAAATAAAAATCAATTATTTTTCTAAGGGTATGATTTTTCATAGCCAATAAAATGCTTGTAGGATTGTTTATTATCTAATCAGTCAAACTTCAAATAATAGAGTTTAAATGCTTCTTTATTTAAATTTTAAAATGTTTAATTGACAAAGATTGCATTTATTCTAGGTGTACAATGTGATGGTTTACTATAGACGCTATGTAATGATTACCACAATCAAATTAGCAAGTCCATCCCCACTCATGATATATATTAGATTTTTAGAAATTGTTCAACTTATAACTGAAAGGTTTTACACTTTGGCCAACTCCCCATTTTCCAGACTCTTCCATATCCTGACAACCAGCATTCTCTTTCCTTCTATAAACTCAACTTTTTAAGATTTCACATTTTATGAATCTAAAAATGTGTCATTGAATATGCATGAGAAATTATATCAGCAGAAAATAATTTATTGTCATTTTCATTTTTTAACTATTTTATTCTTTCAATCAGTAAAATTTCAAAGAATATGCAGAGAATCCCTTGTTTTATTTCTCATGTTCATTTTAAATATTTTAATGTTAAAGATTATTTTATTACAGGAGAAATCAAGAACTTTTATTGTATAAAACAGAGGTTTTAGCTATTCTTGGTCATGAATATTATATTTTTAGAAAAGTGTACCATTCTACTCTTAAAATTATTAGCCACAAATTAAGTTGGTTAGCCTTATTTTAATTTTTTTGAATCTAGAATTCTATCACATAGCCTCCTTCCAAGGCAGATAGTATCCAAGTTTTCAATGTTAGAGTGAGAAATAACTACAAAAATAACAAAGCAACTGAATATATATTTTGTAGACGAAACTAAATTTCATCAAATATTTGGAGTGAAACATAAATGCATTTAGACACTTGGAAAGATGTTGATATTTCGCTAAAATTTTCAGTTTTTATCCAGATGTCTGGCAGCACATAATGAAAACAAAACACTTTGTGAATAAACATAATCTCAATTACACCAAAATGCTGTTCTTCCACTGATTTCTAATTTTCTTTCTGCGAGAGGACATAATGATGGGTTGGGTGATTGTAGAAATTAACAATCCTGGCTTCTAAGAACAGAATATGATCATGCATTCATTAGTCACTTCAATCCCTCTGCCATTTGACAATGACTAAATTAAGTGAATGGTTTTAACAGTTTCATGCCTGTTGCTAGAGTCATTTTGATATGACTCAAAATAAAGATAATAATGCACTGAGGTATAATTAACCCTTGATAAGGAGATAATTATTTAAAACATTCATTTTTTTCCAGGACAAAATTATTGTCTCCCACTTTTATCTTTCTATCCACATAAATCATGTATCTATCTACTCAGTATTATCATTTTTGCTTTAACAACATTTTTCTAATACCAAAGAAAATGATATCTCATAGCGTAACAATTAACTTTGTTTATTAATTTTTAACTGAAGGAAAAAATTACTACATATCAAATAGCAGAAATATCTTCAAAAATATTAGAAGATAAGAGATTGACTGAGTGTGTCTATTAGACAGGAGAAAGTTTTTTCTTAGTTTTCTAATACAATAGGATTTTTATCCTTTTTTTTTTTTTTTTTTTTTTTGATACAGGGTCTCATTCTGTCACCCAGGCTGGAGTGCAGTGGCATGATTTTGGCTCACTGCAACCTCCACCTCTTGGGTTCAGGCAGTTCTCATGCCTCAGCCTCCCAAGTGGCTGAGATTACAGGTGCATGCCACCATGCCTGGCTATTTCTTTTGTATTTTTAGTAGAAACAGGATTTCACTATGTTAGCCAGGCTGGTCTCAAACTCCTGACTTCAAATGATACGCCCACCTCAGCCTCCCAAAGTGCCAGTATTACAGGCATTAGTCACCACACCCAGCCTCTAATTTTTGAATATCAGTTTTAATTATGGAGACATTGAACTCTTTAGATCGACCTCCTAATGAACAAAGTATTGTCCCAAATAGAATCCTATTTAGCATATCATACAAACATGAGAAAGGAAAAATAATCCTTGCAAATGCAATGAGTTATAATTTTGAAATCTTATCTGTTTTTATCATCTAATACACCATATTTTATTTTAAGAATTAATCTTGTTTTCCAAGACAATGTTTCAGTTTTGCCAAAAAAGACATGTATTAAGTGACAATTACAATTAAAAAAAAAAAACTGTCATAAAACCCCGAAATCAATTTACGGTATTTTATATTAGAATTGATATCAAAAACTGTAATTATATTTGCATAAAGCTAATATATGTATCTAAATTTTAATTTTTCTAAGCCTGTATATCTGATGTTTTAAAATATTTCCCTCTGGAAGCTTTTTGCTTTTCAACATTGTGTACATCAACTTTATTATAATTATTTTCTTATATGCTACATGTAAGTTTTGCTTAGGTGTTTGTGTCAGAAATTAACTCCATGGCACTGAAAATCGGACCTAGGTTGAGTGTATTACCTATACATCTGGCTTTCACTTTTTGATTCTTACTCTTCATCTTCCAAATATATGTATTATCTCAATGTGCTTCATGACCCTCTTCCTGATTTCTCTTTGCAAATAAGTTTCTCTCCACTACACCACTGAGAAAAAAAAATTGCTTTCTGTTGACATCTATCTGTTGTTTTGCTGATGGTATAGATTTTTACTTTATATTTATGTTTTTAATTATATATCTCATTAGGAGATAAATGTGCATATTAATTATATAGTTATGACTATTCATATAAATCCAAGAAACCTCTTTTTTTTTTTTTTAAGGCAGGGACTCCTTCCATCCTCCAGGCTGGAATGCTGTGGCACATTTATAGCTCACAGCAGCCTCAACCGCTGGGCTCAAGTAATCCTTTAACTCTTCCCTTCCACCTAGCTAGATGGGACTGTAGGTATATACACCACACAGAGTTTATTTATTTATTTATTTATTTTAGGTTTTATTATGTGTATAGACGGGTCTTACTGTGTTACCCAAGTTAGTCTGGGATTTCTGGGTTCAAGCAATCCTCCCACCTCAGCCTGCCAAAATGCTGGGATTACAAGCATGAACCACTACACCTGGCCAAATCTGATAAATATTTTGCAGATAATATGATTGGTGTCATTCCAAAGAAAAATCCAGACTTCTGCAACCAATGAGAATGGTGGACAGTATCATTCAGAAAAGTCTCATAGACAGTGATTTCATGTAATGTAAAATATATATATATATATATATATATATATATATATATATATATATATCTTTTTAGTCGGTTTATAAACCTTCCAATGAGATACAGATATATAATAAAATGGAAGGATTCTAATAGTAGATTTAGGCATCTGCCATGGGCTGACTTGAAAATACAGAGAAAGGCTCCTAATTTCCATTATTGGTAGGATCCATTAAGCATCAAACGTATAACATCATCAACTAAGACTATGGAAATAACAGCAATAATGGCTATCATAAGTGTGTATTTGCAATCATTGAAACCAGGATCAAAAAGACTGCAATTTGTAGATTGGTGCCCAAACACAGACTAAACCATAGAGGTATTGCTAGTTTAAGTCACAAATGAGGATCAATAATAGACAATGAGCCAATCCGATAATAGAAGGGCTGTGTTAGGAAAAAAAAAAAAAAAAAAAAAAAAAAAAAAAAAAAAAAAAAAAAAAAAAAAAAAGAGCTAACTCTCCCTTCATTTTGTATTGCCAAATTTTACATCAATTTCCTTAAAGGAATGAATTAAACATAAAGTAAATATAAAACTGCTGAGATTGCATTTAGTGTTAAGGGCAGGGTGTGTGTGTGTGTGTGTGTGTGTGTGTATTCACTGATGTGAGTAATGTACTTATGGAAATAAGTTAAGACACTGAAGTATATATTCTGTTTCCCCTTAAAACCCTCTGGACTGTGATTCACATGGCCTTGCCTTCATAATCAATTTCTAAGACTCTTCCCAGGATAAATAATGGATGGCTAGAGAAGATTATGAGCTCATTACCTTCTGGCATTGAGGAAAAGGAAATGCAACATGTGCTATAGGTCGGGTGAAGGGGTGCTGAGCTGAAGGCCTGAGGAGCAGAGTTAGAACCTGTGTCAGATTCTTGCAGAAACAGCTCTATAGGAGGTTTGTGTTAGCAACTGCACAGCAGCTGGATCTGACTGAGGCTAAGACGCATTCATTTCTCTTCATCAACCATTTAATTGCACTGACCTTTGATTATCTGCAGACTCTAATTAAATTTTTGAGTATTTACAAACTGGTAAAACCAAAACAGAAGAAGTAGGGACAGAAGGAGGGGCTTGTGGAAAGGAGATAAAGATGAAAAAGGATTTGTGAACAATCACAAGAGTCAAAATTCTTTAGCTGAAAAAAATAAGTATAACCACCTATGACTACGATAATAATAAGAGGAAAGATTAAATTCTCCTTCCTACAAAAAGTGTTAGCTTATTGGCTCAAATCTAACAAGTTTTTTGGTCTTTAGTGTTCTGTAATAAAACAAATATAACACAAACACATAAAAATCCTGGATGTGGCTAAGAATTGTTTTAATGAGACTATTACAAATTAATATTTCCAGTCTAAATTCTAGTACTCAGAGTGAGCATTTCAGTAACTCAATGCCTTAGCAAATGTCTCTTGAACAAATTCCATGCCTACTTTACTATGCCATGTGTCCCCAATACAGACAAGCATTCTTTGAAACATCCCTTGTCAAACTGTTGTCTTTTAAGCAATGTGCTGGCATATGTCTATCTTTTTATTCTTCTCTATTTTTATAATAGTTGATTGCAGTGCTCTCCAAAGCCTAACAATTGGCTTGACATGCTTTCAAACAGCCTCTTGAAAAGTAAATCAGACTTTTTTTTAATCTATCATTGGCCAGGAGGATTTATAAAAATCATCATTTGTGATTGCATTTAAAAGATTACAAAACAGTAAGTAGACGAATGATAGCACACTTAGGTGACATAGATACAGCAAAATGTAAATTGTGGCCAGTCATGGTGGCTCATGCCTGTAATCCTAGGATTTGGGGAGGCTGAGGACGTGAATTATGAGGTCAGAAGTTAGAGACCAGCCTGGCCAACACAGTGAAACCTCCCAACTCTACTACAAATACAAAAAAAAAAAAAAAAAAAAAAAAAATTAGCTGGGCATGGTGGCAGGCACCTGTAATCCCAGCTACTTTGGAAGCTGAGGTAGGAATATAGCTCGAACCTGAGAGGCAGAGATTGCAGTCAGCCCAAACTGCATCACTACACTCCAGCCCAGGCAGTGTGAGACTGTTTCTTAAAGCACTAACCTGCTCTTTAACAAAGATTTTAAAAGATTTCTTAGCACAGGCACCACTCCTAGAATTTCTAGTACACCAGCACCAGCCGGGAGACCACCCTACCTTGTGCTGCTAGCCACCAAGACTGCCATTTGCATAGAAGAAAACAGACGGTCACATCACACCCAAGTCAAGAACGCATCACTGTTAGAATCATGGGCTATTGTTCCAGGATCAGACCCTACCAAGTTAAAGCTAAGAAAAGCTTCGTCTATCTATCTTCCCATTTTTTTTCTTCGCTTTTTCTACTCCCAATCTTGTAATTAATGTGATTAGATCTGGCTCAGCTGAAGTTGTTGCTTTGATGTCTGTTTAGTTATGCCTTGTGGAGATTTGCCTAACCAAGGACAGCTTGCTGCTTCGGAAGGATGTCTCTGCCCTTCTTAGACTTCCTCAGATTAGGAAGAAGTAATGCATTCCTCTAAGGATACTAGTAACCCAAGGAATAGTAGCCGTATTCATAATTGGTAGGAATCAGACTCTTGTCCCTCAAAAACAGAATTTCTATGTTCTGCTGTTCTAATGTCATATGAAACACTAACGGTTTAAGATAGACTGCTTCCACAGGTCTTTGTCAGTCCTTAAAACGATATATCCACTTCACCAAAGGAATTACTCCTTCCAGCTGTTAATGTAGCCAGTGTAATCCCATATAGCTTACTACTGTTATTGCAACATCTGAAAACTCTTCCCCTTCATTAAGTTATATTTATGGTATAGAAGCTAACGTTTCAGGAAAGGATCCTAAAGACATTTTTGAAATATGCTTTAATGCTCCTTCAACCTCTCTATCAATCACTCCTCCTAGACACAATGACAAAACCAAAGTCTCAATGATAGAAGTAGAGGAGCTAAGGCAAACCGTAGCCACTGAAACAGGACATAAGGATGTAAATGCCTGGTTAGAACGGATTAAATATTCCATTTGCTCTTTAATACATGTGACTTTTGAACCTGTGTGCACGGTAGGCCAGAGGCCCAAGCTGTCCCCTTTCCACTTGGATGGTCCCCAAATCAAGCAGACAGGGAATGCTTAGTAGCTTTCTCAGGATTCCAACACCCGGAACAACAAATTGTGCCAAGTTCTTTCGCTGCCATTTCCTGAGGTTCAACACTCTGCGGACCAGCCCCTGAGGTCCATATAGCCTCCATCTCCCAACGTAGAGATTGTCTGGTGTCTTTCATGACGAGAGGAGAACTTAGTGTTCTTTGAAATCTAACAAGATGCAGTGAAGTCAGACACTTCCGAGAGCTAGCTCATCAGTCTGCCTTTACTCATCCCTGCGCACATGTATGGCGGTATTGTGGAGGACCTTCGCTGGACTCTCTGCCAAATAATTGGATCGGCACTTGCACTATTGCCCAATTGGCTATCCTTTCTAAACTGGCATTTCGTAAACCGGAGAAAGGAAAATTATGACATCGGCAAATAAGAGAAGCTCCTTGTAGGTCTTTTTAGTCTCATGTGTACTTAGATGCAGTCGGGGTCGTAAGTCGAGGTCAAAATAAATTTAAAGCCTGAGATCAGATAGCTGCAAGATTTAAGTCAACATTGTTCTGGTAGGTAACAATTCATTTTTTAAAAAATGTAGATTAGATAAACTACATTTATTAGAACCAACGGTGGTTTGTTAACTACACTAAAGATGATGTCAAATGAACAGGTGAACAATTAGGATTCACTAGCTAAATGGTCAAAGAAAATGGAATAGCCCTAGATATGAGATTAGCAGAGAAAAGTGTTTGTGTTATAATTAAAACTCAGTGTTGTACCTTTATTCCAAACAACACTACTCCTGATGGGAGCCTAACAAAAGCTCTCCAAAGACCTACTGCTTTATCAAATGAGCTAGCTAAAAATTCTGGCATCAAGAACCCTATTTCAAATTGGCTCAAAAGGTAGTTTGGTCAATGGAAAGAAACCATAACCTTAATTCTTATCCCTCTAGAAACTGTGATAAATATACTTGTTGTTAGATGCTATGCCATACTATGCATTCAAGGGCTCATGTAGTGGCCAGTAGACACAAGTTTTACTAAAATATTCCCAAATCCTCCTCTACCCACCCTATACACATAGATTACTTCTTTTGGAAGAACAAACAGAGCAATGGAGTCAAGACATGTTAAATAAGTTTGAAGAGGAATTATAAATAGAAAAAGGGAGGAATTGTAGGAAATAAGAATAAATAAAAGGTTCCTCTTCAAAGTTTTCCTCTTACTTTATTACAAATAAATAATAGTTTCCTCAAAATTTAACTTACTTTAAAGTTTTGCTAATAATCTTAAAGTAGCTGTTAGTCATAATAAAGAAATAAGAGACAGGGTTTTACCATGTTGTTCAGGCTGGCCTCAAACTCCTCACCTCAAATAGTCCACCCACCTGGGCCTCCCAAAGTGTGGGGATTACAGACCTGCGCCAAAGTGCCCAGCCAATTGTGTATAATTTAATGTATTAGGGGAGCTACGTATGTAGAAAAAAAATTCTTGAGAAAAAGAAATGGTAACATAATCTAACATTACTTTAGAGACTGAAATTTGTATACTTAAAATTGGAAATTTTAAAAGATGCTTAATTAATTTTAATTCAGTGGTGCCAAGCACATTTGCAGTGTTGTGCAGTTATCACATCATCTACCTGTAGAACTTCATCACTCCCAAACAGAAACTGTAAACAACCCCATCATTCCCTCCCCGTAACCTCCAATAACATCTATATCCTATCTCTATGAATTTTCCTCTTTCAGATACTTCATAAACGTGGAATTATGCAGTATTCATTCTTTCATGTCTGCCTCTTTTCACTTAGCATAATGTTTCTAATATTTGTTCCTGTTGTAGCATGTCTCAGATTTTCAGACCTTTTTCAGACTGAATGATGGTCCATTGTATGCATATACTACATTTTGCTTTCCTTTTATCTGTTGATGGACAGTTGGATTGTTTCCACCTTTCGGCTATTGTAAATAAAGCTGCAATAGACATTGGTGGAAAAGTATCTCTTTGAGTCTGAGGGGATATTTTATTTTATTTTATTTTATTTTGCCTGCTATGTCTATAGGGCTTGAAATAATGTCGGGAATGTAGTCAATAGGTAGCTGTATTTCTCTTCTCTTTTCTGTCTTCCTTTTTTTTTCCTGTTCTATTGTGTGTGTAGAAGGCTGACATCATGGCCGAGTGTGGTGGCTCAAGCCCATAATCCCAGCACTTTGGGAGGCCGAGGCGGGTGGATTACGAGGTCAAGAGAGCGAGACCATCCTGGTCAACAAGGTGAAACCCCGTCTCTACTAAAAATACAAAAAAAAAATTAGCTGGGCATGGTGGCTCGTGCCTGTAGTCCCAGCTACTCGGGAGGCTGAGGCAGGAGAATTGCTTGAACCCAGGAGGCAGAGGTTGCAGTGAGCCAAGATCGTGCCATTACACTCCAGTCTGGGTAACAACAGTGAAATTCCATCTCAAAAAAAAAAAAAAAAAAAAAAGAAGAAGAAGGCTGAGATCTTTGGATTTCATTGTATTCCTTTGCTTTCAATTGGCGATGGTAATTAAGGCCCTGGCAGAAGATCATATAGCAGGAGGAGAGAGGTCTTGTCAATAGTTCCCAACCCTCTGGCTTGCTGCGCATCCTCCAACTCTGCAAGTTTTATAAGGGATCTAACTCCTGGACCTACCTCCACAGCTCACACTATCATCTGTGCTTTCACAAACCTTGTCTTTCCCTTGTCTCTTCAGACATACGGATAGCAAAAGTTTTTACCTGTTCGTGGTCCTTAAAAACTCAGGATATCTCACATTTTGACTTGTTTTCTTAACGCTGTTTACACCTGTTAAATAATCACTTCACTGATTTATCGTTCAGTTAAGTAATCTCAAATGTACCATCTGTTTTCTGCTAGAACCCTCACAGATTTGCAGGTGCTCAAAGCATATTTTTGGTCGAATTAACAAATGACACCTTAAAGATTTCCTCATCTGTTTGAAGGATTCCACACACCTTTTTTTATCAAATTTCATATGTCTTAATTATTTGCAATGTTGATAATGTATAATAAATTGCACATTCCAAGTTTTATAGACCAAAATTAAATGTGTTGGAAACAACTCATAATAGCTGCTGGGATTGTGATGGTGGTTGTTATTTGTGTCTTTGTTTTCATGTAGATTTTACCTCAAAATAAAACTTCACTGCCATCTCTGTTTTGTTGAAATTCACCTGAGATTATATGGGAACTGTGAAAACATGGTTATAACATACAATAACCTCTTTATGTGATTTAACATCACGACTGTGTTTCTACAACAAAATACAATAAAAGATAATAAACCTAATATAACATTACGAAAATCATTCATAGGCTAATAGAACAATGCCAAAGCCATCCACAAACCATCATATCAAATTTTTTTGTGTGCATCAAAACACTTCTCTTGGCATTAATTTATTTGAAAATATCTGTTAATAAAATGGGTCTTTGTTTTTTACATTGTGACTCTGAGTTGTATTTTGCTGGAAAGCATGTAAGTTCTTTTTATATTCGTAACTTTCATGAACAGCTCTTAAAACAACCAGCCTGTCCCTATCTCTGAAAATTATTTCAGCTATCTGACCAGAGAGAAATTGTTTTGATTTATCTATAATCTTGCTCCACTATTTTAATTTGGTGGGGCTTCCATAACAAAGTACCACAGATTGGGTGGCTTAAATAGCAGACATTTATTTTCTCATCTTCTAGTGGCTACAAGTCTAACATTAAGCTGCTGGCAGGGTTGGTTTCTCCCGAGGCCTTTCTCCTTAGCTTGCAGATGGTTGTCTTCTCACTGCATTCTCACAATGTCTTTTTTCTGTGTTCCAGCATTCACAGTGTCTTTTCCACTTCTTAAAGGACACTCGTCTTTCTTGCTGTGTTCACACGAGGACTTTTTTGATTCTGTGTTTGTATGCCTATGTACCAGTCTGCTGCTTAAATAAGGACACTAGTCGTATTAAGTTGGGGATTAGGGTCCATGATCTCATTTTACATTAATTGCCTCTTTGTTTTTGTTGTTTCATTTTTTGTTTTGGTTCATTTTGAGACAGAGTCTTGCTCTGTCACCCAGGCTGGAGTGCAGTGGTGCGATCTCAGCTCACTGCCACTTCCACTTCCCAGTTCAAATGATTCTCATGCCTCAGCTTCCCAAGCAGGTGGGACTACAGGCATGTGCCACCATGCCTGGCTTTTATTTTTTTTTATTTATATTTTTAGTAGAGACAGGCTTCACCATGTTGGCCAAGCTTGTCTCGAACTCGTGAGCTCAGACATTACAGCAACCTCAGTTTCCCAAAGTGCTAAGATTATAGGAGTGAGCCACTGTCCCCACAGGTTATAGGAATGAGCCACTGCCCAAACCTTAACTGCCTCTTTAAAGGCTCTATCTCCAATCCTGGCCTTATTTTGAGGAACTACAGGATTAGGACTCCATTGTGTGACTTTCAGGTAGACACAGTTTAGCCCATGACATCTATCATGTCAAAACAATCACTGAATTTTGCAATTTTTTTTCTAAATCTTTCTCTCAAATCGCCACACTTATCCCTCCACACACATCCAGGTAAGTGTCACCCTTGTCTTTCATCTCCACTTCCCTACTAACCACAACCTAGCCTACCTGGATTAGTTTAAACAACACTTTCCAGGGACATTTTCTCTGAGACTACTGTTGGTTCCTTCTGTTATTGGGTGTCATGAATCCTTGCATTTCTGCCATTATCACCCTTATCATATATCACAGATTTTAAGGTGACAGTATAGTGTGTTTTCTGGTTGCTAGACACAGAGGGACAAAGGTGAAAGACACTAACAAGATTGCAAAAGGAAAAAAAACCTTAGGGAACGTATTCAACTTCTATGCCTCAGTTTCCCAATCTGTAAAAGGTAATAGTATTAATAAATAAGTTAAATAAAGTATATTAGTTGCTTAGAATGTCACTAAGTCGTGTTAGCTGTTATGAATCATTTAATCTTCCAATTGTGTGCATAAATTGTTACCTCTAAGAAGTCAGGAAGCTTTGCTGTGCTTGATACCAAATCTCTACTCCCAAGGGCTACATATTAAGATGCATCCAATACATATATTTGGAATAAACAATGTAACAGACATGGAAAAATCTAGTCTTTTATGGTTGAAATGGGGATAGTAATTAAGACTGACCCTATAAACAACACAGAAAGAGCTTAGGGGCACAGTTTAGAAGTAGACATCCTTTTATAAGAGAGGGTTCCTCCTGAGAAAATGCTCTGATGAGAGACACCGTCACCAAGTTTAAAAGAACATTTCATTATCTGCAACTTGCAGAGAGCATGAAAGACAGAAATCTCAGCTCCAGCAGGCACACTGACAAGAACAGCAGAGACTGAAGGATAAAAATGATCTGAGCTGATAAGGGCTTTGCAGTTAAAACAACAGCCTTATATGTCAACACTCTATGCCCCAGAGGAATGTGGCTACAGGAAGGGAATGAGGGCCAGTGCTGAGCCATCAACCAGTGTCTAACTGACTTGCAAATACCTCTTCAGGTGGTAGCTTACCTGCAGAACTTCTCAAGCCAGGTTCCCCCAAGTCTGTGTATATGGTGTTTGAAGAATGGAATTTATAGCCTTTTTCTTTTTTTTGGTGCTTTAATTTAGGTAACAGCACAGTTGTTTTTTGTTTCTTTAATTGTTTTGGTTTGTTTTGTTTTTGCAACAACAAAGGATTGTTTTCTAGAAGACATGATTATCCCTCTCCTACTTTGTTCCTTTCTAACTTCAAAGAGGTTTTTGAATAATGAAGAGATTTGTTTAGAATTTTTTTTAAAAAGACTTTTTGGTTGTCTTCTAAGCATTCAGAAATTTGAAGAAAATTTACTTGAAACTAGACATTTGTCTTAGAATGTACAGCAACATTTTGGTATTGTTCTTTAATGCTATTGTATTAAGGATACTAATTTGGAATTGTCACTGAGATGGAAGAAAGAGAGCGGCAGAGAGAGATCACGGCAAGGAGCGAATATATGATCTCTCAACTTGCAGATTTCTCCCTCTGAGCTTACCATCTATATATCTTTGAAAAATTATAAAGAAAACAATGCATTTTCCAGCTCTAAAGATGAAAACTGCCAGATCTACTCTTCCATGGATCCCACATTGAAATATGTGTCTACCAAAGTGCATAATATACAAAAATTAGTGCTTGTATATTCTTTCTTATTAACTGTTGGTCATCTTTAGTTACGTAGTTGAAAATCAGAGCTTTCACTTAGTGAAAGCTACCAAATATTAGAAATATTTGTTTTTGGCCATCTGGCTTATAGTTTGGTGATCATTACATGTCAGTTACATTTTTGAAAAGACCAAATATAGGCTGGTCACAGTGGCTCATGCTTGTAATCCCAGCACTTTGGGAGGCTGAGGTGGGTGGATCACCTGACTGGCCAATGTGGTGAAACCCCATCACTACTAAAAATACAAAAAATTAGCTGAGTGTCGTGGCACATGCCAGTAACCCCGGCTAACTGGGAGGCTGAGGCAGAAGAATTGCTTTGACCTGGGAGGCAGAGGTTGCAATGAGCCAAGATCACACCACTCCAGCCTGGGCGACAGAGTAGGACTCTATCTCAAAAAGAAAAAAAGAAAATACGAAATATTTTTTCAAGGGTTATGTTATTGACCCTTAGTGTTTAGATTTGAAATGCAAAATACGACCAATTACTTTAGCTAATATTTACATCAACTTCACACCTAAGGTACTGGCAACATAATTAAAATAAATTGAGAATATGGAATATTAAAAGTGCATTTTTATTTTTCACTAATGGAATCTATTTATTAATAGTAAACAAAAATGTGTTCTAAGAAAATTATCTTTCTTATAATAAGAGCCTAAGTTGTATGTGGATTTGTCTTCTAGCTTTTTTCTAGTACTTTGATGTCTTATAGTCAAGAATAAAAGATTCCTATTCTGATTAATTAGCAATTAAAAGTTGGGTTAGGTAAGTCATTAAAAAAAAACTTTCTTGGCCATCAGTCTCAAATGCTCATATACTAGGATAATGGTTATTTTTCAAGTAAGGCAATTCCTATAAAATTATAGTTTATGTAATAGTCAAACTTTTTCTTTTTAATTTTTTCTGTTCTATAAAAAGGGAGGGAATTAGCAAAGTAGAGCTAATGTCTTACTTTGAGACATATAATTTGATTTTCTCTTCCTAATTATTACTTGTGTCTTGACTCAAAGTTTCAGAAGAACACCGAGCCATTTCATATGAAGAAAGGCTCAGTACGGAGACACATCCAATGATATGTTTTTGTTATTGTTGTTGTTGTAGAAGAAATGAACTACATGTTTGTCAGTCTAGTTTTCTTTCCCCAGGAGTAGAGGGAAACCATATTTGCTAGTGTCCTGTGCAGGTAGGGTGGGACCATGTTCCTACTATGGCAAAACCAGTGAGAACAGAAGTGATATAAAATTTTTCTAACCCTGAAATCTAGAATCATTTTGCACATTCCATGTCTATCCAAATCCTGAGAGTAAAGGGGTCCAAGATGGAGAAGTTGCTAATCAGAAGAAGCTGGATGCTTGGGTCACCCTTTGGAGGAAGTCTTTCTTAGAGAGCAAGTGCATGCACGCCTCCTTTCAAGGTGAGCAACAGATACATATTAAATGTATTAAGCTATGAGATTTAGGGATTTATTTTTCAGTAGCTGGTGAGAATTCCTCTAGCTAATGAAGCACCTGCTTTATGCCAACCACTTTTCTAGCAGCTTTGCTATCAAACATGGCAAAAGCTATCTGATAATAATCAGGTGTACAGAAAAAAACAATCTAATATGCCAGTCTGAATTTTACTGTGTCCCTTGCTGAAAAAAAATGCAGCCATTATAATAACCAAAACATTTGTAATAGAGAAATATGTTTCTGTCATGAATAGTTTTTTTTGTTTTTTTTTTTTTTTTTTTTTTTTTTTTTTACTTTAGAATGTAAAGCATGAGGTGATTATTTGGGGTGGATAATTATTAACTAATACTGAGCTCTTCCTCTGATAATCAAGAATTTCAAATATACATTAGCACCACAGAGATTACCATAATTAAGGAAATACATGTTCCATGAAATGTATTCTTGAAATTTTAAATGTGTAAACTTAACTTCCTTAAACATATTTTATATAATTTTGACCTAAGTATATTTTGTATTAGGGTATGATGCTATTCAGTGACATGATAGTATACTGTCAAACATGGCTACATAGTTACCCAAATGTATGAAAAATAAACACTACTGACAAGTACAATTCTAGGAAATTGATAAATTATTTTAAAATTTTAAGTAAATATTAAAAATATTCATTCTTCACAATGGTCATTAGTCATATGATTTTTCACCCCACACATTACATTCACATGCATGCCTTTAGTTGTTACCCAAAAGTTTTATTTTGAAATTGCACTTATGGGGGAATTTTACACTGAAATTTGGAACAGGCTCTGCAAAGATTATTTATAGCATGCTCTGAAATTTTTCCCCAACACTGAGAACCTGATGTGGTTAGAATTCTTCTATTGATTTTTTAAAATTAAGATTCTCATGAAAGGAAAGTTGCTTAGACTTAAACCAGATACAGTACAATCAGTGTTTCTTCCCTGTTCTTGGAGATCCAGTTCTTTAGTTCTAAAAATAGAGGTGATCACAAATGCTTCTAATATGCAAGTGATACTTTAACTTCTTCATTTTAGTAAATTGTAGTATTTTTAAACATTTTATTTCATTCTGGGAAATACTGAGTCATGATTCACCATACGGAATCATTTAGGAGATAAACTTCTGGCATGTTTTCAGTGGTGGGATGCCCACAGTATTCCCATTTATTGAAAAAGGAATTATATGCATCTTCCCCAGTTGAGACGCTTTAATTCTCAGCCAACATATTAGTCTTTAGTCTTTTTGTCTTGTTATTTGTCTATAAAAAACTATGCTTTTACTTTTCGTCTTTAAAGCATTTCATATTCAATACATACATTTTTCTGTCTCCCCGCCCCACAACTAAAACAACAAACCACTTCACACTTCTGTCTCTGGCAGATTGATTGCATTCTCAAGCCAAGAGTCTGATTTCAGAATTTAGCTGTGATACATGAAGCATGACAATAAAGTAATAAAAATGGTTTGCTTATGTAACTCTTTATCAAAGTACTTCAACAAAAGGTATTTCAAAAATGTTATTAACAATGACAGCCTCATGGGTTAGCTATAAAATAATAAGGTCAATGAGAACGTTTTTATGAATATTTGTTGGCAAGACAATAATAGAAATAAGAGTATAAGTAAAAATGTCAGTAATCAAAATACTAATTGCGTAGGGAAACATTGAAGAAGAAAACAGAAGCTAACGCAAGTGCAGAGAGGAGCTGAGAACATGTGGAGACAGCAGATGCAGGGGAGGAGTGAGATGGTGCTGAAGACTGAGCTTTATGAAAAGAATTTTGAGGTAAAAGATAATTATATAAAGAACGTTTTCTGAAAATTTTACTATGTGTTTTGTGATTCCTTCATTTTTTTACCCCAACAGTCTTTGGTTAAGACATACATACATTATTATTGATTGTTACCTGAAATTGCATTGTATTATTTTTGTTTCCTGTTGTTACTAGATTTTTGTTGTTGTTAATTGTTTAGAAGCATTTGTGATGTATATGTCTATAAGTGGGAAACTCCTCACTCAACATTGCCCATAGATATGCAATTAACTTATTTGAATGAAAGAGAGTAGAAGTTATATTAGATATTCTATCAAATAAACTGTATCTAAAAATCTCCTGGAAATATTTTGAAATAAAGAACATTTTGCTGATATGCAGTGCCAGCTCAATAACATAATAGTCACATGCTAGACTTTATGTAAATCTATCATAAGTCTATATGATGTCCCCCAAAAAGTGAACATAGTCTAAGACAAGTTCAGAATTCTGACCCCTGAATCCCTGTAATATTTACATTTCAGAAAATCAGAAAAGAATCAGCAAAAGTAAATCATAAGGAATCACTACTGAAACAGAGAAAGGCCAAGTGAAAGTTGTAATCTGGAAGCAAGGAAAGGTTTAGAAACAAGAATTAAGTAACTATTACTTTTTTCAGGAAGATAAAAATTTAAAATTTACCATGGATTTGGCCTAACAAGATTGAGTCGTAATTTTGCTAGGAGTGGAAGAAAAAAAAATCATGTTAATAGGTGAAATATAATTGTTTCATGTGAGGGTGTACTCTTAAGTTCTTCAAAAGCAAATTCACATCCCATATGGTAGGCTGTGTAAGCCTGGAGGAAATTCAGAAGGAAACCAGCAGTCATCACTGGAAAAGAGTACTGAAATCAAAGCAGCTCTTCAGCCCACTTCCTACCCTCCCTCTTGCTATAGATAGAGAACCAGAGTCGTCTTTCACTTTAAGATGTGCAAAAAATTAAGAATATAAAAGTATCCGGTAATCGTTCTTGAGGGTCATATTTGCAGCAGAGGAGAAGAGATGGGACGGTATCACCTATTGAGAAGGGGTAGGTCTCTAGGATAAGAAGGTTATAGAATCTATGGAATGAAAGAAAATGAGGAGTGTTTTTGTTGGTTCAGGAAGGTATCACAAATTACTATGCACCCAGTAGCTTAAACAACAAAAATTCGTTTCTTACAGTTCTGGAGTCTGCAATGTTTAAGATCAAGGTGCTAGACATTTTGGTTCCTGGTAAGGATACACTTTCTGGTTTTCAGATTACTGCCTTCTTGATAAATTCCCACATAAAGGAGAAAGAGCAAAGTCTGGTTTCTGTTTTTTTTTTTTTTTTTTTTCTTCTAGGGACACTAACATCATCATGAGGTTTCACTGTCAGGAACTCATCTTAACCTAATTAACCCCCAAAGGCCCTACCTCCCATTACAATCATATTAGTGGTTAGTTTATCAACATAGGCATTTTGTGGGAACACAAATATTCAGTCTATAATGAGGAGTATTAAAGAGAATCAGAGTCAAGAAATCCTCCATGGGTTATACCATGGACACAAATGTAAACATTACAACTTCATGTACATTCCTATTAACCTCCATTTGATGCCTGTGTTGGTTCAGGGAAGAAAAAATGTGATGCTGCTGAGTAAAGTGGTTGCATCCTATTAAAATCATGGCTAAACATAATTATTCTTTTGTGGATTCCTTAGGGAAAGATTAGAAGTGGATGTCCTGGGCCTGGAAGACTGAGTAAAATTCTTCAATTCTCCCCACCCTCTCCTAGTACTGACTCCAGTAAGTATTAGGTTGATGGAAAAGTTACTGCAGATTTTGTCATGAAAAGTTATGGCAAAACCACGATGACTTTTGCACCAACCTAATGGTATTGTGTCTTTCTTACAAGAGAAAATGCTGTGTCTGTTTCAACTATTACTATAGAGTTGCTTTCTGTGAATGGACAGAGTATGAAAGGCTGCAGTGAGGATGTCCAGTATTGTCAACCTGGCTACTCAATTCCTCCAGAAATTTCAGAATGTACACTTTGTTCTGGCAAGTCAGATGGGGAGAGTCTTCATTTTCCACCTTTTCTGCATAACAATTGAACTGTTCATTTTCAGTGGAATTATGGAAATAAAAAAAGAATAGGAATATATTTTAATTGTTGCTATTAACAGCAGATTAACCACTTCCAATCTTACCTTTCCAATTTACTTCTTGTCTAATAATCTATGAAATTAATGATTGCATAAAACTTAGTAGTGAAAGTAGCAAAAAATAAAATATACAATCATCACAACATGATGAAAGAAAGTGAATAAAGTAATGTCTGTAGTTCAATGAAGTCTGCATATGGGAACCAGACTTAACTAGAGGGAATAGGCTGCAGATTGGAATAACAATATTTGGCAGGTAAATGGTCAATTTTTCTAGAAGAATCCATGTGGGTGGGTTTATATAGGTAAGCAAAAGAAAGCAACGTATATTTTTACCACTATCAAATTGTACCTGAAAACAAAATCTTTTACCCATGCCTAGGTTTTACTAGAACTCTGTTTCCACTTGGTAAGATAAAAGTGTGTGTGTTTGTGTGTTTGTGTGTGTGTGTGTGTGTGTGTATGTGTATTTTTAAATGATTAGTTCCTTGGCATGGTACCATTGAAGAATGTTAGATTTCTCTTCAACTTTGTCATTTAATCAAACATGTTTTACATTTAAATTTATAGTCATAAAGTTTAAGCATAAATATGTATCTCTAGGGTTATCAGTTCATAATTCTTCCCAATAGGCTTGAAAATTAAAAGTACATAAATATATTAATACGATGCACATCAAAGAAAGCAGAGTAATCTGACTCGACCTCATTCTATATACATTTTCTGCATAGAATGATACACACATGGATTTTTCTGGAAAAATTCATCATTTACCAGCCAAATACAGGTAAACAAAGCATGGCAGAAAAAATGAAATGTGACTAATATCCCTTCAATTATTTCCAAGAAGCAACTTCAATCAAAAGCTGAAGGTAGAAAATATGCTTCTTCTTAATGAGGTTTTATTAAAATTAGTTGTTTACTTGTACCAGTCAAATATGACCTTTGCAATACAGTATTTGTTTAGAGCTAGTGGAGATAAATTGAGTACACTGATTCTAAATTGAAGATCTATTAAGTAATAAGTAGGAGTTAGTTTTAGAATCGCCTTTGGGTTATAAACAGTATTTACCACAAGATCAAAACACATTGACTTAGAAGAAGTGAATGCAAATTAAAAATGGAAGATATTTTAGAAATGCAATGAAAAGTGAACAGAATTATAATATATGATGCTATTAAATATTTTCAAATGTTACTAACTTCTCTTGATTAAAAGGCAATTATCCTCTGGAATATGTATCGAACAACCATTTTAAGGCACTTAATGAAAACACTGAAGTATTTTTTGTTTAATAGGTAGCAATATTGAAAGCACAATTGCATCAATTTTTTTTTTAAAGAATAACTGAAGCAACACCTTTTTTTTCCTGATGGTTTTAAATTTTAACTTATTGTAAGTGAAGGAAAATAAACATACCTCCTCTGATGTCTAGCATAAGCCCATAGGAAGTGGGGAAGGGAGGGTATCTTAATAGCATTGCTGCTAATTCCACTGTAATTCTGCTTCATTATCGTATGCAAATAATTCCCAGAAAGAATCAACTTCTTAGGAAGAATTAGAAAAAGTAAATGTCATTAGCAAAAGATGATATATCAGCAAGTTTAACAAGTACATTAAATTAAAAATAAAGTCATAGAAAACTTTTACAAGTTGATTTTTTAAATGGTAACTTTTTAAAGAAAAAAAGTGTTGCAACACTAAAGAAGTTATATGATAGTATTCAGATTTCTGTTTAACAGGTAACTTTTTTATTTTATTTTATTTTATTTTATTTTTAGAATAAAGAAGAGGAAGAAAGAGAAAGAGGAAGACGGAGAGAGGATGGGGGTATTGCTTTATTGCCCAGGCTAGAATGCAGTCTAAATATGGGTATGCTTATAATTGTCATTAATAATGGAGACATGAAAGAAAATGAGGGAAGAGAATAACAAACAAGGAGCCAACCAAGATTTCATTTAAACTTCTAAATTGATATGATGTGGTACTGATAAGAGTGTATATTTTGTATATTTAAAGTGGAGAGTTCTATAAATGTTAATTACATTTACTTGTTCCAGATCTGAGTTCAAGACCTGAATATCGTTGTTAATTTTCTGTCTCATTGATCTGTCTAATATTAATGTTGAAGTCTCCCACTATTATTATGTGGGAGTCTAAGTCTCTTTATAAGTCCTGTATGTCTAGGTATTCCTGTATTGGGTGCGTATATATTTAGGATCTTTAGCTCTTCTTGTTGTTGCATTGATCCTTTTATCATTATATAATGTCCTTCTTTGCTTCTTTTGATCTTTGTTGCTTAATTGTAACTTCTGCTTTTTATTTATTTATTTTAGCTCTCTGTTTGGTTGGTAAATCTTTCTCCATCCCTTGTTTAGAGTCTTTGTGTATCCTTAAATGTGAGATGGATCTGGATGCAGCATACTGATGGGTTTTAGTTTTTTATTCAAATTGCCTGTCTTTGGATTGGGGGATTTAGTCAATTTAAATTTAGAATTAATAATAATATATGTGAGTTTAATACTGTCATTAGCTGGCTATTTTGTCCATTAGTTGATGTAAATTCTTCATTATATGGATGCTCTTTTTGATAATTTTTTTAGAAAGGCTGATACTGTTTGTCCCTTTCATATGTGTAGTGGTTCTTTCAGAAGCTCTTGCAAAGCAGGCCTGGTGGTGATGAAATCTCTGAGTGCGTGCTTATTCACAAAAAACTTTATTTTTCCTTCACATGTGAAGCTTAGCTTGGCTGGATGTGAAATTCTGGGTTGAAAGTTCTTTTCTTTAAGGATGTTGAATATTGGCCCCCACTCTCTTCTGGCTTGTAGGGTTTCTGCTGAGAGATCTGCTGTAAGTCTGATAGGCTTCCCTTTGTGGGTAACCTGACCTTTCTCTCTGGCTGCCCTTAGTATTTTCTCCTTCATTTCAACCCTGGTGAATCTGACGATTATGTGCCTTGGAGTTCCTCTTCTTGAGGAATATCTCTGTGGTGTTCTCTGTATTACCTGGAGTTGAATATTACCCTGCCTTGCTAGGCTGGGAAAATTTTCCTGAATAATATCCTGAAGCATATTTTCCAGCTTGGATTCATTCTCTTCGTCACATTCAGGTACACCTATCAAGCGTAGATTAGGTCTTTTCACATAGTCCCATATTTCTTGGAGACTTTGCTCGTTCCTTTTTATCCTTTTTTCTCTCGTCTTGTCTTCTTGTTTTATTTCATTGAGTTGATCTTCGACCTCTGATATCCTTTCTTCTGCTTGATCAATTCGGCTGTTAAAACTTGTGCATACTTCACGTAGTTCTCGTATTGTGTTTTTCAGCTCCATCAATTCACTTATTTTCCTCTCTAAATTTTGTATTCTTGTTGACATTTCGTCAAACCTTTTTTCAAAGTTCTTAGTTTCTTTAGATTGTGTTATAACAAGTTCTTTTAATTCACAGAAGTTTCTTATTATCCACGTTTTGAAGCCTGCTTCTGTAATTGGAACACACTCGTTCTCCATCAAGCCTTGTTTCGTTACTGATGAGGAACTGGGATCCCCTGCTGAGGAAGAGGCGTTCTGATCTTGGGTATTCTCAGCCTTTTTTGACCGTTTTCTTCCCTTCGTTGTAGATTTATCCATCTGTGGTCTTTATAATTACCGTCTTTGTAATTGGGTTTCTGAGTGGACGTCCAACTTACTGATTCTCAGCGCCGAAATCTGAGCAACCCACTGCACCGACTAAATCAGCGGCGTTAAGATTGAGGGTGCTTTTCCGACTCTGCACCGAGAACCGACGCTCCGAGGCGCCGGCAAAACCGCCTCGCCGGTCACAAGAGTCGCGCTGGCGACCCCTGGGGCTCCTCCGCTGGGAATCTCCTGGTGCGTGAGCAACAAGAATTCATGTGAAGGTGTGGCGTCCTCTCCTTCTTTGCGCTTTCACTGGGAGCTACAATCCCGAGCTGCTAGTGATCAGCCATCTTGGATCTCTCTCCAACAGGTAACTTTTAAAAATAGGAAGTGCTCACATCAAAATTATAAAAGTGTCTATAACTATTACTTTTAAATAGCTTTCTAGTACTGCAAATTGCGAAGATAAGCAATAATTATTAGCAGATTGTTTTTAAACATTCTAATCTCACTTTTTAAAGCATGTGTTAGTAAATGTACTAAGTGTACCTGTCACATTGTTATAATAGTATGATTTTAATTACTTTCAGTTAACTAAACTAACTCAATGTTGACTTTAGAATGTAGTCCAAACAATTTCAGGAGTCATCCAAGGCTACTTTGTATCTCTCCTGACTTACTATCTACAATTTGCAAGTAGTACAGTCATAATGATTAAGGCATAGTTCAAAAATACACAATAATGGAAATCTCTTTCATGCTTCTCTGTCTTTAAACATGTTCTTCCCCTTCCATAATGTCCCTTCTCCCTGTTCTCATTTGCTTAGTGGCAGAGCATGCCAAATGAGCCATTCTCCAACACCTAGAGCAAATGTCCATACAATCCCAGGAAGAACTCATTAATTTTTCCACTGTGTCCCTTGAACAGAATACACACAACAGGCTCATAAGTGCACTCTTTGGAAATTGTGTTGTATTCATAGTTTTCCCATTTTACATACTAACAGGTAATTTGTGTTTATTACCTGAACAAATCAATCCATACATGAGCTGAAGAGGGATTTAAAACAGTCCCTAAGACTATTTTACAGAATTATACTTTATATATTGGGATCACCATTTCTCAGTTCAAGGTTGGCAGATGATTAATTCATCCTCCTATGTCCTGAAGCATCAATACATGTGACTTTCCACCTCTATTTTTGTAGATTTCTGGAAAAATCCATGAAATAATCAAATAGTGCGTTTTATTGTATCAAATTATGAAGAAGAACTTACCTTTGCTAAAATTAATTCTCTTTTGCCTCTACTTCTTCCCTCAGAACAAAATTTGGGGTAAAAATTTGCTTTCTATTCCACTGACTCCTGCAATACTTAGATGTCTTCTTTACATACATCTAGATGCTTGTCAAATGTCTGTGCATCTGTAATATTTTTTCTTATATGTTGACTTTCCACTCAAGAAGTGAATTTGTGATCCCATAATCAATGCATTCAAATTATTTTTAAGCTGTATTTGCAGTATAAGTATCTGTGTATGTATCCTTACCTGTCTTATTTGAGTTTGTGCTCTTTCAAGGCTCCAGAGAAATGAATGAAGGAGTAGAAAATCTGAGAGAAAGTTTTCTAACAGTTCTAGGGAGCAGAAGAAAATGTATTCCTTTTTCTGGGGCTCATTATTTTAATAAAAACTATCTATATTTCTAGGTTAATTTACAGTAAGTCAAAGTGTGCACATTAAATGCACATTAGTTCTTCAATTAAGCATACATTTAAAAATTATCACGGTGCCAGGCACCGAACTTGGGGCTGGAGATACAGGCTGGTAGGAAGCTCATGTAACATAAAGAAATGGAGTTATTTATTGTAATTACACATGCAACAAATGTCTAGTGAGATTTATTACATTTATTTCATTAGTAAAACACAACAACAGTATCTAATTATAGTAATATATTAAAAGTATGTTAAGCAATATATTTTATCTAGAAAGTACTTAAAATGTAAATATGAATAAATCTCTATATTATCACTATAGTCATAATTATGACAATGAAGCTTCATCAGTCTTCAACAATGTTATTGCATATAAAATGAATGGTATTCTAAATAGTCATACTGAGGTCATTCAGTTCACTGTTTGATAGGTAGTAAAGACTTCCTACTTTGAATTGGTTTCTATTTCCTGTGTATTACAGAAATTCCCTAGAGGGAGAAAAGTGGAAAAAGAGCCATTAGTGGTGCAGTATGCTAAATTCTAGGACGTAGATATGCATTAATTCTGACAGAGTGATAGATTAAAAAAAGAGTGTTGCTTGTAATGTAGAAGATGATGATCATGACAATTAAATCAGCACTTCCAAAAGCAAGACTAGTGAGAGCTAAAATATCTAAATCTCCTAATGTTTGCCAGGCTTCATTCTAAGGGACTTACATGAATCAAATCACTTAATAGGAACACAGGAACACGTCAAGGTGTATTATATTATTATTTCCGCTTTACAGATATACAGTCTGGGGCAGAGTGAGACTCAAGTATTTTAAGTGTTCTCAAAAGTTAAAGTTGATGAAGCCACTGTATATTCAATTCAACATTATATTGGCTGCCTTAGTCAAAGCAAAATAGAGAAAGGGAGTCTGTATTACTAAACTACATTCTAGATTTAAGAAATTTCACTGGAAAAATGTAAATAACCAATGCAATACACTGTTCTTTCTGAGCAGGGCCTATGTTTATTCTGACTATTTCAAATTAGAAACAATAGTCTGAATGGTATTAAGGAATCTTAAATTGTTCTTGAAAATGATTAGATCAGCTATAGCCAATTAGAAGCCAAAAGAACTGTCGAAGTATGAGAGCATATTTCATTCCATGCATTAGCAACATTGGTTTCCCTTGGATTTCAATATTTAATTTTCAAATAATTAGCATTTTATCAGCTGTATTGTTTATTCTCCTGAATTACCATTTATATTACAAATTTAGATTTTCATGCATAATATGACAGATATTGTACATTATTGCTGGGTGTCACTGGCCATTAAACAACTAGATATTTGATATACCCCCAGAAGTTTAACAGGAACATTTGTCCACCCCATGAATTAAAATCTGAAAATGCTTGCTCACAACGATCACCACCACATAATGCAGTCTAAAGAGTAAAGTCAATTGGAAATTTATAATGTTTTATCTGTGCAAAGCACGCAGTGTATGCAAGAAAGCAGAATCATTTATTTGCTGAATTTTGTGTGATTCTCCCAGGTATTTCTATAATACTTCCAAAAGACAGTCTTTTGAAAAAAAAAAAAAAAATCAACTGCAACTTGATTTAATTTGTAAATAATTCTCAAATCCTTCTAAAGAATTTCCAAGTCACTGAGGTTCCAGGAAGGATTAAATAAAATGAAATTAGCTCATAAGGGCTAATCATATTTGTTCTCTAGTTTAAATGTATAGATTCATGACTTTAGATGCTTTTTCATTAAATCCTGTTGTTTTTTTTTTTTTTTTTTTTTTGTTGTTGTTGTTGTTGTTGTTGTTGTTGTTGTTGAAAACTGTGAGCCCACACTGTTTGTTACTATTTGTATTTGTACAGTAGATATTTACTGCTCTTGTAGGAAACAGCAAAACTTTCCTGCTCAAAGGAAAAGATGAAAACGGGGGAGTGAAACAGGTGCAAGACACAACCAGATGGAAATTATTACCAGTTAGCTTGCAATCAGCAGCATAGAAGAAAATACTTTAAAAAACACGAAAAGCTAAAGTTTTCTCTTCCTGTTACATGAGGCTAATATTTCACTCCTACACTTAAATACACATGTCAGCAGGTCTCTAGCTATGGGAGGAAAATTCTGATTATCATACAAAAAACAGAACCATTGAAAAGTTCGTGCTGACTAGGAAGGCTGAATTTCTCCCTGTCTTCTATTAGTAAGCCGCTACAAAATTTTCTGAAAAATGAATGTAGCATAAAAATTCAAAATAAGACAACAAAAGCGAGGCTTAAAAATGTTTTGTTAAGGTCACTACTATCACAGCATAAACTGTACATTTTATAAGCTAAACACACACTGAATGTAGGGTTCATAGTCATTATAACTTCACTGTCAGCAGAAAGCTTAGAACAGCACTGTTTATCCCTCTACCCTCTCACGATGAACTATGTAGAGAAATAAATTTTATTAGAAAGAAAAGCAAAAGTAAGGAGGGTTATGTAATTTCTTGCATTCTTCTCCATGTTATGTAAGAATCTCAAAGCAATTCCGGCCCACAAGTTCCTGGTTTTATAGCTTCAGGGAACACTATCCACAGATATGTGGCTTTGTCACTGTCAAATATCACACCTACACTCTGCTGGTGTAAACTGTGTCATTAGATCTAAGCCTTTGAAAATTTAAGACATTGCCTTTCTTTAGTCTGCCCTGCTGTTTCCCTGTGTATTTTTGTAAAGAATTTGAAGGATAATATGTGAATGCTATTTATAGAATAATGGAGATGCCATAGTAATGATCTACAAAATGTTATGTTTTATTGAACACCATTAGGTATTTTTAAAAAGAAAACAGATATTATTGCCTAAATATAAAGAAACTATTAATTCCTAAAAATCAAAAGAAATTTTGAGTACAAGAAATGTGTTAATTTGATACCTATAGTTCCATGATGTGACCAATAATTTGTCTTTAGTATATTCCTACTGGTTTAGATGATTCTACTGATTATTTCAAATGAGAATACATATGAAGTATATGCCAAGTACAAATGTTGGAATATTTTAAAAGCAGATTATGCCTTGTGAAAATATCAAGATGTTTTTCTAATTTGAGATGAATACAAGGTGTGTGTGTGTGTGTGTGTGTGTGTGTGTGTGTGTGTGAGTATATACACATAACACGCAGGGAAAAATACATATATATATATATATGGCATATATATATATATATATATATATATATATATATACACATATGTCTGAGATAAGTTTATTTCTGTACCATAAGGTATTTAGTGGAAATTATTGCATATACTACTCTTTCATCATTATAGAATATTTTATATTCTTCTTTAACATTTTATCATTATTGAGGGAATGGGTTCTCTTCCTGGGTCCACAAGGGGGCGTAGATTCTAGGGCAGGAACTTCTCAGCGACATGACCTACCTGCCTTCCCCAACGTCTCCATCCGGGAGACTTAAGGGTTTCTGTTTACTTTGGTACATGAAGGAAAAGGATCAAAGTCAATCACTCCAGCAAAAGTTTAAAAGAGCCTTTTTCATTGGACAGAAGCTTAGAGGAGTTGGAAATTCCTCCCAGGTTAAAAGTCCCTGTCCCCACATCCAGCCTGATTCCATATTTGAGTCCCCTTCCACAATCCTCATGGAAGCTTTCTGTCTCATCTTTTTCTCTCTCCTTTTTTCTCTTTCTCTGCCTAAAAAAATCACTTTCTGCAAAAACTCCTTGGCGTCTTATATTTACTTGTGAGCGCATTGCTTCAGGTCCCCTCTCCCATTTTTGGGAGAGTGAGAGACCAAGAGCCTGTAGCCCACCAGGGAGTGAGCTAACCCCCCCCACACACCCTGAAACCTGGCAACATTATGAGCTATTGAAATGTAATCTTCCCTACATTTAAAACTATCTATAAATGCTATTATATATTTAAATATATAAATGTCTCATCTGTATATTCAAATATCATATATATAATTAATTTTTGTATGTTTATTCTTTTTTATATGTTGTATAACTTGGCATCATTTATTTGCCAAATATGTGGGGACTCCAACCTACTGTAGTGTCATAAAATTGGTAAATATAAGGAACATACATAGTCTGTAAAAGAATGGAAGATGTCTCACCGATCCTGTATGAGTCCAAATTATGCGCCTCTCGGATTTTCTACTGTGGGGATGTTAGAGAAATTTGAGCCGAGAACAGAGAGACCAAGAGACACAAGAGAATTTCTTTATTGGAGCTATGGCTGACGGTAGCCTTGCTGCCCTTCATGGTAGCCAGCCCCCCACAAAGGAAAATACCTTGCTTACATAATTTTGGGCATGGAAAGATAAAGCAGGAAAAAAAAAAAAAACTGGTTTAAACAAAGATGTTTTGTTATTGACTTGTGACAAATTTTACAACCCCCAGAGTACATACACCCTCGATGCTGTTATCTCATTCCCATGACTGGCAACTGGGGAAGAAAACAGGTTTTTTCTTTACAGAAATGTGCTTGTGGGCTGAGGGTCCAAAGATATGCCTGGGTGCCTTATCTTGGAGGGAGGAGGCTATGCTGGGTCTGCTTTAGCTAACTGCACGCAATTTTAGGCTGGGAGTGTTGGTTTATTTGCTTCTCTATTTTTATAATTATTTTTGTGGCCTAGTCTTGAAGCTTAATATTTATTCTAAATTAATTTCTATTCTAAATTTTATTTTTCCTCCTCAGGGAATTTAACTGACCCATAGCCCCAGCTACTGTGCTCTGAAATGCATCCCATAAGAACAGTGGAGGCTGTGTTCCCCATGGTCTGCTGCCAGGCAAGGCTTTAGGCAGGCCTGTACTTGAGGGACATTATGGCCCCAACAACCTTACAAATGTAGAGTCTGAGCCCCACCTTCCCTCTCTCCTTCAGCAATCTTAGACCTGTTTCACAGGCTGATAACCCTCCCACATTCCTCTCCGTTAAGCTCCCATTATTTGCCCGGTTCCATGCAAGTTAGTGTGCTACTGTAGATTGCATGGAATGTTCCATTAAAGAATTTACAGACCAACAGTGAAAATGAATACAGTATCTACTCCAGTCATGCATTTGTGATCACTATTAGGAGAAACAGACACGGGCATACAATGAAAAATATCCAGACAAATATATATGTGTAAAATTTTATATGAAAATATAAATCAGAGTTAATATAGCTATTCTGATGGGGGAAATCCAAGTGTGGCTAGAAAGAAACCTCCAGGGAACCAACAGTATTACTGAAGTGAGGAGCAGGTTTTTGGGAAAGGGGAGGCAAGATGAACTCAGTGATGGTGGAAAAGAAATGTTTTTATTTTGGAGGAGGGAGCATCAGGATAGTTCTATTTTTCTTGCCTGTCCCATGAGAAATATGTTAGTTGGAGTATTTTAATTACATAAAAGTAGATCAATATCTTCCAGATGTCTGTTTGTGTCTGAAGAGAAAGATTTGTGCTACAAACAAGCACAGCATGCCTTTCCACCTGAGGAAGTCAGATTTAAATAGGAAAACAGGGGATCTAACTCAGTTACATCTAATACAAGCTGTGCAATCACCCTGAGTATCAATCTCCTTACTGAGAAATACTGCTGCAAGGATTAAAATAAATCATATTCAGAAAAAAAAATCCCTGACCTCTTTTAATGGCCAGACAAACCCATACATTTTACTTTTCATTAAGCTGTGTTCCCATCCTCCTCCAACACTAAAAAGAAAGATAGTGAAAGTAAGTTCATTTGGTAACAGGAAAATTGAAATTACAGTTGTGTTTTCCCCCAAGTATGCTAGAATCTAAGTCCTGTGAAAGCAGGGATTTGTGTTGCTCTTGTTTACTGATGCATCCCAAGGATCTGAAATATCCTTTGCCACATAGATAGTGCTCAATAAATGTTTTGCATTAAGAGGAAAACAAGGAGTTGTTCTTAAAGAAAAAGAGCTTAATTGATGATTAGATCCTATATAGCAATATCTGGTATATGACTTAAAGAAGTATTAGATTGGCTTGAAATACTTGATAAGGAATTACATTTGTAATGGTCCTGGATAAATATCAGATGCTCAGTGTTCATATGCATGAGGATTGCAGGAATTTTCCATATAAATTCTGGTGTTAGCAACTGAATTGACAGAGAGGAGGACGATTTGTCATCTGAATTTTTAAAGTTGTCAGGGATTCAGTGTGACCAAGTATGGAACTAAAAGTTACACATCAAATAAATAAACAAAAATACTCCCTACAACACATCTGCATACAACACAGTTTGTATTTTGCCAGATAATTTTTTATACAGGCCTAATCTGCAGTTCAGAACGTACTCTGAAAGTAAATACAACTAAGAGTGAAATATTAGCTCAATAATAAAACTGTATGTGTGTGTGTGTGTGTGTGTGTGTGTGTGAGTGTATGTGGTGTTCTCTTGAATTTGTGAAAGAATTTTGAAGTTGTCTAGATTACTTGGTAGTTTGTACATTATGCTTTATTTGAGATACAGTTTCATATACTATAGAATATTCAACTTATACATAGAACATATGTTTGAGTGTTTTTATGGTTGGTTTTTCTATAATTTCCCTTTTACATTCTTATATTTCATCAGGAGAAAAAAAATCTAGTAATCAACCATATGTGTGTGTGTGTGTGTGTGTGTGTGTGTGTGTGTGTGTATGTATTGTATTTTAGGTTCTGGGGTACATGTGAATAATATGCAGGATTGTTGCATAGGTACATATATGGTAATGTGGTTTGTTGCCTTCATTCTCATGACCTATATCTGGCATTTCTCCCCATATTATCCCTCCCCAACTCCCTACCTGCTGCTGTTCCTCCCTAGTCACCCCCAACAGACCCCAGTGTGTAGTGCTCCCCTCCCTGTGTCCATGTGTTCTCATTGTTCAACACCCACCTATGAGTGACAACATTCAGTGTTTGATTTTCTGTTCTTGTGTCAGTTTGCTGAGAATGATGATTTCCAGGTTCATCCATGTCCCTACAAATGACACAAACTCAGTTTCAGGAGACTTTGGACTGAGACGATTGGGTCTTCTAGATATACAATCATGTCATCGGCAGATAGAGACAATTTGACTTCCTCCTTTCCTATTTGAATACCCTTTATTTCTTTTTCTTGCCGGATTACTCTGGCTAGAACTTCCAGTACTGTATTGAATAGGAGTGGTGAGAGAGGGCATCCTTGTTCAGTGCCAGATTTCAAAGGAAATGCTTCTAGATGTTGCCCATTCAGTATGACATTGGCTGTTGGTTTATCATAAATAGCTTTTATTATTTTGAGATATGTTCCATCAATACCTAGTTTATTGAGGGTTTATAGCATAAAGGGCTGTTGAATTTTGTCAAAGGCCTTCTCTGCATCAGTTGAGATAATCATGTGGTTTTTGTCTTTGGTTCTGTTTATGTGGTCAATTACATTTATGGACTTGCATATGTTGAACCAGCCTTGCATCCCTGGAATGAATCCCACTTGATCATGGTGGATAAGCTTTTTGATGTGCTGTTGCAATCGGCTTGCCAGTATTTTATTGACAATTTCTGCATCTATATTCAACATGAATATTGGCCTGAAGTTTTCTTTTCTTGTTGAGTCTCTGCCAGGTTTTGGAATCAGGATGATGTTGGTCTCATAAAATGACTTGGGAAGGATTCCCTGTTTTTGGATTATTTGGAATAATTTCAGAAGGAATGGTATCAGCTCCTCTTTGTATGTATGGAACCAAAAGAGAGCCTGGATAGCCAAGTCAATTCTAAGCAAAAAGAACAAAGCTGGAGGCATCACACTACTGGACTTCAAACTATACTACAAGGCTACAGTAATCAAAACAGCCTGGTGCTGGTACCAAAACAGATATATAGACCAATGGAACAGAACAGAGGCCTTGGAGGCAATACAACATATCTACAACCATCTGATCTTTGGCAAACCTGAAAAAAAACAAGCAATGGGGAAAGGATTCCCTGTTTAATAAATGGTGTTGGGAAAACAGGCTACCCATGTGCAGAAAGCAGAAACTGGACCCCTTCCTGGCACCTTACACTAAATTTAACTCCAGATGGATTACAGGCTTAAACATAAGACCTAAAACCATAAAAACCCTAGAAGAAAACCAGACAAAACCATTGAAAACATAGGTGTAGGCAAGGACTTCATGACCAAAACAACAAAAGCATTGGCAACAAAAGCCAATATAGACAAATGGGACCTACTCAAACTCCACAGCTTCTGCATGGCAAAAGAAACAGTCAGTAGAGTGAATCGGCAAACAACAGAATGGGAAAACGTTTTTGCAGTTTTCCCATCTGGCTGATATCCAAAATTTATAAAAAGGATATGAACAGACACTTTCCAAAGAAGACATACACGAGGCCAACAAACATGAAAAAATGCTCATCATCACTGGTCTTTAGAAAAATGCAAATCAAAACTACATTGAGATACTATCTCACACCAGTTAGAATGGCTATCATTAAAAAATCTGGAGACAACAGATGCTGGAGAGGATGTGGGGAAATAGGAATGCTTTTACACTGCTGGTGGGAGTGTAAATTAGTTCAAGCATTGTGGAAGACAGTATGGCGATTCCTCAAGGACCTAAAAATAGAAATCCCGTTAGACCCAGCAATCCCATTACTGGGTATATATCCAAAGGATTATAAATCATTCTACTATAAGGACACATGCACACGAATGTTCATTGCAGTACAGTTTACAATAGCGAAGAACTGGAACCAACCCAAATGCCCATCGATGATAGACTGGACAGGGAAAATGTGGCACATATACACCATGGAATATTATGCAGTCATCAAAAACGATGAGTTTGTGTCCTTTGTAGGGACATGGATGAACCTGGAAGCCATCAATCTCAGCAAACTGACACAGGAGCAGAAAATCAAACATCGCATGTTCTGACTCATAGGCGGGTGTTGAACAATGAGAACACATGGACACAGGGAGGGAAGCACTACACACTGTGGTTTGTTGGAGGAAAATAGGGGAGGGACAGCAGGGGGTCAGGAGTTGGGGGGGATGGAATGGGGAGGAATGCCAGATATAGGTGAGGGGGTGAAAGGCAGCAAATGACACTGCCACGTGTGCAGCTATGCAACAATCTTGCATGTTCTGCACATGTACCCCGAAGCCTAAAATGCAATTTAAAAAAAAAAGGACACAAACTCATCGTTTTTTTTTTATAGCTGCATAGTATTCCATAGTGTATATGTGCCATATTTTTCTTGTCCAGTCTATCATCAATGGGCATTTGGGTTAGTTCCAAGTCTCTGCTGTTGTAAACAGTGCTGCAATGAACATTTCTGTGCATGTGTCCTTATAATAGAACAATTTATAATCTTTTGGATATATACCCAGTAATGGGATTGCTGTGGTAAATGGAATTTCTATTTCTAGGTTCTTGAGGAATTGCCACACTGTCTTCCACAATGGTTGAACTACTTTACACTCCCACCAGCAGTGTAAAAGTGTTCCTATTTCTCCACATCCTCTCCAGCATCTGTTGTCTCCAGATTTTTTAGTGATCGCCATTCTAACTGGTATGAGTTGGTATCTCAATGTGGTTTTGATCTACATTTCTCTAATGACAAGTGATGATGAGCATTAAAGTAAACCTTCCATGAAAAAAAAACTCCATTCTTATATTGTGTGTCTGTGTATTTTTATTCTGTATTTACAGAGCATTTTTATTTAAAATGTCTACATAGACCTTTGTTTAAATGAGAAAGATTGCTGCATGACTATACATGCAATTAATAGAATCTTTTAAAAGAACAAGGCCAAACTTTGATTCTGTTGTTGAGGCAGGAACTTCGCACTGAGCACTGCACTTGATTCATATCACTGAAACAACCATGGTTAATTACCTTCATTTTCCTGTGACCCGAGAACTCCTACTATCCAGTCTCGATACCAAAACCTCTTCACAAGGCACTCTCTTCCTACACTTGCTCAGCCACTGTGACCCAAAGCTATCTACCAATTCAGTGCAAACCCTTTCAAAATCCTAATAGAATTTTTTCAATTTATAAGGTCAACTGATCTTTCACAAAGCTGTGTAAAACACACACTAAGAAAGGGATTGACTCTTCAACAAATGATAGGAGGAGGAGTGCACATCCTGGTGCAAAATAACAAAATTAGAACGTTGCTTTACACAACACACAAAAATTAGCTCAAAATTGATTAAACACTTAAGTATAAGACCTGAAACTATAAAGCTGCAAGAAGAAAACATGAAGAAAAAAATCTTCATGAAGTTTGTCTTGGCAAAGATTTCTTGGAATTATCTGAAAAGCACCAGAAACTAGAGAGGTGGGATAGCATCAAACTGAAAAATTTCATTAGAGCAAAGGAAACAACAAAGCAAAAGGGCAACCTACAGAATGAGGAAAAGTATTTGAAAATTACATATCGGATAAAAGGTTAATATCCAAAGTACATTAATTTTTTTTTTCAATTTGATAGCAAAAAACCAAATATCCCAGTTAAAATTTGTCAAAGGATTTAAATTGACATTTTGCCAAAGAAAGCACACAAATGACCAATAAGTCCAATTAAAAGATGCCTTAATGTCACCAATCATTAAGGAAACAAAAATCAAAATTACAATGAAGCATCACCTCATACCTGTTAGGATGACTATTATCAAAATCAAAGCAAAACAAAACAGGGTTGGCTAATAGACAAATTGAAACTTTTGTGCACCTCTGGTGAGAATGTAAAATCTTACAGCCATGATGAAAACAATATGGAATTGCCTCTAAAAATTAGAAATAGAGCTAACATAAAAATCTGGTAATTTCACTTGTAGATATTTATCCAAAAAAAATGAAATCTGGAAATCAAAGATATTTGTAATCCCATGTTCATTTCAGCATTGTTTATAAGAGAGATGGTTTGGCTCTGTGTCCCCACCCAAATCTCACAAAAAAACTGTAATCCCCAATGTGCAGAGGGACACCATAGAGGTGATTAAATCATGGGATAGTTTCACCCTCGTAGTTCTTGTGATAGTGCTGAGTTCTCACAGATCTGATTGTTAGAAAATAGGTAGCACTCCCTTCTTTGCTCTTTCTTTCTCTCCTGCTCCACCATGTGAGGACACAGTGCTTACTCCCCCTTTGCCTTCCACCTTGATTGCAAGTTTTCTGAGGCCTCACCAGCCATGCTACCTGTACAACCTGAAGAACTGTGAATCAATGAAACCCCTTTTCTTGATAAATTACCCAGTCTCAGGTAGTGCTTTACAGTAACGTGAGAATGGACTCATACAACAAGATTCAAGGTAAGGAATTAGGCTTAGTGCCTGTCAGTGGACGAATGAAAGAGAAAATATGTTATATACAATGAAATTTCATTCAGTCTTAAAATTTAAAAGAAGCAAATCCAATCATATGGGACAACATGATTCAAGAACCTTGAAGACATTATGGTAAGTGCAATAAGCCAGTCGCAGAAGAGCAAACACTGCATTATTTTACTTATGCAAGTTATCTAAAGTAATCAAACACATAGAAACAAAAAGTAGAATGATGGTTGCCAGTGGCTGGAGCAAATGGGTAGCTGCTTTTCAGTAAGTATACACTTTCAATCCTGCAAGACCCAGAAGTTCAATTGATCTGTTGTATAGCACTGTACTTCTAGTTAACGATACTGTATTATATACTTTAAAAAGTGTTTGGGAGTAAATATTATGTATGTGGTTCTTTTTTTCTACTACAGTAAAAAATATTTTCATCATAGATTATTTGTATTATTATTATTTACTACTTAGTTTATATAATACTTTAATTAAAAGTCACTTGAAAGAAAATTAATAAAGTGGTTTATTAACTTTCAGTTTTTGGATATGTAGTCTTCCGCTGGGGAGAAGAGATTGCCTTGCCTTCCCCTGTTGACCATCGTCCCTGACAACCTTCGTCTACGTCAGTATTGGCTAATGCTAGTCTCCCCAGTGGGCCTCCCTAGGGCATTTCAGTATCATTACATTTACTATAGAAAATCTTTTTCGAGTAAAGTCACTTCTCAGTCTGTATCACTAAACAGCCTATTAATGTTCGTGAACTTCAGTTTGTTTCATCTGTAATGATAACAGCTCTCCTATTCATCTCACAAAGATAAGAAAATAGAAAATAAAAGATCACATGAAGAAAATTTCTTAGAAAACAATACATAAAGATATAGTGCTATTATTTTTCAGAAAACGACTAAAATGTCTCTGAGCTACAAAGGAATTCATCTATCAGGAAAGAAATACACATGGTGGAAATTTAAAATAGGATTTTTTTGTGATATGTAAATTACTGTGGTATTAAACCACTCAAACGTGGGCTATCACTGAGCTTATTTTTACAGTGCTGCAGTGTTCCAACAATTTTCGTTGGTATAAATCACTGTATAGGCTACCATATATTGATGAATCAGCTCTTTTGCAACTACTGAAAACACAATTCATTGTCCAGTCATTTCTCTATCTCTGACACAAATCAAAATGCTTTACCTTCCAGGAACAGTTGAGTTTGTCAGCTTATCATCTTACTAACTTTCAAGAACAAAATATGAGTTTGTGAGTTGTGGTTCATAGTATTACAAAGTTTTGTTAGTGATTGCTCTTACATTAGTGTATTGACTTAAAGAAAATTTAAGAAACATAAAAGATCTTAGAAAATAAATGTTGAAGCTATTTTAAAGATTTATAGGGCACAGAAGATTTTTCCCCCCTAGACCATTTACACTCAATGCAAACATAATACACTCTTTTCAGGATGTTTGCCAAGCTATGACTTACGAACTTTTTGATTAGAATTGATCTTCTCTAAGGAAAGAGGTCAGCAGTCAAGTTTGAACACAATCACCTGGCCTTAGCTGACTGGACTAAGAATGGACTCGAGAAATGAGAACACAATAAGATACTCAATCCTAAGCATCTGGATTTTGGACTCAGAAGCAGTTCCTATATGTAGCTTAAAGCATATGTGATATAAAAGTACCTGCTCCATTATGTAGAAAAGATTGGTTGAGACAGAGAGAAAGAGAATCAGAAAAAGACAGAACTAGCTATAGATACAAGAAAAATAAGAAAAAAATATGTACCTAATATAGTAGAATGAAAACATATCCCCAAAGTATATCTATATCTTTATACAATTTATCAGTTATTTCTAGTTTCTTTCTAATATCTGGCTAACTTCTGCCCTTAGGTTCCATGCTATAAGAAAATACATATTAATTTTACACAATGTGACTTTTATCTACACTTATGTTCTATTACTAGTAATTGACAAATATTCTCTATTAATGTGCTACATGAATACAATTCTTGTTAAGCAATAAAGAAACTACACATTATACATCAGAGACGTTTGATGAGATTTTTAATGACTTGGTCTTTTATGTTCCTTTAGCCAAATAAATGAATGGATTTGACATGTACCTCTTATGACTAAAGCTTAAAGAGACATTTTATCAGGCATCCCCAAACTACGGCCCGTGGGCTGCATGCAGCCCCCTGAGGCCATTTATCCAGCCCCCTGCCGCACTTCAGGAAGGGACACCTCTTTCATTGGTGGTCAGTGAGAGGAGCACAGTATGTGGCGGCCCTCCAAGGGTCTGAGGGACAGTGAACTGGCCCCCTGTGTAAAAAGTTTGGGGACGCCTGCATTATATGATTAGAAATGTTCTATTTCTCTATTGCTATCTATAAAACCAAGATAATCCAAGTAGGTGTGGAGCTCCTTCAACTTTGGTTCTAGATGAGGAGAGCCAGAGATTACTCATGGAGAACAGAAAATAAGAGTTAAAGCAGAAAAGCAGCCACCAAACAAATAGAACTTCTACTGATGCAGGCCACTGATACTACAAAGTCATTTTTATTTCAGCATAAGACATCCAAAGCATACTGATAGAAAGAGGAGTAAAACAATAATAATGGGGTACAGAACGGAGAATGTTTTGAAGAATTATATAAGGCTCTAACATTGTACACTAGATAACAACTATGTTTTGAATGAATCAGTGAAAGTGCAGGGAAAAATAATCTGTTAGATGGATCTTTAGAAAAGACAAGACTATAGAGAGCTAGTCTTGGTAGAAAGTACCTATTCTGATAATAGATTCAGTGGCAATGATGTTACTTGCATTTTGTAAGTAATATATTTTAGAGGAAATCAGAGGCTTCTATATACAAATACTCAGAGGTAAAACATGAAAAAGTACTATACTAGAGTTCTTCCTTTAGATAACCAGAACCAATAGGTACATAGAGAGAGAGAGAGAGTGAGAGACAGAGATTTGTTTTAAGGAATTCACTTATGTGATGGTGGAAGCTGGCAAGTCCAAAATACTCTGGGCAGTCCGACCCATAATTTTAAGTTGGCCCATAAAATTAGCCATAACAAGAAGATTGTAGTGGGGGGGATTCTACTTTTTTTAATAACAGTGAGACATTGAACAATTTTGAGTGGGCAGGCCTATGTTAAGAGATCCAAGAATAATCCAATGTTAACCTATAGAAATTTATAGTGAACAGACTCAGTTATCTTTTACCTCAATTTCTTTCTTTTAAAAATCTTACATCAATATAAGTAAATTTAACCCTTTTTCAGAATAGACTCTTACAGAATCCCAATCACTTCGGTTCCTATAGACCTTCTCCATATCATTTTATTTTTATCATAACTCAATATTTAATTACTTAAATCCATTTATATCTTGAGATAATTCAACAGGACTCTTTATTCCTATTTTCTTATATCTAATTTATTGTCAAATAAAGAACAATTTATTTGGCCCTTCCACTGTTTTGCTGAAACTACTGTGTCAAAAGCAACTAATGACTTCGAAACTAAAATCACTTAATATAATTTTTTAAAATTCTTCACCATATTTAAATTATTTACCAAATTTGATCCCATTGTCTAATCCCTTCTGCATAAAAATAAAAAAAAAATTAAAAAAAATAAAAAAAAAACCTTTCCTACTTTCTTTTTAAAAAATGTATTCTTCCTTCTTCTCCCTCTTAGTTTTTAGGGCTGCTTTTTTAAGAGTTAAAAAAAAAAACAGAAAATATTGCTATAAATATATATTTTTTAAATTGCATTTTAGGTTTGGGGGTACATGTGAAGAACATGTAAGATTGTTGCATAGGTACACACATGGCAGTGTGGTTTGCTGCCTTCCTTCCCCTCACCTGTATCTGTCATTTCTCCCCATGCTACTCTTCCCACCTCCCCAAATCACCGTCCCTTCCCCTTTCCCCCTCAACAGACCCCAGTGTGTAGTGCTCCCCTCCGTGTGTCCATGTGTTCTCATTGTTCAACACCCGCCTATGAGTGAGAACATGTGGTGTTTGATTTTCTGCTCTTGTGTCAGTTTGCTGAGAATGATGGTTTCCAGGTGCCCATTGACAACAGACTAGATAGAGAAAATGTGGTACATATACACCATGGAATATTACGCAGACATCAAAAACGAGTTTGCGTCCTTTGTAGGTACATGGATGAACCTGCTCTAAATATTTTTAAAGCAAAATATACTCAGTGCAAAACTATTGGATATGCATAATGACAAAAAGCTGTAAGAGTAAAAACTCATCTGTAACTCTATCTTTCATTGCTAATATTTGGATTCTATTTTCCAGTGTCTATGTAACCTACATATATAGTTTTTAAATATCGCTATAGTATCAATATTGGTAATATCATATTTAAATGCTTTGTTTTTTCTTTGATCAGAGTAGTTATTTATTCAACAAAATAACTAACCAGAATCAGTATACTAAACGCAAAATAAATTGCAGGTAATAGCAATTTCAAGTTCCTACAATGAACAATCCCTTCTATTGTACATATATTTTTGTGGCTTTATGAATCCTCTTGAAAAATTATAAGCATATGTATGCCCTATTAGGAAACAGAACAAGTTATCAACTGCTTTAGACTTTGCAGTTTCATTTACAATACAATGAACTTTATGCTGTGCTGATTTATGTATTTTGACAACAAGTAATGGTTGTATAAACCATTTTAAGAATATATTTTGTCAAAAATCCATTCAAATTTTGGGTCCGTTACATCATACTTTATTCTTTCTATTGATTTTACATATAGCTTTACAATAAATTGTTTTTTTCTTTGTTTTCTTTTGTTTGAAATGGAGTTTAACCCTTGTTGCCCAGGCTGGAGTGCAGGTAGGATCTCAGCTCACTGCAACCTCTGCCTCCTGGGTTCAAGCGATTCTCCTGCCTCAGCTTCCTGAGTAGATGAGATTACAGAAGGACACCACCAAGCCCAGGTAATTTTTGTATTTTTAGTAGAGATGGGATTTTACCATGTTGGCCAGGCTGGTGTCAAACTCACAACCTCAAGTGATCCACCCACTTAGGCCTCCCAAAGTGCCTGGCCAACAATAAAGCCTTGATGTCAGGTAACAGAATGTATGTAAACTGCTGCTTTTTCTTTCGAAGTTATTATAGCTATCTTATGGCTTTTACACTTCCGTAATTTTTCTTCTTCTTAAATTTATTTTGAAATAGATTTAAATTGATACAAAAGTTTGAATATACTGCACACAGTTCCTATATTTATCAGTCTTCTCTATTATTATTTTATTACTATGATAAATTTTGCATGATTAATGAACCAATACAAATGCACTACTATTAACTACAATGTATAACTTTATTCAAATGATTTTTGGTTGCCTAATGCCCATATTCTGGTCCTGGATTTTGTCCCCCACCTTTACTATTTTGGAGTCTTTTCTGGTTTTAATTGAGCATTTTATATTATTCTATTCTGTGTCTTCTTTTGGCATATAAATTATCTCTCATTTTTATTAGTTACTCTGGAATTTATAATATGTTTTTAATTAATTAACTTAAGTCTACTTTCAAATAGTACTAAGTAGCTTCAAGTGTAGTGCTGTTAGGTCATTCTAGAATATTCCAAATTCCTCACTTTCATCACTTGTGATTTTGCTGTCAGCCATTTCACTTCTTGATATACAAAAGTCATCAGGTTATTATCATAACTTTAAGCAAACTGCTATGTTTTATATACATACATTAGCAGTAAAATAATTATTTTCCTTTCATTTATTCCTTCTCTACTTATCTTTCTCTTCATGCAGAACTTTTTTTTTTTTTTTTTTTTTTTTTTTTTTTTTATTATTACCAGGCAGTCTGACAGGCTGCAGATTTAAGAAAGAATTGATGTTTCATCTCCAATCCAAAGGCAGTCTGGAGAAACAGTTCTCTCTTCTTTCAGGCAAAGTTAGCTCTTCCTATATTATTTTCCTTCTGTCTGGTGACTTTCTTTTAACATTTCCTACAGGACATTGAATTCCTTCAGCTTGTATTATTTATCACTCATTCTTGAAGGATAATTCCATTCGTATTAGTCTGTTTTAATAATAAAGACTAAGACTGGGACACTCATTAAAAAAAAAAAAAAAAAAAAAAAAGCAGGTTAAATGGATGCACAGTTCCACATGGCTGAGAGGACTCACAATTATGGCAGGAGGCAAAGGAAGACCAAAGTGACATCCTACGTGGCAACAGACAAGTGAGTCTGTGCAGGTGAACTGACCTTTGTGAAACCATCAGTTCTCATGAGACTTATTCACTATCATGAGAACAGTATGGGAAAAATTTGCCCCCATGATTCAATTACCTCCCACCAGGACCCTCCTGTGACATGTGGCAATTATGGAAGCTATAATTGAAGATGAGATTTGTCTGGAGACACAGCCAACCCATATCACCATTAAATATAAAATTATAAGTTGTTGTTTTTTTTATTTTTTTCTTATAACACTAAATATTTCACTCTTTCTTTGATGCTTGCACAGTGTCTAATTTTAGGTCTGGTGCAATTCTTATCCTTATTCTTCTTTATATGTTATATATTTTCCTTTATACTGTCATATAAAGTACCCCCTAACCACTCAATGGCTTTCTTCAAGATTATTTTTTTTATATTTTATGTAGTATGGTTTTTATATGATAAAATGATTTGTGTTGTTTTTCGATATTCATCCTGCTTAGTGTTTTCTGAGCTGCTTCTATCAATGGCTTGGTGTCTGCCATTAATTTTAGAAAGTAACAAACCTGCATGTTCTGAACATGTACCCCAGAACTTAAAATATAATTTAAAGAAAAGATAAAAGTGAAAAAAAAAGGAAGTTCTTTGCTACTATCAGTTCCCAAATTATTATTTTCTGCTCTCTCTTTCTTCTCCTTCTGCTCATCAAATTATACATGACTTATAAAACTTTCGATAATGTCCCATATTTCTTGGATTTTCTTTCTTTCTTTTTTTTTTTTTTTTTTTTTTTTTTTTTTGAGACAGTTTTGCTGGAGTGTGGTGGCACATCTGCCTTCTGGGTTCAAGTGATTCTCATCCCTTAGCCTTCTGAGTAGCTGGGATTACAGGAGTGTGTCAAAACACTAGGCTAATTTTTGTATTTTTTTTTTTTTTTTGTAGAAATGGGGTTTTGCTATGTTGTCCAGGCTGTTTCAAACTCTTGGCCTCAACTGATCTACCTCTCCCCACTAGCCTCCCAAAGTGCTGATATTGCAGGTGGGAGCCACCATGCCCAGCCTACACCTTGTATAGCATTTGTATTTGGCCCTTATATTTTTCCCCTATTCTTTTTTCTGTTTACGTTTCAGTTTGGGAAGTTTCTACTTACATACCTTCAAGAAGCCTGGTTATTTTCTAAGCTATATTTAATCTATTTATCAAGCAGTTCTTATTTCTGTCACATGATTTTTTATTTCCATCATTTTCTTTTGATTCATTTTTAGAATTTTAATTTATTTCCTTTCAGTACCTAACTGTTGTAACAACTTCTATACTTTTTCTATTGGAGTCTGTAACATATTAATTATTGTTATTTTAGATAACCTGCCTGATGATTTCAATACCTGTTTTCCATTTGAGTCTGGTTCTGATGACTGCTTTGTCTTTTAAGACTGTGCTTTCCTTTACTTTTGGCATGTCTTGTGATTTTATTTTTTTGTTAGTGTCTTCTATTACTGTATTAATTTATTCTCACATTGCTGCAAATATACTACCCAAGACTGGGTAATTTATAAATGAAAGAGGTTTAATTGACTCACAGTTCAGCATGGCTGGCTAGGCCTCAGGAAACTCACAATCACGGTGAAAGGGAAAGCAAACATGTCCTTCTTCACAGGGTGACAGGAAGGAGAATGCATGAGTGCCCAGAGAAGGGGGAAGCCCCTTATAAAACCAAAAGATCTCGAGAGAACTAACTCACTATTATGAGAACAGGATGGGGGAAATCACCCCTATGATTCAATTATCTCCACCTGGTCCCTCTCATGACACGTGGTGGGGTGCAAGCAGCAGGGCATTCCTGTGCTGATGTTCACATACTCCCGGATTCCCTTGAGCTTGGTGGCTTGGTGGAAGTAGGCAGCACAGATGCACTTCCTGACAATGTCCTAGTCACTGCCACATGAGGCCAGGCTCATCTACTGCTGCACCATGATGTCCTTGAGTTGAGCTCTCCCATCTCCTGGACCTTCTACATGGCCTTAGCATGGATGAAATGATCATTACACCAGATGGTGGAGTAATTATTGTTCTTCCACTGCAGGTAGACATTCAGGTAGGTCAAACGATCACTCTCAGGAACAGCAAACTTCTCCCAGATTTGATCGCTCTCCTCCTCTCTACCCTTCAGCCTGTAGAAGATGACTGGGACAGAGAGCATGGAGATGATGAGCAGAATCTTGGAGATACAGCTAATGTCACAAGACATGATGAGCATCTCGGACAGGGCAGGGTCCAGTGGGAACTCCACCATCAGCTGCCCGGTAGAGGTCAGACCACCTGTGTTGTCCAGGGCCCCGAGGATCCAGAGCTGATACATGGAGTTGAGCATGTTGTCCTAGGGGGTGGGTCCATGAAGTGGAACTGCAGCAGTTCCTGCACCCCGAGGGACTTTAGCAGCACCACCACGTTGACCAGGTTGGTCCTCTGGATCTCAGGCACTGTGGCGGTCAGGAGCTCATTCTTATAGGTGCTCTGGGTGTCTAACCCTGTTTCAAATAGGTGCCTGGGTGCTAGGGCCTAGGGTCCCCACTTTGGGATGAAGGTTTTGACATCCTCACTGGGAAAGCTGCTCCCTTGGTTTCTCCAAGGTTTGGAGGCAACTGTTTCCCTAAAATGCTAAAGTCAGTGTGACCTTTAGCTTCTCTCCTGGTCAAGCAGCCCAGGACAGAGGAAGGGGTCCCTTGCAGCCCTGTCTGGCAGTGACAGCTCTCCACCCCCAGCTTTTTTTTTTTTTTGGGGCAGGAGTTTGGGCCCTGGCCTCCTCTCACGCCCCAGGCTCTGAGTCGGCTATCGACTGCATGCCAGGGCTGCTTGGTGACACGGAGCCCCCATGGCAGGCAGGGGCTAAGGAGTGGCATGGCCTTGGCCTCAGTTCCTGAGGAGTGGGCTGGCACGTGGGGCAGCAAGCTGTTCCCGAGTGTAGCTGCAGATTTATGTAAATATGGAATTTAGTTCCAGTTTTCCCTTCCCTTTCCCTCCCCTGCCCTGGAACATCGTGGGTTTTAGAGCCCGTGGGTTGGTGGATTTCTGCAGCCTGTCAATGAGCGACACTAAATTCTCGGGCAAATGTCTACTTATCTCACCTGCGGTGGGCTTAGGCCTCTGAAAGAGATGGCCTGGCTCAGGCTGGAAGGCGGAGGGAGGGAACTGGGGGAACTTCGAGGGGTGGGTCTGTGGCCACAGAGAAGAAGGGTGGGTACGTGGGCATGTGACCCACACCTGTGGTCTCTCAGCACCGTGTCCACACAGCTGTCGCAGCCAGGCCGGCCTCTCCTGCACGGTGCCTCTCCAGGAAGACCCCTTTGTCTTTCTAGGGCTCAGCTCTCCTGTCTGAGGGTGGCCGTGGTGATGAGGCCGATGGCTCAGGCACGAATCTGTACCTTTGCCAGGAGGCAAGGCTGTCACACAGAGCTCAGCCCCCTGTGGCCTGTGGAATGAATTCTGTTCTGAGCCATCACAGCTTTATCTGGCTCTTCCTCCTTCTTGATACCCATTGCATCAAGTTTGGTCCCAGCCGGTCCCCGGTGTTTGTGCTGAGCCTTCCTGCGCTCCTTCTGCTGCCACGTGCGTCCGCACCGTTTGGCTGCCTTTCCAAGCAAGGATGGCCTGTCAGAAGCGGCATCCTTCCCTGGAATCACTGGCTCCGGCTGCTTGGTGAAGACAGTGCGCCCATCCGGTAAGGAAGGCACCAGCTTGTGCAGCATCAGGGGCACCTTGGCCGCGTTGTCCTCTTCAAAGTCCTCGTCCACTTCCAGCCAATGGACCACCCCACTGGGGAGCGCGTGATCGTCGTTGATCTGTTTCCGCTGAGCTGAAATGCGCTTCTGCTTCTGTTTTTGCAGGTGCCGCTCCTGCCTCCTCACATAGTCCTTGGAGGAGTAGGCCAGTGGACCGCGGAACTCACCATACCCCTAGTCCCTCATGTGCCAACCCCGATCAGCTTGCCTCTGGTCATCCTCCCACTGCTGCCGCTTCTCCTCTGTGTCAAACGAAATTCCTTCTTTGCCCTCCTTGCGTCTTCCTCGGCCCCCGGACAGATGTGGGGTGGACCCCAAGTGTCTTCAGTCATTGGCCCACTCGTTGTATTCGTAAGAAGGAGTTGGCAGAGGAATTCAAGACCAGCCTGGCCAATGTGATGAAATCCTGTCTCTACTGAAAATACAAAAATTGGCCTAGCGTGGTGGCATGCACCTGTAGTCTCAGCTACTTGGGAGGCCGAGGGATGAGAATCACTTTAACCTGGGAGGAATAGGTTGCAGTGAGATGATATGGCACTACTGCACTACAGCCTGGACAACAGAGAGAGACCCTGTCTTAAAAAAAAAAAAAAAAAAAAAAAAAAAAAAGTGAATTTGGTTAAAATAAGATAATTAAGGCAAACTCTAACATAGTATGACTAGTGTCCTTATAAAAAGAAGAATTTTGACATAGGCACACAGGGAGACGTCCACATGAAGATAAAGGCAGTGATGAAGTGATGGTCTATGAGCCAAGGAACACCAGAGATTTCTGGCAAACCACTAGACATTCTGAGAAAACGTGGAGCAGACTTTTCTCAACAGCTCTCATGAGAAACCAACCCTGCCAGTACCTTGATCATAGGCTTTTAGCCTCCAGAACTGTGAGGCAGTTTCTGAAGTTTAAACCATGAGTTTGTAGGAGTTTGTTAACACAACCCTAGCAAACTAATACAGATTTTTGAAACTGAGAAGCAGAGTGCAGCTGTAACAAATACCAAAAAATATGCAAGTATTTGGAATTGGATAATGAATATGGAAGAATTTTGAGATGTATAATTTGAAAAAGCCTAAATTGCCTTGCAGAGACTAGTAAAATATGGACATTAGAGGCAATTCTAGTGATAGCTCAGAAATAAAAGAGGAAAGGTATAAGGTTACTATCATTGTAAAGAATATCTTGTCATAAAAATAATGTTGTTAGAAATATAAATATTAAAGGTGATTCTGATGACGTCTCCAGTGGAAATGAGGAACGTATTAATGGAAACAGAAGGAAAAGTGAACCTTGCTCAAATAACATATGAATTGATTGAGATGGAAAATAGAACTGGTAAGTGGAAAACTGGCATATTTAGATAAGAAGTTTGTTTGTTTGTTTGTTTGCTTGTTTGTTTGTTTATTAGATATGGAGTCTTGCTTGGTTGCCCAGGCTGGAGTGCAGTAGCACAATCATAGCTCACTGCAGTCTCAAAATCCTGGGCTCAAGTGATCCTCCCACCTTAGCCTCTCATGAAGCTGGGACTATAAGCATGCACCACTATGCCCAGATTATTTTTCTTTCCCCCCACCATTAGTGATGGGGTCTTGCTATGTAGCCAAGGTTGGTCTGGAATGCCTAGCCTCAAGTGATATTTCTGCCTTGGCCTCCAAAAATGTTTGGATCACATGTGGGAACCACTGCATCTAGCCTAGTTGAGAAGATTTCTTAGCAAAGTGCTGAAGGCATGATGTGGTTTCTCCCTGCTGCTTATAGTGAAATGTGAGAGGTAAGAAGCCGAGTGAAAGTCAATTGTTAAATAAGAAATAATCAGCACAATATTTTGTAAGATTTTGGCTTACTCAGACAGCATACCTTGAAACAGGGCCAAGAGTATAGCTGGACAACTGCTTGCTACAGTGATTTAGGTGTATGATGTAAGGATTCAATCAACCATGTCAGTAGAAGTCAAGAATACAAATGCCATGATTCACAAAAGAGATGTGGAAGCCTCTCACGTGTGATGTCTTGGACCTCCGTGAATTGCAAGGAAAGTAGACAAGATTTTGAAAATTTTGAAACAGCAGAAACACTGCCTGCCTGGACTGATAAAGACATAGATGGGGTGAAATAAAAGAACAATGAGAACAGAATCAGTGAAGGAATAATGACTTTGAGGTCAGAGCCACAGATCAAGAGAGCAGAGCCACTTCCAGGAGGTTCCAGAGGGTAGACTTACAGGGAGAGCCTGGGAAACTGGGCTACCTCCCTGAGAGGTATGTCGGGGGATAGGGAGTATAGCCCAGATTGAGACATTGACCTCCACCTGTGGAAGTCTGGCCTGTAGTTCCTGAGTCAACGACCATGAATGAATGCACTCACATCATTACAGTTATTCAAGTGGCCTAGAGATGGCCATCGGCTGCTTTCAGAGGGTGACTGCAGCCAAAGGACCAAGACTCCCTCTCCAACATTACATTTATTTGGTAGAAGAATTCATAACAGAGGGTCTAAGTCAACATATGTGTGGATAATTAACATGGTTAAAAGAGTGGTTATGTGAATGATAAAAGCGTTAGCTTTGGGGCCCAGAGAAAACATTATTAATGAATAATTCCCCTTTGATTTCCTCCTGAGAGGACCATCCAGCACAAAGTTTATATGAGCAAACAGAGTAGAGACCAAGGGATGTAGGGTAAATAGACTTAACTGGGAGAGTCTCTTATAATCTGTATCTTCTATCTAACTTAATGGACCTGCCACCTTTGGCCTGTCCCAATAAAACCTTCTGGCCTTCCAAAAGGTTTGAGACTAATATATAATTTTTTCCAATATTTCTTTAATATTTTGCCAGCCACCCTGCGTGAATATCAACACCAGATCCCAGAGTGCTGAGCTGTCTCTCTGTCACAGGATTATTAAGTCAAGGATAATTATTAAGAGTCTTAAAATCTAACAGATTTTTATCCTGCCTAGTTTTAGAATTAGTTGGGACCTGTGACCCTTTTATTTTTTCTGTCCTATTTCTCTCTTTTGGTATAGAAATGTCTATTCTACACCTATAGCGGCACTGTATTTTGAAAGAATATAAAGTGTCTGGTTCATAGCTTTACAGATGGAGAGCAATTTGCTTCAGGATAAGTTATAGCCTCAGTTTCATCAATATCTGATTTAAATAATACTTAGGCAAGATTTTGATTTAGACCTGATGTTGGAATGAGTTAAGACTTGTGGGAATGTTGGCATGTGGTGAATGTGTTTTGCATGTGAGAAGGGCATAAATTGGGGGGAGTCAAAAGATAAATTATACTGGATTGAATTCTGTCCCATCAAAAATTATAGGTTGAAGTCTTAATGTCAGTATCTCAAATGTGACTTTCTTTGAAGACAGGGTATCCACAGATGTAATCCAGTTAAAATGAAGTGATTAGCATAGACTTTAACCCAAGACGACTAGGACTCTTTAAAAGGGGGACAAACGGACAGAGACATGCACATAGTGAGATCATCATGTGAACAAAAAAGTAGACTTTGAGGTGATGCTCTACAAGCCAAGGAAGGACAAAGATTGTGTAAAAACCTCCAGAAACCAGGGGAGAGGCATCAGAAGAAAGAAACTCCTAATTCTATGGTCTTTGACTTCTAGCCTGAAGAACTGTGAGACAATACGTTCTTTTGTTTCAGCTCTCCTCTTTGTGCTCCTTTCTATAGCAACCCTCAAAAACTAATAAAACACCATACAGATAAATAAAACAAGAAAAAAAAATCTAGCCTTCTTTCAAAGAATAAAAAACTAAAATGTATACATCTTATTTTAATAAATGAATTTAAATCTTTAGTTTGTTTTTGATATGTGAGATATATTCATGAAGTATTCTAATAAAATTTAACTAGCATGTCTCTTTTTAATAAAGTATTTTCCTTAATGCGTAGAAATATAAATGTTGCAGAATTACAATTAAAATGAATTATTAACATTTTTTAATAAATATTTTTTGCATACTCACCTGATAAACTTCCTCATTTTTCAACAGTAAATACTGCTGCTAAAGTTACCCTTTATATGATTAATCTTTGTAAATCTTTACAATCTGATTTTTCTATGTGAAAAAGAGCATGAAGGGCGCTGAAGTTGCAATTTGTTTTTTGCTTTAATTTTTTTTCTTTTTTTTTTCTTTTTTTTTTTTCTAGTACTGTTTTGTACTGAAGATACCTATGGGGTTTCTCAGATCTGCTCTCCTTTCATTCAACTACCATCACTAGTTATAACTAATTTTGTGCTACTCATATGGTGGTTCATCAGAAGAAGGTGGATTTCTTATCTCTTCTATTTGATTTAATTTTATTTTATTTCACTGGTCCCAATTCTTTACGAATTTCTTCACATCTTATTCTGTGGTGATTTCAATATTAAAATGTTCTCAAGCTAGAGCTAGTTCAATTACTAAAACAACTTTCTGGTTTCATTGTTATAGGAATACAGGTACAATAAATTCAATCCTCTTAACCCTTCTCAAAATTTTGTATGGTTATCTGAATGTTACTTTAGTTTTATCTTGTTCCTAGTTGCCATCTGAGTCACACGTAAAAGAACACAACGCTAAGCAACTTCTTATGCACAGATGCCATAAAAAAGTAAATTATGCAACCTTGACACTTTTTCTAAAATATCGTCCTGGTCTGTGCCTCTGCATTTGTTTGTTTGAAAAAGACTGTATCTCTCCTTCATTTACATAACTTAATTTTGCTGGATACAAAATTCTTGGCTGGCAATGATTTTGTGTAGGGAAGCTAAAGATAGGACCCCAATCCTTATGGCTTGTAAGACGTCTGCTGAGAAATCAGCTGTTCTGCTTCTCTGAAACTTCTTTCAAGGGCTCCAGTGTCCTCTCTTTCATCATACATAGTGTCCCTTTCTCTATGCCCATTTTTGTCACACTGTCCTTTAGCATTCCCTACAGTCTGTCTACTTCTAATCAGGTTTTGTTTGTTTCATTTATTGTTTTACTTTCTCCCAGTTTCTGACCTAGGTCTTGGTTCCAAATTCTCCATCAATGCTCTTTCAAGGTGATTTCATCTAGGTCCAAGACTGTAAGTAGCATCCACAACCTTACAACTCTGAACTTTTGTCTCCGGTTCACACTGTTTTTTGCATTCCACATGTATACACCTGACTATTTAATATCTTCATTGGCGTGTTGAAATTTAACATGTTGAAACAGAAATCTTGTTCTTCTCTTAATCCCATTCTGTGCTTTTTCAATCTCAACTAATGGCATCAATATTTACTCTGGTTCTTCAAACATCAAGCATAAAATAAATCCCTGATTTTGCTGTTTGACTCATGGCCTATATACATTCCATCTTATATATTCATATTAATAATAACCTATGGATTAACCAGAGGTCTCCATAGAAAATGAACATGCACTACACACACGCACACATACACACACCACACCCACTCACAACACATACACACATTTGGATTCTGTATCTCCAGATATATATATCTGTTCTGGTAGACTATTGAAAGGATTTGAGATTTTGTTTTTTAGAGAAAGGAAAGCTAAGTTCTTAATATATATATATATATATATATATATATATATATATATATTTAAGATTGAGATTTTAGAAAGTTGGCTCACACAATTGTAGAGGCTGGCAGGTCTGATCCATAGTGCAAGCTGGCACCCTGGAAATTCAAGAAAGCATTGACATTACAGTTCTAAGTATATAGGGACTCTAGAGGCAGAATCCCTTCTTCATTTGGGGACTTTAATTCTTTCCTCTTAATATCTTCAGCTAATGGATGAGACCACCCACATTATGGAGGGTAATACACTTCACTCAAGGTGTGTGGAGTTAAATTTTGATCATATCTTTAAAAATACCTTCACAGCAATGTCTAGACTGGCGTTTTACCAAACAACTGTGCCCCACAGACTTTCCAAATAGATACAAGTTGAGAGGTAAAATTAACCATCACAATCTGTCATTTACTAACCTCTCTGTGGCAAAAATGATCACAATTTTTCATGTTCACCACTCATTATTTTTAAAAATGAGTTCCATATATTTACTCTTGTCACATCTTCATACATAGACCCATTCTTAATATATCATCTGGAGTGAACTTTTATGCTTTAGATTATAACTACCATTATATCATCCTCATGCTTAAAACTCTGGATTCCTATTCTCTAAGGACAAAGTCTCAAATCCTTGCAATGATCTACAAGTACATAAAGGATTCTTCTCCATTATCCTCTGAATCCTGTAACTTGAGCACTGTCCTTCTCCTACCCTGTACTCCAAGCACAATAACCTTGTCGCATTTCCTCATTCAGGACAACCTCATTCTCATCTTAGGGCATCTAGTCAACTCGTCTCCTCCTAGAATGGGCCTCTCTCAGATCTTCACAGGGCTGGCTCTTTATCATGATGCAGGATTCTGCTTGCGTTTTGCCAGGTGAAGATCTTTTCCTGATTTCCTTCCTTAACTAGTACTCTGTCTTCCCAAACCAGGTGCTCTTCCTCTACTTTCCTACATGGAATTTATTTGGAGTATAGCAAGGATGGGAGAACTGCCTTAATTAGGATGGTTCAGAGGATGATGGAGAATTCCTTGTGACCTGGTAGACCATTGAAAGGATTTAAGATTTTTGTTTTTAGAGGAGGAAAGCTAAGGTCTTAACCATCACAACCTGAAATTTACTTCTATAAATTATGAAATAATTGAATTATATTAGATATTTATTTATCTACTCGTTACTCTTTATGTATATCACTAGAAGTTAAGCTTCAGAAAAAAAAAAAAAAAAAGAAGTTTTCTTCAAACAAATTCTTTTCTCTATCTTCAATGCTTTAAATAGTGCTTGGCAAATCATAAATACTTAATATAAATTTTGTGGAAAAAATGAACAAATGGATGCCTGTGCCTTAAATGTATAACTTATCACAAATGAAAATATTATGAAGTTTTGATAAATGGTGGAAATAAAGTAAGCTACTTAAACTTGAGTTAAACATGTATTAACTGACAATATCATATTTCTGAAATAATTTCCTTTTTAATAATTTATTTCAGAATGTGATAATGTGTGTTTTGAAAACAATATAATAAAGAACAATGATTTCTTTTTACTTTTGATATAGACAGACTCTCATTTCTACATGTTAGGCATTATTTACCATGTATTTTCTACCATTTTTCTTGCACTCTTTGAGGAAAAATTGCAAATTAAAAGCAATTGTCCATTTTACTTTATTTTCAGAAATATGCCTACATGTTTATAAGGCTTACTTCTAAGAGGTTACTCACAGTGGAGTTTGTAATAAAGTTGAAAGTATTAAAGTTAAAGACAAAGTATGACTTTGAAAACATTGCTAAAAGAATTCCTCTGATTCATTTTCAATTTTAAGAGACGTAAATGATTACATTTACAAACTCCCATTGTTTAGTTTAATTTGCATATTTTGTAGACTTAATAAGTTTGATTCAAAGGAAGAATACTTAGGGATTTTGTATTAAAAAGATTCCTTCTTTTCTGCTTGAAATTTTTAACATAAACATACAAACAAATATAAGCAATGTTTACACGAAGGCATTGCAACAGTCATTAAACAGAAACAAATTAATTTCATTTTTATTCCCTCTAGCTCAGTCAGAAGTATTATTAGATTGCACCATTAAAAATAAGATAAATTGATTTATTAAATAAGAAAATAACAGATAAATAAAAAATTAAATTTTTTAAATTTCTGTAAATAGTTGTTTCATCATAATGTGTACCGCAATACCCTGAATAATATTCCATACACAAGGGCAATGATATATGAATATTAATATAGATAATACAATTTATAGGTTTTGAAAAATTTTGCTTTTGTTTTTATTCTCATTTTCTCTTGCTTTATACAGATATTTTATCTACCATTAAGCCCAATGTTGAAACTTTTTTGGTTTTTTACTCTTTTTTTCTTTTTTTTTTTTTAATTTGAGACAGAGTTTTACTCTTATTGAGCAGGCTGGAGTACAACGGCACAATCTTGGCTCACCATAACCTCTGCCTCCCGGGTTCAAGTGATTCTCCTGCCTCAGCCTCCTATGTAGCTGAGATTACAGGCATGTGACACCATGCTCACCTAATTTTGTATTTTAGTAGACACAAGCTTTCTCCATGTTGATCAGGTTGGTCTCAAACTTCCCACCTCAGGTAATCTGCCCGCCTCAGCCTCCCAAAGTGCTGAGATTACAGGCATGAGCCACTGTGCCCATGGCTATTTATTCTTAGAACTTTCCGTCTCTGTTTGGAATAAGGACCAGAAAGTTTTTTAAAATATATATATATATAAATAATAAGATGTTACAATAGGAATCTTCATTTGTTCTCCTTGTTGTCTCAAAAGGCTAAAAATGAATAGGAGGAAAAACCTTCTACTTGCCAATATGAATTGTTTAACCACCTATATAGAACTTAAAAAGGAGATTTTATGGTTCTTAGGCCAATACCCAAATTAAATAACTAAAATAGTTCAGACTAAATGGCCAAATAAACTGAATTTGTGTGTGTGTGTGTGTGTGCGCGCGCGCGCGTGCTTGCATGTTTAAATAATATTTTTTGCTTTTGCCTATCTACTTTACCTTTGTTAAGTATATAATTGTGTCTTTTTATTAAAAGTTATGTCTTTATTAGAGAAAAACAGAAGTAAAAATATTTTGATTTAAAAATTCTAAGCAAGTTTATACAAATATCTAAAGACTTACCATTGCTGGGACCAGCAGCATTCATAAGTGAATTGAAATTGGATTCTTATATTTTGCCACATTGTATATGCTCAAATTATATCATGGGAAGTCCAAAGCACCATGTCTGCTATCCACTAAGCTTAATTGACTGAGTTGCTAAACTTAGTTACTTATTTATTTATCTCCATTTTGACCAGTCAACAGAACTAGGTCTTGGTCTAAGGACCATAAATCCTTTGCTCCTATAATAGTATTGGGTATGTGACTAGGTCAGTGGGACAGTCCTATTCTATGCTGTGATTCAATAACTCAGTTTGTCAAAAGCTCTGTCACATAAAATACATGGACAAGTCTTCATTCCAGTTAGACAGCAAGAAAGTGATAACATCATGGAGAAGCAGGCACCAGGGACGTCCATGGGCTGGTACTGGAAGGTGACGTATTACTTTCACTCATATTCCATATGCTAGAACTCTTTCTCAGTGCAATTTCTAACAGCAGTTATCTAATAAATCTAGTTGCTGTTTGAGCAGCCAATATCCTGCATTAAATTGACACTAAGGAACATCGGTAGATGATCACATTCTATATATGACACCTACTTCTCAAAAGATTCCTTCTATTCTCTTGTTTCAACTGAATTCTGACTTATTTCCAAAATATCATTTCTCTGACTTTCATTAGTAACCAATTTTAAATTCTTCAATTTTTGTAGCTCAAAATAAAGAGGCAAAATTTACCCTAAGTGTTCATTGTTACCTTCAATTACTCTTCTATGGTTCTTGTAACATAAGTAAAGCAATAAGTGAACAAAGAATAAAATGAAAGCAATGAAGCAATAAGTGAGCAAACAATAAACCAATGAGTAAAAAGTCTGCCTAGCTTTTCTTGAGAATCTTACACCAATTAAGTAAAACGTCTGCCCAACTTTTCTTGAGACTCTTACCTCTTGACTCCATCACTTTCTTTGTATCTGTATCTATTTTATCTCCCCTCCAATTTTTTTTTTTTTTTTTTTTTTTTTTTGAGACAGAGTTTCGCTCTTGTTACCCAGGCTGGAGTGCAATGGCGCGATCTCGGCTCACCGCAACCTCCGCCTCCTGGGTTCAGGCAATTCTCCTGCCTCGGCCTCCCGAGTAGCTGGGATTACAGGTCCCCTCCAATTTTTAAAGGCTTGACATTATGCATTTAATTTTGCTCCCCATCAATAGTATTGCTATCTTCTTGAGTGGCCCAACCAACACTTTGACCCAGCCTTCTTCGATTGCCTCCATTTAAGTATCCTTATTATTCACTTCATCAAATACATATTGGAGCAATAGTCATTTTACCACCAAATCACTAATTCAATTGTTTTATCTTCTGTGTACAATCTAATTTCTTTTCAGCCTAATTGTTTAAATACTCCTGCAATTAATTATTACAGAACAAAAATCTTATGCATATTTTCTTGCCTAATTTTTTATATAATTTTGTAATTTATTTAGTTCATCAAAAATCTAAATTCATCAACCAAATAATTTCATTTTCTTATGACAAAAAATCATGCATGGGCTAAATTACTGTTGCTATAAATTCATTAATTTCAAATCTGTTCCAAATATGGCTTGAAAATCCTAACTTTTGCGATAATTACAAACCTTATCCACACTCCTCAGAATCAATACCCTTCCTATTTCTGTTCTCTTACTTTAGGTAAGCAAATTCACCTCCTACCTAACAGAGAAAGTGAAACATGTCAATTGAGAAAATGCTTTTCTTGCTGTTTTCAAAACCAAATATTCATTAAAACTTATATACACTTTATCCTCATTTCTTCTAGTTTCAAGAAAGAACATGTAGTTTCCCCATCCCCCACTTCTACAGAGACTCCTGCGCAATCAATAGTCTTTTCTTATACCTTCAAATGATTCTTTGATATATTAGCTTACCCATAAAAATCTTATATTAGGTTAACCATAAAAATCTTAATAGGAGTAAATACTTGTCAGCATAAATGCAAGGAACATGACAACAAAAACATTCAAAAATTGTGATCTTATCCATTTCCCATCTAGCATTAATATCTGTTCCATCACTTCCACAGACGAACTTAAAAATATTTGTCCATACTGAAATTTCTTAAATACCCTTATTTTCCACTCATTTATTAGTGGTTTCCACAACGATTACTTCCCTCATTGCTATATAAATACAGTTCTTAATTGGGTGTCTGTATTATCCATGCCAATGAATTCAATGACTTTTGTATCTTCTGCATTATTTGATATTTCGGTAGCCTTTAAGACTTCAATTTTTCTTGTTGATAAACTTTCATCAATCAGCTTGATATTGTTTTGGTTTTATGTTTTCTTCTCATTTCACTCTTTCTAAAGAGTGATATTGGACAAGGTAGTGAGGAAAGTCATGTGACGAACAGTATTAATAACACTGTTATCAGTTGTTAGACACTTCTATTTCAAACAAAATAAAGTTTAGGAATGGAAATAAAAAACAAAGCAAGGGTTTCCTATTGGATCATTTCCATGTAAGTCAAAACAAAATCCCCTTGGATAGCCTTGATTTCATTTTTGCAATACTTGATCATGCAGACATATATTTTTTATGGATACTCACAAATGAGTTGGGGAGATCTGAAACATTAATCTTTGTGTTTTAAAAGTCTATTTTGCAGACATTGACCAGACTAGTATGATATGTGCTGTCCACATTTTCTCATTTCTTTGTTATCTAGAAAGCTTTATTTTTAACTATTGCAAAAATTAAAAAAAAATAGGAAATAAAAAGAGAGAAGATCACTAGGAAAAGAAGAGTAAGATAAAAAGAAGATAAATTAGGTTCCTAAATTGATTTTATTTTCATTCTTAATACCGTTAATGCAATTCAGAGTTGCCCACACATGGGAATTTAGAAAAAAAAAAAAAAATGAACACATGCTGTAATTAACTAGGAAGCTGGCTGCAAATGAATAGTAACTGTATTCTGACTTGGAGTTTTTTATTCAGTGAATTTGACAAAAAGTTCTAATAACAGGTGTTTTTAGTTAGGTCTGTGAGTAATTTTTCATGACAATGGGTTGAGGACTTTAAGAACTAGGTTTAAGAAATTCTAATTCTACCTGTGAAAAAAGATTATTTGATAGTTCCTCAATTACTTGAAAGCTCAATTATTTGAAAGCTCCTCAATTACTTGAAAGTTGATGTCATGGGAAACAACAGTCCAATTTTGTATAGTTACAGGATACCAGAGCAAATCTTGGTAGTAATAGCAAGGTAGATTTGAGAATACTATAAAAAATAGACTTTAACATTAGAGGTTTAAAGTATTGAAGCTTGTTTCTTAAAAAATAGAAATTCCTATAAAGTATAATAAATTGGGATAGACATAAGAAACCTGAGGAAATAATTGTTATACAGCCAAGGTGGTGTTTACATTTGAAGAGAGGGAAGGGGATTTGATAGGGATAGACCACACGGAACAGGGTTAGACATGTCTAGCATAGTTTTATTCCTTGACTTAGGTAGCAGTTACAAGGGTAAACACTTTCTTTTTCAATATACATTTAAAGTTTTACATTTGTTTTATGTGTAATATGTGTAATATTTCTTATGTGGTTCTCTGTATATTGAAAATATTTATGTGAAGACTGAATGACTGCCTGTTGCAAAGATCTTTCATAGAGAGATCCATGATGTTTTTCTATGGAGACACTTAATTACAAGATTATAAGCCTCGTAATCAAAATGCATGTTCCAACCTTTGTAGCTGGGCTGCTTTACTCACATTACAATACACTTATAAATAATAATATTGACTAAAATCAAGAATTCCCCAAAGTTGTAGTTTTCGTTATGCCATAAACTCTGGTAAAGGTGTGATTTCCTATATTCCTATGTTTTATTTTACTATATGTTGGCATTGGTTTATTGGATGACTCTATCCTACCTTTAAGTAAACAATTTCATTATTTTATTTCAATTTTTATTTTAGATATGGTGGGTCCTATATCTGAAATATAGGGGTTCAGTTTTGTTACATGAGTATATTGTACCCAGATGGTGAGCACAGTATGTAATACATAGTTTTTTCAATTTACACCCCCCTTTCTCTCCCAACCCCAGTAGTCCATAGTGTCTATTGATTTCATGTGTGCTCAATGCTTAGCTTCTACCTATGAGTGAGATCATGTGGCATTTGGTTTTCTGTTTCTCTTTTAATTCACTTAGGATAATAGCTTCCAGCTCCATCCATGTTTTCTACAAAAAACATAATTGTATTCTTTTTTATGGCTGCTTAGTAATCCATGGTGAATATGTACCACATTTGCTTTATCCAATTTGCCACTGATGGGCATCTAGATGGATTCCATGTCTTTGCTATTGTGAACGGCACAGTGATAAACATACACATGCATATTTCTTTTGGATATAATAGTTGATTTTCCTTTGGGTATATATCCAGTAATGGGATTGTTGGGTTGAATGATAGCTCTGTTTTAAGTTCCTTAAGAAATATCCAAACTTGCCTTCCACAGTGGTGGAACTAATTTACATTCTAACCAACAGTATACAGTATCCCTTTTTCTCTGTGGCTTCTCTAGCAACTGTTGTTTTATAACTTTTCAATAATAGCCATTCTGACTGGTGTGAGATGGTACCTCAAACACTTCTTTTCCTAAAGCATCTAGAAATATTTTTTATCCTTTCAATAATTTGTGAATAAAAAGAGGAAGGTATATACTTTAAATATTAATAAATATTAATGCCTATAAGTCATTGAAAGAAATGGTCTCAGTAGAGCCATCACTGAAAATATAATGTATCACATGAGTTCAATCTCAATGGTTAAAATTTTCTATAATTGCTAGCAATTAGCAGTTTCATTAATAGCCATGGAATCCAGAACATATACTGATAATTAATATACTAGTAATACTGTATTTACTCTTAATTCAAAGAAAGTTATTAAGTATATAGAACTAGAAGTTCAATAATATTATAATTGAACAAACCTTAATGCTAAGAACCTTTTTGAGTAAGACAGCAATTTTATATATATTGGGTTTGAGAACAAATTAAGATACTATGAACTATAAATTCCTTAGGACATTCTGTTTTCAATATTGGCATTCCTTGAACCCATTTATTGTCTATTATATTGCACATTTATTTACAGAGCCTAATATCAGAAACAAATTGCCTGGAGTTTTGAAATACTTTCCTTGTAGACATAAAGATTAAATATCTCTCTTATGTCTGTAGAGTGGGTTTTACATTTTCATCTGGTTAATCCTCATAATCTGTTTTACAATCTCAATTCCCACAAAAAATAAAAAGCGTGTTAAAAGAAGATAAGAAGTTATCTCCTCACCGAGGGCTAATTCTGAGTCTCTAAAAAAAAAAAAAAAAAATCTTACTCTAGTGAAATTCCTATGTAAATTAATTTAAATGTAAATTGTACTCAATAAATACAAGATAGTTCTAAAGAGATTAGCACTGAATTGAGATCACCACGATGCTAGAGTCAACTTAGTTGGAGGATGACATTTTTAAAGAAACTAAAGATCCTGTACAGTTGTAGGTCCCCAAAGGCTAATACATTTTACTTAAAGAAGAGTTGTTTACTGATCCCTATTCAGATGCATTATCCATTGCTTAGTTCTGGAGCTGACAGTCATTCTGAATCCATATATAGATGGCTAAGGAAGAGGAATCTTAACAGTTAGCTAGCCTCATGACTCTTGTGAATCAGAGGTTTCTAAAATCTTTGGTTTCTAAACAACTAAGAATAGTAGCTTCCCTTGAAGGACAATTCTGTATGCTGTTCTCAGAGTATTCATATCATACAGTCTAGAGTTTGTATTCTCTACCTTTTCCAATAATTGGACAAGCACAGAATTCCCTACTTTAGTTTCACAGTCACTTAATTTACCAGTTTACATTGTGTGGCATGCATTAAACACTCACAGATACATCACATGGAAGCAAACAAAGATAAACTAGTGATAACATAATTTGCTGAAATGTGTATTAGTCTGTTCAGGCTGCCATCACAGAATACTATATAGTGGGTGGCTTAAAAAAATCACTCATAGGCGGATGTTGAACAATGAGAACACATGGACACAGGGAGGGGAGCACTACACGTTGGGGTCCCTGCGGGGGAAATGGGGGAGGGATGGGGAGGTAGGGAAGTGGGAAGAGGTAGCATGGGGAGAAATGACAGATACAGGTGAGGGGAAGGAAGGCAGCAAACCACATTGCCATGTGTGTACCTATGCAACAATCTTGCATGTTCTTCACATGTACCCCCAAACCTAAAGTGCAATTTTATATATATATATATATATATATATATATATATATATATATATATATATAAATTTATTTTCTCACAGTTGTGAAGGCTGGAAGTCCAAGACCAAGATACAAACAGGGTTGGTTTCTAGAAAGGCTTCTCTTCCTGTCTTATAGGTAGATGCCTTCACAGTGTGTCTTCACATGACCTTTCCTTTACACATGCATCAGGAGAGACAAGTCTCTGATATCTTTTCCTTTTCTTACAGGGACACCAGTTGTATTGGATTAAGGCTCTACCTTATTTTACAAAAGGGTTATTTTATTTTATAAAATAAGGTAGAGCCTTAATCCAATAAAACTTTGATGACCTTATTTTATAAGTAGTTCCTTAAAGGCCCTGCCTCCAAATACTGTCACTTTGGGGGTTAGAAATTCCTGGAATTGGGGGTAGGAACAAACCAGTCTATAAACAAGTTGTTTCCATGTCATATAATGTGCTAAATATACATGACACATGTGCACAGAATTAGTACACACACCAACCCAGTTGCTAAGATTCTGAAATACACCAGTCTAGAAACTACTACCACCATTTAATCCTCTCATTTCATTTCCAGTAACAGGCCATAAATGACAACAACTATTGTCAATCCTCTTAATCTTTGAGAGATTTGGCTTTCTCTCTGTTAACTACTATTATCTCCTATCTAGAAAGGTCCTTGGTGTATAATGGATGCTCAAAATTGTTTGTTTCTCAATCAATTAGTTAATACAGATGATTGCAAAATCTTGTCTTCAGATGAAAATTATTCTACTTTTATATAATTTGAGAAATTTCTGCCTTTTAATTTTAATATTCTGCCAACATTTTAGTAATACCATATCTAAAAATAAATGAATATTTACTTTTATTAGTCACTTGTGGGATAGATATAAAAATGTATTCTCTTCTTATTCAAGAACCTGACAGTCTTCCCCAAACAATATCTCACTTAGTTTACATTTCATTTTTCCACTGCTTTTGGAGGCAAAAGAAACCAAAAATTTCAACAACATTTAATCAATCTGGAAATGATGTTGGCTCTATTTTGAAAATATATCTGTAATTGATGACTTCTACCTACTGTAATGTCTGCCTCCCTCAGTCTCTGTGCCGTTCTTTTTAATTATTGCAGCAACCTCCCAAGAATGGTCACCCAGTCCACCTCTTATCACCCCTAATTTCTTCTGCCAGAATGATCTTGTTAAAATTCAGCCAAACATCTTACATTTTTGCTAACAAACACTTCCCTTCTTTCTCATACCAAAGACCTAACTCTGCTCTCCAAGTCCTGCTACAATGTGGCCTCATTACTGCCCTAACTCTAGCCTCTTTTACTTTCTGTAAGTACTTGCTCATTTCATCCACTCATCATAGTATTCTTGCTCTTCTGCAAACAACTTGAAGACACTGCATATTTTGGTCACACTACTTAACAATATGTCTCATCCAAATATCAACCTGATTAGCAACTTTGTTTTCTTTAGGTTTCTTTTCAAACACTGTCATCTATAAATAGACCTTGCCAATGTGTGAGTCCATTACCCTAAGAAAAAAAAGTTGCTTACTTTCTTTTTATATTTAATGTAATCTGAATGCTATTTAAGGTTATCCAACTATGTCTATGTTCTCAGTTGTTCATGTGAGTTTCTACATATTTTAAATGGCAACTTTAGTGTAAACTAGTTTTTTTCTGTTTCTGCAAAATGTTATGTTTGCATAATAAAAGTTATGAAAAGAACCAAAAGCTTGCTTTCTATTTTATCCTCTCGAGGCAAATTTATGTTAAACTGAAATAGATGCATTAATTTTTGATGTTTTTTGTTGAATCCTGTATTTGTTGCTTTTATAGTACTGCCATTGAAAAATGCCTGTTCATGTTCTTTGTCCACTTTCTAATAGGATTATTTCTTTGTTTGCTTTTTTGTGTGGAACTTTTGAGTTCTTTGTAGCCCATTGTTGGATGCATTTGAAAATATTTTCTCCCATTCTGTAATTTGTCTTTTACTGTGTTGAGTATTTCTTTTGCTTTGCAAAAGCTTTATCGTTTAAATAAGTCCCATTTGTTTATTTTTGTTTTTGTTGTGTTTCCTTTGGAGGGCTTAATCATAAATTCTTTTGCTAAGCCAATATACAGAAGAGATTTTTCTAGTTGTTTTTCTAGATTTTGTTTTGTTTTGTTTTGTTTTGAGATGGAGTTTCGCTCTTGTTGCTCCAGCTGGAGTGCAATGGTAGTGCTATCTCAGCTCACTGCAACTTCTGCCTCATGGGTTGAAGTGATTCTCCTGCCTAAGCCTCCCAAGCAGCTAATATTACAGGTATGGTCCACCACACCCTGCTAATATTTGTATTTTTAGTAGAGACAGGGTTTCTCTATGTTGGTCAGCCTGGCCTCAAACTCCAGACCTCAGGTGATCTGCCCACCTCAGCCTTCCAAAGTGCTGGGATTACAGGTGTGAGCCACCATGCTCGGCCATTCTTCTAGGATTTTTATAGTTTCAGAGTTTACATTTAAGTGTTTTATACATCTAGGGTTTATTTTTGTATTTGGTGAGAGATAGGGCTTCAGTTTCCTTCTTCTGCATATGGTGATACTGATACAATTTTCCTCAAATCATTTATTAAATAGGGTGTCCTTTTACCATCAAATACTTTTGTTCACTATGTTAAAGATCCAATGGTTGTAGGTATATGGCTTTATTTCCAAGTTCTCTATTCTATTCCACTGACACATGTTTATTTTTCAAAGAAGATACACATGCAGTCAAAAAGCATATGAAAAAAATACTTTCATCAAAGAAATGCAAATTGAAACCACAAAGAGATACCACCTCACCCAAGTCAAGATGGCTATTACTAAAAACTAAAAAAAAAAAAAAACAACAGATGTTGGTTTGTGGAGAAAGGGGAACACTTATTCATTGTGGGTGAGAATGTAAATTAGTACATCCTCTAAAGCAAACAGTATGGAGATTTATCAAGGAACTAAAAGTAGAATGACCATTCAAACCAGCAATCCCATACTGGGTATATATAAAAAGGAGAAGAAATCAGTACATCAAAAAGACACACTCCTATGTTTATCACAGCACTATTTGCAATAGCAAATCATTGAATCAACCTAAGTGTCCATCATCTGATGAATGGATTTAAAAATTGTGATACACATATCTACCATGGAATGCTATGCAGTCCAAAAAGAATGAAATAATGTTCTTTGCCACAACATGGATGCAGCTGGAGCCCATTATTTTAAGAGATTTTACTCAAAAACAGAAAGTCAAATACTGTAGGTTCTCACAAGTCAGAGCTAAACAATGGCTACACATGGGCATACAGAATGAAATAATAGACAATGGTGACTCTAAAAGGTGGGGCAGGGGGAGAGAGCAAATACCACCTATGGGATACAATGTACACTATTTGGGTGATAGGTACACTAAAAGCCCAGACTTTACCACTATACACTATATCCACCTGACACAACTGTATTTGTTTTCCCTAAACCTATAAAAAGAACAACAAAGAGGAGGATAAAAGTACCACTAGACCTACTTTACATTTTCATTTATCTCCATTATACGTGTTATAAAACGTTAGCATAAATATAACCTTTTAAAAACAAATAATACAATTTGTTTAGTTGGAATATGCAGAAAAATGTGACTACAAAAACTTTAAATGCCAATAAATCCAACTTACATTCTGATATAGTAGTACCCCCTTATCCATGATGAATACATTTCATAACCTCCACTGTATGCCTGGAATGAATGCTAGTTCCAACCTTGTATATAATCATTTTCTGCCTGAGAACTGAGATGCCTTTTAAGTGGCTAACAGGGAGGTAGTATACATGACATAGGTATGCTGGACAGAGAGACCATTCATGGTCTTTGGGAAACAGAAAGATGGGATGAGATTTTATCATGATACCCAGAATGGTATGTGATTTAAAATGTATAAATTGCATATTTTTAGATTTTTTTTATATAATACTTTCAGACTGCAACTGACCATAGGAAACTGGAAACTGCATTTGAGAAAGAAAAACCTCAAATGAAGATTGACTACTGCATTCAAAAGCACGTCGAGGACAAAAATCTTTGCCTTGAAGAATGTAAATAATGTTTTCCTGGTATTATAATGTGCAATGGACTATGAAAAATCAGTGATAACTAATATCGTTTAAATGTGTGTTTATTATAAGTGAGGCTATTTTATATTTTTTTTTATTTTTTAATTATACAAATTTATGGGGTATATGAGACATGTTTTAGATATATGTGTGTGTGTGTGTATATGTGTGTGTGTGTGTGTGTGTGTATATGTGTATGTGTATATATATATATTATATATATATATATATATATAAAATACATAATGATTAATTCAGGGTATTTAGTGTTTCTTTCACTGAAATATTAATATATTGTACTTTTAAGTATAGTTATCCTATCTATCACACATTGAGTTTATCTCTTATGCATTATTGTATGTCTGTACCTGTTAACCTACTGCTTTTCTTCCTCCTCTTCCCCTCATGCTCTCTCTCTTCCCAGTTTCTGTTTAACTACCTTTCACTCTCTACTTCCATGTAATCAAACACTTAGCTAACACATGTAAGTAAGAACATGCAATATTTGTCTTTTTGTGAATTGGGGTATTTCCTATCATTTGCTTTGGAAATGCTGAATATGTAATATAGTTAAAACTAGTTATATATAATTTAATATTTAAATAATTTTAATTTTCTTTGTTTATGTAGGAATTGATTTCTATAAAGGGGATTTGGCTGATTTGCTTCCTTTTCATTATTTATGTTAGGAGGTTAGAACGAGAGAAGAATAAAACGGACCAAATCTTTTTTAATAGTAACAATTACACAAATGAAATCAACATAACTACAAAAAGTAATTTTTTCCCAACTAGGCATATTATGGAAGTAATTCCACGAAGTATTTGTTGAAAACTGCTTAATAATTGAATGAGTTTTGGAAACCCTATATTGAAATTCACTTATATAATTTTTGCCTTTCAGGTTAGCTAATTAAGACTTTGAATCTTTCTGTAAAATAACTTATTACCTTAGTTTAATCATTGTGGCTGAATTATTTTTTATCCTTAACTCATACTTATTTTTTAGCAAATGTTTTCATCAATTTATTTTTTGTATTCCTTAAAAACAAAAATCCCAAGTTTCATGCTAATTCTTAGAAATATTGTTTACCAAAGAATAGGACCTCACTCATGCAGCAAGTTGGTCTATGTTCTCTGTTTGCCAGGTGACCTTCAATAATTTCTGTAAATAGATTCCTCTTCAACAGATTATACCTAAGAGATGAAAGGTGACCGGCGACTTTGTGAAAATAAGTGAACCATAGCAAAGAGGTTCATTCCTAATTCAAGTCCCAAGCCATAATCACAATCATCATTAGCCAACTGAACAAAAGTTAGCATTCACTGAAGGGGAGAAAAGCTTTTAGTCTCTCCTCATCACTTGCAACCTCAGTTATCATCCTGCAAAGTCTTTGGAGTTCAACCTTTCCCTCATCTATGGCTCAGGGTTGCCCAAAGATTTGACAACAGAAAGGGGCTAACTTCTAGTGTTTCATTTCCACATAGATGATGTGAATGAAAGTTACTTTATGAAAAATTTAGAAGATAAATTCAATCTTGATGAAAGAGTTTTGATTTGTAATAAAGTTGCTGGACAATAAGGAGTGTTTTTTCAATCTTTACTTGATATGTTTTCGACTGGTTTGTTCCTGGACTGAAATATAAAACTAGAAATAAAGTGGTAATGCACACTAATACCTATAAAGAAACCACTAAGCCAGGAGTTTGGAGGATGCTAATGCATCTTTTCAAGTTTAAAGACTATTATATTAAAGAAAAACCAGTCAAGAAAAATAAATAGATTCCCCACAAATAAGAGAAGAAATTGTCCTCTAGGAGGAGGAATCTGGGTTTAAAATCTCCACTCATTTAGGAGCCTGGAGTAAAGTTGAACTAAACACATGAGCCAATCCAATATGCCTACTCCAACTGGAAGATTTATAAATTAGAAAACATAATTTAGCCAATATAAATAACTTTTTTTGTACATTTTCCTGGATGCTGCCCACGTGGTATAAGCAAATAGTAATTGTTAGTAATTGTATTGTCTTTTCCTGTGATTATCAAGAAACTAATTTCCCCCATCAACCAACGTAAAATTCCTCATTGATGTCTTCTCTGGTATTATAGGTAGCAAAGGAATTTAATTCTACCTAAAGAGATTGATGGGCAATAAGGCCAAGTTTAATGGTCTATAGGCATATGTTTTATTATTTAATCACCAAGCTGCTTTATTATATTTGGAGAATTACAATTTCTCTTTGTATCATTTCCTAAAACTTGGGAATGGTCAAGACAAGCCTACTGCAATGCACAATCACTTTCCTTCCTGCAGAGATACATAAGGCAGCTCCATTTCAATTTAAATCTGACCTTTTACCAAGAATTTCACTTCATTTCAACAGAGTAATGTAGCTCACTATCGGTGAGATACCAAAAACAAAAGTTTTTGCTATATTATTTAAAATTTGAATGAAACAATAATAGAAAAAGTTTGTCTCAGCACATTAATCCCAGATATTTTTCAAAGACAAAATGCTATCTCTCAAGCCAAGAAAAAGTGTACATTAGATATCAACATAAGGACTGCATAGTACTAACAGAAATTTTCAACACTCTTCAGTTATAGACTAATACTTGGTTGTTTCTATACAAATTACCTCTTCAATTACTAAAATCAGAGTATAGATGTCACGTTTTTGATGACCACTACCAATGATATAGCTTCATATCTGCCTGAACCTGAGTCCATAGCACAAAGACTAAACCATAAAACTTTCTACCTAAGTCTAAACATTGAACAATCAAATAATACTCAGATTCAGATAGCTTTCTCTAAAAAAAACAGAAAGATAGTGACGTTGGTTGCACTTAATCAAACAATTTCAACTTTTGATTTTTCTACTGGTCTGGCAAGACGATGTCTTGCTTTATAAACTTATCATGGGTTTTCCTATATAAAAGTCTACCTGAATATATAAATTATAAATGGTATTTAAGAAGAATCCTGTTTTTATAATACTCTTCACTTGAAAAATAACATCTTATTAAATTTGGATTTTATCTTAGGAAATACTGTAGATTCATGGACTGTATGCTAGAAATAGAAAGAAGGCCCAAATAGGAGTTACATTAAAATAAAAGACTAATGACCTGAGATGTAATAAGCAAGGCTCTTTACAGCAGCACCCAACTTCTGGTAACAATTTTTGCTTCAGTTATTTACTTATGTGTAACAAACTGAGGGTTATAGAGGTCAGAAACTGCAGGCTGCAGGCCAAATTAGGCACAGCCCGTTTGCCACATTGGTCAGCCAAGACTGGTGTTCATATTTTTAAATGGTTATAAAAAAAGGAATAACCTGTGGCAAGTGAAAATTAAATGAAATTCAAATTTCCGTGCCCATAAATAGTGTTTTATTGAAAGAGAGCAATATTTATATGTTTACTTACTGACTGTGGCTGCTGTTGTGTTATGAAAGAACTGAGTATTTAGAAAAGAGATCTTACGACACAGAAAGCCAAAAATAGTTACAAGTCGGCCATTTATGCCAAACTTTTGCCTACTGCTGGTTTGAAACAATATTGATTTATTAATTTTTATGATTCGTTTTGTGCTGACTGGATTCCGCTTCATGTGACATAGCTAAAGTCATCTATGTGGTGGCATTTCCCTAGATGCCTGACTGATGCCAAAACATTGGAAACGGTGTCTCACATGCCACTGGCTCCTTCCATGTTGCCTCTCATAGTTCAATACAGTTGTTTAAGGCTTTTTGTACTGTGGAAGTTGATTGCTAAAAAGGAGCATTCCTACAAACCTCCTGTGTAAGTGCTTATCATACACCTGTCAGCACTATGCTTGATAGTTTCTCACTGTACAAGGCAGGAAGAATTGCCAAGCCGAGAGCATATGTTGTAAGTAACTAGACAACGTCATCTGGAAAGCACAGTTCATTGAGGTAATCGGAGTTAGTTTTTTTGTAATACTCAATTGCAATGTATTCATGTTCTCATTATCCCTTTTTCTTCCTTATAAATAGATCATTCACATCCAGTTTCTTAAACTCAATTCTAAATTTCTTTTTTGAGTATAATTTGATATTCTGTTGTTCTACTACATCTCCTTCATATTGTCACGTTTCCTTGTGTGTTTTGCGATTTTTACTATGAGCTCCTTTTCCATTGAAATTTATCAATGGAAGTTCTTTGAGGCACACAGAGTTCTTCAGGGTTGTTTGTATTTGCTTTGGTAAGGTGCTGAGCAGGCACTTGACTATAATTGCCCCTTTCAAATTTTTCTTAGTAAGATTAACTAAATTTAGAATGAGTAATTATTAAACCTGGCTTAGCATTATAAATTCTCAGTGATTCTTTTTTTTTCTTTCCACCTAACTTTTCATTTTGAGGCAGATAGTTTTTCTTCGACCAGCATAAGATGAGGGAATGTGGCCCTATATTTAACGCATACTTACACTGAAAGTATAATTAACGAAGTCTTAACTGTATTTAGAAGTTCCACTGTAAGGCTTCACCACTCTGAGACAATCCCATAAATATATAAAAAACAAAGCCCAGTTTCTTTAGGCTGTGTTTTATAATATCCTCAGGGCAAAAATCTAGTTCCAGTGAAATGTCATTTATCACTCCGCTTACTGGTTTTAAGTTAGATTTTGGTCTCATGATTCCTTGTTTTCTTGCCAGGTCATTGATGCAGTCACAAAGTTAATTTTCTCTTTTTAATTTTATGAAGCATTTTTAGTACTTTACAGAAGGGAACTGATCATTGCATATAGTCCCACCTTATGCTGAAAATAGATAATAAAATTGCCTCATTTAAAAATGATTCCAAACAAATGTGATTCGAAAAAATGTAATATATATATATATATATATATATATATATATATATATATATATAATAATATAATATACATATATAAATAAGGAAATACAATTTGGCAGGGAACTGTGGCTCAAGTCTGTAATCCCAGCACTTTGGCAGGTCAAGGCTGGAGGATCACCTGAGGTCAGGAGTTTGAGACCAGCTTGGCCAGCATGGCGAAACCCCATCTCTACCAAAAATACAAAAATTAGCTGGGCATGGTGGCAGGTGCCTAAAATCCCAGCTACTCAGAGGCTGAGGCAGAAGAATTGCCTGAACACCAGAGGTGGAGGTTGCAGGGAGCGGAGATCGAGCCACTGCACTCCAGCCTGAGTGACAACATTGGAACTCCGTCTCAAATTTAAAAAAAAAAAAAAAAAAAAATTATCTGTAGAGTCTTTACTTAGAATCAGTCATTATAAAGATTTCCTCACACTGCTTCATCTATTTCTTGAGATATTTTAAAGAAGATCCCTGGCTTTATATCACTTCATCTTGTGTATTTCTATAAGCAACTCAGAAGAATAGAGAGCCTGCTCCTATCATCCTGATGCCCTTACCATACTTGACAGTATTAAAATTAATTACTTAGTATTATCCAATATTATGCTTATAATTAAATTTCCCCCATTCTCTAAAAAACTGTCATTTTATAGTTTATTTAAATCAATGTAAATGCTTACATTTCCATGTTTCATGTCCCTTATGTCTCTTTTAATCTAAATCTGCTTCCCTTCCTTGTTTTATATTGTTGAAGAAAATGGATTATTTTTAACAGAAAATCTAATACTTTTGTCTATGTACTTTTTAAACAATCTTAAACTTACTTTTATCATTCATTATATTTATTTATGTAAAGATCACCATGGACTTAATTGTGACAATTCAATAACCGTCTCTAGTTTCGTATCTTTCATGATGTCTCAGCAGCAAATCATCATTTAGGTAAAAACTGATGGATTCTCCCCCAGGAGAGAAAGCTAATATTGAGTGAAGAGCAAGAAGTGAGCATGAAAGTGAAAACATACAAAGCAGAAATAAATATTAAACATAATCACTAAAGTTTTCTCAGCTAAATAGATTGCTGTGCAAACATACAACACCCCATGAAATAAATTCAAAATGCATATTTTTTACATGGAAAGTGCTGATCTTTTGTGAAAAGCACATTTTTCATATAAACTTTTATATTGATATTTGCATAACATACCAAAATATTTATATATATGTATTACATGCATAATATTTATCACTAATTATTGCATAAAATACAATTTATAAAATAAGATATTCACACATAATGATCAACAACTCAACAATGTAATAATGATCTTATCTATAGCAAGGCTCTAAAATAAATTTATGGGTGGTTTAACAAGTATTAAGTGGTGGAGACAGGATTTAAACCCTGCCTAGATTGCAACAGGTCTTTGCTATTTTTATAGGACTGTGTTGTTTATCATACAAAACATTCCAATGAGAAGAACACAATAATCCCTCACAACATACGACAGATATTTTTTCTTATTTGAAAAATAGCTACTTTCTTAAATATCTTTCTAAATTATCCAGTGTTTCTTAAATGATAAAGTGAATAAATTTTCATCTTCTGGTATCAGTTCTGTATTATTCCAGAAAAAAACAAACTAGTAAGATATGAGTAAATTAGAGAAAGAAGAATCATTCCCAAAGTTTTTAGAGATAATGCCCTAGAATTTATATTTAGATGTAACACTTCAGTAATGTTAAATGAAGTTATCACAAAAAGAGATGAGACCAAATCAGTTACCTATATACATTAAAAACAAACTTTTCTTACTGCTCGGCTTGGTAGCCCATGCCTGTAATCTCAGAACTTTTGGAGGGGGGCGGATCATGAGGTCAGGAGTTCAAGACCAGCCTGATCAACAAGGGGAAATCTCATCTCTACTAAAAATATGAAAAAATAAAAAAAAGAAAAATTGACTAGGTGTGGGAGCAAGCGCCTGTAACCTGTAACCCCAGCTACTCAGGAAGCTGAGGCAAGAGAATCGCTTGAACACAGGAGGAGGCAAAGTTTGCAGTGAACCGAGATTGCACCACTGCACTCCAGCCTGGGCAACAGATCTAGATTTCGTATCAAAAAACAAAAAACAAAAAACAAACAAACAAAAACAAACAAACAAAAAAAAAAAATTCTTGTAAATTGAACTAAAAGGCAACATTGGTATACATAAACCATCTCATATTGTTGTTGACTTTATGAATATCATATAAGCTTCATTTGCACCATTCTAAATTCAGGTGCCGTTTTTCTTTCTGGTTTCCTTTCTAGTGAGTAGATAAAAGAAAATGGAATACAAAAGTAAATTTGTTCATAATATAACTGCCTTTACATCTTTTGAACCAAAAGTGATTTTTTTTTTCTTTTTTTTTTCAAAAGTGATTTAAGGAATAAGTCCATTTTGACATACAATTTAAATCCATCTTAGATAAGTGGATTGATTAGGGAGAGTCATCTTAGGAAAAATCAAGGTCAGAAAAAATAGGAAGCACATTATAAATACTGGAAAGAGTAGAGCCCTCCCTCATTCATTCTGTGAAAATGTGTCATTTTAAATGAATATTCTAAATTTAGAATGCATGTATTCTCCTTGATTAAATGTGTTATCTTTATTATATAGTATATATGTTGTTTGTTAATTATAGGCACTTATCTAAAAGATTTATCTTGTACACTCTGAGACTGCTACACTCTGAGGATAGAGAAATGATTAAAGGACAATCTCTGTCATTTGAGGACTTACTTAAAGTCAGATAACTTTACTAACAATCATGATTTAGCAAAGAAACTTCTGACAGTTTATTAAGTGTTTGGATGTTGTCAGAGCCAATGAAGAAAATATTCAGTTGAATATATTAGACTTTAAGGAAAAAGTTTATTTCTGTAATAAAGTTTTAAGAGAGGATGCATGTATTATTATAGCATTAATTCCTCTTTATTTAAATCCATCCAATAGCTCTTATAAAACATGTCACCATTAGGATATTTGAGTTTAGTTGCTTGTCACTCTCCCAATTAAGTATTTGACTCATTTTCCTAAATTACCTAAAATATATTCACATCTACATTTTGTTTTATTTATATTTTTGGCAGAACACATTTGCTTTCGTTCTTATAAATAAATCTTAGATGTAATCACATAAGAATTCATTGCCTTCTCATAAACAGTTGCAGTACAAAGCAATTGAGACACAATAAATCACAGTAAAGTAATTCTATATATTAGCAAAAATGCTTTTTCACTATACAATTTTCTGAACAACACAAAGAAATTTTAAGATAAAAATTGTGTCCATTTTTTATTGCTTTAAATAGCTGTCAAATAAGCCACATCCATTCCATTTTTACAGTTTCCCTTGCCCTTTGGATTCTCAACACCACATCGCTTAGGCAATTAAAATAATGCCCTACCAGGAATCCTTGTCCCAACACAAAACACTAAAATTAATGTTTTTATTATATCCCTCTACTTTAAACAAACAAACAAATAGAAAATAGAAGCTCTGGCCAGAGTCTGAGACCAGCCTGGCCAATATGGTAAAACTTTGTCTCAACAAACAATAATAATAATAATAATAATAATAATATAATAATAATTATTATAATAAAGTAGCAGAGCATGGTGTCGAGTGGCTGTAATCTCAGCTACTCAGGAGGTTGAGGCAGGAGAATCTCTTGAACCTGGGGTCGGAGGTTACAGTGAGCGGAGATTGCCCTATTGCATTCCAGTCTGGGTAACAGAGTGAGATTCCGTCTTAAAAAACATGAAAAGAAAAAAAGCAAAGCAAAACAAAGCAAAGCTTTAACCTACAAAATTTACTGCCACCTACAAAACTGGTTCTCAAATATTCGCATAAGAAAGAGTCCCCTGGAAAGCCAAGACAAATTCAGATTCCCAGGTGCCATCACTGGAGATCTGAATGATTAGGTTTGGGATGTTCCCAAGAATCTGCACTTTAAAATAGTTTCTCAGTAGCAGATGATTTTTGCTGAACTTGTGGGATGATGTCCACCTTTTCTCAGTGGGTCTTTAAGGCTAACTCCATCTGACTGCAGCCTCTTGTTAACCCTTTCTTCTTAATGCAAGCCTTCTGCTTAACCAGACACCAGTCCCTTGTCCCCCAAGCATACACTCTGCAAGGATGGTGCTTTATGAGCTGTGGCCAATGAATGACCTTCTAGGGGACACTTCAGGAGATTAAATGTTTTTAAATAATTTTAATGTTTCTTAATCTAAAAAGTATCTTGTAATTACTTTAAAAATAGTGTATAGTAAAAATTTTAAAAGAATAATGGGGAGAAATGATAGCTTATTTTATGATTCTTAAAGAATAGTGTTTTTATATTTGCTGTAACTATGAGTCACACACATAAAAATAAACATCTCTTTTAAAAATCCCCATTAGCAATGATTCCCTTTTTTGGATTCTCTGGAATAGTTTCAGAAGGAATGGTATCAGCTCCTCTTTGTATGTCTGGTAGAATTCGGCTGTGAAACCATCTGGAAAATCATTTTATGAGGCAAACATCATCCTGATACCAAAACCCGGCAGAGACTCAACAAGAAAAGAAAATTTCAGGCCAATATCCATGATGAACATAGATGCAAAAATCTTCAATAAAATACTGGCAAACCGATTGCAACAGCATATCAAAAAGCTCATCCACCATGATCAAGTAGGATTCATCCCGGGGATGCAAGGCTGGTTCAACATACGCAAGTCCATAAACGTAATTCACCACATAAACAGAACCAAAGACGAAAACCACATGATTATCTCAATTGATGCAGAGAAGGCCTTTGACAAAATTCAACAGCCCTTTATGCTAAAAACCCTCAATAAACTAGGTATTGATGGAACATATCTCAAAACAATAAAAGCTATTTATGACAAACCAACAGCCAATATCATACTGAATGGGCAAAAACTGGAAGCATTCCCTTTGAAATCTGGCACTAGACAAGGATGCCCTCTCTCACCACTCCTATTCAATATAGTACTGGAAGTTCTAGCCAGAGCAATCAGGCAAGAAAAAGAAATAAAGGGTATCCAAATTGGAAAGGAGGAAATAAAATTGTCTCTATTTGCAGATGACATGATTGTATATCTAGAAGACCCCATCATCTCAGCCCAAAGTCTCCTGAAACTGATAAACAACTTCAGGAAAGTCTCAGGATACAAAATCAACGTGCAAAAATCACAAGCATTCCTATACACCAGTAATAGACTTAAGGAGAGCCAAATCAAGAACGAACTGCCATTCACAATTGCTACAAAGAGAATAAAATACCTAGGAATACAACTAACAAGGAACGTAAAGGACCTCTTCAAGGAGAACTACAAGCCATTGCTCAATGAAATAAGAGAGGACACAAACAGATGGAGAAACATTCCATGTTCATGGTTGGGAAGAATCAACATCGTGAAAATGGCCATAGTACCCAAAGTAATTTACAGATTCAACGCTATTCCCGTCAAGTTACCAATGACGTTCTTCACAGAACTGGAAAAAAACACCTTAAACTTCATATGAAACCAAAAGAGAGCCTGCATAGCCAAGTCAATTCTAAGCAAAAAGAACAAAGCAGGAGGCATCACACTACCGGACTTCAAACTATACTACAAGGCTACAGTAATCAAAACAGCATGGTACTGGTACCAAAACAGAGATATAGACCAATGGAACAGAACAGAGGCCTCAGAGGAAATACAACATACCCACAACCATCTGATCTTCGACAAACCTGACATAAACAAGCAAAGGGAAAAGAATTCCCTGTTTAATAAATGGTGTTGGGAAAACTGGCTAGCCATGTGCAGAAAGCAGAAACTGGACCCCTTCCTGACACCTTACACCAAAATTAACTCCAGATGGATTAAACACTTAAACATCGGACCTAACACCTTAAAAACCCTAGAAGAAAATCTAGGCAAAACCATTCAGGACATAGGCGTAGGCAAGGACTTCATGACCAAAACGCCAAAAGCAATGGCAACAAAAGCCAAAATAGACAAATGGGACCTAATCAAACTCCACAGCTTCTGCACGGCAAAAGAAACAGTCAGTAGAGTGAATCGGCAACCAACAGAATGGGAAACAATTTTTGCAGTAGGGGCTAATATCCAGAATCTACAAAGAACTAAAGCAGATCTACAAGAAAAAAACAAACAATCCCATTCAAAAATGGGCGAAGGATATGAACAGATACTTTGCAAAAGAAGACATACAGAAGGCCAGCAGACATAAGAAAAAATGCTCATCATCACTGGTCATCAGAGAAATGCAAATCAAAACCACATTGAGATACCATCTCACACCAGTTAGAATGGCGATCATTAAAAAATCGGGAAACAACAGATGCTGAAGAGGATGTGGAGAAATAGGAACACTTTTCCACTGTTGGTGGGAATGTAAATTAATTCAACCATTGTGGAAGATAGTGTGGCGATTCCTCAAGGACTTAAAAATAGAAATCCCATTTGACCCAGCAATCCCATTACTGGGTATATATCCAAAGGATTATAAATCATTCTACTATAAGGACACATGCACACCAATGTTCATTGCAGCACTGTTTACAATAGCAAAGACCTGGAACCAACCCAAATGTCCAATGATGATAGACTGGATAGGGAAAATGTGGTACATATACACCATGGAATATTACGCAGCCATCAAAAACGATGAGTTCACATCCTTTGTAGGGACATGGATGAACCTGGAAACCATTATTCTCAGGAAACTGACACAAGAGCAGAAAATCAAACACCACATATTCTCACTCATAGGCGGGTGTTGAACAATGAGAACACATGGACACAGGTAGGGGAGCACTACACACTGGGGTCCATTGGGGGAAATGGGGGAGGGACGGGGGGGTGGGGAGGTGGGAAGAGATAGCATGGGGAGAAATGACAGGTACAGGCGAGGGGACGGAAGGCAGAAAACCACACTGCCATGTGTGTACCTATGCAACAATCTTGCATGTTCTTCACATGTACCACAAAACCTAAAATGCAATTTAAAAAAATAAATAAAAATAAATATAAAATAAAAAGTATTTCAGACATTTTTCACTTTAAAAAAAAATCCCCATTGGCAATCCATGTTATCTGATTATCAACAATTATTGTTATAATAAAATATATTTGAGGAATACACACCTGTATTAAAAAAAACATTTAAACAGAGTTTAATGAGGGAGGCATTCTGTATTTTTGCATTGGATTTATACAAAATAAAGGCTTTTGTCCTCTACATGGAAAGAATGTTGACAGAAAATATATTGCATATTTTAAATTCACAATTCCCAGGGTCTTCTTGTGGTTTATTATGCTTTTTATAGATTGGGATTTTGATCGGGGAGAGGGCAGAATTGAAAAGACATTAAGAGCTAAATTTATTCAGTGATGCAAGGAATTTAGAGAGCTCTCTGTCCCATCTATTTTTAAAATGAGTAAATTAATGGATAAATAATAAATACATAATAAATAAATACATATAAAAATAAATAAAATAACTTTCTCTATAATGCCAAGAACCACACCTAGTACATTGTAGCAGTGGTGTTAGTTTGGCTGCAGCAGTAAACAGAGGGTTCACCCAGAGCTGGAATCATTAGAGCAGAGTGCATTTACAAAGGACTTTTTGCAAAGACACATGTGAATGTGCAGTGAATAGGCTGCCTCCATACAAGGAAGATCTCTTGAGTAGAGAAGGATACATCAGTCATGAGACACAACCCAAAGGACAACTTTTTGGAGCAGTGAGTAAAAACACTTGGACCTCAATCTACTTTCTGTTTGATACCTCCTGCCAGGCACCAGCTGCTTTAACCTAACTGGAAGCAGAGCAAAGCTGTAATCCATTCGGGTTAGCTTCATGGGCAAGAAAGCAAGTTTAAGCATGTGTGGTGCAGATCTAACTGGGAAATAGCAAATACCTAGCACAGAATATTTAAGTATATTTTGAATGAATGACTCAATGGCTGAGCAATAAATGATCTTTAAGGAAAGTCTCTAAACTATTTCACATTTACTTTTTCTGTTCCTTTGACTAGCTGCTGAAGTGGCCCACCTTTTTAAACATAATTTTACTTCACCAAGCAAGTTTATCATAGCATTGCTAATTAAAAATAATATATTTAAAAATGCTGATCAATAAGAAATGTGACTTCTAAAATTATAAATTAATAATGTATCTTGGCTAGGCCTGTTAATATTAATCCAATTTGCCAAAGTATATAGCACATGTTAATTTAGCTAATTACAACAACTTAAGGAAGGCTTAAAATGAACAAAAAAAAATAAGTGTATATTCGTAAACAGAAAATAGAAAAAAAAAACATTCTTATTTAAAAGAATAGAAAATTCTTAAATGTATGTATTTGAGCCTTCAGATAAATCATAATATCTATTGGTGAGAGGACATGTCATTGGATGAATTCAATGTGCAGGATAAAACACCTGCAGAAGATAATATCCCAAGACAAATGTTCTAGTACGATGCAATAGACTATATAAAAATAGAATGACACTAAGGATGTAGAAAAGTGTACTGGCATATGACTCTCTACAGCTTGCTTTCAAAGAATATTTTATTATATTTTTTAAAGCCACAATAGCTAAGATTTGGAAGCAACCTAAGTAGCCATCAAGAGATAAATGAATAAAGTAAATGTGGTACACGTACAAAAATGAATACTATTCAGCCATAAAAAGAATGGCATCTTGTCATTTGCAGCAACATAGATGAAGCTAGAGATGATTATGGTAAATGAAATTAAACCAGGCAAAGAAACATCACTTATTTGAGAGATCTAAAAATCAAAGCAATTGAACTCATGGCCATAGATAGTAGAAGGAGGGTTATCAGAGACTTGGAAAGATAGTAGAAGGTTAGGGGTGAGAAGTGGGGATGGTTAATGGGTACAAAACAATAGAAAGAAAGAATGAATAAGACCTACTATTTGATAGCACACCAAAATGACTATAGTGAATAATAAGTCAATTGTACATTGTAAAGTCACTAAAAGAGTATAATTTGATTGTTTGTAACATAAAGAATACATGCTTGAGGAAATGAATACGTCATTCTCCATGATGGGATTATTTCATATCACATGCCTTTATAAATACATCTCATGTACCTCATAAATACAGACATCTACTATGTACCCACAAATATTAAAAATAAAAAACCCAGACACAAATATTAAATAAAATGGAAAGTTATACAGTACTTTCTAAATTCTTTTGGTAGAAGTAGATTTTTTTTTTTTTTTTAAGACAGAGTCTCACTCTGTCACCCAGGCTGGAGTGCAGTGGCACTACCTCAGATCACTGCAACCTCTACCTCTCAGGTTCAAGCAATTCTCCTGCCTCAGTCTCTTGAGTAGCTGGAACTAGAGGCGTGCACCACCACACCTGGCTAATTGTGTATTTTTAGTAGAGATGAGTTTTCACATGTTGGTCAGGCTGGTCTCAAACTCCTGACCTCAGGATCTGTTCACCTAGACCTCCCAAAGTGCTGTGATTACAGGCATGAGCCACCACACCTGGCCAGAAGTAGACATTTTTTAAATGTCTAGAAAACATTTCCAAACAAAGGAGGAACTTTGAATAGCATATGTTGGACTACATAAACATTTTTCAGTAAAGTATATTCTGTTCTAAATAAAGAAAGTAGTAGTTCATTGGGTGACAATTATAATAATGACTTTTTAAAATCTTATCTTGAAATTAAATTCTCCTTTGAACCATAAAAGTAAAAAAGTTTCATAATTGTCATTCTAACTTAAGCACTTGGAATAGTTTTAGATAATTTAGCTCTTTATCCATCTCAACCGCCCATGGCCTCATGCAATTTACACATTCCAGAAGTAATCTTCTATGTTATTAAACATGATACAAATCATTTGGATAACATACTCACTATGATGTTAGCAAAATAAATAATTCCTGATTTATTAATTTTTAATTGGAGAAAAAAAATGTAATGAATTACATCAGCATAGGCCAGTACTTTTTTATATTCAGATGAATTGAAAAAATACATATTTATTAAACTCTACTGCTTATTATAATTTGGGCTTCATAAGACTCAATTTACAAACAACAAAGATAGACCTTTCTTTTACTTCAATTTCGGTATTAAAAAATAAGTTTCTAAAGTAAATAGCTTTTGGGTTAAATTTTAATAATGTTGCATTATATTCATATATTTCCTTTTTACAATTTTGTTTTCTGAGATACATGTGCAGAATGTGTAGGTTTTTTCCATAGGTAAACATGTGACATGGTGGTTTGCTGCACCTATCAACCCATCACCTAGGTGTTAAGCCCTTCATGCATTGACTATTTATCCTGATACTTAACCTCTTCTTACCCCACCCTCTGACAGGCTTCAGTGTGTGGTGCTTTCTTTCCTGTATCCATGTGTTTTCACTGTTCAGCTCCCGCCTATAAGTGAGAACATATGGTGTTTGGTTTTCTGTTCCTGTACTACTTTGCTGTCTATAATGGCTCCAGCTCCATCTATGTCTCTGAAAAGCAGATGATCTCATTCCTTTTTATGCCTGCATTGTATTTCATGGTGTCTATGTACCACATTTTCTTTATCTAGATATATTTACATATTTTTCTTTACAATCAGCAATATCTTGGTAAACTATTAGAGAAATATTTATGTTAAATACATTAATATAAATATATAATATATATGTATTTTAATAGCATATTAATAATTTAGTGGATAATAGTATAAAATATGCAATTCCAATTGCTGGAATTGAAAAAAGAAATAAGTATAGAAACACTCATATTTATTCAAACATTTTAATTTGTTTAGTTAGGTGTTTTCCTCTACATAGGAGCATGAAATTTTTGTTATTGTTTTTGTTTTCCTTAAGCTTTTAGGTTCAGGGATCCATATGCAGGTTTGTTATAGACGTTAATTTACGTCACTCGAGTTTTTTGTATAGATTATTTCATCACCCAGGTAATAATCCTGGAACTCAACAGTCATTTTTTTCCGTGCCTCTCCCTCCTTCCACACTCCACTCTCTTGTAGATGCTTTGTCTGTTGTTTCTCTTTGTGTTCATATATTCTCATCGTTTAGCTCTCACTTATAAGTGAGAACATGTGGTATTTGGTTATCTGTTCCTGCATTAGTTTGCTAAGGATAATGGCTTCTGTCTGCAGTCATGTTCTGCAAAGGACATGATCGCCTTCTTTTTCATGGCTGCATAGCATTCCATGGTGTATATGTACTGAGTTTTCTTTATCAGTCTACCATTGATGAAAATTTGGGTTGATTCCATGTCTTTGCTATTGTGACCAGTGCTGCAACATACATATGTATACATGTGTCTTTGTGGTAGAATGATTCATATTTCTTTGGGGACATACTCAACAATGGGATTGTTGGGCTGAATGGTAGTTCTGTTTTTAAGTCTTTGGGAAATTGTCACACTGCTTTCCACATGGTTGAACTAATTTACAACTGCTACCAAAAGTGTATAAGTGTTCCTGTTTCTCTGCAACCTTGCCAGCATCTGTCACTTTTTGACTTAACCATTCTGAGTAGTGAAATATGGTATCTCACTGTGGTTTTGATTTGCGTTTCTCTAATGATCAGTGACATTGAGCTGTTTTTTTTTTTTTTTTTTTTTTCTCTCATGTGCTTGTTGGCCACATGTATGCCTTCTTTTAAAAATTATCTGTTCATGTATTTGCCTAAGTTTTAATTAGCTTTGTTTTTTTTTTTTCTTGTAAATTTGTTTAAGTCCCTTATAGCTGGTATATTTAGACCATTTTCTGATGCATAGTTTGCCAACATTTTCTCCCTTTCTGTAGGTTGCTTGTTTGCTCTCTTGATAGTTTTTTTGCTGTACTAAAGTTCTTAAATGGATCTCATTTGTCAATTTTTCCTTCTTTTATTTTTTTGCAATTGATTGGTATCTTCATTATGAAATCTTTGCACATTCCTATGTCCAGAATGGTATTGCTCAAGCTGTCTTCCAGGGTTTTCAGAGTTTTTAGTTTTCCATTAAAGTCTTTAATCCATCTTCAATTGAGATTTTTTTTTTTACATGGTGTAAGGAAAGGGTCCAGTTTCAGCCTTCTGCATATGGGTAGTCAGTTATCTCAATCATTTATTGAATCGGGAATCCTTTCCTCATTGCTTATTTTTGTAAGTTTTGTCAAAGGTCAGTTACTTTTAAGTGTGGCAACTTATTTCTTGGCTCTCTATTCTGGAGAACTGAAATGTTTAGTTGCAATTACCCAGTCCCACACCATGACCACCAAATGTATCACATACCTTTTCAACTTAAAGTCAATGAAGGACTTTTGAGAACTTGGATATCAATAGCATTGTATATAACTCCTTTCTGAGCTTATACAGTATGCTGTTAAGATTTAGTAGCATGCAAAATCTGCATTACCAGTACACATTTATCAATGACTGCGTTTTTCCCTGTCCCACTATAATTGTTATGTTCTTCTCATTTGCTTTCACATGGGCTTTTACATTATTCCTTTTAAAAATTATTGTGGCTTCCCTAAGTTGCAATTTTGTAATGTCTTTGAAATTGTGTTTCTAGAGAGTCCTGGGATCCATTTAGTTTAAATGACAGAATTTAAAGTGTGACTTATGAGGCCACAGTGGTTTTCTTGTGAATTCATTTATTGAATAAGTTCTGCTCAACTTGCCACTGTTTACCTAAAAAAAATATATTGAGGAGACAAGGGAGAGAAAAGGGATTCTTGAAAACAGTGATTTAAAAAAAATCTATAAAGCAGGATTGTAAGTGATTTTTCTTAAAGAAATATCCATTGTCGGCTGGGCGCAGTGGCTCACACCTGTAATCCAAGCACTTTGGGAAGCCGAGTAGGGTGGATCACCTGAAGTTGGGAGTTCAAGACCAGCCTGACCAACATGGAGAAACCCTGTCTCTACTGCAAATACAAAATTAGCTGGGTTTGATGGTACATGCCTGTAATCCCAGCTACTGTGGAGACTGAGGCAGGAGAATCACTTGAACCCAGGAGACAGAGGTTGCAATGAGCTGAGATCATGCCATTGCACTCCAGCCTGCGCAACAAAAGTGAAATTCTATCTCAAAAAAAAAAAAAAAAAAAAATCCATTGTCTGATAAAAGTACTAAACACAAACAACTAGAATATTCAGGAAGTCTTCCGTCAACAGATCTGCAAGAGGCTAATGTGAACCACTGACCTAGTCAGTGGGAAATGATTGAAGTGTAGAACCCTCATGGCTGCTGCCCTCAAGGAGCTTACTTATCACCTCCTAATGCAGAAGATACATATTTATAAAGAGTAGATAGCCAAACACATGCATAATAACAAGTTGTGACCATTGCTCTAAACCAAAAGTATGGGGTATTATAAATATGTACATCAAGGAAACTACAAAGCAAATCTCAGAAGCCAATGTCCCAGGAAGCGATCTTGAAACTATGTTCCCATAAATACGTAAGAAACGATGACATGACTGCCTGAAAAGAGTTTTCCAGACAGAAGGTTCTGGGTTTCAAAGGAGGAAAAGCAAACTAGACAGGTTTGAAGCTGGGGGGTTGGTAAGATGAGTCTGAGGAAGTCTGAAGGGCCTAGAAAACGTAGGATAAGTACCTCTGTTTTTATAGAAAGAAAAATGGAAGTAGAAATGGCTTTTAACAGGAGGTTCACATTCAGATTTGCATTTAAAAATATCACTGACAAGCGTATGTAAATCAGATTAGTAGAAACAAAAAAGCCTTGAAATTTGAACAAAGATGGTGGATTATTATGAATAACTGAAATTAGAATGCTGAAATATAGGTAGAGAAATTATTTCTGGATTTCTAAGCTGAGCTGAAATCCAGAAATAATTTATGTAATAAATTTAAAATAAACATTTTCTTTACTAAGACCCATAGGGTTATAGATAGGTAGATAGACTATTTTCATTCATTTGGAATAGTTGAAATTCAAAGAATATTGTTATTTTTAAAGAGATTAATATATGTAGTGGTGGGCTAACACCTTTGAGAACATAACTAAAATTGAGAATTAACCCTAACATTGTTAAATGTACAAAAGTAAGCCATGATTTGGGGAAATTACATTTACTAGTTTAGGAACGAGAAGCAAAGATAACATAATGTGATAGAATTTATTTTAAAAGTAGTCAAGAAAATCAGTTTTACACAGAACTTTTTAACAGAATATTTCAAAACATATGCAAGAAAAGAGTGAAATGAACTTTTAGGTACCTATCACTCAGCTTTAAATATTTTTCAACTCCTTAGCAATCTTGATTTATCTAAATACTCATTCACCTTTCATCCCAAAGCCAGTTCAGTTTGAGGTAAAAAAAAAGACATTGTACTAATTTATGTGTGAATATTTTAGTATACATCATGAAATACAAAGATTCCCCCATCAAACATAGCTATTATACTATCAGAACAATACTCACCAAAAAACAATAACTTTACCTAATATTCGCATACATCTAGTTCTGTTGACACTGTTTCTTTAACTGAAACATTAATGTCTCTTTTGCACCTTAGTATTACAGTCTCTTAGTTGGATTTAAAATTCACAAAGTTCCAGCTGGACGCAGTGGCTCATGCCTGTAAACACAGCACTTTGGGAAGCCAAGGCAGGTAAATCATGAGGTCAGGAGTTCAAGACCAGCCTGACCAATATGCTGAAACCCCATCTCTACTAAAAATAGAAAAATAAGCCAGGTGTGGTGGCATCAGCCTGAAGTTTCAGCTACTTGGGAAGCTGAGGCAGAAGAATTGCTTGAGCCCAGGAGGCAGAGGTTGCAGTGAGCTGAGATAACACAACTGCACTCCAGCCTGGGTGACAGAGTGACTCTCTCAACAACAACAACAACAACAACAACAACAACAACAATAACAAAGAGTTCACAAATTTCAGTATACTATACTGTATCCCCCTCAAAACATTTTCATTTTTCTTTAAGGTCCAGCTATTTTACTAGAATAAGATTTATTGTTAGAAATTCTGGTCTGAATTTCCAAGGCACTCAAGGTTTATGTAGCTTCAAGACTTTTTTGCTTATTTCAGGAAAGTTTCTTGGATTATAATTTTCAGTATTTGTTCTATTCCATTTGTTTACTTTTCCTCTTCAGGGAGGTCTATTATACATATTTTTAAAAATCTTCATCCTAATTATTTACTGAGATTTTCATCTCTGTTTTCCTATGTTTTTTTTTCTCCAATCACCTCATTGCTGACCTTTTATAATTGTGATTTAGGTTGAATTTAGTAATTTATATCTCATTTTCTTTATTTTTAGCTCAGTTCGAAATATTAGCATATAGTTTTGTTTGTAAGTGTGAATTTTCAACATACTTTTCTTTTCTGTAGAAGGTTAATTTGGTCCTTGTTTCTTTCTTCTGTAAATTTCAAATGATGAAGCCACACTTATATTTTAGTGGCTCAGTTTTTAAAAATTTCAACTTTTATTTTACATACAGTGGGAACGTATGTAGTTTTGTTACCTGGGAATATTGCATGATGCTGAAGTTTGTGGTATGGACTCCATCACTCAGGTAATAAACAAAGTTCTCCAAAGGTAGCTCTTCAACCAACACCCCTTTCTTCTCTCTTTCTCCTCTCTAGGAGTTTGCAGTGTCTATTGTTCCAATATTTATGTCTATGTTTGCTCAGAGTTTAGCTCCCACATAGGTAAGAACATAGGATACTTGGTTTTCTGTTCCTGCATTAGTTTGTTGAGGATTTTGGCCTTCAACAGCACACATGGTGCTCCAAAGGACATGATATCATTCTTTTTCATAGCTGTGCAGTATTTCATGGTGTGTACGTACCACATTTTCTTTATCCAATCTACCATTGATGCATACCTGGGTTGATTCCATGTCTGGCTAATATGAATAGTGAAGTGATGAACACATGAGTGTGTACGTCTTTTTGGTGGAATAATTTATTTTCCTTTGGGTATATACACAATAATGGGACTGCTGGGTCAAATGATAGCTCTGCTGTAAGTTCTTTGAGAAATCTATAGGCTGTTTTCTGCAGTGGCAGAACTAATTTACATTCCTAAAAACAGTAATAAGTATCCCCTCTTCTCCACAGCCTTGTGTTTTGTTGTTGTTTCTATTTTATTTTTGATTCTTTAAGCAGCTTTTCTGATTGGTGTAAGATGGTATCTCATTGTGGCACAGTGGCTCAGTTTGCTTCGAAGAGAAAGTAGTAGACCAGTACAGCTTTTCAAGCTTTATTAAAGTTTATTTTCTTTTGTTTTCATCAAGATTGAAACCATAAGATTCAAAATTGCTGAAGTGTTCATTTCTTTCTATTTTTCTGCTTGTAATCCCATATAGCTCATAAAGATTGCTCACCCTGGCTTTGACTTGAGAGAGCACATTAGTCTTCAGGACTCATAGGTAAATACACCTGAACTAATGGAGCACTTGACCTTCTTGTAACCCTTTATACTCTTCTGAGAGTTCGGGTCTGAATTTCCACTAACCCCTACAATGACCAGTTTTAGATCCTGTCTCAAGATTATCCGCTGAGTCTTCCAGCATGCACATCATGATTACTTTTCAGTTCTCCGTTTTTCAGAGCCATGATACTGCCTCCTTTCATATAGTTTGATGACAATAGTGTCTTATAGCTGTTGGAGTTTATTATGATTCCTCTGTATTTTAGAGCTCATGAGAATGACTTTTCACCTAGTTTTGTTGGAGGTATTCTTCTACACACTGTCTGACTTAATTTTGCTGTCTTATCTACTCTTCTTAGTTTTATAAGTGGAATTCTAATAGATTAACAAAAATGCATCACTGTCAGTGCCATCTTTCCCAGAAAAACTTATTAAAAGTGTTTTAATTTTAAATAACATAGAGTGCATTAGCTCATTTAACTAAGTGTCTGTAGATGAACTTATTATAGCATGAGAGCAGGCACAAGCTCTACTCTACTCTCAGCCGGGGGTCACATATTTGTAAAGAATTACATAAACTCAATTCAGTGTAATATGCATTATTGAGCAACTACTGTAGGCAAGGTATTGTTTTATGTGCTGCAGCAGAAGAAAGGTAACACAGATACACTCAGGTGTTTCAAAGGCTAATGAGGAAACCAAAAAAAAAAAAAAAAACATGCTATTAAATTAAATTGCAAAATAATTAGGAACAACCAAATTTATTCATCTTTTTTGGGAACAATGAATGTTAACCTAGTCAAATATGCTAATTTAAAGCCTTGAGAAGAATAATACACTATGCAGCCAGTACAACTATATAGATTATTATTTCTTAACTTTGAAATATGTCAACAAAATGTGTCAACCATATATTTCCAAAGAAAAATAAAATTTGTTTGTAAAACGATCTGTAAGCATAATCCCATTTTTAAAATTTATTTTATTGTACTTTAAGTTCTGGGGTACATGTGTAGATCTTGCAAGATTGTTGCATAGGTACACACATGCCATGGTGGTTTGCTACTTCCATCTTCCCCGTCACCTACATCGGGCATTTCTCCCAATGTTATCCCTCCCCTATGTCCCTACCCCCTGCTGTCCCTCTCCTAGCCCCCCACCACCCAACATACCCCAGTGTGTGATGTTCCCCTCCCTGTGTCCATGTATTCTCATAGTTCAACATTCACCTATGAGTAAGAACATGCGGTGTTTGGTTTTCTGTTCTTGTGTCAGTATGCTGAGAATGATGGTTTCCAGATTCATCCATGTCCCTACAAAGGACAAAAACTCATATAATCCCATTTTGATAAAAAAGAACAGCAAACATGTGATGAGAGTATGCATGGATATTTACCAAAATAGTATATGATAACTATCTCTGAGTGACAAGCTTAGAGATGTTCATATTTTTATTGTGCTTTTACAACACATTGTTATATAATGTTGACTCTCTTTTTGCAATGAGCAAATATCATATTTAAAACAAAATTAGGCTCTATTTTTATATACCAAGAAATACTAGAAAGGCAGTGAGAAATCTTTCTTATATCTACCAAAGTCAGTAAATTTACTTTGTGATCAATATGGTCTAGTCTTTGTCTGTTCAAGATATATAAGAATAAATTATTTGCCTAAGGATATATTTATGTCATAGTGTTAATGAGAAACTGAGAAAGAGGGTAGGGAAGAAAGTGGAATGCCAATAAGCGGAAGAACAAGGAAGGCATAGAAGTTGGAGGAAACAGAGAAAAAAAAATGAAAAGAAAAAGAAAGAGGAACAGAGAGAGGAAAGGGAGCAGCAGGAGGAGGAGGACACAAACAACCTATTCCAGGTTAGGTGCTAAAAACTCCGCACTCACCAGCCTGACAATAGAAGTGATGACCCAATGAACCCAGCCACCTCCCTCCTGCTGCCTCCTTACAAGAAAGTAAAGTTTCTTGTGGTTGATACTGTTACCTTTCCTTCTACTTAAAAGTTATGTAACAAGACAATCATCACCAAAGAGCCTGTGGATCCTAATTGTTACAATTGAGTATCTCTTTGGAACAGGTTTGCCAAGGTTTAAAGATTGTCTGGTAGCACTCCAAGTCTTTTCTTCCCTGGGCATAGAGCTAGTCTCTCATTTCTAGCCCCTTTGGCATTTCTGCAGAGCTTTGTATTAGTGAGGGTTCTCTAGAGGACAGAATTAATAGGATATACATATATATCCTATTAAATATATGTACATATTTGATAAATATAAATAAATATGTATATATTTAATGCATATTTAATACACTTATATATGCAAAGGGGAGTTTATTAAATATTAACATGATCACAAGGTCCCACAATAGGGCATCTGCAAGCTGAGGAGAAAGGAGAGCCAGCATAAGTCCCCAAACTGAAGAACTTGGAGTCCCATGTTTCAGCACTTGCAGCATTCAGCACCAGAGAAAGATGTAGTCTGGGAAGCTAGGCCAGTCTAGTATTTTCAACGTTTTTCTGCCTGCTTCATATTCTAGCTGAACTGGCAGCTGATTAGATGGTGCCCACCCAGATTAAGGGTGGGTCTGCCTTTCCCAGCTCACTGACTCTAATGTTAACCTCCTTTAGCAAGGAATTCACAGACACACCCGGGACCAACACTTTGCATCCTTCAATCCCAATCAAGTTGACAGTATTAACCATTACAGACTTTATGACTATTTTCAACCCATGGAATGTGAGTGGAAGTTACATATCACCTTAATTCTGGGGCAGTTTAAGAGGGAAAGCCTTCATCTCTTTTCCCCAACAACCCTTTCTCCCAAACTACAGCCATCTGCATAATTCAGGACTGACTGGAATGTTTTCTGAGGAACACGGAAGAACTACAGCAAGAAGTAGTTTTATATGCATACTCAAATAACTCCATCAATTCAAGCCACTCTGGGACTTCACTGATCTGTGTCAGGATAGAACAACTGTGCTAAGTCAGCAGGTGTTGAGAATATACCTGCAATTAGAAATGTTACCCTGATCAATAAGACTAGTTTTCAAAATAGTTCATGTTTCTGATATCTGGTTGTATTTTTCTTATATTTAATGACAAAGAATTTCTATAGCAGCATAAAATAAAAAATCAACCCTTGCGGTTCCCCATTGACCAAGCTAATTATTTTTTTCTTGATCCGACTTGCTTCTAATGAATGCATAGTTTAAAGAAAGTGGAAATAATTGTTTTAGTTGTTGTAACCTTTGTAACCTTTTCATTGATCAAATCATTGCTTCCACAGTTACTTTCTCGTTCTTTCATAAGATCACAATAGATCTGTGAATTTGTACCTTCTGAGTCTTTAAGTATATTCTGCACAAAATCCTTACTTTTAATTTAATAGAACTAGGGTAAAATACTGAGTTGAATGTATTTGGAAGATATTTAAATACAGTTTTTGCTTTATATAATTTTTCAAGACAGATGTGGCCTATAAACTGTCTTCTTGCTTCATGTGGTTATTTTAATTCAGTGATTTAAATGGTGACTTGGAAGTTCTTTAGTTTAGAAGGACCCTATCTCTGCTAGCTAAAAATTAGTCCATCTTATTTTGCAGAAACAAATTAACTCTTCAGCCTAGGAGGTGCTTATAAGTTAATTTGCAAAATGTTTGCACAGCCCTATAAAAATATCAATATATATTAAAAACCAACAGAAATGTATTTTCTCTGATAATAAACAATTATTTCAAGTAATTCATTTTAGACAAATAAGATTATTTTGGTGCTTCACTTTTTGAATTTTAAGTTTCTCTCCATTTCTTATTTTAATAAAGAAACGTATTTATAAATTTTTTAAAGATGCAGATGATGAATAATATTTGACTTGTGAGACACATCAAGTAATTTAACATGAAGTTGTTTTGGTCTATGATTTTATTTGCTTAAACATATAAAAATGCAGTAGTAACAGTTTCAGAATTCTGTTAATACTGACACAGTTTTCCTACAGAGGGCAATATTGGTGGAAGTATGTAGCGGCCATAATATAGATAGCATATCCGCTAAGACCTAAGCCTTATTATCACAGCATCCAGTTACAGACTGCTGAGAAAATGGGAGAACCAAAGAATTTTGTTTATTTAGTTCCTTTCTATATGAATTCATTTGAGAACATACCAGTCACTTGAAAATATGAGCATAAAACATTCAATGCAGACAACTCACAATATTTATGGCTGTTTATTTCTTTCTCTCGTCATCAGTTTTGATGATTAATTTTATGTGTCAACCTAACTGGTCCACAGCATGTCTGGACATTCAGTGTAACATCATTCTAGTGGGCCTGTGATGGTGTGTTTGGAGGAGATTCATGTTTGAATTGGTAGACGGAGCATGGCAGATTGCCCTCTTGATATAGTTTGGCTGTGCCCACACTCAGAATCTCATGTTGAAGTCCCACGTGTTGTGGGAGGGAACCAGTGGAAGATAACTGAATAATGGGGGCAGTTTCCCCCATACTGTTCTTGTGGTAGTGAATACATCTCATGAGATCTGATGGTCTGAAAAAGGGAAATTTGTTTTGCTTGGCTCTCATTCTGCCTTTGCCTGCTGCCATCCATGTAAGTAGTGACTTGCTCTCCTTGCCTTCTTCCATGATTGTGAGGCTTCCCTAGCCATGTAGAAGTGTAAGTCCAATTAAACCTCTTTCTTTTGTAAATTGTCCAGTCTCGGGTATGTCTTTATCAGTGGCATAACTAATACACCTCCTTAATGCAGGTAGACTTCCTCCAATCATTTGAAGGTCTGTTTAGAACAAAAAAGATGACTCTTTCTCAATTAAAAGCAAGTAAATGGAACTCCTCCTGTCTGAAGGCTTGAGCTCAGATACTATTTGTTGCCTTTGCTGTTGGACTTGAATTAAAACACGAACACTTCTTACGGCTTGAGACTACTGGCTTTCAAACTGGAACTAACACCACTGGCTCTCCTGGGTCTCCAGCTTGTGAACTGCAGACTTTGGGACTTTTCAGCCTCAATAATCACATAAGTCAATTCCTTAAAATAAATCTCTCTTTTATTTATCTACATAGCTATACACCTCTAACTAGCCACCCTCCTTGGTTCTGTTTCTTTGGAGAACCCTGTCTAAAATACCAGTGTTTCTCATTTTCAACAATATTTTCTGTTGCACTGCTAGCTAATTAAAGATAAACTAAGTAGCTTCTTTTAAGTTCTAATTAAGGGGAAAAAAGAATGAAATACCCAGAGTAGGTGGGAGAGTAAATTTCTTCAATAATTAGTGTAAATAGAGTTTCTTTCTTTCTTTCTTTCTTTTTTTTAATTCTAAAGTAATAAATGTCCTGCTTTTCTCACACACCAGGTGGCAAAATAGTGAGTGGAAAATGTGTAAGAACAGTGAGGGTATGCAGACACTAATAATACCTTCCCCTACATGGTAATTTGCAGTTCTCAAAGCATTTTCATGTAGATTTGAGTCATACAAAATAACCAGAGGGTGGGGATATTTTTACCCTTTACGGATGAGAACATGGAGACACTGCAGAGAAAAAGTTAAGTGGCAGAACAAAAATTTCTACTTGTATTTTCAGATAACAAGTAACATGTTCTTGTAACTGAATGACTGCTTGAGGACAGAGTTGCATTAATTATGACTTTCAAGAGGGACTTGACAGTCACTCAAAAGAGAAAGGACTACTAGGTAAGACCTAGTCGATTTTTGTTCCAGAAGGCAGAAGCCACAGTCTAAAATAAACTAGTAGCAACATTAAAAAAAAAATGTACAGTTAAGTGAGTTTTAAGTCATTGCAAAGAGGTGTGGTATTTACATACTGAGTGAATTTTTTTATTACAGTAAAGAAAAAAGATATTTAAAAAAAAGTGATGACAGCTTACATTTACTGAGCACATACTAAGTATGCTGAAACTTCCATGAATTTTTGCTTGTTTTAACAATAATTTGGCAAGAAAATTTTATTACCTCACTTTAACACAATTGAGCTGACAGAGAGATTAAAGAATTTCCTCAAACTTATATGATATAAAGAATACATCATGTCAAAACTAGGGGGTGTTCCTAAGACTAAAGCAAACCAACCATGGACATTTTTTAGAAGTTTGGGATTATTAAATAAACTGCAAAGTACTTAGCTTGTTTTCACTTATTAGCAATGTAGTTTTTAGAGCCTACAAATAGAAAAGCAAGAACTGACTAAATTATGTACTACTATCACCAGTGGGTTACAATTTCATTTTCCAGAAGCAGATCTTGAAACAGGGGCTGATGTAGAATTTATTTACTGGGAAGAACCCCCAGTGGGGTTAAAATTGGTCAGAATAAACCAAGGGAGTTAAGCAAAGCCACACCAAGTAGAAGTTTGGTACAATCTCATTAACTTTGGAGATTTGGAGACAATGCAGGTCATATCTCAACATTTTTCAAATCAGGGCCCCTTTTGTATCTCTGTAGCTCTCAATAATTGGCTAATGGAGGAGACAGACAGGCAGGGTCTTCAGTTCTCTTTGACTGAAGACCAGTGGGTTCTGGCAGCCTGAGGACCGCCCTCTGTGAAACAAATGTAAGTGCTGGCTGTTGGAGGGAAAGCTCACCAGAAGCAATGCTGGTGTACACAGACATGAAAAAATTAACCCTAGGGATATGAATGGATCATTGACATACCTATTACATGGATTATTTACCAATGTGTTATATGAAACTAGTGAGCTTATCCAGTCTCTTCTGTTTCCTTCACTCATGCTTTACTTTTGCTTCTCTATTCATGGATCATTGATCTTTGACAACAGATACCAGAGATGAAGGAAGGAACCTCTCTTGGTACATCTTAAATCCCGAAAGGTGCACAATTCCTTACGCAAATGTAGACCTTCTAGAGAGTTTATCCAATCAATGTGGCTCAACTCATATGTGCTGAACTCTTACAGGAATATGAGTATTCATACATTTCAGTTTCTACTCCCATATTTTTGGGGGCCTGGCTATGTGATTTGTTTTAATCAATGTGACATCCACAAGTAGAATGCACAGAATCTTGATAAGCAATTGCATATTTCGGAGGGCCCTCTTGAAAGAACCCTTCTTGGCATCCAGCTTGAAGGAAATATCTAATCCCAGGATATCTTGCTGTAGAGAGGGGGACACACTAAAAGGCCTTTTGTGAGGAGATCTTACTTAGAATGAGAGATCTCATGAAGGAAAAGCAACATGCCCCAGTTGAGTTCCCTAGTGAATGAGACCACCCCAGTGACCCCAACTAATACCTCAAGGTCCATAATAATTGCCCAGATGATCCACTGAATCACAGAAAATAAGAAATTAGTCTTGCTTCAAACTGTTGAATTTTGTGAGGTTTGATAAGCAAAGAGATATAGTTTTCGACCTATGGAAATGGCAGCTTAATGGTATTCAAATGAACACCACCAGTAATAAAAGTCACACTGCTTCCTATCGACAATACTATCAGTTATCCAGGGTCTGCTTTAGTTAAAGTATTATATTTGTGTCTTTTCATATTAAGTTTCAAATAAGCCTGCTATCAGGAAGTGTTAATTTCTAATCAGAAAGCCGAAAAAAACTGAGCCTCAGTGGGTTTATGTGATATCTCTAAGGCCACATAGTAACTTGCAAAGTCATAACCTGAATCCATGTTTGCTTGGATTCGAAGTGTATTCTTTCCTTGCTCTGTCTCAAATTGCACTTTTACATAAGGATCCCTAAGTATGGCAGCATACATTGCTGTAAGGTCTGTGAAATTGTCAGAAAAAAGAAAATGTGCATGGGTTATCTACCTTTACAAATATGCCTTTGAAAATTCTTTAAATCTAGGAAGAAAAATTTGAACTGGTAAAAGTGGCATTTAACTCCTTCCAAATAAATACTGTCTTTTAAGGGATAATAGCAAAAACCAAGAGAACATTTCAGAGTTTGATAGAGTCTTGATAACCTGCATTTCTTTTTTTTTGTATCATTTCAACTTCACTTAGAAACTGGGAAAATACAAATTTATAATTTCCCCAGTTTGAGGGTTTAAATGTTCCCAAAATTAACTTAATTCTCATTGTGGTAATATTAAAAGGTGGGGTCGTTTGAGAAAGGATTAAGTTCTGAGGGCTCTACCTTCATTAATGCATTCCTGTTTTAAAAACTGGGTGAAGGGTAGGACTTTTTTGCTTCTCTGCCTTCTGCCATTTGAGGACTTAGCAAGAAGGCCCTCATCAGACACCAAATCCTAGTAGCTTGATCTTGAACTCTACAGCTCCAGAAATGCCAGGGGAAAAAAAAAATCTGTTCTTTATAGATTACCCAATCTTATATATTTTGTTTTAGTAGCAAAAACAGCCCAAGAACTCAGTATAATGAGATATTTTAACCTGAATGGTGTAGATTCTGGAGCACTGTTGCCTAAAACTAATTCTTGATCTTTCTTATATTAATTCTCTCCCTGGGTGCTCAGTTTGGTCATCAGTAAAATGAAGATAATTATAGCATCTACTTCGTACTAAACCTTAACTACAACTAACACCATTCATTGTGGATATTAAAATGATTACTACATGTAAAGGACTCAGAACAGGGCATAACATAGAGCTAACTCTAAGTGTTAGCTGTCATTGCTATTGTTGATATTGTTAGTATTGAGATAAATTTCTCCTTGGACATCAAAATAACCTTGGATTCATGTACTTAGAACCACTTTTAAAAATTCCCTCAGTAGTTTAGTTCCAAACTGATTATTCCATGTAATGTGTATAACAGATTTGCTAGAATAATAGGCCATTTCATTTAGAAAAATGATAATTCATGTCGATTAATGTAATTTTTATAAATATACATTAATATGTATATTTTATCTTTCCATTTTATCTTAGTCATGGGCAGAATAGGCAAATATTTATTTATCCAAATACAGGATAAATGAAAAAATATAAGAGAAAAAAGAAGAAAAAAACAATTGAATGAAAAAATTAATCTGTAGCTTTTGATGACATTGCATCGTCAGGCACCGTAAGTAGTTATTTCATGATTTATATATTCAAAATTGTTATGTTTATCTTTAATGTAGCATGTAACACATTTCACATGGATTCATTTGCGTATAGTTTTCTCTTTAAAGGAGACTATTAACTCCTAGAATCCAGAGACTGTCTACTCAATGCTGTTACTCTTGTACGAAGCAGAGTGTTTTGCATTAAATGTCAGCTCAGTAGCTATGTGTCAAAGAAATGAGCAAATAAAGTATAAGACAAATTATTCATTTTTCATTAGACATATAGTTCTTGAGAATAATATTTATTTAATCTAATGAATCGTCCTCAAAATGTATATCAATGATTTTTATGGTAGGTAATAAGACTTACATGAAAATATATACACTAAATTCTAAGCATCTTCTTGCTTGAATGACATTTAGAGACATCGATGTTCTTAAATCCTTGGGAAGAAATGAGACAGAATTCCAGGGCACAGAAATAGTCTAATGCTATGAAAGTTGTTGACTTTCTAAAATATTTTCACTTGAGGAATGACACGTCTAGTGACATAAATCTTCAAAAACCATATGAACAAAATTTCCCTAATTATATATGAGAGCTTTAATGAAGGCATTTTAATGCACAGGCACTGACATCTGAAGTAAAACAAAAAAGGAGGTTGTTATGATTTTATTATTAGCCTGTGTCCAAATCAGCAGCAGTACTATTCTTAATCTAAGAAATCTCCCTGATGTGAATGGTAAAAGCAAATACACGTCTTAGTCACTGTAACTTCCTCTCATAATGCAGCTCTGAAAATCTCTCTTATTTTGTTTTATTTTTGTACCTCTTTTTCAACAGTCACAAAAGAAAACGATTACTCTTCTAACACAAGGTGAAAGCAGCTAAAACTGTCATTCTGCCTCTGCATATCACTGCTTCTGTGATAAGAAATAATGAAAATGACTATAAGGTTCTGTATCTGACTTGCTGTAATTCTCCAAGCAACTCACACCACAGAGTGATTTTGTTAGGGTTGAACTATACAGCAAGCATTGTGTATAGTTTTATGTCTTTATAATTAGTTGGTCTATTGAAGATACTTTACATTTTTCCTTTCCCACTGTTGAAAGCTATCAAAGAAATATGTTCTCTTTGAAAATCATAAGATCAGAAAATAAATGTGAATATTAGAAAAAGGGACTGTGTGTTCTAATGCAAGAGGCATTGTCTAGGACCAGGATTCCTTTCCAATTCTGAACTAGGTGTGTAGCCTCCAACTACTTACTTAGGCATGCTAGGCCTTAGTTACCTTAATAAAATATGCCTTTCTTGCCTGAAAGCAAAGAAATAGACCTTTAGACCTCAAAGTCACCATCGGGTCCAAACTGGCAATTGAGTTAGTTACAATATTCATGTTTATGTTATTCCATCATTAGTGTGTTTACTATATTTTCCTCTCAGCTTGATCTCCCAAGAAATACTAAAAAAATGCAATAAATAGCAGCTCTAGTCATTAATATCTCAGTCCCTAAATCTTGGAGTTATTTTGGATTCTGCTCTTCATCTCACATGTCACGTCAAATTCAATAGGAAATTCTGTCAACAATATGTTCAAAGTATATATTTTATAGATCACATTTTAGCAACCTCACTGCCAACACCTTTATCCACAGTCCACCATATCAGCCTGCAGTATTATAATAGCATCCTACATGATCAATTTGAACATAGCCTTCCCTCTAGGTTCCCAGTATATTTACAACAGAGACCTCACAAAAATTATTTTGGGACACCACTTTTATTATGCCATTCCTGCTCAATACACTCCATTGCCTACCCATGTCACTCATAATAAAATCTGAAGACTCTATCATGACTACTAAGCCTGGTATGCTTTGATCTCTCTTAGTTCTTTGACTTTATCTTAAAGGGAAATCTCACTGGACCCCCTACTAGTCCTCACATAGCTAAATTCTTCTCTGAGGATATTTCCTCTTAAAATTCCTTCTGTAGATATCTTCAGAGCTCACTCTTTCACTTCCTTAAGGTCTCTGCTTAATTATTACTCCACCTAAGAAGATTCCTCCAATGATTTAATGTAAAATAGAACAATGTCCACCATACTTTTCTACCTTATATGGCACTCTTCAATGGCATGCAGCACATTCCATATTCCATACACACACCTTCATTTTCTTTCACTGTTTCCTTTCCCACTAGATTCTAAGTCCCATGCTAGTACTAAATTAATCTATTTTTTTCTATGTGATACACAGTGTCTGGAAGAGTGCCTGATACCAAGTTGGCATGCAATACATATTTTCCAAAGAAAAGAATGAACGAAGTAACCAGAAGAGAAGAGGAGAAGAGAAAAATGGGAGAGGCAATAAAAATATAAAAGAAAAGGAAATAGAAAGAAATGAAGATACTACTATTGAATACCTGCACTGATAAATGTTGTTCAGAAAACTCAATATCTGCATGCAAAAAAAAGAATAAAATTAGAACATTACCTACAGCATAAACAAATTTTAATTAAAACTTGGTCAGAGACCTTAATGTAAGCCCTAAAACAACAAGGCTATTAGTAGAAAACATGGGAAAAATTGTTATAGCATTGGATTTGGCAATTATTTTTTGAATATAATATCACAACACAAGAAAAAATAAGTTGGAGTTTATCAATATTATAGGTTTTTGTGCACTACCAGCAGAATGAAAAGGAAATCCACAGAATGAAAGAAAATATTTGCAAATCACATAGCTGGCAAGGGAATAATATCCAGAATATATAAAGAACTCCTGCAACTCACCACCAAGAACAATGACAATAAGAACAACAACAACAAAAAATGAAAAATTCAATTAAGAAATAAAGATAGGACATGAATAGATATTTCTGCAAAGAAGGTATAAAAATGCCCAATAAACACATGAAAAGTTCTTCAATACCAGAAAACATTAAGAAAATAATAACCACAATGAGATACCCCATATTACCCATTAGAATGACTGAGAATCATCAGACAAAAAAAGAAAATAATGTGTTGACATTCTTGTTGAAATATTAGAATGTTTGGCCATTGCTAATTGAAATATTAATGATGCAGTCACTTCAGAAAATTTCATAATTGCTTAAAAAATGTAGAATTATTTATCACTCAGAAATTCTTCTTTGAGATACATATCCCAAAGAAATGGAAACAAGTACCTAGACAGCTATTTGTAACCCCATGGTTATAGCAATACTATTCATGATAACCAGAAAGTGGAAGCAAGCCAAGCATCCATCAATAGATAAATAGATAAACCAAATGTGGTATTTACACACAAGAAAATACTACCCAGCCTTAAAAAGTAAGGAAATTCAGATACATACTATGTGGATAAATCTTAAGGACATGTTAAGTGAAAGGGAGCCAGTCACAAAAATATCAACACTGCATGATTTTAATTATAAGGAACTTAAAGCAGTCAAATTAAGAGACACAGAAAACAGAATGGGAATGCCAGGGGCTGGAGAAGAACGGAATTGGGAAGTAAGGTTTAATGTGTACAGAGTTTCATTTGGAGAAGACGAATGAGTTCTGGTGATAGATATTGGTGATAGCTTCATAACAGGGTTAATTATACACATGGCCATAGAAAGAAATGGCTAAAATGGTAAATTTTATATTATGCATATTTTACAAGAATAAGAATAAACCCTAATATTAGACCAAAAAATGTGTTAACAATTTCTGTATGTTATTTAATATTTAGATAATCTTGGAATGTACTATAAAATTTCTTCCTTTTGGAGAAGACAAATGGGATTAAGACATCATTTTCACAAGATCACATGTAAATTATGAAAGTCTGATTTCTTTTTCTTTCTTTTCGAGATAGAGTTTCACTCTTGTTGCCCAGGCTGGAGTGCAATGGCTTGATCTTGGCTCACTGCAACCTCCCCCTCCCGGGTTCAAGTGATTCTCCTGCCTCAGCCTCTTGAATAGCTGGGATTACAGGCATGCGCCACCACGCCCAGCTAATTTTTGGTATTTTTATTGGAAACCTCATGTTGGTCAGGCTGGTCTCAAACTCACGATTTCAGGTGATCCACCTGCCTCAGCCTCCCAAAGTGCTGGGATTACAGGCTTGAGCCACTCCAAGCTGCTGAAAGGCTGATTTCAAACTAAATGTACCTGGGCTCCAAATTCTATAATCTATGTTTTCCCCACGTATAAAATAAAAAAGGAAATAAATAAAATAAATTGCTTACTTGCAGCTGTCAAATACATGCTGGCTCCTATACGATTTTAAAGCAATACAGGAAGCATTACGTTGTTTGCTAATTTTGAGCTATTCTCCAAAAAAAGTTATATAAATTGTTACAATAAATTTTGAAAATATATGTAATCAAGAATCTGAGCAGCTGAAGTTTTAGAGTATTATGCTTTATTTCATGCTAACACCAAATTTTAATCATTATCAGTTTTATGGATGGTTTGCATATAAACGAAATGTATCTGCATATATTAGAGTAGCTTCTTAAAATTAACATGTAAAAGATAAATGTGCTTTATGAAAATAACCAATATCACAAATCTTATTTGAATATATAATTATATATTAAAATTAGAATATAGAATTTCTATTCCTAAAAATTGTCAACTGAATAAAGAAGATATGCCAAGATTTAATCTTCCGTGAACCAAATAATTAACCTGGGTTAAAATAAGAATGCATTGCCGAGACATGCCAAGTATTGATGTAACTAACAAATAGTCATACAATTTACCTTTGTTTATACTACTTTATTACATCTGTTATGCCTTAGCTTTATAATTAAAACATTTTAAATAATAGATAACATTTTTAAAGCCCTATTTAATTAAACAATATAACTAATTTGGTTAAAGAGAATTCTAAATTTCTAGGATGGTAATGAATTAAGAAACCCCAGGTTGAAGCCATAGTTCAAAAGACTGAAACATCTAATTCAAATCTAATCATCCAAATAAATGTAGGAGCATGACTCACATATGATCAATGTTTTTATTCTACTGATCACTCCCAATTCCTTATGCAAATCAGTATTACTCTGAATCTACATTTATCCCTACCCACAGTGGTGCCATGGTTGACCATTTTCATCATCAGCAGCCTGGTTATTATAATTGCTGTTATCATCATCATCATTATCTTCATCATCATCATTTTCAAAATGAATCACTTACCTTGTGTGAAGAACTGTGCTAAGTACTTTATGTACTCCTATGAGAAAGAAATTATTATTTCTTTTTTGCTGTCACAGGGAGTTTAAATAGCTTGCTTAAAATTAGGCAGATGGTAAATAGTGGGAATGACATTTTAAATCCAGTTCTCACTGACTTATTACAATGTCCTCCTCAAAAGCTCACATTCACTCATTTTCTTGCACATGAGTTTGATCCAAGTACAAACCCATCTGTATTCTAGGGTTTTGAAGCCATTTTATTTATTTGCTATTCTAAATGTGACAAAAAGAAAAGGAAAACTCCCTTATTTTCTAGCCCTCCCCCCCCCAAATTCTAATGTTGCAAAGGACATATACTTTGAATCCAGAATAGGTGATATTTTGATGAGAGTTGTTAGTCACCTTCTTTCCACCTCTTTAGAGTCATTGATCCACGTGACTTCCTTGCTGCATCCAGCTGTTTGATTTCCACTGGTGTCATTTTTTAGTTTCTGAGCATAGAAAGCGTCCAGATTAATACTGTATATAACTGCAGGCATTTATTATTCGAACCATTACAATGCCTTTCATCTCTACTCCACCTAAAGAGCTTTGGAAGAATATCATAAACATTTTTCTAATTTTCAAGTCACTTTGCCTGTTTTTGATTTGACTTCTTTTTTGATCATTGGAGCTTAATGATAACCCTCTTCCTCTTATAGTTCTTCTTTACTTTCCTTTATACAATCACTTTCCTGGTGTTCCGATATTTACTTATACCTTTGTCTTTTACAACAATAATTTAAATGAGAATGGACAACATGTCAATCTCTCCACTGTGTTCTTTGTCTTCAGGAATCTATCATGTGTTTCTCCTAGCTTCTAAAGTTCTCTATAACGAAGGACATTCAAATAATAACAATTGTTAACTCTATTGTAGGTCTTAATATATGTGACTCATCACTTTCAGTGATTTTACATAGTATATAAAATTTTATCTATTATGTAAATACGCACATACAAACATACACACATATTTAACCTTCAAACACCTCTATGAGAGAGATACTTATCATTCTCATGTTACAAATGAGACAGCCAACACCTAGAGAGGATAAGTCATTGAACTAAGGTCAAAAAGCTAGGAGAGCACAACCAAGGAAGCCTCTACATGAAACAAATCAAAAAATGCCTCTTTCTAAATCCAATTTATACTACCTCTATACTACTTCCATTCAATCAAATCAACCGTCTCCAGTGATGAACTTTTTATCTTTCTGTCTTGCTTTTCTTCTTCATGAAATGCCAATTTTAGGTGTCAATGATGCCATTTATTTACTTCTTGTCTCTGAGGTCCAAGTCAATCCTCTAGTCACTACTCTTTAGGTCTGCATGGGCCCACCTTCAGTAATAATTTCTCAACATCTGGTTACCATCTGAATTCTTGATAGGCTTTACCAACTGAAAGTCATAGAGGAGGATTGAGAGGCAACAGATGAGCCATAGAGGAGGGTTGAGATGTGGCATATGAGAAGAAGGTCTTCATTTTTGTAGAGTTTCAGCAGCAGCAGACCATAGGCTCCAGCCCCTAGTTTCTTCTGGCACTCTCTGGGTTTGCCTTCATGAGCCACCTCAGAGGGACCAGCAACAAGGTAGGGTAGGCTCTCTTCAGAGATCTAAATACAAATAGTGCTGAGCTCTGCTCCAAAAGAATAAACACCACCACGTGGGCATTGTCCTAAAAATCCTAGATTTTGATTACTATTCTACTTTGGTAACTTCAATTCTTGGGGTGAAAGCTGTTTCTTGCAACCACTCAGTTCTGAGTCAGTTCAGTGTACAGTTTTTACACTGATAGCCACCAACCTCCATGTAACATATGATCTGCTTTGACTCCCCCTCTCGATATATTTAACATAAAGTATTTTCTGTTTTCCTGATTGATACTCTAATAGTGCAACAGCCTCAGAAATAACCCTCATTCCAGCCTCTCCCTCACTATATCAAGCACGTCCATTCAAATACACCTGGATGGTATTTCTTTAATCTATCCCACCACCTAATTTTCGCAGTCTCAGGTTTGGTTAATGACATTTCTGATCAATCCTGTAGATAGTAGCAAACCTCTAACTGGAGGTTTCCCAACTCCATTGTTCAAGAACATGATTGCACTTGTTTCTACATATGTAAATGAATAGGAAAATACTTAAGAGTCATAATTACTTTTGACTCCTCCTAACCCACAGCATACACGTAAATTTTCTCAATAGGGAATGTTAGGCCTATTACCACCAGCTACATCTAATAAATTTCTTTCCTGCTTCATGCTCCAACCATACTGGCATTCTCTGTAAAATTCCCTTTTTCTATTTTTGGCATGCATGTAATATAATCCTTTAAGATCTAAGAGAAAATTTCTACCAAAAAAGTTAAGTTTCAGGATTGTCTGTGGTTTTATAGCACCATATGTCTACCTTTGCACTTATTACTTTTGCATTTTCAACCCATATTTCACTACTGTCTATGGCAGTGTAGGCTCACATATTGTTCCATCTTTGCAAGTCTTCAGGTTTATAGCACATTTTAAATACCAAAATATGCTCATTGAATAATTTAAGGACTTCTAATGATGTTTTTCTTTAGTAATCATAGATTCAGAGCTGACAAACAAAATGAGAAACATTTTTATATACCTGTTTGTGTTATACACTCTGAAGTTTATATACTCCCCTTGAATACTTGCTCAAAAATGAATAACCAGTGATTCTGGAAAATGCCAAAACATTACCCTATCAAAGACCTTTCTTTAAGTAATCCTGCTTCTCCTTCAGCTGGATTTTTGACTCCTTAAAGACCTTTACACCAATAAAATGAATTTAATTTTTTTTTTTACTTTGTTCTCCTTTGTTTCCTCAAAAGAAAATTAAGATACATATAAACAGTGTAGTGGTTTGTTACATAGGTATATGTGTGCCATGGTGGTTTCCTGCACCAATTGAACTATCTTCTGTTCCCTGTGTCCACATGCTCTCAATTTTCAACTCCCACTTACCAGTGAGAATATGTGGTGTCTGGTTTTCTGTTCCTGTGTTAGTTTGCTGAGAATGATGATATCCAGTTTCATCCATGTCCCTCCAAAGGACATGAACTCATTCTTTTTCATGGCTGCATAGTATTCCATGATATATATGTGCCACATTTTCTTTATCTAGTCTATCATTGATGGGCATTTGGGTTGGCTCCATGTCTCTGCTATTGTGAATAGTGCCACAATAAACATATGTGTGCATATGTCTTTATAGTAGAATGAGGTATATTCTTTTGGGTATATACCCAGTAATGAGATTGCTAGGTTAAATGGTATTTATTTTACAAACAAGAAACTGAGGCACAGAGATATCAAATAACTGTTCAAGAGCACACAGCTAATATGTGAGGGATCTAGAAATTAAATGAGGCAATCTGACTCTGGGAATTGTGCCATTAGCTATTACCCTACTTTATCTCTCAAAGAATATTAGATGTATATTATTGGAAAAGTTAAGCATATATTTTCATCTCAGAGAAAAATAACTTCGACTTAAGTCACATTTTTTACGTACTTAATAATAGAAATCTACCATCAAAGGGAGATTCAATATTCCACTTTTTATTTATCACAGTACATAAGAAATAGATTTTGAATGGATGCCAATATTTCTACAACAGAGTTTCCAAATAAGATAAGTATTGGACACTTGATCAGGATATAGATGTAGACAGCTATATTCTTTCTTGATTCAAAGCATGATTATTCCTTTATTCAATTTATAGCTACTTCATCCACAAATCCTGTAAAAAGATAATTACAGCAGCACTGTAATTATCCTTTTTTTTTTGCCACATGAGAGGCTTATGAATCTAAAGAACTGTTTCAAAGCACTTGGTTTTGTATGGTTTAAGTACATGCTATTGGCCTGGGGAAAGGGTGTTTTAATAGCATAAACTAATGTTGATTATGCATATAATTATTTCCCTCCTTTCTCTCTGTTTCTTTTTTTTATTATTGTTGTTATTTGTTTTGTTTTGTTTTGATATGGAGTCTCACTTGTCACCCAGGCTAGAGTGCAGTGGCACAATCTTGGCTTACTGTAACCTCCATCTCCCGGGTTCAAGCGATTCTGCTGCCAAAGCCACCCAAGTAACTGGAACTATAGGCACACATCAACACAAGTAGCTAATTATTTATATTTTTGTAGAGACATGGTTCCACTGTGTTGCCCAGGCTGGTCTCAAAATCCTGAGCTTAGGTAATCCATCTTCCTTGGACTCTCAAATTGCTGGGACTACAGCTGTGAGCCACCATGCCAAGCCTCTCATTTTTCTTGTATTGTATTGCCTCTTTGTAACTAGAATTTTCAGTAAATGAATACAATGTTCTAGACAATAAATTGAAATATATCAAGAAAAATAATTATCTTTCTAAATATAAAAATGAAGAAACCTGTCCATTAGTTCTAATTTTGTGTTATACAAATACATATAAGAAGCTAAACCTTCAAAATACCCTTGACATGAAAATTATGACTCAAGATGTTACAGTTGGAAGAAACGGAATGTTTCCTTTCACAAATACCACCTCACGGTGACAATGATCACGATTTTGTCCTAGGGCACCCAGCCAATCTCGCTATTTGCTGTTGCTGAATCCTGAAATTTTGGCATGGCATTTATTTCTGACAATGATTAAAGTCAGAATACTGTGTGATTGCTTAGAGAGCAATATGTATTACATATAAGGTAAGAGTATAAAGGAGATAGTAACATGTACCATTAGAAAAACAGCATTTGACTTCTAGGACAGGATGACTAAAATTATAGGTATGAGTTCTTATATAGTTTGGCTCTGTGTCACCACCTAAATCTCACTTTGAATTATAATAATCCTCATGTCTCAAGGGCGAGACCAGTTTGAGATAAGCGAATTATGGGGGCAGTTTCCCCTACGTTGTTCTAGTCCTCACGACATCTGGTGGTTTTACAAGAGGCTTCTTCCTTCAGCAGGCACTCATTCCCTCGCCTACTATCCTGTAAGGAGGTGCCTGCCACCATGATTGTAAGTTTCCTGAGGTCTACCCAGCCATGTGAAACTATGAATCAATTAAACTTTTCTTTAAAAAAATTATCCAGTCCAATACCTTTTATTTCTTTCTGTTTCCTGATAGACCTAGCCAGAATTTTCTTTTTGTTTGTTTGTTTATTTATTTATTTATTTATTTATTTATTTATTTTCAGCATAGACAACCAGAGCTTTAATTTAAAACATCTAGAAACTAGGCTTATTAGCCATAGTTTTAGTGTGATTAGAGGTGGTCAGAGGCTGGTCTAAGTTGCCACTATCCTGTTTATGGATAGTAATAGACTGCCTATTTATTTGATGTCTTCACTTAGTTGACTTTCAGATCCTTCAAAGCTAACATGTTCCAGGAATGAATATATGTTCTCTGCATTTCCTCAACTCTTCTCCCATCAGCTTTTCCCAGCTCAGAAAATGGCATCATCATCCACCCCTTGAATCAAATTTGACATCTAGAAGTTACCATTAACTTCTCTCTTTCCTTCACCTCCCACATTGAAATGATCAGCATGTCTGTCATCCACATCACCAGTTTATTCCAGAATGTCCGCATTTTTTTGTCTCTATTGCCTTCTAGACCACAGCACTGTCTTTTTTCACCTATGCAACTTCAGCAGCCTCCCAGCTGCTCGCCCTTCTTTTCTCTCTTCCATCTTACAATCAGTTTTCATGCAATATGCAGAGTGAACTCTGAAAACAGCAAATCATATGAGATCTTTACTATGCTTAAAATCTTTTAATGCATCTCTATTATAAGAAGAATAAATTCCAAATTCATTAGATTTTAGGCCTATTCATGACAGCTCTTGTATTTTTCTCTGATTTCAAATTATTCTCTTCTTCTGTTATAGTTCAGCAACAGTAAAGACTTCTTTTCCATTTCCTGGCCTTTATCCTTACTGTTCCTCTGTCTAGAACACTGTTCCATTAGATCCCTAATGGCATTCTCCTCAATATTCCAATCTCATGTCAAATGTCACTTCTTAGACAGGCCTTTACAGAGGACCACTTTAAATTAGCTTTTGTCATGCACTTATCTCCCTGTTGTAATTTCTTTTTTTGTTGTTTATTTTATTTATTTATTTTTTATTGCATTTTAGGTTTTGGGGTACATGTGAAGAACATGCAAGATTGTTGCATAGGTACACACATGGCAGTGTGGTTTGCTGCCTTCCTTCCCCTCACCTGTATCTGTCATTTCTCCCCATGCTATCTCTTCCCACCTCCCCACCCCCCCTCCCTCATTTCCCCCCAATGGACCCCAGTGTGTAGTTCTTTCCTCCTTGTGTCCATGCAGAAAATCAAACACCGCATGTTCTCACTGATAGGTGGGTGTTGAACAATCAGAATTTTCAATACTGTATTGAATAAGAATGGTGAGAGAAGCTATCCTTGTCTTATGCCTGTTTTCAAAGGGAATAATTAGAGTTTTTACCCCTTCAGTATAATATTGGCTGTGAGTTTGTAATAAATAGCTCTAATTATTTTGAGATACAATCTATTGATGCCTAGTTTATTGACAGTGTTTAGCATAAAGGGCTGTTGAATTTTATTGAAGGCCTTCTATGCATGTATTGAAATAATCATGTGGTTTTGTCTTTGGTTCTGTTTATGTGATGAGTTATAATTATAGATTTGTGGATGTTGAACTGTTCTATTTATGTGATGGATTATGATTACAGATTTGTGGATGTTGAACCATCCTTGCATCCCTGGGACGAAGCTGACTTGATTGTGATAGATAAACTGTTTGATGTGCTGTTGAATTCAGTTTGTCGGTGTTTTATTAAAGATTTTTGCATCAATATGAATCGTGGATATTGGCCTGAAATTTTCTTTTTTAGTTGTGTCTCTGCCAGGTTTTGGTATCAGGATAATGCTAGCCTCATAAAATGAGTTAGGGAGGACAAAGAGTATTTGAATAGGAAGAGAGGTTGTCAAATTGTCCCTGTTTGCAGATGACATGACTCTATATTAAGAAAACCCCAATTGTCTCATCCCTAAATCTCCTTAACCTGATAAGCAACTTCAGCAAAGTCACAGGATACAAAATCAATGTGCAAAAATCACAATCACTCCTATACACCAATAACAGACAAACAGAGAGCCAAATGATGAGTGAACTCCCACTCACAATTGCTACAAAGAGAAGAAAATGCCTAGGAATACAACAAGTCCCCCTCAAGGGACTTGAAGACCTCTTCAAGGAGGACTACACACCATTGCTCAAGGAAATGAGAGGACACAAGCAGATGGAAAAACATTCCATGTTCATGGTTTGGAAGACTCAATAGAGAGAAAATAGCCATACTGCCCAAATTAATTTGTACATTCAATGCTATCCTCGTCAAGCTACCAATGACATTCTTCACAGAATTGTAAAAAACTACCTTAAACTTCATATGGAAACAAAAATGAGCCCATATAGTCAAGAAAATCCTAAGCAAAACAAACAAAGTTGACAGCATCATGCTACCTGACATTACATTATATAACAAGGCTACTGTAATCAAAACAACAAGCTATTGGTACCAAAACAGAGATATAGACCAATGGAACAGAATAGTGGCATCAAAAGCAACACCACACATCTACAACCCTCTGATCTTTGACAAACCTGACAAAAACAAGCAATGGGGAAAGAAATCACTATTTAATAAATGGTGATGGGAAAACTGGCTAGCCATGTGCAGAAAGATGAAACTGGATTCCTTCCTTACACCTTATATAAAAATTAACTCCAGATGTATTAAAGACTTAAACATGAGGCCTAACACCACAAAAACTCTAGAAGAATACGTAGGCAATACCATTCAGGACACAGGCATGGGCAAAGACTTCAGGACAAAAACTACAAAGCAATGACAATAAAAGCCAAAACAGACAAATTGCATCTAATTAAACTTAAGAGTTTCTGCACAGCTAAAGAAACTATCAATAGAGTGAACCAGCAAACAGCAGAATGGGAAAACATTTTTGTAATCAACCCATCTGACAAGGGGTTACTGTAAAGAATCTACAAAGAATTTAAACAAATTTACAAGAAAAAAACAACCCCATCGAAAGTGGGCAAAGTATACAAACAGACATTTTTCAAAAGAAGACATTTATGCAGCCAGCCAACAAACATATTTTAAAAAGCTCATTATCACTGATCATTAGAGAAATGCAAATCAAAACCACATTGAGATACCACCTCGTACCAGTTAAAATGACGATCATTGAAAAATCAGGAAATAACAGGTGCTGAAGAGGAAAAAGCCAGGGACACTTAATGTTAGCCATGGAAACAGCTGGGTTTGGGGCTATACCCTGCAAAACCACAGGATCAGAGCTGTCCAAGGCCATGGGAACACAACTCTTGCATCAGTGTGTCCTGGATGTAGGACATGAAGTCAAATGATAATGTTGTGGAACTTTAAGATTTAAACATTGACCTATTGGATTTTTGACTTGCATAGGGCCTGCAGCCCCTTTGTTTTGGCCAATTTCTCTCATTTGGAATGAGTGTATTTACCCAATGCCTATACCCCTATAGTATGTAGGAAGTAAATAACATGCTTTCAATTTTACAGGCTCATGGGTGAAAGGGACTTATCTTGTCTCAAATGGGATTTTGGACCTGGACTTTTGTGTTAATGCTGAATTGAGTTAAGACTTTTGGGAGACTGTTGGGAAGGCATGATTGTATTTTGAAATGTGAGAACATTAGATTTGAGAGTGTCCAGAGGAGAAATGATATGGCTTGGCTACATCCCCACTCAAATCTCATCTTGAATTGTAATCCCCATAATCCCTACATGTCATGGGAGGGACCGAAGGGAGGTAATTGAATCATGGGAGTGGTTTTCCTCATGCTGTTCTTGTGATAGTGAGTCAATTCTCATGATATCCAATGGTTTAATAAGTGTCTGACGTTTCCTTTGCTGTCATTCATTTTGTCTTCTGCTGCCTTGTGATGAATGTATCTTCTTCCCCTTCCCCTTCTACTATGATAGTTGGTTTCCTGACGCCTCCCCATCCATATGCAACTGTGTCATGTAAACCTCTTTCTTTATAAATTTCCCAGTGTTGGGTATTTCTTCAAAGAAGCAAGAGAAAGTATTAATACAAGTTCTAAGGGAAAAAAAAACACTGTCATTTAACAAAAAATGTTGTCAAATATTTCATTAAATCTGAAACTTTTTTTAGACATAGAGAACTTTTTAAATTTAGTTAGGAAATATATTATTCTTCTTGTATCTTTCAGTTAATTATAAGAATCAAAGAGATGGAATCTATCTTTAGAAAAAAATCAGATTTTGAGTAATAGTGATACAATACCCATCTTTGAATGAGCAATAAGAATATAATTGATGGCTTTTTCTGACAAACTAGATGAGTTTCAAAAAAGAGGCTTTTATACAGATATCAGTAAGTGAATATTAAATATTTCTAAGTCTTAGCTGTGTGTCATGGCTCACGCCTGCAATCCCAAAACTTTGGGAGGTCAAGGGAGGCAGTTCCCTTGAGCTCAGGAGTTCCAGACCAGCCTTAACAACATGGTGAAACCTTGTCTTTATAAAAAAGTACAAAACCAGAAGAAAATCTAGGCAAAACCATTCAGGACATAGGCATAGGCAAGGACTTCATGACTAAAACACCAAAAGCATTGACAACAAAAGCCAAAATAGACAAATGGGACCTAATTAAACTCCAGAGCTTCTGCACACCAAAAGAATCATTAAAGTGAATCATCAACCAACAGAATGAGAAAAAAATTTTGCAATCTGCCCATCTGACAAAGGGCTAATATCCAGAATTTACAAAGAACTAAAACAGATTTACAAGAAATAAAAACAAACAAGCTCATTCAAAAGTGGGCGAAGGTTATAAACAGACACTTACAAAAGAAGACATCTATGAGGCCAACAAACATATGAAAAAATGCTCACATCACTAGTCATTAGAGAAATGCAAATCAAAACGACATTGAGATACTATCTCATGCCAGTCAGAATGCTGATCATTAAAAAAATCTGGAGACAACAGATGTTGGAGAGGATGTGGAGAAATAGGAACACTTCTACACTGTTGGTGGTAGTGTAAATTAGTTCAACCATTGTGGAAGACAATGTGGCAATTCCACAAGGACCTAGAAATAGAAATTCCATTTGATCCAGCAATCTGATTGCTTGGTATATACTCAAAGGATTATAAATTGTTCTATTACAAGGACACATGCACATGAATGTTCATTGCAGCACTGTTTACAATATCAAAGACTTGGAACCAACCCAAATGCCCATTGATGATAGACTGGACAGGGAAAATGTGGCACATAAACAACATGGAATACTATGCAGCCATAAAAAATGATGAGTTCGTGTCCTTTGTAGGGACATTGATGAACCTAGAAACCAGCATTCTCAGCAAACTGACACAAGAACAGAAAATCAAACACCGCATGTTCATACTCATAGATGGGTGTTGAACAATGAGAACACATGGACACAGGGAGGGGAGCATCATACACTAGGGTCTGTGGGGTGCACTAGGTGAGGGACAGCAGGGGGTGGGGAGTTGGGGAGGGATAACATGGGGAAAAATGCTAGATATAGGTGATGGCAAGGAAGGCAGCAAACCACATTGCCATGTATGTACCTATGCAACATTCTTGTATACATGTACCCCAAAACCTAAAATGCATGGTTGTGTTCTTTAAAGAAACAAATGCACAATCATGGAAAAACAAAAGTACAAAACTTAGCTGGACGTGGTGATGTGCACCTCTAGTCTCAGCTACTGAGGAGAATGAGGTGAAGGATAGCTTGAGCCTGGGGAGGCTGAGTGCGCTTTGAGCTGTGATTGTGCCACTGCACTCCAGCCTGGGCAATAGAGTGAGAACTCATCTCAAACAAACAAACAACAACAACAAAAAATGTTTAAAAATGTGTAAAGAAACAAAAATCTTCCCAAGTCACATACCAAAAGGTTCAAACTTCCTTTTGTGACATTTCATGTAATATTCAGCATCCCACAGTCCCATGAAATATAATTAAAATGATTGTAAACTAGTAATTGTCAGACAGATGCAGTTGATTATTATTTGTAGTTTTAGAAGTTGAAAAAGAAATGGCGTATGGTTATAAGGGCCTCATTCAACTTAAAAAATCACTCATTCCATTATAATTGGAAACAGAGAGTTTTTTATAAATTTCATTGTTTCCTTTTAACCTAATTGTATTATCTTCTTAAGGTTGGTGTAATAGAGTATCACGAAGTGGCTTAAAACAGCAGAAATTTATTGTCTCATAGTTCAGGAGTCCAGAACTGTGAAACCAAGTATCAGTACAGCAATACTCTTTTAAAACCTGCAGCTGAGAAATTTCCTTGCCTATTAGAGCTGTGGTGTTTGTCAGTAACCGTGGCTATTCTTTGGCTACTAGACGCATTGCATTATTCCAGTCTCTGCTTCTGTCCTCCTATGACCATCGTATCCCTGTCTCCCTCTGTCTTGACATGTTTTCTTCTTACAAGGACATGAATCATATTGGATCTGAAAACATTCTGATGAAGTCACCTTAACTTGATTACATCTGCAAAGATCCCATTTCAGAATAAGGTCACATTCATATTTATGGAAGGTTAGGAATTCAAGGTAACTTTTTGCCAGGTCATAGTTTAATTAATGCCATTAGTGAATGCAAAATAGGATTGCATATGAGTATGGGATATTACTATATGTGGAGAGTAAAGTTGTTTTGTTTTGTTTTTTCCAGTGCAGTATTTTAGTACATTGTACCTGGATAAGGCCACACTTATCCTTTGGATCAAAACTTATAAAAAAGCTACATGCAACAAACAATATTTATAAACCAGCATTATATGATAACAAAATGAATATATAACAATGAGTAGAGAGAGATCCAAGATGGCCAATTAGGAGCAGCTCAGGATTGCAGCTCCCAGTGAAAGCACAGAGGGTGAGTGGATGCCGCATTTCCGGACGGATTTTTGTTGCCCACGGACCAGGAGATACCCAGGCAGAGGAGCCCCACAGGTCACCAGCGTGACTCTTTTGGCTGGCACAGCTGTCTTGCTGGTGCCCAGTGTGGCAGTTCTCAGCACAAAATACATGGGACTGGGTGCCTTTTGGCTGGTGATTGGAGCTCCGGGAAGGCAGAGTCACCCATTCAGCTGATTAAAAAGGGGACTAAAACAGGTAGCCAAACCAGGAGATTCCCAGGCAAAAAAGCACCAGGAATCTCAATGTCACTGTTTCAGCTGGCACAGGGGGTCACCACAAGGGAAATCACAGAGATCCTGGCACCTTTTCGATAGGCGACTGGAATACTTGAGAGAGAGTCGACCGTTCAACCAAAAAGAAAAAAAAAAAAAAGTTCTGAGTCAGGGAGCCAGGTGATCAGGCTCAGCTGGTCCCACTCCCACAAAAAAATAACAATTGGAAACGCTGTAAGTTGAGAGTTTCACAGCAAGCACAGCTGAACCCCGGAAGGTTCAACTCTGTGGGGGACGGTCATCCGCCATTCCCGAGGCACGCCACCACTACGGAGGTAGGCTGCCTTCTTGCTGGGCTTGGCAGCCCTGAAAAAAAAAAGGCAGCAACACCATGAAAACTCATAAATAAAGCCCTAACTCCCCGGGACAAAGCACCTGGGAAAAAATAAAAGTCAGGGCGGGGGTGGGTTATGAGTTCTGCTGCAGCAGACTTAAATGTACCTGCCCAGCAGCTCTGAATCAACAACGGAGCTCACAGCTCAGCACTTGAGCTCCTATAAAGGACAGACCATCTCCTCCAGGAGCTCGCTGACCCCCATATACCCAAAGAGTCACCTCATAAAGCAGAGCTCAGACTGACATTTGATGGATATCTTTCTGGGACAAAGACAGCAGAATAAGAAACTGGTAGCAACCCTTAGAGTTCCGCAGCTGCTGCAGGTGATCCCTCAGCAAGCAGGGTCTGGAGTGGACCTCAGCAGTCCTACAGCAGAGGGGCCAGACTGTTAGAAGGAAAACTAAGAAACAGAAATAACTTTATCATCAACAAACTGGACGTCCACTCAGAGACCCAATATGAAAGTCAGCAACTACAAAGAAGACAGGTGGATAAATCCACAAAGACAGGAAGAAACCAGCACAAAAAGGCTTAAAACATCCAAAACCAGAATGCCTCTCCTACAATGGATCACAACTCCTCACCAGCAAGGGAACAAGGCCTGACAGAGAATGAGTGTGATGAATTGACAGAATTGGGCTTCAGAAGGTGGAAAATAAGAAACTTCTGTGAGCTAAAATAACATGTTTTAGCCCAATGCAAAAAAACTAAGAACCTTTAAAAAATATTTGATGAAATACTAACGAGAATATACAATTTAGAGAGGAATATAAGTGAATTGATGAAGCTGAAAAACACAACATCAGAACTTTGCAAAGTATGCACAAGTTTTAACAGCTGAATTGACCAAGCAGAAGAAAGAATATCAGAGGTTGAAGATCAACTCAATGAAACAAAACGAGAAGGCAAGATTAGAGAAAAAAGGGTAAAAAGGAATGAACAAAATCTCCAAGAAATATGGGACTATGTGAAAAGACCTAATCTATGTCTGATAGGTATACCGGAATGTGACAAAGAGAATGAATCCAAGCTGGAAAATTCTCTTCAGGATATTATTCAGGAAAACTTTCCCAACCTAGCAAGGCAGGCCAATATTCAACTCCAGGAAATACAGAGAACACCACAAAGATATTCCTCAAGAAGAGCAACCCCAAGGCACATAATCATCAGATTCACCAGGGTTGAAATGAAGGAAAAAATGCTAAGGGCAGCCAGAGAGAAAGGTCAGGTTACCCACAAAGGGAAGCCCGTCAGACTCACAGCAGATCTCTCAGCAGAAACCCTACAAGCCAGAAGACAGTGGGGGCCAATATTCAACATCCTCAAAGAAAAAAACTTTCAACCCAGAATTTCATATCCAGCCAAACTAAGTTTCATAAGTGAAGAAAAAATAAAATCTTTTGTGAACAAGCAAGTACTCAGAGATTTCATCTCCGCTAGGCCTGCTTTACAAGAGCTCCTGAAAGAAGCACTACACATAGAAAGGAACAACCAGTATCAGCCACTCCAAAAACATACCAAAAGGTAAACAGCATCAACATAATGAAGAATCTGCATCAACTAACGGGAAAAACAGCTGGCTAGTATTAAATGGCAGTATCTAATTCACATATATCAATATTAACCCTAAACATAAATGGACTAAATGCCCCAATCAAAAGACACAGACAGGCAAATTGGATAAAAAGCCAAAACCTATCAGTGTGCTGTATCCAGGAAACCCATCTCACATGCAAGGATACACAAGGGCTCAAAATAAAGGGATGGAGGAAGATTTACCAACCAAACTGAGAGCAAAAAAAAAAAAAAAAAAAGCAGGAGTTATAATTCTCGTCTCTGATAAAATAGACTTTAAAGCAACAAAAATCAAAAGAGACAAAGAAGGACATTACATAATGGTAAAAGAATCAATGCAACAAGAAGAGCTAACAATCCTAAATATATACGCACCCAATACAGGAGCACCCAGATACATAAGGCAAGTTCTTAATGACTTACAAAGAGACTTAGACTCCCACACAATTATAGTGGGAGACTTTAACACCCCATTGTCAATATTAGACAGATCAATGAGACAGAAAATTAACATATCCAGGACTTGAACTCAGACCTGGAACAAGCAAACCTAATAGACATTTACAGAACTCTCCACCCCAAATCCACAGAATATACATTCTTCTCAGCACCACATCACACCTACTCTATAAGTGACTGCATAATTCAGAGTAAATCACTCCTCAGTAATTGCATAGCATTTCACAGGTTTAAGTGAAATATTGGTTGACTGCTTGTTTTTTATCTTCCTCCCTTATTCCTTCCTGTCTCCATTGTCAAGCACAACTATTGGCATAAAAGGGGTTTTTAATACCCATTGTTATACTGCACTCATTTGGGCAATGCAGCAAGACTCCCAATCTCTCCCCCTCTCCCGCTTCTGCTTCCTCTTCCATTCTCTCTCTCTCTCTCTCTCTCTCTCTCTCTCTCTCTCTTTTTCTTTTTTTCTTTCTTTCCTCCCTTCCTTCCTTAAAAAAAGAAAAAAATGAGTAAAAGGATATTATTTATTTCAGTTGGAAAGAATAAATACTAGGATCTGTTAAGTAAGTTAAATAGTAGAACTTGATTTTGCCATTATCTTTGTTATTATTTCGTTAGGAGGAACAGAGAAGCACCATCCATAGAAGAGGAAAAGTTGAGAAAATAAGATGTTTGTGCTTAAATTAAAATGCTAGCTTGAGTCAAATATATCTGGGAAAGCAAGGAAGAAAAATACATTCATACAAGGTAGCAGCAACCCAGTGACATGAGAAAAATTTGAAATTGATTTCAGAAACAGAAAGAAGGCATTACAGGCACTACCACAGGACAGTAGAATGATCCAAAAATATTCCCAGGGCATTAGATATTAATGTAGGCTAGGATTTAAAAATCTGGTACAGAAAGTACAATAGACTTGTACTGCATTAATCTAATTATATATGTTGTGGTGATAACATATGCCAGCAAACTGTGTGGTGTACTTCCCTGGAATGTCACAGTGAATTTGCATAGTATAGCATTCCAGCACATTTGATTGAGGAAAATACAGGGACATCTGTAAAAAGCTTAACAGTCTACTACTCTTACATTATTTAGAATCATTTTGTTAATGAACAAAACTATTAGTTTGGTTTGTATTTGCCTAGGGGTGGTGAGAAATTTATTGAAATACATAGCTATGAACTGAAAGAGTTTGGGAGTCCTTAGCTTATTAATCAATGAATGAATTTTTTCCCTTCAAAGTTGCTCTGTAGCTTTGTACAGTTTTTTACACCCCTTTATATTTTTGTTATCTTGTCATTTAGATCATTTTTATTAAAAATCCCATTACTGGGTATATATACAAAGGATTAAAAATCATTCTACTATAAGAACACATGCACACAAATGTTCATTGCAGCACAGTTTACAACAGTGAATACCTGGAATAAACCCAAAGGCCCATTGATGATACACTGGACAGGGAAAATGTGGCACATATACACCATGGAATATTATGCAGCCATCAATAAAGATGAGTTTATGTCCTTTGCAGAGACATGGATGAAACTGGAAAGCATCATTCTCGGCAAACTGACACAAGAACAGAAAATCAAACACCGCATGTTCTCACTCATAGGCGGTGTCAAACAATGAGAACACATGGACACAGGGAGGGGTGCACTACACACTGGGGTCTGTTGGGGGGAAATAGGGGAGGGACAGTGTAGGGTGAGAAGTTAAGGAGAGATAGCATGGGGAGAAATGCTAGATGTAGGTGATGGGAAGGAAGGCAGCAAATGACACTGCCACATGTGTACCTGTGCAACAATCTTGCATGTTCTTCACATGTATTCCAAAACCTAAAATGCAATTAAAAAAAAAAAAACTATTTTGTTTTTGTTTTTGTTTTTGAGGAGTCTCACTCTTTTGCCCAGGCTGGATGGCAGTGGCACAATCTCAATTCACTGCAACCTCTGCCACCCGAGTTCCAGCAATTTTCCTGCCTCAGCCTCCTGAGTAGCTGGGATTACAGGTGCCTGACACCAGGCCTGACTAATTTTTGCATTTTTAGTAGAGATGGGTTAACTGGTCTTGAACTTCTGATCTAATGACCCACCTGCCTCAGCCTTCCAAAGTAAGGGGAATACAGGTGTGAGCCACTATAAAAATCAATTAAAAAAAATGTACTGGCATAAAAATTAGTCAAAATCTTCTTTAATTTGTTTTCTGGTATTACTGGAGGAAAAGACTAGAAAAATAACATTTTGCCCAAATGAAACAATATTTTGCTCTTAATGAATTTTACTCTCTCACATTTAGGTTTTTCTTTTTTTTTCTTCTTTTTTTTTTTTCCACAACTAAGATCATTTTCAGAGTTATTATTATTATTACTACTTTTATCTTAGCTTTTAACATTAGGTTTAATATTTCACTTTAATGTGCATACTATATGTTTTTGTCTGATATATTTGATTCCTGAGTCAACTGCAAAACATGTGACTATATTAATAATGAAATTGAGAGACTGGAAGTTTCTTGCAAAATGTCAGCATAGAAGCAAACTGGCTTCCCATTCATAAGAAAATAAAATAAAACAAAACAAATATATAGCACTTGAGGTTATCACCAGCAACACTCCAGAACTCAAATATGAAGATGAGACTGTACGTAGTACCACAGAGAAGTAAAACAAAACAAAACAAAAAGTCTGAGCAGAGAGTACAAGAATTGGACTTCCATGTCTGTGATGGTGCTCTTCCCAATCTGCCTGGCACCAAGCCTGTGAAAAATTTTCCTCTTACTCATGGTTTCTGTATTAGAAATAAAGTGATAGAGATGAACAATCAAGGTTCCCCAACCTCTTGGGTCACCTAGCTGGAGATCTAACCATATTTCAATTAGTGGGAAGCATCACAAGTGTTTAGAGTGGGAAATGTATCTCAGCATCACCAGAGGCCAGAAGGTCAATGGGTCTTCCGTCTCCACTATGCAAACCCTTCTCTGTAACTCAGTCAAAAGAGACAACAAATCATAGTTGTTGCTCCACAGCATCACACTTGAGGAGGCATGTTCCCTAGATTCCATAGGTAAAAACCTCTAGCCAGCTTTCCATCACTGTCAGGATATTTCCTCTGTGACTTCCTCTGATATGGGACAGGTAGTGCTTTGATAATTTACTACAGCCAAAGCAAACCTGGGCTTAAAGCACCACAGAGTAGCATAAAGGAGGCAGTATCCTAGTGGAGAGAAAAAGAGAGGGAGAGAGATAAATTCAATAGGTAAATTATAAAAAAATCTCTAAGCAAATGCATCCAATAACAAAACAAAACAGGGAGGGGAGCACTAGACACTGGGGTCTGTTGGGAGGAAATGGGAGAGGGACAGTGGGGGGGCGAGGTGGGGAGAGAGAGCATAGGGAGAAATGCCTGACATAGGTGAAGGGGAGGAAGGCAGCAAATCTTGCTGTCATGTGTGTACCTATGCAACAATCTTGCATGTTCTTCACATGTACCCCCAAACCTAAAATGCAATAATAAAATAAAAAAAAAGAAACAAGCCAAACCGTTAAGATTGGAATAAAGAACTAATCCTTCAATGCAAAGACACTGCCACTGACATACTTCCACAAGAAACAGCAACAACAGAGAACTATGACCTACCAAAATGGACAAAATAAGAAATCTGTTACAGACACTAATAAGATGGCAATATGTGAGTGTTCTGACCAATAATTTAAAAATAATTTTAAGAAGACTAAATCATTGCAAAAAATCACAGTAGATAACAGTAGAATTGATCAAGCAGAGCAAATAATAAGTGAGCTCAAAGATAGGCTATTTGAAAATACACAGAGGAGAAAAGAAAAAAAATCAGTGAGAGGGAAAAAATAGAACCTACAACTAGAGAAAATTATTTGAAAAGACAAATCTAAGAATTATTAATATTCAAGAAGGAATTGAGCAATAGTGAGGGAAAGAAAGAAATTATCATAGAACAATTTTTTAAACTTGAAAAATATATACACTTCCAGGTATGGAAAGGTCAGAGAACATCAAGTGGATGCAGCCAACTAAGATAATCTCAAAACACATAATAACCCAACTGCAAAATAAAGGGCAAAGTAAGGATTCTAAAATTAGCAAGAGGAAAGTAGCAAATAACACATAAAGTAGCTCCAATTCACATAAAAATGAACTTCCCAACAGAAACCATACAGTCCGGAAAGAAGTGAAGTGACATTCTAAAAATGTTTTAAGATAAAAAGCCTGTCACACAAAAATGCTCATCATCACGGTCATTAGAGAAATGTAAATCAAAACCACATTGAGATACCATCTCATGCCAGTTAGAATGGCGATCATTAAAAAATCTGGAAACAACAGATGCTGGAGAGGATGTGGAGAAATAGGAACACTTTTACACTGTTGCTGTGAGTGTAAATTAGTTCAACCATTGTGGAAGACAGTCTGGCGATTCCTCAAAGACCTAGAAATAGAAATTCCATTTGACCCAGCAATCCTATTACTGGGTATATACCCAAAGGACTATAAATCATTCTATTATAAAGACACATGCACACATATGTTCATTGCAGCACTGTTTACAATAGCAAAGACCTGGAACCAACCCAAATGCCCATGGATGATAGACTGGACAGGGAAAATGTGGCACATATCAAAAACGATGAGTTTGTGTCCTTCACAGGGACATAGATGAATCTGGAAACCATCATTCTCAGCAAACTGACATAAGAACAGAAATGCAAATACTGCATGTTATCACTCATAGGCAGGTATTGAACACTTAGAACGCGTGGACGCAGGGAAGGGAGCATAACACACTGAGGTCTGTTGGGAGGGGCTGGGGGTACAGTGGGGGTTGGGGAGGGTGAGGAGAGATAATTAGGGGAGAAATATAAGATATAGGTGATGGGGTGGTGAAGATAGCAAACCACCTTGCCATGTATGTACCTATGCAACAATCCTGCATGATCTGCACATGTACCCAGAACCTAAAGTACAATAAAAATAAAAATTAAAAACAAAACAAAACAAAAACTAAGGACTATCCAAATCTGTCAGAACTAATATATAAATTCAGTAAATTCACAAAACATATAGTCAACATAAAAGATTAGTAGCATTTATATTTGTTTACAATGAACAATCTGAGAAAAAATTTAAAAAGGAATCCCACATAAAAATAATATAAAATATGTAGAAATAAATTCAACCAGGGAAGTGAAAAGATCTATATAAGGAAAACTATAAAACACAAATGAAAGAAATCTAAGAGAACATAAAAAAAAATTAAAAGATATTCCAAGCTCATGGATAGGAAAATTAATATTGTTAAAATGTCAATAATGCCTATATTAGTCTATGTTTTATCCTGCTCATAAATACATATTAGAAACTGGGCAATTTACAAAATAAATAAGTTTAATGGACTTAGAGTTCCATGTGGCTATAGAAGCTTCACCATAATGGCAGAAGGTAAAAGACATGTCTTACATGGCTGTAGGGAAGAAAAAGAACTTGTGGAGGAAATCTCCTGTTTTTAAAACAACTAGATCTTATGAGACCTATTCACTATCATGAAAACAGCACGAGAAAGACCCAATCTCATGATCCAATTATCTCCCAACAGGTCCCTCCCACAACACATAAAAATTATGGAAGCTACCAAGATGAGATTTGGGTGGGGGCACTAAGCAAAACCATGTCAATACCTAAAGCAATTTACAGATTTAATGCAATACTTTTATAAACAAATAGAAATAACAATCCTAAAACTTATATATAACTACAAAAGAGCCTGGATAGTCAAAGCAATCCTGAGCAAAATGAACAAAACCAATTGAATGAAATAGATAAATTTAGTATAAATCCATGCATTTACAGCCAACTTATTTCAACAAAGATACCAACTGTATTAGTGTATCACACTGCTATCAAGATACTACCTGAAGCTGAGTACATTATAAAGAAAAGAAGTTTAATTGACTCACAGTTCTGCATGGCTAGAAGGCCTCAAGAAACTTACAACCATGACAGAAGGGGAAACAGGCATGTCTTACATGGCAATAGACATGCATACATTACAACAGGCAAGAGAAAAAGTGTGTGAATGAGGAAGTGTCAAACATTTATAAAATCATCAAATCTTGTGAGACATCCCTCCCTCACTGTCATGAGACCAGCATGGGGAAACTGCTCCCATGATTCAATCGTCTTTCACCAGGTTCATCCCTCAAACATTGGAATTATGGGTAACACAAATATGTGGGGATTATGGGAATTGCAATTCAAGATGAAATTTGGGTGGAAACACAGAGACAAACCATATCACCAACAATATATAATGAGGAGAGGACAGTCTCTTCAATCGACAGTGGTGGGAAAACTGGATTACTATCTGCAAAACACTGAATCTAGACCCTGGTTACTCATTATAATTAAAAAATTGTAAAAATGATTTAAAGATGTAACCTAAGACTGGAAACTATAAAACTACTAGAAAAAAAATTGTAGAAATGTTCTAGAGTATAGGTCTGAGCAAATATATTTTTGTGTAAAATCCCAAAAGCACAGGGTACAAAAGCAAAAGTAGACAAACGGGATTACATCAAGGGAAAACCCTTCTGCACAGCCAAAGAAATAGTCAACGATGTGAAAAGACAAGTCAGAGAATGAGAGAAAATATTCACAAACTACTCATCTGACAAGGGACTAATAACTAGAATATATGTAATAATACATAAAGCTCAAACAACATGATAGCCATAATGAAAAAAAATAATAATAATCTGATTAAAAACTGAGTAACAGATCCAAATAGACAACTCATGAAAGGAATACATACAAGTAGCAACAGGAACATGAAAAAATGCTCAACATCACTAATCACCAAAGAAATTAAAATCAAAACCACAACGAGATATTATTCTACTTCAATTTCAAATACTTCATTCAGAAGAAAGGGAAGAACATGGTAGTGAGGCTGTGAAGAAAGGGAAACGTGTGTATACTGTTGGTAAAAATGTAAATGATTACAGCTAATATGAAAACAGTATGTAGTCACAATAAAAATACTAAGCATAGGACTATCATATAATCTAACAATTTCACTACTGGTATTATATTCAAAAGAAAGGAAACAAATACATCAAAAACATATGTGAACTCTCAGGCTTATTGCAGCACCATTCAAAATAACAAAAATATGGAATTAACCCATGTTTATCAATGGATGAATGAAGGAAAATATGATTTTATACACAATAGCCTATTATTCAGACACAAAGGAGTAAAAGCCTATCATTTGTAACAAAATGGATGAAACTGGAGCTCCTTAGGTTAAATAAGCTAAGAACAGAAAGACAGATGTGTTCACTCAAATGTGGTAGCTTAAAAAGTTGATCTCATGAATATAATCAGTTGTCAGGTTATCATGATCATCAGAGTCTGGGCAAATGGCTATGGGGAGATGAAAAGAGGTTGATCAATGAGTACAGATACAAAGTTAGATAAAAGAAACAAGTCCTAATGATGGATAGATCAGTAAGATTACAATTGGATATAAGACAGTAATTTAAATGTTTCTATTATAAGGAAAATATGAAAATTCAAGATAATTGGGAGTCTAATTACCATGATTTGATATTTACACATTATATGAATGTGTATCCCAATATAAATATCAAAGATAATGGGAAGCCCTATTACCCTGACTTGATATTTACACATTATATGAATGTATCAAATGATCAATTATACCACCAAAATACTTTCATTTATTATGCATATATTAAAAAGAAACATTAAGTAAAGTACTATTAATTAAACTTTTCCTCTCAATTATAAACATTATGAAATTATTTGCAGTATTTTTTAACTTTAAAAAATAATTTAGACATTATTCCATCTAGTTTCTCAATATTGATTTTATTATTTTCCTCTTTAAAATTTTAATTACATTTCCTAGCCCTTTCCAGAACCTACAAGACATCATTTAGATTTCTTTCTGACAAGTAACTAAATTTTACATTTATCCATTTTCTTGCTTTATCTACTTTCTAAGTTAATTTTAATTTCTTATTTCTTATGCATTCTTTTGACATGGAAGACATTTTTCTTAGTGAACAGAAAGCCAGGAAGCTTTCTTAGTTGCTTTCAGGTTCCTGAGTGTATCATTTTCAGAGTTATGTCCTTCATCTCAGGTTTTTGAATTAGATTCCTCTTAGCTTTCCTGTGTAATTTTCTCATTTGTACACAGTGCTTACAAGAATTTTATTTGTTGTTAATTTTAAATTGTATTACTTAAATTCATCATTCAATTAATTTTAATTTTAATCTGTTTGAATGGTTTAAATATTTATCTTAAATTTGCTTTTCAGTTCAGAAAATATTTAAGGTTTTGATATTAAAGGGCGTTTTTTCTTTTTCTGTAATTGGAATTGTTTTGGATTTTATTTTATAACCAATATTGATCCAGGTGAGAACACTTTAAATGTATTTTGAAAATGTATACAGGTTTTTAAATGCTGAATTTCATTATTAAATTATCTGGCCTTTGGGTATAGTTTATTTTACTTCTGAGTGTCTTATAACAGTTCATAATTGTTATTATTACTAAGTTATCTGTATACTTTTAAAACCATTTTATAAGAAACATTTCAAGACTATATATTCTGCTAAGTAATAACTATTATTCTTTTGTCGTAAACCATATTTATTTATACTTATCTTGCATAATGAAAAAATAAAGTAAGATTAGATAAATATCATTTATAATCCAGATGTGCAACTTTATAAGCACATTTTTTTCATTAATTACCAGTATACTTCAGACATATTGGGTGTTCAGTTTCAGCCCACCACAATAAAGCAAATATCTCAATAAAGCCGGTGATACAAATATTTTGGTTTTCCAGTAAATATTAAAATTATATTTATAATATAGTCTATTAATCATGCAACAGCGTTATGTATTAAAAACATACCTTAATTTTAAAATTTTCTTTGCTAAAATTGCTAACTATCTTCTGAGTCTTCAGCAAGCCATAATCTTTTTGCTGTTAGAAGGTTTGCCTCAATGCTGAGGTCCTTGGTCTGTATTAGGTTTTGCCTTAGGGGAATGCTGTGGCTCATTTGACCTATAAAGATCATTAAAGTATTTTCCATATCAGAAATTTTTGACTGTTTTGCTTTCTTATAATTTGCATGTTTACTATAATAGCATCTTTAATTTCTTTCAAAAACTTTAGCTTTACAATCACAACTTGGTTAACTGGCACAAGAAACCTAGCTTTCAGCATATTTCAGCTTTCAACTTGTCTTCCTCATTAAGCTTAAACACTTCTAGCTTTTGATTAAAAATGTACATACAACACTTACATTAACACTTGGAGGCCATTGTATGGTTATTATGTGACTTAATTTAAATATTGTTGTATCTCAGAGAATAGGGAGGCCTAAAGAGAGAGGAGATGGAAAAATTGTAGTTTGGTGGTATAATAGTCAGATAACACATTTATTGATTAGTTCATTGTCTTATATAGGCACAGATGTTAGTGTCCCAAAACAATTGCATTTAGGATATTGGCATAATTTTTGTTGTTCTGCTCTGCAAGATTATGGTGTCAGGATGACACTGACCTCACAGAATGAGTTAGGGAGGAGTCACTTTTCCTCAAATTTTTGAAATAGTTTCAGTAGGAAGGGTACTAGCTCTTTTTTCATACATTTGATAGAATTCAGCCGTGAATTCTTCTGGTCCTGGTCTTTTTTTCTTTCTTTCTTTCTTTTTTGGTAGACTACTTATTACTTATTTAATTTCAGAGCTCATTATTGGTTTGTTCAGTGATTCAATTTATTCCTAGTTCGGTCTTGGGAGGGAGTATGTGTCCAGGAATTTATGTAGTTTTCCTAGATTTTCTAGTTTGTGTGCAAAGAGGTGTTCATAATACTCTCTGATGGTTATTTGTACTTCTGTGGAGTCAGTGGTAATATCCTGTTGACTGTTTCTAATTGTTTTTATTTGGATTTTCTCTCTTTTCTTATTAGTCTAACTAGTGGCCTGCTTTATTAATTTTTTTAGAAAACCAACTCCTGAATGTGTTGATTTTTTTTTTTTTTTTTTTTTTTTTTTTTAGACAGAGTTTTGCTCTTGTTACCCAGGCTGGAGTGCAATGGCACAATCTCGGCTCACCGCAACCTCCGCCTCCCGGGTTCAGGCAATTCTCCTGCCTCAGCCTCCTGAGTAGCTGGGATTATAGGCACGCACCACCATGCCCAGCTAATTTTTTGTATTTTTAGTAGAGATGGGGTTTCACCATGTTGACCAGGATGGTCTCGATCTCTCGACCTTGTGATCCACCCACCTCGGCCTCCCAAAGTGCTGGGATTACAGGCTTGAGCCACCGCGCCCGACATGTGTTGATTTTTTATATGATTTTTAGTGTCTCAGTCTCCTTTAGTTCAGTTCTGAAAGAGTATTGAAGTAGTTAAAGGAAAGTCAAACTATCTTTGTTTGCTGATTACATGATCCTATATCTAGAAAGCCTTATACAACTTCAGCAAAGTATCATGATACAAAACCAACAAACACAAATCACTAACATTTTTATAAACCAGCAGCACTCAAGCCAAGAACCAAATCAGGAATGCAATCCCATTCACAATTATCACAAAAAAAGAACAAAATACCTAGGAATATAGCTAACTAGGAAGGTGAAAGATCTTTACAAGGAAAACTATAAAAGTGAAATTCACTGCTCAGTGAAATTAGATATGATACAAATAAGTGGAAAAATATATCAAGTTCACAGATAGAATCAATGTTATTAAAATGACCATACGGTCCAAAAAACATCTTATAGACTCAATACTATTCCTATCAAACTACCAATGACAATTTTTACAGAACTAGAAAAAAATAAAAAACTCATACTGAACTAAAAAAAGAAGTCCCCAAAGCCAAGGCAGTCCTATGTAAGGCAACAAAGTTAAAGAAATCATGGTACTCAACTTCAGGCTATGCTACAGGACTACAGTAATCAAAACAGCATAGTACTGTGCAAAAACACACATAGACAAATGGAAGAGAATATAAAGCCCAGAAATAATGCTGCACACCTATAACTATCTGATTTTCAACAAAGCTGACAAAAGCTGACAAAGCAATATGAAAAGGACTCCCTCATCAATAAATGATGCTGGGATAACTGGCTAGCCATACGCAGAAGATGAAAACTGCACCCCTTTCATACACCATGTAAAAAAATCAAATCAAGGTGGATTAAAGACTTAAATGTAAAACTCAAAACTGTGTAAACCTAGAAAGACAACGTAGGCAATGTGATTCTGTATACAGGAATGTGCAAAGATTTCCTACCAAATATCACAAAAGCAATTGCAACGAAGCAAAAGTTGACAAATGTAATCTAATTAAACTAAAGAGCTTCTTCACAGCAAAAGAAACTACCAACAGAGAAAACATAACAACCCACCTACAAAATGGAAGAAAATATTTGCAAACTATGCATCTCACAAGGATCTGATACTCAACATCCATAAAGAACTTAGATTTACAATAAAAAAAAATAACCTCATTAAAAAGTAGGCAAAAGACACATACAGACACTTTTCAAAATAAGACATACTTGTGGCCAAAAAGCATATGTAGAAAAGCTCAACATCACTGATCATAAGACAAATCCAAATCAAAACCACAGTGAGATACAACCTCATTCCAGCCAGAATGGCTATTACCAAATAGTCAAAAAATACCAGACTAGAAAGAGTGTAAGCAGTTCCTAATGACCTACACTGGAAAAATTTGAGCAATAAGATAACTAAGGTAGGAATGGATTATAATTCAGGTGTACATACAATAAATACTTCTGTCTACACTGCCGTAAATAAATGGTTGAGTAAGTAAACAAATAGGGAAGATAATACATCTCCTATGCAGGAGAATTTCAGATAATTGGTGAAGCTCTTCCATCTAAAAATAAAATAAAATGCTGAAAAAAGAATACCTATACAGTGTTAGTGGGATTGTGAATTAGTTCAACCATTGTAGAAAGCAGTGTGGTGATTCCTCAAAAATCTAAAAGGAGCTACCATTCAACCCACAATTCTATTATTAAGTATATTCCCAAAGGAATACAAATCATTGTATCATAAAAGCACAGACACGTGTATGTTTATTGCAGCATTATTCGTAATATCAAAGACATAAAAATCAACCTAAATACCCATAAATGGTAGACTGGATTTTTAAAAATGTGGTACAGGTACAACATGGAATACTAGGCATTCAGAAAAAAAGAATGATATCATGTTTTTGCAGGAACATGGATGGAGCTGGAGGCTGTTATCTTTAGGAAGCTAATACAGGAAAAGAAAATCAAATACCACATACTCTTACTTAGAAGTGATAACTAAATGATGGGAACAAATGAACACATAAAGTGGAAAAAAAAACACATGTTAAGGCTTATCAAAAGGTGCATGGTGGGAGGAGAGAGAGGATAAAGAAAGACAACTAATGGGTAATAGGCTTAATACCTGGGTGATTAAATAATCTGTCTAATAACCCGCCATGACACAGTTCGCCTATATAACAACCCTGCAGATGTACCTCTGAATCTAAAATAAAAATTACAGAAACCCAGTTGCAATAGGAACATAAAAGATCAATGATCAAAGATCACTAAAGCAGATATAATGATAATGAAAAAGTTTAAAATATTGTAACTATATCTTTTTTTTTTTTTTGTAGTTGTAACTTTTTTTTAACATCATACTTTAAGTTATGGATACATGGGCAGACAGTGCAGGATTATTAGATAGGTATACACATGCCATGGTGGTTTGCTGCATCCATCTCCCCATCACCTATATTAGGTATTTCTCCTAATGTTGTCCCTCCCCAATACTCCCACCCCATGGTATCCTTCTCCTACCCATCCCCCAATAGGCCCTGGTGTATGATGCTCCCCTCCTTGTGTCCATGTGTTCTCATTGTTCAACATCCACTTACGAGTGAACATGTGGCATTTCTTTATTTGTTCTTGTGTCAGTTAGCTGAGAATGATGGTTTCCAGCTTCATCCATGTCCCTGCAAAGAACATAAATTCATCCTTTTTTATGGCTGCATAGTATTCCATAGTGTATATGTGCCACATTTTCTTTATTCAGTCTGTCATTGATGGGCATTTGGGTTAGTTCCAAGTCTTTGCTATTGTAAACAGTGACACAATGAACATGCATGTGCATGTGTCTTTATAATATAATGATTTATAATCCTCTGGGTATATACCCAGTCATGAGATTCCTGGGTCAAATGGTATTTCTATTTCTAGGTCCTCGAGGAATCAGCATACTTTCTTCAACAATGATTGAACTAATTTACACTCCCCCCAATAGTGTAAAAGAGTTCCTATTTCTCCAAATCCTCTCCAGGATCTGTTGTTTCCAGATTTTTTAATGATCGCCATTCTAACTGGTGCAAGGTGGTATCTCGATGTGGTTTTGATTTGTATTTCTCTAATGACCAGTGATGATGAGCATTTTTTCATATGTTTATTGGCTGAATAAATGTCTTCTTTTGAAAAGTGTCTGTTCATATACTTTGCCCACTTTTTGATGGGGTTTTTCTTTTTTCTTGTACAGTTGTTTTAGTTCTTCATAGATTCTGAATATTAGCACTTTGTCAGATGAGTAGATTGCAAAAATTTTTCCCATTCTTTTGGTTGCCAGTTCACTCTATCGATAGTTTCTTTTGCTGTACAGAAGCTCTTAAGTTTAATTAGATCCAGTTTGTCTATTTTTCTTTTTGTTGCCATTGATTTTGGTGTTTTAGTCATGAAGTCCTTACCAATGTCTATGTCATGCATGGTATTACCTAGGTTTTATTCTAGGGTTTGTATGGTGTTAGGTCTTATGTTTAAATCTTTAATCCATCTGGATTAATTTTTGTATAAGATGTAAGGAAGGGGTCCAGTTTATGCTTTCTGCATATGGCTAGGAAGTTTTCCCAAACACTATTTATTAAATAGGGAATCCTTTCCCCATTGCTTGTTTTTGTCACGTTTGTCAAAGATCAGATGGTTGTAGATGTGTGACATTACTTCTGAGGCCTCTGTTCTGTTCCATTGGTCTATATCTCTGTTTTGGTACCAGTACCATGCAGTTTTGATTATTACAGTCTTGTAGTATAATTTGAAGTCAGGTATTGTGATGCTTCCAGCTTTGTTTGTTTTGCTTAGGATTGTCTTGGCTATGCAGGCTCTATTTGGTTCCATAGAAAGTTTAAGGTGTTGTTTTTCAGTTCTGTGAAGGTCAATGGTTTCCTGATGGTGATAGCATTGAATGTATAAACTACTTTGGGCAGTATGGTCATTTTCATGATATTGATTCTTCCTAACCATGACCATGGAATATTTTTTCATCTACTTGTGTCTTCTTTTGTTTCCTTGAGCAGTGGTTTGTAGTTCTCCTTGAAGAGGTCTTTCACGTCCCTTGCTAGTTGTATTCCTAGGTATTTTATTCACTTTGTAGCAATTGTGAGTGGGAGTTCACTCATCATTTGTTTATCTGTTTGTCTGTTATTGGTGGATAGGAATGCTTGTGCTTTTTGCACATTGATTTTGTATCCTGAGACTTTGCTGAAGTTGCTTATCAGTTTCAGGAGATTTGGGGCTGAGACAATGGGGTATTCTAAATATACAATCATGTCATCTGCAAGTAGAGACAATTTGACTTCCTGTTTTTCTAATTTAATACCCTTTATTTATTTTTCTTGCCTGATTTTTCTGGCCAGAACTTCGAATACTCTGTTGAACAGGAGTGGTGAGAGAGTCCACCCTTGTCTAGTGCCCATTATCAAAGGAAATGCTTCCAGTTTTTGGCCATTCAGTATGATATTGGCTGTGGGTTTGTCATAAATACCTTTTATTATTTTGAGATAGGTTCCATCGATACCTAGTTTATTGAAAGTTTTAAGCATAAAGGGATGTTGAATTTTGTCGAAGGCTTTCTCTGCATGTATTGAAATAATCATGTGGTTTTTGTCTTTGGTTCTGTTAACTATTTCTGAAGTGTGACAGAGACTCAGTGTGAGCATATGCTACTGGAAAAATGACAGTGAAAGACTTGCCCAATGCAGTGTTGACACAAAGTTTCAATTTGTAAAAAAAAATATCTGTGAAACAGAATGGAGTAAAATATTATACAGTAAAAGGAAATATTACTAATAGAAAAAGTAGTTAAAAATATTAGTGTTGATTTCAAGGTAGTAGGAACCTGTCTAAAAATTAATCTCCATAAATAAAAGTAGGGACCTGAAGATAGAAAGCCAATCTCTTAGAACTCAGGACAGATTTCAACAAATTACTTCTTCTTCATTATTATATAGACATATGCCCCCATAAATTTCTTCCTTTCCATTAATAATACATATTCAAGTTTAGTTACTTAACATGATTTTTCATAAGATTGCATACTAGTTTTTTCTGAGCTTCCTACCTCACTTAACAAATACCATTAATTCTTGCCTGTAGATTCCTTCTTGTTCTGCGATCAGATAAAACAGCCACAGCAGCAGCAGAAGCATCAAGAGCAACAACAAAACAAAACTGTAGAATACTAAGGATATTTAACACAAATAGTTCTACCTCAGGATATTTAATAATCAAACTCAATATGGTCAAAGACAAAGGGAAGATCCTAAAAGCAAAAAGAACAAGGTAAAAATAAGATACAAAACAAATCCCATACATCTGTCCACAGGCTTCTCATTGGAAACATTATAGTCCACAAGAGCGTGGCATGATATGTGTAAAGTGCTGAAGGAAAAAAATATATATAATATATTATAACATATATATGTATTATATATTATATATATAAATATTATATATATGTTTATGATATATGCTGTATATATAGCATAAACATATATATCATATTTATATATAATATATAATACATATTATATATACATGTTTCCTTCAGCACTTTAAATATATCATGTATGTGTGTGGGTGTGTATATATATGTGTGAGTATATATGTGTATAAAGTGCTGAAGGAAATATGTGTGTGTGTGTGTGTGTGTGTGTGTGTGTATACTATCCAGAGATAATATCCTTTAATCGTAAAGGAGAAATAGAGTTTCTCAGACAAAGCTGAGGGATTTCATCAGCACAAGACCTGCACTACAGAAAACTCTAAAGCAAGTTCTTCAATCTGAAGGAAAAAGACATTAATGAGCAAAAAGAAATCATCTGAATGTACAAAACTTATGATAATAAGTACACAGAAAACAGAATATTATAACACTGTAATTGTTGTATATCTTGAGTAGAAAGTCTAAAAGATGAATTTATCAAAAATAATAAAAACAACTTTTGAAGACATAGACAATATAATGAGACATAGTAGAAAAAAGGTTGAAAAGCAGAGGTTGAAGTTAGAGACTTTCATTAGTTTTTTCCACATTTATTAATTAGTGTTACGTTGTCATCAGTTTAAAATAATGAGTTATACTGTTTTCAAGCCTCATGCAAACTTAAACTAAAATACTACACAATAGATATACCAAAAATAAACAGCAAGATTAGAAGATAACACCTAAGAAAATCACCTACAATAAAATGAAGACACGAAGGAAGGAGAAAAGAAAGAGAAGACCACAAAACAAGGAGAAAACAAATAACAAAATGGCAGGAGTAAGTCTTTACCTATTATCAATAATAACATTGAACACAAATAGACTAAACTTTCATGCAAAAGACAGAGTGGCTAAACAGATTTATTAAATAAAAGACCCAATTATCTTTTGCTCACACAACAAACACTTCACTAACAGGGACACATGTACATAGAAAATAAGGGATGAATACAGACAATACAGGAAAAAAAAAACAAAAACAAAAACATAAAAAACAAGAGTTGCTACACTTACATCTGATAAAATAGATTTCAAGACAAAAACTATAAGAAGAGGCAAAACTGGCATTATATAATAATAAAGAAGTCAATTCAGTAAGAGAATATAACAATCATAAATATATATGTTATAAATGTACCCCACACTGAAGCACCCAAATATACATAGCAAATATTATTAAAGTCAAAGAAAGAGATAAGCCCCAATACAATAATAGCTGAAGATTTTCACCCCACTTTCAGCATTGAACAAATTATTCAGATAGAAAATAAAAAATAAAATTGGATGCAATCTGCACTATAAACCAAATAGTTATTTACAGAATCTAATAGTTATTTACAGAACCTAATAAATAGTTATTTACAGAACATTTCATCCAATAGGTGCAGAATACAGATTCTTCTCTTTAGCATATGAATGATACTCATGGAAAGACCATTTGCTAAATATAACTAGGAATCAATAAAAAGAGGAATTTTGGAAACTATGTAAATATATGGAAATTAAACAATATGCTCCTGAATGACAAGTGGATAAATAAAAAAAATTTAGAAGAAAATTTAAAAGTATTTTGAAACAAATGATAATGGAAACACAATATACCACACCTATGTGATCCACCAAGAGCAGTTGGTATGGTTTGGCTCTATGTCCCCACCCAAATCTCATCTTGATTTGTACTCCCATAATTCCCACGTCTTGGAGGAAGCAGGTAGAAGATAATTTGAATCACGAGGGCAGTTTCCCCATTTTGTTATGGTGGTAGTAAATAAGTCTCATGAGATCTGATGGTTTTATCAGGGATTTCCATTTTTGCATCTCCCTCATTTTCCTTTTGCCACTACCATGCAAGAAATGCCTTTCACCTTCTTCTCAGTCTTGGATATATCTTTATCATAAGCATGAAAAGAAACTAATACTAAGGGGAGTTTATAGTAATAAGTCCCTACATCAAAAAAGGAGATAAACTTCAAATAAACAAGCTGATGATGCTTCATAAGAAGGAGAAAATCAAGAACAAACCAAACCTAAAATTAGAAGAAAGTAAGTAACAAAAATTAAAGCAGATATAAATAAAATAGAAACAAAAAATGAAAAATCAATGAAATAAAAAGCTGGTTTTTATCAGATAAAAATCTATAAACCTTTAGCCTAACTAAAACAAAACAAAAAAAAAAAAAAAAAAAAAAAAAAGACCAAAATAAATAAAATCAGAACTGAAAAACAACACACTACAACCAATAATGTAGAAATTCAAAAAATCATTAGTAACTAAATACCAATGAATTGGAAAACTTAGAAGAAATGGATAAATTACTAGACACAACCTACGACATTCGATCCATAAGATATCCAAAACCTAAACAGAACAACACCAGATATCAATATCAAAGACAATGAAAATCCCCTAGCAAAAATAAGGTTGAAACACAATGGTAACACTGCTGAATTTTACCAAATATGTAAAGAAGAACTAGGGGATATTTCCAATCTTATTATACGAGGCTAGTTTTACTCTGATACCAAAACCAGACATGTCCAAAATAGAAAAAAAAAAAATCACGACAGTATTCCTGATAAATATTGACACAAAAATCCTCAACAGAACACTAGCAAACCAAATTCAAACACATTAAAATGATCGTCCATCCAGAACAAGTGAAATTTATCCAAGGGATGCAAAAATACTTCAATATATGCAGATCAGTAAATGTGATACAAGGTATCAACAGACTCAAAAGCAAAATCCTTATGATTATGTCAATTGATGCTAAAATATTTGATAAAACTCAACATGCCTTCTTGATAAAAACCCTCAAAACCTGAATATAGAAGGAACATATCTTAACACAGTAAAAGTCACATACAACAGACTCACAGCTATTATCACAATAAGCAGAGATAATAAAATAAAATACCTATCAACAAACTTAACCAAAAAAGTGAAAGACTGTTATAATGGAAACTATGAAATGTTAATACAAGTAATTGAAGAGGACACCAAAAAACTGAAAGATATTTTATGTTTGTGATTTGGAAGAGTTAATATTGCTAAAATGTATACACTACCTAAAGTAATGTACAGAGTCAATGCAATTCCTATGAAAATACAAATGACATTCTTCACATAAATAGAAAAACAATCCTAAAATCTATATGGAGCCACAAATGTCCAAAATATCCAAAGCTATCCTGAGCAAATAGAGCAAAACTGGAGGAATTATATTACCTGACGGTAAATTATACTACAGAGTTATAGTAATCAAAACAACAGTGTAGTATTGTAACAACAGAGATAGACCAATGAAACAGAATAGAGAACCCCAAAATAAATACATACTTCTACAGTGAACTATTTTTGACAAAGTTGTCAAGAACATACACTAGGAAAATGACAGTGTCTTCTATAAGTAGTCCTAGGAGAACTGGATATCCAAATACAGAAGAATAAAATTAGATCCCTACCACTCACCATATGCAAAAATCAAATCAACATGGATGAAGTACTTAATTCTAAGACCTAAAAAATGTGAAACTACTATAAGAATATATTGGGGAAACTCTGGGATATTGGACTGGGCAAAAATTTATTGGGTACTACTTCACTAGGTCAGTCAACCTGAGAAAAAATAGATAAAATGATCACATCAAGTTAGGAATCTTCTACACAGCAAGGGAAACAACAAACCAAGTGAAAATACAACCCACAGAATTGGAGAATATATCTGCAAACTATCCATCTGACAAGGGATTAATAACCAGAATATATAAAGCATCCCAGACAACTCTATAGGTAAAAAAAAAAAAAACCCAATAATCCAATCAAAATTGGCAAAATATCTGAATAGATATTTCTCAAAAGAAGACATACAAATGCCAAAAGGTATATGAAATGTACTCAATATCACTGACCATCAGAAAAATATCAAATCAAAGCTATAATAAGATATCATCTCATCTTAGTTAAAATGGCTTTTATCCTAAAGACAAGCAATGACAAATGTTGGAGAGGATGCAGAGAAAAGGGAACCCTCCTACACAATAGGTGGGAATGTAAATTTATTCAATGTTTATGTAGAAGAGCTGGGATGTTCAAAAAACTAAAAACAGAATTACCATAACACTACTGCTGGGTATATACTCCAAAGAAAGGAGATCAGGATATAGAAGCTGAGTCTTCACTTTCATGTTTATTGCAGTGGTATTCACAATAGCCAAGATTTGGGAGCAACTTGGGTCCATCAATCTATTAATGGATAAAGAATATGTGGTACACATATACACAATGGAGCATTATTCAGCCATAAAAATGAATGAGATCCTGTCAATAGCAACTACATGGCTAGAACTGGAAGACAATATGTTAAGTGAAATAAGCCAGGCACAGAAAGACAAAATTCACATGTTCCCACTCATGTGTGGAATCTAACAAAACAAAACAATTGAACTCATGGAGACAGAGAGTAGAATAATAGTTATCAGGGGTTGGAAAGGATAGTGTGAGGTTGGGGGAGTGGAGATGGTTATTGGGTACAGAAACATGGGTAGATAGAATGAATAAGATATAGATTGAATAGCACAACAGGGTGGCTATAGTCAGTAATAATTTATTGTACATTCAAAAATAACTGAAAGACAATATTTGGATTGTTTGTAACACAAATAAAGAATAAATTATTGAGATGATGGATACCCCATTTACCTGATGTGATTATTAGACATTATATGCCTGTATCAAAGTATCTCATGTATCCCATAAATATATACACCTACTATATCCCAACAAAAATAAAACTTAAAAATAAATAAATAACAACAAAAATCAATATTTTCTAAATTATTTTCTCACTTCATCATAACCTTTTCCAGGATCTTTTCCAAATTTCTACCATATTTAAAGCTCAAATGAAAATCAAGGTGAAATATTCTTCCTTCCTTATGCAGGTCTCCTTTAGTTTATCAAGTTGTACTTCTGTTCTCACTGATCTGTATTTCTGCAATGCCCCAGCTCTTCTAATTAATGCTCAGTTAAATCCCCCTTTATCAGTATCACCTTTACACCTCACAAGTGCTGCTCTTCCCTGGACCACCTTGGTTTAGACAAACTGAGTCTGCACTTATTATTAACTGCACTCCTCATCATAGCAAAGTCCATGAAGCCAAGGAGAGGTGTTCAGTGAGATCTCTGCCCAACTTTCTAGACCACATAGATGCTACCAGGAACAAGAAAAGAATGATGATAGATGCAGAGCCAACAGATATGCTAACGAGAAGGTCACTGTTTAAACAAAAATTTTATTTACGCTTCACGAAGGAAATCTAATAGTAAACATATCATTATAACATCTGCATTAGCTCATTTAATCCTCACTGTATCTCTATACCATAGGTACTATGATTATTTCCATTATACAGGAATTATACAGGCAAGAAAAACATAGAAATTTATTTTTAAAAAAACTCTCCAAAGCCATAAATGTTGTATGTGACATATGTAGGATTTTCATCCAGGAAGTGCAGTTTCCTAGAAAGAACTCCTCAACAATGTGGACTCTAGAAATAAGGCTAAGAAAAACAGAAATGTAGATCTTTTTCTTTAGCTAGGACATAAACCAGAAGGACAGAGGTAAGACAAAGAATACTTGTTACAAAGGAGTACAAAACATTAGATATTATTGAGTTAAGATTTAATTTATTTCGGTTTCCAAGAATTATGACAGTCTTTGTTTTTTGTCAATAGTGTATATGCCAACTATGTAACTAAGAGTCTGATTGGAGGAAAAAACAAATGACTTAGCCTCCAGGTTAATTCCTTTAACAAAATGAGCAGAAGTAAGAGAATGGAGCATATTTTCTGACAGTTCTTTCAATAACCTGATTTCCTTATTGTCATTCATTCTTGAGTTTGCCTTTTAAAAAATATTTTACATATAACTATGTATGCTAAAGTAACTGTAATATTATATGAAAATATTCTATCTTGCAAAAGTAGTAATAATACTTATAATATTACTCCTTGATTCATTATTATATAATTATTTGATAAAATTAACTTTTAATCAAATTTCTTTGATGGTTATTTAATCAAGGCTACATGTTGCATAATATTATAACTATTTATCTTGTCATTTCTGGAAAAGCCACAGACACTCAATGCCAAACCCTGAAAGTAGCCAGGAGGGGAGCTGCTCAAGACTGTGGAAACCCACCTGTTGCATCAGCATGATCTGGATGTGAGACAAGGAGTCAAAGGAGACCATTTTGGAGCTTTAAGATATGACTCCACTGCTGGATTTTGGACTTGCCTGGTGCCTGTAGCCGCTTCATTTTAGCCAATTTCTCACTATTGGAACAGTTGTATTTACCCAATGCCTATGCCCTCATTGTATCTAGGAAGTAACTAACTTGCTTTTGATTTAACAGGCTCACAATGGAAGGGACTTTCCTTGTCGCAGATGAGACTTTGAACTGTGGACTTTTAAGTTAATGCTGAAGTGAGTTAAGACTTTGGGGGAGCGTTGGGAAGGCATGATTGGTTTTGAAATGTGAGAGCATGAAATTTGATAGGAGCGAGTGGGGGAATAATATGATTTTACTATGTTCTCACCCACAACTTATCTTGAATTATAGCTCCCATAATTCCCAAGTGACACGGAAGAAACCTAGTAGGAGGGAATTGAATCATAGGGCAAGTCTTTCCTGTGCTGTTCTTGTGTTAGTAAATAAGTCTCACAGGACGTGATGATTTTGTAAAGGGGACTTCCCCTACACAGGCTCTCTTGTCTGCCATCATGTAAGACGTGACTCCATCCTCATTCACCTTCTGCCATGATTGTGAGGTCTCCCCAGCCTTGAGGAACTGTGAGTTAATTAAACCTCTTTCCTTCATAAATTAAAAAATACATATATTTATTTTGTCATTTCTGGATGAGAAATTATGTCAATAAAGTTTTTATTTAAACAGTAAAAGTCTTAATTTCTGAAGAGTTGCTTCTCTATTTGTATTAAGTCTTCATGGATCAATGCACATTTTCTGTAACTGCTTCTTTTGCAAAACTGGAGAAACTCCATTGTCACAGAAGATAAATTGAAATGTCTTTTAACTAGGCCCTTACGACTTGCAGATTCTCTGAAATCTAGTTACTATTTTGAACATGTAAAATTACTTTGGCAGATAGTTGCCTCACTCTTGTTTCCAGAAATATAGGTCAAGTATTTAATCATCAAACAACCACAGGTATTTAACAGGCTCATATTTTTCACCATAATAGAAAACCCTAGGGTTACTTTGTAATATAGCAGCTCATATGAATCTTAGTTCAAGTTATTGTAAGATGTTATCAAATTCAGAATATTAGACCCTTCTGCATGAATATTCATCTTGTTTTTATAATTTTAGATTTTAAGCAAAATTCATAACATGAATATGTTTTTTTAACAGTTATATGAGTGTACATCAATGAGACAGCTTGGATTTTGGCTAGGCAAAATCTTTTTTGTTTTTTGTTTTTCTCTTTTGTTTTAATCTTTATTTATTACCAAATTAGTTTTTACTGGATAAGCTCTCATTAATATTGATTTCTTATTTTCTGCTAAATCTATTATATTCACATGCCTTTTGGTTAAAACTTTGCAAACATAATTAAATGCATTCTTTATAATTAAAGAACAAAAAGTGTTTCTCTTTTTACTGACATGATAAGTGCTTCAAATTATGATAAAAATAGTGGCAGTACATTTTCATTGTAAGACTATTTTTTCTAATTTGCAAGTGTGTTTTGTAAAAATTATACAGCACATACCAGAAAAATGGCAATTTCTTTAGTATTATATTGTGTCACAAACATTATCTCTAATATCTAAACATCCACTAATAATCATACTCTGTCTCCCTTTCTCTTTTTTCTCCTTCTTTGTTTGATTTTATTCTTTCTCACTCTTCTTGCCTTTTGCTTTCAACCCCTAAACATTCTTTTAGGTGCTACTTAAACATACAAAGTAAAGTGCCCTTGCTACTCAGAAGAAAGCATTGGATAGCTCTTCTTTCACTTTTCTCAGATCACTCTTCAGAGGTCACCACATCAGTGGCATCGTCTCCAGAAATCCTAGTATCATATATGCTCATGAAGCTGTGTACCTTCTTACCTTGTTATATTTTTCCTTCACTACTGTCATCACCTCCTCTGACATTGTTTCTCTCCCATAACTAGAAGGAGTTAATAATGTTCTCCTTCAGTAGAGATTAGAAGGTAATCAATATTGTTCTCCTTCACTAGAGATTACCTTCTACTGAAGGAGAATAATACTGACTTTGCACTTTTTGTCACTATTTTTTTTTTCCTGGAACAGAGTCTCACTCTGTCCCCCATGCTGGAGTGCAGTGGTGCGATCTTGTCTCACTGCAACCTTCGCCCCTCAGGTTCAAGTGATTCTCCTGCCTCAGCCCCCTGAGTAGCTGAGATTATAGGCATGTGCCACTATGCTAGGCTAATTTTTGTATTTTTAGTAGAGACGTTGTTTCGCCATGTTGGTAAGGCTGATCTTGAACTTCTAACATCCTGATCTGCTTGCCTCAGCCTCCCAAAGTGCTGGGATTACAGGCGTGAGCCACCACACCTGGCCTTTGTCAGTGTTTTCTATGCCTATACAAAATCCCGGAGATAAAATAGACTTTTGATGAATATTTGTGGAACAAATAGATAAATGCATAAAGAATCAACTTTCTGTGTCATAAAAATAGTAGATAAAAAAGATGACTTTTACGTTTAAATATTATCTCAGCGATAGTCTGGTAATATCACCCACTCACCGCCCCCCACCCACACACACATTGAATATTCCCTGTGCTGCAGAAACTCATAGGCTCACTACAGTACCTAATAGTGTGGAAGACAATATCTTGGAAGGGCCTGGAATGAATGTTCCATAAAGTGTAGTGAGCATGAAGAAACTTGGAGTTGGCTTCTCTTCTGGAGAATTCTGAAGTTCGTAGGAATTTGTTGTAGCTGCCTGTGATGTCAAGTCCTAGCTGAGCAGCAACTACGGGCAGCAAGTCTTTTACATGGAAAGATAAGATTCCTGGGGGTGCAAAATGGATGCCTACAGGAGGTGGCATGAACTGAACCATTTTTTTTTTTTTTTTTTTTTTTTTTTTTTTTTTTTTGAGACGGAGTTTCGCTCTTGTTACCCAGGCTGGAGTGCAATGGCGCGATCTCGGCTCACTGCAACCTCCGCCTCCTGGGTGACCTGAACCATTTTAATGGTGTTTTGATCATAAGTGATGTAAAATGGAAAGTTTTAGCTCCAGTAGAGGGGACTTAAAAATATCTGAAAGTTGCTATAGCCATAATGAATGTTCTAATCATAAATGGATGGATGCCTATGTGATCTGTTTGTGATCTTTCAGGAGTAGAGGCAGTGGTAGGACAGGACTATTTTTGCAGGAAGTGATTGAAGAAAAATTAAAGGCATTCAGTAACAATGCCTTTGCATCCTCAGGACTGAACAAATGGCATAAAATATATTATAATATATTTGTTACATATCTGATATCAACAAGCATTCGAGTCTGAAATTTTCATTGTTTTTAAAAAGCAAAGTAAAAGCAAATGTTATAAATGTTATATTTTTTAAAAGCAAGATCTACTTGTACATACACATAAACACATTGGCCTTCAAAGAGCAAACAAATCTTATTTTTAAAAGAGTATTTTTGAACTTATGCATACCACTAAATAAGCCATTTTAAGTGAAAGTATATAAAACAGCAGTCAGAATTAGCTGTCACTGTCATGAATAAGACACAAATTATATTTGACAATCAGAGTTTCAACAGCAAAGTGATCTTGGGTGATTATTATAATTAAAAGAAAAAGAACAATATGTTAGCTTCAATCATATTTGTTAAAATAAATCGTTCCTATATTAATGTGACTTATGACGCAGATACATTGCAATTAGAAGGTTTCGTTTTTGATAGAGTTGATGAAAGACTTTTAAACAGTAAAATAATTGTCATTCTAAGGAAAATGTTCACTTCAAAACATGAAAATAACAAAGCTCTGAATACAGACACTCTTAAATTACTTTAACAAATCAGATCTTTTCTTATTGCTCATACTCCATAAAAGTAACACAATAATATCAAACATATAACTATTTATAGATCCTTCCATAACCGTAACAAATCATATCTTATAAAGTGGCATAATTATTTACTACCATATTAGAAAAATGCATCTTACATAAAAATATACCCAAGCCACTGGAAATACATAAATTGTTTAAATGTCAGCATAGGAAACAGACTTTAGATATGAATTCTAATAAAGTAGTTGTCAGATTGGTTATTTTTTCCTTTACGACATGTTATTATGTGTCAGAATTCATTTAATAAGTTTATCAGAAAATGAACCTTGTGACTATGTATTATTGCCTGTATTTTAGATTTTTTATACATTTTATAATAATTTATTAGTAGATTCTATTTACACAGATAGAAGTAAAAAAACAGAAACAAATCATAATTTATCTTAAGTTAAACATTAGTTTTGAGACTATTTCTGTAAGAAACCAACATGGTGATTCTATGTATTTTAAATCAGTTCTCTAATTTCTGTAATTAACGTACATGTATATAATTAATCAATCAAATATGCATGTTTAAGGTTTTTTTGATACTACATTAATGTAAAAATTATGATAAAAGCTAGTATGTGAAGGCATTATAATCTGCACTTTGAAAAGTATAAAAGTATTGATCATTCTGGGGTACTTCATTAAACTTATGACATTAATAGAAAGAGAAGTTATGCCTGTATCATGTTAAAAATTCAATACATGTGATGTCTTCTGAAAATATGTGATGAAGTTCCAAATGTAGGGAGCAGTATTAAATGTGTGAATACATTGCATAAGAGAATGAAAAAAGATACTTGCACGTGCATATTTATAGCAACACAATTTCCAATTGCAAAAGTATGGAACCAGCCCAAATGCCCATCATTCAAAAAGTGGATAAAGAAAATATGGTATATGTAATATATTTTGACATATACCATGGAATTTTACTCAGTCATGAAAAGGAACAAAATAATGGCATTCACAGCAACTTGGATGGAAATGGGGACGATTATTCAAAGTGAAGTAACTCAAGAATGGAAAACCAAATTTCCTGTGTTCTCACTCATAAGTGGGAACTAAGCTATGAGGATGCAAAGGCATCAGAATGATACACTGGATTTTGGGGATTTGAGTGAAAGAGTGGGAAGAGGGTCAGAGGATAAAAGACTACACATTGGATACAGTTTACACTGCTTGGGTGATGGGTGCACCAAAATCTCAGAAATAAAAATAAATAAATGAAGCAAGCAAATATTTAAATGTGTTAGAATAATATCTTCTCTTTGAGGCATCATTGAAGCAATGTGTAATCTATTTCAAATGCCACTCCTGAGATGCTTCTGATCTCCATCTTTTACTATTTTGTGCAATAATTTATCCTCATCACTAAGAATGTCATGGAGCCTGAGACTATCCATGAAAACTCACACACACACATAGACACACACACACACACACACACACACACACACGCACAAATCTATTCATCATTCCACATCCTCACTAAACTCCACCATCTACCTCATCTTTGCTTCTCAAGTAAAGAGAATCTTTTTTGTAGATGCAACTTTAACTCCCTATTTACTTTTTATTCTGTAGTTTCTACGCTCAGAACTCACTGAAACTGTCCTGTATAAATTTACGACTTTATTAACCTGACACTTAAAAACGTGATGTTTTCATATATCCTCCCACACAGATCCACTGTTCTTCAGTGCTTTCTGATGAGTCCATTATCAGTCATTCTTGATTTAAACCAAATTACAAACTCCACAGCACTTCACACACAAACATAAACACACCTCTTTGCTCTCTCCTTAAGCCTCCAAGAGCTTTAAAAGACTAAATTCAAACCACTGGCAGGACATAAACAGTTGTTAAGGTCTTACTCTGTTCCTCTCATTGTGAATGCTCTTTTACTCATTCATATTCTAATCTCTTAACCCAATTATTTTCTCTATACACAATAGCTTTCCCATTTTCACCTCCTCTTCTGCTCAAATCACATTGCATAATTGGTGAGACTCAACCCTACTATTGCCAGTAACATCAACATACTCTTGTTATTTTTTCTCTTTCCTTCCTTGTACAACCTTTGAGATAATCTATATTCTATTTGCATAGCTTCTTCACTAGGGCTTTCTATCATAATTGATAAAAATCACACAAATTCAGAGGAAGGCCCATCTGAAAATTCATGGTTTCCAGCATCATCTTGGCTCCCACATTTTTGCTGAAATATTCTATTTTCCCAGATAATTTTCTGTTTAATTGTTACCACAGTTTATTTCAACACTCCACAAATGTTGTAATCCAGTATGTACTCACAAATAACCAGCATATGACTGTGCTTCTGTTTCATATACACACAAGGATTCAATAATCAATCCTCACTCAACCCATACAAATTCAATAGTATATGTCTTAATCTTGTTTTTACCATACACATCCTCTCCAAAATGAAATATTCTGTTAAATTTTGAGTCCTTTTCATTTTTCATATCTTAGAAATAGAAAAAAACCAGTTTTGTAAATTCGACCTTTCCTTCACTATCTTCTGTCAGCATTTTAATTTTATTTTTTATTTTTATTTTTATTTCATTTTTGTAGAGACAGGATCTCACTATGTTGCCAAGTCTGGTTTCTTAACACATAGGCTCAAGTGATTCCATCATGTCAGCCTCCCAAGTGCTGAAATTACAGCCATGAGCTACCATGCTCAGCCTCTATCAGTGTTTTAAAATGTATTCAGATTTCTTCCATCTAATCTAGAAAACAAACACAAATCTTAGTTCCACATTGATCTACAACTTTTTCTCTCTTCTCTTTCACAGGTATCACTTCTTCTTCCATTTCATTTTCTGACCAGTCCTCAATCTATTGCACTATGAATTAATAGCCTCACCATTCAGCTAATATTGTCTTTTGAAGATCAACAAATAATTTATGTTAAATCCAAAGTCCATCATCCACATGTATTTCTTTACTTTTCTATTACATGACAGTATTAACCCAACACCCTTACTGGAAACACTCTGTCCTTAGTTTCAATAACAACATTTTGTTTGGTTTGGTTTTCTTTATACCTTTTTTTGGTCATTCCCTATCAATCTCGAACTCCTATTTTTGCTAAATGGATCTTACAATGTCATACTCCTCATTCCCTTCTCCTTGAACCTTTCTTTTGACTGGAAATTTTTGTACTCATGTTGGAAGTACTGTAAGTTCAGAGATGGGTTTAATAAACTATTTCTCTTCAAAGTCCTCTTCCTTTTTGAAAAATAACAGGTAAAATTGTATATATTTACTGTGTACAACGTGATGTATTAAAGTATATATACATTGTGGAATGACTAAATCTACCTATTTACAACATTTATTACCACATACAGTTATCATTTTAGAAAGACTATTTAACATTCACTCTCTCAGCATTTTAAAAGAATACAGTATATTGTTATTATGTAATCATGCTGCAGAGTAGTTCTCTTTAACTAACTCCTCCTGTGTAACTGAAATTTTGTGTTCTGTGACCAACATCTCCTCAACCTCTCTTTCTGCTCCTATTCATCTCCATTCTACTCTTGCCTTTCATGAGATCAACTTTTTTAGATTTTACATATGAGTGAGATAATATGGTATTTTTCTTTCTGTGCTTGGCTTATTTCACTTAGCATGACATATTCCATGTTCATCTATGTTGCTACAAATCATAGGATTTTCTTATTTGTATATGTCAATCAAGGAATAAATGGATTTTAAAAAGATGGCATACATATCTAATGGAATGCTATTCAGTGAATATCCTCTTCATGACAACAGCAGAATGGACAGCAGCCTTTTGCGTGAGAGTATAGTCACAGACTCTGATGTAGGATATACACTTAAGGTTGGTTATGTTAAGGCAATTCATATTTATGTGTGGTTTTAGGTATAGACTGACACATTGTCTTATTGATAGTTGGTGAAATTTTTTTAGTTATGGATATCTTTGCTATTCCATTTTCTATGCTATAGGAGGATGGTAGTAAAAATATGGGAGAGGAGAAACCTGGAGAACATTAAGTGGCTGCCAAGACCCTGAAGCCTTTATTTTATGTATAAATATATACTATCAGATTGTTGATTAAAAATCCCAGAATTTAGAGTTATATGTTGTTTACTGAAGTCAATAAAACATTATATTGAAGGGACTGTGTACTTTGCATAAATTTCACCTAATCAATTTAACATTTTGTTCCATTGAATATTCTCCATCCCCACACAAAGTCCCACAACCATAAAACATGTACTGATTGTGATTAGCACATTGGAAAGATGTGCCCCCACAATCCCCCACATAAAATCAGGGATTATGTCAGCTAGAAAACAATGCCAGGAATTTCACAATGCTTGCTGTTTTGCTGATACATTATTGTACCATTAAAAATATATTTTGTCCACTAAATTCATGAACTTAGAATTTTTTCATTAAAAGAGTTATTTTTCCATTTTGGTAATCATCTCTCATTTTCTATTGATAATATACAAATACATCTTACTGTATTTACTAATAGTTTTAATTAAAACATATTGTTCTTCAATTCCATATATATATATTTTTAAATTTTGGTCTTTTTATTGAATGAGATTTTTTTTCTCCCTTAGCTATGTATATTTTTGCATGGTTGTATTTCTGGGCAAAGAGCCCAGATTGGGATAATTTTTGTTTGTTCCTTACATAGTGTCCCAGATTCTGTTTTGAGAGGAGCATTGTAAATTAATATGATTACAGTGTTATTTTCATTATTTATTTTCTGTAGAATCTACCATATTAAGACATATCATTTGCAGTACTTAGTTCCAAATGAGAGTACAGTCTAGTTGGTTTCTAGGCATTGCAGTTACAAGCATCAATTTTTTTTCTCCTTAGACAATGAGTTATACCTATTCTGTTTTTCAGGAATGGGAAATAGAACTGATGAGTTTTTCTAAATTCATTAGACACTAAAGTCCTTCAAGATCTAGTGCCCCATTCATTAGGAATAATATATTGAATTGATGTCTCTGCTAATAATTGTATGTGTATAACAGAAAGCCCTTTGTGTATAAATGTAGAATGCTGAGAGAGCCACTACCCCAGGAATCAGAAAATCAGGGATGTGGTTATCCACTAAGCTCATCATTTGCTAAATATCTGCAGGGCCTAGAAAATAAAATTGGTCACTCTGGGCTTACGAAACACTGGTTAATACTGTACAATGTATTCTCAAAATCAAATTTCCCCCATTTCTAAGATATTCAACCATATCATAAATCTGTGAATAATCATAGGTTATAAAACTGTTATACATTTAAATACATGTTTCGCTAATACATACATATGTTTTAAGTGTATTCTACTTTGACTTTCAAGTTTATTCAATAAAATGATTTTTATTATTCCAGGTCTTCTGGAATAGGTTGTTTTATTTTCTGCTATTGAACTGGAATTGAATATAGCAAAGGCTTCAAAAACCCAACCCATTTCTCTGAACAAATGGATGAGAGACACAATTAGTCTTTGCAGACTAAAGCTCTAAATGTGAATAAACCTGTATACAGAGAGAGTAAAAAAAGAAAAGAAACAAAAGGTATATAGATGTTAAAACGTCATCACTTATGTGAAGTGACCATCCAATGCCCTTTGCAACAGTTTTGGAATACAGGGCCCAACAAGTTATTTGAACTGCATTCAGGTTGTTTCTTGGCATTGGTAGGTATGATAGTGAGCTCCATTCATTCATGGCCACTGCTACCACGTGTTGAAATCTGTTTTATAGTTAAAATAACTCTTAGCTACAAAACTTGAAATCAAAATTATATGTGATAAATTTTATAGCTCTGCAACATTTAAAAATATATCAAAGAAAAAATTTATGGGGTTTAGTTCCCCCTAGTGGTAATTGAATAATCAAAATTCTACAAAATTCATAAAAGGCTCAAACCTGAAGATTCAAATCACCTTAAAATTTTTTGGATAACATCATCATTTTACAAATTTTGAAATAAGGTCTAGGGACAGGATGTAAGCTAAAAATATTGCAAAGCTGAATGGTAACAAAAAGTTGTGTTCTGATTCCCAGATCAATATTTACTGATAATACATAAAATCATTTTGGCTTATTTGTTTATTTCAGATTAAGACAGTACAATATTTTTCAATATCATAATTTTAATAGATATATGTCTGTATATAAAAATTAAAATTAAGTTAATAGTAACTCTTAAGCCACATCAATAGATTTCTATTGTTCAAAATAATAAAATTAATATTTCAGCTGAATAAAATTACAGTCAAACTCTTCTAAGAATTTTTACCATATATAAATACAAGAACTTCATTGTTTTTAAGACTAAACAGCCAAACAATCGAAGCAATTCCAAAGTGATTTCATTAAAATATTTGAAAGAGTATTTCAACTCTTACATTTTTGGTTTAGCTTTTAGGTTTTAGGGTTTTTATTTATTTATTTATAAGACGGACTTTATAGGTGACCTTTGCTTGTAGACTGCATCTAAGGGAAGATGGCAATGTGAGGATTAAATTTGATAATTTTTCATGCTGTCACAAATGATCTATATGTTTCATTATCTTATGAACTTAAATCCTCAGGCAACTGGGTTCTTTGAAAAGAAAGGCTGTAGCTACTTATTTGAAATAAACATAACTATGATCTATACATAATGATGTGATGTTGGAAAAGAAAGGAAAGAAACACATTAGTATCTAACTTTAAATTACAGTTATTAGACTTTGTCAAAATGTCATTAGGTTTATTTTTAGTTTAGAATGTGGACACACATTTTTGAAGTTGTTTATTCTGTAAGATATATCAAATATGTCTGCCTCCTTTGCTGTTTTTACTATTAAAAGTCATTCTTTTTTTCTTTGTATCTATCATCCTGCCAAAAGGGGTGTAGTCTGCTTCACCTATTTATATAAGTTATATTGAGACAAAGACACGCCACATGGATATATCTTATAGGAACGTGAAAACAAATAATTTTTAAAAAGAAAATAGAGCAAAAAGACAATTTTTACTATGAAATGTTTTATATTATTTATGTAATAGTTGAAAGTGGTCTTTAACCATATATGCTACATTTATGATTAACTCAAGGAAAACCAACGACTTTGGCTGAAGAATATATGGTTACTATATTTACAATTTTGACTCTGAGAAAGTGCATTACATTTTAGTTCACAAGGGATATATTTTACAGGTATGTAATTTTCAAATAGTCAACCAGATTATTCAATAAATATAAATATACATCTTATAGGTAGCAATAACAATAAAGAAATTGAAATCTGGTTAATCCAGATGATGTTAAACATCCTGAAGTTAATATTTATAACTTCCTTCTAAGAAACTTCCTCAAATTATGCTTTCTTGTTCTTCATATTACTTTTATATTATATTTCAACTCTAATTTCCCTACCTAGTATATCTGAATATATATATATAAACATATATAACTATATATTGTGCTTGTATATAAGTATTCTCATAGAAGTAATATACATTTACTATTTATTAGTGCAACATATATTTAAATTTATAACAATTTGATAATCCATGATTAGTCACAGGTTTATGAGATTAAACACTTTACATCTTTCACTGCTTTTCTTCTATTTAAATTTTTCAATAGTTTTTCCCTGAGAATATCATAGCAAAAGAATGTGAATCAAGAAGGGACTCCCATTCACAATTGCTACAAAAAGAATAAAATACCTAGGAATACAACCAACAAATAATGTAAAGGACCTCTTCAAGGAGAACTACAAACCACTGCTCAAGGAAATAAGAGAGGACACAAACAGATGGAAAAACATTCCATGCTCATGGTTAGGAAGAATCAATATTGTGAAAATGGCCATACAGCCCAAAGTAATCTATATATTCAGTGCTATCCCCATCAAGCTACCAATGACCCTCTTCACAGAACTGGAAAAAAAAAAAAAAAAACACCTTAAACTTCATATGGAACCAAAAGAGAGCCCACATAGCCAAGACAATCCTAAGCAAAAAGAACAGAGTGGGAGGCATCACGCTACCTGACTTCAAATTATACTACAAGACTACCGTAATCAAAACAGTATGATACTGTTACCAAAACAGATATAGATAAATGGAACAGAACAGAAGCCTCGGAGGAAATGCCACATATCTACAACCATCTCATCTTTGACAAATCTGACAAAACAAGCAATGGGGAAAGGATTCCCTGTTTAATAAATGGTGTTGGGAAAACTGGCTAGCCATGTGCAGAAAGCAGAAACTGGACCCCTTCCTGACACCTTACACTAAAATTAACTCCAGATGGATTAAAGATCTAAACGTAAGACATAATACCATAAAAACCCTAGAAAAAACCTGGGCAAAACCATTCAGGACATAGGCATAGGCAAGGACTTCATGACTAAAACACCAACAACATTGGCAACAAATTACAACTAATTACACTCCAAAGCTTCTGTACAGCAAAAGAAAGAATCATTAGAGTGAACCAGGAAGCAACAGAATGGGAAAAAGTTTTTGCAATCTACCCATCTGACAAGGGGCTAATATCCAGAACCTACAAAGAAGTAAAACAGATTTACTAGAAAAAAACAAACAAACCCGTTCAAAAGTGGGTGAAGGATATGAACAGACACTTTTCAAAAGAAGATATATATGAGACCAACAAACAAATGAAAAAAATGCTCACCATCACTGGTCATTAGAGAAATGTAAATCAAAACCACATTGAGATACCATCTCACACTAGTTAAAATGGCGATCATTCAAAAATCTGGAGACAACAGATGCTGGAGAGGATGTGGAGAAATAGGAATGCTTTTACACTGTTGGTGGGAATGTAAAAACTATTGTAGAAGACAGTGTGGCAATTCCTCAAGGACTTAGAAATAGAAATTCCATTTGACCAAGGAATCTCATTACCTGGTATATACCCAAAGGATTATAAATCGTTCTATTTTAAAGACATATGCACATGTATGTTCATTGTGGCACTGTTTTCAATAGCAAAGACCTGGAACCAACCCAAATGCCCAATGGTGATAGACTGGACAAGGAAAATGTGGCACATATACACCATGGAATACTATGCAGCCGTAAAAAAATGATGAGTTTGTGTCCTTTGTAGGGACATGGATGAACCTGGAAACCATCATTCTCAGTAAACTGACACAAGAACAGAAAATCAAACACCACATGTTCTCACTCATAGCTGGGTGTTGAACAATGAGAACATATGGATGCAGGGAGGGGAGCATCACACACTGGGGTCTGCTGGGGGGTGCTAGTGGAGGGACAGGTAGGTGGGGAGGCTGGGAGGGATAACATGGGGAGAAATGCCAGTTATAGGTGACAGGGGATGGAGGCAGTAAACCACATTGCCATGTATGTACCTATGCAACAATCCTGCATCATCTGCACATGTCCCCCAGAACCTAAGAAAAAAAAAAAAAAAAGAAAAAGAAAAAAAAAGTTTTATTGTTTCTTTTGTTGTCAGTGAAAAGCAAATATAATTAATGGAGAAATGAACATAAGAACATATAGTATTTTGTTTTGTTATGTCAAATAAATGCAATTTATAGGAAAAAAGTTTGAAATTTTATTTATTACTCTATCACATTTATATGATTTTAGTTACTTATAGTCTATATTGACAGATTTATCAAATACAATAAATAGTACATTTCTCATTAGAAAAAAGAAAACAAGTTAATGCAATAATATTTATAGGCTAATTAACTAGTTTTCTTTTTTCTAATGAGAAATGTACTGTATATTGTATGTAATGTTTCTATTTGCTAATTTGCTATTTGCAAATTTTGTTTTTCAGCATAGTTTTACATATATATGTAGACACATAGGTACATATATACACACACAGATGTGTGTGTTTGTGTGTGTGTGTGTTTATATGTGTGTGTGTGTGTGTGTGTGTATTTATTTATTTAGGAATGAATTTATTTTCTTTATTGTATTCAAACCTGGTATTCTACAGTATTGTTATCATGCCTATTGTTGTTTTGTTGTGTTTTACTATTCTGAAAAATCTTAGTGATAGATAAATTGTAAAACTGAATATAATTCTCTTCTTTCTCAAATTATATAATTATATTTTAATTTTGCAGTGTTCCCTGTAAAAAATGTGAAATCTATTTATCACCATCTTGAATCAGATCTGGTATATGGTCTATTTTATTCCATGGTAAATGGCAGAAGTGATGTTGTTTAGGATATGACTTAGACTTCAAAATTCTTTGAGAACTCTCTCTCTGTCTCTCTTTTTCCCAAACTCGTATCCACCATAATAACAACACTTTCATTCTGCAAGGGTATAAGAGAAATATGTGGAGATTAAAGAATATTTTCAAATGCGACAGTCCTACGCCAGCCAGCCAGTTCCCAGTTCCCAGTGAACCCACTGGATGACTACAGATGCATGAGTGTGACCAGCTTAAATAAGGAGAGTCAGCTCAAATAAGCAGGATCACCCAAGCAACCCATAGATACCAGGGCTAAACCCTTATTTATTTTTTCTTTGACTATTTCTTCTGTCATATTCTAATACCTCCTCTGGTATTCCTACTTATTACAGTCTATTCCTAATCATCAAACTCTCCATTTATCTTAGCTACTTTTTTACATTATTTGTCATTCTAACTCTAAATGATGCATTCTGGATACTTTCTTCAAGCTATGTTCCTGATAATAAGTTCCCATTAATAGGATTAATGCTTTATTTAGAAGAGACATGAGAGCATGCTTCTTGTCTCTTCTCTCTACTCTGTAAAGTATATCCAGGTGACGGCCACCTGTGAACCTGAAAGCAGGTCCTGATCAGACACTAGATTTGCTGCAGCCTTCTTGGACTTTCCAGGCTCCTGAACTGTGAGAAACAAATGTTTATTGTTTAAGTCCCTCCTTCTGCAGTAATTTGTTATGGCAGCATGGACTGACCTAGATGACTCCCAAATTAAACACACTCAGAAACAGAATTTGCAAACATCAATAAAGCAATATACTGTGTATATAATTTGAAACTCCAAAGAATAGGAATGGGCATGGAAAAAACTATTTGAAGAAACAAAGGCAGAAACTTTCCAAATTATGAAACCACAGATGATGAATCTTAACATATCCCATGCACAAGAAACATGAAGAAAAGTACAATTTGGAAAAGTATTCAGTCTACATTACATTGCAGGGCAGGTATCCAATTTACATTACATTACATTACAATGCAGAATAAGTCTAGAAGTCCTGTATTATCAAGTTTTATAAATATAATAAAGGTAACATATTAAGAACAGTTGGATCACTCTCTGTGTGCAGAAGAATGAAACTGGACCCATACATGTCACCAAATAAACAATTTAACTCAAGATAGACTTAAGACTTAAATGTAAGGCTTCAAAATATAAAAATCATAGAGAAAACCTAGGAAATAATATTCTCAATGTTAGCCTCTGCAAAAAAATGTATGGCTAAGTCCTCAAAAGCAATTGCAACAAAAGTAAAAATTGACAAGTTGGACCTAATTAAACAAAAGAGCTTTTGGACAGCAAAAGAAACTATTAACAGAGTTAACCGCCCACAGAATGGGGAAAAAATCAAAATACACATTTAACAATGGTCTATTATCTAGAATATAATGAATTTAAGCAAATCAACAAGCAAAAAATACCGCCTTAAAAAGTGGATGAAGCTCATGAACCAACACATCTCAAAAGAAGATATACAAACAGCCAACAAATATGAAAAAATGTTCATCATCACTAAAAATCATAAAAATACAAATCAAAACCACAACGATCTATATCATCTCACACCAGTCAGGATGACTTTGATTAAACAGTAAAAAAAGTAACAAATGTTAGCAAGGCTGTAGAGAAGAGAATGCTTACACACTCTTGGTGGGGACCTAAATTAATTCAGCCACTGTGGGGAGCAGTTTAGAGATTTCTTAAATGACTGAGACTTGAACTACCATTCAACCCAGAAATGCTACTATTGGATATATACCAAAAGAAAATTAAATTGTTCTACGAAAATGATACACATACCTGTATATGTGCATCACGGCACTGTTTGTAATACCAAGTCTATGGTGGACTGAATAAAGAAAATATGGTACATACACGTGAGGGAATACTACACAGAGAGAAAAAAGAACAAAATGATATCCTCCACAGCAACGTGGATGCATCTGGAAACCATTATCCTAAGTGAATTAACAGAGAAACAGAAAACCAAAAACCACGTTTTCACTTAAAAATGAAAGCTAAACATTGGGTATACATGGTCACAATAATTGGAGCAGTAGACACTGAAGAGAGGAGAGCAGCGGTTGAAAAAACTACCTGTTGAGCACTATACTTACTACCTAGGTAACAAATTCATTTGAACCCCAAACCTTAGTATCATACAACATACCTTTGAAACAAACCCGCACATGTGTTCGCTAATTTTAAAATAAAACTTGAAAATAAATAAATATATAAATAAAATTGTTATTTAAAATAAACATAAACAAAAGCAGTTGGATAAAATAGACATGTTAGTTACAGAGAAACAATAAGAAGAAAGACACCTAATTTATCTTTAAAGTAATGAAAGAGAAAAACAAACAATCAAGAATTCTATATCCAGAAATATTACGTTTCAAAGGTTAAAGCAATCAGGATTTTCTTTATATACTATTATACTGATATGGGAAACAAGAGACAAGCTGCAAATCACCAATTTCAAGAATGAGATTGTGACATCACAAAAATTATTAAAAGGATAACAAAAAGATATACTATAAATAATCGTATGTCAGTTAATTTAACAATTTGGATTAAATTAACAAATTCTATGAAAGGCAAAACTACCAAATATCCTAGAAGAAGGTATCAAGAAATTTAATGACCCAGTATCTATCAAACAAATTGAATTTGCATGTAAAAAGTGCAACAAAGGAAATTCAGACACAGATGGCTTCACTAGTTAATTCTTCCAAATACTGTAAAAAGAAATCAAGCAAATTCTACACGAATTCTTCTATGAATTTGCAAGTGATTATCTCTTGATTTATTGTATGAGACAGTTATTACGTTGACACATAAACCAGACACCGATACTACAAATTAAATACAACAATACTAGACAACATGAGCAAATCAAATCCTATATACAAACAAAAACAAAGGAAAGAAAAGACAATGCATTAAAACCAAGGGAGCTTATTTCAGGAATGCAAGTTAGATTTATCATAGAAGAAAAGTCAATCAAAATGATACTCCACATAAAACAAACTACTAAACCTCAATATAGTTTTTTAAAAAGGGGCTCTAACAAGACCCACTATATAGTCCTAATGACAATCCTTAGGAAATTAGAAATAGAAGAGAACCACATCAAACTGACAAAGGGTATCAACAAAATACCAAAAGAAAGATTATAGTTCATGGTGAAAGACACAATGTTTTTCTTTCACCCTAAGAAGAGGAAAGCAAGAAGTATATTTGCTCTCATTAATTCATTCAACAGTGTACAGGGGTTTCTTGCCCATTAAATAAAGAAAGAAAAAGAACAAAGGGCAAGCAAATTAGAAAGGAAGAAATAAATAGCTATTGTTTCACAGGTGAAATGAGAAAAAAATCGCTTTTTATTTCTTCCTTTCCAATTTGTGAAATGACTATCCATGTAGAAAAATTGATTAAAACTATGAAATTATAGTATAGTTAATAACACATAAACTTGCAAGATATAAAATTAAACACAAAGAAAACAAATTTATCATCATGATATCAACAAAGACTCAGAAAACAATGTCTTGCCATTTGTAACAAAATAAAAAAACACAAAGCATTGAAGGATAAATCTGAAAAAAATATATCAAATATCTGCACTACAAGTGAGAGGAGAGAGATCCAAGATGGCTGATCACTACCAGCTCGAGATCGTAGCTCCCAGTGAAAGTGCAAAGAACGAGAGGACGCCATACCTTCACATGAATTCTTGTTGCTCACGCACCAGGAGATTCCTAGCGGAGGAGCCGCACGGGTCGCCAGCGCGACTCTTGTGACCGGCGAGGCAGTTTTGCCGGCGCCTTGGAGCGTCGGTTCTTGGTGCAGAATCAGAAAAGCACCATCAATCTTAACACCGCTGATTTGGTCGGTGCAGTGGGTTGCTCAGATTTCAGCGCTGAGAATCAATAAGTCGGACGTCCACTCAGAAAACCAATTACAAAGACGGTAAATACAAAGACCACAGATGGATAAATTTATAACGAAGGGAAGAAAGCAGCCAAAAAAGGCTGAAAATACCCAAGATCAGAACGCCTCTCCCTCAGCGGGGGATCACAGTTCCTCATCAGCAACAGAACAAGGCCTGATGGAGAACGAGTGTGTTCCAATTACAGAAGCAGCCTTCAAAATGTGGATAATGAGAAACTTCTGTGAATTAAAAGAACTTGTTTTAAACCAATCCAAAGAAACTAAGAACTTTGAAAAAAGGTTTGACGAAATGTTAACAAGAATACACAATTTAGAGAGGAATATAAGTGAATTGAGGGAGCTGAAAAACACAATACGAGAACTTCGTGAAGTATGCACAAGTTTTAACAGCTGAATTGATCAAGCAGAAGAAAGGATATCAGAGGTCGAAGACCAACTCAATGAAATAAAACAAGAAGAAAAGATTAGAGAAAAAAGGATAAAAAGGAATGAGCAAAGTCTCCAAGAAATATGGGACTATGTGAAAAGACCTAATCTATGCTTGATAGGTGTACTTGAATGTGAGGAAGAGAATGAATCCAAGCTGGAAAATACGCTTCAGGACATTATTCAGGAAAATTTTCCCAACCTAGTAAGGCAGGATAATATTCAACTCCAGGTAATATGAGAACACCACAGAGATATTCCTCAAGAAGAGCAACTCCAAGGCACATAATCGTCAGATTCACCAGGGTTGAAATGAAGGAGAAAATACTAAAGGCAGCCAGAGAGAAAGGTCAGGTTACCCAAAAAGGGAAGCCTATCAGACTTACAGCAGATCTCTCAGCAGAAACCCTACAAGCCAGAAGAGCCTGGGGACCAATATTCAACATCCTTAAAGAAAAGAACTTTCAACCCAGAATTGCACATCCAGCCAAACTAAGTTTCACAAGTGAAGGAAAAATAAAGTTTTTTGAGAATAAGCAAGCACTCAGAGATTTCATCACCACCAGGCCTGCTTTACAAGAGCTTCTGAAAGAACCACTACACATAGAAAGGAACAAACAGTATCAGCCTTTTTAAAAAAATACCAAAAAGAGCATCAATATAATGAAGAATCTACAACAAATAACGGGCAAAATAGCCAGCTAATATTAAATGGCAGTATTAAACTCACATATATTATTATTAATTCTAAATTTAAATTGACTAAATCCCCCAATCCAAAGACAGACAGGCAATTTGAATAAAAAACTAAAACCCATCAGTATGCTGCATCCAGACCCATCTCACATTCAAGGATACACAAAGACTCAAAACAAGGGATGGAGAAGCATTTACCAACCAAACAGAGAGCTAAAATAAATAAAAAGCAGAAGTTACAATTAAGCACCAAAGATCAAAAGAAGCAAAGAAGGACATTATATAATGATAAAAGGATTAATCCAACAACAAGAAGAGCTAAAGATTCTAAATATATACGCACCCAATACAGGAATACGTAGATCAGTACCACATCATATCAACTTAGAAGTTTAAATGAAATGTTGGTTGGCTCCTTGTTTGTTATTCTCTTCCCTCATTTTCTTTTATATCTCCTTTATTAAGGACAATTATAGGCATACCCATATTTAGACTGCATTCTTGCCCGGGCAATAAAGCAATACCCCCATCCTCTCTCCCTCTTCCTCTTTCTCTTTCTTCCTCTTCTTTATTCTTTTTCTTATATATATAAAAAAATTTAATAGTTATCAGAATGGATGAGCAAGAATGAAGGGTCTGTATGCCACACAAAAAAGGAACATTTGGGCAAAATTTAAAGGAGGTTTGACAATAATTGGTCATAAAAATAACTGAGGAAATAAAAAAAACAAATATCTGCACTATAAAAACTATAAAACAATGATGAGCACAATTAAATAGCACCTAAATAAAATGAGAGCAATACCCTACTCATGTGTCAGAGGACATAACACTTTTAAGACATCAGTTTTCCAGAAGTTCATCTACAGATGCAACACAATTCCAATTGAAATTCAATTAAACTTTTCCTACAAACTGGCAAGCTAAAACTAAAATTCATACAAAAATTTGAAGAATATAGAATGCTCAAATCAGTAATAGTAATAACAGAACTAAAGAAAAATAACACTATTAGATTTGAAGATATATTATTAACCTACACTAAATAAGACACTGTGGTATTGGCATAAAGATAAATAGATCAAATAGAACATCATAGCCAGCCAATTATATATGGGCAATTGATTTTTGACAAACATGCCAAGGCAGTTACTAGAAAAATGATAATCATTGTAATAAACAATAATAGGAAAGAAATTGATCTATATTTTGAACTTTACAAACATTAACTCTAAGAGGGTCATAAACAAAAATGGAAAACCTACATCAACCCTCCCACAATAAAACACAAGATAAAATGGTTGTGATCTTGGGTGAAGCAAAAATATGTAAGGTTCAACTTCAAAATAATATAATTTCTACATGTATATATCTGAGATATATGATAAAAAAAATCAGCAAGTGATAAAATGAGATAAATTATTTACAAACAATTTTTCTCACAGAGAAAATGTATTCATGATTTAAATAAAAATCTCAGACTTCATAAGGAAATAAACCAATAATTGGGGAATGATTTGAACAGCTACATGTAGGCAAATATGCACATGGGATAAGTTGTTTAGAAAATAGAAAACTGCAATGAGATGCTTCTTTACAACTGTTAAAAAGGATAAATCCAAGAAGATCTATCACACCACATGTTGACAAGGTAGTAAAGGAACTTGAAATCTCATAATCCTCTGGTTGAGATGTAAAATTGTATCATCACTTCACAAAGCAGTTAAACATATATTGACAATATGATGTAGCTATTCTACTCTTTGGCATTTACACAAGAGAAAAGAAAGTATGTGATCATATAAAGGCTATGAATGTTGAGTTGCTCTATTCATCATAGGCAAATCTGTAGACAATCCAAATGTCTCTTGATAGCTGCACACTAAAAAACAAAAATCTATCCTGTGATTAAACATATAAATGTTATGAATGTTTCTATATAAAGGCTATCAATGCTTAGAACTGTTTTATTTCTCTTGGCAAAAAAAGTCTGTAAGCAACCCAAATACTTCTTGATAGATACATACTAAGAAAACTATGCTCTGATTAAACTGTGGTACACTTGGTTTTCCACATGAAATAAATGAAATATAATTTGGCAATAAAAAGAATGAGCTATTAATATATGGTAAGAGGCTCCTGGATCGGGTCCTTAAGAAATTATCTGGCTATATTGACTCACACATGTTACAAGGTAAAGAATTGTTGAAAAAATTAATAAACAGAGAATGTGGACTTCTGAAAAGGAAATTTTACTGTGTGAATGATGTTTAATATAAGAAGCTAGGGAAAAAAAAAACAATGTATACTGAATAATTCTATTTATAAAAAAAATTCAGTAGGCTGGGTACAGTGGCTCACACCTGTAATCCCAGCATTTTGGGAGGCTAAAGAGGATGAATTCCTGAGCTCAGGAGTTCAAGACCAACTTGGGCAACACAGTGAAACCCCATCTCTACTAAAATACAAACAATTAGCCAGGTGTGTCGGTGTGCACGTGTAGTCCCGCTACTCTGGAGCAGAAGCAGGAAAATTGCTTGAACTTGGGAGGCGAAAGTTGCAGTGAGCCAAGCTCATGCCACTGCATTTCAGCCTGGGCAACAGAGTAAGACTCTGTCTCAGACAGATAGATAGATAGATAGATAGATAGATAGATAGATAGATAGATTCCAGTAAATGCAAAATTATCTATAATACCAGACACAGGATAAGGAGATGAGAAGGCAGAAAGCCTTATGAAAGAAGAAATTGCAAAATAGAAGAAAGAAACTTTTCTGGATAATGAAAATATATACTACTTTGTGCTGATGACTTCATGGTATATATTTATTTCAAACTGCATCACTTTTTGCACTCTAAATATAATTAGTTTATGCATGTCAATAATACTTCAATAATGTTAAAATATTTATAGTTAAGTGAGAATATGAAGATGTTTGACAGTCTTTCAAAATGTATCTTTATCTTGTATTAACTTCCACCACTGTTGCTTGCCTTTTGTTTAACTAAGAGTCTCCTGGATTTGGGCCTTAAGAAATTATCCGGCTACAATGACTCATATTTTACAAGGTAAAGAAATGTTGAAAAAATAATAATAATAAACAGAGAATATGGACTTTTGAAAAGGAAAATTCACTATGTGAATTATCCTAAATTAAAGTGACAAAATAGGAAAATAAATACTAGAAGATGATACATGTATTTTAGCACAAAAAAGGACAAATAGTTAAGAATAAAATGATCACTAATGCAAAGGAAAACAAAACAATACAGGGTACCCAATTGTAGATTTAATATATTACATTTAACAAACTAAATTATAGCAGAATTAAAAGATTAGTTGGCAATTAGAAAACTGATTAGATCAAAACTCAAAATATGATTTTTGATTCATACTATAAGTATCAATTGAGGTAAAACATATGATAGTTCTTTATAGGCTGAAAAATGTGCACATAAATTTATTTTCTGTAGTACTTTGAATAATATATCACACATGTGTATTTAAAAGCATTAAATACCAAGCTTGAAAGATCAGTAATTCTATACATACCATAGCAAAATTTGATTACTTCCTTCTTTCAATTCTGTTGTAAATGAATTGCCTCAAAGAGTTTCAAGTAGATAATAATATTTGAATGTATAGGTCAGACACATTTTGAAATATATTTATTCTAAAGTAAAATATTCACAGTAGTTCCTAATTATACTCTTTTCTTCTTGAATCTGTTTTAATATCTGTGAAGCTTCATTAAAGCCATGCTTCCCTACAGAGCTAGAAACTCTGCCAGAGAGCACTGATGATGTATAATCTATTAAATGCTCAGTAAGCTAATGTTTTATTCTCAAGTTCTGCATTTTATTTTATCCTGCTTGTTTGAGGGAATCAAAAAGAACCATTGCAACTTAAGAACAGAAGTCACCTTAAGAAGAGAAATGTATTCAGAAAAAGTTTGATGACATAGAAAAAACATGAATAAAGCTGAAAGAGTAGAGATACAGGCAGACTTATATATTTCATCAAATACTGAAAATGTTAATATTATATTTTTCTTTTTTATTTATGTAAATAAGTTACCAATCAAATTAGAACATTTTTAAAGCATTTATCCTCATTTTGAAAATATGAGGAAACAATATATTTACAGTCTTCCTCTGGATAATTGATAGTAACAAAAATATTTAAAAGTGTTATCTTTATTGAATCACTCGTATGTGTTAAGTATTGCATTATAAACTTCTTGTTAAAGTCTCAACACAACTTTTTTTTTTAATAGGTGAGAATATTTAGGCATACTTTTATTAATTTTAGTAGCAAATAATTACCAGAACAGGGATCTGAACCCAGGTCTCAGATCTCTCTGACATCAAAACCTAGCTTCAAGCATATATTCTTCATATTACACTAGTCCTAAAAGCAGAAGAGAGGCTTGGCAGAGTGCCTGATCGTGGTGTGAGTGTGTATATAGGCACGTGCTTGGATTAATGGCTGAAAAAGCTTTATTGACTTAAGGATGATGTTGCAGGGGAGCTTTGATGGCAGACATGAGGCCCTCCCTCCACAAGAATAATTATTTCTAGCTCTTCAGAGATAAATACATATATATTTTAAGATGAAATCTTGCTTAATTAGAGGCACTGTTTAAACTCTCAATATTTGTTAGCTAGATCTGATTTCTGAAAAAAATAAGCATAAAAATTTGAGACAATGTAAGCTACAACACTTGTCAAGTACACATACAATAAATAAAGACAAAATTAAAAACAATAATTTTCTTCTGTAAAATTTTGGTTGGGTGAGTTTTCAATTATGAAGAGATGTAAAATATAATTTTACAACAGAGACAAAAGGTTAATTTTATTCTTTTCTGAATTTCATAATAATTGAATATATGAGGTACAATGTGATATTTTGCTCTATGTTTACAATGTGAAATGGCTAAATGAGACTAATAAACAAATTTATCACCTAACATGATTATCATTTGGCTCTGGCAAAAATATTTAAAATCTACTCTTTCTGCGGTTTTGAAATATACAATGCATTATTATTTATTACAACACCTTCCTTTTCCCCATCCATTCCCGACACCTATACTGCACTCTATACTTCTACGAGTTCAACTATTAAAGATTCCACATATCAGTGAGATCATATGATGTTTGCCTTTCTCTCCCTGGCGTATGTCATTTATACTGTCTCTTAGGTTCATCCATGTTGTCCCAAATGACAGAATTTCATCCCCCACTTTTAAGGCTGATTCTTCGTTGTGGGTTTCTTTGAGAAAATATATACACATATATATACCGCTATCCAAGAATTACCAGTCGGCCATTTTTACAAATAAAGATATTATGAAAAGTATTTTTCTTACCATTGTATTTGCTTTAAAACCATTATTTAATAAAAAAATTCACTGAAGCAGAGCAGACAGCAATATTTTAAAATCCCATGCTTTGTTTCTGACCTAATCTTTCTCTTCTCTTTCATATTCAAACCATTCTACCTTGCCATTTATAATAAATTCTTCATTGAAATCAAGCAAGGAAACAAATGATTATGACTGCATTATTTATGATAAAGTCAGTTTTGTAGCTTAATTCTAAATCTTACATTGGTTCAAATATAATTGATGTTCATGTGTTGCTCATATGAAAATATTGGGCAAGTAAGTAGTAGATGTGTGGTTAGCCCTCTTCTATGCAGTGGCTCAGGGACTCAGTGCATGGAAAGTTTTGTTCTGTTTAATAAATGAATTCTAAGGTCTTCCTGGGTGTAATCATTCTTCCAGTTAGATAGCCAGAAGTTAAAGCTGCTTGGAGAAGCAGGTATAGCAGTTGTCCATGGGCTGTGTCTAGAAGAGGACATCTCACTTTTGTTCACATTTCCTGTGTTAGAACTTTGTAATGTTATCTAACTAGCCCAAATTTGGGCAATCAATTAGCAGTAAAACACCTACATAAAGGATTATTACTGGACTATTATAATTACAATTACATTAATCCAGATTTAACATATATGGACTTTTGGTAAATATGTTTTATTTACATATTTTGACAAATTATTTTATAACAAATTCTGTATATCAAAAAATTTATACCTAAATAAGTTAGCATGAATAATTAGAAAACAGAGATTATTTTTCACATGATGACAGTATGACACCAGTATTACATTTAAGAAAACCATCAGCAATTGTCTGTTATCATCTAGCCCACTGTGTAAATAGAAATATCTCTGAATCCAAAATGTATGTTTACAATTACATTGTTCCAAAAAGAATCCTAGCCATCCAAAAACCCAATTTTAAAATTATGGTCTTAAACTTTCATGAGTATACAATTTAATGTTTTTAATATCCATAGAAAGCATAACTCATAAATGAAAAGAATATACCATTGTAATAAACTCAGCAATTATGTTTATCATGGTAACCCAGACCAGTGAAACCTTATAATGGAAAGGCACTAGTTCAGGGATGAGTTCCTGGGAACCTCCACTTCAGTCCCACCACTAATTATCAAATAATGAACGAATCTGAGGCTGAGAAAAAGTATACTATTTATACAAGGTCGTACAGCTCCTAAGAGTCAAAAACATACAGATCAATATGCCCAGACCTTTACAATTTCAAAAAGTTGAAACTTTTTGACATTCTTTAGTTACAAATGCATGAAGACTGATTTAAATATTGAGCCTTGCATGATATTGATATATTTTGCTGAGAAGATATGTATGTCAAGTATTATGATTTTAACACATGATTGAGCAAGGCAAATAAATATCACCTACTATAAATTTACACGTATGAGTTATCTTATAACAACCTCTGTTGGTGGTGGCTGAATTTTACGTTTCAAATTTCATTTTGCATGATCTAATGTAATAAACAAGTTTTCCAAATAAGACCATCAAAAAAAGCAATGACACACAAGCATGAGCCACATGTTTTTTTTTTTTGTTTTTTTTTTTTTTTTTTCTGTTTGAAAAGCTATTTCTGACATGGTAATGAGTTCTGTAGGGAGATTATTAGATTTATCATCTTGTAATGATGATAAGTCATTGCCATCATTTCAGGCAACGGATTGTGCTCCCAATGTCCCTGGCCCATGTGCCCGTATTGAACTAACCTCATCATTGCAACAATGGAAATGAGCAACCAAATATACTTGAACAAATTCTCCACTTCCAAATTTCTCAAAAAAATATTAATTTCTCATCAGTTTTTAAAAATTTAAGCAAAAATGTAAGCCTAAAAAGTTGACAATTTCATGTTTCGGACTGGTGGAAATAAAAGCAACAAAGTTTGTTTACGATAAATAGATAAAAAATATTACATTTTTACTTGACACTTTATGATTTTCAAAATTTGAATTGTACCTGATTTTACATAATGTATTATTTTATTATCAAATACATTTTGTTGCTTGTAATGTCTTTTTCTCTGCATTCAACTTGAAAAATCACATGCCAGTAAGATAACTAAAGACCCTAGTGAAACAATCTCCTAAGTTCAGGAAAGAGAGAGAAAAAACAAACATATCTTGTTTCTCTTTTCTTGTTTCAGCCTATAAACGATAGGTTTAATGCCTGAGTTTAACTGCATAAACAGTAGTTGACAAGAAACTGCAAAACTTAAAAATCGTATATTTGACTTGGTATCTCTCTTGGTGATTTACTGGCACCCAAGAGTTGCATTAAATCAGAAGTTAACAGCCATTTTTTAGTAGCTATGTCCTCAGTTCTATAAAATGGCTTTTCTTTTCCTTGCAGAGCAGGCTGAATAAATAAAACCCACTTTCACACTGGAATCAGACCCAAACTTTATTTTACCTTCACACAAAACAATCTGGATACCCCATTTCTGAAATAATGTTGAAAAAGACATCATTATATTACAGCACATTCTAGTTTGTAGCAAGTGAAGCTGTATCAAAAGAGGCTCTAAATCATTTTTATGTCCCCATAAATATGCCAGAATTCGAATCCAAGAACAAATATTATGAAAAACAAATTATTTTTTTGAGGTTCAACAGAAATTACAGCGAAAGGGGAAGGCAGAAAGAAAATAGCTGTCAAACAGGTCAGTTGTGGTACAAGAGAAGGTTCTGAAATGATAGCCAGAAAACCTGAGTGTGAATGCCCACTTGATCTAGATTGAGTTGTTTAATAAGTTCTTCTCTGAAGAAATTGGGAAAGTAATACCTTCCTTATCAGATTTTAAGAACAATCAAAGAGATCACTAACCTAAATTGCAGTCCTTGGCACAGTGCTTGACATTATAATTACTCAAAAATGTTCATAAAGTTGAAGGCTATGATTTGAAATGTCAGTACCGCCTATGAAAATATACCCAGACCACACATAAAAACACACATGTAATGCACAATAAAAACTTTTAGAGGACTGTTGTAGCACAGAAATCCTCAGTATTTGGTATCACTTCTTGGGAATTATGTTCTAAGTAGCTTTTAATCTTAACTGTGCTATGGTACAGATTTTCAGAAGGGAGTAATATATAGCTAATGTAGCAAGAGTTAATGTTAACATTATCTTTGCTTTGCAAGCCCTTAGGTAGAAAAGGGCACTGTGAAGCTGAGATGCTGTGATTAGGATTATCCTTGTTTTAATGGAGGACCATGTTGACTGATGGCTAGCTGAAGAAAGACTATCACAATTTATGGAAAGAGAAGCTAGCAGTAGCGAATAAAATTATGGAAAATATTATCTATAGATTCACAAGGTGTTGCTAAATACAAAAGTAATAGGCCCAAACAAATACTTACTACACAGTTTGTCCTTGAGTTAATTATATAATGTATCAAACTAAATACACAGCAATTAAGTCAGAAAATGTGTATAGAGGCCATACTATTCTCTTATAAAACTTCCTTATAAAAATCCTCTCTCAGTTGCACAAAACTTTATTCTGGGGAATATTCATTATTTTTGTATATCAAAGATTGCCTACTGTAATTAGTAAACCAGTTGCAAACACAGCTGTGTTTTCCAAATGATCCATATTTCAGTATGATTTGTGTCTATCCCTTTGTTGTTGTTTTTATTTATTCAAAACCCTTTTAAGTAGCAGCTCTATTGAGAATTTAATCAAAGGTATAAACCTCTAGGCAGGAAAAAATTCATAAACATTTTGAACATGCTTTGAAGGTATTTGAAACAGGATTTCTACTTTTTTACTTGAGGGAAAAATGTAGGAAGGAAAAAATGCAAGTAAGATGATAATGTATTAATAATTAAGAAGAAACCAGTGGCTTTGATTACCAGATCACCTCAACCATGATGCATTTCTGGATGTATAAAACTATATACATCTCATATTCATGATGGTTTAGAGCAAGGAATACCTTCCAGAAAAACTGACAATCAATCAAGGTTTAGTTTTCTTATCCACAAAACAGAGATGATACCTGTTGAACTGGGTTATTCTAAATATTAAATGAAACTCTATAGCCAAATTATATAATAAATTGGTTTTAAATTGGCATCTCATATTTTTATGCATAACATGAAAATACCTGGAATTTGGAAAATCTTGTTTTCCTTGATTTTTAAAATCAAGGCAACATCACATGATAGATTAATCAGCTACTGCAACTCCTGGCCACGCGGGTTTTTCCTCATGCTCAGCTCACCCTTGACATCTTTCTTTCGGGGTTTCTCCCATCTCTTCATCCGTAGGAGCCATATCAACCACAGCTCATTCCTTCACAATTAATGCTTTCCCAACCATGTAACCTAATACTTTATTAATCCAATAAACGAATTCATGCAAATGGACCAAGAGTAAAGATGCTGTTCCTTCCCTACCCGTCAAAAGATCTCAGCCTCCTCATACTCCATGAATATTTCTGGAGGTATATTCTGTAAAATTGGCCTTTCATTACTTTCCTTCCTTAGTTCAATATAATTACTCTACCTGAATCTATCTTTTGTTAAGAAATGTTAACTACCTTGGGGGAAAGAGGAGGTTCAACAGACCAGGCAGAAAGATAAAATGTATAAATAAATCTGGTAAAGACACTTTCCTTGATATGGTTAGTTAAAGATTAGGTAAGAAGAAATTGGTATTCTCTGATAGATGAATGAAAGATATGTTTTTAGGAAAAGGACAACTCAAGTAGTTTAAAAGAGAGGATTTTGCCACTCTGACTTGTCAATAATAGATAGTAATTAAATAATTAGTAGTAGAAAAAGTTATAAAGAATTTTAATTAAAGTGGAAGATTGCAGAATATTTAGAAACAAGAAAATTTATGAGAAAACTTGCAAAAACCTCAAAGAAGGCTATACTGCTAAAATATCTATCCACATTTTCCCAATAGATATTTATTTCACTTTGCAATCTTCCAAAAATATAATCATTATTTGTTTATGAACACATACTAGGGTTCCACTAATTTATGTATATTAAATGTGAAGTATGTAATCACTGAATGTTTTTGAAGTCTCCTATAAGATGATTTTACAAAGAAATTGAAGATTTTGGTGAGACTTAAAATACTGAGGTGACAGATTTACTACAGACTGGATCCAGGTTATTTCTTCGGTGAGACATGTTTCAAACAGCTGACAGCGTTGAGCAAGCAGAAGAGAGACTTGATGTTAAGTAACATAAATAATGCTGCTCATCAACAAATGTACAAGATACTTGAAAGTGCATAATCATACTCTTTCTCATAAACTGTCAGCTTGATTTTGTCCCCCAGAGAATAAGAAGTCTTTATAAATCTACCATGGCTATGTGACAAGAGAAAAATGTTCATCGGAGACACAGGCATAAACTCCCCTTGCCATGGACCTCCGCACCCAAACAAGCCGCAGCAGAAGCACTTGAGGGCCTCTTTTCTCATAAACAGAGAAGTCCCTGATGCCCATTTCCAGACCGACTTCTCTAGGAAACAGAGTATATATTTTTCCACAACTGTATCTAGAAAGTAGAGTTTTTACCAGTTCAAACCAAATGGAAAAATAAGTCAATCCTGGGTGACCTTCTATAGGTAGAGGCTTTGTGCTGATGTGTCAGGTCACATTTGAGGAGTTTCACTGCTTTGTACTTAAAAATGGAAGTGTAAACAAATGTTGAACTTAATATATATATTTTGTTTCAGTTGATATTTAAAAATAACACCATTTCGGCCGGGCTCGGTGGCTCAAGCCTGTAATCCCAGCACTTTGGGAGGCCGAGGTGGGTGGATCACGAGGTCAAGAGATCGAGACCATCCTGGTCAACATGGTGAAACCCCGTCTCTACTAAAAATACAAAAAAATTAGCTGGGCATGGTGGCACGTGCCTGTAATCCCAGCTACTCAGGAAACTGAGGCAGGAGAATTGCCTGAACCCAGGAGGCGGAGGTTGCGGTGAGCCGAGATCGTGCCATTGCACTCCAGCCTGGGTAACAAGAGCGAAACGCCGTCTCAAAAAACAAATAAATAAATAAATAAAATAAAATAAAAATAAAAATAAATAAAATAAAATAAAATAAAAATAACACCATTTCAATTTTATCCACAGTTCTTCTAGAAAGTAATCACACCTACATTACATAGTAATTTTGAGGAGTAAATGAGTTTACAAACACCAGTCACTTACTGGATGCACTAAACAAATATTAATGACTACAGAATTACAGAGTCTATTACATATTGCCATGCATGAGGTTATCCAATGTGCTTAATTTCTTTATGTAAAAACACAGGGGATACCTACCGGATTAAGGAAGACACACAGAAAGAAATAAACACAAAGAAAAACAACTAAAGTATTATTGGGAAAGTACAGCAAAGTATTTATCTTTGTTTCTAACATCAACTGCACAAAAAATAGATATATTAGTATCCAGCATTTTTGCGAAGACAAAAGGGAAGAGTAAATATTAAATTATGTGATCAAGCAAAATTCATTATATGATTCAAAAAATATTTTTAAAAATTTATCAGAATGATGTGAGGTAACGTTTTAATATAAATGTGTATAAATTATGTACTGACATTCATTTCATTTAAATAAATAATTTTTTATTTAATTCCCTACTGAACTTGGGAAAATCTTTTAAATTATGAAATAACTATAAACTCCTTTAAAACTCATAATGCAGTTTATGGCTCTAGTGCACTAAAAAATCAACAAGGATCTTTTGAATTCTATTGTACAGACAAATCAATCATCAATTTAAAGTGAAAATGTGCCTTTTTGAGAATTTTTTGTCTGGAGAAAATTTTGATGAAATGTTTGCTGTTATAAATTATAAATGAAAAGAGTGTGAACATTCTTCTGAAAAGAAAGCCTATATCCTTTAACAAGGAAACTGCTGGCTACCATACTGGGGATTTTTTTTAAGAATGTAAATTGAGATGAAAATTACAAACATGACTAACCAAAATAGAAAAAAATTCCTTCTTTCAGGGATATTAATACCAAGTCTATCTTCACTGATTAAATGCTCTTGATATTCAAGCTCCCATAATGTTATATTTTACAATAGCATTTAATGAATAACTTAAAAGAGCCAAAGATTAAATGAGGTTTAATATAAAGTCAATATAATGACATGGTTAGGGCTCTACTTACAAAGACAATTTGTGTAAAATCTTTTCTTCCACCTTTTTTTGGTTATTATTGTTCTACTTCCTTTTTAAAAAAAGGTTTCAGTGATGTTGTAGTCTGACTTTTTTTTTCTTTGAGATTGAGTCTCTTTCTGTCGCCCAGGCTGGAGTGCAGTGGTGTCATCTGGGGCTCACTGCAACCTCCACCTCCTGGGTTCAAGTAAGCCATTTTGCCTTAGCCTCCTGAGTAGCTGGGATTACAGCCGCACACCACCACATCCAGATAATTTTTGTATTATTAGTACAGACAGAGTTTTACCATGTTGACCAGACTGGCCTTTAACTCCTGGCCTCAAGGGATCCCCTTGCCTTGGCCCCCCAAATGCTGGGGTTACAGACATGAGCAATCATGCCCAGCCAGCCAAACACATTTAGATAAAATTCAGTAAGTGAACAGTGTCACATTCTTCCGCTCTGCATTGCATATAACTCTGTTAATTTGACTGAGAGGCATGGAAACTTGAACTAACATAAAAATTGGGCTGTGATTGAGCTTTAACTTGTAAGATAAAATTTGTGATGTTCTACAAGCTCTACTATAACCCTTTCCAAAATTGTGCTATGAAACTTAGCTCTAACATGGAGAAACCATTATTTGGTGTAAATATAACTCTGTGTACAATTACACACAGACTCAAGGATGATGATGTAAAATTTAAACATACTAAATAATTTAATAATAAATTCGAATTAATATTTTAATTTTTAAAGTTACATTTTTTTTTAATTTGCATTCTGGGACAGGAATATTAATGCAACTTTTTTTTCACAAAACGCACCCACCCACTGTATTTTTGCTATATAATGTTCAAAAATATTAATGAGCACACTACATAAAACAATAGATTTGATTTGAAAATATCTGTTTTGCAATGTCAGTACTTTTAATCTTTTTCATTTATATAAATCATGAGAATTTCATACCATATACGCATACTAATCTGAAAAGTTAGGTAACAATATAGACTATGTGTGATGAAGTGCACTTTACACGAAGTAAGTTAAAAATAGTATATTTGATCTAATACTTGCTTTCTTATATTTCATCTTTTGGTAAAAAAAATCCAATACTTAAGCAGACTTTTTTTATTATGCAAGGCAACTGTATATAAAAATATTAATTGCTCATCAAAATAGTGAAAGGTATATTTTATTGACTATCAATTTATCTTTTTCAATATTGTTATCTATTATACTTAGTTGTTATTCAATGATAAGGGATTTTGTGTTAGTAAACATTGTCGGTAAGACAGATTTACATAGGCAAATGGTTATTAATAATCAGGAACCATTGTATCTCTACATTTGAACTCAAAAAAAAAATAAATCTAGTAATACCTCTAAAAGTTGGCATAATGTCAATGCAACTTGGCTGGTCCTACATCCTATGACATTTGAAAAGTGTACCAATAAGAAAACGTTTAATTATTTATTTGAGAAAAGAATGGGTTAAATGATATTTTTTAAATGAGCAATTTCAGAGGAGAGAAGGATAAGATGGCTGACTAAATGCAAACGTCTTGTGCAGCTGGGTGATATTCTAGCTACAAGCCATTACACTAAAGTATCATCTAATAGGTTGCATCCCAAACCACAACACCAAAAATTATTCTGCTAATATGTATGCCTGTGAGTGAAACCAGGCACAAGAATTCACACACACATAAAGATCTTGTACAGAGCACTGGCCCTCTGAAAGTATCCAGAAACAATGCCAGCTAACTATACTCAACATACACCACAGATAAAGAAACACCTGTCCTCCAAGCTGAGGAAGAATCAGTAGAAGAATTCTGGAAATTCAGGCCAGAGTGTCTGCTTACCTCTAAAGACATCTACTAGTTCTTCAGCAATGGTTCTTAACTAGTTTGAAGTAACTAAAATGATAGACACAGAATTCAGAATTTAGATACCAAGGAAGTCCAGCAAGATTCAGGAAGAAGTTGTAACTCCACCCAAGAAATTCAAATAATCCAATAAAATGATCTGAGTGCTGAATGAAGAAAGAGTCATTTTTTTTAAAAAGAACCATACTTAATTTCTAGGGCTGAAAAAATCACTGAGGAAAGACTCTCAGAGCTTGAAGACTGGTTCTTGGAACTAACTCAGACAAAAATTTTAAAAGAATGTAAAAAGTTAAATGAAATATCCAAGCAACATGGGATTATACATAGAGAAAAAATCTATGAGGGGTTGGTATTCCTGAGAGTCAAGGGAAGAGAATAAGCAGCTTGACTATATATTTGGAGACATAGTCCACAAAAGTTTCTTTAATTTCTCTAGAGGTTGACATGCAAATCCAACAAATACTGAGAAAGTCAGCTAGATATGGTACAAGATGACAGTACCCAGGGAATATAGTCATCAGATTCAAAAAGGTCATCACAAAAGAAAAAAAAATCTTAAAGGAAACTAGAGAGAAGTGTCAAGTCATGTACAAAGGGAACCCATGAGGCTAGCAGTAGACATATCATCAAAAACTTTACAAGTCAGAATAGACTGACACCTATTTTCAGCATAATTTTTGGGGGGTGGAGGGAGAGGGAGTCTATCTCTGTCACCCAGGCCAGAGTGCAGTGGCATGATCTTGACTCACTGCAACCTCCGCCTCGCGGGTTGAAGCAATTCTCCCACCTCAGCCTCTCAAGTAGCTGGGATTACAGGCATGTATGACCACACCCAGCTAATTTTTGTATTTTTAGTAGAGACAGGGTTTCACCATGTTGGCCAGGTTGGTCTCAAACTCCTGACCTCAGGTGATCCACCTGTCTTGGCCTTCTAAAGTGTTGTGATTACAGATGTGAGCCACTGTATCCAGCCTACTTTCAGCATTCCTAAAGAAAGAAAATTACAACCAAGAATTGTTTCTCACCAAACTAACTTCATAGGGGCAGAAGAAATAAACCTTAGTTAGATAAGCGAATATCGAGGGAATTTATTTCAACTAGAACAGCCTTACCAGAGGTTCTTAATGGAGTGCTAAACATGGAACTAAAAGAATGATGCCTGCTACCACACACACATAAACCCTTAAGCACGTAGTCCACATGCACCATAAAGCAACTATGCAATCAAGCCTATGTAACATCCAGCTAACGACACAGTGACACAATCAAAATCACACATATTTGTACTAACCTTGAATATAAATGGGCTAAAACCTTACTTAAAAGCATAGAGTGGCAAGCTAGATAAAAGCATAAGACCCAACCACCTGTTATCTTGAAGAGATACATATCACATATAATGACACCAAAGTTAAGAAATGAAGAAAGATCTGCTATGCAAATGGAAAACAAAAAGGAGAGGTATTCACTATTGTTATATTAGACAGAACAGACTATAAGCTAATAAAATTTACAAAAGACAATAAAATGCATTATATTACGATAAAAAATATGATTCAACAAGAAGAGTTAACTATCCCGAATATATATGCACCTAACATCAGGGCACTCAGATTCATAAGCCATGTTCTTCTTGGCTATGAAAAGACTTAAACAACCTCATAATAAAAATGGGAGGCTTCAACACCCCCTTATAACATTACACAGATCATTGAAACAGAAAACGAATAACTCTGGATTTAAACTTGCCACAGTAACATTTGGTAACATTAGCCAACTGGAGCAAGTAAACATTTATAGAACATTTTATTTAACAATCAAAAAAATTTACATTTTTCACATATTTACACAAAACATATTCTAAGATCAATCACATGGTTGGTCATAAAGCAAATCTAAGTAAATTTAAAAAAAAAAAAAAAAAAAAAAAAAAAAAAAAAAAAAAAACAACTGCGCTGAACCCAGTGGCTTATGTGTGTAATCCCAGCACTTTTCTGGCTGAGGCAGGTGGATCACAAGGTCAGGGGTTTGAGACTAGCCTGGCCAATATGGTGAAACCCTATTCTCTACTAAAAATACAGAAAACTAACCGGATGTAGTGTTACATGCCTGTATTCCCAGCTAATCAGGAGGCTGAGGCAGGAGAATCCCTTGAACCCATGAGGTAGAGGTTGCAGTGAGCCTAGACTGTGTCATTGCACTCTAGCCTGGCTGACAGAGCAAGAATCCATCTCAAAAAAATTTTTTTTGGTATGTTGCATATACCAAATATTAATAAATGCTGTATATGAGAAACTCACAGCCAGGATCATACTTAATGGAAAGAGCTGGAATCATTTCCCTTGACAACTGGAATTAGGCAACAAAGCCCATTTTCACCATTACTATTCAGCATAGTACTACAAGTGCTAGTCAGAGCACTCAGGCAAGAGAAAGAAATAAAATGCATCCAAATAGGAAAAGAAGTCAAGCTACCTTTTTTTGCTGATAGTATATTCTATACTTAGAAAACCCTAAAGACTCCATTAAAGGCTACTAGAACTGATAGACAATTTAGCAAGGTTTGAGGATACAAAACCAATGTACAAAAATCACTAACATTTCTATACACCAGTAACATTCAGTCTGAGAGTCAAATCAAGAACACAATCTCATTGACAATAGCAAAAACAAAAAATAGAACACCCAGGAAAAGAGCTAACCAGGAAGGTGACAGATCTCTACAAGGGGAATGAAATGATGCTGAAAATAATTAAAGACAACACAAATAAATGAGAAAACATTTCATATTCATGGACTGAAATAATCAATATCATTAAAATGGCCATACTACCCAAAGCAACTTACAGATTCAATGCTATTCTTATCAAACTACCAATATTATTCTTCAATGAATTAGAATAAACTATTCTAAAATTCATACGAAACCAAAAAAGGGCCAAAGCAATCCTAAGAAAAAAGAGCAAAGCTGGAGGCAGAACACTAATTAAATTAATATACTACAAGGCTACAGCAACCAAAACAGCATGGTACTGGCATAAAAACAGACTCACGCACCAATGATACAGAATAACTCAGAAAGGCATGCATCTACAATCATCTGATATTTAACAAGGATGACAGATACAAGCAACTGGGTAAGGACTCCTTATTCAAGAGATGGTGCTGTGATAACTGGTTAGCCATATGCAGAAGAATGAAACTGGACACCACCTTTCGCTAAATACGGAAATTATCTTAAGACAAATTAAAAACCTAAATATAAGACCCCAAACTATAAAAAGCCTAGAAGAAAACAGGGACTACCCTTCTCAGCATTGTCCTTGGCAAAGAATTTTGGATTAAGTCCCCAAAAGCAATTGCCAACAACAACAAAAAGACAAGTGGGACCTAAATAAACTAAAGAATTTCTGCACAGCAAATATATATATATATATATATATATATATATATATATATGAGTAAATGAATACCATATTTATATATATATATATGAATAAACAAATACCATATAGAATGGGAAAAATATTCACAAACTATGCATTCAACAATGGTCCAATATCCATGATTTATAAGGAACTTAAATCAACATGCAAAAAACCAATAATGTCATTAAAAAGTGGACAAAGGACATAAACACACACTTCTGAAAAGAGGACATACAGATGGTCAACAAACTTATGAAGAAATGTTCATCACCACTAATCATCAGAGAAATGAAAATCAAAACCACAGTGAGATACCATCTCACAACAGTCAGAATGGGTATTATTAAAAAGTCAAAACACAGCAGATCCTGGCAAGGCTATAAAGAAAAAACAACTCTTATACATGTTGGTAGGAATGTAAATTATGTTCAGCCACTGTGGCAACCAGTTTGGAGAGTTCTCAAATAACTTGAAACAGAGCTACCATTCAATTCAGCAATTGCATTATTGTGTATATACTGAAAGGAAAATAGATCATTATACCAAAAGACACATGAACTTGTATGTTCATCACAACACTAGGTACAATAGCAAAGACATGGAATCAACCTAGGCGCCAATTTATGGTAGACTGGATTTTAAAAACTGTGATATATATATATATATATATATATATATATATATATATATATATACCATGGAATACTATGCAGCCTTAAAAAAGCATAAAATGATGTCCTCTCCAGCAACATGGATGGAACTGAAGGCTTTAATTGTAAGCAAGTAAATCAGGAACAACAACAACAAATAAATACCACCAGATATCACTTATAAATGAGAGCTAAAGATTGAGCATACACAAGCATAAATGAGGAAACAAAAGACATGGAAGACCACTGGAAGAGGGACGGAAGAAGAGAGAGGCTGCATTGAAAAACTGCTTACTGGCTACTACTCTCACTACCTGGGTACAATATACCCAGGTAACAGACTTGCACATATAGCCCCTATATATATAATAAAAGTTGAGTTTCTTAAAGTGTGATTTTAAAACACGGAAGATACCAAATTGTTAAATAATTCATTATAACTCTAGAAGATCCTTAAGAGAAACTATGACAATAATTTTGACATTTCTATAATATTTTGAACAGAAAATTATAAATTTATAACAGAAATTAAAAGTTTTACCTTATAAATCACTTCAGGAATGTTTGGTGATATGTGTTCTTATATATTGCAGGGGTTCAGTACTGCAGAAAAATAAAAGAAAAATATAAAACATACATTTCAACATGTATAAATCTATGCATAGTTCAAGCATATTTGTTATGTTACATATTAAACAGAACTGAGTTTGGATAGCAAATAAATTTTTAAAGAAATAAATTTTTGAGAAATTTGAAGTTCTATATATTTTTTTTTCCTTTTAGGGCATGATGTTTTAAGACTATATCCAGTTAGAATTTTACCTGTCTCACGTGTTGGCCATGTAGTTATAGGCAATTTAGTCTTGTTCTTTGACCTTGTTACTTCAAAACATGAAGTTTTAACTTCAGTGTTTAATTTATTTAAACGCTTAGTTGTGTGCCTTAAACATGGTCAATATTTAAATACATTTTAGTGATTTTGCATAATATTAAATAATATTTATAAAAGTTATTTTACTAACTTTAATGTTTCATGATTTTAATAACTACTACACTTTCAAACAAAGAGAATATGAAAGATGAGAATCGAGATGCAAGAAAGTTCAGTATAACCTAAAGTATAATATGATTAACAAGAGTATTGTAAATCAATAAAAATATATATCTTTCTAGAATAGTGACCATTAGATATTCCAATAAATTAAGTAAAACTTGATTATAATTCCTAATGTATATATTACATGCATTATACAAAATAATATATATGTTTTATATGTACAAAACATAATGCCTATTGGATTGAAGTGTTAACATTGTAAAGTCAATATTGAAAGAAGAAAACTAAATATGTATTCTCAGAAGATAATAATCCCTTTCAGAACCCAAAAGCAAAAGGCCTAAGAATTATGCTTATTCTCTGATCTTCATAGGCCAAATCAGTTTACCACGTCCTTAGTTGCAATGCGATTTGATATATGATTTCTATTTCCTAAAACAGATACAAATTACACTTACAGAGGTCAAATCGATGCGTCAAATACTTTAGGAATAGATCAGTCATTCAGCAATTATTTATTGAGTATCTACTGTGTGCCACACATTATTATTTGTACTAGGAATAGGCAAACATATGTCGTATGTCAGGTTATCTTAAGTGCTGTGAAGACAGGAGTTAAGAAGTATCAATGTTCATCAAAGCAGAAGTGTCAAGATAGATGACTGGTATCTAGAAGAAAAAAATCTGGAGTTGAAGGGAGTCTAAAGTGCCTGGAAGGGGTTACCTAGGGAGTGAAATTTAAGGACTGAGTCCTTTAACGTCAGGGAAATGAGAAATAGCAATCTTAAGATGAGAAAATAGCTTGTGATGTTCTGGAAGTACAATGAGAAAAATGAGATTTGTAGTAATTTGGTGATATCTATCTATCTATCTACCTGTCTGTCTATCTATCTATCAATCACCCAACATCATCCTCTATCTACTTATCAGGGCCAAACTGTCAGATTCTATTAGAACACACAGTACTCATAAGCTTCAGGGTTACTAGACCATCTCTATGGACCTTTTCCAAAATGGCCTTCCTAAAACAAAGAAATAAATGGTATCTGATGTGATTGATTTCCAAGTTTAATTCGAGGAACTAGTGATGATAGTGTTCAGGTGGGCTGTCATTAGGAACTGGTGTTAATCATTACTAATGCAGAATATGTACACTGCAACTCATGTTCACATGATTTGGGGTGAGAAGCAGCAAACATTTTCAAGTAGTAATTTTAAGAATTAAGTTATTAGAATATTCCACCCTATGGAAACTTATGTTTAAGTATGTGGGGACCTATTTATACATAGCTCACATTTTCTGCTAAGAATAATATAGGCTTTTTGGAAATAAGGCAAAAAGCATATGGCTGATCATTTTGTCATGGCTCTATTGCTACAATAGAAAAAGCATGTTCTCACTCATGGGTGGGTGTTGAACAATGAGAACACATGGGCACAGGGAGGGGAGCACTACACACTGGGATCCGTTGGGGGGAAATGGGGGAGGGATGGGGGTGGGGAGGTGGGAAGAGATAGCATGGGGAGAAATAACAGTTACAGGTGAGGGGAAGGAAGGCAGCAAACCACACTGCCATGTGTGTACCTATGCAACAAACTTGCATGTTCTTCACATGTACCCCAAAAACTAAAATGAAATTAAAAAAAAAAAAAAGAAAGAAAAAAGCAAAAGCAGCACCACTTGCAGTGCATATGGCTCAATGCACAGCTCTGACTATAATTGTGATACAGTCTCCTTATGTAACGGTTTAATATCTGACAAGAAAATATTAAGTTATAATTGTTCTTAGCATATTGAGAAAAACTGTCAATTAGGAAATGCCACCAGTAAACAATTTGTTGTATGCATTTATTTAAGGGTAACGAAACAATCCAGTCAAATATATTCAAGAAAGAATTTATATTTACTTCTACTAAGAAATGTATTTCACTTCACTTTAAATCACACTATCTTGCCTCCGCTTTACCAATCTCAGTGTGTCTAATGTTTTAAAATGCAACAATTATTTTACAGAAAATTTCAGCTGTATTCATTTTCATGTCTGAGCTCTTGAAATAATAATAAAGTATACACTTAAGTATAGAAGGAATGCATCAAAAATATATATGTACTTGTACAAAACATATTCTCACTTATTATATAGGTCATGACTTCAAAGCTTTCTATGTTATGTGGCAAAGCACTCCATTGCAATTCAGTCTCCAATTTACAGGTTTCTAATACAGTCACAATGACTAAAGTCTCTGCAGGTTGTCCAGAATTAACAGCAACACACAATATTACATGGCAGCATACTAACATAATATTAGAATCTTTTGTTGGAAGTTTTCTAATTGTGTTTTTATAGAACCAGGCCAAATAAAAATCAGAATTCAAGCTTTTATTTTTAAAAATCAGAAGTTCTCTGTAAGACTGTCAGTAAGAAAAAACTATGTAGAAGAAATCTGTTGAAGCAAGCTTTTCTCCCCAAGTCATGTCCTCCTCCAAGGAAAATTCATATTCAATAACTATTCCTTCATCAAACATTTACTCATTTGATTTGCTAGCCATCTTTTCTATACTTGGTTTTATTCAGCATTCCAATAGCTGAATTTAAAACGCAGAAAGGGCAATCCACCATGGTGAAAAGTTGTGTTGGTAATGTCAAACGGCACAATTTTGAGTATTTTAATGTTGTTTCACCTTAAGTATTTCTAACATGATATTGGATTCACAATAATCCACCAATTAATTCCTGAACAAATTAACCATAACATATATGGTTATAACTTTTAATTTTTATTTGTATTTAATTTAAATTATTGTTCAAATCGATCCTCAATTCTTATGGCATGCAGGTTTTTTTATTATCATTATTTTACTTACTTACATGTTCAGTATCATTAAGTCAGAAACAGAGACTCCTAAAATACCCTAACACTACAGGATTAGTGAAGAGGTGGCAGTTTTCTGACTTTGCATCCAAAAACAAAACTCAGAGAAAGCCGGCATGAGTAATCAAAGTGAACTCCAGGTATATTGACCCTCAGAACCAGACGAGGTCAAGCCCTAGTTAAAACCTTGATTTTTGCTAGTAAAATCCCTGAGCAGAAAACCTAGGTAAGCCATGTCCAAACTCCTGACCCACGAAAACCTTGAGATAATTTATCACACACAACAGAAAACAAATACTGTGTTTGGTATTTGAAAATGGTGTGCTGCTTCGACACATACCTAAAAATATTGTGACTGGCTTTGAAATCGAAAAGTTTGTAGAAGCTGGAAGGATTTTACGAAGCACGAGAGAGAAAGTCTAAATCCTCCGGAACCAATTGTTAGAAAACTGGATTTGAAGATGCTCAGGCCCTCAGCCCTCTTGGGGAGGGTTCAGAGGAAAGTTACTGAAAATGAAACAAGAGATGGAATTGTGATATGCAGTAAAAGATAGCAAAATTGTGTCCTGTGATTATGCACTAATCAGAGCTTTTAAAGATGAGATTGGATATATAGCTGATTTTTGAACAACACAGGTTTACACTACATAGTTCCACTCATACGTGGACATGCTTCCACTTCTGCCACCCCTGAGGCCCAAGACCTACCCTTCCTTTTCCTCCTCCAACTCAGACTACTCAATATGAAGACAATAAGGATGAAGGCCGTAAGACAATATACTTCCACTTCAGAAATAGTAAATCTATTTTGTCTTTCTTACAATTTTCTTATTTATATGCTTTATCCAGCTTACTTTAGAATACAGTATTTAATACATAGAAATATAAAATATGTGATAACTGACTATATATGTTATCTGTAAGGCTGCTGGTCAACAGTAGCCTACTAATTGTCAAGCTTTGAGAAGTCAAAAGTCATTTGTGATTTTCAGCAAGGCCATGCAGAGGGTTAGTCCCCGTAACCCCTGTGTTGTTCAAGAGTCAGCTGTATAGCTACATGCTACAGATACTGCCTGGCTTCTTCTTGCAGTTTACAGTAAAATATGAGAGAAGAGAGATAGATTGAGGAAAGGGTAGACATGAATAGAAGTAGATTATTTTAAAAAAATTATTGGCCTTTCCAAGTGGCAAGAAATGCCTGCCAAATATGGCAGCTGAAAGTATGTCTTATAAACAACAACAAAAGAAGTGGAGGTACAACTGCCCAACCTTTAGTTAAAATATTGGACGGTTCAAAATGTGAAGAAGACTTAATTCAAACTACGTCCCTTTCAATAAATTTAGGGTTTGCCTTACAGATTTTCTCAACCAAGAACCACAGTCTTTAGATAAGCTTCAAACCTCAATCAAGCAAATGAAGTATTTCAGAAGTATAAGGGACTACTTCTGAAACACAGGATTTTCTTGATTGGGTGTTAGGAACTAGTTATAGCTGCTCATCTCCTGTTTTCCTATTTTTGAAATAATATTTATAAATATTGTTCTATCCCCATCTCACCATTATAAATTGGGAGAGTTGGGAGGCAATCACTCGTCTCTCTCTCTTTTTTTTATCATTATTATACTTTAAGTTCTGGGGTACATGTACAGAATGTACAGCGTTGTTGCACAGGGATACATGTGTCATGGCGGTTTGCTGCATCTATCACCACGTCATCTACATTAGATAATTATCCTAATTCTATCCATCCCCTAACCCCCCACCACCTTCTGTCCCTCCCCTAGCCCCACACCCCCCAGCAGGCCCCAGTGTGTGATGTTCCCTCCCTGTGTCCATGAGTTCTCCTTGTTCAACACCCATTTATGCGTGAGAACACATGGTGTTTGTTTTTCTGTTCTTGTGTCAGTATGCTGAGAATGATGGTTTCCAGCTTTATCCATGTCCCTGCAAAAGACATGAACTCATCCTTTCTTATTGTTCCATAGTATTCCATGTTGTATATGTCTCACATTTTCTTTATCCAGTCTATTATGGATGTGCACACTTACACCCTTCCAAGGTTCAACCAAGAAGCTGAAGCCCTGAATAGACCAAAAACAAGGTTTGAAATTGAGGCAGCAATTAATAGCCTACCAACCAAGAAAGTCCAGGACCACATGGGTTCACAGCTGAATTCTGCCAGAGGTACAAAAAGGAGCTAGTACAATTCCTTCTGAAACTATTCCAAACAATAGAAAAAGAGGGAATCCTCCTCAACTCATTTTATGAGACCAACATCATCCTGATACCAAAACTTGGCAGAGACACAAGTGAAAAAAAAAAATTTCATGCCAATATCCATAATGAACACTAATAAGAAAATCATCAATAAAATATTGGCACACCAAATTCAACAGCTCATCAAAAACCTTACTGATTGCTCTCAACTCAGCTTCATCCCTAGGACACAAGACAGGCTCAACATATGCAAATCTATAAATGTAATCCATGGCATAAACACAACCAAAGATGAAAACTGCATGATAATCTCAATAGATGCAGAGAAGGCCATCAACAAAATTCAACAGCCCTTTTGGCTAAAAACTCCCCATAAACTAGGTATCAATGGAACAGATCTCAAAATAATAAGAGCTATTTATGACAAACCCACAGCCAATATCATACTGAATGGGCAAAAACAGGAAGCATTCCCTTTTGAAAACTGACACAAGACAAGGGTGCCCTCTCTAACCACTTCTATTCAACATAGTATTGGAAGTTCTGGCCAGGGCAATCAGGCAAGAAAAAGAAATAGAAGGTATTAAGTTAGGAAAAGAGGAAGCCAAATTTTCTCTATTTGCAGATGACATGATTGTATATTTAGAAGATCCCAGTTGATAAGTAACTTCAGCAAGTCTCAGGATACAAAATCAATGTGCAAAAATCACAAGCATTTCCATATACCAATAACAGACAAACAGAGAGACAAATTATGAGTAAACTCCCATTCACAATTGCTACAAAGAGAATAAAATACCTAGGAAGACAACTAACAGGGATGTGAAGGACCTCTTCAAGGAGAACTACAAACCTCTGCTCCAGGAAATAAGAGAGGACACAAATAGATGGAAAAACATTCCATGTTCATGGTTAGGAATAATCAATATCGTGAAAATGGCCATACAGCACAAAGTAATCTATAGATTCAATGCTATCCCCATCAAGCTACCATTGACTTTCTTCACAGAACTGGAAAAAAAAAAAAAAAACTTTAAATTTAATATGGAAACAAAAAATAGCCCACATAACGAAGACAATTCTAAGCAAAAAAAAAAAAAAAAAAAAAAAACTAGCTGGAGGCATCATGTTACCTGACTTCAAACTATGCTACAAGGCTACAGTAATCAAAACAGCATGGTACTGGTGCCAAAACAGAGATATAGACCAATGGAACAGAACAGATGCCTCAGAAATAACACCACACGTCTACAACCGTCTGATCTTTGACAAACCTGACAAAAACAAGCAATGGGGAAAGGATTCCCTATTTAATAAATGGTGTTGGGAAAACTGCCTAGCCATACGCAGAAAGCTGAATCTGGATCTCTTCCTTGCACCTTATACAAAAATTAACTCCAGATGTATTAAAGATTTAAACATAAGACCTAACATCATTAAAACCCTAGAAGAAAACCTATGCAATACCATTCAGGACGTAGGCATGGGCAAGGACTTCATGACTAAAACACCAAAAGCAATGGCAACAAAAGCCAAAATAGAAAAATGGGATCTAATTAAACTTATCTCTTAAGTTGCCCAAGTTCACAGGTAAAGAATTGTGCTCCAGGAGCTATGGTTAATGGATTACATTGAGGTCTCTTATATATGTTTGGATTTGATGTAGAAGTTATTCTGAATTGATGACATTTTGATGAGATTCTGGACCTTGAGCTGATGGTGTAATGGAATGAGAATCTCAGGAGCCCTGAAAGGGGATAGACATGTTTTGCATTTCAGAAAGACTTAAATAGTCTGTATCAGAGAGTGGCAGATCACCCCCCCGCCTTCCCCCGCCTGCATTGTACAGGTATTGTGTAACCATTTTCCTTGAGTGTGGGCAAGATCTAAGAATATGATGGAATAGTGAGTCTGCTATGTTACATTATGTTATGTTTGTTATGTTATGTTATGTTATGTTATGTTATGTTATGTTATGTTATGTTATGTTATGTTATGTTGTAATACTTCATCATAGCAGGCTGATTCTCCTGCTGGCTTGAAGCAGTAAGATGCTATTTTGGTTAGGTCCTAAGGGCTATTTCTGGAAGCTGAAAGTGACATCTGGCTGACAGCCAGAAGAAGATAGGAAACTTAGTTCTACCACTACAAGGAACTAAATTCTTCCAATAAATTAAATGAGCTTGGAGAAGAGTTTGAGCCTCAGGTGTGATCATAATCCTGACCAACACGTTTTTAAGCCTTGTGACAACCAGCCAACTCAGACCTACAGGCCTGATTTACAAAAGCTATGAAATAATTGGATGCTGTTTTAACCCATTACATGTGTGATAATTTGTTATATGGTAATAGACAAATAATCCATCTACCTTCAAAATGATATTAGGAATCCATAAATTCCTAACTGAACATTTTGCTTAAATAGTTAAATAAAAATGCATTATTTCAGTAGTTCCCAAACAGTCTTTCATTACATATTATCCTTTTGAGAATGTTAACAATTATAAAAACGTTTTAAAATATTGTCATAGGGTCAGGTACGGTGGCTTACGCCTGTAATCCCAACACTTTGGGAGGCCAGTGTGGGCAGATCACGTGGTCAGGAGTTCATGACCAGACTGGCCAACATGGGGAAACCCCATCTCTACTGAAAAATACAAATATTAGCTGGGTATGGTGGCTTATGCCTGTAATCCCTGCTACTTGGGAGGATGAGGTAGGAGAATTGCTTGAACCAGGATCCGGGAGGCAGAGGTTGCAGTGAGCCGAGATTGCACCACTGCACTCCAACCTGGGCTACACATCAAGATTCCATCTCAAAACATTAAATTGTCATATATTCTAAAATTGTACTTAACAAAAACCTGGAAAATACATTTTTAGAAAAAAGAAAATAAGGAGTTTGAAAAATAGAGCATTTACAAGTTATAAATAAGATTACTTATAAAATGCTTGTATAGACTATTTGTATCAATAGTTGTTTATCCTTTATTTAAATACTTGAAATGTAGAAATTAACAAGTGTTTTGTAAATAAGGATTGCTAGAGAAAAATAATTATAGTCTGTATGGTGTGGCTCTGTATTTTCACACTAAAAATGATAATTCAGATTGTATTGACTGAATAGCATTGGAATGTCATCTGCAATACACCTCCAGTATATAATATAATTAGGATACAATGAATAAATAATCCTTTGCTCCTTGATACAAGGTGCTGCTTGTTAGTGTAGTGGTCATTTGTAAGCCAATTTTGTTATTACCCTTAAACAGCATTTTTGTTAAATTGCAATAAAGGGGAACCCATAAATTGGAGAGAATTTTAATGGTCATTATCTTCATTAGCTAATGAGATGTGCTAATTATGTTTGTGAGTGACAATAATTTAGAAGCCCTGCCTTAAAGGGCTCACAGAGCAATAACTAGGTCAGTCCTCTTCAATGTGTTTTCACAATGTTGGAAGGGACTTGATAATGAGAACCTAAACTCAATAGTAATATTTTCTATAAAATTTTCATTAAAATGTCTCCTTAAATTATGCAAGTTTTTATGTTGTTCTTCCATAACACATTTACATACAATCTAAGGTACTAAGAATATGGCATCGAAAATTAAATGAAGGCAGTACTATTTGTAATGTGGTCCCTAGACCCATGGGGATCCCTGAGAGCCTGTTGGGGGCTTTTGAGGTTGAAACTATTTTTGTAATAATCAAATGATGTATTTTCTGTTTTCCCTGTGAAGACAGTGAGAGCGATGCTAAAAAAAAAAAAAAAAATAGTAGGTAAATAGGTTGGTAAATTCCTCAACAACCTAGAAATAGAAATTCCATTTGACTCAGCAATTCCATTACTGGGTATATATCCAAAGGATTATAAATCGTTCTACTATAAGGACACATGCACATAAATGTTCATTGCAGCACAGTTTACAATAGCAAAGATCTGGAACCAACCCAAATGCCCATCTATGTCAAACACCCATGTTCTCACTCATAGGCGGGTGTTGGACAATGAGAACACATGGACACAGGGAGGGGAGCATCACACACTGGGGTCTGTCGGGGGAAATAGGGGAGGTACAGTGTGGGGTGGGGAGTTAGGGAGAGATAGCATGGGGAGAAATGTCAGATATAGGTGAAGGGGAGGAAGGCAGCACATCACACTGCCATGTGTGTACCTATGCAACAATCTTGTATGTTCTTCACATGGACCCCAAAACCTAAAATGCAATAAAAAAAAAGATGGTGGGTAAAAATACTGATGCATTTGGCTAAGTCATTCAATAACATCTACCTATATCAGCTATCATGTTGTATGCTAGAAATACATATAATTTGTATGCATAAGTTAAAAATTGATCAGTTAAGCAATTAATTGATATAAGAAACACTGGTGCCTTTGCATACATCAAGAAAGTGGCTCTAAACCATATTAAAACTCATTTATACTTCAACATTGCACAAACAGAAGAGAAAAAGGAGAGGATTAATAAAGAAAGCAAGATTAAAAATGAATAAAGAATGGCAGAAGAGGGAAGGAAGGAAGGAAGGAAGGGAGGGAGGGAGGGGTAGGAGGGAAGGAAGGAAGGAGAAAGGAAGAGAAAAAGGAAAGGAAGAAAAGGAAGAAAAGGAAGGAAGAAAGCAAAGGGAAGGAAGGAAGAAAAAGTAAGTTAAGGGAAGAGAAGGAAGAAAGGAAGGAAGGAAGGAAAGAGAAGGAAGAAATGAAGGAAGCAAAGGGAGAAAGGGAGGAAAGAAGGAAGGAAGGAAGAAAGGAAGGAAGTAAAGATCAATTCCTCCTTGGTAAAAAAATACAGACACACACACACACACACACACACACACACAATTGTGTACCCTGGAGCATGCATCATTTTTATTTATTTATTTATTTTTTTTGTATTCAGTGTGTAGAAGAAATAGGAAATATGCAGGAAGTTCTAACACTGTGTTACTAAGCTAAGTACGTGTGTGGCACTTTGAGTTGTGTGCTGTGAGCTATGCCACCTGTTACCTCATGCAACATTGTTTTTACCTAGTTTTTCTTTGCATAGTGTCAGAAAAAAAATTGTGATTGCTTCAAGTTGGGCATTTGGTAGACATGTTTTGACAGTGAACAGAAAGCTGCTTCTTCAAGGAAATGACTTGTTAGCATTTGTTGCCAGTGATAACATTCTATATTTCAAACAGATGCAAAATTTTGTAAAGCTTGTGTTTGCCCCATGAGTTTGACAGAATTGTAAGACTTAAAAATTTTCCTGAGATTATTCATATTAGCAAATGTCATTTTTAAAAGAATATGTGTCCATATTGAAAGATATATACATCTCGGTGAACAAATCTTTTTAAAATAATTGATGCATGAGTAAGAAATGCTACAAATAATAAATGGGTAAAAAGTGTGTTCAAAGTGTAAGATTGAACAATTATTTCAATTAATAAAATATATAAGTTTAATAAGGTAGTTTTAGGTTCCATTTGGCAATTAAACTTTATAAAAACTATGAATTGTTGAGTTTGGATGTACTGTTTAAAAACCTCACAATTGTCTTTAAAGGAATCTTAACATGCCTCCCTTTTCAACTAACTGTCTAAATAAAATTAGATTTGTATGGTGCTTCAACTAAACAGCATATTGCAAGGATTGAAACATAGAAGCAGATGTAACAATTCAACTGGCTCTATTATGCCATAAGGCAAACATTAAAAATATTTGCAAAAAATGTAAAACAATGAACAACTTATTATTATTATTATTTTCATCTTGGAAAGTGTGTGTGTAAAACACTTAAGCGAACATATTATATCTGTATTATTTTTAAATAATTTAGTCAATGGATATTTTTAAATCTTTAGTTTTTATTCATAACATAGTAAGTATTAGCTCACACAAATCATAGAAAAATATATTTGGGCTTATAATGCATTTTAAGACTTTAAAGTTGTTCTAAGACTAAAATTGTGAAAACTACTGTCTCATGGTAATTGAAAGTCAGTAGACAGGTTAACTTTTTGATAGAAAATACATTGGAGGATAAAAGAACACTTATGAATGTGTTCTTAATCCATATATACTTTAAGTTAAATTAGTTCAACGCTGAATGGAATGAATCATTATTGTAATCAATACACTAAGTATTTTGAAACAGGCAAGACAAAAAATGTATTTGCTTCTTATTGATTATTTCATGTAAGAGAGATGAACAAGGAATCAGAGAGGAACCTAGAGAGATTCAGGTGATTGGTGAATAAACAAATTATCATTTTACATTTTTTATTCATCATGATTTTAAAAGTATTTGTAGGTATTAAATATTTTATTTAATTGTAAATACAAAGAGTGGATGAGTTACCTAATAACAAGCACGTGTGTTCTGTATGAATAATGATCCATGATGCTGAAATGAGATGCTAGCATTTCTCGCTACAGGTGTAAGATGCCATAGCAATGACAAGACATCATGGCATGTAGTACTTTACTGTTCTACACTCCAGAGCTGTGAGTTCTTTCCTTAACAGAGAACATTGCATTAATTCTATCTTCTTTTTTATATTATTTATATAATTTTTATATCACTTAATTTTCAGAGTCTGGTTCTCAGTATGTTGCCCAGGCCAGAGTGCAGTGGCTATTCACAGGCATAATCCCACTACTAATCAGCATGGGAATTTTGACCTGCTCCATTTCCGACCTGGGCCAGTTCACCCCTCTTTAGGTAACATGGTGGTCCCCGGCTCCTGGGAGGTCACGATACTGACACCAGAGTTAGTGTGGACACCCAATTGGCATAGTGAACTACAGCCCAGAACTCCTGGGCTCAAGCGATCCTCCCACCTTAGCCTCTGGGTAGCTGTGACTACAGGCATGGGCCACAGAGCCTGGCTTAATTCTGTTTTCTACCTTGAAGAAAAGCATAGCCAGTAGCTTTCTATAATTGAGTAGATTATAGAAATTCTACTCCATTTTTATAATCTATAAAGGTAAAATTCCATGAAATACTAAACAAGGATGAAGTAATATTTTAAAATTGCATCATTCAAAATGTTGACCTATGTATACACAATCAGTTCATAATGTTCTCTGTGGAACTTTCCTCAGTTCTTAAAACCTAATATAATCTCCAAATATTCTGGGCAAACTGACCCACCTTACAGTGAACAGAAAAGGTAATTGAGATAATAAATTTTAAATGGGACAATTTTTATGCTATAATGTAGAGATATACACTAACAATGTTTACAGAAGTCACTTTTCAATCTAACTTTCCATTCTCCTGCAGATCTAAGGGGAAAAAATGGGAAAACATTGTGAATATACTTTATTATATTGTTACATTTATGTCACATTTCAGCAATAATCACATTTTTTTCACTGATGATTTAGTGATTATAGAATGTTTTATATAGAAATGGTGCTGCTGGAGAAAAAAATGACCTCAAAGACTTTTTTTTTTTTTCTTTTACTCTATTAACTGAATAACAACATAAAGATACAAGCTTCATGGTCATCATAACATTTCAATGACTAAATTTTTTTCCAAATTAATGATTTTTAGTAGAGTTATGAGTACCCATTATTTTTTGATACCTACTGTGATGGTTAATACTGTCAACTTGCTTGGATTGAAGGATACAAAGTATTGATCCTGAATGTGTCTGTGATGGCATTGCCAAAAGACATTAACATTTGAGTCAGTGGACAGGGGAAAGCAGAACCACCCTTAATCTGGAGGAAACAATCTAATTAGTTGCCAGGGAATATAAAGCAGGCAAAAACGTGAAGCAATGAGACAAACCTAGTCTCCCAGCCTACACCCTTCTCTCAGGCTGGATGTTTCCTGCCCTAGAACATCGGACTCCAAGTTCTTCAGTTTTGGGACTCAGACTGGCTCTCTTTGATCCTCAGATGATAAACGACCTACTGAGGGACCTTGTGATAGTATAATACTTAATAAATTATTCATATATATATGTATATATGGATATTAGTTCTATGTGTATGTATGTGTGTGTGTGTGTGTGTGTGTATATATATATATATATATATATATATATATATATATCCTATTAATTTTGTCCCTCTAGAGAACACTAATACACCTACTCTTATTCTCTCATTTGTTTTATAAACATATCAATTGGATTTGAAATTTAACCCCCGTTTTACCAGAAATGTTACTAACATTGTTTTGTGGATAATTTCCATGATTCTACTGTGATCAAAAACAATCCACCTTCTTGTGCATAGGCTGTAGAAGAGGGCTTTATAGTTTTCATCAGGTGTGAGCTCCTGAATTGTTTACTACTCGGCTAAGGAAAAGGTTATGGTACTTTAAATTTTATTTACCTAAATATAAAAATACAAACACATAACAGGGTGTAGAATAAATCACATATCAATTCTACTCATACATAGTCATTAAAATGTATTTTTAATCTAAATATTTATTTTGTAGTAAACTTTTTTTTTGCAGTAAACTTTTTAAAAAATATTTATTTTGTAAAAGGAATTATCAACAATGTAAAAGTGCCTCAAATGCAATCAATTAAAATTATGCTTCAAAAGAGCCTCAAAATTATTTTAATACATGTGGATAATTTTTTGGAGTTATTAACCTAGTTAGTGCTAACTACAGATATGATAGAGCTTCAGTTTAAATGCTACAACAAGCCTACCCGAATGCTGCCACTGAAGATACTGATGTTCTTGACCAATTTACTAGTTTGCATATTGGATTCTCCAAAGAATCTCAATCAAAAAGTGCTTTAAAATTATCCCAATGCATAAAAATGTAAATATTAGCATAATTATTACACAATTACTTCAGCAAATAATTACAAGTTGTGAATGATAGCCCAAAGTCAGATATGAGTTAAATATTAAGATATTTAATTTAATAGTTTTATGTATATATATATATATATAAATATCAAATTTTTTTACCATTCTGTTTTATGCTAATTCTGAAGCATCATTTTAATCTCCATTAGATCATGTAAAACTGGCAATGGGAATATGGCTGATCTAGTTATCTACGTACATAAAGACACATAGAACCAGCACAACACCCCTTCTACAATCTTTATGGAAACTTTCTCTCTCTCATCTTTTTCTCTTTCTCTGCCCAAATAAATCATTTTCTGAAAAACAAAAACAAAAAAAGTGCCACCACAACAAAACATCATAAAGTGGAGAAATCTTGTTAGCTATCTAAAGTTTTCTATATGATCCATTTCATTGTTAACGATCAACTATTTATTTTTTAAAAGTCACAGATAATAAAATAAGTCCAATGTTTTTACATTTCAAAATCTTGGTTATTAAAAATATCTGGCTTTAGAGTGACATAGAATTAGTGGCTTTTTGACAGACTGGGTAGATTTTTATGCCCAGCAGGAATGTGAGCTAAGACAGTCATCAAGCACAGTCTAAATTCTCCATTGTACTGGTTGACAAATCTATTGTGATGACTAGTTTCCTAAGAATGCTTTTTTTTTTTTTTTTTTTTTTTTTTTTTTTTTTTTTTTTCTTGCAATAAGAACAAAGATTTAAAGAAAAGAAAAATGATCTTAGGATATATATGAATAATGATACAAGAGATGACTAAAATGACCTGAAGATATCTAGATAAACTCAGTTCAATCTCTGATAAACAAATGTCATTATTCCAATTTTCCCTAAGAAAACACATCAGTTATTCATATTGGACTACAGTTAATGAGCAACTTGCAAATTAACATTTATTTTGTATTTCCTCCTTAATATTTATGTCCTTTTTTCCAACTACACTGTCTGTCAGAGTTGATACTTCTCTGAAAAGACAACCTTTTTTTCCCTGTTATTATAGAGAAAAATAGAGTGCTTCATTAATAGAAAAATATTGCTAAAAGTCAAGAGAAAAATCCAAGGAAAAGTAATAAACTCCTTTTTTTCCTCTATAGATACCAATAATGTGTTATTATTTTTGAAAAATATAAATAGCAAAACTCCTTTGGAATGAATCTGCAGTTTTAGAATTGTGTGGATGTACAAAATTTCTGTTAGACAAAAGAAACATTCAAACTGAAAGTGCGAGATTATTTCAGAATGCCCAAAAAATAAGACACAGGTGCAATATAAAAGATTATGGTAAGCTACAAACATGGACTTAAATCAAGACTGAAGGAATATTAAAACCCTTTTTTTTTTTTTTTTTTTTTTTTTTTTGAGGCGGAGTTTTGCTCTCCTTACCCAGGCTGGAGTGCAATGGCGCGATCTCGGCTCACCGCAACCTCCGCCTCCTGGGTTCAGGCAATTCTCCTGCCTCGGGGTTTTACCATGTTGACCAGGATGGTCTCAATCTCTTGACCTTGTGATCCACCCACCTCGGCCTCCCAAAGTGCTGGGATTACAGGCGTGCGCCACCGCGCCCAGCCTATCAAAACCTTTTTTTTAAAATTTATATTTATTTTCAAATAACTGGAAAACTGCATGTAGCTTTCTGGTATACTTATGCATAAAATTAAAATAAAAATATAAATATTTTATGCCTGTATCATAATAGTTATTTATACTACCAGAGCAATGTGAACTCTTCCTTGAAAACCACTGTTACTGGTGATAAAAGACAAAATGTAAAGATTAATTTCACGTTCCAACTTGGCTGGATTCTGAGATGCCCTAAAAACTGGAAAAGCATTTTTTCCGAGTGTGTCCATGAATGTGTTTCCGGAAAATATCAGCTTTTGATCTGGCAGCTAGTAAAGACCATTGACCTCACAAATGTGAGGAAAAATTAACTTTTAAACTGGTAGTTAGTAAAGACGACTGACCTCACAAACGTGGGTGAACATCACCAAATCTGTTGAAGATCTAAATAAAACAAAAAGGGCAAGCAGGGCAAATGCACCCTCTGCTTGAACTGCGACATCCATCTTCTTCTCTTGGATACAGGCGCTCTTGCTTTTAGGGACTTTGTCTTAAGCTGTGACTTACACCATTGCCTCCCCTGATTCTCAGGATTCGGGTTCGTTCTCGAACAATACCATCTTTTCTCAGTCTCCAGCTTGCCAATGTCAGATTGTAGACTTCCCAGCCTCCGTAACTGAGTGAGTCAATCCCTTATAATAAATCTTTATCTACCTAGTTTATTGGTTCTATTTGTCTGAAGAATCCTAATACACTAGAGAATGCTTTATGCAGGAAAATAAACTGAAAGCTTTGCAGTCTAAAAATTTCCTTTTGGCAGCAATTTGGATTTGAGGTGATAGGAAATAAATATAGAAATTGCAGTTACACTATTGCCATAGTACAAGAAAAGAAAAAGCACGTATGTTTGTTTGAGCCAAGGTCTTATTCCATTGTCCTGGCTGAAGTGCAGTGGCATGACCTCAGCTCACTGCAACTCTGCATCCCAGGATCAAGAGATTCTCTTGCTTCAGCTTCCTGAGTAGCTGGGATTACAGGCATGCACCACCATGCCTGGCTGAGTTGTTTTGCATTTTTAGTAGAGAAAGGGTTTCACCATGTTGACCAGGCTAGTCTTGAACTTGGGCCTCAAGTGATCTGCCCGAACCCGGCCTCTCATTGTGCTGGGATTACAGGCATGAGCCACCACACCTGGCCTAGGTATGTTTATATCTAAATAGTAAAAAGGAAGAGGGGAAGATACATGGGCCATAAATATAGGTAAAATACACAGCATTAAATTAACTCAGGAAGGTATGAGCTTATGTTCCAGATAGTGTCTTATACAATTAGTAAAAGATAATCCCATGACGGAAAACGTGACAGAACAAAATGTGGAACATGCTTAGGAGTTGGAAGGAACACACGATATGTTCATTTTTGAGCAATCAGAAATTCAAGTGTTGGACATCCGGTTAGACAAAGCCAGTCTACTGAACTTATAACTGTGCAATTTGGAGTTTGAATATTAGATATAGATTTGGATATTTTAGTCATACAGATAATAAATAAGACACTATTGGTTTAAAGAAGATGTACAGAGTTTTTATATGGCATGAACTAGAGGTTCAGTTTCATATCCGATTTTCCCAGTACCATTTCCTGAAAAGGAGGTCCTTTTCCCAAAGTATATTCTTGTCATTTTTGTCAAAGATCACTTAACTGGAAATACGTGGCTTCATTCCTGGGTTCTCTGTTTTGTTCCATTTATCTATGTATTAATTTTTATATCAGTGTCATGATGTTTGGGTTACTAGATCCCTGTAATATAATCTGAAGTCAAGCAATGTGATGCCTCCAGCTTTATTCTTTTCCTCAGAATTGTCTTGCCTATTTGGGCTTTTTTTATTCCATATAAATTGTAGGACTTTTTTTTTTCTAATTCTGTGAAAAATGATGTTGTATTTTGATAGAGATTACATTAAATCTATACATCGCTTCCAATTCATGAGTATAAAATACTTTTCCATTTGCCTCTGTCATCTTAAATTTCTTTCACCAATATTTTGTAGTTTTCCTTGTAGAGGTTTTGTACTGCCTTGGTTAAATTTATTCCTAGGAATTTTGTTTTGTTTTGTAGCCATTGTAAAAGGGATTGCGTTTTTGATTTCCCTCTCATAAATCATGACTGGTGTATAGAAACAGGACTGAATTTTTCAATTTGATTTTGTATCCTGAAACATTACGGAATTCATTTATCACATCTGTCCATTTTATTTCAACTGTTATTTTAGATTCATGAGGCACATGTGCAGGTTTGTTGCATGAGTGTTTGTGTGACAGTGAAGCTTGAGTGTGAATGGTCTCATCACCCAGTTAGTGAGCAGAGTAGCCAATAGGTAGTTTTTCGGCTTTTCCCCCCTCCTTCTCTCCTTTCTCTAGTAGTCCCCAGTGTTTATCATTCCCATCTTGCTATCAAGAGTACCCAGTGTTTAATTCACACTTACAAATGACAACCTATTGCATTTTTTTTTTGTTTCTGCATTAATTTGCTTAGGATAATGGCCTCCAGCTGCCTACGTGTTGCTGCAAATGACAAGATTTCATTTTTTATGACTGGATAGTATTCCATTGTGTATATGTACCACATTTTCTTTATCTAATCCATTGTTGATTGGCACCTAGGTTGAATCCATGTCTTTGCTATTGTGAATAGGACTGCAATGAACATATGTGTCTTTTTGGTAAAATTCTTTGTTTTCCTTTGGGTTTTGGTGGTATATTTAGGTTTTTCTAGATATAAGATCAAATCCTCAGCAAACAGGGATAATTTAATCTTATTTTCCAATTTAAATGTCATTTATTTATTTCTCTTGCTTGATTGTTCTAGGTAGAACTTCCTGCAACTAAATATAGATTAAAGACTTAAATAGATTGGGCACAGTGGCTCATACCTATAATACTGCCACTTTGGTAGGTCAAGATGGGAAGATGATTTGAGCCCAGGAGTTTGAGACCAGCTTAGGAAACACAGAAAGACCCCATATCCATAGAATATGTTACAAATTAGCTGGGCATGGTGGTGGTCCCAACTATTTGGGAGGTTGAGGCAGGAGGATCATGAACCCAGGAGAATGAGGCTGCAGTGAGCTATAATTACCCACTGCACACAAGTCTGGGAGACAGAGCAAGACCCTGTCTCAACAACAAAAAGGACTTAAATATAAGAACTAAAACTTTAGAAGTACTTGAATAAAAGCTAGGGAAAACTCTTCTGGACATTGGCCTAGGAAACAAACTTATGACTAAGACCACATAAGCAGCAACAACAAAAAGTAGCCAAGTGGGATTTAATTAAACTGAAAACTTCTGCACAACAAAACAAACAAATAACAGACTGATGATACAACCCGTTGAATAGGAGAAAATATTTGCAAACTATTTGCTCAACAGAGGATTAATATCCACAATATGGAAGTAATACAAATGACTGAACACCAACAACAGTGAAAATAAATAATCCCATTAAGAATGGGAAAAGGATGGGAATAGATATTTTTTAAAAGACGATATACATAGCACCAACCAATAAATGTGAATGTTCAACATCACTAATCATCAAAGAAATGCAAGTCAAAACCACAATGAGATAACATCTTATCCCAATCAGAAGGGCTGTTATTAAAAAGATAAAAAACAGATAGTGGCAAAAAATTGGAGGAAAGGGAACTGTCATACACTGTTGATGAGAATATAAATTAGTATGGTCTCTATGAAAACAGTATTGATACTTATCAAAGAATTAAAAATAGCACTACGATTTGATTTAGCACTTCCACTACTTTTCCCAAAGGAAAAGCCATCAATATATCAAATATAGATCTCACTCCTATGTTTATCACAGCACTATTCATAATATATATGAAATAAATAAAACTATCCATGCTATATATACACAGTGGAATACTATTCAGTCATGAAAAAGTATGTCTTTTGCAGCAACATGGATACAGCTGAAGGCCATTATCCTAAATGAAACAAGCTAAGAACAGAAAGACAAATATTATACAATCTCACTCATAAGTGAATGTAAATATTATATTCAAATGTATAGAGAAAATGAGATAATAGATGTTGTAGACTTAAAAAGGTAAGGGGGTAAAAGTTAAGGGATTAATGACAAATTTGTTTAATGGGGACAATGCACATTATTTATGTGACAGACGCGTCTAGAAGCCCTGATTTGACCATTAGGCAATCTATAAGTGTTAACAACATTGCACATATACCCTATATATTTGTACAAATAAAAAGGAGAAAAAGAAAATGTACAGAATTCCAAAATAAAGATGACTCTATAATACTAGGAAAAGTCAACATGCAATAAGAATACATGTCACCTATGAAGCATGCCTGCCAAAAAAACATGAACCTGAATTAGATCATGAGGGACAACTCGCACACATCCCAGATGTGAATCATTAAACAAGATGACAGCCTGAATGCTTCAAAAATAAAATCAATATAAAACAATAAAGAAAGATAAGTAAAAGAAAAAAAAAATGATGCAGGAGGTTTCTTTATTTAAAAAAAAATGAATAAAGACATAAACCACCCAGTTACAATGTGAATATCAATAGGATCTTGAGTAATAGAAACAGCCAGCTATAAAATTTTGAAGGAAAATGTGGAAGGTGGAAGATAAATTGAATATTTTATGATATAGAATTATTATTACACTTCTTATATGGAATAGTGGTATTGCTGTTAGGTAAGATTTTAGGGAATGAATTGTGTCCCCCATATGACAAAAGCTTAGTATCCTTGACCATTAAAGTAATGCAAATCAAAACCACAATGAGATAATAATTCCATGCCAGTCAGAATGGCTATTATTAAAAAGTCAAAAAATAACAGATTCTGTCAATGTTATGGAGAAAAAAGGAACGTTTATCCACTGTTGGTGGGAGTGTAAATTAGTTCAACCTTTATCAAAGACGCTGTGGAGATCCCACTGCAGCACTATTCATAATAGCTAAGACATGGAATCAACTTAAATGCCCATCAATGGTAGACTGGTAAAGAACATGTGCTATATATACAACATGGAATACTAGGCAGCCATAAAAAAACAAGATCATGTTTTCTGCAGGGACATGAATGGAGTTGGAGGCCAATATTCTTAGCAATCTAATGCAGGAATACCAAACCAAATGTCACATGTTCTTACTTATCAGTAGGAGCTAAATGATGAAAACACAGACTACATAGAGGGGACCAACATACATTGGGGCCTATCTGAGGACACAGGGTGGGAGGAGGGAGAGAATCAAGAGACGTAACTAAATGAGTACCAGACTAAATATCTGGGTGATGAAATAATCTGAACAACAAATGCCCATGACACAGTTTGCCTGTATAACATGCCTGTACATGTATCGCTGAACTTAAAATAAAATTAATTAATTAATTAAATTTAAAAATACAAAAGCAGAAACATTTTTTGGCTGGATTTTCAGACAAGGTCTTTATGGAGATCACAATGGATAAATGTGATCAGAAGGTTAACACCCTAATCCACTAGAAGTGTTGCCCTCATGAGAGGTTGGTCAATGGTTACAAAGTAGAGCTCAGTAGGAGTAAGTTTTTGTATTCTTGCTCTATGGGGTGACTATAGTACCATAATGTATTGTATATGCAAAAATATCTAGACAAGAGCTTTTTTTTTTTAAATGGAGTCTCGCTTTGTTGCCAGGCTGGAGTGCAGTGGTGAGATCTCAGCTCACTGCAACCTCTGCCTCCTGGGTTCAAGTGATTCTCCTCCCTCACCCTCCCAAGCAGCTGGGACTATAGGCACGCACCACCATGCCCAATTAATTTTTATATTTTTTGTAGAGATGGGGTTTCACCATGTTGGCCAGGATAGTCTCGATCTTTTGACCTTGTGAACTGTCCACCTCAGCCTCCCAAAGCGCTGAGGAAGAGAGTATTTTTAATGTCCTTACCACAAAGAAATGACAAGTGTTTGAGGTGACAGATATGCCAATTATCCTGATTTGATTATTACACAACCTATATATGTATTGACACTTCACACTCTACCCCAGAAATAGGTACAATGATTATGTGTTAATTAAAAACAAAATTAATAAAAAAGAAGAGGAAGATGCACCAGTGACACACACACACACACACACACACACACACACACACACACCCCACATCACATACACTCGAACACACAGGAAGAGCCTTGTGAGGACATAGCCAGAAGTGCCTATCTATGAGACAAGGAAACAGGCCTCAGAGAAAACCAAACCTCCTTACATCTTGAGTTAGACTTCCAGCCATGACAACTGTGAGAAATAAATTTCTCTTGTGTAACCACACAGTCTGTAGTATTTTGCTGTGGCAGTAGAAAACTAGGGTACAGGGGAATTATTTAAGAATTGTGCTGAAATATTTAGAGAGGACATTTTATAATATCTGCTACTTGCTGTCCAGAGACAGAGGGCACAGAGCACAGAGAGAGAGAGAGAGAGAGAGAGAGAGAGAGAGAGAAATGAATTTGTTTTAAGTTTGTAGCTATTAGCTGCACTATTTTTCAACATATTAGACATTTTTCTGAATAAAAAATTAAAGAAAACTAAAGGGAGGGGAGCATTTCAACTCTATTTTTTTTTTAAGTGAATTGGATCAAAAATAGAGTTTGGAGAGGCACTGATGAACAAAATACAGAGGATTCCAAGTAGCAAAACAGACTGATGAGAGCCTAGAGGAAGAAGTGGACTCAAAGGAGAAATCTCTAAACCAAATTTGAATAGGAAGAGTCACAGAGAGGCATACTAATTTCAGGACTGAGAAATGATTGTTAGTAATAGTAATGAGAGCAGTATCTGAGATGGATTGGGTCAAGGATTCTAATGATGTGAGCTAAAGAGAGAAGGGAGAATAAAAAAGTAAAAAGCATAATTAACTTTTTTTGTTGTTTGCTTTGTTCCAAAGACTGACTTGGGAGGAAAAGCTTTGGCATAGTATGATGAGGGAGTAGATAAAGTTTTGTTTCCTTTGTCTTCTTAGATGAGAAAAAAAAGCATTTGTTATGTTTCAAGAAAATAATGTAGAACAATGGTTGGAAATACGGAAGAAAGTACAGCAAGGCCCTATTTGTTGGAGTGAGATTAAATCACACATTGCAATGATAATAAGCAGCCCATAATATTATTTTCTTCATTCAGAAGATAAAACTGAAGCTAAACATAACACATTTAGGCCGGGCGCGGTGGCTCACACCTGTAATCCCAGCACTTTGGGAGGCCGACACGGGTGGATCACGAGGTCAAGAGATCGAGGCCAACCTGGTCAACATGGTGAAACCCCGTCTCTACTAAAAATACAAAAAATTAGTTGGGCATGGTGGCACGTGCCTGTAATCCCAGCTACTCAGGAGGCTGAGGCAGGAGAATTGCCTGAACCCAGGAGGCGGAGGTTGCGGTGAGCCGAGATCGTGCCATTGCACTCTAGCCTGGGTAACAAGAGTGAAACTCCGTCTCAAAAAAAATAAAAAATAAAAATAACACATTTATATTGAGATAACATACTAATAAATAGTACTAGCTCTATGTGATTCCAAAGCCCATTCATTTTTTTCTACTGCATCATTCCACAAATTTATATCTGTACCTCACTTAAAACCACTAACCTGTACATAATAATGAGTGAAATAATTTTGATTAGGTAACAACTGCAAGGATTTCTAGGGAATCATGAATGACCACTATTATTCTCTGTCAAAGGGTAAACACTTTTGTCCATTCTCCCTAATGTGAAATTTTTCAGTGTAATAGCTAAATGCTAATGAAAATGCAATAATGTAAATGCATACGGGCAAACACTAAGAATAAACTAATAAATAGATTTAACTGTTTGTAAGAAAACTATTTACCATATGCTGATTATCACTTAGGATTGTGAAAAAGTACATTTACTTAGGAAATTTCCATCTTCATTTATACATTTGCAATTGTCCTTTGCTCATTTGGGTTTCGTAATTTCAAGGTATTAAGATGCAAAACATTAGCTCTCAATGCTTCATTTAGGAAAAAATCAATTAAGAGAAATATCAGGACCTAAGATAGACAATATGGTGCCTATAAATATTATTAAAACATTATCTTTCTCATTCTGGTCCTTATGTTCATATAGGTTTTTTAATAATTATATTATGAAGTTGTTTTGATGTTCAAAGAGCTCAAGAGATTAGGGTCATCTGGAGTAAAAAATGTATATATTTATTAAGGCAAGGCAGATAATATGAAAAAATCTGACTTAAGCACCGTGAAATAGCTCAGAAAAAATATTAAAATGATCGATTATATTACTGACTGAATATGCCTGAGTATTACTACTGTCAATGTATGGATGCAATATGATAATTAAGAAGCTCTGTGGTCCAGTGCTTGATATTTCAGATTTAATGCGACAACTAGGTTGTTATGTAAATTTTCTGAATTAATAGATCTTGACAAAAAATTCAAACTATAAAAAAGTGTAATCCAAACAATGTGTTAGAAACACATTGTTAATATTTCTTGACTTATCCATTTGTGATATTAGTTGTCTCTCTTTAAAGCCTTCAGTAAATAAATGACTACTACGACACACACCCAAACACGGAAATAGCAATAACATCAAACTTATTCCAGGATGTTACATTAAAATAGAATAGTTAAGATTCTAAGACTAGTTAAGGTATCAGAAAAATTAAGATTCTCAGAAATGACCTGTAATGACTATTACAGGTTAAAGTGAATCCTTTAAAAAGATATGTTGAAGTATTAACTCCCAGTACTTATATGTAAATAAATTTTGAAGATGTAAATAAGTTAAGATGACTTCTACAGAGGAGGCTCTAATCCATCATGAGTGATGTCAGAAGAGAAGAGAGATACAGGTGGAAACACAGAGAGAAGACATCCTATAACAATGAAAGAAGAAAGTTCAGTAATGCCTTTAACAAGCCAAAGAATGACAAGGATTGCTAGCAAAGTCAGCAATACCAGAAGCAAAGAGAAAGGTACATGTCAGAATATTCACTATTGGCTTTAGAGAAAGCATGGCCTTGCTGACACTTTCAAATTGAACTTCTAACCTCCAGAACCAGAAAAATCAACCAACAGAATATTTATGAACAGAAGAATGAATTCGCATACAGTGGCATATTTATATTATATAATACTAATTAGCAAATATAAAGTATAAGCAGCATGGCTGAATCTCAAAATAATTATACTGAGTGAAAGAAGTCAGAATATCCTTTTCCCCAAAAAGTACAATTTATGTAAAATTTTTAGAAGTCAATCAAATACATAGTGAGAGAAATCTGACCAATATTTTCCTGGATTAGAATGGGGAAATACCTAGACATTTTCTGAGATGAGAGATATATTCCTTATCTTGATTGTTACAACGGCTTCACAGATGAGTACGTATGTCAACAATTGTCAAGTTATAACCTTTTTGTGTAGCTTATATACATCAGTTGTGTTTACATAAAAAACAATACATATGTATATTTGCCATATCAAAACTAGGAAGATAAGAATATATATATTTTGATACATGTAAAACCAATAAAATGAATGCCAGTGTCTTACAAGAATACCATTCCAGAAAATATCGGCTTCTGTGATATTATCACACCTTGAGAACATGTTTTTTGTACTTTATAGAAAAAATGTTTAGAAATGATTTATTAAGCAATGTAAATTATTTCAAACCATGTTTGAAAATTGAATATGCTACTTTACATTGTGATTGTCTGAGAATACTGTAAAAAATGCAGTAGCATTCCAAAACTTCTGACCATGAATCATTTTGCCTTGCCATGCTTTTTATCCTTTCCACAAAGCCCATTTCAAGGTCCTTAAATGTTACCGTATCTAAGAAAACTAGATTTGCCAATAAGTAGTGAACAGTATGGATCCTGAAAAAAAAGGAAAGCTAAAGATTTTTTGTTTGTTTGTTTGTTTTTTCATTATTTTCACCATACTTCTGAGGAGAAATAATGTTAGGATCTAAGATGATACGTTTCACTTGATATGATTTGGCTTTGTGTCCCTGCCCAAATCTCATGGCCAGTTGGAAGAGGCGCCTGGTGGCAGGTGATCAGACCATGAGGGCAGATCTCTCCCATGTTGCTCTTGTGTTAGTAAGTTCTCACGAGAAATAATGGTTTAAAAGTATGGGGCACCTCCTCCGTTGCGCTCTCTCAGTCTCCTGCTACTACATGAAGAAGGTAATTGTTTCCTGTTCATCTTTTACCATGATTGTAAGTTTTCTGAGGCCTCCTTGTCATGCTTCCTGTTAAGCCTGCAGAACTGTGAGTGAGTTAAACCTCTTTTCTTCTTAAATTACCTAATCTCAGGTAGTTCTTTATAGCAATGTAAAAACAGACTAACACATCAGTTAACAGTTGTATCACACAAGCAATGTTTTATGGCATTTTCCATGAATAGTATTCAGTAATGTTTTTGTGTTCTGAGTACATGACAACTCATTAACTGGGGGGTGGAGCAAGGTGGCCAAATAGAAGCCTTCACTGATTAACCTCCCTGGAAGAACAGCGAATTAAATAGGGCTCCACACACAAAAAAAATCACCTTAATTAGAACCAAACTTTAGGTGAGTGATCAAAGTACCTAGTTTTAACTTCTTATCACTGAAAGAAGCACTGAATAGGATAGGAAAGACAGTCTTGAATTGCTCCTATCCTCTGGCAATGGCTGCATGGTGTAGAGAGAGAATACTTTGCTTTTGGGGAAGGGAGAGCACAGTGATTTGGGGAATTTGCATTGGAACTCAGTACTGCTCTGTCATAGCGGGAGGCAACACTGGGCAGAATTCAGCTGGGGCCCATGGAGGGAGCATTTAGACCAGCCCTACCCAGAGGGAAATTGCCCGCCCCAGCAGGCAGAATCTGAATTCCAGCAAGTCCCACCAGCATGAGATAAATTGCTCTGGGGTTCTAAATAATCTTGAAAGGCATGCTAGGCCACAAGAACTGCAACTCATGGACAAATCTTGCTGCTGTGCTAGGCTTGGAGTCAGTGAACATGGGAGACAAGTCACCTGGTGAGACACCAGCTGGGGTGGCCAAGTGAGTACCCACGCCACTCCTCTGCTAATCCCCGGGAGTGCAGCTCACAGGTCCAGGAGAGACTCTTCCCTTCAACTGAGGAGAGGAGAGGGAAGAGTAAAAACAGCTTTGTCTTGCAACTTGGATACCAGCTATACCATAGCTGGATAGGGCACTGGGCAGAGTCTGGAGGCCCCCATTCCAGATTCTCACTCCTTAATGATATTTCTAGACCCACACTTGGCCAGAAGGAAACCCACTGTCTCGAAGGGAAACAACAAGTTTTGGCAGGACTCATCTCCAGCTGAAAGAACCCTTGGGTCCTGAATAGTCAGCAGCAATTGCCAAGAAGTACTCATTGTGGGCCTTGGTTGAGACTCAGAGACTCAGGTGTGACTCAGTACATTCCTAGCAGTGGTGACTGTGGGATAATTTTTTTAAAAAGGAGAGAAAAGAGTAAAGGGAACTTTATCCTACAGCTCAGGTGTTAGCTTGACTGCAAGGGGTACAGCACTAAGCAGGCTGTAAGGGTCCTAGATTCCAGACCTTGACTCTTGGACAGCATTTCTGCACTGGACCTAGGACAGAGGGGAGCCCACTACTTTGAATGGGGAGTCCGAGGCCTGGGAGTATTCACCACAAGACATCTTGGGCCTTCAGTGCAGAGTGCCAGTAGCCAGGCAGTACTGGCCACAGGCCTACGGTGGAGGTGACCATGGGAAGAAACTATTCTGCTTGTGGAAAGAGGATGAAGGAGTGGGAAGGACTTTGTCTTGTGACATGGGTGCCAGCTCAGCTGCAGCAGAATAGAGCATCAGGTACATTCCTAAGGTTTCCAACGTCAAGCACTGGCTTCAGGACTACATCTCTGGAAGAGAACTTACTGCCCTAAAGAGAATGACAGAAGCCAGGCTGCCTTTGCCACCTGCTATTTTTAGAGCCCTAGGTCCTTGAGTGAACATAGGCAGGAGCCTGGCAGTGGTTACTCCAGGCCTTGGGTGAGAACCAGCACCATGCTGGCTTCAAGATTCATCCAGTGCAGTCCCAGTGGTGATAGTCACAGGGTTGTTTGTGTCAACCCTCCTCCAATTCAAGGCAACTCAGCACACACACACACACACACACACACACACACACACACACACAGAGAGAGAGAGAGAGAGAGAGAGAGAGAGAGACACTTCACTTGTTCTGAGAAAATAAGGGAAGGAAAAAGAGTCTCTGACTGGTAATCCAGAGAAAGAATTCTTCAAGATCTTATCTAAAACCACCCAGGCAGCACCTCTATGGAAACTTTAAGAGCCACAGCATTACTGGGCTTTAGTGCCTCCTAATGCAGATATGGCTGAAGTAATCAGAAATTCAGATTACAACACTCAAGTCTCTGAATGCCTGGAAAGCCTTTCTAAGAAGAATGAGTACAACAAGCCCAGAGTATAAAGACTACAACAAATACTTAAGTTTTCACTGCACAGAAGCTTACGAACATCCACAAGCATGAAGGCTATCCAGGAAAACATGACCTCACCAACAAACTAATTAAGGCACCAGGGAACAATCCTGAAGAGATAGAGTTATGTGACCTTTCACACAGAGAAGTTCAAAATAGCTGTTATGAGGAAACTCAATGAAATTCAAAATAACACAGAGAAAGAGTTCAAAATTATAGCAGATAACTTTAACAAAGAGATTGAAATGGTGAAAAAATGAAGCAGAAATTCTGGAGTTGAAAACGCAGTTGACATACTGAAGAATGCATCAGTGTCTTATCAGCAAAACTGATTATGCAGAAGAAAGAATTTGTGAACTTGAAAATAGGCCATTTGAAAATATACAGTCAGAGGAGAAAAATGCAAAAAGAATAACAATAATGAAGTCTACCTACCACATCTGGAAAATAGCCTCAGAAAAGAAAATCTAATAGTTATTGGCCTTAAAGTAGAGATAGAATGAGAGACGGGATAGAAAGTTTATTCAAAGGGTTAATAGGTAACTTCTCAAACCAAGAAAACGATATCAACATTCAAGTTCGAGAAAGTTACAGAACACCAAGCAGATGTAACAAAAATAAACTATGTCAAGACATTTAGTAATCAAACTCCCAAAAGGCAAGGATAAAAATAGGCTCTGAAAAGCACCAAGAGAAAGAAAGAAATAACATATAATGGAGCTCCAATACACCTCACAGCAGTCCCTTTGGTGGGACTCTTACAGGGCAGAAGAGAATGGCATGACAAATTTAAAGTGTTAAGGAAAAAAAAAATCCTAGAACAGGATATTCAGCAAAAATATCCTTCAAACATGAAAAATAAATACAATTTTTCTGAGACAAAAGCCGAGAAACTTCATCAATACAAGAATTGTCTTACAAAAAATGCTAATAGGAGTTAGTCAATATGAAAGAAAAAAAAGGATGTTAATGATCAATGAAACATAAGTAGAAGGTGAACTTGCGATAGCAAGTACATAGAAGAACATAGAGTATGATAATATTTTAATTGTGGTATGTAAACTACTCATAACTTCAGTAGAAAAACGAAAAGATGATCTGAAAATAACAATAACTACAATAAACAGAAACCACAGAAAAACAGCAGGGTGATAAAGTATAGAGTTTTTGTTTTCTTTTTGCTTATTTGACAGTTTGATTGCTTATGCAATCAGTTAAGTTGTATTAGTTTAAAATAATGGGTTATAAGATATTGTTTGCAACCCTCATGCTAACCTCAAATCAGAAACCTACAACGGATACACAAAAAATAACGTGCAAGAAATTAAAACATACTACCTGAGAAAATTAAAAATGAAAAGATGTTTCACATACCTAGGTTGGAAGTCAAGAAGGAAGGAAAGAGCGAAGACTACAAAACAACCAGAAAACAAATAAAAAAATAGGAGTAAGTCCTTACTTATCAATAATTGCATTGAATATAAATGGACTAAAATATCCAATCAAAAGACACAGTGTGGTAGAATGGATAAAAAATGAGACCCAAGGATCTGCTACCTACAAAAAAACATGCATCTACAAAGACATCCATGGACTGAAAATAAAGCAATTAAAAAAGGTATTCCATGCAAATAGAAATAACAAAGACCATAAGTGGCTATATTTATATAAGACAAAAATAGATTTCAAGACAAAAACTATAAAAAGAGACAGCAAAGCATATTATATAATGATCAGAAAGTCAATTCGGCAAGAGGATATAATAATTATAAATATACATTTACCCCACATTAAATATATAAAGTAAATACTATAAGAGGCTGGAGCCGGGCGTGGTGGCTCACGCCTGTAATCCTAGCATTTTGGGAGGCTGAGGTGGGTGAATCACCTGAGGTCAGGGGTTCAAGACCAGCCTGGCCATCATGGTGAAACCCCATCTTTAAAAAAAAAAAAAAAGAGGCTGGGCACTGGCTCATGCTCTAATTCCAGCATTTTGGGAGGTCGAGGCAGGTGGATCACCTGAGGACAGGAGTTTAAGATCAGCCTGGACAGCATGGTGAAACCCCATCTCTACAAAAAATACAAAAACTAGCTGGTTATGGTGGCAGGTACTTGTAATCCCAGCTACCTGGGAGGCTGAGGCAGGAGAATCGCTTGAACCTGGGAGGTGGATGTTGCAGTGAGCCAAGATCGTGCAAATTTCCTGGGTGACAAAAGAGAAACCCTGTCTCAGAAAAAAAAAAAAAAAAGTAAGAGTGAGATAGGCTTAAATTCAATAACAGCTACAGAGTTCAATTCTTCACTTTCAGCGTTGGACAGATTATCCAGACAGAAAATCATCAAAGAAATACAGATTTAGTCTGCACTATAGACTAAGTGGGCCTAAGAGACATTTTTACAGAACATTTAATCCAACAACTTCAGAATACACCTTCTTCTCATCAGTATATAGATCATTCTCAAGTATAGACAATATATTAGCCTACAAAACAAGCCTTAAAAAGTTCAAAAATATTAAAATTACATAAAAGTTATTATCTGAGTAAAATGGAATCAAACTAGGAATAAAAACAAGAGGAATTTTAGAAACTATAGAAACACATGGCAATTAAACAACATGGTTCTGAATGACCAATGAGTCAATGAAAAAATTATAAAGGAAATTAAAAATTGTCTTAAAACAAATCATAATAGAAACACAGCAAACCAAAACCTATGGGATACAGTAAAACTAGTATTAAAAGGAAAGTTTATTTTTATGGTAGCCTACATCAAAAAGAAGAAAAATTTCAAATAAACAATCTAAAAATTCATGTTAAAAATAAGAAATTCAAGAGCAAATGAAATCCAAAATTAGCAGAAGAAAAGAAATAAAAAAGATCAGAGCACAAATACATGAAATTAAAATTTAAAAGGTCAAAAACAAAAAAAAAATCCTTGTTTTTTTAAAAAAGATAAAATTGACAAACTGTTATTCTGACTAAGGAAAAAGGTGAGAAGTTCCAAATAAATTAAATTAGTGATGAAAAGGGAGACATTACAACTGATACTACAAAAATTCAAAGTATCATTAGATGCTACTATAAGCAACTATGTGACAAAAAATTGGAAAACCTACAAGAAATGGATAAATTCCTACAACCTACTAAGATCAAATCAAGAAAAAATACAAAACCTGAACTAACCAATTATAAGTAACAATCCTGAAGCTATAATAAAAAGTCCCTTAGCAAAGACATCCCAAGACACAATATATTGGTTGCTAAATTTTACAAAACATTTAAACATTTAAAGAAGAACTAATAGCAATCCTACTCATACTATTCCCTAAAATAGAGGAGAATAAAATGGTTCTAAACTCATTGTATACAGTATTATTACCATGAAATAAAACCCAGAAAAAAAAAAGAAAACATGTATTTGACATTGATGCAAAAATCAATAAAATACTAGCAAACTGAATCAACAATGCATTTAAAAGATCATTCATCATCACTAAATGGGATTTATCCTAGGGATGCAACAATGTTACAACATATGCAAATCAATCAATGTTATATATCATATCAACAGAATGAAGGACAGAAATCATAAGATCATTTCAATTAATGAAGAAAAACACTGATGAAGTTTAACATCCCTACTTGATAAACACTCTAAAAAACTGTGTATTTAAGGAACATATCACAACACAATGAAAGTCATATACCACAGATTCGTAGCTAATATAGTGAATGAGGAAAACCTGAAAGCCTTTCCTCTAAGATCTAGAACATGACAAGGATGCCCACTTTCATCAGTGTTAATTACCATAGTACTGGAAGTACTAGCTAGAGTACTTAGACAAGAGAAATAAATAACGTATATCCAAACTGAAAAGGGCAAAGTCAAATTATCATTGTTAGCAGATCATGTGATCTTGCATTTGGAAAATACCTAAACACAGCACATGCATGTGTGTGTGTGTGTGTGCACGCACACACACACACACACACACACACACACACACACACAACTATAAGAACTGATAAACAGATTCAGTAAAGTTGCAGGATATAAAATTAACATACAAAAGTCAGTAGCATTTCTATATGCCAACAGCAAACAATATGAAAAAGAAATCAAGAGAGTAATTCCATTTAAAGTAGGTACAAATAAAGTAAAATTCCTAGAATTCATGGAAGAAATAAAGAATCTCTACATTTAGAACTATAAAACTTTGAGGAAAGATATTGAAGGCACCAAAAAATGCAAAGATGTTTTATGTACATAGATTAGAAGAACTGGCATGGTTAAAATGTCTGTAATATCTGAAACAATTAACAGATTCAATGTAATCCCTATAAAAATAAGTGAGATTTTACATACAAATAGAAATAAAAGTAACCCTAAAGTTTATATGAAACCACAAAAGACCAAAGTAGGCAAACCTATTCTAAGCAAAAATAATAAAATGGGAGAAGTCACATTAACTGAGTTCAAATTATGACACAAAGCCATAGTAACCAAAATAACATGGCATAAAAACAGACACATAGATCAATGTATCAAAATAGCCCAAAACCAAATCCGTACATATACAGTGAACTTATTTTCAACAAAGACTCCAAGAATTATATTAGGTAAAGAACAATTTCTTCAATAGATCATGCTAGGAATACTAAATGTCCATGCACAGAAAAATAAAACTAGACCCCTGTTCCTTTCCATATACAAGAGTAAATTCAAAATAAATTAAATACTTAATACTAATACCTGAAACTATAAAACTACTAGAAAAAAAACAAACAAACAAACAAACAAACAAAAAAAACTCTGGGGAAACTCTCCAGGACAGGAGAGTTTTTTTCATGGGTAGATTTCATGAGTAACAATTCACAAGCATAGGCGTCCAAAGCAAAAATAGGACATATGGGATAATATCAAGTTGAAAAGTTTCTGCACGTGAAGAAAACAACAACTGAAGGGAAAACACAGAATGAGAGAAAATATTTGCAAAGTATCCATCTGACAAGTGATTCATTCCCAGAGTATACAGGGTGTGCAAAGAAATCTATAGGAAAAAAATCTTAGAATCTGATTAATCAATGGGGAAAAAATCTGAATAGACATATCTCAAAAGAAGACACAAATGGCATTTGAAAAGGTGCTTATGATCACTGATAATAGAGAAATGCAAAAATTAAAAATAAAACTGCAATGAGATATCTTTTTACCCCAGTTTAAATGGTTTTTATCTAAAAGACAGGCAATAATAAATGCTGGTAAGGATGTGGAGACAAGGGAACCCTTGTACCCTGTTGGTGGAAAAGTAAATTGGTACCACCACCATGGAAAACAGTTTGGAATTTCCTCAAACAACTGAAAATAGAACCATCATATGATCCAGATATTCCACTACTAGATATATACCCAAAATAAATGAAATGAGTATGACGAAGATATATTTGCACTCCCATGTCTATTGCAGTACAATTCACAATTTCCAAGATTTGGAAGCAAACCAAGTTTTCATTGACAAATGAATCAATACAGAAAATGTAGTACATATACAGAGTGGGGAACTGTTTATCCATAAAAGGAAAGAGATCCTGTTATTTGCAATAGCAGGGATGGAACTAGAGAACATTATGTTAAGTAAAAGAAACCAGACACAGAAAGACAAACTTCACATGTTTTCACTCACTTTTGGGAGCTAAATAAAGATTGAAACAATTGAACTCCCCGAGATAGAGAGTAGAACCATAGTTACCAGAGGCTGGGAATGGTAGTGGGGAAGGGAATGAGGAGATGGTTAATTAGTACAAAAGTAGAGTTAGATAGAATGAATTAGGTCCAGTATCACAGCACAACAGAATGACTATAGTTATACATTTTAAAATAACTAAAAGGATTTATATAATTGGGTTTTTTGCCACATAAAGAAAGGATATAATCTTGAGGTAGTGGATACCACGTTTAACCTGATGTGTTGCATGCCTATATCAAAATATCTCATATAACCCATAAATGCATATACTTACTATGTACCCATAAAAACAAACATTATAAAAATGTTTTAAAAATTATTAAAATTATAATTTTGGCGTATCATTTAGTTCTAACAAACAGAAAGCATGCCGATTAATTGACATGCCTATGGTGATCCTCTTATGAGTTATTTTTTGCCACCATTATTAGAACTATTGACATTTGACTTAAGCATTATTCTTCCTGTGAGTTTATGTCAGTCAATTCACTAAAACAAGTCAACTGTAGAAAAAAATTGCATTTAATCTTGTGCTGAAAATACTTAGTACCACACCATGAGCAAGCTTGGACTCATCCACTAATCAATTTCTCTGAGATCTTGCTAATTTAGCCAGAGAATTGTTTTTTAACTAATATTTTAATCCATAACTTTATGAATTTAATCATCAGAGCCAAATAATTATGGGATCTTTTATAGGGCAAATAAAAGTATTAGAAATCAAGTTTTATTTGGGAACAGTGTATTTAGGATTTGTTTCATAGCCATAGTGTAGAAAGTTAATTCTCATGGACAGCACATCGTTTATAATGTTGCACTATAAATCAGTTTAATGGGTTACTTGAAAAACTCTTATACGTAAAAAATAAGCATAAATATATTGATTTATTTTATGTCTAAGTCAATACATCATAGAAATTATTCTATGATCATACATTTTGCCTAAACAGTTATATCATACACATCCCCTCTCATAAATAAAGGGCATATTGGGGGCTTATTTGCATTTCTGGTAGTAGTTGCTGCATAAATCAAATTCAGTTTACAGATTCCACCGTAATTGTGAAGCAATCAATGGTAAGTTAGAAAATTGCAATTATACTCTTTTTCGAAGAGAGTCAGATTTTCTGAAGACCAAATTGTGTTATAAGAACTAAAATTTATTATCTTCCAGTTTTCCAACTGCATCAGCATACTCAATGCTCATGAATACCCACTGTTCTCAAGGATTTCTTTTTTTTTTGGCTCTGAGATAGGGCCATATAATCTGGGCATGTTCATGACCATCCATTTCTTGGAGGAATAAAATATCAGAACTTACATTTCAAGTTATTTGATCTTCATTTTATTTTCTCTTCTGTGTATAAATAAAGTGTATTTATAAAAAAAAAAACACTGATAACTTCTAAATGAACAGGTATGCATATGTGAGTGATGAATACTTAATTTCCCAACGTTTGTTTCTCATAAATCACATGTAACATAATAAATTAAAATGAAAGAAAAAATGAAATGATATGGCTTCTTACTTAATAATAGAAAAAATATTTAACTTTAGTAATAGTCAAAAAACAGACCAATATCATTTGCCAATAAATATACATGTTGAATTGCCATGTATTAGATATAATATTTGCTAGTTGAGTGCCCTAAGTAAAAAAGGCAATTTTTGTTTTACTTTTCGGTATGTCGGTTAAATTTATTTTTAAAAAAATTAAAGACATGTTCTACATATTTGTAGTTAATTTCTGTGATACTATCAGTGTTTTACTGTTAGCAACATATTTTCTTTTAAACAAAATAAAGGCATGTTTAAGAAAAAAATCTGGAGACAACAGATAATGGATAGGATGTGGAAATATAGGAACTCTTTTACACTGTTGGTGGGAGTGTAAATTAGTTCAACCATTGTGGAAAACAGTGTGACAATTCCACAAGGATCTAAAAATAGAAATTCCATTTGATCCAGCAATCTCATTACTGGGTATATTCACAAAGGATTATAAATCATTCTATTATAAGGACACATGCACACATATGTTCATTGCGGCAATAGCAAAGACCTGGAACCAACCCAAATGTCCATCAATGATAGATTGGACAAAGAAAATGTGGCACATATACACCATGGAATACTATGCAGCCATAAAAAAGATGAATTTGTGTCCTTTGTAGGGTCATGGATGAATCTGGAAACCATCATTCTCAGCAAACTGACACAAGAACAGAAAGCCAAACACAGCATATTCTCACTCATAGGTGAGTGTTGAACAATGAGAACACATGGACACAGGGAGGGGAACATCACACACTAGAGTATTATGGGGGGTGAGGGGCTAAGGGAGAGACAGTGGGGTTGGCAAGGAGGTCGGGGAGGGATAACCCTGGGAGAAATGCCTGATGTAGGTGATGGGGTGATGAAGACAGCCAACCACCATGGCATGTGTGTACTTATGCAACAATCTTATAAGATCAGCTAATGTACCTCAGAATTTAAAGTACAACTTCAAAAAAAAAAAAAAAAAAGAAAAAGTTCAGTAAGTGTGAAAAATATTCGCTCTAAAATAGGTAATGGATAATTCTCATTATTATTATAATACCTTGCCCAAATAAATTCAGCAAGAGAATATTTTAAATGGGATTTCAATTGATTTTTAATATATTCCTTTCTAAAAATAAGAATGAAACTTTTAATGAAATTAAAAATCAAAACCTTAACTTTAATGGACAGATTCAAGACTAACATTTAGTTCAGTGGTTTGTTACAGATAGCAGTAGAATTGTTGAATAAGATATACATAGCATTGCAGCTACTTGTAATAATAAATACCAATAACCACTTATATGTTTGCTGTATTGAAAATACTGATTTCTATTCTAATAAAAAGTACAATAGCAGTAATTTAAATTACCACTATGCATATATTTTAATTGCAAAAAGAACATATGATATTTAAGTGGAAAAATGTCATGCATAAAATATAGACCTTGCTATTTGGAGATAATTTACATCAGAGGAATTCATACTTATTAACTTGGGATTCTAGGTCGAAAAACTATTCAGTAATGGTGTTCATTAAACTTTTGCTCATGTTCCCTAGCCTAACAAAATTTCCTACATCTACTGCATTTCCATCTAAGCATCAGTCACTGCCCTGGGATTCCAGAGTGAAGTGACTCAGCAAACTTATAAAGTTTTTTTTTTTTATTATTTTCTGCCTTCATCTATGGTGACTGAGTTTATGACCCAGCTCATTGAAACTGTTAAGGGATATTGCGTACTCCCTGAACAGATACCATAGGAGCTTTGCACTGAGCACAGTGATTGAGTAAAATAAAAATCATTCACCTGCATCACAGAATTTATCACAAACTTTCAACCTGCATATTTAACAATTTCTAAATTCCATAACCTAGAAAATAGTTGTTTAGAGTATCTTTTTTTACCCTCCACTTACATTGAATATGTAAATGAGCAAAATCACATCCCAATACCTCACTGCTAATTTGGACTCTTAATTTTCTTTTGGGAAATATTGGCTTAACATGTTTGTGTGAACTGTTATTCTATGCCTAAATGGATTGATATCTGTATTAGGCAAAATAATGCATTAACAGGTATAACGTTTTAAGTTTGTAGAATACTTCACTAACCATTACCATGCAGTAAGACTTAAAGTACGTCGTCTATTATACCTTAAATGGAATTGATCCAGAATCAATAGTCTAATCTGTCATCATTAGGTCAGAATCATCACATACTGAGTCATATACTTTAGAATGTTAGGCATAGAGCATTTTAAATGTATTTATTCAAATATGAATTGAAGGATAATATTGTATCTCCTTTCTCCATAGGTCTGATTTGAACTTTTATCACTTTTCTGATTACTACATACGTTTCAAAGATAATCAAAAACTTTACTGCATCTATTAGAATCCTAAATATATTCTCAAACTAAGTATTACAAATTTATCATACAGTAAACAAATATTAAAGGCTCACAGTCTTAGAATTTTGCTGAGGATTAAAATGCTTGATATTCGAATTTTCAACTCTAATGATATACTAGCAACACATGCTCGCATACATTGAATTGTGATGCACTGATAACAATAATAGAAACAATATTCTGTAAATCTGAAAACATTAGCTGGTTAGATAATTTGAATGATTTATTTTTTTAGCACTATAGACCAAGAAGCATTCATGTGAAACAAATCAACATTATGACTTCTCAGTATCACATTTGAAATGTAATCAAATATATCATGCATTACTCATGCCATGGAATAATAGAAGAAAAATGGCTTCATTGAAACTGACCTTAACAACATTTATTTTCTCAAATTTATCCTTGTTCAAGCAGCGGAAGCCCTCATAGCAGTTTTTGTGTTTGATGTATAAAGCATTGCATAAGCAAGAAAGTAGTTTACAAGGTCAAAAATGAAACACATCTGAACCTGCTGTTAACATTCAGCAAAATATACTACAGATATTCTGGGATTTTTTTTTTTTTTTTTTTTTTTTTGCCACTGTGGACCAAATGCCATGTAACCTACAAAGAAAATGAAGGCATAAATTACTTTCTCTAAGGCACTACTTTGCAATGTAAAAAGAATGAACTGTTACCAATTCATAGGCAGAATCTGGCTGCATTGCATTTTCTCTGATGACTGAAATCCTTAACTCTAATAGAAATCATTTATGAGAATTTGAGCATGTCGGGGAAACTGAATATACAAGTTGAAAATATGATAAAAATGGTTTAGTTGGAGTCAAAATACTTCATAAAATACTAGCCTGTCCCTTTTAATTTCAAAGTAAGAAATGTGACTATTGATGCAAAATGGTATCGAGCCATTACTTTTCTTCCTGATCAGATATTTTGTTATTTTTTTATAGGTCTAGCAAATCTCTACCATCATTTTCTGGTACAGAAGTTGGTAAATCATGACATCAAAATAGTTTGGCTGCCAGGAAAGAGATATCTAACAAATAAAGAACAAGTAAACAAAGAGTGGTAGGAAGAGGAAACATTTAATTTTATTATAACAGATCCTTTCTTGTAATAGTAAATTAGTTTTATTCAGAGCCGTAAGATAACTTTACACATACACGCACACATATATGTAACACACACACAGGCAGATAGCATATCCCTTTACAGTTGTACATCAAATAGTATGGATTGTATTTCAACAGAATGAAAATTTGTGAAACTTTTATATATATATATTATACATATACATATAATATGTATATGTATGTGTGTGTGTATATAGTATATAAAGTATATATAGTATATACTTTATATACTATATATATACTATATATACTATATAATTTATATATACTATATATAGTATATAAAGTACTATATATATGTATATATATATATATATATATATATATATATATATATATGTACTTTAGGTTCTGGGGTACATGTGCAGATCATACAGGATTGTTGCATAGGTATCTACATGGCAATGCAGTTTGCTGTCTCCATCCCTCCATCACTGGCATTTAAAACATATTTCAAAAGAACGATTTTTCACATTTCTTAATCAAAATCATTTTCCCAAAAATCAACTATTTTTGCAATTTTAATTAGACTTGTAATGAATTGTGATGTTGTTTTTGGCAATGTAGTAAGAATTCTTTCTGTTCTTTTGTCACGGTACCTGAACCATGTCATTTTTTCTGAATCCTGTCGACTAATCAGTGGCATTAGATTATTGTCCCTATTAATATTTTTCATACTCATATTAACCCATTTTTGGCTAGTCTTTATTCCATATTAAAGCCACAATTAAGAATCCAATACAATATTAAATATGTAATAGATCACTTCCTATTTAAAACATAGTTACTCATTGAATATTTAAAGCATCCTTATTTCTGTATTACAAATGATAATTATGAAATGACAGTTATTAGATATTTATTAAATGTTAGCTTATTCTGCCAAAGACAAACAATCAGTGGTAAGTCATAGAGTTAAAACCTGAGCTAAAAAAGTTTACCTATAACAGCTCTATTCTTCACACCTACAAATATTGTCTCTAAGAGTGGTATTTTCAGCAGTGACTTATTACCACTTTGACGATTGTAAATTTTCATGGGTATCTACTGTGTCTGATGGGCTATGTATTTGAAAGTACACTACTCTAGGTGACAGACTAAATATTTACTACCAATTTTGGGACTTTCTAACCATAGGTCCACAGTCAATATGTTTCTCAATCAATCTCAGTTTCTTCATTTATGAAAAGAGCATAAAAATATGAAAATTATAGAATCTAGTTTCTATTTACATCAAATAAAATCTTAGAAGAAAATGTATATTAAAATATATATTTTAATTGCTTATATTTAAATTTGTTCTAGGAGTAGTAGCATAATCAAGGAAGACACTGTGGATCAGATACACACTAAACTATAGATTTAATACATATCTGTCAACCGACGCTGGAGACAAAAACTGAAATACATTCAAAAGGACAAGGCAAAGAGAATCTTGTAGATAGAAAATATGCAGACAGCTGTGTCTGTTTTCACATCTAATCACCTAGTTTTGTTAATATCACTACTTTGTCCGTAAGACTGTTGTAATAAACAAATATAATTCTGGAATTAAAAAAAAAAAATGGTAGAAGTAACATAATCACATGAAGGCACTTTAGATGTTCTACCTTACTGTTTCCCAAAGGCAGGGAGAGATAATACCTTCCTCCCCTATCAAGTGCATTCTTTTTTTTTTTTTTTTTTTTTTTTTTTTTTTTGAGACGGAGTTTCGCCCTTGTTACCCAGGCTGGAGTAGAATGGTGCGATCTTGGCTCACCGCAATCTCTGCCTCCTGGGTTCAGGCAATTCTCCTGCCTCAGCCTCCTGAGTAGCTGGGATTACAGGCACGCACCACCATGCCCAGCTAATTTTTGTATTTTTTAGTAGAGACGGGGTTTCACCATGTCGACCAGGATGGTCTCGATCTCTTGACCTCGTGATCCACGTGCCTCGGCTTCCAAAAGTGCTGGGATTACAAGCTTGAGCCACCGCAACCAGCCTATCAAGTGCATTCTACACCAGTGGTTCCCAAAGGTTATCCTGCTACCATCCGAACAGAAGCATCTGTGAGCTTGTTAGGACTCTTTTGGCCTCATCTGACCTACTGAGTCAGAACATCTAAATGATCTCTATGCATTAATGCTTGATAATCACTGCTCAACATACAGAGCTAGCGTCAAAACAAGCATGCTTCTTATGCAACAGAGTAAGTACGTTGCTAATGCTTATGCACCTCTACGGCTAGAAGTGTGTGTGAAGAGATGGCAACATGTATTCAACAAATATTTAAATGCCTGATGTAGTCTTGGACCTAGACTAAGAGCTGAGACGGAAGAAGTGAATAAAGTATAATCCCTACCTTTGCATATCTCAAAGGATGAACTCTAGAAATACAGGTTCTGGCTTGGTGTAGTGGCTCACTCCTAAAATCCCAGCATTTTGGGAGGCTGAGGTGGGCAGAAGTCAAGAGATCGAGATCATCCTGGCCAACATGGTGAAACTCCATCTCTACTAAAAATACAAAAATTAGCTGAGTATGGTAGCACACACCTATAGTCCCAGCTACTCAGGAAGCTGAGACAGGAATTTGCCATGCTGCCCAGGCTGGTCTCCAACTCCTGGCCTCAAGGGATCTACCTACTATGGCCTCCCTAAGTGCTGGGATTACAGACATGAGCCACCGTACCCGGCCTTAGATTTTTAAAGATAGGATTTTAAGCAGGTTTACTCAAGGTCAAAATGAGTCAGCAGAAAAGAAAAAGAAATATTAAGGATCTGGAAAAATTATATGATTCAAGGCTTAAATATCAAAGTAACGAGAGTAGGTCCAAAGCAAATTTTCTAGATACCCATTGAGCCTAAACTGCCTTTATTTTATTTATTTTACCGTAGAGAAACTTCTTAAATTCAGAATGTCTCCTGTGGCCCTACCGGCTTTTGTGGTCTTATTGCTTACTCTGATTCACCTCAGAGGTTTGACCTCTTTCTTGTAATTTCCTTCCAAGCCTCTCTGTCATGCCATCATGTCCCGTTTTGTGAGCTCTTTGACTTAGAAACTCTCTGAAGCGTTAAATGGCCTCCTCGGCTGGGCATACCTAGGTCAGTACAGAACCATTTGCAAAGGTGAGAATCTGGATGCTGATGTGACGTACAAATGATATTCAGAACATGGATGAAGGCATTAGCTACTGGCAGTAAGGAGAGGTGTTATTTTATTTTTCATTTCTGTTAGCTGTAAGAATGGGATGTGAGAATAAATGTGGATAAATCGAGAGACAGTGAGTCTTCACCTGATGGTTCCATTTCTGAGATTGAGAAACACTGTTGTTTTGCTTTTAGCAAAAAGTAATTGGATCTGAGGAGAGAGAGTTGTTGAAGTCGAGACATAAAGGAGAGAAATGTCTTTAGTCAAAGAGAAAAAGAATGACAGCTGAGTGTCAGGATTGCCCTGCTATAGCTGTGATGGAATTGACTTCACTTTCACTTGTCAGCATTTTTGAAGGGCTCTGTGCCGTGGCTGGAGATGCTGAGGAGGAGGCCAGTGCAGTTATATCAGTTTCTTAAGGCTGCCATAAAACAAGGAACCACAAACTGGATTGCTTGAAGATAGACAGGTATTCTCCACAGTTCTGGAGGCCAGAGTCTGATTTCAAATTGTCAGCAATTCCATGTCTTTGTGAAGGATATGGGAGGAATGTGTTCCATGCTTTTGTCACTAGCTCCTGGTGTTGCTGGAAATTTTTGAGATAACTTGTCTTATAGAAGCATCATTCTGTTCTCTGCCTCTATCATCACATGCATTCTTCTTCTGTACGTCTTCATATCATCTTTCCTGTGTGTGTGTTACTCTCTGTTTCTCTTCTCTTCTTACAAGGGCACCAGTCATATAGGATTAGGGTCTACCCTAATCCCATCACAACTTGATTTATCTACAGATACCTTAATTCCAAATAAGGTCTCATTCACAGGTACTAGGGCTTAGGACTTCAACATATCTTTCTAGGGGACACAATTCAACCTATAACAGCTGTTAACTCTTGTGTTAAAACTTCAGAGTGAGGCTGGGCACAGTGGTTCACATCTGTAATCCCAGCATTTTGGGAGGCCAAGGAAGTTGGAACATCTGAGGTCAGGAGTTTGAGACCACTCCGGCCAATATGTCAAAGTGCTGTCTCTATTAAAAATAAAAAGCTTAGCCCGGAGTGGTGGCAGGCACCTGTAATCCAAGCTACCTGGGAGGATAACACAGGAGAATGCCTTGAACCCGGGAGGCAGAGGCAGGGAGCTGAGATCACACCACCGCACTCCAGCCTGGGTGACAGAGTAAGACTCAGTCTCAAAAAACAAAACAAAACAAACAAAAACCAAAAACTGTTCAGTGCCAGTGGAATGGATAAAAGACACTAGTAGAGGAAAGGAAATGTCAAAAGGAAGAGACAAATGTTAATAAGGAAGAGATAAGTGCTGAATAAAATAGAAAGGAAGAATGTGTTGATAGATGAGAAAAACCATCTAACATGGAGAAGTAAATGTATAACTAAACTTCAAGATGATCACACTTTATTTGGGGTATTTAGAATTTAAGTTTTCATGGGGAAAATAATTCACTGTATCTTATTCAAGAAGAAATAAGTAGAGGTTAATGCATGAATTAATAATACACTTGTATTAACAACCAATTTTAGAGAAGAGTCTGAGACGTTTATGTACATAAATAAAAACGGTAAAATAGTTTTACTTTTTGGCATAACCAATGCTTTTTGAATAATTAATTTATATAATCCACATCTTTTGATGAGTTTTCTATTATACAAATACTGTATTATAAAATGCGAAGCTCTATATGTAAAAACCACAGGAAACATCAAAACCTGAAATGATTGTAAACGGGATAGAGGTGTACTGTTGGTTGATTTACAGTATTTGGGGCAGGTTTAGATTCATTGATGTACGTAGGCATTTCTTATTTTTTCCTGTTTATTTCCTCTTATGTAGCCACTAGTAGGACCCCAATAACTATGTTAATGAATATGTACTACTTGTTAAATAATAGAATGGTAGATCTATATACACTTGGTCGTAATAAACAGAAGTTGCATTGAGGCCTAATATTTACCATCTTTAATCTTTTACATATTTGAGTTTTTAGTACAGTGAAGGGTTAACACTTAAGAAAGCATTTCAATGCCCACTTATTGATCCTCTTCTCTACCAAAGTAGCTATTTTGTTTAATAAGTAAGCAATGTTACAACCAACAGCCCATAAAAAGTGATCATCAAATATTTTTTCCATTTTCCTTGCACGTGATTAAATCTCAAAGGCAAATTAATGGATCCTGTTAGCCCATGACAAGGAAGCAATAATGTGTAAAAATCAAGCACTGTGTGCTACAAATATAGGGTGTTCGTTAATGCAGTTAGTGGGTTTGATTTGACTTCCCCTTAAAGGAGAGATGGTAAGATGGGAGGCTAACGGATAGTGTCCTCATCTTATAGTTAGATGTAATGATAAACAATGATTTCTTTGTGAGGACATATCTCAGCAATAAGAAAAGCAGATTACAAAACGTGTACCATACTATTTTTTTTATTTATGTTTTCTTTAAAGTAATGACAATATGCACACTTTCTCCTGACTTAATCTTTTTGTCCTGTTCTTATTATCCCAGGGCTCCTAATCTTTTTTGCCTTAAGGTTTTCTATAGTACATACTTTCTGTAAGCTGTACCACATCCTTCTGTGTAGAATGATTGAAAAAAATTTAAAAATAAACAATTTGAAGTGTTTTCGCTTGTGTTGAGGCAATATGTTATCTTTCTAGGTCCACAGGGGGGCACAGTTTTAAGGGCAAGAATCTCCTAGCACTATGCCCCTCTTCCATCTCTCTCCTTCGGAAGATTTAATGGTTTATGTTTAAATTTCACGGCCAGGGAAGAAACTAAGAGTCAATCACCCCAGCAGAAGTTTAAAGGAACTCCTTTCAATGGCCAGAGGAACTTGGAGAGGTGGGAATTTCTCTCAGGAAAAATTCCCCTGCTCCTTCACCCACACCAAATTTCCAGCTCTCTGGAATCCCCTCCCACATAGTGGGAGCTCTCCCCTCTTGGATTTCCCCTCTGGGGTCCCCTTCCACACAGTGTGGAAGCTGCCTTTCCTCTCCCGGATTCCACCTCTCTGGATTCTCTCCCTCAGTGTGAGGGGAGTTTTCCTTCTCTGGTTTTCTCTCTGTGGGAACCCTTCTCACTCAGTGTGAGAGCAGCTTTTCTTTCTCTCATTCAGCTATTTGCTTCTCTCTCCTCCTCCTTTTCCTCTCCTCTACCTAAATACATCACTTTTCTGCAACACTTTTGGGGTCTGGTATTTATTTCAGGATTGCACTGTGCCATGGTCTCTTCTCTCATTTTTGAGAGAATGATAGACCAAGAACCTGGAGAAACGTCATCTCACGTAAGTTGAGGGCTCCCATGAACCCCAACAGTGTGTTTACTTCAGCTAGATTAACTAATTTCCTACATATATATGCACACATACATATACACACAAACATATTTTTGTGTTCAAAAATCCTGATAGTAAATATTGAGTGGATATAATCACTTAAAAGCTTTGATTTCAGGTTAGATAGGGTGCATTATTAACGTGTGCACTATTCAGAGTGAACTTTGAAATCTGTGTGTATAATTTTACTTAATAAAAATTTCATCAGGAAAGGATAATTTAGAAAATAAAAGTAAAATAATTTAAGTGTCACAATTAAAGTTTTCGCAGGGCTAGTTTTCTCCACTGTTTTAAGATACAAAATGTCACAGACACACACTGAAACGTACTTTGAGCATTGTATATAGTTATCTTAGAACAGCAAGAATAGCATCAATAAAATACAAGATGTTTTGTGATTTTTTTATATTGTTTTGCATTTAATTATAGATCACAGTTGAATACCACAGACTTTCACATCTCTAGGACAGAGCTATAATACTGCCTTAGGTAATCATGGCAGGAATCAACAGGACAAATTTTGATAGGAAAAAAAATGCAACGGACTCTTATCCAACAATGACACAATGGAGAATGAAAAAAAATGATTACCAAACACTTTCCAGATGGTTACTAATTGCATAAGAATTCTAAGAAAGCATAAGTTTTGATTGTATTTATGTTTATTTTCATTGTGAATTACTTTCTTTACATATATACCCAAGCTTGATAAGAAAGATCAGTCTGCAGGCAAAATTTCATAATAGATTATAATGCTGCAAAATTCACATACTTCCACTAAGTTTTCATAGTATTATATGTTACTAAAACACCTCAAAAAGGCAATCAATTTCTCTTACCTTAAGTGTACTGTTATAATCTAGTAAAACATGTTATTAAGTAAACTATAGTGTATGATATATGTAATATATATGTCATATAATATCTGTAATACAACCTTTTATTTCACTATATTGTAGAATCTTAAATGTACTTAACAGTTTATACACATTTTAAATATTTTGAACGTGATATGTAACTCTAGAAAGCATTGTGTCTTTCCCTGTTTGAAAAAATACTACTACTATGCTAATTAGATATTCGCTATTTTGCTTGAAGTGAAATAAATGAATAAATAAATTCTTCAGATTATTAGTGTAAGCATATAAGTCTATGTTACTCAATACAGCTTATGTTACATAAGTACTTAATTATTAACCATGTAAATTTATTTTATATTTATACTGAGATATACTTCCATTTATATCTACTGGATTGTATTTTATCGATCTCCTATTTTACTAGAAATAATTTAGTGTATTCTTTTCCATAAAATACTTAATACATATTTAAATACATAATATACATTAAAAATTATTTTAAAAGAAGTTAATGAAGAAAACAGACCAAGGTAAAAATGGAATTATAATATTTTACTAAACTCAAAATGTTAGTATATAAAATTCATGATAATGATCCTATAGGATTCTCCTTCTATTTTTCATGCATGATTTTAAGCTTTTTTATGAATTGCCACATATAATCGTTAACAACCTCCCTCTGAAATAAGTACTAGCCTTCCTCACTTAAGAAAACTGACACATTGAGGCCAAGTCATTAGCTAATATCCTGCTGCAAGCAAGTGGAAAAAGATATTTTTGAATTCAGCAAAGCACATTCCAAAGCATAAACTCAACCAATAGAGATTATTTCAAATATTTTCCTAGAGAAGGACCATGGCTTTGGCTTTAATTTTCATTGTCCCCTATGCAACGAAAGAAACAGAATCAATTTAATGAGTCACAATATCCAAAATATTAAAAAGCAAGTAGTGCAGCAGAATCACCAAGGTCAGAAAAAGCCTTATCCCTTGAGTCCTCATAAACTAGATGCTGCTAAATATAAAAATTGTTGATGGTACTTTTATGGTGAAATAACTAGTGCCAAATGTCACTTTTTTATGTAACATCTTTCAGTATGAGCAATGGCAAAGCACATTTCTAAGAAAAGAAAAATTTGGTAGGGCTTGAGTTAGGAGGATAGTGTGATCCAAATGAATAGCACTCCGATGCTCTTGCGTAGGCTGTACTTCACATTACAGGAGGAAGTATAAAATAAGAGAGTTCCCTCTGCCTGTCCTCCAGAAGCAGTTTTCCTCTCAGCCAAATATTGGAAAATAACTGTGTAATAATAGGTTAGACATTATTCTACTTGACAATACCTGCAATACATTTGTTCTCATAAGTAACCAGAAGGCATCTGTCTTGCCAAGTTACTGCTCCCCACTATTATTCTATTTTTATTTGACCTAACCTGCTGTCAGATGTTTTTTCCTCCTTAGGAAAATGGAAAAAAGGGAACGTGCCTGTCTAGAAAACCAACTTACCTCTGCATTGAAGTATTTATGTGGGCAGAACAAGACCTTTCTTTAACTTTTCACATGGGATAAAGCAAACTATCTCTGTTGTAAAATTTCCCAGTTAACTAAATATAAAAACTAATATTATAGAAAATTGAATGTAGAAAAATTGTAATTTTTTTATCATGCCCTGTTCAATAAGTGAATGAATTATATTAACTTAGGTATCTTACAGTGCAACAGAGAGTGATGAAAGAAAACCGAATTTAATTTTTAGTGACTGCTACTAAAATTGAGACTGGTAAAGAGAGTTCAAAAATTTAGGTTTTACAAGAGTTGATTGATAATCTTTCCTTTGGGCAAATTGTCTATTCAGTGAACAAGTTACCTTATCCTCGATAATTAACTGAGAATAATATAAAGGTATTGCATCTTAAATTTAAAAGACAAAATGGAGAATACCGGTGCATAACTTTGACTCTCAAAATAGGGTTAAGATCCTGGAAATCCAAAAATGTGAATAACCAGGTGTAATTCACTCAATATTCTTTTATTGAGATTATATTACACTATACCAGTGCTATTCCAAAGATAAAGCAGTAATTAACACAGGCCAACATTTCTCCTAAACTCTGCTAAGAGACATAAAAAATAAAATCTTATAACAAATTATGAGATAAGATACATTGATACATACATGATGGGAATTGAAAATGTCTGAGAAGGTGAAATGTTAATTATGATGGAGACTGAAGAAAAAAATTGGATAAGAAGAAAGCATTTTTAGAAAGGGAACAATATGCACAAAGACACCTCGGCAGAGACATCTCAGTGTTTCACAAGAAAAATGAGGAACACAGTAAAATGGGGAGATACAGGAGATAAAATCAGAAACACGGCAGAGAGTTGGGAAAAGGCAATGTCAGAAATTATGTATCATGTAACAGATTTTGAGTTTTACTCTGCGATGGGAAAACTAAACTCATTTTGAAGAGGATGTAACATGCTTTGAGGTTAATTTAAAGGAGTCACAATAGCCTCTGTGTTGATAAGATTGATAAGAGGATGTGGAGAAACAAGAACACTTTTACACTGTTGGTGGGAGTATAAATTAGTTCAGCCACTGTGGAAGACAGTGTGGTGATTCTGCAAGGATCTAGAAATAGAAATTCCATTTGACCCAGCAATCCCATTACTGATATATACACAAAGGATTATAAATCATTCTATTATAAGGACACATGTACATGTATGTTCATTGCAGCACTGTTTACAATAACAAAGACCTGAAACCAATGCAAATGTCCATCAATGATAGATTGGACAAGGAAAATGTAGCACATATATACCATGGAATACTATGCAGCCATAAAAAATGATGAGTTCCCTTTGTAGGGACGTGGATAAATCTGGAAACAATCATTCTCAGCAAACTAACACAAGAACAGAAGATCAAACACCACATGTTCTCACTCATAGGCGGGTGTTGAACAATGAGAACACATGGACACAGGGAGGGGAACATCATACACTGGGGTCTGTTAGTGGGGGGGTCTAGGGGAGGGACAGCAGGGGTGTGGGGAGGTTGGGGAGAGATAACATGGGAAGAAATGCCAGATATAGGTGATGAGGTGATCGAGGCAGCAAACCATCTGGCCATGTATGTAGCTATGCAACAATCCTGCATGATCTGCACATCTACCCCAGAACCTAAAGTACAATAAAAACAAATAAATAAGATTTGTCTTCCTCTGTTGATAAGATTTGTTAGCCTTCCTATCGATAAGATTTGTTAGCCTCCCTGTTGATAAGATTTGAGGGGATTATGGAGGTCTAGGTGAGTACAGATGGAAGTGAGACATAAAGATGGTTTAGCTCTGGTTAAAAAGCTGAGTGTAAAAACATTGCCAGATTCTGCATAAAACAGATGTGGTTTGTCATCAAGACAGAAATGTCAATACTTATTTCAAGCCATTTTAACCTGAGTAACCAGAAGAGAGGAGTAGATTTCCTAAAGTTAAAAGCCCCAAATCATCAACATTAGCTACACACACACACACACACACACACACACACACGCACGGACACAATGAATCATTCCAGAAGGCTTCTTCACAAGAAAGCATAGAACATAAGAATATTCAGAAGTGGAATACTTGTGCTTGTGGCTCAATATTTCTTCTTATAAAACAATAACCTGAGGAGCTTTAGTTTTGCAAATACCCAAGAAGGGAGCTGGGACATATTTTAGATCAAATATATTGCAGGTTCAAGTATCTTTATATAGGGAAAGTAAATAGAAATGGGTTGTTCTGTAAATAGGATTTAGCAAGACAGGACTATTCCCCATGTATTGATAAAATCAAACAATTGTCCAGAATTGAAGTGCATTTTTAAAAATGGTGATGAAATATATATATATTTTTAATTGCACTTTAGGTTCTGGGGTATGTGGTGGATCGTGCAGGATTGTTACATTGGTACATATATGGCAAGATGGTTTCCTGCCTCCATTCTCAGTCACCTATATTTGGCATTTCTCCCCATGTTATTTTTCTCCAACCTCCCCATGCCCTGCTGTTCCTCTCCTAGCCACCCCACAACAGACCCCAGTGTGTGATGCTCCCCTCCCTGTGTCCATGTGTTCTCATTGTTCAACACCTGCCTATGAGTGAGAACATGTGGTGTTTGATCCTCTGTTCTTGTGTTAGTTTCCTGAGAATGATTGTTCCCAGATTCATCCATGTCCCAACAAAGGATAAGAACTCGTTGTTTGTTATGGCTGTATAGTATTCCACGGTGTATATGTGCCATATTTCTTTGTCCAGTCTATTATCAATGGGTATTTGGGTTGGTTTCAGGTGTTTGCTTTTGTAAACAGTGCTATTTGCAGTGTGACACTGAAAATCAAGTTTGCTGTATGATGCTTAAAATGTCCTCTATTCTTTCCTCTTCATGGAGCAAAATCTTACTTTATAGAGGAAGGAAGTTTGAGAGCTTCTTAGTGGTCACTAGAGGTTTGATTATCTCCAATTTCGTTCAAACTGAATGTATAACAGGACAACATAGCAGGATCTGAGCCACCCAGATATTTTCACACAGAGCAAATTGTGTGTGCGTGTGTGCATGTGTGTGTGCCTATGTGTGTGTACATTTTCCTGTAGAAAATAAAGCATCTTAGCATTAGTCATTCTCTTGTTTTTTTTTCTGCTATCTCCATATTAACAAGACCAAGATGGGCTCTTTTTCTAGCCAGGATCTCTTGTCCCACCGGGTTTTGGGAAGACAATTTTTTAACATACTTTTTAGGGCAGGTGGCAGTTGGAATTGCTCTCAAGATACTGCTGTTGGTAAGAGGTGAGAGAAAGAACATTTTCAAGTAGCCCCCAGGTGTTGAGATTTCCCATATACTTAAGAATAAATTGGTCAATCATCAAGAGAATATGAAATCTCCTCAGGATGTCTTCATTTTCACAACAGGCTAACCTCCCTGGTCTAATAAATAGAACATTGACTCCATGGACTTCTGAACTGCTTCTTGCTAAATGCATATTAGTTCCTAACACCCAGTCATCCTAAATATATGTCATGTGCTACCATTCTATAAGACTCACTGTCACTAAAATAAATTATTTTGAACAAGTGAACTTACTTTAACACACAGCATTTTCCCTATCTCACCTATATAGCCACAGAAAGAATTAACCGCCCCATGGAATACATAGAAAAAATAAAAGATAAAATCTCCAAGATCAACCTGAGCACATATCACTTACTTTAAAGAAAATTGGAGGAGATGAACTAGAAGAATTTCTCTGGAGCATGAACAAAAGAGAGGTGAATGGGTTATTAGAGATAAGCTGATGTTATTGTAACATCTTGATGGTTGATGGGAGACTTTCTACTCTATTGTTTCTTTTTTTTTTTTTTTTTTTTTTTTTTTTTTCATGAGTATCTCTTGAGACACACAAACTTGCTTCCCTACAAGGTCAGAGTAGAATAATTGTATAGACAGTGTTCTGAAGTGGATTGAACATAACAAAGGATGCTGAAATTTTCCACTGGCATACAGGAAGCCATATTAAAACTTCAACTTACACTTATTTCAATCCATCATTTTTACATTTCTATTTTGTGGAACATGTTAAATCGTTTGCTGAGTAAAATCTGAGTGCAATCAGAACTTTTGGAGACATCTAAACAGAGCCTTGCATCCTGAAATTCTATCCAGACAAAGGCTAATTCTGGTTTTAGTTTTCTGGGGTCATGAGGATCAAAACATTAAGGAAAATATGTAGAAAAGCCTTCAGTATGAATTACTCTGTTGTATTCTGTGTTATGACTTTACAGCCTTTTGGTATTATGCCGATCATCTATGAGATCACGGTCCTATTCAGTAGCAGTTTTTTTCATATTTCCAATATACCCTATAGCAAAATAATTGTTGGTAACATTAAGGTTGCTAATATTATTGCTAAGAATATTCTTTAGAAATTGTTTAGCACAGAAAACCCCAAACTCTTTTTTTCTTTTTTCTTCTGCTTCTGTAATCTACCATCCTTCCCTATACTCCTGGCTTTCAATACTTTGCTGATAGGATTTGCCTCAACCAGTCACTGCGTATGTTAGTCATATACTTTAAACTCACTAATAAATTACTTTGAGACTTGAATAAATTGAAATTTAAATAAGCATTTTATTACATCAAATGTAATGTTCGTATTGAGAGAATTCTAACTGGGGACATAGTTAAACTATTAGTTGCTCAAATTTTTTGGTCTGGAAGAATTTATAGAGTCTTGCTAAGGGGAAATCACAGAGGTATGTTTTTAACAGTGAGGGTAAGAGAGAATCTTCTCTGTTTAATGTGTTTATTTCTTCCTATATGGAAAACACAAAGATCAGTAATTTATACATTGATTTCCATATTTATTATGGAATAGTTAATGCATTTAATTTGTTTAATAATTTATGATTTAATACATGTAATAATTTACTGATTATGGTATAATCAAATTTGTTGAATAACTTCAAATTATTCTCAATGAATTTACACCATACTTACAGGAAAAAAATAACATTTAAATCACTCAGATGGAAATTCCACTCAATATATATTTGCCAACTGTGCTATCTTATGAGGAAAATACAGGATATATTAAGAAGATGTGACAGTCTTGGAAATGAGGGATAGCCTCCTGAAATATTATTGGCTTGGATGCAATACATTATATAATATAGTGAAATCTAGGGCAGTATGTGCAACTCTGAGAGTAAGAGACAGAGAGAGAAAGCCAGTGTGGTTGGAGAGAAAATTCAGGAAGTGCAGAATGAGATGAGATCTTTTATTTTAAGAGCAGTGGATATCCATTGAGGAGATTTTGGCAGGGGATGAACAAATGGATTTTTTTAAAAACAAGTTTTGGACTTTAGCATTGAGAATGGATCTTAGAGGTCGGAGTCGATGTGAGGAGACACAGTAGTAGCCTATGGAGCAGTTAGAGGAGAGAAAATATTAGCCTTACCTTAGATATTTTGTCAACAAGAGACATCTAACATTTAATATGTATTTTGCAGATTTTTCTGTCACATAAAAGAAAACTAAACTCTAAACAACTACATAAATTAAAGTTAGAACAGCACTAGAGAAGACATTAATTCACACATGTTAAAAATAAGAAGCAGTGCCTTAAGAGATTAAAGTGGACTGCTTCCCTTGTGTTTCATTGGCATGCATTGACTACCATCTGGAGGGTAAAAATTACTTGGAAAATTGAAGCTGAGATGGAATTAAACAGTATTTCTTTTCCCTTGATATTTATTTTTATTTTCACATTAAGCACCAACAACCCAAGCCATAACCAAGACATAGAACAGCGTGATTATGGAGTGATTATTATTAAAAACTCTTCATAATAGTTCTCTAAAACTCACAAAATATTCCTCATCATGGCAGAGTCTCAGCTGACACAGGGTCTAATATTATTCATCTCAGTTTATTTTACAATGGTCACTTTTAGTCCTTCACTAACCTTAAACATTTATATTTTTACATATATCTACATTAATGCAAACTCAATTTAATTTAGAGGAAAGAACATTTATTTTTATTGCTGTTAGCCAATTGTGTTTTTAAGATTAAAAACTGTGCATTAGAAAGAAAAGACTGTGTTTTTTTCCCCAAAGCAGCATACATAGAACTACACTGTCTGCTTGTTCATTTATTTGCCTCTTTGAATACCCACTGCTGTTTTTTGACTGGTTTTCAAACCATATTTCATAGTAAACTCTTTAGAGTTTAAATTGGTTAAATTGCAATGGGTGGAAAGTCAATATGAAATTTCCTGTTATAATTCTAAAACATTTTTGTTAAACTGATAAGAACAGATACTACATTTTACCTTAGCCAAAGGCCAGGCAGGGTGGTTCATGCCTATAATCCAAGCACTTTGTGAGGCTGAGGCAGGCTGATTGCCTGAGCTTACTTAGGAGTTTGCAACCAGCCTGGGCAACACAGTGAAACCCTATCTCTACTAAAATACAAAAAATTAGCCAGACATGGCAGAGTGTCCCTGTAATCCCAGCTACTTGGGAGGCTGAGGCAAGAGAATCACTTGAACCCAGGAGGCAGAGGTCGCAGGGAGCCGAGATCACACCGCTGCACTCCAGCCTGGACAACAGAATCAGACTCCATCTCAAAAAAAAAAAAAAAGAAAGAAAGAAAGAAAGAAAAGAAATGTGTATGTGTCGAAACACAAACAGAAGAGGAGTAGTTGTACTGATTTAATCAGTGCAACAGCAAGAATAGCTAAATAATGATGAGAAAGAAGCATTAGAAATCAAGCAAGGAAGTTGTCAAAATATTATATTTTTATCATCTTTCTTCTAAATCATTCAGTTTCAAGAATTTGGCATGTAATGACCTAAATCATTCATTTTTAATGGGTGTATCTATGCCACATTGAAAACCATGATCAGATATACCTAGATACAGACAATTACATGGCATTTCTCTATCATCTGGCATTTTGTTGTATATAAAACTCAATGACTCAGTGCTCACAGATACCCTTTTAATAACATGAGGTTTTAATTTACATAATTGAAGCATTAAAATTGGGGTATTTATTTATTTTATTGATACTGAATAGAGGATTGGCTCTAATCATAAGTGTTAAATCAAATAGCATAGAATACTGGATATTATAATAAGAAAACTAAACACAGATGTACACACATCTACATGCATACATGAAGGAGCTGCTCTGGGAAAAAGTTCTTATGCTTAACATCGTACTGACAGATCACCTTGATACTGTTCTATCTCTTACAACTTATAGAGAAAATCATCTTGTTTCACTCTTAAGGAAGGAAGAAACAGAAAAAAAGCACGTGGGATTTCACTTTGGCAAATAGATATCTTCCTTTTTTCTCCTCATTTATGCCTTTTCACCTAATGCAAGCCTAGTGCAGAAGATTAATTGTCTAAATAGGCTAAAACATCTATGCCCTCATTCTCATGGCACACTGTTTTCAAAACAAGTTCAAAGAATCAGAAAACGTAATCAGAAAATGTAAGTGGTCTCCTTAGTAGTAACAACAATAACAAAAGAAAATATCGATTAAAATAATCTTAAGAAAATATATAAACTCAAAACCCACATGTGACATGGTAATTTAATTGTAAGAATGATTCTTGGAAATACATTTTTTTCCAATTCGGAAAATAACTGAATACGGTTACTGCTGCCTGACTTGTTCAAGAACAAATAAACAAAAAGAAATATAAGCTAGTTAACATATCGCTGCATGCTGGACATGTGACAGATTTTAGCAGAGCATAAATATCGCCAGTCATTTTCTAGAAGCAATTAACTTACATTGAGATTTCTTCATTTACTTTGAGGACATCATAGCTCGGTAGCAAATGATTGTAAAATACGTAGTTAGTGTTTGTTTTACTACTGCTACTAATTTCATGTGCATCCATACACAAAGCCATTGTCATATGGATTGACAGAGTATTATGTCCATACTTTTGGTATCTTTACTTTCAGTTTCAGAAAAAAAACAACATATTTATGTTATTTACCAAATTCCAGTATTTCTATCTAAATTCTACCCCTCTATTGAACACATAAAAATATCTCACTTAGTTTTTTTTTTTTTTTTTTTTTTTTCTGTGTGTACGGTGACATGACACAGTGAAAGGAATACAGGTTCTGAAGCCAACGAAAAAAACTAGTTATGAATTGTGATGCTGTTAGTTAATATTCCACAAATTGAGGAAGATGTCTATTTCAGTGAATTCAATAACTGAATGTTTAATGAAATACATTATAAAGAGTGGTTGTCGTACAAAGTTTACCTCATTTTTCTCCTTTCTTTGCCAATAATGATGTTAAATGGCTTACATTCTAAGAACAAACCAGGTCAGAAAACTTCAATCTTATCTTAACCCAGCTTTAATTTAATTATGTAAAATAGATCTTTTTTTTTATGTTTACACTCCACAAGCATATAGACTGTACTTGTCTCTGTGCCCTATTTACCATTATTACTAGTTTGTAATCCACTGTTTATGTCTTTTTAATTGGGAGAAACATACCTAGCAACACATTCTAGAATATAAAATAGTGATTAAGAACAGACCAGATGCAGCCAGAATGTCTGGTTCAAATTCATTCTCTGCGATTTTTTGGTCATGTGACCTCAGGGTCTTTTACTAACTCATTATATCTCGTCTGTAATAAAGAGTCTAAAAGTGAGATGAGCATATATATATGTATATATATATATATATATATATATATATATATATATATATATGTTTTAAAGTGGGGTCTGACAGGTTTAAGTGTTGACTGCATGTTAGATATTATTATAAGCCAATTCCATTAACATTTCTCCTTTGTTCAACTTATTTTAGTATTTGACATGCTTTGCCACTTACTTCTAGAAATACTTCTCCATATGTAGCATACATTGACTGCATTATCCACATTGTTCTATCTTCTTTTCTGACTATGGAATTGATCTTCCTCATTGCAACACCAATTTCAATCTGTCATTGCTGTCTTTCTGGTCTCTCAGATTTGTCATGCCCTCAGTAGATTTCTATTCTGAAACTTTATCTATAAATTCTATCCAATAACCACCAAATATGTATCCCAGCTATTTTATGACCCTTCAATCCCTATATTAATAACAGCATTCAAATGATCATCCTTGAATAGATTAGAAGAGCTGTTAAATTCACCAGACATTCAACTTAATATTGTATATGCCACTGCCCCTTAAAAAACAAGAAAAGCCTTTCACGTCTCACATTTCTTTGAAGGAATCTTACTCCATCTCATTGTAGAAGCTGAGGAAATATTTCCAGTTTCCTGTTTGCTGAACATACAGCAGGATTACATCCACCCATTCTCCCTTGTGTACAGGTTCCTTGTGCATGGTGGGTATAATTAGCCATATTCAATAAGTTTTAAGTGGATGTGTCATGTTACACTTAGTTGTCAGTATTCTTTTTCCCTCTGTCACAGCAACTGTTGACTCTCAAGATAATGGCTGTTTCATTAGCTTAGTTAATAACAAAATAGGAAACAAAGGCCTCAGCTAATACACTGAGTGTGTGATGAGCAGGATACAAACATGTAATGTAATCAGCCATTACAACTTGAAGAAGGATAACCTACCTTATCCTCACCCTACAATTAATTGAGCAAGATAACACATTATGGCTTCCTTTAAAATCAAACTTTTTTAATGCTAAAAACAAAAGCAGTTTAAAAAATTAGAAGACAAAAAGTCATGATAAGGGGCCTTGATGTCTTCATTTTTACCACTTATTAGGTTCTTGGCATTTGGATGAATAAATGATGACGTCATTGGGTGTTTATTCCCTCCCACGGCCGCCATGCAGCATTTGCTGATTTGTAAGTTCCAAACCTACTGTGCCTAAAGCCTTCCTGCTTATATAGCACATTTAGTCCTTCCTTGAATACTGTCCAGGTCTTTCTACAGTTTGCCATATCAAAGCCAAAGTCCTCTACTAATTCTTTAGTGTGACTACTAATTCTTTAACAATTCAATGGAAATTGATACCTTTATACTCCCCAACCCACAATTTTTATTAGTCCCAAAGATGTTCTAGAAGATCCTTAGAAAATCTATTTTTTTCAGATTTTCTTTTTTTATTCCCCAAATCTGAAGGCTATTCAACATAGTTTTTCCTGTTTCTCAATTTAAGCCATTTTCCCATCATTTTAATTATTTTTAATCAATTCTCCCTGATTATTTCTTCAGTCTCACCAATTATAGAAATAACTATAATCTTCAGTGCCAGAATGGTATTCTATAAATAGCAGGTGCTTAAAACAACTGTCAAGAAAAGGAATGAATGAATCCTATTGTTTAAGAGGTTGTTATAGTTATACATGCAGTGGATACCCTCTTTGTAAATAACAAAGGTAACTAATTTTGTGTTGATAAAACAATTCCCCACTTAAATCCAGTGACATAAAAAAAGTTTACAATTTAAGTAATGGAAGTATTCGTTATGCAGTTAATACATTTTGAGATCTCAGATTTGTTAATTGGGTATTTTAAAATGTTTTCTAATTATACATGTTGCCTCCCTGAACAAAATCTTTTATTCTTAAATGGAATGGTTCTCATTCTGCCATTTCTCCTTCTACTGACTTCCCCTTCTTCTCTAATGCTAATGCCAGAACTAGGATATAAACCTATTTTTTTTGTCATTAGATTTGGTAAGTTTCAAGTAAATTTGATCTTCATTTCTTCTCTGAAATTAAAACACCTTCATTGTTTATAAGTTTTTTTCTCAACCACATATCTGATGTAAAACTATATTAAAAATAGAATCGATAAAGTACATCCACAGATGTTAACATAAAATTATTGAAGACTAAATTTGTGCCGCAATTGTTTATTATGTAAACAGAGCATGCTTAACAATCAGGTTTTCGGACAGCAAGTAAAAAAAAAAAAAAAAAAAAAAATCAGGTTTCTAGGAAAATAGCATTAAACATCCCCCAAAAAGATTATAAGGAAATTTGTAGCAATATGGCTGGTATCGGAGTGTCTCTTTTTAGACATGGATTGAGAGACAGTGCACAGTTAGAATATGCCTTAATAGCCTATTTCTCTATGTGTGTGCGTGCATGTGTCTGAAAACAACCATACATATGAATTAATAGTATACAATTATACACATACATCTATTATGCACACACTCATATACACATATGCATACACCTACATGTCATTATCTTTCAAACTTCCTTGAGTATGTACTCAAAGAAGGCTACCAATATATATATATTGCTGGCAAAATATGAGTTACATATTCTCACAGACACTCTGATGTAATTTACTTTTATATCTTTAAGATAATGAATCTTAGCTTACTTGGGGTAATGAGTACATTTAAGAATGTGAGAATAAAATATGTCAATCCTCTTAAAAATGTACATACAATTTATGTACATTTCTAGGATTCCTGGATATTTTGTAGCAAAACCATAGGTGTCCTATATAGAACCCGTGTTAATTATTATCTAAAATTATACTTAATAATCATTATATTTTGTTTTAATATTGTTTGACTGTATTAGTTTGAAATTCAGGAGTCTGAGCTTCTGTTAGCTTTGCTACCAGGAATGCACATGGTCTCAAGTTCACTAACATCTTAGTTTTTTTCACCTAAAGAAAACAATAACCAAGATATTCTACATAAATTCCAATACAGAATGCTCACTCTAGTTATAAATTATCTATCTTCTTTCACATTTCTTTTCACTATATACATTTGGGTCATCCACTAATTTCTCTTCTTTCTCCTGCATGTACCTTAGAGAGGAATTAGTGATTTAAAAATTTTAATTTCATCACAATAGCTTAGATGAAAATGAAGTAAAGGATGAACTACTTTGAAGTACCTATGGGTATCTATCTAGGATATTGACAAAGAATCCACGGTATTTTGCTTTATAAGAACTACTAGCATGGACTCAATTATTTTTTAGCATAGCATTCATTTCCTCAGAGCCTAAGGTTATCTGATAGATGTGAATGTTAAGAAATATGTGCTATCATTCTTTTAAAAGCCTAAAAATACACATCATAAACTCTTCTCTGTGTTGAGATTTTTTTTTATTCTTATGATTTTAATTGATATTTAACACTTAGCTTACCATGTTGATTGAAGGAGGGAAAATGCTTCAATTTTGTCATCACTGACAATTTTTTTTTTATTGCATTTTAGGTTTGGGGGTACATGTGAAAACGTGCAAGATTGTTGCATAGTTACACACATGGCGGTGTGGTTTGCTGCCTTCCTTCCCCTCACCTGTATCTGTCATTTCTCCCCATGCTATCTCTTCCCACCTCCCCATCTTCCCGTCCCTCCCCCATTTCCCCCAAATGGACCCCAGTGTGTAGTGCTCCCCTCCCTGTGTCCATGTGTTCTCATTGTTCAACACCCGCCTATGAGTGAGAACATGCGGTGTTTGATTTTCTGCTCTTGTGTCAGTTTGCTGAGAATGATGTTAACACATATCCTCTCTGAATGTATTAAGTGGAATTCTACAAACGAATACATAAATACACAAAACAGTCAATAATCATCTAAAGATTTCTAGATGAAGGTATAGAAAATGAGAAATTTATTAAAGAGTATTTCATAATGTCATTCTTCATAAATAATATTTATTCCCTTCATAATCAAATATGAAGTATAGAACAATTATTTACCTAAAATAGTAGCCATTGTGTTATTGCCAGCAGTGTGTACTAATTTGACAGTAGATCAAGAATAATGTTTTATAAATTGTTGCAAAAAAAACAAATATCACTGTGCGTATGTACACAATTATTCTTATCAATAATATGTTTAGGAACAAACAAAAAAAGTAACAAGATTCATTGGCATGTTTCCTCCTGTCTCTATTAAAGACACTACCATCTACCCAATTTTTCAAGACAAAAATCTTGGAGTAGCTCATACTTTGTTTCTTTCTGTCACTATCCTGGTTTCTGCTGGCATTATTTTCAAACTCTATCTTAAATCCAGGCAATGCTATCCTTCTCCATTGCTTCCCTAGCTCAGACTTCTATCATCATTTGCAATAGCCTCCTATTTATCTCTCTGATCCAACCTTGTCCTACCTAAAACCCATGCTTCAGGCCTTAGTCAATGGTCTTCTAAAATTAAAAAGTGACATTATTATATTCTCTTACTTTGTACTTAATATTCTAATTAATATCACAGAGTCCTGAAACTCTACTCTGAAGCCTATGGTGTAACAGCCCAACTTTTAACAAGGGCCTACTGAGATCTCTATGATCTGCCTCTGCCTCCTTTTTTGAATTCACCTCTTACCACTCTTACCAATCTCCCTCCACCTTGCTATACTGCACTTGGCAACTTGTTTCTCCAAAATATGCTTAAGATCATTCCCACGTTGTTCACTGTGCTTCTAACACGCATCCTCTGGATCTGTGTTTGATTGACAACTTTTCATAATTCAAGTCTCACAAAGGCTACTTAGATAACCAGTAACTCTAGATCACAGTTCCCTCTTATGTGGCTATATAGGTGTTTACTTAGCACTTATGATTAAACATTATCTTATTTTTGGTTTGTCTATTGTTTGTCTCTCTGTTTCCAAAAAGAATGTAATTTCCTCAAGTGTAGATTTTGTTTTTCATGACATTATTCCTAGAACTAAGAATAGCACCTGTCGCATATTAGGGTCTTAATGAATACTTGCCTAATGACTAAACTCTAGACAAGCATGACACGATCAAAAAAAAATTAAAGTACAAGACAGCATGAATCCTGACTCTTCAAACTAGCAATGTGAACTCTGGCAAGACATACAAACTCTCTAAGGATTATTTTTTGTTTTCAATAGGAGAAGAAGATGTTTTCAAGATTTAATACAGTTCTAGTATATAATTGTTATTTCGTTTTGAAAGAAAGAAATTGTTTAATCCATGAGTTTAAATATTGTTTCATTGTGATGTGATTGAGAATTTATAAATTTATGCAAATGTCATTATTGATGTGGAAAGTGACTTAAAAAACAGGAAAATGAGAAACAGCTGAAAATTGAAATTTAAGATCTCTTAGTATCGCATAATATTTAAGTGATTATAATACCATGGTTGCAAGTAGATATTGTAATATTATTGCATTCTGATTACTGCAGTCCTGGCTAGTGATGTCTTCTTAAAAATATGCACAACACACGTAATTATTTAAACTTAGTGGAAACACAGTCCTAATTGAGGCAGTGCTTCTCTGAATAGAAAGCTGTCAAGTTTATTAAGTTTGAAGTAATTGAAAATTATCTGACTTTGTAATGAGATAAACCACTAATTACAGCCTCACATTTAACTTGGAAATGATATGCATTTTGACCTTGGAGAAGAAAGAAGACAACAGAAAGGAGATGGTATAAGAGAGATATGATATCAAAGAGAGTTACAGAAGGAGAAAAAGGAGAGTAGCAAAAATAGTATTTTAGTTATTATTTATTTTTAGTATTTACACATTTTTTTTACAAAATATACACGACTATGTACTAGTGTTCTGCCTTGAAAATGCTATTAAGCAAGTTTCATGATGTACCATATGTTCACTACTGAATATTTTATGTGCTCAATTGTAACTCCTATTCAAGATTTTGATGATACATTTTATTTTGAGAATGGTAAAGTTTCTTAAAGATAAAACCATAAGGATATATACCCAGTAATGGGATTGCTGGGTCAAATGGGATTTCTATTTTTAGTTCATTGAGGAATCGCCACACTGTCTTCCACAATGATTGAATTAATTTACGCTCCCACCAACAGGATTATAAATCATTCTACTATAAGGACACATGCATAGGCATGTTCATTGCAGCACTGTTTACAATAGCAAAGACCTGGAACCAACCCAAATGCCCATCGATGATGGACTGGATAGGGAAAACGTGGTACATATATACCATGGAATATTACGCAGCCATCAAAAACGATGAGTTTGTGCCCTTTGTAGGGACGTGGATGAACCTGGAAACCATCATTCTCAGCAAACTGACACAAGAGCAGAAAATCAAACACCGCATGTTCTCACTCATAGGTGGGTGTTGAACAATGAGAACACATGGACACAGGGAGGGGAGCACTACACACTGGGGTCCATTGGGGGGAAATGGGGGAGGGACGGGGGTTGGGGAGGTGGGAAGAGATAGCATGGGGAGAAATGACAGACACAGGTGAGGGGAAGGAAAGCAGCAAACCACACTGCCACGTGTGTACCTATGCAACAATCTTGTATGTTCTTCACATGTACCCCAAAACCTAAAATGCAATTAAAAAAAAAGAAAAAAATATCATAAGGAACAAGAAGGGAACCACAGATTCATTAAAAAGAGATAAAACCTCAGTTTATAAAGAAAAATTAGTGTTTCATTAATCATAAAAATACAATAAATTGACCTAATATTTTTTTCAAGATGTATTATTCTTAATCAATTAAACTGTTTTGCTTTTGCCTTTAGAATTGCATCATATTTTTTGAGAAGCATATAATCATACAATAAATGTCCAGGCACATCTTTAAATTTCAGCAAATGTCAGAGCAGAACAAATTCTAGGTAAAGCATAAGTCTTTACTAACAGCTGGGTAAAGAATCATTTATTTAAATGCAATTTCATATTCTTTGACTTGGAAGAAAAATTGAGGTCATGACAAAATGATGACACCTGTTTTAAAAGTTCATATTAGAGGATAAATCTTTATTTGTTGTAGTTTCTCCACCTTAAAAATACCTCTTATTATTTCTGTTCTCTGGCATTTGAAAAGAAACAATTCAATGAAATATATTCATGAGTTAAATATTAAATATTATACTCTGACTAGTACACATATATATGGAGGACAAATTTTCTTTCATTGTTTTACATAAACAGTTTCTAGAATAATGCAGTTAATTGAGATAGTCATGTGCTTTGAATACCAAGCCTAATTTGAGTTGAAATTATCCTTGAATAATGCTTACAAATTATGTTCAACAAATTTGAACAAATTATGTTCTAATTATGCTTTTATATATATATATGAAAATGGTAATTTTGGATGACAATAACACATTTTACTTAGTATTCAATTTGATATGATTAGGTTCATCATGTGATATAGTCTGAATTTTGTAGTTGATAAGCATTATAGTTACTCACAAATGTAAACACCCTCCCATACGGGGGATGAGTATGGCCACACATTCCTGTGTTCCTGGAAATGGTCTGAGAACTTCTAGCCCCATGCAATGTTCTACTCAAAAGTAAAACAAAATTACTTCTATGTTCAACTAATTTGGAAAACTGCTACCTAGTATATTCTGTACTTGGACTTTAAAATACAAAGTAGTTTATTAATGTCATTGAAAATATTGCGGTAATGAAAATAACACAGTTTTTTGCTCCAGAATTTCTACAACTTTACTGAGCGTGGAGGTGCTATTATTGTTATGGCTATTGTTTTGTAACATCTATTAGCACCTGGTGGAACACTATGGACCTCTGGGAAATGCTGATCTACCTTAAAGTGAGAAATGAAAAACTCAAGCTTACAAAAGAGAAATAAGTCATCGAATCTTTATTTTTATTTTATTTTTATTGTTTGTCACTTCTTTCTTACTCTACCAAAGTAGGAGTTTTTTACAAACTCCCAAAAAATTACTGGCACTTGTGGGTAAAAAAGACTATTGTCTGAAGATGCCAATCAAGATCATAAAGCAGTAAAACTTCTCTAAAGTGCCCAGTGTAGTTTGAATCTGTGTCACTACCCAAATCTCATATTGAATTATAGTCCCTGTTTTGGAGGTGGGGCCTCGTGGTAAGTGATCAGATCATGGGGGTGGTGCTCTCATGAATGGTCTAGCACCATCCACTCTTGGTACTGTATACTGAGTAAGTTCTCAGGAGCTCTGTTTATAAATGTACAGCACCCTCTCCCTTGTTCTTTCTTCCTCCTTCTCCCACCATGTAAGAAGTGCCAGGTTCCCCTTCACATTCTGCCTTGATTGTGAGTTCCCTGATGCCTCCCCAGAAGCCAAACAGATGCTGACATGTTTTCTCTACAGCTTGCAGAGCCATGAGCCAATCAAATCTCTTTTCTTTATAAATTACCCAATCTCAGTTATTTCTTCATAGCAATGTGAGAACAAACTAATACAGCACCTTTCCAACATGAGAATTTGTCTATTTCCTATGAGGTTTCCTCTCCACCCACAGGATCCAGACCCTAGAAAAACTCTTATGGTGCCCTGGGCTGCTCTACTTGGAATGAGACCCCACAGTATGGACCCCAGTCTGCTTGTTCATGTCATGAAAATGCATTTCTCCTTTTTTATCCCTTCCTCATGATCCTGTTATCATTTTCTGAGTTCTAACCACTGTATTTACTTCATCTGTCTTTAAGATACACAGTTATTTTCTCTCATTTCTTTGCTAGAGATCCCCAATTATTTCCCTTTGATCAAATGAAGTGTACATACGCTAACCTGGCACTTGAAGCTCAGCATGTTTGCCTAACCATCTACTATTTTATTTTTGGTGATCTGTGATTAAGTTAAAACCAAATTATGTTTTTTTCTAAATAGGCTCGATCATTTCTCTTCTATTTTTTGATTCAATTTCAAACCTACCACTTTTGACATGTCTCACACTTCAAAATTCAATATGAAGGTTGAATCTTTCACAGCCTTTGTGTATTCATTACGTCTCTTCTAAAACTCCTCTATTTTGTATTTTATATTCATATTGGCTGTATTTTAAATATGCTTTGTATTTTCCTATGAATAGATAAAAGTTACCTTATTTGTTTCAGATAAATTGCATTTTTAGGGATTTAACTTGCATAACCACAAAACATGTTAATCTCGATGAACTCACACAATAGACAAGAGTGTGGAATTAAAATTTGAGGTACATGTAACTATTTAGCCTTTTTCAGGTTTTGTACCCAGATTTCACTATCCATATGACTTTCTCAAAAATGGTCTAAAAAATTGCACATCCATTTTTATAGTATAGAAACTGTAAAGTACTGGACACAACACTGTATATAGAAACAAAGTCAGAGAACTAATCATTTCTGGGGATGGTCACTATACGTAGCACCTTCTCTCACTCCTGGCCTGGCAACCTAATCAAGTTACGTAATTCTACATTCTAATAATACATTTTAAATAACCTGATAAAGGCATAACAAATGTAGTCTTTTGATATATATGCATGAATGTTATATTCTGCCTGATTCTAAAGACTATCAGGATGCTAAGGACACACTGCTACTCTGCTACTGTAAATTGTGCCCTATCAACGTTTGCTCCCTTTTTGGCCATTGTTATTCCATAGCATGTTTCTGTATCTCTCCACAAAGGTCTGAATGTGCTTGTTGGTAGGGATTGTTGATGGGAAAAAATAGATTTAAAAATCTTTGAGGTATTATACTTTAATAAAATAATATCAAGAGCTATGTAGACTTTAAAATTCTCTAGTCTTCTTTTATCTACAGGCACATTGACTTAGATAAACTTTGGTTTTCTTTAAGAATCAGACAAAGATTAAGACCATTTCTGCATTCTCACAAAAACAAAACAAAACAAAACAAAACAAAAACACCAACGGAGGTGAGTCAAAGAAAAGTGTCCCTGTGGAGCTATACCAGGGATGATCAGGATAGTCAGAAACCTAAATTGTGAAACCTGAAACTCTATTTCCCAAACAGAACCTAATTTTGTGTTTGGAGCCATAATATTTCTTGGCAGAGGAAAATATAATGTTTTAAGAAGTTCTAGTCATTCTCATTCTAAAACAGCTTCAACGACGAGGTAAACAGTGAGCTCTACACATCATTATCTCACTCACTGTTTTCAGATTTCTCCCTGAGATTTCTCCATTTCCCCAGAGTCCTTCACCTTCTGAGAAGTTTGCTACGTAGCAAAGGGGCCAATGCACCTCAGTCCCGCTGCCAAGGTGAGATACAGAGACCCAGCTCTGTAACTGCTGCAGAGATTTCTCACCTCTGATTCTAGGATACTGGCTCTTTCCTGTGGCCCGTGAAAGGACTGATGGAAAAAACAACTGCCACCCTTCAGCCAACTCCACTGCAGGCAACTCTAGTGGCCAGAGCCCACATAGTTATGTAGAGGAGTCTCTCTGTCCCCTGAGAAACCTGCTGTAGCTGTTTGGGGTGGTCCATGGATAGCCAGCTGTGGCTTACTTTTAACCAATGAAAACTCACTCCTTTCTATATGTATTTTACAGAAATTTACACTTGTATCCTGTTTTTTCCATTATTCCTTCTCTTTCCTTGACTTTCTCTTTTTCCTCTGGAAATACCAAACATGCTTTACAGATTCCATAACTCTGCAAACTCAGCAAGTGAGTGCTAATTCCTTATACATAGAATACCATCTTCATGTTAAAACAAGAATTTCTTCAGAGCCTTCTCCAACCAGGGAGAAGAAGAGGCAGCAATCTATGCCTGGGGCCATCAAATACTTGCTAAAACACAGTTTCCTAAACTCCTTCTTCAGACTCAAAATCCCTTTATTCCTTGCCATGTTCTACCTCCTTTGCAACATGGGATGTAATTAGGGTGTCGGACACCAGGGACAAGATCACATATGAGAATTGGTATCTGCTGTTCTCAGCTGTTAGCCTCCTCCACCTACCCAATCCCTTTGAGCTTGGGAAAAATTGAAAGAAATGCCAAGCAGAACCTCAGGAAAAAAGAAATAGCCTCCTTCATGGAAATGTCATTTCACATTACTTTTTTTTTTAAGTTTTTATTGTCATATTAAAAAAATACTATACTCTTTTCTATTGCATTTCTATAATTATTAAATTTACTGTCTCAAAGTTGATTCCATGAAACTGTCAGATTCCTTTCTTCCTTTTCCTCATTCTCTTTTTTGTTTCCTTCCTTTTTCTTTCTTTTGAACATTTCCTTTCTCACAATTTCCTTCAGATATATTATTAACATAATCATAGCTATTGTCCCCTGTACATCTAAAGAAAGCAAAGAAAAGAAAAAATTGATTCACTCAAAATCATTAATAGAGACCCTTAAAGCCTCAAAGATAATTTGCTTATCAATTAATAGAGACTTTAAAGCCTCGAGATAATTTGCTTACCAATTTCCAACCATGTTCTAATCTTCCTAACATGAGCAAAGCAAATCCTTCAGTTTTTACAAATTTGCCCAAAGACTATTTTTTCATATATATATATATATATATATATATATATATATATATATATATATTTTTTTTTTTTTTTAAGATGGAGTCTTGCTCTGTTGCCCAGGCTAGACTACAGTGGCACCATCTTGACTCACTGCAACCTTCACCTCCTGGATTCAAACAATTCTACTGCCTCAGCCTCCCGAGTAGCTGTGACTACAGGTGCATGCTACCATGCCTGGATAATTTTTTGTATTTTTAGTACACATGGGGATTCACCTTGTTAGCCATGATGGTCTCAATCTCCTGATCTCATGATCTGCCCACCTCAGCCTCCCAAAGTTCCGGGATTATGGATTACAGACTTCAGCCATCATGCCCCTCACCTCATATATATATATGTGTGTGTGTGTGTGTGTGTGTGTGTGTGTGTGTGTGTGTATCTTAAGACTTAATTGATACATTTCAAATTTATTTTACCCAGGAATAGAGATGCTTGGCTAATCAGAACCTATCTGATGTATCTGTGGTTACAGGCTTTAATTGGAAAAAAGCTTGCAAAAAAAGTCTTATGGCACAACAGCATTGTATGCAGGAACAGAGTGCACAGTTGGAAGATGAATTTCATCTTCCTATTGAACCTAAATACTCAGATGTTTAGAAGAATCTGAAAATGTGATGTTGTATCTTGCATCACTGAACAGAAGCCACTGATTTAGTTGAGTCAATAAGAGCAGACTAAGTGTATTCTAAATACCAATTATTCATAATATTAATCACTATTATAACTATTGCTATCCACAATAAAAGAGGAAGAGAACTAAATTTAAAGTTTCTCAAGATCCCAGAAAATAGACATAAATTGCCCACATGTCACTGTATGTAATTTAAACAAAATATATTTTCTTGTCAAGCAGATATGAGGAGTGTGTCAGCCCTACAACTTAGTAATATATAACATTGGGAAATGTCCTTCAGCATTGATGTTTCAATTACTCTTCCTCAGTTTACATGTTAACTCTGCATCATTGTGTCATGGTAAAAAAAATAAATGAGATTGAATAAAATGTGGCACATATATACCATGCAATACTATGCAGCCATAAAAAAGGATGAGTTCATGTCCTTTGCAGGGACATGGATGAAGCTGGAGACCATCATTCTTAGCAAACTGACACAAGAACAGAAAACCAAACACTACATGTTCTTGAGGGACTGTGTTATAGAAGCTTCTCTTCCTGGATACCCAAGGGGCATGGTTTCAAAAGCAGGAGTTTCTTGGCTCCATATCTCCATCTGTGAACCAGAGGGATTTCAAATATAAAGTTCTTTGTCTGGGTTTCCCACACAGGGGCTAGGTAGAGAAAGCCAGATCAGGCTCCTTTGTCCTGAAAACCCCACAAAAGCTCTGGGAGGAGGGGGCTCTGTAACTCAGAGTGGTGGACCAAGCAGCCAATCTGGTATCAGAGTCAAAGATCAATCACTCCAGAGAGGGAATAACTCAAGGGTTAAAACTCCAGCTGTTCCTACTTATAAAGATTCCTTCTCTGGGTCCCCTCCAAAAACAGCGGGGGCTGTCTTTCTTTCTCTCTCTGTCTAATAAATCGTTTTTCCACAAAACTCTTTGGGCCCATCATATTTATTCGATCAGCAAACTCACTGCACCTCAGGGGCCCCTTACCCCATTCTTCGGGGTTAATGAGACCAAGAACCTCTGATCACTGGGAGCTGGGGACGCTCCCCTGTTTACATTCTCACTCATAAATGGGTGTTGAACAATTGAGAACACAGAGACACAGGGAGAGGAACATCACACACTGAGGCCTATTGGAAGATAGGGGGACTAGGAAAAGGATAGCAGGGGGTGGGAGGGTTGGGGAAGGATAACATTAGTAGAAAAACCTGACGTAGATGTGTGTGGGGGATGGATGCAATAAACCACCATGGCATGTGCATACCTATGTAACAATCCTGCACGATCTTCACATGTGCCTGAGAACTTAAAGTATAATAACAAAAAAAGAGAAAGAAATGAGATTGTTTATGTAAAATACTAAGCAGTGCCTGGCACAAAAGTGCTCAATAGATGTCAACTATGTTAGACTAGTCCCTCTTATAAAATTCAAGGTGAATTATTAACTGGTAGGTTCTAACCTGAAAGCTGTGACCAAAAAAAAAAAAAAAAAAAAAAAAAAAAAAAAAAAATTCTTCAAAGAACACAATGAATGGCAAAAAGATGTATGACAGAGAAATTCTAACTCTTTTGTTTTGGTTTTCATAGGGACACTCTGAAATTACAGTCTTCATAAAGAAAGGTGTTTCACTAAGTTTGTGAAGAAAATAGAATAACCAAGACAATTTGCAGGACTTTTGCCATGAACTAATTTCTTTTGTAAGACTGAATGTCAAAACATCAAAAGTAAACCAACATTGTGATTAATATAAAAATCTAGATAGACTATCCTTTGATGCAACAAAGAATATGGCATTAATGGAATCGGCTTTAAAGAAAAGCAGGTTAAAATGAATGACCTGGATATGGTCTGTATTCAATTTCAGATGTGAACACATACTTAAAGGTAATTCACATGGTGAATGAAAAGAATCAAGCACTTGAAAACAAGCTAAGCATGAAGAAGATTAACATATTTTAGGCTTGCCATAATCATCCCAATGACATTTCTTAAATCTTGTATTTGTTCGTTAGAATACAACTTAGCAGTATAGCCTTACATATATTATATTAATATTAGATTGGTCTCTTGTCACTAGGGCTAAAAATTATATGAAAGGGTACTCGTTGTGATGACTGTATCAAGATTTATTTTTTTCTTCAATCCTAAACTTGGGTTCTTCATTTATAATTTATGAAACTGACACAGCATTTGCCTTTAAGAGATTATATTATATATTTTTAAAGCAAGTAATTTCATTCTGTTTCAAGAGAATGTACTTGGTATTAAACAGTGCATGAGCTACTTGTATCAGAAGTACTGTTTTGTTTGTTCCATGTGTTTGAAATTCAGTAGAGTGCACAGTTAGTAATACATGTTTTCCAACTCAGTTTAAATAGAAAATCATTCCTAACTGACCACATTATCACCCTGTGGCTTTCTGGTATAAATCATATCCATAGAGAAATCATTTTTCTCAAATTCCAGTATATATTGTGGCACTAAACTATCTTAGTTCTTTTTCATTTATGCATTTGAAGTGTGGTCCTTTTTTTTTTTTTTTTTTTTTTTCTCTAAGTGCTATGGTAAGCAACTGCTGTTCTGAACCTGTTTGCTTGTGATTATTTTTAAGCACCAGAGACATGAAAGGAAAGTATAACACAGATACAGGAATTCATTTTCCTTTCAAATATCCAGAATTCTTGTGCTCAATGTTTTAATTCACCTGAAAGTTCGTAACAGAATGTACTATGTAAATGCTTGTGTAGCCGACCTTATGGAAAGCAGGTCACTTAGTGTCTTTAGAGTAACATACTAATGACATAAAAATGGTAGATTAATCATCTTTCACACATGCTACTTTTGCCAGTGCCCAAAGTTCAATGGTTGTAGGATTACGATTTTTAAAACTAACTGGTTGCTTTCCAAATATACTACAGTGATTTAAGAGAGAAGACCCAACTCCCCACTACTCAATGTATAACATAGTGGATCAGTTCAAATCAGTGTGCAACTGTGGGTTTTGTATTTTTAGAATAAAGACTCTAATTATCTCTGAAAGCTGAGAAATTCATTTATAGGGGGGAATATTGTGTTAGACTTCTAAAAATAAACACTACTGGGAGGCTCTAAGGAAAAACAAGCCATCGTTTAGCGTAATCTTTCAATTATTTGTTTCTACAGGTAAGGAGAGGGTGACATGTAATAAGAAGGTTCTATGTTGTTTATAGTCCAAAGGCATAAAATTTCTACCTCGTGAAGGAATAGTCTGACACCAAAAAATACAGTTTAGCTAAAACAAAACAAAACAATAACAGAAGACAACTTAGCATCTATTTATACATTTATTTCAGCATTCCTTTTCTATGTGTATGTGTATATACACCTTTAAATTAGAACCAGTTGTAACAGCTTCTTAGTTACCTTATTAATGAATATATTAAAATTGCCACCTTGTATTTACTTTATATTTGTATGAGAATCATGACTTTTCCCTTTAAAACCTATACCCTTTAAAAATTACTTTCTCTGAGGTCGAGCTTCCTTTATCTGTCATTTGGGAACAATAATAATACTTAGCCCATGGTATTCAAAGAATTGATTGCTTTTAAGGTTTATAAAATTTCTAGCTCCCTGTTGGCAATGATCAGACACTGAAAAATAGTTACTCATAGTTTTCTTCTCTCTGATGAATGCCTTTATTCTGTTTTATTAAACCAGCCGTTAATATATTTCCTTTGTATGGTTATCCTCCATGAACTGAATCCCCACAGAACTAAATCCTTCCATCTCCGTGGCTTCTGTTATGTCTTCTACCACAATGACTTGCTTAGGTATCTGACTTTCCTAGTCTATTATATCCCATTTGAAGACAGAGATAAGACAACGTCTCCTTTTTTGAAAACTTCTCTCGTGGTCTAGACACATATCATGTCTCACATGCTAATTCAATGGAACAGCAAAATAATGGAAAACAAATAATCAGAGCAAAACAAGCATTTCTCTACCTCTACCTTCATCTACTATGACTCTATGATTGGCCACACCCTTCCCCCGTCCCTCTTTCTTAGGGATCTTTCACTATCACTTTTGCCTTCTCTCTTTTATCTTCATTCCATTCAATCACTACTTCAGCATTTATGCATGTTTTTCTTTTCCATCTTAAAAAATAAAAATAAAAATACTCACTTTCTCAGGAATCAACTCAATTTTCTAGCTGACTGTCTTTTATCAGCTTCTTCCCCTTACCACCATCCTTTCCAATGATTGTCTGTATTCACTGTCCATCGCCTTTTATATTCTCTGACATCTGGTTTCTGCTCACAACCATGTAGTTATCCCAAGGACATCTATAACATCTACATTGGCCTAGATTTTAATGGGACTCTTAGCAGCATTCAGCACTGTGAAAAATGTGAAACACCCTTCCCTCTTGGCTCCTGGGTGTCATTTCAAAAATTTCCTTCAACCTTGTTGAGAGCGTCTTCTTCATCTTCATTGCTTCTTCATATACTTCCTCTGATATTTCAATGTGCTCAGGCACATTTCTGAGACATCTTCACATTTTACTCTAGATACTATTTCTGCAAGATCTCACTCTCAGTGATAGTTTTAATAACCATCTAAAATCTCATCCAAGTCATTAGTTCTTAACTTTATACATTAATATTACTTAGAATGTACTAACATTCTAACTTAGGAGTTATCAGTATTACATAGGGTTTACAGATCTCTATGAAGTATACCAATGACCTAATGCGCAAACACATCTGAGAAACCCCAGTACAGGTGATTATCTATTGTAATGGTTTGTTACCATCTATATATTTTTAAAGAATCATTTGTCATTTAAAAATTGTACTATTCCCAACAATCTGTACATATATTCTTGGATATTGTACCCAGCTCTCTAAACGCAAACTTAAATTCAGCTGGAAACAAGTGTGGTAACAAGGGACCTATGATTAGAGGAAAAAATCTGCCTGAATCAAAATATTTGGCAATGTAGATGGAATTTTTAAAATATTAAACATATTTACATTATTTAAGTTTTGAAACTGAATGTCAGTATATGTTACAGTTTGAAAAAATAGTAACATGATCAAGTTGACAACTACACTCTGTAAATGATGGAGAGCATCATTGGATAATGAATGGGTGAATGCATTCTGACCCATGATAAACATATTAAGTGTATTGACCACAGAGTTACCTGTATGATTGATACTGTATTTTCAGATATGTAGCTATAGTTACTTTTTAAGTTAAAATTCAGAGAGCTATAAATATGTATGATGTGCTTCTATTTTTGGTAAAGACATATCATATTACACCTGTGAAAGAGAATTGCATCTTGGGACCCCCCCAAACTCATTCTACCAAAAGGAAAGTTCAGCTTGGAAACTGAGTCATTCAAAAACTGCCTTCGTTTACTTCCTAAACACAAAGCTGTAATTTCACAACTTATATCATAGCCTCATTTCCTCTACTCTCTCTTGTTTATCTTACATAAAATGTAGATTTACTGAGCAAATGAGAGTGCATAATTGATTTTTTTTCTGCTTCCTCTTTTTACTTCTCAAAAGTAGATTTACTGTGGCAAATCGGAGGCTTACAAGAACATAACCGTCCACCTCACTGTCTATTTTCCCTTTCTCTTTTTTCCCTCCTGCTTGCTCTTTTTCCTTTAAATACAGAAGTTCACACAATCCCCTTTGGAAAAAGTACGGGTCTCAAACGTTTGCATGCCTTGCATTTCATCCCAGCTGAGTCCTCAAACTTGGCTAAATAAACGTCTTCTCCACTGAGACCTGTCTCAATCACTTTTTGATTTCCAAACCAGGTCAGGCATGGTAGCTCACACCTGTAATCCCACCACTCTGGGAGGTCAAGGTGTGTGGATCCCTTAAGCCGGGAGTTTGAGGCCAGCTCGGACCACATGATGAAAACAAACAAACAAAAATTAGTGTGGCACAGTGCCTCGTGCCTGTAGTCTCAGCTGTTCGGGAAGATAAGGGGTAGGATCACCTGAGCCTGGAGATGTCCAGGCTGCAGTGTGCTGTGATTGCACTACTGCACTTCAGCTCCAACCTGGGTGACGGAGTGACATCCCATCTCAGAAATAAAATCCCCCAAATACCAATTTTGCGGTTATTAAAAATGAACAATATTAGCTATTTAGTTGAACCTCTAAATCAGGTTTATCTTTACAAACATAAACTGTTATAATATCCAGCCCCCCAAAACAAAGAAGCTGATAAAACATTCCTGAGGGCTTCACTGAGGAGTTGCAAATGAACTGGGTATTGACTAAGCAGGTCAGCCGAAGAGATAGTAAGTGCAGAGAGTTATATGGGAGGAGCAAAGAGGATTACCAAAGGCACACAGATTACCCATCACTATTGATCTATTTCTTTTGAAGTTTTATCAAATGTTAGGTAGTTCCAATATCTGCATTTTAAAACTTACAATTTATAAAAGTTTCTGTTTGAGTAAACTAGACATGCAGCCAAGTAACATTAAAAAGAGCAAGTGATAATAAATTAAATATTGTCCTAAATATTCCACAAAATAACCTATGGGAAAAAAATGCTGATAAAGTATAAGGCTTGATTTTAGTCTGTGTACATACTATGATGTTTTCAGAGAAGTAATTCATGATACTTCAGAAAGATACGTTTATTCAGATAACACATGCCATTGAAACCTATCCTACAGTGGATTGTAGATACTTTAGTACATTAATACTTGCTAAGATTACTACCAATTTTCCTAGAGAGGAATCTTATTTAGAAAAAAAAATAATTTCAGATACAAATAATAAAAAAATAGCTATGTATCACCAACTCCCAATTAAAGGAAATATATAAAGTAAAAATATCTTTTTTTATAAATTCATATTTTTGTTGTACTACTGCAGAATTTTATTACCTCTATAAAAACAAAATTATATTTTTTAGTTGCTTATATTTATTGTTAGATTTTTTCCAATGGAAAATTTGAATCTATTGCTGAAATTGCTGTCTTAGGCAATACAATTAAATGATCAAAGGTAAATTTTTAAAGACAGTTACTATATGATAGATAGTGGGCTCAGGCATGCACACTGACAGACAAAAATGACAGAGTTTAGTTGGTATATTCTAGGAACATGTGACTGATTAGGAAAGAACACCTCAAGTGATCAAATGCTTACACACTGGGCATGTGGCCCCTTCCAAGTGCTAACAGTCCGCTGTGCATGCAGGCAGCCCACCTCAAAGGAGGAATCAGGGAAGAAGGGATCCAAGACCCAAGAAGCCAACAGAGTAAACCCTGAGTCAGAGGTCAAGCTAGGTGCTCTGTCTCTCAAGTCACCAGTTTGGCTGCCTGCCAAGTGTATTTTATTTCCATTTTTTCCTGCTATAAGGCTTTTTAACATATTGTTCAAAAGCTTGCCTCAGTCTCTCCTTCTGCCTTATATCCCTCAGAAAAAATCTTTCTTCTGAGAAGGCAAGAATTGAGTTTGTTGCAGACCCATACGGATTTGCCGTTGGTAACAGGTTCATAAATGAAATATTAGTTTCCTAAAGAGTTCTCCACAGTACGTTTCATGAGAAAGTATTATTAATCGGCATTTGAGCTAGAGATAAGAATTAAGAATGGAGGCATGGAAAATATTAGTGGTAGAAGATTAATGATAAATAGATGTTTTCTTTAACATCTGTCTACCCTTTGGGAAATTCAGGAATGGGAGTATAAAGGTGCCAAACTCTAGAATGTGAATGTTTATCTTGTTTATTTGACCTTTATGCATAACAATGTATAGCACCTATATGATAAATGACTCTTGTTTTGTTCTGGTCTCTTTCTCCCTCCTTTCCTCCCTGCCTTCCTTCTGTCTTGTCTTTTGCTCTCTCCAAGACTCCTTTCAACATGATACAGAAAAAAATATACAAGATTTTACTTCTCACCATGATGCTGACATCGAAATGATCACTGAGTGGCCATTTTCAGCAATTCAGGCCTATAGAAGTGTGAAATAGATTTTTTTTTTGAAAGTCCCATTGTATATTCAAAATTCTGTAACACTAATGGTTTCTTCATCTTGTAGCTTGTTGTGATAAGCACTAGTTTTGACTCTGATATTTCAACAGGAGCACTTAGTTATAGACAAGCAGGAATGTTCAAGAATGACTCAGGAGAATTTTATTGACAATGGAATCGTTGAGACCAGGGATGCCCTCCTCCTTCCAGCTGGAGGAATTACATCTGGGCCCAATTTCCTCAAGCCTCAAGGTCTGAGATGTCTGATATTCTTTGTAACGCATTTCAATATTCAATAGCCAAGTTCAGGCTATTTGATGCGCTAATGCACGTTGTTTTTCTCTTGCTTCTAAGAACAGTATTAAATGGTCCCTATAATAATAGAAAGAAGAAGCATCTCTTCGCTGGAAGAGAAGCTTATAGAAGGCTCAGCCTTAAATGCTTTCAGGTATGCTTCAGGTCAAGCAAACTTCTCCAAAGGTGATTTAGAGAATGAGGCTCATAGGCAAGTAAGCCCTTCTGCCTACAAGTTGTAGCCTGTTTTGAAGATTGTTTTGTGTAGACAAGCACTTCCTGTGCCATGGTTATCGGAGTTTACTTCCAAACACAATTATTTGATGTCTACAAAACAAATTTGAACTCAATCATTCCTGGAACCTTGTTAATTTTAAGTTTAAATATATAACTTGAATTCTTATTCAAAGGTTATATACTTCTTCATAACTGGTCCCAAATAACAGCAGGACATTTGTGATTGTTTACTCTCAGAATTGACACAATTTATTTCCATCTTCCACTACCCTCAACTTCTTAAATATATCAGCTACATTGTCCGTTCACCATTCTTAAATGAGTTTATTAATTTTTCATTTTGCTCTTTGTCAACTCTTTGCTGATAAGAATAGACATTCTTGAAATAAAAGGTCCTTCCTGGTGAACATTTAAGTCTGTGCTTCCCTATGACAATGGGGCCTATTACCTAAGAAAAGTAAGCCATCAAACTTGCTGAAACGATAAGTCCTCACTTAATGTTAGGAGCAGGTTCTTGGATACTGACCTTTTCTTTTTTTCTTTTTTTTTTTTTTTTTTGAGATGGAGTTTTGCTCTGTTGCCAAGCTGGAGTGCAGTGGCACAAACTCAGCTCACTACAACCTCTACATACTGGGTTCAAACAATTCTCCTGCCTCATTCTCTTGAGTAGTTGAGATTACAGGCACACGCCACCATGCCCAACTAATTTTTGTATTTTTGGTAGAGATGGGATTTCATGTTAGTCAGGATGGTCTCTATCTCCTGATCTCATGGTCCACCTGCGCTGGCCTCCCAAAGTGCTGGGATTACCGGCAAACACAGGGATTTTAAGTGAAACAATGTATAATGAAACTACTGTACCATAAGCTAATTGTTTCAAAGCAGAGTTAAGCACCTAAAACATATATCTAGAGTCAAAAATGTTATCAAATTTCTAGATTAACAAAAAACAATTCTAATATTACATATTGAAGGACATGTGAGCTATACCTACATTTCATAAAAATTTGTAAAAATATGTAAGATAATTATTTACCCACTTGTGCCAATTCAGGGTTATGAGTGGCTGAAAACTATTCTAGCAACTTTGGGTGAACGGAAGGGAAACAGCCCTCAACTGGACACCATCTCATCACAGGGGACACACATACACACTCATACTCACGTAGAATGGGACATTTTAAACATGCTAGTTCGCCTAATGTGCATAACTTTAGGATACAGGAGAAAACCATAGCACAGAGAGAAAAGCCATGCAGACCTGGAGAGAACATGGAAACTCCACACCGAGAAGAAACTTTTTTTCTGTTCAATGTTGAGGCAAAACAACATTGAACAAAACAATATTATTGGAGGACCCGCTGTACCTCTACATGATAGAATGAGAATTAATCTCAAGGCATGCAACCAGAAAAACATTGACATAAAGTTTATCACTGTGTGGGCACACATGCAGGTATATGGAATCAAAATATCCTTCATGTTTGCAAAGATAAACCTTGCCTGGTTGATATTATGAACAATTTCATTCTTTCAATTAAATTAAGAAAAGTGAGATCAAAAGACAAATGCTTAAACCTTTTTATGGATTTAACTGATATTGGTTGTGCTATTTCTCACAGTATCAGGCAGCAATTTGTGCACTTTGACTCCAAAATAGTTCATTTCTACCTGAAAGCATTATCATTTCTAGTCCAGCAGGATTTTACTGGAGGCATCATTTTGTAAGGTTGTAAGGTAAAATTTAAAGATGTAAATAATTCATAAGAAAAATTAGAGATGAGTTTGAAGGGTAAAAAGGAGGTAAGTTATTCCTGTCATAAGTACTGATTTAATTTAAAATTGCAATTTTTGATAAGCAAAGATATCAAATGTATTTAAAAGATAAATGTTTGGGGTCAGGTTTTGGAATATCTTGAATGCCAGGAGAGGGAATGAGTAGAGGAAGAGGAAATAAAATCTCTGAACATCTTCGATATGAATAATAAAATAGTCATTACTGTATTTTAAATGTATTAATCTGAATTCAATTCTTAATAGGCACTGGAAAGAGTAGCAATGAACAGCAGAGAGATGAATCAGATGATGTTTAAATAACTCAAGCAAAAACAATAGAAGACCATTGTCAATCAGAAAGAACAGCCAAAGGCATGCGTCCCAGAGAGATGACAAATGTGGAAGCCAAGAGACTCTCACAACTGCTCATGGGATGAAGGAAGACTCGCCCCTATTAGAGATTTTTATATCTAATAATCTTTTAAACTCATTAAAAGACATTTTCCTAATTCTCTCCAATACATATATAACTGCTACAATCTCAATCTCTCTCTGCTCTCTCTCTCACACACACAAACACACAAACACCCCCCCCACACACACACACAAATGGCTTTTCCAACACCTCAATAAAGCCCAACCCTATTCTTTCATCTTCTCAGATATTTCTTACTCCTCTCTTTTTCTCTCAACATGATCAGGATCCAGCAGGACACGCTGTTATCCCTATCTTCAAAACACACTGAAAATTTGTCTTTCTCAATGATGCAACAACCACTTCGGTCGATGCCTTAATCTCTTCTCACCTGGACAGGGTTGATACCTTCCTTACTGATCTTTCCAATTCTTCTTTTTGGTTTCCTGATCTTGTGTTAAGCAGAATGAACCTCATTCAAACCTCCCATAACGTGCCATCACATCATACAGAGTCAAAGCCTAAGTCCCACAAAACTACATAGCTTCCTTCCTCTCTCATTATGCCCCTGCTTGATGCTCTATCACTCTTCCCGTATTTCTCCATAGCAAGATGGTCTTCTTATTGTTTTTCTACACTCCAAGTCTCTATTGCCACAGGAACTTTGCATTTGTTGTTCCTTTTGCCAGCTGTAAACACCCCACATATTCACATAGTTCTCAGTGTTATTTCCTTCAGACCTCTTCTTTTATCTCAACTTTATTATTATTATTATTATTATATTGTCATTATTATCATTATTTTTCTTGAAACGGGGTCTTGCTATGTTGCCAAAGTAGTCTTGAACTCTTGGCCTCAAGTAATCCTCCCACCTTGCCCTCCCAGAACGTTTTTTTTAAGGTCACATTCCCAATGAGGACTTTTCTAAGATTTCACTGTACTATTACTCTCCAAGCACTAGGTACACTTTTGCTTTATTTTTCTTATCAACATCTGATAATTTGCATACTTAAACTCATTTATTTGATTATTTTTCAGAGTCTTATCACATGGATGGACAGGAACTTTTATCTGTGTTGGTCACTGTTATATTCTCAGAACTAGAAGAGTGTCTGAAACATAGTAGAATCTCAATAACATGTGTTCATCAAAGAAATGAGTGCTAAAGCATACACCAGGCAACTGAAAACTCTGTCACAAAAACATTAAATCATTATGAACAAAGACATCAACACTACTTTTCATTGGTGTATTACTTTACATTATAAAAGAATGTTCTTAAAACTGATTTTATTTGCTTTTTACAAAACTTGATCTTACGGAGAGAAAGCTAAGCAGAGTGGTTTGTGTAGAGGAAAACTTTCACCTGATCCAATTCTATGCTCTGTCCACCATTATCCCATACCCTTATTATCCATTCTCATTGATTGATGTTTATCTAGAAAACACAAACAGTTCTTTTTGAGTGCAGTGCACCTCCTCATGGGTTATACTCTCAAGTTTACCTCTAGGGTCCTGCTGGGACTTTAGTTACAGGTCTAGAAGCAAACAGAGGTGTTGGGGATGGAAGCTGAATAGAATCAATATTAACTTGCCTGGAAACTGCCTCAGGAGAGGCTATCACTGTGACCTCAGGTAGCAAAGGGTTTATCTCCTCAGACAAAAGTGGAAAAGCTGACGGCCACATGTGTCATGGAGGGGTGTTGCTATTACTGGGGATGTGGAAGTGTTGCTTCTGGCAAAATAGGTTCATCAGAGTTTACAAACTCTATGTCCCCAACTTAATCAGGGTCCTCCCACACATCCCCATTCCAAGTTGCAGGGTCTCATTCTTTTCCAATCAATGCCCACATTTTAGCAGTAGACACCTGGCAAGGCTGTGCATGAATATTTAATTGCTATCAGCCACTCACATGATAAGAGCTTGTGTTTGTTTTTCCACAATTTCAGCTCTTTCTTTCTGGGAGAGGAGACTCTCACTCAGGGCAATCTTAGCAGATTTGAAGCTCAGAACCTGCTTCTGAATCCAGGAGACAGAATCCCTGAGTTCATCATTTTTATTCATCACTTTTTACAGTAGCAGCAACCAACCAGCTTCATTATGTTCCTTGGTTCTCCACACATGGTCAAAGGTATTATGTACAGAGTCACTAAACTCCTTGCTTCTCGTGTTCAGTGAATCAGGAGTATCAAATGCATTTTTTTTTTTTTTTTTTTTTTTGCTTATCTCTCTAAACAGTTAACATGAAGGACTCTCAGTGTTCTCCATATTATTAGAAGTACTGTGGTTAGCATTTCTGGGGCTAATCACATTAAGCAGCCAACTTCAGAAACCCTAAAACCAATGTAAGAACTCCATCCTTAATATTCTGTTCCTCTAGAACAACCCCTGGTACTGAAATCTGTATTAGTCAGGGTTCCCTAGAGGGACGTATACATATATACATATACAATATTGCATTCTTCAATCCAATCAAATTGACACTCAGTATTAACCATCACAAGGGGATATTGCTTCTGTTTAGGGAAGGAGGTGGGAGCCATACAGTGGATTTGAACCAGTCTGGTGGTTGTAACCCTGACAATTTTTCCTTGAGTTTCCCAAACTTCTGAATTAATATTGGTCTCTACCAGGGAAGACAAAGAGTTTGCCCTGGAGCTTAAAGGATGGTGGGTCTCTTAGGAGCGAAAGGATTCCTACCTAGCAATTTCAGGCATGACTCAAAAGGCCTGAGTAAACAAGAGATCTACCCAGGTGCAACTAATGGGTTGAGGAAAATGTCCGATTAAAGTCTTTCCTGAGATGTTCATCACAGTCATGCTATAGGAGGAAGAAGGCCTGGATTGCAGAGGAGATCAGAAAGGCTTTCTCCTGTGTCTATATATTGATATGTCTATTATATATGTCCTTATACATTTATATATATATATATATATATATATATATATATATATATATCCTTATATATATTTATGTCATGTATAGACACATATATACACACACGTATTTATATATTTATACATGAATATGTAAATCCATATATATAAAAGTATGTAGGTATATCTACATATAAATATACATATACACATTTATATTTATATGTAGATATACAAATATATATGTATATCTACATATATTTATATATATTATATATTTACATATACAAATTTATATACATATAACCATACATATTATATATATACACACACATATATATATATTATCCTTAATATGTATATCCTTAATATATATATATATGTATATGTGTATATATACATATATATATATATATATATATATATATATATATCCTATTAGTTCTGTCCCTCTAACAGAACCCTAATACACCCCTGAAACCAGCTAGGAAAAAACTGGAAGCCATCATTGATAACTTGAGAATACAGACTTCTTCAGACCCTGCAACAGCCCTTGCAACACCCAAATATCAGTGCTGCAGAAACCCCGTGGACAATGGAGACTTATCCAGGATCTCTACCTCATTAATGAGGCTGTGGTTCCAATTTATCTGGGAGTTTCCAATCCCTGTACTTTTCTAACTCAAATATCTGAGGGAACTAAATGATTCACAGTTGACATTCTTTCTCTAGTGTCACCCATATGACTTTTGGTACCTGATGTTTCATTTATTCTACCTTGCATAGATTAATGTGTGTGTTACTGCCCTTGCCAGCAATTAATCTCTCACGTTTATAAACAGTGAACACTCCCATTGCTATTCCCATAATCTTAGTCCAATTTTACCCCTTCCCTGTCAAATCCTTTCAGCTATCTCTGCTTTTCTTCTCACCACCCATCAGTGAATATTGCAACAACTTTTTGATGCATATTTACAGGAAGACTTTGATTATGTATGGAGTCTAATTTCTAATCTAATAGACCCTTTGGGAGAGGTCAAATATTATTTGGAATCAGACTTCCCAACATCCACTTGGAAATTGGGGTTGTATTTTCCCATGGGCACTATTATGTTCTTCTCATATTTTTGCCTGTAACTGCTTCTCTTGCTTTTGTTGTAAACCTCACTATAAGAAAACTTTGCCAAGGACCCCTTAACCGAGAACATCCATGGGATTATTTACTTCTCTAAGCAGTTATTTTTCTGCTAGGACTTGGTGTCTATTACAAGGTGAAACAGCTTTAGCCACAACATTGCTTTCAAAGTGATTAGCCTATTTCGCTCTTTTATTATATCATTTAGATTTATTCCAGTCATATGCAACTTTTTAATCCAAGTAATTTAGATATAATGTCTGTTTACACTATGAATTCATTTTTTATATTAGCTTTTTAAATAATATGTAAGATAAGAAATGGAAATTACCTAACCCATCTAACCCAGGATATAACAAAAGGTCAGAATCTTAGTAATTGTTGGACTTGCCATAAATCTCCTGAAACATCCAACCCATACTTATACAAGTTTAAACCTATGAACAACCCTTGCAAGTAAGCACCACAAATTCCAGGGTGGCCACAGTGCTTCTGCAGCCCTTCCATTTCAGCCCATTCATTGATAGAATCTATAAGAAGTCCTCCACTGGAGATGGGGGCCACCCTCAAAAAAAGCTATGTACATCCCCTGTGGGATGTCACAAATTCTATATGTAGTAAGAAATTTCACTTTACTATCACCACAACTACCACTTGGAGTACATCTTGCACTTCTGTCACATTTATCAGAAATCCTCCAATAAGTCAAATAGAATTAACAGATATCGCTTATTTTCCTAAATGTTTCCAACCCTTTTCTGAAAATGCAACTACCATCCAAGAAATCCAATCATTTAGACTACTGGTTTGGTACAAAGATGGGGGGATACCCACCTTGGTAAGAGAGGACTTCCCAAGTAGTTCTCAATACCCTGTGTTTCCATCTGGAGAAAAACAACATGGAACACTGTCATGAGAAGAGACTCTTATTAATTACAATTGTTATTCTTCCAAAGCTTTTTCTTATCAAATACTTAACGGAACCAGAGATATTAAAACTTTTCAGAAGAAGAATCTTGAAGAGTTAATGCCTATATTCAATGTATCTGGGCAGATTTAATCATTGGCACCTTAACAAACCACTTTGGCTTACAAAAGGAAAGAGCTTGGCCTGGTGCTTCTTGGGGTCCTTTAGGAACCGAATCATCTGTCCCAAATTGTACACTCAGCCAAGACTTACAGAAGTGGTTGAACTTGCTCAAAATACCACTATGTTTTGTGCATCTCAGGGACTGTGGTACATCTGTGCAGACCAACAGCAAAAGCCGTGAGCCTTGAGTTGTGTATACCGCACAACAGTGCAAGAGATGTTTCACTGGGATGGGTATTTCCCCTAGAGGGTTCCCTACAAGTATACCAGTATCTGCTTTCCATAGTACCTTCCCAACAAAAACAAGGAGTAGGTTTTACAGCCTTGGGTGTAATAACAGCTGTTACATCCATAGGTTGTTTGGTGGGAGGAATAGTTTACAATGCTTATGCAATCCAAAATGCATCAAGTATAATTGAACAATATGCTGAAGATGGTAGTCAGGGTATTAAGGCCCTCCAAACATCATTAAATTTACTTGCCAATCAAGTGATGGATCATAGAATAGCCCTTAATTATCTCTTAGCAGGAAAATGAGGGGTATGTGCTACAGCAAATACTTCTTGTTGCTTTTACGTTACCTCCTAAGAAGCAGTTGAGTTTAGAGCCAACCAGCTACTTCATAGAGCTAAATGTATAAGGGATGCTAAGACTCATTTAGCCAGAGATATATGAAATACCATTAAAGGATATCTCCCTTCAATAGCATGGTTTCTATCCTTATTAAAACTTCTGGTAATGATTGTCTTAGCTCTGCTTCTTGGACTCTGCATATTAAACCTTCTTGTAAAATGTGTTTCTTCTCACCTAAAGGCCATGAAATTTTAGATTGTGATGCAGATAGAACATTGCATGGACAAGTCCTTTTTCCAAGGCCCACTAGAGCACCCTCTGGATGACCCCTGACTGCCACACAAACAATGTCCCTTTACAGCTTGAAGCAGCTAGTGTGGTTTTCTCCCCTTTTCCCTTATTGGCAGTTAGGGTCACCACTCCAGAGTGGGGAAGGAGAGTGGAGGCAGTTAGGGGCTGGTTAGGCAGATAGAGAGGGAGGGTCACTGGAGAAGAACCAAAAAGGGAACAGGGACAACCATGGCACAGTATGCACACTGCCTCTGCATCTAAAGCGAAAAAATGTGGTTAAGAACTTCACTTTAAGCCAGGATGTTGTTCACAAGGGACTGTCCCAACTTAGGTGCAGGACAATTAATCAAACTAAATGTCTTTAACTTGACCTAGCTAAGTATAATATCATTAACAGGACATCAGCATTGTATGTTTATCCCCTCCATGGGTTTTTGGTTAGGTATTCACGGGTAATAACCAAGAAGGAGTCAATCAGAACAAACTCAAGCATGTGCAGATGCAACACATGGAGGAGGGGAATTTACCCCTCACATTTGGGAAAACCCTACTGAAGACTTCTAGCTTCTGCCACATCAAAGGCCCAGAACTCAGTCCTGTTTCTAGCAATGTGCTTTCTAGCCCCCTCTCTTTGTTGAGAACTTTTCTGTTGCTTAATAAATCCTACTTTACTCACTCTCCAGTGTCCCTGTGTCTCATTCTTCTTGGTTGTGGGACAAGAACTTAGACTTAGCTGTATTAGAAACGAAGCAGACTACAACACTGTCAACTCCTTTCTTGAAAAATAATGTATTACTGTTAAATGCCAAAAAAAATAAAAAATAAAAAAATCCCCCACTACTAATCTAATCTAGATCTTCTAATAAATGTGTGGCTATGAGCAAATTATACAATACCTTTATCTACTCTTTCTCTCAAACCTGTTTGGACATAAAATAAGATTGCAAAGCATGGAATAACAAACTGATTAACAACAAAGAGATATCCATTAATTGCTTAATCACAGTTTTCAAAGGCAAACATGTAGGCAAATCTTTGCCTTGTAGACAATTACAGCATAAGAGAAAATACTAATGCAAAATGTTTGACAAGAAGTCAACTGAATAAAATCTTTACAATGATTAATGGAAGATCTGTGCAGTTTTAGTGCCTTTGTGCAGTGAGGCAAAGCATTTTTCTCTTCCTTATCAGTTTTGGTAGGCTGCTAGGAGTGAGGCTGCTTTTCAGAGTGTGTAGGAGAAAATAATTTGTTGCTTTGACAAAGATAGGAAAAAACCTGAGTGAAATGCGTTTAAGACAGAAACTTTAATCAAGTGACCACTGTTGTGAAAGACATCAGGGCATTTGTATCATACTGAGAAAGTAGCTTGGAAATGTATGAATCCACAATGGAATACAAGACAAGAAAAAGCACATAGAAACATTAAGTGAAAAGAGTGCATTCCTACACATAAAATGAGATGGGACATTTCCAGCCTCCAAATGAAAGTACTTTTCTAGGGAACATTAAATCTGACATACTTTTGTAGTCTCATCCCCACCTTTCTCTATCAGCAATTATTCCTGGCCCTTCCTTCTCAAAAACCAAAACAAATGCTTAACTTTTGTGCAAGTCCTGAAACATTTACTTTTTTGATATAAGGTTCAGAAGCCATAATTATTCTTACTTAAATGAGTATAATTATTTTTAAAAAGTATTTTATCTCTTTTATCTCTACTAATGTTAGATTCTGTATTAGATATGCGAATTTATGGGTTTGTTTTGTTTTGTTTTGTTTTTTTCTGTTTGTTTGTTTTGGTGTTGTTGTTGTTGTTGTTGTTGTTGTTTGAGACAGAGTCTTGCTTTGTTGCCAGGCTGGAGTGCAGTGGCACGATGTAAGCTCACGACAACCTCTGTCTCCCAGGTTCAAGCTATTTCCCTGCCTCAGCCTCCTGAGTAGCTGGGACTACAGGCATGTGCCACTATGACTGGCTAATTTTTTGTATTATAGTAGAGATGGGGTTTCACCATGACCAGGATGGTCTTGATCTCCTGAATCACCTCGTGATTCACCTGCCTTGGCCTCCCAAAGTGCTGGGATTACAGGTGTGAGCCACTGCACCCAGCGTGAATTTACTTTTTAAAGAAAAATATTACTCATCAAAATCGCCTATCACAAATCAAGAATATTTAAAAAGTTGATGTTACAGAATATGATTACTTACCTTGTGCCATAACTAAAGAAACAGAATAAAAGGTTTGCTGATGTTATAAAGAAGCAAAACTAACTTCTAAAGGTCATTTTAGATTTATTTAACTCATACTTACTGCTGAAATTTTAGACATTCACAACCAAACAGCAGTACTTTGGGGATAAGGTTTTTGTTGTTGTTGTTGTTGTTGTTGTTGTTTTATTCTATTTTGCCTTTCTCAAGACAAAAGATCAAATTTTAGCATGATGTGAATCAAGCTCATTTGCAATTTACACTCCTGATAAAAATGCAGAATTCATTGAATATTCTGCAACCTCTTTTTTTTTTCCTTCTAATCTTCACAATACACTGGTTTATTTTTAAAATTGGGAATAATGCATGGAAAGTCTTTGCATCTTATTGATGAAAGAAAGTGTTTGATCCAGCAGGCACCGAAGTTCAAATGCATAGATAAAAGATAAAATTGAAGATTATTGAAGAGAAGTTTTTGGGCTAGGTATTCATTGTTAAGTAAAGACATGAAAAGGACATAATATCAGTGTATCAAGCTCCGGGAATACACAAAGATTACAAGATATAATGTTTTAGCTGCTTATCTGTAAGTTTAATGAATGTTATTCTTACTTATTTAACACTCGATTGCACATGTCCAATTTTCAAAAGAGAAGTCAGATTACATTTTCTGAGAGCTAAAAAGAAATCATATTACATAACTGTTAACAGAAAAATAATGGGACATATTTTGAGCCAAATTTCTGATCTTCTAAGTATAAATGCGCTGGAGCCAATATAATAAGGCTTGAAATGCTCTAAAACCTCATATTTTCATATACAGCATCATGCCCAGCAGTTTGCATGGTTTTAAAGATGGTGTCATACTTGGTCAAGGTCAAGAAAGCACATCTGAAATATTCTCCCAACCTAGGTTACTCAAACTCAAAGCAGAAATAGTGAAGCCTGGCTCATAAAAAAGTTTGAGTTCTCATGTAAAGGTTTTATGTTTAGATAAGTGGTTTTCAAAAGGCAAGACATGGACTCACCAAGGGACCTCCTTGCTTACTGATCTATTCTAATATTGATTATTACATTAAAAAACAAATTTCTTTTTGTTTTCAGTGGAAACATTTATCTCATAATAATACCTCCAACCTGTTCCAGCACCAGACTTTTCAATTTGATATACACAATGGAAAACAGTATCAACAAAAATGCAGTACAAGTCAATAATTTTTAATATATGTGTTTTATGATATGTTTAAATGTTTCATTTAATTTAATTCAATGAAGTCAACTTTATAGAAATATATATTTCTAACCATATTGTAGCTAATAGGTTATAGACACAGAAGTAAATTCAATTTCCTCAGCATTAAATGTATTCCATTTTTGGATTATCAAATGCTGACAAAATTATTACCTACAATATTTCTTCATAAAGGTAATTACTTTTGTCAAACTACCAACCCCAGATTGCCAATATAGACAAAACCAATCATAGATTAATTGTCTTGTACAGACTTTCATATCATGGAAATTATATGTGCATTGATGAGTTAACACTGCTGTGTTTCATGACTTTTATGGATTTAGTTATATGAGGATCTGTTTAAGAATCTATATGATTATTCAGTGGGTTCTCTGGAGGCAAGTATTTCAGAGCTGTGACAGCAAGTAAGATATATGAAGGTAGTTTAGAATTTGGGGAATAAAAGAGGAAGAAGAAGAATGAATATTTATCAAAATGAAGCTACTTATCTGTCTTTCAGAATACTATTCCATTTAAAAATATTCTTTCTTTCAAAATTTTAGCTTCTTCATAATGAAAGAGGTTAAATGAATAGATAGAAAACAGACTAATTCGATATCTCAAAAAATTCTAAGGCTTTCATTTTGGAAAAGTAAAAAAAAAAAAAAGGAAGACTTTTTCACATTCATTTTCATCAAATCTTTGCTCAAATGTCATCTTTACAATGAGGCTTACCCTCCCCGTTCTATTTTAAATTGCAACTCCCAGCACAATCATGACTATCTCCTTATTTTCTGAGATGTATCCACTCCTAACATAGTATACATATTTCTGTCTCTCTCTCTCTCTCTCTCTCTCTCTCTCTCTCTCTCTCTCTCTCTCTGTGTGTGTGTGTGTGTGTGTGTGTGTGTGTGTGTTATTGCTTATTTTGTCTCCCTTGACCAGAATATCAACTCCATGGGAGTAAAGATCATGCCTTTTTTGTTTACTGATACAACAAACGGTTAGAATAGTGGCAAGCACTTAGTACAGACCCAATAATTATTTGCTGAATACATTAATGAAAGTATATAAAATACTTTTCTAGAAACTATTTTATTTGCAATATTAGCAACATTAACAGCAGCTTATTATTTATTTTAGGGTTAAAGTCATGTGACCTGGAGATATAGAGTCACAGATCATCTGGCAGAGTCTGAAGATTTCGTTTTTTCAGCATGCTTAATTACTTCTTTATATTTTTATTTCCAGTATTGTAAACTTTAAGAGACTTAGTTTGTCTATCCAGGATGATAATGCAATAGTTGAAAATGGTTTTTGGACCAACTGACGTATGAAAATACAATTCTGGTAAATGAAATGTAAGATTTGGTAGTGTCAACATGTAATAGTCATAGTAAGAATGTCCATTGCAAAAACAGAGAACCCCTGTGGCTGTGGATGGAAATCTATTTATACTGCCACCAGATGGATATGAATCACAACTCAACTCAAAATTCAGAAACAAATATTGCCTGTTGGTGGGGTAACTTTACTTTTGGAATTGCTTTTACTATAATATTTCAAAATTTTATGTGGCATTGCAAAAGTATGGATGGAGCCAGCAAGTTTACTTAGAGCAAACTTTCTTTTCCTTTTTAATTTATTTATTATACTTTAAGTTCTGGGGTACATGAGCATAATGTGCAGGTTCGTTACATAGGTATTCACGCGCTGTGGTAGTTTGCTGCATCCATCACCCCATCATCTACATTACGTATTTCTTTCAGTGTTATCCCTCCCCAATCCCCAAACGCCTACTATCCCTCCCCTAGCCTCCCAACCCCAACAGGCCTGGTGTGTCATGTTCCCTTGCCTCAATAAACATACATGTGCACATGTCTTTATAATAGAATGATTTATAATCCTTTGGATAATGATCTAGTAATGGAATTGCTGGGTCAAATGGTATTTCTATTTCTAGATCCTTGAGGAATTGCCACACTGTCTTCCACAATGCTTTAACTAATTTACACTCCCTCCAACAGTGTAAAAGCATTCCTATTCCTCCACATCCCCTCCAGCATCTGTTGTCTCCTAATTTTTTAATGATCCCCATTCTAACTGGTATGAGATGTTATCTCAATGTGGTTTTGATTTGCATTTCTCTAATGACCAGTGATGATGAGCATTTTTTCATATGTTTGTTGGCTGTATAAATGTCTTCTTTTGAGAAGCGCCTGTTCATAACCTTTACCCACTTTTTGGTGGGTATTTTTTTTTCTTGTAAATTTGTTTAAGTTCTTTGTAGATTCTGGATATTAGCCCTTCGTCAGATGGGTAGATTGCAAAATTTTTTCCCATTTGGTTGGTTGCTGGTTCACTCTGTTGATAGTTTCTTTTGCTGTGCAGAAGCTCTTAAGTTTAATTAGATCTCATTTATCTGTTTTGGCTTTTGTTGCCATTGCTTTTGATGTTTTAGTCATGAAGTTGTTGCCTATGCCTATGTCCTGAATGGTATTGCCTAGATTTTCTTCTGGGGTTTTTATGGTGTTAGGTCTTACATTTAAATCTTTAACCCATCTGGAGTTAATTTTTGTATAACATGAAAGAAAGGAATCCAGTTTCAGCTTTCTGCATGTGGTAGCCCATTTTCCCAATATTATAGGGAATCCTTGCAGTGAGAGAAAAAGCTAATAAAGTCCCTTGCCTCTTTTATCTCTTTTATCCACTTGAAGCTCAGCAGGTTAGGTTAACCACAGAGTGACTCAAAATAAGGTTATAAAGCAGTATTTAATCTTATTTAGCTAAAAATCTATATCAATCATTTATGCAAGTGATCCAAATGCATATACACTTGACCCTTGAACAACGCGAGTTTGAACTGTGAGTATCCATTTATAACAGATTGTCTTCTACCTCTGCAACCCTGAGAATGCAAGACCAACCTTTCTTCTACCTTGTCTTCCTAAGCCTGCTCAATGTAAAGATAAAGAGAATGGAGACCTCCATAATAATGACTTCTGCTTAATAAATACTCAATATATTTTCTATTTTTTATGATTGTCTTAATACCATTTTTATCTAGTTTATTTTATTGTTAAGAGTACAGTTATTTTGGGGGTGTGAGTCCAAAATTATATGTAGATTTTTGACTGTGTGGGAGCCAGCAACCCAAATCCTGTGTTGTTGAAAGTTCTGTGATTATCTCATTTCTCATTTTAATATTACAAATTTTCTATATACAAATAAGAACTTAAAGTTCTTTTCATTGATGACATTAACATGATTTTCTTATTGTTTAGGCAATTCTCTTGCTAGATATTCTCATCTTACACTCAACTAGAATTAAAACAGTTTGGTCGTGGTGGCCAGGCACAGTGGCTCACGCCTGTAAACTCAGCACTTTGAAAGTCCTAGGCAGGCAGATCATGAGGTCAAGAGTTCCAAACCAGCCTGACCAACATGGTGAAAGCTTGACTCTACTAAAAATACAAAAATGCTGGGTGTGGTAGCACATGCCTGTAGTCCCAGCTACTTGGGAGGCTGAAGCAGAAGAATCGCTTGAACCTCGGCGGTGGAGACTGCTGTGAGCTGAGATTGTGCCACTGCACTCCAGCCTGGCGACAGAGTGACATCTGTCTCAAAATAAATAAAGAAACAAAATAATATAATAAAATAAAAATAAATGTAAAATAAAATAATAAAATAAAATAAAACAAACAATTTGCTAGTAACATTAAAAGCACAGCTGTAGTAAGAACACTAATGAGAAGGAACACTCTTATGGAGGCCTTTACGGCTTCTCTTCTCTCAAGTGTACCACACATGGTTTTTCCTTTTGATTCATTTCCCCCCCAATCATTCAAAGAAAGTCATATACAACAGTAATGTGATTTCCCATGGCCATGTATGCCTCCATTGGAATACATTTTTGGTCCTTCCTATGTGAGTTACTTACAACAACCTCCACTTTGTTTTCAGTTCCGTAACTTTCAATTTAGTTTTCATGTTTCCTTTTGGCAGCTCCCCACTCACTGCCCAAGCGTGTGTGTTCAAGATTCCAGTTTGCATATACGTGCTTGCCAGGAATATGAGACTATTCAGCGACTGCTTTTCAATAAGACAAATATATGGCCACATATTATACATTATTAATAAGGTGTTATGCACAACTTCCTGTGTTTTAATTAAACTACACCAATGAATTAACTGAAATCAGAATAAAAAGATGCTAGATTTCCCCTAAAACAAACCCAAGAATAGATATCCATGCAGCACACTGACTTTTAAATTCTGTTTAATTTATCATACTCATTTACTCTAACCCTACGTATTGCCTTTTATTCAAATATGCTCTTCGGACTCACCTGGAATTCAGGCTGCCAGTCAGAAGTGCTCCCTTATGTTTTGTCCTCAACCTTCAGCCTTTTGGCAACAAAGTCTCTTCAGAATAGCTTATCTCCCAGCAATCAGCTATTACCACCTTAGCAAGGCTGATTCATTTCTGTGACTATTTCCCAGCTCTTTAAAGCTATAATTTGTCTTTTCTGGCACTCTGCATTGACTGAGCCCCCAGAGGTCCTGCATCTTTTCTTCCTTTCTCCCACAGCGTTGAAGAATGGAAAGGGAACTTGACAGGCTTTCCTATGCTGGAAGCTAAAGAGTCCCTTGCCCACCATGGTTAGAACTTTCTTGTTCTTAAAGGCTTCTCGGTCAATTTACTTTAAAAAAAAAAAAAAATCATTCTTTTTAAGGAGAAACACTTTCAGCTTCCTGCTTCCATCAGCTATAAAGTTGAATTCTTGTTTTAAAGAAAGTGTAACTACAATTATTTTTATCAGAAGTTAAAGCAGCTTATCTGCTTTGGATATAGAGTTTTCAAAAGTATTTTTTTTTGATAGTTTTAAATTCTCACTGCAAAACAAAACATTATAAATAATACATTAAAAAGATGCATTTTAAAATGTAACATTAAAGTGCATGGTGGTACATTGCTATCCAATTTTATAAAGAGCTTTTACTTTTAAATTTTATATTAACTGGTTTAAATTGAGGGGATCCTCCTTACTCAAAATATTTTTAACATATGTTAAATTTAGCAAAACTATTATTTTATTCACAATGAGTAAGCATGCTTTAATTATGTAACATGGTGTTTTATGCTCTTACTTAAATCCTGACTTCGCTTTATTTATTTATTTATTTATTTAAAGGGTCTTTCTCTGACACCCCAGCTGGAGTACAACAGAGCAATCTTGGCTCAGGTGATCCTCCTGCCTCAACTGAGACTTCAGATGTGCACCACCACACCTGGCTATTCTTTTGTAGACACAGGGTCTTGCTATGCTGCCCAGGCTAGTCTCGAACCCTTGAGCTCAAGGAAACCACCTACCTAGGTGTCCCAAAGTGCTGAGATTGCAGGTGTGAGCCAACATGCCCAGCTCAATTCCATAGCTTTTTAATTCATCCTTCAGCAAATAATCAGAAATTTTGTATAGAAGAGATTTAGTGGTATCATACTCTTGAAAGGACAACCAGAGAGTCAATGAGTTGGTAATCATGACAATAGGATTATCAGATCTCCTACCAGTATGAACATAATTAACCAGTGACCTCAGTTGCTTTATGAAATCCATAACTCTTTTGCATGAAAGATATGCTTCCTGTAAGTGTTCTGAGCCAATAACTGAGCATGACAGCTTTACTATAAGGACCAATTTCTGGGAAACATTCCTCTGAAGGGTTACCTTGGCTTACCTGTCTGATCACCTTGCTAGAATTTTCTTAGAACCACACTACACTTCTTCCCTTTCTTTCTTTTTTAAGGTGTCAGATGTCCATCATACCTAAATGTTCTCCCAGACATCTCCAGCTCCTTTCCCCTGTCTCTTAACAAGTGTTTCCCCCAATAAATGCCCTGCACATCTAACTGCCTATGCAGTTGTGCTAATAAGACGAAGAAACTGCCATTTATCTGTATCAAGATGAGGGAGGGCAGTCTGGCTCTCCCTACAGCACGCCCTGGCAACTCCTGTGGCATCTTCTCATGAAAGCAACCCCATGCCCTTGATCATTTTTTTTGGTCTCTGAACTTATCCAAACTTGACATGTCTTCTTCAAAATGTCACACTCATCTGCAGGTAGCATTTCACATGTGAATTAAACATAGCCTATGGATAAATGGGAGGTTATTTTCTCTTTCAATTACAGTAACTTGCTTGAAAGATATGGATTGCCCATACAAATCTTACATTTCTTTGACTTGATATTTAATTCTTTTGGAAGTCCTCTTAGTGTGAGACTGAAAGAGCAATCTTTAGAAAGTGTATATTGCTCATTATTTAGGGCAAGGATTACTTATGCTGTGTGAATAAGAAAGTCTACTTCTTGATATATTTTCTTAATTAGAAAAAAGTATATTAAGGTAAAACTACTTTTCTATACTTATAGCTAAGTATTTATGCATCTGAAGTTTTACCTACATCGAGATTAATATGCTACAAGTCTAATATTTACATACAACTCATGGCAAATTTATCATTAGTTATAATGTAGTACTAACATGGAAGCACACAGGTCACATATTATTGTCAATTGTTCATAGACCAAATAACTTAGGTTATGTGACAGACTGACAAGCACATTCAATGATTTTGATTTAACAGACATGAATAAACTTCTAATCCTAAATACAAAATATACTTTATTTACAATGTCTGCCCCACATTAAAATAGGAATATAATTACATTTATTTTCTGATCAAAGCATTAACAACAGTTTTAAAACCTACTCTAAAATTAAAAACACTTTCACCAAAGGAAATCTCAAATGCCTATGAAAGATAAAATGGCTGAGATGACTCAAGATATATAAAGACCTTAGCAATTCATCTGACTACTTATCATAAATTTTAATAATATAGACAGCATGTAGATTAAATGAAGAGTAAAGAGGAATTTTGTTTATCAGATAGGAAAATACATTATTAATTGAATTAAAACTTTATAATACTGGGAGGGAAAGCAGGCATGTTAACAGAACAGAACAGGAGATACAGAAATAAAACCAAACATTCCTAGACATGAATATATACCTAGGTTTCTCTCTCTCTCTCTCTGTCTCTCTCTCTCTCTCTCTCTCTCTCACACACACACACACACACACACACACACACACACACATATATTATATATATACATATATGTGTAGTAATAACTATACGTCAATCTCAGGATAAAGAAGCTATTTGATATATAGTGTTAGGATAGCATGTTAGAAATTAAGAGAAACTACAGATATTTACCTGACACATTATGGGAAAAAATATCAGGTGGCTTTCAATACATACATTTATATAAAAATGAGAATGGATTATGTTATTTAACATTAAGAAAAAAGATCTTTAATGAGATTCAAAAGGCAAAAAGAAACATGATTAAACTATTTAACAGTAGATGTTTAAAAATATAAAGTAGGAGAGGAAGAGAGGGAAGGAAGCACGAATGCAAAATGCTAAAATTTCAATTGTCACTAGTTTGAAATTAGCTAAATAACCATCAACATTGGCACAAATCAACATATATATAAGCCAAATGTTCTGATATAAAAGCTGCAAAAAACAAAACAAAATAACCTTCTATGGTTATTAGATAACAAAACTAAATATCTTTCTATTGTTACTATGTTCAAACAAGGAATTTACATGAACAAACTCTTCTCAAAATACCTATGCAACAATCTTGCATGTTCATCACATGTACCCCAAAACCTAAAATGCAATAAGAAAAAAAAAAAAAAGCAGACATAATAGCGGCCAACAAACATGAAAAAATGCTCATCATCTGTGATCATCAGAGAAAGGCAAATCAAGGCCACAAATAGACACCATCTCACACAAGTCAGCATGGCTTTTGATAAAAGACAACAAAATACCAGATGCTAGTGAGGCTGTAGAGAAAAGGAGACACTTTATACACTATGATTGGGACTGTAAATTAGCCCAGCCACTGTGAAGAGCAAATTGGAGATTTCTCAAAGAACAATAGTTAAATCAGCAATTCCATTATTGGGAATATACCCAAAGGAAAATAAATCATTCTACCAAAAACACATACACACTTGTATGTTCACTGCAGCACTATTTGCAATAGCAAAGACATGGAATTATCTTAGATGCTCACCAACAGTGGGCTGGATAAAGAAAATGTAGTTCATCTATACCATGGAATATTATGCAGCCATAAAAAATGAAATAATGTCCTTTGCAGTAACAAGGATGCATCTGGAGGCCATTATCTTAAGTGAACTAGTGTAGAAACAGCAAACAAAATACCATATGTTCTCACATATAAGTGGAAGCTAAACATTAAGTACACATCGACGTAAATATGGAAACAACACTGGGGACTCCTCGAGGGTGGAGAGAAAGAGGGAGGGACACAAAACCTGAAAAACTACCTATTGGGTACTGGGCTCACTACCTGGGTGACGGGTTCAGTTATATTCCAAACTTCAGCATCACACAATATAACCATGTAACAAACCTCTACATGTACCCCCTGATTCTCAAACCAAATCGGAAAAAGAAAACAAAAATAACAAAATTACTCAAGGAGACCTAGATCAAATAATTCAAAGTAATTTGATATAAGAATATAGATATTTCAAATAACATCCCATTTCATATCAGGTGATAAATGGTACAAATATTTCTGATTAATGCTAGTGTCATTTGTTGAGAGGTCAGGGTCACCTCCTTATGCATTATTCATATGAGTTTTTACTTACCTTAACTTTCTATAGGGCAATTTGATATGCTTAAAAATGTATAATATTTGACCAGTCAATATCACATACAGGGTCAGAACCTGAGAAGACATTGAGAAATATATTTCAAAATATATATTCAATATATTTAAGGAACTTACAGTTTTTTAAGATACAAAATGGCAAACTACTTAAATGCCCTGAGCATAGTCTTTATTTAAAATAGATGCAGTGGACAGATAGTTCTTTGAAATCAGAAGCTGGTCCCAATATAATTTTAAGTAAAACAAAACAAAAAACAAATTTCCATGCTATATATTTGATATGATCTCATTTTAATGCACGTACGCACATATAAAATAGTCAATAAATATTTGCATTAATCCTGATGTTGGATTTGGAGTGAATTATTGGCCTTTTTCTATATATACATTTATAAAATCTCTACAATTTACATGTTTTGATTATTTAATAAAAATATAAAGTTTGTAAAATAAGAGCTGTTGCTAATAATGAAGCAATCCTAGTAAAACATTCTAAAGATCAGTATTTCATTTGTATATGGAATACAAAGCATTCAGAAGCTTTATTTTTATAGCATTTTATGCCTTTGGGGAGCTTACTTTGTTCTCACAATGAAAGCTGCTAAAGAATAATCTTCCTCTTGGTACGTATTTTCTTTATAAACTATGGCCTTTAAATACTTAACATTCTTTAAACTTTGGTGCCCCTGTCATGTGCTAAATTACATGAAGAGAACAATGAAGTGTTTTAACTACCTTAGTGAACCATGCTCAGCCTCAGCAGGTTTTATTATCCATCCATTAAACTTCAAGCAGGAATATAGATCACCTGTTTTAGTAAACCACTTATTCTCCAAGAGTTTTGTCTAAGATATTTCCTCATTACATGTGTTTTAAAAATCAAATCTTTATAAAACCATAATGCTTAGCCTCAGCAAAACATTTGCAACTTACTCCTTTCACACTTATTCATCAATAGTCATCTCTGGATAAAAACGACCCATGGAAACATGAATTTTCACTGTCTTATAAAGTTAGAAGATGTATTATTATTTACAACTTTACAGCTTTGCATGAATATTATAGACATAGTGATGAAATATGTAATAATCTATTTAAAAAGTAATCGGCTGGGTGCCATGGCTTACACCCATAATCCCAGCATGTTGGGAGGCCCAGGAGGGTGGATCACAAGGTCAAGAGATTGAGACCATCCCGGCCAACTTGGTGAAACCCCATCTCCAATAAAATACAAAAAAATGTAGCTGGGCATGGTGATGGGCACCTGTAGCTCCAACTACTTGGGAGGCTGAGGCAGGATAACCAATTGAACCTGGGGTAGGGTGGAGGTTGCATTGAGCTGAGATTGTGCCACTGCAGTCCAGCTTGGAGACAGAGCAAGACTCCATCTCAAAAAAAAAAAAAAATCATCCAATATATCATTTTATCATTAATAATCAATATTTTAACACGAATATAATCAATAAAAAGTTTGGATTAGTGACATTTATATTATTTATTGTAAGTATAAAAAATCATCAGATAAACATGAGATTAATAACATAGGCATGAAATATATGAATCCATAACTATCCTTTCTCTAGTTTACAAAGATGAAGGACTTCTGTAGCTAAGTTCCTTCTCTAAAAATAAATTCAAGGTTAATCCTTGCTCTAGATGGATTAAAGAAAGGGCAACCTCTTCATGCTGGCACAGTTTTTCTGAACATGTTTGAAGATTTATAACTGGGAACTCTGCCCTAAGTAAACACATTTGATATGTGAACATGGACGCTTGGCTTTGGCACATTCAGCCCATCTGTTTGGTTGGCATCATTCCTACTTACAATTTGGTTGGAATTCTGCCCCAGGAATTAGGTGCCAAATGGCAACATTTTAAATAAGACACCACATATAATGCCTCCCTGATCTGGGTGGAATATCCCTTATAATTGAATCTAAGTAATAGCATAAAGCCTGCCTTTATCCTTCATCACAATAGTTGGGTGTGTGTTCAAGATGACACAATTAGCAGATTAAATATGTTGACATCATACTTCTATCTGTCAGTAACGTCTGCATATTTTATATGTGATTACTGTCAAAGTTATAGGATTAGTATTGTTTTTTGCTATTGCTTTACATTTTACTAAAGTTCCCATATACACCTCTGTAAGACTAATTTTTTTTTCAATTAGGAAGTATAAAATAAAACTTGCAAAGATATGCCTCACTCACAAAAATTTCAAATCAAAGATACATGTTCAAAGGCAAAATGCTTTTAAAACATTGCGATAGAGTGGTCAACCATAAGTGAACATATTTTAATACATTGACACACAATAAAATACCAAGAAACTTTAAAGTTCACATATGAATAGAATATGTATTTAAGGAAGAACTAAAAGTTAGTACTAATAGAAGAGAGTAGAGAAATTACCTCAGATGTTAGTACTGCAATGCTTCCTACCAGTCAAATTTAGATTAAAAATTGTTCATTGATTCATTCAGTTAGTCTTTCAAAAAAATGTCTGAGTAATGAATGATATCAATCAAAAGAAACATGTTTCTAAGAAATTGAGGGGCTTACTATAAAACATTATGTGCTAATAACATAGAAGATATTAATCTGTATGCCAAACTAATAACTAAAAAACTGTTGTATTAATTATCTACTAAAGAGTCACTTAAGCAAGAGAAGTCATTTTATACTAAAAGAAGATTCTAAGTAGTGCCATCTTAATTAATATGACATGGTCCAATTTAATGTCTTCAGTTGGAATACAGCTATTACTGTTTGATAAAATATCAAGCTAATTATTCACAGGTTTTCCTTATGCTCTTATTGGAATCATGAAAACTATAATATATTAAGAGTATCTTCAAATAATGTGATTTTACTAGGAAATACTTAGCATTTCTTATACTAAAACAGATAACTAAAACATCTTGCTATTATATTAACCTCATGAAACTGGTTAATAAACTCAGGACTTAATATTGGCAAATATACTGAAAGCAAGGACCTAAATTGGTATATTTGGTTTCTTAGCATAGCATCTATATTGTCAAATTCATCTTTCAGCTTACGACTACATAGGTTATTTTCATCTAACCAAACATTGACACATTATATTAAAGTATGTTAGTTTATTTCCACTATTTTCAAACTTTTAAATGAGAAATATTTTAAGTATGGTTCATAGCATATGTTCATAAATATAACTAGAATGAACAGAGTAAGAAAGAATACCAGCAAACATTTAGTAAAAATATTACTCAAAGGCAGTTTTAATTGACTGTAAACCAAGAATATGAAGAGAAGAAATGACTATTTGCATTCATGCCAGAGTCAACCATGCATATTTAATAAGCTAATAAATGAGGGAAGTATACCTATGTATTCTTCCCCAAGGTAAATTATCAAATTAATGTCAAGGAGTGTAATTTAGATAGGCAGGAATCATAAACATTTACATTAACTTCACCTTTCCGTTTGATCTGGAGACATAATTCCCTCTTAAGAAATTGACATGTAATTCATCACATTCTCTATACTTGCAACAAAATAAATGCAAAACACATAGTACACTGTAGAACAGCTTCTAATAAAAAGGGGACTGGACTCAATGAAAAAATGATTTTATAAGATAAATTAATAAGGAGGAGGATTAATCAAGGATACTACTGACACAGTGCCAAGGAAGCATGTGAACTAAGTACTTATCTAAAATAATTAGCACCCTCTCGACTCCCTCTTTCTCAAGCTTCTTCAAATGGCAAAATGTAGTCATTTTTTTTTCTCTGACCCTAGCTTAGTAGGTAGCATCTAATTGCATCTGAGAGAATGTTTTAAAGTGAAGATACCTCCATTGCTTCTACTTGGCTTTGGCAGTTGTATAAATCACTGGCAAGCTATAAAGAAAAGGAAGTAGATGTCAGAAGAAAGGGTAATGAATTTCTTTTTAGAAGTGTTAAATTTAAAATGTCTAGGGAGAGTCAATAGTGATGCCTGGCAAGAAAGTAGGAAAACAAAGAATGTTTTTCCCCTCTTGTAGATCGACTACCAACTTTACATTCAGTATTCTAAATCTTTACCTTTAGCCTATAATATTTTCTTGAACCACTTGTATACCACATTCTCCATATAGGACTGGGAGAAATTGCTGGATTGAGTTAAAGTTGAACTTTAGTAGCATTTACAAGGAAAATGAAGACAGAAGTGGGAAGGGAGCTTAGCATACTACTGTAAGAGTAGTTGTCATACTAGACCATGCAATTTTATGGTGGAAACAGGATCAAGGGGAAGCTTTGCTTTTTATTCTATGTTTCACCTATGACTTCCTGCATCACCTTTTATTTATTCCCAATGTTACTGCCATAGTTGAGGCCATCATCCCCGCTAGCCTGGATTGTCTCCATTGCTATCTATGTCAACACTCAGTCAATTGGTCTCAGTGCCACTATACTGTTTCAAATGCATTCAGATTATGTTACTGTCCTGTTTAAAAGCCAGCATGTGGCAGGAAACAGTGACTCACACCTGTAATCCCAGCACTTTTAAAGTTCAAGGTGGGTGGATCACCTGAGGTTAGGTGTTCAAGATCAGCCTGGCCAACATGGAGAAAACACGTCTCTACTAAAAATAAAAAATAAAAAAAAATGAGCTGGGTGTGGTGGCATGCACCTGTAATCCCAGCTATTTGGGAGGCTGAGGCAGGAGACTCATTTGAACCAAGGAGGTAGAGGTGGCAGTGAGCTGAGACTGCACCACTGCACTCCAGTCTGGGTGACAGAGTAAGACTCCATCTACCAAAAAAAAAAAAAAGAAGAAGAAGCCAGCATGTGTCTCCATGACCTCCCACATTAATGACACTTTAGCTCCACCTTTGTTTGTAGCTTTCCTTACCCTGTCTTTCACTCCCCTGCTTCTTAGTCTTTCAAATCTGTGTATACAGTGGCATCAGAACACTGTCTCTGCTCCAATTGCCCTGCTTCTTTTGTCTGCCTTCTGCACTCCCATCAGTTTACAACAGATCCCACTTTATCAAAGTTAATTTCTTTTTATGTTTTCTCAGTTCCTGAAGCGTTGGTATCTACATTTCCCCATTCATTGTTCTGTGTACCCGTTAGTTTTAACAGGATAGTAACAAAGACTGAATTATTGCTTTTTCCAGCTACCTTGCTGAATCCTAATTTAAATAATCATCTTTTGTCTTCTTGACACCATGAGTCAGGCACCACCATGCCCATTGTGCAGAGAAGGACACTAAGATTACAAAAGATTAAGTAGCTTTACAAAAGTGGCAAAATCATATTTAATGGTATGGGGGCCAGGACTCAGGCTTCCCAATGTCTTTCCAGGGCTCTCTTCTCTTGTTTATTTCAAACTAAAGAGGGAAAACACATAGCACATTGAAGGCAGGAGATGCCTTTATTATCACTAATGTTGTCAAGTATTTCCTAAAAGAAACTTATCGATTTTAGATACTTCAGTAAATAATTTTTGACTTATTCTAATCATCTAAATAAAAGTGGTAGGGAAGAAAAAAGCCAGTAGCTTATGTATCCGTGTATGCATGTACAAGTACACACACATACACACACGCAGACACACACACATGCATACACTGAAATTTAAAAAAATAATAATTGGACCTGCAAAGGTTTAAATAAACAATCTAATTGGACTATTTGCTTTTACAGTAATTAAAAAATTGAATGAAGACATTTTCTCAGAATATATACTTTATATTTAGGTATATTTGTTGGTAAGGACAATTGAGCACCTTCTGTATGAAAAGTATGTACTTTGTGCAGTAATAGAAAACAGAAGAAAGTTGTTTTCCATAGAGTTGAGAGTCTAGGTTTTAGAACATGTTTTCAGACTTTAAATTCAATGCCTGAATCCAATTCAATTCAATTCAATTCAATTCAATTCAATTCAATTCAATTCAATTCAATTCAATTCAATTCAGTTCAGTTCAGTTCAGTTCAATTCAAGTGTTGCATATTATATAGTGACTGTGTATAGTCACCCTGTATCTGTATCTATACCATATCCATAATGTATTCAATTTATCTAAATCTTTTTTCTTTAGTGATTAGTATGCTCATCATAATGTATACTATACAACTATTTCTAATGAGCACTATATAGTAGTATTAACAATGTACATGCATAAGTAGGATGGTATTTGGAGAGATATACTGTTTTTTGAATCCAAATGATTAAGTTTGATAAAGAATAAATCAATAGTGATTCAATGACTCAGGAATACCTTGGAATTGTTTTCCCAGAATGGACTAGGCAAATATTTATATAAGTATCTGAATAAAATGAAATAGAGTTTATAAATATATTCAAGAATATCTGCAGTGATTCTTAATCTTGGTTAATAGCTAAGATAACTAGCAGCTTGGGCTGCTATCGCAAAGTATCACACACTGGATTATTTAAACAACAAAAATTTACATTCTCACATTTCTGAAAGTCTGAGATCAGGATGCCAGCATGATTGGGTTCTGATGTGAGACCTCTTCCTGGCTTGTAGATGGTGCCTGGCTGTGTGCTGTGTTCTCCCATGGCACAGGGAGAGAGAGCAAGCTCTCTGGTGTCTCTATTTACAAGGTCTTTCATGAAGGCTTCATTCTCATGACCACATCTAATTTTAATTGCCTCCCAAAGCCCTCATCTCCAAATACCATTACGTTAGGATTTGGGCTTCCACATATACATTTGAGGTGGGGGCACACACATTCAGTGCACAGCAATTCCTGATCTGCCATGGGGAGAAGCTTGCACAAGCCTCCATTACTGCTATTTTTCAATATATAGACACATTGTTTTCTTCCCCTTACTCTTAGTGATACATATATCAAAATTATCAGATCGTAGATGTTTGTTTAGTTGCCAAAATGTATATTCTCATGTTTAGTGTCATATGTTCTTCATCACCAGTATTGATAAATTAAAATTATTCTTAGCAATTAAGTGAAAATTAATTCTACTCTATCAGTTACAAAATTTATAATCACTTCAGTACTGTTTCTGTAATATCTGGACTAAAAATCATGCAAATACCTTTTTATCCTTTATTGATACTTAGCCATATTCCTGTTAATCATCAGGCTTTTTGGTTTCATTGTTTATTTATCTGTTTTATTAAAAATATACTTTGCTTTCTTCCATCTTATTTGCAATTGAGTTCCTACTTCAAGGTATCATTTTTCTACTTCTACAGATGGCTTCTCCCAATATGATTTGCTGTTGGCCATCCATTCATTGCCGGGTCTCTAAATAGAAGTTGCTTAATATAATCTCTGAATATTTCTTCCCTATTTCACTTTTTACAATGTATTTTATGCCCATATCTTCACTGGAGTACCCAACTCAAAACTCCGCCAATGCATCTTCCATAATCATCAGAGGTGATGTAAATAGAAAACACAATAACCTGATTGATCACATCAATTGAAATATTAGCGTCACCTCAAGTTTATCATGTCCAAAATGAAATTCATGATCTTCCAGACACGCACGTCCTTTATCTCCAGTGCTCCCTATCTCATTTCACAGGATAGAAAATGGAGAATAATGACTGATATATCTTTCTTGCTTACTCACCACCTCTCAATCACCAAGTCCTGCTGATTCAACCTCCTGCGTGTCTTTTGAGTCTGCTTGCTTTTTCACTGCTTTACTTTTTTTTTTTTCCTATTCTAATGACATGTCCTTTTCTAATTCACATTAACTATTGCAATAAATTTTTAACCAATTTCTCCATAGTCACTATGGCTTCTCGGTCATTTATTTTCCACAACATGTACAAAATGCCTGTGACAAGCCACGGTGGTGGAGAGGCTGGAGCCAGACTGCATGGCTTGAAATCAGGCTCTGTCACTTACCTGCCTCATAAGCTTGGGAAAGAGGCTTTACCTCTTAATGCCTCAATTTGCCCCCCTGACAGTGAAAAAGTAATAATAATTCATTCACTGAGTTGTTGTAAAGAAAAAAGAACACTAAGTGGAAACACTTAGCATGGTTCCTGAGTAGATTCAATTCCCCATACATATTAGCTAGCATTATTTCATGGATTCCATGTGTGTGGATTTAAAGCCCACTATGTAGAAGGTTTTAGGCTAGCACATGGGGTAGAACAAGCAGAGCAGGATGGCTCTTTCTTCCTCCGGGAGGGCTGGGACCCTTAAGCGTTCCTGAACCCTTGAAAGAAGCTGTTCTCGGTTTGCCCAGAAGGCCTCAGTTGTCAAACTTAGTAGATTAGACAATGCATGTCCACCAGCTTCTCTTAAAAATGACCCTTCTTTGTCAGCCTCAAGTACGCGTGGTCTTGTGCCTCCAAGGTGACACTCAGCCACTTCTAACTAGCTTCTAGTACCTCTTGGCCTGCTTGTGATTAGCCCAACAGCCCCCACGTGCTAAACAGTGTGCATTTCTGATAGAATAGGTAGAACGCTGCCTTTTGAATGAGAGCAGTAGATAAAGTGGTGTGTGTTAGCTTGTTCGGGATTGATCTTGGGATTCCCAGGAAAAGTGCAGGCCTCTAGTAATGCCACAGGGGAGAAGTAGCGATGATCTTGGGTTTAATACAATCAGCCTTGGCCACACCTCAAGCATCCCAGACCTGATAACACCGGAGGAGAGGTTCAGGCTTCTCCCATTATGAATATCCACATAGCAAATGCTTGCACTGGCTGCCCAGATCACGTACAGTAGTATCTGTGCCAAAAGGGTTGGCTCCCAGTGTCTTATGCCAAAGGGGGCTGGTGCTACACCTGACCTCTAATACTGGGCTGCCGGGATAGTTAGGCAGAGAAGGTATTAATCTTTGTCTTGTGGTTTTTCTGTTGCAAATTGACTGTGTACAGTGTGTTTTGACAATACAACACAACAAGCATTCCCTTCCCACAAACACATTGAGTCCTATACTCCTATATTCTTCATATGCTAATGTTCCTATGAAGAAATATACATAAAGGAAATGCAAAGGATTGTAAAAACAAGAACATGTGGTAAATTTTTATAAAATCCCTAATTCTCATCTTACTAACGACTGGTAATTGACTACACAGATATCATATATTCTTTTCATATTAGGATAACTGATTTAGAATCACTCTTTAATAGGCTGTACTCCTTTAACACGTATTTGCTTTACTATAACAAAGGTAAGAGGATCCATTTACATAGAGGAGTGTTTTCAACTCTAGTTCCACATTACAACCAACTGGGGAGATTTTGAAATACATTGATGTCTCTGCCTTACTCTCAGAGATTCTGAATTAATTTGTCTGGAGTGCAGTGAGGACAAAGGTACTTTTTATATTGGTCCTTATGTGGTTCTATTGTGCAACAAAAGACTGAGAATTGCTGTATAGAGTTTGGGACTCCTGGGGTGAAATGTGAAAGCATTTAATTAGCATTTCTCATCATAGCAAATGTTGAAAACTTCTATGTCCTTTCATATTAGGAGCATTATGTATCCAGAAGAAGATGTGTAAGAACTTCAGTATCATAAAATGCAAAATGATTTTATGTCTCCAGGATGAAATAGCTTAGTAAGACTGTAGCTTTCAATGGAGCTAGATATTTTAATTAGATTAAGACTATTTTATTTAATATTATCACCTTGATTTCTTCTAAAGAATCACTATTTGTGTTAAAGCAGTTCAAAAGTTCAAAAAGACTGACTGGAGTCCAGGATAAAGAAAATAAAAATACATCTAAAGCTAAAAGCCAGGGAACTTGACACAACTCCATACACAATGTGAAGAAAAGGAATAGACAGAAAAAGCTTTCTAGCATCTTTTAAATGACACCATTGACAGAGAAATGTTTCATATCTGAATTTTTTGAGGAGAGTGAATTTATTGTAATGCGGCAGTTCTACTTTTGAACTGAAGAAAAAAGTACCCTTTTTACACCATTATCATTTGGCTTTGGAGAGGCAGTGCTAAAAGTTGATAAATTTTAGCTTTCAAATCTGAGCATCTAACTTTGGCACAAAAAAGCAAAGCGTGAGCATGCAGTACTGGCATCAGAGCACACAAAGCCCCAATTCTGTTGCCAACAGCGAGTGCACATTTCAAGTCCTATCCTGGGAGCTGGCACAAAATTTCATAAATTCATTGCCCTCCATCTGTGTATTGTTGCTTAGCTCCCTACTCAAGCAATAGGTAGAGCTTCAATGACACAGATGATGTCCTATGTTCTGCTATAATTTATGACTCTTTGAATTTTCAGAACAAAGGCCATATTCAGTAAGGACCTATCAGAGTTTGCTTTCTTTTGCTTTCCCTTTTTCTCATTATGCTTGACTTTTTCTTTTATCTTGGGACTCAGCTTTCACTTAGAGTTGGAAATAAATCTTTTTTTCTTCTCAGCTTGCCCTTGACTGCTATGGAAACCAAAAAGAGCTTTAGAAATCCCAGAAAATTGATTTTTTTTTTCCCTTGGATGGAGGCTGGGAGAGTTTACTGAGGGTCTTTTAAACTTTAATGTAGGCTTAAATGTCTGAAAGGGGAAGAAAATGTATGCTCCCTTGAATTGAATCCAAATTGTTTTAGCTATTATACACAGGAAAAGGCAATAAATAAATAAATAAATAAGTAAGCGAAGCTGACAACATTTGTCTCTCAAGTGTCAGTATAAATATCCTACACTAATTGCAACCTGCAAAAAGAAAGAAAGAAAATTCAGAAAGACATAAGATGTTATCTCAATTAAAAGAAAAAGGACAATTCACTTGATATCTTTCCAATTCACAGGTAAATTGTTGCTCTTTTCTCAGAAAATACTGGCTTTCAAAGTCAGACACCAGCTTCTTCATTTATTTCACTTACTACGAAATGTTACTAAGTAATTTTTCTGATGGTTAATATCACCGCAAGTATTCCCCTAATCCACTGTGTAAAAGAGTTCAGTTTAGAGAAATTACCTGGGAAATATGAATAATTTAAGAAGATGCTTGTTTTTGTTTTGAAAATATCATGTTCAGTGGCCAACTGTGCCAACATTCTCTGCTTTGCAAGAGCTGCAGAAAGTTTCTTGTACTGTCTATCTGGTTGTTAATAAACCATGTGGTCATCACTGATTTGAAAATCATTTGGTGTTAGAATCAAGATAAATAAACACACAGCAGCATTTTATAAAAACACATTGCCATGTATGTACCTATGCCGCAATCCTGCATGTTCTTCACATGTACCCCGAAACCTAAAACGCAATAACATATATATTTAAAAAAACAACTAAATAACTTTTTAATGTGAAATTTTCAATTGTTTTTTTTTTCCAACTTTTATTTTAAATTCCAGGGTACAGGTGCAGTGTGCAGGTTTGTTACATAGGTAAATGTGTGCCATGGTGGTTTGCTGCACAGATCAACCCATGGCCCAGGAATTAGGCCCAGCATCCATTAGCTATTCTTTCTGGTGCTCTCTAAAATTTCCATTTTTATTTAATACATTTTATTTCTAGGCTTCAAAGTTTCCTTTAGTAATCACTTTCATCTCTTTTAAAAATAAAAGAGACAAAAATTTTACTTTCAGATATATTATATCATCATCACCATCATCATTACTATCCTCATCACCATCATCATATGTAACAAGTCATCATACGACTCATTGGTTTGTGTCTGTCTATAAGGCATTTAAGTCTTATAGGCTATAGTTATTCTACAGTTGTTACCATCACTTTAGAGACTAGAGAACTGAAACTCAGAGAACTGATACTAGTTGGTAGCAGTGCTGAGATTTTTGTCCAGTGGTTTTTGACCATTACCCATAGCCTTATTCCTAAATGTAACTGTAAAATAATTGAAGGATTATTCACTCAAACTAAAGATCTACTAGATGCTGCCCTATATTGAGTACAAAGTATTGAAAAGACACACATGAAATTTATGTGCAGTAAGCCATTTTTAAAGAGATACAGGGGAGAATAGGTGAGATACAGGAGAAAATGCCATACTCAGATGTGTGTTTCCTGAAGATCATTCTGCAAACCTTGTGGAGAACATTTTGGGAGGGCTATGAGAGAGGGAAGCGTTACCAGTTAGAAGATTGTGGCATCAGTCCAGCCAATTTGTCATAGTTGTCCACATGAAGGTGGAAGCAATAGTTATTAGAAGTGCTTTGTACTCTGGAGAAAGGAAGATGGAGGGGAATTTTCTGAAAGGTCTAGAAGTGGTATAGGTAGGAGGAGGGTTGATGAGGATAAAGGAATCGAGAATAATTACTAGGATCTTCCCTGAACAACTCTTCAGTGGCTAGAACAATTTATAGTCTGAAGACTAGAGGTAGACAGTGGATCAACAGTTCTCTATTGGATAAATTTCATATTATCAAGAAATCTTTTCTTGTAAAGATGTCAATTAAATTGCTTACGTTAACGTGGATATCAGACAATAGGCAAAGTCTGGGCAAACTGTTCTTCAGAAAATGGAACAATGAGAGGTTTTCTTTGGGTTTGGCAACTTGGAAAATGACAAGCGTGTGCTTTAAGAAGCAGTGGATAGAGAATCCTGATTAGAATAGCACCTTTGTGACTGAGATTCAAGACGATGTATACAACTCTAGTAAGAGTTCTTTCTAGAAATGTCCCTGTAATGGGAAGCAAAGAAAGAAAAGAGCAACTAGGTCGGGCGCAGTGGCTCAAGCCTGTAATCCCAGCACTTTGGGAGGCCGAGGCGGGTGGATCACGAGGTCAAGAGATCGAGACCATCCTGGTCAACATGGTGAAACCCCGTCTCTACTAAAAATACAAAAAATTAGCTGGGCATGGTGGCACGTGCCTGTAATCCCAGCTACTCAGGAGGCTGAGGCAGGAGAATTGCCTGAACCCAGGAGGCGGAGGTTGCGGTGAGCCGAGATCGCGCCATCGCACTCCAGCCTGGGTAACAAGAGCGAAACTCCGTCTCAAAAAATAAATAAATAAATAAATAAATAAATAAAAGAAAAGAAAAGAAAGAAAAGAGTAACTAAAGAATGTCGGGAATATATCTTGTTTGAGATGGAAGACACAAACATGTTCACATGCTAATGAAAGCAGACTCAGTGGAGTGGGAGAGATCGTGCAGCCCACACAAGATTCCCGCAGGAGGAGGGCCCTGGAGAACAAGACCGGCGATGGGATTCAGAAGACAGACTCCACACAGGGCTTGTGACACAGGGCGAAATTCTCCCTCCAGAGTAAGAGAAGAACAATGCAGAGAAACATGCAGAGACATGTAGGTTTCAGGCTTTGGCGATATGAGCATGAGGAAAGCTTCTATTTTGTCAACAGATAGCATTTAATAACCAATCTTCATTAAGCCCTGCCATACCTGAGGTACATTCTAATGCATTTTCCATGTCTTATCCACGTAATGAGGAAGGTAATATTGATAACTTCCTTGCACTGGTGAAGAAACAGGCACAGAAAAGATAGATAAATATTTTTTTCCAAGATGACCGAAGTGGGTATCAACGGAAGCTCTGTAACTTTAGTTTATATTTTTAAGCATTAAGCTGCTGGACCTCCTGAAAAATTGTGAAATACAGCTGAGTTTAAGAGACCAAAGAGAGATTTATGTATTTTTTTAATTGCTATAATATTTTAATTGTACATGTTTTGGAGACAGGTTTAATATTCGATACATGTATATAATGTGTAATAAATGAATTGTAATTAGGATAGCTATCACCTCAAATATTTCTTTTCTTTGTCTTGAAAATGTCAAGATTCTTCTCTTCCAGCTATTTTGAAAATGTAATAAATTATTATTATACTTTTTTTTTTTTTTTTGAGATGGAATCTCACTCTGTCACCCAGGTTAGAGTGCAGTAGTACAATCTCGGTTAACTGCAACCTCCACCTCCCGAGTTCAAGCAATCCTTCTGCCTCAGCCTCCCCAGCAGCTGGGATTACAGGTGTGCCACATGACTGGCTGACTTTTTGTATTTTTAGTAGAGATGGGGTTTTAACATGTTGGTCAGGCTGGTCTTGAACTCCTAACCTTGTGGTCCACCTGTCTCAGCCTCCCAAAGTGCTGGGATTACAGGTGTGAACCATCACGCCTGGCCTAAATTATGTTTAACAATAACTTCTCTACTATACTACTTAGTATTGTATCTTACCCCTTCTATTTAACTATATTTCTGTACCCATTAACCAACTTAAGAGATAGATCTTTAAGTGGTAGAAGTAGATTAAAAAAATAAAATTATGTATGTGATTTGGAAATCAAGTTACTAAAAAACAGCAAGAATTTTAATTGAAATCAGTTAATAGTTAATTTAGTTGTATGATGATTACATCAATACACACAAGCCTACATTTATATATATATATATATATATATATATATATATATATATATATATAAATTATATATAAAATATATTATACATCAATCTGGTATATATACTCTTTTTCCAACAGGGAGATATTATTTATAACCATAATGGCAAATATTAGTTGATCTCCTCCTCTTTTACAATACGTGACTGAAAAATTGTACAAGTTTTCCTCATACTGGATAATTTTTATTGATTTTTAGTATTACCCACCAATGTTCATGCAAGTCATCAGTTTGTATTTTTTTTCTTTTTTTTTCCCCCTGGATATTTTATCTGAAATTAAATCTAGACTCTATCATCTGGATATCTCTAGGTCTGAGAGATTTGGAGAAAAAAAGCCCTACATTTTAAGGCTGTTTTCTCAAAATTGGGTATTAGTAGAACTTCATTACTTGGTTAATGCGAGGCTTCAATGACAGACATTAACGGCAGGAACAAATGGCAGTATTGTTACTGTTGATACTATAATAAGACATCTATTTTTCTTTCTGAATCAATTTTTGTCATTCTCCAACCCCTTTTGCTCACCTTTGTCTAACTTATAGTTTATAAAATCAAATTGCTTATATCTCTCTGATGCCTAAAAAATTTAGTAGCTTCCCATTGCTCTCAAAATAGAATCTGAAATACAATTACCTCTCAGACTCTACACCAGAGTGTTGCCTATGTCACAGGCCCTAACTCTGTGCCTTCATTTTCACACCCACCTTCTTTAAGTCCCAAGATGCTTCAGTTTCCTTTCTACTTCGGGGCCTTTGTACATACTGTTTCCTCAGTAATTAATGTTTTAAAAATTGCCAGACTTTTAGCTGTCACCTTCATCACTGTACCAAGATTTCTAATCCAATCTTTGGATATCTGATATCTGTTTATTCTTATCTTCTCATATTAAATGTCATTCTATCTAACAAGTATACTATGTGCCTCAGAGGAAGGTGTGGTTTTACTTGGCTTATGAAGTCTTAGCACCTCATCATTTGTAAATTTCAGCATTCTTTACATTTGTATTCAAAGCATTAAAGAATTAATTGTAGTCTCTCCTGCAAGATAAATATGAATAAATAAATAAATAAATAAATACACAAGAACCATCAGGCCAAGAACTGTGCCTATTTGTGCTTTGCATGTAGTAGTAACTCGATAAATTAATCATAACTGAATGAGTAACTATAAACATTTAAGACTAGCACACTCAAAATCTGTTTGAACATTTCATTTATGCTATTATTGAAAATTGGTACAATTTCTTTGAAAGCATCTAAACATCCCTATGTATACATCAAAAAGAGACTGGGATGTCTAAGAAACACTTTCATAAAATTTATTTTAAAACAGATAAAGTGCATGTAAATAAGGGATTACTGAATTTGAGACACTGACAAAGTATATGGGAAAATACAATGAATATTTAAGAGAGAAACAAAGACAGAACATAACCCTACACATGCTATTAACATGAACCCGGCAATACGCAGTCATTGAATGCTCTCCTTGGGCCACATGGTGTGCACAAGGAAGCCAGATCCAGAAAGGCCAACTTCCTTTGTCATTCTGCTGATAAATTATGAGCAATGGTTAAAAGCAAGGTATGTCTGATTTAGTACTCTGTTCCCCAACCACTGTACTCAACTACCTCAACTCAATTCTACAGACATCTGAAGAAGAGAGAAAGCAAAGTAAACATTGAAAGAGATTATTCAGACTTATCTACTGAGAAAGAAATTCTTTCAGGTGGCTTTTAAAAGGAGGTAAAAAAATGTATTGAGTAAAGAAAACAGTCAGTATGCAGTGAGGCCAGTCATTATTAATGTGGGCTTCTCACCATCAAAGGTAGTTATGTCTCTACAGTGAGAGTTCTGGAGTAGCACAGATTTGAGACAACTTGGAGTTTGAATTTAATCTAAGGAATTCCCTGGTATTTTACCAAATATTGCAAAGACTGAAATATTTATCTTATTTTACATTAGAATCACTGAAGATACTCGTGAGTTTTCAAGTTCTTTCCCAGCATATTTTAGACCAATTCACTATAAAGCAGGTTTTTCAGAACCAGGAATCACCCATTTCGATCTGCTAAATTGAACAAATAAAACTTCAGGGGAAGAAAGGATTAGATGAAGAATTAAACTTTGAATGTTCTTTTATAAATAATTGTAATAATGCCAACAATAATCATAATAATGACAATGAAAATTAGTATAAAAATCTATCCAAAGTAAAACTTATGGCAATGTGTTAAACTGAAATAAGAATCAAGTTTATTTTAAACACAAATTCTTGTACCACATTAAATGTCAAAATGGAGTAAATTTAGTAAGTAGGTTATCTATTGGACTAGTACAATCTAACTGTACTTTCCTTGGCATTAGGATGACATACCTGCAAGGTGGCTTGCGAAAATGAAGCATTTAATTTTAAACATTGTTTAGTTACATTAAGCATTTATATGAGGCTTGTGACCATCTTATTGGGCAATGCATGTCAAATGCCTCACTTTGTATTATAATTAATTACATAAGGAGATGTCATTCATATCCTCTCCCACTCTGTTAGCTTTCCTACATTTCTTTTGTCTCAATTGTTCCTTATAAGCCAACACTTTTCTTTCAACATGTGCTTTATAAAACTCATTTAACCTTTCTCTCTCAAAGTTCCCAAATCTGAATGCCAGAGACAATGATATCTATTGTTAAGTCTGAATTCAATTACCTCATGAGAGATTGTGAGAATTGACCATATGACATTTGGAAAGCAGAATTGTAATGAAACATGGAATACAGCTGAGAACTGATAGCAGTAAGTTAAAAGATTTCCATGCATTTATTACGCTCCTAAACAAGTATTACATAGAAAGTGGTGGTGAGGGAAGTTTGTAACACTACTGAGACTACAGTAGCAACAACAAGCACTAGTTTATTAAAGAGTTCCCTAGTGCTTTCATCCACGTGCGTGCATATTCTTTATAAATAGAGTCACTTGGCCTCCACTAAGAACTCTACTTCACCTCAACTTCCTAAGGTGTGCCTGTCATTTTTTTTTAGGGCAAATAACTCCTTTGATCCACACAGCATAATTTATTCTCGGCTGGATAAAAACTAATTGCACTCAATTTTTATGTTTATTGTTTCTTTCTCTGTCTAGTGTGTCTAGATGATTTAAGAGTTGATAGGAGACACACCCCAAAATAAGTATTCTGTACTGAGCTATGAGTACTCACTCAGGAGTGGGAAGTAAAATTACCTGTGCTGACTTTAGCGTAGTATGGAAATATCTATCAACATCTGTAACTATAGTCACAAAAAGCTAGCAAAATTGACATTACTTTATTCAATCTACAGATACTGCATGAATAGCCACTGTGACTCAGCAATGTGGTATGTTGTAGGTATAAAACACTGGATAAAATAGGCAGTGACTTACAAAAAAATCTAATGGATAAAATAGTAAACAGTTTATAAAGAAGCAAATTCACACAGAATATTATCTTTAAAAGGCTATGTCTTTTTCGTTCTTTCTCCTTCTCTTTTATTTTCCTTTTTTCATCTTTCCCTCCCTTTTTTATTTCCTTTGTTCATTTTAGTTTAGGTTTTTTTTTTTTTTTTTTTTTTTTCTGGCTTGCTTTCTTACCTTTCTTGCTTTCTATTGAGATGCCTGCCATTCTGTTTTAAAACCTCTATATTCACTTTGGTTTTTGAATAAACAAGATCATTACACTTACGTCTAAAGTGAGTACAAATTGGCACTAAGTGAATGCATTTTGTGATACCTTTTTGGCAATGTGTATTTCCTTGAAATACTCCACAATTTAAGACACATTTTAAATAGTTTATGTTTCCAATAAGGAGGTGACAAGAAACCTTGTCCAGGTTTCTCATCAGTACAAACCAAAACTCATGAAAAGAAACATGCAAGTTTAGTTTGAATTGAGAGTATAAAGCTGTAATGTAATAAACAGAAAGTACTACCTTGTGAAAATAAAAGTGAGCATTCCATATGTAACATAACTAGCCTAAAAGTTAGAACCTGAGAAATGCCATTTTGTAAAAGACAAAGCTGTTCTTAAAATAAGCTGTAACGGCTTCCGCATTCTCTTTGCAATAACTGCTGACCTCGGCTTCTATGAAAAGTGCTTGCTTCTGCTTATCCATAAGTGCTGAAAAGTTGCTTGCCCTGCATCCCCCCACCCTGAAACCAGGATGTGGTTTTCCAGCTTAAAAACCCCTCTACCCCTGAACTCAGGGCCACGGGTTGGAGAGACGCGACCTCCGTGGTTGCTGGCAATAAATGACCATGCAATTTGACATACTTTTGTCTTGGTGTTGACTTTCTATGCTCAGTCCAATACAACACATACAATTACATGTATAAATAAAATCAGTAGATCCATATCTATTGACAATTTTAGATTAGATGATATTGAAAGTATAAATATGATAGAGAATTATGTCAGTATACAATACAATGTTAGTATTTTATTTTTTAATATTAAAATGCAATAAGTTTTATTTCAGTTTGAGGAACAAGTTACTACAGAGATGCCACTTTATGAAAGTCATCATGTGGTATGTTTGCTTTCAATTGAATGATGTTGGGGTTTTGATCCCACCATGCAAGTGTCTGCTTTTTTTTTTTTATTTATTTAAATTTTTGAGATGGAGTCTTGCTTGTTTTGTCACCAGGCTGGAGTGTAGTAGTGTCGCTCGGCTCACTGCAACCTCCACCTCCTGAGATCAAGCAATTCTCCTGCCTCAGCCTCCTGAGTAGCTGGAACTACAAGCACGTGCCACCACACCCAGCTAATTTTTGTACTTTCAGTAGAAACAGGGTTTCTCCGTGTTGGCCAGAATGGTTTGTATCTCTTGACCTCATAATCATTCCACCTTGACCTCCCAAAGTGCCCGGATTAGAGGCATGAGCCACCACACCCGGCCAAGTGTCTGCTTTCTTTGTGGGCATGTGTTATTTGAAGTTCTCTTTGCAAAAAAACAAACAAACAAACAAACAAACAAACAAACAAACAAAAAAAAAAAAACCTTACTCATTTATATTCCAAAACAGTCACACTTTGTCTCTTGAAGACATTAGTTCATATCATTGGCATTACTATGCTTAAAATGTCAGGCCATAGAGAAAATGTCATAAAGTCTGGCTCTTTCTGAAGTGGTTACTTCCCGCACTAGTGAAATAAAGTTTAATATATAAAAAAGTAAAAACTCTCTGTAAGGTTTTAGTACCATTTTTCAACATTTGTCTGCCTATACTGAATAACAATAACTCAGAATTGAATGCTAAATATTTATTCCCATTATATACCATGATTTATGTATGTAAAAGTGCAAATTATTTATTTTTGGTTGACTATTTTATACAACCAAAGACATTTGAGTATAAATCTGAGTTCCAAAAAGATGAAAAAGAGATATTTGATTTTGTGTTTTAGTTTCAAGAGAATCAGCATTGTTTGAATTGCTTCAGGATAATTCTTTTCTTAGTACAGAGACATCCCTTATAAACTAGTTAAATGTAGGCTGTGAAAGTGAAAGTCATTTCTTTACCAAGATCTCTCAGGCACTGTTTTATGTATCTAGAAATATTAAAATGTTAAATAAATCTCATCATTGAAGTATTTAATACAAATAGGAAGACAATGGTTGTTGAACATAAAGTAATTTTTGAAAGTGCATTTGGATCCAAAAAGACAAGATACATCAAGCAGTGGGTAAAATAATATGTTAAACATGACTTAGGAGCAATATAAAACATAAAGCACATAATATCATATTCGTTATGTATTTTGCAATTTATTTGGGAGAAATTAAAATTAAAAATGAAAATTCTTACTTTACAGAGCTATTCTGTTTATTTTAACTGAAGAACATAGGCATTGGTAAGGATGCTATGACTCAGAGAAATTGACCACTATTAACATTTTCAAAAGTTACCACCCTCCAATATTTTAAACTCTCAAAGATGAATTTGTTCCTTGAAGCTTATGTTTAGGTTAATACTCTTTATTACTTATACCCTACAGGACTGAGGATGCAATGCACTTTGTGTCAGAGATTATAAACTCTTCATTGTTTATTCTGAGAGTTTAACCCTTTAATTCTCAGATTTTCAAATCAATAAAACACATTGCTTGAATTGACGGTATTGGTTGCAGGAAAGTTGGCTGTTGAAATGTCATCTGATCAATTACATCAGGATCTGAGGTGGTTATAAAAAGAAAATTGTTTTTCTCATCTGTCTGCTTCATTGACTTTTGCTACAGAAAGATAATGCTCTTCTAAGTAAATGCCATTAACAGATTTAATGATGTCTTTTCTTTGGGGGCACACTCCCCAGAAGGAGGTTAGAGGCAGTCCTGTGAGGGTCCAGCACTGGTCTAAGTGGATGTTGAGCTGTTTAATATATTTTATTTTCTTTCATAGCTTTTTTTTTAATGCAGCAATTTTATGAGTGTTGTATCATTATATTGATTTTATATGTGAGAAAACTAATGTGTGTAATGATAATTAATTTGTAGGAAACAATAAAAATAAACCTTGGGACTTAAATCCAAGTGTGTAATTCCAAAAACATTTTGGTATTAATGATGCCAAACACCATGTGCTAATGAGGCTGATTCTAAGGTATTTACTGCTGTTGAACTGAATGGAAATCCTGCAACAATCATGTGTAGTTAGATTTTAGCATTAATTTGGATCTTTGAGGGGAAACTACATTGCTCTCAATGCTTTGGATTTAATTTAGCCACAACATCCAGAAATACTGACCCACTAAGAACCTTCTGGAAAAGATTGCACAAACTGTAAGGTGGCTGAGTGGCAACAATTGTTAAGCAAATAGGCATGCTGTCTACAATCTATGTTTTCTGGACATTCACCATTAACTGACTATTTTTTAATTTTTTCACCTTGAGGGTATTTAAATTTTGAATATGCATTCAAAATGTTGTTAGAAAATAATCTAATGTTAATATATTGAATAAAACACAAAGAGGAATTTTAAAATATAAACATTTTCAAATACAGGATGATACTAACAACTTTGTTAGTTTGGTTGTATTATGGAGCTTTCCTTGACAATTGTTATGTATAGATTTATTTTAATATTGCTAGATCTTATAAATATAGGTATCCCTTATTGCATAATATAAAATATTTGTTAGACTCATATTTGGGTCATTTTACATACAATCATACTTAAAAGTGACAAACACCAACTTTAGTTTCTCTTGAGCAGGTATCATATTGTCTTCCTCAAAAAAATACAGTCACAACAAAATATTATGGCCACACCAAAAAGCTGTGAAATCTTTTATTTCTTATTTCAGGCAACTCTATACAGCTACCATATAGACACTGAAATGTGAAATACACTAAATATATACACAGAGAACTATATCTACATGAGTAGATATATTCAGTTTATATTTGGTGAAAAATTAAAACATGATGAATGACATTATGTAAGTATGTATTTAGAGAGATTATTTTAATATATCCTTAAAATGCCTGATATAGGATTTTATTTTGAAGGTCAGATTCAGCCTGAGGTCATTAAAGATCAGACAACAAAAATATTAAAGTTATATTGTGGATAGTATTTATTAGAGCCAAATATGAAAAAAAAATTAAATTATCTCTGACTACTGAAGAATCAGTATGAGAAAAGGAGAGAAAAAGGTGTGAGCCAGCCAGCCCTAAGCTGTGACCCCAATCACTGAAGCAAAATTGGCCTCCTAGATAGATACTAAAAAAAAAAAAAACATAATATGGTGGTGCAGTTGCAAAACGTTCCAATATCTGAATTCTATAAAGTATCTCAAGGGTTTTATTGTTTTCGTTCAGAAAAAAAAAAAAAAAAAAAAAAATGGACTGCGGCTTCTAATGATGGATGGCTAAAGGCACAAAGTGGATATCTTTCCAAAATGAGGGATGACATAGCACAAAGGAAATAGCTGGATCTAAAATGCAGCATCTATAAAAATATATTTGTCCCTTTAATAGCATTTTGATGAATGGGTCAAAATTGTGTTAGAAATTAGTCTTTGAACTTATTTTGCACCACAGTGAAGTACTGTGACTCTGAAACAAGGCAAATCTGTGTTCAAATTTATTTTTGAGTATCTATAGTTATATGACTTAGAAAGGTAAATAAACAGCCTAAACTTCATTTCCCTCATTTATAAACTGATTTAATAATAAATACCTCTATGGACTGTTTGACAGAAAACAGCATTTCTTTTTTTAAAAAAATACTTCTTACAGTTGTAAAGATTCAAAATGATTATATGCATCTTAACAGTTCACTATCTGGTGGATAAATAATGCTTAATAAATGCCAACTCATTGCTCTTAACCACAGTGTTTAGCACTTAATTGTATTGTTATGCAGTGGCTTCATTTGAACCGAAAGCAAGAAAACAAACTTGAAGAGAAAAACTATACTGAGTTAATTTGAGTCAATCAACATGTAGGTATTAGCTGAGAAGCTAAGGTATTATTTTTTAAATATATTTTTCTTTCTTTGGTCTGTATGAAATTATTTTTATTCCTCCACTCAACTTCTGGTTTAACACACATCTATTCACTTTCCAAGATGACAGAAATAAAGGCTATAAGGTCGATGGCCTTGCTGGGAGCCGGACAGACAACACCCACCCCTCTTCATGCCTGACAACGGCTTATTAGCCAGGACATATTACTCAGCATCTGGCTTCTCTATATGGGCTTCCCCTCACCCACTTCTGCATTCTTCCCCCAGGTCTATATTCAGCACTAAACTATGCATTTGGACCTCAGCACTAAATTATGCACTCTCGACACTAAACTATACATTTGAACGCGCGAATATTTAAGAAATCCCGCCATGCCTTACCCAATGGCAGCTTGCTCCATATGTTCTCAGCCAGCCTACCCCCAATAGGTCCCACCTCCCTACCTATAGTGGCTCGCCCCTTCCAGGCCCTGTCTCCTTACAACTAATGAAATTGTCTATGCTTTGTTTCCCCAATATCCAATCAATCACCTCTAACCCCTATAAAACCCCCTGCCCTGAGAAGTTAAGTGCGACTTCTCTGGCCCCATCCCAGACCATAGAACCTCGACCCAGAGCTAAATAAATTGGATTTTCATTTTCATATACTCACCTCAGTTTCCTCATTTCGACTCGGCAACATACCTTACAAAGGCTTTTTAACAAAATTAAAAAATGGAGTAAAGACATCTCAAAAAGTAAGAAGGATTATTCTGATTAACTATGGACAATTAGTCTACACCAGCCAATATAAATTCTCTAAAGCTTCATATTGATGAGACCTCCTATGAGCTGAATTACGTAACCCCCAAATTTATATGTTGAAATCCTAACCTGAAGTATATTCAATACCTCAAAACATGCTGTATTTGGAGATAGGACCTTTAAAGAGGTGAGCAAATTGAAGTGAGGTTCTTAAGGTGGTCCCTAATCCTGTCTCACATGTGTAGGTATAGGAAGAAGAGATTAGGTTACACAGAGAAACACAGGCCATGAGCAGGCACAGAGAAAAGGCCATGTGAGAACACAGTGAGAAGGTGTCCATTTGCCCTCCAAGCAGATAAGGCTCAAAAGAAAAAGAAAAAGAAAAAAACTGTCAGCCTCTTGATTTTAAACTAGTCTCGCCTCAAGAACTGTGAGAAAATAAATTTATTTTGCTTAAGTCATCCAGTCTGTGGTGTGTTGCTACAGCAGTCCTATTAGAGTAATATATGATCCATACGAATGCTATCAAAAGGTTAGAGGAAGAGGTGGAGCCTCATAGGGAAGAATGTGTATCCTTGCTGGGAATGCAGGGATATTTTGGAGGGGATGGGAGCAGAGGGTAGACAGATGGAAGAGTCATTGCATTAGCCAATTTAAATTGCACCCACCCACCTGCATGGTGGTCTCAAGGTGGTCCCACCTTTCACCTCTTGGTCCACCTTACTATATAAGTAACTTTAAAAATTTTTATTGCCTTCTTTTTGGGTCATTGGGGAACCTTTTGGAAATCCTAGCATGGGAAAAGGTCAACATGGGTACTTCCACCGTATCAGGAAGCTGTGTTCAAATTGTCAGTCATGTTCAACCACATTCCCATACTGATTGCAAGTTCAATAGAAATTAGGAAACAACCACTAGAAGGAGAGATCAGGTGACTCATGGTTGGTTGCCAGCACCCTCCCCACACAGGACTGGGGGACAAACACCCAGCAATTCAGAATTGCTAAGGAATATAAGCCCAGGCAGTACTGGCCAGCAACGGCAACCCTCTCCGGTCCCCTTCCATCCTTCCATGATGAGGGACCTTTTACTTTCATTTGCTCAGTAAACTGCATTGCTGCTCACTCTCTCAGTCCATAAAAGCTTGTTTGAACTGGAAAACTCACCATGGGGATAAGGCTCTCTGCTCAACTCTTCCAGCAAAGGAAGCCAAGAACCTGAGCCCAGAGCCCAAGCTGGGCAGGAAAGGCCTTTTTCAGGGCCATCGGTGAACCCTACAATAGCAGATCCGGCTACACTATCCCCTGTAACAAGGAAGGCATTGATTTTAATTTGCTTTTCTGTGTAATTTTCTTTTCAATGATGTAGGCTCAGTCTTAGAAAATGTCTGTCACTTAATAAAATCTCAAAATTAATTAATTAATTAAATAAATGAGAGTTTCCAGAGAGAAGAACATCTGCATGGGTGGTTCTGAGAGTTAAAAAAACAATTGCAGCATCTGTATAGGTTAGAGACCTTTTCCCGTTCAACAAAAGTGGGATCGATATTAACTAAAAGAGAATGACTCTCAAGTTATTGTGCAAAACACTTCTCCTGATTTTTATCTTACTCTTTCTCATGTTCATGATATATAAAGAAATTTATACTATTAATAGAATAAAAATGAAAGATAATATGTTGAACGTTAAAATATCAGTTTCAAAAATTATTACATTAATTTTTTTGCCAGTCGATGTATTTTAATATTGAACACTAAGCTATGCTAAAATAAAACATGTAGTATTTATGCTCACTAATTCTCGCAAAGTAGTACAATTGAGAAAGAAATCAAATATGAAGTTGCTGGAGGTAAACCAACAAGCAACTAGCACTTTTCTTAACATTTACTGATATGAATGTTGAGACTTTACATTAGAAAAGATGAGGAGATCACGGAACATAGCTATATAGGGGAGACTAGACACAGATTATGTGTAGCAAAAGAATGGAAGGCTTTTTGTTTTTTAATTGCAGAAGAGTGATATAGAATCCTGGATGAATAACTGGTTAATTCGTGGAAGACCCTGCTTTCACAGTAAAGGGCAGGAGTCACTGTAGCTGTTATGCAATGGATGCCAAACATGGTGATGCCTTAGAGAAAGACCAATATGATGGCATTGTATGACCAACGGGAAGAGTTGGGCACATATAGAAGGATAAGAAAATAAACATCTCTCATATAAAGATGAATAGGAGGCATGGAGCTTGGAGCTTAAGGGCTGCAATTAGGAACACCTGGTGACAGAAGCCGTGTAAGAGTGATGCCCCCGAATATTACAAAGAAGACCCAACAGTGCAAACAGCCACTTCAAACAACAGTGGTTTTACTCTGTTTTATAAATCAAACACCAGTTATGTGTGCATAACTATACTGTAGGCTAGGCTGTATTGTAACTGCAGTGTGGACTGTATTTTTCTCTGCTACAATCAACACCCTAGTAAACGGTTTTCTTTCATTCCTCCATTCTCCTACAAATCATTCAATTCCTTCCCTATCTATATAACTATAACATTAATTTTTCATCCAAACAGGAACAGCTCTATTAATAACCGTGCTGAGCCAGCAGGAGAATTCTACACAAAGTTTATTTGTCTTGCCTGTCGTTTTGGACACAAATTATCTAAAAATTCTTCCTAAAAATAAAAATCTGTTAAATGCAGAGATATTGTAATGTTAGTGATATTTCCTTTCCTGTACTTCAGTTACATTAATTCTGCCACAGAATATAGCTAATATTATAAAGTATCCTTGGGTTTTAACTATTGTGTTATGATAGAAAATACTGTATATCTATAATAATTTTATGTTTGCATGATCTGAATTAGCATTAAGTCCATTTGGAGGACATACTGTTCAAACCCAAATTCTATTCAAATATCAACCACTGAAGTACTTTAAAATTAAAGCTTGAGTGTAATTTGTCACTGTCCATACGTTGTGGAAATGTGTTGAACATACATCAAAGAAACATTTTTTCCAGGAATAATTTTTGGCACTTTCGAAAGTTTATAGACTCCTTGCCTCATTTGCAAATTGCTAAAGAGATCCTTTGAACTAGTGAAATGTGAAATATCTAGCATTTGTTTTCTTTTTGGTTTGTTTTATTTGGTCTCAGTTTTCCAGATGTCTTTATTACCTGCAAGGGTGGAGAATAATTTCTAGCTGATTAACTAGCATAAAATGCTTGGCTTAATCCGCTATTGTATTGCAATGCAGTTTTGCCTGTATCTCTCATTTGCTGTTATACTGAAATGCCCTTTTGGATACGTATTTTCCCAGAAACCAAAGAAAAATAACAAGTCATTGAAAACAAGTTGACAAGCTGTATAATTACGGAATATAATTTATAATAAAAGATAAACTTGTGAGCATAGTAAATAATATGAAAAAATATAAATATTGTACAGAAGGGGTAATGAGTTTGCATGACTAGATAGAGTAAGGATAATAATATCATTATCAACAGGACTATAGTACAGAAATAGATATACAAGTGATAATATCACAACCTGGCAAGGCTGACCTATGAGAAAAGGTATCTAAAATTTAAATTCAAGTTAATAAAAAATTTAAATATCAATACTTTCAAAAATGAATTACCTGACTAAAATATTTAGCAAGTAGTAAAGTTTTTTAAATGAAAATAGTAAAATAATATACAGAACATTTTTCCCTCCTTCAAAAAGCTTATTTTGGCAAAAACACTTAACATGAGATCTACCTACTGTAATAACAATATAGGATCCTTAACTATAGGCAGAACGTTTCATGGCAGATCTCTAACTTATTCATCTTGTATAACTGAACATTTATACACAAGGAACAACTCATTTCCTCCCCCGTCCCAGACCTTGGAATCCACCATTCTGCTTTCTGTTTTTGTGATTTCAAAAATTGAGGTATCTCAGATAAGTAAGCTCATGCAGTGTTTGTCCTGAGACTGACTTATTTCATCTAGCATAATGTTGAAACTCACTCATGTTGTTGCATATAGCAGGATTATTACTATTATTATTATTTTGAGATGGAGTCTCACCCTGTTGCCCAGGCTGGAGTGCAATGGCATGATCTCGGCTCACTTCAACCTCCGCCTCCTGGGGTCAAGCTATTTAACTGCCTCAGCCTCCTGGGTAGCTGGGATTTCAGGTGTCCACCAACACACCCAGCTAATTTTTTGTATCTTTAGTAGAGACAGGGTTTCACCATGTTGGCCAGGCCAGTCTCGATCTCCTGACCTTGGAATCCACCTGCCTCAGCCTCCCAAAGTGCTGGTATTATGGGCATGAGCCACAGCACCCGGCCCAGGATTTTATTTGTTATAAGGCTGAATCATATTCTGTTGGGCACATATACTGCATTTTCTTTTTCTATTCGTCTGTTGATGGATACTTAGGTTGATTCTAGATAGTGTCTTTTGTGAATAATGCTGAAATGGGCAAGGAAGTGCAAATATCTCTTTGACATCCTAATTTCCATTCCTTTGAATATACCCCAAAGTGGGACTGATGGATCATATGATAGTTTTATTCTCAATTTTTATATAAACTTCCATAGTGTTTTCCATACTGGCTATAATAATGTCCTACATTCCAACAACCGTGCAGAGTTCCAATATCTCTACATCTTTGTCAACACTTGTCATCTTATATAGAGAACTATCAGAAGTTGTAGGTATTTTAATATTATTTACATTACTTGTTTGCCTATATAAGAAGTGTTATTTATTTATCTAGAGATGGAATCTTGCTCTATCACCCAGGCTGAAGTGCAGAAGAATGATTTCAGCTCACTGCAACATCTTGAACAAACTGAACTCCCAGTTTCAACTGATTCTCCTGCCTCAGCCTCCAGAGCAGCTGGGATTACACCATGCCCCATTAATTTTTGTATTTTTAGTAGAGATGGGGTTTCACCATGTTGGCCAAGCTAGTCTCGAACTCCTGACCTCCAGTGATCTGCCTGCTTTGGCCTCTCAAAGTATTGGGATTACAGGCGTGAACCACTGTACCTGGACTTGTTATGTTTTCATATATGTAATTTAATATCTATTGTTAAAAACTGTTTAGCTTGCATTTAATCAAGAAATTCATAAAACACCAAAGCAGGATCACCTGCTGTCAATATAAACTAGACAATTCCCATGGACCAGGATGCTCTGGACAAACCCTTTAGAACGTATGGATGCCAAAAGCCCTTTTGAAAATCTACAAGCATGTCCAGTGGCTCTGAGTAACTCTGATCTAATAGTTCTGAGCTCCAGTCCCCACCGCTCTCTCCCAAAGGACCTACAGGAAACAGTATCCAAAACCTTCATAACAAGTACTATGTCAACATGAGAATCTGCAACTTCTTGAGGCTAACCTGAAAGGCTCTCAAGAATCCTGATGCTAACTAGGATCTTGCGTGTCATAGATTTGCATCAAAATGTGTTTCCAGTGTCTTGTTGATGCAGATGGAAAAACGCTGTGGCTCACAGGCTTTGCAAATGTTTGACTTGCTCACAATCACCCCATCAAACTACCAATGTATGGAATATCAAAAGAGGGATATTTTAGGTAAGTGGAGAAAAGAAAGCTTTTTGATTTCCTTTCTCACTTTCTCTTTGATGTGTCTGTATATTATTTCCCATATTATGAAATAGACAGTTTTATAAACATTGCACAAATATATATGTAAATATAACATTGTAGCAGAATTTGTGACTATATGAATATCCCAGAAACAACCAATTTGCACAATTTGTATTTTTAGTTAAACTTTTGTTTTGCTCCTAATGGTTAAGACATATTCTTATCATTTAAAATACAGAAAGTACTATGGTGAAATTAACAAATCTCATTCTATTTCCTAACTGTAGTTGTTACATATAATTTAAAAATCATTTACACATATCTACGTACGTAATTCTGAATCTATCATGTTCTCTTTGTGAGAAGAGAACTCCATCAGCATAACAGTCTTGAACTTACTATTATTTTTCATGTATTCATCCTCAAGGAAGGAAATGTGATTCAATCTCATTGGTGACTTGGAATGCAAAATGCATAGAACATCAGTTGGTCTATGCTTTCTTCTTCCTTCTTGGAGCTAGCAGGTCGGCAGAGAATATTCTTTTGATTCTTATCAGCCACGCTGTCACTTTAAGCATGAATACTTTATTCTTACTAGAGAGATTATCGCAATTTGCCACATAATTGGTAAATCTCTCCAAATTGGAGACTCTAAAATGTGAGCATGTCAGCTAGATTATAGGAATTAGCAACATTTGGTAATGGCATCTTTCTCAGAAATAAGCATGATATTCTGTTTAGTCTTTTATCCACAATTTTGCCATATGTGTATCTTGCAATTGGTTTACTATCAGAATGTGAATGTATACTTGAATTAGAAAAGCCATGTTATAATATGACTAGTGTATCCACATATGCCTCTTACATATAAAAACTGAGGCATGCATAACTTAAATAACACCATCAAGTATACAGCAGTAGTAAGTGCAATAACTTGTATTCCCACTTTGTAGATAAAACGTAATTTATATAACCCGTATCTTATATATGATATTCAATTTTCATAGTAATTTGGTATTGTAACAATATTAACTGAAAACTCATTCAAGTCTTCTTTTCATTTCGATATTTTGTACATTGCTGAAAGCTATAGTTATCCTAAGATTTATTTTTACTTACAGGAAAATCAAAATCCCCCAATTATATTTATTTTAGGGCATGTCACTATCATTGTCCTCTCTCTGCCTCTCTCTCCTTCTCTCTCTCTCTCTCTCTCTCTCTCTCTCTCTCTGTGTGTGTGTGTGTGTGTGTGTGTGTGTGTGTAATCAATCTTATTCATGCATTATGTGTTTTGGTATCTCATAAGTTCTGTGTCTCTTTTCCATGAGTTAGATACTTAATTGGTTTTCGTGGAATCCTATAAACCAGGGGTCAGTACCAGGTCCGTCCCACAGACCCTGGCAGAGCTATGGATGAAGGAGTACTCAGACAGGGTATGCAATGTAAGAGCAACTAAGGGCTGCCCTGCACTAGTGGCTGAAGAAAAGAGCAGCCCCAAACAGCTGGAGCTGCTTGTTCCAGTACAGACATAATGCCAAAAGCCTGGAGCAAACACAATCTGTGAGTAATTAACATTATTATCCCCCCTCTTAGGGAGCAGTCACACCCATGGATGATCAAAGGTCAGTTTGTGGTCAACATAAGTAAAGGAGCCTGTTTAAGACAAATTCTTCTACACTCCCTTGTACTTACTCCTCATCCCCTGCTTCAGGGTAAAAGAGCAGCTGCCATCAGCTTATTCGCCCCCAAAGCTGTGCAGAGCCGTCTCATCTTTCAGAAGGTGTGCTCTGCTCCCACCTGTAGTTTTCCCCACCACGCTCACCGATCTCCTACAGGTCGGTAAACCATTTTTATAAAGGACCAGAGAGTAAATATCTTCAGCTTTATGGGCCGCAGTCTCATTTATAACTACTGAAACTACTGCTCTTCTAGGCCATGATAGACATGTAAGAATGGATATGAAAGTTTATGGAAAAAAACACCATAAACATGTATAAAACATAAACACACACACACACACACACACACACACACACACACACATATATATATATACAAACATATATATACGTAAACATTATGTTATATATATTATATATATTATATATTATATATGTTTGTGTATATGTAAACATATATGTGTGTAGACAAACATATATATGTATATACATAAACATAGACATATAAACATATACAATGTAAAAGTATAATTATATAATTTGTTTTATGTCAGCTTTTCTTAGTTTCCATTTTCTTGCATTAACTGCTGGTCATGTTACACAAGTTTTACATTTCAACCAGTTACAAATGTAGTAAAGGTAAAGTTTGCTAAAAATAAATCGAACATAAAGGATATTGGAGTTTAGAAAAACCAAAGTACAGGAACTGTGATTGGAGGTTCATTTAATGTAGGCACTCGAAATTCATTCCTTTATTCATTCAATTTACTCAGCAAATATTTATCAAACGATGTTTCTCCAACAAGCATTGTGCTAGATTTGCTGTCTGGTATAAATCAGACAAATTCTCTGTCTGGAAATAGACTGAATGTCTTATCATAAGAGATTATAGGACATAGGTGAATGACCACATTGCATTCCACATTAAAAAAAATAATAATAATAATGAATAAAGAAACTGACAACTTTGTGAAGAAGTTAAAGGAGAACAGTAATTAAAACTGGAGCATGGTCCCTATTAGAAGAGACTGGGAGGACACTTCAGCAGCCAGTAAATATAGTATAGTCTACAGGCAAAAGAGTTGCTGTGGCTATTTTAATTGTCTTGGATAACAAATCCAAGAATAAATTGTGTATGAAATAAACTATCATCAAGTGTTTTGTTCTGTTTTGTTTTGTTGGTTGGCTTTTGTTGAGACAGGATTCCACTCTGTCACCCAGGCTGGAGTGCAGTGGTACCGTTGGGTTTCACTGTAACCTCCACCTCACAGGCTCAAGTGATCCTCCCACATCAACCCCCCAAGTAACTGGGACTGAGAGACTTCTCTTTCTGGGTCCACAAGGGGCGTGGTTTCAAAGGCAGGAGTTTCCTGGCTATAGGCCTCCATCCAGGAACCCGTTTATGAGTGAAAACATGCAGTGTTTGGTTTTCTGTTCTTGTATCAGTTTGCTGAGAATGATGGTTTCCAGTTTCATCCACGTCCCCTGAGAAGGACATGAACTCATCCTCCTTTTTTTTTTTTTGAGAGGGAGTCTCACTCTGTGGCTCAATCTGAAGTGCAGTAGCACAGTCTGGCTCACCACAACCTCTGCCTCCCAGGTTTAAGCAATTCTTTGCCTCAGCCTCCTGAGTAGCTGGGATTAGAGGTGACTGCCACCATGCCCGGCTAATTTTTGTATTTTTAGTAGAGATGGGATTTTGCCATCTTGGCCAGGCTGGTCTTGAACTCCTGACCTTATGATCCATCCTCCTCAGCCTCCCAGAGTGCTGGGATTACAGGCATGAGCCACCGTGCCCAGCCAAACTCATCCATTGTTATGGCTGCATAGTATTCCATGGTGTATATGTGCCACATTTTCTTTATCCAGTCTGTCACTGATGGGCATTTGGGTTGCTTCCAAGTCTTTGCTATGGTGAACAGTGCCTCGATATACATACATGTGCATGTGTCTTTATAAAAGAATGATTTATAATCCTTTGGGTATATTCCCAGTAATGGATTGCTGGATCAAATGGTTATTTCTATTTCTAGATCCTTGAGGAATCGCCACACTGTCTTCCACAATGGTTCAATTAATTTACACTCCCACCAACAGTGTAAAAGCTTTCCTGTTTCTCCACATTCTCTTCAGCAGGCTGAACAATGAGAACACACAGATACAGGGAGGAGAACATCACACACTGGGACCTGGGGGTGTGGGTGGCTAGGGAAGGAATAGCAGCAGGTGGGGGTATTAGGGAGGGATAGCATTAGGAGGATAATGTAGATGACGGTGCAATGGATGCTGCAAACCACCATGGCATGTGTATCCCTATGTAACAAACCTGTACGATCTGCACATGTATCCCAGAACTTAAAGTATAATTTAAAAAAGAAGTATAGCATTAAAAAATAAGTAAACATGTAGAGAGGTAGAATTCCAAAATTGTTGTAAAAATAATTAGAACAAGACATTTTGTTGAAACGTCACAATATACCTAGAAATGTATTGTAAAACTGGCTATCATTATATGTGTTTAAGCATTTTAATCATTGTTTTTACTTTCTGAAATAATACCAATTGTTACCTATAATGTACTAGGATTTTATCAAAATGACTGATTAGATTTAAGCAAACCCATTTTCTACAGAGATATGTAAAGTATACACCAGGCGCGCGCACACACACACACACGTAATTTGTAAACTAATCTGATATTTAACGTGTACTTTCCTTCCATTTGCAGAATTTATTTAAAAAATCACTATTATAACACTGCTTATTAAATTCACAGTCAATACAAACAATTCACAGTCACTACAAGTTATTTCTATGATTCCTAGAATAAAATACTTGTTAGTCAGATAACCTCCTTCACTCATCCATGGTTAGAGCATATCCTAATGTAAAATGAAAACATATAAAGATGAGACACAAGAAGTTCAACAGACAGCTGTTTTATAAATAACAGATTCCTAAAAGGAAAAGCTATACTATTGAGGAACAATAAAAATAATTCACATAAAGAAGAAATAAGTAAACAGAAAATACTTCAAGAAATCAAGTGAAAATTTTCTGTTCTAAGTTATGTAATATATATCAAGGAAATCAGTCCACAAATGAGAGATATCATCTAAAGTAGCTATTTAGATTTTATTTTTACATAGTCATTCTTTCAAGTATTTTCTTCAAAACTGCTATAAAAATCAGGAAAGAAGAATAATTTAATAAAGATATCAAAAAGTCAAGTAGAAAAACAATGATAACTGGTTATTAAAAGATAAGAACTATCAAGAATTGAGTAACATTAAAAAGGGAGACTTATTAATTAATGTTATATAGATGTGCTGATTTGTCTTAAGAATTATTTAATTTTAGAGGATTCTCTGGTGCAGGAGCAACATAGTAGAACAGGGAACCCCAAGCTCTTCTTTTCAGAGACACACCAATTCAACAATAATGCAAGTATAAGTTCCTTTTGTGAGAAATTCATAAACGAGTCAAAAGGCTTTGGGACCCTTTGTTAGCCACATTAAAACTGGTAGGAAATTTGGAAGCAACCTTTCAATGTAATTTTATCCCAGGTGCAGCATTATATAATAAGGAGGAAATTTCTAGGGCTAACTTCTTCCTAGGGAAAGGACTAGATCATGGGTCAAAAGTTCCAATTTATCCAGGGGCTATTAAAGGAATTTGCTTCTGTCTTGCCTGTCCTGAAGGAATGATGGGATCCCATATACACTAGACACCTAGGTATTTCAAAGAACAATATAATAGTCCAAACTAGCACTGACACTTGCCACAGCTACCTGGCTTACTACAGAGCAAGTAGGTGAAAAATCTAGCTTTCATCTTTTCCCAGAGAAGGGAAAGATTTAGACCACACAACTAATGTTCCAACTTCTCAGAGTGATGTAAGAATGATTGGTTTCTGTCTCATAGATCACAGAGAACTAAAGAGACTTGGCATATTCTAGACACCTAGTGGCCACTAAGAACTAAGACAGTGGTTTAGGGTAGCATAAATGCTTTATAGAAGCCCTGGAATCTCTTGTTGGATTGGTTGGTGAGGATCATCTCCTAACTAAAGTCCATCCATGAAGACTGGGAGAGGTGATAGTTTTTTTTTTTCTTTCTTTTTTTTTTTCTAATGCATATGCATCAATGAGAAAAGAAAAAAAAAAACTCATTTTTATAAGTTTTTCTCAACAGACTCTCAGGGGTACAATTAATTAGCCACATGAGAACTTCAACAAAGGGACTAGATTTTTAAAAAACACCAAACAGAAATGTTAGTGAAAGAATAAAATAACCTCACTAAAACTTTCAATAGAAGGATTCAATAGCAGACTAGATTAAAAAGAAGAATGTATCACTAGCTCAAATGCAGGTTGCTTTAAATATCAAGGCAGAGAATTAAAAACAATACGTTTAAACAAAAAAAAAAACTTGAAGAAAGCAGAAGGCACTTATAGGACATCATCAAGGAGGCAAATATATACATTATGAGAGTTCCAGAAGAAAAAGAGAGGAAAGGACAGAAAACTTATTCAAAGAAATAATAAGTAAAAATTTCCCCAATCTCAGTAAAGAAATGAATATCTAAGCCAGGAATCCCAAAGGACTCTCTCTCCCTCAATAAGATAAAACCAGAGAAATCCACACTGTGACACATCAATTAAATTGTCAAAAGTTAAAGATGAAAATATACATTTGAAAGTAATGAGAGAAAAGAGACTTATAACACACAAGGGAATCTCCATAACAATATCAGTGTACCTCTCAGTAGAAACCTACAGAATGGAAGAAATATTTAAAAAAATATGCATCCAACCAAGGACTCATACTTAGAATCTAAAAGGAACTAAAACAAATCAACAATAACAAAAAGAATGATTGCATTAAAAACTGGACAAAGGACATGAACACGTCTCAAAAGACACGTACAACAGCAAACATATTAAAAAGGCTCATCATAACTATCAAAGACAAGCAAATTAAAACCACAGTGAGACTACTGTCTCACACCAGTCAAATTGGCTATTATTAAAAATTCAAAAAATAGTAGATGTTTGCAATGACGTCAAGAAAGGAGAACACTTACATACTGTTAGTGAGAATGGAAATTAGTTCAGCTCCTGTGGAAAGCAATTTGGAGATATCTTAAGGAACTACAAATAGAATTGCCATTTGACTCAGCAGTCCTATTACTGAGAAAATAAAACATTCCACCAAAAAGACAACTGCACTTTTATGTTTATCATGATATTATTTACAATAGCAAAGTCTTGGAATCACCCCAAGTGCTCATCAAAAATAATGGTATCTTGTCCTTTACAACAACATGAATGTAGCTGGAGGCTCTTATCTTAAGTGAATTAACACAGAAACTGAAAATCAAATACTGCATGCTCTTATTTATAAGTAGGAGCTAAACAATGGCTATACACAGACATAAGATGGAAACACTAGACACTGGGATTCCCAAAAGTGAGGAGAAAGGAAATAGGTTGAAAAACTACCTATTGAGTATTACGTTCACTCCTTGGGTGATGGGTTTAATAGCAGCCCAAATCCCAGCATTACTCAATATATCCAGGTATCCAATCTACTCAGGTAAACCCAAATGTAAAAAATCAAAACAAGAAAAAAACGCAATGCCAATTAACTAATTATTTGATTGAAAAAAGAGCAAAATATGTCATTTTTTTAAGGAAGACATGCAAATGGTGAATAGGTATGTGAAAACGTGTTCAACATCACTAATCATGAGTGATATACAAATGAAAACCATAATGAGATATCGCTTCATACCTGTTAGAAGTAATCATCACAACAACAACAATAGCAACAACAACAAAAGCAAATTTTGCTAAGGAATTGGAGAAATTGGAAACCTGGTGCCCTCTTGGTGGTAATTTAAAATGATGCAGCCACAATGGAAAACATAGAGGAAAATAGAGCGGTTTCTCCAAAAAAAAAAAAAAAAGAATTACTATATAATCCAGAATCATACTTCTAAGTATTTATCTACAAGAATTGAGTTCAGTATCTCCAAAAGATATTAACATGTTAACTACAGCAGTGTACATACTAGCCAAGATGTGGCAACAACCTAAATGTCTATCAAGAGATGAATGCAAAAAGAAAATGTAGTACATACGTACAATGAAATATAATTAAGCCTTAAAAAGATGAAAACCTTACAACCTGCAACAACATGGACTAATGTGAGAACATTATGCTAATTGAAAAAAGCATAATAAGAACATTATGCTAATTGTACAGTTCCAGAAGAACAAATGCTACATTATTCCACATACATGATATATTTAAAATAGTCAAACTCATAGGAATAAAATAGAATGGTCGTTGCCAGTAACCAGGGCAAGGAAAAAATGGGAGTTACTATTCAATGAATGTAAAGTTTCAGTTATGCAAGATAAGTACATTTCAGAAAATGGCCGTACAACATTGTGCCTATATTTAATTCTATATTGTATTTTTAAACATATTTCAAATAGTAGATCTCATGTTTTCTTTCCACAATAAAAATGATTAAATCCTGAATATTATGTCAACATTTATGGAAAGGAAAAATGAACTGGATTTTACTGTGGTTAATAGCAACTTATATTTACAGAATTACAAGACCATCATAGAAAGAAAATTTACAAGTACATAAATAAATTCGAGTTTGTAATTAAATTTGAGGAAAAGCAAATCAGTTTGATCTATTAAGAGAGAAATGATTTTGTCAGATTATGAGGAATTAAGTAATTTTATTTTATTTTAGAGAAGCTATAATTCCAAGTTTTCAAAAATCAAGTGAAAATGCATGATAATAAGAATGTGCTTGGAGAAAAAAGGAAATTTAAGGGAAAGCATGAAGAATTAATAGGTTTCTACATTCAGAAAGGTAATACCACCTACGGACATCAGTCTGAGACTGAAAGAGATTAACATTTTATTTAAGTTGGGTAAATTAAAACGAAACACATTTTATTTCATTTTAAAATACATTTTATACCAAAGTCACAACCTTTGGTAATATCTTAGCTATTAAATTATGCACAAAAGGCTGATTCAGTGGAAATATGGACCACAAAATGCATGGATAATAGTAGATCTCATGGAACCAAGTCTTGAATAAAAGACTATTAAGACTATTACTCACTTAATTCTTGCTCTGAAGTGGTATGATACGTTTCTTTACAGCATAAGAAAACTTAAAGATAATTTGGAGATATGCCCTGAGACATGAAAAATCATTCCAGGATCACCAAAAAGAGCCAGATTATTTAGGGAAAGAGGGTACAAAATAGATTGAACGTGATTTTTCAATAATGTTCACATTATAGTATATAGTAAACAGTTATTCCTGGACAAAGCACTATAGTAGAGAAAAATAATATTCAACTCCATATATTAGCTTCCAGCTCACACATTAAATGAGTTGCTTCATAAGTGTATGGATAACAACCATTTGATTTCCAATAAACAAGGTCTAAATTTATAGCTAAGCAGCTAGCCTGAAAATAGAAATATGAATTAATGAATCATATTTGTTAGATTTTTTTTCTTTCATGGTACAATTTGCTGATAGTTTGTAAGCCATGATGTATATTTAATAATGTAGCTGTTCTGTGGCCCCAAGTATGTATTATAAATATAACTGGACTGCTATAGACACAATTTTTCTTGGCAACAATGGTAATATTGTTTCCTGGATATTTATTTCCCTGGAATTTTTCATTAATTCCTTTTTGTTTATTACTAATAGCAAATCTTCACAATAAAATAAGTTTGTTTCAGCAAAGATAGAAAAAGTGTATGACTCTGTATTTATGCATTTAGCACACTTTTATGATTTCCGACAGTCCATTTCCAGAATTATAAAATTAGCATTAGAAGGTATTGGGGAAGTAAATGAATATGGTGAAACCACATTTTGGTATTCAAGTGTATGTAGGAATCAGAGGAAGGGATTCCTTTATAAACAAAACAAAACAAAACAAAACAAAAACGAACAAACAAACAAACAAACAAAAAAAAAACAAAACAACTCCATGGTATGCCATTTAAAAAAACAACTCCATGGTATGCCATTTATTTGGTCATATGAAAAAACTCTGAGTGAAAAAATTGAAGACAGTTACAGATGACAGCTATGCACTGCTTCCTTTACTCTTTCAAAATCACATAAAATATGGTGCACTGTGTTATGGATCATATATTCCTGCAGATGAGGAAGAATGGAGTATGCTGATCCCTTCTACTCATACTCTTATCAAAGGATACATTAGGAGTCTCTAAATTAGAGACAGGCACAAAAGTTTCCATTCTCCCAGATTGTTACAACATCATAGTAATTCAACTTCTCTGTAGTTCTGAGGACATATCAGGGTCCGGTCTAATCTAAGCATTTTTCATGTATGAAAATTTACATAGTTTGCACAATCCTATGAGTAGCATTATCGTCTTAGACTCATACTACAGAAATGAGAGACAGGGAAGTTGAATATTTTCTACAGATGAAAAGACTAGTGTATGATTTGAACCAAGAGTTTGACTTCACCCCTGGCTTACAGGGAAGAAAAAGTACATGACTCCATATTTATACGTTTAGCACACTTTTAGATTTCCAACACTCTGTTTCAAGAATTACTTAAACTAGCATTAGAAGGTATTGCAGAAGCAAATAAATAGTGTGAAACATTTTGGTGTTCAAGTGTATGTAGTAAACAGAAGAAGGGATTCCTTTATAAAACAAACTTTATGGCATGCCATTTATTCAGTCATACAAAAAAAAAAAAAAAAAAAAAAACCTCTTTGCATACAATTCCTCCAGGGAAGAGTGGTTTAAACATATGCTCATATGCACACACTATAACTCTGCATACTTTCATAGAATGACACTTACTACTAAATATCCTGTGATGAAGTCTTCATTTTCATGTAGGAATTCTGAGTCAAACATTTAGGTGAGTTTTTCCATTTTATTCTTTTTGTTTAGCATTTAAAAACCAAATGGATAAATTTAGAACAAATGAATATTTTTAAATTTGTTGTACAATTAATAATGATTAAATATAAAACAACTTGAACTGTATGTGTATAAAACGGTGTATTTGTAAATATGTGTATGAATATAGATACAATGGACTGAATGTTTGTGTCACCCCAAGGTCATATGTTGAAATCCTAACGTTCCAGTGTGATAGTGTGAGGAGGTGGCGCATTTGGGAGATGAGGAGATCTTGAGGGTTGATCCCTCATGATCGGGATTAATGCTTTATATAGAGACCCCAAGGGTTTTCTCTTCATAGTTCTACTGCATGAGGACAGAGCAAGACATCCACACTGTGCGACCAAGAAGACGGCTGATACGGTTTGGCTGTGTCCCCATCCAAATCTCAACTTGAATTGTGTCTTCCAGAATTTCCATGTATTGTGGGAGGGACTCATGGGGAGGTATTGAATCTGAGGGCTTTCCCTTGCTATTCTCATGATAGTTAATAAGTTTCATGAGATCCAATGGGTTTATCAGGGGTTTTGGCTTTTGCTTCTTCTCAAGTTTTTCTCTTGCCATGGCCATGTCTTTTGCCTCCCACCATGACTCTGAGGCCTTCCCAGGCTTCTGGAACTGTAAGTCCAATTAAACCTCTTTATCTACGGAGTCTCAGGTATGTCTTTATTAGCAGTGTGAACATGGACTAATACAAGGGCCCTCACCAGAACCCAGCCATGCTGGCTCCACTTCCAGCCTCCAGAACTGTGAGAAATAAATTTCGATTGTTTATAAGCCACCAGGCTATGGGACTTTATCTTAGCACCACAAGCTAACTAGAATATATGCACATATACCTTGTAAATATAAATGTGTAGTCAGCATGTCCTCATTTCATGATTTATGTTTTATTTTCCTTCATTTGTATATTAATTTTTCAGAAAAAAAAACATTTTCTTTCTTTCCGAGAAAGATGGATTAAAGATTTAAACAAAAGACCTAACATCATAAAATCCCTAGAAAAATACATAGGCAATACCATTCAGGATATGGGCATAGGCAAGGGCTTCATGACTAAAACACCAAAAGCAATGGCAACAAAAGCCAACATAAGCAAATAGGATCTAATTAAACTTAAGAGCTTCTGCACAGCCAAAGAAGTTATCAACAGAGTGAACCGGTAACCAACAGAATAGGAAAAAATATTTGCAATCTACCCATCTGACAAAGGGCTAATATCCAGAATCTACAAAGAACTGAAATAGATTTACAAGAAAAAAACAACCTCATTGAAACCTGGGCAAAAGATATGAATAGTCACTTCTTAAAAGAAGACACTTACGTGTCAACAAACGTATGAAAAAAAGATCATCATTGGTCATTAGAGTAATGCAAATCAAAACCACATTGAGATACCATCTCACCATTCAGTTAGAATGGTGATCATTAAAGATCAGGAGGCAACAGATACTGGAGAGTATGTGGAGAAATAGGAAAGCTTTTACACTGTTGGTGGAAGTGTAAATTAGTTCGACCATTGTGGAAGACAGTGTGGTGATTCTGATTCCTCAGGGATCTAGAAATAGAAATACCATTTGACCTAGCCATCCCATTACTGAGTATATACCCAAAGATTTATAAATCGTTTATTATGAAGACACATGCACACACTATGTTCATAGCAGCACAGTTACAATAGCTAAGACTTGGAACCAACCCAAATGTCCATAAATGATAGACTGGATAAAGAAAATGTGGCACATATATACCACGGAATACTATGAGGCCAGAAAAATGGATGAGTTTATGTCCTTTGCAGGGACATGGATGAAGCTGGAAACCATCATTCTCAGCAAACTGACCAAAGAACAGAAAACCAAACACTGCATGTTCTCACTAATCAGTGGGTGTTGAACAATGAGAACACATGGACAGAGGGAAAGGAACATCACACATCAGGGCCTGTTGTAGGGTAGGGGGGTAGGGGAGGGATAGCAGGAGATGGGGGGATTGGAGAGGGATAACATTAGGAGAAATACCTAACGTAGATGATGGGGTCATGGATGCAGCAATCTACCATGGCATGTGTGTACCTATGAAAAAATCCTGCACGATCTGCACATGTAGTCCGGAACTTAAAATATAATTTAAAAAAAGGCTTATTACATAATAACATTTCTAGTAAAGTATTTTTTATTTATCCAACAGGAACTATTTTTTTCCATTTATTTGGTTCTTGTGAATTTTTAGTACTCAGAGTAATGCTGAACAATAAGCACCACAGCAGATTATATGAGCCTGGAGACTGCTGCCAATGGCTGCATTTTGTTTAATTAACACAAGAATGGTGGTCAGAGGCAATACAATTGGTGAATGTCATGTGGCTCCTCTGAAGATGTTTCTAAACAGCCTTGTTTGTTAATACACAAAACTCACAGATGCTCTCTGGATGAAACACATGGTTAGCAGGATCTCAGAATCTTTTTACATACTTTTGGCACTTGCTCTTTGTAAAGGTTAAATCCATCCACTAGAAATAAGAGTTAGGGACTTATTCTTTATAGAATACCAATAATAAAATAAAAACAAGACAATATACCAACAAGTGGAAAAATCGATGTAGTCCAAAGTTAGGTTCTTTTATATATTTGATAGATGTTATCGTTATAAAAAGAAGACAACTTAAGCTTTTGTTTATTCCCTCAGGACCATTTTATTGTGAAAAAGCATTTACTGATAAATACTTGTGAAGTAAAATGACTCTAAGTTGCAACAGTTAGCCAATAAATATATATGACTTGCCTGGCAGTAATAAAATTTTAAAAGACATAAATAAGATCTTTTGTATCTTGTCCTAGTTCTAACCATAAACTAAAATCAAAATTACTTTAAATCTCTTTGCATATGCCATTTAAAGTCTACAAGAAACTATTCAATCTCTTCATTCCTTGTAAAAATCTTGAACTATTTTATTGCTTCTGTGTAATGCAATGTATATTAATTCAGAACTATAATCACTTTTATGGCATTTTGCCTGAAAGCAGTAAGTCAGCAAAAAGTTATTTCACTATGTAGTCATTGATTTTTGCATAGTTACTGCTTTTTCATGAAAACTAAAATTTTTAATGTTAGATCTTTATTCTAAAATTAAATACTTTCTTAAAAATTCCTGGGTTTTCTTCTGTTTTAATAAGGCTTGATTGCTCCTTCCTTTAAGGTGAGCTTGCCAACAAGTAACAGTATGATCTTTTAATCCCTGTTATTTTGATTTTTCCCTACTTATCAAGAAACCTGGGGGTTTGCCTTGTATAACGCTGTCACCAAGATCAGACATTTGATCCACTTGTCATCTGACTGACACAAGATCCCCTCTGCAGCTTTGTGCACCATAAACATATTCAAGAGCAGGGAGCAGGGAGGAGGTGCAGCTTAAAAGCTCTTACATTTACGCTATCAAAGAAGGAATAACTTTCTCAGAAACCCGCAGTAGGCTCCTCCTTGACTAGCAAGGAAGCACATGTCCACTTTTATCCTTGATGATGCCTGAGAAAACAATCACGTGCTTTATTTTTATTTTACTTTATTTTTAGTATTACCATTTTTTTTTATTGTACTTTAGGTTCTGGGGTACATGTGCAGATCCTGCAGGGTTGTTGCATAGGTACATATATGGCAAGGCGGTTTGCTGCCTCCATCCCCCGTCACCGATATCTGGCATTTCTCCGCATGTTATCCCTCCCCAACCTCCCCACACCTGCTGTCCCTCCCCTAGGGACATCATACACCTCTCCAACAGACCCCAGTGTATGATACTCTCCTCTCTGTGTCCGTGTGCTCTCATTGTTCAACACCTGCCTACTTGTTTTTATTTTTTTTTTTATGCTTTTTCAGGTGGGAGGAAGCCCGATCAAAGGGAATGAGATGTAACTGTTGGGTGTCAGTCAACAGTGTCAACAAAAATACGATCATTCCTATCTGACCTGGTGCTTTCAAGAGTAAATGCTGACATGCATATGAAATACAGAACATTGCCAGATATAAGATAAAGTTCTATTCTGAAATTTATATACTAAAAATGAAAAGTTTCTTTTTAAATTAAATATTTTTTTTATTGTACTTTAAGTTCTGGAGTACATGTGCACATACACATAAAATTGGAATATGAATTGAAATACACAGCAAATGTTGCCAGATAGTTGTGGGAAAATGGTGTCTTGAAAGCCAGTAACCAAAATCAACACAAGATGCAATCCAGAAGAAGAAGCAGCAAAAATTCCAAAAATAGAAAAAAAGGCAAAGGAAATATGAGTGCTACATGAACATAGTGCAGTGCGCACATTCATCAGTCCCTCCTGGATAAGAGCAAACGTTGGCAGAGCAGCAGAAGAGGTGTTCTCAGGACACTCAAACACCAGGGCTCGCTCAATCAGAAAGTGACATATTTTTGTACCTGGAAAATTCTATTGCTAGTTCCCTTAGTAGACGTTCAGAGATTATGAAAGACTTAGTCCTAGGGGTAAAATAAAATTTAAAAATAAGGCAATATAAATTCCAGGAAAAAAAAAACTGTAAGAAAAGAAGGATAAAATGTATGTTACAGGTGTTAATAAAAAATATTTACATATTGAGGTAAATTAAAACATCATACAGTGTGAATCAAAATTTTATGTGAAGAATTATATAACTGAAGGTACATATATTAAGATATTTCCATCTAACACCTAAGTTGATAATGTCTAAAATTGACAAATCTATAGAATAAATGATAAAAATAATTTAAAGTAGTTCTTTTGGTGTGTAGCAATCTGGAGATTGGGCACAGAGCTGATTTTTGCTATTCTTATTATAATTCCCAACTCTTAGCTGGGGAATTTTATAAGATATATTATTATATTATATTTATTTGTTAAAAAACCTGTCAAATATAGCATGAAATTAAGCTATAAATATTATTTTGATTTGCGTCATCTTATACTTTAAACAATTCATTGGTTTATTTTTTTCACGGTTATTGTTGCTGTTTTAACTGGCTTGATAAAACAGATGGTTGTAGGCTGCTATTTACAAGCATTCTCTCCCAGGTAACACATTTTCTTGTGATTAGACTCTATGCCAAATAGGTAAAAATTTAGATTGGATAGAATCATGATTATAATAATTTTTTACATACTGATTTTTTAAAACAATACCAAAGTGCTAACAATAATTTTAATCAAACATTAGGCAATATATCAGAGCTTGGTTTGCTCTGAGCACAGATTACAATGTTCCTAATTCCACTCCCCCTCACTTTGTGTGTGACCTTGGCCAAGCTACATGACCATTTTGTGGCTCAGTTCTCTCATCCTGAATAGCAGGATATTAATAGACCAATATAATGGTTTTTAATGGGAATTAAATAAGGTAATTCCCATGGATAACTTAAAACTGTATTTGGTGGTATGCAATATTATTAGCCACATTCTTATTATTCTCAGGAAAAGACACTTTATGAGTGTAATGAAAAACTATTTGAGAATACTTGAGAAATTATTATAATTTTTAGTCTTTTAATTTTATTTCTATATTTTTCATCCCTTATTCATACTAGTCTTCTATTTATTAGTAAATATGTGTTAACATTATATTTGTCAACAAAAACTTAAAAAAAAAAACAGCTTTCTAGAGCTTTCCATTTTTTAATCCACCGTATTATCAGATATTAATCGCACACATACCCACATATATGAATAAACTGTAAACATCAAAGCCATGCCAGTTGTAGGTCATCCTGAAGGGTAAATTAGCCTGAGTTCTAAGCACATTCTTAAGAACTCTACCAACTGCTGGACATGATTGCTCCAACAACTCCTAGTAGATTCTGTGTCACTTCTAAAAGGCTTTATGTCATTGTCATTGAAACCTTTTCAAATAAAACTAAATTAAATAACAATACAACTTTTCATGATATGCACCCCCAACCTTCTAATAGAAAGATAGGTGGCAAACAATTTGCAGAACTGAAAAGAGTATGGCTTCTGTAAAATCTGGCTATGTCAATAATCTATTCAAGATATTCTGCTCTTTGAAACCTCATTTTCACCAGCTAACAATGGAGATGATCACAAATTTTATCTCATTGACTTGGTGGAATAATTAAATAGGATTGTGATTGAAGTGTTCAGAACAGTGCTCAGACAATATAATTACTCATTAAGTGTCAGATTAAAGCATAGCAATCACAAAATTACAGCAGTGAAAACTCAGGGAAACTTTTAAAATATTTTCATTTGATATTCAATATGTTACATTTCTTTTAATATTCTACTTTATATTCAGTCAGGAAAAGAAGTTGAAAGTCATTACAAATGGTTTGGTATGATAACTAAATACAATTAGAAATTTGCTCTATTTATACTGAATTCAAAATATTTATTTAGAGTTTAGAACAATTATATAGTAGATAAAATGTGTCGTAGAAAGTGTTCACCTTATTTTACAAAGAAACAAATATTTGAAGACATCCAGGGCTAATAGAATAAACATCACATGTCATCTTAAAAAGTTTGATTTACTTGGCTGGGTGTGGTGGATCATGCCTATAATCCTAGCACTTTGGGAGGCTGAGGTGGGCTGATTACAAGATCAGGAGGTCCAGACCAGCCTGGCCAACATGGTGAAACCCTATCTCTACTAAAAATACAAAAGTTAGCTAGGACTGGTGGCATGTGCCTGTAATCCCAGCTACTTGGGAGGCTGAGGAAGGAGAATTGCTTGAACCTGGGAGTCAGAGGTTGCAGTGAGTCAAGATTGCACCACTGCACTTTATTCTGGTGACAGATTGGGACTCCATCTCAAAAAAAAAAGTTTATTTTACTCAAAAAAATTGGGAATAGAAAGGGAAATGTATTTTCTATTGAAACATTTACGATACATTATACTGGATATATAATTCAAGCAAATTTTCAAATATGAACAAGAATTTTAAGACTTTTTGTCTTCATCAGATATTTTAAAGATAACACATATTCACTCTGTTCCTCCTTATACATGGCAAACTTTTTGAGCACTAATTTGAGTAATTGGTAAAACTGATTATATATTAGGGGTAAAACGAACTTTGGTCTAAATTCCAATTCTGCCAGTTCCTCCTTACTTCAGTAAGCAGTATTTCTACCTATTGTTTCTAGTGACTTTCTGTTTATAAGTCATGGTGATTTATGCCCACCTGAAAATGAAAATAATATTAGAAATGAACCCTCTTTAACAAATCTTAATGTTTCAGAAAAAGCATGTATGCAGAAATGCAACATTTAGACTTGCTTTGAAATAATAAATTCATTAACTGAATGTTGCCACTTTTCTCATCAGAAAATTATCAAACTCTTTTTAACTCAATGTTTTTTGTTTGTTTGTTTGTTTGTTTCTTTGTTTTTAACTTTAAGTTCTGGGATACATGTGCAGAACGTGCAGGTGTGTACTTAGATATACATGTGCCATGGTGGTTTGCTGCACATATCAACCCATCATCTAAGTTTTTAGCCCAGCATCCATTAGGCATTTGTCCTAATGCTCTCCCTCCCCTTGCTCCCCACCCCTTGACAGGCCCCTGTGTGTGATGCTTCCCTCTCTGTGTCCATGTGTTCTCATTGTTTAACTCCCACTTACGAGTGACAACATGTGGTGTCTGGTATTCTGTTCCTGTGTTAATTTGCTGAAAATGATGGCTTCCAGCTTCATCCATATCCCTGCAAAAGACACAAACTCATTCTTTTTCATGGTTGCATAGTATTCCGTGGTGTATATGTGCTACATTTTCTTTATCCAGTCTATCATTGATGGGCATTTGGGTTGGTTCCAAGTCTTTGCTACTGTAAACAGTGCTACAATAAACATACCTGTGCATGTGTCTTTACAGTAGAATGATTTAAATTCCTTTGGGTATATAACTAGCAATGGGATTGCTGGGTCAATGATATTTCTGGTTCCAGTTCCTTGAGGAATCATCACACTGTCTTCCACAATGGTTCAAATAATTTAAACTCTCACTACAATGTAAAAGTGTTAATATTCCTCCACATCCTCACCAGCATCTGTTGTTTCCTGACTTTTAATAATCACTATTCTAACTGGCATGAGATGGTATCTCATTGTGGTTTTTATTTGCATTTCTCTAGTAATCAGTGATGATGAGCTTTTTTTTTCATATGTTTGTGACCCAATATGTTTTAAGGCAGGACATATTAAAGCAAAATGGACCAGAAATAATCTGTGTTATTCAGCACTTCTTTTGCTACCTTGTCATGGCATTATTTTTTTCTCAGATACAGGAAAACAACAAAGCAAGAGAAAGTAATAAGAAAGAATTTTCTTGAAAAGTACAGTCATTAGTGATTTTCCCACCATCCAGATGGTAACAGGCAATCCCTCAAAGCAAGCTATGTGTGGCTTTACTGAGTGAAGGTAGAATCTTCTTTCATTTCCCAAAGAAGAAGCTATAAAATATTGATATTCAAACACTTGTCTATCTTTTTTTTTTTTTTTTTTTTTGAAGGTGTTCTAATCTCTGTCCTCACAAAAGACTGTGATATTGTTTTTTGCAGTCCCTATTTCATCCCAGTTTCCATTCAAAATTCCAGTAGAAGCCTGCCTATGTAGGGTGAGAAAACTATGCTGATACTTCGAAGCACATTTCCTACTCACAGAGATTCAACTGAAGGAAAAGGAGAGAATGTGAATCATGTAAGTTACCATGCTCTTTAAATCAGTGTTTAAGAAAGAAGAGCAGAGGCAAAGAGAAGAATAACACTATTCCCTGGTTCTAGAAGGAAAAGTCATTTTGCATCTTCCTTTCACAGACTGTGAAAGCAACGGTTGTTTCCAGAATCACTAATTTGATCTACTTTATTATTTAAGCCAACAAGAAAACCTCATATAAATGATAAAACTCATATTTAACTGTAGTGATGTCTGGACTGAATAACTATAATTGTTTTGTCATACTTTCTTTCTTTTTATCTTCATTGTTCTTGAAACTTTACAAATATCACAAATATGAATGGAGCAAAAGGATGATGAAGATTTTATATTTTTCTAACAGCATTATGTGCTGAAGAAAGAAAGGTTGAGCTACTTTGAGCAAGGAAGAACTGCATTTTGCACAAGGCTTAACATGATGTGTTATTTTTTCAGTAACTGTGATATTTATTCAAACATTAAAGTAAAAGGAAGTGACAAATAAGGAAATCTTCAGTAAGAGTGTCATTGCATAACAAATGCTTTACTCCACTCTAATTCTACAAAAGGCTAATATGTGAAATGATAATGCCAATACTAGTATGTATTTATTCAGCAAAGTAATTTAATCACATTAAGTCCATTCCAAAGCAGCTCCTTGATATAGTGATATTTTTGTTACAAATCCTTCCCAGGAAGGCTTCATTATTTATGTAATTTGTTCACTTCCCACTAAATTTTCTTCAAAAATGGATTACTTCGAGTTTACATAATGCTACAGTGAGGGGTTCAAAGAACTAGTGACATACAAATGCTGCAACACTCTACAAATAGCTTAGCTTGCTTTAGCAAAGAAATGCACAGAATGCATTAATGTATTGGTTTTGAAATAAGAACTTTATTAATTTTGTGTTTTTGGCTCAAAATTTTAAGAGTATTAATGGCATGCTATGAAGAAGGCATGTAATTCCTATCACCGTATAAAAACTCAGTTTGTCATACACTTCTGATGTGCCACACACATCAAACACTTTGCACACATTGACTCCAACTGTTTTCATCACATAAGGTGATGTCACCATCATTCACAGATGGGTAAACCAAAGTTGAGTTAAGTGGACAAGCTGCCATGTTCCTCTGGGCCCTTACACCCCAGAGTCTCACCCATAGTTGCCATCTCATAACACAAGTTTTTGATCAGTGGAGTATCATGCTATCTACACATTTTACAACCTTGGAAAGTTGCTTACCATCTAGGTACCTTGGACTCAGGTATAAAAATCTCTCCCTATAACCCAGATTTAATTTATATCATATACTTATGAAGAAGGCAGTATTTTCTTCATAATTGGAATAAATATTTGTTTTTATCATTTAGGGAATTAAAAACCAAAGCTAAACAGATGGTGAACCAGAAGTTTACATAAAATTAAGAAATAGATTCAACACCCAAAATATAAATAGAGATCCTCAGGGATTTAACTTCATTAAAGTGGCCATATGAGGTATTTAATTTTTTGTCTCTTTCAGTTTCAAATCTAAATCTTTTAAATTTTCTATTTCATAATATACTACATTCATCTAAAGAAAATATGGCCAAGTCTTCATTTTTATAAACACTCTATAAAAAATGCTAAATATTATAAAAATGTTTTCTAAAGAATGACAATAAATTTCTGCATCTATTTCTCCTAATATATTCATACTTATTGATGCTACCCATTTGAAGAAAAAAAAGTCATGATAATTTCTATATATGCTATGCATTTTTCGTCTATTTTATAGTGAAATCTACCACTGATTCTTATTGAATATCGTGTTAAAATAAGCAGAAGTCTCTGACAACCTCAAACTAATAGCTATTAGTAAGTACACTGGAGAAACAATTCTTGCAAGTGGCTTTAAAGAAAAGGGCCTCAGTCACGGGGCTTGCTGACTCGCCCCTATAATCTCAGCACTTTGGGAGGCCATGGCAGGCAGATTACTTGAGGTCAGGAGTTCAAGACTAGCATGGCCAATATGGTGAAACCCTGTCTCTACTAAAAATACAGAAAAATTAGCTGGGCGATGTGGCACACACCTGTAATACCAGCTGCTCGGGAGGCTAAGGCAGGAGAATAGTTTGAACCCAGGAGGGTGGAGGCTTCAGTGAACCGAGATTGTGCCCCTGCATTCCATCCTGGGTGACAGGGTGAAACTCTTCTCCAAAAAAGAAAGAAAAAAAAAGAAAAAGAAAAGAGCCTCAGTCAATCACAAGCCTATTCGTTATACAACTAGGAATCTTCCATCAGACCATATCCAGTAAAGGAAAATGCTTCATCACACTATGCCCAGATAAGGCAGATAGATGCCTTGCTGTGGCCAGTCAGGTAACTTCACTACTTTGCTTTCAGATTCATGGTATTTGCTTTCAGATTCTGTTCATGTTGCTGGGCAGAGCTCTCTGAAACTGTTGTGATTCTAAGTGCTGCCCAATTTACGAATAATTCTGTCCTAAAATAAACGTTGTTAAATGCCATTTATCTGAGGATTTTTTTTTTAAAAGAAAGGTTTAAAACCAGTTGGGTATATAAAGGAATATGTAGTAAAAAAGCATTGTATCCACCAGGCACTATGCCTCTTACAAACTTCCCATGACTTGTTCCATCTAACCCTAATAACATCTCTGAGAAGTAAGTAGCATTTGCCTTACTTTTTTGAAAATGAAAATGGATTCCTCCAAAGGTTAACAGAAATGCTCTCAAACCTGGAACCATTAAATGACACACTATAAGAAAACTAGACACAGTTGATCAAAAATCTCTGTGACACTATACTGTTTTGAAATAAACTGATTTCACTAGGCATATATAAGTTTAGGAGTGTTTGCTGAATCATAGTAAAAAAAAAAATAAACAGATGGATAGTTATAGAGGCAATTAAATAAGGTGTCAGTGCCTTAATTTCTACCACTCTATTTTTCCAAACTACTAATTATTATTTTCCAGTGTTCAATCTCATTCAGAGCCTAATATCAATTTGACAGTGAGACAGAATGATAATGTGATGATCAGACTGGAATGCTCTAATAGTTGTTAAAGAGTTTGAGCTGAGAACAGAGTTCCAGGTAGCTAGCATAGATGGAATTTTGGTTAACTTCAGCAGTTGTAATAAACATTTGTTGCACTCTAAGTAAGTAAAGAGATTTCAGAATAAATACCACAGTCTGTATGTCTTGGGTAACAGGAATGTATTTTCTCATAGTTTTGGAAGTAAGAAATTCAAGGTTAAATACAAATTCAGTAGTTGGATACATTGCTTGGGTAGGCTAGAATTGACTAACAATTAGACATATATGTATATACACATAAACACACATTTGATTATGTATTGCTTTTTAGCTAGGTTTAACCTAAGTACTTCTAAGTTTTCAAAAATTTTTGATATTAACTGTTATATATAGAAGCCATATTTTCTGGAACTGAGCAGATTATAATTTTAAATCTCATAACAAATATTTGTTTATATCTATTTTTATATATTGCTTAAATCACCTTTCCTTATCTCTGATGCACTACTCATACAATCTGGTAAGCATAAATATGTGCAGGCCAGAGGAAGAAGATAATTAGGAAGATCCATTTCACTCTACTTCCAGAAAATGAAGTAACATCTCAAATTGCCAGAAACACTTGTTAATTGGTTCCATTGATTGTTCCATTCTGTTGTAGAAATCCGACTTGCCTTCCCTTCCCTTCTACACTTAAAGTGAGGTATTATTTGATTAATTAATTCTTAAACTGAAATTGAACCCAAACTTCCCACTATTATGCTCCTGTGTATACTCAAGAGCTTATCTTTTCTTAGCTCAATCTTATGTAACTTCTTTTCACTGTTCCAATGAAAATAAACATGGTTATTATCTTTAAGCATAATCTGTTGTTAAAAGTAACAAACACAGGAGTAGTTCCTTTATCTTATTTTCATTTATCCAGAAAAAAAGATGAGAGCAGTAAAAGAATCTGATATTTAATAGAAGTATTTCTTAAATACTTGTGAATATGTATATATGTGTATATACATGTATATGAACACATACATCTAGACCCATATGTATATACATATATACATACACATATATATTTTTGATACAAAATAAATATGAATTTTTTTATAAATTAACTTTATGGCTATAAAATACCACTATATTTTATTTTGGTGGTTTCTAAGAATTTGATAGATTCCAAAAATTAGAAAATCAAAACAAATCTCCAAAACTGTTAGTAAGAGAAGTAGTTTTACTCCCATAATAATACATCATAAATTATTATTCTATGAGGAATATTTAGATTTCAGTTAAAAAATAATAAACCCAGTGAAGTCTAATGCAATGCTGATGATTTAAATAAAAAGAAGCCTAAATACAGAATGACAAAACCAAAAACTACATATAGAAAATAAATAAAATATTTCCAGAAGATACAGAATATATGTCTAGTTAATTGCTAACAAATTGTTAGTTATACAAAGAAGGTGACAGATTTACAAGTGGGGTTACATTAACACTGACTAGTAATACATTGCTTAGGAAAACAGTGATACAAGGTTAAATATTCTATGAGGTGAATACAATGAAGAATTTTGTTTAATATAAAGACTACATTGTCTTGCTTTATATACCTTTTTATAATCCCATAGCTTCATGCTTAGAGAGCCTGAGAACAATTAGTTCTTAATTACTGTATGTGACTTGATACAATAAAATAGACTCTTGCTTTAAAAAAGTATCACATAATTTTAGGAAAAAATTAATACAATTTCTTTTGTACTACAGAGAAATTATTTCATGATCTAAAAGAGAAAGTTACTGGATGAATAATTTATGGCTAGATTAATTAATGTTCTTTTGCATTGGTAGGGTGACTTTGCACCTCAGAGTAGATAGCATAATTTCTTCCTTGTATTTTTTTATGAGTAGTCTCTTGGTAATAATGACAGCTGGTATTTTCAATTTCATCAAAATTCAACTAACTTTAAAATGTAATCATTTGAATCCAATGTTCTCTAAGTGAATAAGCTTAAAATAAATGAATCTTCTGCTGATAACAATACAATTCAGAGAGTTTGCATGTTTCTTAAGTACCCAATATAACTTTCCTAATTTCATTTTTTAAACAAAGGTAAGTTTTATTCATGCTCCATGAAAAAAATTAGTAGAATGAAACAAACAATAGCCTTACAGAAAAACCATTCAATTACTTGAAAATAAAACTATTAGAAAAAACCTGGGTGTATAATACATCAAATTACACAATAAAATGTTCACATTCTATTACCAGGTCAATCTACTTAAAGATGTTACACTTTATAAAAGTTTAAAAGGTGGTGGAATAAAACACAAATACAGATTTCACTTGAAATATAAATAGATTTTAAGGGTATTTTTGACATTATAACATGAATATAAACATTTCTTTGCAGTGACATATTTAAAATTTCTGTTAATTTCATTGCCTTAGTATCAATGTCTTCCTATTAGTAAGTCAAATAGACAAAATGCACATGCTGATATATTGTCCGTATTCATGAAAAAATTACTTTCCTTTTCCACATGGATCAATAAATAAATTTTGTATAAAGCCAGACTTTCTTGGCTTCCACCAAAAATGTACCTCTTTGTGTGTGTGTTTGTGGAATATCATCCACTCTCTGAAAATAGAATAAATGAATAGCAGACATAGGAAGAAAATTATTCATCAAGAATCTATACGTCCCGTATCTCCAAAGAAACTTCTTTGGAGACATTGCCACCCAATATTCTGCAAAGATGTGTCTAGTTTTTTAGCTGTTAATCTAACATAAACTGTAAAATTCATTCATGAAATTAACAAGCTTCACCTTAAACCCTCTTTAGACATGGGAAATGAAAATGAACAAATTCATACTCATGTAAATGTATTATAAACCAACAATGAGAGGTTAAGGCAACTAAGGAATAAGGAGAGAATCAGAGGATTGAAGGAAAGTGGCTCAACATGTGATCAATATGAGAAATGAGAAGAGTGTGGCTCATTTCATATTATAATCATTATCATGATACTCGTGAAAATAGGAGGCTGCTACATGTACCTTCTATTTCTTTAGATTGATTATACCCCGATTATTTTGCTCTTTTATCTCCACCTATTTCTACCTGTTCCACCAAAATGTTTTCTAAAGCAATCTTATTTTCTTTAATTGTGATTTAGTAGACCTCCTCTGTATTAGGAGCTACCAGTGTAGAAACATTGAAAAAATGAGATATACAAAATCATTTGTGAAATGAAAATAGTGAAAGATACATAAGTTTCATGTCTTATTTTAAAATAATTTATTCTCTTTAGTAATTAATAGTGTTCAAGTAATGGTGACAAATCAACAAAAACCTTCATTGCATCTATTTTTGACTGGTGTGTCCAGTGAATGAAGCCCACAATAATCTCTAAGGTACTCACCTTTTGATTTTAAAAATATGTACATATTTGGTCAAAAACAGGATTTAGGTGAGATGATATTATTGGATCAATACAATATAGTGTCACAAAACTTTTGCAATAATCAAAATACCTGTAATATTCATGGGAATCAACAGCTTCTTACAACATATTTGTACTTCACAATAAATAGGAAAAACTAAGGTTTGCTGTGGGAAAGTGTGTTTGATGAATTCCTGTGTACTATTTAAGTACGTTGTGTTTTTGAAAGGTTGTAGACTGTGGTTCTGAAGGATATTTCTGATGTCCTCTGAAATAAGAGTTTTTAGACTTGATCAGAAACCACAGAAAGACTTAGATATACAATACAAACACACACACACACACACACACACACACACACACACAAAGTTTCATCATGTAATGTGCAATACACTGTTATTTTCGGCATATTTCTTGTCTTTTCTAGTTTATTAAAAGTATATAAGTAGTGAAGTCATTAAATTGATTTTATAACCTTAATCAATTGCAACCAATAATCTGAAAATACTGTAATAGAACCAATCTATTTTATGTTTGGTTTAATTCTACATTGCCCAACTAAAACAGTTAAGATGGTATTGCTAAAACATCATCTGAGGTAAAACCTCCACCTTTTAAATAATATACTTTCTAAACTAATCCATCCACATTTCTTATCTATTCTACTCTGTGTGGAATGTGTTCAAGACTTGTCATAGTATATTCAGTTTAGATATAATTTTAAAATAAACGCGAAAATATATTTGAAATTTATTATATGGCTTTTGAATTACTTCCAAAAATGGATTATTTTTTGAAAGGTAAATAGAATTGTCTAAATGTTCAAAGATATTATATCTATTAGGTATTGCTATAATATTGATGTAAGAACATGCCAGCTTTTGTTTCTCTATTTCCTTTTCCTTAAAATAAAATATAATAATTATATATTGGTAAAAATAATAAATTTGTGAATACACAATATGAAAATGAGTAAATTATTCATATGCAAGTTCTGGAATTCAAGTATTCATTCTCTAAAATGTGTGAAAGATATTCATTCAACAAGTGTCTTTGATAATATAATACAGAATTAGAACATAGCATTAGATCGTAGGAGAATGCTAAGATTGAGGTCATGGTCTGACCTTGAGAGTTTAAACTTTGGGGAAAGATACAAAAATAATTTGTTATAATCTGTAATAAAGAGTCCAGGCCAGGCACAGTGGCCCATGCCTATAATCCTAGCACTTTGGGAGGCCAAGAAAGGCAGATCACAAGGTCAAAAGATCAAGACCATCCTGACCGACATGGTTAAACCCTGTTTCTACTAAAAATACAAAAATTATCTAGGTGTGGTGGTGCAGGCCTGTAGTCCCAGCTACTCGGGAGGATGAGGCAGGAGAATGGCTTGAAACTGGGAGGTGGAGGTTGCAGTGAGCCAAGATGGTGCTACTGCACTTCAGCCTAGGGACAGAGCGAGACTATGTGTCACACACACACACACACACACACACACACACACACACACATACACGTTTATTAGGAGCATGTACAATGTACAGCAGGCAAGACTATAGTGAAAGGTTAGTGGTGTGGGTTAGGAAATCAACACAAGTGAGGTTATGCCTAAAGAAATTTCCTCTGAGGGACAGGATCTGATATACTTAAAGGAGTTTGCCAAAAATGTACACAATGTGTCCTCTGTTTGATGAGAAAGAAGAAAGAAGGCAATCAAAGCTGGAAATAATGAGATCTATAACCTGGCAAACATCCTACATTATCTGTAATCAGTCTGGCAGAACTAATGTAAGAATTTGCAATGTGGGTTCAGCAGCAGACAAGCTCAAGCTTTCTAAAGCTGGGGTTGATAGCTATTTATTTCCAACAATATCCTGATGCTTTGCATTTCACTGTCCTCCAAATTTTGGTTGAAGAATGTTGTTGTTGAAAATTAGATACTTTATTTTACTGATTTCATAGAGACTTGGCTAGGAAATTTTTATTTAGTAAATAGCAGGCTACTTCACTGTGCTTGCAGAGAGGACAGAATCCAAGGCTCACAGAGTTTGGGGAAATCATACATAGAACTGTTAAGATGAAGTAAGCAGGAGAAACATAGACTAGACAGACAGCAAGTTATGCAAGAACACAAAACCCTTAAGAAGTTGCTATTTCTGACACATTTCCAGAATTTCATTTTTCCTGGAATGAAGAAGAAAACAGATTGGAAAGTATTGTTTACACTAACAATGGTGATGATTGGTCATTGAATGTTCCAGGGCCACTGGTGGTGTAAAGGCTTAATCTGACCTCACTGTAATATTTCCTAGAACCTCCTGGGATTTTAATTTCTTTTGATGGCTCCAGGGACACAAAATCTATAGTGAATGCCAGATACTGAGCCAGTATGTTCCTGGAGACAATGATTGATGGCAATACTTATGTAGGTACACATTAGGTTATTCTTTATGAGTAATAGCAGAAACTGTGGGTAAATCTATAATTACGTCCCTTCTTAGCTTAGTTTTTATACATTACCTCCCTCATATCACTCTATGCACTTACAATACTTGTCTGCCTCAGATTTTAGTTACTTGGGTAATCATTTCTCTGTCTCTCATTGACAAACTTGATCTTGAGTGATTTTTAGCAAAGAGTAGAAATTAATTATCTCTATCATTCTCAATATAACTACATGAACTATATGCCTAATTGGAAGAAGGATAGGATTTTATTTCTACCTATGAAGCACTAAAAGAACTCATTAACTTTTTTACAAGGAGAAAATATACATTTGGGGAATGCAGGAATTCAATTCTAATCTTGGCTTTTTCTTTACCTAATCTCTGTGGGCATCAATTTTCACATTTGCTACAAAAGACATTTATATAATTTATATAAAACGATTTCGAGTTCTAATTGCTTAGTATTGTCTCTTTATTACTAGGAATTGTAAAAGGGAGAAAAAATTTCTAGTTGTATTATAGTCGTGTGGGGAGTTCCTATCCAATATTACATTTGACCAGGCCTTTTGCTGACATAAAATGGCTGAGAATGTGAATATCTGGAACAATGCTTGTTAAATTTCATATGTATTCTCAGAATCTGCATGAATTACTTTAGCTGCTTAAAATAAACTATTTCTTCATAAAATCAAGTTTAAAAGGTAGGAGGAATCTTTAGCAAAAAAAAAAAATTAGGTGCTATTTGCTTGTTTGTTTATTTCAGTGAGTTACATGGCTTTTCTGGTGTGCACTATTCAACGGGGGAACTTAAAATGCAATGCTTAAACACACGTGCAACACAAAATGCTTGGTGAGTTTAGTTTTCTAAAGATGTCACAGTCATTTTACGTGTTCCAATTTTTTGTTCTTAAATACAAATAAAACACAAACAGTAAAGACTAATATTTCCTAACATGTTATGGTCAATAGAAAAATTAACAAGAAATAACATAAAATAATACTATGTTTTGAAAAAAAGTTTGCATTTTCTAGATTTGAAAAACTTCATCATGTAATAAAACAGAAAGACCAATAATGTAGTTATATGTGATTTCACAGGATTGTACATCAATAGAATTTTCAATGAACCAGAGCTTACATGTCATGTAATAATCAAAGGAAGAATTCCCAGGACGCACATCAAGCGGGAGATTTAAGCAAAATCTACACTTGGGAGAAATAAGATAACTAATATTATGTATTTTAAAAAGACAGAGATGATCAGCAATTTAAGATAGGTGGAAAAGTTTGGGTATAAGGATTAGACCCTTGAAGAAAAAGACAGAACACAAACAGCCTTAATAACAGTCAACATTGTCTCTGTAAGTGACGATACTTGAAATCATAGGTTATGAAAATCTTTCTCCACTTTGAAAGTCCTTCAGCTTAAAGAAAATTGCCAGGGCTCTGCAAATAGCAATTAACTAATTATAGATATTGTGCTTAGAGGTTTGAGCACAGAATAACTGAGTTAGTGGAGTAGAATTAAATATAAATTATGGAACAGGCATGTAAAAGACTATGAATCTAATTAAGCATAAATGAAATCATAGTTTATATCATATTTTTACTTTTATTGATTTCATACTTTCAAATTGGAAATATATGTTTGAGGAAACTTAATTTCCTAAGAATAAGACTATTTTTGAAAAAACACATTTATCTACTTTTTGGTTAGTAAGATTGGAAAATCTGGTAAGTCAGTTGAAATAGTAACTTTTCAAACTCTCTTTCAATAGATTGAGGTGTTGGAAGTGAAAATTGCCTAATTCATGTCCACACAGTGCCTGGAATGTACCAGGCATTGATAAATGTATGCCTGAGTAAATGAATGAGTGACTGCAAGTTCATTCCCTGATCAGAATCTTAAAGACACGTTAGAGCTGAAATAAAATACCACCTTATTTGATTTGCAGGCAAAAAAAAAAGAATGTGTACCCTCTAACAAGATCCCCTCTTAAGTCAGGCGTGGTGGCTCGCACCTGTAATCCCAGCACTTTGGGAGGCTGTGGCAGGTAGACCACCTGAGGTCAGGAGTTCAAGACAAGCTGGGCCTAACACGATGAAATCCTGTTTCTACTAAAAATAATAATAATAATAATAATAAAAAGGAACTGTGGTGGGAGCCTGTAGTTCCAGCTACTAGGGAGGATGAGGCAAGAGAATCTATTGAACTCGGGAGGGGGAGTGGAGATTGCACCACTGCACTTTGGCCTGGGCAACAGTACAAGACTGTGTCTTAAAAAAAAAAAAAAAAAAAAAAGGTTGAGTTCGATGGCTCAAGCCTGTAATCTTAGCACACTTTGGGAGGCTGTGGTGGGCAGATCACCTAATGTCAGGAGTTCATGACCAGCCTGGCCCACATGGTGAAACTCCATCTCTACTAAAAATACAAAAATTAGCTAGGTGTGGTGGTGGGCACCTGTAACCCCAGCTACTCGGGAGGCCGAGACAGGAGAATCACTTGAACCCAGGAGGTGGAGTCTGCAGTGAGCCAAAATGGTGCCACTGCTCTCCAGTCTGGGCAACAGAGCAAGTCTCTGTCTAAAAAAAAAAAAAAACAACAACACGTAAAAAGATCCCCTCTTAGTTATTTTAGATTGGCTAACCCCTGAAAACAATCTTTGGAACTCAGATTCACAGATCATTTGTGATTAGCACCGAGGGAAAGTATGGATTCCATTACAATTTTCTTCCTCATCCTCAACATTAAAACAAATGGTTGCATTACACAAAATAGCGATACTCAAGTTAGGGTCCTCTGAATCCTCTGTAATGTTTTAAGCCTTTTTTTTTTTTCTGGTCATCAATGTTCAGTGAGACTATATTTGATAAAAAGAAAATAATCCTCTAAGAGAGATGCTTCTAGTCTGGCAGTCAAGTATAAATTTGAGTCATTCCATTTATTTGTTGACAAATATGCCAGCTGAAAGCAAGAAGTGGTTGAAAAAAATGTGTTATCATTGATATATAATAATCATTCACAGGCAGAGCCACAAATTTTAAGCTTTGTTGATTGTCTAGAGCTTTCTTTTCATGCCAAATCAAAAAGATGTAACTCCCAGTGTGTTTATACACTACTTTTAGTAGAGTAGCATTTTCTTCTTTTACAGTTGATGTGTCCTGCTACTCTGGTCTTCTAAACATAATTTAGAATTAAAAATAATGGAGAAAATGAATTCTGAGTTACAGAAATAGCTGTTATGAAGACTAAGCATTAGAACATCATTTAGAGTTTATTTCCTTAATTTGCATACAATTCTAACAACTTTGATTATCTGATTTCTTAAACACTGCAGATTAGAAAAAGGAAATTACAAGAAAGAATGCTGCCAGGATCCCGGAGTGTAACCATGTGTGTGACAGATAGAAATAGACATTAGAATGTGGGCTTCATGCTGAATAATAATTCTTCATCACAATAATATTTCATAGTGTAAAAGAAAACAATTTTTACATTTGTTTAAATGGCAAAGAAGACTTTTCTCAAAACCATTTCAATAGAGGTCAAGACTCTTCTAACAAGGCAGAGAGGTTAATCTCAACTCTGAATAAAACAGAGACAAGCAGTGATTTGTAACTAAGAGTGAATACAAATTACTAAGAGGACTTGTTAAGTAGGAAGGGTGGGGAGGAAGTGCTTACTTGGATATCAAGAGTGGCAGGATTCTCAATTAACTGGTTTAGCAGAATTTTTTGATAGAAGTGGACTCAACTTGTTACTGGGAATTCTGCAATGGAATGGATTATTTAATGGAAGAGATTAACAGATTAACAGAGCTGGAGCTCTCTGGACCAACAATCTCAGTTCTTGTGATAGTGAGCAAGGAACAGCAGACTAATACCAAAATGCAAATTCAAAGCAAAGTTTATTAAAGCACAGTAATACACTCTCAGAGGGAGAATGGGCTGATTTTTGCCAAGTGAAATCAACACTTTTTTCGCAGAACTCAGGGAGTTTTTATGGGGTTTGTGGGGAGGGTGGAAGTTTGGGATGTCTGAATGACAGGATAATGTTATCTGATTGGAGTTTAGGTTAGATAGCTAAAATTAAACTGCATATGTTTTTACCCATAATTCATTAAGAAAACCCCACTCAGGGAGCAAAACCACAAGTACATTTTATTATAATGAACTTAGGGTAAAATGAGCTTAGGGTCCACTCAAAGATACAGTTTTAGGTTACTGGAGTCACACCACTTTAGGGAATTTTCACCTGTGCCCTAGTTTCTCCTACAGGACGGGCCACCTGGAGTTTCCAGTTGCATGAATGTATGTTTCTAACCTATACAGAAAGAAATAATGGGGATGTATGTAAGTATTGGAGTAAATATATCATCAAAATGTCTTCTTTTGGAACTTACATTAACTTAGTTGCTAACTCAAATCATATGTTTCCTGCAGCTCTCATGTCTAGCTTATACTTCCTTCCATAATAAAAACATAATTTCTATCACAAGTAACATTGTATTGAAACTATCTTTTTAAAATGGAAAATAAGTTGGTGAATACTGGGTGTTAACGTTTTTTCCTTAAATGTGTATAAGTGCTGGAGTTTCAGAATTTTTATGTTAAGTCTAAATAATAAGAAAACATAATAATTATATATTTAGTATCTCATTTATGAATTTCAGAATATAAGACTAAACCTATAAGCCCAGGGCCTTCATATAAATTATGTATGCATTTAATAAAAATAAAGACATAATTTATAAATTGTAGTTAAATTCAATAACATCTCCTATAATATGGATTGATAGATCTGTAACTGGTCTAGGTCATGTTTTAAAATATAATTCCTCCTCTTTTGTATTGTGTCATTAAGATAAACATATTCAAACTTCTTTTTAAAAGAAGAAAAAATGTCCACATATATGTACACATTTATGTATATCAACATTCAGACACATTCGTAAATGTACAACAAATTCTTGCAGATTTAGTAAGAATAAAAATAATACAGTTCATATTCCATAGCTGATTACAAAGTACTCCTGTAAAGTCCAGGGCAAAAATAAGAAAACCTTATTATTTTTCATATTTGTATAAGAGAAAGAAAGTATATACAATTGAATTGCTCATGAGAAAACATTGATAATTTATAAAATTATTTTCTAACATATTGACAGGAGTATTTCATTTACTTATTAAGGTTCAATCTTACAATATTTCCACATACCATTTTGAAAATCAACACAGTATGCCTAAGAATTTTTAATTTGCTGAAATCTGTATGTATATATGTACATTTTTAAATTATATTGTTCTTGTTGGGTGCAATGACTCACATCTATAATCCAAGCACTTTGGGAGGCCAAGGTGGTAGATCACCTGAGGTCAGGAGTTGGAGACCAGCCTGGCCAACATAGTGAAACCCTGTCTTTACTAAAAATACAAAAAAAAAAAAAAAAATAGCCAGTTGTGGTTGCACACACGTGTAATCCCAGCTACTCAGGAGGTTGAAGCTGGAGAATTGCGTGAACCTGGAAGGCACAGGTTGCAGTAAGCTGAGACTACGTCATTGCACTCCAGCCTAGGTAACAAGAGTGAAACTCTGTCTCAGTGAATAAATAAATAAATAAATAAATGTATATTGTTCTAACAGATGTCTCATCACATTATATACTGTCATATGGGATTATATTTTAAGTACTATCTATATTGTTACTCATTATCCAAATCCTTATATTAAGTCCTGTAATTTAAAAATAAAAAAATGCATTGAAATGTATTTTCTACCAATGCAAAACTAAAAGCCAGCCAAATAACTCATATAAAAAGAAAATGAATACACACATGCTTCCCCACACAACACATACACACATACTGAAGCAATCTCTAATATTAATGTATGCACTTCTTATGTGTATTCTCCTGCTTTATGCATCTGTATGAATAGACACTTAACACACTGGTCAGTTTTTTGTCACCTTGCTACGTGCTTATCTAGTTTTTTCTACATATGAAAAAACTCCTTGTATTAGTCTGTTCTCACCCTGCTAATAAAGTCATTTCTGAGACTGGGTTATTTTATTTTATTTTTTAAAGGCGCCATCAGTCTTTTATTGATACTTGTGGGGACTTTTATATCCAACTTGATGTTGGTGCAACCTGATTTGACAGCAAGACAGCAATGCTCTTGAATCTTGGTTGACAGCCAGGGGACCCAAAGTGTCAGCACCCAACAATAATTTAACTGAAACTACAGGAACTGAATTACAATATGATAAAACAAGAAGTATCCAATATCCAACATGGCCATTTTCAGATGGAGTTGGGAATGTCCACTCCTCCAGGCAGATGACCAGGCTAAGGAAACAGAGGTATAAATCCCCTTCCCTGCCTGAGCCTTATAACACATCTGACATTCCGCTTAATATCCTCCTCATGATTATTCCCAAAAATACTGCCCTATACTTCAATATGACAGAAAGATTTCCTGCCTTCTTTTTATGCATAGGTTCTGTGGTTGTTATTTTGTTGACAATGTATCCTTTTAGGGTTGTTGTGTGTCTTCTGAGTGGCTATCTAAACTGTATTTATTCAAGCACAAACTCCTGCAGTGTGGCCCCGCACAGCATGCCTTCTACAGCACTAGTGGAAAAGAGAAATGGGCAGAAATTTTGTTTGTTTGTTTGTTTGTTTGTTTGTTTGTTTTATTGCATTTTAGGTTTTGGGGTACATGTGCTGCCTTCCGTCCCCTCACCTGTATCTGTCATTTGGAGACTGGTTTATTTTTAAAGGAAAAAGGTTTAATTGACTCACAGTTCCACATGGCTGAGAGGCCGCATAATTATGGTGGAAGGAAAATGAGGAGCAAAGTCACATCTTATATGGCAGCAGGCAAAAGAGCATGCACAGGAGAAATATCCTTTATGAAACCATCAGATCTCCTGAGACTAACTCACTATCATGAGAACAGCATGGGAAAGACCTGCCCCACAGTTCAGTTACCTCCCACCAGGTCCCTCCCATGACATGTGGGAATTAAGAGAACTATAACTCAAGTTGAAATTTGGGTGGGGAAACAGTCAAACCATACCATTCATTATTCTTTATTGTAATTACTTTCTAACATTTACATTTCTTACTACTATGTAAATTACATGAGATCAGGATTTATGTCTTTTTTCATCAATGTTCCAGCTTCAGTACCTAACCCAGTGTACATCACATATTAGGCAATCAATTAGTGTTTATTGAATGAATATATATCTGTGAGGTCTTTTCAGATGTTGCTAAGAAGTTTTTATTTCTAAATTATGTCCAGTCAAAACAGCTTAAGAATGTATTATAAATGAGTTGAAGAGCATAGAGTTCTTAGAAATCTGGGGAAAAAATTACTGCACTGATGAAAATGAAATTTAGTGGCCAAAATTAGCAATTTGAAGTAAATCTCTTTAGGAATCATGGGCTTTCAAATTTAAGAGAATAAATAGACAAATATACTTTAGGAATTTTTGTTTATGATTTGGGAGTATTAATCAAGAAACATTCAAAATCTTGCCCATGAAGGAATAGTGTTTTCCCTCATTAAGTTTGGCAAGAATGTAGTCTAAATAATGGTATTAAAAACATGCTATAGTAAATATTCCAACTAATGTTTCAAAAAGACATTTTGTAAATATTTTGATTTCGATAAGTTCGTATTTTAAAATCAAATTTCCTAAATTTCAATGTATCTGAATTAAAATTTAAGTTGGACTTTTTATTTTCAATTTATTTCAAAACAAATATTTTAACATAGTTTAACAGCACCGTAAATTGTTTCAATAAAAACTAATGCTTTATAACACAAAGTAACTTAGAGCAACAGCACCTATATGAACAGAAAACTGTGATTAGAAGAGCTACTCATCTTGCTTTATATTTCTGCATATTTGTGACATGGTAAAAGCTCCATAAACTGCATATACCTCAACCATACCTCGGCTTTCTGTTGAAACTGCTCTCTGTAATGCTGATGTGACAGGCAAGCAGTCCAAACCCACGCCATCTTGGCCCCTGTGACTTGTAGTAAGAAACTAAGGTCTGTAACTTCCACCCTACCCAGACGATGTGTAAACTAATGCTTATCATGACTTCTGTGAACCACTTACGTAACAATTAAGATGTCCAAAGTCCCCAGGCCCTGGGAATTTCCAAAGCCCCTCACCCCCATCTCCGCCCAGGAGGTGGTTTATGGGCATAAAAGGTCTTGACACCCTCCTTTAGGGGCCACGGGTTAGAGAGACACGAGTTCTCCATGACCGCCAGAAATAAAGACCCTGTAATTTGGCCTAGTCTTTGCCTCAGTGGTGATTTCGTGCTCACTCGGTTACAATATATTGTTCTTTAAGAAAACCATGTAAATAAATTTATACTTTATACCATCAATAATATTCAGTTTGCAGTGCTTTTAAAAACACAGATAATAAATGTAAAGTGCTAACATTTTGTTATGTGGGCTGTCAAAAAACTCATTTGGAATCATTGGGGAGATATGATTCACAGAGTTTGAGACAAAAAGTGCACTTAAAATATGCAAAAATATGCATAATCAAAATATAAATTAGTTTCCAAAAATAATGGCATTATCATACGATTGATTTTTGTTAGCATTCTTCATTACATTAAACAAATTATACCACGTGTTTTTGGTATTATTTTGGAATACTCTCTTCTTCCATAAAGAAAAGGATGTACTCACTAGATGAGATGAGACTCATAACAAAAGTTAAGTTTAAAATGTCCATCAATGGTGGATTGGATAAAAAGACACACCATGGAATACTATGCAGCCATAAAAAAGAACAAGATCATATCCTTTTCAGGAACATGTTGGAATTTAAGACCATTATCCTAAGCAAGCTAATACACTAATAGAATACCAAATACTGCCTGTTCTGACTTATAAGTAAGAGCTAAATAACAATACAACATGGACACCGAGATGGGAACAAGAAACACTGGAACCTACTTGAGGGTAAAGGGTGGCAGGGGGGAGATAACCAGAAAAAAGTAACTATTGTGTACTAGGCTCAGTACCTGAATGATGAAATAATCTGTACGACAAACCCGTGACACAGTTTACCTATATAACAAACTTGCACGTGTACCCCTAAACCTAAATTAAAAGTTAAAAAAGGTTAAGCTTATGTAGTGAGCTATCTAGTAATGTATGAGAATCAGAATGCATTGGCTATGTTAACTATAGACAATGTATATGTAAAAAGCTAATTAGCCAGAAATTATATGACTTATTAACGTGTATATTAAGTTAGTACCCTTAAACCACACCAATGATAGAGAAATACAATGTAAAAAATGAGAGAAATAGAAAGACAAAGTCATTATTATACACAGGCTGATAAGTCCGTTACCCCTAAATCAGCCACCATTTGGTAAAACCAGTTTTTATCTGGTATACTATTCCTTGTCTTGCCTTATGGCAAGTGTATGTCATTAGCATGGGGGGCCCTTGCTCAAACCTGCACTCTGGTACTCATGATCATACCATTTGTGTGGAAGGGTTCATGTGGTAGAGAGATAAACAGTATGCACTAGCATCATAGAGTCCAGGACTCGAGTAGTGCTGCCTTTCTGCTCACTTACACCTTATCCTAACTACTTTAAGCTGCCCCATCACTTTTTTCTGACTGTGTTTTAAAGGGACGTAATATGAGCATTTTAATTTGATCTGTGAGCCTTTCTGTTTCCGTTCTGTGACATTTGGAATGGTTTGCCTGATAGGGCACTAATAGGCTACAGGTCCATGAAAGTAATTCAAGATCTTTAATTTTCAAACAACAAATAAGCTATAGAAAGTTTTCATGCATTGCTTAGTTTAGTGCAGAAGAAAGAAAGAATGTCCCGTCAATTGATCGATTCTCTCTCTCTCTCTCTCTCTCTCTCTCTCTCTCTCTACCTATAGATATGTGTGTATATGTACATGTGTATGTATGTGTGTATAAACATAGATATATACATATGTATATATGTATTTGGCTTTGTTGTTTTTCACTGTGAGGAAGATATGGGAAGTTCTGTGCTTAGCAGCTCTGATCCTGATTTGCCTGTGTGGAATGCATGGCTCAGTCGTCATCAGTTTTCATATCCTTGTGTAAATAAATATTTTCTTAAAACCTAAACTATCTCATTTAAAAAGTAGGTCTAATAAATGGTCCTGCTTCCATAGCAATTGTAGTTTTCACAATTACAATTGTAAAATATTTGCAAAATGCTTAGTAAAAAAAAGCCCTGTAAGTGAAAACATCCAATAACAGTTGCTAAGGGAGATTAAAAAAATTAATACTTTTTATGAACGAGGCAAATAAGTCAGACTACCATTATGGAAAAGACTATGTGTTCTTCTAAAGAGGAATAATTATAATAAATAAGAAATATGACAAGCTTTTTAATGCAGTTGCCTGAATGTGAATAAAGTAAGTCTGCCCTCTTCTAATACTGGAGCTGGCAAATTTCTCTAGGACAAAAGCAATTTTTCTTTACTTTATAGCTTCTATATTTAACTAGTTTTTACTATTATAAAAATGGTTGACAACAATAAATCTGGGCTTTTAGTTGTTTCCTTATCAATAGATTCAACTTGGGTTTTGATTATTGTCTACTTTTTATCTACTGATAGGTTATTTCTATTTCTGAAAAGGTATAATTGGGTTCAATTCACATTACTTACATTTCTTCAGAGGCACAAGGAAGAAATTTATATAATAAAGATTATAAAAATAAGTATTCTATAGATAATCTATAATATTAATATAGTTTAAGGTTGTTGTGTAGAAAATAGTTCAACAGCACATTTCAAAGATGACTTATGTGGCCAAAAAGCCTCAGAAATAAAGACAAGGTACAATTCCAAATATAAGAAAAGCATGAGAACAGAGAGGAATTTGCTATGAAGGACTGCGGAGGTTCTGGGACTTTTATCCCACTTAGTAGCTAACAAGTTAGCTTACAACTGTTTCATGAATACTGGCAGAGACATGAGACTCCTGGGCCAGGGACATTTTACTTCATTACTCATCACAGAAGCAATAGCCAGAAGTTCATGTTCATGTGCTCCTTCTGTGTGCACACAGGAGCAATTCAGGGCTGTGTGATGGATGACCATAATCTATTGGGTTGTTAATGGATAGAAACACTGAGCTAGTGGAATTCACAGCTTTTATAGCAAGCAAAGACAAGACTACATTTTGTCCAGGAAAGGGGTTATGTCCTTCCTCATGTTTGCTTGCTGAGAACACATGCTGGTAAGTATCCCAGGTAAAGAATGATCAGAGCTACGCATTCTCGGTATAGCCAGGAAGAACATAGAGGATTCATTGTGCATTACCTCTCCTAATGCCAACCAACACTTTGAGCTTGAAGAAAACTGTGAGCAGAAAAAAAAGAATTCACACCTCTCTATTTCCAGCAACACAATGACTGGCTCATGGTAGACTCAATACATATCCAATGTCATCATTGAATAACTAAGAACAAGCTAGTGGGCTTTGTACTTGGAGTGGCATAAGGGTGTTACACATGGCCAGAAACACCCTGTTCAGAAATGTCACCTTAATTGAGAAATCACTGAAGATCATTAGTAAGGAAAGAGCATGTTCAGATTTACAATTTGGAACAATCACTTTCCTCTCAATATGATGATGGATTTAAGGGAAGCATGACTTAGACAGGGAGACAAATTAAAAGGCTATTGCAACAGACAGATTAGGTGATGATAAGGCCCTAAACTAGGAAATTATTAGGCAAGACAACATAAAAAGTGATTTTAGCAATATTTAGAGAGCAATATACAACCGCAATAATCAATGCTTAATAGAAGGAGAAGATGGGGTAGATGCTGAGATAATGCATAGTATTATCACTTGAGACTGGTTCAATATCTTATGTAGGAATCATAAATTCAAGTCATGAAGTATTAATTATATCCATTCAACTAAATATATTTTTATAAAACAAATTTTATTTAATTTTCTAATAGATTTTATACAAATATAATTTTTTAAATTTATGATACCAAAATTAAACATTTAAATGTTCTTTTATAAATGCCTTTATATATAGCAATAGCTTTTTTCTTTCTTAGAACATCAAAATTCATACTTAAAACTGAATTCTGTGTTCTACACAGATTTTTTTCCTTTCTCATGTCTTTCACTTCTTAAATTATTCCTGTGATGATATAGCAAGGTAAACTGTTCAGCTATGTTATTTACTTTTTAAAAGATGAGTAATTTACTCATTGTTAATCCTGTGGCTGATAATCTTTGTTTTGATAAATTGCTTTTAGATTATATTTCTCAAGCCAGAAGCTTTGTTATATTTGGTTACAAAGACAAGCAAATTTTAGGAGTAGCTATAAATAACATGCTTATTAGCCCCCTTCAACGGGGAGTACATTATTCTTTTCTACCAAAACCTGGTGAAATTTTAGGATTAAAAAACAGCATTTAAATGAAACAAAGCTATGTATGTATATAGAACCATGACCTGTAAACATTTGCGTAATTTGGGAGATTTACTAAGTAGACATTCCACATAGTTTTGAATGAATGAAGAAATTAATAATGTGACATGGTAAAAGCCCCATAAAACTGCATACCTCAATCATACATCAGCTTTCTGTTGAAACTGCTCTCTGTAACCCCGATGTGACAGGCGAGCAGTCCAAACTCATGCCATCTTGGCTCCCGTGACTTGTAATAAGTAACAAAGGTCTGTAATTTCAACCCTACCCAGGCAACGTGTGAACTAATGCTTATCTTGAATTCTGTGAACCACTTAAGTAACAATCGGAATGTCCAAAGCCCCTCACCCTCATCTCCGCCCAGGAGGTAATTTACGGAATGCTCAAGGCCCACTGGCCCTCAGAATGTCTGAAGCACCTTCCTTTCGGGGCCATGGGTTGGAGAGACGCGAGTCCTCCGTGGCCACCGGCAATAAAGACCCTGCAATTCAGCATACTTTTGTCTTGGTGTTGACTTTCTGTGCTCACTCCAGTACAACAACAGTGTGTCCTTATTTTTTTGCATATTGCTGAATTCTAATATCAGCATAGTGTTCCAAGTAAGTTTATTTAATAAAATTAACTTCCAGGTTTTCAATGGCTTAAGGAAAAAAAATGCTGATTTATTTATATAAAAACCAAAAAGGTATTTATTTTATTTATTTTCATGTTTTCCATGGCAGTCTGTGACAAACAACCCTCCACTCAAATGAAATATGTTCTTTTATTTTGCTTTTGATCCTTCATTATAGGCTATCACAGTTTCTATTAACATGACTGTACATTCTCAGAGAAATAAAATTAGTAGGAAAATCTGAAATTCAATATTTCTCTCAAAGGAAAACAGTATAAATGGAAGTTTAATAATAAATCACATATCTATCATTTATTGATTTATTTGAGAAACTGGGTGGACTGATTTTAAACTCACACAAAATGGCATAAATGCCATATTATTTTACCATAACGATACATGTATATGCAGATGGTGTCTCTAAAATACCAAATGAATGTCTAAGGAAGAATGTAGCTGCCTAGATTTTCTGTAGTAGAGAAGACAGTAAAGGAAATGCTACCACTTTTATTATAAATTAAAGGAGGATCCTTCAGGAGAGATCCGAGTTTCCAGGAATATCGGGCTGACATTTATGAAATTGATTTGTCTTGACATTTAGAAGAATTCCACCAAATTATGTGTACATGTTCTAACATTATGTAAACTAAAATACATATGTAGTGTTTTAAGCTTTTAAAAGAAGATGGCTGTTTTAAGAGACAGAGAACAAGACTTTTTATGTGCAAGCAGATTTCAGACTTGGAAAAGGAAGTGATATTGGCTATAAAGTTGGATTCCAAAGCAAAATAGATCAAAATGTCAAACTATTGAAACAGTGTTAGAGGTTTTTGTTATATTAAAGAATACTTTAAAGTTTTGATTTGCAGTGTAGAGGGAAGACAGTGTGCCATATTAAAAAGAGGATAAAAAGATTTTAGGTTAAGCCATATAAAATTGCTGATGTTCAACAACTGACTTATAAAAGAAGCAATTTTCAGTGATGTAAAATAATAGCTATTAAGTGCTTTTAGACTTGCATATCTCAAAACATTCAATTCTCCAAAAACCAGAGGATGCCGCTGCTGATGCCCTCATTTTACAAATGAGGAAATGGACACAAAGTAACTAAGTAACACACCCAGGGTCACACAATACAAATGTATACCGGAACCTAATGTGGCTTTACAACTGTGCTTTGAATGGTGATGCTGTTCTTTTTCAAAGAAGGGGTGATGGGCTGGATATGAAATGTTTTAAACATCACGGGGTTATAGCGTATGCTGCTCAGAAATCCTGTCCTAGCCCTTTTGTAAGAATTCAGACGTTCTCTCTGTCTGAAAGTATGATGGCAAGCCAGTAGATCATGAGTTTACTGTAAACAATACCTTAAGATAACTATTGTAGAGGCAGGTGCAATATAGGACAGGGTTGGACAAAAGACTGGAGGGGGAAGATTGATTAAATCTTTAAGACACATAGACCTCACCTAGTACAGTGGCAATGGGAAATGGTAAGGGAAGCATAAAAACAGAAGCGCTGCAAAAGGAATATTTACCTACTGGTGGGGTATGACAGTAAAAGAGAGAATGAAATGCAATCATCTTCCCATTCAGTTGACTGAGAAAAGTATCTGAAAGTTAGAAAATAAAAAGGTCACGTGGAAAAGAATCTTGAAATTGATGTGATCAGGAAAGCAATTAAGTGTTTCATATGCTATCATACCCCAAAGTAGCCTTTATTTTGCTTTTTTTTAAATTTGTTTGTTTGTTTGCTTGTTTGTTTGTTTGAGACAGGGTCTAGCTCTGTTGTACAAGCTGGAATTAAGAGGCACAGTCATAGCTCACTGCAGCCTCAACCTCCTGGGCTCACGTGATATTCTCACCTCAGACTCCTTCCTGTGGCAGCTTTAAAGTTTGTTTTGAAATAAGACATGACATAACATACTTTTGTATGTAATACATGCTTAATAAAGGATGTACTCTGGCTAGGTGCAGTGACTCATGCCTATAATCCCAGCACTTTAGGAGGTTGAGGCAGGAGTATCACCTGAGGCCAGTAGTTTTGAGACCAACCTACCCAACATGGTGAGATCCTGTCTCTACTACAAAAGCAAAACTTAGCTCGGCACCGTGGCACATGCCTGTAGTCCCAGCTACTCAGGAGGCAGGAGAATTGCTTGAATCCGAGAGATGCATGTTGCAGTGAGCTAAGACCATGCCACTGCACTCCAGCCTGGGCAACAGAGCAAGACTCTGTCTCAAAAACAAAAATTAAAAAACATGTATTCCATTGATATTTTATAAAATGTTGTACATTTCTTTTAGGAGCTTAATTTTGATTTATGTAAGAAATTCCTTGATATTTGGAAGAGGCAAAATTTAAATAACTATCAGCTTGCTCTCAACGGTGCTAATAACTATTATATAACATCTCTTTGCTAAGATTAATACAAATATTGTTCACTATTATGTGCAACATTTAACAAAGTGAAGAAATACGGTCTTTTCCTTTCGGAGCATGCCTGTAGTCACATAAATGTGTGTACACGTGTGTATGTTAACATCTGAATATTCTACATAGTTCTTCACTTCAGATTTATTCTAAAATAACCCAATTTCCTAAAAATAAATGTATATATTTGAGCCCATGCCTGAAATGATACTCAAAACCAAAGAAAACAAATACACAAAATACTTGATAATAGAGACCTTGTCATATACATGCATATACTTGTTTCTCAAGGCCAGGCACAGTGCTTTGTACTTGGAGGTGACTGGCTAATGCTTATGAGAAAAACAAAACAAAACAAACAGGAAACGAAAGCCAGGGGAGGAAATCCAGTTGGCTAAGAGAAATGCTTACATGGGAGAGGCATTCTGTAATCATGAGCAGCTTTTCTATACTACAGGTTTTTCAGTAGAGATATTTTTGTTTCCATGTTTTTAATCGCCTTCCATAATACCAGGACATACAATTCCTTGAGAGTAATGTCTTCGTAATATATTGCTGGATAAACATACCCAAAGCCCTGTTACAGGGACCTACATGTCTGTTGTCTTTGTGTTTTCTCTGGAAAGGGGAACATCCTCTGCTCTCTGACAGAAGGGAGAGGAATAAGTCTGGTTTGTGAGAGCCTGGAATTCATCAGATGTGGCTCTTGAGTGGAAGGGTTATCCATTTCTCCACCACGACACCTGAACATCTTTGCTTTCATTTCATGTGAGGAACATCCACAGTGCCCTCCCCTAGACTTCCCGCCTTTGTGCACTGAATATAAATATATGAATGGGCGATGGGTATGCTTTTCATAGGCAGAAAAGGATCCTTTCATTCCTTCTTTGTGCCAAGAGTTTGGTGACCGAGCTAGTCCAACGGAGGTGCTCTGGAGCACAGACCTGCTCTTTTCCATGTGCTGGGCATTGGTTGGAAAAGCATAGAGGTAAGACAGTTAATTTGCTTTTGTTTCAAGACACGCTACTGAATTCAGCTTTAACAAATGTCCAATATTAAGGTATGTTCACTTGCCAGTGGCTAAATATTTTGAGTTTACGTAATTGTATTTTGAATGGATTCCCTCCTTCACTTATATCCTAGAAGAGAAGTGGGGAAAAACTCAGTCTTGCTACATCATGCAGAGACCCCTGATCTTTAACATAAACCACTGTGTTATTCTATAGAATATTACTATTCAAAGAAAAATTGGCATGTAGGTTAGAAGATAATATGTTATGTGACTGAGGCATCTTATCCAGGGCAGGTACCAGAGCTAACTCTGACCCATGAGCCTGGTGGTGACTGGCATTTTGGTTGCACATGCCATTCTAAGTGGACACTGATTTTTGGAGATGTGAAAAATAATATATATTTTCTTATAGTCAGTTTTCATCTTTGAACAGTGTAACCTACCTTTTAGATTTTAGACATCAGTAATTTGAAGTTTCATTAAAGAGAGGAAAGAGAGATATAATTCTGCTGTGGATGAACTCTGCTTGTAGCTCCTTATTTCTTGTATGAGATAATCTTCTGTAAATAAGGCAAAATGTTATTATTTATGAAATAGAGTAATATTTGATACTTTGGTATTGCAAAAATGATGATACAAATATCTGTTAAATCTCAACCAGATTTATCAAACTTGTCTGTATAACTTTTTTTGTTGCCATTACTAACTTAATTGAGTAAATAAATTCCTACTGCCACTAACAGTGAAAAATATATCCCCAGGAGCTAGCAATCATATCTAATTTAAAACACAAACACTTAGGAGTCTACCTCTCGATTATCTCTGGGTTGAAATGAGTGCCTTAGAAATGCCTGTCTTCTTGAAGGATACTGAGTATCAGCAAGCCCAGCATCTGCTCTCCCTGGCCTCCCGGGTTTGGCTGCCAGGCTTGGTCTTGGGTGTCTGACAGCCGTGTGTTTGCTGTACTCAGTCCTCAAGTGCTGAGTATTTGTTTTCTCAGAACACGAGCACCCTGTTTGGGAGGGATGTTGCTTCATCATTCCAGTTCTTCTTGCCTGGTCTGCCTTGTGTAACTCCTCCTGGTGATCTTGGAAATTATTTCCTTTGTTTCTCCATCACGCTAAAATTTGCGGGGATTTCCAGATTTCTCCATGTGAATCCCTTTAGACATCTTTTTAACTATAGCTATGCTAAAGTTAAGTTTCCATGACAGTCCAGTGGCAATACAGAGGTAAATAACCTCTAGAAAGATAATCTTCCAAGGGTATGCCCTGGGAGCAAGTAATAAGCACACTGGGGGATTCCCTGAAACCTGATTATGGCAATCATTTTTGAGGTTTGTCTTTAACCTGAGGACTACTTTTCAGCCCCTTTCCCTCCTTCTCCCACTGTACTTATGTTTGTCAAACCTCTTCTTTCTGCTTGCTGGATACCATCTAGTTTACTTTGGGGCAAGAGGAAGACTATTAACCATCATTACCTTATTATATAGACTCTAAACTATAGTATATAATGATCTATTCCATATATATATTTATGCTCAGTCATCTAAGTTAATTCTTGAGATTTCAATCCCTGTTTTTGGAATTTCTAGAAAAGTCTTTTCTCCCTCAATTTTCAGCAATTGTAAATCAATTAATGCTGGCTTTTAGGATATTGTCCAAGAGTGGCTAAAATAATAACAATCACAAGAAAAGGGCTTTCATACATGATTAGTGGGAATATAAATTAGTAGAGCCACTATGAAAAACAGTATAAAGATTTCTGAAAAGATTAAAAATAGATCTTTCCTATAATCCAGCAATGTCACTACTGGTTATGTATCCAAAGAAGAATAAATTAGCATCTCAAAGGGATATCTGTCCACCCATGTTTATTATTGCATTATTTACAACAGCAAGATTATAGAATCAAATAAAGAATCTATCAGTGAATGAATGAAGAAAATGTGGCATGTATACATAGTGGAACACTATTAACCTATAAAAAATTAATGAAATCATCTCACTTGGAACAAGGATGGAACTGGAAGTCTCTGTGTTAAATGAAATAAGCCAGGCACAGAAAGAAAAATATTGCATGTTCTCACTGATGAGAGCTTAGAAAGTTGATCTCATGGAGGTAGAGAGTAGAATAACAGAAACCAGAGGCTGGGAAAGGTATATGGAGGTGGAAGGTGAGAAGAGGTCGTTGAATGGGTAAAAACATGCAGCTGGAAGATACAAGTTCTAATGTCTGATACCTGAGTGGGTGAATGGTTAACAACAGCACGTTGCATATTTCAGAATAGCTAGAAGAGAGAACTTGAAATGTTCCAAACACATAGAAATGATAAATATTAAGGTGATGGGATACCCTAAATATTCTGACTTGATCATTATGCATTCTATGCTTGTAAAAAATCTCACGTTTTCACCACATATATATGTACAAATACTATATATCAAAAGTTTTCATAGTCATAGTTGTAATATACCATGCCCCTGTTGCTGTTAAAGGATTTTGTTTGCATTAATAATCACCAGAATAACCTTATGCAGTCCATGATATTATAATAACCCATGTTGTACAGATGAGAAACCTGAGGTAGAAGAAAGGAAAATGACTTGTCCAACTAAAAGTGTGTAGAAAAGATTTGAACCAAGTAATCTGGGTCCATGTCAATTGTTCTTAGGACTATAATGACATTGCTTCTTCCTCGAACTCTATTTAGAAATTAAAGATTGTTCTAATTTATATTTCTAAAAGGTCATCTTATTGTAAAGTCACATAATATGGAGCAAAACTGCAAAGATGCATGCATTTTTTAAAACATAGTTGAGAAAATATTACCTTGTTCAAACATGGCGGAATATTTTCTGCAGCACTGGCTTTTGTCAGAAAATTCACTCATAATTGATTTGCATTCTGATTTGATCTTGTGTTTTTTTGTAAACACAACAGACAAGAAAATGCATACTGTTCATTCAGAATTGGGATGTATTTTTGTCTACTCCAGACATTATACATTTGAACTCAATTTTGTATTGTTTGTGTGCCTTTGTGATGCAATTCTCTATGTAGAGAGGATTCTTTGTAGAGTTCAGGCTGAGATTAGTCAAATAAGGAAAAAAATAGAGACTACTGACAAGATTCAGAAGTTTTGTTCAAAGTATGATGTATCACTCCATTCTTACACTGCTATGAAGAAATACTTGAGACTGGGTAATTTATAAAGAAATTAGGTGTAATTGGCTTACAGTTCCTCATGGCTTGGGAGGCCTCAGGAAACTTGCAATCATAACAGAAGGTACCTATTCACAGGGCAGTAGGAGAGAGAATCAGTGCCAGCAGGAGACATGCCAGACACTTATAAAATCATGGGATCTCATGAGAATTCATTCAGTCTCATGAGAACAGCATGGGGAAAAACCTCACCATGATTTAGTGACTTCCAGCCAGGTCTCTCCCACAACATATAAGGATAATGGGGATTACAATTTAAGATGAGATTTAGGTGGGGACATAGCCAAACCATTAATATGGGATTTGAACTCTGAAGGCCAGAATCAACTTGAATTATGAGGAATGCCATCAATTTGCTCTACTCAGACTTCAAATTTGATTACAGTTTTTGGGACAGAAATTATCTCTCTTTTGGATAGTGAGGCTAGGGGAAGGCATGCTACTAGGAATAGTGCTGTTGTCTTATTACAGAATAAAGGTAAGCCAGAGACATGTTGATAGGTACAGGAGAAAATATGAGTGACTCACAGAAAAAAGGCAAAATTCTCATGGTATCATGAACCTCTGGAACAAACATGATACTTTTTTATCTAAACATTTTGGATATATGAAAACCAGTAATTTCCTTGTACTACTTAATCCAGGTTAAGTTGTGTTTTCTCTTACCTCTGCATAAAAATATTCTAACTGATGAGGCTGACACAGAAACCCTCAATTTTATGAGCAACAGCAGTATCTAACAGACCAAGTAGATACTGACAAACCAATCAAAAAAGAAACAGAGACAAATGTATGCAACTGAGTAGAAATAGAAGGGCTAGCACCTTCTCGGAGGTTGCATCCCAGTAATGCACATAAAATGTATTTGCAAATACATGGCAGTTGTGCGTGAATGAGAAAGTATATGTGAATTGACAGAATGTGTGTTAATGTATGTGTGTGCAAAATAATCAACCACGGAACATAAATCAATGATTCGTGTTCTTGGAAATAGAAAAGTTTTATGCATTGAGAATTTGTACCAAACTCTCTTGTCTGTTACTTTGTTTTTATCTTTAAAGGTGATTATCAAGGATACAAAAGTGCTAGAGTTTGACATTGGAAATGGAATAGAAAATTGAAACAAATGAGAAAGGCACAGTGGAAAGCCAGTCATTTACAGAGCATAGATGTTTATAAGGATAATGCTACTAAGAAATTTCAGAAATTCTTGCCTTTGAAAGTGCTTGTGAGACATCTATATTCCAAATTCTGAGAGTACTAAGGTTTTCTCATCCCAGGTAAGATAAGACAAATTTCATCAACATCAGGATGATTGCTGAAAGGAAACAGTTGAGATGGCAATAAAGAGTGAGAAGATGGAGACAATCCTAGAAATAAAACCTTGGGAAACAGCTATATTGCTATGTATCAGAACCAAGAAACACTTGTTAAGACAATGAATAAGAGAGGACAAAGAGAGAAAAGTTAAAACTCACAGACATCAAAAATCAGATAATAAATTCTAAAAAAAAAAAAGTATAAGTAAGGTGAGAACAGGAAAGAAGACACCTGATTTGTTAATTAATGGGTCATTGGTGATGATCTGAGAGCAGTTTCAGTAAAGTGGAAAATGAATAGTTCAATTCCACACTTGTAAATGACGTGAGAGAATAGACCACTAGGAGCAGAGGCATTGAGTGCAACTCTGCTTTCTAACAGTGTATGAATGACAGGATGGTATGAGCCAGCCTTGACAGTGTAGATGGTGACACTAGGTTTCAAATTAAGTTCAGTTCTGTGGTGATGCTTATAGGTATAAACGGAGTAATCAGTGAAGAGAAGACCGAAAATAAAATGAAGCAGCGATGATCATTGTATACTAGAGAAGGGAAGAGATTACAGTAGGAATTCAGGGGGAACACTAACAGCTGCTGATAACAGCATGATCAACACTGGGAACAACATTTGCAAACAACCAACAACTGCAAACATTAAGTCTTTCTTTTCCTTCTAGAACACTAAATATTGGTAGTGATACAGAAAATATTTTGTTCCAGGATATTTTATGAGTTCAAACTTCTGATTTTAGAAAAAGGTGAAATTTACTTTAAAAAGTCAATGACATTATCAAGCTATATTTAAAATTTTTATGTGAAATAACACATATCTGAAATATATGAAGTAATACATCATATTATTAATTAGTATAATTTATAGAAATAGTTTAACAGACTCTTACCACTAAATGAAATATTGTTAAGGATTTATTATTGCGCTGACCAATATATCAAATTATGGATATTGTTGTGTTTATGCAATCTGAGTGAACAATATATAAATATACAGATCATAATTTATTTCTCTATGAACCTCTAAGGTTTGTAATAATTTGAGTTATATTTTAATTCCATTCCAGTTTTGCATTAATGTAAATTCCAATACAGTCATCACAGCTCTCTGAAAGACAACAAAACGCAGAGTATGATGTATTTGACAAACTAAAGGTTGAAGCAATAATTTAAAATACCAATTGTTACCTTAATTAAGGTGATAAACTATATGTTCACCAGTAGATTTACTATTTTATTGTGGTCTTCAAATTTGTAATCTGTGATTATAGTTTCACATCTGCTAATAAAGAGGTAAGAATGCAGTGGTTTCAGTCATACTTGCAAAAGTATTAAATCACTGCCCTTGAAAAGTCTAGCTTTCTGGTTGTTAATATGTTTCTGTATTGATCGTTCTGAAGGGGAGGCAGTGTTCCCATTTTCTAATCATGCTTAAACATCTATATAAACATTTTAAAATCTAAATTAGGCACTTAGGGTTTCCGTGCCATTTTCATTTTCAGTGACTAATGAATATCAAGAATAAGGAAATTATTTCCAGGTAATTCCTGAAAGGAAGCTGATTTATTAGACCTTGACTTACATAATACAGGAATATAACGTGCACTACATGATGTCCATTGTTATTTCAGATTGGGAAGTTCGTTATCAGAAAATCAATAAAATCTTGCAGCCTTGCAGTGCTATTTGAATCTCAGTTCTCTGTAGCTAAATAAATTATGTATTAGAATTACACAATTATGTCTCAGATAATGTTTACAGCTAACAAATTATTTACATAGTTTTAAAGAAATACACGTTGAATAAGAATTAATGATTACAGTAATCTTCAGAATTTTACTGTTCTTCTGATCACTAAATAGTCTTCGTATGCAGCTCTTAGTGGAGAATATGAGTCACAGCCACCTTACATTTTACTTTTCCCTAATCCTAGCTATGGACAGACAATCTGATTGCCACAAGTTTTATTTTCCCTACAAAGAGCCATCCATCATCAGAGACTCCAACCTTAATATAACTTTTTACTTGATTATATCCCGTTTGAGGCATAAAGTTTCTGTTTTTTAGAGGATGTGTATCTTTGCTCAGTTCTTCCATCATGCTTGCCACATAGACCACAAACAAGGCTTATCATTCCAGCAAACTTAGGTTCTTAATGGTTTTTACCACTTGCTTAATGGAAATAAGAAAATATTCTACTTTCATCACTCTCATTAAATGATCAGTAAATATCTCAATAAACATTCTGAAATTATGGCCTTGTTACTGGAAAAGGCGAGAGGTAATATGAAATGGATAATGTCAGAATTAAAGATCACCTGGCAACGTTTTATAGTCTTCAGAATATAAAAACTGGTAGAACAAAATCAGGGAAAAATAGAATTAGTCAATACAATATTATATGATTCAGTGACTATATGGTTCAATACGGCTATTGTGTATAATGTAGCAGTCGGTCCCAACATTTTTTAATACAATTTTAACGTGTATTACTCAATATATAAATATGTATGATTCTAGAAGATCAAAGACTGGTAAATATGGCTGTCCTTATTTTTGCAATGTCATTAATTTCAAGATTTAGTCAATTATATTTATATATAAAGCACTCATTTTCTCAAGTATAAGAAGATCACTTTGCATCGCCATATGTGATTGCTCACTTAGATATTAGAAGGTTCCATAAGCTAAGCTAAAGCTTCCGAGATTTAGCCTTTGGGGTACAGCGATAAAATGGAAAACACAAAAAGCAAGAGCTGTTGCAGGAAAGCAGCTGCCAAGAGGCTAGGACAGTTGTTCAGTTGAGACCAATCAATAGTTTCAACAATGGTAATGGCATCAGGATAGAAAGAAGTGAGAAGGCTTTATAAATATTTATGTGATAAATCTGGCATTCAATGTAATGTAATGACTTTTTCACCACTGTATCAAGAACGACGTTGGCTAACACATATTTATTGACTGAATCAATGAATCAATAAATAGATAATGAAGTGACAGAATGGATGTGAATGACAGGGGAAAGAAAAAATTAAGAAAAAATGTTCTAATTTCTGGCTCAAATATCTATAGTTAGTACCACTTACTGAAATAGGAACAGTAGGCATTTGCAGAAAACTGAGGTGGTGATGGCTAAAAGTTTGACTATTTTCTTATTTAATTTTCCAAACTTTTGGCTAATGATATTTCCCAATTTCAAATATTTTATTATTTTCTTTATTTACTTTTTAAGCCTTTGTTATTACTATTCTATTTACTTACTTTTTATGTTATTATTTATTTATTTATTTCTGAGATGGAGTCTAACTTTGTCACCAGGCTGGAGTGCAGTGGTATAATCTCTGGTCACTGCAACCTCTGTCTCCCAAGTTCAAGTGATTCTCCTGCCTTAGCCTCCTGAGTAGCTGGGATTACAGGTGCCTGCCACCACATCCAGCTAATTTTTGTATTTTTCAGTAGAGATAGGGTTTCACCATGCTGCTCAGTCTGGTCTTGAATTCCTTACCTCAAGGGATCCACCTGCCTCAGCCTCCCAAAGTGTTGGGATTATAGGCATCAGCCATCGTACCTGGCCTACTTTCTTTCTAATTGCCAATACATTTAAAGTACATTTTTCCAGTTGACATATAAGGATGCCATTCTGGCATGTGCTGGCATCTCTGCCTCATCTTTTATTGTCTTTGTCTCTTTTAGACTAATTTCCTTAAAGATATCACAATGTTTTCTTTCTCATCATTAAATATGCTCCTCCATCCTCTTGGAATACCACAGATCCCATACAACCTAACAAGTATCTGCATATTTTCAAGATCTCTCTAAAATTTCCTCCAAAAGCTTTGTCTACATTTCCCAATAATAATTGTTAAATTTCCTTCTTTGTATTTTCTAACAACCTTCATGAATATAATTTAGAGTGCATGTAAAACTATGATTTCATAGGATGATGGTTTTTTAAACTTACACTGCCTAAATATGTCCAAGTTAGATGAGTCATATAATTCAGAAACTGTTAAATTTACTAGGCCATTTACAGTAAAAACACTGATGGAACAGTTGTGTTAAGCAGGGCACATAGAAAAATAGAGTAAAACTAGTAACTAGATACATCAGGATAGTAACACATATTAGTGAAAGGGCTACATTTAAAATACGTTAATCAAGGTGCATTAAAACTTATACTAGAATACTTGGCAAGAAATTCACAAATGTTAGTTATTAGTTGAGCTAAAAAGACATTATTTCCACAGACTACCTATGTCTTTGTCTGAGGTCAGCTCAGCACCACCATTTACTACCATTTTCTAACTTCTCTGCAACACAGTATGTAACAGTAATGGTGGTAACAGGATGGCAGCAGGTAGCAGACAGTAACCATGATCACCACCAAAGCAAAAGGGAAAGGCATTAAATAGAATGAACATAGAGGCATGAGAAAAATTTTAAGGGACTTTGCACAAGACCCAGTCTGAATTGCACATAGTGGACAATCAAAAAAATATCACAAATCATTGGTACTACTGCTCTGGAATGTTTGGGTAAACTCATTTATTCTGTTCATATTTTTGTGTATATTGACATTCCGTATGTTTAAAAAACTAAAGCAGAAAGCATTTTATCTAAAAGAAAACATTTAATTAAAGAGAAAAATCGGAAACTTTTATCTTTGTCCCTGCCTTTCCTCATTCCCTGGAGGTTGCCACTATTGGATACACTGTGCTGAAATAAAGTTTCATCACCAGAAAATTCCTTTTTCTTCAACCTTTTCACTCAAAGTGTCCTTCACGAGTTTGCTGTAATGGATACCCCCATGTTCCTTGAGGATAGTTCTTGCTTTGGCTGCAGTATTCCCAAGTGCTAGAGGATTTAGGGCCTGTTTTATTTTATTTTATTTTTCTATAATTCTCTTATCACTAAGCCTGGAAGTAGGCTGGGGTTTTTTGCTCCCTGCTCTTCATGGATCCTTCCAATCTACTCTCCATTCAACACAGAAATGTTAATCCCTTGTTATCAGACGGTATCACTCAGGACCCCTCATTACTGCATCATCTACTGACCTCCAGATCTCTCCTTAATTCGTGGCGTCTTTAGCTCCTGCCTCCTATCACTCTTGCTGTCCGAATTTTGATGGTTTCAATTCTCAGAGGGAGCAACCATCCTAACCACATTTTGGCTTCGCAGTTTCCTGAACTGCTGTAAACTTGTCTTGCATGCTCCTCCAAACACTCAGTCTGACAGTCATGACTTAACCCTGTTAGTATCTTTAATAGCCACTCCTCCATCATCTCAATTCCAGGCCGCACACTCTGGCAGCTCGACTTCCTGACTTCTTGCTTGTAGTTCACTGTCTCAGGCAACCCCACTCTGAAACGCTCTCATGCCACTGGGAAGTGCAGATATTGATCCCAGAGTATTTTCTCTTTCCCTCAACAACCCTATATTTTTTTCTCTTCCATCAAAACCAAGCATACATTCCATAGTAAGATGTTTTAATGACTCCCTTACACACTTTCCACTACACCACTCTTCTTCAATTTTCTCACCCAACTTGACAAAGCCGTAAGTCTACATTGCAGTTTTTCCTATGCAAGTCTTGACGCTGAGCAGTGACCTGACTGAAGAAAAACACAACCACGCTATGTGATCTCATTTTTAATCCTCTTTAACCTTGAAGGTAATTCATTTTTTGATTCCCTTCTCTTTCCTATTCCCCAAATGACTATTCTGTAACTTTTCTGTTCTTTGAAATGTGCAGCCTCTCCTCCCCCTACTCACTTTTAGTTAATGATCTTGTTTCCAAATTCGCTGTGAAATAAAGCCCAATCGCCTGCCCTCACATCTATATGTCACCTTCACTTCTATTACTGTATTAAAGACGGATTTTTCACTTGCAGTGACCAAAGCCTGCTCATCAGGGTCTCGGTCTCTACAGAGCAGCACTGTGGAAAGAAAAGTCTCTCCTCCTTTTGACAAGAATCAGCTTTTTGCTTTGGGAGGCCGAGGCGGGCGGATCACGAGGTCAAGAGATCGAGACCATCCTGGTCCACATAGTGAAACCCCGTCTCTACTAAAAATACAAAAAAATTAGCTGGGCATGGTGGCGTGTGCCTGTAATCCCAGCTACTCAGGAGGCTGAGGCAGGAGAATTGCCTGAACCCAGGAGGCGGAGGTTGCGGTGAGCCGAGATCGCGCCATTGCACTCCAGCCTGGGTAACAAGAGCGAACTCCGTCTTAAAAAAAAAAAAAAAAAAAAAAAAAAAAAAAAAAAAAAAAAAAAAATCAGCTTTTTGCTAGGCTCCAAGTGCCAGCCAGCAATAGCAATGAGCTAGATTACAGGTCTCGCTTGCCCCGGGACTTAGCACTTCTATGCACTGAGCAACTCTTAAGTGGGGGACCTCAGCTTTCCTGCTCAAGAACATCACCCTGGCAATGTATCACTCTATCTCCAACGTCACAAATTTCTCCTGTCTACGAGATCTTTTCTATCATACTGTTATATCGGAAAGATAATCTCCCTTGATGCTCCTCTTCCTTCCAGCTTCCTCGCCATTCCTGTTTTCCCAACTGCTGCTGAAAGGATTGTAAACGTTCCTGATTTTCTGTGTGCAATTCAGTGCTTCTCCGTCTCTCGTAAACCTACGTCAAGGGGGTATTCTTTCCTTGTACTCTGTTGGGTCTGTTTGTGTAGGGCAATCTCTGGGCGCCACTGCTAAGTGCAAGGCCAGTTCTCAGAATGTATGTATCTTTGACACCGTGGATCATTTCCTCTTTTTGTAAACGCAGCTTCATAAATACTATTTTCTCCATTTGCTCCGTTCTCTCCTCGTCATTCTCACTGTATCACAAGGCACCATCATAACCTCATCTGAGTTCCTGTGGTAGCTTCTACACTGGCCTGTTTTCAACCACACCATCCACTTCAAGAGTATTCATCATAAATCATGGTAATATTTTTAATATTCAAATCAGATTAGGTGACTGGTCTGCCCACATGCCTCACTGGTTTACGATTCACTGAGTAAAAGGCAAAGTCCTTACAGTCTTCACGAAGCATTGATAGCTTCATTGTCTGTCAGACTAAGTTTTCCTTCTGTGAAACTTGCTAACTCAGTTCACGTATCTCAGGCAATACTACTGGCTGTCTCTCTAACTTGGTTTCTCTGCTCTAAAATATTCCCAAGATTTAATCGCTCCTCTCCTTCAAGTCTTCTCTCAAACATCACCTTCAGTGGGGCCTCTCCTGACCAATCTGTGTAGGACTACACCTCCCTCCCAGGACTTACACCCAGCTTCCCTGCTTTATCTTCTCAGCATTTACCACCTTCCCGCATGCCGTATTGCATGCATCAGCTCTCTTTACTTCTAGAATGTAAGTCCAGTAAGGTTGGGGAGATTTATTTGTGCTGTTTGTTGCTCTGTCTTTTAAGGTCCTTAGAATAGTGCTAAGCATGTACAGATTCATTGAATTGAATGGAAGTCCAGGTATCAGATGTTATTCTAGCCACTGTGAATGTCATGTCAACTTTAATATGTGCATACTTTCTAATGAATTCTAATTTATGGAATAATTTTTCCCTATAATCTTAAATAAAGAAAACTTGGCATGTGTTATCTTCTATGATACCTTAATAAAATGACAATAATTAACACAAGTGTCTCACGTTAAATTTCACGGAAGTGAGGTTCAATGGGTCTAGGCTTATGAGGTTTTTTAATAATAGTGGATTATGAATGATTAGGAATAGGTTTTTAAATTATTTGTATTCCATATATAGTTTATTCTTTTCCTAATGAAGTATCACTTTCATTTTTATAAACTTTCATAATTATTTAAATAAAGGAGATTAGTGTTAAGTATGGACTTTGGGTCAATGTAGCTTCGTAGACTGCAGCAAATGTACCACCATGTGCTGAGGTCCATAGTGGGGGAAGTTTGCATGTGTGAAACAAAGGGTTATGTAGAAACTCCCTATATTTTCCATTAAATTTTACTGTGAAGCTTACTATGCCCTAAAAAAGTAAAGTTTTTTACTCACTACAGTGAAAAGATTTAAGCTGATACAATTATGAATTCAGTTTGCCAATGATTATGTTTGGCATTTATATACCACATCTGACTTGGAATCACCAGAACTGAAAGAAGAGGAGTGTGTGTATTCAACACTGTTCTGTATTTGAATTAATGATGATGCCTGAGCTACTTGTTATTACAATATATTAACGTACAATGTTATTCTGTACCATTTTATTCTATGAAATAGACATCATCACAATACCAGATCTTTGATACGGAACAATACATGCATCCCTCATAAACAAGTTTTGTGCTTTGCTTTTCACTTTTGATTATTTGCACCATTCTTTAGATGTATTTTTATTTTAATTGAGGCACATACTATTTTAAAGACAGTAATGGCACTGGTTAGTTGATATATTATTAGCATCATAAGCAGTCCATTAGTTTATTAAACCTGTGCAATAATCCATGCCATAATTATGAGTAGACATTAATATTCCAGTTTTACAGTAGAGAATATAAACATGAATGCATTAAGTAGTTTTCTTAAGGTTCTATAAATGATGAGTTTTAAAGATGAGATTCAAAAATAGCACTATCTAGTGTCAAAAGCTGTTTCTGCTGTTAATGTTTTGTTCTACTTAATACAAATTAATGAAGATATTTGTTAAAAAAAAATTTTAAATGCCAAAAATAAAATAAAAGTTACTCATGCTCAGTAACTCAAACTGCTAACATTTCAATTTACGCCTTTCCAAATTTATGTTTGACTGCATAGAACTTATAATATTTTGATAATATTTAATGTATTATTTTGTGGCAGGACTTCTTTTCAATTTATGTCTTTCCAAATTTATGGTTCACTGCATATAATTTATAATATTTTAATAATATTTAATATATTAATTTGTGACAGGAATTTTATACTTAAGTGGGTATTTTCAGTTTTTTTAACTGACTAGATAATTTTTCATGTATATTTTATAACATTACATTGGAGAGATGTGCTTTGGCTTCATTAATTTCCTGTCTTTGACATTGGATTTTTTCTTTTTTTTTTTTTTTTTTTTTTTTTTTGCTATTTTACATTATAAATAATATGTAAATTCATTTTTCTTGTACTTAAAATATTGTTCATTTCACTTGAATTTCTTACATTCTTGGGATAAATATTTCTTATTACAATTATTTTCTCAGTTTATGCATGCTTTTGTTGATTTCTAAAGAGATTCCAAAAGTGTCTCCTGTAATGTTTCAATTAAAAGTTTCAACAATAAAGTTTGAGTTATTATTTTTTATATTTTTGCCAAACTAGTTATTATTATCTGTTATTCTTGGGGTTGTGATTGTTAATCCTTGATTATTTTTTATAATGGCATCTTAACATCAAATAAACTTAATTTTCAAAATCAATAGGTAAGAAGACATTGCCCATGAGATTATTTACCATCTATGTTCTTTGCAATTTTAAATATACTATTTCTTTTTTTTTCTATTATCTGCCTCAAATCTTGACTTATAAATTTGTAAATGTTGTTTACCAGTAAAAATTTCAGCCTTTTGCTTGCCACATAATTGGAAATCTCCCCTTAAATATAAAAACAAGATTGAAATAATTATATTTTATCCTAGTCTTAGAATTTTTAATTTATTTAATCTAACTGATTAATCTAGCTTTGAAATGTTAGATTAGAAATTTTCTATTTCCAAGTAGGTGTAAGACATTCATCCAGCTCCAATCATTAATAAACTTTATTCATCATTGGAGACTTCCACTAGGTGTTCCAATTACTTCCTCTAAGCTGTTACTGTCTACAGCTTACTAAATTCTCAGAAATTTCCTTCTCATCTGTCCAAGAGAAACACACACAGAGGACCCTGCTCTTGGTCTATGCTGGCCAGTTAGTTCTCAGTCTTGGAATTTAAGAATCAGTTCTTAGAAACAATGGTCAAATTTTAGACAGAAAAATCATAGGACTAGAGACACCATTTTATACATGAAAAATTTGACCTACAGAGAAAAATAAAGATGTAAAATAAATGTCTAAAAAGAAGTAATGATTGACCTTAATTCACAAGATGAGAAAGCGAGTCATAGAAAGCAGCTGCTATGGATACTCCTGGTGGATTTTGAGGCCATTTGCCATTTATTGGGGGTCAGTGTTTGCCCTTTGCTGCTACAAGTATCCTTTTTATCAGGCTAATAAATTCTGCCTGTTGATTTCAGCTAATAATGTGAATTCATTTCCTTATAACCAAATAACCTCTAAGACTCAAACATTTATACAGAGGTAGGTTTCTTGGCTTTTTCTTTTCATTAATTGTGCTGTCTGCTTATTTTTACAGCAGAAACACATTAGTTTAAACAGCATAACTTCCAAGTATATTTGAATAGCTAGGAGAAGTCACTATTGTAATTTTTTCTTGTATTTGATTATATATGTGTGTATTTATTTATTTTGAGAAAAACTGGAGTATCATTTCATCTTGTTATAACAAAACAAAATCCATTAAAATTCTGATTATGTTTAAATTCAATGTTTAATATAATTCAGTACGATTATACATTTCTCTAATATGAAATTTTTATATAAGATAATAAAATGTGTCTCCATTATTTTCATATTTTTGTGTTTTACTATGTAAGAATTTGTAGATGATTCATCAAAATTCAATAAGCGTTTGCTGATTTTTTTTTATGTTTCAGGCATTGACCAGAACAGTGACAACATGAAATGAATCACTCAATAAAATGACCCTGGAGAGGAAGATACAGACATCATTATAGCCTTCTTAGATGAAGTGTTTTGGTGCTTATAACAAGAACAATAAAAACCATTGATAGGCATTAAGCAGAGATGTAAATGATCAAATTTATATAAGACATATTCCTGAATACTTATATGTTGCTGGCTTTGTTTTTTGCTATTATAATTTCAACTGATTAGTGTTGACATATAAAAAAGCTATTGATTTTGGAGGGTATGTATGTCTGTATATTTGTGGTAATCATAGGTTCTAAAAGTTTTTAAGTATTTTTATTTGACTAGTCTAGGTAAATAATACTGTCAATTTATATGATAATTATATTATCCACTTATATGACAATCCTCATTGCTTTTTATTTTCTCTAAGATTGCATCTAGTTTTCCTCTGCTCTAGTGTACAGGTCTCTTTCTTGCTTATTAGAGAGTGTTCAGTCGGGGGAAAATAACATGCTTTGGTATTTCAAAGAGAAAGACAGTTAATACAGAATATTAGAGGCTTGTATAAAAATTGGAAGGCTTGGATTACTGAAGACAAGGTATACCACTTGGAAGACATTTAGATGTGTCGGTAGTCATTCAAGTTGCCACAATCGGTTCAGAAGTTGGCAAAACTAGACCAAATTGTTTCTCAGGAGAACACCATAAGATGTTCCAACCATTGATCTCAACTACTCTCTGGTGACAGAATTCCCAATTGCCATTTGGGAAGAATTCTCAGCTTGCTTTCAATCCATGCCATTTAAATAAACACCAAATCTCAAATTCCGGTTGTACAGTGAGAATGTTACCCATTACAGACCTCAAAACTGCATTCTACCAACCACAGTGACTGGCTGAGGTTGCAGCATAGTACAGGCCAGGCCCATGACTTTCTAATCTACAGTTTTGCTGAGATGAAGTATTTTCACTGAAGTTATTCATTTAACAGAAGGTAGTTTTTATACTGATACTAGTCATCACAGCCACTACATTAAAAAACAAAACAAAACAAAAAAAAAAAAAAAAAAAAACTGCCTGAAAATAATGCCAACATAAAGGAAAAATTGAAAAATTAGACGAGTCAGGTTTTGAAGGCTTTTCTTGAATAATTGATTCTAGTGATTTCTAGAACCAAGTTTACAGCTTAATTTCTTAGATTATCCAGTTTTGCTCAAACAAATGGAGGTGAATTTCTTCACTTCAGCGAAAGAATTCTAATTCAATAACTTTACCTTTTTCATGCATTTTATATTATTTTTAGACATGGCATTCCTTAGTTCAATTAGGTTTTCCACATCTGTTTCACACATTTAGAATATTTTGTGTTGCCTCTTTGAAACACATTTAGAATATTTTGTGTTGCCTCTTTGAAGTTTCATGCATTAAAATAATAATATAAGAAATTAAAAAGTTCTCCAACTATTACTCTATCTTAAAAACTTCTGTTTTTGCTTGAGAGAGTTTCTTTTGTAATTTAAAATAATTTTATTATAGTACTGTCTGAACCAGGTATCTATTTGCAGAACAGATTTTTCAGCAATTATGATGTATATTACAAGGCAACAATTTTATTCAGATCTTCCTTTTTTTTAATTGAATCTGGTTTTAAATTCACTTTGTTCTGTAATGTCGTAACAGAGACTTTTCAAATAAATCAGGTTACAAACCAATCTTTTAACTTGCCTTATGTTTGTGTCTGCTGTACTTTTAACATCACTGAGATTACAGGGTTTTAGGGATGCTGTAAGTGTTTTTCTCCTACGGTGTTCTGCGGATTGCTTTACAGAGGAAGGGAAAGTGCAGTTAGTTTCTCCAAGGAAAAGTATTCCATGGGATTGGTAAGGGGAAAATGATCACTCCTTTCTACTTAACTATATTTCTACTACAGAAAATAGATAGATAGATAGATAGATAGATAGATAGATAGATAGCTATAGAGATACACACACACACACACACACACACACACAGACACACACACACAGAGACACACACACACAGACAGACAAACACAAGAGAGACAGAGCAAGATGGCCAAATAGATGCCTGTAGTGGATATCCCCCACCCTCAAGGACACCAAATTAAATGACTATTCACACAAGAAAGCACATTCATAGAACCAAAAATCAGGTAGGCAATCACAGAACCTGCTTTTAACATCATATCAAGGAAGGAGGAACTGAAAAAGGAAAGCCAGTCTTGAATTCCTCCATCATTTCCTGGCAGTAGCCACAGAGTGTGGACAGAGAAGCTGTGAGCTTGTAGGAGAAAGAGCACAGTGATTGTGAGTCTTTGCCTTGTAACTTAGTGCTGCCCTGTCACAGCAAAAGGCAGCATGGGGCAGAATTCAGATACAGCCCATGGAGGAAGCATTTAGACTTGTCCTAGACAGAGGGGAATCACCCATCCCAGCAATGGGAACCTGAGTTCCCACTAGCCCCATCACTATGGGCTAAAGTGATCTGGAATGCAAAATAACTTGGCAATCAGTCTAGGACAGGACAGAAGAACTGCAATTGCTCAGAAAGTTCTGATGCTGAACTGGGATTGGCACCAATGGAACTTGGGGTATATACAACCAAATGAGATACCAGCTGGGGCAGAAAAAGGAGTGCTTCATCACTACCCCACCAATCTCAGGCAGCACAGCCCGCAGCTCCAGGAGGGACTCTTTATTTCTGCTAGAGGAGAGGAGAAGACAGAGTAAGAAGAATTTTGTCTTGCAGCTTGAATATCAGCTCAGTTGCCATAGAGTCAGGAAACAGAGTCCTGAGGCCCTTATTCTAGGCCTTCAATCCCAGTTAATTTTTCTAGACACATCCTGGACCAGAAAAGAACATGCTACCTTGAAGGAAAGGATTCCACCCTAGAAAGATTCATTACCTGCTCAATAAAAAGCCCTTGGGACACAAATAAATAGTGGTGGTACCCAGGCAGTTCTCATTACAGGACTTGGGTGAGACCCAGGGATGTGCTGGCATCAGATGTGACTCAGCACATTCCCAGCTGTTAGAACAATGAGGAGAGTCTCTTGCTTGAAATAAGGAGAGGAAAGAGTAAAGGAGACATCGTGTTGGAGCTTGGGTACCAGCTTAGCCACAGCTTGGGGAGAGCACAAAATTGGTTCCTGGGGCCCCCAGTTCAAGGCCTTGGTTGCAGAATGACATTTATAGACCCATCGTGAGCTCCAGGAACGTCTGCTGCCCTGAAGGCAGAGATCTAGGCCTGACAGTGTTCACCACAACCTGAATAAAGAGCACTTGGCCCTTGTGTGAACATGGAAGGTAGCCATGCAGTAACTACTGTGGCCTGGGGCAATGATAGTCATGGGGATAAAATCCTACACAGGAAAGGAGAGAGAAGAGTGGGAAGGACTTTGTCTTACTTGATTGCCAGCTCAGAAGCAACAGGATAGATCACCATGCCAATTTTTAAGGTTTCCGACTCTCGGCACTGGCTCTTGGAAGGCATTCTAGAACCAGCCCTGGGTCAGAAGGGAGCTCATCACCACGACAGGTAGCACATAAGCCTGGCTGGATTCACCACATACTGACTGAAGAGCCCTTGAGCTCTGAGTGAACATGAGCAATAGGCAGAAAGTCATCACTGTGGATCTTGGGTAAGATTCAGTGCTATGCTGGCTTTGGGTCTGACCCAGCACAGTCCTAGTAACAATACCCGCAGGGGTAATTGTCTTACCACACACTCAATCTCAGATGGCTCAGCTCAGAAACAGATTCTGTTTGGGGGAAAGTTTGGGAAGAAAATTAGAATCTCTGCTGGGCAATCCAGGTGACTCTTCTGGATCTTATCCAAGACCACCATGGTAGTATCTCTGCACATTTGCAAGAGTCACAGCAGTACTGGGCTTGGGGTGTTCCCCAAAGCATATATGGATGCCCTGACCAAAAACTTCGATCAACAACACTCAATTCTCATTGAATACTTGGAAAACCTTCCCAAGAACGATAGATACAAACAAACACAGGTTGCAAAGCCTAAAACAAATACCTAACTATTCAATGCCCTAACATTGATGAACACCCAAGTGCATCAAGAACATACAGGAAAATATGTACTTACCAAATGAAATAACTAAGGTACCAGTGACAAATTCCAGAGTGACCAAGATATATGACCTTTCTGATAGGGAATTCAAAATAGCTGTTTTGAGAAAGCTCAGTGAAATTCTGGATAACACAAAAACAATTCAGAATACTGTCAGACAAATTTACAAAGAAATTTAATTAATTTTTAATGAGAATTCATGGTCACAGGGAGGGGAACATCACACACCCAGGCCTGTCAGGGGGTGGGGGATAAGGGGAAGGATAGCAGGAGGTGGGGGGATTGGGAAGGATAGCATTAGGAGAAATACCTCATATAGATGTCAACAGGGGATGGATGCAGCAAACCACCACGGCATGGGTATATGTAAGTAACAAACCTGCACATTCCACGCATGTACCCCAGCACTTAAAGCATAACAATAAAAAATTATGCAGACATTACATTTTTGAAATGAAAACATTAATAGACCTACTGAAGAATGCATCAAGAGTCTCTTACCAGCAGAATTGATCAAGCAGAAGAATTAGTGAACTTGTAGACAGGCTATTTGAAAATACACAGTCAAAGGAGACAAAAGGAAGAAAGAATAAGAAAGAATGAAGCATGCCTATGAGATCTAGAAAATAGTCTCAATAGGGCAAATCTAAGAGTTACTGGCCTTAAAGTTATTGGCCTTATTGACCTGACGAGGCAGAGAGGGTAGAGCGTAGAAAAATTTATTCAGACGAATCATAGCAAAGAACTTTCCAAATCCAGGGAAAGTTATCAACATTCAAGTACAGGAGGGTTTGAGAGAATCAAGTATGTTTAACCCAAATAAGACTACTCCAAGGTATTCAATAGTCAAAATTCCAAAGGTCAAGATAAAGAAAGTAACCTAAAAGTTGCTAAAGGCTTTATCAGACAAATGAAAGCTAATGAATGTCATCAACACCAGATCTGTACTATAAGAAATGGAAAAGGGAGTTTCTCAATGTGAAATAAAAGAATATTTATGAGCAATAAGAAAGTATTTGGAGGTACAAAATACTCTGCTAATAGTAAGTACACAGACACATACAGGAAATTATAACACTGAAAATGTGGTGTGTACATTACTGATAATGAGTAGAAAGATTAAAAGATAAATTGTTCAAAAATAATGACTACAACAACTTTTAAAGACACAGACAGTATAACAAGAAAATAACAGTAACAAATAGATACATAGTGGGGGAATTTCTTAAAGTACAGAGTTTTTTTGTTTTTCTTTTTATTTTTTGAGGCTGTCTCACTCTGTTGCCCAAGCTAGAGTGCAATGGAGTGATCCTGGCTCACTGCAGCCTGTGCCTCCAGGTTAAAGCAATTCTCATGCCTTCGCCTTCCTACTAGCTGAGATTACAGGTGTGTGCCACTATGCTTGGCTAAGTTTTACATCAGTAGAGACAGGGTTTCACCATATTGGCCAGGCTGGTATCAAACTCCCGACCTCAAGCAATCTGCCCACCTCAACCTCCGAAAGTGCTAGAATTACAGGTGTAAACCACTGTGCTTGACCAATGTGTGATGTTTTTATTATTTTTTGCTTATGTGTCATTTTATTTGTTTCTTAAATCAGCGTCACATTTTCATCAGATTAAAAAAAATGGGTTACAATATGTTATTTGCAAACCTCAGGGTAACCTCAAATCAAACACAACTGCTACTGCCACACATACACAAAAAAAGAAAAAGGGAGAAATTAAAACACACTATTGAAGAAAATCATATTCACAAAAAGTTAGATATAAAGGAAGGAAGAAAGAAAACCACACACAAAAAAAATGAAAACAAATAACAAAATGGCAGGCTGAAGCCTTTACTTAATAATGACATTAGATGTAAATGAATGAAACTGCAGTCAAAAGATACAGAGTGGCTGCCTTGATTAAAAAGCAAGACCCAATAATCCATTGCCTTCAACACATTTCACCTAAAAACACACACACAGACTGAAAATAAAGGGCTGCAAAGAGATATTCCATGCAAACGAAACAAAAGAAGGAGGAGTAGCTAATTCAGACAAACTAGATTTCAAGACAAAACAAACAAACAAAAACTATAAAAGAGAAAAATCGGGTAATTATATTATAATAAAGAGCTCAATTCAGCAAAAGGACACAAGAATGGTAAATATATATGCACCCCAAATTAGAGGCTTTTCTGTATATTCTCATAACATGACAAGGATGCACATTTTCACCACTGTTATTCCAGATAGTACTGGAAATCCTGAGAAGTCAGACAAGAGAAAGAAAGAAATGTTCTCCAAATTGGAAAAAAAGAAGTCAAATTATCCTTGTTTGCAGATATTATATTTTGAAAAACCTAAATACTTCACCAAAACTATTAGAAATGATATATTTGGTAAAGTTGAAGGATGTAACATTAGCGTCCAAAATCAATGGCATTTTTATACATCAACAGTGAGCAATCTGAAAAAGAAATCAAAAAAGTAATCCCATTTACAATAGCTACAAATAAAATACCTAGAAAAAAAAACTTAACCAGATAGTAAGATATTTAAAATGAAAATTATAAAACATTAATGCCTTAAACTATAAAACAAAATTGAAGAGAGCACTAGAAAGAGGAAGATATTGGATATTTTGGATTGGAAGAATCAATGTTGTTAAAATTTCCATACTATACAAAGCAATAAACAAATTTGATGCAATTCCTATCAAAATAACAACCGTCTTCTTAACAGAAATAGAAAAAAAAATTCTAAAATTTATATGAAACTAAAAAAGACTCAGAATAGCCAAAGTTAACCTGAGCAAAATGAACAAAACTGGAAGAATCACATTGCACAACTTCAAATTATACTGCAAAGCTACAGTAACCAAAACAGCATGGTACTGACATAAAAAAAAAGACACAGAGACCAATGGATCAGAATAGAGAACAGAGATACAAATTCATACCTCTATAGTGAACTGATTCTCAACAAAGTTGCTAAAAACATACAGTGGGAAAAGGATAGACTCATCAATAAATGATGCTGGAAATACTAGATATCTGCATACAGAAAAATGAAAATAGATTCCTATCTCTGGCCATGTAGATCAGGTCAATCAAAATGGATTAAAAAGACTTAAATCTCAAACCTCAAACTATGAAACTAGTAAAAGACAACATTTGGGAAACTCTCTAGGATATTGGTCTGGGCAAAGAATTATTGAGAAATACCCCACAAGAGCAGGCAACAATAGCAAAAATGGACACATGGAATCACATCAAGTTAAAAAGCTTCTGCACTAAAAATGAAACAATCAACACAGTGAAGAGACAATCCACAGAATGAGAGAAAATACTTGCAAACTATTTACCTGACAAGGGATTAATAACCAGAATGTATAAGAAGCATAAACAACTCAATAGGAATCAATCTAAGAATCTGCATTAAAATGGGCAAGAGATCTGAATAGACATTTCTCAAAAGAAGACATACAAATGTCTAACAGATATATAAAAAGGTGCCCAACATCACTTATTATAAGAGAAATGCAAATTAAAATTGCAAGGGGATATCTTATCACCTCAGTTAATACGGATTTTATTCAAAAGACAGGCAATAATAGAGGCTAGTGGGAATACGGAGAAAAGAGAATCTTTGTACACTGTTCATGGGAATATGAGTAGAACTACTATGAAGAACATTTTACAGGTTCCTCAAAAAAACTAAAATTAGAGCTACTATATGCTCCAGCAAATGGGATTAGATGTAACTCAGATCTGGGAGCAGAGCTGATTAATTTTGAATCACTTTTTTTTTGACAAGTGGTAAGCATGTTTTTATTAGCAGGAGAGAGGCTCCATTATATTCAATGGGAGAAAGCTGTTTTACCTATTGCTATTTTTGTGTGTATATATATATATTTTTTATATGTATATATTTATATGTATATATGTATATATTTATATGTATATATGTATATATGTATATATTTATATGTATATATGTATATATACGTATATATGTGTGTATATATGTATATACACACATACACACATATATATACATATATATGTGTGTATATATATACATATATATGTGTATATATATATACACATACAAAAATAGCAATAGGTAACATCTTTATTATTTAATATCAAGAGTATACAGAACTTTATATATATAGTTTACTATTTAACATCAGTCTTTACTATTTAACATCAATCCACTTACATAACTTACATATATATATATAAAACATATATATATATATATATGTTATGTATACTCGATTGATGTTAAATAGTAAAGAGATAAATTGTACTATATGTTATCTACTAAAATTTGTCAAAATTTTACTATTCTTTTATGTTAACTTTTGTAGCTAAGGGGCTGGAAAACTACTGCCTAGATTCTGTGCTCGGATTTAAACAGGATGTGGTTTTTGTTGCTGGGATGCCTTCACATGAAAACTGAAGTGGTGACAGGGAGGCAGAAGACATTCTCTTTCTGGAATGGTTGCGGTCTAGGGATAGCTTGCAGCATTTGAAGAGCCAGGACTCAGGTTCCCCTGATTGTGTGACAGTTGTGAGTGTATGTCAGCTATTGCAGCAGAAGCACAAGCTACAAAGCCTGCAGTGTTTTCTGGACCTGTAGGTCATCACTGTGGTCACAGGACCTTTAAACAACATTTCCCACAGTCCTGGCTCAAGGTCCTCATGTCTAATCCTTTCAGTGATGTTGATGGATCTAATTTTTTGTTAATCCATTCTTAACAGAAATGAAATTCCCAGAGTTTTCTGTTTCCTATACTGAATTTCCACTCATATAAAACTGTTTCATCCACATATATATCAATAGGATTCAGGATTTAATTTTAATCAGGGAAAAATATAGTAGGGCTGGATCAATACCTTTTCTGTATAGGTTATAAGAAATTTAATTAATTTTGAAAATCAGTACAAATATATACATGTACACACATCTATCTATCTAAATACGTATATTTCAGGTACAACTTATATGTTCATAAAACATCAAATTTCAGCATTTGGGGATTTGCTATCACTATACAGCCACAGTATATAAATGTCTTATTTTATAACCAAATCAGGAAAAGGGAAGGGCATATCCTAAGAATAATTTGAAACATTTTCATTATTAACTGCCACAATTTTGTATTAATTATGAACATGAAACTATAAATTACATATCTAGATCTATCTATCTACCTACCTACCTACCTACCTACCCCATATTATTAAATAGTACACAGTATTTTAAATCACATCTCCATGATAATATTCCAGATTTTAGTTTCATGAAGATAAATAAGCCATGTTCAATTTCCTCAGATTTCCTCAACTACAATTCCAGCTTCTAATGTCAAACCCGAGCATGAGACACTAGAAGTCTCCTCCAGCTGCTCAGTGAATTTGGAGTTGCCTTTAGCAATGGTACACCTCTCACTGGCTGATTGGCTGTCCTGTCTGTCATTTTCATGGATGCCATTTCTTTCTCACAGTTCTGAAAACGTCATATATTTTGTTCCTGGGAAGATTATTTTTATCCTTTTCAAATTTCAACAATTTAGTGCAATTTCAAAAGACATATCCTAGAGTTACTTATATATATATATATATATATATATATATATATATAAAATTGGAAATCTAAAGGTTTGATAGTAATTAAAAATATTTGTATTTTAAATATATAAGCATCACTTGTAATTTTGCAGTCTGTAATCATATTTCAACTAGGTCTATACACACAGATATGCAATAGTACAATCGTTTTAAAAAAAGCTTTAGAAAAGAAACAGTTGAACGTTTTCATATACCCTTTTACGACATTTCTTCTGACAAGGTGAGTAAGTCTTTCACTGTGTTCAGTATAGTGTGTCATGTAGGGAATTCAAATTCCTTGAATCTTCATGAAGGGAGCTTTCAGAATTTAGGGCAAAGGATAGTACACAAAGCATATAAGGTAACTTTTTGATGGTTTTCCATCCATTAAAATGATCTCTTCCCAAAGCTACTTAAAACAAACAATGTCTGTGTTGGATTTAAAACTTAAATAAATACGTCATTGCTTTGTAGTGGTTGTTGCCTTGGTAAAGAAAATACAGGAAATTCATATGTTCTTTGTAGTCGGAGGGGTAGTGTGTTGGTGTGTATATGTATATATATAAATATATGTGTGTGTGTGTGTGTGTGTGTGTGTGTACAATTGTTTATTAATAAAATTCCTTGGAGAAATAACAAAACTAGCAGTTCTTAATTTCTAAATAAAAAGTCACATTTATATAAACCTAAGACATTAGAGATAGAAAAATCTCATCATAGAAAATATTTATTAAGTGCCAACTATATGCCAAAATAATGCAACAAAAAACCTGAGATTTTAGTTTTCCTAATTAATTGTAGTGACATACTGATGTTCATACATTTATATCTTAACATTACCTCGTTAATGGGGAGAATACAGTGACTGAATACCGAATCCATGTTTCTCAGATGTGATTAAGATACAGGCTGCTTCCAATTTGCTGGTTCATTTAATCAACAGAAACCCCCAAAATCTATTTTCATAACTCTATTACATACATCCAGGAAACTTGCTGAGACCTCTATGCTTCTATCCATTCTATACAAGCTCTAAAAATAGCTTGTTTATCACTTACAAAATTTTGATTTTGTAAACCCAAGCTGTTCTTGAGATTTAGATATGTCAAAGAAAACAGATCTCACCACTCCCCTAGCACAACTTTAAGGTAATATTTAATGCACATCCACACTGGATGGTAAACAAATGATACTAGACAATACTATTACATGTATTTTTTTAAGTTGATAAGATGTAAGATTATATACATGGATAAACTTGCCCCAATCATGTGACTAGCAGTGGGTATTGAATATTTTGACAGTAAACTATATAACTTCCAAACACTAATAAACAATGATTATTGCTTAAATCTTTTAGATGGATAATTATATCCTTCATAATTTTTTCTTGTAAAAAATGATCTTATGAAAAAGTTCCAAGTGGGATTATTAAAATTATGTGACTTCTTTGTTAAATAAGCAATTTATGTAATTCACAATAATTTTGTAATACATTTAAATGTTAATATATTCCAGTTCAAGATAAAAAGTTTTTTTCCAGATTATTCTGTTTTCTTATATTTTTACTTCCAATTATGCCTTAGGATAAAAAAAATCAGAATCTTTTTCAAAATTAATTGAAGTCTTGAAGCTCTGGGATGAAATTTCATGGCAATTGTTTTCAAACATTAAAGTTCTATAGCTAACAAAGTGAAATATAAGATAAATCATGGTTACTGTAGGGAATAATAATGTTTACTTTTATTTAAGCTTTTTTTAATGCTTATCTGGGTCAGGTTTTTATTTTAACATTCATATTCTCTTCTTAACAAAAAGATTCAACTTTACTAAAATGTCTAAAAAAATACTAGAATGTTATTTACATATTCAAACTGGAAACATTTTTCCATATGTTCTAACTTATCTGGTAGGGTTTTAAATACTAAATATAATTAATTATCCATTAAATTTTTATAAATAAAATTATTATTAATGAGAATTAATAATCATTGCTTCTTGATAAAGAATGATATATCAATGGCATTTTGATAAATAATAGTTTGTACTCCCACCATGCAAACATTCAGGCCCTCAGGCCATTTTTATGATCAAAAGGCTTTACAAATTTACAGCAAACATTATAGCGTGTCAGTTTTAGAGACAATAAAATGTTCATAGAATTATTGGTGGTGAATTTTAACCTTTCCTTTTCTCTAATAACACTAGCCAATGAGATTATACAACTTTCTAGAGTAATAGAATGAGAAAATGCCATGGTTTAGTTCTCCTGACTCTAATTATATACCTACCTCACTTATTATTTATCTTTACTATAAAGAGTTAGGAACCATCATATTAAATAATCAAGATTCTATTAGAAGCCTTTGTTAGGTGAGTGATCAAATAATGAAGATAAAGAGGACATGGAAATATGATAATAAAACACCTTAAACTCTGACTAGACAGAAAGACTATTACATATAAGCTGAAAACAAACCCGTATTAGTTCAAGAGGATAGTAAGTAAGTACATAGACAGAGGCTGCAATTCACTTAGTGATGAACAGCCTGGAGTTTGAGGTCATGTTCTGAATATGCAGTTCAGTGGCCCCGTGGATTTGGTCAAATTATTTTATTATTTATGATGGAGTTTTCATATCTCTAAAATTATTTAACCATTCAAATCTCATAAAGTTCATGTAACTAAATGATAATGTGAAAAAGGTATAGCATAATACCTTGTACATATTGAAAACTCAAATTTTAGCTCTTGTCATAATTACCTTCCGACTAAAAATAATTTGGGGAACATAAAATGTTAAATGATGGGGGTATCTTTAACATTTTAAGTCCATTTAATGGAAAGTAAGTACATCCTTTCAAAAATTGTATAAGAACTTCAAAGTGATATTTATTTTATTTTCATGGAACAATTATAAATTTCAATGCACATGCAATTTTAATTTAAACTGAAAGCATACATTACATTTTTAGCTTTTTAATTTTCTTTTACGAATTAGGATCCTACAAAGAACTAACATTCTAAAACATGTCTAAATTTTTCTCCCTATGGTGTTTAGGTATTTTCTGTGGTTTATTATTATTGTTTAAAAGAATTTGGAAACTTGAGTATTATTTAAAATATTCACATTTTCTACGTATTAAATTCCTGAGTTAAGCTACCAACTGATATTTCCACAAGAAAACCAGGTAATTAATATTATGACATTATAGGTTTAGCCGCTTTTTTTTTTTTTTTTTTTTTTTTGAGATGGAGTTCTGCTCTTTTTCCCCAGGCTGGATTGCAGTGGCATAATCTCAACTCATCACAACCTCAGTATTCTCCTGTCTCAGCCTCCCAAGTAGCTGGGATAACAGGTATGTACCTCCACACCCAGCTAATTTTTTGTGTTTTTAGTAGAGACAGGGTTTCTCCATGTTGATCAGGATGGTCTCACATTCCTGACCTCACTCAGCTTGCCAAAGTGCTGGGATTACAGGCGTGAGCCACCACACCCAGCCAAGTTTAGCGATTCTTAGGAACATATGGGTCTAGGTCCTTCAGTACGTTCCCTAGAAGCAACAGGGTATATTTGCACGGGAATGTGATTTATATTAAGGAATTATCTCATGTGATTATGAAAGATGGCAAGTCCAAAATCTGCCTGATGAGCTGGCAGGTGGAGACCAAGGAAAGAGCCAAAATTATCGTCTAGGTCTCAAGGTTGCCTGGCTGCAGACTCGGGAAGGAACCAATGTTGCAGGACAAGTCCAAGACTGTCAGCTGCAGAATTTCCTCTTGCTCAAGGAGATGGGATTTTGTTGTACTCAGGCCCTCAACTGATTGAATGAGGCCCACTTACAGTTATGGAGGTCAATCTGCTTTCCTCAAGGTCCGCTGATATAAATGTAAATATCATCCAAACACACGTTTACAAAAACATTCAGAATAATGTGTGACCAAATATATGGACACCATTCCCTAGCCACAGTGACACACAAATTTAACCATCACAGGAAACCTTCTCTGTAACAAAGTATGGGTTTCTTAAATATTGGAATCTAGTTTTCATAATATTTACCATTCTCCCTATTCTTCCTAATTTTTTGCTGAGTTAATGTGTTTAATTTTATTTTACATAATACAGGATTTATGTATTCTATTCATCTATTCACAGCTTGTATTTCTTTCTGCTGCCTAGAAAAAATCAGTGTTTACTTAATAATTTGGATAAATTATTTATGTATTCTGAGGGCTATACTGTACCTCCCGTTTGGGGTATGATCTCCTCAGTCATATTAAGTAGTAACATGAATGTTTTGCCAGAATAAAACTGCAATAAAATATAGAGGTACATACTACACTATAATATACTTTCCAAAAACCCCTTAAAAGATACTTGGTTTTCATTATCACCTGACTTTCTTTTGGAAAATCATTGAAAACTGGCTGAATATAGGCAAGGTTAGCATACTAAATTAGCAGTTATTTCTTTCATTTAATAATGATAAGTTAAAATAACATATTTTATAACCAAACTACCATTTTGTAATTTTTCCCTAGAAAAATTGTGGAAATGTTAAAAGGAATACTAAAATTGAGTGCACATGAAAAAATATAATTCTTCATCTCAAATGTTATACATATGAAATATCATTGGTAAAGTTCATTTTCAGATTTATTTGGAAGTAATTTTGTGTTTCAAGTTGACAGGAAGGGTTGTTCTTGGCAAAGCTCTGTGTAAATACTTAAATGGGATAATAAGGAAAAGAAAATTTGAGATATATTTAAGATATTTCATTTACTTACAGTTACACAATTGACACAAACTCAGAATACTGTATATAAAAGAATGCTGAATTGTGTTTTTAAATATTTTATATATTTTCAGGTTTCTTTTCAATGTTTTTGCAGAGATATTTTGATAGCACACACATGCCTTGATGAATCTTTCTGCACTCATTGCTTAGCATAATTTATCTATTTAGAGGACTAAACCTTGAAAAGGATAGATACATAATGACAGCCCCTAAGAAGATAAACCAACATCTGATCAAGAAAACTTAAAACAGACTTAAGTAGATGATAAAGAGTAAAAAACAGGATTATTTATGTCATGCGCTATGAAAGTACTTCAATTTCAAGAAACCTTATGAAATACGTTTTTGCCCAGAATAGTGGCTCATGCCTGTAATCCCAGCAATCTGAGAGGCTGAGGTGGGCAGATCACCTGAGGTCAGGAGCTCATGACCAGCCTGATCAAGATGATGAAACTCCTTCTCTACTAAAAATACAAAAAATGAGCCGGGCGTGGTGAAACTTGCCTGTAGTTCCAGCTACTCAGGAGGCTAAGGCAGGATAATCACTTGAGCCCGGGAGGCGGAGTTTGCAGTGAGCCGAGACTGCACCAGTGCACTCCAGCCTGGACAACAAAGAAAGACTCCATCTCAAAAAAAAAAAAAAAAAAAAAAGTTTTTTGTTTTATTTTTTATTCTTACTGTTTTCTATTTGTGGAAATAAACAAAGGTCACTCAAATGAGAACAAACAGAGGCTATTTATTCAGAGCTTGCTATAGAAAGGGAGTCAGCTACTATCATTTGCATGAAGCAGACTACACGACAGGCAGGAGTGTTTGAAAGCTTTCGAGTGAAAACAGGGAAAGCTTCAGATATTCTCTGAATCAAAGTTGGCAAGGGAATTCTGGGGGCAGCTAACAGAACTGGGCATCTTATACAATTTGTTTGAGAACATGTTTTGTCCTCTTTGGTTTGTCCTGAGTTGAAAGCAGGAGAAGAAATGAGGACCAGCCAGTCATTGATCAAGTCCTCATTGTTTAGAGTAAATTGCCTTAGAGAGGATGGTTTGGCTTGCTGGGATGGGATGTTGCGAAGTGCATGGATGCCTTGCTCAGAAGTGATAGGTCAAGGTTCTGGTGTTATATCTGGTCTGACCATTGTCCATTTACATACTCAGTCTCTTACATGAGAAAAACTCTCTTAAAAAATAACAACAAGACAAAAAATGGAAGCAATACAAATAAAACAAAAAACAGTATAACAATCATTAACTATTTTCCATAGCATTTACATTGTAGTTGGTATTCTAAGTAATAGAAAGAGGACTTAAAGTATTTGGGAAGATGTACTGCACATGGATACAAATATTATGCCATTTTATATCATGGACTTGACCATCTGTGGATTTTTGTATCCATGGGGATCCTGGAACCAATTTCCCATAGATACCAAGAGAAGACTTGTGTGTGTGTGTGTGTGTGTGTGTGTGTGTGTGTGTGTGTGTGTTTGGGGGTGTGTGTGTCTATGTATATATAGTTTGTTCATATGTAAGCTCACTTATCTTTGAGGAGCTGTAATTGCTTGAAGCAGGAAAGAAAAGGATTATGAACAAATTGTGAGATTCATTTCTAAGCCAGTAACTTAGAGTATGCAAATTAAACCAGGAAACACGAGCTCAGTACAAAAGCTTATATAGTCAGATTAGTCAGATATTTAAAAACATTCACACATTCTCTTAAACTACAACCATTTTAAGCATATGAAACATATAATTTAATTTAAAGCTATGTTTAGTGACCATTTAATATTTCCTTATTGTAGCATTTATAATATTAATAAAATTAAATATTTAAGTAAGAAATGTATTATTACAAGCTCACTTAATTTATCTGTTTGATATTTTTATAATAACTTATGGAAATAATGGGAACAACATAGAATTAGTATAAAATAGTTTTACAATTTTAATCATAAGAAGTTAAAGTGAAATCTTTTATCAGCTAAAGGATTTTGTTAACATATTTACATAGTGATAATATTAATGAAAAATCATAATCACTGTAATTCTCATTTTTGTCATCGTTTTATTGACGATAAAACATTAATGTTTTTCACATTAATATCTCTATTCATACATCAGAAATTATGATCACTTTCCAAAGTTTCCCAAGAATAGGGAGAGGTGGAAGAGATGAATGGATGTGAGAAGGAGTAGTCTTCAGAGAAGAAATTATCCTTCCATGCAGCTGCTTGCATTACATATGGAAAAGAGAGAGCTTAGATTCAGAAACACATTTTGAAATGTGCATATGTAAGAGAAACAGAGAATTACTACTGCTGGTACAAAAATTATGTATGGACTTGATGTCATCAAGCCATATGAGTACAAAGTTAGTAGTTAAAAACACAAAGTATAGCACTAAAGAAAGATAATGTCTTAGTTCACTTGGGATATCATGACAAAATACCACAGAATGAATGGCTTATAAGCAACCAAATAACATTTTTCACAGCTCTGGAGGATGGAAAGTCCAAGATCTGGTCACTGACAGATTTGATCTCTAATGAGGACACACTTTATGGCTCACAGACAATCCTTCTATCTGTGTTGTCACAGGTGGAAAGGGCAAGACAGTTCTCTGGGACTTCTTTTGTAAGGACACGAATCTCCTTCATCAGGGTTCCATTCTCATGACCTAATTACCTCAGTAAGTCCTCACCTCCTAATAGCATCAGGTTGGTGATTAGGTTTTAACCTGTGACTTTTGTGGGGGATACAAACACTCAAGAGCCTAGTATAGCAAATCCTTTTGATTCTCTCCACTATTGCAGAAAGGTGATTTTATTAAGGTAGAGAAAAGAGAAGGAAAGGAGAAGAGAAAGGCTTCCACGAAGAGTGTGGAAGGGGATTCCAGAGGGGAAATCCCGGAGGCAGCTCCCGCAGTGTGGGAGGGGATTCCAGAAAGTTGGAAATCCCAGCAAATGCTTTTTCATGTTTAATAAATGACCTCTCTTTTTGACAGACATTTTCCCATGAAGGTCTCTTATTTTTCATGCTTAAAGCAATGCCCAGATCAGGATTAATCTAAAGCCCGTTTCAGGAATAAAATGATAATGTTACAGTAATGACAGCCTATTCAGCAGCAAACCACAACTGAAATTGAAGACCCCAACTGTGCTTTTTCTTTTCTATTTCCATCTCTGAGTCCAAAGTGCTCATCTCAAAGAACCATCAAGTCATGACACTACCTACGGAAACATTAAGTGGTAATGTCACAGGAAAAAAATACACCCGGGAAACAAGAAAGAGTTTATATAAATAGTTGACCATAGTGATCACAAAGATACTGTTGGCATAATCTCTATTTAATAAAAGAGATGTCAAAAAAAAAAAAACATGAAAGTATCAAAAGAGCAACTATGAAACAAATTAGATTTAAATATCAAGCTTTTAGAACTTAGAAAATAAAGTTAAAAAATAACGAGAACATACAATGTAGAAATAAAGCACACTAGAAACAGCAGTCACACCATGATTATTAGTGCATCTGAGAAGCTCAGGGAGAATGGAATACAGCTTGACTAAGTCACAAAATGAAATTTTGTGAATTGGACAGGACAAGAGACAGAATCAGTTATAAAGAGATGATAAATACATAAAGCAAAAGAGATCCCAAGTGTGCATACATAATATTATTGAATTGAGAAGAGAAAGTAATGGGATAGGAAACAAGTAAGTAATTAAATCTATGATAAAATAAATGACAATCTTAGGACTGAAAAGGCAAAGCGTACCATATACTGAGGAAACAGATACATAAGTGATTAAATGTACGATAAAATAGATGGCAATCTTGAGATTTGAAAATGCACACCATATACTAAGAAAGAGTAATCTACATCAAAACAGGACTTATCTTTGTGATATGAGTGTATTTAAAATAAAGGAGATTGCAAACCCCATGGGTAAAATAAGCAAGTTACTAGGAAAGGGGAAACAATTTGTCTTCAGGTTTCTACAGCTCAGTACTGTGGTGTTCATCATGTTTTCTTTTAATGGATGTGATCCCAAAATTTTAAATCTATTAGTATATTCTCAAATGTACGGATTAGGAAACATTGTGGGAGTTATCATTTCAGAGAAAAATTTTATAGTCATTGAGAGACGAATTATAAATGAGCACTTCACACTTTTACTTTTATGGCATGGAAAATATTATAAGCATGCTCCTCCATTCATTTATTTCATAAAGGTTAATTTGAACTTGCTATGCTCAAGACACTATTCTCCAGGCAATCAAACACCTGTCTCTAACCTTACGAAGCTTTAAGTCTATTGTCTGTGGAGGCAGAGGGGGATAAAGGCATTAAACATAACGAATAAGTAAATTTTATGAGATGTTAGAAGCTGACAAATTTTACAAAGAAAAATAAAAGAGAAAAGGTATGAAGGGGCTGCAGGGTCTAGTACAGAATGAGGCACAATTGTTCAGTGTGACCCCACACAGAAGGTGATAGTTGGACAAAGATTTGAAGGGGAAGGTAGAAAAGAAACCATTTAGAAATTTGGAGGAAAAGCAAATGTCCAAAGGAATCGCCAAACAAGACAATAGTCACGTCTGATGAATGCCATAAAGGCCAGTGAGGCTGGGGTGGAGGCAGCAAAGAGGGAAATAGAAAGTGAAGACTCAAGGAGTAATCATGAACTAGGTTGTTTGGAGCCTTAAAAGCCTTTGAAAGAGCTTTGAATTTCTCTTCTATTTCTTGTCAGATAATTAACTAGTACAGAACAAATTAAAAATATACTCACAGGTTAATTAACAATGATTCAGTCAACAACTAACAACGTATGTGATGGTGGTCCCATAAGATTATAATACCGTATTGCAATTGTGTCTTTTTTTATATTTAGACAGGCTTTAATACACAATTTCTTACCATTGTGTTACAGTTGTTTACAGTCTTCAGTACAGCAAAATGCTGCACAAGTGTGTACCCTAGGAGCAATAGGTTGTATAATATACTGTAGGCTTGTAGTAGGCTATAATACATAGATTTATGTAAATACATGCTGTGATGTTTGCACAAGCATGAAATCATTCAAGGACACATTTCTCAGAACATATCCTCATCATTAAACAATGCATGACTGTAGTGGTGGAAAAGCAGGTCATGATTTTTCACCCAACTCTTACCCATGAAGGTAGATATTTTAAGAAAAAATGCATGAAAAATAAGAGACCTTCATGGGAAAATGTCTGTCAAAAAGAGAGGTCATTTATTAAACATGAAAAAGCATTTGCTGGGATTTCCAACTTTCTGGAATCCCCTCCCACACTGCGGGAGCTGCCTCCGGGATTTCCCCTCTGGAATCCCCTTCCACACTCTTCGTGGAAGCCTTTCTCTTCTCCTTTCCTTCTCTTTTCTCTACCTTAATAAAATCACCTTTCTGCAATAGTGGAGAGAATCAAAAGGATTTGCTATACTAGGCTCTTGAGTGTTTGTATCCCCCACAAAAGTCACAGGTTAAAACCTAATCACCAATCTGATGCTATTAGGAGGTGAGGACTTACTGAGGTAATTAGGTCATGAGAATGGAACCCTGATGAAGGAGATTCGTGTCCTTACAAAAGAAGTCCCAGAGAACTGTCTTGCCCTTTCCACCTGTGACAACACAGATAGAAGGATTGTCTGTGAGCCATAAAGTGTGTCCTCATTAGAGATCAAATCTGTCAGTGACCAGATCTTGGACTTTCCATCCTCCAGAGCTGTGAAAAATGTTATTTGGTTGCTTATAAGCCATTCATTCTGTGGTATTTTGTCATGATATCCCAAGTGAACTAAGACATTATCTTTCTTTAGTGCTATACTTTGTGTTTTTAACTACTAACTTTGTACTCATATGGCTTGATGATATCAAGTCCATACATAATTTTTGTACCAGCAGTAGTAATTCTCTGTTTCTCTTACATATGCACATTTCAAAATGTGTTTCTGAATCTAAGCTCTCTCTTTTCCATATGTAATGCAAGCAGCTGCATGGAAGGATAATTTCTTCTCTGAAGACTACTCCTTCTCACATCCATTCATCTCTTCCACCTCTCCCTATTCTTGGGAAACTTTGGAAAGTGATCATAATTTCTGATGTATGAATAGAGATATTAATGTGAAAAACATTAATGTTTTATCGTCAATAAAAAGATGACAAAAATGAGAATTACAGTGATTATGATTTTTCATTAATATTATCACTATGTAAATATGTTAACAAAATCCTTTAGCTGATAAAAGATTTCACTTTAACTTCTTATGATTAAAATTGTAAAACTATTTTATACTAATTCTATGTTGTTCCCATTATTTCCATAAGTTATTATAAAAATATCAAACAGATAAATTAAGTGAGCTTGTAATAATACATTTCTTACTTAAATATTTAATTTTATTAATATTATAAATGCTACAATAAGGAAATATTAAATGGTCACTAAACATAGCTTTAAATTAAATTATATGTTTCATATGCTTAAAATGGTTGTAGTTTAAGAAAATGTGTGAATGTTTTTAAATATCTGACTAATCTGACTATATAAGCTTTTGTACTGAGCTCGTGTTTCTTGGTTTAATTTGCATACTCTAAGTTACTGGCTTAGAAATGAATCTCACAATTTGTTCATAATCCTTTTCTTTCCTGCTTCAAGCAATTACAGCTCCTCAAAGATAAGTGAGCTTACATATGAACAAACTATATATACATAGACACACACACACCCCCCCAAACACACACACACACACACACACACACACACACACACACACAAGTCTTCTCTTGGTATCTATGGGAAATTGGTTCCAGGATCCCCATGGATACAAAAATCCACAGATGGTCAAGTCCATGATATAAAATGGCATAATATTTGTATCCATGTGCAGTACATCTTCCCATATACTTTAAGTCCTCTTTCTATTACTTAGAATACCAACTACAATGTAAATGCTATGGAAAATAGTTAATGATTGTTATACTGTTTTTTGTTTTATTTGTATTGCTTCCATTTTTTGTCTTGTTGTTATTTTTTATTCTTTTCACTTTGAGTTTGGTTGAATCTGCGGATCCACAACCCATTGATACAGAGGGCTGAGTGCATAAAAAACTGGAGGCTGTAAAGTCTTTGCCTCATAATTCCAACTAACCCCAAATTATTGTTTTAACATCTGCTTAATCTCAACCTGTCCACAGACCTTTAAATTCTAAAAATATCCTGCCTTAATTTCTCATTTTGAACTAATGCTCAGTGTCAATGAAGGTGTTGTTCTTAATTGCAGTAAGTTTAATTCACCTAGCTTTGCCTTATCAACAGATTTTCTAGTGGGTTTCCATACATCAGTAGTCAACAAATGCAAAGGTGGTTTGTTACATGAATAGGTAAATGGTTCTCTTATGCATATAGCAAATCAATAAATGTTCACATGTGTGGATGATAAATCTGACAAGACAAATAATTTAAATTTGCTGTAGACTGACAAATTGCCATTCCAAGTATATAAATTTATATTTATGTCAGCAATGCTCATCCCAATAATATTTGAGTATGCATATTTCCCCTCACCTTCACCGAAAGTTATGTTGTAAACTTTTTCAGCTATGTCACTTCTGTGATAATATGTAGGTTTTAAAATTGTCACAGACCATTGTAGATATATAGATATAAGTATCTAGTTTCTAGGCTTATACTGGTCTTAAACTCATGGGTCACAGTATCCTTTTTATTTAAAAAAAAATAAGAAATAATTACTGTGACTTTCTCTTATGCCAAAAATAAACATTTTAATATCAAATCTTGGAAAAATGCCTTCTCTTCTACAGTTCTATATGCCCTCAAACAAATAGCTGGTGCTCTTTTCTAGAGAAGCCACCTTTAAATAACTCATTCTTAGAAACTGTGGTGGCTTTTATTATATAGATTATGATATGAATTTTAGGGAAACAGAAATTGGCTTTTGATGCTTACCTCAAACTGACTGACTCACACATCCTCCTAATAAATCCTGGGTTTCAAGAAAACAAAGTCTAATCTTTAACATACCAAATATCCATGGACTATAACAGTAATTAGGAGTGAATTGGCCAGGGGCACCCGCAGAATTGGACAATTCATCTCTTCTCTAAATTATTGTGAACATCTGGGAACAAATATAATGGCCTTCATCCGGTGTTGAGAGGAAACTGGTGATTCGTTATCAAAAGAACTGTGGGGCTTAGGTCTGCTTTGAACATGCCCTGCTCATTTGGTAAGCATGCTGTAAACTAATTTAAAACATTATTAAGTAAATATCTTAGCACAGTTAGGAAAACTGACTGCACAGATACAATGTAAGGAAATGTAGTTCTAATGATGTGTGAATGTGTCAAAATATTGGTTTAAGTAAAGCTATAAGATGAAGTGTTGACACATAATGCCAAAGGGCATTCATATAATAAGTACCTAAAACATAATTCCAAGTTATCATTACAGTGTTTGGTTGTATATAATTGAACATTAATATTGACATTGCAAAATAACTTTTGATATTTAATCAGTTAGATCTAGACTAAGTAGTTTATATTTGTTTCTGTTTTAATTTAAGAAAAATGATGCTATGATACAAATTTAATAGCATAGAACTCAACTGACTTTGGGCTAATAACTCAACGACAAGGACACATATATTCTAAAGCCTTTGGAAAATTTTAGTCACTCATTCTCAAATGTGAGCATGGTATTACACAGCAAACTGCCAATTCTGCAGACAACTAGCTGAGTGACTTTACTTCCCTTATATAAGATTTTTTAAAATACTTTAAGAAATTAAACATGATTTTGAAGATCTTCTCTTCTCTAGCTTTAAAAACATGTAAAATTATTAAATAAATAACTGTGGAATTGCTAAAAGCAAATATCCATGGGTAGTTATATTACTTGCCATATAAGTGGAACATTATTACATTAACAGAGAGATACTGTTCTATAGCTTTTCTACACAGCTAAATATTCAACTATTTCTAGAATTTATCCTTCACTTTTACTAAACCCTAAAATCATAAGATTTGTAAATATATATACATATCCCTTTGTAGATTGAATAAGTATAGCCCAAGAGAACTTGTGCCTATATAAAAAATATTAAAGAACACTGAAGTTCTTTGTTGAATAAGAACTCAGTCCATCGGGACACACACACACACACACACACACACACACACACACACACACACACACGTTTTATTATTTCAGGAAAACAGCAAAAGAGATTGAGTTAGATTGTAAAGTTAAGTAACAAATACAGATTTGCTGTTAGAAGGTTATATAAACTTGTCAGAGAAAGAATAAAACACTGTGTATCTTTTAGGACAAGGCTTTCTGACACCATTGTTGAGACATGTTCCTGTTGGTCCATTCCAAATATTACTAAATCTAGCTTTAGATTAGACTATTTATCTTGCAGAAGACCATAATTTTAAAGGATGAAGGTGTGCTTTCTATTTCACATAGTTCTTCTTTGATCTGTTCCAAGAATGACTAGTTATGTTGTTCAATGAATCACTTGTTTCCAAATAAATAAGACTGATGCTATAGATAAATATGCATGACACACCTGACCTGCGACAACATGAGTAAGAGAGAATACAGCACACTACCAGAGGTCAAGGTTTATTGCGGTTACCAAAAACTGCCTCAAGGATTTTCTTCTTATTCAACATTATTCATTAATGTCTTAATGAAACCCATTGCTCTCAAGGACAATAAAGATGGAGTCACTGTCCCTAATTCTTCAATTAATCTGTTCTAATGGGTGGAATGATGAATTGTGACAAGTAATATTCATCTGGGGAGACTTGTTATAAACACTTGCTTGTCATAGACACTGTGTCTATTTTTTAAAAGCAGAGATTAACCCTGTTCTGTAAACACATATTTATTCTGTATTGGTTGAAAAAAGTAATTAGGATTTTTTTTTTAATTTAAAGGATAAATATGATCAGGACATTGATGTTAGAAGAAACAAGGTGTATGATAAAGAAATCCCTAGAGCAATTCTTCTGGGAAATAGCTAAAGCAGATCTGTGGGAAAGGCTTGACAAACTAGCAAAGAAAAAGCAGAATTAGTCAGGGTTACTACATTTATAAAGGAGAATTGGCCATTTTGATGGGTTGACATTTTGCCATGACAAGTTCAGAACCTGAAATGATCTTAGAAATGTCAGAAAGGAGGTTCATAGGCACCTCAGTGAAAACATTAACTACACTATTAAACTTAATGAGAATAAATTCTGCTTTTATGAGAAAAAGGTCAATGCTAGCCTGAACTTAGAAAAAAAAAAAAGAGGGATATTCTTACACAGACAGAGAAAGCCAATTAGAGTACTCAAGTTAATGTAGTGCTGCAAATCGTGAGGTTTTTTTTTTTTTTTTTTTTTATCAGAGTTTCAACTATTGCTTTCATATTAATTAAAATTTGAGTGATGAGGATATACAGTTTCATAGTATCTATAATATTTTACATAAGCAACACAAATTTAAAAAACAACTTTAGGCTTCTAAACATGTAATATCTTAGCTTTTCATTTCATTTTTTTTTTTACATTTTCCCAGCAATGGCACAGTGACATTTTTCAAAATTGATATTATATAAGTGAAAACTGAACCCATTAATTGGGGCTCTTATATAATTATGACATAGTTGGGTAAGTAAAAGTGAAATGTTGTATCAACTATTGTGTTAGAAATATACTTACTTAGTGGTAAAATTAATGAAAAATTCATAGAATTAATAGCTATGAGTTATCACTCACAGAATTAATCATTGAGGTCATGTCACTCATTTTTCCAGCGTCATCTTATCAAAGATAAAACTTTTTAAACATAAATTTCTCTACTCATATACAAAAATTATGATCAAGTGATCTCCAAAGATTCCCAAGACCAGGGGCAATAGAAGGAGATGAACAGCAATAGACATGAGAGGGAATAGGCTTCAGAGAGGAAGTTATCATTACATGTAGCTAATTACATTACATATGGAAAAGAGTTGCTTAGATGCAAAAAGAAACATTTTGACATGTACATATGCAAGAGAAAGAGTGTTACTACTGCGGCTGAGAAAGAGAGTTACTACTACTCAAGACCATAAATATTCTATTTATGGTCTTGAGCTTCAACTATGTCATAATAAAGAAATCCTCACAGCAATATTATTGGGTATATAATATGATTTTATCATTTAACGTACCAGTGAGATACTAAGTCTAAGGATTGGGCCAGTCAGGCAGCCAGGTTTCAAGAAGCAAAAACTCAATTTCTTAAAGGTTCAGAACAGAAGTTTATCTCTTGATCTCCTGTTTGTTACTGGGATTTTTATGAAAAATTTGCTATATAAAACTCACATGAAATATTATAATGTTTAAGTGGTATTCCATAAAGGAAAATGTGTGTGTGTTTGTGTATATGCAACATTGAACAACATAGTTAACAGATGACTATATTATTATTAAACAAAATTATACAGATATTTTGAGTATTCACCTTGAATAAAAGTTTTTAGAAAGACTTCATAAACTCATTTATTCTCATAAGTAGGCTACTATCTAGAAATATAGAAACTATATCACTTAGTACTTATAGACTTATGCAAAGAGATTGATATAATTATTATGAGAGCAGTATTTTACAATGCAATGAAGCTTTAATAGAAATAGAGATCAAAGTAATTTTAGGGGAATCAGAAAGACTTAATAAAAAGGTTGAACAGTTAAATGTAATGTAAAAGCAAAAGCCTTTTGGCAGGTAGGAAAGGTGGATACAAAAGAGAATTTTAAACAAAATTGCCAGTAAAAAAATTATCAATCTATTATATGGGGGAAATTTCACATAGTCAACGAAATATAGTACACATAGATAAAGACTGGTGGTGTAAGTACTGTCTGTTAGAAAGAGAACATCCTGCGATGAACATTCATGTGCATGTGTCCTTATAACAGAACAATTTATAATCCTTTGGATATATACCCAGTGCAATAGCAAAGACCTGGAACCAACCCAAATGCCCATCTACGATAGACTGGACAGGGAAAATGTAGCACATATACACCATGGAATATTATGCAGCCATCAAAAACAATGAGTTCGCATCCTTTGTAGGGACATGGAGGAACCTGGAAACCATCATTCTCAGCAAACTGGCACAAGAACAGAAAATCAAACACCGAATATTCTCACTCATAGGTGGGTGTTGAACAATGAGGACGCATGTACACAGGGAGGGGAGCATCACACACTGAGGTCTGTAGGGGGGAAATAGGGTAGGGCCAGCAGATGGTGGGGAGTTGGGGAGAGAGAGCATGGGGGGAATGTCAGATACAGGTGAAGGGGAGGAAGGCAGCAAATCACACTGCCACATGTGTACCTATGCAACAATCTTACATGTTCTTCAAATGTACCCCAAAACCTAAAATGCAATTTAAAAAATTTGAGGAAAAAAAAAAAAGAGAACATCCTGTGAAGATTCTAAACAGAAAAAGAACATGATTTGCTGTTTTTAAAGTACTCTCTAGGACAAATTGGAGAAGTTTTAGAGAGATTTGTGTGAGGAACCTTTATGAAAACATTAGAAAGGTTACTATAGTGTTCAATTGGTCATTTTCTATACATTGGATTAATATACATAGTTAAGGGTGATAAAGCAGTCTAACTTTTTTAAATTTTTGATGGGTACTTTTTTCCAACACAATGTCATGGGTCTCTTTAAAAAGTAATATTTCATGATTTCAAATATTATTTAATATTAGACTTTCATATACAACGTTGCTACACATTTTTATCTACGTGATCTCATGCCCAACTTCCATGTTATATTCACAACTTATTTTAAAATAATAATTTTCCCTCACACATAAACATATGGATGCTTTACCAATACAACATATAAAAGACACAATGAAGGCGTAGTTTTGGTAAATACTTTAAATCTAAGATCACCAACGTGTGGACTGTCACACAGATCTGGTCTTCAGATGTATTTTTTACACACTGTTTCACAAACACTTAACCATTTCCCATGAAAGTCAGGACATTTAGCTTCTCTTTCAATAATCAGGTTATCTGCCATTGCCTATTTCTGAATAGCAGCACTCATTGGGCTTGCAAAGCATATACTCTCCCAAGAGAAAGACTCCACCACTCCATGTGACCCATCAGTTAGGTCAACACATTCACACATGTGCTGTGCCTGGTTTCTGTGGCTTTGAATCATAACCTGTGATCTAGAGAAACAATCAGGAGGACATGATGACTCAGTAGATAGGGAGGGTAAAAAGAGAGAAAGGAGTCAAAAAAAAGGAGGGCACATTTTCAATCCAGTTCCACACAAAAGTGAAGTCACCAAGTTTAAGAATTTGTTGAGATGCTGGGATCCTCACCTAATTCTGATTTAGTGTGAACACATCCTTAAGGTACCCTCATGATCCCTGCTGTGTGATAGTGCCCTTGTATGAAGCCCTCAGGCAACTGTATGTTGGAACTGTTAATTGTTCCTAACCTACAGAATCCAAAAAATATGTGGGATGCATGATGCACTCATGTGTCCATAATTTTGTGATTAAGCTACACAAAGTCACAGCGGCTATCTTGCTAGAGTTGTTCACTGTCTTCCTGGCTCAGAACTCAAATGCTTATAATGGGCAACCTCAATGGCAAGAAATGTACGTGGCCTTTAGGAACAGAAAGCACCCTTCAGCTGACAGAGAGCAAGGAGCTGAAGACCCCAGACAGACAGCCACAAAGTCTGAATGCTGCCAACAACCACGTCAATGGAGATGAAAATCCTACCCTAGATGAGCCTCCAGATAAGAATCCAGTGGCCTGGGTGATACTATAATTTCTGCTTTGAGACACTGTAAAGTAAGGGACTCAGGCCACATCCAGACTCCCGACTCATGGAAACTGTTAGCTACTAAATGTGTAGTATAGTAAACCGTTAAGTGTGTGGTACGTGTTCTCACTCATAGGCAGCTGTTGAACAATGAGAACATATGGATACAGGGAGGGGAGCATCACACACTGGGGTCTGTTGGTTGGGGGCTAGGGGAGGGAGAGTGTAGAGTGGGGAGTTTGGGGAGGGATAACATGGGGTGAAATGCCAGATATAGATGACGGGGGGATGGAGGCAGCAAACCACATTGCCATGTATGTACCTATGCAGCAATCCTGCAGGATCTGCACATGGACCCTAGAACCTAAAGTACAATTTAAAAAATAAAACAAAAGTGAAAAAAAATAAGTGTGTGGTAATATTGTTACAGAGTGAGAATAACAATGTACTGCTAAAGTACAATTTAAACAATAAATATATATATACACACACACACATATATATATATATATATATATATATAATAAAAAATTCAATGTCACTTCAGACTTCAAGGCTCAGAAATTCAACATACTAGTTGTGTTGATATGTGAGGTCCTTCTCCAATTGTGTTACCTAACATATTACATAGCTTTACAAATATCATATATATATATATACGTATGTGTGTGTGTGTGTGTGTGTGTGTGTGTGTATTTGGAAAACTTTTACTGATAAGCTACAGTAGTGTATTACATCCTTTGAGAAGTCCTGAAGTAATGAAACTTAATGAAAGTAGCATGTCTCAAGTATAATTGAGTAGAGTTGACTTTAGTTGAGGGATAATTATTAACTATATAAGAAAATAACGTTTTTGTGGCACACACATTGTGAGGTTTTTTTTTTTTTAAGCGAGAGGTATTTCAAAATCCATTTACTCCGACTCCCAGGAAGGAAAGTAATAAGTTGATTAACACGATCCAGTGTGTGGCAAGAACATGGAGCTTGCAAGCATATGAAAAGATAGTTTTCTACAACTCCTCTATTTAGCACCCTAGTGATCTTACGCACAGCAGCTATTTTCTATGAGTCTCAGATCCATGTTGATAAAATCAAATCATTTTGATTATTAACAGTTATTCTGAAGAAATTATATGTATACTATATTATGTGAATTTGCATAATTATTATCCCAATCATTTTATCATTCTACCTCTGCCCAAATAACAGAAACTTAACTACTGAAAAAAGTCATACCCTCCTACTGTGTAGTGGCTCTAATTTTTTTATCATAATTATTTTACTTTTTATAGTTGACAAATAAAAATTATACATATTCATTATGTAAGACATAGTATTTTGACATTTGTATACATTGCAGAATGACTAAATAAAGTTAATTTATGTGCATTACTTCACATCCTTATCATTAATTTGTGGTAAACGCACTTAAAATCTGCTCTCTTAGTAACTGTCAAATACACAATATATTGTTATCAATTATAGTCTCCAGGTTGTACAATAGCTCTCTTGAATTTTATTCTCCTTGCCTAACAGAAATTTTGTATCCTTTGTCCAACATTTCTTCCATCCCTTACCCACCCTGCTCCTGGTAACCACCATTCTGCACTCTGCTTCTGTGAGATCAACTTTTTTACATACTACATGTAAGTGAGATCATGTGGTGTTTGCCCGTTTGTGCCTGGCTTTTTCCCTTCACCTAATCTACAGGGTTATCCATGTTGTCCCAAATGACAGGATTTCCTTCTTTTGAAGGCTGCATAATATTCCATTGTGTATATAACTATCACATTTTCTTTATCCAATCAACTATTGAAGGAGAATTAGATTGATTCCATATCTGGGCTATCCTGAATAGTGCCTCAATGAGCATGGGAGTAGGGCTGTTTCTTTGCCATATTGATTTTATTTGTTCAAATAGATACCTGGTAGTAGGATTGCCAGATCATTGGGTACTTTTATTTTTAATACATCGAGGAACTTCCATGTGGTTTTATAATGGCCGTATCAATGTGCATTCCACCGTCAGTGTACATGGTTCCCTTTTCTCTACATCCACATCAACATTTGTTATTTTTCATCTTTTTGTTAATAGCCAACCTGGCAGCTATGAGATGATACCTCACTGTAGTTTTAATTTGCATTTCCTGTTGACTAGTGATGTTGGACTTTTTTTTTTTCAAATGCCTATTGGGCATTTATATGTCTCCTTCTGAGAGATGTCTGTTTAGGGAATCTGTTTTCTCAATTGGGTTATTTGTCTTATTGCTATTGAATTGTTTGAATTTCTTACATAGCTTGAATATTCACCTTTCTTCAGATATAGACTTTATGAATATTTTATCCTAGTCTGTGAGGTGTCCCTTCCTCTCTTGTTTCCTTGCTATGCAGAAACATTTTAGTTTATGTAACTTCATTTGACTATGCCATTACAAATTACAGGATTTCCTCCTTTTCTGAGGCTGAATAGTATGCCACTGGGTATACGGTTCCATTATCTAACTTTTTTAATGTTCTTTAAGTTCTGGGGTACATGTGCAGAACGTGCAGCTTTGTTACATAGATATACATGTGCCATGATGGTATGCTGTATCCATCACTCTGTCATCTACATCAGGTATTTCTCCTAAGGCTATCCCTCCCCTAACCCCCCATCCCCCAATAGGCCTGGGTGTGTGATGTTTCCCTCCCTGTGTCCATGGGTTCTCCTTGCTCAACTCCCACTTATGAGTGAGAACATGCAGTGTTTGGTTTTCTGTTCTTGTGTTAGTTTGCTGAGAATGAGAGTTTCCAGCTTCATCCATGTCCCTGCAAAGAACATCAACTCATCCTTTTTTATGGCTGAATAGTATTCCATGGTGTATATGTGCCACACTTTCTTTATCCAGTCTATCATTGATGGGCATTTGGGTTGGTTCCAAGTCTTTGCTATTGTGAACAGTGCCGCAATAAACATATGCGTGCATGTATCTTTGTAATAGAATGATTTATAATCTTTTGGGTATATATCCAGTAATGGCATTGCTGGGTTAAGTAATATTTCTAGTTCTAGATCCTTGAGGAATTGCCACAATGCCACAATGTTTCAACTAATTTACACTCCCACCAACAGTGTAAAAGCATTCCTATTTCTCCACATCCTCTCGGGCATCTGTTGTGTCCTGACTTTAATGATCAGCATTCTAACTGGCCTAATTATTTTAAATATTTTCTTTCACATAACTGAATCCCTGACTCCCATAATGTCACCTAGTGAATCTCAGCCTTCACTTATATACTATCTTTAAAAAATGTGGGATCATATCATGCTTTTGAAAAGAAAAATTCAAGACCATAACAATAGCAATTTCTAAAGTTAACTGATAAATTAAACATAATTTCCATAAAATCACCATCAGATTTTTTTTTTCCCTAGTGGTACCAATTTAACTAAAATGTTTATTTCCTCTGGATGGCTAAGCAAACAGGAAACTTAGAAAGGAAATGATATGTTGGATAGTGTCTACCAATTGAAGAGGTTAATGCAATTTTATTAGAATAGACAGATTATCCAAGGGAACAAAATAAAAAATCTAAGAATATATGCAAGTACACATACAAATTTAGTGTGTGACAAAACACTGATGTTGCCGATTTTTAACAAATGGTATTGGGACAATCAGATAGACACATGGAAGAAAACAATTGATCCTCACACTATATACCAGTATTAATTCTAAATAAATAAAAAATCTAAATTCATAGGAGAAGTGGTACAGATTGTGAATAAGTCATTCCAGGTATTACTCAAAACCCAGAAAAAAATCAAACAATTTAGTTATATTAGAAAGGATTTGTATTTAATATACCATAATCAAAGTTAGAAGATTAATAGTACACCAGAAGAAAAAGTTTTCACTTTATATTATAACCAAGTGTCACCATTCATTAGACAGATATTTCAAATGTAGAGAAAGTACTAACAACTCATAAATGGACAAATATATAGACAGACAGCTCTCATACTAACAACCCATAAATGGACAAATATATAGACAGATAGCTCTCAGAAAAAAAAAAAATGAAAACTGCCTTTAAACATTTGAAAGGGACAGCACTTCTCATAATAAAATAAACAGGAATAAACTCTCCCAGAGAAGTCATTTTTTGCAAGCCATTTTTTATAATACTGGGGAAAAAAAAAAACCATTCCATATATATGTATTCTAATAGAGGCATAGGCAAACTTATACTTTTGGTGGAGACTAAAAACGGTATAACCCCTATAAACAGGGAATGGAATTATAATTAACTTACAATAACCATGCTTGCTCCATGTTCTTATTAAACATATGATCATACCAACTCCAGATATAATTCTTAAAATTCTCTTTTTCAATGGTTGTAAATGGATCTGCTCTGATAAGGATATCATATACAACACTGAATAGAAGGTAGTGATTGTGGACCTCCTTGTCTCATTCCTGACTTAAAGTCGACATATTTACCTTTTCAGAGTTCAATGTGTTTGTTCCTGTGAAGTGTTTTGCTTTGTTTCAAGCTTTTGGTTTTATTTGTTGGTGAGCTTGTTTACACTTTGATTACTGTATACCAATCATCAGGTGAAGGTTTTTCCTTATTTCTGGAGTTAGTCAACAATTTTTATAAATTAAAAAAATGCCCACTATGTTGTGCATCTATGTTTTTAATTTATTAAGTTGATAATTTATATTAGATTGCTTGCAATAATATAATTTTTATGGGTAGATTAAACTGAATTTTTTGTTGTCTTATGTTGGTTCACACTTTATTTAGGTTTTCTGTATATGTTCATGTTTGAGTTTGACATATGTTTTTTCCTTTTACAAGTTAAAAATTTACAAGTGATCTTATAATCATGTATTAATATGATATATTCTATGTGACTGCTATAAGATACTTGAAAGTAAAATTCATGTTGTAATTCCAATCATCTTTATATTTTGCCCCTGTATTCCTGTAATTTGTAAGCTAAGGAATATAAAAAGCTAAAACCTTGACTCAGGTGGCCAGGCGTGGTGGCTCATGCCAGGCAGATCACTTGAGGTTAGGAATTCGAGACCAACCTGGACAATATGGTGAAACCCCATCTCTACTAAAAATACAAAATTTTGCCAGATGTGGTGGGTGCCACTTACTCAGGAGACTGAGGCATGGGAATCACTTGAACCTGGGAGGTGGAGGTTGCGGTGAGCCAAGACTTTGCCACTGCACTCCAACCTGGGTGACAGAGCAAGACTCTGTCTCCAAAAAAAAAAAAAGGACTCAGTTAGTTCTGATGCTTGTCTTCCAAGGAGCCTTTGCCGAGATGGTCTCTGCACGTACTCATGTGACATTCTCTGTTAATTTTCTTCCTTAATTAAACTGTGTGTAATAATTTTGTATAGATTTCTTCATATGTTTTTATAATTAATAGATTAAGGCCACAGAGATCAAAAAATACATATTAATATTAAAAAGAAAACCCTAAAACTAGCCTTCTTTAATTAGGTGTTTATAAAGTGGAGAAGATCTGGGATTCCACAGTGCTGCCAGATGTGAGGGTTCCCTGGGCTTGGAAGATACTGCATTTTATCTCACATGGAGCTCAAACATCAGGAGCTTAAATCACAGCAAAACATAAGTTAAGAACTGAAGAACGTATACATCTTCAGAAAGACAGTCTCTTAATTATAATTACAAAGAAATTGTTAATTTCTTTGGAAATGCTGTTCTAGAATTTACCTTGTTAAATTCTGTTGTTAATTCATTTATATTTCCCTTGGGACAAGCTTAGTTTGAAATTTGCTCCAATGACCAACGTTTTGCATCAGATCAATTGTAAAAATGATAAACAATGCATCACAAACACAGGTATTAAAATAATTTTTTTTTTTTTTTTTTTTTTTTTTTTTTTGAGATTAAGTCTTGCTCTCTCTCCCAGCCTAAAATGCAGTGGTGTGATTTTGGCTCCCTGCTCCCTCTGCCTCCCAGGTCAAGCTATTCTCCTGCCTCAGCCTCTTGAGTTGCTGGGATTACAGGTGCCTGCCACTATACCTGAGTAACTGTTGTCTTTTTTAGTAGAGACAAGATTTCACCATCTTCGTCAGCCTGGGTTTGAACTGCTGACCTCATGATCCACCCGCCTCAGCCTCCCAAAGTGCTGGGATTACAGGCGTGAGCCACCGTGCCTGGCCAAATAACTTCTTTAATGTACTAAAATATAGCTGAATGCTACAAGTCGAATGTGTAGGCAGGAATGTCCACGTTGCTCAAATAAAGGTTTCAGAAGTACCATGAATATTATTTATAGACAAATAAAACATTTTCTTATAAATTTTTGGACCTAACAATCATAATATTGTCACAATAAACATTCATTAAAAAGGTCCTAAATCTCCTTTTATTTTTTCCCTTTAGATCTTTAGAGGGATTTGGGGAATTAATTTGAAGGTTCTATACATCTTTTAAATGCTTGTGCAGCAAATCTCATGACCATTTCTAACTCTTAATAAATATTTCTGTAGCAAAATATGGAATATAAAATCTATCCAAATTCCACCTGGAAAATAGTTTAAACCTATCTATTCAGTTTACAAATATATTTTACAGGCATTCACAAAAATGCTTTTGATAAAATGCACCATGATATTTAGACAGTGCTTGACTCATCAGATTGCACTTTCGAAAATGTTAATATAAAACTTCTTTCCATATTGTAAGGTAGGTAGAAAAACAGCATATCAATTTTGTAGTTTATTCTCTACTATTTTTAATCTGCATATAGACCTGGTGGAGTCTCTGATCTTAATATTCTTCCTCACTCCAGCACATTTGTTATTTCCCTGTATCTCATCTTCTTCATTTCCAAAATGTTTGACCAATATATTTCTTCCCCTAAATACTTTTTGAATTGGTGTCTGACATAGGCACCCTGCAGCGTCTGGAGGGAAGCGGTGTGTGCAGATGACATGCCAAGTGAGTCACAGAACTCAGGGTTCATCTGAGAGGCAGCCACAGCTTCCTGTATCAGGTTGCTAGATGGTCTCCTTTTATTGTTATCATAACAATGTCAACCATAGTCATCATGATTTTTAAAAAGTCACAAAGTCTCCTCCCTTGTGTTCAGCATATGGAAGTTTAGAGAGAGGAAAATGGGACCTTTGTTTTGATGGGCATTGGCAAAGTTTATGTTGGTGGCAAGTGACAGACATATATGAGCCGACTGTAGGAGCCTAAGTCCAAATGTTTGCGTGTGTGCATGTATGTCTGGGTGTGTTTGTGTGTCTGTCTCTGTGTTGTGTTATTAGCATAAGTTTTATACCTCATCTCTTAGGCCTTACCCCCAAAAATCCTGTGACTTATGCTGAGCCAACAAGGCGATACATTGCTCAATAAATGAAATGAATGAACACTAGTGAACTTTAAAATGACATGTAAAGGAAATAAAATGTCATTTGTCTGATTGTGTTTTCAGGTGTCTTATTCATCTTACTTATATCCGGCTATCCTGTATTACCATGAAGTTTTTGACTGGTGACTTAAGTATTAGTAGAACGCTGTCTTTCTGACCTCACTTATGTATCATGGATATTTCCTCCTCCTAAACAATCTTTATAGATATGACTGTATGCCAATAATTAACAATATTCATGGCGGGAGTAATAATTTTTTTAAAACACTAAAAGCATAAAAGCATCAATAAGAGAAACAGCCATGTAAATATGGTTAATCTGTGTATCTCACATATTGGGGCATAAATACATGCCATGAGAATATTATTGAATGAATATTGATACAAGCAAAAAGTCCTGATGAAAATGAATAGGCATTTCTTGAAAAATGAGTGAATGAATTCATCAGTCAAACGTACAATAGTATTTTGTATTACCTAGAATATAATTCTTCCTAGTGGTAGATTGTCCAACAGAGGAAGGAAGAAAGGAGGAGAGAGAAGAGAGTAACTAGTTAACAAAAAGGAAAAGAAAACCAGAAGAGTCATGGCAACTTTTCCCTGAATGCTACAGAGAACAACTGTTCAAGTAGCGTATCAGTCTTGTGCCAAATGGGCACATTCAACATTTCCCTGGGTTGTCTCTCTCCGAAGTGCTGTGGTTCCCAAGATTCCATTTCCTTCACTTTTCCATTACAAAATACAATTTAAATGCCACCTAGATACCCATTTGTCTGCTCTTGATTTGTTTAATTCTATTGAATAAGACTCAACAGCTCCCACTTAACAGCTCTTTATTCTAAATAAGTCAAAGTCTTTGTGCTCAGGTTAATCCAATATGTCTAAGACAAGCTAGCCGAAAGTGTATTATGAAATGTCTGCCTTTGAACTTCTATTCACATCTCCTTTGGAGAACAATTAGTAGCTAATTGAATTCTTTACCTTCAAAGTTAGTAGTTTCCTCAAAATTCGCGGAAATTCTGTCTTAGAAACCAATGCTAGTTTTATAGCTTCCTTTGATAGGTACTGGCAGATGTCTTACTTTCTCATATATAAATATTTACATGTCTATCATCAGCAGAGCCAGGAAAAATATGAAGTTAAGCTGCTTGACTACTTGACTGGCATTGACTTAATTAAACATATTAAGATCCAGATTGATAGTCACCAAGTGACTTTAACGATTACAATGTTCATTTCCATTAATTTGTCATTAGGCCTTTAATGTAATGGGCTCAACAGAACTCAAAATTATTTTCAAGATTTTTGACATATGGGATATCATCATTAATACCACCATAAAGTTACATATTTAACAATGAATGCTAATTGTAAGAGGTTTGTAGTACTTATAGTGGTGGCCCTATTATGATTTGGATTTTTTTTCATTTTGTAAAATATTAATAAAAAATAGAATTTGTTATAGAGACATTCACTGTTGGACACTTTTATATGACATATTAATTCATTTCTTTTATGACCTTCTAAGTGCATAGGAATACAAGAGGTTTAGAGAAACCCTGGAGTGTTGAAAAAGCAGTTTGGATAAGTTTTCATAGTATTATTAAAAAACAAATAAAATGCAACCATTATTCAAATGGAAAATATAGTAACATAATTATCTGTAAACAAAACAAGGTATTACAAGAAAACTAAGAAATATTATTTTAATTCATGTAACTTTGGGCTGAGTTTTCAAATGAGCTGTTTCTTATACATATTTCAATGTATATTTATTTATGCATAGAAAATAATGAAGCTTCAGAAATTCATTTTTTTTTTTTTTGCAAGCAGTACCTGGGCTAAGAATCCAGCACAGAGAAATTAGAAAAAGTAGAGAGACTTTATATTAAGAACCAAGCATAGGTTATGTTATCTAATTTATTATTTAAAAAAATATTCTTATTAGATTGTTATAAAATTAGAAACTGATATGGAATGCCTAAGACTATGATTGGTATGACTATTTGTACTAATTTACACCTATTGATATATCATCTTGTAATTTTTCTGTTTGCCGTAGGACTTCTTAACTTTGGAGAGGCTAGAAGCAGAATTTACAACTTCGTTTATTCTAAATGATGTTAAAACAATTACATGTTTTAAAATCTTGAAAACTGGTTCAAGTGGGATGATTATTTCTCTACAGAGTCCAACAAACAGAATCTAGTGCAATACTTAGATCTTATATACAGTAAAAATTCAACAAAAATGTATTTCATCTTAAAGCACATTTCGTAGTCTTTGATTATGACAAAGGAGGATTATATATATATATATATATATATATATATTGATATAGCTATAGGAATGGAATCTAAACAATCTCAATAATGATTGATGTTTAGTCTGATGATTGTTTCATGCTTAGGAATTGGAACAAAATAAGCTAAACAAATTACTGTCTATATCCTAATATGTATATATTTTATTTACTAACAAAAATTTATTATAAAATTACTAAATTTTAGTCATATATATAGAGAAAACGTATTTGAAAAATTATTTCTTTGCTTATACATTTTTGTTTCCTCAAGATGACAGGACATAATGAGGTACATATAAACATGGTACAGTAAAAGATCAAATAGGATATTCCAGTTAATTTTATTCCTAAAGATGAATGTTATGACAAAGGAATAAATCTGCATAATGAACATTTTAGACAGGATATTAATATTCCAGGTTAAAAATTATGTTCCATTAAAATATCACATAATTTCCTTAAGCAATTATTATTATTTGCAAGTATTTGAAAATATAAATTAGACAATTAATTTAAATCTGATATATTTAAAATAAATGATGGTTCCCTTTCTTGTATTTACTTTGTGTACATACTGAGACTATAAAATCATTTAAAGCATAGTCTCTGCCTATAAGGTTCTTATAAGGTTGTTATGGGTTCTAGGAATTTACTATATGTACCAAAACTCAAAGATTTTAATGTCCTAAAAGTAGGAGCTATGTGGTTACAATTTGTTTGGAAAATAACACGGAAGAGAAAACCTGAGTTTGCATGTTATAGTAACTGTACTATGTAGACGTCAAATACAGGCAAATAAGAGGTGATTGTGATTGTTTGGCTTAGGAAAAGTATTGGAGGGAAATTCCTGGTGTGGTGAAGGTAGAGTCCGTTGAGTGGGAATTGAAGTTATAGTTTTCTGTGGAATCAGATAATGCAGCAGGTTGATTCTAGGTCTATATCACAAAAGGTTTTTATGTTCTATTATACTCTTCCATGGACCTTTATTTATTTTTTTTTCCTTTTCCCTCTAAGCAACCACAGCAGTTACCCTGATTCTGAATCTAATCAGGGGGTGGGGAAATTAGTTAGAGTAAGAGAAAAAAGAACTAACCCTTATGTGCATGAGACATTTTTCTTGATTCACTATCTACTAACTCCACCTGGGACAATGAGACAATATCTGTGACAAGGCCAGAATTAATTTTTGCCTGAAGTTCAGCCAAATGCAATTTTGCATCAGCTTCCTTCCTTCTTCCATAATAAGTAGAATAAGAGTTTATCATATGCTTAGATGGATTCATTAATTAATGAGTGGTCAGGGATATTTTGTGAGCAATCTTTTAGTTAATCATAACCATGGGAATAGGATAGGTAAGGAAACTGGTAGATGATACTCAGGTAAGAAATCACATATTCAAAAGTCTACATCGTCTTCCAAGTATGACCATCTGAACTCCCTTTCTGGCTCCTCTATGAACTTGACTTCTAGATGCTCAATGACCATATAACAACAGAAAAATTATGGATCCTGTGTAAGCAATTGCAAGCTGGGGAAGATGTATGCCTGGCACATATGGCATTTTCCTGGACTAAGCATTTTGCAGCTAGTTGGCAGACTGTAAATGTCTCTTTTTTTTAAACTATAGATGATTTCATTTATTTCTTTTTTTTTTTTTTTTTTTTTTTTTTTTTTTTTTTTTTGAGACGGAGTTTCATTCTTGTTACCCAGGCTGGAGTGCAATGGCCCGATCTCGGCTCACCGCAACCTCCACCTCCTGGGTTCAGGCAATTCTCCTGCCTCAGCCTCCCAAGTAGCTGGGATTACAGGCACGTGCCACCATGCCCGGCTAATTTTTTTTTTTTTTTTTTTTTTTTTTTTTTGTATTTTTAGTAGGGACGGGGTTTCACCATGCTGACCAGGATGGTCTCGATCTCTTGACCTTGTGATCCACCTGCCTCGGCCTCCCAAAGTGCTGGGATTACAGGCTTGAGCCACCGCACCCAGCCTCATTTATTTCTTTAACCCAAAAGGACATGATTAAGGAGCCATGTGGGCCTGAGGGTGAACCATGCCACACATGCTATTACAGGAGCCAAATCCCATACTAAGACAGTTTAATCCATACTATTCAGAAGTCCCTTTTCATGGCCAAAATCAAGAGAATGGAAACTGTTTCTGCTATTTTTTTAAAACACAATTCATTTCTCAGGATTCCACATAAAAATTTTATGTGGAGAAAGATTAAATAGTTAAGGATAACTTACAAGACCTACTAAGTGAAGTTTTACAACATGACAGCAAGGTAGAAAGAAAAAAATAACAGTTTAAAATAGCACAGATGGAAGAAACAAGATGTTAGTATTTAGAAAACAGAAAAAGCCAAGAGTACTCAATACCCTCAGTGTAAATGATGGAGATGAGACATACTTTCAAATATTTTGAGTTACAGATCATTGAAAAATTTGTGTCTTTATTATTGTTTTCATTTTCACCATATTATTCCAAAACTTTATGTGATATCCGAAGAAAGAAAAGACATTACCCTACGAAATTTTAATTTGAAATCATTGAAGAGGAGTCAAAAAGCATCTAGGGAAGTATATTTGTTCTTTGTGAGACTGTTTGCAGGTGAAATCCCATACGTACACAAGGGCAATTTTTTTTTAAGTTGTGGGGTCAGCAGGCATTATTATCCTGTTGGGAAATGCATTTGCCCTTTTCTTCAGTATCACCATGACAGATCAGGTCAGACTTCTTCTTGTTGGCATAGTATTATGGAGACAGCTGGAAGATGTCATTTTTTTTTTTTTTTTGACAGTGTTTTCTTCTGTCACCCAGGTTGGAGTGCAGTGGCAGAATCTCAGCTCACTGCAGGCTCAACCTCCTGGGCTCAAGCAATCCTCCCACTTCACTCAGGCTTCCAAGTAGCTGGAACCACAGGCACATGCCACCGGACCCAGTTAATTTGTGTGTGTGTGTGTATTTTTGGTAGAGACAGAGTTTCACTGAGGTTGTTCTCAAACTCCTGAACTCGTTAATCTGCCCACCTCGGCCTTATAAAGTACTGTGTGACAGGTGTGAGCCACCATGCCCAGCAGCAGATGTCCTTTTTAAAGGAGGGGATAACAGGGCAATGGGGTGTCTAAGAGCTCCCACACAAGATTATCTAGGACTGAACGCTGTTATGTAAACAGCTGGGACCAAGTAGAGGTAAGGAAAGCTGTCTGGTACAAGTTTCAGAGAAATGTATGTATAATTTCTGTCTCTTGAAAGAAAAGGGGAGGTTCTCCTACATCATGTATAATGTGGCAGAAGAGACTAGTGACCTTTGATACAGCAAAACAATCATGCATGCAAAAAAGAATATGAAAATGCTATGGTAGAGTCTGCTGTAGGGGCCAAGCTACTTGGCATAACTTTGTCCCACACTTAAGCTCCTATCTGAGAAGAATCAGACTGGCCGCTCTTGAGAAGAAGGTTGAGAATGGGATGGATAAAACCTTAGTGCTAATACATAAGGCTGCTCTGAAATACAGGGGTAGTAAGCTAATTTGCATCTCAGGCCCAAGGGATCCACATTAACACACTGTTAAAATTTTAAGATGTAACAGAAAGTTTATTGTAAAAAGGTAACAAGCAGAGATTCAAGTTTGAAAGCAAGAATGATGGTGAGATGGCTTGTAGGAAAGTGGTGAAGAGTATCTTGATTTTGTATTTCTATTGAAGGTGAAGCTCACAGGATGTGTTGTCAGATTGCATGTGGAGTGAAAGAAAGAAAAGTTAAGAATTATTCCCAGGTTTTGTAGATGTCAGGGAGATATGAAGAGAGACGAGCAATTGGGTTGGCAGTGCTGCTCTTACATGAGATTATAAAGTAGCAGCTTAGTGGAGAATCTGGTTTGAACATGTTAAATTTGAAGTGCTTATTGATGTCCAGGTAAAATATCAAGAAAGAAGTTGGATGTATAAATCAGAGAAAAGATCTAAACTAATGATACAAACATCAGAATCATCGACATATAGATTAAGCCATGAGATCACTAAGCAAGAGGTAAATAGGCATGGTCATGACTGATTGTACTGGTTGCATACTGCACAAGAGCAGTCTGCTTAAAGGTGAGCAGTAGCTGACATCTAGCATAACGTCTCACCAAACTGTGTGTTTTGAAATGGGAATATATCCACCTGAAGGAAAAAAAAAACTGTAATTAGTAAAAATAGTGCCTCAAGGGAAACATGAGCCCTAGAGAGAAGATTACAAATGAAATAATTGACCCATACATTACATCAATACTAAAAGTTAGAAAAGGCCAGTGATTGCCTGAAGCTGAGTTGGGTGGGGTGTGAGGTGTCAGTCAATGGCAAAAGAGCAGAAAGCAACATTCTGGATGTAATGAGATGTTTTATTTATTGACTAGGAAATGTGAAAGTTTGGGGAGGTGAGGCAAGTCAAGCAAAATGGTCTAAAAATGAGGGGCTAGTAATGTAGAGTGGGATAAAACAAAAACAATCAAGACTTCTGTCCTGGAAGCCACAAAGTGTTTCAGAAGAAGAACAATACAATGAATGAATATTTCTTGTTGATAATGCAAATAAGACTTAGGAGTTCAAATTAGCCATTGGATTTAGCAAACTGGCAATCACTAGAGAACTTGATTGGAGTTTTGATTAAGTAGTGTTTCAATGAGAGCCCAGGAAAACAAAAAGAAGAAAGTATAAGACAACGGATGTAGCCCCCAAAATGTAAAATATTTTTTAAAGGGGAGCACATTCATGGGGCAGTAGTTGAAGGGAGAAAAGGGTTAAAGAGGAAATATTTTTAAATGTAGAGTTAATGGCGAATGTGTTTGGAGGTCGATTAGAATAACCCAAAAGAAAAGAAAAACTGACTCAAAAGAGAAAAAGAATGATTTCTGGAGCAAGGTTTTTGTATGGAAAACTGGAAATAGAACCAAATATAAGTTACACAAACACACACATACAAATACACACACACACACACACACACACACACGTGTGTATATTTGTATTTCCAATAAAAATTATTTTTTGACAATGAAACTAATGAATAAAACCTGAAAAGAAACCTCTTTGAATATGTCATACAAACTGTAGTGAACTTTTTCTGTGAACAATTACGATGTGTTATGGGTTGAACCGTGTTTCCTCAATATTTATGTGTTAAAATCCTAACCCCTGGTATCTCAATATATAATCCTATTTTGAGGTAAAGTCTTTAAAAAGGTGATAAAGTTAAAATGAGGTCTTCAAAGTGAGCCCTGGTTCAGTATCACTAGTATTCTTACAAAAAGAGAAAATTTAGACATACAGAGAAAGACATCAGAAAGTAACACCCACTAATAGAACATCATATGAGTCTGCTGTGGGAGGTTGGCCAGCTGTAAGCCAAGAGGGATTTCAGAAGTAACCAAACCTGCTGAGATTTTGATCTTGAACTTCTAGCCTTCACTATGAGAAAATAAATTTCTGTCATTTAAGCCACCTGGTTTCTGATGTTTTGTTACGGTACCCCTAGCAAACTAATACAGAATGTGAGCCACTTGACATGAATAACTATGTCTCATGCTCCTTTTAAGACAGCAATTGCTATTAAAGGTACTTAATAAATATATGATTTAAATTATATAGGTAAGAATGAATCGTATCCTTTAACAAATGACTGGTTAAACTATGGTTTATGTGTAATATCTAATTACAGTTCACTGCACCTGAATATATTTCTTCAGCAACAATACAGTTATATATTTATGGTAGTGAAGATAATATATGAATTATCCAAAGGGAACCAGTTGGAGTTTCTTTTCAATTAAATGTTAAGTAATATTAATGTGAGGCAGAATTAGAGACATGTAAAATGTTACTTTCCTCCCTAAAGGCAAGAGAGCACCTTGTTCTCCATTTCTAGAACCTTTCAGGACCAATAAATTAATGTTAAAAAATAAAACTCTCTCTGAACATATGTTCTTGGAACAATCTAAAACCTGTCAGGAAGTGTTTTTCACTATAATTTTATTCTTGATTTAAATAATTTTAGTTCTAATTTATGTGCACACACTTGTAATTCTTCTATAAAGCACACTGAGGAATAAAAATCAAATAAGTCACAGCCATATCAGTTATTCTGTTGAATATGATTTCTAAATCAATAATGATTAATATGCAGCCAATGAATCAACAGTCTCGCATTTTACTTTCTTTGAAGGAGCTACCTGCCTCGTTTTTATGCTAGACATGAAACCACAAGATGCAGGACTTTAACAGAGCAAATGAAATTTCTCATTTTAACGCACTACATTTCATTTTTACGCACAGTTGCTTAACATGTTGCACCTTTGTGCATGATAGGAGTCACTGTCTTTTTAATCTCATTTCAATCACTATCCAAGTGGTACACTGCTGAAAACATTAATTTTTACTAACGCTAGGAAAATGTTTTCTGAGGGCAAGTTTGTCCATGCGTGCCTTTTGCAAATGTCTGTCTTTTCTTTGCAATCAGCTGAGTTGACATTTTAATTGGTCCGTAAGCCTGTGAAGAGTGCTGGCTGAGAAACAAGCATGTTTCCAGGCATTTCTTTCCCTTCGACAGCATGTTACATGCTGACTCTCTGCACGTCTCAGTTCAGCTGAATCCATGTTTGCATTCTTTACATTATAATTATGACAGCGATAAATCAGCCTGCTATCAATGTAATCTTAAATCTCATTTATAGCTAGTGATTTCTCATATGCTGGGATACCATAATGAAAACACAAGCGAGGATCATACCTTTTGAGTACTGAATGGTCTCATATCTTCAAAAAAGTGTGTTTGCATTTGTACTTGGGAAAGAGAGAGAGAGAAGTGAGAGACTGAGCCAGAGACCTGGCACAGGTGTGTGTGTATGCACAGACTAAGTCTAAATAAATTTATGTAATTTGAGTTTAAAATTCACTTATTTGGTATTAAAACTTTTAAAAATGATTACTGTATGTTATCCATATGAAATGAGCTCTTATCTATCCAATGATTTAAGACAATTTGATTATAAACATTGTTAGTCGGATTCACACAGGAAGTGCTACCTCACTAAAGCACCACTCACTATAATCCTTGCTGATGGGCAAAATAGTTTCTTTAGTATTTAATTATTTAAAACCTTGTTTAACAAAAGTTTCTCTTTATGAATTTAGTCTTGTAGAAAATAGATTATAATTAGTTTTCTTAGATTCAGATATATCTTTAAACAGAGAACAGTAACCATTTCTACTAAATATACTAATTAATAAATATAATTTTAACATATTTTTCTATTAAAGGTCATGTTTGATGAATCAATTTGTTGTGGACATTGTGAGACCAAAGATCTCTAATCTTTGACAGCACATTTTCTCTACATTTATTTTCATTGTATTACAGCTACTTTTTTATTAATATGTATACATAATCATTAATTAATCTATCAGGAGACAGTACATAATTGTTTAAGGTTATTGTTAAACTTATTGTTCAAATTATATATGTATATATGCATACATATCCATATATCTGCCTTTAGTTGACGCTTGACCGTGAAGGTTTAGGGGTGCCAACTCCCTATATATTTGGAAATCCACATATAATTTTTGACTTAACTACGAATAGCATGCTATTGACCAGGAGGCTTACCAATAACAAAGCAAAACAAATGTGGATCAAAGCAACCACATTTGAAATAAGGATTTAAAATCACTTGGTGGTAGCTGTCAATTGCCGTACCTAGCTGTCTAAATTTCCTTCCATCCTCAAACATTGACAGAACATTTTACGTGTTTATTTTCAAGAGCGTATAATTGTTTCATTCATAAAATTATGTGCTACACTGAGTTACATGTTCATGCTGAGTAAGACAGTTTGCTAGCAATTTTATATGTGTTAGAGCTAATCTTAACACAGTTTCTTGAGGTTAATACATACATGTCACTTAACAGACGAAGAGAAACAAATGACCCAGAAAAGCTAAGTACCATATTCAAACATGTAGTTATTAAGTGACCAAGCCCAGGTTTGAGTCAGCATTGCCTAAACTTTAAGTCACTGTTATTTTTACCATATTTTCCTGTGTTGCCTTTCTTTCATACTACCTGAATATTGTATCATTTCTGAGAGCATTAGGCCTTCAAAAGAAAAAAAAAAAAAACTGAATCTATCAATAATCACCCAATCTAAAGAATGTATGCAACATGGATTTCTGCAGATTAAGAATAGAATATTGGGCTGGGCATGGTGGCTCATGTCTATAATTCCAACACTTTGGGAGGCTGAGGCAGGTGAATCACTTGAGTCCAGGAGGTTGAAACCAGCCTGAGTAACATAGTGAGACCACATCTCTACAAAAAAAATTAACAAATTAGCTGTGCATAGTACATATCTGTAGTCCCAGCTGCTTGGGAGGCTGAGCTGAGAGGATTGCTTGAGATTGGGAGGTTGAACTGTTGTCATACTGCTACAATCCACCCTGGGCAAGAGAACAAGACAATGTCTCAAAAAAAAAAAAAAAAAAAAAAAAAAGTAGAAGCTTTTTATGTAAGCCTGGAAATTTCTACACCAATATTATAAAGAAAAAACCATGGCTCTAATAAAAACTAAATATAACTTTATCTATAGCTATACGTTTGCCTATATAACACGTGGAATGTGCATATATATGTGTGTGTGTTGGCTATTCTACAAGACAATTTACTCTTTTCTTTTTATAACTCTATCCTCTAGAGAACACTAGCTAACGTTCTCATTTTGTTGGTGTAGGGAAAAAGAAAGTGACAACCTTATTTTTGAGACTTCCTCAGTTTAACATGTGATCAACTGAACACCATATGAATTCCCTAACTGGACATTTAGGCTTTTGGTGATTGATTTGACTGACTTGGAAAATATAGTTTCCATAAATCTATACAGTGACCCAGCATTCTACACAATTGTATTTTTGGATCCCACTTATTTCGGTAAGATTTAACTCTGTATCTACAGTTTGATATGTACATTTTAAAAGTCAATTTGCTTTTGTCTTGATTCCCTCGTTGCACAGAGTTGCCCCTCTTGTTAGCTTTTGATGGCTGGGGATTGGTGTTGAGTTTGGGGTTTTAGAGAAGAATTTCCTTTTAGAGAAAAAAGCAGGGTAAACTCAGGCTTAATATGAAAAGGAGAATTTCACAGCAAGATCCTAGGAGTAGAAATAGCTATTGTTGAGAAGAAAAGGGGTTTCCGGGTCCTTTATCCCTGTTTTAGCTCTCAATAGCCAAGCCCCGAGGTACTGAGTTCATCCTTTCATACAACGTAGGCTATACTAGCTCCTTGTTAACTCAGTCAAGGCCTGCTGTTCCAACTTAGAAGGAAAATATAACATAGGCCACAGGACTGAGGAAAAGAAGAAGAGAAGACCGCAGCAAGGTTAGAACCCAGAGAGTAAGTCCCTTCTCTAGTCCCTTGCCTGGGAAAAAAGAAGGCCACGTTTAGGAGATGATGAACGACTTTTTGAGGGCTGATGTTAGCTTGTAAACTTATTCCCTGTTTAGGGACCTGAACGCAACAATCTGAAGAAGAACAACACTAGCAACACAGCATGGTCAGTCCAAGACACTCGAACTTTAACTCTGCAGTTTAACTTTGTAAGGATACACTTCATTCTGGAAGGAAGCCCAGAAGCCCTGAGATTCTTGCTGGAAAAACTGCTGGACAGATTCACTACCAAAGGTCTGAGATGGCCTTTTTGAGAATACTGCTCAGTGAATTACAAAGTCTGGGGCCTAACGGTTACCAGTGCTAGAGCTCCAGGTTCTGCAATGTCAGCATTTACTGAGGCTGGGTTTCTGCTGACCTAGAATCCACACAGGACTTGCATAGGCCTCAGAGTTTACAGGCTGAAAAGTGACACCCTGGATATCAAAGGGGACAGATGGCTCCATGTTCCAGGACACTTACTCTTCCCAACTACAACCCATAAATATGCCTGCCCTGTCTTCTTCCTGCAATTCACCTGGAGGAAAATGGAAAAAAAAAAAAAAAAAAACAACAAGAGAAGTGCTGGCTGGGTAGCTTACTACTCAGGAGATTAAGTTGTTTAAACAGTATTATGACTCTTTAAGCTAGTTTATCTTACTTAACTTAAATTGGATTGGTTGTTTTGACAAAATTATCACTCCAACTAATCTGCAAGTGAGTTTTGTGAAGAAAACTGGATTAGCAAAAGGTAAAATAACTATATTTCATTTCTCACTTATGAGGTAAACATATATCTCAATTATTTTATATACCTCCACTAAATATATACCTCAATTATTTTATATAATCCACTATTCAAACACACACACCCACAGACACACACACACACACACACACACACACACACATATGCATATACATACATTGAGCCAGGACCTTAATTGATTCACTCATCTACTCATCTTTAGGCAGTATTTTATGACTCAGAAGTTTTTAAAGTCCAAATGTATCTTTCTCTGAATTTAAAGAAAAAACAGAAGAATGTCTTGTTTGACAATGAGAGTTGCAAAAGAAAACAATGTTGGCCAGTTAAGCATGGCATAAGTTCACTGCAGCTCTAGACGGTGGTTTTCCCCTGCCCGTGCAAGGGAGACTCGGAGGTTTGAACTGGATGGTATTCCCCACAGGGCAGTACAGCAGCTGTGGCAGATCTTGGCCAGACTGGTTCTTTAGGAGAGACCTGATCCAACCCCTTTTACCAGGCAGGGCCTCCTTACAAGAATTCCAGCAACACAAGCCAGAATTTCCCTGGGACAGAGCCTGTAGGGGGAGGGGCAGCCACGGTCTCGGGTTCAGAGGACCTAACCTTTCCTGCCTGCTAACTCTAAAAAGTCCCAACATTCCAGACCCCAGGGATTTTCCCCAGCACAGCACTCCAGCTCTGCTAAGGAGCAGCCAGACTCCTTCCTTAAAGAGGTCTTTGATCCTGTGCCTCCTGACTGAGGGGACCTTCCCGCAGGGGTTGCTGCACACCTCATACAGGTGAGTTCTGGCTGGCACTAGGTCGGTGATTCTCTGGCAGGAAGCTTCCAGAGGAAGCAGCAGGCAGCAATCTTTGCTGATCTGCAGTCTCCACTGGTGATACCAAGGTAAACAGAGTCTGGAGTGGATCCCCAACAAGTTGCAGCAGACCTGTAGAAAAGAGGCCTATTAGAAGAAAAACAATCAGAAAGTGAAAACAACAACTGCAACGTCAACAAAAATGACCCCACAAAGACCACCCAAAGGTCAACAGCATCAAAGATCAAAGGTAGATAAATTCACAAAGATGAGGGAAAAACAACAAAAAAAATGCTGAAAATCCTAAAAGGCAGCATGCTTCTTCTTCAGATGATTGCAACATCTCTCCAGCAGGGCCACGGAACTGGCCTGAAGCTGAGATGGTTGAACTGACAGGGAAGTGGCAATGAATTTTGACAATGAATTTTGCCAAGTCAAAGGATTATGTTCTAACCCAAAGCAAAGAAGCTAAGAACCATGATAAAAGATTACAGGAGCTGTTAACTAAGATAACCAGTTTAGAGAGGAGCATAAATCACCTGGTGGAGCTGAGAGGCAGCACATGAGAACTTCGTGACGCAAACACAAGTAACGATAGCTGAACTGACCAAGCGGAAGAGAGAGTATGAGAGCTTGAAGATCATCTTGCTGAAATAAGGCAGGCAGACAAGATTTGAGAATAAAAGAATGAAAACGAAAGAAAAAAACCTCTGAGAACTATGGGACTACGTTAAACGACTGAACCTATGACAGACTGGAGTACCTGAAAGAGATGAGAAGAATGAATGTGAAAGATGGAAAATACACTTAAGCATATCATCTAGGAAGACAAGCCAATATTCAAATTCAGGAAATTCAGAAGAGCTCAAATAAGATGTTCCACAAGATCAAACCCAGGACACATAATGATCAGATTCTCCAAAGTCAAAATAAAGAAAAAAATGTTAAGGACAGCCAGAAAGAAAGGTCAGGTTACCTACAAAGGGAAGCCTATCAGACTTTCAGCGAACTTCTCATTGAAAACCTTACAAGCCAGAAGAAGTTAAGGGCCAATATTCGACATTCTTTTTTTTTTTTTTTTTTTTTTCTTTTTGAGATGGAGTTTCACTCTTGTTACCCAGGCTGGAGTGCAATGGCGCGATCTCAGCTCACCGCAACCTTCACCTCCTGGGTTCAGGCAATTCTCCTGCCTCAGCCTTCTGAGTAGCTGGGATTACAGGCACGCGTCACCATGCCCAGCTAATTTTTTGTATTTTTAGTAGAGATGGGGTTTCACCATGTTGACCAGGATGGTCTCGATCTCTTGACCTCACGATCCACCGCCTCAGCCTCCCAAAGTGCTGGGATTACAGGTTTGAGCCACTGCGTCCGGCTCAACATTCTTAAAGAATTTCCAACCAAGAATTTCCTATACAAACAAAGCTGTATAAGAGAAGGAAAAATAAAATCCTTTTCAGGGTCTTGATCTACTGTCCAGGCTGGAATGCAGTGGCACAATCATAGCTTGCTGCAAATATGTATTAAAATTTTTGATATTTTTTTGTTCTTAAGGCTTACATTTTGCTGTGATTATAGCCTACCTTTGATTGATCAAGACGCCCTAATAATTATAGCATTTTTGTCATGGTATGTTTTTTACTTTGGATGCAAACATATGGAAACATACTGTCAAAACATCATTTATTCCAAAAGGAATCTTCAATAACAATTATTTGGTTATATTACTCTATTTCTACGAAGACATACTAGGAAGAACCCAGTTCCTTGTTCATTCATGTTGTTGGCAGAATTCAATTTCTTGTGATTGTATGACTAAAGTGCTGATTTGCTTGCTGACTGTCAGATTAGGTTTGTTCCAGCTTTTAGAAGTAGACTTTATTCCTTGGCTGATGGCCCTGTGGCTTTACCCTTAAACCTGGCATAGCAGATCAACACCTTCTCAAGTTTTAAATTCCCCATTTTTTCTTCTGTTGGTCACATCTGGTTGACTGTTCTTCCTTCCCCTTTCACTTTTAAGGACTCACGTAATGTAATTACATTTAGGCCACTTGAATAAGTCAAAAACATCTTCCTATTTTAACATTCATAATTTTATTTCCACCTGTGCAGTCCCTTTTGCCAAGAAACATAATCAACACCAGGAATCACACCTTAAGTGTGGAGATTAGAGTTTTTTGTGGGGGACGGTACTGTTCTGCCTATCACAGAAAGCCCTTTTATGAGAAATCTTCCCAGTGTCCTGTATAACTCAGGTTTCTCTTTTCTGGTTACTGGGATCATAAACTGTTTTCAGTTCTCAGAAGGGTTTTACCTAATGAATTCTGATGGTTCTTTTTTTTTTTTTTTTTTTTTGATTGTACTTTAAGTTCTGGTGTACATGTGCAGATCATGCAGGATTGCTGCATAGGTACATACATGGCCAGGTGGTTTGCTGCCTTCATCCTCACCATCACCTCTATCTGGTATTTCTCCCTATGTTATCCCTCCTAACCCTCCTCACCCCCTGTTGTCCCTCCCCAGCCCCCCTCCAAATGACTGCAGTGTATGATGCTCCCCTCCCTGTGTCCAGGTGTTCTAATTGTTCAACATCCGCCTATGAGGGATAAGATGTGGTGTTTGGTTTTCTGTTCTTGTGTCAGTTTGCTGAGAATGATGGTTTCTAGATTCATCCATGTCCCTATGAAGGACAGGAACTCATCATTTTTTATGGCTGTATATGTGCCACATTTTCTTTATCCAGTCTATCCTTGATGGACATTTGGGTTGGTTCCAGGTCTTTGCTACTATAAACAGTGTTACAGTGAACATATGTATGCATGTGTCTCTATAATAGAACAATTTATAATTCTTTGAGTATATACCCAGTAATGCAATTGCTGGGTCAAATGGTATTTGTATGTCTAGGTCCTTGAGAAATCGCCACACTGTCTTCCACAGTGGTTGAACTAATTTACACTCCCACCAACAGTGTAAAAGTGTTCCTATTTCTCCAGATCTTCTCCAGCATCTGTTGTCTTCAGATTTTTTAATGATCACCATTCTAACTGGTGTGAGATGGTATCTCAATGTGGTTTTGATTTGCATTTTTCTAATGACCAGTGATGAGCATTTTTTCATGTTTGTCGGTCTCATAAATGCCTTCTTTTGTTAGTGTCTGTTTATGTCCTTTGCCCAATTTTGGTAGGGCTTTTTGTTTAATTTTCTTGTAAATCTGTTTTAGTTCTTTGTCGATTCTGGATATTAGCCCTTTGTCAGATGGCAGATTGTGAGAATTTTTTCCCATTACTGTTGGTTGCCGGTTCACTCTAACGATTGTTTCCTTTGCTGTACAGAAGCTCTAGATTTTAATTAGATCCCATTTGTCTATTTTGGCTTTTGTTGCCGTTGCTTTTGGTGTTTTAGTCATGAAGTCCTTGCCTATGCCTATGTGCTGAATGTTTTTGCCTAGGTTTTCTTCTAGGGTTTTTATGGTGTTAGGTCTTAGGTTTAGATCTTTAATCCATCTGGAGTTAATTTTAGTGTCAGGTGTCAGGAAGGGGTCCAGTTTATGCTTTCTGCAGATTGCTGGCCAGTTTTCTCAACACCATTTATTAAACAGGGAACCTTTTCCCCCTTGCTTGTTTTTCTCAGGTTTGTCAAAGATCGGATGATTGTAGATGTGTTATGTTCCTTCTGAGGCCTCTGTTTTGTTACACTGGTCTATGTCTCTGTTTTGGTACCAGTGCCATGCTGTTTTGATTACTGTGGTCAGCAGTGTAGTTTGAAGTCAGGCAGTGTGATGCCTCCAGCTTTATTCTTTTTGCTTAGGATTGTTTTGGCTATGCAGGCTCTCTTTTGGTTCTATATGAAGTTTGAAGGGCTTTTTTCCAGTTCTGTGAAGAAGGTCATTGGTAGCTTGATGGGGATAGCATTGAATCTGTAAATTACTTTGGGCAGTATGGCCATGTTCATGAGGGCTAGGATCTGATGATTCTTTTTGCATCCTGTAGTAGTTTCCTCTCACTCGCATGTAGTAAAGAACTCAGATGAAAGTTCACAGCATCAGAGTGAATATATCTGGAGATTTCCATGCAGCGTCTCCTTACAGAAGTTCATCCTACAAATTTTAATCACCTTTACCTCTTTTAATCAAATTCTAATCTGTTTTCTAATTCAACCAGAAAGCTGGGCTGTATTTTGCTTTCTGCTTGCTACACTGGATCCTAGGAAATATCTCACCTCATCTGTTTCCCTTTCTTCAAAGACAACAGTCTTATGCTTTTTATTGTCCAGTGTCTAAAACCAATGTTTCATATATTTAGCTTAGTTTTATAATATTTTTAAACAGCTTGCGTACAATTCTTATAAAAGTTATCTTTATCAGCAGAAACTGAAGCCATTCAGTATATGTTAAGAGAATTTTCTTATAACAGTTTACATACTACATATCTTATAATATAATAATCAATTGATCAGTTAGAGAGGGTACTTTATGCTAGTGTGAATTTTTTTTATCATTTATATAATCTAGTTTATTAAGTAGTAGTTTTGGATTGAGGAAAAATAATACTCTAGCTAAAATAGCTCCCAGTTTGAATGATGTTCTTTTGTATTTTTATAAGTATAGGCGGTAAGAATGTTAATGCCGAGGATGTCAAAGATCTGCAATCCAGTGAGAAAAAATAAAAAGCCATTACTGTTTGAAGTAAAGGCAATGTTTGCTCAAATAATGGATTTGCACAGTGATGTTTAGGCTTTAAAATATGTAGTTGCAGCTTTGAAAACGCTAATTGAAATTCTCCTAGAACAAAATAAATACTGAGTTTGAAGTAATCTTGTACCTAACCCTTAGGCACCACTTTTTCTATCAGTGAAACATTTTAATAAATAAGATAATTTTTGGTAATACATGCAATTTCAGGAGAATAATTTTGTTTTATAGATTAATAGACTGCATTCCAAAAAGAAACATTTATCCTTTATAAAAATGGACACAGTTGTGTTCTGGATGGATTCTGGACTGACAGGTATAGATAACCTTGATGGAAGATATAATTGAGCATTCATTTGCACATTCTCCCTAAGCACTGAAACACAGAAGGGCTGTTACAGATGTTATGCATAATTTAAGGAATAAAGCTAATCACCATTTATCAAACCAAGTTGGTTCTGTCTGTATCATTCACAAAATGAGATTGCTTCACCTAACACAATTCTTTCAACCTTGTTTACATCTTAGAATTACCTGCAAAACTTAAAACAATGCCTCATAAAAAAATGTAAATGAATAAAGAGAAACTTCTTGAATGATTTTATTATATGCTCAGCGTTAAAAAACACTCATTGAATAAAAAGGAACTAGAGTTAGACAAATAACCAAGTAAATTAGTATCTAATAGCCTGAATATCTATTAGTGTGATTAAGCCACACATAGCTGGGACCCCTTGCTTCCTAGATTTTGTGGCTTTGTTTAAAGAATCAATTGATTTTTTTTCCAGGTACAATGAAGTCTATCTGGCTATATTTTCTCCTACCTTTTTATAACTTAATGAATGAATATATAATTGACTTCCTTTAAATAAGTATCTCCTTTTTATCTATCTATCTATCTATCTACATATATATATACATATATATATGTATATATATCTTTTTAAATTAAAATATAGCTTGTTTTCTCAATGGTTTTTGTAATATCACATTATTCCTAGATACAAAATCACTCTTCTTAAGATTTTATTTTAATCGGGATAAAAAGGACAAACAAACCAAATTGTCTGTATAAATGAGGCAAAATTATATTTTAAATTCTAAAATATTTGAAAAAATTTCTACCCCTTCTTTTCTGCCACTACATAATAGCTAAAATCGTTTGCAATCAACTCATTCCCCAAAAAAGCCCCATGACAACAGTTCTCTGTTCTGCATACCTCACTGCTGCTGATGAAACCCTTCTACACAATTATTTAATATTTAGTGAATACATTTGTTCTTCCTCAGAGTATGAAATTCGGTGAATACCAACAAGGAAACAGCTAAAAGAATACATGGAGAGAAGTCTTTTGACAGGAATAAACCTCCCTAATGCTTCTGGTGCTGTAGGTCTGAATGGCGCCTTGGAGTTAGTCATGGTGCTCTGAACTACTTCCTATGAACAGGAAGGAAATGATTATAATGGGAGTTTAAGGAGGAGCTTGCTACTGAGTTAGCCTATATGAGTTATTATAATATGCAATAATTTTTCAAAAAACGCTTTCAACTTACAGAAAAGAACAGCACAGAACATCCTCAGGTCAGAAAGTAGCTTGGATTGTTCTAACTTCACAGTTCCGAAATCCAAAGAGGAGGCTCTAGCTTCATTCTGCTTGAAATGACTATTATAATTTTGATTATTAGAGATATAGATGATATTGAAGAGGGATATGAATAGGGGAATGTTTTCCTTCCTAGTCCCACCACATTAAGAGAGCCCAATGGAGCCTTGGTTGGTCTAAATAGTGTAAATATGGAAGTAACCTCCACAGAATTGGCCAAGGCTGCTTACCTCGCTAATCTAACAGTCATATTCTATGTGGGACAGTGGACTTGTGTCCTGCCTATGGTCCCCTGTCCTGTGACTGGTCTGTGTCAGAACCTGTTGGGCATCAGGCTCCAGTCCATCGCAGCGACTTCTCTTTTTCTCGTATAATCTTATCAGAAACCATAACAAGTGCTGATAACTTGCAAATAGAGTTTGGCTCACAGGTATTTAATTTCTTCATATACATATTTCCTGTGTCTCTTCTATCCTAGAAAATTTGGGAGTAAGGTAATGAGAAGTAATAATATATCACATTTCCAAAAATATATGCATTTATATTGAGTTGCAACAAAATGTTTGCAATTAAAATAAAATAATGATCGTCAAACAGAGGTACATCTTGTAAATAATTATTAATTTTTAGAATTCATCTCTTAAAAATTGATTTTTTTATTGTGGAAAGTAATGAGATCTGTTACTTAATTTTTACACATATATTAAAAATACATCATATTATTCAGGCTGATTATATTTTGACAGCTTCAAAAATATATGACAAAACACTGGAAATAAAAGCTGAGGGTAATTGAAGGCTCACAACTGCAACTTTGAGCATTAAGCTCTTAGGGGTTAAAGAAACTTATATCCGTAAGTCATAAAAAATTAAAAGTCTTATTTAAATACTGAAAAGCTACAATTTAACTTGCACAAAGGCCAACTGGCAAAATAAAACCAATGGCAAATACTGCTTAGTGTTTACAAAAAATCTAGAGAAAACAAGTTATGAAGGATAAAAATGAAAATATTTGTATAAAATTTCTATCTTTGTGAAATATATATATTTTTGTCCTTCTCTGTGTTATTAAGATCTGGCTGCATTTGCCTGTAGCAATTGAAAGTGGTGCCATCCCAGCCCCATATAGCTGAGGATTATGAAGTCATATTTAGTAAAAATCAATTTTAAATTTATAGGTATTTCCCAACAGTGCAGAATTAATCTTCCCTTTGTGTTTTAGAGAATGAAATTAGCAGCCCATTCCATTTTTCGATAGGAAATACACCTTCTATTTTGACCCGTAAGCTAAGAATTATGAGTTTACTTGCCAACAGAAAGAGGGAACTGCAGAGGCACAAAAGGACTAAATGTCCCATTCTCCTCAAATGCAGAACACATAACTGTGAGTATAAGAAATGGGCAGAAAGTCAAAATCCACAATTCACAAAACAGAATGCTGTAAAATGAAAATGCAGGCTGCAGACGTGGGCAGGGTGTGAGAATTGCTTTCAAAACCATTCATTCAATTGATCAAAGCTAGTTGTCTAAAGCATTTCTCATGAGGATATGCTGGATGCTTCAAAAGGAACTAGTGATTTCATCTATCTGCCTCATTATTCTTCACAATCGAATCCACTACATAACCAAGTATGTCTACATTAACATTTTAATTATGTAATTGTGATGGTATTTGCAAAGAGCACGCATGTCAGAATGAAGGAATATCAAGCTGCTAAGCAGCTTGACCTTTTGGTCTGGTCTGGCTTTGTGGCTGAAAGCGTATGTGGCTCTGATAGCATCTCATGCAGAATAATGACAAAATAATCATCGGGGCATGCAACCACAAACTGTAGGGAGTTAATCATGGCCATTAATCTCCACCACATTCTTCTATTATTTGAGGACTAGAGCACTGACAGAAAGATATTTTATTTTGTTTACTCAATATAAATGAATCTTAAATCAGCTTCTCATCTTCTTGATGGTCTTGGAGAAGAAAAAATATTGCATGTTAGCTAATTTGAAGGTGCATGTGTGCAAGTGATAATCACTTCTATTGTGAAATATTGGACTTTTGAATTGGGGTGACCTCAATTTCAGACTCAGTGTATATACATTTAAATAGCCAGCTTCTTCTTCTTCTCCTCCTCCTTTTTTTTTTTTTTTTTTTTTTTTTTTTTTTCAAGACAGAGTCTTGCTCTGTTGCTCAAGCTAGATTGCACTGGCACCAACTCAGCTCACTGCAACCTCTGCCTCCCAGGTTCAAACAATTCTCCTGCCTCATCCTCCCGAGTAGCTGGGATTACATGCACCTGCCACCATATTCCGCTAATTTTTCTATTTTTAGTAGAGACAGGGTTTCACCATGTTGGCCTCGCTGGTCTCCCACTCCTGACCTCAAGTATTCTGCCCGCTTCAGCCCCCAAAAGTGCTGGGATTACAGGTGTGAGTCACCACGCCTGATGGCAACTTCTTATAATAAATATCCTTTAACACAGAGACAGGAAAGCAAATTCATGGGAAATAAACTTTCTTCTTACCTGTTCACATTTGAAATAAATCATTGCCTGAAAGAAACTAAAGAGAAAATATTTTCCTTTAATTGGAATTGTATGGCTACCATTCTAGTAGTGTGTCAGCTACCAGATGACTGGTTATACTTATGCAGAATTCATGTTAGCTTTCAGTAGTTAAAATGCCATTGATAATGTTTCTGGCAGAGTCAAGAAAAAGAGCTTTATATGATGAAACTGGGAATCAGCAGACCTTGTGACACTATGTAGTCAAACAGGAAGAAATGGGTTTTTATATTTGAAGGTAATGGAAGTTGATGGTTAAGACTTTTTGAACACTTGAGAAAGAGGTAGAAGTACATTTTTTAAAAGTCCAGAAAAGAGAGTGAGTCTGTTAGTATCTAAATTAAATATTTATGTTAGGTGAGATAGTGTTAAACAACTATGTAATACATATTATACCCCATTCCTTTTCTACCGCCACTATACGCACATAGACAGACACACATATTCACTTGCTAGAAAATAATAAACACAATCATGAAGCAAATTACTGTGGAAGGAAGACCTAGTTTAACTTGAAAATCTTTATATTGGAGATCTAACTCTTAAAACCTACATGCATTTAGGCAAGTTATTCAACCTATCTAAGCTGTAGTTTACTCAACTCAAATGTGGAAGTACTAAACTATTTCAATGTCAAAACTGTCTAATATATATATATTTATTAATCTTAATAACCTGCCTAACAGTTTTATGTCTAAATTTTACTGTCTGAACTAGTTTATGGTAATGCCTGCATAGTATAAAAATTTACCTAAAGCTTTGTTGCCTCAATTGTTTTGTTTATATTACGTGGTGGACTTCTTAGAGAGGCTAAAAATGCCTTAATGTTTCTCTTCCAAGAAAGAAGAGAGACTTGTGTCTTCTAGCAATATGGACATTTAAACAACATTGTACTTACCCTATAGTTTTTCCTGATTGAAAATGGTAGTATAAAACAGACTTATCAAATTCCAGGTAGTACTAAATTTCAAAAGAAATTTAATTTTATAAGACAGAAATGAGTTGCAGAATAATCTTAAAGAACTTGGAAAGTATAACTGTGTGTAAACACACACTGAAAAAGAGCTATTGTGATAATTACAACAATGAAAACAATAATAATAGCTACTTATTATGGACCAGGCACAGTTTTAAGACAATTGTGTGTGTGTGTGTGTGTGTGTGTGTGTGTGTGTGTATGTGTATGTGTCTATATATGATGTCATGAAATTCTGTGATAGCCAAACACGTTAGATATTTTTGCCCAAATATAGTGATCCCATTTGGAAGTGATACAATGTTTTTGAGTGACTATAAAGAAGGGTAGAAATGCCTGAAAGCAATGACATATGGGGAGCACACCTGTGTGTGTTGTCATCGGGAACACAGCATCAGATGTCAACTACGAATATTTAGGATCACCAGTAAGAATCAATTCCCGGGTTGCTTCTTGCAGAAACTAGATTATCAAATCATTTGCCAAAACTTTAGGGCTACATTCCCTCTAAGGATAACTTCCATATTAGGGCTGATGACCTTTATCAAATGCATACCAATAAAAGCAGTTGCTGGAGAATATACCACTTGACTGTCTGAGTATATTGTCCCCTGGAGGCTCCTTAGGGAGACTTGTCAATCAGTAAAGATAGTAGTGGTGATTGAGAACGTTCTATTCTCCCACTCTGGATTTCACATTATAGCCATTTGGAGTACGGCTATGTGCTATTTGGTAATTGTAACATTCTAATCTATTGGATTAAGTATCATCCTCCTGGAAGAAGTGCAAAAGCGGAATGAACATCTATTTGAGGTCAGAAGAAAGTAAAAAACTTTATTACACATTACATATTTCAACAGTAATATGAAAGTAATAAAATTATTGTGGCTGTGAGTTTCATTTGGGACTAAAGAGCTTTTGTTCTTCCTCTTAAAAATGTCTCTGCCTGCTTAGAAAGCCTTTTTGTTCATTTCAGACAGTCTACAGTAATTTTACGGTAAATGCTTTAGACATTAAATTATGTTATTAAAACTATCGAAGATCTGTTAGTAAAACAAGTTATTGGATAAAACAAGAGTGACAGGTAATGACAAGATAGATGGTAGTCTTTAAATGTATTTATAATTTTCCCTTTATACAATGAAATTGAGGAAACTTACAAAAATGCACACAAAATTACTTTTAAAATAACAAAAAATCTACATAACATAATAAAAATAAACTGTATGAAGCAAGTTACAATGCATATAACCCACACAGGTGCTGTAATATGATTCTAATTGGAAGGGAGGTATTGAGTTAATCAAGACAAAAATGAAACTATTACTTGTCTCTTCAATTTTCTGAAAAATATGTCTCTCTGAATAAAGTAAGTAATATGCCACAAATGAACCAAGAAATTTAAGCATCACCTCCTTGGAGTAACTTTTAAAGGGAAATAAGCCAGTGAGAAGGAATGTTTTTCTATCCCCAAAATGACAGCATTGTAAAGAAACCAGCAGGGTGCTGCTATATGGCACCATATGGGAGATTCAGAATCATGTGAGAAGTAATTGTGTGGAGTGATGAAGTACAGAGTCAATATTTTAGTTTCAACTCCAAGGTTTCACTAGCTTTACAACCCTGATCAGGTTATCGAATATCTCAAAGTTCAGGTTTTTTGTTGTTGCTGTTTTTTAAGACAGAGGCTCACTCTATCACCCAGGCTGGAGTGCAGTGGCAGAATCTTGGCTCACTGCAATCTCTGCCTCCCAAATTCAAGCGATTCTCCTGCCTCAGCCTCTGGAGTAGCTGGGACTACAGGCATGCGCCACCACTTCCAGCTAATTTTTGTATTTTTAGTAGAGACAGGGTTTCACCATGTTGACCATCAAAGTTCAGTTTTTACACAGTATCTATTGTACTGGTGGTGCCAAAGACTTTAGGAAATGCTAAGTAAAGAGTAAGTGTTAAATAACATCAATTACTATTATTGTCCGTAGAAACAGGAGGAGAGATAAACAGTAACTGCTAACTAAATAGCAATTATCATTATTAGATGGGCTATAGGAAGAAATTAGAAAGGCAATTATAAAATATCCTCATTTCTGGTCTTGTAGGGGTTTCTATTAGCATTATAGTATATACATACATAGCATTTGTGTGTGTGTGTGTGTGTGTGTGTGTGTGTGTACACACAATGTATATATGCGTGTATACATATTGCATGTATGCATATATATGCTATATATTTATACGGATATACATACATATATAGACACATGCTAAAAAGAATTATAGTTGCATTTCTATACCAATATTTAATCCAAATAGATTTCAACTTTATATATGTTATAGGGTAAGAGGACAACTTTATTATTTTCCATACAAAGGACACTTTTCTCTACATCATTTTACAAAATAATGTATTCTGTCTTCATTGATTTTCAACACCTCCCCTACTATATTCTAATTCCATATTTATGTGGCTGTGGTTCAGAGTCTTGTCCATGGATTTATTTATACACTATTGTACCAACTCCATAATATTTTATTGGTATTAACTTGTAGTGCCTTTTAATAACTGTAAAGAAAGTCTACAGTTTTTATTCCTTTTATTTTAAACAAATTTCACAATCCAATATTTGTAGCATTGAAACTCTTTTGGTAAATAGTTACTTTCTCAAAGATAATTTGATATTTTGTCTGGCCTTTCACTGCTAAATAAGGCATGAAAATCAAGATTGTTTTGCTGGCAAACCTTTTTAATTGTTTTAATCAATGACTTAACCTCTTGATAATTTAAAATAATTGTACAAAATATGGTACAATTTATTGTAGGAATAACTATCATGTTGTGAAATAGAGAGTTAAATGTGCATCAAAACCAAGTTACACTGCTATTTAATAATCATATATAAAAGTAGCAGGTAAAATAAATGATTAAAATTTTATCTTTTATTTCACCTTATTGTTAGTTTAAATTTTATATTTTTTCTATTGTTTCCTCATAATTCTAACAGCAATTTCTAAATTTTAAGTTGTCGTTTTATATCAGTTATGTGACAATATTTATACTGATGAAAACATATTTTGTGCTAAGCTATAAATTATTTTAGCATACATACTTTCGGTTTTTTAAATTATTTATTTAATTTTGCCACTCCTCCTCACTCACGGATTTAAAACTGCTGATTTGGAATTTTTTCATGCCTTTGGCATGATATATTTCTGAGTTTAGCCAGAATAGAAAGATTTTATATTGCTTTTAAATAAAACAGAAGTTGTATAAAGCTGTCTGGAGACTTCAGATTAATATTTTACCCTCACTACAGCTCCTATTTCACATGATTTTCTCTTTCTCACTACTAAATATGTGCAAAGGTGTACTTAAATGAAGATGTATGTAAAGTAAAATATCTTCCAGAAACTTTACTCTCTGATTACTTTGACCTTTCTACTCTTAAAAATTAAGTAAACTAAATTCAGCTCATTGTGGATAGGTCAATACAATTGTATACTTAAATATTTGCCACGGTTCTATGTGTATTCTGACTGAACAAATAGAAAAAGTAGAAGGTAGAAACATTGTATCAGTATTTTTCTGAGGAAACTATTTTTGAAATGTGAAAGCCAGATTTAATTTGATTTACTATTTTCTGTAAATCTTCAAGGGATATAGAACACATATTTTTCTTTCAACTGTCTGTGTAACGAGTTGTTGAATCTTTCAGGAAATGTCTATTAATATTGGATTCTGAATGATCAGGATTATGTGCAAAACTTTTTGGTACATAGGTGATTAGGTTTATTGCTAAATCTATTTCTCTCTTTCTCTTGCCAAATTTGATTGAGGCCAAACATATTACAAACAGAGAAATTTACAGAATTTAAACAGACACTACAAATTGGAGAAGTATGCACAAGCATACCTCACAGATGGGGAAGATTGCAGGTAGGTGGGTAAAAAGAGGAAGCTAGAACTCAAATGCAAATCAAGCCATGAGTAAAAAAAAAAAAAAAAAAAAAAAAAAGTACACATACACACATGTATTTTTTGCTTTCGTGATCATGATGCAAATTTTCCAAACCTTTCTGCTCTGCTTCCCTTTTAAACGTAAGTTCAATTTCAAACCATCTCTTTGTGAATACATATAACTGAATACTTTTACATTCAGCTAGGTCATATCTTGTATGCTTTGCTGCTTCTATATGTGTACATATGTGTGTATGTGCATAAAATATAAAAAATGCACACACATATGTATATATACATATTGTATTAGTCTGTTCTTGCACTGCTATAAAGATACTACCTGAGACCGGGTAATTTATAAAGAAAGAATATTAATTAACTCATAGTTTGGCATGGCTAGAGAGACCTCAGGAAACTCACAACCATGGAGGAACGTGAAGGGGAAGCAAGGCACATCTTACATGGCAGAGGAGAGAGAGAGAGAGAAAGAGCGAGAGGGAGGGAGAAAGTGCCACACTTTTAAAACCATTAGCTCTCATGCTAATTCACTCAGCATCATGAGAATAGCATGGGATAAACACTCCTTTGATCCAATCACCTCCCACCAAGTCCTTCCCTTGACTTGTGGGGGATTACAATTGTAATTGTAATTATAATTACAACTTGTCTTGAATTACAATTCAAGACAAAATTTGGATAAAGACACAGAGACAAACCATATCATTATTCTGCTGGTCCCTCCCAAATCTCATGTCCTTTTCATATGTCAAAGCCAATCATGCCTTCCCAACAGTCCCTAAAAGACTTAATTCATTCCAGCATTAACTCAAAGATTCAAGTCCAAAGTTTCATCTGAGTCAAGGCAAGTTCCTTCTGCAAATAAGCCTGTTAAGTCAAAAGCAAACCAATTACTTCCAAGATACAATGTGGGTAAAGGCATTGGGTAAATGCTCCTGTTCCCAGTGGCAGAAATTGGCCAGAACTAAGGGGCTGCAGGGCCCATGGAAGTCTGAAACCTGGCCAGGCAGCCATTAAATTATAAAGCTCAAAATAATACCCTTTGATTCCATGTCCCATATGTAGGGTATGCTGAAGGAATGGGTGGGCTCCTAAGGCCTTTGGCAGCTATGTCCCTGTAACTAGGCAGGGTATAGCCTCTGCTGCTGCTTTCAAGAGCTGGCATTGGGTGGGTACCTGTGGATTTCCAGGTGCATGGTGCAAGATGTTATTGGATATACATTTCTGGGGTCTGGAGGATGGTGACCCTCTTACCACAGCTCTACTAGGAAGTTCCCCAGTGGGGAATCTATGTGGGGGCTCCAACCCCACATTTCCCCTCTGCATTGCCCCAGCAGAGGTTCTCCATGAGGGCTCTGCCCCTGCAGAGGACTTCTGCCTAGACACCCAGGCATTTCCTTACATCCTCTGAAATCTAGACTGAGGTTCCCAAAGCCCAACTCATGTCTCTGCATACCTGCAAGTCCAACACCACATGGAATCTGCCAGGGTGGGACCTGAAGCAATAGATCAAGCTATCCTCGGATGGGATGCTTTTTTAGCCACAGCTGGAGCTACAGCAGCTGGAATGCAGCCTGAGACTGCACAGAGCAGTGGGATTTTGGGCGTGGCCCATAAAACCATTTTTCCCTCCAGACTTCCAGGACTGTGATGGCTGCTGCCAAGATCTCTGACATGCCCTGGAGATATTCTCCATTGCCTTGGCTATTAACATTCAGCTCCTGGTGGCTTAAACAAATGTCTGCAGCTAGCTTGAATTCTTTTCCATAAAATGGGTTTTTCCTTTCTACCCCATGATCATGCCACAAATTTTTCAAACGTTTATACTCTGCTTCCCTTATAAACTAAGTTCCAATTTCAAATCATCTCTTTGTGAATGCATATAACTGAACATTTTCAGAATCAGCCAGGTCATATCTGGAATGCTTTTTGGCTTAGAAATGTCTTTCACCAGATATATTATCTCTCTCAAGTTCAAAGTTCAATAGATCAATAGGGTGGGGGCAAATTTGCATAGCATGAGTCACCTTTACCCTGGTTCCCAATAAGGTCCTCATCTGCATCTGAGACCACCTCAGCCTGGACTTCATTTTCTGTATCACTACAAGCATTTTGGCCAAAACCATTCAACAAGTCTCTAGGAAGTTCCAAACTTTTCCTCATCTTCCTGCCTACTTCAGAGCCATCCAAACTATTGCAACTCTGCCTGTTACCCAGTTCCAAAGCCATTTCCACATTTTCAGGTTATCTTCTAGCAGGACAGCATTCCACCAGTACCAATGCTTGGTATTAGTCTGCTTTCATACTACTATAAAAAAAAACCTACCTGAGGCTGGTTAATTTATAAAGAAAGGAAATTTAATTGACTCAAAGCTCTGCATGGCAGGGGGACCTCAGCAAACTTACATTGATGGTGGAATGTGAAAGGGAAATAAAGCACATCTCACATGGTGTCAAGAGACATTTAGAGAAGAAAAGTGCCATACTTTTGAAACCATCAGTTCTCATAACTCACTATCATGAGAAAAACATGGGAGAAACCACTCCCATGACCCTATCACCTCCCACCACATCCTTCCCTGGACATGCAAGGATTACAATTTGAGATGAGATTTGGATAGGGACACAGAGCCAAACCATATCACACACACACACACACACACACACACACACAAACACGTGCACATACACACACAGTACAAGACTGGGATTTGCCACAGGTCTTTCAACCAAGCGTACTGAAAAAACTATTTTAAACTTCCCTTCTTGCAAATACGATATTTTACTATTGGGGAAATAGAAATTCATAAAACACTAGAAGAAAAGTGACAGTCAGTGATGGCTAGGTGTTTTAACATTTGCTTATGTTTGATGGAAGATGGAGTCTCTGGTTTTCCTACACATGCTCTCTATCAAAACACACAGATGATTCCAGTGAAAACAACAACAACAACAACAAAAACAAACAAACAAACAAAAAAAAACAGACAAAAATTTACCAAAGGTGAAAAAAATCACCATGTTTTAAAATTGCATTTATTTAAAGAATATAAATGTATATTTACTAATTTAATTTCTGTTAGAAACTGAGATTTAAAATAACTGCTCAAGAGAAAACAAGGATATACAAAATGACAAGCAATATAGACTAGAATGTTGAAAACAAAACTGAAACAAGATATTAAAATAATCAAACTCTATGTAAAAAGATTCACTGTCAACTATGAAACTGGTTTAAATTTTAATAGCATCGTTAGGCTGATATTAATTAACATGTTTGCTTTAAATAATGAGAAGACAATTTGGGCAAATTTTCCAGGTTAAAGATAATAATGCCCGCTACAAAGATTCACTGAACTTATTCCTAGCCGAATAGGAAGACTGAAGTGGAGTCAGGAACATTTCAGTGTGTAAACTCATGTTTAGTTTACTCAGTTGATTAACATTTTTGGTCATAGAATCCCAGATACTTTTATTAGTGCCTATATTCAATTTCATCTCTTTTAACAGATCTAAAATATAAAATAAGAAAAAAAAAGATCATATTGAAATATAGGTAATAAATTTTATACATATTTGAATATGTTGATATTGCAAAATAGATTTATATTCAGTAAGTAGAAAGCATGCAATGCAAATTTAATGCATGTTTTAAGACTAAAAAGGAAGCAAAAAGAATATACTATATAGGACCATTAGTTTTTCCTTTTAAATTAGGTCACCAACTAATGATCCATATTACTATATTAACTACTTTTCTGATAATAGCCAGCTTAGTGTGAAAGATAGTTATATTAAAATATTTTTATAATATAAATATTAATAAAGTATTTTAAAGGTAGGTATATTGGGCATATCAAAAAAAAGGTCATCTACATAGTCATTACTCACCTTTCCAAAGTAATTTTATTTATTCAAGATAAGCCTGTCAGTTACAATACTGACATTTTATTGTGTGAGTATATGTGTTCATAAAATATGTTCCTGGATACTTATTAAGGAAGGAAATGCCTGTATGAATTGACAGGTGATAGAGAATATGTTGTGTGTGTTTGTGTGTGTGTGTGTGTACATATATGTTGTGTGTATTTACATACACACACAAAAAAAATGTATTATGTTTAAATTTTAAGGCAAAACAATCAACAAACTTAAATTAGGTATTGATTTATCTGTTTCTTTTAACAAAACTCATCTCACAAATAGAAATTGTTCTTTCTACATTTGCCATAAAAAGTATAACTGGTGCTTTTACAGTGAATCTCGAATCAAATAAGGAAAAAAACAATTACTAATCCTGTTTATGACTGAGGAATGCTGAAGTAGGTTCAACAAACCTGCCTTCTATACAACTGCTACCAAACTTTGTTGGTTGAAACTGTGACATGGTCATTGTTCTATCCAATCCTGATTTTTGTTCCACTTTGCCTCAATCTAGGCAAGGTACACACAGGTAGCTAAGGGTAATGAGGTCCAGCGTTTTTATCTTGCAAATCTTAAGTTTACTGGTGAAAGAGAGAAATGGGCAAATACAATGTGTTCAATTCACAGTGGTGTAGGATTGAATATGATGGTAGGGTGATAATCCATTCACCTTTGGAGAATTTAGGCAAAATTTATCAAAGAAATAGACTCTATACTGAGACCTAGTGGTCAAATGTAAAGAGAAGATATCTTATGCTGCCTGTAATAATGATGGCAATTTGAAGAAAAAGTAACTTCAGACCAAAGAAACAGTTTATATGAAATATTTATAGTGATTCTCAAATACAGGTTCATAACTTGCTCTGAATCTATGCTATAGTTTGTGTAGGTTCACTTTGAAATATGACAAAGAAATTATTTCATAAACTTTTATATGTGTTTTTGTAAATATTTGAGTTTACATAACATTTTCAGTTTTAAATTTTATTCTTTCATATCTACACATACTACATACACACACAGTTCTTACTCCATAAAATACAGTTTGCAAGATTAGGTGTCTGTGTGCCTTCTAATTTTTGTTCACTTTCCAGGTAATGGTATCAAAATATCCACCAGCTATTGTTCTAGGAGAACTGCAAAGACTTCAATACGTGTGGAACACCAAGAGATACTCTTAGAAAAATTTACTACAGTTTGTTATAGAGGAAACCACAGTCCAAATAACAGAGAATATTATATTTAAAATTAAGCAGTTTGGATGTTATCTTGAGCCTATAGGGAAATAATACAGAAAATAATTTTTAAGCAAGAAAGTGAAAAGATTAACTCTCTTCTTTGAAGTATTATTTCACTACTGAGTAAAGAAGGTAGGGTGATGAGGCAAGATTGAATTAGACATGAAAAGTACTGAAATGGACCGCTATAGTAATTCAGGAGACAGCTGAGGTTGTTTGACTCCAAGGCAGTAGCAATGGGGATAGAGAACTCTAGCAGTCTAGTAGGATCTATGGGGACATATAAAAATGTGCAAATCTATTCCACTGCAGCATATTTAACACATGATAAACTTCTTTTCAAAGAAAAGTAGTTACATAAAATATTTTTCAACATATGCAGGAGATGACATAAATATATCAATGACCTTTTTAAGTGGATCTTCAATACTGAAAATTTCTGATGGATCTAAAAATCTTTGATATGTATACTCTGTACATCTATTTAAAGTGCACATTTAGAATATATTGACAAACTCATATATTTGGAAAACAAAAACTCTCCCATATAAGGTAGTATGTTTATTTTTGAGATTTATCCCTCTTGTCACATTTAAAGACTGAATACTACACATTATCGAGTGTGAAAGGATCTGGCTATTGCTAATATGCATTCAAAAGATAATGAGAAACTGCTACGTTATTCCAATATGAATAAAACCAATACCAGACATATTTTAGAAACTGTTAATGCATGCTAACATTATACTGAAAATATAACTTAATGAACAAGAGTCCTACCAGGTTTGAAGAAACAATTTACAAACAGAATTATGACTTTAAAACCAGTTTACAGCTTGGAGAGCAATCTATAGAATTTTAATAATACAAGGACCTAGAGGTTAAAAATAATAAATGAAAGTTCAAGATTTTTTAAAGTAATAATATAGCCAACAGAACTTTTCTTCTCTAAATCTAAATTTTAATTTTGATTCAATCGATACTTCTTGGTAATACTAATGCTGTCTATCGAAGAAACATCTAGGGAGCACAAGGATGCCACATACTCAGAGAGTGGAGTTTTAACAGAATCTGTTATCATAAAGAATACTTGTTAGAGCCCAAATAAAAAATACAAGAATAATTTGGTTTATGTTTAATAAAAGTACAGATCTTTAACCACTTAGAGCTCACCTGGTTTGCATATAGTTTTAGTCCATTTGTGTTGCTATGAAGAAATTCCTAGGCTGGGTAATTTATAAAGAAAAGAGGTTTATTTTGGCTAATGCATCTGAAGGATAAACAAGCATGGTGCCAGCATCTGCTTCTGATGAAAGCCTCAGGAAGCTGCCAATCATGGCAGAAGTCAAAGCAGGTGCTGGTGTATCACATGGCTAGAGAGGGAGCAAGAGAAAGATGAGGTGGGAGGAGTGAACCCATCAACAAAGGATGGTGCTGCGCCATTCATGAGGGACCCTCCATCTTGATCTAACACCTCCCACAAGGCCCCAGCTTCAACACCAGGGTTCAAATTTCAACATGGAATTTGGAGGAGACAAACTTCCAAACGATATCAATGAGGAAGACAGGAGAAAACAAAAGAAGGCGAAGGAGAAATTCACAATATGAAGAAACTAGACCTGCCATTGCTGGGTTTGCACATAAGGAAGGGGACCATGGAGAAGACGTGGAGGAAGCCCCTAGAAGATGAGAAATGCCCTCAGCTGACAGACAGAAAAGCGCCTGTATCTCCAGGCCTGCAACTGCGCGGAAATGAATTCTAACAAAAACCTGAATGTGCAAGGAACCAAGAACCTACAGAAATGAATGCAATTGAAATACATCTTGATTTTGGTCCAGTGACATCCACGCTTGAATTATGAGATAATAATCTTGTTTTAAGACCAAAGTCTTAAGACCCCAAGTTTCCAGCAATTTATTATACCAGCAATTTAAACTAATAGATTTCTCAATAAAAAATGTGCTAAAAGAATAAATAGATGAATGAAAGAAACATCAGGAGTAAATATAAATCTCTGATATTAAATTTTGGCTATAACTATTATCTAAAATTTGATTTTATTATCTATGAGATAAATATTATCTAAAATCTTATATTTAATAGGATCCTGTTTTTTTTCCTCCTTATCCTTTAAAGAAAAATCTTTAATTTTTCTTCACTTAAGAGATTTGGGTTAGAAGGAAGCTTCCTCAGAGGTGATCTTTGGTGTTTAACCAGCTCCTGAATTTTAGAGTGATATTAAAATCCTCTGACCAGGTTTTTACTTCTTCAAAGGGAACATCTGAAGTGTCTTCCTTCCAAACACCTTGTAGTCTTACCAGGAAAAAAAGATTAGTCTAATTATTCCAAGTTAAGGTGTGATTATCTGTCCACATTTTATGACACAAGGCCACTTGCTGTGTATGAAAACAGAAGAGAGACGCTTGCCTGCCTTGGTACACCAGCTATCTCTACAGCTGATCTGTTACTCAACTGGAGTCTCTCTGAGCTGGTTATTACATTGAAAGGCTAGTTATTATTTCTTTCTCAGAATCCTACCCCTTGTACACAGACAATAATATTTTAAGTCACCAAAGTTGAGAATTTAAAGGAATCATAAATTTCTAATTATTTTTATTTACTAATTTGATCAGGTTTTGGTTGTTGCTGTTTTGTTGTTATTGTTGTTGTTGTTTTGAGATGGAGTATCCCTCTGTACCCAGGCTGGAGTGCTGTGGTGCAGTCATCATGGCTCACTGCAACCTCTCCATCCCTGGTTCAACCAATTCTCCTGCCTCAGCTCCCCAAGAACTAGGATTACAGGTGTGCAGCACCATTCCCAGGTAATTTTTTTTATTTTTTTTTTTTATTTTTAGTAGAGACAGGGTTTTACTATCTTGGCCAAGATGGTCTTGATCTCTTACCTTGTGATCTGCCTGCCTCGGCCTCCCAAAGTAGTGGTGGCATTACACGCATGAGCCTGAGAGGTGAGATTTTTTTTTTGTGGGGGGGGGGAGGGAGCCCGGGGGGATGTGTAGGTCTTAAGTCAGTGGAGTTAAATGAGAATTCTTAGACTATCTATTGTGGTTTCAAGGGACATCACACAATAGCAATAGCAGGCTTGTTTGTGAAAGATTTGCTAACAAAATGTGAAAAAAATATACAAACACATAGACCCCAGAAATGTGTGTATTTTTGGTTTCATTAAAAAAAAAAAAAAAAAAAAAAAACTCAGGCACATTGGCTCATGCCTGTAATACCAGCACTTTTGGAGGCTGACTTGGGCAGATCGCTTAGGGTCAGAAGTTTGAAACCACCCTGGCCGACATGATAAAACCTTGTCTCTACTAAAACTACAAAACTTGGCTGGGCATGGTGGTGGCCGCCTGTTATCCCAGATATTCGAGCGGTCTAGTCAAGAGGATCTCTTGAACCTAGGAGGTGGAGTTCGCTGTGAGCTAGCATACCATTGCACTCCAGTCTGAGTGAGAGTATGAGACTCATTCACAAACAAACTAACAAACAAAAAACACTTAAACTTAATTGTTGACTTGTTTCTAACTATAATTTTATATTTAGGTTTCATAAATACTGAAATAATAACAAATTACTGATCATCTCAAATATTATCAGGGTTTCAAATACTTCAAAAAAGAAGTTATAAACTCAGATTAAAGAGATCCAGAATTAACTAAGAAAAACATCTTTTGGTAAGATAATTATCTTATATTTTTACAGAAGAACTTTCTTTTTTATCTTTTTCTTTTTTTTGAGACAGAGTTTTGCTCTTGTTGCTCAGGCTGTAGTGTAATGGTACCATCTCAGCTCACAGCAACCTCTGCCTCCCGGGTTCAAGCAATTTTTTTACCTCAGTCTCCCAAGTAGTAGGGATTACAGGCATGCACCACCATGCCCGGCTATTTTTGTATTTTTAGTAAAGATGGGGTTTCTCCATGTTGGTCAGGCTGGTCTAAAACTCCTGACCTCAGGTGATCTGCCCACCTCAGCCTCCCAAAGTGCTGGGATTATATGTGTGAGCCATTGTGCCCAGCCGTGAAATTTCATTTTCTCAAAAAAAGAGCCTTCACCTTAATAATAACTTAGGATATTTCTTTTACTTTCCTTTTCTTTTTTTTTTTTTTTTTTTTTTTTTTTTGAAAAAAAGTCGTGCTCCATCACTCAGGCTGGAGTGTAGTAGTATGATACTGGTTTGCTGCAACCTCTGTCTCATGGGTTCAAGCAATTCTCTTGCCTCAGCCTCCCAAGTAGCTGGGATAACAGGTGTGGTCTACCATGTCTGGCTAATTTTTGTATTTTTAGTAGAGATGGGTTTTCACCATGTTGGCCAGGCTTGTCTTGAACTCCTGACCTCGTGATCCACCTGCCTTGGCCTCCCAAACAGCTGGGATTACAAGCATGAGCCACTGTGCCCAGCCTATTTTAGGATTTTTCTAACATTAAGATTCTTTTCCAGGTTTTCTAAAAATATGTTTTAATGTTAATATACTTCTATTTTAGAAATATGCTATCATGTTTGCAGGAATTTATTAAACAGCAATCTTTAGTCTATGGGAAGATTCCAATTTATATGATAATTTGAAAATATTCCTCAAAGTTAATCTGGGCATGTTTTATCTTTATTTAAAGGAGTCATTTTAATATTTATGATTTTTGGTGCTACATAGTCTTTCTTAATAAGGTTGCTACCATCAGCATAATTGTTGGTTACATATGTTGTCCAAAGTTAGCATTCTTTAGCGTTGTTACCAAACATCATTAGCAAACTTCTGTCCTTATAACTGAAACAAACTGTCTTCTGACAATAGATACAAAACAAACAACAACAAAACAGAAACAACACATTTCTTGGGCTAAGTATAGAATATCTGATTTAATTCCAAGAACATACCATAAAGATGAAAGCTCCCTATATTACAGATGAAGAATCTTGGTAGCATACGACTTTAACCATGTTCTCAGGAAGTTGGACTACAGATTAGATGTCCCACATAACAGCAGGCTACTCATTGCAGCTAGGAAGTCCACTGGGAAACCAAAGTTGACTCTTGTAATTTTAGGGAAAATATAATTAATTTCATTGCGGCCTTGAAGTTGCATATATCATAAGACTGGGCCGGGTGCGGTGGCTCACGCCTGTAATCCCAACACTTTGGGAGGCCGAGGTGAGCGGATCACGAGGGCAAGAGATCAAGACCATCCTGGCCATCATGGTGAAACCCCATCTGTACTAAAAAATACAAAAATTAGCTGGGCGTGGTGGCACGTGCCTGTAGTCCCAGCTACTCGGGAGGCTGAGACAGGAGAATTGCTTGAACCCGGGAGACAGAGGTTGCAGTCAGCTGAGATCCCACCACTGCACTCCAGCCTGGCACCTGGCAACAGAGCAAGGCTCTGTCTCAAAAAAAAGAAAAAAAAAGACAACATTCTTCACCCACACTTGAAATGAAAAAAGTACTTGTACTACTTTACCAATAGTTTACACAGTATCTGTTTCTAGACTACGAAAAAATCTGGATCAGTCGTATTGTCTTTTACTCCTAAAGAGTGATTAAATTTTTAGTAAAGCTGTTCTTATTTATACATTTATTATTTTAATAAGTTTTTTCAGTGCCGAATCTCACATACATCATTAGCAAGCTTCTGTCCTTATAACTAAAACAAACAATCTGAATTAACATTAGGACTGCACAAATTTTCAGCTCTTCAGGAATCTCACCCCTCCTAGTTGCCCCCATATTTTTAAATGTAATATTTCACTATTTTCTCTTCTATTTCAGGGCGTGGAAAGAAAAATTATGTAAAGTACTAGATATCTAGTCAGTATTTTAGATGTTGTGAGTCAGACAGGTTTGGTCACAACTACTCAATTTGGTTGTTGAAGCTCAAATGTGTGGCCGTGTTCCAATAAAACTTGATTTATAAAAATAGGCTACAGGCCAGATTTGTCCCAAGAGCCATAATTTCCTTTCAGCGTACTAATAAGTTCAAGTCTTTCACATATTAAAAGTCAATCTTTAAAAAAAAAAAAAGTCAATCTTTGCAAAGGTTAACCTTCTAGACAATCTACCTTATTTTTTATCTTCAGTATTTATGAATGGAATTTTTACACTTTTTCTCTACTTCCTCACTTCTCACTGAATTCTTACATCATTGAAATCTTACTTTTGCCTTTATCACAACTTTGTAAAGCTTAACACCAGGGATAAATCTAATGACATTTTTAGAAATTATCATATTTTATATCTCCATCAATGATTACACATTGGATCACTTTTTTATTTTTTGCATAACATCTTCCAAAGATAGCAACAGTTTCTCCCACTTTATGTGCTGTTCAAGAACTTTGCCGCTGTCCCATCAAAAGTGGAATCTAACTCTTTTCACTTTAATCTGGATAGGCTTGTAACCAAGATAGGCTAGACACCTGCAGCAGTGACAGTGGATGACTTCTGAGGTTAGGTCATACAAGATAATATGCAGCTTATGACTTGGAACACTTGCACCAGAACCTGGCATCACCAGATAAGCCACTCTGCTGTTCTGAAGCAGTAAAGACGCCCAAACTTGCTCATGTGAAGAGATTCACTGGAGAAGCTTGAGACTAAATGAAGAGACCCATATGTGAGGATATCTCTCAGCTGCTGCAGCTCCAGCCTTATGGAGCTGTGCCTAAGTGCATCAGACATCTTTAGCCAAGTTATGGTCTGAATGTTAGTGCCTCCCCCAGAAATTTACATGTTACGTTACATATTGCCCTAACCTTTGGTGTTTTGACATTTAGGAAATTAGGTATTTGGGAGGTAATTAGGTTTAAAGACATAAAGATGGTCTTGTATTGGGATTAGTTTCCTTAAAAGAAAAGCAAGAGAGACAAGAGCTCTCTATCTCCACAAACAAAAAGAACAAGTCATGTGAGCATGTATGGAGAACACAGTCATCTACCAGCCAGGAAGAGAGCCTTCATCATGAATGAAATCTGACAGAAGCTTAACCTTGAACTTCCCAGTCTCCAGAACTATGAGAAAAAATTGTCTGTTGCTTAAGTCACTCAATCTACTGTATTTTGTTATAGTAGTCCAAGCTAAGACCAGCCAGTACCACCAAGCCAAGCTTTTCTTAAATTACTGACACACAGACTCTTTAAGATATCATGTAATGATAATTACTGCTTTGAGCAATCAGATTGTGGACTGATTTGTTACAAAGTGTTAAACAACTGAGACAGACTTTCAAATCACTCCTGCCTTTTGTTTTTTAAACTTCAAGCCCTGATTACTTCAAATGTACCTCTGCTTTTCTAATATTCTTTACCAATCTACTTTACTTTATTCTTTTTAAAAATTCCCAGAGGTCTTTTGCATTCACATTTACACTCCCCCACATATCTTGAATTCTATAATTCTCTAGACCAAATCCATTATCTTCACTGCTTTTCAAACTGTTCCTCCCTTCTTTGTAAATTCTGCATAGAGCACCAGCATTCATTCAATATTTAAAGCCAAAAATGAGAGAGTCGACATAACTCTTTGGTTTCCTTTACATTATCACCCCACATTGCTATAAGTCCCTCATTCCTTGTGATTTTCTAAATGCTTTTTCCACCATCTATTGGTGTGCTACGTATCACCAATAGAATATTGCATAGCTGAAGAAAAAGTCTGATTTTCTCACTTTCTGTAGAGGAATCATAAAAGTATTGCAAGAGCAATTAACATGCCTCATGCTGTCCTGACAGGCTTCAGGCTAAAATATGTGCACCCACCCATCAAAGTGCTCAGCAGATCTAAAAGGCCTTCCATTTAAAAAGACATCCTCTGCTTAGGAAGCCAATGTGTTAAAGGGACCACTGCAATACAGTTCATGCAAGATGCCCAGAGTCAATCACTTTGCAAAGAGGTCAAAGATACAGGTCAATCACTTTGAAAAGTTCAATTCCAGATACACATCCCCAGCCAAATACTCACTCTTTTTATTGAAGGCTTTTACATAAGATACCTTTCTCCTATTACGTAGGCCAGTTCTCATCTCTTACTACTGTACCCTCAGATGCTCACTCCTGTGTACTCTAGCAGCAGGCTTTTGCTTTACACAAACCATCACGCAGCACTCAAGACACCAGATATTTACAGACATTTTTCCCATTAAATGTTGGCCCCTTTCAAAGCATTAGTGGATTATTTGCCTACTCCCTCCATCCAGCCCTTTGGTGACTATTTTTTTTAGCATAAAATTAAGACGGTGTTAAGTAAATGGTTTTCAAAGAATTAATCTATGAATGAAGGATTAATGTAGATTTGTTTCTTTCTCTAAAATGCCTGGAGATTTTGTTCTCTTTACTATGATGATTTCAAGTAATTGGTGACATTTTCTTATTATTCTTGTTTGGGACTATCATAAGAAAATATTACCTCATAATTCAATGAGGGGCGGACATAAATAATATTCTTTGGGGATGGGACATTCTATTCCTAAAAGAAAATAACCATATTTCTTTGAAGCTTCAGAGCAGACATCCCCAAACTATGGCCCGCGGGCCGCATGCGGCCCCCTGAGGCCATTTATCCGGCCCCCTTGCCGCACTTCAGGAAGGGGCACCTCTTTCATTGGTGGTCAGTGAGAGGAGCACAGTATGTGGCGGCCCTCCAACGGTCTGAGGGACAGTGAACTGGCCCACTGTGTAAAAAGTCTGGGGATGCCTGCTTTAGAGGGTAAGTAAATTCTTTGAAAGTTCCAAGTTATAATACACAAAAGACAAAAGAGACTATTTCAGGAAATTACTAGTATGTATGTTTATATGACAGATAGTAATAGGCACAAAATGAAAAATATCAATTAACAATTTTGTGAGAAATATATTATTTGCTTCACATATATAATAAGCCATTTTACAGAGAATATCAAAATAGTATAGGTTTCAAGAGTATAAAGAAATCCAAAAGAATACTAGTTCAACTAATAATTGCATGGAGAGACTGGAGAGAAAAACATAAGTAAAGAAAACAAGAATGCAAATTTATATGAATATGGTTACATGGAAACATGGTTGTCAGATGAAAATAAAAGAAAAAATATTAATAATTTAAAAATCACAGAGGAAGAGATATTGATCTGATCAGTAACACATATATGAGAAATAATCAGGGATTTTCATTGTCAATAAATTACTTTGTAGCTACAAGAGATCTGTATATGTCTTCATTTGAAGTGTTGCACTTCAAAATAAGGAAATGCTACCTCCCTTATCCTTCACTGACGAAACTAAATATGGATTATTGCGTTTCATTCTGGCTATGATATTTTAATCCACCATAGGGGGGAAAAACATTTAAAGACAAGTATTTAGGATTTTGAAGGTTCACATAAAAATGGTTCAAACAGATAAGAAAATCATGTTTGGAAACAGACATTTGATGCATGGACCTAGAGAAATTTCTATGACCAAGGAATATAAATTATAGGGACAAAGTGTTCAGCTTGATATAATTAATTCTATAACAATCACACTTGTTTCATTCAGTTTTTATTAACTTGAGCTGTTCAAAGCAAAGGAAGTGTGACCACTTCATTGAAGATTTAACATTTTCTATATCGTAGTAATTTGAAACTTGGGTGTTTACAACACAGAATAGGGCAAACAGGTTAAAACATAATAACACATACATACACACATGCACACACTGACAATTGCCTCCTAAGGAAAGCTTATCTCCTTATAGAGAAGGCATCTTGGCCTTCAGAAAGCCTTTGAGCATTATCCTGGAGACTGACAGGAAGAGTATAAAAGAGATTAATATCTCCAGACTACCAAGTGAGGAGAACTTGGCATTTATTTAAATAGCTTAGGAAAGTGAGTGAAATATATAAATTACAGAGAAAGTGGGAGATAAGAAAAGCCAGAGAACTGGCATGAACCCAGGTACTACATGTAATGAAGGAGCCAGAGTAAAATCTCTGGTGGTTTGGTAGTTGAAAACATAAACAGGAGCTACATGATGCTTAGTTTGTGGTGTTTGCATGATACATTCATCCCTTCAGTCTCTTCGAGTTTGGATTCAACACTATTGTCCACCTGTTATATGAACTGATGCTTTTCCAGGGATTCACAGAACACACGAAGAAGGCTGTGGGTTTCTCATTGCCTCACATTTTTTAAAGTGGGTTGATTTCAAATAAAGCCAACTCTGATAAAGAAGAGAAAACCCCACTGTCACCTGCAGCCACTGAACAAATACTTTTTGAGTGGATGAATCTCTGTAAAGCCAAAGCCATTGCTTAGGGGCAGACTCAATTAATTCCTACAAAGCGCTGAAGCATTTCTTCCTTCAGACTGGCCCAAAAGTGACTCATTATTACATTTTAGCACAAAAATATTTGCCAATATAAATTTAATTAAAAAAATTAAGATTTTCATGACAAGTGGGATTTTCAAGGAGAATAAATGTAAAATTCTGATTATAATATTCTTCACCCAAATTTCGAAGCTTACTTGGTAAACATCAGTTCATCTCCTATCAACAGTGTGATGATACCTCCCTGCCCAGGGATAACACAAGCATTGAATCAAATGACTCATGTAAGCAGTTCGTATTGTGTTATAACATCAGATCTCCAGAGGTTAACTGGTGTAAATCAGAAAGGAGTCTCATTCTTATAATTCAAACATAAGCATAGCAAGTGGTTATTTAATCATACATTAGTTTGAACTAGTATGGTACATAATGTGGCACTCATTTTAAACAATTCCAAAATTACTAAATTTTCAGCAATTAAATACATGTAAAGGACATGGCTCATGGCACATAGTACGCTCTCAAAAAAGAACAGATGTTATAACTTTCTTGATATAAAAATTAGCAATGTCACTTTTATAATAATTACAGTAATGTTTTATTTTAAACTAATAGAAAAATATGTAGAAATGTGAAGAATATTCAAGTTAGTATTGAATTCAAACCGGATGATATAAAAATCAAGAAATCACTGTCTAAGTGCCTATAAAGTCAAGGTTGAAAGGTTTTCTGCCTAGTTTGCTGTCTACGCACTAACATCCCTATTAAACAACAACAAAAAAGCATTTAAAAGTTTGTTGCATGCCTTCTCCAAAGGTACTAAAATTAATTAGGGAGATGTGCAGGCTGCTGATTCATTTGATTATATGTTACTACCTAAAGAGCAAAATTTCCCTGCTAGGTCTGTTACCTAAAGGAGTTTTGGTTGATTCATCACCTCTTTCACTCACAGGGTTGATCATTGCAAATGACTTTATTGACCCATGGTTTGGTTCAGCATCATATGCTCCAGTGAACCAAGCAATCAAACAGCTGCTAAGTGCAGGTGAGAAGTCATCACTGAAATTGCAAGAACTGAATCAGCATACTCTCTGCCATCAGGCCCCCATGCTGTCACAGATTTCTGAGTTTCTTATTTGACAGGGATGATTTTTAAAAGGACTTACCCTAGAATACTGTATCTTCCTAAGGATACCATGACTTTTAAACAGTCATGGAGGGTGCTCTATTTTCAGAACCCAAATTCCAAATACCTAGATTGTTAGTCATAATTATATTAAAATTTTAATGATTTAATATACGTCGATGAAAATTTCCAAATAAAATGGTGATAAAATAGTATATAATATTTAAGGATGAAAAAGTATATTAGGAATCAGCTAATGATTTTAACTACTGCCCTGGCCCCCAACACACACACACACACACACACAAATCCATTAAGACTCAAAGGTTATTTAAGAGCAGAGAGATTCAGAGTGGAGAAATATCAGCTGGTGTCAGCTGCTTCTACTAAGCAGCATGATCAGCTTCTCCTAGTTAGAACTAGCCTTATCTTCATGACAACTCCTCTAGAGGTGATCTAAATCTCTTTTCTACTAGACTAAATTCAGGGTGAATTGGAAATTATGCTTTATTCTTGTCACAGGTACCTAACAAATGTTTGCCAAGTTGGTAAATGATTTAAAGAGTAAATTCTTAAATTACATTCAATATTATGAGAATCAGAAGACAAGCCAAAACTACAAGAAAATATTTTCAAAAGATATATTTCAAAAAGGCCTATTATATTATCCAACATACACATAGCATCCTAAAACTCAGCAGTAAGAAAATTAACAAACAGAATAAAAAATGAGCCAATAAAATAAAAAAAAATGCCTCCTATTGAGAATAACCACAGGATCACCAAACTGGATTCTTTCAACACGTATTTATTGAGCGCCTATTATCTGTTCTGCAACTAGTACTCTAATAACCACCTTCAAAGGTCATTCAGCCAGTCAGGGAAAATACCTGTGCAAAATACAGGTAAAGCAATGCCCTAGAGTGTCATGGATAGTTTTATACTGTTATGTACCTGATGTAAACAGGGGATCAAAGAGTTGTGCATGGAGAAGATCACAAATGGGGCTATGTATCATTACTGTTAGGTGTTCAAGCTAAGTGTCACCAATTAAATATGTCTTTAAAGGAGTTTTTATTAGCAATAATCATTTGTGAATGAATTGTTCTAAGAAATTGCAAGAGAGGTCTAATGTTATTATGGCTTAAACAGTGAATATGTGAAGCAAGTGTACATTCACACAACCATCGGCTGCCCAGTTGTTTTAAAAGCAAGTTTGTAGATAATGAGAACCCAAACCATCTACCTCTATGCACAGATTGGACACTGTGTGTGCTCAATGGACACATGTTGAAGGAATCTAGTTTGATGATTTTGTGGTTATGCTTAATAGGAGGTAATAAAATAATAAGTATTTTTTTTAAATGAGCCAAAGACCTGAACAGATGTCTCAACAAAGAAGATAGCTATAAAGGAATATGAAACGATGTTCCATATCATATATCATTAGGGAAATGCAAATTAAAACAACAAGATACTGTTATACATGTGTTAGAATAGCCAAAATTCAGAACTTTGACAATACTGAATGCTAGCAAAGATATGAAGCAACAGGAACTTCCAGTTTTTGCTAGTGGGGAACATAAGTTACAAAGATATGCTGGAAGATAGTTGGCCAGTTTTTTACAAAACTAAGCAAATCTTACCTTACAATCTACAGTCATGTTCTTTGGTACTTACCCACAAAAGTTGAAAGTTTACATCCACACAAAAAAACTGTACATGGATGTTTATAGCAGTATTATTCATATTTTCAAAACTTGTAAGCAAGCAAGATATCCTTCAATAGGTGAATGGAAAAATAAATTGTAGTGCATGAGGACAGTGGGATTTTTTTGTGCTACAAAGAAATGAGCTATCAAACCAAAAAGATATGGAACAATCTTAAATTTATCTTACTAAGTGAAAGAAACCAATCTGATAAGGCTACATACTGTATGATTCCAATTATAAGAAATACTGGAAAAGACAAAACTATGTAGTCAGAGAAAAAGTCAGTAGTTGCCAGGGGTAAGGGTGGAAGAAGAAATGAATAGGTCAAGTATAGAAGATTTTCTACGGCAGTGCAACTATTCTGTATGATACTATAATAGTGAACACATGCCATTATATATTTTTCAAAACCCATTGCATGTACAGCACTAACAGTGAATCCTAAAAAATAAAGTCTATTCAAAACAGAAAAAAATTAAATGCAATAAAAATGATTTTCTTAGTTGAAATAATTCCAGGTTCATGATTGAACATTACATATAAAACTGAGTTTTTTTCCAGTCTTGGAATGTCTTCATTAAAATTTATTTCAGTATCAAAAAGAATTCCAAAAAGTTCAAAACAAATGACATTTCACATTTTTATTTGAAAATATCATTTCTATGATATGCTAAGAGCTGCCTCACAGGTCCCAAATGAAATAGACTATTATGAACAAAAAGTATATGCAACAATTTTATAGCAATATTCAAAGGTATTACAATAAAAATTTAGAAAAGTTTAATTATTAAATTTATAGACACAGTCTCACATAAACCAGAGATCTATAATAGAAAAGAAAATAGGTGACCTACTTTGTACATCCACAAATCCAAAGGGTAAGATAATGTAGTGGGAATTGATTTTTCACTTAAAATAGTTAATACATGTAATAAACTCTTGAAAAGAGAAATAGAAATTAATATCAAGAGTTTCAAAGTTGCTTGGGGACAAGGAGAAATAAGAGTTTGGCACTATACACAAAGGAATACAGGCTATTATTGTTCAATAATGCCTGAAGAATCTCCCCTGAACATGAGAAAATTTGAGAAAATGAGGCAATCTCATGTACCTATGTCATTAAGCAAAATGTGGAATGGGGTTAGTAAACATTTTAATAATGGGATCTATATAAAGGGATAGTTGCCAATAATTAATTGATCTGAATACTGTATATGATAAAAATGTGTTTCACCTGCATTTAGCATTATGATGTTTCATACAATTAAAGATAACTTCATATTCTAATACAGTCTATAATTTTTATTAAAAATACTATAATTACTGTTTTGTGATTATTTGTTCTCCTAAAGGTAGTATTTTACCAGCCAAAAAAACCAAAAACTGTGGCTTTATTCTCTTGTTTCTAGATTTAACACAGTGTTGTGGAATAAAACAGTATTGAGTTATTTTTTTAATTTAAAATTAAAACAGTATGGAAAGACATAGTATTTAATATGAATAAAACAATTAGGTTAAAATCATAGAATAAGTTTGTTTAGCACTTCTACATCTTTAATATAGCTATGATACACCTGAGAATAATGTTAAAATGTATATACTTATCCAGTTAATGCCACTGTATTTCTATCCTTTTTAACAAGCTCCTAGTAAATGTCAGTTCTACTGGCATATAGATCATCCTTTGAGAAGGTAGTTTTTTTTTGGATTGTTTTCTAACTAATCTAGATCATTTTTTTTTTCTACAACACATGGAAAATTTAACTCCAAAAGGATCAGTAAGCTCTGACTCATGCTGACTTAATCATTAGTCTGGGACTTACAGCATGACAGCAAAAAAGCACAAATGTCTCTGTAACAAATAATATATTTTTATTTTTAAATTACTTCACGGTTAAAAAATAGGGGATGGGGCAGAGAGAGAAAAAGTGTATTGGTGTCAACAGAAAGGTTTTCTTTGGTTACATTTGTGAGAGCTGATAAATAGAGGTATCATCTAAACCCAATAACAAAAGTCTGAAATGTACAAGTTAAGATGTAGACAAACAATGGTTTCTTGTTTGATCCATGTTTGGAAGCACAGTTTCCAGCTTAACAGAATAGGAATACACTTTTATACTTTTGGCATAGCCAGGTCTAGAATGGCTTCTTAATCTTCCCCAATTTAATTGTTAACAATAATTCAGCTTGTTTTTTGTGTTTTTTTTTCAATAAACAAAATTTAGAAAGGAAACTACTTAAATGTTAATTATTATTATTTGTTAATTAGTGTTCATGAGTTTAAAAATCCTTTGCTGCTGCAGTTCAGGTATCCATTCACAGGCTTAAATCAAACAACTGGTTGTGACAAATCTAAAGTGTACTTAGTATGCACAAAACATTAACTGATAAATTAGGAAGCTCTATTGCTTCGGTCACTCATTTAGTTACATTACATCTGGTACCACAGCAGTCAAAAAAGAGCTCCTTAAACTCATCTCGTTAGCCAAAACAAAATGCGACTCTGATCTTGGGGCTAACACTTGAAATTAAAGAAATTAGCAGAGAAGCCTATGTGTGATATATTTGCCCCAATAATCTCTAGTTATAGAAGGAGGCCATGGCAAGCGTAATATATGATTATTGAAGTACCCTACTTCTATCTTTTAATCAAATTCAATCATGCTACTCCATGATTTAAAAACATTTAAGGACTTATCATTCGCAACATGCATATTCCTTAGCATAATAATAATCATACACTTCTGCAATCTGTTCACCTATCTCTCCAGGGCCCATAGCTCCTGCTTCCTCAAAATGGCCTTACATTTCAGCCATGCTGAACAACATGCAATTTTCCCATCCCTCAATAATCATTCTTAATGTCCTCTTTCCACAATTATTTCTTGCATAATTCTCACCATTTATTTGTTTGTTTGTTTATTTTAGATGGAGTTTCAGTCTACTACCCAGGCTGGAGTGCACTGGTGCAGTCTCTGCTCACTGCAACCTCCACCTCCTGGATTCAAGCAATTCTCCTGCCTCAGCAGCCTGAGTAGCTGGGACTACAGGCATACACCACCATGCCAAGCTAATTTTTGTATTTTTATTAGAGGTGGGTCTTCACCATGCTGGCCAGGCTGGTCTTGAACTCCTGACCTCAGGTGATCCACCCGCCTCCACCTCCCAAAATCACGATTTTAAACACAACTCAAATATCAAGTACTCTGAAATCTCTTTTCAGATTTAGTAATGAAAAGGTCTCATCCTTTTGCATAAAATCTTGCATTTAGAAGCATTCCAGCAGTTATTAAAAGCTGTATTACTTTTGCCATTTTAGAGGGAAAGAACATTTCAGAGGCTTCCATTTGGCTCTTTATCCCATAATATTCTCACTGTAAGAGTTAGAAATCTAACAAAAAGACATTGCCATTAGCCAATTATTTTTATATTAATTATAGTTTCAGGCAGTAGGGAAAGAATTATAAGGTGATTTAACAAAATAGCTGAGTTCATTGTGATTTAAATGTAGGTCAAAACTTTATATATCACATGATCACCATAATCGCTAACTTTGGGAGGTCACAGTGTATTTTGGGTCACCAGAAATTCACACCACTTCGAAGCTAGTGAGTACATTTTAAAAATTGACATATTTTTCTCCTTCAGGTATGGTCACCGTAGCAAGTCACCATAGGTTCCTTTGAAGGACTGGGGAAAATTTTACAATGTATACCTGATGCAGAATAGCTCTTCTTTACTCAAGGGAATCCACCACCCCAGTCAATTAAGTTGTTCCAGATATATGTGAACTGGCCTTGTTTTGAGAACTGGTTTAGAGGCCATGGTTTTTCCTAATGGGAACTCAAGTTGAATTTCCGACCATAGACCTAAATTTGTTGTTGTTGTTGTTGTTGTATATACTCACTAAAATTTTAGTAGAAAGAATGTAATCAATGGGCTAACAGCAAACATCCTTGTAAGTAAAATCCTGATTACTACTTAGTTCCTGCTGCTTATTTGGGAAGTGCAGCTTCTTAGCTGTGGCAGCTAATTAAGCATTGCTACTTGGCTTCTATTTCTCTGGAATCTCTCCATCTCCACTGACATCAGTGAGCATATATCAATGGTGGCATCTTCTACCATCATGTCTTGACCTCTGTGGATAGCACTCTAAAATGTTTAAATTGGTGCTTGAAATATTCTGGTTACTCTCATCCCTGCTTCTTTTTCCGTGCCTTAGTGGATTATCCTGAGACCTCCAGGTGGGAGAGAAGTGAAAGAGAGGGCGGAGTCAGCCTGCATATCATCAATCTGCCCTGACATTCCTATCTTCCTTTGCATTTTTCCTTCTGTGTTATGATAAAAAATGTTCTAGCATTTTAACCTTCTAGAATGTAGGTCACTGGTGAACACATGTTTCTGTCAACCAACCAAAGAAGCCCTTAGTGCTATTTTCAGGTGTGCAAGCAACCCCATTAAAAATAGATCTCTTGTAGGTAAAACCATACTGAAGAATTTGGCCAAATCCAGTATTACATTTTGTCATCTTTTGTCTAATTCTCTTAAAATCTAGTACCTCACATAGTCCCCTGCTTTTTGCTGACATCAATTAGCAAAATCTTGCAAATATCTTGAAGTGCCAGCTACTTCCTCCTGGGACAGATTTTATATATATTCTGGAAAACGCTGAGTGCTGACTCTAATTAGGAAAGTCAAGAGATACTAAGGGCGTGAGTAAATCTATGAGAAAATGGGCTACCTTTGCACCGCAAGTATCTCAGGTGATTTCCTCCAGAGCATCAAGTAATAAAAGGCTAGGCTACATACTTAGAGGAAGGAAGCTTCTGTTGCTTCAAATTTCTCAGTGTAACCCCACTCAGATGGCCTTAAAAGCTTTCTGATTCTCTTTATTTAAAGCCATGAGCTTAAAGGTTTTTGTTTGTTTTTTTTTTTTTTTTATTTTTCTGGCTTGTTGGCTTATTTGTTTATCTGTAAACTGTCAAGTGCAATTAAAACAATTATTTCATCTTATAGTCTTGTAATCACCATTATGAACAAAGAATGAAAGACGGTCACCACTTGGTTACTTGAGCTTTGTTTCAGAAGGTTCTGTACCACAAATAAACATAGCTGGCTGGAAAAGCGAGTGCATGCTATAGATTATCAGTACTCCAATTCACATTAGCAAATTGTTCAGTACTGTGTTCAAGGCCAAACGCCATGATCAAATCAGTTCCCTGGATCCAACACTGGTAACTCACTCATTTTCTGATATTAACTTTTCTTTATCCATTTCAAGCATGAAATCTTTATTCAGTCAGTAATGAGTCAGGTAAACAGAAAGCACAGCAGTTACTTCAACAAAATATTCAATACATTTCTTGGAAGACTGAAAATAAAGAAGAGAACAGCGAGGTAACAAATATTTTAAATGTTGGAAGCCGCCACCATTCCTAGGGCTAGAAGAATAAAAGTAACTTTCTTGGTTCTTTTTCTATGATCTTTTAGAGTTAAATACATGCTTTTTAGAAAGTGTAACATAAACTTTCAATTTACACTCTGTGTTGAAGTATTCTTTTCACCTTTTTTTTTAACAAATGACTTTGAAATATTTTGTTTTCTCAATGACAGCTACTTATTGAGAATACGAGAACCTAAAAGATGGAGAAGGGGCTCCATAGAGCAATGGACTAAGCAGTGCCTGCCTGTAACCAATGAGGGGGCACAGTGAGGCTCATTTTAGGAGTTCTAGGAACAGCTGGAAACTGGAAGCAAATGCTTCTAGAATTACCCACTGCTGAGGAGGTGAAAATCATTAAGAGCCAGGCTGATAAGGGAAGCAAACAGAAAAGAAAGGAGAAGGTGCTTTTCTTTCATCCTGCTTTGCAACTCTATATAGTACACTCTTGGCAGATCTTAATGAGTTCCAAGCTAGAAAAGGAGAAATGTTCCTTCCAGAGCCTCCAACCCAGTTCAGCATCATAGAAGAAAGGACAGACTGGGACATTTAAACACTAAAGACAATTTAAGAACTGTGACGGTTTTCTTCCCTGTCTGCTAGGTGGAGAATGCCTAAACTCTTTTTATTCATTCTTGCAGCCACTTGAATAATCAAGAAAAAATTGTCATACTTAGGATGTGTTCAGCAAATATTTCCTGGACGGCTGAATGAAGGTTAGAAGGAAGACAGTTTAGATAAGATTTTCAAGAACTGTGAATTTAGAAGCACTGAATATGTGAATAAAATATGTGTCCTACTGTTGTTCACATATCTGTGATTTTGTCAGTCACTCTTCTAAGGTTTTTACCTCTATAACCTCTTGGAACCTGTGGATTAGCCCTCTAAGGTACATGCCATTATTATAAAGATGACAAACACAGGCTGACAGATGTTAAAAGCCTTCTCTAAGGTTCTAGAGTAAATGTGGTGATATTACATAGCGTTAAAGAAAATGAGCTTCCGACACAGAAGGATCTGGATTTGAAGTCCAATGACCTACTCTCTTTTCCCTTCTATCAAAGGAATTGTATAACTGGGCTTCAAAAATTTCCTTTGGAAAACCTGTAGTATTCTCAGTAATAATGTTGCCGCTATGGGTCAAAATGTCCTGTTCTCATTTCAGTTTACGTAAAACTTTATTAAGTAATGTTTTTGGCAATACATTGATTAGTTCTTGAGTTCAAGTCAAGGAGTTAGTTATATTGATTTATGACAGAAGTATTCAATAACTAGATGGTAGAAATGATACCCTGAGTACCTCTGCCAGCCAACAACTAAACTTTATGAAAAAGAATATCAAAAGCAAACATAAATTATTGAATGAATGTCAGGAGTGGGCATTTCAGAATATAAATTAATTCACTAGAAAAAAGTATGCTAGCATGCATACTCACACACAAAGACAGAGACGGCAACTGACAGAAAGTTACGGTGTTTGAAATACATTTCCTATCTATTCCTTTGAGGATCAATATACATCTTGAGAAAATGATGGTCTTATTTATACTTCATTCACTTATTTGTCTGTTTTTCAAGGGTCCTTCCAAAATGTAATTAGTTTGTGAGCAAGTTACTCCAATCCTTTGTCTTCAATATTAACATCTTTTAAATTCAAATAAATGCACCAAAGGGGAGCATAAACAAATCTCGACCTTGTATTTTCTTCCTTAAAGAGCTTTCTCTCACCAAGTACTTTATGTTTTGTTTCTGAGGGATATCTAATCATACTCACTATATAATGTACCCGTATTCATCTCTAACACTGTCTATTTTGAAGGAGCTTATACACATTAACCCACCTATTATACTATAACTGCATGCTGCTTTCAGTGAGTAGGCAGGCAAATAGCTGCAGAGTCGTTAAGTGGGAAGGCTGCAAGTCTTGAAAATACCCACCTTCATATAAGAATTAGAACATGAGACTGTTTAACCAACTACATTGCCCTCCATTTTAAATGAAAAGAAAAGGGGAATGGAGAGGAAAAGAAAGTCAGAGACATTAAAACATTTTCAAAATCATTTATATAGCTTGTACTCCAAGCCAAAATTTTGATGTATCCCTTCAAATAAACATGTTCTCATCATATAATCCAGAAATCCTGCTCATGTGTATTTACCCAAATGAGTTGATTGCCAAAACTTGGAAGCAACCAAAATGCCCTTCAGTAGATGAATGAATATACAAACTGTAGTTCATCCATACAATAGAATATTATTTAGCAGTTAAAAGAAATGAGCCATCAAACCATAAAAGATAACGAAGAACTCTAAATGTTTGTTAATAAGCAAATCAGAAAAGCAAATCTAGTGTTCCAACTACATGACATTCAGAGACAAAACTACAAATATATTAAAAGATCAGTGCTGGTCATGCACAGTGACTCATTCCTGTAATCCCAGCATTTTGGGAGGTCGAGGCAGGTGAATAACATGGTCAAGACATTGAGACCATCCTGGCCAACATATTGAAACCCCGTCTTTACTAAAAATACAAAAATTAGCAGGGTGTGGTGGTGGGCACCTGTAATCCCAGCTAATTGGGAGGCTGAGACAGAAGATTTGCTTGAACCTGGGAAGCAGAGGTTGCAATGAGCTGAGATCATGCCACTGCACTCCAGCCTGGCGATAGAGTGAGATTCCATCTCAAAAAAAATAAATAAATAAAAAGATCAGTGCTTTTCAAGTGTTACAGAGAAGAAACTGAGGAAATAATAACTAGGTGGTACACAGGAGGATTGTAGGGCAGTTAAACTGTTCTGTCTGATACTGTAATGGTAGATATACGTCATTATATGTCAAAAGTTGGGGGAAGGATTGAATACAGAGAGGATAATTTGAGAAAAGAAATATTACAGAAAGTCAACTCTAATGTAAACTATGAACCCAAGTTAATAACGATGAATCAATAACAGTTCTTCCATTATAACAAATGTACCACACTAAAGCAAGATGTTAATCATAAAGAAAACTGGCAGAGATGGGAGTATGGCTGGTATATAGAAACTCTCCTCTTTTCTGTCCTTTTTTTTTTAAAGCTGAAACTGATTTGAAGATACAGTCTGATCATTTATATATATATATATATATATATATATATATATATATATATATATATATATATATTATTATATATATATATATATATACCATAGATGTTTGAAACCCATTTGCTTTGCCTGCCAAAAAACCATGTTTGGTATACACAATACCTCACTATTGGATCTTCCCTCATTTTATTTCTGCCAAGAATGGATGAGAATGGATAACTTTAAACCTATGAGTGGCATTAGTATATCTGGTAGACATGAAATTACACTCACTCTCTTTTATACTTTATTCATATTAGGATGACTAAAATGCTGTCTCTAGTCTGATATATTATCTTCCTCTATTCTCAGTAAACTGGGCCAAAATCCTCTTGTATTCAAAACTTGGAAGCGACCAAGATGCCCTTCAGTAGATGAATAAACAAACAAACAAATAAAAAAATAAAGAGTGACTACAGTTTGGAAAACAGCAGGGCTGGCTCAAGGATGAAGGTATATGATTCAAGACAGAGTTCTACTGGACAGGAAGTAAAGTAACAGAAGAGGCATCCTATGGACCCATCTAAAGTCACATCTAAGCAAATTTTAATGTAAAATAACCAGATATAATGGCAGTGCCTGTGTATGTGTGTGTGTGTTGGAGTTGGAGGAAGGATCAAATATAGAGAGGATAATTTGAGAAAATAAATGAAAGTTACAGTATGCAAATCATGTTATATAGTACAGGTGATTGTATTTCTATGTTATTCAGACTTTATAAAAACAACTGTATCCAGATACACATACACATCTCATCCAATCATACACAAACATAGTTTTACAAAGACAAATAGGCCAAGGAGTGATTCTGTATCATTGATCATAGCAACAAGAGGGCAAATGGAAACCCACATATACTTTCTAATTGTTAATAAGATCTAAGTTCATTAGATTAAACCCAATAGACATTAGTCCTCTTGTTTCCTTACAAAGCCTGACATCAACTTATTTTATTAAAAATTACCCATTTCAGTTACTCATTTTCCTACTTCCCACATCCCTAGAGAGAATTTCCCCATACTCTGTGAGACAGAGAAATATTACATGTCAGTGGTACCTCTACTTCTTTACCATTACACAGAAAACATGAATATATTCATTTCATTGTATCTCTTGGCTGTTAGCAAAATTTTGCAACATACAAAAATTTCTATATAGTTGTTGCATTTTTGTTTATCTTATTTTCAATTTTAGCCCATCTCCATATCTGTGCTACTTTAATATGAAAGATAATCTCTTTTAAGAAGATATTAAAGTCCTCAACATATTTTATTTATGGTTGACATCAAATACATAACATTAGACTTCTCACTCAAGTCACATTGCTCAAAAATTTATATTATCAAAATCTAATTTTGTAAGAAAGAACAGCATTATATTATATACCAGTAGATGTGGATTGATTTCCACACAACTTTGATTAGTATATATATATATATGCTAGTTGTATTCAAAATTCACTATTTTCAGAGTATGTAAATTTTTCAGGCAGATAATAAAACCCTTATACATTTACTTTGAAAACACCAGTGAAAGATGTATCTTTACCATTTTCATCTTTCCATTTTATTTAAGCAACGGCTCTTTTACACTGATAAGTCAAGGAGCTATGCCAAAAATGATAGCATTCCATGATTCATTGCTTAGAATTCCTCCTTTTCTCTGACTTCTCAAAAGAAATGTCATTCACATTGCGTATGTCACGTCTTTCTCTTTCCATGAGCTAGCATGATTTCAAGAAAGCTTAGACCAACTAAGTAAGTTGCTTGTTTATGGACTCATTATTAAATGCTGCATAACCCCCAAACAAGTCCTGCAGTAAGAGAAGATCTCTACCTGCTGTAGAGATGGGAGGAATATGTTTCCATTTATTAAGAAAGTTCTACAGTACAATTCAATATACCTGGCTTTCAAAAGTGATAAGAGAAATACCCCTTCTTCCCATAATAAACCCTCCCATGAACCTCTGCGTATATAATGACAACTTTATGTCATGCCATACATACAATATTTTCTGGAATTTAAAAATTTTTTTCTCTGTGGGTGTGAATAGTTAAAACATTCTTTTATCTTCAAGTCTTCTATCTCTATTTTTGTAAAAGAAAAAAAAAAAACAGGTAATATTCTATTTTTAGCTGTCTGCTGATCTCTTCTCCTGAAAGCAAACTGCATGGAAGCCACAGAGTTATTGACTTTCTGTGCTGTCCATAGATATGTGGAGATCATGTAAAGGAAGTTTCTTCCCTCAGGTTTTGCCGTATTTTTTTATTTCTTATGGTGCTACTTGGATAACATATCATCTTTACATTTGCCTAAAATAGGTCATATTAATATTTCAAGCCATTTTTTAAAGTATTAAGCATTTTATATACAAGAATACTTTAAAGACAGTAAGTTTGAAAAGCATAGGATGTATTTCACTTTCCTTTGAAAATAAAGGCTTCATATTGATCTTAAATGTTTCTTTGTGTGGCGAGTAGCGTAAAGCTACTTCTAAAAGTATCTACACTGTAAAAACAGGGAAAACACTTCAAGAGAGCTCTATAACCTCTTTCAGTGGTCTGATGAGTATAACACAGGAAGAAAGAGCCCCCTAATGGTTCAGATATCTATAAAAACAGAAGAGGTTGTATTTTCTCAATTCTTGTTTCACAAGGGCTAAAATGAGTATTCAGGAAAGATACTTGATACTATGGAAGTGAATGGAGGGTTGAATGAAATGTCAATTAAAGCTCTTTCAAAAATGCAAATCCTGAGAATCCCTAAGAGGAATTGGTGAAGTAAGCTGTTAGATTTCAGACTCAGTGATGCTTACATATGTGATTCCTAGCACACTTGTCTTCCTCAATCATGTTCCGGAAGAGCACTGATCTGGAATGCAGGAGGCATATTCATTACACAGCTGGAAAGTGTGAAATATTTTTTTAAATAAAACTTTTTTTTCCAATCATTGACCATTTCCTGTTAATAATATGGGAAATTAAATTCCTTACGGGATAAATTAAGGAATTTTAAGAAAACAAAAAAGGAAATCAAAGTAATATTGAGTATAAACTAAGAAGAATGTTCTAGTGCAAGAAGCAGAGAGTGCTAAGAAATCACTTTTAAAGTATTTTTGAAGGAAGAATATGCCTATTCAGAGAAAAAATTTAAGCACTAATGTTACATCTACCGATGCTAAAATTTTAATGGCCTCATGAAAGCATATACAATACAATTAGAATTAAGGTTTCTTTAATTGCCTATAAATCAATATAGCCCATAAGTAAGTACCAGGAGGAAACCAAACTGTATAAAGCAACTTGGATACTTAAGATTGTTGCAACAAAAATTATAAAATTTAAAGTAATTTTGTATATTAAACTTAAAAATTAGTAGAGGAATTTGTTAAAACAAAGTTGCATCCTTGAGTGAGATGTTATATTATTTATCAATAGATAATAAAATGGAATGATTAAAATATAATTTTGAATACAGTTATTAAAAGCATACTTAATATAAGCAAAACAATAACTAAACAAGGTTATAATAGATTTAAAACAAATTCCATGCGTGAATTTGGCATGATACGGCACCTATATGCGTAAATACAGGGTCTATAGTACCGGTCACCATTCTCAATAATGGTTTGGCATTTGTTTCCCAAATATCATACTTGAAAGAAATATATATATAGTTTTTTTAAAAGCAAATGATTCAATTTAAAAACAAAAATACCACTATTATTTAACCCATATCTCCACTTCCTAAAACCAACTGTACTTTCCAAAATTTATATCAACAATTCAGTTATTCACTTCTGATATAATTACATCAATAGAATACCAAGGTAGCTGTAATAATATTTGCGTTATTAGGAAGCATCTAAATATCATCTTGCATTCAGAAGACAAAATGAATGTCATAAAAGTTATGCTTCTCAAATATGCATTTTTATTTAAAATATAAACAAGGCTGAATAAAACACACAAAACAACTATTTAAAATATGTAATAATTATAAATTCAGAAATACTGGCTACCAATAAGTTTGGCAATTGTGTTTTTGTTTGAAACATCGAACAACGTATTAAAAACTTTTGCTGACTTATCACAGATGGCAGTTTGTTCTTTGATCAGAGGAGTGACTCAGGGAACTTCACTCAAAAGGACAGTCAGAGTAATTTTTGGAGTAAAATATCTCTTAATTAATCCAAAAGCAAATAAATTGACATAAAAATGTCATAAACCATTTGAGTTCCAGCAAGCATTAAATAAATCCTTTCTGTCACAGTGTTTTCTGCTTAGCAGTTGATATCTGTGACCTATAAAACTAAGGTCAATCAAATACATCACGACTGCATTGCCCCAGCTCATTATTTCCAGTCCATCTCGTCAATTTCCTCAGATATCATTTTTTAAAAAAAATCTATTCTTCCCAATAGAGGATTTAATATGTGCAAAGTTCTCATATATTCAGATGCTTAACCCACACATAGCATTCCTGACACTCAAAACATTAATTGATGCTATTGCAGGTAAGCAATGAACTCTAAAATAGCTAAACATCTCCAGAGTCATATTTCTTTACCTTAGCTCAGTACTTTCTTAAGAACAAATGCTGACCATCAGTAGCCACAATAAGAGGGCAGTCTAATGTCACATCATTTAAGAAATATTCTGTTTGTATTAAAGAGTTAAAACTACAATCAAAAAACAGATTCAGAAAAAATAACCACTAACAATCACTGAAAAGCATATGATAGCATCTATGTTTGCATAAAATATAATAATGGATAGTAATGCAATAATGATACTTTCTTGATATGCTATTATTTACCAAAGTTGTTTAACAGCTAAAAACAATATGAAAATATTTTAAGGCTGTCACAAAAAATGTACTTTGTAATATGAACTTGGCTTATTTTTCTTCTTTATATGGAGTATCTGCTACAGAAACTTATGATATAGTGGTCTTATTTTTGAAAAAAATCTGTACCTGGAGCTTTTTCAAAAGGCAAAGATATTAATATAAACACAGTATGCATTTCCACATTTCTAAATCCACACACGTGTAAAGAATTTACTTAAATGCGTCCCTGCAAACTCAGTTTTAAAAACATGCAAAGCTATGATGTATTTTTGCTGTTAATGATTAAGAAGGAATCTGAGATAAAAATTTAATTTCCTTACCTGGAGCATGAAACTGTTCCTGTTCAATGCTGGAACAAAGTGGAACTGGAAGAGGGACTTGTGTTTTGTTTCCTTTTAAAAATCCGCTTTAATGATGCAGGAGTAAGATGAGCTATTCCAAGGTGAAGTCTGTTATTTCCTGCTAGAGCTCAGAGCTGACATCCCTCTTGTGAAGAGAAAGGCACCTCAGTAAGTTGTTCTCTGAGGGAGCTACAGAGCAAGATTATCGGGCACAAGCAGTCACATAGTGATGCTATGGAACATGCACTGGCTTCCTCCCCACCTTGCGTTCCTCTCTCTCTCTCTCTCTCTCTCTCTCTCTCTCTCTCTCTCTTCTCTCTCTCTCTCTCTCTCTCTCCCCTCTCTTTCCCTTCCTTTTCACCCTGACCGCCCGCTCAGCTCGGAGTCTCAGCTCCTGCTGCTGCTGTATAATCAATCTAGCCTGTCTGAAAGCTAATAGTCCCCTATTTAACCAGCCAATCAATAGCAAGGATTCCACTGCAGTCCAAGAGTCTTTTCCAAGAGTGATACAAACAATAAGATTTTGCCAGCAGTTTAGCGAAGTATTTTTCATTATTTTATCTCCCTTAGAGATAGGGCTTGAGAGGGCAGAGGCTTAAAGTAAGCTGAGTGTAATTGCTGATTTTTGCATTTTAAAAATTACCCCTTCTTAACCAGCTGGTAACTTATAATTATACATCCTCACCTGCTGTCTATTATCATATAAAAATTGCTGCAGAGTATCAATGTGTGATAGGATCTTTCTCATTCAAACATGTAGGAATATATTCAGTAACAAAAATTATATATACTGACAAATGCTTTTTCCTATAAACAATGCCTCCAGTAGCCAGTATGACTACGATTAATTAAAGAACATCTAATGATTTTATTTTTAAAACTTACCTATTTTATTTTAGAAACATCATGGTAAATATATTTATTTCTCTTAAGGAACAAGAGGTGATGTTTGTAGATATTTTTGAACAAGGGTCTGAGTCAGACTTCAATGTATAAACATTTTTTTTTCAATTTTAAAGCATTAATCTACAAAAGGATCCTTCTGAATGTATCAAGTAGAACATTTACACCTGATTCATCCCTTTAAGGTTAAGAAGATTTTCTTCTTAAAGTGAAACATTCATCGCTCAACTGCTGTGACTGACCATAATAAAGAAACACAAAGCAAACTATTGAAGACCAGGCTGCTTTCTCATTTCCCACATGCTTGAGAGGGGGGGGGGGGGGGGGAGGGGAGCAAAAAAGCAAAAGGCAAAAGAAAAGAGCATATGGGGTCACATTAGCCAAACCCTAGTTATGTAGTCTTTCTCAGTTTCTAATAAGGAGGTGGTTGCTTGTCTCAATTTCACACTGCTTGCTCAAGGACCCTTTTAGTTACATTTTCTTTGGAATACTGCATTTCTGCATTCATTAAAGGAAACTGTGTAAGAATCTTTAACTGCTTTAATTCCCAGTTGGCATTAAATTCCAGGCAGTAGTCATTGTCTCTCCAACCTTCAGCATCATATAATACAAATAAAAATTTATAATATGTGCTAAAGCATCTTGTAAATGAAGACTGAAAAGGCCATATGGTATGTACGATCATGAAGTTACACTCAATTAAAGTCCAAATTGGGAAGTGTTGTAACACCTATCAGAGACACACTTATTTGGTTTAATTGACTCAGTTCAGCAAATATATTTTGAACAACTCTTTGCATCAGACAGCCGTATATTCTCAGTTATAGAAAAGTAATTAAGTAAAGGAGAGAACAACAGGCTACTTCGTGTTTTTCGTATTTTCAGTGTAGTGTAGTTTGGGTAGTCAGTCACCCAGGAGTTTGCAATTTGGTAGCTAGATAAGGATTTCTCAAGTAAGCAACACACAAGAGAGAGTAATTTACCTGTTTTCTTCAATAGCAGTTCAAAGAGCAACCAGTAGTCAAGATAAATCACGCCTCCCCTGAAACAACAGAAAGACCCTGTAAAAAAAGATAGCCTTGCAGTGATCCTTATCAAAGAGAATAAAAAGTAACTCACAGGGAGAAGAAGACCGCAGTGGTAAGGGGAGGAACAACAGAAGCAAAAGTGAAATGTTAAAGGAGGTGGGTGATGGGAGACGGGTGTTGGAGAAACAGCAAAGATGGGATGTGTGGCTGGAACACGTAAGACCTATGAAGGTAAGCAACAAAAAGGGAAATCCTCATAGTATGTAAGACTTGGATGCCAGGCTGACAGTAATTGGGTAGTTGAGAACATTTCAGTTTTATGTTTTTAAACAGAAATGTACTAAACCTGTCAGTATGTTTTGGGACTCGCTATGTAACAAAGTTGTGTCACTTTAGTACTAGAATGGGACCCCACTGAGAGTCAACAATCACTAGGGAGAAATTTGCCAAGGTCTCCCTTAGGAGTAATTATGGGTAGAACCAGTGTGCTGATGTTGGAAATTGGCAGAACGAATTGACATTAAAAAGCATTCTGAAAGGAGGTCTCTGCATGACTTTGCAACCTAATAAGAGGTGCAGCTTAGGAAGGCTTTAAATTTCCAACCCAGGTGGATGACTGGAAAAAAAAAACGTGAATGATAAATAGCATGCTTACTTACATTCCAGCTCAGTTTTTTTTTTTTTCTAAACATAATATTTATCTCTAGTTAAATTTGTTTTGTTGTTGTTCTTATGTGCATTTTCCACTACTCTGTAAGCTTCACGATGGAAAAGAACTGGTTTTGTACAACATTTACCCCTCAGCATTTTCAAGAATTGTACCTGGCATATATTAGTTGTTCAATAAATATATGTTCAATGGAAAACAATAAAATAATTCCCATGTTTGGAATAATAGAATAACCACCACGTGACAAGTCCTCAGCTAAGAATCTCCAAAAATTGTTTTATTTAAACATGCAAAACTCTATAAAATAAATATCATCTCATTTTACACATAAAGTAAACTTAAGCAAGATGATTACTTTGTCTAATGACACATAATCAGTAAGTGCCTATTGAATTCCAAAGCCCATACTCTTTATAATGTTGAGTCTTCAGGAACCAGCAGGTAATATAACAGAAACTAATAATCTGGATATTAATTTGTGGAGCATATAATTGAGTAGGTGGAAAGAACAAAAATAAATCAAATTAAAACTAAAGTTTGGGATTCTGGAGGATGGCATAGTAGTATGTATCAAAAATCTATCTCCGCTCTGTAGACAAAAATTACACTGGTGGAATCTGACTAATGTAACTATTTTAGAACTCTAGAGTCTATTGAAGGCTTACAATTTCCAGTGACAACTTAGATGGTTAATTTGTAGTTAATTTGGTCCATTTAAGCTCTTAGCACAGTAAAAGTTAGCATCCCACTCTTAAGCCCTATGGCAGGCAGCTGTGCATGTATTTCTAGAATAGATTGCATATAGTGTGTGGTGGCCAAGGTTAGAAAAAAATGACTCTGCCTTCCAATATTGGAGATCTGTGCTATGATCACTGATTGCTAATCACAGAAGAGCATAAGAGAGATAGTAGCCATTGTTGCTACAGCTTCCCTCAATGCTGCAAGCCCCTCCCTCTCTAAGTAATGTGTCTTTCAGGAGATTTATAGGGCTGGGAACTTTTTTCTTCTTCTTTTTTTTTTTCTGTCTTCTTTTTAGGAGCTAGACAGTGAAAACTAGGATATTAGGATAAAATTAGAAAGTTGGGCCGGGCGTGGTGGCTCAGCCTGTAATCCCAGCACTTTGGGAGGCCGAGGCGGGTGGATCACGAGGTCAAGAGATCGAGACCAGCCTGGTCAACATGGTGAAACCCCGTCTCTACTAAAAATACAAAAAATTAGCTGGGCATGGTGGTGTGTGCCTGTAATCCCAGCTACTCAGGAGGCTGAGGCAGGAGAATTGCCTGAACCCAGGAGGCGGAGGTTGCGGTGAGCCGAGATCGTGCCATTGCACTCCAGCCTGGGTTAACAAGAGCGAAACTCCGTCTCAAAAAAAAAAAAGAAAGTTACGAAGCATGCCCAGGTAAAGAAGTAGGCTCAGAAATACTAGAGAAGACCTTATGTTTACACAATGGGATGATCTTTGTAACAATCAAACAATCCAAAGGAAAAAAAGAAAAACCAAAAACAAAACAGAAAACAGCCAACTATCAGGGAAGGGGGTGATCTGATTTCCTGAGTTACTACATTTTTAGAATCAAATATTTAGTTGTAAACAAGAAATCTCAAGGCATACAAAGGAATAGGAAAATATGAACCTCAAAGGTAAACAAAACAAAAACAAAAATAAAAACTGTCCCTGAGAAAGAATTGAAGGCAGATCTGCTAGGCAAAATTATTAAAACAACTATCTAAAGATGCTCAAGGAACTAAAAGAAGGTGTGGACAAAGTAAAGAAGATAATGCAATATTTGATGAAAATATCAAAAATGAGATAAAAATCCTAAAAATAAATCAAAACAAATATTAGAGTCAAAAGTATAATCACAAAAATGAAAACTTTAAAAGAGGGGTTAAAAGTCAGATTTGAATAGGTGGAATAAAGAATCAGACAACTGAAAGTTAGGATAATAAAATGTATTGAGTCTGAAAAAACAGAAAAATTGAAGAAAAGTGAACAGAGCATAAGGGACCTATAAGACACAATGAGGTAAACCAGCATATGCACTGTCAAAATGTTGAGGAGAAGAGAAGGAGAAAGAGACAGAGAATACTGAAATAAATAATGACTGAAAACTTCACAAATTGTATGAAAAACATGAATGTAAATATATAGAAAGCTCAGTGAATTTTGAGTAACATGATCTCAAACAAGATGAATCATCTTGATGATGACATGACTCATAATAAGACATCACAGTCAAACTTTTAAATGCCAAAAATAAAAACAGAATTTTGAAAGCATCAGAGAAAAGCAAAGTCATATACAATGAAGTCTTAATAAGATTATTAGCAGATTTCTCATAAGAAGCTTAGAAGGCTGGAATGCAGTGCGATGGTATATGCAAAGTGCTAAAAGAAAAAAAAAACTGTCAACCAAGAATCCTATATCTAGGAAAACTGTTCTTCAAAGCGATAAATACATTAAGACATTTTCAGTTAAACAAAAGCTTAAGGGGGTTTGCTCTGATTATCATTTTTAAACACTTGACCTTCCTACAAGAAATGCTAGAAGGAGTCATACAGTCTGAAATAAAAGAATAGCAGACAGTTATTTATTGCCATATGGAAAAAAAATAAATCTCTGTAAAGGTAAATATATGGACAATTAAAAAATGTGTACTATTTTGCAGGAATGTATAACTCTACCTGTTCATTTCTAAATGATTATTGTAACTTTGGTTTATAACGTCAGGTTTAGTTTTCTACATTAATTGAAGAGATTAATGCATTACAAAGTTATTAGTTTATGTTTTGGGGGTATACAATGTATAAAGAAGCAATTTTGCAGCATCAAAAACCCAAGGGGGTGGGATAGACCTGTTACAAGAACAATTACTGTATGCTATTGAAGCTAAGCTTATGTATGTTCAAGTTACTCTTGTATCTTTAGGATGTTATTGTCTCCATGGTAACCACAAAGCCTGTAGCTATAGAATTATTCAAAAGAAAAATGAAAATGGAGTTCAAATGTTTTGTTACAAAAAAAAAAAATCAGCTAAGAGCAAAAGAAGACAAGTAGTACAGAAATGTGCAACAAAAAGTCATAAAGCAGACAGAATGCAAGCAGAAAAATTACAGAAGTAAGTCTCTTCTCCTCAGTAATTTAAATGTAAGTAAATTAAACTCACTAATTGAAAGACAGAGAGTGGCACAATAGATAAAAACATTATCCACCTGTGTGTTGTCTACAAGAGACTACCTTTAGAATCAAAGACAATAATAGATGGAAAGATAAAGTTTGGAAAAATATATTTTATGCAAACAGTTACCAAAAAGAGCAGGTATGTCCATATTAATACCAAACAAAATAGACTTTAGTTAAGAAAGTTTACAAGAGACAAAGAAGACTGTTACATAATAGTATCATTTTAGTAAAGCAACAATATTTAATAATTATAAAAATATACCTTTTTCAAAAAGCAGACTGTAAAATACATGAAGCAAAAATTAATAGAATCAAAGGGAGAAATAGTTCTGAAATAATAGTTGAAGACTTTAATAGCCCATTATCCACAATGGCTAGAAGAATTAGTCAAAAGATAAGTTAAAAATAGAATTATTAAATGACATTGAAAGAGCTGGATATAACAGGCATGCAAGAATACTTTAGCCAACAATATAATACACAATCTTCTCAAATGCACCTGGGACAAATTCTAGGATACATCACATTAGGCTATAAATTCCCCCAAAAATGGAAAATGCTTTGAGACAACTAAAAATGAAAACACAATGTACCAAAACTTATAGGACATAGAGAATGCAGTGGTAGAGAAGAAGGTATAGCTATAAATGAATACAGTTTTTTTTTAAGTGTGATCAATTTAGCATATTAAACTTATGGCTTAAGAAACTAGAAAGGGAAGAACAAGCTAACCCCAAAGCTAGATTAATAAAGAATGTGAAAAATTAGAGCAACTATAAACAAAAGAGATGAGAGAAAAATAATATTAAAAATGTAAGAAACCAAAAATTGGCTCTGTAAACTAATTGAAAAAAAAAACATACTTTTAGCTAGATATACTAAGAAAAAAATAGAAAATACTAAAATTAATAAAATGAGTAATGAAAGGGCAGACTTTACTAGAGATTTTATAGGAATGAAAAGGAGAATAAGAGAGTATCATGAGCATTTGAATACAATTATGAAGACAATTGATAATATAGATGAAATAGACACATTCCTAAAAACACAAAACTGACCAAGAACAAACCACAAAAAAAAAAAAAAAAAAAAAAGAAATTCTAAATAGAAATGTAACTAGGAGGGAGATTGAGTTAGTAATCAAAAATCTCTTGTGAACAAAATGTTTCATGGCTTTATTGGTAAAAGCTACAAAACAGTTAGAGAACTAGCACCCGTCTTTCTCAAAAATTTTGAAAAACTTTAAAAGAAAACACTCTATAACGTGTTATATGAGACCAGCATTACCCTAATACTAAAGCCTGCAGGTGACACTACAATAGTAGCAAAGCCAAGTTAGCAGCATATTAAAATGCTTATAAAATATGACCAAGTGAGATTTATTTCTGAAATGCAGTAATGGTTTACCACTAAAAAACATGCAAATATACCATATTAAAATAATGAAGAGGAAAAAGTAAATGAAATTTATTATCTTTTCATGATAAAAAAAGTCAACACATTAGAAATAGAAGAAAACTAACTTAATAAAATCTAGATGTGAAAAACTCACAGGGAATATCATATTTAATGACAAAAGACTGAAAGCTTTTCCTTTAACATCAGGGTTACGACAACTATACCTACTTTCTTCACTTCTTTTCAACATAGTACCAAAGTATTAGCCAGAGTGATTAGGCAATTAAAAAAAAAAGACATCAAAATAAAATGAAGAAGTAACATTATCTTTGTTTGCAGATGATATGAACTTACATGAAGAAAAAACAACAAAACTAAAGTTTCCACAAAATAAAACATATCAGAACTAATAAACAAATTCAGAAAAGAAGCAGCATACTAAGTCAACAAGAAAAAATCAGTTGCTTTATGTAAAAGTAACATAAATAAGAAGGAAATTAAGAACAATTTATTTATACTAACATTAAAAATAATAAAATATGTAAGAATTGATGTAACTAAGGGGGTTAAGGTCTTATACAATGAAAATACAGACATTGCTGAAAGAAATTAAAGACATAAATAAATGAAAAAAGTTCATGAATTGGAAAACTTAACTATTGTTAAAATATTAATATTATCCAAATTGATCTTCAGATTTAATGCAACCCCTCTCAAAATCCCTATTGCTATTTTTTCTGCAGAAATAGAAAAAATTTATTCTAAAATTTATGTGGAATCTTTAGGTATCCTTAGTAGGCAAAACAATTCTAAAATGAAAGAACAAAACTGGAGAACTCACAAATCCTGATTTCAAAAATTACTACAAATCCACAGTAATTAAAACACTATAAGCACACACACACACATATAAACATGTATTTATACTAACGTAATGACTGGACTACAGAAATAAACCCTTGCATTTATTAGAAAGTAATTTTGGACTTAAGAAAAAAAATTCTTTTCAACAAAGGGTGAAGAAAAACGGGATATCAACATGCAAACAAACAAAACAATGTTGGACTCTTACCTAATAGAATATGCAAAAATTAACTCAGTCTATGATCTATTGATCCAGTAAACAAATGTGACCTAACTGTGTGTTCTAGAACTATAGAGGTCTTAGACAAAAACTATGGCCAAAGCTTCATGACATAGGATTTGTTAATTATTTTGTGGATATGGCATCAAAACGATTGGAAAGAAAGGAAAAAATAGTAAAATTGAAATTTATAAGTTTTTAAAATTGTGCATCAGAAGTTACTATCAATTGAATACAAAAGCAACCCACAAAATGAAAGAAAATATTTGCAAATCATATATCTGTTAAGGAATAAGGATCTAAAATACATAGACAATTCCTAAAATTCAACAACTCCAAAGAAACAACTTAATTAAAAAATGGGCAAGACATTTGAATAAACTTTTCTCGGAACAAGATAAGTAAACTCCTAATAAGCACATGAAAAGATGCTTAACATCACTACACGATCAGGGAAATTCAAATCAAATCTGTAGTGAGAGGCCACCTCAAAAATACTAGGATAGTTACTATGAAACAAACAGAAGATTATAACTGTTGGCAAGGATATGAGATGGAGAGAAATTAGACCTCTTGCACTATTGGTTGGGATGAAAAATGGAATAGCTGCTGTGGAAAACAGTATGATAATTTCTAAAAAAAAAAAAAAATTCAAATAGAATTGCCATATGTTCCAGCAATTCCACTTCTGCACATATATGCAAAAGAATTGAAAGGAGGGTCTTGAAGAGATTCTTTTACACCTATGTTCATAGCAGAATTATTCAAAATAGCTAAAACATGGAAGAACCCATTTTCAATGACAGATAAATGGAATTTTAAAAGTTGGTATGTACAGACAATGAAATGTTATTCAGTGTTTAGAAAGGGTTGAAAATTCTCCATTGAGCTACAACATAAATGAAACTTGAGTGTGTTGTGCTAAGTGAAATAGGCCAGTACCCAAAAGACAAATAATACATGTTTCCACTTACATGAGGTCCTTAAAGTAGTCAAAATCATTGAGACAGAAAGTAGAATGGTGTTTACAGGGGCTAGTGGGAGGGATAAATAGTGAGTTTGACAACCACTGGAGCCATGTGTTAGGAGTAAAGGTGAATGGTAGAAGGTATTAGGAGGAGGGCTATTGGAGAACTATGCAGAATAGGAATAGGCACTGAGTTCTATTAGAGGGTAAGTTGACCAAGCGGAAAGAGAAGGTTGGCAGAGCTTCTGTGAGGCCCCAGCTATGCCCGCAGATGGTAAATTTTCAGTGGCACCAATATGCAAGATTGCATGGGTTTCCTGAGCTTGTTGTGCTCACCAGCTTGGAACCCTCAGATATGAAAAGATTCATAGAGAGCAAAGATTATTTTTTACAAGAAATTTGGCAGAAAAAAGAAAAGAGGAGAGAGAGAGAGAGGCGCTAATATTTTGCATACTCTGAGCATCAGAGATCCCAAGCCCTTGTTTTAGTAAATATATTGAAGAGTATATTTCTGTGGATAAGGGAAAGAACTTGAAAAAGACAACTTGAGAAAGCAAGTAAGAGAGAGAACCCTTAATATATTTCACAAAGGAGATGAGAAGGGGTGCCAAAAGCATTCACGGGGGACTTAGTACATACAAAGAAAGGTTATTTATTTGAAGACTAGAAAAGTTTTACAGGAAGCATTATTCTCATAAATTAATGTATTTCAAAAATATTATTAATATCTAACATTCCAAGTAATTTGCTAGGAGCTGGAAATTTAAATACATAATTTAAATTTTTCCTGTCTTCAAGTTGTCCAATCTAGTAAAAAATTATATATTTTTAATTATATAAAATTTACATAATTATAATGATTACTATGAATAAGTTCACAATACGATTAGAGCACTAAGAATCATAGAAATCGAAAAGTCAAAAACACATTGGAAGATGAGCATATAGGTGGGGTGAACATAGTGAAAAATCATGTATAAGAAGATTTCAAAAGAGAGGAAAAAATAAACTAAAATAAAATGAAAAGGAAGAGACTATTTGAGCTGAGTTTTGGGTTCACAGGCTATAGGTAGAATATCGGGCATGAAAGCAGGCATAGAAGGTAGGTTAGAATGAAAATGCCACATCAGAAATGATGTTGCATTCCACATTAAGAGATCACAGTGAGAGAAAACAATGCCATCAGGGTATGTTTTCATTTGAAATATATGTTTTTCCTAAAATTTTGTGGAAAAAATTTATAGAAATAAAATCATGATAATCATATAATTATACTTTAGAAAAAAATATTTGTGGAAAGAATAATGCTTTAGAAATAATATCATTGTGCAGCCATAAAAAGGATGACTTCATGTCCTTTGCAGGGAGGTGGATAAAGCTGGAAACCATCATTCTTAGCAAACTAACACAGGAACAGAAAACCAAACACTGTATTTTTTCACTCATAAGTGGGAGTTGAAAAATGACAACACATGGACACAAGCAGGAGAATATCACACACTGGGACCTGTGGGGGCTGGGAGGAAGGGGAGGGACAGCATTAGGACAAATGCCTAATGCATGCAGAGCTTAAAACCTAGATGACGGTTTGACAGGTGCAGCAAACCATCATGGCACATGTCTACCTATGTGACGAATCTGCATGTTCTGCACATATATCCCAGCACTCAAAGTAAAATTAAAATATAAAAATAAATTAAAAATAAAACCTAAAAAAAGAAATAATGTCATTGAGAATAATAATAGTGATGCTTTAGAAAGAAAATTCCGTGGCAACAAGAGATAGTGGGAGATTTTTTACAAGGCATTAGCTGTGGGAATGGAGATGAGAGAAAATGTTCAAACAGTTTTTAGATAAAATGTCCAAGGTTTGATGAATGATTGAATGTTGAATGAGAAGACAAAGATTAATTATGAGTTTATCTTGATGCTGAGTAATGATGGAGATAAAAAGGCATATTGTGGTTTGGGAAATGATGATGTTGCATTTCTGATAGATATATTGATGTAAATTCTCATAATTGTTTACTAAGTGTGTTTCTGCTACTTATGACAGTTTTTTAAACTGAATTTAGGAAATAATTTATGATAGTTAAAAGAATCCAAAAAGAACAATAATAATAATAATAATAATAATAATAATAAAGGACCAAAAGCAGAAACGTAGAAGACACTGACATTTTAAAGGTGATCCACAAAGATGTCATTGAATGAGACGAACAGAATAAGAAATCCAGAAGATAGAAGCCTGCAAAAGCTGCAGTGGAAAATGTATCAGGCATTTGCTGGTGCTTTAAAGGGAACACTTTTCTGTTTTCTATTGTTCAATTGTTCCATTAGGATCAATTATAATTATAGTCACAATTAGTGAATAAAAAGACACACACATGAATCAACTACATGCTCTTCTCCCTTTCTCAACAACTGGTTATTTTCTCCCATGCATTTGTGACTCTGAATACTTTTGTTTTGCGTAACTCTATATGCAAATCTCAATAAAGACACAATGGGAATAACAGCGAACTGAACAATGTCCTAGAGTTGAAAGAGCAAATACTACAACATGAAAATCAGGTAAGCATTTCTTATATGAGATCAACAGAATTCTGTATAAGTTGATAAACTATGTAAACAATTACAGTGTTAAAAGGTGTCAGGTGTGTCCCGCAGACACCGGCTGAGAGATGAAATGCGTATTCAGAAACAGGTAAGCAGTGTAAAAGGAGCTAGATGACCACCTGGCTCTAGTGGCCAGAGAGCAGCCCTGAGAAGCTGGAGCTGCTTGCTTTTATTTAGTGCAAGCACAATGCGAAAAGCCTGGAGCAAACATAACCTGTAGGTAATTAACATTTATTGTTCCCTTTTCTGAGAATATCAAACGTGCAGATGATCAAAGATCAGTTCCTGGTCAACATAAGTAAACAAGCCCGTTTAAGATAAATTCCCCTACACTCCCTTGTTCCTACTCCTTGCCCTCTGCCCCAGGGTTATAAAACATCTGACTTCAGCTATCTGCCACCAGGCTCTGCAGAACCTTCAGACCTTATAGAAGGTTCGTGTTCTTTTTCTATCGTTTTTCTCACCACTCTGACCGATCCCCCACAAAAAGGATTCACACTCTGTATTACTTATTGAATCCAATAGCTTTCTAATAATTAATATACAAGTAAAGAGAAATCTGAATTAAAACCCTTGAATTTTAATTGTTGACAGTTCATGATAATAGCCTTCATCATCAGAATTCTGACCAGCCCTTGTTTTATTAAATAATATGCAAACTAAAGATACATTTAAGTGGAATTTATTGCAGGTGCTTATAATGTGTTGAAATACCAAACATAAAAAAATTATCATATATATATGGCTATTTTAGTTTGGAAAATACGTTCTCTTGCTTTTCAAATTAATTGGGGAATATTATGATTTGTGCATATCAAGCTTTAATTTTATGAAGAAATATTTTCTTCACTTGATGCTTTATTGGAACATATAAAGCATATATGGAAGAGGAAGTTAATAGGTATATATATTCCTTTGGCAATCACCAATCAACATTTTCACCTTCATATTAATACCTCCATTTTGTTAAACTCTAGTAGTACATAGTATATGTGCTACTCTTACTATTTTGCATGTTTCCTATTTTATTTGTTCTCATGTGTATTTTAGTTCTTTAGAGAGATTATTAGCAATTTTTGAGGAAGAATTATATTTTACACTTTTAAAAATCTTCTATAATGAGAATTGTTATTATTACATCATTTATTTGTTTATTGAGACAGAGTCTCAGTCTGTTACCCAGGCTGGAGTGTGGTGGCGCAATCTTGGCTCACTGCAACCTCCGCCTCCCGGGTTCAAGCGATTCTCCCTGCCTCAGCCTCCAAAGTAGCTGGAATGACAGCTGTCTCCCAACATAAATGGCTAATTTTTGTATTTTTAGCAGAGATAATAGGGTTTTGTCATGCTGGCCAGGCTTGTCTTGAACTCCTGACCTCAGGTGATCTGCCTGCCTCAGCCTCTCAAACTGCTGGGATTATAGGTGTGAGACACTGCACCTGGCCTGGCCTACATAACTTATTTTTTAATTATTGTTATCAAATCATCTTTTCTTATGAGGCTTTATGTCTGTATTGGGGAGATATCAATATTTTAAGAGATGGATACAGAATTATTTCCAAGAGGAGGGCTGTCTAGTTTTGGAATAGATCTTGTTTTAAACTTGAGGTTTCTGAGTATATCTGGAATGAGCTAGGATTATCTGAAAACAGATAAACACTGATAAATAAGAAATGAGTGGGAATGTGGGTGTGTTGGTGTAGTAACATGTCTTCTGAGACCAGCTGTGTTGAAAGAATGGGTGATGGCAGTAGAAGCTGAAGCAAAACATAATTTAATTACATAACCCCTCTCAAATATACCAAAATACTAGAAGAATATTTAAATACATAAATGTCGGCATGCCTAGTGATTGAAACTTTGATTCAATTCTAGATCAACTCAGAGATGCAGAACTCTTGAGATATAGGTTGAAATGAGGACCAGTTATTTCACGGAAATAGTATATCATCAAACTAATGGGTATCCCAGAGAATTTAAACCCCTAGGAATTCACAAAACATGGAGAAGCCATTGAACTTCTGTAAGTTAGAGTGTATGAGATTCAAGCCACATGTATTTAAAATTCAAAGTACAGGTGACAACAACTGAGGTATACATTACTGAGGAAGTCACGCTCAATCACTGTTTTCTTTTCTCTTTTTTTTTTTTTTTTTTTTTTTTTTTTTTTGAGATGGAGTTTAGCTCTTGTTACCCAAGCTGGAGTGCAATGGCACGATCTCGGCTCACCGTAACCTCCGCCTCCTGGGTTCAGGCAATTCTCCTGCCTCAACCTCCTGAGTAGCTGGGATTACAGGCACGCACCACCTGTTTTCAAACTACTTCTACATGTCTTCCTACACTACAGAATCTTGAAACCTAAACTGTTCATTTCTCAGGCTTGCTTTCAGCTAAGTTGTTTTATGTTTTTGTATTTGCCCATCAAACCTGTCTTTATGACACTCAAAAGTAGAAATGAGACAATTATTGACCACAGAAGACCCTATCTGCTAGCAAGCTTGAGAGTTAACATATCTGGTTTGCAGGGATGGTGAGGATGTATATGAGCAGGAATCTTGGGTTTATTCCTTATTACTTTAGGTGACAGTGGGAGTAAAGAAGTGTTTCCACTATAATAGTGTCTGCATATAATTGTTCATGAATTTTTCTGATTTCTTTTGTTTGTGTATAGTTTCTGAATACATAGAATCCCTGCTTATTTCTCTCCTCTCCTGGTGAATGTGTAACAAAATTAATACCCTAATAAATACCCAGCTTCTAGAAATGAGTGGGTCCTACTATCTGCAAGTAAGAATACTGGAGGAATAAATATTAGTAAAAATGTGTAATGATAAACCGCGGTATAATTGGCTTGTGGGATATGTTGAGATAACAAATAAATATCGTGCTCTGTATTCCAAGAATCCTGGTATGATTTTAAAATTCCACTTAATAAATATACCATACATTCCCTGAGTTACTTCCCACATTAAACAGAGACAAAGTCAAAGGCTGTCTGACATAAGTTAATAAGAAAAACTCCCTAAGCCTTCGTAATATGCTACAGCATTTATAGCACAGTTTCTGAGATTTTCTTACTATATCAAAATTAAAATGAAAAACGAAAGTGATTTTCTGGTTCCCAACGCTTTCTTTCTATGAAAAGCAGTTGAAAAAGTAAAATAAACAACATGAATACAAAGACATTTGTTAAATGTTTACGGGAACCAATGACAATTTTCACAAAATATAATTTTTACACTTTGGTTATAAGAACAAGAATAGTTGGCCATACAGCCCCTTTGTACTAGGCCCATGTGATCTCCTGACTATTCTAGGTTTAAATGGAGAACTGAAATCAATCATGGAATCAGTGAGTCCTCTGCTTTGCAGAAGAATATGAGCCAAGTGTTCCTTCCATGTGATGGCCTGGTCTCTGCTTAGACCTTCTCTCTTCATTGAAGAAGTCTGGTTATCAGATGGATGTGAATGAAGACTAAGAGAAAAGGGACAAACAAGAATTATTAGTAGCGCTAAGAAACATAGTGCAGTTAGACCAGATTACTCCAGAGAGGAGCATTATATAAATGCTGCAGCTAGAATGAGCTCTCTGTGCATGGAAGCATCTGGTGCTGTTTTGCATACGTTTTGCTGTTAAGTTCTGTGCACTGCTCTTCTTCAAATTTATTTCTTCTTCTTCTGCAGTCTGTAGTTTCCTTGAATTACTTCAACACACACTTACCTTTCTGCTCTGACCTTTTACTTTCCTGAAAATAACAAAATATCTTGATGCTGAAAAGAATTGATTTCTAAGCATTCTGCACGAGTAGTAGAAATATCACAGGCTTCAGTGAGACTGTTAACTATCCATGGAACTCTTACTGAGTGTGTCACTCTATGAAAAGGAGAGTATCATGTTTTCTTACAGAAAAGTGGGTAATCTTTCCTCCAAAAGATGTGCTTTACTCAGATGTTTTATTTTAGTTTGCTTTCTGGAGAAGATTACAGTAATTCTGCAGTGATAAGGGTTTTCTACCACAGAAAATGTCCTGCATTGAATTAAGTGATGATAACTGGCTATCATATCTAATCAACAGTTATGATATTTTATAAAACTTAGAGCTGGTGGCATCTTTACTATCACATTGGTTTTATTAAGAATCTATTTGGATACATTTTGAAAGTTCACTCTATAATGACATTTTCTCTTGAATTACATGTATGGAGGAGAAAAACCAAGGCTTTCAAGATTATAAAAAAAAGAAAAAGTGAGGCTATGAACTTAAAGTGATATTTGGGAGTTAGGATTGAGAAGAAAAAAAGAAAATTCAGTCATATCACAGGAAAGTTTCAATTATATAAAAGCATTGTCAATCAAATTATAAAGAAAACAAGAAACCAATGTGGATTTAGGGAAGAAATATTCAGAATTGTCAGAGAAAGGGCCCAAGGAGAAAGATGGTGCTTAGAGAATATTGAGGCAAGCCAGTCCCCTGTAGCCTCATAGCTAGAAAACAGATTAAGAAAATCACATAAAATGTGGAATCGGTATGAGTTACTCTATTATGCATATACATGTGCTTGTGTATATAGATGTGTGTATGTATATATATACATATATATGTGCATATATGCATGTGTGTATATATATATATATACACATGTCTACACACATGTATGAACAATGTAGATTTGTATATATACACATATACACATGTGAACACACAGACACAAAATAGTGTGAATTATGATGTTGTTAGTACTTTATTCAAAGGGGGAAAATGAGAATACAATTGAAAATACAAATATAACTGTTAACGGTTTTAAAGCTATAAATGCTGCTGTTTAAACCTATGAATGGTAGAAGGAAAGAATGGTAGATTCTATGCCAGCCTGAAACCAACACTTAAATCATGAAGAGCACCTTAGGTAGAAAAAGTGGCTAGTTTGTGAATTGATTTCTAGAAGAGGTAAGAACTTACTGTTGCTTTGCTTTGGATTCAAAGTTCACAGGCTACACATTTTGAACAATGATGGATACTTTTTCGATCAGAGACTCTGGATAAGTATTCAAAAACTATAACAATTTTAAAATTAAGAAAATAGATAAATAAATATGATCTGAGTCTGAGGAATAAAATCAGCCAACCAACAAATGAACGAACAAATAGACAAACTACGTCAACACCATGGAGATGTGTTTACCAGTTGGACGATGGTACACAGAAAGTTTGTCTGCCTGAAAGTTTGGAATGCTTAGGGTTAAGGGTCATTTAATAAGAAGAGTTATAGAAATTGCAAAATACATGAAATTACTCACTAGAAATTAGGGTCACATTTGTCAAAAAAGTTTGCTTTCATAATTCTTATTAGAAAAGGGACTGAAGACTTACAGTTGATGAAAAATATAGTAAATTCAAGATACTTTCACATTACTCTTTCTATTCTTCAATTATTTTACTTCCAAGAAGTTGGAATAATTAATAACAACAGATACAAAGAGATGTTTATACTTTGGTTTGGATTATAGCAAGATTTTTACACTCAATTTAGTTAAGACATTTAAGTGATTAAAATAATATCAAAACATTTATTGAAAATAATCATGACTTTAGATCATATTAAAACAGTCCAGGATTGTGTCCAAAAACAGTTTCTGTCACAGATGCCTTTTTTTTTAAATATCTTTTTTTTATTATTGCATTTTAGGTTTTGGGGTACATGTGAAGAACATGCAAGATTGTTGCATAGGTACACACGTGGCAGTGTGATTTGCTGCCTTCCTTCCCCTCACTTATATCTGGCATTTCTCCCTATGCCATCCCTCCCAACTCCCACCCCCCACTGTCTCTCCCCTATTTCCCCCCAACAGACCCCAGTGCGTAGTGCTCCCCTCCCTGTGTCCATGTGTTCTTGTTTAATACCCGCTTATGAGTGAGAACATGCAGTGTTTGATTTTCTGCTCCTGTGTCAGTTTGCTGAGAATGATGTCTTTAAATCAACAGATTTCCAAAATCTGGGCCTCTGGTAAGGAAGGGAGGCTGGATTACTTACATCTATTTCCAATATTATCTCTGGCATATTGTAACAATTTAGTCATCTTTTTAAGTATGTAAGTTATTCTCATATGAGAGCTTTCCTACTTCAATTGAAAAAGCATCAGTCCACCACTCTTTCTATGATTACCTATCTACCAGCCGAAGGTTAGCTTTTGATTCCATCATTAGACATTTTATATTGTGTTGATAATCTCGAATTGTATATAAAATTACTTTCAGGACAAGCTAAGAAAACTCCTGTGACCAAGTTCTGTGCTATAAATAAGAAATTTTGTAAATCCGTGAGTCTTTGCCCTATCTTTCCTTGATAAAAAGTGTTACAGAAAAGAGCAGGAGTTATCTGGATCCACTTTCCACACAGTCACTGGGAGGAGCCGACACTGAGCACCTGAGCACTCCAGGGCAAATGAGAGAGACTGAGCTGGTTCTGAGTTCCTTCTACTGCTGTTGTGAGGACAGTAAGAGAGAGAGAGAGAGAGAGAGAGAGAGAGAGAGAGAGAGAGACCTAAAATTATAAAAGAGAAATAGACATATATAAGGAGACTGACATTACAAGAAATTCAAAGCAAAATGAAAAGATCGTCATGATTATTTATTTATAACAATAATAAATTAACTTTCAGAAATTAGGGAGAATAAAGATAAGCCTGTGCTCAGAAGCAGTAGGAAACATCAGTATCAATTAGGTGTTATCAGATAACGGAATAGGAAACGTCTGTACCAGGTAGGGTTCACCAGAGAAACATTATATGTGTATATACACTCAATTCCGTAAATATTTCTCAGTTTCTGTCATTCTCCTTATTTTATATATAATATGCATTATATATATATTATATATTACACACACACATGTGCATGCACACACACACACACACACACACACACAAGCACACCCTGAGGAATTGGCTCACACGATTATAGTGGACTGCAAATCCGAAATCCGTTAAGTCAGGCCAATAGGCTAGAAATTTAGGAAGGACTTGATGCTTCGGCTTTGAGGTAGGGTTTTCCTCCCCAGGAAATCTCATCGCCTGTGTGGGTTGGGGCGGGGGGTTGGATTTTTTTTATTTTTTTTACTCTTAAGGCCTTTTAACTAATTTGTTGAGGCCCAGCTGCCTTACTGGGTGCAGTTTCTTTAATTAAAGTCAATTGATCAGGAACATGTGGATTAGTGTTTCCTTGACTATCTGAGTACTAAGCCCTAGCCACATTGACACCCACCACTAAGCATTACTATGTTCAAGCAGCCTCATGTTTAAAGAGCCCCGCAGTACAGAATTTGTTAATGAATTCTCTAATATTTAGTGGCACAATTTATGTGTCCCAATTTTTACATATTCCCATAGATATGTACCCTATTAGAAATTCTGTCAAAGGAGGAAAATAGGTTGAAATTTAAATCATAGTCCAAGATGGAGGTGCATAAGCGTCTTGCTCCTTTTTAGATGCCAGGGAAGAATCTGTTCCAGGTCTCTCTTCCAGCTTCTCCTAGTTCCTTAGCTTGTACCAGCATAGCCCACTCTTCACATGCTATTATCCCACCCGTGTGTTTGTGTTCAAATTTCCTCTCTTCAGAAGGACATCAGTCATATTGACTTATGGGTCCACCCAACACCTGTATGACCTTATCTTAACTAATTATGTTTGCAGTGACTCCATTATTTTAAAAGATCATATTCTGAGGTACCAGGGCATGTGAAGTTTTGAGGGACATTTCAACCTATGACACAGGATATAGATTCAATTTGTTAAAAAAAAAAAATTCTTTTTAATGTTATTTAAGTTCCAGGATACATGTGTGAAATGTGCAGGTTTGCTACACAGGTGAATGTGTGCACGGTGGCTTGCTGCACCTATCAACCCATCACCTAGGGATTAAGCTCCATATGCATTAGTTATTTTTCCTGATGCTCTCCCTCCCCCAGGCCATCCCCACCACACGCCTCTGTGTGTGTTGTTCTCCTCCCTGTGTCCATGTGTTCTCATTGTTCAGCTCCCACTTTAGTGTTTGGTTTTCTGTTCTTGTAAAAAAAAAAAAAAAAAAAAAAAAAAACAAAAAAAAAACTATCTTCTATCTCTTAGGCAAAAATTTGTTCTTTGTTCTGCTCTCTGACTAGGACACTAATTAGGCTCCTGTGCAATTTGGTATCCAGCAGGTTTTGATGAATGGGAAACCTTCCAAAGAATTGGGAGTGGGTGGAACGTGAGGGAAGAATAGAAACTGAGGCATGGGGCTGTCTACCTCTGGATATTTTTTTGAGTTGTTACGTTGAGCTGGTTGCAACCATTAATCGTATATCATTTCTGCTCTTTGTAAAATCTGATTGTGACTTTGGAGTCCCAGAAACGATTTACTCATCTCTTCCAATGAAGTGCAGTAACATCTCCATATTAGGTACCTGCTCAATCCCTTTTTGTTTTGTTTTCTTTTTTAATTTTTTTTTTGCTTTGTTTTGTATTTTTTAGATGAAGTCTTGCTCTATCACCCAGGCTGGAGGTACAACCTCAGCTCACTGCAGCCTCCGCCTCCTAGGTTCAAGGGATTCTCCTACCTCAGCCTCCTGAGTAGCTGGGACTACAGACACCTGCCACCATGCCCAGCTAAGTTTTGTATTTTCAGTAGAGATGGGATTTCACCATGTGTGGTTTCCATCTCCTGACCTTGTGATCCACAGGCCTTGGCCTTCCAAAGTGCTGGGATTACAGGCCTGAGCCACCACGCCTAGCCTCTCTTTCTGTTTTCTTATGTAGCATTTAATCTTTGTAGATAGTACCTTTGGAAAATAAATGTTTCTAATGTAAGCATGCTTTCTGTTTACTGTTGGTACCATGACTGACACAAATGCTTTCCAAACATAAGACATACTCTCTGTAGTGTGTAAATGCCTAAAAACTGTAACAAGGTAAAGCACTGTCTAAATTTTGTGAATATTCTGTCAATGAAAATTTATGTTAATTCTCTTTCCAAGCCACCCTTCATTTGGGGACAAGTTTGAAGCTCTGTTGTTTGCTATCCTATTGCTGGACCAAATTTTGTTTCTCTTGATGAATTTGTCTGTTTATCATTATGAAATGGCTTCCTTGTCCTTTACTGTGTCTACTATAAACTGAAATATTCCAGCTGTCCTTTGACTAGCATTTGTACAGTGTATCTAATTTCATCTTTTAACTTATGTCTTTAATATTTAAATTGATTTTCCTATAAACAATCTACAGACGGATCTTTCCTTTTTTAATTTAATCTGATGATGTCTGTCCTTAAAGGTATTATTATTATGATTGAGTTTAAATCTTCCACCTCACATTTATTTGTGCTTTCTGTCATTTGGCCCTTCTACTCTTCTCCTGTCTTCTTTTGGTTAATTGCATATATTTTTATAATTACATTTTTCTGCATTATTGGCTTACTAGTTACGTCTTTTGTTCTATATTTCTAAAGGTACACACATTGATAGAGTGGTATTGGTTCAAAGGTAGACCTAAACAGAATAGAGTGTCCATCCTGAAAAGAAAGAATAGTCTTTACCATAAATATTACTAGGCCATAAAAATAATTAATCTTGATGCCTATATCACACAGTACAGAGTAATTATATTATAATACATCATAAATATACACATAAAATAATACTTCTATATCAAAACATATGTGAATATCTTCAGGATTTGGGGATAGTCAAATAATTATGTAATCCTGCAACAAAAAAGTACTATTTTTAAAGTGATAAATCATTCTTTCTTAAATTTAAGAACTTCTGTTCATCACTGATAATATTAAGAGAATGAAACTGAAAGCCAATGCTGGTAAACAATATTTCAAAATAAGTAAAAAAAATGATACTAGTACACTCCACCAGAATGGCAGCAATTAATAAAAATCTGACAATACCAAATGTTCACTGGAATATTGAATAAACAGAAATTCTCACATTCTTATGGAAGTGCGACTTGGCAGGGGCATTTTGGAAACCATTTTGGCAATATCTTCTAAAGTGAAGCATGCTTATTGCCCTACAAACAGGCAAAATAGATGAGTAAGTTTATGTCTAACAAAACACATATTAAGAAAACATACATAGCTGCATTATGTGTAAGAGCTGAAACAGGCAACAAATTGGATTATTCATCAACAGATCAATATGTTCTTATAAATTCACACAGTGGAATACAAGATAGCAATGAAAATGACAAACCAGAACTCACAACAATGTGAATAATTCAAATAGACATGTGGAAGAAATAAGCAATAAATAAAACATTACAGGTACAACTAACATATGGTATTAGCAATTAGAATAGTGGTATATTTGGAGTGGTAGGTATCTGAGAAGGTCATGAGGGAGCTGAGGCACTTGAACTTATTTTTATCTCCTCCTGACAGATGAATAGACATGTGTATACACAGGTAAAATTCCATCAAGGTGTAGACTCAATATTCGAGTCTTTGCTTTTTGTAACATGTCTTAATTCAAAAGTTAAAAATATAAAAAAACACATATTGTTTTGTAAAGGTTTCCTTACAAGTGCAGTTAGTAGGCTGGGCATGGTGGCTCAAGCCTGTAATCCCAGCACTTTGTGGGGCCGAGGCGGGTGGATCGCAGGGTCAGGAGATCGAGACCATCCTGGTCAGCATGGTGAAACCCCATCTCTACTAAGGGTACAAAACATTGGCTGGGCATGGTGGCACATGCCTGTAATCCCAGCTACTTGGGAGGCTGAGGCAGGAGAGTTGCCTGAACCCAGGAGGCGGAGGTTGCAGTGAGCTGAGATCGCGCCATTGCACTCCAGCCTGGGTAACAAGAGCGAAACTCCGTCTCAAACAAACAAAAAAGAAGTGCAGTTAGTAAATAAACTGAAGAATGATTGTTTTCTGGTTTCTTTCAAGCTTTGTCAATTATTATATATCAAAGTACTACCAAAATATCAGAGCTTCCAATAAAAAACAATTGGACCAGTGTTTGACTATTGCAGTCTTGATTTTTTCATTAAGTGCAGGAATCTAACTCCTTCATTATATATTATATTGTATTATATGCTATTGCATTATTTTATATGTTTATTGTAGTCTACTCTGAAAAATGGAATGTATTTACATATTAAAATATGTGCTTTTATAATACATTCCTTTTATTATTCTTTTTTTTTTTTTTTTTTTTTTGAGACGGAGTTTCGCTCTCGTTACCCAGGCTGGAGTGCAATGGCGCGATCTCGGCTCACCGCAACCTCCGCCTCCTGGGTTCAGGCAATTCTCCTGCCTCAGCCTCCTGAGTAGCTGGGATTATAGGCACGTGCCACCATGCCCAGCTAATTTTTTGTATTTTTAGTAGAGACGGGGTTTCACCATCTTGACCGGGATGGTCTCAATCTTTTGACCTCGTGATCCACCTGCCTCGGCTTCCCAAAGTGCTGGGATTACAGGCTTGAGCCACCGTGCCCGGCCTATTATTCTTTTATATTATAATTTGAGCATTCTGTTGACTTTCTAAAGTTGAGAATAGACACATATTTTATGACAGGACAGTTAAGGGGGGTTATTATGGTTTGGATCTGTGTCTTCACCAAATCACATGTCAAATTGTAATTCCCAGTGTTGGAAGTGGGCCTAATGGGGGGTGATTGGATCAGGGGGGAGCAGATTTCTCATGAATGGTGAGAAATGATGATCCACTTGGTGCTATTGTCAGAATAGTGAGCGAGTTCTCACAATGTCTGGTTGTTTAAAAGTGTGTAGCCACTGCCTGCTCCTCTTTCTCTAGTTCCTGCTCCAGCCATGTGAGATGCCTTGCTCCTCATTTGCCTTTTGCCATACTTGGAAGCTTCCTGAGTCCTTCCCAGAAGCGGAAGCTGCTATGCTTTCCGTACAGCCTGCAGAACCATGAGCCAATTCAATCTCTTTTCTTTTTAATTTATCGAGTATCAGGTTTATATATATATATATATATATATATATATATATATATATATATATAGCAATGCAAGGACAGACTAATACGGGAGCTTTCTACAAGTTTTCTACAAAAACTAAAAAAGGTGGTGCTGGGTGGAATGAGGTTGAGAGTCCAGTAAATAGTCCCTGGATATAGCAGTGATCACAATAAAAGTTATAGTGAACATAGAATGATGGTCCAGTGGAAACACAATTAAATAAATAAGCTATCAATCAAAGATAATCAATGTAATCACAGATTGTGATGAAGGCTTTGGAATAAATTAACAAGATCAGCTAGTCAGTAACTCAGAGAGGCCACTTTAGACAAGGTCCATGAAGGCTTCTCTTAACATGTGACTTTTGGGATAACATGTAGTTTGAATGTGAGTATGTCATCCAAAGGCCTGAGAGAAGAGAAAAGTCCATAGTCAATAAGCAGAATAAGTTTGGTATTTACTATTATTGGCAAGACAGCATCACAATGACCAGCCATTCAAGGGCAGCAGTGGCGCACGTTTCTATGGTGCAACCACAGCTTCAGCAGCTTCTCCTAGAGCTGAATAAACTGCCCTCCCAGGATTACCCTTGTGTCCGTCCCTGTGGCTTCCCAATCACTTGCTCTTCCAATTATCTACCCACATCCCCAGAGCTGCTTCCACTTTACCCCCAGCTGACCCTAATCACCAATTCTGCTAGGAGGTTATCTTTGCTCCCATAAGGAATGTCTTCCACATACGGGTACCCTTATTGGCCTCTTCTGCAATTTCCTAAAAGATGGTACAAGGAATTAATCCCTATCTGATTGTAGCTGTCATGTTAGGAAAATCACTCTTTTGAAAAAAAAAAGCATAATGTTGTGTAGCAGAATTAATAATGAATTTCACATCATCACTGGCATGAGCTCAGGAACAGGCTTTATTAAGGAAATAAACCGAAGTCCAAGATTAACAAATCAAGAGAAACCATGGTTTCCCCATCCTCCCCTTCTCCTACAGAGATGCTGATGCAGTCCAGAGAGCTCTGTTTTGAAGGGTGACCCTCCCCCTTTTCACTCTTCTGTTTTTTTGTTTGTTTGTTTGTTTTTTGTTTTGTTTTGTTTTGTTTTGTTTTTGTTAATCACTGCAGGAACATTTTAATGCAGGAATGAATAAACTGCTTATAGACGAGATGATCTAGGTTTGAGTCCAGTTGTTTACATAAATTGCTTATGAATTCCTTCTGCCTAGAGGCCTGGGGGTCAATGGGAGGTCACGAGCCTTTCTGCCAGGGGAAAACACCCACAGATCCCCGAGAATCTGAGTTTGGGTAGAGCCTTTCCTGTAGAGGAGAAAAGCCTTGTCCACTCTCCCTACTCTCATTCCCCCTATATTCTCGTCTTGTTTGTCTTCTCACAACACAGAAAGAACTCTGGAGATCAACTGTGAACAATCTTGTTCCATCACTAAGAGGTTTACAAATGAAAGACACATTGAAGTTTTACTAAAACTGGTTAACAAATCTTACAATCTTACGTACAATTTTTTTTCCAGAATAACACATACATTATAATGCTATCAGAAAACTTTAATAAACAAATTACATTTGAAAAACATGGCACATGTATAAATTGTACTGACTTCAATATAATGCTTATCTCTGAGAGAGAAAAATGGTAAAGTGGTAAAAAACAGACCTTTACTCTCTCTCTGATTCATTGTTAAAAATAAAGAAATAAAGTATAACTAATACATTGTTTAATGATGAGTTAACTATGGTGGAGGGTGGCTTCTGTATGATTCTAAAAGCACATATTTTAGTAAGTTAGGATATTTCTAAATAATAAGAAAATCCAAATAATGTAAGTTCAAGAGATCTTGAATGACATCCAAAACTTCAAATATATTTTAACCACATATATGCTAGTTTTATTCATTTTCAGTAACTTCCTCAGATGAATTAAATATATCATAAAATGCTTACAAAATATATGATCTACAATTTTAAGCCATTTAGTCTTTGGTGAGCATTATTCCCAAGCAACCATAATGTCCATTTCAATGTTTTTCTGTTTCTCCTCAGTATATGATAAAATTTTTGCCACACAATTTAAAAAAATGCAAGGATTCCAGCGGAGAAGGCCCTAGGAATTTAGGGGAATGTTTAGTTGTGGGAGTAATTAAATAGGAATATAGATTCATTATCTAAATGCAAATCAAAATTACATTGACATACAATCTCACACCAGTTAGAATGGTGATCATTAGATGGAACCAACGGATGCTGTAGAGGATGTGGAGAAATAGGAACACTTTTACACTGTTGGCAGGAGTGTACATTAGTTCAACCATTGTAGAAGACAGTGTGGCAATTCATCAGGGACCTAGAAATAGAAATTACATTTGACCCAGCAATCCCATTACTGGGTATATATCCAAAGGATTATAAATCATTCCATTATAAAGACATATGCACACATATGTTCAATGCAGCAATATTTACAATAGCAAAGACTTGGAATCAGCCCAAATGCCCATCATTGATAGACTGGACAGGGAAAATGTAACACAGGTACACCATGGAATACTCTGCAGCCATAAAAAACGATGAATTCATGTTCTTTGTAGGGACATGGATGAACCTGGAAACCATCATTCTCAGCAAACTGACATAAGAACAGAAAGTCAAACACCACATGTTGTCATTTATAGGCAGGTGTTGAGCAGTGAGAACACAGGGACACAGGGAGGGGAGCATCACACACTGAGGTCTTTATAGGGGGACTAGGGAAGGGACTGTGGGGAGTAGGAAGTTGGGTAGGGATAACATGGGGAGAAATGCCAGATATAGGTGATGGGGATGGAGGCAGCAAACCACATTGCCATGTATGTACCTATGCAGCAATCCTGCATGATCTGCACATGGACCCCAGAACCTAAAGTGAAATTATATATATATATATATATATATATATATATATATATATATATATATTTTAAATGCTTTCATGTTCAGATATTAAGGAAAAACAAGATAATTATCTAAATCATAAAAATCTTCAGTTGTGTGTTAAAAGGATTTCTCTTACAGTGAGCCAGAATGTACTTAATTTTGTAAGAATTAAATTTTGAAGCAAGAAGTCAGGTAACATCAAAAAAGTAAAAACACAATTTCATAACTAAGATATTATATTTTAAGCTCAAGGATGACTTAAAGATAAATACATACATACAAGTCATCAGAAGATGGTACACACAATATCAACTTTCGGTGGAATGAGAATATCTGTGGAAGAATTCCAGTGCTGAAATGGTATTTCATCATGTTGGAGGATACTCGTTTGTTGCTCTATGAGGAGTAAAATGATATGAATTTTCTCCTTAAATCTATAAGTGTGATGAATTATGTAAATGGGTTCCTACTACTGAACTACACTGCGGTTTTGGAATATGGGCTGCTGATTCCAGGAGGAAGCACTTAAAGATAATAATAAGCTCTATAAGCAACAGTAACCACTGCAAGAGAATAAACACCAGTGAGAAAAGGTGTTCACAGCAGCTCTGAAGTAAACTCAAATGACAGAATCATGGTGGAGTTAACACAAGAGAGCAACGTGAGGTGAATAAGAACAAAGGAATCTGTGTTTCGAAACCAATAAGCAAAACAGCAACAATAGCAAATTAAAGCACAACTTTCAAACAAGCAATAAACAAATTTAAAAACCACAAAGGAAACCTCATGTATTTCCAAAAGGAATGGGCTACAACCTTTAGTCATTCTTCATTATGTACTGACATTAGAAATCAGTAACGAAAAGCAGCAGACTCACATCCCAACACAGGCTCACTCCTTTTCAGGTTATAAACCCAAATATTCTAAGCAACCATTTAATTAAAAAATTGTTCTAGAATTACAAAGCTTTTAGAGCTATAACTTAATATAAAATTTCTGAGACCAGCTACACTGTTCGATGAAAATAAAATGAAGAGATCTGAAAACAAATGAGCATTTTCAGTTAAATTCTTGAATATATTTTGCTATAGCCACTTTCTCCTAATTCTCAAAATAGCTGTGAAGAAAATAAAACTACATTAACTGGTAAGTACAATGTGCATAGGAGAGAAGATAGCAGAAGACAAGAGTTATAGAATCTGAAGAGAAGAAAATCGGAATTAAACAATTTGGCAGAGCAGATAAAGCTAATTCCCTTGTTTCTTCTCTGCGCACGTGCACGCGTGCGTATTTGTGTTTGTGTGTGTGTGTGTGTGTGTGTGTGTGTATGTGGTGCATATGTGTGTTTACACTCACAAAACTAATTCACGGAATCCTGTAAAGGTTCAGGGATTGAAAGTACTATGTATGCCTGAAGGTAGTATACTCTTACGGCTGACAAGAGACTTCGTTGAAAGTTTATCTATGGAGCAGCTAGACATTGCAATCTTCATTCCAACACTGAATAGCCAGATAGCCATACTTCTCCTGAAGAAACATGGAAAAATGAAGTTAGAGAAATTGGAGCTGACATTATGTGAATTCAGAGATAACAGGAAAAACTGAAAATGGTTTATAGAATAAACTGAAAGCAAAGAGGTTAGTTAAAATTCTGAAGTTCTTTCATTACTAAACCACCAAAATGTTGGCAGCCAGAGACTTATACAGGTAGGAGTCAAAAAGTTCACTTTCTGAGGAAGCTAAACAACCCACGTAGAAGAAAGGGCTTCCGAAGATGCCCTGGGCCTCATCCCTAGAAGCTGAGAATAAGAAACTTAGAAGATGACACTAAGATTACAAACCTTAAAAAGGAGATTATTTTGGAATATATGAATATACCCAATCTAACTATATGAATCTTTATAAGCAGGGAATGTGGTCTGGCAGGAGCAAAAAAGGTAAAGCGTAAGATAAAATCAGAATGATTATAAAAATTTAATTTAAATTAAAGCATGTAATTGGAAGTGATCCAATAAAAGGCAGGTAACGGAAGTATTATCTTACAGTGAGGCAGACTATTCAACAAGTTGTAACTGACATACAGTGCCTTAAATCAATTATTTTATGTTGTTCTCTTGATTGTTAATGAGCAGAAAAAATAAATAAACATTTGAATAAATATTCTAAATAAAAGTCAGATGACAAAACTAACAAATCTAAAACAAACAACTCAGAGGTACCAAATAAGACATAAACAGAATAGAGAAAGAAGTACAAAAATAGTCTCTACAATTATACGACATGGAATCTCATCTCACAAACAAAAGGAAGAAAATACAAGTATTCATATAAAAATAAAAGTTCTTGGAAATTTAATATATTATGGGACATATTAATAATAAATAAATTAGAATTTTAAATTAAAAAAACAGTAACCAGGAGAAACTAAAAAAATACATCCAAGAACACAAATGGAGAGCTAGAAATCATCACAGAAATCAATATGAGCACTTTTCTGAAATGAAGAAATGAGTTTTTAAAAATTTTTATGTTTTTGAGACAGAGTCTTGCTTGGCCACTCAGGCTGGAGTACAGTGGCGTGATCTCAGCTCATTGCAACGCCCACCTCCCGGGTTCAAGCAATTCTCTGCCTCAGCCTCCTGAGTAGCCGGGATTCCAGGCACCCGCCACCATGTCCAGCTAATTTTTGTATTTTTAGTAGAGATAAGTTTTCACCATCTTGACCAGGCTGGTCTTGAACTCCTAACCTTGTTATCCACCCACTTAAGCCACCCAAACTGCTGAGACTACAGGCATGAGCCACCTCACCTGGATAAAGAAATGATTTTTTTTAGATGGAAAAGGCTCACTGCAAGCATTACACAATCAGTGACAATACACTCACACAGCCTTCTGAAATGGTACAACTGTTTTAAAGAGGAGACCTTCCACAAATCTTCTATGTTTGAAAGATGAAGACAGGACCCTAGTGATAGGCATATTTCTTTTTTTTTTTTTTTTTTTTTTTTCTTTTTTTGAGACGGAGTTTTGCTCTTGTTACCCAGACTGGAGTTCAATGGCATGATCTCGGCTCACCACAACCTCCGCCTCCTGGGTTCAGGCAATTCTCCTGCCTCAGCCTCCTGAGTAGCTGGGACTACAGGCACGTGCCACCATGCCCAGCTAATTTTTTGTGCTTTTAGTAGAGCGAGGTTTCACCATGTTGACCAGGATGGTCTGGTCTCAATCTCTTGACCTCATGATCCACCCGCCTCGGCCTCCCAAAGTACTGGGATTACAGGCTTGAGCCACCGATGGCTCCTATCTTCTCCAATTCCTGGTGCCACACTCATGATTAGGTCACGTTATGTGGGAAAGAAATGAGTGTCACTCTGATTGGGTTGTGTTATATCAACAATGTTAAAGCATTTTTCAGATGTAACTGCTATCTTAAATTAATTCATTTTAAGTTAATCAAAAGGGAGATTATCAGAGTTAGCCTGCCTTTATCAGTTGGAATCGTTCAAAAAGTTTGGAGGTCCTTCTCTGAATTCAGACTCTTTCTCACTGGCCTAGAACAGCAAGCTACCTACTATGAGTCCTACAGCCAGAAGGAAATGGAGTCTCCCAACCATCTGCATGTGTTTGCAGCTAGATTCTTCATGTCTCCCAGTGAGCATGCAGCCAGATTGACTCCTTGATTACATCCCTGTGAGATCCTAAGTAAAGAACCAGCTGGACTATGCTTGGGATTCTGACCCTGGAAACTGAAGTAGTAAATGTAGAATCATGAATCAGAATAGCACTGGCTAGCTCAACATAACCATGTGCAGCTAAAAGAAAATGACAAAAAAAGGTCTTGATGTTAATGTTTATATAAGCATTTAAATATTTTATAGGAGCTACTAGGAGCTGTATTGGGGGATTGAAACTGTAGTGTGTTTTTAAACAGAGCAACTTTTTTTTTTGGCTAAACTACCTGGAGGTGTTTGACTGAATGATAACTGAACCATAGATAATTTTTTACTCTGTCATCTAAATATTTTGTAGAATGAGGCTACAGAAATGAAGTTGATAAATCACTTGCAGCTGTGATGCTAAGACCCCCTGATCAGTGGGAGACAGATAACAGGAAGATGATTTGGATAATTATGCAGGACACAGTGTGAGAGAGAAATGTTTGAGAACGAATGTTGCAACCCAGAATCAGATCTGAGAAGTTACTGATGCTGATTGAACCGACCTATGAAAGGTCATGCGTGTCTATGAAAATGAGTACTGTGGAAAATTTTAGTGCACATCATCTCCTGGCTTTCCTCTCTTTTCATGAACCTTGGAGGAGTAAACCCTCCTGCTCCCACAGCCAACAGTTAAATATTGCTTAATTCTCGCCCACTGGCAACAGTAAAGGATTGTGAGAACAAGTGACTTAGGTCATATCTGAGCTGAAGCACTTAACAGACACTGGGACATCCTCCTGCTCAAACTTGCCTGTTGTGTGTAGCTGAGGAAGCCAAAATGTGTAGCTATGGATTAATGGAACTTCATCAGCTTGGAAAATTGAGTCATCACACACATTACTTGGGACCTGTAATGTTGCTGTAACCTTCGGGAATTTGTACAAGGAAGGAATAAACTTCTGCCGTGTTAAAGCATTGGAATCTTGTGCTTGTTTATACTGCAATAATTTTAATCTGTGTTTACAATATAATGAGAAATGTTTGGAGATTATAGAGTTTAGAGCATTCTTTATGAGATGGGAGTAGGATGTCTTTAAAAGTGGAATTGGTATGGACCTGATACAGTAATATAAGTGGGGCAAGGCTGTAAGCTAAGGACAGCAGAAGGATGATGAATTCAGTTCCAGAGTAACATCTGCAGTAATCAAAAAGTACTTCATTCCATAATGTCAGGTTGTTATTTGTTCATTAAATAAAAATAATAAAAAGAGAATGGACTGAATAGAGACTGTGGTGGGCTGTGTCATGTTCTCCGCAATCGTCCATAATTCTAATCTCCTAGTACTTGTGAATGTTAAGTGACTTTAGGGGATTAAAATTGCAGATGATATTAGGTTGCTCATCAGCTGACTTCAAAAGAGGTTTATCATGGATTATCTCAGTGGGACCAGTGCCATCACAGGATCCTTAAAAGTGAAAGAGGGAGGCAGGAGAGAAGGTAGGTGTAATGTGATGTGGGCAGGACTCCCCTTGACACTCATTGTTGGCTTTCAAAGATGGAGGAGGAAGAGCATGAGCCAAGGATTGCAGGTGGGTTCTGAAAGTTGCAAAAGACAAGGAAATGGTTGCTTTTTGGCAGCTGCTAGAGGAAATGGCAGCTTGATCAACATGTTGATGTTAGCCCAGTAATATTCATGTTGGACTCTTAACCAAGAGAACTGTAAAATAATACATATGTGTATTTATAAACCATTACATTTGTGATCGTTGTTGCAGTAACAATAGGAAAAAATGCAAGCAGTTATACAGGATGAGAGAAAGAATAGTGGAAATACCACCACATGCCACTGGGTAGATACCTCTAGGGCTTAAGGGTACATCCACCTCCCCCCTAGCTGATAGCCAGCAAGAAAACAGACACCTCAGTCTTAGAATAATAAATCCATGCAATTGAACAAAAACTTGAATAGGCTTGAAAGTGGACTCATCCCCAGAGCCTCCAGAAAGTTATGAAGCCCAAACAATAATTTGGTTTAGTATTGAACCTGAAGGAGATGGCCAGGTAAGCCCACAGGAACTTCTGAACTATGGAACTGTTAAATAATTTATTATTTTTTTGTTGCCATTTATGGTTAAATTGTTATGGCAACAATTAAAAAAAAAAAGACAACATGCATAGATTGAATTATTTTATACTTCTCATCTCCTATCCTCAATAGTCAAAAGCATATGAGAACACATGGACACAGGGAGGGGAGCACTACACTCTGGGGTCCGTTGGGGGGAAATGGGGGAGGGACGGGGAGGTGGGGATGTGGGAGGAGATAGCATGGGGAGAAATGACAGATACAGGTGAGGGGAAGGAAGGCAGCAAACCACACCGCCATGTGTGTACCTATGCAACAATCTTGCATGTTCTTCACATGTACCCCCAAACCTAAAATGCAATTTAAAAAAAAAAAAAAACATGTCATTTAAACTAATATTTAGTATTTACATTATTATGCCAATGAAAATACTTCATGAAAGGCCAAATATATAAAAATTCATTTTTATACATATTCTTCTTGGGCTAATGATTGTCTTGTTTATTCTTTATACTCTTTATCATGTAAATATCACTTTCTTTCTTATGCTATTATTACTCTATAGTATTGACTATTCTGTTGTATCAATTTTTCCCATTGTCCCTTCACTTTCTGTCTTCTACTATCTTGTCCCCAGCTAAATTGATTGTTTTCTAAGACATTTGTACATGTGTATTTTGGGAACTTGTGCTGGGTAGGGTTCACTGTATTTGTATAGTTTGTCTTCCTTCTCAGTTAAGTTTTCCTTTTGTTGGAGGATATCTTCTTAAGAAAGTTCTTAGAAATAATTTATTTCAGTCATTTCTTTCCCCAATTATCTTTATAGCTTTTCACCTTTGATTATTTTCCTGCAGACAGAATTCTATTTTAAACAGCATTTTCTGTAAAAGTTGTGAAGATTCTATTCAATTTTCTATCATTCAGCTATGTTGTTGAAAAGTTGAATTTCAATTTCATGCTCATGCCTCCTGTTTAAACTGCTCCACCCCCTACACACACACTATTAGGATTCTCTTTAGTAGGCTGAAACATGAAAATGAGTCTTTATGTATATATTTTAAAAAATCTAAAGTGTCATACCCTTTCTGTCTTATGGATGGAACTGATTTTCACTTTTCTGAAAAGGTGGTGATATTGTTATTTTGGTTTGTGTAGATTTCTCCCGCTGCTTTCATTATCTCTATTTTCTTTTGCTTGTGTTTATAGTTTTTATTTTATGGTTTTTTTTTCTTCTTCATGCTGCATACTTTGCTTCTTATGTGTCCTATTCCTTAGTAGTCTATTTATATTTTAAATTCTTTATGAAAGCTCTAGCTCCCATTTTCTCTATAACCAATTACTTCCCTCTTTTCTCTAACCACAGAGATCTTCTCTTTTCTTTCAAAACCTGGTAAGCAGGCCGATACTTGCATCGTTTGCAGTTCCTATTTATTCTGTCTGGAATTCTCTATCCTGAGATGCCCACAGGAATAATTTCCTCACCTCATTAAAATGAGACCTCCTTTGACCATTCTAATAATAACTGCTTCCTCTCCCCAGAACTCCTGAACCTTCTTAAACAGTTCCAGTTTTTTTTGTTTGTTTGTTTGTTTTTGTGTTTTTTTTTTTCCTTTGTTCATAGCACTTACTACTGGGTAATTTTTGCATCTGTATGTCTGTTTATTCTTGGTCATCCCAAACTAGGATATAAATATCTTAAGAGATGTGATCTTTCTCACTGACTATTGCTCATTTATCCCAATCAGTAAGAACAGTCACTGGACCATGATATTTGCATACTAGGTGTTCATTTAACTAATGAATGAATAAACGCATGTGTTCGAAGCGAACCACTAACATTACTTAATGGAATATCTTTATATATATGGGTAAGCTTGTAACTTTATGCAATGCTGACTGGGCAAAGGGAGACTCAAACGTCAGTGGATGGAGTCTTCTCTCCATTGTCCTTTAGGGTTTTCAGGCAAGCCTCATTGGGTTCCCATTAGGCCTGAGGAAAGAGAGGCAATCTTACGACAAAAACTGAGGATGTGATGCGGTTACAGCTAAATGCCCAACTGGTTGCTCAATATCAATCAGCTTCTTCCTGGTACATATTCATCTTGCCAGTCCTTTTTGTAGAGGTCTGTGTCCGGGGGGGGCAGTCCCTGGTGATCATGACACAGATGCCCCATTGACATGCTGAACATTTCCCTCCTGCACGTGACCCTACCCGGCTCTAGAGCATCAATCTGTCAAGATGTAGGTGACAATCACCGCCTTTATTTTCTGGTTTGACCTGGGCACACACGTTGTGCAGTGAAGAGTCGTGTGATACGTAAATTAAGGCTCATCTATTTGCCTTTCCACCTTCAGAACTCTCTCTTGTTTTTGTCTGCATGAATCTGTATCTTCCACTCATATTTACTTTTCATTTGTAAAGTCTTAGTGCAAAGAAAAAATATACCTAGGAATTAAATGCACTTGTCTAATTTGAATCTAATTATTATATTTTCACTAATTATTGTTTTTATTCTAAGATATCTAGTGTATCTGAAAGCTACTTATTATTGTTACCTTTTTTCTGATTTATAACATTTTAACTTATGAAATTTCATGGTATCTTCTGTTTACAGAGGATTCTTACTTCCAACATCATCAAAACTCACGTTAAATGATATTTGAATATCCATGTTTTTTAAACTTGATATAATGCTTTGAAGAAATACTAATACAAATTTTAAAAACAGGTTTTCATTAAAAGTCACCTGAACTTAAATGGCCTGGTTTTTTAAAAAAAAAAAAAAAAAAAAAAAAAAAACCCAGCAAACTCAGAGAACTTTTAGGTCTAATTACATGCTTTTAAATAAAATTACAAAGTAAGTGAGAACTGATAGATTTAATTTATTTTATTATACTAATTAGATAGTCTTGATTTTCACTAGATAAAAACTGAAATTGAGATACAGATTGCTTTCAAAGGAGGTATAGAATAAAAAAAAAGCTAGGACTATGAAAATAGTCTAATGATGATGTTTAAAATATAACTAAATTTGCCTGAGGAAGTTAGGAAAAGTTGTTATTTGGAGGTACTAGATAGAATAATAATAATTAATTTTTAATCTCACAAAGGGCACAAAGTTTCAAAATGACTTTGACAGATTTCTGTAATTACATGAAACAAATGAGGTGTTATTCTTTTACAGTATTGCTATTATCCCTCTAAAGCTCTTGTTCAAAGGCTCACAGAAAGCACGGTATAGCAGGATCGGATGATAATTACATCACTCTTTTCAATAATTTCATATTCCAAAATGTAAGGTCTCTATTATTGAGTGTTCTTTAGTTTTTTTCTTTTTGAAAAAAAAAAAAATCACAAAGCTTGGCTTGTTTACGATGATAATCCTTCGCTTTTAGCAACAATGGTTTTAATTTTGGGAACAGTAATTGTCTAGAACCTAACAAAACAGCAAATCACAAGAATTAAATATGCTAGAAGTAGAACCTATTTATTTTAACTGAATGAACATATCCACTTCGGTTTCTGGCTGTGAATGTATCGAAGCCAAAGCACTCTGCTTCAGTTCCTTCTGACTTGCTGCAATGATTTATGTGTATGCTAACACTAATTCATGTCCCAAAGTGGCAACTTGAAAGACTGCAAATGTTGCCCAGGTGGCTCATTATCAGAGAAGTTATTGAAATACAGGAAGTTCAGTATTCAATGGGTGGTACCGGTAGGTCAAACACAATTCATCACACCTGATAAAAATGTCCTTGGCTAGATCTAGCTGTATTTGTAACATTTTCAAATGAATTACATATTCCAGTAAAGACAGATTGAAGGAGCGGTTCCTCTGCTTTTGACCTTGATTCTCTACTGACTTACATGTCATTTGGTGGGTTTACTGTACTCTCTCCTTTATTTCAGATAAAAAAAAAATGTTGTCTTGTAAAATTTTCAATACATTTCTAAAAATTTTTTTGTAATCATCAAACAATTATCAATCTTGAGGTGAATCTATGAGGGAGGTTTCGGGATGAAATGATGAGGTAAAAATTTCTTGTAAATAGTTGTTCACTTTGCTTCTGCAATTTCAGCAGTGAAAAGCAATTTTGGGTCATGGCTGTGTGTTCATTAATTGAAAAGAGGGTGTTATTTGAATGCACCTTCATGAGAAAACACAATATCAGTATTAGGAGACATCTATGCATGATATTTAAAAACTTAAATGAAAAAAATATTTCATAACTAGCAATTCTCAGAAATTATTCAATTCCTCTGTTTATAAGCCATGAAGAACCATTCTAGCAGTGACAGTCTTAATTCCATTCAAGTGTAAATGTTAATCAGTTTCCAGTTTGGTGATTGCAGAGTGTGACAAGCAATTATTTTCTTGGGACCAAAAGGAGACCGTTTTCTGCTTATGGCTGAAACATATGGCTGGGGCAATATGGAAAACAGAATTTTAAGATAAACCTCAGGATCCTGTCCCTGGTATATATATCCTACTTTTGACTGTAAATGGGGACCGTAATTATGATGCTATAGTCATTCTGTTCATTGTTACCTAAGACATTATTTCAGGTAACCACAGAGAGCTATTTTTCAGCTGGTTTTGGGGAAGTGAGCTGCCATGTGCGAGGCCACATGGCAAAGGCCTATTGGGGACCACCAGGAGCTGAGAGCATCCTCTGGACTACAGGGAAAAAGAAAATGGTGATCTCAGCCCTATAGCCAGAAGGAATTGAATCCTGTCAACAGTGATGTGAGTCTGAACAAAAACCCCAAGCTCTAGACGAAAAGATAGCCCACTTGACATCTGAACTTTAACTGTGTGAGACCTTGAATGAAGAAGGAGCTAAAATGTTCTAGACTTCTGATGCATAGAAACTGTGAGATTATAAGTGTATGCTTTTTAAAGCTGCAACGTGTGGTAATTTGTTACTCAACAATAGAAAATTGGTACATCTCATCTAGTAACTGAAAAACATAGGTTTAAGCAGAAACATTTTTTTTTCACAATGTTTTTATTCAGTTTACGAACAGTTTAAGACTCTGTATCTTCTCAGATAAGTTGATGAATAAATGCATAACTCTATTACAGGGAGGTTAAAGGAAGGATTGTATTTTAAAGTCCACCATCATAAATGTGTATTAGCATAATATATAGCACAGCAAAATTATTTTTACACATTTTAATACAATTTGTAAAGGCTCATTGACCAAAATACTTTAACTGGATGCTGCAATTAAAATAATTTGCAGATTTTGATTGATTTAAAGCTACAGTAATGCAAGGTCATTAATTCTTGTAATTATGCTCAATGCCATCATTTATTGCAAGAGAGAATACATATAGCACATGACTGTATGCAATTATTATTTAAATTACTATAAAGAACATTTCACCAATGAAATACTGATGTTTTATATTGCTTATACGAAGAATAGGGTAACAAAAGTAATCTGCAACATGAGATAAATCCAGAAGTCATAAATATTAAATATTGCTGGATTTAAATTTTGTTTAAATTTAAAACAAAATTTGCCTTTTTTTATATATAACGCTAGAAGGAACAGACTTAGGTTTTATCAGTGATAACATTGTTAAAGTTATTACATCAACTAGAACGGAAGAAGAGCATAGTCCAGCTGAAGAAAGAGCCGAAATATACATTTAGAACTAGATAGTCACATATTTTGAGAAAAAGTTTTATTCAGTTTGCTTTACATAGCTAATAGCTAACAATAATGCTAATACATGCATGAAAATACTTCATTCTGAAATTACGAGCATTGTTCAGATAACGTATGAAAGGAGTTCCCCGTTCCTCCAACAGATCTCCAGAAAAGGAAAGATATAACAAGACTTAGGCAAGTACTTTTTTCATTATGTAAGAATGTAATGCAAAGCAACATTTGTGAGAGAAGTGTAAGTGCTAATACAATATAAGAAACACCTTTACATATATTTCTGTTTAACAAACATGCCATTTCTCAAAGCATACTTCCAGCCATCCTCTTAACTCACTATATCTAAAACTTGTGCTGCTTTTTTTGTTAGTTTGTTTGTTTGAGATGGAGTCTCTCTCTCTGTCATCCAGGATGGAATCTGTGGCACCATCTCAGCTCACTGAAACCTACGCCTCCAGGTTCAAGTGATTCTTGTGCCTTAGACTCCTGAGGAGGGGAGCTACAGGCACCCGCCACCACACCTGGCTGATTTTTGTATTTTTAATAGAGATGAGGTTTCACCATTTGGCCAGGCTGGTGTGAAACTCCTGGCCTCAAGTGATCTTCCTGCTTTGACTTCCCAAAGTGCTGTGATTAAAGACATGAGCCACCACACCCAGCCTATGCTGCTTTTTTACAAAAAATAAATTTACTCTCTAAGGCTGTGTCCTTATGCATATACTTGTACTTAATATGAATGGATAATAATACATTTTATACAAACATTTCCACCAAAGTTGGTAAAATAACAAGGAATAAAAGCAAGTGGGAATTAGTTAAAATATTTAGCAAAATTTATAACTGACTAAGGATCCTTTCTGCAGTAGCATTCTGCATGTCTCGAGAGCAATGAGGTCAGATCCTTGAAGCTCCACCTTTCTATCTTGGATAGAGTTTGCTATTCAGTCAAAGTTTGCCTCTCTCTCTGCTTCATCAGCTTCTCATTTATTTACAATTGATTAACTGGGGGAAAAATAATTTCTTTATCAAGGGCAATAAGTTGAATTAGGTGACTGCCAAGCTTGTTTGGGTTGGGTGGTGCATTGCTACTCTGTTTTAAAAATAACTATTCATGATTCAATCTTGGGTTTTAATTTTCAGCTTACCTTTTAAAATGCAACCATATTTTCAAGCTCATTGAAGTAGGCAAGAGGAAAGATCATCACAATGTCACCATCCATGTTACCTATAAATATAATAAAATTTTTATTAATTTCATCTATAAGTATTATCTAGGTGTAGACAATTGGCCAAATTATTAGTTATATTGACATAAAGTCACGATTCTTGTCTTTGAGACATAATATAGAGTATGAATTAGTAAATGTGTCATCTGAGCCAAATCCAGCCCAGTGCCTGTTTTTATAAATAATGTTATTGGAACACATCCATGTTCAATCAGTGACACATCCATGGCTGCTTTTATGCTACCATGACAAGTTCAGTAGCTAGGACAGAGATCGCAAAGCCTAACAGATTTACTAACTGACCCTTTACAGAAAGTTTTCTGACCCCTGACAAAGAAGAAAAGATGAGTCAAGTCAACAACCAATATTAAAATGATCTAATGTATTTGTATTTGTTGGGGGTCTAACTTTTTCACACAACTATTATAATGCTCTAAATTATCTTCCAATAAATCACTGATACTTGAATTCCCATCCCTTTGTTTTGATTTTGGGTAAATCAATACAAAGACGAGTGGTACTAGAAGTGGATACCTAGAAGGCAGAGTCTCATAATGGGTTTCTAGTACCGAATTGTCCTCTGGCTATTTATGGTGGTAAGTAAAGGAGTGAGAATTCTTAGCATAACAAAACGTGCTAAGTCCTAAGACCTCCACAGGTTGTGGATGTGGATGGAGTTTCATACAAGCAGCTTAGTGCTTGAGCGGTACTGTAAAAATGGCAATTATAGTATTAGGGATGTTGAGGAGATAATATGAACACTCTAGTTCAAAGTAGTGAAATAATAGAAAATAAAATAAAAGGGGCCTGGCACAGTGGCTCACGCCTGTAATCCCAGCACTTTGGGAGGCCGAGCAGATCAGGAGGTCAAGCGATTGAGACCATCCTGACCAACAAGGTGAAACCCCGTCTCTACTAAAAACACAAGAATTAGCCAGGCGTGATTGTGCGTGCCTTTAGTACCAGCTTCTCAGAAGGCTGAGGCAGGGGAATCATCGCTTGAACCCGGGAGGCGGAGGTTGCAGTGAGCTGAGATCATGCCGTTGCACTACCACCCGGCAACAGAGCGAGACTCGGTCCCCGCCCCCACCCCCCCAAAAAAGACAGACTTAGGTAAGCCAAGTATCAACTCAGAGAATGCTGATACTCTGTTGAAAGAGAGCTTCATCTTACAAATCAGCCCCTTATAAAAATAAGTAAATCCTTAGCCTTGAGGAATATATTGAAGCATCTAGTGGGGAGTAACCGTGATCTCCAAAGCCCCAGACAGCATGTGTTACAGCGCAAGGGCCCGGGTGGGAGGAAAGTGAATCATAGGGGAGGCTTTTCCCCGTGCTGTTCTCGCGATGGTGAGTGAGTCTCACGAGATCTCATTTTATAAAGCGTCCTTTCCCTGCACAGGCTGCCTCCTGCCGCCATGTTAACATTCTTGGCTCCTGCTTTGCCGGCTTCTGCTATGATTATGAGGCCTCCTCAGCCACGTGGAACTGTGAGTCCATTAAACCTCTTTTTCTTTATAAGTTACCCAGTTTCAGATATGTTGTCATTAGCAGCTTGAGAATGAACTAATACACTAACTTTCTCAGTGATCCTCTTACTTACTGTAAAATCAACACCGAGACAAAAAATATGCCAAATTGCAGGGTCTTTATTGCGTCTCTCGAACCCATGGCCCCGAAAGGAGGGTGTCAAGACCTTTCATGCCCGTAAACCACCTCGGGGGTGAGTGTGAGGGGTGGGGGCTGGGGTGAGGGGCTTTAGCCATTCCAAGGGCCAGTGGACTTTGGACATTCAGTAAATCACCTCCTGGGCGGAGATGAGGGTGAGGAGCTTCGGACATTCCGATTGGTGCGTAAGTGGTTTACAGAAGTCAAGATTAGCATTAGTTTACACATTGCCTGGGTGCGGTGGAAATTACAGACCTTAGTTACTTATTACAAGTCGCAGGGGCCAAGATGGCATGAGTTTGCACTGCTTGCCTTTCACATCAGGGTTACAGAGAGCAGTTTCAACAGAAAGCTGAGGTATGGTTGAGGTATGCAGTTTTATGGGGCTTTTACCATGTCACATAGTTATAAAACTACCTCTTCTGTTCTGAAGACACAAAGATAGGATAATATTTACTATTCCTTGGCATAAGACAAGTGAAAAAATACAGATGGCCTAATAGTCTCTATCTGCCTAGAAAATTCTCTGTTGTTTTGATGGAATTGAATTTGATATTGCGTTCTGGTGCCTATTCCTTTCACAATGTCGTTAAATAAAGTCTTTTCCCTGTGCAATTTTTGTTTTGACAAATCTTAGAAAAATTAATAGTTAACAGTAAATTAGGTGGAGATGCTGGAAAATCTGAAGCAAAATATTGAGAATGGGTTTTAAAGGCTACATAGCTACGCTAAAATGGATTATGTAAGAACAGAGAATCTACCATTTAACTATGTCCCTGAAGAGAGCTTAGGAGAGAGTCCCTTCACTAAAGTTATAAGATATATGTCATGCCACAACCATCAGGATTTCAGATAAAGCAGGAGAAGTAAATTTCCCCCAAACTCAGTCTACTGTCATCAGAGGTGCAGAAAATATATATTGGCTATGAAATACAATTGATGTTCATCACATATAATCCTAATTTATTTTATCTTGCCTTTTTCGTATTCCAGTAGACTCCATTTAAATATTTCACATTGAAAGAAGCTATGAATAAAAACATAAAATTAATTTTATTTTTCATATTTATAATCCATTTACTTCTAAATGGGATGTTGCTACTTAATACATTTTTTTTACAAGATATAGCTGGGCTTGGTGGCTCATGCCTGTAATCCCAGCACTTTAGGAGGCCAAGATGGGTGGATCAGGAGGTTAGGAGATCCAGACCATCCTGGCCAACATGGTAAAACCATGTCTCTACTAAAATACAAAAAATTAGCCATCCATGGTGGTGCACACCTGTAGTCCCAGCTACTCAGGAGGCTGAGGCAGGGGAATTGATTGAACCCAGGAGTCGGAGATTGCAGTGAGCTGAGATCACACCACTGCACTTCAGCCTGGCTGCAGAGTGAGACTCCATCTTAAAAACAAACAAACAAACAAAATGCAAACACAGATATCATTAAATTGTTTAAAAAATTAAGGACAAAATTAAAATACATGGAATGAAAAAGGCACCTATGCCAGAGATAAAATTTCTACTTAAAATTAGTTGTTAGTACACTAATGGACAACAACAAAGAGATTAAAATTGGATATGTTGCTCTTGTTATCCAAAGTAGAAAGCCCATTCTGTTCTGTGGATCAGTGTCTTCATTTTCTATCACTATTGTAGCAAAGAGTGACAAATTTCATTGTATAGAGCAACACAAACATATTTTCTTAAAATTATGTCGGCCAGAAATCTTGGTGGGCTCAACTGGTTTCCCTTTTCCAAATCTCACAGGACTAAAATCAAGGCATCAGTTGGCCTGGGTTCTTATTTCAAATCTTTGAGAGAGACTCTTCATCCAAAATCATTCACGTTATTGGCAAAATTTAGTTTCTTGCAAGCTTTCTGGCAAAAGTTCCTGTGGTATCCTGGCTGGCTACTGGCTTGGAGACCAGGCTGATTTAGACCACCTGCATTCCTGACCTAGCTGCTTTAGACCAGCTGATCATCCTTTCATTCTTCAAATAAGCAAGGTACGTTAAGTTCTTAAGCTTTAAGTCTCTCTTACATCTCTTTTACCAAATTTCTTCTGCTCTAGCTGGAGATAGCTATCAGCTTTTAAAGGTTCCTATGACTATATTGGTTCCACTCATGAATTTCAAATTAATCTTTTAATTTTCAGATCTTCAACCTTAACTACATCTGCAACATTCCTCTGTTCAATAAATATTATGTATTCACAGTTTCCAGGAATTAGGGAGTAGATATCTTTTAGGGGACATTCTCACTACCACAGGGAGAAACTTAGAATGTCAAGTTCACCTGGTACTGAAATATTACCAAACACACAAGCACATCCTTTTCTAATATGACTTAAGTGGGGTCATGGTAATAAATTTAATAATAATATTAAGCAATAATGTCCTTAATACTCCTGAAATTATTTGAGCATACGTCATTTCCTTTGGCAGTTGTAACTTCCCAAGCAATCTGGTTTCATAACACTAAAATGTTTTACCCAGACAAGGGTAATGTAGTTGCTTCTAGAAGTAGATTGTCTCAAGATGTGTTGATATTGTACATTCTGTAGACAATAGTTCTGAGATAATATTTTCTGACTTTTGATAGAGACTAAAATTAGGTAGTTTTTTTAAAAAATTATTTAATTAGGTCCTGGGATTCTGGTAATTCTATATTGTCAATTGAGAAATTTGTTCACTTAGCAATTAGATAAACAGAAGATGAGCTTGAGCACCAATTGCTTTTCTCTTCCTCTATCACTAAGATTCATTTGGTAGGTAAAATCCCTCAAATATCAGGTGAACTCAAAAGATGTCCTTTTTATTTAAACTGGTTTCATAAATTCATGTATATCAAGTGCTTGGAAATTAGCTAATATTTGCTTTAATATGATGAAGATGCCTCATTTTCATTCTTTCTAAATGTACTTCAGTTGCTGAGAGAATTTTAGTATGCTGAGTGATAGTTATGGCCTTTTGGTAAATCACGCATATACTGAATGTAATGATAATAATCCCTACCCAGCAGGTATTTCTAACTGAATACAAACAAAATTAACTGTGTGCAAATGTTCATATAATTATGGTTTGACTGTATGTGAGATAAGACACTTTATTTTCTTTATTGTCAATAGGCAGGTTGCAGACTAATTTAGTGATTTCAAAGACAGAAACAACTAATTTTCTAAGTGTAAAAAAACTAAATCAATGTTTGAAGCAACTAAACAACTCAATCAATATTTTGAGTTACACATTTTAAAAGAAAATCTTTACTTTTACATTCTTATTTTCTTTTATGCAATAATAACAGGTTTGGAAATATTGTTTCCTCTTCTTAAATATACACAGTAATCCATATTTTGGTAGTCTGTTCATCTTAAAAATAGTAAAAGAATCCAGTATTTATTTTGAAGACATTGCATATGCATATAGTTATATAAATATTATGTAAATATGTATTCTTTTTCAATATTTTCAGATACTCTAAATCTCATGACTCATAGAATAAAATTGAAAATGAAAGCTCTTGACCAATATGACTTGTTATTTCTATTTGCAAATTTGTAAATGGGAAGACCTCTCAAATGCTTATCAGCTCGAGAAATAAATAAATACAGAATATCGAGCTCCTGTAGCCCCATGTCCAACCCCCAATGAGCTGCCATCTGTTACTCTCTATAAACTAGATGTTTGTGTTTTATAAAATAAATGGTGGAAAGAAACCAAAAACAGTAATTGAAACAGCTTAGAGTCTCATCTCCACCACTGACAAATGGGCTTCCTTTTTCCCTTTTCTCAAAGCAAATAGCAAAGTATCCTCCAGAGACTTGTGCTAAATGCTGCTTCTGGTCATATATTGCTTGCTGTGTAAGGAACAACTGCAGTGGAGCAACATTATTTGCAGATGTTATTTTATGGTCTAAAGTATTCCTTTCTTATTAATTTGTGCTAAGTCAAATTTGCACTGAAATACAGACATTTAGGTTTTTTTTTTTAATACTAAATTAAAACTTTATTGAATAAAGAACACTCTCCAGAACACATGCTCTGATGATGGGCTAGGGCTCCATTACATGCAATGAAGCTGAACCTGACAGTCGTTTAACATGAAATGTCAAACAAATTAGTGTTTTTCATTGTACAAAACTGTTTATGTAGCTGACATGCAAGAAGAAAAGTGTCATACTCAGCATTTCACTAATTGTTTGTGATGAGTTTTAAAAATGGCATTTGTAATCCCAGCTACACAGGAGGCTGTAATCTCAGTTACTCAGGAGGCTGAGGCAGGAGAATTGCCTGAACCCAGGAGGCAGACGTTGCGGTAAGCCGAGATTGTGCCATTGCACTCCATCCTGGGTAACAAGAGTGAAACTCTGTCTCAAAAAAAAAAAAAAAAATGGCATTTGGAGAAACTGGTAGATGTCTTCAGCATATAGTTCAAATAAATTAGTTATATGTGTACTACTGGATCCTCTTTCAACCTCTCTTGCATTCCAGATAAAATCTTAGTGCAAACATCAAAGTTGCTGGGCACCCCAGAAGACTGTCAAACTCATAATAGAAGTTCTGAATTACTGTGTATTAAGTAGGGAAAACCCAAGAATACCAGTTACTGCAAAATTCATTTAGGCACAGTTAATAGTCCACTCTCAGCATTTTTTCTGTGTCTCTCACAATAATAACTAAAGCCTGTTTACAGTACTAAAATTCTATCATTCAAGTATCAATGATTACATTTCAGAAAAAGAAAATCATTCATTTCAGTAATAGCATTATATTAGGATATAATAGTTATATCCTAAAAAAAAGAATGAATCATAATTAAGAAAACCAGTATCCATAATAGGATACATAGGCAAAAACATTTAAAAAAATTCTTTATTTGTCACAGCAGGAATTAAATAAGGTAAACACCATATTGGCCCAAACCACAAAAATCCATGAGAAAGGTTCAAATTTGAACACTGTATGTGCATTATTTTCAAATCTATGTTTGTGACTTGATACTGAATCTGCTTGTAACAATGCATGACAAACAAAACATACTCTTCCACACACATACACATACAAGTGATTTCTAAACATTAAGCGTGGCTGGATTCCCTGACTCTGGCTCAAAAAAAAAAAAAATGTTAATTGACATCCCAACTGTCTTAAAAATGTTTACAGAAACCATTAAATCAATGTGAATAGTGGCTGAGGAATGATGAAAAAGTGATGGTAATGATGTGGTGCAAGTGGATGGAAAAAGAAGGTAGGTGTAACACTGACATTGGCAAATACATGGAAAATATTATTCTGTGGGCCTTGTATGAATTTTAAACTGATACCAAGAATAAAAAAGAAAATAGTAGCACAAGTCCATTGACACCTGGAGGGTCAGGCCTAGAAAGCTTACCTTCAACGTACAAATATTAATAATAGAATGTTTTAGCAGGGACTTTAGGACAAACCTCTTTCTCTTGTTGAAAAGACCTAAGATGTTCAGGAAGTATTTATTCCTGGCCAAAATTATTTCAGTTTCTTCGTAAAACAAAACTATTTAGTCACAATTGCCACCCACTCATTCACATACACAGAACCATTCTTACGGGTGTTTGCCGAGAGAAAAAGCCCTTATCTGTGTATCACCTAATGGAACTCTTATTTATAACCTAAGTTAAATTTGAGTCCACTACTTTAAATACTAACATGCACCTCTCTTACCCACACCTCCTCCACCCATCTACCCCAGACACCCTCAATGAACGTAGGTATTCTAATGTTTTTATGTTTTGAGCCTCATGAATAAGGCTGTTGAGTACCACCTCCACTGGATCAAAATGAACACCTGGTGCACTTTCTACAGCACCTTTTTTCTTCTCCACAATTGAATGGAATCTTGATGCTTTCAAGCCTGTATCTAGATCTCCAGACCATCAGGCTGAGATTTGCTGCTGGTGTGACTGGTGGCTCTGCTTGAAGTTTGCTGGTTCACAATGGCTAGTGGCTGTAGTTTGTGTCCAGCAGCTAGTTTTTTAGAATTCTTATTATCATTGGGGAAATCAAAAGGCTGTGCATGGGAGTTGGAGATGGTGCTTCCCACCTGCCCCATTTGGTTTTGTTCTGCACTGTAATTAGCCCAGTTTTGCTCACTTGCTTGCTTGTTGTAATTGCTGCAAGAAGAATGGTTTCTGTTGCCAGCAACCAGCTTGGACATAGGAGGAGATGTGGGTGAGAGGGGAGAGGTTGGTGAGGAGCAGCCATTGAAATAAACATATTTTGGAGACCCACAGTTTTTGGCGGGGCTCAGTGGGCCAGTGGTGGCATGATAAGGGTCACTGTTTTCCTTAAACTGATCTTTAATACCTTTGAGGAAACATAGAAGAGTTCAATGATATTCAAGGCAAGAGACACCAAGGACACTACCAGCATGAAGATGATGAAGATGGTTTTTCTCCGTGAGGCAAGAGAGGAAGCAGTCCACCTGATGTGGGCAGGCATCTCTTTTGCAAGTGTAAACGGCCCTCATGCTGAATCCATAGATGTACCACTGGATCAGCAAGAAGGCCACCTGGAAGACAGACTTGAAGAGGATATTGATGATGTAGGTTCGCAGCAACCCTCCTCGAATTTTCACCTTGCCATGCTCTTCAATACCATACTTCAAATTCTTGATCTCAATCTGCTTCAAGTGCATCTCCACATTGACACCATCAGTTTGGGCAGCCTTGAGTTCCTCCTCTTTCTTGATCAGTTTCTCTTCCTTTCATGTCACATGGAACACATGAGTCAGGTACAACAGTGTGGGTACAGACACAAATTCGATCGGCAGGACCCAGAAGCGTGCATGAGAGATGGGGAAAGACCTGTCGTAGCAGACATTTAGTATTTTTAAGAATATCGAGGTGTGGAAGCAGGATATTTATCACAATTATTTTTGTTAATAAAATAATAGTATTTGTTTTAGTTCTTATCTATAACTTTTTTAAAGTATCATGGAAGCATGAGTAAAGTTAAAAATTTGAGTAACAATTTTCAGAAATTAAACTATATTTAGGTACATGAAAACCAAAATTTGCACTTAAAGTGAAAGATATCGTTTGGATTATCTAGTTTTGATATGAAGAAAGCGAGCTGAGCCAGGCTGCCACTTACTTGAGCTACTCTTTGTAGGTCTCAGGTTCACATTCAAAAGTGTCCTTCACAACTACTGGGTACAGTTGTCTCTATTTAACCATACATAAATGAGAGTTAAAAAAAGCACAAGATTTAATAAATCAGTATACCGAGTCATGTGTTGCAATGAACTGCATATAATAAATTAGTTGAAATATGCAATGCACACATAAGGATATATAGAATGTACATAAAACATGTGTACCATATATATACATTCATATATATGTTATTACAGCAATATTTGGGGCTATATTCCAATTGGTTTTCCCTTATACATTTGAGGAACTCTTTAGTCAGCATGTGGCTCTCTCATGAAGTCTCCCTGTCTTCTTTCACCTACCACTCTCTTTTGCATTCACCTGGCCCAGAGCCTGTGCTCATCCTGTAAGTAATTATTTCATTCATGCACTCTTTATCCCAGAGCTTTTTTTTTTTTTTTATTGTGCAGAGTTTTCACACTACCTACAATTTCTAGAATGTTCTCTACAAAGCATCATGGATTCATGTCTGTTTTTCTTGATCTAGCAGTTTCTTTTTCAATGGCACCGAATAAATTTTAAAAAATATGATTCAATTTTTCTAAAGATGGTAAAAGTGGTATTTTCTTTAGCATTTTTTCTGATGGATATTATGTATAAATCTCTCTGATTTTACATGGCAAAAATAAGGATAAGTTAAAAATCACTTGAGAACATCATTGAATTTGTGACTTCTGGGCTGAAGTTTTATTGCAATATCTCCACATTACAATATTTAACTATTTCTGGGCCACATAAAGTATGAGGACAAGTACTTCTGATATATTTGCTGTGTTGTAGGGGAAAAACAGATCTCACTATTTCCTTATAATTTCCCCAAAATTTTAGTTTAAGAAAATGTTCTAATATATTTAATGTTTCCCAGATTAGTAAGCATATTATAACTAAAGATATGTGTGTATGTGTATATGTATACACCTATATATAGCTATATATATATTTATATATATATATATATATCTCTTTAGAGTGTGTATATACACACACACATATGTATATGCACTATATATATAATAAGTACATTAGTAAATGTATTCTAACTAAAGCTGTTTATACATATATATCTACCTAAATATACATCCTGCTTCTTTATATATACACATAAATATATGTACATATATATCTACATAATGTATATGCATATATACATATATGCTTATATATATCTACATAATATATACGTTCATATATATCTACATAATATGTATATGTATGTACATGTATGTTCATATGTATCTACATAAATGTATATATTCTTATATACATATAAATAAACATGTATAGATATGAAAAATACACATCTTTAGTTAGAATATACTTGCTAATAGACCTTATATATATATATGCTAATTATATATAGTAAGTATATTTTTAACTATATACATAGATATGTATATATGTATACATATATGGGTGTTGTGTATATGTTTGTGTATGTGTGTATATGGCATATGCACACTCGCTCACACAACACACATATGTATGTACATACAACCTGTTAGAATATACTTACTAATCTGTGTAAGAGTTACTAAGATTACTTACCTTGCCTTTAGTTAGTAGAATATACTTAGTAATCTGGTTAAAAGTGTACGAGTACTCACACACACACAAACACACTATTATGTACTCTCTCTCTCTCTCTCTCTCTCTCTCTATATATATATATATATATATATATATATATATAATTATATTCGATTGACCTTAACAAATCAAATGATTGAATGTGCCCTGTGAGGTATTTGATAATATAAGTGGGAGTGAATATGAGGAAACACATACTTTCAATATCAGAAAGTCCATTTTAGTTGAAAAGTAAAAATGTAGCCATATAAACATGCAACATATTGATGGGTTATATTATGGTGGTGTTTTCTAGGTGCTGTAGAAATAATTCCCTAGTTGTGGAATTAGAAGCTATTAATTTTATCCTAGGGGTTGAGGATACTGTTAGTACTAGTTTTTGAAGAATAACTAGGGAATTTCCAGCTGAATATGACAAGGATAATGCAGGTAATAGAAATGGTATTGTCAGAGAGCTTTACAAATGTAAAGTTCCTGTGTTCCAGTAATGTGTTCATACAAGAACAGAAAAACTTGTGGATTCAAATTTGAAACTGTTTGTAAGCCTGAACAAATAATTTTAAGCAGAGGCATTCACAATGTCATTTATTTTATAAAGAATCTTTGGGATCTTGAATTGCAGAATGGATAGTTTGTATAAGAAAAGCATTTTAACAATTCAACATAGGGATAATTAAGAGTCGAATTAGGGTGGAAATTATAGGGGGAAGATAGATATGTAAGTATGTATCTGTACTGATGTGCATACCTCCATGTTTCATAAGATTTAAAGATTATTTGGATGATGGGACACAATATATTGGCACTTGCATAGATAAAAAGCAGAACTTTATGTTACTTTCAACTCCAAAGGAGAGAAGACTGCCAGGCAGGGTTACAACAAGGTGGTTCACCCAGAAACAGTGTAACTTCAGAATGGAGCTGTAAGAGGCAGGTAAGTGGGAAGAGATGAGTAAGGTTTGGTATCTGGCTTTGGGAAATTCAGGGCCGTGTTTAGTGGCTGAGCATGTTAGAGCCTGATAAAGGAGTTGGTTGAGGTGGACCTCCTCCAGGCAGTTGGAGATTTGAGTTGAAAAAAAGGCAGAGTAAGAAGGAATTCCTCTGGTTTGATTGCCTTGAACTACCATACAGCAATTTTCCAGCCTGCAGACTTGAATTGAAACATGGACTCTTTTGGAGTGGAGCTTTCTAGTCTTTAGATTAGAGCTTGTTTCATCTGCTATCCTGAGTTTCCAGCTTGCTGACTGCCCATCTTGGGACTTCTCTGTGTCCCTCTTTCTTATAGGTATATAAAAAATTTGTTACTAAATTTTAAACACACATACATGCTCACACACACACACACATGCACACACACACTACTGGAATCTGTTGGTTCTGTTTTTTTAAAGAATCCTATTACGGGGCCACATGGAGAAGTACTAGATTTTGGCAGAAGGAAAATTAAGGAAAAAGTATAGAAATAATATTTAGGAAGAACCATTGCTTAATAAAAGATAACCATTTATTCAAATATTTTCTTTTATTTCTGACTCCATCACTGCAGGAAATCTAGCATTCTGAATTTCACAAGACGATGTGCTTTTGTTTGCTGTGGAGAAGTATGTAAACTTTCACAGGCTGTCTCCATCTTAGCATATATAAATATAGTTTTTGGAAATTTAAGAACAAGAGTGGACCTAAGTATGAAAAACACATACAACTTTTTCTTTAGTTACTCCGGATACTTACACTGTTCAAATTTTATGTGTAATAATCCTTACTTTTTTTTTTCTTTCTGTTTAGCTTTCTGTTTAGTTTTTCTACTGCTATAGCACAGAATAGAGAACTTACAGAAAATACATTGATTGGTTATACAATTAATTTTCCAGGAGTTATGATTATTATAATCATCATAGCCTTGGGCTCAAAATAAAAATAAATATTTTAATTTTAAAATATATTTTTGTAAGGAATCACTGGCTATGATTAATTTAATGGTATTCCTTCAATTATAATATTTAATCACAATGTTTTGTTACAAAGCTTACATGTCATTTCTTTAAGCCAGTTCTTTTTTATGTTATTAATATTAGAACATTTTAAGTCAATAATCTCATTTGCTAATATTGGTTTATTTCTAATGGCATCCATCATCATCATCTAACAGATTGTTTAACAGTCTGTGGGAGTGTTGAAAATTTATGAATTTTTATTATGAAGGCTCCTTTTGGCAACAGATAATTTTTGTTAACTATCATCAGAAAAGATATAGGCTTTCTTCATTCAAGAACAATTTCTGTTTTGATGAAAAATAATGTGCCATATGGATTACATTTATTTTATATAATATAACTATTAGGGTTGAGTTTGTTTTTAGGGATTCTTATTTATAAGTTTGCTATTTACTGATTTTTATACAGCAATATATGTTATCTTGTGTGAGTGTATATTCATTTCCATGGATACTTGTCCTATGGTTGTAAAACTATTAATATCAAAGTGAGTGAGTTGAATTTTAAGAAATGAAGGAAGTGCAATTGTAGTAGCAATTAATTTTGTTCACTGTGTATTCATATGTCAGCTTGCTGAATTCTGAAAGTATAATAGAATTACCCTTCCTGACTCAGATGTCTGTGATTGCAGACATATGATTAGTTCTGACAAATTGTAAGTGCATAAAACAGCTCACGTATAGGAAAGATTTACTTAATAAGAAGAGCTTCAAGAACATTCTTTACTTATGCTACAACATCTGGCAGAATTGTGATGTAGTTAGTAAACAAGCCTAGATGCCTAATGATTGCAATGAGCAGAGGGGCCACCTCCCATACACAGACTTAGAACTGGCATGTTCCTTGAGCAAGTAATAAACTTTTATTGTATCAAAACATTGTTATTAGGTGATTATTATAGAATAATCTCTCATCCCGATTTACATAACAAAACTAGCTTTTTTCACATGCATATAATAATGCCATTAATATAGTTTGCTTTGAAAAGCATAGTTCAAGTTTAAATCTGATACTTGAAGTAACAGAATTTAAAACTATTTTTTGCCTAATTAAATATAACTTGCTTTGTTATTGTCAGTGAGGATAATGCTTTTTATTGCTATATTTTTCAAAATACAAAACAAGAAAGAATTCAATGATTCTGCAATTAGTTTAGGAAATAGGATGAAGAAACCTAACGGGGCCAGGCACAATGGCTCATTCCTGTATTCCCAGCACTTTGGGAGGCTGTGACGGGTGGATTGCTTGAGTTCAGGAGTTCAAGGCCAGCCTGGGAAACAAGACAAAATCCCTTCTCTACAAAAAACACAATAATAATAATAATAATAATAATAATAATAATAATAATAATAGTATGGGTGTAGTGGCATGCACCTATAGTCCCAGCTATGTGAGAGGCTAAGTGGGAGAATCCAGGCCCAGGAGATTGAGGAGGCAGTGAGCCATGTTCCTGCCACTGCGTTTCAGCCTGGGTGACAGAGTGAGTCCCTGTCTCAAAACATAAAAAATAAAAAATTAAGGATTACATGAAATAGAATACTGTTATTATAAAATGTAACACAAAGAAAATAAATCGATGAGGTTATAATATGCTGATGTTGATCATAACAATTAGGATACCACCAAATGATATTTATTGAATATTTAAAATGCGCCTGTCACTATACTGCAGGCGTCTCCAAACTACGGCCCGCGAGCCTCATGGGGCCCCTTGAGGCCATTTATCCAGCTCCCCCCACCGCACTTCAGGAAGGGGCACCTCTTTCATTGGTGGTCAGTGAGAGGAGCACAGTATGTGGTGGCCCTCCAACGGTCTGAGGGACATTGAACTGGCCCCCTGTGTAAAAAGTTTTGGGACGCCTGCTATACCGAGTGATTTGTGTGTTGTATCGCATTTCATTCTCATAGCAATCTTGCCATGCAATATTATCTCATTTTTTAAAGAAAATAAAGCCCAACTAAGGTTTAGTGAGGTGTTATGGGCTGAATTGTGTCAACCCAAAATTCAGAACTTCAGAATACAGTGCTATTTAGAGATAAGGTCTTTCAAGAAATGATTATGTCAAAATGAGTCTGTTAGGGTAGCTTCTTAACTTAAATGACTCGTGACCTTATAAGAAGAGGAGGAGACACCAGGGATGACACACACGCAGGAAAAGCTATGTGTGGATACAGTAAGAAGGTGGCCATCTGAAAACCAAGTAGAAATAGCTTACGGGAAACCAACCCAGCTGCCTGCACCTTGATCTTGGATTTCCAACATCCATAACTGTGAGAAAACAATTTCTATCGAGACACATGTCTGTGGTATTTTGTTATGGGAGTCAGATGACAGTTATATTATCTTTATAATAAGATAGAGGTAAAGATAAATTACTTGAAGTAACAAAAATAGCGACATAGACAGCATTTCCATCAAGAGTGTTTAACATTAATTTGTACTTGTATCCCAAGCACATATTGTAGTCTTATATTTCTTTGTGGTTGCAACCTTTTTCCTTAGACATTTCTCTGCTTCTATTACAATTATTGTTCAGTGATAAAATTGCCATAATCCTATTTCCTCATGTTATAATTACAAGTTAGATCACAAATTTACTCCCAAACATCTGTTGAGAACACATTGGATGTTTGAAGTAAGGTGACTTAAGAAACAGTTTTATGGTATGTGAGCATCTGACTTAGTCTTCCAAATGGTTAAACATTTCTTTAAAAAAAGGGATCCATGCAGCTTATAACTCAACACAACATAGGTGAGGAATTTCCAAAGTTGATTAAATTTTTATGTACATTTGTGTCATTTACCACATTAGTATTCCTATTCCCGGGTAAAACTCTCCTCTGGGCTTCAAACTGCTTAAGTGGCATCATCAAATTAAAAATGGCCAAATTAATATACATTAGTAGTTAGAGTCTTATATTTAGGGTCAGTGTCTTAGTTCCTGTCTAATGTTAACAAACTTACAATAATTTATAAGTCTTTGATTGCATAAAATACCATTAATAGTAAAGCAAATTCTGTAGCTCAGATGATAACTAGAAATATCTTGGATTTATATTCCAATTTTATGTGACCAAAAGCTACATGGTATAGACTCTAGTTATGTTACCTGTACTTGACTCATCATTATTAAATTAAAGTAGAGCTAAAGCAAAACAACAATAACCGAGACACTATTTCTAACAGTGACAACATAATTTAACCTTTTCTTCATTACTGAAGAGCTACTGAAACCAATTGTGTATGGTGCAAACATCTATAACAAAAATTTACTTTTGTTTAGACATATCTAAACCAATCTAATAAATACAGCAATGTTCTGTAATTGAGACAGATAAAAAATTTAGATAATAGAAATTGTTGAGACTATTGGGTAATTAATTTAGGGACCCTAGCTATCTTATAAATAAATTTTGACATGCATTATGATTTATGTATTATGATATATATTATGATTATATGTATTATGATTTATGATTTGATAGAAATTTTTTCTCACAGTTATGGAGATTAGAAATCCAAGATCAAGGTGCAGAAAATATTTATTTGTTATGATTTGTCAGTTAAACATATTTACTTTTTGAACTCATGGTAATTTCTAAGCAGCATCAGAAAGGGGAAACTTTGTTTGTTCTTTTCCTTTGTAATAATTCCTTCCGTTATGTTTTCTACCTGTATTTACAAAAAATATATACATCATTCATTGCTTCCTAATGGCTTACAGAAGCAATGGTGAAATTATGACAGGACATAATTAAGAAAATTTTCTCATAATATAAAACTAAGCTCTATTGTGTGCTAGATGTTTTTGTCTGTTTGTTCTTGTCATTTTCTGTCTCTTTTATAAGAGTTCATTCTACAATAACAATGTTGTGATTTAACATAAATTTGAAACACAGAACACTATTTCAAATTTTCTTCTCTTATTCTGTAAACAAATTTTAAGAGGAATGTATTAGTTCATTCTCATGCTGCTAATAAAGATGTATCTGAGTATGAGTAATTTATTTCAAAAAAAAGTTTCATTAACTCACAGTTCCCCATGGCTGGGAAGGCATTATAATTATGGCTGAAGGTGAAGGAGGAGCAGAGGCATGTCTTACATGGCAGAAGCCAAGAGAGCCTGTGCAGGGAAACTGTCCTCTATAAAACCATCAATTCTCATGAGATTTATTCACTATCATGAGAACAACATGGAAAAATCCTACTGCCATGATTTAGTTACCTCCCACCAGAGCCCTCTCATGACACATGGGGATTATGGGAGTTAATAATGCAGGATGAGATTTGGGTAGGGACACTGACAAACCTTATTCAGGAATTGAATACAAAGAGATAATATACTAGTTAGCATACTTCTGTGTGTTTACATAGGCAATATGAACATTTTAGTTATATTTTGTATTTAGGTGCTTATCTTTTTTTTTTTTACCAGTTCCTAAAAAATTACATAAGTAATAGAGAAAAGTCATCTCAAAACTATGAAAAGGATTCAAATTTGTTGACATAGAAATGTGTTTTCAAAGACCAATTCACTTTCGTTTTTTAAATCTTTAACACTCTCTTATCCATAATTAAATTATTATAAATTGTTGTTACATGAATCTCAAATAGGGACAATTTTTCCCCAGAATAATATATGACAATGTATAGAGACAATTTTTATTCCCTATATAAATAGAGGGAATGGATAAATCTCTAGTGTATATTAGCCAGAGATAATGCTCAATCTGACAGTGCTCAGGACAGCCCCATATCAAAGAATTATTAGTCCAATGCTGGTATATGTCATGCCAGTCTTTCTCTGCATCAACTACATTTACACATATGCACATGAATGTTTTGTTGACAGTGGTATGTCAAGATTTAAAGATGTATCAGGCACACAGTAGATACAGATCTTTATGCTATATCCATATGAATGAATCATTAATATTGATATAATTAATAAATTATTTGACTAACCAAGCTCTTTAAATACATGTGCTTTTAGGTAAAAATTAACTTCTCAATCGGTTTTGTAAAATAGTCATGTTAGTGTTTTAGTTTCTGAATTATTAAAAGAAATTGTATAGAATTTTAAATAATAAATCCCAGCTTTGCTACTACTTCTGGACTAGTTTGTTTGCCAGTTCTGAGGTTTCTCAAATTTAAGAGTCACACTACATAATTTCTGCCCTTTCAATTGTTCTAATTTTTTAAATTCTATGATCCAAAGGCCTGAATCTTAATGGATTTATCAATAATTCTTTCTAACTCAGAAACTTGTGTGAGAGATATGAAGGACATATCATGAGATTGTTGTGTTACACTGAACCAGAGCATGATACATGGAAAATGACTGAAAAATGGAGAGCTATTTTGGGATCTGATTTATACTGTGCTTATATCACCTATGATTTCTAAGAACAAACTGATGAAACATACTTTAAGTAATTTATAAATGTAAAATTAGTTTTTTATTTTACAGTTTTAGCTACAACACAGTAACTGTTATAATTATAAAAACTTCTTTTTTCATATTAGAACCTTATATTTTTACAATGAGAAGAAATGTAGTTAATCTTTTCATTTCTATCAATATTTCATTGCAATATGTCCTGAATTTGACAGATGAACAATAATCTCTTTTTTTATTAATGGACTTTGCAGGCAGCAAATTAAGGACATCTGAGTAATTATAATAACTTTATACATTTTTAATTTGTTATATAACTCTTTCATGACTCATACCTGAAGAAAAGCAAGGAAGGAAGACAGACAAAAGATAAAAAGGAAGGAAGGAAGGAAGGGAAAAAGGAGAAAAACAGGAAGAAAGGAAAGGAAGAAAAGGAAGGAAGTGGAGAGGGAAGAGGGAGGCAGGGAAGGGAGAGAGGGAAATATTTAATGAGAAATGAGAAGCAATAGTAACAATTTTTTGAAATCTCAATATTGGTAATATTTAATTAGATGGGAGAGATTGGTGTTACCTATTAAGAGGCATATTGCTTTCCTCAAGGAACATTACCTTTTGAGCATTTTGCACTGTAGTCCTAAAATGGATCAAATTCAGCTGTTTCTTGGTGAATCACAACTTTTCATGTGTGTCGCTAAATCCACAAGGAAGTAGTTCAGTGCTACTGAACACTTCTGGTGGTTACTAACTGTTCTATGTTCATTGCAGGTAGACAATAAACAAAATTTTACCAGGCAATTATGGGAGGAGAAAACTGAGAGCAAAATAGGGAGTTTTCAATAAAGCTCAAGTTTAAAAGGCATGATCTTTATCTGCTCATATACATTTGAAATTTTATAATATTAAAATAGATGTGTGTTTTGTAAATCTGCTTTAGTTCTTTGTAGATTCTGGTTATTAGCCATTTGTATGATGGGGAGATTACAGAAAATTTCTCCCATTCTGTTGTTTGCTGGTTCACTCTAATGATTGTTTCTTTTCCTGTGCAGAAATGCTTAAGTTTAATTAGATCCCATTTGTCTATTTTGGCTTTTGTTGCCATTGCTTTTAGTGTTTTAGCCATGAAGTCCTTGCCTATGTCTATGTCCTAAATGGTTTTGCCTAGGTTTTCTTCCAGGGTTTTTATGGTGTTAAGTCTTATATTTAAGTCTTTCATCCAACTGGAGTTAGTTTTAGTGTAAGGTGTCAGGAAGGGGTCCAGTGTCTGCTTTCTGCACATGGCTAGCCAGTTTTCCCAACACGATTTATTGAACAAAAATTCCTTTCCCCATTTCTTGTTTTTGTCAGGTTTGTTAGAGATCAGATGGTTGTAGATGTGTGGCATTGCCTCCGAGGCCTCTGTTCTGCTCCATTGGTCCATATCTCTGTTTTGGTACCAGTACCATGTTGTTTTGATTACTGCAGTCTTGTATTACAGTTTGAAGTCAGGTAGCATGGTGCCTCCAGCTAGCTTTTTTTTTTTTTTTTTTTTTCCTTAGGATTGTCTTGGCTATGTGGGCTCTTTTTTGGTTCCACATGAACTTTAAGGTGTCTTTTTCTAGTTCTGTGAAGGTCAATGGTAGCTTGATTGGGATAGCATTGAATCTATAAATTACTTTGGGCAGTGTGGCCATTTTCACAATATTGATTCTTCCTAACCATGACCATGGAATGTTTTTCCATCTGTTTGTCCTCTCTTATTTCCTTGAGCAGTTGTTTATAGTTCTCCTTGAAGAGGTCCTTTACAGTCTTTGTTAATTGTATTCCTAGGTATTTTATTATCTTAGAAATGCAAATCAAAACTACATTGAGATACCATCTCACACCAGTTAGAATGGCAATCACTAAAAAATCTGGAGACAACATATGCTAGAGAGGATGTGGAGAAATAGAAACATGAAACACTTTTACACTGTTGGTGGGAATGTAAATTAGTTAAGCCATTGTGGAAGACAGTGTGGCGATTCTTCAAGGACCTAGAAATAGAGATTCCACTTGACCCAGCAGTCTCATTACTGGGTATATACCCAAAGAACTAAAAATCATTCTATTATAAAGACACATGCACACATATTCATTACAGCACTGTTTACAGTAGCAAAGACCTGGAACCAACCCAAATGTCCACGAATGATAGACTGAACAAAGAAAATGTGGCACATGTACACCATGGAACACTATGCAGCCATAAAAAATAATGAGTTCGTGTCCTTTGTTGGGACATAGATGAATCTGGAAACCATCCTTCTCAGTAAACTGACACAAGAACAGAAAAGCAAACACTGCATGTCCTCACTCATAGATGGTGTTGAACAATGGGAGGATATGGACACAGGGAGGAGAACGTCATTGACAGGGGTCTGTTTGGGGGTGTGGTGCCAGGGGAGGGACAGGGAAGGTGGATAATTTGGGGAGGGGTAACACTGTGAGAAATGGCTGATGTAGGTCAAGGGGGTATGGAGACAGCAAACCACCATGGCAAGTGTGTACCTATGCAACAATCCTGCAAGATCTTCACATGTACCCCAGAACTTAAAGTACAATAAATAAATTAATTAATTAATTAATTAATTTAAAAAATGCAGCCCAGGATGTCATTAGAGCTGAAATTGAGTAACTCTGCTTTGGGGCAAAGGCCTGATTTCTTTTTTCTTTGTTGTCCGATATAATAAGGACAATGTTCCTCCATGGTGCAAATGTCAGGCAGGTTTACTACCATTGTAAAAGACCTTATGCTGTTGACTTATACACTTAAGAGTGGTTAAAATGGTAAATTTTAAATGTATATTTTATTATAATAATATTTGAAAAAAAGCTGTGTTTCATTGATATTTTATCATTTTGCTGTCCTTTTCAAAACAATATATTGCAAATTTGTCTAGTTCTTACAAGTCTTTTGAAAAATTACGATTTGTGATATTCTATTCAGTAGTTTGTCTGGCTATGGTTTGCATTAATAAAATATGCTGGGGACCCAGAGATACTATACTGCACCTCTCTTTTGTCTAAATTACATACCATGTGTAAGACTTACTATATTTGTATAAGTTTATTTAACAATTTAAGTTTTGAAGATATTATTCAATTTCATAGTACTCAACTTAAATACATTTCAAATGAAAGCAAAAATAAAAAATGAATTATATTAGAAATTTATTCTGCTCATTTATGCAAACTCACAATGTAATTAGTATTCACAGCATTTTTCATTAACTAGGCGGGAAACATATCATGGATTCAGATTTCACTTGAACTTTGAGGAGAAAAAAAAAATTTTATAAATAATAGCATTAAATAATGTTCATAGGAAATAAAACGTTATTAAAGTATTGATAGAATATACATTGGACCTGTCTAAGACATTTATTTCCTATATCACTCTTACTACCCTAATTTCTTACTTTCCTGTTGATTTTTTAAGCTATAGTTAAAATATGTAGTGAGTGGCTTCAAGATGGCTGACTAAAGGCACCCAACACTTGCACCCTCTGTAAAAAAGACCAAAGTGAGTAGATAATAACAAGTCAAGTAGAAAGTATAGCATGGAAGACTAAAATTCAACAGGGAAGTGACAAGGAATCTCTGAGACAGGGAAGAAGGAAATGAAGCATCCTGCCAGGATGAGAGCACCTGAGAACCAGGAGAAACCTTCCAGTGCAGAAAATACGAAAGTGAGAAATCCCAGTTCATATTCCCACTGCAGACTACTGCAGTCCTAGCCACAGAGATCTTCTCAGCCCTCATGGTCCCTGGGACCACTTTAGGTAGGTACCACACTCCCTAAAGAGAGAGTCCACACAATAACACGGCTCCAGAGAAGGAATTCATACTGGATCCCACACACTCCCTGAGACACGAAAAACTGCAGCCTGGTGCCCTTTAGAGAGTCCAGCCCCCAGCACACTATATCCTACCATGGATGCTAAAAGGCCCCTCCATCTTCACATCCCTGGATCCTCATTGAACTTTCCCCATGTCTACCCAGAAGACTGTAGTATCACTTAACTGGCTGGACCAATGGAGTAGATGAATCCTCAACAGACTAGCCCGTGAAGTTTTGTATAGCCAAGGGAATTTGTGGTAACACTCAATAAGGAGACTGTCCCTGGGACAAAGGGAGCTGAAGCACATGAAAACAGGCAAGTGAAAGAAAGGCCACTGTATTACTTCGCTTTCTTGCTGTTGACGAAGACATACCTGAAATTGGAAACAAGAAGTTTAATTAGACCTACAGTTCCGCCTGGCTGAAGAGGCCTCAGAATCATGGCAGGTGGCAAAAGGCACTTCTTACATGGCAGGGACAAGAGAAAAAAGAGGAAGATGCAAAAAAGAAGCCCCAATAAACCCATCAGATCTTGTGAGACTTATTCACTATCATAAGAATAGCATGAGAAGGACTGGACTCCATGATTAAACTACCTCCCCCGGGTCCCTCCTACAACACCTGGGAATTCTGTAAGATGAAATTCAAGTTGAGATTTAGATTGGGACACAGCCAAACCATATCAGCAACCAAATTAGAAAAGAGAAAGACACATTGTCCTTCTTTGCAAACAACATAGTGTATATGTTTTAATAATATATGTAATATAGTGTGTGTGTGTGTGTGTGTGTGTGTGTGTGTGTGTGTGTATGTAGAGGGAGGGGGAGAGAGAGACTCTACTAAAAATACTGAAATATTCAGAACTTATAAACAATGTCAGCTAAATTTTAGTCTACAAACAACATATACAAAAATGGATAGTGTTTCTATACATCAATAGTAAACTAACTGAAAAAGAAGTCAAGAAGACAATTCTATTTACAATAGCTACATAACATAAAATATCCATAAATAAATTTAACCAAGATAGTGAGAGTTTCATGCAAGGATAATGACAAAACATTAGTAAAGTAATTAAAGAGGACACAAACAAACTGAAAAATATCTAATTCTCATGGGTTGAAAGAATTAGTATTGTTAAAATGACAGTACTATGAATACTATGTTGAATAGGAATGGTGAGAAAGGGCACCCTTATCTAGTGCCAGTTTTCAAAGGAAATGCTTCCAGTTTTTGCCCATCCAGTATGATACTGGCTTTGAGTTTGTCATAAATACCTTCTATTGTTTGGAGATATGTTCCATATGTACCTAGTTTATTGAAAGTTTTTGGCATAAAGGGCTGTTGAATTTTGTTGAAGACCTTCTCTGCACCTATTGAGATAATCAGGGTTTTTGTCTTTGGTTCTGTTTATGTGATGGATTATATTTATAGGTTTGCGTATGTTGAACCATCCTTGCATCTCTTGGATGAAGCCTACTTGAGCAAGATGGATAAGTTTTTGAAGTGCCGTTGCAATCTGTTTGCCAGCATTTTATTGAAGATATTTGCATTGATGTTCATCATGGATATTGACCTGAAATTTTCTTTTATAGTTGTATCTCTGCCAGATTTCGGTATCAGGATGGTGTTGGTCTTATAAAATGAGTTAGGGAGCATTCCTTCTCTGTGTGTTGTTTGGAATAATTTTGAAGGAATGGTAGCTGCTCCACTTTGTATGTCTGGTAGAATTCGGCTGTGAACCCATCTGGACCTGGAGTTTCTTTGGTTGGTAGGCTATTAATTGCTGCCTCTACTTCAGACCTTGTTATGAGTCTATTCAGGGATTCAACTTCTTCCTGGTTTAGTCATGGGAGGGTGCAAGTGTCCAGGAGTTTATCCATTTCTTCTAGACTTACTGATTTATGTGCATAGAGTTGTTTCTAGTAATCTCTGATAGTAGTTTGTATTTCTGTGGAATCGGTGGTGATGTCCCTTTATCATTTTTTATTGCATCTATTCAATTCTTCTCTCTTCTTCTTTATTAGTCTGGCTAGTGGTCTACGTATTTTGTTGATCTTTTCAAAAAACCAGCTCCTGGATTTATTGATTTTTTGAAGGGTTTTTTTTGCATCTCTATCTCCCTCAGTTCTGATCTTAGTTATTTATGGTCTTCTGCTAGCTTTTGAAATTGTTTGATCTTACTCCTCTAGCTCTTTTAATTTATGGAAGTTCTAGTCAGAAAAATCAGGCAAGAAAAAGAAATAAAGGGTATTCAATTAGGAAAAGTGAAAGTCAACTTATCTCTATTTGCAGATGACATGATTGTATATTTAAAGACCCCATCATCTCATCCCAAAATCTCCTTAATATGATAAGCAGCTTCAGCAAACTTTCAGGATACAAAATTCAATGTGCAAAAATCACAAGCATTTCTATACACCAATAACAGACAAACAGAGAGCGAAATCATGAGCAAACTCCTATTTGCAATTGCTACAAAGAGAATAAAATACTTAGGAATACAACTAACAAAGGACGTGAAGGACTTCTTCAAGGAGAACTACAAACAACTGCTCAAGGAAATAAGAGAGGACAAACAGATGGAAAAAACATTCCATGCTCATGGTTAGGAATAAGCAATATCGTGAAAATAGCCATAATGCCCAAAGTGATTTATAGATTCAGTGCTATCCCCATCAAGCTACCGTTGATCATCTTCACAGAACTGGAAAAAAAAAAAAATCTTAAAGTTCATATGGAACCAAAAAAGAGCCCACATAGCCAAGAGAATTCTAACAAAAAGAGCAAAGCTGGAGGCATCATGCTACCTGACTTCAAACTATACTACAAGTCTACAGTAGTCAAAACAGCATGGTATTGGTAGCAAAACAGAGACACAGACCAATGGAATGGAACAGAGGCCTCAGAGGCAATGCCACACATCTACAACCATTTGATCTTTGACAAACCTTACAAAAACAAGCAATGGGGAAAGGATTCCCTATTTAATAAATGGTGTTGGGAAAACTGGCTAGCCATGTGCAGAAAGCTGAATCTGGACCCCTTCCTTACACCTTATTCAAAAATTAACTCCAGATGGATTAAATATTTAAACAGAAGAGCTAACATCATGAAAACCCTAGAAGAAAACCTAAGCAGTACCATTCAGGACATAAGCATAGGCAAGGACTTAATGGCTATAACACTAAAAGCAATGCAACAAAAGCCAAAACAGACAAATGGGAGCTCATTACATTTAAGAGCTTCTACACAGCAAGAGAAACAATCATGAGAGTGAACTGGCAATAAACAGAATGGGAAAAAATTTTGCAAGGTACCCATCTGACAAAAGGCTAATATCCAGAATCTACAAAGAACTAAAACAAATTTACACACACATAAAAAACAACCCCATCAAAAAGTGGGTGAAAGATATGAACAGATACTTTTCAAAAGAAGACATTTATGCAGCTAGTAAACATGAAAAAATGCTCATCATCACTGGTCTTTAGAGGAATGGAAATCAAAACTACATTGAGATGCTGTCTCACAACAGTTAGAATGGCAATCATTAAAAAATCTGGAGACAACGGATGCTGGAGAGGATGTGGAGAAATAGGAATGCTTTTACACTGTTTGTGGAAATGCAAATTAGTTCAACCATTGTGGAAAACAGTGTGGCGATTCCTCAAGAATCTAGACATAGAAATACTATTTGACTCAGCAATCCCATTACTGGGTATATATCAAAAGACTATAAATTGATCTATTATAAATCAATCTATTATAAAGACTCATGCACATGTATGTTCATTGTGGCACTGTTTACAATAGTAAAGATTTGGAAACTACCCAAATGCCCATCAATGATATACTGGATAAAGAAAATGTGGCACATATACACCATGGAATACTATGCAGCCATGAAAAAGGTTGAGTTCATGTCATTTGCAGGGACATGGATGAAACTGGAAACCATCATTCTCAGCAAGCTGCCACAATAACAGAAAACCACACACCTCATGTTCTCACTCATAATTGGCTGTTGAACAATGAGAACACATGGACACAGGAAGGGGAACATCACACACTGGGGTGTGTTGTGGGGTGAAGGGCTAGGGGAGGGATAACAGGGGGTGGGGATATTGGGGAGGGCTAACATTAGTTGAAATGCCTAATGTAGGTGACGGGGACATGGAGGCAGCAAACCACTATGGCATTTGTATACCTGTGTAACAATCCTGCAAGATCTGCCCATGTACCCCAGAACTTAAAGTTTAAAAAACAAAAAGAAAAAAAGATATTAATACCAAAAGCAATCTACAGATTCAATGCAATCCCTATTAAAATACCAATAACTTTTTTTCCCCAGAAATAGGAAAGCAATCCTACAATTTGTATGAAACCACAGAAGTCCCTGAATAGCCAAAACAATCCGGAGTTAGAAGAACAAAGCTGGAGTTGTCATACCATCTGACTTCAAACTATACTACGCAGCTATGGTAACAAAATCAGCAAAGCCTTACTATAAAAACAGGCATTTAGATCAACGGAACAGAATAGAAAAACCAGAAATAAATTCATATATTTACAGCCAATTGATTCTCAGAACAGGCGTCAAGAACAGGCAATGAGGAAAGGATGCCCTCTTTAATATATGGTACTGGGAAAACTTGATGTCCACATGCAAAATAATGAAACTATTCACTTATCTCTCACCATATAGAAAAATCAACTCAAAAGAGATTAAAGACATATGTAACATCTGAAACTATAAAACTACTAGAAGAAAACACAGAAAAACATTTAGGGCATAGATCTAGGCAAAGATTTTATGACTAAGAGTTCAAAATCATAGGCAAAAGAAAAAGTAGACAAACTATATTAAAGTCTTCTGCAAAGAAAAGGAAATCAATAGATTGAAGTGACAACCTGTAGAATGGGAGAAAATATTTGCAAACTATATGACAAGAAATGAATAGCCAATGTATACAAGTAACTCAAGTAAACAGCAAAATATTGACAATAATTAATAATAATAACAATTCCTAAATAGTGCCCAAAAGGTCTGAGTAGACATTTTTTATAAGAAGACCTGCAACAGGCCAAGAGATATATGAAAAAATACTCAACATCACTAAACATCAGAAAATGCAATTCAAATTCACAGAAAGTTATCATCTTATCCCATCTAGAATGACTATTATTAAAAAAATAAAGAAAAGAAAAAGAATCCTGGCATGGAGGCAGAGAAAAGGGAACTCTTGTACATTGTTATCGGGAATATAAATTATTATAGCCTTTATGGAAAACAGTAAGGATGTTTCTCAATTGAAAATAGAATGACTATACAATCTGGCAGTCCTATGACTGGGTATTTATTAAAAGGAAAGGGTATCAGCACATAAAAGGAGTGCATGCACCCACATGTTTATTACAGTTCTACAGCCAAAGTGTAGAATAAACATGTGTCAATGAATGAGTGTATAAAGAAAATGTTATATCTATGTATATATGTGTGTATGTGTGTATGCATATACCCACAAATATATACAATGTATTTTGTATTCAGTCATGAAATATAATAAAATACTATTATTTGCAGCAATATGTATGGAACTAGGGGTTATTTTGTGAAGTGACATAAACCGGCACAGAAAGACAAATGTTGCCTGCTCTCACTCATAGGTGAAAGCCAGAACATTTGATCTCATGGAAATAGAGTTTAAAGCATAAAATGTTGGTTACCAGAGGCAGGGAAGGGTGTTGAAAATACGGCGAGGAGAATGAAAGCTGTTTAATGAGTACAGACCTGCAGAAGAAGTAATTGCTCTTGTTCAATAGTACAGTAAGGTGACTCTAGTTAACATATTGTATAGTTTTAAATATCTGGAACGGAGTATTTGTAATATTCCCAGAGAATATTTCACAAATAAATTATAAATGTTCAAAGTGATAGATAGCTTTTTTTTTTAGATGGAGTCTTGCGCTGTTGCCAGGCTGGAGTGCAGTGGCACCATTTCGGCTCACTGCAACCTCAGTCTCCCAGGTCGAAGTGATTCTCCTGCCTCAGCCTCCCAAGTAGCTGGGACAATGGGCATGTGTCACCACGCCCAGCAGATTTTTGTATTTTTTAGTAGAGATGAGTTTCACCATGTTGGCCAAGATGGTCTCGACCTCTTGACCTCATGATCTTCCCACCTCGGCCTCCTAAAGTGCTGGGATTACAAACGTGAGCCACTGTGCCCAGCCAGTGATGGCTATTTTAAATACCCTGATTTGATCATTGCATATTATATACATGTATCAAAATATCACGTTACTACAGAACATCAAAAGACATAAAGAAAAAATTGATTGAATGGCAAAGAGAAATAAACAAATCCTTAATATAGATAAGAAACTCAACACCCATTGATATCGTTTGGATATATGTCCCCTCCGTATCTCATATTGAAATATGACCCCCAGTGTTGGAGATGAGGCATACTGAGAGGTGTTTTAGTAGTGCGGGCAGATCCTTCATGAATGGCTTGTTGCATTCTTAGAGGTAATGAGTAAGTTAACTAGACAACGGGATGTTTAGAAGAGTATGGCACCTCTTACACCCCCCTCACTCCCTGCTTTGCCATGTGACAAGCCAACCCTCTTTTCCTTCCTTGTTTCTGGTCCTGACCAGAAACAGATGCTGGTGCTATAGTTCTTGTACAGCCTGCAAATCTGTAAGCCAAATAAAACAATTTTCTTTATAAATTACCCAGTTTCAGGTATTCCTTTATAGAAATGCAAAATGGACAAATACACTCATCATCCAATAACTGATAGATTCAGCAGGCATAAATTATTAAGAATGTTTTTGAACAGAACAGCACTATAAATCAATTAGATTTAATTGTTTATAGACTACTTTGTCCAAGAGAATTAGAATATATATCCTAAAGATCAAATGGAACATTCAGCAAGATAGACCACATTCTTAGCCATAAAACATGCCTTAAACATTTAGAAATCTAGAAATAATACACAGTGTATTCTGCATAATGGGAAGAAACTAAAAATCAATAGCAGAAAGATACCTCAAAATTTACAAATACTTGGTGATTAAAAGACACACTTCTAAGTAACACAGGAATCAAAAAAGAAGTCTTTGGAGAAACTTAAAGAAAATTAGCTGAATAAAAATAAAAATTCAGTGTTACAAAATTTGTGCAACATAAAGTAAGTAGTACTCAGAGGAATATTTACAGTATTATACTAAGAAGACAGTTTATACCAGGAAAGAAGAAAGATCTGCAGTCAACAACCAGAACTTCAATTTTAGGATCTTAGAGAAACAGAAAGCAATACAACTCTAAAGACATCAGAAAATCAAAATAATAAAAATATGATTTGATATAAAACTGAAAATATAATAAAATTATAGAGAAGTCCATAAAATTAAATCTTGTTCTTTTTAAAGTCAGTAATAGTGATAGAGCTCTTGACACAACAACCAAATAAAAAGGAGTATATGAGAGTATATAAAAATTGCCAGTATCAGAAATGAGAAGTAGATTATCACAGCTAATCACAGGGATGTTAAAAGAATAATAAAAAGATAATATAAAGAGTACCATAGATCAGTGAAACAGAATAGAGAGGCAAGACATAAACCCATACAAATACAGTCAACTGATTTTATTATACCGGTGCAAATGTAATACAATGAAGAAAGCAAAATATCTTCTATGAAAAATGTTGGAAGAATTAACTTCCAGATGTAAACAAATTAAACACAGATCTCACACATGTAACAAATTTAACTAAAAATATAAACATAAAGTGTCAAACTATTAAACATCTGAAATAATCTGTCTGAGCTTATGTTTGTTAATGAGTTTACACACAATCCCAAAAGCGTGATTTGTGAAAGGAAAATATTTAATAAGTTGAACTTCCTTAAATTGAAAACTCTGCTCTTTGAAAGACATTGTCAAGAGAATAAAAAGACAAGGCATAGACTGGGAGTAAATGTTTTCAAAATGCACATCTGATAAAGTATGTAAATAAACAATATACTGCACAAAAATATTAAAATGTATCAATAAGAAAGCAACATTTAAAATATGGATTAAAGACTCAAAGGTAAGGCCTAAAACCATAAAAATCCTGGAAGAAAATCTAGGCAATAACATTCAGGACATAGACATGGGCAAAGACTTCATGACAACAACACCGAAAGCAATGGCAACCGAAGCTGTAATTGACAAGTGGGATCTAATTAAACTAAAGAACTTCTGCACAGCAAAAGAAACTATCATTGGAGTAACAGGCAACCTAGAATGGGAGAAAATTTTTGCAATCTATCCATCTGACAAAGGGCTAGTATCCAGAATTTACAAAGAAGTTAAACAAATTTACAAGAAAATTAACAGCCCCATCAAAAAGTGGGCAAAGGATATGAACAGACACTTCTCAAAAGAAGACTTTTATGCAGTCAATAAACATATGAGAAACGCCCATTATCACTTGTCGTTAGAGAAATGAAAATCAAAACCACAATGACATACCATCTCATGCCAGTTAGAATTGCAATCACTAAAAAGGAAACAACAGATGCTGCAGAGGATGTGGAGAAATAGGAACACTTTAACACTGTTGGTGGGAGTGTAAATTAGTTCAACCATTGTGGAAGACAGTGTGGCAATTCTTCAAGTATCTGGAGCCAGAAATACCATTTGACCGAGCAATCCCATTACTGGGTATATACCAAAGGTTTGTAAATCATTATGCTATAAAGACACAGGCACACATAGGTTTATTGCAGCACTGTTCACAATAGCAAAGAGTTGCAAACAACCCAAATGCACATCAATGAAAGATTGGATAAAGAAAATGTGGCACATAGGCAGTATGGAATACTATGCAGCCACAAAGAAAGGATGAGCTTATGTCCTTTGCAGGGGCATGGATGAAGCTGGACACCATCATTCTCAGCAAAGTAACACAGAAACAGGAAATCAAACACTGCATGTTCTCAATCATAAGTGAGAATCGAAATGAGAACACATAGACACAGGGAGGAGAACATCACACACTGGGGTTAGTAAGGAGGCGGGAGGCTAGGGGAGGGACAGATATTAGAATACCTAATGTAGATGACAGATTCATGGGTGCTGCAAACCACCATTTCATGTGTATACCTATGTAACGAAACTGCACATTTTGCATGTGTGTCCCAGAACTTCAAGTATAATTTTTAAAAAGTTGAAAAAAAAGGAAAAGTTCAGTTTTACAGGTGAAAAATGTGTGTATATATAATTTAACAAAAGAAAATGTATACATTAAAAAGTGTCATCCATCACTTTAACCCGTAATTCCAAAAATAAATATTTCAAACACTCTCAAATTAATTACCAAAGCTTATGGGAAGTTATTAGAGACTTTCATTATTAAAATGGAACCAAAAAGCTTCGATAAAGATAAGGAGAGCCTAATAAAGGTAAACTTGTAGTTGTGCCCAACATATTTTTTTATCTAGACATTTTTCTTTAAATACTTAAATTTTCATTTGTAAAATACAAATTGTAGAGAAAAATGGTAGATGTTTGAGCACTCTCTTTAATATCAGTCACTCGGCCTTAGAATTATTTTCTTGCGTCCTAAAACAACCTTCTAGCAGCACTGGAAATAAAAAACTAAATACTTAATAAGAAGGTGTCAGTTTCTGAGTTATGCTTTGAAATTATGGTATTTGTAAAACTTGGGAAGGTGGTTGTTATTTGTATGCTTTCTATCCTTCCAGTACACTATTTATCAATCAGATCGTTAATTGTCAATTGCCAACCACCTTATAAATCCTAATAAACAGTTCTAATGAATGCACTGACCAACTCTTTTTTTTTGGGGGGGGGGGATGGAGTCTTGCTCTGTTGCCCAGGCTGGAGTGCAGTGGCATGATCTCGGCTCACTGCAACCTCCACCTCCTGGGTTCAAGGGCTTTTCCTGCCTAAGCCTCCCAAGTAGCTGGGACTACAGACACATACCACCATGCCTGGCTAATTTTTTATATATTTAGTAGTGACAGGGTTTCACTGAGTTAGCCAGGATGGTCACAATCTCCTGACCTCGTGATCTGCCCATCTCGGCCTCCCAAAGTACTGGGATTCCAGGCATGAGCCACTGCGCCCAGCCAACCAACTCATTTTAATACTGTGTTTCTGGGTGGTTTCCTTAATATGTGAAGTTAAGACCTTCACACATATGTATTCACATTTTGCCCACTCATTTACCTATGCATCACACTAGGTTGTAAGCATTAATGAACTGATGAAATAGGACACACAGTTAAGGACATTTTCCAATAAATTTAAATATTATGTTTCTGTTTTTCCTCTCATGGAGTACATGATGAAATACAAAATAGTCTTCTGTAAAATTAGCTAGCATTGATAAAAGCATTATGTTGCATCCAAACCAGTGTACACTTTAGGCACTTTAAACGAATTGACTTAATAGAAGTTTTTATTAATTGCAATATGTATATTTATACTAGTGTTTTCTTAATACTCAAAGTGGCATTTCACTCAAAAACAACACATACACACACACACACACACACACACACACACACACACACAAGTATGTTGCATTCAGGAAGGAATATGCAATACATAACTAGGTCTAGATTATGTGACCTCCCAAATATTTCACTCATTCAACCTCTGTCACCCTTGCCCTATCTCAGTTAGTCATGAGGTCTCGTTTAATAGTCTTCACTACTGGAAAATCAGGCACAAGTTTATCTGACAAAATCAGATTAACTGACTCAATCCAGCAATGGAGAGCATTACAGAGGAACTGGGAAGAAGAAGAAGGAGAAAAACACACTTTGTAAGATTGGAGATAAGGTGGAAGGATTCCAAGAGTCAAAGTATGGATGAATTCTATTTTACTGCTGTCTCAAAGGCAAGATTAAGAGAAACAAAGAATCGTTAGAAACTGAGGGCTGTCATGAGGCAAGGATGGTTTAGAAACTGGATTTCCCCAGGAATAATGAATAAAGGGCAATAACAAAGGTGTATGATTACACCTGTTTTGTGTGTGTTTTTGGAACAAAAGCTGTAGTCACTCAAAGTGTGGTTGTAATGGTTCTTTACAGATGCTGCATGACTTTAGAAGTAGTAGTTGCCTGTTACTGCAACTAACAGGTTTCCACTATTCAAACCTTATTCTTCAACAGTTCTATATTCTGTGTTTTGCACACAACATAGACCTTGTCAGAAATATTTGTCTTCATTAATATCTACTTATCCATTTGAGTAAAATTCAGTTATCATGTTCTTTAGAAGAGCATCTACCATCTGTCGGGATTAATCACACCTACTCATTAATTGCCAAAATTTTGTTTTCATTATCTAAGTGGATGTGTTTCCCACTAGCAAGCCAGTTTAAAGCAATGATACTTTTTATCCCCCACTTTTATCTTGTATCCTCTGTCCTTTTGAAAGATCTACAATACCAGTGAAAATGAATGAATGAATGAATGAATGCATTTTGGTGAAAGGCAAAAATGTTTCATGCCAACAGAACATGTCTTTCTGCTGTAGTTGGTGGTTTCCACTGCTATGTTGAGAAAGTCGGTGTGCTACTTTTCTACCAGGCTGGATAAAGCTTTGCCCATTCTAATAGCAGTGCAGATCATAGTGTTAATTGTTTCCCTGTTCCTGCAAGTTCACAGCTGTTCCATGAAAGTTACAAATTCTCTCCCGTCTCTTCACTTTGTGGATGTTCTACATCTGCTTGCCTAGTAGCAATTTCATGGACTACCTACTGCCATGAGTCCTTTACATACACCTCATACATCTGCAGGAAACCTTCCCTAATTAAGAAGTCTTGGCCGAGTGTGGTGGCTCATATCTGTAATCCCAGCACTTTGGGAGGTTGAGGCAGGTGAATTATTTGAGGTCAGGAGTTTGAGACCAGCCTGGTAACATGTTGAAACACCATCTCTACTAAAATTACAAAAATTAGCCAGACAGAGTGGCACATGTCTGTAGTCCCAGCTACTCAGACAGAGGTTGCAGTGAGCCAGGATTGTGCTACTGCATTCCAGCCTGGGGACAGAGACAGACTCCGTATCAAAAAAAAAAAAAAAAAAAAAAAAAAAGCAGTCTTGGCTGCACCAAGATACTAGCTATGTGTGTTATTTTTTTATATTATTTTGACTACTATATTGTTTATTGAAGATGCTCGGTAAACAGATGACCAAATTTACTTTATAATTTTCAGGAGTATTATCGTGATTCTAGTTTAGAATTATCCTAATTCTAGTATTAGAATTAGATTTTAGCAGTATCTATTACTGTTCTTTGTTTGCCATTTCCTATTGTACTATTACTATATTTAGTGCTTTAAGACCATCAGGATTAAATTTGTAATTATTTTCAATGTACCTATTATTTTCAGTGTTGCCTTTGGTAATACATTTCAAATGATAATATTCAGCTACATGAAAAATAAATGTATGATTATTCTTTTTTCAATTGCATGGATTAAATGTAGAGAAATCTCATGACTGATCCCATTATAACAGATGAAAGAAATAGGAAATACATTATAAGTGTCTATAGAAGATAATGGGACATGGTGCTTCTTCTAAAATATTTATGTACCTGTATTATTCACTGTGTATGATTACATTGATACCTCAAAATGTGTGAATAGAGTTGAATGAAATTATATCTAGAGAAAATTCATTTTCTGAAGTGTGCATAAAAAAGGATACTATGTCAAAACACGTGAAATCATTTCAGTGCACTTCAGAAATTTCCAGGTATTGAATATACAAAATTAAAACATGAATTTGTGCTGTTTTTCAGTCGAAGGCTCTTATCGACAGAATTTTCTGGTTGTTGTGGGAGAACCCTTTCTTGTTACAGAGGATCATCTCATTACATGATGCTATTTCATGTTGCTCTTGCTCACTTGAATTTATGGAGAAATCACCAGTAAAACATACTTTCTATGATAATGTAAATATTATCCAATCAAGATAGTAAATGTTCATTCCTTGGCTGTGATTGCCAGAATTTCCTTCTACTAAGAGCAATATGTGGAATGTCATCAGTATATAAAATCTTACTAATACTAACTAATAATATGGGAAGACCATGACTTTGTTGTTTCTATATTTGATTCGTGGACCTTTACCTTCTCATTTGAAAAATTGTAGAGCATATTTGAATTTCAGTTTTCTCATCTATGAACTAGGGATACCATTGTTTCCCTTGCCATATTGTTTTTATATTTCCATTTGGGGAAATGTGGTTGATAGGGAGAATAGTAATAATTCTTCTTCTTCTCCTTCTTCTCTTCTTTTCTCCTCTTCTCTTCCTCCTCCTCCTCCTCCTTCTTCCTTCTCCTTCTCCTTCCTCTTCTTCTTCCTCTTCCTCTTCCTCCTCCTTCTCCTCCTTTCTCCTTTCTCCTTTCTTCTTCTTCAAACTGAATCTTGCTGTGTCGCCCAGGCTGGCATGCAGTGGTGTGACCTCGGCTCAGTGTAACCTCTGCCTCCTGGATTCAAGCAATTCTCCTGCCTCAGCCTCCTGAGTTGCTGGGACTACAGGCACAGACCACCACACCGACCTAATTTTTGCATTTTTAGTAGAGACAGGGTTTCACCGTATCGGTCAGCCTGGTCTTGAACTCCTGACCTCATGATTCACCCACCTCGGCCTCCCAAAGGTTGAGATTAAGCCAAGAGTCACCATGCCAGCCTGATGGGGAGAATTCTTTTGTTAAGACTTCCTTGACTTTGGGAGGCCGAGGCGGGTGGATCACGAGGTCAAGAGATCGAGACCATCCTGGTCAACATGGTGAAACCCTGGCTCTACTAAAAAATACAAAACATTAGCTGGGCATGGTGGTGCGTGCCTGTAATCCCAGCTACTCAAGAGGCTGAGGCAGGAGAATTGCCTGAACCCAGGAGGCGGAGGTTGCGGTGAGCCGAGATCGCGCCATTGCCTGGTTAACAAGAGCGAAACTCCGTCTCAAAAAAAAAAAAAAAAAAAAAAAAAAGACTCCCTTGAAATGGAAGATAGGCTAATTGTCCCTTATGTGATCATTTAGCACTGGAGGAAATACTCTTTAAGACCTAATATGATACACTTTACATCTTTCTGCTGGTGATCAGTAAGTGCCTGGAGGTTAACAAATGCACTTTATTAAAACTTTTACTCCCAGAACATAGAACATTTCTGAAATCATAATTGTTAAATAAATGTTTGTTACCCTGCATTAAAATGTGTAAGATACTTGATAAGAAAATTTAGAAAACATTTGAAAAGATTTTTTAGGTGTCTATAGAATAATCAACTTAAAAAGCTCCCTGTGTTTGCTTTATATGTCAGAGTTTGTTATGTAGCAAGCTTTTGTATCTTCATGGCCTTAAATTCACATAAGAAGATTATTTTTTAAAATCTAGTTTTCAAAAAAAAATGATTTTCTTTTTTAAACCAAATATTTAAAATACATTAAAAATGTATTGACATTATCATTATTGTTTACACATGGCTAAATAATATCTATCTGAATTACTATGTGAATTTTTCTTAGACAAGTAATGAGTCTTCACCTCAAAAGACTAATGAAGATAGTGTATTGATTGGTTTTGTGGTCTTAAATGTTAATCTTTCAATATTAAATTGCAAAGAAGCTTACTGATATTTCTCTTGCATCAGTTAAATAATATTTTCCAGTAAGCAAGCCATGGCTAATGATAATGGAAGGAACACATTTGTGCAACAAAAATTTGCACATATTTCTCCCAGAAGTCAATAAGCTGTTACATGAAGCAACATAAAAGCAATTTTCTCCAGCTTTCAAGCAACCAACAAAATTAAATTTCATTGTTATTATTTAATAAAAATAGTAATATTTATGACTTTATATTACAGTTGATATACTAATCTTTTAGTCAATAAATGTACCGGCTTACTGGGAAAAACAAAACCGAAGCATAAACAAAATATCTATGCAGCATAGAACTTACTAGATACATAGAACCTGATGCTAATTTAAAAACTGTAATGTGATTAAAATAATACTCAACATAAAGCGTATGAGAAAACAAATGCTTACAATTTTCCTTTAAAAAGTAAAATGTGTTCAGTTAATGAAAAAATAGACAGTTTAAACAGAACGGTAACTGTTCCTTTCGCATTGTTTTATCAAAATAGGTGATAAGCCCCAGTGTGTGTTGTTCCCCTCTGTCTTCATGTGTTCTTATCATTTAGCTCCCACCTGTATGTGAGAACATGCCCTATTTGGCTTTCTGTTCCTGTATTAGTTTGCTAAGGATAATGGTCTCCAGCTCCATCCATGTCCCTACAAAGCACGTGAACAACATACACTGGAGCCTATTCAAAGATGAAAGATGGGACGAGGAAGAGGATCAGGAAAAATAATTAATGGATACTAGGCTTAAAACTGGGTGATGAAATAATCTTTACCACAATCCCTATGAGATAAATTTTCCTATGTAACAAAGCTTCATATCCTGCACATGTACCCTTGAATTTAAAAGTTAAACAGAAATGACAAGAAAAAAAATTGTACATATTAAAAAATAACAATAGTAATAACCAACAGGATCACTATATGAAAAAAGATAGGTGACAGCTCTTCAGCTCACATTAATCAGGCTCTGTGTGCATGACTCATCTTGTTATTTCTTATATATGTACAAACTCATTTAATATTCATAACCCTACATGTAAATACTTTTGATAACCTATTTTACAGATAGGAAAATTGACACCCAGAGAAGTTAAACAACTCCCTCAAGGTTAGGAATCTAATAGTTGCTAGAATCTGGAGAATACAGATGTACTTCAAACTATATTTATTATTATAATTATATTTCTTATTTGTTAAATAAGAAAAGCATGGGGATCCAAGATGGCAGACTAGTAGCCATTAGTATGCATGGTGCTCACAAAGAGAAATAAAAAGAGTATGTAAATACATTTTAAACTGAAGAATCTAGGTGCATGCACTGGGATTCATAAAAAAAAAAAAAAAAAAAAAAAAAAACTTGAGCCCCAGGTAAAGCAGAGGAGCAAGACAAAATGACTGCCCACAGGGGAGTGACATGGAGCCAGGGAAGGCTCCCTTGCCCAGGGAAACAGAGAGTGAATGAGAGAACCCGGGAACCATGCTTCTTCCACTGATCTTTGCAACCTGGTGATCAGGAGATCCCCTCACTTGAGCTTACTCCACCAGGACCCTCAGTCTGACATACAAAGCTCCCTGGAGTCTTAGCAGAGACACCACTATGGTACACTTGGAGTTGTCAGCATCCCAGCAATAGCAGCTGCTCCCCTGGCAGAGGGGGCGGTTAAAGTCCTGTACATGCGCACAGGAAAGAGGCTGAATCCAGGGGGCTGAGCAGTAATGGACTGCAGATCTGGTTTCCAAGGCAGCTCACAGGACACGACTCAATGTCCTGGGACTTCAGTCAGACTCTGGTAGCAGCCCTTTGACACCAAAAATACTTTGCTAATGTACCCCTAAGATAAAAAGATAAAAATGTCAACTACAAACAAAGGCCCTGTGCAAAGCTTTGGCTCTGTGAAAACACCCAGGAAAAAAGTCTACTGACTGTACTTTTCTATAGTGCAACGAAAGGAACACTCACACAGAGAGATGAAAAGGAACAAATTGAAGAACTTCAGCAATTCAAATGGCCAAAGTATCTTCATAACCTCCAGATGACTGTCTTAGTTCTCCAGCAAGCGTTCTTAACAGGGGTGAGATGGCTGAAGTGACAGAAATAGAATTAAAAACATGGTTAAGAACAAAATCATTGAGATTCAGGAGAATGGCAAAAACAAACTAAGTAAACTAAGAGCAACAATAAACAATATAGGAACTGACAGAGGAAATAGCCAGTATAAAAAAGAACCGAACTGACCTAATAGAACTGTAGAACACACTACAAGAATTTTACAATGCAATCACAAGTATTAAGAGCAGAATAGACCAAGCTGTGGAAAGAATCTCAAAGCTTGAAGACAAGCTCTCTGACATAAGACAGCACAAAATAAAGAAAGAAGGATGTAAAGAAACAAACAAAAGCTCCAAGAAATACAGCATTATGTGAAGATGCCGAATCTATGAATCACTGGTGTTCAGGAAAGAGATGGGGCAAAAAATAAACCAGAAAACGTGTTTATGGATATTATCCATGAAAATTTCCCCAACCTCACCAGAAAGGTAAACATTCAAATTCAGGAAATAGAACTCTGGCAGATACTACACAAGATCATCCCAAAGATACATAATCATCAGATTTCTCAAGATCTAAATGAAAGAAAAAATGTTAAAGGCAGCTAAGGAGAATGGCCAGGTCACCTACAAAGGGAATCCCATCAGGATAACAATGGACCTGCCAGAAGAGACTGGGAGTCTATAATCAACATTCTTAAAAGAAAAAAGCAGGAGTTCCAATCCTAATTTCAGACAAAACAGACTTTAAACCAGCAAAGACCAAAAAAGAAAAAGAAGGACATTAAACAGTGGCAAAGATTTCAATTCCATAAGACCCAATTGTCCTAAATATATATGTACCCAGCACAGGAGCACCAATATTTATAAAACTGGTTCTCAAATACATTCAAAGAGACTAATACTCCCACACAATAATATTTGAAGACTACAACACCCCACTGAGAGCATTAGAGAGCTTATTGAGGCAGAAAATTAACAAAGATATTCAGGATCTGAACTTTAATACTAGACCAAATGGAAGTAATAGACATCTACAGAACTCTTCACCCAAAACCAACAGTCTTCTCATTGTGACATGCCACAAACTCTAAAGTCAGCCACACACCTATAAAACAGTCCTCAGAAAATGCAAAAACAACAAAATCATACCAGCCATGCTCTTGGAACACAGTACAATAAAAATAAAATTCAAGATTAAGAAAATCACTCAAACAATGCAATTACGTGGAAATTAAACAATCTGCTTCTGAATGACATTTAGGCAAATAATAAAATTAAGACAGTAATCAAGAAATTTTTTGAAACTAATGCAGACAAAGATAACACACTAGAATATTGGGAACACAGCTAAGGAAGTGCAAAGAGAGAAACTTATAGCACTAAATGCCCATATCAAGAAGTTAGAAGGATCTCAAATTAACCAACTAACATCAAAACTAAATTAACTAGAAATACGAGAGCAAAACAACCCCAGATGCTTTCAAAAGACAAGAAATTGAAAACCATTCAAAAGATCAACAAATCTAGGATTTGGGTTTTTGAAAAATTTAGTAAGTACACTAGCTAGACTAATAAAGAAGACAATAGAGAAGATTCGAATAAACACAATTAGAATCAACAGATGGGGATGTTACCACTGACCCTACAGAAATACAAATAACCATCAGTAAATACCGTGAACATTTCTATGCACACAAACTAGAACAACTAGAAGAAATGTATAAATTCTGGATACCTACATCCTCACAGTTGACTCATGAAGAAATTAAATCCTTGAACACACCAGTAACAAGCTCCAAAAGCTAATCAATAAATATCCTATCCACCAAAGAAGTCTAGAATCAGATAAATTCAAAGTTACATTCTACCACAGGTACAAAAAAGAGCTGGTATCATTCCTACTGAAACTATTCCATAAAGTTGAGAATGAGGTTCTCCTTCCTAACTCATTCTATGAGGCCAGCATCATCTTGATACCAAAACCTGACAGAGAAACAACAACAACAACAACAACAACAACAATGACAACTACTACTACTACTACTACTACTACTACTACTACTTCAGGCCAATATCTTTGATAATCATAGATGCAAAAATTTTTAACAAAATACTAGCAAACTGAATCCAGCAGTACCCCAAAAAGCTAATCCACTATGATCAAGTAAGCTTTATCCTAGAGACGCAATTTTGGTTCAACACACGTAAATCAACAAGTGATATTCATCACACAAACAAAATTAATGGCAAAAAAGCACTTCATCATCTGACTAGATGCAGAAAGGGCTTTTGATACATTAAACATCTTTTCATGTTAAAAACTCTCCATAAACTAGATATTGAATGAGCATACATCAAAATAGTAAGAGCAAGGTATAACAGACCTACAGCCAATATCATACTGAATGGGAAAAAGCTAGAAGCAGTCCTCTTGAAAACCCGCACAAATACAAGGATCCCCTCCCTCACTACACCTACTCACCATAGTATTTTGGAAATCCTGGCCAGAGCAATCGAGAAAGAGAAAGAGCATCCAGATAGGACGAGAGGAAGTCAAATTATCTCTCTTTGCAGACAACATGATTCTGTATCTAGAAAACCCCATAGTCTTGGCCCCAAAGCTCCTAGATCTGATAAGCAACTTCAGCAAAGTTTCAGGACACAGAATAGATGTACAAAAATCAGCAGTATTCCTATACACCTGCCACAGCCAAGTCGAGAGCCAAATCAGGAATGCAGTCCCATTCACAATTGCCACAAAAGGAAGAAAATGCTAAAGGAACCAGGGAAGTGAAAGATCTCTACAATGATAATTACAAAACATTGCTCAAAGACATGAAAGGTGACACAAGCAAATTTTTTAAAAAGAAGCATTTGTGTCATAAGTATCAAGAAAAATACTGTTAAAATGGCCATACTGACCAAAGCAATTTACAGATTCAGTGCTATTTCTATCAAACTATCAGTGACATTGTTTACAAAAGTAGAAAAAACTATTTTAAAATTCACGTGAACCCCAAAAAAGAGCTTGAATAGCCAAGGCAATCCTAAGCAAGAACAAAGCTGGAGGCTTTATGCTACTCAACTTCAAACTATACTGCAGAGATACAATAACCAAGTACAGTAGATGTGTAGAACAGAATGGAGAGCCCAGAAATAATGCCACACACTTAGGACCATATGATCTTTAACAAAGCACACCGAAACACGCAATGGTGAATAACTCACTATTCAATAAATGTTGCTGCGACAACTTGCGTATGCAGAAGATTGAAACTTGACCCCTTCCTTACACGAAAAGGAAGAATTTTTGGAAACTATGCATCTGACAAAGGTATAATATCCATCATCTATGAGGAATTTAAACAAATTTACTGGAAGACAAACCACCTCATTAAAAAGTAGGCAAATGGCATAAACAGACACTTTTGGGAAGAGATATACATGTGGCTCACAAGCATATGAGGAAAAGTTCAATATCACTGATTATTAGAGAAATTCAAGTCAAAACCATAGTGAGATACCATTTCACACCATCTAAGATGGCTACTACCAGAAAGTTAAAAAAAAAAAAAAAAAAAAAAAAAGATGCTGACGAGGTTATAGAGAAAAGGGAATAATTATATACTGTTGGTGGCAGTGTAAATCAGTTCAACCATTGTGGAAAGAAGTATGGTAATTCCTCAAAGAGCTAAAAACAGAATTACCATTCAACCAAGAATTCCTATTACAGGGTATATACCCAAAGGAATATAAATTATTCTGACATAAATATTCATGCATGTGTATGTTCATTGTACCAATATTCACTATAGGAAAGACACGGAAACCACCTAAATTTCCATCAGTGGATAAAGAAAATGTGGTACATATGCACCATGGAATACTATGCAGCTATAAAAATGAATGAGATCAGGCCCTTTGCAGGAACATGGATGGAGCTGGAAGCTATTTTCCTAAGCAAACTAATGCAGGAACCAAATGCTGCATATCTCACTTATAAATTGGAGCTAAAAACCAAACACTGCATATGTCACTTATAAATTGGAGCTAGATGATGATAATACATAGGCAGAAAGAAGGGGAACAACAGATATAGGGGTTTGAAGGTGGAAGGTGGGAGGAGAGTGGATAAGAAAAAATAGCTGCTGGGGCCAGGCTTCAGTGGCTCATACCCTTTATCCCAGCATTTTGAGAGACCAAGATAGGCACATCACTCAAGCTCTGGAGTTCAAGATCAGCCTGGGCAACATGGCAAACCCTATCTCCACAAAAAGTACAGTAACTGGCTGGATGTGGTAGTGAATGCCTGTAGTCTCAGCTACTCAGGAGGCTGAGGTGAGAGGATCACTTAGGAAAGTGGAGATTGCAGTAAGCCGAGATTGTGCCACTGCACTCCAGCCTGGGTGACAGAGTGAGTCTCTGTCCCAAAACAATAAATTTAAAAAGAATATAAAATGCAAAAAAAGAAAATAACTATTGTCTACTAAGTTTTATATGAGAGTGACAAAATAATCTGTACACCAATCCCGGTGATATGAGTTTACCTATAGAACAAACCTGCACATGTACCTCTGAATGTAAAATAAAAGTTAAAAAAAAGAGATGCATGAAATTCACTAATCAATTAAAATAAACATGAAATATTAATTATTTAAAGTATAAGATCTAAATTGAGTTATGTATATTCTGTGATAAAAATGATCTTTTCTACACGGTCAAATAATTCTATAACAGCTAAATGTTACTTTATATTTATTGCCAAATCATCACCTAAATAAGCACTGTTTCTATAAGGCAAAAACATTCAATCCAACACATTTTCTGTGACTGAAATCTATTACAGTAATATTCAGTAATGATTGAAAATGTGAATATTAATATATCATTACTGCAGTAAATAATAGATTACCTAAAATTTTAATTTTAATGTGTTGTGTAAAGGAGGTATTGTGTATAATAAAAACGCTTAGAATTTAAAACTGCTTGAATCCTGCTTCTAGATAATGAATTCTGATTACTGCAACCTCTGTGAATGTCTATATCCTTACCTATAAAGTGAATGTATTAAGACATACAATGTAGGATTGTTGAGAGAATTTAAAGGGCATGAGAAAAACAACGTTAGCAGTTTATGATGCACATAACATGGTCAATAAATGGTACCATCAATAGAGCCTGGGTCTAGATCCTAAAGGAGACAACTCTATTCATAAACCAAGAAGCCTAGATTTTCAGATATTCTCAATTTCTCTCTAACTACTCTGATCAAAATTAATTTAGTTTCTATTACACTTTAGGTCAGCATTTTCATTCGTATCACAAATATCTTTTAAGATATATAAATTATTCAAAGAAAAAATAGGTCAAAATTAAATGTATCAGTAACTTTATTTGGAATTAGAAATGTTTTGTTCATGGGATTGTCTTTTATCATTTAAACACTAGAGAAATAGTATTAAAAAATAAAGTCCCACATCTCATCAACCTAAAAACCTAATGAACTATCACAAATACTTACATCAAATAGACCTGACTCATTTCTAAGATTGCAGCACTAGTTAATGACGGACAACAGAGGTTTTTGTATGAGATTCCAGTTCCTGAACACTGGATTGTGTGTCTTGAATCACAGCTTCGCCATTTGCTGAACGATCCTTGTTATGTTGCTTGAATTTGCTTCTTCTCAGTAGTGGCCATAATCAAAATAACTACCTAAAATATTTTGAGGATTAGATTAGATTAGATTAATTTACTCAAATCACACAACAAAGTTGCCGTAACAAGGGAAAATCACAGTAAATTCATTAATTTGGCATGTGCCTTTCACTAGGCTACCTTATTTATGTTTCCTTTTCCTTGAAGTCACACAAACTGTGTGTGAACGGTGTTCTTTAACCAAAAAAGAGATTTATTCCTTCTACGGATGAAAAGAATCCAATTTTCTGTTGTACATTTTCCTTTAGAAGAGAAAGAGAGAGGCCATTTAATTAATAAGTATTATTATATATATGCTGCCTGTAGATTACTAGCATCACTATAATGAGAGAATATAAGGGAAATTTTGCTTAAGATTGCTGTCTTCAAGTTTCAAAGATAATACATATATATAATAACCAAATAGTCTATCAGAATTTGGTAAAAATAATAACAGGACATGATATAAACTAATAAAAACATTGTCTAATATTCAACATTGTAAATAAATGTTTTATTTTCATGTACAGTAAAGATATTATGGTCTGGAAATAATAAAGCTTCATGGACAATTTGACTCCCAAATAATCCACAAACAATTTATCTCTAGTTATTCATAGAACATGAATCATCTTTGATATGAATTGTCTGAATTTATCAAAAGTTTCACATTAACATGTGAAAATGTTAATGTAGTGATAATTTCATGAATGAAACTTACTCTGGAGCACATCTTTAGATAACATTGAACCCATTCAATCACAAGTCCCAGTGGATTAAATCATTTTAACCTTTCTACAGTTTTTTTTTTTCATTACCCTAACAGAGATTTGTTAAGAACTATACTCAGAATCTTAAATAATTGCACAAGGTGTACTATGTTTTTAAGAAATTAAGCCACAATGACTTATTCTAAACTTGCTGCATTTGAATAATATAACCAGTTGCTCATACACAAGAAGCACAGTGTTTCTGGTGTGGTCCTATTCTAAAATCCTGTTTGTGAAAGTCCTGATAGATATGCTATTTGCAGTTTGATGGATTATGCCTCAAAGATATGTTTACTTAAAACCTGCTAAGTACCAGATAAAACCTAAGTAGACCCATTTCTTTTGGTTGTCATACTTAAAAGTCATTTTACTTCCCTGTATTCTCACTTTTTTTTCTGTTTTTCTTTCCATACCACTCACTTTAGTGAATTATGTATGAATAACCATTCAAACAAAAAGGTTTATACTACTGGAAGGTGAAGAACAGTGTTCTTAATATATAATATTAGTTATCAAATGTGGTTTCCAATGTAGAAAAAAAGGCTTTTAATCATTAAGACAGAAAAGAAGCTTTTATAATTTTTTTCTTAAAAAGCATAAAATTTAAATTATATTTCTTGAGTAAATGAAATGGGTAAAAATGAGCAGATTTTAAAAGCTGTCCTGTTAGAGAAGTTCTGTAACCAACTAGAAATGTATTGAAGGGTATGAATTTTTCTTATTTGCAAAGAACGTTGCATGGAATAATACTCTATAAGTAGTTATTGGAAATAGTTCCTATTTTAAAAGTGTTATATGTTTTCCATCATGCATTTGTTAATACATATGTACATGTATATAAATCTTCAGGTATTTTATTTAAGTCATTATTTATTTATGAGTTTGACATAATCTGTGGACAATGTTTGTTATAAACTTTTCTAAATATGTAACACAATGGAAGTGAAACAGAGAAAAGTCCGTATTCATTCCTACAGAAATTATGGAGCTGCCAATAACACCTAATATGTAGGAAGGTAAGTATAAATCTCAGTGTGAAAAAGATTTATTCAGGATCTCTAGGACTATTGTAAACCAGACGTTTTTCTTGTCCTGGATTTACAAATAAAAATACAGTTTTGATCTTTCATCTCTCTGGTGGCATTTATATAATTAAAGCATCCTGAGGGCAGAGGTGCTTGTCTGTTTTGTTCAATGATAGATCTTCCAAGCCTAGGACAATGCTTAACACATAGTATATAACTTAATAAATATTTGCTGAATGAATTAATTAACAAAATATGAGAAGACATCTTGGTGATCTTTCACATTTTAAGTAATATAGAACACTCTGTTTACTGTCACAAAATTCTGAAAGAGTGAGATGATCACCATGACATTCAAATTCTGTGTTATCCTCTAATACATTACGCAATTCTGAAATTCATTTAGTCTTTTAGTGGGGGTATAGGGAAAGTTCTGATTTTAATTAAGAGTGGGCTCTAAGGAGTGAAAATAAAGTATGGAGATAAAGAAAGATCTTACAATTTTGCAAATGGTATAAGTATAAAACATAAATATTATTTTCTAAAACATGTTAGAATTCAAAATAAAATGTTTTGAAAAATGTAAAAGCTTTAATATCTTTGAACATATCTTTGACTAATATCTTTGATCTACTGACTCTAAGGCCAGGTTGAGATGAAACATACATTCATTTTATTATTTAAGTACAGTTGGTTTCTTACTCTTTGTTGATATCTATAAATGGAAATTAACACAAATAAATGAAGCATAAAGTGAAAAGCAACTAACATAAAATGGAAAGAAATAAATGAACAATTAGTTTACGTAAATTATCTGTCCTCAATTTTCATTGGATCAACCATGGGATAAACACATGATACAACTATACATCAACTCCATTATTTAGTTATTTTTGAGTGGGTGCTAAAGTTTATGTAGGATATGTAGAGAAATTATTACAGGCCAAAAAGTCAACATCTATCTCTCTTAGACTCAATAGCTATAGTTGCTATTTTCTTTCACCTATTGGCCCAACCTTTTTTCTGACAAAGTTTTGCCCAGAGAAAATGATATAAAAACACTAGCCTTCTTATTGCTCAGATCTGTGTTATCCTGGTCCTGTACTCAGCCTTAGCTGACACCTTGACCCTGAATTACATTATTTCCCTTTCAGTTTAGGCTTGAACTTCTTTATATTCCTGGACTTCTCCTCCAGATTTTAGACAGTCCCCAGTTTGCCATGGTTTGACATAAAATTTTTGACGTTATTATAGTGTAAAAGCAATATGCATTCAGTGGAAACTGTACTTAAAGTACTCACACAGTCATTCTGAATTTCACTTTCTGTAGAGCTTTAAATAAATTAAACACTTTTTATTATAAATCAGGCTTTGCATTCAATGATTTTGCCCAACTGTAGGCTAACATAGGTGCTCTGAGCATGTTTAAATTATGTTAGGCTTAGTTATGATGTTCCATAGGTTAGGTGTGTACAATGCAGTTGGACTTCTGATATATTTTCAGGTTACAGTGGGTTTACCAGTCAAACCTCACTGTAAGTTGTGGAGCATCCATAGATCTAAACACTCCAGTAAATCAAGCATGTCTCTGAATTTCCGACTATGTGACAAGAGTATTGGAATTCCAGCAAGTTTGTGTCTCTCGCTTCCGTTAGATTACTGATTACTGATTTCTATTTATTATATTCCCAGCAACTGGCTATTGTGTTTGGACTGAATTCTCAGAAACATCACTACTGACCTAACTCTATAAAGAATTCATAATTTCTACTTACCTGTTTTACTCACATCGATAACAGAAGCTCAGGAAAGCCAAAATGGAGTTTACAATGTTCATTTTGATACTGTGCATTAGACTTCTTGACTTTAAGCTACAAAACCAGCAGAGCACCTGGAAATATTTTACTTCCTGGCTTTTTTGTTTCTCTACTCTGATGCTTCCTGTTGAGTTTTACTAATGCTTTGACCGTCAGCAAATTCAAGATAAGAAAAGGAATGAAGTTTATCAAAACACGGGAAGCCACAATACTTTAATAGAAAATGCATATTTAGTATAGTAAGAAATAAGATACTATAGAGCAGAGGGAAAATATTAATAGCAATTTTAAGTAGACAAAACATATCCTATGAGTTGATAATTTTAAAATATTTTGTTTTTAAGTAAAAATCTAACATGTAATATTTTTTCTATATCAAATGGTGCTTTTTTTTTTTTTTTTTTTTTTTTTTTTTTTTTGAGACGGAGTTTCGCTCTTGTTACCCAGGCTGGAGTGCAATGGCGCGATCTCGGCTCACCGCAACCTCCGCCTCCTGGGCTCAGGCAATTCTCCTGCCTCAGCCTCCTGAGTAGCTGGGATTACAGGCATGCACCACCACGCCCAGCTAATTTTTTTTGTATTTTTAGTAGAGACGGGGTTTCACCATGTTGACCAGGATGGTCTCAATCTTTCGACCTCGTGATCCACCCGCCTCGGCCTCCCAAAGTACTGGGATTACAGGCTTGAGCCACCGCGCCCGGCCAAATGGTGCTTTTAAAAATAAATAAACAGCTACGTTGTGATTAGCAGAACAGGTAAGGAAGTGGCTGAAGGCAAAAAAAAAAAAAAGAAAAATATGTTCATTCCATATATTGTTGGAATCCATAAGAGTTTGAGATAGAATGGCTCCTCTTGATTTCAGTTGGAATATGTACATATGAATGTACATATATATGAATTATATATCATTCTAAAATTGTAATGATATCTAGTAGCCTAATAGATTATATATATGTATATACATATGTATACAATCATATATATATATACACATATATATTCTGTGTGTGTGTGTGTGTGTGTGTGTGTGTGTGTCTGTGTGTCTGTGTGTACACATATATATGTATATAATTAGAAAACATTGAGCCATTGCTTCTGGGAAAAATACAGGGTTAATTTTCCTGTGAGCCGCCGGTGACATTTTCATTTACTGATCAATAAATAACCTTGTTTTATGTGTGTTTCTGTCAAGAGACCTTACTTCATGTCCATTTTTCACCACTGATCAATTATATACATTGTTCCTGTATAATAGTAAATCACTAGCCTTTCTTCCTATCATTTCCCTGACCCTGGGTAACATGACCTACAACTTCGTTGGCTTTCAGCATTACAGTAATGCTGTTCATTGAGCTTACTTATTGGTTGTTATCTTGTGAGTCCACAAATTTAACCTCTTTCTATCTTTCCAATAGCCTCATCACTCACTACAGATGTTACTTGAAGACATTCTGGAGCAGCATCATGTGCAGGTCAGTGAGTTTCCTGTTTCTTTTTTTGGATGTATCACTGATGTTGATTCATCAACGTTGAATTCATGACCAACAGCACCATAACTAGTGCCTGAATGGAGTTAATCTAACACAGGCATTTTCTCTGTAAGACACATCACAGTCTTGTGCTTCCTATCCTGGGCAGCACTTCACCCTTAACGCTTGAGAGTAATTTTAAACAGCAAGATCACTAACAAAAGCACAAAAATGGAAATACATGACATTAAATAGACCGTGAAAAGGACACTTGTTTACCCTATGAAAGCTGAAATGAGAAAGCCGAGTGTTACCTTGTGTGAACTCAGTCGGGAAAGTGCACTTTGAGCATTCTCATTTTTTGCCACTCTTCGTGTGTCCTCAGATGACTTTTAGTCATTAGCAGTGTGACATTGATCTTGGGGTTAGATATAAACTTTAGTGAGTAGACCAGTTGGCAAATACATAATCTACAAATAATGAAGATCGGCCATATATAAAATAAATATGGCTGAGACATTTAACTTGGTAACACTGCTGAGTTCCTTTTATGCCTGAACATCTGCTTAGGGGTTAAATTTCTATGATTTTTAGAGAAACGTTTTCATTGTCAATATCAAGGGATGATCAGTATTGTCCTCAGTTGTTTGTCGTTTTGAATTTTTGTCATTCTTGCTGTTGATTTATGAATGTCAGTTAAATTAATTGTACCTTTCCATATCTAATATGTTGTGAATGATTTGGCAAACCACTTTATTACAGTGATGTGTTAGTATATGAAGATTGTTTTCACTGTAATTTTCCAGTTATTGGTCTTTAAGACATTTATGTATTAGGACTTAAAAATGAATGATCCCATTTTTGTATGTAGTAACAAGTTATTAGTTATAGGCTTTCTGGAAGTATGGTATTTTAAGAGCTAGTGAGTTATTAATCAATGCAGTTATATAAAATGGATGGGATGTATAACATTATTTCAAAGTATACAATTAAATTCACAGTCAACTATTTATTTTACAAAGTGAATATATGTTACAAGCAATTCGCTTATTGCATATTACTTTGTTGCTTTCTAATTTATGGTAATCCCTAGTTTGTTCCAGCATAATTTGAGAAAAAAGGAATAAGTGTGTAGTACAGCATGTGAACAGTCTTTTTTTTTTTTTTTTTTTTAAGAGACAGATTATTGCTCAGCCCAGGCTGAAGTGCAATGGCATGATTTGGGCTCACTGCCACCTCCACCTCCCAGCTACAAGTGATTCTTCCTGCCTCAGCCTCCTGAGTAGCTGGGACTACAGGTGCATGCCACCACGCCCAGCTAATTTTTGTATAGTTAGTAGAGACTGGGTTTTATCATGTTGGCTAGGCGGTTCTCAAACTCCTGACCTCAGGTGATTTGCCCATCTTGACCTCCCAAAATGCTGGGATTACAGGTGCGAGCCACTGTACATGGCCAACTCTCTTATAGTTGATGGGATTATGACTTGATTCTTGATATGAATTTGGCCAATAAATTATTATTACCTTAAATTTTAAACTAGTCAGTATTCTCAAAAGCATTGATCTGTCTTTATTGAGTGTAATATGACTGTATGTGCTCAGTGACACATAAAAAAAAATCAGAGAAAGCCATTTTATAAACAAATGTAGAAAAACAGAAAAAAACAGAGAAGCATATATGAAAAAGAATAATAGTCTAGACAATCCTAAGCAAAATAAAAAGACAGAGGCATCATGCTACCTGATTTCAAACTATACTACAAAGCTACAGTAATCAAACAGCATGGTACTGGTACCAAAACAGAGATATAGACCAATGGAACAGAACAGAGGCCTTGGAGGCAATGCCACAAATCTACAACCATCTGATCTTTGACAAATCTGACAAAACAAGCACTAGGAAAAGGATTCCCTGTTTAATAAATGGTGTTGGGAAAACTGGATAGCAATGTGCAGAAAGCAGAAACTGGACCTCTTCCTGACATCTAACACTAAAACTAACTCCAGATGTATTAAAAACTTAAACATAAGACCTAACACTATAAAAACCCTAGAGGAAAGCCTAGACAAAACCATTCAAGACATAGGCATAGGCAAGGATTTCATGACTCGAACACCAAAAGCATTGGCAACAAAAGACAAAATAGACAAATGGAACCAAATTAAACTCCAGAGCTTCTGTACAGCAAAAGAAACAATCATTAGAGTGAACCAGCAACCAACAGAATGGGAAAAACTTTTTGCAATCTACCCATCTGACAAAGGGCTAATATCCAGAATCTACAAATAACTGAAACAGATTTACAAGAAAAAAACAAACCCATCCAAAAGTGAGAGAAGGCTATGAACAGATATATTTTTTTTTAAAAAAGACATCTATGAGGCCAACAAACATATGAAAAAATTCTCATCATCACTGATTATTAGAGCAATGCAAATCAAAACCACATGGAGATACCACCTCATGCCAGTTAGAATGGCAATCATTAAAAAATCTAGAGACAACAAATGCTGGAGAGGATGTGGAGAAATAGGAACACTGTTTGTGGGAGTGTAAACTGGTGTGGTGCTTCCTCAAGGACCTAGAAATAGAAATTCCATTTGACCCAGCAATCCCATTACTGGGTATATATCGAAAGGATTATAAATCATTCTGTTACAAAGATATATGCACATGTACGTTCATAGCAGCACAGTTTACAATAGCAAAGATCTGGAACCAACCCAAATGCCTGTCAATGATAGACTGGACAAGGAAAATGTGGCACATATACCCCATGGAATACTATGCAGCCATAAAAAACAATGAGTTAGTGTCCTTTGTAGGGACATGGATGAATCTGGAAACCATCATTCTCAGCAAACTGACATGAGAAAAGAAAATCAAACACTGCATGTTCTCACTCATAGGCAGGTGTTGAACAATGAGAACACACGGACACGGGGAAGGAAGCATCACACACGGGTCTGTTGGTGAGTGGGCAAGGGAGGAACAGTGGATATTGGGTAGAGATAACATGGGGAGAAATGCCAGATGTAGGTGACGGGGGGATGGAGGCAGCAACCACATTGTCATGTGTGTATCTATGCAACCGTCCTGCATGATCTGCACATGTACCCCAGAAGCTAAAGTACGATTTAAAAAAAAAAGAATAATAAAGCTTGAAATAATGATTGCATTTCATTATATATTGAGTATATGCTTAGAGTAAACAAAATAAACTATGTACTGTTCTAAATTCTTTAGAAATATTTTCCACTTAATATTCATAGTGTTCATATGGAATGGCCAATATTTTGGCCATTTTACAGATCAGGATATTGAACCCTGAAATTGTAGATAACTGCACTAACCTCACAAACTAGTAAGAGGTAGAGTCAGGTTTCATACTCTGGGCAATATACCTGCAGGATCTGTTATTCAGCTTCATGTTAGGCTTCTAGTTACCATTGGCTCTTCAGGTTTTGATTTTATTCTTCATTATTATCCTATGTACTTTTGATCTAGGTTTCTCCAATTTCCAAAAAACTATTAATCCAGTTTCCAAGGGCTTTTCTTGAGACCGAGTCTCACTCTGTTTCCCAGCGATCTCACCTCACTGCAACCTCCGCCCCTCTGTCCAAGTGATTCTCCTGCCTCAGCCTCTTGAGTAGCTGAAACTATAGGTGCTTGCCACTACACCCAGATAATTTTTATATTTTTAGTAGAGACAGGGTTTCACCATGTTGATCAGGCTTGTCTCAAACTCCTGACCTCGTCCCACAGTGCTGGGATTACAGTCATGAGCCACTGCCTGGCCAGGGCTTTTTCTTTCTTTCTTTCTTTTTTAAGAAAAAAAAAATACACTTTTATTTACTTACAAAGGAGATATGCTCCATCTTTTTGTCAGGAAAAGACAGGGAAAGTCCAGAGCTCACTGGCCATACATTAGATGGTGTGGGAGCATGTAATACCATTTAATCATATTAGTGACTTTTTTTTTTTTTTAATTGGAGAGGGAGTTACACTCTTGTGGCTCAGCAGGCTGGAGTGCAATGGCGCGATCTTGGCTCACTACAACCTCCAGATCCCAGGTTCAATCAATTCTCCCATCTCAGCCTCACAAGTAGCTGGGATTACAGGAGTCTGCCACCACATCTGGCTAATTTTTTTTATTTTTAGTTGAGACAGGGTTTCACCATATTGACCAGGCTGTTCTTGAACCCCTGACCTCAGCTGATCCATTTGCCTCTGCTTCCCAAAGTGCTGGGATTACAGGCGTGAGCCACTATGCCTGGCCATATTATTGATTTTACATCATAGTCACCTCCAAAAGTAAACAGCGTGACTCATTTGGAAATACTTATTTTGATTCCATGTCTTAATTATAAACTCCTATGACACAAGTTTACCTATGTAACAAACCTGCACATGTATCTTTGAACTTAAAATAAAAATAAAAAACACACAGTTATTTTGGACTAGTGTGTAAGGCAGACATTTTTCATTACTGTTTCCTAAGTAAAAAAAAAAAAAAAAAAAAAAATCACCAGAAAAAAAATACATGTATATACGATTAAGTTGATTATAGTCTAAAGCTAAAATGTTTGTTTTTCAAAATCTTGAAATCATTGGCATAATCTTTATCCTATTATTTCCAGGGGAGTTAATTTCAGAATACTTTTTAGGAGAAGGTAGAAAACAGTATGATTCTGAAAAGTGTTAACTAGAAGCTATTATGGTTTTCTTCAAAATAACATATAGGCCATTTTTGTAGAATAAGAAATCTTTTGAACAGCTTGTAGTATTTCTTATTACAATTATATTATTGTTTAAAAAAAAAGAGTTAAGAGTATAGCAAAACAATTGAATTAGCTGCAATATAATACCCCAAGGAAAGGGCCAATTGTAGTTTGTGAAAAAAACAAAATTTTTTTTCACATACTGTTTAATAGGCAACCAGTATGTCCCCTTAATAATGGTTAGTGTTTCTGACTGCCGAAGTAAAAGCCCTGTTAAAGGAGTTTAAAATCTACTCCCTTTTCTTTCTCCATAATGAACATAAGTAGAAAATGCATTCTATGATATATAAAATTGTCAGCTTATTTATGCATTAGTTCAGTGTCTCTAATGCTAAAAATTGCTTTTATCTAAATGGTTCATGGAGACACACCAAAAGGCTCTGACCACCTGAAAGCAGTTCTGAATACAAATTACAAATCAACTTTGTCACCGCCATGTATAATCCGAATTGCTTGTCCAAAGACAAGGATAAATAACCACTCAGTTCTTTTTCTTCCCCTATCTCTTTAATTTCCAACTTAGAATACAGATTTACTGCAATTGAATTGACAAATTCAAAACTAGCTTAGGGTGGATCTTACAACCCTGGTAAAATAACCTCATTTTCTCTATTTTCATTAATTTTCCTCTTAACTCCTGAATTAAATTAAAAAAAAATCCTTTAATTTTATTTACTCAAACTTCAATTTGGCAATTTCAGACACTCAAAAATCCTGCATTTCAGTTCACTTTCCTCTCTACCTCAACTGCTGTCATCACTTGGTGTGCAGAAATGTTCACATAACAGATGCTTCGGCAACAAATGTTCTTACCTAACCATCTCATGAAGTGATCAAAGAAATGATTTGCCTTCAAGTAACCAAAACTTACTTCATGTAGTTTAGGAGAAAAATGAACTGTAGAAAATGAGGAAAATGATTTTCTTATGAAGATCACTCATCATCATCACAATGTGACAGACATTAGGGTGTATTAATTGGAACATCTATAGAAAAAGTTTTTGAGCAATTAAAACATTAACCATTTATTCATTTTTTTTCTATTCGATTTCTAATTTCCTTTGTTGATAACTATTTATCTTTGAACATGTTTGTTATTTGTTCTGACCTATTAATCATCCCCTCTTAGAATAGTGTGCTAGCATTGGAGGTTTTTATTATTTTTCCCACTATTGCAGTTCAAATGGCCTTAGTTGCGGCTTTTGGCATGTGTTTCATTTACCCAGTGATTTTCAGTTTGCTCCATGTTGGAATCAACTGGTAAGACGTTTCAAAATCCCAGTGTCTAGGCTCTACTGGATACCGTTAAACCAGAATCACCATGGACTGGAATGGAGGGGTGAGGTCTAACAGAAATTAACATCATTTTATTGTTGTAATTGTATTTTTTTGTTTGTTGGTTTTAAACTACCCTGAGTACACCACTATGCAGAAAAAATTGAAAATCCATTCTTTATATCATCACAGTCCTATAAGCAATTTAAGGCAAATAATTTCTCTGTCAAAAAACAAGTACCATCAGGATAGCAGGCTATCACTGTTCCACTGTGCCTGGAAGAAACTTTTCTATTTCCTAGTCTTGGCTTCAGAGCCCAGGATAAATAAGAACACTCTTTCAGTACTTCTGTTGTTATTGGCCATTTTGTTTGGCATTTTTGAGATACAGGAGATTGGGCATCTTAATAAGGGACCAATATACTCATTCACTTAAGCACGCTCATCTCTTCTCGCCAGTATCTTACAAAACCATGTCCATGTTGCCATTTTCCCAGAGTCTATTTCCATTCTGATGTTTAATATCTGAAGTTAATTTTGAACATTTTAAAACTATGAAATAAAATGTTTTCTTCAAAGGTTCACTACTCAGAAATCCAGAGTAAAAATACAAATAATATAGTTGATGAAAATAGATGTTATAAATATAATTAAGCTCAATTTAATAATTTCTAGGCCAATTATATTCTTTAGAGGGAAAGATTACATGGCTTCCTATAGCATACGAGGTTTCTTTCAGAAAATGTAATTCTTGGATCTGTGATGTTTTATTATTAAAGTTTATGAAAATTGGTTTGTACAATTAATGAATGTAAAATACCTTAAGTATTTTCTGGTTAACCAATGAAATATTTTGTTATTTTTCAATTTTTAAAACTTTAATTGACAAATAATAATTATATATATTTATGGAGTAAAAGGAGATGTTTTGATATAGCTGTACACTGTGAAGTGAATAAATGAAGCTAACATATCTGTCACTGCACATACTTATTCTTTTGTGGTGATAACATTTAAAAAAATGTTTCTGTTCCTGTGTCATGTAGCTGAGAATGATAGTTTCCAGCTTCATCCATGTCCCTGCAAAGGACATGAATTCATCCTTTTTTATGGCTGCATAGCATTCCATGGTGTATATGTGCCACATTTTCTTTATCCAGTCTATCACTGATGGGCATTTGGGTTGGTTCCAAATACCACATTTCTCACTCATAAGTGGATGTTGAACAATGAGAACACATGGACACAGGGAGGGCACCATCCCACACCAGGGCCTGTTGGGGGTAGGGGGAATTGAGGAGGGATAGCAGAGGGTAGGGGGATTGGGAGGGATAACATTAGGAGAAATATGTAACGTAGGTGATGGGGGATGAATGCAGCAAACCACCATGGCATGTGTATACCCGTATAACAATCCTGCATGATCTGCACATGTATCCCAGAACTTAAAGTATCATAAAAAAATTAGCAAATTTGAAATATAAATTACGTTATTAACTATAGTCACTATGATATCAATAGATCTTCTGATGCTTCTTGTTTAAAGTCTGTACCCTTCAATCAGTATCTCCTGTACTTCTCATCTTCTCCAGCCCCACAGTCTCTGGCAGCCACTATTCTACTCTCTGCTTCCATGAGTTTGAATTTTTTACATTACACATATAAGTGAGACTTTGAAATATTTGTGCTTCTGTGACTGGAATATTTTACTAAGGATAGTGCTCCCCATGTTCATTCGTGTTTTCATAAATGTCAGAATTTTCTTTTTCAAGGTTGTATAACATTCTATTGTGTATATATATCACCTTTTCTTTATCTTACTTGTTGATGGACACCTAGATTGATTCCATATTTTACCTACTATGAATAATGCTGCAATTAACATTGAAACGCAGACATGTCGTTGATATACTGATTTCAAATCCTTTGTACAAGTACACAGAAGTGGGATTGCTGGAGCATATGCTGATTCTATTTTTAGTTTTTTATGAAACATGAATATTGTTTTCTAATTTACGTTTCCTCCAACAAAGTACAAGAGTTTCTTTTTCTTAACATTCTAACACTTGTTATCTTTTGTCTTTTTGGTAATAGCCTTTCTAAAGTGTGAGGTGATACCACATTGTAGTTGCTTTTGTTGTTGTTGTTGTTGTTGTTGTTGTTTGAGACGGAGTTGTTTCGCTCTTGTTACCCAGGCTGGAGTGCAATGGTGCGATCTCGGCTCACTGCAGCCTCCACCTCCTGGGTTCAGGCAATTCTCCTGCCTCAGCCTCCTGAGTAGCTGGGATTACAGGCATGCACCACCATGCCCAGCTAATTTTTTGTATTTTTAGTAGAGAAGGGGTTTCACCATGTTGACCAGGATGGTCTCGATCTCTTGACCTTGTGACCAACCCCCCTCAGCTTCCCAAAGTGCTGGGATTACAGGAGTGAGCCACTGCGCCCAGCCGATATTGTAGTTTTAATTTGCATTTCTCTGATGATTTGAATCATTTATGATTTTATCTCAGTGGAGAATTTTGAAGTTCAAAAGTCTTTGTAAACATCAATATATGTTTAATACATTAGTACTTCAATGGCTAAAAATAGCTAACTCAATGAACCAAAGAAATGTAACTAGTTAAGCTTAATTTATAGAAAAGAAATAGAAGTACTTACCAGAGTTATTGAAAAGAAATGAACAGATTTGAACTTGTGTCTAATTAGTTGACAATTCTTGGTGATTACTGTTTAATCACTAGGCATTAAACAATAATGTATTAGAAAATTATATTTTAGTTGGTAAAGTTTCTACTTGAAATGTATAATTTTAGTTGCATTCTAAGTAAATGGAACCCATTGCTAAAATTTAACTCTATAATACAGATTGGCTTGCCATTCCAAACGTTTATTCCAAGACAAAATTTGTTGAATCAGCTTTCTTTCCCTTTAAAGCAATTTAGTGGCTTATCAAAACTAATTGACAATAATGTAATTAGTAACTAGTGAATATCCTTGATATCTAATTTATAAAATACTAAAACTAAAAATTATGTAACTCCTTATGCTTTAGCTGGTGGGATTTTCAAATCTTTGAATTTAAGTAGAAAAACTTGAAAACTCTTGAATCTATGATTTTGGAGTACTACCCTTATAATTGGCCAATATATTACTTGGGAAACTTACTGTTTTTATTAAATACTTTCCGAAAGATAATTTATGTATTTCAGAGCTAATCTACAGTAGCAAATCGTTTGAACTTTAAGAGATCATTGATTTTTATTTTTTATTATGCTACTCTCTAGACCTAATTGATATAAGCAATAATATAGTTGTTTATAAAGCAGAGATTATTTTCATAATTTTTACTCAAATCAGTGTTATTTAGTTTTTATATCTAAATGTGAATTGTTTGTAGCAGCAGTCCGCAAGCTTTTTATCACAGAGACCAGTTTCATGGAAGAAAATATTTTCATGGACCAAGGGTCAGGGAGTGGTTGGGGGATGATTTAAGTACATTACATTTATTGTGTACCTTATTTCTGTTATTACATTATAATATGCAATGAAATTAAATGTCCAACTCATCATAATACAGAATCAGCAAAAGTTACAAAATTGTTTTCCTGCAACTAGGCAGTCCTCTCTGGGGGTGATGGGAGACACTGAAAAATCATTAGGCATTATAGTTTCATAAGGAGTGTGCAACCTAGATGTCTGGCATATCCAGTTCACAGCAGGATTCGTGCTTCTATGAGAATCTAATGCTGCTGCTGATTTGACAGGAGGCAGAGCTCAGGTGGTAATGCAAGTGATAAGGAGTGGCTGTAAACACAGATGAAGCTTTGTTGGCTTCAGGGTCCATGGCCCGAAGGTCGGTGACCCCTGGTTAATGGAATAATGACTATACTAGTATTGCTTAAAAAATCAAATATTTTCATACCTCTGGCAAGCTATTAGCCAATAAACACAGGAAATATACTAACATAACAGCATATATATTCTGGGATAGGTATATTACACATTATTTAAATTTTATAATTTTACCAAAGGATAATGGATCACTGTCATAATATACAAATTACTACTGTAAATAATAGTGAAATTATTTTATTGAAGTTCAATGTGTATGCCAGGCAATTGGAAGAATAAAATTTTTATTGTCATCTGTTTGGCTACTGAACATAGCTCAAGTACCAATAGATGCTAAATTGTAGCAGTTCTTTTCTTCAATTTAGTAATATATCAATATTTACATAAATACATCATAAACACATGCAAAGGAAAATATGTAAATGCCAGAATATATACAGATGATAACCTAGAGCAATGTGCCGTTTATAACATAATTTAGTCTTTAATGACTTTTGACATAGTCATATACCTTAAATAAAATAAAGTACATTTATATGATTGTAACACATGGGGAATTATAAGCAGAGAATATCAATGTGACTAGATTTGCACTTAGATGTATTGTATTAGCGAGAGTGTTAAAAGAAGGCTTGGAGACTTGGAAAATTGCAGAAAAGACCATCTGTTTAACGACTGTTCTATGTTCCTGGTGAGATAGTAGCAAGACACAATAAGACAAGACCAATTGGCTTAGAAAGAAATAGAGAAATTTGCAATTTTATATATATATATATATATATATATATATATATATATATATGTTTAACCACTATAGTGAATAATATTTGAGTTTTCAAGTAAAAGAGAGTAAATATGAATTGATTAAGTTACTCTGTTGACTGGGAGGGGATTCAGCACTGGATGTAATGAATGTATGTGTGTACCTACCATATGAAGTATTATTTACCATGATTTCCCAGCTGTTTCAATAATTTATATTTGTATTCCAATAGAATACTTAAAAAATTTTATGCTTTCCTCTTGCTCAAGTGGAAGGGTCATTTTATTACACAAATTAATGATTGAATTTTGATGAAGGGCAAATGAAGATAAAATCTGCATGTAAAGTGAAATAATTACTTTGACTGCCAAATTTTATGGTCTTAAGTGGCAATATTCTTACAAAAATTCTCCTGAAGTTTTGCAAATAAAAATTTTTCCATACGCCGGGCACTGTGGCTCAAGCCTGTAATCCCAGTACTTTGGGAGGCCAAGGCGGGTGGATCACAAGGTCAAGAGATCGAGACCATCCTGGTCAACATGGTGAAACCCCGTCTCTACTAAAAATACAAAAAATTAGCTAGGCATGGTGGCACGTGCCTGTAATCCCAGCTACTCGGGAGGCTGAGGCAGGAGAATTGCCTGAACCCAGGAGGCGGAGGTTGCGGTGAGCCGAGATCGCGCCATTGCACTCCAGCCTGGGTAACAAGAGCGAAACTCCGTCTCAGAAAAAAAAAAAAAAAAAAAAAAAAAAAAAAAAAAAAAATTCCATACTTCATACCATGCCAGATATCCTAGTTCAACAAAATATTTTCAACTTCCTCCTAAGTCTGATTATTATCTGCTAATCTTTTACTAAGTTAGGTATCTGAACCATTCGATTGCTTATCTCGTATATTGTCTAAAAACCAGTTCACACAAATCATTACCTAATAAGCCAGGGAAAGGCCTCATGTTAAAACATTCTCTTAGAGATTTACCTTATACAGTAGCATGTTAGAGAGATGGATGAGTAATTTTCTTCCATTTTTACAAATTATAAAAGTCTTAAGGTGATACATTAATACATGTTTAAGTGTGCATATCCTTTTGTGACCAATACTGAATGAAAACATAGAACTTTACTCAACACTAGAAAGTTCCTTATCCCTCCAATTAGATAGTATTACTGCTGTTCTATCAACATAAGGTTAGCCACACTCTTACTCTGTTGATGGGAGAAAAAATTAGTTCAACCATTGTGGAAGACAGTGTGGCGATTTCTCAAGAACCTAGAAATAGAAATTTCATTTGACCGAGCAATCCCATTGCTAGGTATATACCCAAAGGACTATAAATTTTTCTATTATAAAGACACATTCACATATATATTCATTGCAGCCCTGTGTACAATAGCAAAGACCTGGAACCAACCCAAATGCCCATAAATAATAGACTGGACAAAGAAAATGTTGCACATATACATCATGGAATACTATGCAGCCATAAAAAACAATGAGTTCATGTCCTTTGTAGGTACTTGGATGAATCTGGAAATCATCATTCTCATCAAAGTGACACAAGAACAGAAAACCAAACACCTCATGTTCTCACTCATAGTTGGGTGCTGAACAATGAGAACATGTGGACTCAGGGAGAGGAGCATCACACACTGGTGGTAGTGGCGGGAGGGCTAAGCCGGGCAGCGTCCTGGGGAGGGTGGGGAGAAATAACATGGGGAGAAATGCTGGAGATAGATGAAGGGATAATAGAGGCAGAAAACCACCTGGCTATGTATGCACCTATACAACAACCCTGCATGACCTGCACAGGTACTCCAGAACCTAAAGTAAAAATATTTTATTTAATTTTAAATAAAATTAAATTAAACAAACAAAAAGGTTAGCCACCATTCTGACTGCTATCACCTTTGATTAATTTTACTTGTTTTGAAATCCATATAAATAAAATCATACTGTTTTTCTTCTTTTGTATCCTATTCTTTTGATTAATATTAAGACTAGGAGAGTCAATCACATTGTGGCAATGAATTTTTCCATTCTAATGTCTTTTATGGACTGGTGATATGGTTGAAACTTTGTCTATTAAGAAAAATATTTATATGAAAATGTATGCAATTTTGGTGGACATACACACTAGTTTCTTTTGAGCATATGCCTTAGTTAAAATATCTGTAGAAAAATCAGTTGAAATTCTTATTTCTTTACTCACTTTCCAAAATAAGTCCTTAAAATTAAATGATAATATAAACATTAAAGCAAATTTATGTAATACTTATTTACTGTTTGCATAGAGAGGGGTTTCTAAGCACAAGGTAATAAAGAAATTAAGAAAGGAAATAACAATTTGAGACCTCACTATTGAAAACATATTTTCTATCAAAGGGAATATAACCAAAATAAAAGCAAAATTACATGTTAAGAAAAATTCATAGGCTACATTCACATCTGTATATCTATAAGTAAAACATTATATCTCCCAACAGAAAAATCAGTAAATTTTATGAACCCAGTGATCTAAAACAAATGCCAAATTAACATATTAAAAATGTAAAACTTCACCAGTAATTATAGACAGTGCTATTGGTGAGACAGGAAAATTCTCTCATGATAATGAAAATATGAGAAATGAGATAACTTGAGACTGTTAAACTAAAACACTCTAAGATAATATTCCTGGAAGTTATATCTTAAATAAACAGTTGAACCTCATCTGTATTGAAGGCATTTACATACAAAAATGGAAAAATGTTTTAAATCAAAAAAGTGGCTACATAACAATTAGAACAAAGACAGAAATTTATAAAGGCCAATTTTAGCAGTGTCAACACAACTTCTACCAAGAATAGAGTGATGCCCTGTATACTTAATATATATGTCTTTTGCTAAGCTAATGTTAGAAAAAATTCAGAAATATTGCCAATTAAAGAGGAATACCTTAGACCCTATTAATCTGAATCTCTACATAATCTTCAATTTGTATCTAATTAGATGACCTGTGTGTGTAGTGTGTCTTTGTAAAAAATAATGCCTTGAGCTGGCACTACTCTATATTTTAGAACTATGGTTCTGACAAGTGATTAAATTGGAATTCTTAAGAGGAGTGTCCTTGTTAGATGTATTAGCATATTAGAATCCCATGTGTAAGAAACTCTATGACTCAACCAAGATTGATCTTCCGAGTGAGTAGCTGAGGGCTTAACATAGTTTAAGGTTGATTTACCAAGACAAATATACCCTTGGAGGAACTGGTTAGTATGCTCACCCAATCACCTCTCCTTCCTTTAGATAGTTTTCTTAAAGTAACGAAACCATACTCTTCAAGAAACTACATAATAATAGAATAATAAAAAAGAAAACAAAAGTATTTGCTCAATATTTGTATATATACTCTCAATTGTATTCCTAACAAAATAAGAAAAAAAAATGTTCATGGTAATTACAATCCTCAGTGGTCATGGGGTCACAGATGATATTTACAGCTAACTTCTACTACCCATTCTGTATTCACTTTGCCTTCAGCAAGAACCTCAGCTGTTTATTATTCTTTACCTGGTACGGTGACCCAAATTTTAATCCTGAAGGATCTGTGCCATAAGTAGCCCTATCCGGATTGAGTGCTAATTTTCTATAGATTTCAATCACAAAACATGATAAAACTAAGAGATACTTTGATAGATCTAATATTCTATACCTACTCTTCCTTACCTCCCTCATGGGATAGCCCAATTTCCCCTTGAATCACCCTAGTCAACCCCATAACTCCCTTCTTGTCCTGTTGATTCAGAATTTAGCAGCCCAAAGTGGCTAGGTGACAGTCTTAGCTTTCAGTTCAATGGAATTACCGCTGTGTCTCCCGGTGCAAGCATTCCTCTCTATGAGAAGGATATTTCCATTCCAGCAGAGCATAAAGTTATGAAACAGGAAGCAACAATTTTGCTAGAGAGTCACTATGGGAATGCCAACTGGTGCCACTCTCATTTCCACCCCATGATTCCTGAACCCATAAATCCTGAGTATCAGAGGAAAAGTACTATATGTTAGATACGATTGAAAGAATATACAACTTTCTGGAGAAACTAGCCCCGGCCCTACAAGGCACTGCCACCTCAGTGGTACAGTAACTAGGTCTTCAAAAATACATCTCCTCCAGGAGTGGTGGTTCACACCTGTAATCCCAGAACTTTGGGAGGCCAAAGTAGGAAGCTCTCTTCAGCTCACAAGTTTGAGACCAGCCTGGGAAACGTGGCGAAACTCTGTCTCTACAAAAAATTCAAAAAAGTAGCCAGGTATGGTGGCACACACATGTAGTCCCGCCCACTCGGGAAGCTGAGGAGGGAGGATGGCTTGAACTCAGGAGGCAGAGGTTTTAGTGAGCAGAGATTGTGCCACTACACTCCAGCTTGAGCAATAGAGCCAAACCTTGTCCCAAAACAAAATAAACAAAAACAGAAGAAACAAAATAGACATCTAACTGTTCTATCAAGCCAACTGCTTAAGGATGATGGGGAATGTGATAAGACCAGTGAATTTCACAGACATAGGCCCATTGCCCAAATTCTCTGACTGTTACATGAGTTACTTGGTCAATATGCTGCGTGGAACACCACAGGAGTAGAGCAGGCATTCTGTTCATAAGTCCACAGATGATGGTTTTGGCAGAAGCATGGCATGCATGGAAGATAAATCGATATCTGGAGTATCTATTCCAATATAGACAAAACACTGTCCCTTACAAGATGGAAGTATTCCAATGTAATCAATCTACCACTAGGTAAATGGCTGATCACCCCCAAGGAATACCATTATGTTGAGCATTCAGTGTTGTTCTCTGCTACTGGTAGACTGGGCTCTCAGCAGTGGCCATAGCCAGGTCAGTCTTGGTGAGTGGAAGTCGATGTTGCTGAGCCATAACCTTAATCCCTGACACCATGGCTACTTTGTTTATAAACCCATTGGGGAATGGTAGGATTGAGTATGGAAAAAAGCTGACCGGAATCCCTAGAAGGGTCATGCTATTCACTTGATTACTAAATCCTCCTTTTCTGAGGTCACCCTTTGGGGAGCATTTACACGAGACACAAGTATCTTCATCTGTTTTGACCATTTAGAGAGGTTAATCCTCAAACTTATTCCATTATTTTTTTGTTACTAATTTTTCATCTCGGTCTTTCTAAGTCTTTGACTATCTGGCCAAACCATTAGCTAGTTAGTCCACTAATTAGTTCCATCATCTATTGATAACCATGGGGGATTGGTTCTAGGACTTCCTGCAGATACCAAAATCCATGGATGCCCTAATCCCAGTATGAGTAACGTAGTATTTGCATATAACCTGTGCACATTGTCCTGTATACTTTGAGTCATCTCTAGATTACTAATACTTAATATAACATAAATGTTATGTAAATAGTTGTTATACTGTGTTGTTTAAAAAAAATAAGAAAAATTATTACACATTAAAGGTGAAATTCGTATTTTTGTTTTTTTAATAATTTTGATCTCTGGCTGGTTGAATCCACAGATATGGGCAAGGTAGTGAAGCAGGTGTGAACACCACAGGCATATGGGCCAATTCTTCATGTAACTTACTTGAGCTTTCAGGGCCTGCTTGAGCCTGATCATGTATATATACCACTTATATTTCAGAATAGACTGTTGCAATGCATGCCCAACTTAATAGATTAGTGGGTCAGATAACACCTACTTTATAATGAGCAGCTCAAGTGTCATGATAATTTGGTAGGCCATGGTCAAGTAAGTGTGCAGTTTCTATTAATGCCCAGTAGTAGGCCAATGTCTGTCTCTCACAAGGTGAGTAGTTATTGGCAAAAGATAGCACACTGTTGATCAAAAATCCTAAAGAACTGTGTTATGATTCACCTATGGGTTCTTGCCATAGACTAAAATCAGTGTCCTTATCTACAATCGGCACTTTAAGCTCCATTGGAACTGATGGATCATACGGTCCGAGTGGCAGAGCAGCTTGCTCAGCAACCTAGATCAGTTTTTACAACAAGTGTTATGGCAGAACTGATTGTGTGATCATAATAAAGGATGGGAAAGAGGATGTTAAAATACTTGCAGAAAACAAACATCACTTCTGGGAGGAGGAATATTCTGAGTGCAAATCAATTCTAGGTTTCTTCTCTTGCTGGGGTAAAGCCAAAAAGAACTCAATTGCTGAAACCAGGAGTGCATTTCAAAGCGGTATTGTCCATGGAGGCTGGAATGAAGACATCTAGCACACTTAATTAGTAGACAACATGTGAGTCATACTTTTCATTCAGCTATCATAATGAAGAAGAATGTTAAAATACATAAGCTGCATCTTTTTTCATCATAGAGAGAATTATATGCAAAAATATATATTTCAACAAATTAAAGTCAGATAATTTTTTAAGGACCCATTTTATTTTTTTTTCTTAAAAATATTTATTCCATTAATCTAAAATAATTTTCTTGGTGATTATCACGTCCAGAGGAATATTCTAATTTGAGCCGCTTATGTTTTTTTCAAAATGTTAAAGCAAATTGTCTCTGAGACCATGTCTGTTTCACACTAAAATTGTTAATAACTTTAATTTGTTAAATTAGAGATCTTAATTTCTGAGTTTAAGAATCATCTATCACTTATAACAGGAAATAAAAGAAAATAAAATTGACTCTAATAGCATGACTTATGATAATTTTAGCTGTATTCTCCATCAGCAATAACTGTAACCTAATAAATTGACAGAGAACGTTTCCTCCTCGAACACAATTAGTAACAACCCTTTTCTTTTATTGTGATGCCCAACTGTACTCAGATAGACTGTGAGATTAACTACTGTGGCAAGCCTGCTGAGGTTATACAAGTGTGCAGCCTGCTGTTTCAGTTAGCAATAGGTTGAGAGAAAGAATAAGTATATATACATATATAGGTATACATATAAATATATAATTTGTGCTGGATATATATAGACACATACACATACATATGTATAACCATAGGTTCCTGTGGTTGACTCCTTACACATTTCACTTCAGTTTCAATTTCAAGTAGATCTGTTTGAGTTTCAAACCAGGTGAAAAATCATATCATTATGGCCCAGCAGGGGCATAAAATAATTTCACTGAAACCCAGCTGGTGGTGAAATGCAATGACTGAAAAATCAGGCAAGATTTACATGTTGGCAGTTTTGGAAATCAAAGCTTTACACACCTCTGATTCAGTTTAAATTAGAATTCACAGTAAAGGTCACAAGTTGTGCCCAATGTTAATGATCCGACTATAACCCTGGAACTATCTCAAACATATTGCTATAGGGCTGGTTTTCCAGTGTCAGGTACCATCAACCTCACCAGGCAGAGATGAGCACACAGGATGGAGCTCTGCACACCTCATGCCTAGGTCAGGACCAAACAACTCTAAGAGCATAACACATTGTTCATCATGTCACCTGAAAAATTCACCCTCCGTACACAGTAGGATCACCTTTCAATGGGTTTCACTTTGCACAATTTCAGTTACTTGGAAGTCAGTTGCCTTCTGAAAATACTAAATGAAAAATTCCAGAAATTAGCAATTTGTAAATTTTAAATTGTGTGTTGTTCCAAGTTGGGTGATGAAATCTTGTACCATACCACTTCATCTTGGCTGGGATGTGACGCATCCCTTTGTCCAGTGTATCCAGGCTATACACATTCACACTATCTTCTTGTGAGTCATTTAGTAGCAGACTTGGTTAACAGATCAAAAAAACATGATATGGTGCGTATAGGGTTTCGTACTATCCACAGTTTCAGGCAGCCGCTGGGGTTCCAGAAAGGTATGCTATGTGGCTAAGTGGAAGATGTATTTTATTTATATCAAAGCTTTTGATGTCTGCATCCTAAGCTTAATGAAGGGTCGCTGCAAGGAGATTTCAATTATTTTAATTGTTTACAAGATTGTGACTTGGTCATTGAAACAAATGTCCTTTTCTCTTCGTCTCTGCTTTTTAGATCATGTAAAAATTAGGGTGACTCAGCACTTTGGGAGACTGAGGCGGGCATATAACTTGAGAACAGGAGATCAAGATCAGCCTGGCCAACATAGCAAAACACTGTCTCTACTAAAAATACAAAAAAATCACCTGTTCATGGTGGTGCATGCCTCTAATCCCAGTTACTTAGGAGGCTGAGACAGGAGAATCGCTTGAACCTGGGAGGCCTAGGTTACAGTGAGCCAAGAGTGTGCCACTGTATTCTATCCTGGGCCACAGAGCAAGACTCCTTCTAAAAAAAAAAAAAAACTTAGAGTGACATGATTAAATACATATTTAAGATAAATATACACACAATATATATTCATTTTTATACACTATTACATTCCCATTATATTTACAGGACTACTTACAGCTAAAATTGATTTAATTTGACCTATCTCTCCTTTATTTTGGGAATTAGCTATAAACACTTGTTAATTTTATGGATTTTCTAACAGGCATGTTTTGCTAACTAGGTTTAGATTTCCCAAAAGCATTGTAAATGAAGGTAGGGTAAAGAAAGCTAGAGCCATTACTTCTTATTCATCATTGCTATTAGAAATTTACAAATATCCATTAGAAAAAAAATTAAACCAAGTATTTTTTATCTATTTTATAATAGATTCTACCACACAAGCCATATAAAACAATTAAGAAAATATTTTTTATACCTAAAAAATTCAAATTATCTAATTAAAATAAAGGTAATATTCAATCTATTTTTTTAACCCTCTTGTGGCAACAAACAGCTTTAGCCTCTTTCTCAGGTCTTTCTTTGCCTGTATGTCCCACCCTTTCATAATCTTCAAATGCTTACGTAATTTTTACACAGATTCCTTTTCAAAAGAATTTACAGCAACTTTTCAACTGGTTTTAGTTATATGTAGTACGAGTCTTCCTTTTTTAAAAAGTCAGAATTTTCTATAAAATTCTCAATTGCTTTCTCACCTTTACTCTGATTTAAAATCTGTATTCTTAATATGTTATTGTCATTTTCTCATTCAACATTAATTCAAGAAATATCTATTTGGCACCTACCATGTGCCAAGCACAGTGATAAGTGTTGGGGAGAGATGACCGTAACAAGCTCCTATCTTAAGAACGTCACAGATGAGGATACTGACATTGTATGATTAGTAATAGAGATTCAGATCAGACTAATACAGTGAATGTTTGTGTATTTATGTGGCCTTAGTATCCATTTTGAATACAGATTTAACTTTCTCAGACCAAGAGCAGTACTCAGTCACCCTGACACAGTTCTCAGCTCTGCACCCAGCACAAATGGATCAAGCTTGTGGCCACAGACAAGAAGTTAAAGCCATCTCTCTGCCTAGAGAACCTCTGGCTCCCCACTTTCCCTCTGCTTCCCTTAAAATGACCATTCTGGCATTTGCCTGTGAATTGAAGGTGACCCACACCTTTTTCTCATATATGCATGCTTAATGCATATATTAATTGCCAGAACATTTTAACCTCCCTTTCTTCCCACCTGGGGTGTGGTCTGTGACCTGTGTGTGGCCTCCAGCCTTGCAATATAGCCCTGGTTCCATAAGAACTGAAAACTCTAAAACTTTCACAGTGTGGCTCTCACTGAAACCTTGCCAGCAATCCTACCACTAGGCTGGCTGCCTGAAGACACCCCTGCTGGTGGATCTTCTACCAGTGTTTTGTCAGGGCCTTGGAAGGCTGCTAAGTAAGAACAGTAGCTATCAGCTAAGTTGATAGAGAAACTCCATGAAGAGTTTCATCCAAAACAAATAGAATATTCAGTATTCTCCAGCATGAGAGGAAAGAAATGTGGAATCAGGCTTCCTTCTGAAGGTAATTCTGGCCTTGAACTGAAAAAAGACTGTTGTTTTCAAGGGTAACATTCTTATCTGTAAAAATGAACTGTGTTTTACACTAGAATCTCTGTGTGACCAGTTTCTTCCTAATTAACTTATTCAGGTCCTTGCTCTTTCCAGGAAAATGTCAGCATTTTAAAATTTGACATTTTAAAAGAACCAGAGTGTTTTGACATCAAATCGAATATAAGTTAATTTAAATTAGTTCACAAAATGTCACAAAGATAAGTGAGATGAAAGAATCCACTTTTTTCCCCAAACTCGCAACAAATTGTTTAATAAAGAAAAATAAATAAATAATTATGTGTAAGAGATCGCCAGTCACTGTCTTTCATTTCCTTAAGAAGAAGAATGGAGAAGACTAATTCTGCTGGAATGGTCTAATTTATTAGATCAGTATATATATTTTTAAAAGTTTTTGGAATGTGACATACAATAACTATTTTTCACTTTTACCTAGAAGAAGCATGCCAAATCTCAAAAGAAACACATGAACAGCAGCAAGAACAGAAAGCTATCTTAAAATTAGCCTCCATCTTGAAAGAAAAAGATTGGAAGATCATAATGTCACAACAGTGAGTGGTTTTATAAATTGAATGAATTTGACTTTATGACAAACTCATTATATTTTTTCTTATTTTACTTTAGCCATGCAAAAGTGTATTCAAAGCCCAGAATCTGAGCACAGATAGGGACCAAGAAACACTTGTCTAGATTCTCAGGCAATCTGTAACATCAGCATTAGATGGAAAGAAGGAGAAAGATGAGTTTTAGGGATACTGACCCATCTATACGGCTTTGGAAAATAAAGCACTGCTGTTTTTTTGTTGTTGTTGTTTGTTTGTTTGTTTGTTGTAAAGGATCTTTATTTTTTATATTTACATACATCTCCCATTAAAAAATTAGGACATCAAGGTTTTCTGTCTATAATCTGGTTTTTGTATATGCAAACACTGTTTTGGAAGATCTTGATGATAAACTCAACAGATAAGGACTGGTCTGGTACCACGTGGTAGTACAAGGTATCTGATCTCCATCAGGGTATAATTATAATGTATACTTTACATATAGAATTAATCTAATGTTTCCACATTTTTTTCACAGACTCACATGTGTTTCACTTATTTATACTTCAGAATATTTCAGCACTCTTTTAACATTGCCTTGATTTGAGATAGGGTTTCCTACCACTTCTTTGAAAGCTTCGGACTTGTTATGCCTCTTAATAAGAAATCTGACATGATAAAATGACATAAATAAAATAGACAAAATAAGATATATCTTAGTCATTGCTGAACTTTCAGTAAGCGTTTGTGATCAAGCTGAAAAGATACAGTAAATTGCATTAATAAGAAATATGGGTCTTTTGTCCTACCATTATTCTCAAAAGTATTCCATAATTTACCACAGTGACTTAGGTGATACCTTCATGCAAACTTATCATAGGATGGGCCCTGAAGATTGACTGAAAAAGTAGCATGCCACAGTCATGTCCTTTGACTATGATGAATATGATCTTTGCATTAGAGATTCATATGAAAGAGTGAAATTTAGAAAGGGATGATGTTGGTAGATGTGCAAAGCCTGTGAAGTCATAAAACAATGAACAGTCTTTCATGATTAAAGCCATTATATTCATGTCTACTGGACAAAGCAATACGTGAACTATAAAGTTTATCAGTGTCTCTCAGTTTAGAAAATAAAATAAAAACCAAAGTAAGATTCAGTATTACTGTCCTGGAGCACAGTTGCTGACTCTGACTAGAGAACTTACTCTCTGTTCCCTTCTGCTGTTTTTCCTCTGTGACTGTTCTTTAATCACTTTTCTTTCATAAGCAGTTTTTCCTTTTCCCCTTCACTCTCTCTTCTTACTCCACAATTCCACCGGCCCTGAATAACTTTGGAAGTAAAAACACCCTAGTAAAAGACTGCCCTTTATTTCTGTTTGCATACAGTTGCATTACATTTACAGTTACGCACCACATGATGTTTCAGCCAACAGTGAGGCACATTTACTACAGTGGTTTCATAAGATTAAAATGGTGCTGAAAAATGTCTATTGCCTAGTGACACCCTGGTCATTGTAATGTCACAGTGCAACACATTAGTCATGTGGTGATGCTGGTGCACACGTTGTATGAAAGTATAGCACATACAATTATGTATAGTATAGAATACTTGCTATGATAATAAACATTTTACCTATTTATATATTTGTTATAGGGTAATTTTAATCACTATTTTAGAGTATACTCTTTCTATTTAAATATTTTTAAAAAGTGAACTGTAAAACAGCCTCAGGCAATCACTCAGAAAGTATTTCACAAGAAGGCATTTTTATCATGGAAGATAACAGCTCCAAGCTTCTTATTGCCTCTGAAGACTTTTCACTGGGGTAGGATGCAAAAGTGAAAGCAGTTATATTGATGATCCTGACCCTTTGTAGGCCTAAGATAATGTGTATACTTGTGTCTTAGCCTTTAAAAAAGCATTTGAAAAGTACAAAAAAAAAAATTAAAAACAGAAAAATGCTGATAGAATAAGGATGTAAAGAAAACATTTTTATACAGTTGTATATACAATGTGTGTTTTATGCTATGTTATTACAAAAGAGACAAAGGGTCAAAAATTAAGTTTATAAAGTTTTAAAAAGCTACAATAAGCAAAAGTTAATTTGATATTAAACAAATACTTTTTAAAATAAATGTAGTGTTGCCAAAGCATATAGTGTTAATAAAGTCTACAGTAGTGGAGAGTAATGTCCTAGGCCTTCACATTTAGTCACCTCTCACTCAGTAATTCACCCAGAGAAATCCTGCAAGAGCCATTAGAGGTACATGCTCTAGACAGGTTTACCATTTTGTAGATGGTTCATAATTTTTACTGTACCTTTTCTATTTTTAGGTATATTTAGATACACAAATACTTACTATTGCATTATAATTTCCAACAGTGTTCAGTATAGTAACATGCTGTACATATTTGTAACCTAGGAGCAAAAGAAGATATGATATAGCCAGGTGTGTAGTGGGCTATGCCAGTAGGTTTGTGTAACCACCCTTGACCTGGTCTGGATGTGTGTTCCCAATGAAATATCATGGTTAATTGTAATCCCTCATATTGAACATGGGGCCTGGTGGGAGGTAATTGAATCAGGAGGTGGTTCCACATGGTTTCACACCATCACCCCTTGGTACTGTATATTACAGTTTTCTCATGAAATCCGGTGTATAGTACCTCCTCCTGCCCCTCTTGCTCCTGCTCTGACCGTGTCAGATGCCCCTGCATTCGTTTTGCCTTCTGCCATGAACACAAGTTTCCTGAGGCCTCCCAGGAAGCAGAAATCTCCATGCTTCTTATACAGCCTGTGGAACCATAAGCCAATTAAACCACTTTTCCTTATAAAGTACCTAGTCTCATTATAGCAATGTAACAACTGACTAATACAACATTCTATGCTATCTTCATACAATGACTACATGATGATGCATTTCTCAATATACCTGTCACCAAGGGGCACATAGCTGCAGCATCATAAAGGCACTGAATATAAAATGATAATCGTATTTGAGAATGTAAACAACAGCATGGAATCTCATCATTATTTCTTTAAAGAATTTTTTCTTTGATTTAACAGTTATGCATATGAAATATTCTTCAGAAACAAAACTATAATGAAAAACATATTATTACTCAATTCACTGACCCTGTTCAAAACCAAACAAATTGCAATGTCTTGGTATCAGATGGTTTATTCAAGTCAGAGAACAGGTTTGGGCACAAAAAGACATCCACTGTCCTGCAGAGAGGACATATCCATGGAAATGACAAGTTGCAGACCTTTTAGGAACATTAAAAGTTGTAATTAAAAATGAATAGAAAGCAAAGAACTGTTAGCATTTTTTCTACTGTGATTCCTAGATCTTGTAAATCTTTGTAAATCTTTCATAATGTATTTTTACTGTACCTTTTCTATTTTTAGGTATGTTTAGATGACTCCCTGGAAATCAATTGAGGTGTTTTATATAGCAGATTCCAGGGTCCCACTAGACACCTATAGAATCAGGGAGACAAGAGAAGATACCTGGGAATCTGCATTTATAATCGTCTTTTCATATGTTTCTTGTATACTCTTTAGTTGGAATATTACTGGGTTATAAGAATACATAGCTTTCAATGTGACTATATCCGTTAACTTTCTCCTGCCAGGTTCTGAAGTCCTAACCACAGTACTATTGTAAGATTTGGCTGGTTAATGAATCTAATTCATTCTTGGCCACGAGAAATTCACAGGATTAATCTTGTAAGTTGACAGTATTAATGGCTATACCATGTTGGTAGGTTTCAGCAGCAGTGGAAAACTTCTTAAAGCTTGTGAGTAAGTGAGAGCATACAGTATTTACTGTTTTGTTTCCAGATTAGTTTGCTAAGGATAATGGTCTCCAGCTTCATTCATGTCCCTGCAAAGGACATGATCTCATTCTTTTTTATGGCTGCATAGTATTCCTTGGTGTATATGTAACATATTTTCTTTATTCAGACTGTCGCTGATGGGCATTTAGGTTGATTTTATGGCTTTCCTATTGTGATTAGTGCCGCAAAGAAATGACACATGCACACATAGAGGGAAACAACATATACTGGGGCCTTTCAGAGAATGGAGGCTGTGAGGAGAGAGAGGATTAGGAAGAAAAGCTAATGGGTACTATGCTTAATACCTGGGTGATGAAATAAAATGTATAATCAACCTTCCTGACAAATGTTTATCTATGTCACAAACCTGTACTTGTACCCTCAAACTTAAAAGTTAAAAAAAGTTCTTAAATCATTTTTGTGATATTTTTAAGTAACAGATATTATCTATATATTTTTCATGTTGTTATATAAGATTGACAACTGCAAATCTTGGTTCTATGGCACAAATGTACAAGGTTTTGTTTTGTGTGTTTTTTTTTTCCCCCCACATTTCCTTTTTCAAAAGGATCTGTAGAGGTTGCTCTCTTTAAGACATTCATAGCATGATCTAATTAGGCTTGGGAATAAATAATATGTTGAATATCTTAATAACTCTGGCTAAAAAGTAGTATAGATTTAGAAGTGATGTTAGAATTTTTTAAACAATAAACATTTTAGATAAGTTTCATTCTTTTATTCAACTAAATAAAAAAATATATATTTTCAACAATAGAACAATTTCCAGAAAATGCCCACACCTTGGAAAATGTACTAGTAAATACATGAATTATACTCTTACTTTTATTTTAATTTCAAACAAAAATATTGATTTATCAAAGTCGTTTTGCCCTCAAAGTGTTACCTAGATTGTCTCTTTTCTTTTAAATTCAAGATTTGTGCATGTTTATTACTTTATTGATTGTGCCAGTCTAGTCCCTTCCTTTTGTAATTTTCTCCCAGCCTACGTTAAAAGCTGTATGTACTTCGCAGTGGCACCTGTGCAATTTTAAAACAATTCAGAAAATTACTCCCAGCTCCGACTTCTGTCCCAATTTCAATTCTCGGTATTCTGTTACATTCCTTGGTTTCTTTTCTATTTCCTCCTAGTTTTTCCTCTCTCTTTCAGTATTTCTTTTTGTTGCTTTCCCATGTAATGGTGTGCCAGTTTTCCAATTTTGAAAGATTTTGTTTTCTAAAATGCACAGTATTTCTTATTATTCCTTCACTGACAAGGGTCATGGGTTAATTGCAGTCTCACACAGCCAAGTGTAAGATGCAATCCCAGAGCACTAATGGCCTGTAATCAAGATTTACTTTAAAGATATGACAAAAGACAAATGGAAAGAGAATATTATAACCTTTGTGCTTCCCCTAGTCCTTTGGAAATAGCTACTTTTCCTTTTGAGACGTGTTGAAACATAAATATTTGTGAAAACAAATTTGTTTCTCTAGCAGAAGATCAGTGTTAAACACGTTTGTTTTGTAATATAAATTTTGCAGTGCTTTCTACTTTTTGACAAAGCAGTTAGGCTATCAAGAAATTAGCACACCACTTTTTCTACTGCACAGATGAATAGGTTGGCAGTGAAATGCAGACATTTACTGCATTTCACAGTCCAGTGAGCTCAATAGCAGCTGCTTAAAAACCAGAAACAAGATCCTGAAAACAAAGTGACTCTTTATTTCTTCAATTCAAATGTAGAATTTATACAACAGGAATACTCCTGTAGTATTGTTACTAGCAGGCGAAGGTAAAATTTTCATTGGAAGATATTCATATTTAGCTTCTTTGCAAAGGAAGTTAAACTTTTACATAAAGCCTTATGCTGACATGTTCTGTTTGGATGATTTTACTGTAATTTCTTTCATAGATTGCATAGTCTTCATATATTGATAATATATTTTTATTAAAATGTACACAAAGAATCATAACTAATATAATAAATGCTTATTTGATATAAAATATGTTTTTAATGTTTTATGGACATTTAATGAAGTTGGTAAAATATTTATTAGGCAACATTTATGGAATGCCTCCTATGTGTATAATGGTTTCTTAAGTAGTGTTCTATGTGTGACCCTATGAAACTTAAGTATTTAAATACAGGGAGGAAAAAGGGTAAATTAAAAGTCACTGTACAGCATGATAAATGCTTTGATAGTGACATATCCAATTTGACATGTAAGATTAGAAGATGTTTGTCTGTGTCTGCCAGGAGATTGAGATCAGGAAATAACCATCTCCAACTTAGAAAAAGTAAGCTTTAATTTAAAGGGTCAACACGTTTAAAGGAGAAGAATTTTACAGAAGATTCTGTGGATGATAAGTTGTCAAGGAGTAATGGGGATTTTGATTCATACAAAATGAAAAGTGGTTTTTTTGGGAGGACTGGCATGTAGTGTTAAGGGATTTCTAGGTGGGAAATAAAAGTAAAAAAGCCATCTGGAACTATTTTTCATAATGACCCTTTCTTTGAAACACAAATAAGTTTTAATTTAGGTTCAGAAACCTAGTAAAATACACTAAAGTGATAACTGATCAAATTTTTATTTGTGCATTTCTGGAACAATTCTGAAAAGCAATGGGGAAAATTGCATCATAAGGATGATGCTGGAAGAATAACAGATGCCACATTCCTTGAGTAAGAGAACAAGCAAATGATTTTAAAAAAATGAATTCAAAGAAGAGCAAAATGGAGGAACATATTTGAAACATTTAAAACAAAATAAATTACTTAGCACTTGATAATTAAATGGTTGGTTATATGAGTGGATAAAGAAACTAACAGATATATAAACAAACACACATAGTCAAAATGAATAAAATACTTCAATTGCTGGAGATGTGGAGAAATGGTCTGTATACTATACATACTCAGAAAGAAGAATAAAGGTAATCTATGACTTTTTGAAAATTTAGGTACCAAAAATTTTTCCGTTACTGTTAATGCATGCGAATTTTCTCATCAAGAGGTAGAGTCTATCTTCACTCACAATGAATAAATATAGGCTGACTCAGTAATTTGTACTGACATGTACAACACGGTAGACATGACCTTCTTAGATTTCTGAGCGCAGGCTTTAAGAGGACTGCCAACTTTAGCTTTCTTGCTTGGGACCTAGTCACATACTGTAATGAAGTCCAGGATATTCATTGGCATTGAGAACATTTAGGGAAGCCCTGAAAGATAAAAGAGTATATGGAGAGAGAGGGTACATGAGGGATACTCAAGAGATCTCAGCCAGCAGTCAGCACTGTGGTGTCAGTCCTGTGAACAAAACATTTGTAGTCCTTCCTGATCAGCTCGGCCACTAGTCACAAACAGTCATAAGAACAAATTCAGCTAGTAGTCAAGTTTTGGGTTGGTTTGTTTCACAAGAATAACTACATGAAACAGTAGTTGATACTTATTAATAACGGTTTTTTATGACAAAATCAAAAACATATGAGCTTGGCTTTAGAATCGAGAGGTTGGAAGGCCAATTATGAGAATGTTAGGGAAGTCTGGAAGATTATTGAGAAGATCGTTACTGGAGGCTGAAGAAATGCCAAGGCATATACCATAGCGGCAGAATTTTGACAACTCCATCAACAGTGGTAGCATGGAATGCTTTTTAAAATGTACGTGATGAATTTGTAGCTCAGTCCAAGAAGATTTCCTGATAGAATTTTTTATTGCTATGGCAAAGCAATATGACGAAGCCAATTGGAGCTTTAAAAAGTATATATTAATGGAAAATATATAAATAGAAAATATATACTTAAAAATATATAAATAAAAATATATAAATAGAAATATATAAAATACATAAATGGAAACTCATTCCATTTATTAAGCAAAATTAGAGAAAATATTTCTAATCAAAAAATTTATAGGTTGGAAACTATTTATCATTCCTAGCAGGTTAAGCTGGCAAAAGTCCCTAGAAGTAAGAAATAGCCCCAGAGGAAAGGTAAAATCTAGGATGCTGATAAAGTCAAAATAAAATCAATAGTACTGCTGTACAACCCTTTACGAACACTTCAGAAATATTTAAGTTCTTTTCAGAAGAACTTTTTCTAATGGAAAGGATGACAGTCTGTTTTACAGCAGTTTCACAAAGATTTGAGGGAACCGTATTGTCAAAAGCACTATCAGCTTCTACTAAAATAAATGGAGAAGTTAAAATGTAAAGAGGCTTCTGGGCTCCCAAATATCTGTGGACACAAAGCAGGTTGAGCAAACTACTCAGCTGCAAACATGATGTATTTATTTTGTAAATGGAAGATACTTTAGAAGATGAAATAAAAATGCCGCAAGGATTTTTTTAGAGAACTAGTCTCAGATGGCAGATATATACCCTAATCAAGGAACATTCCTTGTCTTTGGAGTAGGGGTTCCTGAAAATCCTTGCTGGATTTCAGAATTACTACCGGCCACTAATTGCAATGAGCCTGGCTTTTCAGCCTGTTGTGAAAAGGAGTATCTATAGCAATTTTCCTGACTCTGTGTCACCATTATACATTGCTTGTATATGGAAAAGGTAACATGGACTTGACTTTACAGGTTTCCAGAAAAAGAATAAACATTCCCAGAGGGACTCATCTGTATCCAGATATGGTGTACATCATTATATTGCAGTTGGATGAAGTACTGGGTTATTGAGAAAGAAGACGTGTATTTTGCATGTGGGACTGTTTTAACTTGTTTAAGACAGAAGGTATAATGGGTTTCCTACAAATATGGATTCCAGTGCTTCCCTCAATCCCTTTATATGCATGCTCTCTCTCTCTAAAGAAGCCGAGTCTATTCTCTTCACCTTGAATTTGGACTGACCTTGAGAACCATGTTGATTAAAAGAATGTGATAGAGTTAACATGTCAAGCCAAGGACTTAATAGGACCAGTACTTTCCACTTTCCTTTCAAGACACTCAACTCACCTCCCATGTTGTAAGGAGGCCATAGCTATTGAACTGAAGTGAAGACCACTTAGAATACCAAGAGGATAAGATACCACATGTAGATATTCCATGGAGAGGTAAAACAAAAAGCCTACACCAATATGTTGTGTTAAGTCTCCAGATATAATTATTTTTTTTCAGTCCAGAACACCGTCAACAGTCTGTAGACCAGAAAAACTATCTCGACAACTCAATTCAGGCTCGCACAAATTCTAGCACTACTGTGAAATAATTGTGCAGATAAGATTAAAGTCGCCGGGCGCGGTGGCTCAAGCCTGTAATCCCAGCACTTTGGGAGGCTGAGGTGGGTGGATCACGAGGTCAAGAGATCGAGACCATCCTGGTCAACATGGTGAAACCCCGTCTCTACCAAAAATACAAAACATTAGCTGGGCATGGTGGTGCGTGCCTGTAATCCCAGCTACTCAGGAGGCTGAGGCAGGAGAATTGCCGGAACCCAGGAGGCAGAGGTGGTGGTGAGCCGAGATCGCGCCATTGCACTCCAGCCTGGGTAACAAGGGCGAAACTCCGCCTCAAAAAAAAAAAAAAAAAAAAAAAAAAAAAAAAAAGATTAAAGTCTATAATCACTTTACTTGAGTTAAATAAAAGGAAATCATTTTTGGATTTGACTAAATTAAAACATTATAAAGCCTTTAAAATTAGTTTTAGTAATTTTCTGGAAGTGGGCATGAGAAGAGCTGCTGGATATGCGTTGTTCTCTTTCCTCTGGATCTTCCTTCTTGGTTGCTGCCTGTGGGAAACGGGTGTCAGCTCATGCCTATGGAGTTTTAATATACTCCTGATCTTCCTTTTCTTACTGCCTGCCCTGTGGACCTCTTCCTTGTTTAATAAGCTGCCACAGTTATGTAAACCTCGTAATAAGTCTGTCCATCTATGTATACATATATTATATATATACACACATAAAAATAAACATGTAGATATATAGATAGACAAATAGAAAACAAAAACCTGATGTCGAGTTAATCTAAAGTAAAAGCATTAAAGCTTCAAGATCTATGATGCATCCAAAATATTGATGCCATAATAAAGCTTGATTCTGTTTAGCTGATTTCTAACTTAAAACAAAATTTCCAACATGCTTTTAGAAACGTGATGTTTTTGCTATTGCATATCTAGAAGTCAGAAAGCTACAAATAATTCTGTTTTTCAAAAGCATCGTCACATTAAAATGTGATACCTTCAGGTCTCAGTCTTTTCACCTATAGGAGGCAATGACATTATTCTAATACATTTTCTTGGTCTTTAATATAAATTAACTATGAAGTGATTGAATCTTGTTACCAGAGTTTATGCAGGAAACACCTCTTATGAAAATGATCAGTAAATGATATTAAGATTGTATAGGATTAGCAAAGTCTAGAGATTTAAAATGTCTTTTCTCAAGTAGTGTCTTCCCTGAATATATCTAGTCTACTCTTCTCCTTGCCAAGAATCAGTGCAATGCAGTTACTTGTGATGGAGCAATATTATCCATGTAATTTATCTTCTTAAATTTCAGGGATAGCTTATTACATTTTATTTTTAAGGCAAAGTAGAGATTTTTTTCTTTCTTTTTTTTTTTTTTTTAGTTTATAAACATAGCTTTTTCAATGTTTTGCTGTCTGATTTTTCTTAGGTACAGAAAAGCTGGTCCAATGGCTAATTGAGGGTTCTCTCTCAAGTGTTAACTCCTTTAGGAAATCCAATGCAATGAGGTAATTTATGTCTAGTAGCTGACAAGTGCTATGCCTAAATTATGAAAGATGCCCATATTTTCTTTAGAAGGTTTGAGATGAGGTCTTCTGTGTTTTTAGGATTCAATCTATACTATGCCTTAAGAAATGTTGAACTATTATGTCTGTGTAGTTTAACAGCTTTATTTTCAGACATTTCTTTAATGTTACATCTAACAGTTTATAGAAAGGTGAACTGATAATGCTTTCAAAGATATCTTGCACTGAAAAATAACTCACTTAGAAAAATTGTATTTTCTCTTAAACGGAATGCCTTCTTAAATCCTGTAGGCCCACTCTTTTTGTCTTGGAGATTTGGTGGAGTAGATTTCTGTAGAAGCAAGGATTAGATGTTCTCATTAGATCAATTTTATAATTTATTCTATCATTAAGAAAATGCCGTTGTACACACATAACCAATGAGAAGGAAAAAATGGTAAGTTTTTTTTTTTTTTTTAGCACAGAATATGATACAAAATAGCTGTGTTAAAAAGTCAATTTTCATCATAAGAGTATGTCCATAATCTACATGCCCAGAAAATGTTAACTTTGGACATACTGAGAGCTACTGCAGCTCTTTTATTTCTGGTCAAGATTCTCTTATGCAGAATGTGTCTGGTGATATTACAAATGATTTATGTAGGAAAATAGGGCCAATTGAACGAACTAATGGGTTTGACTTAGTTGATTTCCCAGGAGAATTTCTGCTTTATATTCTGTGTTATCCTATGCTCTGTTCATTTCAAGATAGAAAAACCTGAGCTGAAGACTCCTCACAGGCTTTGAGTAATCCCTGCCTTTACAATGTTAGCCCTTTATGTTCATCATTCCATGGCACCTAAATGCAATTTTTATGATTTTGATGCCCTTTGTTAGTACTAGGAAGCACTATTATTAGAGTTCAGTGATCAATAATCTAATTTTCATATTTAGTGTGATGCCATAAAACAAAGTCGCAAAGAGTCTTGATTATCTTTAGCTTTTGCCACTCCATTAATCCAACTGCATAGTAGTTTAAACTATCATTTTGGCACAAAGAATCTGTAATATGAATAATTATCTTTCTTCACAGCATCAACATCTTGTCTCCACTTTTATCACTATTTGTAATTAACTATGAGTGACCAGAGATTCCAAAGAGTTTGATTTTATAGACAAAGACTTATACCACCAATTCAAACTGTCTTCAAAGGTCTGAGACTCTGACACACCTCCGTTATTACAACAGAACACTGTTACAGAAAATTTAATTTTGTTTCAAAAATTGCACAAGTAGCAGAACCACATCGCAGACCTGGCAGAGCCACATCTCAGACCTTGAAACAGGATTACTATTCCTATGATATTTTCAAGTACCCACCTGCTATCGTTTAAATATTTTTCCTCTGCAAATCTCCTTTCTAAATTTAATTCCGAATGCAATGGTATTGAGAGGTGCCACTTTTCTTTTTCTTTTTCTTTTTTTCTTTGAGGCGGAGTCTCATGCTGTCACCAGGCTGGAGTGCAGTGGTGCAATCTTGGCTCACTGCAACCTCCGACTCCCTGGTTCAAGAGATTCTCCTGCCTTAGCTTCCTGAGTAACTGGGATTACAGGCACACGCCACCAGGCCCAGCTAATTTTTGTACTAGTGGTATAGAGGAGGTTTCACCACGTTGGGAGGATGGTCTCAATCTCCTGACCTTGTGATCCACCCACCTCTGCCTCCCAAAGTGTTGGGATGACAGACGTGAGCCACTGCGCCTGGCTGAGAGGTGGGACTTTTAAGAGGTAATGAGGCCAGAAGAGTTTCTACCTCAAGAGTGTGTTTAATGCCTTTACAATAAAAGGATATTTAGAAGTGATTTGTCTTTCTTGGTTCTTCCCCTCTACTGTCATTTGAGAAACTGTGTTCCTCCTCTCTGCAAGATGCAGCAAGACATCATCTCAGAAGTGGAGACCAGGGACTTAACCAGATACCACATATTCCAGTGATTTGATCTTGGACTTCCCAGCTCCTAGAACTATAAAAGATAAACCTCTATTCTTTATAAAATTACACAGTCTCAAATATTTCGTTATAGCAGAACAAAAAGTGCTGAAACATTGACTCACATTTCTGACCACAGAATAGTTTCACTACTTCCTCTTCTTCAGGCTCTTTTGTAATTTTTCTTTATTTTTCTGGTTTCGTTATTTGAAGTATTTCCTCCAATACATCACTTTCTGCCAGATGATATGCATAAATATCTCCTGTGGAGGCTGATGACAGTCCCATAACATCAAATCTTAGAAATGAATGTCAAGTACTGACTCAGCAGGATTACTCAGTTTATGATGTTCCCCTAAACAAGTTGCTTGGATGAGCTCTCTTCTGATACCGTCCACAATTATTGGAAAGGGAACTATTCCTACTTGCTGGTGAAAAAAAAAAAAGACTAGAGTTTGGAGCTGAGTACTTAGTGATAGTATTTGAGTACTTTTCTAAATGTTCTGATAATCATCAGAACAGCTGAAAGTATTTGACTGAAAAAGAAATGCAAAAGTCAAAAAGAAAATGTTGACAATTTTACTTTTTCCCATAGAGCTAACCATGTACACTTTGACTGCTTATATGTATGTAAACTAGCATGATGACAGTAAGTACATTCTATAAAATGTAAAATTTCAGCATTTAACCATTTATTCTGTTATACATCCTTATGAAATTTATGTGTTTACTTTGTCCAGAAAGTTTTGTTGTGTGCCATATGATTGAAGTAAAATAAATATGTCATTCATTTTCAGACATATAAATTTATCTCTTTAAAATTTTTAGTATTTTCCTCCAGAATTCACCACTGTTAAGAATTTTTAGTAGTAGTATTTCTGTGGAATAGTACATTAATAACTATATATACTTTAAGAAATACTGCATGTGTTTCATAGATATCTGGGTCTATGTTTCTCTACAATACAGCCTTGATTGAAAAAGAATTAACCTTTTAAAAATATACTGAATGTACCTTTAGAAATTAGAAATATATCTTTAGAAAATAGAAATATATGTCTTTTGAATAGCTATTATTTTATACTAATTATTTTATAATATACTCACTTTAAATTTTGGTTTAAGGTGTTTGCCATAGATATAGAAAAATATAAAATAAGAGGGAAAAATAATTTTATCATCTTGAATGAGATGATTGCATTAATCTAGCAAATGAGTTAAATCCGTAACAAAATTTTGAAAAATATGTAGTGGGTAATAGCTAATAAGAATGTTTTAATTTATAACCTGTTTTATAACATTCAACCAAGTTTGTTTTTGTTAGTCCCAATAATATCAGAAGCAGTATATTCATAATTTCAGTGTTTATTACTAATATTATATATCCCTCAATTGGCATAATTATAATATTTTAACTAAAATATACTGTGAAATTATACATTCTAGGTGCTGGGCTTTCTGGCAAAATTGTAATGTTCATAAATATAAATGTTATACATAATTTTTTACCATTATAGTATATAGTATTTCTTAGGGAATTTTAATGAACTTGGAAAATCGTATATTTTAGTGCAACTTTAAGTTACTACACTTGGAGAAAATAAAATCTTGATATTTTCATAGCACAAAAGTACACGTATGTGCTAGTCTCAGCATCTAGATTAAGAATCCACCCTTTAACCTAAAATAAAAGTTAAAATATTTTTAAAAAGAATCTATTCTACAGAATTAATGGCATTGATATGTCATGCTGGATATATAAGAATGTTCCACAGCATGATTTATGGTGGCAAAAGAATCAAAACTAAACATCAAGGTCTTCAACAGGGAATCGGTAGAGTAGTTTTTATATTCTTATGATGGAAAAATTTTAAGATAAAAGATAAGTTAGTTTGTATGTATTTACCTGAAGCTATGTCTGTACTTATATGCAAAAGAGGAGTTTGCATAATAATATGTATGATATTATTCACTTCATCCCGAGTATTGGTTAACACATTCTGTGTGGGATCAGTTTAAGGAATTTACATGCATTGTCTAATTTAATCCTCACATCAACCAGCTAATAGAGAAGTTTTATCATTCCTGTTGTGTCCCTGAATCTTGGATACAGAGAGGTTGAATAATTTGCCTGAAGTTACACAGGGAAAGAATAGAAAAGTTACTCGATTATTAGGATTTTGAAAACTTCAGAATAAAGAAAGCATGTTTAATTCCTTTCCCTGCAACCTTTGGTGCATGGCTGTTCTCCCTGGTTTCGGTTACTAGCATTCAACTGAGGTCTAAAAATAGGAGCGAAAGTAACAAGAAGATATTATGAGAGGCAGTAAAAGAGACTGCATTCATCTACTTTTATTACAGTAAATTTAAATTGTTCTGTTTTATGATTTTCATTGTTGTTAACGTCTTATTGTGTCTAATTTATAAATTAAACGCTGCCATAGCTATGTTTGTTTAGGAAAAAAAAGGATATATTACAGTATATAGAAGGTTTGAACTACTTAGTGTTTCAGGCATCCCCTGGGGGGCTTGGAATGTATCCTCTGTGGATAAGAGGGATTACTATATTTCCTAAGTTTCATAATGGCATTCTTCAGAAATAGATTAAATGTCATGCATGGGCTTTGAGCTTAAATTTTGTTATAACATTTGACAACATCTCATGAGATTCTGATGCACACATAGAAAATATCTAACCAGAATTATGTGCTATATACTTGGTTGAATAAGTATACTAACAATGATCAATCAATGGATATACGATAGTTTAAATGGAAAAATAATATACATCTGAGTTGTATTACTGGCACTATTATGAATAAAAATGTTATCAATTATATAACTACTAGGCTGCTCTCAAATACTTTTGTTTTTCTCCTGCTATAGAAATAATAAGATGGCAGTATTTCACCCTGCTTAAAGGTGGATGAAGCCCCTTACTTGTTTTGACCAATGTCATTTGAATAGAAGGAATTTTTTCAAGGCCTTCCCATGGTCCCTTATGAGCTATATTGACATGAATATAGCTTCCATTGGCTGTCTTCCTAAATGACTAAGTCTCCTTGCAAACCTATTATAGAGACTGAATTAGTTTTAGATTTGAAAGTTATTTATTTCTTCAGTATGTTATAGGTCATCTTAACTGATACACATAACAAAATGAAATGTTCAGTTTAGAAATATACAAATGTCCCTACCAAGGGAAACTAGGCAATTCACTTAATAATAAAACTGGTATTTGATTTCAGGAATTTAGAATTTAGAGTATATAATTATATCCTGTAGACATATTCACATATATAAAGTTTATTTTTGATTAATAACTTGCAGAAAGCTATGCACTTGAGATTTACAAACTTGCTGAATAAAATTCAGTGAGAAAACCGCATTTTAGTATAGGCTTAATGAAAATGTCTTGATGGAAACCCTAGACTCTAAACTACACTGTGGCATTTAGAATGAGATAAGAGAAACCCATAATAAATGACTTTATAAGTGGCTTTTGGATAGAATTCTGGTTTAAAATTTGAGAATAAGGTTGGCAGATTCTATTCTTTGCAAAAAAAAAGAGGGCTGTCACAACAATGTGTTCCTGAAACCCTTTTTAAATAAAGGAAAAATTGAAGAGCTGGCATTTTAACCATAGTTTATCTAATACATAATGATGCTTCATAAGTTATTGAGACCTCCCTCGATCTCTGGGATAGTTTGAGCAATGGCTGAAAATAATCTATCAGAAAAAAAAATATATATCTCTAATTCTGTCAATAATTGAGAAAATATTCTAAGATTCTTTAAATTTTAATTATGTTTTTTAACACATATATAAAATATAACAAAATAAGGTGAACATTATCTAACTGAGGCTGCTCTTCAATTCTTATGTACTGAATTTAAGGAGAGAAATGTTATCACCCTAAGAAATTATACCAACTAATGACTGCATGCCATTAATATATTTTCTAATGTTTGTATTTTCAGTTAATGCACTTTCAGTGATAGTAAGGAACACTTTATTAACAGCTATTTGAAGTGTCATTTCTATAAAGAGACCTGCACATGTTTAATGTGTATAATTCAATGAGTTCAAACATATGCAAATACCCTCGATACTGTCACCACATTCACTTGAATATGATTCACATAAACATATGCAAGAGCCCCTGAAATTTATTTTAACCCTTTGTGCGTGTATGTATGTGCTAAGAAGACTGAATATGAGATCTCCTCAACAAATTTTGACATACGCAATATTATAGTATTAACTGTCGGCACCATATTGAACAGTAGCTCTCTAAAATGCATCTGTCTTTCATAACAAAGTTCATAATCCTTGCAAAAATTTTCAGTACCCCATAATGCAGCCTTTGGCAACTATGATAGTATTCTCCGCTTCTGTGAGTTTGACTATTACAGATACCCCATATAAGTGGAATAATACAATATTTGTCCTTCTCTGACTGGCTTTTTTCACTAAACATAAAATCCCCCCAGGTTCATCAATGTTGTCACAAACGGTAAGAATTTCTTCTAAAGACTGAAACATATTCTGTTGTATGTACATACCTCAGTTTCTTTATCCATTTATCTGTCAATGTGCTTAGACATGAGTCATTTCTGTATCTTGACTACTATGAAAAATGAGTCTATAAACATCGGAGTGCAGGTGTTTCTACAAGATCCTGATTTTAATTGTTTTGGATATATCCAGAAATGAGCTTGCTGAATCATATGGTAATTCTGTTTTTAGCTTTTGGAGGAACCGCCATACTGTTTTCATAGTTGTTGTATCCTCATACATTCTCAATGGACAGTGTACAGGGGTTCCAATTTCCTCACATCATCACCATTTATCTTTTGGTTTTTTTGAAAATCAAAATCCTCAGTAATATATTTTTGATATTACTATTTGCAATGACTTTTTGGATATGACACTAAAAGCACAGGAAACAGAAGCAAAAAATAGGCAAGTTGGACTATATCAGACTAAAAACAAACAAGAAAAACAAAAGCCAAGCAAACTTCTGCACAGCTAAGGATAAAATCAACAGAATCAAAAGGCAATCTATAAAACCAGAGAAAATATTTGCAATCCATGTATCTGGTAATGGGTTAATTTTCAAAATATATAAGAAATGTCTACAATTTAATAGCAAAACACACATAATCTGATTAGAGAATGGGCAAAGGATTTGAACAGACATTTATTCAAAGAAGATATTTAAATGGCCAATAGATGCTTTAAAAAAATATACTCAACATCTTTAATTATCATGGACAGGCAGATTAGTAGAACCTCCAAATAAAATTACTTCACAGACAATTTAACCTATAAAATGATGCATTATGTTATGTTAATTGTTACAGAAATTATTTCCTCACAATTGTTGCATCAATTTGTTTGTGGTACTATTACAAAATATTTGCTACCTTGTCATTTATAAAGAACAGAAATGTTTCTCACAGTTCTGCAGGCTGGAAATCCAAGATGAAGTCACCTGCAGTTCAGTGTCTGAGTCTAAGACAGCAGTTTGTTGCTGCATGCACTGGAGGGAAAAAGTACTGTATCTTCTCATGAAGGAAGGTTTGGAAGGTAGGAATAGGGACCAAGCTTCCTCTGTCAAGCCTTTTTGTAGAGACACTAATTCATTCATGGGGGTGCCACCATCATGACATAACCACTTCGCAAAGGATTTCAGCTCCTCCCACTGTTGCATAGGGGATTAATTTTCCAACACATGAATTTTGAGGGACACACTCAGACCATAGCAACTGGTTTATAGCAACTAGGGAGCCCTATGGTCTTCATAATAAAGTGATATTTTGCTTTAATATGAAATGAGAGGTCAGGGCCTGTAGCTGCCGTGAGACTGCTGCATGCACATCTCCCCTAGTGACTATCACAGTTGACTGACAGCTCCTGGGGTTCCTCTTCTTATCCATCATTACCTATATTCCAAAAATCCCCTTCTCATAGCTGTTTTCAGGCAATGGCAAAGCATAGGGAGGTGCCCCGCAGGCATGTTCCTGCTTGAAATGGAGGAAAATTTTGGCTTGATAACTCTCCATTGGTCTGCAAAAATGCATTAAGAATTGTGCTACTGTATGAAACTCATTTTACCTAACCCTCTTTATTTTCTTTCCTCCTTCATAAAGTTTACAAATATTGTGGCTGAAAGCTCTCTGTCTATTCCTGCTTCCTCCACCTCATCTTGCAGAAGTGTTCACCCAAATAAATTGCTAACCCATACAATCCCATTTTGGCAGATTCGGTTTTAGAACTTTGCCTTGACTATTAGCCTCAAGGGAAATATAATAAAATACACACACACACACACACACACACACACACACACACACACACACACAAATATTTCTCAATCTCTTATAGGTAAAATATACTCTTTTTATGATTTAATGGAAATATTTATATGCAGTGAAAGATAAATTATTGGTTGTATTGCTACATTTAAAAATTTTGCTTAAGTAGCTAAGATATAATTAAGAATCCCCAAATTGTCCTAGACAACTATTTTAGAATCTAAAAGTACATGATCACAAGTACTTAGAACTATTATAAGATTAGTATTCATTTAATTATCTGTACATCCATAATGTAATTTACTGTTTTAGTTTGCTTGCTAACAAGAATGATTTTTAACAATGGTGATCTGGTTTAAATAGCTATGATTTCCTATGTTTCCATTATTATTTTAAACAGACATTGACCTTTATTTTTAAGGAAACAGAGCTAAAGCAATGAAGCACACTTCATGATAAACACTAAAAAGAAAATATGAGACCACTATAGTCCCCAAATTACTTCATAGGAGAAACTGATGGATATTATTTAAAATCAATTTAAGTACATATTAGATTTGTGAAAAGCTTAGGTAAATATAACTTGAATTTACTTTAAAAAAAGGAATTACAAAAACATTCTATAATTCCCCCTAAGAAACTTATTCAAATAAAAGTTTAAGTAACAGCTACATGGCATGGGGTGAGAAAGCGGGACATGGTGGTGCATGCACCTGTAGTCCCAGCCCATTGGAAGGCAGAGGTGAGGTGAGAGGACCACTTGAGCCCAGGAGTTGGAGGCTCCAGTGAGCTGTGACTGCACTATTGTACTCTAGCCTGGGCAACAGAGTGAGACCCTGTATTAAAAAAGAAAAAAAAAATAGATGGGAAAGTTTACAGAAAGAGACACTAATTATTCATCAAAGGTAATTTTTTTCTCTTGAAACACAGCAATGTTAGATTGCTGTTCTTTTTGCCTTCTGTTTGCTTCCCAAGAAGGGTGAAGAGGAAGCTGCAGTTGCTATTTTGTATTTTCAGGTCTTCTTTGTAGCTTCTTATTAAATTGATTCTTGATCTGAGTTTGATTCTGTGGAAAATACAGTTATCTGGTTTTTGGAGCCTGATCTTCATAATTTCTTCTAGAGCTTTTAGATCCTAATAGAACACTGATTCTAACTTTCTGGTTTTTGTACTTGGCTTGGTTTTGTCATTTCTTGTAACCCCATGAGTTTCACCTGTATCTTCTTTAAGTAACATTTTATTTTTGAGTCTTTTTTGTTCCTTAACTGAAGAATCACAGCTACTTTCCTTCTTTCGTGTCCGTCTGAGTTTCCCAGTGAAGAAATCATCACCATTATCACTATCTTCGTACGGGGAAGACTGTAAAACTTTTCTTTTGTGCTATCATCATCAAAATATTCCTCCTCTTCACATAATTCTTCTCTGCCATCACTGTTACCACAGAGTGAGCTATCAGATCCGTTGTTTGTTTGTTTGTTTGTCTTAGTGTTTTCAGTTTGGGGTTAGCAAGCGTCTTTGTCTTCCGGGACTCAATGGAAACTACAGAATCCTTTTCTGAAGACATCGATGGAGAATTTGGAACACTCGCTGCGTTAGGTCCATGTTCCAGCCTGTTTTTTTCCTTTGAATTATATATTGGTTTCTTTGCCAGTGTTTCGGTTTCTTTCACTTTTTGCTCACTGATAATAGTTCCTTCATGCTGTAAATTACTGCCATTATCATTTGAATACAACGTATTCTTAGAATGATTGTCCCCTGAAGCATTATTTGATGACTCAACTTCAGCAACATTTTGTCTTGCGTCTTTAAAGGCTTGGACAGCAGCTTTTAACACATCTATCTTTTTCTTCAGAAGAGGATGTGCTGCTAGTCTGGCAATTGCTCTTTCAGTTGCAGTAGAATCTGGCTTTTTGCAGATTTTTTCGAAGCTGATATCACCAAGAGCAGATCAGGTTTCAATTCCTTCTTGGCATGGATTTCCTCAAGCAATCCTTGTGCCTGCCTTTGGTTTTTTAACAGTGCATCTTCAGTACCCTTTTTTGACTTCAGTCTGCCAACACTCCTGACAGGTTTTCAGATAACCGAAACTCAAATTCTCTTCATTTCTTTTCTCATTTTCACGACCTCCTTATTGAGGTTCAGAGTTTCCGGCTGACCCATCTTAGACGGAGGAATATCAGGTAAAATATACTCTTGCCACAAATAAATCCAATCTGTGAATGCTTAAATTGTGCTTTACAGAATATAAGAATTTAAGAGCTTCACAGGAAAAATATTAATACTGCTTACAAGATTCCAATACGTGAATAATATTTATATTACAGTTTCATATGAACCTTTTACTTCTATTAAGTATGCCATCATGTCACTGCAGAGCTGTGAAATGAGAGCTCTCCTAGTTATGAACAAAGAAACGTGTTTTACTGGAAGCTAAGTGGCAGGTTGAGCATGTGGAAATATCTGGGCATGCAATGAAGACATCGTTTGCAACTCCCCAGTCCCCATAGCAAAATGAATGTTGTTTGTGTCCATTTATGCAGGATACTCTAGAAAAACAAACTGAAGCTGTCCGGCCTGCCTGGACCACTTGTTTGCTGAGGCCCCAGGAATTAAGCCAATTGAGCCAGATAGAGCCGAATGGACAGGATGTTCAGGCTTTATTGGAAAATCCCCGGGCGGACTGACTGGACCCGTACAGCAGGGGAGGGTCAGCAGTCTCGCACCGGTTTTCTTTGTTCCGTGATTTTTATAGAGGTGGGGGAACCGGGGAGTGAAGGAGCTGATGTGACAGATGGTGATTGGTCAGTTTGACCGTCAGGCGGGAAGTCAGCGAAGGGCTGATAAGGTGGTCGGTGATTGGTCTGATCGGTTGCTGGGCAGAAAGTTGCTGAGTCACCCAGGGTCGTTTGTACTTGGGGCTAGGACGCTGGGCAGTGTGAGACAAAGGATATCCACGTGGTGAGGTTAGGTATTTTCCACGTGGCCGGGGCCTGGGTGGGAGCAAGAGGGGATCCAAGGGTCCTCTACCAGACAGAAGCAATGTTAGGATGCATTTTTGTTGTTGTCGTTGTTGTTGTTTTTTGAGACGGAGTTTCGCTCTTGTTACCCAGGCTGGAGTGCAATGGCGCGATCCCGGCTCACCGCAACCTCCGCCTCCTGGGCTCAGGCAATTCTCCTGCCTCAGCCTCCTGAGTAGCTGGGATTACAGGCACGCGCCACCATGCCCAGCTAATTTTTTTGTATTTTTAGTAGAGGTGGGGTTTCACCATGTTGACCAGGATGGTCTCAATCTCTTGACCTCGTGATCCACCCACCTCGGCCTCCCAAAGTGCTAGGATTACAGACTTGAGCCAGGATGCATTTTTAAAAGAAAGCTAAAGGAAAATAACACATACTCTTTATTATGTATTAAAACAACCATTTCATTCTATTTTAGTGGAAGCTGTTGTTTATTATCGAATTATTTGCTTGGGCAGGAAGATACAGGGTTTTTCCATTTGGGCTGTGTCTATTTCCCATGAGAAAAGTTGAAGACAAATCTTACCATTCAGTCCAAAGTCGATTGAATCAACGTGTGTGCCTTGAATCTAAGGAGTTGCTAACCTACTGGCTGGATGTTGTGTGGCTTGCCAATAGAGTTCTGCATGACAGGAACAATGGTTTTAAGTGGACTAATCAGAGCTATTAATGCAAATATGGTGAAGGCAGGAGCTTTTCTATAGGAAGGGCTGTATCGTTTTGCTAATAACAATGCCTGACACAGACTAGTGATTTCTTGAAATACAGCATATTCTGGGTGATTGAGATGTAAGATAAAGGAGAAAGGAGCAGCATGTAGCAGAAATAGATGCCCAAAGATGAATTAAGATGATGCATTAAGCTTAAAACCTGAAGGAGAGAAAGCTGTATATAAGTTGAAGGGTTTGAGTAAAAAGATTATAGGAATAACTAAAGTGAGGACTATGCAGAAGAGAGAGAATTTAGAGTGAGATGACAAGTGTTCTAGGAACAGAGACTGGGAATAGCCACCAGGTGGTGATGGGCAGTAGCTTGGGAAGAATGCTTATAAATGCAAATTATCTGCTTACAAAAGGCCATCACTTCTGTTAAGCAAGAATAGAGCTAAGTGAAAAGAAAGGAAATTGAAAAACAGAGAAAATGCAGAGAAAACTAGAATCTCTATAGACAACATCAATGCAGCAACAACTATGTGAACAGCTTTTGAGCACAAAGAACTTTTGTTTTGACCTTAGAGGCAATTTGGTCTTTATTAGGTTTACTTGTAGGATAGTTGATGTTGTTTATTCCCTATAATGCTTGTGATGGTAAAACCTTCACAAATTTATATAATCAGTGTATGTTTTCAATACTTACAACCCAAATAACCAATCACAACCATTTTCAGTATGTCATTTGAAGAAAAAAAAAAAAAAAAAAAACGATGATCAGAAGTGTAATTCAATTAGCAAGTATCAGTAGTGGAGTATACACTGTTATTTGTTAATACTAAATATGATTGAAAAATCAAAGAAGATGAAATATGGGAAGTATTATTTTGGAGAAATAAGCTTTTTGCCTAAAACATATGTTTATAAAAATTACTTTGTGAATAAACCTATTGTCTAATATTTATGAGGTGAAGTGTGCTGTCATAAGACCTTCCTTAATTGATGAAATGATGCAAAGCAGATAATGTTGCTACACTTATTGAAGTATAGACATGAACAGAAAATTGTTTCTTTATTGCCATGTTCTGTAAGTCGAGAACTAGAGCTCAAGATTAGTTTTTTGTTTTTTCCATTTCCCTGGGAACAGAGGAACAGTCTCTCTGGGTCTAAAACATCCTTTTCTCAGTACATCCCACAGCATCATATAGAAATATGTTGCAATCAGTTGCCAAGTCGGATCCTAGCTTAATGTCAGCAATTTTCTTTCTGCAACCAATTTTGCACTCAGCATTAAGAGGAAATATTGAAGGGAGACATACCTTTTATGTTTGTAAAATTTAGACTTCTTGGGATAAAAAAAACAACTATATGTATTGTCATGAGATTTTGAGAAGAAATAAGAAGAAAATGAAACATTATAGAAAATATTATATTATTTAACTGTCCTAAAATACTTTCTAAGCTTGACTATTTTTTGCCAAATTAAATTAATATTTGGATATAGACAGCTTTTCAGAGTGGCAGTATCATAGTCAATGAAGATTATCTGAGGCACAATTATTGCTAATTGGACATAGAAACCACCTTCTCTCTTACATATAAAAATTATTACATGCTATATTAGCTATTTCAGAAGAATTGATAAAAGAAAGAATGTTGTATTCATATGCTTGTCTTCCTGGCTAGAAGATGTTTTAATTAATCAGTTTATGGAGTTTGGAAAATATGTACAGTATATGTAGCTGAGTGCTCACATAAATTTTGAATACATTCATACATCTTTTTTTTTAAAAAAAGATTGAAATTCAAAACCATTTTCTTACATACTCAGTAGAAGTTGTTATGAGCCAACATATTTTAAGCTATACTATTTTAAACATCTGAAGTAAATTATTTGACATATAAAAAGACTTCTTCATTTAAAAATATATCTTTTAAAATAATTTTACAAGTGATAGCATCTCATTTTAGAAGAAGAGGCATCAATGACAACAGTTGCAGTAACTCGATGCTGAGTATGTTTTTAAATACAGGACTCTGTGTTCTGCATTATACATATGTTATCCAATTTTATCGTGATAATATGCTTTAGTGATGTATTAGTCTGGGTTCTCTCAGACAGAACCAATGTATACATACACATATACATATACATATACATATACATACACACAAACAGAAAGAGAAAGAGAGAGACATATGGATCTCTCCATTTATTAGAGGAATTGGACCATGTGATTATGGAGGCTGAGAGGTTCCAGAATAGGTTGTCAGCAAGCTGGATAACCAGGGAAGAGGGTAGTGTAGCTCTCTGCAAGTCTTAAAGCTTCAGAACCAGGGGTGATGGATGACTGATGGTATAACTGTCAGTCAGAGACCAAAGGCCTGAGAACTCAGACACCACTAGTGCAACTGCTAAAATCCAAAGACCAGAGAATCTGGAGTGCTTATGTCCAAAAAGAGCAGAATGAGGATGTCTTAGGTCCAGGGGAGAGAGAGCTTTCCTATATTTTGTTTTATCCATACCCCAGACCAATTGGATGGTACCCACCCACATTGAAGGTGGATGTCCTGCTACTAAATATTTTAACTATAATTTTAATTGTGAAATAAGCACTGAATTCTTGTTGCTAATAATCTGGTAAGATCTATCTTAACTATGAAATAAGTACCTGGAGGAACTCCTACATTTTAGGCTTTCAAAGGTTACAGCTTTTTGGAGAGGTGTTTTTTTTTTTTTTTTTTGAGAATAATGGAATTCAAACACTGTGATTAAAATATATGTTTACTTATATAGTATTTATGAATGAATATATATATAATAATTACTATTTATAATTTTAAAATATAGTAAAGACTCTTTATCCATGTGGTGTTGGTCTGTCTCTTCTATTTTGTTTTTCTTCCCTTCTTGAGCACTCCTTGCTTTTTTACCCATGACCACTGTTTGATAATGAACATATTTGTAGCTTTTCATTTTCAGTCTTTTTCAACACTTTCAGAGACTTTATTCTGCAAATTTGAAGAGGGTTTTCTTTTCCACAATATAATTTTCCAAATGTTGGCTACTTGTTTAATTTATTAAACCTGCAATTGTTTTGCTTCTTTGCTTCACATGACAACTCTCTCTGAAACCTGAATCACTGCTCCTTTTGAACTCTTGCCAAAAACATCGTCATATTCTCCAGGAGTTGAGGTGAAAGATGGTGTTTTATTCTACTGCTTTGGTAGGAAGAGCCACATTATTGTCTAATTTGAGTGCAAAATCTCTCCTACCGTTGATCGTCTTTCTGTCAGTAGACATCACATTCTACTTCCTAACCATTTCATCCCAGGCATTGTGCAGATTACCTCTTCAGCACTCTGGAGTCCACTATTTTGCTATAATTTCTTTAACTACCTGTCAACTCACCCAGGGGTATTTGTTTCGTGTTTAATGTTCACCTCCCAAAACAGTCTTTTTAATTGAATAAGCTATTTTTGACATTTCATATTCAAGCTTAACATCCCTTTTGTAACACAGGCGTGTGTTAAAATCACATCAGCCCTGCTGTGCAAAGGTTTATGGCACGTGTTATTTTACATCTTTGTTCCACTGTCTGCCCTAAAATAAAAATCAATAGGTTTTTTGTTTGTTTGCTTGTTTTTAACATAGCAACACAAATCAAAGCATTCTCGATGCTCCATCGATACCATTTCATTATTTGTTGGGTAGGCAGGATAAACAAGAATTACAGAATTTCTATCTTAAGTTTTTAAAAGTTGCAGAAGGGTTTGTGGAGAATGACAGAATCCAATCACTGTGATTAAAAATGTGTGTTTACTAGATGGTATTTAAGAATGAATGTATATGACAATTGTTGTTGTTGTTAATTTAAAATATAATAGGGACCCTTATCTAAGTGCTGAGAGTCTTTCTACTTCCAGCCTGCTTTTTCACCCTTCTAGAGCATTCCTTGCTTTTTTACCCACAGCTTTTGTTTGATAATCAACAACATATATGTTGTTCCTCATTGTAAGCACTTCTCAACACTTGCAGAGACTTTAGTATATCACTGACATTAATGAAATTGTGATGACTTTGTTACTGAGGTTTTTGACTAAAATAAAATTATCATAATCAACATATATTTTATAATAAAATATTAAAATACAAATATAATAATAAGGCAAAAACTATAGTAGCATCTTCCTCTAGTTTGTAACTTAAGGAAGAAAGATTAAAGTTCTAATATTGAAATCAGAATCTTTTTTTTAAAATGTTTATTTTAGGTTTAGGTGTACATGCAAAGGTTTGTTGTATAGATAAACACTTGTCATGGGGGATGTGTTGTACCTATTATTACATCACCCAGAAATTAAGCTCGGAATCTTTTCCTTTTCCTTTTTTAGCTATATTATTTCCCTTGCAGTGAGCCATAAATCTAAAATTGTATTTAAACACCCACCATCCAAAAATGAAAATGCAAGCCTGTACATGTCTTTAAAGGTAAGACACAGAAATGGTCAATATAATTTATACAGAGGTTATATTTTTGATGTGTGTGCACACACAAGGTGGAATGACCATTATATGAGGAACAAACACTCTCCACATTTTGATTATGTGTATTTGAATGCAAGAACTTGTACAGAGGTACATTAAGATGAAACAAATATGTTTCTTTTGTTCTATCGTCTCTGTAGCATTGAAATTTCAGCTGCAAAGGAAAGGGTAGGCAAGTCAGGACAATGTTCATATTTCTCAATTAAAACAGTTTTAAAATCCAAGTGAACACTCAGGGTAGAAATAGAGACAACTACTTGTATTTATAATCTGATTAAAATCCTGTTTTGTTAAACTCTCCACATTATTGCTTTAATAAGAGGTCGTGACCTTAGACTACCTTACCCTGCTCGGATAAACCATTACAAGCTTTGCAATTTGTAGTTTACTAATCATCAATCTAATACAATTTTCTGTAATTTCTTCACTGATGCATAAAGATAATTTGCATATAAAAACAATAAAGGAAGGCCGGGCACGGTAGCTCAAGTCTGTAATCCCAGCACTTTGGGAGGCTGAGGTGGGTGGATCACAAGGTCAAGAGATGGAGACCATCCAGGTCAACATGGTGAAACCCTGTCTCTACTGAAAATACAAAACATTAGCTGGGCATGGTGGTGCATGCCTGTAATCCCAGCTACTCAGGAGGCTGAGACAGGAGACTTGCCTGAACCCAGGAGGCGGAGGTTGCGGTGAGCCGAAATCACGCCATTGCACTCCAGCCTGGGTGACAAGGGCGAAACTCCGTCTCAAAAAAATAGATAAATAAATAAAAATAAAAAAATAAAATAAAAAACAATAGAGGAGTTCAAGATGCTATACATTTAAAGTCTTAACTGTGCAAGTGATTTTGCCACATCTAGTAATTCAGAACTAGACCAACACATTTTTTTAGTTATATACATCGTGTGGTTTGAAAGTGTCCCCCAAAGTTTGTGTTGAAAACTTAATTCTCAGTGTAACAGTTTTGGGAGTTAGGGCCTAATAAGGGGTGATTAAATTATGAGAGTTCTGCCCTCGTGAATGGACTAATGTCATTATCCTTGGAGTGGGTTAGTTATTATGAGAATGGGTTTGTTATAAAGACAAGTTTGACCCACTCTTGCTTGCTTGCTTTAGCCTTCTCTTTACCTTCTGCTTTCTGCCATGCGATAACAGAGAATGTAGGCCCTCACCAGATGCTGTTGCTATGCATTTGAATTTTCAGCCTCCAGAACCATGAACTGGAGAGTCTGTGAGAGCCTGTAATTAGTATAAAATGAACTAAGTCCCTAAAGTGCAATATGAAAAAAAAATATATAAGATTAATTTCAGACTACCTTTTACTATCTAGTGTAGAGAGAATCAGCCCGGAGTAAAATTTAACATTATGTAATGAAGGGTAAAAGGAAGAAATCAAGTTAGTGAAAATGGATGCATAGATTAGAACAAAAATCATCTAAAAAAATTAAATGATTGCTCCTAAAGGAAACATAATGCATAATTTATGGGGAAACCTCACTGATCATGACATTCATTTTCAATTAGCAATCCAACTAATATATAACATCAGTAACCTTGTCAATAATTATATCCCAAGCTTTGTCATTGTATGTAATTTATAGAACTTTCCATATATGTTGTTTCATACATTTGCGATTGTTTTTTAGATTTAAACCAGTAGTCTAATGTAATAGGAACTATTTCACTGGGAATTATAAACAGTGTAGTAATTCCTGTCAAAAGGCCAATGGACATTGTTCGGGTAAGCAGAATCCAGATAGTTGACCTGAAACACAGTAAATGTCCAAACAGCTTCATAAATAAATAGACTATATCTAATCTTAAAAAGCTGCTATATGTGTATTTGATATTAGGAATTTTAAAATTAATTTCACTGGAGTTTTAAACCCTTAGAGAAAAATGTAGCATTTTACATATATAGTTTTGAATTCAATTCTTTTAACAATTGAAAAACCATACCAAGCTGAGAATTTGCATTTGAATACTGAAGTATTCTCTAAGTGGCCTGTTAGTGTATTCAAGTTTCCTCTTAAACCTTTTCGTTTTTATGTTTTTTTTTTTAACCTTCTAGTGGAAGATTTGGCTACGTAAAATGTGTTCCGTAAAGTTCGACTCTGAAGCATAATGACAGTAGCACAGTTGCCCCCTATTAAGCTATGAGTGTGCAGCTTTTTGTAACCCTGGACATACTGAACTTAATGTGAGAGGCATATTCATCTGAGACTCGTAAGGGTTGGACAGTGCCCTACCTAAATGTTCTTTACTGGGTCATTGAGTGATCTCTAGCCGACAAATGTTGGCTCATGTCAGCTAACTGCAAAGAATTGTCATTGTCTGACAGAAATATGCCCAATAAAATGTCTGCATCTGAATCACTGCCTAAAACTCCACTTCTAGAAAATTCACATTATGAGACCCTTATTAAGAAAATAAACGTTTTTCTGAAATTCTTAATATATTTTTTAAATCAATATAAAAGCTTTTTTTTTTTTTTCTTTTTGGGCTAGTATTGCAGATTTTGTTTCACAGAGCATTCTCTCTTCGTCTCTCTCTCCCTCTCTTTCACTCTCTCTTTCTTAGCATGTCTGTCAGCTAAAAGTTATCAGTCTGTCATTGGTCAGGGATGATTTTAGCAGATAAGGGCATTATCATAACTGGTTTTGTTTTGTCAACAGTTTGAGTAGCTGTAAATTAGATAACAGAAATATTGGTCCAAGATCACACATTCAGTAAGTGGTGGAATTGAGACTGTAGTCTGGTCTATCTGACTCTAGAGTAATGAAACTCTTTTTTTAAGTCAGAGTCACTTCTTCACCCAGGCTGGAGTGCAGTGGTGCCATCTTAGCTCACTGTAAACTCCGCTTCCTGGGTTCAAGTAGTTTTCTGCCTCAGCCTCCTGAATAGCTGGGATTACAGGCTCCCACCACCACACCTGGCTAATTTTTGTATTTTAGTAGAGATGGGGTTTCAACATCTTGGAGAGGCTGGTCTTGAACTCCTGACCTCATGATCCACCCGCCTTGGCCTCCCAAAGTGCTGGGATTACAGGCGTGAGCCACCCTGCCCAGCCAAGGGTAAGGGAACTCTTAACTGCTAAGCCACACTGCCTCCTCTTATAATTTTGGGAGCCCAGTGTTCGTGAGCAGTAGGACCTATCACCAGCGTCCTCATAGTCCAATTAGATGCTGATCAAATATCCTTTTCAAATATTCAAGCACAGGGAATTGGGCAAATTATATATGTAGAGCAAATGTATATGAATGTGCTTTATACTTCTATGTAATTTAATGAAGTATATCCAGGTATATACATTTGGGGCAATTCCCTTGTGAAGTATTGTAGCAATAAACTAATGATTTGTAAGAGAAACTCAAAGAAAAACTGGGGAAGGTGGGAAGTCTGTTAGACAGGTATTCTCTCCTTTCACCTATCTACTAACTTAACACAACTTTGCAAATCTTTAGTGGGTTTTCTTTATGATTACACTGTCCTGGTCCTTTGCTCATGGTTTTCCCTCATCCATTTTGAATTCTAATGCACTCATTACTGAATAATAAACACAAGTCTGATGGTGGGTGCTACCTAATGAACTTTGTACCCTATCTCTGCATTTTTTTCTTAATTTATGTTAGCTTCTTTTGTCTAAAGGTAGGAACTTAAACTTCCTGATATTTATTTTCACTTGCAATCATGATCTTTTATTTAGAATTATTTATACACTCATAATATTGCTCCTTAATGTATTCTCAAATGTGTTATTTGGAATCTTTCTTACAGAACTTTGTTTCTATGTTTATACTTCTAAGTTAAAATTTTTTTTCTTTAATTATCTAAATTTTTAGTAATAATCTGAATTATTTAATTTTGTATATGTCTTTTACTCTCACCAATGTTTACATGGAATAGTGCAGAGATGAATTCCAATATTCTTACTTATATTAGCATATTACTTGGTGAGTCCTCAGTTTTATTAATATTATATTTGAAGATGAAGAACTAATAAAATAAAATAAAGACATTCAAAAGGTAAATTTTTAAAATTTCACCAGTGGATTTTAATTGGGAAATATACATGTTTCAATAAACACTATAAATTGTCCTTGGAACCTATGCATCTTCCTTCTGTCAGATTGTGTTTGGAACATTTTTACAAAATTAATTGTACAACCTTGTTAATGAATATTCTTATTTGCAGCTCGTCATAATTTTTAGAGGTCATTATGATTTTGTCATGTTATTTCAATTACTTATTGGCATATAGTAAAATCTCTATCTTATTTGTATAATTTGGTAAAAAATGAGACATTAAAACAAATGAAGATACTAAAATTAGTTTCTTGGAAAAAACATATTTCTCTTGAATGAGTTGCATGTCTTTGTTCAAGTTTCCGTTTGCTATTTTTGTACAATATGTTTTTAAAATCATCATTAATACATAGTAAACAGGATTACTTATAGGTTGTTTATGAATTTCAAACACACAGGTGCCTTTTTTCTGAAATAAATATGATCAGATAGTAGCCACTGATTTGATAACTTCCAACTGAAATATGTAGTTCTTTAATTTAAAATCAAACTTACAAAAATTGTAAAGAGATACAAAAAGCACTGAATGATTTATTTGGTGTTTTTTTTTTGTTGTTTTTCTTTTTGTTTTTAAAGAAACAAAGAACTAATGTGAAAAATGCAATTGACAAAATTATTATTTATACAGTACATATGTGTTATACACATACTATGATTATATGCATAAGTATGTTTCTCCCAAATCACTCTCTTCAGTCTTTATTTCTTCTATCATCTAGTGTCGAGAGATGAACATTCATAATATGTCCGTGGTTGTGACCAAAATCTCTGATTGTAATTAGTCCATATATTATTTGTTTTACATTAGAGTAACACAAAAATATTCAAATAAAGTAAATTATTCCCTAAATGGGTCTGAAATATTTATATAGAAGATCTTATAAAAATATTCTAAGAAATTCAGGTTTAGAATTTCTGCATTCCATGACTGTTGCGTATGTAATCAGATAATGGTTATCTCAAAAAATTATTTTCAAAGAAATTACATTGGCTCTGGAAAACTACATCATAATTATTATAAGAAAAGATGTAAATTTATGCATAAATGATGACCTGGTAAGTAAAATCATTTTGCAGGAAACTTAATTTTTCTGAAATTGTAGACAGTAATTCCACATAGGCAAGGTTTGTATGTTTGTAAAAAATAAGAAAAATCACACCACATTTGAAAATTACCTTGGCCACATGAAAAAGAGCAGACTTGGTTGGGCACGGTGGCTCAGGCTCGTAATCCCAGCACTTTGGGAGGCCAAGGTGGGTGGATCTGTTGAGGTCAAAAGTTGAAGACCAGTCTGGTTAATATGGTGAAACCCCATCTCTATTAAAAATCCAAAAATAAACCAGGCATCATGGCATATACCTGTAATCCCAGCTACTCAGTAGGCTGGGGCAAGAGAATTGCTTGAACCCAGGAGGCAGAGGTTGCAGTGGGCCAAAATGATGCCACTGCACTCCAGCCTGGATGACAGAGAGAGGCTCTGTCTCAAAAAAACAAAAAAAAAGAGCAGTCTTTGCCCAGATATAGTATCTCTTAAATTGATTAGGTATCATACTTTCTTTTATCTGAACAACATATGAGTAAATGGAGAGGATATTGGTGGTAAGGTTCATTGACAACCTGGAATCTAAAAAGTAATACATAATACATTGAAATGTAGATTTTTATTTGGGTGAAGCTTTTGATGTGTGCATTATTTTTGTATTGCTGAAGTTTTGTTTGAAACAACAAAAATTCATCATCTTACAGATCTATAAGTTAGAAATCCAACATTGACCTCATTGAACTAAAATCCCAATGTTGAAAGGGCTACAGTGTTCCTCTTTAGAGGCTAGAAGGAATAACTTATTCCCTTGACTTTTTCAGCTTCTAGAGGCTTTCAGCATTCCTTGGCTCTTGGTCCCATCCTCCATCAAAGCCAACAAAATTTTGTCTCTCTGATCATTCTTACATAGTCACATCTCTCTTTCTGATCACAGCCAGGAATGATTCTCTGCTTTTAAGAACCCATGAGATTACATGCCAAACAGAATAACCCAGGGTAATTTCTTCATCTCAAGATACTTAATCACATCTACAAAATCTTATTTAACATGGTAGGTAGAATATTCACGTATTCTGGGGGCAACAGTGCAAACATCTTTGGGGGCCATGATTCAGCTTACCACAGTGTGTGATGTCAGTAATATAGTAACAGATTCATAATGGCACCTTTCTCAATAATGATTTTGTTCATATTGCATCTTCTAAAAGAGGAACTTCATAAGAATTGATTCTTTAGTAGTGATTTGGAAAGTAGTAGCCATGTTTGTACAGTGTGGCTACTATGGAGTAGGAAGCTCAGCAGCAATCATTGTGAGGGTGCATGTCTTGGCCATGAATAGTCTGAGTAAATTCTACTAATATGCTTCAGTAATTGAAAATAAAAGACATTCATATGAAATTTGTCAAAAGTCCTATTCCTAGGTATTAAGTAATTATCTATTATAAATCAAAATTATTCCAGGAGTTATAAAAATTATATATTTACATGGCTAAACTCTAAAGTTTTGATTTGAATAATGCTAACAGATTGTAGCAAAAAAAAAAAAAAAGATTTGGAGAGGAAGTGAACAACTGGGACATAATTTCAGCATTACCACTTTCTGAAATTGTAAGTAGGGACAAGTAATTTAGCAACTCTATTTCAGGGTTTATTCACAGATTTGAGTTTCTTAGGCCAGACTTGTGACTACCTCACTCAAACAATTAGAAAAAATGGATATAAAAATTGACTAAGATCATGTCTATATTCCATATCTTTTTATCATCTTCAATTTCTTCCATAATGAATTCTATTAACTGTTTTGCTTTTATTTTAATTTATTGTTAATAATTTTCCCATACCACATATAATATCTAGTAACATCTATGTGTTAAAAAATATGTATCAAATCTATATTAGTACTTAAAATTCCACAAATTCCAACCGTGCAAATAAAGTAGAGAAATGTCCATTTAGGTTTCTGTCATTTATAAATATATAGATTACTTTCTCCTAATATAATTACATACTAGTTGGGGAGTAGTTAGTTAAACATGTAGTGTTAGACATGTTATGCATCAACTGACCACTTTTTCTGCATTTGAAATTACAGAACGATTAAAATAATGATTACAGTATAAGTACTATGATTTATTCTTCAGATTTTTTATGAAAGACTATTATATAAGATTTGGAAGCCAGGCACGGTGGCTCACTCCTGTAATCCCAGCACTTTGGAAGGGTGAGGCTGGTGGATCGCCTGAAGTCAGGAGCTTGAGACCAGCCTGGCTAACATGACAAAACCTTGTCTCTAATAAAAATGCAACAATTAGCCAGCCTTGGTGGTGGGCACCTCTAATCCCAGCTACTCCGGAGGCTGAGGCAGGCGAATCACTTGAACCTGGGAGGCGGAGGAGGTTACTGTCAGCAGAAATCACTCCAGTGCACTCCAGCCTGGATGACAGAGTAAGACTCCACCTCAAAAAAAAAAAACATTTGGAGAAATCAAATTCCTCATAGTATAGTCAAGACATCACAATCTGCAGATGGAGAGACATGATGATCTTGTGGATTAATTCAAATGTCAGAGAAATTACAGGTCTATAGCAATATCAAAAAGCAGAGAGTAAGCTACATTAGTTTGACATCATTATCATATATTTAACAGTATTTTAATACATAGTTTTGCTTATCTCTTGTTTTCTCTCTTCTTAGTGTCACTTAGGAGCCATATTTGTTAATAATGGTTTAATATACTAGCCTACTGTATCGTATTCATGTAAAACAACAGTATTTGTAGTTTCTTGATGAATTTGTTGATTAAATGAAAACCTACCACTACTTTAAGTTTAGCCTTTTTTTTTTTTTTTTTTTTAGATTTTAAAATATCTTTCTTTTTTTTTTTTAATTTTTTTGAGATGGAGTTTCACTCTTGTTACCCAGGCTGGAGTGCAATAGCGTGATCTCGGCTCACCGCAACCTCCGCCTCCTGGGTTCAGGCAATTCTCCTGCCTCAGCCTCCTGAGTAGCTGGGATTACAGGCACGTGCCACCATGCCCAGCTAATTTTTTGTATTTTTAGTAGAGATGGGGTTTCACCATGTTGACCAAGATGGTCTCGATCTCTCGACCTCGTGATCCACCCGCCTCGGCCTCCCAAAGTGCTGGGATTACAGGCTTGAGCCTCCGCGCCCGGCCTTAAAATATCTTTCTATGAATAATTCAGAATCTCTTTCTCTCTTCCAGTCAAGGCAAAGTGTTGTAGTTCCTGCTCTGATGACTTTTTAAAACTAACTTTCCTACTGGAAAATTCTGTCAATAGAGTTCTTAAAAGGATTTGTATTAAGCCTTCCACAGATACTCCGATATTAAAATGAGGTCTGAGTAAACAGGTACATTGTGTGTAGTTAAACTTAAATACTGCTGTAAATATACCCAGTGGTGTAATCCAATTTACTGGTCACTTAGAGCTGATATAAAGGTCAAAAGGTACTTGGCAACATCATTTGGAATTAGGATTATATGGAGGTTATTTATTCTTGAGAAGTACTAAAACTGCCTCAGTCAATAACACAGGCTTAAGAGTCTCATTTTCTGGCCTCTTATGTTGTGTGCATGCAGGGTCAACGACCAAATGTTTTGGCAGTTACACGACCAAAACATAATTCGCATTTCTATTCTCTTGTTTAGTCATAATGTTGATGATTATAGCCAAGCTCTATTTTTTAATTTTAAAGAAATCCTCTAATTGTATTTCCACAAGTCATTTTAATTATCCTCTTGGTATCTGTGTTAGGTAGGTGAAAATAGTCACTAACAGCCATAAATGAGAACTAAGAAGGGTGTGGCCATCGCAATGTGTTAGGAGACACATTTATATGGGATTTTTATTTAAATTGATTAGCATTGTTCCATCCATTCACCAGTGGTTCTCAACTGTCCATCAGAATAATCTGGCAAGACTGTTAATGGTTTAGATACTCAGGTTAATGCCCAGAGATGGTTTTCTTTCTCTATCTCTCTCTCCACCTGAAGCCCAGAGATGGTTCAAGATTGTTCACTTTCTCTATCTGTATCCCTATCTCTATCTCTCTCTATCATGTTCTACTTCCAGATGGTACATATTTGCACCTAAGGCTGGAAACTGCTGATCTAGATGAGAATGTACCAAGCAGAAAGATTGAGTGAATTATCAGTGGCCACAAATTCACTGACTGTTTGATTTGACTGAAAACTAGTTTTCAGCATTTTAACAGATTTTCCTCTAAAGGTGTAAGACAGAGTTTGCATGTTGAGACAAGGACAGAGAGGAAACATTTAATCAATATGATTAACAGCAGGATAAAAAATGGGTATTGCCCACTAGATTGTGATCTTCATTAAATGAAGGACTAATGCCTATTTTGAAATTCTTACAAACATATCTGAGTGATTGAATAAATAAATAAATACATACATACATACATATTTGATTTTGTATATCCCAGCTTGTCCGTTGTGATGAATTAGAAAAAGAACTCCTTATTCCTTCTATTTCCAAAATATATTTTAAAAGTAAAAATATTAATGAATTTCAATTTCCAATGATTACTACTGCTTTTCAATAAATGCAGAAAAAAATACCATAATAATTTACAAAACTCTGTACTTAACAGGAAACAACCTCCACTGATATTAGATAGACCTTGCATTATTTATACCAAATGACATTTTCTTTTTCTAGTTTTGCAGGTTTAGTAAGGTGTAATTGAAAAATTCTGTGACTAATATATACAGTGTAATTATTTGTTATGTGTGTATTTTATGAAATTATAACCATGATCAAGTCAGTTATCACATCTATGATCTCACCTAGTTTGTTTGTTTTGTTTTGCTTTTATTTTTAATTTCAACTTATATTTTAGATATAAGGGTACAGGTACAAGTTTGTTATATGAGTCTATTGTGTGCTGTTGAGGTTTGGGGCGTGTATCACATCACCCAAGTAGTATGCATTGTACACAATAAGTAGTTTTCAATTCACATCACCCTTTTTTTTCTTTCCCATCTAGTAGTCCACAGTGTCTATTTGTTTGATGTTGATATCCATGTGTGCTCAGTATTTAGTTCTCACTTATAAGTGAGGACATTTGGTTTTGGTACACAAAACCAAATACATGCTTAGTATTATGGCCACCAACTACTTCAATGTTTCTGCAAAGGACATGATTTCATTTTTTTTTCCTATGGCTCTGTAGTACTCTGTAATATTTATATACCACATTTTCTTTACCGGATCCACCACCACTGGTGAGCACTTTGGTTGATTCCATGTCTTTGCTATTGTGAACACGATGATGAACATGTAGGTACCTGTGTCCTTTTGGTAAAATGATCTGTTTTTCCTTGGGTATACGCCGAATGATAGCATTGCTGAGACACATTGTAGCTCGATGTTAAGTTCTCTAAGAAATCTTCAAACTGTCTCAACTAAAAGTACAAAAAAATTTAGCCAGGTGTGGTGGTGGGTGGAACCTACAGTTCCAGCTACTCTGGTGATTGAGGCAGGAGAATTGCTTGAACCCGGGAGGTGGAGGTTGGAGTAAGGCACCATTGCACTCCAGCCTGGGCAACAGAGTGAGACTCCATCTCAAAAAAAAAAAAAAAAAAAAATAGAAGGAGCCAGTCTGCCAACACCTTCATCTTAGACTTCTGTCCTCTAGAACTAAAACACAATAAATTTATTTTTGTTATTAAATCTACTCACTTTGTGATACTCTGTCATGCCATTCCCAGTGAGTCAGCACATTGATGATATAATTCCATTATGATCCTTTGTTCATTAGCCAAAAATAGACATTTATGAATGTCAGGAATTTATAATTGACAGCATTATAAGTATGAACCAAGGGACATATTATTTGTTTTATTTTCTTTAGAATACAGTTTTCCTAAAATATTATTAGAGTGGTACAAATGTTCAGTTTGTGAAATCATTTGAATCTGTGAAGCTGAAAGCATGTGTGTGTATGCGTGTGTGTCATCTTTCCAATCTAAAGCAGGTTCACTAATAGCCTGCGGGTGAGAAATCTAACATAAAAAAAGAATTTTTCTATTTTAACACCTCTTCAAAATTCAGACTTTCTAATTCCCACAGAGATGTCCTGAGAACACCAAATAAAGTTATCCATCCTAACAAGTGTTCACAATTTTGACCAATGAGTATAGCAACCAACATATTGTGTCTAGTAGTCTGACTTGTTCCTCATATGAATAATTTACTATAGATAATTTACTGTCTTGAACAAATTTTATTCTTAATGTATTGGGCAGTGTTAATAAATTTAGAATTAACGATGTTTCTATATTCTTTAACAAAAAGCATGTCATCCTAAAGCTCTTTAATCTCCTTTTCTCTCTAAGAACTCACAGTCCTCATGATTCACTCTGAGGACAATAGGGCAGTATTCTTTAGAAAAACCCAGATGATTTCCCAGCTGGCTCAGACTGGAAGCACACTCATCTCACAAACGATATTCCTGAATTACTGATACAGTTTGCCAATCCCAGAATAAAGATTCTAATTCTTCCTTCTGCAGTGACATTTTTGCTTCTCCCTCCCTTTCATGTAACTCTGTTTCTCCCAGAAGAAAGCTCCTCAAATCTTTAACTCTCTGCTGAGTCACAGCTATTGCTCACAAATTCAATGGTTATAGCCTCCAGTGTGACAATGTGCCCTGAATACTTTGCTGAGGACGTGCTAGTGAAGAGGGTAAACTCAGTGGGTGTCTGTACTTCTACATTAACTATACTCAATAGTTAATATTGATATTTTGTTCTGCTAGATTTATGTCCCAGCTTTGTTCTATGACATCCAGTTTAACACATGTAAGCACCTAAGAGATTTGCTCATTTTTCTGACCAGAAATAAGAGGGTACTTCATATAGACATATTCTTTTCATTTATTAATGTTAATTCATTTCAGCAAAATCTAATACATCAATGGTTAATCAGATCTTGCTAATTCCTTTTAATTTTTGGTGCCTAAGATCTCCTAGATGATGCAGAGAGAAACAGTGATAGTAGGTGAGTTTATTGGAATCTTTAACCTAATGGGATTAGTTCTATCATTTATTTCTAAAGTGATGTTAAGTTTTGGTCAATGCAGTTTATAAAGCAAATAATAATAATAATAATAATAATATTTCTAGTAATCTAAAATATTTTATACCAAGATATATAGAGAATTCTATCAAAAGGTATTTTCTATGATAGTTGAATTGATCATATTTTTTCTTTCAATTGGTTCAAATGGTTAAATACATTATTTCCTACTCTATCTTTGAAGACCTTAAGAGTAATTTAGGGATTCTACTAATTTTGAGAGGGGAGAATAGAGCGATGAAATTTTGCTCTATTTTTTGTGAAGTATCCTTTAATGTGCTTAAAGAAATTGGGTAAAATACTTAAATTTACTTTCAATTATTTTTTTAATATTCTATAATATTTTACTTTGAACATATCTCACTTCTTCAAAATGTATCATGTTTACATAGAAAAATAAGTCCATATATGTATGTATAAGTACATATATGTATATGTAAGCATAGGTACATATATATATTTACATTCAATATATGTATATATATGCTTATATATTATGAATGCCTTTATATATGTAAATGTGAACAATATGTATATACATACACACTTATATACATATAATATATCTAAGCTTCATCATTTGGGAATCCTCCTTCAGGCTAACCCTTCTTAAAAATATTGTGTGGACACTTAGAAACCTTTGTTTAGAATTTGTATAATTCCTAACATTGGTTTTGTTAATTACTAGTTTTATAATCTTAGGCAAATCATTTAATTTTCTGAACCTCTTGTCTGTAAATTGGGAAGACACAGTTACGGTACTTCGCATACACATACTTCACATACACATACTTCACATACACTTCACTACATCACAGTTTTGTGATGCTTAAAAACAATGATGCTCGTGTTGTAACTAGCATGAGACTTTATACACAGCAAGTCCTCAAAAGCATTGTTTTTCTTCAAAAAATTACGTAGTGTTACTATTCAATATAAAGGCACTCTATAAAATACAATGAAATTGATTAGTGTACCTCAAAGATTTGGCTGTGTATGTATTTTTCTTTCTCAGTTTTTTCTTGGGTCATTTTATTTTTTTATTTTAAATTCATATCAAAAAATGCATGATGGGAAAAGTAAAATTGTCCTTGCCAACATCATAGAAGTCAAGTGAGAAATTGATTATGTCATATTTAAAGCATCACTTTGAACTCTGACATCAAGGGGTCAGCAGGTTTGGTTTTCTGCTGAGGCCTCTCCTTGGCTTACAGACAGCTGCCTTCTCTTTATATGTTCATGTGATTGTCTCTTAGCATGTGCATTTGTCTGGTGTCTCTCTCTCTCTGTCTGTCTTATCTCTTTCTATAAGGACACCAGACACATTGGATTAGAGTTCATCTAACTGACCACATTTTTACTTAATTGATTCTTTAAAGATCCTCTCTCTAAATGAGTCACATTCTGTGGTACTCATTTTTTTTTTAGGGATTCCACATATGAATTTGCGGGAGCACAAATCAGCCACTATCACATGTGTCCTTTTCCTAGCAAAGAAAGCATTCATTATATGTGGGATCTTCCTTTACTGAATAGAAAAACAACAGAAGAGTACTATGTTTATACAAATATAAAATAATTTACATGTTCCTATATGAGAACACTCATATGGGTATGTGCATATGAAAACAAAAGCCATAAAGTCACTGTATATCTGAACACAAGTTTTTGTGTACTTCTAAGGAGATTATCTTTCAAAGACTTGGAAAATTATTTTGTTTTCAAATGGAGTTAGGCTAGACTGCCGGTTGCCCATATATAGTGTTTTTATATTTTATGATTAATTATTTCAGACTTTGAAAAAAATACTATGATATTTTCTGGGAGACCTGGAGATTGAATGATCTGCAGCAGATAGGATAGAGAGAGGATGTGATACATAAATAATGGATATGTGTGCTGTGTCTACCTTTTGAGTGGTAATGATCCTTAAATTTGAACAAAGAGGACATTTTCATGACTGTTGAAGCTTTGGGAATCAGGACATAGAAATAAAGAAGCTGGTGAACTAAGGCATCAGAGTTAAGATAAAACCAGACTATTCTGACAGATTGTGATTAAGCAGACCTTGAGCATATGAAAACTTTCAGGGATCCTGGTATTTGTCTTGGACCTTTGGTCCGTGAAAGTAATCACCTCTGTTACCAGGGGAAGTCACTTTCTGTATTGTACTTTGCTTAATTCTTAAGCCTCTAGGAAAGTTTTCTTAGATATTGCAGCCAGGTCTAGGCTAAGTACTTTAAATTTTTAGCTTATTTGGTTATAAGTGATGTTCTGATGAGTGACATAAGTGGCTTGGATCCTCCATTAGCAGAATGTTGGCATAGGGCAAATCAGCACAATCTACTTCTCTACGAACATGTGTGTTGGCTCATGCACACTCAAGAAGTACTGTGAAGCAGCCCTGAAAAGAGATTTTTTTTTGGTAGGGTAATAAGTGAATAGCTGGATAAGTGTTATGATTGTGCAGATAGTTTGCAAGGAGACTTCAGAAATGCCTTGCAGAGCAGAAAAGAATTTTGCAAAAAAAGTTAATTGACTAAACACAATAGCAATTCAGTCATCAATTGTAATAACTCTCTAGTGTTGATAACCTAAGGTGTGAGCATGCTTCAGAATTAGGACAAGTTCTTACTATGCTAAAAAATAAATATTGTCTTAAATGATATTGTGTTATTAGGTCATGTTCAAATGAGCAACACTCATATTCACTTCATTATAATGATCTTCAAGTCACTGACAGCTAAAATATCTGGAATTGGTTCATACAGATATTTACATTAGTCACCACATACTCACTCATTTGGATAGTCAGCTTCACTAAAGAAAAATGTCTGTTATAAAGATTACCTAAACTTAATTACTGAAAATGCATGCCAGGGTACTTCTGCTTTTATGAAGCAAATAGCCAATAAAAAGTTTCTAGATTTTGAAAGGCCCAATTCACTATGGTATTGTAGTCCATAGAGAAAAGAAGCCCCTGGCATTTCCTTCTTTATCATAATTATGTTGCATTTCAATTATTATTCTAATAAATCATTAAATAGGGCCTTCAGGCTTTGCTATGATGGTAGAATTGATTTCCACATTGCTTTGATGTCCCATGAACATGATCTCATCAGTGTAACTTGAACCTTGAGATGCCTCTTCATTTTCTTTTAGTAACTAGAGACTAAATCCCTCAGATACATTCTGGAATCTAATGCTCTATATGTCTAATGTGTTAGAAGCTCCATTAGCATGTAAGAAGGTTTTAGTCACATTCCCCCCAGCACTTTTGGGTACTGCTGTTTCATGAGATTTTTCTCTAAAGTAACCTTTCAAAGTCAGCCACAAAAGCTCTTATTCTAGATCATACTGGCATCTGACCTTTGTAAAATTACAAGTAATAAATAGGAAAAAGGAAGATGCTAAGGGAGACACAGTTATCTATTTCAAAATACAGCTAAACTCACAAGCTACAGAGATATCATGACCTATAAAGTTCAGAGCTGTGTTGATTCTAGCAATTACCCACAGCTATTATGATTTCCTCCCATCACTAAAACTGTCATTGCTAAGATAACTGCTCCAGTTTGAGAAAGTAGAAGATTTAACAAGCAAGTAATATGTAAAGGGTAGGGAGAAGAAGGGGGAGAGGTTGATATGATCCCCGTCCTTTCTCACTGTTAATGTGCCGGGTGATAAAATGTCTCATTCACTCTGAAACTGTATCACTATGCAGGCACTCAATCCAGTGTTTGTTCTCATATATGTCCTCGTATTTTTTTTTTTCTTTTAAATTGGCTCTGAGAAATGGCTAATGTACAATCTAATTATGTGATAATGAGTGTTAATGACAGTCTTATCAGTTTATAACTGGGCTTCATTAATGTGTCTCATTATGATTCTCAGTCCCCTGTGGAAGATTGTGAAGAAAGGACATTGGATATTCCAGATTATATTTGAATGTGGTAGCTATGGAGCCATATCCAGGGAGAAAGGAAGATATCTAGACATCTTTAAGCTCTTTCTCTAATTTGTGCTTACTCAAACCTAAGCATCCCTCAATCATATCTTAAAATTTATCAAATACCTTCAGCATAATAAAAATCATAAAGTCCTGATTTGCCAAATAATATGTAAGATTATTTTAATTATAATTGCTGATATATTTCGGTATAAGTATACAGGCATTTATGTCTAAATCATTATGACCTTGATTATCCATAAGCAATTTCAATTCATTTAGAGAGGATACACTTATTTAAAGATTCACACATGTTAAATTTTGGTTCAGCTACACTATCCTTAATACTTAAAGTAACATTGTCAAGTTATTACCCAGATTTTGTTTCAATTTTATTATTTTTCTATATCTACCTCCTATTTTAACTATGTAAATTTATAGAATGTTTTAATATTTGAGAGGGAACATCTACTAATGTTATTTAATCTTTTGCAATTTTCCCCTTAATTATATGTTTTAAGTTGACATAATAATTGTACATATTTATAGAGCATGTAGTGATATTTTGATACATACAATGAATAGTTAACAGATTCGTGTAATTCACATATCCATCATGTCAAACATTTATCATTTCTTTGTGATGGGAACATTCAATATACTTTCTAGCAATTTCAAGCTATATATAATTGTCAGCTGTAGTTATCTCACAATGTATAGAACACTAGATCTTACTTCTAGCTGTAATTTTGTATCCTTTAACAAAGCTCTATCCTTTCCCATCTCTTGTATGTTCTGTTCTACTTTTTCCTTGTCTGAGATCAACTTTCTTTTAGCTTTCACATGAGTGAGAACATGTAGTGTTTAACTTTCTGTTCTTAGATTATGTTACATAACATAATATCCTTTTGAGGCTGCTTCTTATAGTTTCTATTAGAAATACGTGTGTGTGTGTGTGTGTGTGTGCACGCCTGTGTGTATAATGTTGTATATTTTAGATAAACAAATTGTTTTAAATAAAACTGAACTGAATTTTTAAGGTTTTATTTATGACTAATAATTTGTCTTATTAATAGAGCCTAGGTTAAAAAATAAGTGTAAGACATATCTGTCCCATATTATATCTTGGGAGTTTTGAGAAATAAAGTGTTGATTTCAGGCAGAATACTTTGCTCAACTGTAACTAAATCAGCAATGATATCATAATTCCATAAGGGATCCACTCTAAATATAATGTTAAATGGAACATATCATTATATTTTAGAAGTAGGGACTAGTTTGAGATTTATATTTATGTTTCTGAGTATATGTGGTTGCATTCTTATATGTAATAAAATATTCAGTTGTCTTAAACTTAACATTCTTAGGGCCTAAGGCAAGAATAATAATCAAAACCTATATAGTGTATGTTCAGATATTTAAAAGTTATAAATCAAGTTAACAAACTTTAAATAAACTATGCTCTGTTACCCTACTTTCAGACATATACCTTCCCAATGAAATTCAAGTTTGAAACTAGAGTTCTTGGTCCCTCAATGTCCAGCACAGAATATGGGAACATAGAGACAGCTGATCCCCTGACCTAGTCTCACACTATAAAAGGCCCCGTGTATACATATTTTGGGTACCTCTGTCGATAACTCAGTCTACCACTGTAGCAATAGCAAAATGCTTCCCATTGACCCACAGGGTCCCTAGTTGTACACTCTATAAACATGGCTCACTGTGAAAGGCAGAACTGGTGGGGAGGAACATGGCCCCTGGAAGCAGGCTCAAAGCCCTTTGAAGACAGAATTCTAAGTCTTTTGTTCCACAGCATAATCTAAAAGGTGGTAAGTGAGAGTGAGCAGCATCATCTCCAACTAACCTCATCACCTTGGACCTGGTAAACTCCTTGTCCTTCAGAGAGGAATGTGTCCAAAGAGAGGATCATAGTGGAGCTCTTGAAGCACAGGGTCCAGAGCAAAGGGTTCTTTTGCTCAATTATATGGGCATTCTTATTACAGATGTCATTATTTGCTTATTGCCATATAATAATTTTGATTTAATAACGCTATATTCAAAGTGTAATGGCCCACAGAACTGAGGGATCACGTTTTAGCTTAAATTAAATGGAAAAATGATTCCTTTATTAAAAAGGTATTTACATTTATAAGTTGTCATCCCTATTCACTGGTGGATATTAAATATATTAAATGTTGGGAAATAGATATTCACATATATATACACACACATATGTAAGTATGTATGTGAGTGTGTATATATATACACATTTATAAATCGTGATCAGAGAGGAAGACAAATGAAGACAAAAAGCAATAAGGATAAAAAATAGTCCAAACATATGAACTCCCAGACGCCATTTTGGAGGGAAATAAAAATTTCCATAGAAATCAATAAGGAACAGGTATTTAAGAAAAAGGAGTTGGAACATGTGCACATAAAATAACTAAAATTTAGCATAAAGGTTATGAAGAAAAAAATGAAAACAAGACATTGTGACATATGAGAAAATTGGGTACTGAAGAAAATAATTGATTGGACTAAAATTATTCCCTTAGGCACCCTGATTAATACCAATTATTTAGTTGGGAAAATATAGAGGTTGTTATTAGAAGACCCAATAGGTACTTTCTGCATATTTATAGGTATATGTATATAATTACATATATATTGTGAAAACCTGCTTTCTGCCAGCTAAAACTGACTCTCCCTTTCCCAGACTAAAAGGTATTCAGGCTTTTTGTTAGCTTCTTGAGCCAGACAGACTCCATCTTGTCTTCTTCATTTTGGTTACTTTCTTCCCATTGAGTATGGAACTATAGTATGAAGCTGGGTCAGGCTGACACTGGGCACCCAGGAGTGCATTTGTTGATAAGTGAAGTGTATCAGCAGAGCCTGGGAATGCAGGTGCAGGGAGCTCCCGGAGCCCCCATTATCTATAAATTGTATGTCTTTCATGACAGCTTTACCCCTCACACCTGGCACTGTCTTATTTCTTATGTATCGGTTTATCTTTTAACTTTTTGCTTAGTCTGCTTTTGTAAAAACTGTATTTCAGCTAGGTTCCCCCCCCCTGTTAAAACTAGTGTATAAAAACCACCTAACTTTCTTGGGGCCGCGAGAATTTTGGACCTTAGCCACTCTCCGTTGCTGGCTCAATAAAGGACTCATAATTCAAACTCAGAGTGGGGCGCATTCCTTGACTCACTTGGGTACAACAATATGTGTATTATACTATATTGAATATTGACATATTTTAGTCATTTACATTTATGGGGTATAGAGTTATGCTATAATATATGCATACAATGTGCAATGACTAAGTCAAGTTCATCCCCATCCTTAATGATTACCATTTATTTCTTCTGCCTCACAGACTTTATTGTCCATATCACTATCAGCATTTTGGTCAAAACTCTTCAACAAATCTCTAGGAAGTTCCAAACTTTCCCACGTCTTCCTGTCTTCTTCTGGGCCCTCCAAACTGTTCCAACCTCTGCCCCTTACCCAGTTCCAAAGTCATTTCCATATTTTCAGGTACCAATTTCTTGGTACCAATTTTCTGTATTAGTTCGTATTCGCATTGCTATGAAGAACTGCCTGAGACTGAGTAACTTATAAAGAAAAGAAGTTTTTTTTTTTTTTTTTTTTTTTTTTTTTTTTGAGACGGAGTTTCGCTCTTGTTACCCAGGCTGGAGTGCAATGGCGTGATCTCGGCTCACCGCAACCTCCGCCTCCTGGGTTCAGGCGATTCTCCTGTCTCAGCCTCCTGAGTAGCTGGGATTACAGGCATGCACCACCATGCCCAGTTAATTTTTTTGTATTTTTAGTAGAGACGGGGTTTCACCTTGTTGACCAGGATGGTCTTGATCTCTTAACCTCGTGATCCACCCGCCTCGGCCTCCCAAAGTGCTGGGATTACAGGCTTGAGCCACTGCGCCCGGCCCAAGAAAAGAAGTTTTAATTGACTCACAGTTCAACATGGCTGGAGCATGGCTGGAGAGGCTCAGGAAGCTTACAATCATTGTGGAAGGCAAAGGGAAAGCAAGGTAGGTCTTACAGGGTGACAGGAGAGAGCACAAAACCAGAAGTGCCACACACTTTCAAATAAGCAGATCTCGTGAAAACGCTATCACTATTACACTTATAGACAGGGGAATGTCCGCCTCCATGATTCAGTCACTTCCCACCAGGCCCCACCCTGAAATGTGTGGATTACAATTCTAGATGAGATTTGAGTGGAGACGTAGGGCCAAACCGTATCAGTTTTCCAGCTTTATTCATTTTGTTGCAAGTTATAGAATTTCCCTCTCTTAATGCTGAGTAATATTCCATTGTGTATATATACCACCTTTTCTTTATCCATTCATCTCTGATGGACATTTGGTTGATCCATAACTTGGCTAACATGAATGATACCTCAATATACATGGGAGTGCGGGTATCTCTTCATCATACCGATTTCAAATTTTTTAGAAATATGCTAAGAAGTCAGATTTCTGGATCATATGGTACTTTGATTTTTAGCTCCCTGAGGAACTCCCGTGCAGTTTTCTGTAGTGGCTGTATTAATGTACAGTTCTGCCCACAAAATACAAGCATTCCACTTTCTCCACATCCTCCCAAATAGTTCTTACCTGCCTTTTGTATATTTTTAATTTTCTGAGTTAAAGAAAATATATTTAATACAGTAAATATGTATTTGGATCAGATGATCACTTCAGGGTTATTGCCACCAGAGTTCTTATGCAAGATTCATGTTGATAAGGTAGATTGCAGAAGTAACAAAAGAGGTTTCAATAAACGTAACTTTGGCTGCATGCACTTCCTACTACTCTGGCAATGCATAATGGAGGTAAATATTAGGACTTCATGTGGATAATTTATAGAATGTAAATTTTATATTTTTATATCAATCCATTTCTAAGTATGATATATTTTAGCAAACATTTACTTTCTGTCTGAGTAGAACATTTATCGCTGGTAAGGGAGATTATTTTTATGTCATTATTAGCATTTGCAAAAGAACACTATGTTTTCTTTATCAAGAAGTTCTTGATCCTATGTAAAATATTTTCAGAAAAACTGTTACAGAGAAATTAAGCTTAGACATTCCTACTTATACACCTGAAGCAAACCCTTTGACACTCAAATAGTCACTTAATAATTATTTCCTCTTTTTGTGGAAAAATTCTGTAATTAAAAGAAAATAAATTTAGTATTGATGATTAAAATCAAGGTCACAACAAATACTGTGTTTACCATTCTCAAAAAATATATATTTATTATAATATATGAAATATGAAATGTTTATAACTCTCATGTGCAATAATTTTTTAAATTGTCTATTGAATATTTCATGTCATTATTAAAAGTTAAACCTTTTAAAAATACATAAAAGGATGTAATGACTGCTCCTGCTTTTTGATTCATGAATGTTTAGAAATGTGCAGAAAATATGCTGTACCTTTGCAGCACACAGTAGGTCATATGCAGAACCAGTGATCACTTGCCCTCCAACAGTGAGGTTCTAAAACTTCTCACAACTGTACATAAGAAAATCTCCCCAGTAATTGAGTCCATTTCCTCCCTTTCCTTGCCTTGTAATGGAGAGGCCCAACCTGATAGTTACGTACAGGAGATATCAAATATCTACAGCATAAACCCATTTGCAGTATTCATGAAACTATAACCCTTTAATGGTGAATCAATCACTTTTATGGAAGAATTTCTCATTTCTTTCCCAAAATAGATCAGATGACTTAAAGCAAAAATTATTTGAGGAAGTCCTCCTCATTTGTCCTTGAATATAAAGACTGCTTAAAACAAAACAAAAATCTGGTGATATAATTTGGATATGTGACTTATCCGAAGTCTCATGTTGAACTGTAATCCCCAATGTTGGAGGTGGGGTGTGGTGGGAGGTGATTGGATAGTGGGAGCGGATCCCTCAGGAATGATTTAGCACCATCCCCTTGGTGCTGTGCTTGTCCTAGTGAGTGAGTTCTCACAAGATCTCATGGTTTACAGGTGTGTAGCATCTCTGCCCACCTCTCTCCTGCTCCAGGTGTCATCATGTGATGGGCCTGGTCCTGCTTCACCTTCTGCCATGACTAAGAGTTTCATGAGGCCACTCCAGAAGCAGATACCACTATGCCTCCTACACAGCCAGCAGAACTGTGAGCCAATTAAACCTCTTTTCTTGTAAATTACCCAGTCTCAGGTATTTCTTTTTTTTAGACGGAGTTTCGCTCTTGTTACCCAGGCTGGAGTGCAATGGCGCGATCTCGGCCCACCACAGCCTCTGCCTCCTGGGTTCAGGTGATTCTCCTGCCTCAGCTTCCTGAGTAGCTGGGATTACAGGCACGTGCTACCATGCCCAGCTAATGTTTTGTATTTTTAGTAGAGACGGGGTTTCACCATGTTGACCAGATGGTCTCGATCTCTTGACCTCGTGATCCACCCGCCTTGGCCTCCCAAAGTGCTGGGATTACAGGCTTGAGCCACCACGCCCGGCCCAGTCTCAGGTATTTCTTTAGAGCAGTGCAACAATAGCCTAATACATCTAGCAAGGTTTTTTGGGATGTGACTATAGATAAAAATAAATCTAAAGTGTTCACCAACTTTCCAGGGATCCAGCCGTCTTTATACAAAAGGCTTCAAAAATAAGCTAATTAATGAAAGGGTGGCTGATCATAAGAACAACATTTCAGTGTCTGTGTGGGTGTTATATTTTATCTGTTAGTGAATATTTTATAATGAGGAAGCGTGTTTCTTTCTGACTTGACATTTAAAGTACCTATACTTCTGTAAAAAGTGCTTTGACCTTTAGCAATGTGGTATGATCAACGATATAAACTGATTTAGGTTAAAAAGAAAAGACATATGGGCTTTTCATTTTTAGAATTCAACAACTGTGTGCAAAAAATGTATTTCCATATTTTAAGCACAAAATTAAGAACACTTAATTTTTCTTTTGGAAACACACACACACACCTGTATACACATATCACTCATAGAGAAACACCTATTTTTTGAAGGTTTGCTTTAGCACATAACATTTTGGAAATAAAATTGTGGATAGAAGGAGACACGTGTTTAGTATGAAAAAATTGCAGCCTTTATCAGTTAGAATATCCACATTAATTTGGCAAAACCAAATGTGATTACAAATTAAACTGTGTTTTAAACCAGTAATTTTCATTTGTAGCACTTAAAGCACAAAGAAAGAGAAACGTATCTATTCTACTGTCCTGGAAATTGAGGGTACAACATATTCTCCTCATTGACAACATGAGGAGAATACAGATCAGGGTGCAGAGTAGTTGAGAAAAGAGTTTTCTGAGAATAAAATATTGAAGATAAAAAGAGCCAATTTTAATCTATTCCTGTGACCCCAATTTCTGAAATGAGATGCAAGGAACTAACATACACACACTCTATGTTTGCTAAAAATCTAATATCATTTATATATATGTGTGTATATGTAGATACGTATGCATGTATGTATGTGCATTCACATACACACTGGTTCAGACCAAGTTCAATAGCAACAGGGCAAAATATATCAAACCATCAGGGCTGCTGCTCTCCAGTGCTGAAATCTGGGTTCACGGAGGCAGCCCTGCCCCCATGGCTCAGCTGGCATTACCCTAGTTGGCGCTCTCTGTGATAGCCTGCCCCCATGGCAGCTCTCTGAGGTGGGCCCATCCCTATGTAAGTTCTCTGCCTGGACCTTCAAGCTTTCTCAGGACATCCTTTGAAATCGAGTCACATCCCCTCTGCTTTCCTAGGTGAGACACACCCCTCGCTAAGGCTGCTGATTTCATAGGTGGGGTGACTGAGGAGGAGCACAGCAGAGTGCAGCTAGTAGAGACTGCTATGAGAGGAGGCTGCCCTAGGCAGTGGTGGTCCCTTCTTCAGTAAACTTCTGCCCCTCTAGAACCTGGAATTCTGGGCTAATGACAGGAATGGCAGAGTAGAAAATCTCCAAAATGCCATCAGGATCATTCTACTACTGCCTTTTACAATAAGTCCTGGCTTCTGTTTAGATGGTAGAATAACCTTTTCCTCTGTTTTTGATGAATACACCTACCTTCCATTGAGGTGGCCTGTTCGTACTACTCTGCTTATCAAACAGTTGCTTGGCCCACACTTGTTCCCTCCCCAACATGTTTTATCATTTTTTCCAATGTGGATAGGCTGAAATTGTTTAAGATTTCAAACTTCTGCCTCCTTTTAATTACAATCAATTTAAATCATTGTTCTCTTTGCACATTTTATTATTAGCAGGCACGAGGAACCAGGCCACTCTTCCAATACTTTGCTTAGAAATTTCCTCAGTCAAATATTCGATTTCAGTGGTTACAATTTCACTTTCCAGAAAACAAGAGGACAGTTCAGCCAACTTCTTTACTTCTTTATTACAAGGATGACCTTTCCTCCATTTTCCCATGACATGTTTCTCATTTCAACTTGAAACTTCATCAGTGTGACCTTTACCATGCTTATTTCTAGCAGCATTCTATTCATGACTACTTAGATGGTCTCTAAGAAAATTCAGGCTTTTTCTGTAGCTTTTCTCCTCTCCTAGAGAACTCACAGCAGAATCACCTTCCAAAGGTCCTTTCATAGCTGTGTTGGCTTTTTCTAACATGTACCTCAAAACTCTTCTAGCCTCTACCGACTGCCCAATCCCAAAGTATCCCCACTTCTATATGTTTCGGTATAGGTTATAGCACACAGCATCCACACTCCTTGGTACTAATTTTCTACTAGTCTGTTTGAATTGTTGTAATAAATTAATATATACTGTATAGCTTATAAAATTTATTTTTCATAGTTTTAGAGGCAGGGAAGTTTAAGATCAAGGTACCAGCAAATTAGATGTCTGGTGAGGGCCAGACTACTTGCTGGTCCATAGACATCTGTTTTTTTTTTTTTTTTTTGCGATAAATTCACATGGCTGAACAGCTTGTGGGGACGTCTCTCTCAGACTTGTTTTATAAGGTCACTAATTTCATTCATGAGGACTTTACTCCAATGACCTAAGCATTTCCCCAAAGCCCTACCTCCTAATAACATCATTTTGGCACTTACGATTTTAACGTGAATTTTGTAAAGATTCAAATGTTCAGACCACAAAGGGTAAAATATCATTTTTCTAATTCTCCCTATGCAAATCTTAACAAATGCCAAGTGATATGGTTTGTCTCTGTGTCCCCACCAAAATCTCACCTTGAATTGTACTCCCATAATTCAAAGTGTTGTGGGAGGGACCCCGTGGGAAATAATTTGAATCATGGGGGCAGTTTTCCCCATACTATTCTCACGGTAGTGAACATGTCTTACAAGATCTGATGGTTTTATCAGGGGTTTCCACCTTTTCATCCTCATTTTCTCTTGCGGCTGCCATGTAAAAAGTGCCTTTCACCTCCCACCAAGATTTTTGAGGCCTCCCCAGCCACATGGAACTGTAAGTTCAATTAAACCTCTTTTTCTTTCCAGTCTCAGATATAGCTTTATAAGTGGCATGAAGATGGATTAATACATCAAGCTATTTGTTAATAACAACAACTGAAAGTAAACAAGCCTTTGATATTATAACAGTTGCCTGACTTTTAATTCCTTTGACAAAACATGTTAATATTGGAAATAAAATGAAGTGAAAATAATTAACCTCATGAATTTGCATGCCTTAAAATACATGTGTATATACTTACACACACTTTAGGGATTTTCATAGCTTTCCCAAAGCAGTGATATTTATCAGAATAAAAGTACTCATTAAAGGATATATGGAAGGTGTTCTTGATCTTAATGATTTCTGCCTGAGATTTTTTTCAAACATTTGTAAAATTATTGGTTTTAGTAAAAATTGAGGGGAGACAGGGATTTAATGGGTAATAAAATTTCCCAAGGCAGGAAGTAAACTGGGAATCACATGCTCATTCATTTCTATTACTATATCACATAACCTAAATATATATATATATATATTTTATATATATATATCTGAGAGAAAGGGGGATGGGTATTATATTAGTCTGTTTTCAGGCTGATGATGATAAAGATATACCCGAAACTGGAAAATTTACAAAAGAAAGAGTTTTAATGGACCCACAGTTCCACATGGCTGGGAGGCCTCACAATCAAGGTGAAAAGTGAAAGGCGCATCTGACATAGCAGCAGATAAGGGAAGAGAACTTGTGCAGGGAAACTCCCCTTTATAAAACCATCAAATCTCATGAGATTTATTCACTCATGAGACTAAGCCATGTAACATAACATATTTACAGACACCAGAGGATCTGTAAACTGAAACTGATAGGATCTAAAATAAAAATATCAATTCAGGAAATAAAAATCAACAGTAGAAATATTTGAGTTCCTGAATACCACAGTTCTGAAACATGCACAAATGCCAAGTAAATTTCTAGATCTGATTTAGAAATTTGCTGAATTTCTAAATCTATACCATTAGCTGAATGTTATTTATTATAAAAGTGTTAGGTGGCTTAAATAGAACTTCCACCTGAGGTAGGATTAAAATAAGGAATAATCCATTCCTCAAGTTTAATCAAATTCTAATGTTCTGATTTAGAAAAATAGGTGGGAAAAAGTCAAAAGAACTACAGTAAACAAAATAAAAGGCCCCCAAAGATATCAACCTCTTGATCTCTGGATTCTGTAAATATGTTATGTTACATGGCTTAAGGGAATTAAGGGTTCAGATGGAATTTGGATTGTTAATTAGCTGGCCTTAAAAATGAAGATTATACTGGATTATCTGGGTAGGCAGGATGTATCACAAGGATCCCTAAAATATGGAAGACGGAGTTAGGGGAGTAAGTATCACAGTGTTGTAATGTGAGAAAGACTCAACTGGCCATAGCTGGTTTTCAGGATGGAATGGGATCATGACCAGAAGAATCCAGGCAGCCTCTTAAAGTTCGAAAAGCCAAAAAAAAAAAAAACAGATTCTTCCCTAGAGTTCCAAAAAATGAATGCATCCCTGTGGATACCTTGATTTTAGCACAGTGAGACATATTTTGGACTGTTGGCTTCCAGAACTGTAAGTTGATAAGACTATGTTGTTTTATAACAGAAAGTTTGCAGCAATAGAAAATAATACAGGTGTTGATAAAAATGGAGATATCCCTAAGCAGAGTATAATATGGAAACAGTTGCTTGTGAGGGGTAGCAGAGAGGCAGGGAGAAATTCCTATCGTACTGTGTCCCTGGCTTCTCATCTTTAAAGTTGTACAGTGTCTGACAAATAAGAAAACCTGGCCCTATCATTGGGATAATTCTCTTTAGAAAACTGTGGAAGCTTTTAATGTCAAAGAGCTATGACATTTTAGCACTGTAAGGTAGATTAAGATTTCTCCCTTAGGATAATAACACTGGGAGATATTGATCAGATTCTAAGAGCTTGAATTGTTGAATACTGCCTTTTTTTTAAAAGAATATTCTGAATTATAAAATTCTGATGGCATTTGTTGTAGAAGATTAAGAGCTGACATTATTTCAATTTTAAAAATAAGAGAATAATAACAATAAAAAAACACTTTTTTCTGCTTTGTTTTGTTTTTGTTGCTCTGAATTTTGGACACATATGAGTCAGTGAAGTTCATTGCACACAAATACATATTTGTAATGTATATACAAACACACACATATATGTATACACACATATAAGTTTAGGGAGAGAGAGAGTGAAGACTAAGAAAGGAGAAGAAACAGTATTTAATGATAAAGCGGTTGTAACCTTTTCAATGTAATGAAAAAGAAGAATTACAAGCCAGAGGCTCAACACACTGCAATAGGACAAAAACAAAGAGATCCAAATCAGACACATCATATAAAACGTGAAGAGCCAAAGAGAAGGAGAAAATCTTGAAAATGGCAAGAAGAAAACGATTTTTATTATTTATAATGAAAGCCCAAGTTAACAGTGAGTTTCTAACTAGAAAAAAAATGTATATTGGAAGGCATTGGAATAAAATATTAAATGTTAAAACTAAAACCAGACGAAAAAAGAAAAAAAAAAAACTCAGCAAAGATCTTATATGTAACAAAACTACTTTCAAAACTGAAGACAAAATAAAGATATTCTCAGACAAAGAAAAGCTGAGTGAATGTGTTGCTATCAGCCCCAACTAATACAAAATAGGCAATTAACTTTTCAAGCTGAGAGCTAGTGATAGGTACACAGCGATTCAAATTCACATGATAGGCTGGACATGGTGGCTCATGCCTGTAATCACAGCACTTTGGGAGGCTGAGGCAGGTGGATCATTTGAGGTCAAGGGTTCTAAACTAGCCTGATCAACATGAAGAAACTCTGTCTCTACCAAAATACAAAAATTAGCCAGGCATGGTTTGCACCTGTAATCCCAGCTACTTGGACAGCTGAGGCCGGAAAATTGCTTGAACCCAGGAGGTAGAGGTTGCAGTGAGCCAAGATCATGCTTCTGTACTCCAGCCTGGCTAAAGAAAAAAAAAATGACATGATAAGAAGCAGAATACTGGTAAAGATAATTATGCAGATCATTACAAAATATATAAGATGCAGTATAATTGAATATTTTTCTATTCTTTTTTCATAGTTGATTTTAAGAAATAACATTTATAAATTGTATTTATTGAACCAATAACATAAAAATGCAATGTATTTGACAAAAACAACACAAGGAATGTGGGTGGAAATAAAGCACATAAGCCCATATATTGGAGTAAAGAACTTGTATCAAATCTTTTTTTTTTTTTTTTTTTTTTTTTTTTTTGAGATGGAGTCTCACTGTGTTACCTAGTTTGGAGTTCAGTGGCATGATCTAGGCTCACTGCAAACTCTGCCTCCTGGGTTCAAGCAGTCATCCTGTCTCAGCTTCTTGAGTAGCTCTGATTACAGCCATCTGCCACCACGCCCAGCTAATTTTTCTATTTTTAGTAGAGACGGGATTTCAACATGTTGGTCAGGCTGGGCTCAAATTCCTGACCTCAAGTGATTCACCCACCACAGCCTCTGAAATTCCTGGGATTACAAGCATGAGCCACCATACCCGACCCTTGTATCAGATCTTACCTGGCATCCACGGGGAGAAATGAAGATAAATAGAAATGACAATTAATAATGTTTGTTGGAGTTGTAACACCTATGGTCCTACTATGTATGAGAATGATAACGCAAAAAGAGAAGGGAGAAATTAAGCTCTACAGAAATAAAGGTGCTGTGTTACACTGGACCTAAGTCAGTGTTATCTAAATTGTATGGAAGTTACTATTCATACTTTAAGCCCTGAAACAATCACTAAGAAAATAACTAAACAATAAAATTAAAAATCACTAAAAGAATTAAATATTATACTGGAATTTATCCACTTAATAAATACAGTAAAAAGGAAACAGAAGTGCAAAAACACATGAAGGGTAAAGAAGAAAACAGAAATAGGGATTATATGTCAGATTTCATTCTAACATATCTGTTTCAACATTAAATGTGAATAAACAATATAATCAAAAATCAAAGATTATGAGTTTCAATGAATAAAATCAATATCCAACTATATGCTTACAAGGAAAATACTTTAGAATCAGAGATGAAAATGTTTTTAAAATAAAAGGATGTAAAAGAATATACTACGCGGCCGGGCGCGATGGCTCAAGCCTGTAATCCCAGCACTTTGGGAGGCCGAGGCGGGTGGATCACGAGGTCGAGAGATCGAGACCATCCTGGTCATCATGGTGAAACCCCGTCTCTACTAAAAATACAAAAGCTGAGGCAGGAGAATTGCTTGAACCCAGGAGGCGGAGGTTGCGGTGAGCCGAGATCGCGCCATTGCACTCCAGCCTGGGTAACAAGAGCGAAACTCCGTCTCAAAAAAAAAAAACAAACAAACAAAAAAAAAAAAAACAAAAAAAAAAAAAAAGAATATACTACGCAAAAGCAGTCATGAGACCTGGAGTGATTTATCAGGAAAAAAAAAAAAAAAAAAAAAAAAAAAAAAAACCTTAAAAATTGTTGCTAGAGAGTGGCCAGAGACAGTGGCTCCTATCTGTAATCCCAGCACTTTGGGAGGCCAAGGCAAGCAGATCACTTGAAGTCAGGATTTCAAGATCAGTCTGGCCAACATGGTGAAACCCCATCTCTACTAAAAATACAAAAAATTAGCAGGGCCTTGTGTTGGGCACTTGTAATCCCAGTTACTTAGGAGGAGGCTGCAGCAGGAGAATCACTTGAACCTGGGAGGTTGTAGTCAATCAAGATAGCATCACTGCACTCTAGCCTGGGTGACAAAGCAAGACTCCATCTCAAATAATACAAATAAAAATAAATGTTGCTAGAGAGAAGGAGGGACAGTGCATAATGTTAAGAGTCAATAGATTTGGGAATACATAAAAGTTACATAAACATTTAACAACAAAATCCAAAGATACTTTAGATAAATACTGACAAAATTGAAGGAAAGAATAGACAATTCAATGGCAGTAGTTGGAGATTTCAATACCTCTTTCAATAAGGATAGAACAAGGAGACAGATCAATAAAGACAAAAATTTTAACACACAAGTAACTAATACGCATCTATAGGAAAATCCACTTAGCAAAAGCAGAATGCATATATTTTTTCAAGTACACACGGAATATTTTTAAAGCCTCAATAAAATTTATTAAAGTTGCAGTAATACAAAGTATATTCTCCAACCTCAATGAAATTAAATAAAAAATAATGAAAAGGAAATTTGGGAAATTTATAAATATGCAGATATCAAACAACAGACTCTTAATAAACAGTGGGTCAAAGAAGAAATTGCAAGAAAAGTTTGAAAATGCTTTGAGATGAATATAATGTAAATACAAAGTAGTAAAAAGTATATGAAAAACTAAAGCAGTTCTCAGAGTGAAACACATAGCTAAGAAGATTTCCAAAAAAAAGAATAATATCTAAAATAAATAACCTAAAAAAACACTTCAGTTTTTTCCAAGAGAAAATTTGTAGAAATAAAATAAAATCACAATCAAAGATTTACCGTAGAAAGTTTAGAAATCAGAGAATATGACAGGCAGTTTGAAATGTGCAGATGTAGAATAAGAACATCTAACATATATCGAACAAAAGGTTTAGAGAGTTTATAGGCTGTGAAAAGCCCATACTAATCAAGAAATACCAGGTGAAGTTTTTCCAGAATTGATGGAATATGTCAGTCCTCACCTCAGCCAGCACAATTTTCAAAATTGCTGTATCTATGTATTCTAAAATTGTGTCTGTCAACCCCACATATACTTAATAGACATTTGTTAAATAAACCTTAGATACATTATGATGAAACTATCCAGCACTGGTTATAAAGATGTAGTTCTTAAATCTAATACTCATTTAGATTACTTACTCAGAGACAGAAATGATGAAGAATTAAAATTTCCAGCAAACACAGATCTGGATAACTTCTTATTTTCTGCCAAGAATTCTGACAGAAAATAACTAAAATAGAATTAAATATTCAAATAATTATAATTTCAAATTATTATTTTCAATTTCAAAAATATGAATGATAATATTTTTTGAGGGACGAATAAGAAAATATTGAACAAAGTGCCTAACACTAGCAGAAGATTATTGAAGAAGTTTTTTAAATTTTTATTAGCTTTCAGAAAGTAGACATAGATCCTACTATGATGTGTCAGAAAGATTAATGAGATCAGCAACTGGCATAAATTTTGGTGAATCTACACAAATGATAATGATATATAAATATCCTATACTGGCTATTTTGTTGGGAAAAGTGTTAAGATTAAAACACAGGACACAATGACACGTTAGAAGAGAAATGGCTGAGAAGTCATGAAATAATATTTTACGTTGCTCAGAAAGACTGCAGAAATTTATTACTGCAGAATGTCTTTAGTCAAGTGTTCATATTAAAATTTGAAATATAAAACTGAACATTTGAAATAAAGTGTGCAATTGAGCAAAAAGGAAAAGAAAAATGGTAAAAAAAAAATCTGTCAAAACAAAACAGGCTGTAAGTTCATCTCTGTAGATATAAAATAACAAGATGAAAGATAGGTTTTACAAACATAGGAAAATATAAGCCCCAGAAAAATTTAAAGGACAAATACCTCAGTGGCTTGATAGTTTGAATTATATATCTTTGATATAAGTACATATTCATGAAACAAAATATAAAAGAGGCTGATTTTAGCAATAAATTTTGTACCAGACATTCAAACTGGATTTTTTGTTTGTTTATAGACACTGAATATTTATGACTATTATTCGGTTACCTCTTTTGCAGTGTTTCTTGAGGCTAGCTGTTTGACTTTCACTTTAGTGAAAAATATACATTGATTTTGACTGTTTCAAAAATGAATTGCAATTAATAGTTGATGACTCACTGACCCCCTGTAAAGAATTCATTAAGCAGATGGTACAGTGTAACTTAGGTATAATTTAGTTCATATAATTTCAATTTGACACATCCTATTTAAAACCATGACCCATTTAAAGATGATTGAGAAATGCCTAACAGAGCTATTCACCTTCCTTATTTATTCTCTGAAGAATTTAGATTGACACAGAAAAAATGTGTGAGATTCTTTTCAATGGCCCTGAAAATTTCCATTGAAGATTGCAAAGTTTAATCAAAAGAAATGTATGAATGTGACTATAATGGATATGGCATTTTTCTCAGATGCTGGTGAACATTCAGTGCCACCATGTTTTGGATGCTCTGATTTTAATAAGTAGTTTTTGAATTCACATACTCTTTCAAATCTACTCACAACCAAAATATTTTATAACTAAGAAACATGAAATGAGATATCCTGACCCAAATTACCTGTATAATAAGCCTGTGCTTTTTGGGTTATGTTCCAAATTCCTAGATTTATGAAGTTATATATATGTTTGCTATATAGATACATATTTATGTATAAATATATATAGATAAATAATTCATCTCTCTATATATGTGTGTATATATATATAGAGAGAGAAATTATTATACATCTCTTTATATATATATGTGTATATATATATATATATATATATATATATATATATATGGAGAGAGACAGAGAGAGACAGACAGAGAGAGAGAGAGAGAGAGAATATAACATGGACATTTTCCAGATTTTAAAAATTAAATGTATTTCTTAGTTTTTTTCAATGTGTTAATAAGGTCATATCATTCTTTAAAAAATACATAGGTAGAATGATAATGCTTTTGGTATCGGTACACTAACTGATAATTCTCTGATATATATTGCTAGTATCTGCAGTAGAGTGACAATAGAATGTTAAAAATGAAACAAAAAGAAAATAAAAACCATATTATTCTGACTTGATTTCCATGTACAGAAAAGAGTGATCACTAGGTCTCTATATGCCTGAATGTGATACTTTGTTATGTTTGTTCACCGAATCTTCTTGGTGACCACATGTTTCAAATAAGAGACTCATCCACTGAATGATATGATTGCTGTTTTATTATCCTGCTTCTAGAATTCTTCCTTGTGAAATAGGCCTTGCAGGTTATATTCACAAGCAAAAGCAAGGCATCACTTACCACGTTTACTAATAGCAGAAACTTGAAATATAGTATAGGTACTTTTTATTGGGAAAAAATGGGATATACTGAAAAATCAACTTACAATGGCTTAAACATGAAGGATTATCTCTTATATAACAGATAATCTTCTAGGGAAGAAAGCATGGAACTGAGGGAGGGTCCCCATGATAACCTCACGGAATCAGTTTCTCTTAGTCTTTCTCCCTCTGATTTCCAGCAGTGGCTTCTGTTCTCATTCATGCCTTCTCATGGTTACCAAGCCGCTCCTCTACGGCCATGTGTTATTCCCACATCCAGCCAGGAAGGCCCAAGAGACCAAACTTCATGGACTGCTGTATAACCAGTTAACTCAAATCTAATGACTTGAATTTGATTATTTATTCTGATTGTCTAGATTTATTTTAAAGTAGTGGTTATAACCCCTGCTAAGCTCAGTGGATGATCTTCAGAGCTGAAGGCTCACCTGGATGATCTCTCACCCTCCCTGCCTTTCTCTCTTTCCACACGACTTAACCACTTTATATCTTATGTGGGTAGAAACAAAATTTAAGCAGTCATTGAGGTTTTCTAAAGCCCAAATGCAGCCACTGCCAAGACTTCTATGAGTGTAGGCTTGGTATGATTTCTACCACATTCAACTCCACATGAACATCAAGTCCATCCCAGATTCAACAACAGGAGTCTACACAAGTATTGTAAAACAGGCACGGCCATGATTTTCATATGGTATTTTATCAGGCCCCTACTGATTCACATTTCCTCCGCATTTAAAATACATTTTGCATCTCCCCTACCCTCACTCAAAGACCACCAGATGCCTCATTCCATCATGGAATTAGAGACAGACTTGTATGCAATTCATCATGTCGACATGGGCATAAAGATTTTCAGATGTCATAGTTCTGAATTTGAAATATTTAGAATAAAATAGTTTTCTGTCTCTCTCAAACACACACAAACACACGTGTGTACTTACACACACACACACACACACACACACACACATTGGTGAGACTGAGACAGGAAAACCAAAATAGACATACTGTTTTACAAAGAGAGAAAGTGAGAGGCATTGAGCAGGAACTGGCCACTTATGATTCTGAAATCCAACTTCTACCAGTGAGTTACCACAGCCCAATCCTGCTCCATGTTTCCTGTACCCCTGTGAGTCCTCTCTCCTTTCCATAAGAAATGTTCTCATTTTTTTCCCAGCTAACCTTATTTTTCAAACTGTTTCTTTCCTGAGAAGTATGGGGATATTGAAACCTCTTTCGAATTATAATTTTCTGTTACTATTTTTTCTTAAAATCATATAGTTATATATTTATTTTTTTACAAAACGGGATACTTCTTATATATCAAAAAGCCACTCTGTTACACACAGGTGACGTGATACAACAAATCTTCTTGAGGCATGCCCCACTTTGGCTTGAGATTCAGAGTGCTTTGATACTGAGTCATCACAATTCTTAGAGCACCTGTTATCTAGCAAGGAATGTGTAGGAGGAACACTTTTGAGTTTTGTATGTCATTTTTTGTCAGGTTTAGCCTGTCTATGAGGCATTACCTTGATATTTGCTAAGTATCAAAAACAAATCGAAGAACCACATTCTTGATTTGAGGCTACCTTTGATGGAATAATCTGGATTTAATATTTGTCTTAAAAACATTCCTTACTTTGAGACTCTTTTGCTAACAGAGACTGGGAATGAAAAACAGTTTATTTTCTAACACTGTTAACACGTTGTTCTTCATATTGTCTCTAAATTTTGCTTTTAAAATGAACAGTTTGGCTGGGCACGGAGGCTCACGCCTATAATCCCAGTGCTTTGGGAGGCCAAGGCGGGTGGATCATGTGAGGTAATGAGTTTGAGACCAAATTGGACAACATGGTGAAACCATGTCTCTACTAAAAACACAAAAATTAGCCAGTCATGGTGGCAAGTGTCTGTAATCCCAGCTACTGCGGAGGCTGAGGCAGGAGAATCACTTGAACGCAGCTGGCAGAGGTTGCACAGTGAGCTGAGATTGTGCCATTGCACTACAGCATTGGGAACAGGAGCGAGACTTCATCTCAAAAAAAGAAAAGAAAAGAAAAGAAAAAGAAAAAGAAAAAGAAAAATGAACAGTTTCTTCTTTAGCTTATCTCACTCCTTCAGTACTTTATTCCAGGCATATAAAAATAGCCAATTGGTACTTTCAACTATCTACCTGTAAATTTTACAGCTAAACCCACAAGTCCAACATAAAGCCTTTACATCTATCCTTCTATTAATAATAACTAGCCTTTCTACTGGGTTTTTATCTGGCCTGGGTCAACTAGGTTTAGACATTTTGCTAAATTTCAGACAAAGAGATGTGCACAGAAATGAGGCAAACAGCCCCACATCACATCTTTCCAGTGGAATGCTGTTTGCCCTTTGCTCTGTCTTCTCCCTCTTTTGTTGGATCTGCTGGATTGCATTTTCCACATATTGTCACATGATACGGTCTCATTTCTCATGCTCTTCCTGCAATTTTATTGGCAATTCTCCAACTATTTTTCTGGGTTCTATGCTCTCTCTTTATTAAACTGAATTGAGACTTGTGACTAAATTGGCCAGTAAAGTCTGGTGGAAATGATGGAATATATATTTTAAGGCAACTCATAAAAGATAAATCTCTTCTATTTGGCTCTCTTTCTGAATCAGGATGTTCACCTTTGGAACCTACCCACTATACTGTGAGGAAGTGCAGACCTCATGGAGCCACCATGTATAGCTGCTCCATTCAACAGCCCCAGCTGAGTTCTCAGAAAACAGTGTGTGTCAATTGTTAAGATATGTAAATAAGCCACTGTATAGCTCAAGTCTTTCACAAGGCAATGTTGGAATAAAAAAGACAGAAATTTGAGCCTGGATGTCCTTGTGGAGCAGAGTTCCCTATGACTTTGTGTGGTTTTCCCTCCTCTTGAACTTTAGGAGTGAGAAATAAGTGTTTATCTTGTGAAAACAACTACATTTGGGGATCCCCAAAATAAAAGCTATAAGATTAAAGCTTTTATAGCCTGATTCCTGCTGTCAGAATTCTGAGGAACATAACTTTGCCCATATCTTACTCTATACCTCAATATCTTATAATTATTATTTAATTAATTAGCAATTTTTATTGGAAATATATTCACTTAGAATATATGCTTTGATCTCCTATCACATAGAAGAATCTAGGTCTTGCTGCTGTGAACAGGATAAGGAAGAAGCTATGCGTGATCACTGTTCCTGTATTACTTTCCTACTGCTGCTATGAGAAAATGCCACAAACTTTGTGGCTTAAAACAATACACATTTATTCTTTCAGGATAAAATTTAGAGTTCTGGAGGTCAGAGTTTAAAAATCATGTTTAATGGAATGCCCTCTGCAGACTTGTGGAGTAATCCATTCCCTTGCCCGTTCCAGCTTCTAGGGACGGCCGGAATTCCTGGGCTCACTGTGCCTCACTCCAACCTCTGGTTTTGTTGAAACTGTCTTCAGCCTCCTCCCAGGCCCTCCTACCAACATCCCACCCCAACCTCTTGTTTCCCTCTTAGAGGAACCTTAGAAATTATAATTACATCACACTCACCTAAATAAACCAGGATAATCTCCCCAATTCAAGATCCTTAACACAGTAATATCTGCAAATTTCCTTTTACCATGCAAAGTAAAATATTCACAGGTTCCTGGGATTATAACAGAAACATCTTCAGGAAGCCGCTATTCAGTCTAATGGATTTTCTGTAAGGTTTAGAAAATTTATTTCAGATTTGGCCTGACTTTTTTGTTAGTGTTCTTTTAGTCCATACTCTTCATTTAAAAGACCCAGTAAGTGATTTCTTTGTGTGTATCTTGCTAGATACAAATTTGAGGTACCCAAAGTAGTTTTCTATTCTTTATTTTATTCCTTTACCTTTATTTACTACATACATTAATACTTTGTCTTCCTTAAGACACAGAAAGTATGGAAATATAGTAGTTTATGCAGAGAAAATAGAAGATAGCTCTTAAATATAATTCTGTTGTCCATGCACTTTAAAAAATATATTATGATATTGCAAAATATAAGTGTCTCTTTTTACCAGTTTTTGGAAGATAGAAGGTTGTTTAAGACGCATATTATTCTGGCAAAAGAACACTTAAGGTAGACATGAATTTTCAGCACTGAGAGCGCACAATAAATAAGAGTGCTTATCTTGCTTTTTATTGGAAACACATGTTGGAAACAAAGCCGTTTCATAGTTTGTTTGGCAATAGAAGCATACTCTTTCCTCTAAAGAACTTCACCTGTGTATGGAACTCTAAGACAGTCAATAATAAAATCAATGATAATTATAAAGAGAACTGGGGCATGGGTGAAGAAGTGATATGATATAACAGAGCAATAAAAAATGTTCTATTGTCAAGATCCAGGATAAATTTTCTGACATTTAAAACTGGTAGTGAAATAGATTTCTAGTTGCCATCGGGCAGGAGAGAGAGACTCATAAAACTCCTCTCTCTCTCTCTGTCTCTCTCTCTCTCTTCTCTCTCTCTCTCTCTCTCTCTCTCTCTCTCTCTCTCTCTCTCTCTCTCTTCCCTTTCTTCCGTTTAGTTAATGTAGGATATTTGGTTCACATTGACCTCTAGTAAGGGAAAGAAGATCAGCAGAAACAAATGACAAATCTTAGTAGGAGTGTAGACAAGCTGGTTTTACTGGTAGCTTGTGATAGTAATTCAAAAGTAACTGGAAAAATAAAACTGAGCTCAAGTCTTGAGTATTTTGTGCTGGTTGGGAAATGGAACCTTCAAGAAAGAAGTAACATGGTGAAGAATCGGTCAGTGACAACATTTATTGGGAAGAAATTGATTGAATTTTGGCAATAAACCAACAGAGGAAGTTGATTGAAAGAACAGACTATTAGTCATCTGTTTCTTTGGCATTCTTTACTTAGGTCCTGTCCTCATTGTCTCTTTCTATGCTGTTTTATTAGGTCCTGCTGTTTTATTAGGTCGAGTTTTTTCTTAGTTTATGATTATAACCTGTTGTTGCTAATTTTTTAATCCTATCGTGTTCACATCCAAAATAATATTTTTTGTTTAGAATTATGAAAATTTTAGCTGTTGATGATGGCTATTGACATTATTATTAATAATATTATTAATGGATCAATTAAACACAAAAATAGTTACCCTGGGGGCTTATGATTAGAAGCAATGAGTCATGTGTCTATCCAATATAGACAGTATAACATGCTATATCATAAGAGGTACAAGTAATACTGTTTCTATTTATAGTTCATAGGATAGGAGGGCTTTTCTGAAAGTACAGCAGTATATTTCTATTGTAATATGCCTGTCTTAATGAAAAACATTATGAGGTAGGAATACTGTTCTTTACATATGTTGGACTCATATGATAGTATTTATACCTGTATTTTTCTTTACAAGTATATTCAATATAACTCATTTTAAAGCACCATTGAAGTCTAAAATGTCCATGCAGACATTCATTACACTTAGCAACATCTCATGTGAAAATGAATGTCCTTACACATTAAAAAAACCTTTACAACATCATCATTGTATAAAGAGATTTTCAGTTTTTTCAAAATGTGAAAAAACATGAAACTATTTATAATAAAACAAGTTAGGTTTAGTGTAAAATCAAACAACAAACACAAAGAATAATATAAAACTTCTGAATTATCTAGCAGAAATTTTTTTTTTTCAGTGATTAATCTGAAACTGTCAAGTTCTTTTACCTTGGTCTGTATAAGACTACAACAGGGCTATCTTTAACTTCAATTTATCTGTAATAGGCTACCAGGTACGTATTTCACAAAATTTTATTCATAATTATGTGTGGGTCTAAGATGAAAATCAACAATAATCTTAATTTTTAAGAAAACAGTTATTTTGAATATTAGGGAAAAAATGAACATACTGTAAAGGAAAGAAATTCTAAGAGCATTAACTACATAAAAATATTTTGTATTAAGTATGGCACCATAATGATAAGAAGAATTAAACTAAATGTGCATATAATCATACTTTTGAAACTAACTTTCATCAGAGAGAAAAGCTTGTAAGGAAGAACTTAAGAAGATGAAAGATAACATAGAATCTAAAACACAACAGAGGGAAGTTGTAATTAGAAAAAAGGCAGATATAATTCTGACAAGTAAAAAAAAAACTCTTGCTGAAATAAATTAGAATATTAGATAAAATGTATATAAAACTGTTAGAATTCCTCTCAGAGAAGCCAATGGGAATATATTTAACACTGTAGATATTAGCCTTAAAAAAAAAGTCATGCATTATATTTACATAAAAATAAAACAGGCAGGGTGCAGTGGCTCAAGCCTGTAATCCCAGCACTCTGAGATGCCAAGGCAGGCACATAACCTGAGGTCAGCAGTTTGAGACCAGCCTGGCCAACTTGGTGAAACACTGTCTCTACTGAAAATACAAAAAAAATTAGCTGTGCATGGTGGCCCCTGTAATTTCAGCTACTCAAGAGGGAGAAGAATCACTTGAACCTGGGAGGCAAAGGTTGCAGTGAGCTGACATCGTGCCATCTCACTCCAGCCTGGGCAACAAGAGTGAAACTTCATCTCAAAAAAAATAAATAAAATAAAACTAAATTAAGTTGTGTCATGGTATACATATATAATCATAATTTTTAAATATATTTTCCAATAATTATAGATTTTCAGAAAAGATGCAAATGCAGTACAAAGAGTTCTCATATTTTCTTCACCTAGCTTTTCCTAATGATAGGATCTTTACCTAATCATGGTGCATTTGTGAAAACTGAGAAATTAAAATTGTTACAGTACTCTTAAGTAAACTGTAGTTTATCATTTAATTTCTCCACTTTTTCACAAATTTTCTTTTATGAGATTCTCAATGCCATGTTTTATTCAGTCATTATATCTTCTTGATCTCCTATGATCTATAACAGTCTTTCCTATTAATAGTTTCTTATGACATGAACAGTTTTCAAGATAAATGCTCAGGTATTTTGTAGAATGTCCTTTAATTTGAGTTTGATGTTTCCTCATGGTTATGTCAAATCTTTGGTCTTCTGTGAAGAATATCACAATGGTGAAATGCCCTTCTCCACATATTATATTGAGAATAAGTGATGTCAACATTATTTTTCACTAGTAGTGTTTAAACTAGATCAAGTCAATAAGCTTTTAATAGAAAAATATCTAGGCTAATATTTAACAAATAATGTAATCTTTGCATGAAATCACTCGTTTAAATAAATATACATATATAATTATATTTTTAGATATACATGTGCACATACATAATAAAACTTCAAATCTTGATTTGACTACCTTTTTTTTTTTTTTTTTTTTGAGACAGAATTTTGCTTGTCACTCAGGCTGGTGTGCAGTGGCTCAATAGCAGCTCGCTACAACCTCTGCCTCCCGTGTTCAAGCAGTTCTCCTGCCTCAGCCTGCTGAGTAGCTGGGATTACAGGACCTGCAGCCATGCTTGGCTACTTTGGTATTTTTAGTAGAGATGGGGTTTCACCATGTTGGCCAGACTTGCCACAATTCCTGTCCTCAGGTGATTGCCTACCTCAGCCTCCAAAAGAGCTAGGATTACAGACGTGAGTCACCGCGCCTGGACTACCAATTTCTTAACTTTCTATCAAAGACAAAGATATCATTGAGAGGTAAATGATAAGTTGTGAATATATGTAACAAAAATGATAGAAGAAAGATTAATGTTTTTAACATCTAAAGACCTGGGGGACCCCATGAGGACCAGGGACCCCAAGAGTCCAGGAGTTTGAGGCTGCAGTGAGCTATGATTATACCACTCCACTCCATTCCAGCCTGGACGACAGAGAAAGACCTTCTCTCTAAAAAACGGAAAAAGTGAAAATTAAAAAAAGAACACGCAAATAATTTAACAAATAGAAATCTTCATTATTCTAACAAGGGATTTCTGGGAAAATAACAACAACAAAACTCAGCAAAATGCAGGAATAAAATATCAACTAAAAAAATTGTAATTGTCACCAAATGTTTTTTAAGTTTCATGCCACTAAATGCAGAACTATTCAATTAATCCAGCTTTTAACATACTTTAAAGTTAAATTGGGAATCATATGGCACTGTGATTGTAGAGATGAAATTTTATTGTCCAGAGAACATTGAGAGAGTAAGTTGGTGTATTTTTTTCTAAAGGTAATTCAGTAGTTCTTTATAAATGTACACGTCTTTTTTACTTTTTAAATATATTTTACATTTTTTTCTTACAGTTCACTGTAACATGAAAAAAAAAAGAAAATATATCAAGAAAGACTCTGATGATTGTGCTTAAATAGCCACAAGTTGAAAAAATCTTAAATCCTTAATAAAGATCATAAATTATTATTATTATTATTATTATTATTTTATTATTTTTTTTTGAGACCGAGTTTCGCTCTTGTTAACCCAGGCTGGAGTGCAATGGCACAATCTCGGCTCACCACAACCTCCGCCTCCTGGGTTCAGGCAATTCTCCTGCCTCAGCCTCCTGAGTAGCTGGGATTACAGGCACACGCCACCATGCCCAGCTAACATAAATTATTTTTAATAAAAGTTATGGAATAACATTAAAATGAAATACTACTTTTTTGCTAAAATAATCTAATAAAATATAGCTATTGGCATGGAAAACAAATGAAATTGCTAAGTGAAAATAAAATTCAAATAATTTAATAACATTAGTACTCTATTATTATTATAATAAATAATGTGTGTAGACAATATATAAATAATGAAGAGAAAAATAAGCTAAAATCAGTCAAAATGAGATGTCATGCTTCCCATTGTAATGGTGTATTTAAATATTTCTTATCTTTGAGGAAACACTGAGATTTTCTGATAGGTTGTTTTTGTGTGGGTAAACATTGTTGTATCAGATTTTTGAAATCAATTTTAGTGTATAGCAAGGGCTATCTCTTTATTTCACATCTAGGAATCCCCTATGAAATAGACATTTATTGACCCTGTTCATGACAGACCAATTATATTAAAGAAAAATTGAAAATTCCTCAGTATACTGTCTGACAATAACAAAAAGATGGAGGGCAGTTAGGTATATCCACATTTAGAATATGTTTCAGTCTCTTTCAGGCTGAAAGAAATAAAGTAAGGCTTGTGTTACTTTAAACAAACATCACTGAGCCTGAAGATTTGTAAGGAAAAGAGGAAAATGGTACACTAACAGAGGTTTAGCCTGAATTCAAAAGGACCTGAAATGGTCCGGGAGGCTGGCAGAATCCATAATACTGACCAAAGGTGTGGAGTTTTACATGGACTACATGAGGCCATTATGTGGCATTTTGGAGAGAGGAGAGTCAGGGCAACAGGAATTTCAAGGTTTCCTCACAGAAAGCAGAGCAGGTAAGGTACTCACTTCGTCTGTTTAGAACGAAATTGCATACTTCAATTAATATAAATTAGACAAAGTGTCCCTTTCAGGGAAATACGCCTGCAATATGATATAAAACATAGAAAAGTCTGATTCTACTTAGGTTGATGATGATAGAAACAAAAAATAATAGAAAACATTTATTGAGCATTAATTGTATGCCAAGAAATGTGCCAAGCACTTTTTATGTAAATTATTTTGCTAATTCTCACATCATTCTTTTTTTTTTTTTTTTTTTTTTTTTTGAGACGGAGTTCCGCTCTTGTTACCCAGGCTGGAGTGCAATGGCGCGATCTCGGCTCACCGCAACCTCCGCCTCCTGGGTTCAGGCAATTCTCCTGCCTCAGCCTCCTGAGTAGCTGGGATTACAGGCACGCGCCACCATGCCCAGCTAATTTTTTGTATTTTTAGTAGAGACGGGGTTTCACCATGTTGACCAGGATGGTCTCGATCTCTCGACCTCGTGATCCACCCGCCTCGGCCTCCCAAAGTGCTGGGATTACAGGCTTGAGCCACCGCGCCCGGCCGTTTCTCACATCAATCTTAAGAGACTTGTGGCATAATTATGTCCATTTTACAGATGATGAGACTAAGGCTCATAGATAACTTGTCCAAATTCACACATTAATAAATGGAGGACCCAGGATTTTAACCCAGGCAATCTAACTCCAGAATCTTCCCCCTTCACCTAAAAAAGACTCAAGAAAATACTTCCATCAAGATGACAGCAAATACTCAGGGTGGTGGCTTGATATACTGAGTAATTTTATTTTCATTATAGTCCTCTGTTTTTCAGTTTTCTAAAATAGCGTAAATTATATTTATTATATAAAAAAAAGAAAGCTATTTGAATTTTCAGAGAAAAGAGAATTGTCAAACATCTGGGAAAATCTAACATTTATACAAACCAATAGTCTAGATGGCATATTTCACAAAAACTGAAAGTGACCTCATCTAAGGTTTATAGCTTTGGGAAATACATATGTAGCACCAGCCACAAGCTTTTATCTTTCAAAGTGTTAGGAAATAATAAATATGAATAACTATTAGAAAAATGGGCTTGTTAGACTCAAAATAGATACCAGTTGGGTTAATTTACTTTTAGGATAATTAAATGCAGTATTTTAAAATTATTATGTAATCCATGTGCTTATGTAACTGTGCTGTCACATAATTAGAAAATTATGTTTTGCCTCTGTCATTTTTATGATTTCTAAAACTTTCATTCTTGAATTTAGGTAATTTTTAAAGCTGTTAATACACCATTAAATTTCAGGAAATTATGTAAAGAAAAGAAAGCTAATAATAGCATTATAGATTAACGTATTAAAAGCATAAGAATAATTCCTGTAACATAAAACACTATGTAAATACAGTTGATATTTTAATAATAACAATCATATTAAATTATGTTATTACCAATATATTTTAGGTACTGTGTTAATTATCTTTCATATGACTCACTTATTCTTTACAACACTGTTTTAATGTATCTTAATAAGCCCATTTTGTTGATGCAAAAACTGAACAAGTATTTTAAGTCATTTGCTAAAGTTAACAAATTCACTGCTGTAGTCTGAACATTTTCCACAAATTTCACATATTTATACTTAACCTCCAATGAAATAGCTTCAAGGGAGGAACTTTAAGAGGTGATTGGGTCATTAGAACTTCTCTCGTTTGAATGAATTAAGTCCTTCATGATAAAGGCTTTATACGGCATTTGGCCTTTTGCCTTTTCTGTCTCTTTCACCAGTTGAAGATACAGTGTTTGTTCGTCCCCTCTGGAGGATGCATGAACAAAATGCCATCTTGGAAGCAGAGAGACAGGGCCCTCGCCAGACACTGAACGTGTCACTGCTTGGATCTTAGAATTCCCAGCCTCCAGAACTGTAAGAAACAAATTTCTCTTGGTTATAAATTATCCATTCTGCTATACTTTGTTACACTGGCACAAAGGGGTTAACACAGCCATTAGCTTGTGACAAGAATCCAATCTCAATTTTCGTGCTTTTAATTATCATATTGAGAAAGGAAAAAAAAAAAAAGACTCAAACCTTTATCTGAGGAATGAAAGCCCCTTTAAATTATCAGAGAGGGTTTACAAATGTGAAAGCAGTCACATCTCACTACCCCTTGAGCTAAGTAATTACCTCTTGAATCTTCTTCCTGTGTGGGCTCTAGACTAATGCCAAGTAGCCATAAAATACCATACATCCACCAATGTACAGCCAATTGCTAATCAATATTACTTCTGTAAAACAGTGAGAATTCCTGATGGATAATTTTGTCATCACCCCCTCTCCTGATTCATTCTTTGTTCTTCACAAACTTGAGCCTCTCCTTTGTTCTCCAGAGCACTGCTCAAGGCAACCTGGACTTCCAGGCTGCTGGAAGTGTGCCAAGTGTTTGTTCTCTATCTTGGTCCCAATCAAGTCTCTATATTAATTTTGCCTCAGCTTTTGCCTTTAAGGTGACATTTCAACCCAGTTTTTCATATGGTAGGATTTTTTTAATTTAGAAGAAATTAAACAAGCAATTAAATCTATATTTTCTCTTTTAACTTGAAAAGTCATTCCATCATCTTAGAATAGTTAAAACATCTTTAGTGATAAATATTTCACCTTAACTAAGCAAATATGTTGACGGCCATTAAAGTATAGTTTTATAATTTAACATGCCATTTAAAAAATGATGATCCATCTGTTATTTTTAAATGTTAGTAACAGTCTAATTTACTTTCATTTCAAAACAGTCATTCATGCAAATACTTAACAAGTCACATGCATCCAATCTTAATTTTAGAACATTAAACTTTTACAGTCTCGCAGTGCCATTTAATTTGCAGGTCTCTTTCCACCACCAAATAATTGTATCTAGAAAACATGGACAGGATTTCTTAATTTTCTGGAGTAAATATTCTATCTGACACAGTTCCAGTTAACCTATACATTTACCACATATAGAAATGAACTAACACGTTAAATTCTGATCTCTGAGAGCAGAACATAGCGTGTATGCTGTGTTACAGTAACAAATGTTCTTCACGATGAATATCTATTACAATGGGACAATGAACCAATACAAAAAAACAAGCAGACACATTTTCTTTAGGAGAAAATGTTAGGCAAATTTACCGAGAACATTACATAAACATGGTAATAGTGAAACATACATGCCTCAGATCTCCCTAGTTCCTTAAAGGAACTCTTGGAACTGTCAGATGTGGGCAGACTCAGTCACCCTCAGTGAGGATTCCACCAGAGAGGAAAAGCTCTCCTCCTCTGATGGTGAGAGGCTTGCATCCTCCCCACTTCATGCCTGAGTATTCCGAAGAAGACTCTGGCTTTGTACATACTTCCTTCTTAGACAAACGTAACAGTGGTAATACAAACAACTCAGTACATTTCTGAGAATCCGGTGACATAAAAGCTTGTTTCCTCAGCAGGCCCAGGCTTTATTTCTGTCTGTAGTTCAGTCTTGTCTATCATTGTTAGTGTCAGCAATGACAATTATTGTGGACTAACCAAGTTGAATGACAGTGAGCTGTGTGAATGACTGGCTCTTCCCCATATCGTATGCACACGCTCTCACATTACTTAACTTGTGAAGCTTTGAATGGTCTTCAAGGTGAGTCTGGAACAAAGTGAACTGCTCTAACTCAATTTTAAGTTCAGTAAAATATAGGGAAATGATGGATGAAATGAAACTTCTGCTTTAATAAAAAATGTTAGAAATAAGTTATTCATGGTTTCTGTGTTAAAAGCATTGTATTATATTTGCACCATTGGATATATGTGGTTCCTTAATTGCTCACATCATAAGTTTATAACGTATATTGAATCTCTTCAAATTAAAATATCAAATTTATTTTAAACCTAAGAAACAACTAGTCATTTTCCATTTTCTTTCTTAACTTTCCAAACTGCTTATCATTGCATTGGCACCAGGGCCAAGATAGAGTAAATAACTCACCAGGGAAAGCCTCCGATTCAGCAGCATTGCAAATTATGATACAAATAACTTTAAATTTTCTTTGTCTTACAAAGTGCCTTTAACTTTTTCAGTAGATTAATAGCAGGGTGCTGCTGGATGCTTCTGGAGGTGTTGACTTTTGATAACATCAAAGTGTGAAGCTAATAAATGAGCCGACCTCTTGACTCATAATGGGCTTGTTTTAACATATGCATAACTGCAAATATTTGAACATATCCAGAAACCACTTTGGGAAAGTGAGCAACAGATCAGAAAGATGAAATAACTGACAAATTACAGACTAGAGGCTGGTCCATACAGTGTGATCTTTGTACACAGAGCATAGGAGAGAGGCCTTGGAGCCAGATTGATTGGATTCAGGTCAAGCTCCAGCACTTACTCAATAATTTTCTTAACCCCACTGTTCCTCAATCTCTTCATTTGTAACATGTGTATAATGATAGTAGCTAACTATTGAAATTCTCCTGAGAATAATTTTATGTTAAAAATGCACAATTTCTTCTCACTTGAATAGTCAACATGAAAAAATGCAGTTTCTACACATGACTAACACATTGTTAGCACTATATAAATGTCAGATACAATGATGATTTTGAAGAGGATGGTGAATGTTCTCCAAACAAGCAAAACGTCAAGTGAATATGAGCACCAGATATTTGGAAAACATTTTTTTTTTCCACCTACTAAAATATGGGTTTTACACAGTTACATTTAGAATTTTAAACCAGATGATCGAAACTTCAGAGACTATTGAAAACATTTTTGGGAGATGAGATTCACTGAAACATTGCCATCCAAGCTTCACCCACTGAACCCCCTCCCTGCTGCATTAGCACTGGCCACTCTTCCACATCCCCACACCATCACCCTGAGACACCTCTGCCCCCAGCACCAGTGGAATGAGTTTCGTACCCCGGCACTGTGCTGGTCACTTTCATCTCTCATCCTTGTTTTCCAGGTGGAAGGGCTGAGACCAAGTAAAAACAGAATCACATAGCTACGAAATAGCAGAGCTGAGCGAAGAACTGTCAATCCAGTTTCCTTGCCTCTACACCGCTAGTGAATCCCAGAAAGGGCAGTCAGAAGGATGATAGTTTTAGACATAGAATTAAACCCATATCTGCCTTGCTAAACTGCATCTGCTCCGATGAGCGAAGAACTCTCAATCCAGTTTCCTTGCCCCTACACCGCTAGTGAATCGCAGAAAGGGCAGTCAGAAGGATGATAGTTTTAGACATAGAATTAAACCCATATCTGCATTGCTAAACTGCGTCTGCTCTGATGGTGTCCGCTAGCTTTAGGTCCAACAGTCTTCACATAACCAAAAACTCAAATAATAGTGACTGAAACAAGTTGGGATTTTTTTAAATGTAAAGGCAGTCTGGAAAAACAAAAGCAAAAAACTCTGGAAGATTAAAATATTTGCAGTATTGATTTGGTTATAATCTGTTAATGTACTTGTTCATACTTCATTCTTTCAATGTGTTTTGCATTGTTTTTTGTTGGAGCTAAAACTCAGATCTTTCCTGAATATCAGAATTCTTCTTACCTTTCTATCATCCTTCATCATCCTTTTTTTTTTTTTTTTTTAAGATTTGCATCCAAAGACAGTAGCTAAAAATTCTGAGCTAAGCTGATACTAAAGATGGATATTTGGTCATAAACTTCACAGCTTCCCTTTTGGTGGAAAATATCACATGCTTCAGTTAACCCAGGTTTTGATGTAGCCATTAAATTTTTGATAATCACATCTAACTAGCTTGTTTCCTATCTTTGCTTATTTAACTATTTTAATTTTTCCCATCTATCTTTCGTTTCTTCCTTGCTTCTGTTTAGATTAATTAAGCCTTCCTTCCATGGTTTGGGTTTCATTTTATTTCCACTATTGATGTCTTAGCAATGCTTTTTTGTTTAGTTATTATTGTAAATATGGCCATTATTATAGTTGTGCTGTGGTTGTTCTAGAATTTACAATGTGTTTCTTTAATCATAATCTGTCTTCTTATAAAGCATTTCACATATAAGATAAGATCCTTGCATTCAGGGATGTGGAGGGCACATGTGTGTCATCTGGAAAAAGAAGGGGCATGTCTCTTACCAACTTCAAATTAGTGATATCCTTTTGTAGCACCAACTGGGCATGTAACAGAAACATTTACAATACAAATATCAGCAAATGCTATCAGTCAGGACACTCTTTCTTCCCGGAGAACTGGTTGCCATATATGTGCCAAGATACCAAAGTGTTTACAATGGTAAGTATTTACAAAAGGATACTTTCATTTCTCCCTTCACATCCTTTGTACTATTTTCTATAACTTTTAATTCTACATGTATTTCAAACTCCACAATACATTGTTATTTTTAAACCACTAACTTTAAAAAAAAATTTAATTAAAAAAATATTTTGTACTTACCGACATGTTTTCTAACATTCCTCATTTCTTTCTGTATATATAAATTGCTATGTGCTAATATTTTTTTTTCTGAGTAACTTTCAACACTAATTGTGGCATTCATCTAAAAAAAGTTTTTCTTTCTATTAGTCTGTTTCATGCTGTTGATAAAGACATACCCAAAGCTGGATAATTTACAAAGGAAAGTGGTTTAATGGAGAACACACGGTTTGCCATGGCTGGAGGAGCCTCACAATCATGGCAGAAGGCAAAGTGGAGCAAGTCACATCTTGAGTGGAAGACAGCAGGCAAAAAAGAGCTTGTGCAAGGTAACTCCCATTTTTAAAGCCATCAGATGTTGTGAGATTTGTTCACTATCACAAGAACAGCATAGGTAAAAACCCACCCCATGATTCAGTTATCTCCCACTGGGTCCCTTCCACAACACATGGAAGTTATGGAAGCCTCAAGATGAGATTTGGGTGGGGACACAGAGCCAAAACATATTATTCCACTCCTGGCCCCTCCCAAATCTCATGTTTTCACATTTCAGCATTTCAAAACCAATCACTCCTTCCCAAGAGAACCTCAAAATGTTAACTCATTTCGGCATTAACTCCAAAGTCCACAGTTCAAAGTCTCATTTGAGACAAGGCAAGTTCCTTCCACCTATGAGCCTGTTCAGTCAAAAGCAAGCTAGTTACTTCCTAGATACAATGGGGGTACAGGTACTGGGTAAATGCAGCTGTTCCAAATGGGAGAAATTGGCCAAAACAAAGGGGTTACAGGCCTCATGCAAGTCTAAAATCCAGCAGGGCAGACAAAGATTAAAGTTCCAAAATGATCTCCTGTGACTCCATGCCTCACATCCAAGTCATGCTGATGCAAGGGGTAGATTCCCATGGTTTTGGGAAGCTCCACCCCTGTGGTTTTACAGGGCATAACTTCCCTGCTGGATGATCTCATGGGCTGCCATTGAGTGTCTGGAGATTTTCCAGGCACACAGTACAAGCTGTCAGTGGATCAACCATTCTGGAACCTAGAAGACAGTGGCCCTCTTCTTACAGCTCCACTAGGCAGTGCCCCAGAGGGGACTCTGTGTGGGGGCTCTGACCCTGCATTTTCCTTCCACACTGCCCTGGCAGAGGTCCTCCATCAGGGTCCCACCCCTGGAGCAAACATCTGCCTGGGCATCCAGACATTTCCATACATCCTCTGAAATCTAGCCGAAGATTTCCAAAACTCAATTATTGACTTCTGTGCACTTGAAAGCTCAGCACCACTGAAAGCTTGGCTTGAGGCTTCCACCGTCTGAAGCAACAGCCCAAGCTGTATGCATCTTGGCCCCATTTAGTCACGGCTGGGCCAGGCTGGGATGCAGGGCACCAAGTGCTTAGACTGCACACAGCAGAGGGGACCCTAGAACCAGCCCACAAAACCATTTGTTTCTCATAAACCTCCAGGCCTGTGATAGGAAGGGCTGCCACAAAGTTCTCTGACATGCAGTGGAGGCATTTTCTCCATTGTCTTGGTGATTATCATTCAGTTCCTTGTTACTTACTCAAATTTCTACAGCCAGCTTGCATTTCTCCACAGAAAATGGAATATTCTTTTCTATAGCATTGTCAGGCTACAAATTTTCTGAATTTTTATGCTGTTTCCCTTTTAAAATGGAGTACCTTTAACAGCACCCAAGTCATCTCTTGAATGCTTTGCTGCTTAGAAATTTCTTCAGCCACATACCCTAAATCATCTCTCTCAAATTCAAGTTCCACAAATCTTTAGGGCAGGGGCAAAATGCCAAGAGTCTCTTTGCTAAACATGACAAGAGTCACCTTTGCTCCAATTCCCAACAGGTTCCTCACCTCATCTGAGACCACCTCAGCCTGGACTCTATTGTCCATGTCACTATCAGCATTTTGGGCAAAGCTATTAAAGCTCCAAAATGATCTCCTTTGAAATTCCAGACCATCCCATGTTTTTCTATTTTCTAGGAATATAGGAAATTTCCAACTGTCTCACATTTTTCTATTTTATCCCAAGCCCTCCCAACTGATCCAACCTCTGACTGTTACCCAGTTCCAAAGTTGCTTCCACATTTTGGAGTATTTTTCAGCAACAATTCACCCTACTGGTACCAATTTACTGTATTAGTCTGTTTTCGTGTTGCTGGTAAAGACATACCCAAGCCTCGGCAATTTACACTGGAAAGAGGTTTAATGGAGAATTCAGAGTTCCACAAGGCTGGTGAGGCCTCATAATCATGATGGAAGGCAAGAAGGAACAAGTCATGTCTAACATGAATGATGGCAGGCAAAGAAAGAACTTGTTCAGGAAAACTACTCTTTATAAAACCATCAGCTCTTGTGAGACTCACTCACTATCACAAGCACAGCACAAGAAAGACCTGCTCTCATGATTTAATTATTTCCCAATGTCTGTGTCCCACAACACATGGGAATTATGGGAAATACAAGATGAGATTTTGGTGGGGACACAGAACCAAACCATATTATTTTTTTAATTTTGAAGAGTATTTTTTGGTCTGTAGGTTTCTGGTTTGAAAAAAAAAAATTTGCAGCACTTAAAAAATGTCTCATTTTTAATCCTCTGGCTTATCTTTCTCAATAATTTTACAAATAACCATATTTTTGTTTCTCTGTTATTATAAGGCTTTTATATTCTGGGCACTTAAAAATCTATCACTGATTTCTAGTGTATGATTGAGCTATGTATTAGGTGTTGAGGACATATTTATGTGTGTGATTGTGTATTCTGCTTGAGATTTCATTGAGCTTTAGTTTTTTAATAGTTTTTTCATTAAATTTTGAAAATGTTCAACCATTATTTCTTCAAATATATTTTCTAAGCTTCTCTTCTTTTGGTGTTATGATAAATATATGCTACATTGTTTAATATTGCCCCAAAATCACTGAGGTCTTGTAATTTTTTTCCATCTTTTTCCCTCTGTGCTTAATTTTAGATAGATAGCTAGTCCTGTTACTTTGTCTTCAAACTCCCTGTTTCTTCTACCATGCCTTAATGGATTTTCCTCTTGAGTAGTTAATTTTTATTAAATGTGTATTTCATTTGCACACACTTCATCTTATCCTTCTATTTTTGTTGTTACTATGCTATTTTACTTTAATACTCTGAATATTTTTATAATAGCTGTTTTACCACTTTTGACTGTTTTATTCATTATTGACTAAAATGGCATTAATATTGTAGCTTGACTAAACTTATAGACAGGCTTCTTCTTGCCTCTAGGCCCCTGACATCTCTTTCTCACTTCTCTTTCCAACATCCAGATGACTTAACCATAGAGACAGGACACTTCTCTGCTCACTTTTCTTAGAGCATTTACTTTAGAAAATATGTTAGTTTAATTTCTTTCTCTGCCCCTTTAAGATGTAAATCTAGTTGAAGCCCCTTATCGGTTTTAAAACTCAAGACTCTTTCCAAGGAATCTAAGAGCCTTCCCTTTGAAATATAATCATCAAAAAAGATAAAACCTCTACTCCCAGCCTCTGTGGGAGGGTAGAGGCTTAACTTTGGTGAGCAGTTTCACCAAGTTGTAAAACTTTCTATTGTCATTAAGATATTAAGAAATTTTCCTTTGGATAAAGCCATTTACCAAACACAGGTGGCCTATGATCTCCCCTACCCCAATTTTAAAACCTCTCCTCAGTTTCAGCAAAGCTGAGCCCAGTCTAAATTCTGGCCTGTTCCCTTTCATGATAGCCTCGAACAAAGGCTATCACAAAAGAGAAGAGGCCAGAACTCAGTTTCGGTTCAGCCCTTACTTCTTTAAGTTTGTCCTGGGCAAGTTTGTTTTGATATCATCTCTGTTATTTCCGAATCTGTTTCTAGAAACTAGTTTTTCTATTGAGACAGGGTATATGTTTTGCCTTGTGCATGATTAATAAATACTGATATTGTAAATAAATATTGCTCATTTTCTAGATTTTGTTGTCTTCCTTTAAAGTGTTTTGAGCTTTATATTGGCAAGCAGTAATATTTACAAACCACTATAATAACCAAATTTTAAAAATTTCCTTGTGTAGACCTAGAGCAGCTTTAACTCCAAGATGATTTCAGGCCTACTTCTGAGTCACCAACTATCTGAGGTCTCAAATAATAGCCTAGGATGCCACTGGGAACACTTGAACTAACTAGGTCATGACTTCCTACCCATGATGAATATTGAAACATTTTAACTTTCAAGTAGGTGACTGAACCTTGTCTGATTGTGTTTCTGATTTTCCATTTTGAATATACAGCCTAACAACCAGCAATAACTCAGTGAAATGCTCTAAAGATTTCTAGAGCTTTTTCTTTGCCCAGCTCTCTCTTTTCTGGAATTATGATCCATAAGTTTTCCACTGCCTCCACCTCCACAAACTTCAATCTCTTTCTCCTTAATTTAGCAAGGCAGCAGGGCTTTGCTTGCATTCTGCTATTTCTGAAAGTTGTATCAGGCAGAAAATTTGGGCTATTGTACAGCTAAACCTATTTATTCCTGTTCTCCCTAAGATCATAGTCTTGTGCTGTCTTGTTCCATATGTTTTGCAAACAATCATTTCATTTATTTTGCCCAGTTTTCCAGTTGTTTAATGTCAGAGGTCAAGTGTGATCTTTGTTCTTTCATTATAGCCTGAAGAGGAATTCCTGTCTTCTATGCTTCATTACTTCTCTATCTCACCTTTTACAACCTAGCCTACTAAAACTCATAAAGAGACTCTTTCTTCTCTTCTCTACCTATGTCAACCACTTTAATAATCCTGGTAAAGGTTGACCTTGTTTACCCTAGGACTAATTTCCTTTTAAATGATAGATAATTATATCTCAATTTTAAATCATATTTTCTATGTTCATGCTTACTTCATCTAATTATATCTAATTATAATATTTTACCTTTTGAGCTCTTAATAATCACTGTCCATAAACTCTCCTTGATTCACCTTAAATACAATAGTTCCTTGCTTGACATCTTTATTTCTTTTTCTTCCTAGTTGTACTCCCATAATTCAGTTACAATCCTTTTACTCCTGTAGTTTAGTGTGTAGGCATGTTATAGCTCTCTTGCTCCCACAGTTCAGCAAGTTACAAATTCTTGTCCCACGACCAAGAAGAACTAGGCCCGTAGACACCAGAGTGTGAGTAGGACAAAGTAGAATTTATTGAGCAACAGAAAAGCTCTCATCAGGAAAAGGGGACCAGAAAGTGGATTGCCCGCTATAAGGCTGAGTCCAGGGTTTTTTATGGTCTTAGAATGGGGAAGTGCATTATGATTGGCTTATGGGTAGGCTTGGAAAAAGCACCATTTAGAAGAAGGCATGACAGTGTAAAAGACCAAATGGGAGGGTAGGTATATGTAAAATGGGTGAAGAATAAGGACCATTCAGGACAGAGTGTACCAAACAGGAATGGGAGTTCTCCCTCCAGTATTGCATTTTATCTAGAGCCCATAGCTTGGTTTTCAGGCTTTAGGCTGTCCCTAGGTTGATGGTGGAATTTCACTGGACACCCATCCCTGTCTGCCTAGGAATTTGCCTGCCTCCCATTGCTGTCACTAGTTCCTTTTTTTCCTCCTACTATTATTATAGATTGAATGTTTTTGTCCCTTAAATCTTAAATAATTAAATCTTAACCTCCAATGTGATATTACTAAGAAGTGGGGCATTTGGTAGGTGATAAGGTAATGAGGGAAGAATCTTCATGAATAAGATTAGTGTCTGTCTTAATTTGCTCCTAATGCTGTAACAAAATACCTGATATTTGGGAACTTATTTAAAAAAAAAAAAACACACACACACACAGAAATGTGTTTACTGTAAATTTTAGAAGCCGGGAAATCCAAGATAAATGTTCTAGCATTTAGAGTCTGGTGAGGGCTGCTTTCTGCTTCTAATATGACACCTTGAACACAGTATTCTCTCATGATAGAAGCACAAAGGGCAATGGGGTACAGATGGTTGCCTCCAGTCCTTTACCAAGGTCACTAATGTATTAATGATGTCTCTGCCCTTCTGACTTAATCATCTCCTAAAGGCCTCAGCTTTAAATACTAGCACATCAAAGTTTAAATTCCAACATGTACATTTTTGGGAGACACATACATTCAAAATGTTGCAGTGTCCACATAAAAGATACTCAAAGCTCCCTATCCCTTCTTCCATCTAAGGTCATGCTGGAAAAATGGCCATCTAACACTCAGGAAGTGGGCCCTACAAGACACTGAAGCTGCAGATACCTTTGTCTTGGAATTCCCAGCCTCTAGAAATATAAGAAGTAGTTTTCTGTTGTTTGCAAGCCACTCAGTCTAAAGCATTGTGTTATAGCATCCTGAATGCATTGAAACAACTACTCTTAGCATTTGGACTTACATCTGTAGCCTTGTTTCCTCAGCCTTCCCACTAACCCATTTTACTCTATAATTTAGCATAGGGTATGGTCAACTTTGGCAGCTATAAACTAAGGTATGAATATTCAGAGCACACATAGACAAACAATGTTATGTAGAAGCCACAGAATACTTAAGAAATGCTAAAACGTTAGGGTCGTTTGTTCATCCATTGACATGCTTTTTAAGCTGGACTTTGCGGCCCTTGTTCTTCTGTGCCTGGGATGTATCCATTCAGGTTGTTTTGAAATTATTCCTGGTTTTCATGGCAAAAGACCCTTTTTGGAAAGTTGTTCCCTGTGGTATTCTGTTGATCTTCTTGGACAGGAATAATCTTCCATTGAAAAGCTAATTTTCCTGGTTCTCTGTGTTTACTCCTATATAGCTTAAAAGCTAAGAGATAACTTGAATTCTTCTGCAATTACCAAGACCCCTGAGAACCTGCAAGTTCTATCCAAGCCTGGGAATACTTCAGTTTATTCAATCATTCAATAAATATTGATTATGTTCCATGTACCACAAATTGCTGTAGGTGCTGGAGATAGAGCAGTAAAAGAGTCAAAGTTCTTAATGTCTTGTAGTGTGCTTTAGAATGGGGAAATATTTGATAAATAAATAATATAGTTTCAGATAATGAGAAGTAAATGAGGAAAATTAGTATTGATAAAAATTTAGGTAAGATGGACCATGAGAATTGTTGAAAGAATTTACATATAATTGAAAACCATCCACAATACATATATACATTCAACAAATAACTTAACATGAATCTCCCTTTTTCTTTATTCCCTCTCAATTCAATCTCTCCATATGACTCTTTGATATAACCTTTACGTTACCTCTTTTGTTCATTTTTGTCTTAGACTATCCTTGAATAATAATTCTAAAAATATGACATTTAAGAGACTTATCTTACATTGGGAATTTTCTAGGAGAGGTGAAGATGAAGAGAAATGTGTTAAAAGGTACAAATATACAGTCAGAAAAAATAAATTATTGTTTGATAGTAGAGTAGGGTGACTATAATTAACAAAAATGCATGATATGCAGGTACAATACATTGTTGTTAGCTATAGACATCCCACTCTACTATCAAACATTAAATTTATTAACAGCTTAAATACCCTGACTTGATCAATATGTATTACATGCATGTGATAAAATTTTACATGAACCCTATAAAGTTTTAATAATAAAAATAAATATAAAAATGAACCATTTTTCTATTTGCTACTGATTTCTGAAGACCTTCTCTGAATGCCTTTTAATTTACAAAGTTTTGACAAAAAGGAAAACTAAAAAAAATCTAAATAGTTTTTAGTCCATGTCAGTCAAAGATAATTCTGGAGAATAGAATATTATGCATATTCAATCAATGAGCGTTATGATAAACTACTGAATTTGCTCTGGAACCATCTGTCTGTAAGCATAAGACTTTGTATTTTTTGACCAATCTATTTTATAAAGTTCCAGAAAGAAAAATAAAAAAGAAATGTATACTGTAATATCTCTATATCTAAGATACAATATCTAATATGTATTAATACATGGGCTATGTAACCTATTGAACCAACATCTTTTAAAAATCACAGAAAATAGGAATTTGAAGAAAATTGAAAATGGAAATCCCAAATGCAAGTAGAAAATTAACATTTATATTACTCTCTCTATTGTCTTCCATAAAACATTCATAGGACTCGTTCTATTTTAATTATTTTCCTTAGTGTTTTGCTACTCTCCACATGGGTGCAAAAACATTCTATTCAGTTTATCTTTCACAAAACACAAAAGGATCCCAGGTGTTAAATAATTCGCATGAAACCTGGAGCTTACAGCTGTATTACCAGCAACTTTGCCAAAGAAAGATTTGGCCATTTTTGAAATCAGAAATCACTCTTATGTTGTTTTTGCTAGCAGACAGAATTCACAACATTTAGAGAAGCTCCTATGACAGGAACTAGCATGTTAAAAGATAGAGTTTATTGTTCAATGACCTCATTCTATTGCAGCAAAATTGATGCTAAGTAACTAAGAAAAACAGGAGAGTTTGAATCTTCAATTATATTTAAGGGCCTTGGTAGGGCCTCTCCTTTTGATGAACCACAGTCTTCTACAAGGGGACTTTCTGGGCATCCTGGTGATAACAGGATTTTTAGCTCTTTAGCTCAGCTAGGTCTGCGTTCTTTTCTCACAGCGAGGAAAATAGGCACATGTACACTTAAAGAGTGAAGCAGGTAGGAAGTTTTACTGAGTAATGAAACAGCTTTTAGTGGAAAGGAGACGTGGTATCCCGACCGCAAGGTAGGAGAGTTCCCAACATGGCCGAGCCCAGGCAGGGCTTTTTATGGGCTCAGAATACAGAGTGAGTGATTGGTGTGTGAGTATACAAAAGGTTTGAAAGTGAAGAAGACACCACTCTAAGGTGTGGACGATAGTGTAGAAAACCAATTAGGTTAGGGTAGGTATCTGTAAAATAGGTAAATGATGAGGATCCATCAGAGGAAAGCATGCCAAACGGGAAGGCGGTTTCTCAAGCTTGTTTGAGGTTTTACCCAGGACTGTTTCCAGCTTGCAGGTTGGATTTCACCAGGAACCTGCCCCTAACTGCCTAGGCCTTTGGCTCCTGCCTCTATCACTGGTTGGCAGATTGCTACCTCCTTAATTAAAAGTTTTAAATATTTCATAAAGGTCAAGACAGAGAATGAGTAAATGTGTTCATTGAATTTAGTAATAAGCACGTCACAGGTGATATTTTTACAAAGCATATTTTATGAAGAGAAGAATAATTAAACAGAAAAATGTAGATTAAAAAATCTATAGGGAAGTATAATGAGGAAGCAAGACTATAGAAATTTTTTTAAAACCAAGTTACAGGTTTTAGTGGTTGCATTTGTAAGCAAGCTAGGAGCAATGAAGACTGCTATGCCTAGATGATAAATGAGATACCTTTGGCAGTTGAAACAGTAAAATATTATTTCAAAACATAGATTGTAGTTATTGCTGGCTTCAGTTAGCAGTTTCTAAAATAATTGTAAGAAAAAGATAATTCTTCCACAGTTCAAGAAGTTAAAAAAGATATGCAGTCAGCTAATGTCTCAAATTATATGCCCTAAAAATAAATACTTATGTAACTATGTATTAAAAATTTTTATAGCACAGAAATCAATTTAATAATGCCAGTATATTAGAGAAAATTTACACATAAGAATTGCTAAATTAGAACATACCATATACTATATTATTTTTCTCTAAAATAAATTTGACAGAGATATTGGTGAATAGATATATTGTTTATATTTATCTGATCCTCAGTAAAAAACAACAAAGTCTAGTTCTGGGAAAATCAAGAGAAAAAAGTGTGACATGAAAGTAAATGGGACCCAGTGTCTTTAATAGAGTTAATACTACCATACCTCTGGGGAAATACTCTGAAAACAAGAGTAAACGGATAAACTGAATAAGTTACTTGCTGGAATCCTGCATTCATACCTGAAATACACAAATTTCATTGAAGAAACCAGTAGTTATCATATCAGAACAAAGAAGTTAATTGCACAAAAATACAGCCCTTCACATCAGCGAGAACACAATTCACACAGTTGATAAGATTGCATTAAAAGTTATATGATTTCACAGTCAGAAGATTCTGAAAATCATAGGATATGGGAGAAAGTGATGAATAAGTATAATCTAGAGATAAATTTTCAGCTAAAAGAGGTTAAATATATTGGAAAAATACTTTATAAAATGTTGAATATATTATAAATTAAATATCAAAGAGTGTTTTTAAAGAAGCAGATGAATACATTTATAACTGTAAAATTTGCGTCACATCCAGTTTTTCTTATGTCTTTCATGATGCCATGATAAATATATTATTTAATTTTTCTTTCCATCAATGCAACTATTTGGAAGATAGCTCTCATTACATCAAATTTTCTTCTCAAAGATATATGTTAGTTTTATTTCCAGATTTTCTGTTTAATAATTTGAACAAGACTATGTAAAAGACAGGTACAAATATAGTGTCTTAGAAATAAAAGCAATTATTGAGTAGTGATTACGATTTATAGAAAAATTCAGTTTCCATGGGACTATAAATCACTTGTTCCGGTCTTTAAGGAGCTCAAAATCTATTTGTCTTGCATTATTAGGCTATAGATCACCTGTGGGCCTCATCTTCTTTAATCATTAACAAGTGAATGAACTACTGTTTTATAAAGCACCATTCTTTTGGCTTGAAAAGATGATCACGTCCTTTGTAGGGACATGGATGAACCTGGAAACCATCATTCTCAGCAAACTGACACAAGAGCAGAAAATCAAACACCATATATTCTCACTCATAGGCGGGTGTTGAACAATGAGAACACAAGGACACAGGGAGGGGAGCACTACACACTGGGGTCCGTTGGGGGGAAATGGGGGAGGGGCGGGGGGTGGGGAAGTGGGAAGAGATAGCATGGGGAGAAATGACAGACACAGGTGAGGGGATGGAAGGCAGAAAACCACACTGCCATGTGTGTACCTATGCAACAATCTTGCATGTTCATCACATGTACCCCGAAACCTAAAATGCAATAAAATAAAATAAAATAAAATAAAATAAAAAAAGTAAAAAAAAAGAAGACCCCATCATCTCAGCCCAAATTCTCCTGAAACTGAGAAGCAACTTCAGCAAAGTCTCAGGATACAAAATCAATGTGCAGAAATTACAAGCATTCCTATACACCAAGAACAGACTAACAGAGAGCCACAACAAGAATGAACTGCCACTCACAATTGCTACAAAGACAATAAAATACCTAGGAATACAACTAACAAAGGATGTAAAGAACCTCTTCAAGGAGAACTACAAACCACCTCTCAAAAAAATAAGAGAGCACACAAACAGGTGGAAATACATGCCATGCTCATGGTTAGGAAGAATCAATATCATGAAAATGATTCTATGCCATTCCCATCAAACTACCTATGACCCTCTTCACAGAACTGGAAAAAACCACCTTAAACTTCATACGGAACCAAAAGAGAGCCCACATAGCCAAGTCAATTCTCAGCAAAAAGAACAAAGTTGGAGGCATCATGCTACCTGACTTCAAACTATGCTACAAGTCTACAGTAATCAAAACAGCATGGTACTGGTACCAAAACAGAGTATAGACCTTTGGAACAGAACAGAGGCCTCAGAGACAATGCCACACATCTATAACCATCTGATCTTTGACAAACCTGACAAAAACAAGCAATAGGGAAAGGATTCCCCGTTTAATAAATGGTGTTGGGAAAAGTGGCTAGACATGTGCAGAAAGCAGAAACTGGACCCCTTTTTGACACCTCACACTAAAATTAACTCCAAATGGATTAAAGACTTAAACATAAGACCTAACACCATAAAAACCCTAGAAGAAAACTTGGCAAAACCATTCAGGACATAGGCATAGGCAAGGACTTCATGACTAAAACACCAAAAGTATTGGCAACAAAAGCCAAAATAGACAAATGGGATCTCATTAAACTCCAGAGCTTCTGTACAGCAAAAGAAAGAATCAGTAGCGTGAATTGGCAACCAACAGAATGGGAAAAAGACTTTCCAATCTACCCATCTGACAAAGGGCTAATATCCAGAATCTACAAAGAGTTAAAACAGATTTACAAGAAAAACAAACAAACCCATTCAAAAGTGGGCAAAGGATATGAACAGACATTTTTCAAAAGAAGACATATATGAGGCCAACAAACATATGAAAAAATGCTCATCATCACTGGTCATTAGAGAAATGCAAATCAAAACCACATTGAGACACCATCTCATGCCAGTTAGAATGGCGATTACTAAAAAATCCAGAGACAACAGATACTGGAGAGGATGTGGAGAAATAGGAACACTTTTACACTGTTGGTGGGAGTGTAAATTAGTTCAACCATTGTGGAAGACAGTGCGGCGATTCCTCAAGGACCTAGAAATAGAAATTCCATTTGACACAGCAATCTCATTACTGGGTATATATCCAAAGGATTATAAATCGTTCTATTATAAAGACACATGCACACATGTTCATTTTGATACTGTTTACAATAGCAAAGACCTGGAACCAACCCAAATGCCCACTGATGATAGACTGGACAAGGAAAATGTGGCACATATACACCATGGAATACTATGCAGCCATAAAAAACGAGTTTGTGTCCTTTGTAGGAACGTGGATGAATCTGGAAACCATCATTCTCAGCAAACTGACATGAGAACAGAAAATCAAACACCGCATGTTCTCATTCATAGGCAGGTGTTGAACAATGAGAACACATGGACACAGGGAGGGGAACACCAAACACTGGGATCTGTTGGGGGAGGTTAGGGGAGGGACAGTGGAGGTAGGGCATTGGGGAGAGATAACACGGGGAGAAATGCAAGACACAGGTGACAGGGATGGAGGCAGCAAACCACATTGCCATGTATATAACTATGCAACAATCCTTCCTGTTCTGCACATTTACCCCAGAACCTAAAGTGCAATAAAATATATTTTAAAAATTAAAAAAAAAAAAGAAAGATGAATTGGCATTAAATATTGAATAATGATCTCATGGTGCAAATTTAATCTATATGTATAAAAAAATTACAAAATAGAATCCTATCTAAACATTTGTCAATTGAACTAGTGTTATTCATTTACACTAAATATATATTATTTTAAACTAATAAATAATACTCTGCTTATAAAATGACACATCATGATAGAAAATGTTATAAGGCTTACTGTGATCTTAAAGAAAAGAGGAGGTTTTAAGTCAGTTTATATAGCAGCATCTAGTATTGCTATTAGATGCCACAAATACAGATTAAGTTGCCATGTAATGATAGAGGATATAACACTTTCATACAAATTTCATAAACTTACAAACATTGTAAAACTCAAAGTTCATTACCTACTTACAAATAAAGATGAAGTCCTTTTGAGATTTTGAAGAAGTTATCAATAGTAAAAAACAAACAAAATGAAAGAAAATGAAGAAAAGAAAGAAGGAGAGGGAGAAGAAGAAATAGTAGTGGTTGTGGTCCAGGTAAAGGGGAAACAAAATAAAGAAAAAGAATGAAAAATAAAGGAAAGTACTGTCCCACCATAAAAAGGTGAAGAATGTTGTATAAGTCACATTTATTTGGAAGAGCTCTAAGCTGATGACCAAGGTTGTACAAAGTAGGTGGGGCTACTCTACAGACTCAGGGTACTTAACCCTGGAACTGCAAGAGGTCAACAGGTCAGCTCTTGTAACAGTACCTGTAATGCCCAATGTGCTCATCTATCAAAGAGGAGTGGGCCATTTCCAGGCTGTGCACTCATCAACCCCAGTAGGACAGGAAAGCCTAACACCTTGAATACACGCATCTAGCACAACCCTCATTTTTCTGCCTTTCCCCTACAAATACCAAGAATCTGGTATTCCTTGTTTTGTTTTGTTTTGTTTTGTATTTCAGATGGAGTCTTGCTCTGTTGCCCAGGCTGCAGTTCAATGGTGTGATCTTGGCTCACGTCAACCTCCGCATCCCAAATTCAAGCCATTCTCCTGCCTCAGCCCCCTGAGTAGCCAGGATTACAGGCACACCTAAAAGTTTATTCCTCACAATTCTGGAGGCTAGAGAATCCAAGATCAAGGCATTAGCAGATTTGTGTCTATTGAGGGTCCACATCCTGCTTTGCAGATGGCTGTCTTTTCAATGTGTTATTATATGGCAGAAGGAAAGGAGAAACTCCTTGAAGTCTCTTTTATAAGGGCACTAATAGCCTTCATTAGGGCTCTGATTATAAACTACCTACCTACCAAAGACCCCACCTCCAAATATCATCACCGGTGATCAGATTTCAACAAATAAATTTTCGGGGGACACAAACATGCTTGGCCTCAATAAACAAAAATAAGAAGGGCAATCATAGTTAATATAGTAAATGAATAAGTTAATTGTGTTAAAACAAAGGCTTTTAGGAGTATTAGCTCTATGAAAAATCTTTTAGAGATATTGGTATTAAAAAGGTAAAAATTTCATCATTGTCTTTAGGAAAACCAGGAGATAGGCTGAATAGTAAAATAGATGCAACTTTGGAGAAAAACAGTGAGCCAAAAGACTGAACATAAGGATTTTTTCAAGTTTCATGGAAGTATAAAGATATATAAAATATAAAAGAAAACCAGTAAAGTTCTAGAAGTTCTTTCTGGTATCTAAGAAGAGTTTCAGGATTTAATTAAGATGTAATGAAGGGAGTAGTATTTTTAAGAGGTAACTAACATAATGTTTATGATATGTCCACAGAGATTTGGCTATTTCTACCTCTAATTGCAGTGCCTGGTGTGTTGTAAGCAATTTTTGCAAGTACAGTCATTTTTTGCTTTGTTTTCCCATTTCAGTGTTGAAGCATGAAATGATTTTCAGTGATGAGCAACGTAATTTAAGTGAACATTCATTTTTAATGCTACCACATAAAGAAACAGAACTACGATTATTATTAACAACTATGTTCTCTGCAAGAATAACCTCACACATATGCAGCTTCTTCATAACTCACTCCTTTGTCTGGAACTATGTCTTTTGTACAATGAATTTAAAGTGCTTCAATTTTCATAAAAGATAAGGGTGATGTTATTTAGAATGTGGAAATGATGATGGCATGATAATAGAGAAAATTAATAGCTATTATTCAACACAAGTTCCTGGCCATAATATCACTCCTGAAAAATACTACATGCTAGTATTTTTTGAGAATCTGTTATGGCATGACACTTGGCTAAGTAGCTTAACTGCTTTCCTCATATTATTTTCTGTAAGTCTGTTTTAGTCTGTGCAGAATGCTATAGCAATTTACCATACACAAGGTAACCTATAAACAGAAATGTCTTTCTTATGGTTCTGGAGTCTTAGAAGTCAAAGATCAAGTAATCAGCAGAATCATTGTCTGTTGAGGGCCTGTTTTCTGGTAGACTAATGGTTGCTTCCAGTTGTTTCTTCACATCCCAGGATGCAAGGGGCAAGGTAGCTCTCTGGGGCTTCTTTTCAAAAGCACCAAATCCATTCATACTGTTTATGCCCCCATGACCTAACCAGTTCTCAAAGGCCCCCCTTCCTGATACCATGGGACCCCATACCTGATACCTCAGGAATTAGAATGTCAACATATCAGTTTGGAAGGACACGAATATTTTGATCATAGCAAGGTCCTAGAAAAGAAAATTGAAATCATAGAAGTAGACTTGATTATTTAACATTTGCATCTAGATTGCCAATGTTTAATTTTTACTAATGAGTTTGTACATTCAACTCTGTTAGAGTGATCCCAGCTTCAGACCATTCCACAGAGTTAGGAGAGATTTTCTTGAAACTGCTTCACAGCCCAGTTTCTCTCTCTGCACTCCTGCTTCCATCTCTCTCGAGCAAGTGTTGATCCCAAGAGTATTTCCTAATAAATGTCTTGGAAATTAATCTCTGTCTCAGAGTTGACTTCCCAGGAGATCAAACCTGTAAAAGTGTTCCAGAATGAACAAAGAGGTTATATATATATATAAAAAAATACAGGCATAAAAACGAACTGTCAATCTTTGATTGGCATAGAACTGTGAGACAATTCTTCCCATGTAAATAATGTCTAGGTGTGCTACATTTATTATCACAGGAAAAGGGAAAGACTTAGTTATTGGGAGGAACAAAGGTGGCTCACACAAGTCATCTCAGCAGTCTAAGAGGCCAAGATGGGAGGATTGCTTGAGCCCAGGCGTTCTGGACCAGTTTTGGCAACACATGAGACCCAGTTTCATAAAAAACAAACCAAAACAGAAAAGGACCCAGTTGTAGAGCAATTATGATTTTCCAACAGAGGGAGAAAAAATTGAAACATAATATTTAATATCAAATGTCAGAGAACCATTTTAATTTTCATATTGGTCCAGTTATACAATGTATGGTGACACATTTTATTATGTATTTTATTCAATTTTACCTTCAAATATAAATCATATATAGAAAATAAAATATAGACACTACTATAAGCTTAATGTTAATGATACTCCAAAACACTAATGGGTATTTACAGTATCATTTGATTGCTCACAAATGTTTAGAGAGAATTTAATAAACCATACATTCTTGGCTACATTAATGGAACTACATTATATTAATATGACATAGACATAAAAGAGAACTAGTTAGCTTATGGAAGATGAGTTCAAGAACATTGGTGAGTTTCTTACTTCATTGAGAATCGCTCAGGAATTGGGATAGAATGTAGGTAAAATTCTGGAAAGGGCAAAATGATGGAAAGCAAGAGAAGGCCTAACCCAGCTGCTACTTGTTTATGTTAATGAAGCAAATGTAGAGATTTATTAATGTCACTCTTGCTTCTTGAGCACCATATTTACCATGAACTATTTAGCTTAAAAGCAACAATTATCATCATAATTTGCTTAAATTTTTAGGAGTTTACTCATAAAGCTCTTCTTTCAGTGAGTTAAGGCAGGATGGGCAAAGAGTAAACTACTCTGCAATTGCATGCAGGTAAGTTAATTGGCTTCCTGTGACAAGAATCTAGAGGTCCAATTCTTTTTTCAGTAATAAAAGATAACAGGTCCAGATGCAGTGGCTCATGCCTGTAATCCCAGCACTTTCGGAGTCCAAGGCGGAGAGATCTCTTGAGCTCAGAAGTTTGACACCAACCTGGGCAACACGAGAAACCCCATCTCTTTAAAAAAATAAAAATAATAATAGTATGTAAGTAATCCGGAAATGTGGCATGTGCCTGTAGTACCTGTAGTCCCAGCTACTTGGGAGGCTGAGGTGTGAGGATAATTTGAGCCCATAGAGGCTAAGGCTGATTGAGCTGTGATGGTGTCTGTGCACTCCAGCCTGGGTGACATAAAATATCTCAAAAAAAAAAAAAAAAAAAAAGACAAAAGGTTCTTACTGAAATGCTTAACCATTGCTTGCTTACAGTTCTCACATATTTTTATACAATTAAATTACAACATTTCTCTTAATTTTTTAAGAGATTTCTGACGTGTTGAGTGAGCATGCAATCTTAGATGAAGTCATTTTTTCATCATAAAATATTCTGCTCCTCGTTACCTTAATAGTAAACAAAATGTTAATCCGATACTGTGTACATAAACTTTTTCACTTGTGAATTTATTATATCTAAATGTCAAGATGTTTTTTTGGAGTTACATAATTTTACTTCATGGAATTGTAGCAAGATCGCAGCTTAGAGATACAGCATGTGGTTTCATAAGGTTAGTTCTCCTACTTCCAGGCATAAGATAAGCTGGCACTTACTTTCCCCTTGAAGATAGGCAGAGTGAAGTGACTAAAATTGACCAACAAAATGATGGACAGAATCTCTAAGGGCCAGTGCCTATTTTAATTTACCGTTTATCTGCTGCCCTTGTAGCAAACAGCATGAAATAGACACACAGCTCTTTCAGGGTAGGCAGTGCATAATTAATTTTGAAAGAAATATTGGATTGCATTTAAATATCTTCATAAAACCTCAGAATATTTATTGGCAATAGGGATGTTAAAGGCAATAGGGTGAGTTTTTCTTGTTTTACAAATGCAAAAACTGAAGCATTGCTAATTATTTTATGCACCCAAGGTTACAGGAAAGGTCACTACCTTTTCCATGTTAAATGCAAAATTTTGCAAGTATTTGTTTGCTTCCCTCACCAAAGGGGCTACATCACATTGCTCCAATACAAATACAGACACGTATTACTGGCTTATGCCACCAATGACTTATTTCTTACAAATGCTATATCACGTTTTATCATAAGCCACCAAATTTCTTTGATTTTGCTGTTGTGTAGTTATTGCAACATAACCCAACTTATTCTGTGTTAGGTCAGAAACAATGAGGAATTTGGTATTTTATTTTACTTACAGGACAACAGAGAGTGTGTCTGCTGATACTGTGTTTGCTATGTGTATATGTGACCAGAGAGAGTACACCCTTCTACAGAACACACAAAACTTCCAGGTCAGGGACAAAGACAGTTTATTATTTTTTAATATTTTTAATTTTGTATTATACTTTATGTTCTAGGACACGTGTGCAGAATGGGCAGGTTTGTTACATAGGTATCCATGTGCCATGGTGGTTTGCTGCACCCATCAACCTGTCATCTACATTAGATATTTCTCCTAATGCTATTCCTCTTCTAGTCTTTCACCCCCAACAGGCCTTGATGTGTGACGTTTCCCTCCCTGTGTCCATGTGTTCTCACTGTTCAACTCCCACTTGTGAGTAAGAACATGTGGTGTTTGGTTTGCTATTCTTGTGTTTGCTGAGAATGATGGTTTCTAGCTTCATCCTTCTCCCTGCAAAGGACATGAACTCATCCATTTTTATGGCTGCATAGTTTTACATGGTGTACACGTGCCACATTTTCTTTACCCAGTCTATCATTGATAGGTATTTGGATTGGTTCCAAGTCTTTGCTATTGAGAATAATCCTGCAATAAACATATGAGTACGTGTGTCTTTATAGCAGAATGATTTATAATCCTTTGGGTATATACCCAGTCATGGGAATGCTGGATTAAATGGTATTTCTGGTTCTAGATACTTGAGGAATCCCCACATGGTCTTCCACAGTGGTTGAATAATTTACACTTCCACCAACAATGTGAAAGCATTCCTATGTCTCCACATCTTCTCCAACATCTGTTAACTCCTGACCTTTTAATGATCACCGTTCTAACTGGTGTGAGATAGTAACTCATTGTGGTTCTGATTTGCATTTCTCCAATGACCAGTGACAATGAGCTTTTTTTTCATATATGTTTTGGTTGCATAAATGTCTTCTTTTGAGAAATATCTGTTCATGTCCTTTGCCCACTTTTTGATGGGGTTAAAGCTGGAGGCATTATGCTACCTGACTTCAAGCTCTACAACAATTCTACACTAACCAAAACAGCATGGTACTGGGACCAAAGCAGATGTATAGATCAGTGGAACAGAACAGAGGCCTCAGAAATAACACCACACATCTACAGCCATCTGATCTTTGACAGATGTGACAAAAACAAGAAAACAGTGAGGAAAGGATTCCCTATTTAATAAATGGTGTTGGGAAAACTCACTAGCCATATGCAGAAAACAGAAACTTGATCCCTTCCTTATGCCTTATATAAAAATTTACTCAAGAATTAAAGACTTAAACGTAAGACCTAAAACCATAAAAACCCTAGAAGAAAACCTACCATTCAGAACATAGGCGTGGGAAAAGACTTCATGACAATAACACTAAAAAAAAAAAGCAATGGCAACAAAAGCCAAAACTGATAAATAGAATCTAATTAAATTAAAGAGTTTCTGCCCAGCAGAAGAAACTATCAGAGTGAACAGGCCACCTCCAAAATGTGAGAAAATTTTTACAATCTGTTCAACTGACAAAGGGCTAATATCCAGAATCTACGAGTAACTTAAAACAAATTTACATGAAAAAAAAAAGACAGTTTATTATCCTCGGTAAAAGCAGTAGCCAGAGCACTATTCTATTCCCTGAGTTTCAGTCTCCACAAGGTGATGTCTTGAGGCTCAGATAGTACCCACACATGCAGAGAGGCACAATGCAAAAGAGCAACCCCCAGTTACAAAGTTTTGCCCTTATGTAGCACTACCAGTGAGCCACTCACATATCTCTTTCTAGGGAGAAAAAAGACAGGGAGACTATATACATCTATATATCTATATCTATATCTATATATCTATTTTTTGAGACAGTCTCACTCCGTTGCTTAGGCTGGAGTGCAGTGCTGCAGAGGCACAATCTCAGCTCACTGCAACCTCTGCCTCCCAGGTTCAAGTGATTCTCCTGCCTTAGCCTCCCGAGTAGCTGGAACTACAGTCATGTGCCACCATGCCCAGCTAAGTTTGCATATTTTAAGTAGAGACAGGGTTTCACCATATTGGACAGGCTGATCTCAAACTCCTGAACTCACGATCTGCCCACTTTGGCCTCCCAAAGTGCTGGGATTATAGGTGTGAGCCATCTCGCCCACCTGAGACTATATCTTTACTCTGGAATGTGAGCATATTTTCTCCAGAAAGAGGATAGAGATATGCTTATTTTTATTGCCCTAGGACAGCTCAAAACAAGTATTTCTAAACTTTACTCTCAGGGAATGTCTCAATATACAAACTTTCCTAATTTGACTAAATATTTTTGCTCAGAAAAACTCGATTTCAGATACATAGAAAATCCAGGGAGAATTATCACAACTTTCTCACTAAAATAGCCACTTTCACAAATAAATATTTTGTCTGAATATCACCGTTAGACACTGTTTTCAATTCCTAACTGCTGCTACTGGTGCACTTACAGATGCCTAGAATATAAAGTCAGGTATTACATGAATTGGATAACCAGAGTACATTACAGGGACTGTGATAAACAGTCGTAAAGTGAGGGTAAGACCATGGCTTTTAGAAAGATAAAAATACTGTCTGTAGCAGTAGGAGAATGGCTAGATAATTATGTCAGTACAGTCCATGCAGCACCGCCCGGAGGTTTGAAATAGTGAGACTGATTTATAAGTACAGGCAGTGCTCGACTTACGACCACGATCGAGACCGTGGAACGATCGTAACACGAGTTGGTCGTCAGTTGAGTAGGCTCTATGTACAGTTGAAATGGTGCACGCGGAGATGGTAGTGCTGCCGGAAGCTGGTCCGCACTGTCGAACGCCCAGCTGGGCAACATTTGCGTTGCCAGACGCGGAGCAGCCGTGGCTAGCGACTGTGGTCGTTAAGTCGAATGGTCCTAAGTTGCATAGGTCGTAAGTCGATCAATGCCTGTATTAGATAATTGGAAAATTCTTTTTTAATATATTTAGTGGAAAGATTGTGATGAAACAATTTGAACATAATGACTTCATCTGTGTTATAACTTGTATATGTATAAAAACATACACGTATACAACCAGGTATGACTGTAAATGAAATAATGCACAATACTTTATAAAATGTTTTGGAAATGGAGGAGGTTCGTTGTCCTAATGAATAGGAATCACTACTGTCATTTAGTCTCCATCGAAGACTGAGAAGTTCCCAGCATAAAAGAATGTTTTTGAGCACTGCAAAGTTAGCAGAATGTCTTTCTGTGCATTCATGTAATTCAAAATATATTTATACACATCCAATCTTAGGATCTGCTTTTTAAAAAATATAAACATGATGTGTTTCTGTTTCCTGAGTCCATCTAATTTTCATATACACTGGATTTTTTTTTTACAGCTGTGTTAACTGATAAATCAAGGTAAGATTGCAAACTGTACCCAATTTTGTTTTTGATTTAAGCTGCTGTGCTTGTGCTGATTCTATGTAACATATGTTTACTTTCATAACTCCTGTCTTACTGTTCTTGAAGATTTACAGGTTTAAAATAGGTGATATTGTGTAGTAGCTGTTAATTTATTCTTCCATGTAAATGGCAGGATTAAATTGCCTTATTGATTAAGTGTCAAGACAGATTATTCTGTCTAAACTGAATTGTGGCATGTTAAAGGAAACATTTTAAATATTCATTATAAAATGAGCCATTGAGTCTGCTACATTGGAGATCCACTCCTTTATATAATTACCTGTTGGTTGAAAATCTTAAAGTAAATATACATTCCTATAGTCATTTAAAAAAATGTGGCTGGCCAGGCTTGGTGGCTCACGCCTATAATCCCAGAACTTTGGGAGGCTGAGGCAGGTGGATCACAACATCAGGAGTTTGAGAACAGCCTGTCCAACATGGTGAAACCTTGTCTCTATTAAAAATACAAAAATTAGCTGGGCGTGGTGGCACAGGCCTGTAATCTCAGCTACTCAGGAGGCTGAGGCAGGAGAATTGCCTGAACCTGGCGGAGGTTGCAGTGAGCCGAGATCGTGCCATTACACTCCAGCCTGGGTAACAGAGTGAGACTTCGACTCAAAAAAAAAAAAAAAAAAAAAAGTGTATATTAGATATGCATGATGAAGCCATACAGGCATGAATTTGAACCTTACTTTTGTCACTTACTAGATGACCTTAGCAAATTCGGTTCTCTTTTATTTTGTTTCAGTACGTGCTTATTTACTATAAAAATTTGAAATAATTCCACATTTATACAGTATTATATTCACACACTGCACAGCACACAAAGCACAAGAGTTCACCCACTAATTGTGAAACATATGTATATCTGTATTCATATACACATAAGTAAATAATTTCATGAAACTTAATATTCTGACTCAGTTGTCTAAAATGTCTCATTGTACATTGAAGCTCCATATAGCATTTGCGATATACTTATGTTTACATCTACTTTGAACAGAAGGAAGGCACTGGCTGACCATTGTCTGTTGCTTTCCCAGGTGTTTCAGATGTGAGTTATTAATAGACTTGGGAAATATGCTGTTTTCTAGGAATGATCCTGAAATATACAGTACTTGAACAAAAGTCTATTGAACAGAATGTTTCCAAACTTTAAAACCCTGGATAATGCCTTTGTATCGATTCAATAGTCAGAGATGATGCTGTCCTTTGATAAAGTCTGCTCTCATTAAATGGTAGTGTAGGTGCAGCCCAATAATGCTCAACAAGACTCATTGAAAGCACAGCCTGCAGATCGAAAAGCAATTAGCATGCTGGATTGTGATAATTACTCACAGTATGGGAGGCTTCTCCTAGATAGAACTTCAACTGTGCCTAATAATAGAATTATTTAAACGGTGATATATTTTCAGGGACACACAGCATTCTCATTTCAACCTTGTCACTTATATTGGATGGGGAAATAAACATCCTTCACAATTTTTTTCTCTTTCTACAGCATGGCACATTGCTGTTTTGACAACTTGTAATGTCACCTGAATGTTACCTTGAACCACAATTCAGTGGGCCAGAGCAAAGCAACATCTCATTTATTTCTGCTATTTCTTTGCATTGCAATGAAATGATTGCAAAGACAAAAATTTAAATTGAATATGGAAGCAGATGGAGCAGTTATATGTCTGTAAAAATTTGTCCCTTATAAAAGCTCAAGTTTGCTCAAATTTCTACTTAGTTGGGAAACAAACAAACAAACAACAACAACAACAAAAAAAAAAAAACAATTTTGGGATATAGGAAAAGCCATATGCCAATTTATTTTGATAAACTAAAATTAATTATTTCTGAATTATTAACCCTTAACATCTATTTCTACTTATGCTTTTCTATCACTAATTGAAATTTAGGTAGGATATCAAAAATACTATGACATGTTTTAATACTTAGGTGTATTTCCTGAATAATTTTGAAAATATTTTAGTATCTATTCCTTCATTAAGGCTAGCATTCTAGGAGCTATGTGCATGACTTCTCATTATAAATAAACAATTAAGTTAAGATAAACTGCTTTACTAGAGAAAGGCTCATAACATGAGTTCAATTCCTCTCTGTGCTTTTTTTTTTTTCCTTTCTACTTTAATTCAAACCTCTGTAACCACATACCATTGGCATTTTTAATTGAATTTTTGACCTACTTGATAGCTTATTTTGGGGCAATTGCCTACATTTTTTATTCTCTGTTGATTCAAATTTTGGTTGCCAAAAAATAAATTATTAAGAACTATGTCAATAAGTTGGAAACATTTCATGTAGAAACAAATTTCACTGATATATCAGTGTTGAGTAAGATGATGATGTACAAAAGGAAAAATGTCATTTAGGAATTTTGTATTCAAAATTGGAACTTTGCTGCTTTCAAAAATATAGTTTTACTTGAATGTAATTAGATGTTCAGTTCATTTATTTGCAAATGCATTATTATTATAATGAAATCCCACCAGTGTATTCCTGGGTATACAGTAAGTTTTGTCAATAATTTCATTATTGAAAGTTCATTTTTTTCTAGTTATAAAAGGAAAATAATAGCATACCTACTGTGTTTTAGGCACTGTGCCTACAGTATATAAATACATCCTCCTTATTTTTATAACCAATTAGAGAGCGTTGTTATCAACCTCATTCAAAGATTCAAAAATGGTGGCATAAAGAGTTTAGGCAGCTTCCCCACAGTCACAAAAGGAAAGAGACAGGGTGAAGATTTGACCCCAGGAAAACTGTGCTTTTAACAACTATACCAGACTGATCTAGAGAGAGGTGTTATTCACTCATCATATTGACCCTTTGATCTACAGGTAGAATGTCAATGAAGGGAAAAGAAGATCAGAAAGCAGGGAATGCTCATTTTCTTGAGGTGTGTGTCCAGGAGGGACTGATGGTGTCACTTGTCCACACAAAGAAGCAGAACATTTTGATAGCTCCAATCGTGTGGGCATGTTGATGTCAGCACATTCTGGCTCTCCCTCTGCTGTTAACGAATGAGGACAAGAATTGCGAATTTTTCACAGGTCATGTATATGAAAGCATATTCTAAGATGAAAGAAGAAAATACAAATCAAAAGAAGAAATAAATGCATTTTTTGGTATATTTATAGTTCTCTGGGGACCATGCACAGGCTGCCTGTAGATGTATTTATTTATGTCTCAACACTACTCTTTAGATTAACAGCTCCTTGAAGGCCTGTTAAATTAACTTTAGTGGAATTGTAGCACATGCATCTAGCCAAGTGTTTCTCCATAAGAAAGACATTACAGGTACATATTGGATCAATGTGAATGTAAATGCTACATATACAAAAAACGTATAACGGCACAGGCTCTGGAGCTAAACTATTTGGCATTAAATACCAGCTTCACACTTAGTAGCTCTTCAATCTTGGTCAAAGAAATTCACCCATCTAAAATATTGTCTTCTCATCTCTAATCCTGAGATCCTAATAATGAAGATTAACTGAGATCCTAATAATGAAGATTAACTGAGTTAATATGCGTATCACCTTGAATAGATAATTGTGCATGCTAAATGGTTAATAGTGCTACTACTGTAAAGCTGAATATCATATATATATATAGATATATATATGTTACATAGCAAACATTCAGAATTATTAATGAAAATAGCATTTCAAAATATGTAGTGTATTTTTTCTTCTGCACTTTAAAAAAACTGCTTTATAGAGACTTGATTGACATACAAAAAATTGCACATAGTTATATGTATACAACTTGATGAATTTGGAGCTACGTATATAATTGTAAAGCCATCATCACAATCTACGCCATGCATTTATTCACCTACTCCAAAAGTTTCTTATTTCCTTCTGACTTATATATTATTTTTGTGATAAGAACACAATATGGGATCTACACTTTTAGCAAATTTTTAAGTATATAAAAAGTATTGTTTACTACAAGCAATATGCTAAACAGTAGTACTCTAGGACTTATTCATCTTGTCTATAACTTTGTACTCCTTAACTGATACCTTCTCATTTTCTTCTCCCTGAATCCCTGGCAACTGCCTTTTACTCTCTGCTTCTATGATTTTGTCTCAGACTCATCATAGAATTGATATCTTGTAGATTTTATCTTTCTGTGTCTGGCTTATTTCACTAGCATAATGTTCTCCAAGTTCATCTGTGTTACCCCAAATGGCAGAATTTACTTATTTTTTAAACCTGAAGAATATTTCATTGTGTGTATCTACCACATTTTTTAATCCATCCATTTGATAAACATTTAATCTGCTATCACCTCACTCTTTCTAGAATGGCTATTAACAGAAAAACAAAGATAATAAATATTGGGAGGATGAGGAAAAAGGGAACCCTGGCACACTGCTGGTAGGAATGCAAATTGGTGAAACCACTATGAAAAAAATATGAGTTTCTTAAAAAAAAAATAAAAATAGAATGACCATATGATCCAGCAATTCCCACTCTTCACTTTTATGTTTGTAATCATCTACTTAGTGATTGGAAGACAGTAGATGAGGACTGTTTTATGAGAAATAAAAAGATAGAATGCCATGTCTTCTACTTGCTAGGATTTAGAATTCAAGATATTTTTTCAGAGATGTAATAAATTTTTTTTCTTCTTCTTTCTTTTTTTTTTTTTTTTTGAGACGGAGTTTCGCTCTTGTTACCCAGGCCGGAGTGCAATGGCGCAATCTCTGCTCACTGCAACCTCTGCCTCCTGGATTCAAGAAATTCTCCTGCCTCAGCCTCCTGAGTAGCTGGGATTATAGGCACGTGCCACCATGCCCAGCTAATTTTTTGTATTTTTAGTAGAGATGGAGTTTCACCATGTTGACCAGGATGGTCTCGATCTCTTGACCTCGTGATCCACCCACCTCAGCCTCCCAAAGTGGTGGGATTACAGGCTTGAGCTACTGCGCCTGGCCCAATAAATGTTTATACTCCATTAGCTCCTATTTTGTATATCAAAAACCAAGCTTGGTAGCTTAGCTCACAATGTTTTCCATTAGTTTACGTGTTTTTATTATTTCATGTTCTAAATCTAGTAGAATACCAACTTCATCAAAGCTGAAGAATTTTTGGAAGAAAATGATATGCAAATGCAGGGAAGACCAGGAAACCAAGTGTTGTTAGAGTGTGAAAAAATAATAGATGCATGCAGATGGAAAAGGGCCATTTGTTTCCGTTTCTATTTGGGGTAGAAGAAGATGATGATCTCACAGGGTATTCAGCAACAATCTGGGAAGGCAGAAACAGAGGAAGTTAGCACTCCCCAGCCATTCTTAGTGCATGGGCAATATACAGAATCTAGGACCCTTCCTGCATTTTGGGGAAATGTGAGGATAGCTGGTGGTGGAAGTCAAGCTCACAAGAAGGTTTGCAAGGTAGGAGAAACAGAGGGCAGTGCCTATAGTTCTATAGCTGAAATCTGTAGGAGAGCTTACCCATCTTGAGGATAGGTGGTGACATGATGTGCCTGCTGTCCCCACCCAATCTTACCTCGAATTGTAATCAAAATTGTAATGCCCACGTTTCAGGAGAGAAAGCTGGTGGGAGGTGATTAGATCATGGAGGCGATTTCTCCCATATTGTTCTTGTGACAGTGAGTTCCTACAGGATCTGATGGTTTTGTAAGTGGCAGTTTCACTGTTCTTCTCTCCTGCTGCCTTGTGAAGAAGGTGCCTGCTTCCCCTTCCGCCATGATTGTTCAGTTTCCTGAGGCCTCCCCAGCCATGCAGAACTATAAATCAATCAAACCTCCTTCGGTTACAGATAACCCAGTCTCAGTATCTTTACAGCAGTGTGAAAATGGGCTAACACAGGTGGATTACCACTGCTGGTTATCTCGTGGAGGCAAATGAACACGGGAACCACTGGGCCTTGGTCAAACAAAATGAAAGCAAAATTCTTGTTATAGCAGCTCGTGCATTAGCAGCAGGCCTCAATAAAATGCCAAGGGATAGGGCCTCACCAACTCACATCATAGACATCAACAAGGGCACACTGGGTAAGCAGACAACCAATTCTGTCACATAAAGTATTTATCTTCATATTAGGTATAACTTTACCATTCAAACTGATTTTTTAAAAAGTCAATGGTCAGTTTCTGACCACCTGCTCTCTTGGAAAGAGGTTAAAGGCACTTATATATTATTTAATGCTGCAGTCCTCTCTATTTTGCACTTTCGTATTTGGATAATCCCCCTTCTGAGTAACACATTTCTTTTTTTAGAGCTGTTAATAGTTGCAATCAGGTTAATGTCACGTCCTACTGGCCTGGGAGCCCTATGCTGTTGAGGTGGCTGCTTAGCTATTATCACTTCCATGATGAGCTTATCTGAAAGTTTTACTGTCAGGGGACAGTCTTTAGACCGTTATTTTCAAGTCAGCCTTTCCCAGTTTCACCTTACTTCAGAGTTATTTAAAACGGAAGAGATACTACAGAACTGGTATCTCTTGCTATTAGTCATAATAGTCATTACATTTTTTTCTATTGTTCATATACTTAAACTTGTAAAGAATTATTTTCAAAAATGTAAAGAAAATGTTGTATATTTTTAAGAAAACTTAAGATTTTTTAAAAAATTCCAGATTTCTACATAAATGAGCAAATGGCTCAAAAAAAACTTACAGACATTTGTTGCAAATAAAAAAACTGTTGTACAAAAAATGGACAAATTGTTGAACTGTTTTGTGGAACTGATGGGACTAAACAGTGTTTTTGTTGTTGTTGTTGTTATTTAGTTTTATTCAGAAAAACAATAATTTAGTAACAAAAGTCTTAAAGGTCACAACGTTGTAATTTGGCTTACAGAATTACTACAGGGTTTAAAAAAAAGAATTGTTGACAACATTTAACAACCTGAAGGTCTTACATAAGATGCCAGATGTTCTGCTTCTTAAAGTCTGATTTTAAATTACTTATTGCAAAATAGCTGCAGCTGAGTAACATTAAAAAGAAAGAAAAATATTTCTTCTTTATTGTTATATTCATTGTTCCAAAATAATAGGGAACTCAAGGAGCTATGCATTTTGAGGGAAAAACAAGAAGAGTATATTTCTTAGTGTAACTGAAGATACTCCTGTGTGGTGTTATACCAGCCTGTTAAAATTAGACATTGCATGACCCTATCGCCAGCCACCTTCCCTTGCATAAGTTACCTGTCCTGCCTGTTAAGGCATCACAGCATGTGATTCTTGCCATAAATAATGTTTGGCTCTCATAATCCCTTGGCAGAGATGGTCCTGAGAACTGCTTACCTCTCCCAGGTTATGAGCTAGGACCAACTCACTAGCTCATAACCCGGGAGAGGTAAGCAGTTCTCAGGACCAACTCTGCCAAGGTCAACACGGGAATGCCCAAAATGATTGGAATGTATCATACTGAAAGCAAACCATCATAGTTGACAGCAACTTTAGGAAAAATGTCACTACGGAAGTTAGTTGATTTCATTACTAAGACAAATATCAGAGTAGCTGATTCTGAAATGATGAGTTTGTGTTTTATTAAAAGTGATGCTTTTCTGAACATGCATGTCCTTGAAATCTGCAGCACCTAGATGTCACTGAAATTTTAAATAGTTGAAATTTAAAATTTTTTAAATTTTAAATTTCAGGCTTCTGCTACTCTGAAATTCTGTGGCCAAAATTGCATTGGAGAGTCAAGCTTTCTACATAACTGAGATGTTGCTGTCCATTCTCTGATACTAGATGTGTCTGTAATATATACAGCTAAAACATTTCTATCCACATGTAAGGGGGCAGCGTCCCCAGCTCCCAGTTCTAAAGAGGTTCTTGGCCTTTCTTACTCGGAAGAAGTAACCATTTGAAACCCCTTTGGTTCCCAGATGGAGGTTTGGAGCCCGGAAACTCCTGGCTTTGAAACCACGCCCCTCGCGAACCCCGAAAAAAGTCCCTCACACATATTATTGACTTATTCTGCAAAATATGCCTTTAAGAAAAGAAAGGTTTGAAGAATATTTTACTTACATGTTTAATAGTTTCATATAGCTTTGCTCACTGAACACTAGATATTTTTTAAATTGACATTTTTTTAAAAAAAAGTGGTAAAATAAACCTAACATAAAACTTACCATTTTTGACATTTTTAAGTGTACAGGTTGTTAGTATTAAGTCCATTCACATTATTGTGTGATTATCATCATCATTAATCTCCAGGGCTCTTTTCTTCTTGCAAAACTGAACACTGTACCCATTAAACAACAACCACTTCCCCATTCTCTACTCCACACGGCCACTGAAAACCAACATTTTTCTTTCCGTCTGTATGACTTTCACGACTCTTGGTCTCTCATACATGTGTCATCATCCAGTATTTGCTTTTTGTGACTGATTTCATTTGGTACAATATATGTAAGTTTCATTCATATTGTAACTTGTCAAAATCCATGTTCTTTTTAAGGCTGAAGAACATTCCACTGTGTGTGTGTGTGTGTGTGTGTGTGTGTGTGTGTGTGTGTGATATTTTGTTTATTCATTCATTGACTATGTGATATTTGGGGGTGCTTCCATCTTTTGGCTCTTGTAAACAATGCTGTTATGAACATGCATGCACAATTATCTCTTTGAGACTCTGCATATCATTTTTTAAAAAATATATACCCAGAGGAGAAATTTGTGGATCATGCAGTAATTATATTTTTCATTTTTTTTCAACATTCCCATTCCATTTTTTCACGGTGGCTGCACCCTCTTACTTTCGTATGAGCACTGCAGTTTCTGATCCCTCTGCATCCTAACATTTGTCATTTCCTGTTTTTTTTATAGTAGGTGTGTGTTTTAATATAATTCTTCCTCCTCTTATGCTATTAAATTAAAGTATTTTAATTCGTATTGGGTTAAATAGTCCTTAATATACCATCTGTATCCTTTTTCTTTCCAGGTACTTCAATTCTGTTAATACTCAGTTCTACTAGACTCAAATGTAGCATATCATTAAGCTTGTGACTAGAAAATTCAAGTTACAGTATTTAATGATGGTAGGATCTTTATTTTAACTCGTGAATTATATTTGCCTCTGTATTTCATAGGCACTGGTTTTGAAGGTAGACTAGATATAACTCTAATTATTCTAGAGAACTAAACAGAGTCAGCTACAATCTCTTAGCATACCAAACCTGAGTATTTTTCATCCATGCGCATTCTTACCTAGCAAAATATGGAGAAGGTACATTTTTTGTTTAAGAGATTGATATAATGACACAGTATGGCCATATATATATATATATATATATATATATATATATATATATGTAATGAATCCACTGCAATTTTGAATGATAGTTTTCTGATTCTGTATTTTTTACTGCTTTTTAAATTGCACTTATTTTGAAATTTGAAGCCTTTTAATGTATGTACAATTTTAAATTGAATGCAGATGAACAATTACATGAATAACGAATTTATTCTAGAAATCAAAATATACATTTTCAAATAATCTATAATTCCTACATCTTTCCAACGGTCTCAGGACACCTTTTTTTTTTTCTTGTATAATTTATGCTTTGCTACCATATTTTATTTTTTCTCTCTTTCTCTTTTTTCTCTTTTTCAGTACCACAAACGAGTTAGAAAATTGATTACTGGTTCCTGGTATCATATTCTTAGTCCCCTCCAGTCAGGGACAACCAGAACACACTTAAAGCTGAAAAAGTTTTTTTATTACTCAGTGCAGTAAGGGAGAATGTCCAGCATGGGGAACCATGGGACAGGTCTTTAAGAGACTGTTAGCAAACTAAGAGCATCTGCTTTAGTTGATTTGGGGGTTAACAAAGTAGGGCTTTGCTTTGGACTTGGAGTGGGAGAAACTGAGTGTGAGAGTAGTTATATGATTGCATTTTTAAACAAATCTTACCAAGATGGAGAAACAGGTTTAATTGGTAAGGCAACAGCAGAAATTTGTATTAGCTGGAATAGAGAAATGTTTGCTGTTTTGTGGCTTAGAAAACGATCATGTTTTGTCTGTGTTTAGACATGAATATGAAGTGGCCTTCTTTTGTCTTATTCACTATAGTCTCCCTGATGTTGATGCTTTCTCAAATTGTTTGCACTCAGTACAACCACAAGACCTCACTGAGTTCCTGCTCCAGGCAACCAGAGGCTTCTCTTATCTTTTGTGTAGACACTTGAATTCAACTTAAAGACATGATTGATTAATTTCTGCACCTCTGTTTTCTTACCAGTACCATAATAATGTCTGATACAGTTTGTTTTGAGTATTAAATTGATTAGGAAATATAACAAAATTAGCATAGCAGCTAGGACATAGCAAAAATTCAATGAATGCTACTTACTACATAATATTGGATGTTTGACAACCACTATTGTAAATGTTTCTCATAGTTTGTCTCTTTATTGAACTAACAAATAAAAAGAATGATGAAATGCGAGAAGTAGGGTAAGTCCTGGTCATAAGAATCAACTAATAATAGGATTTTTGAAGCATACAATTTTACTTGTTTCAAGGAAAATCTATAAATTTCTCAAATATAATTTTGGAAAATCAGAACATGTTATAGGTGAAAGGGGCACTTTCTGTAAGAAATATAATAGATTCAAATGACAGTCAAAAGTATGCACTAATTTCTGAGCTTTAATTAGAAACATTCATGTCATTACAATTTTATTTGGGAGCTAGAGAATAAAATACATTGTGAAGGAATAATTGAGTTTAGTTAATTAAGTTGAATTTGCCAATAACATTATACAAAAGAATAAATTAATCTCTTGTGTTTATAAATTTAGCTCTTGTCAGAGAAATACTGTTTAGTCTGTGGATTGTGTGTTGAAGGTAATTTGTTCTTTTTATATAAAATTGAATCTTCCTTTGTCCTTTTCATATAAAATTTCTAGATATTTAAACACATAATCTTCATTCACCTGCTTAATTACAATGTTGTTATTGACTTTGGACAATGAGCCTGTTTAATGCAAAATTTTTAAATGCATTGTTGTTAGACAATTGAAAATATATATCATGTTTCATTAACACACATGCAAATACATTTTTATGGTATTTCTCTGGCATAAGTAATTCAGTAAAACCATTTTTAATCTGAGAAAGCCGTTGTTAACTGGAATCTAATTAATAGATTACAGAAAAAAATAAAGTCCAGGTCTTAGAATGTATTTTAATTTTTTTATTATTTTCAGTTATAAATGTCTAAATAGTACAACATTCTAATGCATATTCCTAAATCACTTTATGACATGAAAAATAAACAAGACAGATTGAGAGAGATGTAATAAAGATGGTAATGTAATAACAACAGAATTTGAACTAGGTTTTCTCGACTTCACATGCACAGAGAAAAATTTGCAATAAACAGGACTTGCGCATTTGATATTGAAAAAAGAATACTTTCAAAATTAATAATGCACTTTTACTTTACTTGAAATTAATTCTCATGGTTTTTGTTTAATGTGGGATTTCTAGCTCCTCACCTTTCCTTGTGATCTGAAACCCAGTAGCCTCCATGAACTGCTTCTTCACAGCATACGTTTGGCAAACGACCATATAATTTCTACCAACATTTCTGCCTTACCTGTTTCAATTTTCCTCCACTGGACACCTCTGCATTCTACAAATGATCTATCATTTCAATTGCTGGGCCTCATGGTCACATTTTGCTGGTATCTTTCTGTAGTTTCTTTCTTCCTTTTTTTTAAAAAAAAATTTCCTCTAGGTACTGTTACACTTCTTTTGCAAGGAACTCTTAACCAATGTAAACAGATAAAATTAGTTCACAGCCTAGTGTGGTGGCTCATGCCTATAATCCCAGGTCTTTGGGAGACCTAGGTGGGAGGATCACTGGAGCCCAGGAGTTCAAGAGCAACCTGGGCAACAAAGGGAGACCCCATTTCCCCAGCAAAATAATAATAATTCACAACAAGTGAATTGTAACTATCATTTTTCATTTACTTGTTAAAAACAGGAATTGAGATATAGATTTTTAATTATAATCAATCTTTCTTATCAAATGAGAAAGTTTAGAGGATATGCTATAAACTGGTTTCTGCCGGGGAGTTCTTCCAAATCAAAATTCAAGCCACTTTGGTCTTCTCAGAAAATGGAAAGTAGAGTCTACAAAGTGATATCACAATAGCATTGGATCCGTTCTTATGCACTCTGCTTATTTCCCAGTAATTTCTAGTTCAACAGCTTGAAACTGTTCTATTCCAATGGTCTACAACTTCATCATTCCCACGTCTTCTTTTTTCACTAATATTTCTTTCTTCTCTTAAGGTTTGAGTCTTGCTTTTCCCTAATTCAGCACTTGGTAGATGATCATTGCTGCCATTCTAGATTAGAGCACTCCTGGCTGAAGATGACATCTACCATGTAAAGCTTGTTCTATCATCCTGGGCTCCTTTAATCTGTTATTTAAAATTGATTTTAAAAATAATATGCCCAGTCTTCCTCAATGGCTGTACATCGTTCAGAATTTTTTTTTTCAATTTCTGGTGGAATATAGCCTCCTCTGCACAGAGGTAAAATGCAGAAGCAATTCATTATGCCATCTTAGTTTTTATGAGGAAATCCAAGGTTATTTATGGAAATAATGAGACATTAAAGAAATACTGCTAATGAGAAAACATCTATTAATGTGTTTGATATATTATTTCTTTTTTGATCAAATAGTTCTAGTAAATATGTACATGTAATCAAAAATTTAGATAGCTTAAAAATACAATATAATAAATTTTTTATCTACAGCAGTTCAGAATCCTAAAGTGATACAATATAAGGAGAAAATGATAAGGTTTATCTTACTTACAGTGTTGAAAGTTTCCAGAAAATGACCACATTAAGTTTGATTACAAGCTGCATAATATGCAGGTTTGGAAAATAAGCTTTAATGCTTGTTTTACTGGCAATTTGTGTCAAGCTTGGATACAGATGGAACATTGTTAATCTGTGAAAGTTGGGGCTGTCTTTCAAGAATTAAAACAAGTCAACAAAGTTGATTGCTGTATAATTGAATATCCACAATATCATTTTGCTCTAAATGTATTTACAATAGCTAATGCTTATTGACAAATTTGTTATCAGCCTATGACTTTGAGCCTCTGCAGTTCTTTGAGGGGCAGAACACCATCTGACAGTCTTGTAAAGGATTGAGGGTGACTTTACCTGAATGAATACAATATTACAGCCTAAAATAAATTGCTTACAGTGTTTCAATTTCTTTAGTCATTAAGGACTGAGATTATTTCCAGAAAACCTAAATTAAATTAATAAGTAAATGCTACTATGCTGCCCGATCCCCATTTCCTCATGAAATCCTCACTTAACAAGTAAACCTAATCACCTAATTTTGGTTAATCACTGAAAATTCACATATCAATGAGTTTTCACTTTCAATATAAACTGCGTGTAGTACATAATGGTATTGTTTGCAAAGGTTTTCCATGGTATAAACTTTGCCTGTGAAATAAATAATTGCTAATTATTCAGAAAATTTAATAAAAATTGCCTGGTTCTTTAAGGTATTTATTATATTCGATATGTCATTGTTTTATAAGTTTTATGTTAAAAGAAGTTACTTTCTGCAAAAAAAGCATATCTCACAAAGCAGAAGTAAGATCATTTTAAGTTTATTTATGGCTCAAATTACGGCCGGTTGGGTGAATGGATTGGCAGGACTGCCCTTCTCCATGTGGCTATTCAGGGATTCAGACTGACAGAGATGGCCTGAAAATTAGCCTGGTGCTCATGTCATTTTCACTCCAATAAGATGGAAGAAGAAATGAATACAAGGGAGAGGTTATGAAACAGATCTTGAAGTGGAGTTTATCATTTGGGATGACTGTGGCTGGAATGTAGGCTACCTATGTATCCAATAAGAACAGGAGACTATAAATTTTGCATGGCAGCCACCAGTCTCTTTCACAAGTATTTCTGTTAATTATCTCATTTCATCCTTTTGACAACTCTACTATATTTCTGATATGTGGAGAAATAAATTTAAAGATAAATTATATTACTTGATCAAGTTATACATGGATAGAACTGAAGCCTGGGTCTTTCTGACATGTGATACCTCTGCTCTATGACATTCTAATATTCTTCAATAATATTATTGTTATTTGAATTTTTGCATGGTTATTTCAAAAAACCGCAATGCAATGTTTGGATGAATTCTTTGTAAGAATTTCTATTTCTAAATCTATAAATGCTACCTATTCTATTTTACTTACCTGTGTCTATTTGAATATCTACCAATGCTATAACCTCTCATGTCTCAAATCATTTTAGTTAAAGATTTGATTTTGCTTCCTTTCTCATCATAATATATCCTTTTCCTTGACTTGAGAGTATTTCTTTTCCTTTCTTTTCTTTTTCTTTTATTTTATTTTATGACAGAGTCTCACTCTGTTGCCCAGGCTGGAGTGGAGTGCAGTGGCACAATCTTGGCTCACTGCAACCTCCGCCACCCAGGTTTAAGCAATTTTTCTGTCTCAGCCTCCTAAGTAGCTGGGACTACAGGCACACACCACCATGCCTGGCTAATTTTTGTATTTTTAGTAGAGACGGGGTTCTACCATATTGGCCAGGCTGGTCTCGAATTCCTGACCTCGTGATACACCTACCTCGACCTCCCAAAGTGCTGGGCAATGCCCGGCCAGGTATTTCTTATTTAATATCAGTATTTTAAACTATGACTTAACAAAATATAAGACAAGTTTTATACCATAGTTATCTGAGGTCAGCGGACAGATTTTCTCTCTATAGCTGTTCATTAATTTGTTCATTCAACAAATGTTTATACAGCCCCTATTATGCAACATTTGTTTTTGTGACAGAGGGGTAGAATAGAACAAAAAGTAGAAATATCTGCCTTCAATGATCTACACTAGTGGAAAATACAGATAATAAATAAATGCTACATGTATAATTTAATATCATGCAAGGGATATATTGAAAAAAAGTAAATCAAAAAAGTGAGAATTAAATATTTCTACTAAAAATATACAACTTCAGATGAAGTCATCACTGAAATCTTTTAAGTTTGGCATTTGAGCAGAAACCTGAATGAAATATTGATTGATGGGAACTACTATCACTTAACTAGTATTTAATTGAAGCTTTCTTCAGCGGAAAGTAGGCAATTATGGAGCTTGGCTGAGTTTTGTGATAAATGACAGACTGGCTGAATTATAGGAAGCAGATTTGCAATGGGGAGTGAATCCAACTAATGAAAAGGTTAATGGAGTTTGTCGATGTAGATGCAGGTAATGTTTATTGCATTTCTTCACTTGAGGCAAGTCCATTTGCAGGGTATTAAATTTAACCTATTACTTAAATTATATGTTGGGTGAGGGATACTGCTAGTGAATATTTATAACCAACCAAATAATTACAAATTTAATTGTTATTATTTTATGACATAAACTAGGATGTACCTGTGTTGCCAAGAATTCTGCCTTTTCACATATAATGTTATAATCTATGACCCTCAACTTTGGTAACTGTATTTTTGTAATTATTAGTAGCTCATTTCTTATAGAGCATTGTATCACAGAGTTGTGAGTCTATTAAACAAATACAACACAATCATACTACTACTTATGTTATGTGTGACAAATAATGCCACCAAGCTTTGTAGAAATTTACATTTGTTTAATATCTCTGCATAAAGACAAAGATACAAAGATTATGTTGCATTGAGTCTATATATATGAGGGCTCTCTGATTTTTGTTTATAAGAATTAAGTAAACCTACTGAGAAGTACCAGAAAGCATGAGGATCAATTGATTTTATGTTAAATCCATTTTATTGGTTGGAAAGATTCCAACCAATAGTGTTGGAGAAACAGTATAAAACTCTATTTTTTCAGACTATAGCATATAAATTCATCAGACAAAACATAAAAAGCCAAAATATTAGATGTAAGAAACGTCTTGAAATGAATGTGAAGTAAATTGAAAAGAGTCATAATGAAAGCAAAAAGCACTAGGAATTCAATGTTATTGGTTATTTCTGACATTCACAAATAGATACACCAAAAGAAATAAAACCTAAGAAAAGTTTATCTTTTACACAAATTATTTACAGTCTCTGGCAGTTCATATCACAAAGTAAACTACTGCATATGTTTGTCAGAATAACTTAAATAGTCTTGTTGATATATTATTGACATTGATATTCTTAAGAATGTAGTGAAAAAGTAAGTCATTTATTAAAAAAAAAAAGAAATAGGGAATAGTAAGACTGTGAAGTTGTGACTGAGGAGGATTTTTAGATATTATAAGATAAGGTTTTAGTTCATTCAGTCATTACAATAGTCCAACTGCATGCATATATTAAAATATTATTATTGTGAAAATTTTAAAATGTACACACACAAAAAAACAGTAAACAGTTCAATGTATTCAACTCTCAGCTTCAAGAATAATCAACATATTTTCCAAATTTGTTTCATATTCTTCTCCACTTTTTTCATCTTGGACTAGATATTTAAAGAAAATTCTAGATATTGGCCAGGCGCGGTGGCTGAAGCCTATAATCCCAGCACTTGGGGAGGTCAAGGCAGGTGGATCACAAGGTCAAGAGATCGAGACCATCCAGGTCAACATGGTGAAACCCCGTCTTTACTAAAAATACAAAAAATTAGCTAGGCATGGTGGCACATGCCTGTAATCTCAGCTACTCGGGAGGCTGAGGCAGAAGAATTGCCTGAACCCAGGAGGCGGAGGTTGCGGTGAGCCGAGATCGAGCCATTGCACTCCAGCCTGGGTAACAAGAGGGAAATTTTGTCAAAAAAAAAAAAAAAAAATTCTAGATATCATGCTGATATAGTTGTAATGTGTCCCCACTCAAATCTCATCTTGAATTTCCACATGTTGTGGGAAGGGCCTGGTGGGAGGTAGTTGAATCATAGGGGCGACTCCTTCCTGTGCTGTTCTCATGTAGTGAACAAGTCTCATGAGATCTAATAGTTTTATAAGAAAGAGTTTCCCCGAACAAGTTCTCTCTCTTTGCCTGCTGCCATTCATGTAAGATGTGACTTGCTCCTTCTTGCCTTTTTCCCTGATTGTGAGGTTTCCCCAGCCATCTGGAACTGTAAGTCAAATTAAACTTCTTTCTTTGTAAATTGCCCAGTGTTGGGTGTATCTTTATTAGCAGTGTGAGAACAGATTAATACAGAAAACTGATACCAGTAGAGTGGGGTGTTGCTTAAAAGATACCTGAAAATGTGGAATCAACTTTGGAACTGGGTAATAGGCAGAGGTTGAAATAGCTTGGAGGGCTCAGAAGAAGACAAGGAAATGTGGGAAAGTTTGGAACTCCATAGAGACTTGGTGAATGGCATTGACCAAACTGCTAGCAATGATATGAATAATAAAATCCAGGCTGAAGTGATCTCAGATGGAGATGAGGAACTTGTTGGGAACTGAAGTGAAGATGATTCTTGTTACGTTTTAGCAAACAGACTGATGGCATTTTGCCTCTGCCCTAGAGATTTGTGGAACTTTGAACTTGAGAGAGATGATTTAGGGTATTTGGTGAAAGAAATTTCTAAGCAGCAAAGCATTCAAGAGTTGTCTTAGGTGCTGTTAAAAGCATTCAGTTTTATAAGGGAAGAAGAATATAAAAATTCAGAAAATTTACAGCCTGACAATGTGGTAAAGAAAAAAAAAGAAAAACCCATTTTTGAGGAGTAATTACAGACAGCTGCAGAAATTTGCATAAGTAAGGAGGAACCAAATTTTAAATTTCCAAGACAGTGGGGAAAATTTCTCCAGGGCAAGCCAGAGGTTTTCATGGCAGAACCTCCATCACAGGTCCAGAGGCCTAGGAGAAAATGGTTTCAATATTTAATATGGTGTAAATTTATTATATTTTGCATTTTTAAATATTGCAGTTTCATTGTTTATTTTAAATTTCACAGTCATTATAACACTGAAGAAAATTTGCAACATTTCCTTACTACCATCTGCAACCCAAAATAAATGTGTTCATTTATCTCAAAATGGTTTATATTTTTACAGTCCTTTGGTTTAAACCATGGTCCATAAGTCACATACTGCAATTGATCGTTGCCTTGTAAGCAGTGCAGCCCCCTTGTGGCAGTTAGCTGAAAAACAGGCTTCTCATTTACTTAAAGAATATGGGAAATGGGAATCTGAGAAAAGAGATAATTATTTTGTTACTAGAATGCTCTGAGAAAGAGTCACTATATTGTCACGTAGACACGAATATAGGCTGGCCCAAGTCTGCAAGTGCAAGAAACCCATAGGACAGAGATGAAGGTTACTCCCAGGCTAACAGATGACCATTAGAACAGAGATGAAGGCAAGGTTAGGGGTACATGGTAAGATCGGTTTATTCTGGAACCCCAAGGATAAACAGGAGAGAACTCTCTGTTTACTCCAATATCTAGTATGTTTTCAAGTGAGTAATTTAGACAAGATGGGAACAAGGTTAAAGGTACATGGTAAGACCAGTACTTTCCACAACTCTATGAATGAATGGGGGACCCCGTACATAGGATAACAGGAAAGTAAGAGGGGTTCCCTTGTTTTTCATTTCTTTTTTTCTCCTTTGTTATCTCTTTGAAGATGAGTAATCTTATCTTCATGCCACACAACACATCTCTCAGATGCATTCTCAAGAACTGGGAAAAGTTTGACACCCCTCCCCCTACAAACCCTAAAAAAGAAAAGGCTAATATTTTTGGTAACACAGCCTGAGTCGAATACGGGCTTCAGGATCAGGAATCTTGGCCAGAAAATGGAAGCCTAAATTTTCATATGATATGTCAACTAGATTAGTTTTGTATCCAGTAAGGATAATGGACAGAAATCCTCTAAATACAGGCTTTCATGGTCCTACGGAGCAAGCCTGAACTTTGTTGCATTGTAACATGGATCCAGTGATGATAGCAGCCATAGTCAGGCAGCCCCCTCCAGTTGGTTCAGTAGACCCCTGAGTGGGTTTACCCAGGACTCAAGCCCCAAAGGAACCAAGGGCAGACCTTAGTTCAAACCTACCTGGCCGTTCTATCTCATTATATCCAAGTCTCCCAGCCTCAGAGCTTTCCCCCCACCCACTACCCAGGATCATCCTCTGGACATCCCCTTCTTAAGTTATGCCCCCTTTAGGTGGTTACCAGCCCCAGTGGACCCACTAGAGTCCAGACTGCATTCACAATGCAAGACTTAAGACAAATTAAAATGAAACTAGGGATGTTTATGGAGGACCCTGACAAATAACGTCAAATGGTTCTATAAACGGGGCTTAACATTTGAACTAACATACTAGAGCAAACTCTGTCTAAAGGGGAATTTGACTCCATTTTGGAAGTGGTGAAACAATTTGCAAATGCAGTGCATATTATTATGACCCTAGTGGCTACCCTGTAAAGGGGATCACAGTTCCTCAGCTCAACCCAAACTGGGGATAACAATATCCAGGGAGATATATAAGCAAGGAACCACATGTCCCTTTATCTGATGAAAGAGATGAAAGCTAGCAGAATGAAACCGGTGAACTAAAACAAATTGGCCATAATAGATCAAGGCCCTCTTGAAAACCCCACCGCTATCCTAGAGAGTCTACAACAGGCCCTAGTGAAACATACTAACTGAAACACAAAAGCATCAGAAGGGTGTCCTAATGCAGACAGCCCCAGATATTAGAGGAAAACTCCAAAAGCTAACACTGGGCTCAAAAACCCCTATGCCATCCTCAAAATAGCATCCTTGGTCTTTTACAAACAGGACCAGGAGTAAGAGGAAAGGGCTCAGGAAAAGGAGAGGTGAAAGGAAAAGTGACAGCACCAACCATTGGGCACCCTGCATGTCTGCCAGCCTCCTCCATGTCGCCATCAATATATCTTCCGGGGTAACTACCATTGGTGTAGGAAGCCAGGCCTCTAGAAGGCCAACTGCCCCAATGAGACAGGTGGGAAAAAGTCCCACTTGCCACATGGCCTGCCCCCTTCTGCAACAAGCTCAGCCATTGGAAACGAGACTGCCTTGAGGGCTGAAGGGCCCCTGGGGCAGAATTCCAACCACTGATGGCCTTGAGCTGAAGGAGCCCTATGCTATGGCCAGCTTCCAGATTGAACATCACTATTGAAGGGATGGACCCAAAGGCTGCTTTGGACATGGCAGGTAGACTGTTAAGACTATAACGTTTGTATGTTTTTAGAAATCGGAGTGACCTGCTCCTTGCTAACCTCTTTTCCCGGGCAATTATTCTCCAACTCCTTCAAGGTGATAGTGGTAAATGTGGTGCCCACAACCCAGAGGTTTACTCCTCCTCTGTGCTGTCTGTGGAGTGAAACTATCTTTAATCACTTGTTTTTAGTGATGCCAGAATGTCTGATACTCCTTTTGGGTAGAGATATTTTGTTTAGACTAGGGGCTCAGTTAACCTTTCCTCCAGGACCAACGTCCCCATTTCCAAATGCAATTTTATGCCTCAAGGAATCCACACAAAAGGATGAACTACCCACAGAGCTTCCCATTAATATAGAAGTCTGGGCCTCAGGAATACTAACAAAGGCCATAATGACAAGACCTATAGTAATTCAGATCAAAGATTCTTCTAGCTATCCTTGCGAGGCAGTTCTTCTTTGGCCAGAAGCCAGAAAAGGACTTCAGCCACTGATTGAAAAATTTATGAAATATGGTGTATTAGTCTGTTTTTACTCTGCTAATAACTGAGACATGGTAATTTATAAAGCAAAGAGGTTTAATTGACTCACAGTTCAGCATGGCTGTAAAGGGCTCAGGAAACTTAGAGTCATGGTGAAAGGGGAAGCAAAAATATCCTTCACATGGAAGCAGAAAGAGAAGTGAATGCTGAGAGAAGGGGGAAATCCCTTATAAAATCATCGAATCTCGTGAGAACTCACTCACTTTCATGAGAACAGCATTGTGGAAACTGCCCTTACGATTCAGTTATCTCAACCTGGTCCTTCCCATCACATGTGGAGATTATGGGAACTATAATTTAAGATAAGATTTGGGTGGGGACACAGAGCCAAACCATATCATTCTGTCCCTAGTATCTCCCAAATCTCATGTTCTTTTCACATTTCAAAACCAATCATACATTCCTAACAGCCCCCAGAGTTTTAGCTCATTCCAGCATTAACCCAAAAGTCCAAGTCCGAAATTTCATCTGAAACAAGGTAAGTCCCTTCCACCAATGAGCCTGTAAAATCAAAAGCAAGTTAATTACTTTCTAGATAAAATGCGGGCACAAGCATTAGGTAAATTTTCCCATTCCAAATGGGAGAAATTGGCCCAAACAAAGGGGTTACCTGCCTCATGCAAGTTCAAACCCAACAGGGCAGTTATTAAACCTTAAAGCTCCAATATAATCCCCTTTGACTTCATGTCTTACCTCCAGGAAATGCTAACACATGAGGTAGGCTCAGAAAGTCTTGGGAAGCTCCAACCCTATGGCTCTGCAAAATACAGCCCGTGGCTGCTTGCACAGGGTGTTGTTTTGTGCTTGCAGCTTTTCCAAGTGCATGGTAGAAGTTGTCAGTGGATCTTCTATTCTGAAGTCTGGAGCACAGGGGCCCTCTTCTCACAGCTTCACTGGACAGTGCCCCAGTGGGAACTCTTTGTGTGGGCCCCAACCCCACTTTTCTAATCTTTATTGGCCTAATAGAGGTTCTCCATGAGGGCTCTTCTCCTGCAGCAGACTCCTACCTGGACAGCCAGGCATTTTCATACAGCTTCTGAAGTCTGTGCAGAGGTTTACCAACCTCAACTCTTGTTTTCTGCACATCTGCAGGCCCAAAACCGCATGGAAGCTGCCAGATACTGAGGCTTGCACACTCTGAAGTAATGACCTTATGTACCTTGGTGCCTTTTAGTAATGGCTGGAGCTGGAATGGTTGGAACATAGTATGCCATATCCTAAAACTGCACAGAACAGCAGGGCTTTAACCTCAGCCCAAGAAAACATTTTTCCCTCCTAAGCCCAGAGATCTTGTGATGTGAAGGGTTGCCTCAAAGATCTCTGAAATGCCCTGGAGATATTTTCTCCATTGTGTTAGCCATTATCTTTTGGCTCTCCATCACTTATGCAAATTTCTGCAGCTGGCTTGAATTTCTTCCCCCCAAAAAATGCTGTTTTATTTTATTCTTTGAGACAAAGTCTTGCTTTTTTTCCCAGGTTGGAGTGCAGTGGTGTGATCTCGCTCACTGCAACTTTTGCTTCCCAGGTTCAAATTCTCCTACCTCAGCCTCAAGAGTAGCTGGGATTACAGACACATGCCCCCGTGCCTATTTTTTATTTTTCATAAAGACAGGTTTTTACAGTGTTGGCCAGAATGGTCTCAGTCTTCTGACCTCATGATCCTCCCACCTCAGCCTCCCAAAGTGTTGGAATTACAGGCATGAGACACCATGCCCTGCCAGGTTTTTCTTTTTTTTCTACCACATGGTCAGCCTGCAAATTTTCCAAACCTTTATGCTCTCCTCCTTTTTTAAGCATAAGTTTCTTTTTCAAACCATCTGTTTGCAAACATGTATGACTGTTTGCTTTTAGAAAGAGCCAGGTCACATCTTGAATGCTTTGCTGCTTAGAAATTTCTTCTGCCAGATACACTAAATCATTTGTCTCAAGTTGAAAGTGCCATGCATCTATAGGGAAGGGGCAAAACTCTGCAAGTGTCATGGCTAAAGCATAGCAAGAGACACCTTTGCTCCAGTTCCCAACAAGTTCCTCATCTCCAACTGAGGCTACCTCAGCCTGGACTTTATTATCCATATCACTATCAGCATTTTGGTCAAAGCCATTCAACAAGTCTGGAAGAAATTCCACATTTTCCTTACATTTCTATCTTCTTCTGAGGCCTTCAAGCTGTTTTAACCTCTCCTAGTTACCCAGTTCCAATGTCACTTACACATTCTGTTATCTTTATAGAAATGCCCCACTACTTTGGTACCCATTTTCTATATTAGTCTGTTTTCACACTGATATATATATATATATATATATATATATATATATACACATATATATATATACATATACTACCTGAGACTGAGACTGGGTAATTTATTTAAAAAAAAAAAATGATTTAATTGACACACAGTTCTGGATGGCTGAGAAGGCAGGATAGAGAGAGTGCAAGGGTAAGTGCCACACTAATACCATCAGCTCCTATGACAACTCATTCACTATCATGAGAACAATGAGTGAGAAATCCACTCATATGATTTAATCATCTCACAACAAGCCCCTCCTCCAACATGTGTAGATTACAATTTGAGATGAGATTTGGGTTGGGATACAGAGCCAACCTGTATCAATTGACTTCATTATTTCTTTTGGATATGTAAATTGGTGATATTCTAGTTTTATCTTTTTTTTTTTTCTTTTTGACGTGGAGCCTGACTCTGTGACTCAGGCTGGAGTGCAGTGGTGCAATCTTGGCTCACTGCAACCTCCGCTTCCTACATCCAGGAGATTCTCCTGCCTCAGCCTCCCAAGTAGCTGGGATTACAGGTGCCTGCCACCATGCCTGGCTAATTTTTTATATTTTTAGTAGAGACAGGATTTCACTGTGTTGGCCAAAATAGTCTCAAACTACTGCCTGCAGGTGATCCACCCACCTCAGCCTCCCAAGGTACTGGGATTACAGGCATGAGAAACCATGCTGAGCCATTTCATCTTTTTTCTGGCATCAATTATCAGGAACTCATTGAAACAGAAGTTACCTAATGAATCATTGGATTACTTTATCATTTCTACTGCATTGTCATTGCTTCTTTTTGAAGGTGTGTTTCAAGTATACTGGGGATTTCTAGGTTCAATTCTGGTGAGATGGCACAAAATTATTCCACTAATATTCTTATGAATCATTTTCATTCTTATGTCTAACATTGACAAAATACTATAGCAATATGTTGTTTTAATATACTGAAAAACAAACATCTTTGGGTGTGTGTATTTCAAACTGGCTTTTCTAGATTTCATCAAGCTAAAAAACAAGTCCTGCTTATTTTTATTGAAAGATACATTATTTTATATGCTTAAATTTATTACTATAATTTCCCAATTAGTATACCTGAAATTGAACAATTTAAAAGGATGAGATTATTTAATGATTAATAAGGCTTATTAAAATAATTTTGCTCTTACATTGAATTTTTTTTTCTGTAAACACCTCAGGAGATTTTCAATATTTAAATCACAAATAAAAATTAATTCTTAAACTTCACTGAGTTAATTAAATGAGCAAAGAAAATCAGTACAAACTGGCTAATTTTGACAAATAGGCCCAGTGTCTGTTTTTTTCTTCAAGTAAAATACATATATGTGTGTGATATATCTATATCTATATATATATATAATATGTCTGTGTGTTTGTGTAACATTTGCATGATATATATATATATATATATATATATGGTTTGTTTGTTTGTTTGTTTTGTTTTGTTTTTTTCCTTGCCACTGCTTTTCAGGGCTACTATTCAGTTCCAGTAGTACAGCAACTTTTCAATTCTGATGGTTAGATAATAACTACTTTATGATTGGAATGTTGTCTACCTGGTCTCTCAATGTTGCCTTCTCAGCACTCAGTTTTTTAATAAAGTGCAGTAGTGTACCAAGAGCTATTATTTCTGAATGGTGTTCAACTCAGCTGTAGCTGTAATTCCTATTTTCTTAAATACTAGAATATGCACTGCATCTTTCATTCAGTTTTTCAGAGGATTCAACAATTGTTTGCTCTATGAAAGATACCTCTAGAACCATGGAATTTGTCAGGCTGTACGGTACAAGGAGAAGGGCTTGTATTACTAGCTAGACATTAGTTATTTGTTCAAATACATGCTTAATACTAAAAGCCTTTAGTTGGAGCAGTATTGTCAAGTGTGAAGCAAGATGTCTTCAAAACCTAAAATGTCTCCCAGAATTCCCACATGTTGTGGGAGGCACCCAGGCAGAGGTGATTGAATCAAGGGTGCTGTTCTTTCCCATGATATTTCATTATAATGAATGAGTATCATGTGATCTGATGGATTGGATGGGTTTATCAGGGGTTTCCACTTTTGCTTCTTCATCATTCTCTCTTGCTGCCACCGTGTAAGAAGTGCCTTTTACTTCCAACCATGATTGTGATGCATTCTCAGCCATGTGAAACTGTAAGTCCAATCAAACATATGTTTCTTCCCAGTCTCAGATATGTCTTTGTTAGCAGAGTGAAAACAGACTAATACAATAAATTGGTACTGAGAGTGCAATGTTGCTGAAATGGTACCTGAAAATATGGAAGTGACTTTGGAAGTAGGTAACAGGTAGAGGTTGGAACAGCTTGGAGAACTGAGAAGAAGACAGAAAAATGTTGGAAAGTTTGAAATTTCCTAGAGACTTGTTGAATGACTTTGGCCAAAATGCTGATAATGATATGGACAATGATAGTTGGTTTCAGCCTGGCCAACAAAGTGAAACCCTGTCTCTATTAAAAATACAAAAAGTAGCTGGGCATAGTGGCAGATGCCTGTAATCCCAGTTACTCAGGAGGCTAAGCCAGAGAATCACTTGAATCCGGGAGGCGGAGGTTGTGGTGAGCTGAAATTGCACCGCTGCACTCCAGCCTGGGTCTAGGCAACAAGAGAGAGACTCTATTTCAAAAAAAGAAAAAAGTAGTCTCTGATGGAGGATGAGATGAGGAATGTTTTGGGAACTGGTGCAAACTTGTTATGGTTTAGCAAAGAGATTTATGGCATTTTGCCCTTGTCCTAAAGATTTATGGAACTTTGAACTTGAGAGAGATTATTTAGAATATCTGGCAGAAGAAATTTCAATGCAACAAAATGTTCAAGAGACACCTTGGATGCTGTTGAAAGCATTCACTTTTAAAAGGGAAACAGAGCATAACGGTTCAGAAAATTTGCAGCCTGGCAATGCAGTAGAAAGTAAAAATACATTTTTTGAGAAGAAATTCAAGATGGCTGCATAAATTTACATAAGTAGCAAGGATCCTAATGTTAATCCACAATATCATAGGAAAAATGTCTCTAGGCCATGCCAGAGAACTTCATAGCAGCTCCTCCCATCCAGAGGCCCAGGAGGAAAAAATGGTTTTGTGGGCCGAGCCCAGGGTCCCTGTGCTGTTTGCAGCCTTAGGACTTGGTAACCTGTGCCCAAGCTGCTCCAGCCAGGATAGAAAGGGGCCAACATAGAGATTGGGCTGTGGCTTCAGAAGGTGGAAGCTCCAAGCCTTGGCAGCTTTTATGTGTTGTTGAATCTGTGAGTACAAAGAAGTCAAGAATTGTGGTTTGGGAACCTCTGTCTACATTTTAGGAGATGTATGGAAATGCCTGGATGCCCAGGCAAAAGTTTGCTGCAGGGGTGTGGCCCTCGTGCAGAACCTCTGCTAGGGAGTACAGAAGGGAAATGCAGGTTGCAGCCCCCCCAGAGAAACCCTATATGGGCACTGTCTAGTTGAACTGTGAGAAGAGGGCAACCATCCTCCAGATCCCAGAATGATGGATCTACCACAGCTTGCACTTTGTGGCTGGAAAAGACGCAGACACCCAGTGCTAGCCCATGAAAGCAGCCAGGAGGGAGGCTGTATCCTGCAAAGCCACAGGGGCTGAGCTGCCCAAGACCATGGAAACCTACCTTTCGCATCAGTGTGACCTGGATGTGAGACATGGAGTCAAAAGAGATCATTTTGGAGCTTTAAAATTTGACGGCCTTGCTGGATTTCAGACTTGGCATGCGTGGGACCTGTAATCCTTTTGTTCTGGTAAGTTTCTCAAATTTTGAATGGGCATATTTACCTAATACCAGTATCCCCATTGTATTGAGGAAGTAACTAGCTTGCTTTTGATTTTACAGGCTCATAGGGGGAAGGAACTTGTCTTGTCTCAGATGAGACTTTGGACTGCAGACTTTTGGGTTAATGCTTAAATGAGTTAAGACTTTGGGGAACTGCTGGGAAGGCATGATTGGTTTTGAAATGTGAGGATATGATATTTGGAGGGGCAAGAGATGGAATGATATAGTTTGGCTGTGTCCCCATCCAAATCTCAACTTGAATTTTATTTATCCCCTAGAATTCCCATGTTTTGTGGGAGGGACCCCGGGAGATAAATTGAATCATGGGGTACTGGCTTTCCCATGCTATTCTTCTGATACTGAATAAGTCTCATGAGGTCTGATGGGTTTATCAGGGGTTTCTGCTTTTGCTGTGTCTTCATTCTCTTTGACTGCTGCCATGTAAAATGACTTTGCCTCCCACCATAATTTTGATGTCTCCCGAGCCACGTGAAATGGTAAGTCCAATTAAACCTACTTTTCTTCCCAGTCTTGAGTATACCTTTATCAGCAGTGTGAAAATGGACTAACAGAACGCACATGTTAGCTTTTTATAAACTGACACCAGCAAGGTGAACAATAAAGCAAATATGCATGTCTTAATCATAATTAGTATTATTTTGTTTGTTTTATTATCAATGAATACATTGTCCACTATTACAAATAAAGCTACTTTCTAAGGTTATAAAAAATGATTGCTTTTACTTAGCTCTAATTAATTAGTTTATTTTCTTTATAGGAAAAATGAGAAAGTGAGTAATTTTGTAATTCATGAATTACTGTCTTACACTTACTAAGGTAAAATATTAGAATTATGTTAATTTACCTTGAATGATGGAAACACTGTAATCAGCACAGTAAAGTTAGTTAAGAAATGTTCTAAAATTCTAGCTAGACTTTGAATAAAATTGTGTTAATTATGCTAATCTAAAAGTATCTTAAATGCTCCCGTTGCTCATTATCTTTCTGTGAGTTGCAATTATTCTCTAGTGCTACAAACTGCACTGTGAAATAAGGGCCACTAGCATTTTTATAAATTATTTAAATGTAATAATTGCTTTATGGTGATTCACATAAATTCCTTTTATCACAGACAGTGTTCACAGTATGAAGATACAGTGACAGATCATTTCTAGGTGGAATCAAGATGAAAAGTGTGGTCCAATTACTGCAAGGAATTTGAACAATAAAATATATATATTTTTTGGCTTAAATTGGTAACTCAGAAAGAAAGGCCAGGTCTAGTATATATTTGAGTATAAAAGCAAGCTTATTAATTTGGCTTTTTATACACAAATAGAACAATTGGTTCATTTCTGATACACTTACTGATTTTTATTCAAGGTAAGGTCATTCATTAAACTCAGAAAAAGTGACATGAGATCATATAAAGCTAGTATTTTCAAGTAAGTTTAGGTATGCTTCAAATAAATAATACTTTTTAGATACATTTCAGGAATTAAGCCATATCTCAATTATCATGAAAATAATCGTTACTGAATTGCCTTGCAGTAATTAGGGCATACCTCTCATCTTGATGCTACCTAGAAATGATCTGTCACTGTATCTTTATACTGTGAACACAGTGTATAATTAAAGAAACTCATATGAACCATCATACAGCAATTTACACAATAGTTTATGAAAATGTCAGTAATGTGTATATATGTAACGTATATATATATATGTATTTGTATGCATATGTGTATATTTATGCACACACACATATATACACATACATATAGATTTGAAGTATAATTCACATACTATACAATATATTAAATTTTACAATTCAACAGATTTTGGTACAATAATGCATTGCTTAATAATGCAGATATGTTCTAAGAAATGCATCATTAAGCAATTTAATCATTGTGCAAACATCATAAAATGTATTTCCATAGACGTAGATGGTATAGGCTACTGCACACCTAGGTGACTTCAAATATCTTATTGCCCATAAGCTGCAATCCTGTACAGCAAGTTACAGTAGTTAATACTGTAAGCAATTGTAACACAATGGTATTTGCCTGTCTAAGCATATTTAAACATAGAAAACATATTGTGCTATTACATTACAATGACTATGATACGATACAAACACTTTTGTGTTACTGGGACCATTGTCATATATGCAGTCCATTGTTGACCAAAGCTTAGTTAAGCAGCTCATGGCAGTATATTCAGTATGTTCACAGTGGGGCAACCATCACCGCAATAAACGTTAGACAATTTGTGTTATCCCAAAGCAAAAATTCTGTACCATTTAACAGTCACCCTCATGTTTTCTCACAATCACCCTTTCCTAGGCAACCACCAAACTGCTTTCTATCTTTATAGATTTTCCAATTTGGACAATTCATCGGAATGAAATCATACAACACATGGTCTTCTGTAACTAATTCTTTTTACTTGACATATTTTTTAAAATTCATTTATAATGTAGTATGCATCAGTTCTTCATTTTTTATTATTGACATAATATTTCACTGCACATAACACATTTTATTTATTCATTCTTCAGTGGACGGACATTTATATTTTTCTTTAGTGTTTGTTATCTATAGTGCTGCTATGAACTTTGCATATGAATGTTTTTACTTCTCAAGTACACATCTAGGAGTGGAATTGTGGGATCACATGGTAATTCTATATTTAACTTTTTGCGAAATCCCCAGACTTTTACAAAGTAGCTGTACCATTATTTGACATTCCTACCAGCACAGCACAAAACTTTCAACCTCTCACATCCTCACCAACACTTGTTATTTATCTTTTTAATTATAGTCATGCCTGTAAATGTGATGTGACATCACATTAAAGTATAATTGTCCCTTAATAGTGTATCAATTAGTAACAAATATCCTCAAGTTATCACCAAGGATCACTTAAATTGTCCTGGTTGTGCCCTTCATGTGTGTTGATTTTGCAATTACCAATAATCTGCAACAATTGATTTTAATAATTAACAGAGACATCAAATTTAAAAGAAGGAGGTAAAATCAAGCAAGGAAAGAGCAAAATAATAATTATAATTGAGAAATAATATTTCAAATGTTAGGCATACTGTATTTTATCCATCCATTGATTGATGGACATGTGGATGGAAAAGAAAGGAATGACAGGAAAAGGAAGACGTACTGGCATGAGAAAGGAGCTGATTGTCAGACAACATATTATTTTAGCGTCCTGAGAAAAATAAGTTGTAATCTAGAATCCTTTACTCAGACAAATGATCAGACAATTTTGGGGTTCCAAGAATGTTTTATGACTTTCCCTTGATGTCCAGTGCTCCAAATCCCTTGGCGTTCCTCTGCCAGGGAAAGCTGTGTTAGTGTCATTGACACCTTTCTAACCAGCATATCTTTGCTCCACTATTCCTTCTTTTCTCCTTCCTTTCTGATTCAATTTATGTTCCCTGTTTTTTTTTTTTTTTTCTGATTTTAAGGAGCAGTTTGAATGCCTTTCTTTGCAGAAAGAAAAAATCCTTATAGAAAAAAATGGACATTATGAACATCTCCTCTTCTTTGTTAAACTGTCAGTCTCTTGTCACCACAAAATTGTATTTTATGTCTTAAAATTATCCACATCTAGCAGAATGTCATCTACATAAGAGGTATGAATATACATATAAAATTTGAGTAAACTATTAAGGAAAATCTTACTGAATTGTTAATGAAGAATGTTTCTGTGACTTGTATTCAAAGTTAATTTCTCAAATCTTGATTAATTAAAGGATTTTCTTCTTATATTATTGTTTGCTTTCATAATAATAAAAGAGCACACCTCATTTAAAATGTCTTAATATTGTATTTTTCTACAACTCAGTGAATTTTACTCTCTGAGTCAGTCATTATAATTGACTACATTTGGATATATGCTTATTTAACTATCTGCATACACATTCACACACAGGAAGTTGAAGAAACTCACAGAATATTTAATATTAGATATAATTTCAAAAGTTCAATTTCAGAATATATATTCAGTTTTATTTACATTATGAGCTACTTTTTATTTGATTTGATTTATTCTTGTGTTTCTTGACTACATAATTGGATTATTATAGATTATATAGTCAAGGCACACAAGAAAAAATACATTATTCTTGAATAATATTTCCTTTATCAACACCAAGCAAAGTTATATAAATGCCTGGCTTGAAAAAAAGGAAGATCATGTTTTATTCAGAGACAGTATAAACAAATTCTTTTCAACACAGTAGATTTTGGGGTAATAAAGAAAAATGTTAAAGAAAGGACATCTGGTCATAATAAAAAGTGGTTACAAATATCACTGAAAACTGAAATGTAGATCGAAAAGAACTATGAATATTTAAATATTAACTAAAATTGTTTGTTAGAACTTTTCTAACTCTGTGGTACAGTTAGAGCTTAGTGGGAACAGTGGTTTTCTAAATCCTTGATGTCTATCGGTGACTCAAGAGCTGCCACTGGACCTTATAAGGCATATTTGTTCTTGTTATTGAGAGTTGTAGTCAGAGCTGAAGAGTTCAGTGGCCTATAACTGTATCTGAACTTCATTTCACATGCTGTATGCTCTTTGAAGTAATATTGCTATTTCAAGATTACTGCTCAGAGAATTACTATCCCAGTGGTTCACTGCTATGATTTTTCTACTTAGAACAGAATTGTTGAAAAGCGCATTTACTGAAGTAATATCAAAGATGTATTTTAGTGCTAATGCTCCAAGATCTTAAGAAACCATCCAAGGGCTATGGACAATAACGGATCATATTTATAATATATAAATTATAGAGGTCAATTATAATTTTAGAGGATAAATGTAAGTATTGATAATGGTGATATTTGTCCTGGCAAATATCACTGGGCTTCAAGACTAGTGTGCTAATATTTTAGAATTGCTCTTTTCAAACTAGATTTTAGAAATTCCTAGAGGTGTGCTAAAGAGAGGCTGAGTTAAATACTGGGTAAGCCTGGTACTAGGCATCAGTCAGTAATCTTATGTTCAATAGAAAAAAATATTAGAACTGTGTAGTTTCATAAGAAGTTAGAATCTAAACAGTAAATTAATTTTCTTCTATAATAATTTTACATAAGCAGTTTAATTCTTTCTAGAAGTTAAATGCTCAGTGCAACATATTAGTTGTTTGACTTGCTTCAAGATCTCTGAATCCATTTATCTATACTAAGATAGTGAAAATCAAATCCATTGTTTCATTAAGATTTAGGTAGCATATGAAATTGAAGACCCACATATTTGAACACTTCCCAATTTATTACACTTAGTAAAAATGTAAGCTATTTTTATGTTGACAGCATTCTTTACTGCTGAAGTTTCTCATGCTTATAAATTATATATCGATATTAGTTTTCTTGTGAATATTTATGTTCTCAAAGCTTCTTACATACAGACTCAATTATAAAGATTGCTATAAGTATTTTGTTTCTGATAGTAAAGTTTATCATGCTTTGTCTGTGGGAATGCTATGTACTTGTAATATTATAATATAATATAACATTAGATTATATATAATGTTATATCTAATCTGTAGAGCAAGGTTTAAGATATATCTTTATTTTTATGTATTCATTCATGGGGACCACATTCTCAAAATAAGTCTGGAGACTTTTAATAAAAAATAGTATTATTCATCAAAATGTGGGCATAGAATGCATTTAATATTATTCCACAATACTGGTATTTCGTAGGTTGACTCAATCTCTAGGCCACTGGGGTTACTAACAAAGCTAAAATATATATTCTTGTTAATGGAATGTGCTCATATCAGTCAATCCTTTTGAAATTTAATTGTGTATTTTTTTTTAATTTTAGTCTGATGTAAATTGCTAAATATTTAATCTTTATCAATGTTTACTAAAATATTATACACCCAGTCTCTTGTAATCTTATAGTTTTCTTTCTAATAACTCTCATACAACTTACTGACTACTGTGTTATCACAGTTTCACTGACCTTGAAGGTTTTCAGCAAAACTATTGCTACTCTTTCATCATTGTTTAGAACAATTTATGAAGTATTATGATATCTTATTTGAAATAATGATACTAGAAGATTTACATTAAAAATCAGAAAAAGATGTTAAAGGCAAATACAGTTAATCTCAGTTTGTTCAGATAATTTGATTTTGTGAGATTACTTTTCATGTAGCTTTTCTCATTCTTATATCATTACAATACAAATCATTGGCATAATTCTGCCTAAGAAATAACTTATTTCATAACATAATTAATCAATTCTGATAAAGAACCAGATATTAACATAAGAAGAAAGGCAGTATTGTTCAAGATTTGATTGTCAGAAAAATAATTGCCGAGAATGCATTTTGGCAGCTATCTCTAATCAAGATGTCTAGTTTTTGAAAGTCAAAAGGAAGAAAATAATAGTATTGAAGTTAGCCAATCAGTCAACTCAATAATGATAACTATAAAGGTCAAATATAATTATAAACTAGTAGAAATAAATACAAAGTAGATTTTTAAAATATTTGATCCTTTATCCTTAGATTTAAATATATATATTTACTATAAGATTAGTATATCTATTATGGAAAAAATGAATGTAATAATTGATTGCTTAACAATTGTATATCATAGTTGTGTGTATGTCTATTTGTGTGTGTGTTTCCACCCTGAGCTATAGAACATGCCAAACTATTAACTCAAAGTAAATAAAATATTTTCAGATTCAGCCAAGTTAAATGTTAATATCAATCTAAGCTTTAAAAAAATCAAACAAATAAAAATAGCTTGTGGATAATATATGAATGATAGAGATAAACTGAAATTTCTGAGCAAAGCCATTTTTTAATAACCATGTATATCAATGCATCAGGGAACACTCAATATCTTAAAATGATCTGACTATACTAAGTTTGTAAGCATATTTTATTTACAAATTTGGAAAAGCAAAAGTCTAACAATCTAGATGTGATGAACACTCATCAAATGTTGTCCAGAGACAATGAACTTTGGCAGGAAAAATATAAGGTATTGTCTTTTGCTCTAAGCAGAGTTTCAAAAGGTGTGACCTGCAGATCACTGCTGGTACAAAAACTCTCACTGTTCTATGCTTTGACAACCTGGAGACCAACAGTGAGAAAAATAAATTATCTGTAGAAGGTAATTTATTTTATACTGAATGTCAAAATACAAATTCTTATTTGTGTCTAATATTTTGGATTCAGTGATTACCAGGCAAGATGGCCAAATAGGAACAGCTTTGGTCTGCAGCTCCCAGCAAGACCAATGCAGAAGGTGGGTGATTTCTGCATTTCCAACTGAGATACCCAGCTCATCTTATTGGGATAGTTAGACAGTAGGTGCAGCCCATGGAGGAACAGCTGAAGGTGGGTGGGGCGTCACCTCACCCAGGAAGTGCAAGGGGTCAAGGATCTCCCTCCCCTAGCCAAGGGAAGCATTGAGGGACAGAGCTATCTGGATCAGATACTAAGCTTTTCCCATGGTCTTCACAACCCACAGACAAGGAGATTCCCTTGGGTGCCTACACTACCAGGGCCCTGGGTTTCAAGCAAAAAGTAGGGCAGCCATTTGGGCAGACACTGAGCTAGCTGCAGGAGTTTTTGGTGTTTTGTTTTGTTTTGTTTTGTTTTGCTTTGTTTTGTTTTGCTTTGTTTTGTTTTGTTTTGAATCCCAGTGGCACCTGGAATACCAGTGAGATAGAGCCATTCATTCTGTTGGAAAGGGGGCTGAAGCTGAAGAGTCCAGTCGACTTGCTCATTGGATTCCACCCTCACAGAGCCCAGCAACCTAAGATCCACTGGTTTCAAATTCTCCCTGCCAGAACAGGAGTCTGAAATTGACCTGGGACACTCAAGCTTGATGAGGGGAGGGACGTCCGCCATTAAAGAGCTGTGAGTAAGCTATTTTTTCATTACACTGTAAACAAAGCCCTTGGGAAGTTTGAACTGGGTGGAGCCTACTGCAGTGCCGCAAATCCACTGTAGGTACACTGTCTCTCTAGATTTCTCCTCTCTGGGCAGGGAATCTCTGAAAGAAAGGCAGTAGCCCCAGTCAGGGGCTTGTAGATAAAACTCCCATCTCCTGGGAATCGAGCACCTTGGAGGAGGGGCTGCTGTGGGCGCAGCTTCAGCAGATTTAAACATTCCTGCCTGCCATCTCCGAAAAGAGTAGTGGATCTCCCAGCACAGCGCTGGAGCTCTGCTAAGGAACAGATGCCTCCTTAAGTGGGTTCCTGACCCCAGTGCCTCCTGATGAGGATACACCTCTCAGCAGGGGTCAACATCACACCTCATACAGGACAGCTCCAGCTGGCATCTTGCAGGAGCCCCTCTAAGATGAAGTTTACAGAGGAAGAAGCAGGCAGCAATTTTTTGTTGTTGTTGTTCTGCAGCCTCCCCTGGTGATATCTAGGCAAACAGGGTCTGGAGTGGACCTCCTGCAAACTCCGGCAGACCTACAGAAGAGGGCCTGACTGTTAGAAAGAAAACTAACAAACAGGAAGCAATATGAGCAGCATCAACAAAAAGAAGGACCACTGAAAAACTCCATTTGAAGGTCATCAACATTAAAGATCAAAGATAGACAAATCCACAAAGATGAGGAAAAACCAGTGCAAAAAGGCTGAAAATTTCAAAAACTAGAATGCCTCTTCTCCTCCAAAGGATCACAAATCACCAGCAAAGGAACGAAACTGGACAAAGAATGAGTTTCATGAATAGATAGCAGTAGTCTTCAGAAGGTTGGTAATAACTAAATCTTCTGAGCTAAAGTAGCATGTTCTAACCCAATGCAAGGAAGCTAAGAACGTTGATAGAAAGTAACAGGAACAGCTAACTAGAATAACCAGTTTGAAGAAGAACATAAATGACCTGATGGAGCTGAAAAACATAGCATGAGAACTTTGTGAAGGATACGCAAGTATCAATATCTGAATCAATCAGGTAGAAGAAGTGATAATCAGAGATTGAAGATCAGCTTAAAAAAATAAGGCATGAAGACAAGATAATAGAAAAAATAATAAAAGGAATGAAAAAAGCCTCCAAGAAATATGGGACTATGTGAAGAGACAAAATCTAGTTTGATTGATGTACCTGAAAGTGACAGGGAGAATGGAACGAAGTTGGAAAACACTATTTTAGATATTATCCAGGAGAACTTCCCTAACCTAGGAAGACAGGCCAACATTCAAATTCAGGAAGTACAGAGAACACCACAAGATATGCCTTGAGAAGATCAACCCCAAGACACATAATTGTCAGATTCACCAAGGTTGAAATGAAGAAAAAAATGTTAAAGGCAGAAAGAAAGTTCGAGTTATCCACAAAGGGAAGCCCATCAGACTAACAGCAGATCTCTGCAGAAATCTTACAACTCAAAAGAGAGTTGGGGCTAATATTCAAAATTCTTAAAGAAAAGAATTTTTAACCCAGAATTTTATATCCACCAGACTACACTTTATGAGTGGAGAAATAAAATACTGTAAAGGACAAGCAAATGCTGAGGGATTTTGTCACCACCAGGCCTGCCTTACAAGAGCTCCTGAAGGATGTACTAAATATGGAAAAGAAAAACCGGTTCTAGAACAAACCAAATGTAAAAACCATTTTGCATCAACTAATGGGCAAAATAACCAGCTATAATCATAATGACAGGCTCAAATTCTCACATAACAATATTAACCTTTAATGTATGTAGGATAGATGACACAATTAAAAGACACAGACTAGCAAATTGGATAAAGAGTCAAGATCTATTGGTGTGCTGTATTCAGGAGAGCCATCTCATATGCAAAGACACATATAGGCTCAAAATAAAGGTGTGGAGGAAGATTTACCAAACAAATGGAAAGAAAAAAAAAAAAAAAAAAAGCCTGGGGTTGCAATTCTATTCTCTGATGAAACAGACTTAAACCAACAAATATAACAAAAGACAAAGAGGGGCATTACATAATAGTAAAGAGATCAACAGAACAAGAAGAGCTATTTTAAATATATATGCACCCAATACAGGAGAACCCACATTCATAATGCAAGTTCTTAGAGACCTACAAAGAGACTAAGACTGCCACATAATAATAGTGGGAGATTTTAACACGCCACTGTCAATATCGGACAAGTCAACAAGACAGAAAATCAAAAAGATATTCAGGAGTTGAACTCAGCTCTGGACCAAGCGAACCTAGTTGACATCTACAGAACTCTCCATCCCAAATCAACAGAATATACATTCTTCTCAGTGCCACATAGCACTTATTTTAAAATTGACCACATAATTGGAAGTAAAACACTCCTCAGCAAAAGAATCAAAATTATAACAGTCTTTCAGATCACAGTGCAATCAAATTAGAACTCAGGATTAAGACACTCGCTCAAAACTGCACAACTACATGGAAATTGAACAACCTGCTCCTCAATGACTATTGGGTAAATAACGAAATTAAGGCAGAAACAAATAAATTATTTGAAACCAATGAGAAACAAAGAAACAATGTACTAGAATCTCTGGGACACAGCTAAAGCAGTGTTGAGAGGGAAATTTATAGCACTAGATGCCCACAGGAGAAAGCAGAAAAGATCTAAAAATGACATCATAATATTACAATTAAAAGAATTAGAGAAGCAAGAGCAAACATATTCAACAGCTAGCAGAAGACAAGAAATAACTAAGATTAGAGCAGAACTGAAGGAGATAGAGACATGAAAGGCCCATCAAAAAATCAGTGAATCCAGGAGCTGTTTCTTTTTGAAAAGAGCAATGAAACAGATAGACTGCTAGCCAGAATAATAAAGAAGAATCGAATAGACAAAGTAAAAAATGATAAAGGGGATATCACCTCTGATCTCACAAAAATACAATATACCTTCAGAGAAAACTGTAAACATTTCTATGAAAAAAAAAAAAAAAACTAGAAAATCTAGAAGACATGGATAAATTTCTGGACACATATGCCCTACCAAGACTAAACCAGGAAGAAGTTGAATTTACAAATAGACCAATAACAAGCTCTGAAATTGAGGCAGTAATTAATAGCCTACCAACCAAAAAGAAAACAAAAAACAAAAAACAAAAAACCCAGGACCACATGGATTCACAACTGAATTCTACCAGAAGTACAAAGAGGAACTGGCACCATTCCTTCCGAAACTATTCCAAGCAATAGAAAAAGAGGGACTACTACTTAACTCTTTTTATGAGGCCAGCATCATCCACATAGCAAAACTTGGCAGAGACACAACAATAAAAAATTTCAGGCCAACATCTCTGATGAACATCGATGCAAAAATCCTCAATAAAAACTGGCAAACCAAATTCAGCAGCACATCAAAAAGCTTACTTACCAAGATCAAGTCGGCTTCACCTCTGGGATGCAAGGCTGGTTCAACATACACAAATCAATAAATGTAATGCATCATATAAACAGAACCAATGACAAAAACAACATGATTATATCAATAGATGCAGAAAAGGCCTTAGATAAAACACCCCTGCTAGCTAAACCACTCGATAAAGTAGGTATTGATGGAACGTATCTCAAAATAATAAGAGCTATTTAAGACAAACCACAGCTAATATCATATTGACTCGGCAAAAGCTGGAAGCATTTCCTCTGGAAACTGGCAAACGACAATGGTGCCCTCTCTCACCACTCCTATTCAACATAGTGTTACAAGTTTTGGCCAGGGCAATCAGGCAGGAGAAAGAAATAAAGGGTATTCAAATAGGAAGAGAGGCAGTAAAATTATTTCTGTGTGCAGATGACATGATTGTATATTTAGAAAACCCCATTGTCTCAGCCCAAAATCTCCTTAAGCTGATATGCAACTTCAGCAAAGTCTTAGGATACAAAATCAATGCAAAAATCAAAAGCATTCCTATACACCAATAGCAGACAGAGAGCCAAATCAAGAGCAAACTCCCATTCACAATTGCTGCAAAGAGAATAAAATACCTAGGGATATGACTTAGAAGGGATGTGAAGGAACTCTTCAAGGAGAACTACAAACTACTGCTCTAGGAAATAAGAGAAGACACAAACAAATGGAAAAACATTCCATGCTTATGAATAGAAAAAAATAATATCGTGAAAATGGCCATACTGCACAAATTAATTTATATATTCAATGCTATTCTCATCAAGCTACCATTTACTTTCTTCACAGAATTAGAAAAAGCTACTTTAAATTTTATATGGAACAAAAAAGAGTCCATATAGCCAAGACAATCCTAAGCAAAAAGAACAAAGCTGCAGGTATCACGCTACTTGACTTCAAACTATACTACCTAGATACAGTAACCAAAAAATGTTGACATTGGTCAGGTATTTATATCTATGGATCAAAACAGAGGCCTCAGAAATAACACAACACATCTACAAACATCAGTTATTTGACAAACCTGAAAAAAAAAAAAAGCAAGTGAGAAAGGATTCCCTATTTAATAAATGGTGTTGGGAAAACTGGCTAGCAATATGCTGAAAACTGAAACTGGACCCCTTTCTTACACTTAAACAAAAATTAACTCAAGATAGATTAAAGATTTAAACTGAAAACCTAAATGCGTAAAAACCTTAAAAGAAAACGTAGGCAATACCATTCAGGACATAGACATGGGCAAAGACTTAATGACTAAAACACCGGAAGCAATAGCAACAATGTCTCGGGTTGGAGGGCTAGGAGAGAGACAGCATTAGGAGAAACACTCAATGTAGATGACTGGTTAATGGGTGCAGCACATCGTCATGGCATTTGTATATCTATGAAACAAACCTGCACGTTCTGCACATGTATCCAAAAACTTAAGTATAATTAAAACAAAAAGGAGAAAGAAAGAAAGAAAAAGAACTGTTTAACTGTAAATTTTATTTAAAATGTAACACATATTTTGAACTATATGCATTGTTTTGTTTAAAAGTTTGATACATGTAAGTAAACTTGAATTTTTTCATATGACTAGGAACCTGGAAATGTTGTTTGTTTCTTGTAAAAATGAGTTTGCATTCTTTTTTTTCTTAATTTGCTTTATGTTTGAATTGAATTAAAGCAATACTGACATTTCTAGGATTTATTTTTCTTTTCTCAATAAGTTCCCTATGTAACTTGATACCAGGACACACTTGTAGAGTTTTCAGAAAATACCACCTCTGTCTTATACCAGTTTTGTCTTTTGGTTTTATGGAGTCATTAAAATGAATTGTGTTCACAAATAAATGTTTTGTAAAAAGTTTGGATTTCATTTTCCCGCTATTCCACTTTAATTATGTTATATGCATTATCAATATGTAAATAATTAAATAATGAACATCAGGTATAAAATTAGTGTGTGTATATACAGTAGTAGTACTAACCCCGTATCAGAGAAAATATTTTTGACCTTTTTAAATTCTCAAGTACAGGAATTCGTTTTGAGTCTTATGATTAGATGGGTATGAAGCAAGTTCACAGTGCACTGATTACCAACTTGTTTGAGTCCAGTGAGACAGAACATCCGCACACTCAAGTTTCATGAAGTCTGTTTATAGATAGGCAGCAAGGGATAACAGAAACTTGGGATTCACTATGAACTGGTTCCCTGAGGCTCAGAAAAGCTTCCTGGTGTAGACGGAATCTTATCTGTATGTGTCCCAATTGCAATGACCCTCGGAGATCCTGGAAAGCAGCCCATTCTGAGTTTTTTATGCCAGGGACCCAGGAAATTCTGGGATAAGACATTGAAGGGCATCCTGTTCCTAGCAGGAAGACTAGAACAGAAAATATTGTTCAGGACAATTTCTCCTTATCTCAGGATGTTGCCTTCCCAGCACATTCTACAGTAATTTTTGAAAACTACAAGCAAGAGACAGTGGAGAGCTGGGTAGGCCCAAAGCCACCTGGAGCACTGTCTTTCAGTGGGATTTATTAATACACATTATTTCTGTCTGATACAGTGAAAGTATATTAAATATATCACAGATAACTACCAAAAAAACTGTTTTAATTGACTATGATATATTGATTATATTTTAGGCATCTAAATAGAATTTCTGAGCAAGATTGACATAAATTTATATATTGCATTATTGTACTTTAGAGCTATGATACATCATTATAACTCTTTCCAAAACACATTGAAGTTTGAAAACAGATTTCTATCATGATTAATCCAGAAGCCATCTATATTTTGAATTGACATCTTCAACACATAGCACTGGTGTCAGATATTTAGTTGAAGCTCAAAAATCTGTTGAATAGATCTATAGTAAGAGAGTCTTTGAAATTAAATAGATCACTTAAATGTAAACCTTCCCCAAGATAAGAGGAATTTGGAAATAGAGTAAAACCTCTTAAAATTCTTAATTTTATTGCCAATTACAGTACAAAGTTTTTATTTTTTTAATACATGAAGTACTGCATTTAAATACAGATAGTTCCCAATGTACTGTCATTTGACACTTTTTAAAACTTCATGATCTTATGAAATCAATACAAATTCAGTAGAAACAGTAATGCCAATTTTTATTTTTTACTTTTGCTGGCTGGTGATATATGGTACAAAACTCTTGTGTAATAGTGGGCAGTGTGCCACAGCTCCCAGTTAATCAAATGATCACAAAGGTTGACAGCCATGGGTTATTCAACACTTCATTATAAAATAGGTTTTATATTAGATGATTTTGCCCAGCTGTAGGCAATAAGTGTTCTGAGCCTGTTTATGGTAGGTTACGTTAAGCTATGAAGTTTGGTAGGTTAGGTGTAGTAAATACATTTGACTGACAATAATTTTAACCTATGAGAGATTTATCAAGGCATGACCCTGTTGTGAATTGAGTAGCATCCATATAAAACTTTAAAGCTTTTTTGTTTTTTCCGTACACTGCATCATTTGTGATTGAAACATTTTCTATTATTTATGTCTAGAGATCTGAATCACAATGGACTGTGAATCAGTAGTATTTTTGTAAGGGCTTTAAAAGATAACTTCATAAAAATCTCTGAATTTTCTAGGCACTGTATCCACTTGATTATTAAACTCCTCTTCTGCTGAGGTCACCTGTTAGTGAGCTCTCTCATGGGATACAAATAACTTCACAGTTTTTGAACACTCACAGAGATCCATCCACATACTTCTTCCCCGAAATTCTTTGTCACCAATATGCCAATCATGCTTCTTCCAATTCCCTGACCATTCAGCAAAACTATTGGCTACAGCCCCTGACTCAGTATATAATAGCACATCTGGCCATTTCTCCTTTCATGCCAAGTGCACAACCAGGTGCGCTGCACAAAGTTCTGCCCCCTGGGAAGATTTCCCTTCACCAGTGTCCTTCAGGGATGTCCTAGAAAGGGGCTGTAGTGCTGCTCCTGTCCACATTTGGTTGGTGTGTGCATGTCATGGAGAACCATCTGTGAACCATGCTCTATTTTTCTCTTCCTCAGTCTGCTATTATACAGTGCTCCCCCTGAGGCCATCTGTGCTGGCTGGGGGAGAGAAGGCAGGGTGGCAGGAGTGGAGATCATGGGAATTTGAGGCACTTCCTCATGTAACTTACTTGTGCCTTCAGGACCTGCTCCAGCCCAATCATGTATATACCACTTCCATTTGATGATGGATTGCTGCTGTACATGACTCACTTTATGGCTAGATGGGTCAGAAAGCACCGAGTTCATGATAGGCAGTTCAGGTCATTTGACGACTTGATGACCTATAGTCCAACATTCAGTAGGTACGGTGCTGAGTCATTCTAATTTGTAGTTGAATGTAGTTTAGGCTTTGCAATTACTTCTCTCATCACATCTAGGACCAGAGTATGGGGCTGGTTTTCCTGCTCTCTACTATGGGAAGCCTTGTAGTAACGTTGGGTTTGGTAAACAAGCAAGTCATGTTAGGTTTCCCTTCTTTATCCTCAAATATTGGCAAGTCATATATCTTTGCAATTGCTATTCTACTCTGTTTTTGCACACCATAGATTTGATAATCCTCTAATGATGGACTGTAGCGGTCTTGGCTTAGTGTGGGGTGTGAAATGCTGGAGGGTTTCTTTCTGTGTTTTCCCGCCCCATCTTCAGTTTTCAGCAGGCCTAGGAAGACTTTGCTAAAAAGGAGTTCTTTATGTGCTTTTTCTCCTCTTTCAGCAGTGGGACATTTCTGGTTTCTCAGTGTAAGACTAAAGTTGAGAGGAAAGTTTTTTTAGTTTCCCTACTTCCAAGTTAGCCTGTTGTAGACCCTGTTTTCTTGAGTCAAGCCTTAGCCTTTCTCAGCACTCCTACTCTTTCATGGCCAACAACCTCTCCTTCCCATTCAGTTCAAGGGCCTGAGAACAAAGAGTGTTCCTTCCACTGCCCCACTGTGGCAGGTCTTTGCCTCATTTCAATGCAATGTCAGAGATGAGTGTAATTTCATTTCAGTCTTTAATAGCAAACAACTGAATACCATAGATTTAAGGAATCTATAGTGGGTAGATTTTTTTGTACTTTCCATATCACAAGAGAGCTTTTTCCTTGGGTCAGTGCAGAGTCTTGGGCAGGCAGGTTTTCTGTCTCTTTCCCAGTGGTAGCCAACCTTGGCCTTTCATTGGTTTGAACAGTTGGGGATACTGATCATTTTTCTGTCTCTCACCTAATGACAGATAAATTCTTTTTTATGAAAATAAAGCATCTGGGGCAGATGAGTTCCCATTTTCCCCTCCTGCAGCAGAGAACTTCTGAATCTCATTACGTCCAGGAAGAGTATGGGGCCGTTTTCAGGCCCGCCACTGTGGGGAGCCAACTATTGCCTTATAGTAATGCTGGGTTCGGTAAAAGGTCAAGTCGTGTTAGGTTTTCCTTCTTCACCCTCAAATACTGGCAAGTCACTCATCCTTGCAGTTAATATTTCTATCCTGTTTTCAACCCCACACGTAAACGCTTGATCTGGGGCAAGGGATAGCAACTGGATAGAAATCTCCTCTTTTGTCTGTGGCTTTCAGAGATCTCAAACTCTCATGCTAGTTCTACAGTAGATCATCAGCCCATTGAAATTTAGCCTGTTTTGTCCAAATTATTTTTATATTATTAAAATCTAATTCATATTATTATGACTTAGGTAAAATGCTTTATGAATCTCCTCTCTTCTTGGAAATACTTGTCATATTTTGGATTTTTAAATTTTTTACTATATATTCTTATCATCTTACTCTTATTGATAATTAGGCTTGTTCTAATTTTTAAGGTGGTAACAAAATTTTCTTGTTGCTTTATTTAATGCCCAAAGAAATCTTACTTTAAATGTTTGAAATTTAGTGTAAGAAATATGTAAAGTGTTAATATATAAAATGTGCCTGTTTTGCAACTTTACTCGTGAATATTTTCTCTAGCCACAATTTTTTTCTCATTCTAACTCTCACAAGCATGTTAAATATAGATGTTTGACTTAGTTCCGTGCTAAAAAACAGATTTGGTAAGTTATGAGCCCCTTTACTTATGTGACTTTTTTTTTTTTTTTTTTTTTTGAGATAGAGTTTCGCTCTTGTTACCCAGGCTGGAGTGCAATGGCGCGATCTCGGCTCACCGCAACCTCCGCCTCCTGGGTTCAGGCAATTCTCCTGCCTCAGCCTCCCGAGTAGCTGGGATTACAGGCATGCGCCACCACCCCCAGCTAATTTTTTGTATTTTTAGTAGAGACGGGGTTTCACCATGTTGACCAGGATGGTGTTGATCTCTTGACCTTGTGATCTGCCCGCCTCGGCTTCCCAAAGTGCTGGGATTACAGGCGTTAGCCACCGCGCCCGGCTGACTTTTAATTAAGTTTATCAGCTTACATATTTCCAAAAAGCTACAAAGTAGAGAGAAAGAAGAGCTGAATTATTTACAATAATTCTAATAGAGCATTTTTATAGTGTACAAATAATCACATAGGTATGCCTATATCTATTCCTTGGGCATCTATTGTACTTGTATGGGTAATTTAGTTATTTATACCAATGAAATGCTATAAAGAACCAGAGAGCTATTTAAAATACAATTATTAAAGTATAGTTGTAAAAAATGTAAAGGTTCTTCCATCATAGATGAGGTTGCATCTTGAAAACATGATGGAAATGGATATATTATAAAGACATAAAAATTGTAAACTATAAATTAACTGACAAATTTGTGTAGTATTTTGACTAACGTTTTATTTGATAAGAAAGTCTATGTTATGAGACCAACTTGAAACTATGCATAACGGATTTTATTCCTCTTCTTCCCCTTTATCTAATAAGTGTGTTGTTCAAATGCATGAATTTGAAGAACCATGGAGTTATTCCAGGTTGGTCATTGAAAGTTCTACTTTTGATACTTCTCACTTTAATACAAAGGCCTCTCAAACTGTGAAAATTTTTGGTATGACTATTACTGTTAGTGAAATAAATGAACCTGCATATGAGACAGTGTTTCAGGCTATATATGCATCAGAATAATTTGAATATCCTCATAGCACACTTGAAAGATCAAGAAAGATCATCTTCTCCCTAGATTCTTCCTTTTTCCACGCTGAGTTATCATCACCTCATCACAGAAAGACACTTTTGGATGCATGCATTTCTCGCTTGGAGTAGCCAGTTAATTTGAATTTTTTTTCAAGTGAATTGGTGGATGAAGTGTCCATTCACTGATATTTGTTCTATGGAATAACGAGGCTATCTAGTTTATTAGGAGTATTTTTAAAATGTCTTTATTTCATTTTTTAAGATCCTACATTTCTTTTTTTTGTCAAATTAAATGCCTACAATATATGGATCATTAAACTTTGCATTCAAACTAAAGACAAATAAATAGGTATTTGAAAGAAAGAGTACCAGGACACGAAAGAAGAGAAAGTCTTTTTACTGGCTTTGCAGAGGTAAAAGGCTTAACAAAATGAATGATAAATGGATGGCTTTGAATATTTATGATACTTTTGCAAAACTCTCTAAAGTAGTTATTCTACCTGTAATAACAAAAATGACCATCTTTTAAGCTATAGACATATTTCAGATAATAGTAATCTGTAAATGCTCTTTCAAGGAGAACTAACAATTTTATTATTATTTTTTAGCTATGCTGAAGTAACAGCCAGTTACTCATGTATTTTAATGTGACATGCATATTTTCGAGCCATGTTTAGGAATTCTCCACATTCCACTATATGCATTATAGCTTCTCAGGGCTCCTCCGGGCATTTATTAGGTTATTTTTAATTCAAAATTTTTAATTAAATGTATAACCTCAATGCAGAACAGTTCACATTCATAATCACATTGGTAATACGTTTACATAAGCACACATGTGACTGGCACCCATAGGAAGAAACAGAACACAACCAGATCTCACAAAGCCTCCCTTATATACGTTTGCTGTTGGTAACTAAAACAGTGCCCCCAGCATTCCTAATAAAAGAGAAATTACAATCCTCACATCTAAAATTGTAGTCATTTTTGTCTATTTTTACACTTGAAATTTAAAAAATCAATAGGTACTGTTTTTTTCATGTTTAATTTGCTCAGTATTTTACATGTGGCATTTATCTACGTCACTGCATGTGGTTGTAGTTTTTATTTTCAATGATGCCCAGGATTCTATTGCATAAATATACCACAGTTTATTAATTGGTGCTACTGTGGGTGGACATTTGTCTTCTTTCCAGATTTTAGCTATTATTAGTGTATTGCTATGAATGGCCTTTTCTTGTATTTTGTTGAACATATATGGTAAGTGTAAATGCAGAAGGAAAGCTACTTATTCCAGGTGTAAGTAGGTTAGCTGTAGCAGATACTGCTACCTTTTTAAGGTGACTTTACCAATTACATTTTCTGTAACAATATATGAGAGTTCCAATTGCTCCATGTGCTCCACACACATGAAATTCGTGTTAGTTGCACCTCCTCTTCTGGTGAGGTCACATTTGGGTTTTAACTTGCATTTTCTTTCTTATGACAAAGGCATAAAGATACCTTTTTACATATTTTGTGGCCATTTGGATATTTTGTGAAGAGCTTATTTGAATCATTTGCAAATTTTTCTATTGACGATTTATCACTTTGCGAATGTTCTTCATATATTCTGAACACCTCCCTCTCCCCACCACCCCACTTCCTGTATATATAAAATTCTATCTCTGATTTCCTTTCCGTTTGTATGATACCCATTTCTTCTTTTTCCTTTCTTTTCTCTGCTTCATCCATCACCTCACACCTGCTTGAGTTTAGTTGTCTGCTAACTGATCCATGTGCCTTTAGTCTAGCTCTCTTTCTCCAAATCATACCATACAAGGCTATCAGATAAAGCTCTTAAAAAGGAATAGCTCTTCCTGTGAGCCATCAAGTTAAACTTCTTCAATAGTAAAGTCTTAACATGCAGAGAAAGCCAAACAACATCTGATTGGGATTTCACTTACACTTTAATTGTTTGGTATAGTTGGAACATGGTGTTAAATAACATACAATTTTTATGGTAGCAAAGAAATACCTTATTAAAAAATTGGTGTATAGTTGCTTTTTTAAAAATATGTAAGCACCCTCATCTTTGTAAGTGTTTACAATTATTTTTCTGTGATTGCAACTTGTCATTTTTACATTCTTACTTGCAAGGCTTTTGAAAGCTTGAATATAGAGTGATTAAAGCATCATAATGTCTAATCTCAAAATACTGTATTCTTCAATCATTGTGCTCCAGTGTAGGTATTATTACTTCAGAAATAATACATATTTGTACATCTTCTTAAAATATTTGAGTTATCATAGGGTAAGACTTATAATAGCAACAGAGTATTTATTTCAATATTGTAATGCAGAAATGTAACATTTTAAAATTCTCATGTATGATACTATATTGTTGTCAGGACCTAGTAGGTTTGTATTAAATATAAGTCATGATAAGACCCCAGAAGATTTAAGAAAATCTTGGAGTCCTTTCTCTCTAATTTCTCCTGGATTGTCTTCAGTAGAAAATGAAAAGATTTCATTTCATCAAAAAATTCAAATCTAAAGAAAAGATAGTTGCCTTTTGTCCAAGGAAAAGCTACTATACCAAATTTCAGCTAAGAATATTTTAAGAATTTTTGTCTGTAATGAAGTGTTTCGTGTGAATCAGAGTCTATTTTAAGTTACTCTTTTTCATTGCAAAGAACACTATACACATCATATTTATTTTTATATCCCATTTTTGTTCATGTTATCTACAATTTGGTTCCCAAAAGATTACCTAGAACAAAGTAGATGCTTAAAAATAATTGCTGTAATGAGACTACCAGGTGCTCTCTGTATATCTGTATATTATTCATCACAATACTTAAACCTCTCAATTCCTTGGCCCTTGTCTGTAAAATGTCAATAAAGAAGTATATACTGCACTGAGTATTAAGATTAAATTAAATATTTAACATAAAGCAATATACAGTGGTGAGCACATTATAAACTACCAATATGTCTTTTCTTATTCGACTTTAAAAAATTTATTTCAAAGAAGAATCTTAAGTAGTACATGTTACCGGTATGGTTTGGCTGTGTTCCCATCCAAATCTCATTTTGAATTGTAACTCCCACAATTCCCATGTGTCATGCAAGGAAACTGGTGGGAAGTGATTGAATTATGGGGGCAGGTCTTCCCTGAGCTGTTCTTATGATAGTGAATGAGTCTCATGAGATCTGATCTATTTACCAGGGGGTTCCACTTTTGCTTCTTCCTCATTTTCTCTTGTTGCCATGATGTAAGAAATGCCTTTCACTTTCTGCCATAATTTTGAGGCCTCCTTAGCCATGTGGAACTGTAAGCCCAATTAAACCTCTTTTTCTTCCCAGTTTCAGGTATGTCTTTATCAGCAGCATGAAAACGGATTAATACAGTCACTGTATCACTTTTGGCTATTTACTACATCAGTTCCACTATGAAAACACAAAAGCTTTGCTAACATAGCGAACAGGACCAGGAACCTAATGCTGCCTGAAGCAGTTTCCATGGGAAGCTCCAAAACTATTTTGAATAATGTCAACAGTACTGTGATAAGTGTATATAATTGTTTCCTAGAGCTAACTTAAAAAGTTACTGGAAACTGGGTGGTTTAACACACACACAAAATATTCTTTTACAGTTCTAGAAGATAAAAGCCAAAATTAATGTAGGACTATTTCCTTCCGGAGGCTCTGCATCAGGGTCTGTCCCATGTGTCTCTCTCAGCCTCTGAGAGTCATCTATAATCACTGACATTCTTTGGCTTGCAGCTTCATCACTCAACTCTCTCATCTCATGTCCTTCTTCTGTGTCTCTGTGTCGAAATTACCCCCTTTGAGGACAGTAGTCACTGGCTATGGCCCACATAAATTCACTGTGATTGAAGTCATAGTGAACTTATGTGGGTCATAGCCAGTGACTACTGAACTCAATTACATCTAAAAATATTATTTCTAAATAAGGTTACTTTCACAGCATGTATTGTAAATAAATCTGACTTCAATTACATCTAAAAATATTATTTCTAAAAAAGGTTACTTTCACAGCATGTATTGATATCCAGAAATTCATATTCAAATGCCCATATGATTTTACTACACTGCTGTGCCTGAGCCCCAAAGATGTGTACTCAATATAAGTCTTAATAAGACCCCAGATGGTTTAAGAAAGTGTTGGAGTCATTTCTTTATGATTTCTCTTGAATTATCTGCTGTGGAATATGAAATGGTTTTGTTTCATTTTAAAAACTCAGATATAAATAAAAGATAGATGTTTATTCAAAATTCAGGGATAGAACTTAAATTTATCATGTTGTGGAGACAAAATTGAACCCACAACAGTGTGTACTATCCCTTTTTAGACATAGAACTCAGTTAGCATTTCAAAGTTATGTTAGATTTTTGGGAAGATATATCTTGAAATAACTTTTTATTGTCATATCTAACTAATTGATTTTAAAGCCATACAATGGTAAATTGTCAGTACAGAGGGGAAATGTGGGGTTGGAGCCTCCACATAAAATCCCTGCTGGGGCACTGTGAGAAGAGGGATACCATTCTCCAGACCCCAGAATGATAGATACATGGACAGCTTGCACAATGTGCCTGTAGAAGCCACAGACAATCAACTCCAGCCCTTGAGAGCAGCTGTTGTGGCTGAGCCCTGCACAGCCACAGGAGCAGAGCTGCCTAAGGCCTTGGGAGCCCACTCCTTGCATCAGTGTGGCTGGAACATGAGATATGGAGTAAAAAAAGATCATTTCAGAATTTTAAAATTTACAATGGCTCTGCTGGGTTTTGGACTTGCATGGGGCCTGTAGCACCTTACTTTGGGGAAATTTCTCCCTTTTGAAACAGAAGTATTTACCCAATGCTTATACCACCATTGTAGCTTGGAAGTAATACGATGGACACACAAGCATTGGGTAAATACTCCTAACTTGCCTTTTTTATTATTTTTTATTTTACAGACTCATAGGCAGAAGGGATTTCTCTTGTCTCACATGAGACTTTGGACTGAAGACTTTTGAGTTAATGCTGAAATCACTTAAGACTTGAGGGGCTGTTGAGAAGGGATTATTGTATTTTGCAATGTGAGAAGAAAGTGAGATTTGGGAGGGGCCGTGGGAGGCGTGATATGGTTTGGATTTATGTCCCTGCCCAAATCTCATATCAAATTATAATCTCCACTGTTGGAGGAGGGGACTCTTGGGGGGTGATTGGATCACAAGGACAGATTTCCCTCTTGTTGTTCTCCTGATAGTGAGTGACTTCTCATGAGATCTGGTTGTTTAAAAGTGTATAGCACCTTCCTCTTCTCTCTCTTCCTCCTCCTCCAGCCATGTAAGACATGCCTGCTTCCCCTTCTCCTTCTGCCATAATTCTAAGTTTCCTGAGACCTCCCCAGTCTTGCTTCCACTACAGCCTGCAGAACATTTGGTCAATTAAATTTCTTTTCATTATAAATTACCCAGTCTCGGGTATTTCTTTATAGCATTGTGAGAATGAACTAAAACAGGCAACTGAAATTTGATTGAAGAAGAGTACTGATGTGCAGTAAAGAAGTGAGAAAGACACTATGGCAGATTTAGGAGCAAGATACCCAGGGTGGAAGGATAGAGAGGACCGTGATAATCCAGGACTCAAGATCTTCCCTGTTTAATTTTACTAAAATCATTCAAAGAACCAATATTAATTATTCTCAAATTATTCCAAAAGATTAGACAGAGGCAGTATTTCCTACAGTACTTTACAAGGCCAGCATTTCTCTGATACCCAAACAAGAAAAGGACAGAACAAAAACAAAGGGGTAGGATACTAGAGTATAGAATACAGAACAAAAACAAAGGAGTAAAATACTAGAGTATAGAATACAGAACAAAAACAAAGGAGTAGGATACTAGAGTATAGAATACTACAGGACAATATCTCTGAGGAACATAGGTAAAAAGATCCTCAACAAATATTAGAAAATCAAATTTAACAGCACATTAAAATGATTATTCTCTGAGCAAGTGTCATTTATCCCATGTATGCAAGAATGTTCTATATATGCAAACCAATAAATGTAACACATAACTAAGAGAAAAGTAGGAACAAAAAAATGGAGTCATTTCAATAGATACAGAAAAAGCATTTGACAAAATTCAACATCCCTCCATGATAAAGAAATCTGTCAACAAATTAGGTATGGCAGATATGTATCTCAACACTGTAAAGGCCATATATGACAAATCCACAGCTAACATTATACTAAGCTAGAAGAAGTTGAAAACTTTTTCTTTAGGATCTGGAAGAAAACAAGGAGGACCATCTAGACCACTTCTGTTCAACATAGTACTAAAAATCCTGGCCAGAGCCATTACTCAAGAGAAAAAACTAAAGACATCCAAATTGGAAAGGAGAAATTGCAATTATCTCTGTTTGATGCTGCATAATTTTTTTTTTTTTTTTTTTTTGAGACGGAGTTTCGCTCTTGTTACCCAGGATGGAGTGCAATGGCGCGATCTCGGCTCACCGCAACCTCCGCCTCCTGGGTTCAGGCAATTCTCCTGCCTCAGCCTCCTGAGTAGCTGGGATTACAGGCACGTGCCACCATGCCCAGCTAATTTTTTTGTATTTTTAGTAGAGACGGGGTTTCGCCATGTTGACCAGGATGGTCTTGATCTCTTGACCTCGTGATCCACCCGCCTCGGCCTCCCAAAGTGCTGGGATTACAGGCTTGAGCCACCGCGCCCGGCTGATGCTGCATAATTTTTTACACTTCTAAGGAGCCCACCAAAAAAACTGTGAGAAGTAATTAGTGAGTTTAGTAAAGTTTCAGATACAAAGTCAACATTAATAGCATTTCTATGCAATAATTTTGAATTATGCAAAAAAAAAGAAATCAAGAAAATAATTTCATTTACAATAGCTATGAAAAATAATAGAAAAACAAAGAATAAATTAGTCAAGGAAGAGAAAGATCTCTACACTACAAAGTATAAAACATTAATTGTGTACACATTTATAAATATTTTGTCAATAGTTGATAACCTCTTACTCCATTAATATCTAGAATATTTTTCACCTCTGGAATTAAAAATACCGTGACAATGCAAGCATAGACTATTTTAGAGTAGCTAACATATATTGTGAAGTTTCTGTGTACCATTTGACTCTGCAATCCCACTACTAGGTATGTGCTCAAAGGAATTTAAATCATTCTACTATAAAGTTATATGTAGACATATGTTCACTGCAGCAGTATTCACAAAAGCAAAAACATAGAATCAACCAAAACGCCCATCAACGGTAGACTGGATAAAGAAAATGTGGGACATTTACGCCATTATATACTATGCAGTTGTGAAAAAGAATGAGATTATATCTGTTGCAGATCTTGAATGGAACTGTAGGCTATTTTACTCAGTAAACTAATACAAAAATAGAAAATCAAATACTGCATGTTCTCACTTATAAGTGGGAGCTAAATAATTAAAACCACATAAACAGAAAGTGGGGAGCAACAGTCACTAGGGCCTAGTTGAGAAAGGAGATTGGGAGGAGTGAAAGGTTCAGGAAAAAAAAATGGTACTGTTTAGTACCTGAGTGATGAAACAATCTGTACACCAAACCCCAAAGTCAGGAGTTTACCTACATAATAAACCTGCCACATGCAGCCCTGCACCTAAAGTAAAAGTTAAAATATTTAAAAACAGCTTTATTGTAACACAGTTAACATACAATAAATTTTGCTAATTTTAATGGCACATTATGACGTTATGAAAAATATACACATTCATGTTACTAGCACCAAATTCATGGTACAGAATGTTTCTACCAAACTTCAAAGTCACAAGGGCCTCTTTGTTATTTTTCTCCCCTGTGCCTTCCCCTGGCAACTGCTAGTGTGATTTCTGTCTCCATAATTGTCAATTTCTAAAGTTTTACATGAGAATTGTCATACATCATGTAGTCTTTTGTGCCTGGTCTTTTTCTTTTTCATGATGATTTTGAGGTTCATGATTTACTGCATCCATGATTACTTTATTTTTTATTGCTAAATAATCTTTGATTTTAAGGTTCCAATACAATTGGTCTTATGCATTCTCCTGTTGATGAAGATATAGATTGTGTCATGTTTGGAAACAGAAAATATTATGAATCAATCTGTGAATAAGCCGTGATGTAGACCTATGTTTTTATTTCTCTTAATAAACACCTAGGAGTAGAATTGATGAATAACATGGTAAGTGAATTTTCAACTATATAAGAAATTTCCAGCTGGTTTTCAAAAATAGCTGCATTTCATGTTCCCATTAGCAATGATGGGAATTCCAGTTTTTCTACTTATTCTCCTAATCTTGGTACTGTCATAATCATTACGCAGAATTGGTAGTAATTTTTCATTATGGTTTTGATTTTATTTCCCTAATGAAAATTATGTTGGCTATCATTTCATGTGTTTCTTTGCAATGTGTGTATCTTCTTCGGTGAAATGCTTTCTTACAACTGTTGTATGTTAATTTTATCAGATTGTGAGCTTATTTTTGACCTATAAAAATTGTTTATATAGTTTGAATTAAAGTACTTTATCAAAGTATGTGTTTTGCAAATATTTGTTTCTATGTGTAACATTGTATTTTTAAAAAATTTGAATTACTATACAATTATATTTTTGATATGCAGTCATCTTTCCAAATTATTTTATTATTTATGCTTGTATAACATATCTAAATAATTATTGCTTAACTAATGATCATAAATATTTGTTACTAATGCTTATTCCTAGTTTACTTTTTGCTTTAATTTGATATTTCTATCTAAATATTAGATATTTGATTTTATATTTAGATTTATCATCGGTCATGTATTAATATTTACACATGTTGGAAGAAGGTACACTCTGTCTTTTTTCCCTTTCTTTATTTTTTAGAAAACCTCTATAACCACAGCAAAATTCAACAAAAAAGCATAGAGATTTCCTATTGAAATGGATTTCCAGCTATATCACTGGCATTTGCTAAAAAGATTCTCTTTCACCCTTTGAAATATTGTGCACTTTGTCCAAACACAACTGATCCCATATGTCTGCATCTACTTCTCTTCCCTCTATTTGGTCCAATGAATCTCTATTTGCTCTTATGCTCACAATAACTCATATTGGTTACCATGGCTTTATAATGATTTTTGAAGGTTGGTCATTGCGTCCTTCAAACCATGTGCATCTTTTATAAAATTTTGTTACTATTCTGAGTTCTTTTACCATCTGTTTTGCTGTTATAAAATTTCATTTTTTAATTCTTTATGACTGATGTATAGAAATATGTTGCCCATTTAGCCTACAACCACGCTAGAAAAAGACATGAACTCTAGCCCATTTTTGTATAGTTCTTCATTATTTATTGTTACATAATTTCACAAAACAAAAAGATGTTAAAATGTGTCTTTTTAATTCTTTATCTAGTTTTCTTGCACTATCCAGGATCTCATGTAAAACAATAAATAAAAATGAAAGTTGGCATTTTGCCCTGTTTCTGATATTGATACAATCACTCCCATCTTTTTTTTTAAGTAGTGTTTTTATGGTATTTTTTAAACATCCTTTAAGTTTTAATTTATTTGTCTTTATATTTATTGTGAAATTTTCTAAAGTTAATATTTTTGGTCTTGCTCCATCATCCAATGTTATACTCTCACATTTTCATTAGTGTGATTAGATCACTCCCATTTTTTTGTAATTTTGATAAGGTTTTAAATCTACCTGTCTTGCTCTCTGTTTTCTCTTTTCCTATTTATTATTTTTTTTATTTCATGAGTTCTATATTTTAAAAAATTCCTTCCATTTTATTTTCTATTGTCTCATTATCTACACATATATTTGTGTGTGTACACACACACACACACACACACACACACACACATATATATAATTGGATCTCATGTAAAATTATAAAAATGAAAGATAGTTGACATTTCTGCCCTATTTGTGATATTGATATAGTCACTCCAGGTTTTTTTTTTTTTTTTTTTGGATGGAGTCTCATTCTGTTGCCCAAGCTGGGATGCTGCGGTGCAATCTCAGCTCACTGCAACATCCATCTCCCAGGTTCAAGAAATTCTCCTGCCTCAGCCTCCCGAATTACTGGGATTACAGGCAGGCACCACCATGCCCAACTAATTTTTGTATTGTTAGTAGAAATAGTTTCACTGTGTTGACCAGGCTGGTCTCAAACTCCTGACCTCAGGTGAACTGCCCCTCTTGGCCTCCCAAAGTTCTGGGATTAAAGGAGTGACCAACTGCGCCTGGCCGATTATTTACATATTTTAATTCAACTATTATTTTCAGTGATTGTCTTGTAGTTTAAAATATGCATCCTTGACTTATCACAGTTTACCTTCATACACTATTATACTGCTTCATTTATAATCGATGAGCAGCACAACAACACGCTTCAATTCCCCCATTTGTATTGTGGTTGTCAAATATTTTACTTGTACATAAATCTCAAAGGGTATTGTTCTTATTTTTCATAAAGTCAAGAATCTTTTGAAAATAACTGAAACAATATTAAAAGTATTATGTTTATGCCTACAAATACATTTACTTTCTCCAATGTATCTTTATTTGTTCTCATCAGGCATCATTTCATGCCACAATCAGAAGTAATTTTTAGATTTTTTTAGGCATGTTCATGAATGATAAATTTTTATTTTGTTTCCTGAAAAATTTTATTTCTCTTTATTTTAGAAATACATTTTTTCATTATTTAAAACTCTTCGTTCACTTTATTTTTTATAAAGCATACTAATAATGATTATTTCATTTTTTTTCCTGGCATGTATGGATTCGTGATAATAAATTTAATAATTTAATTTTCTTCTTCTGTTGATCTTCTCTATTTTGCTCTAGTTATTCTTATGATTGTATCTTCGCCACTAGATATTTGTAGTTTGATTGCAATATGCCTTTTTGTGGGTTTATATTAATTGTTATTCCATTTAATTTCTTGGGCTTATGTGTATATGGGTTTAATCAAATTCTGAAGTGTTTCAGACATTACTACAACTATTTAATTATAAGAATTATAGGCCGGGCACGGTGGCTCAAGCCTGTAATCCCAGCACTTTGGGAGGCCGAGGCGGGTGGATCACGAGGTCAAGAGATCGAGACCATCCTGGTCAATATGGTGAAACCCCGTCTCTACTAAAAATACAAAAAAGTAGCTGGGCATGGTGGCACATGCCTGTAATCCGAGCTACTCAGGAGGCTGAGGCAGGAGAATTGCCTGAACCCAGGAGGCGGAGGTTGCGGTGAGCCGAAATTGCAGCCATTGCACTCCAGTCTGGGTAACAAGAGCTAAACTCTGTCTCAAAAAAAAAAAAAAAAAGAAAAAAAAGAAAAAAAGAATTATAGCACATATTTAGGTCACTTAGTGACCTAAATTATTATCCTTTAATTCATTGATGGTGTGTTTATTCTTTCTATATTTCCTCCCTCTCTGTCTCCTTTTGAATAGTGTGTATTTGTATGATTTCATGTTCAATGGTGTTTCCTTCTGCTGTGTCTTATTTCTTAATAATCTCAGACAGCATATTTTTTATTTCTGATGTTGCACTTTTCATGTCTGGTGATTGCAGTTAGGTCACTTTTATGTCTTCTATTTCTGTTCTCACTATGGACATATTTTCTTCTATCACTTTAAGCATATTGAATATTTTTATAACAGCCATTTAAATGCCCTTGTCTACCAGTTCCAGTAACTGTCATTGCTGTATTTCTTACTATTTTTTTTTTAATTGAACGCCAGTTGTAAATTTAGTTCTTGGATTCTGAATTATATCTTTAAATAAAGATAAACTTTTTTCTTGGTATTAATTTGCTTAGAAATAATTTAATCAATTCAAGGTTTACTTTTACCTCTAAGAAAATGAATCCAGACTATTCCTTGCCTAACAATAATATAATCCCATTAATATGGTGATACACTTCTGACGATTCTCTCAATGACCTGGACATTATGTAGTCGTTCTAATCTGGCTGCTGAGAACACACACAATTCTCAGTTTTTGTCAACTCTAAAAACTTCTCATTTACTGTTTTCCTGCATTTCTTAGCAATTCCTTCTATGAATGCACAGATCAGCATTCAAAGATTTAAAACCTCTTGAAGATCTGAAAAGTTCTTTCTCTATACAGCTCCCTTCTATTTTGTATTATGCCCTGATAATTCTAGCCATTTCAACATCCTCAAAATCTGATGTTTGTCTCTTTAAGTCAGCAAGCATGGTCTCCATCTCTCTGATTTCCATCTCCCTTCCTTGAGTCTTCGAAAGTGCCTTTGGAGAGTAAGCAAAGTCACAGGAGTCCACTTGTTTTATTCACCTCAGGTGTCACATCTCTGTGCTGCTCTGTCCTTATGTCTGACAGCATCACTCATGTTGATGTCAAAATCCTAGTTGCATGTGATAGGGGTGGAGGACGGTGTGGTCACTGTTTCTACAAGTGGGAGTTCGTCCAAGTTGTTTACATGCATTAACCCATGTAATTCTCACAGCCTTCCAATAACAAAGTTGTGTCAGATCATCCTATTTTTAACTTGGCTAAACGGTGAATTACTTTCTCCAGAGTCTATTTATCTGTATATTCCTGGGTTAGAAAAAAGCAAAGCAAAGCAAGCAAGAAACAGAAACTTTAACAAGATGTGGGACAGAGCAGTGTGGAATTGGCCATCACTCTTTGAAGGCTGCTGCGGTTAGAGGTGATGAGACACACAGAGACACTCGGAAATGTCCAGCTCGTCCTCTTGCTGCCCCATACATTGCCCAGGTCTCCTTTTGAACTGTGAACTTTTCTTTCTAACTATGTGTTTCACCACTGGGCTCTTGGCTATAGAGTCACAGAGTCACATGTTCACATTCCCTCTGTTAGCGTCTGTCTCCATGTATTTCCTCTTCTTTCTTTAGTTTTTCGAGACAGTCTCACTCTGCCGCCCAGGCTGGAGTGCAGTGGCCTGATCTCAGCTCGTTACAACCTCTGCCTCCCGGCTTCAAACAATTCTGCCTCAGCTTCCTGAGTGGCTGGAACTACAGGCATGTGCTACCACATCCAGCTAATTTTTTGTATTTTTAGTAGAGACAGGGTTTCGCCATATTCACCAGGCTGATATCGAACTCCTGACCTTGTGATCCATTGCCTAGGCCTCCCAAAGTGCTGAAATTACAGGAGTGAGCCACCTTGCCTGGCCTGTATTTCCTCTTCTCCTCCTTAATATGTGTTTGGCTTCTCACTTTCACAGACTGGTGTCTCAATTAAATCTTTCCTGCCCCCTGTCTTATTTTCATTTCTCTCTCTCATTTCACAATTTTACAAGCTCTAATTCCCACAATAAATTACCTTTTCTACAATTCATTGCAGTTTCATATCCATCATTCAATCTTTGCTAATACTATGCATTTAATTTATCTCCAATTTTGCAATGAGTATAATAAGAAATTCAAATCATTAGTAAGTGCTGTAGTGTTAAAAAGCTAATTAATAGTTGATCTAGGGTTAAACCCAGGAAATTATTTTCTAAAATCCCTGATTCTATGCATCTTGCCTTATTGCTTCTTTAAATATCTGCACTTATCAGTGGCAATGAAATGTCTATCATTTAAGTTTTAATTTAAAAGTCTTAAAAATTTATAATTGACACATCTTATTGCACATATTTATGGGGTACAGTATGATGGTCAATGCATATATACAATGTATAATGATCAAGTCAGGATGATTTGCATATTTATCACCTTAAGCATTTTTCATTTCTTTGTGGTGAGAACATTCAAAATCCTCTCTTCTGGCTATCTTAAAATTAAAAGTTTATTATTTATGGTGAGCCTACTGTGTATTAAAACACCAGAACTTATTCTTCTTGTCTAACTGTAACTTTATACTCCTTGGTGAGCCTTTCTTCATCCAGCCTCCCTTCCACTGTCCCAGCTTTTGGTAACCACTATTCTACTCTCATTTCTATGAGAACAACTTTTTAAAACACACACACACACACACACGCATACGCACATACACACACACACACACATATACACTCCTCATATTTTCCGTACCCATTCATCTGTAGATAGGCACTTAGACTGATTCCATGTTTTGGCTGTGTGAATAATGCTGCATAATCGTTGGAGGGCAGATATCTCTCTGACATACCGATTTCATTTCTTTTGGATATATACCCAGTATAGGATTGCTGAATCAAATGGTAGTTGTATTTTTAATTTTTTGAACAATCCTCTATACTGTTTTCCATAATGAGTCTATTAATTTAAACTATGCATTTGTAATCCCAGAACTTTGAAAGGCCAAGGCAGATGGATCACCTGAGGTAAGGAGATAGAGACCAGGCAGGTCAACATGGCAAAACAACGTTTCTACTAAAAATACACAAAATCAGCTTGGTGTGGGGGCATGTGCCTGTAGTCCAAATTACTTGGGAAGCTGAGGCAGGATAATGGCTTGAACTCAGAAGGTGGAGGTTGGGGCCAGCCAAGGTGACACCACTTCACTCCAGCCTGGGTGACACAGGGAGACTCCATCTCGAAAAAAAAAATAATAAATAAAAAATTAAAAAGTAATTTAAATTATGTATCTGACAATTTCTTAATATCCTGAATATATAAGGAACTTAACTCAGTAGGAAAACACCCAAATAATCTTATTCAAAAATGGGCAAAAGACCTGAATAGACATTGCTCAAGAGAAGACATACAAACAGTCAACAGATGAATATGTTTAAAATGCTCAGTCAACATCATTAAATATCAGGGAAATGAAAATCAAAGCCAGAATAGGATATCATCTTATCCCAGTTAGAATGGCTATTATCAAAAAAAAAAAGAAAAGAAAAAAAAAGAAAGAAAGAATGAAAAAGAAAAAGAAATAAGAAAAATTGCTGTCAAGGATGCAGAGAAAGGGGCTGGTGGAAAAATAAACATTTTTTTTTTCAAGCAGATCATTTTTATGACTGTGTAAGTGCTGAAAAATTTGGGGATTTGTATTTATTTGCTAGAACTGTTCGCTAACCTTTACATTTATGTAATAACTGCAGAGTATTAAATTTAAATTCAAGAATAGGGGTTATTTTTGGTCTTTTTGGTCAAGAATGATACATACAGAAATAAGGGCTTTGGGAATTAAAAAAGTCAAGAAATGGTATATCTGAACAAGATATCTGAAATTTAAATTTCTATGACCTTAGATTTTCTTGAATTTTTTCTCTCTTAATTATTCTATAAGGTTTATTTTTTCTATCAAAATTTACTTGTAAAAAGCTGCATTCGTTATGTATTGTTTATGGAAGGATAAAGACTAGTTGATAAATATTGGTATCAAATGCCTGGTAATATGTTCCAATGAGAAACAATATTTCAATAAGAACTTACATTCATCATTAAAAAACTTCAAATGAATAAAATATACTTATATTTGTATAGTTAAAACCTCTTTTATTAATATATAATTTTATTCCTGAACACAAAATGATTTTAACAAAGTAGAATATATTTTAATATTTGATTTATTTATTTAAGACATATGCAATCCTTTTTATATTTCAGGCACTAAAATTTTATGAGTAATGCTTATCAGTAGTAGTGACTGTATTATTAAATGCCCAATAATTCTATTAACTTGGTAGTTAATAGTTGTAGATTATATTTACATCCTTCAATTGAATTTTTTAATATTGTTATACTGGTTTAAAAACATTTTGTCACTTTCTAGTCTTATAATTAGCACAGTGCCTATTTCAAATGACAGAATGGTGGTAAAACTATAAAAACACTCTTACTTTTGTTTGCTTAAAAACTAGTCCACATTTTAATGTTTATATAAATAGAAAACATTTTTGTTTTTATGTGAAAAAGGGTATGTAGCTGTTTGATATCCAGATTTAATTTTCAGATAGCAAAGATTTAGTTTTAGAAATGGTTTAAGTCATACACAGAATATTTATTACAGGGACATTTAATGAGATGTCAGAATGCTTGGTTACTTGTCTTGGATTTACAAATCAATTTCTAAATAATTTTGACCTTTTCTCTCATTTGTAAAATCCTAAGAAAGAGAATGGAGTTATCTCTCCCAACTATACAACCATATGAGCTCCCATCTAAGAACTTAACATTTTGAAATATATTCAATATATTTCTCCTGCCATGTTGTTCATTTTTACTGTGAAATTTCTACCAGTTCAGTAGGTCATTAAGGTGAATCTCATTGCACCAAAGAATATAAATGCTGTCATGATTAAAATGACATTACACAATTTACCCTTTGGTGTACAGCATTTTAAGAAACTCACAACCAAAATAAAAGCATTGAAGATTGTTTGATTATTAAGGCTAAAGAACATTAATTTTGTTTTGAATTTGAGTTTTCTTGAAAGATCTCTGACTCTAGGGAGAGCGAGAATGTGTCATAAGAGTAGTTTTTAAGATACGTATTGCCTTAAACTTTCTTTGTATGTTATGGGTAGGTGGTGGAATATTTGAAGTCATTAGAAGTTACATAGAGAGTTTAACGTGGAGGGTCATATAAGAATAATGCTTTACTTTCTTTTTAATTCCAAAAGGGTTTTGTGAGTAAAAAATTAAATACATTTAGATGTCTACATATGTGTGGTGACTGTTCTAAATTGCTAAAATGGTTTATGACTCAGGTTTGGTTTGTCAAACTCATAATCCTGGGAAGACAAAAATTTCAAGTATGTATCTGCTATTTGATGGACCCCTTAAACATTTATAAGAGGATTTGATTCAATTGGTCATTTGCAATATATGTTTTCTGGACGTGTGAAGATTTTCTCATGCAAGAAGGCTGATTTAATAATAGTAGCTAAAGTATTAATAGAAAATGTGTTTTCCTCATGATATATTTTATTGCAGTGAAATTCACAATTGCAAAGAGCTAAGCCATGAGTATGCAGGGTCATACAGAGCAGTATCATGAAATGGGAGACTCAGAAGCAAGGAGGTTGGGAAAAGGGTGAAGGAGGAAAAATGACCCATTAGGCACAATGCATGTTATTTGGGTGATGGGTACCCTAAGAACATAGACTTCACCACTGTACAATTCATCCATGCAACCAAAAACCAATTTTATCTCTAAAGCTATTTACATTTTTAAAATGTAAATACACTTTTTAAGTAAATGGGATACAGGATAAGAAATAGGCGAAGATTCTCAAGAAAGTTGCACCATAGACCTATTCAGGACCCCAGAGGAGTCAGTAGATAGACAGAGAGATATAAGGGATTATCAATAGAGATTTACCCAGAATTATTAGCAGTGTCCTGGAACTTAGAGCATGGACCTTGCTCCATGATGGATGAGGTGTAATCCACAAAGGCTACCCCTTTTATTAGAAAACTTTCCTAGTTCTCAATGTCCCAGAGAAGCCAGGGCCTACCAGGTGGATTAGCAATGGTGAAGGTAGCCATTATATGAATGGGCCTATAGATTACCTCATGCATTTCAGCAAAACCAATGGCATTTCTCTGGAGCAAGAAAAATCTAGATTTGGTCTTCTCATTTTCAAACAAGAGAGACCTGAAAACTCACAAACCCATGGACAACATTGAGATTGTCATCTAAATTAAATGTTTTCTGTTTCCAGATGCCACCTGAAAGGGAAAAGAAATGTTGGGTTTGTTTGGGTATCTGTAGATTTGTGTGTGTTTACTTTTTAAAGTTTCCTGATTAGCTTTGTATACTGCATACTTTGAATAAAAAATGTTTCTAAAAATTTTATGCATTTTTGTTTTTAAAAAGTCTGTGTAAGAAAACATATCAAATGTGTTTGGGGTTACTTTCCAAATTTTCCAAATTATGTTTTACCTCACTGCTGATTTACACATCAGTTTAATAGTATTTTTAAAATAAATAAATAAGCCATTCTGTGTCCAAAACTATGTTTTTAATGTAATTAAAAATAAATGTGAAACTATATTTTATTGATATTAATTAAACTTTTACTTCTGGAGGAGCCAAAGTCCATGAAATGATCTTAAACTGTTATTTTATACTCTAATTATCTTTGTTTTATTGTGCTATGTCTTTAAAAACCCCAATGGTGCGGATTTACAGGTCAATAATAAAATGTAAAGGTATGTTTAATTAACTAGTCAGCTTATCAGACATTGTTTTAAAAAATTTCAAAATCATGTATTTTTACTCCAAAACTACTAATGGTTTTTTAAAATAATTGTTTCACAGTTAATCATCACAATCTTCATCAGCATAGCCACCATTAATGTCATTGTTATCATGGTTTTTGTTATCCCTCTGCGGTTCTTCCCGATCTCCTTAAGACCTTTTGCATTGTGACTACTAGTTCACATGTCTTCCATTCTTATTATTTTTAAAACAATAAATTTGCAGATCATATTAAGTATGCAGTTTTAACTATTATCTATGGATAAATGTCCTTCAATATCAAATTTGAGTAGTACCCAGGTTCTGTAACTATTTTGGTAGTATAAAAATAAAATAATATCTGCTTTTTAAGTATGACTCAGTAATTATGTAAGTCAGTTCAAACTGCCGTAACAGAAGGTCATTGACTGAGTGACTTAAATAGCAGAAATTTGTTGTCTTACAATTCTGAATAGAAGTTCAATGTCAAGGTGACAGCAGGGTCAGTTTCTGATGAAGACTTTCTTCTGGGTTACAGATAGCTGCCTTCTCTCTGTGCCCTCCAGGCAGAAAGAGTGAAGATGCTCTCTGCTGTCTCTTATGAAGTCACTAATTCCATGGTGAGGGTCCCACCATAATGACCTCATGTAAACTTAATTATCTCTCAAACACCCAGTCTCTAAATGCCGTAACCCTGGGTACTAAGATATCTCCATATGAATTTGGGAGGATTTGATTTAGTCCAAAGCAGTAGAGATTTTATTATTTTACATTCACATTTCATACACTTCCGTTTTATTTATTTACATACTTTGCCTCAGAGAATCTTTCTTCTCTCTCAAAAAATATATCTGTATGAATGAATGGTGGTATTTCTCCACCTACCAAAGAGTTAAGTGTTACAAGGATAATACATTTAGTCAGTATTTTTTATTGTCACATTGCAGCTTCTTCCTTACTCTTTCAATGGGAGGATGATACGCTGCCTTTTACATGTGAATGGCTAGATACATCATTTGGTTATTCTGCATAAAATTCTGAATTACTTACATCCATACCCAGATAGTTCTCCAATAACAAAAATTTAACTGACTCAAAAAAAGTTTTAACATTAAAGAGTCAATAATTTTAATAAACAGTTTATTTTAATGACTCACAATTATCTTTCCCAAGCTGTCTTTTTCTAAGAAAATAGTTGTTTTAAGTATACTTTTTAGTTGAAGAAAGAAATTACTTTCTTCTTTATAAAGATCTTGAAAATTACATAATTTATAAGTAGATATTGACTTTTCAAAATGAACATCAGAAATTATTGACTACAGTGTGTATCTTTATCTAGGTAACTTGAGAAATAATTAACCCTGATACTCATAAAAAATTTAGATCAATAAATGCATCATTGTGTATTGCTAGGAACTCCAAGCATTAAAATGCGAGAAGCATTAGTACTGCCATTTTATAAATTGCCTTGATGTTTCCAGGCTTTACTTTGAGTTCTTTGATTTTAAAGAGTAGCATCATTTAAAGTTATTTGGCCTAAATAATGTCTACCTTATGCAATCTCTCAATATTATAGTCATGAAAAACTGTAATAGGCAATGGGACAAATCAAAGCTCAATTTTCACTAAATTGAAAAGTATCATGATGTGATTTGGTTGTGTTCCCAGACAAATCTCATCTTGAATTTTAGCTCTCACAATTCCCATGTGTCATGGAAGGGATCCCATAGGAGGTAAATGAATCATGGGGATGGGTCTTTCCTGTGCTGTTCTCATGAAATCTGATAGTTTTTAAAAGGGGAGTTCTCTGAACAAATTCTCTCTGGCCTGCTGCCATGTAAGACATGTCTTGCTTCCCCTTTATCTTCTGCCATGTTTGTGAGGCCTCACCAGCCATGTGGAACTGTGAGTTAATTGAACTTCTTTCCTTTATAAATTAGCTAGTCTTGTGTGTGTCTCTTTTAGCAGCATAAGAACAAACTAATACAGTAAACTGCTAGCAGTAGGGTGGGGTGTTGCTGTAAAGATACCGGAAAATGTGAACATGACTTAAGAACTGCGTAACAGGCAAAGGATGGAGGAGTTTGTAGGGCTCAGAAGAAGAAAGGAAAATGCGGCAAAGTTTGGAACTTCCTAAAGACTTGCTGACTGGCTTTGACCAAAATGCTGATAATGATAGGGATGATGAAATCCAGGTTGAGGTGGTCTCAGATGAAGAGGAGGAAATTGTTAGGTACTGGAAAAAAGGAGACTATTGCTATGTGTTAGCAAGAGACTGGAGGCATTTTGCCTCTGCCCTAGATATTTGTGGAAATAGAACTTTGAACTTGACAAAGATAATTTAGTGTGTCTGGCTGAAGGAATTATTCTAAACAGTGCAGCACTCAAGATGTGACCTGTGTGCTGTTGAAATCACTGAGTTTTACAAAGGTACACAGAGCATAAAAGTTTGGAAAATTGGGGGCCTGGTGATGCAATAGAAAAAGTCAGCTACAGGAATTTGCATAAGTAACTAGTAGCTAAATGTTAATCACCAAGAAAATGGGGAAAATATCTCCAGGGCATGTCAGAGATCTCCCATCATAGGCCCTGAGACCTAAGATAAACAACAAAAAAAATGTTTTGTGGGCCGACCCAGGGACCCCCTGCTGTGTGCAGCCCGGGGACTTGGTGCCCTACAACCTAGCAGCTCTAGCCATGGCTAAAAGAGTCCAAGGTACAGCTCAGGCTGTTGCTTCAGAGGGTGCAAGCCCTAAGCCTTGGCAGCTGCTATGTCATGTTGAGTCTGTTGGTGCACAGTAATCAATGATTGAGGTTTGGGAACCTCAGCCGAGACTTCAGAGGACGTATGGAAACACCTGAATGTCCAGGCAGAAATTTGCCGCAGGAATGGGCCTTCATGGAGAGTTTCTGTTAGGGCAGTGCAGAAAGGATATGTGGGGTTGAAGCCCCCACATGGAGTCTCCACTGGGGCACAGCCTAGCAGAGCTGTAAGAAGAAAACCACCATCCTCCAGGACCCAGAATGGTAGATCCGCCAACAGCTTGCATCATGCACCTAAAAATGCTGCAGACATTCAATGCCAGCCCATGAAAGCAACTAGGAGGGAGGCTGTGCCCTGCAAAACCACAGGGCCAAAGCTGCCCAAGACCATGGGAACCCGTATCTTGCATGAGCATGACCTGGATGTGAGACATGAAGTCAAAGGAGATCAATTTGGAGCTTTAAGATTTTACTGCCCTGCTGAATTTTGAACTTGCAGGGGGCCTATAGCCCCTTTGTTTCGGCCAATTTCTCCCATTTGGAAAGGCTGTATTTATCCAGTGTACCCCCATTGTATCTAGGAAGTAGCTAACTTGCTTTTGATTTTACAGGTTCATAAGTGGAAAGGACTTACCCCGTCTTGAATGTGACTTTGGACTGTAGACTTTTGAGTTAATGCTGAAATGAGTTAAGATTTTTGGAGACTGTTAGGAAGACATGGTTGGTTTTGAAATGTGAAGACATGAGATTTGGGAGGGACCAGGGGTGGCATGATATGTTTTAGTTGTGTCCCAACTCAAATCTAGTCTTGAATTGTAGCTCCCATAATTCCCATATGTCCCATGTTTTATAAGGAGAGTTGCCCTGTGCAAACTTTCTCTTGCCTGCTTCCATGTAAGATGTGTCTTTCTTCCCTCTCGCCTTCCACCATGATTGTGAGGTCTCCCCAGCCATGCAGAACTGTTAGCCAATTAAACCTCTGTTCTTTATAAATCACCAGTTACAGGTATGTCTTTATTAGCAACATGAGAATGAACTCATACATATCATTTAATAATGAACAAATTACAATTGTCATGCACATTGTCTCTTCAGGAGGCTCTAACAAGATACCATAAACTGGGTAGCTTATAAACAACAACAAAATATTTCTCACAGTTCTGGAGCCTGGGAAGTCTAGCTCTTATGCTGCGGATTTGGCATTTGGTGAGGACACGCGTTCTGCTTCATAGTTCTTCCTGTGTCCTCACATAGTGGAAGAAAGCTAGCGCCCGCAATTCCCATGTGTCCTAGGAGGGACCTAGTGGGAGCTAATTGAATCATGGGGCTGGGTCTTTTCCATGCTGTTCTTGTGACATTGAATATGTTTCGTGAGATCTGCTGTGGTATCTTTTACAAGAGTACTAATTCCGATCATGAAGGCCGTCATAATAAAGCCGCCATGTCTGACTACGATTACCTTAGAGTGTAGGATTCAACATACGGGTTTTAGAAGGACAAAAACATTCATACTCAGAATATACTCCGAAGTTTCATTTCATTTGAGGCTATTTTTTCAAGTAATAGCCTTCTTATTATATTGATTACAAATTTTCATGAAATATTTATTGTTTTATATAATGGTGTGAGGTGACCTGGACTCTGATGCTTGTCTTTCCTTTGTAACCTTGAACATATTAACTCAACAATAACAAAAATGATTAATTTAAACCTCCAAAAAATCGAACGATATGTTGCAGAAATAGAAAGCGAAAAAAAAAAAACAGTCTTTACATTCAAGGAGTTTACAATTTCCTCGGGGTATACAGGAAAATAAGAAAAGCATAGAAGTTGTCATGACAAAAGATAGACTGTGGCTTTGAAGAGTTTTTTAAAAGTTTGATAACTAATATGTGCCTTTGAAAAGATTTTTAAAAATAAGAAACTAAAAGAAATGAATATTATGTAGAATCGTATTGTGAAATAACTTAATTGCTAGAGGTTAATTGGTTAAACCAATAATTTATTATAAACTAGAATTCCAGATAGCATATCAAATACTAGTACTATATACTTCACATTACAAGAAACACCATCTTTTGGGAATATATGGTCTAGAAAGAAGGTAAAAATGAATGATATGGTCCCACAAATACAGCTACAACTACAATTAGATGGTTGTCAGAAGGCACAGTGCTAGAGAACATGTAACAGGAATTCTAACTTCATCAGTTGGATCCAAGAACTTCCTGAAGAAAAAAAGATTTGAGGATAACAGAAGTGAGAGCAGGACACAAGAGTGTTAGAATTAGATGAAAGTGTTGTCCTCTTGCAGAGGAGACAGGAAAAATAAGCCAGTCTCAGATATTATAGGAGATTTTAAGTTTATTTTTTATTTCTACATGTAATGGGGTATTACTTAAATGAATAATAGGAGAAAATTTTTATTATCAGAGCTTCATTTTCATAATAAAACATTCACTGTTGAGTGAAGAGTTGGTTTGGACAAGAAAATTGGAGGTAAGCAAATTAAAATGCTTTACTACTACACTAGTTGAGAACTAATCATTGCTTCAAATAAGTGGTATGGAGATAGATAAATATGTAGTAATTTAAGAAGTATTTACGATTGAAAATTGAAAGTACATATTAAATAATTAGAAATTAGAGAGACAGAGTTTTCAAAGGTTCCTTTTTTTTCCTAGTTGTGATATTAGAATGTGTAATGTTTCTTTTCGCTTGTCTAGGGAATCTAGACAAGACCAGAAAATAAAATCCTTTAGGGGAGAAGGACCATAAACTCAGCTTAATGTACCTCTGATGTTCCTTTGAAATACACATTCAAGAAAAATGTGGATTTTCATAGTGAAAACAGTAAGCCTGGACTGGAAATATAGAAATGTATGCACAATCTGTTCACCTATAGTCATGGGAGTTGGAGCAGTCAAGGATCTTTGCTAGGAAGCAATATGAAAGAAAAAGGATCACCAAAATGTTGACTGCTTAGTATAGATAAGGCCAAGAGGAGCTCAAGAAAGAGTAAGTCAAAAAGTTAAGAGAAAGCCAAGAGTGTTATGTCACACAAATGTTTCAAGGAAGTGTCAACAAGGTCAATAAATGCTGAAACGTCAAGTAAGAGGGTATTGACCGCTGGCTTTTGAGATGGAGAAATCAATGAAGATGTTAGAAGCGCTATTTAAGAGAAGTGATGAAATACAAAACCAATTGTCCAGGGTTACAGAAGAGAGAGAGAGAGAGGTGAGAGAATGTAGTCAGCATTTTTAGGGAACTATTTTGAGAAGTGGTTTGAATAGGGAGGAGACAGGACTGGAATTTCAGAAACATGTAATTGCAATGGAGGATTTTTAATGTTTGAATTTTTTAGTATATTCAGTGTAAAAATATGGTTAAAAAGAAATGAGATTATTTTTAGATTGTGATGTAGCATAAGCTATTTTTTTAACAAAAAAAGACAAAATAGAAAACTTCATTTTGAAAATTAATACAGCAATAGTAAAATGTGACAGAGGCTAAACCGTTGGTGAAAAAAATCAAGAACGAATACACAGGCTGATTCAATCGTGTATGTGATCATTTTGGAATGTGTGTGCATTGATGGCAAAGAATGGAAACAGGAAAATAAGGAAATTAGTGTGATAATTTTTGAAAAAATGGAATATATTGCAACTAGTAAATGCTTTTACCTAAAAATTGGAGAGGCTTATGGCAAAGCAAAAGCAAATTACTTAATAGAGACAATGTACATTATTTGAATGACAGTTACACTAAAAACTCAGACTTTACCACTACTCAATATATTCATGTAAGAAAATAAATTTGATGCCGGACGCGGTGGCTCAAGCCTGTAATCCCAGCACTTTGGGAGGCCGAGGCGGGTGGATCACAAGGTCGAGAGATCGAGACCAACCTGGTCAACATGGTGAAACCCCGTCTCTACTAAAAATACAAAAAATTAGCTGGGCATGGTGGCGCGTGCCTGTAATCCCAGCTACTTAGGAAGCTGAGGCAGGAGAATTGCCTGAACCCAGGAGGTGGAGGTTGCGGTGAGCCGAGATCGCGCCATTGCACTCCAGCCCTGGTAACAAGAGCGAAACTCCGTCTCAAAAAAAAAAATAAATAAATAAATAAAATAAAATAAATTTGTACAAAAAATTATATAGTCATTAGTGTTTGAATGTAGATGAAGAAACAATCTATAGACAGGCAAGGTTATTTTTTTCATAGATTTGTTGAGTACTGTAGTTAGGATTTCATCCTACCCCTCACTCCAATGGACCTATCCTTATGAAGTTTGGCAATGATCTCCACATTACTGAATCCAATGATCAAGTCCTCAACTCCATTTTGCTTGACCTATTAGCAGCACTTGGTACAAGTGATCAGTCCTCTCTTGAAATCCTTTCTCTATCTGTCTTTAGAAAGACACACATTCCTGATTTTGTCCGGTATATTAAAATCTTTTACTGATTTCTTGACAAAAGGCTCTTATCTTGATCATTTCAATTTTGCTGATGTCCTGTATAATATTTGCTGTTAAAATGCTTGATGTAGTTTCTATAGGCTGCCAGCCCTATACTTTTATTGCAGTTCTGAACTCTTAAAATATGTCTTTAGCATGATTTGACTTCTTTATTTGGGTATCAGATAGTATTCTTGGAATTAACGTGACTGAAACATATTGTTTCACTGAAGTCATCTAATAAGAACCTGCTAATATTACTTTCTCCCTTAAGCTAATGAGTTTTCCACACTTCTTCTTCAAACCATGATCTGGAAATCTGTAGTTGCTCTTTCTTTTTCTATCACACGTCACATCTATTCCATCAGCATTTGTTCTTATCTCTTCCTTCAGAATATATTCTATATTTGATCACTTCTCACTGTTGCCACACTACAAAATCCCCTTCTCATTTCTCCTACTCTTGATCTTCTTCAGAAGGTGGGCCTCCCTGCTTTTCTTGGTATATACTGAATATGCTCTTACCTCAGTACGATTGTACCTGCCAGTCTCTTGGAATACTCTTCTCTATTACATCTGCATAGCTTGATCTCACTTCTTTAAATCTATACAAAAAATATCATATTTGAAACAAAACTCAAATTAAACATTATTATAAAAATGATTATATGTCAGTCTCACATCTTTTGTAACTTTATTATGCTTTTAACATTTCCCCATGGTTGTGCACAATGTATGGTATATAAATATCTCTACTAGCTTATTATCAGTTACCTTTGTATAGAACATTAGTGTCCAGTGTGACTTTCTGCATGTCAAAAATATTGCAGAAAATATAGCCCAGCCTTCTTACCGTTACACTTAAGGATGAGTATAACTTAAAAAGTTCACCCAGGTAGTCTGTGGTAGTAGCAAGTTTGGCATCACAGCCTCTATCTGTCTGGTGTACTTTCTCTCTTTCTGAGTGTCTATCTGCATACCAATGGTAAATCAAAGCATTCTGATCAAGGCTGTGCATGCACCCTTCCCTAAATATATTGATGATTTAGACTCCCTGGCATAAAAAATTCTTAGGCTAGTTCAAATGTTTTCTGCCTTGGTCTTAATGCTTCTTGGCTTATGAATTACATTTTGCTGCTAATGATATCAATTAACCTGGAAAATATGAAGTTCTAGATGCATATGTTTGAATGTGTGGGTATCTGAAAATTACTTTTTGTACCTTCATATTTTATTTGTGACTCAGTAGATGCAGATGTGTACTTCAAAATCTGTTTAATTTGCCTTTGGAAATACCTAATATTTAGTGTTAAAGATGGAATTTTGACACCAGCTTTTACTGTCCCTGCGTTATTGCTTTTTGATTGACTTTATTTTCAGTTATCTTTTTCTAAGTTTTCACAATCTTCTTTAAACTTAAAAGAGCTTATTACTTTAAAGTTGTTGTTCATAGGTGTATTTCAGAAATGTACTCAATTTCTCCTTGAGGCATGCCTCCGTCATCAGCTAAAAACCCAACATGTTTCTATAGCTATTTTAAACTAATTTCTTGGATACTTTGTCTAATGACACTGCCACTTTTGCTAAAAAACTTTTTTAAAAAATTACTAGGTCAATTATAGGTAGATTAAAAGAATCTGATACACATATATTTATATACATGTGCAGCATGTAAATATATCTATATCTCTATTTATAACTACACACATATACACCACAAGAGCAAGAGAAAGAAATTTTAATTTTATATATCCTTTTGGTTTTAGAATCTTTGAAACCATTTGGAAGTCAGAAAAGTTTGAACAAAGAAATATGAGAGCCATAAATTTCGAATATCTATCTCTTCTCTTACTAGACTATATGCAATCTCTTTTATTGCTTTATTTTAGTATACTTGTTTGATTAGTCATTTTGTCATAGTGCTTATGAATTCTGTTTATTGCAACTCTTCCTGTTATATCTGTTCCCTAATACAACTCTATTTATGCAAATGAGACCTTTCTTTGCTATATCTCGTGGGTCTACCTTGAAATGTTCTCATCTTTTATATTGTAATTGTCTCTCAATAATATCATTTTTTATGTTCCAGAGGGAAAGTCACTGACTCTGAAATTGTATTCTGGTTTGATTAATATTTTATTCCTTTGTCATATATCCATGAAAAAGAACTATGCAATTGTGGGAGAGTATATATATGTTATTTACTATAACACCCAAGTTAAACATACACAGTCATAAAATATTTTATAATTAGAAATAATATAATTATATGATTTTTTTGCTTTCTAGAATCTCAGAATGCTTTTGGAATAATTACTATTTTTACTATAAAAAGCTATTTTATAGCTTTGCTGACATGTTAAGGGTATTTTGAAACTTGGCCATATTGGCAATTTTCCTTTCCTTTTCAAAAAGGAAATTAGCCAGAACTAGTAACTGTGAAGTTGTGGAGAGGAAACACTTACAACAGCAATTCTAAATGGATGGGGAAAGATCTGTTAATACAGCTGGAAAAAGAAAGGCAACCAGGGAAGGGGGCATCAGAAAGGAGCTGGGGAAATTCTGCCACTACCAGACCTTTACTCTGTGGGCAAGAGCAAGAACGTGGACCTAAAGTATCTTTCTGCACTGAAAGCTGGAAGGCAAGGGATTTGGATCATGCTGTCCATTGATGACAGACTTCAGGAAGAACTGCAGTTAGGGGGATCTTCAAAAAGTAGAATTAGTGTATTTTAATGATTTACTAGTGTGCTACCAAAACATGCTGCTATTTGCATTGGAAGAGATAAATTATACATTTGCAACAAGTTACTTAAATGATCTCATAAATTGTCTTGCTAAATCTTACATTTCTAAATGACTGCCCAGAAAATCTACTCTGGTAATTATATATATATATATATTTTCTTCCCCATGCTCTGCAGTTCTTCCTGAAGTCTGTCATCAATGGACAGCATTATCCAAATCCCTTGCCTTCCAGCTTTCAGTAGAAAAAGATGTTTAGGTCCACATTCTTGCTCTCGCCCACAGAGTAAAGGTCTGGTAGTGGCAGAATTTCCCCAGCTCTTTTCTGATGCCCCCTCCCCTGGCTGCCTTTCTTTTTCCAGCTGTATTAACAGATCTTTCGCCATCCATTTAGAATTGCTGTTTAAGTGTTTCCTCTCTACAACTTCACAGTTACTAGTTTTGGCTAATTTACCATTTCCCGATGGTTGCATTCAGTTAACCTTTAAATGTGTCAGAATCATGACTGTATAAAATCGCTGTCAATTTTCTCTGTTCCATTAATGGCATAAAGGATAGGATGCACAATCTCTTCCCTGGAAGTAATTCCTAGGTTAAGTAGACTGAGCAGAACCATGGAAGAATTGCTCAAGATCAAGTGATTTAACTTCCATAGACACATAGATCAACTAACCTCAGCAGCAGAAAACTAATCTATAGTGATATATAATTAGCATTAAGTGTAAAATATTGAGATTCTTGAAAAAAATACCATTATTAAATTTATTTTTGAGAGCTCAAATTCCATTGTTTAACACGAATTACGTGTGTTAGAACAAATAGGTCATTTGTAGTGAACTTGGCATGGTATAATAGAAATGTGGAAACCCCGTCTCTACTAAAAATACAAAAAAAAAGTTAGCTGGGCATGGTGGTGCATGCCTGTAATCCCAGCTACTTAGGAGGCTGAGGCAGGAGAATTGCCTGAGCCCAGGAGGCGGAGGTTGCGGTGAGCCGAGATCACGCCATTGCACTCCAGCCTGGGTAACAAGAGCGAAACTCCGTCTCAAAAAAAAAAAAAAAAGAAAGAAATGTGAGTGTGTATACATGGGTAACTCTATGTATATTCACTTAATTAATTCTTAAATATATTATTCACTATTCTGTTTAGCAGCATACCTCGTATATAATGGTTTTAATTTATATAAATTGAATATATATTTTATATATTATTATAATGAATAGTGTACTACTATATTCATTCTAATACATTGTAGTTCAATTGGTGACATTATTTCAAATATTATACATAATTAATAAAATTATAATTAGTTAATTAATTATAATAATAAAATTTGCTGCATTGAAATATATTTAATAATCTAATAAAAGTACCAACAAACTTAGAAGAAATATTTGAATTTGCGACTCAACTTCAATCATTTTAAAATAAATTATCTTGGCACTAATTAGATATTTCAGTTTTCGAAGGTTTACTGTAATTTACTGATATCTTATCAAAAGTTAATTAAGATTAGCTAATACTAATAAAAATAAACCTTCTGTTATTATAACTCTGTCCTGTAAATTAGAAGTTCCTGCTGGGAATAGTGGCTCAGGTCTGTAATGCCAGCAATTCAAGAGGCTGAGACAGGAAGATTGCTTGAAGCCAGGAGTTCAAGACTAACCCAGCAATTTTCCAAGACCCATTGTCAACAAAACTTTTAAAAAATTTGCTGGGCACAAGAGTGTATCCCTATGGTTCCAGCTGCTGGGAGACTGAAGTGGGTGGATGTCTTTAGCCCAGGATTTTGAGATTACAATGAGCTCTGATTGTGCCACTGTGCTCCAGCCTGGGTGACAGAGTAAGACGCTGTCCCCCAGAAAAAAAGTTTCTATTGTGAGTAAAATACATTTAATATTTGTCATTTAAAAAATATTTTATTATATTGTGACTTTAATATTCCAATTAACTAGTTAATCCAAATAACATTTCTATTTATTTTTAAATATCGTATTTCAAAAAAACACGAATTATATAAAAAAACCTCTATATTATAGATATGCAATCCTGTTACATATACATATTAAACTGTGTGCAGTGTAGGATCATATAAAGCTAAAATCATAACACCATCTTGTTGTCACATGCATAGATGAAATACTTATGTGATATAAATAGCTTAAAGAAATGGTGGTAATTGAAATGTACCATTGCTAAGTTCTCATTTTTACTAGATGTAAATCTACATTAACTACAGCTGTATTCTGATAATATAAAGATACATGTTACAATCAATACTAGATCAATAATTAAAAATTATACAAATAAAAAATGCTAAATGCTAAATGTCAACAATGCAATCTGAATAGTATATTACTATGTTTGCAAAATAAAAATAAGGCAGAGAAGGAGAAATAAAGAAATAAAAGAATAAGGTAAAACAAATAAAAAACAAATAGCAAAAATCAAGATTCTTCTGTATACCTTATCAGGAGATGCACTTAAAATATAAACACATGGTCCCTCTAGATGCCCCCTGTGAGACAGAAAGCTGGAAAGAATCTTACACTCATCTTGCCACTCAAAAAATTTGGAAATGATTTGCAAGTTAAAAGTTTTCCTTCATATTACTAGAGTTGAATTTAAAGGGAAAAGATCAAGCCTAAAGTTACGGGATACACAAAACACTTCTTAAGAGAGGCAGAACACAAGAATACACCCATCTGGAACAGGGTACATGAAAAAGAAATGGGCATTGGGAAAAAAAAAAAAATAATGATCTAAAGGGAAAAAAAAAAAAAAAAAAAAAAAAAACGGCAAACACTATTGCTCCCAGGGTAATGATAAAGATTTGCTACCACAGAGATGAGGGGAAAAAAACCAAAAAAACAGAAAACCAACTATTTCTTAAAGGAAGAAAGAAAAACATTTTGAGCCCAGATCATTTAGAGATTTCTTATTATTTGAATATAGGCAAAATCACCAAGGAATTCCTGCTTTTGAAACATAGAGCAAAGAGAAACTAAGGCAGGCTGAGCAGCACAACAAAGAGCATACATAATTCCAACCATTACCAGATTAGCAAGATGTAAGTAATTAAAATATTACAGTATGCAACAGGTGAAACATAAAAATTTAGAGAGAAAATCTAAGATATGGGGATACAAGGAATATGCAAAGGTAATGGTAGAGCAAGAACATGGAGGAAAAACCCACTGGCAAACCAATTGTCACTCTATGCACAAGGTTATGTTAGAAGAATTTAAGGGTAGTTTTGTACTGAAATTAATGATAGTGAGAAATAAAAATAAAATACGTTCCTCAACTCACTGAACAGACTCCTCTTGGCCAAAGGGACCCCAGAGAAACCTTGCAAACTGATTTCTCAGCCATAACTGGATGGGAGGTAAAACATACCTCGTTATAACCCCTTTCCTACTGACAGCCACTAGTCTTTCTAACAGAAACTAACCCTTTCAGAAGACTTTACTGGTAATATCAACCAATTGACTGATAGCTGCCCCTCTCTTTTAGGGTTTCAACAAAACAACTGACCAGCATTTCTTCCTGACAAGAGACCATTGACCACAGAGTGGTTCTGGCCAATCTATGGAAGATGCAGAGATGGTTTTTATATCTCTGCTTCATCTTTTGGGCAAAGAACCAAAATCCCCACCCTTGGATTATGCTAACACCATCTATTTTTTCAACCTGTGTCCCATGGGGAGGCATCAAGTTCACTTGCATAGGCACATGCTTCTCCTTTCAAAAATTCATGAATTATTCTATAGTTTATTGAATATATGTTCCTTTCTTACTCATTCCGCCCTTGAAGCATGTATTTTTAGCTTCCAGCTGGAAGGTATGCTTTCCAGTCTGTGAGAATTGCCATGTGGCAGGCTGAAGACATTTATGAGAAATAAAGCTCTTCTTTCTAAATTTATGAACCTTAGTTGCAACAACAAACTGAGAAACTAGATCAACTGCTTACTCAGCTAACAGCATTTCCCACAGTAACAACATAGCAGAATAAAAAGCATGCCTATTTCGAGGCAAGGATATTATTTACTTCTGTTATCATCATCATGTATACAATGTCCAGTATACAACAAGATTAAGAGAAACAAAAATAAATAAATAGAACAATGTCAAAAGACAAACATCATTACCAAAGTTGGTTGGATGTTGGAAATATTAGACAACAATTTAAAAATAAAAATAAAGTGAATAGTATGATTAAAGCTCAAACGAAAAACATTGACAGCATGGATATAAAAGGAGAATTCCAACAGAAAGGTGGAAATTAAAAAATAAGTAAGTGTAAATAGTAGAAATAAAAAATATACTAAAAGAGATACTGTATTCAATGGGCTCAAGATAGCCAACAAGTAATTCAGTGTACCTGAAGACAGATTATTATAATTTACTCAAGTGAAATACAGGCAGGATAAACAAATGAATCAGAAGAGAGCATCCAAAGTTATGGCAAACTATCAAATGGCAAAACATACATGTAACTGGAAATACAGAAGAGAAAGAGAGAAATAGCTAATGATGAGAATTTTTTTGCAAATAATGAAATATATCAAACCACAGATCCAAGTAGCTCAGAGAAACTTAAATATAATAAATGAAAGGACCCTCTAAAATCAGAGATGAAGAGAGTTTCTTGAAGGCAACTAAAAGAGTAAAAAAAAAAAAAAGAAAAATTGCATAATGAGAGGAAAAGATGAGCTCCAGTAAATTAAGTAGCTCAGAGAATCTTAAATATAATAAATAAAAGGACCCTCTAAAATCAGAGATGAAAAGAATTTCTTAAAGGCAACTAAATGAGGAAAAAAAGGAAAAATTGCATAAGAGGAAACGATGAGCTCCAGTATATTTTCTCTTTGCAAATCTAAAGCTATATGCAAGTCAGAAGACAACAGATGACATTTTTTAAAGTAATATAAGAAAAAAAGTCAGTCCTATATTCTATATTCAGTAAAAATACATTTGATAAAGAAAAAAATAATAAAATAAGCAAGAATTTTAAAGAATTAATGATGAGCAAAAAAGTGATATGAAAAGTATTTACTCATTATTTAAGTTGGATCAATATGCTATTGAACAAAATTTAAATCTATATAAATAAGTGAATGTCTCCAGAAACTGTTAGAATAATTATAAATATTAAAAAAAAACTGTCAGTCTTTTGTGACTGCCCTAATAAAATTAAATAATCTGGGTAGCTTATAAACAACAGAAATTCATTTCACACAGTTCTGGAGCCTGGGTTGTCCAAGATTAACACTCCAGCATTTTCTGGCTCTAGTGAGAGTCATAATCCAAGTTGTAGATTGTCTACTTCTTGGTGTTTCATCACATGGTTGAAGGGGGCATGGTGTCTCTCAGGAGTCCCTTTTATAAAAACACTAATTTCATTTATGATGGCTTAGCCATCATTACCTAATAGCTTTCCAAAGTCCCTATATTGTAATACTATTACTTTAGTGGTTAGGATTCAACATATGAATTTTGGAGGGACACAATCATACAGATTATACCAAATATCTTTAATTTTTTAAAATGTTAATTACTAAAAATAAATTATGTCTAATGTAAGGATTTACAAACATTTTTATTGAAGGATAAGATAAATATGTTAGGTTTTAGTGATCACATATGAAGGAATTTATATGTATATGTATCTGCCTCATGGATGCCTCATACGTATTCATATTTATTTCTCTCCCCTCCTTCCTTTCCCTAGGTGGCTCCTTTTTTCTCTTCTTCTTCATCCACTTTTTTTCAGTTCTTTAAGTATGTAAAAAATGTACTTAATAGTCGAGTGCAGTGGCTCATGCCTGTAATCCCAGCACTTTTGGAGGCTGAATCAGGCAGATCACAAGGTCAGGAGATCGAGACCATCCTGGCTAACACTGTGTAACCAAGTCTCTAATAAAAACACAAAAAATTATCCAGGCATGGCAGCAGCCTCCTGTAGTCCCAGCTACTTGGCAGGGTGAGGCAGGAGAATTGCTTGAACCTGGGATGAAGAGGGTGCAGTGAGCTGAGATCATGCCACTACACTCCAGCTGGGCAACAGAGCAAGACTGTGTCTCAAAAAAAAAAAAAAATGTACTTAACACAATGAGCATACAAAGAAATTAAGATACTGTTGAATTCTACCCATTGATCATAGATTGCATAATTTATTCACACCTGCATGAAGCAACAATAGTTGTAATGCAAGATAGTTTTACAGCACATGTAAAAATGTGTGGCACAGACAGAATAAAAGATGTATAGCAATAATTGAATATATAACTTAGTAAGATTCTGACAGTATGAGTAATGTAGTATAATAAAAATGGAAGTTAGGCTTGTTAGTCAAAATATACATTACAATCCCAAAGATATATGCTAATAGTTTTTAAAAATAAGTTATAAGAAAAGAATGAAGAGAAGATAAATCAGAAAAATGTCAGTTGATCCAAATGAAGAAAGAAAACAAAAAATATTCAAGAAACAAAGTGAGAATAACAAAAAGAAAATAACTATCAAGATGGGCTATTTAATCAAACAACATAAATAATGACATTAAATGTAAATAGCTTCCATGAAAAAAATTGTTTTAATTGCATTTTAGGTTTTGAGGTACATGTGAAGAACATGCAAGATTGTTGCACAGGTACACACATGGCAGTGTGGTTTGCTGCCTTCCTTCCCCTCACCTGTAACTGTCATTTCTCCCCATGCTATCTCTTCCCACCTCCCCACCACCCGTCCCTCCCCCATTTCCCCCGAACGGATCCCAGTGTGTAGTGCTCCCCTCCCTGTGTCCATGTGTTCTCATTGTTCAACACCGGCCTATGAGCGAGAATATACGGTGTTTGATTTTCTGCTCTTGTGTCAGTTTGCTGAGAATGATGGTTTCCAGGTTCATCCATGTCCCTACAAAGGACGTGAACTCATTGTTTTTGATGGCTGCATAATATTCCATGGTGTATATGTACCACATTTTCCCTATCCAGTCTATCATCGTTGGGCATTTGGGTTGGTTCCAGGTCTTTGCTATTGCAAACAGTGCTGCAATGAACATTTATGTGCTTGTGTCCTTATAGTAGAATGATTTATAATCCTTTGGATGTATACCCAGTAATGGGATTGCTGGGTCAAATGGGATTTCTATTTTTAGGTCATTGAGGAATCGCCACACTGTCTTCCACAATGGTTGAACTAATTTACACTCCCACCAACAGTGTAAAAGTGTTTCTATTTCTCCACATCTTCTCCAGCATCTGTTGTCTCCAGATTTTTTAATGATCGCCATTCTAACTGGTGTGAGATGGTATCTCAATGTGGTTTTGATTTGCATTTCTCTAATGACCAGTGATCATGAGCATTTTTTCATGTTTGTTGGCCTCCTGTATGTCTTTTTTTGTAAAGTGTCTGTTCATATCCTTCGCCCATTTTTGAATGGGCTTGTTTGTTTTTTTCTTGTAGATCTGTTTTAGTTTTTTGTAAATTCTGGATATCAGCCCCTTGTCAGATGGGTAGACTGCAAAATTTTTTTCCCATTCTGTTGTTTGCCGATTCACTCTACAGAACAGAGGCCTCAGAAGAAATACAACATATCTACAACCATCCAATATTCGACAAACCTGACAAAAACAAGCAATGGGGAAAGTACTCCCTGTTTAATAAATGGTGTTGGGAAAACTGGCTAGCCATGTGCAGAATGCAGAAACAGGACTCCTTCCTGAAACCTTACACCAAAATTAACTCCAGATGGATTAAAGACTTAAACATCAGACCTAAGACCATAAAAACCTTAGAAGAAAATCTAGGCAAAACCATTCAGGACATAGGTGTAGGCAAGGACTTCATGACCAAAATGCCAAAAGCAATGGCAACAAAAGCCAAAATAGACAAATGGGACCTAATCAACCTCCACAGCTTCTACACAGTAAAAAAAAAAAAAAAAAAATTTTGAGACAGAGTCTCACTCTGTCACCAGGCTCCAGGCTGGAGTGCAGTGGCATGATCTCAGCTCACTGCCAACCTCCACCTCTGGGGTTCAAGCAATTCTCCTGCCTCTGCCTCTTGAGTAGCTGAGACTACAGGCCTGTGCCACCACACCCAGCTACATGTAAATTTTTTAAAAGAGCTTGCTACCTTATCCTTTGCTGAATGCTCTTAAGTATTGATTTCTTTCTTTAGTTAACAAAGGATTAGTCAAGTTATATATACTGTGTCTTGAGTGAGTTTTGGTCTTTCATGTCTTTAACAAAAGATGTCCATTTCAAATAGTTTCTTTGTTATACTTAGGACATGAATTCCTTCATGACCTTCAATTTTTCTCTCTGTTAAGTCTGTAGGATATGTAGTAATGTGTTTCTTTATTATGGATGTTTTTGGGGGCAGCATGATAGAAATTTGTCATTTTTATTGATATTTTCAAAGACACATGGGCGTCATTGATTTATTTTCTTGTTCTCTTTAATTTTTTAAAATTAATTTAGGCTCATCTTTATTGTTTCTATAACTTTTTTTTGTTTTGGACTTATTCTTTATTTTTTTACCTTTTCTAAGGTAGTAACTTGCGTTTTTTAGCATGTCTTACTTTCTAATGCAAACGTTTAGTGCTATTAATTTAGCTGGTTTAGCTACAAGATTATGTATGCTGTGTTATAATTTTCATTCTGTTCATGATACATTTTATTTTTCATTTAACATTATTTTTGACTACAGAGACTCTTATAATTATGTTGTTTGATTTGTAATTACTTGAGAACTTTCCATGCATTTTTCTGATATTAAGAACTACTTTCATGTGCTAATGGTAAGAGAACATATTTTGATTGACTATCTGATACCAAATCAGAAAGACAAATGAAATCGGAAGATCATTATTTCTCCTTAACATAAATATTAAATGCCAAATTATTTTACAAAATGTTATCAAATCAAATCTGGCAAACATAAAAATAATTTGGATTATGACCAAGTTTTTATTTTTTAAATCTTAGGAAGATGTGATCATATGACATTCCAAAATCAATCAATATAATTCACCATGAAAACCTACTAAAAAAGATTGTGACCTCAATACATGCAGGGTTTAATAATGTTCAAATTTTATTTTGTATAATCCTCTTAACAATTACTAAAACAATAAACTTCCTCAACCTCATGAAGAGTATGGAAGAAAACCTACACTTAACATTATACTTTTTCAGTAAGATCTGGAGTAAGTAAGGACTGTCCTTTTCCTCTGCTTTAATCATATAATATTGGCACTCCTAGACAGGGAGAAGAATCAAGATAAATAAATGACAAAATAAACATTCTTTGGAGATTAGAGAGGAGAAAAGAAAACTATTAGAAAATAACATGCTTGTTTACCAAAAAAAAAAAAATAACAATCCCCAAATGTCTAAAACCAAGCTAATCTAAATAAGCAAGTTTAGCAAGGAAGAAAAAGTTGATCAGTACATAAAATATTTTTTATATTCTGAAATAAACATATGAGCACTTAACATTTGGTAACTGAAAATAAAAATCAATATCACGTTAAAAAAATTAGTACTGCTTTTTTTATAATCAAAACACATATTTTGGTATCAGTCTAAAAAATTTCTGCAAATATATATATTAAAGAGTAAAAAATACTGATGAAATAAATTAAAGTACACTTGAAATCAAGAGTTATACTATGTTTATAATTCTAAAGACGGGGTTATTTTCAAATTCGACGTAGATTCCACTCATTTTCATCGGATTCCTGTTTGGAGTTTTTGTTCAAATCTGCCAGCTAATTCTGAAATACATATGTAAAGGAAAAACATCCATAATTGCTGAAACAATTTTGAAAAATAACAAAGTTGGAATACACACTTTACCTAATTTTAAGCCTTATCATAAAGAGACAGTAATCATGAGAGTATGACTCTGGCAAAAGATGTTTCAATGTATGGTTTGAATAGAATAGAGAATTCAGAAATAGATTCAAACATATGTAGTCAAAAGAATTTTTATAAGGTGCAAAAGCAATTTATAAAATGAGGATAATTATTATTAACAAATAATGCTGAAACAACTGGATAAGCATATCTTTAAAAAAACCTTGACATATACCATTACTCATACACCAAAAATGTAATGCAAAATGAATCAAAATATATCTTGCTGTTAAATGTTAAACTTTAAAAACCTAGCCAAAAAAAAAATATATATATATAACACATGCACACAATCATGACACAATCATGTATTATGTCTTTAAAAATGAAATACTTCTGCTCTTCAAAATATAGGGTTAAAATATAAAGTATAATTCCTAGAAAATATAGATTTTAATACACAGATAGGGAGATCATATTCAAAATAAATACATAAAAAAGAATTTGCATATAGAATGTATCCAGAACTCTCAAACTCATTAAAGTATTTGTAACAGTATAAAAATGCCAAACATTTGAATAGACGCTTTGCCATACTCAAGATAACTAAACATTAGGAAATGGAAAATTAAAACCACAGTGAGATAACTTTAGACACTCATTAGAGTTTTTTAACAATATAGTATCATTGGCTGATCAGTATATGGAGCAACTGAAAATCTCATATATTATTAATGGAAGTGCAAATGGTACAACTAGCTTGAAAAAATACATTTTAGCGCTTCCTATATAAATAAAATCTTATCTTATAATCCAGTAATCCACATCACATATATATGCAGAGAAACAAAAAGCTCTGTTCAAAAAAAATCTTGCACATGATTGTGATGGCTTTGTTTATAACCACTCAAAACTGGAATCAATGCTTTAATGGGTGTTTGAATAAACAAATCGTATAGTAGCTACAGCAAAACAGATCACTCTTCTGCAATAAGATAGAATTTTGGAAAGAAACAATAGATTCACACAATAGCATGGATGAATCTTACAAAATAAGAAGAAAGTAGATGTAAAGACTATATATTGTATAATCAATTAATATGATACTCTGAAAAAGGCAAACTTATCAGTGCACTGAATAGACTGTTCATTGGCAATAATGGGGAGAGGTATATAAAATGGCCTAAAGGTTTTGAGGTTTACAAAAGAGCTATAGATAATAATTATGTTGGAGACTTTATAAGTGTCAAAATTTCTGTGACTGTAGATGCAACAATGAGCTTTACTGTTTGTAAATAATATCTCAATAAACCTAAAATAATTGAATAGATAAACAAAATGATATCAGGCAAAATATCAATAGGGAGGAAAGATACATTATGAAAATAGCAAGCAAACATAAAAGTCAGAATGGTTATATTAATATCAAATAAACTGCACTTTAAAGCAAAGTGTTATTACTAAAAAATAAGTAGGAGTATATTATATTAAAAATGACAAAAACAGGGAAAATGCATGATAGATTATATAGCCTTAAAAGAGAGCCTGAAATATATGCAGAAAAACTTAACAGAATTGAATATAGAATTATTTGTTTTTGTTTTTTATTTGGAGAACTTTATTCACTTTCATCAGGAAAAAATTAAAGAAGTTTGAAACGAGATCAGTAAAGATTTTTAATAACTGTCCTGCATGATTATACCCAATGACATCTGCTTCCTTGTATTTTCAATCTCTCTTAATCACTTCAAATATTTTACCAGAATTTGTCTGCCCAGTAGCATGTGTACAAATTATAGTATGTTACTTCAAAGTGGAATCAACCCAAATGTTACTCAACTAGGGTATTATTATAAGACTGTAGTTTTGACATCTGTGTATTTCTCTTGCTTCTCTTAAATCTTGCTCTGGATGAAGCAAGCTGCCAAATGTTATTCAACTAGTATATAATTATAAAAGACTGTAGTTTTGACATCTCTGCCTTTCCGCCTCTCCTCTGAAATCTCGTGCTCTGGATGAAGCAAGCTGCCATGCTGGATGCAATCCTATATAAAGTCACAAAAAATAATGAAAGTGACAATGTGTCAAAATGGATGTAAAAATATAATCAAAAGCTTGAATTAACCTAAATTAATTAAATAAATTGAATTCATAATTAGATGCCTTTATATCATAAAATTTCTAGGTCCCAGATGTCTTCACTGGTGAATTTTATCAAACATTAAGATAAAAATACCACATCTGTACAAACTATATAAGCCAGTAGAGAAAATATAAGTAATCCCTAACACATTTTATAAGAGAATTATTACTTTAGTAGCAAAACCAGACAAATATATTACAGGAAATGAAGACTGGAATGCAATACCACTCAGAAACATGTCTAGCAAACCACTGCCTTGCTCCACTTCAGTGCTCAAGCACCCCTCCACATTGTTCCCCCTCTGCCACCAGAGCATGTACACTGCAAGAACTGTGTTGCCACTGCCCTTATTAAACACTTGTGTTAGAAATGTCCACATGAGAGTATTCCTCAACACCCTCCAGCAAATCAGGTACTTAACCTAAACAGCCAAAGAACAAAGCTGTGGGCCTGGTACCAGCTCCCCCAGGGTTTGAGCATGCAGCTCAGGAGTGCTGAGATGAACCGTGGCCCTCTGAAATCACCCAGAAATGAAGTCAGTTGACAGAACTGTCAACTCAGTTGACACAACTGTTTTATATTATAGTGAAACCTTCAAGGACATCAAAGAATACAAAACATTAAAATTCAATCCAAAGCGCAAGAACTTCAAAGATTAAAGAGACATCAACCCATAAAGAAGATAAAGAACTAGTGCAAGAACTCTGGCAACTCAAAAACCCAGAATGTGTTGTTAATTCAAAATGACTACACTAGATCCCTACCCATGGTTTTTACCCAGGCTGAAATGGCTGAAATGATGAACATGGAATTCAGAATCTGGATAGCAACAAAGATAATTGAGATTAAAGAGAAAGTCAATAACTAATCCAATAAATCTAAGAAATCCAATGCAATGATGGAAGAACTCAAAGATGAAGTAACCATTTTAGGAAAGAACCAACTGATCTAACAGAGCTGAAAAACTCACTTGTATTTTATAATACAATCAAAATTATTAACAGCAGAATAGAACAAGCTGAAGAAAGAATCTCTGAGCTCAAGACTGATTCTTCAAATCTACTAAGTCAGACAAGAATAAGGAACAGAGAATAACAAAGAATGAACAGAAACTCTGGAAAACATGGACTTATGTAAAGAGACCAAATTGAGGAATCAGGTGTCTCTGAAAGAGAGGGAAAGAGAGCAAGCAAATGGGAAAATTTAGTTGCAGATGTGGTCCATGAAAATTTCTCCAACCTTGCTAAAGAGTTTGTTATTCAAATTCAGAAAACCCTTGTGAAATACTACACAAGACAACCATCCCCAAGATGTTGTCATCAGATTTTCTTTGGTCATTTTGAAACAAAAAATACTAAAGTCAGCTTGAGAGAAGGGGAATCTCAACCACAGAGGAAACTCCTAAAGCTACAATGAATCTATAGCAGAAATCGTACATGCCATAAGACATTGAGTGGCAATTTTTACCAGTCTTAAAGAAAAGAAATTCCAACCAAGAATTTTATATCCAGCCAAAGTAAGCTTCACAAGTGAAGGAATACAATCCTTTTCAGACAAGCAAAATTCTAAGAGAATATGTTACCACCAGACCTGCCTTACAAGAAACCATTAAGTGAGTGATAAACAGGAAACAAAAGACCATTACGGACCACCACAAAAGCACACTTAAGTACATAGACACTCTAAAGCAACTACACAATCAAGGTTGCATAGCAACCAGCTAAAAACCTGCTGACAGGATTAAATCCAGACATATCACTATTAAGTTTATATGTAAACAGGCTGTTCACCCGACTTAAAAAGCACAGAGTAGAAAATTGAATAAATAAGCAAGACCTAATTGTATGCTGTCTTCAAGAGAACTGTCTCACATTCAATGACACTCATAGGCTCAAAGTAAAGTGATGGAGAATAAAATCTCTCAAGTAAACAGAAAATGAACAAGAGCAGAAGTTGTTATTCTAATTTAAGACAAAACAAACTTTAAACCAACAATGATCAAAAAAGACAATTGCATTATATAATGTTAAAAGTGTTCAATTCAAAGGAAGGACTTAGTTATCTTAAATCTATGTGCACTCAACACTGGAGCACCCAGATGCATAAAACAAGGTCTTAGAGACCTACAGAAAGATAACCACACAAGAGTGGGAGACTTCAGCATGCATCTGATGGTATTAGACAGATCATTGAGGGAGAAAACTAACAGATATATTTGATACCTAAACTCAATACTTGACCCAATGGACCTAAAGGCATCTAGAGAATATAACCAACAACACATATACATTTTTCTCATCTGCACATGGCACGTACTCTAAAACTGACCACATGTTGGCCATAAAACAATTCTCAACAATTTTCAAAAAATCAAAATCATAGCAGCCACAATTTTGGACTACAAAGCAATATAAATAGAAAGCATTACTAACATGATATCTCAATACTATAAAATTACATGGAAATTAAACAACGTCCTTCTAAATGAGTTTTGGGTAAGCAATACAATTAAGGAAATTCTTTGAAACTAAAGAAAATAAAGATAGAACATACCAGAATCTCTAGGACATAGCTAAAGCAGATAAAATTGCATTGTTTACCCAAAACTCATTTAGAAGAAGGTTGTTTAATCTCTATGTAATTGCATAGTTTTGAGAGATCATGTTAGTAATACTTTCTATTTATATTGCTCTGTAGTCCAAGATTGTGAAAGGATGATTTTGGTTTTTTGAAAGTTAAGATAAAAGTTTATAGTGCTAAAAACACACATTTCCTAACTACATGTTCTCTCTCTCTCTCTCTCTCTCTCTATATATATATATATATATATATATATTTCTGTAATATATAATACATATGTATTTCTAACACTTATGTAAAGTTAGAAATACATATATTATATATATATAAATATATAAAAATACATATATATGTATATATATGAAGTTAGAAAACTCTCAAATCAACAACCTCACATCACACCTAGAGGAACTAGAAATACAAGAGCAAGCTAGCTCCAAAGCTAGCAAAACAGAAGAAAATAAACCAAAGCAAAGATGAACTAAATGAAATTGAGACTCTGAAAACCATACCAAAGATCAGTGAAACCAAAATTTGTTATTTGAAAGAATAAATAAGACTGCCAGACTGCTAGTCAGAAGAGAAGAAGAAGAAAGAGGAAAGATCCAAATGATCATAATCAGAAATCACAAAGGAGACACTGTCAGCAACCCCACAGTGATACAAAACAACCCTCAGAGACTATTATGAACACTTTTATGCACACAAACTAGAAAACTTAGAAGGGGATAAATTCCTTCAAACATACAAAGTCCTAAATTTGAGCCAGGAAGAACTTGAAACCCCACGTAGACCAATAATAAGTGTGAAAATGGAATCAGTGATTAGATGCCTACCAATCAGAAAAAAAAAAAAAAACCCTGGACTAGATGATTCACAGCTAAATTCTACCCATTGTATAAAGAAGGGGTGGACTAATTCTACTGAAAGAATTCCAAAATATTGAAGAGGTAGAGGGACTTATTCCTAACTTATTCTGAGGACACTATCATTCTGATACCACAATCTGGCAGAGACACAACAAAAAAGGAAAACGTCAAGCCAGTATCCCTGATGAACATAGATGCAAACAGCCTCAGCAAAATCCTTGCAAACCTAATCCAGCAGCACAACTAAAACTAGTACCTCATGGTCAAGTAGGCTTTATTCCTGGGATGCAAGTTTTATTTAATATATGCAAATCAATAAATGTAATATATCACATAAAGAGAACTAAAAGCAAAAACCAACTTAATAGATGAGAAAAAAGTTTTAGATAAATACAAACATTTCTTCATGTTAAAAACCCTCAACAAACTAGGCATTGAAGGACACATTTCTAAATAATAAGAGCTATCTGTGACAAATTCACAGCCAATATCACATTGAATAAGGAATACAATAAAATGAACTGAAAGCATTCCCCTTGAGAACTAAAACATGACAAGAATGCCCACTCTAACCACTCCTACGCAACGTAGTACTGGAAATCATAGCTAGAGCAATCAGGCAAGAGAAAGAAATAGAAAGTATCCAAATAGGAAGAAAGGAATTCAAACTCTCTCTCTTAACAGATGATATGATGTTATGCCGAGAAAACTCCATAGTCTCTGCCCAAAAACTCTTAGATATGATAAGCAACTTCAGAAAAGTTTCAGGATACAAAATCAATATTAAAAAAAAAAACAGCATTATTTCAATATACTAACAACATCCAAGCTGAAAGCCTAATCAAGAATACAATCCCATTTCCAATAGCCATAGAAAACAAATTAAATATCTAGGAATAAGCTCATCAGGGAAGTTAAAGATCTCTACAACAATAATTACAAAATATTGCTGAAAGAAATCAGAGATAATACAATCAAATGAGAAAACAATACATGATTGTGGACATGAAGAACCAACATTGTTACAATGGTCATACTGCCCAAAGCAATGTGCATTTCAATGCTATTCCTATATAAGTACCAATGTCATTTTTCACAAAATTGGAAAAAACTAACCTGCATATGGAACCAAAAAGAGCTTGAATAGCCCAAGCAATCCTAAGCAAAAAGAACAAAGTCAGGGGCAGCACATTGTCTGACTTCAAATAATACTACAAGGCTTCAGAAAAAGAAATCATCGTACTGGTATGAAAACAGACATGCAGGTCAATGGAATAAGAGAGAACACAGAGATCGAGCCTCACACCTACAACAGTCTGAACTTTGACAAAGTTGACAAAAACAAGCAGTAAAGAAAGGACTCCCTATTCAATAAATGGTTCTGACTAGCCATATGCAGAAGATTGAAACTGGATCCCTACCTTTCAACATATATAAATACCAACACAAGAAGAATTTTAAAATATCTGACAGGTAAAGTGTCAGACTATGGGTATAGAATTTATATAGTTTTATAGTTTATATGAAACTATAAAAACCCCAGAAGGAAACCTAGGAAATACCGTTCTACACATAGGCTCTGGCAAAGACTTCATAACAAAGATTCCAAAAGCAACTGCAACAAAAACAAAAAATGACAAATATGACCTAAATCAACTAAAGAGCTTCTGCACAGCAAAATAAACAATTAACAGAATACATATCCTACAGAATGGTTGAAAATATTTGCAAGCTATGTATAATTAGGAATTTTAATGGATGAAGAAGCAAAAAACAAACAATCCCGTTGAAAAATGAGCAGAGTACATGAGCATCAACATCTCAAAAGAAGACACACATGTGGCCAATGAGCATATAAAAAAGTGTTCAACCTCACTAATTATTAGAGAAACTCAAAATCACAATGAGCTACCATCTCACACCAGTCACTATGGCTATTATTAAACAAAAGCATACAATGACAGATACTGGTGAGGTTGTGGAGAAAAGAGAATGTGTATACATTACTAGTGGGATTGTAAGTTAGTTCAGCCACAGTGTGTGGGAAAGCAGATTGGAGATCTCCCAAAGAACTTAACACAGAACTACCATTCAGCCCAGAAATTCCATTACTGGCTATATACTCAAAGGAATAGGAATCATTCTGACATGAAGACACATGCATACACATGTTCATTGCAGCACTATTCTCAATAGCAAAGACAAGGAATCTACCTAAATTCCCATCAATTGTAGACTGGATAAAGAAAATGTGGTACACATGCACCATAAAATACTATGCAGCCATAAAAAGAACAAGGTCATGTTCTTTGCAGCAACATGGATGGATCTGAAGCCTCCTCTCATAAGTGAACTGCAGGAACAGATGACCAAACACCACATGTTCTCATTTTTAAGTGAGAGCTAAACATTGGGTGCACATGGACACGAAGAAGGTAACCATAAACACATAGGCCTACTCGAGGTTGGAGGGTCTGAGAAAAGTGAAGTTTAAAAAATGATGTATTATGTACTACACTTATTAACTGTGTGATGAAATCATCTGTATATAAAACCCCTATAACATGCGATGTACCCATGCATCAAAGCTGCCATGTACCTCTTGATTCTAAAATAAATGTTGAAAAGGAAAACAAAAATTCTTACCATTATACAAACATATCAAATCTAGCAGAATGTACAAAGAATTATGCACAATAGCTAATTGAATTTTTATCCCGGATGAAAGCTAGTTATCATTTGGAAATAACCAATCAAAAAATATTAAAAATAAAAAAAGTTATGTAGAAATGCTTTTAATTTGATTTAAAAAGAAAAAAATTAAAATGTCAGATGCTTAATAAAACACTCTTCAGAGGGAAAATACGTTAATATTCAAAAGCCTGTAAAACACTGCTCGATGTGCTAGCTTTCAAGAAATAGAAGTTAGAACTTCAACGAACTACAATTCCACACCATAAGAATGATAAAAATTAAAACAGCTGAAAATATTAATGACTTAGACATTGTAACTAGGAATGCAAAAAATGGCGTAACTACACTGCAAATGAGTTAGGCAGTTTCTTATAAAGCTAATACACACTTGTAATATGGTTACAAACCACCAGAATTTTTGACATCTCCTAATTATAAATGAAAGCATCTGACCACAAAATGACTTTAGATTAACATATTTTAGTAACATTATTCATATAGTCTAAAACTAGAAACAATCCAAATGTCCCTTAACAGGTAAATGAGTAATTAAAAGGGGTATATCTGTACAATAGATTACCTCAGCCACAGTAAGGAAAAATTATTAATACACACAGAAACATGGATGAACCTCAAAAATATCATGTTAATTGAAAAAATACAAAAGATGACATAGCACTTGACTCTATGCATATAAATTTCCAAACAAAATAAACGTACAGTGATAGCAGATTAGTGTTTCCTGGACTGTGGCTATTTCGATTTAACCACCTGCTATGGAGAATGAGAAAACTCCATGGGGTGATGAAAATGATATATCTTAAGTGTGATTTTGATTACATGATTTTTGTTAACTGACCAAGACTTGAGCTGTAAGTTTTAAGTGGTTCAATATTATTTTATGTAAATTTTGCCTAAGTAAGTCTGTTAAAATCACTAGATTTTTAAAAAGTTATGTTGAACTACACAAAATTTAAGAATTAAGTAAAAGATGATATTAATAAAGTGAGTATGTAAGACAAGTCACAGACTGCTAGGTTTCCCAATAGCCATATGTGAAACCAACATTGTATCCATAATAGGGAAACCATTCATACAAATCACTAAGGAAAACAACGGTCAGCCTAACAAATATTTTAGGAGGCATCTGCTAAAAAAGAATTTACAAATGTTCAATCAGTGAAATGTATTTAACATTACCTGTGATCAGTGATAGTCAAATTACAACCACAATATTATACTACTGTATTCCCCTCCATTCAAAATGCCTAAAATATTTTTGCAGACAACCTGGATGTCGTGAAAGATACAGATCAAAAGAAATACTCACACCTTTCTGTGACCATAAAAACGTGCACATCGGTTTTGGAAAACTATGTTTTGGTACCTTATAAAACTGAGCCTTAGATAATTATGGCCCTGATGCTCTGACAAAAGTGTATACTTAAAAAATGAATGTCTATGTCTACTGCAAGACCTTCACACACAGGTATAACAACTTTTTTCATGAAAGACCTGAATTGCATCAAATGTTCAACAAGTGAATAAACAAATGTTGCTATGTATTAATATGAAGAAATATTACTCAGTAAAAAGACAACTTTTTCAACTGCAGACATTTTAAAATATATTTAGTTAAAGAAATGAGATACAGAAAAGTATATACTGCATGATACAATATACATGAAATTCAAAGACAAGCAGATGAATCTATGGTGATAGATTTGGATATCAGTAACTGAAAAGATCATGGAAGTATCTTGGGTCAGGGCAATGCTATGTGTCTTGAGGAATATAGTAATTTCCTTGGTGTATGGAATTGTAATACATCATCAAGCTCAATAATATGATTTACTCAATAACAATAACAAAACAAGTAAAAAATACTGTATGTTAAAAGACTATGTATAGGTTTAAGACAATTGCTATAGATGAGAAAATAGACTTTTTATCCAACTTAGTATTTTTCCCAAAAAAAGATAAAGTGAGTAAGAAAGGAAATAGGAAGTCTTTTAAAAACTTTCATCCTTGAACATAACATTCAAAATTGAGGACTACATTTACATGGAGTATGTTCTGAAAACAGATATATTTAAGTATCTGGTTAAATTTTTTAATGTAGATATTATTGAAAATATTATTATTATTTTAGAGAAAAATCTGACTGTTAAATCAGGAAGTACTTAAGCTTTTTTCTGTATTTTCTGATACTGACTTGCTTTGATTGAAAGCTGATAAATCGTATTTATTTCTTTTACTTAGTTTTAGATGCTACATCTATTAATTTTAATTTTTTCTATGCAATCAGTAGGTCCCATAAAAATTTATTTTTATTAATGTTACATTACAGAAACTTTAAGAAACAGTCATTAGAGCGAATCAGCAACCAACAGAATGGGAAAAAATTTTTGCAGCTTACCCATCTGACAAAGGGCTGATATACAGAATTTACAAAGAACTAAAACAGATTTACAAGAAAAAATCCGAACAAGCCCATTCAGAAGTGAGCAAAGGACATGAACAGACACTTTTCAAAAGAAGACATACATGAGGCCAACAAACATATGAAAAAATACTCGTCATCACTGGTCATTATAGTAATGCAAATCAAAACTACATTGAGATACCATCTCATGCCAGTTAGAATGGCAATCATTTAAAAATCTGGAGATAACAGAATCTGGAGAGGATGTGGAGAAATAGGAACACTTTTATACTGTTGGTGGGAGTGTAAATTAGTTCAACCATTGTGGAAGACAGTGTGGCGATTGCTCAAGGACCTAGATAGAGAAATTCCATGTGACCCAGCAATCTCATTACTGGGTATATATCCAAAGGTTTATAAATCATTCTACTATAAGGACACATGCACACAAATGTTCACTGCAGCAGAGTTTATAATAGCAAAGACCTGGAACCAAAACAAATGTCCATCGATGATAAACTGGACAGGGAAAATGTGGCACGTATACATCATGGAATATTACACAGCCATCAAAAATGATGAGTTCGTGTCCTTTGTAGGGACATGGATGAACCTGGAAGCCATCATTCTCAGCAAACTGACACAGGAGCAGAAAATCAAACACCACATGTTCTCACTCATAGGCAGGTGTTGAACAATGGGAACACATGGACACAGGGAGGAGAGCACTGCACACTGGGGTCTGCTGGAGGGAAATTGGGGAGGGACAGTGGGCAGCAGGGAGTTGAGGGGGATGGCATGAGGAGAAATGCCAGGTATAGGTGAGGGGAAGGAAGGCAGCAAATCACACTACCATGTGTGTACCTATGCAACAATCTTGCATGTTCTTCACATGTACCCCCAAACCTAAAATGCAATAAAAAAATTATTTTAAAAGCCTTCCCTTTTGAATGTTTTCTATAATTATTATTTACATAATAACCACTTTGTCATTCAAACAAATTAGAGATTCATTAGGATTGCCTCTAAATAAGAATCATAAAATTGGTTCCAATAGATATGATTCATATTTTGAGTCTTTGAGAAATGATTAGAAATAAAAACAAGGTAAAAGAAAGACATACTTTCAACCTCATTGCTATATTTTTTCATAAACACTAAGAGAAAAAACTTATTGGGGCTACAGGCAACTTAAATAAATAGATTGCTAAAAATGACTCATTGAATAAATGCATAATAGACACTTTGAGTTGAACCACAACTAATACATTTATTCACAGAATAATTTCTGTTTGAAATGGTCTTTATGTTGGGCAAGAGGAAAGTCTATGGATGCAAAAACTCAAAACTGTTCGACAAATTATAAGATTAATTTTGTAATTTTATAGTTGCCTTCTTTCTCTTCTAATTTTTAATTCAATACAAATTTTGACTTTGGAAGCAATGTTAACATGAATTTGATTGATATTATGAAGCACTTTATTCAAGGAAACACTAAGAAATATAATACTACGTTCTCTTTTTTTTTCTGAATTCTTTGTGACAGAAAGATAAAGAAAAAGAAATTACTAGGGTAGGTGAATAATAACCTTGTCAAAATGAATGTTGGAAATGAAGATACTTGTAAAGTTGTGCTTTTATTTGAATCACGTATATAAAAAGGAAAGATGAATTTCTTACAAATGGTTTATTTTTAACACATGACATGAAATATCCTGCAAATTTTAGAACTTACACTTTATATAGACAAGTAGAGCCCATTATTGCCTGCATTTATGCACTATTTCCAGTATGAAAAGAACAAGAACACACTTGTAATTTGGAAATCCTGTAAGGAAATCAAATTTGAGAACAAAACTTACAGAAATCTCATTGTGAGCTACGGTAATAGAATTTCTGTCTGGTAACTCTAAAGTGCCTCAAAGGAACAATGAAATCACACACACTTGTTTCTACGAGATCATGGATTACAGTTTTTGTCAGCATATGATAGGGATGAAGTGATTCAATGTAAGAGGGGGCACGAAGATGTCGGGTTGAAAGAACCTAGCTGAGGAGGCTTAGTCTGCAGCACGCTTAAGACAGTGTCTTGGGAAATATTCGGAAAGAGCTGTGTGAATTTGATTGGAGAACCATTTTCAGGCTATCAGATTAGTAGAGGTTAAGCCTTTCTGGATTCAGCAGTTATACTTTTGTAGGTATTTTAGATACTAGATATGTAAAATAGTTATATAATAGTAAAATTTGCTTCTCTTATTTCTTCATTTCTTCATATCTGTAATGAAAGACCTATGGAGTTTGTATTTTAAATTTTTGGAATTAAAAAAAATTGGTGATTCACCAGTATGCTTAGCATTCATGGAGAAATAGTGTAATTTGCCTGTAAGTTGTATTCTATTCACCCACACACTAATTGAACAGATGTAGAGACTGTTTTTCATAATCCTAGCTTTCAAACAGCTTATGCATGAAAATTTATTTTTCATACTTGAGAAGTAGATTGAACTGTGTGCGTAGGTAAATAGTTCTTTTATAAGCATTTCCTGTCGGGAAATTGAGACTAAAGAGTGGACTGAGGCTGAAGGATGTCCAGATCTCATGCTCTTGAAATCACAGTGAAGAAATGCTACACATTTGTCTTGGAAAAGTACTACTTAGGCATTGCTGCTGTGTCAGTTAAATAAGTGATACACTGGCCATCATACTTTCTGGATCAATTCAGCACCGAACAATTTGCCTTCCAATTATGTCTAAGAATCTTGCCTAAATTGTAAGTCTATTTAGCAATCTATTAATAAACCTGATATAATTAATAGGTTATTAAATAGACAATTTTGGCAAGATTCTTAGACATGTTTAAGATTAGACTACTTTGACTAACTGAATAGGTTATTGAGCCTTCTTTCTAATAAACAGCATTCATTTATGCATCTGATCATATATATAAGCTCAGGTGTTTTACAAACTCTGCATTAAAACATCTATATTAGCCAGGGTTCTCCAGAGTAACAGAATCAATATACATAGAAACTGATTTATTTTAAGTAATTGGTTTATGTGATTATAGAGGCTGGCATGTCCAAAATCTGCAGGGTAGACAGGCATTGTCAGGGCACCCCAACGAAACTGATGTTGCCATAGAAGTCTGAGGCCATCTGCTTGCAGAATTCCTTCTTGCTCATGGGTGGTTAATCTTTTCGTTCTATTCAGACCTCCAGCTGATTGGATGAGGCTCACTCACATTATGGAGCTCAATCTGCTTCACCTCAATCTGTTGATTTAAATGTTAATCTCACTTAAAAATGCCCTTTCAGAAACCTACAGAACAATGTCCAAATATTTGAGCATTGAGGTCCAGATGCACTGACACATAAAATTAACCATGACAAGTCCACACCTTGTTAACCATTGCATACCAGCTTGGGTGACAAAGGTAAGACTTTGGCTCAAAAAATACAACAACAACAACAAACTTACGTCCAGGCTCAGTGGCTCATGCCTGGCACCCATATGCATCTCTTTAAACCACATTTAATCTCTGAAAAAGGACAAAACAGGGTCATACTTCCACTTACCATTAGACAACCAGCCTGTATATAGCTAACAATATGCACTAACAATACCTAAATGCACTAGCAATACCTAAATACTATGATAAGTCAATCCACCTTGTGTTACAGGATAAGGGAATAATAGCAGAAGTAAAGCAGTGTTTGCTTAATATATGTACACAAATGATTTATAACAAAATAAAAAAGAATTACTCGTGACAATAACAGTCCTCATTTCTGCAACTGGTTACCTGGTGTAGTTGATATTTCTAAATACATTCTTCCACTCTCGTATTCCTTCCTCCATTCTGTATTTCTTTTCCCCTCAGCAAGCTCCTCAGCTGATTGTACAGTGTAATGCTAGACAAGTCAATTCTCTGTTGTCTTGGAAAAATAAGTGATATCTCCCTGTTAACAATAGCTAAAAATGATAATTAATATAGGCCATATAAGGACATGTTTCCTGTTCTCATTCAGCCTTCTGGGTAATTATAAAATTAAACATTAAACACATAAACATATATAGAACTATATAATTAAAGCATTCTTAATAAAAATAAAATGAAGTGCCTAATTAAATGGAGAGTTAGGAGAACACTCAGCCAATAACACTTAAGATGAAATAGGAGTAGGATGGGAATTAGGTAAAGAATTAAGAAGGAAACCGTTATAAGTAAAGTGAGCTATATAAAAGAAAATCTCATTACAAAGGAGACTTTATCACATTCTAGAAAATGTATATTTGTATGTGTGTACATACATGGAGGCTAGCAAAGAAAGAAAGAAGAATACTTTGAGATGGTGTTGGATAAGTAGACAAGGACCAAATAATACTGGACCTTGAGATTCAGTTTGAATAATGGAATTTGAATAATTAAATAATGCTAGAAAAGCCACGGAGGATTTTTAAGCTGAGGAAAGAAAGGTTAGGTCAAATATTATTCTGGCTATCATGTGGGAAAATGGAATTTGTTAGGGAAGAGAGTAAAATGATTCTCTTGGTTAAGTTAAGGCTATCCAGTTCTGATGATTGATTTTGCATGCCAACTTGGCTAGGCCATATAACATCCAGTTATTAAATAAAAAACAAAGTCATCTCCGGGGGTGGTGGCTCACTCCTGTAATTCCCATACTTTGGGAGGCCAAAGTGGGCAGATCAATGGAGGTCAGGAGTTCAAGACCAGCTTGGCTAACTTGGTGAAACCCTATCTCAAATACAAATAAAAAAATTAGCCAGGCATACTGGCAGATGCCTGTAATCCCAGCTACTCAGGAGGCTGAGGCAGGAGAATTGCTTGAAACTGGGAGGAGGAGGTTGCAGTAAAGCAAGATCGTGCCATTGCATACCAGCCCGGGCGACAAGAGGGAGACTTTGGCTCAAAAAAACATAAAAACAACAAAAACAGCCACAACAGAAAGTTATGTATTGCTGAAATGGTATTACATAGATGTGGTTAACAACCACAATTAGTTAACTTGAAGAAGAGGAGATTACTGTCATCAATGTGGTGGGTCTTATCCAATCACTTGAAGGTCTTAAAAGCAACAGCTGAGGTTTCCTAGAAAAGAATAAACAAGCCTCATGACTGAATTATAAATTATTTCCCAAGTTTCCAGCCTGCTTGTCTGCTGTACTGATTTCGAACTTGCTTCTTCCCACGATTATCTGAAACAATTCCTTAAAATAAATCACACATACACACACAGATCTCCTCCTGCTTCTGTTTTTGTGAATACATCTGATTGATACTCCATGTATCAATTAAAACTGTTTGTGGATGATCACAAAAAGAAATTTGTTTCTTAAATAGCAGTTTAATGCAGTAGTTCCTGGTTCACAGTTTTCCTACTTGTGTTGATTCAGGACCCGGTTTCTTTTCATTGTGTGCAATATCATTCCCTGAAGTACTCCACAAAGAAATCACCACCTCTCATGCTTCAGGCCCCAACCACAGAGAGTTGTGTTGGCTTGTTTGCTTTGCTTTTATTTCTAGTAGATTTGGTTGGCGATGAAGAATTTACATTTCTAACAAGTTCATAGATGATGCTGACATTGCTGGTCCAGCTACCACACTTTGAGAACCCTACTGTATGTGTTCAAATGTTTTGCATACAGTTGGCACAAGGGGAAATCGATGGTGTTAGTAGCTTAAAGTTAGCCACCTGGTAGCATTTCCATAATGGAAATGGGAAAAAATGCAAATAGAACTCTCATTTTTCTACAGAACTGATTGTTAAACATTTACTAGAATACCATAGGACATAGAGAATAAAAAGCAAGCAAGTGTCATAAATGATTTATAGATTTCTGGCTCTGTTACCTAGGAGAATTCCTGTGGCATTTTCTGTCAGGGGGATGATGAAGAAGCTTTCTAAGTTAAGAATAGCTTTAGACAGTTTTTAAGATACCTATGAGCCAAATAGCATGTATATACGTGTGTCTATATATACATGTATATGTTTTATATAGCAATTTACATACCTAAGATTGTAATATTGTGATATGTGAGACTGTGTACATGTCACAGAGTACACTGCAAAAAATCCTCTAGATCTTCATGCAGTCAAGGGGCGTGTAATTGCACGTAACAAAAGTAGGATTCAAAATGACTGAAACAGTAGGAATGTATTGCTTACGTAATTGCAAAATAAGGGAGTTATGGTCCTGACAAGACTTGCTTCACTATGGGTTCTATCTAATGCTTCTTTGTGGTCATAGTCTCAACCCTCCTTTGAGCGCCTGCAGCACACTTAGGACAGAAGTAAAATGGCAAACCTGTGATTTTCCATCATTTCCTTTTGAGAAATTAGGGACACCTGTTTTCCAAAACCCTTTGAAGTTTTTTCCGATTTACAAAAATGGGATTTGAGACCCTATCCTGTACCAAATTTAACCCCTGGGAAAGTCATGTGCTGATTTGCTTATCTGAAGGCTTTTAAATTATGCTGACAAGAAGCATGAATATAACACATGCTATGCAAAAATTTCCTTGCCTTAACTAACCTAATTTCTGTTGGCAAGCAGTGGACACAGGTGGATAAAGAGAAGGCCTTTAATGTTAAATAGGCAACCAAAAATATATAGTTTTGTAATCATAGTGTTTTTATTTTCAGAGATATCTTTTTTTTTCCCAATGGCAAACTGTAAATAAAACCAAAATGAGATAATCCTAAAAGATTTTAGGAAATCTTACATGGCTTTGATTCACTGGTTGACCAAGAATACAAATTAACAAATTAAGTGGGTTTTTTTTTCGTATGATTTTGCTCACACATATGTCCTCTTTAGAGAAGTGTCTGTTCATGTTCTTGCCCACCTTTTAATGGGGTTGACTTTTTGTGGTTAAATTTTTTAAGTCCTTATAGATGCTGGGTATTAGACCTTTGTCAGATACATAGTATTGAAAAATGTCCTCCCGTTCTCTAGGTTGTCTATTTACACTGTTGGGAGTTTCTTGTGCTGTGCAAAACTCTTTAGTTTAATTAAATCCCATTTGTCAATTTTTGCTTTTGTTGCAATTACTTTTAGCATGTCCATTGTGATATCTTTGTTTGTGCCTATGTCCTGAGTTATATTGCCTAGGTTGTCTTCCAGAGTTTTATACTTTTAGGTTTTACATTTAAGCCCCTAACTCATCTTAATTTTTGTATATGCTTCACAAAAGGGGTCCAGGTTCAATTTTCTGCATATGGCTACCCAATTATCTTAGCATCATTTATTGAGTAGTGACTTTTTCCCCCATGGCTTGATTTTGTCAGATTTGTTAAAGATCAGAGAATTCCAAGTGTGTCATTTTATTTCTGCCTTCTCTATTCTGTTTCATTGACCTATGCTTCTATTCTTGTACCATGCTACATGCTAATAGCAGTACCATGCTATTTTGGTTACTGTAGCCTTGTAGTATAGTTTGAAGTTAGATAAGATGATGCCTCCAGGTTTGTTCCTTTTGCTTATGATTGCCCTGGACATTTGGACTCATTTTTTGTTCCATATGAATTTTAAAATAGTTTTTTTCTTTCGAGCTCTGTGAAGAATATCAATGGACGTTTAATGGGAATATCATTGAATCTATAAATTGCTTTGAGCAGTATGAAAATTTCAATTATATTGATTTTTTTCTATCCACAAGCATGGAATGTTTTTTTCACTTGTTTTTGTCATCTCTGATTTCTTTGAGCAGTGGCTTGTATAAACATGCAGCCAACAAGCATATAAAAAAGCTTAGTATCACTGATCATTAAAGAAATGCGAATCAAAACCACGATGAGATACCATCTCACACCAATTGAAATGACTGTTATCAAAACATAACAGATGCTCGCAAGGTTGTAAAGAAAAATTAATGCTTATACACTGCTTTAGTTTTGTTTTTTTTCCAAGGTGAAGTCTCCCTTTGTCACCCAGGCTGGAGGGCAGTGGCATGATCTCGGCTTATTGCAACCTCTGTCTCTTGGGATCAAGCAACTCTATTGCCACAGCCTCCCAAGTAGCTGGGACTACAGACCCATGTCACCATGTCTGGCTAATTTTGTTCTTGTATTTTTAATAAAAATGGGGTTTCACCATGTTGGCCAAGCTGGTCTCAAACTCTGGACCTCATGTGATCTGCCTGCCTTGGCCTTCCAAAGTGCTGGGATTGCAGGCGTTAGCCACCATACCTGGCCATAAACTGTTGATGGGACTATAAATTAGTTCAGTCATTGTGGAAGACAGTGTGGTGATTCCTCAAAGACCTAAAGACAGAAATACCATTTGACTCAGCAATCCCCTTACTGGGCATATACCCAAAGGGATGTAATTTGTTTATTCTATTAATATTATAAAGACACATGTGCACGTAGGTTCATTGTAACACTATTCACAATAGCAAAGACATGTAACCAAACTAAATGCCAGTCAATGATAGACTGGTTAAGAATATGTGGCACATAATACATCAAGGAGTACTTTGCAGCCCTAGACAAGAAGCATGTCGTGTCCTTTGCAGGGACATGGATGGAGCTGCAGGCCATTATAAGCAAATTAACAAAGGAACAGAAAACCAAATATTGCATGTTCCCACTTATAAGTGGAAACTAAATGATGAGGAGTGGACACATAGAGGGGACAACACACACTGGGGCCTATAAGAAGGTGAAGGGTGGCTGGGCGCGGTGGCTCAAGCCTGTAATCCCAGCACTTTGGGAGGCCGAGGCGGGTGGATCACAAGGTCGAGAGATTGAGACCAACCTGGTCAACATGGTGAAACCCCGTCTCTACTAAAAATACAAAAAATTAGCTGGGCATGGTGGTGCGTGCCTTTAATCCCAGCTACTCAGGAGGCTGAGGCAGGAGAATTGCCTGAACCCAGGAGGCGGAGGTTGCGGTGAGCCGAAATCGCTCCATTGCACTCCAGCCTGGGTAACAAGAGCGAGACTCTGTTTCAAAAAAAAAAAAAAAAAAAAAAGAAGGTGAAGGGTGGGAGGAAGGAGAAGATCAAGAAAAATAGCTAACGGATTCAAGGCTTAATACCTGAGCAATTAAATAATGTTTACAGTGAACACCTATGATCCACTTTTACCTATGTAACAAACCTGAAGATACTGCAGATGTACCTCTGAACTTGAAATAAAAGTTAATAAAAAAAACACCAAATGTACTGTAATTGTTTTCCTTAGAAGGATTCAAGGATTCATAGTGGGCATGCATCAGAATACTCTAGAGTACACGAAAGAGGCAAAATTCCACAATCCCAGTCTGGCCCTACTGAATTGTAATATCTGGTAGTACAGGCTAAGATGTGGCATATCAGACAAACTCTCCATATAATTGTGTGCTTTAAAATATCAGATGAAGCAGGCTAAGTCACAGGGAACAATATAGATCGAAATCAAAAGAACGCATACTTTTTTTGAAATGAGCAATTGTGTCAAGTTTTTTAAGAACAACTAATTTCTCACTTAGCATTGCTTCAAAGTAGATTCATCATGTTCATTATCTATTAGGGGAAAACATTTGAGGGCAGTATCAGTCTAATCAATATGCAAGTCATAGAGATTCTAAGCATTCTTACCTTTTGTACATTTTTTGAGATTATGGAAATTTATAGTTTATGTAACAAAACATAGAAAACAAATTAAAGCTCATTAATATTACAAATTAATTGCTGTTGGACAGGTAGAGAAAATAAGGCACAAAAACCATAAGTAGATAAAAATAAACATACAACTGTATCTTTACAAGGAATAACTTGCCGTAAGTTATTGTATTTTTTCTGAGGTACAAATGCAGAGTGTCAACAGAAAACAGCTGTTTACCACTTTAAAACTGTACAGTCTATACAACAAAACTTAGCAGAATTGAGAAATGGTCATATTCACTAATGTTAAGAATTAGAAATGTCCACAGCTATCTTTGTTTTAGTTTTAACAATTATATTAATTCCAAACTACTTTATAGTACAAAACGTTGTATGCCGTTCCAGCCTATCTAAGCAGTCCTGGAGTTTAGTTTTTGTTCTGTTTTGTTTTGTTTTTTTTTAAATATGATCACCTTTACTTTTCCTAAGTCTGAAAGAGAAATGTACAACGTTGTAGTAGGCCTTGTATTTTATGCTTGTGGAAAATCTGCTGAATGTCCGGTATCCTCACTTGCTCTGCTTTGGTACCAGGTGATGCAATTCCATTTCACTCAGGAAATATTAGAGAGCCCTCAATCTCAGAGAAGGTTTAATAACCCCACCAGGGTCCCAGGTGATGAATCATAATTTGTCAAAGCAGTAATAATTCTACTCCCTTTGATCAGTGCTTAAGCTAAGGCTGTTTTTACAATTCAGTGCTAGTCACAAGAAGAAATCAGCTGAAGAACCTAGTATTAGTCCATTCTCCCACCGCTGTAAAGAAATACATGCAACTGGGTTACTTACAAATAAAAGAAGTTTAACTGGCTCTGCAGGCTGTCCAGGAAGCATGATGCTGGCATCTGCTCAGCTTTGGGGGAGACCTCAGGAAGGTAACAATCATGGCAGAAGACAAAGCGGGAGCTGGCCCTTCACATGGCTAAAGCAGCAAGTGTTGCGGGAGGAGCCACCCTCTTTTAAACAACCAGATCTCCTAAGAACTCACTCACTATTATGAGAACAGCACCAAGGGGAATGGGGTTAAACTATTCATGAGAAACCGGCCCCATGATCCAATCACCTCCCACCAGGCCCAACACCAAACACTGGGAATTACAATTCAACATGAAATTTGGTCTGGGACTCAAATCCAAACCATATTAAACCTTTATCACCTACTGTGTAGACAAAACTTACTGTTTTTCTTCTGTTCTTATACTACAACTGTCAACACAAGAAGCTTCTGTGACTACATATGTGGGAATCTCTCTCTACTTTGAATCAAGCAAGCAATTTTACAGCAGGTATCAGCTGGGCAGCTCCTGATCCAATTCAATTCTGATGCTGTCTACCTGAAGACTATGTCAGATCTCCACAGTCTCACAAGATCGACCCCAATTTCTTCACCAGTCACAAGTCCAGACCCCTGGAATTTCTGATGTATTCCTTCAAGGTAGACTTCCCGTGCCCTTCTTTTTAGGCTCTATTAATTTGTTACAATGTCTCAGAAAACCCAGGAAGAGACTTGTTTACATTTACTTTTTTATTACCAATAATATTTCAAGTATACAAATAAACAGCCACAATGATAAATATATAGGGAGAGGTCCAGAAGGGTCCAGAGCATAGGCGCTTCTGTCCCATGGATTAGGAGTGTGCCACTCTCCTGGCACCTAGGTGAACTCTTGTTTACTTTTCCATAAGTCGTCACAAGTTCAGCTGTCCAGGAGCTCTCTATACCCCATTCTCTTGGGCATTTTATGAAGACTTCCATGGAGATGTATGATTAAAGTACGGACTACCATGTCAAAACATGATTGGATGAAATGAGTATAATCTGATACTGAGTGGAAAACCCAGCAAGGCCTGTCTGCTCAGACTCTTGGTTGTTTTGTGCAGCATTCCTTTCTACAGGACACGGAGCAGGACTCCTTCTGAAATGAGGATCTTATGACCTAAAATAGGACAAAGTAGTTCAGTGTGTTAGGATTCTCCAGAAGGACAGAAGTAATGGGATATAAGTATATACGAAAAGAAGTTTATGAAGGAGAATTTACTCACATAATCACAAGGTGAGGTCCCACAGTAGGCTGTCTGCAAGCTAAAGAGCTAAGAAACCAGTACAAGTCCCCAAACCTCAAAAGTAGGGAGGCTGCCAGTGGAGCCTTCAGTTTGTAGCTGTAGGCCTGAGAGCACCCCAAAAACCATTGGTGTGAGTCCAAGAGTCCAAGGCCAAATAACCTGGAGTCTGATGTCCAAGGGTAGGAAGAATGGACAGAAGCATCCAGCACAGGGCCTGGTGCAGTGGCTCATGCCTGTAATCCCAGCACTTTGGGAGGCTGAGGCAAGCGGATCACCTGAGGTCAGGAGTATGAGACCACCCTGGCCAACATGGTGAAATCCCATCTCTACTAAAAATACAAAAATTAGCCCGGTGTGGTGGTGTAAATCTATACTGTCAGCTACTAGGGAGGCAGAAATAGGAGGATTCACTTCAAGCTGGGAGGCAGAGGTTGCAGTGAGCCACAATTGCATCACTGCACTCCAGCCTGGGCCACAGAGTGAGATCCTGCCTCAAAAAAGAAAAAAAAGAAAGAAAGAAAAAGCATACAGCATGGAAGAAAGATGAAAGCCAGGAGACCCTGCAAGCCAGCTTATCTCACCTTTTTCTACCTGCTTTGTTCTAGCAAAGCTGGCAGCTGATTGTATGGTGGCCACCCATGTTAAGAGTGGGTCTTCCTCTCACAGCCCACTGACTCAAATGTTAATCTCCTCTGGCAACACTCCAACAGACACAACCAGACACAATACTTTACCAGCTATCTAATCATCCTTCAATCCAATCAAGTTGACAATTAATATTAACCATCACGGTAGGAGAATTTCCTTATGAGCAGCTCTAAGACAGAAATTCAGGAGTTTAGAGTGTATTTTTAGTTTCTGTGGCCTGCATTGAGGAGAAAAAGAACAGGTAAATGAGGGGCAGGAGGAGGTCAGTGAGAGGTTCTGTTTTTCAAGACTGCTTCTGGAGCCTAACACATCCCAAGGTTACAAGCAAAGATCATCTGTCACCTTTATTGTTCTGAAACTGCCCCAAAGCTGCTTCAAGAGCCAAAAACAAAAGGCCAAATAGTTTAGCAAAAGATTTGCTTATTGTTTTAGTCACTTAGGAAATAATACGGCCTATGGGAGTTATGAGCCAGGAACTGTGGATGAATCAAATATTTGTTTATCATAATATTAAACCTACTGAAAAACTACTTTGCAAGGCAGAGCTTCAGAGGTGCCCACCTTTATGCTCTGTCCTTCCTTACTACCATAGACACTGAAGTGAAGGTTTAAAACCTATGTATTTTGAGTAAAGGGTCAAAAAATTACAGAGATGTGATTGTGCCTTGTAATAAAAAATGTCACCAACCTCTAGACTTTGTGTGGATGGAATAATACATTTTCTTGTGGTTTGTGACAGTGTTGGCTTTTTTTTTATCAAAAGCTTTATGAAATGTTATACTATTGCTAATATACTAAAAAGTATTAATTCAAAGAGTATCTGATTTATTGTTCAGAATCTTAAAACTCAATGACTACATAAAGACAGTAGGGCTGAGCACTTGGTCTCAAACTGGGTGTTCGGGGCTATGGTCAGAAGAGAACCTGCCTAATGTAGTGAAGCTAGTCACATATCATCCACAGTCAGGGTTTTCCTAGATGGGGTTGTTTTTGTGGAGAAAATACATTGTAATGCCAGCAAAGTTATGAAAAATGTTAACTTCACTACATGAAGTCTATTAGGGAATTTTTCACTTGAAACTTTTGGCTGGATATCTAGCCCGCAATGTGGAAGTTAGCCATCAACAAAGTAAAATATAAAGCCTATTGCAAGCAGCATTCCTTGCCAAAAACATCTAATTTTTGTCATGGGACATGATCAACAATCTTTGGTTAGAGGGCATATTAATTATTTGGGACCACATCATGCAGAGATAATTTAGTCCTTCACAAAGCAACTTCTGTTGTTCTATATAAAGCCCTCTGGCAGCAATACTAGGTCCATTTCACACAATAAATTTGCGGATTAGAACCATATCTAAGCTGTCACTATCGCACCACAACATTTCAAGTCTTTTTTAAGACTAACATGACAGCTAAGATTATCCAGTGGGAGTTTTTGATGAAAATTGGACAGTAGCATTCAATATATATCTTGATTATTCAATATATCTAGAATACAAGGACTTTGATGGTAAAGATCATTTCTCTTTTGTTGATAGTGATGTCCCTAGTGTTTATCAAGACTATATGATGTATAGTAACTCTTATTGAAGGAATTACTAAGTTAATAAAGCATTCTCTATTCAAAAATTTGTAGCTGGTCTGTCCATATAAATAATGAAGCAGGTATTTATATGAGATATAGATGATTTGTTGTAAAGCAAAGAACATGTTAAAAACACTACTTTCGGCTGGGCGTGGTGGCTCAAGCCTGTAATCCCAGCACTTTGGGAGGCCGAGGCAGGTGGATCATGAGGTCAAGAGATCGAGACCATCCTGGTCAACATGGTAAAACCCCGTCTCTACTAAAAATACAAAAATTAGCTGGACATGGTGGCGCGTGCCTGTAATCCCAGCTACTCAGGAAGCTGAGGCAGGAAAATTGCCTGAACCCAGGAGGCGGAGGTTGCAGTGAGCCGAGATCGCGCCATTGCACTCCAGCCTGGGTAACAAGAGCGAAACTGCGTCTCAAAAACAAAACAAAACAAAACAAAAAAAAAAAAACACTACTTTCTATAGCTCTCTTCTGATGCAAATCTTACTCACTATGGAATTGTCCAGATAGGTTTTTTACCTTCTAACATAAAACAGAAGCCAAAATGTTTTATCTAAATAATACGGTTAAGTACATATGCAGTTAACACACACACACACACACACACACACACACACACGTTAAAAACATTTTAAGTAATACAATTGTGGAAATATGCTAATGTGAAAATTGAAAAAAATAGTGTTATACTTTATGTGTACTACTTCATATGATCAGAAAGTGTGAGGACATAAAGAACAAATTAAAAAAAGATGCCTCCTTGATTCCTTTGTTAGGAAACTGAGTGCATTGTGGCATGTGGTGTGATTCTAGAAGTCATGGTTTGCAAAGGATAATCAGAGGATATTTGGGGGCTTACATTGAGGATATTTACTACTAATCTAAATGTAGATGTACAAGAGTTACTTATATTTATGTATTCATTTATTCATTCAGAAACTACATTTTTTTTTTAACGGCATGGAATGTTGGGCACTGTCCTAAGTGTTGGAGCTAGAGAAATAGTTAATCCAGAGAGAAACATTCTTGGCATCCAGATAGAAAAATTACTATTGAGACTGTCAAAGAAACAGGAAAGATAATATTTTGAAATGGAAAGAGTTGTCAATATTGCTTATTCACAATGTAGAAATCAGATATACCCTTGAAATTAGCTGCACATAGGTCAGTGTTGGCCTTGGTCAGAGCAATATATATGAAGTGACGGAGGTGGAGGCTAGATTATGATTTTCTAATTTGCAAAGGTTTCATACTAACTGCTATAACTCACAGTTTGTGTTGGTAAATTACACCATTAATAATTAGAATATTTATTTAGTCAAGGAGCAGAGGTAGAAGGCATACAATGAAACATGGTGACAGTGTACTATTGTCTCCTTCAACTTCTTGTTGAGTATATTTAGATATATGGAGTATTTAATTTTGGCATGCAAAATAATACCACCATGTGCACAGAGCAAAGATCAAAGATGCTGTTCTCTAAAACGTAGATTAAAATGGCACTGGCCCAGTTTGAGACAAAATATCCTAGAACAGAAAATTCTCCAGTACATTCTGAAAATGATTTTTAACAATTGATTTATTACTCTAGTGCTTCAGTTTCCTCTCCTCTTCATAACAATTGATGAAAGAGTTTATGATATTAATCAATCAGCCACCATTTCTTTTGTACAGATAGAGCAAATGCAAGCTCTACCAAACATCGTATCAATTACTTAGTATCTTCTATTAATTTTTTCTGAGAAAAGTAAAATAAATAAAAACTTGGATTTCTGTGGGTCCCGGAGTTGTTTTTAGTGAGCCATATTTTCTCAAAAAGTAGAGAATATAATGAATAGATTTGTTATTGGTAAAATCAATGTTATATATTGATTATGAAAATTATATTTACTGTATGACATGCAATTGCATACTATATAACATATAAACATACTTTATTTTATATGAACATGTGAATAATATATTAGCAATTTTGTAAACTATATACATCATTTTGTGATATGATTTGGCTGTGTCCCCACCCAAATTTCTGTTGCATTGTAGTTCCCATAATCACCATGTGTCCAGGGAGGGACCCAACTGGAGGTAATTTGTCATGTGGTAGTCACCCTCATGCTGTTCTTGCGATAGTGAGTTCTCATGAGAGCTGATGGTTTTATAAGGGGCTTTTCCCCCTTTTGCTAGGTACTTCTCTTGCCTGCTGCCATGTAAAATATGTCCTTGCTTCTCCTCTGTCTTCCACCATGATTGTGAGGCCTCCCCAGTTAGGTGAAACTATGAGTCCTTTAAACCTATTTTTCTGTATAAATTACCCAGCCTCAGGTATGTCTTTATTAGCAGGTGTGAGAACAGACTAATACAGTAAATTGGTACCAGGAGTGGAGTGCTTCTATAATGATACCTGAAAGTGTGGAAGCAACATTGGAACTGGGTAACAGGTAGAGGTTGGAACAGTTTGGAAGGCTCAGAAGAGGATAGGGAAATGTGGGAAAGTTTGGAACTTCCTAGAGAGATGAGAAACTTGTTGGGAACTGGAGAAAAGGTGATTCTTGTTATGCTTTAGCAAAGAGACTGGCAGCATTTAGCCCTTGCCCTAGAGATCTGTGGAACTTTGAACCGGGGAGAGATGATTTGAGTATCTGGCAGAAGTAATTTCCAAGTGGCAAAGTGTTCAACGGGAAGCAGAGCATAAAAGTTTGGAAAATGTACAGCCTGATGATGTAATAGAAATGAAAAATCCATTTTCTGGGGTGAAATTCAAGCCAGCTGTAGAAATCTGCATAAGGAACAAGAAGCCAAATGTTAATCACTAAGGCAATGGGGAAAATATCTCCAGGGTATGTCTGAGACCTTCATGGCAGTCCCTCCTATCACAGGCCCAGAGGCTAAGGAGGAAAAAATGGTATTGTGGGTTGGGCTCAGGCTCCTCTGCTGTGTGCAGCATAGCGACTTCGTGCCCTGTGTCTAAGCTGTTCTAGTCATGACCAAAAGGAGGAAATGTACAGTTCATGCTGTGGCTCCAGAGGGTGCAAGCCAAACCTTGCCAGCTTCCATGTGATGTTAAGCCGGAGTGTTCACAGGAGTCAAGAGTTGGGGTCTAGGAACCTCCACTTAGATTTTAGAGTATGTATGAAAATGATTAGATGTCTAGGCAGAAATATGCTACAAGGATGAGGCCCTCATGGAGAACCATGAGGAAGGAAAATGTGGGATTGGAACCCCCACACAGAGTACCTGCTGTGACTCTACCTAGTGGAGCTGTGAGAAGCCGGTCAGTGTCCTGCAGACCCCAAAATAGTAGATCCACTGAAAGCTTGCACAGTGTGCCTAGAAGAGCCACAAACACTCAACTCCAGCCTTTGAAAGCAGCCAAGGGGGAGGATATACCCTGCGAAGTCACAGAGGTAAAGTTGTCCAAGGTCACGGGAGTCCAGGTCATTAGCATAACCTGGGTGTGAGACGTGGGATCTTAGGAGATCATTTTGGAACTTTAAAGTTTAATGAGTGCCTTACTGAATTTCAGACTTGCATGGGGCATTTAGCCCTTTTGTTTTGACCAATTTCTCCCACTTGGAATGGGTGTATTTACCCAATGCCTGTACCCCTCTTGTATCTAGGAAATAACTAACTTCCTTTTGATTTTACAGGCACATAGACAGTAGAAACTTCCCTTGTCTCAGATGAGACTTTGGACTTGAACTTTTGAGTTAATGCTGGAATAAGATTTGGGGGAACTGTTAGAAGGGCATGATTGTTTTTTGAAATGTGAGGGCATGAAATTTAGGAGGGGGCGGGTATGGAATTATATGCTTTAGCTGTATCCCCACCAAAATCTCATCTTGAATTGTAGTTCCTATAATTGCCACATATCAAGGGAGGGACATGGTGGAAGGCAATTTAATCATAGGGGCAGTTTTCCTCATGCTGTTCTCATGATAGTCAATGAGTTTTCACGAGATCTTATAATCCTTTTCCCATTTGTGCTCCACAGTTCTCTTACCTGCCACCATGTAAGACATACCTTTGCTCCTCCACCTTCCACCATGATTGTGAGGCCTCCCCAGCTATGTGAAATTGTGAGTCCATTAAACCTTCTTTTCTTTATAAATTACCCAGTCTTGGGTATGGCTTTAATTAAGAGCATGAGAACAAACTAATACAATATGTTAAAAAGTACAGAATATAATAATCTAATTTTGATTATGTAATAGTTAACAAATTAAAAAAGGAAAATTGTTATTCCTTAAACAGTTTAAAATGGGTTAAAGAAAACTTTTTGTATTGTCTGGTTATTTGATTAGCTTATTGTAGAAAAGCAGATACAGCTCCAAATTTGTATTTATTTTGAATCATGTAATGCATAAGATTATGTACAAATTAATAGAACAAACATTTCTCATGCTTATATAGTTCATGACTATAATTCATAAGTTATTAGTTTTATAAGGCTTCTTATATCCCATCCCTTCAGTTGGCTTGGAAGTTGAATTACTTTTTATAATTATCTTATTTTTATGATTCTTGTTATTAAATGTGCATTTCAAGTTTGTCAAGTCTAATGTTACTGTGTTTACTTTTTTCTTAGACAATACAAGAACCTTCAAAATATTTATATGTAGTCCATACTATTAAACTTAATGTGATTGTCATTCTGTATTTCAATAGTAAATATTTTATTTAATTTTCAATGGATATATTAAATAGTCATAATTTTTATGTTAGCAGTGCTACCTTGAGGGCCAAGTCTGGTCTCCAAATTTTGTCTACATCACCCCACTGGGCTCTCAGAACTCATTTCAGGCTTTCTGCTGTGTCTTTCATGAGAGACAAATGCACACTGAGGAAAAGTAGTTCCAGATGCTGGGTCTAGATCTCAGAATATGTTTTACTTTCTTCCCCGAAAAATTGGCCCAGAAATTCTTGGTAATTTTATGAGTCCTTTGTTACCTAGGAACAGATTTTAAAAGTCCATATTGTCTAGCTTCCTTAACTACCTTTCATAGAAGAGTTGGTCTCTGTTACTTGATCCACCATTTCTAAAAATACATGTATTATGTATTCTTCATAAAATTTTTTAAAATTCTATTTGACTATGTTTAATAATTGATAGGGAAAAGAAAATAAAATAATTTTAATAAAAATAACTTGACAGGGACACTGCTTTTCTTACTGTTACTCTCAAGAGCTTGGCTGCAGTTCATTTTTAGGATCATTATAATTTCCTGCACAATGGCCAATACAATGTTTTATATATATTGGATACATTACATAGACAAATGCAAAGTTGAAATTTTATGCTTAACCAGTCTTTAAAATTTTTTGTAATCTTAATTTGCACCCAAAATTAGAGTCATTTCTTATTCATAAAATATATTATTATATTTGTGTAAAAATGTTAGCACAAATGTCTTGAAAAAAATCTAAGAACTTTAGTAATTAAATCTGTTCATCGGAATTTTCCATACATTTCAAGGAGAAAAAAATATATAATGGCAATCTTTTTTAAAAGAACTGTTTTATACCTAATAGTAAAATATGCTTCAGAAATACTATTATATGATTAGCATGTATAAGATACAGGTTTTTTTTTTTTTTTTTTTTTTGAAACGGAGTTTCGCTCTTGTTACCCAGGCTGGAGTGCAATGGTGCGATCTCGGCTCACCGCAACCTCCGCCTCCTGGGCTCAGGCAATTCTCCTGCCTCAGCCTCCTGAGTAGCTGGGATTACAGGCACGCGCCACCATGCCCAGCTAGTTTTTTGTATTTTTAGTAGAGACGGGGTTTCACCATGTTGACCAGGATGGTCTCGATCTCTTGACCTCGTGATCCACCCGCCTCGGCCTCCCAAAGTGCTGGGATTACAGGCTTGAGCCACCGTGCCCGGCCAAGATACAGGGTTTTGCCTGTAACATGTAACAATAACAGCAAAGAAAAGCAAAAGATAATTCAAGATTAATTATTTGTAATTATCTGTTTATTACATTTTGTTTCTTAAAGTGAACATGATAGAAGTTAAAAAAAAAAAAAAAAGATGATTTACCATAAAATGAATTTTAGGAATATACCCAAATGAATTTAGAACAGAAATATCTATTTCAAAACAGTAAAATAGATATTTGTATAATAATGCTGATGGAACTTTGTACAACCATGTTCCCAGCACCGTCAGTTGCAATCGGCAAAAGGTAGAAAGAACCCAAATGTCCATGAATGAATGAATAGATAAAATATGATCTATATATACAACTGAAAATTATTCAGCCTTAGAAAGGAATGAAATCACATACATGCTACAGCATGGATAAACCATGAAGACATTATGCTAAGTGAAATTACCAAACACAAAAGGACAAATATTATAGGATTTCACTTATTCCTAGAAGAGTTGAATTCATAGAAAAAAAAAAAAAGAGAGAGAATAGTGGTTACCAGGGGTTTCAAGAAGGAGAAATGAGTAGTTATTGTGTAATGGGTACACAGTTCCAGCTTGGGATGACAAAAAAGCTCTGGAGACACACAGTGGTGATGGTTACTTCACAAGAATGTGAATGTAAATATACTAACATTACTGAACTGCAACTTTAAATGGTTCGGATGATACTTTTCATGTTATGTACATTCTATCACAAAAAAAAAATTAAAAAGAAATCCTTTTCTGCCTCAGTTGGCCTAAGGAGTGCAGAAATTTAATTAACTGTCCTAACATGTCTGCATGCAGTAAAGGATAATTCAGTTTCGAAGGAAAAAAGCAAATACTGGTCTCCTAAGAGTCAATGCATTTTTCTCCCCAAAAGTGCTGAACTGCACACTCGAAATACTGTCAGATAATAAGACATATTTCTGGCTGGGCACAGTAGTTCATGCCTGTAATTCCAGCACTTTGGGAGCCCAAGGTGAGTGGATCCCTTTAGGTCAGGAATTGAAGACCAGCCTGGCCAACATGGCAAAACCCTGTCTCTACTAACTGGCTCACACCGATAATCCTAGCACTTTGGGAGCCCGAGACAGGAGGATCACTTGAGGTGAGGAGTGGGAGACAAGCCTGGCCATGATGGTGAAACCCTGTCTCTACTAAAAATACAAAAATTAACCAGGTTGGTGGTGGGCATTTGTAATCCCAGCTACTCAGGAGGCTGAAACAGGAGATTCACTTGAACACAAGAACTGGAGAAAAAAAGATACAATATTTCTCACATCAAGAAGCTCACCATAAAGCCGATATATACAAGTCGTTTTCCATATTTTTTTTTCTTAATTGCAATAAGTCTGCATTACTCAAGGCCATGAGTGTGTGCTGTTTATAATACTGAGAAATCTAAGTTATTTACAGCTCTTTGGAAACTCTTATGTTTGGATCCAATATGTGCATATTTGCTTGAGACAAATGTGGCATTTATAAAAGATAGGGAAGTAATACTCTTTCCACAGAGGAAGACTACATCTCAATGGAGAAAGGGAAGAAGGCCGTCTCCTGGGACTACAGGGGATGTTTGGACAGTGGGGATATTCATTTGCCCTCTGTGATCCCACAGTAACATTCTAAAATTCCTCTGTACTGGCACCTTTCCAAAAGCTGTATACAAGTCCCCAGGATCAGAGAAATAAGTTTGTCATTTTGGAAACTAAAACTATGTTGACTGTTGTTTGGTCCTAGACTTAAAAACAAAACAAAAGAAAAATGTACACCTTATTTCTATTCAGCATTAGCTTATCGATGTCAAATAACAAATATGTTACATTGACTGAGATCGGTGAGCTTAATTTCAGAGGTTTGGGGGATTGAGATTGCATTCTTCTTAGATTACTAACTACTGTGGGTTATCAATGTATAATTTATAAAGTGAGATTTTTTAAACTCTATTGGTAAATTATATCTAATTCGGTATTTAAAGTATTTTAAGTATTTAAAGACTGCAGTGATCAGGAATTGTTATAAGCAGTGGTGATAGAAGCATTATAATAACATGATTCAGTATGATAGATACCTCACATTAATAAAGAAAATGAACATTGCTTCCGTTAGCAAATATATGTTACAAATAATATAAAATTATGTTATAACCATGTTAAAAAAATAAATCTATAACTTTACATAGTTGAAAAGTCCAGAAGTAGTTTTGGCCTCAAACAAGCCCCAAGATATCGGCCAAAACAGAGTGACAACTATCTTAGTATTCTTAATTTCTCACTTTTGAATCTGAGATTGTTTGGGGGGTGGGGGAAAAAAGGAGAGAGATGCTGGGAAGGTAACACAATGAGCAATTATATAGTTAATAATTCCATATATAGTTGCAAAAAATAAATAAATACTCGAAGGATGCATTAATCTTCCTTGGGAGTTAGGAGGAGCAAGGGTAGCAAAGAGGAAAATTGCTTGGATTGAGTATTTTCTTCAACCAAAGAGCTGCGGAATTACAAAATATGTGTGCAATACAATTACATATATACTTATTTAATTCTGTACATGCTATGTGTGTGTCTGTAATAGTGCTGTTAATGTGCAGAGAGCCTTAAACATTGATTTAAAATGTACATATATGTGAAAATTCCATACTGACAATACCCAAGAGTAAGTCTCCATTCTACCGCTTTCCAGGTGTGACTCTTAAAACAGTTACTTAAAGTTTGTTTGCCTCAATTTCTGGAAAAACTCCCTTATAGAGGTTTTGTGAGAAGAAAAATAATTCATATCTAAAGTACTAGTCATTGACAAAAATAAAAGCCATGAGACTGTATAGTTTCAACAAATCAGTGACTTTCTAATGATATATTCTCAAACTTTTTTTTTGCATCTGAGGAATATGGTTGTATGCTGAAAAGTAAACCAGGAATTGCAATTTCAATATTGAGGTACCAAATGAATTATCTCTTTTATTTTGTCTTTTCAGTATCATTATTTAATCCTCCATGAATTGAAAAGTAATACTTCAAAGAAAAATAAGTCATATCTCAATATGTATAGATTTATTTTAAATGTTAATTTGACCATTTGGAAGGTCAAAACTGTATTTTCTTCCATTTATTGATACTGCATACTAACATCTTAGAAGAAACCAGTTCAATTAAGCAAAAGTGTTTGACATTTCAAAATGTTAACCCATGTGCTTTATTGTACAATATAATGAATAGATTGCCAAAATACTCAGTCAATTTTGAATTATTTTAAAAGAAAGAGCACATCATGAATGACAATATTTTTCTTGAAATTTATAAAGCTTGAGGCAATTAAACAAAGCCATTTTATCACAGCTAAGAATGAGATAACCCCAAACTTCTGAGAAGTAGAGATATATTTTTCCTGAAGGAAAGTTGTTGTTTTTAGAAGGTATAATATAAATGGAGTCTGGTGATTAATTATAATTCAAATGTCCTGTTTTCAAATGTATGATATATATGCAAATAAAAAAGCCAGAATTTTATAGAGATTAAATCTATTATATTATAGACCGCGACAGCCCTTTTTTCTACACGTGAGTTATCAAAAACTAACATAAACAACATATATTTAGATTATATGTTTAGAGAGAAAAATATGAAGTAAAATTTACTACGTTGATATTTCAGAGTAGGTTTTGTTCTCACATTCACAATCTTGAGTCTGTTCCAAACACAGCAAACTTTCCTTGTTTAGGTACTTTTTATATGCAAATATTGTATGTCTGAAAAAGGAAGACAATAGAGAAACACTTATTAGGCTACACAAAGTAAGAAAAATGAATGGACAAAAGATTTACCTAACAACCATCATCAGTTAATTCCTCCTGGCCTCAAAATAGCATACTATCTGCTACACACTTCCCTACATGTTCACCTTGATGATGGCTGGTGCGCAAGGTAAATTACAATGCTTTCTTTTCTACTTTTCTGTTGCTGAACGCAGAAAAGAAATCTTCCAGGCATGCCATTTTCTCATTAAGTATAAGTCAGTGGCAACTATTAGCTAGGGAAGCAAGGGGAACTCTGAGTCCATCATAGATGGTGGCTCCTGCTTCCTTCTGAGGAGGAAGAAAAACTGAGGGCAACTCAGAGCTCATCATAGGTGGTGGGTCCTGCTTCCTTCTAAAGAGGAAGAAAAACTGGAAGACACTCTTTAGGTACTGGAGGTCTAAGAGGTGGCAGTCTACTCTGAGGCAGGGAGGGAAGACAAAGGGCAGGGGAGGAACATTGAAACAAGACCTCCAAGTTCTTCTAGTGGTAAGCCTTGGTTGCCCAAATATATTATTATGAAGTCACTGAAGCAAGCAGAAAAACTGAAATATTTGTACAGTGAACATTAGTATACTCGCCACTTAGATTCTACCAATAACTTACAACTTATCATGTATCACTCTATCTAGCCACCTTATATTTTTGTAAGGAAGTTAGAGACATGAATACACTTCTCTCCAAACAATTCAGCATACATAGTACTAATTAGGATTCAACTTTGTTTAGTATTTTTTTTATTTGAATACATAATGATGTGAAAATGGTAGGTATACCATTTACTGTTTGGTAGTCATCTGAGTATTTTGAGAGGAACCTGACATGTCTATTACCCCTTATTAATATACACACAAACACATATATAGAGACAAATGTAGCTGAGGTATGATGTACATATATGATTTACACACTATCTTAAGTATATGACTTGATCATTTTGACAAAGGCACATTCATTGTAATTCAAAACAACTGTTAGACTATTCACCATTACTATCACCCCAGAAAACCCTGAAGCCCCTTGCTTTTGGCCAATGTCTCTCATTTGGAACGGCTGTATTTACCCAATGCCTATACCCCCAATGTGCTTAGGGACTAACTAACTTGCTTTTGATTTTACAGGCTCATAGGTGGAAGAAATTTGCCTTCTTTCAGATGAGACATTGGATTGTGGACTTTTGAGTTAATGCTGAAGTGAGCTAAGACTTTGGGGGACTTGTTGGGGCGGCATGCTTGGTTATGAAATGTGAAGACAAAATTTAGGAGGCATTAGAGGTGGAATGATATGGTTTGGCTGTGTCCCTCCCAGGGAGGATAATTGAATCATGAGGGCAGGCTGTTCTCATGGTCGTGAATAAACCTCATGAGATCTGATGTTTTTAAAAAGAAGAATTTCCCTGCACAAGCTCTCTCTTTGCCTGCAATCCGGGTAAGATGGGACTTTCTCCTCCCTGCCTTCTGCCTTGATTGTGAGGCCTCCCCAGGCATGCGAAACCCTAAATCCATCCTCTTTCTTTTGTAAATTGCCCAGTTTTGCATATGTCTTCATCAGCAGTATAAAAACGGACTAATACACATCCCCATTCCCCAAACACCTCCCACCATACCCCAGCTCCAGAACTGGGGATTACAATTCAACATGAGATTTTTCTCAGGGACAAATATCCAAACTATATCAATACATATGCTACATAGATAGATAGAAACACACACACACACACACACACACACACACACACACACACACATGTTTTTATATAGCTTTATAAATTAATTTTTTAATTTAAAATACATATTAAAGAGTGTTTCATATCAGGGTACATTTTTTTTTTTAAATACAGGCATTGGAGAATGGTCTCTTTACTAGTTCATCATTAACCTAACTATTCTTCCATTAATAAAAATTTTGGTTTCCAAGATTTTGCAAGAAAGCAATGAATATCTCCAAAAAACATACTTAGTCTATTCCGTTTATTTCAAAGTTTTGTACCCACTTATTTCTGGCAGGCGTTAGTATATTATTTCCTGTTCTTGCTAATATGTTGGTAATTTACATGGGCTGGTGATTTCTCATTCTTTCCGTGTTTACCCACAAAACATTTCCACAGTGACCTGTCCATTGGTTTTCCAGTGTTTGCCACCAGCATCTCTGCGAATTCAGAACACACCCAGAACACAGCTGAAGTGGGCTTTTGTTTCACGATATTTTCAAGCATTAGTAACTTTGAGGTGCCCAAAAGGGCAGATCTTGTAGCCTTTAGTTGCCTTGGGTTTATGACATGGTTTAGGTAACCATAGGGATAATTTTCTACTCAGGCTTCTTAACTAACTTTATGGTTCTTTTCTTAGAAGCACGTATTTGCTTAACTCTACATTCTGTGATTGATCTTATCCCTAACCTCATGCAAAGAAAATATCTTCCAAGATCTAATACATCTTGACATCAACTATGTGAATCTGATACCTACGGTTCATCATTTTCAGTGTAGTGTTTTGAAACGTATCTAGATTTTCATTTTCTATTTTAGAAATGCCTCATAAGCAGTGAAGCTTTAAAGGCTGCCATTTTTCTGTTGTATAGAATTGGTTTACAATAGAAAACATACAGAAATATTGTGAGGAGTTTGTTGTATATCAAAGTCAGACATCCACATAGGCAGTGGGCAGTGCTGTCTGATTTCCAATTTATCCTCATGCATAAATCTGGGATGGGTGATTTTTAACATTCACATTTGGCTTCTATGACCTGTGTGTGAGTGAGTGGCATTAAACGCAGGCAAGGAATTTTTTATTTTAGTTGAAAGTGTCTTCTTTTTTGACACATTCACTTTAAAGTTTGAGAGTTTATTTCTTAGGACAAAAGAATGATGAATATCACAAATGGTTTAAGATAGAAACAGCCTTGTAGTATTTTTATTAACCCAGTTTTCTTTGCTTTTTCCATTCCTATGAAAGTTAGTGATTCCAAAGTAAGAAAAAATTATTTAACTGATATTAAACTCTTACACTTTAGCTAAAAAGTTTAGAAAATTAAAGGTGATGTAGCTCATCAGTTGGTTTTAAATTATTAGAACTATTCTCATTAAAAGATGTAATACAACCTATACAATGAAACAAATTAATAAACCTTTTAAAACTATGTTGGATATGCAAATCCCTTAATATTTTGAAATATTGCATGAAGCTAGCAATAAGCAAATATATGAGATTCTAAAATGCATATGGTATAATAAAAATATTGACATTCTTAAAATCAGAAATATCAAACATAGTTCTGTAGATATAGTTTTGTAAGATAAAGTGCTACACACACACACACACACACACACAAACACACACACACATATATATATATATATATGAATAGCTAACCAACAAAAATATACATGTAATTAAAATATGAAATCGGGTTAAGTAGGTGAAATCATGGTTTAGCTCATTACGTTTGACCTCAGTTAAAATTATATGAGGTTTTACCACTTTACATAAAGACAGGTGATATAAATGTAAACAGATGTGTAAAAGTGAAGACATTAAATTAAATATTAAGATGCAAGCATCTAAGGGTCATGCATGTGGATATTAACAGTAGTTGGCATCTCAGTAGAAATAAAACCTCCAGATTTAAATATCGAGAATCAGAAGTGTCAAAACAAGGAACCTGGGATACATAAGGCTTAGAAGTTGGAGGCTGATCCAAAATCCAAATGACAAGAAGTTGGGAATTCCAAAGTGAAAGTGATCATTATTTTCACTTGCATTAGAGAAGTCTAGAAGATCAATGTATTCATAGAGACATTATTATTCCATTAAAAAGTGATACATTCTTTTAGAAAGAGCAGTTTTAGTGGAACAGCAAGTGAAGAGCTACATGTATTGCAACTGCTTATACAGTAGACAGGAGTTGAGAAAATGACAGCTATGCCATTCTCAATTTTTCTTCCTTCGATTTCCCATCAGATTAGTTATTTTGTAATAAGTAAATAACTATGTAGATAAAATTGATTGATGAAAATAGAAAAAAATAAATAATAATAATAAACAATTCTGCTTTTAGAATGGAAACAAAATAAGCTCAAAGAGAGACAGTTTTTTACTATAAATACTTACACATATGTAGAAAAAGGCACTGTTTTGTGAATGAATTGTACATGTGTGACAGAATTAAATTGTTTTGACTCCTCTTTATGGCAATATAACAGTGCTTGTAACTCCATATATTGTGGATTAAGTTCTATCTATACAGTCTTGATAGAAACAATAAATTTGAATGTCATGTTAAAAGTATCAGTTCTCTGGTTCACTACAGGACGTACAGCTCTCTATTATGTTACAGCTAGTTCATTCATATATACTTTTTTACTTCTTGATCCCTGTAGGTACCAGTAGGTACTTGAGTCTGAAACGATGGAATAAAGCAAAAACACACATTGTATAGTCACCTGCATCTAACACCAAAGATTACTATGGCTAACATGAGATTTTCCGCTAGAAACCTGCTTTATTATCTGTGACTCTACTTTCTCAAGTTCTCTATAACTGAGATCACTAATCAATCCACCTGAATACTCATATCCACCAAACTACCAAATCAGTATGAACATTATGTATACCACATTATCAAATAACCATATACTATCACCTTAGATTCAAAAACTAGAGTCTCATCAGTGACTCATTATGAATAATCAGTGCCAAAAAAGAAACTTCCTCCACTGCTCACATTGAAAAGATCCAAAGGTTGTTCATATTCCTAACTGTGATCAGCCACTACGTATTATTTTTCTGTAACTATGAAATCGACATGTACATGTTGACTCTTGGAAGTAGTAAAAATAGATTATAATTATTATTGCTCATTATCTCATCATCTAAAGCTGATTCTAACAGTATCTGATAAACTTAAGTTGAAATCTATTATACCAGAATGCTAGAAATATTTCAGAAATGAATGTATATACATTAAAGTGTCACTTATTTAGCAAAATTATAGGAATCAAGGAGCAGTAGGCTTCCATTTCAGTGCAATGAAAACAGCTTACTTGGAACCTTGCATGTGTGGCATATACAGAACGTGCAATATCTACTCAACAGAAATGAGAATCCCTCCTAATAGCAATGGCTCATTATAATTTCAAAAGTCACATTAAATTACGTATGCAGTAGAGATTTGAGCTTTACTTATTGTAGCTCGTTATCCAGTAAAGATACAGAATATTTTCATCACCTCCCAAAATTCCTGATGTTCTCTGTACTGCATCCCACCCTTTCTCCAATTCTTGACCTAGTAACAAATACACAGATGTCACAATAAACTGACTTCCACTTATATTACTTACTATTTTTTGAAACAGAAAGGACTGTATTTTTCTGACTCATTAAGTGTAATAGTTTTGAGATTCATTCATATTTCCATATACATGAGTAGTTCATTCTTTTTTACTGGCACTCTTTCATTAGCTGTTTTCACCTTACTTTGTTTAATCTTTTGATTCTTGAGAGTACCTGAAATGATTAATTTTATGCATCAATCTGAGTGGGTTAAGGGATGCTCAGACAGCTGGTTGGACCTTATTTTTGGGTGTGTCCATCAGGGTGTTTTTAGAAGAGATTAGCATGTGGATCAGTAGAATGAGTAATGATCTGCTCTCACCGATATAGGTGGTCATCATCCAGCCTGTTGGTGCTGCTGATAGAACAAAAGGTAGAGGAAAGACACGTTTTCTCACTTTTCTTGAGCTGGGAAATCCACCTTCTCCTACACAAGGACATAGAAGCTCCTGGGTCTTAGGACTTTGGACTTTGGGACTTATACCAGCGCTCACTAGTGAATTCAGGAAATAAAAAAGAGCATAACTAGAAAATATATGTAAAAACTAGTTATTTGAAAAACCAGTTACAAGGACACATAGTAGATAATTAGTCCAGAAAAAAAGAACATAAAATTGCACAAAATAGGAACAAATTTTACAAATCTCTTTGTAAATAAATTTGTAAAGCTCAAGTATGAGAATTTTATTTTTTTAACAAATTTTTAAAATTCAACACATTAAGTTAACTTTAGAAGAGAAATAATCTAAGCCAACTCTACATAACACATTAAGTAGAGAACACAATGAAAAGTCTCCCACAAATATTACTTTCACAAGGTTTTCTCACAAACAACACAATATTACATAACATGGACAATTGTTTGTGAAATTGTTTAATTAATGTATTAGTCCATCCTCACATTGCTATAAAGGTACTTGGGTAATTTATAAACAAAGAAGTTTTAATTGACTCACAGTTCCTCATGGCGAGGGAGGCCTCAGGAAACTTAACAATCATGGCCGAAGGGGAAGCAGGCACATCTTACATGGTGACAGATGAAAGAGAGCAACAAAGTAGGGAAAACTGCCTTATAAAAACATCAGATCTTGCAAGAACTCAATATTATGAGAAGAGCATGGAGGAATCTTCCCCCATGATCCAATCCCTTCTCATCTACTCCCTCCCTTGACATGTGGGGACCACGGGGATTACAATTTGAGATAAGATTTGGGTGGAGACCCAGAGCTAAACCATAGCACTTGGCTACATAAATCTTAGAAATAAAGACACTAAAGTCTTTCTAGAATGTTATATTTGATTTTCTGATTTCAGAGCTGAAGAAACTGTCAGGTTTAAAGTGATTTAAATAAACCTGTTTCACATTTTACTAAAAATGTGTGTTCTCAAATGGGGCAATCATCAATCAAAGTTTACATTAGAAATAATACCATTTAGTTGAATATGTAATACAAAATGAAAACATCTACCAGATTAGACCACTAACAAAAAATAGGTAAATGGTTATTGTTAATGAGTGACATGATAGAGAATAAAAAGCAAATGTGTACATACTTTCTATTAAATTTCACAAGGTTATTATCTTTGCTGTGAACCATGATCGTAATTACTAAAGATAACTTATGCGACATTAGGATTTTCTCCTAGCACATTAGATGAGTCCTTCCCCAGTCAAGGGAAATTAATGTCCCTTGTTAAATTTTAAATTCATTAGTATCTATCTCTTAAATGTTAGGCTTTGCTTTTATTCCTGCATATTATAGTTAGTAATTTTAATTTAAACATAAAAGAATAATCCTAATTTCTTTTCCAGATAACATTCATTTACAGGAATAGTAAACTCCATGATCAACAAAACAAAACAAATGGTACCAAAGAAGCACTGATAATTTTGATCAATTAAAAAAAAACAAGATATACACAAGTAACTTTAAAAGATATTAAATCACTTTGCTAGAAGCTGCCTTAAGCTATCACTCACTGAATTGCTTAAAAAACAAATTTATTTTTTCACAGTTTTCATTATCAGATAATTATTTCATGAAAACAAAAGTAAGCAATAAAATAAAAATTAAAAAATATAATTTCTTTAATTAAAGCTTTAAAAGTTTGTACTTAAAAAATAAAAAGGCGGCTGGGCATGGTGGCTCAAGTCTGTAATCCCAGCACTTTGGGAGGCCAAGGTGGGTGGATCACGAGGTCGAGAGATCGAGACCATCCTGGTGAACATGGTGAAACCCCATCTCTACTAAAAATACAAAACATTAGCTGGGCATGGTGGCACATGCCTGTAATCCCAGCTACTCAGGAGGCTGAGGCAGGAGAATTGCCTGAACCCAGGAGGCGGAGGTTGCGGTGAGCCAAGATCGCGCCATTGTACTCCAGCCTGGGTAACAAGAGCGAAACTCTGTCTCAAAAATAAATAAATAAATAAATAAATAAATAAATAAATAAAATAAAATAAAATAAAAAGGCAAACCACAGACTCAGCAGACATGTAGCACCACTTACATCCGAACAGATTATTGTATTCAGAATACATTTAAAAAGTAGTATATATAATACGCCTACAAATTAACAAAATAATATTTTATAAAGTAAGACTAATGGATAACTAAGCCTACAAGAAAATGTTATTAATATGTAACAAATTTAAGATAAAACAAGAGGATGTCCTTTTATGCCCTTCAAAAGTGACAAAAAGAACAACAAAAACAGGACAACATCAAGTGTTAACAACGAGGGATACCAGTCATTCCTACAAAGCTGAGGAGAGACTGTAAGACGGCACTACACCACTTTGGAAAAGTATGCAGCAGTTTATTAAAGATTCAAATATAAATCTCCACTGTAACTTTGACATTTCACTCCCAAGTACTCCACCAAGACAGATGAAATCACATATTTTCACCTAGATTTGGAGCCGGTTATTCATAAAGACATGATTTATAGTAGATGAGAATTTGGAACAAATCAAATCAGCAGATGAATAACAGTGTACTTAGAAATAAAAGCGATACACCAATGACACATACAAAAGCATGAAAGATTTTAAAAATAGAAAAATCACAAACAAAGGAGTAGATACTATATTATTCGATTTTTATCAAATTCTAGAAACTGCAATCTTAGCCTGTTTTGGCTCTGTAACAAAATATCATAAATTAGGTGGATTATAAATAACATCAATTTATTTTTCACAGTTCTGGAGGCTAGGAAGTCCAAAATCAAAGTGTTGACAGCGTGCAGGTCTGGTGAGGGTCTGCTTTCTGTTTCCTTAATGGTGCCTTTTCATCTGTCATCACATGGTCTTAGTCAGGATTCTCTAGAAGGACAGAATTAATGGGAGAGATGTATAACGAAGGGGAGTTTGTTAGGAGACTTGAGTCACGTATTCAAAAACTGAGATCCCACAATAGGCCATCTGCAAGCCGCGTGTCAAGCAAACCAGTCTGAGTCCCAAAACCTCAAACGCAGGGAAGCCGACAGTGCAGCCTTCAGTGTGCAGCCAAAGGCCCAAGAGCCCCTGACAGCCATGAGTGTAAGCCCAAGAGGCCAAAAGCTGAAAAACATGGAGTCTGATGTTCAAGGGCAGGAAGTATCCAGCATGGGTGAAAGGGAAAAGGATGAAGGCCCTGAAAGTCTCAGCAAGTCAGGAGCTCCTTCCACCTTCTGCTTGTTTATTTTCTAGCTGTGCTAGCATTGAATTTTACGGTGTCTCATAAGTTATGGGTGGGTCTTCCTGAGGGCTGGTGTTCCTCTCACAGTTCACTGACTCAAATGTTAATCCCTTCCAGCAACACCCAGAAACACCCAGATACACCCAGAAAGAATGCTTTGCATCCTTTGTCAATCCAATCAAGTTGACACTTAATATTCACCACCACAGCAGCTCTCTGGGAGCTCTTTTTTAAGGGCTTTAGGCTCATTCACGAACACTTCACTCCAATGACCTAATCACCTCCCAAAGGCTCTACCTCCAAATAACATCACAGTGGGGAATGGGTTTCAATATATAAATTTTAGGAATACATAAATATGCTGATCATAGTAAACCAACTCGTAATAAAATAACATATTTTGGTGACTCCTAGACCTGGGGACAGGGAAGAATATAAACTCCATGGGGGACAAAGAGACCTTTGTGGGTTATAGCAGTATTTTGTATCTTTATCATGGCAATGTGTTCATAGGCATATAAACAGTCAAAACTAACCCATCATTCTTTAAACTGATACAGCTTCCTGCAGATGAAGTATAAACAAATAAATGTGATTTATATAAAGCTTGCTTTTTATATTATAGACAGAAGGATAGTTTTGGGAAAATGTAGTAAAGTGCAATCATACTGATGTAGAATTTTAATTAACATAGTTGTTTAAAATTTTAAACAGATGTATTTAAGAAAAAACTGCAGAAAAAGAAATGGTTTGCAATGTAGAACTGAATAATCCCTATCATAATATTATTTTGCCTATAATTTATTATAATTTGTCTTTTGTACTAAAACTAAATAGCATTATGAGATCTAAACCTCATTTGCTTTAAGCTACTTCTAGATTCAAACACAAGTGTCATCATGAAAGATAAAGAAAAACTGAAAATTTTTTCACGTGATAAAAATTTTTTACATATGAGGGGAGATTAAGAACATGTAACAATTAAATGCATTGTGAAATCTTCATGAAAATTTTGGTATAAACAAGAAAAGATTAGTGGACAACTAGTGAAGTATGTCTGAGATGCGCTGATCAGTTAATAGTTAATAATATCTGTTACTAATCAATCACTCTTACTTGATACAATATTATTTTATTTATTAGCTAAGAATTGTATGATTATGCAGGATGTTAAAACATTTGGGGAAGGTGAATGAAGGTATATAAAACATATTCTGTTATTTCTGAAAATGTGTGATAGTCTCTATTTCAAAATAAACAAGTTATAAAATAAAAACAAGTTGCAGATAATTTTTACATGTGTTCTTTTAAAAGGGATTATGAAGAGTGGAAAACTATTCAAACATCTGTATTTATAAAATCTATTAAAACATATTTTACCTTTGAACAGTGTAGGGGTTGGGAACACTTTTTATATAGTCAAAAGTCCATGTATAATTTTTGACTCCCCAAAGATTTAATTACTAATAGCTTACAGTTAGTCATGAAAGACAGTTAATTAAAATACGTTTTATATGATATGTAATATTATAATTCTACTGTATCTCACAATAAAGTAGGCCAGATAAAAGAAAATATTATTAAAAAATACTAAGGAAGAGAAAATATATGTACTATTCATCAAATAGAAGTAGATCATCATAAAAGTCTTTATCCTTTAGCCTTCATAATGGGTAGGCTGAGGAGGAAGAAGAGGAAGGATAGGTCTTGCTGAGTCAGGGATGGCAGAAGAAGAAAATCTGCATTTAGGTGGACCCTTGAAGTTAAAACTCAAGTTGTTCAGAGTTTAAATGTACTGTTTTACTGATGCTAATCTTTAAAAATATATAAGTCATGAGTTAAGTCAAAATTTTGTAAAGCAAAATCTGGGAAAGTAAAAGACGATTCAGTTAATTTTACAGAGAGAGAAATTTAGAAATTTAGAACATTTTTGCTCTAGTTATTAATCAGCTTTTTGCAAAAATGCTAAACTCTTATTTGAAGGTTTTATTACACAGGACCTCTTATTTCATGAATGCATACGAGGAAACCTAGAGGACATCATGTATTCCGGTCCATAAATACAACAACGTTCCAGATACTTTATCTCTTGTCTTATATTGCCATGTTTTAATTTCAGTAACTAATCAGAATGTGTCTTTAACATGGGTGCACCAGCTGAAGGCTGAAACCACCAAAGAGCTATTTTCAGAAAAGACTACGAATATTTATTGCCTTCTGGACTGTTTCAATTTCTCTTGCTGTTGCTTTGTGAATAGAAAAAAGAAATGTTTTAATGTTGCAATTATTTTAATAATATTTTCCAAAAAAATTTAAAGAGGAGGAATCTCAGGACATAGAATAGATGGAATTCATAGACATAGGGATAATGCAAGAAAATGGTTTTTATAGCTTATGACAGCATGGGAATGAGAAATTAGAAGGAAAACGATGATGACAAAAATTACTGCTTATTATTTGGTGAACTTGGGCGGAGTGCTGCGTAATTGATGCCTATGATTTAAATGTGGAAGAAGGCAATAATTCCACCAATCCAATCTTTGCTAATTTCACCTTTTTCCTTGGCTACACTTTTAATAAATAGTTAACCTAAATTATGATCTTAGAAAAGCAGATAAATGAAAAGACGAAACACTCTTTTTCATGCTAAATCCATGAATCTTAGCTAAAATTCCACATCATGTAGTAAAATATCTATGATAAGAAAATGTCCCTCTGTCACTGTGTGTGTGTGTGTGTGTGTGTGTGTGTGAGAGAGAGAGAGAGAGAGAGAGAGAGAGAGAGAGAGAGTTTCACTCTGTTGCCCAGGCTGGAGTGCAGTGGCACAATCTCGGCTCACTGCAGCATTCACTTTCTTAGTTCAAGCAATTCTCCTACCTTAGCCTCCTGGGTAGCTGAGACTACAGGTTTGTGCCACCACACCCAGCTAATTTTTTGCATTTTAGTAGAGACAGGGTTTCATGACATTGACCAGGCTGGTCTTGAACTCCTCAGCCTCTCAAAGTGCTGAGATTACAGGCATGAACCTGGCCTCTGTCACTTCTTTGTCCAAATAACCCGTTTATATATTTTGGGAGTGGTATTTAGAAAATTTTACAGGTTTTAACTTTATCTTCACAGGTTTTTTTTTTTTTTTTTTTTTTTTTGAGATGGAGTTTCGCTCTTGTTACCCAGGCTGGAGTGCAATGGCACGATCTCAGCTCACCGCAACCTCTGCCTCCTGGGTTCAGGCAATTCTCCTGCCTCAGCCTCCCGAGTAGCTGGTATTACAGGCACGCGCCACCATGCCCAGCTAATGTTTTGTATTTTTAGTAGAGACGGGGTTTCACCATGTTGACCAGGATGGTCTCGATCTCTTGACCTCGTGATCCACCCGCCTCGGCCTCCCAAAGTGCTGAGATTACAGGCTTGAGCCATCGTGCCCGGCCGGTTTTTTTTTTTTTTTAATTGAAATAATTTTGATAAGAATATATACAAAGCAGATAAGATAATCATTTTTCTTAGGGTTTATGATTCAGTTATCTCTTTCACTATTTGTATTTATTCACTTTTTACTGCCTATTTTTTTTTTCACTTTAGAAACAGGAATATAACAGTCTTTAGATAATGTATTCAGATAATGTAACATCAGAAGCCGTAATGACTTGCATAAACTTCATTATTTTATATAAATCATTTTGTAAAAACTTTCATTTTCAGATTATTACATGAAATTATTACATTTGCGAAATCAAGGAACTTCTAGGTGATTTATTCTTAAAGTTACCAATAAATTTGGGCATCAAATTAGTTCAAGATAATTTCCTAGAACTTTTCTGTAATTATGTCATTGTTTAAGAATACACTTGAAGTGAAATTAGTAATCTCTATCATTCATAAACATTGGACATAGATCTACCTTTCTAATTTTTGAATAATGTGGATTGAGATAATGTAGTATGTCCACGTTTGATATCCCAGAGAAATACATATTTAAGTCAAGCTTTAGAAGACAATTAGGGAAAAACTACTTCAAGATAACATTATGTGCCTATGGAGTCCTATGAGAATTTAGTGAAGAGTTGCCTGTTTATTTTCTTGATCAGGTTGAAATCAGGAGCACTTACTGAGTGTGAACTCATAGAGATATGGAGGAATCTTGAAGTCAACGGTGAAATTTTGCATTTGTTTTCCTTCAGAGAAATTAAGAGACATCTTAACAAAATGGTAAGCAAAGGTTAAAAGGGTAATGTCAATGGTTCAACTTATTTTGGAAATCATGACTTTGTAGTTGCCCATGCTGTAGAACTGGAGTGACATTTTCTATACAATTCTTCCAGTGTCTAGTTGTATAAACAGGGATTCTGAATTTAAATATTAACCTGGAGAGGTTTTCTGTAAGGGTAGATTACAATATAAGGGATCAGAAAAAAACTGGTGACAGAGCCGTTCAAATTATAATCTGTGGTTCTGAGCCTCAGGAGCAAGAAATGTTCTTGTTGAAAATGTGAGAAACTTAAAAAGATAATAGCTGAAGTGACAGAGAGAGGGTTTTAAATTTAGCATCCTGAAGTAGAAGACCCTTGGGTGGTTATAAGATTTATACTGAGAAACATTGTAAAAGTAATTAAAAATGAGTGGAGATGAAAATCACTTGAGTGAAAAATAATTAAGATTAGTCACCTAATTTTAGGAATGTCTCATTTTTTTGACATTAAAAACTTATTGGATTGTTGAAATATTTATAGCGAAAAACAAGGAAGATTTGGGGATGAAATAACAAAAAGATTGTATGAGTTCGTTTTCACATTGCTGTAAAGAACTTCCTTAAGACTAGGTAATCTATAAAGGAAACATGTTTAATTGACTCACAGTTCTACATGGCTGGGGAGGTCTCAGAAAACTTGCAATCATGGTGGAAGGAGTAGAAGGCACCTTCTTCACAAGGTAGCATGAGAGAGAGAAGGACAAAGGAGGAATTTCCAAACACACATAAAATCATCAGATCTTGTGAAAATTAATTCAATATCATGAAAACAGAATGGGGAAAAGAAGCCACATGGTCTAATCACCTCTCTCCCTTGAAACATAGGGATTATAGGTCCCTTCTTCAATACAAACATGTGGGAATTACAATTTGAGATCTTGGTGTTTTAGTCATGAAGTCCTTGCCTGTGCCTATGTCCTGAATGGTGTTGCCTAGGTTTTCTTCTAGGGTTTTTATGGTGTTAGTTCTTACGTTTAAATTTTTAATCCATCTGGTGTTAATTTTTGTATAAGGTAAGGAAGTGGTCCAATTTCTGCTTTATGCACATGGCTAGCCAGTTTTCCAAACGCTATTTATTAAACAGAGAATTTTGTCTCCATTGCTTGTTTTGGTCAGGTTTTTCAAAGATCAGATGTTTGTAGACATGTGGTATTACTTCCGAGGCCACTGTTCTGTTCCATTGGTCTATATCTCTGTTTTGATACCAGAATCATGCTGTTTTGATTACTGTATCCTTGCGGTATAGTTTGAAGTCAGGTAGCATGATGCCTCCAGCTTTTTTTCTTTGCTTAGGATTGTCTTGGCTATTTGGGCTCTTTATTGGCTCCATATGAAGTTTAAGGTGTTTTTTTCCAGTTCTGTGAAGAAGGTGAGTTGTGTCTCTTCCAGGTTTTGGTATCATGATGATATTGGTCACATTGGGCTCTGTATCTCCACTCAAATCTGATCTCCTGTTTTTGACTAAAACAGCAAAAGCATTGGCAACAAAAGCCAAAATAGACAATTGGGATCTAATTAAACTTAAGAGCTTCTGCACAGCAAAAGAAATAATCATTAGAGTGAACCAGCAACCAAGAGAACGGGAAAAAATGTTGCAATCTACTCATCTGACAAAGGGCTAATACCCAGAATCTACAAAGAACTAAAGCTGATTTACAGGAAACAAACAAACAAACCCATTAAAAAGTGGGAAAAGGATATGAACAGACACATCTCAAAAGAAGATATTTACGAAGCCAGCAAACATGAAAAAATGTTCATTATCACTGTTCGTTAGAGAAATGCAAATCAAAACCACTTTGAGATACCATCTTACGCCAGTTAGAATGATGATCATTAAAAAAATCTGGAGACAACAGATGCTGGATGTGGAGAAATAGGAACACATTTACATTGTTGATGGGAGTGTAAATTAGTTCAACCATTGTGGAAAACCATGTGGTGATTCCTCAAGGCTCTAGAAACAGAAATTCCCTTTGACCCAGCATTCTCATTACTGGGTATATACCTAAAGGATTATAAATCATTCTAGTATAAAAACGCATGCACATGTAAGTTTATTGCAGCACTGTTTACAACAGCATCTTTGCTGTTGTAAACAGCATCTTTGCATGGAACCAACCCAGATGCCAAGCAATGATATACTGAATAAAGAAAATGTGGCACATATACCCAATGGAACACTATGCAGCAATAAAAATGGATCAGTTAATGTCCTTTGCAGGGACATGGACAAAACTGGAAACTATCATTCTCAGCACACTAACAAAAGAACAATAAACCAAACACCACATGTTCTCACTCATAAGTGGGTGTGGAACAATGAGAACACATGGACGCAGGGAGGGGAACATCACACACCAGGGCCTGTTGGGGGATGGGAGAGCTAGGGGAGAGATAGCAGGAAATAGGAAGATTGTGGAGGGGTAACATTAGGAGAAACACCTAATGTAGATGATGTGGGGATGGATGCAGCAAACCCACACGGCATGTGTATACCTATATAACAATCTTGCTCAATCTGCACATGTACCCCAGAACTTAAATTATAATAAAAATAAAAATAAAATTAAAAATCTGGAAATAAAAGGAAATCAAAAGCATTTTAACCTGGAGAAAGAAAGGTGTGCAATTTTATCCTTAAAAGGACATAAGACATTTCTAGAGAAGGCTGAAATAGTATCGTTCTGAAAACATGAGTGACAAACCATGGGAAGTTACATTCCCTCTTCAGGGAAATCAAGATGACATGTGGTAGAATGTGTAGTTTAAAATTAAGTAAACAATATGAAAATAAGGGGAACCTTTAGAAAATTATAGGATGCAGCTGAGCTGGCACTTACACTACGTAAAAATAATACTTTGATTTTAATTACAGTTAAATAAAGTTAACAGTGGAGATAGCAAGGTAAGCTATAGGTAGAACTTATTTATATTATAGACCAATTATACTTACTCTTCTAAAGGAATAAATATATTTCTTGCAAAACTCAGTGATTTTGTACATCAAAAAAAATTTTTATGCTAGAACAATAGGAAGAGGAGAATATTGAGAGCCTTCATTGGATAGAAAATTTATGTTTCCAATCAAGTTGTAGAGTGAACACAGATTGTTACAGGTAGTTAGATAGGCATGAGCATGGCAGGAGAGGCTCTTACCCCACCCACTAGGACTATCAGGTGATGGTTCAACAATTATCACACTACCGCTCTAAAGCCAGGGAGAGAAGCTCCTGATGATCCACAGCTGTTAACATTAAAATGTTGATCGAATACACATTCCAGGGAGAAGAAACTTCCTGGCTATGTGCACTAAGAGTTGGTAAAGTATGGCCTTCCAGGAACACTCCACTAGGAAAAACAATGGAGAAAGCCTCAGCTAGGCATGCATGCAACTTCCTAAACACATTGTGTGTGCTCAGTTCACAAAGGTAAGCAGGCACCGTGCATTCGGGAAGCCCACCCTAAGGGAAGAATCATGGTAAAGAGGCAAGCCTATAAAAGCCCTAGAAAAATATGCCCTTTTTTCCTTTGAACTCCAGGTGCCCTCTTCTATCCCAATTAAATTTTCCATTCTTTCCTACTCTAAAGCTTGTTGAAAAAACTCCTGCTTCTGCTCTGACACTTGCCGTAGTCTCTCTGCTTTACCCACCTCAGTCAAATTCTTTCTTCTGAGGAGGCAAGAACTGAAATTGCTGCAGACTCGTAGGGATTTGCCGCCAGTAAATCGGTGTAACTCGGATCTCTTACACCAGTAACAAGATGACACTAATTCCTTCAAATACGCATTGCTTAACAACTCTTCCACACAAATTTTTGTTCCAAGTGAATTTGTGTTGTAACAGCTTCAAATACTTCTCTGGAATAACTTTCCACATTTACTCATAGCTGTCTTTAGTATTTTGCTTACATGAGCCAGCACAAAACTATCCATAAGGCAATCCAACAATTTCACCTAAAACGATCTCTCACTTTCTAGGTGGTTTAAAACGATATAGGTTCATCGACTCCATCCCCCTTTCCCAGTCATTTGGGACAGAGAATAAATATCACAGTGAGCATTCCACATTGCACATCAAAGTGTAAGCCCACTATATCAGTGATTTCTTTCTTTTTATTATGTTTTTCCTACTCTTCTTGAGATTACAGTGATGAAACAACTAATAAATATACCCTAACATTTTTATGGTCAATATCAAGTCTTCCTGAGTAGTTCTATGGAATGAGTTCCATTGTTTCATGAATTTCATTCACTAAGAAACAGGGAGTTTCCAAAGTTGTGTGAGAAAGCTGTCTTGAGAAATAAGCAGGTCAAAGAAAACATCTCAGTGGTTACATCAATAGAAACAGATTAAAGAGAGAAAAGAAAAACAAGGAAGACACCAGTTAAATTTGATGTCTGTAGCTCAATAACATGAAAAGAAGAAACTACTCAATGAACTTCTTGTGAATTAGAGAATAAATTGATTCTAGTTTATCCCTGCATGTTGAAAGAAGTAAATGGGAGAAAATAAAGGATAATGACCTGGAATCAGTGAAACAACTACAAGAAGCAATAGTTTGTTGCTGAGATGAATGGTCTTTCTTAATGCCTTTCACAATTAAAATCTGAGTCTCTGCTGAAGGTTTTCACTTGATCTAATGCACAGTGATAGCCAGAGAAGCTGCCAGGGAGAGAAAAAGAAAGAGAAAGACAGAGATCATGGGACATGAGCACAAAATATATGTGCTATATATATTAATACAAAAGTTAAAATGAAGTAACTTTTTATTTATTTATTTATTTTTTTTGAGACAGGGTCTTGCTCTGTTACCCAGACTGGAGTGCAGGGGTGTGATTCAGCTCACTGCAACCTCTGCCTTCTAGGTTCAACAATTCTTCTGCCTCTACCTCCCGAGTACCTGGGACTACAGGTGTACACCACCAAGCCTGGCTAATTTTTTGTATTTTAGCAGAGATAGGGTTTAACCATGTTGCCAAGGCTGGTGTCAAACTACTGAGTTCACACAATCTGCACACCTCTGCCTCCCAAAATGCTAGGATTACAGGTGTGAGCAGTGCGCTGGCCTTACAGGTAACTTTTTATTGGAAATTTTGCATTATGTTGACTAATTTTAATGAATACATGAATTTTAAAAATATAATTCTAGTTAGGTAAGTGTTATGGTATTGATTTTGTAACTATGATAAGTAATTTAGAATGTTATTGTAATTTTGGAAGTGGGTTCTAAGGCAATTAGTGCACTTATATTAAAATTTTATTTAAAGTACTAAGAGAATCACCAAGGTCTGCAGATAATGGAATGCAGAACTGGAGTTTGGGGGTGGTCAGGAACATTTAGGATTGGGGAATAAGGGAAAATTTATTGGGAGTGGCATCTGAACTGTGTTTTAACTTTAGATATGTGGACTGGAAAATCAAAACAATTCATGGGGTATAAAAAGGAACATTACATAGCTCAGATTCAAAGAATATCTCTGAGGGGAAACAGTGGAAAGCTCTAAAGGTGGGTAGATTAAATTCAGAATGGTTTACTTAAGTGACACAGTAATGAATTTTTACTTCATCCCATACACTATGATATAAAACTGCAAGTTTAACTACAAATAGTTTAGGCTGTACATCACCTACCCTCCCATTTATGAATTTAATATGAAGTCTTCATTTCTAACAGATATAATGAAAGACATTTAAACTTGAAATCTGTATTTTGGAAAATAAGTGTCTATTATGTTCTTCAACATTTGTTTCAGATATTGAACTATACCACATTTCTTTTTTTGAATTTAGTGAAATGAAAAATGTCTCTGAAAGATCTTTTATAAATTATTATTCTTAAAATAAAGACAAGCATTTGGCTTTTCAGCACTGGCTGAATTCCTCTTACATCTGATTCTTTTTAAAAAAGGTTTAAAAAACAAACCAAGGATTAATTTTTTCTCCATTTTACTGATTTCAGAGAGTTTGTCCCCAAAGAAATTTTTGTGTATGTAAGTTTTTTCAGATAGTTGTTTCTCTCACCCTATACACTGTGCTTTTAATTTAAGCATTTTTCATCCTAATGTATGTAGATAATATGTACCATATTCATGGACTTAGAAATGAAGAAATGTGAGATAACACAAAAAAATCCACAGAAATAATTCTGGATTTGTGGTTTCATAATTCTAAATTTGGTCTTCAGGTAAAAGACATAGAAGAGTCATGGTTGTATTAGTTGATTTCTGCTCAACTCTAGATACAAATAGAAAATAAAATGTGCTAGGAAAGAGGTTTGAACCATTATGATTAGTGGATCCATTAGATTTACCTTACAATACAACCTAGATAGTTGGGGATCTGAGAGCAGACTGTGTGTTGCTCAAAATTAGAATAGAAAAAGCAAATTTACTCATACTGCTATGTAAAATATTGGTGACAATTTATGTTTTTTTTAGTTGACATGCAATCATTGTGCATAACTGTGGGTTACAGAGTGATAGTTTGATACACACACACACATATATATATATATATATATATATATATATATATATATATATAATGTGTATATATGTATTAAATCAGGGTAACTAGCATATCCATCAACCCAAATACTTATTCCTTCATGTTGTTAACATTCCCCTCTTCTAGCTTTTGGAAAATACACACTAAATGATTGTTAACAAAGTTTACCCTACAGTGCTACAAAGCACTAGAACTTTTTCTTCCTTCCAGCTGTAACTTTGTATTCATTAACTAAATTCTTCTTGTAATTCCCTCACACTAATTTGCCCAACCACTAATGACGACAGTTCTATTCTCTATTTCTATGAGCTCTTTTTTTTTTTTTTTAATGCTCCCATGTAGGAGTAAAAACATGCAGTATAATAGCCATTTTAACTGTGGTGAGATGATCTCTCATTGTAGTTTTGGTTGCAGTTCTCTCAGGATTAGTGATGTTGAGTATTTTTAATATACATTTAGGTCATTTATATGTCATCTTTTGATAAATGTCTATCAGATCCTTAGCCAATGACCAAAAAATCTATTTATGGTTTCTCTCTCTCTCTCTCTCTCTTTCTCTCTCTCTCTCTCTCTCTCTCTCTCTCTCTCTCTCTTCTCTTCTCTTTTTGCTGCTGAGTTGTTTGACTTACTTGTATATTCTGGATATTTGTCCCTTGTCAATTAATCGATTGTCTGCATTTTCTCAATTTTACAGGTTGTCTCTTCACTCTGTTGTTTTCTTTGCTGTTCAGAGCTTTTTAGTTTGATGTGATCTCACTTATCTATTTTAAGTTTTGTTGCCTGAGCTTTTGAAGCCTTACCCACAAAATCTTTGCTTATACCAATGCTCTGAAGAATTTCTTCTTTTCTTCTAAAAGTAGGTAGTTTCAGGTCTTATGTTTAACTTTTTAATCCATTTTGAGTTGATTTTTGTATATGTTGAGCTAGAGATCTATAATAGTTTTACTCTTCAGCATAAGAATATTTAGTTTCTCCAGCACCATTTATTGAAAACAATATTCCAATTCATATTCTTGATACCGTTGTCAAAAAATCAGTTGCTTATAAATGCATAGATTTATTTCTGGGTGCTCTGCTATGTTTTATTGACCTGTTTGTTTGTTTTTATACAAAAACCATGCTGCTTTGGTAACTATAAATTTGTGGCATATTTTGAAGTCAAGTATGATATTGCCTCCATCTTTCGTCTTTTTGCTCTGTGTTGCTTTGGCTATTCAGAATATTTTGTATTCTCACAGGAATTTAGTATTGTTTATTCTATTTCTGTGAAAAAAAGAGATTTTATAGGTTTTTCATCTAATCTGTAGTTGTTTTAGATAATGTATTCAATTTATCAATATTAATTCTTCCAGTGAGTGAACATGGGATGTTTTCTATTTGTGTGTGTGTGTTTGTTCTGTTCAGTTTCTTTTCATCAGTGTTTTGTAGTTACCATCGTAGAGATCTTTTATCTTCTTGATTACATTTATTTCCAGGTATTTTATTTTGTTTTGTAGCTATTGTATATGTGATTGCTTTCTTGATGTTTTTCATTATTGGTTTTAAAAATACAAATGCATTTTATGTATGATTTTGCATCACGCAAATTTACCAAATTTTTTTATCTGTTCTAAGAGATTTTTGGTGGTCTTTAGGTTCTTCTATGTAAAATATTATGATATATGAAGAGAAACAATTTGAATTCATCTTTTCTAATTTGAATGCTTTTTTATTTCTTACTTTTGCCTAGGTGCTCTGGCTAGAAATTCCAGTACTATTTTGAATAAGAGTTGTAAAATTGAACATCTTTGTTTTGTTGTAGCTCTTGAAGAAAGGGCTTTCAGTTTTTCCCCATTCGGGATGATGTTAGCTTAAGTTTGTCATACATAGCCTTTACTATGTTGAGGTATAGTCCTTCTATACTAAATATATTAAGAGTTTTTATCATGAACTTGTGTTGAATTTAATCAAATGATTAGTCAGGTAGATTTAAGAGTTTTTAATATGAAGTGATATTGAACTTGATCAAGTGATTAATTACGTCTACTGATATGATCATATGCTTTGTGTCCTTTATTTTGTTGTGATGAATTACATTTTTTTTTTGATATTTACATATTAAACCATTCTTTCATTCTTGGATTAAATAAATCCTACTTGGTCATGGTGTGTTATTCTGTGTGTGTGTGTGTGTGTGTGTGTGTGTGTGTGTGTGTTATTCTTTTGATGTGTTATTGGACTTTCTTAATTTTTTTTGACGATAGTACAAAAAATAATCAATTTTTTTCTGAAGGATTTTAATTTTGTTAGCACATAGTTGTTCCCACTAGTGTCCAACAATCCTTTCAATTTCTGAAATATCAATTGTAATGTCCCTTTTTTGCACTTCTGATTTTATTTGTTTGAGTCTTCTGTCCTTTTTTCTTACTTAGTCAAAATAACGATTTGTCAATTTTTTTTTTAATATTTCAAAAACCAGCTTTCTATGCTGATTTTTCGATATTATATTTTGGTCTACATTTTGTTTAGTTCTTCTCTAACCTTTCTTGTTTCTTTCCTGCTACCCTCTTAGCATTGCTTTTACTGTATTCCATAAGTCTTGAAATGTTTTGTTCCTATTTTCATTGATTTCAATAATTTTTTCATTTCTTTCTTGATTTTATCATTGCAACAGTGATCATTCAGGGACATGTTATTTAAACTTTCAAGTACTTATACAGTTTCCAGAGTTCCTCTTGTTATGTTATTAATTTCTAGTTTTTTTTAAATTATGGTTTGAGAATGTACACATTGTTGAATTAATATATTTGAGATTTCTTTTGTGGCCTAACATATGATCTATGTGTGTTTATGAGAAGAATGTATGTTCTGCAGCTATTGGATAAAATGTTCCATAATTGTTATGTTTATTTGGTCTGTAGTGCAGTTTAAGTTCAAAGTATCTTCACTGATTTTCTCTAAACATGCTCTATCCAATGCTGAAAAATGGAGTGTTGCCTTTCCCAACTATTTTGGTATTTGGATTTATTTTTCTCATTGGCTCTAGAAATATTTACTTCATATATCTGGAATTCCAGTCTTGGGTGCATAAATTAAAATTGTTATATCTTCTTCTTGAACCATGCCCTTTATCACTGTATAATGACCTTCTTTGTCTCTTTATTGTGGTTTTTGCTTTAAAGTCTATATTGTCTGATATAAGTAGAGTTCCTACTTAATGCTGCTGTTTTCTGTTTGTGTGGGGTTTTTTTCCATTGTTTACTTTTGCTCTCTCTGTCCTTACATAGAGAAAAATAAATTTCCTGCAAGCAGCTTATGGTTGGTTGGGTCTTTTTCATTCATTAAGCCAATCTATATATTTTAATTGGGAATCTCAATAATTTAAATTTTAAATTATTATTTGTAGGTGAAGACATTTTCATTAGTGGGTTAGTTGGTTTCTAATTTTCTTTTATATTCTTTATTTTTTCTTCCTCTCGTATTGTTTAGTGTTGTGATTTGGTGGTATTTGTAGTGATAATATATGATTCCTTGCCCTTTCTGATACATGTATCTACTCTAAGTTTTATGCTATCATGTTTTCATAATAGTAGATACTGTTCTTTTGCTTCAAGATGTAGGATTCCATTAAGCATTTTCGTAAGGTCATGATAATAGTGATGAATTCCCTTGTTAGTCTGAGAAAAACTATTTCCTCTTTATTTCTGAAACTAAGCCTTGCTGGGTATAATATATTTCATTGACAGAGTTTTTCTTTGTTTTTTAAACACAAATATGTTATTCCATTCTCACCTGGCCTGTAAGGATTTTTCTCATAAAGGCTTAGTCTAATGAAGATTCCCTTATATGTGATTTGGTACTTTGGTCTTGCTGTCTTTAGAATTTTCTTTGACTTTTGAAAGCTTGATTATAATGTTCCTCAAACAGGAACTTTTTGAGTTAAATTCATTTGTAAGGCTTTCATCTGTATTATTCAAAAGTTGCATTAGCCCCTAGAAAGAAAGTTAACTTGCCCTTTGAAGTTTGAAGTTAGGTATTGACTTCACATTCAATTTGCCAAAAATTAAATGGCTTCATGATGCAGTAAGCGAGGCATAATAAAATAACATATGGCTATACCAGGTAAATGTGGTCTCTAGTTTAGTAAGCTGGGTGGTAAAATCTTCAAGAAACCATCCTTTTCATTGGAACTATGACCTACTCTGGACAGAAAAAAGGAGACAATGAACTTCTACAAAACACGGAAGGCTAACCACTTATGCTGAAAAGAATGACATAGAAGAAAAGGCAAATGGGAAATTAAAGTTTTTTGTTTCTTTTCACCTTTCCTCATTCATCAGTAAATCAAATGTAGAGAGTACTGGTAGAATGTGCATATGTCAGGAAATGAAATGAAAACAGTGAAGATAGTTGGAGTATCCCCACTGTTCTTGTAGTTAGCTCATTGGATCTTACATTGCACAATACAAATGAATGAAAAAATCCTTGTTAATAATTCTAATTTAAATTTTCTTTATTTAGAATTATATTAAATAGCTAAAAAAAGTTACCATTCTTACAAGGTAAGAAAGAGAGACCATGGAATACATTGAAAGGTTTTCTATTTTAGTATATTTAATGCAGTTTTTCTGCTCTTTTGGTTTCTTAAAGGGATCTCAATTTTTAATTAGCTTTGTTCCCTCCAAATTGTATAATGAACATGAATATATATTTTAAAAGATAAGAAAAATGTTTGTTTTTTGATCATTAATTTTATATGCCAACTTGATTGAGTCAAGTAACTTCAGATTAAACATGAATTTTGGATGTGTCCATAGGATATTTCCTAATGAGAGTAGAATTTGAATCAGTGAACTAAATAAAGGTGTCTTCCCTGTTGTTGGTGGGTTTTCTGTTATTGTTTTTTGTTTTGTTTTGTTTTGTTTTTAATTTATTTTTTTTTAAGATGGAGTTTTGCTCCTGTTTCACAGGTTGGTGTGCAATGGCACAGTCTCAGCTCACTGCAACCTCTGCCTCCTAGCTTCAAGGGATTCTTCTACCTCCATCTCTCATGTAGCTGGGATTACAGGCACCTGCCACCACGTCCATATAAGTTTTGTATTTTTAGTAGAGACAGAGTTTCACTATATTGGCCAGACTGGTCTCCACCTCCTGACCTCAAGTGATCCTCCTGCATTGGCCTCTCAAAGTGCTGGGATTACAGGAGTGAGCCACTGCTCCTAGCCGGCAGGTAGTTTTAAGGATCTGAATATAATAGCAAAAGACAAAGGAAGGAAAAGTTTTCCCTTTTCTCTTGCCTAATTCCTTGAACTGAGTTATCTCATCTAGGATTTATATCATTTATCCCCTTGTTTCTCAGCCTTTTGAGCTTATACTGAATTATATCACCAGCTTTCCTAGGTCTTGCAGCTTACAGACAGCAGATCGTGGGACTTCTCATCCACCACAATCAATCATGTGAGTGAATTCATAATACAGTTGACCTTTGAACCATTCAAGAGTTAGTAGCACTAACCCACAGCACAGTAAAAAATGTGCATGTTAATTTTGACTCCCCCAAAACTTAACTATTAATATCCTACTGTTTACCAGAAGCCTTATTGATAACATAAACAACAAACACATATTTTGCATGTTATATATCTATTATCTACTGTATTCTTATAATAAGCTAAAGAAAAGGAAATGTTATTAAAAATTATGAGAAAAAGAAAACATATCTACTTCATTGCACTCTATAAACTTTATTCCATATCTAACATATTCCACTTTATTAAGTGAAAGTGGATCATCATAAAAGTCTTCATTCTCATATTGTTCACATTGAGTAGGCTGAGGATTAGGATGAAGAGGAGGGATTTCTCTTGCTGTGCTACGGGTGGCAGAGGTAGAAACATTTGCATATAAGTGGACTCATAGTATTAAACTCATGTTATTCAAGGGCCAAATGTACATCAAAAAAAATATATAGAATGTTATATATGATAAAATATTTATGTGTGTGTGTGTCCGTGTGTGTGTGCATGTTCTGATTTTGTGGTGGACAGTGACAACATAGATTTTTGGTTTTGTTTCTCTGAATAACCATCACTAATATAGTCCAAATATGAAATATATGTTGCTAATTAACAAAAACTGGATTTCAGCAAACTGGGAAACCATATTTCAGCAAAACCAAGGGAATCGATTTTCCTATGAAATTATAATGCAAAGGCTTAGGATAGAACTTTTGTAAGAATTACCTAGAAAACACAGAAGTAATCAAATTTCAGTGTCATTTTTTAAGGTGGCAAAAATCCCCTACTTTACATTATATTTCATTAATCATTTTCTAAGAACTTGAAATATGTCAGTTGTTTTAGGACAATGTTATACATGGAATCTAGATGATTATTTAAATATTATTCAGATAAATTGTTCGTATATTGATCTTTTTGTCACTAGTTTATAATAAAATAAGTAAGCAACTTTATATTTACTGTCCCAGTTGTAATAATCAAATCAGATTGATAGAAGTGGTTCATATCACTTCAATTAATATAGTAACACAGAGTTTTGTTTGTATACTAAGACTTCATTGCCAAGGCAAGAAAGTAAGATACCTTGATATTGTTTTTGAATTTTACTCAAAAGATATACAAATTTTCTCATGTCCTAGATATACAATTTTCTCATGTCCTAGATAAAGAAAAAATCTAAGTAAGAGACCTATTCGAGATTTACGGAGGAATACAATCTTTTCTTTTCACCTTGGTACCAAATAGACAGTAAAATTCTGCATAAAGATGTTTCCATTAAGTCTATTGAAATCAATTTTGTTTTAAAGTTTAATGTGTTATCTTATGTGATAAGATTGTTCAACAATGATAAGATTTTCTGGTAAAGCAAAGTTTTAAGAAAAACATGTATTGACTTTCAAAGACTCTTCCTGGCTGTCTTCTATTGTATGAGTATCTTCACATAGAATCTCAAAGATAAGATGAAAAGAAGCAATGATTGAAGATATAGTAGATTTTGTTTTGACTAGCTAACAAGCCATGCAAGTAGTAGAATATGGAGAAACTAACAATGAGAAGAGGAAGTCATTATCTCAGATAGCTTATCAAAGTGACCACACTTCTAAACTTAAACGATGCTTAATTAATTATGGAAAGCATATTTTTCAACCAGCTATGTTAACTTTTATAGAAAAAAATATCATTGAGTTAGGACCTATAACACAAAAGAACATTATTTTTACAACAGTTTAACAAAGAATCTAGTAAAAGTAAAATTGAATAAATCTTACAGGTTTTAGTATAATGCAGTTGTAGTGTGAATTTGTTCCAAGAGGACAAATGTAAAATTTTTATTATATACGGAAATAAATGATTTAATTCTCATCTTCACTTTTTGTTTTAATTTGCATTTTGTATGTCTTTTTTAACAGAGAAAATGATACAATGATTATTCAGAATGTGCAAACTAGTAGCTTTATGCATTCTCCTTAAGAAGAAACCTATGCACTGATTCTGCCTCACCCAAAGGCACTGTGAGGTAAAGAACAGGAGTGTGGATGGAAAATCAATGAAAAGTGAAAATTATGAAAATTATAAAAGTTCACAAATATTTAGGAGAATACTAAGTAAAGGAATATGGGTATTTGGTCCAGGGACACATCCATGTAATTTATTTCAATATTAAAAGCTCACTTTTCCCTACATGATGTATAGTGACCACCATATGGGTTTTAAAAAAGATGAAGAATTTTGTTTCTTGGCTTGAATATAAAGAAAAGATGAAAATAAAAATCATTATAACCTTCAGATGCTATTTGACTGTACCAATAAGCCTGTATGTCAGGAAATTCATTCTGTTCTTTTTGTTCTTAGAAACAAAGAAAGACCACATTCCCAACACTTCTTTGAAGTCAGTTTGCTGGTCATGCAACCAAGTTCTGGACAATGGAATATAAAGAAAAATAAAGCAAGCCACTTCCAGTTGGGCCTTTAGAAAATTCTGTGTGCTATGTCGATTTGCTTTCCCACTTCAGTGCTTCCTTGGAAGCACGGTGTTAGATGGTTAAGTTAGAAGAAGGAAGAAGTCACAGAATCATCATTTAATGGAGAAAACAGTGGAAAGCTGTGAAATGATCAACAAATAAAATATTAATGAACAAAGACACAGGGATTTATCAGTTTATTATCACAGTAAAGTTTAGAATATTCTGATCATGGAATAAATTTTTACAGAAGTGTGGTGCTACATCATTAAAAATCTAACTTGCATCTCAAACATTATTTTTCATGTCTCACATAGGAAGGCAGCAATTATAAAGAGGACTGCAAGTCAAGATATGTAAGTTACTGACAATATAAATACCACCTACTATAAATTAGGAGGCAGATGACATGCTTACAAAATATGAAATTAGGAAAAATGTTACTATGTATTTATAGTCATTGGTGAATTTTTAAATACATGTGAAGGAATAAGAGACTCTAGAAATTCAAGGCCTTCAAGAGTAAGAGAAAATATGTCTGACATAAAAGTTTATACAAAATAGGCCAGTAAAAGAATCTTGGTTTAATAAAGTGACCCCCAATAAAAGATCAAGTTTATGATGGACTTCCTATTTTCTTTTTTTTCAGATAGCTTCAAAGAAACAGCTAGTAAAAGACTCGGAGCCAGAAATCAGAGAAGTAAAATACCCTTGACATCTATGTTCAGAAAGAAATTTTAGGAGGCAGAAGCAAATGGATCCGAAGCTGGTTATGTTTTGGCAGAATTACCAAAGAAACCATCTGTGGAGAAAGTTCTGTGACCAACTTGTCTGAGTCTAGTGAGATTGAACACTCACACACAACAAGTTTCATAAAGTGAGTTTGTTTCTGACAGATAGGCAGCAAGGACCGACATTAATGGATGATCTATGGCAAACTTTTTCCCAAAGCTCTGGAAAGCTGCCTAGAGTAGATGGAATCCTGTCTGTATGCTCCACTTGTCCTGCAGTTGAAGGATCCGGTAAAGCAGCCTGTCCTGGGTTTTATACTCCAGAGGCACATGATGCGCTGGACTAAAGCACTGAAGGGCATCGTGTTTCTGGAGGATACTGGAACAGAGCCTGGTCTGTTCTAACCAGTATCTTTCTATCTCAGGATTTTGCATTCCCAGTACATTCTACAGTTACTCCTGAGAACTACAAATAAGCAGAGACAACTGGGTGAGCCCAGGCCTGCACCATTAGCTTATCTATACAAGCCTTTAAATGTTCAAGACCTTAAAATGGCCTTGGGCCTTATCTTTCTTTCAGGAAAGCAAAGCTCACTGTGGAACCCTGGAGTATAAGGTCTTTGTTCCTCAGTTCATAAATGGCCAGGGAGAGGAACGAAACAAAAGCTTCTCAGAGGTAAGAGCCAGAGTTCCCAAAGAACCATGGACAGAGGGTTCTGTCTAACCAGCAGAATTCATCCAATGAAGGTGCTTCCTGCTCCCAGCATGTGCTTGGGAACTTAATTAAAGTTTCTTTCTATTGGGATTTAAATTGCTATCCAGGATTGTACATTCCTGATTCTTTCCTTTTCCAAATGGAAGCATTCATTATGTGTATTCTATGGCTGCTTCAACATTGCATATTCACTCCTTGTGCTAGAGAGAGGCAGATAATCTACCTTTTAAAGGTATAGGTCTCCTAACCACAGAGGGTCACATCTAGGTATGATGGCACCTACAGAACTTGGACTCTGAGCAACAATCAGTGACCAGATGAGACTTTATATTATCTCTCTCAGGGAAGGGTGGGTGTTCTACGTATGAAAGTAGAATAAAATCATTTGGTGAACAAAAGCCTCTATTAAAGATCATATGAGATGTTCAAAACACTGGCTATTTTCTTGGGAACACAGAAAGTTGACCTTCTAAATCTTTCTCACAGACTGTAAACCAAAGGAATTAATTCTGATTGGTAGAATATAAGCCATGTAATTTGAAAAGACTTCCAAGTGTGGCCCTCCAAGTCTTTACCCATTACACACCATCTCCCAGCTTCGTTTTGCCTTTCAGCAGGAAATTTAGAATCCAGGTTTTCCCAACCTAAATCTACAAAATGGAATGGGTCTGATTCCCAAGTTTTCAGAGGGAAAGAAGCCAAATAATCCGACTGTGATATGATCGGGAAATAAAATTTGCTGTGCTAACCAACTGATATTTGGAAGTATGTTTGTTATAATAACATAGTCTTTGCTTATCTTTCCTAAGAAAACAATGATCTGGAATATCGATGTAAAGAAAAAAGAAATGAAGAAAAAGGACAGAAAGTTTTAATGAGATTATGGCACTAAAAGAAAAATACAAACATATCCATGTAATTGTTCTTGTCTGTCACTATAACCAAAGCAGTATTTCCCCCCATCTGTTGTCCTTGCTTTGGTGAGTGAGAATAGAAGAGCGGTTTCTGGTTACATGTTGGCAACAGGAGGATATAAATATCAAATTGCCTTTAGCACTGGCGAGGCTTAGGAGTTCATCCTAAATTGAGGGATTATCCAGTACCCTTTTTTTGAGTGGAAATAAATCTTTGCACAGTACTTTCAGCTCAATAACTGAAAAAATGCAGAGAGCAAATCCAATAATTTGTATGACCAACAGCCAGCAGAGTCCAACTTTCTAAAGCCGTTGGAAAACAGAAAAGCAGAAAAACAGGCTTCAGTAACTGTCCTAAAAAGTGAAGGACTGAGGGGAAAGAAACAGAACAGACCATAGTGAGCAAGAATCAAGATAAGAAAAACAGGCCCCAAAACAAATGCCCAGAGATAGAGTAAGAACAAAATCGAAGGTGACAGTCCAAGAAAACGCCTGCAGTAAAATAAACTGATAGTCATGCTAAATATAGATGTTAAAAGATTAATTTTAATGAGATACGTTCATGTAGGTAGAATAATAATAAATTATGTGCAGATATTCCATCTGTATATACTGATGAAAGCAAAGAGATAAGTAGAATAAGTCAGGCAAATGCCAGCATAAGAAAAGAGAGTCACATTATTTTGTAATTTGATTAAAAGAGAAAACATCTGAATATTAAAAACTTTCACTTTCTAATGCTCTATAATAAATTCTAAAGTGTAGATGTGACTCTCATGAATGTTGACACACTAAATAACAGTCAAATACATGAAGCAAATAAAAACCATAAGAAAAAGGAAAGCAGAAAATCAAACACCGCATGTTCTCACTCATAAGTGGGTGTTGAACGATGAGAACACATGGACACAGGGAGGGGAGCACTACACACTGGGGTCTGCTGGGGGGAAATGCGGGAGGGACGGGGGAGTGGGGAGTTGGGGAGAGATAGCATGGGGAGAAATGCCAGATATAGGTGAAGGGGAGGAAGGCAGCAAATCACACTGCCATGTGTGTACCTATGCAACAGTCTTGCATGTTCTTCACATGTACCCCAAAACCTAAAATGCAATCAGAAAAAAAGAAAAAAAAAGAAAAAGGAAAGCAACACATAATAAAGACAAGACTCAATAGGTGATTTTTATTCAGCAGTCAGAACAACTAAAATACAACAATGGACGGAGAAAAAATGAAGTAAATACTATGTTTAATGTCTGTAAACAAATATACGTATTTTGAATTGTGACATGATTAAATGTATAATTTTCAAGTGCTCATACAACACATTGAAAAATTAAGCATAAACTCCCTGAAATTCTTAAACCCTTAAATTTCATTAAATAAGTACCAATCATACCACCTATATTTTCTGAACATAATGCAGTGAAGTCTATAAAACAACTGATATTTTGTAGCTGTTTTTTACTGCATCGAAAGAAGACTAATAAAGCAATATGTTTACCCTGTGAATGTATACAAATAATTTATAGAATGTACACACAATATCAATATTCTTTTAATTTTCTTTATATTTCTTCTTGCAGCCATTTTGTAGAATAGTGAGTTACGCTTTATTCACTAGATTTTGTTCTGTTTAAATTTGTTTTAGATATTATATGTGATATTTTATTAATTTCTGTTTTGATATTTATCATTTACTTCTTCCAATTTTCGAATAGTTTATTTTATGGTTAAAATTACAGATCATTATCTTAAGACCATCTTATATAAATAACAAAGGTTTGATTTATAATGATTTTATACATATACATATTTTAATATAATTGAATTGTTAATATGCTAGCCGATAAATTTGCCCTTAGTTTCCATTTTTACCCAAGATATGCTAGACACATATTTTCATCTTATTCTAAAGATTGGAATTTTTATTTTGCTATCATCAATAGCTCTAATCCTTCCATATGTCCTATCTCTCAATATTTCTGTGTGATCTTGTTAAATCCGTGGTCTGAGGTTTAAATTCCCAGCCACCCAATTTTAGGGGAAATTCTGATAGAAGTTTCTGAACCCATGTCTCAAGATTTGTCACATGGAAAATAAAGGGAATCTCTCTTCTGTCATTGGCTGAGGACTGCTCTAGGGTGTTTAAATGCCTGAAAATTTTTATTTTTCTCATGTTGAGCCTGAAAGAAAATTGCTGATCATAACAAGTGAGCATCGACAGGGACAATTAGTCCGAAGGGAAAAATGAGAGACACTGAAAGTTCCATTATACATAACTCTATGCCCAGTCATTCTTAATATAATGAAGACTTTCAGAATTAGTCAAAATAATATTGGACCATATTGATTCTACAAGGAACAATTCAAAATGAATTTACTCTGAGTGAAGATGGTAAAGAGATAAGGTGAATTTAATTAGAGCACAATTTCAATCATATTGTCACTGCATAACTTACTTTCCTTTTTGCTTTTTTGTAATTTAAAATACCTCCCAAATGTGGGAATTTTTTAATCCTTAATTTCTTTAGCCCATCATCCTCAGATGCTAAATTTCTTTTCTAACACAGAGCTCACACTGTGTTGCTCTCTAGAGTAATTGTCTTAAAAATTGAGAGCAGGCTCGAAGTGAGGGTATTTGGACGATTTGGCTTACCTTGTTCCTTTCACAGTGATAGCTTTCATACCTGCTTCAGCTCCCCAGTGGCCTTTACTGATTCTGACACATGCCAATTCTAAGCTCAAGAAGCCAGTGGAGGAGTTTCTGTGGGTGGAACAGGCATGTCTCAGGCTTGCCATGCAGGTATGTCCAAGTATGTCTTAGGTTTGGTTCTCATATGCATGATGACTCCAAATATTTTTGCAAATGTCAGTATTATAACTTCACATATAAAATCTTCAAAACACTAACACAAACTAGAATACTTCTATCAATACTTAATGTTAAACATACCAAAGATTTTGCATCAGCTTCTTCTTGAATAAGAAGACAAACAATCAAACAAGCAAATGTAACTCAATCATCAATAAAATGAGAAGTCAACCATGACCACCTGCCATAAACTATGAAGGCTCACTAGGACGGTAAAAATTAAGTGTTGAGTAAAGCATGGTTCTATACTTGTACGGATCCACAGCCCTGCAAAGAGGTCTCTAAAGGTAGGCTATGCATTATGAGGAGTCAGATTTTAAAAATTCCTTCCTCCACATGCCTAGTAGATGTCTATTAAGGACTTTTGGAAACCTAAACAGCACTGAATGAGAGCAACAGGCGAACAAACATTCTTTACAGATACAGCTATTATAAAAGAGAGGATACAGAGATTATCATCAATAGTGCTGCACCAACTAAACTTAGTCAACTGAACTAAATTTACTGTTAAATCAATTCACAAAAATAATTCTGAAATACGTATTTGCTAGCAGAAAGAAGACTTCTTATCCAGAGCAATACCCAGATTATATAGGCTGAGGTAGGGTATTGGTGGAAAAGCTTTGGTCCATGACTTAATTCTCAGTGTGATCACTCGAAGATTACCTGCAGAGAACCCGGGTAAATTCATAGCTCGAAAATGATGCAGAGGAAAATTTGCATAACAAAGGTGAAAATGTTCAAAAGAGATTAATTATACCACAAACCATATAAATATTAACACACATTTTTGTAAGCTATCAAAGCAATAAAAGAATATTTTGGCTTTCTAAACATAGAGTAAAAAGGTGATATGAAAATGACATTAAAAATTTGAAATGGCAACGTCAAGGAAGAAATAGAAGACATCCATAAAATTATTACAGCAAGAAAAAGTCTAAGTAAAACAGTAAATGATCATGAATAAGGAAGTAAATAAGGAGAAAAATATGAGGGCAATGAAGTTATAAAAAGGTGAACACATTTAAAACAAGATCCTCTAGTATTATCATATATATGTTTCATATGAGACTTGGATGAAGAGAAAAGAAAGGATTCCTAGTAATATGGGAGGGAGGGCTCATAGTGTGGATTTCTTTTTAAATATCTTTGTAGACTAGAGAAGTATACTGAATGCTCCACTACTGACTGAGTGACTGAGCTTATAATGTGACATTTTACTTTTTTTTTTTAATTGCATTTTAGGTTTTGGGGTACACGTGAAGAACATGCAAGATTGTTACATAGGTACACACATGGCAGTGTGCTTTGCTGCCTTCCTCCCCCTCACCTATATCTGGCATTTCTCCCCATGCTATCTCTTCCCACCTCCCCACCCCCGCATCCCTCCCCCATTTCCCCCCAACGGACCCCAGTGTGTAGTGCTCCCCTCCTTGTGTTCATGTGTTCTCATTGTTCAACACCCGCCTATGAGTGAGAATATTCGGTGTTTGATTTTCTGCTCGTGTCACTTTTTTAAACAATTTTTCAAGTAATCAAAAATGTTTTGCTTGGTTCACATGTGAGAAAGATATGTGTGTGGTTAGTAAGCTCCATATTCCAATGTTTGTGTTCAAGCACAAGATCAAATAAATTAGTATAAATAAATACAGCGTGAATTCATTAATCTGTGTAGATGCCTCACCGATTATTGTGCAAAATAATTCAAATGGATGTTCATTTTTGACAGTATGAACATGCTAGAATTTGTTATGGCTTTACTGATGTTTTTACTACTGATTATATTTTATTTCTAGGCTGGAATCCAATCAGTTGCATGCCTTTCACTGCCTGATTCAGAACATCACAAGAAAAAAAAACAGGAATTAAGCAAAGGAGTATTAAATTAACATTTTAATGTTGATAAAGGAAATAGTGTATAATATGACAATAATGAGATTTCCATGACAGCACTCCAATATTGAATATAAATCCAACCATAAGCATTGGCATCACTTACCAACCCCACAGCAGGCCATCTTCCCTGAGGCAGAGACTGTAATAGCTTTTGAGACACAGAAAGTGTATGTCTCCAGCAACTGAGAAGGTTTGGAAAAAGGGGATAGGATTCCTACATTTCAGTTCCTCTCCCCAAACTCACCTATTAGAACACACATTCGGTCTGGGAAAAGGTCCACCTGTATTCACTTAGTGACACCCCTCCACGTGAAAACACAGAGCTAGGAGAAATACTTTCTGTTACAATATTAATTTTTAGGAATGAAATCATATTTACATGTGTTTTTCAAACATTTAGATAATGGCAATAGATGTGTCTTCACTGAGATCATCCATATATATCTTAAATACAGTTCCCCAAATAAAGCATTATTCTATAGAAAATATAGAGATGTTTTCATTTAAATAAATGCAAATCACAACTTACATAATTGCATATTGTCATTTAATAATAAAACCATTGGGAATTTAGGGATGACATAATTCAAATTCCTCTGCATGGTCAGGAGAAGCTGTGTCCTTCCTTACCCTGGTCTTCTTTCTATTCTTCCACATGCCAAATGTTCTCCTGATTCAAGGTTTCATAATTTTTTTCCTGGAATAGCCCAGCAATAGTCACATGCCTCACGTTTCCCTTCAGCGTAGGCCTCAATTGCTGCCTTTACTGCATCTGTTTAAAATATTCTCTTGGTGTTCTCTATCTGCTTACCTGAGTTTATTTTTCTTGATGAGCTTTATTAAGACCAGACATTTTATACTATTATTATTATTTTTTAACCATTAGAATGGATAATCCACAAAGGCAGGAAACTTGCTTTGTTTGCCTCTCTATACCCAGAATTTATATAGCAGCTACTATTGTAGAGTAGATACATAGTAGCATAAATGAATGAATGAACAAAGGAATGGAAAAAAAAATTTTAGTTACATTTTATTAATGCTGTCATCTGAATGGGTGTGTGTGTGTGTGTACACATATTTCTTTTTTTCCCGAGCACTATTTCATCGTGCAATCAGGACATATGTAAAATATTCCACTTTGGTTAGCATAATATAGTGCTTCAGAGTGTTAAAGTTAAGTAGACGCATGTTCAAATTTCAGCCATACTATTTATTATCACTTGGTATTGGCTGAGAAATAATCTCCAAATGTGCTCATGTCTTCAATGATGAGAAAATACTCAAAATACATCCTCTTTTATCATTATTATTGTGAAAAAAGTGATTTGACCACAGAAATGTACCTGCTTTAAGAAATCGAATATACCACAATTTTTTTTTTCTTGAAGACAGCTAATGAAGTTTACTCCTACTTAAATAGAAGGCAGTGCATTTTAATATTTAACTTTTCCTCACTCAAATTTTTTGGCTAGAATCATATGTTGATATTCATTCTTAAACTCACTGTAATTTAAATTCTAATAGCCATGTCTTAAATATAAGCAACAATTCAAGACATTTTAATTTTGTTACAGAGACAAAAAAAATCTGCAATACTAATTTGTTCTATGTACCTGTAATAATTTTTAATTACCATAATAATATCCAGTGTTTTGCCTAGTGATATGATGTAGGCTTTTTTTATTAATAGATTTTCATTTACAGTGGTTTTAGTTCACAACCAGATTTAGACAAAGCTATGTAAAATACCCTTAAATTACCCTCCCCGGACAAATACACAGCCATTTCCATCTCCCACTAGAGTGGTATATTTTGTTACAATTTTTGAACTTACATTTACCCATCATTATCAGACAAATTTCACAGTTTACAAACTGCATTTAAACAAATGTATCTCTCATTTTAGTTTCATACCTTGTGGTTTCACTGCCCTGAAAATCCTTTGTGTTCTGCATATTTATCCCTCCCTCTCTCTAACACTTGGCAACCATTCACCTGTTTACTGACCCATCATATTGCCTTTGTGAGAATGTCATACAGTTGGAATCATACAGTAGATTTTCTTTTCACTTAGTAATAAGCATTTAAGTTTCTGCCATGTCTTTATAGCTCATTTCTTTTTAGCTGTATATAACATTCCATTGTTTGGATGTTCCTCAGTTTATGTATCCATTCACCTATGGAAGAACATCTTGGTTGCCTTCAAGTTTTCATCACTATGAATAAAAATGATGTAAACATTTTTTTTGCAGCTTTTTATTTAGACATAAGTTTCCAGCTGCTTTGGGTAGTTACCAAGTACCATGATTGCAGAACCATATAGTAAGTGCTATCATTTGAATATACTGTTTGTACCCACCAAATATCATGTTAAAATTTGATTCCAACGGTAGAGCTTGCCTAAGTGGGCAGCATTTGAGTGACAGTTGCAGATTTCTCATGAATAGGTTAATGCCCTCCTTCAGAAGTAAGTGAGTTCTTACTCTTAGTTCCCAGGACAGCTGACTGTTGAATGAGAAACTGACACCTCATCCTATTTCTCTCTCTTGTTTCCTCTTTTGATGTGCAATCTCTGCACATTCTAGTTTCCCTTTGCCTGCTACCACGAGTGGAAGGAAGTAGCTGGAGGCTCTTACAAGATGCCTAATCTTGAACTTTTTCAGACATCAGAAACATGGTCCAAATAAACCTGATCTCTGTAAGTTACTTAGCCTTCGGAATTTCTTTGCAGCAGCACAAAACAGACTAAGACAGAGACTGTTTAGTTTTGTAAGAAATTGCCAAAAAAAGTCCTCTTAAATGGCTTTACCATTTTTCATTCCCACCAGTAATGAATGTAGTTTTCTGTATTTCCACATCCTTGACAGCTTTTGGTATTCTCAGTGTTCTGAAACTGGACAGTTCCAATAGATGCATAGTAGCATCACATTGTTTTAATTTGCATTTCCCTGATGGCATAAGATATAGAACATCTTTTCATGTATTATTTTCCACCTGCATAACTTCTTTGGTGAAGTGTATGTTAAGGTCTTTGGTCCATTTGTGCATTGAATTATTTGTGTCTTTTATTATTTGAGGGGCTATATATCTTATTTGGATAACAGTGCTTTATCAGATGTGTCTTTTGCAAATATTTTCTCCCAGGCAGTGGCTTTTCTTTTCACTATATTGAAAGTATCTTTTGCAGAGCAGGATTTTAATTTTATTCAAGTCTAGCTTACCGGTTCTGTTTCTTCTTTTTATGAATTATATCCTTGGTATTACATCTAAAATGTCATCAGCAAACTGAAGGTCATATAGGTTTGCTTCTATGTGATCTTCTAGACATTACTATAGCTTTATATTTTATATGTATCTGTGATTCATAAGTTAACTTTTGTAAAGAGCATAAGAACTGCATCTAGATTTACTTATTTATCTTTTGCATGTGAATATGCAGTTGTTTCTGCACCACTCATTGAAAAGACCATCTTTTCTCCATTGAAATGCATTTGTTCAATTATTGATACGGTTGAGATTGTTATTCCTTTGAAATCTCATATTGAAATTTGATCACCAATTTCAGAGGTGGGGACTGAAGGGAGGTGTTTGGGTGATGGAAGCAGATCCCTCATACAGGGCTTGCTTCCATCATTGTGATGATGAGTTTTTTCTTGAACTATTAGTTCCCACCTAAGCAGATTGTTATAAAGAGCCCAGCATCTCCCTCCCTTCTCTCTTCATTACTCCCTTACCACGAGATGCCTGCTCTCCTTTGCCTTCCACCATGAGCAGAAGGTTCCTGAAGCTCTCATCAGAAAATGATGCTGGTTCCATGCTTCTTGTACAGCCTGCAGAATTGGGAACCCAGTTGATATGGTTTGGTCCTGCATCCCCACCCAAATCTCATCTAGAATTGTACTCCCATAATTCTCATGTGTTGTGGGAGGGACCCAGTGGGAGATAATTGAATCATGGGGGCAGTTTCTCTCATACTGTTCTTCTGGTAGTGAATAAGTCTCACGAGATCTGATGGATGGATAAGGGGAAAATCCTTTCACTTGGCTCTCGTTCCTTCTCTTGCCTGCTGCCACGTAAGACACGCTTTTTGCCTTCCAACATGATTGTGAGGCGTCCTGAGCCAGGTGGAACTCAAAGTCCAATTAAACCCCTTTTGTGAATTGCTGAATCTCGGATATGTTTTCAATACAAGTGTGAAAACAGACTCATACACAAATAAATCTCTTTTAAAAATAAGTTACTCAGTCTCAGGAATTCCTTTATAGCAATGAAGACAGACTGCAAGACTTGTCAAAGATTAGTTGACTATATTCATGAAGGTGTAATTCTAGGATTTCTATTCTGTGTTATTGATCTATTTGTCTCTGTTTTTGCCAGTACCATACTGTCTTGCTACTATATCTCTATAGTAAGTCTTGAAGTCAGGTGACATCAGCCTTCAACTTGGTTCTTCTCTTTTATTATTATGCTGCATATCCTGGGTCTTATGTCTTATATAAACTTTAGAATCAATTTGCCAATATCCACAAAACAACTTCCTGGTGCTATAATGGGCATTGCATTCTATTATATCTATATATTAAAACAACTTGCTGGTGTTATAATGGATATTTCATTCTATTGTATCTATATATTAAGATGGAAAGAGCTGACACCTTTACAATTTGACACTATGGAGTCTTTACATTCATGAACATAGAATATTATCAACAGAGAGTATTGAAATTGCCAATAATACTAATAGATTTATGTATTTCCTTTTGTAGTTCTATAAGAGTATGCCTCATATTTTGTTGCTTTATTACTAGGCTTACACATGCTAAGACCTTATTTTTTGGATAATTGAATATTTTGTCATATGTAATGCCATTTTTATCCCTGAAAACTTTTCTTCTTCTATCTGAAATTAATATAACAACACTCAATTTACTTTTATTGGTGTTAGCATTGTATATCTTTCCTTCCCATGTACTTTTTACTGTAAATGTATCTTTATAAATGAAGTGAGCTTCTTCTAAACAACATAAAATTGTGTATTGGTTTTTGATCCACTCTGAAAATGTCTGATCATTAATTGACAAATTTTGACCATTGATATTTAAAGTGATTATTTATACATTTTGGTTAATATCTACTGTATTAGTTGCTATTTTATGTTTGTTGCCCATGTTCTTAACTCCTATATTTACTTTCTACTATTTTTTCTACATTTTACGTTTGATTTGAGCACTTTATATAACTTTAATGTTTTCCTTTTTTTAGTATGTCAGTTATACTTTTCTTCACTCTTTTTAGAGATTGTACTAGAGTTTGCAATTAATATTTACATAAATTCAAGTCCATCTTCAGTATCACTCTTGTGCTTCACAGGAAATGTGAATAATTCGTAATTACAAAATCATTCTTATTCCTCCCTCCTCCTGTCTTTTGCATCATTTGTGTCATTTATTTCACTTATACATAAGCATATACACATATATTTATGTAACTATATATACATAATTGAATGCATCATTGCTCTTATTTGTACAATTGGTTATATATTAGATCAATTAAAAATAGAATAAAAAATTATTCACTTATTCCTTCTTTGTTGATCTTCCTTTCTTTATGTAGATCCAGGTTTCTAATGCATATAATTTTCCTTCCCTCTAAAGAACTTTAACATTGTTGCAAGACCTGTCTACTGGCAACCAAACTCCATCAGTTTTTATCTGAGAAAGTCTTCAGTTTCCCTTCACTTTTGAAAGATAGTTTTGCAGGGTATAGAATTCTAGTTTGAGGATTATTTTCTTTCAATAATTTAAGTATTTCACTCCACCTGCTTTTTGTTTGCATGGTTTCTGAGGAAAAGTAAGTCAGGTGTAATTTTGATCTTTGCTTCCTCTACAGGTAAAGTTTTTTGTTTGTTTGTTCGTTTTGTTTTGTTTTAGGACTTTTTCTTTATTTTTGATTTTCCATAGTTTGAAAATAATATGACAAGGTGTAGTTTGTTTTTTAAACTTTATCCAGCTTGGTGCTTTCTAAACTTTCTAGACCAGTTAAGAAAATGCTCATTTATTGCTGTCTCAAATATTTCTTCTGTTCCCTTTTCTTTTTTCTTTTCCCCATATTTCAATTACATGTATTTCACACCATTTTTAGTTATCCCACATACCTTAGAGATTTTGTTCGTTTTTTATTTTAGTATATTTTTTACTTTGCTTTTCAATTTAGCAAGTTTCTATTGAGATATTCTGAAATTCAGAAGGTTTTTCTCAACTATATTCAGTCTGCTATTAAGCCCATCGAAGTCATTCTTTTCTGTGACTGTTTTTGATCACTGGCATTTCTCTTTGGTTCTTTCTTAGATTTCCTATCTCTGTGCTTACATTACCCATGTATTTTGGCATGTTGTCTACTTTATCCATTACGGCCCTTAGTGTATTAATCACAGTTGTTTTAAATTTCTGCTCTGAGCACAACAAACGCCCATAACACAAGCTTACCTATATTACAAACCTTTACATGTACTCCTGAACTTAAAAGTTTTAAAAAAGTCCTAATCTGTTAATTTAAATAACCCTGCTGTATCTGAATTTGGTTCTGATGTTTGCTGTCTTTTCAAAGTTTCTTTATTCTTACTTTTATGTCTTGCAATTTATTTCTGCATAGTTTGACAGGATGTACTGTATGAAAGGAACTGCTGCACATAAGCCTGTAGTAATGTGGTGGTATGGAGCTGGGGAAAGTGAAGCACTCAATAATCCCCAATATTAATTAGGTCCCCATCTTTTAGTTAGCTTGTACCTCTCCATTGTGAACTACATATGTAATTTCCATTTGTCTTTCTAGTTGAGACAGCATAGCTGGAGGCGCTGGAGTTGGGCATTTCTTTGCTCTCCAGTCAGTTAGCTCTGATAAAATCCCAGCAGGTTAATCCCTGGTTAAGTAGTTTATTCTGACTGCAGACCTTCTTCAGAAAATGGAATGCACTGGTGTGTTTCAAAATTGTTTATGTCCTCTTCCCCTAAAGGAAGCACAAGGGGATTTTCCTTCTAAATTCAGTGTAAAAGCCTGTTCAATTCCAGAAAACAAAACACAAAAATGTGCTTCCCTGCTGTGTATTAGCCTGGAGTTTTTAATCTCTCAGACTTTTTCATGCTTAGCCTCCAACATTTTGTCTATTGTACTTCAAGTGCTGGGATTTCAGGTATAAGCAGCCATGCCCAGCAAATTTTAGGCTTTTATTAAAAAATTTCCAGGAGAATATATCAAGACTTTTCATGATATATTTCAAAATATATTTTTCGTAATATATTAGGGTAATTTGTGAGTAAAAATTTTCAATTTGTAATAATATATTATAGCAAAGTCAGTGTATTTTGGTTGTGGCCTGATTTTAATAATCAAGCCTAAGTCTTAATGTATTTTTAGCTAGTTGCTCTTTTAGAAACAGGTATTTGTAATTTTATTTCTGCAGCATAGAATCAATATTTTTTGTTGTAGATATATGAGCTTCCTTTGTGTAGTTGTCAAAAAAAGTCAAATTACAATGAATATTCAAACTTTTCTAAAGATAAAATATTGGCCGGGCACAGTGGCTCATGCCTGTAGTCCCAGCACTTCAGGAGGCCAAGGTAGGCCAATCATGAGGTCAGGAGATTGAGATCATCCTGGTCAATATGGTGAAACCCCATACAGTCATCTACCATATGATGATGTTTTATTTAGCAACAGATTGTACATATGACAATAGTCTCATAAGATTAGAATACCATGGTTTTACTATATACTTTCTGTGTTTAGACATGTCTAGATACATAAGCAACTATCACTGTTTTACAGTTACCACCAGTATAGTACAGTAACATTCTATACATATGTGAAGTCTAGGAGCAACAAAGTATACCACATAGCCTAGATATGTAATAGGTTATACCATCTTTATGTAAGTATCCTATGTGACACATTTCTCAGAATGCTTTCTCATCATTAGGCAAAACGTGATTGTGTGTTTGGGTGTGTATGATATTTCTTGCTTTAATAAAGTATTATTATAGTTTTTTAATTTAGACTTTCATTTTCTGGCATGAAATATTTTTTTTTAAATAAAAATACAGTAATACAAATGCTTTTGATATACTACAAGAACAGGTTAAATTAGATTTTTAATAGAATCAATTTATTTTAATTTAAATTATAGCAGAATGTAAAATCCTTATAATTTAAGGAAAAATATTTGTAGTACCTTCCATCAACAAAAGTTTGTATGTGTACTTCAAGCATTTATATAGCTTATCCTTTTGCATAAAATGTTTAAACCATTTATGCCAAAGCTTTAAATATTCTTGTTGGATTAATTAAGAACAAGGATCTTGTCCAAACATATGTATTTATTTTACTATCCAAACTATATTATTCACAGTAATGCTCTAGGTTTTTTCCCAAGTGATGAGATTTGGGAATATCAATACTCTGTTGAGACAGCAAAAGACATTGGTAAATATATCACAAATGAAATAGAATGTATACAGTGATATATGTCAAATGCATGGTTTACATAGAAAATCCGAAAATTTTTGAAAATCTAGTAGATATAAGTTATTTGAGGAATGAGGCTATACTTGCCCTCAATATATCCTTAGGTTTTAGCATAATATCAAGCACACATAGGCGGCATATGATAAATACAGAATAAAATTAGAAAAATAATATTGAGACAATAAGACAAAGATTGGCCTTATTTTCTGCCTTAAGAAAGGCTGACAAGTAGGTAGAGCAGCAGTTATACAATCATAATTTTGCTTTATACAAATTCACATTAAGAAAACAGCTTCCAGAAATGCATGGTGAATATAAGTAGATACTGTCTATATTATGATGTTCACCTAATTTATACTAAGGTTTAAATTTAGTCCTACTTCCATTATAGCAGAGTTTATATTATGATTCTATTCCACTAAATTAAAATAAAAACGTATTAATAAATTATACCCATAGGTTAGAAAAAATATCATATTACTTAGTTCGAATTTTCACATAGAGTTTAGGGGAAAAAATCAGATTTCCATATTATTGCTATTTCTGCATAAAAGGTAAATATTACAGATGCCAATAAAAACGTGTATTTCCCCCCAGATATCCAAGATTTGAAGGCAACATGGGAGAAAAAGTAGAGCACAAGTAACTGCAAAAGGCAATATGTTTTTAAAATGTATTTTTAATTTTTATGGCTAATACTTGTATATATAAATAGGGTGCATGTGATATTTTGATACAAGATACACTGTGTAATGAGCAAATCTGGATAAGACAATCAATTTTTAACCTTAAAAATCACACATATTAAGTTACATATTTGAAAAGTTTATGTTGGGTATATATTAAATAAATGTTATTAAATTGCCTTTAACATGTTTGACTCTAGTAGAATGAAGACTGAATTGAGTAGATTGTTCTACTAACTACTCACGTAAACTTTGAAAACTCTTACAAGTGTTTTATGTCGCAATATCTGACACTGAAAAAAGCAAGTGTGGATTCGACTTTCTTAAGTCTCTTAGGCTTTATGAACCAGATTCACCCAGTCCATAAACTGTTCTTCACTATTAAGAACAATGCCTTTGGAAGGTACATTAACTCTTTCAGGCTAATTAGTTTAATTTACATGTAAAGCATAACTTTATATGCATAGATATTTGGCTTCACTGAACTCTGATTATTTCTCCTTATGCTATGGTCGTTAGCTTCCAGTAAATTTTTGGCCTTTCTTTTTGTCATCAAATTGGAGCTAAAGATACATGGAAAATGAGATGAACCGTTTGTATAGAAGTCATTTCATTGCCACTAATCAAGTCACCATTCCACAATGTATTATCTACATTTTCATTGCATTGATGACTACTGTAGTCCAATAGAAAAAGAATAGAAATCGATTATTCCATATTTTTAACTCCAGTTCCACATTTAATCTTAAACTTTTAGTCAATACTTAGTCTTGAGAAAACGCAAGGTTATTTCTGTGTGACTCTATCAAATTTTTGCATGATTTCATGACATGAACTGTCCAGTCTTTCCAGAGCGCTATCAGTTTTATTAATCTATTCAAAAAACTAATACATAATTTTGGTCAAAGAACATACCATATAAATTTCAATCTTTTGAAATTTATTGACCTACAGCATAGCATGTGTGAAATAAATATACATTCTGCAGTTTGAGATTATATATATATTTTTAATTATTGTACTTAAAGTTCTGGAGTACATGTGTAGAACATGCAGGTTTGTTACATAGGTATAGATGTGCAATGGTGGTTTGCTGCACCCATCAACCTATCATCTATATTAGATATTCTCCTAATGCTCTCCCTCCCCTATCCCCCAACCCCCTGACAGGCCCTGGTGTGTGATGTTAGCCTCCCTGTGTCCATGTGTTTTCATTGTTCAACTCCCACTTATGAGTAAGAATCTGTGATGTTTGATTTTCTATTCTTGTGTTAGTTTGCTGAGAATGATGGCTTCTGGCTTCAGCCATGTCCCTGCAAAGGACATGAACACATTCTTTTTTATGGGTGCATAGTATTCCATAGTGTATATGTGCCACATTTTCTTTATCCAGTTTATCCGTGATGGGCATTTGAGTTGGTACCAAGTCTTTACTATTGTGAATAGTACTGCAATAAACATGTGTCCATGTGTCTTTATAGTACAATAATTTATAATCCTTTGGGTATATACCCAGTAATGTGATTGCTGGGTCAAATGGTATTTCTAGTTCTAGATCCTTAAGGAATCACCACACTGTCTTCTACAATGGTTGGACTAATTTACACTCCCACCAAATCATTCCTAATTCTCCACATCCTCTCCAGCACCTCTTGTTTCCTGACTTAAAGATCACCATTCTAACTGGTGTGAGATGGTATCTCATTGTGGTTTTGATTTGCATTTCTCTAACGATCAGTGATCATAAGCTTTTTTTCATATATTTGTTGGCTGCATAAATGTCTTCTTTTGAGAAGTGTCTGTTCATATGCTTCACCCACTTTTTAATGGGGTTGTTTGTTTTTTCTTGCAAATTTGTTTAAGTTTTTTGTAGATTCTGCATATTAGCCCTTGTCAGATGGGTAGATTTCAAAATTTTTCTCCCATTCTGTAGGTTGCCTGTTCACTCTGATGATAGTTTCTTTTGTTGTGCGAATTTCTTTAGTTAAATTAGAACACATTTGTCAATTTTGGCTTTTGTTGCCATTGCTTTTGGTGAGAGAGGGCATCCTTGTCTTGTGCCAAAGGGAATGCTTCAGGTTTTTGCCCATTTAGTATGATATTGGCTGTCAATTTGTCATAATCGCTCTTATTATTTTGAGATTCATTCAATCAATACCTAGTTTATTGAGAGGTTTTAGTATGAAGAGGTGTTGAGTTTTTTCAAAGGCCTTTTCTGCATCTGTTGAGTTAATCATGTGGTTTTGGTTATTGATTCTGTTTATGTGATGGATTATGTTTACTGATTTACATGTGTTGAACCAGCCTTGCATCCCAGGGGTGAGGCCAACTTGATTGTGATGGATAAGCTTTTCAATGTACCATTGGATTTGGTTTACCAGTATTTTATTGAGAATTTTCATTGATATTCATGATGGATATTGCGTTAAATTTTCTTTTTTTGTTGTTGTATCTCTGCTAGACTTTGGTGTCAGGATGATGCTAGCCTCATAAAATGACTTAGGGAGGATTCCCTCTTTTTCTATCATTTGGAATAGTTTCAGAAGGAATGGTACCAGCCTCTTTGTACCTCTGGCAGAATTCAGCTGTGAATCCATTTGGTTCTGGACTTTTCTGGTTGGTAGGCTGTGAATTACTGCCTCAATTTTGTACCTTGTTGTTGGTGTGAAATAACCAACAATAATTCAGGGATTCAACTTCTTACTGGTTTAGACTTGGGAGGGTGTATGTGTCCAGGAATTTATCCATTTCTTCTAGATTTTCTAGTTTATTTGCATAGAGATGTTTATAGTATTCTCTCATGGTAGTTTGTATTTCTGTGGGATCAGTGGTAATACTCCCTTTATCATTTTTTATTGCTTCTATGTTAGGCTTCTCTCTCTTTTTCTTTATTAGTCTGGCTACTGGTCTATTTTGTCAATCTTTTCAAAACACCAGCTCCGGGATTTAATTTCTTTTTATTTTTTGAAGGGTGTTTTGTGTCTCGATCTCCTTCGGTTCTGCTCTGATCTTTGTTATATTTGTCTTCTGCTAGTCTTTGAATTTGTTTCCTTTTGCTTTTCTGGTTCTTTAAATTATATGCTCTTTAAATGTCATTAGCCTATTGTGGTGTAACTGGTCCGATTGTCCCATAGTACTGATGTTTACGGTTTCTTCAAATAAACATAGAAATTGATCCTTGATCTTCCCAGTCTTAAAACTTAAGCAAATTACATTTGTCTTATCTGAGTTCATTTCTCATGAAACAAACTATCAGGGCTCCCAGATATCATCAAGGAGCCCAAACTTATACCAGATCACCACCCACTTCTGGACAACCAGATGCCATATCCTTCACCCACTATGATTGCCTAACTAACCTTCTGCTTCCTGTTGAACAATTTATCTTCCTAACTCCTAATTCCTGTCTTCTCATTCATCGTTATATTTATTTCCTGCTTTATAAACTCCTAATTTTAGTCATTCAGGGAGTTGGTGAAAGATATCCTCCTCAGCTGCAGCACCCAATTAAAGCATCTTCCCTGATAATACCTATTGTTTCAGTGATTGGCTTTCTGTGTGCTGAGCAGCAGGACCTAGATCAAACCTCTAGGGTTTTGGTAACAGTGGTTATATTTGTCTATCATATCTGTATTTATTAAATTTTGAGAAATATTTAAATCTTTGTCAAAGACTTATGGTTTTTTGTTGATTTGTCAAATATTTTAGAAATATTTAAATCTTTTTCAAAAACTTATGGGTTTATTTCTTCCTTTCTGTCAATGTTTCCTTTAAATTTTTGAAAATCTCTATTTTGGTACATATATATATACTAGTTATGTTTTCCTAATATATTTACCCTTTTATTTATATTTATTTTTATTTTTATGGTACTTTGGGCTCTGGGGTACATGTGTGCATCCTGCATCCTGCAGAATTATTGCATAGGTACATACATGCCATGGTGGTTTGCTGTCTCCATCCCCCACAACACCCCATTGCCTACATCGGGCATTTCTCCCAGTGTTATCCCTCCCCATCCTCCCTACCCGCCACTTGCTGTCCTTCCTCTCCCTTCCTCTCCTCTCCCTCACCTAGCCCAGTGAGTGTTGGTCCCTTCCCTGTGCCAAGTATTCCCAATGTTCATCAACTACCTATGAGTGAAAACATGTGGTGTTTGGTTTTCCGTTCTTGTGTCAGTTTGTGGAGAATGATAGTTTCTAGATACATCCATGTCTCCACAAAGGACACAAACTCATCATTCTGTATGGATGCATAATATTACATGGTGTATATGTGCCACATTTTCCTTGTCCAGTCTATCACTGATAGGCATTTGGTTTGGTTCCAGGTCTTTGCTATTGTAAGAAGTGCCACAGTGAACATATGTGTGCATGTGTCTTTATAATAGAATAATTTATAATCCTCTGAGTATATACCCAGTAATGGGACTGCTGGGTCAAATGGAATTTCTATTTCTAGATCCTGGAGGAATCACCACACTGTATTACACAATGGTTGAACTAATTTAAACTGCAACCAACAGTGTAAAAGTGTTCCTATTTCTCCACATCCTCTCCAGCATCTGTTGTCTCCAGATTTTTTAATGATCACCATTCTAACTGGTGTGAGACAGTATCTCAATGTGGTTTCAATTTGCATTTCTCTAACGACCGATGATGATGAGCACTTTTTCATATGTTTGTTTGGCTCCACATATGTCTTCTTTTGAAAAGTGTTTGTTCATATCCTTTGCCCACTTTTAAATTTTTTTTTTCCCTTATAAATCTGCTTTAGTTCTTTGTAGATTCTGGATATTAGCCCTTTGTCAGATGAGTAGATTGCAAAAACTTTTCCCATTCTGTTGGTTGCTGGTTCACTCTAATGACTGTTTCTTTTGCTATGCAGAAGCTCTTAAGTTTAATTAGATCCCATTTGTCCATTTTGGCTTTTGTTGCCATTGATTTTGGTGTTTTAGTCATGAAGTTCTTGCCTGTGCTTATGTCCTGAATGGTGTTGTCCAGGTTTTTTTCTAGGATTTTTATGGTGTTAGTCAGGCGTCCCCAAACTATGGCCCGTGGGCTGCATGCGGCCCCCTGAGGTCATTTATCCAGCCCCCTGCCACACTTCAGGAAGAGACACCTCTTTCATTGGTTGTCAGTAAGAGGAGCACAGTATATGACGGCCCTCCAACAGTCTGAGGGACAGTGAACTGGCCCCCTGTGAAAAAAGTTTGGGGACACCTGGTTAGTTCTTATGTTTAAATATTTAATCCATCTGGAGCTAATTTTTATATAAAGTTAATTTTTGTATATGGAGTTAGTTTTTGAATAAGGAAGGAGTCCAGTTTCAGCTTCCTGCATATGGCTAGCCAGTTTTCCCAACACCATTTATTAAACAGGGAATCCTTTCCCCATTGCTTGTTTTTGTCAGATTTGTCAAGGATCAGATGGTTGTAGACGTGTGGTAGTTTCTGAGGCCTCTGTTTTCTTCCATTGGTTTATATCTCTGTGTTTGTGCCAGTACCATGCTGTTTTGATTACTGTAGCCTTGTAGTATAGTTTGAAGTCAGGTAGCCTGATGTCCCCAGCTTTGTTCTTTTTGCTTAGGATTGTCTTACTAGGCAGGCTTTCTTTGGTTCCATATGAAGTTTAAAGTGGTTTTTTTCCAGTTCTGTGAAGAAGGTCAATGGTAGCTTGATGGGGACAGCATTGAATTTATAAATGATTTTGGGCAGTATGACCATTTTCACAATATTGATTCTTCCTAACCATGAGCATGGAATGTTTTTCCATCTGTTTCTGTCCTCTCTTAATTCCTTGATCAGTGGTTTATAGTTCTCCTTGAAGATATCTTTTATATCCTTTTTTTGTTGTATTTCTAGGTATTTTATTCTCTTTGTAGCAGTTGTAAATGGGTGTTCACTCATGATTTGGCTCTCTGTTTGTCTCTTGGTATTGTTTAGGAATGCATGTGATTTCTGCACATTGATTTTTGTATCCTAAGACTTTGCCGAAATTGCTTGTCAGCTAAAGGAAGTTTTGGGCTGAGACAATGGGGTCTTACACTAGACAGGGATGCCCTCTCTCACCACTCTTCTTCAATATAGCATTGGAAGTTCTAGCCAGAGCAATTAGGCAAGAAAAAGAAATAAATGGCATTCAACTAGGAAGAAGAAGTCAAATTGTCCCTATTTGCAGACAACATGATTGTATATATATATAGTTACACTTTTGTTAAAGTATTGCTATATTATTTTCTTGGAGCCAATTTTATTACACTAGGACATAATCATTCAAGATTTTTGGTTTTTGTTCCACAATATTTTCTTTTTATCTTTTTAACTTATTTTTTGCATTGACTGAAGCTGTTTCCTCTGTTAGTATCATGTAGTTGATCTTGTAAATTTGGACAATCACTAATTTTCACAGGATTATTCAAATATTTGTTTTATTTTCTGTGATTTTGCTACTTTTTCCATAAGTCTAGGTTCTTTTTGTATCTTTTTGCTTCTAATTTTCTGCTTCAGTGCTTAATTTAAAAATCATTAAATTCAAGGCCAGGTGCGACAACTCATCCTGTAATCCCAGCAATTTGGGTGGCTGAGGTAGGCAGATTGCTTGAGCTCAGGAGTTTGAGACCCTCCTGGGCAACATAGTGAGATCCCATCTCTACAATATATACACAAATTAGGCAAGCATAATGGCACATGCCTATAATCTCAGCTTCTCGGGAGGCTGAAGAAGGAGGATAATTTGAGCCCAGAAGGCAGAGGTTGCAGTGAGCCAAGATCATGCCAAGGTACTTCAGCCTGGGTGCTAGAGTGAGAATCTATGTTGAAAAATATGTATATGCATACATAGAATTCCATTTTACTGTTTACTGTATTTATTATGATTCTTTGAATATATTTGTTTATGTATTTATTTATGTAATTATTATCTTATTGGATAGTCTAGGCTTCATTTCTATACATTTTAACCTATCACAATTTGACTAGAGGCTACATTTTACTACTTCCAATAAAATAACTATACCTAACAATGTGTTAGTTGCATCTACCACCTGCTTGATGTTATTGCCGTCATATGTATTACAAATGAAGATATCATAAATCTTTAATACATCTATAGTATTATAGTTGGTCATTTAGATAGTCTAATATCTCATTTAGTCTTCTTTATTTCTACCTATGGATCTAATTTATCATCATGTGCCACAATTTTTAATCTAAAGACTTTCTTTTTTGTATTTCTTGTAGTGATAATTCGTCAGTGATGAGTTATCTGTTTTTCCTAATCTCAGAGAGAATTTTTTTTTTTTTTTTTTTTTTTTTTTTTTTTTTTTTTTTTTTTTTTGAGACGGGAGTTTTCACTCCTGTTACCCAGGCTGGAGTGCAATGGTGCGATCTCAGCTCACCGTAACCTCCACCTCCTTGGTTCAGGCAATTCTCCTGCCTCAGCCTCCTGAGTAGTTAGGGTTACAGGCATGCACCACCATGCCCAGCTAATTTTTTGTATTTTTAGTAGAGATGGGGTTTCACTATGTTGACCAGGATGCTCTCGATCTCTTGACCTCATGATCCACCCTCCTCGGTTATCTTCCTTTAAAATTTTGTTATAGTTACATGTTCTGACTTAGATTTATTCCAAACTCTAAAGTGTTGTTCCATCTACTTTCCCCTCCAATTCTGATGAAAACCAGCAACTCTTCGTTTTCTTCTTTTTCTGTACAAAAAGGGGTTTTTAATCTGATGCTTTCATCACTTTCTCTTTAGCTTCAGCTTTTAGCAGTTTCATTATGACATACTCAGCATGGTTTTACTTGTATTTATTCTGCAGAGTATCTTGTGTTTCTTCTAATTGTTTGCAATAATATTCACCAAATTTTGGAAGTTTTTTTTTTTTTTTTTTTAAGACAGAATCTGGCTCTATTGCCAGGCTGGAGTGCAGTGGAGATCCTGGCTCAATGCAACTTCTGTTTTCTGGTTTCAAGCAATTCTCTTGCCTCAGCTTCCTGAGTAGCTGGGACTACAGGCATGCACCATCACGCCCTGCTAATTTTTTTTTATATTTTTAGGAGATACATGGTTTCACCACGTTGGTTAGGATGGTCTCGATCTCTTTATCTCGTGATCTGCCAACCTCTGCCTCCCAAAGTACTGGGTTTACAGTCATGAGCCATGGTGCCCAGCCTTTTGGAAGGTTTTGGCCTTCATTTCTTCAAAATTATTATTATTATTTTGCCAATTTGTCTCTTTCCTTCCTTTCTAAGGATCTACCTGTGTGTATGAGAGACAACTTGATATTTTTCCAAAGATTCCCGAGACTCAATATTGTATTTTTGTTTTTGGATTGTGTATATAATAATCATTAAGTTTATGAAAATTTTGTTTATTTTTTGACACTGTGCTGTTAATTCCATTATTTTTCATTTTTCCCATTTATGTTACCTTCAGCTTGCAGATTTTCTTTTTTTTTTTTGTAGTGTTTTGTCTTATTCTATATTATGAATTTTTTTAAATATACTTTAAGTTCTGGAGTACATGAGCAGAATGTGCAGGATTGTTACATAGGTATACAGGTGCCATGGCAGCTTGCAGATTTTCATTGAAATGTTTTTGTAGTTTCTACATCTCTTCCTAGATATTTCAAATGTTTTTTCATTGTGTGTATTTTTAGTGTCCTGAGAATAGTTATGTAATTTACACTAGAGTTCTTTTTAGTCAGCTGCAACATCTGGGTTAATCTGGAATTTGCTTCTATTTGTAAATATTTTTGTTGGCTGTTGAGATGTTTTATCATTTTTTTTTTCATATTTGAAGATTTGTAATTAGGTTTGGACATTATAAATAATACTTTATGAAGAATATGGAGTTTTTATGCTCTTTTGAAGAAGGACTTCTCTTAAACAGGCCAATAGCTTAGATGAACTCAACTCTTCTTCCTCTATATGAGGAAACATTTGAAATCTTTCCTCAGTTTCTTAAGTTTTCAGCTGCTTTCACTACAACTCTTGATTCCTCTTTCAAACATGTGAATTATAATCAGATAAGTACTTGAAAGCCTATTCAATGCAAATGTCTTCTGTGTCTTCTTTCTTTCCAGAACATTCCCAACATTCCCATAGTTTTGCCAGTCCCAAACTCTGTGGTCTGACATCTCAGTTTATTGAAGGCTGCAATTTTATGCATTACAGGGTAGTGAGCTCAGAAAATAAGTAGCAAATGGCAATTCTTATTTGTCTTTCAAGTATACAATCCCCTCTGTTTTCTGTAACAGGTTGATTTATTCTGCAACACCTTCATATTATTTGGTTGTGTGTATGTTTGCTTGTTTTTAATCAGTCCAGATTTTATAATGGTAATATATAGAAGTTTTAGTCTTTCCAAGTCAGACAGTCATCAATGAAAGCCCTAAGTTCAAAATTTTATTTACAGCTATGCTTTATGACAACATTTTAATTATAGTTATTCTCTATGACAGTATATTTAAATATAAACATATTTAAATATATTGATTTCATAAAGACAGTGTTGCTTATATTACCTAAAATGTCTACATAATATTTGGAAGAGCAATTTCTTATGCCAACTATCAATAATTATTGAAATTATTTGCTGATTTTAACTCACTGACCACCTTTACCATTAAACTCTTTAATAGATTTGTTTATTTTTTCATATTTGTAATAAAAATTAAAGTTTATTTTTATGGTGCATAATATTACAAACAATACTATCACAATTGTTATTATTAGTATTCATGATGGATAAAAATGTCATTAGATTAAAAAAAGAAAAACTTGTTTAGTTTAAGATATAGTATAAAAAGTTCATTGAAAATAGCATTTGAAAGCTAATTAATAAGGCAAATCTTCCATGACAAAGGAAACACAGAACTGCCATTAAAAATAAAGAAAAATACTATTAATATATCAAAGTTGAAATAAAAATGCAGAGGTGAAACTCTAAATTTACAATGTTTTATTTGGGAAGCAATAATTGTAATTCAGAGCATACACGCACATACTGGGTGTATGCTTTGTCTGAAGAATAAAGTGAAAATTAGTGGTATTATATGAAAGGAAATGTTATGAGAAGAGAGATGTCATATATAGCTCTTTCTGCAAGTTAATTGACACTAGTAAAGTTTTGAACTGGCAAGTTCTGATTGGTAAGTGACAGTGTTACCAGGAATTCTGTGTTGGAATGAATCCCTTCACTGAGGAGGTCAAAAGAGCCAGAGGTCTGGACCAGCAATCAGGGTTCTCAGGATAGTGAGCAAAGAATTGCAAACTAGCACCAACCAAAAAGCAAACTTCAAGCAAAATTATCGAAGCACAGTAAGACACTCAGAGAGAGTGGGCTGACTTCCACAAAGCGAAATCAGTACCTCTTTATTAAGCTTAAGGTACTTTTATTGGATTTGTGGGAAGGAGTTGAGGGTTGGGCTGCGTATGAGTGACAGGATGATGTCATTTGATTTGCTCGATAACTGAAGGTAAACTGTGTGTGTTCTTACCCATAACTCATACAGAAAAGCCTATTTCATGGAGTGGAGGATAAAACCACATGTAAATTTTATTATAATGATGGTATGATAAGGTTAGGGTGACGTCAAGGACACGGTTCTATGTTACTGCACATTTTCCGCTTTAGGGAATTTCCATCTATTTCTCAGTTTCTCTTTCTTTAGGGTGTCCTTGCCCCAAACTTTACCACAAACTCCATCCCTTAGAGTGAAGTTAGGGTGGTCTTGATGAACTCAGGCAGGCCAGAGGTGACGTTAGTGACAGCCTTTTTGCTCTCCTCTTCTGACCCCTCCCAGCTGTTGTCTGTCTGTCAACCTAACAGCAGAGGTAGATCAAACCACTCCTGGAGTCCAGCAGGTTGCTTCAGCAGCTAATAGTTAAAACTGGTTTCAGGTTAGAACAGGAAGTTTCAGCAGCCAGCCTGCAGAGAATCACATTCTTGGGTCAAGATTGTTTGCCCGGGGTGCTTTTTCTCCCTGGCTTCTCAATGCTTTTTTAGGTGAGTATGACAAGAATGACCCAATTTTTTCTATTGCTTTCACAGACAGAAGGATAAAGTAGTAATTTGCATGAGATTCATTTTAAAATCATATACTAAATAATATGGGGCAAAGGATAAATTATATTCTAGACAAAAAATTAAATGTCCTATCACTATTTAAAATGTTAGAGATGATACACTTTGAAAGAAGTATATTCCAAGATAAATATAAATATTGCATAATAAATAAAATACTAAAAATTCTTTTTAGTATTTGATGTTATTTTTATTGCCAGTATATTGTACTAGATCTCAAGAAAATGTGTTAATAGTTTCAACAAATTTTTACTATTTTTTATTGCCAAGACATTGTATTAGCTCTCAATAAATTGTATTAATAGTTTCAATAAATTTTTAATCTAGGGCTGTACATCCACAAATTTGATGTGTGTCAAAACGTTTTCTGATATATCTCCTTTGTACAACTCCTTTGTCTTTATGATATCATAATTATCCAAATATTAGCATCACCATAGTATTAAATATTATTATTTTTCTCAGATGATGGTCATGTCAGGAAAAAGACAACATATACGCATACTGGTACCTACCTCAAAAATTACTAAAATCTCTCGGTATATGGAATATGCCTCATTCTCAGAAATGTCAATATGCCATTACATAATATGACCATTACAATATATGTAATGATGCCTGCATTAATCATGTATATTTCTAATATTTTCATTGTACAAATAGTAATACTACCTTAGACATTTATACATGTCTTTGTACCCTTTTAAGAAAATGTCTTGTTACAAATTTCTTAATACAATATTGATACAGGATTGATAAATGCAAGGCAGAAACATTCTTATTTCGAGAGCTATTTATGTTGCCCCGTTACTCACATGAAAAGAGAAACCATTTTCCTCATTCTCTTAAGCATCAAACTTAATGAAATTATTATTTCCTATACACATGAAAGTAAGAAAATGTATTTTTTGGAATTTTCTCTCAGTGTATAATTCCGAGTTGAAGTTAAACTCATTTTTATATTCCTCGACTTTGGGTATTTCTTTATCTGTAGATTTCCTGTTTATACCTGCTTGTGTTGCTTATTATAACTCTTTACTGATACTATTAGCATTGGTTATAAATATTTTCTCAACTCTTTTCTTTATCATTTACCTTATTTATAGCTGTCTCTCATTGTAGAGCAATGTGAACTTTTCCCTAGTTAAATTTGTCAACATTTTCCTTGTGCTGGGCCAGGACTATGGACAGCAGAAACATCTGTGGTTTAATGATGTCGAAAGCTGAGAGCTGTGTGTTATTACTATGAGAAGAGTGGCAGGCAAAACTTAGAAAAATGTGTAGGAAATAATTTTAATGGAACAATAATTTTTAGGGTCAGAATTGTTAGGGCCAGTAGAAACTCCCCACCTGGCCCTAGCAATCTAATGAGAGGAGTCAACTTTCTTGAAAGCAATGTGAACATTTCCTGCGATTAAAAAATAAAAAAAATAAAAAAAAAGAAGGATGAGAGTGAAAACAAACATGGTGGGTATTATTAAGGTGCAAGTTGTAAAAACATTATGCCAGCTGTCAAGAAGATATCTAAATATATTGACTTAATGATTATTTTATCTCTATGCTCATTCAACAGAGTATGTAGTCAAATGCCTATGTCTCCTAAAACAAATTTGGGAACAATGCTTGCATACAATTTTAAAGCCTGCTTATTTTCAATAATCAATGGATTGTGAAGCATTAATGCTGTTGCTAAGCATTTTTTTAACTTAAAATGTACTTGTTTCGAGTCTTTAAAACTCCATCATATTATAAGGATTACAACTTTTCTAATTTTGATATTTCATTTATAGTAAACTTTATAATGTTTTATTTATTGCTAGTTTATAAGTATATATTATAAACAAAAAATTATTTGATTGTAAACATTCTGTCAAAATGAAGCTACATATAATAATTTGCTGGGTGTGGTATAGGCAGTAAACTTAATATATGAAATATTTACATATATACCTGAAATTAGATCAGGTAAAACATTTCTTACCTAATATCCCACTAGAAAGCTGATTGAGATGAAGAGAAGCTTTCTCTGTTGCCAATTATGTTCAGGATTTATTTTAGTTGAAATTAAAAAATTCAGTTAGGTAAGAATTTAATAACCTTCATCTCATAGAAAAATCACATATGTAGTAAATATTTGAATTGAATTTGAAACATGGTCCACCTCACCATGCTTTGAAAGAATTCACGATTCAGATTGTTAACATTATTTCTATGACTTTACTATGCAGTCTATTGTGAATTAGACAAAGAAAAGGTAGTCTATTCTTGTGAATGCTTTTAGGCTTTATTTGCTTGCAAAGTAGAATTCTATATGTTGTGCAATCTTTGTACTTGCTTTCATTTAAAATGGCAGTCAGTACTCTTTGAGAGATGAGATCAAAGTGAATGTATCCTATTTTGATACTACAACACACTGCAGCTTCTCAGTTGCCCGATATTTTTCTTTTTGATGAGCATTTAGAGGATGATACTATACACATCCTGAGACTCTTATCTCTGTATCTTCTCCAGTTTCTGGATCAAGCAGGGTGTCGAAAGGAATGGCTATTGAGAGATGTTTTCTTCTGCTGCGACGTTACTGATATTTCCCTTGAGATGTGGTTAAAAGAAACTTACCAGTACTTCCAAGCCTAGAGTCGCATTACTTATTAAGAAACATGCAGTACTTTCAACACATTGCAGAATGCTATATATTACTAAAGCAACTACAATCATTTTCTTCTCACTGAGCTCTGTGGTTCCTATGGCATTTCTGCTATCATGCTGGTATAAAAATACACCCTTCATTTTGTATTGAAAATAATACTTAAAATCTTCCATCTGTCAAAAAAACATGGACAGTGACTTTTATATTTCACACAATAAACCCAAGTCGACTTAACATGTACATTATTATTTAACCTTAAAAATTATTCCTCATACTGTTTTGATAATCTTTAGGGTGTCATCATTATAAAGCTGTGTTAATAGAGGAACATCAAATGTCAATATTGTGTAATATTGTAGCACTTCTCAGTCAAAATACAGTAAAAGTGGTTTAAACCACATTTTTACAAATGTGTGCAAAGCCTATCAAGCAGCTTGGAAAGAAAGTTCAAAATCAACACAAATTGCACTAGATGGTAAAACACACTGGAGGTGGATAATAGAGGGTATATTTATTTTTTTATCTGCAGTGATCTGTCATGTATTGGTCAACAATTTCACTGTATCTCAGCTTTCCCCTCTATAAAAATAAGGTACTTCGTTTTCAAAAATTTTGTGTAAATTTAGGTAAAATGTGTGTTACCTAGAGAATAAGGTTTAATTGTATTTCAAAAATTGGTGTTGCTATTAAATTTCTAAACTTTATTTGATTCAACTTAAAAGTATTTATATAGATAAATAATAGATTGGTGCTTATTGCATGTTTTGAAGTAAAAAATATAGTGCCAAAAAATTTAAAATTGTATTTTAATGTATAGGTCTATATTTATTAGTGTCTTTGATTTGACTAATTTTCTTTTCCTTTTTTTTTTTTTTCGTAGAAAATACTATCTTTTGCCTTCTATTAACTTTCTGGCATCTATACATAAAATTACATGTTTTATCGTTCTAAAAGTTATTTCATTATTAAATTTTAGCAACACAGTTATTTTATCAAAGATAGTTTTCTTTAAGCAACTTTTGTCTGCTGAAACCAGCCCTGATGTATCTACCACTACTCCGTTACTGGGAATAACCCAATAATGAACCAATAATGAAGCTGTATAAACATCAGTGTACAAATAGCATTCAGTTCACCTAAATTTTCTTGGTGGCAATAAGAAATTTTATAGAGAATGTTCATTTTCCAACTTGAAGTATGTGATGGTCATACAAAGATAGTCATACAAAGCTATAAAATACCTCTTTCTTTAGAAAATGGCACAATATTCTGTGACTTGAGAGACAAATGGAGCAAGAAAGACAGTATGGTGCTGGGAGATTTGGAGGCCACGCTGAAGAGGGTTACAATGGGAAGTATTTACTCATTTATACAAAGAGTAAAATCACCACATATCAAATGGGCTTTAGATAAATAAATATGGGGCAATGCAAACAAAAGTGTTTTATATTATAAACCACTTTATTTTATAAACCACTTTATATTATGAACCATTATAACCAGTGTAATGCCTAGGTTGAATGGATATATCCTGGGTTGGATATTAGCTTACAGCTAACATGTGAGTATGATATTTTTAAGTCTTCACCTCAGATCATCCTATCCTAGGGCTATAAGTTACACTCCACACATACACACACAAATACATATACCATTATCATTATCAGGCACATAATCATCACCAAATATAATTATCAGAGATAAAGATAAGTTCTGGTGGCAAGGCACTTGATCTACCCTATAAAATAAAAATTAACTTACGTACTATAAATATTTGTCAACTTGATACACTGGTGAAAATAGAGTGTGGACACTTCTCAGTGCAGTCTCCAGCACTAGAAAATTAAAGAAGACATGGTGAGAAATGTGGTTATGTAGGCTCTAGGGTAGCCTATGTTAAAGTCTCCTAAAGAGACAATGTTAGTGGAAAAAGAAATAATGTTCCCCCTGTGATAACACATCACCTTATAATTGAAATCACTTCAATAATAACTCACAGGTTATTTGAAGCTCACAACTGTCTTGAGGTTGACAGGAAAGAAAAATGGATTTGAAATTATACAGAGGTCATTTAAGAAGATGCGGCATAAATTACAAAATAACTGGCATTTCTTTCCTTTGAGACAAAGCCTTGCTCTGTTACCCAGGCAGGAGTGCAGTGGCACCATCTCGGCTCATGACAACCTCCATCTTCTGGTTTCAAGTGATTCTCCTGCCTCAACCTCCCAAGTAGCTGGGACTACAGGTAACCCCCACCATGCCTGGCTAATTTTTGTATTTTTAGTAAAGGTGGGGTTTCACCATATTGGCCAGGCTTGTCTAAAACCCCTGATCTTGTGATTCACCAGCCTTGGCCTTCCAAAGTGCTGGGATTACAGGCGTGAGCCACTGCACCTGGCCAGTAACTGGCATTTCTATCCTTTACCTACTCTATTTTATTTTCTTTCATTGCTTCTTTAAAATTTGCATTAAAGTCTACCCAGTAATATGAAGCATTGTGTTAAGGTAACACTGGATATTATTAATAAAATAGGTACAAGCAATCATAAAATTAAACAGATATTAAGACAATCAAGATTAAATTTGAACATTTTATAGAAAGTCTTAAAACTATTAAGACAACATTGATATGAGTCAGAGAGCAGACAGCATCTTACCTATCATATGAGTTTACTATGAGTCTATAGCAAGTTACCAGGAAGTTGGTGGCTTAAACAACAGATATTCATTCTCTCACAGTTTAGAAGGACAAAAGTGAAATATCAGTATCACTAGGCTGAAATTTAGGAGTGTTGACAGGACTAACTCCATCTGGGGACTCTCAAGAGAGAATCTCTGGCTGAGCCCAGTGTGGCTCAGACCTATAATCCCAGCATTTTGGGAGTCCAAGGCCGGGGGATCAGCTGAGGTCAGGAGTTCAAGATCAACCTGGCCAACAGGGTGAAACCCCATCTCTACTAAAAATACAAAAATTAGCCAGGTATGATAGTGGGCACCTGGAATCCCAGCTACTTGGGAGGCTGAGGCAAGAGAATTGCTTGAACCTGGGAGGCAGTGGTTGCAGCGGGAAGAGATCGTGCCACTGCACTCCAGCCTGGGTGACAAGAGCAAAACGTCATCTAAAAAAAAAAAAAAAAAAAAAAAGGACTCTTCCATGACTCTTACAGCCTCTGACGGCTGCCATCATTTCTTGTCTTATATCACATTTCCCAGATCTCTATCTACGTGATAACATTGCTATCCTCCCTGTGTATGTGTCAAATCTCTCTCTGCCTCCTCATATATGGATACTTGTGATTGCATTTAAAGACCACTAACAATATCTTGGATAATCTTCTCATCTTTACATTCTTACCGAATCTGAATTGCAGTGACATATTTTTCCCCTTTGTAATATATGTAAGTTCAAGGAATTAGGAATTATATTTTGGGGGAACATTATTCAGCCTAATGTAGTCTTTCCTCTGGCCTTTATAGATTCATGTCCATCTCAGATTTAAAATATATCCATTCTATCCCAACATTTCCCAAATCTCAACATATTATGGCATCAGTCCAAGTTCTAAATGCCATCTAAATATTTTCAGTCCCAAAAATTCAAGTTGATCATCTAAATAATCTAAATCAGGTATATATGATACTCTGGGTATGACCCATCTGAGGAAACTTTTCTCTCAATCTGTATACCTGTAAAACTAGAAAATTTATCTGTTGCCGAAATGCAATGGTGGGCTAGGCGTAGTCTGTGTAACTTTTTAAAACGCTGTCATTTCCAAAAGGGATGAAGTGAAAGAAAGAAAGAGGTCAGAAATTCAAAACAATTTTGAAATCAAGCAGGGAATATTTCACTAGGTTTCATGTCCTGAAAGTAAATCTCTGTAGCTCAGGGCTCTGCCTTCTGCAGTGTGACTCGATATTCTGCCTCTTTGCCTGTGGCCTGGGCCTCTTCTGAGTTCATGCTCTAGATCCTGGGCCCAAGTGTCTTCCCTGAGAGTTGTCCTTTCTTTTTCTTGAAAGATGGCCCATACATTCTTCACAGTACTTTTATCAGCCTATTTATTGCCTGTAGAATTTAAATTGTTCTTAAATGTGAAATTAAATTGTTAAATTGTTGCACAAATACCTTCATTTATTGTTATGTGTGAATTTGATCCCACCATTTTGTTGCTAGCTGGTTATTTTGCCTGTTAGTTGACAGTTTCTTCATTGTGTGGATGGTCTTTACCATTTGGTACATTTTTGGAGTGGCTGGTACTGGTTATTCCTTTCTATGTTTAGTGCTTCTTTCAGGAGCTCTTGTAAGGCAGGCCTGGTGGTGACAAAGTCTCAAGTAATTGCTTGCTCATAAAGGATTTTATTTCTCCTTCACTAATGAAGCTTAGTTTGGCTGTATATGAAATTCTAGATAAAGCTCTTTTCTTTAATGATATTGAATATTGGCCCCCACTCTCTTGTGGCTTGTAGGGTTTCTGCCAAAAGATCCTCTTTGAATCTGATGGGCCTCCTTTTGTGGGTAACTCCACCTTTCTCTCTGGCTGTCCTTAGCATTTTTTCCTTCATTTCAACCCTGGTGAATCTGATGATTATGTGCCTTAGAATTATTCTTCTTGAGGAATATCCTTGTGGTGTTCTCTGTATTTTCTGGACTTGAATGTAGGCCTGTCTTGCTAGGTTAGGGAAGTTCTCCTGGATAATATCCTGAAGAGTATTTTCCAGCTTGGATTCATTCTCTCCTTCACATTGAAGTACACCTCTCAAATGTAGATTAGGTCTTTTCATATAATCCCATATTTCTTGAAGGCTTTGTTCATTTCTTTTCATTCTTTCTTCTCTAATCTTTACTTCTTGTTTTATTTCATAATGTTGATTTTCAATCTCTGATATCCTTTCTTCTGCAAAACTATTCAGAACATAGGCATAGGCAAGGACTTCATGACTTAAACACTAAAAGCATTGGCAATAAAAGCCAAAAGAGACAAATGGGATCTAATTAAACTCCAGAGCTTCTGTACAGCAAAAGAAACAGTCATTAGAGTGAACTGGAAACCAACAGAATTGGAAAAAGATTTTGCAATCTACCCATCTGACAAAGGGCTAATATCCAGAATCAACAAAGAACTAAAACAGATTTACAACAAAAACAACCCAATTCAAAAGTGGATGAAGGATATGAACAGACACTTTTCAAAAGAAGACCTATATGAAGCCAACAAATATATGAAAAAATGCTCATCATCACTGGTCATTAGAGAAGTGCAAATCAAACTACACTGAGATACCATCTCACGCCAGTTAGAATGGCGATCATTAAACAATCTGGAGACAACAGATGCTGGAGAGAATGTGGAAAAATAGGAACACTTTTACACTGTTGGTGAGAGTGTAAATTAGTTCAACCATTGTGGAAGACAGTGTGGCAATTAATCAAGGACCTAGAAATAGAAATTCCATTTGACCCAATAATCCCATTACTGGGTATATATCCAAAGGATTATAAATTGTTCTATTATAAAGACACATGCACACATATGTTCATTGTGCCACTTTTTACAATAGCAAAGACCTGGAACCAACCCAAATGCCATCAATGATAGACTGGACAGGAAAATGTGGCACATATACACCATGAAATACTGTGCAGCCAGAAAAAAACGATGATTTAGTGTCCTTTGTAGGGACATGGATGAAGCTGAAAACTATCATTCTCACCAAACTGACACAAGAACAGAAAACCAAATCCTGCATGTTCTCACTCATAAGCTGGTGTTGAACAATGAGAACACATGAACACAGGGAGGTAAGCATCACACGCTGGGGTCTGTTGAGGGTTAGGGAGGGACAGCGAGGGGTGAGGAGGTTGGAGAGGGATAACATGGGGAGAAATACCAGATATAGGTGATGGGGAGATGGAGGCAGCAAACCACATTGCCATGTATGTACCTATGCAACAATCCAGCATGATCCGTACCTGTACCCCAGAACCTAAAGTAAAAGAAAAAGAAAAAAAAATCCAAATTAAAAAAATGCCTTTACTTATTTCATCTCTTACGATTTTAGTTCATGTTGGCAGTGTTTATGCTCATACAACATTCAAAAAACCTTGTGGGTCTCCCACATATTTCACAGGAATTCATACCTTTAGACAACAGCATTGTCCACAGATCTTTCTTGAACAATCCAGTCTCTCTATTCCTACCTTCTGTGAGATGGTTGAGTGAATCAATTAGTCATGCATGTAATCTCTTCAATGCTAGTAAAAGGTGCCCAGCTGCACCGTGGTCCTTCATTTCAACATGTTTTCCTCACAGTTAAATCTTTTAATGTTATCATTTTTGTTTTTGCAATGTGGATAAGCTTAGAATTTCCCAAACCATCAAGTGTTAATTTCTTTTTGCTTAACATTTTTTTCCTTAATAAACTACTGTCCTCTTACATTTTGCTATAAGCAGGCTATACCTTTAGTACTTTGATTGGAAATCTCCTCAGGTAAACATGTAGATTCATTGTTTACAATTCTTGCTTCTTAGAATAACTGTAGGACATAATTAACTAACTAACTAGTGATATACTTGTCACTATATAATAAGGATTGCCTTCCCACAATTTTCCAATAATATATTCTTTTATTCTTTCTGAGTCCTTGCCAGAAGTGCCTTTGAGCATCCGTATTTCTACTAATAGTATGTTTATGCAGATTTAGGTATTTTCTCTCATTTGCCTCGAAATATTTTTGGCTTCCACCCATTATCTAACTCAAAAGCCCCTTAAGGTTTTCAGGGATTTAAAAAAGCAGCATCCAACATCTCTGAACCAAAATTTGTATTCATTTCCTATTGCTTGTGTAACCAATCACTACAAACATGGTGGCTCCGACATAAATTTAGTCTGTCACGGTTCTAGAGACTAAAAGTGCAGAATTGTTATTACTAGGCTAAAATCAAAGTGTTGGGAAGACCACACTCCCTCGGGATGATCTGAGGGAAATTAGCTTGTCTCTTCCAGGTTTTAGTGGCTTCCAGCGTTCTTTGGCTTGTGTTGCACCACCCCAGTCTCTGCCTCCAACTTCACATTGCTTCTCTGTATGTTTCGAATCTTACCTTGCTGTCCTCTTATAATGATAACTACGATTATATTTAGGACTTATCCACACAGGATCCTTAACAGTATGTGCAAAAAAGACATTTCTGATTAAGCTGACATTTATAAGTTTCAGTATTATTACCTGAAATATTTGATGAACATTATTCAATCTACTATATGTATTTACATACCATGGCTTTGTTAAAATTAGTTTTATTTTACCTAATCTTATGAACATTTTGCTTTTACTTTGCAGATTTTAAAAGTCTACCCTTTCTATTAAAGTAAGGCTTTTTAAAAATACTGAATTCACTAAAGCATAATCAATTTTACAGAATGCTCAAGTTAAATGTCATTTAAAGGTATTAGAGCATGTACTATTTTGTTAAGTCTGATTTCTGCATTGAAATGTAACATGTAGGCTTTCTTTAGAATAATGATGCTTTCTCAGGGGGCTAACTATTGGACATTTTATTTTGAGACATTCAGTAAATGGCTTATCGTGTTATTATCATTAAAAACCTAGATTATTATCTTACAAAATGGAACAACATTCTATTTATATTTTAACACACATGGCACTTCATTGCCTTCTGGCAAAAGTTACTGTTAGAACATTAATGCATATATTTAATATTCCCTATTAAGTAGCAGTTTCTTGCATGACAACCTGCTGATTTTAAGCAATAGACCAACACAAAAATATAGCAATTATAGATGTGTTATGCTGTAGGAATTGCTAGTCCCTTATACTTCACCTCATTATACTACAAGTTTCTTCAAAGAAACAATCTGTCCCCACCACTGGCTCCTGGGGTGCGAAGCTGTTGCAATTTGATTTTTAGAGTGATGTTTCCAAAAGTATAAAATACTTATATTTTGAAATCCAGACAGTTACTCTCTCATAGACCTGCCTGGCCACACTGCTGTTTATCCTAATGAAGCATTCAGTATAAATCACTTACGAAATTTATACTAGCAGAAAGCAAGATCCTTTCTGCTTGCTCATTAGCTAAATGCAAATGTAGATAATAATTAGGGTCTTGTCTCTGAGATAAAAGATAATATATATTTGAATAGAAAAGTGGTGTAGGCCAGGTGAGGTGGCTCATGCCTGCAATACCAGCACTTTGGGAGGCCACAGTGGGTGGATCACTAGGTCAGGAGAATTAGATCATCCTGGCTTGAACCCAGTAGGCAGAGGTTGCAGTGAGCCGAGATCACGCCACTGCACTCCAGCCTGAAGACAGAGCCAGACTCCATCTCAAAAACAAAGCAAGTGTCAAAATACAATAAGATAGAGGGCAGAATAAAGTAAGTGTTGGACCTGCACTATTTGGGGTGAACTTCAGCTCTGTCCCTGATTTGCTGTGACGTCAATCATGTTATATTAATTATCTTGTTTTCAGTAAAATGGTAAAGATTCCTGCTGTCAGTTTTATTGTTTCCAATTGTTTTCTCCGTTTCACGAGACACTAATGCAATATTTCCTGCACTATAGTACTCGAATAGCCCCTTTGTGTGGAAGGAATACAGAGCACTGCCCCATTGACACCGCACCTCGCAATATGACTTACTTTTGGCCAATGAACTGTCAACAGAAGTGTCATGCGCTACTCTATCACAGCAGAAACTGTATGAAATATCATGAGGTCTCACTTTCACATACCTCACTCTTACACAGGAACAGCATATCTCAGAGAAAATGTTCACCCTTAAGCCTGGATCCCAGAATGTAGAAGTTGTGATAAACACAGCCACAGCCAATTCACAGGCAGCACGTGGTATGAACAAAATAGAAAACTTACTCTTTTATAAGACTCTAGAGTATTAGGGACAGCGTTAAATTTGCGTATGACCCAGCAAAAGCTCCATAATAGTAGTCCTTACTTCAGATAATTATTTTGAGTAAGGTCCAGGGAAAGCAGTTAGTAACATGCTGGGTATTAGAAGTGCTCAAATAATGTACGTGATTATTTTGAAAATCCAAAGAGTCATAATGTGAGACATGATTACACTTTAGATTTTACAGTTGTTTTCAAAAATCTGGTTTTGGCCGGGGATGGTGGCTCACGCCTGTAATCTCAGCACTTTGGTAGGCCAAGGCGGGTGGATCATGAGGTCAGGAGATCAGACCATCCTAGCCAGTATGATGAAACTCCACCTCTACTAAAAATACAAAACTTAGCTGGATGTGGTGGCACGTGCCTGTCCTCTCAGCTGCTCTGGAGGCTGAGTCTCCAGAATCGCTTGAACCCAGAGGCAGAGGTTGTGATGAGACAGATAGTGCCACTGTGCGGCAGCCAGCGAACAGAGCGAGACTCCATCTCAAAAACAAACAAACAAACAAACAAACAAACAAACAAAAAAAACTGTTTTCATAGATTGTAGTACACTATGCTGGAACCAGGAGGAATAGGCATATTTTCCTAAATTTCAATGGGGAATAAACAATAAAGACTGGCTTTTGAAAGTGTGAGTTGCTAACTTCTCCTGAAATTTATTCATTTAAGAAAATCACATAATCTTCCAAATCTGTTATTTCTTTCAACTCTGATGCTGTCTCCTATACCTGCTATTCTCTCTTCAAACAGCAAAAACAACAACAAACAAGAAAGGCGGTGAATATATTATTTCAAAGGCTGCATTCATTCTTTGTACTCCCTAAAACATACAAACACATTTCCATTTAGCATATAAGAAAAATAGCTTTCAATAACGGTTTTTGAACAGTTAAAACTATTTTACGGGGGCTTAAACTTCATTGCTTACATAGCATGCAGGAAAACCCACAAGATTTAAGAAATTGTTTTAGAAAGTCACAATAATGACATGTCCCTAGCCCATTTTTACCACTACATTTCAATCCTATACTTTTCGTAACCTCTCATCTGTTTAAAACTGAAGTGGTTTCCCCTGTCCTCTAAATTTCAAGAGCCTCTGTTTAGGTACAGTTGATGGCTCCAGGTGTCACTTCATCTATTGTTGTGCAATTTAGTTTTAGATACGATAAAATTAAGTACTTGATTCTAGTTTGCCCTATGGATTAACAAATTAACATGGAATGGTACTACAGGATTAAAAGGCACATTATTATATTTGCTAATTGTCACAGTCATGATGTTTCCTTGGAACTCTGACACCTGTCACCCAACTCCCTTTGTGTTCCCCTTAGGAGGAAAGGATTTCTAGATCCTAAATGTAGGAATTTGCTTTTGGCAACATTGTTTTTCTATAATGTTTATTAAACCTAAAATTCAATAAGTCAAATAAATAATTGATTTATAAAGGGAAACTTATTTCAATGTTCATGATTAATGTAAAAATAACTTTAGAGATACAATTGATCCAATCATGTCAAATGCCAGCTGAAAATTCTGACTTGCCCTTATGCCCATTTTGAAAGGATTACTGTAAATCAATTGAACTTTTCTCAGGTCAGTTGTGCTTTTAAAACACGCATATTTACTATTAATATGTGTTGGATACCAATGATAAACAAATATAGGAAAGCTAAACATATATAATAACCATTTGATTATGAAGTCACATAAAACAGACTGCAGTGTAGCTGTTAGCTAATATCTATAAATTATTATTTTAAATCTCAGTAGAATGTTCAGTGCATGCATTTCCTCGTTTAACCAACACTATGACTCAATAAGGTACATACCATGAAAATTTCTTAATTATATAAGGGCCTAAGGGGATTGATCAATGCCATAGAGATAGGAATTTGCAATCAATAGAAGGAAAGTTTATATCACTACATACAATTCTGAGAGTAAATTTTATAATACATTGCTTCTTAAACTTTAATATTCAGCCAAAGAGCCTTTGGGTTTTGTTTGTTTGGGGTTTTAATATAAAAGAAACACATGTTCCTTATGGAAATATTTGAAAACTAAAATAGTATGAACTAATCAAAGAAAGAAAACACATATAATCTCGACAACTTATTTAATTTTCTTAGTGTTTTTCTGCACATTTTGTGATAATCAGATCTATACACACAATCTGTCACACTGTAGTCAAACATTTCACTTAATATTATGCCATTAGTGTTTTCTTAAGTCATTAACTATCCTCATAAATTACTTCTGAATGGTTGCCTAATAATTAAATCACATTTGTATGTGCAATATATATTATTTTATTGAAACAATTAAGGATTTTTTAAAACTTTTGTTGAATAGGAGATTCGCTAACATTACAATTAGGTGATATTTAGACAGCGGCTCATTTGTTCAGAATATTGTAAGGATAAGGTCAAAGAGAATAAACACTTGTAAGGCTCTAGAAATCTCTTGGACAATTTACATTTTAAAGATACATGGGATACCATTTATAACACATAATAATGAAGTAAAAGATACAAAGAGATGTAAAGGAGTTTAGAGTAACTTTCTTTCAAGAGAACTTTCAAAATTAATACCAAGGAAGAAACCTTAAATGCAATCTTTAAGGATAAGAATTTATATGTAAAACTCTCTCTATATATTGTATTACCCTTCTTAAGCAAGCCATTGCATCGTGTAATCATTTTCACCCAGTCATCTGTATTTTGACAATCATATTATAGTCCGGTGAAACAGGTTTCCATTTATTAACTTTTGTTTGGTGACTTTATAGTTAGCCATTCCTTTGGTCCTTAATATAAATTACAAAGTAGATTATATGGAAGATATCATGCTGGGGTCTGAAATACAGGGAACAAAACAAAACACACAAAAAAATGGAATCCTGAGCAGCCAGGAAGCAATCAACAGGTGTGTTGGCACACCTGTGAGTGCCTGTCTTTCCGTCCATCTCTTACTATTTTCTATAATCAACTTAAAATAGTAAATAAAATGTACAATGCCCATGGTAATTTTACCAGGTGAAGGGATGTAAAAGGACACCCACAAAACAGTTTGTCATAAACAGAGATGTGAATAGTCCATGATATTCAGACATTAACAAACAAAACCACTTTGTCATCGAATTTGCGAAAAGGTCAGCCAAAGACAATGCTGGGTATGGGAGTATGGTACAGATTCTGAAATTCTGTATGGAGGGAATGATCAGGACTTTGCTTCAAACAGATAACTCTGGTGACAGTGATAAGACAGTCGTTGTAAGGGGTAAGGTCACAGGAATGTGACTGCAAAGACAGTAGTGAACTACTGCTAAAATCAAAGTGTCACTTAGTGATAGTTCTGAATGAAGAATGTGACAATGGAAATGGAGAGAGAAGAGATACAGAGAAGGATAATCAATATTTGGTAAAAAGAATATTTTACAATATCATCATGCTTTTATGTGCAAGGTCTTCTTGGTTCTTGGGCATCCCCATGACATTCTGGGCCTAGATCATTATCCTGTGCCCAGAGACAGAAAGGACACGGTGTGGTATTTAGAATCATAGGAATTTTTTTTGACATATTGCTTTGTCATTTATAAATTTTTTGGCCTCAACCATATTACATAATTTACTGAGCCTTTGCTTCAGAATATAAAAATACAGACATAATTGTACCATTTTCATGGTACTTTAGGCACTTTAAAAAAAGATCATCTGCATGAAATAATTTGTCATGTATAAACTGGTATACAACTTTCTACAGAGAATAAAGAGAATGAAGTGATTAAGAACAGATTTTTTATTTGTTCCTATTAATAAATGATCTTTATACTTATCTTCTACTTCGAAATGTGTTTATAATTCTTTGAAATGTGTCTGTTTTGTAAATTTCAGAGTAGAAATATTCCAAACTCAACATAGTAAAAATCAAAAAATAAATAAATGCAATTTTTAAAAAATCATTGTATTTCTCTGCTCTTTGGCTGACTTATGGAACAACTGAAGTTTAGATTGCCACAACCATTATTTATGTTTTGTGCCTACTTCTCTAATCAACCATGTTGCCACCTAAATATTACTGTGAAAAGCAACAAATTAATCCATTCCAATGTTTCTAGGTGATAACGATTAATATGACAATCCTTTCATTTTATTTGTTTTTAATTTCTTAACTTTCATAGTGAAATTTCAGGAGGTAATCAATATCAGTTAAGGTATTTTTGGACAAGGAATTCCTTTCTTTTAATTTATTTAGGAGTAAAGAAGAAAAATGCCATAGTATTTTATGATTTTCATGAAATTTCACAATTTTTATTATTGGTGAAGATGCCTTCATAATCCAATGGCCTGATTGCTCTTTTTCCTCACTTTCCTAAGATAAGAAACATAAGTATTTTGTGTATGTATCACTTTATGATCAAAACAGAACTATCTCCAAACAATATATTTTCAAAAAGAGCTATGAAATATAGACAAATAATCAAAAAAGAAAACGCGAACACATAGTACATATGAAACACACTACATTAAGAATCAAGTAAATAAAGCATATAATTTATACCAGTTTAATTATCAAAAAAATAAATTTTAAGGATATGATGAGAAGGCACTATGTACAGCTGTTGATTGTCTTAATTAATTCTGCTTCCGAATAGTAACTTCATACTATATGTCTATAGGATTAAATGGGTTTATGCCCTTTAGCCTACTATGTAATTTATAATACCATATTTTATATAAATGAACAAATGCTCAAATATTGTCTGTTTTTAAAGTCTGAGAATCAAATCTGAATAAAAAACAAATTTCATGATAAGATACTTTTTTTGGTATTCCTGAATTAGCCCTTTTGAAGGTTTTACATAAACAGGAATATGGGGTGTGAAAAGAAACAGAAGAAATACTGGCATATTACATAGCATATGTCAAGTAATTATCACAACAGCATTTTCAAATCAATTTTCATGAATTCCAATTTACATATTCAGAATAAATTCAAAGTTATTATTTTCCTTCTCTTAGCATTTTTTCTTTTCTTTAAAATACTTTACCTCCTGTGATTAAGCTATGATTAAGATAAGATAAAGCCAGGCATGGTGGCTCACACCTGTAATACTAACACTTTAGGGGACTGAGGTGTGAGGATCACTTGAGTCCCGTAGTTCCAGACCAGCTTAAGCAATGTAGTGAGATTCCCATCTCTATAACAAAAACAAACAAAATTAACTGGGTATGTGGTGCATGCCTGTAGTTCCAGCTACTTGGGAAGCTGAGATGGAAGGATTGCTTGAGCCAGGAGATCACGGCTGCAGTGAGCAGAGATAGTGACATTGCACTCCAGCCTGGGTGACAGAGCAAGGCCCTATCTAAAAATAAAAAATTTGTAACATAAGACAGTCAGCAACCATTATGGATTCTTGAGAAATTGAATAAAAAATTAATTTAGCAAAAAGAATGCCAATAAAGAGCTAAATTAGTACTGTCCAAAATGATTGTTTGAAATGATGGAATGTATAAATCTGTACTGTTTGATGTGGTAGTCAGCAGCACCATGTAACAGTTAAGATTTGAAATTCATCTGGGCACAGTAGCTCAGGCCTGTAATCCCAGCCCTTTTGGAGGCTGAGGTGGGCAGATCACAAGGTCAGGAGTTTGAGACCAGCCTGGCCAACATGATGAAACCCCATCTCTACTAAAGATACAAACAATTAGCCGGGCATGATGGCAGGTGCTTATAATCCCAGCTACTTGGGAGGCTGAGGCAGGAGAATTGCTTGAACCCAGGAGGCAAAGGTTGCAGTGAGCCGAGACCACACCAATGCACTCCAGCCTGGGCGACAAGGTAAGGTTCTACCTAAAAAAAAAAAAAAAAAAAAAAAAGTAAAAAGATTTGGAATGTAAAATGTAAATTTTTTTCTCTTTAAATTTAAATTTACTTACCTATGGCCCGTGGCTATCCTGTAAGAAAGGACAAGTCTAAACTATGGGGTGCACTAAACTTAGTGAAAACGACTTGGGGAAGAAAGTATGTAGCAACACAAATCGAATAAATTATGAAGATTGGATATAGAGGGAAGAAAAGCTAATGATTTGTAAATAAATACTACCCAAACACAATTAGAGTAAGCATGGAAGGAAAATACTGAAGATGAAACCAGTAGATATTAATGATTAGAACTTACAGGGGAAATTGTGGAATCAGAAGTTCAATTGTGAAGGCTGAATAAAACAGAAATTAAAAATCAATTTATTATGAAAAAAACAGATCTTTTACTATTTATTTTCATTTGCCACTAATCAAATTAGTATGTTTTCATTTTCCTGGTAAAAACGTATGACTAGGTTAATTTTAATTTTCTAATTCATTTTGGTGAATCAAAATGTTATGCAAATTGAAATTCTGCTGGACTTTGTAATCCAATGTCAACTGTAAATTATTTATGCATTTTTTAAAATATAGTTTACTTCCGTTACTCTACAGTGTTTTGTTCTTTTTGTATGTTTTGTGGCACAATATAAAACTTTCTGTATCAACTTTATGCAAAGTGAGTTATATGAACATTAATCTTAAATCAATAACCTTTTCTCTGTCAAATGAATTTATCAGTATTAACTATATTAGTTTGTATAGCAATCTTTTACTGATTTTGTTATTATATTATTATGGCTACATATACAAATATATTCATAGAAGTTTATTTTTTTATGTATAATAAATATATACCATAAACTCTACTGATCAACTTTGTAATCATTTCTGATTGATTAATAGACATGGCTTGGGCCATGTTTTATTGACCATTACTGCAAAATAATTCCCAATTGGGCAAACAGAAGAAATTACTCAAATGCAACTTTATTTTCTTTAAAATAGTAATTGTATTCACATATTTAATATGATCTACATGATATGGGTATTTACAAATTTAAACTTGTATTGCATTATATCAGTGGCTTTGATTTTTGATATATACACTGAATTTATGTGAATCCTGGTGATGTATCTATCTGTGTACATATGTTTGTATTTATTTCTTTATTGCTTTAGTTATATTTTTATGTTGTTTCAAGAAAAATGGATTGTAATTAAAAATAAAATAATAAGTAGTTATAAAGCAAAAAGTTATGATTCCAGTTGCTCTTTAAATAGCCAACCATTTTAATAGGCCAATATGAATTATAACAAACCTTCTTCAATAAACTTGCATATGCATACTTTATTGTACCAACACACTTTATCTTACTCAGCGTGCATTTTTTCATTGTCTTCTTCATTGACTTTTTTCTTTGTTTGTTAAAGCATTGACCTAAATGACTACGTTTGTAGTATTTTAGAGCATGTTATGTCATTCAAAGTAATGAATTACTGCTTGATGCATCTTTAGATTCTCTTTTATTTTTAGATATTTCAAAGCATGAATCATGGAAATCTTGTGCCTATATTCTTGCTAAAAATTGTGATTATTTGGAATATATTTTAAAATGTAGATTGGCTGAATCCAGTAATAGTCATGCTTCAAATTTTGTTTTCAAATTTCTGTACGATTCTAATTCTAAATAGGTGTACCTTCAGTCTGCCCTCAGCAAACTCCATTTTATATATTAAAAAACTGAGAGTTGAAAATTATATCTTAGATTGTTACTGATTTTTTTCTCTTACTATCGAAGTGATTGAACATCTGTATATCTTCATTAATCAGTTGGGCTGTATCTTTTCTTATGGCTGGGGACTCAGGATTCTTTGCAGAAAGTTATACCTATTCATCCATCACAGAAATATGTACACACATTCGTGCACACACACACATCACACTGTTATAATACAATCACTGTTATAAGGCAATCTATCCTTTGTATTTATTTTTATGAAGATGTTTAGAAAACATCTTTTTTTTTTTTTTTTGAGATGGAGTCTCTGTCTGTCACCCAGACTGGGGTGCAGTGCCATGATCTCGGCTCATTGCAACCTCTGTCTCCCAGGTTCAAGTGATTTTCCTGAATAGGTGGGATTACGGGGGCGTGCCAACACACCCCGCTAATTTTTGTATTTTCAGTAGAGACGGGTTTCGCTATGTTGGCCAGGCTGGTCTTGAACTTCTGACCTTAGGTAATCCACCTACCTCAGCTTCTCAAAGGGCTTGGATCACAGGCATGAACCACTGCACCCAGCCTATATTTGTGTAAGAACAAAAATTGATGATTTTTCTTGTATTGCTTCTATATTTGCATACTGCTTTATTAACTGTTGCTCATCACCAACTTTTGTAAAATAATTCCAAATTTTTACATGTGAAATAATTTCTTTTTATATATATATATATGTTTTATTGCATTTTAGGTTTTGGGGTACATGTGAAGAACGTGCAAGATTGTTGTATAGGTACGTACACGGCAGTGTGGTTTGCACCTTCCTCCCCATCACCTATATCTGGCATTTCTCGCCATGTTATCCCTCCCCAACTCCCCACCCCCTGCTAATTTCAAACATAAACAAATCTGTAAGAATACTTCACAAACATTAAAAATGAACTCTAGACGTTTTCTCCTTAGCCATATGACTTGAGGTTAGCCTTTGCCAATAGAGGGTGCTGTAAAGACATTGCAAACCAGAGCAAGAGAAAAGCGTTTTCTTTCTTTCTTTCTTTCCTTTTTTTATTTTTATTTATCTATTTATTTATTTTTTCTTCAGGTAGGCTCTTCATCTGTGCAGCTGGCCAAGGACTCGGCTGTGAGGGCATTGGTGGCATTCGCTGCAGTTCCCCTGGCAGATGCACTGTGCCTGGCACTAATAGGGTTCTCCATCAGTCAACAGTCCGCAGCTCCCGCAAACCTGCCTGGCTAGTCTCAGTGGGGTGCTTCCTCTAGACCAGCTGTGGCTTGTCTCAGTGGGGACATTTCCTACAGACCAGCTGCGGCTTGCACCTGTGGGCATGTTTCATCTTCCCAGACAGACTGCTTGTCTCTTTGGCCACCGTTCTCCGAGGTCTGAAGCTTAGTTTTCAGTTTGTGCCCTTCCTTCGAATTTCTGATTCTACCCTTGTTCATGCTCCCTCAGCCTTCGAAGTAGTTAGCACCTTCTGAAAGAGATCTCTCTTCTGCTTTAATTAAGCTTTTTGTTAACATTTCTCTAGATAACAATTTCTTGAAAATAAAAAAATGTGTTGTTTACTCATGGTTTTTGTTTCCTGGCATTACCTTGACTGGTAAGCTTAGTTTTTCAGTTTCATTTTGTGTTGTGGTGTTTTCCTTCTTTGTACATATATTTTTTCCTGTTTTGAAGATATTTTTCTCTGAAGTACTGTAAAAACATTATCCAGCAGCAATTATCGAATGTCCAAATCCTTTCTCATTAATTTGAAAGGACACTGTTTTCAGTTAAATATCCCAGCATTTGATCATTTTTATTCTGCTAAATTGGTTTCACTTCAATGCTGCTTAAATTACCTTCCTTTTACTTTACATGTCAATGCATTTTGAAGCAAATTAATGCATAATATCTTCTTTTCCATTAGGAAAAAAGTGACCTTGAGGTTTCCCAGGGAAATTGTTTCACTCTTTTTTAACTTTTATAAAGTAATTCCATTCTCTCTTTTTAACTCCCTGTTAAACAGATGTTTTAAATCTATATTTTTTATTATACTAAGTATTTTATATTTTCATTTTTACTATTGCATTGCAGAGACAACCCAGAAAAATACATTGTTACTACTTCATTAATAAAATTTTTTAGAAGATCTTCATTTTATTCTTAAAAATCGCCTATATTATTTGCTTCCTAGTTTTTCATTTCAGGCAAGAGACATCCTATCTCATGATTCATCCATAATTATTCTTTCTATCACGTCAAGGAGGGATTGTGAAAGTTAGTGTCTGTCATCCATACAGGCATAATACTGTCTCCTCAGTAGAGCTCAGTACTAAGGAATTTTATTGAGTTTCCTCTAAAGGGCACATCTTTAGTTTACTGGTCCCTTCCTCTTGGAGTGCATTGCTAAATTTCAACAAAATATTTAGTTATTCTCTAAATAATTAACAGTAGTAGTCTGATCACAGTTATCTTGAAAGTCTTTTTAAGAAATTGTGGCATTTTCCAAATGGTGAATTAGCCTAATTTAAGGCTTTATTTAGATTTTATTTATTTATTTATTTATTTATTTATTTATTTATTTATTGTCTTTTTTGTGATGTTTCTTTTGTGTGGACAAAGTGAAAACATTTATGTGGAATAAACAGCAATCAGATCATGTCTCATTTACTGCCAGTTGGACATATTCAGTAGTATCATAAATCTACTTCTCAAACCCATGAAGATAGTTTCATAAAAATGAAATATTTCAAAAGGGAATAGAATACCTCCTTTAGTAAGTAACTGTTTTTATGGATACTAATGCATTATTTGAGCAATTAGAAAATGTAAATCTGCTGTCCTCTAGGGATGCAAACTTTGCAACTAACAATTCTTGCACTCAAGAGGCCAAACAAGTTAAAACACTGTACATCTTCCAAGAAATGAGTCTCAAAACTTATTGTGAACAATTATCCTAACATAGTTGCCCAGTATCTGAAACACTCCTTTATATTTGCTGAATTTCTACATAAAAGGATTGATGTGGCTCATCTCACACTGTGGGAGAAAATACGATAATTTAGTAGATTTTATTAATGTTTTCAATTATCCACTGCCTCCACTATGAAAAGATTTACATCTCTTTCTATTGTCAAGCTGTTTGAAGTGCCTCTCTATTGAACGGCTTTAATTTCCTGCCCCATTAACATCATGCTTGGCTTTGTCACTTGATATCATCCATGAAATGTGCGCCCAAGTGACTGTACGCAAGGCCAGAGCCAAAGATTTCATAGACATCCCGTCATTCTGTTCTTTCACCCTAGGCCCTGAATTGTGAAAAGATAAGAAAGGACACCTCAGTTGACACAAAATTGACACATAAAGGATGTAAGAATACATTATTTTTCAAAGTGAAGGAGTTAGATTTGCTGCAGCGTAATCTGAAAGAAGCTATTTAATATACTTACTGTCCCACCTTAGACACCGACATGTTTTATGACCTAAACCCATCAGATGCACTGATTCTATACTATGAGCTAGAAGCTAGTGATAAAGACCCACAGCAGAGAATACATTCTGTTATCAGTGGCAGCTGGGTTAGTCATGTGCATTCTCCAGGAGAAAAAGTATCTGTTGTTTAATGCTGGCAACAGAAGCAACAGTGAATGCTGTCCTGTAAATAAATAACTAGATACAGGCTTTCTGCAGTTTCTGTGGTTTGATTTTGACCGCACCTCCAGTATCTTTTAGCTCTAGCATCCCAGACATTTCTGTGAACTCAGGATACGGCTCCTATGACTAGAGGAGCACCAGGGTCCTTGGTCTTGCATCAATAGAATTAACGACACAGACAGTCCTGGAGTGGTTTTAGGGATCAAAATGTTTAATGAGCAGGAAAGAAGAAAAAGAAAACAGCTTCACCTTACAGAGACAGAGGGAGGGGGGCCTGAAACAGAGAGGAGCCCTGTGTATGGGGGAAAAGTGGTTGCTTATGTTGGGATGCTGGAGAAGAACATGTCTGGTTTGCATTGGGCCCAGGGAATTATTTTAACCAGATGTGTCATAGACATAGCCTGTAAAAAGCCTAGCCCTCCCACCTTAGCCCTTTAAAAGGCACATGTGGGTTGCCATGTTGTTTTGAACACATGGTGTTATCTGGAGGTGACCATTACACTAGGCACAAGTGGTGACAAGGTGGAGATGGTGGGAATTGCCACACTGAGTGAACCTAGTTTCTAATGGCCTGTATCTGGATATCAAAGCTTGCCAGCCCATCTTTTCAGACTGCCTTTTCTGTTAGAAAAGAGATGGGGGGTTGTTTTTATTAAAAGAAAAAGTCTTAGCAAGAACTACTTTTGTCCTCTCTATCTGCCCAAAATTATTGCTTAGTAACTCCTGTATTACTGACCAACATTTGTATTCAAACCACCAAGTCTGTTTCTTTCAAACCAATGCCAACTATTTCACTAATTGTCAACAGAAGAGGTTGTGGGTAATTTTTCAGGGAAACGGAAGCAATTCATTGTTGATGTCTGTCCATGTGAAAGCTGAAGTTGTTTTAAATTCTTCTATTCTTAGTGGATAGTACTTAGGCATCTTAGCTGAAATGAAAAACGTAGTAATTAAATTGCAATCTGTGATCACCTTAATAAACAAAAGTACAAATGAAAGCAAAGAGATTGAATGACCACACTTACTGATCACTCTACAGGACTTTAAAGTATTTAAATACTATCGATAAGGGAATTCTAATAGAGTTGAATTGCCTGCAAAAAGTAAAAGGTACAGTTTCTAAATATCTTTCTCAAGGTACTGAGTGAAGCCGAGGGGCATTTTATGACTGTGGAAAAGAACCATTTATTCTTTGTTACCACTGGACTGGAACAGATGAAAAACTAAATGAAAACTTTAAATATGTGAGTTCTCACATCAAAGCTTTAATTTGATTTAATATCTGACCAGATGTCTGGGCTTTTGTTGTTGTTATTTTTGTTGTTGTTGTCATTTCAACATTTGAACAAATTCAAAACATTTTAGAAGAAGTATCACTTATAATCTTATACTAAAAAAACTTCAGTCTTACCTTTTAAATGTCAAAATGTCACTTTTCCATTTCCCAGGGTTATTGCTGCTGACTTTTCCCAGTAAAATCTATCTTCCCTAGAAATTAAATTAGAAGTAACTGAAACTTCAAAAATGTAATATGCTTGTTTTCACCCAGGGCTGATGCCTGGCAGAGCGAAAGTTTGTTTGCAACAAATTCTGGTTCTGATAATGGCAAATATGCATGTACCTTTAAAAATACCAGTATATTAGAAATAATATTACCAAACAGTAAGTCAAAAGCACAAAATGCTCCAAAAGTAGGCAAAAACCGGAAAAAATTTCATCTTAAAACTAAGGAAACATCATTGGTGTCTCTCGAGAACAATCAGTACGTGTAGTATAGGCTTGAAAGAAACCAGGTAGAAATGAACATTCACAGGGATGATTTCATGGCTCCAGGTAGAAAACAAGGGCTGCAAAAAGGTGAACAGAAGTCACAGCCACTGTTTGTCACCATGGAAACAAAACTTTGGAGGTTGAATAACGCCAAGTTATAAAGGCTTGGTAAATACCCAGTATTTCTATTAAAACCCCAGAAGAAATATGCCTTTGGAATAATAACTACATTCTAAGTCTACAGATTACCCTAATATTAAACAGAAATAGAAGATAATATTTGTAAATCCTAGTAGAAATAATTAAACAAAAACAAAAGTATGTAAATCACTGTTATTAGGAATAAAAGAATATATTATTATGGATCCTTTAGAAATTAAACACATTTTAAAGGAATGTCATGTACAATACTTTTCTAATTATTTAAACGACTTAGATAAAATACACAAAGTCTTTTTAAAACACAACATACCAAAACTGAAGAAAAAATATAAAATTTAAATAACTCAACATTTATCAAATTTAATATTTAATTCAAAACATTTACTCATGAAAAGTATATGTATATGTGTATATATGACATATATCATATACATACAGATATGATAGATCAAGTAATCTTCTATGATACGGTTTGGCTGTGTTCCCACCCAAATGTCTATTGAATTGTGGTTTCCATAATCCTCACATGTCATGGGAGAGACCTGCTGGGAGGTAATTTACTCATGGGTGTGGTTGCCTTCATGTTATTAATGTGATAGTGAGTCCTCATGAGATCTGATGGTTTATAAGGCGCTTTTCCCCCTTCTTCTTCTTCTTCTTTTTTTTTTTTTTTTTTTTTTTTTTTTTTTTTTTTTTTGAGACGGAGTTTCACTCTTGTTAACCAGGCTGGAGTGCAATGGCACGATCTCGTCTCACCGCAACCTCTGCCTCCTGGGTTCAGGCAATTCTCCTGCCTCAGCCTCCTGAGTAGCTGGGATTACAGGCACGAGCCACCATGCCCAGCTAATGTTTTGTATTTTTAGTAGAGATGGGGTTTCGTCATGTTGACCAGGATGGTCTCAATCTCTTGACTTCATGATCCACCTGCCTCGGCCTCCCAAAGTGCTGGGATTACAGGCTTGAGCCATCTCCATCCAGCCATCCAGTGATGAAGGACGTGTTTGCATCCCCTTTAACCATGACTGTAAGTTTCCTGAGGCCTCCTCAGTCCTGCAGAACTATCAGTAAATCAAACCTCTTTCCTTCGTAAATTACTCAATCTCAGGTATGTCTTTATTAGCAGTATGGGAATAGACTAATACATTCTGTAAATAATTCAGCATTGTAGATGTCATTAAGAATATTCATAATTAATGAAAGATCAAAATATAATATTAATAAGAGTATGGAAAAATTAATTTAAGTCCTCATGGATGAGTTTGGGTGCTTCAATACTTCAGTGTAGGAAGTACCTGCAAAAGGGATATGTGATGGTTAATACAGAGTGCCAACTTGATTGGATTGAAGAACAAAAAGTATTAATCCTGGAAATTTTTTGTGTGGGTATTGCCAGAAGAGATTAACATTTGAGTCAGTGGGCTGGGGAAGGCAGATCCACTCTTAATTAACAGAAAGTTGTTTACTCTATACTAAATATATCTTATTTGGTGCAGCCATCTTCATTAATTTTCTTAGCTATATCTTCTGGATTACTTCCTGTATCAATATTTGCTGCTATACCTTGCACTTTTATGTTATGGAGATAGCTTCTTTGCATAGAATTCACGTATCAACCTTTGACACCTTCACACTTATTTTTTCTGCAGCCTCTCTTCACCTCTTGGAATTGAAGAGAGTTAGAGCCTTGCTTGGGATTAGGCTTTGGTATAAAGAAATGTTGTGAGTGGTCTGATTTTTTTTTATTCAGAACACTAGAGCTGTCTCCATATCAGCAATAATGCATTTTGTTTTCTTATCATTCATGTGTTCACTAGAGTGGCACTTTAAATTTTCTTGAAAAACTTTTTCTCTGCATTCACAATTTGGCTAGCTGTTTAGATAGTGAAGAGGCTTAACTTACAGCCTATCTGGATTCTCAACGTGCCTTCCTCACTAAGCTTAATCATATCTAGTTTTTGGTTTAAAGTGAGAGAAGTGGAACTCTTCATTTCAACACTTAGGGGCCACTGATTGGTTATTAATTGGCCTAATTTTATTATTGTTGTATCTCAGAGAATATGGAGGCTCAAGGAGAGGGAGAGAGATTGGGATGTGACCAGTCAGAAAACACACAATATTTATCAATTAAGATTGTCATCTTACATGGGTACAGGTTGTGATGCCCCAAAACAATTACAATATTCATCAAAGATTACTGATCATAGATCTCCATACTAGATATAATAATAATGGAAAAATTGAACTATTTCAAGAATTACCAAAAATGTGACCCAGAAACATGAATATAGCATATGCTATTGGAAAAAAATGCCACTGAGAGACTTAGCCAACTCAGGGTTGCCACAACCCTTCAATTTGTAAAAGGCACAGTATCTGTGAAGCATAATAAATGAGTGAAATATGCCTGTAATGTAATCATCTTCAATTAGACAGGCAAATTCAGTTAAGGACAAGTGTAAAATATATTTCAGGCTGAATATTTACCAGCCTATTGTAAACTGTGGTTTCAATTGGATTTTGATTGAAAATCTAAGCCTATTTTTTACACATTTTAAAATTGATTTTTTAATTGGAATTTAATTGTTATACTTAGAAATAATTTTATGCCCTTGCCTGTTCAGGAAATAAATGAACATCCCATTGCTCTCCATAGGGAAAGCCCTTGCTGGCTGACTTCTCCTGCCCCGCCCACTCTCCCTGGCAGCACAGTGGGGCTGCAAGATGGAACTGCCAGCTTTCCCCTCTCAGGGGCCCCAGGAGCTCTGAGAACTGCTCCTGAAGGGGGCATTAGACAGCGGCTTCAATCTTCCCGACTATAACAACAAGAAGCCCCTGTTCTATAGCGTGTGTGTGTACACATATGTATAAAACAAAAAACAATTTAACAAAGTATGTATATATATACAAACGTACAAATGTATGTGTGAATGTATGGATATATGGGTTGTGTATACATATCTATAATAATAGCAAAGGTTTATACAAATAATACTTTTTTTAACTTTTTTTTTTTTTTTTTTTTTTGAGACAGAGTCTCACTATATTGGTCAGGCTGGTCTTGAACTCCTGCTCTCAAGAAATCCTCCCACTTCAGCCTCCCAAAGTGCTGAGATTACAGGCATGAGCCACCGTGCCCGACCAATACTTACTCTTACAATACACTATGCACACTGAATGCTGACATTTTTGATTCTATGTGAGTGTCTATGTGAGTGTGCCTGTATCCCTACATGGATGACATAAGCAGGTATACACTTACGCATATTACTGAAAATATAGTGTATGCATATCACACATATACTATATTGTGTTCAGCTTTTCTGTGTACCTCTGGCATTTCCCCGAGATGTGCTATGCACTCTGACCTTTTCTATTCTAGTTTCATTTTTATCCATTGCTGGCTGTGGCCATTGGAATGGATTTCATAATCTATTCGTGGGTTGCAACTCTGTACAGACTGCAACTTGAGAACAGGATCTTGCAGGCCTGTGTGCAGGAAGAGGTGAAGCCTGTCATGCAGCCAGGTATTTCTTGGAGGCCCTTGCATGGGAGGGGTAGGGGTGCTGCTTCTAGTGGCTTCTGCATTTGGGTGCCTCAGCTGTGTTTCTTCACCTTTTCTCCGGGCTCTGACCTCTGCCTGCCTCCATTTCTTCCAGACTTAATTGTTTTCTCTTAACCAAATCTGTAGCCCCACCTGGCACTTTTGACCCATCTCTATGGGGTTTCTGCACCTTCTTCCATTTAGCTCCAAGAGAATGGCCCGGTAGGAAGGCTGCTGACTTACTAATAGTTTGTGGCTCCATGTGGCCACTACAGGTTGGGTGTCTCATTCCATCCTGTGAAATCCATATTATTACAAGCCAGTTTTACACTTGAGAAAACTTGGCCTCCTCTAAGTAATTATGTGTCCACGTTCTCCAGCTAACGGGAGAAAGAGCAGCCTTCATGTGCCAGGCCTTAAGACCCGGGTTTTTTTTAATCTCTGTGCTGTCCAGACTCTTATTTTCTTTTTCTTTTTCTTTTTCTTCACCCTCCCCCTTTTTTTATTGCATTTTAGGTTTTGGGGTACATGTGAAGAACATGCAAGATTGTTGCATAGGTACACACATGGCAGTGTGGTTTGCTGCCTTCCTTCCCCTCACCTGTATCTGTCATTTCTCCCCATGCTATCTCTTCCCACCTCCCCACCCCCCGTCCCTCCCCCATTTCCCCCCAACGGACCCCAGTGTGTAGTGCTCCCTTCCCTGTGTCCATGTGTTCTCATTGTTCAACACCCACCTATGAGTGAGAATATACGTTGTTTGATTTTCTGCTCTTGTGTCAGTTTGCTGAGAATGATGGTTTCCAGGTTCATCCATGTCCCCACAAAGGACACAAACTCATCGTTTTTGATGGTTGCGTAATATTCCACGGTGTATATGTGCCACATTTTCCCTATCCAGTCTATCATCGATGGGCATTTGGGTTGGTTCCAGGTCCTTGCTATTGTAAACAATGCTGCAATGAACATTCATGTGCATGTGTCCTTATAGTAGAATGATTTACAATCCTTTGGATATATACTAGAGATGAGGTTTTTCGTTTCTCTTTTTTTTTTTTTTTTTTTTTTTTTTTTTTTTTTTTTTGAGACAGGGTCTCCCTCTCTTCTGTTACCCAGGCTGGAGTGCAATGGTGCAGTCATAATTCACTGTAAACTTGACCGTCTGGGCTCAAGCGATCGATCTCCTTCCTTAGACTCCAGAGTAGCTGGGACCACAGGTACACACCATCATGCCCAGCCAAGTTTTTAGGTTTTTGTAGGGATGGGATATTGCCACATTGCCCAGGCTGCTCTTTAACTCCTGGACTCTTCCTAGATATAGATTATGGTGCAGTGAGGCTCTCTCTGCTCCATACCCAGGCACCTCTCCAGGCCTTTGGAACACCGATTCACCTGGTTCAGCAGTCTGAGCCTCACCACCTTTCCTGTGTATAGATAATGATGCCGCAGAGCACCCTCCACTCCATTCCCTGGAAGACCTCCAGGCATTTGGGGTACTCACTCACCTGGATCAGTGGTCTGACATGCCCCACCTTTCCTGGACATAGATTGCAGTTCAGTGAGACCCCGTCTGCTCTTGTTCCAACAGCCTGAGTTGCCTCTCTCCTACTGTACAGAGATCTTGGTGTGGGGGGCTCTCTCTGCTCTACATTCAGGCAGCAGATCTTCAGAAATCAGGAACACCCATACTACTGGATTAGGAGCTTAGGGACCCCTTATTCCATGAGGAGAACTTGTTACCCCCACCCCTCTACACACACACACACCTAAGAATACATCTAACCAAGGAGGTGAAGGATATCTACAAGGAAATCTAAGAAGGACTGCTAAAGGAATAAGAGATGACACAAAAAATTTTAAAAATTCCATGCTCATGGACTGGAAGACTCAATATTATTAAACTGACCGTATTGCCAAAAGCAATTTACAGATTCAATGCTACTCCTATCAAAATACCAATGTCATTATTCATGAAATGAGAGTAAAAACTTCTAAAATTCATATGGAACCATAAAGAGCCTGAATACCCAAAGCAATTCTTAGCAAAGAGGACAAAGCTGGAGGCATCAAATTACTCAACTTCAGACTATACTTTAAGGCTATAATAACAAAAACAGCATGGTGCTTTTTCATACAAAACAGATGTAGAGACCAATGCAACAGAACAGAAAACCCAGAAATAGGGCCATGTATCTACTACAGTCATCTAATCTTCAACACAGTTGACAAAAATAAGCAACTAAGAAAGGAGTCCTTATTAGTAAATGGTGCTGAAATAGCTGGCTAACTACATGCAGAAGAATGACACTGGACCCCTGGACATTTTACCATACGGAAACACTAACTCAAGGTGAATTTAAAGATTTAAATGTAAGACTTAAAACTGTAAGAAATTTAGAAGGAAAACTTGGAAACACCATTCTGGACATGGACCTTGAGAAATAATCTATTATTAAGTCCTCAAAAACAATTGGAACAAAAACAAAAATTGACCAGTGGTACCTCATTAAACTAATGACCTTCTGCACAGCAAAATAAACTATCAAAACAGTAAAAACAAAAGAGTAATCAGCAAAGAGTAAACAGACTACCCAGAGAAAGGTAAAAAGTATTCACAAACTATCCCTTAGAAAAAGGTCTAATGTTTGGAATCTGTTAGTAACTTGACTAGTTAAAGAAGCAAAAAAACAACATCATTAGGAAATCAACAAAAGACCTGAACATAAATTCCTCAAAAGAAGGCATAGAAATGTAAGGTGGAAAAAAGCTCAGCATCACTAATCATCTGGGAAATGCAAATCAAAACCAAATGAGACATCATCTCATACCAGTCAGAATGGCTATTATTAAAAAATAATAAAAAGAAACCACCAATGTTGGGTAGGCCTCAGAGAAAAGGGAACACATGTACACTGTAGGTGGGAATGTAAATTAGTTCAGCCATTGTAGATGGCAATTTGGAAAACATCAAAAAACTTGAAACACAACCACCTTTTGACCCAGGAATTCTATTACTGGGTATATATTCAAGAGAAAACATATTTTTCTACCAAAAACATACATGTGCTCTGAAGTTCATTGAAGCTCCATTTACAATAACAAAGACATAGAATCAAACTATGTGTCCATCATCAGTGGTTTCGATAAAGAAAATGTGATACATACATATTATGAAATGCTATGAAAGCATCAAAAAGAATGAAATCTTGTCCTTCACAGCAATATGGATACAGCTGCATGTCATTATCCTAAGCAAATTAGTACAGGAACAGAAAACCAAATACCCTATGTTCTCATGTGTTCTTCACATGGGGATGAAGTGTTTACCATAGTAAACACTAATGTCTTCATCCCCATGAGTACTCAATGTTTAGCTCTCACAAGTGAGAACAGTTAGTGTTTCAACCTGTGCCTCATTCCCCACAATTAGTCCCAGGGTCTGCTGTGTAGTGTGCTTAATACCTGGGTGATGGGATCATTCATACTCCGAACTTCAGCATCATGCAATATAGCCAGGTAACAAACTTGCACGTGTACCCTTGAAACTAAAATAAAAGTTGAAAGGGAAAACCTGAAAAAAAAATTGTCCTTCTCTGTCTTGAAAGGATATTGTTCACAATCTATAAGATGTCACATAACATATTCAACAAATCAGCCAGTGTCCTTATAAAAGTAATGCAATTTTGGACTGATGACATTGTGTTGTGTGTTTTGTGAAATACAAGGCATAAGATTTTATGTATCATTTAGACATTTTCAGTCTAATCAACCTCCAAGGTTACCATTCAAGGTTACCATTTAATTCTTGGCAATGCATTATAATTTGTTTGCATTTCAGCATTTAAGTCATTGATTGTAGAGAATAAGAAAAATGACATTGTAATAAGAGTGTTTAAGATAATAACCGGAGTCTTGAACCCATCTCATCTGTGGATTGCATCTTTTACATTGCACTTGGGCACTTAGAGTAGTTCCTTGATTTAGTACTTCCTTATTCATGCTTTCTTCCTCTGATGCCTCTAACATTTCATCATATTCACCTTCCTCATCATCAGGTAGAAGAGGATTCTACAATTCACAACTTATCATCCAGCTAGTTTAATATATATATTTTTTATTGTTGTGAAGCTTCTGTTTTATTAAAAACTTGTTTTTGCTCTTGTTCCTCAGGTAAAACGTGACTATCCTCCTCTGTGATTCTTTCTTGTTGATGAACCCTTCTGTACTTGGGCTCCAGCCTTCGCCAGCACCTAATTTGTAAGCTAATATATTTGATATGTCATGGCTTCAGTAGCTTCTGAGTCACTCACGGTATTTTTCTCCTTACCTATCGTAATTGAGTTTTCGGGGTGCTGGTGACGCACAGCTCCCCCGAGAGAATGTTGTAGGTTCTTCGTCTCTGCTCTCTCAGGAATGAGAGAGGGGACCACAGCAGGTGCCCAGTGAGCTGGTAAATACTGGACCCAAGAAGTGTTACAGAAAGATGATTTTATTTAAGTAGAGAAAAGAGGAAAAAATGGGAGGAGAAGAGGGAAAAACTTCCACGAAGAGTGTGGAAGGGGCTTCCAGAGGGGAAATCCCAGAGGGAAAAGGGAGCTCCCATCATGTGGGAGGGGGTTCCAGAGATCTGGAAATCCCGTGTGGATGAAAGAGTAGGAGAATTCATCCTGGGAGTAATTCCCACCTTCCCAAGTTCTTCTGGCCAATGAAAGGAGTTCCTTTAAACTTCAGCTGGGGCGATTGACTCTTAGTTTCTTCCCGTGCCTGCAAAATTTAAACATAAACGATTAAATCTCCGAGATGGAGAAAGATGGTAATGAGGCACGGTGCTGGAAAGTTCTTGTCTTTAAAACTGCGCCCTCTTGTGGACTTGGAAAGAGAACACACGCCCTCGCTATCACACTATCCTCACGCATTTTCACTAAATAGCCATTGCAGGCTCTATGTTGCCACAGTACTCATTTCATTCCATTTCTGGGTTTTTACACTCAGATCTTCAATGACATGCATGCGGGGCAGGCTGACACCCCCACAGTGTCCCAGGGTTCCTCCTTGCTCTTCTTGTGAAGAGCAGCTCACGGCTGTCCAGGCCGCTTCTGCTGTGTCTCAGTGATTCTCCTGGGTTCAGAACCTGAGAAGGGCAGGGCCAGGGAAGACACCCAGGACAGCAGTGGAATACTCTCACGGCCACAGCCACTGCACCTGCTGTCATAGATATGGCTACTTGCTTTGTTGTCACTATAAAACTACCTAGATGCCACAGCTGAGACTGCTTCCATCAGCCTATTTTATGATTAATATGTGTTTAAAGTTATTACATGCTTTTCAACATATACGGATTTGTGCTCAGTATCTGGGTGATGGGATCATTCATACCTCAAACTTCAGCATCATGCAACATATGCAGGTAACAAATTGAAAAAAAGAAGTAGTCCTCCTCTCTCTTGAAAAGATAATGCTCCCTCTCTAATCATAATATCACTGATTTATATGTATTTTAAAATGGTGCACAGGGCATCTTAACATAAAGAAACAAAGAAGAGCAGCTTAATAACTAAACGAGTAGAAAAAATTATGCTCATATGTAAAAAGACTCATATATTTTAATAGGCAAATTATCTCCACCCTGACATGTAGATTAAATGTCATCCTAATCTATATATTAGGAATATATTAACAATAAGTGTGTTAGAAATTGACAAGCTAAATCTAAAATGTATTTGGATATTCAAGGAACTAAAAACTAAAAATTTTAGATGGATATTAACAAATTTAAATTACTCAGCCTGATTTTAATTTTTTTTATTGCATTTTATGTTTTGGGATACATGTGAAGAACATACAAGATTGTTGCATAGGCACACGCATGGCCGTGTGATTTGCTGCCTTCCTCCCCCTCACCTATATCTGACATTTCTCCCCATGCTATCTCTCCCCACCTCCCCACCCCATTCCTCCCCCATGTCCCCCCAACAGACCCCAGTGTGTAGTGCTCCCCTCCCTGTGTCCATGTGTTCTCACTGTTCAACACCCGCCTATGAGTGAGAATATGCGATGTTTGATTTTCTGCTCTTGTGTCAGTTTGCTGAGAATGACGGTTTCCAGGTTCATCCATGTCCCTACAAAGGACACGAACTCATCATTTTTGATGGTTGCATAATATTCCATGGTGTATATTTTAATATAAATGAGATTGCATGGTTTTATTGTAAATACATGTATATATTATATAATATATTATTGTTATATTGGGGTTTGGAGATCAGAGGGCCCTTAGCTCTCCTGAGAGGATGTTTCTCCAGGACCTTGGTCTCCTGCCCTCTCAAGAATGAGAGAGGGGACCACAGTGCAGTGTGCAGTAAATGCTGGACTCAGAAGTGTTTGTAGAAAGTGATTTGTTTAGAAAGAGAGAGAGACAGGAGAAGGAGAGAGAAAGAAACAGTTCACTCTCACACTGAGTGAGGGAATCCAGAAAGATGCAGCCCAAGAGAGGAAAGCAGCTTCCACACTGAGTGGAAGGGAATAGAGAGAGATGGAGTTTAGAAGGGGAAGAAAGGCGTCCATGGGATAGTGTGGAAGGGGACTCCAGAGGGGAAATCCAGGAGAGAGAAAGATGGCTTCCACGAAGGTTGTGTTCGGGGAAGGGGACCCAAACATGGATTCCAAAGGGGTGTGGAAGGAGGGGTCTTTTAACCTGGGAGGAACTCCCATCTTCTCTAAGACCCTAGACCAATGGAAGGAGTTCCTTAGAACTTCCACTGGAGTGATTGACTGTTAGTTTATTCCAGTGCCTGAGAAATTTAAATATAAACCTTTAAATCTCCCGATGGAGAGAGATGGGAGCAGGGCATGATGCTGGGAAGTTCTTGCCCTTAAGACTACACTGCCTTGTGGACGCGGAGAGAGAACATATTCCCTCATTATGTTACACACAGTTATGTCATATATTATGTCATATACTATATTACTATATTGTATAATCATATAATACATATGTATATTATATAATATAAATATATAATGTTATTATCATATAATATAAATATATAATTTTATTATCATATAATATATAATATATACTTTTATTATTCTATAATATATATTATTGTATTATATATAGTATAATACATAATTATATTATTGTATTATATAATGATATTGTGTATATCATATATATTATATATATAGTGTATATATTTGATACACTATATAATTATATTGTATGTATAGTGTATATTATATATGTACTGTGTATATATTTTGTACAAAATATTTATTCTACATATATAATATACACATACAATATTAAATAATATATATTATATATGCAATGATATATAATGATGAAATAATAGGGAATTCAAAAATAGATCCCACAATATATTTTATGGCAAAAGTACCAAAATAACTTTACAGAAAACAGTGCCAGAGTAAATGAATTGAAGAAAAGCCAGTATTTCTACAAATCGTGCTTTAAAAATTGAATATCCACCTTAAAACAATAAATCTCAATTTGTACATAATATGATATACAAAAAATTACCTAAAATAGATTTTAGAAGGATACACAAAACCTGGAGCTATAAACTTAATAGAAACGAACAAGCAAAAAACAAAAAAAAAAAATCTTTGCAAATTTGAGTAATTAAAAATAAAAGAGAAAATTATGGCTAAGTCAGTCTTTTCCAAAATTAAAAAAACACCAGTTGTGTGTGTGTGTGTGTGTGTGTGTGTGTGTGTGTGTGTGTGTGTACTTTAACCAAAGGCTAGGGGAATATATTTTTAATGTTTTTCACAAAGTATTTTTATTCATGTAAAGACTTACGCAACTCATGTAGAAATTGATAAAATATTTGATTAGATCCTTCATAAGTATATGTGTATGGGTGTGTGGGTATGTGTATGTATGCATGACTATTAAGTAGATGAAAGATGGTCTACATTATTAGTCATCAGAAACATGGAAATTTAAATCACAACGGGATACTACTTCATATGCACAAGAATAGCTAAAAATAAAAGAAATTACAATACCAAATGTTGCAAAGGATGTGGAGCAATTGAAACTCTCATACATTTCTAGAAATATTACAAGAGCCTACAACCACTGTATCAATTATTTATAGAGTGACTGCAATTATTTATAGCATTTATGAAGTTAAACATCCATCTCTGCTGCAACTCACAAATTTCACTCCTAGAAATTTACCCAAGAGGTATAAAAACAAATGTCCACAAAATATCATATACAGGAGTGTTTATAAGCAGTTTATTTCATTTTATTTGTTTATTTATGTATTTTACTGCTTGAAACAGGAAATAACTTAAATGCCCACAGGAACAAATCAATGGAGATTTATCCATACTATGGGGTGCATTCTCATAATTCAAAAGAAAAACTGTTAATGCCAGAAAAAAATATAAATGGATTTCAAACCCTGGATTCTGACTGGAAAAAATATGGTACAAAAGAGTAATACCTTTTTGTTTATTTTGTTTGGGGCTGTAGAAATAACAAACTTAATATATTGTGAAAAAGAACAGATCTGGGAGTTGAATGGGTTCCTGGAAAAAGCCATTTGAATTAGAAGTAATATTGAGAAAAAGCTATTTATCTATTCTTTTTTTTTTTTTTTGTCTTACTCTTAACCATTAAATTTTAAAATAGTGAACTATTCTCCCCAGGACAAGATGTTAGAACCAGACCTGGACTCCACCTTCTTGAGACTGCTCTTCAAATAGCAACTGCTATGTCTTCCAGAATACCCCAGTGACCACAGAAGACAATTTCTATTTTACTACCCAGAAGTGCCTGAATTGACAGTACATTAGTGAAATCAACTCTAAAAACCATACTGAATTCAAGATTGAAATCTCTGTCTCTACTTTTCATTCCATGTCATCTGCCAACTATTGCCAAATAAGAAAATAAAAAATTCTGAATACAGGAAGGACAACATTAAGATTAAATGCATGAAGGCAATGAAAAAGCGAACCAATCCTCAACTAAGCAATATGGAATCAATTCTTATATATTTCCTAGAATAATCTAGTATTCAAATAAATTCACTCTGCTTTTTTCTCACTCAGTTGGTAATGCCACCAATAAAATATTTTTTTCCCATTGGTCCAACCAAACATATACTTAATATATAATTATCTTGCCTGAGATCTTATTCATAATTTTCATCTATCTGTGTCTCTTAAGAGGCTTAGTTCTATAATTTTCCAGCATTTCGTGGAGCCCAAACAAGGTATACATATCTACGTCTTCAGTAGCTCCATCACTTTGACCACACTTAATATTACTTTAATATTGTATACTGTCTTCCATCTTAAAATTGCATATATACACAGATATTCCACTTGGTACAGCTTTTCCCTGTTTTTAAGGGTGTTTTCAATATAGCAAATAACTCATCTGCCCTTTATTTAAAGTTTGCTTTAACAGCAGTTTGCACGGCCCATTTTCCTCCTTTCATTTTCTTGGTCTGGCATGTACATATTAAAAATAAAACTCAGTTTTTATCTGCAACAGAAGAAACTCAGGTGTTTCACAATTTAAAGGAATCAAATGTCATTGTGCCCCAGGGAGCTCAAAGGGCATGTAAACACTTCTCTTCTTTGTACACTAATGCTTTGCCTCAGCCAAGCATGTTTAGGAAAATCTGTGGCTGAAAAATAAGCTGTGGTATCTGGCATCCTGAGATCCTGCCTTTATGAAAACTCATTTTGTTTAGTTTTCTGTGGTCATTATGTCTTAACTTGTATTTGTACATCACCATAAAGAGAATCATTTATGGACAAAGTTTCTTTGATCTGTATTAAGCCATCAAGATCAAAAATACCCTATGGTTAAGTTAAAATCTCTCACCCTAGTAGTGAAAAATCTTACAAACATTAAGAACCTCCTCCCTTTAGCCCAGTGTAACCTTCTGAAATCATGTAAGAAATTAAATCACCTTTCAATAAATAAAGTCCAAGTCTCAGCGTCATGCTCCAGTCTCCATGAAATTTTCTCTGTGTAAATACTCTGCACTCCTGAATGCCACTTTTTTAACTTTTGTTTCTCAATATTTGTAACCCAATTGTTAAAGACTCTAAAGACTTCTGGCAATTAATACTCATCTTCCCTACCCAATCTGTGATGTCAGCCAGTGGGGAGGTAGATAAGGTTACAAATACGAATTGAAGACTGAGAGTCCAATGTGGAATTATGGCAAGACTTCCCCTCCAACATTCTCCTCCCCTTCTGCTTGCTCCTGACGGGTTCCAGTGTCTTCAAAGAGCAGAGTAGACCTTTTTCCTTGCTATGTTCCCCAAATGTAATAACTAAATTAGTTACTCTACTTTCTTAGGTTAACTAACAGGGTGGATGGAGACCTTGAATGTATATGAGAAAAAAATTCCTTTTTCAGAGGAATCATGAGTAGAAATAAAAGGCAAAAAACTACCATGTAAATGCAAACCAAAAGATAAAGAGACAAGTTAAAAGTATAATACCATGAACTAGTAACACAAGTACGTTTCATAAAATATGAAATTTTGGCCAAAAATCAGACAAATAACATAAATTATTATTAAGAATATGTGAAAATAGATCCAAAGAGGTACTACTGGTTGACATATAAATGTTGATAGCCTCTCTAGAAAACAGTATGACAGTACTTAATCGTATTAAGTCTGCGTCTACCTTACAACACAGCAGTTAGATGTTGAGTGTTGGCTACAGAGAAACACACACTTCTAGCCATATGCGTCACACACAGGAATGGCAGATAAAACTGACTTGCGAACATAAGATATGGTGGATTTATATTCTGAAATGACACAGTAGCTAGAAACAATAAATTAGAAATATGTACAGTAACAAAAAGACAGTGTCCAATGAACTATGAAAGCTACAAAATCAATAGAACCATATATTTACATTTATTAGAATACACAAACAATATGAAATGGACATTATTCTATGAGGACACATAATTCCATATCCAAGCATATGTCAAACATAGTAGTATGAAGACCTAAAGTCACAAGAAAGAAGAAAAAAAAGAAGTCTTGTCATGATATGTGGTAATTATTTTCCATGAATCAGACGAATCATCAATGATCATCACTAAGTATTTCCCACAAAATAAATTTTAAATAGCAAAAGTAAATGACAAATATCCACTACAAAATACTCTGTTGATACATAAAGGAAAACACAATGCCAATAAATACTTTAAGAATTTCTCAAAATCACTACTAATTGTAGCAATGCAAATAAAAACAGTAAGCAGTTAATTCTTACCCTTGTATTTGTAAAAGAAAGATTTGAAAGTACTACATGTTTGGCAAAATGTATAATACATAAGAGATCCTCTCTGTTCTTGGAAGTGCAAATTTCTACATTGACTTGAGAGGAAAATAGTGGAGGCATTTTATAATACTTAATTTAAATTTTCTATTAACAGATAATTTTATTACTTGCTCATATTATCTACACATGCATAGAAAATTGGGAGAGAATACAAGAGAACTCATTATAATTTTGATTATAATAGTGAATAATTAGAAATAAATAGGCATCAATATGTGAACAATAAAATAAATTAAGTGTAGCTACTTTGGAATACGATATAATAGTATAATGAACATAGTAGAATTTGTTGTAAATAGGATTATATAGAAAGTATTTTAACACATGTTGAATAAATTTAAACAAGAACAAAAATCTAATCCAATAAGATAAATTCAGAAATAGGGAGAGGCCGGGCGCGGTGGCTCAAGCCTGTAATCCCAGCACTTTGGGAGACCGAGGTGGGTGGATCACGAGGTCAAGAGATCGAGACCATGCTGGTCAACATGGTGAAACCCCGCCTCTACTAAAAAATACAAAAAATTAGCTGGGCATGGTGGTGCGTGCCTGTAACCCCAGCTACTCAGGAGGCTGAGGCAGGAGAATTGCCTGAACCCAGGAGGCGGAGGTTGCAGTGAGCCGAGATCGCGCCATTGCACTCCAGCCTGGGTAACAAGAGCGAAACTCCATCTAAAAAAATAAAAATAAAGAAATAGGGAGAAATATCTCATGTATGCATCTTTTGTTTTATTGATTTAACTAAGGCATCTAGTAACAATTTCATTTTCTTGTGACACTCTCAGTGCTCACCTGTAATACAAATGCTCATTTTCTTGTGGTGGTACTGCCTGTGCCCAGGCAAAGATACACATATTATCTTAATCCATTAATTTATGTGGCGTATTAATCAGGTTTTTCTAGGTAATAATTGCATAACAAAAAACTTCCAAATCTTAGTGTTTTACTAGAAGTCAACTCAATTGCATGTTGTCTTCACTCAAGGACCCAACCTGATGGGATAGCATCTATCTAGATAATTTGTCAAGCTCAAACAGAAAGAAGAGATCATGCAAACTGTTTCCTGGCTCTTAAAAGTTGCAGCTCTGGGTTACCACATTTCTGCTCACTTGTAATTGGCCAAAGTAAGTTACCTGCATTCCTAAAACCACTGTAGTGGGGAAGCAACAATCTTCCCCAGAGAGGAACACTGAATATTTATTAGTAATAGTACAATCTAACATAGTGTGTTAATGAAAGGCATCTATGCTAGGTGAACTTAAATAGAAATGTAAAACTTGATTCACTTAATTCAGAACTTCAAAATTTATTCTGAACTAATTGTAAATTGCTACATTAGCTATTTACAAAAGTTGAATTGTCACAAGTTAACATTACAGGCACTTGGCAAGGAAGCCTTAAGCAACACCACTTGGCGCTGATGACGACAATGTTTGATGAATGGTATCATCAGAGATGGGATGATACCGAAAATCAGGCCAGTCATCTACTATGTTAATATGAAAGGCAGCTAATTATTCTATTTTCTGTGTATTGTGAAGGATGTTTGATACTGGATACCTGCATATTGAAAAGTTGCCTGTTGTATTTCAGAAATAAAGTAAACATTTTTGTAATTGTTTTCCTGGAAAATGAAATTATTTTGTTATTAAATCAGAATCATGTAATTACATTACTATGATTTTTAGAACCTTAATATATGACTGTTCCTCTCTAATTTTCTAATTGAATATAAAATTCTTTGGAAAGGAGATTTTCCCTTTTATAGCTACCTGAGACTTTTATTCCTGTTTATAATTAATATTTAATACATATTTATTTTATTTGCTTTTATATTTATTATTCATATTATATATTTACATGTTCCCTTTTCTATTTATTCCTTTCAATTATTTTATCATATATTTATTGCCTTTTATATTTATTACATGTTTATTTTATTCCCTTTTATTTATTATATTTTATAGCTGAGATTATTTATTTTATTTATTTGTGTGCCACGTCAGTGATCCGAATTGACAAATAATAATCCTTAGCTCTCTAGTGGTCATTTTTATGTACATACTCCTTTTATTCATGGATTTATAGATGGTGATTTATTTTGTGAATTGGCCATGATTTGTGCAATTACTGACCAAAAAGTGGCTGCAGATAGGACACTGAGGAATACCTTTAATCATTGTTAAAAACACTAACTTTGTCAAAAAATCAGGAGAATTATTTTAAGCAGGCTGTTTTCCTGAATATAAAAAGATCCCTAATGCCAAAATTGGCATAAGACCATTCTAGAAACGAAACAAAACAAAGACAGAAACAACAAAAAATTACTCTTTTCTTTTGTTTTCGTTTAGTTCCATAATCCTGAGGCAGAAGACATCCATGATACAACTGTACCATCCTAGGGAAATTGACGCAACACTGAATTACTGGAACAAGTGTCAGATTTTCCTCTAAACGAAGAGACTCTCCTGCTCCACCTCCCCATGATAACTCTTTCCTAGAAACTGAGGTTTTAGAAATTCATCCATACCATGTGTTCCGCTGTGACCATGTTAACCTCTCCGTTCCTCTGGCGATTAAGGTTGAGCATTTCAGACATAATGCTAAGTGGCTTTTTCTTGACTTTTCCCTCACACGTTCAATAGCATTGCAAAATTAAACACACTTTGGATTCAGTGAAAAAGAAGGAAAGGGATTATATTAAAAATACATGCATTGTTGTATGGTTCACACTTTTCAACAAAATTTGAAAAGACTTTTTTGACTCTGGCTGCTTCTGGAAAGAAGGAAACCCAAAATACAGCTATATACCTTAGCCTTGTGACTTTAGGAGATAGGTCTACTGAATCTCTTTTAACAGGGAGAAATATCTTGATATTTAAATAGTCTCATGATATGCATGTTCTTTCTAACATGATACCTATGTTAGAAAGAACTGAATCTCTCAAAAGGACGACTATTTGTCATATCTCCTTGAAATTACATTTACTTAAATAATCAAATATCATGTGAATTACATTCTACTTAATCTGAATTGTATTTTTCATGAGATAAGCAAACTAGCTATTTAGGTTAGAGGTTTATAAATCCTACTGGAATTGACAATGCTCTACTGTTCCCTTGTTACTCAATTTGCTATTTCTCTCTTGTTCTCTTTTACTTCATTCTCCTTCTTTTCTTCCTCTTTCTGTAGCATTTTTCCTGACTTATTCATGTTTGCCCGAGGTCTGAGCCACACAAAACGTTACATATTGACACAGATGGTACTAATGAAGAAAGGCATTTCTCACCTTGGTGTGTATGTGTGTGTATGTGCTACAGGGGAACAAATTTGGTTTTCTGTCCTTTTCCTTTTTAGCTTCTTAGTTGAGACACTCTCCTGAAAATTAAAGCCAAGTTAACAAAATTAAAACAAGCAGAAGTTCATTAATGTGTTCCCAGCACAAGCAAATGTTCATTAACCCATGCTTAATACATGGGAGAGGCTTGAGTTCAAAATTATTCCTCACAAAGCAGCAGCTTAGGGGCTTTAGTTAAATCATCTTTTAATAAAGAGCCATAAATCATATATAGTGTCAAGACAAAGGAGAGAGAGTTTTCCTCTTTTAAAAGGTGGGAAAATATGGGAGGATAGTAAACTTTCTTCCTAGATTTCTCTGGTGTTGTCTGTTGGGGCATTCTCTGGGTCAATGAGAAAGTGTTGCCTCCAGTAAGAAAGGATTTATCACTTACCATCAGGTAAACAGACGCTGAGGAAGAGTGTTTTCATGCATTTTTAGTGCCTTTAACTTAAAAATTTTTTAAATATTTTGGGGAGAAAAGTTTTGGTTTCTTTAATGTCAAACAACAATTATAATTATTTACTTTTCAACCTTAAGTCTAGACCTTGAGAGACATTTGAGAAAAAATCATTGAAACAATGATCATACAGCAATTATGGATTGATTCATAAACCTGGGTGTCAATAGAAAGAACAGCACCCAAGAAAAATAATAGGTCTGCCTAATATCCCATGATAATTCAGTGGCTCTACTTCTGGCTCACATGGCCCAGTGGATGTTGACCCTTTCTAAAACATTGGTAACATATATCCCTTTTCTTCCCAGCACTAAAAATTGTTATGAGTCGACTCGGAGTCCTTTCCCCCCAAATATTCTGGGGAGACTGAATTATTTTAATCATTTCCTGTTTTATCAATAATATGTTAAAGAATGTCATACTTGATTTTCTTAGAAAATATGTTCCCAAATTTATAGGAAATATATTTTAATTATTTCAAAATGAATAGCAATAAAATTTAATGTGAAACTACATTTTACAGCAAGTTTATTATGTAAAGAAATCCTGATTATCACTGTCAAAATATACAGAGGATAACATTATGAATACAAAAAAGTCAAGATAAAGAAACTTGCTTTTTAAAATCAAGTATTCAAACAGTTAAAAACATATTGTAGAAAGTAATATTTTTTTAAAAGTTTTTGCTTGGGAATCACTCACCTATAATAAAATATTTTTCATCTTGTTTTTTTTTTCTAGTCACATATACTATTTTATCATTATTAGCTTATCATTTTCCCTGAAGTTATAAACAAGGGGAGTAAAACATTTATCACAACAAATTTTACTTTGCCTGTCAGTTTTTCCAATCATTATATGATGTTGGATAAGCAGGTATATATTTCTTTAATAACTTAGACATCTCACTTTCTTTCCAACATAGTTACTTTGTTTTGAAAGGTACAGCAACTCAACACATTAGTGGTTGTTTCATTTAATTATCATTAAGTGAGAAAATAATTCATTCAACTTTATAGTGTATTTTTTGTATCTTATCCTCACTTTGTCATCTCTTATCTTTCATAAGGATCAGCCAATCACACAGGTGTCTAAATAAGTCTTTGCTGCTCCACACATATTCTTTCTATTCTATTATTATGCCCTTGCCCTTTCACTGTCATTTTGCCATTACAAATTAAGATTTTTTTGCTTTTTGTTTGTTTGCTTATTTCCCAAATAATAACAAACATGAAATTTTAATTATGAGATTCACATTAGCTGTTTTTTTTGCACATTATGCATTAGCATATAGACTTTAAAATACATTAGTGTACTGCACCAACTTTTCTAATATGTTTCTCTGTTAACAACATTTGAGTCAAAGAAGAAATCAAATAGAAAAATCTCTCTCAAGATGTCAAAAATATTGTCTCAAATATATTGAGACAAATGGAAATGAGAAGACAATATGCCAAAACTTATGGGACACAGCAAAAGCAGTCAGAAGAAAGTTCATAGCAATAAAGGTCCATGTTCAAAAAGAAGGAAGATGTGAAATAAGCAACCTAACTTTACACTTTATAGAACTAAAGGAAGAAGAATAAAAATTCAGCCCAAGTAAGCAGAATGAAGGAAATACAAAGATTAGAGCATAAATAAAAGAAACAGAACATATACAACAATATAAAAAATTGCAAAATGAGTTGCTTTTGGAAAAGATAAACAAAATTGAGAGGTTCTTAGACAAACCCCAAACGGAAGACTAAAATGAGTAAAACCAGAAATGAAAGAGGAGACATTACAACTGCTGCCGCTGAAATCAAAAGATCATAAGAGACTATTATGAATAATTTTACACCAACAAAAAGATAACCTAAAAAATTCATATTTCTGAGAAACATACAACCTACTAAGACTGAATAATAAAGATATAGAAAATGTGAACAGATTAATAATGAATAAGAATATTGAATTTAAAAAAAAACCTTATAACAAAGAAAACAGTCAGATGACTTCACTGGTGAAGCATTCCACCCAGTATTTAAAGAATTAACACTATTTTCTAAGCTTTTGGAGAAGTTTGATGAAGGGAAAACACTTCCAAATCCATTTGATGTGGCCAGCTTTAGCAACAAGAAAAAAAAAAAAAAAAACTGAAGGCCAATCCTCCTGATGAATATAGGAGCAAAAAAAAAAAAAAAAAAAAAAAAAAAGTAAAAAGCCGACCTATTATGACATAATATTTACAGTGTATCTGTCTGAAAGTGCATTCATATCCAAAAGATATTAAAGTAATTGCAGTTTTTGCCACAATTACTTTACTTTTGCTGCATTTAAGAGTAATGACAAAACTGCAATTACTTTTGCACCAACATACTATAAAATATTGCTACAATTGGATAGCAAAAAAAAAAAAAAAAAAAAAAAAATACTGTAAAACTGAGAACAGAACTTGAATTGGACTTTTCCCAAAGAAGACATACAAATGGCCAGCAGGTATGTGAAAAGATGTTCAACATCACTAATTATCCAGGAAGTGCAAATCAATATAGCAATGTCTCCTCCGACCTGCTAGGGTGACCATTATTTGAAAACCAAGAGATAAGAGGGGTTTGTGAGGATGCAGAGAGAACGGAACCTTTGTACACTGATGGTGGGAAAGTAAAATTAAAATGCTGCAGCAACTGCAGAAAACTATATGGGTGCTCTTAAAAAACTAAAAATAGTATTACCCTGTGATTCAGCAATTAGATTTCAAGTATATTTCCAAAATAATTGAAATAATGATCTTGAAAATATATATGTATTTCCTTGTTTATTGCAACTCTCCTAAGTACAAAAATATAAAAACAACCTAAATGTCCACGGACAGATAAATGGATCAAGAAAATGTGGCGTCTGCATATAATGGAATATTATTCAACCTTAGAAAGGAAAGAAAACCTCCCATACAAAATCACGTGGACAAAGATGAAATGTATCATACCAAGGAAATATATTGTGCTAAGGAATATATTATGTTAAGAAAATAGGCTGCATGCTTCTGCTTATATGAGAGAATCAGTTCAATGAATAAACCAACTAGAAATAGAAAGTGTGCTTGTACTGTATGTATTATTTAAGGAGCACTGAGAGTTAGCAAGTGAATATCCATTCATATCATGAGTCATTTTAAAGTTAGGCAGATGCTTTGCATTCAGCATTCATTTCTTGATTCATATTATTGTATTATTTCTAGGTTCACATACAAATTTTAGGCTGAAATGCAAATGCCATAAGCATTCAATCCACTATTTATATTTCTACTTTCATGCAAATATGTCTATACTGGGCTATGACATGCTTCCCCTAAAGAAGCATCATTTGCAGCATGTTCCATGGTATGAAGTTATGCTTCAGGAACTTCTCCTGAAATATTTTGGAAAACAGAACAGTATTTCCTGAGGCTCAATCTAGTACATGGTATTGTATCTTTACAGCTCATATAAATACAAGTTACTGACTGGGCCAGTTCTCATTGATCCAGAGGGAGAGCTGTCAGGGTCAATGAACAGCAATGAGGTTTGTCAGTTTGTGTTCAGAGAGAACCAACAGGCAAATTAAAGCAATGAATACTCTTTTTGAATTATCATCATTACCATTATCATTATCATCCTTGAGGTACTGGATATTTTCATCATCATTACACATTACATATCATTGATACACTTTAGTTCACATGGTTTTTGAGATAGATATTTTTTCCTTTTCTAAATTTTCTCCCTTCTATTCCAAATATTTGTCTAAATTCACTATAAATAGATTAATAATTCAGTTGGTTGATATATATTTTTGGTCCACGTATATAATATTCTTTTTGTTATTATATTTTTAACTGAGAATTACTATGTTGATGTGTATGCTGGAAATTTAAAAAATGACCAAATGGAAAATGTAAAAACCACGAATTAACAACATTGGGAGAGCAATTGAAACAATATATCACTGATTAAACAGTTACATGAAATCAAGTCAAATATGATGTGTAGCAATTTTCAAGAAATGATCAATTTATGTTGGAGAAATGAATAATCTAAATAATCTCATCCACTGTAATTTATGCACTTATGTTAAAGAACTACAATCTATGTTCTAAGTATGTGTAATATAAAACAAAACAGATACTTCCTCAAAGAATATAGTAAGAACAAACATGCATAAATAAGGTGTAGCCCTTAGGAAATTTTACTTACGTTAAGATATTTGCTCATGTTTATCTCAGTTTGTACCAAATCTTTGGACACTCAAACAATCTAATCATTTAAGTTTTTTGAATACTATGCTTCTAGGCTATATTGTGTTCAAACACACTTGTGTGTGACATATAAAGGTAAATGGTCAAGATTTTTTTAAAGTCTACAGATAAATTTGTGTTTATCAAATAAAATGTATCACATTGTTTTTGACCAAGTTTGTTTGTTAAGGAGGTTTTGAAAGATTAGTAACACACCTGAAATAACTAGCTTTGGGAAAAAGCAAAAATAGTGTCTGAGTATGTTAACAAAACTTTCCTTCTTTGAAAATTTCACAATGATTATCTGCAACTTTTCTTATTTCTCAAAATTTTTTTCTTTCTTTCCTTCTGTTTTTTTTTTTTAATACTGCCAAGTTCAGTAAAGATATTAAATCGATTTCCATTTAAAAATATGTAGTTGAAAATTTTACTTCTATTAAATAACATTCGAATTTGGCTAAGGTATTTTTCAGCAACATTAATTCATTTGCATGCCATTATTGGTACACCAAACCCCTAGTCATGAACTTGATTTTTACCATTCTGTCTGGCACAATAACATTTTTCAATACCCTGGTATTTTCCTTTTTCACTTATAAAAAAGGCAAAATTATAATTTTAAAATCTTTCTCACCTTTACTGGGAATTTGTTTAAGAACTGCTTTCTTTAAATGTAATATACTCTTTGTATAAAATAATATTTTCAGATAACAAAACTAGGTTTTTACTTTATTAGTAATTTTCTCACTGTTGTATATAATAGATACTTGCTTTCACTACTAAGGCTTTTGGAAACAATTTTTTTAAGTTAGTGATTAGCATATAACAGTTCTAAATATAACTGTATCTAGGAATTTTGCAAATTGAAAAAGTTTGCATAAAGTAGATGACTTATAAAAACTTATTTTGCATCTTAATATGAGAAATAAAAGCATTTTGATTTGTTAGCAAATGTGACATTAAGGATCTGCATATTGTTTTTCTGCTAACAAAATAAACTCTTTGTGGTAGCTTTCATTTTTATATGAAAGATTTTGCTTTCACCAAATACAAGATATCCACTCTTAAGTACAAATAAAAACAGCTATTCTTAAACCTGATGTCAATATGTTTAAATAAGTCAGTCTCAATGGCCTGAGCTCAAGCAAGGTGACTTAAGGTTTATAATATCTTATGTCTTCGGAGTTTAGGAAACCATTATGGGGTATCTTTAGAGAAGAGGTGTTGTGTAACATCACCTCTTACGTTGTAGAAATCAAAAGTCTCAGAAAAGTTTTTTATGATAAACCTTTTTAAAACAAACCAATTTTCCTATTTTCTTTCAATCTTTGCCTCATGTGAACTGTGAAAGAGATGAAATCAATCCAAAATTAAACTAATATATAAATATATCATGCAAAAATTTCATTTCTTTCTTTCTTTTTTTTTTTTTTTTTCTTTTTTTTGAGATGGGGTCTCACTCTTGTTTCCCAGTGTGGAGTGCAATTGTGCAATCTTGGCTCACTGGTTCACCAGCTCACTGGCTCACAACCTCCACCTCCTGGTTCAAGTGATTCTCCTGCCTCAGCCTCCTGAGTAGCTGGAATTACACATGTGTGCCATCACGCCCAGCTAATTTTGCATTTTATTTCTAGTAGAGACAGGGTTTCTCCACGTTGGTAAGGCTGATCTCAAACTCACGACCTCTGGTTATCCGCCCACCTCAGCCTTTCAAAGTGCTGGGATTACAGGCATGAGCCACTGTTCCCAGCCATACTGTTTCTTATTAATCTCATCTTTCTTTACTCATACTTATCTAATTCCTTAAAATTCCTTAAAACCACATGAAAGTGTGTGTGGTGTGTGTGTGTGTGTGTTTGCACACATATACAAATATATATACACATACAGAGAGCTTTCTTCTTTGTTAAAGTTTCACAAAGAAACATTTTATTTTCTTTGGTGGAGGGGCAGCTATCAATATGCAAATATGAGCTAACTCCAATTAAGAAAATATTCCTTTGAAGTAAATACAAATACATCATTTTAAACTGTTAATCTGCTTCTTTGTTAACAAATAAATGGATAAACCAAAAACACTTTAAACATGAGTTACACACATAAGGATATCTAGCAGTGATGTAATTCATTATGATTATTAATAATCAAATTCTTTGTTTCACTTTGATTGTTTGCAAATGGACAGGCTCATTGAAGAAGCTGGTGTTCAGCAGTGCTAGTCAATTCAACGGATCAAATTCTTGAGCATCTTACATTCTTCTGTTGGTAGTCCAAAATATGATTTGAATTTCTTAATGAAGAGATCCTATGTAACAGCCATGCATCCCCTATATAGTTAAATGCTCTGTCCCTAAGAAAGGCAACAGTTTGTGAGCATCCTCACCATATCCGTAAGCAATCAGATAGTACTTAGCATTTAGTACTTTATATTAGTACTTTGTATTTCTTCCCCACCTTGCCCTCACTTGGCCCTCGACCCAACTTCTTGATTTCCTGAATAGATGTTTTTTGTTTTGTTTTGTTTTACCTTCTATTTTGAATCTAACATGTGACACCAAATGCACAATTTTCTGCTCCGCTTAGAAATGTTGCTATTTGAAGTAGCTCATTGTAAGAAATTAGAGGAGACACTTTCAAAAAGTAGTATTTAAAAATAGGATCTTGCTACATCTGTTAAACAGACATTAAAAAGTCAGAGTTTTTGAAATATGTCAGGCGTAACTTACGGTCAACATCAGTTACTCTTCTTAAAAAGTTTACAAATATTGACCTTATTAGTTGTCATTAATTCTCATGCCTTATTCCCTTTTTCTTTGTGTATTATTGTGCTTGGCTTTTCCTGTCAGCGTCTTTTACCGCTCCATGCTCCAGCCTTCCTGGCCTGCTCTATCTTGAGGCTGGCTCCTGGCAACCACATATACCACCTACTTGTCTTTCTGATTTCTCATTTGGTAAGGACAGTGGGATCCAACAGTCAAACGAGACATTAGAGGTTAAAGGAGAGAGAGCTATTGTATTTCTCTTCTGCCCTTCTCCACGTTGGTGCTGCTTTTCTGATCCCTCCTCTGAAATTCCACCTAATTCTGTTCTCCCCAAATTCCGTCATCCATAAAGGCACTAATATCTTCTTGTAACTGCTAATTTCCTAATTGTTCAGTATTCTTTGTTTACTCTATGATCAAACCATATATTAGTAGTATCCTCATTAATGTCTCTTGACTTTTTATCCCCTTACCATGAAACTCTTTTAAACAAGTTTTCTTTATTGTTTGCCTCCAAAGCATGTTATCTTAAACCTATCCAATTAGGCTTTTGCCATTCTCTTCAAATATAGCAATTCCTCAGTCTCCAAATAATACTCCAACAGTCCATTCGAAGTCTTCATTTTAGCAGGATAAAATGCAGTTGCCGATTCTCTTTTAATTCAATATTTTTTTAAATCTGGTTTCCTAATTTCCATTTTCTGTCTTTTCTGATAACTTAAAGATAGATTGCTTGGTGATCTGTACCTGATTTACTTTTTGTCTCTTCCTGTATTCACTGTCTTGAAGATAGCATCTCAACACATGGATTTATGTATCATCTATATGCTGATGACTCTGGGATACCGCAAATCACTTCAAAACATTGCAGTACAAAATAATTTATTATTATATCATAAGATTCAGAATGGTTGAATAAACTCAGCTAAACAGTTGTCACTTGGAGCCTTTCATACAGTTGCAGTTAGCTGTCAGCAGAACTGGCTGCTATCAACTGAAGACTTAATTAGGCTGATCATCCAAAATGTCTTCCAGACTTAGCTATTTGGCATCTGGACTGGTTTGACTAGTTTTAATACAACCAGAGGCTGTGAAGACACGTTCTTCTCTCCAAGTGTCCTTTCCACGTGGCTATCCTGGGTTTCTTTACAACATTAACAAGCTAAAGTTAGCCAAATACCCATGTGCAACGTGAAAGTGTGTATGCCTCTTACGTAACAGCTGGCTTCCTCCAAGGTAAGTGGAACAATCAAGACTTCTTGTCATTTAAGATTTAAAGCCATGCAACATCAGTTTGGTTAGATTTTATTTGTTACAAATGAGTCACAAAACCTGCATAGATTCAATAATAAAAGACTACCCAGGCCTCTGAATATAGGAAGCTGTGGTCCATTGGATGGGGAACATGTTGGAGCATTAGCTTCCACAACCTTACAATCTGATCCTCCTTCCTTACTCACAAACACCTTACTCCCATATCCTACTAGGTACTTACAATAGTTGTCTTCTAAATATTTTAAGCTCAGTATAGTCAAATTTGAGTTCCTGATATTTTGTCCAAGTCAGTATCTGCTAACACATTTTCTATTTCAGTTGACAGCAGGTCCTTCAATCTTGCTGTCATTTGACCTGAAAATCTTAGAGACATGCCTAACTCTCCTCCTTCTCTCGTGACATCTCATCCAATATTTGAAGAGATGTTCTCTCTACCTTCAAAAAATATAATCAAACTACTTCTCATTTATTTTTCTCCAACCTTGTGTGAACATTGAGCATCTATCATCTCTGGCTTAGGTGACTGCAGAACACTTCTAAATAATTCCACTGCTCTGACCTTGCTCCTTCTTGTCTATGCTTAGTAAGTTAGCTAGAGGATTCCTGGGTACCCACAGGTCAGATCAGGTCTCTTCCCTGAACAAAGTTTAAACATAAAACCCAAGTAACTTGGAAGGCTCTAGACCTTTCATTCCCTTTCTGACCTCACCTCTTGCATTCTTTACTTCTCTTCTCTAAAGCCTCACTGACTTACTTTCTGTTTCCATGAACACCAAATCATTACACAAGTTTCCCTCCAATCTGGAAAGTTTCCACTCTGTATCTGAATGTATATCTATGTTCATTTGTTCCCATTTGTACTCAGGCTTTCTCAAGACATACTAGACTAGCCTCTCTACATGATGACTAAAACTCAGAATTCTTATACCTCGTTCCCTATTCTACAGTTTCTGTAATGTGTATTGTAAAGTTTATTCTTTGAAGACAGGAGCCGAGTAAAAAATAAGGAAACTGAAGCCAGCACAAGAAAATTAGATGCCAATTCTGATTTATTCAGCTCCCAGGCGAGGTTCTGTGGTCCTGGGGAGAGGGGCCAGGGAAGTCGCACTGCTTCATCTTAGGAGTGGGGTTTTATAGGGAGTGAAGGCATTTGATTGGATTTGGGGAGACAGAATGTCGACAGTGGGAGCTACTATTGGTAGGGAGGTGGGACTTCCTGTGAGCGGGAGGTGGGACTTCCTGTGAGCGGGCTAAGTGCTGAGTGCAGAAGGAATTTCCAAGGGAGGGGTTAGGTGCCGAGTGCAAAGGGGATTTCCAAGGCAGAGCTAAATGATTGACATTTTCTAATTTTCAAGTGGGGAGGGAGATGGGCATGTCCGAACTCCCGGCGAGGCAACCAGCCTTACATTCCAACCTTTTTGATGATACATAGCACGCCATGTCTTTCTGGCTCCTTCCTCCTGAATAGGGGCAAAGTGGGGGAAAGAGTCAGTTGGCTGGCACCTCAATTGGGAGTCAGATATAGAGGTGAAGCATCATCTGGTTAACGGCCTCCCTGGAGATTTCTCTTATGCGGGCCTGTAAAAACTTGAGAAAAAAAAAGGGGCTAGTACTAGTAGAAGACACACAATAATAATGGGGGTAATAATGGGAGTTAGCCAGGTAAGCATAGGGGATTGCCACCAGTTGAGAGATGAGGCTGGTGTGCTCTGCTTCCTGTGGAGGTCCTCTTGGAGGTGATAGAGAATGTTGACATTTTCTTCCACAAGGCCTGTTTCATTGATGTAATAGCAGCACTGCTCCTGGAGAAATAGACAGGTACCTCCTTTTTCTACCATTAGTAAGTCTAGGGCCCGTCGGTTCTGGAAAGTTACCTAAGCCAGCAACGTGATTTGTTGCTGGAGGGAGGCTAGAGAGGCGGCTGACGCTTCAATAGCCACATGGAGCTTGTCTTTCAGTTGGGCTGCTGAAGTGACTCTGTAGCCCATGGCACCACTCCCTATTCCAGCTGCTACTAGAGAGGATGCTAAAGAGAGGCCAACTACTATTGGGAGGAAGACTGCTCATTTGCTTCGGTGATTAGGGGACAGTGTGATGAGGGATAGGAACTCAGCTTGTCCGTACACTTCTAACTGTGGGACTAGTGTGACGGGCACACAAGAGAAAGGGAGGGATGGATTAATAACTTTGGTTAGGGTTCCATTACACCAAAAGTATCTTCCTGGAGGTGCGTAAAGGGAGGATTTTACTTCTACCGTGGTGTTGCACCTGAGGCTGGGGCTGCTGGCTGACCCATAGTAAAGAGAGAGACTTTGAGAATGTATATTGAACAAGGGGATTCCTGTCAAGGTGGTGTCAGGCCCCATGGGAAATTGTGACAGGTTGAACCCATTCTGGAGGGGAACTGTGGCTAAGGGGGCTTTGGGCGAGGGGTTAAGGCAGGGTGTGATACCGGTAAGGAGTAGCAGTAGGAGGTGGACAGAGGATGAGCTTGAATGTAGGAGGCCGGTGAGTTGAAGGGTGGTCCCTAATGTCTGGAGAATATCTTGTCCTAAAAGGGGGACTGGGCATGAGGGTATGATTAGAAAGGAGTGGGAGAAAGGGTGTCCCTCAAGGACACAGGCTAAGGGACCAGTTTGGGTAGGAGTGGATGGCTTTCTAGCAATCCCCAGGGCTGAAACCTGGGAAGGTATGCTAGGTCCTGAGTAGGAAGGCAGTACAGAATAGGTAGCCCCTGTGTCCATTAAAAGGAAATAGACTTACCCACTACCTGCATCATTACCCTGGGCTCAGCGAGAGTGATGGGGGGTCCTCGAGTCCGGGCTGCATCAGTCTTCCGGAAGGCCGAGAAGTTCAAGTGAAGGGACTGCTTCCTGTGGACTGGCCTGCCCTCCGCATAAAGGTGTGGGGTGTGAGCCTGTAGCCTGGGATGGGCAGTCAACCTTCCAGTGTCCAGTCTGTTTGCAGCTTGGGCAGGGCCCAGGAGGTGGACAAGGACAGGGGCACTGCCGTGCCCAGTGTCCCTCCTGGCCACATTTGAAGCAGGGCCCCTGTGGGGCCTTTGACGAATTTTGGGAGGGTTTCAATGGACCCCCTCCACCAGATGTTCAGTGGACTGCTGGCCTCAGGGCTGCTACAAGAGCTTGGGTTTGGAGGCCTACCTTTTGCTATAAACAGACCTGGCAGGTGTCCTCAGCCTGTTCCTCTCGGCCATTAAAAACTTTAAAAGCCGTGTTCACCAGGTCCCGTATGGGTGTTTGGGGGCCTTCCTCAGCTTTTTTAAGTTTCCTCCTTATATCAGCTGCTGACTGGGAGATGAAGTGGGTGGCTAGGACTGTAGCCCCCACTAAGGAGGCCGGATCTAGCCGGGTATGGAGGATCATAGCATTAGTTAATCGGTCTAGGAAGGCAACTGGGTTTTCAACAGGACCCTGAGCTATTTCCCTTAACTTGTCATAATTAACTACCTTCTGAGCTGTGCTTTGTATGCCTGCTAGGAGGCACTATAACATTTGGTCTCGGTGGTGGCCGTCTTGACCGGTTTGATAGTCCCAATTAGGGTCAGCCTCGGGGATCGCCACCGTGCCTACTAGCATTTGGTTGTTTGTGAGATGTACCTGATCAGCGTGAGCTCGGGCTGCTCTAAGAATGTGGTCATGCTCATCAGGAGTAAGAGTGGAAGGATCACATAAGTGTCATGCCAGGTTAGGTCGTACGCCTGGGTGAGGTAACAAAATTCTTTGATATACGCAGTAGGATTGGTAGAGAATGACCCTAGACGTTTTTCAATGACTGATAGATCAGACAGAGAGAAGGGAATGTGCACTCTGATGACGCCTTCTGCTCTGGCTCCCTCACGCAAAGGGCAGAGGAGTGGAGGTTTGTGAGAGTGAGTACAAGCACGCTGCTGTAAGAATGTGGTCATGCTCATCAGGAGTAAGAGTGGAAGACAGGATCACATAAGTGTCATGCCAGGTTAGGTCGTACGCCTGGGTGAGGTAACAAAATTCTTTGATATACGCAGTAGGATTAGTAGAGAATGACCCTAGACGTTTTTCAATGGCTGATAGATCAGACAGAGAGAAGGGAATGTGCACTCTGATGACGCCTTCTGCTCTGGCTCCCTCACGCAAAGGGCAGAGGAGTGGAGGTTTGTGAGAGTGAGTACAAGCACTCACAGGAAGTTATACGAGAGCTTTGGGGAGGAGGAGGAGCAGAGGGAGGAGGGAATTGAGGCCTTGCATAAGGAGTGGGGGTTGGTAAAGCGGGCGGGGCAGGACAGGTCTTCTGGGTCTTCGGAGAGTGGGGAGCCAGGCAGGGCTGAGGTCAAAGGTGAGGTTTTGGCTAAAAGAACCTGGGAGATGGTACAATAGGAGCAGAGGGCAGGCTGAGAACAAAGGTACCAGAAAGCCTGCACATAGGGAACCTCTGACCCTTTACTATTCTTTTGGCAAAAGTTGTCTAGGTCTGTCAGGACCTTAAAGTTGAGCATGCCCTCTGGAGGCCACTTAGACTGGTTGTCTAGGGGATACTGTGGCCAGGCCATGGTGGAGAGGAAAAGCAACCTTTTCTTTTTAATGGAGAGACCTAGCTTGGGTAGATTTTGGACTAAGCATCCTAATGGCAATTTAGGGTCTGGGCGGGACTTCTGATTGCCCATGGTTCACTCTCGTGGGCTAGCTAAGGGTTAGAAACGAATATGGGAAGGTTTTATACTCAGCAGAGGCAGAAGTACTCCTTTCCTGGTGGTGGGGGAGGATTGGTGGGAGGGTGAAGGGGTGGCTGAGAGAGCCTACAGGCTGTAACAATGTAACAATTGTAAAAAAGAGAGGGAGACCTCAGTAGAAGAAGAGGAGGAAAAAAGAAAACAGAATTACTTAATTAATGAGAGCTTATGTGCCAAAAAGGGCCAATCTGAGAATTTGAGACAGACGTTTTAGTAAGCCAGAGATTTGGCCCTGCTGTTAGGCAGGGCTTGAGTTTATAAACAGGGCTTCTGAATAACCAAATCTCAGGCGCTGCTGCGTAGATGTTCGGAAGGCATCCCGGACTGCCCTACTGAACACCAGAGAGGGTTCAGGAAGATGGAGGCCTCAAATTCCTGACCCCTGGAATCCCCTCACAGGGAGAAGACAAGAGAGCAGGGATGTCTCCTCTACGCTCAGGTCCTCGAGACGAGACCGGGGCCTCCAGCCCATGGTGAGACGAGACCGGGACCCTGGGCCCATGGCAAGAAATGAGGTCAGGACCCTGGGCCCATGGCTAGTAACGAGGCAGGGACCCCAGGCCCATGGCTAGACAAGACTGGGACCCCAGACCCACAGCTAGAAACGAGGCCAGGACCCCAGGCCCATGGCTAGATGAGACTGGGACCCCCAGGCCCATGGCTAGATGAGACCGGGACCCCAGGCCCACAGCGAGAAACGAGGCCAGGACCCCAGGCCCATGGCAAGAAACGAGGCCGGGACCCTGGGCCCACGGCGAGAAACGAGGCCGGGACCCCAGGCCCACGGCAAGAAACGAGGGCGGGACCCCGGGCCCACGGCGAGAAATGAGGCCGGGACCCCAGGCCCACGGCAAGATGAGAAGGAGTCCCTGACACAGCTGCAGTTACGAGCAGGGAGTCCACAAGAATACGGGAGGGTCTGGGAAGGTGGGGACGTCTCCCTCAAATTCCTGACCCCCAGAATCCCCTCACGGGGGGAAGACAAGAGAGTAGGGACGTCACCTCTACTCTCAGGTCCTCGAGACGAGGCCAGGGCCCCGGGCCCACGGCAAAACGAGACTGGGGCCCCGGGCCCCCAGTGAGAGACGAGAAGGAGTCCCTGACGCAGCTGCAACAGTGAGCAGGCAGTCCACGAGGCAGGCAGCAGGAAAGGTTGTGGGTAACAAGTCTTACCTTGTGATGGAGCAGTTTCCTATTACCTTGCGACGGATGGAGGAGTCAGTTTCCCCCAGGAGGGGTCGTACAACTCCCTCCCGGGTTTCGGCACCACTTGTAAAGTTTATTCTTTGAAGACAGGAGCCGAGCAAAAACCGAGGAGACTGAAGCCAGCATAAGAGAATTAGATGCCAATTCTGATTTATTCAGCTCCCAGGTGAGGTTCTGCGCTCCTGGGGAGAGGGGCCATGGAAGTCTCACTGCTTCCTGTTAGGAGTGGGATTTTATAGGGAGTGAAGGCGTTTGATTGGATTTGGGGAGACAGGATGTGGACAGCAGGAGCTACTATTGGTAGGGAGGAGGGACTTCCTGTGAGTGGGAGGTGGGACTTCCTGTGAGTGGGCTAAGTGCTGAGTGCAGAGGGGATTTCCAAGGGAGGGGTTAGGTGCCGAGTGCAAAGGGGATTTCCAAGGCGGAGCTAAATGATTGACATTTTCTAATTTTCAAGTCGGGAGGGACATGGGCATGTCCGAACTCCTGGCCAGGCAACCACCTTTACATGTATCACCCTCTCAGGTCTTCAAATAAGGAAGGTCTTTTGTTATTACGTTGATGACAAAAAAATTGATTCCCAGCCAGGGCCGCTATGAGGAGTTTGTTGTTCTCTTCACATTTGCATGGGATTTTTCTGGGTACTCAACTTTCCTCCCACCTATGCTGTGCCTGTGAGGTTGATTGGCTATCTGGGTGATTCCATTGTGAGTGTGGGTGTGGGGACTGCTCCCTGTGATCCTGTCCATGGCTGGCTCCCACCTTGCAACCTGAGCTGCTGAGACAGATGCCAGCCACCCGTGACTCTGAACTGAAATAAGTGTGTAATTATTCTACTTGTTTTATTAATCTTTCTTAAATGTATGTATAGCTCACATTTATTTCAATGTTTAATTTTAGAAGGTTTGTAGTGTTTATTTACAAAGCTTTTTAAAGTATTTATGACCAGAAATATGCTATAGGAACTTAAACCTTGCTTACATAAGTTAGACTAGGGTACAGTTGGTTTCATTATACGTTGTTTCTCTTAAAGTTGCAGTCTCCAAGAACCTATTCATGATATTTACTGAGGACTTACTGTACTTTAAAATTTTCTTTATTTGTATGAGACATCTACCTGGTGTAGGTAGATGCTTTTTGTTTGTTGTCTTCGATGCTATATTCAAATTATATTGAAGAGTGCCTCGCACATAGTACACACTCAGTAATACTTATTGCAATTTATAAATGTTTTCTCAAACATCTAAGGAGAATCTCTGACATGCAGTGAAAGCTGATGTATATGTAAGTGCATGTGGATGTATATGGGATTGTGTACATGTGGATTAAGTCTGTATGTGTTTGTGTTAGGGGTGTGTTGTCCACATGTGTTAGGTGGAGGATATTCTATCTCTTTTTTTGTGAGGATATCCACAAAATAGGAATTGAATTAAAATGTAGAGATAAAAGGAAATTGTCTACAAGTAAAGATGGTCGGTTTTGATCTTTTCGGGGGTCCATTTCTTCTTTCTGTGATGTAAATAGATTGTAAGGGATAAGATAAGATTGATACAAAAGGCCATGATACATAGCAAATGTTAAACAGCAACTTTGATGGAAGAAGCAGGGTTATGACAGCAGTAAAGGTACTGCTCTTTCAAAGCAGGGTAAACCATAGGCAGTGTGCCCAGAATAGCAGCCCAGAGGCAGTTCTGCCCTCATATTTACACCCACCTATTTTTTCTTTTTTTTGAGACAGAGTCCAGCTTTACTGACCAGGCTGGAGTGGAGTGGCTTCATCTTGTCTCACTACAACCTTCCTTTCCTGGGTTCAAGTGATTCTCCTGCCTTGGCCTCCCGAGTAGCTGGCATTACAGGCACCTGCCACTACACCTGGCTGATTTTTATATTTTTAGTAGATCTGGGGTTTCACCATGTAAGCCACGCTGGTTTTGAACTCCTGACCTCAGATGATGCACCCACCTCGGATTCCCAAAGTGCTGGGATTACAGGCATGAGCGGCCCAGCCTACACTCACTTTTAATTATATGCAAATTAAGGAGAAATTCACACAGAAATTTCTAGTATGAGAATGGTAACCTCCAGGTCATAGGGTTGTAGCCATGGAAACAGGATATAATTCTGGTTGTTGCCATGGTAATAGTATACTGATATGGCGCACTGTTGGGCATGTCTGATGGAAAGCTGCTTCTGCCCCAGACCTGTTTGTGCTAGTCTTGAATTTGGTCGGGTGTTCGTGCCCCCTCCTCTGGAGCTGAGTCTCCCCTTCTGAGGTGAGTCAGGCCTCCTACCTGAGGGTGATGTCTAATTATCCACTGATATCCATTCCCTGTTTTTCCTAAAGATGTAGTTTCCCAATTTTTACCTAGCCTGTTCATTTAAAGACTCTATTTCCTTGCTTTTATAATATTTATGGATTTAAGACCAAGTGTCAGACAATAAGATGGGAGAGGATGTGAAGAGTAATTTCCAAATTATTTCCCTCCCTAAACACAAAGATGCTAACCCCAGCTTTCCTATTCTTCACATTTTACAGTCTAGAATAAGAACATATCTCTGGAACTTGCTTAAATGCTGCAGATACAGAAAATGCTTTGAAAAATATTCAGGTAAAGTGATGAAAGGAAGCAAGTTCCATTTGAAAAGGACTGAAACAGAGTCAAGTGAACTATATTCCTGTTTTATTTTAACCATGTCTTATTTATTTACTTGTTTGCCAACTGGTCTTTGTTGTTTGTTTTTGTATCTACTTCATGTAGCATTATAGACTATAACAAAAATATTAAAAGTCATTTTTAGAAGCCTTGGGCTGGATTTGGCAAAATTATAAAACTGATTATGAGAGTGGTAACAATATTAGACTCATCCCTTACAAGTTCTTTCTGGCTGCAGAGTGGGGACCAATTAGGTAAGATGACCCTCAAAGGAAGTTAGTTTGCTAATGCAGGCAACATAGCTTTAAACCTTATGTAAATAAGTGATGCAGCTACAATTCACTTAAAAAAGGAACAATAGAAGGTAAGCCAGTATAAAAGGGAGAAACATTAAGATTGTAAGGTCTGTTTGAAATCTGAGTAATCCAGAAATGCCAAGGAAATACAAATGTTGTGTCCACAGTGCCTATGTCGAACATTTGCATGTTATAAAATGTTATTATAATTAACATCCTGAAAGCAAATAAGCCCCCACAGCACAGTGATAACATGAAAAAATGAATAGATAGCCAAATTCAGGAAAGAAAGACTATCAATATTTGTGGTACACATAAATGAAAAAGGGGTGACAAAAAAATTCTGAGTATGAGCATCCACTAAGTAAAAGGAAAATCAGAATAAAATAAAATAAATGCTTCAAGAAGGATAATGCAGTCTATAATTTCAAATGCTGCTTAATAATCAATGTTATCATCTAAGGGTTTTCTGGAGTTAGCATAATAGAGATTATTGATGACTTAAGAGGGTGACTTAAATGGGTAAGTAAGGTTGAATGTTAAATTATTGTGGGTTGAGAAACAAAAGGAAAAAAATTATTTAAGATTCCTGTCTAAATAAAAATATACTACTCAGGCCAGGCATGGTGGCTCAGACAGAGTCTAATATATATATATATATATATATATTTATATATATATATACTACTCAGCTTCCTGCTGATATGCAAGTTTAGAAAATAAATGACAAAGAAGAGCACAAAGAGAAAATTGAGTGTTCATTAATACCACTAGATTGTTTGATGCTATTCTTTATTCAAATGATTCTACAGCTTCTCCTTGTTAATGTACTGTCATGAAATTCTAATATTTTGTGCATTTTAGATGAAATACTGTAATAAGATCCATATTCTTTTTTTTTTTTTTTTTGAAACAGGATTTCACTCTGTTACCCAGGCTAAAGTACAAAGATATGATCATGTTTCACTTCGACCTTCATATCCTGGGCTCAAGTGATCCACCCACCTCAGTCTCACAGGTAGCAAGCACTACAGGTACATATCGCTACTCCCAGCTGATTGTATTTTTTTTTTTTGGAGAAATGGGGTTTTGCCATGTTGTTCAGGCTAGTCTTGAACTTCTAGACCCAAGTAATCCACTGCCTCAGCCTCCCAAAGTGCTGGGATTCCGGGCATTAGCCACAATGCCTAATCAAGATCCATATTCTTGAAGCCAGGGATTAACATACTACTTTCTTGTCCAAATCCTTCAATGCTTTCTCATTGACTTTGTAACAAAAAATAAAATACAGTTTGGCACTCAGGGGATTAAAGGATATCTTTTAATCCGTATAATTTAAAAATTTTATTTACAAATACTTCTACTTATTTGTCCTAAGGTTATATTAGACAAATCAGTGCATATGCTTTTTAAGGTATTCCTCTGGAAGTTTCTGTTTATTGGATGGCCTCTGATTAAACGATATCTGCTGATTACCCCAAATTTATATTTTCAAATCATTACTTTCAATTCCACAATCCTGTAATTATAGAATTAATTTTCAACATTTGAGTGATAATATAAAAATATGTTTGTTATATATGACTGTTTGCACTTGTAGATTAAAAGAGTAGTAAATGACCAAAATAAAGCCAAATGTTTACTAGGAAAAGTTATTGAGAACATCTAAGATTCAGTAGCCATAACAATTCAATAAACACTCCTCTTGAGAGAGGAAGCAGTTAGATGCTAATTAGCAGATAGAGAGGGAGTGTCTCTGGAGATTAAAAAAACACTTGTGAGACTGCACCTGCACCACCCCTGTAGCTAATGAGAAGAAATGTGGTCCAGAACTTCCCCTTATGCCAGGATATTGCTCAGAAAAGACTGTCTGAACTTAGGTGCAGGCACAGTAAGTCAACCTAAATGTTCTTAACTTGACCCAGCTCCTTATAATGTCATTAACATGACATTGGCATTGTGGTTTTAGCCCCACTTCAAATTTCACTTAGGCACGCATGGGTAATAACCAATATGGAGTCACTCTGGCCAACCCTAGACATGTGCAGATGCAACACTCTTAGTTGGGAACTTTACCCCTCCCATATTGGGCAGAACCTACAGAAGAATTCCTTGATCTTGCCAAATAAAAGACCCAGAACTCAGCCCCATTTCTGGCAACCTGCTTCCAGCTACCCTCTCTTTACTGAGAGCTTTCCTTTTGCTTAATAAGTACTACTCTTTTTACTTTCTGGTGTCTGCATGCCTTATTCTTCTTGGTCACAGGACAAGAACATGGACGTAGCTGAACAAGGGACTAAGTAGACTGCAACACTTCAGGCATAGATTAATGCCAGTTTCTCTTAGAAGAGTTTCTGCCCAATCACTTCAACTCTATTTAATTTTCTTTCTTCTCCTTCCATTCATCGTTTTATCCCCCTATTTGTATGACTTTACCTTATTCTTTCTTCTGATGTGTTATAAATATTTGCACATTTGTCTACTTCCCCTATTGTTAAAGCAGTCATTGACAACTCATCTGATATATTTCTCTTACATAGAACTTCTAGAATGCAATGTTCATTGAAGGAGCTTAACTATTTTTAATAAAATAAATATATAGCTTCTGTATGATTTATTAAGTTTCTAAACATTTACTCTTGGAAATTGAACAATTGACTTTAAATGCAATAGTTAATTCAGTATAACAATACAATAAATGATTACTGATGTGCATAAAAATAAATTGTATTTTAATCATAATGTGTGTCAATTACAGAACTAATATGTTATTTATTTGTATATGTTGATTTTATTTATATTCCATATTTCTTAGGCCAACTTAGAAACTAAGCTGGACAAAACAATTTTTAGATCTTTATTTACATTACGGTCCACTCAGTATTATTCTGTGAGTTTTAACAATATGTAATAACAGTTATAATTCATATAGAGAGGTTTTACTGGTTTTAATGTCTAAAAATCCTCTATGCTCTGCCAATTCATCCCTCCCTTACCCCAAGCCCTGAAAAATTACTGATCTTTTTACTCTCTCCATAATTCTACCTTTTCCAGAATCTCCTACAGTTGGAATGCATTATGCAGCTGTTTTTGATTGGCTATTTTTTGCTTAGTAATATTCATTTAAGTTTCCTCCATTCTCCAATTCTTAGGGGTGAATACTTTTTCATTCTAGATACACCAGAAATTAATTTTTAAGAAACAGTATATAGATATTGCCACTAATATGCAATTTAATTTAGAATTAGAGTTTAACTTTTTAAATTTGAAACATAAATTTTGTATGGTATATTTATGTAATGATATTTGCTTAAAATTGTGAACAAAAGTTAAGATTCTCACATAAACTTGGAAAAACACATTATGTTTTGTCTCATTTTTAATTTATGATAAAGAAAATAGACAAAGCCTGAGAGATATTTTTATATTTCATTCAACTAGAACAGGAAACCTCTACAACACTACAATTAATCTTGCCAAACTTATTTTGTCTCTTCGGCTCATTATATTTCTAAATAATCAGAAAAATCACGTATATTAATATTTTAACATTTAACATTTTACAAATGTTGAAATACAGATCTATCTTTTACTTTCTACTTAGTTTAAATGAAAAGGAACAATGTTAAAAAGATTATTTGGAAGACAGTTGAACTATGATAAAAGATTTATGTGTGTTTTAACTATGATTTATTCTACTAGCTTCAAGCATAACTTTAAGTGATACAAATTGGCAATTACTTAAGCGGTTTGTTTTTTCCTTTCTAAGAGATATCACCATCAATAACATGTGAAATGATTTACATTTGGTAATCAGTGGCATCAATACCACTGATTTTTATTTTATTAAGGAAGCCAGGAAAATATCAGTTAACCAAAATCATAAGGCGCTGTTAACTATAATTTGAATCCTGATTTTATGTGATTATTTTAACTCTGTTAACTGTTAAAATAATCATATTTTATATGATTATTTTAACAGTTTATATGGTATAAAATAATCATATTTTATATGATTATTTTATACCAGGATTCTAATTCTACCATTTTAAAGGTCATATTTATACTAAAAGTTAGTGTACTTAAGAGGAATATATTTTAAACAGTATATTAGGTCAAAATTGAGGTGAAAATGATAATTAGCAATTCTGCTTTTATTTGTGGCCACTGTGTGTGTGTGTGTGTGTGTGTGTGTGTGTGCATGTGTGTATATGTCTGTGTGTATATATATATATATATATACACACACACATATAGATACACACTATAAGATTTAATGTGCTTATAGTTCATATATATATATATATATACACACACACATATAGATACACATTATAAGATTTAATGTGCTTATAGTATATATATGAACTATAAGCACATTAAATCTCTTTTTCTTCCCAGTCTCAGGTATGTCCTTATCAGCAATATGAAAACAGACTAATACAGGGGGAAAGACTGACATGAACCTTCATCTTCTCCAGTGATTTGGGTTTTTGTCCTAGAGGACTGCTTAGGTTTTGCCTCAGGCAGAATTCTGGGGCAGGGTGGAGGTGGTGGCAGGATAACTAGGATCAAAATAAAAGGGGTGGAGTTTTTTAGCATTCAATATGCATGGACCTTGGTAGTAACACCAGACCCCACCAGGAACCTTGCCCAGCCACAGCACTTACCAGTGGCCTTGTCTGACTATGTCTCTACCAGCCAGTCATGTCCTACACAGAACCAAGCCAAGTGACCCTGCCAGACCACAGACCTGCCCTGACAGTTATCTCTCTCAACTTTAGGCTAAGCCGGTAGGTCCAACACTAGGTGCTACCCAGAAAGTAGCACTAGTGTTGGACTCTGCCTGACTATGGGTCCTGTGGACTTCAGCAGCAAGACTCACCTGCTCAGGGACTCTGCCAGCTGACCCACTCAGAATCCCAGGCAGGACTAAGTGGTGACAGTCTTTCCTTGCCAGAACCAGCCTGTAAAAACTGGAAAAAGTGGCTAGTTTCTCAATTATGCAGACATATATACAAAAATACAAGAAATACAATGTCAAGAATATATGACACTACCTAAGGAAATTAATAATGCTCCAATAGCAACCCTAAAGAAAAGCTAATCTACAAATTGTCCAGAAAGCAATTTTTAAACCATTATAAAAAGGTTCCATGAACTAGAAGAGAATACAGATAGACTAAACAAAAATCAGGAAATCAATACAGGAAAAAATTAGAATTTCAAGAAAGATATAGAAAACCATAAAAAATTACAGCTAAATAATACAATGACTGAATTTTAAAAATTTAATAGAGAGCTTTAAGAACAGAATTAATCAAACAAAATGAATAATGAACTTGAAGAGAAGTCATATGAAATTTTCCAGTTAGAGGAACAAAAATTTTAAAACTAATGAAAAAAGTAAATACTTATGGACACCATTAAGTGAAATGATATATGCATTATGAAATTTTCAGGATAGAGAATGTGAAATGGGAAGAAAGCATATTTAACCAAACAACAATTGAAAACTTTCCAAATCTGAAGAGGAAAGTGGGCATCCAGATACAAGAAGCTCAGAGGTTACGTCTTCACAAAGACACATAGTAATTCAATTGTGAAAAGTTTTGAAAGCAGCAAAGAAAACTGACTCATTGACACACAAGCAGATCTGTAGAATACTATCAGTGAGGCCAGGTGTGGAGGCTCGTGCCTGTAATCCCAGCACTTTGGGAGGCCAAGGTGGGCAGATCATGAGGTCAAGAGATAGAAACCTTCCTGGCCAAAATGGTGAAACCCTATCTCTGCCAAAAATACAAAAATAAGCCAGTTACGGTGGCACACGTCTGTAGTCCCAGCTACTCAAGAGGCTGAGGCAGGAGAATTGCTTGAACCTGGGAGGTGCAGTTTGTGGTAAGCCAAAATCACTCCATTACACTCCAGCCTGGGTGACAGAACGAGACTCCCTCTCAAAAAAAAAAAAAAAAAAAAAAGAGAGAGAGAGAGAAACTATCAGTGAACTTCTTTGCAGAATGTTTGTAATCTGAGAGAAAATTGGATGACATATTCAAATATTACAATTAAAAAAATGGTCCCGAGGATACTATACATAACAGGAGAATCCTTTATCATTGAAGAATAGATAAAGACTCCAGATAAACAGAAACAGAGGAAGTTTCTCACCACTAGATATCCCCTACAAGAAGTGTTAAAGGGAATTCTTCAAGTTGAAATGAATAGATGTTGAAAAGCAAAATGAAAGCATATGAAAATACAAATCTCATCAGTAATTATATTGACAAACAGAGCATTCCAATATTGTTATGATGGCACAAAAATTACTTTTAATGGCAGCATAAAATTTGAAAGATGAAAGTAATATAAGTCACTATAACCACAGAAATTAGCTAATGGATACACAATATCAAAAGCAGTAAACTCCAACACTGATAACACCAAGAGTAGCAAGGGGGAAAGTAAAAATGTAGAGCTTTCATGCTCAATTGGGTTTGTCAACTGCTTAAAATCGATTGTTATGACTCTAAGAGGTTCAGTGCAAGCCTCATGGTAGCTGCAAATAAATTATGGCAAGTAAACAAAACATACATGAAAAAGACGACATTGGTTATACTTCTGGGCTGCACTATTTACCATGGCCAAGGAAACAAATGCATAGCACTGGATAGACGCAGCCACCCATCTTCCAGTGTATCCCTCATATGTCAGCATGGACATCTCAGTAATCATCATAGTGAAAAAATACATAGAGTTCTCCTTTCTGGAATTTCCCTTTGCAATTCTCAACAAGGAAATTGACCTCTAAATGTGATCAGGTAGAATGCTGCACCTCTAAGTGAACCAAATACATCTAAATTATTAAATAAATGTTTTAACAAAGAAGCAAATATATAAATAGAAGCCTTTTCTGTACCCATTTCAAGAGTAACCCTCATTCCTTATAACTTGCAATTGGAGTACTTTTAAAGGGCACAATAAATTGTATTTCCAAACCATAATAAAGTTGTTTGTATTATTTGATTTCAACATGCCTAGAGGCCTCGTTTCTAGTAAAATGGCAAAGAAAATGTCTTGCTTATGGTTTATCAGAAATATTTGAAGATGGCTGAACATGGAAAATACACAACATGTTACAAAATGTTTTTCTACTGTAGAACATTTTGTATTTGTAGCTACTAACCAGATTGCCAAGATTTATAGTACACCAGGGCCATTAATTAGAAAGTAGGGGATGGCGGGTTATTCACAGCGAATTTTAATCGTTTAGATGTCTATGGTTTTTAGATGATTGCCATTGTTTTGTAGATCTCATTTTACAGAGTTACAAACAAATAAACAAACAACGATTGTTCTAAGTATGTCCTGAAACATGTTGCATAATAATATTCACAACCTCCTTTGTGGGAAAATTTTGCATTCCTGATAAAATGCATAAGAAACTTTCCGATAAATTTAATAGGATAAAGAACACTTCTCGAGAGGTGGTGATCCACAAACCCAGATGATGTCAATCACATAGCTTATTATTTTATTCAAACGTATTTTCTCATGTTTCTATCCTAATTGTTGTCTAAAGTTTCTCTTTTATATCATGCTTATGAAGAATCTTATAATTGACCTGGAGAATCCTGTTATTGGCTACATGTTTGAATCAAACTTGGTCTTTTTCATAATTATCCAAAATTTTGTTTTGTTTTGTTTTGTTTGAAACAAGAGCAGCATTCACTGAAGCTCCAAGTAACTGTAATTAGAAATGTAACATGTAGCAAACAAGAAAGAAATATTTAGAAACTTATATACAAATAATTAAATTTTCCACTGAGATGATTAAGTGATTTCTCTAGTCAATTGGGTAATGTTTGAAACACACATTTAAGAATATCATATAATGACATATACATCTAATTTATAAAAATGAGACATTGAAACTAATTTGGGTGATACAGTTCCATGTCCTGCCTGACATCATAGATTTATTGCTTTTAAAATATTATCAATTTTTATGTCCAGTTTTCTTGTGAATATAATATTTTTTGAAATCCTGATTATACTGTTTGAACCCAAAATAGAAACCACAAATTCTTTAACACTTAGTATCTGTAATAATTGGGAAGACACTATCCATTCTCAGCAGAAGATATGCATCATATGTAGTTACTGTAAAGTGGACCACAGGATAGGTCCTTAGATTTTGTTGATCTCAGAAAAATAACATGGCTGTTTTTCTTGATCTTTTATATATATATATATCCTACAGTTGCTATTTATTCTTAAATAGCAAGCAATTTTGAATAGCTAATAACATTTTAATTTAAAAAGTAAAAACAAAACAATTCCCAGATTAATAAGATATTTTCATAACTACTCTATCAGATATTTTAACTTAGCAGAAAGATTTAATAGCTTTATTTTTCCAAAATCTATTACCATATTCCCCAGTAATTTTAATTATCATCTCTTCATAACTTAAAATTGTTTCTATAAATATAGCTTTGAGATGTCCAAGGACAGTAGCTGCATAGGGCCCACACTTATTTGAGTGAAAATAATTGCAGTTAATAGTTTGAAACTGACAACATATTTTCAGTTAAGCTCTTTTCTATTTAAAGATAAATGGTTTTTATTACTCTGAATGTCTTTATGTAATCCTAATTTTTTCATGGGATAATCCACCCTTTGTTTTTCCTTGTAGTGTGAAAATAATCAGAAAATTGTGTAATGCAATTTGAATCTTCCTTTCCCCTAAGAGGTGTGCTACATGCTGTCCACTGAGAATGCATTAGAAGAAAACCTCCAACACATGGATTTTTACAGATTGTTTCAGTTTTTGTTTCCTTTTTTTCATTTATTTATTTATTTATTTATTGGTCAAGCTTGTCTTTCTTCAGAGAAATTGACTTTCAGTTGTAGGTATTCCTTATAATAAAGAGTCCCACACAAATGGGGGCTTCTTAAATTTTCTTAGGCACTTAGCCAAACTTGCCACCTGTTGTTATTGTTGTTTTACATCAGTCAAATGAGTGGTTAGATCATTTCTATTTCTGAAGGTTTTATTATAACTGAAATGTCGGTAAAAGTCTTGAGGGAAGGATTTCATCCTCTGTGTCCAAAGAAAACAAAGAATCACCCTGTCTATAAACATATGAGAGTAGAAAAATTATACAGTGCTGATTATAATTTTTGACTTTAATCTCATTTAGATACAATGCAGAATTTCAAGAGCAATCAAGAAAAACAATTTAAATACATATATATGTGTATATATATGTGTGTGTATATATATATATATATATATATATATATATATGTACAAACATACACATACATATAATATAACATTCACCTGCTATGAAATACCATTTTGGTCACTATTTTATTTCTAAACTCAACGTTTATATGTAACACTAAATGTTATTAAATATAAGAAGGAATCAGATTTCAAAAATACGAATTGGTACTTACTTTCCTTGGAATTAATGGTAGCACATCAAATGGTAAAAATAAATGCTATTTTGTTTGTGGAATATTTTATAAGCCTCAATGCTGTGTGTGCTTTAAAAAGTTTATGTTAGAAAAAAAAATTAAAGACATTTTCATAGCTTTCATAAAAATGGCTTTATAACAGTGTGACCATAGGAGATATATATATATATCATAAAGTGAGGCAAATAGTATATTTTATAAATAGAACCAGCAGTATCATACATTTATGAGATATTATAAATCATCTGAATTTTAGTTCTCAGAAACAATGATAGCTTTTAAACTCAGTATTACTCAGTGAAGTAGTTTTGTTGTGTTTTAAAAATATTCCTACCCTCAAACTGATCAGCTTTATTCACTGTTTTTCAGGACAGAGCTAATGCTTCTGAATACAGAAAAATTCATAGTCAAAATATTTTCATGCATGTGACACAAAAATTCACAACATTTCAATGATTTACATTATTCTGATTATTTTCGAGTTAATATTTAAAATGTAAAAATAATGATGCTCAGAATAATATTTCTTCAATAATATTTTGTAGTTTAAAATTTTTACAGCTATGTTAAAATACATGTTTATTCTTCTGTGGCACTACAATTATACAATTACAAATAGTTGTTTGGCAATACTATTAAATTATGGTTACCAGGATAACAAAAGTCAGACTAAGCCTTGGATGATTAAAAGCTTATGACAAGTGAATTGGCTGTGAGTACCTGAAGTCTTTTGGCATACAATGGTACCAAAAGCAGTGACACTATGTCAAGCTTTGTCACTAATATTAGATGAGAAAAGTGGTGTTACCATTGTTAGTCCTGGAAGAGACAGTCATTATGCCCTGGATTTAAAGCATACAATGATTATTTTATTCAAAATGCAGAAATAAATTAGGATATGTTTATATTTTGATTTAGAAGCTATAAAAGAAAATGGACAACAGTTTAAACATTGTAGAATGTTTTTTGAAATGTGTCTAATATTATGAAAGAATATATAACATCTCCAATGAAATAGCCTGATTTTTTTCTATTTATTGACTTAAAAAAAACAACATTTAAGCAAATGTGTATTCTATTACTATTAGCTTGGACTATTTTTCATAGATATTTTAATTTTTTCTAATATTTTAAGTGCTTTCCTAACTCTAATTTAATATTCCCATTGGCCCAAGATGTTTAATGTTTTACATAATATATTTTGTTGCTAGGAATACAGGCATAATGAACTTAGGTTTTATTAAACTTTGGCTAGAAGATACCACATGGAAAATTTTACTTTGTTCTTGGAGAATTTCCTAAGTATTGAGTTGCAAAATACTCATTTTAAATATTTTATAGTTTCATTAAAATTATTTGTTTTAGCTGGGCGTGGAGGCTCAAGCCTGTAATCCCAGCACTTTGGGAGGCCGAGGCGGGTGGATCACGATGTCAAGAGATCGAGACCATCCTGGTCAACACGGTGAAACCCCGTCTCTACTAAAAATACAAAAAATTAGCTGGGCATGGTGGCGCATGCCTGTAATCCCAGCTACTCAGGAGGCTGAGGCAGGAGAATTGCCTGAGCCCAGGAGGCAGAGGTTGCAGTGAGCCGAGATCGCGCCATTGCACTCCAGCCTGGGTAACAAGAGCGAAACTCCATCTAAAAAAAAAAAAAAAAAAAAAAAAATTATTTGTTTTATCTTTATATGATACATAAGCCAAATACAATAGTAATTTATTTTTCAAGTTTTTAAAATAACTCCACCATTAATTAGCTGTATAGTATTGAACAAATTACATTATTTTTTTGAAATTTATTTCTCTCAAATACGTAATGGAGATAACTTTAGTACCTACATAACTGTATTCTTCTGAGGATAAAATAAACTGTGTTTATCATCAATAAAGTGTTTATCAAAACCTAAAAGTACTTGCTTTTTTGTTTCTATCAAATAGTCATTATAAACGTTACTCCTTCTATATGTGTTTAAAGCTTTTGGAATTACTAAGTGCTAAGAGTAATGCGACGAAGTATTTCTCTGTTTTGATTTTTCACTGCTGCTTTTCATAGCTCTACTCATAGCGTCTTACCAATTCCTTTATTTTTAATGATCTAGGGGAAGTGTCCTATCTACTGTTGGGTCTACAAATACATATAAATAATGGCATACATACACACACATAAACACATCTGTATTAATAGTCTCTAGATTTCTTATACACAAACAAGAAAAGTTAATTTTTATTTTCAGTAATGTTAGTTGCTACGGTCTGAATGTATCCTCTCAAAATTCCTATCTTGAAAAGGTAATCCCCAAACTGATAGCATGGGGATGGGGTCCTTTGAGAAATGGGGTCATGAGAGATGGGATTAGTGTTCTTATGAAAGAGGCTCCAGAGAGCAACATTGTCCCCTCCCTTATGTGAGAACACAGCCAGAAAGCACAATATCTTAACTGCAACTTGGGCTCTCAACAGACATTGACTCTGTCAGCACCTTGATCTCAACCTTCCAGCCTCCATAACTGTGAGGAATAAATTTCTGTTTTCTATAAACTGTCTAGTTAATGACATTGTGTTATAGTGGCCCAAACACACTAAGAGCAGGTTAAGTTATTCACACAATCACCTTCCTTAATAGAATAAATACTACTTTTTGAAATATATGATATTTGAAAAGGGTAAATACTTCCAAGGGCAAAAGTGAAGGAAAATTGAAACATAAAGAATTAAACACACACACAGGAAAGCCACGTTTAACTAAACATTATTGCCAATCTGGAAAAGGCAAAATTTTGTTTTGAGAGTCTATGCGATAAAAAAAAGACAAAAATGAAAACTAAATGTCTAAATAAGTTGTATATTTTAATTGAAAATCTCTCCCAAAAGAAACTAACAACCAGAATTCTTGGAAGTATAATAGCACATTTCCCAAAGAAATATTAGGGATTTATATAGGCAATAGAAAAATGAATTGAGGGATATTTTCTCTGACACAAACAAAAATGAAGAACTAGAAAGGACTAAATATTTGGAAATTATAAATTGCAGTAGCTATGCAAAACAGTAATAAAGTATCTGTTGGGTTTTTAAAAAGCTATAACTTAAATTTATGGCATCATGTTTATATAAATAAATATAAAAGTGGGACTAATACAGCAGGAAACACTAGCTTATGCAGGAAAGTAAAGGTACCAATTAGTTTCCAATTTGATAATTTAATGATGCATGCTCTAGGAATACAGAAACAGTATGTGTTGTAAGTATAAAACTGGCAGAAGAGGAAATTAAAAAATTTAAAAATAATTTAAAAGAAAGCAGAAAAAATAAAAATACCAGGCAGGGCAAAACAAAAAAGAAAGTCAGTAGTTTGAAAATTGCAAAATATCATTAATTGTGTTCACAGAAATATATTGAAATATGCTGATTTTTCAAAATGATTATCAGAATTTTAAAAATGTAGCAGTCTTCTGGCCTCCAGCTCAGATATTTTAAGAGCTATGAGCCATCACTCTGATGAAAATCAGATTGAACAAACTTAAATGAAAGCTGAACAGTGAAAATCAGCAACTTTTCTAGGATCCATCAGAAAATTGAGATCACCAAAACAGTAGTCACCATGACGTCTAAAAACAGGTAAATCAGGGCATCTCTGCCAAGAAAAGCTTACTTGGAGCAAAGGAGCAAGAGCTATAAACTGATACAAACACTTAAATGGTTACTTTGAGCAGTTCTGGAAACTGAGTGTAGACTAGCTGAGACTGAGTAACTCCTAGTGGTCTGACTCTTAGGGAGTGTCTCACATTTTTATGGGTCTTTTCTCAGGAACTCCACCAGATTCTGAAAGCAAAGAGCTGATAAAGATGTGTTCTTTATTCCAGCATGGGGAGGAGAAATATAAAATAAGAAGTAAAATCATTCAAAATATATTCTCATGCTGTAATAGAATTCATGGAAATCAACAACAGAAAGACAGATGAAAATACTCAAACATTTAGAGATTAAACAATAAATATACTTCCAAATAACATCTGCATGAAAGGAAAAAATCTGAAGAGAACCTAAAAAAAAAGTTGAGCTAAATAGAATTGAAAACACTATCTATCTAAAAGTGGAATGGGAATAAAAGAGTACCTAGTGGGAAATATACATAGTATCCCATGTGTCTGTCACAAAAAAAATATCTAAAATTAATAATTTAAGCTTCCACATTAGGAAGTGAGAGAAAGAAGACCAATTTAAAGCAAAAGCACAAAAGAGAAAAGCAACACGATTAGAGCAGAATCAGTGAGACTGAAAGTAGAAAAACAGCAGAGAAAATTAATAAAACCAGAAACTGGTCCTTTAATAAAATGAATACAATTGATAAACCACCACCCAAATAAATGAAAATGAAGGGAAAACATGTACAATATGATGCCAAAATAGAAAAGATCATCACTACCAGTTTCATGAATATTAATACCAATCTTATAAACATCAAAGGGAGGAGAATATGGTGAACTTTTTATATCAACAAATTGATGACTTAGAAGAAATGGAAAAATCCCACGAAAGACACACATTTCCATCAATCACATGGGGAGAAATAGCTAAACTGAATAAGCCTATATCTATTAAAGACAATGACTGATGATTAACAACTTTTCTCAAAAGATAACCAGTCTTTGATTATTTACAATGTGAATTCTATTTCACATTTAACAGTATTGATCGCAATTTCCTCGTTTTCTAATAGAAAATAGGGAGCACTTTCGAAATTACTTTTATAAGCCTCATAGCAAAAACAGAGATTTATTTTACAAAGCGATAATTACAAGTAAATATCTCTCATAAAAATACATGTAAAAATTTACAACATAACACAAGCAAATCAAATTCAACAACATATAAAAAATTAACACGATGAAGTCACATTTACTCTAGCTATGCAATGCCAGCTTAATATTTAAAAATCAAACAATGTAACTTATCACAATAGGCAAAAGAAGAAAAATCATACTCTTACCAAAAAATCTAGCAGCCAATCACTGAGAAGATTATTGCCAAGAAGGCTATAATTGGGTGCTGCAGCCAAGTAAATGGGAGATCAGTCTCAAATCCCTCTCCTTGATGAACTAAAATTGGGGATTTATATAGCAGGGAAGAATTGTAACAATGTGTAGGGAAATAGGAACTCGGGAGACTTCAGGAAGCTATCATGACGAGTGAGAGACTCAGCATCTCATTGACTGGATGTGGTGATTTTGAGAGTTTTAATTATTTGATACATTTTGGAGTGAGGCCTGGGAGTCAGATAAAACAAATATAAGTTTCCAGCTTTAAGACTAGAAGTGTCCATTTCTATATTTGTGAAAGAACTATCTGTGGGGCTAAAGTTAAAATATTTAGGTACATAGCTGAATAAAGAGTTTATATATATACACTTTCTATTCAGAAAGGAGAAAAACTATGATGAGAGAAATCGAAGATTGAAATAAGTATGGAGAGATATTGTGTGTTCATGGAATGAAAGATCCAATTCTGTCAAGATGTCAGTTCTTTCCAACCTGACCTAAGAAATCAACTCAAATAAGCTATTTTATGACATCCAAAAACTGAGTGAAAAGTTCATACGAAAAAGCAAAATGTATGTTTAAAAAGCCAACATGATACTAAAGAATAACAAAGTTTCAGGTCTTACACTAGTCATTTTGAAGGCTTACAGGAACACTACAGCATTCAAGTCAGCATGGTATTGGAGCTAGAACAGACACATAGATCAATAGACAGATTAAAGAGTCCAAGATGTACACAAACTAATCTTTAACAAAGGAGTAAGTGCAGTTCAATTGAGAAAGAACACTCTTCAACAAAAGTTACTGGATCGATTTAAATCTGTATGCTTGACAATGAATCTAATAAGAGATCTTAATGCCTTTCGCAAAAATTAACTAAAAAAACAAATTAGCTGAGCACAAGTGACTCATGACTGTGACCCCAGTACTTTCGGTGGGTGATGTAGAGGACTGCTTGAGGCTAGGAGTTTGAGATGAGCCTGGGCCACACAATGGGACTCTGTTTTCACAAAAAAATAAAATAAAAATGAAATAATGGGGCATGATAATCTGTATCTATGGTAATAGCTACTCAGGATGCTGAGAATGGAGGATAGCTTGAGTACAGCAGTTTGAGTCTGTAGTGAGCTCTGATTGCACCACTGCACTCAGTCCTGGGCAATGAAGTGAGACCATGACTCAAAAAAAAAAAAAAAAAATTATAGACTAAAAAATGCAAAACATCTGGAAGAATGTGTAAGACAAAATCTAGATGATCTCAGGTTTGGCAATGAGTTTTTAGCTACAACACCCAAAATGTATTCATAAAAAAATGTTAAATATAGCTTTAATAAAATTAAAAACTCTAGCTCTCAAAAACACACTGATAAGAAAATAAAAAGATACACCACAGTAAGGGAGAAAATATTTACAAAATATATACCTGTTAAAGGACTTGTATCCAAAATATAAAAAGGAATTCTTAAAATGAGGTAAGAAGAAAATAGCAAACAACTAAAAATGAAAAAACATCTAAACCCCTGACCAAAGTAGATACACAGTTGGTAAATAACTATATGAAAGATGTTATCATTTATCATCATATAATTGAAAGTTAAAACAAAAAAGCAAAATACAAATACATATTAGAATATTTAAAATAAAACAAATAAACAAATATAAAACAATAAAAGGACAATATCAAAAACTGAAGATGTCAAGAAATAGGAACTCTTCATTCACAGCTTCTGGAGAGGCAAAATAGTATCATCATGTTTAAAGACCATTCTGACAAATTAAATATAGTCTTAGCATACAATCCATCAATTTCTTTTCTAGGTATTTATCCAACTGATTTCAAAGCTTATGTCCACACACAAAAAAATTGCACATGAATATATTTAATAGCTTTATTCAAAATCACCCCAAACTCGAATTTACTGAAATGTTCAATATGTGAATGGATAGTCACAAGATAGTACATGAAACAAACAATTCAATATTAGGCCAAAGAAACATGGATGAATCTTAAATGTTCATTACTAGGTGAATGAAGCTATCCTAAAATGGCTACATCCTGGATGATTCCAATTATATAACATCCTGAAAAAGGCAGAATGTTCAGTGGTTACCAAGACTTTGGAGAAGGGTAGATTTAATTCAATAGGTAAAGCATAGAGAATTTTTAAGGGAATAAAAGTGTCTTTAGAATTCTGTAATTGTTTAAAAATAATACTGAATAATACTGTGCTTTTAATAATCCACTGAAATTTACAGAACAAAGAGTGAAACTTAATGTATTAAAAATATCACTTATAAAGGTCAAGATATTTCAGTGTGGTATGCAGAAAATAATCTTTGCTGTACATGTAAGAAACAAGTCAATGAAGAGTATATATTGAAGTCATAAATATTTAAAGGTTTCACTTGTCTCCCAATTTGAGGTTAAGATATAATGCAATGTCAATCAAGTTACTAAGATAATTTTTTAAGTGGAACTTGAAAACTTCTACCTAAAATATATATGGAAATTTAAATTGTCAAGACTATTAGAGACACTCTTGAAAAAGATCAAGTTAGCACATATGGCTCAGATTCCAAAATGACCTAAAGTCGTAGCAAATAGAATGTATTTTCTGCTTAATTAAAATGAAAGAATAATATATCAAATACATTAGAAGCAATTAACAATACTTAGAAGGAAATTTATAGCACCAGATGTCCATAATAATACAGAGAAAATATTAAAGTCATAAATTCAGCTTAACCTTATGAAACAAGGAAGCAGGAAAGATACTGACCCCAAAATAAGAAACAACAACAACAACAACAAAGAGAAAAACAGAAAATAATGAATACAAGAACAAAGTAATTAAAAATAATAAAACAAAAGGCTAACTTTTAAAGTAGATTAATAAAATGGATAAACCTCTGGGAAGATTAATTAGAAAAATAGCCATAATATAATAGAGAGGTTACAATATTATTAATTCTACAAATATTAAAAGAATGATAAAATATTATGAATACTTTGTCACTAAATTCAGTAACTTAGATAAAAGGAATAAACTTCTTATAAGACAAAATGGAGAACTTTTTCTATTAGAAATATATAACCTGAATAGCCCTATACATGCTTTTTAAAAAATAATTTTGTACTTATGAAAATTCCTGCAGGTAAAAGTGCAGGCACAGGTGAATCCACTTGCATAATCTACCAAATATTAAGAAAAACAATTTTTTTTTACATAAACTTTTTTTTTAAAAGGGTCAGAATAGTGAAGGCACAGTCTGATCCCATTTCATAGTATAGTTCTCTCAAAAGACATTAATAGGCCTTAATAGAAAAAACTACTAGATTGCTACTAGTTAGGATAAATGTTGACAAATAGGTCTTATATGATCAATTAATAACTCAATGATTATCATCTAGCTGAGTGCAGTGCTCATGAGATCAGAAAAGAATTAGGACTACTCATATCTGTATTTCTATAATGGAAGACATGCCAAGTTTTTGACAATCTATAGAGACTGATATGATTTGACTGTGTCCCAACCTAAATCTCATCTTGAATTGTAGTTCCCATAATACCCATGTGTTGTGGGAAAGACCCAGTGTGAGGTGATCAAATCATGGTGGCAGTTACTTCCATGCTGTTCTCTTGATAGTGAGTGAGTTCTCACAAGATCTGATGGTTTTATAAAGGGCTTTTCTCCCTTTTGCTTAGCATGTCTCCTTGCTGCCCTCTTCTGACATGATTGTAAGTTTCCCGAGGGCAAACTGTGACTCAATTAAACCTCTTTCCTTTATAAATTTTCCAGTCTCAGGTATGTGTTTATTAGCAGTGTGAAAATGAACTAATACCCAAACCTCAACTCTAGTCTAGAGGCTGAAAGATAATAATAGTGCCAGAGGTATAAAACATCTGACTTTATAAATACAGCTAGTGCTCAACTTACAATCACGATTGGTTCCAACAGATAGCAATTAATAGTCTACTAACCAAAAAATGTCCAGGTCCAGATGGGTTCATTGCTGAATTCTACCAGACATACAAAGAGGAGCTGGTACCATTCCTGTTGAAACTATTCCAAACAATACAAAAAGGAAATCTTTCCTAACTCTTTCTATGAGACCAACATTATCCTGATACAAAACCTGGTAAAGACACAACTAAAAAAGAAAATTGCAGGCCAATATCGAGGATGAACATTGATGCAAAAATCTTCAGTAAACTACTGGCAAACTGAATCCAACAGCACATCAAAAAGCTCACCACCTCAATCAAGTAGGCTTCATCCATGGGATGCAAGGCTGGTTCAACATACGCAAATTTATAAATGTAATCTATCACATAAACAGAACCAGAGGAAAAAACCACATAGTTATCTCAATAGATGCAGAGAAGGCCTTTGACAAAATTAACAGCCTTTTATGCTAAAATCTCTCAATAAACTACCTATGGATGCAATGTGTCTGAAAATAATAAAAGCTATTTACAACAAACTGACAGCCAATATCATACTGAAGCTGCAAAACCTAGAAGCATTCCCTTTAAAAACTGGCACTAGACAAGAAAGCCCTCTCTCATCACTCCTGTTCAATATAGCATTGGAAGTGCTAGCCAGAGCAATTAGGCAAGAAAAAGAAATAAACGACATTCAATTAGGAAAATAAGAAGTCAAATTGTCCCTATTTGCAGATGATATGATTGCATATTTAGAAGACCCCATCCTCTCAGCCCAAAACCTCCTCAAGCTGATATACTTTTTAATAATTGCCTTATGGTGTGAGTTGTACTGGTTTAATTAGTTAAGATCAAAGTATAAATAATATACTACTTCTTATACTTTGTAAAAATATTTCATCAGTAGACTTCTAAATTCTGCTTTAATCTTTGCTAGCATCAGCCTATCTTTTACTCTTACATATTCTCAAAAACCACCATGCATTGCTATTATTTTTTTTAATTTGATAGTTACTATTTTTCAGAGCAATTAAAAATTTAAATTATACATATTTAATTTTTACCTTATTTATCATTTCTGGAACTCTCCATACTTTTTTGAGTGGATCCAAATGTCTGTCTGCTATTGTGTATCAAACTTCTGTACCTTTTTTTTACAGATAACTTGTGCTATAATAAATTATATCAGATATATTTTATGATAAGAAGTCTTTATCTTGACTTCAATTTTGAAAATTTTTGTGGGGTATGCAATTCTAACATTACTTATTATGTTCTTTCAGCATTTTACAGATGACATTCACTTGTCTTCTGGCTTTACTAGTTTTCTATGAGTTATCTACTAAAATTTTTCTTATGTTCCTCTTTTAGTAATGAATCTTTTATATCTGGCAGCCTTTCAGATTTTTTTCCAACTGTGATTTTAAGCAGTTTGAATAAGATATGTCTAGGTTTTGTGTTTTAAAAATGTTTGGAGGGCCGGGCGCGGTGGCTCAAGCCTGTAATCCCAGCACTTTGGGAGGCCGAGGTGGGTGGATCACGAGGTCGAGAGATCGAGACCATCCTGGTCAACATGGTGAAACCCTGTCTCTACTAAAAAAAAAATACAAAAAATGAGCTGGGCATGGTGGCACGTGCCTGTAATCCCAGCTACTCAGGAGGCTGAAGCAGGAGAATTGCCTGAACCCAGGAGGCGGAGGTTGCGGTGAGCCGAGATCGCGCCATTGCACTCCAGCCTGGGTAACAAGAGCAAAACTCCGTCTCAAAAAAAAAAAAAAATGTTTGGAGTTATTAGTTTTTTAATTGCCTATTTTCAAAAATGTTAGTTGTTTGTAAGAGCACCACATGTAAAGACATGTATAGCTTGTAACATATGTGGTACTACCATCATATAAGTAACTCCAAAAAGATGAAAGGAAGAAACTGTTACCAGAATACGGGATAATGAGCATTGTTTAGAACAAGCCGGAATGGGTCAACCAGAGACTACAGGGCACAGAAAATGATAATATCATTCCTACATGTCAGTATCTGGGGAAGAGAGTAAGGTAGAAATATTTGGACAGTGTGTCTGGATGTGTGAATAGATGTTATGCTGTACAGTCAAATTAAATGAACAGATTGACTTCCAAATAAATAAGACGTGAGTGTAACCTAAGTGAATGCACTGAAGATCCTAGGGTGTGTACTGCTAAGTCAGAAAACATGGAAAAAGGTTGAAACACATAGGTAAGTTTCACATGCATTTGGAAAGTTTCAGAGGTCATTATTAGATATTTTGTAGTTGTTTTATTTAAAATGTTAAAAACCAAAAATTAATACCTAGCTACATCTACTTGGGAAAGTTCTAGGCTCCCCATTCCCCCCAAAAAAACTAGAACCCTGCAGCCCAAATTGTTGATTTTCAAGATTGAGAAATAACTGAAACTAATTTTCTAAAGGGAATCTTGGTGCTATTTTATACTCCACAATGTCATGTTTATACTAGACCATTCAAAGTCCAGACACTTGAATTTATTATGATTCACTTCAAAATCCATTTTTTGAAATCTGTCAAAAATACAAAATGCATCAGCTTTATAATAATAATGCTATACTATGCTACATATATACATATATAATATGCTATAATAATGATGTATATAGCAACAGAAGCATCAAGAGCACCTCGCCTTACATGCATTGTCTCATTTCATCCTCACTATACTTCATTGAAATAAATAGTATTACCTATGTTTTAGCTAGTCCCATTGGTCTGTTATCAAAGATAATGTCACTACATGTGTGATAATAATGATCTTATCACACATGTAAACAGTGTAATAGACTGTTTACCATTTCTCACTAGTGGAAGGAAATTTTGATTTAAATACATGCATATCCATTGTAAGCACATAAGGGCATAGGGTTTTTCTAAGATACGTACATTTTCAGTACTACTTCAGGTTCTCTTTCACCGCAACCTCCGCCTCCTGGGTTCAGGCAATTCTCCTGCCTCAGTCTCCTGAGTAGCTGGGATTACAGGCACGCGCCACCATGCCCAGCTAATTTTTAGTATTTTTAGTAGAGACGGGGTTTCACCATGTTGACCAGGATGGTCTCGATCTCTTGACCTCGTGATCCACCCGCCTCGGCCTCCCAAAGTGCTGGGATTACGGACCTGAGCCACCGTGCCTGGCCATATTTCCTCATTTTATAAATCCTTTTAGGATTATTTAATTACTTTCTTAAAGAAGCCCTTCCCACAGGCCATATTACTCAGGCCACTAACAAACAAATGAAGAATCATTAAACCTTCTGATGAAAAAATTGACTCAAAGACCCTGGTCCCCAAGATCTGAGAAGAATCTCCTTCTGAGAGAAATAGAGAATAATCTCTTAGAGAAGACTCTCCTTTGTATACGTAGAAATCAGATTTCTAAATCCTCAGTATTAAGGACCAGAAGGTAGTAAACAAGAAATTCACCACGTGAAATGCTATCTGTTAACCAAGAAATACGTGGCGTTCCTCCAAGATTTCTCTATGCAGATGATTTTCTCTTTGAAATTAAAATAAATGCTACTGTAGCTCAAGTTTCCCGAGGAGCTGGAAACCAGATAGTAAAATTGCATGTGGCTTTTGGGAAAGTGAGTTAGAATTGGGTAAAGGAAGAAGTTGGGCTTCACTGAAATTGCCACAGAGATCTCAGCCAATCCTACTGAGAATCCAAGGCTCAATTGATTTCTTGGAGATGTTCCAAGTTGAGGAAAAGGAACCGTGGCTTTTATTTCAACCGTGATCAGCCATTGAGCATAGGCTACCTCTGAGAAAAGGAGCATGATTTTTTCCTCACATTTACCCCGGTTAAAACTGATTCCTGGAAAGTGGCACAGGCATGAGCTGTCAGCAGGCAACACTCTCAGTAGCTGGAGCAATGAAGAACTCAGTCCTGATGAAATATCTTGATAGCACACTACATCCAATCCTGCATGAGTTTTTGATAAGGTAGTAGAAGGTATTCCAAAAATAACTTTTTCCTTTATCAGTGTATCTTGGTAATTTTCACGAGATACTGGATTCTGGCCAAAGATTAGAATTTGCTATTAAAATTAGATTTTTTTTTTTTTTTTTTTGGTCAGACACGGTGGCTCATGCCTGTAATCCCAGCACTTTAGGAGGCTGAGGTGGGCAGATCACCTGAGGTCAGGAGTTTGAGATCAGCCTGTCCAACATGGTGAAACATTGTCTCTAATAAAAATACAAAAATCAGAAATCAGCCGGATGTAGTGGTGGGTGCCTGTAATCCCAGCCACTTGGGAGGCTGAGGCAAGAGAATCGTTTGAACCCAGGAGGCAGAGGTTGCAGTGAGCCAAGATAGTGCCACTGCACTCCAGCCTGGGTGATAGAGTGGGACCCCATCTCAAAAAAAAAAAAAAAAAAAAAAAAAAAAAAAAAAAAAAAAAGACTTTTTGATGTGGATTTCTTAAGCAAGCTATTAATTTGGACACAAAATAATAGCAAGAGGTCTATCATTTGCTATTCTTTTTTTCAAAAATAAGATGTCACCTGTGTAACATTTCAAGTTATGTATGCAAAAGCAGCATTACTTTCAGCAGGAGAGAAGTGAAGTGCCTTAGAGTTTGTGTTATGCCGAGAGCATTGCCAGAACACTCACCTTGAGAGCACAGCTGGTAGAACTCCATGAAAATGTGATATCTGTCTTCTATTTTGAAAGCACCAGTGGCACAAAACCTGCCATACACCTTAATTTGCCCTGTCTCTTTAATGCTGTCATCAATAACTGTTCTTAATCAATGCTGACTTCATTATTTCAGGAAATACACTTAGCAGAACATATGCCTAACTTCTCAGTTTTTTCCAAAAATTACTAAAACATTTGTAGTTTTAATATGGAATTGTTCTCATTTGTTAAGGGATTTCATTGCTTAGGTAACACCAATCTCCTACTTTCGTACTTAAGATAGTGGCTACTGCTTTCTCTTTCTGTATTTCCCAGTTAAAATGAAAACTATTCTCTTTATTTTTCTGGTTATATATTAGTATGTTTTAAAAAAACACAATGCAAAACATTCTTAAAATCACAACCATTTAAAAAATATTCTACAGTTTTGTGAAACAGTCACTGTAACAGTTATTCTTATTTTTCAGCTTGACTGAGCCACAGCATGATCAGATATTTGGTTAAACATTTTTCCTGGGTATGAGGGTATTTCTGGATAAGATTAACACTTGAATGGTAGACTGAGTCAAGTCATTGCATTCTCCAGTGTAAATGTGCCTCATTCAATCACGGAAGGTCCATGGAAGGACTGAATAAAATAAAAGGCTGCCTGAGAAAGAATTACTTCTGTCTGATGGTCTTCAATGTAGGACATGCATTTTCTCCTGCCTTTGAACGCAGACAAAGCCCAGAGCTCACACTATCAGCTCTCCTGGCTCTCAGGCCTTCAGACGCAGATGGAAACTATTCCATAGGTTTGGGTCTCCAGTTTGTTAAGAGTAGATCTTGGGTTTATCGGCTTCCATAATTGTATCAGCAAATTTATTTTATTTTTTTCTTTCCTTTTTTTTAAAAAAATTTTGAGACCATCTCATTCTGTTGCCTAGGCTGCCTCTCTAACTCAAGCAATTCTCCTGCCTCAGCCTCCCAGGTGGGTGGGACTACAGCTGCAGCTGCCACACTCGGCTAAATTTTGTATTTTTAGTAGTGACCTTGTTTCACTATGTTGGGCAGGCTGGTCTCCAAACTCCTGACTTCAGGTGATCCACCCGTCTCAGCCTCCTGAAGTGCTGAAAGTATGGGCATGAGCCACTGCACCTGACCGTAACAGCCAATTTTTATGGTAAATTGCTCTCATTCTCTCTGTCCCTCTCTGAGTGAGTGAGTGTGTGTGTGTGTGTGTGTGTGTGTGTGTGTGTGTGTGTCTAGATGTAAACTGGTTTTGTTTCTCTGGAGAAACCAGACTAATACAATGATGTCCAACCAACCAACAAACAAAAAATCAGATTGTCAAATTACACAATTCTAGGTGTTAATTTAACTTGAGATTATTACATTTACTAATAATTCAGGCAGTGAAGATATTCAGACAAAGCAGAGACAAGTCTGGGACATCGAGAAGTGTTTCCAGCTTGGTTATTTCCCAAACGACATGCGTTCTTGTGTCGGAATAATAAATTTGGTTTCCAACTGCTTCATTGTGGATATTTAGCAACAGAACAAGCAGTTGAGTAATGACACAGCTCCAATTCATGCCTTGTGAGATTATTTGTCTTACTTGACATTCTCTAGGGATCTGTGTCTCATAAACCCAAAGATCATTATTCGCTATAAATAAGCCTTAGCCAGCATTATCCACTTAAGCGTTTTCTGTATGTAGTGTATCTTCCTCTCACCAAATACTTTCTTTTCATTTCATTATTGAAATCTGACTAGAAAAGAGTTTTAGAAAATTGCCTTTACTCAATAAAGAAGAGATTATACATGTATTGGTTAATGTCTGTATTTGTATCTGTATTTGTAGCTTATTTAAATCATCCACAATATGGATATTAAATAATGTAATCAAACATTTTCCTATTGCTGAGAATATACAAATTTCACTATTATAAATACAATTAAACTTGTTATTTACTTATATATAAGATAGATTTATATTTTTGCACATATATACAGGTATAACTACAGGGTAAATTTCTGATAGTAGTATTGCAAAGCTACATTGTATGTAAGAATATTATATACCAATATTAATTGGTATCAATTATCAACTATCAGCAAAGCAGTGGACATCCAGATGCATATCAACTCATTGGGTTTCCATTTTAAGAATATTTTTGAGGGTTTATATGCATCTGGATATACTACTGCTATGTTGGTAGCTGTATTAATTGGTTTGTTATATATTTTATATATATATGTATGTGTGTGTATATATATATATATATATATATATATATATATATATCTTATAAAAGAACTTGACCAATTGGTGATCACACAGATAATTGTAAAATTAATACACAATAATAGGGATACTAAAAAAAGAAATTTCAGAAGTAATCACTCTTCTATATAAAACTATAAAATAAGTCACAACTCTGTTTAGGACATAATTTAGGGAGCTTCTCTAAGTACAGAATTATACTTGGCACAGCAATTTTGTGTAAAATTAGTTCCTCCTCACTTCACAGCCAATAGAGTTGAAAATTAGGTGAATTTCAAGTGAAGTCAGGTGAAGTCATTCCGTATTCATGACTCAATGTCTACCAAACAGAAATAGGATTATTTTATTAGGATTTTGAAAACTGTAAGGAGAACTATGTTAATGTTTTTTGAAAAGTGATCTAATGGTCTACAAATGACAGGAGTAAATAATGGCAAGTCAAAATGTGGTTCTCATATAGATATTTTTATCAAGAATTATATTGACTTAAATTATAACCTGTGCTTGAGGAAAAGTTTCAACCAGAAATGTAAGAAAAAAATTAATTAACCCATGCCAGCCAATTTATTTTAATTGCATTCATCTATTCCAGTTCATAAATAAAGGCATCTGAGATGCTATTTTCATTTTAAATTCAAAGTATTGGAAATGCAGTCTTAAAAAGACCCCACTTTGCATTATTAACAGCTCAGTGATTTTAGTTTTAATTTTTTTTCTATTTTAATCCTAAGTGCATGAAGCATGAAACATTATATCTGAAAAAAAAATCACAGGAATGCACTTACTGAGAGCTACACTTTACATACGTGTATACATATATACATCCCTAAAGGAATTACTTTTATGTTTACGTCATAAATTAAAGATAGATTACATCAGTTCTAATATTTATTCAATCACCACTTCTCCTGCAATAGAAAAATACAAGATTTAACTCTTTTATTCCTGTCATGTTAAAAGGAATCTCCAGGACTGACTTCATTGTATTTCCCTGTTAAAATGGTAGAGGTATGAAAGCAAAAAACTGGTCCCAATAGTTCAGGTAAAAGTTTACATATATTAACATATTTCTTTCTTTAAAGTCTTTAGGAAGTCAGTGAAAATTTGTAAAGTACAAATTAAGAAATATAAAACAAATTCAGAAATTTATATGTATATAACATTTATTATATGTGTGTTATATGTGATAACATCAGTCTAGGTAATTATGCATGATTCAAATGTATATGTGCATTAGTATATTATATATACATTATTTACACATACATTATACATAAAATGTTGATAAATATAATTTTATTTACTTATATTCCACTTTAAAGTACTCTAATAAGGGGGCTGATAATGCATTATTTAGTACACAGAAGTGCACTTAAACCAGGTTTTGTAGCTTGCATATTTAGATAATTATGGGAATATGTTTTGATTAGTCAGTACCTCCATAGTGTTGGCCAGTAAATATATATGTGTATCTGACGGCTTAAAACATATTTATTATCTAAAACTTTCTCTCTCATATTTTATCAAAGATAGCTTCATTCATTATCTTAATGATATCCAAATATTTGACCACCCACAAACACACGCATACATAATCTATTTTAATTATTTGCCTCATTCAATTAACTAATATTTGCTTTATTTCATTTCCCCAAATCTTTTCACACAAAAAAGTTCAGAGATGTTGCAGATTCAAGTAGCTATCTGTCTTACATTCAAAATAATAGTATAATAAACGTTTGCCATTTGTGTTATCTGGAATTAAAAGTTGAAGTTTTAACTTTTCAAAATAGAAAAAATGTTATTTTAATTTTTATTCATTTTTACAGTTAAAAAACTCTAGAACCATAAATTATGCGGTTTTTCATTCAAACATTTGCATTGAGGGTAGCAATACAAAGCAAAGAGTTTGATAAAATATTGCTTTCAAGAATCATGCATTGCTTGAGCAAGATATTTTTCATTTGCTGCTTATAATACCATAAATATGTTATAAATAATTTCTTTAAAGGGATTTGAGAAACTGTAATCAGATATTTTCAGGTTTTCTGATTTTACACCTTTCTGTAGTCTGTAGTCTCCTGCAAATGAAGAGAAAACTAGAAAGTGCAAAGAATGTACACATTTGTGAATAATTATTAAAAATTCATATAGAATTTGGTGTTTTACTAAGTTGGAAAACAGATGAAAATTTCACATGCCCTTTCCTGAGAAACAGCACTATTAACTTTGTAAACATTTTGGTTGATTACACTCAGAGGTTAAAAAGTGATAGATAGCCAATTATTCCTGACGCCAGCAATTCTACTAATATTATTATAAATATAGTACCTGTGACACATTCACACAGTATTGATTAGTCTGTAAGAGTCATTCTGAAATGCAGTTAATGACCCAATAAGAGGGATCTCATCGTAATAGAATAATCAGAATTATTGAAGAAATAGAAGCATAAGATTTGGAAGCAGTAAATAGTTTAATGTACATGATTTGGGTCATTTTTATTTACATTTTTATATTTAGAGTACTGAAACTCTTAAATTAGAAATGAAAAACATTATATTACAGTTTATAGTTTCATTTTTTATTTTTATTTTATGTTCAACAGTATGTGTGAAGGTTTGTTACATAGGAAAATTCAGGTCACAGGGGTTTGTTATCCATATTATTTTATAACCTCAGAATTGAGCCAAGTACCCAATAGTCATTGTCTGCCAACAAAGATAGTTTGACTTCTCTCTTCTTAATTAAATGATTGTCTTTTATTTATTTCCCTTGTCTAATTGCTCTGGTTAAGACTTCTGATACTATATTGAATATGAGGGCTGAGAGAGAACATTCTTATCTTGTAATGGTTTTTAAGGGGAATGCTTCCAGCTTTTGCCCATTCAGTATAATGCTCTTATTATTTTGAAGAATATTCCATCAATATCTAGTTTATTCAGAATTTTTAACATGAAATGTTGTTGCATTTTATCAAAAACTTTTTATGCATCTATTGAGACAATCCATGTGGTTTTTGTCTTTAGTTCTGTTTACGTGATGAATCACACTTACTGATATGTGTGGTTTGACTCAACCTTGCATCCCCGGGAAGAAGCCTACCTGACTGTGGTGGAATAGCTTTTTGATATGCTACTCTGTTCAGTTTACAAGTATTCTGTTGAGGATATTTGCCTCCATGTTCATCAAGAATATTGTTCTGAAGTTTTCTTCCTTTGTTGTGTTTCTGTCAGCTTTTGATATCAGGATGATGCTGGCTTCACACAATGAGTTGAGGAGGATTCCGTCCTCCATTTTCTGGAAGTTTCTGAAGGAATGCAACCAGCTCTTTGGACATCTGGTAGAATTTGTCTGTGAATCCATCAAGTCCTTGACTGTTTTTGGTTGGTAGGCTACTTATTACTGATTCAGTTTTGGAGTTTATTTTTGGTCTGTTCAGGAAATCAGTTTCTTCTTGCTTCAGTTTTGGGAGAGTGTATATTTCCAGGAATTTATGCATCTTTTCTAGGGTTTCTAGTTTAACTGCATAGAAATGTTCATAGTAGTTTCTGATGGTTAATTTTATTTCTGTGTGCTCAGTGGTAACATTCCTTTCAACATCTGGTTGTGTTTATTTGGATCTTCTCTCTTTTTCTTTTGAATGCAACATGGGACCTTTATATCTTATTATTTTGTTTTCAAATACAACTCCTGGATTTGTTGATATTTTAAATGTTTTTTTGTGTCTTAATTTCTTGAAGTTCAACTGTGATTTTGGTTATCTATTGACTTCTGCTAGCTTTGGAGCTTATTTGTTCTTGCTTCTTTAATTCTTTCAGTTATGATACTAGGTGGTTATCCTGAGATCTTTCTAACTTTATGTTGTGTGTATTGATTGCTATGAATTTTCCTCTTCCCACTGCTAAACCGTGTCACAGAAATTCTGAGATGTTGTATATTTGTTCTTGTTCCTTTCAAAGTACTTCTTTATTTCTGCCTTGATTTTTTTTTTTTTTTTTTTTTTTTTTTTTTTTTTTTTTTTTTTTTTTGAGATGGAGTTTTGCTCTTGTTACCCAGGCTGGAGTGCAATGGCGTGATCTCGGCTCACCACAACCTCCGCCTCCTGGGTTCAAGCAATTCTCCTGCCTCAGCCTCCTGAGTAGCTGGGATTACAGGCACGTGCCACCATGCCCAGCTAATTTTTTATATCTTTAGTAGAGACGGGGTTTCACCATGTTGACCAGGATGGTCTCGATCTCTTGACCTTGTGATCCACCCGCCTCAGCCCCCCAAAGTGCTGGGATTACAGGCTTGAGCCACCGCGCCCGGCTTCTGCCTTGATTTTATTGTTTACCCAAATGTCACTCAGGAGCACTATTTTAGTGCTATTTAGCACTATTTTAGTGTCCATGTGATTGCATGGTTTTGAGCAATTTTCATAGTCTTGACTTCCATTTTTATTGTGCCATATTCCAAGATTGTGTTTGGTATGATTTTGATTATTTTACATTAGCTGAGAATTGTTCTATGTCAAACTATGCAGTCAATTTTAGAGTATATGCCATGTGGCAGTGACAACAATATATATTCTGCCATTTTGTGGTGGCAAGTTTAATAGAGGTCTATCAGATCCATTTGGTCTACTGTTAAGTTGAGATCCTGAATATCTTTACTAATTTTCTGCCTTGATTATATGTCTAATACTCTTAGTGGAGTGTTGGCTAAGTTCTTTGTAAGTCTCTAAGAACTTGCTTCATGAATCCAGATGTTCCTGTGTTGGGTGCATATATATTTAGGATAGTTAGATCTTCTTGATTATTTCAATCCTTTACCATTATGTAATGCCTTTATTTGTCTCTTTTTGTCTTTGTTGGTTTGAAGTCTGTCTTATCTGAAATTAGGATTGCAATCCCTGCTTTTTTTGTTTTCTATTTGCTTCTATCCTTTTATCTTGAGTCCAGCAGGCATCATTTAAGCTTAGTGGTCAACTGCTGGACTCTTACTCAGTTATGTGGCTCTCCTAATTTTCCTCACAGTTGCAGTCATCTTCCTTTACAATGCTATGAAAATGTGGATTCCTCTACCCCTTAAGTAATGGCTGTAGATCACAGCTTGGTATTTCTGGGCTGCCCACTGCAGCTCTGGGGAAATCTCAGTGTTTATTTTTCTTCCTCTGTTTGGAGGCAGCAGAGGAAAGAAACTTAGTAGTTATTGTGGCCCAGAATCTTTTGCTTTTCTCCTGAGAGACTCCACCCCACAGAGGTGCAAGTCAGCAATTGTTTAATGCAACTAGTCAAGCATGGAGAGTTTGTGCTGTGGACCCAAGCCAGAGCTTTCATGTCTGATGAGCAGTCGTTGGGTGTTGGACACATGGGAGATGGACTGGCCCTCCTCTCCCTATGTTGACTGCAGCTTGTTGGAAGTGTGGATAAAGCACTTAGAGTCTTTGCTCCTTAATTAGTCCATGTGTAATCAGGGCAGTTCCGCTGTAGAGACAGTGACAAAGAGGCTTTCAGTTGCCCTTGGAGGCTCTGTCCAGGAAGTTGACAAGTTGTTACTAGTTTGATATCTCTGGTGAAGGGTGGCAGGAGTCCCAGGCCTAGAGTACCTGCCAAGTGAGGAGATAGGATAATGGGCACCATTTTAACAGCCTGATCACATTTCCTTAGGGCTACTGTAGTTTGCTGGCAGCCCACTCCAGTCCCTAGTCACCTGAGATATTCTAGTACCTGGAGGTATCACCAGTGAAGGTTAGAAAACAGCAAATATGACAGCCTGTCAATCCCTCTGGGAGCTCCATCCAAGGGATATACAGAACTGTTGCTAGCTGAACCCCACCTGTTGGAGGCGGCTGGAGAACACAGTTGGGAGGTCCTGCTTGGTGAGAAGGAACAGGATCAGCGACCCACTGAAAAAAGTAGTCTGGCTAATATAGTTTGATTCTGTGTCCCCACCCAAATCTCATTTTAAATTGTAATCCCCACATAGTGAGGGAGGAACTCGTAATTTCCACATGTTGATTAGGGAAAGTGCTTGGATCATTGGATTAGGGAGGGGTTTCCCTTTGCTGTTCTTGTCATATAGTGAGTTCTCAGTAGGTTTGATGGTTTTATTAATGGCAGTTTTCCCTGCCGTCATTAATTCTCTCCCACTGCCATGTGAAGAAGTTGTCTGCTTCTTCTTTTCCCATGATTACAAGTTTCCTGAGACCTCCCCAGCCAGGCAGAACTGTGAGTCAATCAAACCTCCTTTATTTATAAATTACCCAGTCTCTGATGGTATCTTTATAGGAGTGTGAAAATGGACTAACAAAGTAAATTGGTACAAGCAGAGTGGGATACTGCTATAAAGATAACCTGAAAATATGGAAGCAACTTTGGAACTCGGTAACCGGCAGAGGTTAAAAAAGTATGGAGGGCTCAGAAGAAGACAGGGAAATGTTGGAAAGTTTGAAACTTCCTAGTGACTTGCTGACTGGTTTTGACCAAATTGCTGATAGTGATATGGACAATGAAGAACAGGTTGAGGTGGTTTCAGATGGAGATAAGAAACTTACTGGGAACTGAGCAAAGGTCACTCTTGCTATGCTTTAGCATAGAGACTGGCAGCATTGTGCCCCTCTCCTAGAGATCTGTGGAATTTTGAACTTCAGAGATGATTTAGGGTATCTAGCAGAAGAAAATTCCAAGCAGTAAAGCATTCAAGAGGTGACAAGTATGAAATAATGAAAAATTTGCAGCCTGACCATGTGGTAGAAAAGAAAATCCCATTTGCTGGGGGGAAATTTAAGCCAGCTACAGAATTTTGCATAAATAACTGGGAGCTGAATGTTAATCACCAATACAATAAGGAAAATGTCTCCTTGGAGTGTCAGATATTTTGATGGCAGCCACTCTTATCACAAGCCCGGGGGCCTAGGAGGAAAAAACCAATGGTTTAATGGGCTGGGCTCAGGGCCTTACTGCTGTGTACAGTGTCTGGACTTGGTGCTCTGCATCCCAGCTGCCCCAGCTCTAGCTGTGGCTAAAAGGGGCCAAGGTACATTTCAGGCCATGCTTCAGCAGGTGCAAGCCTCAATCCTTAGTGGTTTCCACCTTGTTTTGGGACTCCAGTTGCACAGCAGTCAAAAATTGAGGTTTGGGAACCGCTACCTGGATTTCAGAGAATGTATGGGAATGCCTGAATGCACAGGCAGAAGTCTGTTGCAGAGGCGGAGCCATCATGGAGAACCTCTGCTAGGGTAATGAGGAAGATAAATGTGGGATCAGGGCCCCTACAGAATTCCTACTGAGGCATGGCCTAGTGGAGCCACGAGAAGACTACCATCATCCTCCAGACTCGAGAATGGTAGATCCACTGACAACTTGCACTGTGTGCCTGGAAAAGCCATAGACACTCAATAACACCCTGTATAAGCAGATCAGAGGGAAACTATACCATGTGTTTCCACAGGGACAGGGCTGCCCAAGCTCATTGGAGCCCACCTCTTGCATCAACATGACCTGTATGTGAGATATTGAGCAAAAGAAGATCATTTTGAAACTTTAAGGTTTAATGACTGCCCTACCGGATTTCAGATTTGCATGGGGCCTGTAGCCTCTTCATTTTGGTCAATTTCTCCAACTTGAAATGGGTGTATTTACCAATGCCTGTATCCCCATTGTATCTAGGAAGTAACTCACCTCCTTTTGATGCTACAGGATCATAGGTGGAAGGAACTTGCCTTGTCTCAGATGAGATTTTGAACTTGGACATTTTAGTTAATGCTGGAATGAATTAAGACTTTGGGGTACTGCTAGGAAGGCATGCTTGCTTTTAAAGTGTATAAAGTATATCCAATTTGGGAGAGGCCAGAGGGGATGTAATATGGCTTGGCTCTGTGTCCCCACCCAAATCTCATCTCATTTTGTAATTCCCATGTGTCGAGGGATGGAAATAATTGGATCATGGGGTCAGTTCTCCCCATGTGAGTGAGTTCTCATGAGAGCTGATGGTTTAATGAATGGCAGTTTCCCCTGCCCTCCTGGCTTCTTTCCTGCCACCATGTGAGTAAGGTAACTGCTTCCCATTCTGTTATGATTGGAAGCTTCCTGAGGCCTCCCCAGCCAGTGTAATTGTGAGTCAATCAATAAATCCTCTGTTTATAAATTACCCAGTCTCAGATGGTATCTTTATAGCAGTGTAAAAACAGACTAATACACTATCATGGTTTCACAGTATAGCTACACTGTGCTGGGGGTCCAGTTCAACCCTTAGTCACCTTAGACACTCCAATGCCCAAAGGCTGGAATAGTGAAGTCACCCAAAGAGCAAATATAGTAGCTCACTCCTCCTTCTGAAAGCTCTATCTCAGAGAGATGTGAAACCTCTGTCAGGTAGGGAACACTGGTGAGGGAAGCTGGAGATCCTAGTTGTGAGCCCCACCCAATGATGAGAAATTAGATTGGAGGACCACTTAAAAAAGCAGTTTGGTCACATTCTTGCAGGGCATCTGTGCCGTGCTGAAATATCACTTCCACCTCTGGTTGGCTTAAACTCTCCAAAGCTCAAATGCTGAAACAGCTAAGTAGCTTAAGCAGCAAAGATGGCAGTATGCCTCTCCCTCTGGGAGCTCCAACTCAAGGAAGTTTTAAATCTCTGTTAGCAGGAGAACATCAGAAGGTGTGTCTGGAGGTCCTGGTTGGATGGTCCTGCCCAGCAAGGAGGTATCTTTTTATATATAAGACACACAAATAGATTTTACTTAAGAAATATTGAACATTTTCAATGTACTGGAAAATTTCGTTTTATCTATGCTTTCAGTTTGGAATGGGAATAAAGTAATATGCTTGCATATTATGTGCCATATGTAGAAAGAACTCATAGAATTCTTATAATATTTCTAAAATAAGAAAATATACATTGATATTTACATTAAAAATATGTAGGATTATGGAAGTGGATTGGAACTTGGATTTTTTAACAAAAATAAGAGTGTTAGTGTTATTAGAATAATTATCAAAGTAATCATGTTATACAAATAATTAAGTCTTAAAATGATATACAACTTACTGGAATCAGTATAAGTATTATTTGCGTGTGTGTGTGTGTGTGTGTGATGTACTTTTTTAAAGACCTTATTTATGATGTTCTATGCCTGAAATAGGATAGCCATGCATCTTTTCATAAAAGCTTTGTTAATAAAAGTGAAATGGTCAACTCTAACTAGCTGAAGTGATTTCTGCATCTAATTGGTTGTCAAGGTAGACTAAAAAATTTTCATGGTGCAAAATTAGTAAATATTATATAAAATATAATTTTATATTATATAAGTTTATATAATATTAATAGATAATATATGTTAATGACATATATAATATAAATATATATTATATAATTTTATATACTGTCTACTTCCCCAGTCAGGTGGAAGTGTGAGTCAGTCAAACCTCCCTTGTTTATTAATTACCCAGTCTCAGATGGTATCTTTACAGTGGTGTAAAAACAGACTAATACACTGGCCATGGGTTCACAGTGTAGCCATGCTGTGCTGGGGGTGCGGTTTATCCCTTAATCACATTATTTTAAAATATATGGCAAACTGACAAAAGGGAAGGGAATTCTCCAAAAGTTTACAAACAACAATAAAACAACTATAAGCTAAAAATAGATGGGCGGAATCAGAGGACCAAATGCCAATACGGGGCACATGATACATATTTACAGGTATGTAACGAATTGGGAGTTAGGCTTGGAATCACTGTGAGGTGAACAATTAAAATCAAGATAACCTTGATACAAGTTGGGTCATTGTATGAGGAACAACCTAATACAAGGGAGATGATACAGTTTGCATATGTGTCCCTATACAAATCTCACACTGAATTGTAACGCCCAGAATTAGAGGTGGGGCCTGGTGGGAGGTGAGTGATCATTGGGGTAGATTTCTCATGAATGATTTAGCACCATCCTTTTGATACTATCTTCGCAATGGCTCATGAGCTCTCACAAGATCTGGTCATTTTAAAGAGTGTGGCACCTCTCGAATCTGTCTCTTCCTCTTGTGTTCGCAATGTGATGTGCTTCTTCCTCCTTTAACTTTTGTCATGATTGGAAGCTTCCTGAGGCCTCCCCAGAAGCAGATGCTTCTGTCCTTCCTGTACAGTATGCAGAACTGTGAACCAATTAAATGAATTTTCTTTACAGTTACACAGCCTCAGGTATTTCTTTATAGCAATGTGAGAATAAACGAACACAGGAGAGTTGCAAAAACAATTTTTCAGAAAAAGCCTTCAACAATAAAACCTTTATTCTCTGGAAATTTAAAAAGTGAGATGAAAATACAATAATTATTTTTCCTAAGAAACTTAAGTTGAGACATTTAAACAATACTTCAAAAATATCAAAATGGGATCTTCATATGATGGACAACTACATAGCCACGGGCATTAAAAATTGTTGCTTTACACAACAGCACCGTCAAATGTGGTGACAATAATCTTAAGTAAAAGAAGACCACCACCAAAGCTTTATGTTATCCAGTGTTTTAAAGTTTGAGTTATGACCCCAAATTTTTTTTTTTCATTGTCAGAAGAAGGGTTGTATTGAAAGGTGGTAATAACAGAAACAAAAGGAATTGCTGATCTGCTGAAAATGTTACATTTATTGATTTGGATGCTGGTTGCACAGGAAAATTTAATCTATTAAAATCCATTTACATGGATCTTTATAATCTTTACCTGTCTACATATTACTCTTTTCTACATCTTCTGTTTAAATTAAAAACAAAATCTTGAACATAAGTTGTGGTCTAAATGATCTCTCATATGGTGTGACCACTAGATCCACTGAAGAGGAATACATTTCTATCCATGGAATGCCAGTCTACTCACTCAGCTTGCAACAGTAGTTTGGGTTCAGATCAGTTAAACTCATAACACAGGATTCTTCAAGCTGACTTAGTTTTAAGAAAGAATTTAAGACAGGCAATGATGCAGCACGCAAAGCCACAGTATAGCAGGATTTTTGAGATTGTGTGGTGCAAGAAGTCCTAACTCGGTAATTTGACACGTGGTCGTGATAAATAAGGTTAGTATTTGTCCACACATATTGGTGATGGCTTGCCATATTTTAAAGTAGCTATGAAGGTCAACTCAGATTTGGCTGCTCACCATTTGCAAAAACAAATGACAAGCATGAAGCATGGTGAAATAAAGCTGACTTTATTTACCAAATTTAGCACTGGGGAAGTGGTCCAGGCTCTTGCCTTAAAAAAAAAAAAATCAAAATTTTGGGCAGAATGCAAGGGTTTAAAAAGGAAAGTTTAGGCCAGGGATGGTGGCTCATGCCTCTAATCCTAGTGCTTTGGGAGACAGAAGTGGGAGAATCACTTGACAACAGGACTTCGAGGCTGTTAGGAGCCATGATTGTGCCACTGTACTGCAGCCTGGGGAACAGAGCAAGATCCTGTCTCATAAATAAATAAATAAATAGAGTTTGAAATGAATAGGATGCAGGAGAGACAAGGCAGTTCAGGTCTATGTAATTTATTCCAATTACTTATCTTGAGTTATTACCCCATCTGATGAATGGGCTGATGCCATCTTGGATCTGACTAGGTTGTAACTTCACCATACCTTTGAAATAATCTCTTAGTGGGGTGAAAATTCCATAGGCACCTGTATTTTCTCAAGATTTTGACTCTGGAAATCTAAGTTTATGAATCGATAAACTAGCAATGCAAGGGAGTGTCTGTTGGAAATGAGAGTAAAGGTTATTGTTTCATGTAGCACAAAGCATGAAAGAAAGACAGGAAAAAAAAACACTTAAAAATAGGGTACTCGGTTACAGTTAGAATGTACTTACATATATGTGCTCCTTGTGTGAGCCTTTAGGTCATCTGATCAATGTCCTTTAATTTGATCAGATTTTCTTCCTCTTTCAACCGAGTGCGTTCAGTTTCCTTTGAAATAGCTACTTGTCGTATCCCTCTCTTGTACCCAAAGTGAATCCAGAAAAGTCCTTTCCATGTAGTCTACATCAATTCTATTTTTCATGGTCACAGGAATACGTTACTGCATTGAGGCCAGCATTGGCTGAGTCATTAAAAGTGTTGAGTACTTGTTGCAACGGTGAAATTCAAGTAAATTATAGGCACCTTCAAGTAATGTGGCACAAAGACAATTGTTAAATGGTCATGTTCAGTGGTTTATTTCAAGACACATTTTGTTCAATATGCAAAAATTGTTTCCCATAATTATGCTTTCTGGGGTTCTATAGGCAAATAATTACTAATCTTTAGCAACTATATTACAATAATATTAGTTCTTTTAGGCATTATTCTAATGTACTGAATAGCAATTTGTGTAATTTTTCATGTACACTTCTCTTTGCTCTAAACAAGAGAACAAAGCAGAATCTGACATAGAAGCAGGCAGTTGGGTAACTTTAACTGTTGGGCAGAGCCCTCTGTTTCAGTCACATTAGTTAACCATACTCAGCCAGTAATATGTGCCTTTCCTATTCTATTCTATTCTATTCTATTCTATTCTATTCTATTCTATTCTGTTCTGTTCTGTTCTGTTCTGTTCTGTTCTGTTCTGTTCTGTTCTGTTATATTCTGTTCTGTTCTATTCTATTCTATTCTATTCTATTCTATTCTATTCTATTCTATTCAATTCATTTATTTATTTGTTTATTTAGAGAGGGAGTCCTGCTCTGTTGCCCAGGCTGGAGTGCAGTGGTGTGATCTTGGCTCACTGCAATCTCTGCTTCCCAGATTCAAGTGCTTTGCCTCAGCTTGCAGAATATCTGGGATTACAGGCAGGGGTCACCATGCTCAACTAATTTTTATAATTTTAGTAGAGACAGGATTTCCCCATGTTGGCCATGCTGGTCTCAAACTTCTGGTCTCAATTGAACTGCCCAACTTGGTCTTCCAAACTGCTGGTATTACAGGCATGAGACACCACAGCACAAAGCCCCATTTTAAATTCTCTTTTGGCTTACCTCTTTAAGAAAAAAATGCATCCCGTCATCACTATAATGAATCCATTTGATAGTAATCAAATTTAAATCTAGTTATAGAATATTAATTCAATACATTTGAGAATGGTGATACCATGAATCAGAGGATTGTTATGTATGTCACAGTACTCTCTATGTAAAAATGATTTTTCTCTTTTTCTTTCTTTCAATGTCAATAATATAGAAAGAACTACGTCTACATAAGCATAATAATCCCTTCAGGCTTTAGAACTTCTAAATAACTTTCATCATGTCCAGCAATGTGGAGGGTAAAATTCATGAAATTATTCTAGCCACAATAATTAACAGTTTTTATGAGCAATTTAGGTTTTACACAGACCAGTTAGGACTGAGGTAAAACATTTTGGTGGAGATTAGTGTCTTTCTTTTTCTTTTTCTTTTTCTTTTTCTTTTTTTTTTTTTGAGATGGAACTTTGTTCTTGCTGCCCAGACTGGAGTACAATGGTGCAATCTTGCCTCACTGAAACATCCACCTTCTGGTTTCAAGCAATTCTCCTGCCTCATCCTCCCAAGTAGCTGGGATTACAGGCACTCATCACCACGTCCAGTTAATTTTTCTATTGTTAGTACAGATGGCTTTCACCATATTGGCCAGGCTGGTCTGGAACTCCTGACCTCATTTGATTCACCCACCTAGGCCTCCCAAAGTGTTGGGATTACAGGTGTGAGCCACCATGCCCTGCCTGAGAATAGTGTCTTTTATATACTAATGAGATGGCTGGTGGCTGAGGGTCCCTACATGATCTCAGGATAGGGGCTGGTTTCCAGGAGTACCATCCCTGTGATTAGAGGTTTGGAACTTTCAATCCCACTCCCCACCTCCTGGGAGCAGAGAGGGGCTGAAGGTTGAATTGATCACCAGTGGTTCATAATGCAATTAATCATATTTATAGAATAATATCTCCATTGAAACCCAAAAGGAATTAATTGAGAGCTTCTAGATAGCTAAATAATTGTAGGTGCCTGGGAAGTGGCACAGCTACCCACAGATGGCATGAAAGCTCTTTTGCCTTTCTCTTATACCTTGCCCCATGGATCTCTTTCACCTGTATCTTTTGTAGTACAGGGTTAATATAAGTAAACAGTTTTCTTGAGTTCTCTGAGCTAATTTGCAAAGAAAAAAGATAGCAGATATTCAACCAAAGAATTCTACATAAATGTCCATAGCAGCATCATTGTTGATACTAAAATATGGAACATTTCAACTATCTATCAACTAGTAAATTAACAAATTGGAGTATACATATACTGTAGAAGGCTAATAGAAAACCAACTGAATATTCTAAAACATTATGGTATATGAAAGAAATTGAACAGAATAAACTCAAATTATATGATTATTGTTGAGATTCGCTCAGGGCAATGGGCAAAATATTATGGAAAATATTAGGGAGAGTTACAGATTATAGTCTCAAAACTTTTGGAATGCTGTAAGGTTTTATTGGGACAGGCTGAAGGTGGCAGGCCCAAGTCAGAGAGGAGACAGGGATGGTAAGAGGCTTTCCCAGTTTATGTTTGTTTTCCCCACATCCCTTTGTCTCTACTCTAACCGTTTACTCATGCAAACTTTGTGCTGGATGGTCCTCTCATGGGAGATCAGAGGGGAAGTACACAATTAATAGTATTTACTCTGGGCCCAGAACCTAAAGCTTTTATCATTCATAAAACCACTATTTTAACCATGTTAATTACCACAAGCGTGTTGACTTAGATCCTCTGTTATGAATGAACAGGGAGTCTCCGTCAATTGGCTGCACTTCTCCCTCTGAAAGCAGCTGACAATCATTCCTAGGCTGTATTTATTCAGTATTTTTTCCCACTCTGGTTAGATGTTAACATTTAACATTCAGAGACAATGTCTTTCTCGTTCATGGTCTTAGGCTGCAGAGACCCCAGTGAAAAGTAAGTTCTCAAATATATGTTAAGTAAATTTATTTATTAGATGAATAAGTTGCAATTTGGTATCTTAGTTGGTAGGTCTACCATAGTAAAATACCACAAACAGGGTGACTTAAACAAGAGAGATTTGTTTTCTGAGTTCTGAGGGCCAAGAAGTTCAAGATCAAGGTGTCAGCAGCTTTGTTTCTTTTATGGCATTCTACTGAGCTTGTAAATAACCACGCTTCTGCTGCTTCCTCACATGGGTTTTCCTTCAGTGTAGACATATCACAGGCATTTGTTTTGTGTATGCATTTCCCCTCTTTCTTCTTTCTTCTTCTTTTTCCTTCTTCCTCTTCAAAAAGGGGTCTCACTGTGTTACCCAGGCTACAGTGGCACTATCACAGTTCTCTGAAAACTTAAATTCCTGGGCTTGAACAATTCACTCACCTCAGCCTCCAGGGTAACTATGACTACAGGCACAGGTCACTACATCAAGCGAGTTTTTAACACTTTTTGTAGAGCTGCAGTTTCACTGTGTTGTCTAGCCTAGTCTTCAAGTCCTGGTCACGAGCAATCCTCCCACCTCAGCCTCACAAAGAATTGGGATTACCAGTGTGAGCCACTACATCTGGGCCAAATTCCTTCTTCTTCTTTTTTTTTTTTTTTTTTTTTTTTTTTTTTAAGACAGGTAGATTGGTTTATGGTTTCCTCTACCAGCCTCATTTTAACTAAATTTCCCCCTTAAAAGCCATTGTTCAAATACATTTGTTGCATTCTGTGATACGGAGTGTTAGGGCTTCAGCATATCTATCAATCTGAAGGTGATGCACATTCAGTTCGTAACATCTGGGAAATGAAGTCAAATACAGATAGTAACTTACACATTGCCATGTTTTGCCTCAAAACACCTTCTTGAGAGTGAGTTATTTTGGACTTGGATAATTCCCTATTTCCTTTTCCATCTTTCTATATCTAACAGCCTGACATTTAGTTGAGAATGAAAAACAAAAGTCTAAATTTACCTGCATTAAACTGAATTAAGTGCAAGGACAAAAAAAAAAAAAAAAAAAAAAAAGAAAAAGAAAAAATGAGCTACTTTATCACCAAATGATTGATGTTCAAGTGCCATATAGAAATTCTTAGTATATTTATTATGTAGAACACCCACAAAACTTAAAAGAGAAACCAGTAAACTCTCTGTGACTATGAGTCTTAAATGTTTTCCATTAGTGGTCTTTTAAAAAATTATCTGGCCAGGGTATTTTCAGTGGTGCACTCTAATTTTCTGACTTGGACTTTGCAATGAAATAATGATGAGAGTTGAAAATCACCAGAATTACCATAGAAAAAATACTCAAATCTACTTTTTAAGATGAACTTTAAAAAGTCAATCAAGTCTTAGGTAATTCATGGTGTTTGCTCAGCAATACTAAGTTGAGATTCTTTCTAGAATGAATTGCTTATCTTATTATTTCTTCAAAACCAGAATATATATTTATGCCAGCTATTTCAACTGTATGGAAGATAGATCAAATGTGTCCTCAAGGTGTAGGTTTTACCTATTAGTACTCTTTACACAACTTCAAATACTTAAGTTGTAGCGACATATGCAGAATAAAAATAAATCAGATTTTTGAGAACATTTACATCTCCCAGAAGCGGAAGTTTGTTTGATCATTTTTAGAATATAAAATTATGATGAAAGATGATGTGATATGGTTTCAAATAAGTATTTATAGCATGAATAAATACACTCAAAACGTTTGCTACCCTCTGGGAATCAGGCAACAATTACCAGTGGTTATGCCTGCAATCTCAGCACTTTGGGATTCATGGCAACTGATTTTTTAAATTAAATTAAAAATTTTATAGCATATATTTTTAAAATGTTGAACATTAAAAAGTATAAAAACTAGGTTTATCTCTTTAAAGTATTAGTATATGTGTTTTTTAAAGCAATTGAGAAACCATGAATGTTTGTCTACTTAGAGAAAGACTCTTAATTGAGTTTTGTAGGTATTTCTTGTTGTTCCAAGACTGACTGAACAATTTTAATTGTCTTACACTTTTTGTTTAAGTGACATTTTTTTGAGCCAGAGTAGATACATTAATGTTTCTCAATGAAAACGATTAAAATATGCCCAGTGTATTTTAATTTTCTTTCCCTCTCTCATCAAAAAAGATCATTTAAATGACCTACACAAGTTATTTTGTAATATGGAAGGATTATGGGATTGGAACAAAACAAATTTGTAGGAAAGGTCTATATGATCATTCCCATGGGATGAAATCAGTTGCCATAGGCACCCTTCAGTAGTCACGGTATTTCAAACCAAGTCCTTGGTATGCCCACGTCCCTAGTATCGTTCTTGCTTTTAAGGAATTTATAGGCCAGAGTAAAATCCAGTGTCTCAGAGGGATTAAGAATTGTGAATACTGTTATGAAAGAACAAATAAATAATTCTCCAACAGGCAAAAAAATTATTAAATACAAAACCAATGATGATAACAAAATAGAATAAAAAGGTGTCATCTCTGTTGGGCTGCTTTGGTCTACTTGTGCTCCAGGTCCTATTTCCTTAGTCAAAAAGTTGTCATAGATCAAGAGCCATGGCTCTCATGGCCAGCCTCTTTAGTTCTGCTTTTCTCAGTGGTAGTAAGTTGCCTGTGGTAACATTCTTTTACTGACTTAATGACTCAGTGGAAACTTTTACCTTAGTGAGTTAATAATTTATATTGTGCTTTCAGTGTCCTGTTTAAGAAATCTTTTTGGGGGAAGGATCTTGTGGCTGACACCTGTAATTCCAGTACTTTGGGCGGCGAAGGAGGGTGGATCACCTGAAGTCAGGAGTTTGGGACTAGCCTGGCCAACATGGTGTAACCCCATATCTACTAAAAATACAAAAATTAGCTAAGCATAGTGGGACCTGCCTGTAATTCCAGCTACTCAGGAGGCTGAGGAGTGAGGATCGCCTGAACCCAAGAAGTGGAGATTGCAGTGAGGAGAGATCACATCACTGCACTCCAGTCTGGACAAGAGTGAGATTCTGTCTCAAAACAAAAAGGAAAGAAAGTGTTTTTTGCTTATTTAATGGTTTGAGATTTTACATTCAGAATTACATGTATCTTTAGTCTATTTTGGTTTATAGTGTGAGGTAAGAATATATATATATATATATATATATATATATATATATATATATATGTGTGTGTGTGTGTGTGTTTGTGTGTATGTGTGTATATATATATATATATATATAGTGTATATTTCTATATGAACACTCACTAATTATTTTCAAATGCCAGCTTTTCCCTAACTGTAATTATTTGCAAATCTGTTACAAAAATGATCATACGTGTGAGAATTGTTTTTCTGCATTCTCTGTTCTATTCCATTGGTTCATTGGCTGTCATTGCACCAATTGCAGATTGTTTTTATTACTATAACTTTATAAAAAGCTTGATATTTAATGTAATAAATATGTCAAAACTGTTTATTTCCTGAGATTGCTCTTTTTATTTTTGACTCTCTTGCATTTCATGTAAATTTTACAATCTACATTTACATTAGTCCAAAATAAACAATTTGATTCATTGGAAAGAATTGACATACAAAGTATAAAACAGTATTGAGATATTTGACCCATGGACCTCTTAAATTCTTCATTTCCTTTAGGGAGAACCCTCTGGACCCACTGAGGGCAAGTTACATGTTTGACTTAATACAGGATCAATCTACTCCAATACTTCTATATTAATGTATTGCATTTGCATTGTATCAAGACTGTTCTAGAAGTTCAATTTCATTTAGTGTATATCAGCATAAAGGAGACTTATAACTAAATTTATATATTTGAGCTAATTATTAAATCTATCAAATGTTATACATTTATCAGTGTAATCAATTGATTTAACTAAAATCAATTGATAAATGTATGAATATTAATGTTGTTGACCTAATATAAAATTAGGTGGGTCTTCTTTTCTTGCAAGTGTTCTTAGAATCTATTCCTATTCAAATTCCCTGGGTTTTAGCTGATATTAATTGGTCAAAGCCATGCAACCATTATGATACTTAAGTTTTCTTTACAAGATATGATTTTATAGTTCACTAGTACAGTATGCTGACTTAGGAGTCTGCATACAGATCAGGAGAGGAGAAGTGGCATAGTGGAGCATAAATAGAACTGCAAACTTCCACAAAAATATTTCCTTAAGGTAGGTCATTATGATATTTTCAGGACAACCTTATAAGACAGAAAAGAAGAGTCTGTTTCTTTGGACAAAGGAAGTTGAGTGGTGTTTTATGTTTCAGTGTACAGCAGCACCCAAAATATCTCCATTCTTATTTTCAATGCCCACCTATATGGCCAGTTCCCTTTCCTTTATTGTGTCTTGCTTGTTAAGGCTAGAGTTTTCTAAGTTACAAGTTCAAGGGCTTTATTTTATCTTTCTTTGCTATTTTACACATTGCAAGAAATTGCATAAAAAAATCTATGTCCTTAGGGCAAATTGATATTGTTGCTTCCTTTTTTATTGTTCTCTTACACAAAATGTTATGTGATAATATTTTGGATACAGTTTTCATTTTGCGTTTAGCAACCAGCTTAAAATTTGAGAGTCTTGAACTTTGAAGAGCATGACAAGGTCTTGGATGGAATTTTTGCAGACCTCACCATTGAGGCCTGCAGTGAGATATGCCTTCCAGATAGTAATTAAATATTTATTGTTCCTTCAAGCATGATATAGAAGGACAGGTTTTAAAGAAGCAAAAGCAAATACTAACTTTATGTACCATGAACAGAAATATCATAATATGTATTTAATAGTACCATTTATGATTAAAATAAGATACAAAATATGTCAATTGATATTAAAATGTACAAGATTTTGTAGAACATAGTATTAATCCTTATTGAAAGATATTAATTAACATATAAAAATGCAGACATAGCTCGACAATTTTGATGTAATATTTTAAAGCTCCAATTTATTTTTACAGAACACATGTAATTTAAAAGAAAATCTCAAATTTTTTTTTTTTCAGAGAACATGATACTCTGAATCTAAACTTGAATAGCAAAAATGCAAGAATATCCAAGAACGTTTCAATGATCAAAGTAGACTATATCCTAATAGACAGCCAGACATTTTTAGTTTATTGCATTAAAAGCAGTGTGATATTGGTGCAAGAGTATATCAGGAGTTCAAGGGAATAGCAGAGAGAGCTTCCAAAATGATCTAATCATAAACTCAAGCTTAATAAATAGCAATGATATTGCGGCAAATTCCAGTGGATTTGTTAGCAATACTATTTATTAAGCTTGCATTTATATAATTATGTATATAAATTTATTTACATAATTTTACATACATTGTAGTTAACAAATAGTGTTCAATCAATTGATGCTATGATTTAAGTGGGTTCCCCCCAAAATCCTCATATCTGACAAACTGGCAGCTAATTCAGTGGTTCTCACTACCCCAGCCTATTTGATAATCTGCTAGAATGGATCATCCAACTGAGGAATGCACTATACTTAACAGTTTTAATACAAACCCCGCTCACCTTCTATATGTAAATTTTTATTATATGTTTTTTAACAAGTATATCCTTCTTTTCCTTTCTTTCCACTTAATGGAGTACTACTAATTTGTATTTTGACCGACTCAAGAATAGCAAGTCACTGTTTTGCTCATCACCTTCATAATTTCATTTTCAACCCAGTGTAGGTAACCTGGGCCATGCTGGGCATCAGCACCAGGTCCTCTTCAGTTTGTGCCTTTTCCAAAAAAGAGTCCTATTCTCATGGAATTCAATTTTTGTTTCTCTAATCTCTAAATCCTTCAGGGAAAAAGTGGTGAGCTGAGTGAATTTGTTCCTCTAGAATACAGAAGCACAGTTTTATACATCAACTGTGTCTCCTACATTGATGTCTAATTATTTTACTCCTAACTCTTCCTAATTGGCTATTTTCCTTTCAGCAGATTACTCTATTTTCCCAACTCACAGACAACGTTGAGCCTACCACGTGTAAACTTAATAAACAAATTATTTTCCACAGCAAAAATGTATATTTTAATTTACCCAATTTAATTTGTTTGGTGACTGCTTAATATTTGCCAAATGCAACTGACTGCAGGCAGCTGGCTGAGTCATTATTTGTATTCCAAGTTTTAATGAGTATGGTATCAAGCGCAAATGGAAACAAAAAACTTTGACAAAAACCACATAATTAGAAGAAACTAGAAGCTTTGTTATTAATATTAGAAGCAAGGCAAAGATGCCGTATCTCATCATTTCTTTTCAACATTGTAATGGAGTCATAGCTAATAAGTGATGTAAAGGAAACAAAAGTATCCTGATTGGGAGGAAGTAAATAAATTGTCTTTGTTCACAGATGACATAATTGTCTAAGTAGAAAATCTGAAAGAATTGATAAAAATAAAAAATCACCAGGGACTAATAAGAGATTAAAGCTAGATTGTAGTATACAGGGGAATATACAGATATCTTTCACTAAATGAGTTGAATATGAAATTAAGAACACAATACATTTACCTTAGCATCACCCAAAATGAAATACTTAGGCATGAATTTAACAAAATGTGTACAAAATCTATGCTAGAAAAACTACAATATCCTGATGAAAAAAAAAAAGACTTTAAAATGCAGAGATATTTCATCCTCATGAATAGAAAGAGTCAATATTGAAAAGATATTGCTTCTTCACAAATTGATCTATAGATTCTATACAACCCAATTAAAATTCCATCATTATTTTGTAGATATAGGCAAAAATTTGTTAGAGTAGAAACAGATCCAGAATTGCCAATACAATATTGAAGACGAAGCATGAATTTGAAGAACTGATAATACCTGATTTCAAGATTTACTATAAAGCTACAGTTACCTTGATGGTGTAATATCATTGAAATAATAGAGAAATAGATCAGTAGAACAGAATACAGCATTTGGAAATTGACCAACGTAATTATGGTCAACTGCTCCTTGGAAAGGAGCAAACACAATACTCAGGAGAAAAGATGCTTCTTTCAACAAATGGTGATGAAACAGTTGAACCTTCAGATGCAAAAAATAAATAAATAAATTTAGACACACACTTTTTAAAATTTTGAGATGGAGTTTTGCTCTTGTTGCCCAGGCTAGAGTGCAATGGTGTGAACTCGGCTCACCACAACCTCTGCCTTCTGGGTTCAAACAATTCTTCTGCCTCAGCCTCTCGAGTAGCTGGGATTACAGGCATGTGCCACCATACCTGAAAATTTTGTATTTTCAGTAGAGATGGAGATTCTCCATGTTGGTCAGGCTGGTCTCAAACTCCTTACCTTAGGTGATCCACCTGCCTCAGGCTCCCAAAGTGCTGGGATTACAGGCATGAGCGAAACACACCTTTTACCCTTTATGAAACTTAAATTGTTTCACAGACTTAAATAAACTATAAAACTCTTAGAAAATAACATGGGTGGAAATGTGGATGACTCTGGGTTTGGTGAAGACCTTTTAGATATAGCAACAGAGGCATGACCTAAATTAATAAGCTGGACTTCATTAAAACTAAGAATTTCCACTCTGTGAAAGAAGTTGCCAAGAGAATGAAAAGTCTCAAAGTTAGAAAGAACTCTTGCAAAAGCAGTGATGGAGATGTTAATTTGCATGATTGTGGTGAATATTTCACTATGTATATGTATAATAATTCAGTTGAATAATTTAAATATATACAATTCTTTTTTAAATTTAATTAATTAATTAATTAATTTTATTGCATTTTAGGTTTCGAGGTATGTGTGAAGAACATGTAAAATTGTTGCATAGATATACACATGGCAGTGTGATTTTCTGCCTGCCACCCCATCACCTATATCTGGCATTTCTCCCCATGTTATCCCTCCCCAACACCCCACCACCTGCTGTCCCTCTCCTAGTTCCCCCAGTGTGTGATGCTCCCTTCCCTGTGTCCATGTGTTCTCATTGTTCAACACCTGTGTATGAGTGAGAACATGCATGCGGTGTTCGATTTTCTGTTCTTGTGTCAATTTGCTGAGAATGATGGTTTCCAGGTTCATCCATGTCCCTACACAGGACACAAACTCATCATTTTTGATGGTTGAATAATATTCCATGGTTTATATATGCCACGCTTTCCCTGTCCAGCCTATCATCAATGGGCGTTTGGGTTGGTTCCAGATCTTTGCTATTGTAAAGTGCTGCAACGAACATTCATGTGCACGTGTCCTTATAGCAGAACGAATTATAATCCTTTGGATATATACCCAGTAATGGGATTGCTGGGTCAAATGGAATTTCTTAATTGTCAAAAATGTAGCCATTTTGAGCTCAAAAATATATAAATAAATAAATAAAGACATATGTGATAAAGAACTGTTATCCAAAATAGGAAAAGATCTCTTACAACTCATCAATAAAACAACACATAATCAGTAAAGTGAACGATTTCAAAATCAAACGATTCTTTAAAAATCATTGTATTCAGATTAAAAAATAGACCAAATACATGGACAGACACCTCGCCCAAAGATATACAAATGGCACCTAGGCATATGAAAAGATGCTCCACATCATATGTCATTAAGGAAATTCAAATTAAAACACTGAGGCACCTATAAACAATGAGAATGGCCAACATCCAGAACACTGCCAATGCCAAATGCTGGGGAGGATATGGAGCTGCAGAAACTATCGTTCAATCCTGGTAGGAGTGCAAAATAATATAACTACTCTGGAAGACAGTTTAGCAATTACTTACATGACAAAATGCTGGATCTGTCCTGTAGACCCTGGCTGAGCAACAGATGAAAGGAATACTCATACATAGGTATGCAATGTAAGAGCAGCGAGGAGACTGCTCAGCTCTGGTCTATTGGTCAAAGTGCAGCAGCCTCTAGAAGCTGGAGCTGCTTACTTGTGCAAGAACAATGCTGAAAGCCTGGAGTAAACACAGTCTGTGGGTAATTAACATTTACTGTTCCCCTTTCAGGGAACATCAGGCACATGAATGATCAAAAGTCAGTTCCTGGTCAGCATAAGTAAACAAGCCTGTTTAAGATAAATCTCCCTACACTCCCTTGTACCTACTCTGTGCTATTGGCCTCAGGGTTATAAAACAGCTGTCTTCAGCTATTCTCCCCTAAAGCTTTTATATATTTTTCTTTTTCTTTCCCTTTTTCTATTTTTTTTTTTTTTTTTTTTTTTGAGACAGTGTCTCGCTCTGCCATCCAGCCTGGAGTGCAGTGGCAGGATCTCAGCTCACTGCAACCTCCACCTCCCAGGTTCAAACAATTCTCCTGCTTCAGCCTCCTGAGTAGCTGAGATTACAGGTGCTTGTCACCATGCCCTGCTAATTTTTTTGTAATTTTTAGTAGAGACGGGGTTTTACCATCTTGGCCCGCCTGGTCTTGAACTCCTGACCTCGTGATCCACCCACTTTGGCCTCCCAAAGTTCTGGAATTACAGGCATGAGCCACCATGCCTGGCCTCTCCCCTAAAGCTTTGCAGAGCCTTCTGACCATTCAGAAGACGTACTCCTTTCCCTATAGTTTCTCCTACCACTCTGACTGATCTCCTACAATGAAACATTTTCTTTCCGTACTATCCAACAATTACTCACCTTAGCATTTAGCCAATGAGTTGAGATCTGCATGTGGATGTTTATAGCAGCTTATTCTTAATTGCCTAAACTTAAAAGCAATTAACATGTCCTTCAGTAGGTGAATAAATATGCTGCAGTACATCCAAACAATAGAATATTATTAAAAATTTAAAACATGAGTTACCAAGGCATGAAAAGACATAGGGAAAACTTAAATGCATGTTACTGAGTTTCGAAGAAGCATGTCTAAAAAGCTACATACTGTATGATTACAACCGTGCATTCTGGAAAAGACAAAACTGTAGAGACAACACAAAGATCAATCAGTGGTTTCCAGGGGATAGGGAGAAGATAAATAAGCAAAGCACAGAGGATTTTTAGGGCAATGAAACTACTCTGTATTATAGTATAATAGTAGATACATTTCATTATGCATTTGTTCAAACCCATTGCATGCACAACACTAAAATAAACCCAGTGTGAACTATGGACTTTGGGTGAAAATGATGTGTCAATATAGATTCATCATTTGTAACAAATGATCATTTGTAACTCTGCTGGAAGATAATAACAGGTGAGGCTATTCACGTGTAGGGGTAGGGAGTATATGGGATATCTTTGTACCTCACTTGTAATTTGACTGTAGACAAACTATTCTAAAAAAAAAACCAGTCTCTTAAAAAAAGAGAAAAAAACAAAAACAAAAACAAGAGAATGACAAAAAGCTTCCTTAAGTCCTTGTCAAATTGTAGTCTGTATACTATGTTCATATTTTGTGTTACAAACAAGTTACTCAAGTAAGTTTCCAACATGCAATACAATGCATTTAATTTTCCTAGTTCTAACAAAACTGCTTTTGCTAAGTCCTCAAAGAACTCTTAATTGAAACATGCAATGAACAGCCCTATGCTTTCTCATTGTACCTCCTGACGACATATGACATTGTGGAAAATTCTCTCCTCTATGTTCTCTACTTCTCGACTTTCATCTTTCCATTTGCTTTTCCTAATTTCACTCCACATTTGTCTTTTTACTTTGATAATTAAAATTTGTATTTTCAGAGGTTTATTCATGAACCTCTCTTCTCATGAAATACATTCTTCCATAATCTTACCAATTTTTAACACTGATCCACATTTTTTGCCGACTTGACTTTTTCACCTAAATATACCATAGATACTCTTATTTCCACAGTGTATAATTGTTATTATCTATCTTACACTTTGTGCACTTAAACAGTTCTGACTTGCCATTACGGTAATGATGCTTCCATTCTATCCTAATGATATATGTATATTTATCTTTGAATTTCTCTACATTTCTCCGTAATCTATTAATATGATAGTAATTTCTTAGCCACTTGTGATAGTTAATAGTAGGTGTCAACTTGATTGGTTTGAAGGATGCCTAGGTGACTAATAAAGTATTGTTTCTGGGTTTGCATCTGAGGATGTTGCCATTGGAGATTGATATTTGAGTAAGTTGACTGTGGGAGGAAGTCCCACCCTCAGTTGGGTGGACACCACCGAATCAGATGCCAGAGTGTCTAGAACAAAGCAGGCATGGAGGAAAGTGGAAATACCTTGCTTGCTGAGTCTTCTGGCTTTCATGTTTGTCCCATGCTGGATGCTTCCTTCTGCTCCTTCTGCCTTTGGACAACAGAATCCAGGTTTTTCTGCCCTTGGACTCTTGGATTTACACGGGTGGTTTGTCAGGGAATTGTGGGTATTTGGCCACAGACTGAAGGCTGCACCATTGGCTTCCCTGCTTTTGAGGCTTTTGGATTCAGACTGAGCTGCTTACTGGCTTCTTTTTTTTTTTTTATTGCATTTTAGGTTTTGGGGTACATGTGATGAACATGCAAGATTGTTGCATAGGTGCTCATATGGCAGTGTGCTTTGCTGCCTTCCGTCCCCTCACCTGTATCTGTCATTTCTCCCCATGCTATCTCTTCCCACCTCCCCACCGCCCCGCCCCTCCCCCATTTCCCCCCAACGGACCCCAGTGTGTAGTGCTCCCCTCCCTGTGTCCATGTGTTCTCATTGTTCAACACCCGCCTATGAGCGAGAATATACGGTGTTTGATTTTCTGCTCTTGTGTCAGTTTGCTGAGAATGATGGTTTCCAGGTTCATCCATGTCCCTACAAAGGACGTGAACTCATCGTTTTTGATGGCTGCATAATATTCCATGGTGTATATGTACCACATTTTCCCTATCCAGTCTATCATCGTTGGGCATTTGGGTTGGTTCCAGGTCTTTGCTATTGTAAACAGTGCTGCAATGAACATTCGTGTGCACGTGTCCTTGTAGTAGAATGATTTATAATCCTTTGGATATATACCCAGTAATGGGATTGCTGGGTCAAATGGGATTTCTATTTTTAGGTCCTTGAGGAATCGCCACACTGTCTTCCACAATGGTTGAATTAATTTACACTCCCACCAACAGTGTAAAAGTGTTCCTATTTCTCCACATCCTCTCCAGCATCTGTTGTTTCCCGATTTTTTAATGATCGCCATTCTAACTGGTGTGAGATGGTATCTCAATGTGGTTTTGATTTGCATTTCTCTGATGACCAGTGATGATGAGCATTTTTTCATATGTTTGTTGGCCTCCTGTATGTCTTCTTTTGTAAAGTATCTGTTCATATCCTTCGCCCATTTTTGAATGGGCTTGTTTTTTTTCTTGTAGATCTGCTTTAGTTCTTTGTAAATTCTGGATATCAGCCCCTTGTCAGATGGGTAGACTGCAAAAATTTTTTCCCATTCTGTTGGTTGCCGATTCACTCTACTGACTGTTTCTTTTGCCGTGCAGAAGCTGTCAACGTGCAAAAATCACAAGCATTCCTATACACCAGTAATAGACTTCAAGAGAGCCAAATCAAGAACGAACTGCCATTCACAATTGCTACAAAGAGAATAAAGTACCTAGGAATACAACTAACAAGGAACGTAAAGGACCTCTTCAAGGAGAACTACAAGCCATTGCTCAACGAAATAAGAGAGAATACAAACAGATGGAGAAACAATCCATGTTCATGGTTAGGAAGAATCAACATCATGAAAATGGCCATACTGCCCAAAGTAATTTACAGATTCAACGCTATTCCCATCAAGCTACCAATGACCTTCATCACAGAACTGGAAAAAAACACCTTAAACTTCATATGGAACCAAAAGAGAGCCCACATAGCCAAGTCAATTCTAAGCAAAAAGGACAAAGCAGGAGGCATCACACTACCGGACTTCAAACTATACTACAAGGCTACAGTAATCAAAACAGCATGGTACTGGTACCAAAACAGAGATATAGACCAATGGAACAGAACAGAGGCCTCAGAGGAAATACAACATACTCACAACCATCTGATCTTCGACAAACCTGACAAAAACAAGCAATGGGGAAAGGACTCCCTGTTTAATAAATGGTGTTGGGAAAACTGGCTAGCCATGTGTAGAAAGCAGAAACAGGACCCCTTCCTGACACCTTACACCAAAATTAACTCCAGATGGATTAAAGACTTAAACATCAGACCTAATACCATAAAAACCTTAGAAGAAAATCTAGGCAAAACCATTCAGGACATAGGTGTAGGCAAGGACTTCATGACCAAAATGCCAAAAGCAATGGCAACAAAAGCCAAAATAGACAAATGGGACCTAATCAAACTCCACAGCTTCTGCATGGCTTCTTTCTTTCCCAGCTTGCAGACAACCTATCTGGGGACTTTACCTAGTGACTGTGTGAGCCAGTTCTCCCTAATAAATTTCCTTTCATATATACTTGTTCTCCTCTCGAGAACCCTAATACACTTCTTCACTTGCTAACTAATTTCCCCTTGCTTACTCATATGCAATCTCTTTAACTTTGACTCTATTTACCTTTTCAGTTTATTTATGATATATTTTCAGAATAAGTTATTAAAATAAAATCTCATTCTGTCATTTCTCACTAAGGCATATCAATGGGACTTTATTTCATTCACCATAACTTTAAATTCTTTACAGTGTTCTTTAAGAACCCTGGCAATATGATGTCTAAATTATTTTGAAGTCAGATGTCCTACTCATACTCTTAAATGTAATGAACAATCATATTAATTTTCTATATGTTGATATACTTAATAAAAGTTTCACATTCATGATTTTTACAAATAATTTCTTTTAAATCAAAATGTCTTTCCTTTTTTGTTAGTCAAGAGAGCTCTTGTTTTTCTCAAAATAATTCGACATTGAAACCCCTTTAATGTTACCTCGCCTCATAAATAATGAAAAAATTGCATGTTTTTTGTTTCTTTTGGTTTTTCCTGGGCACCCCTCAGAGAGTATGATTAAATTTTTTCTCTTTTTAAAGCATTAATGCAAAATTATATAGTTAATCTGTTGGTGGATTTATCTCTTTAATTTGTAACCTCTTTTCAGTCTTCCCTTCTCTCTTACATTTTAAATTAATTTAAAAAAAATCAGAAACAATTACTATAACAAATATAATATTCAGTTTATGTGTGTGTAGAAAAAAAGACAGAAAACCCTCTATAGTGGAAGTAAAAATCGCATACTTGATTCACGAGTTTGTAAAAAGTAAAATTAAATGAGTTCCAATTAAGCCTAGCAGCAGGCTTAGCAGATCCAGTGTTTACTTTTCATTAGAAATTAGAGGAGCACACTCCTGGGAATAGAGTGTTTTAAAGGAAGATTCGTGGCTTCATGTTAATTAAAAATCAGAAATAAACTGAGACTGAGTAAAGAAAAAGCAATTGCTTTCCAACACAAGGGAAACACTAGAAGGAGCTTCATGGTATTTAATTGCTATGTGTTAACTTGAGTTAATAGTATTTCACTCTAATAATTCATTATTCTGTGCTAAAAATGCCTCATAAATATTTATCACCTATTGGGTTTAGGTACCAAAATATTTTTCTCAGGTCACAAATTTCTGTTATTGTTTTACGTTTTATTTATTAATTGTAAATGAAATAAAATAAAGGAGATTTTTTTCCTAAACATGGAAATACAAATTTACACAAGCAAGTTCATTCCAAAATTATAAATAAATCTATTTTTGTCAATTTTGCAATGTTTATTTTTATACTAACATTGTTATATTTTATGGAAATAAAATTTATTACAATATATTTTCAAATAGGAATGAGTAGTTAATTTTAATATATTTTTAATGGAAATAATGTGACTACCTCCCAAATTTGAACAAAAGAAAAATAAAATTTTTATATAGAGTATTTTATTATGGTGTTACAAAATTAGATAAGGTTTATCTGAGTAAACTATGTAGAGAGCAAAAAATGAATTTCCAATAACAAAACAATGTTTACAGAACTTTAATGCATGCTATTGCACAAAACATTTTAAATGAATGTCAACCAAAAACAAAATTCTAAGCCCCCAATTGACTAAATGGATCCATCCTCTCAGCCAAGGGGATTCCCAAGTAAACCTGAAAAGCTAGTTAATGCCATAATGGGAAGAGAGTGGGCCAGACACTCCTCATCATACCCTTCTTTCTGGAATTCAGGTACAACTGATCAGCATGAACATTAAAACACAGATCTTAAGATTAACAAATCATACTTTTTGCAGCAATAACATATCAAATTCTAGCCTGACGATAGTGTAACATCACATGACAGATAACAGGCCCTCAAATAAAGTATTTTATCTCAAAGTTTAGATCTTTGACATTTTGAAATGACCCTGCAAAGCTGTCTTTTGTAGGGGAAATTTATATTTTGAAGAGAATCCCCTTCCCTTTCCACATCTTTTTCTTATCCTGAATAGATTAGCTGAGAGTCTAGCACCTTTTAAAATCTGAATTGGAAATATTTGACATATATTGTCTGTAAAGCTGGTCACCTATGAGACTTTATCTACATAATGAGAACACTAGTCCCTGTATCACTTATCTTAACACAGACTTACCTCCTTTCTATTGATTTCAGTTCTTTAAATAATAGTTTAACTCTTTTAACCAATTGCCAATCAGAAAATCTTTAAATAGACCTATAATCTGGAAGCTCCTGCTTTGAGTTATCCCGTCTGTCTGGCCATAGCCAACATATATTTTAATTATACTGACTGGTGTCTGTCTGTAACTTCTGTTCTGCAAGGTACAAAATCGAGCCATAACCTAACCACTTTGGGCACATGTTCTCAGGAGCTCTTGAGACTGTGCCTTAGGCCTTGATTACTCACATTTGCCTCAAAATAAACTTCTTTAAATATTTCACAGACTTTGACTCTTTTCATTGGCATTAAGAAAGGCATATTTAAAAAATTATACCATATACCCTCACACATACACTCAAACATACACAAGTGTCAAGATGTAAACATATTTATATTAAGGGAGGAAAACATTGATTGAATAAAACAAATTGTTTCTAGTCTCTCGTCACCTGTTCTGGAAAAGAAAAAAATATGACAAAGTACTGAACTAAAGTAGATGCTATAATATACATTCCAGAAGAGATAATTGACTTTTGACTTAAAAGGCTTAAAATTAGACATGATGCAGATGCTATTTTAGCTGAAGTATTAATTTATTTAAATTAATTTAGCTGAAGTCTTAATTTAGTTAAATAAATCATATGAAAAACCTACGTTAAAAGTTGATTTGCCTTCATGGATGGCGCTTAGAAGAGTTAGTATTGACAACTGAAATGAGTGACTGAGGCACACATCTCAATCACTGAGTTTTGTTAAGTCAGCTTTATGGTACCTCCGGGAAAGGTTTAGTATTTATAAATTTCCTGAAGTGGAGAGAAGGCATGTAGTAAAAGGGGAAGGTAGGTGATAAAGTGAATATCTACACTCCTGTGAGACTTTAGTTAGTACCCAGCAAATCTACATTTTACATAAGATAAAGTGAATGTCTGCAGAGAAGAGCGCAAAGGAAGAGTAAATTATACAGATATTTCTGAGTAGGTAGAGGAATGAATCTTATCTTTGTTTTACACCTGGTAAGGTAATCAAACAGACATTACTTTCAGGAGCAGAATTCTATGGTAGACCTGAGTTTATAATTAGTATGCCCTTATGGGAGGCCAGCAAAGACTTTACTTACAAATGCTCTGTGGAGGCAGTCCTTGGCAGATACCAGAGGCCCTTTCCTTTCTGTGGAGATCTGGCTGATGCCTAATGACAATAATAGATATTCGTTTGGAAAAGGGTGTTACAATTACTTCACCTTCAGGCTTAACCTTCCCTTTTGCGTAAGAACTTTGGGGATCCCTGAGATTTTAAGTTTTTCTTTACAGTATGTACTAGTCTGTTCTCACGCTGCTATAAAAACATACCTGAAACTATGTAATTTATAAAGGAAAGAAGCTTAATTGATTCACTGTTATGCATGGCTGAGGAGGCCTCAGGAAACTTATAATCATGGTGGAAAACAAGCGAGAAGGAAAGGCATATGTTACATGGTGGCAGGTAACAGAGTGTGAGTGAACAAAGGGGAAAGAGCCCCTTATGAAACCATCAGCTCTCATGAGAACTCACTCCCTATCATGAGAACAGCATGGAAGTAGCTGCTCCCATGATCTAATCACCTCCCCCTAGGTCCTCACCTCAACAGGTGGGGATATTGTGGGTTACAACTGAAGATGAAATTGGGGTGGGGACAGAGAGCAAACGGTATCACAGTGTAAGTCTTACATTTGGGACACTAATTTTATTTTATTTTTATTTCTTTTTTTTTTTGGAGACAGTCTCGTTCTGTTGCCCTGGTTGGAGTATAGCAGCACCATCTAGGCTCACTTCAACTTCTGCCTTCTGAGTTCAAGCAATTTTCCTGCCTCAGCCTCTTGAGTACCTGGGACTACAGCGTCCATCATTACACCCAGATAAGTTTTGTATTTTCTTAAATTAGAGGCAGGGTTTTGCCATGTTGTCCACGCTGGTCCCAAACTTGAGACCTCAGGTGATCCACCCGCCTTGGCCGTCCCAAAGTCCTGTCATGACTATAGGCATGAGCCACCTCAGCCTGCTGAGAACAATAATCATAAAGGTCAAGATAATAAAAAGTGGCAATGCTTTGAAATGGCAAAATTTGGGAAGGATATTCCACTGATCATTGCAACAGTGTATTAATAGCAAAGTTCAAAGTTTTAATGTCAAACAATATTGTTACGAACATGAAAGTGAACGTCATTTAGTTGATAGTATCACTATCAACTTCCAGGTTATCAAAAATGTGAAAAAATAAAAATCACAGTCCCAAAAGCTAGTCAAGAAATTTAGAACACAGAAGTAGGAACTATTGGTGACAATAAGGAAAGAAGAAATTGTACTACCCAGTAGAATTTGTGCCTCTTCAATAAAATGTGCCTAAAAAATTGAAACTCAATTTTTTAGAATATATAATTTTACCATATCCAATGCAGATCAAGTTTCACTCACGTGATACATTTTATACATTCTAATCTACACTTAAAATCAATCCAAGATCAACAACACAAAAAAATGGGCTCATTATGTGCCCAATAGCCCATAGATAAATATATGCAATAGTCTCTTCAATATATGAATATGTGCTCAGATGTTTTTATAAAACTGTAAATGTAAGTCAAAATTGCAAGGAGATGTATATTCACTTCTTCTAGATCGGCAAAAATTTGTGTTTGAAACTCTTCTAATATGATGAGGCTATGAAGAAACAACCAATTGTTGAAAATGAAAAATAGTATGATTTCTGTGGAAGAGGGAAAAAAAAGGTAACATAAAATTGCTGACTTGCCCTGGAATTTTTAGAAAATCCCAGTAGTTTTACTCCTTAAGCAAATTTTTATTTGTTAACTTCAAACCCAGGGCACTGAAGATAAAGACAAAAGAACGGTAGAGAATGCAGAGGATCATGAAAATACGAGACCTGACTTTCTGAGAAGTCAGGAAGAGCCACCCATACTAGGTTTTTCAGCCATGCAGGTGGTCTTCAGATAACTTGTACTCAGAAGCTATACCTGAAATCAGTCCATGGGAGGTAGAAAAGAAAGAATTTCATCAGTTTAACTCCTTCTTCTCTTCCAGTTTCCATGGTCCAGATGCATTCTGCGGAGTGATAACTTTCCTCAATTTGAAGTTGTATTAGTGGATCCCTATGATCACCAGCCAGGAAGTTAGTTTCCATGGGCTTTAGAATTCCTCTCAGGCAACAATGATTCCTGACAAAGATGCCTGCAGCTAACGAACAGGGTTTAGCACCCATGGAAAGCAACTTGTTGGAACCACATTGTCCTATAAGCTGAGACAGGGTAAGCAGCAGAGGGTTTAAGTGAACTGTGGGAACCTGAAAAGGCACATCAAAATAGTTGAAAATATACAATACATTCACAACACAGATCCGCATTATAACCATCTCCCATGGAACAACGTAGGATCACTACTGGATGTACCCAATCTTTCCTAAGAGAACACATATACATCCAATCAATACAGAGTGCCTTTCCAGGTATCTTTAAGTCATAATTCCCTGGAAATCCTAATAGGAAAACAAAAGTACAGTCTCTGCTGCCTCAGCTGTCCCAAGGCTGAATTAAATATTCCTTCCTGCCTTCCTCTTTCTCTTTTTTTTGAGATGGAGTCTCACTCTTGTTGCCCAGGCTGGAGTGCGGTGGCAAGATCTCAGCTCACTGCAACCTCCACCTCCCAGGTTCAAGCAATTCTCCTGCCTCAGCCTCCCGAGTAGCTGGGATTACAGGCATGTGCCACCATGCCCAGCTAATTTTGTATTTTTAGTAGAGACAGGGTTTCTCTATGTTGGCCAGGCTGATCTCGAACGGCTGACCTCAGGTGATCTGTCTGCGTCGGCCTCCCAAAGTGCTGGGATTACAGGCGTGAACCACCACGCCTGGCCTATTTTAATTTTTCTAAGTGCCCAGTGACATTAATTATTTGATATGGGAACACTAAACACACCTAAATAAATTTCTTGAACTTTAGAATAATTCTTGCTTTCACTGTGTGGTAACAATCTTACTTATTCTTCGTAATGAGGATTGATCATTTTATCCAGTAAATGACTTTCTTTTCTTTACCTGTTTGTCCATCATTGTGAAAAGCCAAAGTAGCCAAGTGTACATCTTTCAGACCAATAAATTACAACTTTCAGATCAATAAATCACTTACTCTGTCCTCTTATGTAGCTGTCCTTTCCTGTTATGAACCAGTACCTATAAACCTGCAGATCTCAAGTTCTTAAAAATGGGAAGTCAAAATTCTATAAATGGAATTCTTACTGTCTTTGGTTTATAGAGCCATTGGGAATAGCTATTGGAGACACAAGGCAATATATTGGTTTTAAGTTCAATGCATCTGTCTTGTTGTAGAAGACAGCACACAGCTCAAACTCTTCTATACTCCTTCTCTGACTCTTCGTCTCTCTGGCCAGATGTTTCCAAATTATTATACACAGAAAATGAATTCTATAATCAGGAGTCTATTATCACTTCTCCTTTGACATAAAATCTCTCTTTCATCCTAAGGAAATTCTGTGGCATATTCTGTTGATAGGTAAGGATTTTGTAAGACATCACTATACTGTATATTGATTCCAGTTAGGAAGAAGTACTATCATATTCATAGAGGTGCCAAACTAAAGCCTCAGTATTTGTCTTGTTGGTCACTCAGCAGTAGCAATAGGCAGATTAGGCTGTTGGAAAAGATCCCCCTTAGCCCAGTGAGCACAACTACTTTATGATCAGCTCATTGCACAGGCACAGGGATAGGCTGGCTGGCTGGCATTTCCTGCTTGCTGAGTATGAACTCACTGAAAACTTCCTAATGGGCATTGGTCGGAGTCATAAAGATCACTAGTTATGTATACTGCAACAGCTCTATTCATATAACTTTTCCCGAGAACACCTTGCTTAACGAATCAGTCTTGATAAGAGGGTCCTATATAGCTTACTCTCTCTATCTTTTGGCCTCTTGACATTTTCAGAAGTAATATTTTGGGGGGTTTTATTGGTTTCTTTTTGGATAAACCACTAGATGGTAATCACAAATGCACTTCTGTCATGTCATGATCCAAGGACACCTGGGGGATTTGAGGATGCATAATATTTCTATAACAAACTGTGTACAATACAATTAACATCTGAAAATTATCTCATTTAAGGTCATGAGATGAGCTACCAAAAAGCCCAACATCATGTACATTATCACAACTCTTCAACTAATTCTCAGCACAGACAATTTTCTAGTAATTTTGCACTGACAAAATAAAATCCTAAAGTCATAATTAAAATAAACCTTAACACCATGTTGATATACAGGTTCAAGTTGAATTAACATTTATAAGTTCTGAATCACTAAAAACTAATTATATATTTGAGGCTTGCTGAACATGTTTGAATACCTAACATGCTCTCAACTAATTTCTTTCTGGCTTTTAGTCCCTACTTAGTAAAGCAAGTGCTTACATTTTTACAATCAGTAAAGAAATTGTTCACATTTAATTTTGATTATAACGTCCTCAAATATAGTAAGTCAAGTTTTTTTTTTTTCTAGTTTCTTCAACCCACTGGAGTAATATTAGGCTTTATTCATGGCCTCATGCTAAGCAGAACTGACTTACTAGCCCTCAAAATATAGATTGTTTCCAAACACCATTATATATATATTTTTTTAAATTAAAAAATAAAGAAAAAAATGTGAGTTTGATGGTTTCACAAAAATGTCTTTTTGGGAAAGATATAATTGACTAAAATTTAACCCATCCATTTTAATAAGTTTATGAAATGGATCTTAGCCTTCAACTAAACCACAAATAATATGTTATGTCTACAGCATAAACTCATAATCACTAGAAAACATTGGGAGTTTATAAGAAAGAGTGGGGAATGAAGGACCTATATAAATCCATACATTGGAGCACTAAACATTAAACCACCTAATTTGTATTTTGAGCCAAATATAGTAACTGATACTTATAAGATGCTTTGAGTAATAAAATGTACTGTAGTGTCTGTGTATGGATAGATTGATTGATATAGATAGACAGACAGATAGATAGATAGATAGATAGATAGATAGATAGATATGGTTTGTCTCTGTGTCCCCACCCAAATCTCATCTCAAATTATAATCTCTCGGTTCAAGGGAGGAACCTTGGTGGGAGCTGATTGGGTCATGGGGGCGGTTTCCTCCATGCTGTTCTTGTGACAGTGAGTGAGGTCTCATGAGAGCTAATGGTTGTAAAAGTTGTTGACAGGTTCTTCACTCTCAATCTCTCCTGCTGCCCTGTGAAGAAATGCTTTTGACTTCTGCCACGATTGTAAGTTTCCTGAGGCCTCCACAGCCATTCAGAAGAGTGAATCAATTAAGTCTCTTTTCTTTATAAATTATCGAGTCTTGGGTATTATCTTTAAGCAGTATGAAAATGGACTAACACATATATATTCTATATTTTTTATATTTATCAAAGTATAAAAATATTATCTAATTAATGTTAACATTATGAACATAAAAATTCATTACAACATAAACTTTAGCACATATGGAACTACCTTTAGCTTACTATGAAGTTTACTTATTTCACATAGATAAAATGAATCTTTCTTATAGATAAGATGATACCAAACAAGAAATAACTAGATTTAATTTGTAATGTAACTTTGATAAAAAGTAATTTTAAACAAAAGTAAATTAATGTAATTTCAAAACCCACAAAAGCATTTCAATTCATCATTTTAAATAATTCTATTATTCAGAGTTCTTACATAAATGCTAAAAATAAAAATCTCTGATTGGCTAAAATTAACATTTTTTTGGTTACGCATCTATTTTTCTGTCCTAGTACCTCAGAAAGTTGAGTGACTTGCATTCAGTCAGGATAGAAATGTGCATAAGTCTTTCTAAGGAAATAAATTTAAAATTAATTTATGGCAACTCAGAAGAGAGACTACACAAAATCAAAATGAACCTGGAAACACCGCAGATCCAAAATGATAGATTATAATATATCTAGCTGACAGTGCAGAAATCAGGTCATCAGGAATAAATATATTATAAGGAGGACCTTGAACAGCTTAATAAAATCCTGTAAATCACAGCTTCAACACCATCCACCCTGTCAGCAGCAGCAGAGACAGACACATTGGTAAATGTGATCAAGCTTAAATTCTTATAAGAAACAGGTTGAAAAAGACTAAAACCCATGGTATCGAGATTTCCTTTTGGAAAATTTTAGAGCCAAAGTTACATATACAAATAATTATTTCTCTTTATAAGAGATGTAAATGTTGACACTAAGATATTAATCATTTTCAAATTTTTTATATCAGAATTTCTAAATGTATGTGTATGTGATCTGTGAATAACTTATCTATTTATTCACACATGAATCTATAAGATGTTTGTGATGCACTTGTGTGCCCAGGGATTGTGAGATTGTGAGACTACAGCAGTGTTGCACTGAGAAGAGAAGGGCATACCATCTACACATTTGTTGAACAAATGCTTGAATTGATAACTTAATAAATTAATACATATATAAAAGCATATAAAATATTTTGCTGAGAATTTTTCAGATCTAATTCTTTAAAGCACATGCTATTCAGAATCTTCAAATAACGTACATAATTATCTAGTTTTCTTTCCGTTTTCACTACTTTTTTTTTTTTTTTTTTTTTAACGGGACAGAGTCTTGCTTTGTTGCCAGGCTGGAGTGCAGTGGCACCATCTCAGCTCACTGCAACCGCTGTCCACCAGGTTCAAGCAATTCTCCTGCCTCAGCATCCTGAGTAGCTGGTACTACCGGCATAGGTCTACCACACCAAGCTAATTTATACTAGAGACAGGGTTTCACCATGTTGGCCAGCCTGGTCTTGAACTCCTGACCCCAGGTGATCCACCCACCTCAGCCTCACAAAGTGCTGAGCCACCAGGCTTGGCTCCTTCCCTACTTCTAAAGCTACCTTCTTAATGAGTTCCTCAGGGATCATCTAGAATCGAGAAGACACTCAGGTATCCTCATTCCTTTTGTAATCAGAGAATCATTACATTTTTTTTCTTCCTTCCTTCCTTCATCTCTCCCTCCCTCCCTCCCTTCCCTCTCTCCTCTCCTCTCCTCTGCTCTCCTCTTCTCTCCTCTTCCCCTCCTCTCCCCTCCCCCCCTCTCTTTCTCTCTCTCTCTCTCTCTTCCAAGGTCTTGTTCTATTACCCAGGCTGGAGTACTGTTGTGGTCACAGCTCAGTGCCTCCTGGAACTCCTGGGCCCAAGTGACTGTCCTGCCTTAGCCTCTAGAGTAGCTGGGACCATAGGCACATGCCAGCAAGACTGGCTAATTTTATTCTATATTTTGTAGAGACAGGATCTCACCACATGGCCCAGATGGGTCTCAAACTCCTGGGCTCAGTTGATCCTCCTACCTCTACCACCCAAAGCGCTGGGAAAACAGGCTTAAGCCACTGCACCTGGCACCATCTTTACTTTTATCTAATTTAGGCATGAACTTTCAAAACATTCCATTAAACATAATGTTTTCCCTACCTAAAAAAAAAAAAAAAAAAAAAAAAAAAGACTTCTTAGTGAATATTGAATTTTCTTTCACTGTATATATTATTAATCATTTATTTGTTTCTTACTTCTCTATTCTAAACTTCTTTTAATATTGGTGATGACATATAATATTTGTCATCTTTTCTTTTGGACACTTCAGTAGTTCATTTTTAAAATATTTACTTCTTGCAACCCTCTGACATAACATAAGCTATCATTTGTAATGTTCAATTTATTCACATGGTGTTTATATGTTTAGTATTCTTTTAGTAAGAAGAAGCATTTTTCTTATTAAACATTCCAGATAAAATTTACATTACACTCTCAGCTCTCCTCACTGTATACTTGGATGAGGTTCAGTTTTTTAAAAAATCAGATTTTGTTATTGAATGAATATAAATATGCCCATCTCAGGCCAATGACTACATATTCATCATAAATTTTAGGGTTCTTCAGATTTTGGTCGTCTTTCCCTATATCTTTTCAAATTGTATGTCATCCCAGCTGTTCTTATCCAAATAATTTTGGTTTTACCACTTTCTATAGCTTGATAAAATGCATACTGCATTTCTTTCCAATGCCTTTTAATTTTTCCTGAGTTCTGGGACCACATACAATTGCCTAAATTCATCTAAATTTGGGTGTCTTGTATACACAAAAAATATCAGCATGTCCAAAAGTTAACTCATCATTTTTCATGTAAATATGAACTCCTTTCCACGTTCAATGCCTGTATGAATGTAATATGGATCAATCAGTTACTTTTCCTTTCTCCCCGATGTGACCTGGCTAAGCAGTTTTCACTTTGTAAACAAAGACTACCAATTCCTGACGCAGCGTTGAATTTTTTGAATGTTTAATCGATTTTCAAAATTTTAAAAACTGGCCGGGCGCGGTGGCTCAAGCCTGTAATCCCAGCACTTTGGGAGGCTGAGGCGGGTGGATCACGAGGTCGAAAGATCGAGACCATCCTGGTCAACATGGTGAAACCCCGTCTCTACTAAAAATACAAAAAAACTAGCTGGGTGTGGTGGTGCGTGCCTGTAATCCCAGCTACTCAGGAGGCTGAGGCAGGAGAATTGCCTGAGCCCAGGAGGCGGAGGTTGCGGTGAGCCGAGATCGCGCCATTGCACTCCAGCCTGGGTAACAAGAGCGAAACTCCGTCTCAAAAAAAAAAAAAAAAAAAATTAAAAACTGATTTTTCCAGGTCAAAAAAACTTTCTGGGTTTAACGTACTTTCCTAAAGAAAATTCAGTATTCTAGGGTAGGTTTGATTTCCCTGGATTCACTCTAGAAGTCTCCTTGTCTCATTTAGGTAATCAATCTCAATATTCTACACAACTATAACTTCACCAAGTGTTCCCACCATATGAAATGCAGTTAATAAATATTCTCCTAGTGTCATGTTTTCTTATGCCTCTTAATCTCTGAAAATAGCACACCTACTTTCTGTCATTGCTTTACTTTTACCCAAACTAAAACTCCTAACTCAAAAGCATTTTCTAAATGTTCTGTTTCCTATGGCTCTTTTAATGCCTATTCTGATTTTATATGCAGGTATATATTTACACAGAAACATACACACACATATAAACATATATATGTATGTGCATATATATATACATATATGTATGTGTGTGTATATGTGTGTGTATGTATATATATATATATATATATATATATATATATATATATATATATATATATATAATGTCTATCTCATTGAATTGTAACTCGTATTCACTTGTTTCCTCGGCCAGTACCTAGAGAATGGATGATATGATTTTGATTCCTGGGTTCAAGGCTTGTGACATATCAGACTCCTAATAAATGAACTAAACAACTGAATGTATAAATTGCTAAAACGTAATATAATTGCTGATATCCCATCCCTTTCCAGAAGCTTTTCTCCTGTGATCGCCCTTTCTCTCTGCTGCCTCTTTATTATTTCCCTTCCTACAAAGTCATTATGTACAATATAAACTATTGTGGTGAATAGGCAAAACTGGTAACACAGTACTTAGAATCAAGTTCTATCTTCTGACATAAATTCCAAAACTAAATCAGGTAGGTCCTCCCAATTATCTGCATCTTGTGAGATTTGGAAACAGCGCTAGTGCTGTCTTCTTGCTCTTTTAGCTGTTGCTGCCAGGCAAGCAAAGTCATAGAGTAATTGCAGATTTTTGACAGCAGAGTTTCATATATGTCATCATCTCAGTGAGTGTAAAGATTCAGTGGAGAGGTGATGACAGGGGCTGAATATCACTTTCCTGAGTCTGAAGCTGACTACTTGCTGGTGAGTAGCGAATGCAACATGGGTGGTGGCTTCTTGAGCCTAGAATAGCAGCTACGTGGCAGGCAATAGTTCCAATGAAGGATTCATGGTTCCCTGTATCAATTACAGGGTGGTCCGGAAAGAAAATTTAACCCCATATGTTTCAAATGATCAACCTTTAATGGATTACTTACGGAAGTGTGGTCAGGAGTCATGAAGCACAAAAGGAATGTTGAAGCATTCAGCAGGGTTACCACTCCTAGGGGTGAACAGTCAAGGCAAATTAAATATAACACTGGAGCCAGAAGCAGCTCAAACTCTGGAGGAGGCACTTTCTGACAAGAGCTGAAGTCTGAGAGAGACACAACTTCTACTAAAGGTTGATATTATAATTTTAATTTTTTTGTTTTGTTTTGTTTTGTTTTGTTTTGTTTTGTTTTGTGAGATGGAGTTTCGCTTTTATTACCCAGGCTGGAGTGCAATGGCGCGATCTCAGCTCACCACAACCTCCGCCTCCTGGGTTCAGGCAATTCCACAGGCACGCACCACCATGCCCAGCTAAATTTTTTTTTTTTTTTTTTTTTTTTTTTTTTTGTATTTTTAGTAGACGCAGGGTTTCACCATATTGACCAGGATGGTCTCGATCTCCTGACCTCGTGATCCACCCGCCTCGGCCTCCCAAAGTGCTGGGATTGCAGGCTTGAGCCACCGCGCCCGGCAATTTCTAAGTTTTTTTAAACAGTCTATCTATTCTTAAAATAGGTAAATAGTTTTGTGATCTCTGTTTTCTTCAATAAAATCCTGAATGTTGAATAATAAAGTTGTCTGATTCCATCTCATTATTACGACACTTCTATACAACTCTTTAAACAAAAAGAACTATATTTGCTACTTCCTCGTGTCAATATCTTCTTCAGTTTTCCATTTGACTTGTCCATAGATACTTTCATTCTCATCCTTCAAAGATCAAGTTCTGATAAAAGCCACTAATACTTTCATATACCAGATTCAATGATCACTTTTTAAGTTTTCATCCCTTTTGACCATTTAGGTTTTTTTTTTAATTATCTGTAACAGTATGTTTCCCTCACTATCCATTACTTTAAAGAATCCATTATTGAATCAATTGTTATTATTCCAAACTTGAAATATTTGAGAAATTATCAGTCTTAGTTTTGAGAACTCTTCTCTTTCACATTTTTGCTGCTTCTCTAGCCCATCTGATTTCATTCTGTAGTTTATTTAGCACAATCACTACTCTGATCACACAAATTGATGTCTCCACACCCCTTTTTCCTAGAATTTCAGATTCATAGACAGATGTCTACTCAACATCTATATTTTCATATCTAATAATTATTTCAAATGGAACTGACTTTATCTGACTTGACCTTTCTATAATCTCCTTGTCTCAATAAATAGCAGTTCCACTGCTTCTGGTGTTCAGATTTAAATATTTGGAGTTATCTGTGTCTTCTTCGTCTGCAATACTTAGCATAAAATCTGGCAGGAGCTCTTGCTGGATCTAGGTTTAAATGCATCTCAGACTCTCCCTCTCTCACTATGTTCATTGCTAGCACTTTGACGCAAGCTATCATAATGACCTTGCCCAGATCATGACCATAGTTTATTATATGGTCTCCCTGTTTTTACCAGTGTTACCCTTCCTTTGTTCACACACAATGGTTAGGTAAAGATTGCAGTTATATTCTACAGAGGGTATAAAGATTGCAGGTTATGCTCTCCCCTACCTCGACAGCAAACACTAAATTGTTCATATCTTACCCTGAGGAGCATCCAGTTTTTCCACAGCCTAAAGCCCCTATATATAGCACAGCCTACATTTTTTTTTCTCATTTTCCCCTCACTCATCCTGCTCCAGCTACAAGGGCAGCTTTGTCCTCAAACATAAAGAATCATCATCTAAGTGCCTCAGCATTTGCTATTATTTCTGCTGGAATGATTTTCTTCCAGAGACCTACATGGTTTGCTGCCTCCCATTTCCTTCAATGTTTTATATGAAATAGCTCTTTTCTTCAATTGCATTTATGACCCTGTGGTGTGTGTGTGGGGGGGGTGGGGTGGGGGGGTGTAATGGCTGTCTTGCAGCACTACAATGTCAATTCCATTGGACAAGACACTTTATTTTTTTTTTTTTTTCCTAGGTGGAGTCTCGTCACCAGACTGGAGAATAGTGGGGAGATCTCTGCTCATTGCAACCTCTGTCTTGTGGGTTCAAGCAATTCTCCTGCCTCAGCATCCTGAGTAGCTGGGATTACAGGTGGGCACCACCACACCTGGTTAATCTTCGTATTTTTAGTAGAGATAGGTTTTGCCATATTGGTCAGGCTGGTCTCGAACTCCTGACCTCATGATCCACCCACCTCCACCTCCCAAGTGCTGGGATTACCTGTGTGAGCCACCGCACCTGGCCTGACATTACCTTTTTCAGTGCCTGTGGAAAGTAGTCTTGCAAGATGGCTTCCATTGATATTCCCCTCTTTGTTTTCATGGCCTTGTGAAATCCCCTCTCCTTGAGTATGGGCAAAACTTACTATCTTCTAATGATTAGAATATGGCAAAAGTGATGAGATATTGTTTCTGAAATTAGTTTATTAAAAGTGTGACTTCCATATTGCTAGCACTCTCTCTCATGCTAGCATTCTCTCTCCGGCTCTCCTTGAACATTTGCTCTGATGAGAAAAAGCTAGGGAAGTCCACGTGACCAGGAATGGAGGGTGGGCTCTGGCTAACCAAGGAAAAGAAACAGCCCCTAGTCCAAATATCATGAATTACATGAATGACCTTAGAAGTGGATTTTTCCACTTCTGAAGTTAAATCTTCAGAAGACACCAAAACCCAGCTCTTGCTTCTCTAAGTCTTTTAATTGTGACGTTGGGGTGTCGATTTTAGATCTTTCCTGCTTTCTTGCTTACATTTGGTTTGTTGCCTATGAAAGATTTTGAAGGAAAAGGACCAGTTAAGCCATTCTGGGATTCTTTACTCTCAAAAACTTTGAGGCACTAAATGTCGCCTTAATCCACAAACTTTTGCGGTATCCATTACACAGAAAATAAATCAGAGTATTATATTCTCTTCATAGAGAAACAGTAAATATTAGGACAACCATATGAAATTACTACCTTTGTCAGTCAAAACTCCGTGTTTATTTATATATGAACTTTAATCCATATTTGTTGAATGGAATAATAAAGACCTTGCAGGAATATAAATAGGGCCAAAAATATTTCAAACGTTTAACATATTTAAGTAGTTTAAAGGAGTTAAAATAGAACCAGTATAATTTGATTTTTAAAGGGAGGCCAGGAAGCCCTGTTTTGAATTGTCACTTTGCCGCTTTTCGACAGAGATATTTGACAGAAAAGTCGGCTCTCAAAAATTTGTTTTCCTTTTCCTTTCTTACATCTTAAGAAATACTGAATAGTTCTGATTATTTTAGAGAATTGTTGGGAGGATAAAATGATAAAACTATAGGACTTATCTAGCTGTCGGCCTAAAAGTGATTTTCAGCAAGTGCTTCTTCCTTTCCCAAGGAAAAATACTATTGATTTTACTAAGTATTGTAGATATTTGTGGATTTTCCCACATTTTGAGGAAGCCAAATAAAAAAGCAAGGAAAATTGTTGGTATAAATACATTCAAAATATAAATGTTTTTTACATAATATAGTTTTTTATATTAGTTATTTATAATTTGTCATATTAGTTATTTATAATTTTATTTATATTAGTTATTTATAATTAAAAAGACTATACTGTCAAGGAGTTGTTTAATCAATCAATTAGATTTATGATAAGTATTCCCAGATAGAATCATATTTCAAAGAAAATGATAACCTTAGCTTTGAATAAAAGTCAGATATTTAGGTTAAGAACTAGACCTTTGAGTAACAGCTTCTATAAAATATTCAAAAGGTAGACGACATTTGTCTTAAATGTCAAGTATGAGATGTACATTTTAGAAACAAATCTTGGTGATTTGTAGCTTTTCTTTCTATTTTTTATTAATGCAGATATATTAGTAGGTTAAAACTTTTACAGGTAATGAAGGAAAATGCTGGACGAAGAGAGAAAATTACTTTAAATATTCTTAAGAATGCTGCTGGAAACATTTTAATAATGGCTATTCAAGTAAAAACTAAAAAATAAAAATTAGGGTAATATTTCTTTATGTTTGGAGAATATAGGAAGTTTGTTTTTATAATATTTTTATAATATATTTGTGAGATCTCATCTGATGAAGAACAATAAAAACATAAATTAACTGGAAATGATTTCAACTCATAGACAACTTTTGTTTAAACAATTGATTTTCCATTACAAATATTTAGTGTTTTTCACATGTCAAAATGTATGTCCAATTTATTTTACTCAATTTAGTTGATTCTAGATACATGTTTTTTCAGTAGACATAGAGATTTTGATATATATAGAGTTATGGTTTTAAATAGATAAGCAATATGATTCCATGAATTCAACGCAATTATAAATGAAAATCCCTATTCATGGAATCGAAGTGCATATTCTTATTCATAAACTAAATATATTAGTGTGGTAGAAACATAGGAGACATATCAAGAATGAAAATAAAATATGAGTAAGATATGTTTGTGGAAAAATGAATCAGAATAATAAAAAATATTAATGTGGACTTACATACAACTGTCATTTTCTTCATTTAGTTATAAAAAATGTAAGGCTGATGATGAAGTTTATGAATGTATTTATAAAATATGAGATTATAGTGAAAAATAAAATGTAACTCCATCATATATATGTGCATAGTACATACATACCTATGTACATATATATGCATATGAATACACGTATACATATATACATAAATGGCACTATATTTGCATAAAACGTCATTTAGAAGTACACAAGAAATGTAATAATTGTGATTGACTGTGAAAAAGTATAGTAGGTGACTGCAATGACAATAATATAATAGAGAATATTAACTGCATACCTGTATTAGGTGTTTCTTACACTCCACCACAGTGTTGGTCTGTCCCTGCCTATTTCGCTCACTTCTAGGATACCTGGACCATGTTCTGAGTTGTCACTTGTGGGTAAGGCTTATGGTCCTGAAAAGTGACAAGGAAGAATCAAGCCCAGAACTCAACAGTTCATTTCCTATGTTATCTTCCCATGACTATTATTTCATCTTCATCTTAGTACATCTGCTAAAGTTGAATTTTTTTTCTAATTCAATATTTTCTTACACACACATATATATATATATATATATATATATATATATATATATATATATATAATCTTTCTATTTTCTTGATTAAAAATGGTATTCAGTTTTTTGGTGAGTTTTATTTTATACTTTATTTTCCATCTTTGGATTTTCAAACTCTGATTTTATTTCTGTTGTTTGTAATTACCTTCTCTTTATAGCTTCATACAAACTTTACTATTGACTAAATCTAACAATTCCTACATGTGCTGCAGTTGATTTTCACTCAGCATATTACTTCTGAAGTATTGAGTCATAATTTACCTCCACACATTATTATCTCTATTTAATTATGCATGATGGTACTACCATTTTTAAAATTGTTATTAAAATATTTATTTTATTTTATTTTATTTTATTTTATTTTATTTTATTTTATTTTATTTTATTTTATAAATACAGAGTCACCTTTTGCTGCCCATATTGGTCTTGAACTCCTGGGCTCGAGCAATACTCCAACCTTGGCCTCCCTAAGTGCTGAGATTACAAAATATTCATTAATATTTATTGCATACTAATCTATCCATTTGATTACCAGTTTTTCTCACATCTCAGAATTCCTTCTGTGTTTATTTTCTCTTTCCTTCTGTATTCTATCGTACAGAATTCCCTGTAAATGTCTGTGCTTCTTATGCTCTAACTCTTCCTGTCTCTGTCTCTGTTTCTTGCTCTCCCCATTTGTCTCTATTTGTATGCAGTTCAGTATGTACACATACAAAAATACAGAAATGTATACATTACATATATATTCCCTTTTTCTTGAAAAAACATTGAAAATTTGTTCTTGGGTACATGCTTCTTAGTTCAATATTACTCTTATAATTATAAAATATATTTTGCTTTTCTTCTCAAATAATTATAGGTTTCATTTTTAAAATTTTTATTTCCACTCATTGTATGTTTTTTCCTATAAATGTGTAACAAGATTTGTGACTTTCTTTCATTAATTTTAGAAAATTCTCAGCCCCTATTTCTCCACAGATTCTTGCTCCTAAACTTAATGTATCTGATTATTTGAACTTTGTAACAAAACATGAAATCTGATTTGAAAGTGCTGTTTGTACAGTATTAATATATACTCTTCCAAAGAAATATGCTACTTTATAATGATTTCTGTTTTGTTCATCTAACATGAATCACAGTGTATTCTTAAAGTATACCCTTGTGATCTCAAGTTATAAATTTTTTGAAAAAGAGGATTTTTCTCCAAATTTGGAATTATCCTATGATATATAGTATCACATTAGGAAAATACTATAATTTCAGAATACTTCATAGTTAATTACCTAAAATCTAGTTGTTAAACAAAACATGCATCATTTGGTGACAGATAAAATTACAATAGCTGGGTTCCCTGAAATTTTTTAAATTCACAATTAAGAAAAATCAAAAAAATATAGTTATACTTCTCTGAAATATATGGAAAAGTGCAGAGTATACATTTGTCAATTTTGCTGCAGTAACAAGTAATCCCAAAACTCCCACACCTTCCAGGAAGCATGTATATATCATATTTATTACATGCTTATGTTTTGAGTTAGCTGCTGCAGCACACTTACACATAGTTGGGATGCCTGTGTCTTAGGATGGAAATCAAAATTCACCCCTACTTGAGATGTGTTACTCTTTTGGCGGAGGAAAAGAGTGTGAGAGCTGAAAAATTATGCAATGGCTTAAAATATTTGTTCAGAATTGTCATATGTTATGTCCGCTGGGAACTCACTGATCAAAGCAAGTCACATGCCCAAGACCCTCCTCCAAAGACACCCCCTCATACGACAATAGATCAACATGTAAAGTCATGCTTCCCAAAAGGAAGAAGCAAATAACTGAGGAAAATAAGTACAATCTGTGATAAGAGAAAAGGTTAAAAAAACATAGAAAAAGTTTAATTAGTACTTATTTTAAAAGAACAAGTACAGTTCTACAGTTGTCCAAAAATGTAACTTGTTATTTTACAAACTGCATTTATTTAATTTAAGGAATATTTGTATATGTCTCTAGCCTCTACTATTTCCCAGCAAAAAAAAGGGAGATTTTAAAGATTATATTAAAGCCTTGTATAATTATTTCAATCCTTTTATCTAGATTATGGTGAGAAGTGTATGGTTTGAAGTCACAGAATGTAGATTTCATGTCAGTGTTTTTTTTTTTTTTTTAAATTAACATAGGTGACTGGTACATAAAAAGTAAATAAAAAAGAAAATTATTTAACTTACATTTTATATCTTAAAGTTAGGAATGTTAGGATTCCACAGATTCCTTGTGAAGACAGTTGATAATTCTCATCCCCAAGTATTCAAAATTGTAACTCATATTACATGTCTTTTTCTTTGAGGATTTTGTCATGTCGAATCAGCAAAGTTACCAGCTTCTGGCTGTGCAGTAGATTAGAAACATAACAGTGGGATATTTAATAGTAAATTCTTTTTCTTCTTTCTTCCTCTTTCTTTCTTTCAACCTTGCTTTTTTTCTTTTTCTTTTATTCTTTTTCTTTTTTCTCTTTCTTTCTCTTTCTCCTTCCTTTGCTCTCCCTACTTCCCTTTCTCCCTCTTTTTCTCCCTCCCTCCTTCCTTCCTTTTTTCTCTCTCTTCCTTTCTTCTTTCTTTCTTTCCTTTCTTTTCATCTTATCTTTCTTCTTTTTTTTCCCATCTTCTGTTTTTCTTTCATTTAAATAGCATAAGCCCAGAAACAACTCTATGGTGCTCTTAGCACCACCTTGTTAATCTAATATATCAAAGGGGTAAACATATCTATATAGAAATTACTATACAAGTACAATGTCTAAATAATGCTACTGTGATCAATTATTAATGTCAGATATCACACAGAAAATAATTTTTAATAGAAAGCTTTCTGTTTTATGTAAAATATGATCTACAAATTATTTCTCTTATAAAACATTGGCTTTTAAACAATTTTTGTAAAGTTCAGCAGAAAATTTAAACATAAAATACTAATTTATAAGCAACAAAATTTTAATCTTCAAAATAATGCTTTGGAACTTGCTCAGATTTTATAGAAAGAATTACATATTTACATGTGTTATATATGTAATTATATGTATATATATATGTGTGTGTGTGTGTGTGTGTGTGTGTACGTACATATGAGAGAAAGAGAAAGAAAAAAAAAGAAACAAAAAAGTAATACATAAATTTTTAAAAACCTCACACACTAGGTGTTTTAAAACATCTTCTTTAAAAATATATATTAGTGGTTCAACAATGTGGTAGCCCAGGAAAATGCTCCACTGATATCTGTTGCTGTGGGGTCACACTTCTGAAACTGTCACCATATTTGGGTTAAGAACGTGATTTCCAAACTGAACCTGTAGTCTTGGTACTGGACATGGTAGTCATTGTACAATTGAGCCTGATGTGGTACATGCACCCCTGACCAAAAGCACAGCTTGGGCTTCCCATGAACTTAGATAAAACTTTCTGAGAGCTATATTACAGTCTAAGACACTTCCTTCCCAATTTTTTCCACTCTATGTTTTATTTTGCAAGTTCCTTCTCTTCATTAACTCTGAAGCCTCTCCTTGCCTACTTCTCTACTCTTTTGCAGTTATCTTCTTGTGATGGTGAAGTTTATATGTGAACTTAATTTGTCTTAGAGATGTCCAGATATGGTAAAACAGTATTCTGGCTATGTCTATGAAGGTGTTGTTAAAATAGATTATTAGCATATGAATTGGTGAACTGAGTTAGGAAAATGGCCTTCCCCAAAGTGGGTAGGAATCATCCAATCCATGGAAAGACTAAATAAAACTAAAAGGCTGAGGAAGGACAAATAATTTGTTCTCTGTGCCTACGCTGGGACATCTATATTCTCCTGACTCTGACGTTGACCATCTTAGTTATTAGGCCTTCCGACTCAGACTGGGACTTTCTCCATTGGCTCCCCTGATTCTGAACCTTTGGGGTTTGTACTGGAACCACAGCACCAGCTATTCTTGGCTTCTGGCTTGACGATGGTAGATGAGAGGACTTCTTAAACTCCATAATCATGTAAGCCAATCCCTCATAATCTCTCTCTCTTTCTCTCTCTCTCTCTCTCTCTCTCTCTCTCTCTCTCTCTATATATATATATATATATATATATATATGTATGTATGTGTGTGTGTGTATGTATACGTGTATATATATATATATATATACACACACACTATATATAGGATACCTACACACACACACACACACACACACACACACACACACACACACACACACATATATATATATCCTATTGGTTCTGTTTCTCTGGAGAACCTTTACTAACGTATTTCCTCAGTAAAATCCCTTTGCATTTCATCTCTTTCAAAGAACCTCAACTAACTCAGTTACAAGTAGTGGCTCAAGAAAAAGACAGTAAGACAGAACTTAGGGATTGGGTTACTTACCACATGACAGGAAAAGGAGATGCTATCTTGTGTGGTAGGTTCAACATAGATTGTCCCCAGAGCTAGATGGAGGCCCAGTTTCTTATGCTTTCACCTGTAGCAAACAGAGAAAATGGTCCAGTAAGGGTCTGCCATTGAGGTTGCAATGATTCAAGCTTCTTAAAAATTTAGGAGATCAATGCCTTCAAGGAATGAGAAGCTGATTTTTTTTTCTAGATGTATTGATGCTCTGTAAAGATATAATGAGAAAGTGAGATGATTGTTATACATTCTGAGAGCCTCAGATATGGGAAGAGACATCTAGATTGGGTATCTACACAGATGCTCTAAAAGTTCTCTCTGCTGAACATCCTGAAACTTAAGAGTTTGTAGAAATGATGATTTTTCACCCATCCTTAAGTGAGAGCTGGTGCTTTATCAGGCTGTTAGGCAGTGCAGAGACCTCTCTCACCAGGGTAAAGCTGATCACCTCCTTGCCTTAATAGCTCTGATTACTAGCATTATATTTCAGTACAATCCAGCTGGGCCTGATAAGGAAGGAAGGTGATTACTCATAAAGAAACTATAATGATTAGCTAGGAGTCCTGGCAAAAGTAAGGAGAGAAGCCCAGAGATGGCATTGTGAGAGTACATGATTAATATAGCTTAACATAAAAAAATTTAGTCAGGAACATGAGAATTTAATGCTCAGAAAGAAACTCCAGGCATAGGACAAGCTCATTGCTCTAAAAGATTAAAATAAAATAGTGCCCCATACTGAGCAACATGAACAAGGCTGAATTGTTATGGCAGAATAAAGAGGCTGAAGGAAGAGAAAATGCTGGAAAAATACTTACGTGAGTCTGGGACGCCTACGAGAGTGTGGATACCGTTTCACAGAAAAACTAGCGTATATATACTCTTTACCTAGGGTATGAAGGACAGCACCAGCATCACTAAAAGTTCAGTAGTGACTCCTTTATGTACGGCTAAAGTAAACAGTAGAAAAGGTGGTAACAATGTTGAAATTATCAATATCTGTGTGGATTTTGGCTTCAAAATAATAGAGGTGAGGTGGAAATTATCATACATTAGAATTCCTCAGGGCACAATTATGTGACAAATGCCAAGGTCAGAAAGATAGCTAAGGTGCATGACCCTGTCACAGACAGCGGTAGAAATTGAGTATGCTGTTCCTAGGGGCAAAAGATACAGGCAATAAAGTGTCACTTAATGTCTACGGTAAGAAAATGGCAGGAATGGAGGAGCAGGAAGATGAAGGTGGCAACACTAATAAAGGTTCATGATTAGTTCCCAGAATTGTATCAATTTTAAGAAGTAAAGCCTATTTACTGGTGATAGCCAGGTAGCTAGGAAGAAGGGTTTTTTCAAGATCGTGATAAGCATATTTTCCTTCAGTTCTTGTATGAGACCTATGGTCATTTATTTAGTCAACTACAAATTGAACAAAGAGGCATAAGCAAACATTTTCATAGCATTTGGAAATAGATATTCCCAGAAGCCCAATGTGCTTTCATAACTTATGGGACCAGGTAATAAATGGAACCCTGGCTGAAGCGTTACTTACAAAATGCGCATTGGGCCTTTGGATCCCCAGGGGTCAATTCCACTATCCTCAAGCGCATAATTGGAATTTATATATTGTGACTTCAAGCAACTGTTGGATAGTCTTTGACCTGTGGGTTAAAAGCTATTATAGTGGAGAATGCCAAATAGAAACTTCTCAAACTCTCCCCTTGCCCAGCCAAGACAGAGTATCAAAATTTCATTACGTCCAAGAGGGTATAGCAAAGATTAGTTGTGTCATTAAAGGCCTAAATAATTTAGAAATTTTTGTCCCTATTATGCTTTCTTTTCATTCATCAATCTGGCCCCTTTAAAAGTGGCTCTTTGCTGTAGCGTGCATATAGAATACCACAAGTTCAACTAAATAGTAATTTGGTCTGCGTCTATGTTTTTGATGTGGTGTCATTTTCAGAATCACTACTATGACCTCATGTGTACATTATTTGCACATTTCTTGGTACATCCTTGCACCTTTTAACTATAAATGATGATGTACAGCAATGTACAGCTTGAGGAAGGCATTTATTACTCCAACATCCATACATTAGTAGGTAGGCATGAAAGTGGCTTATGTATACAAATAGGTTACTGTTATTTTCTTCTGAAGTTTTAAGTTGTCTGTTTTCACAGGGTTTTAAAAAAAGCACAGCTTAGTTTTCAGTGACTCCAAATTAGGAAATATGCAAAGGAGAAGGAAGAAAAGATGAAAACATTATTTTGAAGACTTGTAGCCAAGAAAAATTAGAGTCTGGTTCAAACTGTAGAAAATTTTTAAAAAGTAGAAAAAAATAACCATTAGGAAAGACTAGAATCTGGCACCAGGTATACAATCATTTTGAAACATTTTTTTTTCTCTCTCCAATTTCCCATTTTACTAAAGACAAATCATGGTAGGACTAGTTTGCTTGTTATATTTGGCCTAAATATTTGTATACAGTGCAGCAAGAATAATACTTTTAATTTTTACATAGGCTTTTAAATTGGCTTTTATGGAACTTTGTTTGATACAAGGAATCTCAGATAAGACATTTTAAAGCCTAGCCCAGGCATGGATTGTGATACCCATGAGTTGAGTGAAATTTCTTCTTTTCTTGAGGTTTCACGATAAACCTGTGGCTTCTGCACCTGTTAGAAAGTGACATTATTTACTAACCACAGGTCAGAAACCCTGTACAGGGACTGTGTACATGAAGTATGAGGCCAGTTTTTCCAGGGGCTGTATTGGCTCTGTAAGTTAAGTTTAATTCTTTAGCATTCCAGTCAAAGCCTTGGTAAAATAGCCAGTTTCTCCAATTGTGTCCTGTGACAAATGAAAACAGATTCTTATTGCAATTATGCAAATAAGTGCATTGCCATAAGTTAAAAATACTAACAATTAGTTTCCAATTCTGGAGAAATCAGGTAAAGAGAAACAAATGTGATACAAATTTTGTTCATAGAAATGTACTAAATTGTTAAAAGTTGTCAATAGCTCAGAAGAAAAGTTTTAAGACTGAAAAACAAAAAAGGACCAGCAAACATATTAAGCAAAAAGTAAAAATGATTGGTTCAGTCCATGCAGTTAATTCCTGTTGTGCTTGATACTCATAAACCTTTTCACTCTCCATGAATCCTGAAAGTTTATTCTCTTTTCTGATGTGATACACTCCAAAGTTATCAGAAACCTTCATTCAAGAACACCTGTTGGAGATTTATAGCTGATTATAAAACCACGTTCTAAAGAGAACCAAAACAAGGCAACAATTGTCTATGGATAAAAAAAGTTTTAAGGCAGCTATAGTTAAAAGACACAATTGACAAGGAAAATTTGTTACCTCTGTGGCACACAAAACGTTTAACATTACAATTATGATTATTACTGATATTTTTAGAAAACATACCAGTACAGTCCAAAGAAAACCAAACACCATTTCATATTTGACAATGATTTCCGTATAGCTTTTATACCAAATAAGCAAAATTACATGATTTTTGAACTTTAGAGAACTTAATGTCTTAAAGATAAATTGGGTTAGGAAAAAACCGTAATTCATAATTTGATTTTGGAAAGTGTGTAAAATATGAAAGGTTTAAAACACTTGATATCATAAAATAGAATTACACATCATTGTAAAGTCATTTATTTAACCAAATTAATAATGCACATTTTTCAAAAAAGTGAAAACTTACATTATTTGAAAAAGGAGACTTAATTTTCTAAACAGGAAGCCCCAATAAAAATAGCATGAAGCCAATTACATTTGATTTTCAAACTTTTCTAAACAATCTGTTAATCTTTATTACAAAATATAACTTCCATAAGCCTTTTATAACCTTTATAACATTTACTAAGGAGTTGGTTGATGCTTCCAGAAAACATTGTTAGTATGATACAGGAGTCTATATACTGGTTTTGCAACAGTGTGCCTTTGGTGGGAATTTCTGATTTGTTCTGAAATCCCTCCTTTTTATACAACCAGTTATTTTAGTTTAGGACTAAATCTAACATAAAAGATTATTTCTTATATGAAATTATTTCTCTTTAGACATTTTTACCTAAAAAAAAAACTCTTTATTTTTATAACTTTCTTTACATTTTTTGTTAAATGTCCTGGTGCCTTTTTTACCTTGAACCCTTAGTTACGCTTTTAATCAGACAAAACTTACCTCTTTTTTTTTTTTTTGACAAAAAAAAAAAAAAAAAAACACACTTGTTTATTGGAAAACACCCAAATAATAAAATATCTATTATGCAATTTAATTTAACTTTATATTCTAAATTATGACTAGTTTGTCTATAAATATTTATCCCATTACATTTACCTATTTTACTTTAATTGATTACCTCAATTGTTTATGAAAAGTGTTATATTTAAGATTAAAGTTCTGATACTGCCATTGCAAAATTATAACTGAGACAGTGAAAGAAAGATTTGACCTAACTCGCCTCATCTTGTGTATAACCTCCAAGCTATTCTTGTTCGTGCCTGGGAATTAGGTCGAACTAACTTTGGGAGGAACTTAGTTTACAATTTAGCTTTAAAACAAAAGTGGTAACAATCCTTTTTCCCTCCCCGTTCATGTTCTCTTCCAATGACAAGGGTTCTTTCAAACTTCCTCTTCATTCCTTGATCTTTGAATCCTTCACTGTTTTCAAACCCTGAATCACAGAGCCCCCACCTCCAAGGGCCAGAGGTCAGAAAACTGGAAAAAAAAAAAAAAAAAAAAAAAGCCCCTAGCCGGTCAGAGGTGGGAAAGTCCTGCACTGAAAGCAAAGCCCCCAGCCGATCCTGGGAAGTCCCTCTAACACAGGCTGTTGGGAACCGGAAGGTGTAGAAGGGGCCCTACAGTTGAGCTTTCCTCCAAAGGGGAGTGTTCTGAGTTTGCAGGTCGATTTAGACCCAGCGGTCCATGAGAGAAGTCATGAGCCAAAGACATTTGGCGTTCTATTTTCAGGACCATTTGTAACCTCATGGCCTCAATTCTGGAAGAAACAAATTTGATGAGAAAGTTATAGATGAGAGACCCAAAGGCAAGCAATAATAGGACGGTTATTAAAGGGCCTAGCAGAAGGGAGAGCTAGGGTAGCCAGTAGTTGAGCAAGCTCCGTGATCCTACTTCTTGGAGGTTCTTAGCCCTGCGTTCTAATAGGTCACTGAATTCTTTAACCTTGTTTAGGACGATACCCGTTTGGTTTACAAAATAACCGCATTCTTCTCCTAAAAAGAGACAAGTTCCTCCCCTCTCTGCCATTAACGCATCCAGGGCCCAGCGATTTTGAAAAGCCACAGCACCTAAAGAGTGAAGCTGCTTTTGTAGAGTTACGAGAGAATCAACAACCTTTTCCATGTCATCAGTGAACTCCTGCGATATCTCACAGTAAAACCGAGTAGAGGTAGTAATTCCTCCAGTGCTGGCACTAAGCCTGCCTATTATCCCAGACCCCACTAAGAAGTGGAAGAATTGGGGTTCAAGTGTGGAGTGGCCTGGGCAAGAGAAGACTGTACAATTGAAAATCGGTGTAGATGGTCACGAGGGGACATGAGAAAGGAGAGGAGGCATATTTCTCCCGGGGTATTGTTTAGACAGCAGTAAGCTGACTAGCCACAAATGTAGAATAAGCCTGGTGCTAGGCAGGTGAGGCCTGGGGATAAGGCAACCCAGTCTTGACATGGAGAAGCATTGAAGTTAATAGTAGAGTTCACACCAGTGAAATTTGAGGTAGACGGAATTTGTAGATTGGTGACCAAGGGACCTATAAGCCCCGTATGACTTAAGGGTGTGTTAGTTCTTTTCCGTGAGTATGGAACTGGAACCGGGATTTATGGTTTGAAGTGTAGTGGCACATCCAACAGTCAGTTGGGTTGTCAGAAGAGGCCTCATGCATTCCTGTGAGAGTGGTGTTCAATCAGTTGAGCATAGGGAGTGTGTGCGAAGGGTCTTGTATAACTTAGAAAGGTCCAGGCCCTTCTAGGGACTGGAGGTACATCCTGGTTTTGCTTAGACTAGAGATGACTTCCTGGAGACACCATTCCTGTGCCTGATCTTGAACTCTGCCCCCATCGGAAATTCAACATGGGTGAAGTATGTCCAGCCGGCCATGGTTCCCTTTGCAACTGGACAATTAGACCCAGTTATCGTTCCCATTCAATATGTGTGTGAGTTGTATGAGCACAAGGGAGGAGATGTATAGCATTTTTTGTGCATCTAAGTATAGGATGTAAAGGAGGCCTGGCGACCTCATCTCCAAGATGAACCAGAGAGTGGACTTGCTCCCTGTCCGATATTGTTCCAGTTATGACCCATTTGGGTGCATTTGCAGGTGGGATGGGAGTGAAGCAGGGTACAGGCAGCAAAGAGGATAATGAGAACCACAAGAGATGTCATCGTAAGGGAGTGAGAATATCAGAGAGAGGAGAGGGGAGCTATTACAAGTAAGAAATTGGCAGAAAGCCACACATAAAGACGGTCTATGAGATGTGGGCCAATCTGTAGGGGTGACTGCATAGAGTCCAGTCGCAAATAGTAATGTTAAGAGTGATATTCCTGTTAATGCCAAGATGTAAGTTAGACTCCAGAGTAGTTACTTTCCTGAGGATCTTGTCAGAGGAGCAAATGTAGATCCCCAAAGGCGCTCAGGTGTATGAAGGGCAACTTCCTAGAACTTCAGGCCGTGGAGCAGAGAGCCTATCATCCTCTTCAGGAGGTGTCCAAAGTTTCAGCCGAGTGTGATGAATTCACAAGTCAATTCCCACCACCTTAACTGCCATTGTGGTAGACAGAATAACTGAAAACGTCCTCCCTAAGATGAGCCTGATGTGAAAAATGACTAACGTGCTGAGCTAGTGCCTGGCCAAACAGGTCAGGGTTATTTCAAAAGCCCAGGGATAACACTGTCAGGTGAGCTGAGATGTGTGGTCTAAAGGGTCTTCAAAGGTGAACAGAAGCTGGGAGTTAGGATTTAATGGAACACAGAAAAAAAAAAGCATCCTTAAAGTCCAGGGCTATAACCCACTGTACCTTTCCTGGTATTTGAGAGACCAAGGTGTATGGATTTAGTACAGCTGGCTATAAAGGGTTTGCAGCTTCATTGATAAACCTGATATTTTGCACTAACCTGCATTGTCCATTAGGTTTTGTACCCTAAAATTGGAGTATTACAAGGGCTGTTACAGAACCTTACTAGACCCTGAGCTTTTAACTTTCTTACAATAACCTGTAGCCCCTTTTTGACTGCCAATCTTAGGGGGTACTGTCTTTAGTAAGGAAAAGAGGTGAGATTCTTTAGCCGTATTCAAATTGGGCAGGCATTTCTTGCCTGTCCAAATTGTCTCTCCATTGCCCAAACATTGGGATTAATCTCTTCTTCAAATAAAGGGCAGCAGAGAGGGATCTCCTCCCTGACATTCACATATGTTCCTGCTCTGGCTAACAGGTCCTCCTCCAGTAAGGGAGTGGGACTTTCGGGCACAATGCGGAAGGCATGGGAGAAGAGCACATCTCCCCAGTAACAGGTTAGGGGCTGGGAGAAATATTGGGAGACTCCTCGGATACTTACAGACTTGGAGGACAACTGTCCAGGACAGGAGAGTATAACAGAGAAGGCAGCACCAGTGTCTAGGAAGAGATAGACCTTCTGGCCCTCTATGGTTAGCTTTACCCGGGGCTCAGTGAGGGTGATGGCTTGAGCTGGGACTTTCCCCGGGCACCCTCAGTCCTGCTGTTGGGTCATCTGGTTAGTCACCTCAGGCCCTGGGGACCTTCATTCCCTGGGACAATGATCTTTTCAGTGATCCCCTTGACACAGTGGACTAGAATGAGGAGGTGGCCCGTTCCTCTGGGGACAATCTCTTTTAAAATGTCCTGGTAGGCCACAGTGGTAGCAAGCTTTGCCAGACTGGTGGCTAACCCAAGCCTTTCCCTTTTCTGAGCCTTTTAGATCTGCCTGCCTGAGTGCCATGACTAAGGCCACCACCTTTTTCTTGTCTCTCCTATTCCTTTCAGCCTGTTCTTCCTGATCTCTATTAGAGAACGCCGATGTTACTAGACTTAGTAATGATTTTTAGACTCTGTTCTGGCCCCAGGGCAAGCTTTTGCAAATTTCTTCTAATGTCCACGGCTGATTACATAATAAATTTGTCTTTTAGTATTAACTGACCCTCGCTGGAGTCTGATTACAGGGGCATATATTTTCTCAGGAAAGGCGGTTGAGTTTTCCCCCTTTCCCTGAGTTATGATGGAAAACATTGCATAGTTCATGGGCTTCTTCCTGGTCCGTTTTAATCCCTCTAGCATGCAGGCCAGTAGGTGCCTACAATTCCAGTCCCCATGTTCTGCGTCAGGATCCAAGTGAGGGTGTGTGCTGAGGATGGCCTGTTGACCTGTAGGGAATATCCCTCTCCTCTGGCGTCATTTCGTCATTCACTTGACTAAGGTTACCTAGTGTCCCCAAACTTGAGCCGCTATTAGAGCGGCTTCTCTCTCATTACTGATTAAGGTCTGACTATGCTGTGACATGATATCTTTCCAAGCTAGTTCAAAGGAATGACCCAGGCCCTGCAGAACATCTGTGTACTTGTCCAGGCCATCTGAAAACGTTTCTAAGTCCGCCTTGATTTGCTTTAAGTCGGTAAGTGAAAGGAAGCATGTACTTTGGTCGGGTCAAATTCTCCTCCTACTGCCTGTAGAGGGTAGTGTTGGGGCATTCTGGGAGCCTGTGATGCCTTGATCATTTTGCCTTTCCCTGATTCTCTTTCAGTAACAGGAGCTGGGGAGAGCCTGTCAGTATCAGTGGAGGGAGGAGCCACAAGGAGTCCTGGATGTGGGGATAGTCCTGGGGGGTGGTCAGCAGGACATAAGTTACAAGTCTTGCATAGCTTAGGATTATCTCTAGAGAAAAGAAAACTTGCACATAGGGGACCTCAATCTATTTACCTTCCTTCCTAAAGAAAAGGTCTAATTGCAGAAGGGTGTTATAACATATACATGTCTTAGGTGGCCAGGATTCTCCACTCGGAAGAGGGTATTTTGGCCAGGCTGTGCTGCAGAAGAAGATAAGCCCCTTCTTCTTCAACGATTGTGGGTCAACTCGATCCCAGTTATCCAGGATACACTTTAAGGGTGACTTTGCCTTGGGAAGAGTAGCACTCATCTGAAATTGAAAACAGGGATGCCCTCATCCATCGTTATTTCTTACATTATACTTTAACTTCTGGCATACATATAATAATAATGTGCATTATTATTACAATTGCATATATATTATATACAATTATATATATTATATATAATTGTGTATATGTATATATAGTTATAATAATGCACATGTATGCCAGAAGCTAAAGTATATATATTATAACTTTATAAGTATAAAGTATATATATTATATATAATATATAAAATATATATAATATATATAAAGTATATATATATTATAAAGTATATATTATATATAAAGTATATATAAATATATTATATACTTTATATACTTTATAATATATACATATATATTATAAAGTATATATATTATACACATATATACTTTATATATATACTTATATATATTATAAATATATATTATGTACTTATAATATATAAAGTACATATATTATAAAGTATATAGAAAGTATAACCTTCAACCTTCCAAAAGGTTTGGGATTACAATCTAGAACTTTTCCAAATATTTAATATTTTGCCAGCCACCCCAAGTGAATATCAACATTTCTGTAATGTGAATGGAGACATCAGACAGGATATCAGTCCTCTAAAAAATCTTGTGTAATAGGTAGAAACACTGAACACAAATATTTGGAAACTATAAACATAAAGATCGATTAATGTATAATTAGTTTTCAGGAACAACGCTTTCTACATTCAAACTAGTATATACATTTCTACATTCAGACTAGTGTCATAGTATATATATATTATACTTTAAGTTCTGGGGTACATGTGCAGAAGGTGCAGGTGTGTTACATACATATAGGTATGTAACAAGCATTGAAAGCATAGAATGTGGGTCTGTTAAAAGTAGTTGTCTCTGTAAACTAGAACTATGTGGCTCAAATGTGGGCCAGTTTTGCTCTCCAGAGGACACTGGCAATGTCAGAAGATTCTTTTTTTCTTCTAGTTTTCAGAGTCAGGAATAAGAAGTGCTATTCTATCTAGTAAGTTAGGCTGAGCATAATCTGAACAACCAAAAATGAACAGAACAGACTCTGAAAAAAGAACAAGAAATTATCTAATTCATAATAGGGCCGAGGTAGAAATACCTGGATCCAAAGTATGCTAATACTAAATTCTTTGCAATTATTATTAAAATGAAAAAGTAATTTAAAAGCATTATAGATTAAGATGTCTTTGAAAATACACAAGGCTTCCAGAATAGATCTAATTTAAGTGTGATATTGTTTGGAAAAAAATTGGTATAGAAGGCTACAGGAGCTTTTCCAAAGTTGTATTTTGTGACTGATGTGTGTAAGCACCTAGTCTAGGAAAAATAATAGCTTATCATTATGTAGTTAGGATAATTATTTCTTTTATAACATTGGATATCAGATACCAAGACTGAATTATCTCTCGTTAATATTCCAGAACAACAAATTTTTCTACTTATTATACATACACACTATTTCACTAATCTTTGAATTTTCCACTCAGTTTTTCCTCTTCCTCCTCACTTTCAAATAATAACCTATTAACCTAATTAACAGGTTACCCTATTAACCTAATCAGCCCTGTGAGAAACAATTAAAAACTGTATCATTTTTCGTGAATAATGTTCCAAACTTTACTGAGTATGTTTCCTCATTCATTTCATTTTAAGGGATTTTTTTTTCCTGTCAAAGAAAAAGTCTCCCTCTAATTTTTCTTGTTTTCCTCCATTAGTGACTTATGAAAGAAACTGCTCCCTTGGTCCTTGGTTACCTGTGTTTTCTCTGCTTCGTTAATCTCATCCAGTGTATTAGATCATAACTCTCATGTTCCAGTATGCTCTAGAATCACTCACCTTAAATAGAAAAAAAATGACCAAAAACAGATGTTAAAATAATTAGCAAGGTCCTTGACTCCAACACCAGTCCAAATATATATATATATATATATATATATATATATATATATATATATAGAGAGAGAGAGAGAGAGAGAGAGATTAGGATATAGATATAGATATACATATAGATATATCCTAATAATATGTATTCTGACACAGATATCACTTTCTTTAGTCTAAGCAAATTTTTTTTTTCACATAACCCTGGAGTCCTCAACCTTCAAACTACAGACTGGTACCCTGCTAGGCACTGGGCCAACAGCAAGAAATGAGTGGTGCGCAATCAACCATTAACACCTGTATTAGTTGGTTCTCACACTGCTATAAAGAATACCACCAACACTGAGTAATTTCTAAAGGAAAAAGGCTTCATTCACTCATAGTTCTGCATGGCTGAGGAGGCCTCAGGAAACTTACAATTATGGTGGAAGACAAAGCAGGCACGTCTTACATGGTGGCAGGCAAGCAAGAGAATGTGTGTAGGAAGAACTGTCAAACAGGTATAAAACCATCAGTGCTTGTGAGAACTCACTCATGATCATGAGAACAGCATGGGCAAAACTGCCCCCATGATCCAGGTGCCCCCATCGTTCTTTTTCTCAACACTTGGAGATTACAATTCAAGATGAGATTTAAATGGGGACACAAAGCCTAACCGTATGACCACCTGAGCTCTGCCTCCTTTCAGATCAGCTGTGGCATTAAATTCTGATAGGAGTGCAGAACCCTATTGTGAATGGCATGTGTGAGGGCACTAGCTTATATGTTCCTTATGAGAATCTAATTTCCGATGATCTAAGGTGGAACAGTTTCACCCAAAAACCATCACTCTTCTCCCTTTTGATGAAAGATTTGTCTTCTATGAAACTTGTCCCTGGTGTAAAAAGTTTGGAGACCACAGCTCTAACCCATTACTGTGCATTGTCTTATTGTAGCCACCAACTAAATCTCTCCAGCCCTTTAACATCATGCTGAATTCACCCAGTGCAACTTCCTATCCTTCTAATGCATGTTTAGCTATTCGTGTAATCTGTACTTTGATTATATACGAAGTAAAGATAATATCTGTAATAGCCACAGTGGTTAGCTTACTTCACATTGTCTCCCTACTAGATCTTCTCTTCGTTCATGTTTTTTAATTATCTCTCACATCACAGTTAAATTCTACTTATCTTAAGGCGATCACTAAAATCTCATTCTCCCTGTCAGGTTATGGGGCCCCAATCTGTGATGGTTTAATACTGAGTGTCAATTTGATTGGATTGAAGCATGTCAAGTATGATCCTGGACATGTCTGTGAGGGTGTTGTCAAAGGAGATTAACATTTGAGTCAGTAGGCTGGGAAAGGCAGACCCACTCTTAATCTGGGTGGGCACCATCTAATTAGCTGCCTGTTCAGTTAGAATATAAAGCAGGAAGAAAACAAGAGAGACTGGCCTAGCCTCCCAGTCTACATCTTTCTCCCATGCTGGATACTTCCTGCCCCTAAACATTAGACTCCAAGTTCTTCAGTTTTGGAACTCAAACTAGCTTTCCTTGCTCCTCAGCCTGCAGATGGCCTATTGTGGGACTTTGTGATCCTGTGAGTCTGTGTGTGTGTGTGTGTGTGTGTGTGTGGTGTGGTGTGTGTGTGTATGTGTATATCCAATCACTTCCCCTCAGGTCTCTCCCTTAACACCTGGAGATTACAATTCAAATGAGATTTGGGTGGGATCACAAAGCCTAACCATATCACTACTATATATACATATATATATATATATATATATATATATATATATATGTATATACTATTAGTCTGTCCCTTACTAATACAGATTTGGTACCAGGAGTGATTCTAGAGAAACAAAATATTAAGGATGGGGTTCTTTCATTGGTTTTGAGGTTTTTTTTTTTTCCTGAACCTTTTGGAGAGTTATGCAAAATAAATACATTTGACACTCTTGATTTACCACTCATGAGAGGCAAGGAGTTTAGTGATTCTATGCATAATAAGTTTGACTATATATGAAGAACCAAAAAACATAATGAAGCTGGTTGGTTGCTCCAAAGTTCAGTGGACCAAGTGATGAAAGAAAGTAATAAACTCAGGGATTCTGTCTCTTGGCTTCACAAGCAGATACTGAGCCTCAAATTTGCTCAGATCGTCCTGAGTGAGAGTCTTATCTCCTGTAGAGAAAGAGCTGAAATTGTGGAAAAACAGACACAAACTCTTATCATGTAAGTGGCTTTCCTGCAATGAAAGATGCCTGCACAGCCTCTCCAGTTGTCCACTGTTAAAGTGAGGGCATTACTGGAAAAGAATGGGACACTGCCACTTGGAATGGGGATTTGTAGGAAGAACTTGATGAAGCTGGGGACACTGAGCTTGTAAACTCCGGTGAACCTTTTTTGCCATGAGGAACAGCTTCCCCATCCCCAGAAGCAGCAGCATCCCCTCCCTGACTGATGCTGCCATCCACCTTCCCACTTTTGTCTGAGGAGGCAAACGCTGAACTTCCTGAGGCAACAGTGATGGCCTCCCTAGGGGCAGTTGCCAGGCAAACTAATGATGATTCTCCTCAGGAACCACTCCCGACACGCCTGTTTGCTTCTAGACTTATAACTTGACTAAAGTGGCACTCAGCTGCCAAAGATAAGGTGGGCATAGCTACCATAATGGACAGCAGAAGCAAAGTGGCAGTCAGAAAAAAAGTCCGATTCTTGTGGTGCTCAGAAAAGTCTGATTCTTGTGGTGCTCTGTTGTTGGCTAATTACTCAGGGTGTTCCTAGAAGTGAAATTGATGAGAAGTCTATGGCATTACTACTTAATTTACACAAGCAGAAAACTTCTAAGTGGAAGAAACAAAAGACTAATTGGATTTATAAAAACAGAAAATCACAGCCCCTCAATTAATTTCCAGACATGAGCCAGTTTACAAACCCAGAATCCCTTGAATGAATGGGAGGCTGGGTCCTCTTGAGGAAGGACCCTAGTACATTACCAAGAATTTATGCAGTGAATTTTCTTCCATCTTTTCCCCAAGGAGACCTCCAACCTTTTACCAGAGTAACTGCATCAGGGAAAGAGAAATGATCAGATATTTTGGAGAGTATCGGACACTGGCTGTGAGCTGACATTGATTTCAGGAGATGGCCTACATCAGGTCCAGGATGCTGTGCAAGTCCCTGTCACTTGGGTCATATGACCCAGCAGATCCAAAGGTGCGTGAGGTGTCGGTGGCAGATAGGGATGATCTTGGAGCCTTTGGCATGCCCCTATACGTGAATTACAGTGGAGGCCTCTAGAATTTGGGAGAAAGGTCTTGCCATCTTCTGCAGATAACTACTCGCATTTTGGAATACAGCTTTCGGCCTGTTACTGCCCTTTAGTGAAAACTGAATGTTTGACTGTGTCATCATTCACTTTGCAATATGAACTGCCTATCATGAACTGGGGGCTTTTGGACTCATCTAGCCATATAGTCGGTTGTGCGCGGCAGCATTCCGTCATCAAATCAAAGTGATATATACATGATTGGGCTCAAGCAGGTCCTGAAGGCACAAGTAAGTTACATGGGGAAGTGGCTTAAATGCCCATGGTCTCTGTTTGGTAGAAAAACCCACAGTCCTCCATTTTGTCCCCCACTTCCTGGAGTCCGCCTGCAGACCCTATTCTGCCTGGTAGCGCAGGGCGACCAATCACTGCTCAGCCTTAACCCGCCAAACCTAAAGTCAACCCCCATCCCCCACCCCTTGGCAGTTGCAGTAGTCTGCCTAGAAACAAGACAGCCAATAAAATTCAAACCTAAGCCCGCCAAGAGGTGACCAATCCCCTTCTGGCACACAGAAAACCCTCCTCTGCTCTCCCTTCCACCAATCACTCCGCAACACCTAACCTAAGCAGGCCCCCTCCCTATAAAAACCCTCTCCGGCAGCTGCTGGGTGCAGCTCAGCTCCCCTCCCGCCTGGGTTGCCCGCAGATCCCAATAAACCTGGACTCGGCTTAACAACTCCTCGCTCTCATTTGCTTCGGGAAGGGTCTCTGCGGGTCGCACATTTGGTGCCGAAACCCGGGAGGTGTGGGCGGCTGGTCCACCAGCGGCCCCCTCCCTCTGGCGACCCCCCTTCCTCTGAATTGGCCTCCACACTCCGGATAAGGTAAGTCCATTTACTTGCCTATCTTCCCCACGGTGCGTGTGGTGGCCTCTTTTCCTTTTGTGTCTCCCCTTCCACGGATCCCTCGCCAAGCGCCGGCCGGCCCGAGAGTCAGATCCTCCAACCAGGCTCCAGGAGCCTTGGAAGTGATCAGACGAGGGACGCCTCCTCTGGTCCTTCCCCCACTTCCACTTCCACTATAGGAACAGTCAGACGGGGGGACACCTTCTCTGACTCTTCCTATATCCCTCTAGAGGGGCTGTGGGACAGACGGGACGCCTCTTCCCACACCACTCTAGCCCAATCTCGCTAAAGGAAAGGTCCTGCCACACGCGCCATGGGGAACACGGAGTCTCAAATTCCTAACAACACCCCTCTCGGGTGCTTACTCCTCAACTTTTCTCAGCTGGGCTACTCCCAAATCCTCCTGTCCCAAGTGGCCTGGCCCCAATACCAGCTTAATAACCGGTCACATTGGCCTCCGACTGGTACTTTCGATTTTAACGTCCTACAAGACCTAGACCATTTTTGTCGCCGTACTGGCAAGGATCGCGAGGTGCCGTATGTCCAGGCTTTTTGGGATTTGCGTCCCCACCCCGACCTCTCCTCCTCCTGCTCCACTCACCAAGTCCTCCTAGCTCAAACCCCTCCCCCTCCCAAAACCCTGCCACCTTCGGCCAGTTCTCCCCCTCCCTACATACCACAGGAGGAATTGTCTGACCATCTATCGTCTCCTCCCACCAACCTTAACCCTCCTCCACTTCCGCCTGCCGCAGGGCCTACCCCCCCTCCCAAGGTCAGCTCTCCCCCTCCTTACGAACAGCAGGAGGAGCTGCCTGACCACCTATCCCATCCCCCTCCTGCTCACTCCAACTCCCTTCCTCCGCCAGTTGCAGACCCCGCCCCCACTCCCACAGCTCCTCCTCCTCCCTCCTCGTCCTTCTCCTCCCTTCCAACTGTTGCGCCGGTTGCAGACCCTGCCCCCACTCCCACAGCTCCTCCTCCTCCTTCCTCGTCCTCCTCCTCCCCTCCGACCGTTGCGGTGCCGCCCCCTTTAAGTGCTCCAGTTGCGGCCTGTACTCGCTCCCACCCACCAGCTGTCTTGGCGCAGCTCCGTGAGGTGGCCGGGGCCGAGGGACTCGTCAGAGTTCATGTTCCTTTTTCCCTCCAAGACCTAGCTCAAATCGAACGCCGACTTGGATCTTTCTCAGCCGACCCCTCCACCTATATTAAGGAGTTTCAGTACCTTACTCGGGCCTATAGTCTCACTTGGCATGATATCCATGTCATCTGCACCTCCACTCTTTCCGCCGAGGAGCATGAGCGCATCCTAGCAGCAGCTAGGCATGCAGCTGACAGGGACCATGCTATAAATCCCAACCAGGTCCCCGTTGGAGCTGAAGCTCTCCCTAGCACAGACCCTCAGTGGAATTATCAGGAGGGGCCAGGATCCCACATCCCAGCTCGCGATCGCATGCTCCAATATCTCCTACGGGGCATGGATACTGTCTCCAATAAGGTGGTAAACTATGATAAGCTCGGAGAAATAACTCAGAGACCAGATAAAAATCCCGCTCTCTTTCTCAGCCGCTTGCAAGATGCCCTTGTCCGTTTCACCCGGCTAGACCCTGCGTCCCAAAACGGGGCAACTGTTCTCGCCTCTCATTTCATCTCACAATCTGCCCCTAATATCCGAAAAAAAATTAAAAAAGGTTGAGGATGGGCCGGAAACCCCCATACAGGACCTGGTAAAAATGGCCTTTAAAGTTTTTAACGCCCGGGAAAATGCGGCAGAGGCAGCTCGCCAAGCTCGAATGAAACAGAAGGTCGCTTTACAAACCCAAGCCTTGGTAGCAGCTCTGCGGCCGGCAGGAGGCGGAAAAACGGGTGGCCATCAGCGGCCCCCCCCCCCCGGAGCCTGCTTCAAATGCGGGAATGAGGGTCACTGGGCCTCCAACTGCCCACAACCCCGTCCGCCCACTAAGCCTTGCCCCCTTTGTCAGCTCACGGGACACTGGAAGTCAGATTGCCCCAGTGCGTCCAAGGCCTCAGCCGCCCTTGGCAGAGGGATTGGATCACGCGGGGCAACCCTGGATGATCCGGTTTCCGGCCAGAGAGCACGGAAGTCGGATTCTTCCGGAGGTTTCGGTCCCGAGTTGCTGGGACTCTTAGACGACTAGGGAGGCCCTGGCTCTTCAACCCCGGTTACCCTTGCCGAGCCCAGGGTGTCGCTTCAGGTAGCGGGTAAAAGTGTTTCCTTCTTACTCGATACGGGGGCTACCTTCTCTGCACTCCCTTTTTACCATGGCGAAACTCGTCCTTCCCAGGTTTCTGTTATGGGGATTGATGGCACCCCTCACGTCCCACGGCAAACCCCTCCATTAACTTGCTCGTACTCCCACTTTGTTTACTCCCCATGTAATACTCCCATCCTCCCTGTTCGCAAACCGTCTGGAGAGTATCGACTGGTCCAGGATCTCCGCCTGGTCAATGATGCTGTCATCCCCATACACCCAGTTGTCCCCAACCCCTACACCCTGCTCTCAAAAATCCCCTCCAACGCTGCTTTCTTTTCAGTCCTGGATCTCAAGGACGCCTTCTTCACCATTCCCCTTCACCCTGATTCATACTTTATTTTCGCCTTCACCTGGGAGGACCCACACACGGACCTTTCTCAACAACTCACTTGGACGGTCCTCCCCCAGGGCTTCAGGGACAGCCCCCACTTATTTGGGCAAGCTCTGGCCGCTGACCTCCTTGACTGCAACCTCGCTCCTTCTGTTGTCCTTCAATATGTTGATGACCTGCTAGTCTGCTCCCCCAGCCACCCTGAATGTATTCGGGCCACCACCCTCTTACTGAACTTTCTGGGCGCAAGGGGGTACCGTGTATCCCTCAAAAAGGCCCAAATAGCCACCCCCTCTGTAACCTACCTGGGCCTGCAAATAACTCCTGGGAAAAAATCTATCACAGCTGACCGCTTGCAGGCCCTCAGGTCCCTCCAACTGCCCCAGACGGCAGCAGAAATACTCTCCTTCCTGGGAATGGTTGGGTTCTTCCGCCACTGGGTCCCAAACTTTGCCCTCCTGGCAAAACCATTATACCAAGCCGCCGCAGACACTCCTGAAGGACCGTTGTCCTCTCCAGGCGCGGTCACACGAGCCTTTCACTCCTTACTCCAAACTCTATGCGCCTCCACAGGCCTGGCCTTACCAAACCCTAGCCTCCCCTTCCACCTGTACACTGATGAAAGGGCTCATGTGGCCCTAGGAGTCTTAGCGCAGCCCGTTGGCCCCACCCTTCTTCCCTTAGCCTATCTCTCTAAGCAGCTGGGACCCACCGAAAAAGGGTGGCAACCTTGTCTCCGGGCACTGGCGGCAGCCGCTATTCTCACCCCAGAAGCCCTCAAGATAATTTTGCAGCAGCCACTTCAGGTCTTCTCCCCCCATAAGCTCCGGGAACTCCTTTCCTATCAGTCCTTGCCACACCTGGGACCTTCTAAGATCCAGCTTATGCATCTACTCTTTATAGAAAATCCCAACATTACTCTTTCCCACTGTCCTGCCCTAAACCCGGCCACCCTCCTTCCTAATCCCGCCGCTTCCCCGCTGGAGCATAGCTGCCCCGAGGTTCTATCTGAGGCCCAGTCCCCCCGATCAGATCTACAGTCTACCCCCATAGAGGCAGCTGTAACCCTCTTCGTAGACGGCAGCTCTTTCTCGCGCCCCTCCAAACCTCGCGCAGCTGGCGGGCTCGCTCAAACCATCCACCAAGTCCATGCAAGCTGCTCCACGTGTACAAAAACCAATTCTCAAGGGGCGTGTCACCTCCGTCAGCAACTCCACCAGCTTCGCGGGTTCCTACCGGGTCAGGACTGGCAAGTAGACTTCACCCATATGCCTAAACACAAACGCTTTAAGTATTTGTTAACCCTGGTTGACACCTTTTCAGGATGGATAGAGGCTTTCCCTACCACCTCTGAGTCGGCTGACCAAGTGGCCCACCATCTAATCCAGGACATCATTCCTCGTTTTGGGCTCCCGGCTACCATCCAGTCCGACAACGGCCCTGCCTTTATCTCCAAAGTCACTAATGCGGTCTCTACCTCCCTAGGAATCCAGTGGAAACTCCACGCTGCCTACTATCCTCAATCTTCTGGTAAGGTGGAACGAGCCAATGGGCTCATCAAGGAGCAGGTCACCATACTCTCCTTAGAACTCCGACAGTCGTGGATCACCCTGCTTCCCCTAGCCCTTGCCAGGTTGCAGGCACGTCCACGGGGCTCATCACAGCTCAGCCCGTTCGAACTCGTTTACGGGCGCCCCTTTTTGCTGTCCACCCCTCCACCTCCAAACACAACCCCTCTAGAAAACTACCTCCCCTACTTCACCCTCCTCAGAAACCTCCTCAGGGAACACGCCAACTCCTCCATACCTCACCCCTCTAATCCCCCTACCAGCTCCAAGGGAATCTCCCCTGGAGACTCGGTCCTCAAAAAAAACCCTTACCCAAAAGCCCCTAGTTCCTCGGTGGGAGGGTCCTTACACAGTTATCCTCGCCACCCCTTCAGCCATTAGGGTCGCACAAATCCCATCGTGGGTCCACCTGTCCCGAATAAAGAGGTGCCCTGATGGCTCCCTCTCTCCCCGCTGGGAGTGTACTCCTACTGGCCCTCTATCTCTCAAACTTACCAAAACTTAGCTCCTCTCAGTATGTCTGGAGATTCTTCCTTACTGAAAACTATACCAAAACACAACATATCTGTAACCTCCCTCCTTACTCTCACAATCCTAGCCACCACTGACTGCCCCGCAATGGGGGGCTCACGTCCCCTACAACTCAACTTTTCTAGGTTTTATAATTCCAAAGTCACCCACCCTGTACTCTGCTTCCATTACAGACAGCCTTCAACCTGTCAAACCTCTTCCTGGTACTCTTGTCTGGGCTGTGTCTGGTCAACCTGTAACCTGGAAAAACAACGCCATACCCAAGCCCAAGCGGTCAAACCCATCACTCACTTTTATCCAAAACTCCCACCACTGAGGGAAAAAAAAAAACCAATTCACTCTAACCATCTCTGACCCTTGGGACCAAAAATGGACCAGCCCTCAAAAGGCAGCCCTTTATGACTTCCCAAAGCAGATGTACCTGTCTTCACACCTGTACATATGGCGCGCCTATGTCCTAACCTCTACGCAGGTTCAATCTGCCATACATACCCAGGAGCACATCCTAAACACTCAGCTCCAACCCCGCAACACCCCTTTTCATGGATCACCCTCCTCAGGGAAGGATTGGCACTTGCCAATCAGTCCAGACTTACTAACTTAACCTCCTGCCTTTTGTGTGCCACTCTTGGGCAGACTCCTCTCGTTGCGGTACCGGTTCCCTTTCCGCGTAATGCTTCGGAATCATCTAACCCCTTTACTCCCATTCCTAACGTACAACTCTATGCCTTACCTGAGTCTCAGCTCCCGGCCTGCTACTCCCTAGGCCACAATTATTCCTATTGTAACCACACCAGGTGGGTTTCAACCAGCCTAACCACTCCACGAGGCATCTTCTTCTGGTGCAATGGCACCCTAACCAAAAACCTGTCCTCTAGCCAACCTCCAACCCTCTTATGCCTTCCAGTCACCCTAGTACCTCAACTCACTGTCTACTCCCCGGCTGAGTTCCTCTTATTACAGGTCCCGCAGGCTCCATCTCATTGCACCCGAAGGGCGGCCTTCCCCCCGGTGGCTGTGGGCCTGTACCTTACAGGCTCCGCGCTGGCTGCTGGGTTGGGAGGAGGGGCATTGTTCCATTCTCACCAAGCTCTGGCTCACCTTTCCTCACAACTTCAGGCAGCCATCGAGGACTCAGTGGCGTCTCTAGCATCTCTCCAATGACAGATCACCTCGGTCGCCCAGGTAGCCCTACAAAATCGGAGGGCGCTGGATCTACTGACGGTGGAGCGTGGAGGAACCTGCATCTTCCTACAAGAGGAATGCTGCTACTATGTCAACGAATCTGGACTGGTAGAAACGCGAATTGAAAATCTCCAAAAAATCAAAACCAGCCTCCAAAATTATAAGTTTTCAACAGAGGCCTCCGCATGGTGGTCGTCTTCCATGTACACCCTTCTATCCCCACTACTTGGTCCCTTACTAATTATCTGTCTTGTTTTATTCATTGCTCCTTGTTTTTTCCAGTTCCTCCAACGTCGGTTTCAAGAACTAACCCGAGTTACCATCAACCAAATGATGCTGCAGCCGGTATCCAGCCACCCAACACCAAACTACACCTACACCCCTCTGCCAATCTCCCAGACTCCTTAAGATGGCCCCTCTTCGCCCAAGTCCAGCAGGAAGTAGCCAGAACGACTTCGTCGCCCTTTTTCCTTTTTAAGGAGTCGGGAATGTTTGGTAGAAAAACCCACAGTCCTCCATTTTGTCCCCCACTTCCTGGAGTCCGCCTGCAGACCCTATTCTGCCTGGTAGCGCAGGGCGACCAATCACTGCTCAGCCTTAACCCGCCAAACCTAAAGTCAACCCCCATCCCCCACCCCTTGGCAGTTGCAGTAGTCTGCCTAGAAACAAGACAGCCAATAAAATTCAAACCTAAGCCCGCCAAGAGGTGACCAATCCCCTTCTGGCACACAGAAAACCCTCCTCTGCTCTCCCTTCCACCAATCACTCCGCAACACCTAACCTAAGCAGGCCCCCTCCCTATAAAAACCCTCTCCGGCAGCTGCTGGGTGCAGCTCAGCTCCCCTCCCGCCTGGGTTGCCCGCAGATCCCAATAAACCTGGACTCGGCTTAACAACTCCTCGCTCTCATTTGCTTCGGGAAGGGTCTCTGCGGGTCGCACAGTCTCCACTTCTGCCACTCTGCCTTCTTTCTCCCAGCCTGCACCAGTGGCCTCATGGGGAGTTCCCCATAATCGGTTGACAAAGGAACAGAAAATTAGGGCCTGGTTCACAATATGCAGGGTCTGCACAATATGCAGGCACCACCCAAAAGTGGACAGCGACAGCACTGGAGCCTCTTTCTAGAACGTTCCTAAAAGGCAGTGGTGAAGGAAAACTTTTCCAGTGGGCAGAACTTTGAGCAGTGCACTTGGTTGTGCACTTTGCTGGAAGGAGAAATAGCCAGATGTGCGATTATGTGCGATTATGGCTGTAGCCAATGGTATAGCTGGATGGTCAGGGACTTGGAAGAAACATGATTGGAGAGTTCATGACAAAGAAATTTGGGGAAGAGGTATGTGGATGGACTTCTCCGAGTGTTCAAAAACTGTGAAGATTATTTGTATCCCATGTGAGTGCTCACCATCGGGTGTCCTCAGCAGAGGAGTGTTTTAATAATCAAGTGAATAGGATGACTCTCTGTGGCTACCACTCACCCAGTGGGCCCATGAACATGTCTAGGGTGTCAGTGATGGACGTTACACATGGGTTCAGCAACATGGACTTCCACTCACCAAGGCTGACCTAGCTATGGCCACTGCTGAATGCCCATTGCCAGCAACAGAGACCCACACTGAGCCCTCAATATGGCACCGTTCCTGGGGTGATCAGCTAGCTACCTGGTGGTAGGTTGATTACATTGGACATCTTTCATCATGACAAGAGGAGAGATTTTCCCTCACTGGAATAGACCCTTACTCTTGATATGGGTTTGCCTATTCTGTATGCGATGCTTCTGCCAAGGCTGCCATCTATGGATTCATGGAATGCTTTATCCACCATCATGGTATTCCACACAGCATTGCCTCTGACCAAAGTACTCACTTTACAACTGAAGAAGTGTGGCAGTGGGCTTGTGCTCGTGGAATTCACTGGCCTTACCATGTTCCCCATCACCTTAAAACACCTGGAATGATAGAACGGTGGAATGGCCTTTTGAAGTCACAATTACAATGCCAAGTAGGTGACAATACTTTGCAGGGCTGGGGCAATGTTCTCCAGAAGACTATTAGTGAGGATTCATGGCTCTAATTACCAAGGAGTGGAAATGAAAGTGGCACCAATCAGCACCACCCCTAGTGATCCACCAGCAAAATTTTGCTTTCTGTTCCCACAACATTAGGTTCTGCTGGCCTGGAGGTTTTTGTTTCAGAGGCAATAAAGCTGCCACCAGGAGACACAATGGTGATGCCGTTAAACTGGAAGTTAAGATTGTCACCTGGACAGTTTGGGTTCCTCTTACTTACAAGTCAACAGGCTAAGACGGGAGTTACAGTGTTGGCTGGGGTGAATGACCAGGACTATCAAGATGAAAATGGTCTATTACTCCACAATGGAGGTATGGAAGACTATGCGTGGAATACAGGAGATCCATTAGGGCATCTCTTAGTAGTACCATGTCCTATGATTAAGGTCAATGGAAACTACAAGAGCCCAATCCAGGCGGGACTACAAATGGCACGGACCCTCCACTTCAGGAATGAAGGTTTGGATGACTCCACTAGGAAAACACCTGTGACCTGAAGAGTTGCTTGCTGAAGGAAAAGCCAATAGAGAATTGGTAGTGGAAGAAGGTAATCATCAATACAAGCTACGACCACATAACCAGTTGAAGATACGAAGACCGTCATTGTCATCAACATTTTCTTCTTTTGTTAAAAACATGTTTTGGTGTATGTATACTATTGTACAAAAAAATCATTTTATTTCCTTTTTCTCATTATCATATGATACAGATTTACTGACTTATATCAGCATTCGAGTACTGTTAACTTTATGAAATAGCATTTGGTGCCTTTCTAGTTTCAAGAATAGTTGTATTATTTTAAGCATAATTATGACCTTATTATTGTGTTTATTTAAAGATTATGTATGATCTCAGGAATTCATATGGGTTCAAGTTGACAAGGGGTAGACTTGTGATGGTTAATTTTGATTGTCAACTTGATTGGATTGAAGGTTGCAGCTGGGCGTGGTGGCTCATGCCTGTAATCCTAGCACTTTGGGAGACTGAGGCAGGTGGATCACGAGGTCAGGAGTTCGAGACCAGCCTGACCAACATGATGAAACTTCATTTTTTTGTACTAAAAATACAAAAAAAAAAAAAAAAATAGCTGGGCATGGTGGTGCATGCTTGTAATTCCAACTACTCAGGAGGCTGAGTCAGTAGAATTGCCTGAACCTGGGAGGCAGAGGTTGTAATGAGCCAAGATTGTGCCACTGCACTCCAGCCAGGGCGACAGAGTGAGACATCATCTCAAAAAAAAAAAAAAAAAAAAAAGAAGAAAGAAAGAAAGAAAAAGAAGATTGTCAAATATTGATTGATCCTGGGTGTGTCTGTGCAGGTGTTGCCAAAGGAGATTAACATTTGAGCCGGTGAGCTGGGAAAGGCAGATCCACTCTTAATCTGGGTGGGCTCCATCTAATCGACTGCCAGCAAGGTCAGGATATAAAGCTGGCAGAAAAACAAGAAAAGGCTTGACTGGCTTAGCCTCCCAGCCTGCACCTTCCTCCTGTGCTGGATGTTTCCTGCCCTAGAACATGAGACTTGAAGTTCTTCAATCTTGGGACTTGGACTGGCCTCCCTGCAGATGGCCTCAGCTTACAGATGGCCCATTGTGAGATATATACAAACAATGCATATGTTTGTACATATGTGTGTGTGTGTATATATATACATATAAAGAGAGAGGATATACATATCCTCTCTCTCTCTCTTTCTCTCTCTCTCTCTCTCAAATATATATAATATATAAAATATATTATATATAATATATATTATAATTATTTATCTATATTATATATTATATAATATCCTCTATGTATCCTCTCTCTCTCTCTATATATATATATATATATATATAATATATACACACACACACATATATATATACAAATATATGCATTGTATACATACACAAATATAAACATGAATCAAATATATTACCTTTTAGTGGTCAAATCATGTAATAGTCAGGGTTCCCTAGAGGGAAATAACTCATAGTGCATATTTATATAGAGAAACAGGGAGGCCTGGAGTCAGCTTAAGAGGGGCCCTGGGGGCTTAAAGCCCCCAACAAGCTGGCTCTCTCTCTGTATGTGTGTGCACATTAATATAGTTGTAGTCCCGCTTGGATTGGGCTGTTGTAATTTCCATTGACCTTAATCATAGGGTATGGTACATATATATAGTATATAGAGAGAGCCCCAGGGCCCAGGACCACTCTTAAGCTGACTCCAGGCCTCCCTGTTTCTATATATATATATATATATATATATATATATATATATATATATTCCATTAGTTCTGTCCCTTTAGGGAACCTGGACTAATACGTGATTCTACCACTAAAAGATAATAATATATTTGATTCATGTTTATATTTGTATCCATAGTCATATTTACATTTGGAGACTTCTGCTGGAAAGAAAATGGGGAAATTTTCCTCATTTAAAAAAAAAATCACACGAGAAGAATTGTCTCCATTTTCTACCAGAGGTTCCTATGTTTGCACACAGAGACATTTTGCTCTCAGGAAGGGAGGGGGCTTGGGAACAAAGCCACCATGCTGAGCAGGGCAGGTCATAAAATAAACAAAGAAGGGCACTTGACATAATTCAGTTACTGAATTACACAACTCTGCGAGTCCCTGACCTCTTAGAGTCTTTGCAGTGTGAGTTAATAAACTTGCCTTACAGAGTTGAGAGTTTGTGGGGGTTTTTATTCAGGCAAAAAGCATTATATTTAGTGCACTATGTAACCACAATTTTGGTAGAATAATTTATTAAGTTAATTCATGTATAGTGCATAGCAGAGAGCTTAAGACATAAATGCTTTAAAAATGGTAAACATGGAATTTCTTATTTTATCATCATTAATATTATCATTATTATTACTATTATCACAATTTTACTATTTTTATGTTCTACATACATTTAATTTTCATAGTAGCAGTCTAATTTACGTTAATGAAACAAAGCAAGAAACATGTTAAATAATACTTAAAAAAAATCCATATTTAAGAAACATTTTTTGTTGTGACAAAGATAATTTTATTTCAATATAGTAACAGTCAACAAAGTTATTTGTTTGAAAGAAACATTTTTTGTCTTAAAAAAGTTTTCAAACGTAGAGGATTTTAAATAGCTGTTAAGCTTTTCAGCAGAAGCTCCACGATCTAAAAATATCTCTTACCCTTATGCAACTTTAATATGTTTAAGATAAACCATATTCCTTCTTCAGGGTTGATACATTTGACTCAGTAATGACAGATAAGGATATAAAATGTAAGCAAATAATAAGTATGAAAAAGAGATGTTGATCATTTAAAATCTTATGTGTCTCACTAATAAAAGAGTGAAATTTTCAAAATAGTAAGGAACCAGAGGGGAGACACATAATATTTAAAAGCAAATATACTTATTTTATTTCACTTGTATTAAGTAAAAATAACAATGGATATTTTCCACTTAAAGTAAGGTAAGCATATTATTCATTCTCATTAATGTTCAATTTTAATGGAGTCCACGTAAAACATAATTTTTTTTAGTTGATTTGAATGTTAACCTTCTGATCAGAGTGGTCAAGAGTTCAAATAACAATTAAGAAAATTCAACACACATGCAGCAAAACTATGCTGAGGCCATTAGGCTGAGTATAATGACTATAAATTACCTAAATAAGTTTAACATAATATTAAGAGTTTAAAATATAAGCAATTGTAAATTTTTTTTTGTTTTTATGTTACTGCAAATTAAATATACATTTTACTGGCAAGTAAATGTTATATGAATTGAGACGTATAAATGTATATAAAATTTATTTAACTCTGATGATAAAAATAAGTCACGTAAGTACCAAGTACTTTTTGTTGATGTGAAGATAGGCACTAGTTTTCAAAATTACAGAAGATTTTGAATAACTATGGTTTTCTTTGTTCAAAAATAATTTCTCAGAATCAAAGCTTGACATAGATTTTCTTAGAACATTATTAGAGAAAGCGAGCATCAGGATGAAAACTAGTTTGCTTCAGTCCCCTTTGAACCAAGAGATATTTAAGCAGTATTACTTAAACAAGCTCTTATTAAAACTGGTTTTATATAATTAACACTTCAAAATACATATAAAAATAAAATGTTACAGATTTTAAAGTGGCAAAAACATACTATACAATGGGTAGAGATGTTAAATTATATTAATTGCCAGGACATTTTTAGGACCACAGGGATCTGTTTCACGGGTGCCATTTATCCTTCTACTTTAAAGATTTGCAATATTGATATTAAAACCTAAACACCTCACTGCTTAAACTATATATCCTAAAATGGTTAATAAAGAGCACATTAAAAGAATAGAAGAGGTTTTATACATTTACAATTAATTAAATATTGTGTTTTTCTTCTGTTTTATTATTTTTTTGTTGTTATCCTCATGTTACTATGTGAATAAATCAAGATGTTGGAATCAAATACACTATACACTATTTTCTTACTCTAAATCTGAAAAACTGTTTATACAGCTTCTTTTTTTTTCCAGGCTTTTTTTTTCTTTGCTAGAATTTGTTTTAATAGTGGTAAAATATAGAAACAAAATTTGCCCTAGCCAATCCTACGTGCATAGTTCAATGATATTAAATAGATTCATAATGTGCAGCCATCACCACCATCCATCTCTAGAACTCTTTCATCATAAGAAAATGAAACTATATCCATTAAAAAATGAACTCTCCATTTTCCCTTTCCAAGGGAAATCCTGACAAGCATGATTCTGCTTTCTGTTACTATGATTTTAACTACTCACATAGGAGTAGCAGTCATTTAGAATAATGTCTTCAGGGTTCATCTATTTTGTAGCATATTCCAGAATTTCATTCATTTTTAACACTGAATACATTTCTATTCTATGCATATACCACACTTTGCTTATTCCTTTATCTGCGGCCAGAAGACTGAGGCAGAAGAAATTTGCACTTTTGAGAATCACCGTGAATTCAGCCAAGTCTTCCTTTTATAGGTCTTTCCTGGATGTTGGATAGATTAACTGAAAGTCTGAAACCTTTCAAAGTCCGGAAAGAAACTTTTACCCTCCATTCCCTCTGAGGGCTACTTCTCGCCCTTGCTAGCCAAGCCTCTTCATTTCTCCCTCCCATGCCTGTATTTCCACTAATATCTATTTTTGGTCATACTTTGGGCCTGCATTCTTTCTGTGACCTCAAGATTGTATATAAGATTCTGTACCTTATTAAGGGGTTGATAGAATCTATATTCTGAAAAGCTCCTGTTTATAAACATTAAATAAGTTTGTATGCCTTTTCTGCCGTTAATCAAACTGCCTCGTGTAAGTGACTTTTCAGCAAAGCTTTAGGGGCCAAAGGCTTTTGCCCCCAGAAATTGTGGGGGATAATTACCCAGAAGTTTAAAGCTTGATCGTTTGGAAATTCTACTTTTAATTTTTGAGGAACAACCATACTGTTTTTCACAGAGACTGTATCATTTTACATTCCCACTAAGAGGCCATGAGGGTTTCAATTTTTCCACATTCTTGTCAACACTTGTCATTTTCTGTGTTTTGGAAGGTAGCCATCCAAATGGGTGTGACACGGTGTATCACTGTAGTTTTCATTTATTAGGAATTTTATGTTTACTGGCAAAATTGTATGTTTTTGTTGAAGAATTGTTTATTCAAATCTACTGACCATTTTGAATTCAATTATCTGTTTTTTTTTTTTATTGTAGAATGTTGTAAGTTCTCTAAATATTCTGAATATCAATTTATTTTCAGGTATATAATTTGCAATAATGTTTCTTTTTTTTTCATTCTGTGGGTTGTGTTTTTACTCTCTTGACAGTGTCTTTTAATGCACAGTTTTTCCACATTTATAAAGTACAATTTATCTATCTTTTTCTTTTGTTATCTATGTCTTTGGTGTCATATCTAAAAAATCACAGCTAAATTAAATAACATAAAGATTTTGCCTTATGTTTTCTTCCAAATTGTTGGTGTTGTAGTTTTAGGTCTTACATTTAAGTTTTGACACTGATGGAGGTAAGTTTTGTGTATGTTGTTATATAAGGGTCCAACTTCATTCTTTGAATATGAATATCCAGGTTTCTGAAGATTATTTTTTAAAAAGACTCCCCTTTCCCTATTGAATAACTGTGGAACTATTGATGAAAAAGAGTCAAACTGTAAAATATTTCAAGGAATTTATTCTGAGCCAAATATGAGTGAACAAGGCCAAAGAGACAGTCTCAAGAAGTCCTGAGGACATGTACTTAAGGTGGTTAGGTTATTGCTTGATGTTATACATTTTAGGGGACAGAAATTACAGGCAGACATCAATTTTTACAGGTAAGGTATACATTTGTTTTGTCTGGAAAGGCAGGATAACTGAAAGCAGGAGCTTCCAGGTCATAGGTAGATTTAAAGATTTTCTTCTCTCTCTCTCTTTTTTTTCTTTTTTAGACAGAGTCTCACTCTATAGCTTAGACTGGAGTACAGTGATGCAATCTCGGCTCACTATAACCTCCACCTCCCAGGTTCAAGCAAGCCTCCTGCCTCAGCCTCCAAGTAGCTGGGATTACAGGCATGTGCCACCATGCCTGACTAATTTTTGTATTTTTAGTAGAGACAGGGTTTCACCATGATAACCAGGCTGGTCTCGAACTCCTGACCACAGGTGATCTGCCTGCCTCAGCCTCCCAAAGATTTAAAGATTTGCTGATTGGCAATTGGTTGAAAGAATTAAGTTATTATCTAAAGACCCAAAATCAATAGAAAGAAGGGTCAGCTGCGATAAGCAGTTGTAGAGACCAAGGTTCTTAATATGCAGATGAAGCCTTCCTTTGGGTAGCAAGTTTCAGAAATCATAGATTGTCTATTATTAGACCTAAAAAGGTGCCAGACTCTTAGTTAATCTCTCCTGGATTAGGAAAAGGTCTGGAAAAGGAAGGGAATTTTGTATAGATAATAGATTTTCCCACAAGGAATAGCTTTTTGGGGCCATTTCAAAAATATATTTGGGGTAAATTATTTCAATTATTTTCAGGCCCTGCTATCTATCACGTGATGCTATACTAGAATCCGGTGGAAATGCAGTATCTCTCACTGCTATGAAGAGTTCCTTTCCTCTCTCTAAGATGTCTCTTTAAATGTTAATGCTGGTCCTTTGTGCCTGAATTCCAAAGAGAAGAGGATATAATGAGGCATGTCCCACCCTCTTCCCACCATGAGCTGAACTGTTTTTGAATTTACTTTTGAATGCCCTTGGCTGAGAAGGGGTTCCATTCAGTTTGTCCAGTGGCTAAAAATTTTATTTTTGGGTATAGCACTCTTGTCATAAATCTGAATTTACAGGTATTCCCACAAGTATTCCTATGGATATCTGGTTACCTAGACTTGCTGAGGGGTTTGTTTTTTCAAAACTTGAGTAACGTTAAATCTTTGTTTTTTTTTTTTTTTTAACCTCAAAGGATTGACCAGAAAAGGGTCAGTATCTCTGTCAATAAGTGTAGCATACTAACATAACAATGTGCTCCTTTCTCTATCAGTTTCCCTTACAGTCTGTTCAAAGAAACATTTCTGCTTACTACTCCCCATAGGTAAAATACATATCTTAGGAGTTTATCTCCAATGTTAACTGAAAGAAAATTAAAAAGAGTCAAATATTAGAATGATGTACAATATCAACTATTAGTAAGGAGCTATAAATAAGAATACAGACATATCTATAGTAGATATGTTAGTATTATAATCTCTTAGGGAAATTATCATATTAGTTGATAGAAACTTTTTTCCAGTGTATATGTAGAAGCCATTTTATGATTTTGTGTGTGTATATATATATGTGTATATATGTATACGTATATATAAATATATATATATATACATATGTACACATACACATAGACATATATACGTGTATATATATATATATATATATATATATATATAACATATATCTGTGTGTAAATAAATAGAAATCTACATTCAATATTTGTTTGCAGGTTTCTAAATATTAAGAACGTTTTATAACAAAAAATTTAGCCATCCTGTAATCCCAGCACTTTGGGAGGCCGAGTCGGGTGGATCACGAGGTCAAGAGATCGAGACCATCCTGGTCAACATGGTGAAACCCCGTCTCTACTAAAAATACTAAAAATTAGCAGGGCATGGTGGCCTGTGCCTGTAATCCCAGCTACTCAGGAGGCTGAGGCAGGAGAATTGCCTGAACCCAGGAGGCGGAGGTTGCGGTGAGCCGATATCGCGCCATTGCACTCCAGCCTGGGCAACAAGAGCGAAACTCCGTCTCAAAAAAAAAAAAAAAATTTAGCCATAAATAATTTTGTCATTTTTCTAATTTCCCTCGAAATAGTTATTTCATTATAAAATGCAGTATATAATCTAATTTCTTAAATAACATTGCTTTAGATGTTAACCTTCAAATCTTTTTTGTTTATGGTGTGTATAAATAATAATATATGTAAAATTTTAAAATTTTAATAGCAACTTATAGATATAGAAATCGACACACAGGATAATACATGCTAGACAAGAAATTAAGAAGATAAAAAGTTGGTGATAAAAATTGAAAAAATATTACAATGGGAAAGGATGTTAAAAGTGAACTAAATTACACTCTGCCCACTAAAGTGTGTGATCAGAAATCCTTGTTCCTCTTAATTAGACTGAATTGATCAGAGGCTAGCATTGTTGGTAATGATTTTGTGGAACAACATCTTAATTATTCTGTATAGTACTGCTGTAAAGTAGGTAAATTCAATCAATTTAATGCAATTTCACTCTTTGTAAATAACCTTCAAGCCTGAGAGAAAGGACATTTAAAAAAAAATTTTAAATGGTCTGAATGTCTCTTGTCAAGTATATAAAGTTAATCCACACCATTTAATACTATAATAATTCATTGTTAGCAAAAATTTTCCTGACCCATTGAAATGCAAAAGTCTCTCTAAGAGGTAGCAAATACTAGTATTTTGAAGGAGCTACCTAAAACTGCAGCAAGATATACTTTTCTCAAAAAAAAAAAAAAAATTGGTGACTTTTCATTAGAGGAGACAGCTACAAACTGAGAAATATCAAATCATTTTTAGACCTAAGGTAACTATTATGTTACTAGTAATGTTAGAAATATTTATTTTAATATGCTAAGCAGTTCATCAGAAGTCACTCATGAAGTGAAAATGGCATACACAGAAAAAGACAATGGGCTGTAGTTCTGGAAGACTATATTATATTCATGTAAAATTGACCCTCCTATTTCTGGGAAAAATGATAAAACTCCTGGAAAAACTGATAGCTTTTAATAAGGAGCGGTCTGAGTCTTAGAATTCTCTCTCAGCCAAAGCAGAGCAAGCAGCCAAAGGATCAAAGAATGCCATCCAAAATATGCCACTTTGGCAAAATTCCTTTGAGCTGAAGGCAACTGAGAAGAAACAGATACACAAAAAGCTCTGTGCCCTCACTCATTTGCCTAAAAGCAGGATATAAATTTATGTAGGATATAAACTTACTCCTCCTTCCAATGAGAAAGGACAAAAGTTGATCATCACAGATAAACTTTCAACTTTATCAGCCTGGAAACAGCACCAGATGGATCTATTTCACAAACTTCATTTACTAGCTTTAACATACCTTCAGTTTCCCATTTATTTGCCTTCTCACAAAAGATTCAAGGTTCTCTTTCTTTGTCTTGTGGCTGCTCTAACAATATGTTGCTTTTGGTTAATGATGCTACATAAGCCAGTGTTCTAAGCCACCTTTTTGATATTCACTCACGTTTGTCTGGTGTCTTCCATGTATACATGAGTTATGACATTTTAACTTTTACCTTTTCTTCCTCTTGATAATCTGTCTTTTGTAACAGAGGTCTCAACTATAAATTCAGAAAATTAAACGGGATTTTTTTTTCCTCACCTATGCAACCGAATTCACTAATGGGTTTCTCAAATTAAGGGAAGAAATAGTATGAAATAATTCATCCATTCTTTCTGCAGATGATAAAACATCAGTTGAAGAAGTTCATTTAGGAAAAGAGATGGATAATATTTGGATATATATGAACTCTTGGACCATCATCAATAGCTTTGTTCTATATTCAGGGAGAGGGACCGATGCTAATGTCTCCTTTACAAGGTCAGTAGATGATCCATAGCTGCTACAGGTGGGGCTAAAAATGACTCCAATCTTTATTGTACTTTAGAAGAAGATCATTTCTTGATGGAGTCATCTAAAGTATTTTAATATTCTTGGATTTTAATTGGTCAAGAAAATCTTAAAAATAAAATAATTATTTATTATAGAGTTTGCCAGCCCTGACTTGAATGATTTGATTCCAAGGATATCCTTGTATTGTTAATATGGTTGTAAAATTTCGTATGGATATTTCAAGGAAGAATTAAAGTGAGTCATGTGGACAATCAGTAGTTACTGCTCAGAAAGTGGCAGGAATGCAGACTGATGCCCTTGCTTAGTCTCTGGAGGTAGCTACTTGAAATGAGCAGACACAGATATGTTTCAGTTATGCAAGACTGAACTGGAAAGGCTGTATACCTCTAGCCTCTACCAAAGCTGCTAATGTAATAAAAGGCCATATAGACAGTTAACAGGAAATTGAATTTGAGTAAGATTTCCTGACAAATTCTCACACATAGCAGGGCGTTGTACTTTACAGGAGCCTTATAAAGAAATCCAGGCTACTTCAAATGGAGTCTCACTGTAGTAGTTATGCAATCCATTTTGGGCTTTGTTTACTGCTTACCTGAATCAACAGCAGAGAAAGTTACAAAAAGTATAAAGTATTCTGTATCACTTTGTTCTTCCCAGTTATATATTATCAGAACAAAACATGCATTTCCTTCCTGCCAGCAATCCAAAATGCTCTAAAAAGCATTACGTCAAAATAGATGCATGCTACCCTTTATAGTCTAAAAGGCATTTCTTTGAGAACTGGGGTTAAAAAATAAATATCTGTTAATAGAAATAAAAGCATAATAGGGATAAAAAGTATTGACAGTGTAAATGGATGAATTTGTTCTTCATCTAAATGTGAGGGTGGAAAGGAGGCTATCTTTGGAAAGGTTGTGAGCATGCAGTGCTTGGAGTGAAGGGGTGGCGGATGATGTAATCTTCCAGCTCCCTTTTCCCCAACATGCCCATTATTCTGTTATCTGAAAGTGAATGGGTCCGGGACTGCTGATTTTGTGCTTGGCAGAGTATGCACTGGTGTTCAGGGCGCTTTTTCAGTTCTTACGAACGTTGTGAATTTTATAAGGTAAAATGGGTCAGAGAGTACTTCCATCTTATTGGCTAAATCGTGGTAAACTAGTGATTTTTCGTAATAGAAGCAGCCTCATCTTCCTTTGTCTCCTTATTGAGAGCAGATAATGTAGAAGACACAGCAGTTACAATCCTGCTGTTTGAAAAAGAGGCTCTCCTTTGGGTACTGATTCTGGGTTAAGATAGGTAATAAATGGAAAGAACAGGGAGAAATTGTAGCAGTTGATGGCACATATCAATGATAAATTTTGCTGGAGAAAATATCTTTCTTTTTTTCTTTTCTCATAATACAGTCTTAGGACAGGGGAATAACACACTTCCCTGCTACTCTCAGATGTGACACCATGGCATCGCTGCTGCTGGGAAAGCTCACAGGTGTGATTTCCTTCAAGAATATTAATTTATATAAATCAATTTACAAAATTTTTTCAAGATACCTCTATGGGTGATTTAGTAAAAAGATAGCATCAAACATCATTTAATCACCATTGTACATATTAGCGGTTTGATCTTGATTGAGTTATTTTTTTGGTTCTGCTTATCATGTTTGTTATTTTGTAGACTTGGAATTTGTGCATTTGAACCATGAGGGGCATTTTGTTACTGTCAGGGGTCGGCTTAACTACGGAGTTGTTGTGAACCAGGATAACATATCGTTAAGGCAATTATCCATGTTGAAGAGATAGACATCACTGCTGCTTGCCGGATGCAGTCGCATCACCAAAGCTATTTTGACTATTCCAGGTAGAAAAATGGGGTTTGAGCACTACAAAATCAGGCACCTACAGAATCACAGTAGGATCTGAGGGGGTAAATATCTGAATAAAATGGTGGCCAAATATCTCATAATTTACACCTAATATTCAAGAAAGAGAGTCATGAGGAACTTTATGACATACTCAGACACAACTGAATCTATTGACAGAATATATTCCCAACTAATCATCTCTCAAGGGATACAACATTGTTTGTGCATTCAAAATACCTTAACTGCATTCACCCCTCATCATTCAGTAACAACATCTGGGGTGGCTGAACCGACACCAGCTCCAAGGCCTTAGATGTCCTGAAAAACTGTGTGTTAAGTGAATGATAGATTATTGCTCTGGTTATTTGGTAGCATTATGAAAAGGTATTATTAACCCCGCTAAAGACCCCAGAATTATTTTCACAGGAAACTAGCAGAACATTGCAATTGGCCAAGTACCAAACTTAACAGTTTGTAATTCTAAGATAGGCAGAGAAAGAATACTACAAAAAATAATTAGCAACCCTGCCAGTGATGCCAAGTCTTTGCTAAAGGTTAGTTAAAGAACTTGGTGGATGTACAATTTGACTCAAATATTAAAAGGTGAGTAGAAATTAATCAGTCAAACGTGGAAAACACTTAGAATATGCTTATCATGAAAGGGTACAAATTTTTCAATGATACCAAAAATGTAAGACATGCTAATAATCTATTTCCAAGGATCAAACTAATCCCAAATAAAATACTGGAAAACAAAGATACATTAAAAAGTAACCTATCTTATGATTTGCTGAAACTCAATACATACAGCCCCAACATGAGGACACACGTTAGCTTCTGAGGATGTATTTTGCCATCTTCCATGTATACATCAATTACATTTGCTTACCGTCCCCATGTCGTTGTCTCATTGAGCAAAGTTCCTTTTTTGAGTTGATGGGAGGTATAAAGATACTTGTCATGGATTGATATTGATTTTTGAATTAGAATCAAATGACTAATTCTCAGTAATTATTCTATTACATTAAATATTTAATAATTGATCATGATGCATAGGCAGAGGCAAAGACAGGGAAATAAAAGCCTGGGGAATGTCACATATAAAATATTTAATAGAAGATCAGTAGGAAGATGGCTGGTGTGTGGCTCATGCCTGTAATCCCAGCATTTTGGGAGGCAAAGGCAGGTGGATAACTTGATGCCAGGAGTTTGAAACCAGCCTGGCCAACACAGTGAAATGCTATCTCTAATAAAAATACAAAGCTTTATCTGGGCATGGTGACACATGTCTGTAATCCCAGATATTTGGGAGGCTGAGGCATGGGAATCATTTGAACCTAGGAAGTGGAAATTGCAGTGAGTCAAGCTTGTACCACTGTACTCCAGCCTGGGTTACAGAGTAAGACTTTGTCTCAAAAACAAACAAAAAAGATTAGTAGAAAGAAATTAGAAGACAGTCCCCAACAATGTAACATTGAGAAAACAATATTTCTCTATATATTTCTTTCTACATATGTATTGATATGTTTTAGCTGTGTTCCCACCCAAATTTTATCTTGAATTGTAATCCACATTATTCCCACGTGTTGTGGGAGGGACACGGGAGGTAATTGAATCATGGGGGCTGATTCCCCCATGTTGTTCTGATGATAGTGAGTGAGTTATCACGAGGTTCAGATCTGATAATTTTGTAAGCATCTGGCATTTCCCCTACTGGCATTCATTCTCTCTCTTGCTACCCTATCAAGAGTGATTGTAAGTTTCCTGAGGTCTATCCAACTATGTGGAACTGTGAGTCAATTAAACCTCTTTTCTTTAAAATTTAGCCAGTCTTGTGTATATCTTCATAGCTGCATGAGAATGACCTAATACATGGGTGTGTGTAAGTGGTGAGGATAATGCCTAGGCTGGGAAGCCACTATGGAGTCTCCGTGGTAGGTAGGTAGTGAGTCAGAGATGAAAGCATCCTTTGCAGGTCGCTGCAGTGTAGCAGCACAGTTGAAGCGGGGCAAGTTTTGGACAGGATTTTTAAGGGTGTTTAAATGCTAAGTTTCCACACAAGGACGAGACAGAGCTTCAGTTAATACAAGGTATGAGAAGATCAATGTGCACAGCAGGAATAGTCTGGGAAGGGGCCGTGCAGGAGAAAATATCTGTGGTCAGGGAGGGCTGGCATGAAAGGGGCCTCAGTGAGTGGCCTCTTGTGATGACAGGGTCATTCTGTGGGACGTCTGGTCCTTGGGAGCCTTGTGGTTGTCCCTACCTTCGATGACTGCTTTCCTGGTGACACCTTCCCAGCCCAAGAGGGAATGAAGTGAATCTTTCCTCTCTCTTCACTCACCCATTGTAGGTAGGCTGAAAGTCACCCATTCTTATTTTGGTAGCAAGTTATTCAAAGAAAGGGATGTATGCAAGGTCATTAATGTGGTTAGGCTTTGTGTCCCCACCAAATCCCATCGTGAATTGTAATCCCCATAATCTCTATAACCTCATAATCCTCATGTGTCAAGGGAGAGACCAGGTAGAGGTAATTGAATCATGTGGGCAGTTCCTTTATGCTGGTCTCATGATAGTGAGCTCTGAGGACATCTGATGGTTTTATAAGGGGCCCTCCCCCCTTTCCTGGGCATTTCTCCTTCCTGCCAACTTATGAAGAAAGTGTCTTGATTCCCCTTCACCTTCTGCCATGATTGTAAGGTTCCTGAGGCCCTACTCCCAGCCATACAAAGAGGTGAATCAATTAAATCTCTTTCCTTTATAAATTACCCAGTCTTTAGAGCAGTACAAAAACAGATTAAAACAGTCATGAAGACCGGGACAGGAATCACTCTTAGAGGCTGTGTAGCACAGAAGGTATGTACATGTATTGAGGTCCTCTCTTGTTTTCCAGACTGTCCCTACAGCCTCGGTTTGATTTTCCTGTTCATTTTGTTGTATGTCTTTACCCTTTAACTAACATTTTATTTTACTTTGTTTGTTTTAAAAATGTTTTCTGATTTTGGCTGCACACTAATTGAAGAACTCTGTGTGGGTAGCATGGCTTGAAGAGCTGAGACTTTTATTGGGTATTTGATTAGGCTGTGTCACCAGGGTATTACAAATTCTCATGGTTTCTTCCTTCCTTTCCTTTTAATTCATCTTTTATTCTTTTCTTTCTTTCTTCCTCCCACAGGTTGGGCTTTCTACAGAGGTAGTTTTTAATCATCTGATTGAAAGGACTGTATAACCCTTAATGATTTTTTCAAAGCCTGCTGAGGGAATAGAGCTGAGATCAGGGTAGCTCTCACCATTCAGTTGATAGATTCCTCTGACTATGCCTATTTGAGTAAGGTACCCCTGTCACAAAGTTTTCTTGGTGCAAAGTTTTCTCATTTTCATATTTTTCATGTTTTACTAACTGCAAGGAAAAGGCTCTAATATTTTCTGTTGCTTTGGAGGGATAATTGTCTTTCTGTCAATATTGATAGAAAATTTTGTGTGCCCGTTAAGCAGACTTCTAAATAATAGTTGTCTGCTTCACTTTTCCATCAACCCTGTGATGATTGCTTCCTTTAATTTGTACATCATTTTGGAGTTCATTTATACAAATCAGGATTCTTCCATGATTATTCCGGAAGGCTTACCTTTTATGAATTTTCTAAATCAATTACCTCTTGCTTGTTCCCTTTCCAGACTTACTCATATTGTTCCTGTTTTCTTATTCGTTTTTGAAATTCTTTGTTGGTTTATACTTTCTTATTTTATAACTTTATTATTATTTTACTGAGTCTTAGAGAAGGTTGGAGGTAAACACATATGTTCAATGCAACCGTTTTTTTCTAGATGCCATTACTGGCCTTTATTATATTTGGCTTCAAATTACTTTATGCATCTCTACAAAATTAATGTTTATTCATGTCTTGTTTAATAAATTTTAAAGCACCACTAGTATCTACAGGACAAGATTCAAATATCTTTCTTCTGGAATCACTTTCTGCCACAGTGTTTGATACATATTTTGCCAAGCCTGGCATTGAATATTCACTTTTATTCATTGGCTAATGCCATAGTCCCATCCACAAACCACCCTTTACGTTTTCTCTGCTATGGTCTGGACAAATGTGCAATTCCAATTTACAGTTGTGGGTCCCTGGAGGGGTTAATTTATTTGTTCAATGTCAAATAGCTAGTAAGCTTCAGAGCCAAAATTTGTGCCTAGAACTGTTACAGTAGGAGCTAGTCAGGCATGAGCAGCACAGAGGAGGACTCCTCTTCCTCCTCGACACACATGCGAGGAATGCCAGGTGATCATCAGGTGAGGATCAGGTGGTTGTTAACGGGCTCTCTAAAATAATTAATCACAGGTGGCACCAGGGAAAGGCTGTCTCCTAACAGGCAGAAAACACATGAAACTGTTGATTAGTCTGCTTCCCAATAAGATCTCAGGAATTGGGTGAATGGGCTCAAGTATGTGCATTAAGAGGCAAAATTGTGTAGTTGAACGGATATTATGACCTTTCTCTAGGAATGCTACACTATTATGGGAAGAACGTGTCAAGTGAGCACATGTACAACTCTAGGAAACACACTGTGCATGCTCCCCTCCCTAGTGCTAGTGGACAGCTCACCCCAAGGAAAGAATCAGAGGAGAAAGGATACAAGACCTGGAAAGTATGCTTGTGTATAAAACCCCAAGGCAAATGTCAAACTGAGCACTTGATCTTGTAAGTCACCACTTGGCCTTCTTCCAAGTGTACTTTACTTCCTTTTATTCCTGCTACAAATCTTGCCTCAGTTTTTTTCTTCTGCCTTCTGCCTCCTTGGACAAATTCTTTCTTCCAAGTAGGCAAGGATTGAGGTTGTTGTAGACCCATATGGATTCTCTTCCAGTAACAGAACCACAGCTTTTAGAACACTCATTCTTTGCCTTATAAGAGAGAGAAAGCCAGCTCCCTTGCTGTTGTGGGAGGGGATCCCAGAGAGGGAAATCTCAATATAGTGTTTTAAAAAGCAAGACATAAAAATGAGTTTCATACAAAAAAATATCTGAAATTCAGGTTGGTTAGCAGAAATTACATATATGGTGGTGGGGGTAGAAATTGGCATGACAGAAAATTCTTTAGAAATAATAATCCTTGTAATCCCAGCACTTTGGGAGGCCGAGGCAGGTGGATCACGAGGTCGAGAGATCGAGACCATCCTGGTCAACATGGTGAAACCCCGTCTCTACTAAAAATACAAAAAATTAGCTGGGCATGGTGGTGCGTGCCTATAATCCCAGCTACTCAGGAGGCTGAGGCAGGAGAATTGCCTGAACCCAGGAGGCGGAGGTTGCGGTGAGCCGAGATCGTACCATTGCACTCCAGCCTGGGTAACAAGAGCGAAACTCCGTCTCAAAAAAAAAAAGAAATAATAATCCTGATTATTGCTGCCATTGATGATTATTCATGCCCCACTTCGTTATAAACATGTATTCCGAGCAAAACCCAGTTACCAGATTTGTTATATAACTGTCTGACCATCTGTGCACAAATTAGTTATATTAATTGAAAATAATAATACCAGTTTTATCTAACTTTTTGGGATAGGAGTATATCTACAACTTTTTAAATTCTTTTTTTATTTATTATTAATTTTATGTGTACATAATAGATATAAATATATATGGTATATATATTTGTGGGGTACATGAGATGTTTTGATATAGGCATGCAATATCATATAAGAACGTCATGAAGAATGGGGTATCCATCCCCTCAAGCATTTGGCTTTGAGTTACGAATAATCCAATTACACTTTTTAAGTTATTTAAAAATGTACAATGATTATGACTATAGTCATCTTATTATGCTATCTAACAGTGGGACTTATTCATTCTTTCCATTTCTTTTTGTACCCATTAACCATCTGTACCTTCCCCCCAGCCCCACGCTACCTTTCCCAGCCTCTTGTAACCACCCTTCTGCTTTCTATGCTTATGTGTTCAATTGTTTTGATTTTTAGATCCCACAAGTAAATGAGAATATGTAATGTTTGTCTTTCTGTGCCTGGCTTATTTCACTTAAAATGATGATGTCCAACTCCATCCATGTTGTTGCAAATGACTGAGCCTCATTTATTTTTGTGGCTTAGTAGTACTCCATTGTGTATATATACCACATTTTCTTTATTGAGTAATCTGTTGATGGACACATAAGTTCTTCCAAATCTTAGTTATTGCAAACCGCGCTGAAACAAACGTATCTTTTTCATGCACTGATTTCATTTATTTTGTGTATATAATCAACAGTTAGATTGTTGGGTCATATGGCAACTCAATTTTTAGTTTTTTGAGGAATATCCAAACCATTGTCCATAATGGTTTACTAATTTACATTCTTACTGACGGTGTATGAGGATTCCCTTTTCTCAACATCCTCGGCAACATTTTTATTGCCTGTCTTTTGGATATAAGTCATTTTAACTGAGGGTGAAATAATATCTTGCTGAAGTTTTGATTTTCACTTCTCTGACCTTCATTGATATTGTGCCTCTTTTCACATATCTGTCATTTGTATGTCTTCTTTTGAGAAATGACTATTCATATCTTTGCCTATTTTTTATTCAAATTATTATTTTTTTCAATAGAGTTGTTTGAGCTCCTTATATATTCTGATTAGTAATCCCTTGTCAGAGGGTTATTTTACAAATATCTTTCTCCTGTTCTGTGGGTTGTCTCTTCACTCTGTTGATTGTAGTGTTTGCTCTGCAGAAGCTTTTAAACTTGATGTGAACCTATTTGTCCAAGTTTGTTTTGGTTACCTGTGCTTCTGTGGTATTGTTCAAGAAATCTTTCCCAGACAAATGTCCTGAAGACTTTTACTAATATTATCTTTTAGCAGTTTCATAGTTTTGTGCCTTGGTGTTAAGTCTTTAATCCATTTTGATTTAAATTTTGTACATTTCAAGACACAGGGGTCTGGTTTTGTTCTTCTGCATATGAATATCCAGTTTTCTTTTTTTTTTTTTTTTCTTTTTTTTTTTTTTTTTTATAGGAAAGCTGATCCCATTTCCAACTCCAGGGAGCAAGAAAGCATATTTGACCTTCCAGCCTCTTAGCATTAGCTGATACTTCCCTGTCTTCTCTTCCTGAGCCATGAGTCATGCCTCATCGAAAGTCTCCCAGGCTCCTGAAGTAAAAATGACAAATCAGTGGATAAGAGTGATAGGAAGAGAAGTACAAGATTTTACTAGACAGTGTAGTAGAAAACTCTTTGCAGAATGAAAAATTGCAGAGTGCTGACACTTGTTCTACAGAAAGAGCATCAACACTTAGATCACTGTTGAACAGCACTTGTTTTGGGATGAAGCTCTAGAAGAATATTATCTAAGGTGAGGCCAACTTCTTTGCTTCAAATTCTACAAAATTCTTACTCTACAGAATGATGAATTATTTAACTACCAAACTTTACTGAGTATATAGTTATTAAGGATCAACTGGGAGATGTGAAATTGGGCATCATGGACATTTGGTGGAGCATTGGGGGAGGGCAGAAAATGTTAAAGTTGTACATGAAATATTGAAGTGCACAACCTAGGTAAAGACTTCAATAGCAACAAGAGTTGACCCAGAAGAATCTCTGTTTTGCCAGTCTTTTCTAGATCTAGTTTTGTACCTGTTAATAATGAACATTAAAACGTTTCACTCTGTGTTAGTCAGTTCTTGCATTGCTGTAAAGAAAATCTGAGAATAGATAATTTATAAGAAAAGCAGTTTAATGGGCTCATGGTTCTGTAACCTGTACAGAAAGCATAGCACTGGCGTCTGCTTCTGGTGAGGACTGAAAGGAGGAAGCTTTCAATCATGGTGGAAATCAGAAAGCAAGCAGGCGTCTCACGTCTCAGTTTTCTTAACATAATTTATTAAAGAGACAGTATTTCCTCCAGTGTATATTCTTGATATCTTTATCAAAAATGAGTTCACTGTGGGTGTCTGAATTTGTTTTCTGAGTTCTCTATTCTTTTCCATCAGTATATGTGTCTATTTGTATGCCAGTACCATGATGTTTTGATTACTATAGCTCTGTCATCTAATTTAAAATCTGATTATGTGATTTCTCTTGTTTTTTATTCTTAGGAAAGCCTTGGCTATTCTGAGTCTTTTGTGGTTCCATATATATTAGATAATAGTTTTCTCTATTTCTGTAAAAAATTTCACTGCAATTTGATAGGAATTGAATTCAATCTGTAGATTGCTTTGGGTAGTATGGATTTTTTTAAATTATACTTTAACTTCTGGGATACATGTGCAGATCTTGCATGATTGTTACATAGGTATACACATGCCATGGTGGTTTCCTGTCTCTATCCCCTGTCACCTACATTAGGTATTTCTCCTAATGTTATCCCTCCCCAATCTCCCTACCCTCTGCTATACCTCCCCTAGTCCCCTACCCACCAACAGACCCCAGTGTGTGATGTTCCCCTCCATGTTTCCATGTGTTCTCATTGCTCAACACCCATTTATGAGTCAGAACATTTGGTGTTTGGCTTTCTGCTCTTGTGTCGGTGTGCTGAGAATGATGGTTTCCAGATTCATCTGTGTCCCTGAAAAAGACATGAACTCATCCTTTTTTATGGCTGCATAGTATTTTATGATGTATATGTGCCACATTTTCTTTATACAGTCTAGGTTTGATGAGCATTTGGATTGGTTCCAAGTCTTTGCTACAGTAAACAGTGCCACAATGAACATATGTTTGCATGTGCCTTTATAAGAGAATAATTTATAATCTTTCAGGTATATACCCAGTAATGGGATTGCTGGGTCAAATGGTATTTATATTTCTAGATCCTTGAGGAATCACCACACTGTCTTCCACAATGGTTACACTAATTTACAATCACACCAACAGTGTAAAAGTGTTACTATTTCTCCACATCCTCTCCAGCATCTGTGGTCTCCAGATATTTTAATGATCGCCATTCTAACAAGCATGACATAGTATCTCAATATGGTTTTGATTTGTATTTCTCTAATGACCAGTGATGATGAGCATTTATTCATGTGTTTGTTGGCTGCATAAATATCTTCATTTGAAAAGTACCTGCTCATATCCTTCACCCCATTTTGATGGGGTTGTTTGTTTTTTTCTCATAAATTTGTTTCAGTTCTTTGTAGATTCTGGATATTAAGCCATTGTCAGATGGGTAGCTTGCAAAAATATTTTCCCATTTTGTTGGTTGCCAGTTCATGCTAATTATTGGTGCTTTTGCTGTGTAGAACCTCTTAAGTTTAAGTAGATCCTATTTGTCTATGTTGGCTTTTGTTACCATTGCTTTTGGTGTTTTAGTCATGAAGTCCTTGCCTATGCCTATGTCCTGAATGGTATTGCCTAAGATTTCTTCCAGGGTTTTTTATGGTGTTAGATCTTATCCTTAAATATTTAATCCACCTGGAGTGAATTTTTGCATAAAGTATAAGGAAGGGGCCCACTTTCAGCTTTCTGCACATGGCTAGCCAGTATTCCCAACACCATCTATTAAACAGGGAATCCTTTTCCCATTGCTTGTTTTTGTGAGTTGTGTCAAAGAATAGATGTAGATGTGTGGCATTACTTCCAAGGCCTCTGTTCTGTTCCATTGGTCTATATGTCTGTTTTGGTACCAGTACCAGGCAGTTTTGATTACCATCACCTTGTAGTATAGTTTGAAGTCAGGTAGTGTGGTGCCTCCAGCTTTGTTCTTTTTGCTTAGGATTGTCTTGGCTATGTGGGCTCTTTTTTGATTCCATATGAAGTTTAAGGTGGTTTTTTTTGTTTTGTTTTTTGTTTTTGTTTTTTTTTTTTTTTTTTCAATTCTGTGAAGAAGGTCAATGGTAGTAGCTTGATAGGCATAGCATTGAATCTCTAAATTACTTTGGCAGTATGGCCATTTTCACAATATTGATTATTCCTAACCATGAGCATGGAATGTTTTCTATCTGCTTGTGTCCTCTCTTATTTCCTTGAGCAGTGGTTTGTAGTTCTCCTTGAATAGGTCCTTCATGTCCTTTGTTAGTTGTATTCTTAGATTTTTTTATTCTCTTTGTGGCAATTGTGAATGGAAGTTTGCTCATGATTTGGCTGTCTGTTATTGTTGTATAGAAATGTTTGTGATTTTTGCACATTGATTTTGTATCCTAAGACTTTGCTGAAGTTGATCATCATCTTAAGGAGATTTTGAGCTGAGACAATGGGGTCTTCTAAATATACTATGATGTCATCTGAAAATAGAGACAATTTGACTTCCTCCTTTCCTAATTGAATACCCTTTATTTCTTTATCTTGCCTGATTGCTCTGGCTAGAACTTCCAATACTATCTTGAATAGGAGTGGTGAGAGAGGGCATACTTGTCTAGTGCCAGTTTTCAAAAGGAATGCTTCTGATTTTTGCCTATTCAATATAAATGGGCTGTGGGTTTGTCATAAATAGCTTTTATTATTTTGAGATACATTCCATGTATATCTAGTTTATTGAGAGTTTTTAGCATAAATGGTTGTTGAATTTTCTTGAAGGCCTTCTCTGCATATGTTGAGATAATTGTGTGGTTTTTGTCTTTGTTTCTGTTTAGCTGATGGATTATGTTTATAGATTTGTATATGTTGAACCGTTCTTGCATCCCCAGGACGAAGCCTACTTGATCGTGATGGATTAGCTTTTTGATGTGCTGGTGCATTCAGTTTTCCATCATTTTATTGAAGAATTTTGCATCGATGTTCATCATGGATATTAGCCTGAAATTTTCTTTTTAGTTGTGTCTCTGTCAGATTTTGGTATCAGAATGATATTGATCTCATAAAATGAGTTAGGGAGGATTTCCTCTTTTTGTATCATTTGGAATAGTTTCAGAAAGAATGGTACAAGCTCCTCTTTGTATGTCTTGTAGAATTTGGTTGTGAACTCATCTGGACTTGGACTTCTTTTGGCTGTTAGGTTATTAATTTCTGCCTCAATTTCAGACCTTGTTATTGGTCTATTCAAGGATTTAACTACTTCCTGGTTTAGTGTTGAAAGGGTGTAAGTGTTCAGGAATTTATCCATTTCTTCCAGATATATTGGTTTATGTGTATAGAGTTGTTTGTAATAATCTCCGATGGTAGTTTGTATTTCTGTGAAATCTGTGGTTATATACCCTTTTTCATTTTTTATGACATATATTATATTATTCTTTCTTTTCTTTTTTATTAGTCTGGCTAGTGGTCTATTTGTTGTGTTGATCTTTTCAAAATAGCAGCTCCTGGATTTATTGATTTTTTTGAAGGTATTTTATGTCTCTATCTCCTTCAGTTCTTCTGTGATTTTAGTTATTTCTTGTCTTCTGCTAGCTCTTGAATTTGTTTGATCTTGCTCCTCTAATTCTTTTAATTGTGATGATAGGGTGTCTATTTTAGATCTTTTCTCACTTCTCATGTGGGCATTTAGTCCTATAAATTTCCCTCTAGACACTGCTAATATGTGTCCCAGAGATTCTGGTATGTTGTGTCTTCATTCTCATTAGTTTTCAAGAACATCTTTATTTCTGCTTTAATTTTCTTTTCTTTATTAGGAGACTTTATTATGGCTTTGAACTCATTACATTTTACTGGTCTCTTCAGGTTTTGATTTCTTTGTAGTTCAATCTTGGTATGTTGTACCAAGATTGTATTCATCTAGGTATTCATTTGTTCAATTTATTGGCATGTAGTTGCTCATAGTAGCCACTAATGATCCTTTGAATTTCTGAAGAATTAGATATAAAGTATCGGTTTTGATATCCAGATTTATTTGGAAGTAGTGTATCCATTAAATATATAAATTTATATGTAGCTTTGTGTGTGGCTGTGTGTTTGTATAGATATATAGATAGATAGATGTCTCTCTCTATAGATACACACCAGTGATAATCATAATTATGACATTTTTACAGGTTAAGTCGTCAAAATAAGTTTCTATAAATTCTCATATATTTGATGATGATTAGCTTTTATTTGTTAATGTGTACCAAAATTTTAAACCGTTTTTATTATTTTTCCCCACAAAACAATACCCAGAGATACATTTTATTTTCTCATTTAATAACTAACAAAAATATGTAAGTAGTCACATTAACCACATGTTTGTTTTTTTCCCCTCTATGTTGCATGGTTATTAAGTGGTAGAGGCAAAATTTTGTCTCTCACAATCTGAAGTTAAAAGCAGCATTTCTTTAATTACAGATTGTAAGAGATTGGTTGAAGGGTAAAAAGTATCATTCAGTTAGATAGGAGAAATATATACTGGAGATGCATTGTACTGTACAGTGACTGTAATTACTTAAAGTATATATTTTACTTCAGTATAATATACTTAAAATTGCTCAGAGAAGATTTCAAATGTTCTCATCAAAAAAAATGATAAATATGTGAGGTGGTGCAGATGATTATTATTTTGATTTCATCATCCTACTGTGTGTGTGTACCTTTGTTTGTATGCATATAAATCAAAACATCACTTTGTATACCAAAGACATTTGTAATTATTCAATTAAAAATAAATATTGTTTAAAAGAGGTATAATTCTTAACTACTATTCTCCGTTTCCAAAATTAGAAATATTGGTCCATCTACTGCCTCTGGAATTTGCTTACCCTATGAAGAACAATGTCCAAGTTTTAGAGTCCTTTAAGGAAAAAGAAAGTTACTTGGTGAATTATGGTCTCCTCTCTCAACAACACCTTAAAAATCTTCTAATATTACATGTAGAAATTGGTAACCTCACAGACAAAAAAAAAAAAAAAAAAAAAAAAATTATATCCATAGGGAATTAGATTAAAGAAAATGTGTTTATTTTATATTAAAGGTACATATTGAAACTTATAATACTATTAATCTTTATACCTAGGTGTGCATTTTCAGTCAATTTTATAATCATTTGGATTTTGTGTATCAGTTAACTAATTAATGTAAAGACTACATAAACTATATGACCAATTAGGAAATTATGGTGGGTAGAGATATGTCATTCACAAAAGATAAACTGATGGCTGGCTGTTATGATTCTTATTTTACCAATTAACAGATTTAACATTTTGAAATCTATAGTTTACTTCTACAATGAGCATCAAAATTATTCTAAATAATGTTTCTGCATTTTTAATATAGTATATAAATGACCAAAGTTCAAGCCACTTCTATATCTTGCCTGTTAATCAGAAAATATCTTGAATTTGTAGCTATATACTAATCACAAAGTCTTTCTTAGAGAAGTAATAAAGGTGATTTTTGTATTATATAAAGTTATTTATTAAATCCTATATGATGTTCTTTCCCCAACTAGTGTCTCCATAGTTTAACTTATTTCTCTAGTTTAAAAAAAAAAATCAAAATTGTTAAGTGCTATGTCTAATTACTATCAAGATAGTTGACCATTATTTTAGTATTAAGCTGAGATATGTCAGGACAGCTAATATTTTAATGTAAGTCATTGAAATATAAATATAGCTCTATTATGAGAAATTAAGAAAAAATGCATGTGAAAGTCCACCTAAGGAAAACCTGATCTCAAAAAATCTTTATAGAGTGGAAAATATGCTTTTTCACAAAACTTAAGACAATACAAAATGATAAAATTTCATTTTAAATGAATGTTTATTTTTATGATGAAGTCTTATGTAAGTAATTGTAGTTAATGGCTCAAGCAACATTTTAGTAACATTGTCTATACGTTTTGATTTAATGTGTTTTCTTTAAAAGGGATTGATGTTGCAATGCTACCAAGATTTTTAAATACAATATACTGACATTGCTAATATTTAGGATATAATATTTGGAATTATGAACTTATGGTTAACTTTTAAAAAGAAAACAGTTAAAAAATGAAAAATTTAATTACAAGTAATTTTTAAAAAAACAAAATCATCAATACAATTTTGAAATAAAAAATGGACCAAAGCAGCAAAATCATTTCAGAGATTTAAAGAACATCTTTCAGGTATTATTAGCTGTCTCTTGAAAGATATCTACTTGCAACACAACCACAGTCTTATAGATGTGTGTAGTTAAACATACCTACTTAAGGGAGAAACATTTCTTGATATTTTCAGATAGAAAAAAAATCCATCTTTTTATTAGGGAACTTCAGAACATATTTCAGAAGAATCCAACATAATACATCCCAATTTTTAACATTTCCTTAATTAAGAAAATATTTTATACGTAGAAATTTCCAGTGTTTAACTTCAAATGCTATTTTTATAATCCTCTACAGAAAGGCTGTTAAGAGAACACAGTTCTAAATATATCACTACTATTCATGTTCTATCATTCAAAAATAGTTGTAACAGAACATTTATTTAGGAATATTTTAAACAGTAATTTTTTATTTATTTTTATTTATTTTTTTTCCAGATGGAATCTCACTCTGTCACATAGGCTGGAGTGCAGTGGTGCCATCTCAGCTCACTGCAAACTCTGCCCCTGGGTTGAAATGATTCTTGTGCCTCAGCCTCCTGAGTAGCTGGGACTATAAGTGTCTGCCACAATGCCTGACTAATATATATATATATATATATATATATATATATATATATATATATATTTAGTAGAGATGATGTTTCATCATGTTGGCCATGCTGGTCTTGAACTCCTGATTGCAAGTGATCCTCTCATCTCAGCCTCCAAAAGCATTTTGCCTAGTCATCTATATGCCCCCGCTTTTCGTTTTATTATTATCTTTTGTTTTATTTTGCTTTGTTTCATTTACTTATTAGCTAGAATACTTTATTTAATAATTAATTTTTCATTCTTTTGAGAAAACAAAATAAGAGCAAATATTACATATCTACTCTCAGGAAACAGTGGCATCCTCTGTTATACGGTTTGTGTAAAATAATGTGTACTTCACTATATTCTTTTGTATGCTGAAAAATCGTCTTTTAATAATGAATAGGGCAGAGTCATATTCTCTCTCTCAATTTAGAAATTCAGTATTCTTGTTAGGTGACATGCAGATAAAGCTAAAATAAAAAACCTAAAGTTGCTTCTTTAATATTTATATGTTTCTTTTGAAACAAGAAAATATTTCCAAATCATTACGCATCAGAATTCTTGAAGGAGGCACTTTTTATATAAATTAAATTGTAAAATCAAATCCTCTTTCTTACTCCAAATTGTCCTACTTAATGCTAGAAACATCTTACATAAAATATCCACTGGTCTACTCACATGGCAGCAACTTTTATTGCAAGAAGATATACCAGAGTTTGTTTCCTTATAATGTCAAGGTTATGACTCATCTCTTATGGTAGCAAAATTGTCATGTTAGCGTGTGGTTTTCAATTTTCTCTTGACTTAAGCAGGAAATGAAAGAATATACAGCTGAGAGATTGTCAGGGGTGTTGAAATGAGTCATATGCCATTAGCAGGCATTATTTGCTCACAAATCCCATATTTATTGGGACCATTTTGCAATTCCAGGAGGTGATCATAAAGTTATCTTGGCTATGTGTTGGATCAGTAGCAAACAGGAATTACTATCATAAAATCATTACACTAAAGTACGTCTGATGCCTGAAATACATTCTCATGTTCAAAAAAACATCAAGGACTATGGCACTTACCAACTACTTGATACAAACATGGAAAATGGCTAAGTACTCTGTCATAATTTATATTGATTTTATAGGTACATTTCACATGATTACTTGATTCTTTTAGCTGCTTCAGAATAGCTGGTGCTAATTCTACATCAGTCTCATATTATCAGTGTAGCATTCTGTGTTATTCTAGTGACACTTGGTAGGAACCAGTGTATCTCCTCTAGAGCCATCTGCTATTGATTTTGAAGCTAAGCCTCCCAGAATTTCACTTATCTGAAACCTGAGGGAAACACACAGACACACAGACACACACACAAACACACACACACACACACACACACACACACACACTTTTTCAAATATTGGCGTGTTAAAGTATTAAACTATTCAACTATAAAGTGGAGTGTTTCCTATGCAGCAAGCAGTAGTGTAATCTATTACACAGGTACTGTGTTTTGAAGCCCGTTTGGAAGTATAGGTGTTGATGGTTTGTCAAGGGACATAAACGCAATCATTAATCTAATCATTTATCTTTTGGACATCTGTTCCAGTGAGACATTATTAAAAATGTTTGGTATAAGAAAATTTATTGCACTGCTACCAACAGAAAACATAAATCAGAAATATAGTAATGGTAATAGTAACAAATTATTAATATTTATTGAACTCTGTATGACTGACCTATGTTTATGCTTTGCTCTATATTTTTTAATCTTGTCAACAACCTAATAAGTTGGATTCAAGTATTATATGCATTTTGAAAATGAAGTAACTGTGCATGGGTTTGCTTTGAGCACAAACAAATCTGACATTTTTGATTCATGAAGTAGAGAATTCTAATGTCATCTAAACTATATTGGAAAAGTTTTTACTAATAATCTTTACTATAAAACAATTGTATGTATGTATATTTTGCATGAATCTTAATTTATAACTAAAATGTAATTAACCATTTTCTGTTCCCAATTTCATTAAACAATATGTGAGATGAATATATTCTCATCCTGGAGGAGTTTCCCCATCTTAGACAGGGCTGAATCTTTGGATGAATGACTAGAACAGTTGGAAAAGGACCAACTCTTAGAAGGGTCTGCACTTAGAGTTTAATGACCTGCATTGAAGTCTTTTAATCCTTAATGCTAACTCTGAATTTGTATTTTTAAGTAAATTCTGATGGGATAATGCATCGTGTTTCCAGGACTTGAAGCTGCTACTCCCTCGTGATCTTGCCACTTGGAATTTTGCACCTCACAGGGCCTGAGCCTTGCTGCTCTACCTGTTGAACTCTGCCACTCTCCATACCTGGTATGAGTTACCACCTGAAGTAGCCTGTGGCAGCAGCAGTCTTTGCCTTATTCTGACAGTACCAAAGTGGGTTTGGTGGGTGACTCAGCTGAGTTGAGCCTCTTGCCAACTTCCAGCACAGGTGCAGAGTGCATCTGAGCATGGAGGTTCTTGATTCTTATGACATGAGAAGTACAATGTGGACATAAATTTGTGAATGATGTGACTATCCCAACAACACGAGCAGACACTAGCAAGGATCTGTTTCTCTAACAGAGCTACACAACTGCAAAAGAAAAGCTTCACAGAAGAAGAACTACACTGCAAATAAAGGTTTCCAGCTGCTAATGCTGCTAACAAAGTGGAGGAAGAGTCACATCAGCTCCCTCAGAAAACTTCCCCAGCCATTTTCATGAAAATTAACACCCTTGACCATTTTCTCTTCCGAAGAGTAAAGCTTTTCTATTTAATATCTCATGCCTCTTCCAGCTTTATTACTCTGATTACCTGTTCATTTTTAATGCATAACAAATGAGATTGATTTGAGTTTACTTTTTCTAAAAGTTTATTATAGACGCTATGAATAAATTTAGGCAGTAAAACTCAGTAAAAATGTTATATAACATATTAATCTTTAAGAAAAGTTGTTTAACATTTTTACCTCCTTAATTTGCTCTCATGATTCCATGAACTTTGTAGTACTTATCATGACAAAATATACTTGTGAAGTGTGTATCATAAAGTCTTGTTCCATGGTCAACCAACTTTGGTTAACTTTTAATTTTCAAAATAGCATTAGATATGCACATCTCGATTTATTTCAAAATTAGATTGTCATTATTCATTTGCTTCTTTATCTAAATTAAGATTTTCTTTAATTGAACACAATAAATGTCATATATGCCAAGCCCACAGCTATCATCCTCGACCATGGAAAGCTGAAATGTTTTACTTTAAGACCAGGAGGGAGATATGGATGCTCACTTCTCCCTTTTTCTATCAACATTGTAGGGGAATTCCTAGCCTGAGAAATTAGGTAAGAGAAAAAAACTGCAGTCATCTAAATTAGAATAGAAGTTAAATTGTGCTTGTTTGCCGACACATAATCTTACATGTAGAAAATTCTAAAGACTCTACAAATTGTTAGAACTAATAAGCAAATAATGTTGCAGACTAAAAAATAAACAAAAATTACCTGTGCTTCTATGCCTTACAGAGACTCTGAAAAGGAGATACTTGAACAAGCTCATAACCACATCAAGAAGAATAAAGTATTTAAGGAAACAAATTTAGCAAACATGATAGAAAAAAACTTGTACGCTTAAAACTGCCCAAAATAGTCTATGTGTTCAATGTATACACATCAAAGTTCCAATGACAGCTTTTTATGAAACTAGAAAAAAAAATCCTAAAATTTATATGAAACCACAAAAAACTCTGACTAGCCAAAGCAATGTTGAGCAAAAAGAACAAAGCTGATTGCACAACATTGCTTAATTTCAAATCTACTGCAAAGCCATAGTAGTCAGATCAGTATGGTGCTGGCACAAAAAAAAAAAAAAAAAAAAAAAAAAACAGACACATCAACCAACGGAACAAATAGAGAACCCAGAAATAATTTCAGGAATTTACAGTTAATTGATTTCTGACAAAGATTAAAGGAACATGCAATTGAGAAAGGATAGTCTTTTCAATAAATGGTGCTGAGAAATATTGAGTAATGTAAAACGATCTCACCACAAAAATAACAACTGTGATGTAATGCATATTTTACTTAGCTAGGTGTAACTATTCCTCAATGTATGTACACTGAAAAACATCATATACATGATAAATATATATGATTTTATCTGTTAAAATAAATAAATTAGAGGAAAATAGATGATGCTGGGAAAACTGGATCTCCACATGCAGAAGAATAAAAATCAAATCAAAATATATTAAAGACTTAAATTTTAGGCCTGTAACTGTAAAGCTACTAGAAGAAACTACAGGATCAAAAAGCTCCATGACATTGGCTTAAGCAATAAATTTTTTGGACCTGATTCTATAGGTACCAGCAACAAAAGCAAAATAGACAAATGGGATTTGCAAGCTGAAAAGCTCTGCACAGAAAGGGAAACGTTCAACAGAATGAAGACACAACCTACACATGGGAGAAAATATTTTTAGATCATACATTTAATAAGTTTAATATTCTATATATAAGGAATTCAGACAACTCAATATCAATGAAACAAATAACTTGACTTTTATAAATGGCCAACAAGTTTATTTAAAAATGTTCAACATTATGAATCATTAAGGAAATTCAAATTACAATCACAATTCAATTATAATCACAATGAGTTAACACCTCACACCTGTGATTGAAATTTAATTACAGCAAGGTGACACCTTACACCTGCTAGAATAGATATCAAAAAGACAAAAAAATAACAAGTGTTAAGAGAGTATGTGGAGAAAAGGGAACCTTTTTACAGTCATAATGAAAAACAGTATAGAGGTTATTCAAACACCTAAAAGTAAAAGTATCATATGATCTAAACAAAGGAAAACAGATGATCATATATATATATACATACATATATATATATATATATGTATATATATATATATGAGATACAAAAGAAAGGAACTCAATATATCAAAGTGAAATCTATGTTTCCATGTTTATTGCTACCCTATTCACAATAGCCAAGTTATAGAATTAACTTAGTTGTCCAGCAGTAGATGAATAAAAGAAAACATGGTGTATATATATATGTGTGTATACACATTGTATATTGGAATATACCATGGAATATTCTTTAGCCATAAAAATAATGAAATCCTGTCATTTGCAATACCAAATTGTATGGATAAACATTACGTTAGATGACATAAGCCATGCACAGAAAGAAAAATACTACATGATCTCATTCATATTTAGAATCCCAAAATGTCAAATACACAGAAGTAGAAAGTAGAATGGTGATTACCAGGGACCGGGGATAGGCTCTAGTTGGAGAGATGTAGGAAAAAGGATTCAAGTTTTGAGTTAGACAGAAGGAGTTGCTCTTCTTGAGGAAAATCTTTGTGGTGTTCTCTGTATTTCCTGGACTTGAATATTGGCCTGCCTTGCTAGGTTGGGGAGGTTTTCCTGGATGATATCCTGAAGAGTATTTTCCAGGTTAGATTGATTCTCACCATCACATTCAGATACACCTATTAAATGTAGACAAGGTCTTTTCACACAGGCCCATATTTCTTGGAGACTGTTCATTCCTTTTTACCCTTTTTTCTCTATTTTTGCTTTCTCGTTTTATTTCATTGAGTTGATCTTCGACCTCTGATATCCTTTCTTCTGCTTGGTCAATTTGGCTGTTGAAACTTGTGTATGCTTTGCAAAGTTTTCATGTTGTGTTTTTCAGCTCCATCAATTCACTTATATTCCTCTCTAAGTTGTTTATTCTCATTAGCATTTCATCAGATCTTTTTTCAAGGTTCTTAGTTTCTTTGCATTGGGTTAGAACATGTTCTTTTAGCTCACAGAAGTTTCTTATTACCCACCTTCTGAAGCCTGATTTTGTCAATTCATCACATTCATTCTCCATTCAGCCTTGTTCCCTTGCTTTGAGGAATTTTGGGTTTCAGGTGTTTTCATCTTTTTTGAGCTGGTTTCTTCCCATCTTTGTGGATTTATCCACCTGTCGTCTTTGTAGTTGTTGACTTTCAGATTGTGTTTCTCAGTGGACATACAGTTTGTTGATGATGAAGTTATTTATTTCCGTTTTCCTTAGTTTTCTTAGTTTCTTAGTTTTTCTTCTAACAGTCTGGCCCCTCTGCTGTAGGACTGCTGGAGTCCACTCCAGGCCTTGCTTGCCTGGGGATCACCCGCAGTGGCTGCAGAACAGTAAGGGTTGCTTGGATGATGATAGGTACAAATGAGATTTAAGAGGTAGTGAAACTAAGTTTTACCTCTAAGGAAGGTTTAGAGTATAAGTAAAATGAGTAACTTGCCAATGTGTAGCTAGGAAAAAATGGTGATAAGTGTTGATCAGATTGTCTATGTGGATACTGACACTGCTAAAAATATAATTACCGGGCATGGTGGCTCATGCCTGTAATCCCAGCACTTTGGGAGGCTGAGGTGGGTGGATCACTTGAGGTCAGGAGTTTGAGAGCAGCCTGACCAACATGGTGAAACTCCTTCTTTATTAAAAACACAAAAAAATTAGCCAGGTGTGGTGGTACAAGCCTGTAGCCCCAGCTACTCAGGAGGCTGAGGCTGGAGAATCACTTGAATGCAGAAGGCAGAGGTTACCATGAGCCAAGATCATCCCACTGTACTCCAGTCTGGGTGACAGATGGAGAATCTGTCTCAAAATAATAATAATAATAATAATAATAATAATAATAATAATGGGATTGATGGTTATGATGCAGAGCTAAAATCTTAAGTAGAAGTTTGGACATAACAGGAAATTATGTAGAGACAATAAGCAGATAGTACTCACTTCATAGAGACAGGACAGATGAAAAAGGAAGGAAAGATAAATGGACGATCACAAGAGACACCAAATAGGACATCCAAACAATGTAGTCTTCTAAATTATTTCAATGTGGGATAAAAAAAAATGCTTCCACTGTGAATGCTGCAAGTGAAAACTGCTAGAAATGAAGGCCTCAGGTAGCTGGATTTGGGATCTGCCAAGAACTTATGGGGCAGCTGAACATAAGATGAGAGGTGAAGACTCTAATGCTACTTGGCTTTTTAGTAGGAATTAACATCTCTGGGAAACACAATAAAAATTGCAAGCAGCAGAGTGTTCACGGCAAGAGTATGACTCCAGGTTCCTTATGCAAAAGGAGTTAAGAGATCTGAAACAGTAATCTTGACTGTGCTACTAATGTGTGTGACCCTGAGCTAAATTCTTAATCTTTATTTTTTCTGCTTTTGTTTCTTCAACTTATAAAATGCAGATGAGACAATGTTGTGTGGGTTAATTAGTGTTCCTAACATATTGAACATTGTTAAAAGTAGTTATAAGTGCTAAATTACGCACACTGACAAAAAGTCAAGATCTGGGGTAGAGGCAACTGTGTTTGTGATAACACTGGCAAGTGCTCTGTAACCTTTAAATTTCATATGTGTCTTGACTTTACTAACAAGATATTTCCTGCTTTGATGCCAATAAATTGAACAAATCTGACTAGCACATGAACATTGATATCAGCCACGTGAATATTTTGTTATATACTATATATATACTATATAACTATATATATACTATATATAGTATATATATATATAACTATATATATATATATACTATATAACCTAGTATAATAAATCCTGTGATAATAGACAAAGTGATGTAGCAAACAGTGCTTGTGATCTCAGGTCAAAAGAAATAATTGTAGTGCTCCATAACTGTATGTGTGTAACAGACCTTGTGATAATTTGAATCACAGAGCAGTTAACATAGATTTGAATTTAATTCATTCAGTCATTCATCCATTTGTTTACTCAATGATCAAGTATTGTATGCCAAGTATTCTATTCAATAATCAAGTATTATATGTACATATTAAAAATGTTAGAACTGAGCCTGGGGTAAAGAAAAATATAATAGGTTGTCCTTGTACCCAAGGGATTCACATGCATTAAAAAAATTTATAATGCCTGCTGCTGTCATATTAGTGTTATGCATACCACATTGACTTGTTATAAAGTTGTACAATCTCAGCAGCTTACAAATGTATGTGTATATTATCTCGAAGTTTCTCTTTCTTTCTTTCTTTCTCTTTCTTTCTTTCTTTCTTTCTTTCTTTCTTTTTCTTTCTTTCTTTGTTGCTTCTTTGTTTTTCTTTCCTCTTTCTTTTTTCTTTGCTGGAGTCCTGCTCTGTCACTCAGGCTGGAGTGCAGTGGTGTGATCTTGGCTCACTGCAACCTCTGCCTCCCAGGTTCAAGCTATTCTACTGCTTCAGCCTCTGGAGTAGCTGGGGATTACAGAGGTGTGCCACCACACCTGGCTAATTTTGTATTTTTAGTAGAGATGGAGTTTCCTCATGTTGGCCAGCCTGGAGTTCCAGACCCCAGGTGATCCACCTGCTTTGGCCTCCAAAATGTTGGGTTTATGGGAGTGAGCCACTGCCTCATAATTTCTGTAGGTCAGGAATCTGGGTATAATTTAGCTTGGCATTCTATAGGAAATCTCATAAACCTGCACCCAGAGAGTTCATTCACATCTGGGATCAATCTACATCTAACCTTCAGGTCATTGGAAGAATTGGTTTCCTGGTGGTTGTACAATACCTGTAGGCTCTAGCTTTTTGGTGGCTGATGGCTAGGGACCACTCATAGTTCCTAGAGGTTGCCTGTAATTTCTTGTCATTAGGGTTTCTTCAACATGAACACTTACATCATTAAGACAGCAAAAAAAATTGTGACCTTAAAGAGGACCCAGTTCCTCTTTTGGAAGCTTTAACCTGATTATATTAGACCTACCTAGGATAATCCTCTTTTTGGTTCACAGCATCAACTGGTTAGTAAACCTTAATAACGTCTGCAAAATCTTTTCTCTTTGTCATATTCTATTGGCAAGGAGCAAGTCACAGGTCCTGCTAACACTCAAAGGGAGAATATTCTAGAAGATGTAAACACTCTGGGATCCACTTCTAGGATATGGCCACAATAACGGCGCAAAGGGTCTGAGTTTGAAAAAATGAAGCTTTAAGTAATATTAACATTAGAAAAAGAATGAACATTAGAAGGCCTTACATTCTCAAGGTTATAGACAAAAGTAAACAAATACAGGTTGAATCATCCTTATCCAAAATGTTTAGGATCAGGTGTGTTTCAGATTCTAAGTTTTTCTAAATTTTGAAGTATTAGTATATACATAACGAGATATCTTGGGGATAGGACCCATGGTTAAACAGGAAATTCACTTATATTTCATATCACCTGAAACACATAGCCAGAACATAATTAACATAATATTTTAAACAATTTTTGCATGAAACAAAATATTGACTGTCTTTTGACTGACTCCCATCACATGAGGTCAGGTGTGAAATTTTCGCTTACAACATCACATCAGCTGTCAGAAAGTTTTGAAATTTGGACCATTTTAAACTTCAGATTAGAAATGCTCAGCCTGTCATTCAATTTTGTCAGTTACATAGAATTTATAATCACAATATTATGTAGTAATAATTTTTTTAAAAAAGGAAGGGAATGGCAAATGCTAAGAGTGAGTAAGAGGATCCATTACTGTATATAGGGTGATCAGTGGTAACCTCCTGCCACAGATATTGTATTAGTCCATTTTCACACCTCCGTGAAGAACTGCCTGAGACTGGGTAATTTATAAAGGAAAGAGGTTTAATTGACTCACAGTTCAGCATGGCTGGAGAGACCTCAGTAAGCTTACAATCATGGTGGGAGGGAAAAAAGAACAAAGTACCATCTTCACAAGGCAGCAGCGAGGAGAATGAACGCAGGAAGAACTACCAAACACTGATAGAACCAACAGATCTCATGACAACTCACTCCCTATCATGAGCATAGCATGGGGGAAGCCACCCCCATGATCCAACTACCCCCATCTGGTCTCTCTCCAGCAGGTGGGTATCATGGGGATTATGGGGATGATAATTCAAGATGAGATTTGTGCGGGGCCACAAGGCCTAACCATATCAGATATGTTTAGGCAGATGCCTGAAGGAAGCCATGCAAATATCTGGTGGGAGAATTATTCCAGGTTGGGAAGCATATTTGATGAAATACAAAGTGGGACTTTGAATTTTACTTTAAGCAACATAGGAAAGCATTGGGAGGGACCACTGAAAAGGATGGTTCAGATGTTGCATATAGAAGTTGTCCTTGGTAAGAAATAAGGATGTAGGGCTAAGTTAACAGCCTACTGCAGAGACCAAGTTGAAAGGTGAGGTTGACTTGGTGTTTGAATACTTGTTAATGAGTGTGTGGTTAAATCTTGGGTACATTTTCAAGATAAAGCTGGCACAATTTGTGGATAGATTGGATGTGGATAGGGATGCCAAAGATTTTGTAAGCACAAGAAATGAGCTATCTTATGCTTAGATGGAATATCTTTGTAGAAACTTGCACAAAGCATTCATTTCTAAGTACTGATCCTTGCATCACCCCATTATTTAGAGAATAGGAAGATTAAGGGCTGGATGCGGTGGCTCACGCCTGTAATCCCAGCACTTTGGGGGGCTGAGGCGGGTGGATCATGAGATCAAGAGATCGAGACCATCCTAGTCAACATGTTGAAACTCCATCTCTACTAAAAATACAAAAAATTAGCTGGGCGTGGTGGCGCACGCTTGTAGTCCCAGCTGCTCAGGAAGCTGAGGCAAAATTGCCTGAACTCAGGAGGTGGAGATTGCAGTGAGCCGAGATCGCACCATTGCACTCCAGCCTGGGTAACAAGAGCGAAACTCCGTCTCAAAAAAAAAAAAAAAAAAAAAAAAAAAAGTATAGGAAGATTAGGTAAACTATTAAGAAATAAAACAGAGATGAGTAGTGCAAAGAAGGGAGATAATATAACGTTGGGTCCCAGAAGTTGGTGATAGAATATGTATAAATTTGAAGTAATATTATTTCACTTTCTTTTTTTTTTTTTTTCTTGGCCACCTGCAAATACTAGAAAAGTTAAAAGTGTTAGATTAATCATGGTTGCAGTTAGATAGACATGTAAGGGCAAAGGGTTTAAGTGTATATGTAAGAGAGTGATTGTTATGGATTGCAGATTCACAGTTTGGAAGAAAAGAAAAAGAAAATGTGGGGTTGGAGGTGACAGAGCCTTTGCTTGATCACTTAGGTTCCCAATCCTTCTCCTAGATCCATTCGTGCACTTTTCTGTAAAATTCAGTGTTAGCAGTAACACTGCTAGGTCAGGTTAGCAGTAATCCCCTATCCTTGACATCCAAACACCCTCAATACCTGATCCTCATTCTCAACTATTCCCCAAGTGATTTTGGATTACCTAGGTCTGTCTTTGCTAGAATCCTGTTAGTTCAGCTGAGCTGTTATTCTCAGCCTAATTCATAGAGTGGTCTTGGAAGCTGTCCTTGTCTTTTGAATAGAGGCAGCCAGAGGGAATAATTGCAGAAATATTGACTTTCTTCATTTCTTCTCTAAATGTGTCTCAAATTCTGAAAATGAAACACCGTATAATTTCTTTTGCAGATTTATCTTAATTTGAATCAGTAAAGAATCAATACAATCAGCAGATGTTTTAGTCACCAAGAGGGCAGTGATTTGCCTGACATTAGTGAATGGCTTGGCTTTTAATATAAAATATTTGTATACAAGAAAATGTTGCCGACTTATGTACATGGTAATTAACTTTTCAGGCTAGCTTCACAATATTTATGTTTCCTTAAAAAATATATTTCTGGCCAGGTGTGGTGGCTCCTGACTGTTAGCTCAGCACTTTGGGAGGCCAGGGCCAGCAGAAAGTTCTAGACCAGCCTGGGCAATATGGGGAACACTGTCTCTACAAAAACATTAGCCGTGCCTGATGTTGTGTGCCTGTGGTCCCAGCTGCTGGGGAGGCTGAGGCAGGAAAATCATTTGAGCCCAAGAGGCGGAGGTTGTAGTGAGTTGAGATGGCACCCTGCACTCCAGCCTGGGTGACAGGGCAATACAAGAGATCGAGACCATCCTGGCTAACACGGTGAAACCCCATCTCTACTAAAAATACAAAAAAATTTAGCTCGGCATGGTGGTCCGCGCCTGTGGTCCTAGTTACTTGGAGGCTGAGGCAGGAGAATTTCACTTGAACCCGGGAGGTGGAGGTTGCAGTGAACCAAGATTGTGCCACTGCACACCAGCCTGGGTGATAGAGTGAGACTCTGTCTCAAATAAATAAATAAGATTAAAATAAAAGTGTATTTCTACGTAATTAGTTTCAATTTTATAAACCAGGGTCCAGTTATTACAGGTATTACAGAAGCAGTAATTGCTATTCAGTAGTATGATGTTTGCTATCTCTGTCCCCTTGACAATTTCTGGTTAGAGATAAAAGGACATGGAACTTTAGAAAATTCATAGTAGCTTTGCTTTTAAAATTATGATGATGTAGACGATAAGGCTTCAGGATGCTTATAAGCAATGAGAGTCAGGCAAATAGATTGAACTCATACTATAAAACGCCTTAGTTCTACCCTTTACATAGTATCTGAAAATCATTCATTTTGCTGGGTTTACAGAGAGCCATTTAGTAAAATGAAAGGCATATTCTATGGATAAAGATTTAATAACCCTCTATGAAAGCCTGGAGCATTGTGATACTAACTTCCAGTTCCTCTCCCTCATTGTCTGTGTTCTGGTTAAATGATCTGTTTATCTCTTCATAGATTTTTATCTCAATAAATTGCAAACTCCTAGAAATGGAAGGTGTGACTTATCAAAAGCTTTTTTCAGGAGCAGGCATTTAGAATACGAGTGCTGATTGAATTTCATAAAAAATTTCTTTGTTTTTTCCCTAACATTATGTATCATGTTTTCTTTAGTTTTTTTTTTTTTTTTTTTTTTAATAAGGAGGTTGTATGATATAAAAGATTTGTTAAATAACTTGTCTCCTTGATTACAGGCATACCTTGGAGATATTACAGATTTAGATCTAGGCCATGGCAATAAAGCAAATATTACATTAAATTGAGTCACACAAAATTTTTCGCTTACCAGTGCATAAAAAATTATGTTTACACTATACTGCAGTTTATTAAGTGTGCAATAGCATTATGCCTACAAAGCAGTGTGTATATCTTACTTTAAAATTATTTATTACTAAGAAATGCTAAGAACCATGTGAGTTTCAGCGACTCAGAATCTTTTTGCTGGTAGAATGTCTTCCTTTGATATTGATGACTGTTGACTGATCAGGGTGGTGGGTAACGAAGGTTGGAATAGCCATGGCAATGTCTTCAAATAAAACAACAATGATGTTTGTGACATTGTCTGTTCCCTTAATAAAAGATTTGCCTGTAGCATTTGCTGCTGTTGGATAGCATTTTAACTATAGTCAGATCTCTTTTCAAATAGGATAATTACAATTCTCTCAAACCCTGCTACTGCTTTATCAAGTAGGTTCATGTAATATCCTACAAAATGTCATTTCAACAATGTTCAGAATAGATTTTATTTCAAGAGATCACTTTCTTTGCTTACTCATAAGAGACAACTCTTCATTTGTTCAAGTTTTATCATGACAGTTAACCAACTCATCTCATCTTTAGGTTCCATTTCTAATTCTAAATCTCATGCTATTTTTACCACATCTGCCCTTACACTCTCCACTAAAGTCTTGAATCCCTTAAAGTCATCCAAAAGAGTTGAAAGCCACTTCTTCCCTGCTAATGTTGTTAATTTGACCTCCTTCTATGAATCACAAATATTATTAATATCATCTAGAATGGTGAATCCTTTCCAGAAAGTTTTCAATGTACTTTATCCAGATCCATCAGAGGAATTACCATCTATCGCAACCATACCCTAACAAAATGCATTTCTTTAATAACACAAATTAAAAGTCAAAATGACTCCTTGATCTGTGGGCTACAGAAAATGTGTTAGCAGACATGAAAACAAGATTAATTTCCTTATACATCTCCATCAGTGCTCTTGGACAATCAGGTACATTGTCAATGAGCAATAATATTTGGAAAGTTAACTGTTTTCTGAGCAGTAGGTTTGAATAGCAGGCTTATAATATTCAGTAAAGGATGCTGTAAACCAATACATGCTTTATTATTCCCTGGATAAAACACAGGCAGAGTCAACGTAGCATAATTCTTGAGGTCAATAGGATTTTGAGGACAGTAAATAACCTTTGGCTTCAACTTAAGGTCACCAGCTGCATTAAACCTTAAGAAATTTGGGCCAGGCGTGGTGGCTCAAGCCTGTAATCCCAGCACTTTGGGAGGCCAAGGCAGGCAAATCACGAGGTCAAGAGATTGAGACCATCCTGGCCAACATGGTGAAATGCCGTCTTTACTAAAAATACAAAAATTAACTGGGTGTGGTGACATGCCCCTGTAGTCCCAGCTACTCGGGAGACTGAGGCAGGAGAACTGCTTGAACCCGGGAAGTGGAGGATGCAGTGAGCTGAGATTGTGCCACTGCACTCCAGCCTGGTGCCTGGCGACAGAGTAAGACTCTGTCTCAAAAAAAAAAAAAAAAAAAAAAAAAGAAAGAAAGAAATTCTGTCTGCGCTTTGAAGCTTTGAAGCCAGACATTGACTTCTCTCTAGACATGAAGGTTGTAAATGACATCTTCTTCCAATAGAAGGCTGTTCTGTCTATCTTGAAATTCTGTTGCTTAGTGTAGTTACCACCCTCTATGATCTTAGGTAAATCTTCTGGATAAGTCGTTGCAGCTTCTGTGTCTCCACTTACTATTTCACCTTGCACTTCTATGTTTTGGAGATGGCTTCTTTTCTTAAACCTTATGAACCAATCTTTTCTAGATTCCCACTTTTTTGTCTGTAGACAGACTACTAAAGCTTTCTCCAGATCAGCATTAAGAATGTTTCACTTTATTATTAGTTATGGGTTCACTGAAATATGACTTTTAATTCTGTTTTAGAATTTTTCTTTTTCATTCACAACTTGCTGAACTGTTTGGCACAGCAGGCACAGCTTTAGGCTTATCTCCACTTTTAACATGGTTTCCAGCTGGGCGCAGTGGTTCATGCCTGTAATCCCAGCACTTTGGGATACCAAGGAAGTGGATCTCCCGAGATCAGGAGTTCGAGACCAGCCTGGCCAACATGGTAAAACCTCATCTCTACTAAAAATACAAAAGTTAGCTGGGAGTGGTGGCAAGTGCCTGTAATCCCAGCTACTTGGGAGGCTGAGGCAGGAGAATTGCTTGAACCAGGGAGGTGGAGGCTGCAGTGAGCCGACATAGTACCATTGCACTCCATCCTGAGTGACAAGAGTGAAATTCTGTTTCCAAAGAAAAAAAAAAAGGAAAGAAAGAAAAAACTTGGATGGTTTTCTCATTAAACTTAATTATTTTTAGCTTTTGATTTAAAGTGAAATATGTATGATCCTTCCTTTCACTTGAATATTTGAAGGCCATCATAGAGTGATTAATTGATATAATTTTAATATTGTGTCTCAGAGAGCAGGGCAGCCCAAGAAGAGGAGCAGAGATAGGGGAATGGCTGTTTGCTGGAGCAGTCAGAACTTGTAATATCAATCAAATAAGTTTGCCATCTTATAAGGTTTGTGTGCTCCACAACTGACAATAGTAATACTGAGGATCACTGATCACATATCACCATAACCAACATAATTTGGGGAAAAGAAGTTTGAAATATTGTGAGAATTACCACAGTGTAATGCAGAGACACAGATCAGACCCTTGCTGTTGGAAAAATGGTACTGATAGTCTTGCTTGATGCTGGATTACCACAAACCCTCAATTTGTAAAGAAATGCAATTTCTGTAAAATGCAGTAAAGTGAAACAGAATAAAAGGAAATATACTAATTTGTATTTATTCACATATTACTCTTTATAGGTGTATTATATATATATAGATACAGGGGAGTTTATTGAGTATTAACTCACAAAATCACAAGGTCCCACATTAGGCCATCTGCAGATTGAGGAGTAATGAGAGCCAGTCTGAGTTCCAAAACTGAAGAACTTGAATCTAATGTTCAAAGGCAGAAAGCAACCAGCATGGGAGAAAGAGATAGGCTGGGAGGTGAGGCCAGTCTCTTTTTTCACATTTTTTTTTTTTTTTGCCAGTTTATATTCTAACCTTGCTGGCAGCCAATTAGGTGGTAACCAGCCAGATTGAGGGTGGATCTGCCCTTCCCAGACCACTAACTCAAATGTTAATCTCCTTTGGCAACGCTCTCACAGACATGCCCAGGATCAATACTTTGTAGCCTTCAATCCAGTCAAGTGTACACTTAGTATTAGCCATCTCAATCTGATATTAGAAAGAATTTAGCTGAATATACTCAGGTTGGCTTTTGGCACAGATGTATAAGAATGAAATAGAAAGACTGCTGTTAGCAGTGAATTCTGAGAACCGGAGGGAATGTGAGAAGTACTTAAGGAAAGCAGGTCTTACTAGCTAGTGGTGGAACTAATGGGGCTCTGTATTACAGATAGATAGAATTTATAATATTTGCTTATGTTTTGTTTCCCTTCCCAAAAATGTGTGTATCTGAGTTCCAATGCCTTGATTTGTTAATTATAAATTATGTTTAAAGTAATTGTCAACAATTGTTAATTACTAATGGAAACTGCATATGTTTTGTAAAAAATGTACATATTATACATTTTTCAAGTTGCTTATTAATTATAATGTATCTGTAATCTTGTAAAAATATCAGCACGAGTTTGAATGATGACATTTTCTTTATAGTAAATACATCACAAGTTTTCAGGAGAAAGCACCATTCTAATATATGCAATTTCCTTGAACCATTGATGTAAGAATTCATGTGAAAATATGGGCTTATTGCACTTATTAGTTACAAAAGTGTACAATAGTTAAGATGTTTAATAACAAGGTTTGAAATCACAGAGGTGCAGATTAGAATCATGACTGAGTAGAATAAGACAGAATGCTCAACTAGATCATTATAAAAATATTCTGAACATTTTCTAGAAGAAAGAAACTTATTAAACATGACATGCACAAGAGTGCCATAAGAAGAAAATGTGGTAAAGCAATTTTATCTTTCAAATCCAGTTTAAGATGATAAACCACGTCTGGAATGACCTGTGACCCACACCTAATTACTATCTTGGTTCCTCATCCTATTAGGCCTAAAAAACATATTTTGAAAGAATAAAAGGAAAAGAAGTTTGCAGCACCGGAGTTATGAATTAAGCCCTGCTAAATGATCCTCTTTAATTTTACCATGTATCAGTGTTGTGTGTTTCAAAGCATTTGATATAATCTGCCCATCAAATATGGTCACACTGAAATGTAATCATCAGATCAAATGTGTGTTGCCAAAAGTGATTCATCACATAAGAGAAGTGAATGGGTTTTTCAAAACTTGCAACTTAAAATAATAAAAATTCCTTGCACATTACATACAATCAGTATATAGACAAGGTAGTCTCCTATTCAGATATTCTTCTGGATGTTTCCTTAAGTAGATGTATCTATTTAAACTTGCTACATTTTCCATAATTTCATGTTTGAATTAAAGCAATAGCCTTATAATTAGCTGAACTGATTTGACCCTTATCTATCTTTCATAATTTTTCTAGATGACAGCCATAAACCTTGTTTAAAAACCTGCTTGAAATAAAATTGGGTTCAGTGGCCCATGCCTGTAATCCCAGCACTTTGGGAGGCTGAGATGGGCGGATAACTGAGGTCAGGAGTTTGAAACCAGCTTGGTCAACATGGTGAAACTCCGTTTCTCCTCACAAAACAAAAATTTGCCAGGCCTGGTGGCACACTCCTTAATCCTAGCTTCCCTGGAGGCTGAGGCAGAAGACTCTCTTAAACCTGCGAGGCGGAAGTTGTAGTGAGCAGAGATGACACCGCTGCACTCCAGCCTGGGCAATAGAGCAAATCTCTGTCAAAAACGGGGAAGGGAGGGCAGGGACAGGGAGGGGAGGGAAGGAAGAAACCTACATGAAATCTTTTGATTCCTTTTCTAAAAGCTTCACTTAGGTCCCTATTTATAACTCTTTATATTGGCTTAACCCCCAACATGATCATGTCACCCTTAGTTCTCCACATCTTGACTTTTCCTCTGGTTTATTCCTCTTCTTCCCTAACCACACTGGCCTCATCATAGTTATCTCCAAATGTGCCATGCAACATTTGGTCAAATATCACCAAAAAGAGGCCTGCTCCTATGGGCCTAAATAAGTTGCAACCTGGCTGGGCGCAGTGGCTCACGCCTGTAATCCCAGCACTTTGGGAGGCCGAGACAGGTGGATCACGAGGTCAAGAGATCGAGACCATCCTGGTCAACATGGTGAAACCCCATCTCTACTAAAAATACAAAAAAATTAGCTGGGCATGGTGGCGTGTGCCTGTAATCCCATCTACTCAGGAGGCTGAGGCAGGAGAATTGCCTGGACCCAGGAGGCGGAGGTTGCGGTGAGCCGAGATCGCGCCATTGCACTCCAGCCTGGGTAACAAGAGCGAAACTCCGTCTCAAAAAAAAAAATAAATAAATAAGTTGCAACCCACCCCCAGTCCCTGCCTACAACTGCAAGCCCTTTCCTTGCTCTACTTTAGCTGTGGCTCCAGAAGGCTCACTGCTTTCTCATGTAACACACCTTGGGTGTGTTAGGTACATGGTTATCTGTGTGTGTGTGTGTGTGTTAGGTACATTGTCACCTCTAGAATATAAGCTTCATAAAGGATGTGTTTTTGATTGGTTCATTAATGTATCTTAGGAAAATAGAGTTGAACTTTACTCATTGTAAATCTTCCATACATACAGTTTTTAAGTCAAATTACATAAAAACTGAGACAAAGGGCTGGGTGCAGTGGCTCATGCCTGTAATCCCAGCACTTGGGGAGGCCAAGGTGGGTGGATCACCAGGTCAGGAAATCAAGATCATTGTGGCTAACACAGTGAAACCCTGTCTCTACTAAAAATACAAAAAATGAGCAGGGCATGGTGGCACATGCCTGTAGTCCCAACTACTTGGGAGGCTAAGGCAGAATTGCTTGAAACTGGGCAGCAGAGGTTGCAGTGGGCTGAGATTGTGCCACTGAACTACAGCCTGTGTGACAGAGCAAGACTCTGTCAAAAAAAAAAAAAAAAAAAAAAGAAAGAAAGAAAGAAAGAAAGAAAGAAAAAGAAAGAAGAGAGAGGCAAAAATACATGGTTTTGCTTCAATATAAGTAGTGGTGTTAATTGTCCTAGGAAGCAAATGAGCAAAAGTTATGCAATCTATTTTTACATTTCTTTAAAAATGAGCAAGTTATATAGAACTGAAAATTCACCTTGGGGAAGTTTTCTGCTGTTTGAATTTTGATGAAGCAGTGTCTTTCTTTCAGTTCACCAAATCCATCAAGCCAAGAAAACCTAAAAATCTAAATCCAGACTTCTTACAAAGCACATATTAAATGATCTCTGAAATTAGGCATTAATGATCATGAACAATGGAGGAAGTTTCAAATGCCATATCTCAGAAAGACCTTCACAAGAAAAATATCATTTGACTCATTTCAATAAGCATTATTATGTTCAACAAATCAAGGACTATTATAATTTAATTTTCATCATCAAGGTTTGCAATTTTCATCTAGTTTAATGTTCACAGGCTATCATAATTTTTGTTCACTTGGTATGTTTTAAATTAAATTCCTAGGTTATGAAGTTTTCCCTTTAAAATATTTCTTGCCTTTTGCAAATAAATGTTACATGTTGACAGCGTTTCAATGAAATATATTCTGCATTTGCCCAATCAGCAGGATGACAGATTTGCTATTGAAACAAAATGGGTTGTTCTCTTATGTTTTTAAGCCATACTGAGTATCACACATGGAAAACTGCAAGGGGGGAGTTGTTAGAGTTTCCCTCATCCTCCTCCTCTGTCTTTTACATTTCATTATAATGAGAAATTGAAATATAACTCTCAGTCAGAGCCAACTACAAAATCATTCCTTTCCCTTTGAGTTATGATCTTCAATGAAATGATGAAAAGGTTAGAATGTGCTTTAATTCATTCTTGCAAAAGTTATAATTGTGTCATTATTCGGGTCAACGTCAAATCAATGCTTTAGTTTTCCATAGATTAGCCATATTAGCAATCGGAAAATATGATACAATATTTGTTTTAGCACTTAAGAATAACATGTCGTTCTGAATCTTTAATATATATTACTTTCAAATTCATTTCATGCTTGAATGTTTATTTCTTTTAATGTCAGTCTGCTATGTAAACTATTGCCTAGGTAAAACAAAAATATTTTCTTTTGCAGGAAATATGCCTCACATGGCAAATTAAACATTGCAATCAGGATGTAAAGGGTATCAAAATCAATCGCATGCACTCAGAATGCAATCTGTAGCATTCGATCTAAAGTATCAATGCGAAAGTACAAAAAAGAAAGTCACCTCAATAATGTCACAGTGATGTTTCACAATATTTTATATTTCTATACTAGCAGGAATCCAGGAAATGCTGCTTGGATGTCATTGTTAAATGTTTCAGCCTTTAAATGAATCATTCATATTTCAAAATATATTCAATTCAAGCCAAAATGTATTAGTGTCATAGTAAATTGTCACCACTCCTTTGCAAAGGATAAACAATACACCTTTGTCTCCCACCCTAGTTCAATTACATCCAGTTCCCTCGGTCTGCCTCATTGTCTCTGAAACCTTCCAGTTGCATTGCTGCCCTGTTTGTGTTAAAGAGACTGATGAGGCAGGTTAACTGTCAAAACATGTTAGTAAAAAGAAATTTAATTTTTTGAAATGTAAAAATATTGATTCTAATAACTACATGAATAAATGAAAACACCCATCACATGTCAATGAACACTTCCCATTTTCAACAGAAGGCCTTCAATGCTGCCCAAATGGTGATTTTTCTATTTCATCATTTTGCTGAGTGTTTTCCTCAAATAAATATTGAGGCCTATGTAATCAAAATGAAAGTATTGCCATCTCACCGTCCTACTTCATGATATTTTATAGATTTTTAATAACTTTAAGTCATTTTCAAATAATTAAAAGTTATTTTTTTAATCCTGAAGAGACACTTGCAAAACTGTGGTCAAGTCTCAGAAGATCTCTACAGTAACAAAAGAACATTATATCTATAGCATACCACCTGTAAAAATGATATATGCTTGAGGATATAAGCTATTAATAGTTTTCAATTATATTTTAAGTAGATAACATTTTCTTCCAGATTTATTTATTTAATCAATTTATAAATATGATTTTTCTATTTGTTTCTCTCTTCCCACAAGGACATCAATTGCAATGCAAGTCATTAGTATGGAATAAAACAAAACAGAACTTCAGCCTCTCATGGCTTTTTAGTTAAAGAAAAATATTCTGCTTGATACTTTGCTTTATCTGAGTAGTCTTCCATTCATCCTAAATATCTTATAACTAATTTCTACAAATATACCTATATATTAGTAGAGAATATATATATATATATACACACACACACACACACACACACACACACACACATATTTTGGGGGACGAGAGAGAGAGAATATATATATATATATATATATATATATACTAATATATATACTAATATATATACTAATATATAGGTATATTTGTAGAATATACCTATATATTAGTAGAGAAAATATACATATATGTATATATATATATATATATATATATATATATATATTTGGGAGGACGAGAGAGAGAGAATATATATATATATATATATATATATATATATGTATATATATATATGTATGTATGTATATTTGGGGGGACAAGAGTCTCTCTCTGTCACCCAGGATGGAGGTCAGTGCATGATATCGGCTCACTGCAACCTTTGCCTCCTGGATTCAAACTATTCTAGTGCCTCAGTCTTCTGAGTAGCTGGGATTACAGGTGTACACCATTATACCTGGCTACTTTTTTAAAAAAATTTCAATAAAGACAGGGTTTCACTAAGTTGGGCAGGCTGGTCTCAAACTTCCGGTCTCAAGTGATCCACTGGCCTCATTCCCTCATTTAGCCCCGCAAAGTGTTGGGATTATAGGCATGAGCCACAGCCACTGGCCTGTACTAAAAATATTCTAATGAAATATGTTTTCTGACATATCACATGTAAATGATTAGGTTTTTATTGTTTTACTTTTTTACGTTGATTTCAGTGATTTTAAACTGAGTAAAGAAAGATAACTGTAGTTTCTAGAAAAAATAAATATATAAAACAAGTACCTAAAAGCAGAAGAGTGTGAAAGAACAAAGCAGACACTGGAAGCAGCTTTACATTTGGAAACAGGGAGGAACATAGAGTGAAGAGTGATTTACTCATTTTATTGCTATTATCATGAGCTAACCCAAATTTATATCTGACAGGAAGGCTAACATTTCAGTAGAAAAACTTACAGTCTCATTGTTTTGTAAAACCAGAAGCCAGAATTTAGGGCAATCACAGCCACTGGAATCTAAAGAGAAAAATTTCAGAAAAGAGAAAGCCAGGGAAAGGGATCTTCGAATTCTGTAATTCTGCCCAAATATATGGCTCACTCCTGAACCAGACAAGCATGGGATCAACTTCACATAGGCCTTCTCATAAGTCCACCAAAGTGAAAAAAAAAAAAAAAAAAAGGATGAAAATTTGAATTGCCACCTACTTCAGAAAACAAGAGTTTTGTTATCTGATTAACTGTCAGATCAATACCTGCTAAAATGATACAGAAAAATAGCATTGTTAAGAGAAAGGAATATGAGAAGAGAACCCATATTCTCTATATTATAACATTCAAAGTGTCCAGACTTCAATTCAAAATTGTGAAATGTATCAAGAATTAGGAAAGCAGAATCCATTCTCAAGACAAAAATATAATCAATACAGACAAAATTCTAGATGACACAGATAGTGGCATTAGAACATAAGGACCTTGAGATATTATTTTAGCTATTCACCTTGAAAAATTCTTCTTCTTCTATCAAAATCAAGTTTTCAGGTTGAGCAGAAGATTCAGAGAAAAGAATTTCCACCCAAAAATATTTTGTGTTGAAATAGGAAAAAATTGTATAACTTTGTTGGGCAAATTGTCCAGTTATCTTACAAGAAGACAATGACTTATTGATAGACATGTACTCTCTGAATACCAAGCAGCAAAAAGAACATTTTAAAATTTCTTTTTTTTTTTCTCTCTCTTTTGGTATATACCCAGTAGTGGTATTGGTGAACCTAAGGATAGTTCAATTTTTAGTTCTCTGAGAAATCTCCATACTGTTTTCCATAAGGTTGTATTAATTCTTTATATATATATATATATATATATATATATATATATATATATATGAAAAAGAATAAAGAAGAGGAAGAAAGAGAAAGAGGAAGAAGGAGAGAGGATGGGGGTATTGCTTTATTGCCCGGGCTAGAATGCAGTCTAAATATGGGTATGCCTATAATTGTCCTTAATAATGGAGACATGAAAGAAAATGAGGGAAGAGAGTAACAAACGAGGAGCCAGCCAACATTTCGTTTAAACTTCTAAGCTGATATGATGTGGTGCTGATAAGAGTGTATATTTTGTGTATTTAAAGTGGAGAGTTCTATAAATGTTAATTACGTTTACTTGTTCCAGATCTGAGTTCAAGTCCTGAATATCGTTGTTAATTTTCTGTCTCATTGATCTGTCTAATATTAATGTTGAAGTCTCCCACTATTATTGTGTGAGAGTCTAAGTCTCTTTATTAGTCTTGTATGTCTGGGTATTCCTGTATTGGGTGCGTATATATTTAGGATCTTTAGCTCTTGTTGTTGCATTGATCCTTTTATCATTATATAATGTCCTTCTTTGCTTCTTTTGATCTTTGTTGCTTTAACGACTATTTTATCAGAGGCAAAAATTGTAACTTCTGCTTTTGATTTATATATTTTAGCTCTCTGTTTGGTTGGCAAATCTTTCTCCATCCCTTGTTTTGAGTCTTTGTGTATCCTTGAATATGAGATGAGTCTGGATGCAGCATACTGATGGGTTTTACTTTTTTATTCAAATTGCCTGTCTGTCTTTGGACTGGGGGATTTAGTCAATTTAAATTTAGAATTAATAATGATATATGTGAGTTTAATACTGCCATTTAATATTAGCTGGCTATTTTGCCCATTAGTTGATGTAAATTCTTCATTATATTGATGCTCTTTTTGGTATTTTTTAGAAAGGCTGATACTGTTTCTTCCTTTCTATGTGTAGTGGTTCTTTCAGAAGCTCTTGTAAAGCAGGCCTGGTGGTGATGAAATCTCTGAGTGCTTGCTTGTTCACAAAAAAACTTTATTTTTCCTTTACTTATGAAGCTTAGTTTGGCTGGATGTGAGATTCTTGGTTGAAAGTTTTTTTCTTTAAGGATGTTGAATATTGGTCCCCACCCTCTTCTGGCTTGCAGGGTTTCTGCTGAGAGATCTGCTGTAAGTCTAATAGGCTTCCCTTTGTGGATAACCTGACCTTTCTCTCCAGCTGCCCTTAATATTTTCTCCTTCATTTCAACCCTGGTGAATCTGACGATTATGTGCCTTGGAGTTGCTCTTCTTGAGGAATATCTTTGTGGTGTTATCTGTATTACCTGGAGTTGTATATTATCCTGCTTTACTAGGTTGGGAAAATTTTCCTGAATAATATCCTGAAGTGTATTTTCCAGCTTGGATTCATTCTCTTCGTCAGACTCAGGTACACCTATCAAGCGTAGATTAGGTCTTTCCACATAGTCCCATATTTCTTGGAGACTTTGCTAGTTCCTTTTTATCCTTTTTTTAATCTAATCTTGTCTTCTTGTTTTATTTCATTGAGTTGGTCTTCGACCTCTGATATCCTTTCTGCTGCTTGATCAATTCGGCTGTTAAAACTCGTGCATACTTCACGTAGTTCTCGTATTGTGTTTTTCAGCTCCATCAATTCACTTATATTCCTCTCTAAATTGTGTATTCTTGTTAACATTTCGTCAAATCTTTTTTCAAAGTGCTTTGTTTCCTTAGATTGGGTTTGAACAAGTTATTTTAATTCACAGAAGTTTCTTATTATCCACATTTTGAAGCCTGCTTCTGTAATTGGAACACACTCGTTCTCCATCAGGCCTTGTTTCGTTGCTGATAAGGAACTGTGATCCCCTGCTGAGGGAGAGGCGTTCTGATCTTGGGTATTCTCAACCTTTTTTGGCTGTTTTCTTCCCTTCGTTGTAGATTTATCCATCTGTGGTCTTTATAATTACCGTCTTTGTAATTGGGTTTCCAAGTGGACGTCCAACTTATTGATTCTCAGCGCCGAAATCTGAGCAACCCACTGCACCGACCAAATCAGCGGTGTTAAGATTGATGGTGCTTTTCTGACTCTGCACCAAGAACCGATGCTCTGAGGTGCCGGCAAAACCGCCTCGCCCGTCACAAGAGTCGCGCTGGCGATCCATGGGGCTCCTCTGCTGGGAATCTCCTGGTGCGTGAGCAACCAGAATTCATGTGAAGGTGTGGCGTCCTCTCATTCTTTGTGCTTTCACTGCGAGATACAATCCCGAGCTGCTAGTGATCAGCCATCTTGGATCTCTCCCTAAAATTTCTTTTTGTAACACGATTTTTACATAGATTCAATTTCATTTAGAATCCAAAAATCTCATTATATTATAAAAATGTTTCTCCAGAGTTTTACGGATGTTTGTTCCACTGTATCATATGATGGTAAATGTTTGTTTTGTGGGCTAAATTCTGCAGTTATTATTTTTTTTTAAATCTTAAAAGCACTCAGAAAAATGTGGCTTAATTTTTCTTGCATTCATGCATTTCACCTTTCAGCTGAATGCCCTGTGAAAAACACATCCTTTGGTAACCTCCTGGATTTCTGCAGCACAGAAGATTTTTCTCAAACATTCAGGCTTTTTTTTTTCCTCAGACATTCTCAGGTGAACTCATTTTTGTTTAATAGTATACATATGACTTTTTGTAGCATTATCCATCATTTTTTCACTTAATCTTCAAAGTCTTTGGCACAAGTACCTCTCTGCAAAAATGTCGGTTTGTTGGAAAGATGCAGGATTTGTTTGATTGTGCAAGAGGCTTAATTCTTCTTGGAGCCAATGACTGGTAATGCATGATCAGTACAGAAGCCAAAACAAAGAATGAATTTTGTTTTCAAGTATGGATAATAACCTAAATATAATTTTGTCTTTTGCTTGTCATGGCCAGCTTTTTGTAACAAGTAAACATATTTTTAATGTTCATCATCATTTAAACATTATTTGAGTGCTTAGCTTGACATGTTTTATAGAGTTTGGAGTTTGCTTTGAATGGCTGTGTACCTTCAAAATTCATGTTGAAACTCAGTCCTCAATGCAACAGAATTTAGAGGTGAAGATTTTAGGAGGTAATCAGATCATGAGGATTCCGCTTTTATGAATGGAATTAGTGCCCTGTTAAGAAGACTTCGGAGGGTCTATGCACCTTTATCCATTTTGCTTTTGTACCACATAGGAATACAGCTTTATGCCCTGCAGCCATATGTGTAGGTAGCTACAAGGGACCATCAGTGAGAAATGGGGCACTCACCACACACTAAACCTGCCACCATCTTGACCTTAAACTTCCCACGTTCTGGAACTAGGGGAAATAAAATTCTATTATTTATAAATTACTCTATCTAAGGTATTTTATAATGGATGTAATAAACCAAGTAAGATATTTTGGTCTGTTGTTTTTTTTATGTACATTGTAAAACATCTTCATAGAATATAACTTATAGTCAATACATCAATATATAGTACTATTTGAGAGTAAAATTCTTCATTTTCTCATACTGCATCTTTTGCTAGCATTTTATTTGCTACACATGCAAAATTGTTAGATTTCCACAAATTATAAATTATTACATTTCTGATGACACTTTGTATTGTTACTAAATGACTTTTTTCCTAATCATTAGCACTAAATAGAATTTAGTAAACAAAAGTTTTATTTTGTTAATTTTGAGAGTCTAATATCTCCATTATTTCTCAAATGGTTATGAAATATAGGTCAGTGACTTTTCAATTTTTCTGCATTCACTGTCATGTTTACAAGTTATTTCCTGTCCTCTCTCTCTCAAGTGGCTTCTAATGGACTTCAATAACTTGTATTACCAGCAAGGTAAAACTCATTGATAAATAGCTTTCAATGTAAAGACTAACTTTTACTGTGGTCTCTTGTTCACAGAATTAGTTAATAACTTAGAGGTGCTCTTCATCATGAAGAACCTCAGAATATTCTGTACACCTAGGCAGATAACTGTTTCCTTTAATACCTGCATTTAGAAATGACCAAGTCATACTTTCAGACACGTTTGTAAGATACAGACACTTAGAAAATATAAAATGAAGGGCCGAATAAATAGCAAAATAAAAAAAAATCTAAAAATATTATAATAACTTACCAATGCAATGTGCTCCTGATCTATGCAAATCTTTGAATTGAAATGTTTCAAACAACAGCAAACCAGTGGGAGAGAGTGGCACGGGGAAGAGAACAGACAAATTTCGGTGTGTAAAAATTCCTTCCTTCTAATTAAAATTATCTTTCAATTTTCTGTTACGTTAGTAAAACTCTTCGGCCCTTGTAAGTTGGTGGGGGCGGGGGGGGGGGTAGATGTGGAGAGATCAGGTGAGAGAATCCCTGAGGGAGAGATCCTTCTCCTGTAAACAACACAATCTTCAGAAACGGAGACTATATTCAACCAAAGCAACACAGTCTTAGAATAAATTGTCCGACGGGGCTATAACATCTTTAACAAAATTGCGATATGGTTGCTTGATGTCTCTCCACCACTATTCCTATTTTCTAACTTTTTTTTTTTTGAGGCGGAGTTTCGCTCTCCTTACCCAGGCTGGAGTGCAACGGCCGGATCTCGGCTCACCGCAACCTCCGCCTCCTGGGTTCAGGCAATTCTCCTGCCTCAGCCTCCTGAGTAGCTGGGATTACAGGCACGCGCCACCACGCCCAGCTAGTTTTTTGCATTTTTAGTAGAGACGGGGTTTCACCATGTTGACCAGGATGGTCTCGATCTCTCGACCTCGTGATCCACCCGCCTCGGCCCCCCAAAGTGCTGGGATTACAGGCTTGAGCCACCGTGCCCGGCCGAGATATGCTAATTTTCTATTGTTGACAAATCACTGCAAGTTTAATGGCTTGAAACAACTAAATCTATTGTCTTGTAAATTTATTATCTTACAGTTCTTCAGGTCACAAATCTGAAATCTCACTGGGCTAAACTCAGCAGGGCTGCATTCCTTTTGGATACTCTAGGGATGAATCCATTTCCTTGCCTTTCCCAGCTTCTAGAAGCTGTCCGTGTTCCTTATTCTATGGCCCTTTCCTCCATCTTCAAAGCCAGCAATGGAGGGTTAAGTCCGGACATCAGATTACTGTGAAACTGTCTTGTCATCTTACCTCTTTTTCTGACTTCCTTCTTCTGCTTATCCATCCCATTTTTAAGGACCTCTATAATTAGAGTTGGCCCTTGAACCACAGGTTTGAACTATGTGGATCTCCTTCTATGTGAATTTTCTTGTACCTCTGTCACCCCTGAGACAGCAAGACCAACCCTCCTCTTCCTCCTTTGCCTCAGCCTACTCAGCTGAAGGTGACAGGAGAAAGAACTGTATGATGATTCACTTAATAAATAGTAAATATGTTTTCTCTTTATGATTTTCTTGATATTATTTTTTCTCCAGCTTACTTTATTGTGAGAATACAGTATAAAATATGCACAATATACAAAATATATGTTAATCAACTATTTATGTTGTTGGTAAGGCTTCTGGTGAACAGTAGACTATTAGTAGCTAAGCCTTTGGGAAGTCAAATCTTACAGTAAATTTTTGGCTACATGGGAGTCAGCACCCCCAATCTCCCACTCTGCAAAGGTCAACTGAAAATATATGTACAGTTGACTCTTGCACAGTGGGGGATTAGAATCTATATGTAAACTATATATACAGTTGACCTGATATCTCTCTACCTTAAGATCAGCTGATAAGCAAACTTTTTCTATCTGCAAATTTAATTTCTTTTTGCCAAGTAACATAGCATATCCATATATCTTGCGCATTAGTGTGTGAGTGTCAGGGAAGTCAGTATTCAGCCTACCACTGTATATATTCTACATTTGGAGAAGTGGATTTTCTAAAAATACTTTCTTGTTAAAGTTTCATGAACACAGGGAGATTGCTGTTGTATATACTTGTACAGAATGTAGAAGTTTTTCTTAATTTAGGTAAATATTGTCCTAAATATTAAGAACTATAGAGTAAGTCAATTTATTGACAGACCATATTAATTATGAGATGACATGTCTGTAAACCTCATACCAAGTTTACTGGACTACTGTATATGTATGAAAGCCATTTTTAAACTGTGAAAAATTAAATTTTTTCTATACCCCTTCATCTAAATTTTCAAGTCATATGCATATATTTCCAAATACTATACACCTATATGTATGTACATATACAAAAAATATATATTTATGTACACATCTATACATATATAGAAAATATTTTATCTTTTATATATACATGTATGCATATAGCATGTATACATATATGTGTCTGTGTGTGTGTGTGTGTGTGTGTGTGTGTGTAGAGAGAGAAAGTCAATTCTCCTTAGTCTCATATTTCTGTATTTGAGGCTTTATATTTGACAGTAGGCTAAATAGCCTCTTCACTACAATTTACATATCAAGTCTAAATCAATGCTCACGACATTTTCATGGTCTTTTGTGGACACGCTTAGAGCAGTGAAAACGGAGTTGTCTGATGTGCATTTTTCCAAGTGAGGCTGAACAAGGTGACAATTTACTTTCTTGTTTTAGCTTTTATACTGCAAACAACTGTCACTTTTGAGGCCTATTGAATGTCACGCTTTTCACATTTATATGCTCTTTGATACTGATTTCGCTGTTTAAAATGATCTGTTAAGTGCAGTGCTGAAGTGCCTTCCAGTATTCTGAAACCCAAGTGTCATATTTTTTTTTTCTACTAACTTGATCTTGAGGTATTTTAGGACAGTGGCAATAAATTCTCGCCCTGTCTTGATGAGGCTCCAGGGAATGTGGGCATGGTGTACAGTGTGCCTTTCACAGGATTCTTCATTATGGTGGCAAATACCTGATATCCAAATGTCAACCCATGATAAGGTGTTCCTCTCACAGAAAAGTTAACACTGGGAGACCCCTTGTGGCTCTTGTCTGACCTGTGTCCAATTTATTCCTACCAAGACAACAACTCTGTAAGACATCCCTGAACTGGAAAGAAATTAGGTTTGGGTGTCAGATAAGTGGAACATAGAGAAGACAACTTACTAAAACACATGAAATAACAGAAGCAGTCGATGACTTACAGATCGGGGAGCAAAGGGCGGGAGGCCTTGCAGTTTCAGCCAGAGGTGGGAAGCCATCCAGGAAACATAAGCTCTGCCAGCATGAGGGGAGCAAGAGAGAAAGTAAGGGGCCTGTAGGCCAGAGCTTGCACTGGAGTCCAGTGTGTTGCCCAAGCATGTCTTTCTCAAAGAGTTCTAACTGATGGCCTGAATCCCATAGAATCATTCTGTGACTGAGAGGTGGGCACTGCTGCATGTCTGGTTTGTCCATGTGGGGTGTAGGGGTCAGTGGAGGGTTGTCAAGAAGATTGCATTCAGCTGTCATAGAGAACTGGTCACCTGGATGCAGAAGTTTAAGGCAGATAATTTGTATCAACCACATGGAAGACTGGGAGGGAATGGAGAAATGGAAACTATGTCAGGGGTGACTAAGCTCTGATTCTGCTATGAGAAAGTGAAACCTAAATTCAGAATGGATGCTAAGGCCACATAAAATTATAAGAATGCATCACACCAGGAAGGCTGTGATCCATCTTACAGAAAAAATACATGTGTTAAATAAGCTTGCTCAGACATGAGTTATAGTATTGTTGATAATAAGTTCCAAGTTTAAGCATACACTGTACATATTGAATTAGGTGTCATTAAACATAAATGAACATAAAATGTAGTTACGGATTATCAGATAAAAAATGTTTATGATCAGAGGCTCACAGGAACCTAACCCTGTATTTCCCTTAGGAGCAAAAGTTGAGTGTTGGTTATGTACTGTTTGCAGTGACTTTGAGGCCATAACAATTGTGGAGAATCAACTCTCTAAATTTATCTCTCCATTTTTCAAAATCTCTCTCAGACACTATCTCTCTTTCTATCTCTTTCTCTCTGTACTTTTTATATATGCTCTTTGATGTTGATTTTGCTGTTTAAAATGGTCTAGTCATCCTGAATTAATAGCATTATGAGTGGCTTAGAATTTAGTAACATGATCAGTATCCTCAATTTTCTAAAATGAACAAAAAATATAGCTATTTACTAAGCATAAGTAATAAAAAAAGGCCAGAAATTAAGAATAATATTAGCTAGGCTCTGTAAAAGCTTTACTTTGCACCATTTAGAAAGAGCTTTGTGTTATGTAGAGAAGTGTACTAAAACTTTAACAGGGACTAAAACAGTACATGGCAAAGTTTTACACGAAATATAATAGAATAAACCTTGTGCAATACATAAATGCTGAGAGCTAGGAGAGTATTCTGTTTTTTTTTTTTCTGGTTTCAATAAGCAGGTTTAAATTTATTTTAAACAAATCATACATGCTTATTTTTAGCAGTAAAGAAGAAAACTCCATCTTCAACACCTCACTGACCCTCTTTAAGTTCAATAATGACATTCCACAGCAGGCACAATACACATATGACAAGAGAAAGCAACAGATAAAATAAATGCCAAAATAGAATTACTCTTTCTTCTAATCTGTTTAATTTAATATAATAAAGCTACTGATAAATATGTTTAAAATACTTTTTTCTCTTTTTTTGTGAGACAGTCTAACTTGGTCACCCAGGCTGGAGTGCACTGGTATGATCTCATCTCACTGCACCATCCACCTCCCAGAATCATGCGATTCTCCTGCCTCAGGCTCCTGGGTAGCTGTAACTAAAAGCTGCATAAGCACGCCCAGCTAATTTTTCTATTTTCAGTAGAGATAGGATTTCATTATGTTGGCCAGGTTGGTCTCAAACTCCTGACTCAAGTGATCCACCCACCTCAGCCTCCCAAAATGCTGGGATTACAGGCATGAGCCACTGCGCCTGGCCTATGTTGAAAATTCTTACTTACATTTGAATTGTTTTCCCTTAGTTTTTAAAATTGAATACATATTTTCAGTTCAAATTGCCTTATATCAAAAAGAGATTCCAGCCGGCACAGTGGCTCACTCTTGTAATCCCAGCACTTTGGGATGCCAAGATGGGCAGATCACCTGAGGTCAGTTGTTCAAGGCCAACCTGGCCAAAATGATGAAACCCCGTCTCTACTAAAAATATAAAAATTAGCCGGACATGGTCCCAGCGACTTGGGAGGCTGAAGCAGGAGAATCACTTGAACCCAGGAGGTGAAGGTTGCAGTGAGCCAAGATTGCACCACCGCATTCCAGCCTGGGTGACAGAGCAAGACTCTGTCTCAGAAAAAAAAAAAAAAAAAAAAAAAAAAAAGGTGTTTTCTCCTCTGATTGTCACCACATAATAATAATAATAATAATAATATAATAATAATAATAATAAAACATTAGACTAAGCAATGTTGATTTTTCATTTTTAAGGATTTCACAAGAAGTAAAAACAGTTAAACTAAAGAAAATTTTTGTTATTACTGCCTTGGGCTAATGTGTCCTTACATTCCATTTTAGAGTGAGTTTGATGATTTTATTACAGAAAAAAGAGCTTCAGGAACCAATTAAAACTCTAGTTTGGGAACTACATTCCAGTTCTGGGAAAAGCAATTTAAAGTTATTTCAAGCTACTATTTCTTCAAAAACGGAGACCCATCTCCTAAAGAATGTGTAAATCTTTTCATTTTGGTTAGGCTTAATTTTCCAACTACTGAAGATTCATTACAATTTTAAAGAATTACATGATTAATCATTTTTATAAGTAAAAATTATTTGTTAGAGGGAATATTACTTCCCATGTTGAGTCCTCAGAAACATGTATATTCAATCATTTAACTCTAACCTACAGATTTTTGTTTTTGTATGTTCAGAGTATATTAGAAAACAAATATCAGAGACCTCCTCTTATTAAAGGTGACTCATGAATAACATCTTAAAGAATAAACTAAATATTGTATGATGTGAAAAGTGAATGAGAAAGTTTGGGATATGCAGTCTTTTGCCTAGGTATGGAGCTACAAGAATTCTTAGAGCTGACTATGTGTGTATATATATATATATATATATATATATATATATATATATATATATGAATGAATGAAATTAAGCTTTCTTAAAGGATGCAATGCTCTGTGATGATTTTATTGCAAGAGCAATTGGTAGTATAATTTTCCTAAACGAGCAGTGATTAATTAAAATTATGGTTAAACATCAATATTGTCAAATATAAATTAGATTTGGAGGGCTTGGGACAGGTGCAAAGTGAATAGTTTAAAGTGATTCATTTCTTGAGTAGAATAATGACAGGCTGCATAGAGCTGTAGTACATTTGTCGTCTAATTAAGTTTAGTTCATCCATTTTGATTGAACTGCAGATTGTGTGTTGGCTGCTAAACAACTCATAAATTGGTGATGACGTACTTGAAAACCATATGTCAATGTAACATGGTGATTGCTGCGATAAAGGCATGCAAAAGGAACTAGTGAAGTACAAATGCGGTAATACAAATGAATTTACAATTCCGACATGGCTGGCAGAAAGAACTACTATTGTGTCTTAAAAGATAAACAAACGTATACAAACACAAATACATTTATACAAATAATTTGAAAAAGAACCCATAGAATGGAGACATGGGAGCCGGAAAACATGGTCCAAAGGAAATTATAAGAGTAAAATTTGCAGAAAAAATGACGCTAAAATAGGAATCTGGAGATAATCTCTCCCCATGAACTCTACTTGGATCATTAAGATAATAGGGTAGCTGCAATGTAATTTTTTAAATACGTAAATTGTTTTGATATTTAACTTGTTAAGCTGAATATCCAAGTGCTGTTGTGACAAAATGAAGAACTAAAAAGTTGACTTTTGGAAATATGAAATTAACAGTGATGATGGAGTCAATGACATCTAATTAAGTCTTTTAAGAAAAGGGAATGAAAAAGATAATTCAGATCGAGAGGCTGCGGGAAACCATCATTATCTACTATCTGCTACAAGCAGGTAAGGCTTAGAACTGGCAGAATTTATGAAAAGATGGTGAAAATTACAGTGAGGTTGCATCTAAGTAATTGTCAGTTTCTGCAAATGTTCATATGAACATTTAAATTAAAAGAAATAATTCATTCCGTTTTCTAGAAGCCTGCACTACATCAAGTTCCCATCCATTTATTATATAATTTCCATAAGAGGAATACCCTGAATACTGTAATAAAATGCGTGACTCAGATATCTTTGAAAAGCAAGAATATTATCTTCTAATTATACATAAATGTATTCTGTCTTTAAATTTTAGAAAAGTGATGAGAAATCACAAAGATTAAAGGAATGAAGAAATGAGGAAGAAGAAATGAGAGGAATCAAGTCTCAATTTTTGGGCAGACCAATTCCTGAAGACAATTAGCTCTGGCAAACTGTTCCCTATTGCTTTAGAGTCAATAGTCATAACCTTGCTTCTCTCAAACCTGTACTATGTACTGAATGTTTCAAAAAAGAAACTAAATATACAGCTAGTCATATCAGTTAATAAATTGGTCAGATTCTCTGTATATCTTAAACCATTCTTTGATAATTTGGACAGAGTCTACCTCTTATAATCAACATGTATCTAAACAGCCAATCAACGTTTTTCATGAATATGGTAAAAGTATATTATAATTTATTTAATAATCATGTATTTATTTTATAGTATGAATATTGATGGTGTTGCCAGCATTACCTGACATCAGTTTACACTTCATTTTAGTTTTCTATATTTCTTTGACTTTTAGTTTAATCACCTCATTGGTTGAATTTCACTTTTTGGATAAGATGGAATACTTGGGGATCTTTGGTTTATTTGATTGTGTTTTGGAGACAGAGAGAGAGACAATGGCAATATAGATTATATTCATTTACCAAACCAAAAAAGACAATATAGAAGGCATTCTACAGTTCTTATAGCTGTGTATCTTCTTTCTACCACAAAATGTTCATCATATCATTACACAGCCTGCCAACATTCTTACATGTACCATGCTAAATTATACAGTACTCATTAAAACCAAAATTAATTTAACCACCGTTATAATCACTGTTATATTTTTGAACAATGAGCACACAATTTTAAAATAATAAAATCAAATCCTCACATATTTTAAATTCACGAATTTTACCAGAATTACTATATAGGTATCTGTATGTGTGTGCTTATATGATAATACGCAAAAGCCAAACATTAAAAAGTAAATATAAAAATACTTCTCTGAATCTGATTATCCTTTTCACAGTACTGTATCACTCATGGAGACAGTTATTTTCAGCTGTTTTGTATTTAAACACTAAAATAAGGGATACTTTGAGAGTATTTCTATGTTCTATATTAAAATCGCAAAGGCAAATAAATTAATTCATAGTCATTTGACCTTTTAAGGCATTTATATGACTTTATTTCCCCACCATAAAATCAAGAGATGGTTTACATGATAATGGAGTTATGAGTAATGGATGCATTAATTATTATATGCTCAATTGTTTTACATTTTGCTTTATAATGCCATTCAGAGAGAAAACAGCTAAAGAGGAGGAGGATAGTGAAAACCATGAGTAGAATAATATGCACCATGTTAACACACAATAATTAAGAATGTAAACTACAATAAAACTACCATAATACTACCCTTAATATAGCAAACTGTGGGTCCCTAGCAAAAAAAAAAAAAAAAAAAAAAAAAAAAGGTATCAAACACTAAGTCTCAATATTTACAATGCTCTAATTAAAACATTGTGGCTATTCAGACTGATTAAGTTTCAGTGAATTTATTTAGTTTTGGAAAAACCCACAAAAATACCTCAATAGTTAATGTATGAGGGACATAGCTTAAAGCATTAAGTTTGCAGCCCCAAGCTGAAGTCAGTCTATGTGTTGTCAATCTGTGTGTTCCTTCCATTTACTGTTTTTGTTTATTTGTTTGTTTGTTTTGTTTTGTTTTTTTTTAGACGAAGTCTGGCTCTGTTGTCGGCGTGCAGTGACACAATCTCGGCTCACTGCAACCTCTGCCTCCCAGGTTCAAGCAATTTTACTACCTTCAGCCTCCCAAAGCGTGTACTTCAGGTGTGTGCCTCCACAGCCGGCTAATATTTTTTTAATTTTAGTAGAGACGGGCTTTCAGCAGGTTGCCCAGGCTGGTCTCAAACTCCTGAGCCCAGACAATCGCCCACCTCAGCCTCCCAAAGTGTTGGGATTACAGGAGTGAGCCACAGGCGCCAGCCCTGTTTGCCGTTTTCAAAACAGTGGCCTACTGGATTATTGCCTCCAGTTGGTTAGATTGCTTCACTTATGCTGAATCTACTTACTTGCAGTCACTTTGTTACCTACTAAAAAATGTTTTAATTTGTATCAAATTGTTATGAATTGAATATAATAGTATCTCAGTTTTAATTTGCCACTTTGCTTTACCAATTTAAATAAAGAGGCATAAGAAGCTTCCTATCTCAATGCCCATTATTCTTGCAGTTATTTTTAAGAAAATATATGTATTTTGTGGTTAAGTCCTAGTCAATCTGGAAAAAAATAAAAACAGCTGTCAAAGAAAACTGAAAATACATACTTAAAAAATCAACATATATTTCTTAAATATAACAGTCATGCATATTTCATAGAATAATATTGTGACTAAAAGTTTTCATGTTACCTTAAGACTAAATATTTTAACACTAGCTACTTTAATTTTGTTCAGTCTCATATAAATCTTATAACACATGATGAATAAAATATGAATCTTCTCATCGAGTTAAAATTTTCCAATGTTCAAGCACTTTTGTTTAATTCAAACTTTCTGTAAAGAAATGCAGCAGTGGCAACAATTGTAATAATCAAAGCTGGCACCAGAATATACACTGGTGTTTAGCACTGGTCTGACAAAGAATTCAAAAGGAGGAAAAAAAATGCTTGGATTTACTAAGATGTCTATTGCACTGGGAGTGATTAATTATAGGTAGATTTTATTTTTATTAGATGTTATTACTTACGTCATCTACTAGCTAAATTCTATGATGTCCAACTTTGACTAAAACATTTTTAGATTTTAAATTAATGTACATAAAACCACTTTTTTTTTAAGTTCAGATGATTCAGTAAAAGGCTTTCATAGATTACAAAGAGTTAAAACTTACATTTTCTTTGTACATACCACTATCCCGTTAACTGTTCCTCACAATAACCCATTGAAATATATGTTTTTGCTAGACCATTTTAGAGACAGGAGAACTGAAATTTAGTACTTTCCCAATGTCATACAGGACAAAAGGATTGGGAGGGAATTTCAACCCTGTACTCTGAACTCTAAGGTTGTTTCTTTTAGCCCGTGCACACATGACCAACTGGATAGCCAGAGAAGTTTTTAAACTTCACCATTGATATTGAGTCCCTAAAAAGGGGACATGTAATTAATAATCGACCAATGAATTTGAGCAAATGTAATCTCTTGAGGCTGTTCCAAATCTGACTCTGTAACATTTAGATACTATTATTTGATTATTTTAAATAATTTTCTTCATTTTTTAATTTATTAATTGGAGCTTCAGATTTTATACAATTTAAAAACAGGTAGCATGTCATTTTTTATAAAATATAGACAGTTTCAAATGTTATTAACTATTATTTAGATACATGTACTTTTTACAAAGATAAAAACAGAAGATACATGAAGTTGAGGTGGATGGTGACTGGGACTACATCTGTGGTTGAAGCAGAAAAATATATCAGAAGAAGAAAAAAAATGTTGCCTTTCTACTTATGGGGTGTGTCAGTGATGTCAGAAAACAAACATGTATAATGACTGACTTTCACAATAGTGAAAAAAGAAAATAATGTGTTCAGTACGTAATACTTTAGAGACCCACAGTTACCCTGGTTTGCAAATCCTCACCAAAAACTGAATATAATTTATCCCATTTTACAGATGGGAAAACTAAACCTTCAAGAGTTTTATTATGTTGTTAAAGTCATTCTTACAATAAATATGGAATGTGACTCTTAGGTGATATTAAATATTCTTGTTCATCACTTAGATTGACAGAAGTTCTGATGAGAAGTGTATAGATGTAACACATACAAGTTAATGGTAGATCTGAGATTTGATTGTCTCCATTTATCAATAATTCTTCACTTTCAACTCAAAATAATATAGTGTTACAATTTAACTAAATTTTTAAAAGTTTAAAAACAACAGTTTATCCCATAAAATGACCCGTTCACTTTGATAAGCTCTTAAACCATAATCCATCTCCACTATGGAATAACCAAATAGCTTTTGTAGAGGGATGTAAAATACTTTTGAACAAATACAAAACTGTTTTATTTAATGGCAGAAATTTAAGGTTTGAACTGCAGGAAGGGTAATAACAAGCAAGACTTTTACCACTGGGTAAAATATTTTTAAAATTCCTGGGAATTTTAGCTATAGAGTAGAAATGTATAAATACCTTAAGAAATATTTCGTATTTCTTAAGTCCAAGCTAAACTCATACACAATGTGTCAAGTTTTTAAAAGATACAAGTTTACTACTTAGTTGTTTTGGGCAATATTTTATTTATTTGACCTGAGAAGGAGATAAGTTTCAGTGATACGTGTAGTCAAAATAAGTTGTATATTTAGTGAGTTATTAAATCAATATCTCACAAACAATATATTCTTAATACTAAAGTTGTTAGCCTTGTTTGCACACATATAGTTAATGTTAACAGGTGAATCATATTCCATATTTCATAAGAGAAGCTTCTGTGAAAATACACTCATAACAATTTCTGAAAACTTATAAATATAACATTACATATAAAAAATACATTGCCAAGACATATTTATAAGATATTTTATAATAAAACACAAACCTATCAAAATTAGACCAAAATATAATTCCTATAGTTTCCACTCAAACAATTTTCGAAACACTGAGTAAAATGATACCTTGTAAAAGCAAGAAAATTACATAGAATATAGGTAATCCTGTGTCAAGAAGTGCATATAGACACAGATATATAACCATAACATTCTGCAAATAGACAAGTTCATATCAAAACATCTAATTATTTTTATAGCAATGATATATGTCAAAAATATATTTTATGCTCAAAATATACAAAGGAATATTGAATGAAAATGAATTATGGAAAGAATAATTTTTCTATTATACCAACTGAATTAATATAAACAAAAATTGGCTTATTAGAATATAAAGCAATATAATAAATATAATAATGAACAAAAATTAGTGCAAGATTTGTCACTTTAAGAGTCTCAGAAAACATCTCCAAAATTTATTTAAATTACTTAATAATGTACTTAATTATTACATTATTAGCTGAAGTTCAAATGTCAAACTTGCCTAAACTATTCAATTTGTAATCGTCAAACTGTCACAGGGATTACATTAAACATTCTAAAATTATAAAAATCTATTTCAAATGGATAACAATTTCTGACTTATAAAAAGTTTTATTTATTAATTTTTTTGAGACAGGGTCTCACTCTGTCACCTGAGTTTCAGTGCAGTGGTACAATCATGTTTCTGTGCAGCATGGACTTCCTAGGCTCAAGTGATCATCCCACCTCAGTTTACCGAGTAGCTGGTACTAGAGGCATGTACCACCATGCTCAGCTGGAAAAACGTCTACTTCTTTATAGCTCTGCCATCTTCTAATTTGTGTTATTAATGCCACAAATTATATATTTATATTTTGTGTATCAATTGATATGGACTTATAGTTATTTTTATGCTTTTGTATTTTAAATTTTATAAAATAATTGAAAATTGAATTATAAACCAAAATTGCAATAATACGAGTTTCATGTTTGTCCATGTAGTTACCTTTGTTGGAGAACTTTATGTTATTTTATACTTCTGTATTGCTGTCTAGCATCTTTTCATTTCAAATTAAAAGATCCAGTTATTTTTTTTTTAATTTTTTATTTTTTGGTAGGGCAGGTCTTGTAGTAAGGAATGCCCTCAGCTTTTGTTTATCTAAGAATATCTTAATTTCTCCCTCATTTTTGTAGGAAAGTTTTCCTAGATGTGGTAGGTTTGGCTGGAATTTTTATTCTCTTTCAGTACTTAAAATATATCATCTCACTGCCTTCTCTCTGTGTGTGTGTGTGTGTGTGTGTGTGTGTGTTTAATTAGCTTGAAAATGTGTTTTGTAACTAGGAAATTTGGTCTATTTGCATTTAACGTAAGTGTTAACATTTGGCTTTAAAATGTGTTAAATTCTTGGCCCATTGAGGTAATCCCAGCAGTTCCAGAGGCTGAGGCGGGTGGATCACGGGTCAGGAGTTCAAGACCAGTGTGGCCAGCATGGTGAAACCCCATCTCTATTAAAAATACAAAACTTAGCTGGTCTAGAGGTGCATGGCTGTAGTCCCTGCTACTCGGGAGGATAAGGCAGGAGAATTGCTTTAACCCAGGAGGTGGAGGTTGCAGCGAGCCAAGATCATGCCCCTGCACTCCAGCCTGGGTGACAGAGTGAGACTCCATCTAAAAAAAAAAAAAAGTGTTAAGTTCTTTAAGTTTTTCTATCTGCTTAATCATCTTTTTTATGTCTTTTCTTACTGTCTTTTAGAATGGCTGAGTATTTTAATTATTCCACCTCCCCCTTCATTATCTTAAGAGCTTTACGATTTTTTACAACCCCATTGGCAGTTTTTTAGAGATTAAAGCTCATATACTTGACTTTTCTAAGTCTACTTGGTACTTTTATCTTCTTGGCAACTGTGCAAGATATTTTCGGAACAATTCACTTCCTCCTGAATTATATGCTAGTGTTATTGTGTGTTTTCATAGTATGTAGGTGTATATTATTTTTAGCATTTTTACTGATCAATAGTATCAGTATTAGTTCTCTTACCTTATTTATTAATCATGTCTTCTTGAATCTTTATAGTCCATCTTAATGTGTATATGTGTATGTGAAATATATCCTTGTTTAAACTTAATTTATGAAATACAATGGCATTTCTCACTGGTGATAGAGTTCTAGGATAGCACTTACTTCCTCAGAATACACTGAAAGTATCAAGCCATTGTGTTCAAGCTCTCCAAGGTGTTATCTACACAGAGGTACAATTAGAGCCCCAGACCTTGACAGGTCCTGGTCTTCAACCTCTTTCTCTCTATACACAGGAAGATCTCAAAACACTTTCTGAGCCTTTTAGCCCCTTTTCTAATAAAAGCAATGGCCACCATGGAGAAAGCAGCCCCTGATAGGGGACACTTCTCTATTTGGACATCCTGTAGAACTTGGTCTAATAATTATGCTTTATGTTAATTCTCTGATTGCATTTTTAAAAAAATGTCCAGCTTGTCTAGTTGTCACTAATGGGAGAAATGAAGACAATTAACCGGAATTCATAATGGAATTAAAAGTACTTTGCTGTTGGTCTGTATTTATATTATCTGTCCCATTTCATCAGTATTTTTTTGTAGTCTGGTGTTCATTATATTGCCTTGCATTGTTAGTAGAACAGCACATATTTTGGGTATTTACCTATGTTTTAATGTACATTCTATGAACTTCTACATTATTAATTTATTGACCTAAACTCAGAGAAAGTTTGAAAATCTGGCATGTCATAAGAAGGATACAATGGACTTTGGGGCTCAGGGGCAAGGGTGGGAGTGGGGTGAGGGATAAACACACACTGGGTACAATGTACACTACTCGAATGATAGGTGCATCAAAATCTCAGAAATCACCAGTACAAACTTATTCATGTAAGCAAACACCACCCTTTCCCCCAAAACCTATGGAAATAAAAAATAATAATAATGAAAATGCAAAGACATCTTTTTTCCTGCCATGCTTCCTTGCTAGGAGGCACTGCACAAAACCTGTTACCTCTAATATATCTGTGTTATTGTCTTGACAAGTAAGAATTTACTAAAACCAAAAAAATAAAGGAGGAAGAAAATATTCCATGAAGCTAATATCAATATTTTGTTTCATTTATTTTTTATTTGAATAGATTTGCCCAAAATATCCATCCATATTCATTCTGTGATTGGTGGTAACACTCAGCCAAAAATCCTTAAATGATATGTAATTGTTCTCTGAAATACAAACAAGTGAAGCATATATTAAGTATAATAACTAAAGTACATCTCTTTCAAATATTGATTGAAGATAGGCAATAACATTACCATAGCTACTATATTTATAATTTATTAAGCTAGATATATATTTTAGTATATTTTAATATATTAACTTGTTTCAGAACTACTATTTCAAATAAAAAGGGAAATTAAACTTTTTAAATGTCCAAAGAAATAAATCACTAGCATTTACCTGAAACGGTGTGCTTCATGAGATTAATTACATAATTTATTGTTCTGGGATGATTACTTCATTGTGCCAAATGAGTAAAGAGTACATACCTCCATCACAACCCAAAAACTTCAAAGTACCAGTTATTTGCATTGTAAAAAGTGTTCATGGCCATGTCTAAGTAGACCTGCTCCCACATTTAAACATGATAAACCGTTATTATAATGTCAAGAGAATGATGAGTAAGTTTCCTATGTAGCCTAATGTTAATATTTTTAAATAAAATTATCTTTAATTTTAGGTCCACTTACTGGAGTTCTTTTTGTTTGCATGTAAAAAATGTTTTCTTTATAAGAAACAAAAAAAGTTTCTTTCTTTTCTCAATTGTTCTTTAAAGATAGCATGTTTTTTGTTGTTATTCTGTTTGTTTTTTTACTAATGAGAATCAAATCTCTATCATAAACTGAAACACATTTTAGGGTATAATATGTTGAAAGATAAGGTGTTTTCTTTCTAAGCTCTGCAAAAAAAAATAGCAAAAACTTATTTTGAACAGCAAATTTAATTATGAACTGGACATATTTTAAAGTATCTTTTTCTACAGAAAGTTTTATCAATATTGTCACATGGTATGATGGTGCACATCTGTAGTCTCAACTAATCAGAGGTTGAGGCAGGAGGATTGCTTGAGATCAGGAGGTTGAGGCTGCATAAACTATGATCACACTACTGCATTCCAGCCTGAGAAGGAAGGAAGGAAGCAAGGAAGGAAGAAAGGAAGGAGGGAGGGAGGGAGGGAAGGAGGGAAGGGGGGAAGGAAGAAAGTAAGTCAAGAAGAAAGGAAGGACAGAGAAAAAAAGGAAAAAGAAAGAAAGAAAGAGAAAGAAAGAGAGAAAGAAAAGAGAGGGAGGGAGGAAAGAAGGAAGGAGGGAAGGAAGGGAGGAAGAAACAGAAGAGAGGAAGGAAGGAGGGAAGAAAAAAGAAAGAGAAAAAGAAAGAATTGTTACATATACATTTTAGCAAATAACTAGATATGAGTCTTCTCTTATAATTCCATATGCACTGTCTATACAGAAAAGGGAGTCTGGACACACACAAAAAAGAACATATAAAAATATGAGTTTTTAAAAATGTATATAGATGGCATACAGAATATTGAATAAACTCAAAACATATTAGAGAGATACAACTAAAAAGTCACTACCTTAACTGCACCAAAACCCAGGCCCTAGCATGGACCCTTATTTCCATCTCTAAAATATAATTTGTCTGGTTCCAGTAATCTCTGTATCATTACAACTTTAGTCTAAGCTACAATCATTTCTTACCTTGAATTCTTCCCCAGCTATTTGACTGTACCTCTCTGGCCTCTTCTGAACCGTACTTCTCTGCTAATAAAGTCCTTTTTAGAAAACGCATATAATCATTGATCGTCTTACACTTGTGAATCATTGAAGAGCAATCTTCTCAATATGTCCATGAACGCCCTCCGGAGTCTGACTCCTGCCTGTCCCCCACACTCATCTGCCACATTGCCTGCTCTGATCCAGCCATGCTAACATTCTTTCCCTGTTCAGCACTATTCCCCACCTATTTCACTACAGGATCTTCCTACATTCTCTTTAGTGTTATCAGTCGTTGTTAATGACTAGTCAAATGTTATTTATTCTTCAGCTATTAATAGAAGCACGACTTCTTTAAGGAAGAACTGCTGATATTGCTAGCTAAATATTTATATTTCACATTGTCATAGACTTGGTTCTCCTTGGTACCATGTCACCTCTGAAATTTCATGTGTTTATCGTTATTGAATTGACATTTAACTTTCTCACTATAATGAAAGGACATGAATGAAGGAGTTGTTATTTGCTGACCAGCAAAATCTCATACTGGACATATAATAAACATATATTAATTACTATTAAATGAATGAAACTTTTGAGGTTATATTACAGCAGTTAGATTTTGGTAGAGTAAATTTTTTTTTTTTAAATGAATGGCTAAAAGTGTTTGAATTGAAAAGTTAAGTGATGAAAGATGCACTTTAAGACAATCTGAAATCAATATGGAAAGTCGATTGAAGTATAAGAACCCAAAGATCTAGAGAATAGCAAGGTCAGGGAACAAAGAGAGGTTAAACTAAGAGGGTGGCACCTGAAAAAACAATGCAGTGACCACACAAAAAAATTTGCTTTTTAATTTAATTGGGAAGACACAGATAAAGATACAGGCATGAAAGAAGGGATTTGCAATGTTGTATATCTTATCAATAAAATTAATGAACATGATTATTGAACTTCATACAGTATGTTGGAAAATAAATGAATTAAAATTCTAGATAATGTAACTTTACCAAGACAGATTCAAAAAAATTAAATTTTCTTTAATAATAATTCATGTCGTTAGTAGTTAAATACCTCCCCACAGGGAAATACCTGGGATTGACCTTGCCTGAGGTTCTCCTAACAAGGAGGCCTCCACGGAGGTATTCGAGCTAGAAAGGCAGATCTAGTTAAAAGGAAAAATTGTGGCCAGCTTCAGCCTGGGTCCGGGTGGGGTTGAGGTCATGGGCTTAAACTTTGACAGTAACTCCCTTCAGGGTCTGCATTGCACGGACTGTGCACATCTTTCTTCTTTAAGACCTGCCTGGAAAGCTTTTACAATGACCTTTATCAGGGCCTCAAAGATCACACAAAAGATTTTGGCTTGGACTGAAATTCCTTCATTTTCCTTTCTATGCTTAATTTTAAATAGTTTCGATTGTAATTTTTATCTCATAAATTTTATTTCTCATCTCAATTCTATTTGCATTTAAAATATTTTTCATATCTACTTAATATTTTTAACATGAGATAGACTTAATTTCTACTTCCTGCTGATTCCAAAGTATGTGTTCATTCAACATCATTTATATTTTATTGTTCTTTTTATCTTCATTATGAATCAAATTGTACAGCTTTTTTCATGCCTGGTCATTTTATTTGTTGATACATAGTAATTATATACATTTGTGGGTTGCACATGATATTTTGATACATGCACACAACCAATAATGATCAAATCGGAGTAATTGGAATATCCATTGACTCAAACATTTATTATTTCTGTGTGTTTAAAACATTCAAATCTTCACTTGTAGCTGCTTTGAAATAAATAATAAATGACTGATAACTACGTGCAACCCATTGTGCTATGAAAGACTAGAAGTTAGTCCTTCTGACTGTATTTTTGTACCCTTCAACCATCCTCTCCTCAATGCCCTCTCCCATAAACTTTGCATCCCCTGGTAATCACTATTCTACTCTTACTTCCATAAGATCTGTTTTTTAGCTCCCACATATGAATGAAAACGTGTATTTGTCTGCTGTGTCTGGTTTATTTCACTTAACATAATGTCCTCCAGACTCATTCATGTTGCTGAAGATGACAGTATTTCATTTTTTTATGGTGTAATAATATCCCATTGTGTATATATATCACATTTTCTTTCAGTTCTTTGTGTACATACACCACATTTTCAATTCACCCGTTCATAGGTAGCTGAGGCTGATTGCATATCTTGGCTATTATGAATAGTACTGTGATAAACACTGGATGTGCAGACGTCTTTTCACATAGAGTTCCTTTCTTTTGGATACAGATCCAGTGGTGTGATTTCTGGATCATGTGGAAGTTGTATTTTTGTTTCTTTTGTTTTGGGAAAGTTATGCCTGATAATTATTAGTTGGTTGCCAAATATTTGTTTTATCTTTTCTGGGGATTTTTAAAACTTATTTCCATAAATATTTTGAGCTTACTTTGGAACATAGTTACACTGTTTGAAAACAGGTTGTTTCTTTTAAGTCTTGCTTTTAAGATTTGTTAGGCTGAACTGAATCAATTCTCAGTCAGGATTTCCCATTCGTGAGGCATGACCCTTGTGTGTTCTGTAATCAACACTTTGTAAATTACACATTTTTTTAGAGAATTTAATGAACAGTCACTTTTCCAGGCACTGTAACCTCAAATGTGTTGGATGGTTCTTTTCTCATACACACACCAATCATTACTCACCTCAGTAATTGAGGTGCAGTTCTAGTTTGTGTTATGCCAGTATTGCCTCCTGTGAACTACAGGCTCTTTGGTGTCCTAAATCTCCTACATTGAGAGTGCACCAGACTTGACCTGTCTTTCTCATTTTTCACCGCAACCTTGAAAATTCCTCGTGGCAAAAAATTAGGAAAGTTGTAAGGATTAACTGATTTGGTTCCTAGCTTTAATGTTATCAAAATTCTTTGTTTTTTCTGTATTTTATACTTTAAGGTCGGGAGAGTGTATATCTTTTTTCTGTCATTTCACCTCAGCCAGAAGTAGGATTTTTTTTTTTTTTATAGGAACATACCAAAGAACTCCTGATTATTTCTACTGAATAGGCCTAATACATGATGACTGATTAGGTCAGTGTGACACATTGGATGATATCACTGCAAAAAAAAAATACGCATTGCTAATAAGCTTTGACTTCTCCGTAATTTTCAAAAGAGTGTATGTAGAGAGCCATAGAATGATTTTGGTTCTTGATACCATTCAATCATTAGCATCTTTTGTTATGAGGCAGAAGTTTAAAATGTTAGAACTACAAAGTAGGTTCATCCTGGGGACTTACTTTGTTTGGCTAAAGATTTTTTTTTATAAATTTACATTTAATTGCAATGTCCTGAGACAGGTGATATGCACTCTGATTTGTGCCAAGCCCCAACTCACATGTAGCATCATATTACCTGCATGGATAATGAAGGCATTAAAAATTGTAAACACTTCTAAAACAATAGTGTTCTAATTTTTTTCTTGTCTAAGGGTTGTCTCTAATTTTGAAATACTGGAAAATTCACTACTACATAAACATGCACAGCACTAATGTTTTTCAATAATATTGTCCTGTACATTTGGGAAAATGTTAATATGCCAAACGAATGATGGAGGTTTCTCAATGCCATATAATCAATGTCTGATGAAAAATTACATTCATTTTTTGTTACTTGATTACCAAGACAAACTTTTCTAGTGGCTTTTCACTCACAGGGCCAATAAAATCAATTTCATGTGTTTGATCAAACCTATTTTAATTTTCTGAGATTCTTTGTTGTAATATATTTGATGTTCTAGATATAACATGCTATTTACCTGAGATAAGCCACTTTTATTAGAAAAAGAAATGCACTGATTTTGAATAACTATTGGAATGAGATAAATCCCAGAGTCTAGAAAGGCTAATAACAATTTAAGGGATGAATACTCATAGAATTTCTAATTATAAACTATTTCATAAAAACAAAAAATAATATGTTACAGTATGAGGAGATATAGATTATTTTACAGTACCTGCAAACATTTCTAGCTATAATAGAAAGGCAACTGTAAATATGACTATAATCAAAATGAGTTTATCACTTTTTTCGTCTTTTCTGGATAGGTTCTATAGATTGTAATAGTATTATACTTTTCAGTTCAGTCTAAAGTGGTGTTTTAAAATAAAGTCATCTATTAAGTTAATTGCTCTAAGCCAACAAATATTTTGAAAAAAGTCACATGAAAATTAATGGCTAATTACTTCCCTGTGGCTCTTAAGCTCAGGTATGGTTTTCTTTGATAATTCAAATTAAATAGACTTTTTTCTAATTATATATGTGTAATTTGCAAAATTTCTTTTAGTGTTTACTAAAATATTTTGTATAGATGTTTGTACTATATCATAATAATACAGAGAAATAACATTACTCTATATAGACAAAAATAAAATAGGCTGAAAAGATTTCATCCATACATATGAAATCTCTATTTCAAATGATAAACTATGTAACAAAAAGTTACAAAAATATCTAAATTAAATACAGTATTAGGAGCCTCTAATGTAATTTATTCTATGCTATTTTATCTAATTTTTCATACGTATACCACTCACATAATTTGATATATATGCATAAATTTGAATCCTTCTAATTGTTTTTTTGCAATTTTTAAACATTTACTTGTTTACCCATCCTAAATTTCTACCATCACTGAAATGATCCACATTCTTCATCACCCTGTACTTCAATACTACAAGTACATTTAATACAAAATAATGTATAGGATTTATTTCATTTTTATGAAATGCTCACATACATATAAATTGTTTGTTACTTTAAAAAAATACCATTGTAAGGACCTTAATGGATCTTGTTTTTCTCATGTTTTTATTTCCCTGATGTTTTTTAATATTCTTCTAAATCATGGCAGAAAATTCAATTTTTAAATGTATTCATGTTCTTAAATTTTACGTATGTAACATAATTTATTGTCATTTTCTAAATGATGGATATTTAGATGTTTTATTTTCTTTCCAGGATGAAGAGTAATGAGATACATATTCTTGCATATGTGTCCTTAAAAAAATAATAGTTTTTTTTTTAAATGAATTTTCGAGAGAAGTGTTTTATCAGCAGGGTATAACTACTTTTTTGTTTTAACTGGTGGCCAGATTGATTTCCATAAGTTATCTATATGAATAGTCTTTCCCTCCCATCCCCTAAAAATGGCCTTAATTATTTTTTGTAGTGTGTGCATCCTCATCAGTAATAACTTACTGTTACTTTCTTTTGAAATTCCCTGGTCACTTAGGAATTTGAGTATCTTTTCATATTTTTGTCAGCTATTAGCATTTATTCTGCAAAATTTCTACTCATTCCACTTACAAATATTTTTATTGGAGTTTGTATATTTTTTATCAATTTTAAGAGCTCATGGTATATTTAATATACAATCCAATTTTTTCATATCTAACATTTTTAAACTGCATTTGCCTATTTTACCTTTTACCGTAAAATAACTTTATTTTTATTTATATTTTAAAAATACAATTCAACCAGTTTACAAATGTATGAAGTAAACTTAATGAGGGGGTGAAAGAAAAAGATCTCTAAATAATTTTTGAAATAAGCAGAGTCCGTAAAAGGAAAGGCAAACACACTCTGTATGAACATAATGCTCTCATTGATAAAGGTTTTTCACACAAGGGTATGGGTTAATAATTCCGATATTCCTATACATGTAACGTGGAATCTACAATTAAGTAAATTGATGGCAGATGATAGAGTCTTAGTTTTTTAATATTGTGGTGAATGCACACAGACGAGCAAGGAAAGAAAGAATTACCCACATGGTAATTGATTAGGGTCTGAGAAATCAATAGGAACTCATGTTTGGTTTAATTCAGATAGAGATGGTTACATACAGAAAGACTGATATATATGGGCATATATGCATGAGTTAGTATACACACATAAAACTTGTTATCTCCGTTGAAGGCTTAGAAGCAACAACCACCCGTGTGGAAACAAGTATGTGAAGCTCCTTGGACAATTTGCAGCTTTTTAGGACTATTACAGAAAGCATACAAGATGAGCCTGAGGTATCTTGTGCTAAAAAGAAAAGAAGTGTACACACACACACACACACACACCCCCCAAGCAAACACACACTAATATGATAGGAGTATTTCAAAGGGACACAGACGACCATTCTAATACCTCCAATGGCCAATGCTAAAACAACTTCAGCAACAACATTTCTAAAAAGAGTAATATCGACATAGTATTAGATTGCAACCTAAAATATAAAATAAATATTCATGAATCCACAATGATACAAATATATGATTGAATAGATACATGAGTGAGAGAGTAGGGACAAATATCCTATGCACAACAATTTTAAATAATTAATGTAGATTCTCTATGCTCACATAATTTTCTGCTTCGTTAGAGTGAGCTGTGCAGAGCAAGTGCATTCCAAAGAGTACAGTATGAAAAAACCCCGGGACGGAGGTAACTTAATCCTTAATTTCTGGACCAAAGCTCAGGAGCTGCTAGGGAGGCAGTGCTGAGCTGGGGGAAGCCTGCAAACCCATGAGCTCCCATGACTCTCTGCTCTAGAAGCCTCAGCTGCCGGGCCAGCCTGTCAATCAAAGTAGGAACACCTTTCCACAGGCTTCTCGACCACAGAGTTTAATAAAAATACTCAGATTGATAGGGACACCCCCCACCCCTATCACCCCAGAGCTGAATAAGTTAGCTGTGTCCCTGGTCCTTTGCGACGCGTGAGGCTACGGCCTCCCCTAGATGGCTACGATGTTGCAGTCTGTCAGGGCAGTGAGGTAAGTGAAGGAGAAACAAAACAAAACAAAACAAAACAAAAGAAAACAAAAACAAACAAACAAAAAAACAAAAACAAACTACCTTAGCCAGTTGATTAAAGTAATTACCTGCAGTAATAGGTAATGTTGATGTCATGTACCTTTGACAAACTGTGATGATGATGATACTGTTACCTTACATTTTTCTTCCCCAAAACACATGACCCTAGTCTAATGATTAGAAAAATAAACAAACCCAAATAGAGCAACAGCCTACAAAATACATGACTAGTATTCCACAAAATTGCCAATGTTATCAAAAACAAGAAAAGTCAGAGAAACTGTTATCATCAGAGAAGACTAAGGAGATAGAACGGCTAAATGTCTGCAATCCTAGATAAAATCCTGGAAAATAACATTTAAATCAGGTAAAGACTAATACATCTAAAATGTATGCACTTTAGTAATAACAAAGTATCCATATTGGTTCATTGGTTGTAATAAATGAACTAGGTCGTTCATTGGTTGTAATAAATGAACTAGGTCATTCATTGGTTGTAATAAATGAACTAGGTCGTTCATTGGTTGTAATAAATGAACTACGTCGTTCATTGGTTGTAATAAATGAACTAGGTCGTTCATTGGTTGTAATAAATGAACTAGACTTTTGTAAGATATTAATAATAGAGAAGCTGGATGCAAAATGTATCAGAGCTTTCCATACTTTCTTATCATTTTTTGTACATTTAAACCTGTAATAAAATATAGTTTTTTAAATAATTATTAGCAAGTAATTTCAGAGTTTCCGGTTAGTTAAAAATACGTTATTATTTCATTTATTTTTCAGAAAGAGTTATCTTACTTATTTTACAGTTGAATACTTAAGTATTTAATCTATCTGAAATATACTTCATATAGTATTCAATGAGATTCTACTTTTTTGCCTTTTTTTCAGTTGTCTCAGCATTATTATCTATTGTTGCAGAGTCAAATTTGAAACATTTTTCTTAAATTGTGTGCATCACTGAAATTTTACACTATTTCTTCACATTTTTAGATTTAAGCCTTTTTTTAAAAAAAAATTATCTTTATAACTCTGTTACATCCATAACATATCCAACAGAAATTACTGTAAGAACAGCTGACAAATTAAAACACACTGTTCTAATGCACTGTAATGCTGAGGAGCAACGCTTGTATGTTGTGAAATGCTGAATGTATGATTGCTGAGAAATGCGGAGTGTATGACAGAATATATTGTTTGCTAGGAAGAATGATGGCAAGGAAAACCTAGCTCCCCACACCCCTCATCCCCACTGCCAAGCAGAAAGCTACTTGAGGAGGTCTGAAGTGGCAGGACAATATATAAATATCATACACTGGTTAAAAGAATTCTTTAAGAACGGGACATCTGCCCCTGCCCCTGAGGCTCTCTTGTGGAGAATACTTTTTAGTTTGTCTGTGATCAATGGTAAGCGGACACCAGCTGCCTACTTGTTATATTTTTGTGTTATAAGAAAATACCAAACATCTGTTTGTTAATAACCATCACCTGTTCAGAAAGAATAAATGCGTGGGTCAGTCTGCTCAAGGCCCTCAGCCTAGAATGCCGTCAGCCCCCTGGGTAGTTCCCCTTTGTTGTTCTGAGTGTCTGATTCTCAGTTCCTTCAGCACCACCTGGGCTGAGGTCTCACAGCAGAGCTGGTCTCAGTATTTGTAAAGTAGTAAATGTCATTCATTAAAATATGTATTAATCACAGTGTTAAATTCATTCATTCATTTCTCTCAGAGTCTAGAGGACGAATTAATTATCCCGCATAACATTATAAAAATTTCCTGTTTAGTATAGTATTGTGAGTGTTTTATGCTTCAATATAAGAAAAAGACTTAGCAAGCAAATTTTTCAGAAAAATAGCTTAAGATTTTATTGATTTCTGAGTGCAAAACTGGATTCGTTTTCTCTACAGTCTTTAAAAAATTAATTTTTAATTATATTTACAGACTACCTGAGATTTTTTTTTTTGGCCTATAAATAATTTTTTTAACTTTTATTTTAGGTTCAGGGGTACATGTGAGGGTTTTATAGGTAAACACATGTAACAAGGGTTTGTTGTACAGATTATTCATTCAGCCGGGTACTAAGCATAGTACCCAATAGTTATTTTTTCTGCTCTTCTTCCTCCTTCCAACCTCCACCCTCGGATAAGCCCAAGTGTCTGTTGCTCCCTCTTTGTATCCGCGTGTTCTCATTTTTTGGCTCCCACCTCTAAGTGAGATCATGCAGTATTTGATTTTCTATTCCTGTGTTAGTTTTCCCAAGGATAGTGGCCTCAGGCACCATTCATGTTCATGCCTGCAAACAACATGATCTCATTCTTCTTTTGTGGGTGCCTAGTATTCCATGGTATATATATGCTACATTTTCTCTATCCATTGATGGGCATTTAGGTAGATTCTATCTCACACTAGTCAGAATGGCTATTATTAAAACATCAAAATTAGCAGATGCTGGTGAGATTGCAGAGAAAATGAAAGGCTCATACACTGTTGGTGGCAGTGTAAATCAGTTCAACCATTGTGGAAAGTAGTATGGCAATTTTTCTAAGAGCTAATAACAGAAATACCATTCAACCCTGCAATCCCATTACTGGTCATATTCCCAAAGGAATGTGACTCATTCTATCACAGAGACACAGACATGTGTATGTTCATTGAAGCACTATTCAAAATAGCACAGACATGGAATCAAAGTAAATTCTCTATTTTCTTTATTGAACGGGAGATTATCCCTATGCTTTACCCTTCACTCAATGGTAGAGAAACTATTTTAGTAAAATAACTCAATCTGTGATTCAAACAAGGGAAACTATTTACAATGACAATGTCTGGCTTCAAGTACTTTACAAAGGTAAATAATAGCTTATGTTCTAGATTTAAAAAATGAACAAACAAACAAAAACTCTTTAAATAGGTAGGATGTGTATTCTTCAAAACACATCCGAAATTACCTGGGAATATTTAGCTATTGCCAACAAACACAATTACTTTGTTTGTCTGCTCATTATTAGACCACAAAGGCACCCCTTTCTTGGTCTCATAACTAGGACTCTAATTATCCTCCCATAATTAAGCACTATACAAAGTGTGTCAGCAGAAATAACAGTAGAAAGACTGCTGGCCCTTGCATGATCTTATACATGAAACAAGTGGTCAGTTCAACTGTGAACTCTTGAACTTGAGCAACACTCAGAAAACTGATCATTATTTACAGACACCACTTATAAATTGAGTAAAAACTACTGGTTCACCTAAAGCAGGATTTAACTGATTCTAGGATTAATAAAGGTTCTGGCTACAAGTGGCTTCAGTGGAAGATAGGGAGGAAAAAGAATACACCAAGGAGAAATTGCCTCAATTTTAACATGGGGAAGATTGACATTTACAAACAATATGCTTAATATCAAAAGGCATGAAAAGTATGACGACCGGAATGAAAAGTCACCAATATTCCCCTTCGCATCCCTATATCCATGCCCTGCAGCACCAGAACTCATAGTTTCTCCCAGTAAAGTGAAGTGTACCTTCCTACCACTCAAATTTGGTCCCTGCACATCTGGCTCTGACTAATGAGATACTAGCATTTGTCATGTAACAAAGATATAAAATGTACTTGCGTGATGCTATGAAAAGCACACTTCCTACCATCCTGCCTGTCCAAGGAGGATGAGAGACTTGTGAAGCAGACCTAGATTTGACTTATGGTTCTGGGACAATCACAGCCATTCTGACCTAGATCAAACAATCACCAGCTGACATGTAGATGCATGAAAGAAAAAAGTGACTGTCATTTAAAGCTAGTGAATTTGAAAGTTGGTTCATTATGTAGAATAGGGCAATAACTAATACATTCGGTAACAGGATGCTGCATGCAGTTTTCATTATCACTAAGAAAGAAAAGTAACAATGATCAAAAGTAGCCTTAATAAACAGTATTTAGAAAATAGAGTTAGATTCTAAAGGAAAGGAGAAACAGAATAGCCTGTTATGTCATGGGTAGAACGGCATTGCATTTAAAAAGGAAGATTAGAAACTATTAAAACAAGTAAGTTTAAGGTATAGGAATGTTACCAAAGAATTCTGGAGCTAAAGGAATTTTGAAAACACACTGTTTAAAATATTTGATTTGTTATGGAAAAAAATAATTGTGTTCAGATTTATTTATTCTAAACTATTGTTATGTAATGTCTTACCTAAGCTTGCCATACATTTTATCTGACTTTCTTTACTGTGTTATTTGACTAAATTATGGTTTCTCCTAATAGCAGATCCGCCATTATTCAATTATATTTTTCTTATATTCCTTTTATTTAGTCATATCTTATGAAGTTAAAATTAGTTGAAGTGTGTTGTTATTTTAAAACATGGATAATTTTAATAAGAAAAAGTATATATTAAAACATTTCATGAGTGCCCTCACATTGTGAAAAACCAGCCCAACACATTTTTATTCTTTTTTGTTGAAAACATGGATTAAATTTTCAGTTAGAGAGGAAAAAACTTTTAGAGAGTAGATATACCTTACTCCACTTTGGAAATGAAAATTGAATCAACCGTAATATTTTCCGAGAAGAAAATCCTCCACCTTTCTGAAGCATATAAAAATAGCTTAAAATTCCTTCAAAATTAAATTATGCAGTTATATTCAATAAGTCATGTTTATGTTATATTTATCATATTGAAATGAGATTTGAAAACAAATGAAATAAACCATCCTAGGACAAAGGTATCCTCTTAACTAGACTGACAAACAAACAAACAAAAAGTGCTATTGATTTCAGAACATTTGAATAATAAAGCCTACTCTCCTGCCAACTCAATTTATCTTAAACATGAAAATGTGATATGACTTCATTATTGACATGGATCATAAGATTTAAAAAGTACATTCATGAAATTGATGATACAGGTAAAAAATTCTTTAATTTTTTTTTTCCTTTTCTAACTTTTCTATTCTAGTAGGTATTGATACTAAGGAATCTTAAACTGCACTGAGATTTAAAAGGTTATAGTGAGTAAGTCCATGTGTCTCTGCCTCTGTCTCTGTCTGTCCATCTCTCCTTCTTTTCTCTCATCTCTCCTTCTTACCTTCTTACTTCCCCATCCTCATAGGTGTCTTGGTCCTATAAGGACTTCTGCAAGATGTCTTATTTATTATTTTCCATTATATCCTTAAATATGTGCAATTATTTTTGTCTGACTCCCTTTTCCTTCTCTGACCAGTACTAATCAATGGAATAGTCGTAAGACAAATACATAATTAAACAGAAAAAACTGCCCACACCTGTATGATCAATTAAATAGAAATAAAGAATGAATATCATTTTTCCATACAACAGTTTAGCCTTCGTTTAAAGCATTATAACTGCTTCCTTCTTATAGCTGGCTGTTGCCACTTGTCATTTCATCTAAAAACTCAGTCCTTTAAAATACAGAAGAGGTTTTCAGTTTTATCAGTTCCTCTTTATCTTTCCACTTTGTTTCTTTCTGAAGCAGTTTGCTCCAAAATCTCCTGTGGGTGGCTGAGACAAGTAGGTATTGGCCTGAAGGGAAGGATGAACTCCAGCAGCCCCTGTGGGGAGTTTAGAATATGAGCTGAATGAGGAGGACTTCTGTTTGTGAGACTGATCCAGTGGATGGGTGTTCAAGGCCTTATAGTGAGAGAAGGGTGTTGCTGTGGTGTGGTACAGAGGTGGATTTAGGTGTTGGAATATGTATAGGGTCATCAGAATGTTTGTGAAATGAGTATTGCAGGTGTCAGCTACAAAGAAAGGTTGGTTACATAGAGCAGGATTGATCAAATGCATTAATATACCCTGAGGATTATGGCAGCAAGGCTTCTTCTTTTTTTTCTTTCAGATGGAGTCTCACTCTGTTGCCAGGCTGGAGTGCAGTGGCACCATCTCAGCTCACTGTGACCTCCGCCTCTCCGGGTCCAAGTGATTCTCCCACCTCAGCCTCCTGAGTAGCTGAGATTACAGGTGCATTCCACTATGCCAAAATAATTTTCGTATTTTTAGTAGAGATGGGGCCAGGATGGTCTTGATCTCTTTACCTCGTGATCCACCCTCCTTGGCCTCTCAAAGTGCTGGGATTATAGCCACCGTGCCAGGCCACAAGGCTTCTTATGTCAGTTAAGTGAATCATAAATCTGAAAAAGAAGAAAACTAGAATGAATAGAATGAACTATGGTGTTAAATCAGAATTGGACCTACCACTGGTAATCATTACTTTCAGTATGTTTAGATGTTTAGATATAGTTAATTCTACAATTAAGAAAAGGTAGGTACAAATTAAGGAGCCTGAGTCACTCGGTTTTGCCAGAAAGAATAATGAGAGGCATCAAATGTAAAAAAGCAAGCAAAAAGTAAAAATAGAAGCAAGCAAGCCGATAGTGACTCCTGCTGATAAAATGTGGGAAATTTTAAGCATCAAAATAAACAATGATAGTTAGAAACTATAACTAATTGAATAAAAAAGGGAATCCACAATTTACAGAGATAAACATAAATCAAAGGATAAATCAGGAGTTTCATGAGATTGTACATATTTACGGAATCAAAAAATATCTCCCCATAAAGTACTTGCAAATTTCAAAATAAAAAGGAGAATCTTGGCAGACATCACATTTATCTAGTGATTACAAATATCGTTACTATTAATAGGTGATTATTTAAATTTGGCCAGGGTTGTGAGATGAATTGGTCATACATTTTTGTCAAATGCTTTTTCTGCATGCATTGCTTTTTCTGTTGGGGTGTTTAATTACAGTGATTGATTTCTTAGTGTTACTCCTGTCTATCTGTAATTCTGAGTCTGACAACTTGTCTGAATTTGCCAACATTCCGTCGCCATGTGTTTCACAACTATGATGACTATGTCAGGGATTTTCCTCCCTCTCTTTCCAACTTCCTTCAATTTTTCAAACGTCAGTCATTTAGTGTGTGACATTCCCTCTAGAAAATCATCTGGTCTATTATTGTACATTTTTGTGTGCAACGTTTTGAACAGATGCATTTTTTGTCTTATGTTGTTTGCCGAACCATGTTGAAAATGTAAAGGTTTGGGGAGGGTGTGAAAACTACATAAATGCTAATGAATGCACAGAACCTGTTCATAAAAACCACAATAGATGTTTAGAGAAGAAAACATGTTGTTTTAAGCATGTTTACATGTAACATAATTGTTAACTTATATGTAGGGATTTTCCTGAATTGCATTTGCATTTTACATTGAGTATCATTGGAAGTATTGCATTTATTCGACATGTATTGTACGTGTATCTGCCTAAAATAAATAGAATTGGCCAGGCACAGTGGCTCACGCCTGTAATCCCAGCACTTTGGGAGGCTGAGACGAGTGGATCACCTGATGTTGGAAGTTTGAGACCAGCCTGACCAACATGGAGAAACCCCATCTCTACTAAAAGAGATTTAAATTAGCCAAGCATGATGGCACATGCCTGTTATTCCAGCTACTCAGGAGGCTGAGGCAGGAGAATCCCTTAAACCCAGGATGCAGAGGTTGTGGTGAGCCAAGATCGTGCCATTGCACTCCAGCCTGGGCAACAAGAGCAAAACTCAATCTCAAAAAATTAAATAAATAAGATAAAATAAAATAAATGAATAGAATTGGGTTCCTGATTATTGTTTTCACACACACAAAAAAAACATCTGATTTGATAGGATCTGACTAATGATGTTAAATAGAATTTACTTGCATTTGTAATGTATGAGAATGTGCATAATTTGAATAATGGATCAGTGTTTGGATCCCACTTTAAAATATACAATTTGTGATTTTAAGCCAAAATCACATTAAATTTATAAGCATACTTGTATCACTTAAAATAAGCTACAATCATATTTATAAGTATAATTTATTTGATTTATAATTATGTAGAAGATTTGTATGCCAAACCATTATTTAAGCTTAAACAAGAGATCATATACATTAAAAATACATGGAATTTAAAATACTTGAAGGTATTTAAGTAATTAACCCTGTTAAGAACAATAAGCATTAGAATATTAAATATGATTTATAATTCTTAGACATAAATGAAACAGAATATGTGAAAGCTAAATGTAAAAATTCAGAGTTTTGAAATTATAGTTTTAATGATGTAAATATTACTGCTAAAAAACAAAATAAAAGTAAATAATATATTTTTAAGAAGAAAGGTTTCACTCAATGTCATTTTAAAAGCTGCCCTTGAAGAATTATGTCATTGGATTATCACTTAATCTCTATGACAGCTGTATGAAGAATGCATTAGAAGATGGTTTTGCAGTCATCTCTGCAAGAGTTGACAGTGGCTTGAACAAGAGTTCAAGGTGATTGGGGAAAAGGATAATGAACAGAGAGTGCATTTGTTAAGTATGAAGTTGTGGTGGTTGATGTCTGTGTATCATGAGTGAGAGAGAGAAAAATTATGCTGCCCCCTTTGCTGAGTTTGCAATCTGACAGTGGTACCATCTCTGAAACCAAAGATTCTCATGTACACATGGAGATGTGTAGAATGAGATCGCAACTGCCTAAAGGGGATCACTGCAGAACATAACATTTTATTTAATACAGCAGGCACTTTAGAAGACTGAAGTGCACTGACCTGCATGAACAAAACCAAAACCATGTAGTGATGCATGAGAATTAAAAAGAATGTATCTGAAAAGGGAAAAAAAAGATCAGAACTTTTGAATACTGATGAGGTCAAGTAAGATATGCAAAAGAAGGGACTGCTATATTTTTATACAAAATTCTATCACTCTATAGAAATTTTATTTATAATAAATTCCAAAAAAAAGATCATTAAACTATAACTCTGAGAATATAATTCATGCAAAAGCTATTTTTAGGACCATAAGCTAATTTTTATAAGCTATTTTATTGTTTTAAATCTCAGCTCAAATTTTATATATCTCTTTATATCTTTTCCCACACATCTTAAACTCCACCATTTACTATTTGCATGGTCTAAAAAAACCCACCTAACTTCTGCAAGTTCTAATTTATGAAACAACATAAACTACTTTTATTTCCTTCAAAATTCATATTTTGTACAATTTAATATCCAAATAATTTACCTATCCGAAAAAACATATACAATCCCATGTTTGTTTATGAACCTCAGGTATATATCATTCTTCTGTGATCATCTGTGATCTTTTTGCTTTGTAATTTTTGTATTTCCAATTTGATCAAACTTGCATTTGATTATATATGTCCTATGTCATGTCTGCAGAGTAGAAGGATCGTGGCCCGCATTTGAGAATTCTGCTCTGCTCTTTTCCACTTTCTAAGAGTCAATCAACTCTGCTCAGACCTGCTTTCTTGGTATTTTACACCCACATAAAGATGGTACAGATTGCCCTCCTAGTAACACTCTACCTGTGCACTGGGAAAGAGAGAAAGGTTATACCTGTTCCACTGAAACCGGCCTGAGAAGGTCTTGGACATTTTTCAAGTGGACCATTTCCCAGACACAGAAATGCTGAGTAAGAGCAATCATATCACACTGTAGTGAAATGGAAGAAACAGGCATACAACACTTAAAAAAAAAAAAAAAAAGGAGAGTTAAAAACTTGCAGTTAAAAAATAGTTTCTCAATACTCGCAGTAGAATACAATAATAACCTTTTAAAAGCCCTCTTCAGGAAGCTGTTATGCAACACTACACAAGATCAGCCTGCTAAGACACAGGGTCATTGCTTTCGTCTTATCATCCATCTCGTCTTTATCACTTTGTTGACTTTCTTCTTTCAAATGCCTTAAATATTGAATTCCAATTTCCTCCTTAAAGACATATTTCTCATAGAGATGTGCAAATGGTTACACAATGGTTGTATTGGAGGAATTCTTTATAGTCCATTATTGAATTGACAGTGGAAGTACAAGTGCTTTGGATCAGACAAGAAGACACTGCCATAGTGCCTATGTGGGATGTGTGGGAAGTTTCTAAATAAAATTACATTGCTGGGTAGCAATGTTTTGATATGTCATTTTCCAAAGCTTCCACTATTTTCTTATAATTAGCTTGTATGCTATCATGCTTGTATGAACTGCATTTTACAAAATGCCTCATGCTAAAAATCACAAAAAAGAGAGTATGAGTAGCCTTGAGAAGGAAGTAATGCAGGTAGGCACATTTTCTTTCAATTAGAAGAAAATTTCCCTTCTGTTCTGTTGAAAAATTCACATTACATAGTGCATGACATTTATGCTGAAAGCAGGTGTGAGTAATGTAAGAACAAGGGTTGCGTTTTGACAGAAGGTTTTGCATTTATTACCTCTTTCTGAAGAAAAGTAATGAAGCAGGAAATAGTCACAAATAATAAGAAGCAGTGTAAGCTGTTGAATACACAACGATCTCCACTATCCTTCAAACTTTAGACCTCTATAGAAGAAATATGCAGTCTTTCTAATCTCATATGAATATATGTAAAAATATCATTATTTTTGGAAGACGGTTTTTTACATGACCTTCAAATGTCAGACATTACAACTTCACATAATGCATATTATTTGAGCTTTGAATCACTACTTGATGCTAATTCAGACTCAGCTTTCATAAATGATTCATTCATCCTTGGATTTATTAATCTCTATCCCTATAACTGGTTGTTATGTGGGCCAGTTAGTTAATTAGAGCTTTATGTTGTTGACATGCCCTAGAAGTTTGTGATACTTATAGGTAATTTAGTGTCAAAGGAAAAAAAAAAACCCTTTTCACTCAGAGAAAAAAATATATGATTAGCTACATAAATAAAGGGTATATTTGTTGAAATAATAAGAATGGTTTTTATAGCCACAAACCTAGGTATGAATGAAAAAAAAAGGTATTTTAAAATTTATTTAAATCTAGTTTCATTTAATTACAATGCCACATTTTACTGAGCTAATGGGAAATTTAATCCTGGTCATGATGGAGGCTTCCTGCTTAAAGATTATACCAATATTAAGATTTTACACACATCGCTAAAGCATAGTTATGATTCTTTGATCACTTCCCACAAATTTTCACTGAGAAATATATTGTCCCAGTTTAAATGTTTCCATCATATTCTTGGAATATTCTGCTTTGGGGTGATTAATGGGGCAAAAGAAACTTTGATGATGCTGGGAAATGTCAGGGCCAGATGCTAGGACCAGTTACCGGCTTGGGTACTGCCTGGTAGAAAGACAAGAAGAGCTCTCTCCCCTTCCAAGTCAAAAAAAAAAAAAAAAAAAAAAGACACATTCTCAGCTTATACTGATCTTAAAGGTCATTAACTTCCCTGAGCAACCTTGTCTGTTCACCCTTAATCAAACTGATGTGTACCATTTATTATGCTTGGAGTTTAAAACGTAGCAACTACTAATTAAATCAAGATCATTTGCTTTTGAGATGGCCAATATCCCTGTGGTGAGAGATTATGAAAAAGTCTGGCAATTTCCTTGAAATAGAAAAAGAGGAAAATAGGGAGAAAGAGAAACAAAATCTATAATTTAACCAACTAGATTGAAATAATAAAAAATGGAGGAATGGGTTAGGTGAAATTTTATTAACTGAATTACATCCTGTACTGCACGTTCCAATAACAATGGCCAATTATATGAGCTTCTTATAAAAACAAGTAGTACAAGACTATAATTAAGGAAAAGCATAGTTATGTTATTTTCCTATAAAAGATATTTTAAAATTCATTAACATTTCAGAAAATAACGCATATAATTACTTCTTACTCATTTTTTTTTCTTAAATCAAGTATCACAATCCTTGGAGAGTCAGTAGCAATAACCAAAGGAATTAAGAATTAAGTAAGTTGGGAACTATAAATCACAAAACATCTTTAGTGAGGCTGGTACCAACAACTAGTGATTGAGCAAAGCCAATATTTAGAAGAAGAGCAAACAAACAAACATGATATAGACATTTCTCAGTGAAACTATTTCTACTTATTCTTCAGTAACTTAGATTCAGAGCAAAATTTTAATAACTGAAGTCAATCGCCACAAGAAAATTTTACAAGTTATAACCGTACAACTTATATTTGTGTGGAAGAAGATCGGCATTCAACATAGAACAGGTAAGGTGCATTCCGAGTGTTCCATGATGAGGAAAATAAAAGGAAAAGTCTCATTCAGGATTCTTGTGATTTCAGGTTTTTGGACGACAGATGTTATATATCTAGAATAGCTAGGACAACATTTTCTGGTAACAAACTTTTGAGATGTTACCAAGATGATGAGAAAGATGCACTTTTGTAAGGACCACAGCAAAGGGCATTCTATGTTGAGCAAATGAAAATGCAAATAGTTTGAAGCAGAGACACAGAAGACAAGGGTATGAATTTTGTATGACTGCAGTAACAAATTACCACAAACTCAGGGTTTTAAAAAATAAAGTTGCTAAAAAAAAGAAATCATGGTGGAAAACATATATTTGAGATTTATTGTCTCTGTTTTTTCAATATCACACAGGTTTTAAATGGTAAAATAAGAAGCTGAAGAATGATTAAATATGTTTAGAAATGAATAATTAATATGAAGGCTGCAGACAAAGAAACAAAGAAAGATCACAGTCCTGGTAAGAATGCAAGATTATTCATTATTAGTCATAAACACAAATCATTTAAATGGTAGATGGAGAACCCTGATAAGATCCTACTGAGACAGAGTATAGAAAAAAAAAGCTTGGCAGAAATAATACTAAGCTATTATCTCCTAAAGCCTTTCATAATGCATTCTTATTCAACTATAAGTAAAATATACTTTTCTGACTTTATAAAATGTTACGTTATGGCTTTTGCAATACCAGAGCGTAAATGCTCTTGCCTGTTTACACAGATAAATATTTAGTCAATATACTTGTGTATTTCCAGTAACTCCAGGTGTGTTTAATTCATTCATAATTTACTTCTTTAAGGCAGAGGGACATGATATATCAGAAACAATTATATTTTGAGTATCTTTTCCTAAATGTCCCAAACCCTGACATAATTGATTAAAAATACATTTAACAGATGTCAGTGGTAACACATACTCTTACATAACAGCTAGTTTTGAATCACATATGTTAACACATGTAGGCTTCTTACACACTTTGGTTTATGATATCATTGACTCTAAGTATTATGTTAGACTGTCTTATTCAATGTACCATATAATAGATAATCCTTGGCAACTACTAGAAATACCCTCTTCCTTACAATTAACTCATTGTGCACAGTTCTGCTGATTTTACCTGATAATTATATTCCTTATGTCCTACCTCCTTTCTATAATGTTCAGAAAGTGATAGCTCAGGATATTCTCTGCATCAAATATTCCTTTTTACCTCCTGCTGTAAGGAGACTCTAAAACGGCTCCAATGATCGCTGCATCCTGGTATTCACACCCTGTGTGACATGCTCCCTTTGGGCATGGGTGAAACCTTATGCTCTTAACTTGCTTCTAAACAAAAGAATATGGCAAATGCAATGAGGTAATTATTCTGTATTTATAGTTTATTAGGATGAAAACTGCATCTTGTTAGCAGGCTGTCTTTATTGCCTTCTCAGCTTGTATGCTCTGATGAAGCAAACAGGTGTGTAAGGGAGGTCGACATGTTAAGAAGTGAAAGCCAACCTCCTCCCAACAGGCACTGAGAGACTGAGGATGACCTCCCCTTGGCTGGCACACACAAGCTGAAGCTTTCAATCCAACACCCAACAAGGGACTGAAATCTGCCAACAACCACATGAGCTTGAAAGCAGATTATTTTCCAGTTGAGCTTCACATGAAAATCTAACCCTGGCAGAAACCTTGATTGCATTCTTGTGAGAGACCTTGGGACAATGAACAAGTAAACAGCTTGGATTCCGAACCCGCAGAAATTGTGAGAGAATAATTGTATACTGTTTTGAGCTCCTGAATTTTCTAATATGTGTGATGCAGCAATGAATAACCTATATATTTCTGAACATATTTCCCTCTCTCTATTCTGACAAATTATATGTAAGCACTTGATTTCATGTTTATCATTTTCACATGAATCTCCCTAGTTCTTTCCCTCAGGCTCAAATCAAGCCCCTGCACTATTATAGATGTGTGACCTTTAAGACAGAAATCTTCATTGTAATCTCTTCTTCCTTCTAAATATATAATTCTTGTAACAAAGGCAGCACTCTTAAATGTTTACTGAATAATGGGACTCTTGGATGTCTAAAAATGTAGAACAGACACGTCTGACATTATGAGCCAGAAACACCCTTATAATTGGGAGCTGTCCTGTGTACTATAGAATTTAGCAGAATCCCTAGTCTCTGCCCACTAGATCTCAGTAGCACACACACATTAGTGAAAAGTAAAGATGTCTCTGGATGTTGTTAAATGCTCCCTTTGGGGACAGAAGTGCCCCTGTGGAGAGTCACTGGTATAAAGGGATCCTGATTGAGGAATGTCACTTTATGAGAAACTAGAGAGAAAGAGGTAACTAAAACTGTACTCCATTTTAAGTGAAGTGTGAAACAGAAGAAGAAAAGTAAAGAACAGATAGAGAACGGAACAAGCAGAATAATAGAAAATAGTAATTCCAAAGGAGCAAATTGAAGACCTTGAAGTTAGAAGCAATTAACTCATAGTTGCTGGCAGAAAGGCCAGGAACTCAAATAATTGGGCTTAAATATTTCTGATTGTTCATCTATATCATATTATAAAGTAAAATTCAGATATTTTTAAAATATTTATTTTGAATATTTTAATTTATAATTTATAATTCATTTAAAAATAACAAATTAATAACCTGTAAATACATATATTATGATTATGAAACTATTTTTTCAACTAATCTATAAATGTAAAAGAGGCGTTATTTTATAGTTTTGTCCAAATCTCTTTAAACTTTAATTGATATATCCAGTTGTCTTATTTCCTATGGGAAAAGTGATAACTCAAGGTGTATGGATTTATAATTCTATACTGGTAGTGGCTAATAATATTTATGTTGTTTATCAAAGCCTTTTTAAAAAGGAAGGCTAGAAGACTGATAACCAGCAGTTTTGGGTTCTAGATATGTGAAGTAATTCACACAGTGTGGTTGGTCTGTAAGACATTTATATCCCATGAGAATGTTCAACATAGGGCATGTAGTGGAGGATTTCACAAATATAATGCAAAACTAGACCTATTCTGTGGCTTTTCATCAGCGTTTTCAACAGACATTCTGGTACTCCTTTGATGTGTTCATTTTTTTATGTAGCCATTGTATTAGTCAGTTCTCACACTGCTAATGAAGACATACCCAAGACTGGGGAGTTTATAAAGAAAAAGAGGTTTAATGGACTCACAGTTGCACATGAATCCAGGGAAGGCCTCACAATCATGGCGGAAGGCAAAGGAGGAGAAAAACATGTTTTACATGGCATCAGGCAAGAGACCGTGTACAAGGGAACTCCCATTTATAAAACCATCAGGGCTCATGAGACTTACTCACTGTCACCAGAATGGCACAGGAAAAACCTGCCCCAGGATTCAACTACTTCTCACTGAGTCCCTCCCATGACATGTGAGAAACTGTGGGAGCTCCAATTCAAGATGAAGTTTGGGTGGGGACACAGCTACACAGTATCAATCAAAATGAGGTCAAAATATGACTTTTGTTTCACACAGCATGATCTGGCTGATTCCACAATCCAATCTAATGCCAATGGTAAACCTCAATATAAAATCATTACATGATGAATAACTGATCACATTTAACTTTTTCTAACATGGAGGAAGCTTTATTTATCTTTCTAGTGATATATTTACCTTTACTCATTGCCTTTCTTCTGACAGCATTATATGTCTGTTAAAATACATAATTACAAATATATAATTTAAAGATCTTAACTGGCTTTTCTTTGAAACTCTAAAATCAGGCAACAACTCATTCTATACAGCAGTGATTGTTCTGACGAACTAAGCCGAGGTTTATAAACGGAAAATATTTGACAAAAGCAGAAACAGAGAACAAAAAGTGAATTAGCTGTTTCGGTTACTTTTATTTGTAAAGGTTAAAGCGGAAGGGACTTCCTTATCACGCTGGCTTAACTGTCCTGTTTGGGTATTTGGCTGTTTCTCTCTCTTGATTCCTCGGAAGCTCAGATAAACAAGCTAATTTGGGCTTCTCGCTGTGGAACTCCTTTATGAGTAATTCCATTGTGTTTTGGTCTGCAGGGTCTAGTGCAGGAACTCAGTCCAAACCAAGAGCCTCCTGCAAATGTAACTCAACAATTCTTGTATTTTTCAGAATGTCTTATTCACCATCACAGTCTTCCATCAATAAAGCTTTCACGACGGGAGTAGTTGGACAGTGGCTGACACACCTGGAATTAATTTTAGTTACTCCATATCATCTCATGCAGAGGAGCTTACATCACATGACAATGGAAATGACTCTATGCCAATCTCTGCTCTAAGACTTGACCTGACTTTAATCCGGCTTCTAGCCTAAGGCTGTGTCCCTGGGGGGACTCCTTTTGAGTTTCTGTCTAGTAAAGCTTTGGGCTATGAAAACTACTCATTATTTGTTCTAGCTTGCACTTGATACAGGCTTTAAAAAAAAAAAAAATAGACCATTCATTAAAAGGGGTTTAAAATTGTGAATCCTTCCTGGGTCCATTTGGGATTTATGTGCACTTTCCACAGCTCGTGAGTGTCTGTCTCAAGGGAACTGAACTCTATTCCTTGGAAGTATAATCATCAGAAAGGACAGTCTTCCACTCTTCAGGGGAGGATAGAGTCCTAACTTTGATAGTTGCCAGCTAGCAGACACTGCTGGCTTCACTGTGTTTACACTAACCAACCCTTGTTAATTCTTCACTTCTCTCACTTTTACTGAGTCCCAGATCAATTTCCCCCTTTAACCTCCCCTTTTTGCTCTTTAAGTCACCTCCGTGAAAATCAGAATTAAGCTTACCCGTTTCCTCTGCTACAGAAGTTTCAGAAGTTACAGCTTTACCAAATATCCAGTTTGGGTTATCTCTGACATTGCCACCACCCACACCACCAGGTTCGCGTCCTTTCTCTGAACTGGCCTCAACTTAAGGTGGGAAAAGAAAGCAAGAATTAGATTTTTCTTCTATGAGCAAACTTCCCTGAGTCCTTCCCCCTCCCATGGGATTGTATCCTGTTTGCAAGTTTTATAAGTTTATAAATTCCTGTATTCTTTTAAGTTTCCGTAACACAACGAAGATCATGAGAGATGCTTAAGCAGGCTAGACTCCAGCCATTTAGGCACTGTAGTGAAAGGCAACAGATAAGGCCCGTAGTAGGAATCTTGAGCTCTACAGATAACAGGCATCTGTTCTGCATGTGCCTGCCATTGCTTAACAAACTATGTTTGTTCTACACCTGCAAACTTGCTTTCACATCACGGTGTACTTCATGTATAAAAAATCAAGCCCTGTCTTTGTTCAGGGCTCAGTTTTGGGATGCAAATCCACTGAGCTGGTGCACCTAAATAAAATTCTCCTGTTTCACCCATTGGTCTCTCTGGTCTCCTAAATGTCTACAACAAACTGAGTGTTGGATCTGGCTGTGGCTTCCACTGTACAGTGCAAATGTGCCCACCGTGGCCCACAGGCTGCAGTAGGCAACTCTTTCCCTGTTGGGAAAAACAGCAAAGGAGAAAGAACTCACAGAGTGCCTGCATAAATTGGTTATGAGTAACACATAAAAGAGGAACAACACACTGCAGAAGGCCACAGATTTTTTCCCCTCTGAGGAGGAAGGCCTCTTCATGCCTCATGTGCCACTGCAGGGTGACCTCAGTTCTGTTATCATAAACATTGTGCTCAGGAATGTAAAACCCCTTCGTAGCACTATGACATAGCCAGACTCATAGGCTCCTTGTAAGGTCCACGTTACATCAGCGGTACACAGATCAGAAGTTAAAGATAACCACAGTTTCTTGTTTTGTGAAACTCCTAAACCTCCACTGTTATCAATCCTTAGAATGACACACCAGTTCCAGTTCACTGATTCACTTCTGGCTCACTGATTCACTCCACCATTACTCCGCTCATACCCTGTAGATCAAAGTGATTGTAACCAATAAATAGAGTGGATGATCAGAGCTCGGGGCCTTCACTGTCTCGTCCAAAGTAATAAGTGATGGACCCCTGGTCCCACTGTCTCTCTTAATCTGTCTTTTTCTCATTCTTTTTTCACCACCAAACTCGGGGTACCCACGGATGGATGTAGGGCTGGATCCCTACATTCTGATGCCCAATGTGGGGCTCACAGATCCCTACATTCTGGCACCCAATGTGTGGGGTTCATGGATTCCCTACACTTCCTGAGGAATCTCACTTTGGGAAATAAGAACAACAGGTTTTTGCACAAAGGTAGAAAGCTCTGTCTAGCTTTTGCTAGGGCCCAGATAGTTCCTGCTGCCTGCCACCCAGAGTTTGACAAATATCTTAAGATTAATTCTAAAAAGCAGGAAAACTGAGTTTTCTGCCCATCCTGGACATTTCCCAGTCATGCAAAAAATTAATAGCAAGCAAACACTGCTAAACACATTTGAAAACCTTTAGAAAGTCCACCTCATTTCCAAATATCCCACCTACTAAAAAAGAAAGATTTAATTGTTTTCTTTTTTTATAAGTGATATATAAAGAGGACAGCATCTCATCTAAAGACTTGGGAAGATGCTCTACTGAACTCAGCAGAGGAAGTCAACTTTAGAGGCGGAAAGGAACTGAATAAGAAACAAGTGGCTTGGTCTTTCAAACTTGGTTTTATCACAGAGTTGAAACGTAAGGGACTTCCTTATCTTGTTGGTTCAGGTAAATTGAGCCCCTTCTGATTGATTGTTGTGAATCTTCTGGGTTTTCTGTTTTTTGTTTGTTTGTTTGTTTGTTTTTTGTTTTTTGTTTTTTCCCCCCTAAAACTGACCTGTTTTAACGTTCAGTTTGATCGTGTGGCATCAGTTTTTCTAAAACTGACCGATTTTAAAGTTAAGTTTGATGGTGTGGTCTGGTCTTTTTAGGGTCTAGTGCAAACACTCGGTTTAAAACAATAGCCTCCTATGAATGTCATTGACTACACCCTAACAGAATGTGTAAATATGACAGTATTTTCTCATGTTCCTCCATGACGCTATTGTCCTCTCATGCACTTTTGAATTCCTGCTGAAGGGAAAGTGACAGCACTTTGTTTCCTTCTAGCTGCAAATTTAGGAATAAGCAGAATTTGCTAGTTTTGTTCCAGATTGGGTTTCACGTTTGAAAATAACTCTGCCCTTTCCTTCATTTCTGCTAGTGTCCTAGAGGGCCTCCTAGAGTGATTTTCTACATCTCTATTCTCTGGATTGCACCCTGATGACTTCTCAGCATTGCATTACTTTCATAAGCAATGCTCTTTTCAATTCTGTTTTAAATACTCAAAATAATTCTATTCTCTTGAGTTGAAAACAGACAAAATAAATGTTTAAAAATCTATACTTGATTCCAGGTATGATGGCTCATGCTTGTAGTTCAAGCTACTCAGGAGGATCAGACTGAGGGATTGTTTGAGACCGGGAGTTCAAGTTCAGTCTGGACCACATAGCAAGACCCTTTCCCTTAAAAAAAACATGCATACACATATGTGCATGTGCATGTGTGTGAATGTATGAAATACATATACAATGTACATATATTACATATAATTTATACATATATACCTACACAAATGTGTTTGTGTATATATATATATATACACACACACATATACTCACGCATACATTCATATATATACATACATATACATAACTGTCTGTTTATATAGAGTTCTCTCTATAAAACTATCCATTCATAATAAATAAATGTTGAAAAAACCATGTTAAAATATTAACCATAGACATAATTATTTTCTTAGAATTATCTGGCATTTTAAATGCTAAATGAAGTTAGTATTAGTGGCTATGATATGTATCATCCAAGCTTCAAAATAAATTGTTTCTATTTTAAGTCTGACACATATGGTATTTGACTTTCTGTGACAATCTTGTTCACTTTCAGCATTTGCAACACCAGATTGCCAATTTCTCTGGAATCTGAGATGGCAAGAATAGTAATTTTGAATAAATATAAGTCAGGGGGTTGTCAATTGAAAATAGGCTTTTCATTGACCTGTTTGGAAATTCAGATGTCAATGCCATGATTTTTATTCTTTTTTCAGATCAGGATTAAAACTTTTTTTTTCTTTTTCTTTCTCCCCTTTTCAAATTTTAATAACACTCTTGAAGCACAGAGGCAGTGATTCATGAATTTTATGGAATGCTTCAGCAGAGAACTCTATCATTTTCAATCTTCTAAAATATCATTTCTTTCATTAAAGGCTAAAATAGTTATGTTTATTATTTTGCTTTTCTTCTCTCATTTAAAATACTAGAAGGAAGTTTTGATTAATTTTAAATATATGTGTCATTATGTATATATATGTCTAATTCAAAAATTGTTTCTGGACTGTGGATGATTTTTCTTCTTTTTGCTCATAGAAAATAGAAACCAGGTGATGGTAGCTTTCTCAGTTGTACAAAATAGATGTATATTTACATGTGTTTTATAGCAAGAAGAGAATGTCTTTTCTCTGCTTCTAATTGAAATCCAATCCCTTATCCCTATTAATTAAATTTCCCACCATCTATTGGATTTTCTTGTTCTGTATAAGAACTTCTTTTTCACATCATTATTTTAGCATGCTTAGTGTTACTATCAATAAAACAAACATAATAATATACCAGTTTTATCCATGAAAAGACGAGATTCATGAATATTAACTGACCTGATCAAGGTTACAGAATATGAAATTGCATTAGTGTTGGATTTCAATCCATGAATTCATCATCCAAAGGCCACAATCTTACCTACTGTGCTATCTTTTCCTTAATACTGCACACACAGAATTTGTTTTAATATGAGAAAATTTAATATCAATATTACTTCATAATGCATAAAATAGTTACATTCATTCAATGATAATTTGTTCAAATCACAGTGAAATCTTATTTTAATCACAATAATCCTGGCTAATATGTATTTGTTGAGCTTACTGTGTACTCTGTACTTACGTTCTCCCATTGATTCCTCACAAGTATCCTTCAGTACTTATATCCACAAAGTAGGAAGCATTATGACATTTTACTGATAAACAAAATATAGAAAGACTATGGCATTTCTCCAAGGTCACAGGGCTAGTAAACTGTGGAGATACGATTTATGTGCAGACTTAGCTAAATCCATGATCCATACATTTAACCACTTAATTGTACTGTATTGCATAGTTTCCTAAGGAAGGAACATGCAGAAACAAATCGATATGAATTTAAAATAAACAGTTTCCCTTTCACTTTTTCATAATACATCACCTTGAAAATGACCATTTTTTTAGGTTGTTTGTGTGTCTGTTTGTTTTGAGATGGAGTCTTTCTCTGTTGTCCAGGCTGGAGTTCAGTGGCCCAATCTTGGCTCACTGCAAACTCTACCTCCTAGGTTCAAGGGACTTAGAAGTAAGTCTCAGCCTCCCTAGTAGCTGGGACTACAGGTGTGCACCACAATGTCCAGCTATTTTTTAGTATTTTTAGTAGAGACAGGATTTCACCATACTGGCCAGGCTGGTCTCGAACTCCTGACCTTGTGATCTGCCCACTTAGGCCTCCCAAAGTGCTGGGATTAGAGGTGTGAGCCACCATAATTTATAAGTCTGTAAATATGTAAAAAATATCTGATATGATTTACATATCAAGAAGCATGTTTTTATTTCTTTATATTTTCAAATGAACATCAATTCCTTTAAGTAACTTAATTAGTGAAATACAATAATAAGGCACTGTATTTGTCATAATTTTATTAACTGTAAGTAGAAAATGTAACACATTCTTTCTCAGTGTGGAATAATCACAGTAGACTGATTCACTAACAATTCAAGGGTCAGCATCCAATACAAGCCATGAGTAAGTCACAGTTACTTGTTTCTACTGGAGTAATAGCTAATCAAGTTGCAAAAGACTACTTAAGCTGCATTAGTGATTTAAATTTGAATAATAATATAAATTTTGAATATTAAAATGACATGAGAATTATCAATTTTCCAATATAAAAATGACATCCTAGTATAATCAATCATATGATCAGGTTATTTAATTTATAGAAAAATATTTAATATCAGATGAAAGAAAACAGGTAATGAAAATGTAAAAATAAGCATTTTCATGTTCCAAAGTTATTTTTAATATTTTTCCTCATTTAGGTATTGACTCTTATTGTGACATTAATATATTTTACATAGGACTTCTTAAGTAGATTTTAGTCACACATGAATTTAAGCTTTTGCCCATTTATTTATTTAACTAAACATTATTGACCACATTAACAAAAACTATGGTCTTTGCACTGAGGATATAATTAATTCCAAAAACAAAACTCATCATTTGTCAAGCTTATAATCAGCACTAATTGGTGTTTTGGGGTTTTAATATTTGCTAGTTTTGTAGGTGCATTGGAACTATTTCTAACATTTTTGAAAACTCAGTTTAAATGTGTATATAGAGATGCTATATAAAATCTTTATACTTAAGGAAATATAATGGATTTTTAATACAGCAATAATGCTGTTCTGAAACAAAGAATATAAATATTTTATCTTAAAATTAACTTCAAGATTTATTTATTAAAACAAAGATTATGTGTGTTCTAACTTAAAAGTGACACAATCAACCAGATAAAACTTTGAAAATAGGCTCTACTATTTAATTCAATGTGATTTTTAACCTAGTTATCTCTTTGCAATGGTTAATTTTATGTATTAAGTTAGCTATGATATGCTATCCAGTTGTTTGATCAATTATGAGTTTAGATATTGCTGTGAAGGTGTTTTGTAGATGTGATTATCAGTTATACTCAGGTGACACCAGAACTTTGATCATTTGAGGTCAGGAGTTCGAGACCAGCCTGGTCAACATGGTGAGACCACATCTCTACCAAATATAGAAAATTAGCCAATCACGGTGGCACATACCTGTAATCTCAGCTACTCCAGAGGCTGAGGCAGGAGAATTGCTTGAACCCAGGAGGTGGAGGTGGCAGTGATCCTAGATAGTGCCAATGTACTCTAGCCTGGGCGACAGAGACTCTGTACCCAATCCCCAACAAAAAAGAAAATTAGCATCCATAATATGAAAGGAATTCACCCAATCAGCTGAAGATCTTAAAGCAAAACATGGAGTTTCTGGGAGAATAAAGAATTCTGGCTCAAGGAAGATCCTGCCAGCATTGCCAGCATACTGGAATATATATCCTATTTGTTCTTTTTGTTTTCAAGAACTCAGACTGATACACTTTTTACCACTACATTTTCCCAATTTACAAAATTATTTTAACAATTGGATATCTACTACATGAAGTTGTTGTGATGATGAAATGTAATCTATGTGAAAGCCTCAGCACAAAAGTGTCCACTAATAATTGTGTGTCTTAACTTTGCATTCAGCGTTCTCCAGGGGATACTAAGAGCACAGGACAAAATGATAGTTAAGATGATAATTTGTTAACAGGAAGCTTGGTAATAAAAATTATGAAAAGTACAATTTTGAAGCTAACCAACACATAGTTAAGTAAAAGTAAACTGAGTGAGACTTTTATCTTCATGTCATAACATAGTAGGAGCCTAACCAAGCCTCATGATGAAGAAAACTTGTGAGTGGAAGCCCCCCAAAATCTGCTATAAAATATCAGACATTTCACAGGGAGATAATTTAATCATAATAACAAAGACACAAACAACAACAAATCACCACCAACAATCCAGCGAGGTATTTTGACAAAGTGGCTAATTAAACCAATTATTTGTGCTTGGAACCCAAAGAAGTTTGGGTTTGAGCTTAGGTTTTTTAACTAAGGGCTTTCACAAGTGTAAGGAAGTGACTAAAAATAAAGGTAAGCTTTTTGGGGATTCCTTGGCTTAAATTAATGAGGATTAGCTTCTTCCAACAAAGAAATCACAGAATAAAAGCCCTTGCTTGGGTCCCCTACTCTAAAAGGTTGCATGCAAGGCTGATGTTATATTTTCCTAGTTTGTGAGGGGGAGCCATTTTTCCTTTAACACTGCCAATTATCTGAAGGAGCTAACTGTCTAGAAATGTTTTAGTTTATTTGGTGACCATAGCAGATCATCTAAAATCTCGTGTTATTTCTAAAATTAGCTTTCAGACAAACTATTGAGCAAATAAGGATTCTGAAGCATATAGTCAGACAAGCCAGGATCAATATAAACAAGGGAGAGGAGAAATAGCCCCCAAAGAAATCCTGGTTATTAGAATTACTGTGCACAATTAGTAGAAGAACATACTTAAAGTCATAGAAATAAAAGACATGGTTTAAATGTTCTTAAAGTCACTGAAAACTCTCTCTGCCTTATTCTCACTGCAAAATCCCCTTCAAGAATGGAATTGAAAACAATGGAAGAAGTAATTTTCAGACTAAAACAACAACCGCCACCACAGTCTGATACTAGGGAGCCACCAGGGGTTCAGTCTGGGTCCTGCTGCTCTCCACACAGGAAGCCAATCAGTGAGATGATGAGATGATGAGTGTTGCCGAGGAAGAAGGTTTAATCAGGCACTTCAGCTGAGGAGATGGGAGTTCAGTCTCAAATCTTCCTGACAGACTAAAACTAGAGGTTTATACAGTAGAGAAGAAATGCAACAATGTGCAGGAAAACAGAACTAGGGAAGGCAAGGGAACAATCATAATGAATGCCATCTCATTCTCTGCATGTTGTGATTTGTTGCATTTCCGTTCTTTGATACCTTTTTTGAGTGGCCTGAAGATCATTTTCTGAGGAAGGAACTCAGATAAAACAGATATAAGTTTTAAACTTTAAGACTGAAAGCATCAATTTCTATGTTTACCCAAAAAACTATTTATGAAACTATTGGGTAGGCTTCTCTGAGAGAATTCACCAATTTTAAACTTGGCACCAATGTAATTATTAATATTTCATGTATAGAAATGTTATTTCAGCTGCAGTCACATATTTGCTGGGGCTGTAGTCAACTGATGGCTTGACTGACCTGGCAGTTGACATTGATTGCCTATTGGCTGGGAACCCAGTTGGGATGGTTGACAGTTGTTTCTCAAGCATGGTGGTTTTAGAGTAGTTGTGGCCAGCTTCCTCAAGAGCACATATCTCACAATAATGAGGAGGAAGCTGCAAGGGTTGTTGACCTACCCTCAAAAGTTCCTCAATGTCCCTTTTACTTAATTTTATTGATTATAAACTAGTCATTAATGTCAGTATAGATTTAAGGTGAGGACATATTGGCCAAATTTCTGATGGGAGTATTATCACATAATTGCCTATCATATTTTAAAACTGCCATATATTTATCATTTCAAGAACATAGAGGGGGCTTATAAACCAAATTGATACAGTATAAGGGATCAAGTGAGAGAATATGTAAACAATTGAAACAATTTTCAGTAATGCAAAAAGCAGAGTAGAACAGGTTCAATCAAAAGAAAACATAAAACCTCTAACCTGCTAAATATGCCAGGAATAATATTAAATCAGACGGACTAAAGGAGTCAGTTAAAAACAGAATTTGAGAATACATAAACAAAAGATGGTCAATTATATGCTGTTTACAGGAGACACATCTAAAAAAACACATACAAAATGATTCATAATTAAAAATGGCAAATACATAGCAGGCAGTGGAAATTTTAAAAAATAAGCTCAGGTAATTGTGGTTACTACTGGTCAAAGGAGGCTCAAAAGCAGATAGTATTACTATAGAAAATGATCTTAGCCAAAAGAGGTTCAACTCACAAGGAAGACGTAATTTTCAGCCTGAACACATCTCATAAATGATTTCAAATCAGCGTTGAGTCCAAATTTCATGAGACCTGAATCTTACTCATTTGATAAAATTTGGTGAACCCTCCTAAAGAATAAAAATTGTAAGATTATGGATACACAATTCTATACAACAGAATGTTTTAATGATCAGAAAAAACAGTTATAATTCACTTAAAAATTGTCAAATACTTCAACTTCAGTAAATAAAACTAAATTTCTTAATGAATTATCTTCTTAAAATTTTTTTTATGTTTTTTTCAGTGTATATATTGAGATGCTCTATATAAACCAATTTTATGACATTGTTTTTATAGTTGAAGCTTTTCATTAGCATAATTGATAAATCTTTGCTTGTTTGTTAAGGATTATTATTTGGGATAAAAAATGTGTGACTAAGCACAAACTTGTGATTACTAATGCATTTTGTTACAAATTTATGTCTCAATCATAGAAATTCTAGTTAATTAAATGTTATATTATTCCTGCAAAAATGGTATAGTAACTATATTTTATACTCTATTATTGCAACTTTCTGACAACTTACAACTTCAGATTTGGTTAGATTAGAAATGGAGTGAATCTTCCAATTTGAATTTTGCACAACTCACAACTAAAAGCATTTCTCAAATAACACATGTTAAATCTTGTTTCTTCCATGCACCTGTGGTATCAGGATGCCAAGTGAGTTGATGCAATTGGCAGCTGAAGTAATCAGAAAAATCATCCTATCCTGGACAGCTGTCAATGACTTCACTAAATGATATTTGACTGATAGCCACATTCAAACTATACCAGCCAACTTCTCTTTAGAAATATTTTAAAATTACCTAGACAAGTCTAGTTCCACTTAGAGTGAATGAAATATGGAGAAGGTTGGAGGGCATCAGAGAAAAATGATGGAAAGAGTAAAAAGGCTGTATTATTTGAAACTTTGATTACTATAAAAATAATATTATTATATGTGTTAAAAACAGTTTAATCAATGATTAACTTCACAATAAAGAAATAACCAGAGCCAGATTGTTTCTCTGGTGAGAAAACATTATGTATGAAATTATACCAATCATTTACAAGATCTTCCACAAAATAGAAGCAGAGGTAAGCACTTTCTAACTTGTTCTATGAGGCCAACATTACCCTAACATAAAGACCAAATAAGGACATTACAGTAAGGAAAACTACAGTTCAATAGATTTCACAAAAATACTTAGCAACAAATCCATCAAATTATTTTTTTTAAAAAAACCTCTATACCAGAACCAAGTGAGATTTATTCTAGCTATATAAAGCTAATTCAAATGGAAAAATTAATTAATTTAATCAAGCACATCAAGAGGTAATACAATATATTTGACAAAAATCAACACCCATTAATGACAAAAACTCTCAGTGATATATTAGAAGGAAGTGTCATCAATGTGATAAAGATAATCATCAGAAGGTTTATAACTCTCATCATGCTAAATGGTGAAAAACTCATTATTTTCTTCTAAGATTGACAACAGGTACATTCTATCTTATCACTCCTATTCAACATTTTTAGAAGTCCTAGCCAATGCAGTAAGAAAAGAAAAAAAAAAAGAAAAATAGATTGAGAAGCAAAAATTTTTGTTGTTGTTTTGTTTTATTTTTCTTCCACAGATGTCATTGTTTATGTAAAAAATACCATAGGCCTATGGTAACCAAAAGACAGTGGTATTGGCAAAAGAAAAGGCAAACAGATCAAGGGGCCAACAAAGGGGGCCCAGAATTAGACCTGCACAAATACAGTCAACTGATCTTTGACAGAAATACAAGGCCAATTCAATGGAGAAAGGACAGGATGTCTTTTGAAAGGAACAGCTAGACACATACAGAAAACAATTAATCTAGGCCCATAACTCATATTGTTCACAATAATCAACTCAAAATGAATCCCAAATCAAAATGTGAACTGCAAATCTAAAAAACTTCTAAAAGTTAGCACACATAGGTGACAATCTATCTGACATTGGATTTTCTGATGAGTTTTTAGGTACAATATCAAAAGCACAATCTATGAAGGAACAAAAAAGATAACTTAAAACTCAGTGCAATTAAAATTTTCTGACCTGCAAAAAGACACTGTGAATGGAATGAAAAGATGAGCCACAGACTGGGAGAAAAATGTTTGCAAAACACATATTTGATAAAGAACTGTTATTCTAAATATGCAAAGAACACCTTATAACTCAATGATAAGAATCAAATGATCCCATCAAAAAATGAGCAAAAAATCTGAACAGACATCTCAACAAAGACGCTGTACAAATGGCAAATAAACCTATGAAAAGGTGCCCGATGACATTTGTTGTTAGCAAATTGTAAATTAAAACAAATATGAGCTACACCTAACATGCGTTAGAATGGCTAAAATCCTCCAAACCGGCTACGCTAACTTCTGATGAAGAGGCAGAGCCCTAGGAGTGTTCACTCATTGCTGATAAGAATCCAAAATGGAACAGCCCCTTAGGAAAGTTTGCAAGTTTCTTATAAACTTAAACAGAGTTTTACCATATGTTCCAGCTATGCTGCTCCTTAGATATTTACCAAATGAGTTGAAAATTTATGTCTACACAAAAACTGCACTTGCCTGTTTATAACAGCTTTATTCATAATTGCCTCAAACTGAAAACAGCCAAGATGTCTTGCAATAGGTGAATGGATAAACAAATTATGGTACATCTAAACAATAGAGTACTATTCAACAATCAAAGAAGTTATCAAGCTTTGGCCAGGCATGGTCATGAATGCTCATGGTCACAGTAATCCCAGCACTTTGGGAAGCTGAGGTGGGTGAATTGCTTGGGCCCAGTAGTTTGAGACCAATTTGGGCAACATGGTGAAATCCCATCTCTAGAAAAAAATACAAAAAATTAGCCAGGTCTGGTGGCACACGCCTGTAGTCCCAGTTACCTGGGAAGTTGAAGTGGGACAATCACCTGAGCAGAAGAAATTGAGGCTACCGTGAGCTGTGATGGCACCTCTAGCCTCAGCCTGGGCAACAGAGTAAGACCGTCTCAAAAAAGAAAAAATAGAAGAAGAAGAAAAGAAAGAGAGAGAAATTATCAAGAATATCAAGCCGCAAAAAGACATGGAGGAACCTTAAATACATATTCCTAAGTTTCCTAAGTAAAATAAACCAGTCTGGAAAGGTTATATACTATATGATCCCAACTATATGTATTCTAGAAAGGAAAAAGTATTAAGACAAAAAAAAATGTCAGTGATTGCTAGGGGTTCAGGGGACAGGAGGAGAGGAATAAACAGGTGAAGCAGAAAGAGCTTTTAGGGCTGTGGAGTTATTCTGTACTATCCTGTGAATATATAATCTTATGCGTTCATCAAAACCCAGAAAGCTATAAAATACAAATTGTATACCCTAAGGTGAACTCTGGACTCTTGTTAATTATGTCACTAGTGGTTCATCAATTATGACAAAGGTGCCACAATGATGCAAAGTATTAATAGTAGGTTAGGCCAGGTGCGATGGCTCACATCTGTAATGCCAGCACTTTGGGAGGCCAAGGAGGGTGGATCATGAGGTCAGGAGTTCGAGACCAGCCTGATCAACATGTTGAAACCACATCTCTTCTAAAAATACAAAATAAAATTTTTCAGGCCTGGTGGTGCCCACCTGTAATCCCAGCTACAGAGGAGGCTGAGGCAGGAGAATCACTTGAACTTGGGAGGTGGAGGCTGCAGTGAGCCGAGATCACATCACTGCACTCCGGCCTGGGAGACAGAACACTCTGTCTCAAACAAACGAACAAAAAAAGGATACTAGGGTAACTGTATTTGGATGGGGGTAGTGGAGAGAGGGTATATGGAAACTTTCTGTACTACCTGCTGATTTTTTTTTTTGTAAATTTAAAACTACTCCAAAAAATAAGGTCTATTAATGAATTTTTTTGGAAAACTAGAAGCACCAGTCCATGTCAACATATTTCAAGAGACCCTTCCAGCTTCTGAAAGAGGTATTCCAGTGAGGTGCCATACACATGAAAAACCTTCCTCCTCTGCCTATGTTCTTACAGCACTCCTGACAGTTACAAGCATTGTCATAGTGCACTTTCATTTCATATCTGGTGGCCTCAAGAACTCAGGAAACATATGCCAAATAGGTGATTGGAAGGAAAAAATGACTGATTAAAGAATGCAGAAAATAAATCTCATCAAAAGTCAGATTGATTGACTTTTTCTTCCCTTTGTGAAAACCAGGCTTTTCCTCTGTCCTTGTACTTGATGCTGCAGTTATACCAAATTAGTCCTAATTTCATATTCATGTCCTTATTACTTTCAGAATATTCCCTTTTCTGTCTTCTTATCTGACCTGCATACTTTATCTTCTCTCAATCTCACCTTGAATATCAGTTTTATTACTAAGGCACCCTGCTCTGGTGCTTTCACGATATAATAGTTCCAAGTTCTACCAAATATTTTTAGCATTACATTGTAATTAATTTGATTTCTCTTACTCCTAGAGGAGTAAGCGTATTAAGGCCAATATAATGTCTTATTTATGCTGATATACCTATCTCTTTTCATAGTGCCTGATAAAGTTCAAAATCAATTATTGGTACTGTGAATAAACTAATGAATGCTACTGCTCTGAATGAATCATGTCACAGAAAACCTCTGCCTACACACATTAATAAAAGTAGTCAATTGCAAAGAAGCCTACGGCAATAGGCTGGGTTTGTGACGAAGTAAATAAGACATAATTGCCAGAAGGCAAAATTGTGTAATTGAATGTGCATGGATTTCATGGATTTTATATTAAAAATTATCCCACTCTGGTTGCACAATTTGTACTTTGTGACATTGGAAAGTGAATATAATTCTTCCTGTTTTTTTTTCATAAATTAGAATATTATAATTTTTGCTTGGCTTTTGTAAGACTGAGTAACCAAATGTAAAAGAATCTAAAATGCTTGGCACATAAGAACCCTTCCAAAAATAATATTTGAAATCTCTTGAATTTTTATGGGACAGGTTGGAACCCTGGGGACCAATCTCAGCTCTTCCAGTTACAAGTGTTTTGGCCTTCAATTAATTATGTAAAAATCCAAAATCATTGGTTTTTATCTATAAAAGAATCATAATGGCATTCAACATTTATTATGGGGATTAAAACAGCACATATATAGTTACTAGCAGAATTCTTATTATACATAATAACTCGAGAAAGCATTATTAAGTTTAACATGAAAATATGTTAACAAATACAACTTGTTAGGCTGTAGCCCTAAAGACAGAAAATTGGGTCCATACCAGTTACCCTCAATTCTAAAGCATGATGCTAATTCAGCTGACCGGGGTGTGCTGGACTTTGTAATGTTGGTTTGGCTAGAGTCAATCTATCATCTACATTAAATATGTAAGAGTTGAGATTGAGGATGCTGAGAAAAGAATTTTATCTCTCAGATTTCCAGGGCATTTGCACTATTCTCCAGTCCTTTTAAGGAGAGATCTGGAATGGGTCCTTAATACCATGTCTTGAGGATGACATGGTGCCTTGGAGATTAAGAGATGCAGGGGAGCCGTATTTGACTCCTAATTCATAAGTCTAAAGATAGTTTCCCTTTCCTGGGGGCAGAATAAAGGGGAGGCATCATTAGGAATGCACTGTGCTTCCACTAACAGATGGACGAAGTTTTGTGCCTTTTGACAGGTGCCCATTATGAGAGAAGGAGAGAGGCAGATTCATGCTAAGAGTAGAGCCTGGAGATAGGAGGAACAAGAACCATGAGGACTGAGGAGCAGTGTCACAAGGTGCTAGCCTAAAACATTACTAGAACCCAAAGAACTTGGTCAAAGATTGTCTGCAGGATTCTCCAAGGAGTCTGTTTAAGTGCCAACACTGGCTGCCCAGTTTATAAGAAAAGCAGTGGTATTAATTTGTCATTATTTCTGCCAGGTCCTTGCTCTTTCCTTGAGTCCTACAGAATTGATCAGGTCTACACTGGATGAAAGTTTAAGATACTCAATATATTACAGTGAAATGGATTCCCTGTTTTAGACTGCCATTTGTTTAAAGCCAACACAAATAGAACATTTATGGAGTCATTGTAATTTGATAATCTAAGGAGTCTGTTTATTTATTTCACTCAGAAATATAATAAGAGCAAATTAACAATGCAGAAATAATGAAATTGATTGCTAAATTCAAATACTATCATATTCATTTCCTTCAATGAACCAATTACTTGTTAATGATGTATCATGGATATTTTAAGAGGTACATAAAACAATGAGTGCTTCTTTGGAGTTATAGTCTTACAGAGAGAGTACTCATCAAATCAACAAATATCCTTAATTCTGAATGACTCAATATACTTCTTTGTACTTTTTTCTAGAAATCAACAGTGTTTTAACAAAATTGGGTGACTTATGCAACTAGAATTATAAATCATGTGGTAATGAAATTAGACTCAGTCAACCATGACTGGCTAGATTAGCATCAAGAAAATTGTCATCACAATGAAATTTTGGTTTTGAAAAGACAAAGAAAAATTAAGAAAATAAAAGGGGAAAAAGGGAGAAGAGATTATAAATTTAGGTGAATTTGACAAAAATTTAGACCCTAGATAACATAAAATCTAAATGGTTTTAGTACCTCAGTCAGTAACCCTTTACATCTTGTTATCTTGTGCATACTGACATATCTCAGCTTTCTCAAGAATTGCGTGTCCCTTGACGTGTGTGTGTGTGTGTGTGTGTGTGTGTGTGTGTGTGTGTTTATGAAAATGCCCTTTTGCTAGTTCTTCTTGTTGATGTTGAAGTTGGTGGTGGGTTGTGACTGATGTTTGAGTTTTGACAATTTTTTCTGTTACGATAAAGAAAAGTATCAATTCTCAGGAGAGTGACTGACATCTGGATATTCTTTAGGGTCTTCGTGTATCATAAGATTAACTAAACAGCATCTGGTACTAGCGGCTATTTAGAAAAGTTCATCTGCTCCATAGGAAAAGAGACACTCATTTTAAAACATGAGTCATGTAGCTATTCCTAGTCCTTTTATTTCCTTTTACAATCCAAAACACTGCTGGGACATGTCTCAGGAAAAGAATTATCATTGCCTATAATTAGACATTTAATATACTGACTCATAAGAAGTTTCTGGACATCCAAGGCATCAATGAGTCAATTATATTTTTAATCTTCATAACTGCTACTAAAACAGTGCTGCTGAGAGTCATTACTCTTGACTAATAGCAAAGTATACTTTTTAGAGGAAAAAGCCTGTATTTCTCTTTGATTTCTAACTGCACACACATATGCCAATTGCCACAGAGAGTTTATTTAGCCGGATGTTTGGGATATGTGGGTTAAATTTTTACAGCTACTTCAGACAGAAAATCTTTTCAGTATATTCTATACAGCTAGACAACAAAGAAAAAGAGGGCAATTTACAACTGGAAGTTCTAATCCCCCTTCTTTACTTGTGCCTTAATGAAATGATATATCTTAGTGGAATCTATAATAACAGTAGTTTCTGTTCCCACAAGCAAGAATTTCAGAATGAAATTATCACATTTTCTATATTCAGAAATTTGCCAAAATAAACGTTGGAAAACATGTGTGACTCTGTACCATATTGTTGGCAGCCCCCAAGATGACAGCATTTGGCTTATATTGCGTCATTCAAACCTCACTTGTATTGAAATGCTCTACTAATGACTCTGTAATAGCAAATGAGACTTGCAGAAAACTTCATCCAGAGAGTCATGTTCTTCTGTAAATGTGATCATTGTCCCCACAAGACTACTGATTCATTTGGCCTTCCTATGGATAATTAAGAACCAAAGACCTGTGGCAATCACCTAACCGCATGGTATTCTGAACATTTGCAACATCCTGTTTAAAGCATACCAATTACCTTAAACACATTTTGCAAAAGCTTTGTTTACATCAAAAAGTGCTCATTTTTAATTTACACTTGAAAGTTGAAGATAGCTACTCTATTGTTCCTTGGTCAAGTATTATAATCAGTCATAATGTTATATAGTATTAACTAACAACTTAATTCTGACTCATTTTACTATAATTCATGTGGAAATTTCCTCTAGATCCTCGTGTTGAAAATACAGAATTTTAGATATACATCTGTATTTTGATATATTACAAAGAAGTTTTTATTTTACATTAGATGTTTGTTTTAGATGACTGCCTGAAGAAAAAGAAAGGAATACTTTGTTCATAAAGAATGAAATGAGCCAAATGATTTAATTGTATGGGTAACATCATTTTTCCAGGAGATTCTATTTCATTAGTTGGTTAAATCAATTTTGATAACGTTTTAATTTTCATTCATGTTTGAATAATTCAACATTACCTAAAATTGAATTGTATTAATATTTTTTATTTGCATGAAACAAGCTTTACAGACATCAGCATTTCACTCTATCCATAAATTAATAATATTACATTCATACCAAAACTTTGATCTTTTTCATAGGAAGGTAAATAGGGCAGAGGAAACAAAAAGATGATTTGATAAATATTATTCAAGCTCTTAACTTTTTTGCCAAAAGAATTCTGACTTATTTCAGATATACAGAGAGCAACAATGAGCTCAGGAATAATGGTTTCCTCTAATATGTCCAAGGATACACTATGACAATTATCAGTCAATTGCAGTAATTCTATTTCCAGTTATCTGTTATTTGGTAAGGATTAGAAAATGACAAATCCTAGTGACTGAGACATCAGAAGACATCTGATGCAGAGCTTCTGGGAAAGATTATACTCACATATTTAAGTAAAAGTAGAGAAACACAAAAATACCACTTAATTCCTTTGAACTCACCGATGCTGTCATGTGAAGACTTAGCACTTTGGCAAGTCTATTGGGACAACTTTGTGAACCAAAAGCAATAAAAGGAAATTACGTTCTGTCATTACTGAGCTACTGAATCAATGATTCTAGAATTGCCTCCTTCTAGAACATTTGTTCAGCAAAATAATCAACACCCTTATGATTACAATATTTTTAGCAGAATATTCTGTTTCTTGCAGGAAAACATGATAATTACATTGTAAGAGATATGTGATAAACACATTGTAAGAGACATGAAAATATTAGACACAGTCTCTGACTTACAGATAGGCTCTTCTGACCATGTTCCTACCTTCAGTCTCTAAGAGGGAACTGTGACTTATCTGAATGGTGTATTTTGGGAAAATATAACTAAGTGTGCACCTTCGTCTTTTCCCTCTTGGAAACAAGGTGCCACAGAAGGAGTATGTCCCTGTCCATCCTGCGACTCGGGGGTGAGTCTGCCTAATCCTGAGTTTTGAGTCAGGACGTGCTTTTAGGCTCTATCATCCAATTCTGCCCGGTCAGTGATAAAGTAGATAAAGTAGATTTTGGTTTTCACCTACTCATGCTACTTTTGTCTTTCTATTAGTTCAGAACCTAAGTGGGAAATAGGAGTGTTTTTATTGGTAACTTTTTCAGTGCAGCAACAGGTTGAGTTAGTGATTAAAATTGAAAATAGCCTTATTTCATTGAATGTTTTGTAGTCCACTTTGAATATACATGTGGATTGGATTCTTTTTTTTTTTCACTACATAGTCATGCTCTGTTGCCAGGCACCAGGCTGGAGTACAGTGGTGCGATCTCGGCTCACTGCAACCTCTGCCTCTCGGGTTCAAGCATTTCTCCTGCCTCAGCCTCCCTGGTAGCTGGGACTACAGGTGCATGTCACCATGCCCAGCTTTTTATTTTATTTTATTTTTTATTTTTAGTAGAGATGGAGTTTCACAATGTTGGCCAGGATGGTCTCGATCTCTTGACCTCGTGATCTGCCCGCCTCGGCCTCTCCAAGTGCTGGGGTTACAGGCTTGAGCCACCGTGCCCAGCCATATATGTGGATTTCTTAAGTGATTGCACTTTCAAGGGAAGAGCCCGTCTCCCTAATATCAAGTCTTCAACCCGAGTGCAGATGTAAAAACAGATTTCACAAGTTTATTTGGCTTGCTACCTCAGATTCATTTTTGTCTCTTTCCTCTCTTCAAACTCTACATTACAAACTTCTATCTCTTTTATCTGTAGAATTCTCCTTGAGGATTTTTTTTTCTCCTGTGCCACCTCAACTTCTTTTGTCTAGCTTTATTATTTAAACAACTGCAGCTAGCTCACATCTCCATAACATAACAATAAAAAAAAACTTGGATTCAGATTCATAAGAAATGGCTACTAATCATGATTGTATCTATAACAAGTCGTTATATAAATTTGACTGTCCAAGCTTACAGTTTCTTTGCCTTAAATACTATATCCCTTTTATTTCTAACGTCTTGCTCAAGCTATGCCCTGCATAGAATCCTTTCATATTACCAGCTACACTTTAATGGAGTGTTGTGTCAATGAAGTTTAAGGCCCTTAAGGATCTAGATCACATATTATTTGACTTTGTACTTTTAGCATTTGTCACGGTATTTAACCTAATGGAAGTGCTCAACAAATAATTATTGAATTAATGTATAAAATTTTAATCTGTATTTTTCTCACATAACCATCCTTTAAAATAAAATATCAATATCTGTTCTATTTACTGTTAACATTACATTTGCAATTACATGCCCAAAGTAAAATGGACAAGGACAAAGACAACAGAATTAGGGATAAAATTTCTAATATGAGAAAGGATTTGTAAATACATGAATTATCCTTTGGCTGTTTCTGTGATCTTTTTTCTTAAATAGAATGCCAAATATCAAGTGGGATATTGAGCTGGAGAAAAGAGCACAGGATAAGACCAAAATAATCCTGTCACAAACGTAATTAGTGCCAAAGATTAGATCCAGCAGAAATTTTATTTTTATTATTCTGAATTTTACCATATCTCAAAAATCCTGATAGGATTGCATAGCGTAGGGTTGATGGATCTCAATATGTTCATGTTCCCATGGTGATTCTGATGTGCAGCAAGGCCCCAGCACTATTATTCCTGTCAAATGAATACTCACATTTTTATATTGGTATGTTGCAGGCAAACAGGGAATAATACAGTTCTAAGTCACAATAAAGACCAACTTAATTACAAATACATTTTTCTTTGAAGCCAGCAGTGTTGGTAGGCAGAAAGATTTGAATTTTAAAAAAATTTAATTGGTTCTTTTACATAGCCACAATTTCCAATCATATAACAGGGTTGCTATGCGAATCCCATGAGAAAATTTGACAGAACTTTTTAAAATTATGAACTGTTGGTGCTGCTGTTTTACTATTTTAAAATCATGCTTCTAGTCTGATTTTATTTCATCATTCAATGTCTCCTTACGATAATAGCAAAGAGCTGAAGACTAGACAATTTTTTTTTTCAGAAGGACCCAGAATTCAGGAAGCCCCACTCTTTCAGGTCAAGTACCTGGGAATTGTGACTTTACCCCTATGAGCCTTACTTTTCCTATCTGTACAAGAACTATAAAACCAATCACATCACATTATTAGATGATATAACACATTTAAACTGCTTACCCCTATGCCTGATATACAATAGTAAGTACACGTAATCTGTGGAGATATTAACAAAAAAGTTGATAACGATGAATTCTTGCTTGTGTAAGTTTTTTAATTCCCCTGCCCCACTTTATCTATCCAAATCTATCTCTTAAAAATTCCCACGGAGAATCTTAACTTTTAGCCTCTCAAATTTTCTTATCAACTCTCAGAATGGCCACTTTCATTTGGACATTAATCTTTTTAATATTTTAAGCTCTTTCATTTGCTACTACATAAAATTTACAGCCAAATGCTATGATATCTATATGCTAAATATTTTATTTGTTTCTTAATTTATTCACTTATTGAATTTTTATTGAATACCTGTTATGGTTCAGTCTGTGAAAAGCACTAGAAATAAAATAGCTGATAAATAGGTTATCAACTATTTATCAACACAGTGAGACAACTATTTTATTTGATAACCTATTTATCAACTAAGTTATCTCAACTTAATGTGGGAAAAATAATAATAACTTAAAGTCACAAAAAAGCTAAGACAGAAAGAAGCAGCATGAAGAAGTGTAAAATATTGTTGTGTGTGAGTAGGTGGGAGGGTTCTGATTTTATTGGTCAATATGGCATACAAGTCCCAATAGAGTAGTCAGAAGCAGGCATTCAGATAACTGAATAGAGAGAGAGAATCAGTTATGTAAAGAAAAGTGTGCCTTCAGTAAAGGAAAAGGAACATACAAAGATTAAGTTACAGCATCAATTTGTGACTGAATGCATACACATAATAGAAGAAGACCAATGTGGGCAAGTGGAGGTGCAGAGATGAGCAGGGAGGAGCGAGACCATGCTGAATATGAAAGAGTTACAATATCTTTGGAAGTTAAATGGAAAACTCTTGAGAAGTTCTAAGTATTGCAGGTACCAGTTTGGAGGATGTTGCATTAACCCAGAGGAGAGATGGAGAAGGTCCGAAAATCCTGTATGTATTTGCATACCTAGTGATCTGGTCTTTAACCCTCTGAATATTTCCCATAACATATTTGAAAAAGAGTTGTCCAAAACCTACATTTCATATTGAAAAATGCTGTAATAAATATTCATTTCCAGGTTTTTATAGATGGGATGCTTGTGTTTACAAAAAATTCCTATCTTGAAGCCTTAATTCTCAGTCAGACTATATTTTGTGAGAGGGTTTCTATGAAAGTAATTAAGGCTAAATGAAGTCATAGGGTACAGCCCTACTTCAATAGAATTAATTACCTTCTAAAAAGAGAATAAGAGACCAGGAATATCTTTCTCTTGGTGTGCACAAAAAAAGAGAGGCCATATGAGTACGTAAGAACACAGGAATAAGGCAGCCATCTGCAAGCCAGAAAGGGGACTCACTAGAATCCAACCATCCTTACACTCTGACTTTGGACTTCCAACCTCCAGAACTGTGAGAACATAAATTTCTGTTGTTCTTGTCATAGCAGCCCCAGCAGACTAAGACACAGATAATCTCCAAAACATGTGATCGTGCAAACGTCTAGGCACAGCCTGTAGACTACTCTGCAGACTTAATTCTACTGTCTTCACTATTGGAATCAGTCTCATATTTGTGATCATTAAGTATGTTGTTTAGCATACCCATAATATTCCCTACCTCCAAGAAATGTGAAAATATATTTTAAGAATTTGCATAAGTTAGTGAAGAAACTCAGTGAGACACAGAGTCACAGGAAGGATCAAACGTTAGAAACACGTTGAAGATTAAATGTGTTCACTGAAGTTTAGTTTAAAGGCCCAGGTTTGAGGGTGCACATCCAATCTGCCATGCATGCAATATTTCTTGTGATGTTAGAAAGAAAAGTTTTAAAATATTTATTATAGAACAGTGAGTCTTTGGATATTTTAAGGTGTTTTTTTGATAGACAAAATAGGATTGGGTTGTTGGATGAGCTGGCATTGCATTACTCTTTCCCTCCATTAATGTAATTTAATCGTAAGGGAATATAAAGCCCCACTATCCAAAATTTAACTACTCAGCCAGGTGTGGTGGTTCACACCTATAATCCAAGCACTTTGGGAGGTTGACGCCGGTAGATCACTTGAGGTCAGAAGTTCGAGACCAGCGTGGCCAAAAAGGTGAAACCCTAGCTCTACTAAAAATACACACACACACACACACACACAAATAGCCAGGGGTGGTGAGGCACACCTGCAATCCCAGATACTGAGGAGGTTGACGCAGGAGAATCACTTGAACCCAAAAGGTGGAGGGTGCAGTGAGCCAAGATCGCACCACTGCACTCCAGCCTGGGCAACAGAGTGAGACTTTGTCTCAAAAACAAATACAAACAAATAAAATTTATTCAACTTCAACATTTTCAAGGATGTTTTTGACATGTAATTAGGGAAGGCTGTACTTTGCAAATAAAATATTAAAGACTCTCTGATAGAATATATAGTTAGCCAAAGAGAGTCATTAAGATACGTGGAATTTCCTTTTATATATGTTTATTTAATATTCTATTTAGATTGAACAAACAGATAATGGTGCCATTTGCTAAAATTCATATTTCTGAGGGGAAAAAAATGTCGATGAGTGGTTTAGTATCATTTCATTGTGCATCACTAATATGGTTGGTATATATGTTTTCTCCAAATTTTATATTGAAATGTCATTAGCAAATTGGAGGTGGGGTCTGGTGGGAGGTGGGGTCTGGTGGGAGGTGGAGCCTGGTGGAAGGTGGGTCTGGTGGAAGGTGATTGGGTCATAAGGTTAGCTCCCTCATGAGTGGTTTAACACCATCCCCTTCTTGATAAGTGAGTTCTTTTTCAGTTAGCTCATGAGAGATCTAAGTGTTTAAAACAGCCAGGGACCTTCCCCTTCTTTCTCTTGTAAGCCCACTCATTATGTGACACACCTGCTCTTCCTTTACCTTCTGCCATGGTTATAAGCTTCCTGAGACCTCACCAAGAACAAATCCCAGGTGCATACTTTCTATACAGTCTACAGATTCATGAACCAAATTACAACTCTTTTCTTTATAAATTACCCAGTCTCAAGTATTTCTTTATCTGGCACACAAGAACAAACTAATATTGAAAATTGGTACTGTGAAGTGGGGCGTTGCTATAAAGATACCTGAAAACGTGGAAACAGCTTTGCAACTGGGTAATGAGCAGAGGTTGGAAGAGTTTGGAGGTTTCAGAAGAAGAAGAGAAGATGAGGGAAAATTTGGAACTTCTTAGAGACTTGCTAAGTGGTTGTGACCAAAATGTGGTTAGAAATATAGACAGTGAAGGCCCAGCTGACAAAGTCTCAGATGGAAGTGAGGAAGTTATTGGAGTCTGGAGGAAGGTCACCTGTATTGTTTCCTAGCAAAGAATTTGGCTGCATTGTGTTCATGTCCTAGGAATCTGTGGAAGTCTGAACACGAAAGTGATGACCTAGGGCATCTAATGGAAGAAACATCCAAGTAGCTAAGTGTTCCAAAGGAACCCTGGCTGCTTCTAAGAGCCTGTGATCAGATAAGGAAGCAAAGGAATGACTTAAAGTTGGAACTTATATTTAAAAAGAAAACAGAGTCTAAAAAATTGAAAAATTCACAGCCTAGCTATGTGACACATGAAGAAAAGGCTTTTCTGGGAGATGAATCCAAGCAGACTGTGAGCAACTACTTGCTAGAGATAGCATAATTAAAAGAAAGCCAAGTGGTAATGTCCAAAACAATGGGGAAAAGGTTTCAAAGGCATATCAGAAAACTCTGAAGCAGACCCTCTCATTACAGGCCCAGAGGTCTAGGAGAAAAGAATTTAGGGCCCAGGCCTGAGACACTACTTGCTGACCTGCTCAGCTTTAGAACACGACTCTTTATATCCTGGCCATTCCAGCTCCAGCCTTGGCTCAAAGAAGCTGAGGTACAGCTCAGATTGCTGCTCCAGAGGATCAAAGGCTTAAGTCTTGGAGGCTTTCATGTGGTGTTAAGTCTGCAGGTGCATAAAATGCAAGAGTGAAAGAGGCTTGGCAGCTTCCACTTAGATTTCAGAGGATGTATGAGAAAGCCTAGTTACCCAGGCAGAAGTCTACTGCAGGGGTGGAGCCCAAACTAAGAACCTCTTCTAGGACAGTGGAGAGGGCAAATGTGGAACCATCACAAATAGTCTTCAGCAGGGCACTGCTTAGTGGAGCTGTGGATGAAGGCCATTGCTTTTCAGACACACCAGAATAGTAGAGCCAAAGAAATCTTACATGCAGAGCATGAGAGCCCCCGTGGGGGCTGCACTCTGCAAAACCACAAAGGTAGAGTTGTCCAAGGCCTTGGGAACTCACTCTTCTCACCAGGGTGCCCAAGATGCAGAACATGGAGCCGAGTGAAATGATGTTGAAGCTTTAAGGTTTAGTAGCTGCCCTACTGGTTTTAGACCTCTGTGGGGCCAATTGTCCCCCCCTTTTTTTGCTGACATTTAAATTCTGCAGTAGGAATGTTTACCTAATGCCTGTATCACCATTGTATCTTGGGAGTAAATAACTGCTTTTTGAATTTATAGAAAGAACAAACTCATCTCAAGATGAGACTTTGGACTTTGAACTTTGAAGTTAGTGTGGGAACAATAAACTTTGGGGACTATTGCAAAGGCATGATTGTATTTTGAAATGTGAGAAGGTCATGAGATCTGGGTGTCAGGGGCAGAATGATATGGTTTGGATGTTTGTGTCCTCTAAATGTCATGTTGAAATGTGATTCCCAATGTTGAAGGTGGGGCCTGGGAGGTAATTGCATTATTGGGGCAGGTTTCTAAAGAATGAGTTGATACTATACTCTTGGTAATAAGTGAGTTCTTGGTCAGTTAGTTAACAAGATCAGATTAAAATAATCTGAATCTTCCACTTCTCTCACTCTTTTGCTCCTGCTCTCAGCATGTGATGTGACATGCCTGTTCTTCCTTTGTTTTCCACCATAATTAAAAGTATCCTAAGACCCTCACCAGGAGCAGATGCAGTGCTGCACTTTCTGTACAGCCGGTTGAGCCATGAGACAATTAAGTCTCTCTTCTTTTTAAATTACCCAGCCTCAGGTATTTCTTTATAGCAGCAAGAAATGGACTGACAGAGTCCTATGTCATATGCATTTCTCTTTTCCTTTCCATTGCCACTACCATTATTTAGGAATCTCGTATACATTATAGCTATAAACTACTACCATAGTTACAAACTCAAATGCTCTGAGATTCTAGTCTTTAATTTTCATAGGATGGTTTTTGTGTCATAAAGATATCTGGATTCCAGGTCTAAAGTTTAATAGTTCTGTGAATTGAGAAATCCATTTAACCTCTTTGAAATTTAATTTCTTTTCACTAAGTGAAAGAATAATAACCACCTTGCAGAGTTGTGAGAATACAATGTATATAGAAGTATCAGTTCTAATATATTTGCAGAGTTGATTTCCGTGGGGAACACATACACACACACACACCACACCATGCACGTGCGCACGCACGCACACACACACACACACACACTCACACACAATAAATATTGTAATTATACCTATTTACAGGTCACCATACATATTCTGATTTTATATAACTTTCAATTGCTATGATTTTCAACAACATGAATGATTCTGGCATAAATCCTTAACACTCTTCCATGTAAATTATTACACCTTAAAATGACATAGAGTTTAATGAAGAAATAAAAGTGGCTTATATAGAAAATTAAGCAACAAAAGGATGCCTCAAACGTGTGACATACTAAGCTTGCAATAACTCATAGAAACTTAATACCAGCAATTCTTCACCAGTAGCTTCTTACCATTATCCATAAAGGCTAATGACAAGCAAGCAAGCAAAGAAAAAAAGAAAGTCCTTGTGTCTCACTAAAATATATCATTGATGGTTTTACATTTCTTCAGAGCCTATTTATTGGAATAGGAAACAAAAAACAATCAGAGGGAAAAGGCATCTGTCAACTATAAACTTTGTCTTACTTATTTTTCCCTGTTAATTAACAGGCATTTTAGAAATGCAAAACAGTACGCGTATTTCTTCTAACACAAGACAACAATTGTTAATATTCCTGTATATTTCCACCTAGACAATTTTTTCTAAGCATATATTTTATTTTTAATGTAACCTAAAGAACTATATGCTTGTTTTTATATTTTTCAGATTAAATGTGCAGTTTTAATAACATTCCATTTAATGTGTTTCTATCATTTTATGAATAAGTATATATATGAGGCTCATAATGAAATATAAATCCCATTTTTCAATAAAATAATAAACATGATATGTGTGAATCTTTTTGAAATACATTTCTACAAATAGAATTAACCTTTTTCACACTTAGAAAAAAAAGTGCAGCTTGCCGTCAGCATTCATTTAATTTTACATAAAAATGCTCTTTGAGGCTGAAGCAAATCTGATCAATTTTCATCGTGAAAATAAAGTATGAAAACTGTTCTCAGAGTTACTTCTAAACAGAACATCAAAATCACCTCAGCTATCAGAATTGTCTGTGGAAAAATCAGATTCATCAAAAGAATCTTCAGCCAACAACTGTTTGAGAACAACATGCATAGAAATGCTGGAAATTTCTAGGATTTGATATTTTCAGCAGTCAAGAATTACTATACTTTGTAACTGGAAATGCCAGTACTAAAAACGGAATGCTATAAACAGAATGACGATTTTTATTTCCAAAGCTGATAGACTGGAGCGATGCCAAAATAATAATAAAAGAGATATTTAGTGGCAAACTTAGGACAATCGCTGCAACCACAAGTGCCACCCGTGAGTATTCTCAGGACAATTGGGGAAAGGGTTAAAGGATATATTCATTGTTTAACTTGTATATTTTTTTTTCCAAATTACCTTTGATGAATACTTTAGAACAGCAACCCCCACCCCATCAGGCCATGAACTACTACTTGTCTTTGCAGTGCTAGGAACCAGGCGGCACAGCATGAGGTGAGTGGCCAGTGAGCTAGCATTATCACATGGGTTCCCCTGTCACATCAGTGGCAGCATTTGATTCTCATAGAAATGTGAACCTGTTATGAATGGTGCATGGGAGGGATCTAGGTTGCACGCTCCTTGTGAGAATCTAACTAGTGTGTGATGATCTAAGGTGGAAATCTTTCATCCCCAAATCATACCCTATCCATCTTGTCTGTGAAAAAATTGTCTTCCACAAAACTGATCCCTGGTGCCAAAATGATTAGGAACCACTGCTTTATAAACATTTGTACTTCATAAAGTGTTGTATTGCTTAATTCACTAGCATTTAGCATTATAATTGTGATGTATTTACTGATTTCATAGGTCAGATACGGCTCATTGTCTTCACTGCGTACTACTAAACAGTAATCAATTCTATTTCTCTGTTGTAAAATGTTACTTGCTTGTCTTTTTGTACTTTTATGCTTTTCTTGTCAATGAGTAGGCTGTAGCAAACCTTAGTCATATTTTCTTATGTTTTGACACTTTTGTTTTTTACAACTACTTTGATGTTGGGAAAAAAGTTATATGCTTTGATGCATTCGTCTTTTTTTTATATCTGTACTTTAAAAGTGACATTTATATGTTATTCACTTTTTTGTTCTACCTTTTAAATCCACCTCATAGTAAATTCCCTTTAAGGACATCTAAAACAACTACTGTAACAACTATTAACTGTGCCATATAATACATAAAATGTCTTTGTAAAAATGTATTTAAATATGTGTTTGAGTGTAGTATTACATAAAATGTTTTGACATACTGCACATATTTATCATATATTTTATAGGTAAAAAAGAAAATACATATTAAATCTATCCCAAATAAAGAATTCACATTATTCTTCAATTTCTCTTGATGAGATTGAAAGTTGTTACAACTTACACAACAGTGTGGTGACTGAAAGGAAACTATAATATACATATTCTTAATCAAAATTTACCACTTCTAAGAATTAATGAATAAAATGATGAATAATTATGCAAACACTTTTTTATAGGTTACTGTATTTTTTATTTTTTATTTTTGTGGGTACATAGTAGGTGTATATATTTATGGGGTACACAAGATATTTTGGTACAGGTATGCCATGAATAATAACCACATCAGGGTAATTGGGTATTCATTCTCTCAGGAATTTGTCCTTTGTGTTATATACAATTTGATTACACTTTTTTAGTTATTTTAAAGTGTACAATTAAATTATTATTACTATGGTCCCCCTCTTGTGCTATCAAATCATAGGTCTTATTCATTCTTTCTATTTATTTTTGAATTCATTAACCATCCCCTACTGCTGCACTCCCATACCCAAACTCCCCACTACCCTTCCTAGCCTCTGGTCACCATCCTTCTATTTTCTGTTCTCCATAAGTTCAATTGTTTTGATTTTTAGATCCCACTAGTAAATAAGAACATGAAATGTTTGTCTTTCCCTGCCTGCCTTATTTCACTTAACATAATTACCTCCAGTTATATCCATGTTCTTGCAAATGACATTATTTTTTGTGTATATCAATAGCTGGACATTCAGAAAAATAGGGTTTTCTAAGAGAAAATTGAATCACAGCATATAGCAACAATCACTCCTATCTTGTTGTAACTTTGTCAAACCCTAAAAAGATACCTAGAGAGAATTTCCAGTTCCTCAGAGGATGTGGCCAAGCAAGCCTAAAATCTGTATAAAAATAAGCTAAAACACCATGTTGTTTTAATTACTATAGCTTTGTAGTATATTTTGAAATCAGGTAGTGTGTTGCCTCCAGCTTTGTTCCTTTTGTTATTTGTTCTTCTTGGCTCATCAGTGGCTTTTGTGGTTCTAGATGAAGTTTAGGATTGTTCTTTCTATTTCTGTGAAGAATTACACTGGAATTCTGATGAGGATTGTATTGAATCTATAGATCACTTTGGGCTGTATGAACATTTTAACAATACTATTTCTTCCAATGCAAGAATACAGGATATCTTTCTATTTATTTGTGTCATTTTAAATTTCTTTTATCAATGTTTTACAATTTTCTGTATACAGATTTCTTATCTCCTTGGTTAAATTTACACCTAGGTGTTTGTTGTTGTTGTTTCTTTTTTATTTTCTTTTTGAGATGGAGTTTCACTCCTGTTGCCCAGGCTGGAGTGCAGTGGCAAAATCTCTGCCCACTGCAAATTCCACCTCCCAGGTTCAAGCAATTCTCTTCCCTCAGCCTCCCAAATAGCTTGGATTACAGGCGTCCAGCACCACCTGGCTAATTATTTTATATTTTTGTAGTAGAGATGGGATTTCACCATGTTGGTCAAGCTGGTCTCCAACTCCTTACCTCAAATAATCCACCCGCCTTGGCCTCACAAAGTGTTGGGATTACAGGTGTGAGCCACTGTACCTGCCAAAATATTTTTTTATACCTATATCATAACATCACAGTGTACCCCATACATATATACAATTATTATTTGTTGATAAAATAAAATTAAAAAAAAGTATTGTGTAAACAGAAAACCTAAAATGTAGGCTTCAAATTAACAAGTGGTGATTTAAAAATCTTTCATTTATTTCTTAAATTCAAAAATGCAGTTTCTTAAGAAAAAAGATATAGTGAATTATGGGGAACATGAGGGCTTCTGTTTATCTGATTATTTCAAAGACCTTTAATTTTTAGAAATTTTCAATATGTGATTAACTAAACTGGAATCAAATTTTAATAAATGTTTGCTAATAATCCCCCCCAAAATAACCAGCTACAGTTTTATCATACACTTCTACTTCCTGTTAATTGTTTTACTTCAATATTACGGGATAAACAGTATCCTCCCAAAATGAGTATGTTGAATTCCCACCCCACAGTAACTTGGAATGCAACCACATTTGGAGATAAGATTCTTAAAGAGGTAATTCTGTTAAAACAAAGCCCCTAGGGTAAAAAGCCTAATCCAAGATGCTAGGGGGAGAGCCTAATCCAAGATGACTGGCCTCCTTTAGAAGAAGAGGAAGAAACACTGAGAGGGCCTGCACCCCGGTATGATCACGTGAACAGGCAGCAAAAGAGTGGCCATTTTCAAGCCAAGTAGAGAGATTTCAAAAGAGCCTAACCCTGCCAAACGTTGATCTCTGACTTCCAGCTTCCAGAGCCGGGATGAAAATAAATTTCTGTCGCTAAAGCCACCAGTCTGTGGTACTTTGCGATAGCTGCCCTAGCAAATGGATATACTCACTAAAGATAAAATGTACTGAGGGAACTTTTTCTTACATGTGCCATAAAATGTGATATTGCTTTTTACAGTATATTAAATTTAATTTTAGAGTAATAGTTCATCATCAAGTGTGGTCTCTAGAGAAGCAGCATCAGCATCAACTGGACATTTTTTAGAAATGCAAATATTTGAACTCCAAGGCATTACTGACTCAGCAATTAAAGATGGGGGGAGGAATCTGTTTCAGCCAGCCGTCTAGGTGATGTGATACACCTTAAAGTTTGAGAACCCTGCGTTTCAAATATACTGAACTAGACCTCAGCTGAGTGCCTCTCATGAGTGAGGCAGCCCAGGTGTAAGGAAACAGGAAAGGTCTGATGCTGTGGCAATGTAGGGAAGGCATCTCCACCGGGGTCAGGGCCAGCCAACTGGCTTGTTAGTATGGAATGGGACACAGTTTCTGGAAATCGATTTTTAGGAGGATATTTGCTGACTTTTAAATACTGGTAGCCAATTCTAATCATTGCTGGAAAACCAAATAAAACATGCTTGCAGGACAGTTTCATCCTGTGTGACTTCCCATTAATAATAATTACAATAATAACAGACATTTTTGGAAGAGGGTAGTGTAATACAATTTTTATTTCCCGTTTTTTGTCTGTAAAAATTTGAGCTACTAGATGCCAACAGAAAGAGGAGATATTTAAACATTTGCTTTTTTTTTTCTCATACTCATGGTGATTTTTACGTGTGTTGGGATAGAAATTTAAATATGTCATATGCATACAATTCCTCACTCTACAAATGTTCAGTTTTAAAATTTACACAATTTTGGTTCAGTCTTCTGATGATCCCAGGCAAGGCTTTGGTTTGGCTCTTTTACAAACAAGGCAGGCATATTTTTAATAGCATGTCTCAGGTCGATGGCGGTCTGTTTTCAGAGCTCAGATGCTCCAGGTGGCATTCCCACTGCCATCTGTGACTTGTGTATGGGGATTTAAAGACGGAGATATGCTGACTGGGACAGTTTCTCCAGTGCTGACCATCTGCCACAGGTGCTGGAAACAGGGCTGGTGGTATTCAATCTTCAGATGAAAGGATGAATTCGCTGGCATCAGTGTGTAAATGTTACTTTCTATTGCTGGACCTAAGCTAGGTTTTTGGATGCTGTTGTTTACTTCTTCGAGGGGAATTTTGGCATCATTTAAAAATGAATGCAGAGAGGGAATAAAGATTATTAAGTTCTTGATGATTATAAAGTAGGGACATTTGCAAGTCCCTCCAAAACTAGTCTCTTCTCACCCTACACCTCGATTCCTGCTGCTGGACTACTGCTGACAAGCTGGGATTGATGTGTTCTATGAGTAATACTCTCTTAAACCCGGATGTATTTTGGAAGTGCATGAGTCGAAGTTGCTTCACGTTATGTATTTAAAAGTACAGATATCAATTAAACCTATACAAATAATTGATAGGATCTCTAAATATTTTAACTAGACTGCTTCTGCTCTATAATTTACTAAAACCAGTTAAATCAGTTATCTGGTTTCTTATTTGTATAATTTGTATGCAAATTCATACAATGAGGACCTAGATATCTATTGAATTTTCTTTTATATTTTAATTTATATATTCTATTCAGAAACAATCTTAAATAAATTAAAGTAGTCACTTGGGAAAGAATTATAACCTTCATGGTAAAGATATAAATACTAGCTTGGAGAGCTATGTTGAAGACTTGCGTTATTTTGAGAATCACAAACAAAATATATGCCAGAGTTAGAATTCAAACTCTTTTCTGTCTTTATCCAAGTGATCATAATAAGAATCTTTTCCACCACAACTAAGTTATACATTCCTAAACACCCAGATTCCACAAGATTCAAATAATTATAGGTGAATTATGACTTTCTTATCTCATGCCCAAATTCATAAACAGGCACACAACTCTAACAGCTGCTCTTATCTAAATATTTCTCACCTGATTAGAAGAGAACTCATACTCTGAATGGTTTACTATTTTTCTTTACTTCCAAACCCAATAGCCTTTTAAACTATAGTACCTTCACCTTAATTTCTTCACAATCGTTATACTTAGCTTTTCATTATCTTGTGCAGCTTTCAGCAAGTCTACTGTACATGAGGGTAAGGATAAGACTACCATCCAGAGCATGGACTAGATGAGATGAAAAACAGTCTCTCAACAGAGTGTCATAGAAGTCTGTAAGAAAATTAAACACTCTGCTTTGAAGATTGACTGCATATTTCCTCTGGGCTTTTATCCTATAAGAAATTGGCTCCTTCTACGATATTTGCTTTATTTAGGAAGTTTCTGCCTTTCTCCCAACTTCAGTTAACCTGAGATTAGCTTAAGTCAAACCCCAGAGAAGTGAATTCAGTTAGACTCCCAAAAGAGTTGAAATTGGAGAATGCATATAGATAAGTTTAAATAGTCTCACCCTATATTATTAAGGGACATATCCCAAATGTTCTTCAGGTAAGACCTTAGAGATTTGGAAACTTAGTAGTTTAACATCAGATCTGCATCTGCACAGATATTTGATGAGTTTTCACAAGGACGTACACTTTCCGTGAGTGGCCCCAGTGTTTTTTTTTTTTTTTTTTTTTTTTTTTTTTTTTTTTTTTTTTAAAGAAAAAAGGCTCTTTTTCAAGCCAGAACCATGGAGGGTGGAGAAGAAAAAGGAGGAAGAGGAGGAGGAGGTGGTGGTGGTGGAGGAGGAGGAGGAGGAGGAGGAGGAGGAGAAGGAGAAAAGAGGCTCCTGTTGTGCCAGAAACCCTTAAGAAAAAGTGAAGGAATTTCTCAGAGCTGAAGATCAAGTGCCTGAGAAAGAAGTCTGCCCAAAAGATGCTTTGAAAGGCAAGGAGGAAGCCTATCTATGAAAAAGCAAAGCACTACCACAAGGAACATGGGCAGATGTACAGAACTGAAATTCGAATGGCAAGGATGGCAAGGAAAGCTGGCAAATTCTATGTATCTGCAGAACCCAAATTGGCATTTGTCATCAGTTTCAGAGGTATCAATGGTGTGAGCCCAAAAGTCCCAAAGGTGTTGTAGCTTCTTTGCCTTTGTCAAATCTTCAATGGAACCTTTGTGAAGCTCAGCAAGGCTTCAATTAACATGCTGAGCATTGTAGAGCTATATATTGCATGCGGGTAGCCAAATCTGAAGCCAGCAAATGAATTAATAATCTACCAACGTGGTTATGGCAAAAATCAAAAAGAAGCGAATTGCTTTGACAGATGAGGCTTTGATTGCTGGATCTCTTGGTAAACATGGAATCATCTGCATGGAGGATCTGATTCATGAGATCTATACTGTTGAATATCGCTTCAAAAAAGCAAATAACTTCCTGTGGCCCTTCAAATTATCTTCTCCACGAGGCAGAATGAAGAAAAAGACCATCTATTTTGTAGAAGGTGGAGATGCTGGCAACAGGGAGGATCAGATCAACAGTCTTACAAGAAGAATGAACTAAGGTGTCTACCACGATTTTTTTTCTAAGTTGTTCAGTTAATAAACAGTACCTCCTCTCAAATTGAAAAAGAATAAAGAGAAAAAAAGAAAAATTAGAGATATTGTAGTAAAATACCATAACAGATAAGTATGCGTTTTATCTTGGCTTTTTTCTTTTTCTTTTTTTTTTTCCAACCAATTTCCATCCAGATACAAGACAGAACTACATAATCAAAATAAATAATTTACACGTCATGCTTCAACTTACTTAAAGAAAAGCAATCTCCATTCCTGCATTTTTTTCTCATGAATGGTGATTCTGACTTAGGTCAAGCCTACTTTTATCAAAACAGAGTTTTTAACAAAACATCATCATGTAATATAATGTTTTTGATTTAGATTCACCAACTATTTATTATGCTGAATCTTGAAGGCATAGATAAGTACTATATGATCTTCAAATCCAAATATCACCTAGTAAATTCTCATTGTGGCTCTTAGATAGACTTGTCTTAACAGTGGAATGGAACTAGTCTTGTTATGTTAGATAGCTTGAACAAAATCATATAATTTATATTATGAGTTGCATTACTATAATAGTCATTTAAGTATCCTGCTTCTAGAGACTACACATTAATCTTAAACTCCACCTATTTTTATAAACTGAATTTTAAATATGCCTAAAGTCATCTTCGTCTAGACCTATACAATTTGTTATATTATCAGATGAAACCTAAAATGCAATATAAAAAAGAAAAATTAATGATAAAAAAAGAAAATGCATAAGTTGGTAAAATCTCAACAATCACATAAACTATACACAGTATAATTGATCCAGCATTTCATTTCCCTAATGACTATCATTTCCAAATTTTTTTTCCTTTCACATCAAGCATCATCAAAAACACACAAGAGGCAAAAACACACAAGAAATCTAAAACCTAAGTTAATAATTATCATATGAGGGCATGTTTGGTTATATAAAAAATAATATATAGAATATTGCAGCAATCTGTAGTGAAGTGATTATCTGTGTGAAGCCTTCAGCTTACACCCTTCACCTTATTATCAATCCTCAGTGTTCCTTAAGGCCGTGAAGACAACCATCATATAACAATACCATGCTCACTTCGGCAGCACATATACTAAAATTGGAACGATACAGAGAAGATTAGCATGGCCCCTGCACAAGGAAGAATATGCCTCCACATCCACTCGCCTTACTGCCTTCTCTTCATCTTTCTTAGGTCCACCCATCTACATATTGCTTTCATTCTCAGAGCCCTCCATCAAGTTATTCTAATGAAATTAAGGGCTTAAAGGCTGGGCGTGGTGGCTTATCCCTGTAATCCAGAACTTTGAGAGGCTGAGTCGGTTGGATCATCTGAGGTCAGGAGTTTGAGACCAGCCTTGTCAACATGGTGAAACCCCATTGCTACTAAAAATACAGCAATCAGCTGGGCAAGGAGGCATGTGCCTATAATTCCAGCTACTTGGAAGGCTGAGGCAGGAGAATCATTTGAACCAAGGAGGTAGAGTTTGCAGTGAGCAGAGATCACACCACTGCACTCTAGCCTGGGCAATGATAGTGGAACTTCATCGCAAAAAAAAAAAAAAAAAAAAAAAAAAAAGGCAAAGAACTTAGTCTACTTATATGCACTAGACATTCCTTTTTACTTTACACTAGACATTTCTTTAATATTTTACAGTAATGATGAGAGTAAAGGCCAAGAAGAAAAACTGGTCCTTATTTATCATCCCCAAAACACTCTAGGATCCACCAAGATTGGCCATTGTTGATACTCAAGGGTTCTGAATAGGAAATCAGTCTCTAATCAGCAGAAACATATGCTACATATTTTAAACTTCCACATCTCAGGCAGCAAAAAGATCCTTTAGATTTCACTACCCGCAACATAGGGGTGCTTAAATAGATCTTCAGTGTTGAATCATCAGAAAAAAGTTACAAGACCTTCATGCATCGTATTTTTTTTTTTTCTGCTTAAAATCTATGATCTTCAAGTATAGGTTTTCAATGTCCCTTTAAATAGTCTTTTTGAAACTTGTCAGTTTATGACTATTATGACTTCTCTGCTCTCAGGTCATGAAGTTTCATCTTTCCAATTTAAGGATCATTTGGGTACACTCAAATAAGATTTGGAAATTGTCCATGGTTTACATGTATAAAAAATAAATACTTAGACTCTGATGTTTTCAGATGGCACCCACACTTTTTAGCTTCTTTCAATGCAGTTTTTATAGAAGGAAAATTTGAGTTTATAAATTGTGAGCCTTAGGCTTTTTGTACCTAGAAATCTATGCACACACTTCCCTTTGCACACATTCCTCCTTCAGTAGGCACATCTCTTACATTCTAGATTATAAAGCCAAGATGGAAACATTATTTGCTATTTCAATTAATGGCAAATTACATTCATCTACATTACATTTAAATTAATAGATAATTGCATTCACCTCTGTGCTCATTTCAATTTATTTTTATCTACCTTACTCCCTTAAATTCAGAATCTTGGTTCCCAGAGGTATTTGTCCTTTGATGTGTTAACATGACTAAGCTACATTCCCCAGTTGTTCAACCAAACACTAGTTGAGTTATTTCTATGAATGTAATTTTTGGATATGATTAAAATGTATAATCAATTGACTTTAAATAAGAAAAAAAAAATGTTCTAACTACCAGAGGTCTTGTTTCAGTTGAAAGATCTCAACAGCAGATCTGAGGCTTTCCTACTTAAGGAGAAATATAATCTTTAGACATCAGCTTCAACTCATGCCCAAGAGTTCTTGTCTATCCATCCTGAAGGCCTGCACTAAAAATTCTTGACTCATCATCCCTCATAAATATGTAAGCCAATTTCTTGCAATAGAAAACTAATATAGCATTTCAATAACAAAGAAAATAAAAAAAAATATAACCTATCAAGTAGAACATCTTTACTTCATAAAGTTTTTCACATAACATGAGAGAATATAATAAATACACTCTTGGTACTCAATTTTCTAATAGTTCATATTACTGTTTCAAGAAATCACCACATTTGTTGCTAAAAAGCAATACAACTTTACTGTCTTCCAGTTTTGGCATTCAGAAACCCAAATGCATCTTTCGAAGCTAAAAATCAGGGTATATGCAAGACTGAATTCTCTCCGTGCCTGTAGAAAAATCCATTTTCTTTTGTTTCCCAGCTATTAGAGGCTGCCTGGAGTCCTTGGCTTATAGCACCTTCCTGTGTCTTCAAAACCAGCAGATCAGAACCTCCAATTCTCTCCTGCCTATTTGTTTTTCTCTCATTTTTCCACTTACAGGGACTTTTATGATTACATTAGGCCCACCCAGAAAACCCAGGATAATCTTCCCATCTCAAAATGAGTTGATTAGCAAACTTTCACCTTACTCCTTATTCCCCTTTACAATATAACCTATCATGTTCAGAGGTTCCTGAGACTACAATACAGAAATCTTTGAGAGGCGGCCATTATTCTTCCTACCACGCCATCCACAGCACTTACAGCCTTATTACTAAATTTGTATTGTTTCATGCTCTTGTCTGCCTTGAGCCTTTTAAGAAAGCATCCTCTGTTGATGAAAATACAAATGCCTTAAGCCAATGTCCAGATCTTATTTGTCTGTTTATTTTAACTTTTATTCCACCCTTGTCAAGTGGTGACTACAGTCAAGCTCATACTCTGGTGAGTCTACCAGTTTAATACTGGCTTGGAGATGAATCTGATTTTTTCTTTAATTATAACTCTGACTTTATTTTTCCTTAAATCTATGACACTCTGCAAATTCTGTCATAAAAACTGACCCAGTGTTTTTTATTTTTCTTTTTTTCATTTCCTTCCCCCTTTTAAAAACTGACTCTTCATTCTTTATGTATGTGTACCATGTCCATCCTAAAAAGCACTCTTTTGATGCAGGCCACTTTCTTGCCTCCTCTCTAGTTTTCTTAAAATTATATAAATGTTCTTATTTAGTCCAACTTTAAAAGTTTTTTTATTTATACTTCAACTGTAATTTTGCTGAAATTGTCAAAGTTATGGTCTTAGAGTGTAATAACAAAAATACCATCACCTGGGTAGCTTACAAACACAGAAGTTTACTTCTCACAGTTCTGTAGGCAGAAAATCCAATATCAAGGCACCAGAAGATTTGGTGTCTGGTAAAGACCTATTTTCTGGTTCACAGATGGCACCTTTCTGCTATGTCCTCACGTGATGGGACAGGCAAGTATATTCCCTTGCATCTACTTAATAAAGACACTAATATCAGGACCCAATCTCATGAAGTAATTACCTTACAAAGGCCCTGTCTCCTAATATCATTACCTTAGGGATTAGAAGTTCAACATATGAATTTTGGAAAGACACGAACATCTGGAGCATAACATTTTTTCTAAAAAGCCAAGGTGAGAGAAAGCAAGACTGAAAAGAAATACACACTTAGAAAATTCTGAGTAATTTACATATTTTTTGGTATCCAACAATTTCTAGAGATGTTCAGATGTACATCAGCTATATGTATTCCCTTGAAGCCCAAGAGGACATCTACCTAACATGTTCTCAGAAACAAAACAAGCAATTCGACACTAAAAAAAAAAAAAAAAAAAAAAGAACAATGGACTAGAATTTGACTTCTATTCCTGGCTTTTTTTTTTTAAATGTTGACTAATTTGGAGCATGTTGCCCCTATCTACTTCAAAGCATTGTTTTGATGTCTCATAGGACCAGATATTTTAAAGTATTATCTATTTACATGAATATAACAGATTATTTAATGATAATGTATGTAATTATCATTAGAAATAACAATCACTATGAATGATAATCAGATGTTTAAAATTTACTTTAGAATCTTCATTAAATTAAATTTTATAAGGATCCATTTAAATATACGCCAAATTAAATCTCTGAGGTATTGTGACTCTGAACACATTTTGGAAATACACCTTCAGAAATAATCCACGTGCTTATTATTGACTGAATATAGGTGCCTTAAAATATCAGGAATTTTAAAAAGTTAATTTGTTTTTTGCCGGGCGGGGTGGCTCAAGCCTGTAATCCCAGCACTTTGGGAGGCCGAGGCGGGTGGATCAAGAGGTCGAGAGTTCGAGACCATCCTGGTCGACATAGTGAAACCCCGTTTCTACTAAAAATACAAAAAATCAGCTGGCATGGTGGCGTGGACCTGTAATCCCAGCTACTCAGGAGGCTGAGGCAGGAGAATTGCCTGAACCCAGGAGGCAGAGGTTGCGGTGAGCCGAGATCGCGCCATTGCACTCCAGCCTGGGTAACAAGAGCGAAACTCCGTCTCAAAAAAAAAAAAAAAAAAAAAAAAGTTAATTTGTTTTTTATTTTCCTGTGTGTAGGAGCAGTGATGTTTTGAAAAATGTTTGCACCACCTCCTGTTCTCACTCATAGGCAGATGTTAAACAAGGAGAACACGTGGATTCAGAGAGAGGAGCATCACACACTGGGGGCAGTTGGGGGCGGGGCTAAGGGAGGGACAGCTGGGGGTGGGGAGGGATAACATGGGGAGAAATACTGGATATAGTCAAAGGAGGAATAGAGGCAGCAAACCACCTGGTTATGTATGCGCCTATGCAACAACCCTGCATGACCTGCACATGTACCCCAGAACCTAAAAAATAAAAATAAAAAAATAAAAAATGTTCGTACTTTCAAATTGTAAAGAAGTAGCTAGTACTTCTCTTTTCAGGTTTGACATTTATCATAGTCTTTTTATGTATGCCCTTTATCCATTCATTTCATTAAAATAAAATCATGTAAATATACACCTTTTTATGCGGACTGTAATTTCTTCAGCAGGTTGTAATTCTCTATGCTTTGGAAAGGGAATTTGACATAAATTAAAGCTTCTGCAAATATCCATTGGGTAATTACCTTCATCATTGTCTGCCTTCTAATACAGATGCTCGTTAACTTATAACAAAGTTATGTCCTTATAAACACATTATAAATTAAAAATATGAGAAGTCAAAATGTATTTAATACCCCTAACCTACTGAACATCATAGGTTTATCAAGCCTATCTTAAATATGCTCAGAACACTTACATTAGCCTACAGTTGAGCAAAATCATCTCAAAGTTGAATCCCTCATGTAATTTATTGAATACTGTATTGAAGTATGATTTCTGCTGAATGCTTATCATATTCATACCATAATAAAGTCAAGAAATCATAAGTTAGGGACCATCTGTACTAGTATTCAAGAAGGAGACTAACAGCTAAGATTTCATTTTATATAACCTAACATCCAATATGAACTTCTGAGTCTTCAGGCAGCTTCTGAAAATGCACTAAATTATGACTATTGAATGTCACCAGATGCTATTTGATTTCTTGGGTTCTTTCATCCATGTAACTCTGTGTATTTGGACAAATATAATAAAACATTTGACATTTACTACAAATTTCCAGAGACATTATAAATGTGAAGTAAAACAAGAAAAGATGTTCTAGATTATATTATGGTTTTGTTTTTGCTAAAACTAAAAGTAAGAAAGAGTGTGTTTAAAAAATGGTTGAGTAAAATAAACTAAATTTCCTTCAATGTATATCCCTGTAGGTTTACTTGAACAGATTTAAGGTAACAACTGAAACAGGATAGATAGCACTATCCTGTATAAATAGATAGCACTAAATTAAAAGACTCATTCATAAGAATTAATTTTGAATGCTAATTAAGATATAAGATGTAGTTAAATTTTGAAAGTAATTTTGAAACATTTTAATTTAATATGTAATCCATATAACTAGAAATTTCAAAGTTGATATGACAATTTTTTTCTGAGATGGTGTCTCACTCTGTCACCTTGGCTAGAGTGCAGTTGCGCTATGTCAGTTCACTACAAACTTCACCTCCTTGGTACAAGCAATTCTTGGGCCTCAGCCTCCTGGATAGCTGGGATTACAGGCGCTCACCACCACATCTGGCTAATTTTTTAAAAAGTTTTAATAGACATGGGGTTTTGCCATGTTTGCCATGCTGGTCTCAAACTCCTGGCTTGAAGTGATCCACCTCCCAAAGTTCTGGGATTATAGGCATGAGCCATCTTATCTGACCTATGACAAAATTTTGATTTATTTTCTAAATAAAATTTTATTTCATGGCATCAAGAAAAGTGTTTATTTCCCAAAAGAGCAATCTTAGTTTGTATATGATTCAATACATTGCTTTCCCATGTATTTCTGATACTGCCTTAATAACAATCCCTAAATTAAAATTTACTACTTTTAAAAATAATGTAAAATTTAGAAATTTTGCGGTCATTAGCAATTTAGAGTTTTATTTGGGTAAAGGTATGTTTGATGCTAAGGTAGTATTTATTTATTGCTAAAAACAGGGCTACATGAAATAACAACTAGATATTTCTTAGATATTGTAGTTATCTTGTCTCTTTTCCTGAAGAGGAAAATCATAGATGGGCCCCCATCTTTTCTGAATCTTTATCTAGTTATTATATTACAGTTTCTTTCAACTGTCCACAATGTTACTTATGATTTCAATAGTATATATACTTTCCCCATGATTTTAGTAAATTGTGGAATTTTGCTATTAATTTTACTATGTTTTTGTCTTTATTTTCAGGCAGAGTTTAATGAGATGGAATTTTGTCTCCTAGGGACTATGTGTTCAATACTATCCAAAAACATAGTCAACACTAGTATTTTGTTTCTGTTTTTTTCTAATATGTTGGCAAATTTAACTGCACAACTATAATCTATTCATTTATTATGTCAACAAATGTCTATTTACTTTTTATAATATGCATCCTTAGTCATTTTATCACAAAGATCACAGTCTGTGATCGAGTCTATAGGAAACAGTAAGAGAAAAAGACAAAATCCTTGCTTGAAGTTCTTATTCCAGAGTAATGAATACATAAACAAATATGTAAACACATTTTGCCTTTATCTCAGGCCACTGGCCTCCATGGCCACTGCCTTATAAGGAAAACTTGATGTTTGTAGATTCCTGTCATGGAAATAAGCCCATTTTCGGCTAAGAATGTTGCTTTCGTTATATGAAATCATGTAATATACGTGAAACGTTATTCTACTAGAAGTTTGAATGTTGAGATAATATGTTAGCTTAAAAGCTACTTTCTCAGAATGATCTCCCCTATTTTCCAATCCAGAGTAGCTACACTAAAAACTTCTTTCAACCTTCTTACCTATCAATTTTTTAATTTTCTTCAGAGCACTTAACACTAATTTGTTATGTATGTATAAGATATAGAAATTAATTTCTATGTATATGTATTTATTGGGTTTGTAATATTTATATTTAATTATGTTTCAAAGTGTGTGTATTTATTTATTTTCTTATTCAAAAATTTGCTTGTTTTTCTATTTACGCTCCATGTACCATAAGCTTCTGGAGTGTTATAACAATTTATTAACCTTGTTTATCTTTGGGAACATTTCTTGTGGCATAACAGAGCTTGAAATGCTTGCGGAATGAATAATGCATCCATGAATGAGGGTTGTGGATAATTGTTTTCAATAAGTGGTAGAAGCCATTGAAAGGGCTTAAACTGGGGAGATATAGTACCTAACTCACAATTAGAAACATCACTCTGGCATCATGCATAAAGAACACTAGTTTTATTTCTCAGGACAATCATGCACATATTGTACTTCATAAATCATTATTAGAGTGTCTGAATATAAAGGTGTGGGTTCCTTGAAGGCAAAAACTATAACTTTTATCTATGAAATTTTGATATCTAATGGATGTCTAAACAAGACTTGTACTTTCAGAAATATTTGTTGATGAACAAATGTCTTATGAGTTGTAGATATTCAGATAAACACAGTGAATGTGCTAATTATAAGGTAGATATCCTGACTTAAGGTGACCAATTCCTAATTTCAAAGATGTCATTGTATAGTAATAAGGCATACTGGCTTAAAAGTGCTATAGTATAAAACAAATAAGCAGCAGGATAGTGAACTTATGACTATGAGGAAAAAAAAAAAAAAAAAAAAAAAAGGTGCCAGGCGCGGTGGCTCACGCCTGTAATTCCAGAACTTTGGGAGTCCGAGGCAGGCACATCAAACACATAACGTGAGATACAATCTAGTATATACATATAATGGCAATTTCTGAAATCATGATACTGCCCGTGATTTTAATATAATTTAATAAAAATTATGTTATCAAATGTAAGACGAAGGGCCCAATTTTGTATAAAGGTCCACCTGATTTTGAATCCTTAATTCACTAAGTGGTAGCCAGATTATTGATAAATATGCAGCACAGGCTCTGACATAGTGAACATTAGCTTTTTTCCCAACTACACAAAAGATTCTCTCACTAGATAGTGACATCCTCTGCAAAGCCAGTTGTTCTCAATATACACTGTATATAGTATATATTACTGGTGGTAATTGTGATCTTTGTGATAAAATGACTAAGCATGAATGGAATGAAATATTCCTTCCTTCAGCACATCAAGGCCAAGGAAAAAGGCAGGACCAAAGGAAAAAACAGGCATGAAGACTCTGCTGACTGACAGCGTTCCTACCCCTGGTGGTGGTAGCTGGCAGGGTGAGTATTTTTTATGGGGAAGATTGGGTCACAGAGTGGGGCCAGTCCAGCAGGGATAAGAATTACTCAAGCATGAAGTATAATGTCTCAGCGGCTGCTGTAGGCATACTCTTGACCCCTATGATATTCACTCACTCTTATTAAACCTGTGGATGGCCAAATAACAAACAAACAAAAAACCAACAACAACAACAAAGGAAAAAACTTTGCAGATGACATTAAAATAGGAAAATTAACTTCAATTGTTCAGATATTCCCAATATAACCAAATGAGTTCTTAAAAGCAAAAGAGGAATGCAGAGAAACAAGGCAGAAGGGGAAGTCAGAGCTCAGAAATATGAGAAGGATTTGATTTGTATGACTATCTTGATGTAAGAAACTACATGGAATACATGAGAAATAAATGGATGTTTCCAACAACAAGAATGAGCCTAGGAGATTTTTCCTCAGAGCCTCCAGGTAAGCATCTTTGCCAGCCAAACTGATTACAGCCTTATAAGAAGGAGGAAGGCATATTAAGAAATAAAGGAGAGAGAGAAGGAAGAAATAAAGGAAAGAAGAAGCACCCAGATTCATGAAGCAAGTTCTTAGAGACCTACAAAGGACACAGACTCCTATACAATAATAGTGACAGACTTCAAGATCCACTTACAGCATTAGATAGATCATCAAGGCAGAAAATTAACAAAGACATTCAGGACCTAAATTCAACATTGGACCAAATGGATCTGATAGACCTTTACAGGATTTTTCACCCTGAAACAACAGAATGTACATTCTTCTCATCATCACATGGCACATACTCTAAAAATGGCTACATAATTTAATATAAAACAATCTTTGACAAATATAAAAGAACAGAAATCATACCAAACATACTCCCAGACCACAGCACAATAAAAATAGAAGTCAAGACTATGAAAATTGCTCAAAACCAAGCAATTACATGGATATTACCCAACATGCTTCTGAATGATGTTTGGATAAATAATGAAATTAAAGCAGAAATCAAGAAGTTCTTTGAAACTAAGGAAAACAAAGATAAAACATACCAGAATATCTGGGACTCAGATAAGGCAGTTTAAAGAGGGAAATTCATAGGCACTAAATGCTCACATTAAAAATGTAGAAAGATCTAAAATTAACAACCTAACTTCACAAATGAAAGAATTGGAGAAGCAAGGACAAATCAACCCCAAATCTATCAGAAGGCAAGAAATAACAAAACTCAAAGTTGGATTGAAGGAAATTGAGAGATGAAAAGCCATTCAAGAGATCAAGGAATCCAGGAGGTGGTTTTTGAAAAACATTATAAAATAGCTCACTAGCTAGATTAGTAAGGAAGAACAGAGAGACGATCCAAATAAACACAAGTAGAAATGATGAAGCCAATGTTACCACTGACCTTACAGAAATAAAAATAACCATCAGAAACTGCTGCAAAAACCTTTATGCACACAAACTGGGAAAACTAGAAAAGACTGAGAAATTTCTAGAAACATGCACCCTCCCAAGTCTGAGCCTGGAGGAAATTGATTCTCTGAATACATCAATAATGATTTCCAAAATCAAATTAGTAATAAATAGTCTACCAACCAAAAAAAGCCTGGAACCTGATTATAGCATATATAATCACAGCCAAATTATACCATATATAAAAAGAAGTGCTAGTACCATTCCTACACAAACTATTTCACTATGCTATTTCTTATAATTTGGGAGAATTTATTTTCTATCAATTTATTATTACTGTAAAATAATCCAAATTTTAAAACCATTACATTTTAATATTAATTCCTATTACTTTGACAATCTATTGCCAAAATATATTTACACTCATATATTATCTCACTGAATATTCATAAATTACTCTAATAGTAATTTTAAAAATACAAAGTTTTAGTTACATAGCAATTAGTCAAATAATCTAAAGAAAATGGTTCAATGAAGGTAACAGACTCAAGATCAAACTCTGATACTGCTTGTATCCAAAGTCCACACTCTGTACTGTGCCTCTTGGCTTTCTTTATACATTAATGTAGTGATATATAAGTGGTATAAATCAATATCCAATTTTTCACTTCTAGAAAATAACAATTCATCCTTCCTGCAGCTATATTAAATAATAATAGACACAGGAAAAGCATGCTGATGTCAAATATTCTTAGTCAGTGAGATAACTGTTAGAAATATCAAATACAGGGCCAAGTCCATGGCTTACGCCTGTAATCCCAGCACTTTGAGAAGCCCTTTCGGCGGATCACCTGAGGTCAGCAGTTGGAGACCAGCCTGGCCAACATGGGGAAATCCCATCTCTACTAATAAAATAGAAAAATTAGCCAGGTGTGGTGGTGGGCTCCTGTAATCCCAGCTTCTCGGGAGGCTGAGGCAGGAAGAATTGCTTGAAACCAAGAGATTGAGGTTGTAGTGAGCAGACACAGGGACACCTTACTCCAGCCTGGGTGACAGAATGAGACTCCATCTCAAAAAAAAGAAATATCAAATATAGAACTACAGACAAGAAGGCACTTGAAAATAAAACCAAAGCCTATTTAGCCACTTATGAAAGAAAGTGAGGTTTTTAAAAGGGAGGAGGGCCCCCGTAAACGGATCCCCTAAGATGGTATCTGCAGTGATGACACTCAGATGATTTCCCCTGCATCTCCAGTTAGAGGCTCTCATCATTTGACAGGCTTCATAATTATTGATAACTGAAATTGACAAAGTAGATGCATATGCAGCCATCAATACTGAGTAAGTTTGCTACTGAAAAGCTGGCAACTCTATTATTAAGAGTTATGAAGTTTCTTAACAATCCAAAATATGCCATATTTGCTTATTATGTTAAATGAAATTAAATGTGGTTCTCTCCTTACCTGAATTACATTTGGAAGAAATTAGATCTGTTATTATAAAGTTTGCTTGCCTTTCCTAATATTGTAAAATATCTCAGAAGTTTTGAAATTCAGGCAAATGGAGAAAGCCCTTTTAACCTATTGTCACCATCCCTACAATGGCCACCATACAGTCTTTCTGAGCTATTCAAAAGGAAACAGATTCAGAATTCAAGGCATATGCACCATTATTACCACAGTCAGATTTCTTTGTAGCACCCTTAGAGCTCCACTGAAAAGGTTCTATAGGTAAATCTTCCAGACATCTTGCTGCCTTTGGGGTGCTAAGTGAAGCAGTGAGAAAAGACCCACGCATCTCTGTGACTACCTGACCCTTTATGCTCCATATCAAGCTTCTCTGCTCCATTAGCCCTGTAAGATTACATGCATCCCAAAGATATCTCCAAACCTACATTACCCTGATTGCTTGTAAAAGCCTTTCGATTTTCCCTTAATATGAAAAATTAGGCTCCCATTTCTAGGACACAAATCCCTGACCACTCTTCTAGAAGGAGGTAATATCACTTCTCATTCTTTGGCAAATATCACCACTCATTCACCGGAGCTGGGGAAAACAGTCATGGTTATTGACTCAATTATCCTACCATATTTTTTCTCTAATGTGTACTCCCTGTTTACAATAATAATAATAGTAATAAAGACTTTCATCTCAGTATCCCTTACATGAGGTGATAGAAGGATGTTTGCTTGGGTACTGATAGGCATCTTCTCTGCAAAGCCTAGGCTAATATATGTGTAAGTACATGGATATTTTCACCAAACTTCTGGCTATTCAGGGATCTGACCTTTACTGCTCTTCAGTTTATTTGTTGAAAACCTTTCTATGAAATACTTAGACATTTAACCAAGGAAATTGGCCTCAATGATTTTTTTTAACTCTCTAGTGGTTGTGATAACATCTAGGTCTCATATTTACTGACAGTATGCTCTATCCAAATCCAAGGGACTTCTCTAAAGACATGTTAGACCTGTTTGTTAGAGTGTCATTCTTGTGAAATGATCTAAATTTGTAAAAATGTATTGCTTCCTTCAACGAACCCAAAGCATCCTGCACTGTCTATCTGTCATACACATTAATTTGCATCTCAGGTAGCATATGCAGATTTGGTATAATGGTGGTGGGAAGATCTCAACATACCAGGGTTTCAGCAAAGTAAATTACTATTTCTCTCTATTTCTATAAGAAGAATTTTAATTTCTTAGACATTCAGAGACTGAGATTAGGAAGCTTAAAAGTATCCTTTTCAAACTTTCACTTTCAGTGTGTTCTTTTGTAAGTTTCAAATAAATCAAATCTTTCCACAAGCTGTAATGAGACAGTCATTTCCCTATCTTCTTTCTGAATATACTTGTACATTACTGTATTCATTTCCAAAGATCTCTCTACATTCCAGAGGTATTGGGGGAAATACAAAGAATCAACTCTCTTACCAAATCTGAAAATCCTCTCAAATGTAGAAGAGGAAAAAAAAAAAAAACTTATCTCCATTTCATTGTAGTTTTATTGCTGAATAAAGATTTATCCAAAAGTGTGATATGTATGACAGGCAACCCACTAATGAGATTTCAAAGAAAACCTCACCTTTCTATATAGCCAAGAAAATGTAATACATTACTTGCACATTCTTTCACTCTCTCTTTTTTCCTTTTTATCTGGACAGGGTCTCACTTTGTTTCCCAGGCTTGAATGCAGTTGCATGATCTTGGATCACTGCAGCCTTGACCTCCTTGGCTCAAGCAATCATCCCGCCTAAGCCTCCTAAGTAGCTGGGACAACAGGCATGCACCACCATACCCAGCTAATCATTTAAAATTTTTTGTGTGTGGAGACTGAGTCCTGAGTCTTGCAAGTTTACCCAAGTGAGTCGCAAGCAATCCTCCAATCTTGGCCTTTCAAAGTGCTGAGATTATAGGCGTGAGCCACCTTAGAGGAATACATGTGCTTCTCAAGATTAATGACAATTTGTCTTACTGATAAGAGGACTTGACAGTCCATTTGCTATACAGTCTTTCTTACTTCATCCTAAGCGTATGTGGTAGTTGGAGTAGCCATCTGGCCTAGTTATTTGCTTTATTCAGAGGAAAAATAAAGTATCTGCCAGGGTGGCTGGGCTAAACTCACACAATAACAGGGAAATGAGTGAGGTGCTATCTTTCTTGATGTTTATATTTCAAAATGATGGCTCCAAGGGCTTGAGAACAAAACATTCCTGTGTTATGACTTCGGCCATAAGCTCATTTCAGTTTTAAATAAGTTCACATGTATATGAAAGGAACAAAGAAATGATTTATGCAAAAATAGGTATAAATACATGTTTTCTTGAGACAAAACTACTCTAAGAACAAGAAAGGTAGAAAGGGTATATACCTTTTAGTAATACAGAAAAGGCTTCTCCCACTCCCATAGACAGGGAAGTCATTTTCAAGCATTTTTTTCTTCTGTATCACTAAGGTAAGCTTTAATATGTATAATACCTTTACATATATTTATCTTGGTAGCTAAATTATATTTATTATGGGTTTAAATAGTTGCAATTTCTAGTAAAATAAAAATGTTAAAATTTTTAATTACTACTACTATGACACTTTTAAATATTTCTAAATAAATCTAGAAATCATAGTTAATTTATATTCATTTTGAATAAAACATTCATTATCTATTTTGAAAAAATAGGAAGAAGCACATCTTTTACAGTCAGGAATTTTACATTTAAAAATCTTATTTTCTTGATTTGATTTTTTTTTTCACTTTCTCAACAAAACGTTGTTTTAGTGGATAGAGATAATTTATTAATCATATGGACTTTAAAAAGTAAATTTATATTTATTTTTTGTTGCTATACGGTTTTGTTTTTTCTTTTGAATTTCATTCCTGATTAAAATTCAATTAAAAAATAAATGTAACAGATTTTAAAATACAATTATTTTTAAAAAACATTTTTTTTGAAATTTATTGCCTGTTGTTTTACTTATAAATTCATTTCTTTAGAAATGAATCTTACTTATTGCTAGAAGGTGACAGGTTCCATATCATTATTATTCCTGTATAATATGTCATTATTTTTATAAGATCTAAGCACTGAGATATCTTCTCAGAGATAAGTAGATAGGATTGAAAGGGCTTTATTATAACAATGACCTTTGATTCTTTGAACCCCTTTGAAGAATTTTGACAAAAATTGCAGAGTGATTCACCAGAAAAACTGATTTATAATCAGGTGTCCACTGACAATTCAACTAGGCATTTCTTCACATTTTTGAAAGTAATTAAAAATCTAAACCAAAACAAAAATGGTTAGCAGAATTTTGTTATCCAGTCAGGGTGATTTACTTTCGAGAAATGGAGATGAATGTTTTGAATTCCCCTCATTTCACATCCTGGAAATTTCAACACCTAGGGACACAGCACCAAAGTAAAGCCCAAAGTGAAGAAATATTTTTCTCTTTTAAGAAAAAGAAACAGTGTAGAGAGGAATTCTTTTGAAAAGGAAGAAATGAAAGAGGAACAGCAAGAATTTACGAAAGAGGCATTCTAATTTGACACCTGGAAATCTGTTCCTTACAATAATTTGCCTGGCCACAGTACTCTTCACAAAGTCTTTCTGCAATCTCCAGGGTTAGCAGACCTCAGATTAAAATTAGAAGCCTAAATGGCAAATTAACCAAATTGATTTGTTTTCTGTAAGGTAAAAATCTCTCAATTCACTTTTAAAATCAACTTAATCTGCTTTGAAGTGTCCCTATGACAACCATCTCAATACCGAATTTTAATTATATGATAGGTATGTAGCTGATTACATTAAACAATAGTTAATAGTTAAATCGATCTCTGTCTGTATTTTTATTTTTATTTTATTGAGAGAGTCTTGCTCTGTCATCCAGGCTGGAGTGCAGTGGCAAGATCTTGGCTCACTGCAACCTCACTTTTGGGTTCAAGTGATTCTTATGCCTCAGTCTCTCAAGTAGATGGTACTACGGGCAGGGTCTACCATGCCCAGCTGATATTTTTTAATAGTTTGTATTGTTGGGAGAAACAGGATTTCACCATGTTGGCCAGGCTGGTCTTGAACTCCTGGCCTCAAGTGAGCCACCTGCCTGTGTCCCTCAAAGTGCTTGGATTACAGGTGTTAGCCACTGTGCCTGGTCTTTGGCTGGTATTTCATAAACTGAGCACAACAATGAAGAACTTGTTCTCTGCTGAAAAAAAAAATACATACATATATATATATATATATATATATACACATATATACATACATACATATATATACATATATATATGTAACATACACACACACACACACATATGTATATATATACACATATACACAAATAAAAAGTAAATGGTCAGGTGTGGTGGCGCATGCCTGCAGTTCCAGCTACTCAGAAGGCTGAGGTGGGAGGATTGCTTGAGACTAGGAATTCAAGGCTGCAATGAGCCATGATTATGCCCCTGTACATCAGCCTGGGCAACAGAGTGAGACCCTGTCTTGAAAAGAAAAATAACAACAACAACAACAAAAGAATAATTGGTGAATGGAGTAACTAGATCCAGGTTCATGGTTCTCATAGTTGCCACTTCACGAGAAAAAGCCAGTAACATTTAAAGCTGAGGATCACATGGCTATTAACACTAAAGGAAGCAATAGAGAACAAGGTAGATGAAGTCATTCCAAAAATTCAGATTATTTATTTTTATCAAACAACTTAATATCTCTATTTTTTCTATACTTTGCAGATTATAAGTGTAATCACACTTTAGAGATAAAAGACAACCATGCAAAATCGTCAAAAACATTTCCTTGTAAAATTATCCTTTCCTTCCTTCACTTGACAGGGTTGACAGAATATCCCAGGTGGGGAAAACACACCAATAATATTTTATACCCAGGCTTGGCTCCACTGGGGACATTCACAAACAATCCCCAGGGCATGCTGTTTTCCTTGTAACTAATGTATTTGTACAATGTCTATTTATAAGGGTTTAGAGAGCCTGTGATAGTGGTTGAAAGTTTTGTCCCACTTTTCCAGATTAGTCAGAAATGTGGTGGTTATAGAATTTACAGGTAAGTCACCCTTGCTCTTCTCTAGACAAACTCAACCACTGATATCTTAGTAATGCTGTTTCTGATTTTTTAGTATTTTAGGTATATCCACACAGTGTGATTGCTAATGTTATTTTTCTGGATTTAGGAGCCACCAAGTGGCCATCACTGAACTGTCAAATCTCAATACCTAGTTAAAATTCTTTTATAAGTAAGTTTTCATAAAGAGAAATAAATATTTACAGGTAAGGGAGTATTTTGTTTACCTGGGCAGCTTTCTCTGAAGAGAAGTATTTTTTTTTTTTTTTGCAAAGCAATATGCATGAGAATTTAGATATGATTTCTATTTCAGTGAAGGAGATACGTTTAACATAACACATAATTCTCAAGAAGTTAGATAAAATATTAATTTTCTTCTTAATTTCTATTCTTGCAGCTTAGAGTTGGAAATGAAGCTAAGAGACCTACATATCAAAATCATGTACAATTCCTAGTGCTTTTCTGCTATCTATATAAATGTTCTCTCTCACACACACTCTGCATTCTTTGCCTCAGGCTGGGTTGTGAGTTCCAATTACAAAAATTGATTCAGCTACCTACACAGATTGAGTCTTCAGAGATAATAGAATATCCAAGACAAGATTAATTTTCTCTATTCTAGGTGGAAACTGTCAGCAGATAATGTAAGATCAGGGTTAATTAAAGTTATGCCATTTAAGTCAGTTTTGAACAAGATGAAAATTGGAATCACTGTCAGCTAAATATGTGGTTGTCCTTCATCCTGGAGGGAAAAAAAAGAAGTCAGGTTAAGATTCGTGCCTTTTTGCTAATGTTATGAGATGTAAATAGCAAACGAATCTCATAAATAGTAATAGCATGGGTTGAAATATATTTATGAGAATCTCATCAATAGTAATAGTGTGGTTGAGATATACTGCATTATCTTATAAAAATGGTTTCTATGGTATAGGGGACCAGTGAGGTACTGCAAAACTGAGGGGGATGGGGGAAGAAAATAAGAGGATTCTACTAATTTAACAGTATCTACAAGATGTCAGAACAAAGGGGACATTCTTTGGTAACATTGTCTGGAAGAGTATTTAGGAAGTAAATGAAGGTTTGACATTATTAGTTTCATCTAGTGTAAAGGTTGCTGCAAGTTTCCTTAATAGTTAGAAAAATAAGCTCAGACTGCTCAAATGAAAAGAAATAGAGGCTATTCAGTCAGAGCTTGCTGGAGCAAGGGAGTTGGCCACCATCACTTGCAATATGGCAAAGAATCAAAGGCAGTCAGGGCAGTGAGAAAGCTTTATATGGGAAAACCAGAAGGGTCCAGGAATGCCCTCATTGGAAATGATTGTCATGGGGAATCTAAATGTGGGCTAACTAGAAGCAAAACAGCCTATTTGATTGGCGAAGGTGCATAATTAGCATTCTCTGTTGGTTCTATACCGGAAGCTGGAGGGAAAAATTTAGGGAAACTGGCAGCTATCCACCAAGTCCTGAGTATTTGGGCCGATTGCTAGAGACTGGTTGCTGCAGAGGTCAGAGCTGATTTTTTTGTTTGTTTGTTTGTTTGTGTGAAACCACCATTGTCTGTTCATGTATTCAGTCTCTCATAGTACAAAGGCCCAAACTGCTTCAGGATCCAGATAAGAAGCTCTGGAAATGAGAATTTATTAGGGTCACGTAGTCCTTAGTTAGCATCGTGGACATAGTTGATTGATCTAAAGAGGCACTCTTCGTTTCAGCTGCCCTAATCATATTATTCCAGCTTCCACTGATTGATTCGATAGGTCCCGAAGCTAAAGTGAGAACCAGGGTTCTTCAATAATACATTTGAACTTGAAAGAAAGAAAGAGTAAGACTCCACTGAAAAATGGGAGAATGTGAAACCTGGAATTGACAATGACTCTATCTCTACAGTGGTGACAGATGCCAGCTTGACAGATAAAGCTGAAATCCAGAGAGCAAAGATGGTAAATAAGTAGAAAGAACATGTAAAAATTGGAGTCTGTGTTTCTGCAACACATAACATGTAACAGTACCCCACCTTTCTTGAGATTTTGCCCTTGAGCCTGTTAATTTCCCTTGTTTGTGAAACTGTTTCTTTGTCTGCTGCAGCCATTGAATCCTGATTCATACTCACTGAGTCTCTATGGAGTTCATACTATATATCAGGCACTATGGTTCATCTTATTGTTTGCCCCTGATATTTAGTTATTGTTTTTTGAAGGCGCACAGAGACGGCACCTCTACCTGTAATGCCCCCTTGCACTTGGACAGAGCCACGTGACTAGATATGAGCAATGGCATAGGAGCAGACATGCCGTGATGGGAAATGATGGAGCAATGACCTCATCTATTCTCCTGCTAAATATTGTGAAAGAGGCCTCATGTCACTCACCTAAGGGACATGGCATGATGGTCAGTAATGAAGCTGAAAGGTCACTAAATGCTGGTAACTGAGATAGATTACAGTGTCTGGACTTTTTCCTGAGGTCATTCTGTATCCAGCAGATATCTTTGAGTATATATTCTATTTCAAAAAAATGTGCTAGTGACTACTGAGAGTGGTTACATTCTTTAAATATGAGTGAACATATTCTGAGAACAAGAGATTGGTCAAAGAGATTTTGCTATTCATGGGACATGAAAGGTGGCTGAACTTCCCTTTACTGCTTTTCCATTCACAACAGTGCGCGCTGGATGGATTGTTACAGGTCAGAGAGTGAAGGAGAACCAGGAGCTGTGAAAGAATCTCTAAAATCAAGAATTTCATTATTTAAAAAAATAGTTACGTGCCAGCCTGCTTATAATTTTATTTTCATGCCTGAGAGTGCCTTTCATAAGCACATTCTGGCAAACTATAAAACAAATAAATTGAAATAGAATAAAACCTATTAGATGTTAGAAGTGTAGCACCAGCTTGAACACATAACTGCAAAACAAGCATTCAATTTTACATCTGCAAGCACATTAAACTGAAAGAAACTTTAACTGAATTTAGGTCAATTAATCAATAAGAACTTTTTTGATATATAGCGTTTCTTGGCACATTGAATATTCTTAATCTTTAAAGCACATGAATATAACACCTTAGGAGAGATGTGTTCTCCACACATTTCCTCTATCTAGTGCCAAAAAATAATAATAATAATAATAATGAAGAGGGAGTTTGTCTTCTGCATCAGTGTTACTTAGCATACATAAGTATCTTTTCACATAAAATAAAGGGAACAGCACCCAAAGTGTCTGATCTTTATAGCGCTTTTTCTTCCTTTTAAAAAAGATAGCAAGATCAGGGTAAGAGGTAATGTAAGGGAAATAATCATCCTCTAACAGCCAGCTTGCAGAAACTAAATCAAATATCAATGATGTGAAAATGTTGTTTTGACACTTTGGTAAATGAAAGTGTGAGATGAGGAAGAATATTTTGTAGGTGCTTGTACATCAAAGGCCTATGAAAACGGCTGATTATAAAGGAGAAAGTTAATGATCTTTAATTGTGTTATAATTTAACTGCAGTATCACAGTAATGAAGAGAACAGATTTGCATGTTAACATAAGAAATATTAGAGGAGTGAGTATAGGGTGTTTGGGATAATTATCTCCATCCTCCACTCCTACATACATATGCATACACAAACTCAATTCACTTTTAAAGAGGACCCGAAGAACCAGAAATAGACTGAACACAATTGATGTTGTATGGGAGCGCAACTTACTGTTTCTGTTTTTCTCTGTGACTATCTCATTTAGTTTCTATTGTGTTTGCATTTTCTTCCAAGGTGATTTTTAATGGATTGAATAATGCATAAAAATCTGCATAAGTGTGCACAAAGTTTGTATGTAAGGTCAAGCAGAGCTTTTATTCTACAATAAATCCTACCAGTTTGCTGGTGCTGTGTGCTTTTTTTGTTTAGGGCTTTGTGTGTGTGTATGTCTGTGTGTGTGTGTGTGTGTGTGTGTGTGTGTGTGTGTGTGTGTGTGAAGCTTATTTATTCCATTCAAGAAAAAGAAAAATATAGATGTATTATAATAGCAAAAAAATTTGTAGTCAATATTAACCAATTTCTCTTTAAGCTACAAAATTAAAAGATCTTCAAGAGAATGGTAGAAGCATATTATTTAAAAATAATGACGAAGAAATGGACAGAAGCATGTAGATCTAGATAACAGAAATTTAAATAAGAGGAAAAAATGAAATGATTCCCCTTTATACCTGAAAGCAGATGATTTCCATGATTTTAATGCTCTACAAAAAGCAGCAGCAATTTCATCGTTTTACTATTCACTATCCATTTTACCTAAATCAGGGTTCTGCAAAATTATTTTCTTTGAATTCCTTTTAAAACGTACCAGAAATAAATTCACTACTCTTAATTTTCACAGCATTTCAGGGAATTATTAAAAATCAAAACAAATCGCGTAAAACTTTGTAAGTTGTTTACCAAAAAAAAAAACTTTTGGTTTATTTGCTTCTAACGAAAGACATGGCGATGTATCTCTGCCTGTGGATATTCTCTCTGTGTTAATAGTAAGTTCAAGTTTATGAAAAGGCTAGACATTGACACCACCTGGGCAAATCAAAGAAAGCTTACTTACCTAAAACGTACAGAAGCCAAGAAGCTTGTTTAAGTTCATGGAAGAATAATGAATGCTATTCTCTCTAGAACATATTTCAGGCAGCTGAATACCAGTATCCTTACCAGGGGAGACTCACACTGCAGATCACATTTCTGAGCAAGTGAAAAGTGAGGGTTCCATTGCACCTGCAGGAAGCTCTATCCTCCAGTCCAAGTGTAGCTTTGCACAGCCAGCTTGAGTCATTCTGCTTTCAGGCGTATCTGCACATATTCCAGGGACTAGCTTATCTAGGCCTGCTGCACTTCATTTATCATGATTACACAATATACAATTCGACTGAGGGGCACAGGTCAGTGCATTTATGCATAACATCAGGACTTATTAATCATCCTCAGCCCCTGCAGGCTAAGAAATCCTGCCTAAAATTTATATGCATGCTTAGAACTAGAACAGAGCTTCGAAACTAGAATAAAGGTCACTTACTCTGATGTCTCTGGAAGTTCATGATGCCTGCCCTGAAGGCTAGGCTAGGCTTCTTCAAATGGGTTTAATGCCCACGGCTATGTCCTAATTCATTCTGATTTGAGAAGGAAAAAATGAAATGATGCTTAGTAGACGCCTTTAACAGTTTGGGTAACACCAGCTGTTTTAACACGTAATCCCCAAAGTTAAAGTGGCTGGAAGTTTAAAATGTGTTTCTCATTAATAACATTCAAATAAAGGCATTTCTGGTCTGGATGGCTTTTTCCAGGTAGTCATTCAGGAAATTGGCCTCCAGTATTGTAGCTCCAACTTCCTAGAGGGCTTCAGAGTTCTCCTTTTTTAAAGACACACATATTGGAAGAACTGGGAGAAACATTTATAGGAACCACCCCTCCCTAGAAGTGGTACACATTATCTGCTACTCATTTGCATGGGAATATAGTCAAGCTATGTATCCAGAAAGAAGACCAGACAAGTGTGGTAAAGAGTTATCAACCTATGCCTCAGCTTTTCAAAATCCAACCTGATGGAGCACAGATCTACAGAGAGAATATGTAGACATTATATTATGTAAAGACATTCATAGAATATTTTCTGTTGTTAACATATTTGATCTTGTCTACAGCAATGTTCTTGTAGGTTTCTCAGACTAATGGCCTTCAAAATGGGGTGATTATACACATACTAGAAAAAATTAACTTAAGTCTTCTAATAAGATATGTTTTATAAAAATATGAAGAAGACATAGTAACAGCTCCTTATAAGAGGAGCTTATAAAGAGGATACTACTTGTTTCAAAGTAGTATCCAAAAGACCTTGGTCCTGTCAGATGGCATAGAAAGTAAGTAAGACCTTTGTGTAAGATAGATGTAAGACAAAGGTGTAGGACCTTTGTCTCATCTATGGCCTCACTTATGGTTACCTTTCTCACAATCCCATTTCCCTCTATGTAGATTTTACTTTATACCATATATTCTCATACACAAAAAAAATGCAATACAATTTTCCATTATCCAACAGAATGTATAAAGCCTATGGCATTTCTAAGTATATTATTTTATGTGTAATGAATATGCTTGTTACTTCCCTTTACAAAATGCAGTGGGTGGGTGTGGTGGCTCATGCCTGTAATCCCAACACTCTGGGAGGCCAAAATGGCTGAATCCCTTGAGCTCAGGAGTTTGGGACCAGCCTGGCCAACATGGTAAAGACCCGTCCTAGGAAAAATACAAAAGTTAGTCAGGTGCAGCGACAAGCATCTCTTGTCCCAGTTACTCATGAGGCTGAGGTGTGAGGATTGCTTGAGCTCGGAAGGTAAGGTTTGCAGTGAGCCGTGACTGCATCCCTGCACTCTAGCTTGGCGACGACTTGTTCTTTTTCACTTGTTTCTTGCCTTATGCTCTCCTTTGCATCATAGAGATACAAATGACAATTTCTCCAACCTTCCTAAGTGTTTCTATTTTGTCCCATATGCTATACATTGTCTGTTACTTGGAGTATACTCTTGGCCACATTGTCGGAAATGGATGATGTAAAAATGGTGCCACCTGAAGTCAAGCAATGTGAGACATTTGTACATTTCTATAACAAATGCCCTACATTGTAGTCGCCTAATTCAAATAATTGTTTTCTATTTACTGTAATATTCAACAGATAAGAAATCCAGCCTTGCATGGATGTCCTACTAAAATATATATTCCTGCTGGGCACAGTGGCTCACGCCTGTAATCCCAGCACTTTAGGAGGCCAAGGCAGGTGGATCACGAGGTCACGAGTTCAAGACTATCCTGGCCAACATGGTGAAACCCCGTCTCCAGTAAAAATCCAAAAAAATTAGCCACGTGTGGTGGCATGCACCTGTAGTCCCAGCTACTCAGGAGACTGAAGCAGGAGAATCACTTGAACCCGGGAGGGAGAGGTTGCAGTGAGCCAGAATAGCACGATTGCACTCCAGCCTGGGCAACAGAGTAAGACTCTGTCTAATATATATATAATGTTTTAGTCCATTGATACTTAGAATATTGCCCTCATCTGTGGATGAAACTGGCAATATTTCTGTAAAATATGTCTTTCATTTTACTGATGACAAAATTCTGCACTTTCCTGAGGAAGAAATTGACAAGACTGGCATGTGGGACTCGCTTCTCACTGTATAATGTCAACCTTGGCTCCTGCCCCAGGATAATTTTGATATTATTAATTATCATACCCAAACCAGTCAGCTGTAGAAAATATAGGCAAAGCTACATTAATTGGAGACATTTTATCACTTTCAAAATAACATATCAGTTCGTATTATCCAGTAAATTCCCACCACGTCCCATGCTCCCTGAAGTGTGTCCAGATTCATGTGTCTCTGTTTTGTGAATGTGAAGTCACTAGCCATTGCCATCTCAGGGATTCAGAGAGAGGGAAGTGTGGAAATTAGTGTTCAGATGTATGAGAAATATATGCAAGAAACCGCGACTGAGCAGGCAAACTGATTGTATACAGTGTAGCCTAAACACGTTTGTTTCAGTGAATTTGTCATTTCTTGGGTGTTGTAAGTCTGAAATTCTTTATTGTGCAATAATAATTTTTTCCATTAGGAATAAACTCTCTTGAAAGAAATTAAAGATGCATATTTAACAAAAAATGAGAGATGATAATGACAAGTCAGTCTATTATTTTGAATTGATACTGCAACTCTTTGATGATAAATATTGTTTTATGACAACCTTCAACTTTTTCATTAAAATTAGTTAGGGTAGATGCTACGAATAGTGTCCCAAACACTAGTGGAAGATTGTACCATGTCTGACACTGGTTATTATGAGTTTAAAGTCAGAGGTATGAGACTTGAAGAAAAGCACGATAAAATACAATTGTATCCACCAATCTGACATTTTTAAGTTTTAGGAAAATTGTGTCTTAATTCAAGCTGCTGTAACACCACCACAAACAGCATACACTGAGTGGCTTAAACACAGAAATTTACTTCTTATAGTTTTGGAGGCTGGGAAGGCCAAGATAAAGGTGGAAGCCAATTTTTGGTTACAGATAAAACCTCCATTCCTTGTTAAGTCCCCATAAAGAGACAGAGAGACTGGAGAGAAAGAGAGAGAGAGAGAGAGAGAGAGAGAGAGAGAGAGAGAGAGAGAGACTCATGACCTAATTTTGTCCCAAAGGCCCTGTTTCCAAATACCATCTCAGTGGAATTAGGGTTTTAACATACGAATTCTAGGGGCGGGGACACAAGTATTTAGTTCATACCAAGTTAGATGGAACTTTACCAAAACTATTGTGGGTAATTTGATAAGGTAAGAGATGGCAATGGGACGTAAATTATAAGATAGCTTTCTGGTGCTCAGGCAGTATTTCTGCCTGGTTGTCTCCTGTCTAGAGGAATGAAACAAGTAGTAGCCAAAAGACCTTGATCATGTCAGATGGCACAGAAACTAAGTAAAACGTGGCATATAAGTTTTTGTGTGAGAACTACGTAGTCTAAATATTACTTTGATGACACACAGGTGTCTTGACCTCTCTTGCATCAAAATGACATAAACATGGAGAAATAATTCTCAAAGTCAGCAGGAACTTGCAACTTACTTCTGAGAGGGGACCCTTTAGGGAAACTGTGAGAGCTGCCCATGGCAGTGCCAGCCTCCACACAGAGGAAAGAGTAGAGTCACACGCACTAAATCTTTCATAACATGGTGTCTGAAAATATCGTAAATCTACTGAGTTAAATTATCGGCAAACCAGGAAAACTTGCCAAGGCTATTTATAGCTCCACTAAAATGGAAGATTATTTATGAAAATGTGTGTTCTTAATAATCATGTGAGAAGTTAGTGAGTGCTTCCTTCAAAAATCATCATGGGCCTAAGAATTTGTTAGATCTGACATTGATGATATTTTATTTTACGTAACAATAGATGGAACACAAAGACTGCACATCTTTTTTTTCTGTCATCTGTACATACCACTAAAAGAGAATAAAGCATGAAATTTATATACGAATTTTATAATTGCTAATAGTGTTAATATAGGGGAAGATAAATGTTTAATGATTACTTACACAATTGATGACCTAGAATGGTGAGTAATAAAGGCAATCTGAAATTTGCAGAATTTATGATAAACTAGAAAAGGATAGTTTTTTCTTAGCACTTTAATTATTTGCTTTATCACTGCATTTTGAATGCAGTTATCAAAAATAAAGCTTATAACTAAGAATTTCAAAAGTTCTAATTATAGCAGAAATATAATTGGTAACAAAGAAATTGAATATGGAGAGTGAATCTTATATTGTTTTATTAATACTAAGGAAATAATTAAAATTTTGTGTAATAATTTAGCTAGGAACAAAAGGAAGCTGTCATCATTTTAAAAATGTCTCCACATTATGTACAGAAACGTGGAATATTAAAAAAAAAAAAAAGAGTGGCCTCAGATAGACATCTGATTGCAATACATTACAAAATCTAGTAGTCAGCTTGTTAGGATACCTGCAGACTCCCTGAAAGCCCAATTGTGAGGGAAAAAAAATGCTGGAAGAAACAGATTTTATTAAATATCTTTAAATACAAAACTTTGTTACCTCCTAAAGCACCATATTTAGTTTTATCCCTATTTTTTAATATAGCATAAGATATGCTTTATTTTCCATGTAAAATTAATAAAAGGTAACAAAATGTTACTAACTTGAGTTACAGTTAAAGTAAAAGGGCTGTGGATATTATACTACATGAAAAAAAATTCTTTCACAGATATCACGAGTGTATGTATACATAGATAAAGATACACATAGATAGAGATGTAGACTTGGCTATAGAGACTCTGGGTTTTATAATGCAGCAAGAAAAAAGAAACACTTATTTACACTGGATCAACAACAGAATTAAGCCATTAACTCAGACTGTAGTAGAGGGAAATTTTTCTCAAAATTAGGAAAATAAAATATTTGCATGAATTTTACCTGAAAGTGTTTCAAAATAGCTTGCAAAGAGTAAGAATGAATTTCAACTGATGAGTAAAGGGTACAACTGAAATGAAAGTTAAAGAAAACAGTTTCCCGTTTCATTATTACATCGTGATTTACTGTAAACTGAATCTTGTCAAATATTGATTAAAATTAATGAAGATGCAGAGTCCATAAGATCTCAAGTCATTTGAATGTTATGAATATCTTCACAATGAAAATGTTATTCATGTTATTTATGTGAGCTTATATGTACTTTTCCACCTAAATAATTTGCACCCTTAGAAACAAAAGAACTATGGCTTTTGGTTTGGTTTTGTTTATTTGTGAATAAGCATTCAGGACAGTGCTTAAGAAATTTTCTGGAAATATACTGAATGCTTTAATGCCCTCTGTAACAATGTAACATATAATTTCCCCTCTTTCCTCACTTTTTAGTGTGGCTATCATTATTACAAGTTTTTATTTATTGGCTAAAGGGCTTAATGGTCTCATTTATTTAAAAGTAAAATAATATTGGACTACTATTTTCTTTTTATAACTTCTCTAGGTCATTCTACAGCCATCACCTTCCAACCTATTTGTTGCTGCAGAATCTACATATTCAATACCTATAAATTTTCTTTTCATATTTGTTCACTCATCCACATCATTAAGAAAGTTATTAAGTGAAGACAAACCCAGCAGCAGCACTCCCTTACCACCTTGAAATATTGTGCTGATGTAGAGGTTGTATCTGATTTAATTCTTCAAGGATTATTAATGTATGTGGAACTAGCTTTTCAGCAACGGAAATCTTGAGTACATATTTAAGAAAATCTGATTTAATGTTCAGTAGGGAAATGTTGTTCAAAACAGTACCTGAAAAAAAGCAGGTGTGTGTCCGCAGTGGGCAAACTGCAGGAGGGTTACGTTGTTGAGATAGGAAGGAAAAAAAAATTGCTAGTAAAGGCAGGAGACAGAAAACAAAGTGCAGGTGGGGAAAAGACAGCTTTAATTTCCATCTTTTGTTCAGAATCAATTCTGAAACATTTTCATTCTTACAGCCGAAACTTATGCCTCCATTGGCATTTGTTTAAATGGATAATATTACAGTTTTCATTCAAGCATTGGTATAGAGCCTAACCTTTTGTTATGGATGAGATGTTTACATTTATAATCTGGAAAATCTATTTTCCTGTTATTGAAAAGTATATATATATATATATATATATATATATATATATATATACATGTACATTTATACGTGTGTATATATACATATATATAGTAAAAAAAGTATATACATATATTTATTTGAACAAATATTTTGGTACCTGTTTTTGTTCTTCTTAATGTCCTGCTAAAATTACTTAGTCATGTATCTTTCTACTAGCAGCAAGGCAGAAACAAAGTAGCAAGGGATTTTATTTTATTTTTCTATTAAAGTGAACACAGAGAAGTTTAGTATTTCTTTTTACAGAATATGGCAAACTTCAAAAAACAATCTATTTCCAGGAAAATACTTTCCCCAACTACAGAAATAAACAAGGGATAATGTATACACTAAAAATATAATGGCAAAAAGGGCACAGCATTAAGAGATCACCTTATTTTCCCTTCTAGCACATCTTGCTCTTAAAACATCCATTAGTCCATAAAAGGTGCTATTTGCAAGGATCAATTTCCTTGTATTTTTTGGTTGAATGATCCTTTACTATCCATTTGCTAAACGTGGTAAATTAAGAAAATAAAAGATAAATATGAGATGAAAACCTCAAACTACATCAATTTCATAGTCTCTGGAAAATTGTGATGATGAATGTTTCCACTACTCAACCAAGGATTTATGAAAAGGCAAATATACTTTAAAAATGTAGGGATGCTTATACAAAGATGTATGTATTTACACTTACTTCTTTAGAAAGCTTCTATAATTGAAGGATTTTGTTAATAAGTTATTGATTCAAATATTTTATGCCTTCTATTTCATATTTTTAAAGGTTTATAAGTCTAGATTCCTATGTCCATTAGTGATTTTTCTACCAAGAGCTCACATTTTATTGCTTAAAGGCAAGTAATTTTTTTTATTTAAATAAGTAAATATTAAAAGGAGGAAAATATTTCAAAGTACCAAGATTGGTAGGTGTCTGAGAGATTTCTATGTATGGAGAGATTTATATGTATGAATGCTAGATAGTTTATAAACCAGCTTATTTTTTAATTAAAAACTTTCTACCTTGCAATTTAATTCACATGATCTGCATTAACTATTCCATATTCAAAATTTCACTGATAAAAAAATTCTTTCCAGTAGTCAATATCGAATTGTACACTGATGTGATGTGCTAATCTCTAAAATATGAAGATTTGATTGAGTAATTAGTACCTCTAAAATTATATTGACTTATTAGAATTATCATATAGGAATTGTTTTGTAATTTGTGTGTGTGTGATATATATATATATATATATGTCCTTTTTTTTTTTTTTTTTTGAAACACAGTATCCGTCTGTTACCAGGCTGGGGAGCAGTGGTGCGATCTTGGCTCACTGTAACCTCCACTTCCCAGGTTCAAGTGATTCTTGTGCCTCGGCCTCCTGAGTAGCTGGGATTACAGGTGCACACCACCACACCCAGCTAATTTTTGTATTTTTAGTAGAGATGAGGTTTCACCATGTTGGCCAGGGTGGTCTCCATCTCTTGACCTTGCAATCTGCCCACCTCAGCCTCTCAAAGTGCTGAGATTAAACGCATGAGCCACCCAGACTGGCCTGTATATGGTAATTTAATGTGATTTCTTGATACTCAGGATATATGTAAGTATAAATAAACAAATTGGAAATAATGTATGATATACTATTCCATGAAAGTTTCAAATCTTTATATTAAAGATTACAATTTGAGTCAGAGGCAATGATAGGATTTTCTGTACTTTATCCACGTCTCTCTCTGTGTGTGTGTGTGTGTGTGTGTGTGTGTGTGTGTGTGTGTATAACATCTTTCAAATACAATATAAGAATAACTTCCTTAAGGATTTTATTTAAGCAAAAAGTGTAAAATAGTTGAATGAAAAATCAATTCTCCATGATCAAACAAAGCAATTATATTTTATTCTGAATTTTAATAAATTACTCCATCAGTTTATAGTTAAGAGGTTAGAAAACACATTCTGAGAGATAGAAAACCATACTACTTTTCTAAGTTTCTGGAGAATGTTGTGCTTTGTTAAATTTTACATTTATAAGAAGTTTTATATTAAAGCTGTAAAATCTATCAGGGTAAGTCAACACGATTATCTGAAAGTTTCACTTTTAGATTTACATCATCACATGTTAAATAAAAGAACTGTTAACTGTGTACTGAATCCAAAAATTAATATAGCTTCTCTCTTTTTTAAGAAATGGGACACATATTAAAAAATTAAAGAGTTTTCAAATATTTATTTGAATACTTAAATTTATATTTAATGAATTACATATAGAATACATACCTTTCAAGTAGACACTAATGTCGTTAAGATTATTGTCAAGAAAATTTAAACACACAAACTATTATATAAAGAAATTGAAACAACAAAAAAATAATCCGTAAGCCACATGTCCTGGTTAACCTGTAATCCCAGCACTTTGGAAGCTTGAGGCAAGAGGATTACTTGAGATCAATAGTTTCAGACTGGTCTGAGCAACAAACTGAGACCCCATGTCTACAAAAAATTTTTAAAAAGTATCCGGGTACTGAGGCAGGTGCTTGTAATCCTAGCTACTTGGGACGCTGAGGTGGGAGCTATGCTTATGCCCAGGATTTTGAATCTACAGTGAGCTGTGATTGCACTAGTCATCCAGTATGAGAGAGAGAAGGAGACCTTGTTTCTAAAAACTCACTAAATAATAGTTTAAAAATCTCTCTTTATGTGTGTACTTCTCTTTGCCAGTGTTTAAAGGTTAAGAAAAAATCATTGCAAGAAGATTAACTAAAGCGCCAATTTAGAGTTAAATGCATTTGTCACTTCAGTGCCTATTGCCTATCATGACAGACAATATTAAGTGCTGATGACTTTAACTTTTACAAGTTTTGTAGGCTAGAGGGATAAAATTTTATTTTAAATTTGTTAAATTTTGGTTTAATTGCACTAATTACTGTCTCAATGGATATACTGTTACGTCTATCTCAAAATGAAAACACCAATGAAGTAATTCATCAGAATACTTGATGTGACTGAATAATGAAAGAGTAAAGTTGAAGATAAAAAAAACATTGAAATTGAACAAAAAACAACAAGTAAGCAACAAGAAGAGTGATACACAGCAGAAAATGGCATCCAAGAGCTGTGGGACAGCTCTGAATGTCTAACTTGAACAGCTTCATGAAAGAGAACAAGCAAGATAAATACTTAATAACATAATGAATGGGAATCTTCCAAAAGGAGTGAAGGCAATCAAATCATAAATCCGAGAAATGATTCTAGAGATATAGGGGCTTTGTAAACAAACTAAAAAAAAAAAGGAAAAATTATATGAAAACAAACAGTGGTGTGTTGTACGTATTATACAGTTGGATATATGTTATACAGAGGCATGAAGGAAAGAAGCACAGGAAACCTGTCCTCAAGTTCTAGTTAACCTTATACTGGAAACTTTAACCAGTGTACTCAAGTAAGAAAAATAAATAAATAGAAGTCATACAAATTGGATAAAAAGAAACAAAACTCGATTTGATTCATGGATGGTCTTTGCCCAAAATTCCATTATGTACAAAATAATTAAAATTATTAAAAGTGAAGATACTAGAAATAAAATGTGAGTTTTGTAATTTCACATTATATGCTATCATAACACCATAATGTTAATATACAAAATTATTTTTATATATAACTATTACAGGAAAAACTCAGGCCTGCATAGAACATCCGCTAAAGAGATGGAGCTCAGAAAACAAAGAATGACTTAGAGAAGTCAAGCTTCATGAGAAGATGAGCTTATTAGGACTCACATGCAGGGCAGCAGGATAACTCCAGAGATCCACCAGCTGCCCACCATCTTCCTCTAAGCTGCTTTTAAGTTACTTTTCTGGCTCTTTTTCCTGCTTGTGATGACAGTGTTTTTCTTACTATGTCCCTAGATACAGATGTTTGGGTTTTCAGGGACATCTGCTCCTTGGCTGGGCATCATGAACTTTGCCTACCATCTAACGTTCAGGACTCGAGCAGAAAACATATGCGCTTACATTCCCTGGTGGGGGGACCCAGGACCTGTTACTCTACACTACTATTTATGAACTATTAAAAATTAGAACTTTTGGCCAGGCGTGGTGGCTCACGTCTATAATCCCAGCACTTTGGGAGGCCAAGGCGGGTGGATCACGAGGTCAAGAGATCGAGACCATCCTGGTCAACAAGGTGAAACCCCGTCTCTACTAAAAATACAAAAATTAGCTGGGCATGGTGGTGCGTGCCTGTAGTCCCAGCTACTCGGGAGGCTGAGGCAGGAGAATTGCTTGAACTCAGGAGGTGGAGGTTGTGGTGGGCCGAGATCGCGCCATTGCACTCCAGCCTGGGTAACAAGAGCGAAGCTCCATCTCAAAAAAAAAAAAAAAATTGAACTTTTTAAAAGTCTCATTTAAAACAGCACAAGAAACATGAAATTCTTAATTGACAAAAATGTGGAAAAATGGGTAACTAAAACTAAAATACACTGGTAAAAGAAATCAAAGAAGAATTAAGTAAGTGAAGAGCTTCGTAGCCAATATTGACAATAAGTTAATTCTGTTCAAAACAGTCTAACAATTCAATCCTAAAATTCAATCTAGTTAAAATTTCTAGGAGGATATTTGCAATTAACCAACAAGCTCATTTACAACTTTCAACAGAGAACCAAAGGAATTATAATAGAAAAATCATTTTGACAATAAAAATGGAAGAAGCCACTGATTTATATGTATATTATAAACATATATGTAATATATATGTGTATATCTGTTGGTGACTTTAACCATATTATTCATAATTTCAAAAACTGGTTAATAGAAAAAAAGTTATATACTGTATCTATTCAATATTACATTACTTAGGAATAAAAAGAAATCTCATATCATAACAACATGAATGTGTCTCAAATTTATTATGCTGTTTAAAAAGCCAGACATAAAGTCCTTACAGGATGCTATTTGCTCCCTCGTGTATGACATTCTAGAAAATATAAAACAATAGGGACAGAGAACAGTAATTTTCAAAGACTGAGGGCGGCAGAAATATTGATTCAAAAAGCACAAAAGGGAGTTTTTCTGGGCGATGGTACTGTTATATTTCTTGAGTGTGGTATTTGTTATATAACCATCTAGGTTTGTAACACACCGAATACTTGAAAAGATTACTTTTACCATATATAAATTGTAATTAAATAGACCTGAGTTTCTAAACCGAAGATTTACTTATACAGGCACTGCTCGACTTAAGACCCGGATTGGTTCAGACAGACCAGTCGTAACACGATTTGGTCGTAAGTTGAGTTTGCTGTACCTAGGCTGGGATAACAGTTGAAATGGTGCACACGGAGATGGTAGTGCTGCCAGAAGCTGGTCCGCACTATCAAACACCCAGCTGGGCAACGTTTGCGCTGCCAGACACGGAGCAGTCCTGGCTAGCTATTGTGGTCATAAAGTAGAATGGTCGTAAGTTGCATAGGTCGTAAGTCGATCAATACCGTAACCAGTAGACTCACAACCCCATTTTCCTGCCATTGACTAAAATGCTTTCAATAGTTGATTCCTCTTGTTCATGCCAACCAATGTATTTAACCAAGACCCTTGAAATATCTTTTGTTTAACCAAGACCCTTGAAATATTTTGCCTCAGGCTTTTATTGCAATTTCTTGTAATTTGAAGATTTCACCCTCCTATTCATCCTTATTGTTACATTTGCACGTCTTTTCTCAACTCCACTTGCAGGGGTTAATATTTGGAAATGGTAATAGCTGAAAACAGCCATGGTGGAGAATTTACTCTTTGAAAGTCGTCATATACCATATATCAAGACATTCCTTCCATTTGGATCACTTGTCACCAACATCACTGTCTTTAGTCAACTCTATTAACAAGTATTTAACCTGGTTTAAAAAGTCACTTGTCAAAATAGAGATTTATATTGTTTATATATTTAACATTTTAAAAATACGTATTTTTGTTCTTCACTATCTAATTAAATCTTTGGGGTAACTTTTATGTGTATCCTAAATAGAATAGGACAGTCCATCATTTGTCCTAATTTATGAGCTAATTTCAAGGTGACAGAGGTAGATACCTTGTGGAGACATTGGAACCTAAAGAGCAAAGTAATTGGGTCATAGTTTAAATAATTTTTAAAATGTTTACTTTAAATATATATTTTTTTAATTTTCAGGAGAAAATTAGTTTTTCTATATTGTTCTTGGCTTAAAATAGTTTTTGATGTTTTTCATAAAATTATCTAAAAAGTGGCAAAATGCTTGTGGGATTAATACACAAGGGGCTTTGTAATCATATTGTAATTGCTTGACATAGTTCATTTCTTGACTTCTGACTCTGGCATCTGAGTTTCATAATTGTCATACGTACTCGAATTTTTTTAACTCACGATTTTAAATGAACATTTGTTTCAGTTTCAGATCTTTTCTATTTCATCCAATAAATAATTTTTATCAGTAAATAATTATTTGGAAATAAATATTTTTTTGAGAGAACATCCTCCAATGATATAATTTAGTCTAATTTTCTGATTGAAAATATGCAAAGAAGAAACCTTTTGTTTGTATTAATTTCAAAAGTCATCTTCGCACACACAATGATGATCATTCTATTTTCTTTAGATAGATAATTCATACTAATGTAACCCAATAATATAACCTTAGATGTGTAACTTACATACATGCAGGTGGTACATGAAGCATGTGGTGTACTGAGACTGAAATAAGCTTTTAAAAGGCATTGGTTACCTAACTGTGGCTTGGTACCTAGCATACCCTATCAGCAAGGGTCCCAGCAATCACATTGGCTCTATTTGACTTAGAAGATGCAGAGGTGGGCTAAAAATTCCTCTCTTTTTCATAATTACATAAGACTGAGCATCCCTTCCCTTGCCTCAATCTGGGATTTTGAGAGCTTACTATAAAATCCCCAGTGAAAATCCACCCAAGTGGTTCTTCCCTACCCTCTTTAAATTTTCCCACCCTAGTGTGAACAAGCTAGAAGTTGATTCTGTGAGGCAGTGACAGCAGAGAATGTTCAACTTCTACACTCCTTGATGTTTGTGTATCGGAAGAAGATGTAACAAGATGCCAGGCACCAGAATTCCAGGTATGCTGGTTTTTACTTTTCTAAAAGAAAGATCCAATCACAATGCCTATAACAAATGTTAGAAATGTTCTGTCTCCATTGGGAGATTAGCCAGTATAAACAATCTAACATATATAAATGAAACCAAACAACAGTTACTCTTTTCCGTAGTGTTATGTTTTTGTGTTCAATGAAATATTTAATTTCATTACAAAGTTTCTAGCATTTCTCTGAAGGATAAGACAAATAAGCAAACAGCAAATTAACAAGAAAAACACAAAACAACTTTCATAAATTAAAACGGTCTAGTACTACCTTTCCTTTCCTATAATCATTGTCACTGAATAAAGTACCTCTTGGACAGAGGTGGTTGGATAATGGCAATCTCCACTCACCATTTCCCCATCAGTAACAATGGCCTCTAATGCTTAGCTGACCACATGATCACCAGGAATAAACATTATACTCCCAATCTTTTCTTAACACAGGGCATGCCACACGTAACCAATTTCTGACCTGTGTTGTGTAAAAGGAAGTGATGAGTGTAACTTCTGAGAAGTTGACTTACATACAATGGGCATATCCCATATTTTTGTGCTTTCTTCCTTCTTGGAAAGGCAGTTGTGATGGCTGGATCTGGGGCAGCCATGTAACAACACGAGAAGCAGCAGCAGGACTTGGATGTGGCAAAGCAACAAGACAATAGGTATCTGGATTTCGGATTTTTTTTTTTTTTTTTTTTTTTTTTTTTTTTTGAGATGGAATCTCACTCTTTCACCAGGCTGGAGCACAGTAGCAACATCTCAGCTCACTGCAGCCTCCACCACCCAGGTTAAAGAGATTCTTTTGCCTTATCCTCCCTAGCAGCTGGGATTACAGGCATATGCCACCATGCCCAGCTATTTTGTATTTTTAGTAGAGATGGGGTTTCACCATGTTGGTCAGGACGGTCTCGATCTCTTGACAGAGTGATCTGCCCACCTCCTCTTCCCAAAGTGCTGGGATTACAACCATGAGCCACCCCACCCAGCAGCATTGGAATTTCTGATGATCATGACGGCATCATATCTGAACTGGGGTGTTCGCATATACCTGAGAGGCAAAAATGTCTATATTGTTTATATGAGTTCTCAGCCTACACTGCACATATGAATTATCAGAGAACTTTCAAAATGTATCAAATGCCCGGTCCTATTAAGTTCTCTGGAAATTTATTCATGGCCTGTAATTTTCCACTGGGTCAACTGTAACTCAGGCTTATCTGTCTGCTATATCCAGAGACTGTGCCCTGCTCCTAGGCAGTCTTGCTTGCTCCACAGTTTCATACGTGCAGCAGAACTCAACCTCTGCCTACCATAACCAGCAAGGAGTGAGGGACTACCTTCTCTCAGCTGACTCCTGTGCTGCAGAAACTTGCTAAGAAACACTGAGGATGTGTTTCAGACTCAGAATCAAATTCTTTTTAGTCACCACATTTTAGAGATTCTGATTTAGTATATCTGAGTGGGTCCAGGGTACCAGCCTGCTCCCTTCTCACCAGAATGAAAATTCCTGGAAAACTATGTTATTTGGTATTCGGTTACACAAGGTTGAGTGTAACTGGTCAGTTAATAGTAAAAGCTTTAGTGTCGGTAAAAGAGTTGAATTATTCTAAACCATAACATTCTAGCTGCAGGATTTGGGTGAGATGATGATTTTTTTTTTTTCCTGAGAAGGAGTCTCTGACTCTGTCATCCAGGCTGGAGGGCAGTGGTGTGATCTTGGCTCACTGTAAGCTCCTACTCATGGGTTCAAGAGATTCTCCTACCCCAGCCCCATGAGTAGCTGGGATTACAGGCGTGCACCATCACGCATGACTGGTTTTCGTATTTTTAGTAGAGATGAGGTTTCACCATGTCGGCCAGGCTGGTCTCAAACTCCTGATCGTAGGTGATCCACCCATGATCCACCTGCTTTGACTCCCCCAAAGTGCTGGGATTGCCTGTGTGAGCTACCATCCCCTGCCTGAGATGATACTTTTGAGCCACAGTTTTCCCATCAGTAAACCAGAGATACTAATAGTAATTTCAGGTTTTTTTGTGAGACATATATTATTGAAATTATTATTAAATTAATTTCATAATACATTCTTATATTAATTATTATTATAACATAATTAAATTACTGAAAGCATTTTATAAACTTACATGGTGCTAGAGGGCACTTTAGTCCTTAAAGAGGTGGCAAAAGTAAATGAATTTTCTTTTTGCCATAAAAAAAGATGCAATGTTTGATTTTATTTTTCATGTTTTGTAATGCAAAAAAACTCTTTTATTTAAATTACAGCATATGCAAATTAACTTTTGAGTCATATAATTATTCTGGATTATTTCAGAAAATTATTATGGTTTCATCACTTGATTGTAAATACGTAATACTATATTCTCAGTTTAAAGAAAATGCACAGGTTTTAAATCTTCTGTGATGAGGGCTCATGAACTTAGAGCTGCTGATTTTTTAATTCACAGGATTTTTACATAACAAATTATCAGAAACCAAAGCACCCAGATAGCATACTATGAATAGAAAACATCTTTCCTGAACAAGTACAGGCTTTATTACTTAATTGTATTTACACTGATGAGTGCACACAAAGAAAAATCAATTTGTTGGAGTTTATTTCATTGGTATTGAAATTGTATCTTCCTTGAAAATCTTGGCACAAAGTGCCTACTGTGTCTCCCAAATTATTAAATTATTCTTTCACTATATTCTGTGCTGTTATGTGGTTTTATATGGGCTCGATAATTGAGGGTTCAAAATCACTTTTCTAAACTATAGAATATTAACTTCCAATATTTGCCAAAAAAACACATTTATTATAAAATCACGCTGAAAGGGCATAAAATAAGTGTGAACACTCAACATGCTTAGGTTTCTTCTGGAATCTTTCTGAATGTATTAAAAGAAGAGGCCAGAAACCAGCAGTTATAACATTGGTTATTTCCCTACCAATTTAGTAATAACAATAAAGCTTGCTCAGCATGCTTTCTGAAACAAATAAAAATGTACTCTTACCTTAACTTTTATTGTGGAAAATCTGGAACGAATGCTAGAAAACCATTCCAATGTATTCACCCAAACAAGACAAAACACCCACACCTTATCCAATTCAAACAATCATGTAATTAATCAAAAGAGCTGAGATGCCCTACTCTCTCTATCTCCTAAAGGCTTCCATCAGCTGGGTGAGGTGGCTCATGCCTATAATCCCAGCGCTTTGGGAGGCCGAGACGGCTGGATCACCTGAGATCAGGAGTTCAGGACCAGCCTGGCCAACATGTCGAAACTGAGTCTCTACTAAAAATAGAAAAAAAAGTAGCTGGGTGTGGTGGCTGGTGTCTGTAATTCCAGCTACTCAGGAGGCTGAGGCAGGAGAATTGCTTGAACTGGAGAGGAAGAGGTTGCAGTGAACCAAGAATGTGCCATTGTACTCTATCCTGGGTAACAGGAGTAGAACTCCATCTACAAAAGAAAAAATAAATAAATAAAAGGTTTCATCATGAACTTGACTGTGTTCTAAATTCTCCAGGAGAAGCTCATCATCCTCCCCCTGTCCTGAATGCCACAATCCGAAGCTGCAAACTTCATCCTACTTAACCTCTATGTGTTTTGAAAAATTTTATTTTCTCCTCAGGAATAAAAATGCCTTTTCTCTGAGGCACGTGTAAGCATTTGTCCTCCAGTATAATGAACATTTTTGGTCACACTGTTAATGATAAGTTTACAGATTTCTCTTCTGCTCCCACCTTCAAAGCTTCAAGCCGTGTAGTCTTACAGGATGATATTCATAACCTATTTGACTTTAACTTCCTTCCATTTAAGCCTTTGTTGCTCAGAATTACTCCTTCTATTAGTTATCTGTTGATCCTCAACACATTACTTCCAAAACTTAGTGGATTAAAACAACAAACATTCATTATGTCAACTTCTCTGGGTGAAGAATCATATAAGAAATAGTAAAGCCCTCTAGCTCAAGGACTCCCATAGGCTGCCATCATTTAAAACCCGGACTCAGGGAGGATTCACTTCAAGATTAATCATGTGGCTGGGGGCAGTCCTCAGGTCCTTCCTTGCTGGCTTTGACTGGTTACATGGGCTCCGAGCTACGACGTCTTTTGTTAAAGTAACTCCTAACATAGCAGTCAGCTTCCCTTGTAATGAAAGAGGGAGAGAGGATTCCCAAGACAGAAGCCACAGTCTTTGTGCAGCCTAATCTTGGAAGTGATATCCATCACTTCTGCCATAGTCTATTTGATACTAAAGTGAGACAAATTCAACCAGGACAACAGAGTAGAAGATTCCTCAAGGAGTTACCTCTACCAGGGGTACAGGTGACATGGAGTAATTTTAGAGGCTGCTTACAAAACCCATGAAATGTATAATGAGGAAACATGATATTCCTCTGAAATCGCTGAAAAAGCACACCACTCTTGAATCAGTCTCCTGTCTGTTCAGTGTGTCAACAATTCCCACTGCAGCTGTTCACCTGTCTCACTAAGACTTTCAATCCACTGGTGCCTCCGCCTTTTCCTATTGCATTAGGATCCTCCTGTGGTCGGTTACTCCCACAAGCAAACTAACAATGGCTCTTCTCAACACTGGCTTTATGTTAGAATTGCCTGAGGAGGTTCCAAAGATGCATAATAGTGCCTAGGCCCCAACTGAGATGGGCTGACCCAGGGTCTCTGGGATGGATAGGTGGCACTCTATTGTGATTCTAATATGCAGCCATATTTGGGAATCAATATTGCAGATTCCATCACTGAATATTTTAAATGTAATTGCTAGTACCATAAAACAAGAATTGACATACTGCTTCCCTTGGGATAAATACAATTCATCACCGATTTTAAAAATAATTTTGTGTTGAAATACAGCCACATTTTCATATTGTCCAAGGTTGCTTTTGCAGAACAAGGGAGAACTGAGTACTTCCTACAGAGACAACATGGCTCACAAAATAAAAATATTTACTATCTGCTCCTTTACTTAACAAAAATTACTGATTTTTAACCTATTCCCTCTCACATCTTCCTCTCTCTCTCTCTCTCTCTCTCTCTCTCTCTCTCTCTCTCTCTCTCTCTCTGTTGTTTTTGGTTTTGTCCTTTTTAGCAGCACATTGTCGGCCTCTTCTCTGGATGGACTCAACTATTTGATTTCTACATATTTCTAAGTCCATGATCACTACTGAAGAATATCATATAAGAAAACAAACTGATACTATTTTAAGACAATGGTCACCATTAGAAACTGGGTTTTTAATTGTGCCTGATATAACTTTTTCAGTCTCTACAATCGTCTAATTTCTGTCACTCTCTTCCCCCTTCTCACTTCTCCCTCTCGGCACATGACTTTGCCATTGCAACACAGAGAAAATACAAGTAAGTCTTCATACTCATAGTCTTTCAACTACCTGGCACTCAATCAATATACCTGTCTCCTCTTGCAGCTAGAGTCTTTCTCCCTCATCCTCTGAAGACGATCTTACTCTTCACTCTGCTGTAGGCCACTTTCCTCCTCTGACTTCAGAATTAGTTGTCACCTGACTTTATGAGGAAATTTACATTGTTACCAATCTCTCTACTGAAAATTCAACTCTTTCTTTCCAACTAGATGCTTCCTATCATGGTTTCCGTGAACCTTATTGTGTCAATGATTGTCATTTTAGATATGTAAGGTTTTTGTTTTTTGTTTTTTGGTTTTTTTCCCCTGAGCTTTGGGTCTATATAATCTGCTCAACATGGCAATCTTATTTCCACCTTAATTGGACAAATATCTCCAGAAAATAAATCTCCCATTTCCTATTGTGTTAAATGAAGAATAACTACTAAGATATTCAGCAATGGTAAAGAATCTGAGAATTTAACAGTTCTTGATACACACTTGTTTTCTTCACATGCCAAATGCACCTCCAGCACTTTATTCCCACACATGACAAGCTTTTCTAGGTTTAGAGTGGTTTGGATGACGTTCTATTTTGTTAGCTTTCCTCTTCCCTCTACATAACAGCACTATGTTTTGTTAAAAGGAAATGTCTATGCTGGATGTCTGTTAAAAATAGAAAGGAAGACTCTATTCAGGACTCCAGCAATAGGGTAATAATATAGTTATAGTAGGGAGAGGTTGAACTCAAATTTCTCCCAGCAAGGAGCGGGAATTTATAACCAAAGAGCTGAGTGAGGCTGGGCGTGGTGGCTCACACCTATAATCCCAGTACTTTGGGAGGCTGAGGTGGGTAGATCAGGAGGTCAAGAGATCAAGACCATCCTGGTCAACATGGTGAAACCCTGTTTCTACTAAAAATACAAAACTTAGCTGGACTTGGTGTTGAACGCCTGTAGTCCCAGCTACTCGGGAGGCTGAGCAGGAGAACTGTTTGAACCCAGGAGGCAGAGGTTGCGGTGAGCAGAGATAGTGCCATTGCACTCCAGCCTGGGTAACAAGAGCGAAACTCCATCTCAAAAAAAAAAAAAAAAAAAAAAAAAAAAAAAAAGCTCAGTGAGTGAGTCAGTGGAGGATAGAAACTAATTAGATATTAAGGGAACAGGCGTGGGAGTCGGGGTGTCTTGCTAAACTGCATTCTTGCTAAAGGCATGCCAAAATGATAAGACATCAAGGGTGAAGGGATGCTCAATGAACTGGCTTAGGCCTGAGAAGAGGGACTATAAGAGGCTGACTATACTTTGGTCAAGGAAGGACTGTGTCAGTTTCAGCCTTCTCTAGTCTATGAAGTTACACTGCTCGAGAGCTTGCTAAGCTGTATTCTAGAAGGAAGGCTAGTGTACTAGCTTGTTCTCACACTGCTATAAAGAAACACCAGAGATGGCGTAATTTATAAAGAAAAGAGGTTTAATTATCTCACAGTTCTGCAGGCTGAACAGGAAGCATAGCCGCATTTGCTTCTGGGGAGGTAAAGGGAGCTTTTCCTCATGGTAGGAGCTAAAATGAGCGCAGGCATCTTGCATGGCAGAAGCAGGACTGAGAGGAAGAGATACGGTGCCACACATTTTCAACACCCAGATCTCATGAGAACTCTATCATGAGAACAGCACCAAAGTGGGAAATCCGGCCCCGTGTTCCAATCACCTCCCACCAGACCCCATCTCCATCACAGGGAATTGTAATTCGGCATGAAATTTGGTCAGGGATACAGATCCAAACCATATTAGTAACGAAGTCTGAGATTTAGGAGTTGATATGGTTTGGCTGTGTCCCCACCCAAAATTTCATGAACTGTAAAGGTAAAGGTAAAGGTAAAGGTAAAGGTCTGGTCTCTCCTTTGACATGCGGGATTATAGGATTTATAATAATTGAATTGTGGAGGTGGCATCTCCCATGCTGTTTTCATGATAGTGAGTGAGTTCTCTCAAGATCTGATGATTTTATAAGTGTTCAGCAAGTTCCTCCTTCAGTCCTTCTCTCTCCTGCCACCTTGTGAAGAAGGTGGCTGCCTCCTGATCACCTTTTTCTATAATTGTAAGTTTATTGAGGCCTCCCCAGCCATAGGGAACTGTGAGTCAATTAAATTTCTTTCTTTTATAAATTACTCAGTCGCAGGTATTTTCATATAAGAATGTGAGAAAGGATACAGGAATCTTCAAGGACATCTCATCCAAATTAAAAGTTGGATATCACTTGTTTCTTTGACCTCATCTATTATATTATATATACATATACACATACACACACATACATATCAACTTCACTAAATGGTTTCTACATTCTGAGTTTTACTGTTTCATTAGGAAGAAAAATTGGTTGGGATATTGCTAACAGTAAAATTCTGCTTAGGCTATAATACACAAATTGAAAAATTTGATAGAAATTGATTGATGATTGTTATCTGATGTTTTAAAATAAGGGCTAAATAATTATTATTCTCTATACTATTGTTATCCTGGAAGTGACAAAGTACAGATGTGACAATGCATGTTGTTATAGTGTATTCTATCAATGACTCAAATAACTAAGGTTATTGTCATTAGCAACACAATTTTTGTAAATGTTGACTTTTGGAAATTTCAATAAAAGACTTTTTCTCCTCAACTTACATAGTGGTTGCATTCTTAAAAATTTAGTTTGTATTAAGCCATTCAAAGTATTTACATGTAAAATATTCATTTATTGACTAAATAATTACAGATGGTCACTTACGTGGCTATCCATTTGATGGGAATATTTTTTACAATGTAGGATTGCAGGATATCTAGTATTGTTTATTCTCACATTGAGAATACAATTATTCCCTTCTAATCATTTGGACAACTGAAATATTCAGGCATTTCTGAACAGAAAGAGATAGTACAAACACAGTTGAAGGCACATGAAGATTTCAATAAAAGCTCAAACAACTGAAAAGACTGTAGAAATAAATGTTTCTGTCTATACTAAAATCCAAATATAAACTATGTTAGAATTGAATATATTTAATATGCTATTTCAGCACTCACTTGCTATTTTTATTTTCTGTTAAGGTTTTTTTTTCTACTGCCAGACTTTTTCTAACAAGTCCTTCAAACCTTCTTTATAATAACTTAAACAAATTTGTTACACTATGCTCAATGATTTCCTCAATTAAAATATGATATACAAAATAAGAACAAGTGAGAGGAAAGAAACATAGTCTGTGCATCCGTTTTGTGACAAATATAGTAGTTAGATCTTTTTTATATAAATGTGCTCATTAAACCCATATCAAAATTTTTCTCCTCTATTTTTCAAATGGAAAATGTGAGGTTGATAGGATTTAATTAACTCTACTAATAGCTGTCAGTGATGAAACTATAATTACTGAGAACTATAGTGGGTTTGTTTTTAAAATTATTTCAGCCAGTCTACACATTCTTTTTTTTTTTTTTTTTTTGAGAAGGAGTTTTGCTCTTGTTGCCAAGATTGGAGTGCAATGGCATAATCTCAGCTTACTGCAACCTCTGCCTTCTGGGTTCAAGCAACTCTCCTGTTTCAGCCTCTCCAGTAGCTGGGATTACAGGCATGTGCCACCACATCTGACTAGTTTTGTATTTTTAGTAGAGATGAAATTTCTCCATGTTGGTCTGGCTGGTCTCGAACTCCTGACCTCAGTTGATCTATGCAGTCTATGTCTTTTAAGTGTAAAATGCTTTCAGAAAAATACCTCAACCTAAAGGGAGAAATGTGAAAGTTGTGAACACCAAAATGGAGTCACTTACATCAAACCATAGCAAAATGAAGCTGGGAGGCCATGAAAGAGGAGCCTTCACGTACAAATATCTATAATAAGAACTGCTGCAATGGCTATCTCAAAAGCACAAAAAATGTTAGATATGACACTTCTATGAAGACATCTCTCCAACAACCGCCAATATTATCAATGAGTATTTGCCAACTCTTGCAATAAGCTTCTCTGGCCATTGAGGGTATTACAAAACAACTCACATAAACTTTCTGTCTTACTTTTAAGATTGTTGCCTGTCTGATGTGATTTAGATTTGTGTCCCCACCCAAATCTCGTATCGAATTGTCATCCCCAATGTTGGAGGAAGGGCCTGGTGAGAGGTGACTGGACCATGAGGATGGATTTCCTCCTTGCGGTTCTTGTGATGTGAGTGAGTTCTCAGGCGATCTGGAGGTGTGTGGCAGCTCCCCTTCACCCTCTTCCTCCTGCTTCAGCCATATAAGACGTGCCTCCTTACTCTTTGCCTTCTGCCACGATTTTAAGTTTCCTGAGGCCTCCTCCAATCATGTTTCCTGTGCAGCCTGTGGAACTATGAGTCCATTAAACCTCTTTTCTTTATAAATTACCCAATCTCAGGTAGTTATTTATAGTAATGCTAGAACAAATTAATACACTCTCTCAGCTTCTTTGGTGCCTAAGATCCAACATAGCATGTGTATTTCAAATTGCAATTTATTGTTATTTCCTAAATACACTCTTTATTTTACAGAGTCAGTATCTCTGTTGTTTAAGTTGACATAATCTGTTATCAGAAGCAAGATGTAAAGGGGACAAGCCTTCTTTGGATTGGCGATACTTCAAACCATGTATGACACTCACCTGATCTCACTATGCTCTCCACTTGTAAAAGTTGTTTCTTTGCTGTAAGCTAAGTCTTTTCTTGGTTTGAGCTCCCGCCTTCTCAGTGAACTCTTATGTTTTGGGGTATCTGGTCTTGTAAAGGACATCCTGTCTGGTGAGTATTCTTTTGGTTTGATTTTTGGTTTGGTTATTACCCATGAATTTCATCTCATTAGGAAACAAATTAAGTTTAAAAGATCAACTAGTGAACTAAATCAGTCTCCAAAATATGCATTTTTGACATTTACCTTTATTTTGAAACTCTTTATAAGAAGTGTAAACCTGTAATGATAATTTCTGCTTTGTAAGGATATCTCCCTTTCTGATTTCTAAAACACTGGATGCTTTCACAAAGCAAAAGGCAGAGACCTAAGTCTATCTACCCATGTAAACTCACCCTTGACCATTTCACTCCTCTCTTGGCATCAGTCCCATAGTTGGACCTAGGTTCTCAGAAAAGTAGATGTGCAAACAAGTTTGGGTTGAGCTTTAAGAGGACACATCGTCATAGAAGAGAATTCAGTTATCTCTAAGCTGCTTTTCTTTTCAGTAAAGTATCCTGAGGGACCAGTAAGCATGGAGATCTTTTTCTAGTTTGCCTGCAGAATTAATAAGACAGTTGATTTTTCAGTCTTTTACAGGATGCTTAAACAAAGCTGTGTAATTACACAAGGTGAATCTTTATCTTGCCTAAGAAGATAAAGTGGAAATCTTCACTCTACCAGGGCAAATTTCCAAGGAGCTCATTTATTCTATGTCTTTCGAACTTCCATGTGATACATTTTCATTTCACATTGTTGCTGATTTCCGAATAGCTGTCAGCAAGTTTTCTCCCCCTTGCCTACTCTTCACTATTTTGGGAGCAAAGCTCATAGAATTAGGGGACTTAGAAGATGCTTTGCAAACGTCCTCAGTTTTCAAATGCTGAAATGATTCACAGGCACTGCTGAAATGATTCACAGGAAGACTGGTCAGTTGGAAGAAAGATCCTAAAGATGTTACACTGGTTTTCAACAACATGCTTAGAGATTTCTTGAAGCAGATAAGGTGGCCACCTAGTGAAAAAAATGTTTTGATTTAATTTATTTTAAATTTATGGTGATTCTGTGGGTTTCTAAAATGAGCAGATAGTCAAGTCAAGAGATCTTTTGGGTTTTCTTCAGCCAGGAACAAGGTTAGAGGAGCAAGGACACAATCTGAGAAAGGTCATGTGCTATTACAGGAATCACCTTCACGTTTCTGGGAAGGAATGGTCGAAGGGGAATGGGTCGGCTCAATACTGTCCTGCACTTTTCATGAGAACTTGGGATGTGCAAAGGAAATGTGTGAGACATCAGCGCACCCAGGGGTCAGCCCAGATCACTGCTGTGCTGAGTTTCTGTAGCCTACCATGTTTCCCTTGGTGATGTAAATGAAGATGAAGGAGTCATTTCATGATGTCCTGCTGCTGAGAATAATAAATGTCTTGTTACAAATAAATGCAACAATCGTTTTTTTCTGGATTATTATCAGGGGGGTCAGCTCTGGATTAAGCCACTCACATCCAATGTGTACAACAATACTGATACATAGGGTTACACTTATTGCTGCTCAACTGTTCTACGTTAATAATTGTGTTTTACTTCTAAAGGTTAAATAAAAGAAAAAAAATGATGCTTAAGTATCAAACTGTTCCCCGATTTGTTTTCCCCAAAGTATAATTTATTTTATTGAGGATGTGGTAGGATACCTGCCATTTAAGGAAATAAATAGAAACTTTTAAATCCAAAAAAAAAAATGAGAAAAAGAAATGCGGTGCACAAAAATTGGGCTGGCCCAGCACCACACTGAAGTAGGCTGTGGTTTTGCAGTGGAGAGCCTTACTCTCTTTACATTCGCTCATGCTCCCACACAAGGCTAGCAGTCGAAACGCTTGAGTTCCTCTTGCCTATCAAGGGGACTCAGGAGTTGAGCAAATGAACTATTTGGCTCCATGAGGAATGGACATCTCAGGATGTTTCCTGAACAGGACCTAATCAGGAAGCAGTCTGGAAGTGTATGGACATGGTCACCTCATGAAAATGTGTGGTACTTGGCTCTCAGGAGAAACACCAAGTCTGAATCATCCACGTAGCAGCTTTGCATGCGGACGTAACAACTTACAATTGAAACTGAGCTGCTTCCTACATGCCTTACCATAGCAGTGATGAAGGCGATCAGTGCATGTGGTGTGAGTGGCAGGTTTAAAGAAAAGGGAATGTTTTATGCTCAGTGTTTCCTTTGTCTTCGGACTACTCAAGCTGGACAACAGGAAACCATTCTTTTCAAGGAATCAACCCGACTTTGCTGGCTTGGTTTGTTGTTTGTTCTGTCCCTAGCTGTGAGCATGTTTTGGTTTGGAAACTTGGCTTGTCTCGTAATATCTTCTCTTCCTGTAATTTTTAAATTTTTTTTATTTCCGTAGGTTTTTTTGGGGAACAGGTGACATTTGGTGACACGAGTAAGTTCCTTAGCGGTGATTTGCGAGATCTTGGTGCACTCATTACCCAGGCAGTATACACCAAATCCAATGTGTGGTCTTTTTTACTTTTCACACCTTTCCCACTCTTTCCTTTTGAGTCCCCAAAGTCTGCTGTATCATTCTTATGCCTTTGCATCCTCATAGGCTAGTACTTAAGAGTCAGAACACACGATGTTTGGTTTTTCATTCCTGAGTTACTTCACGTAGAATAATAGTCTCCTGTTTCATCCAGGTTTTTAGGAATGTCATTAATTCATCCCCTTTTATGGCTGAGTAGTATTCTATCACATATATGTATGCATGCATATACAAATGCATCACATGTATAGGTATACATATGCATATATATGCATATATGTGTGTGTTTATATATATACACATATATATGTGTGTATATATATTATATATATATATATCATATATATATATATATATATATATATATATATATAACAGTTTATTCACTTGTTGATTGATGAGCATTTAGGATGGTGCCACAGTTTTGCAATTGCTGATTGTGATGTTATAAACATGCGTGTGAAAGTATTGTTTCTTGTATAATGACTTCTTTTCCTGTAGGTAGATACGCAGCAGTGGGATTGCTAGATCAAGTGATAGTTCTACTTTTATGAGTTGCCCTTGTTTTTCATTATAATACTTTTGATCACTATAGTTTGTCACTGTTTGGATTATTTCCACTTTGAAATAACTAAACTTTTCCCCTTCATAATATTAAAACAAGTCATATCAGAGGCTCTTTCAACATGAAAGGTTTGTAGTTAATATATTACATATATATTGTTGTTTATAATAAAAATCACCTAGGCAAGAGAACTGCCTGGTGTTAATTTTCATACTTTGCACAATTTTTTTTTCCATGATGCATTAACATCTACAATTTCACTAAATGTTGATGTCATTTTCTATTGAGATTCTGGTATGTAGGAGCTATGTTTTTTTTTTTTTTTTTCTTACTTCCCTGAAGCAAAAGACTACATGGCCTTCAGTGCAAAAACCTCAGTCCAGTTCTGAAATTTATTATATTTGGTTGCCTCTTGGCTGTATAACATCTGACTGAAAATCATTGAACTCCCTAATGAAGTATTATAGAGATTAAATTTAAATGAATAAAGAAAAATCCATCTTCTTCAAGGAGATTCATGGAAAGGACTCTTAAGAAGTATGCTGGAATTTATATTTCTTATGATTTTAAGATTATACCATTGGACTGGGTAAGAATTTCCAGAAGTTTAATGAAGAAGCTCTTGGTGTCTTAAAACATCTAACCAAGATCAAATAGAATAAGTATTAATAAATACAACTAAACAAAATGATGACAGTATTTAGAGTGACTTTTTGTTTATCATTTTGCTGGCTCTTTAAATGTTTTGTTTTCCAAATTTGAGAAGACTTTTAAAAAGCTATCTATAGCATACAGCAATTTGGTAAAATATACTTTTATAAAAAAATGAAAATATTTACTTTTTCTTCCTATCTGAGCCTGCAGACTCCAGAGAGCTCTTATTAATATTTTTATTTGATGACAACATAGCTATTTGCACAAATTCAATAAAAATCTATTATCTTTATAGCAGGAGAGAATTAGAAACATTGGTTATATTACAAAGTATTTGACTTGAATATCATATTTTAGAATATTCATAGATTGCCTAGCTTCAAAGATTCCCAGGCTCACACTGAGTGAGGAAACATTTTTACTTCTTGACAGGCCAGAAGTCTCAATATAATGGAGACCTCAAGCAGAGAGAAATTCATCCAGATTTGTAGGTACTGCACCCAAAGTCTGATGTTTGCCCTCATTTGACTTCTGACCCTCGAAAGGTTTTTAAAAGTCAATCTGAGATTTTGTATCTAAAGTTCCAGCAAAATAAACTTAAAAACAGTCCATGTTCAGTCACTTTTCTTGCTACACTTTTGTCAATAATCATGCCAAGTGTAATGAGACTAAACTTATTCAGCTGACAAACTCCTCATTCTCTGATTATTTTTTGTAGAAATAGGGATAACTGTAGAGATAAAAATTGTGTTTCTGAAGAAAAGCTGCAGTGAACCTGTTATTAGATTGTAGTTTTACTTGTTGTTTTCAAGTTTATGTTATCTACCCATAAATTGGACCGGGTACTTAATTATTCTAATTTCCTCCAATATCTGGCTACAACTTTCCAACTAAGAACATAAACTGCCTGGTTTCTAAAATAAGTTGGAGCTAGAAAACTCCATGCAACTTTCGAGGAACAGATCTCATGTCCGTTGTGTGGGCTACAAAGAAAATTGCCTAAAACGCACCATGCTACAACCAGGAACATTCAAACTGCAAACCAGAGTAAGAAGTTGATGACTTCACACTGTGGACAACTTTTCTCAAGATATTGGAACAAAATTAGACTCTTATCCTTCTTAATTTTGTCTTGGTTATGCCTACATTTTTCACTTAGCAGAAAAACGCAGTGGTTGGAATTTCACAATGAGCAGCTTCTGTAACTGAATAAAGTTTTGCATCCGTCATGTCAAACCCGCAACTTTACATGACCTGAGGGATTTTTTAGTCCACACAGTGGGTAACTATGGCAACATCCCTAATGATTTATTTGCCACCTTGGATTTTGTTGCAGGCTTCACACTGCAAAGGCTATTGCTGCCCAGCAGTGCTCATTAACGTATCTTGCAGAGTAGTCATAGATAACAGAATAACTCTCAATTATCTACTGGCTGAACAAGGAAGTGTTTGTGTCATTGCTAATAACTACATGCTGTACCTGAATATATATCTCTGGGGATGGTGAGACCTAATTGCATAAAATAGAAAGACAGGCTTTATGGCTACAGCAGATCTCACTCAGTCTCCCATAGACTTTTGATTTATTGGTTGACTGCCTATGGGTCTAGGTTAATAGACAATATTATCACGTTACTATAAATTTTGTACTGTATCATTCTTTTTAAGCTTTGTATCTGTTTCCTGTCCAACCTCTGCAGAAATGATATCTCAAACAGAATAACACTGGACCAGAACTTCCAAATGGTAGTCAATGCCTATCGAACTGACAAAATTGAACTTAGCAATGAACTCCAAGCAGATTTATCCTGAACCTCTTTGTTTCTTATTTGACTAAAAGGGTTTTGACATCTGCTCTTAGTTGCTGGCCATTCATCGCTGATGCAGGATCAGACTAACTATAAAAGGTCCTCTCCAGCACCAAGAGACAATGAACCTTAATAGCCTGATTAATCTGCAATGCTTTCAGAAAAAAATCTTGGTCAAAGGGAGAAATGTGAAAGTTACCAGCACAAAAATGGACTCACTTAAGTCAAACCACAACAAAATGGAGCAGGGAGAGTATAAAGGAACGGCCTTCATGCATGGATGTCTGTAATAAGAATTGTTGCAAGGACTCTCTAAGAACCACCAAAATTTTAGCTACGACACTTCTGTGAACACTTCTTCCCAGCAACAGCCAGTATCACCAATGAGTATTTGTTCATGCCAGCAATAAGCTTCTGGGGCCAATGAGGTTTATTTTAAAATAACTTACATGAACTTCACCTTTGTTTTTTCTTTATTTCTTCTTATTAAAATAAAAAAAGGATACATGTGCAGAACATGCAGGTTTTGTTACATAGGTATCCATATGCCATGGTGGCTTGCTGCACCTATCAACCCATCATCTAAGTTCCCTTCCCTCACCCCCAACCTCCAAGAGGCCCTGTTGTGTGCTCTTTCCTTCTCTGTGTCCATGTGTTCTCAATGTTCAACTCCCACTTATGAGTAAGAAAATTTGGTGTTTGGTTTTCTGTTCCTGTGTTAGTTTGCTGAAGATGATGGTTTCCAGCTTCATCCATTGCCCTGCAAATGACATGATCTCATTCCTTTTTATGGCTACATAGTATTCTATGGTGTATGCATAACACATTTTCTTTATTCAGTCTGTCAGTGATGGGCATTTGAGTTGGTTCCATGTCCTTGCTATTGTAAATAGTGCTGCAATAAACACAAATGTACATGTGTCTTTATAGTAGAATTATTTATGTTCCTTTGGGTATGTACCCAGTAATGGGATTACTGGGTCAAATGGTATTTCTGATTCTAGAAATCACCATTCTGTCTTCCACAATGGTTGAACTAATTTACACTCCCACTAACAGTGTAAAAGCACTCCTATCTCTCCAAAGCCTCGCCAGCATCTATTGTTTCCTGACTTTTTAATAATCTCCATTCTGACTGGCGTACGATGGTATCTTATTGTGTTTTCGATTTACATTTCTCTGATGATCAGTGATGTTGAGCTTTCTTCATATGATTGTTGGCCAAGTAAGTGTCTTTTTCTAAGAAGTGTCTGTTAATAACCTTTGTCCATTTTTGACTGGATTGTTTGACTTTTTTTGTAAATACATTTAAGTTCCTTGTAAATTCTGGATATTAGACCTTTGTCAGATGGGTAGATTGCAAAAATTTTCTCCCATTCTGTAGGTTGCCTGTTCACTTCGATGATAGTTTCTTTTGTGGTGCAGAAGCTCTTTAGTTTTATTAGATCCCATTTGTCAATTTTGGCTTTTGTTGGCATTGCTTTTGGCATTTTTGTCATGAAACCTTTGCCCATGCTTGTCCTGAATTGTGTTGCATAGGTTTTCTTCTAGGGTTTTTATGGTTTTGGGTTTTATATTTAAGTCTTAAATCCATCTTGAGTTAATTTTTGTGGAAAGTATAAAGATAGGGTCCAGTTCAGTTTTCTGCACATGGCTAGCCAGATTTCCCAGCACCATTTACTGAATATGAGATCTTTTCCCCATTGCTCGTTTATGTCAGGTTTGTCAAAGATCAGATGCTTGTAGATGTGAGGGGTTATTTCTGGGGTCTCTGTTCTGCTTCTTTGATCTATATGTCTGTTTGGGTACCAGTTCCATGCCGCTGTGATTACTGTAGCCCTGTAGTATAGTTTGAAGTCAGGTAGTGTGATGCCTCCAGTTTTGTTCCTTTTGCTTAGAATTGTCTTGTCTATGTGGGGTCTTCTCTGATTCCATATGTAAATTTAAAATAGTTTTTTTCTGATTCTGTGAAGAATGTCAATGGTAGTGTGATGGGGAACTTTACGTAACTTTTACCCCTAAAAAAGTTGTGCCTCCCCCAGCTTTTTCAAATGTGCCTGTGGTTCACCATGGTAAGCATATCCCAGACTGCAGTTCCTTGCTGTTCCCAGATGAACTATTTTAAAAGGTCAGTCTCTCTGTTGTTTAATTATTTTTTATAGAAGTACATTTTTCTTAAAAACATAGCAAAAATTTAAAGTAGATTTGCAATTATAATAATTATGAAACAATCATTGCATTGATTTTAAGAATTATGAATTTAATTTTTTCAAGTTGAAATATAGATTATATTTTATTAAGTTACCAATTTATTTTGGAAAGAAATTTCAAGGAATATGTGGTACATATATATATTTGGTCAATGGTATTTGACCGAATGTATTAAGGCTGGGTTGTATTTAATTCAGTCACTAAATAATTTAGTCAGGCTACTCAATAAATGAATGAGTTAATTATCTATGAGTTGTAGTCTATAAATCTATAAGTCATACATAAAATTTTATTATAAAAAGCAAATGAATCTTTCTAATAATAGCTAGTTCAAACAATAAAATAACTTCACTTTCAGTTAGCAAGTCCATATTACATTTCTTTTTTTTTTTTTTTTTTCTGAGACGGGGAGTTTCACTCTTGTTACCCAGGCTGGAGTGCAATGGCGCAATCTCGGCTCACCGCAACCTCCGCCTCCTGAGTTCAGGCAATTCTCCTGCCTCAGCCTCCTGAGTAGCTTAGATTACAGGCATGTGCCACCATGCCCAGCTACTTTTTTGTATTTTTAGTAGAGACGGGGTTTCACCATGTTGACCAGGATGGTCTCGATCTCTTGACCTTGTGATCCACCCGCCTCGGCCTCCCAAAGTGCTGGGATTACAGGCTTGAGCCACTGTGCCCGGCCCCATATTACATTTCTAAATATTGAAGTCTAAGCAGTAGTTAATAAACGTTTAGTCAATTATTAAGGGAAAAAACTACTATACTGTCTTAATATAGTAAAAGGTATAAAAAACACAATTGAAATCAATCTCTCTTTTTTAAAAATCAAAATTGTTTTAGGTAATAAATTGAATCCCTAAATTTTATATACAGACCTGTACTGATATTTTAAGCTATCTTGAAGGAAATATAAGCATTATCCTTGTATTTCTTTCTATTCCAAATCTCCTCATGTCATTGGCAGTTTATATGCAGTCATTGTAAAGATGTGTTGAATGTTATAGATTTATACAAGCAAAATAATATACATGGTCTAGCTCTTAATAACTTTCCTTTCTCTGTTTTTTTTTCTATGACTTTCTCTTGCTTTACACTATTGCAAACTCTGACCCTGAGAGGCAGCAGTCATGAGCCTTTAGCAAGATGTGTTGTTGAGTATCACAAAACATCTCCTATTTTTTATAGTAGCAAAGATGGAATGTTCATATGCTTGCCCATGATTTTTATACATGTCATAAATTTATCTATCACTATGCCTAAATTTATGAAATTACATCCATGTATATAAAACATTTGCACAAATGTTATTCAAGTTGTCTGAAATAAAAATACATGTATTTTGCAACTTAGAGCATAAATCACTAAAAATTTATAGCTCTGTTAAGTCACCATTTGGACAAATTTCACCCAGAAATTTTAGTATGAATATAAAGAAGTTAAAAAATATTCTAATATATAGTAGCTGAAAAGTTTACAGAAGAAGAAAGACACAAATTTGTAGATTCTGGAGTTATCTATATGAACCCTCACCTGGTCTCTTTATTTTGGATATTCCATAGTTTCCTTACAATTTGTTTATAACTATGGAATATCCAAAATAGAATATGCAGGCTGATTAACAATCAACTTTTTTACCAACAAAAGTATCAAGAGTCAGAAAATTGTGGAATATCTTTGAAGGGTTAAGAAATGATAATGGCAAATCTAGAATTTTGTGTCAATTAGATTTAGAATTCAAGGACACATAAAAATAGAGACATTTTCAGACAATCCCAAAACTGAGGGTTTACTAGCAAAAGTAGTAACTTTTAAAGTATATACTATAGAATAAAAGATAATTAACTGGGTGTAAATTCCAAAATATTAGAAAACATGATGTGAAAAAATATATAAGCAATCACAATTTTGTTTAAGAAACACACCAACAATATGTAATTTGTGAGAATAAGAAAAACCAACATAAATATAAAATAATGAACAATTTAATAGCAATTTTGTTTTAAATGATTGCAATTAAAGAGCTCTAAGACTTTGTATTGTTGGGGCTGGATGTTAGTAAACTTTATATTTTATGTTAATATGATTGTTACAATATCAAAATTACATACCAAAGAAAACTGATAATGTGAATAATTTCCAAAATAAGAGACCAGTTAAACAAAAATGTTAAGGTAAACAAATGCAAAACAAGGCAAAGAGAAAATTAGAGTGAGAGAGAAAGGCCAGCAAAATGAATAAAAGGAAGAAAATATGACTGTAAATGTTAAAAACAATGAAAACCTAAAAAATAACATGCAAATTGCCAAAAGAAAACAATGTACTTGACTGAATAAAGGTCATTAAAGGATTTCTTCAGCTGATGAGGACCAGGTAAACCTGAAGACCAGGTGGTTCCAGACCGAAGTAGCATCAGGCTTCTTACAGAAGAGGAAGTTGAGTGCGAGTGGGTTTAGGCTGGGCAGATATTTTCTGCTTTAACCAAAGCTGAGTTTAGGTTTTTGGGTTTTTTTCTGTTTTTTGTTTGTTTGTTGTTTTTCTGTTTATGTTTCACTTTCAAAGAGTCTCATTATCCATCAGAACAATATTATATGAGAATCATCTTTGCAGTTAATGGGCTAATTACAGTTCCTGAGCGGGGGAAGGGGAGGTACACACAAATAATAATGAAATGGAAATAAAGGAAGAAGGTAAGAAGCAGGGGATTATTAACCTCTAGCATGTTCGTTTTAATCAGTTTACACAGTTACTAAGTTGTCACATTTACTAAATATTTTACATGATTCAAATCATTAAGTGATACATTTATTTCAAATTTAGTGATTTTTTTGATTGTCACCTCTTTGCAAGGTATTGGCTAGGTGTTGGAATCCAAAATTAAACTGTGAAAAAAGTCCTTGTCCTAAGGAATTTATGTTCAGAAGAAATAGAAAAACAAAATTAAATAAGTGGATAAATATATGTATGTTGTTTTACTAATACCTTATTTATTAAATATTTTGCTAAGCCTATAATACTAAAGCAGATAATTATGTATCTCCATATAACACTGGATCTAGAATCAAGAGGTTAGCCTTGTGGATTCCTCAGTGACCCTGAGTAATCACCTGACCAAAATATATCTGTGTTTAAATACAAACATATGTTCAAACAGGTTGTTACCCTATCCACTTCACAAAATATTTGAAAAATACTCTGACGGATGATTTGATGATTCTATAAATCTGATAAATGAATTAAAGGTATAATCAAAGATTTTTCTGAAAGGATATCATCAAGCAAAAAGAAAATGACTAGCATTTGGTACCATGTAACTTTAATGTAAATCTATATTTAGGGGACTTCTGTCATTTTGATAGGGGAATTGAATCAGATATTTCCACTTAGCAGCATGAAAAGGAGTTGAATTTCCAGGTTATATCATTTGACTGCATATCTGAGAAAAGCAGATTCAAAAATTAGCAACAGGTGATGTTTTCTGTGGAGAGCATTCCTACCTCAATCCTGTTGCTGTGACCCATCCCTAGATAGCTTTTGGGACAGCAGTTCCCCCTTGGTACCTGCTGGGGATTGGTTCCAGGACCACCACCAATCCCATCACCACCATCCTTTCATACAAAAAGTCAGAGATGCTCAAGTTTCTTGCATAAAATGGCCTAGTATTTGCATATAACTTACACACACCATCCTGTATAATTTAAATAATGTTGAGATTACTTATATTAATAATACTGAATACAATGTAAATCCTATGCACATCTAATTGTTATACTGTTTTTTTTTATTTGCATTGTTTTATTGTTGTATTGCTTTTTTTAAATTGCATTTTAGGTTTTTGGGGGGTACATGTGAAGAACATGCAAGATTGTTGCATAGGTACACACCTGACAGTGTGATTTGCTGCTTTCCTCCCCATCACCTGTATCTGGCATTTCTCTCCATGCTATCGCTCCAACTCCCCAATTATTTTGGTATTTCTTTTAACAACTATATTTGATTCATGGTTGGTTAAATCCGTCCATAGTGGATGTGTGGAGGATCAACTATATTCAGGAATTTGCATTCACAGACTTGAGAGCCTAGTAGATTCTTTGCTTAAGTGAACTCTGTGCAGACACAGCATTCAACATTTCTATTTTGGTATTTTAACAAGACTGCAGTGTTTGACTAGATATTTAGGTAACATGCATGCAACAATTATTTACAGAATAGACATAGATGCTCTATGACCCCAAATTCTCTGAAACTTTGAACTCAATTATTGGATCTATAGTGGTGTTTTTGATCAGATTACAAGATGAAGGAAGCAACAGAACTTGACGTAATGTAAAGAAAAGTATTGCTATCTCTCCGCTGATTACTTTGGATGATGGGAGAGCTGTATAACCATTTAACTAAAGAGGAATCCCCTCAGGAACAACTCTTAAGTACTTTAGAGATGGAGTTGCTGAAGAAAAAACATTGAAAACAATTGGTTTCGCTTTTCAGAGAGTAGCGGGAATGTAACAATAATCTATCATTGTGTGGGCAGACAAATTGCTTGAAATCCGATAAATTGGAAATCACTGGAAGGCAGCTATTTTGTCCATGGGTGCATTAAATATCTTGGAAAAATATTATTAAATGGTGAAAAATCGCTATCTAAAAGATTCTAGCTGTTTGGAATATAGAGTTACATAAAGTCGAGAGTCCATTATTATTCTAATAATAGATAAAATCCAAATCTAAAGAAAATGTTTCCTATGAATTATGTAATTTAATTCTTATCAGAGCAATGCTTTAAACAATTATGGGATTTCCTGTGTTTATGAATGTATATGAAGCAAAGTACACAATAACGTTATTTTCTCCTCTTCTTTGTAAATTTAATTCATTAGAAATTGAGACTGTCAGACTCCTCCCAAGCCCGATTAAATTCGCATCAGCATAAAATTTCCAGATCACTAATACACTGTTTAACTTTGAAAACCACTGCTGCATATTGTCTTGAGAGTCCGCGCTATGAAATAAATTGCCCGTTGTTTACTCCTTAATCAGAATTCTTCAAAGATTTTCTTAAAGCTTCAAAATAAGTCCCAGTTTATGGAAATGAACTAAATTTATTTTATTTTATTTTTTTATGCATTGCTGCCCAAAAGACGAAAGCTGATTTTTGCCAACTTCATCTTATCCCCGACTTCCAACCAGTGTCACCTCTGTTTTCTTTCTTTTTAATATTTTCTAATGAATTAGAGATTTGTCAGCCGTAAGAATGAAATATATGGTTTATGGCCTATAGTTATGTAATGGGTCAATCTGAGATCTGGAAACAATGCCTGTGTTTATCTGCAACTAAAATCTGGACACCTGACCCTACACTGCATAGATAAATAGGTCACTAGAAAAACACGAGAAATTTAGAAAGGCTTTTAATATTGAAAATTTTCCATTTTGTTTCAATTCGTGTCAATCACTTTCTCTTGTCTATTCTGAATTGCTTTATCAATAGTCTATCTTTATTATTCTATTATTAATATGTCAATAACAGTTAATAATCGAGTACTCTGGTTTTGTCAATATACTGATTTGTAATTAGTACAGTATGTTATAAGATTACTTTGCACATTAATATTATCAGCTCTTCATTTTTTATTGTTCACAATGTATCTTCAACCACCTTTTTATTTTTAGTCAATGTGCATATTGCAGTTTAAGAATAACATCTTCCTTGTTAAATATTGATTTCCATCCCTTTTTGAAAAATTAGATGATTTGTACTTATGGTCAGAAATAATATAAAGCTTTTCTGGTTTTGTGATTCCAAATATTATTAATATACTGTTTTTAAATTACAGTAGCTCCTTGTTTTTGTTTTGTAATTATTTTCTAAATAAAATAGAGCTGCGAATATGTTGTTCCTTTAAATAATTTTCATTTATAATAAAAATTACAAAATATGGCAATCAAAAAAATTTATTATTTCAAAAAATATATCATTCACCAATTTTCTTTGAAATTTATGAATAGTTTTATTTTACTTTAATACTTTAATCGTAATCTTACTTTTTTTATAATTAATTTATATTTAATATGGTAATGATATTTTTACTTAATTTTACATTTCTGGGTTAGTAGTCACTTATAGTAAATATAACCATTTTACTTTTTCAACATACAATTTTGATTAATCTTAATCAGATAAAGTTCATTTTCACTGTTTATTATTCTTCAATTGAATATATTTTATATTTAAAAAACTTTCATTCCTAAAAAAATGTGGAATACAACATTCCAAGTTCAAAATATTTTTCAAAATTAAACAGTTTTTCTAGTTTTCACATATAAAACTAAAGAGAAAAATTCAAGTCCAACCAGACATTTTATACTTCAGAAATGAAAATATTAATTCTATGTGTTTATTGCAGATGTTTTTCTTATAATTTTAGTCAAAGTATAAAATATTTGTAGTAAGTTTTTGTGGTAATATAATTATAAAATTACTCTGCATTTTCAGCTACAAATTAAGTGGTATTTTAAAAACTAGCTCAGTAAATTTTCTTTTATGTTGTATTTTAGTCTATATTTGAATGATACTTAAATTCTTAGATTTTCACTTTAGATGTGGAAAGTCAGGTGCTTAATTCCATCCTCTTTAAATTTATATCTGTGATTTCTTCTTCTTTCTTTTCCATTCTATTTATTTTTCGTCTACTCTGCAAGAGAGTTTCTTTAAGATTGAATTTAATATTTTAAGCTTCCTTTAGTGTAAATTCAGCATTTACATTTTATTTAGTTTTAAAATTATGTATATTTCTTTATGTGTATATATATATATATATATATATATATATATATATTACACAATTTTAAAAATCATACACCTCTTAGATTCATTGACCAGGTTTCATTTCAGAGATAACATTAATAGTAAAAAAAACCTTAAATGCAAAAATATTCATCATTTAAAATTTAATCAATGCCATTCACCAAATTATCAAAAGGACAAAAACATAAGATGATCATCTGTAGAGATGCAGAAAAACAAATTGACAAAATTCAGCACTGACATATAAGAATTCTCAGCAAAATAAGAATAGCAAGGAAAATTGATCTACAACCAGAAATGACAGCAACAACAAAATACCAAGTCAGAAATGATGGACAGGAATAGGGAAGCAGTGAAAGGAGATTTCATTTCTCTTTTTTTAGTCGTGGAATAGAAAGTGTTCTTGTGCTTAAAGGTCATGTTCCTGCGATAAAATGCACTACAGAGACAACGTAGTTTTTAATTGGCTTAGGCAGGTGACTCCCATTAAGCATCAGGATGGAACTAATTACACAACAAAATGCAGTTTTAAAATCTGCTCTCATTCAATTGTAATAATATCAAGACATCCTTACAATCAGTGTTATGGTCTGAATTGTGTTCCCTTCCCTAAATCCATATATTCAAGCCCTAACCCCTAGTTATACACATAAGGTAAATCAGACCTTATTTGGACAGTTTTTGCAGATGTAATCAAGCTAAAATGATGTCTTTCAGAGGGGCTTGAAATAACAAGGATTATCCTCATAGGAAAAGGGGAAGAGAAACAGATAAAAGTTGGAAAGGGCCGTGTGAAGACAGAGCTGAGACTGAGAAGGATTTATGCATTAATATTAATAGAAGCCAAGGAACGCCATCTGAAGTTCTGATGGCAACATCAGAAGCTAAGAGAAAGGCATGGAAGTTTCTCACCTAGAGTATCCAGAGAGAGGTTGGTCCTGCAGGCACCTCGATTTCAGACTTTTGACCACTGCAACTGTGAGAGAAAAAATTTCTGTTGCTTAAAGGACACAACAGCTTCTGGTACTTTATTAGAGCAGCCCAAGGTAACTGATACAGATGACAAAATTGTTTCCAAGGGTATTTAAGGAACTGGACCTTGATAGACATTATTTTCATAATACTGCATTATGCTATGGTAACTGGATTCAATTCAAAATTGGATAATGCCCTAAAATGCACTAAAGATATAATTTTGAGATTAAATTTTAATAGCTTTATGAGACAGAGTAAACATCTGGAAAACTGCACATTTTTGTGGCATGAATTTTTTCAAGATTAACGTATGCACATACTTGTAAAACTCACTCCATAAAGAGACCTCTTGCCTCTCTTTTTTACTTTCAACACATCATCAGTCCAATACTAATCGGGTTTTATCACTATATATTAGTTTTTATATTCCCTAATTATCTATCAGTGGAATTATAGAATATGAACTGTTTTGCTTTTTTCCTTCATCGTATGTTTGAGATTCAAGAATTAGTTGCATGTTTAAGTAGCACATTTTTTTTATTGTTACCTATTATTTCATTTCATAGACATACCATGAAATGAGGGACATTTTACCTGTCAGGGGACATTTCCAATGGTCTGGAGACACTTTCGGCTATCAGAAGTTTGTGGAGGAGGGGATAGAGTCTGCACAGGCCAGAGCTCCACAAAGGAGAGCTCCCTGCAACAAAGAATTAAATCACTTTAATATATTTAACTGATAATAGTGCCAAACTTGAGAATGCTACTCTTGGTGGGCAATTGTGTGATTCCTATTTTTTTACTATAATGAATAAAGGCACTTGTGCAAGTCTTTTTATATACTCTTCTCCCCACTAGGATAAATGCCCAGGGATAGAATCGGTAACATAGAAGGTAGATTTAGTTTTCCAAAGTAGCTGTACTGTGTTAACATTCCCACCATCAATGTATACGGACTCTAGATTCTGGTTTCTTCACATCTATGCCAAATATTGGTAACATAGTGTTTAAAATAGTAGCTTTACTAGTAGATGTGTATAGTTATTTTATTTTTCATTACTAAAGATATGAAGAAATTTTTCATTTGCTTATTTGCTGTTATATCATTTTTGTATAGCATCTATTAGTTTTTCTTATTACCTCTTGTTTCTATGTTGTATATTTATATATTCTTGCTATTATTCATAATAAATCATATATATAATTATATAATTTAAAATAATACATTTTTAATCTATTTATACATTTCTATCTTGTTATTATGTAATTGTTGCTTTTTGAATAAAAAGAAATTTCATCGCAAAGTGTGGATAAAAAAAGAAATGACTTCCTGGACTTTACTCAGACATTAGGTTTTATATTTGAAGCCTTATGCTTTCACTTTGACATATAGATCCATAATGTATTTTAGAATCATTTAATTATGGACTCATTGATGCTTACGGTGTGAGGAAGGACTTGAGGTTTGCTTTCTTCACATTTATCTCGTAGCTCTGCTTACTTTTTTTGAATAAAATTATCTTTCCCCTTTGAATAACTGTGATATCTTTGTTTGATATTACATTATCCATGTAATTATGGATCTATTTGTGAAATCTATATCGTTCCATTACTCTATTTGTTTATCCATATACTAATAATAACACATTCTCTTGATGACTATAGCTTTAAATTATGCCATGGTGTTAGGAAGTGTGAGTATTCCAACTTTTTTTTTTCAGCCTTTTGGCATTTGTTTTTTGCTCTCTAGATTTAATGTACATTTTTAAATTAGTATGTCAATTTATACACAAATATCTTTTGTATTATGGTGAGGATTTCTAGAATTATTAATTTGAAAAAACTTAAACCTTTTACATACACTAAAATTTACTAAAATTTCAAGCAATCATTATCGTATTAGTTTGTTCTGGCATTGCTGGAACAATATAGAGAAATACTAAAGACTCAATAATGTATAAAGAAAAGAGGTTTAATTGGTCCATGGTTCTGCCGGCTGTACAGGAAGAATGATGCTGGTATCTGCTTAGGTTCTGGGAAGCCTCAGGAAACTTGCAATCACGGCAGAAAGCAAAGGGGGACAGACATGTCACATGGCCAGCACACGAGCAAGAGTGAAGAGGGAAGGTGCCACACACTTTTAAATGATCAGATCTCATGAGAACTCGCTCACTATTGTGAGAACAATACCGAGAGGGATGATACTAAACCATTAATAAGAAATACACCCCACGATCCGATCAACTCCCCCCAGACCTCACCCCTAACACTGGAGACTACATTATGATATCAGATTTGGACAGAGACACTCACCAAAACCATCAATTATGGTATGTGACTCCATTTATTTAGAACTTTCACACATCTTCCAACACTTTTGGTGGTTTCCTATTTAGAAAGATCTTGCATGTAATTTGTTAAAATCATATCTCACATATTTTATTTTTATTAGTATTTTACATGGATTTCATTTTTATCATTGATTATTCTTTGGAAATACATTGAAATATATTAATGAGTTGACTTATTTTTCATTTTTTAACTGTATATGTTTTACTTATTTCCTTTGCTTTGGTTCGCTAATTAGTTCCTCCCTTACAGTAGAGAGAACAATAGCGAATGAGGACAGTTTGTCTGATTCTGGATCTTAAATGAATCATTTATTAGTTCAAACTTCAGTGTGGTATTAGCTGTAGGATTTCTGTAGATGCCTTCTATTTGCTTGAGTATGCTTCTTTGTATTCTGTTGGGGTGAAATATTTTTATTACAATTCTCTCTTGATATTTGCCAAATGCGTTTTCTGCCTCAGGAGAAGTTCTTTTTTTTTTTTTTTTTTTTTCTCATTTTACTCAGCTAATGTGGTGAGTTTGAAAATTCTAAATACTTGGAAAACCACATTCCCAGTCATATACTGCTTCTTACTGTGCCTTTCTAAGAAGATTATCTTCAAATTTGGGCATTTAGAGAACACTTCCCTACCTATAGCTCAGGGTTTTCTTGTATTTTTTATGTTTACATTTCAGTGATATTCCTTTTTGTTTTTTTTTTTTTTAACATTTTATTGCATATTACACTGACCCATTAGTTCAACTGTATAGCTCTAGTTAACTATAAAAATCAATAAAATTTCAACACTCAAGTATTAAATATATCCCTTGATCTAATGATTTAGGATTATGAGAAAAATGCTCAATTTCCCTTAGTAGAAGGAATTATCAACTTTATTTATTTATTTATTTCTGTAGTTTCACGGCCTAAAAATCATTAGGTCCCCATTGATCAGCAAGCAAATGATCATGATTGTTTTTCTGAATTTTTGACAATTTCAGAATAGACAAGAAAGCTAAATTTTAATAATAAAATGCCAATGCCAAGAATTTAAAATCAAATTACTTATTCACAGTGAATCCTAACAGGAAACAGCTCTTCATCTTATGATTACTCAGAGATTTTACTTTTTGCCGTGATCTTTCTCCTGGCTTATAATTTTTTGCTACTCTGCAGCAGAAATAATAAGAAATATTTTTCCAGTCCACAGCTGTGAAGAAGAAAACTATAAATTTAGAGTAGCACATTCTGTGGCTCATTTATTGAAATAAACAGTGAGCACAAGATGGGTGATCTACTTGCATAATCAAAGACACCCTTCATCTGCATCTGTTTTTGTTTTTGTTGTTGTTGTTGTTGTTTGTTTGTTTGTTTTGTTCTTTTGTTTGTTTTTGAGACAGTCTCACTCTGTTACCCAGGTTTGGAGTGCAATGGCATAATCTTGTCTCACTGCAAACTCCGCCTCCTGGGTTCCAGCAATCTTCCTGCCACAGCTTCCCGAGTAACTGGGATTACAGATACGTGCCACCATGATGCCTGGATAATTGTTGTAATTTTAGTAGAGATGGGGTTTCTCCATGTTGGCCAGATTTGTCTTGAACTCCTGACCTCAAGTGATCTGCCCACCTCAGCCTTCCAAATTGCTGGGATTACAGGCATGAGTGACCCACCTGGCTATGTCTATTTTTAACATAGTGAACTATAATTATTTCTACATAGCAAACTCTTCTTACAAATGTTATATGTATTTTAAGAGCATATAAACTTATGTTCTGTTTTTTCTTATTCAATACAAACCAGTGGAAGATTGATAATGCAGAATATGATATTATTTATAAAAAATCATGTTGTCATATAAAGTTATATTTTACTTTAAAATTATATTTTTGAATAGCCTTTTGGAATATTAAAGTACTATCATTTATTGCATTTTTTGTCACCTAGATTATATGAGTGTTTGAATCAAAATTGTATGTGTGTGTGTGTGTGTGTGTGTGCACATGCACACACGCATGTGCGATTCTATGTGGGACCAAATAACACATATTTATTAAATAAATACATGTATATGTTATATACACACATAAATATGTGTGTGTGTGTGTGTGTGTGTGTGTGTGTGTACGTATGTATGTGTAAACATATGCCACCTCTGAAAAGAAAGAAATTTTAAAAACCCATTCCCTCTTTTGAGCATATAAAGAAGTTTGCTTTCAAGGAATGGATAACAGAGGTTGGTACTTTGGCTGAATTCCTCTTCCATTCACTTTCATTAGACTTAGCACTGCTGCATAGAGCACAACTTTCCCAAATACAATGTCTGTGTTTGTGCCTCATTTCACAGTTTAAGAAATCAAAATTTCTGGCAGACAAGTGCATTCCAGCCTGAAAAAAATTATGCAATAGTGAATTTAACAGAAAGCAAATTGCTCACATATAGAATCAACATGAAGTTATATCAATATTTATTAAAAGTTTATATATCACATTTGGTCCCCTGGAAAGAAGTTCAAAATTCAAATAATTATTCTATTTGTATCTCCCAATTTTTAACTATGAAACGCTAGCATTTTATTTTTATTCTTCACTACCAGGCTTACTTGAAGCTTCACAAAATTCTGTGAATAATGTATTATAACAGGCATTTTACTTATTTCCACACCAACAGAAGGAAATGTATACATTCTATGCCCTGAAGAAATCATTCCTTTTTGTAAATGACATATGGTAGTGAATTCTTTTTGATAACAAAATATTCCTGGTTTTATGCTGAACAGACTTTTCATTTAAATTCATTGCAACATATCAAAGCTCTACCATCATAATGCAGAGTAATAAACTATAGTAATATAGGATTTTACTAACAAAGAATGTAAACAATTTATGTCTTCTATTAATTTTAAACAGAAATTTTACAGAAGTTATTTGGAATATGCTGCCAGAGTGTACATACACACACACACACACACACACACACACAGACACACACAGACACTCACACATACACACACATACACACACATCCAGCTAAAGGAAATTGCAGCAGCTATAATGATTTCATTAAAGATCTGAAATTAAAGTTTCTGTTAGACTTGTAGCTGAAGCACATAGTAAATAAAAGTAATATGATCATTGTTGCATACTGTGAACCAACAGCACACAGAAAACTTAGACTTTCTATATTTACACAGCTTAATTATCCGAACTGAAACCTGAGGCCATCTGTGTCAACATGATTTCACAATTTATTCCAGAAAATTATTTTTCAGAAAAGTAAGGCTGCCAACCAACAAATAACTTATTGTTTGCTTCAGGAAATTTCTGCAAATCAATTTGTGTCAGCAAACAACTCTCCTCTGGGACAATAGATTGCTCACCTGGGCAGGTAGCAGCTTATTTCAATAGCAGTTTACTTATGAAGATTTCAGTGAAGGCCCTTAACTCACACTGTCCCGCAATTCTAAACTTTATGTACGGAACATTACCTATTCTAAATCAGTCATTGGTTTTGTAACAATTTGAGCACAGACTTCAATACCCTATAAATATAACCTTATCATCTACTCTTCTAAAATAACCCCCGTCACTGAGGTAATTCCCCTTGCAGTCATATTTCATTGAAATTAGCTTTCCCTAATCAACAAGTTAGTCTATTGGATGGAGTGTCAGAGGCAACAATCATAGAGGTTTTGCAAGAATCAGCCAAGATTTTCTTCCCATTATGGTTCAGGAAGTTTCCCCAAGGTCAAGTAAACAGCTCACTTGGGGCTTCCCTGATCATTATAGCGAAATACGTTTTGTATCGGCCCTGGCATCAAATTTTTGTGGTGGACTCTTAAATTTTATATTTATGTTACTTTTTATTCCTAGAAATAAGGAATGTTTTTGTAGGGAATTCTTTGATCACTTGATTATGTTTAATCCTTGATAAAAACCTACTTTATTACTTCGAACATTATTGATTTTCTTCCTGTATTTCCTCATCGTATGTTTTATAAGCCTATAAAAAGCAGTTCATAGGAAGATGAACAAGCTCAGGTTCAATAAATGCCTGTCTCTGTTTGATCCTAAAAACTGATGAGTTCAGAAAATCTAATTAAAACCAGCATCCTTATAAAACACATTTTGCTTTGAGTCACCCGTATGAATTTTGTGAGAATGTTCCTTGGTCTTTTCATGTTTTCCCTGTAAGAGTCTGATCCTAGAAAATACTTCCATTACAAATACTCTGCCTGCTTGGAATTGCAGATTTTGGGGGCTTCAATTAGATATATCCAAATAATAGAGCAGGAGCCCAATATAAATTTCAAAGGCAACTTGTTACCATCCTTCACCAGACCATTGTGGGCACATCTTAGCATAGATCCACAGTTCCTACAGGCAGGCTTCTGCTTCTTACATATGTTCACACAATAATCATGTTTTGTTTGCTTATATTTTCAAATTGCATAATTTCACCAAGCAGAATTCAAAGTTACAGTATCCTCTTTAGAAACACTTTTATATGTTTTAAAAAATGAGTTTTTTAAAATAATAAAGAAGCAAAAAAAAAAAAAAAAAAAAAAAAAAAAAGAACAAGCATTCACTGCCCTGAACATTTTATTCTTATGTGAAGCTTGTAAAAACATCTCAGAGCCAGGTGCAGTGGCTGACACCTGTAATCCCAGCACTTTTAGAGGTTGAGGCGGGTGGATCAGGCAGTCAGAAGTTCAGTACCAGCCTGACTAACATGGTGAAACCCCGAGTCTACTAAAAATGCAGAAATCAGCCAGGCGTGGTTGCATGTGCCTATAATTCTAGCTACTCAAGAAGCTGAGTCAGGAGAATTGCTTGAACCTGGGAGGCAGAGGTTTCAGTGAGTTGTGATCATGCCATTGCACTCCAGCCTGGGTGACAAAGCGAGACTTCCTCTTAAGAAAAAAAAAAAAAAAAGCATTTGATACTAGCTGACTTTTAGTACCCTTTTCTTTCCAAATCTTGATTGAAATGAGTGGTTTTGGCCAGGCGCGGTGGCTCAAGCCTGTAATCCCAGCACTTTGGGAGGCTGAAACGGGTGGATCACGAGGTCAAGAGATCGAGACCATCCTGGTCAACATGGTGAAACCCCGTCTCTACTAAAAATACAAAAAAAATAGCTGGGCGTGGTGGCGCGTGCCTGTAATCCCAGCTACTCAGGAGGCTGAGGCAGGAGAATTGCCTGAACCCAGGAGGCGGAGGTTGCGGTGAGCCGAGATCGCGCCATTACACTCCAGCCTGGGTAACAAGAGTGAAACTCCGTCTCAAAAAAAAAAAAAAAAAAAAAAAAAAAAAAAAAAAAGAAATGAGTGGTTTTAATTCCACAATTCTTGTCTGACTTTGCATGCACAGATTCCACAACTCTTTCTGGTTTCCTTTCAATTCTAAAATACCCAAAAGCTCTATTGTCTCTTAAAATCAAACTTTCTTTATTATAGAGACAGTCCACTGCGTTTACATTTTAGCTCTGATATTGATCTGAGCTGAGATCCATTTTCAAAGCTACTCCACGAGGAAGGAAAGAGGTGGAGGATTAAGGTAAACTGGTTGATAGGTACAAAAATGCAGTTTTATAAAAGGAATAAGTTTTAGTATTCAATAGTTCAGTAAGGAAATTATAGTTAGCAATAATTTGTAGTATATTTCAAAATAGCTAGGAAAGAATTGTAGATCAGATGCAGTGGCTCATGCCTGTAATTCCAACACTTTGGAAGGCTGAGGCAGGAGGATCACTTGAACTAGGGAGTTTGAGACCAGCCTGGGCAACATGGCAAAACCCAGTCTCTATTAAAAAAAAAAACACAAACACTACTGGGAGTGGTGGCATGTGCCTGTAGTCCCAGCTACTTCAGAGGCTGAGGTGGAAGAATCTCTTGAGCCCAAGACTTTGTACCAGTCCCAACTCAAAGAAAATAAGATACAAATATTTGAGGAAATAGTTATCTCAATGACTTCAATTATTCTGATTTAGTCATTACATATTGAATACTGGTATCAAAATCTTACATGTACTTCAAAACTATGTACAATTATGACATCAATAAAAATCAAAAAAACCGCAAAGATCTTCCAAAGCCTAGATAAGATACACAAAACCATATAAAGGTATTTGGAATAGTTCTAATATCATATAACCCACAGGTTCCTGATCTGTAATATATCAGGTTTTCATATGTTTCGAGGAATTTTACTTGTTAAAAAAAAAAAAAAAGGTGGAAAGGCAGAATATGAAAACTATGAGAGTGACATAAGGAACTCTGAATTAGGTGAGAAACCAGGGAGATTTAGAAACCTCTAGACATTGTGCATTCCCCAATGTCTTTCCCCTTAAAAAATATGTTAGACTCTAATCCAGTCCATCAAATACAGTTTACGTTCATTAGAAACATATTATTTTGAGTTTTATAACTTCGAATTTTTTCAGACATATATGATGTGTATGCAGATTTGTTTTTGTATACAATACACCCTAGTAGTGAGCATAGTATCCAGTAGATAGTTATTTAACCTATACTCTGCTCTCTCCCAGACTCTAATAGTCTGCAGTGTATTCTGTTCTCATGATAATGTTCATGTGTGCTCAATTTTATCTTCCATTTATAAGTGAGAACATGTAGTATCTGGTTTTCTGTTCCAGCATTAATTTGCTTGGGATTATTTCTCCTAGCTCCATCCGTATTGCTGCAAAGGACATAATTTCAATCTTTTTATGGAGGCATAGTATTCCATAGTATATATGCACCACATTTCCTTTATCTAATCCACTGTTTATAGCACCTAGGTTCATTGCATGTGTTTGCTATTGTGAATAACATGCTGATGAACATACAAGTGCATACATCTTTTTGGTAGAATGATTTATTTTCATTTGAATGTATACCCAGTAATGGGAATGCTGGGTTAAATGGTATGAAATCTCCAAAATGCATTCCACAGTGCCTGAACCAGTTACACTTCCAACCACAGTAGTATATAAGCATTCCTTTTACTCTTCAGCCTGGCCAACATCTATTGTTTTTTGACTTTTTAATTACAGCCATTGTGATTGATGTGAGATGGTATCTTAATTATGGTTTTTGCTTGCATTTATTTGATGATTAGTGAGGATGAGGTTTTTTTTTTTATATGTTTGCATGTCTTCTTTTGAGTAAGTATCTGTTTATATCCTTGGCCTTTTAAAATTTTTAATTTTAATTTTAAGTTCTGGGGTACATGTGCAGGATGTGCAGGTTTGTTACATAGGTAAATGTGTGCCATGGTGGTTTGCTATACCTACCAACCGATCACCTAGGTATTAAGCCCAGCATCCATTAGCTATTTTTTCTAAATTTCTCCCTCCTCCAGAGCCCCTAAAGGCCCCACTGTGTGTTGTTCCTCTCCCTGTGTTCCTTTGTTCCCATCATTCAGCTCCCACTTAAAAATGAGAAGATGTGGTGTTTGATTTTCTGTTCCTGTGTTAGCTTTGCCTTTTTAAAATGGAGTTCCTGTTTCTCCACATCCTCTCCAGCATCTGTTGTCTCCAGATTTTTTAATGATCGCCATTCTAACTGGTGTGAGATGGTATCTCAATGTAGTTTTGATTTGCGTTTCTCTAATGACCAGTGATGATGAGCATTTTTTCATATGTTTCTTGGCCTCCTGTATGTCTTCTTTTGTAAAGTGTCTGTTCATATCCTTCTGTTGGTGGGAGTGTAAATTAATTCAACCATTGTGGAAGACAGTGTGGTGATTCCTCAATGACCTAAAAATAGAAATCCCATTTGACCCAGCAATCCCATTACTGGGTATATATCCAAAGGATTATAAATCAGTCTACTATAAGGACACATGCACACGAATGTTCATTGCAGCACTGTTTACAATAGCAAAGACCTGGAACCAACCCAAATGCCCATCGATGACAGACTGGATAGGGAAAATGTGGTACATATACACCATGGAATATTACACAGCTATCAAAAATGACGAGTTCGTGCCCTTTGTAGGGACATGGATGAACCTGGAAACCATCATTCTCAGCAAACTGACACAAGAGCAGAAAATCAAACACCACATGTTCTCACTCATAGGTGGGTGTTGAACAATGAGAACACATGGACACAGGGAGGGGAGCACTACACACTGGGGTCCCTTGGGGGGAAATGGTGGAGGGGCGGGGAGGTGGGGAGGTGGGAAGAGATAGCATGGGGAGAAATGACAGATATAGGTGAGCGGAAGGAAGGCAGCAAACCACACTGCCATGTGTGTACCTATGTAACAATCTTGCATGTTCTTCACATGTACCCCAAAACCTAAAATGCAATAAAAATAATAATAAAAAAAATAAATAAAATAAAATGGAGTTATTTGTTTATTTGTAACTGGAAGTTTATATTAAATCGGGTTAATATCTCAGCTAACAAGCTGTCCAGAGATGGGCTGTTCCAGTTCCATTTAGGGAACAGTAGCTCAAAATGTCTTCAAGGATTCAGGCTCTTGTCATTTTTTGTTCCCTATAGATCCTGTATATTAGACCTTTGTCAGACTCATAGTTTGCAAATATTTTCTTCCATTCTGTAAGTTGCCTCGGCAGACAGACTCTCACCAGACTTCTTCCTTGTTGGGCAAGGCCTCTGCAGGCAGACTGTGTCACTGCACTTCCTCCCTCATTGGGCAAGGCAGCAGCCCATCAGGGACTTATAAATAAAGCTCCCACCTTCCTGGGACAGAGCACCTGGGAAAAGAGGCGGTTGTGGGTAAAGCTTCTGCAGACTTAAATGTCCCTGCCTGGTAGTTCTAAAGAGAGCAGCGGATCACCCAGCACAGCGTTTAAGCTCTGATAAGAAACACAGTTCCTCCTCAAGTGGCTCCCTGACCCCCATGTATCCTGACTTTGAGACATCTTTCATCAGGGGCCAACAGACACCTCATATAGGAGAGCTCTGGCTGGCATCCAGCAGGTACCCTCCTGGGATGAAGCTATAAGAGGAAGGAACAAGCATCAATCTTTGCTGTTCTTTAGTACTGCTGGTGATTCTCTGGCAAGCTGGGTTTGGAGTGGATCTCCAGCAAATTCTGGCAGACCTGCAGCAGAGGGACCTGACTGTTACAAGGAAGACCAACAAACAGAAAGAAATACTTTCAACATCAACAAAAATGACATCCACTCAGAGATCCTACCCAAAGGTCACCAACTTCAAAGACCAAGGTAGATAAATTTATGAAGATGGGAAGAAACCAGTGCAAAAACGCTGAAAATTCCAAAAACCAGAATACCTCTTCTCCTCCAAGGGATGACAGCTCCTCACTAGCAAGGGAACAAAATTGGACAGAGAATGAGTTTGATGAATTGTCAGAAGCAGGCTTCAGAAGGTGGATAATAACAAACTTCTCCAAGCTAAGGAACATGTTCTAACCCAGTGCAGGGAAGCTAGGAACTTTGAACAAAAGGTTAGATGAAATGCTAACTTGAGTAACTAGTGTAGAGAGGAACATAAATGACCCGATGGAGCTGAAAAACACAGCACAAGAACTTCATGAAGCATACATAAGTTTCAATAGCCAAATCGATCAAGAATAAAGGATGTCAGAGATTGAAGAGCAACTCAATGAAATAAAGCAAGAAGACAAGATTAAAGTGTGAAAAGAAATTAACAAAGTCTCCAAGAAATATGGGATTATGTGAAAAAAAAAAATCTACAGTTGATCAGTGTACCTGAAAGTGATGGGGAGTATGAAATCAAGTTGGAAAACACTCTTCAGGATATTATCCAGAACTTCCTCAAGCTAGCAAGGTAGACCAACATTCAAATTCAGGAAATACAGAGAATGCCACAAAGATACTCCTCGAGAATAGCAATACCAAGACGCGTAATAGTCAGTTTCACCACACCAAGACATACTTGTCAGTTTCACCAGGGTTGAAATGTAGAAAAAAATGCTAAGGGCAGCCAGAAAGAAAGGTCGGGTTACCCACAAATGGAAGCCCATCAGACTTACAGAGAATTTCTTGGCAGAAACCCTAGAAGCCAGAAGAGATTGGGAGCCAATATTCACCATCCTTGAATAATAGAATTTTCAACCCAGAATTTCATATCTTGCCAATCTAAGCTTCATAATTGAAGGAGAAATAAAATCCTTTATGAACATGCAACTGCTGAGAGATTTTGTCACCACCAGGCCTGCCTTACAAGAGCTCCTGAAGGAAGCACTAAACATGGAAAGGAACAACCAGTACCAGCTACCACAAAAACATAACAAAGTGTAAAGATCACCAACTAATGAAGAAACTGCATCAACTAATGGACAAAATAACCAACTAGCATCATAATGGTAGGATCAAATTCACACATAATGATATTAACCTTAAAAGTAAATGGGCTAAATGCCCCAATTAAATGATACAGAATGGCAAATCGGAAAAAGAGTCAGGACCCATTGGTGTGCTGTATTCAGGATAACCATCTCAGGTGCAAAGACACACATAGACTAAAAATAAAGGTATGGAGGAACAGTTGCCAAATGAAAGAAGAAAAAAAAAAAAACAGAGCTGCAATCCTAGTCTGTGACAAAGCAAACCTTAAACCAACAAAGATCAAAAGAGACAAAGAAGGGCATTACATAATGGTAAAGGTATCAATGCAACAAGAAGAGATAACTATCCTAAATATATATGCACCCAATACTGGAGCATCCAGATACATAAAGCAAGTTCTTAAAGACCTAAAAAGAGATTTAGATTCTCACACAATAATAGTGGGAGACTTCAACACCCCACTGTCAATATTGGACAGATCAATGAGGCAGAAAACTACAGAACTCTCCACCCAAAACCCACAGAATATACATTCTTCTCAGCACCACATAACACTTACTCAAAAATTGACCACATAATTGGAAGTAAAACACTCTTCGGCAAACACAAAAAAAGGAAATCATAACAAAAATCTCTCAGACCACAGTGCAATCAAATTGCACTCAGGATTAAGAAACTCACTCAAAACCACACAATTACATGGAAACTGAACAACCTGCTCCTGAATGACTACTGCATAAATAATGAAATGAAAGCAGAATAAAGATGTTCTTTGAAACCAATGAGAATGCAGACACAATGTACCAGAATCACATTTAAAACAGTGTTTAGAGGGAAATTTATAGCACTAAATGCCCACCAAAGAAACAAGGAGATACATAAGATCAACAACCTACGGTCACATTTAAAAGAACTATAGACGCAAGAAAAAAGTGAAAAGCTAGCAGAAGACAAGAAATAACTAAGATCAGAGCAGAACTGAAGGTGATAGAGACACAAAAAGCCCTTCAAAAAAATCTATGAATCCAGGAGCTGGCTTTTTGAAAAGATCAACAAAATAAGTAGACCTCTAGCCAGACTAATAAAGAAGAAAAGAGAGAAGAATCAAATAGACACAATAAAAAATGATAAAAGGGATGTCACCACCGATCCCACAGAAATACAGACTACCATCAGGAATACTATAAACACCTCTATGTACATAAACCAGTAAATACAGAAAAAAAGGATAAATTCCTGGACACTTACACCCTCCCAAGTCTAAACCAGAAAGAATTTGAATCACTGAATAGACCAATAACAAGATCTGAGTTGAGGCAGAAATTAATACCCTACTAACAAGAAAAATACCAGGACCAGATGGGTTCACAGTGGAATACTACCAGAGGTAGAAAGAGAAGCTGGTATCATTAGTTCTGAAACCATATCAAACAATACAAAAAGAGGGAATACTTCCTAAGTTATTTTATGAGACCAATATCATCCTGAAACCAAAGCCTGGCAGAGTTACAGCTGAAAAAGAAAATTTTGGGCCAGTATTCCTGATGAATATTGATGCAAAAATCCTCAACAAAATACTGGCAAACCAAATCCAACAGCACATCAAAAAGCTTATCCATTATGCTCAAGTTGGCTTCATCCCTAGGGTGCAAGTCAGGTTCAACATATGCAAATCAATAAAAGTAATCCATCACATAAACAAAACCAAAGGAAAAAAACTACATGATTATCTCAATAGATGCAGAGAAGGCCTTTGACAAAATTCAACAGCCCTTAATGCTAAAGACTTAATGCTAAAATCATGTTGTCTGCTAATAAAGATAATTTGACTTCTTCAATTAGGAAAAACTGAAGTAAAATTGTCTATATTTGCAGACAACGTGATTGTATATATAGGAGACCCTATCGACTCAGACAGAAATCTCCCTAAGCTGATGAACAACTTCAGCAAAGGATACAAAATTAATTTGTGAAAACTACAAGCATTCCTATACACCAATAACAGACAAACAGAAGCCAAATCATTAGTGGACTCCCATTAACAATTGCTAGAAAGAGAATAAAATACCTAGGAATACAACTAACAAGGGATATGAAGGACCTCTTCAAGGAGAACTACAAACCACTACTCAAGAAAATAACAGAGGACATGAACAGGTGGAAAAACATTCCATGCTTATGGTTAGGAAGAATCAGTATTGTGAAAATGGCCATACTGCCCAAAGTAATTTATAGATTCGGTGCTGTCCCCATCAAGCTACCATTGACTTTCTCCACAGAATTGGACAAAACCACCTTAAACTTCATATGAAACCAAAAAAGAGCCTTCATAGCCAAGACAATTCTAAGCAAAAAGAACAAAGCTGGAGGCATCACACTACCTGACTTCAAACTATATTACATGGCTACAATAATCAAAACAGCATGGTACTGGTACCAAAACAGAGATATAGACCAATGGAACAGAACAGAGGCCTCAGAAATAATGCCACAAATTTGCAATCATCTGATTTTTGACAAACCTGACAAAAACAAGCAATGGGGAAAGGATTCTCTATTTAATAAATGGTGTTGGGAAAACTGGCTAGCCATATGTGGAAAGTTGAAATGGGATCCCTTATTTATATCTTATACAAAAATTGACTCCAGATGGATTAAAGATTTAAATGTAAGATCTAAAACCATAAGAAGAAAATCTAGGCAATACCATTCAGGACATAGGCATGTGCAAGGACTTCATGACTAAAACACCAAAAGCAAAGGCAATGAAAGCCAAAATAGACAAATGGGATGTAATCAAACTAAAGAGCTTCTGCACAGCAAAAGAAACTACCATTAGAGTGAACCAGCAACCAACAGAATGGGAAAAAATTTTTTATAATCCCATCTGACAAAAGGCTAATATCCAGAATCTACAAAGAACTCAAACAAATTTACAAGAAAAAAACAACCCAATCAAACAGTGGGCAAATGATATGAACAGACACTTCTCAAAATAAGACATTTATGCAGCCAAGAAACATATGAAGAAAAGCTCTACATCACTGATCATTAGAGAAATGCAAATCAAAACCACATTGCGATACCATCTCACATCACTTAGAATGGTGATCATTAAAAAATCTGGAGACAACAGATGCTGGAGAAGATGTGGAGAAATAGAAACGCTTTTACACTTTTGGTGGGAGTGTTAATTAGTTCAACCATTGTGGAAGACAGTATGACGATTCCTCAATGATCTAGAACTAGAAATACCATTTGACTCTACAATCCCCAACCAGGTATATACCCAAAGGATTATCAGTCATTCTATTATAAAGACACATATCATATGCACATGTATGTTTATTGTGGCACTATACATAATAGCAAAGACTTGGAACTAACCCAAATGCCCATCGATGATAGACTAGATAAAGAAAATGTGGCACATATACACCATGGAATATTATGCAGCCATAAAAAGGATGAGTTCATGTCCTTTGCAGGGACATGAATGAAGCGGGAAACCATAATTCTCAGAAAACTAACACAAGAATAGAAAATCAAACACTGCATGTCCTCACTCATAAGTGGGTGGTTGAACAATGAAAACATGGGGACACAGGGAGAGAAGCATCACACACTAAGGACTATTGGGAGTTGGGGGGCTAGGGGAGGGATAGCAAGGATGTGGGGGCTAGGGGAGGGATAGCATTAGGAGAAATAACTAATGTAGATGACTGGGTGATGGATGCGGCAAATCACTAGGGCACATGTGTACCTCTGTAACAAACCTGCACCATCGTGACCTGTATCCCTGAACTTAAAGTATAATTATTTAAAAAAAAAAAGAAAAAATCTATTTCCTAGATTTTCTTTTAGAATTTTCATATTTTAAGGTCTTACATTTTAACCTTTAATCCGTCTTGAATTAATTGGTGTGTATGGTGGAAGGTAAGTGTCCAGGTTCATTCTGCTTACGGCTAACGGATTATCCCAGCACCATTTCTTGAATAGTAAGCCTTTTCCCTATTGTTTGTTTTGTTGGCCTTGTCTAAGAGCAGATGGTGGCTAATGTGCAACTTTATTTGTAAGTGCTCTGTGCTGTTCCATTGGTCTAAGTGTCTGCTTTTGTAACAGTGTCATGCTGTTTTTGTTACTGTACCTTTATAGCATAGCTGGAAGTTGGGTTGTCTGATGCCTCTCTGGCTTTATAATTTTTGTTAAGAATTGCTTTGGCCATTCGGGCTTCTTGTGGGTTCCATATAAACATTAGAGTAGTTTTTTTCTAATTCTGTGAAGAATGATGTTGGTAGTTTCATTGGGGATAGCCTCGAATCCACAAATTGCTTTGGGCAGTATGGTCATTTTAACAACATTAATTCTTTTCATCTGTAAACATGGAATGGTATTCCATTTACTTGTATTATCAGTTTCTTTCTTTCCTTTTTTCTTTCTCTTTCTTTTCTTTCTTTCTTTTTCTTTCTTTCTTTTTCTTTTTTTTTTTCCTCTCTCTCTCCCTGTCTCCCTTCTTTCCTTCCTTCCTTCTTTCTTTCTTTTTTGAGACAGGGTTTTACTCTGTCACCCAGGCTGGAGTGCTGTGGAGTTATTATAGCTCACTGCAGGCTATAATAACTGGACTAAAGCAATCTTCCTGCCTCAATCTTAAGCGTAGTTGAGACTACAGGTATGTGCCACCATGCACGGCTATTTATTTTTTAATTTTTTATAGAGATGCCATTCCACTATGTTGCCCAGACTGGTCTCAAACTCTTGAGTTCAAGTGATAAGCCTGTCTCACCCTCTCCAAGTGTTGGGATTACAGGCATGAATCACTGCATCCAGCCTCATATTTCTTTCAGCAGTGTGTTTTTTTTTGTTGTTGTTTTGTTTTGTTTTTGTTTTTGTTTTTTTGTTTTTTTGTTTTTGAGACGGAGTTATCGCTCTTGTTACCCAGGCTGGAGTGCAATGGCGCGATCTCGGCTCACCGCAACCTCCGCCTCCTGGGTTCAGGCAATTCTCCTGCCTCAGCCTCCTGAGTAGCTGGGATTACAGGCACGCACCACCATGCCCAGCTAATTTTTTGTATTTTTAGTAGAGACTGGGTTTCACCATGTTGACCAGGATGGTCTCGATCCCTTGACCTCGTGATCCACCCGCCTCGGCCTCCCAAAGTGCTGGGATTACAGGCTTGAGCCACAGCGCCCAGCCCTCAGCAGTGTTCTGTAGTTCTCCCTGTGGAAATCTTTCACACCTTTGGTTAGGTGTATTTGCAGGTATTTCATTTTCACTGTGAGTGTTGTAAATATGATTGTGTTTTTGATTTAACTCTCTGCCTGGATGTTATTGGTGTACAGAAATGCTACTGATTATTGTACATTGATTTTGTATCCTGAAACCTTACTAAAATCCTTTACCAGTTCTAGTAGACATTTGTTGCAGCCTTTCGGGTTTTTTAGGCATAGAATTACATTGTTGCTAAAGAGAGAGAGTTTGCTCTGGCAAGGAATTCTGGTACTATGTTGAATAGGAGTGGTAAGAGTCACGTCCTTGGCTTGTTTAAGTTCTAAAGGAGAATGCTTTCAGCCTTTGACCATTCAGTATTATATTGGCTGTTGTTTTTTTCTGCCCTAAAAATTCAGTGTGGTTATTTTTTTAATGGTGATTTCATATTTCAGCACTTAGATTGTTTGATTGGATTTCTTGAATTGGGTTTCAACTTTCTCCTTAATCTTCATGAGTTTCTCTGTCATCCATGTTCTGTATTATGTGTCTGTCGCAATTATTTTAGACTGATTAAGAACATTGCTGGGTAGCTAGTGGGCTAATTTTGAGGTAAGCGGACGCTCTAGCTTTCTGAATTGCCAGAGTTCCTGCAAAGCTCTTTTTCTTCTGGTAGGGTTGGTGATTGTTTAACTGCAGTTTATGTTGAGTGTCTTAAGTTGGTTTTGTTTCTGGATACTTTCAAAAGGTCAGGGCTTTCTCTCTATGGTGTTTTTATGTGTAGATGATTCTTGTGCTTGGTTTCACGGTTGTTTATGTAGTAGGATAAATTTTGATGTTGTAGTTTGGGCTGTGATCCAATGCAAGGTGCTTAAGAGTAATGCCCTATGGCTAGGCTAATACCCAGTGGCATGGCTGTTTATACTTGTTTTTTGTTGGCAGGTGTGCTCTGTGGCGGGGATGGGAGAGAAGTCCTCATCATTGGGTCTGCTCCTGTGCTTTGGGGGAGTCTCCTACAATCATTGGTACTGCACCTGTGTTTCTGTTGTTAGGTGTTCAAGGCCCCAGGTCTCCCTCAGGCAGAGACTCTTTCCTAGCAGCCATTCTGGGCCAGGAATTAGCCATAGTGTTTCCTCTACCCTGCACAGGCTTCCTCCCTCTTCAACTCACTTTCAGCGTGGCCTCTCCATCCACTTAACCTTTTCTCTCCGAAGATCTGCCTAAACTCTGGTGGTTTACTCCACAATTTGGTCTCCCTCACTGGGGGTGGTGCTTCCTGGCCACATCAAATGGGCCATTATGTCTCACAGAATGCAAACCTCCTTGATGTGCTTTGTAACATTTTTGCATATTACATTCAGGAGTAAAATGTTACACAACATGATATTAACTATCTCTTCACTTTTGAGAATAACCTTCAGTAATTAAAGGAGAACTAAACAGGCAATTAAAAACCGAAAAGTCATGCCTGTAATCCCAACACTTTGGGATGCCAAGGCAATTGGATCACAAAGTCAAGAGATCGAGACCATCCCAGCCAACATGGTGAAACTCCATCCCTACTAAAGATACAGAAGAATTAGCTGGGCATGGTGGCATGTGCCTGTAGTCCTAGCTACTCGGGAGGCTGAGGCAGGAGAATTGCTGAAACCCAGGAGGTAGAGGTTGCAGTGAGCCGAGACTGTGCCACTGCACTCCAGGTTGGAGACAGATTGAGACTGCCTCCAAAATAAATAAATAAAAATAAAAACTGAAAAGTATTACAGGTATACTTCCAAATCTCAACTTCTTTCAGAAATTTTTTAAAACTCTTTAAAGAAAAGCAAACTAAGACCAAGAATAGACTAATAGTTTTACTAAAACTAGGGCTCAAGGAAGGTGTTATATGTGAAAATTCAACACAGAATTTGTCATTTTACCTATAAAATTACTAAGAATAATTTCCTTGAAAAGTAAATAACTTTACACATTTTAAATTAACAAGGTTGTTAAAATATTACTCCTCTTACTCTTACACAACCTCTTCCTTGCAAACAGCAATCTACTCATTTGGTGTGTGACGCTAATAACCTTCAATCATTCTTTATATCTGACACCATGCCTTGTACCTTACATCTTTAACTAAGTATCGTTTCTTTCCTCCTTTGTGATGTTACGTCTAGTAATTTAGTAATAAAGAATCTACGTTGCAAATTGAACTTCCAAATTGAATGCTAGTTTTAAAATCCCAAGGATCCATTTCTTCTGCCTCAATCTTAATGAGGTCTTAGTTAATATGAAAATTAACTAAATCAAGCCTAAATAAAACATATTCACAAATTGGCAGGCTTTTTTAATCAAAAAATTTAAATGTATTAATATCTAATTTATAGAACATTATTTTACAGTGTGGTTTCACACATCAATCAGTTGAGTCATTTCTTATAAGCAAGAGAAACTCACAGATTCAAATGTTCAAAAACATTTATGTTCTATTTTGAATGGATACATCAACCAGATTCCTCATTCTTATATACTTAATATTACGGCAGGGGATTAAAGTCAAAATAGTGGAAAATGAGTAGAAATAACTTATTTCATATCCAATTTAGTCTCTAAAATCCCAACATACACTCTCCTATATACATTTTTCAGTATGCTTGACTGGAATGGTCAATTCTACAGTAGTCTTGGAAGAATTAGAGTAAATACCTTAGTAGCCTATGATCTTGCATGAGGACATAAAGGAACAATGCCTAGCCTATTTTTAAAAAATCACATTTTATGGAAGAGAAACAAATTTCTGTTCTGTTATAAGATAGTATATGTTGCTGAGTGTAGCTGTCAAAGCAACTAGCAGCATTCCAAGTAATATAGAAATTACCAGCTTGAGTTGGGTCTGCCATAGCAACACCTACATTTTCAGTAAATTAGTATTAAATGAAAAGCAAACCAATCTCAGAGGATTGAAATGAAGACTTATATGACGTAGTGGAAAAATTATTGAAACTGTCATCTAAAGTTAACTGAATACTACGAGGTTATCACCTTTGGGAAAGAGTGTGGGAAATGGGAAAAGGCAGAAAGTAATGTGCATTTGTTCATATTTGCTCTGTTTCAGAATGCAAGAGAGAGAGAAAAAAAAGGGCAAAAAAAATCTTGTTATTAGAGTAGAATGAAAGTGGATAGAGTTGAGTTGCTCAACTTAGCGTTTTTGACATTTTGTGCCTGATATTCTTGCAGTTGGGGAGGGGTCTATTCTTTGCATTGTAGGATATTAATAGTTTCTCTGGGATATCCCATTGCATACCAGTAGCATCACCACTTAATCATCATAACTCAGAATTTCTCCAGGCCCTGACAAGTGTTCCATGGGGAAAAAAATCATTCCTGGTTGGAAACCACTCGTAAACAGAAAGTCTAGTAATGTTGGAATCATGCAGTGACAGAGAAGTGCATGGTTTTTCTGATTAGGTTGAAAAAAGCTGTTCAGAAACTAAACCCTACTGTGTTCATAAAAAGCAAGGGATCCAGTTCTGAAGCAAAGAACTAATCATGGAAGTTGCTTTGTCTTTTCAGTCTATGATTTCAAATGACCGTCAAGTGGTCGTCTTTATAGTGAGAGAAGCATATGTGTGTTGCGGAGGAGAAAAAACAAGGAAATGAGGCATACTTCAGAATCATGCCTGGGAAAGAACTGTAAGTTTGGTTATTTTCTGTGAAATTAACTAGAATAAACTAGATTCAATAAATAAATAAATGTTTTCCACATAACTACTTGGTAATGGTATAATAAGCATATTGTAAAATATATATAAAGGCTTAAAATATCCTCAAACATCCCAAATGGCACTAATCAGAGGTCATGCTGAGAAACACTCATTGTTCTAATTTAAGATGGAAGCATGGGGAATAAGAGAAAATGTAGAATACCACGGAAGGTAAATCTGTGAGCCACAGAAACAATGGACCTTAAAGTTACTTCCAAAGGACATATTTATGGTTTCATCAGATAAATATTTGTGTGGCTCAGACATATTTTTGTCAGTGCTATGCAGACTTCTTTGTCTTCTGATAGGAGCTTCACCATGGCAACTTAGATTTCAGAGATAATTTGTCTTTTGACTTTATAGGATAGTAGTCCTTGATAGTCATACAGTGGCCTAAGGGAGAGAATTGCATGTCATGAAACATCCTGAACTTTAAGTTGTAGGCAGTAACTGGGCAAAACTTTACATTGTTTCCAGAGTGAAGAGAAGTGAGTTTTTCATACATAAAGAAGTGACAAATTATGTTTCCTGACTAGTCTTTTGTCTTCTGGAATGATGATATATACATGACAATCTTGGAAGATACAATTTTATAATAATAGATCCTTCATTAACTTGAATTATTCTTTGCAGGAACGATGCCTCTTTAGCCAAAAATGCTTACGTTAAACTGTTACGGAAGCAAAAGTCACCTTCTACTTAATTTAAGCCGTTCAGTGTATTCTCTAGATACATAAGTTAGCATTATAATACACTGAACCAAGTATTGATGTACTTTTAGGTAGACTCTAACTACATTCTGAAAATAATAAATCATCTGATATTTTATGCTTACTATATCACTTGATACTATTACAGGTGTTTCAAATGTTTATCTCATTTGATTCTTAAAACAAACTTATAATGTAGGTACTAATAAAATACTGATTTTATAAATAAGAAAAAGAATTGTAAAAAGTTTACAAAGTTCTATAAAAATACAAAATTCTATCTCCAAATGTATAATGAATTTTGTATAGTCAGTTAGTATTTGTTTAGAACAGTAAAGTAATGTTTGGTGTAGTAGTTGATTTCTGTAATGTTCATTCAGAATCACCACATTATTAATCTGAAATTAATTCAACTATTCAAAGAAGTTGCTTCCTCCAGTCAAGACAGTATACAGTAGACAAAATAATGTTTTCTCCCAAAGTCTCATGTCCCGATTTCTTGAACCTATGAATATGTTAACTTTATTTGGTAAAAGGGGCTATGCAAGTGTTACAATGTTAAGGACGGTAAGATGAAACACTGTCCTTTTGAGTTCAATGTAATCATATGGGTTTAAAATAGGGACACTTTCTTGTCTAGAAGCTTAAGGTGATATGACTTCAAAAAAATGATCCGAGAGATACAACATTGCTGGTTTTGACAAATGAAAGGGACCACGAACTAACAAGTCAGGGTAAACTCTAGGAACTGGAAAAGTCAAGGAAACCAATTCTCCCCAAAAACCTTCAGAAAGAAATACAACAGTTCTCACTCTTTGATTTTACCCTCCTAAGATGCATGTCAGACATCTGAAAAACGGAATTTCTTGGCACTATATTTCTGCTATTTTAGACCACTAACTTTGTAGTAATTTGCTATAGCAGTAGTAAGAAAATAATGCAGAGTGTTTATATAAAGGAGATAAAAGTATAAACAAGAGGCAAGAATTTCCTTCCTTCACAGTGTTTATAATATAATAAGAAAACAAACATTAAATACACAAGTCCCCAATAAATTATATACCTTAATTTTAGCTGGCACTGTGGAAGGAAAATAGAAATTCTAGAACAGAGTGAATAGGAATATAACTTATTCTTATGTGGCAAGAAATGCTTATTACTGAATACTATTGGGGCTGAAAATAATAAGTGCACTGTAGTTACAGTAAGCCAAATATGGTAGTTTGTTACAAGGGAACTGAGGCATTGGAATGTAATGGAAGTCATCAAAGTTTTAGGCATAACTATAAGTTGCAAGGGCTTAAAAGATTATAGACATTCTGATTATTAAAAAATATGTGCCTGATTGTTAAAATCCCAAATGTTCTTTACAAGTGCTAATGTATTATAGTGAACTTTCACAGTGGTATAAAGAAGGACTTGAGACTGAGTAATTTGTAAAGAAAAGAGTTTTAATCCACTCACAGTTCTGCAGGCTTTACAGGAAGCATAAATGGGAGGCCTCAGAAAACTCAGAAAATCACAATGGAAGGCAAAGTTGAAACAAGGATCTTCTTGTCATGGTGACAGGAGAGAGAGAGAGCAAGTGGGGAAGTCCCACACACTTTTAAACCATCAGATCTCATGAACTCACTCACTATTATGAGAACAGCATGGAAAAATCTGCTCGCATGACCCAACACCTCCAACCAGTCCCCTCTTTTGACATGTGGGGATTACAATTTGAGATGAGATTTGGGTGGGGACAGACAGCCAAGCCATCTTATTCTGCCTCTGGCCTTTCCCAAATATGATGTCCTTCTCACATTTCAAAACCAATTATGCCTTCCCAACAGACCCCCAAAGTCTTAAGTCATTCCAGCATTAACTCAAATGTCTATGTGCCAAGTCTCATCTGAGACAAGGCAAATCCTTCGGCCTATGAGCCTGTAAAATAAAAAACAAGTTAGTTAATTTCAAGATACAATGAGGGTACAGGCATTGGGTAAATCCTCCCATTCCAAAAGGGAGAAATTGTCCAAAAGAGCGTTCTACAGACCCCATGCAAGTCCAAAACTCAGCAGGGTAGTCATTAAATCTTAAAGCTCTGAAATAACCTTCTTTGACCCCATGTCTATGCAGAGCACACTGATGTAATATCTGGACTCCCATGAGCTTGGACAGCTCTGTCCCTGTGGCTCTGCAAGGAACATCCCCCACAGCTGCTTTCACAGGATAGCATTGAGTGCCTGTGACTTCCCCAGGCACAAGGTGGAACCTACCAGTGGATCTACCATTCTGAGGTCAGAAGTACTGTGGCCCTCTTCTCAAGGCTCCACTAGGGAGTGCCCCAGTGGGGAATCTGTATGGGGGCTCCAACTCCACATTTTCCCACTGCACTGCCCTGGTAGAGATTCTCCATAAGGGCTCCACCTCTGCAGCAGACTTTTGCCTAGACATGCAGACATTTCCATACATCCTCTGAATTCTAGATGGAGGTTCTGAAACCTCAATTCTTGTCTTCTGCACAACCATGGCCCCAACATCATGTGGAAACCACCAAGGCTTGGGCCTTGGATCCTCTGAAGTAATGGCCTGAGTAGTGCCTTAGCCCCTTGGAGCTGAGCAGCTGAGACACTGGACACCATGTCCCAAGGCTACCCAGAGCAGCAGGGCCCTGGGCCCAGCCCACAAAACCACGTCTTCTTCCTGGGCCTCCAGACTTATAACAGAAGACCCTCCCTCAAAGGTCTCTGAAATGCACTGAAAATATTTTCCACATTGTTTTTGCTGTTAACATTTGGCTCTTTTTAACTTATGAAAGTTTCTGCTTGAATTTCTCCCCAAAACATGGGTTTTTCTTTTGTACTTCATGGTCAGGCTACAAATTTTCCAAAATTTTATGCTCTGCTTTTTTTGCATATATATGTTTTAGTTTCAAGCCATCTCTTTCTTCATGCAAATGAACATAAACTTTTAAAGGCAGTCAGTTCACATGTTGGAAGTTTTGTTGCTTATAAATTTATTTCACCATATACCCTAAATCATCTCTCTCGAGTTCAAAGCTACACAGATCTCTAGGGCAGGGTCAAAATGCCATTAGTGTGTTTGCTAAAGCATAGCAAGAGTGAGCTTTTCTTCAGTTCCCAGTAAGTTCCTCATCTCCATTTGAGACCACCTCAGCCTGGACTTCACTGTATATATCATTATTAACATTTTGTTCACAACCATTCAACAGGTCAGACTCAAACGTTCCCACATCTCCCTGTCTTCTTCTGAGCCCTCCAAACTATTCCAACCTCTGCCTATTACCCAGTTCCAAAGTTGCTTCCAAGTTTTTGGCCATCTTTATAGCAATGTCCCACTTCTCTAGTACCAAGTATTTATCTCTTCTCAAATTGCTATAACGATCTACCAGAGGGTGGGTAAGTTATGAGGGAAAGATGGTGTTTTTTTTTTTTTTTTTTTTGTTTTTTTTTTTTTTTTTTTTTAATTTTGAGACGGAGTTTCACTCTTGTTACCCAGGCTGGAGTGCAATGGCGTGATCTCGGCTCACCACAACCTCTGCCTCCTGGGTTCAGGCAATTCTCCTGCCTTGGCCTCCCGAGTAGCTGGGATTACAGGCACGCGCCACCATGCCCAGATAATTTTTTTTTTTTTTGTATTTTTAGTAGAGACGGGGTTTCACCATATTGACCAGGATGGTCTCGATCTCTTGACCTCGTGATCCACCCGCCTCGGCCTCCCAAAGTGCTGGGATTACAGGCTTGAGCCACCGCGCCCGGCCGGGGAAAGATGTTTAATTGACTCACAGTTCTGCAAGCGTAACTGGAAGCATGACTGAGAGGCCTCAGGAAACTGACAATCGTGGCAGAAGGAAAGGGGGGAGCAAGGACCTTCCTGACATGGTTGCACGAGAGACGAGAGCCGGGGAAAAGTTCCACACACATTTAAACCATCCGATCCTGCGAGAACTCACTCACTGTCACGAGAACAGCATGGAATAATTTACCGCCATGATTCAATCACCTCCCACCAGACCCCTGCTCTTGGCACATGGGGGTTGCAATTCAACATGAGACTTCTGTGGGGACACAGAGCCAAACTGTATCACTAACCTAACAAGTGTTTATCTTGATCAAATTGTACGTAAACTACACCTTAAACTACGTGTTTAGAAACTCTACCTAAGTGAAGGTTAATTTAAATGCTGCCATGTTCTTCCTTCAACTTCTTATATATTATCATGGACATGATTTAACTGACCTTTAGTGCCATGAAACACATCCTGAGATTCAGCTGAGGAAGTTGCAAGCCAAATAAATGATGGTATTTCAAAAAAGAAAATCCTCCCTTAGTAAAAATCTATTAGTTTTAGTTTGCACTTTCTTGACAGCTGAACTAATATAAAAAGCTCTCACCTAGTTCCTTCCAGTTTTGCATATGCTTTGATCCTGTCAGCTGAGCTCCTCTTCAAGGTATTTTCTATGTGTCAGAGACACTTGTCCCCCATTCTGTTTTCCTGTATAGTCTCAAAATTGGCAAGAAGTCTCCACTGTATTTGAAAGGGATGTCTCTGTTCCTTGATTTTATGTGTGACTACTGCTTGCGACTGTCTTTTTCCCAATAAGACGTGATTTTACAATACTGACTGTTTTTCAAAAGAATAAAATTCCCAGATTTAACAGAGGCAGAGGCCAATTTATTGAAATGTAAACTCGAATTTCTGAAACAGAAACATCAAATTCTTACACTAATCTGTAAAGTAGCTCTAAACTGTTATTTTTCAGAGTGAAGTATCTGTAAAAATGGATGGTTTTGGTGTATAATAGAAACAGTATTTTATTCCTTCTACTACTGTAAACAGATTAAGTCTCTCTCTCTCTCTCTCTCTCTCTCTCTCTCTCTCTCTCTCCCCTCTCTCTCTCTTTCTCTCTCTCTCTCTCTCTCTCTCTCTCTCTCTCTCTCTCTGTGTGTGTGTGTGTGTGTGTGTGTGTGTGTGTGTACATGGAAATATTATCATGGGTCCTGATAAACTCATCGTAAGTTGAAAAATATTTGAGGTAAAAGATGTATTTAATACACTTAACAAATGTTCCTAGGATACTTATATTAGCCAAAAGTCAGAAAAAATTAACATAAAGCCTACTTTAAAATAAAGTGTTGAATATCACATGTAAATTATTAAATACTGTACTGAATGTGAAAAACAGAATGAGTACATGGGCAATAACTGTTGTTTCTAGTGAATGTGCATCACTTTCGTACCATGATAAAGCTGTAAATTTGTACTGTTGTAAATCAGGGACCATTTGTGTTACATTCAAGAGAAAAACTCAGTTGAGCTAATAAATAAATCAGAATTTATTTTTATTATTGTGGTGTTTTATCCAGTTCAATAATTAAGACATCCAATTACTGCTAGTTGCTTCACCACACAGATCCAAATACACTATGAATGAGCATATGTACTTGCTTAAAGAGACGTATCAGTGAAATTGTTTCATGCTGCCATGGTATTATGTCATTAAATTCCTTATTTAACATAACACAGCTGTGCATGAAGTATTTCTCTAAAATGTACATTCAATTCCAACTGTTTTTGTTCAGTCTTATGTACCCATATCATTTAAATAAGCACCTGGAGTTTAGAATTGCTAAAAATATATATGTTGATGCATATTAAGTTGATTTTGAAGTCATAAATTCAGGCAGTAATTGGTATTATGGTACAATCATAGCTTTATAAAAGATGACTTGAACTAAGATTATTTTATGCTTTTATCAGTGGAACTCCCCAAAATATAATCAATTTGTTATGAAATCAAAACTAAGTTTATTAAAACTCTGTACCAAGAAAGTACACCACTTTGACATATTTTTTGCAGTGTTTCAGCAGGAAAGAGTGAGAGGAAGATTTTTGATGGCTGTGGAAAATGGATTAAGAGAGTTTAATAGTTTTTCAAAGTGAGTAGCTGATTGAAATTGAGCTAAACTTAGAGCATGATAGTTTAGATAGCCTAAGAAACTGGAAAAAAAATTTGATACTAAGTATACAAGAAATAACAACACCAAAAAAGAGAACTAAATCCAAACAAAACTAAATTAAAAACAAGAGTAATATGTTCAAGGTTTAAAAAGCAAAAGGAGCAGACATAGAGAAGTTTTTTTTTTAACTGAGATAACATACTTAATTTTATGCCAATACACTTGAAAATCTGTATCAGCTCTGTCTACTATGGTCATTACTAGAGACATGTAACTACTGAATACTTGAAATCTGGTAAATTTTAATTGATTCATGCTATGTGTAAAATACAAGCTAGATTTAGTTTAAAAATGTTCATTGCAGCACTGTTTACAATAGCAAAGACCTGGAACCAACCCAAATGCCTATCAATGATAGACTGAACAGGGAAAATGTGGCACATATACACCATGGAATATTATGCAGCCATCAAAAACAATGAGTTTGTGTCCTTTGTAGGGACATGGATGAACCTAGAAACCATCATTCTCAGCAAACTGACACAAGAGCAGAAAATCAAACACCACATGTTCTCACTCATAGGTGGGTGTTGAACAATGAGAACACATGGACACAGTGATGGGAGCACTACACACTGGGGTCTGTTGCAGGGAAATGGGGGAAGGAAGGGGTGGTGGGGAAGTGGGGAGAGATAGCATGGGGAGAAATGCCAGATATAGGTGATGGAGAGGAAGGCAGCAAACCACACTGCCATGTGTGTACCTATGCAACAATCTTGCATGTTCTTCACGTGTACCCCAAAACCTAAAATGCTATTTAAAAAAAGAAAAAAAAAACAAAAACAAAAATAAAAAAATAAAAATAAAAATACAAAATGTAAAAGTTGAATAATAATTTTAATATTGACATGCTGAGACGACATTATTGGAGATATACTGGATAAAATAACATAAAATATTTTTAAAAATCAAGTTATTTGGTAAAGTTGGTCTTTTGTTTTACCTTTTCATTTTGTTTTGTTTTTTTGAGAAGATACAAATCATAGCTAAAATGGACCCTGAGGCATATTATTGACCATCTTGAAATATGCATTGATTTGCCAAATGTATTATTTTCCTGGGGCTGCTATAAAAATTACAGCACATTTACTGGTTTAAAACAATGTAAATTTATTGTCTAATAGCTTTCCAGGTTAGAAGTTCAACACAGATCTTACTGAGTTGAAATCAAAGCATTGGAAGACTACAGTCCTTCTTTATGCTCCGTGGAATGATTCATGCCCTTGCCTTTCCCAAGTTTTAGAATACAGCTGTTTTCTTGAATGCATTATCCCTGTCTCAGTCTGCTTGGAATGTGATGAGAAAATACCAGAGACTGGTTCCTTAAACATCAGACATTTATTTCTCAGAGTTCTGAAGGTTGGGAAGTCCAATATTAAGCCCACTCCCTCTCTGGTTGGTAGATGGACACCTTCTCTCTCTGTTCACATGCCCTTTCCTGTAAACATGTTTATGGAGTGAGAAAGAGAACGGGGTGAGGTCTTGGATCTCCATCTTTTCTTATAAGAACACAAATACCATCATGAAACACCACACTTACGACATTATCTCAATCTAAGATACTCCCAAAAGCTCCATCTCCAGAGACTATCATGCTGCAGATTAATAGATTATTGAAAATAATAGAGTATAAGAGTTTAGATAGTCTAAGAAATTGAAAATAAAGTTGATACCAAGTATACAAGAAACAACAACAAGCAAAACATATCTATTAAACAAAAATCTATTAATAATAGTACAATGCCAATCATCTTCAATATTTAATTTTAGGGGGACACAAATATTCAGTCCATAACAATTTTCTTTCTTCACCTTCAAAGCTACCAATGAAACATCGGGTCCTCACATTCTCCTTTTATATCTCCCTCTTCCACTTGCGAAGAATCTTATGATTGCATCTGGCCACCTAAAACTCTATGATAGTCTCTCCATTTCAAGATTCTTAACTTTAATTGTATTTGCAAACTGTGTTTTGCCAGGTAAGCTAACAAATTTAAATACATTCTCTGGATAAGGACCCCAGCTTCTCTGAGGAGTCATTATTCTGACTACCACATCAATATGTTAGTTGATGTCAAGATTGCTGTAATAATCAATAGGTTCTGGTACCACAAATCCAGTAGCAGTCATTAGGGTTGATAGAATTTATTGATTGCTTTCAGCTCCATTCTGCCATTAATCAAGTAGGGGGATATAAAATGAAGACCTTATCCATGCAGGAAGAGGTAGATGTGATAGAAGCTTGAATATGTGATAAGAATTATTTGTGGTATGTAAATGTGAGAAATGAATTAAGTATGGGCCATTTGTTCTCTTCCTTTTAAGACATTTCTTTCTAAAGGATTAGTTATAGAAGCTATTAAACATCCCCAAGTGCTGTTCTAATGTAGGCATATGTAGTCTTTCCTGAGTGTCGCATGTTAGAATTTAAGATTTCTATTTCTCTAAAGCTCTGCTGTTTGTCAGATAAAATGCCAATAAGCAGAGTGTCCAGTTATTGATAAACCCAGATGTTTCATATTAAGGAATCAATGCTAAAAATCATCAATTTGCATCTTAAGGAAAATGTGTACAGCTTGGCACTGATTCAACTGCATGTTTAGCCAAATGGTGAAAAAATTACACATAAATTTGAGCTATTATTTGTTCATAAGTCTGGCAGATAAAAGAGTCCTCACAATAGCTTTAATTACCAGTTACAATAATTTAAAAAGGGATTATTTTTGTTATCTTCTCTTTTATAGGTTAAGGAGCAACACTTTTGGTTACTTAGCATTCTCTCAAGAAAATTTAAAGATAGTTTATATATAGAAGATATTTTAACAGGTTACATTCTGAACTTGTGGCCAGGATTTGGAAAAAGCAATAGCAAGTATAGTCAAGGAGATATGAAAGAGGAATATTTGTTATCATTTTTCAAAGTCAAAAATATTTCATCAGAGTATTTTAAAATGCAGCAATAATTAATAATGTTTTTGTTAAAATTATTAAATAGGAGATAAAATTAAAAGCTTTATTTTTTACATTAAAATAAAATTTTAAATATTTTAATGAGCATATTAAATAAACAATGCATGTATTATATTGAACCTGATATCCTAATAAGTTACAACCAAATCTATAAGTTTAGGCCAGAGATATAATTTTGGGATTTGTCAGCATAAAGATAGGGTATAATGTCATGCAAATAATTAAAATCAGGTGGAAAGACATATAAGATTAAAGGAAGATCGAAGACCAAAGTTTGAGGCACTCTCAGAATTTCTAAAAACATTTAGACTGTGAGTAAAGAAAGATTGTCAGTGAGGTGAAATGGATCAAGGAAATGTGGGCACTCAGAAGTACAGGTGAGTGAAATGCTTCCCAGAAAATGCTGAGGTGAATACTGAACAATAAGATACACAGAACAGATGTCCCAGAAATCATGAAGATAAAATTCACTTTATTCAAATACATGTTACAAACAAAGAGGGAATTACTTGTTCAAAAACTTGACTTGAAAATTTGTTTTGGGAGAAAATATAAAATAAACTTTGTTTTCTACAATATACTAAATATAAAAAGTGTTAGTGCAGATTCTCTTTAATTACTTTCTGATTAATTTAATTTAATTACTTTCTGTTTTACCTATAGTAACTCATTTAATACTACTAACAATCTTTTCAAGTTGAATACAGATAGTCTAATTTTCTTTTGTTATTGCAACAGCCTCCTAACCGTTCCTCCACTAAATTTCGACACTAAAAGGTTATGAAATTTCCTTAATGCCACAGAGTTCTTTAGTGATGATTTGGCATTTAGAAGCACGTGATCTGTCTTTGGAATAGTCATTTGTAATTATTGCACTATGCCATGTACTGAATCACTGAGGGTAAAAATGCACACTGTTAATGAGGAAGGAGTCAATCTCACGAGTATTAAAATATCTATAAAGAATGAGACTCCATTCTGCAAATTTCACTGAATTAAAATAATAAAAATAAAAATTTGTTGCTAGCCAATGTGTAACAAAAAAGATTCATTTTCCTATTCTGCTATAAGAATGTAAATGCAATTAAATTTTAAAAGACTTTTTTGGAAAGCCCTTGGAATTAATCAGAAAATTGTTAAATTTGTAGTTTTTTTGACTACCATTCTTCTTCCAGATTGACAAAATTTATATATAAATTCCACTGATTGCATACACTTTTAAGGGGTAAAATAATTACTAAGTTTGTGTACCCTGTGAATACTTCTTTTTATAAAATTGCATATACATCCCTATGAGAATGTAAACAAAATCAATAGGGTAACCATAGACATAAAGTGATCAGTGGAGGATATTTTATTTTATCTTTTTAAATATTTTATTTATGTATTATATATGTAATATACATTTTATTTAATATTTTGATAATTTTATTTAATTCTGTATTTATGTTTTGGTTATAGAACAACTAAATTTATTTTCAAAGAAACTCCCATTATTATTGTCTGCAACAGTAACGCTTGTAAACAATCTAAGAATTCAAGCAAATACAATCATTTACAACTGTGCTTTAGTTGAATATACAATCTTAGGAGAAAACACAGGTGTTGACTTTTTAGAATTTCGCTTAAAATATAATTGACACAATCCCTAGGGTATCATATAAATTAATTGGATTGTTACTGTATTGGGTTAACATTTATTTTTATGTTTTTTCCCCTTAATATCCTACTTTTTTCCATTAACATTGCTTATTTGGATCGTCAGAAAAAAAATCAACATTGCCAAAAGATAGATAATACCACAAACTAAATATCTATCATAATGATAGGAAAATGCTTTGATTCAGGATGAATGAGAATCAGTCTAGGAAAACAGCTTGGACCCTCTCATTGCTCTTAATGTCATCTCCAGTTTAGCATTGCTGCTATTCCTCAGCCCTCAAGAAATAAATGCTCTATTGCTAGGCATGACATATGGGAAGCCAAGAAAAATGACTGGCTTCTTGATGACAGCTCTGGTCTACTTCTCATGCCATGTTTTGCCAGTGATTTAAATATTAAATAATGGAAAGAATTTTGAAATCCAGGATGATGACAAAAGTCATTTTCTACAAGAGTGAAGCATTGTCTTTAGAGACTAGTATCCATGAAAAGAACATTATTGAAATATCAGACTTGAGACTGTTTTTCTGAATTATTCTAACTGTTGAAATGTGTCTTTCAGCCATTAAGATAAACACCACAGTTTTCTCTTCATGATCTTCAGTTGTATTTTTATGGTGAAAAGTACTTGCTTAAAGGAGTTCATACTATCTGAAAGATGTCACATGTAACATTGACTGGCAGCCATTTCAGAATGGCAGACAGCCAATAAATCATTCAGAACTATGTGTCATTCGGTGTGGCTTTAAAATTGTATTTCTTTTCCCGTGACAAAGAACATTTCAATGTCAAATAGTTTGTTCTATTTAAACTTACACATCAACTGGAATATTGAGATTTAAGATAAAAGTAATTGATTTGATAATACCTTTAGAACTTAACTAAAAACTTACAGAAAACAGATTTGGTTCACAAACCAATCAAGTTGTTAGTATCAAAGGCATGCTTTCGTGCTGATTTACATATAGAGAAATTTATGAAATTACATAAATAGAAATACTTGTTTTTAAAATTCCTGGACCTTATGAAATCTTAGTATTAAGAATCTTAAAGGAATCATATTTAAACATTTAAAAGCGAAAACTTTCGATTTTACAAGAGCTAAGAAAAAAACACTCTGTGATGGACACAGACATCTCTTCAAGAAAGGAATTTTTTTTTTCCCCCCGGCTGCTAGGAGCAATATCACAAATCAGCCTTCAGCTCTCAGCTCCTTCAAAGTTTGCCTCGGCTGTAACAGTTGTCTAGCTTAACGTTAGTCCGTCGTGGAGCACCTGACATGCAAACATGAATGGAGACAGAGTATAATGCCTGGCCAATTTGACCCACCTGGGAGGATTCTGACAGGTCCTTCCAGTGCCGGAGAAATCCCTCATTCACATTCTTTCTATTCCTATCCTTCTACAGGGGTTGTTCCCATGCATGATGCTTAACAAAGCTGCCAAATATAACGAGGCAACTATGTAAATTTTGGGGAATTATTTCCAAAACTTTCGTAACAACATCATGTATATTTATTGATTGTTTAAGTACATTTCTGAGGAGAACGTAGCAAGGATGGAAGTGAAAGAAAGTCAATGAAATCGTTAAAGGATTAGTCTTCCCATACTCAGCAAATATGCAAGTTGCCTATACACTATGTTCCTTCCTTAGAGCAAAGTATTTCAATGCAGTCGTGTGTGTGTGTGCGTGCGTGTGTGTGCGTGTGTGTGTGCGTGTGTGTGTGTGCGTGTGTGTGTGTGCGTGTGTGTGTGTGCGTGTGTGTGTGCATGCACGCTAACAGAACTTACGGTAGATTTTATTGAATCAATTATATGAAGAGACTTGGAAGGCTCTGGTGTGTCTGGAACTGGGTGAAATAGAGAAGGATGATTACTGACACAGAAAGCTCAATGCCCTTGCATCTTGATGCAGCGGCGCGTTACTTTGACCTTTGATTATGAATGAATGGTATTACATTCAAAAGGCATTCCCACTGTCTAAAATCCATTTTTACATTTGCTCACCTTCTGAAATTATTTATGTGAAATTAGTAAATTTACTTATTACCTTGGAAACAAACAATAGGTCATCTCTATTATTTATTGCATATTTGTAGATCCACTTAAAACTGATCTACAATATAAGGAAATAAATGCATTTTGTAAGTTGTTAGCTTTGTGCAGTGGATCTGGTTAACCATAGGACTATTGTTGCATTGAAGCAAAATAGAATTAAACTGTTCTGTTAAATAGAACTGGAAGTGAGATTTGATGTTTAGTCTCTTCCCTCAACTACTGACCAGTCTTTTAATTCACACATAACCAACATTCTGTGCAATAATATATGTATTTTTGTTTTCTATCTTTTCAAATAGAACTTAAACTCCACGAGGAGACATTTTATTGTCAGTAAGCACATTCCTGTCAGTCAGTTCCTTCTTGTTAATTAGTGCAGCCCCTGTGTCTAGAACCTTTCCAGGTATTCAGTAGCCATTTAAAAATTATTTGTGGGATACATCGTTATTATTTTAAAAACCATCTACAATTTTTGCCTGAATGGGCATGGGAATACATGCTCATATTTGGACTGGATATCCATTTTTCCCTCCTTCTTCCAAAATACTGGTTAAATGATAGAGACAATTGTTAAAAGGAACTTTATATCTGAAAATAGTTTCCCTCTTATGGATGTAAAACATCATGATAGTAGTTCGGGCTTTTATATTAATTCAATGTTTCAAAGTGTTTTCCTTTTCATCACAATATTCTGTGTTTTTGAAAACCACTCGTTCATGTACGTGCTATCATTTATGAGTGTGCAGCATGTAAATATGGAAGAGAAGATCAGGAAAATGTCCACTGTCTGTCTCCTTCCCTGTAACTTCGTTTACTGTATTGATTCTCCACTTTCTACTCCCTAAGTAATATTTTGCAACAGGCATTTGGGAAACTCTGGATATAAGAAAAAAGAATTTAATATTGTACAAAGAGACAAGAAGTGATTTCTTTTTGATTTTTCATTTAGAGTTTACAGTCTAATTAAAGAAAATGCACATATATCTGAAGATAATCATGGATAATAAACTCATACAATTGCTACATTCAGCAAATATAACAACAGCCAAAGCACAAACTGAAATGAAAAAGGATTATCAGCATTATGCAAATACATAGCCTCTTTAAGAATTACTGTTATAGTGAAAGCATTAAAATAATTCAGCACATACAGAGACCATATACTTTGTGGTCTTTTTTAAAAAAAGTGTTCAAAATATATTTCTGTTTGTAAAACATTTCCATAATGATCTTGTTTAAATGAAGGTATTTAGTACAGTGTAAAATTACATTGCAGAGTACAATTATTTTTCTCTTCAGGAGACACATAAGAAAATGGAATCATCAGTGTTTTTTTATAAACATGAACCTTCAGAGTGTTATTTGATCCTGCATAATAAGGGTATTTTTTTCTCAATGAAATCATAGTATACTAATTCTTTTTAAACTCAGAAAGCATATTTACAGTCTAGGAAGATGGGATCTGAAGGTCACAGAGCATGAGCAGTGAAATACCTCATTCACCTAGAATTCTAGAATTTAGAAACCCTTATTTATTGTCAGTGCGTAGATAAGAGTAAACTATACAAAACTGTTTGCAAAACTCTCCTCTTTCT